>NC_137289.1:67092500-77092500 GCF_054371585.1 Giraffa tippelskirchi
TTGCTTTTCATCAGCTTGAATTACTGGATTATAGATTCTATAAGGAAAAGATTTGTATGTACTGAGTTCACTACTGAAGCTCTTGAAAAACACATTAGCGTAGAAAACATGCTATTGTATCACTTAAACCAATGAAAACCACCTTGGGGCTTTTTCACCTCAACCATTCCATGGGAACTTTTGATGTCCAGGTCATTAATCACCTTCATGCCAGTAAATCTAATGATCAATTTTCATTTTCTATCTTAACTTCATCAATTAGCATCAACTGACACATTGGATTACTCCCTCCCTCTTCCATGAAACACTTACCTCAAATGGCTTCCAAGATTACAAACATTCAATTTTTCTCTCACTTTCCCAGCTGCCTTTTTCCAATCTCCTTTTCAGGTGCTTCCACTTTGACCAAAGATAAGAAATGAGATAATATTTGTTAAAGTCTGTGCATAATTTGGCAGCAAGTTTTAGGTTATACAACTAAAACTTAAAGTAACAACAACAAAAAGTAACCAAATTTGAAGAGGTGTGCTGACCAAAAGAAAAAGTTTCTTTTATTCAGGAAAAGTAATAACTCTCCTTAAAAGGTTATGATTAGCACTTTCTCACCATTATAGTTATTTATTCAATTGTAAATATCCACTATAAGCAACTCCAGATTATTTGCTGCTTTTATACTTTTCCTACCTATGTATTCCTATGTTCACCTAATGTATTCCTTCCTCATTGCCTATTGATATTCCTCTATCCTGAAAGAAATCTTTGTTCTGAATCCCAATTTCTTTAAACAAAATTCTGCCCAAACACCTGGACTCCTATTTTATATTTCTATAGTGCTTTCAAATTTATAAAGTAAATTAATAAAAGAGCAATATTGGGATAAATTTTATGAAATCATTTAACAACTCCAAACAGTCTAAGGAACAAATTAACTTTTCTACCTTCTTTAGTGTCCCTAAACTTTGACGACTAATACAGACTGAACACCATAACCATTTCTGATAGCAATAATAGCTATTACTTTAAGACGCTAAGTCAAAGTGTGATGCCTGTATCCATGGGAGTCTCCAGGATCCTTTCACTTTGTCTGCAAATATGTTATTTGTGTGAGGCTTAAGCTTTTTTTTTTTTCATATACTTCAAGCAAAACATTGCATCACAACAAATTGAATGTAGAAATATATATGAGAATTATTAAGTCAGCATAAAAGAGATTTGAAAAATGTTAAACTAATACATCTCTGTTCATTAGATGTTTTTAATTCTGAAGTTATAATTATTTTTCACACAATGTTATCTAGTTAAAATTTAATGGTCTTATTATTGGCATTTTCAAATGGATTAATATTTTAAAATTTCTGTTTAGTTTTTAATACCATAAATATCAATAGCTATTATTTATCAGATACTCTTTACCACATACACAAATGCTCCTTGGGGTTCTGAGTAATTTCTAATAGTGTAAAGGGATCCCTAAACCAAATGGTTTGAGAACTATTCCTCTGAGAAAATGTTTCTCAAAATATGTCCACTGATCATCTGCATCAGAATTATTAATATCTGTGATACTTGATAATAATATAGGTTTCTGGACTCCATATAAGACCTACTAAATCATAACTTCTGAGGTCATGAACATATATTTTTAACATGATCCTCAGGTAATTCTTATGTACATTAATGTTAGAAAAATTTAATAAAGAGGTATATAGACTTTGGAGTCTGATGGATTCAAACTCTAGTTCTGCCACTTCTTGTTTGTCGTCCTAACCTATACCACTTTCTACCAACCAATTTCTTACGCTTACTTTCCCCTCACTCCAATCATTTGAATCCTCTTCCAATTGCACATCCTCAATTAAATAGTTCCTCATTTCCAGAGTAAGCTGGAAAAATCGTATGTAAGAGGTATTTAGGGGCAGCAATCTGGCTCTGAGTGAAAGTTGTTGTTGTTGTTCAGTTGCAAAGTTGTGTCCAACTCTTTGCAACCCCATGAACTGCAGCACACCAGGTTTCCCTGTCCTTCACCATCTCCTGGAGTTTGTTCGAACTCATGTCCATTGAGGCAGTGATGCCATCCAATCATCTCATCCTCTATCATCCCCTTCTCTTCCTGCCCTCAATCTTTCCCAGCATCAAGGTCTTTTCCAATGAGTCAGCTCTTCTCATCAGAGAAAGTTAGGGACTTAAAAGTTGCATTTTCATAGGAAGCACATTGCTTTTACTTATATTGTCTCACTTGGAGATGTGGAGATGATAAGGATTTGGAAGGGGGTTATATTGCCTAGGCTGCACCTTGGCATCAATACTTACCTATTTGCTTCTGCTCCTGAACAGGGAAGACTTCAAAGGATTCTACTTTCTTTTCCTCACCTTGGGACACACAGTACAGTGAAGATGGCAGCCATTTTGTCTTCCCTTAGCCCTCCCTGCCCCTGTCTGTTATCCTTACAAACTTGCCATCCACTTCCTCAATCCTTGCTGTGATTTGAATACACAGTTCTGACAAGAGGTCTGAAACTGACTATGATGTCATTATAACAGAAACCTAACAGAAATCATGAAATTTTGCCCAGCTGTGAAAAATCACTTTAAGAACCACAGGCTTATTTAAATATAGCAAATTTTTCTGTAAAACAGTGCTATTCAAGGTAAAGTCCATTAATGCTCAAGCTCAGAATCATATAGGCTTTTTTTTTTAAATGCAGAGTCCTATGCTTCATCCCAGACTAAGTGTTATCAGAATCTCTAAGTCCCACAAATGTGTAATTTTAATAATTTCCTCAGGTTATTATGGTAAAAAGTCCAAAAACCATTCCATGAGGAAATTTCAACATGAAACAATAAAAATAAGAGAAAACATAAGTGTATTCTGTATAACAACCTAGTTCTTTTGTTGATTGCAAATAGATAAATGATGCTACCCATATGCTTTTCCATACAGACATAATATTTGCTTCAATCTATGTAAAACTTTATACTATTTTATCAGTGTGCCAGTTGTACCTGGATGAGGGAGACTAATTCACACTAACTAAAGTCACATGATATCAATGTATAAATCAGACGCCCATCCATTAGTTTATAACTGGAAATGTTGTAAACACAGGGTTGTTCAGTTTGATAACCAGCATCCTGAATCCATTAGATAAAACATGTACAAAATCAAATTATAGTCATAAATTACCATGGTGAACCTGGAATCATTAAAAAACGAGTCAGTAGATATTCTTAATGATTACTGCCTCAAGATTTAATTTGATCTACCTACCAATATCCATCATTGGGTGGGAGACTAAAGTATTCCAATCTGATAATCAGGGCACTCTCTTTCCTAGACATCACTGGAAACTTGCAGCTAGCTCTCTGATTTTCCCTAATGTGTTTTTTTTTCTTTCTGATAATTCAGTCTTTCATTAATTGATTAGATTTTACCTTTTCAGTTTATGATCACATTCTATTAATGCCTCCCTGAAACTCAACCAAAACTTTTAGTGTGTCCAAATTAAATTATCTACTCAGAAATAGTCTCTTGGGTTGCTTTTGCAGGTGGCTTATCTTACTGTGGCTTTTAATTTTTTTCAACTTCACCTTGAATTTTTGACACCATTATACTGAAAAAGGCAAAACTATTTAGACAATAAAAAAATTCAGTGGTTTCCAGGGATGGGGCTGAGGGGGAAGGAGATGAATAGGCAGAGCACAGAGGATATGCAGGGCAGTGAAAATACTATGTATGATACTATAATGGTGTATACATGTCACCACTGTTGTTTAGTCACTATCATGTCCAACTATTTTGCAATCCCATGGACTGTAGCCTGACAGGTTTCTCTGTCCATGGGATTTCCCAGGCAAGAATACTGGAGTGGGTTGCTATTTCCTTCTCCAGGGGATCTTCCTGACCCAGGGATTGAACCCACACCTTCTACATTGGCAAGCAGATTCTTTTACCATTGAGTCACTAGGGAGGCCCATATACATCACCATGCATTTGTCCAAACCCATAGAATCTGCAATGCCAAGAGTCTACCCTAAGGTAGACTATCCTAAGGTAGACTTTGGGTGATTATAATGTATCAGTGTAGGTTCATTTTTGGTAAAAACAAATGAAGACGATACAACCTGGGTTCGATACTGGGTTGTGAAGATCCCTTGGAGAAGGAAATGGCAACCCACTCCAGTATTCTTGCCTGGAAAATTCCATGGACATAGGAGCCTGGCAGCTACAGTCCTTGGGATTGCAAAAAGTCAGACATGACTGAGTGACTGAGTACACACATACATGAGCATGTGGAGCGCAGAGTGTGAGGAAATCTCTGTACTTTTCTCTCAATTTTATTGCAAACCTAAAACTGTTCTAAAAAATAAAGTCTTAAAAAAGACATTCCAAATGAAATTACTATAAATGATAAGCATGCTATACCATCTTTCCCAAAAGATGTTCAGTCATACTAGCATTTCCATCTTTTAGCACCTTTAATCTTTTTTTTTTTTAAATCTTATCTTCACTTTCTAAAAAATTGGGAAGATTTCTGTTCTGCCAATACATGCAATTCTTCTATGTGAGTGCTCATTCTAACCCACAGATTTTTTTTTAATTAAAGATTTTTTTTAAAATGTAGTTTTTTACAAGCTAATAATGAACATATATTTTTTAGTTAAGATTGTAATCTATGATCATTTATCTAGGAAATTCTTTGTTCAGGCCTTATAGATTGTGGAAATGTTTCAAAAGAGTAACTTGAGGGAAGCTAACCTTGTCGTTATTTCAAAGTTATGAAAACTCATTATGAAACTTTTATTTTAAAAGCATGAGTTGTAAAAGTCAGAACAGCAAAATTAGTACTAACATGCATGGATGTGTACTAAACTGAGAAGGATCTTGGACTTAGAAAAGGGTTGCAATTCTAAATCTTAGCTTTACTAGTTATATAATGGTAGACTAGTCTTTTAGCCCCTGTGAATCCAGTCTTCACATTGATAAATAAGAAAAGTTGTCTCTATTTTATGGCTTTGGGTGAAAATCAAATATAGTCCTATAAGTGAACATACTTCAAAAAGTTAAATGTTACACACTGAAATAATTTGATATTTTTAGAGTTGTTAGTATTAAGAATTATCATGATATCATGAGAACATAAAGGGAGGCCCTGTGACAAATTTTGAAATTAAAGTATATCTGAATGACATCTCTCTCTCTCACATACACACATGCACATACACACAATGGTAGAGTTTTAGGAGGGTGCTATAAAAAATACAGACTGCTATGCAAATATTGTGCATCACATATACCCCATTTGCATACATGTTATTCTTTACTCTTTTTTTCTGTCCAGTCCCTCTTCCACCCTGCTCAATTCTCGTCACCTTCTTTTAAAGAAAATCTGATGTGGTCACTCTCTAATATTTATTTAATTGAACTTGAATTCCTTAGTTTGGCAGAATGACCCTGATCTTGACCTGCTTCTCCAAACTCATCTCTCCTTAACTCTTCCTCTCATTCTCTCTTTTTCCTCCATGTGTCACTGAAATTCCGATGCTTCAGCAACAGAAAATACCTTACTACTTCTCAAATATATTTCCTAATTCTTTGTACAAACATTTTGTTTACTTTGCCTAGAATACTTTTGCTTTAACCTCCAACTTTCCAGATCCTCCTAGTAGGAAACAAGTTCTTTCTCCTTATGTTACTATGGCATGTTCACTAATTAATTCAGCTAATATTTATTGAATGTCTACTATGCACCCAGCACTGTGCTAGAAAATGCTACTGACATTACAATATAATCATGGTCCCTCACAGATTTTAGGAATGCTCATTTTAAATAAATAACCTACAAATAACTATATAATTATATAGTTATATGTAACAAGTAGTTATAACAAATTAACTACACACACACACACACACACACATATATATGTATACACACACACATGTACAAGGGCTTCCCTGGTGGCTCAACTGGTAAAGAATCTGCCTGCAATGCAAGAGACCTGGGTTTGATCCCTGGGTTGGAAAGATCCCCAGGAGGAGGGCATGGCAACAAACTCCAGTATTCTTACCTGGAGAACCACCATGGACAGAGGAGGCTGGCAGGCTGCAGTCCATGGGGTCACAAAGACTTGGATATGATTGAGTGATGAAGCACAGCAAAACTACATATTTATAACTGTAATAGTGCTATAAAGAAAATGGAAAGGGTTTGATAACAGCACATAACTAGTACTTAGCCAACGGGATCAGGGAAGACCTCTCTTTGAAAGTGGGAATTAAAATAAGACCTGAAAGAAGAATAGTCATTAATCAGATAAAGAGGATGAGGATTAATTCAAGGCAGAAGGAAAAACATATGTGAAGGTACTGAGGCAGAAATGAGCTTGGCTCCTTTAAGAAACAATAGGCCAATATGACTGGAAAGTAATGATTAATGGTGATGGTGCCACGGGATGATGCTGAGGAAATGGGCAGGAGCATGGCCATGAAGGACCTTATAGGCAATATTAGAGATGTTGAACTTTGTCATAAAACTTATGGGAAGATTTCTGAGTAAAGGAGAAAAGAGATCTGCTCATATTTGTATTTTAGAAAAATCATTCTCTCCACTATGTGGAAAATAGATATAAGTAAGACTGTAAACATGTTGCAGGAACCAGTACTCGAGAAACCAAGCACCACACTCGGAGAGTTGAAGAACTCAGGTTTATTACATCAGTCGGCCCAGAGGAGTTAACACTTCAAGCTCTGAGCCCCAAACAAAGGGATTACAGAGGTTTTATAGACAGACTGTAGCAGGTAACACTAGCTGTTAATAGGCTGGTTTAAACTAAGGGGTTTTGCATGTGTGGGAACAGTGGTCAAGATGGAGAGGGGGATGCCTGACCTGAACAGGCATGATTAAGCAGGTTTGCAGGGGCTGGGCGATTGGAAAGAGCAGGACAAGGGTGAGTGAGATAACCTTCAGTTCCTAGTATTGCAAGTCCCCACTTTCTGAGACTACGTGACCTATGTGATCTAGACTTTGCAATGGGCAAGCTGAGTTACAGAGGCAGAAGGAGAAGGAGGTTATGTAAAAGTTTACCTTTTCATCTTCAAACAGAAGGAATGTTAATCTAGGTGGGAGATCTAGGTTAGTTGGACTAGGTTGGGGCTAAAATGCCATGGTTCTTGAATAACATACTTAACTGGGCACCATATTGTACATCAATTGTGTAACCACTGAAGATTTTAAGAAGGGAAGTGTCGTGGTCATATTTCCATTTTTCAAAGATTACTGTTAGGTAGTTAGAATAGGAAACAGGAGTCCAAAATGGCAGTGGCTAAAAGACAAGGAAGGGAAAAGCGTGCGAAAATAGAACAAAGGAAGGTCCAAGGATCAGAGTGAGGACCTCAGGTAGAACAAACAGCACTCCTGGCTAGCCCAATTTACATAAGGCAGGCCCAGGGGGGAGGAAAAAAAATATAAAAAGAGGAGCCAAAGGGCTGGGGCTCTTTCTTCTCTTCACGTCTTTGGGTCTGCATGCCCTCACGCCTTGAGGATGTATTTTCCTGCTATTTTCTAAATAAAACTGAGCTGTAACACAGAGCTGTAACACTGATCTAAGAGCTATAACATGGTCTGTTTGAGACCCAAGAGCTATAACATGGTCTGTCCAAGAGCTGTGACACACTGAGGGCTTTAATGTCACTTCAAATTTTTGTTGAGATGAGACAGAACCAAGGAGATTACACTTGCCTGACATTACATTGCCCCACATGTGAAAAACTGATATTAGCTGTCTAGGAAGGAATGCACAGTGATAAACTAGGCAGTAGTCTAGGTATGATAGCTTGGAGGAGGTGGTGGAAGTAAATGAACATGGTTTGGACTAGGATGTTGACATTAGAGTAGGAGACAAATGAGCAAATACATATGAGATAATATTTTGGAGGCAGAAGCAAGAGGAATTGGTGACTGATTGGATAGGGGATAAGGGAGGAGAAAAACAAATCAAGGATAACTACCAAGTATCTGAAACTTGGCAGAGAGAAGTACCAGTTATTGAGATGGGGTCACTAAAGAAGATTAGTTTTAAAAGGTGGGTAAGCAAATTCATTTTTGTACATGTTAATTTTGAGATGCCCACTAGACATACAAATAGAGATTTTGAATAGGCAGTTAATTATATGAGTCTGGGGATCCAAAGGGATGCACACTTGGCTGTCTACTTATACTTCAGAGTCTGAAGACTTGTAGACCTGAAGTATACTTAAAGACTCTGACACAACATGGAGAATTTCTTTAGGGTAGCGCTAATGATTTATTCATCTATTACGTCCTGTGTATTAGGTGTACCAAACACATAAGAAGTGCTTGATATGTCTATTTGAACTAAATTATGCAGTCAATTTTAGTCACTTTCATCACAACTCTAACACATAGTCAATGCTATACAAAAAGCTATCAATAAGTTATATGTTTTGTCTTTACAAGACAAGTGGTAGTTTGACATATTTTTTGAATGAATTAGCACTGCTCAGTAGATATTCTATCACTGGGATTTTGGAGTTAGAAGCAGTTGGAACATGCTGCTGCTGCCGCTAAGTCGCTTCAGTCGTGTCCGACTCTGTGCGACCCCATAGACAGCAGCCCACCAGGCTCTGCCATCCCTGGGATTCTCCAGGCAAGAATATTGGAGTGGGTTGCCATTTCCTACTCCAGTGCATGAAAGGGAAAAGTGAAAGTGAAGTCGCTCAGTTGTGTCCGACTCTTAGCGACCCCATGAACTGCAGCCTACCAGGCTCCTCCATCCATGGGATTTTCCAGGCAAGAGTACTGGAGTGGGGTGCCATTGCCTTCTCCGAGTTGGAACATAAATTCTCATAAAAACACACACATGTTGGAACTTCCAACTATGGCTAAATGAGGAGGTCAGGAAATCTTTCCCTAAAGCATTATAAACCTGGACAAAATTAACAAAATAACCATTTCAGCACTCTGAAAACTGACCAAAGCTATATATCCATCTGAGGAGTGTTTATTCCCGAAACATCGCTGACCTTGGGGTACAAAGAATGGGAATCTGTGGCATTAGGACCTGGAGCTGCTTCCATACCTTCCACTCCTCAGTTCATTCAGCACGGAGGTTCTTCCAGGACTTATACACTAAAACCCACAAAACACTGCTGAGAGAAATGAAAGAATATCTAAATAAATAGATATGTCATGCTCTTAGATAGGAAGAGTCAATATTACCAAGATAGCAATTCATCCTAAATTGATGGATAGACTAAATACAACCCCTATGAACGTCCCAGCTGGCTTCCTTGCAGAAACTGACATTTACAAGCTTATTTTAAATTTCAAATGGAAATACAAGGGACCAGAATAGCTAAAACAAACCTGAAAATGTGGAACAAAATTGGAGGACTCAGACATTCTAATTTCAAAACCTAACATAAAAGCCACAGTTAATCAGACAATGTGGTAGTGACCCAAAGATAGGTACATAGATAAGTGGAACAGAATTCAAAGTTCAAAAATAAATTCTAACATTTACGGTCAGTTGATTTCCCACAAAGGTACCAAGACAATTCAATGGGGGAAAGTGTAGTCTTTTCAACAAAGGTAGTAGGACAATTGGATATCCACATTTGAATAAAAATAGAGGGGCAATTTCCTGATGTTCCAGTGGTTAGGACTTGGTGCTTTCACTGGCTGGGAAACTAAGATCCTGCAAGCCAGGTGGTGCACCCAATATATATATATATATATATATATATATATATATATATATATAGAGAGAGAGAGAGAGAGAGAGAGAGAGAGAGAGAGAGAAAGAGAGAGAGAGAGAGAAAAAGTAGACCTTTGCTTTATGCCATGCCATATACAAAAAAACTTAACTCAAAATGGATCACAGACCCAAATTTAAGAGCTAAAATAAGTAACTTCTAGAAGAAAAAAAAAGAAAATTTTCGTGACCTTGTGCAGGGCAGAGATACAATACTGAGGGTGTGACACATAGAAGACAAACTTGATCAATTTTAATTTATCAACTTTTGCTCCTCAAAAGTCACCAATAAGAAAATAAAAGTAAAAGTGACAGACTAGTAGAAAATATTTGCAAATCACAGATCTAATAAAAAGCTTGTAGATCCACAGCCATGGCTGGTCCAGGGGCTGCTTTCTGCTGCCTGAGTGCCTTGTCTATAGCGGTAGGGGGTGGAGGGCCTTAGGCTTGGCCTCCTACAGGGCTCATGGAGCTAGTTCCTGGATGCCCACAGGAAGGAGCTGTTTCACAAGACTAACAAACACCACTTTTTTACATAGCCTGGCCCTGTTAGGGGTGCTCCTGTGCAGAAAGTCCCTCTGGGCAGGGTTACTGGTAGCTTTGGAGCACCTTATTCTGCACCAGCTTTAACTACCAGGCTCTGAATGGAGACCCCAGTACCCAGACTTTGGCCTCTGCGGGAAGGAGTCTGCTACTCGGGCTGGGTTGCCTTGGTTCTTTGAGCTTCCGTATGTTTAATTTCTGGGTATTTTTTTGAGAATTGGAGGAGGTAGGGGATTAAAAGAGAATGGCATAATAAAAATAATAATAATAAAAAATAAGCTTCTATACAGAGTATGTGAATAACTCTTATGACTTAATAATTATTAGGAAGAAAAAAACTGAATTAAAAATAGGCAAATGATTTGATTTGACATTTTGTGAAAGAAGATATGAATGGCTTAAAAGGATATGAAAAGATACGCAATACCATTTATCATTAGGGAAATATAAATCAAAATACTAATTAGAAACTGATAAATATCCACTAGAATGGCTAAAATAAAAAAGACAAACGGTATCAAGGTTTGAGGATGTAGAGAAAGCAGACCACTTGCGCATTTTTGGTGGGAATATAACATGGTACAGACACTTTGGAAAACATTTTGATAGTCTTTTAATAACTTAAACAAAATTCTCCCATATAATAGCCATTTTACTTTAGAGCCTCTAACCAGAAGAAATAAAAATATATGTCCACACAGAGGCATGTTGTCACTATTCATAGAAGCATTACCCATAAAAAGAAAAAAATGGAAAAAATGTAAATGTCCAGCACCTAGTAAATGAATGAACAAAATGTGGTATATTTACACAATGGAATAATATTAATCAATTAAAAGGAACAAGTTATTGATACATGCTAAAACATGAATACACCTTAAAAATATGCTCAGTGTAAGAAGCTAGGCACAGTGGACCACATATTATATTATTCCATTTATATTAAATGTACAGAAAAGGCAAATTTACACAAAAGAAAACAGAAGAGCATTTGCTTAAGCCTGGGGATGGGAAAAGAGATTTACTGCTAATGGGTCTCACAGAATTTTTGGATGATTGAAAAATTTTAAAACTGCATTGTGATGATTGTTGCACAATCCTACTAATCTACTAAAATCATTGAATTATACACTGAAAAGAATAAATTTTACAGTATGTATTGAAATGTAGTATGAAAAAGCAAAAGTACTTTTTGCCTAGAGAATTCCATGGACAGAGGAGCCTGGCAGTCTACAGTTCATGGGGTCGCAAAGAGTCAGACATGACTGAATGACTAACACTTGCACTTTTTAACTTTTTCATACTAAATTCAAAAAAATCTGTTTTAAAAACACAGGGATGTTTTAAATGGAAGAATTTGGTGGACTTCCTTTATGGCACCTACATGGTTTTTGTTAGGCTTACTCTATGTACTAATTTTCATAATTTCTCCACTTACACTAACACTGCTTACAAAAAAAAATGAATTACAAGCCTGTATCTCCAGCCCCAATTGCTAAGCCTTTTCCCAGTTCTGGTTTCACATATCCAGTTATGTTTCAGACTACTTCCTGCTAGGAAGAAAGGCAATGCCAAAGAATGTACAAACTAATGCAAAAATGCACTCATTTCACACACTAGCAAAGTAATGCTCAAAATTCTCAAAGTGAGGCTTCAACAGTACATGAACTGAACTCCAAATGTTCAAGCTGGATTTAGAAAGGGCAGAAGAACCAGAGATCAAATTGCCAACATCTACTGGATCATAGAAAAAGCAAGAGAATTCCAGAAAAACATCTAATTCTGCTTCATTGACTACACTAAAGCTTTTGATTGTGTGAATCACAACAAACTGGAAAATTCTTAAAGAGATGGGAATACCAGACCACCATACTTGCCTCGTGAGAAACCTATATGCAGGTCAAGAAGCAACAGTTAGAACTGGACATGGAACAATGGACTGGTTCAAAATTGGGAAAGAGTACATCAAGGCTTTATATTGTCACCATGCTTATTTAACTTATATGAAGTGTACATCATGCAAAATATTGAGCTGGATGAAGCACAAGCTGGAATCAAGACTGCCGGGAGAAACATCAAAAGCCTGTTATGCAGATGACACCACCCTTATGGCAGAAAGCAAAGAGGAACTAAAGAGCCTCTTGATGAAAGTGAAAGAGGAGAATGAAAAAGCTGGCTTAAAACTCAACATTCAAAAAACTAAGATCATGGTATCCGGTCCCATCACTTCATGGCAAATAGATGGGGAAACAATGAAAACAGTGACAGACTTTATTTTCTTGGGCTCCAAAATCACTGTAGATGATGACTACAGCCATGAAATTAAAAGATGCTTGCTCCTTGGAAGAAAAGCTATGACAAACCTAGATAGCATATGAAAAAGCTAATACATCAATTGGCTGACAAAAATCCATATAGTCAAAGCTATAGTTTTTCCAGTAGTCCAGTAGTCATGTATGGATGTTTGAGTTGGACCATAAAGAGGCCCAAGTGCCGAAGAATTGATGCTTTTGAACTGTGGTGCCAGAGAAGACTCTTGAGAGTCCCTTGGACAGCAAGGAGATCCAACCAATCCATCCTAAAGGAAATCAGTCCTGAATATTCATTGGAAGGACTGATGCTGAGGCTGAAACTCCAATACTTTGGCCACCTGATGCAAAGAGCCGAATCATTGGAAAAGACCCTGATGCTGGGAAAGATTGAAGGCAGGAGGAGAAGGGGATGACAGAGGATGGGATAGTTGGATGGCATCACTGACTCAATGGACAGGAGTCTGAGCAAGCTCTGAGAGATGGTGAAGGACAGGGAAGCCTGGTGTGCTACAGCCTATGGGGTCACAAAGAGTAGGACATGACTGAGCGACTTAATAACAAAAAACTTCCTGCTAACTCCACTTCACCACCTCAATAAGACTTCCTTCTCAAATTTTCCATAACTACTAGTTATTCCTGCTTTTTGTATCTTCTCATACCCTTAGTACCAATATATAACATCTTATTATGATATGTTTTACTTACTAATATAACTGTACTTTTGATACTTCATGCTTTTATTTTTTTGCTCGTAAATTAAACTGTGACCTACAAAGGCAACTTTCAGTGTTTTTTTTTTCCTACATTCTCAAAACAATCACCACAGTGCTGAGTATACAGAAGGTGATCATTAGGTGAATGTTTCAATTTAAATTAATAATTCACATTCTTGCATTGATTTAGCATAAGTTTATGAGCACTTACTATGTGTAAGGCACTGCGTTCAGTGTCATCAAGGAAGCAAATAAATATGATACATAATCTCTCTTATGAAGGAGTTTATAATCCAGCTGGGCACATGAAGACTTAGCGATACAAGACTACCATTTAAAAAAGATGTCAAGAAGCAATGCATGATTAAGAGAAATAAGGAAACAAAATCAGTGATTCTGGGACCAGAAAAAAGAGCTAAACTGAGTCTTTCAAGAGATAAATTGGATATTAAAAAGTGAGAGAGGTTTAGAATATTTTAGGCAGTGAAAATGGACTAAGTGAGAAGGAAAGAAATGAGAATTCAATGTTTATGTAGAGGATTGGGGAGAAAATTAAGTTTAAAAAGTAGATTAAGGTCAGAAATTGAACAGCCATGAAGGCCTGATTAAGTTTTCCAGACATAATTCTGTTAAAATAGCCATTTACTGAGCACCTAATATGTGACTGGTGGTTTACATACATAGCTGGCAATTGTTGTATGTTGGATATTGGGCATCCATTTCCTCATTCTCCTAGCACTGTGATTTTCTGCTGAGAAGAATCTAATGGGACTATAACTAGAAGCCTTACCCTATTGTAGTGAAGGGCAAACAATTAAATTGAAACTGACTGAAGTTTCAGGTTATCTCACCCTAAACATCATGATTAGACTACTTTGGTTATGAAGTCCTATGTTTTCTTCTTCCTAGGTATCCAGAGCTACTTCAGTTCCTGCCTGCTTCCAGTCCTGACTCACCAGTCTTCCACAGATTCTGTGAGACCTTGTTATTTTCCAATGAATTAAATTTTGAGTATAACAGCCAGAGTTGTTTTATACTGCTTGTAACTGAAAAGTCCTAAGTGATATATTATTATTTGGAATTAGTTGGGCTTTCCTCATGGGTCATATGGTGAAGAATCCATCTGCCAAACAGGAGACTTGGGTTCAATCCCTGGGTCAGGAAGAATCCCTGGAGAAGGGAATGGTTCTCCACTCTAATATCCTTGCCTGGATAATTCCATGGACAGGGGAGTCTGGTGAGCTACGGTTCACGGGGTTGCAAAGAGTTGAACATGACTGAGCAACTAACACTTTTTCACTGTTATGAATTAGTTATGTATTATTTTCCACTTTTCACTGATAAAGAGACTGTGGGTTGGTGAGATTAAGTAACATTCCAAGGCCATACAGCTAGCAACTGGTAAATATGGGTATGTTTGACTCGAATCTAATTTCTAAAAATTACTTACCAAGACTCAAACCCAAGTTTGTCTGACTTCAAAACTGCTGTTATTTTTTTCCCTTCATCACTCTGTCTTTCAATGAAGATTCACTCCAGATTTTCAAGAAGGGTAGAATATGATGAAAATGGCATTTTAGAAAGGTTAGCTTCACAACAGAATATAGGCTAGAAGGGAAGGAAGAGAGCTTGAGGTAGGGAAATAGATGACAAGGATGACGTAAATAATTCAGATGGAAAATAACAGTGGTCTGAAACAATGAAATGACAGAATTCAAGAAAGTACAGAAGGGAATAGTAAATAGAATACTTTATCAGTTGTCATAGCTATATCTCTAAAATGTACATCCTATTAATTTTTATTATTTTATAATGACTTTGGTTCCGTGATTTTAAATTTCAGTACAGTAAGCATATGTCTTTTACTGAATTAAACAGAATGTCATAGTAAGCATATTATAAACTTACAAGCAAATTCACATCATTTGTAGTTAAACTATATATACATCACCTGCAGAAAAAGATGTACTTTGCCTAGTAATTTTATGATCAAGCAATATTTTATGGCTATAAATTTCTTCAAATCATCACAAAGCCACAGGAGGAAAAGGATATCGTAAAATCCAAATAGTTATTTGTAAGAATTGGCCTAAGTTTTCCCCAAAGAGTTAAAAATAAACTGTTCAGAAAAATGGTTAGTCTACTCATGGTCTTCATTTTCCAGACAACCTGAGCCTCTAGAAGCAAGAATCATTTTCTCAATTAATAATAGCTGTACATGGGGAGAGGAAAAGAGAGGGTGAGATGTATGAAAAGAGTAACATGGAAACTTACATTACCATATGTAAAATAGATATCCAACAGGAATTTGCTCTATAGCTCAGGAAACTCAAACAGGGGCTCTGTTTCAACCTAGAGGGGTGAGATGGGGAGGGACATGGGAGGGAAGTTCCAAAGGGAGGGGATGTATGTATACCTACGGCTGAATCATGTTGAGGTTTGACAAAAAAACAACAAAATTTTGTAAAGCAATTATCCTTCAATAAAAAATAAATTAATTAAAAAAACAGCTGTACAAGTCAATAGGATATGAGTTTTGAAATAAGTGGAATGGAAACAATTTGAATGAAAGAAATGTATACAGATCAGGCTATATGAGTGTGGCTCAAGCAAAAGCTACTTCCTACTTTGCAAAAGCAACAGTTGGGACAGTACTCAAGCTCTTTGTATAAACCTTGTTTGACTAAAATACAATGCAAACTTCATTTAAACAAGGTTATTCATTGTCACTGTATTTTCTTTTCCTTTTTAGTTATAAAAATAATATATGCTTATTGTTTAAAATTCAAGAAAGGCTTCGGAATAGAAAATAAAGTTAAAGCTTTTCCTTCTAATTAGATCAGTTTGGTGTGTATATTTTTGGACATTTTTCTATGAAAAATATGTGAAAATATACACACAGCTACCAGGGAATCCCATACACACATGCACACTCCATATATACACCTTTTTATATGCATTTTTATATAGACAAGATCATATGAAGATATTGTTTTACAACTTGCCTTTTTCATTTGACACTACTCTGGGCATATTTGCACCTATTGAGAACAAGCTCTTTTGTTGTTACCAAGGTAGATGTGTTCTCAAGTCCTACTTTCTGGCATTTTCCTAATCATTTCAATACTTCCATAATTGGATTTTGTGTTAAAGAAAAACACGACTTCCCAAAGAAAAGCATCTTCTAAGTAATACAGGAACTGGGAAATTTGTTTCTAAATATGCTACAAGTAAGGAAAATTCAATGTGACATGTTACATGCTTAATTAACATAGCGAGGCTCTGAAAACAAACAAAATCTGGTCCTCAGAGTAGTCTTTTTTTAAAAAATATTTTATTGTGGTAAGAACCCTTAACATGAGATATATCCTGTTAACAAATTTTAAGTATACAATACATTATTGTTGACCATATGTACAATATTAGACAACAGATCTTTAGAGCTTATTCTTCTTACTTAACTGAAACTTAATGAATAGTTTTTTTTCAGATATCCAGAGTATAATTTATTGAAAAAAGATGCTCTGATACTTCAGTATATATTTTTTGCCTATTATTTGTAAAACAATTTTCAGATAATTATTTTTTAGAAATCTTGTCTTAGGAAAGAGAATACTAATGAAACAGAAGGTTAACTACACAGACATTTGAATTTAATACTCTAGATCCTAATTAAATTCCAGAATTTTTCTTCTGAAGACTGCATAGTCTCCTAGCTATAAGTTAAGTGTGTGAAATTCTCCTATTTAGAATTTGGTTGCTAAAACACTAATTCTTTAAATATTGAAAATGTACTAAATTAACGTGATTTGTTGCATGGCAAGTATGCAGTAGTAAATTTGGCACATTAGGGTATGGCACAATTTTTAAAGAAAAATAGGAGCAATACAACTTCAGCAGCAAGTACAAACACTCCTGCTCTCAGGAAGCCAGTTCATTAGTTTCAGAAGTTGGGTTATTAGTACTAAGTGTGTCCTTGTGCAGAGCAAATACTCTGTGTGAAGATGGAGAGTTACATATAAGAAAACATCTCAGGCCCTGTCCTAAGGAAATTTAAAATATACTTGGGGAAAGAACAGGTTTGCAAAAGAAATGATCTATGTGGCTCCATTAAAATGTTTTTCAAAACATATACAAAACTTTAATATAGCTTTAGTAAATAAGCCCTGAAATAACTGAAGAGTTAAAAAACTACATTCTACTGGGTAAGAATTCCTGGAGTAGATAAGTTTGGTAAGGAAGTTAAAATTCACTGATGGAGCATTCACCACATTCAAATTATTTTACATGTATTATGCCTCTTAAAGCTCATCATGGTTCTATGAGGAAGGTACTGTTATTATCCTCATTTTACAGATGATGAAACTGGGGCAAAGGGAATTGAAAAATTTTCACAAGGTCACCGGAGGGTAAAAGACACAGCTTAGGCTTACGTGCACAGATCTGACTCCAGACAGTGGAGTATCACCAAAACTTTGGGATTAGAACAGAGATAAGATAAGTATTTTCAGGAATATTCTTCAAAAAACTAGGTATTAGAAGCTAAGGAACAGCATGGAGACCACTGCAAGCAGATAGGCCATTTAGTCTAATAATTCATGTAATTCTGTCTTTAAGTCATCTTTAATCTTCCTTCCAGAGAAGGCTAGGTATAGTCTCATGATGCTAGATAATGAAATTGTGTTAATTAGAACATTTGCTTATTTCTAAACAAACAATGCTTATTCTTTTAGATAGACAAACAGTGGTTATAAAACAAGAGAAACAAAACTGCTCGATATCATAATTTGAAATTTTGGTTACAACAATTTTAAAAGAGTCACTAAAACAAAATTATAAATCTGGAGAATTTATGGTTCCATTTCATTTCTTTCTCTGAATTAAGTAGCTTTTTGATAATTAAAACAATGGCTTAATTAGCTATCTTGTTCATTTACTCACTTGTAGTCAGTCATGATGCAATTTCCCTGCTTCTCTTTCATTGATGAGTTAGAGAACAGTGAAGTGTTAGCTATCTTCACCTTGGAAGTATTAGCACTAACTAGATTTGCTGAAGCATTGGTGGCTCAGATGGTAAAGAATCAGCTTGCAATGCAGGAGACCTGGATTCAATCCCTGGATCGAGAAGATCCCCTGGAGAAGGGAATGGCTATTCACTCCAGTATTCTTGCCTGGGGAATTCTATGGAGGAGTCTGGCAGGAGTTGTAAAGAGTGGGACATTACTTAGCAACTAAACAACAACGAGCATGTCATTTAACTGAGAAGCCTGCCCCAGTGGAGAATAACTAACCCAAGGATATCAGTTCTCACCTTAACAAAATGTTACTTTGGGTTATAAGGCGAATTCAACTTATTTTCTAAGTTGAAAGCTATGGTGCACATATAAAACACAGCATCATAAGTTGATTAAACTCATTAACCTTGGCCCTGGAACATACTTATTTAACTGGGACAGGAACCCTATGTGGTCCTGAGAATGGCATAATAATAGATAGCACTTATTGAGCCTTTACACATATGAATAAATAATTTACACAGATTAGCTCCTTCACTCTTATGTAACCACCCCATAGGGCTGTTCCTATCATCCTGTTTTTATAAGAAAACTAAGAGCTGTCCAAGGTCATATAGATAATAAAGGGAAGGATTTAAATGCAGACTCCAGAGTCTGTGCTGCTGCCTGAAACTCACAGAAAAATAGATCAGATTATCATAGCGTATCATCTTGGGTGTTAATTTTACTCAGGGACCAGGAATCTTACATAATAACTATGTCAATAAATTATAGAACACAAGTTAAATATTGAGAAGAAATGTATAGATAAAATGTATAGATTTCAAGGACATTTTCTGATATTCAGGTCGAATTTTAGGCTTCTTGAAGTACAAGTTCCTCTGCTGCTGGGGATACTAAATGCAAAAATTCCTAGGATAATTTTCACTTAACTGTGGATTGAATAATTTGGTATTTACTTTAAACTCTGATCTCCCAGTGTTTGGCTGTTAACCAAATAAAGTCATTAGGCATGTTAAATTTAATGAAAACCATCTTTTTCATTAAACTAGCTTGTTCCAGTATACCTTGTCAGTTCAAGCTAAATCTCTTGTGTAAGTCAGAGGAACTTGAGTACTGATGCCCCTAAAGGTGCTAATACCAAGAGGACATAACTATTACAGAGGAATGGAAGAATGGCCAGGGCTGTCACTTAACTCCAGTTCTAGGGGTCGAGGAGTGAACTCCTGTTGAGGAGTTCATTCACTTTTGTTCCTTAAAGATGGTGTAGTAGAGTGGTTAAGAACTCAACTTCTGGAATCAAATCATCTGTTTTCACATCTGAGCTTTTTTGATTATAAACAATTTGACCTTCAACAAGTTACTCAGTCTCCTCACTGAGGGTATAGTACTAAGGGTGAGATGAGGATATCAAACAAAGATAGAATGAGGATGATAATGAACCCCAAATGGGTTCATTAAACAATAAAAGTAAAGCACTTATTTCAGTGTCTGATACATGAAGGTGATAAATACAATGATTTATTATCATTTAGTGAAAACTATGTATAGTTACTACACAGTGCTTATGCTTAAGGTAATTATCCATTAGTAGAGGATGTGAACAATCTTTATTTACTCCTTAAATTGCTCTAAATCAAAGTCATTAACATTTGAGAAAATCACTTTTTGAATAAATAATAATACTTTTAAAATTATGTTAACTGCAGAGTTGTCTGTAGTGACAAACATATGGAAAGTCCTAGAATGTCCATCCAATAAGGAAGGCCTCAGTTTCCCCAGTCTGTATAAGAAGATTGGACTAGAAGATCTCTAAAATCCCTTTTGTCTCCAATTAGGACTATATTTTCAACCAGTTTTTCATTAGATTTGACACCGATACTCTAAGAAACAGAAATGAGATAGGAAATCTAAAGTATTAGGTGAGTATTTAAAATTAAGTCAAAATGCATAGTATGCTAAAATTAACCAACATGTAAAAAAGTAATATGTATATATATTTATTTAAATATCAAGAGCAGAAGTCATTAACACATTGGGAGTTATTTTATTATGTTTTAAGATACATGTAATTAATGGTATGCAAATTTTATACTTTTAACCTTCATAATGAAATAAAAATAAAAGGTATGAAAAATAACTACAAAATATGAGTCTGAGGTTTAAATAATGAAAATGTATAATTTAGGACTATCAGCAGGTCTGAAAGCTCTCAAGAAAGAAAAGGGGCTGCATGTGCTGTAAAATACTAAAATGATACTTGGTTTGAATTTTATTTAAAATTGTGATGATTTATTTTCCTTTGAACTAATAGGAAATATTCTGTAGGCACACAACGCCAAGCAGGATGAGTGACTATTTGACTTTAGAACTATCAAGACCTAATATTATTATTATTATCAAGGAGTTGCCAACATTCATAATTTCCACCCTCATGCCTGTTAGAGTTGGAAAATCTCTATTTGTAGAGTCCTACGCTGCTTCCAAAGAGTCGGACAGGACTGAAGTGACATAGCACATGCTGCTTCCAAAATACAAGTCACAGCATATTCAGAAAGAAATGCTATGAGTGGCTTAAGACTATATAGTAAGAAATGTTTCTTTACACACTATCTTGATCAAAGATAATATTATGAAAAATGGAAAATAATACTGAATTTGAGATCTGTGTGATATTTCAGCCCCATTTTAGAGAGGGAGAATAGATGTAATAAAAGTGAGGTAGCCTACCCAATATCTAATACAACTAGTAAGAGGAGTAACCAAGATTCAGCCTAGGAATTCTGACTCTCAAACCTATGCTAAAATCACTTAGGTCATAAAGTCTCACTAAGGAAATCAAATGCTGAAATTTGGTTATTATTGAGATTCTACTCTTAAATTCTGAGAGGATTTTTAAAACTGTGTGTATGTTGTTTGATACAATCACCTCTGAAGAGCTGTGGAATACATTATTTGTTTCCACCAGCAAGAATATTACAATTCCTTAAGACTTTTCTTTTTCTCAGAGGATGCATGCAATTTAATTAGATATATTTGGGTATTCTGGATGAAAAAATTACAGAAAACATCATTTGGGCTTGTTCTATATTGTCCAAATATAATACAAAATTTAGAAACAGTTTTTGTAGTCATATATAAATGCATGAACATTGCTCACCAGTCAAAACCTTTGAAAATTTTCCTCTCTTTTTAGTAGAATGAAATAAAATGTTTCCAAATTTGCAGTTTAAAAGGTTTACTTTACTAGAATTTTTGTGTGAGAATTCTTCCCATGAGTACTGTGGGCAAAAGATTCTTGCGTGGCCTTGTAAAAGTGCTCCTTTGTGATGTGGATTTACATTTTTGAACAATCTATGCTATTTTTAAGTTGAAAAGTAGCATTAGAACAAATATCCAAATTACTAACCAATTTTCCTTCTCTTCTATTGCTTTGATTGTAACTGTTCTCTTAAATTCCATGCAGGTTAGGCTATAATACCAGAAATGTAATTTACAAATAGTTCCTTTTTAAAAATCAAATGTTATGGGGGCATATTCCATTTGTGTCAGAAAAGATTATGCATGTTTACTGGCACAAAGTTTGATATATTTATTAAATCAAATTTCTTAAAAATAAAAAAAAAGTTATAGCTATATACCATATTCTATTCATTTATGTGTATCCTTATCTTAGGAATGAGTATGAAATGATATAATTTTGACTTGAAAAACAATAGTGTGAAATAATAACCAATTTTATTACTATTCCTTTTAAAACTACAGTTTATTAGCAGCTTGAAAATATCTATTTAATTTCACCAAACAGGCCTCTTTATCAAAGGAAAGAAATACAGTGGCATTACTTGTGCTCCTGAATAATACTAGCTACCATTCCTATGGCTGGACTATATACAGCTATACACTGGCAACTCCAGAAAACAGAAGAGCATTTGATGTTTCTTGTGTTGATTGGTTTTCTAGATTATTACTGCTGTTATATGCCTCTTTTTCACAGATATTTGAGAGCAGAAATGAAAGGCCAAAGATGAAGATCCAGCTTCTGTAACTGTCTCCACTGCAATGAAATTATTTTATCCTATACTTTGGGTTTATTTTCCTCTCAAATATACCTAACAAATATTTACCGATTAGGTGATTAAAATCAATAAACAAGGGAACAGAGCAGAATCTAACATACACCCACACATACATTAGCTTCCCTAACCAGGAAACCTTGCCAAGCCACCCCTCCAACCCCACCCACAGGGAGGAACCTCCACAATAAAGAGGAACCACAAACTGCCAGAATACAGAAAGGACACCCCAAACACAGCAATCTAACAAGATAAAAAGGCAGAGAAATACTCAGCAGGTAAAGGAACATGATAAATGCCCACCAAACCAAAGAGGAGGAGATAGGGAGTCTACCTGAAAAAGAATTTAGAATAATGATAGTAAAAATGATCCAAAATCTTCAAAACAAAATGGAGTTACACATAAATAGCCTAGAGACAAGGACTGAGAAGATGAAAGAAATGTTTAACAAGGACCTAGAATAAAAAAAAAAAAAGAGTCAGTGAATAATGAATAATGCAATAACTGAGATCAAAAGCACTCTGGAGGGATTCAACAGTAGAATAACTGAGGCAGAAGGTAGGATAAGTGAGGTGGAAGATAGAATGGTGGAAATAAATGAAGCAAAGAGGAAAAAATAAAAGAAAGAAGGACAACCTCAGAGACCTCTGGGACAATGTTAAATGCCCAACATTCGAATCATAGGAGTCTCAGAAGAAGAAGACAAAAAGAAAGGCCATGAGAAAATACCGTGTTCATGGATCGGAAGAATCAACATAGTGAAAATGAATATACTACCCAAAGCAATGTATAGAGTCAATGCAATCCCTATCAAGCTACCAATAGTAGTTTTCAGAGAAACACAATTTGTATGGAAATACAAAAAACCTCGAATAGCCAAAATAATCTTGAGAAAGAAGAATGGAATTGGAGGAATCAACCTGCCTCACTTCAGGCTATACTACAAAGCTACAGTCATCAAGACAGTATGGTACTGGCACAAAGATAGAAATATAGATCAATGGAACAAAGTAGAAAGCCCAGAGATAAATCCATTCACCTATGAACCCCTTATCTTTGACAAAGGAGGCAAGAATATACAATGGAGAAAAGACAATCTCTTTAACAAGTGGTGCTGGGAAAAGTGGTCAACCACTTGTAAAAGAATGAAACTAGAACACTTTCTAACACCATACACAAAAATAAACTCAAAATGGATTAAAGATCTAAATGTAAGACCAGAAACTATACAACTCCTAGAGGAAAACATAGGCAAAACACTCTCCAACATAAATCACAGCAGGATCCTCTGTGACCCACCT
Organism: Giraffa tippelskirchi; assembly: GCF_054371585.1. Taxonomy (NCBI): domain Eukaryota; kingdom Metazoa; phylum Chordata; class Mammalia; order Artiodactyla; family Giraffidae; genus Giraffa; species Giraffa tippelskirchi. The sequence goes on from NC_137289.1 coordinate 67,116,236, forward strand.
CTCATAGTAATGGAAATAAAAGCAAAAATAAACAAATGAGACCTAATTAAACTTAAAAGCTTTTGCACAACAAAGGAAAGTATAAACAAGGTGAAAAGACAGCCTTCAGAATGGGAGAAAATAATAGCAAATGAAGCAATGGACAAAGAATTAATCTGAAAAATATACAAGCAACTCCTGCAGCTCAATCCCAGAAAAATAAATGGCCCAATCTAAAAATGGGCCTAAGAATCAGACATTTCTCCAAAGAAGACATACAGATGACTAACAAACACATGAAAAGATGCTCAACATCACTTATTAACAGAGAAATGCAAATCAAAACCACAATGAGGTACCATCTCACACAGGTCAGAATGGCTGCTATCCAAAAGTCTACAAGCAATAAATGCTGGAGAGGGTGTGGAGAAAAGGGAACCCTCTACACTGTTGGTGGGAATACACACTACTACAGCCACTATGGAGAACAGTGTGGAGACTCCTTAAAAAACTGGAAATAGAACTGCCATATGACCCAGCAATTCCATGCTGGGCCTACACACCAAGGAAACCAGAATTGAAAGAGACACGTGTACCCCAGTGTTCATCGCAGCACTGTTTATAATAGCCAGGACTTGGAAGCAACCTAGATGTCCATCAGCAGATGAATGGATAAGATAGCTGTGGTACATATACACAATGGAATATTACTCAGCCATTAAAAAGAATACATTTGAATCAGTTCTCATGAGGTGGATGAAACTGGAGCCTATTATCCAGAGTGAAGTAAGCCAGAAAGAAAAACACCAGTAGAGTATACTAACACATATATATGGAATTTGGAAAGATGGTTAATGATAACCCTATATGTGAGACAGCAAAAGAGACACAGTTGTATAGAACAGTGTTTTGCACTCTGTGGGAGAAGGCGAGGGTGGGATGATTTGAGAGAACAGCATTGAAACATGTATATTATCATATGTGAAACAGATTGCCACTCCAGGTTTGATGCATGACACAGGGTGCTCAGGGCTGGTGCACTGGGATGACCCAGAGGGATGGGATGGGGAAAGAGGTGGGAGTGGGGTACAGGATGGGGAACACATGTAAACCATGGCTGATTCATGTCAATGTGTCAAAACCACTACAATATTTTAAAGCAATTAGCCTCCAGTTAAAATAAATAAATTTAAAAAAATTAGCAAACTGCACACTTAATGTATGATTGTATCTCTTATACAGTCCCTTGAACAACTCTGGAGATAGGGGTGCTGATCCTCTGTGCAGTCAAAAATCTTGTGTATAGCTTTACAGTCTGCCATAGTATCTACAGCTTTGCACCCTGGTATTCAACTAACTGTGGCTTGTGTAGTACTGTGATATTTATTGAAAAAAAAAATGCATGGGTCCACGCAGCTCAAAACTGTTGTTGCAGGGTCAACTGTACTTCAGTAAAACTGTTTTAAAAAGAACTAATTTTTTTACTCAGAAAAAATCTGTCTAGAAGAATTAAAAAAAAAACAAAAACAAATAATAAGTCCAAAAATAAATGAATTTGTAATGCTTGGCTTCTTAAACATCTACAGCAAAAGATAATGCTAGAGCAGTTTTCATTGTGTATTATGTACTGTGTTTGTGTGGCAGGGGTGGTGGGTGGAATTGTGTATATGATCATAACAGGGAAGGTATAAACAGACGTCTGAGACTTGTGTTCAACCTGCAATAGATTCTGTGTTAACCATCTCATGCAGAACTATGAACATTTAACCCAGCAAAAGAATATCATGAAACAATGGAGCAGAGAGAATATTACTATACAAGTAATTTACAGATAGCCTTATGAAGAAAAATAGCATATTATATACTAGCACTAATACTTATAAAATAGAAAAAATATGGTATTATACATAAATTAAATTCATTATATGAATACAATATTTATTTTCTTTTATGGACCTGCCATTATAAAATTAACTAATAGACCAAAAAAAGCTACAGAAATAAGTGTGTCATGAGATACCTAAAGGAGTGCATGCACATCAAAAATAGACCATTGTTAGAAAAAGGCACCTAAAATCTATGGCTTGGGGTAAAAATACTTCCAATCAAAAACCAGCATAGCTCGTTAATATATTATCTTTGTATGAGGTTTTTTTCACAAGCATTTTTCTCTTTTTACTCTCCCTGTTCCATTCCAAATTTTTCTGTATCAGCGTGACTGATTAAGAAACTAATGCTTGAAAAGCATGTAAACAATGCTCTAAGTAGGTAATTTTAGAATGAAAGCTGTGGTTGAGCCACATTTGTCCAATATCATAAATTAGAAGAGAGGTATTTTCTAAAAGAGTCACAGTTGTCTTAAATCAAGGCCAAAATTATTTCACCCTTAAGATTTCCACCACTGATTAGTTTCTTTCTCAATTCAGCAGAAAAAGAAAGGATATGAATAAGCAATTCCCAAGTGGACGATAAACATATGAAAAGACATTCAATTTTACCACTAGTCTAAGAAATAAAAATGCATAATAGTAAGAAATTAACTTGGAGATGTTTATTAAAATGTGAATGGTGACTATCAGCATATTTTGAGTTATTTTAAACTTATTTTTTGGAATTCAACATACTGACTTTTTTCAATCCACATTATTTCTAGAAAATATAAAGTTATTTTAAAACTGCCTCCTTAGTTATTTGCAGATAAATTATGGAGATTGGATCAGGCTTCTCTGGTGGCTCAGATGGTAAAGAATCTGCCCACAGTGCAGGAGACCTAAGTTTGATCCTTGGGTGAGGAAGATCCCCTGGAGAAGGGAATGGCTACCCACTCCAGTACTGTTGCCTGGAGAATTCCATGGACAGAAGACCCTGGCACGCTACAGTCCATGGGGTCGCAAAGAGTCGGACACGACTGAGCACCTAACACTTTAACTTTATGGAGAATGGATCAGAAAATAGAATTCAGAAACAGAACCAAATGATTTAGTTAATACAGTAAAGGTGGCACTTCAAGTAAGTGTGAGACAGACAAGATTATCCAATAAGTGATACTCAGAAAATTAACTAGCAAATAAAAATACATTAAAAAGTCTGAATCCCAAACTCATTGCTCACTTCAAAATACTAATTCTTGTTGGTACAAAATTTAACATGTATATTAAACCATTAAAGTACTATAAAATATAAGTTCCTTCATTAACAAAATATGTCCATCATTTCAACAGAAAATAATAATTTGTAGAACAATATTTACAGTGTAACATCATTGATTTAAATCACTGTTTCCATAGTATATATTTTAATTAAAATTATAAAAATGAAAGGATATGCACCCAGCAAGTTTTATTCAGCATTATATTATCATCCTCTACCACATGTGCCTGGCACACAGCAGGCACAAAAATATAATAGTTGAATGACTAAATAAATGAATTGATGCATTGTTTGTGGAATTGCAAATTGTGATAATTTTTTCTGGAGAGAAGTTTGGCACTATATATCAAAGAGTAAAATGAGCAGGCAGTTTATTTCAGGACTCTCATTTCTAGGAATTCATCATATGACTAATTTTTACAAGCGCATAGAGTAGGTATCCGGGATAACTATTTTGTAACAGGAAAAATATGTATGCTAGTAGACAGGTGGTATGAGAAGTAGCTGCTGTACAATAGGAATCTGGTTAAATTAAGGGAAATATTTCCATGGAATATGCATCTATTTTAAAATGAGATGTTCAACCATTTACTGTGAAAATATAGCCACAATTAATCGATAAATGAGCAGATTACAAAACACAATATGATGTCACATAGATAAAACAGCATATGTAAACAGGCATGTGTATATATTTACAAAGAAAATTCTGGAAGGAAATGCATTAAAATTCCAACAATGGTTATCATTTGATTAAGATTGTGTTTGTATTATCATTGAAATTTTCTATGCTGTATTTTTCCTTACAATGCTTACATACTTTGACAATAAGGAATAAATAATAACAGTAAATTCATTTACAAAATAGAAATAAAAGTGTTTCCTAACTTTTAAAAAATATGACTAAATAACTAAGCCCAAACTCTATAACAAAAAGGAAAGATAAGGGTTAATCTAACTTTAATATTTTTCCTCATTTGAAATGAATAATTCATCATATTTTATACTTTAATTTGTTACTTGTAGTCTATGAGCAAGTTTATAAAAATGAATGTGATTAATTAGGTTATTTTCTACATTAGTATTCCAAATCACCTCTGTGGATTTTTCTGCTTCCATGGAACTAACAAGATATCTTCCAATTATAAGACTACATCTTGTGAATTTTTATTCAAATATAGATAGGTAATTCTTGTCATTCATAAAAATGGGCTAAATATGTTCCTTACCTTTTAATGAAAAGTAAACACTGGTCTTTTTGGTTGTACCAAGTGAGTCGTTCTGTTGCAGAAAAGAATCCTGTAAATAAAAATAACAGATACCTGTTTTTAAACTTCATTTTGCAAAAGTTTATTCATATATTACTGGACCTGTAAATCATACTTCAGTATGGATAGAATTTTACAATGTTAGAAGGAAACTGGTGGCAGATGACATTGTAAAGTACACACTGACAGAGGATGCAGTTTCATCAGCACAGATTCCCCCTCCCATCCTGCTATTCGTGAAATTAAAAGCTGCTGCACGAAAGTATAGAACAAACCATCTGCTTTTAAATAATACTACCCAACATTTGAATGCCCGTTTATCCCTTTTATCTACAAGGTTGTTACAAGCATTGAGAAGGACTACGTGGTAAATCACCAGCAAGGATGGGGTCTATTACATGTCAGCTTAAAAAGAGAAATACAGTAAAAAGGGTGTAACTGACTCACGGCAACATGGGTTCGCAAACCTTGTAGATGGATATAAACCAGGCTTGCCAAACATCACAGACAGCACTTATTAAAGCTGCTACGTGGACTTCAATATGCCTGCTTTCTGGCCCCTCCCCCCTTCGCCAATAAACGACTTCCCCTTTTTCCCAGTGTAAAAATACATGTTCATAAAACATTCAGATAAAAGAAAGAGAATTAAAAAAAAATCATCCATAATCTTACTACCCAATGATGCCATTTGGAGCATTTTCTTCCAATTTTTTAAAAACAGCTTTTTGTCACGAGGCCCCTGACAAACCAAACGGGAATTAAGGATGAGCGGATGGGAGGATACTCCTCTTCCCTTGTTAGGAACCATGACTAGTATTTTTACCTCATATCTAAGCTTTTTTTTTTGAAATTATAAACCTATAAAGATAGAATTTTAAGGGGAAAAAAACGTCTTCCAGTGGTGTGTGCCTCAGCAACCAAGGAGCGTCTGGAAAGGAGGGCGGAGCCTGGAGGGGGCAGGTACACTTGCGCACTTATTGGGCTGAGGCATTGTCAATCAAGGTCAATCAAGTTTGTCCAGCAAATGAGGTGCGAGCTAAAGGCACACTGGGAACTAAATGAACTGGAGGTCTGACTGCGAGGGGAGGGGGCACAAGATGTAAGCAGTGAAGAGATCTCGGGCTCTCGCAATGCGACATTCAGCTGCGTCACGCCTCAGTCCGACGCAGCTACAGCTCAGAGAGGCCTCGCCTCCGCCGCTTTCGCCCAGGCCTCCGCTGCCGCCGCCACCTCCGGTGCAATCACCTCGGCCCAGCCGCGCCCCGCCCAGCGCTCCTGCTGCCTTCACCGCTGCCACCTCCTCAGCCCCGGCTACCGCCGCCACCACCCAAGCGTCCGTGAGTCATTTTCTACCCATCTCTGGGCACGCGGTAGTGACCACCCTAAGAGGTTTACAGGCTTGCAGAATGGCAGAAGCGGATCCTAACTGGGTCTCGGAACCTGCCGCCCAGGGGGTGGATGAAGAGATGGTTGATAGCTCGTCTAGCGATTCTGGGGACGAATCTGACTGCGGCAGCTCTAGAAGCAGCAGTAGTTTCAGTAGCAGCAGCAGCAGTAGTGGCCGCAGCCCCTTCTATAGAAACATAAGTGTACCTGGGCCTTCCAGAAGTGTGCGGCAGGCTCCGTCAGATAGAAGTTTCGTGGATCAGCTGCCTCAGGCAGTTAGAAATCGTGTGCAGGCTCGCAGAAATATTCAAGATGAATGTGACAAGGTAGACGCCCTGTTCTTAAAGGCAATTCACGATCTCGAACGAAAATATGCCGAACTCAATAGGCCTCTGTACGACCGGCGATTCCAAATCATCAATGCAGAATATGAGCCCACGGAAGAAGAATGTGAATGGAATTCGGAGGATGAGGTGTTCAGCAGCGATGAGGAGATGCAGGAAGACTCTAGTGAGATGCCTGCTTTAGAGGGTGAGGAAGAAGAGGATGACCTGGAAGCAAAACCTGAGGTCAAGGCTGAAGAAAATGTAACTCCAAAAGAAAATTACAAAGCAAAGACTGAAGAAAAAGCAGAGTCCAAAGATGCTCTGCAGGCCAAGCCTAAAGTAAAAGAAGATCCAAAATAAGCCCCCCCCCCAGGCAAAGGCAGAAGAGAAAGGGCAGACTAAAGCAGCAGAGGCTAAGGCAAGGACTCCAGGAAAAGAGGCTCCAAAAAGAGTTCCTGAGGTCACACCTAAAAAAACAGCTCTTAAAAGAGCTCGCAAGGGAAAGCCTAAAAGAGAAGATCCTTAAAGGCATTCCCGACTATTGGCTGACTGTGGTCAAGAATGTTGACAAGCTGGGGCTCATGATTCAGAAGTATGGTGAGCCCATTCTGAAGTTCCTGCCTGATGTTAGCCTGAAGTTTTCAAAACCGGGCAGGCCTGTAAGTTACACATTTGAATTTTGCTTTCTACCCAATCCATACTTCAAGAATGAGGTGCTGACAAAGACATATATAATAAAGTCAAAGCCAGATCGCAATGATCCCTTCTTCTCTTGGGGCTGGGAAATCCAAGATTGCAAAGGCTGTAACATAGATTGGAGAAGAGGAAAGGATGTCACAGTGACAATCACCCAGAGTCGCACAGCTGCTCCTGGACAAGTTGAAACCCAGCCAAGAATGGTTCCTAATGCATCATTCTTCAATTTCTTTAGCCCTCCTGAGATTCCTACTATCTGAAAGCTTGAACCATGAGAAGATGCTATCCTTGATGAAGATTTTGAAATTGGTCAGACTTTACATAATAACGTCATCCTGAAATCAATCTATTACTATGCAGGAGAAGTCAACGGTACCTATGATTTCGGTAAAGATTATGGAAACAGGAAATAACAAAAATATAAAAGAGGCTGCATGAAAGAATTTTCAGGAATCTCAAATTTCAAGCAGAAGTGAAGCAGGTTTATATAGCCTTGAAAAAACCTGCCCTGTAATCTCAACACTAGTATTCCTCACAGTCTTGAGTTTTTGTACTTTCTTGGTAGCCTAAAATATTGTCTTAAATTGTCTTAAGTATCTGTTTATTCTATCTAGCCTGTTGTGTAATAGTCTTCAAAACATGTAAATTGCTGTCAGTTATCTAAAGCATGCTGTTTGGTGCTACAAAATTTTAATTTTTGTGAAATCTTTTTGTTGTGTTCCTATTACAATATAGCTGTGAAAACTGTCAGAATTCTTAACCAAGACAATATTTTCTTGAAATAAAACAAAGTTCCTGAAGTATCAATGCAAGTGTTTTTTTTTTTTTTTTCCCAGCCCAGAAGACTAAGGGTTTAAATCTGCTTTGTACTAGCTGTGCCTTTATTTGCTATAGAAATACTGTATTATACTAGCTTGAACAGTGCATTGTGAAATTTGACTGCTTGATAAAAGATTAGCATACGTTTAATAATGTCCATCAAACCATGTATGATATGACTGAGCATGTTAATGTGACATAGTCATTTATAAATTTGAGCATAATGAAGTTACTGTTTACTACTGATGTGTTAATATAGTATTTTGAAAAAGTCTGCTCATCTTATCCTGTGTAACTGTGAACTAAAGGTACTAACCACATTTTCTTTGTAATATGTTCTACTTTGCCTTTCACTGGAAATGATCACATTATATCATTTGTTTTTTTTTTTTATGTTCTATTGCAATCTAAAATAAAGAAATGTCAAATAAAGTGGATCGTGCTATTAAAATCTACCATATTTGCCTCATTATAAAAATGTGTTGCTTATTATAGAAAAAGTAGGGAATCCTTAGAAATAGGGATATTTTAAAATATATGATTATAATTAATGTTCTGATGCATTTCCTAGATCTTAGATCTTTTTGGAGGATATACATTCAAATGATTGGAGAAAAATGGGACAGGGGAGGAGGACTAAGATAAGGGGGAGAGGAAGAGAAGGGGAGGAAGGAATGGGGAGGAGGGTTGAAGTAGAGAAAGTGGGGAGGGAGAGGGAGGGTGAGGAGCGGGGTGGAAGGAGAACAGAGTGGAAGAGAGAAGGATGGGAAACGAGGAGAGGGGAGAAGGGAAGGGAGGAGGGTGGGGAGTGGAAAGAATGGGAAGAAGTGGGGATGGGGAATGGGGGGAGATAAGGCAGGAGCGCCTCACCCAGAAAGGACATCAATAAAAGTTTTCACTTCCCCGAGTAGGATCTGAAATGACCCAGGCCCATCCTCCATTGTGACTTGGAAGGAGGTCTCCCTCCCTTGTGTGGTTTATTTTTCCTTGTAAGTGATATTATGCATGATCCTAAGATTTTGGTTTGAATTTATTTTAAGGAGGAGACCCCTTAAACTCAGTTTACCAGAGTGCTTTGTACTAGGCACAAAGTCACAAGCACAGCAAATAATACTTTTTTTCACATCTCCCAATTCCCCAGCTGCATATATTTTCTTCAAGACCTTACAGGAAAGAACTGCAGCAGGAGGAAGACAGTATTTGTGAATTTCAGGGTCTCTTGGCATAAAATCACCCAATAGTCTTCCCAGATCCCACCATATATAGTTTAGTATCTTGCATTTATTCCTGCTTAACAGTAGCCCCTCATGTCTATGTGTTGTGTGCTCAGCCACTTCAGTTGTGTCCGACTCTTTGTGACCCCCTGCCAGGCTCCTCTGTCCATGGGATTTCCCAGGCAAGAATACTGGAGTGAGTTGCCATGCCCTCCAAGCGATCTTCCCAACCCAGGGATTGAACTGATGTCTCCTGCATTGCAGGCAGATTATTTACCCCTGAGCCACTGGGAAGCCCCTTCGTGTCTATAAATGTAAAAATGTTCCAACCCATGAAATATATGTTTAACCAATCATGCATGTTTGGATATTTAGGTTATGATTTATACAAAATCAGGAACCAAATGATTGCTTTTAGCAATAGCTGTGCTATTCTGAGAGTGCCTATATTTTAGTTCTGAGATTTTTGCATCCATTGAGAAGTGGTGTGGCAGTAGTTTTACTTATAAGCCAGTGCCAAATAGAAGACTGTAGTAAATAGCATGTTCCTGGCTCACTATGGGCTACCTAGGTGGTTCAGTGATAAAGAATCTGGCTGTCAATGTAGGAGACTCAAGAGATGTGGGTTTGAGCCCTGGTACAGGAAGATCCTCTGGAGGAGGAAATGGCAACCCACTCCAGTATTCTTGCCTGGAAAATTCCACGGACAGAGGAGCCTGGTAGTCCATGGGATCTCGCAAAGAGCTGCACATGACTGAGCACACACACAGACGTACACACACACAACACCTGGGTCACTGCTGCAGAGGTTCTCAAATGGGATATATGCCATGCTTGCCAGACATCACAGATAGTATAGCCCTTAAAATTTCTACATGGAATGCAACATCCTTATTGCAGCTTAGCACATTTACCGAATTATTTAGCCCCTTCCCACTCTGTATTTTCCAAAATTAAAGGAACACATGTCATTATGGAATATTTGCAGAATAAAAGGAGAAATGCAGATAATAATAATCATTCAGAAGCACACTACAGGAAGATTGGTGTACGGAGATTGGTGTATTTTCTCCCAGTTCATTTCTTTGATTAGGTTTTACCAAAAGGTTCTTATCTCAAATCAAGTTGGGTGGGCATAAGAAGCTAATTGGAAAAACAACTTACTGGTGTTGTCAGCTTAAGTCTGGTGGGGGTTGGGGTGGGAAGCGGGCAGGTGTCCTGGATTTTTTTTAATCAGTATAGCAGGATTCTGGGAATGCAAAATGTGGGCGGTGGGTGCTTCAACCATCTAGGCTAAGTCAAAAGTGAAAAGAGCCAGGAAAGCCGATGAGCTTGCACGTTCTTTGGGCTGCACGTTTGTCCATCACACTCGCTCAGCCAATGAATGATGCCAGAAAAAAAAACAAAAAAAAAAGCCGGCTGGGAATGCAGTTCACTGGCAGGGGGCAGGGGCGTAAGAAGGGTTTATGGGGTTTTCCTCAGTGATTTCTTACTAGTGTGCTGTTTCCTTTGGCAGTGATTAAGGATGAGGCCAGCCGTTTCCTTTCTTCCCCTAGCCCGACCTAAGAGGTCTTCACCTCCTCCGCTTCTGCAGTCGTCCCCGCCTTCTCCTTTAAGAGTTTTTAGCAACCTGAATTTGGCCCTGAGCGTCCAGGTCGTCACTCTAAAAGTTTGTTCTTTCCCTTTAACACGGCAAACGTAGATAAGGGAAGGGCTTTCCTAAGCAGCAGCAGGGGCTGCTGAAGAGGTCAGGGAAGAAAAGAGTTAAGAAAGAGACTACACTGATAGTCAAATGATGCAAATGTTCCCATTCTGACGGGGTCTAACAGTACAGGTGTCCTAGACCTCAAAGAGCTTCAGGGGTTAAGTAATAAGATAGAAGCTGAGTTTGAAAAGGAATTGACCGCTTTGGAAAAAAGGATAAATCCTCACTTGATTAGGTGTTCTCGAGGATTAGGACAACCTGCAGTATAATAACTTCAACACACATGCATTACGTCAAATTTAATGTTTTGTGTTTTTTGTGGAGTGTCTTTTAAATTTAAAAATGAAAAATTTAAGTATCGTAACACACAGCATTTAGAAATACACTTCTTTACAAGAGATGTAGAACACAACACATTCTCTAAAGCCTCTATGTAGTTTAGCCCTGTTAGAGTGTAACTGGGAAAATTATCAGAACTCCCTGAAGCTAATATTTACTAGAGAAAAAAAAGTGCAGAGCCAGTTTACGTGTGTGATGCCTGCTCATCAGAGGTACAAAGAGTTTAAATCAACCTGGACCAGGTGTATCTTATTATTGTGCTATAAATTATGAATTATTTATTATGCTATAGGACTTTACATATAGTACATTATTATCACTGACTTAAAATAGCATAGTTAAGAATTTTTAATAACACATTAATACTACTTCTACATTATTTATGTTTTTAAATTTTGCATGACAGAGGTATTTATAAAGAAAAAATAAACATAATGGAGCTACTATTTCCTTCTGTGTTGCTAATAAAAGTGTTTGCAAGTGGTTTTCTCATCTTTTACTCGATAAGTTATGTAAACTAAGGGTATTAAGTATATCTTTGCAGTATGCTTCACTGAAAGTTATCACTTTATTATTATTTGATTATATCTTTTGATTATAAAATATGTTCATTACAGAAAATATGGAAAATATACTGAAAAGTATAAAAATTATTTTAAACAATCCTATCTTCAAAGGTAACCACATTTCACGTGAAAATATTTATATCTATCTTTATTAATGTACTACTATCCCTTTAACTTTTCATTTGATGTATTTTGGAACCCTTTCTCTATCAGGCATGTAAACTTCGTTCTGCTTAACATAATATATCATAATGCATTTCATCAGTTTCTTATGGGCATTTAGGTTAGGAGAACCTTTTGTTTTGTTTTTTTTTTCAGGAATCTTTTAGCTTTATATACAAATTGTTAAGATAGCGCAGAGTTTATAAATATCCCACACTTTGTTTCATTTGCTATTTAAATCTTATGGTAGTATGGTATGTTTTTCACAATAAAGAGAATATAATACATAATTATTAACTAAATATATACTAATATTTTATTCAGATTGCCTTCGTTTTTACCTAATATCCTTTTACAAGCATATAGAATTCCATTGTATGTATCTGATGCACCAGCTATGTCTTACTTTTCCACAGTAATTTTATTTTGTCTTATCTTTTCATATAAAATTTTATGCCTTGGATATGTTGTTGAATATAACATAATTCCACTTTGACCATTGGGAGCTCTTTCAGTTGGCTTCTGTGTCGCTTTGATAGACCCATCATTTTTTTTTTTTTTATCACTTTCTTATTTTCTGGGACTATAAGATGCTCCAGGTTTGCTTTTTTTATTTCTGCCCTGGTCCTAAAAATCAACCATTTCTGAAAAGATCATGGTTCCTTTTATTGGAGACAATATTGGAAGCTGGGTATGCTTGTTCCATAGATTTTCCTGCTTCTAATCCATTTCAACTGAGAGCACAAGGTAATATATGTATATGTATTAACCTATGCCTACACTCATATTCTCTATTTAACTACTTATTTCTATATTTACGTACTCATGAATTCATACTGATGTCTCCAACTCTAATCTGTTAACACATGAATACTTCTAGCCTTCCCCTCTTGTTTCTAACATACCACTCCAACAGTAAGAAGCATGGATTCGACTGTCTGCTATCCTTTTACATAATTGTTCATCCCACTATATATTGAAGTGAGTGGTTTCAAAATTGTTAACCAGTTCTCCATGAGAAATACTTTACCCAAAAGAGGACTTTGCTATGCATGGTTCCTTTTTGCTTTATTTTTTTTTTTTTGTCTACATTTCCAAGGTCACCTACATTAGAACATTTTTCCACCATCACCTTCATTGAGATTATTTCATATATGTGTAATACAGTTAGATTCTTGTTACAGTTGTCATTTCATCTTGGGATCCAACAACTTCTTAAATGTTTTACTTTATTTACATATATAAAGATTTGTATACATTATTCTTTGTGTCATTAAGTTCTATTGGTTTCAACAAATGTATAAGTGTTATATAGGCTATATAGTATTATACTGAATAGTTTCACTGACCTAAGAAAATCCAGATTCTTTGCCTATATAACTACACCCTCTAGCCCATGGCAACCACTGTGCTTTTAACTATCTTTAGAGTTTTACCTTTTCCAGAGTGTCATATGAATAGAATTATAGTGTATGCAACCCTTTCAGATTAGCTTCTTTGATTTATCAGCATACATCTATCATTCATTTATGTCTTTTCATGGCTCATTTCTATTTGTTGATGAAGAACATTCCATTTTATGTACGTATCATAGGTTTTGGCTCCAGATCTAATATTTATAACCACCATGTTCCATATCTCTTCCCCAAAACTATAAAAACTCAGGCTATCATTATTTCGGGAGGTTTTTGTTTGTTTGTTTGTTTTTAGGATTCTTAAATCTACTCTTAGCCATTTTTCCTCCCTCTCTATCCCTGTATTTTTGTAGATAATTGTAGTGTACTGAGTCTGACTTGAAGAATCTTGTTTTTTTGTTTTTTGTTTTTGCTCTGATAACAAACAGTGACATGCCAGGAGCAGACAAAGTGAAATCTCAAACTCTGTTACAAGGGTATAGTTTTAAGAGCATCTTTTTCTAACTGATTGGTAATTGTAAAAACTGTCTTTGAATTAAGGGAAAATGTTGCGGTTGCAAAGAATTGGACACAACTGAACGAGTAAGCGGAGCAGGCAATGGCACCCCACTCCAGTACTCTTGCCTGGAAAATCCCATGGACAGAGGAGCCTGGTAGGCTGCAGTCCATGGGGTCGCTAAGAGTCGGACACGACTGAGCGACTTCACTTTCACTTTTCCCTTTCATGCACTGGAGAAGGCAATGGCAACCCACTCCAGTATTCTTGCCTGGAGAATCCCAGGGATGGCGGAGCCTGGTGGGCTGCCATCTATGGGGTCGCACAGAGTCAGACACGACTGAAGCGACTTAGCAGCAGCAGAACGAGTAAGCGCAAGCCCAAGCAAGGATTTAGGTAGTTATATGATTTTTTATCTTTCTACACAGCTAATCAGTTGTTTTGACACCATTTATTGAATATTGAATATCCAATGTAATTAATTGCTGCCTTTATTATGTAATCCATTCCCTTATGTGTTTGTACCTATTTCTGGACTGTTCTGTTTAGTAGTGTTATTCTTGTGCCAGTATAAATCTTCTAAAACAAATTTCTCATATACATTTTATTATTTGGTAAGAAAAGTCCTTATAAAACTTGTTTTTAAGATTTTGGAGGGATATTTTCACCTATTTATTTTCTGAGATGAACTGTAGTATCACTTTTTTTCAGGCTCCCTCCCTAAGGCCTATGGATATTTTGATTATTATTTTATGATTTCATTTACAGAGAATCAGGAGTATCATTATTGTCTTCTTATCCAAGAACAAGCTGTGTTTAATACCCTTCAGTAGAATTGTAGAGTTTACCTGTTAAAAGAGGCTTTTAAAGAATATTCGGAACCTGTTCTTCAGTTTCTTCTTCCTTCATCTACTTTTTGGTTATGCTATTCTGCTTCTTATTTTTAAATCATCTGTGCTTAGCCATTGTCCCTTTTATTTCCAGCTTTGAATGGGGGTAACTGTTTGCTGAAGTGTGATGTGTGTGGTAGGAGGAATGAGCCTGTACATCTCAGAAGCTTCAATTCAGGTTTGTCTCATTCTCTTTCCAAATTGCCATATTTATTTTCTGCTGGAGGCCATTTCTATCTTCAGTTTATGGTATTCTCTACTTTTTCAGCCCTCACTGGTGCCAGCTTTGGATTGAGTAGGTCAGCATGACTCAGTGAAATGCCTGCTTTAGAAGTATTCTGTGGCAATCTTCTCGTTAATTTCTGCTCAACGGACTGGCCGACATCTTTAGTTACCTGTTGCTTATCTGTCTCCTCATACTGAAGCAGTCTCTAGCTGCTCTCTAAAAATGAAGATGATGTGTTGGTATAATTTCTCCTTAACTCCAGCTCCCTTTTTGTTCTATATTGTGAAGCTATTTTCCTAATGGGTCATTTCTTGCTGCTTTCAATGTCTGTCACAGGCCTAAATCAGATATTCACAGCTTGAATGCTTAAGGGAAAAGCAAGCATTAGCTCAGAGTCCTGCAATAGTTTTGTTTAAATTTTTTTGTAAGTGGAAGATATTCTTTCCAGTGTGTGGCTAGGGACTGTGGTGATTGCTTTGATTTAAAGATCATTTCTGCCTTTAATTTGTATTTGGATAATTCTGGTGCACAGGAATGATTGAAAACAACAGAGCAATGTAGAAGGGAATCTCCAAGAGGGGAGGGTGTATGTCATGTTCCCTAAATGTATCGACCTCAGAAAGCTTTTTTGCAGCACAGCTATTAACAGTTCTCCTAACTTATAGTGTTCTGAAATACCACTCTGGTGAATTTGGCCTTGGACAAACAGGGAAATTAGCCCAGCTTTATCTACTAGTAAAAGCATCCTTAATCAGTATTTAAAAAATTTGTTTTGAGATAATTAATGACTCACTCATTAAGATTTTGATAGATTTTACATGCATTCCTCTCTGTGTGTGTATGAGTGTGTGTGTGTGTCTGTATGTAGTTCCATGTCATTTTATCACATGTATAGATTCATAGAACTACCACTGAAATCAAGATTCAAAACTATTCTTCTTGTCCCTAAATTCTGAAAACTATTACTTTGTTCTCAATTTTGAAATGAAAAAATTATACAGATTGTTAAATGAATGGACATATATAACATGTAACCTTTTGAGGATGACATATTTTCACTAAGCTAAATAACCTTACAATCCATAAAATTTGTACCTGTATCAATAGGCTATTCTTTTTATTGCCGAGTAGTATTCCAGCATGTTAATCACTGACTTATGACTCTTTTATAGGAGAATAAGGGTTTCTCTGGTGGCTCAGTCTGTAAAGAATCTGAGGAAATTCAGGTTTGATGCAGGAGATGCAGGTTTGATCCCTGGGTGGGGAAGATCCCCTGGAGAAGGAAATAGAAACACACTCCAGTATTCTTGCCGGGGGAACCCAATGGACAGAGGATCCTGGAAGGCTACAATCCACGGGGTCCCAAAGAGTCAGACACAACTTAGCAACTAAACCACCATAGGAGAATAAAAACAAGTGGAAAGGAACTAGGACTGCCAGTGGCCAGAAACTCCCATAGGGACAAAAGGAAGAATTACAAGGTGCTTCTTCCGAAAATCTGAAAGTTAAATTCTTGTTGTTCAGTCGCTCAGTCGTGTCTGACTCTTTGTGACCCCATGGACTGCAGCACGCCAGGCTTCTCTGTCCTTCACCATCTCCAGGCACTTTCTCAAACTCATGTCCATTGAGACAGTGATGCCATCCAACCATCTCATTCTCTGTCGTCCCCTTCTCCTCTGGCCTGCAATCTTTCCCAGCATCACAGTCTTTTCTAATGAGTCAGCTCTTTGCATCAGGTGGCCAAAATTTTGGAGCTTCAGCATCAGTCCTTCCAATGAATATTTAGGGTTGATCTCTTTTAGGATTGATTGGTTTGATCTCCTTACAGAAAATGCTTATGCAGTGCTTACTGTGCACTAGGAGTATACATGTTACTATTCATGTAAACTTTATTAATCTTTATTACACATCCGTTGGATCATTGAAAAAGCAAGAGAGTTCCAGAAAAACATCTACTTCTGCTTGATTGACTATAGCAAAGCCTTTGACTGTGTGGATCACAGCACTGTGGAAAGTCCTTAAAGAGATGGGAATACCAGACCACTTTACCTGCCTCTTGAGAAATCCATATTCAGGTCAAGAAGCAACAGTTAGAACTGGACATGGAACAACGCACTGGTTCCAAATTGGGAAAGGAGTATGTCAAGGCGTATATTGTAACCCCGCGTATTTAACTTATATGCAGAGTACATCGTGTGAAATGCTGGGCTGGAAGAAGCACAAGCTGGAATCAAGATTGCCGGGAGAAATATCAATAACCTCAGATATGCAGATGACACCACCCTTATGGCAGAAAGCAAAGAACTAAAGAGCATCTTGATGAAAGTGAAAAAGGAGAGTGAAGAACTTGGCTTAAAACTCAACATTCAGAAAACAAAAATCACGGCATCTGGTCCCATCACATCAGGGCAAATAGATGGGGAAACAATGGAAATAGTGAGAGACTTTATTTTGGGGGGCTCCCAAATCATGGCAGATGGTGACTTCAGCCATGAAATTAAAAGACGCTTGCTCCTTGGAAGAAAAGCTATGGCCAACCTAGACAGCATATTAAAAAGCAGTGACATTACTTTGCCAACAAGTTCCGTCTAGTCAAAGCTATGGTTTTTCCAGTAGTCATGTACAGATGTGAGAGTTGGACTATAAAGAAAGCTGAGCGCCGAACGCCAAAGAATTGATGCTTTTGAACTGTGGTGTTGGAGAAAACTCTTGAGAGTCCCTTGGACTGCAAGGAGATCAAACCAGTCAGTCCTAAAGTAAATCAGTCCTGAATATTCATTGAAAGGACTGATGCTGAAGCTGAAACTTCAAAACTTTGGCCACCTGATGCGAAGAACTGACTCACTGGAAAAGACCATGATGCTGGGAAAGATTGAAGATGGGAGGAGAAAGGACAACAGAGGATGAGTTGGCAATCTGACAAAGCCTGACTTTGTCACTTACTGATTGTATGAGCTTCGACAAGTTACTTAATCTCTCTGTACCTCAGTCTCCCCATTTGTTAAATAGAAATAATAATTTCCCTAATTAATAATACTGAAAGAAAAATTCAGTTCAGTACAGTTGCTCAGTCATGTCTGACTCTTTGTGACTCCATGGACTGCAGCACGCCAGGCTTCCCTGTCCATCACCGACTCCCAGAGCTTGATCAAACTCATGTCCATTGATTCGGTGATGTCATCTAACCATCTCATCCTCTGTCCATGTTCTAAACTGCTCTATTATTCCACCTCTCTACCATGCTATACTACCTAGAGAAGCACCTTCTTTGTCCATACTTAGGAATAGATAGGGCCCAAGGGAAGGAGCAGAGAAGACATAAGTACAACCTGGAATAAAAGAGGATGCCTATCTATAGAGGAAAAGTAAGAATTTCCACTTCCCCCAGCAGTAGTGTCCCCTGAATGCACTTGTAGCCCATGTGTGAGAAATCTTACCAAATTTTATAGCTTAGTGAGACCACTGGGTAATGGTAAGCCCCTAGGTTATATTTATCATACACAGAAGTAGGATGAGAACTGACTTAGTAAGTTTCTATTTCAATTAAATATAGGGTGATCCGTTACTACTAAAGATTTCTTTTACAGTTTCAACTGCTCATATTTTTAATCATTCCATGATTTCCTGTAATAAGCAGCAGTAAAGAGTCCAACAATCAATAGGTGTAAGAAGGGGGGAAAAAAAGCTGAAAACGTGGTTTACTCCTAAGCATCCTTGAGCAGAACCCAAGGGACATTTACAGAAATTGGGCAATATAGAGGATGAAAGCTCATATTTGAAGTCTAATAGTCTTGGTATTGACTCCCACTTTTGTCACTTATTGGCTGTGTGACCTTTTGCACGTTGCTTAACCCCTCTAATCCTTGTTTTTCCTATCTCTAAAATGGGCCTATTTATCTGAATGTGTGTGTGTGTGTGTGTGTGTGTGTGTGTGTGTGTGTGTGTGTGTGTGTGTGTGCATGCGCTCAGTCGCTCAGTCGTGTCTGACTCTTTGCAACCCCATGGACTGTTTTCTGCCAGACTCCTCTATCTATGGAATTCCCCAGGCAAAAGTACTGAAGTGAGTTGCCATTTCCTTCTCCAAGGGATCTTCCTGACCCAGGGATCCAATTCACATCTCCTGTACCTTGTGCATTGGCAGGCTTTACCACTGAGTCACCTGGGAAGCTTGTTATCTGACTACTCATAGAATTATTGTAAGGTTTACATGAGATATTGTTTATCAAGTGCTTTTAGAGTCTTTGACATGCAGTGACCATTCAAATAAAAATTTATTGCTATATTTAGGATAATTGAGTTTTACTTGGTAACTCCAGGTAATATATCATGATACTAAAGATGTTAGAGTTGATATTAACTTATCCAGATTTGTCTGTCTTCAAGGAAGAAAATCCTCTTTCCTTCATGGATTTCATGTAACTGCTACTGTTCTTTCTTGGATTTTTCCTCCCTAAATCACTGGCTCGGAACTGATTCCTGGTAAACACCTGCCTGCCTGCATACTTCCTTACTCCCTATGTCTACAGTCCTTGAAGGTGAATTTGAACTTTTATCCATTCCTCTAAGGAGTCATAACTCTACCCAGTTTGTTTTCTAACCAAAAATCTATGACAAACGCTTTTCTTTAGTAATGTTGAATACAGCTGGACCATTCCCAGACCCCAGACATGCATTTCTAAGCAAGATAGTGGTTTACAAACCATCTCCAGTGTGACCTGTTTTCCTCATAACCTCCTCTTAGTTTTGACCAGAATATTAGCTGGGGACATAGATGTCAGGTCAGTGATTTTTTTTTTTTTTTTTTGCCATGGTTTCTAAAAATGTTCTTTTGGTCAGGAAATTCATTTATAAGAACTGCTTGCAGAAGTTTAAGAGAACACAAGAGGTAGCATACCAGATGGCATCACTTAAAACATTTGCACTGCATTGCATAAGAAATGAAATGTGAGGAAAATAAAAATTTTTCTTGTAATAATTTCCTTAAACTGTCACGACTATTTACAGCTTCACATAAAATATCAGCTGTAAAGCTGTTGAAATTGGTATTAACTTGCACCAGCCTGTCTTGCTTTAAGGGAAAATATCCCTTTTAATCCAGTAAAAATACGGGAATATGATGCATTACTTATAATTATTTAGGTGTAATTCAAGTTTTAATAGAGTTCATCAGTCTCTGGATTGAAAGACAAATTTAAAAATGCGCCAAAACAAATATATAACTTAAACATTTTTTTCATTATTTTTGACTAGGTTCAGGGTGCTAGGAAAACATTTCAACCAGTGTAATATACTTCTGAATACTGGAAAAGTTGAATTTTCACAGCATAATTACTGTCAGCAGGTTGCCAATTAATTGTTAGAAATTCTTTTACATGAAGACTACAGCTGCATTTAATTATGCTGAAGGGCTAGCAAAAGAGCATAGCTATTTTTTAAAAAAAATCTATATAGATGATGAGGCTTTACGGAAATGGATTGACTTTTTGCAATTGCAACTTTACTAAATGATCAATCTCTAAGCAGCACATGGGAAAGTATTAGAAAATTTCTCTAGCTTAGGGAAATCCCCAGTTGATTTTCTGAACAACTGTTTTGGAAATAAGTTAGATCTTTTGAAATGGTGTGTTTAGGTTTGTTTAGCTCATGTTATCAAATATTCCCATTAGTATAATTATTAGTGATTTCACAAGGAAGCAAGAACTCACAAATGGCTTACCTCAATTACTATAATGTTTATATGTGAAAAAGAATATTTCTTGCAGAAACACTTATTTCATATTAAATATGGCTTAAATTTCTGTCCTAATGTTATCATCTTTTTTAGTACACAAAAAGTATTTGTGTATTGTAAAGTGCAGTTGAGTCGAAGTTTTGTTACTCAGGGCAGATTAACAAATTTTCATCTACCAAAAATGTGTAAAATGATTTTTTAAAATAACAGAGTTTGTTGATGATTAAGAGCTTTTATTTAGCCTTTCTTCATCTAGCAACCTGATTTGTGATAACTTTCCTAAGGGTACCTTGTACCTAAGGGAAGATAGGAGAGAGAATACAGGCTGACATTTCTCATCCAATTTTAGGGTCTGTCTTGATAATTCCTATTTAAAACCATACTAATACCATGTATAAGGTAATGTATAAAAGGAATGACAATCTTAGGATAAAACTATTTGCAAAGGAAATGAATAAGTGATTCAGAAGAATGTTGTTGTAGGTTAGTCTTTTGGCTAACATATATGAAAAATGGTCTCCTATACTACCAAAAAAAAAGATGAACATTAAAATAAGAAGATACTGCTATTTACCTGTTTTGTCAGCAAAGTAAAATTTAAAATTTTCCATCATCATTCCAAAATGTGAAGAAAATACCTGACCATGTGCTGTAAGTGGAAAGGTATAATGGTACACATTTTCAGGAGTATGATTTGGCAATACTTAATAAAAACCTTTAAAGTGTGCATATTCTTTCACCTGGCAAATCTTCAACTAATTTATCTTAAGGAAATAATAGTGAGCAAAAACAGTTATCAGTTCAGTTCAGTCACTCAGTCGTGTCCGACTCTTTGCGACCCCATGAATTGCAGCATGCCAGGCCTCCCTGTCCATCACCAAATCCTGGACTTCACACAAACTCATGTCCGTCGAGTTGGTGATGCCATCCAGCCAACTCATCCTCTGTCGTCCCCTTCTCCTCTTGCCCCCAATCCTTCCCAGCATCAAGGTATTTTCCAGTGAGTCAACTCTTCGCATGAGGTGGCCAAAGTATTGGAGTTTCAGCTTCAACATCAGTACTTCCAATGAACACCCAGGATTGATCTCCTTTAGGATGGACTGGTTGGATCTCCTTGCAGTCCAAGGGACTCTCAAGAGTCTTCTCCAACACCACAGTGCAAAAGCATCAATTCTTTGGTGCTCAGCTTTCTTCACAGTCCAACTCTCACATCCATACATTACTACTGGAAAAACCCTAGCTTTGACTATATGGACCTTTGTTGGCAAGTAATGTCTCTGCTTTTTAATATGCTATCTAGATTGGTTATAACTTTCCTTCCAAGGAGTAAGCGTCTTTTAATTTCATGGCTGCAATCACCATCAGCAGTGATTTTGGAGCCACCAAAAATAAAGTCAGCCACTGTTTCCACTGTTTCCCCATCTATTTCCCATGAGGTGATGGGACCAGATGCCATGATCTTAATTTTCTGAATGTTGAGCTTTAAGCCA
This sequence comes from Giraffa tippelskirchi, assembly GCF_054371585.1. Classification (NCBI taxonomy): domain Eukaryota; kingdom Metazoa; phylum Chordata; class Mammalia; order Artiodactyla; family Giraffidae; genus Giraffa; species Giraffa tippelskirchi. The sequence continues at coordinate 67,138,094 of NC_137289.1, forward strand.
ACTTTTTCACTCTCCTCTTTCACTTTCATCAAGAGGCTTTTTAGTTCTTCTTCATTTTCTGCCATAAGGGTGGTGTCATCTGCATATCTGAAGTTACTGATATTTGTCCCAGCAATCTTGATTCCAGCTTATGCTTCTTCCAGCCCAGCATTTCTCATGATGTACCCTGCATATAAGTTAAATAAGCACGGTGACAATATACAGCCTTGATGTACTCCTTTCCCTATTTGGAACCAGTCTGTTGTTCCATGTCCAGTTCTAACTGTTGCTTCTTGACCTACATACAGGTTTCTCAAGAGGCAGGTCAAGTGGTCTGGTATTCCCATCTCTTTCAGAATTTTCCACAGTTTATTGTGATCCACACAGTCAAAGGCTTTGGCACAGTCAATGAAGCAGAAGTAGATGCTTTTCTGGAATTCTCTTGCTTTTTTGACGATCCAGAGGATGTTGGCAATTTGATCTCTGGTTCCTCTGCCTTTTCTAAAACCAGCTTGAACATCTGGAAGTTCACGGTTCACATATTGCTGAAGCCTGGCTTGGAGAATTGTGAACATTACTTTACTAGCGTGTGAGATGAGTGCAATTGTGCAGTAGTTTGAGCTTTCTTTGGCATTGCCTTTCCTTGGGATTGGGATGAAAACTGACAGTTTCCAGTCCTGTGGCCACTGCTGAGCTTTCCACATTGGCTGGCATATTGAGTGCAACACTTTCACAGCATCATCTTTCAGGATTTGAAATAGCTCACCTGGAATTCCATCACCTCCACTAGCTTTGTTCATAGTGATGCTTTCTAAGGCCCACTTGACAGGAGTATTTATTTTGGTGATGCTTACAATACTGAGTTTTCTGAAACAATTAAGGTTAGGGTTAGGGAATGTTAGGGTTAGGGTTAGGTTAAATGTCCCAAAAGGGGAGATTCGATTTATAAGTTATTTATTCATACAGTTGAATAATGTAAAGGAATTTAAAATAATAATCTATGCTGACATTGAAAGGTAGAAAGGTAGCTAAGACAAATTGTTTAAGAAAAACATCCCAAAATATGGAAATGTATGCATATATATATGTAAATTTTATGTAGTACACAAAAATGTTGATGCTAGTTATCTATGTGTAATGGAGTTTTAGGTAATTTATATTCATGATCTTTGGTATTCTAAATTTTATATAATGATCAGAACTTAGTGTTGTGATCAGAAAAGAGAGCAGGAGAAATAGGAGCATTTTAGAATTATAAACAGTTTTGTGGATGTGTAGAGTCAGAAAACAAATGAGGAATTGTGAAGGTGCCATAAGGCACATATTTGAGCTATGTAATTTTGGAAACTAACTTTTATAATAATGTATTAAAAGTATAAGCACAAGTGTTGTTTCCTTCCCAGTGATCACCTTAAGATCAAACACTTAATCCAATTATGCTGACACTAACAGAATGTTAAAGATGATCTTCTTCCTCATTTTATAGGTGAGAAATCTTGGGCTCACTGCATCTAAATACCATCTAAGGTTATGCAACAGCCAGGTAACGAGAGGTTTACAAAACCATAATGCTTTCCCTTTCCATTTTTTGGATAATTAACTGTTACTATGAAGCCAAATTTTTCCAACCTTGCTGACCTTCAGTGACTACTTTTCCTTCTAAATATCCAAGTAACCTAGCCTCAGCCTTCTTTCCCCCATGTCACCTAACTAACCTAACCAAGCAACCTAGTCTCTGCCCAGTTACCTTTCTAAGTATTTCCTAGAAATACTAGAGAACGCTTGGTCGTATGTTCCAGAAGTGTTCCTGATGGTCACTTATCAGTTCTTTCTTAAGGAATGTGCTTCAGACTTTTCCACTGGTTATATTGTGCTATCTTACAACTTCTTCTTCATGCCACTGCCTCTTACCCAACCCACATTACACTAAGAATGAACACGTCACACTAGAAAGTAAACCCCTAAACACAGTTCATATCTGACTCTTAAATGCTTAACAATAATTTATTGATGGTTTGGAAATGGCAGAAGAAAATTATCAGATGGAAAAAGGAAATTTTTAAAAAATTAGTTTGTACTGGAGTATAGTTGCTTTACAGTGTGCTAATTTCTTGCTGTACAGCAAAGTGAATTAACCATATGTATACATACATCCCCTCTTTTTTAGACTTCCTTCCCATTTATGTTACCACAGAGTATTGAGTAGAGTTCCCTGTGCTATACAGTAGGTTCTTGTTAGTTATCTAGTTTATACATAGTAGTGTGTATATGTCAATCTCAATTTCCCAATTCATCCTACCCACACTTCCCATGCCTGTGCTCCCATACCATATGTTCGTTTTCTATGTCTGCACAACTGGATTTTTTTTTTTAAGAAAAAGAAAATTTTAAAACTAGTCATCAAAGGTCCATTGTCTCTGCATTTGAACAGGGGTCCCTGAATTGCAGTCCTCCCTGGTACCATATATGTTGCAAGCACCAGCTTATTTCTCATACTAGGGTTTCCTGACCCTCTTCTTCATTACAGGTGGTTAAGGTTCCCATTGTTCTTGGAGATTAGAGGAAAAAGGAGTTTCTTCCTCTCTCCTTGTCAAAGGACTGTTGTTTTGCCAATGGGAAAGTTAAAAGCCTTATTTCCTTCAGCAGAAACTCCATCATTGCCACAACAATGTTCCAGATAGAATAATTTTAATAGTACATTTCTCAGTCTGGTCTTTATATATATGTAGAGTATATTAACTTACTTCTGTGAACCAGCAACTTCAGTTCAGTTCAGTCATTCAGTCGTGTCTCACTCTTTGTGACCCTACGGACTGCAGCACGCCAGGCTTCCTTGTCCATCACCAACTCCCAGAGCTTGAACAAACTCATGTCCATTGAGTCGGTGAAAACATACTACCATCTCATCTTCTGTCATCCCCTTCTCCTCCTGCCTTCAATCTTTCCCAGCATCAGGGTGTTTTCCAGTGAGTCAGTTCTTTGCATCAGGTGGCCAAAGTATTGGAGCTTCAGCTTCAACATCAGTCCTTCCAATAAATATTCAGGACTGATTTCCTTTAGGATTGACTGGTTTGATCTCCTTGCAGTCCAAGGGACTCTCAAGAGTTTTGTCCAACACCACAGTTCAGAAACTTCAATTCTTCAGTGCTCAGCTTTCTTTATGGTCCAACTCTGACATCCATACATGATGACTGGACAAATCATAGCTTTTGACTAGATGGACCTGTGTCGGCAAAATAATGTCTCTGCTTTTTAATATGCTGTCTAGCTTTTCTTCCAAGGAGCAAGCGTCTTTTAATTTCATGGCTGCAGTCACCATTTGCAGAGATTTTGGAGCCCAAGAAAATAAAATCTGTCACAGTTTCCATTGTGTCCCCATCTATTTGCCATGAAGTGATGGGACCGGATGCCATGATCTTAGGTTTTTTGAATGTTGAGTTTTAAGCCAGCATTTTCACTCTTCTCTTTCACTTTCATCAAGAGGCTCTTTAGTTCCTCTTTGCTTTCTGCCATAAAGGTGGTGTTATTTGCATATCTGAGGTTACTGATATTTCTCCTTGCAATCTTGATTCCAGCTTGTGTTTCATCCAGTCTAGCATTTTGCACGATGTGCTCTGCATATGAGTTAAATCAGCAAGGTGACAATATACAGCCCTGTCATACTCCTTTCCTGATTTGGAACCAGTCCATTGTTCCATGTCTGGTTCTAACTGTTGCTTCTTGACCTGTATACAGATTACTCAGGATGCAAGTAAGGTGGTCTGGTATTCCCATCTCTTTAAGTATTTTCCCCAGTTTGTTGTGATGCACACAGTCAAAGGCTTTAGTGTAGTCAGTGAAGCAGAAGTAGATGTTTCTTTTTTTTTTTTAATTCTCTTGGTTTTTCTATGATCTTTTGCTATTTCTGTTATCCAACTCCTCTCCTTCCTTAAACCCTCTGAAGTTATTATTTTGTGAACCAACAAAAGATTTTCAGTTACAAGGCCTAAATCATGTTTTCAGTTGCTTCTTTTTTGTTCTCATTATTTCAGTTTATCTCTCACTTTTTCTAGTGTTCTACTTTCTCTCTAACTTTGTCTATCTTCACTCCTCCTTCTCTTCTCTTTTCACATGTTCTGTTGCTTTTTGCTTCCTAGACAAATGATTAAGTCAATTTTAACTTGGTTACTCCTTTTCTATACCATTTTTTGATAGTTAATGAACTATAATATGCAAAGATGAATTGGAATTCTCAGACAAGGGGATTGTTTTTACTTCTAAATTAAGTCTGATAAATTTACCAGTTAGTCTGGTTCTGAATATTTCAGATAAGAAGACTTCCAAACAGAGACACTGTCTTCATAAAAATACAAAATACATTAACAGCAGAACCCTTAGTAGCAGACAATGCCTGAAAAATTCAAACATCCCCAGTATAGAAATCAAAATAGAGTATATATTGATATTGAACACACCTTCTTCTAGATTCTTCTCTTTAAGACTTCCAGTTCTCTTGTTGGTATGTTTTTTATAATTGCTAAATACCTGAAACAAGTCTATGGCTTTTATTTTAAATAATACTAAAGTAAAAGTAACGCACATTTTTTCCTCTCTACTCTCCCTTTCCTCTCTCTTCTTGATCACAAAGGAAAAATCAAGAAATCCTCTCCTTCCTCCAACCCTCAGAAGTTATTATTTTGTTGTTCTATCCTTTTGAAAATAATAACTTTTTTGAGAGAGAGTTCACGAACATTACCATTTACTTTTACAATATATTAATACAATCTAATGGTTTTTAGTATATTTACAGAATTGTGAAACAATCACCATGATCAACATTTTTTTCATCACATGAAAAAATCCTATACCTACTAGTGGTCACTCCTTATTTCCCCCAGTTCTCCTTTCCTCCAGCCCTAGGCAACCACTAATCTACTACCTGTCTCTATAGATTTTCCTGTTTGGGAAATTTCCTATAAATAGAATCATATGTAATGTGTCCTTTTATGACTGGCGTTTTTCACTTACCACAGTGTTTTCAAAAATCATCCATTTTGTATCATGAGTTAATAGTTCACTCCTCTTAATGGCTAAATATATTCCATTGTATCGACATATCACATTTTCTTGTATAACGTGATGATATTTGGGTGCTTCCACTTTTGGCTATTATGAATAATGCTACTATGAACATTTATGTGGACATGTGTTTTCATTTCTCTTGAGTATATATCTAGAAGCAGAACTGCTGGGTCATGTGATAACTTTGTTTAAACTTTTGAGAAAGTGACAGGCTGTTTTCAAAGGTGGTTGCATCATTTTACATTCCTACCAGCTTAATATGAGGGATCCATTTCTCTGTATCTTTTCCAATACTTGTTATTATCTCTATTGTTGATTCCAGTGGTTCTAGAGAGTGTGAAGTGGTTTCTCAACACGATTTTGGTTTGAATATTCTTGACGACTAATGATGTTGAGCCAGATCTAAAAGATGACATACAATTATTGATTATTAATTAGCTTTTTAAAGTGAACAAGAGGAAATAATAGATCTGCTTCCTTTTTAAGTTTTTATTTTTATTAAAGTATTTTTTTCTATTTTAATTAGTTTATTTTCTATTTTTTAACTTTACAATATTGTATTTGTTTTGCCATACATTGACATGAATCCACCATGGGTGTACATGTTCTCCCCTTCCAGAACCCCCCTTCCACATCCCTCCCCATCCCATCCCTCTGGGTCATCCTGGTGCACCAGCCCCAAGAACCCTGTATCATGCATTGAACCTGGACTGGCGATTTGTTTCACATATGATAATTTACATGCTTCCATGCCATTCTCCCATATCATCCTGCCCTCGCCCTCTCCCATAGAGTCCATAATACTGTTCCATTTATCTGTGTCTCTTTTGATGTCTTGCATACAGGGTTATTTTTACCAATTGACTAAATACCATATATATGTGTTTGTATACTGTATTGGTGTTTTTCTTTCTGGCTTACTTCACTCTGGATAATAGGCTCCAGTTTCATCCACCTCATTAGAACTGATTCAAATGTATTCTTTTTAATGGCTGAGTAATATTCCATTGTGTATATGTACCACAGCTTCCTTATCCATTCATCTGCTGATGGGCATCTAGGCTGCTTCCATGTCCTGGCTATTATAAACAGTGCTGCGATGAGCATTGGGGTACACGTGTCTCTTTCAAGTCTGTTTTCCTCAGTGTGTATGCCCAGCAGTGGGATTGTTGGGTCATATGGCAGTTCTATTTCCAGTTGTTTGAGGAATCTCCACACTGTTCTCCATAGTGGCTGTACGAGTTTGCGTTCCTACCAACAGTGTAAGAGGGTTCCCTTTTCTCCACACCCTCTCCAGCATTTATTGCTTGTAGTCTTTTGGATAGCAGCCATTCTGACGGGCGTGAAATGGTACCTCATTGTGGTTTTGATTTGCATTTCTCTGATAATGAATGATGTTGAGCATCTTTTCATGTGTTTGTTAGCCATCTCTATGTCTTCTTTGGAGAAGTGTCTGTTCAGTTCTTTGGCCCACTTTTTGATTGGGTCATTTATTTTTCTGGGATTGAGCTGCAGGAGTTGCTTGTATATATATATGACTGAATCACTTTGCTGTACAGCAAAAATTAACACAACACTGCAAGTCAAAAATACTTTAATAATAGCAAATGAAGCAATGGACAAACAATTATTAAAGTATTTTTGATTTGCAGTGTTGTGTTAATTTTTGCTGTACAGCAAAGTGATTCAGTCATATATATATAATTTTTAAGGTATTTTTCCATTATGGTTTTTAATATATTACATTATATAGTTCTCTGTGCTATATGCTAGGACTTTAGGGTTTATCTATTCCATATTAATAGCTTACATCTGCTATCCCCAATCTCCCACTCTATCTCTCTCCTAGTCCCCTCCATCTTGGTAACCACCAGTCTGTTCTCTATGTGTGTGAGTCTGTTTCCATTTCTTAGATGGGTCCCTTTGTGTCATATTTTAAATTCTACATGTAAGTGATATTATATAGTATTTATGTCTTTCTCTTTCTGACTTACTTGATTTAGTATGATAATCTCTAATTGTATCCATGTTACTGCAAATGGCATTATTTCATTTTTTATGGCTGAGTAGTATTTCATTGCATGTATGTACCACATCTTCTTTACCCATTCCTCTGCTGAAGGACATTTAGGTTGTTTCCATATCTTGATTGTTGTGAATAGTGCTGCTATGAACATAAGGATGCGTGTTTCTTTTTGGATTAGAGTTTTGTCCAGATATATGCCCAGGAGCCAGTTTGCTGGATCATAGGATAATTCTATTTTTAGTTTTTTTGAGGAACCTCCATTCTGTTTTCCATAGTGGCTATATCAACTTACATGCATGCCAGTATTGTAGGAGGGTTCCCTTTTCTCCACACCAGCACCAGAATTTGTTTGTATTAACAGATTTTTAATGATGGCCATTCTGACTGGTATGAGGTGGTACCTCATTGTAGTTTTGATTTACGTTTATCTAATAATTAGAGATGTTGAACATCTTTCCATGTGCCTGTTGGCTATTTGTATTTCTTCTTTGCAGAAGTGTCTGTTTAGATCTTCTGCCCATTTTTCCATTGGGTTTTTTTGTTGTTGTTGTTAAGTTGTATTTGCATATTTTGGAAATTAAACCCTTGTCGATCACATTGTTTGCATATATTTTTTCCCCATTCTGTAGTTTGTCTTTCTGTTTCTTTATGGCTTCTTTGGCTATACAAAATTTGTGAGTTTGATATATCTTATTTATTTATTTTCATTTGTTTTTATTTCTATTGCCTTGGGAGACTGACCTAAGAAAACATTGGTGCAATTTATGTCAGAATTTTGCCTATGATCTCTTCTAGGAGTTTTATGTTGTCATGTCTTAAGTTTAAGTATTTAAGCCATTTTGAGTTTATTTTTGTGTATTTTTTGTGAGAGGGTGTGTTATTTTTGATTTACATGTGGCTGTCTAACTTTTCCACCACTTACCAAAGAGACCTTTTCCCTTTGTATATTCCTGCCTCTTTTGTCAAAGATTAATTGACCATAGGTGTGTGTGCTTCCTTTTGGTAATAATAACCATTGGTTCAATCCCTGGCCAGGGAACTAGATTCCACATACCACAACATACACACACACACACACACACACACACACACACACACACATGCATACACACACAAAGTATATGCCTAAGATTTTCTATGTGAAAATTCTGATCAAATAATGATGGAATTTTGAGTGCAGTTTTACAAAATAGACAACTTTTCCATTACCTGTCATAAAACAACCCCTGTTCTTGAGTTTCTAAGCAAAGGAAACTTATTAATGATATTACATTCAGGTTGCTCAAGTAGATCATTGCTTGTACTTTTACTTAAGTCAAAATTCATGCATGGATAAGCTTTAAATTTTTTCTTTGCATACACAGATGTATGTTCTTTGCAAAATGTCCATACCATTTTTATATTCTTCACTCTAGAGTGACTCTGATCTGGGATTCAAATACATACTGCTTTTCCAGTTATTAGTTGTGTCATCTTGGGCGAGGTAATCACTTTTAAAATTAGTGGATATATAGAATTATGAATCATGTCTCTGCCCATATTCTTTATACTATTTATTAACTTTTGCAATTAAATTATACATATATACATAGAGGAAATATATCAGATCATTTAGTGTATTGTGAGGCACTTGTTAGAAGGCAGAGAGTTTACATTTTAACAAAAAGCTCAGAGTATTAGGAATTAGTAGCTCAAATATTTCTAGACTTTTGGGTTCAAATGTAGTTTCAATTGCTATTTGAAAAAAAATAATAATAAGTTTAACAACAGCCCCAAACCATGATTTTGGCCACCTACATGAAAACACAGGAATGTAGTTACAGGAGATCTTCTCTAGGCAAGTAACATACCTGTTAAACAAAAGGTTTCCCTGCATATTTCATGAGAAATATATTCTCTGTCACATTTTCTATTGTTTATTATCAACTCTGACTAGAGAATTTGGCCAGCAGGTCTTATTCTCTGTGACTGAGATGACTGGGTAGGGTGGTAGCACTGTGGTTTTTAGAATTCTTGCAATCTTCAGGATTAGACTGGACCATGGTAAATTAATATAGCTGAATATATTATTCCTATTTTACTATCCAGTGTGCATGACTGTGCAGATGTAGCTTAATAATATTAGCAACAACATATCTTCTCTAAATCCTTTAATACTTTCATGATGAGTATGTTTCCCAGAAGCATTCCATTTTATGGAATATACTGGCAGGGGATGAATCTTTTCCTAGAAGCTGGGACTCAGGATCTTTTTCAAAGTCTCCGAAATACAAATTTGCTTAAAGATGTGTGTTCAAGTTGAAGATTTCCAGATTAGAAGCATGTCAGAAAAACAAATCCTATCAAATATCACTTTGCCACCCACCTCCCAGTTAACCAGTTCTCTGCATGTGACAAAGTTTTCTTAAAGGGAAAGCTTTGATATTTAAAGAGAAACATTCATGGAGATACTAGTGTGGAGGAAGGGTCTTCCAGGTAGTAATTATTATCCAATTGAGTGAATTCTGGCTTCTTTCACATGGTAGAAGTCACGAAGTATATTTATGAGAACATACATAGGCATTCTGGTATGGTGTTTTGTATTTGTCAGTGTCTCTGGAAGTCACAGTCTTCTTATAATTTCTCTGTTGTAACATTTCTTTTGATCTTATTGACCCTTGGATCTGCATATGCAATTTTTAGAGAACCTATGGATAATGTTTAATAAGATGTAGCTTCTAAATATCAGGAAAAAATAGAGAGCACCTACTGTGATCCAGAAAGTATATTGGTACAAGAAAATTGTTCTCCATACTCCTGCAGTTTTCTTTTTTTTTTTTTTTCTTTAAATCTACACTAGCAGTAAACGTGGAATTGAATGCCTAGAAACTTCAGGAAAGAGTACTTGACTGACAGATAATTCGTCCTGCCATGATTATGTGAACTTAGTAAGATTTTAACCTCTGAGCCAGGGAAGCATCATTTATTAATCTGCTTCACGTGAGTCTGCTAAGAAGCTGAAATTTAGCCAAGAATATTCTAGTCATCTATATTATTATTGATGTGAAAACTCCTAGTATACTTGTATGAGTAGCAGAATGATGCAGGGAAAATAAAGTGATGTTATTTAGTGAGTGGTAATTATATTTTATAACTTTAAAATTAAATCATCACTAAGGATGCTTGATTTCTTATTTGGATGAAAGGGCATACAATGTTGATGGGTGTTTTGGAATACTCATCTGGAAGGTGTCTCAAATTACTTCCTGAGAAATGCAGGCTTGAAACTTCACAATCATTTTGCCTGCTTCTCTTTCACACTTCCTTCCCAATGAATGGATTGCTAAACATGTTCTAATATTTCCTTTATATCAACTCTCAAGTATATTCCTTTCCTTCAAGGGACATACACTTTAGAAGCTGACTGCCTGAATTTGAATTCGAACATGGGCATCTACTAATTGCATAAATCTTGAGTAAATACTTAACCTTTCTATATCTCAATTTCTTTGTCTATAAAATGAACTTAATAATGATGCTTGCTTCATGAGATGGTTGTGCTTCTGTATATCCCACAGTATAGAGCCAGGTTTGATTCTGCATGAATTTACTCAATGAATGAGTGCCTCTCTATCCAAATTTTAAAAAAAAATGAACCATCTGAATTTAATACTGTGACCCAGGGATTATTGAACAAAGATTTTTACTACTTGGCCTTAGAATGTTGCCCTGATTTCGTATAATATGTGTGATTTGAATTTCTCCCCCTTTTTAAAGAGTCAATGGAACCATCACAGCTGCAGTTATTTTTATCACATGCTTATAAGGTGTCCAGCACAGAGTTAGACAGTATGTAGAACAGAGAAGAAATGTATGCTGCAGTCCCTGTACTTAATGAGCTCAGCCTCTAATTAGGGAGGCAGGAAACAAATCCTGTATGCATGAAAAGTTAAATAGCAAAACAAAAATGTCTGAAGGATACATAAGAAACTATTATCAGTAATTACTGGAGTGAGGAAAAGGGGGAGATTTACTGTTTGTTGATACACTTTCATACATTGTTGTTATTGCTGTTTCCCTACTGTTTGTTACTTTAATGTATTCATAAAAAATCATCAAATTCTATACTAAAATATGGCATATAAAATATAGTTTATAGTTATATTCCACTTTTTAGTGCAGAGTGTAAGTGCATTTCCAAGGAAGGAGTGATCTGCTTTCACAAGTTACATGGAAAACATTTGTGGAGCATTTCAATACCCTCATAGCTCAGTTGGTAAAGAATCTGCTTGCAATGCAGGAGACCCCGGTTTAATTCCTGGGTCAGGAAGATCCACTGGAGAAGGGATAGGCTACCCACTCCAGTATTCTTGGGCTTCCCTTGTGGCTCAGCTGGTAAAGATTCTGCCTGCAATGTGGGAGACTTGGGTTCGATCCCTAGGTTGGGAAGATCCCCTAGAGAAGGGAAAGGCTACCCACTCCAGTATTATAGCCTGGAGAATTGCATAGACTGTATGCATAGTCCATGGGGCTGCAAAGAGTTGGATACAACTGAGCGACTTTCACTTCACTTCACTTCACTTCTCCAATACCATAAATGGGACTGAAATAATTTGGACTCAGCTTAACAGCACACACATACATCATTGCTTGTAATTCTTTTTATGTTACTGGAACACAAATCTGATAAATACTATATGGCATTGAACTGTTTGATTTCTTTACATTTTCCTGATACATATATCCATACATGCATTTTAGGTTGACCAAGTTGAATTTAGCATGTTTAAATTGTGTGCATATATATACACATACACACTTATGTCCAAATTCCACTGCTAAGAGAGTAAGGTATTAATGAACATATTTATAATAGGAAGTAATGCATTTAGACTAGATGTGACATCAATTTGAATTTAGGAAAAAAAGCTATTTTGAAATCAGATTTAAAGGTTCATTGCTTTAAAGTTTTGTTTTAAAAATGTATATAAGATTTTAATATTATACAGAAATAACTGAATTTGAGAGATATAATGAATAGCTAGTAGGACCCATAGATTTAGTTCTACTCAAAAGGTATTTATTATTGTCTAGTATGTGCTTATTTTAATAGTCATGGAACACTTCCTATATGCCAAGTTCTGTACTAAGTACTTAGCAATTCAGCACTTAGCACTTCACATATTGTGTTAGTTAAATGGGAAATATTGTAACACTGCACGTAGAAATAAGTATAAGAGGCATGGATGGACTCAATGTGCCAGAGATATGACATCATTTTCTGTAATAACATGATCTCTGCTTCTTAGTCTCCATTCCATAGGGATAGTGGACATGTAAACTCTTATGTTTAAGGTTCTGTATTCTGTAGAGTTTGTGTCACACATTTAAGGTCTTAAACTGTCACAGTATTTTAGCTGAGATGCTGGTCTTCAGATACATGGCCATACAGATACCACTGAGATGCCCATTATCCTAGCCTAAGTAACTGTCAGGTACGGGGGAAAACAGCTAATTTTGTACCAAACCTGGACACAAGAATCTTTGTTGAAGCTTGATTTTTCTGTGCCAAGGATCTCACCCACCCCACAGTCATTACTCTGCAGGATTTGTTATCATCCCTCTCTGGGACTTGTTACCTCTTCAACAGTGCTGATAAAAAGCAGAAGTCAGGAAACCTCAGGCATCTTTCTCTCTCCTCCTCCAGACATTGAGGTTTTCTTCCCTCCAGCTTTGTATGTATTTGGCCAGACTTCAGAGGTATCTGGGAATCTAATTTTTTCAATACAATATAGTAACCAGAGGCTCAGGCCCCAGAATCAGATAAAATTGAAGTTCAAATTCCCATCTCCACCATCTACTGTCTATATGACTGGGGGCGAGTTATCTTACTTCTCTGGATCCTCATCTTTAAATTGTACATTTAAAAAATACCTATTTTGTAGGGATATTATAGGATATAAGATAATGAACACACATGAAAGGCTTGTTAAAGGTGGTGTTCAAGGAATAGTAGCTATTCCAGGAAATATAAAGTAACCTCACCTCTAAAGATTGGAGACCACAAAATAGACCATGTCTTATTTTACTAAAGACTTTGAAGGATTATAACAAGCTAGAGGTACTATTGAAAATAAGTTAAAGGCCCTGATCCTTTTTTACACTGCTTTAAATTACTGCTTAATTTACTTGATCTTCTTATGCAGTGTTTGATTTGCCTTTTCTTTGATCAAGGCCCATATGGTTGATGATAAAATTTTCAAGTTGGAAACTCCTCCAGTCTTTAAGAAGAATGGTAATAGATTGACTAGGCTGCTCGAAATTATCCCCCATTAACATGCTTGAAACAAAATATGTGCTTGTTAATGGGGTGATATGACTAGATTGTGAATATCTATAATAAAATCAATAGGGAGGAGTAGCTATATTGTATATCTTTCTGGTGTGTTTTTAGAAAGGCTAGAAAGAGGCTATAAATATTGTCATTAAAGAAAGATGTACTTGTATAAAAAGGCTAAGGGATAGAGATGGAGTGGAGGCAGAAGTGGCGCATGCTTCTCTGAGTACTGAAAACAAAAAAAGCAGGCCAGGAATTATTTTCTTTTTTGACAGTTATATATAAGATTTTGTTTCCTCCCTTCTTTGAATATACATGTTTCTTAATGGCATATGCTTAGAGACATGTCGATAAGGCATGTTAGCTCAGCTGCACATTCTAAATCTAAACCGAATATCACTAACTCAGTATTCATATATAAAAGAATACCATTGTAGTGAGGTCAGTTATTACTGAGTACCTTGTTGGCAGTTTATTTCAAAGATAGTAATTTTGTCATTAGAATACTAATGTTAAGTATGTTAATGTGCTGATTGATGACTTAACTGGTTAAAAACAGTATCAGTTGTTGAAGTAAATTTACATTGACAAAGAACTGTTAAATATTGAGGTGGATTGAGATATAATCATATTTTATTATTTCCCATTCTAACATATAGTTTTGAGTTTTGGCTGTTGCAAGTGAGAAAAAGAAGAGTAAACTGCTGTTAATAAATGGATCTTTAGATAATAAGTCCTATCCTTTGTCATTGACATGCTTTCAAATTGCTTTTTACTAACCATTCAAAATATCAACACTTCTCTAACAGATTATTTTGGGGAAAGGCATGACTAAGAGAAGAGGGATGATGGAATAAAGATGGAAAGAAATGATAAATGTATTTTATAAATAATTAAAGCCTTTTGTTCTCCTTTGGGTGCTATTCTAAACAAAAATATGCCATAAGAGACTTGAACATTAGGTCACCAAATATATGCTTTCCAAAGTACCCTCAGTACAACTTTTATTACTTCCCCTCATTTATAAGTATTTGTTCCCTATTATTCCTATTAAGATCCATAAGGGCTGAGGTGGTGTCTTTCGTTACTCATTGCAACTTCCCCAGATCATACTATTGTACTATTGAGATGGGGATATAGGTGGTGGTGACAAATGAAAGTGAACTTTAGATAAACTGATTAAGAAAGCTCAGAGGTTAATCACAGAGCAGTTCCTTGATTACTGTATATATGTTCTCCTGAATTTGGAGTTTATAACCAATCACAGATCAAGCTAGTTCACCAACATAGCATTATAGAAGTCCCTCTCCTGTATCTTTTTAAGATAAACATGACTACTTTAATGAAGATAATAACAATAATGGGTGAAGCACATTACATGCATTATCTCATTTGATGCTAACAATAATCCTGAAAGGAGAGTAAAACTATCTTAATTTGACATATGAGAAAACTGAGATTTACAGAAGATACGTTCTCACAATTAGGTTGTAGGATGGCAGACACTGAGCACTGAATCAGCACATCAGCCTGATAAACTTTTTTTCCTATGACAGCTCATCCTGTGTTTGAAAAACACTGTCCCAGCTTTCTTATCCCTCAAAGTTTTTTTTCTCTCATTTGTGTAGTTTTTGGCAGAGGGAATTATGGAATAGTACAGTTACAATTTGTACATTTCATTTTATGTAAATTTTAAATCAACAGAAAATCTATAAACAAACTCCAGTTAATGAGCTACATGCTGGAGTATTTGGAGAAAGTATACTGATAGCTGCAACTTTAAAATACATAATGATAAGATGGGATGATGGATGGATAGAAGGATTGATGGACATATATAGCCTAAAACATTTATAGTAAAGTGTTAATTGTAGAACATAGGTGCTGGCTGTGTTGAGATTCACTAGAAAATTAAACTTTTGTTTGTTTGATAATTTCAGTTAAAACATAGAAGAAAATGCTTTTAATATAGAACTTAAAAACAGAATAAAATTCTCCAAAGCCATTACACAACCTCAAACCACAAGCAGTAGTTAAATACATGATTTCAAGAGTCAACAAGACCTGATTTTAATTCTTGATCTGTCACGTTCAAACTGTATGATTGGGGAAATAAGTTGATCTCCTTGAGCCTCCACTTCCTTATTTATAAAATAATGATAATAAGATCAAGGATCTAATTAATATAAATAAATCACCTAGTATTCTATTATTCTGTTAAGTGTATATGTGACTATAAAGTAAATATATGTATGTCTACTTGTGAAATGTGTAAGTAGTGGAGAGAGGATACAGGGAACTGGGGGTAAATCTAGAATAAACAGATCTATCAATAGTAGACATACATAGCAATATCCAATAAAAGAGGGTTAAACTGAATGATTTAAGATTTAGTACCCAAAAAGACCAGCTCTCTTATGTAGTTAAACCTGGCTTCCAGGTTTGAGTGTATTTTCTGATAGGTAAAAAAAGTGAAAGAAGTTCCTGTAATTCTGCTACATTTCCCCAAATGACTGGCTTTGTGTGAAACAAGTTAGAATAAATCCTGTGGGAATTTTAGAGGGGAAGAAATGTCTTCCTGTCCTCTGCACCTGAATTCATAAACAAGTGAGTGAGATGGAAAACAAAGTGGCTATTAACAACAAATGCTAAAAGACAAGCCATGGCTTATATATGAAGTCACAATGGACATCTTAATATTTTACTCTTGAGGAAGATAAACTTACTGAGCCAGGCACTAGCACAGAGTGACATTTCAGGGTGTTCATAATGTGTACCACTGTGCACCTCCACAGAAAACCTCTAAGGACGCTCAGTTCTTTATCTTTAACTCACCAGTTAGGGAAGTTGCTGCACATCTTCTGGACAGACTTAGTAAGGGAGTGAAGAGCGTACTTTCTATATGTTTCCCTCCTGCCACCTATGGACCCAGGAGGCATTGGGAATAAGGGTTCCTTTCCAGCTCTTTCTGATGGGTCTTGATTTAATTGTGCACTCCTCCACTTCAGTTCACTGGCCAGGGTTCAGTTCACTCCAGGCATGGATTAAATAATTCTCAAATGGTTAGTTTATTCTTAAAAGCATCCTGAGAGGTATGGAAGATATTAATATTTTTCCCATTTCACAAATGAGGTATTAGAGGCTGAAAGAGACTGAATGATGTTTTGAGTGGCAGGACTGGAACAGAATCATGGGGAATACTTTCATGCAAATTCGTGAATTATGTCATTCCTTCAATGTCACACCACATATTTTTTCACATGTTCATTTATCTATTAATCACTTTTTTATGTATCAGGCATGTATATATATATATATATATGTATGTATATGTATATATATATGTATGTATATGTATATATATGTATGTATATGTATATATATATATACATGTATGTGTATGTATATATATATATATATATGTATATATATATTCTAATGCAGAAATCTGTTATAGTAGTGTCTATACCTTGAACTTAGGTTATCAGCATCCAATGTTTAGTGAATTATATTGTGCTTTAATTTCACAGATAATGATTTCACACTGGAAACTGAGATTTCACACTCTGGTGATTTTTCATGTCAACTTTCTTAGGAATGGAAACATCAAAATATAAAATTAAAAAATTATAGTTTAGGAAAATCAGATTCTACAGAAAAGAATAACACCTTCCTATCATTTTTCTAACATGACCACTGTTACTATTATTGTTTTGATGCAGTTCTTTCTGAAAACTAACATTGGTTAAGTTTCTCCTATATACCAGCCCTGAGTGAGGCCCTTTCATGTTTTATTTGATTCATCATTGTGATCCTTTTAATAATCTCCATGCTATGCAAAAATTTATTTCATTCTAAAAATTAATCGTTCCCCTGGTAGCTCAACTAGCAAAGAATCTGCCTATGATACAGGAGACCCTGGTGTGATTCCTGGGTCAGGAAGATCTGCTGGAGAAGGGATAGACTACCCACTCCAGTATTCTTGGGCTTCTCTGGTGGCTCAGCTGATAAAAAAATCTCCCTGCAATGCTGGCGACCTGGCATTGATCACTGGGTTGGGAAGATCCCCTGGAGAAGGGAAAAGCTACCGTCTCCAGTATTCTGGCCAAGAGAATTCCATGGACTGTATAGTCCTTGGGGTCACAAAGAGTTGGACACGATTGAGCAACTTTCGCTTTCAAAAATTAATCATATTTTTAAAGTAGAAAGAAGGAGATTTATACTGGTAGTGTTGCAGAAACCAGTACTCAAGAAACCAAGCACCACACTCGGAGAGTTGGAACACTCAGGTTTATTACGCCAGCGGGCCCAGAGGATTTAACACTCCAAGCTCTGAGCCCCAAACAAAGGGGTTACAGAGTTTTTATATATGCAAAGGCATGATTAAGCAGATTTACAAAGAGCAAGACAAGGGTGAGTGAGATAAGCTCCAGTTCCTAGTATTGTGAGTCCCCATTTTCTGAGACTACATGACTTACATGATCCAGACTTTGCAAGGAGCAAGCTGAGTTACAGAGGCAGAAGGAGTAGGAGGTTATGTAAAATTTTAACTCTTCCTCTTCATTCCCCTCTCTTGATGCTTCTGTCACTCATTGTAGAAAGCATCATCTCATGTTTTGGTAAGACATTCAGAGCTCACCATCGTTTAGAGGGCAATATTGATCTATTACCATCTGTAACTTTATGGATTAAATTTGAGAGGTTTTGAACTGGGTAATAGCATTGAGAATACAAGGGCCAAACAAGAGCACCACAAAGAAGATGAAGAGAGGATGGGGTAAAGGGAGAAGCCACGATGCCCAGCTCCAGATATTGTTCCAATTACCCCAGGAATTTGCTGGTTCCTCTCTCCTTTTCATGATTCATTTCCTTAGCTGTTGGGCCATGTCCCTGACTATTCCTGATTGGTTTACATAAAAGCAGCATTCTTCATTCAAGAGGGTCAGAGTCCTCTCTTTTCAGCTGTCAGTAGGTCTAGCCCTCTCCTATTCTGTAAAACCACCTCAGCCAGGGAGTCTAGTTGGTCCTGTAGTGAAGAGCATAGCAATAATACTGATTAGGGATAGAGGCCATGGTTTACAATGAAAATCCATCGATAATTTGAAAGCTGGATCCTCAAGCTTCTGCCGTGCATTGACTAGTCAGCTTCTGGAGTGACTAGAGCAGCAGCGTCCTTCATGAGTGAAGGCTGTTGTTTTTGGAACTGGACTTTGAGGAGATTTTTCGGGGTCTTGAACTGCTTTCTAGGTGTCCTCATCTCAGGAAGCCAATACCTTTTAGACTCTGGTGTGGTGCATCCAAGGGATGATGCCTGTAACTTTAACAGCAGTAGGAGTTTCCAGGACAACCGTGTGAGGTCCTGTCCAAACTGGCTGAAGTGGTTCTTTTTTTCCAATCTTTAACCCATACCTCATCTCCTGGCTGACAGGGATGAACCCAATTGCCCAAAGGAATGGGTGTCCTTTCTAAGATTTCTCAGGCGATATGGTGGAAGACTTTTCCCAGGGCCTGGAGATGTCATGACATCTCCAGGTCAGCTAGTTTTTGGGGGTTTCCCTTGAGTTTTCCTATCACAGAGGGTGTTCTGCCATATAAAATATCAAAGGGAGAATAGCCTAAGGACCTTGCAGTGTATTTACGGAGGAAGGTGAAAGTCCACAGAATGATAAGGTAGCTTGTTTCAGCATTGTCTGGGTGTTGACTGGGGGATATTCCTGTCATATTACTACTTGGAGACACAAATTTAACATGAAAGTTAAAGATATATGGACCAAAGATTAATAGAAGTAGGAAAGCTGCTGAGGGGTTAGCCAGGAGAACCAGGTCCAGACACTGGTTCGTGACATTAGTGTTTCTCTAGGTATGAGAAGATGTAAGAATTTTGACTCATAAAAATCTTTACCTGAAAACATCTGACTATCTGAAGGCCTGTTTTTCCCGGTTTCTCCCAGAGCACAGAGTGCCTTATTTTTTTGTCTCCACCCTGAACTCCTTTCAAGGGGGTGTTGAAGGTTAACATCTTGTAGTAGTCATGATTTAATCTTTGTAGAGGCAGCTGGCAAGGGCCAACTTCCTGTCAGCAGGGCCCCTTCATAGTCACACATTTGGCCAAGTTTTAGGGGCATTTCGTGGTCATTGTGTCCCAGAGTGCTAGGAAGGCTCATTCCCAGGTCTAACAAAGATTCCATTGACAGGCCACTCAATGTATTGTCACTAGACCACACCTTGTAAGTAGCAAAAGCCTCTGGACCATACCTGTCTTACTAGCCTCTTGGTCCAGGAAAATATTTCCTCTTGTTGCTTCTTCCCATGTCTAAAGTTACATTATTACGATTATTGATTTCATATGGAACCGCATATCAGCATTTTATCAAAGGCTCAGTCACACATTTGGTAACATAAGAAATAATCTTTTGAAAAAAGCTACATAGAAAATAATATAGCTAGCAGTTATTAGTAAGGTCACAAGCAAGGATTTAAGTCAAGAACTTTCATTGGGTATATCCCAGTATACCCCAGGTCATCTGACTAAGTTAAATGATTATAGCCAAATGTTAATCTCTTGGTTGTACACCATGGAGCATCTGACCTTTATCCAAAGATTGGTTACTGAGATAAGCTTTAAAAATAATCTTAGAGTGTCCGTTTTAATAACTTAATTAAACTTTTTAGCAATATAACAAGGAGCTATCTCAGAAGTGAGTCTTAGTAAGCACAGACCTTAATTAACAAAACTAGAAGTTAATATTGAGTGAAACTTTTTTTTTTTTTTGAGAACTCATTGTGAGGGCATTAACACTGTAGCCATGGAAGGCTTTAACCCATCAAATAAAATGAGGTCTGTTAGAGAGCTGGGAAAAGCCAAGCCGCTGTCTTGGACTTCTCATAGCCCTGGCTCTTTGATTTTCATCAGTTTTTTTTTTATCCATTTTTAATTTCCTGATTTAGGAGCAGACTATCGCCATGTTTTAAGGACATCAGGATAGCAAAAGTCTTACCGTGAGGGGTTATTTTTTGTAGAAGCATTATGAGCTTTGTCTATAATCTTAAATAATGCTTATTTACTTTAGCAAAGTAACAAAACGATTTTAAAAACAAATATAAATCACTTAAAGACAAAGAAATCCATTATTTGTTATCAAAATCTGCATTCTAAGAAAACTTTGTTCTCTAAACAGAGAGAAGACCAAATTCTAGTCTGGTACCAGCTTACTGTTAAAAACAAAATTTGTTTATCTATTTAATCTTAGAAAGTCTTTTTCATAAATCTTGAAGAACTAGCAGTATTCTTCTAAAGGCATGAGAGTAAAACCATAGAAAACATGTTTAAAATCTGATTCTATTGCAATTGACAAAGAAACCTGGTCATTGTGATATGTAACACTTCAATAAGATAACTAGAATTACAATTGACCATATTTTATCAGGGCATATCAGATCTGTATGAGTTTCACACAATTTTAGGATACCTATTTAATAACATCAACCATACAGTATATCTGAAAAGATTTATCACCTCTTTAACAGTACTTTCCATGTAATTTAACATGTCCAATGAACCTAGGTAGCTTAATAGCTCTTTGGGATGTCTCAGGGGCCCTCTGAAGCATCCAAAGTTAGCTAGAAGTCAAGTTATTTAGGAAGTTTTGTCAATAAATATCAAAAGGGTTTATAACACTCAGTCAGGTAAGATCATATAAGTTACTGTGAAATAATAGTTATTTACTTAGCCAAAGTTAACAAAAGATTTCAAAGGTAAATATAGAACAGATCAATTAAGAGGTAAAGAAACTTAAATCTATTATTAAAAGCAGTTCAACATCTGAACTCTCTTAACAGAGAGAAAGGCAGAATTCAAGTTTTGCACTAGCTTACTTTAAACTCATTTAGGTAAACTTAATTAAAATTATTTTAAAATTCGTCAGTACTAACCATGCACAAAAGTTTTTTTTTTTTTTTTTCCGGAGTCACTTTCCACAAACCTTCTAATAACTTTTTGTAAGAGCTACCTGTAAGTCAGACCTACTTTCTGTTCCCTTCATAAAATGTAATTTTATTTTTATACCTTTTTTTATTAAAAACATACATCCTGCTTCCTTACATATTTAATATTGAATATTCCCCAGTTTATGTGAATTTGAAATTTATTTAGGTTATTTTTTCTTGTATTTAAAATTGTTTGATTTGTAAGTACTTCCTTTTCAGAGGTTCGTGACATTGTACAGGAGACAGGGATCAAGACCATCCCCAGGAAAAAGAAATGCAAAAAAGCAAAATGGCTGTCTGAGGAGGCCTTACAAATAGCTGTGAAAAGAAGAGAAGTGAAAAGCAAAGGAGAAAAGGAAATATATACCCATTTGAATGCAGAATTTCAAAGAATAGCAAGGATCAATGCAAAGAAATAGAGGGAAACAAAAGAATGGGAAAGATTAGAGATCTCTTCAAGAAAATTAGAGATACCAAGGGAACATTTCACGTAAAGATGGGCTCAATAAAGGATAGACATGGTATGGACCTGACAGAAGCAGAAGATATTAAGAAGAAGTGGCAAGAATACATGGAAGAACTGTACAAAAATGATCTTCATGACCTAGTTAATCACAATGGGGTGATCACTCACCTAGAGCCAGACATCCTGGAGTGTGAAGTTAAATGGGCCTTAGAAAGTATCACTACAAACAAAGTTAGTGGAGGTGATGGAATTCCAGCTGAACTATTTCAAATCCTGAAAGATGATGCTGTGAAAGTGTTGCACTCAATGTGCCAGCAAATGTGGAAAACTCAGCAGTGGCCACAGGACTGGAAAAGGTCAGTTTTCATCCCAATCCCAAAGAAAGGCAGTCCAAAGAATGTTCAAACTACTGCACAATTGCACTCATCTCACATACTAGTACAGTAATGCTCAAAATTCTCCAAGCCAGGCTTCAGCAGTATGTGAACCGTGAACTTCCAGATGTTCAAGCTGGTTTTAGAAAAGGCAGAGGAATCAGAGATCAAATTGCCAGCATTCGCTGGATCATCAAAAAAGCAAGAGAGTTCCAGAAAAACACCTATTTCTGCTTTATTTACTATGCCAAAGCCTTTGACTGTGTGGATCACAATAAACTGTGGAAAATTCTGAAAAAGATAGGAATACCAGACCACCTGACCTGCCTCTTGAGAAACTTGTATGCAGGTCAGGAAACAACAGTTAGAACTGGACATGGAACAACAGATTGGTTTCAAACAGAAAAAGGAGAATGTCAAGGCTGTATATTGTCACCTTGCTTATTTAACTTATATGCAGAGTACATCATGAGAAACACTGGGCTGGATGAAGCACAAGCTGGAATCAAGATTGCTGGGAGAAATATCAATAACTTCAGATATGCAGATGACACCACCCTTATGACAGAAAATGAAGAAGAACTAAAAAGCCTCTTGATGAGAGTGAGAGAGGAGAGTGAAAAAGTTGGCTTAAAGCTCAACATTCAGAAAACTAAGATCATGGCTTCTGGTCCCATCACTTCATGACAAATAGATGGGGAAACAGTGGAAACAGAGGCTGACTTTATTTTTGGTGGCTCCAAAATCACTGCAGATGGTGATTGCAGCCATGAAATTAAAAGACACTTACTCCTTGGAAGGAAAGTTATGACCAACCTAGACAGCATATTAAAAAGAAGAGACATTACTTTGCCGACAAAGGTCTGTCTAGTCAAGGCTATGGTTTTTCCAGTGGTCATGTATGGCTGTGACAGTTGGATTATAAAGAAAGCTGAGCACACAAGTATGATGCTTTTGAACTGTCGTGTTGGAGAAGACTCTTGAGAGTCCTTTGGACTGCAAGGAGATGCAACCAGTCCATCCTAAAGGAGATCAGTCCTGGGTGTTCATTGGAAGATCTGATGTTGAAGCTGAAACTCCAATACTTTGGCCACCTGATGCGAAGAACTGACTCTTTTGAAAAAACCCTGATGCTGGGTAAGATTGAGGGCAGGAGGAGAAGGGGACAACAGAGAATGTCAAGGTTGGATGGCATCACCGACTCAATGGACCTGAGTTTGAGTGGGCTCTGGGAGTTGGTGTTGGGCAGGGAGGCCTGGCAAGCTGCAGTCCATGGGGTCGCAAAGAGTCAGACACAACTGAGCGACTGAACTGAACTGAACTTTTCTTTAGGCCAATTAAATTATAACTCATTTACAACTTCAACCATATTATAAAAAAAAAAAGACATACACTGAGACATATATAAATCCAGACAGACAGACAGACAGAGATCTTATATTTTTCTGTTTGAGATTTAAAATATCTCTTTGACCACCCCGCCCCCCTTTTTTTCTTTGTTCGTAGCTCTAATTTGCCCAAGGCTAAGTTCTCAGGCAAAGTTGGCTGTGTATTTCAAGGACATGGAAAGGGCTAACTTCAAGCTTTTTCCTAGGCAGGCCTTTTAACAAGCTAATTTTTTTTTAATTCTATATACAAAAATAATTGGTGTTGCAGTTTCCAAAAAGAAAAATTTATCTCACTCCATTCAGTCAGCAATCACACACTCACAGTCATTCAGAGGCTATCACAATGCCTCCCTTCTCCTGAGTCCCCAGTTCTCCCTATCTGATGCTCCCTTCCTGAGAGTTCCAAGGAGGTGATCAGCCTCCTCTTCCACCCGTTCGGGTAGGACTTGACTGGGGACTGGCCCCGGGGCTTTACCTGATCCTGTGGCTATTCCTGGTGAGTTGGTCCGTCCCTCCAATGAGTCTGGTCGGGGCTTGGCTGTCTGGAAAGTCAGAACACTGGTCTGAAAGAGAACCTGGAGTACCGTCAGGTGGTGTGCCTCCTCGTTCGTCTCAGGGCCCCTCTGCTCCAACCCAGCTGAGCCACCAGTCAGGCAGCTCAAGGGGCCAGCATGGTTGAAATCTCGCTGGGGCCTCCAGAAATGTTGCAGAAACCAGTACTGGAGAAACCAAGCCCCACACTCGGAGAGCTGGAGAGCCCAGGTTTATTATGCCGGCAGGCCCAGAGGAGTTAACACTCCAAGCTCTGAGCCCCAAACAAAGGGGTTACCGAGTTTTTATACATGGACAGGCATGATTAAGCAGTTTTGCAAAGAGCAGGACAAGGGTGAGTGAGATAAGCTCCAGTTCCTAGTATTGTGAGTCCCCAATTTCTGAGACTACATGACCTATGTGATCCAGAGTGTTCAAGGAGCAAGCTGAGTTACAGAGGCAGAAAGAGCAGAAGGTTATGTAAAATTTTAACTTTTCCTATTCAATAGTTTTCCATGGAGGTAGCTGTTAAGCGACAGCTTCTTTCTAGTGAAAACACAGCCACAGTGCCTGGAAAAAGGAACCTTCTACTATTTTGACCTTGCTTCTTATTAACTCTTCAACCCATTACAGTCTGACCTCTTCCAACATTAATCTCCTAAAGCTACTCTTGGAAATCTTGCCAAGAGCCCTAGAAGCACCAAATTCCTAGGCAATTTCCTGTATTTATTTTAGTTGACTGTTAGTCTATGGAAATTGAAACCCTTAAGCCTTCCTTTCTCATTGAAATCTCTTCCTTTGTTTACATGAAAGGAATTACTCCTACTTATTCTACCTTTCTGGCTGCTTGTTATCAGAATTTTTTGTGGTTTGCTTTGTCTCCACATTTGATCCTAAATATTAATATTTCTCAAGATTTTTATAAGGCCACTTTGCATCTAATATATTCTCTTGGCTAACTCATCCATGTGTGCTGCATGCTAAGTCACTTCAGTTGTGTCAGACTCTTTGTGACTCCGTGGACTGTAGCCTGCCAGGCTCTGTCCATGGGATTCTCCAGGCAGGAATACTGGAGTGGGTTGCCATGCCCTCTTCCAGGGGATCTTATCAACCTAGGAATCAAACCCATGTCTCTTATGCCTCCTTCATTCGCAGGCAGGTTTCTTTTTGCCACTAGCACCATCTGGGAAGGGCTTCCCTGGTGTTTAAGACAGTAAAGAACCTGCCTGCTATGCAGGAGACTCAGGTTTGATCCCAGGGTCAGGAAGATCCCCTGGAGGAGGGAATGGCTACCCACTCCAGTATTCTTGCCTAGACATTTCCAAGGATAGAGGAGCCTGGCAGGCTGCAGTCCATGAGGTCTCAAAGAGTTGGACATGACTCAGCAACTAACATTTTCAAGGGAAGTTCGTCCATGTACCTAACTTAGTCTGCAATTTAAATGCCAAGGACTCCAAGTCTAGATCCTTCTTCAAAGATTTAAATATTCATGAGGATAACAGAGATATTTGTTCATTGTAAAAAACCTAGAAAATGCAGAAATATAGAAAAGAAAAAAATACTCCCATCAGTCTGAGATAACCACTGTTACTTTTTGGTGTTTTATTTTTAAAAATATTTGTTACTCTTTGTTTTTACATAGTTTTAAATCATACTGTTCACATATTGCTTTAATCATTAGAGAGTAGCATTTGACCTATATACACTGCTGCTGCTGCTAAGTCGCTTCCGTCCTGTCCGACTCTGTGCGACCCCATAGACGGTTACCATATGTAAAATAGATAGCTAGTAGGAAGCTGCTGTATAACATAGGGAGCTCAGCTCAGTGCTCTTTGATGACCTAGAGAGGTGGGATGGGGGATGGGTGGGATGGAGGCTCTAGAGGGAGGGGATGTGTGTATACTTATAGTTGACTCATATTGTTGTATAACAGAAATCAACATAATATAAAGCACTTATCTTCCAATTAAAAAAATCAGTATAAAGCTGGCCACCTTGCCTTTTCCTTGAACATCTAGTACAGGGTTACGTTCAAATGAACTTTAGTCCAACTCTAAAATTACATATTTGTAGGTTTTCTTCAAGGAGTGTCACAAGACTGTGAGTCCAATCAACAGCACAACTTCTGAAATTCCTTTTTAGATCTCTCCCTTCTCAGTGTCTTCCACTTCTGTCCCTTCCCTTCTTCCTCTTTGGTGCCAAGCAGCTCATAAATGGCCCTTTGCCCAAAGGCTCTCAAAATAGCACTCTCTTTTGAACTGTTTTTCTACAAAAAAGTAATTCTCCTAAAATGCCACCCAGGTCTTTGGAAAAAAAGCCTCCAACTTGGTACAGTACTGTCTTGCTGATTTCTTTTACTATTACATCATAGTTAAATACATGTTTATAGACATAATTTTTGGACCATTTTCTAAATTATCATTATTCATGCAACTTCTCACCTTAAGATCTTTCATTGATTGATCCACCTCACCTCTCAAAGCCTCAGTGGTAAATTTCAAACTTTTAGCATAGTGTATAAAGTCCTTCATGACATAATACAAAATTGTACCTAGCACTTAGCATACAGTTACATAGTACAGATTACCTTTCCCCTTCATGATCTGGCCATTGTCCATCTTTCTGGTATTATTTCATGTCAGTCTCATTTGAACTCTGTATTCCAGTAGTTCTGAATTATTTTGGATTTTGGACAAAGTGCTATGTTTCTCTTGCCCAGTAGTTCTGGGCTATTTTTCAGATGTTTTTCCCTTTCCTTGCATCCTACCACCCATCCCACCCCATGAACACATTCCATTAGAATTCAGGAGAAATATTAGCATCCTCAGAAAGCCTTCCCCTATTGCTTTCCATATTTATAGTGGAACACTATGCGGTTATTGGGTTATGGTTGTTAAGTATTATAATAACATGAGAATTGCTTATAGTATAATGCTAAATAACAACCACAGAAACTGTATACAGAATTCTATCAATAGTATCTGAGGTGTATAAAGAAAACCATCCAAAATACATCAGAATGTTACAGGAGATTATGTCTGGATAGTGCAGTAATTATGATATTGAGTGATTTTGTTTTTCTTTATAACATTTTAACCATTTCCAAATTTAGACAATGATCATGTTTTACATTTTTAATAGGGAAGATATATTTTAAAAAGCCTTACACTCACAAAGCAGAATATTTAAGGACATCATCTTACTTATCTTTGTATCTCTAGTATGAACTCACTCAGTTCCTATCGGAGAGTAGGAACAGAAAATTAAAAAGGAAGAGAAACTTATTTACGTTTGAGATTTGCTTAAGTAAGGTTTGCTATGAATTTATAGTCCCCATAAAAATTTGGGGTGATAAAATTAATCTTATGTGACTTCATCTGTCTGTTATTAAACTGCATTGGATGCTAAGACAAGCAATTAATAAGAGAATGATTTCATGTTGAAGGATTGGTTGGCTAGAGACAAAAAAGCACTGAATTTTTGTTCCAGATTGCAGGATGAATCTGTTAAGGGTAGTCATGTTTTGAGACATAAGATTAATTGGTTTCATTGACAAGAGTATTTGTCTGGTCATTAATGATGGTGTTGTCTTAAAAGGAGATGACTGTCAAATTAGAGAATCATGACAGGAATGTAGAGCCCACTTTTAAAAATGTAATCTTGTTGCTTTTATTGCTTACAGGAGAAGGTATGATTGATCATTTGGACTGAATTTTAAATCACATCTACCATGCTTTCATTGACAGCCATTTCACACTTTTAAAGCTCCATGGCATTTGTTGCACTTTGATTCCATTTCAGATTATAAAAAAAGCCATATTCTCTTTATTTTTTTTAATTTCAAAATCTGTTAGACAAGTACTATATTAATTTATACTCAGTGTAAAATGTTCAGAAGTCTATAGAGGAATGTATGAAAGTCTTTCCTTACTGCTTTCTTTACCTGACCCTCTTTCCCAAATACCTCTTTCTCCTAATAGGTAGCCATTATTAGGTTTGGTGTGTGTCCTTTCAAATGATCGTCTCTATATATACATAAACATATATGTGCAAATCAAACATCTGTCTACCCACTCACCCACCTACCTACCCTCTATCTGTTTTTTTTCTCTCTGTCACACACACATGCGTACACACATATGAACACATACAGATATCTGTATGTATATCTCCTCCACAAATGGGAGCATTTTGTGTGTGGTGTTCTGCAACTTAGTTTTTCATTTATTTTTTTTTTTTTCCGTGTTAATAGAAATAAACAGATCTACCTCACTTCTTTTAAACTACTGCCACATATCTGGGCACTCTTTGGCCCAGCCAAGTTGACACATAAAATTAACTGTCACATCTGTTTATTCCTATGCGGCTTGATTTTTTTGGTCTATTATTATATGTTTGCAATGCACCAACATTAACACGTGTAGAGGCAGTTTATTTTCACTATTCAATTTTTTGAATATTCCACAATTTATAAATTTCACTGTTTATGAACATTTAGGTTATCTCATGTATTTATTATATGAGCAAAGCTATGACACTTTTCTACATGTGTCTTGATGTATATGTAAAATAGCTTTTAATGTATACCTCAGAGAAGAAATGCTGAGTTATAAGGTATACATATATCCAACTTACTAGGTAATGCCAAACTGTATTTTTTTAAAATAAGTGTTGCTATCTTGTAAGTTACATCCTTCCAATTTACTCTTCTTCTAGACTGTCTTGAATCCTTCTTATTCTTTGCTCTTCCATATATTTTCTAGATTTAGCACGTCAGGTGCCACAAAATCTCTCATTCTTCTCCTTTACAGCTTCTGCATAAGAAGTCCTTTCTTATATTAAGATTGTAAATATATGTTCATTCAATCCTAATACTGTTTTTTATAAAGTACTTTTAAAAAGTTCATTTTTGGCTGTGCTTGGTCTTCGTTACTGTGCATGGACTTTCTCTAGTTGTGGCAAGCAGAGGTTACATTGTAGTTGTGGTGCACAGGTTTCTCATGGTTGTGGCTTCTCTTGTTGCAGAGCATGGGCTCTAGAGGATACGGGCTTCAGTAGTTGCAACATGTGGACTCAGTAGTTGTGGTACATGGGCTTAGTTGCCCCATGGCATGTGAAATATTCCTAGACAAGGGATCAAACCATGTCTCCTGCATTGGCAGGCAGATTATTAATTACTGGACCACCAGGGAAGTCCCCTTCTAATATATATATATTTTTTATGTTTAAGCCTTTAACCCCATCAGGAAATTATTTTTGTGCTTGGTTTAATTTCAGGGTTGATTAAAAAAATAGTTGTCCAAATTTTCCCAATTTGTCAAATTTACCATAATTTCCCCACTTATGTGAATAACCACTTTTATCACACACTGAATTCCTATATAAAAATTGATTTATTTTCTATTGAACTATTTTTGTCTATTTTGTGCCAGTACCATACTACTTAGTTACTAATACTTTTATATGTTTTGATCTTTGGAAGGTTTTTATTAGTTTCTTCAGGCTTCTGTTACATATTCCCACACACTGGTTGGCTTCTGAATAGAAATTTATTATCTCAGTTCTATGGGGGAAAAGTCCAAAATCAAGGAGTTGACAGAGCCACTCTTCTGCCAGTGGCTGTATGGGATTTTTTGTTCCTTGAATTTTCCATCTGCATCACTCCAATCTCTACTTCCATCTTCACATGAACTTTTCCTCTTTTATCTCTGAAATGTCTCTCTCTTCACTCTTGCAAGGACACTTGTCTTGAATTTAGGGCCTACCCAGTTAATTCAGAATAATCTCATCTATGAGCTTCCTTCATAGATCAGTGGTAAAGAATCTGCCTGCAATGCAGGAGACCCTGGTTTGATTCCTGGGTCGGGAAGATCCCTTGGAGAAGGAAATTTCAACCCACTCCAGTATTCTTGCCTGGAAAATCCCATGGACAGAGGAGCCTGGCGGGCTACCATCCATGGGGTCACAAGAGTCGGACACGATTTAGCGACTAAACCACCAATCTCATCTCACAATCCTAATTTAATTTTATCTGCAAAGTTCCCCCCATTCCTTCTTTCCAAGTAAGGTAACAGTCACAGTTCTGGGCATTAGGCTGTGTACATATCTTTTGGGAATCTATCATTCACCTCATTGCAAAGGACAAAGTACTGTATTTTTTTTTAATCGTGTGTATTTTTTGTTGTTGTTAACTTTCTCCCCTACATAAATTTTAGAATAAATCTGTGAAGCTAAAAAGATTCACATTGGTATTTGGTTGTAATAGGATTTAATTTATAGAATAACTTAAGATTACTACTAAATCTTCCCATTCAGGAATGTGCCATGTCCCTCCATTTCTTTAGAGTTATTTTTACTTGTTAGAAAAGTTATATTGTTTTCTTCTTATACATCTTATGCATTTACTTTTTCAATTGAATACTTATAAATAATATTATTTTACTAGTTATATTTAGATTTGTTGGTATTGAGAATATGATCTGTTTTCATGATATTATCAACTTGGTTATTTTTGGCATGAAGGTGAAAGGTTGTTTTTGGACCACGAAAAGACGGCCGGGATTCTTGGCCTCCGGAGGAGAAGAATTCAATCCCGGGCCAGAGAGGAGGCTTGATTGCTCAGAGCTTTTGTGTGATAAAGTTTTATTAAAGTATAAAGGAGCTAGACAAAGCATCTGACATAGACATCAGAAGGGGGCAGAAAGAGTATCCCCTTGCTAGTGTTAGCAATGGAGTTATATACTGTCTAATTAGTTATTACACTGAATCAAAAGAATGTATGGAGGTTGTAAAGACCTCGCCAGACCCACTCCCATAATTTACATTTTAAGACAATAGGATTAGCATTTGACAATAGAAAGATCCTCCAGACCCACTCCCACAATATACATTCTAAGATATCAGGATTAGTCAGAAGGTTTTCAGGAAGAAGAAACTGTCTTCCAGCTGGATACCTTGTTGTTGTATAATCCCTAGTATAGAGTTTAAACTGAGTTGTGTAATTGACTAAGACTAAGGAATGCAGAGGGAAAAAAATTGTCCTTTTCTCCTCCTTGAGAATTCCAGACCCCTCTCTCCTTGGGGACCCCTAGACTTCTTATCAACCTACCTAGGAGATGACTCTCTCATTCCCCCCTGTTCTTTTAGGAGAATTATGTTGCCAAGGGAAAGGGGCATCATTTTCGTTCCATAACTACTTCCTGCTGTTTAGGGGCGTGGTCCCTAGATTGTTGAGGCAACATATTCTCCTAACCCTCATATTGAGGGTCTCTGATCCAGGGACCCCAAGTAATAGTTGGAGGAGGCTGTGGCACTCGTAGGAGCTCGGACAACTATTTGTAACTTAAAAGCCTTCATGCAACTAGAAACAAATCCAATTACACAGTTACAGATGCAGGGAGCAAACGGCAAAAATAGAACAATCAGAATTATTGTAATTAAGATCGTTTTCCACCATGGGGAACTAATTAACGTCTCCCAAAGTGAAGCAATTGAGGCTTAAGGAGTATCCATAGCCCCAATCATCTTGCTCATGCGTTTAGTACAATGAGTAACATTAGTGCTCATATCAGGTATATATGTACAGCACTGGATATGAATAATGACACAAGTTCCTCCTTGCACAGCTGTGAGAATATCTAAAGCTAATCTGTTTTGTAAACATCAGGTAAAAAACCATTAGATCTAGACCTATTTGCCTTATGTGTGGCAAAATAGTCATTAAACCGAGACAATGTATAATCAAAATTAAAAAGTCACGTTATGTCCATAGTTAAAGTACAAAGTGTGGCACCAGTCCATTTTAGGGTTATTAGATGTCATCAGATGAAGAAGAGGCATCACATGAGATTGTTGTTGAAGGTATTCACAGACTTGGAGAAAATCTTTTCCTTGAAGTGGAGATGTCCACCACAGAAAGCCTTCCACTGATGAAGAGGGGAGTGCTCCGCAGACCAAGCAGTTAGACCAATTATGAAATGCAGCCTAGGAATGAGCCCAGGACAGGAAGGCATTGTCTTGAGGATCAAACGACAGACTCAGGATCTTTGGAGTCAGCAGAAGTAGGCTCACATAGACTATCAGGCCCATCTGAAAAGAACAAAGTCAGAGGATGGAAAGTAAAGACATAAAATGAAGTCACTTAGTTCTGGTCAGGGTGCCACCTCTTAACTTGAGTGTGATGTACCCACAAATCAATTCCTGGCACTTTGACAGCTGTGGGAGAAGAAAGAATAACCTGGTAAGGGCCTTCCCAGAGGGGCTCAAGGGATTGGCCACCAGACCCCAAAGTTTTTATGAGAACCTCGGTTCCTGGCTCAAATAGAGGCTTGCTTGACTCAGAGGCTGGGTCAGGAGTCATCTCCCGGAGTTCTGTTAATGCCTGTTGAAAAGCTGAAAGCTGAGTTACATAATTAGTTAATTTCAAGGCTTCAGGGTCTATAACAATGTCTGTGCGTAAGAAAGGCCTTCCATAAATACATTCAAAGGGGGACAGTCCCTCCTTTTTTGGGGCAGCTTGAGCCCTCATTAAAGCTATGGGTATGATTTTATTTGTGCAGATATCTTTTGATAATGTCATTAGCTTTTTCAACCTTTCCTGAGGATTGGGGTCTCCAGGAACAGTGTAAGTGATACTCTATTCCTAGAGCTTTAGACACCCCCAGAGTTACAGCAGCCATAAAGGCGGAGCCATTGTCACACTGAAGGCTCCGTGGCAACCCAAACCTGGGGATAATTTCATGGATTAGCATCTTTATAACCTCCTTAGCCTGTTTACTACAACAGAGAAAAGCCTCAATCCATCCAGTAAAAGTATCCACCCAAACTTGTAAGCAAGAATATCCATTAGCTTTTGGCATATGAGTAAAATCAATTTCCCAGTCCTCTCCAGGATACTTTCCACTTCGTTGTAATCTAGATTTTGCTAGCTTTTCAGTCTTTGAGTTATTTTTCTGACAAACCTCACAGCTTTTGATAATGTTCTTTAAATTTTTCATTGCATTTTTTCCTTCAAACAAACGAGAAGCCCTCTGGTAAGTACTCTCTGCACCCAAATGAAAACTCTAGTGTAAACCCTTAAGAATTTTCCACTGGGCATTTTCAGGAATTATTAATCATCCATCCTCAGACTGTAACCATCCTTTATCAGTAATCTTTGCTCCTCTTTTCTCATATCTTTCTAATTCTTCCTCAGTATATTGTGGTTTTTCCTGTTCCACAAGACATGTCCAGATCAAAGGTGTTTGCAGTGAAGGGGTTTCGTAAAGTGCCGCTTTTTTGGCTTGACAGTCAGCCAGCTGATTACCCTTGGCTACTTTGATCCCATCCCTTCTGTTCCCTTTGCAATGCATAACAGCTGCTTCTTTATGACAATATATAGCCGTTAAAAGTCTCTCGATCTCTCTGAAATATTTAATAGGTTCTCCTGTTGCTGTTTTAAACTTTCTTTCCATATTGCAGCATGAACATGTAAAGTCAAATAAGCATACTTAGAATCAGTGTAGATATTTATCCGCTGCCCTTTGCTTAACTCTAGAGCTCGGGTCAGAGCCACAGGAGAGATTTTGCTTCGAAAACCTGTTCAGCAGTCACCACGACGTAACCTGCTTTACGCTTTCCATCCTGAACAAAAGAACTGCCGTCTGTAAATATTTCCATGTCAGGATTGTCTGATGGTGTATCCATTAGATCTTCCCGAGCTGCATAGTTTAAAGTTAGAAATTGGGAACAATCGTGATCAGGTGTTTCATTTTCCTTCTCAGGAAGGAAAGTGGCAGGATTTAAATTTCCACAAACTTTAAGTTTAGTTACTGGTCCTGCTAACAACAATGACTGATATTTAAGAAGCCTACTGTCTGTCATCCAAATATTAATCTTAGAATTTTAGATTCCACTCACATCATGAGAAGTCAGTACAGCAAGGTTTCCTCCATCAATTGTTTTTAAAGCTTCAGGTGCTAATAAAGCCATTGCACCAATTACTCTTAGGCAGTGGGGCCACCCACGTGAAATTACATCTAATTTTCTGCTTAGATAAGCAATAGGTTGCTGATGAGGCCCTCAGGGTTGTGTTAAAACTCCCAAGGCCATACCTTTTCTTTCAGTGACAAACAAACTAAATTCTGACCCTGTGGGCAAGCTCAAAGCGGGAGCTTGCAGGAGAGCAGTCTGAAGAAGCTTAAAAACCTTTTGAGTATCTGGAGACCAAACTGGTTTGTCAGTTTGGGCCTGCTGAGTTTCAGCTATAAGTTTATATAGAGGCCAGGCAAGTTCCCCATAACCCGGAATCCAAATACGACAGTAGCCTGTGTTTCCCCAAAATCCTCTCAGTTGTCTTAAAGTCATAGGCAGGGGATGATTTAGTATAGGTTTAATTCTCTCGGGGCCTATGGCCCTAGTCCCTTCTGATATGATTAGGCCCAGATATCTAAGATTGTGGACAAAGCTGAGCTTTTTCTTTTGATGCCTTGTAACCACAGCTTGCCAGAAAGTTTAAGAAATCTTCTGAGGCTAGTGAAAAAGCTTCCTCTGTCTCAGCAGAGAGCAAAATATCATCTACATATTGTAACATCACTGCTTCAGAGCTATTAAAGTTTTGTAGATCCCGTGACAAACTTTGTCCAAATAAGTGAGGACTGTCACAAAATCCCTGGGGCAAAACTGTCCAGGTTAACTGAGAAGCTGGCTGCTTAGGGTCTTCAAAGGGAAATAGAAATTGACTTTCCTCCACCAAAGGCACTGAATAGAAGGCATCTTTCAAATCAATTACTGGGAAATATTTGGCTCGTTCAGGAATTTCAGACAATAGAGTATGAGGATTAGGCACCACGGGGTGTAAAGGAACTTCAGCCTCATTTATTATTTGTAAATCTTGAACTAGTCTCCATTTACCATTTGATTTCTTTATACCCAAAATAGGAGTGTTGCATGGACTGTTACAGGGAATTAATAGTCCCTGCTCCTTTAAATTCTCAATGATGGGTTTTAACCCTTCCTTAACCTCAGGTTTCAGTGGATACTGCTTCTTCTGTGGAAATAAGTGTGGGTCTCTGAGCTTGACAACTACAGGAATAGCATTTTGTGCTCGACCCACAGATTTTCCATCAGCCCGAACTCTAGGATTTACATTTTGTTCAATTAAAGGGAGAGAAAGAAAGGGAGGGCTCCATATTCATGAAAACAGAGGCATGGACCTTGCTCAGTATGTCCCTCCCCAAAAGGGGTGAGGGCGATTCTGTCACAATCAGAAACTCGTGTGAAAATAGCACAGAATCCCAGTCACAACTGACAGAAACACTGAAGTAATACCTTTTGGCTCTTCCAGACAGTCTCATTATGGATGTGGATCAGGAAGAAAGTGGGCCAGGGGCTTCAGTAAGCACGGAGTAAGTTGTCTCAGTATCTAAAAGGAAATCCACGGATGGCCTCCCACAGTTATTAACACTGGGGTTTCCTCGGGTGTAATTAGGATGGGAGCTTGTGTGGGGACCCCCGGGCACCTTCAGTCCTGATTGTCTTGAGAGTCCGACCCCTGAAACCTACGCCTCTGGGGGCAGTCTCTCCTCCAGTGTCCTCCCTTGAAGACCGGACATGGAGCCGGTTGGGGGGGGGAGGCTCAGATGCCTGAGGGCAATCCCGCTTGAGGTGCCTCTCCTTTCCACAGTAATAGCAAGCCCATCCCTTTTCACCTGGGTCCCTCTGGGCATTTTTCTCAGGCTGTTTAAGAACAGTTCTTACAGCCATTGCAAGGGCTTCCGCCTGTTCTTTTGTCTTTTTCTGCCTTTCTTTCTTTTCCTCATATTCCCTACCATAAGAGACTGTCTGAGCCAGTTGTAACAGAGTATATAAAGACTGATTTGGTCCATATGCCCATTTTAATAGCTTACGGTGGATATCTGGAGCCGACTGAGTGAGAAATCTATCTTTTAAGATCACTTTTCCCTCTTCTCTTTCAGGATTAATCTCAATGAATCTGTGAAGGTCTTCTCAGTCTATCTAGGAATTTACCAGGAGCTTCTATCTCCTCCTGTTCTATGTTTGCCAATTTGGCATAGTTCAAAGTCTTAGCACGCACCTGCCTGAGTCCTTCAAGAATGCATCTGACAAAATCACTCTGATCCCATCTTCCTTTAGCCGTGTTATAGTCCCAATCTGGTTCTGTAGTTGGACGGCCTGATTCTCAGTGGGGAGAGCAGCTGTTTCGTCCTTCTTCTTCCCTACTGATTCATTACCAAGCCATTCATCTCCATAAGCAACCGCTTTTCCGAAAACTCGACTCTTTGAGTCGGGAGTCAGCATTTGTCCCAAGATATACATCACATTCTTCCAAGTAAGGTCATAAAGCAGAGTAACACCTTTAAAAGCTCTAATATATTTTTCCGGGTCTTCTAAATAGTCTCCCAGATCCTCCTTAATTCTTTGTATTTCTTGATTTAAAAAAAGGCTTATTAATGCTCATAGACTGATTATTTCTCCCAGTTGGTGCTTCATGAAGAAGCAATAGCTTGTGTGTCTGTTCCTCAGTCTCTCTGGCTGCTCTGCGCATATGATCCCAGGGATAGATTGAAGAAACCTGCTTTTCTTTATCTCCTTATCTCCTGTCCTCCATCTCACCTCTTACTTCGATGGTCTGAGTTTCTACTGAAACCAGAATAGTCTGAGGTCATACTGAGACAGGAGTTGTTTGAACCTCTACATGGGCAGTTTGAATCTCAGTTTGGGTTTCCACTGAGACCAAGGCGACCCTTCTTGGTTGGGGGGGGGGGGTTCTCTGGCTTTCAGTTTGTTCAGTTGGGAGCCCCGGGTACAGGGGCAAAGTAGGAGGACAGGAAGGAGGTGAAGGTGTCACACCCAAATCTATACCCTTAGGACACAAGTCTGGCATATTTCGCAGAGAGAAAAAGGTCAACACATATGCTACTTCTACCCATTTCCCTTGTTTTCTACAGAACCGATCTAACTGTAAAACAGTATTATACTTAAGCGGAGAAGGCAATGGCACCCCACTCCAATACTCTTGCCTGGAAAATCCCATGGACGGAGGGGCCTGGTGGGCTGCAGTCCAGGGGGCCGCTAAGAGTCAGACACGACTGAGAGACTTCACTTTCACTTTTCACTTTCATGCATTGGAGAAGGAAATGGCAACCCACTCCAGTGTTCTTGCCTGGAGAATCCCAGAGATGGAGGAGTCTGGTGGGCTGCCGTCTACGGGGTCGCACGGAGTCGGACACGACTGAAGCGACTTAGCAGCAGCATCAGCAGTATTATACTTAAGAGACACTCCAACTGGCCATCGTTCACTGTCCTCCAATGGATACCAAGGCCATGCAGTATCACATAGGAAGACCAGATGTGTCTTCTTTAAGCCCTGAGGATCAAATATATCCCAGTTTTTCAGGATACAGTTCAAAGGAGTGAGGCTGGAATTGTTAGCTTCCATATGTAAGAGAGAAAAAAAGCGACCAGTGCCATCTTTCTACCGGAGGCATCCCTCCCTGCTCTAGATGGGGCTGTAGACAGACTTTACACCAAAGCTTTTATTTCCTGGTCGGACTTAGTCTGTCCCTTACTGACGCAGGTGCTGTACTCGTCCCTCCCGGTTCTACCACCGAGACGGGGTGGGGATGCACCAGGGGTAGACCTGATGGCATCCCTGACTGATGTCCAGCTCTTCACCATCAAAACCTTGCTTGCCTCTGATGCCACCCAGGGTGCAATCAGCCTAACCTTCTGGAATGCCTCCCAGGCTAAGACCACTGGGGGCACTGTTCATCACCTGAGTGCCTGTGCACGACTCTGAGTATATTCCTGACCACAATAAGACCAATACGAACATAAAACTGAGATGTTCCTTCCAAGCGTCACCACACCAGTATAAGAGCCTCCTCTGGTCCACTAAGAGCCAGTGTTACCAAAGGAGAAAAAAAAAAAAATAATAATTGTAGTTCCAATCTGAGTAACCTTTAACCTCAGAGATGCTCTTGGAGCCAGAGCTCCATCTAACTTCTGAACTTTCGATTCCTAGCG
The DNA here is from genome assembly GCF_054371585.1 of Giraffa tippelskirchi. Lineage (NCBI taxonomy): Eukaryota > Metazoa > Chordata > Mammalia > Artiodactyla > Giraffidae > Giraffa > Giraffa tippelskirchi. The sequence continues at coordinate 67,176,246 of NC_137289.1, forward strand.
AGACTAGGCGCTTCCTGACTATCAATCCCAAGTTTGGGACCTAAGTAACAGTACACAGTAACAGCATAGATCACAAGTCCCTTAAAAGTCTATGATCCGACAGATAGGTTAGTACTTGTAATTCCCAAGGAGTTATGAAATGGTCAAAGAGACCAAAAAGTTTGACCGAGAAAGGAGAGTTCGGTCCACACGCTTTGCCCATTTCTGATCGGTCCCCGAAGGAGACATTGGGTGCCTCTTGGCATTGGCAGGTCGGTATAAACCCCCGACAGGTTTCTGCCATTAGCTGTATGAGGTCACCGTGGAACTGCAGAGCAGGGCTCCTCACTTGCTTTGCGTAGGGCGTTTCATTCATTCACACAAGCACACCATAGAGTTAGTAAATACAGCAGAAAACGTGTTTGCTAGGAGAACAAAGAACTAGAGCTCCAAGCATTCTTACTTTGTCCTGAAGAATCCCAGATGAGCCCCCAAGATGAAAGGTTGTTGTTGGACCACAAAAAGACGGCTGGGATTCTTGGCCTCCGGAGGAGAAGAATTCAATCCCGGGCCAGAGAGGAGGCTTGATCGCTCAGAGCTTTTGTGTGATAAAGTTTTATTAAAGTATGAAGGAGCTAGACAAAGCATCTAACATAGACATCAGAAGGGGGCAGAAAGAGGATCCCCTTGCTAGTGTTAGCAATGGAGTTATATACTCTACTCTCTAATTAGTTATTACACTGAATCAAAAGAATGTCTGGAGGTTGTAAAGACCTCACCAGACCCACTCCCGTAATTTACATTTTAAAATAATAGGATTAGCATTTGACAATAGAAAGATCCTCCAGACCCACTCCCATAATATACATTCTAAGATATCAGGATTAGTCAGAAGGTTTTAAGGAAGGAGAAACTGTCTTCCAGCTGGATACCTTGTTGTTGTATAATCCCTAGTATAGAGTTTAAACTGAGTTGTGTAATTGACTAAGACTAAGGAATGCAGAGGGTAAAAAAAAGTTTGTCCTTTTCACCTCCTTGAGAATTCCAGACCCCTCTCTCCTTGGGGACCCCTAGACTTCTTATCAACCTGCCTAGGAGATGACTCTCTCAAAGGAAAGGTATTGACTTCTTTTATTTTTTAAGTTTTATATAGTTTCAGTTTCCATTCAGCTTTTCAGCTGATTATCATGGATTTTCTTGGAAGATTATCATAACATCTGCAAATAATCAGTTTTGTGTCCTTCTTTCCAGGGTTTATCTATTATTGCTTCCTTTTTTCTTTTTGATTGCATTAACCATGATCTCCTTTACAATGTTAAATATATTGAGCATGAGAAACATCATTATGCTGTTTGTATTGGGAATACTTTTAATATATGATCATCTCTGTAGTTTTATTTTAAATACCTTTAATCACATTTAGGAAGTACATTTATTTTTCACTCACATTTTGTTGGTTCTTTGCTTGTTTTCTTTCTTTCTTTCTTTAAAATCAGGAATTAGTAATGGATTTCATTAAATGAGGTCTTCCCTGATGGCTTAGCTATAAACAATCTCAGGATATGTGGCTTCAATCCCTGCGTTGATAAGATCCCCTGGATGAGGCAATAACAACCCACTCCAGTGTTCTTGCCTGAAAAATCTCATGGACAGAGGAGGCTGGTGGCTATAGTCCAAAGGGTTGCAAAAGAGTCAGACATGACTTAGCATATACAGTGTTTTTTAAATGTGGTACCAATTGAGATGCTCATGTGATTGTTTTCTTTTAATCTTCAAATTAATTTCCTTAATGTTGAACCACACTTGACATTCTATGATAAACTTATTTAATCATAATGTATTATTCATTATATGTTTAAAATTTTGTCATCTGTGTTTCTAAATGAGATTCAACTATTATTATTATTATTTTTTTTTACTTCCACCCCCTTCCCTTCTGTTCTTTTTGTGTTCTTCTGTTGGATTTTGCCTTTAGGGTGTGCTACCCTCATAAAGTGAGTTCGGTAGCTTCTTATCTTTTCCTGTGTTTTACAATAAAGGTGTCTGGCCCTGGTGGCTCAATGTGAGCTTTGACAGACAGTTCATACTTTGACCACTTCTGCTATAGTTATTACAATGTCCAGATAACCTACCTCTTCCTGAATGACTTAAATGTCCCTAGAAAACAATTGATTTAATCTAAAATTTTAAATTAATTGCTAAAAAATTATACATGTATTTTTACTTTTTAAACTTCTCCTTATTTGCCATTATTAATTGTCTCTGATTTTCCTAGGGTAGCCTTCTGCACTTTGTATGCTCTCACTACATTGGGAATTTCTCTTATCTTCAAAATGCTCTTTCCTGATTATTAAGCTGTTGATATTTTTCTTCTTCTCCTGTTTCTCAGTAAAAATGCCATGCCATAAGCTCTTACTTTTCTAGAAAGTTCTGTTCCTAGCATTTTAGAGTCCCCTCTCTTGTTTTCCAATGCTCTCAGGGATTTATTATTTTCAAATTATTTTTTTCTGGTACTTCAAAAGACTTGGAACAATAAAAGAGATGAACTTGCATTTTGAATCTTACATGTAAATATCCAACCCCATCTGCTAAATGTTCCAATATCTAGTTTCATTTTATTTGGATTATGTGATAAACCACAAAACTGAATTTCTTTAGTAACTTTACTATAGTTCCTTAAAAAATAATATACAATCATATTCTTCTATGTAGAGAAGCTCAAGTGTTAGGCAAGTATAAAGGACAGATTGTTGTAACTTGTATTTGAATGTGAGTGATGACTAGTAGGATTAAGGAGCTAAGTGACTGAGATGTTAATACTTGGATAGTTTATATTAAAAGAAAGTTTGGTTTTTAGACTAATACCAGCTGCCCTTGATTATGGCTCTCAGATTTCAAGCGAGACGCGTTTCTTCTTATGGCTTCTAGCAGCCTCGTAATGCTACCTGTGCCAAGTCCCATCAAACCACAGGGTAATAATAATAATAATAATAAATAGTATGTACAACCACAGCATTTTATGTTCCCTCAGCACAGGGTCATCTTTGTGACTTAAAGGCTCCAGCACAGGGACTTTCAGTCAATAAATATTTGTTGCACTTATATCTACTCTTGGATTTTGTAACTCAGATGCCAGCTGGGATCACTCTGGCAATTAAATCTAGGTAAGATCATCTCAAATATCCTCTGCTCATCTTGTGGAAAGTCTAATGCTCTTGCAAAGATTTCTGTAAATTCCTTGTGGCTTATATTTCTCCCAGTCAACTCTGACTGTGATTCTGCTGAATTCTCACTCTGCATTTTATTTCTTACTTTAATTGTATATGGTACTGGCTCCCAAAATGACACTTATGTGAAATGACTCTGTGTTGTGGACTTTTATTAAAGACCCAGGGCTATTAATGAGAGGAGTTATACCAAACTAAATACATAATTTAAAATAAAATATTTTATTTCCATATGTTTTGAAAAGCCCCTTGGCCATTTTTGTCAGTTCAGGTATTGACCTTTCATCATACTGTCTAACCCTCTGTCTTTTTCTAGCTCCTTCACTTTTTCTAACTCCTCTGCTCTCTCTACCCCACCTCCAATTCTATTAATGTATTATAAAGGATAGTTTGAAAACCTCATTGTTGAGTCTTACCAAAAGGTGTCCAGAGCTTTGTGATATAGAGACTTGAATGTATCATTTTTTTTCAGAGGTGATCAGGTTCTGGAGAATTATTGCTAATCAAACTCCCATGAATCTGACATATCCAAAATGTCCATTTAAATATTTCTAATATGCAATATATGTTCTCAGTAATCTGAGATCATGCTCTGAATCCCAAGTAAGTTTCACTGGCTCCAAAAGTTAACTCAAACTTTCCTCTTCATCAGTGTAGTTCACATGTAACTTTCTCTCTGGAGACTTAATTAGATTTGTTTTCTTAAACTCGTATCACATCTACAGGTTAACCTCAATCTCCAGTAACATATGTAATTAGACAAAAGATAATTTTATTTTAGGATAGTCACCATAGTACATTTATCACATTTATATTGTGTGTCACAGAGAAAGGCCCACTTATCTTGACCCTAGATTTTGGAGTCCATTATTTTTTGTGGGGCCCAAATCATCCTATTTATTTATGTTAGTGACCCTAAGCTACTAATATTGATATCCAAGTTCAAAAATTGAGTTCATGATCTTTGAATTTAGTATCAGCTATACTGTAGAAGTTAAAAGACAGGAGGAAACAATCAGATATGCTACTCATGTGATTGAGTCCATAAAATATATATGAAGTGTTTGGTACCTGACAAGTACTGAGAAGAATTAGTAAGACAAAATTCCTGTCTTTAAGAAAACTATAGCTTGTAGGTGACAGAGGCATTCCATGAAGGAGCTTCTAAGAAACAGTATCTGTTCTTCGGATAGCAGTCTCCATTCCCCTGTTCTTTTCAATTACAAGCATTCATTTATTTAAGGAAACTCTAATAGAGCTATTTCTTAACCTTTTTGGTCTAAAACCATTGTAGCCATCTTCCTGTTTCTTGAATGCATGAACTGGTGCTCTTGCCCTTGAGCCTTTTTGCTGATCATTCCTTCTGCCTGGAACATCACACCCCCCGATAGCTCCATGCTTGTCCCCTCACTTTATTCAGATCTCTGCTCAAATGTCACCTCAACATGCAAGATTTCTCTGACCATCCTAGGTGTCATTCTCTAATTTAGTCTGCTTTATTTTTCATCTTGACACTTATCATCATGTATTCCTTATCCTAACTTATATCAATAACCTCAGATATGCAGATGACACCACCCTTATGGCAGAAAGCGAAGAAGAACTAAAGAGCCTCTTGATAAAAGTGAAAGAGAGAGTGAAAACATTGGCTTAAAGCTCAACAATCTCACAATTCTTCCCCCATCTTACTTATGGTGCTGCAAGTCTTGCACTCACAACAGGCAGTCACTCCCAGTCAGGGAAGTGTCCAGGCAGGTTAGAAGCAAGATCAGAGACCTGCTCTGCTCTTTTGCCTCTGAAGCCTGAACAAGACTACTTTTATTTTATTTCTCTAACGCATTCTTTGTCCACAACACTGTCTTTATTTTGGTCATGCCAAGAGGCAGTGAGAGTGCCACGTCCTAACCACTGGACTATCAGGGAATTCCCCACAACACTGTCTTGATTACTGTAGCTTTGTAGTAAGTGTTGAAATTGGATGATGTAAATTTTCTAATTTTGTACATTTCAAAATTGTTTTCCCTCTGGTAGTTGCTTTGCTTTTTACTATCAATTTTAACATCAGTTTCTATGAAAATTTCTCCTGTAACTTTTATTGAAATTCTGTTCAATTCATAGATCACTTTTATGTCTTACCATTATAGAATGGTACAATCCATGAACGCAGTATACAAATATACCTCAGAGATATTGCGGTTTTGGTTCCAGACCAGTCTAATAAAGTAATATCATGATATACCAACTCATGTGATTTTTATTTGGTTTTATAGTGTATATAAAGGTTCTTTACACCCTACTATAGTCTATTTAAAGTGTGAAATAATACAATTATGTCTTAAAAACATACATGCATTAGTTTAAAATACCTTATTGATAAAAAATTCTAACCACTTTTAATGAGTCATAATCTTTTTACAATAGTAGTGTCAGGTCAGTGTATTTCTCTTCCTCGGTTCTCGTCTCATTGCAACAAAAATTTGCAGTGACAGACTAAAGGGTTTAAAACAACAGAAAGGTTACAGCTCAGTTCAGGTCAGGCAGACAGATTTTCAATTATAGAGACACTCCCAAGGCATGGGAGCAGGCCAACCTCAAAGGAGTGTGATCCAAATTCCCTCTTGGCTTCCCCCTTTGTATACTTCCTGTCTCCTCCTTTTGGTTGTGCCCTGTACAAAATAGGGCTTGTACCCACCACTAATCAATGAAAGGGAATGCAAACGGGCATACGCTCAAGGCTGATTGACAATCGCAAGTTATATAACAGCAGGCGCTGTTGTATATGTCTTCCACTAATTCGATCTGATTATAACATTGAATTAATGGAAGACATATACAACAGAGCCAAGAAAGGCAATGCCAAAGAATGCTCAAACTACCACACAATTGCACTCATCTCACACGCTAGTAAAGCAATGCTCAAAATTCTCCAAGCCAGGCTTCAGCAATACATGAATGGTGAACTTCCAGAGTTCAAGCTGGTTTTAGAAAAGGCAGAGGAACCAGAGATCAAATTGCCAACATCTGCTGGATCATCGAAAAAGCAAGAGAGTTCCAGAAAAACATCTATTTCTGCTTTACTGACTATGCCAAAGCCTTTGACTGTGTGGATCACAATAAACTGGAAAATTCTGAAAGAGATGGGAATACCAGACCACCTGACCTGCCTCTTGAGAAACCTGTATGCAGGTCAGGAAGCAACAGTTAGAACTGGACATGGAACAACCGACTGTTTCCAAATAGGAAAAGGAGTACGTCAAGGCTGTATATTGTCATCCTGCTTATTTAACTTATATGCAGAGTACATCATGAGAAATGCTTGGCTGGAAGAAGCACAAGCTGGAATCAAGATTGCTGGGAGAAATATCAATAACCTCAGATATGCAGATGATACCACCCTTATGCCAGAAAGTGAAGAGGAACTAGAAAGCCTCTTGATGAAAGTGAAAGAGGGGAGTGAAAATGTTGGCTTAAAGCTCAACATTCAGAAAACTAAGATCATGGCATCTGGTCCCATCACTTCAGGACAAATAGATGGGGAAGCAGGGGAACAGTGGCTGTTTTGGGGGGGCTCCAAAATCACTGCAGATGGTGATTGCAGCCATGAAATTAAAAGACGCTTGCTCTTTGAAAGGAAAGTTATGACCAACCTAGATAGCATATTAGAAAGCAGAGACATTACTTTGCCAACAAAGGTCCATCTAGTCAAGGCTATGGTTTTTCCAGTGGTCATGTATGATGTGAGAGTTGGACTATAAAGAAAGCTGAGCACCGAAGAATTAATGCTTTTGAAGTGTGGTGTTGGAGAAGACTCTTGAGAGCCCCTTGGACTGCAAGGAGATCCAACCAGTCCATCTTAAAGGAGATCAGCCCTGGGTGTTCATTGGAAGGACTGATGTTGAAGCTGAAACTCCAAGACTTTGGCCACCTCATGCGAAGAGTTGACTCATTGGAAAAGACCCTGATACTGGGAAGGATTGGGGGCAGGAGGATAACAGGATGACAGAGGATGAGATGGCTGGATGGCATTGCCGACTCGATGGACATGAGTTTGGGTAAACTCCGGGAGTTTGTGATGGACAGGGAGTCCTGGCGTGCTGTAATTCACGGGGTCGTGGGGAGTAGGACACGACTGAGTGACTGAACTGAACTGAACTGAACTGATGGGATCCTGGCTGCCTAAAGTTACTTGAGGATGCACATCTGGTTAGTTTGTATCCACTGTGCGCCTAGGGCACATGTATAGAATTTGGAAACGTCTCTGTGGTTATTTTGCAGTATATCTGTGAGCTTTCCTGGGTGTGTCTGGGATGGGGTTTATAGGTCAGCTGGCATCCTTTTCAGCTAGGCTACCCCTCTTTGCTCATGCCTGACTTCCTACCTAGTAGTAACATAAGAGATTACTAACCACAGATGACCATAGCAAATATAATAATAATGAAAAAAGCTTAAAATATTGCAAGAATTACCAGAATGTGACACAGAAGCAGCAAGTGAACAAGTGCTGTTGGAAAACTGGTGACCCTAGACTTGGTTGACACAGAAATTCAGTTTGTAAAAAAATGCATTTTCTGTGAAGTGCAATAAAATGAGATATGCCTGTATCCTTCAAGTCTTTCTGATTTTTCATTAGTGTTTCACTATTTTTGGCATATAATTCATACATATAGTCTTATATTTATACCTAAGTATTTAATGTTTTTGGTGCTATTGTAAGCCATACTGTTTATTATTTTAATTTCAATTTGTTCACTACTTGTGTATAGAAATGTAAGCGATTTTTTAAAAACTTTTATAGAAATATAATTGATTTTTGTTTTTTAAAATATTTATTTTTAATTGATTGGTTTACAATATTGGTTTGATTTCTGTCATACATGAACCTGAATTAACCATAGGTGTACATACGTCCCCTTGCTCTTGATAGATTTTTGCATAGTGATCTTTTATCCTGAGATTTTTGCTAAACTCACCTGTTTGTTCTAATAGCTTTTTTGTACATTTTTGGTACTTTTTACATAGACAAGTGTGTTTGAATAGAGACAGTTTTATTTTTTTCTTTTCTGGTCTATGTGCATGTTCTTTTCTTTTCTTGTTGCATTGGATAGGACTTTTGGCAAAATATTAAATAGGAGTGTGGATAGAGACATCCTTTCTTTGTTCCTGACCTAGAGAAAGCAGTCAATCTTTTACTGTTAAGTATGAAGTTAGTGGTAGGGTATTTGTAGATGTCCTTTATCAGGTTGTTGGGATTCCCTTGTATGCCATGTTTGCTGAGTTAAAAAACTTAATTTTATTTTCAGTTTTTTATTCTGAATAGACATAGAATTTAGACAAATGCTTTTTCTGCACCTGTTGAGATGATCAAATGCTTATTCTTTAGTCTGTTGGTTAAAGAATTACATTCTTTGATTTGGGGATGTAAAACTAGCTTTGAATTTCTTGGATAAATTCCACTCAGTCATGATATATCATCATTTATACACTTTACTTTATTCAATTTTTTATGTTTAGTTAATAATTTTTGTATATATGTTGATGAGTGTTACTGGGTTTTAGCTGTAAAATAATTTTATATATCCAGTCAATTTTCTAAACTTTTCTCTAATTTCTAGTAGTTTCTTTGGCCTTATTCATGTGGGAAATAAAATTATATCATGTACAAGTAATGGACATCTTCTTCTTTCCAAATATTCATGTCTCTATTTGTGTGTATTTTTTATTAGACTGTCTAGGACTTACAGTGTGATATTGAATTGATCTGGTAATATTAGATACCCATGTTTTTTGCCTAATTTTCAAAGAAGCACTTTTAATTTTTAGTTTATCAAGATAACTTTTTTTTTATCGTTTTTCATTTGTTAATAGTTTCTAGTTTATCAGGATTACTTTTTCTTGTTTTTCATTCAAATGCTTTCCTACTAGTCAAATGATCATACATTTTTTTTCTTTAAAATGATAAATGACATGAATATATTTTCAAATATAAACCATCCTCAAATTCTTGGATAATCCTGGCTTGATCATGGTGTATTTTCTCTTTCACACTGTGTAGGATTTAGTTAACATTTTGTGTAGGATAATAGCATCTCTGGACTTCCCTGTAGCTCAGATGGTAAACAGAGAAGGCAATGGCACCCCACTCCAGTACTCTTGCCTGGAAAATCCCATGGATGGAGGAGCCTGGTAGGGTACAGTCCATGGGGTCGCTAGGAGTCGGACATGACTGAGCGACTTCACTTTCACTTGTCACTTTCATGCATTGGAGAAGGAAATGGCAACCCACTCCAGTATTCTTGCCTGGAGAACCCCAGGGACAGGGGAGCCTGGTGGGCTGCCGTCTATGGGGTCGCACAGAGTTGAACACGACTGAAGCGACTTAGCAGCAGCAGCAGCAGATGGTAAAGAATCTGCCCTCAATGCAGACGACCCGAGTTCGATCCCTGGGTTGGGAAGATTCCCTGGAGAAGGAAATGGCAACCCATTCCAGTATTCTTGCCTGGAGAATCCCATGGACAGAGGAACCTGACAGGCTACAGTCTGTGGGGTCGCAAAGAGTCAGACATGACTGAGTGACTAACACTACCATCATGCCTATAGCATCTCTAGTAAAGTATGAAATCACATTTGAAAAGATAGTCTTTTCTTTTACTATCCTTGTTTGGATTTCTTATGGCTACTATGGTGTATAATATTTCCTCCTATTCTAACTTTTTGGGAGAATTCTCATAATGTTGGAAAGATCTGTTCCTTGAAAGTTTGGTAGATTTTTCTTGTAAAACACTTTGGATATGGTGTTTAACTTGTTAAAAGTTTTAAAACTACTGCTTTAATTTATGTCATACTTATTGGACTCTGTATACATTTTATTTTTCTTGAATCAGTTTGGCAATTTATATATTTCCATGAAATTATCCATTTCATCTAACATTTACTGACATGTTTGACAACTCTTTTTAATAACTTTCTAATATCTTCTTTCCCTGGAAGAGAGCATGGCAACCCACTTTAGTATTCTTGTCTGGAGAATCCCCATGGACAGAGGAGCCTGGTGGGCTACAGTTCATGGCGTTGAAAATAATTGGACACAGCTTAGCGACTAAGCACAGCACATCTTCTTTAACTGAAATCATGTTTCATTTCTCATTTATAGTATTCTATACTTCATATCTTTTTGAACGTAGATATTGCTGGGGGTGTTTTTTCAATAACATTTCTTTATCTGAATCCTATTTTTGATGTTCACAGATCACTGTGATATGCTACATTTAACACCTACTAAGTCTGGTAATGGCTAGAGGCTATCAAACTTCATCTAACAACAACAAAAAAAGGTATATTTATAGCGGGGTTAAAAAACTGAATGCAAAGACTAAGCTCATGATTTTTAGGTATTTTCTTAAAATGTGATAGAAATCCTTCCTTCCCTTTTCTTTTCATCCTATGCAATCAAGTGTGAGAAGCAATAAATAGGACATGGTTCTTCAGCTACAATAAACTAAGGAGAATTGTTAATGAAATTAAAAATGAAATTAATAATGATGATTATTGATTTATGTTTACTGTAATCTTTTGGGGCAAATATAATAATAACACTTGAATTTCAATGCACAGTGTACATGGGAGTCCTTTTCACTTACAGTGTTATTAACACAAACTACATATCTTTTTTCCCTATTTCTTCAGCTTTCTCAGGTACAAACAAGATAGCTAAGTTATACTACTTTGACAATCCAAGAAGTTGGTAATTATTACTTGCCTTTGAAAAACAAACAGACCAAAATTTGTTAACTTGAATTTGACTTTGTGATGCTTTAAAGTTTTATCAAAGCAACAACTCTCAGATGTGGACTGTTTACAATAAAAGTGATAGGTAGATTTAATTAAAGAAGAGCAAGGACCATCTGGAATGTCCTGTTCTAAAGTGCTGTCTGTTAAATTCAAACCTATGCTACTAGCTATAGCGTTTGGAGCACACACTGAGTTACAAGTATCATGCTAAAAGCTTTACATATATTTTCTTTGTTCAGTTCAGTTCAGTCACTCAGTCGTGTCGGACTCTTTGAGACCCCATGGACTGCAGCATGCCAGGATTCCCTGTCCATCACCAACTCCCAAAACTTGCTCAGACTCATGTCCATCGAGTCAGTGATGCCATCCAACCATCTTGTCCTATGTCATCCCCTTCTTCTCCTGCCTTCGATCTTTCCCAGCATCAGGGTCTTTTCCAATGAGTCAGTTCTTTGCACCAGGTGGCCAAAGTATTGGAGTTTCAGCTTCAGCATCAGTCCTTCCAATGAATATTCAGGACTGACTTCCTTTAGGATTGGCTGGATTGATCTCCTTACAGTCCAAGGGAATCTCAAGAGTCTTCTCCAACACCACAGTTCAAAAGCATCAATTCTTCAGCACTCAGCTTTCTTTATGGTCCAAATCTCACATCCATACATGACTACTGGAAAAACCATAGCTTTGACTAGATGGACTTTTGTTGGCAAAGTAATGTCTCTGCTTTTTAATATGTTGTCTAGGTTGGTCATAGCTTTTCTTTCACGGAGCAAGTGTCTTTTAATTTCATGGCTGCAATCACCATCTGCAGTGATTTTGGAGCCCAAGAAAATAGTCTCTCACTATTTCCATTGTGTCCCCATCTATTTGCCATGATGTGATGGGACCAGATGCCATGATCTTAGTTTTCTGAATGTTGAGTTTTAAGCCAAATTTTTCACTCTCCTCTTTCACTTTCATCAAGAGGCTCTTTAGTTCTTCACTTTCTGCCATAAGGGTGGTGTCATCTGTGTATCTGAGGTTATTGATATTTCTCCCAGCAATCTTGATTCCAGCTTGTGCTTCATCCAGCCTGGCATTTCACATGATGTACTCTACAGCCTTGATGTACTCCTTTCCTGATTTGGAACCAGTCTGTTGTTCCATGTTCAGTTCTACCTGTTGCTTCTTGACCCGCATACAGGTTTCTCAGGAGGCAGGTAAGGTGCTTTGGTAGTCCCATCTCTTTAAGAATTTTCCACAGTTTGTTGTAAGCCTGAGAGGTAAGGACAGTTATTACCACTAGCCTGTTAAAGATGAGGACATTGAAGCACAGAGATCCCCATGGTTAAAATATTACCAAGAGTTTCAAAAGAAGTTTGACTCTAGAACATCATTACATTGTACACTGAGGAAGAAGAAGAATTATTTTTTTTTACCCAACCAAGGTTTATTTCTTGCTCATATTATATGTCCAACACAGGTCAGAATAACTTAATGCTTTAAAAACAGTACACATAGCTAAAGAGGTACAGAAGTTCATGACCTAAGGATGAAGCATGCCTAACTGAACCATAATATTTGCACTTGAAACTGTGCAGCATGTCCTGAGGATGGCCCATGCCTAATGTAAATACAGGGATGTTAAATCATATCAAAGAGAAATTGCAACTTAGGAACTTGGGCAAGTCAACAGCTGTGACCTCAGTCAGCAGTCTGTGGAGTTTTCATTCAGCAAGCTGTGCCTCATGCTTCTTTGGCTAGAGCTATGTGTATTTAATTAGTGTCCTCTCACCTTCACAGTACATGTTTTTCCACTTGACAGTTTCTGGCACCAGAAGAATGTCCTTGAGAAAAAAGTCAGGCCTATTGACTGCTAAGCATATTATTTGACTTGATGTTCAAGCATTCTGATAAAAGAATTGGAAATAATGAAAGACAGTGGGGCATGGATCCACTTTGACAGTGTCAGGTTGGTCGAAGATATTGAACAGTTCCTATTAAATTAGCTTAACTTCATCTCAGCTAGTTAAACCTGGCATGCTGACAAATTAGTTTCTATCTGCATAGGAAAAAAAAAAGAGGAAGAGCAGATTTACGTTTCGGGGCTTAGTTACAATCACATCACAAGGTCAATAAGAATATGTCCATCACAGAACTGTTTGTCCCATGTCAATACATTGGATGATCAACTTCAAATTATTTAGCCCTTCACGAGGTGTGAACACATGCTTCCTAATGAACGTTATTTTAACATTTCTTTGAAGGATTTTAACACAGATAATGTCACATATTTTTGTTGTTTGTTGGAAATCCAAAAAATGTATATTTGTAATAAATATAAATAAAATATAAAATATTTATCTTAAATAAAACTAAAATATTTTAATTTATTTTTATTTATTTTAAATAAAAAATAAAATGCAAATTTTATTTAGCATTCTCACTCATAGAGATGTGGGATGAGATTATAGCCCCTTTTGGGGGGGAAAAATCATAAAGGTGTTTAGTTTCTTATGAAGCAGAAATTGAGACCAAAGCACATGCTCTTAAACCCATAATATTAATACAATCCTATTGTACCCAACCCAGGGTACCATTGCACCATAATACAATCCCATTCCCCTTTGCTTCCTCCCTCATCCCCACTCTGAAAGCCACACTGAATTTAAAGTGATGTTTCTAAATCACAAATCTGTCCTTCTTAAACCTTTGCTTGAATACTTCCATCAGTACAGAAATAACCTCAGGATAAAACCCAAGGTCCTCTCATGGCACGCATGGCCTAATATGACCTGGCTCCTACTTATATTTAAAACCTCCTGTAGTGCCATTCCCTTGCTCACACACCCAGGACTCCTCTTTCTGAACATCTCGGGCTCCTGGAAAGTGCCCACACCTTCCTGACTCACTCCTTTGTTTAAACTGTTCTCACTGTTGCTTGTAATTCACTCCCCAGTTCTGCCCTCCTGAAACATTCTTACTTCAAGACTCAGGCAATGATTCAACTCCTTTCCTGGCTATTCAGGCAAAGGTATACATTTCATTATCTGTGGCATTTTAGTCAACCCTCTATTCTCACACATACTTTATGCTTCAGTTTGGTGGTGGTAGTGGTTTAGTCCCTAAGTAATGCCAGTTCTTTGCAACCCCGTGGACGGTAGCCTGTCAGGCTCCTCTGTCCATGGGATTTCCCAGGAAAGAATACTGAAGTGGATTTCCATTTCCTCCTCCAGGGGATCTTCCCAACCCAGGGATTCAAGCCATGTCTCCTGTGTCTCCTGCGTTGCAGGTGGATTCTTTACCACTGAACCACCTGGAATCCCTGTTTTGTTTACCTGTTAGTTACTTCCACTAGACTAGGAGACTTGCAGGGCAGAGACTATTTTATTTACATTTGGATCTACAGTATATTGTATGATGCAATATGCCTCAGGAGTTCAAATATGAGTATTTCATTAGAAATTAACAAAATAATTATTCATATTTGCATACTAAATCATGTATTTGTTCACTTATCTTTCTTGATCATAGTTCCATTCTACTAAACCCTTAAAAATATGCACCTTCATAAAAGCAGGCACTCTGAAAAAGTATACTAACAGTAACTGACATAGGTCAAATGAACATCTATAGATATAGTCTCTATAAATAATTTAGACTCTATATATAACTTTAAGCATGATAAACTTTCTAATGAAGTGATGTCACCTTTCCCATCCCTTGTTTAGGTGTGTGTAAATGTGGCAGGAGCCTCCATGATGGACCCCAACATTCTCCTCCTCCTGACAGTCTGACTCTTATGTCACCATCTTCCCTTGAGTGTGATCTGAATTCAGTGACTTGCTTCTGAGGAACAGAAGTGATGGGATATCATTTCTAATAAGATAAGGTTGCATATAAATCTCTGATTTCCATCTTGGGTTCAATCGCAGTGTGTGTGTGTGTGTGTGTGTGTGTGTGTGTGTGTGTGTGTGCATTAAGAAGATATGCTGTGAGCAGCCCTATGGAACTGATATCCCCAGCCAACAGCCGTAGAGGCCAAGAGGCACTCCAATCATCACATGACTGAGCTTGGAAGTAGATCATCTCCTAGTGAAGCCTTGAGGTAACTGTAGCCTCAGCAGCCTTGTGAGGCTGCTTGTGCCAGAGCCACTCAACTAAGCTGTGCTAAAATTCCTGGTCTAAAAAAGCTGTTAAATAAAAACGTTTATTGTTGTTTTCAGCCTGAGTTTGGGAGTAATTTGTTAGTCAATGGTATAACTAATATAGCAGGTGTGAAGTCTGAGGATCAGCTCTCACAATCTGCTGTTGTTCAGTCACTAAGTTGTGTCCGACTCTTTGCGACCCAATGAACTGCAGCATGCCAGGCTTCCTTGTCCTTAACTGTCTCCCTGAATTTGCTCAAACTCATGTCTATTGAGTCAGTGATGCCATCCAGCCATCCCCAGTAGTATATTGGATACTTACCGATCTGGGGGGGGGTCGTCTTTCAGTGTTACATCTTTTTGCCTTTTTATACTATTTATGGGGTTCTCAAGACAAGAATACTGAAGTGGTTTGCCCAGTCCATTCTCCAGTGACCATCTACAGTCTGTAGGGAGTGACTTTAAAGAGAGAAGAAAAACACTAAAAATAAAGTTGCTATGTGATCCAGCAATCCTACTCCTGGGCATACATCAAGACAAAACTATAATTCAAAAAGATACATGTACCCCTATGTTCATAGAAGCACTATTCACAATAGCCAAAGCATGGAAACAACCTAAATGCCCATCAACAGATATGAATGGATAAAGAAGATATGAGATACAGGTGTGCACATGTGCACACACACACACACACACACACACACACACACACACACACTAGAATAGTACTCAGCCATAAAAGAAATGCAATAATGCCATTTGTAGCAACATGGGTGGACCTAGAGATTGTCATACTGAGTGAAGTCAATCAGAAGAGAGAGACAAATGCCACCTGATATCACTTACATGCAGACTCTAAAATATGACATAAATGAACATATCTACAAAACAGAAACACTCACAGGCAGATAAAAAATTTGTGATTGCCAAGGGTGTGTGTGGGAGGGATGCACTGGGAGTGTGTGATTAGCTGATGTAAGCTATTATATATAGAATAAGCAACATGATCTTACTATATAGCACAAGGAATTATATTCAACATCCTGTGGTTAACCATAATGAAAAGAATATGAGAAAAGAATATATATAACTGAATCACTTTGCTATACATCAGAAATTAACACAACATTGTAGATCAACTATACTTTATTAAAATAAAATTTAAAAAGAGAGAGAAAAGAAATGGAGTAGAGTAGGCATGAAGGAAAGTAAGTAGGGTACTTTACAAGTGCAGTTGAGCTCCTTTGCTTTTGAATTATTCTAGAAGAATAATTTATTTTGTGATGGTTTCTGAATTCTACCAATTAGAAATTCATCTACTTTTAAAATACAAAGTTCCTCTAAAGGAGCTATGAGCCACTTAAACTTTTGTTGTACAGTAATCTGATTAAATACTGAGATCAGCTTTAATATGTGGCTGGACAGTGAGCAGAGATGGACAAGAAAGAGTAAATTTTGAAGCATGACAAGATTTAGTTTGGAGAATGCCACAATTGAAAACTTTGGGCAACCAGAAGGGGACCAGGTACATGGAGGCTAAAGGGAGAGAGTAGTATCAAGTGATGGGAGAAACTGTCTTTTCACTATAACCAAGCACCCAGAATATTGGTTTGACATGTACCATTTTCTGATTTTTCCAGAATAAGTTTTCCATTCACTTCTGTTATGACAAACATAAGGAAAGAAGCTATTTTATGCATGCATGACATTGATTTTTTAAAGAGACAGTTTTGAAAATCAAAGGAAAGCACTCTTGTTCCACATCTAAACGAATTCTTAGAAGTGCCCAGGATTTCCTCCATTAAAGTTATCTTCCCTTGTATTGGTGGAAATCCTAAATATCCTAGGACTTAAAATCTCACCCTAAGGCAAAAAAAAAAAAAAAAAAGCAGATGGGATCAAATTTTGTCTGATTTTAAAATCAAATATCCAAGGTTATTCTTGAAACCATTTTAAACCCGCTAGTGGTGAAGAGCCCACCTGCTAATGCAGGAGACATAAGAGATGCAGGTTTGATCCTGGGTGGGAAAGATTCCCTGGAGGAGGGCATGGCAACCCACTCCAGTATTCTTGCTTAGATAATTCCATGGAGAGAGGAGCCTGGCAGGCTACAGTCCATAGAATCAAAAAGACTTTAAGTCACATGACTGCATGACTATCACTTTGACTTTCATATATACACAGTTTGTGAATATCCTAAACTTAGTCAATCCTGAAGGAAATCAGTCCTGAATATTCATTGGAAGGACTGATGCTGAAGCTGAATCTCCAATACTTTGGCCACCTGATGTGAAGAACTGACTCATTGAAAAAGACCCTGATGCTGGGCAAGATTGAAGGCAGGAGGAGAAGGGGATAACAGGGGATGAGATGGTTGGATGGCATCACTGACTCGATGGACATGAGTTTGAGCAAGCTCCAGGAGTTGTTGATGGATAGGGAAGCCTGCCGTGCTGCAGTCCATGGGGTCACAAAGATTCGGACACCACTGAGCGGCTGAACTGAACTGAACTGAATACATTGGTAAATGGTTATCACAATCAAGTTATTTAACACACCCATCACCTCACATAGTTATCTAATGTTTTCGTGATGAGAACACTTAAGACCGATTCTCCTAGCAAATTTCAAGTATACAGTACAGCATTCTTAACTATAGTCAGCATACTGTACATTCGATCTCCAGAACTTACTCATTGTATGTAACTGAAATTCTGTAAACTTTGACCAACATCTCCCCATTTCCCCCATCCTCCAGCTGCAATCTATACTCTTTCTCAGCTATTATGAGTTCAACTATTTTAGGCTCTACATGTAAATGAGATCATGCAGTATTTGTCTTTCTCTGTCTGGCTTACTTCACCTATCCTATTATTTTCTAGGTTCATTCATGCTGTTGCAAATGGCAACACTGACTTCTTTTTTAAAGGCTGAATAATATTCCTGTGTGTATGCATATGTGTGTGTGTGTGTGTGTGTACCTATTATATTTTCTTTTTTCCATTCATACATTGACAAATACTTAGGTTGCTTCCATATGTTGGCTATTATGAATAATGCTGCAATATATATCTCACAATATGTATAGAATTTTCTCAAAATGGAGTAGATACTTAAATATTATACCTGTAACCATAAAACTTCTAGAAGAGAACATAGAAAAAGAGCTTCTTGACATTGGTCTGGCAGTGATTTTTTGGGTGTGACACCAAAGGCACAGGAAACAAAAACAAAAATATACAAGTGGGATTTTATCAAACTTCATCAGAGAAAAGGAAACTTTCAAGAGTATAAAAGCAGCCAATGTAATGGGAGAAAATATCTGGAAGTCAAATATCTGATAAGGGCTTAATATTAGGTTGTCCAAAAAGTTTGTTCTAATTTTTCCATAGCATGTAACAGAAAAATCAGAACCAACTTTTTTTTTGTCATTTAATATGTTTATTTCTGGTGTATGGTTTCTGGTGTATGGAAATACAATGGGCAGCTTTGTATTGTATGTTTTATTTTATATTGGGTATAGTTTATTAACAATGTTTTGATAGTTTCAGGTGTATAGCAAAGGGACTCAGCCATCCATATATATGTATCCATTCTCCTCCAAACTCCTCTCCCATCCAGGCTGCCATATAACATTGAGTAGAGTTCCATGTCTATACAGTAGGACCTTGTTGGTTATCCATTTTAAATATAATGGTGTGTACATGTCTGTCCCAAACTTCTTTACTATCCTCTCCCCCTGCCCTCCCCAACCCCCCGGCAGCAAGTTTCCAAATGAATTTTTTGGACAACTCAATATTTACTATGTAAAGGAACTCAGCTCAATAGCAAAAACAAAACAAAAAAAAGTGCACAAATTCAAAAATAGGCAAAGGACCTAATAGCCATTTTTCCAAAGAAGACCTACAAATGAGTAACAGGTACATGGAATTCAGTCCTCAGCATCACTAAACATCTGGGAAATTCAAATCAAAACCACCAGTATCACCTCACACCTGTTAGGATGGCTATTATCAAAAAGTCAAAATATAAAAAATGTTGGTGAGGATGTGAAGAACAGAGAACTGTTGGTGGGAATGTAGATTAATATATTTGGTATGGAAAATGGTATGGATGTTCCTCCAAAAAATTGTAAATAGAACTACTGTATGATTCAGCAATCTCACTTCTGGGTATATATCCAAAGGAAATGAAAAGAGATATATGGCTATAGGGTTTAGATACCTTTTATCTGGTTGAGAGAGTTCCCCTCTATTCATCACTTGCTGAATATTTTTATTATGAAAGAATATTGGATATTGTCAAATGATTTTTCTGTTTATTGAGATGTATATATAATTTAAAAATTTAGATTGATATATTACATTAAACCAGTCTTACAACCCTAGGATAAATTACACTTGGTCATAGTGTATGATGTTGCTGACTTTGGTTAGTTAGTATTTTGTTGAGTAATTTTATGTCCATATTCATAAGATATATTGATCTGCAATTTTAATTTCTTATGAGGTTTGCATTTTGTTTTGGTATCAGGGTAATTTCAGCCTCAAAAATAAGTTGGGAATTGTTCCCTTTTCTCCTTTTTGGAAGTGTTGTGAACAATTGGTATTAATTCTTTGAATATTTGATTGAATTCAGAAGTGAAATCATCTGAACCTGGGGTCTTCTTTGTAGATAGTTTTTTAGTTAGATTCAATTTTTCATTTGTTATAAGTTTAGATTGTCTATTTCTTCTTGAAATAGAAGCTTGTGCCTTTAGATGAGTTTTTCCAATTGAAATTCATAATTTGTTGGTGTAAATCATTTGTAGCATTTCTTTGTAATGTTATTTATTCCTGTAAGGTTAGTAATTTTTAACTTTTATTTCTGTTTTCTTTTTTTTGGTAGTTTGACTCTTTTTCTTTTTTCCCAAACCAGCTGAAAGTTTGTTAGTCTTGTTGCTCTTTTGAAGAAACCATTTTTTTGTTTCATTGATTTTATTTCTGCTGTTCTTTTACTCCCTATTTCGACTGTTTCTACTCTAATCTTTATTTATTTATTTTTTCTATCTACTTGCTTTAGATTTAGTTTGTTCTTCAGTGTCTTAAAGTGGACTGTTAGGTTATTGATTTGAAATCTTTCTTCTTTCTTAATGTGGACATTTACAGTTATATATTTCACTCTAAGTACTGCTCTAGTTACATCCAATATGTTTTGGTATGTTGAACTTTTTATTTTCATTTGTCACAAAAATTTTCTTTCCTTGTGATTTTTTTCTTTGATCCATTGACTGTTTAGTAGGGTGTTGTTTAATTTCCACATTTTTTTTTTAAATTCATCAAATTTCTTCTATTGTTGATATTTAATTTTATTACCTTGTTGTCAAAGAGGAAACTTTGTATACTTGTATTATTTAAATTCTTTTAAATTTTTTGAGGCTTATTTTGTAGGCTAGCTTATCGTATAGCCTCCAGAATGTTTCACATACACTTAAGAAAAATATATATTCTGCTGTTGTGGATTGAGTGTTTTGTGCATGTCTGTAAATTTAGTTGGTTTATAGTATTTTTCAAAGGCTTTTAGTTCATTGTTCACCTTTTCCAGGTTGTTTTATTCATTACTGATCAGTTCAGTTCAATCACTCAGTTGCACTGGACTCTTTGCAACCCCATGGACTGCAGCATGCCAGGCTTCCCTGTCCATCACCAACTCCCGGAGATTACTCAAACTCATGTCCATCGAGTCCATGATGCCATCCAATCATCTTGTCCTCTGTTGTCCCCTTCTCCTCCTGCCTTCAACCTTTCCCAGCATCAGGGTCTTTTCCAGTGAGTCAGTTCTTCACATCAGGTGGCCAAAGTATTGAAGTTTCAGGTACAGCATCAGTCCTTCCAATGCATATTCAGGACTGACTTCATTTAGGATTGACGGGTTTGATCTCCTTGCAGTCCAAGGGACTCTCAAGAGTCTTCTCCAACACCACAGTTCAAAAGCATTACTTCTGTGGTGCTCAAATTTCTTTATAGTCCAACTCTCACATCCATACATGACTACTGGAAAAACCATAGTTTTGACTAGACGGACCTTTGTCAGCAAAGTAATGTCTCTGCTTTTTAATATGCTGTCTAGGTTTGTCACAGATTTTCTTCCAAGGAGCAAGTGTATTTTAATTTCATGTCTACAGTCACCATCTGCAATGATTTTGGAGCCCAAGAAAATACCAAGAAAATCCATTACTTATAGTGGGGGTTTAAAATCTTGAAACATAATTTTGTAATACTGTTTTCCCTCTCCCATCAATACTGTCCATTTTTCTCATATCTTTAGGTTCTATTATTATGTGCATACAGTGTATTTTCCTGATAGATTGACCTTCTTGTCATTATAAAAGCATCTGTTCTAACAATTTTTATCTTAATTTTATTTTGTATGTTACTAGTATATCCACTACCGCTTTCTTTTTGTTACTGCTACTTATATTTGTTCTCATCAATTTGCTTTTGAAAATTTGTCTTTGAATATAAAGCAAGTCTCTTCAGATAGCACATGGTTGGATCAGGTTAATTGTTTCTTTTTCTTTACTTCATTTTCCTCATATGTGACTTTAGATAAGAATGTTTAATCCATTTATATTTAATGCAATTCCTGATAAGATAGGTTGTTTTTTTTTTAATAAATTTATTTATTTTAGTTGGGGGTTAATTACTTTACAATATTGTAGTGGTTTTTGTCATACATTGATATAAATCAGCCATGGGTTTACATGTGTTCCCCATCCTGAACCCCTCTCCCACCTCCCTCCCCATCCCATCCCTCTAGGTCATCCCATTGCCCCAGCCCTGAGCCTTTGTCTCATGCATTGAACCTGGAATAGTGTTCTGTTTCACATATGATAATATACATGTTTCAATGCTATTCTCCCAGAAAGTCCTACCCTCACCTTCTCCCTCAGAGTCCACAAGACTGTTCTATGCATCTGTGTCTCTTATTCTGTCTCGCATATAGGGTTATCGTTACATCTTTCAAATTCCATATATATGCATTAGTATACTGTATTGGTGTTTTTCTTTCTGGCTTACTTCACTCTGTATAATGGGCTCCAGTTTCATCCATCTCAATAGAACAGATTCAAATGTATTCTTTTTAATGGCTGAGTAATATTCCATTGTGTATATGTTACATCAGTCAATTTTCCAACTTGTTTTCTATATTTCTTACATTTTTTCCCTCTAGTTGTCAAGCCACACCCCCCCTTTTTGAAATTAAGTAAATGTTTTTATTTTGCCTTTAAAATTTCTTTGTTTCTTTCATGATACATCTTTTAAATATAACTTTCTTACTGGTTACTTTGGTGAATATAATTGACATCTTATCTAAAAATATCACGTTGAGATCAATGCTAACTTAATTTCAATAGTATATAAAATTTTGCTTCAATAAATTCCCATCCTTCCTTCATTCTTTGTAAATTATAATTTTGTTTTCCCAACAACACAGTTTGGTAATTATTATTTTGTTTTCTTCTAATATAGATATAAGGAGAAAACAGGAACAAAAATACACATGCTATCTTTTATAATACAGGCTGTAGTCCATGGGGTTGCAAAGAGTTGGACATGACTGAACCCTTTCATTCACTCACTTAACTACTTTTACAGGTTCTCTTCATTTCTACATTTAAGTTAGCATCCTGTGTCTTGCATATCAGCCTGAAGGATTGCTTTAGTATGTACTATAAATCTGATCTGATATCAGTACATCTTCTTACTTTCTGTTTGTCTGTAAGTGTCCTAATTTCATCTTTTTTTTTTTTTTTTACTTTTTATTCTTTATTTTTTATAAATTTATTTATTTTAGTTGGGGGCTAATTACTTTACAATATTGTAATAGTTTTTGCCATACATTGACATGAATCAGCCATGGTTTACATGTGTTCCCCTTCCTGGACCCCCCACCCACCTCCCTCCCCATCCCATCCCTCTGGGTCATCCCATTGCCCCGGCCCTGAGCCCTTTTTTTTATTTTTAATGAAGATTTTATAAAGATGATTTCCTAGGAGATTTTATATAATTCTTGCCTGATAGTCATTTTCTTTCAACAGTTTTAAGCTATCACCCCATTATTTTCTCTTTATTCTGTTATTCATGGTTATCTGATGTTTGAGAAATCAGCTCCTCAGCTCATTAAGTAACATTTGTATCTCTGACATCTTTTTTTTTTTTTTCTGTATTCAAGATTCTCTCATTTGACCTTTGTCAATTTGACTATGGTATGTTTTGGTGTTATTGCTGTCAGTTTATCCTAATTTGAATTTGTTGAGCTTCTTGGATATTCAAATTAATGTTTTTCATCAGTTTTGGCAAGTTTTCCTCCATTATTTCTTCAGATACTTTATTTGACCCTTCTCTTTTCTTTCTTTTTTCATGATTCCCATTATGCATGTTGGTATGCTTGAATATAATGATGTCCCATTGGTAGGTAATGCTCTGTTAATTTTCTTCATTCTTGTTTTTCATTTTGTTCATCACTCGCAATAATCTCTATTAATCTATTTTCAGAATCACTGATTCTTTGGCTGAAAGCTCAGATCTTTTATTTAGTTTCTCTAGTGAACATTTTTTGAGTTACAGTATTTCTTAACTCCTGAATTTCTATATGATTCTTTTTATCATTTCTAGATCTTTATGAATATACTCTAAGGATACATTCTTTTGTCATACTCTCTTTAATTCTTTAAACATGATTTCTTTCATCTTCAAAGATAGTTATAACAGCCTATTTAAAAGTCTTTGTTTATTAAAACTCAAATCTAGGCCTCTCTCATGAACATATTCAATTGACTACTTTTTTATTCCTGAGTATTTGGTACACTTTTGTTTCTTTGCATATATAGCAATATTTTAATTATTTTATATTTTATCCTTCTGGTATCATATTCCTGTGTCTCTAAGATTTGTGATTGTTCTGGGTGTTTTGTGTGCTGTTCTTTTTTGTTATGTTTTTATTTGAGAACTTTTTCTTCGTGTAGGCATTTATCACTATAATCTTGTGTCTTAGAATTGCTTTTGCTGCATTCCGTAAGTTTTGGAATGTTGTGTTTTCATTTTCATTTATTTCAAGGTATTATTTGATTTCCTTTTTGATTGCTTCTTTGACGCTTTGTTTGTTTAGGAGTATGTTGCTTAGTTTCCTTCTATTGGGGAACTTTCTAGTTTTCATCTTACTGATTTCTATTTTCATACCATTGTCATCAGAAAAGGTACTTGATATATTTCAATATTCTTAAATTTGTTGAGACTTATTTTGTGATATAACATATGATCTGTCCTGGATAATGTTTCATGTGTGCTTGAGAAGAAAATGCATTCTGCTGTTGTTGATTGTAGTATCTGTTAAGTCCACTTGGTCTAAAGTGTAGTTTGTCCATTGTTTCCTTACTGATTCTCTCTCTGGATGATACATACATTGTTGAAAGTTGTATATTAAGGGCCCCTATTATTATTGTCTTCCCTGGTGATTGAGATGATAAAGAATCTGCCTGGAATGCAAGAGACCTTGGTTTTCCCATAATGAGATGTGGATTTGATCCCTGGGTCAGGAAGATCCCCTGAAGAAGGGAGTGGCTACCCATTCTAGTATTCTCACCTGGAGAATTCCATGCACAGAGGAGCCTGGTGGGCTACAGTCCATGGGGTTGCAAAGAGTCAGACACAACTGAGTGAAAACCAGCATTATTTTCTGCTATCTATTCTTCCATTCAAATATGTTATTATTTGTATCATATAGAGTTAACACAGGTTTAATCTATGCAGATCCAGTTATACATGGATTTTGTTCAATAAATACATACGGGACTACACAATCCATGGTTGGTTGAATCTGCATATGTGGAAACTCACATATGGAGAACCAACTGTGGGACTTGAGCATCTGTGGATTTTGGCATATACAGCAGCTCCTGAAACCAATACCAAATGAAAATCGAAGGCTACTGGAACCAACACCCCATGGAAATCGAAGGATGACTGTAGTGCTTGGTGCATACACACACACACCACACACATATGTATATATATACAATCGTTATTTTCTCTTTGAAGAGTTGACCCATTTTTCATTGTATAATAACCTTTGTCCCTTATTACAGTTTTTGACTTTAAGTCACTTTAGTCTAATATAAATAATATAAAAAGAGAGCCTCTACCCTCTTTTGGTTGCCATTTGCAAGGAATAACCATTTTCATCACTTTTGGTCTCTATGTGTCCTTAAAGGTGAAGTGAGTCTATTGTAGGCAGCATATGAGTCTTGGTTGTTTGTTTGTTTGTTTGTTTTTTATCCATTCAGACAATTTAGATCTTTTACTTGTATAATTTAACGTGTTTAAATTTAAATAATTATTGATAAAGAAAGACTTACTATTGTCATTTTTTTCATTGTTTTCTCAGTGTTTTACATATCATTGCTTTGCATTTTTCTCTCATGTTGTGTTCCTTTGTGATTTGATGATTTTCTGTAGTGGTTTACTTGGATTCCTTTCTCTTTATTTATTTATTTTTTTGTATCTATTGTAGGTTTTTGCTTTTTGGTTACCACAAGTCTTTCATATAACATAACAGTCTGTTTTAGGCTGATAAGTACTTAACATCAATTACATACAAAATCACTACACTACTACTCTTCACCCTCACATTTTGTATTTCTGTGACCACTATTCACATCTTTTCATATTGTGTACCCATTAACAAATAATTGTAGTCATATTTTTTAAAAATACTTTTGTCTTATAACCTTTATACTAGAGTTACAAATGATTTATATACCTCAGGCATACAATGGCTCTAGGTGTGTGTTTTGGGAGGTGTTCAATGTCTCATTGACTCAGGCAGTTGCAACCCACAATGTTAGCAGCTGTGTGATCTTTGGCAATTATAACTATGATGAGTCACAGTGACTGCAAGGTCTGCTGTGGTTCTCAGCAGTGGCTCCATGTTCAGCAGTGAGAGACTGAAGCATCTAGCGGTGATGCTTCAGAATGACTGTGTGCTCAGACATGGCTGCAGAGGCTAGCCGTGGGGCATAAATGCAAGGTTGGGGGCTGACAATAGGAGTCATAACTGGCTACATGCATGTGTTTACCTGCATGGTCCAGGGTCAGCTGTGGGGGACAGGGTGGAGAGACTCAGGCAGCTGGTGCCTGTGAACTTGAAAACCCATGGGGCCCTTGGGGCGAACACTGCCTTGAATCCAACACAGCTGTGATGGTTGCTGGTTTCCTTAGTAGTGAAAGCTGTTAGGGAGCAGGCTTATAACAGGCCATTGGGTCCTGTGGCTGGTCTCACCCTGTGGCTGATACTGATAACTCTTGCCATTCTAGTAGCATCTCCAAAGTCTCAGTTATGCTTGTATCCCCAGTGAACTGGATAGGGACAAAGTGAAGCAAGTTTATCTTTCATGCAATGACCCCCAAAGATGGGAAAGGTGATTTCTCATTCTGCTAGGGGAATTGTTAGATTAGGGCGTTACCTATTTGCACTGAGCAATGCTGACTTGAGAAATGGGATGATGCAGACAAGGAAAAACTGTTGTTCCTATCCTTTTTTTTGGATTCCATCTTGATTATTTATATTATTTTTCAGAAGTTTATTGCTTTTTATGTGTGTATCAATATTAGTGGTTGCCCTGGGCATTATGGGCTTCCCTGCTGGCTCAATGGTAAAGAATCCTCTTGCCAATGCAGGAGATACAGGTTTGATGCCTGGGTCAGGAAGATCCCCTGGAGAAGGAAATGGCAACCTGCTCCAGTATTCTTACCTGAGAAATCCCATGGACAGAGGAGCCTGGCAGGCTACACTGCATGGAGCTGCAAAAGTGTTGGACATGACTTAGCGACTAAATGCCTGGGCATTACAATGTGTGTGTATGTGTGTGTGTGGGTAAGCTATCATAGTCTATTCATATAAACCACACCATTTCAAGTGAAGTATAGAAAATCTTGCATCCATAGAGGTTCCTTTACTCTCTCTGATCATCAAAAGTATTTTCTATATATACATTGAATGGCACGTAAACAGGTAGCATTATAATTTTTGTTTCAACCATGTTTTTCTAAAAGCATGTGTGTGCACGTGTGTGTGTATAAAGAGATTTCATTGCAATATAGCTGATTTACACTATTATATTAGTTTTAGGTGTATAAAATGATGATTCAATATTTCTATAGATTATACTCCACTTAAGGTTATTAAAAATAATGGCTTTATTTCCCTGTGCTGTGCAGTATATCCTTGTTACTTATTTACTGTATACATAGTAGTTTGTATCTCTTAATCCTCTAACACTATTTGGCCTCTCCCCCTCCCCTCTCCCCACCGATAATCACTAATTATTCTTTATATCTATGAATTTGTTTCTATTTTGTTATATCAGTTCAGTTTAGTCACACAGTCGTGTCCGACTCTTTGCGACCCTATGAACCGCAGCATACCAGGCCTCCCTGGCCATCACCAACTCCTGGAGTCCATACAAATCCGTTGAGTCGGTGATGCCATCCAACCATCTCGTCCTCTGTCGTCCCCTTCTCCTCCTGCCCTCAATCTTTCCCAGCATCAGGGTCTTTTCAAATGAGTCAGCTCTTCACGTCAGGTGACCAAACTTTTGGAGTTTCAGCTTCAGCATCAGTCCTACCAATGAACACCCGGGACTGATCTCCTTTAGGATGGACTGGGTGGATCTCCTTGCAGTCCAAGGGACTCTCAAGAATCTTCTCCAACACCACAGTTCAAAAGCATCAGTTCTTCGGTGCTCAGCTTTCTTTATAGTCCAACTCTCAAATCCATACATGACCACTGGAAAAACCATAGCCTTGACTAGACGGACCTTTATACATCTATCTTATTTTTCAGACACCACATATAAGTGATAACAGAGTATTCATCTTTTTCTGACTGACTTATTTCACTAAAGCATAATACCTTCTAAGTCCATCCACATTGTTGCAAATGACAACATTTCATTTTTTATGACTGAGAAATATTGTATGTTTTGAAAGGAGCTACCCCATGCCCAAGGTCAGGGGCGGCAGCTGAGAGGAGATACCCCACTACTGAGGTCTGGGGTGTGGGCCGAGTGGAGCTACCCCACGTCTGAGGTCAGGGGCAGCAGCTGAGAGGAGCTAAAATTAGACATACCAAGGGAATATTTCATGCAAAGATGGGCTTGATAAAGGACAGAAATTGTATGGACCTAACAGAAGCAGAAAATATTAAGAAGAGGTGGCAAGAATACACAGAAGAACTGTACAAAAAAGATCTTCACAACCCAGATAATCACGATGGTGTGATCACTCACCTAGAGCCAGACGTCCTGGAATGTGAAGTCAAGTGGGCCTTAGGAAGCATCACTACGAACAAAGCTAGTGGAGTTGATGGAATTCCAGTTGAGCTATTTCAAATCCTGAAAGATGATGCTGTGAAAGTGCTGCACTAAATATGCCAGCAAATTTGGAAATTCAGCAGTGGCCACAGGACTGGAAAAGGTCAGTTTTCATCCCAATCCCAAAGAAAGGCAATGCCAAAGAATGCTTGAACTACCGCACAATTGCACTCATCTCACACGCTAGTAAAGGAATGCTCAAAATTCTCCAAGCCAAGCTTCAGCAATATGTGAACCATGAACTTCCAGATGATCAAGCTGGTTTTAGAAAAGGCAGAAGAACCAGAGATCAAATTGCCAACATCCGCTGGATCATCGAAAAAGCAAGAGAGATCCAGAAAAACATCTATTTCTGCTTTATTGACTATGCCAAAGCCTTTGACTGTGTGGATCACAATAAACTGTGGAAAATTCTGAAAGAGATGGGAATACTAGACCACCTGACCTGCCTCTTGAGAAACCTGTATGCAAGTCAGGAAGCAACAGTTAGAACTGGACATGGACCAACAGACTGGTTCCAAATAGGAAAAGGAGTACGTCAAGGCTGTATATTGTCACCCTGCTTATTTAACTTATATGCAGAGTACATCATGAGAAATGCTGGGCTGGAAGAAGCACAAGCTGGAATCAAGATTGCTGGTCTAAATATCAATAACCTCAGATATGCAGATGACACCATCTTTATGGCAGAAAGTGATGAAGAACTTTCTTGGTGAAAGTGAGAGAGAGGAGTGAAAAAGTTGACTTAAAGTTCAACGTTCTGAAAACTAAGATCATAGCATCTGGTCCCATCACTATAGGAAGTGGATGGGGAAACAGTGGAAACAGTGTCAAACTTTATTTTTCTGGGCTCCAAAATCGCTGCAGATGGTGATTGCAGCCGTGAAATTAATATTGTAAAGTAATTAGCCCCCAACTAAAATAAATAAATTTATTTAAAGAAAAAAAAAAGACGCTTACTTCTTGGAAGGAAATTATGACCAACCTAGATATCATATTAAAATCAGAGACATTACTTTGCCAACAAAGGTCTGTCTAGTCAAGGCTATGTTTTTTCCAGTGGTCATGTATGGATGTGAGAGTTGGACTGTGAAGAAAGCTGAGCGCTGAAGAATTGATGCTTTTGAACTGTGGTATTGGAGAAGACTGTTGAGAGTCCCTTCAACTGCAAGGAGATCCAACCAGTCCATCCTAAAGTACATCACTCCTGGGTGTTCAATGGAAGGACTGATGTTGAAGTTGAAACTCCAATACTTTGGCCACCTCATGCAAAGAGTTGACTCATTGGAAAAGACCCTGATGCTGGGAAGGTTTGGGGGTCGGAGGAGAAGGGGACAACAGAGGATGAGATGGCTGGATGGCATCACCGGCTCGATGGACATGAGTTTGGGTAAACTCCGGGAGTTGGTGATGAACAGGGAGACCTGGCGTGCTTCGGTTCATGGGGTCGCACAGAGTCGGACACGACTGAGTGACTGAACTGAACTGAATATTGTATGTTTGGTATCATTCTCCCATGAAGCTGTTTGTTCCTAGACTGTTGTTTGCTGTGAATTTTTAATAATAAATTCAGTTTCACTACTAGTAATCAGCCTGCTCAGATTTTCTATTTCTTCCTGATTCAGTCTTGGGAGGTTGCATGTTTCTTTCCTCAGTTTTGTGAAGTTTTCAGCTATAATTTCATCAAATACATTTTCAACTATTTTCTCTGTCTCTTCTCCTTCTATGCGCCCTGTAGTGCAAATTTTGGTATACTTGGTGTTATCTCAGAAGTATCTCTTAAACTGTTCTTGTTTTTAAAATTTGTTTTTCTTTTTCCTGTTCTGTTTGGTTGAT
This sequence comes from Giraffa tippelskirchi, assembly GCF_054371585.1. Lineage (NCBI taxonomy): Eukaryota > Metazoa > Chordata > Mammalia > Artiodactyla > Giraffidae > Giraffa > Giraffa tippelskirchi. The sequence continues at coordinate 67,206,614 of NC_137289.1, forward strand.
TTAAATTATTCTATCTTCCAGATGACTTATGCATTCTTCTTTCACCTAGACTGCTGTTAATTCCTTCTAGTGTGTTTTCCACTGCAGTTATTGTGTTTTCACCTTTGACTGGTTCTTTTTTGTATTGTCTAGTTCTTTGTTAAAATTCTCTCTATGTTCTCTAATTCAGTTAACATTATTTTTACAAATGCTTTGAATTCTTTATCTGGTAAATTATTTCTGCTTCATTAGTACTTTGATCTTTTTTTTTTCTTCCTTGCTCTTTCAAGTGAAATAAATTCCTGTCTTGTCATTTTGCTTAACTTGTTCTGTGTCTATGAAATTAGGTGAAATAGTTGCATATTACAGTCTCGAAGGCATGTGCTTGTATTGAGAGTGTCCCTATATAATCTTTTTTTTTTTTTTTAATAAATTTATTTATTTTAGTTGGGGGCTAATTACTTTACAATATTGTAATAGTTTTTGCCATACATTGACAAGAATCAGCCATGGGTTTACATGTGTTCCCCTTCCCGGACCCCCCACCCACCTCCCTCCCCCTCTCATCCTTCTGGATCATCCCATTGCCCCGGCCCTGAGCCCTTGTCACATGCATCGAACATGGAATGGTGCTCTGTTTCACATATGACAATACACATGTCTCAATGCCATTCTCCCAGAACGTCCCACCCTCACCTTCTCCCTCAGAGTCCATAAAATTGTTCCATGCATCTGTGTCTCTTATTCTGTCTCGCATATAGGGTTATCGTTACCATCTTTCAGATTCCATATATATGCATTAGTATACTGTATTGTTGTTTTTCTTTCTGGCTTACTTCACTCTGTATAATGGGCTCCAGTTTCATCCATCTCAGTAGAACCGGTTCAAATGTATTTTTTTTAATGGCTGAGTAATATTCCATTGTGTATATGTACCACAGCTTCCTTATCCATTCATCTGCTGATGGACATCTAGGTTGCTTCCATGTCCTGGCTATTGTAAACAGTGCTGCGATGAACATTGGGGTACACGCGTCTCTTTCAATTCTGGTTTCCTCGGTGTATATGCCCAGCAGTGGGATTGCTGGGTCATATGGCAGTTCTATTCCCAGTTTTTTAAGGAATCTCCACACTCTTCTCCATAGTGGCTGTACTAGTTTGCATTCCCACCAACAGTGTAAGAGGGTTCCCTTTTCTCCACACCCTCTCCAGCATTTATTGCTTGTAGACTTTTGGATAGCAGCCATTCTGACTGGTGTGAAATGATACCTCATTGTGGTTTTGATTTGCATTTCTCTAATAATGAGTGATGTTGAGCATCTTTTCATGTGTTTGTTAGCCATCTGTATGTCTTCTTTGGAGAAATGTCTGTTTAGTTCTTTGGCCCATTTTTTCATTGGGTCGTTTATTTTTCGGGAATTCAGCTGCAGAAGTTGCTTGTATATTTTTGAGATTAATTGTTTGTCTGTTGCTTCATTTGCTATTATTTTCTCCCATTCTGAAGGCTGTCTTTTCACCTTGTTTATAGTTTCCTTTGTTGTGCAAAAGCTTTTAATTTTAATTAGGTCCCATTTGTTTATTTTTGCTTTTATTTCCAATATTCTGGGAGGTGGGTCATGGAGGATCCTGCTGTGATTTATGTCGGAGAGTGTTTTGCCTATGTTTTCCTCTAGGAGTTTTATTGTTTCTGGTCTTACGTTTAGATCTTTAATCCATTTTGAGTTTATTTTTGTGTACGGTGTTAGGAAGTGTTCTAGTTTCATTCTTTTACAAGTGGTTGACCAGTTTTCCCAGCACCACTTGTTAAAGAGATTGTCTTTTCTCCATTGTATATTCTTGCCTCCTTTGTCGAAGATAAGGTGTCCATATGTGCGTGGGTTTATCTCTGGGCTTTCTATTTTGTTCCATTGATCTATATTTCTATCTTTGTGCCAGTACCATACTGTCTTGATGACTGTGGCTTTGTAGTAGAGCCTGAAGTCAGGCAGGTTGATTCCTCCAGTTCCATTCTTCTTCCTCAAGATTGCTATATAATTCATTTGCCCAGTGACTTTGGTGTAAGAGCTGGATTTGATATGAACACAAGTCACATGTTTCCCCAGGGTGTGATGGCAGCTATCAACTTGGTAGGAAGTTGGACTGGAGATGGAGGGGCTAGAGCTAGTGCTAGGTGTAAGCTAAGGCTTCTCCTCTGGTCAGTGGCTGCCACTGACCTATCAAGGGTCAGGTCATGTCCCGTTACTGGAGCAGAAGCCCTGGGAAGTCGAGTATGAGCTGGCTCCATTCCTTTTAAGTGTGTGTCCTCCCCCTTCCAGCATTTGCACTCTTACCAGAGAGGAGCCATGCTGGACAAGCTTGACTGGTTTGGGCACTCAATGTGGGTCTGGGTACAGGTTATGTTGGCGCAGATCTCAGCCAGAAACTCAGGCTATTTCTAATGTACTGTCACTTTGGGTCTGAGCCAACTTTGTTCCTCATAGCTTAGTTCTCCCCTGCCCCACAGAGCAGGTGGGGCTGGTGTGGGCAATTGGGTTGGATCAGGGTGTGACCCATGGTATTCTGGCCATAGTCAGAGACCTGGACTGTTTCTGATATGCCACCTGTGTAAGTGCCAGTAATGGCTGCCTTTCCCTTCTCAGGTGCCATTCTGCATCTGAGCCAGCTTTGTGCCTCACAGCCAAGTTATCCCCTTGGTTCTGGCAGCCCTAACCCCCATTTGGAGGTGTGTCATGAAACAAGTAGAACTAGAGCATTCGTGCAGATCAGGCTGGGGTGTGTGTCAGAGCAGTTGTAGGCAACTGATCAGTAACCTGGACAGTTTCAATCTGTCCTCTTCACCCTTTTACAGAGAGCAAGCAAGCATGTGCACACTCCTCCTGAGCAGAGTCCAGACTTCCCAGAGCCCTCTTTTTAGTCCCACTGACCCTCCAACCAACCAAAAGGTCTCATTTTACCAGGGTCAGACCCGAGGGCTGGGGCACCCAACATGTGGCTTGAACTGCTCACTCCCCAGGGAGGATCTCTATTTGTATAATCTCCCTTCTCTTTTGAATCCCTTCACAGGGGCACAAGTTCTATTCTGATCACTTCTCTTTACTGCTTACATGATTCTATGTGTGTTTTTCTTATAGTCTTGGTTATATAGGAGTCCTTCTGCCAGTTTTCAGAAAGTTTTTTATGATAACTGTTCCACAGGTAGGTTTATTTTTCATGTTATTAATGAGGGAGGTGAGTTCTGCATCCTTTTATTTGCCATTTCCTTCCATCGCCTAAATAAATTTATTGTGAGGAACTGACTCACACATCTATGGAGGGTGAGAAGCCTTACTGTGTGCCATTTACAAACTGGAGACCTAGGAAAACCAGTGGTATAGTTCAGTCTGAGGCTGAAGGCCTGAGAACTTGGGGAGCTCATGATTTAATTCCCATTTCTTAGGGCAGGAGAAGACCAATTTTTCACATTCCAGGATGTCTGGTCTAGGTGAGTGATCACACCATCGTGATTATCTGGGTCATGAGAATCTTTTTTGTACAGTTCTTCTGTGTATTCTTGCCACCTCTTCTTAATATCTTCTGCTTCTGTTAGGTCCATACCATTGCTGTCCTTTATTGAACTCATCTTTACGTGAAATGTTCCCTTGGTATCTCTAATTTTCTTGAAAAGTTCTCTAGTCTTTACGATTTTATTGTTTTCCTCTATTTCTTTGCATTTATCATTGAGGAAGGCTTTCTTACCTCTCCTTGCTATTCTTTGGAACTCTGCATTCAAGTCGGAATATCTGTCCTTTTGTCCTTTCCTTTTTGCTTCTCTTCTTTTCACAGCTATTTGTAAGGCCTCCTCAGACAGCCATTTTGCTTTTTTGCATTTCTTTTTCTTGTGGATGGTCTTGATCCCTGTCTTCTTCTTAATACCCCATAATTTAAGTCCTGTGACATAAAATTAACAATGCTTATAGTTTGATATATAAAGTCAACTTATCTTATGTGTTGTGATAAGAAAATGAGAGAGGGGAGAAAAAATATGTCTTCACACACATGTACAGACATAAACACAGAAACAGATTCCTAACAAAACAAGGAGGAAATAATCATGAGAATTATAGTTCTACTTCTGAAGCTAGTCACTGGTCATACCTGGTATTTGTAATTATCTTTTACTACTCATTCTGTATTCTATTTAGCAAGAACCTCAGTTGGTTATTCTTCTTTACCTGGTAGGGTGAGTCAAGATTTCATTTCTGAAGTATCTGAGCCATTAGTAGTTTACCTGAGTTGGGTTATTATAGGTTTCCTTTGACCTTAATCATAAGACATGGTAATACTGAGATACATCCTATCTGTTTTTCAAATACATTCTTACTCACCCCCATTGTGTAGCAGTAAACTCCATTTTCCCCCTTGGTAGTCACGATCTATTGTCTCAGCCCACAGTATAATTCTTTCTTTGCCTATTTCTTCGGAGGCAGGAGAAGCCCACAGTGGCCAGGCAGCAGTCTTTCTTTTCTTATTTTAATTGGAGGATAATTACAATGTTGTGGTGGTTTCTGCCATACATCAACATGAATTTGCCACAAGTATACATGTGCCCCCACCATCCTAAACCCCCCTCTTACCTTGCTCCCCACCCTATCCCTCTGTGTTGCCCCAGAGCGCCAGCTTTGGGTGTCTGCTTCATGCATCAAGCTCACACTGGTATCTATTTTACATATGGTAAATGTATATATTTCAATGTTATTCTTTCAAATTATAACACCCCCTCCTTCTTGCACTGAGTCCTAAAGTCGATTCTTTTGCATCTGCATCTCCTTTGCTGTCCTGCATGTAGGATCATCGGTACCATCTTTCTAGATTCCATATATATATGCATTAATATACAGTATTTGTCTTTCTCTGTCTGATTTACTTCACTCTGTATAATAGACTCTAGCCCGTCCACCTCATTAGAACTGACTCAAATGCTTTCCTTTTTATAGCTGAGTAATATTCCATTGTTTATGTGTGCCACAACTTCCTTATCCATTCATCTACTGATGAACATCTAGGTTGTTTCCATGTCCTATCTATTGAAATAGTGCTGCAATGAACATTGGGGTACATATGACTTTTTTAATTATGTTTCTCTCAGGCTATATGCTACGTAGTGGAATTTCTGGGTCATATGGTACTTTTTCATCTAAATGCAGAGTTCTGAAGAATAGCAAGGAGCGATAAGAAAGCCTTCCTAAGTGATCAATGCAAAGAAATAGAGGGAATCAATATAATGGGAAAGACTAGAGATCTCTTCAAGAAAATTAGATACCAAGGCAACATTTCATGCAAAGATGGGAACAATAAAGGACAGAAACTGTCTGGACCTAACAGAAACAGAAGATATTAAAAAGACGTGCCAAAAATACAGAGAACTATACAAAAAACAAATATCTTAATGATCCAGATAACCACGATGGTGTGATAATTCACCTAGAGCCAGATATCCTGGAATGTGAAGTCAAGTGGGCCTTAGAAAGCCTCACTATGAACAAAGCTAGCGGAGGTGATGGAATATCAGTTATTCTGTATGGTCTTCTTTAAAAATATTAAAATTGTGATTTTTTTGAATAGTTTTAGATTTATATTGAATAAAAAGTTTCAACAATAGTACAAAAGATTTCTATATATCCCATATCCAGTTCCCTCTATTGTTACAATTTATAGCACTGTTGATAGATTTGTCAAAACTAATGAAACAATTTTGATACATTATTATTACCTAAAATCTCCCACTTTATTTGAATTTTTTAATTTTTTTAGGTTTTTCACTAGTCTTCTTGTTTCAGGAATCCATCCAGCATATCATGTTACATTGAGCCATCATATCACCATAGGTTTCTCTAGACTGTGATAGTTTCTCAAACTCTCCTTGTTTTGGTGACCTTGATGGTCTTGTATACTGGTCAGTTATTTCGTAGAATGTTCTTCACTTTGGGATTATCTCATGTTTTTCTCATGATTAGACTGGGGTTGTAGGTTTCTGGGAAGAAGACAACAGAAGTAGAGTACCATTTTATCACAACATCTCAATGGTACATCCATCAACATAACTTATCACTGAAGATAAGCACCTCAATCACCTGGTTTAGGTAGTAGTTGTCAGGTGTGGCCACTGGAAAGTTATTCTTTTTCCTTCCACGTTTTCAAATTGTATGTTTTGAAAGACCCTCTTTTGAAAAATAATTTGTTAAAGTACACATAACAAAATTTACCACCTAAGCATTTTAAGTGTAAAACAATGTTAAATAATTTCACATTGTTGTGCAACCAATCTCCAGAATTTTTGTAAACCTGAAACTCTATATCCATTAAACAACAACTCCACATTTCCCTCTCCTCTGAGCCTATGGCATCCACCATTCTACTTTCTGTTTCTGTGAGTATGACTACACTTGATACTTCATTTAAGTGAAATCATAGAATATTTGTCCTTCTGTGTCTGGCTTATTTTACTTAATGTCCTCCAAGTTCATCTTATTGTAACAAATGGCAGGATTTCCTTCCTTTTTACCATATTTTGTTCATCCATATAGCTGTTTGAGTATAATATAATTCATTCTAGCTTTCTCTTTTGGTTTATCTGTAAATTCACATTCCAACAGTGAAAAAAAACCTGAATTGCACCATCCGTTGTTCACATATTTATGCAATATATGATTATTTCCATAGACGTAGAGATAGCCTTTGACAAAATTCAACATCCATTTATGATAAAAACCCTCCAAAGAGCAGGAATAGAAGGAAAATACCTCAACATAATAAAAGCTATATATGACAAACCCACAGCAAACATTATCCTAAATGGTGAAAAACTGAAAGCATTTCCCCTAAAGTCAGGAACAAGACAAGGGTGCCCACTCTCACCACTACTATTCAACATAGTTTTGGAAGTTTTTGCCACAGCAATCAGAGCAGAAAAAGAAATAAAAGGAATCCAGATTGGAAAAGAAGAAGTAAAACCCTCACTGTTTGCAGATGACATGATCCTCTACATAGAAAACCCTAAAGACTCCACCAGAAAATTACTGGAGCTAATCAATGAATATAGTAAAGTTGCAGGATATAAAATCAACACACAGAAATCCCTCGCATTCTTATACACTAACAATGACAAAACAGAAAGAGAAATTAAGGAAACAATTCCATTCACCATCACAATGAAAAGAATAAAATACTTAGGAATATATCTACCTAAAGAAACAAAAGACTATATATAGAAAACTATAAAACACTGGTGAAAGAAATCAAAGAGGACACAAATAGATGAAGAAATATACCGTGTTCATGGATCGGAAGAATCAATATAGTGAAAATGAGTCTACTACCCAAAGCAATCTATAGATTCAATGCGATCCCTATCAAAAATACCAACGGTATTTTTCAGAGAACTAGAACAAATAATTTCACAATTTGTATGGAAATACAAAAAACCTCGAATAGCCAAAGCAATATTGAGAAAGAAGAATGGAACTGGAGGAATCAACCTGCCTGACTTCAGGCTCAACTACAAAGCCACAGTCATCAAAACAGTATGGTACTGGCACAAGGACAGAAATATAGATCAATGTAACAAAATAGAAAGCCCAGAGATAAATCCACGCACCTATGGACACTTTATCTTTGACAAAGGAGGCAAAAATATACAATGGAGAAAAGACAATCTCTGTAGCAAGTGGTGCTGGGAAAACTGGTCAACTACTTGTAAAAGAATGAAACTAGAACAATTTCTAACACAACACAAAAATAAACTCAAAATGGATTAAAGATATAAACGTAAGACCAGAAACTATACAACTCTTAGAGGAAAACAGGCAAAACACTCTCTGACATAAACCACAGCAGGATCCTCTATGATCCACCTCCCAGAGTAATGGAAATAAAAGCAAAAACAAACAAATGGGACCTAATTAAAATTAAAAGTTTCTGCACAACAAAGGAAACTCTAAGCAAGGTGAAAAGACAGCCTTCAGAATGGGAGAAAATAATAGCAGACGAAGCAACTCACAAAGAATTAATCTCAAAAATATACAAGCAACTCCTGCAGCTCAATTCCAGAAAAATAAACCACCCAATCAAAAAATAGGCTAAAGAACTAAACAGACATTTCTCCAAAGAAGACATACAGATGGCTAACAAACACATGAAAAGATGCTCAACATCATTCATTATCAGAGAAATGCAAATCAAAACCACAATGAGGTACCATTTCACGCCTGTCAGAATGGCTGCTATCCAAAAGTCTACAAGCAATAAATGCTAGAGAGGGTGTGGAGTAAAGGGAACCCTCTTTCACTGTTGGTGGGAATGCAAACTAGTAGAGCCACTATGGAGAACAGTGTGGAGATTCCTCAAAAACCTGGAAATAGAACTGCCATATGACCCAGCAATCCCACTGCTGGGCATACACAGCAAGGAAACCAGAATTGAAAGAGACACGTGTACCCCAATGTTCATCGTAGCACTGTTTATAATAGCCGGGACATGGAAGCAACCTAGATGTCCATAGGCAGACGAATGGATAAGGAAGCTGTGGTACATACACAATGGAGTATTACTCAGCCATTAAAAAGAATACATTCGAATCAGTTCTAATGAGGTGGATGAAACTGGAGCCTATTATACAGAGTGAAGTAAGCCGGAAAGAAAAACACCAATACAGTATACTAACACATATATATGGAATTTAGTAAATTGGTAAAGACAACCCTGTATGAGAGATAGCAAAAAAGACACAGATGTATAGAACAGTATTTTGGACTCTATGGGAGAGGACGAGGGCAGGATGATATGGGAGAATGGCACTGAAGCATGTAAATTATCATATGTGAAACAAATCCCCAGTCCAGGTTTGATGCATGATCCTGGGTGCTAGGGGATGGTGCACTGGGATGACCCAGAGGCAAGGGATGGGGAGGGAGGTGGGAGGGGTGTCCTGGAAGGGGAAAACATGTACACCCATGGCAGATTCATGTCAATGTATGCCAAAGCCAATACAATATTGTAAAGTAAAAAAAAAATTAAAAGGATAAATAAATAAACAAAAATTATACAAGTGTAGTGATTTTAGATTTGTTAACATGTATGCCTGAAGGAAACGACTTAATCAATCAGAGTACAGTGCTCTGTCTTTTGCCTCTAGTTTTATATTTTTCACTCACAAAGTTGTAAGGTAAGCACCTTTCCCCCATCTCCTTCATGAGGTTTCATACATTTGATAATACAGTTAGATTGGTTTGTTACATTCTGCATTTCATCATGGGATCTACTGGCTTCCGAGATGATATTTTCTTTTTTTTTAATTAATTGGAGGATAATTGCTTTATAATGTATTGGTTTCTGCTGTTCAACATTGTGAATCAGTCATAATTATATATATTTATGACTTGAGCCTCCCTCCCAATCCTGCCCCTTTAGGTTGTCAGAGTACCAGGTTGGGTACCCTGTGTTATACAGCAGCTTCCCAATAGCTATTTTACACATGTATGTGTGTATATATATATATATGTTGCTCAATTTGTCCAACCTTCACCTCTCCCCCTCACCTGTATCACAAGTCCTTTCTCTACTTCTGTGTCTCCATTCCTTCCCTGCAAATAGGATCATCAGCATTATTTTTCTAGATTCCATATATATGCTTAATATACTATATTTGTTTTTCCTTTTCTGACTTACTTCACTCTGTATAACAGGCTTTAGCTTCATCCACCTCACTAGAACTGACTCAAATTCCTTGTATATCTGTACCACAACTTCTTTATCCATTCATCTGTCAGTGGACATCTAGATTGCTTCCATGTCCTGTCTATTGTAAATAGTGCTGCAGTGAACATTAGCAGAGATGTGTCTTTTTGAATTGTGGTTTTCTCAGGGTACATGTCCAGTAGTGGGATTGCTGGGTCATGTTTTCTTAAAGTTTTTAAGGAATATTCCTAAGTTTTTTAAGGAATCACCGTAGTATTCTCCATAGTGACTGTATGAGTTTACATTCTTACCAACAGTACAAAAGCATTTCCTTTCCCCCATATTCTCTCCAGCATTTATTGTTTGTAGATTTTTTGATGATGGCCAGTCTGACTGGTATGAGGCAGTACCTCATTGTAGTTTTGATTCACTAGAGTCTAATAATGAGTGATGTTAAGCATTTATTTCATGTGTTTGTGGGATATCTGGATGTCTTCTTTGGATGTGTGTCTATTTAGATTTTCTGCCCATTTTTGATTGGGTTGTTTATTTTTTGATATGGAACTACATGAGCTTTTTATGTATTTTGGAAATTATCCCTTGTTGGTTGTTTTATTTGAAAATATTTTCTCCCATTCTGTTAGTTGTCTTTTGGTTTTGCTTATTGTTACCTTTGCTTTGCAAATGATTTTGTATTTAATTAGGTCTCATTTGTTTATTTTTGTTTTTATTTTCATTACTCTAGAAGGTAGATCCAAAAAGATACTGCTGCTCTTTATGTCATCGGGTGTTCTGCCTAGGTTTTCTTCTAAGAGTTTAATAGTATCCAGTTTACATTTATGTCTTTAATTAATTTTGTGTTATGGTGTTAAAGAATGATCTAATTTTATTCTTTTACATGTACCTGTCCTGTTTTCCCAGCACCACTCATTGAAGAGACCATCTTTTCTCCATTACATCTCCTTTGTCATAGATTAATTGACCATAGGTGTGTGGATATATTTCTGGTCTTTCTATACTCTTCCATTGATCTACATTTCTGTTTTTGTGCCAGTACTATGCTGTTTTGATTACTGTAGCTTTGTAGTATACTTTCAAGTCAGGGAGCCTGATTCCTCCAGCTTTATTTTTCTTTCTCAAGATTACTTTGGCTATTTGGGATCTTTTGTGTTTACATACAAATTTAATTTTTTTTGTTCTAGTTCTTTGAAAAATGTCATTTGTAATTTAATTGATTCTGTAGATTGCTTGTGTAGTATAGTCATTTTGACAATATTGATTCTTCCAGTCTGAGAATATGGTATATCTTTTCATCTGTTTGTGTCACTTTCAGTTTTTCTCATGAGCATCTTATTGTATTCAGAGTACAAGTGCTTTGCCTTTTTAGGCAGGCTTATCTCTACGTACTTTACTCTTTTATGCAATAGTAAATGGGATTGTTTTCTTTCTTTTTGGGGGGGGGATTGTTTTCTTAATTTATCTTTCTGATCTTTTGTTGTTAGTGTATAGGAATGCAAGAGATTTCTCTGTATTAATTTTGTATCATGCAACCTTACCAAATTCATTGATGAACTCTAGAAGTTTTCTGATAACAGCTTTAGGATTTTCTATGTATAGTATCATGTCATCTGCAAACAGTGACAGTTTCACTTCTTTTCCAGTTTGGATTTTTTTTTACTTCTTTTTCTTCTCTGATTTTCATGTCTAGGATTTCCAAAACCATGTTGAATAATAGTGGCAAGAGTGGATATCCTTGTGTTGTTCGTGCTATTAGAGGAAATACTTTCAGCTTTACACTATTGAAAATGATGTTAGCTGTGGGTTTGTCATATATGGTCATTATTATATTGAGATAAGTTCCTTGTATGCCTACTTTCTGGAGTGTCTTGGTCATAAACGGTGTTGTATTTTGTCAAAAGCTTTTTCTGCATCTGTTGAGATGATCATATGGTTTTTATTCTTCAGTTTGTTAATGTGGTAGACAGACAAATTGAAGATACTGAAAATTTGTCACATCCCTGAAATAAACCCTACTTGGTCATGGTGTGTGATCCTTTTAGTGTGTTGTTAGATTCAGGTTGCTACTTTTTTGTTGAGGATTTTTGTGTATATGTTCATTAGTGAACATTGGTCTGTAATTTTCTCTCTCTCTCTTTTTTTTTGGATCATATCTTTGGTTTTGGCATCAGGGTGATGAGGGTGGCCTCATAGAATGAATTTGAGAGTCTTCCTTCCTCTGCAATTTTTTGGAAGAATTTTGGAAGTATAGATGTTAACTCTTGTCTAAGTGTTTGATAGAATTTGCCTGTGAAGCTATCTGGTGTTGGACTTCTGTATTTTGGAAGTTTTTAATCACAGTTTCACTTTTGGTATTTGTGTACGGTCTGTTTCTATTTTCTATTTCTTCCTGGCTCAGTCTTGCAAGATTATACCTTTCTAAGCATTTATTCATTTCTTCTGGGTTGTCCAATTTATTGGCATATAGTTGCTCATGCCTTTTTAATAATTTGTTCATTTCTTCTAGGTTGTTTATTTTATTGGCATATAGTTGCATGTAGTAGCCTCTTATGATCTTTTGTATTTTTGTGCCATCAGATATAACTTCTTTATTTTCATTTCATTTGTTAGTTTGAGCTCTCTCCCTTTTTTTCCTTGATGAGTCTAGCTAAAAGGTTTATCAATTTTGTCTTTTCAGAGAACCAGTTTTTAGTTTGATTGATCTCTTCCATTGTTTTCTTCATCTCAATTTCATTTATTTATGCTCTTTTCTTTATGATTTCTTTCCTTCTATTACTATGCGTTTTGTTTATTGTTCTTTCTCTAGTTGATTTAGGTGTAAGATTAACTTATTTATTGGTATTTTTCTTATTTTATGAGTTAAGGTTGTGTTGCTATAGACTTACCTCTTAGAACTGCATTTGCTGCATTCCAAAGGTTTTGGGTCTTTGTGGTTTCATTTTCATTTGTCTGTTTTTCTTTTTTTTTTAATTTCCTCTTTGATTTCTTCAGTGATCCATTGGTTGTTTGGTAGTATATTATTTAGCCTCTCTATATTTTTTTAGGTTTTTTTTCATGTAATTGATTTCTAATTTCATAGCATTTTGATCAGAAAATATGCTTGATGTGGTTTCAATTTTTTAAATTTACTGAAGTTTGCTTTGTGACCCAACATGTGTGATCTATCTTGGAGAATGTTCCATGTGCATTTTAGAAGATTGTGTATACTGCTACTTTCAGATGGAATATTCTATAAAAAAAATCAATTAAGTTCATCTGGTCTAATGTGTAATTTAAGGCCTATACTCCCTTGTTGATTATCTGTCAGGATGATCTGTCCATTGATGTAAGTGGGATGTTAAAGTCCCCCACTATTATCGCATTACTGTTGATTTTTCCTTTTTTTGGCTGTTGGTTTTTGTCTTATATATCGAAATGCTCCTATGTTGGGTACATATATATTTACAATTGTTTTATCTTCTTAGATTGATTCCTTGATCATTACTTAGTGTCCTTCCTTGTCTCTTGTAATAGTCTCTATTTTATTTTTATTTTGTCCAATATGAGTATTGTTCTTCCAGCTTTCTTTTGATTTCTGTTTGTATGGAATACCTTTTTGAATACCCTCATTTTCAGTCTGTATGTGTCCCTATATCTGAAATGTGTCTCTTGTAGACAGCATAGATACAGGTTCTATTTTTTGCATCCATTTAGCCAGTCTGTGTCTTTTGTCTGGAGCATTTAATCCACTTACATTTAAGGTAATTATCGATATGTGTGTTCTTATTGCCAGTTTGTTAATTGTTTAGGATTTGTTTGGTAGGTCTTTTATTTTTCATCCTCTTTTGCTCTCTTCTCTTGTGCTTTGATGACTGTCTTTAGAGTGATTGGATCGCATTTTATTTGTATGTGTGAATATCTATTGTAGATTTTTGGTTTACCGTTCCCATGAGGTTTTGCTATAGTTGTGTGTGTTTGTGTGTGTGTGTGTGTGTGTGTGTGTGTGTGAGTATTTTAAGTTGTTGGTCTCTTAATTTCAAATGCATTCTGAATAGCCTGCATTTGTACTTTCTTCCTCTCACAATTACTGCTTTTTTATTTCATATTTGTATGTGGATGATTTCCTCCTTTACTGTATGTTCGCATTTACCAGTGAGCTTTCCCATGTCCCTGGGACCACTATAATGCAGATGTTGGTGTATTAAGTGTTGTCCCAGAGGTCTCTTAGACTGTCCTCATCTCTTTTCATTCTTTTTTGTTCTATTCCATGGCAATTATTTCCACCAATCTGTATTCCAGCTCACATATTTTTTCTTCTGCCTCATTTATTCTGCTATTGATGTTATTCTGTCTAGTATTTTTTCATTTTAGTTTTTGTAATGTTTATCTCTACTTGTTCTTTAAATCTTCTAGGACTTCCTTAAACATTTTTGGTATCTTCTTGTTCTGTGCCTTCATTCTTTTTCCAAGATCTTGGATGAGCTTTACTATCATTATTCTGAATTCTTTTCCAAGCATGTTGTCTGTGTCCACTTCACTTAGTTGTTCTTCTGGGTTTTTATTTTATTTTATTTTTTAATCTTATTCCTTGTTTTGAAACATATTTTTCTGCTGTCTCATGTTGTCTAAATTTCTGTTTGTGCTCTTTCTTCTGCATTCTGTAGGATTATTGTTCCTCTGGCTTCTGGTGTCTGCCTCCTGGTGAGTGTGTTTGGTCCAGGGGCTTCTGCAGGCTTCCTGGTGGGAGGGACTGGTTCCTGCCCACTGGTGGGTAGAGCTGGGTCTTATCCCTCAGTTGGGCAGGGCTGTGTCAAGGAGTATATTTAGAGATGATGCTGGGCTCAAGATGGCTTTACTCAGCCTGTCTGTGATGCATAGGTCTGTGTTCCCACCCTGTTGGTTGTTTGGCCTGAGGCATCCCAGCACTGGATCTTGCAGGAACTCTCTGTGAGAGTTCACAAGGATGAATATATCCTAGAACATCAGCCACCTCTGTCTTTGCCCCATAGTGGGCCACAGCTAACTACTTCCTCCCCAGGAGACCCATAGGTAGGTCTACTCCAGGCTCCTATGGTGTCACTGCTTTACCCTGGGTCCCAGTGCACATGAAACCTTGTTGTATACTCCAAGAGTGGAGTCTTTGTTTCCTGCAGTCCTGAGGGAAACCAAACTTTGTTGGTTATGACCAACCCTTGTTGGCCCTCAAACCGAATGCTCTGGGGACTCCTCCTCTGATGTCACACCCCAGACTGTAGAGCCTGATATGGGGCTCAGAACTCTCACTCCTATGGGAGAATCTCTGTGATATAATTATTTTCCAGTTTGCAGGTTGCCTACCAACAGGTATGGGATTCGATTACATTGCAAAAGTACCCCCTTTAACATCTTATTTAGCTTCTTCTTTGTCTTTGGATGTAGAATATATATATATATATTTTTGGTAGGTTCTAATCTTTTCTGTCAATAGTTATTCATCAGTTAGTTTTGATTTTGGTTTTCTTGTGAGAGGTGGTGAGCTTAAATCCTTCTACTCTGACATCTTGTCTCCTCCCTCTCTTCCTTTATCTTAAAATATTGATGATAGTTATGAAACCTAGTATCTAATGTCCTAAATGTTTCTCGAGGGATGCTCTTATGTAAATATTAGTAAGTATATGACATTTGTGTTTTACAGATCCTTCGTATACATTGTCTCAAATGAGTCTTGAAGGAATCCTAGGAGTGAGGTAGAACATGTATTGATATCCTCATTTCATAGAAGAGAAAACTGAGGATTTGAAAAGTTTGAGAAGTTTTCAGAATTAGGCAGCTTAAAATTGGAGGGACTGAGACTAAAATCAAATCTTTTAGATCTAAGACTAGGACTCTTCCTTCTGTGTCATACTGTCTATTGCTATGACCTTATTTATAAAATTAGTTTGTAAAATTATTTGTACTATACTTGAATGTGTACCACTAGTTGGAGAAGATATTGAAATTGTGCTCTCTGGACTTGTTCCTATGCTCTTATCTACTAACCTTTCTCTAAGCTGGTTAATAGTTTTATATTCGAAGCCTGTTTAAGTAGGTCAGATCCCAACATAGCTTTGTGAAATCAGGCCCTAAACAATTAATTTAGAGCAATTAAAATGAGTGTCTGATGAAAAGGGGAATAGGTTAACTGTATTTTAGAGCAGTGTCAAATTATAATATTAGTGTTTTGCCTTTGCTTTGCGGTACTCCCATAACAATATTTTTAGAATTTTTAGACTACAGTTGAAAATTCTACCTAATTATTGGCCAAAAAATTGACATGAAGTGAAATAAAAAGCATGAGATCTTTAAAAGGATGATAATGAACATTGGAGAATATTAAGATATTATTTCACAGTACTACAAAAAAGACAGAGCTTTTAGATTAAATTTAAATACAGTATCCCATGATCAATTCTCTCCCTGTAATTTTCCTTATGACTTTGAAACATGTTTTCTGTTGATGTGTAAGATGACTTTCTGAACTCTAAGAAAACACATTTATTGCTGGTTGTCAAGTGCAGCAATCATTAGGTCTGCTTTCTGGCTCTTTTCTTCCAGGCAAATGGTATGATTGTTTTCTTGGCTCCTTTGCAATTTGGTGTGGCCAGCTTTGCCAGAGGATTGTTGAGTGGATGTGGAAAGTCTCCTTTCTGATCCCAACATTTAATTTTTGTGTGAAACCCTTTAAATATTTCTTTCCTTTTTTTTCCCCCTAGCCTGGTGACCAGCAAAAGTCAAGACAGTGGGTGCTCTGTAAATTTTGAGTGATTATGATGGAAAGATCTTCCCTGTGGATCAATAATGTTTATGTAATGTCAGTTATAAATACACCTTTGTTGTTTTAAACCTACTTCCGTACAACATACTCAAGGTGATAAACACATCAGACATCCAAGCAGCATGCCATTCAATTATAAGACATGCAGATTCATTCACTCAGTACGCTTGTGTATAAGCAGATACTGTACTAGTCTCTGATTTACAAACCTCAGAAATATACGGTGGCTATGCTCAGGCAACTCAATAGTTTGGTGGGAGATATATGAGTAAACAAATACATTCAACCTAACATGGAAAAAAATAAAAACCCCTGTTTGCAAAAATTCTGTGGGAACAGATTAGGGAACAGTTAATAGCTTGAGCCAGAGATAAGGGAAATCCTCCCAGAGAAAGTGATATTTGAATTGTATTTTGAAAGATGAGTAGGTTTTTCCAGGTGAACATAAGTGGGATAAGAAGTATTCTAGGCAAAGGGATAATTCTATGTGACAGGTATGAAAGATCATATAATTAAAAGTTAGTTTTTTTTTCTTTACAATATTCTGAACAGTTTTATAATTCAAAGCTAGTGTTCATATCAATACTTTGGTTGACTTGAAAGATAAAATATTTGTTGGCATATATATTATATACAAAGTACATCTTTATATACATGCTTACAGATATGTACCTGAAAGAAAGCAATTAATTTTTTGTGACACTCAAGTGACATGGATTTTTATGGTCCACTCATGTGTCTCTCTCCCTACTATTACTGTAAGCTCTACAGTATCAGGGAAGACTCTCCATTTTGTTCAACCTTAAATGAATTGCTATTTATCTGCACAGTGCCAGTCCATAGTAAATGCATAATAACTGTTGAATGTATAAGCATTCTTGATCTTTAATAAAATATATCATCTGATATCACTACTACTTTATGTAACCTTTGAACCTCTTCCAGCCTTTTACTTTGGTTGAATTTTTGAAACATCTACCTTACATTTTAATTTCTTTACCCAACCTGTTGAATTACTTTCCCTTCAAAATAATTCTTCAATGAACTCTTCTCATTTAATGTGAAAATAGGTGATGAATCTAGAAGTGTTAATTATGATAATAAACATATGGTCTTCTCGAGTGCTTAGTTTATATTGAATCTAACAAACATATCCAGGCAAATGAAATTTGAAAGCAAAGAAACAATCAAGTACTCACAATTGTGTATTCTTCTCCAAGGGGTCTTCCTGACCCAGGGATTAAACCCAGGTCTCCTGCATTGCAGGCAGATTCTTTACTGTCTGAGCCACCACGGAAAACCATGTATTTCTTACCCTCTGTTTTATCTTAACTAAATTTGGATCAAGTTACTTTCTTCTCCATGGGTTCTTGTACTTTGACTTCCCCCAAATCTGAACAAACGTGAAATATTCCCCCTTAACAGTATGTGATGCTTAATTTTATTCATCAACTTAGCTGCCAGTGATACCCAGATATTTGGCTAAATGTTATTCTGGATATTTCTGTGAAAGTGTTTTTTGAATGAGATTAACATTTAAATTAGCAGATTGAGTAAAGCAGATAACCCTCCATAATGCGAGTGAGCCTCATCCAATCAATGAAGCCTTAAGACTGGTCTTCCAGGACAAGAAGACATCCTGCCATACGGTTACCCTTGTACTCAAACTGCCTTGTACTCAACTGCCACTGTTCCCTGGATCTCCATCCTGCTTGGGTTACGTTGAAGATTTTAGGCTTATCAAGACTACAATCACAAGGCGATTGTCTTTCTATATATACATATCTTGTTAATTTTGTTTTTCTAGAGAACTGTGACAGGTACACAATACATCCATAGAATTAAAGTGGGCAAACCACAGTTAGAAACATTTTTTTGTCAGACCACTTTAAACATGCTCTCTGCTCACTCTCACTTCTTTGACTAAGTTCACCTCACAAGTTTCTGTTGGCTCTGATGATCCCTCCATATATGAAAAAAGTTTTTTTCTGTTTGGTTTTGAGAGGCACTTGCAGTTCCGGAAGTTGAAATGTTCTCCTGATTGCAGTAGTCTTTCAGAAAATGTGTCATCTTACCTAAGTTTGTATTTATTTTTATTTGACACAAGAAACCATTAAGGAACAACAGGAAGATTCAGATATAAAAATAGAAATGTGTTTATGTCAGGGATAGATATAAAAGAACACCAACAACAAAAGGTCAGGAAAAATTGAAGATAAAAATACAAAGGAATGTAAGATATGTGCAAAGAATAAGACAATAGATAAAATGATGAAAACAACTTAGATAAAGAAGTTGAAATAGTTGTTCCTTGGTTGCTAAAGTATACTTTTTTGTTCAGTAAATAAGCATGATATGCATTCAGTGAAAGCTGCCAAAAGGAAATAAGTGTTTATATTTAGAGAATTGTTCCTGAGATTATTAACTGAATATATTTGAGGCTCTCTTTTTAATAGAAATTGATGGTAATAGAATCATTAACCTATAGGTTATTATCTTAATTTTAGTATTCTCAATGGAATTACAGTGATATTCTCTTAATCATGAATGAAATCATGTTGGCATCAATATTCTATACTTAAAATAGAAAAAAAAAACTAAAGAAAATACTTTTTCTCTTCTGCCCCTCTCAAGAAAATATCTCAATTTTTTTAGACAAAGAATTTTAAAAAACAAACTCTTCCAGAAAATAGCAGAGGAAGGTAAATTTCCAAACTCAATCTATGAGGCCACCATCACCCTAATACCAAAATCAGACAAAGATGCTAAAAAAAAGAAAACTACAGGCCAATATCACTGATGAATATGGATGCAAATATCCTTAACAAAATTCTAGCAAACAGAATCCAAAAACATATTAAGAAGATCATACATCATGACCAACTGGGCTTTATCCCAGGGATGCAAGGATTCTTCAATATCCACAAATCAATTAATGTAATACACCACATAAACAAATTGAAAAATAGAAACCATATGATTATTTCAATACATGCAGAGAAAGCCTTTGACAAAATTCAACATCCATTTATGATAAAAACCCTCCAAAAAGCAGGAATAGAAGGAACATACCTCAACATAATAAAAGCTATATATGACAAAACCACAGCAAACATTATCCTAAATGGTGAAAAACTGAAAGCATTTCCCCTAAAGTCAGGAACAAGACAAGGGTGCCCACTCTCACCACTACTATTCAACATAGTTTTGGAAGTTTTTGCCACAGCAATCAGAGCAGAAAAAGAAATAAAAGGAATCCAGATTGGAAAAGAAGAAGTAAAACTCTGTTTGCAGATGACATGATCCTCTACATAGAAAACCCTAAAGACTCCACCAGAAAATTACTAGATCTAATCAATGAATATAGTAAAGTTGCAGGATATAAAATTAACACACAGAAATCCCTTGCAATCCTACATACTAACAATGAAAAAACAAAAAGAGAAATTAAGGAAACAATTCCATTCACCATCACAACGAAAAGAATAAAATACTTAGGAATATATCTACCTGAAGAAACAAAAGACCTATATATAGAAAACAATAAAACACTGGTGAAAGAAATCAAAGAGGACACAAACAGATGGAGAAATACACCGTGTTCATGGATCGGAAGAATCAATATAGTGAAAATGAGTCTACTACCCAAAGCAATCTATAGATTCAATGCGATCCCTATCAAGCTACCAAGGGTATTTTTCAGACAACTAGAACAAATCATTTCACAATTTGTATGGAAATACAAAAAACCTCGAATAGCCAAAGCAATCTTGAGAAAGAAGAATGGAACTGGAGGAATCAACCTGCCTGACTTCAGGCTCTACTACAAAGTCACAGTCATCAAGACACTATGGTACTGGCACAAGGACAGAAATATAGATCAATGTAACAAAATAGAAAGCCCAGAGATAAATCCACGCACCTATGGACACTTTATCTTTGACAAAGGAGGCAAGAATATACAATGGAGAAAAGACAATCTCTTTAACAAGTGGTGCTGGGAAAGCTGGTCAACTGTCGGAGTCCAGCTCCAGCAGCCAGGGAATCGGCCTGAAGGGATGAGTGGTGTCGGCAGAGAATGATGCAGCCTCTGACTCAAAGTGCGGGACTGCATGTTTATTTTAAGCATCAGGTTTTCTTTTATACTTTTACAAAAGCATTAGGTCAGAGGTTTGACATCTTCAGTTTTCCCTCACCCAGATTTACTGTCTCCATAAATCATTGTTGTCCTTCAGAGTTCCCTCTTAAGTGTCCTTGTGATTACATTGTAACTCATGTTTGTCTCTGGGCTGCATACCACATTCCTCAGTTTATTTCTTATCTTTCTAAATCCTGCTAGACCCTAGTATCCTAAGCTCATTATCTCCTAAAAAGGCTTCTAGCTGTTAGTAGCTCTAAAATTCCTAGTCTCTATAAGCTATAGTAAAATATGCCAACACTACAACATTCCTTAAACTTTTAGCTTATAAGTAAACTTAATTATTCCTAAACCCTAAACTCAGCAAACTTCTTTTGCCATAAACATTTCCCTCGCAAGCAGGTCTCAGATAACAATGTTTCCCATGGTCTCAACCTGCGGCCTATGTGCTCATCCTGGAACATTCTTTGTAAAGATCCTTGAACAAATGTCAATAGTTAACTTTATGGATTATTTCCTGGGCATAACTGCAGAAGGCTTTGTGTTTTCTCATGCTCCTCGCAAGAACAATAAGCACCTTAACATTCTTTCCAGCCAACTCAACCAAAGGAAGGAAAGGACAAGTCAGAATCACAAGACCTAACTCCTTCATCCCAGGACCGTGCCTACGGGATGAGGAGAGGGGGTTGGGGCCGTGCCTCTATTTTGTCAGTAATGCCTAATGTGGCTTCCAACAGTCAACCACTTGTAGAGAATGAAACTAGAACACTTTCTAACACCATACACAAAAATAAACTCAAAATGGATTAAAGATCTAAACGTGAGACCGGAAACTATAAAACTCCTAGAGGAAAACATAGGCAAAACACTCTCCGACATAAACCACAGCAGGATCCTCTATGATCCACCTCCCAGAATATTGGAAATAAAAGCAAAAATAAACAAATGGGACTAGTTAAAATTAAATGCTTCTGCACAACGAAGGAAACTATAAGCAAGGTGAAAAGACAGCCTTCAGAATGGGAGAAAATAATAGCAGACAACGCAACTCACAAAGAATTAATCTCAAAAATATACAAGCAACTCCTGCAGCTCAATTCCAGAAAAATAAAAGACCCAATCAAAACATGGGCTAAAGAATTAAACAGACATTTCTCCAAAGAAGACATACAGATGGCTAACAAACACATGAAAAGATTCTCAACATCACTCATTATCAGAGAAATGCAAATCAAAACCACTATGAGGTACCATTTCACGCCCGTCAGAATGGCTGCTATCCAAAAGTCTACAAGCAATAAATGCTAGAGAGGGTGTGGAGTAAAGGGAACCCTCTTTCACTGTTGGTGGGAATGCAAACTAGTAGAGCCACTATGGAGAACAGTGTGGAGATTCCTCAAAAACCTGGAAATAGAACTGCCATATGACCCAGCAATCCCACTGCTCGGCATACACAGCAAGGAAATCAGAATTGAAAGAGACACGTGTACCCCAATGTTCATCGCAGCACTGTTTATAATAGCCAGGACATGGGAGAAACCTAGATGTCCATAGGCAGATGAATGGATAAGGAAGCTGTGGTACATATACACAATGGAATATTACTCAGCCATTAAAAAGAATACATTCGAATCAGTTCTAATGAGGTGGATGAAACTGTAGCCTATTATACAGAGTGAAGTAAGCCAGAACAAAACAAAACAAAACAAAACATCAATACAGTATATTAATGCATGTTTATGGAATCTAGAAAGATGGTAAAAATAACCCTATATACGAGACAGCAAAAGAGACACAAATGTATAGAATAGTCTTTTGGACTCTGTGTGAGAGGACGAGGGTGGGAGGATTTGGGAGAGCGGCATTGAAACATCTATATTATCATATGCAAAATGGATAGCCAGTCCAGGTTCAATGCATGAGACAGGGTGCTCAGGGCTGGTGCACTGGAATGACCCAGAGAGATGGGATGGGGAGACAGTTAGGAGGGGGGTTCAGTATGGGAACATATGTACACCCGTGACGGATCCATGTCAGTGTATGGCAAAACCACTACAATATTGCAAATTAATTAGCCTCCAACTAAAATAAATAAATGTATATTAAAAAAGTAAACCTATAGTCAATGGGAAAAAAATCACATTTTTGTATGATGTGTCTAGATTCTATCTTACAGATTGTAAGTGGAATGGAGGAAAAGATGACAATAATTGTACAAAAGCTGGGAAGAAGCTTCTCTCTAATATATAAAGTGAGTGACTTTCTAGGCCATAGCTATCCTACCACTCATGGGCATTACTCATATGGGAATGGATGCATCCCAGGTAGGAAATCCATGCTTAAATTGCCCTCAAGAGAATGTTTTATTTGAACTTATTGACAATCTTTGCTAAGGCCATTTTAAGAATATAGTAAAAGGAAAGTGCAACGTTAAACTCATTAATTAGTTTTCTTGTATATTTCAGTGATTGCAAAATGTCAGACACATTGTAATTAGAAGAGAGTTTTAATTTTTCATTAACTCTAATTACTGTTGAATCTCCACGTTTCATTAACATTATTTCTGCTGACTAGGGAATTTAGCAAAAGTACGGGAAGAATCATCAGTCTACACTAGATAACTTATCGTGGGTGTGGGAGGGGAGATGGATCTTTGAAATATGTTTATGCTCGAATCAAGTGAAGTTCAATTACTTCAACCACAGAAAAATTGTAAGGGCAGGAGAAAACTTGGGAAGCAGTTGTCTCATGATCTTAATTGTTAGGGAATCATTTCTATCATTTAAAAAATTATCTAGTTAATGCCCTGTACTTATTGAAGAATCCAACATTTCTTATATTCAAAGCCACAGCTGCAGGATAACACATTTGCTTAATGGAAGTTTCTGTAGTTATGGTCAGTGTCTTTATTTTTATTTTTGGTCAGTGTTTTCTTTATCAAGCATAAGTGAATGTTCCCAGTATACTTCTTTCAACACAAAGGGAAAGGTTGATCCTTCATTCTCCTTCAGGTGCTGCTGCAGCTACACTGGGCTGCATGTTTCCTGTAAAAGTTGAAAGACAAAAGTCCAAAAAGATGGAAATTTTCAGAATCTAGGGGAACAAAGAACTTCTTTTGAATAAGTTAATAGCTAAAATTTAAGGAGCTTTTATACTATTCCAGACATTGTTTTACATGCTTTACATGAATAACTAATTTGATTACCACAACACCCAATCCAGTGAGGTAGGTACTACTGTTACACTCAATTTACATATGAGAAAACCAAAGGATAGTTTGAAGAAAGTCACCCAAAGGTTACAAGGGTATTGACTGTGAGAATCAAGATTCAAATCCAGTGGTTGAGCACCAGAGCACATGTTCCTAACTCCTATACTAGTAGATAAATGCAAACTGTGGGTAAATACTTGGGTTTAGAGTAGTAGGTCTGGCAGAATGGGATGGTTTGTTTAACTAAACCATTTTGGAGATGGTTTCTTTGAGGTAAAAAATGGGGAAAAAAGGATGTGGCTTGCTGAGCTAGAGAAGAAGTGATTCTCCATGCATGTGAAAAATTAATCAAAATTAGTAAAAGGCAAGCAAAAAAGCTAGATACAGGAGATAGCGAGAGGTGTTTTGGATGTAGGTAAATCATTGAACTTGAATGGATTTTTATCAAATGAAATAGTCTCTGTACATCTTTGTAATGAAAATAGAGCTGGTAACTTTGCCAAAATGCATGGCATCCCCATACAGGAAAGTTCAGTTCAGTTCAGTTGCTCAGTCATGTCGGACTCTTTGCGACCCCATGAACCACAGCACACCAGGCCTCCCTGTCCATCAACAACTGAAGTTCACCCAAACTCATGTCCATTGCAGAGAAGGCAATGGCAACCCATTCCTGTACTCTTGCCTGGAAAATCCCATGGACGGAGGCGCTTGGTAGGCTGTAGTCCATGGGGTTGCTAGGAATCGGACGCGACTTCCGTTTCACTTTTTACTTTCGTGCATTGGAGAAGGAAATGACAACCCACTCCAGTGTTCTTGCCTGGAGAATCCCAGGGGTGGGGGAGCCTGGTGGGCTGCCATCTATGGGGTCAGGCAAAGTCAGACACGACTGAAGCAACTTACTAGCAGCAGCAGCAGCAGCAGCAGCATGACCATTGAGTCGGTGATGCCATCCAACCATTTCATCCTCTGTCATCCCCTTCTGCTCCTGCCCTCAATCTTTCCCAGCATCAGGGTCTTTTCCAATGAGTCAGCTCTTCGCATGAGGTGGCCAAAGTATTGGAGTTTCAGCTTCAACATCAGTCCTTCCAATGAACACCCAAGACTGATCTCCTTTAGGATGGACTGGTTGGATCTCCTTGCAGTCCAAGGGACTCTCTAGAGTCTTCTCCAACACCACAGGTCAAAAGCATCAATTCTTCTGTGCTCAGCTTTCTTTATAGTCCAACTCTCACATTGATACATGACTACTGGAAAAACCATAGCCTTGACTAGATGGACCTTTGTTGGCAAAGTAATGTCTCTGCTTTTAATTTGCTATCTAGGTTGGTCATAACTTTCCTTCCAAGGAGTAAGTGTCTTTTAATTTCATGGCTGCAATTACCATCTGCAGTGATTTTGGAGCCCCCCAAAAATAAAGTCATCTACTGTTTCCACTGTTTCCCCATCTATTTGCCATGAAGTGATGGGAACGGATGCCATGATCTTAGTTTTCTGAACGTTGAGCTTTAAGCCAACTTTTTCACTCTCCTCTTTCACTTTCATCAAGAGGCTCTTTAGTTCTTCTTCACTTTCTGCCATAGGAAAGGCAGTGACTAAAACATTGAAGTCAGTCGGCCTGGGATTTATTCTAGATTTCATCACTTATTAGCTGTGTGAATTTCGGAAATGAGGTGAGTTGTACATCTTTAGTAAAATGGTGATAAAAATAGTGACTACCTCATGGGCTATTGCAGAATGAGAATTTTTCTAAAGAAGATAGCAAACACTCCATAGATGGCAGTTATTGTGAAGAAAGGAGGAGGAAGAAGTAAAAGAGGAAGAGAAAAGGCTTATACTATTAAGGCTATCTTAATTTAGGTTTTAGTACACCATGGCTGTAGATAAGTAAACTCTTCCTAAAAGAAAAAAAAAAAAGTAAGAATTTTAAAGGCTGTACTTTTCAAGTGGTATACATTCATCCTTTGTCACATATAAGACAACTTCCAAGCATTCTTCATTTTCAGTCAGTTATATTCAAATATCTGCTTCCCTGGTAGCTCAGACTGTAAAGAATCTGCCTGCAATGGGGGAGAACCAGGTTCAATTCCTAGGTTAGGGAGTTCCCTTGGAGCAGGGAATGGTTACCTACTCCAGTATTCTTGCCTGGAGAATCCCATGGACACAGAAACTCAGTGGGCTCCAGTCCATGGGGTCAGAGTTGGACATGACTGAACGACTAACATATTTGAATATTAATTGAAATATAGTTCTTCAGTTGAAGATGCATCCCATAATTTATACAACACATGACGTGTTGCCATGTGTTTAACCAATTTTTCTTTTCTCTCAAAATTAGCATGTCACTTAGTAGTCACTTATACTATGATTTATTGTGATAAAAGGTAAGCCAATTAAATGTGACAGACAATATGAGAATTCTCTTTTTAAATGAGCTCAGGTCTAATTTATTTAAAGATTAAATTACAAACAAAGTAAGGGAAACGTAAATATATTTTCATTTTTATTCTTTTTTTTTCCTACAGCTTTAAGCTGTATTTCATTTACAATAAAATTCATCCATTTAAAATGTACAGTTTAGTGCTTTTTAGGTTATCGTAATTTAATCTTATAACATTTTTACTGACTCCAAAATAGATTCTATACTCCTTAGCCATCACCCACCAATCCCCATCCTCTGTGGATTACCTATTTTGGACATTTTGTGTCATGTTATATGTGGTCCTTTGTCACTAGCTTCTTTCTCATTTAGCATGCTTTCAAGGCTAATCCACGTTGTAGCATATATCTGTACTTCATTTCTTGTTAGATTAATAATATTCCTTTGTATGGATATGCCACATTTTATTTATTAATTTATCAACTGTTGAACATTTGGATGATTTCCACTTTTGGGCCATTATTAATGCTTCTAGGAACATTCTTGTACAAGTGAGTGTATATTTGTTTTTACATACTGGGTATATACCTGGAAGTAGGATTTCTGGGCCATATAATAACCGCATCTGTTTAACATTTTCATGAAGTACCAGGCATTTTTCCAAAATGACTGTACCATTTTACACTCTCATCAGCAATGTATGAGGAAAGCATTTTTCTATATATTTGCCAACGCTTGTTATTATCTGTCTTTTTGTTTCCAACCATTCTAGAAGGTATGAAGTAATAGCAAATTGATTTTCATTTTAATTTTCCTGAGGACTAGTGATATTGAGCATTTTTATGGGTTTATTGGCTATTTTTATGCTCTTTTTGGAGACATGCCTATTTAGATACTTTGATCACTTGGGGGGATGATTTGTCTTTTTATTACTTTATAGTCTTTTATTATTGAATACATATTCTTGATACTTATTAGTAATATTATTTTAAAATATTTTCTCCCATTTTGTGGGTTGTCTTTTCATATTCCTGTTGATGTTTTTTGAGGCACAAAAGGGTTTTAGATTTGATGAAATTCAAGTTATCTAATTTTTCTTTTGTGCCTTTAACTTTTTGATATAATAAAACCATTGCATAATGCTAGGTCATGAAGATTTACTCCTTTGTTTTTTTCTAAGAATTTTAGAGTTGTACCTCATATGTGTAGGTCTCTGATCCACTTTGTTAATGTTTGTGCATGTTGTGAGATAGAGGTCTAATGTTACTGTTTTTTTACAAGATATCCAATTGTCCAAGTACCATTGTTAAGAGGACTATTCATTTTCCTCTTGAATAGTCTTGGCATCCTCACTGAAAATCAGTTGATCTTAGATATATAGTATTACATTGATCTATGTATCTATCCTATGCAAGCACCACAATCTCTTGATTGCTGTAACTTTATAATAAGTTTTGAAATTGTGAAGTGTGAGTATTCAGTTTGTTCTTTTTCAAGATTGTTTCGGCTATAGGTACGTTTGGCTATAGGGTTCGATCCCTGGTTCAGGAAGATCACCTGGAGAAGGAAAAGGCAACCCACTTCAGTATTCTTGCCTAGAAAATCCCATAGACAGGAGCCTGGCGGGCTACAGTCTTTGGGGTCACAGGAGTTGGACACAACTTAGCAACTAAACCACCACCACATTCATTTTTAAACTGAAAAAGACAAAGCATAAGAAACTTATACATTTCTAAATAAATACAAAGATATGTATAGGTATTGTGGACTGTTTCTGGTTTTTCACCTTGTTATAGTGCATACCATTAATTAATAAAGTATTTGCTATTGAACCAAACTCTTATAATAGGGAATAACTGAATTGATACATTGTAACAGAATATAATTGTTTTAGGCTGGGCTGCTATAAAAATATACCACAGACTGGGTGACTTAAACAATGGACATTTGTTTCACGCATTCTAGAGGCTGGGAAATTTGAGACCAGGGTGCCAGCATGATTGGGTTCTGTGGAGAACTCTCTTACTAGCTTGCAGACAAAAGGCAGTTTTCTTGCTGTATCCTCTAATACAGCCAGGTGGAGAGTACAGTGCATGATAGGAGGTGAAGTGGAGGCTTGGAGGAGAATGAGGGGAGATACTAGGAGAATCTAAGATGTTTCTTCTGGTTGCAGTTTGCTTGCTACTGCTGAATGTTCTTCTAGGATGAACATCTGATTTCTAACCTCCAATAAGATGAGAGTAAATCATAGTAATTTACTGAGTATGTGAACTCTGAAATCAGAGAAAAGCTAGTAGAGTAAAGGCTCTGCCTCTTTCCACTGTGATACTGGGTAAGGCCTTTAACCTTTCTGATACCATGCACCCTCATTTGTAAGATAGGATTCATAATAATAATATTTTACTCATAGGACTGTTGTGACAATTACCTTGCTAAATCATGTAAAACCCATAGTATAGGGCCTGATCTATAATAAATGTGCAATAAAGACTGGCTGTTATAATTTATTATACCATAAATTTTATTAGATTTAGCAAAAATTATCCATTTATGTAGCTTGAAAAGTAACAACCAGGATTCTAAATTTGAAATTCCCTTTTTGTGAAGGGTAAGCTGAATAAGAAGTCATATATGCACTCAGAATTTTTCGTTGAAAATATTCAATACTGCTTAAAAAAAAAAAAGATGCACACACAGGGTTTTGCTTTCCCTATTCTCCTCTCTTGACAGATTTTTCTCTAAGAAGGTAGCTGACCATGGAAACCAATTAATCTCTCTCCTGAGGCAAAGCAATCATTTGCAAAAGAATGCACTCAAGTGCCAGCCCCAAATGCTCCAGAGGAGCCAGAGGGGACAAGCCTACTTTTTCTTTGATTTTCAAGGCTGATGAAAACAGTTATTTAGGAAGCACATGCATGTGTGTATGTGTGTGCGTGCATGTGTGTGTATGTAGTGGGAAGGTACATAATTCAGGCATTGCTACAAACTTTTCTTGAAGCATTATGTGTGGTATGAGAACTTGTCTAGACACTGACATGTATTTGTCATGTGTTTCGCATCTTCCTTCATGTTCATGGATCTTTTATTCCTCCTGGTTTCCCCGTGCCTGGCATGCAGTACAGCACATAATAAGCAGAAAACATGCATAACTTTGCAGAAATAGTTTGCTGTTTAAGGTGGTTCAAAGCATGGATTTTGGAGTCAGATAAGAGCCCAATCCCAGCTCTACTATTTACTGACTCTGATCTAGGGTAAATTATTAACTTCTTAGAGTCTCAGTTGCTTTACTTGTAAAACTCAATTAATATATAAACCATGTTTTGAAGCTTCAGTGAGGCAGTGTGGGCAAAGTAGCTAACAAAGTTCTTGGCATGTTATAATCACTCTATGACCAATAGTTATAGGAACTAAAGAAATGTTTGTCTGTTGAATAAATACTCATAGTCATTTGTTGTTGTTCAGTCGTTCAGTCAAGCCCGACTCTTTGTGACCCCTACACAGCAGCATGCAGGGCTTTGCTGTCTTTCACCATCTCCTGGAACTTGCTCAAACTCATATCCACTGAGTCAGTGATGCCATTCAACCATTTCATCCACTGTCGTCCCCTTCTCCTGCCTTCAATCTTTCCCAGCATCAGGGTCTCTTATTAGTCTGCTCTTTGCATCAGACAGCCAAAAATTGGAGATTCAGTTTCAGCATCAGTCCTTCTAATGAATAGTCAGGGTTGATTTCCTTTAGAATTGAATGGTTTGATCTCATTGAAGTCCAAGGGACTCTCAAAAGTTATCTCCAACACCACAGTTCAAAAGCATCAATTATTCGGCGTTCAGACTTCTTTATGGTCCAACTCTCACGTCCATACACGACTACTGGAAAAACCATAGCTTTGACTATACAGACCTTTGTCAGCAAAGTAATGTCTCTGCTTTTTAATACGATGTCTGGGCTTGTCATATCTTTTCTTCCAAGAAGCAAGTGTCTTTGATTTCCATGACTGTACTCACCATCTGCAGTGATTTTTGGAGTCCAAGAAAATAAAGTCTGCCACTATTCCCACTGTTTCTCCATCTATTTACATGAAGTGATGGGACGGAATGCCAGGATCTTCATTTTTTGAATGTTGAGTTTCAAGCCAGCTTTTTCACTCTCCTCTTTCACCTTCATCAAGAGGCTTTTTAGTTCCTCTTTGCTTTCTGCCACAAGGGTGGTGTCATCTGCATATCTGGGGTTATTGATATTTCTGCCAGAAATCTTGATTCAAGCTTGTGCTTCATTCAGTCCAGCATTTCACATGATGTACTCAGCATATAAGCCAAATAAGTACAGTGACAATATACAACCTTGACATACTCCTTTCCCGATTTGGAACCAGTACATTGTTCCATGTTCGGTTCTAACTTTTGCTTCTTGACCTGCATACAGGTTTTGTAGGAGGCAGGTAAGGTGGTCTGGTTTTTCCATCTCTTTAAGAATTGTCCACAGTTTGTTGTGATCCACACAGTCAAAAGCTTTAGCATAGTCAATATAGCAGATGTAGATGTTTTTCTGGAATTATCTTGCCTTTTGTGTGATCCAACAGATGTTGGCAATTTGATCTCTGGTTCCTCTGCCTTTTCTAAATCCAGTTCGAATATTTGGGAGTTCACGGTTCACGTATTGCTGAAGCCTGGCTTGAAGAATTTTGAGCATTACTTTGTTAGCATGTGAAATGAGTGCAACTGTACAGTAGTTTGAACATAATTTAGCATAGCCCTTCTTTAGGATGGAATGAAAACTGACCTTTTCCAGTCCTGTGGCCACCGCTGAGTTTTCCAAATTTGCTGGCATATTAAGTGCAGCACTTTAACAGCATCCTCTTTTAGGATTTGTAATAGCTCACCTGGAATTCCATCACCTCCACTGCCTTTGTTTGTAGTGATGCTTCCTAAGGTCTACTTGACTTTGCACTCCAGGATGTCTGGCTCTAGGTGAGTGATCACACCATCGTGCTTGTCTGGGTCATTAAGAACTTTTTTGTATAGTACTTATGTGTATATTTGCCACCTCTTCTTAATATCTTCAGCTTGTTAGGTCCATACAATTTCTGTCCTTTTTGTGCCCATCTGTGCATGAAATGTTCCCTTGGTATTTCTAATTTTCTTGAAGTCATTTCTAATATTTCACATTCTATTATTTTCCTCTATTTCTTTGCATTGTTCAGTTAGGGAGGTTTTCTTATCTCTCCTTGCTATTCTTTAGAACTCTGCTTTCAGATGGGTATATATTTCCTTTTCTCCTTTGCCTTTTGCTTGTCTTCTTTTCTCGGCTATTTGTCAGGCTCCTCAGACAACCATTTTGCCTTTTTGCCTTTCTTTTACTTGGGTATGGTTTTCTTTTACTTGGGGAAAAGTAAAATATGTGTATAATATCACAAACCTCTGTCCATAGTTCTTCAGGTCTATCAGATTTAATCCCTTGAATTCATTTGTCACTTCTATTGTATAATCATAAGGGATTTGATTTAGGTCATACCCAAATGGCCTATTGGTTTTCCCTACTTTCTTCAACTTAAGCCTGAATTTTTCAATAAGCAGCTCATGATTTGAGCCACAGTCAGCTCCTGGTGTTGTTTTTGCTGACTGTATAGTGCTTCTCCATCTTCGGCTACAAATAATATAATCAATCTGATTTCAGTATTGACCATGTGGTGATGTCCATGTAAAGAGTCATCTCATGTATTGTTGGAAAAGGGTGTTTGCTATGAGCAGTGTGTTCTCTTGGTAAAACTCTGTTAGCCTTTGCCCTGCTTCATTTTGTACTCCAATGCCAAACTTGCCTGTTACTCCAGTTATCTCTTGACTTACTGCGTTTGCATTCTAATCCCTGATGAGAACCCCCAGGGAAACAGACTCTTGGAGGGCACAACACATACTTGTGTACAAACAGGACCCAGGAGAAAGGAGCAGTGACCCCACAAGAGCCTTAGCCAGACTTGCCTGTGAGTGTCTGGGGGTCTCTGGTGGAGGTGTAGGTCAACAGTGGCCTGCTGCGGGGTAAGGGGCACTGACTACAACAGTCCTGGGAGCTGTGCAGTACTGACATAAGTTCTTTTGAATGAGGTTGCCAAACTACAGTGAGCTAATACAGCCCCACCCATCAGCAGAAAATTGGATTAAAGGTTTACTGAGCATGACTCTGCCCACCAAAGCAAGACCCAGTTTTACCCACAGCTAGTCCCTCCCCCACAGAAGCTTCCACAAGGCTCTTATCCTCATCCATCAGAGGTTGAATGAAAACCAAAACCACAGAACACTAACCAAGCTGATCACATGGACCACCATCTTGCCTAACAATGTAACTATGTGCCATGCTGTGTAGGGTCACCCAAGACAGATGGATCATGGTGGAGAGTTCTGACAAAATATGGTTCATTGATGAGGGGAATGACAAATGACTTCAGCATTCTTGCCTTGAGAACCCCATGAGCAGTATGAAAAGGAAAAAAGGTAGGACACTGAAAGATGAAATCCCCAAGTCGATAGGTGCCCAATATGCTACTAGAGAAGAGCAGAGAAATAGCTCCAAAAAGAATGAAGAGGCCGAGCCAAAGCAGAAACAATGCCCAGTTGTGGATGTGTCTGGTGTTGAAAGTAAAGTCCGGTGCTGTAAGAACAATATTGCATAGGAACCTGGAATGTTAGGTTCTTGAATCAAGGTAAATTGGAAGTTGTCAAATTGGAAATGGCAAGAGTGAACATCAACATTTTAGGAATCAGTTAAATAAATGGACTGGAATGGGCAAATTTAATTCATATGACCATTATATCTACTACTGTGGGCCAGAATCCCTTAGGAGAAATGGAGTAGCCCTCATAGTCAACAAAAGAGTCCAAAATGCAGTACTTGGGTGCAATCTCAAAAATGACAGAATCTCTGTTCACTTCCAAGGCAAACAGAGTCATTTACTAATCATTTATTATAGGATTGATTTATTCAACATACATTAAAATTATCTATGTGCCAGTGTGCTAAACATCAGAATACAGAGATAAGACACAGTCTCAATCCTCAGTGGACTTCCAGTAGAATGTAACAAGGTAAAGCTACTAAAAGCTATAATATTTAAGAAGTTACTGTGGCAGAATTCTATATAAAGGCAATAAAGGGGCCCATATGTGGACCTTAGGGTACAGTTGAACTTGACTGAAATAACTATAATTTTGCTAACATTTCACTAAGAAAAATTTCAACCATAGAAGAAAAACCTAAAAGAATTATACAATAAGCATCTATATATCAGTCACCTATAATCCCCAACTAATATGTTATCACATATCTAAAACTCTATCCACCTATCAATCTTTCAAATTTTTAATGCATTTCAAAGTTTGATGCAGATAGTATCCTTTACTGTCAGAAAGCTTATTATTAACTAAAGTTCAATATTTGTTTATGCTCTGTTTTAAGAGGCTAATTTTGCATATTGAAATGGACACAACTTAAGTAAAATGCTGGAGAATTTTTGACAGAATATAACACCTATGTAACCCAACATTTGTCAAGATCTAGAATGTTACTATCACCTCAGAAAGTTCCTTTAGACCCCTTCCCATAACTAACCCTTCATCTCCCAACACCAGATATTTTGCACTATGAATAAGTTTAGCCTTTGAGAATTTCATATATAAGAAAGTATAGTATGTATTCTTTCATGTAAGACTTCTTTCACTCAGTAATATTTTTGAAGTAGGTCCATGTTTTTTTTGACATTCATCCAAGTTGCTATAAGTCTCAGTAGTAAATTCATTTTTAAAAATTATTATTAAAAACAGAAACCAACACACACTCAAAAATAACCTTTCTAAAATGTGAAAAAAAAACAAAACACTGTAAATGCCAGTTCAAATAACAGAGTAACTATAAAGTACTAATGTTTTCTTTATATTTCAACCATTTTTGGAAATATAAACATAAGCAGGATGACTAAAGAAAAATGAAATTTTAAAAAAGCACACATGCAGTTTATAACCTTAACCATATTTAAGTTTATAGTTTGATAGTGTTGTGTTAAGTATGGGCTACCCTAGTAGGTCAGTGATAACGAATCCGCCTGAAATGCATGGAATGTGGGTTTGATCCCTGTGTCAGGAAGATTCCCTGGGGAAGGAAATGGTAATCCCCTCCAGTATTCTTTCCTGGGCAATCCCACGGACAGAGGAGCCTGGTGGGCTACAGTCCGTGGGGTCACAAAAATTCCGACACAACTTAGTGACTTAAAAAGAATGTGTTAAATATAATCAAATTGTACAACAACACATCTCCCAGACTTTTTCATATAGCAAAATTGAATCTGCATCCATTAAAAAACTCATTTTCCCCTGCCCCAAGCCACTGGTGACCACCAGCAACAAATTCATACAATTTTACTAGTTTGAATACTTTATATAAATGGAATCATGTAGTATCTGTCTTTTTGAGACTGATCTATTTCACTCACATAATATTCTCAAGGTTCATCAATGTTGTAGCATATGACAGGGTTTCCTTCCATTTTAAGGCTGAATTATAGTCCATTGTTTGTATACAGCACATCCATCTATGGATACTTGGGTTGCTTCTTCTTGGCTATTGCACATATTGCTGATATGGACATGGTTATGCCAATCTCTCTTTGAGATACTGGTTTTTAATTCTTTCAAATATATAACCAGAAGTATGATTGCTGATAATTATCTTTTTAATTTTTTAAGGAGCTGTCACATTTTTCCCTAAAGTGACTGCACCATTTTATGTTCTCACCAATAGTGCACTGTGTTCCACTTTCTCTAGTGGTATCCTCATCAATACTTGTTACTTTCTGGTTTTCTTTCTTTTTTTTTTTTTATTTGATAGTAGCCATCCTAATGTGATTGAACTGACATATCATTGTGGTTTTGATTTGCATTTCCCTAGTTACTAACGATGTTGATCATCTTTTCATATGCTGATTGGCCATTTGTATGTAACATGTGAAGAAATGCCTATTTAAGTCCTTCACTCAGTTTTTACTTGGGTTGTTTTCTTTTTTGTGTGGTTGAGTTGTAGGAATTCTATATATTCTGGATATTAACACCTAATGATATAGGTGGTTGGAAAACACTTTCTCCAATTTCATAGGTTGCATCTTCAAACTATGTTGATTATGTCTTTTGATGCACAAAGATTTTTGTTTTATATAGTTCTATGTATCTATTTTTGATTTTGTTGCCTGTGCTTTTGGTGTCATATTTAAGAATATACTGCTCGGGATGGTGCACTGGGATGACCCAGAGGGATGGGATGGAGAGGGAGGTGGGGGTGGAAGGTCAGGATGGGGAACACATGTACACCCGTGGCGGATTCATGTCAATGTATGGCAAAACCACTACAATATTGTAAAGTAATTCATCTCCAATTAAATAAATTTATATCAAAAATAAATTAATAGGAATTAAAAAAAAGAATATACTACCAAATCTAAATCCAATGTCATAAAGCTTTTACCCTGTGTTTTCATTTCATAGGTTTTTTATTTTTCAGTCTTTGATCAATTTTGAAATATTTTTTGTATATGATATAAAGTTACAGTCCAAGATAATTCTTTTGCATTTGGATGTCAGTTGTTCCAGCATCGTTTGTTGATGAGACTGAATGATCTTGGTGAAATGATATATGGTGAAAATTTCACCATATATGTGAGAGTTTATTTCTGGGCTGTCAGTTCTATTCCATGGTCTGTATGCCTGTCTTTACATCACTACCACATTGTTTTGATGACAAACTTTGTAATAATTTTTGAGATCAGAAGTATGAGGCCTCCAACTTTGTTCTTTTTCAAAGTAATTTTGGCTATTTGGAATCCTTTGAGTTTAGATATCCATTTTAGGATGGAGTTTTGTATTTCTGTATAATATCATTGGCATCTTGATAGGGATTACATTGAATCTGTAGACTGCTTTTGGCAATGTTTACATTTTAACAATATTGAGTCTTTCAATCCATGAACATGAAATGTCTTTTCATTTATTAATTTCTTAAAGCAGTGTTTTGTGGTTTTTAGTGTACAAGGGTGTTAAATTTTGTCTTTCCTTCTAGGTTAAATTTATTCTTCAGTTCAGTTCAGTTCAGTCACTCAGTCGTGTTCGACTCTTTGCGACCCCATGAATCGCAGCACGCCAGGCCTCCCTGTCCCTCACCAACTTCCGAAGTTCACTCAAACTCATGTCCATTGAGTCGGTGATGCCATCCAGCCATCTCATCCTCTGTCGTCCCCTTCTCCTCCTGCCCCCAATCCTTCCCAGCATCAGGGTCATTTCCAGTGAGTCAGCTCTTCATATGAGGTGGCCAAAGTATTGGAGTTTCAGCTTCAACATCAGTCCTTCCAGCGAACACCCAGGACTGATCTCCTTTAGGATGGACTGGTTGGATCTCCTTGCAGTTCAAGGGACTCTCAAGAGTCTTCTCCAACACCACAGTTCAAAAGCATCAATTCTTTTGTGCTCAGCTTTCT
Organism: Giraffa tippelskirchi; assembly: GCF_054371585.1. Lineage (NCBI taxonomy): Eukaryota > Metazoa > Chordata > Mammalia > Artiodactyla > Giraffidae > Giraffa > Giraffa tippelskirchi. The sequence goes on from NC_137289.1 coordinate 67,243,327, forward strand.
TCACAGTCCAAGTCTCACATCCATACATGACTACTGGAAAAACTATAGACTTGGCTAGATGGACCTTTGTTGGCAAAGTAATGTCTCTGCTTTTTAATATGCTATCTATTCTTAAGTAGTTTATTTGTATTATTATAAATGGAATTTGTTATTCATTTCCTTTTTAGCTCATTTATTGTTAGTGTATAGAGACACAACTGACATTTATGTGTTGATTTTGTAGCCTGCAACTTTGCTCTGAGTTTTTTGATTAGTTCTAACAGTTTTTCTTTTAATGGAATCTTTAAAATTTTCCACACATAAGATTATATTTTACCTATAAGGACATCAAGAATAAAGTTAAAATGAGAATTTAGTCTTTTCTTATAAGTCTTTACATCCCTGGCTGTTATATTAAGAGAGAAATGAGGACGGAGGGAGGGATGGTGGGTCTATGTCACATCTGTAAAACCCCAAATATATAGAATTAATCTTATAAAAGATTATGTCATCTGTAAACAAACATAATTTATTTTTTTCTTTTCTAATTTGGATGCTTTTTATTTTATTTATTTATTTATTTTTTCTTTACTTGTTTGCTCTGGTTAGATCTTCCAGTACTATGTTGAATAGAAATGTTAAAAACAGACATCCTTTTGTAGTTCTTGATCCTAGAGGAAAATCTTTCAACTCTTTTACCATTTAGTATTATGTTAACTGTAGGATTTTTATATATGACCTTTACTATGCTGAGGTAGTTTATATAGTTAGTTTGTTGAATATTTTTTATCATGAAAGGGTGTTAAATTTTGTCAAACATTTTTTATTAATAATGTTTATTTTAATTCTTTATTAATAATAAGATATATTATTTATTACTGAATATTATTCCTTATATACATATATTACAGTTTATCTTATCATTCTCCTGTTGATATATACCTGGGTTGTTCTAGTATTTGGCTATCATGAACAAGTGGTCATATTTTAAACCAGCCAGGTTCAAACCAAATAGCCTCATCTGCTCTGTTTCCAGTGCAATTCATCATTGTATTTGTTGGATTTCTTATCTGCTTATACATGACAATTGGCTGTCAGTGGACTATGTTCCCTCCAACTAGCATTTAAAACCTTCCAAAATGTGAACCCAATTAGCTTTGTGTTTTTTCCCTCCATAAAAACAACATTCTGCCCATGGTGTTGCTAGCCCCTAAATAAGGTAAATCAATTTCTTACTTTCACTCATGCTTTCATTTGTAATAATCATAGAAAATAATAACAACAATAATACTGTTTTCCTTCTGTCTGTTTAAAAAATCCATTCCTGCTGGTGAACTTATTGAAAGTGTGTATGTGCCTCTTATCTCTCTAAAAGATTGTTTTATTCATAACTCAGTAGAGAATAACATATGGCATTTATGGGTACTTTTTGGGCAGCGATATTTGTTGTTCATTCATTTGTTTCTCTGTTTGTCCTTTTAATCTGTCCCCACTGAGTACTTCTATGTGTCTAGGCATAAAATGGTGGCTAAGACTGATCTCATGTCCTGAACTTATATTCTAGTGAGGGAGACCTACATCAATCTAAAAAGTCTAGGAATTTATAATTAAAAAATGAGCCAATAACAAGGAAAATACAAGGAACTATGATAATATACAAGGAGACGTGATCTTTTCTTCAAGGGAAGGAGAAGCAAGACAGATTTCCCCAAAGAATTGACATTTCAGATGAAATTTTAACATTGAGTAGAAATTAAGTAGAAATTGGGAAGGGAGTACGTCAAGGCTGTATGTTGTCACCATGCTTATATAACTTATATGAAGAGTACATCATGCAAAATGCCAGGCTGGATGAAGCTCAAGCTTGAATCAAGATTGCTGGGAGAAATATCAATAACCTCAGATTACAGATGACACCACCTTAATGGCAGAAACCGAAGAGGAACTAAAGAACCTTTTGATGAAAGTGAAAGAGGAGAGTGAAAAAGCTGGCTTAAAACTCAACATTCCAAAAGCTAAGATCATAACATCTTGTCCCATCACTTCATAGCAAATAGATGGGGAAAAAATGGAAACAGTGACAGACTTTATTTTCTTGGGCTCCAAAATCACTGCAGATGGTGACTACAGCCGTGAAATTAAAAGACACTTGGTCCTTGGAAGAAAAGCAATGACCAACCTAGACAGCATATTAAAAAGCAGAGACATCACTTTGCATTCACAAGTCCATATAGTCAAAGCTATGGTTCTTCCAGTAGTCATGTAAGCATGTAAGAGTTGGACCATAAAGAAGGCTGAGCACCAAAGAATTGATGCTTTCAAACTGTGATGCTGGAGAAGACTCTTGAGAGTCTCTTGGACAGCAAGGAGATCAAACCAGTCGATACTAAAGGGAATCAGCCCTGCATATTCATTGGAAGACTGAAGCTGAAACTACAATACTTTGGCCACCTGATGCGAAGAGCCAACACATTGGTTAAGACTCTGATGCTGGGAAAGATTGAAGGCAGGAGGAGAAGGGGGCGACAGTGGATGAAATGGTTGAATGGTATCATCAACTACAGGGACACGAGTTTGAGCAAACTCAGGGAGATACTGAAGGACAGGGAAGCCTGGCACACTGCAGTCCATGGGGTCACAAAGAGTTGGACATGACTGAGTGACTGAACAATAAAAAATAAGCAGGTAAGTCAGGGGAAGTGTGCAGAAATGCAATTTAGGCAGAAGAAACAGCATTTGCAAGAGCCCTAAAACATGAGGGATCTTGAAGAGTGAGTATTGACAGTGACTATATGGCTGAAGCACAGAGAACTGTGTGGAGAGTAGAAGGAAATTTGGATGGAGAGCTAGGCAAGGTCTTGCAGGGCCTTCATAAGCCAGGGTAAGGATTTCGATCTTTATCCTAAGAATGATTGGAAATCTTTAAAGAATTTATTTTTTTTTAAACTATCACCCTGGTTGTAATATTGGAGAGAGATTGTAATGAACAAATGCAGGGAGAAAAGTTAAGAGGCTGAGGCTGTGTTGTTGGCTGATGATGGTTCTTTGAACTTGGGTGATGGAAGCAGGTATAGAAGTGGACAGTGTCAAGATTTATTTGGAAGGTAAAATCAGTGGAAATTAGTGGAGAGATATGGTTATCGATTGAGGGGGGTTAAGGATGATTTCTAGTGTTTTGGCTTGTGTGGATGGGTGGTGATAGTGCCATTGACTTCCATATGTGGCAAATCCTCCCCCACTTACATGGTCTTGCACACATGCTTGCACACCCAATCTCTGATGCCAACAAACTTTATTCCAGGTATGCTATTTTGCTCTTAAGGTAGAGAAGTTGTGCAAAGGTAGTGTGTGGTTGTTAGGCTCCTAGTTATGTGAGTTGATCAACTGACTATACTGGGCTCTTCCAAAGTCACTTTAGGAAAAATTGGAAAAAAGAACTCAGAGCCCTATCTTAGGGCACACAAGAGGGATTTTTGAGTAGTGTCACATACATACTACTTTAAAGACTCGCTTCTCTAGTGTGGCTCTAGAGAGCCTTGAGAAATTCTCTAATAGTGTAATTTCTTGGGTATCTGAGCAATTTGGTAGCTATTCTACAGTTCAGCAGGGACTTTGTTATGCATGAAGTGCCTCTTAGTGGCTTCTGAAGGAAGTTGCCCAACTGCTCATGGGAAAGGGAGTTTTATGATATGGAAGAGGTCAGTCAGTCAATAGTAGCTGGACCTGAGGCTGCACTTGGAAGTTGTGAAAGGTGGTGAATTACAAACTGAAAGGAATTTAAGGCACTACTAGATATTAGGCTAAGGAAGCCCTTTTACTGCCTAAGTCCTGCTCTGTCACAGCAGGGATGCAGGGATTACCTGCAGGGGAAGAAGAGATTGTGCAACCTGAAAAATCATGTTAGATTTAATTATTAAATTCTAAATCAATATTCACATTACATGATTCATCATCAAGCCTAGTACCTGCAGAGACCTCCTTTGGCATTGCATTAATTTCACAAAGGTAACACTCTTCCTAACTGGAAATATGGTGTTTTATTTTACTATGATTCTTACTTTCTTCTAGATAACTATTTATCATTTGTCTAAAGGGGAACCCTTGTGAGAGGAAAGATCATGAGATTTCTGAAGAGTCCATCTGCTCCCTACGTTTTTTCCCTTGACAACCTGCTTGCTTTCAAACTGATACTGAAACAAGACAGGCATCCAGGTTTACCTAATGCCAGCCAGCCTCAGCATTGTTAACATAAGTCAAAAGTTTATGAATCACAGTGGGAAATTTATTCATCTTTTAAAAAATAGAGAATCTGCAATTCATATCAGGGCTAGAAATTCAAGTTTGAAAGCGGTCTTTGAAATTCTTTTTTTTTTTCTCTCTTTTTTTAAAATTTATTTAGTTTAGTTTGGGGCTAATTACTTTACAATATTGTAGTGGTTTTTGCCATACATTGACATGAATCAGCTATGGGTTTACATGTGCTCCCCATCCTGAACCCCCCTCCCACCTCCCTCCCCATCCCATCCCTCTGGGTCATCCCATTGCCCCAGCCCTGAGCATTTGTCTCATGCATCGAACCTGGAATGGTGTTCTGTTTCACATATGATAATATACATGTTTCAATGCTATTCTCCCAGAACGTCCCACCCTCACCTTCTCCCTCAGAGTCCATAAGACTGTTCTATGCATCTGTGTCTCTTATTCTGTCTCACATACAGGGTTATTGTTACCATCTTTCAAATTCCATATATATGCATTAGTATACTGTATGGGTGTTTTTCTTTCTGGCTTACTTCACTCTGTATAATGGGCTCCAGTTTCATCCATCTCAATAGAACTGATTCAAATGTATTCTTTTTAATGGCTGAGTAATATTCCATTGTGTATATGTACCACAGCTTCCTTATCCATTCATCTGCCTATGGACATCTAGGTTGCTTCCCTGTCCTGGCTATTATAAACAGTGCTGAGATGAATATTGGGGTACACGTGTCTCTTTCAATTCTGGTTTCCTCGGTGTGTATGACCAGCAGTGTGATTGCTAGGTCATATGGCAGTTCTATTCCCAGTTTTTTAAGGAATCTCCACACTGAAATTCTTATAATTCAAAATCAACACAGGCAGTAGTAATCAGCCAGGTACATTTGTTAGCTCCCCCAAGGTGTACAGGTGCTTAAGACAGAGGCTTGTTTAGGGACCTCTGAATTCAGAAAATTCCACAGGAATGAAAGGCTTCTTAACTAAAAGAGTTGCTTCCTTAAGCTTGTAGCTTGTTACCAGGAGGTTATGGAACATGGGATAGCACATGGAAGGGAAACTGTCGTTAAGAGATGAAACCCCAATGTTCATTGAATGGTCCCTTCCAGAAGGAACAACTATCAGGAGAATTTAAGAATTATGAGTTTGGACTGGATAAGTGCTTGTCTTACTCACTGCACATTTTCCTTTCTTTGTATAGGAAAAAGTCACCTTTAAAATTTAATCTTTAATGTTTTTTTTAGACCCAAAGATGTAAGTTGTTCAAAAGGATATTTAGAAGTTGTGTTTAATGTTAAATTCATGATAAAGAGGCATATTCAGAACATTGCAACTGTGCTACTTGGTTAGGAGATTTATATAAGCGAAAAACATTCCTCAAGATCCTCTCTAAATAAACTATATTCACCATTCCTGCAAGGGATTTGGGAGTTACTCCAGCCAGCAATATGCCTATTCTCAGTTTTCCTCACCTTTCCCCCACACATAGAGGCTTAACAGGTTTTAAAGTTCAGGGAACTCATATGTCTCTGTTTTCCAATTCAAATTTTGTCTATCTTAATTAGTTAAATTTTATCATTTTCACAAGTAAAGGCTTAGTAAGATTGAAGACTTCCTGGCCATTTCCTCCACAGGGACCACAGAACAAAGTTGACAAGTGAAATGCACTTATTTTAATACAGTATTTCTGTTTGTGACAGTTAGATTTTTGCCTGCAGCTTGCCACATAGGGTGTTGGGAGTAGGTTAGTTGATATCTTTTCACCTTTGAATCACAATATGTTCATCAAATAAACAGAACACTTTAAAAAGGGGGAAAAAACTTTTAGGAAATAAATTTGATTTTATGAATCATCCAGTCTTCAGTGGAGACTGTGTTTACAACATAGTATGATTGCCAAAATGAAAAATACTTTTGTGCTGTATAGATGTAACATCATTCTCTGAAATCCAGCTATTTCTTTTCAATTTTTATTGGAATTAACAACTTTGGTATGTGATACTGGTGAGATGCCACATACTATGGTTGAAACCAACAATATAATTGCTTCCCCTACCGTCTTATCTTATTTTTCACCTTAAATTTCTTTCCATCCTATAGGAAAATGACTGGGTAATGCTCAAGTATCACATCAGTATGTTTCATCCTTTTCTGTTCTACAACATAATTACACATAGTAATTGAGTTATCCTTGCTGACAGGCCAATAGTTGGTAGGTAATAGAGATATAGGTCATCTTGGAGAAGGTATTACAAGGCATTGAAAGCATTGGTATATGTTGCTAGAGGAATAGCATTATGCACTCATGATAATAAATTTTCCTTTTTTAAAAGCCTCACAGAAATTCACCGCACTGATGAAACTAAACAAGTTGTGACTGGACCCATGAAGGGAAAGGATCACATGCTTAGAACACTTTGAAAGAAGTTTGCAATGGTCACAAATCCATTGGAAATTTCAGATCATTTGTATATTTGTACATGATCTGATGTGCTTTGATAAATGTAGTGTGCAGTTTCTCACAGGAGAAATCAGGGATAGGACAAATGGTGTTTCTACTGAACAAGGGTTTGCTCATGCACGTTAGATATTGTGAATGATGTGATTGTGTATCCTTCTCTAAGTCCTTTGCCTGACAGCTTAAACCCAAAATTGTGGCTCACATTTTCCATTGTATAGGACTTAACAAGTTTTTTCCTGACTAATTTGACACACTGAACTCTCTTGGACTTTACAGATTTAATTTCACCTTTGCCTTACGGTTCCACTTATTTTTTTAATTTATTACATTTTATTGTATGGCATGCATCTTTGTGAACTGCTAAGCTGCCTCATAATGTTTTTGGGACAAGGCATGATAGAGAGGCGAGGGTGGGGCCCTACCGAGGGAGAGTTTGTGTGTGTGTGTGTGTATGTATGTGTGTGATATAGTGTGTGTGTGTGTATATGTGTGATATTGTGTGTGTGTGTGAGAGAGAGAGAGAGAGAGAGAGAGAGAGAGAGAGAGGGAATGATTGATTTGTGAATGCAGCCTAGCTGATCAATACAATGACCTCTGTGTTGAATTAAATTTGCTGGCAAGCACACATGATGGCAATAAGACAAAAAAAAAAAAATCAAGCTATTTAACCTACCACCTCAGTAAGTTTCAGGTTCTTAAGATAAAAATGAAAACTTGGACTATATTTCATGTACTATAGTTAGAATCACCTCACCACCTTCCCCGTTAAATTGATTGTTATTGCGTTAAACCCTTAATAAAGGATTCAAAATATTCATACTCCTCAATTAGCTAGAATCGGTCTTCATTTTTATGGAAAAATATCAGATAAGAAGGACATAAGCTAATTTCCAAGATTTGTTTCTTAAAACTTAGCTTCTACTGCTATAAGGTCTTGTGTATGTTACTGTCAACCCATTGTTCGTGCCATTCTTGAGCTCTGTATTTAGAATTTTCTCTGCTTAGAATACACTACTCCCTCACTTAATACATTGGCAAACTACTAATATTTCAAATCTTAGCTCAAGTATCCTCTCTCAGAGAATCTTTATGAACCATCTCCAAGCTGGGTTGGATACCTGCCTAACTCTATCATAAGATCTTGTGTCCAACTCTATTGGCCCACACTGTATTTAAAATATGTGTGTCCTTCTACTGGATTTTGAGTGACCTGGAAGGGAAAGAAGTTTGTCATAGGTATTCCTTGTTGTGTCCCTAGAACCTTACATAGTGTGTCCTTTTAACAAGAATTCAATTAAATGAATTAATGAAATAATTTTCTTCATACTTTGTCAGTCTAAATGACCAGAGGTTCACATGATCTGAGCATGCTTATAAAATGATTATTTCTTTGAACATTTTATGATTTGGTTTATTTTGAAATGGAAACAACCAGAATCTCACCTCTAAATATATGTCTACAGGCCCCTATTGGGCAGCTGGGAAAATCCTGTGATAGCCTCTTGTTGTTAGGTAGGTTTACAAGGGCATTCTTCTGTGGGTGACAACTGTTCCACACAGCACCTGCCTTTGGCCTATCTTTCAGTTCAGTTTAGTTCAGTCGCTCAGTCATGTCCGAATTTTGCGACCCCATGAATCGCAGCACGCCACGCCTCCCTGTCCATCACCAACTCCCGGAGTTTACCCAAACTCATGTCCATCGAGTCAGCGATGCCATCCAGCCATCTCATTCTCTGTCGTCCCCTTCTCCTCCTGCCCCTAATCCTTCCCAGCATCAGGGTCTTTTCCAATGAGTCAACTCTTTGCATGAGGTGGCCAAAGTATTGGAGTTTCAGCTTCAACATCAGTCCTTCCAATGAATCAACCCAGGGCTGGTCTCCTTTAGGATGGACTGGTTCGATCTCCTTGCAGTCCAAGGGACTCTCAACAGTCTTCTCCAACACCACAGTTCAAAAGCATCAATTCTTTGGCGCTTAGCTTTCTTCACAGTCCAACTCTCACATTCATATGTGACTACTGGAAAAACCATAGCCTTGACTCGATGGACCTTTGTTGGCAAAGCAATGTCTCTGCTTTTTAATATGCTATCTAGGTTGGTCATAACTTTCCTTCCAAGGAGTAAACGTCTTTTAATTTCATGGCTGCAATCACCATCTGCAGTGATTTTGGAGCCCCCCAAAGTAAAGTCTGACACTGTTTCTACTGTTTCCCCATTTATTTCCCATGAAGTGGTGGGACGGGATACCATGATCTTAGTTTTATGAATGTTGAGCTTTAAGCCAACTTTTTCACTCTTCTCTCTCACTTTCATCAAGAGGCTTTTTAGTTCTTCTTCACTTTCTGCCATAAGGGTGGTGTCATCTGCATATCTGAGGTTATTGATATTTTTCCTGGCAATCTTGATTCCAGCTTGTGCTTCTTCCAGCCCAGCATTTCTCATGATGTACTCTGCTTATAAGTTACTAAGCCCCAAATCACTGGGTAATTTTCCCTCCAATGTCTGCACACGTTTTCAACCCTGTGGAGGCAGTTAAACTCTTCAGTTGGTAAGGACACAACCCAATTATAGGGGGAGCTGCTGAATCTTTCAGATAATATCAGTAATTCAGAGACTAAAGCATGCGATGCTTGGATTTTGCACTGTACTCTGGATGAGTTTCTTGTAATTCTTATGACAGTATTATCAGATCCATTTCTGAAATTCATATGTCATGAGTGACCTGATGTGCCAAGTCCTTAAATATCACCAATTTTTAAATGGAGTTAAAGTTAGAATCTAAAGCTTTAAATCTCTCATGTAAATAGACTAAAAGAGGCCCTCATTATTTTAAAGCTAGTTCAAATAGGTCAGGTGTCAGAGTTCATCTCTTTGGTGAATTTTAGAATACACATGTCATTTACGATGGTTACATAATTATACTGCTAGAAAATAATGTTTTTTTTTTCTGAACATGTGGCATAGAAAATTATTGCACAGGATGAGTTTAATGAAATTGTCTTCCAGTGGGGTAAATAATCAAAGGACAGAGAGCTGGGTATTAGGTTTATTAGAGGCTTATTTCCCTAAATTATACCTTGTTAGAAGTAGGGAGTCTACACATTTTAGGTGGAAACAGATGAGTTAAAGGGAGGTGAGAGGGGGGTTCAGGGTGGGGAACACATGTACACCCATGGCTGATTCATGTCAATGTATGGCAAAAACCACTACAATATTGTAAAGTAACTAGCCTCCAATTAAAATAAATTAATTAATTAAAAAAATAAGCCACATTGCTTTATTGACTATGGATTTGCATTCTTTTTTTCTCTTAAATTATGTGACTAAAGTTATAAACTGTAGTACCACTAAAACTTTCTTTCTAATCTTGTCATAATCTATCCACTGTGATACCAGTGACAACTTTTTAAAGATATTTGTGAAAACATCATGACCTGTAGTCTATGAAGATCATAGTTTTCAATTATGTATTTCATAATTTTCAAAACCAGAGTGAAAAAAGTATGATTTCAATTAATTGCATGTAAAATCCCAAGGAACATTATTTAAGACTCAGGAAGTAGACATTTGCATATTTTAGAGCTTTAATGAACTTTAGAAGTCCTCTACTATGCCCCTCTCCACACTGTATAGATGAGAAATTGAAAAGAGAAGGTAACATGCCATTCACCAAGTCACACAGCTTGCAGGTCCCAAACAGGCAGTAACATGATACACTTTTCTGTCTTGAAGTATACTTTTCCATTTTTCTTTATTTTTTAATATATTTTTTGAAGTACCATTCTTTTAGCTCCCTTCTAATGGGGAGACTCTAAAGCATTAGGGTAATATTAGTGAAGAAATGCAGTGTCAAAATATATATTTGGTTTAGAGTGTCAGTACATTCCTGAAGTATTCAAATGAAAATTTTAAATGTCCTTGGATTATTTCTGGAGAGAAGAGCAACTTGATGGATACTTTAATATCTGTCCTATAATCTCCAAAGGTGTTTTAACTTGAAGATTAGATGGTTTTCATATTTTATTGGAAAAATAAGTGTTTTCAAGTAAATTAGCATCAATATCAGAATGGAAAATTAAGATAAGTTTGAAATATTTGCTGATAGTGAGTTATTAAATATTAGAATGAGTTAGTAAAAGAGGTACATAATTGAGGGGCTGTCACATTCAAGGAAAATTTTTATCTATTTGGGATGCTGCTGCTGCTGCCAAGTCGCTCCAGTCGTGTCCGACTCTGTGCGACCCCATAGACGGCGGCCCACCAGGCTCCGCCATCCCTGGGATTCTCCAGGCAAGAATACTGGAGTGGGGTGCCATTTCCTTCTCCAGTGCATGAACAGGAAAAGTGAAAGTGAAGTCGCTCAGTCATGTCTGACTCTCAGCGACCCCAGGGACTACAGCCTATTTGGGATAAATCAATCTATATATTTCACTGACAGTATTTTTGATATATTTACATAGGGGAAAACTGATTCAACAATGGTTTGGACTAAACATTTAGCAAATAAATGAAATTGCTTTAGTGTTTTTATGAAACTCTCATTCTGTGACTTCAGTTCAGTCACTCAGTCATGTCCAACTCTTTACAACCCCATGGACTGCAGCAAACCAGCCTTCCCTGTCCATCACCAACTCCCAGAACTTGTTCAAACTCATGTCATTCGAGTCGGTGATGCCATCCAACCATCTCATCCTCTGTCATCCCCTTCTTCTCTCGCCTTCAAACTTCCCCAGCATCAGGGTGTTTTCCAATGAGTCAGTTTTTTGCATCAGGTGGCCCAAGTATTGGAGTTTCAGCTTCAGCATCAGTCCTTCCAATGAATATTCAGGACTGATTTCCTTTAGGATGGACTGGTTGGATCTCCTTGCAGTCCAAGGGACTCTCAAGCATCTTCTCCAACACCATGGTTCAAAAGCATCAATTCTTCAGCGCTCAGCTTTCTTTATGGTCCAACTCTCACATCCATACATGACTACTGGAAAAACCATAGCTTTGACTAGATGGACCTTCATTGGCAAAGTAATGTCTCTGCTTTTTAATATGCTGTCTAGGTTGGTCACAGCTTTTCTTCCAAGGAGCAAGCATCTTTTAATTTCACAGCTGCAGTCACTATCTATAGTGATTTTGGAGCCCAAGAAAATAGTCTCTCACTGTTTCCATTGTTTCCCTAGGGTTCAATTAAAATAATTAAGGGAGGAAAAAATAAATAAATAAATACAATAAAATAAAATAATTAAGGGAGACAGCATAACATAGCAAAGCAAACATGAGTTTTGTGAGAGGCAGACCTGGGTTTGATATCTGAATTGGATAAATACTTCTTCAATTATGAACAATTCATTTAAACTTTCTTGAATGTAATATGCCATCTGTAAAATGGAGGTAATAATGCCCACAGTGCATTGTCTTCAGGATTAACACTAATGCATGTGCTTGCGTTACATTAACACTAATGTTAAGTGTTTGGTTCATTGTAAATGCATTAACTAATGCATGTGCTTATGTTGCATTAACACTAATGTAAGTGCTTGGTTAATTGTAAATGATCAATAAATGGTAAATCTCATTATTTGAGAAGTAATAGGAGCTATGGTTTAAAATGCAAGTTTATTTTGAAAATGATTGCCAATAGTTCAAAGGAAATATAACATCAGGAGATTCTGTCTTGGTGGAAGAGATGGAGTGTAGGACTATACCAGAGAAGAGAAGCCACTAGTTAAGTTGAATAACTATTGAACAATTCATTCATTCAACAAATATTTATTGAGTTCCCTCTCAAACAGTGGTGTACACTGTTCCAAGGTATAGGGATTCAGCAGTGAAAAAGACAGAAAATTGTCAAATTAGCAAAGGGTGATCTATAAGACCTTTTTCTTGATAATTTTATTTCAGCATTGGTAAGTTGTGTAATTGGTAGTTTTAAGAAAATCTATTTAGAGGAAGGCTCCCCAGGTGGTGCTAGTGGTAAAGAACCCACCTGCCAATGCTAGGGACTTAAGAGACACAGGTTCGTGGGTTGGGAAGATCCCTTGGCGAAGGGCATGGCAACCCACTCCAGTATTCTTGCGTGGAGAATCCTATGGACAGAGGAGCCTGGCGGGCTAAAGTCCATAGGGTCGCAATTGGATACGACTGAAGTACTTAGCACATTTATAGGAAAACATTTTTCCAAGTAGGAGCCTGTGTTTATATGTTTGAAAGTTAACTAGCTATATGTGAAATGACCAAATTTTCTTTGCTATTATTCCAAAATAAGTTACTTTCACCATCTCATAGCAAGCACCCTGAATTTTAATAAGATGGTAACTAGAGTGGGTCATGCATGTATTGATATATTCAACAAATTATTTTAAGTGCCTTCTAAAGACCAGGCTGGATTTATAGTGATGAACAAAGAGAAGTAATTAGTATTTTACAGTTTATTGTGAGAAGTAGACATTAACATGTTAAATAGGTTTAAATGTTATGAAATTACATAAAGGAAGAAAATCAAAGTCTGTGAGAAAGAATAATAAGCAGGAGCTGATTTTATAGTGCCGTGGTGAGCAAAGTCCTCTCTGAGGAAGCACTGTTCAAATTGGGAATTGGATGATGAATAGGAGTTAGCTAAGCAGAAACAGTGTCTGTGCCCTGTGGGGTAGGATGGTGGTGGTGGGCATATTCTAGGAGAGGGAACATATGAATGCAGGAAAGAACAGACCCATTTGAAGAACTCAAAGACAATGAGCATTTAGGCAGTACTAAAAGAACAAAGCTGGCCTATCAATACAACTTCAGGAACACGAACATCATATTCTAACTCTGAAATTTGGGGAAACAGCTCTTTAGTCAAGTTCTTCCTGAAATTTAGATGTTGGGTAGGTCCATTCACTGTATTTGCCTCTTCATATTAGTGTAGGTCATGCGGTACCCTGTACCTGAATTATACCTGGACGGTATGATGTTGAAATCAATTATTCCCACACATGCAAAACACTTCCAATTGTCCCCCCCCCACCCATACTGTGTTGTTGCAGCAAATAAATATTTGAGAAATTGGAGAGCTTTTTTCATTTATCTCTTATAGCTATCAGCTCGACTGCGTCACTTAGATTTTTCAAAAGAATATACCTGAGAAAACCAGACATTTTATACAGATAGCAACTCTTACTAAGACACACACACATGCAAATTCATTTTTACTGTGACACAGCAGGAAACCCATTAAGACAAGTCAGACCTGTTCAGGTCTCACTTTCTGAATGTGACCTCTAAAAGGTGATCTTGGATTTTTGATGTTAGCAGGGGGAAAAATGGACTATACAAATAGAAATATAATTTTAAACTGAAATGATCACTTTGGTGGAGGAATTGGACATGAGGAGAAGGAAGGTATCGGGAACTGTAATCAGATTTTTTAATATCAAATAAATCCTTGACTATGAAAATCAGGGTGGAGGTAAGTGTGAAATGGAGATATCGTCAATTTCACCGCTGAGCACGCTAACATATTTTACTTTTAGGTTAAAGCTGATTAAAAGCTATTTTAAAAGGCTGGAATAAAATATTATCCAAGAAAACTTGAGAAAAATGTGACACTGAAATGATAAGGCCCTTGGATGATAAGACGTAGGGAGAGGTGGAATACCTTATTACGTATTCTTCAGGAGACTTTTCCCTTTTGACTGATGGGACAAATTGAGGAAACTGTACTCTGTTTAACATCTATTCGCTATGTTCTATGTGTAAAGCTTTTATGCCTTTTACTCTGCAGTCTAATTTCATTAAAATTTTATTTGGCTATCTACAAAGAAACCCCTGGGCTTTCTATTGAGCTTGGCCGCAGACTAGAAAGAAAGAAAAAGACAAGTCTAGTATTCCAAAGAGGAAAACTTGTAAAACTATCTGGTTGAGGTCACCTGCAAATGATACACACCTCGTGTAAACCTGGACACTTATGAGAATCAGCAGTTATAGAGCAACACGTCAGACCTTTAGAAGATTTAACACCATTCTCTGAAGCCCCCACCACTTTCTATAAGCTTAATTCACTACTGGAGCACATAACATTTGATATTTACTTCTGCTCTTCTTCATTCTTTAAGAATTACCAAATTGTTAAAAAAAATAAGCCTTATATCAAAACATCTCTAAGGGTAGGTCAAACAAACATTTCTCAGAACATATAAATCTGTTTGAAGGAGTATGTCTGTCAGACTTCAAGGAAAAGTGGTAAGTAAATCAAGTAATTTCATGAAATATGGACTTGTACTTTGATGGCTTGATCTTCATCTTTGCTGTTTAACCTTTCTACCCTGCAAAACTCCAAAAATGTGTGCACAATGAAGGTTCTTACACAGTTCTCTTCTGTTGCATCAAGCAGGACCAATGCATTGTGATTCTTCCAGTGATAATGATTGGAAGTAAAACAGTGGGATGCAGTTAGAGATAATATTTCTGATCATGAACATCTGGCTATTTCATGGACACTGTCTTTAAATCATGGATATTGGGAGTGCTTTAAAAATAAACTGACAAATGATGTTATAGAAAAAAAAAGAAAAAAATTTAATTGGGGAACATTTTACACAGCATATTTATATATCCTGAAATATAAAAATGTGTTGCTATGCATTGTAACTTGGCACTGTTTACTTACATTTTGTTGCTGTTTAATGTTTTTGAATGTAGTTTTAAGATGAACATGAATGCCTTGTTTTATTACAGTTAAATACAAGTGTGAAGTGAAGCGAAGTGAAAGTTGCTCAGTCTTGTCCGACTCTTTGCAATCCCATGGACAGTCCATGGAATTCTCCAGGCCAGAATACTGGAGTGGGTAGCTTTTCCCTTCTCCAGAGGATCTTCCCAACCCAGGGATCAAACCCAGGTCTCCCACATTACAGCTGTGGGTTTGCTATATTCACAGTTCTGCCAAAAATATAGTGCATTGTGTGTCTTTATGTTCTGAATATTTGGAGTGAACAAGGAAAGAAAGAATAGGTGAACATGATTCACTCACTGATTTCTGAAACTTTATAGGGAAAACTACAGTTCTTGGTTTAAGGCAGAACACACTGACTTCTAGCCCACAACCAAATGGGTGCTTCAGCATGCTGTCTCACATTGTTTTGGAGAAATCAATGTATGTGAGATCTGATTCCTATAGGAGAGCAAAAAGTCATCTCATATTTATTAGAGCAACTCTGGTAGTTTATTTTGAAAAGAGGAAATGATTGACTATGGTATGTTCTTAGAAATACAGGCTATTTTTATTCTTAAACCATTGACTTTCTAAATGGAAGACAGCAAAGACTGGAGAGTCAGATGGTTCTGGATGCAAATTCAAGATGCCCCATATACTAGCTGTGTGATGTTGGGTGAATTGTTGCTGTCATTTAGTCACTAAATCATGTCTGACTCTTTTGTAACCCCATGGACTGTAGCTGCCAGGCTCTTCTATCCATAGGATTTTCCAGGCAAAAATACTGGAGTGGGTTGTCATTTCCCTCTCCAGGGGGGTTTCCTGACCCAGGGATTGAACTTACATCTCCTGAATTAGCAGGTGGGTACTTTACCACTGAACCGCCACGGAAGCCCATTGGGTGGACTACTTAACTGTTATGAGCTGAATTATGAATCTTCCTCCCCAAATTCATGTGTTGAAGTGCTAACCCCATGTACCTGTGAATGTGGCAAGCTAAAATTAAGTTATTAGGGTGGGTCCTCATCCAATCTGACTGATGTCCTCGCAGAAAGAGGAAATATACACATAGGTAAGTACAGAAGGAAGACTATGTGAAGACAAGGAGAGAATGGCCATCTGCAAGCCAAATAGAGCAGCCTCAAGACATCAAATCTGCCGACACCTTGATCTCGAAGTTCTAGCCTCTAGAGTTGTGAGAAAATAAATTTCTGTTGTTAACCCCTTCCATCTTTGTTAGGATAGCCCTGCATATGAATACAGATAGGACCCTTGTGAGTTTCAATATTCACATTAAATAAGGATTGTGAAGCACCTGGCCCACTTCAGGCACTCAGTGAATGCTGTGTTTTTGTCATTATGCCTCATAGACTATCTTTTTCTCCATTCAAAATGGATGATATGCTTAATGATATAAGTCTGTGAAACTGTTCTTTGAAAAATCATAAAAGAAATTATGATTCAGGGTATATATGTGCCAAAACTGGGTTGTTGGAACCAAATATCCTTGATCTCTTCTGCAGGGCTTGCTCTTACCCTTTTGATTGCCAGTTTACTGGATTGCTCCAAAACTCAATGGAGCAAACTCGCTAATAGTATAGAACTGTTTCATAAGTTACCAAGTTCTAGTTGAGAACTTACAAGTGCTTGAGACTTGAAATACAGATGATTGGGGTATATACCATTTATCATATAGTAAAATCTATTATGTATTTTTCATTTTAGGTTGGCCCAGGCTGAGATGGTAAGAAAAAAAAAAAGGTTCTTCTTTATGTATGCTCCATTTAGCCTGAAAAAAACCACTACTTTGTCATCATATTAAGAAAAATGAGCTTTAGGTACTTAACTAGTTAGCTCAGTGGAAGACCAGATACTGAATACAGTCAACTTTAATAATTTTCCACAGTGCAAGAAAAAGGACAGAAATCTTAGCATCCAGGAGAAACTCAAGAATAAAGTCTGATATTGGTTGTATTACAATGCTGATATACTACCTAAAGGCTTTTTATCAGATACAGTGCTTTAAGAGCCAACTCATTCCTGCTTGAGCTCTATATTGGTAATAAGTTCTTATGGAAGTTATTTTTATAGTTTTGATGTATCTAAATTTAAATGAAGAGAAGCAGAAGGGCAGTATGCTACAAAAAAGCCAGCTTATCTTTATTTTTTTTTATTGAATTATGATTGATTTAAAATATTGTGTTAGTTTCAGGTGTACAGCAAAGTGATTCAGTTATACATATATATATATTATTTTTCAGATTCTTTTCAATTATAGCTTATTACAAGCTATTGAGTATAGTTCCCTGTACTATACAATAGGTCCTTGTTGTTTATCAATTTTATATGTAGTAGTTAGTAGTGTGCACATTGGAAAAGGCAATGACAACTCACTCCAGTGTTCTTGCCTGGAGAATTCCATGGATAGAAGAGCCTGGCAGGCTACAGTCCATGGGATTACAAAGAGTCAGACACGACTGTGTGACTAACACAGTGTGTGTATGTCAATCCCAAACTCTTCATTTATCCCGCCTCCCTTTGGTAAAGAGTTCCTAACAGTATCCAGCACAGTGTTCTGCACTGAGTAGACTATCAATAAAATTTTCGTGTTAAGGAAATAAGTAATTACTTGACAAATAAAATTCATATACATTGACCACATATCCATACCCTTTAGGCCGTTTACCTGTAGATCCTTGGATCTGAAATGGAGGAACTCAGTTGTTTTTGATAGTCTAAAGATCAGTTTAGGAAAATATATTCACCAGGAGTGTCAACGCAAGCCACTGTATAAGACAGTCTATGATCAATCAGTTTGATTGTTTAAAAAAATAAAGGAACAAAGCTTTCCACATCCACACAATGTTTGAATGTGTGGGGAAGTATAAATACAGTAATTTTTTTTTAAATGCAATTATCTGTTTGGTGCATTTGTTTAGTGTTGCACTTCTTTTTTAAAATGGGTAAAGCCCTCTCTGAGCTAAATATCATAGGCTTTCTGCAGCATAGGATAACTGTCCTCCTCTCCTACATAGTATGATTCCTATTTTCACATTATTTTGATAAAAGTAGCTTACATTGAATTGAATTGTAGCAGGTGTTGCTGACAGGTTCTGACCTTTTGATCAAAACTTTTCTAGTCTTTTTTTTTTTTTTTGCTTTCATGTGGTTGTTCCTTTTTCTTCATGATGCTTAAAGACTCAGCTACTGCTTTGTGATGTTTAATTCATGTTTTTAACAATCTATTCCTTCCTGTAAACAAAAGAATCAAATATATGTTGTCATCTATATATTAATTACAATTTTCAGCCATAAGCTTTTCTAATTTAAGAAAATGCACACATACAAGTCACTTTGGGAATTATATTTTTGGTAGATATTTAATTGAGGAAAATATAAATATTTTCAACATTTCATAAAAATAGAAAGTTAATCTCCCTTATCCCCTAATATGTAGTATTGTTTGGAATGGAGTAAACAACTTGTTTCAGCTTAAAATACCTTTATTGGAAAACTAAGCTAAAAAGAAAAATATTAGTTGCTTTGAAATATATCCTTTTCAAAATGGCTTTATTTTGTTTACAGAGTATTGTTTTTGTTTTTTTTTTTCCTTTTACATTCAACTTTAGTTTTAATGTCTACCACCTACAGAAAAAGAAAGCATCCTGGTGGTAATTATTTGACATCTACCTCATAGCTTCACATTGTGATTGGTATTTATTTTGATGACATGGATGATACTGGGGACACATTGAAAGATAAATTCACAGATGATAAATGACTTGAGTTTTGTCTATATACACAAACTATACCAGTTGAAGGTTAAAAGGCAACCAAGTGGCCCCGCTAAATCAAATTATCATTCTGATTCATTGTTTCACTAAATTGTACAATTTCTTTAACCTTATTGAAATTGCCAAATCAGTCATGCCTTGGCATCATGTAGACACAGTCATAAAATATTTTCCCATAGAAATGAGACCATTTTAACCGCTTCATTTCCCCCACTCAGTAAAAAGCACAGATTTGGACTATGAAAGAGACATTTTCCTCTTATAAATCCTTCAGAATTGAAAATATTGGAACATTCATCACAATGTCACTTCTATCTGCACTTTTCACTATTGTGGTGATTCTTATTGCCAAGTAAAGATTAGCACTAGATACTCTATAGAATTATTTTTTCGCGAATATAAAAGGACATCTTTAAGTGTATTTTTACAGAATTATATTGCAGTAAGACCTAAAAGGTATTTCATAACTGTCTTCAAGAATTTGGTATATATTTCATTAACACCCCAATCTGAAAAAATATACTATTATATTAAGATAGTTAAAAGCAAACACACTGATTCCTTATCAATTCTGATAATAGTCATGTATATTAAATGTAATTATGAAATTTTATTTGAAAAAATATGAAGCTATAGGAATAGCTTTTAAAATCATGTCACCAGAGTAAGAAATTTAGTTTTAGATTCATGAATAAAAGATTTCTGAATCAATTACTGTAAAAGTAGGTGGCTCTAGTGCAGTGATAACCTGGAAAATAATATATTTTAAATTTTAGAATAATGAAATATTGATGAAATTGCAATAATTATTATGTCCAAAAGAAGTAATGCTATTTACTACCTGTAACAAAAAACAAAGTGCTTATAAATTATAAATACATCAAATAGCTTAATGGCAAAGAGCACAAGTTTTAGGTTTCACAGGCCTGTGCCAAAATCTGGCTTCTACCTCTTATTTACATCTTATTAACTGTGTAGAAGTTGCTTAGTCCCTTTGAGCTTCATTTTTCTTGTCTGTGAAATAAAGATAATAGTTGCCATATTAAAATATTGTCAGTAATCATTTATATTATGAAAAATGTGTATGTGTTAGGTTAAAGATTAAGAAGAGCTCATTAAGTATTATATATTATTACAAGTATCATAGTTGTTTACCTCTTAAAATTTTTATTAATATAAAGATATATAGTTTATAAAATAGAATGGAAAATCCATATGAATTTTAAAGATAAGAAATGTCTCTAGGCTGCTTCCATGTCCTGGCTATTATAAACAGTGCTGCTATGAACATGGAAGCAGCCTAGATGCCCATCAGCAGATAAATGGATAAGGAAGCTGTGGTACATATACACAATGTAATATTACTCAGCTATTAAAAAGAATACATTCGAATCAGTTCTAATGAGGTGGATGAAACTGGAGCCTATTATCCAGAGTGAAGTAAGCCAGAAAGAAAAACACCAATACAGTATACTAACACATATATATGGTATTTAGTTAATTGGTAAAGATAACCCTGTATGCGAGACATCAAATGAGACGCAGATAAATAGAACAGTATTATGGACTCCATGGGAGAGGGTGAGGGTGGGATGATATAGGAGAATGGCATGGAAGCATGTAAATTATCATATGTGAAACGAATCGCCAGTCCAGGTTTGACGCATGATACAGGGTGCTCAGTGCTGGTGCACCGGGATGACCCGGAGGGATGGGATGGGGAGGGAGGTGGGAGGGGGGTTCTGGAAGGGGAAAACATGTACAACCATGGTGGATTCATGTCAATGCATGGCAAAAAAAAAAAGAAATGTCTCTATATATGTATGTGTATTTGTGTGTGTTGATCCATGTCCTTATGTCTGTCTATTTTAAGCTATACCCCTTAGATTACTGTAGAGAGAAACTTACTTTCCTTTGTTGTTAAGGATATGTTGATGGAATGAATTTTGTCACTCATAGATCTGAATTTAACAAGTTTGGGTAAAACATTAGTTGATTTTTGGATAGAGAACATCCATTCACTCTTCTTTAATGCAACCCAGTTACCTTTAGGGGAATTACCTCTTCACTATGGGATACAGTTTGGTGGTACTTTAGTTGAGCCCCTCTTTTCCTAAATAAAGGATGGCTATAACCAAAGCTGGACAATTCAGAAGTTCTATTATTGGAAGTAAAATTTTAATAGAGGGTAACAGAAATGAAAATCAGTTGACATTCATTTACTCTTACCAGTGGTGAGGCGCTGACCAGATTGTTCCTGCAGTCTGCTTCCACACTCCTTTGTCTCTGAGTTTTTTCTAAGATTAGATCTCCATTCTCCTGTTATCCTCTCTTAAAAAAATTCCTTTTGCCTATAGTACACAGGGTGATATCCTGTTCCTTGTGATCAAATGACTATTACTGAGAGAGGATAATAGCTAGATTACAAGTGGAAGGGACTATGCTTTTTTGTTTTTGCTGTTGTTCGCCATGTTGTCACTTATCAGCAGGGTATTTCTAACTTAGCTACTAGAACTTAAGCATGGTGTCTGGTACACAGAGGGACTCAATAATGTTTATTAACTGATTAGCAAAGGAACAAACTTCTAATGGTGGTTTTGTCACTTCAGCACTGTAGAGTGTGTATGCGTGTGTGCACATGTGTATTTGGTGTGGGAAGGGTATATAATTTCATCACACTGTTTGCATGTGAGGCAGCTCTTCATGTAGGTTCTCTGCATGGACTCTAGTACTGTTCTGAATTACATTCAGATGAATCTGATGTTCAACAATCTTATTTTCCATTGCTTCCCAATACCAATGCCCTGTTTCAAGGATGCCATTCTTCTCACTCTTTTCCAAACACATCCTTCTAATTCACAAGTCCAAGTTAAGACACACAGTTTCCTATGTTGATCTCTTCTACCTCTTGAGTAAGTAGAAAAGTTGTCATGTGAATCAGTGTAGCAAAACACTTAAGAGACAGAACTGTAGAGCCTGCGTACCCAAGGTTCAAATCCCAAGTCTATCGTTTATAAGTTTTTGACTTTGGAGCAGTTCATTAACCTTGTTATGACTGTTACTGCATCTGTTACACAGGGCAAATAATGGTGCCTAACTCATTTTGGGGATGTAAAGTTAATATTGAGATTCCCAAGTGGCTCAGTGTTCAAGAATCCCCCTGCTAATGCTGGAACTGCAGGAGACATAGGTTCGATCCCTGGGTTCGGAAGATTGCCTGAAGGAGGAAATGGCAACCCACTCCAGTATTCTTGCCTGGGAAATCTCATGGACAGAGGGGCCTGGAGGGCTGTAGTCCATGGTGTCACAGAGTTGGACTTGACTGAGTGACTAAGTAGGCACACACAAAAATAATATTTACAAAGGACTTAGTTTAGTGCTTGACACAGTGTTGTAGATATAACTGTTAAGCAATATTTGGTTCTCTTCCACCTCTGGGCATAGAGGAAGATCATAGTTCCCTACTGTTGCCCACACCACCACTGCCACCTTGAAGTTGACCTCCTGATCTGCTCTGCCAGGGAGGAAGCAGTACCCTAATACTGAAACATTCTAGAATTCTAGTCATCTTGTTGAGGATATCTGTTCTGGAGAGTCGCCTAGACCTGCTGTAGACTAGTAATAGTTTATGTCACAGTGTCAACTAGCCTATCCAGATTAATATACGTACTACTATACTATGAAACTATAAAAGTGTTAGCTGATTTTGCTGTATAGTCACCTATTCTGGCAGTCATTTCTGTAAATTCATTTATTTTTAAGTTTATATCTTTTATCTTCCCAACAAAGTGTTAGAGGGGAGATATTATAGCTTATGCTTCTTCTGTTATCCTCCCCCAGTGCCTAACATCATATGCGTACAATGCATCCTGGAAATATTAATCAAATGAAGAAGCTGTTTCCAAATTCAGGGTCTAGAGGAAAATTTGTAGTTTCCCCACGGGATCTTTTAAAAAGGCCGGTAACAACGTATCAGAGACGATTGCAGCAGGTATGTATAAACCCATAGTCTCCAAAATCTTTCTCTCGTCTCTGTTTTTTTATCCACCAGGGATCTGTGTCAGAACCTGAAAGTCATACTTGACTCCTCCCTCTCCTTTGTCTCCCACATCCAGTCTCCAAGTCCTGTCATTTCTACTTGCCAAATATTTCTCAAATCTGTTTCTCTCTCATGGCCCAAGCACTTGTTTTAGTTCTGTTCACCATAATTTCTTTCATGAAAAACTGAAGCAGCCTCCTAACTGTTCTAATTTCTAGTCTCAACCTCTCCCATCTATTTTGTTTCCTTGCTCCAGAGTGAACATTTTAAATAACAAAAATCTGATCATGGCACTTGCTTGTTTAACGTGGGTCCAGCTGTTGCCTTCATGATAAATTCCAGATTCTCTAATTTGGCAAACAAAGTCCTCCGTAATCTCTTAATCTTTTTATCATGATTTCCTCTTACTACCCCCCTCAAACACTGTGCTTCAGCCACATAAAATTATTCAGAGCTCTTAAATAATATTTTTTCCTTTACTTTAGGCCTTCTTATCTTCCTTTATCCTGGCACAGTCTTCCTGTTCCTACTTTGCTTAATTAACCCCTGTTTGTCCTTCAGGTCTCAGCTAAGATGATCATCTCCTCTATGAAGTTTTGCAAACCTCCCCAGAATTGTTCATCCACAGGACTTTCTGCTTGCTTTCATATAATGAGATAGTATATCATATTGACTTGCAGTTATACTAATCTGGATTTGAGTATCAGCTTTGCCGGTTATTTGAGGAGTGACCTTGGGCAAATTACATGGTACATGGAACTAATAATAGTATCTTCCTGTGCGATTAGAATAAGAGGCTTTTAGCACATTGTATAGAACATAGTAAGTGCTTAATAAATGCCAGCTACCTTAGTTGTTGCCTCACGCAACACACTGTCCCCTAGAGTCTTAAGTGAACCATCCCACTTTCAGGTCTGAGAAATAAGTTTCTCCTTTTCCCACCCTTCTTAAAGGAATGCAAGTAACCCTAGTTTGTAGTGATAAATGAAGTATTAATGTCTGTTTCTCCTAATACTATTGAAGTTATTGCTCAGTGCTCTTGAGAAAATGTTGAGTGAATCAAAAAGAAAACTTTGAATAAAATTTTCTAAAAGCATAACTGTTATCTTCAACTCTTACACTTTTGAGGGGCTTAGATCATTGTATCTCCCAATCTTGGGATGCACTTTAAATAGTGAAGACATTCTGTTTCTTCTGCGGGGATATTAGGATGCTGTGTTGAGTGATTGCCTTGGTGCATCTCCTGGGTTGTCTGTTCTTTAAAGAATATGTTCCATGTGCAAATCTATAGAGGCTCTGTTTCCTGGGTCTTTAGAAACCATCTGGTGGATCAACACTCAGGGAAAGACTGTATCAAAATGAAATAAGTATGTTTCTTTTACTTTTAGAGATTGAAAATGGAAGGGACTTACTTTTAAGATATACTCCCTTTGCTAAAAGTTAAGCATGTCTCCCCAGTGTGCTGGTGTTTTCTGGTTTCCATGTAATGAATAACTTAATGGTAGCAGTGAGTTATTAAAATTGCTCTATGCTCTCGGCCTTCTGAAGACGACATCATATAAATTCTTTTGGTTGTTTATCATCAGATAGTTCTTCTCTGACATGTGATTCAATACTAGAGAACAAGAGACATATTTGGATACGTGTGTCGCATTGCTTGCTTTTTAAAGAACTTTAAAGATTCCTGTTGATTTAGAGTATTCATTATTAATTTCTCATAAAAGAATTGTGATTAATGGCATTGGGAAAGGATGAGGTGATAAAAAGGAGCAAGTTTATAAATAAATGGGATGTTTTAGAGTTCTGAGACTCAGAAATTCCTTCTACATAGGATGCAATGTATCCTATTTCCCAACTTATTCTCAATTTAGATAGGATGCTTGGCATAGATGTGAAGAATCCTGAAGCAAATTGACTGACTGACACTCTCTCTCCTCTCCCCACAAAAGAGAAATTCAGGCTTCATTGACTGATTTGAAATCAGCAGAGCCTATTAGTGAACCCCTTATCCCCATCTGGTGATAAGAAGTAGTTTCTTTAAATTGTTCCTATTCAATCTATATCTCACAATCCTACTGAAAGGGAGAAAACCCAAGAGATCCACATTCATATTGCACAGGTACCAGGAGTGGGTCCAGTCCTGCACTCAGATTGGAAGTAAAAGAGTTACTCCTACAGACATGAGAGCTACAGATAGTTCTAGAAGATAATCTCTAAAATCACCACTTGGTAGCCCCTCCATCCACTCCTTCAGCTTCACACCAGGCTATATGTTAAATTTATCAGATGTGGGTCTTCACAAATGAGACCTCATTTGCTGGTTTCTTGGGGAGGACATCTTTGCCCTACTGAAGCTTTCTCTTTATAGAAGTCTTGCCCATTCTTCCTTTAAACAAGCAAACTCAATATAAAAGTCCAAATAACCCATTTTGCTTTTTATTGTGATTCCCAGATCTTGGGAAATGGACTTAGAACTTACTGCTGCCAAGAACACACCAATCAAATACTCAGAATAAGAAAATAGTGTAAATGATTAAATATTGCTTTTTTCCATAGAGATAAAGAATTCTAAGGGCAAAAGTATGGATCTCTCTGCTATCTATGGAACTTCACTAAGAGGTGAAGTGAGCTTTAGGCATATTAATATCTTAAAGTTCTAAAATCGGCAATATTTATTATTTACCAATAGGTGGCACTATAAGATAAGGAAGATGAATTAACCCCCAAAGAACAATAACAAAAAAAATGTTAAGGAAGATAATATAAGTAAGGAAAATTCAGAAATAAAAAGGTGATTTCTGTATTTAAATCTTATTCTTGTCGTATGTAGATAAGGCAAAATTATTTTCTTCTGGAGAAACATTCTAAGATATGAGGAAATGTGCATTTTCTTTCAGAAATTAACAGTAGTACTTGTCAGTACTGAAATTCCCTATACCATGGGTGATTTAAATTTCTACACAGGATTATATCATTTAGAGCTCTGTATGGAATATCAGCAATGTGTAACATACTGGGATTTTGAAAACGTGGGACTATCAAATGAACACAGATAACACACACACACACACACACACACACACACACACACACACACTGTCAAAGATGACCTTGGCATTGGCAGGTGTGACATTCAAAGTGACTTACAAGATAAGAGATCTAAGCAGGAAAATATGTTAGTCAGTCATCCATTTACATAGGACATCTTTTCTTTCGTTAATAATTTGAGACAAGAGTTTTTCTAGAGTCACATTTATCCCCATTTATATCCTATATTCTTTTCTTCTCCACAAATTTATTTACTTGTGATCACCCTTTATCCAGTCACTTTGTTGATTTGGTTCACATTATTTTGAAGAAATATCTAATCGATAGGGTGAAATGTGCTACATACCTTTGAAATTTGCCTATATTCTTAGTGAAACTGCCATTTAACAGAAAAGAATCAGAACAAAACATACTTCACGCTGTGGATGCAAGCATCTTGCTCCTTATATAACCCAGCACTGAAAAAAAAAAAAAAATAACCTCACTCACGAGGAATACTGATAGAAAAGTAGCCTTAGCTTAAAAACCACTCTGTGGTTTTGGTCCTGTGATCTGTTGGCTGTAAGAGAGCACTCTCTCTCTCCCTCTCTAGCTCTCTCTCTCTCTCTTTTTTTTTTTTTTTTTTGGTGGCATTGCTTTTGAAATAGCTCCTTTTTTTCTGTTCATTTGGGAAAATTGACATGCGAGGGAAAAATAAAAGTTAAAACAATTTAAATAATTAAGTATTTAACCCTCTTAAACTTCTAAAATTACTCTATTTCCTTATATGATGGCACTGTTAAAAGGTGGAAATTTTATTTAGTTTTGGAAAGACATGACAGGATGTTAAAATCTCATATGGTTCTATATTCCCAATTCTTTAGGCATTGGGTCTTGGGAGATTACTTCCGTGGAAACTTGAATTGAGATAAGTTTAATGGGGTGACCATTTTAGCTGGCTTCTTTCATCTTGTGCTACTAATTCTCAGAGATACCACTTTGCTCTGGGAGCAAGAAAGAAAAGACGCAACTTATGTGTAAATGGCTTCTCTTTGTCTACTTCTTCCCCACATGTCCTAATGCAAGTAGCTGTTGGAGGGTAGGTCCTTTTTCTTTTTTTTTTTCCAGGAATTTTTTTTTTTTTTTTTTTAAGTTCTCTATACTCGGTACCTAATGCCGTGTCTGGCACAGAGAGATGTGGCTTGGTAAATATCTGATAAAAGAATGAATAAATGCCTATTCCTCCATTAGATCAATTTTTTGTTGCAGAGAGCTGATGTTGTATAAGTGGTTTGTTGATAGCTAGGGAAGACAAGAAAATAAACTTTGTGGACAATGAGCATTTATTCAACGCACATTACCCTCAAATACATCAAGAAATAGAAATATAAACAGATTCAGTCCTCAGCAAAATTGTGAATTTCATCAAATTGGCCTTTGTCACTTCATCTTTCCTACCAAGACTCATTTCCCTCCACATGAGAAACAAAGTGGTATCATGGGAATGTGCATGGACTTTGTGACCAACAGGTCTGTGTTGGATTCCAATCCTAGATTTGCCACCTATTACTTTTTAGCCTTGAGTAATTCACTTCTCTCTGAACTTTAGTTTCCTCATTTGTAAAAAGAGGTTGATAACTATTTTATAAAATTCCTAAGAGGACTCAGTTAGAACTTAAGTGCCTAGTACAGTACCTGGTGTACCAATGTTCATTAAAAACTGTTTCTTTCCTATACTTGCTGTTACTTTTCCTCAAGACAGCTTCATGAGATAAATATTGTTCTCATTGTTACTGTATTAGAGTTGAGGAAATGGAGGCTCAGTGAGGTTAAGTAAAGGTAAAAGATGGAGGAACTGGGATTCAAACCTCAGCTATCCAATCTGTGCTTTTAACCAGTATACTATATTAACTAGGAATTTTATTTTGCTTTAGCATGAGAAAAGAAAGGCATGGCATATTTATTATCATGCTATCTTTGAAACTTGGTTCATATATGTGTGTGTGCATGCATGCATGCTTGCACATACACATACACACATGCATGCACATACACAGATATATAGCCAGGAAAGGAGACAGCATAATGCTTAAAAGTGCAAGTTTTGGAGTAGAGTCACATGTCACATCATCTAGGTTAAAAACTTGACTGTTGCTTATTAGTTGTGAATTTAGCCAAGTCACTGGCTTTCTATATTTCTAAGCTGTCAACCAAACAATGGGGATATTAATGGGTCTCACTTTATAGGACAGTTGTGAGAATTCTGTAAAATACACGTAAATTACTGTCCTTAGCACATAAGTACTCAAGAAATACTTTAACTGTTTTGATTATTATTGAGAACAGAAATGTGAATAATTAATGATAGATAACCAAGAAAACTTGGGTACATTTTTAATAGATAATATTGTAACATTTCTGGAGAAGGAAATGGCAACCCACTCCAGTATTCTTGCCTGGAGAATCCCGTGGACAGAGGAGCCTGGTGGGCTGCTGTCCATAGGGTCATACGGAGTCGGACACTACTGTAGCAACTTAGCATACCATTGTAACATTTCATACATTAACATATTGTTCTTAGTAAGCCTCTCTAAAAATGTTCTTCCTGCTTTGTTAGGCAAATGCCAACCTTACCTAAGTGACTGGAAATTCAAACCAAGTTAGAATATTATTTGTGTTCTCTAGCTCGACTCCATTGCTAACATCTTTTAACCCAGTAACTTAATGCACATTCCTTGCATAAATTTAATGAGGACAGACTTATGTAAACTAAAATTACATCACATTTGTTTACTGGAGTGTAAGGTAGCCATTAGGCAAACCAATCTACTTTAGAGAATGTTGAAAGATCCAAAGTTTAGGACTGAGAGTAAGTATGATTTAGCAAAAGTAAAGACTTGCTAGTAAAGACAAGATACTTTAGAAATAACTGACCCATTCAGCATGTGTTCCTGAACTTTTAAAAAGCTCTGTTTAAGAATATCTATGCTTCCAGATTGTTTGACAAAATGGAATGGAACATTAAAAAATAAACACAACCATGTAATTAATATAGTTTTGGGGCTATGGAAAGTTTTATTAATGGTTCTCTGAAGGAACAGACAAGTGAATTCCAAAAGAACGAGATATAGGACAAATTTCTGGGCTGTCCAGATGGTTTTATTAGTGCAATTCCATTATGACTGTGCTGCCAGAAATCACACTTCTAGTCAGGAGGCCTATGGATAAACAGTAGAAGTATCTCTACCAGTAATAAATAAGTGAGTTAAAAGAGCAACTTTTTTATATGCTTTACAGGGCAGTTATGTATATTCTACAAAATACATCTAAGTTAAAACTAGATACGTGCAATGTAAGTAGGTTAGAGTAAGATGTTGAAGACGCAAAAGGAATGTTTGAGGGGAGATTTGCTTCTCTTTGCCAAACCCTAAATTAATTAATTCACTCTTTTACTTATAAGGCAGAGAGTGATATAATTAAACCTCTAAGAGGCAGATATGAATCAAATGAGTTTTTTGTTTTAAATAGCCCTGTAATTTTCCTACTCAAGGTAATAGTGAGTATTAATAAGGTAATATCTGTTCTGGTTTCTCAGGTTTCTTCTAATAATTTACCTTTCTTTGAACTACTTCAGAAGTTCAAACACTAAAGGCTCCTCTGCTATTCCCAACTCTGTCTTAGTTTGGCAGACAAAGGATTATCTTTGAAAACAACCTAGTCAGTACTTCCTTCCTAGGGAGCAAGTTCATCTTTCTTTTTTGTGCACAAATTAATTGACAGTGATGTTAGGTACTGACATCCTCTTTCTCACTTGGGGCTTCCTCTGGTGTCAAAGAGAAATATTACAAAGTAGAAATGTGCAATATTCTCAGAACAGAGAACAAGATATTGAGATTTTGAAGACCATGCTAGTTTTCTTTTTTTCTTTCGTGATTATAATATTAAGCTATCAACTGTGAGTGAAACAGCTTATTTATGTAGCCCTCTTACTGACAGTTTATCCAGTCCATCTACTTTTCCAGAGAAAGAGAGTATTAGTACATGGCAAATGTCCATGAAGCCATGGCTTGTAAGATAGTATTTCCCAAAGGTCTCCTAGTACAGAATGGTAAGGACTATTGAAAGAGAGTTGCTGCTTCATGACAGAATAAAGCTGTGAAAAGTTGTGTTTTGTTTAGTTTTTCTCTCTGCTTTGTATCTCTGGAGGAATGGACATTTTACCCACATCAGTGATTTTTTTTTTTTTTTTTTTTTTATAAATTTATTTATTTTAGTTGGGGGCTAATTACTTTACAATATTGTAATAGTTTTTGCCATACATTGACAAGAATCAGCCATGGGTTTACATGTGTTCCCCTTCCCGAACCCCCCACCCACCTCCCTCCCCCTCTCATCCTTCTGGATCATCCCATTGCCCCGGCCCTGAGCCCTTGTCACATGCATCGAACATGGAATGGTGCTCTGTTTCACATATGACAATACACATGTCTCAATGCCATTCTCCCAGAACGTCCCACCCTCACCTTCTCCCTCAGAGTCCATAAAATTGTTCCATGCATCTGTGTCTCTTATTCTGTCTCGCATATAGGGTTATCGTTACCATCTTTCAGATTCCATATATATGCATTAGTATACTGTATTGTTGTTTTTCTTTCTGGCTTACTTCACTCTGTATAATGGGCTCCAGTTTCATCCATCTCAGTAGAACCGGTTCAAATGTATTTTTTTTAATGGCTGAGTAATATTCCATTGTGTATATGTACCACAGCTTCCTTATCCATTCATCTGCTGATGGACATCTAGGTTGCTTCCATGTCCTGGCTATTGTAAACAGTGCTGCGATGAACATTGGGGTACACGCGTCTCTTTCAATTCTGGTTTCCTCGGTGTATATGCCCAGCAGTGGGATTGCTGGGTCATATGGCAGTTCTATTCCCAGTTTTTTAAGGAATCTCCACACTCTTCTCCATAGTGGCTGTACTAGTTTGCATTCCCACCAACAGTGTAAGAGGGTTCCCTTTTCTCCACACCCTCTCCAGCATTTATTGCTTGTAGACTTTTGGA
Organism: Giraffa tippelskirchi; assembly: GCF_054371585.1. NCBI lineage: Eukaryota > Metazoa > Chordata > Mammalia > Artiodactyla > Giraffidae > Giraffa > Giraffa tippelskirchi. The sequence goes on from NC_137289.1 coordinate 67,274,626, forward strand.
TAGCAGCCATTCTGACTGGTGTGAAATGATACCTCATTGTGGTTTTGATTTGCATTTCTCTAATAATGAGTGATGTTGAGCATCTTTTCATGTGTTTGTTAGCCATCTGTATGTCTTCTTTGGAGAAATGTCTGTTTAGTTCTTTGGCCCATTTTTTCATTGGGTCGTTTATTTTTCGGGAATTCAGCTGCAGAAGTTGCTTGTATATTTTTGAGATTAATTGTTTGTCTGTTGCTTCATTTGCTATTATTTTCTCCCATTCTGAAGGCTGTCTTTTCACCTTGTTTATAGTTTCCTTTGTTGTGCAAAAGCTTTTAATTTTAATTAGGTCCCATTTGTTTATTTTTGCTTTTATTTCCAATATTCTGGGAGGTGGGTCATGGAGGATCCAGTGATTTTGAAATATAGAAAATGTCTTTAGAATGACAGTTGTTTAAAATGGCATTTTAAAATTCATTTATTATATTCTGTTTATCTGTATAAGCTGAATATGGCTACAAATGAGAACTGTTTATATTGATTCTATATGTTTTAACCCAAGTTAGTTTATAAATGCTACAGCTGTTTTTGACTGGGAGAACCTTATTATTTTATTTTATTTTTTTTTATTGGCCACAGGGTTTAACTCATGAGAGTCAAGCACTGTCTAGGACAAAGTCAAGGCATTTTTTTACATAGAGAAAATACTACAGTTATTGAGTAATTACTCAGTTTTACAGTTGTAGTAAAATACTACAATCATTATCAGGATCTATTCACACATCTCTTATGGTTCCTGCTGGATGAACCTTCTTCTATTTCTCACCAAAATATTATATTTCCCACCACATTTTGCTACCAGGGCTTTCCCCCATTCAATTCTGTGACTGTTTTGTTAAAGACTGAGGAGCCTCCATGATTTCATCTATCAAGGTTGTCCATTAAGGGCCTTCAATCACCTTATACACTTGAGCCAAAAGAGGGACAGATCCCTATTTACCCCAGTGGTAAATATAATGGGAACATGGAAAAATGGTAAAAGAACAGAGAGGAGTGATGACAGAGTGAAGTATAAAGAAAGACAAAGCACCATTAACAAGACTTGAGTCAAAGCTTGCAGTTTATGTTAGAGGGGAATGATGGCTTTTTCCAGCTTCTCTGGATTTGAGGAGGAGAGAATTTTCTAGACACACTCTTTGCAATTCTATATTCCTTTTAATCACTCTGCCCAAAGTGATACGGAATGCCTTATGTGATTGGTAGACAACTAGCACGCTTGGCTAAGCTCTGTCTTTTTCCTTTTTGAGTAAAGGCCCGCTGACAGGGAGACATATTGTGTTCTGCCCCTTACAGGGAAGGGGGCTGTCCTGGTTCAGTGATGCTGATTTCCATTGCTGTGAATTGGTTAATTTGCCGGTCCGACTTCAGGGTATATTAAGTTCACCAGATTAACAGAAGTAAAGGTATGTCCTTCAGCTTATACTCCATTAATAATAAAGGGGATAATGCTGGTTCTCTACTTCCATCTTCTATGTTTCATTTTTCAATTTATTCAGAACCTGAGCAGGGAGCCTTTTAGGGGCCTCAGAAGTATGCAAGTAGGCAGGATTAAAAATTCAAACAAATAACAATTTTTATGGTTGCATTTACAATCACCACGTGATTAAAACAAAAACAACAACAAAGAACAGTTTCCAATTTTAATTTTGCTCTCTGAAAAAAAGTATCAGAAAAATAGCATGTCCTATGTGTAAAATATGAGGCAAGTCTTCCCTGGTGGCTCAGATGGTAAAGAATGTGCTTGCAAGTGCAGAAGACCTAGGTTTGATCCCTGGGTTGGGAAGATCCCCTGGAGAAGGAAATGGCAACTCGCTCCAGTATTCTTGCCTGGATAGTATTCTTCCCATGGACAGAGGAGCCTGGTGGGCTACAGTCCATGGGGTCACAAAGAGTCGACATGACTGAAAAACTAACACACATGTAAAATACTTGTGTCTGTGCATGCCCAGTCACTCAGTTGTGTCCAACTCTTTGCAACCCCATGGACTGTAGCCCACCAGGCTCCTCTGTCCACGGAATTCTCCAGGTAAGAATACTGGAGTAGGTTGCCATTTCCTACTCCAGGGAATCTTCCCAACACAGAGCTTGAAACTGTGTCTCTTGAGTCTCCTGCATTGACAGTATATTCTTGATCACTGAGCCATAGAAAGGTCCCTGAGCCTGTCCTGATTAAAACATTTGGACAATTCAAATAAATGGTGAGCTGGAATTTTGAGCATTCTGATTATAATTTGAGCTTTGTCTTGTGTTGAAATTTCATGTATTTTCACGGGTAAAGTACCTAGGAAATATATATATATATATCATGCCATTAATCATTAATATTTTCAGACTTCCTTAATGTAAAAAGGAAAATCATTCTAATGTTGGAGAGATATTTGGTTTTTAATGGAGATAATTTTAAATAATAATTTTATAACACTGCAGTGTATGAACAAATATAACCTCCAAAATTCCATAAAAATGAATTTTAGTTTTATAAATAAATATATGTCATAGAGTATTTTGGGGGAGCAGTGTTGGGAAATCAAATAATCCCATGGCAGTATTCAAATTCCTGAAGAATTTTAACTCATCCTTTTAAATTATAATAATGAGGAAAAAAGATTCTCATAGTGGAGAAAGATTTTTTCTTCTGTGTAACAAGATGTGTGCAATACAATTTGATACTATTAGAAATTGTCAACAAAATGATGTTGACCCATTGAACAGTGACCTTTGCTTGAATGGACTGACAGGCAGAGAAATCAAAAAAAAAATTTTACCACATGAAACATCACCTAGAATGGAGGAACTTTTTCATTAAGTCCTAAGTCAATATCTATTTCTACTCACCCATCACATACCCCTCTTGGGCTTTTTGAGTTTATAGAAGATTCAAACAGATAGTTTCATGGCAGAAAAGTTACTCACAGTGTCTCATTTAAGGATTTTGAAATTCTTGTTAAACAACCTTACAAAAATCTACTTTCTAGTAGCCCAGGGCTTAGCTGCTTAAAGAATGGTGACATTGTAATGGTGCTGTCCCAGAGAACAGCTTAGCTTATAGTACAGAGTACGTCTGCTTCACCATCTCATAAATCTCTACTATTATCTTCTTGAGTTTAGCTGACATATTAATTCACGATATAGAGAGCACTGAACAAGGATTCAAGAGAACTTGATTCTAATCTTGGTTATGTTATTATTGAACTATATCCAGTTCAGTTCAGTTGCTCAGTCATGTCCAACTCTTTGTGACTCCATGGACTGCAGCATGCCAGGCTTCCCTGTCCATCACCAACTCCCATAGCTTGCTCAAACTCATGTCCATCAAGTTGGTGATGCCATCCAACCATCTCATCCTCCGTCATCCCCTTCTCCTCTAGCCTTTAATCTTTCCCAGCATCAAGGTCTTTTCCACTGAGTCAGTTCTTTGCATCAGGCGGCCAAAGTACTGGAGTTTCAGTTTTAGCACCAATTCTTCCAATGAATAGTCAGGATTTATTTCCTTTAGGATGGACAATTTGGATCTCCTTGCAGTCCAAGGGACTCTCAAGAGTTTTGTCCAATACCACAGTTCAAAAGCATCAGTTCCTCAGCACTCAGCTTTCTTTATAGTCCAACTCTCACATCCATACATGACTGCTGGAAAAACCATAGCTTTGACTTGACAGGCCTTTGTGGGCAATATGCTGTCTAGGTTGGTCATAGCTTTTCTTCCAAGGAGCAAGCATCTTTTAATTTAATGGCTATAGTCACCATCTACTGGAGAAGGAAATGGCAACCCACTCCATTATTCTTGCATAGAGGATCCTGTGGACAGAGGAGCCTGGTGGGCTGTTGTCCATAGGGTCGCATAGAGTCAGACACAACTGAAGCAGCTTAGCATGCATGCATGCATTGGAGAAAGAAATGGCAACCCACTCCAATATCCTTGCTTGGAGAATCCCAGGGACAGAGGAGCCTGGTGGGCTGCCGTCTATGGGATCACATAGAGTCGGACACGACTGAAGCAACTTAGCAGCAGCAGCAGTCACCATCTGCAGTAATTTTGGAGCTGAAGAAAATAAAGTTTGTCACTATTTCCATTGTTTCCCCATCTATTTGCCATATTGAACTATATAATCTTGGGCTAACTACTTAGACTCTTTGGGTTTTAATTTGTACATTATAAAATTGTAAGCTAAGTTCTTTAGGATTCTTTTCCATCTTAAACACACTATTTCTATTACTTTACTCATTGTGGGACAACAAGGAATATAAACAAAGAGAAAAATCATGTGATTTAATTATTGATAAAAATGGCCCATGGGAATCTAAGGGTACATATCTTCCACTGATCAGATTAATTTCATGACATTAAAACTGGATCTTCCCAGAAGATGCAGTATTTCTATGTAACCATATTTATATGCAAGAGGTATAAGCATTTGGAGGATGCTCAGGAACTCCTTGAATCTATCCCTATTAATTTAAATTTTTATCCCTAACCTTTCAGAAGCACTGTGTTCAAATGGAAATTAAAGCACATTCTGTTGGTGGCAGCAATAATTTAATTTTACCTTTCATATAAATAAATTAAGCTTAATATTTTATAGGTAATTGATTGGAAAAAGTTAACTGGATGGTAGAAACCCTCCTCCAAAATGTTTGAACACCTTAAACCATTAAATTTAGAAAATATGAATGGTATTTTATTATTATCTGTGCTACAAATAATAATATATCAAGTGATATCTTCATTCTAACTCCAGAGCATGTATACCCATACCAGTAAAACTTTCAATGCCATGAAAAGTGAAAATGAAAGTCACTTAGTTGTGTCTGACTCTTTGTGACCCCATGGACTGTACAGGCCATGAAATTCTCCAGGCAAGAATACTGGAGTGAGTAGCCTTTCCCTTCTCCAGGGGATCTTTCTGACCCAGGGATCGAACCCGGTCTCCCGCATTGCAGGCGGATTCTTTACCAGCTGAGTCACAAGGGAAGCCCAGCCACAAGGGATGGTCAAATTCTTTCTCTGTCTCACGTCCTGATTATCTCTTTTATACTGATCTTTAAATATCTCAGTATTGTACTATGATAGGTTTCAGTTCAGTTCAGTTCAGTTCAGTCCCTCAGTTGTGTACGACTCTTTGCAACCCCATGAACCTCAGCACACCAGGCCTCCCTGTCCATCACAAACTCCCGGAGTTTACACAAACTCACGTCCATTGAGTCAGTGATGCCATCCAACCATCTCATCCTCTGTTGTTCCCTTCTCCTCCTGCCTTCAATCTTTCCTAACATCAGGGTCTTTACAAATGACTCCACTCTTCCCATCAGGTGGCCAAAATATTGGAGTTTCAGCTTCAACATCAGTCCTTCCAATGAACACCCAGGACTGATCTCGTTTAGGATGGACTGGTTGGATCTCATTGCAGTCCAAGAGTCTTCTCCTACACCACAGTTCAAAAGCATCAATTCTTCTGTGCTCAGCTTTCTTTATAGTCCAACTCTCACATCCATACATGACTACTGGAAAAACCATAGCCTTGACTAGATGGACCTTTGTTGACAAAGTAATGTCTCTGCTTTTCAATATGCTGTCTAGGTTGGTCATCACTTTCCTTCCAAGGAGTAAGCGTCTTTTAATTTCATGGCTGCAATCACCATCTGCAGTGATTTTGGAGCCCCCCAAAAGTAAAGTCAGTTGCTGTTTCCACTGTTTCCTCATCTATTTGCCATGAAGTGATGGGACTGAATGCCATGATCTTAATTTTCTGAATGTTGAGCTTTAAGCCAACTTTTTCACTCTCCTCTTTCACTTTCATCAAGAGGCTCTTTAGTTCTTCGTCACTTTCTGCCGTAAGTGTGGTGTCATCTGCATATCTGAGGTTATTGATGTTTCTCCCAGCAATCTCGATTCCAGCTTGTGCTTCCTTGAGCTCAGCATTTCTCATGATGTACTCTGCATATAAGTTAAATAAGCAAGGTGACAATATACAGCCTTGACATACTCCTTTTCCTGTTTGGAACCAGTCTGTTGTTCCATGTCCAGTTCTAACTGTTGCTTCCTGACCTGCATACAGGTTTCTCAAGAGGCAGGTCAAGTGGTCTGGTATGCCCATCTCCTTCAGAATTTTCCACAGTTTATTGTGATCCACACAGTCAAAGCCTTTGACATAGTCAGTAAAGCAGAAATAGATGTTTTTCTGGAACCCTCTTGCTTTTTTGAGGATCCAGCGAATGTTGGCAATTTGATCTTTGGTTCCTCTGCCTTTTCTAAAACCAGCTTGAACATCTGGAAGTTCACGGTTCATGCATTGTTGAAGCCTGGCTTTTAGATTTTTGAGCATTACTTTAGTAGCATGTGAGATGAGTACAATTGTGTGGTAGTTTGAGCATTCTTTGGCATTGCCTTTCTTTGGGATTGGGATGAAAACTGACCTTTTCAAGTCCTGTGGCTACTGCTGAGTTTTCCAAACTTGGTGACATATCGAGTGAAGCACTTTCACAGCATCATCTTTCAGGATTTGAAATAGTTCAACTGGAATTCCATCACCTCCACTTTGTTCATAGTGATACTTCCTAAGGCCCAGTTGACTTCACAATCCAGAATGTCTGGATCTAGGTGAGTGATCACACCATCGTGATTATCTGGGTCATGTAGATCTTTTTTTGTATAGTTCTTCTGTGTATTCTTTCCACCTCTTCTTAATATCTTCTGCTTCTGTTAGGTCCATACCATTCCTGACCTTTATCGAGCCCATCTTTGCATGAAATATTCTCTTGTAATCTCTAATTTTCTTGAAGAGATCTCTAGTCTTTCCTATTCTATTTTTTCCCTCTATCTTTGCATTGATCGCTGAGGAAGGCTTTCTTATCTCTCCTTGCTATTCTTTGGAACTCTGCATTCAAATAGGTATATCTTTCCTTTTCTCCTTTGCTTTTCACTTCTCTTCTTTTCACAGCTATTTGTAAGGCTTCCTCAGACAGCCATTTTGCTTTTTTGCATTTTTTTCTTGGGGATGGTCTTGATCCCTGTCTCCTGTACAATGTCATGAACCTCCGTCCATAGTTCATCAGGCACTTTGTCTATCAGATCTAGTCCCTTAAATCTATTTTTCACTTCCACTGTATAATCACAAGGGATTTGATTTAGGTCACAAATGGAGAAATACAAACAAGTTTGGGCCATATGGACAAAAGCTTAAGGGGAAAATTTTTGAATTCAGTGACTCTTTCAACTCGTGGACAGCAAGGAGGTGAAACTAGTCAATCCTAAATGAAATCAACCCTGAATATTCATTGGAAGGACTGATGCTGAAGCTGAAGCTCCAATGCTTTGGTCACCTGATGTGAAGAGCCAAGTTTTTGGAAAAGACCCTGATGCTGAGAAAGATGGAAAGCAGGAATAAATGTGGGCAACACAAGATGAGGTAGTTAGTTAGCATTACTGACTCAATAGATATGAATTTGAGCAAACTCTGGGAGAGAGTGGAAGACAGAGGAGCCTGGTGTTCTGCCGTTCATGGGGTTGCAGAAACTTGGACAGGAATTAGCAACTGAACAACTCTTTCAAATCTGTGTTGACCCTTTCCTCTTCCCATTGTTTATGTTGGTAGTACTTCTGTAGATCTTAAATATCCTAAATTTCCTTATTTATCGATAGAACCCCCTGCTTATGACCTTTATCTGCTTTGGCAATGCATGTATAGTTTGTATTTTCTCCGATGTATATAATCTAGTATTTGTTTATAAGTATCATATATTGGTAATGAAATGTATGGTTCTAAGTCAAAGATGTACATAACCAGTGTGCCACTGGTATGCAGCAAAATGGGTCACACATGAGCTGGAATAGTGTTTCTCTTGGTCCTGGGGTGGCTGTGTAGAGCCTGGGGGAGCCAGGGCCCTTAGAGTCCAGTTGTGTCTTGCCAAGAGCAGCTTTATCCAGAAATGTCAGTGTGCACTGCTAATATATAATCATCATTTTGTAAAGATACAGAAACTGTGATCTTGCTACTCAAAGTATATCCTCAACAGCTAGCAGCAGCATTATTTGGATACTTATAAGACACTCATACTTCCCAGGTGGCTCAGTGGTAAAGAATCTGCCTGCCGACACAAGAGACATGGATTTGGTCCCTAGGTGGGGAAGATCCCCTGAAGCAGGAAATGGCAACCCACTCTAGTATTCTTGCCCAGAAAATGCCATGGACAGAGGAGCCTGGCAGGCTACAGCCCAAGGGGTTGCAAAGAGTTGGACATGACTGAGCAACTGAGCACACATGCATCAATAAACACATAATTTCATTTTCCACCTAATGAATCAGAATCTGTAATTTCATAAGATACTCAGGTGATGCATATATATGTTAGAATTTGAGATGCTATGGACTAAACTTTGTCCTTTGTACCCAGATGGTTTGCAATCTTATCTGTGGGTCAAAATCATCTGGAGGACTTTTATAAATCCTGATGTCCAGACTGTAGCACAGATTAGAATCTCTGGGGCTGGGTCATAGGCACAGTTTTACAATTTTCTCAGGTGACTCCAATATACGACTAATGTTGCACACCACTACCTAGCAACATCTCCACTTCTAATAGATGGGCACTACACGTCATGAAATAACAAGAATCCAAAAGAAATGTATAATATGCTAATAACCTGCTCATTGTGTGTTGTACAATGCTGGGGTATATGTGGAAGTGTGTGTGTTGAGGGCAGTGAACTAAGACGCAATTGTGTACTGTGGAAATGGGCATAGTTCATATGAGCATTTGTAAGTGTCTATGACTTTGACTTGGGTTCTAGGTGTCATATTGTCAATAAAATAATCAAACATTCTACCCCAAACAAACCTTCTCCCTTTTCTCAATTATATCACCCCTGGGTCCATGGCTACTGGTCTCCTGGTGTGAGTTACAGGGTAACATTTTCAACCAATGCTAGCTCCAAATACATTGTTTCCTTCAATCAGCTGATGTTACCCCTTGCTTTTATCTTTCATTTAGTCTCTGCTATCAATTTTTAAAAGCTTAACCTATTTTTCTTGAAAAACCATCTTCAAAGAAAAAAAGCTAGTTTGATAGCCACAACTGAGACATATCTTTAAACTGTTTATGTACATAGAAAATTCTGTCAGGAAGAAAAGAAAATAACAAAATAAAATAAGAAATGTTGAAAACTAACAGCCATGGAAATGGAAAGAATGAATATGTTTATTTTATTCTGGTTTCAGAACTCTTTGAAAAGTTTATAATATCCCTTAGGAGCAATAATAAATGTCCAGAGGATCCTGGTTCATTATGTCACCACCAGTCAAAATTTAAGGAGGTGATGTTTCAGGGTCATGACCTTAGAAACTCAGCTTTTGTTCCTTTTCTCACTTGGCAGTGACTTAGCTCCCAGATCAGCTCTTGGTCATATTAAGATACTGTATAACATTTTCCATCACTGCTGAAACAAGTTACCACAAACTTGCTGGCTCAAAACAACAAAAATGTATTATTTCACAGTCCTGGAGGCTCACTTGGCTGAAATGAAATGTGTGGGCAGGGCCACACTTCCTTTGCAGGAAGAGGAGAACCAGTAGCTGTCAACATTGCTTGGCTTGTGGCTGCATTGCTCCAATCTCTGCCCCTGTCTTCAAATTACCTTTTTAAAGCAATACAAAGAAACTCAGAGTACAAATGATAAATTACAAGTATACATTATAACTACAGTGTATATCTAAAAAGATTTCTTACGGAAACCATGTTTCTGGGCATCTTTGTTCATCACCTGTGGTTATCATTGCCTACCCAGCTCTTTCTGTCTAGATCCCCACGTGTTTGATTTCACCTGCTAATTTCACCCTGGTTTTATCAGTATTCTAAGCCAGCATCTTTGTTTTCTCAATGTCCCTTCCTTCAGCTCCAATAAAATAGTCTTATAAAATGTTGGTGTCACTTATACAGGGCTGACCTAGCAGAAGTCTGCAACTAGTGAATGCTTAGCTTATCCTTTCAAGTAACTACTTTGAGATAATGCCTGTGATTCTAATGTATAAAACTAAATAAATCAACAATTTATAAAGTAATTGTTGATATATCATTTCATTAAGAGATAAACAACAAAGCAAGTCTCTATTTTGCTGTTCAACTGTTCTAGTTATACAAAATAATTTCTAGAGATCTGCTGTACAACATTGTGTTTATACTTAATGGTGTTTTATTTCACACTTAAAATTTAAAAGGATAGATCTCATATGCTTTCACCACAATATAAAAAAATATTTTTCAAAAGAGGTAGACCTATTATACAGAGTGTATTAAGTCAGAAAGAGAAAGATAAATATCATATACTAATGTATACATTAGTATACATCATATACTAATGTATACATATGGAATCTAGAAAAATGGTACCAATGAATTTATGTGCAAGGCAGCAATGGAGAAACAGTGGGAATTTGCTGTATGTCTCAGGGAACTCAAACAGGGGCTCTGTATCAACATAGAGGGGTGGGATGGGGAGGGAGATGGGAGAGAGGTTTAAGAGGGAGGGGATATATGTATACCTATGGCTGATTCATGTTGATGTTTGACAGAAAACAACAAAATTCTGTAAAGCAATTATCCTTCAATTAAAATATAAATTTTTAAAATAGAGGTAGACAACATTTGGTCTTCCCTGGTGGCTCAGTGTTAAAGAATTTGCCTGCAGGGCAGGAGACCCAGGTTCGATCCCTGGGTCGGGGAGATCCCCTGGAGGAGGGCATGACAACCCACTCCAATATTCTTGCTCAGAGAATCCCATAGATGGAGGGGCCTAGCAGGCAGCAGTCCATAGGGTTGCACAGAGTTGGACGTGACTGAAGCAACCAAGCAGCAGCAGCAGCAGCAGCAGACAGCATATATGCAAAATATACATGAATCATATCATAAGACAGAATTCTAGGCAGAGCTGATGCCCTTTTTTTAAACTTTCTCTCATGATCTGCTCTTTAGCTCTAGAAAATGTCTAATATTTCCTTTGTTTCAGCTGTGTTCTTTTATTCTCTTAATATTCTCAAGGATTAATTGAGCACGACAGCCATGTTTTTTTAAATGAAATGATCCTTTGACCATGCAGGTTATGTTTCTCAGATGACTCTTAACTCCTCCTCCATCCTTGCTCAAGACTGTATTCCCAGTATCTAGCCTAGTGCCAGGCACATAGTAGGAGCTTACAAATTACTTGCTGAATGAATGAAAAGTGATCTTATGATTTGGAAATGGAACAAACAAACTAGCTGATTATTGATTAAACCAGATTGTTAGCATCTTGTAGTGATAATGAACTGCTTCCCTGAGTTTATAGAAATTCCTTGTGTTATAAACATTTATAGCAATGTTTCTTCAAGGTGCTGGACTTTCTCTTCCTTGAAAATGTTCCAGATATTTTGAACATAATCACATTTTTAAAAATGTTTGTAGTATCTTCTGCATACTAATTATCTAGCCTTGGTTCTGGGGAATAACCAATACTTGATTGAAATAATGTGAGGTAAGTTGTGGAGTAGAGCATTCTCCTCATTTGAAGTCACTCTTGCTTTTTTTTCTAATTGGTCACTGGCTTTCCATTCCATGAATGCTTGAATCTAAATTTTTTGCCTACCACTGAATACCCATTAGAAATTTACAAATGTGAACAACTCCTTGTACATAGTTTTATTTAAAAACTTTGTAAATATAGATAATGCATATACTAGAAACGACCATCTATCTACCTAGCTTTGTGAAAAAATGTGTTAATTGGAATGAAATAGTGGTGTCTAGTATCATAGAATAAAATTTTGCTAATTATAACCATGGTAAATGAAAATGTGTTTGCATTATTATAAGGTCCATTTACATTTCACAACATAAATCCAGGTTTACCTCTCAATTTATAGGCTAAAACTTGTAATCATGACATCGCATTAAATAAAAGAGAATTATATTTGTGGTAATAGAAATCGAAAGATAATGATTACAAACTTGTTCATTTTTCTTTGTGACAATTCCCAGATGGAGTTACATGGAACTGCAACACTTGAGGAGAATGTTAATGTCTTCATATATTGCTTAACTCTTTGGGGCATAAATAAGAGTTAAATAGTTGGTTTCTTAGGACACATTCATGAAGCCAAATGAAGCAAAGGGAATGCTGCTGCTGTTGCTGCTGCTGCTGCTGCTGTTGCTAAGTCGCTTCAGTCGTGTCCGACTCTGTGCGACCCCATAGACAGCAGCCCACCAGGCTCCGACGTCCCTGGGATTCTCCAGGAAAGAACACTGGAGTGGATTGCCATTTCCTTCTCCAACGCATGAAAGAGAAAAGTGAAAGTGAAGTCGCTCAGTCGTGTCCGACTCTTCGCGACCCCATGGACTGCAGCCTACCAGGCTCCTCTGTCCATGGGATTTTCCAGGCAAGAGTACTGGAGTGAAAGGGAATGCAATCACTTAGTAATAGTGAGGACAGCTAATCCCAGTCTGTTCTCTTCACACAGTTTATGAAATTTATATTCGAAGAACAACAGAGGACAAGATATCCTGTATTTCCATATGGCAAAAATTAACTTTCTCAGTGCCAGAACTTTAACAGATTTCATTTAGAAGTTTTCAAATATGTGGTGCCTGTTTTTTTTTCCCCTACTTCATTAAGTGTGTCATGCTATCATTTAATCTTTTATTAGTGATTCAGAATCATCGTTTCAGACCTGAAAATATAGTTTTGTCAACACTTTTGGTAGTGTAATGACCTTAGAGGTATTTTGGGACTTTCTTCCTAGAAAAATACCCTGACATGAATTTTCATCTTAGTCTTTTATTTCTCGGTATAGAGGTACCACAAATGAATGTTTTGAGTAGTATGATATGTCTATCATTATGCACAATTAATAAGTGGATTAAATGATAAAATAAATGATTTTCTTATTCTCCAGAAAATCATCATCTTTATTTCTTCTTGATTTGGCCACAGGATTCAGAACACTATCTCTTACTTCTTTATACTTTACAAAACAAATCAGGGTCTTATCTTCATCTGCTCATATGTAATTTTCTTCTTTGCATTATTTGATACCAAGATATAGGAAAGTTAGCCATCACTGTTTCAAGAATTTGTGAAATTGTGCTCTGCTGGAGGGTATACCTCAAGAGTGACAAATTATCCATCATCACTATTAGTTCATAATTAATATTAGGTGACAGCACTCCTGCTGATGAGACATCACGCTTCAGCATTCTCCAAGTCTTGTGTGATATTTGTCTTTTAATTGAATCCCAAATATATATTAAAATATCTATAATCTTTGTTAAAATCTGAATGAAGGCCTTGTATCATTCCTGCATAATGCATCAACTTTCCCAAGAAATTTCATCTGTCATATATCATATTCTGAAAAGCACATAGTTTTATATGATCAGCGAGGTAACACTCTGGAAACAGAGAAGTAGTAAAAAATATATTCCCTGGAGAGCTAGCCTTGCTTTTTTTTTTTTTTTTTTAAGTGAGCTATTCAGAAATCCAGAGCTGTGGTTCTCAAACATAGTGAACATAGAGAGTAAAATGGTCCCCTGGAAATGTTCTAAAAAATACCTCACCCCAAATAATGATTTAGTAAGTATGGGGTGAGATCTAGACTTTTGCATTTGTGATAAATGCCCCCAGACAATTATGATACAGGTGGTCCAGAAATGACACTTTGAGAAGCAGTATCTAGACTGATAGTTGTCAACCCTGACTGCAAGTTAGAATCATCTGAAGAAATTTTTAATAATTGCTAGTATTGAGACCCCCACCCTCAACCAATGAAATAGAAACACTGAATGTGTGGCACAGGTGTTGATAGTTTTAAAACTTCTCCAGATGATTTCAAAGTGCAGCTTTGTTTGAGAACCAAGAGTGTAAAGGTAGTTATTTTCTCATCTTATTTGGAAAAACAACAACAACAAAAATAATGGGACAAGACAAAAGAAAGTCTTTCTATCCATACAAATTTTCCTTCTTGGGAGCTTGCAGTATTAAGTTGTAAAGAGCTATACTGAAATTGGTTCTAGCTGAATCAGGATGTTACATGGTGCAGCTGCATAGAACTTTCCCTATGCAGATTAAATCTAAATCTAATCATATACTTGGTTCCCAGCCCATGCAGCCTCCTTAGCATTGCAGGGCCACACAGAAACTTCAACTAAACCTGTCAGTAAGCAGAAGAACTTCATAGAGCCTTACCATAGTAACTTACCTGAGTTAGCTGTGCAGCTGGTTCTCTTTTGACTCTGGTTTTGTCACCTGACTTCTTGCCTTACTCTTTGTTAACCAGTCTTTGTTTGACACTCTGGTGCTAAAACTTGGTTTCTTCATTATTCCTTGCACGCCTGGGCTCCTACCTAGATTCTGTGTTCAATACTTTCATTCACTGGATGTTCAAAAGCACTCAAGCCCCAAGATGGTATCTCAAGCACCTTGCCTGAGGGTTTTTGTTGTTTTAAATATTCATTTTGTAAAAATTAATATTTACAGAAAAGTTGCAAGAATAGAACTAGTAACTCTCATCTATCCTATACTCAGATTCACCAACTTTTTATATTTTGCTTCTGTCTCTCTTTATACATGTATGTATATGAGTGTATGTATTTTTGTATTTTTGAGTAGTCCATGCCTACTTTTTCCCCTAAATATTTCTGCATGTATTTTCTAAGAAAAGGGGTCTTCTATTATCATGGTGGCAGTTGTCAAAATCAGGAAATTTAACATTGACATACAACTGTTATGTAACCCATAGTCAATATCCAAATCTCATCAGTTGCCCCAATAATGTCTTGTGTAGTTCTTTTTCCTGGTCCAGAATCCAATCTTGTATCACTTATTGAATTTAGTAGTCATGTCTCTTTAATATCCTTTAATTAAGAATAGTCCCTTCTGTGTTTTTAGGCTTTGATATTTTTCAAGTGTACAGGCCAGGTACTTTGAAGAATATTGCTCAATGGTGTTTCCTTATGTAGAGATTCTGGTTGTGAAATTTTTGGCAGGAATATCTCATAAATGATATGGTATCCTTCTCAGGGCATAAAACTGGGAGCCTTATTTAAGGTGGTATCTGTTAGTTTTCTCTCCTGTAGCATTGTAATTAATAAATAATTTGTAGGGAGGTCATTTTAAGGCTGGATTTACGCATTCAGTTTCTCATCAAAATTTCACCCATTGGGTTTTCTGCTGTAAGAACGTACTTCCCTTCACCTGCCATTGATTTATGTATAACCATATGGGCTCATGGATTCCTATTTTATTCAGTGGGATATAATCCATTGTTGTTAGTATCCAAATTTATTTGAATGTTCATATTGTTCCTTTGGGCTTCCCTGGTAGCTCAAATTGTAAAGAGTCTGCCTGCAGTGTGGAATACCTGGGTTCAATCCCTGGGTGAGGAAGATCCTCTGGAGAAGGAAATGACAACCCACTCCAGTATTCTTGTCTGAAAAATCCCATGGACAGAGGAGGAGCCTGGTAGGCTACAATCCATGGGGTTGCAAAGAGTTGGACAGGATGGAGTAGTGACTAACACTTTCACTTCATTGTTCCTTTGAGCTGTCTCCTCTTTTTCACATGTCCCCATTATTCTTTAAGTACTTTATTATTTCCTGATTTCAAGTGATGTTCTTACACATGTCTTGTATTTAATCTGTTCCTGCCCTGGAATCAACCAAGGAGCCCAGGTTCCTTTTATTGGATAATAATATTTAGAAACCAAGATCTGGACTTGAGATGTGCTCATTATTATTGATGTTTCATTTCTTTTAGATTATTTCAGCAGATTGAGCTAGGAAATATATCTTTGTACCACTGTATATTTCTCTCTCTCAATTCCATAGTGACACTTTGAATTCCAATTCAGCAAAGTAGGGTACATTTTGTATCCTCCTTTCCATATATGTAACTCCCCCAACAGTAAGAAACTTAACTCTCATCATCCTCAATATGTTTAATCATTTGCTCAAGTTTGGAATATATAAGATGGTAGTTTCAAAATTTCTAACCCATGTCACTGTACAAACTTTGACTGGATTTTATTTTATTTTTTTGCCTGGATTTTAAATTTAGGTTCCAAGCCGCTATACATGGGATCCTGATGAACAGCATTCCAGTTTTCTCTCCCAGGGTCCTTCCTGAAGATGGAGTCTTTTTTCGTAAGTGCAGTTTTCATGTCCTAAAGCCCATCATTTACTGATATACTTGTCTAAAGTGAAAGGTTTCCTTCCTCGAATCTTTGACTACTGCCTATTTTCAATAGCATTCTCAATCCCCTACCACCATATTGTAAATTATTTTTGCCAGGGCTTCTCTGTATCTCCAACTGGTCTGTGCAATCTCTGTCCAACACACTTCACTTCCAACAAAGCCCTGATTCAGACCAGTATAAGGAAGCATCCATAGTCTGTTCTTATTGTGCATAAAAGAGAAATTGTACTCTATGCAAGTGCATGCAAGCACATGTGTCCGTGAGTTTCTGTGTGTGTATATATCTGTGTGTAGAGGGAGTTGTGGCTGTGTGTGGAAATGATTCATTGACAGGCACTTTAAAAACTAAGAGCTAGCATCTATTTCCAAAACTGTTCAGTTTTATCAACATTGCAAATATATAATATATTCACATAATTTTCAGAAGGCGTTTTTCCTGGGAAAAAAGTTACATTCTTTTGCAGCATCATAAATTACTGTCTCTCTCTCTCTCTTTTTTTTTTTTTAATACCAACTATATGTAGCCTTCTAATGCTCCCTCTCACTTTGAAATGTCAAAGTCATCCTTCTGAAAAGTCACACAATTAGGTCAAATATATTGCCTAATAAAAATCTTTCACCTTCTCAATGAGCACTGGGACAAAAATAAGAGGTCTTTAAGAATCATTCATGCAGTACAAGGCCTAGATCTTCTAATTTGTATATCTAGTATTTTAATGATTCAAAATCTATTTTAAAAATCAAACACTACTCTTGGGGAAGACACTGAGAAGAGACAATATTCCATTTGAGATTGTGAACTAAAGAGTCAGATAGAACTATGTCTATGTTACTTAACTTTTCTGCAATTCAGTTTCTTTATCCGTAAAGTGGGTATAATAACTTGCAGGGCTCCTGCATTAACTAATACACTGCAATAAAACATTTAATGGTGTACTTACACCTAGGAAATACTCCATAAATGTTATCTCTTCTTATAAATATTATTCAGACCTATAATCCTTTGCTGTGCTTTTAGTTCTTGGTTGTTTTGCCTTTTTCCTTGTAATTGTTTGCAATTCTGCTCTTTGCCCTTCAGTGAAAAGAGATTATTGGATGATTTCCATGCTGCCCTGCTTCTGCCGTGTTGTTTGTGCATGTGGTATTGGTCAATGCTTATTGCTTATTCCAACATAGCTCAGCTTGTGTATGTAGTACTGTCAGTCTTAAGAGGCTGTACTGAGGTCCTGGGATGCATTTACCTGCTTCTCACACCTAAGATGATATTGACGAGGTATAAGGGACTCTCAGTTATTGTCCTACTCCTAACTACTCTTTCAATCAAGTTTGTCTTTTGTCTCTTCATTGTTAGCTATCTTCTTTCTGATATATGTTGCTTTTTGATACTCCACCTCCCAAATGCTTCAGGTCACTGCCACTATACCTATCTTTTCTCTTTTCTTCATTTAACTGCTGCTCTATTATTTTCCTGACTTCATTTGCATGAGCTGTCTTAGGCTGCTATTTTATAAAATCACCAGTCAATGGAATATTCTTTTCATGCAATTAAATACATAGTGAACTGTCCAATCATCATATACTGATTGAAATATTTAGGTCTCTTGTACTTCTTTCATCTGTCTATTCATTGGTGGCTATTTAGGGCTACACCATTGATCTTATATATGGCTTTATTTTGTTTGGATGTCTTTTAAGATATGTGCTATTACAGTAGACTGAGATTTTCAGACAGCTAATCTTTGAGGGAGCTGAGGTCTTACCACATTTTGAACCCAGAAAAATATTTTCTAAAACATACATACATACATATATATATATATACATATATATATATTTCTGAAAGAGATGGGAATACCAGACCACCTGACCTGCCTGTTGAGAAATCTGTATGCAGATCAGGAAGCAACAGTTAGAACTGGACATGGAACAACAGACTGGTTCCAAATAGGAAAAGGAGTACATCAAGGCTACATATTGTCACCCTGCTTATTTAACTTATATGCAGAGTACATCATGAGAAACGCTGGGCTGGAAGAATCACAAGCTGGAATCAAGATTGCTGGGAGAAATATCAATAACCTCAGATATGCAGATGACACCACGCTTATGGCAGAAAGTGAAGAAGAACTAAAGAGCCTCTTGATGAAAGTGAAAGAGGAGAGTGAAAAAGTTGGCTTAAAGCTCAACATTAAGAAAATTAATATCATGGCATCTGGTCCCATCACTTCATGGGAAATAGATGGGGAACCAGTAGAAACAGTGTCAGACTTTATTTTTTGGGGCTCCAAAATCACTGCTGATGGTGATTGCAGCCATGAAAATAAAAGACGCTTACTCCTTGGAAAGAAATTTATGAACAACCTAGATAGCATATTAAAAAGCAGAGACATTACTTTGTCAACAAAGGTTCATCTAGTCAAGGTTATGGTTTTTTCAGTAGTCATGTATGGATATGAGTGCTGGACGTTGAAGAAAGCTGAGTGCTGAAGAATTGATGCTTTTGAACTGTGGTGTTGGAGAAGACTCTTGAGAGTCCCTTGGACTGCAAGGAGATCCAACCAGTCCATCCTAAAGGAAATCAGTCCTGGGTGTTCATTGGAAGGACTGATGTTGAAGCTGAAACTCCAATACTTTGGCCACCTCATGCGAAGAGCTGACTCATTGGAAAAGACCCTGATGCTGGAAAGGATTGGGGGCAGGAGGAGAAGTGAACGACAGAGGATGAGATGGCTGGATAGCATCACCAACTCGATGGACATGAGTTTGGGTAAACTCCGGGAGTTGGTGATGGACAGGGAGGCCTGGCATGCTGCAATTCATGGGGTCACAAATGTCGGACACGACTGAGCAACTGAACTGAACTGAACTGAACTGAAGTTTCCATGTTACTCTTTCCATACATCTCATCCTCTCCTCCCCTCTCCCCATGTCCACAAGTTTATTTTCTATTTCTCTTTCTCCATTGCTCCCTTTAAGTCAATTCTTCAGTATCATTTTTTTCTAGATTCCATATATATGCAATAGAATATGATATTTTTCTTTCTCTTTCTGACTTATTTCACTCTGTATAAGAGGTTATAGGTTCATCCACCTCATTAAAACGGACTTCAAGGCATTCCTTTTTATGGCTGAATAATATTCCATTGTGTATATGCACCAGGACTTCTTTATCCATTCATCTCTCCATAGACATTTAGGTTGCTTCCATGTTTCAGCTATTGTAAATAGTGCTGCAATGAACAGTAGGATACATGTGTCTCTTTCAATTTTGGTTTCCTCAGGGTATATGCCTAGGAGTGGGATTGCTGGGTCATATGGTGGTTTTATTCCTAGTTTTTTAAGGAATCTCCATACTACCTTCCATAGTGGCTGTATCAATTTACATTCCCACCAACAGTGCAAGAGTGTTCCTTTTTCTCCATACCCTCTCCAGTGTTTATTCTTTGTAGACTTTTTGAGGATGACCATTCTGACCAGTGTGAGGTGATATCTCATTGTAGTTTTGATTTGCATTTCTCTAATAATGAGTAATGTTGAGTATCTTTTCATGTGTTTGTTAACCACCTGTATGTCTTCTTTGGAGAAATGTCTCTTTAGGTCTTTTCCCCACTTTTTGATTGGATTGTTTGTTTTTTGGTATTGAGTTGTATGAGCTACTTATATATTTTGGAAATTAATCCTTTGTCAGTTGTTTCGATTGCTATTATTTTCTCCCATTCTGAGGGTTGTCTTTTCACCTTGCTTATAGTTTCCTTTGCTGTGCAAAAGCTTGTAAGTTTAATCAGGTCCCACTTGTTCACTTTTGTTTTTATTTCCATTACTCTAGGAGGTGGGTCATAGAGGATCTTGCTTTGATTTATGTCATTGAGTGTTCCGCCTATCTTTTCCTTTAAGAGTTTTATAGTTTCTGGTCTTACATTTAAGTCTTTAATCCACTTTGTGTTTGCCTTTGTGTATGGTGTTAGGAAGTGTTCAATTTAATTATTTTACATGTAGCAATCCAGTTTTCCCAGCACCATTTATTGAAGAGGCTATTTTTGCCCCATTGTATATTCTTGCCTCTTTTGTCAAATATGATACTTATAGATGCATGGGTTTATATCTGGACTTTCTATCTTGTTCCATTGGTCTATATTTCTGTTTTTGTGCCAGTACCATACTGTCTTTATGACTTTAGCTTTGTAGTATAATCTGAAATCAGGAAGGTTGATTCCTCCTGCTCCATTCTTCTATCTCAAGACTGCTTTGGCTATTCAGAGTCTTTTGTGTTTTCATATGAATTATGAAATTTTTTGATCTAGGTCTGTGAAATATGTCATTGGTAATTTGATAGGGATTGTATTGAATCTGTAGATTGCATTTGGTAGTATAGTCATTTTCACAATATTGATTCTTCCTACCCAGGAACATGAAATATCTCTCCATCTGTTTATGTCATCTTTGATTTCCTTTATTAGTGTCTTATAATTTTCTGTGTACAGTTCTTTTGTCTCCTTAGGTAAGTTTATTCCTAGATATTTAATTCTTTTTGTTGCAATGGTGACATGATTTATGGATTTTCATTGTTAGTATATAGAAATGAAAAATTATTTCTGTGTATTGATTTTGTATCCTGAGACTTTGCTAAATTCACTGATTAGCTCTAGTAACTTTTTGATACTATCTTTAGGATTTTCTATGTACGTTATCTACAAACAGTGAGAGTTTTATTTCTTCTCTTCTGATCTGGATTACTTTTATTTATTTTTCTTTTCTGATTGCTGTAGCTAGGACTTCCAGAAATATGTTGAATAATAGTGGGGAAAATGTGCACCCTTGTCTTTTTCCTGATCTTAGGGGAGATGCTTTCAGTTTTTCACCACTGAGAATGTTTGCTGTAGGCTTATCATATATGGCCTTCCTATGTTTATGTATGTTACTTCTATGCCCATTTTTTGCAGAAATTTAATCATAAATGGCTGCTGAATTTTTTCAAAGGCTTTTTCTGCATCTATTGAGATGATCAATATGTTAATATGGTGTATCACATTGATTGATTTGCATATATTGAAGAATCCTTGCATCCCTGGAATAAACCCAACTTGATCATGGTGCATGAGTTTTTTGATGTGTTGCTGAAATCTGTTTGCTAAAATTTTGTTGAGGATTTTTGAATCTATGTTCATCAGTGATATTGGCCTGTAGTTTTCTTTTTTGTGTGTTGTCTTTGTCTGGTTTTGGTATCAGGGTGATGGTGGCCTTGTAGAATGAGTTTGGAAGTGTTCCTTCCTCTGCAATTGTTTGAAGGAGTTTTACAAGGATCGGCATTAGCTCTTCTCTAAATGTTTGATAGAATTCTCCTGTGAAGCCATCTGGTCCTGAGCTTTTGTTTTTTGGGAGATTTTTGATCACAGCTTCAATTTCAGTGCTTGTAATTGGGTTTTTCATAATTTCTATTTCTTCCTGGTTCAGTCTTGGAACTTTACTAAGAATCTGTCCATTTCTTCCAGGTTATCCATTTTATTGTCATATGGTTGTTCGTAATAGTCTCTTATAATTCTTTCTATATCTGCATTGTCTGTTGTAACCTCTCCTTTTTCATTTCTAATTTTGTGGATTTGACTCTTCTCTCTTTTTTTCTTTATGAGTCTGGCCACAGGTTTGTCAGTTTTGTTTATCTTCTCAAAGAACCAGCTTTTAGTTTTATTAATCTTTACTATTGTTTCTTTCATTTCTTGTTCGTTTATTCTGCTTGGATCTTTATAATTTCTTTCCTTCTACTAATTCTGGGGTTTATTTGTTCTTTTTCCAGTTGTTTTAGGTGTAAAGTTAGGCTGTCTATTCGATGTTTTTCTTGTTTTGCTATAAACTTCCCTCTTAGAACTGCTTTTACTGCAGCCCATAAGTTTTGAGTTGTCGTGTTTCCATTGTCATTTGTTTCTAGAAATTTTTGATTTCCCTTTTGATTTCTTCAGTAACCTATTGGTTATTTAGAAGCATATTGTTTAACCTGCATGTGTTTGTGTTTAGTACAGTTTTTTTTTCTTGTAATTGATATCTAGTTTCATAACGTTGTGATCACAGTAGACGCTTGCTATGATTTCAACTTTCTTAAATTTACTGAGGTTTAATTTGTGACCCTGGAGAAGGCAATGGCACCCCACTCCAGTACTCTTGCCTGGAAAATCCCATGGATGGAGGAGCCTGGTAGGCCACAGTCCATGGGGTCGCTAAGAGTCGGACACGACTGAGCGACTTCACTTTCACTTTTCCCTTTCATGCACTGGAGAAGGAAATGGCAACCCACTCCAGTATTCTTGCCTGGAGAATCCCAGGGACGGCGGAGCCTGGTGGGCTGCCATCTATAGGGTCGCACAGAGTCAGACACGACTGAAGCGACTTAGCAGCAGCAGCAGCAGCAATTTGTGACCCAATATGTGGTCTATCCTTGAGGATGTTCCATGTGCACTTAAGAAGGTGTATTCTTCTGCATTTGGATGAAATGTCTTGAATATATCAATGAGATCCATTTCATCTAATATATCATTTAAAACTTGTGTTTCCTTATTAATTTTCTCTTTTGATGATCTGTCCATTGGTGTGAGTGGAGTGTTAAAGTCTCATACCATTATTATGTTACTGTCAATTTCTCCTTTTCTGTCTGTTAGTGTTCATCTTATGTATTGAGATGCCCCCATTTTGGGTGCATAGATATTTACAATTTTTTTGTGTACCTCTTGGATTGATCCCTTGATCATTATGTAGTGTCCTTCCTTATCTCTTGTAATCTTCTTTATTTGAAGGTCTATTTTGTCTGATATGAGGGTTGCTACTCCAGCTTTCTTTTGCTTCCAGTTTGCATGGAATATATTTTTTTCCATCCTCTCACTATCAGTCTATATGTGTCTTTAGGTCTGAAGTGTGTTTCTTGTAGACAGCACATATATGGGTCTTGTTTTTGTATCCATTCAGCCAGTCTCTGTCTTTTGGTTGGAGCATTTAATCCATTTACATTTAAAGCAATTATTGATATCTATGTTCCTATTTCCATTTTGTTAATTGTTTGGAGTTGTTTTGTATATATCTTTCCTTCTCTTGTATTTCTTGACTATATAAGCCCCTTTAACATTTTTGTAAAGCTGGTTTGGTGGTGCTGAATTCTCTTAACTCTTGCTTGTCTGAAAAGCTTTTTATTTCTCCATAAATTTTGAATGAGATCCTTGCTGGGTAGAGAAATCTTGGTTGTAGATTTTTCCCTTTCAGTACTTTAAATGTATCCTGCCATTCCCTTCTGGCCTGCAGATTTTCTGCTGAAAGATCAGCTGTTAAGTGTATGGGTTTCACTTGTATGTTACTTGTTGCTTTTTCCTTGCTGCTTTTAATATTCTTTCTTTGTGTTTAGTCTTTGTCAGTTTGGTTAGTATGTTTGTTGCCATGTTTCTCCTTGGGTTTATTCTGTATGGGACTCTTTGTGCCTCTTGAACTTTATCGACTATTTCCTTTTCCACGTTGGGGAAATTTTCAACTATTAGCTCTTCAAAAATTTTCTCATGCTCTTTCTTTTACTATTCTTCTTCTGGGACCCCTGTAATTCTAATGTTGGTGTGTTTGATATTGTTTAAGAGGTCTCTAAGACTATCCTCAGTTCTTTCCATTGTTTTTACTTTATTCTGCTCTTCAGAAGTTATTTCCACCTTCTTTATTTCTTCTAGGTCTTTGTTAATTGATTCTTGCATTTTCTCCATTTTGTTTTCAAGGTTTTTGATCATCTTTACTATCATTATTGTGAATTATTTTTCATGTAGTTTGCCTATTTCCTCTTCATTTATTTGGACTTCTGTGTTTCTAATTTGTTCCTTCATTTGTGTAGCATTTCTCTGCCTTTTCATTATGCTTTTTTTTTTTTAACTTATTGTGTTTGAGGTCTCCTTTTCCCAGGCTTCAAGGTTGAATTCTTTCTTCCTTTTGTTTTCTTCCCTCCTAAGGTTGGTCCAGTGGTTTGTGTAAGCTTCCTGTAGGGTGAGATTTGTGCTGAGGGTTTTTTATTTTTATTTTTGTTTGATTGTTTGTTTGTTTTTCCTCTGATGTGCAAGGCTGAATAGTCATTGGTAATCCTTGGTAATCCTGTCTGGTGATGACTGGGTTTGTGTTTTGGTTTTGTTTGTTGTTTAGACCAGGCATCCTGCACAGGGTGCTACTGGTGGTTGGATGATGCCAGGTCTTGTATTCAAGTGGTTTCCTTAGTGAGTTCTCACTATTTGATACTCCCTAGGGTTAGTTCTCTGGTAGTCTAAAGTCTTGGAGTCAGTGCTCCCACTCCAAAGGCTCAGGGCTTGATCTCTTGTCAGGAACAAAGATTCCACAAGTGGTTTGTTATGGCATTAAGTGAAATTAAAACAAATACTCAAAAACGAGAAACCAAAGATGAATCCCAGACATATGGCAGTTACGAAATCAGGGAACTAATAATTAAAATAATGGAATATACACATATACATATACACCCGTAAGCAAAGTCAAAACAGTCCAATTAAAATAAAGTACAGTAGATTGTCCCAGAAAACAAAGGAAATCAAAAATTATATTTGCCAGTTAAGAACAAAATTAATTAAAGCACAAGCTGGAAAACAAAACTAAAGCAAGGTGCCAAGTGGGAGATAAAGCAATGAAAACAGAAGTAACAAATATATTGAGAGGAAACAAAAGAAAGAAAGAATAGATATGCAAAGTTAAATAGAAGTAGATGAAGAAGATTAATGTACATTATAGATTAACTGCAAGGGGAAAAGAACAGTAGGAAAGGCAAACAAAGGAATAGATGTAAAAAAATATAATAGGTTTTTAAAAATTAAAAATATAAAAAAAGAAAAAAAATGAAGAAGAAAGAAAAAAACAAAGGTAAACTCCAGAGAACTGCAAAAACCCAACTTAGAGGCAGTTGTTCATAGCAAAAATAAAAGGTGTGAGTGAATATACACATATACATATACACCCATAAGCAAAATCAAAACAGTCTACCAAAAATAAAGTATAATAGATTGACCCAGTGAACAAAGGAAACCAAAAATTATATCTACCAGTTAAGAAGAAAACTAACTAAAGCACAAATTGGAAGACAAAACTAAAGCAAGGTACCAATTGGGAAGTAAAGCAATGGAAACAAAACTAACAAATATGTTGAGAGAAAAGGAAAGAAAGAAAAGAAAGAATATATATGCAAAGTTAAATAGAGGTAGATTAAGAAGATTTATATACATTAAATATCAACTGTAAGGGGAAAAGAACAGTAGGAAAAGCAAACAAAGGAATAAATGTAGAAAAAATAATAATAGGTTTAAAAATTAAAGTTAGGAGAGAGAGAGAGAAAAGGAAAATTCTACAGAACTGTGAAAGCCCAATGTAGAGGCAGAGGATTGTAACAACAATAAAAAATGTGACGGAGGAAAAAAAAAAGCTTAATTAGATTTCATAGTGCCAATAAAATCAACAACTACAACAGAGGTGGATAGAAAAAAAAAAATCCAAAAGAATCTACAGAACAAGTCAAGACATAAGAACAATACATGTTTTTCTTGAGTCTCTGCTCTCAGGGTCCTTTCCTTTGCTGGGAGTCACAGTCCACCTCACCTTCCTAGGATGCCCTCCAACACTGTGATGATCTCTGGACCTGTTGTGGGGGCAGCTCAGATTCTAATCTGGTCCTAATCCTGTGTATTCTTGCCTCCACTGTCCACAGACACCAGAACTAGTGCGTTTTCTTTTGTGGGAGCTCTCAATGTCCTTTTATATATTCTATAGCCACAGTCTGCTTAGTTGATCGTGTGGATTTAACCTTCAGCTTGTACAGTTGGTGGGAAGATTTTTAATCTTTGTTAGCCACATTGCTCCTGGGTTTCAACTGTGGTTTTATTTCCACCTCTGCATGTGGATTGTCCACTGGGGATTGCTCCTGAGGCTGCCCTGGAGGACCTGCATTTGCCCCTCTGAGGGCCAGGTGTGGAGGTGGTGCAGTTCCTTGGGTTGCAGGGGTTCTGGCAGCACCAGGTACTCAGGGGAGTTGGCAGCAAGAAATATAGTGCTCTATAAGGGTATGGAAACCAGTATTGGCCAATATGTTCCAGTATTCTCGCCTGGAGAACCCCCCTGACAGAAGCCTGGAAGGGCACAGTCCACAGGGTCTCAAAGAGTTGGACACGACTGAAACAACCTTGTGCTATAGATGCTGGATATTTTTGCCTGTGGCAGCTCTGCTTCCGTGAGAGTTGAGCATGAAGGTGGTGTGGCTGCTTGGCTTGTGAGGACCCTGGTGGCATAAAGTGTGCAGGGCATGGATGCCTCCACCCCCAGGAGTTATGGCCCTATCATAGTCTTTTTTTGAGCCTCTTCTAGCTTGCAATCAGATCAGAAGGCCTCTTTGGCCAGTCTTTATCCATAGCTTCACCCATTCAGGCACTTAGAGGGCTCCCTTGCCAGGGGTCCTTCTCTGTTGTTTGGCGTGTCAGGCACATAGAGGGGCCCCTCTGGCTGGGGTCCTACTCTGTAGTTTAGTGCATCAGTCACTTAATGGAGTATTATTGGTGCATCAGTCACTTAACGGAGTATTTCGAGTGGGGTCCTACTCTGTAGTTTAGTGCTTCAGGCATTTGATGGGTAGCCTCTCTATTGTTCAGCTGCCGATGTTACCGTGTGGGGAGAGAGAAGCTACGGTGATGGCTCCACCCTGACGCATGACTCAGCAGTATCGCCTTGCTTCCATGGCTGCCTTGCTTTCCTCCACAGGCATTTCCCACCACAATCTCCTCCCTCACATCCCCTCTATCCGTCTCTCCATAGTCAAGAGCAGCCCTCGCCCTGGGATTTCTCCACAATCCCTGAACTCCAGCTCCCAGCTGCTGCACCTTCCAGGGGACTGGCCTCCCTGTCCAGGGTATGTATGGGTGTGACAAGGACTGTCTGATTCTCATTCAGTTTAGGCTGCCACAGATCAGCTGTTTCACTCTCAACCTTGCATGTTTCTCCTCTGACTCAGTTGCCCTGATGTGGGGATCAGACCCCTGCTTCAGTTCCCCCACCTGCTGAGGGCAGGTCCAGTCCTACTCACAGTCCGATTTTCCCCCCTGGTTCCTCCATCCTACCGAGTTTTGCATGGTTCTGTATATTCTTTTCCACTGGTCAGGTACTCCTGTCCACTCTCAGCTGGTGTTCTGCATGCACTTCTGTGTCTGAAGGTGTATTCCTGATGTATCCATGGAGAGAGATGTACTCTATGTTCACCTACTCCTCTGCCCTCTTGTTCTCAAGAGTTTATATTTTAACATAATCCAACTTTCATCCAAGTGGACTGTGACTTCTAGTCTGCATTTGTACCTCATTGAAGCAAAATTACAGTGATACATCTGCTTTCCACCCACTGTCTTCATTTATTATAAACAATAACTTATGGCTGGTACTACTGATTTTTCTTTCAATATAGCAATCCCAAAATAAGGTCTAGAGTTTAATTTTGAATGGCACTTGAAGAATAGCATAATCTAAAGTAGTTTTCTGTTAATACATAGGCTCTCATATTAAAACCTTTATGTTTTTGGTAGATGTTAATAGTTCTGTTGCTATGGAACATGTATTCCTTTAATTTTATGTAAATTTAAATTTTATGATGTTTCCTTAACCAAGATTATATAATCCTTTTTTATTATTGAAAAGAATCGCAATTATGCAAATGATTATATTCAAGGAGACAAACAGCAATTAACTGTGGAAGACAGGCTGTTACTGTAAGAATTGTATTCACACTAAATGGAACTGGACCTTTCTTAAAATAAACCTTTAATAAGAAAATTCAGTTGATACAGATTTTAAAGGCAAGCAGTTCATTGAGACTGGTTTGTACTCTTGCCATAGTAGTTTTGCATTTTAATATTTATAGTTTTCCTTTACTCTAGTATTCTTTTAGCTCTTGCCTTATTAAAAATGGCTCCTTCAGCAAGTAAGAAATATTTGTGGAAAAAAATCTCACTCACGTTCTTTATTATTAAGAAAACTAGGCAATAATAACCATTTTACAGATTTTTTTAAACCTAAATGTGTTTCTTCTCATTTATAGCTTTTCTAAAATTAAAATTTGCTTTCATTGTGATCCTTTAACATGTATTGAGCCAGAATTTCCCTTGGGTTTACTTTTTGGTAGTGAATTGTGCACAGAAGGAAGGGTTTTTAGTGCTTTAAGTGGTGAGGCTTCATTTACTGCATTTCTTTTGCTACTGTCACTGTTCAAAGGGTCCAATAAGACTTAGAGGTTGTTTAACATCTGTTTAAAAGTGCAGATTTCTTTGAGGTTAACTACTTTATTTTTGTTTGTTTGTTTTGTTTTTGCATTTTTTAAAACTGAAGTGTATAAAAAGAATATACAATATTACATTAGCTTCAGGTGTAGATCATAATGATTTGGTATTTATATACATTTCAAAATGGTTACCATAACAAGTCTAGTTATCAGTTGTCACTATACAAAGTTACTATTACTAAAATATTATTGAGTATATTCACTATATATTACATCCCCGTGACTTTTTTTTTTAATAACTGGAAGTTTGTACCTCTTAATTTCCTTCACCTATTATTTGCCCCCACCCAACCTCAGTCACTTTACCTTCTGGTAAACAACAGTTTCTTTTTTGTACAGTATGTGTGAACGTGTTTTGTTTCTGTTTGCCTCTTTTATTTTGCAGAGTTCACATATAAGCCTTTTGCTGTCTGACATTTCATTTAGCATAATACCCTCTAGACCAGCAGTCCCCAAACATTTTGGCGCTAGGGACCGGTTTCATGGAAAACAATTTTTCCATGAACTAGGGGATGAAGTGGTTCAGGCTGCATTGCAAGTGATGGGGAATGATGGGGAGTGACAGATGAAGCTTTGCTTGCTCACCCACTGCTCTCCTCCTGCTTTGCAGCCCGGGTTATAACAGGGCATGGACCAGAATCTGTCTGCATCCTGGGCGTTGGGGACACCTACTCTAGATCCTGGAGGAGGTCATGGCAACCCACCCCAGTATCCTTGCCTGGAGAATCCCATGGACGGAAGAGCCTGGCGGGCCCAAGTTCATAGGGTCACAAGGAGTCGGACATGATTAAAGCAACTTAGCACACACCCAGGCTCTAGATCCACTCATTTTATTGCAGGTGTGAGATTTCATTCTTATTTATGGCTCAGTAATGTTCCATTGTACATATATGCTACATCTTCATTCATTCCCCTGTTGATGAACATTTAAGTAACTTCCACATTTTGGTTATGGTAAATAATGCTGCAGTGAACATTTGGGTGCATGTATCTTTTTGAATTAGTGTTTCTGTTGTCTTTGGATAGTGTATTGCTCTCATCCTATTTGTGATGCCAATTTTCTCGCTATTCACACTGTCCACACTGTTTGTTGAGCCCAGGAGAGGTAAAGCATGAGTTAAGGAAGGAGACCCGAGGGGCCATAGGAACTGCAGATATGTTTATTCTCTCCTGACTGGCACTGCAGCCATAACACAGCCTCTCTCCTAGATGACAGATCAGCCATAACAGCAGCCACAACATAACCAGAACATAGCCATAACAGAGCTATAACATAGCATCATATAATGTAATCATGATGTTGCTCCAATGTAGCCCCAATGCAGCAATATCCAGGGCTTTCATGGTGAGGTTCATACAGGCGTACTGCACAAAACAGCTCCTGACAAGGCGAGTACCTCGTGACCAAGCAAATACCTTGTGACCAAGAGAGTTCCTTGTGATGTACATGCACAGTGCTATAAGTGATCTCAGCTGTTACATAAACATTATTTACAAAACATTGGGCAAGAGCGAGAGGCTGTTGAGATAGACTGACCATGCCATCTTGGCTAATTTGCTCTTTCCCTACAGATACATACCCAAGAAAGGAATTCCTAGAACTATTGTCATTCTGTGTTTAAAGTTTTGAGGAACCTCCTCCATTTTCCATAGTTGTTGCACAAATTTACATTCCAACCAACAGTGTAGGAGAGTTCCTTTTTCTTCATAACCTCACCAACATTTATGATTTGTTGTCTTTTTGACAATAGCCATCCTAATAGGTGTGAGGTGATGTGTCATTGTGGTTTTGATTTTCATTTCCCTGAAAAAGTGCTGTTAGGCATCTTTTTATGTACCTGTTGGCCATCTCTATGTCTTCTTTGGAAAAATGTCTATTCAGGTCCTCTGCCCATGTATAAAATCAGATTGCTTCATTTTTGACATTGAGTTGTATGAATTCTTTGTATATTTTGGATAGTAACCCCTTACCAGATATATCATTTGCATATATCTTCTCCCAGTCAATAGATTGCCTTTTCAT
Organism: Giraffa tippelskirchi; assembly: GCF_054371585.1. Taxonomy (NCBI): domain Eukaryota; kingdom Metazoa; phylum Chordata; class Mammalia; order Artiodactyla; family Giraffidae; genus Giraffa; species Giraffa tippelskirchi. Next base: position 67,305,223 of record NC_137289.1, read on the forward strand.
TTGTTGACTGCCATTTCATTTTGTTGATAGTTTCCTTCACCATGCAAAAGCCTATTAGTTTGCCATTGGTATTTTGATAGGAATATATTGAATCTTTAGATTGCTTTAGGTAGTCTGGGTATATTAATAAAATTACTTCTTCTAATTCATGAACATGTTATGGCTTTTCATTTATTTGTATCATCTACAATTTCCTTCATCAATATCTTAATAATCTTCAGAGTACAATTGTTTTACCCTCGTAGTTAGATTTATTCCTAGATATTTATTTCTTTTTGATGAAATTTTAAATGGGATATTTTTCTTCAATTCTCTTTTGCATAGGTTATTATTAGTTTATATTAATTTTATATCCTGTAACTTTGCTGAATTCATTTAATAGCTCTAAATATTTTGATGTAATGATTTCATTATTTTTATCCTTTATTATTTTCTATGCATAATATCATGGAGAAGGAAATGGCAAGCCACTCCAGTATTCTTGCCTGGAGAATCCCATGAACAGAGGAGCCTGGCAGGCTACAGTCCATAGGGTAACACAGAACTGGACACAACTGCAGCAGCTTAGCCCGTACACATACATAATATAAAATCATCTATAGATAGTGATTTTTATTTCTTCCTTTCCAATTTGGATGACTTTTCTTTCTTTTCATTGCTTGATTGCTCTGGTTCAGTTCAGTTCAGTTCAGTCACTCATTCCTGTCCGACCTTTTGCAAGCCCAAGGACTGAGGCACGCCAGGCTTCCCTGTTCATCAACAACTGCTGGAGCTTACTCAAATTCATGTTCATCGAGTCAGTAATGCCATCCAACCATCTCATCCACTGTCATCCACTTCTCTCGCCCACAATCTTTCACAGCATCAGGGTCTTTTCCAATGAGTCAGTTTTTCCCATCAGGTAGCAAAAGTATTGGAGCTTCAGCTTCAGCATCAGTCCTTCCAATGAATATTCAGGACTGATTTCCTTTAGGATTGATTGGTTGGATTTCCTTGCAATCCAAGGGACTCTCGAGAGTCTTTTCCAACATCACAGTTCAAAAGCATCAATTCTTCAGTGCTCAGCTTTCTTTATGGTCCGACTCTCACATCTGTACATGATTACTGGAAAAACCATAGCTTTGACTAGATGGACTTTTGTTGGCAAAGTGATGTCTCTGCTTTTTAATATGCTGTCTAGGTCGGTCATAACTTCTCTTCCAAAGAGCAAGTGTCTTTTAATTTCATGGCTAAAGTCACCATCTGCAGTGATTTTGGAGCCCCACAAAATAAAGTCTGTCACTGTTTCCATTGTTTTCCCACCTATTTGCCATGAAGTGATGGGACCAGATACCATGACCTTAGTTTTCTGAATGTTAAGTTTTAAGCCAACTTTTTCACATTCCTCTTTCATTGTCATCAAGAGACTCTTTAGTTCTCTTCCCTTTCTGCCATAAGAGTGGTGTCATCTGCATATCTGAGATTATTGATATTCCTCCCAGCACTCTTTATTCCAGCTTGTGTTTCATCCAGCCTGGAATTTTGCATGATGTACTCTGCGTATAAGTTAAATAAGCAGGGTGACAATATACAGCCTTGATGTACTCCTTTTCTGATTTGGAACCAGTCTGTTGTTCCATGTCCAGTTCTAAGTGTTGCTTCTTGACCTGCATACAGTTTTCTCAGGAGGTAGGTCAGATGGTCTGATATTCCCATCTCTTTAAGAATTTTCCACAGTTTGTTGTGATACACATAGTCAAATGCTTTGGTGTAATCAATAAAGCAGAAGTAGATGTTTTTCTGGAACTCTCTTGCTTTTTCAATGATCCAATGGATGTTGGCAATTTGATCTCTGGTTCCTCTGCCTTTCCCAAATCCAGCTTGAACACCTGGAATTTCACAGTTCACATACTGTTGAAGTCTGGCTTGGAGAATTTTAAGCATTACTTTGCTAGCGTGTGAGATGAGTGCAATTGTGCAGTAGTTTGAGCTTTCTCTGGCACTGCCTTTCTTTGGGATTGGAATGAAAACTGACCTTTTCCAGTCCTCTGGCCACTGCTGAGTTTTCCAAATTTGCTGGCATATTGGGTTCAGCACTTTCACATCACCATCTTTTAGGATTTGAAAGAGCTCAACTGGTATTCCGTCACCTCCACTAGCTTTGTTCGTAGTGATACTTCGTAAGGCCCACTTGACTTTGCATTCCAGGATGTCTGGCTCTACGTGAGTGATCACACCTTCACGATTATCTGGGTCATTAAGATCTTTTTTGTATAGTTCTTCTGTGTAGACTTTCCTCCTCTTCTTAATATCTTCTGCTTCTCTTAAGTCCATACCATTTTTATCCTTCATTGTGCTCATCTTTGCATGAAATGTTCCCTTGGTATCTCTAATTTTCTTGAAGAGATCTCTAGTCTTCCCCATTCTATTATTTTCCTCCATTTCTTTGCATTGATTGATTACTGAGGAAGGCTTTCTTATCTCTCTTTGCTATTCTTTGGAACTCTGCATTCAGATTGGTATATCTTTCCTTTTCTCCTTTGCATTTAGATTCTCTTCTTTTCTCAGCTATTTGTAAGCCCTCCTCAGATAACCATTTTGCCTTTTTGCATTTCTTTTTCTTTGAGATGGTCTTGATAACTCCCTCTCGTACAGTGTTACAACCCTACGTCCATAGTTCTTAAGGCACTTTGTCTATCAGATCCAATCCCTTGAATCTATTTGTCACTTCCACTATATAATCATAAGGGATTTGATTTAGGTCATACTGGAGTGGTCTAGTAATTTTTCCTACTGTTTTTCAATTTAAGTCTGTATTTGGCAATATGGAATTCATGATCACATGGAAGCCACAGTCAGCTCCCAGTCTTGTTTTTGCTGACTTTATAGAGCTTCTCCATCTTTGGTTGCAAATAATATAATCAATCTGATTTCAGTATTAACCATCTGGTGATGTCCATGTGTAGAGTCTTCTTTTGTGTTGGAAGCGGCTGTTTGCTATGACCAGTGTGTTCTCCTGGCAAAACTCTGTTAGCCTTTCACCTGCTTCGTTTTGTACTCCAATGCCAAAGTTGCCTGTTATTCCAGGTATCTCTTGACTTCCTACTTTTGCATTCCAGTCCCCTATAATGAAATGGACATCTTTTTTGGGTGTTAGTTTTAGAAGGTCTCGTAGGTCTTCATAGAACCGTTCAACTTCAGCTTCTTCAGCATTATTGATCAAGGCATAGACTTGTATTACTGTGATAGTAAACAATTTGCCTTGGAAACAAAGAGAGATCATTCTGTCGTTTTGAGATTACATCCAAGTACTGCATTTTGGACTCTTTTGTTGACTCTGATGGCTACTCCATTTCTTCTAAGGGGTTCTTGCCCACAGTAGTAGATACAATGGTCATCTGAGTTAAATTCACCCACTCCAGTCCATTTTAGTTCACTGATTCCTAAACTGTCGATGTTGCCGTCAAAATTTGCCATCTTCTGTTTGAAGATGCCATTTGCCATTTGACACTTACCATGTTCTGTTTGACCACTTCCAATTTGCCCTGATTCATGGACCTAACATTCCAGGTTCCTATGCAATATTGTCTTTACAGCATCGGACTTTATTTCCATCACCCATCACATCCAGAACTGGGTGCTGTTTTTGCTTCGGCTCCATCTCTTCATTCTTTCTGTAGTTATTTTGCCACTGATCTTCTGTAGAATATTGGGCACCTACCGACCTGGGGAGTTCATCTTTCAGTGTCCTCTCTTTTTGCCTTTTCATGCTGTTCATGGGGTTCTCAAGGCATGAATACTGAATTAGTTTACCATTGCTCTTGTTAAGACTTCTATATTGAATAAAAGTGATAAGAGTTGGTTGGTATTCTTGACTTGCTTCTGATCTTACAGGGAAAGCTATCAACTTTTCTCCATTAAGCATAATGTTAGCTGTGGGCTTATCATGTATGGTCTTTGTTATGTTGAGTTAGTCCCTCTATACTGCCTTGAAAAAAATTATGATAAATGAATGTTGGATTTTATTAAATGCTTTTTCTGTATCTAATGAGATTATCACATATTTTATATATTTAATCTTATTAATATGGGTTTATCACACTGGTTGTTTTGTGGATGTTTGTCCATCCTTGCTTCCACGGAATAAATCCCACTTGGTCATGGTGTATGATCCTTTTAATGTATCATTGAATTCAGTTTGCTAATATACTGTTGGGGATTTCTGCATCTATGTTCATTAGGGTTATTGCCTCATTTTTGTGTCTGATGTCTTTCTGGTTTTGGTATCAGGGTAGTGCTGACCTTGTAAAATAAGTTAGGAAGCATTCCTTCTTCTTCTATTTTCGGAATAGTTTGAGAAGACTAGGCTTTAACTCTTCTTTTAATAGTAGGTAGAATTCACCAGTACAGATCCTTTTGTAACTCCACAAACCCAGATCCAATTCCTGCTATTTTCACTTATTTTAATTATTTGCATGCATGTGTGTGCTAAGTCATTTCAGTTGTGTCTGACTCTTTGTGACCTTATGAACTGTAGCCCACCAGGCTCCTCTGTCCATGGCATTCTCCAGGCAGGAATAGTGGAGTGGGTTGCCATGCCCTCCTCCATGGTATTTTACCGAACCAGGGATCAAACCCGCATCTCTTGTGTCTCCTGTGTTGGCAGGCAGGTTCTTTATTTAATTATGTAGCCTTGGGCAAATTACTTAACCTCTTTGAGTCTCACTGTGTTCATTTGCATAAAGATTTTAATAACAGAACCTGCTTCATGAAAATTAACTAGGTTAATCCAGGTTTAGCAGAGTGCCAAGAATATAGTAAGTACTCACATTGATAACTGCTGTTATTATTTCCTGCGTGTGCTAAGTCGCTCAGTTGTGTCCAACTCTTTGTGACCTTATGGATTGTAGCCCACCAGCCTCCTCTGTCCTTGGGATTCTCCAGGCAAGAATATTGGAGTGGGTAGCCATTTCCTTTTCCAGGGGATCTTCCCAGTCTAGGGATCTAACCCAGGTCTCTTACATCTCCTGCATTGGCAGGTAAGTTCTTTACCACCCAGTAGCACCTGGGAAGGTGGTACTAAGTACCACCTGGGAAGCCCTTCTTACTGAATAGTGTGTACTATGAAAAACTGAGTCTAAAATAAGACTATACCAATAGCTGTCTTTGGTAAAAAAGCAGAGATGGAATAAAGTACCAAAGTTTGCACTGAGACTGAACTTCTTAGTTAATTGATTTACTTACATTCAGATGCTGATTTCTCACATGTGCAAGAGAGAGGAAGAGAAAGAAAAAAGCATGATGAAGAAATCTGTCATCAATCGAATCAGGTCATCTTAGGAAAAAAAAAAAAACAGGATGATTACATATGTTGATTAGGACAAGAAAATCCTAAAACACCAACCAGCATGCTTGAATTGGCTTTCATGTCCTCACTGGGCCTGGGTAGTTTAACTGGAAGGAATTCCAGAGGTGCTGAAACTCCAATATTTTGGTCACCTGATGTGAAGAGCTGACTCATTTGTAAAGAACCTGATGCTGGGAAAGATTGAAGGTGGGAGGAGAAGGGGACGACAGAGGATTGAGATGGTTAGATGGCATCACTGACTCAATGGACATGAGTTTGGGTAGACTCTGGGAGTTGGTGATGGACAGGGAAGCCTGGCGTGCTGCAGTTCATGGGGTCGCAAAGAGTCAGACACGACTGAGTGAATGAACTGATGAATATGGTGATAATTTGCCTGGAGGCTGCATTTTAAATTGAGACCTCTCAGGTTTTCATGGAATCTCAGGCTGAAAGAAACCAGTTAAGGAAATTCAACCTCACTTATTAGCCTGGGATCAATGGGGTTGGGTTCTAACTTAAGACATTAACTATATTAATAAATAGGTTGAAGACCTAGGAAGTATCACCACATGCAAACCACCATCCACCATCACCACTTAACACAGTCAGTTCCCATCTAAGCACCATGAGTCTTATGGGCAGAGCAGATAGTAAAGCAGAGGCAAGTCACTGTGGGACTCAACAAAAGACTTTTGAGTGAAGCATATCAAGAAAGAAACCGTTGCATATTTTTTATGTTCTTATTCCCCATCCTTCATAACTTGCTGCTTGAAACTTAGTCCTGTCTCTGCCATTGACTAGCTCAGTGCCCATGGACAAATCACTTATATCCTCTTTCTCTCTTAGTTTCCTCTTCTATAATCTGAGAGGGTAGAATTTCTCAGGTTCTTTATAGCTCTGATAGCTTATGGTTCCAATTCTAACAGAAGGTTAAGAAGGAAAAGGGGAGGAGGGCGGGGCTAAGATGGTGGAGGAATAGGACGGGGAGACCACTCTCTCCACCACAAATTTATTGAAAGAACATCTGAACGCTGAGCAAACGTCACAAAACAACTTCTGAACGCTGGCAGAGGACATCAGGCATCCAGAAAAACAGCGTATTATCTTCAAAAGGAGGTAGGAGAAAATATAAAAGATAAAAAGAGAGACAAAAGAGTTAGGGACGGAGACCCGTCCTGGGGAGGGAGTCGTAAAAGAGAAGTTTCCAAACACCAGGAAACCCTCTCACCGGCGGGTTTGGGGGAAGATTTTGAATCTCGGAGGGCAACATACCAGGAGAAAAAATAAATAAAACCCACAGATTACGTGCTTAAAGGAAACTCCCAGCAAAGAACCCCAGACGCTCACATCCTCCACCAGCAAGTGGGGGCTGAACGGAGAGAAGAGGGCAGCACTGCTTAGGGTAAGGACCGGGCCCAAATGCCCTGAGGGCAATCTGAGGGAGCTAGCGTGAGATAGCAACCTAAACTGTGGGACAGTCAGAGAGAGAGAACTATCCCTCGAAAAGCCCAAATCTAAGGCACTGCCGGCCCGCTCACAGAACAAAGGACTGAGCAATACCAGAGGAGATCTAGCCGGCTGCAGACCACCCCATCCCCCGCTGGACACAGTGGGCAGGTGGAGCCAGCCAGAGCTGGAAAGGGGCAAACTTGACCCCAGAGAGGGCACCCCCTACCAAACTGCAAACAGGCTTCCAGTTTCTAAGCAAAAACTGCCTGAGATCCTGGAGGGTAGACAGCTGCTGGGAGGGTTGCAGCCAGAGACAAGCTCCCCAGAACTGACAGAAAGCACACCAGAGCCGGGCGCACCCGTAAACTGAGGCGGGGACCAGGGAGGTGATTAGCAGCACTGCCCCAACAGGGGAGAGTGCGCTCGCCAAACTCCTGGCTGCCTGAGCTGCTCCGACCGGAGACTGGCACAAACCGCAGGCCCCACCGAGTCTGTGCCTTTGTGGATTACCTAGGAACCCGAACCTGAGCGGCTTAGACCTGGGAAGTGCACGCATCTCAGGGCCCACTCCCCGGCAGAGTAACCTGAAGCCTGAGCAGGGTAGACTGGGAAAGCATACACGCCGTGAGCGGGGGCGAACCCAGTGCGGCCGAGACACTGCGAGCTCTCCACACACACGCCAGTGAGATTGGTTTGCAGTGTTCCTCCCTCCCCACAGCACGACTGAACAAGCGAACCTAAAGAGACCACCTCCGCCCCTTTGTGGCAGGGCGGAAATTAGACACTGAAGAGACCGCAAACAGAAGCCAAATAAACAGAGGGAAGTGCTTTAGAAGTGACAGGCCAATAGATTAAAATCCCTGTAGTTAACACCGACTACATTGAAAGGGGCCTATAGATCTTGAAAAGTGTAAGCAGGAACAAGGATCTATCTGAAACTGAACAGACACCACACTGCTCACAACAGCTACAGAGAAAGTCCAGGATATAAATTTTTACTATTACCATTTTTTTAATTTTTTTTCTTTTTTCTTTAAGTCCTCTATTACACCTTTAATTTTCATTTATATCACCCACTATTACCTTGCAAAAAAAAAAAAAAACAACCCAATTTTTAAAGCACACTGCATACATATATCTTATACTTTTTGTGATTTTGTTTTCTTTTTTTATATTGTATTTTTTAAGAGTCTAACCTCTACTCTAGATTTTTAATCTTTGCTTTCCATATTTGATATCAATTTTGTACATTTAAGAACCCAATCTTTAGTACCCATTTTTACTCAGGAGTGTGATTACTGGCTTGATTACTCTCTCCCCCTATTGACGCTCTTTCTTCTCCCCCAGGGAACCTCTATCTGCCACCCTCATCATTCTCTTCTCAACCCAATTCTGTGAATCTCTCAGGGTGTTCTGGGCACCGGAGAACATTTCAGGAACAGAATACTGCCCAGATCTCTCTCTCCCCTCTTGATTCCTCCCTTTCTACTCATGCTCACCTCTATTACCTTCCTCACCCCTCTCTATGTATCTCTGTGAACGTCTCTGGGTATCCCTCACTGTGGAGAATCTTTTCACCATTAACCTAAAAGTATTATTACCGATGCTGTATGGATGGAGAAGTCTTGAGGCTACTGCAAGGATAAGACTGAAAGCCAGAGGAAACATTAATTAATAAGAGATCATCCAAAAGCCTCCACATATAGATGGAAACCAAGCTCCACCCAAGAGTCAATAAGTTCCACAGCAAGATATACCACGCAAATTCTCCAGCAAAGCAGAAACATAGCCTTGAGCATCAATATACAGGCTGCCCAGAGGCACACCAAATCCATAGACATCTCAAAACTCAATACTGGACACTCCATTGCACTCTAGAGAGAAGAAATCCAGCTCCACCCACCAGAACACCGACACAAGATCCCCCAACCAGGAAACCTTTGCAAGCCACCCGTCCAACCCCACCCACAGTGAGGAACCTCCACGATAAAGAGGAAATTCAAACTACCAGAATACAGAAAGGCCACACCAAACACAGCAATCTAAACAAGATGAAAAGGCAGAGAAATACTCAGCAAGTAAAGGAAAATGAGAAATGCCCACCAAACCAAACAAAAGAGGAGGAGATAGGGAATCTATCTGAAAAAGAATTTAGAATAATGATAATAAAAATGATCCAAAATCTTGAAAGCAAAATGGAGTTACAGATAAATAGCCTGGAGACAAGGATTGAGAAGATGCAAGAAATGTTTATCAAGGACCTAGAAGAAATAAAAAGGAGTCAATATAGAATGAATAATGAAATAAAGGAGATAAAAGACACTCTGGAGGGAACCAACAGTAGAATAACGGAGGCAGAAGATAGGATAAGTGAGGTAGAAGATAGAATGGTGGAAATAAAAGAAGCAGAGAGGAAAAAAGAAAAAAGAATCAAAAGAAATGAGGAAAACCTCAGGGACCTCTGGGACAATATGAAACACCCCAACAATCAAATCATAGGAGTCCCAGAATAAGATAAAAGGAAAAGCCATGAAAAAAATACTCGAGGAGATAATAGTTGAAAATTTCCCTAAAATGTGGAAGGAAATAGTCACAGAAGTTCAAGAAACCCAGAGAGTCCCAAACAGGTTAAACCCGAGGCGAAACACCCCAAGACACATATCAACCAAATTAACAAAGATCAAACACAAAGGACAAATATTAAAAGCAGCAAGGGAAAAACAACAAATAACACACAAGGGGATCCCCATAAGGATAACAGCTGATCTTTCAATAGAAACTCTTCAGGCTAGAAGGGAATGGCAGGACATACTTAAAGTAATGAAAGAGAAAAATCTACAACCCAGATTACTCTACCCAGCCAGGATCTCTTTGAGATATGAAGGAGAATTCAAAAGCTTTACAGACAAGCAAAAGCTGAGGGAATTCAGCACCACCAAACCAGCTCTCCAACAAATGCTAAAGGATTTTCTCTAAACAGGAAACACAGAAAGGATGTTTAAACACGAACTCAAAACAACAAAGTAAATGGCAACGGGACCATACTTATCAATAAAATAATTACCTTAAATGTAAATGGATTGAATGCCCCGACCAAAAGACAAAGACTGGCTGAATGGATACAAAACCAAGACCCCTATATATGCTGTTTAGAAGAGACCCACCACAAAACAAGGGACACATACAGACTGAAAGTGAAGGGATGGAAAAACATATTTCATGCAAACGGAGACCAAAAGAAAGCAGGAGTCGCAATACTCATTTCAGATAAAATAGATTTTAAAATAAAGGCTGTGAAAAGAGACAAAGAAGGACACTACATAATGATCAAAGGATCAATCCAAGAAGAAGATATAACAATTATAAATATATATGCACCCAGCATAGGAGCACCACAATATGTAAGGCAAATACTAACAAGTATGAAAGGGGAAATTAACAATAACACAATAATAGTGGGAGACTTTAATACTCCACTCACACATATGGATAGACTAACTAAACAGAAAATTAACAAGGAAACACACTTTAAATGATACAATAGACCAGTTTGGTTTAATTGATATTTACAGGACATTCCATCCCAAAACAATCAATTTCACCTTTTTCTCAAGTGCACACAGAACTTTCCCCAGGATAGGTCATATCCTGGGCCATAAATCTAGCCTTGGTAAATCCAAAAAAATTGAAATCATCCCAGTCATCTTCTCTGACCACAATGCAGTAAGATTACACCTCAATTACAGGAAAAAACCTATTAAAAATTCCAACATATGGAGGCTAAAAAACATGCTTCTGAATAACCAACAAATCACAGACGAAATCAAAAAAGAAATCAAAATATGCATAGAAATGAATGAAAATGAAAACACGACAACCCAAAACCTATGGGACACTGTAAAAGCAATGCTAAGGGGAAGGTTCATAGCAATACAGGCGTACCTCAAGAAACAAGAAAAAAAATCAAATAAATAACCTAACTCTACACTTAAAGCAACTAGAGAAGGAATAAATGAAGAACCCCAGGGTTAGTAGAAGGAATGAAATCTTAAAAATTAGGGCAGAAATAAATGTAAAAGAAACAAAGGAGACCATAGCAAAAATCAACAAAACTAAAAGCTGGTTTTTCGAGAAGATAAACAAAATTGACAAACCATTAGCCAGACTCATCAAGAAACAAAGGGAGAAGAATCAGATCAACAAAATTAGAAATGAAAATGGAGAGATCACAACAGACTACACAGAAATAAAAAGGATCATAAGAGACTACTACCAACAGCTATATGCCAATAAAATGGACAACTTGGAAGAAATGGACAAATTCTTAGAAAAGTATAACTTTCCAAAACTGAACCAGGAAGAAATAGAAGATCTTAACAGACCCATCACAAGCACGGAAATCGAAACTGGAATCAGAAATCTTCCAGCAAACCAAAGCCCAGGACCAGATGGCTTCACAGTTGAATTCTACCAAAAATTTAGAGAAGAGCTAACACCTATCCTCCTCAAACTCTTCCAGAAAATTGCAGAAGATGGTATACTTCCAAACTCATTATATGAGGCCACCATCACCATAATTCCAAAACCAGACCAAGATGCCACAAAAAAAAAGAAAAGTACAGGCCGATATCACTGATGAACATAGATGCAAAAATCCTTAATAAAAGTCTAGCAAACAGAATCCAACATCATATCAACAAGATCATACAGCAAGTGGGCTTTAACCCAGGAATGCAAGGTTTTCTTAACATCTGCAAATCAATCAATGTAATACACCACATTAACAAATTGAAAGATAAAAACCATATGAATATCTCAATAGATGAAGAAACAGCCTTTGTCAAAATTCAACATCCATTTATGATAAAAACCCTCCAGAAAGTAGGAATAGAAGGAACATACCTCAACATAATAAAAGCTATACATGACAAACCCACAGCAAACATTATCCTCAATGGTGAAAAATTGAAAGCATTCCCCCTAAAGTCAGGAACAAGGCAAGGGTGCCCACTTTCACCACTACTATTTAACATAGTTTTGGAAGTTTTGGCCACAGCAATCAGAGCTGAAAAAGAAATAAAAGGAATCCAGATAGGAAAAGAAGAAGTAAAACTCTCACTGTTTGCAGATGACATGATCCTCTGCATAGAAAACCCTAAAGATTCTACCAGAAAATTACTATAGCTAATCAATGAATATAGTAAAGTTGCATGATATAAAATTAACACACAGAAATCACTTGCATTCCTATACACCAATAATGAGAAAACAGAAAGAACAATTAAGGAAACAATACCATTCACCATTGCAACAAAAAGAATAAAATACTTAGGAAAATATCAACCTAAGGAAACAAAAGACGTATATATAGAAAACTATAAAACACTGATGAAAGAAATCAAAGAGGACACAAACAGATGGAGAAATATACCATGTTCATGGATTGGAAGAATTAATATAGTGAAAATGAGTATACTACCCAAAGCAATCTATTGATTCAATGCAATCCCTATCAAGCTACCAACGGTATTTTTTTCAGAACTAGAACAAATCATTTCACAATTTGTATGGAAATATAAGAAACCTCGAATAGCCAAAGCAATCTTGAGAAAGAAGAATGGAAGTGGAGGAATCAACCTGCCTGACTTCAGGCTCTACTACAAAGCCACAGTCATCAAGACAGTATGGTACTGGCACGAAGATAGAAATATAGATCAATGGAACAAAATAGAAAGCCCAGAGATAAACCCACGCACCTATGGACACCTTATCTTCGAAAAAGGAGGCAAGAATATACAATGGAGAAAAGACAATTTCTTTAACAACTGGTGCTGGGAAAACTGGTGAACCACTTGTAAAAGAATGAAACTAGGACACTTTCTAACTCCATACACAAAAATAAACTCAAAATGGATTAAAGATCTAAATGTAATACCAGAAACTATAAAACTCCTAGAGGAAAACATAGGCAAAACACTCTCCGACATGAATCACAGCAGGATCCTTCATGACCCACCTCCCAGAATATTGGAAATAAAATCAAAAGTAAGCTAATGGGGCCTAATTAAAGTTAAAAGCTTCTGCACAACAAAGGAAACTCTAAGCAAGGTGAAAAGACAGCCTTCAGAATGGGAGAAAATAATAGCAAATGAAGCAACAGACAAACAATTAATCTCAAAAATATACAAGCAACTCCTGCAGCTGAATTCCCGAAAAATAAACTACCCAATCAAAAAATGGGCCAAAGAACTAAACAGACATTTCTCCAAAGAAGACATACAGATGGCTAACAAACACATGAAAAGATGCTCAACATCACTCATTATCAGAGAAATGCAAATCAAAACCACAATGAGGTGCCATTTCACACCAGTCAGAATGGCTGCTATCCAAAAGTCTACAAGCAATAAATGCTGGAGAGGGTGTGGAGAAAAGGGAACCCTGTTACCCTGTTGGTGGGAATGCAAACTAGTACAGCCATTATGGAGAACAGTGTGGAGATTCCTTAAAAAACTGGGGATAGAACTGCCATATGACCCAGCAATCCCACTGCTGGGTATACACACTGAGGAAACCAGACTTGAAAGATACACGTGTACCCCAATGTTCATTGCAGCACTGTTTACAATAGCCAGGACATGGAAGCAACCTAGATGTCCATCAGCAGACGAATGGATAAGGAAGCGGTGGTACATATACACAATGGAATATTACTCAGCCCTTAAAAATAATACATTTGAATCCGTTCTATTGAGATGGATGAAACTGGAGCCCATTATACAGAGTGAAGTAAGCCAGAAAGAAAAACACCAATACAGTATACTAATGCATATATATGGAATTTGAAAAATGGTAACGATAACCCTATATGCGAGACAGAATAAGAGACACAGATGCATAGAACAGTCTTATGGACTCTGAGGGAGAAGGTGAGGGTGGGACGTTCCGAGAGAATAGCATTGAAATATGTATATTATCATATGTGAAACAGAACACCATTCCAGGTTCGATGCATGAGACAAATGCTCAGGGCTGGGGCAATGGGATGACCCAGAGGGATGGGATGGGGAGGGAGTTGGGAGGGGTGTTCTGGATGGGGAACACATGTCAACCTATGGCTGATTCATGTCAATGTATGGCAAAAACCACTACAATATTATAAAGTAATTAGCCCCCAACTAAAATAAATAAATTTATTAAAAAAATAAAAAATTAAAAAAAAAATAAGGAAAAGGGGAACCTTTTCCTGCATGCATGACTATAGGTGGATGAGTATGGGCAGCTCTCTGAGTTCAATTCCTGGAGTATGATAGTGAGTGAATCTTCTCCCCCAAAGAGGGTTATTCTCACATGCTGTCTCTGATTAGCAGTGGTGTGTGTGTTTGTGTGTGTGTGTGTGTGTTTGTGTGTGCATGTGCATGTGTGTTGTGTGTGTGTGCAAATAGAGAAAGAGATTGAAACAAATGAATCAGAGTGAGAAGATGAAGAGAGGAAGATATTGGGGGGAAGATGGCACTGGGGGAATAACAGAGTCCTTTGAAATGTTTCCTTTTACACTTCTGTTTCTTCTGGGCCCCTGTAGGAGCTCTAACTTTAGAATCAAACACAGTTTTAATTAGTTTTTTTCCAAATTATTAATAAATTACTCATATCAAACTAGATCTTCATGCTCAGTAAGCTTCCCCAGACAACTGCTACCACAGAAAACTCCTTCAGGCTGATGAAAGAGGAGCAGCAGAAGTACTTTAGGGCTTCTGCTCCCCATCCACAAACTGACCTAACTATGTGCTTTTCAGCAAGACCAATTCATTAAGAGAGAAAACTGTTAATAATACTGGATTAGCTACCTGAGAGACCATCTGTGCCTCTCATTCTGAGGCAACTGAGAATGACTGTGTTGGGACGGCTGCATCATTTTCATATAGATCAGAGGCAGGACTTGGGGGAATTAAATATTTGAGACTGCTCTTCCTGTTAATATTTACTAAATATTACCTTCTCTCTCTTTCTCTCTCTCTCTGTCTCTCTCTCTCAAGCCAGTAGTCTTAAAGTAACATACTCTTTCAAAGTATTTTTTTTTCATAAGCTGTGGAGTGGACTCTCATAAACAGTGACATGACTATAAGAGATAGATTGTACAAATGTCCTCATACACTAGAGATTATAATAGGAGATTTTCACTAGAGACATTCCAGGATATTGCTGCATCCCAATATACTGCTGCTTATTATATTTATTCATGTCCAGGGGTAATTGCACTAAGGTTTTATGCAGGAGAATCACATTTTAAGTGGCTCCCTTCTTTTTTTTGTTTTGAAGAACAGGCGGTTCAGTGGTAAAGGCTCTACCTGCGATGCAGGAGCCGCAGGAGGTGCAGGTTTGATCCCTGGGTCTGGAAGATCCCCTGGAAGAGGGCATGGCAAGCCACTCCAGTAATCCCATGGACAGAGGAGCCTGGTGGGCTACAGCCCATAGGGTCGCAAAGAGTTGGACATGACTAAAGCAACTAAGGATGCACCAATGATAAAATATATCATTTTTCTCCTATGATTGGTGCTTTTGGTGTCAAGTCTAAATTCTCTTTGCCTAGCCCTAGATCCTTATAATTTTCTCCTATGTTTCTGAAAGTTTTACAGTGTATATGGGGTACTTCTGTATTTTGTGTAATGAATGTCTAGTTACTACAGAAACATTTATTGAAAAGGCTATCCCTCTCCCATTGAATTTCTTTTGCCTCTTTGTCCAAAATCAGTTGGGCACATCTGCATGGGGATATTTCTGCATTCTATATTTTGTTTAATTGTTGTATATGTCTATCCCTCCACCAGTAGCACACTATTTTGAATGCTATAGATACATTTTAGGCCTTAATACCCCACATGATCTTTTTTTTTTAAAGATTGTTTTAGCTATTCTAGGAACTATGCCCTTTCATATACATTTCAGAAAAATCTTGTCTGTGTCTCCAAAAAAAAAAAAAAAATGCTGCGAGTTTGACAGTGATTGCACTAGCAATCTATGGGTCAATTTTGGGAAATTTGACAACTTTGTTGTGTTTATTCTTCCAAACTATAAACATGGTATGCCTCTTCTTTTCTTTAGATATCTTTAATTTCTTTTATCAAGATTTTATGTTTTAGCATACAAACCTGTGTATGTTTTGTTATATTTATATCAAATTATGTCATTTCCTCTGAAGAGATTGTGAATTTAATTTTCCACATCCTCAGTGCTAGTATATATTAATTTAACCAATTTGTGTGAGTTGATGTATCTTGTGAACTAACTTTTTATTTCTTAAGAACTTTTTTGGTTTTGCCTGTAGATTCTTTTTTGGAGATTTTCTTGTCATCTACAAATAGGAGAAGTTTTATTTCTTCCTTTACTACCTGAATACATTTTATTTCTTTTAATTGCCTTATTACAGTGGCTAGAACTTCCAGTACTGTGTGGAATAACAAAGACATTCTTGCCTTGTTCCTGATCTCAGAGGAAAGCCTTCAGTTTTTGACTATTTTGATGTTATCTGTAAGGTTTTTAGATACTCCATATCAGGGTGAAAAATTTCCCCTCTATTCCTAGTTTACTGAGTATTATTGTCATTGAAAGGGTATTGGGTTTTGAAATGAGATTTTTCTGAATCTATTGAGATGATCATGTTTATTTTCTATATTCTTTTGATACGATGTATTACATTAACTGATATTCTTATGTTGAATCACTCTTGCAAACCTAGAATAAATCCCACTTGGTAACAGTGTATAATCCTTTTTGTAAGGTGCAGGATTCAATTTGCTAGTATTTTATTGAGAATTTTTGCATCTAAACATGAGAAATACCAGTTTATAGTTTTCTTGTGCCATTTTATCTGGTCTTTGTTGTTAAGATAATACTGGTCTCATAGAATGGATTGGGAAATGTTCCTTCCTCATCTGTTTTCTTGAAGAGACTGTGTACAATGGTGTTGATGTTTCTTTAAATATCTCCTGTGAAACTGTTTGAGCCTGGCGATTTCCTTTTTCAAGGAGCTTCTAAATTATAAGTTCAGTTGTTTTAGTGGTTTTAGGGGCTATTCAGATTATCTATTTTATCTTAGTTGACTTTTGGTAGTTTGGGGTTTTCAAAGAATTATTCCTTCCAATTTAGTTATTTTTGTTTTTTAATTATAAAATTAATGCTTTCTCATGTAATATTCCCAGATATGATTTTGATGAGGTAAGAATCATGTTAGTAGTTTTAACGGAACCATGCAGCTGCTCACTTACTGGCTCTGAGGTTTTAGTTATGAACTTGATACAATTAAGATAATTCATTTGTTGTTCTACAGAAGAAGGGTAATCTTTTGCTTCAACTGAATTTCAAGTTAATAACTATACTCCATTGGATATGGGAAGCAGCAGGAGTGCAACCACTCATAAGGCCCAAGAGATACAAGGATATGTTCATATGAAAAGCACTAAAGAGTTGTAACCATAC
This sequence comes from Giraffa tippelskirchi, assembly GCF_054371585.1. Taxonomy (NCBI): domain Eukaryota; kingdom Metazoa; phylum Chordata; class Mammalia; order Artiodactyla; family Giraffidae; genus Giraffa; species Giraffa tippelskirchi. Next base: position 67,322,474 of record NC_137289.1, read on the forward strand.
CTGTTTGGAATCCCATTTCTGACATTTATAAACTATGATTCTGGGGAAGTTAACATCTCTAAACCTTTTTTATTTTTTTCTTCCTCTGTAAAATGGAAATAATAATACTGTCTATCTTATAAGGTTCTTAAGATCAAATGAATCATATGCATAGAATCTCTCAATATATAGAGTGCATATATATTTGTATTTAGCCTTACTCTTTAAATTGGGTGTGCCTGGGTAATGGCCACTAAAATTGCTCATCTGTCCTCACTCTCCAGATTCTCCCTAACACTCTTAGGGGAGCAGCGTTTCCCTATAGTAGCTCAGATGGTAAAAAATCTCCCTGCAATGCATTAGACCCAGATTCGATCACTGGGTCTGGAAGATCCCCTGTAGAAGAAAATGGCTATCTACCCACTCCAGTATTCTGGCCTGGGGCATTCCATGGACAGAGTAGCCTGGTGGGATACAGTCCATGGGTCACAAAGAGTTGTACACGACTGAGCAACTGACACTTGGGGGAGTGGGAGATACAAAATATCGGGTATAAGATAGGCTCAAGTATGTATGGTACAACATGAGGAATATAACCAATATTTTGTAATAAATGTAAACAGAAACAAATCTTTAAAAATTCATAAAATTAAAACAAAAAAACAACAAATTCTCACTACCACTTTTCCTTACATTGCTCAATATGATTTTCGGTGAACTTTCACTGAAAACAGGAGCTATGGCATGTGACTTACAAGCTTCAGTATCTTGCAAGTGACAAAACCAACTAATCATATTACTTTGGCCGTAATGATTCCTATTTGATATTTCTTATTTCAGAATCTACCTCTTCCAGAAGTCTTTCCCCATTGAATACCCATAATTCTTAAGCCATCTGCAGAATCCCTCATCATACAATCCCTCCATTCATATACTGACAATCATTTATTGAGCATATGTTATACATGAGAAACATTTTCCCTCTAAGATTTTAACATCCTCAATTTCAGTGACTTTTATCCTTTTTTTTTTTTTTATTGCAGCCTCTCACCATTGACTAGAACTTCACTACCTATGAAATTTTTAAATTTCAATGAATTTTATACATCTCTAAAAACTGAAGCAAGGAGTCCCTGAGCACAAAAGAAAACCCTTAATCCCTGGGTTGCTGGGGTGAGGATGGGATTGGGGAGGGGCGGGAAATTTTTTTGATATTCTTTTTCTCTCAATTCAGCTCAGTCGTTCAGTCATGTCCGACTCTTTGCGACCCCATGAATTGCAGCACGCCAGGCCTCTCTGTCCATCACCAACTCCCGGAGTCCACACAAACCCATGTCCATCGAGTCGGTTATGCCATCCAACCATCTCATCCTCTGTCGTCCCCTTCTCCTTCCGCCCCCAATCCTACCCAGCATTAGGGTCTTTTCCAATGAGGCAACCCTTCGCATGAGGTGGCCAAAGTATTGGAGTTTCAGCTTCAACATCAGACCTTCCAGTGAACACTCAGGATTGATCTCTTTTAGGATGGATTGATTGGATCTCCTTGCAGTCCAAGGGACTCTCAAGAGTCTTCTCCAACACTACAGGTCAAAAGCATCAATTCTTCAGCACTCAGCTTTCTTCACCGTCCAACTCTCACATCCATACATGACCACTGGATAAACCATAGCCTTGACTAGACGGACTTTTGTTGGCAAAGTAATGTCTCTGCTTTTAAACATGCTATCTAGGTTGGCCATAACCTTCCTTCCAAGGAGTAAGCATCTTTTAATTTCATGGCTGCAATCACCATCTGCAGTGATTTTGGAGCCCAAAAAAGTAAAGTCTGCCACTGTTTCCACTGTTTCCCCATCTATTTCCCATGAAGTGATGGGACCAGATGCCATGATCTTAGTTTTCTGAACGTTGAGCTTTAAGCCAACTTTTTCACTCTCCTCTTTCACCTTCATCAAGAGGCTCTTTAGTTCTTCTTCACTTTCTGCCATAAGGGTGGTGTCATCCGCATATCTGAGGTTATTGATATTTCTCCCGGTGATCTTGATTCCAGCTTGTGTTTCTTCCAGCCCAGCGTTTCTCATGATGTACTCTGCATATAAGTTAAATAAGCAGGGTGACAATATACAGCCTTGACATACTCCTTTTCCTATTTGGAACCAGTCTGTTATTCCATGTCCAGTTCTAACTGTTGCTTCCTGACCTGCATACAGGTTCCTCAAGAGACAGGTCAGATGGTCTGGTATTCCTATCTCTTTCAGAATTTTCCACAGTTTATTGTGATCCACACAGTCAAAGTCTTTGGCATAGTCAATAAAGCAGAAATAGATGTTTTTCTGGAACTCTCTTGATTTTTCGATGATCCAGCGGATGTTGGCAATTTGATCTCTGGTTCCTCTGCCTTTTCTAAAACCAGCTTGAACATCTGGAAGTTCACGGTTCACGTATTGCTGAGGCCTGGCTTGGAGAATTTTGAGCATTACTTTTTCTCTTTTTCTCTTTTTCTTTCTCTTTTTCTCTAATCACAACTATAATTTCCAGGTCTCTCAGAAATTATCTACCAACTCCCCTTCCTTTTTCTAACGTAATTAGTCTTTCTGGCTCCTTTGACTTTTCTATTTTGCCTTAATTTATCAATTTCCTTTGGATTTTTTCTTCTGTGTTCAACCTGGACTCAATGCTAAAATGATCCCTTTAACAACAAATTCCTTCTCTTATGCTCCTGTAGGACCATTCAGCAAAACTCAAATGATTAATTAATTCTACAATACTTCTCATCCACATGTGGAGGAATGGAGCCCTGCTGAAATAAACCAAAAATATGAATTCATGTTGGTATCATTACAACAGCTGATTATTACATCTGGGCCTTCCATGTTGCCCTTCAGTCCTTTTAGTTAATCTGAGCCAACACTTTAAAATTCATGGATATTCCAAAAATTCTCCCTTTTCTCAATTCAATATTCAAATGTGGACTCACATCTTTTCAAAAGATGACATAGGGAATCAGAATGTCCTCCCTCAATTTCTAATCCTTCTACTTACAAACTCATCTGTATCTACAGCCCTCTTCATGTCCTTTCAAGACATATCACTCCACTTTAACCCTTATCCTCACTCCTCCCTATGTCCCCTGCAACCTTCACAGTCCCCTCCCTTTCTACTGTTTCCTTACTCTCAGTCTATGAATATAGAAAAAATTCTCCCAAAATGAACACTACCCAGGCTTTCCTTGAGCTCCATTGCTACCATTCAGTTTTCTGTCTGAATTTCTCAGAAGGGTAATATACATTCAGAATCCCTATTTTCTAACTTCACTCTGCAACTAACTGCAATCTAGGTTTTCTTTTCATGTTCCATCAAATATCTCTTACACATATTACTAGTTATCTTCTAAATACCAATGGGTAGCCCCCACCCACTTTGTGTTTTACAGGATATCAATCCTGCACTTATCATTATTGATTTAAGCTCCCCATCCTGAAATGTCAAAAATCTTGGTTTCTGAGAAGTTATATACTTAATACTGTTTTGGGGCTATAATACTATAATACTTCCTTGACTTCTGTGACATTACAGACTAATATTTCTTTTTAATTTTAGTATTTATTTATTTATTTTGGCTGTGCTAGTTCTTAGTTGTGGCATGTGGAACCTGGGCCCCTGAATTGGAAATTTTGAGTATTAGTCACTGGAAAACTAGGGAAGTTTCACTACAGATTGTTTTATCTTAAGGTTTATTTTGACCTTATTGAGATACAATTTACTTACAGTAAAATGTCCTCATTTTAAGTATACCATTGGTTGATTATGACAAATGTGCATACTCCTCTAATTACAACTGTAATTGAGATAACGAGTATTTCCTTCATCCCCCAAAGTCCCCTCTTGCCCCTTTTCAGTCAGTTCTCTCTCCTTCCCAGACCCAGCCAACTGCTAATCTGTTATCTGGATAACTATAGATCAGTTTTTCCCTTAAAATATTTCATATGAAAGAAACTGTGTAGTATTTACTCTTTGGTTTGTGGCGTCTTTATTATAGCATGATGTTTTTGAGACTCATCTGTTTCATTTGGTGTATTAGCAGTTCACTGGGGCTTTCCAGGTGGCAATAGTGGTAAAAAAAAAAAAAAAAAAAACTCACCTGCCAATGAAGAAGAAACAGGTTCAATCCCTGGGTTGGGAAGATTCCCTGAAGGAGGCCATGGCAACCCACTCCAGTATTCTTGCCTGGAGAAGCCCATGAACAGAGGAGCCTGGAGGGCTAAAGTCCATGGTAGTGCAAAGAGTTAGGACTGAAGCATCGTAGCAGGCATGCACACACCCTAGTTTGTTTACCCATTCACCAGCTATTGAGCATTCAAGTTTCCAATTTTTGCCTATTACAAATAGAAGTACTTATTCTTGCCTGGGAAATTCCATGGACAGAGGAGCCTGGCGGGCTACAGACCATGGGATCGCAGAGTCAGACATGACTGAGTGAATGAGCACACTTACACATGAACATTTGTGTGGCCATTCAAGTGGCACAAAAACTCTTTTATTTATCCTATGTCTCACTGGCCCTTCTTTGTTTCCTTATGGTCTCTTTTTGAGCCCCCAAATGTTGATATTCTCTAGAGTTATAGTTTAGTTCCAAAGGTATTATTACTCTGAAAATTTTACATTGGAGATCTTATCCACTTTCAATGTTTCAACTCTTCATGCTCAGTCGCTCCGTCGTGTCTGACAATTTGGGACTCCATGGACTCTAGCCCACCAGGCTCCTCTGTCCATGGGATTTTCCAGGATAAAATACTGGAGTGGGTTGCCATTTCCTTCTCCAGGAAATCTTCCCAACCCAGGAATTGAAACTGTCTCCTGCATTGCAGGCCGATTTGTTACTGCTGAACTATCAGGGAAACCCTTTTTCAACACTTACCTATATGGTGATCACTTCTAAATCTGTGCCTTTCCTGGCTAAATGATATACATCCATTGGAATTCAATTTTGGTATCAGTTCCTCCAGGAAGTTTTCATTTATAATACCAGGTTTGTCAGGTACCCTTCCTCTGAATTTCTTAAATAACTTGTTTATATCTACCATTACTCTTTGCTATATTTCATATAAAATAATAATGCTTATGGGTCTGTCTTCTCAACTAGGTTGTGGGCTCTCTCAAAGTAGTATTTGGGGTTCATTTATCTTTGTATTTCCAGTGACAAGCATAGTGTCTGGTGCTAATAGCTGAGTGCCTATCTGGGGGATCTAATAATAGTATATACCTTTCCTAAGGAGTTAGGAATGAGAAAAAATAATACCTTTGCCATTCCCTAAATTTTCTGGCCTGGGCGTTGATTTCATTATCATTAACAGTTTTCATGCTGGGTGTGTGGATCATGATCCAATCATCCCTGGGTGGATGTAGAGTTTATACAACCAGCAGTGCAAGGAGATCTCTCTCAGCAAATAAACATCCAAGTGTTTCCACCACTATGGGAACTCCTTGATAAGCTCCCAAATCTTTTCTCTCCTCACTCAAACATTATTGAACCTCTATTATGAGACAGGATTTATGCTTGGTTTTAGGGATACTAAAATGGGAATAACATAAAATCCTTATCCCAAAGAATCTTTCAGTTCTGTTTTCCTTAATATTTTGATGCCCCTTCTGTATCCACATTTGCACTGGGGTTAAAGTGGAAAGAAAATTGTGGTAGGATTCCAAGTTGAATATTGATGAGAGGTGGGAAGAACAAAAGTACTTAGCAGGGTGGCATGATTGATACTGTTTCCATTTTTATAGGTATAATGCTGCATTATGCATACATCTAAGAAGTTGCATAATATGGTGAAGAATGGCTGAGGTTCATACAGACCTGAGTTTGAATGCTGGCTGAGGTTCAAACTTCAGACAGACCTGAGTTTGAATGCTGGCTCTGCTACATACTGGCTGTATCACTTTGGGTAGGCAACTCTATGAGCTTTATATTTTCAGCTGCAAAAATGGGAAAAGTGGTATCTGTCTCTAGGGAAATTTTGGAAATTAAATGAGATAGTGTATATAAAAAGCCTGTGATGTGGTAAACATTCAATGTGTGTAAGTCTCTAAACCCAAATACCATCCATCCATCTCTCTCAGTCTCTCTCATCAGTTGAAATGAGTGAAAGTCACTCAGTCTTGTCCAACTCTTTGTGACCCCCATGGACTATACAGTAAAATTCTCTAGGCCAGGATACTGGAGTGGGTAGCCTTTCCCTTCTCCAGGGAATCTTCCCAACCCAGGGATCAAACCCAGGTCTCCTGTATTGCAGGCAGATTCCTTACCAACTGAGGTATCAGTGAAGCCCAGTTGATAGTTTCACTTTTTAATAATATTCCAGTTATATAGCAGGAATATTTCTTTAAAACTTAGAATGGCAGGCCTTAAGAATTTGAAAAGATTATCCCCTCCATGAGAAAGCAATCAGCTTTTTTGCAAGCCCAAATCCTGGCAGAAAATGCTACATGCCTCACCTTTGCACTCCATCCTTGAGTGACTGAGTGGGTGATCACTGTGCCAGAAAGGTCTGCTATGTGCTTAGAGTTTAGGGAGAGAATCTACCAATATGAACTGGTTGATGTCTGCTTATTTCAGTCTTAAAGAAAAGAATATATCACCTCCATAAACATATTCAGTACACTTTCCGCAACTAGATATGTCCATTTGAAAGATGGAAGACAGCAAACTTGACAGTCTTGTCAGTTTATAAATCTTGGAGGAGAAACGTGGAGCCATTTAAGCTGACAATTTCAGCAAAACAAATCTTAAAATCTTGAACTCTCAAACTTTAGTGTCTGCCTTATATGCTCACCTGAAATAGATTTACAAATGAAAGGATGGCACCTTGTGAGATGGCAGCCCATCTTATAGGCTCAGTAAGTCAGGGCAGGCTGGTGGCCATAGCCTGGTGGAGCAGAGGCCAAAGTTATATTGTATTCACCTTCTACTACTCCTATCTTCACCCCTTCTTCCTCCACAGTGTCACCCACTTTCCTTTGCTCTCTTCCCAGCCATCCAAACGTGCTTTCAGGAAAGAATGAATGACAGTTATTTAGATCCTAATGTGAATGAATTCAAGTTGATTACCTCATCTAGGAATTTTTAAAATTAATTCTCCCATTGACATTCATTCAATAAGTATTGAATAAGAGAATTAATATAGACACAGCCCCTGGCATCAGAGAAGTTACAGTTGGAAGGGGGAGACTGATAATTTTTAACCTCATAAAATATATATTCTTACATATTTTGATAAATTCAATGAAAGGAAAAATGCAGAGTTCTATGAGAAAATTTAATAGAGAATCCTAAGACTGAGAGGCCAAGGAAAATATGCCTTGGGGAATTCATGGAAGCTGAGATTTAAAGGAAAGGTGGGAAATCATCTGCCTAAGGTGATGGGGGGCTTAGTTAAGGCTGAGTGTTGCAGGCAGAAGTATTAGCATGTGCAAAGGAGATGTGTTGGGAAGAAGCTTGGAACTTTTATTGAACAAAGAAAAGAAGGGTAGTGAGCCTGGAGGGCTTTAATTCCAAGGAATAGAAACGTCTCTAGTAATGTCCAAGTGGAAATCCTGCCCTTGGCTACTTGTTCTCCCCCAAGGTATACCGAGTTTCATCTCCATATACACATTTTCCTCTAATATAGTCTATTCAGTTCAGTTCAGTCATTCAGTCATGTCCGACTCTTTGCAACCCCATGAATCGCAGCACACCAGGCCTCTCTGTCCATCACCAACTCCCGGAGTTTAACCAAACCCATGTCCATCGAGTCGGTGATGCCATCCAACCATCTCATCCTCTGTCGTCCCCTTCTCCTCCTGCCACCAATCCTTCCCAGCATTAGGGTCTTTTCCAGAGTCAACTCTTCGCATAGGTGGCCAAAGCATTGGAGTTTCAGCTTCAACATCAGTCCTTCCAATGAACACCCAGGACTGATCTCCTTTAGGATGGACTGGTTGGATCTCCTTGCAGTCCAAGGGAATCTCAAGAGTCTTCTCCAACACCACAGTTCAAAAGCATCAGTTCTTCGGCGCTCAGCTTTCTTCACCGTCCGACTCTCACATCCATACATGACCACTGGAAAAACCATAGCCTTGACTAGACGGACCTTTGTTGGCAAAGTAATGTCTCTGCTTTTCAATATGCTATCTAGCTTGGTCATAACCTTCCTTCCAAGGAGTAAGCGTCTTTTAATTTCATGGCTGCAATCAACATCTGCAGTGATTTTGGAGCCCAAAAAAATAAAGTCTGCCACTGTTTCCACTGTTTCCCCATCTATTTCCCATGAAGTGATGGGACCAGATGCCATGATCTTAGTTTTCTGAACGTTGAGCTTTAAGCCAACTTTTTCACTCTCCTCTTTCACTTTCATCAAGATGCTCTTTAGCTCCTCTTCACTTTATGCCATAAGGGTGGTGTCATCTGCATATTTGAGGTTATTGATATTTCTCCCGGCAATCTTTATTCCAGCTTGTGTTTCTTCCAGCCCAGCGTTTCTCAAGATGTACTCTGCATATATAAGCAGGGTGACAATATACAGCCTTGACATACTCCTTTTCCTATTTGGAACAAGTCTGTTGTTCCATGTCCAGTTCTAACTGTTGCTAGTGAAAAACAAAGGAGAAAAGGAAAGATATTCCCATCTGAATGCCGAGTTCCAAAGAATAGCAAGGAGAGATAAGAAAGCCTTCCTCAGCGATCAATGCAAAGAAATAGAGGAAAACAGCAGAATGGGAAAGACTAGAGATCTCTTTTAGAAAATTAGAGATACCAAGGGAACATTTCATGCAATGATGGGTTCGATAAAGGACAGAAATGGTATGGACCTAACAGAAGCAGAAGTTATTAAGAAGAGGTGGCAAGAATACACAGAACTGTACAAAAAAGATCTTCACAACCCAGATAATCACGATGGTGTGATCACTCACCTAGAGCTAGACATCCTGGAATGTGAAGTCACGTGGGCCTTAGAAAACATCACTATGAACAGAGCTAGTGGAGGTGATGGAATTCCAGTTGAGCTATTTCAAATCCTGAAAGATGACGCTGTGAAGGTGCTGTACTCGATATGCCAGCAAATCTGGAAAACTCAGCAGTGGCCACAGGACTGGAAAAGGTCAGTTTTCATTCCAATCTCAAAGAAAGGCCATGCCAGAGAAAGCTCAAACTACTGCACAATTGCACTCACCTCACACGCTAGTAAAGTAATGCTCAAAATTCTCCAAGCCAGGCTTCAGCAATGAGTGAGCCGTGAACTTCCAGATGTTCAAGCTGGTTTTAGAAAAGTCAGAGGAACCAGAGATAAATTGCCAACATTCGCTGGATCATCGAAAAAGCAAGGGAGTTCCAGAAAATCATCTATGTCTGCTTTATTGACTATGCCAAATCCTTTCACTGTGTGGATCACAATTAACTGTGAAAAATTCTGAAAGAGATGGGAATACCAGACCATCTGACCTGTCTCTTGAGAAACTATACTCTATTAGAATTGCATTTTTCTTAATATAGTCTATTTTCTCTTAGGCCTTGCTGATACCAGATTATATCTTAGGGCCTTTATACTGTGCTTCTTTTGTTAGAACACTGTGAAAAGCATGATCATCTTTGATCCTCACATTAGATGTATGACATAGATATTAAAATGACCATACTCATTTCACAGAAGAAGAAACTGAGGCTCACAAGTTAAATAATTATCTAAGGTAAAAGGGGTTCATATTTGACACCATGACTATTCTCTCTACCTCTCTGCAATAATGTCTGTTCCATATGGGAATTTAGTCTCAAAGCCAAATTTCATCAAATTACGTCTCTCAGTTCAGTTCAGTCATTCAGTCATGTCCGACTCTTTGTGACCCCATAGAATGCAGCATGCCAGGCTTCTCTGTCCATCACCAACTCCCAGAGCTTACTCAAACTCATGTCCATTGAGTCGGCAATGTCATCCAATCATCTCATCCTCTGTCGTCCTATTCTCTACCCTCCTTCAATCTTTCCCAGCATCAGGGTCTTTTCCAATGAGTCAGTTCTTCACATCAGGTGGCCAAAATATTGGAATTGTAGCCTCAACATCAGTCCTTGCAATGCGTATTTAGGACTGATTTCCTTTAGGATGGACTGGTTGGATCTCCTTACAGTCCAAGGGACTCTCAAGAGTCTTCTCCAACACCACAGTTCAAAAGAATCAATTCTTCAACGCTCAGCTTTCTTAATAGTCCAACTCTAACATCCATACGTGACTACTGGAAAAACCATAGCTTTGACTAGATAGATCTTTGTTGTCAAAGTAGTCTCTGCTTTTTAATATGCTATCTAGGTTGGTCTTATCTTTTCTTCCAAGGAGCAAGTGTCTTTTAATTTCATGGCTGCAGTCACCATCTGCAGTGATTTTTTTTTTTTAATAAATTTATTTATTTTAGTTGGGGGCTAATTACTTTACAATATTGTAATAGTTTTTGCCATACATTGACATGAATCAGCCATGAGTTTACATGTGTTCCCCTTCCTGGACCCCTCACCCACCTCCCTCCCCATCCCATCCCTCTGGGTCATCCCATTGCCCCGGCCCTGAGCCTTTGTCTCATGCATCGAACATGGAATGGTGTTCTGTTTCACATATGATAATATACATGTTTCAATGCTATTCTCCCAGAACGTCCCACCCTCACCTTCTCCCTCAGAGTCCATAAAATTGTTCCATGCATCTGTGTCTCTTATTCTGTCTCGCATATAGGGTTATCGTTACCATCTTTCAAATTCCATATATATGCATTAGTATACTGTATTGTTGTTTTTCACTCTGTATAATGGGCTCCAGTTTCATCCATCTCAGTAGAACCGATTCAAATGTATTTTTTTAATGGCTGAGTAATATTCCATTGTGTATATGTACCACAGCTTCCTTATCCATTCGTCTGCTGATGGACATCTAGGTTGCTTCCATGTCCTGGCTATTGTAAACAGTGCTGCGATGAACATTGGGGTACACGCGTCTCTTTCAATTCTGGTTTCTTCGGTGTGTATGCCCAGCAGTGGGATTGCTGGATCATATGGCAGTTCTATTCCCAGTTTTTTAAGGAATCTCCACACTGTTCTCCATAGTGGCTGTACTAGTTTGCATTCCCACCAACAGTGTAAGAGGGTTCCCTTTTCTCCACACCCTCTCCAGCATTTATTGCTTGTAGACTTTTGGATAGCAGCCATTCTGACTGGTGTGAAATGGCACCTCATTGTGGTTTTGATTTGCATTTCTCTAATAATGAGTGATGTTGAGCATCTTTTCATGTGTTTGTTAGCCATCTGTATGTCTTCTTTGGAGAAATGTCTGTTTAGTTCTTTGGCCCATTTTTTGATTGGGTCGTTTATTTTTCTGGAATTCAGCTGCAGAAGTTGCTTGTATATTTTTGAGATTAATTGTTTGTCTGTTGCTTCGTTTGCTATTATTTTGTCCCATTCTGAAGGCTGTCTTTTCACCTTGCTTATAGTTTCCTTTGTTGTGCAAAAGCTTTTAATTTTAATTAGGTCCCATTTGTTTATTTTTGCTTTTATTTCCAATATTCTGGGAGGTGGGTCATGGAGGATCCTGCTGTGATTTATGTCGGAGAGTGTTTTGCCTATGTTTTCCTCTAGGAGTTTTATAGTTTCTGGTCTTACGTTTAGATCTTTAATCCATTTTGAGTTTATTTTTGTGTATGGCGTTAGGAAGTGTTCTAGTTTCATTCTTTTACAAGTGGTTGACCAGTTTTCCCAGCACCACTTATTAAAGAGATTGTCTTTTCTCCATTGTATATTCTTGCCTCCTTTGTCGAAGATAAGGTGTCCATATGTGCGTGAGTTTATCTCTGGGCTTTCCATTTTGTTCCATTGATCTATATTTCTATCTTTGTGCCAGTACCATACTGTCTTGATGACTGTGGCTTTGTAGTAGAGCCTGAAGTCAGGCAGGTTGATTCCTCCAGTTCCATCCTTCTTCCTCAAGATTGCTTTGGCTATTCGAGGTTTCTTATATTTCCATACAAATTGTGAGATGATTTGTTCTAGTTCTGTGAAAAATACCATTGGTAGCTTGATAGGGATTGCATTGAATCTATAGATTGCTTTGGGTAGTATACTCATTTTCACTAAATTAATTCTTCCAATTCATGAACACGGTATATTTCTCCATCTGTTTGTGTCCTCTTTGATTTCTTTCATCAGTGTTTTATAGTTTTCTATATATAAGTCTTTTGTTTCTTTAGGTAGATATATTCCTAAGTATTTGATTCTTTTTGTTGCAATGGTGAATGGTATTGTTTCCTTAATTTCCCTTTCTGTTTTCTCATTATTGGAGTATAGGAATGCAAGGGATTTCTGTGTGTTAATTTTATATCCTGCAACTTTACTATATTCATTGATCAACTCTAGTAATTTTCTAGTAGAGTCTTTAGGGTTTTCTATGTAGAGGATCATGTCATCTGCAAACAGTGAGAGTTTTACTTCTTCTTTTCCTATCTGTATTCCTTTTATTTCTTTTTCAGCTCTGATTGCTGTGGCCAAAACTTCCAAAACTATGTTGAATAGTAGTGGTGAAAGTGGGCATCCTTGCCTTGTTCCTGACTTTAGGGGGAATGCTTTCAATTTTTCACCATTGAGGATAATGTTTGCTGTGGGTTTGTCATATATAGCTTTCATTATGTTGAGGTATGTTCCTTCTATTCCTGCTTTCTGGAGGGTTTTTATCATAAATGGATGCTGAATTTTGTCAAAGGCTTTTTCTGCATCTATTGAGATAACCATATGGTTTTTTTCTTTCAATTTGTTAATGTGGTGTATTACATTGATTGATTTGCGGATGTTAAAGAAACCTTGCATTCCTGGGATAAAGCCCACTTGGTCATGATGTATGATCTTTTTAATATGATGTTGGATTCCGTTTGCTAGAATTTTATTAAGGATTTTTGCATCTATGTTCATCAGTGATATTGGCCTGTAGTTTTCCTTTTTTGTGACATCTTTGTCTGGTTTTGGAATTAGGGTGATGGTGGCCTCATAGAATGAGTTTGGAAGTTTACCATCTTCTGCAATTTTCTGGAAGAGTTTGAGTAGGATAGGTGTTAGCTCTTCTCTAAATTTTTGGTAGAATTCCGCTGTGAAGCCATCTGGTCCTGGGCTTTTGTTTGCTGGAACATTTCTGATTCCAGTTTCGATTTCTGTGCTTGTGATGGGTCTGTTAAGATCTTCTGTTTCTTCCCGTTTCAGTTTTGGAAAGTTATACTTTTCTAAGTATTTGTCCATTTCTTCCAAGTTGTCCATTTTATTGGCATATAGCTGTTGGTAGTAGTCTCTTATGATCCTTTGTATTTCTGTGGAGTCTGTTGTGATCTCTCCATTTTCATTTCTAATTTTGTTCATCTGATTCTTCTCCCTTTGTTTCTTGATGAGTCTGGCTAATGGCTTATCAATTTTGTTTATCTTCTCGAAAAACCAGCTTTTCGTTTTGTTGATTTTTGCTATGGTCTCTTTTGTTTCTTTTGCATTTATTTCTGCCCTAATTTTTAAGATTTCTTTCCTTCTACTGACCCTGGGGTTCTTCATTTCTTCCTTCTCTAGTTGCTTTAGGTGTAGAGTTAGTTGATTTATTTGATTTTTTTCTTGTTTCTTGAGGTACGCCTGTATTGCTATGAACCTTCCCCTTATCATTGCTTTTACAGTGTCCCATAGGTTTTGGGTTGTCGTGTTTTCATTATCATTCGTTTCTATGCATAATTTGATTTCTTTTTTGATTTCTTCTGTGATTTGTTGGTTATTCAGAAGCGTGTTGTTTAGCCTCCATATGTTGGAATTTTTAATAGGTTTTTTCCTGTAATTGAGGTCTAATCTTATTGCATTGTGGTCAGAGAAGATGCCTGGGATGATTTCAATTTTTTTGAATTTACCAAGGCTAGATTTATGGCCCAGGATGTGATCTATCCTGGAGAAAGTTCCGTGTGCACTTGAGAAAAAGGTATAATTGATTGTTTTGGGGTGGAAAGCCCTGTAAATATCAATTAAATCTAATTTATCTATTGTATCATTAAAGTTTGTGTTTCCTTGTTAATTTTCTGTTTAGTTGATCTATCCCCATGCGTGAGTGGAGCATTAAAGTCTCCCACTATTATTGTGTTATTGTTAATTTCCCCTTTCATACTTGTTAGTATTTGCCTTATATATTGTGGTGCTCCTATGTTGGGTGCATATATATTTATGATTGTTACGTCTTCTTCTTGGATTGATCCTTTGATCTTTCTGTAGTGTCCTTCTTTGTCCCTTTTCTCAGCCTTTATTTTAAAGTCTATTTTATCTGAAATGAGTATTGCGACTCCTGCTTTCTTTTGGTCTCCGTTTGCATGAAATATGTTTTTCCATCCCTTCACTTTCAGCCTGTGTGCGTCCCTAGTTTTGAGATGGGTCTCTTGTAGACAGCAGATATAGGGGTCTTGTTTTTGTATCCATTCAGCCAGCCTTTGTCTTTTGGTTGGGGCATTCAACCCATTTACATTTAAGGTAATTATTGATAAGTATGATCCCGTTGCCATTTACTTTGTTGTTTTGATTTCGTGTTGAAACATCCTTTCTGTGTTTCCTGTTTAGAGAAGATCCTTTAGCATTTGCTGGACAGCTGGTTTGGTGGTGCTGAATTCACTCAGCTATTGCTTGTCTGTAAAGCTTTTGAATTCTCTTTCATATCTGAATGAGATCCTTGCGGGGTACAGTAATCTGGGTTGTAGATTATTCTCTTTCATTACTTTAAGTATGTCCTGCCATTCCCTTCTAGCCTGAAGGGTTTCTATTGAAAGATCAGCTGTTATCCTTATGGGGATCCCCTTGTGTGTTATTTGTTGTTTTTCCCTTGCTGCTTTTAATATTTGTTCTTTGTGTTTGAACTTTGTTAATTTGATTAATATGTGTCTTGGGGGTGTTTCGCCTTGGGTTTATCCTGTTTGGAACTCTCTGGGTTTCTTGGACTTCTGTGACTATTTCTTTCCTCATTTTAGGGAAATTTTCAACTATTATCTCCTCGAGTATTTTTTCATGGCCTTTCCTTTTATCTTCTTCTTCTGGGACTCCTATGATTCAAATGTTGGGGCGTTTCATACTGTCCCAGAGGTCCCTGAGGTTTTCCTCATTTCTTTTGATTCTTTTTTCCTCTCTGCTTCGTTTATTTCCATCATTCTATCTTCTACCTCACTTATCCTATCTTCTGCCTCCGATATTCTACTGTTGGTTCCCTCCAGAGTGTCTTTTATCTCCTTTATTTCATTATTCATTCTATATTGACTCCTTTTTATTTCTTCTAAGTCCTTGATAAACATTTCTTGCATCTTCTCAATCCTTGTCTCCAGGCTATTTATCTGTAACTCCATTTTGCTTTCAAGATTTTGGATCATTTTTATTATCATTATTCTAAATTCTTTTTCAGATAGATTCCCTATCTCCTCCTCTTTTGTTTGGTTTGGTGGGCATTTCTCATTTTCCTTTACTTGCTGAGTATTTCTCTGCCTTTTCATCTTGTTTAGATTGCTGTGTTAGGCGTGGCACTTCTGTATTCTGGTAGTATGAAGTTCCTCTTTATTGTGGAGGTTCCTCACTGTGGGTGGGGTTGGACAGGTGGCTTGTCAAGGCTTCCTGGTTGGGGGAGCTTGTGTCGGTGTTCTGGTGGGTGGAGCTGGATTTCTGCTCTCTGGAGTGCAATGGAGTGAACAGTATTAATTTTTGAGATGTCTATGGATTTGGTGTGCCTCTGGGCAGCCTGTATATTGATGCTCAGGGCTATGTTCCTGCGTTGCTGAAGAATTTGTGTGGTATGTCTTGCTCTGGAACTTATTGGCTCTTGGGTGGAGCTTGGTTTCAGTGTATATGTGGAGGCTATTTGATGGTCTCTTATTATTTAATCTTTCCTCTGGCTTTCAGTCTTATTCTTGCAGTAGCCTCAAGACTTCTCCATCCATACAGCATCAATAATAAAACTTTTAGGTTAATGGTGAAAAGATTCTCCACAGTGAGGGATACCCAAAAAGGTTCACTGAGTTACATGGAGAGATGAGGTGAGGGGCGGGGTTGAGGTGACCAGGAGGGGAAGAGGGAAATTCAAATGAGGAGAGAGCAATCTATTCAGTAAGCACTTCCCTCTGTGCTTTCCACAGTCTGAAACACTCAGAGTGGTTCACAGAGATACATAGAGTGGGGGGAGGAAGGTAATAGAGGTGAGCATGAGTAGAAAGGGAGGAATCAAGAGGGGAGAGAGAGATCTGGGCAGTATCCTCTTCCTGAAGTGTTCTCTGGTACCCAGCACACCCTCAGAGATTCACAGAGTTGGGTTGAGAAGAGAAGGAGGGTGGGAGATAGAGGTTCCCTGGGGGAGAAGAAAGAGCATCAATAGGGGGAGAGAGTAATCAGGCCAGTGATCACACTCCTGAGCAAAAATGGGTCCTAAAGATTGGGTTCTTAAATGTACAAAACTGATATCAAATATGTAAAACAAAGATTAAAAATCAAGAGTAGAGGTTAGACTCTTATAAAACTTACAATATAAAAAAAAGAAGAAAAAAAGGAAACAGTGCAAAAAAAAGAAAAAAAAACAGTAAAACAGTAGAAAAAGAAACAGTAAAAAAAGTAAAACAGGAAAAAAACAGTAAAAAAAGAAAACACACAAGGTGTAAGATATATGTATGCAGTTTGCTTGAAAACTAGGGTTTTTTTTTTGCAAGTTAATAGTGGGTTATGAAAATGAAAGTTAAAGGTGTAATAGAGGACTTGAAGAAAAAGTAAAGAAGAGAAAAAAATTTTTTAATTAAAAAAATTAAAAAAAAATAATAATAGTAAAAAAATATATATCCCAGACTTTCTCTGGCGCTATTGTGAGCAGTGTGGGGTCTGCTCAGTTTCAGATAGATCCTTGTTCTTGCTTATACTTTTCAAGATCTATAGTTCCCTTTCAATGCAGTCGGTATTAACTACAGGGGTTTTAATCTGTTGGCCTGTCACTTCCAAGACGCTTCCCTCTGTTTATTTGGCTTCTGTTTGGAGATCTCTTCAGTATCTAATTTCCGCCCTGCAACAAAGGGGTGGAGGTGGTCTCTTTAGGTTCACTTGTTCAATCGTGCTGTGGGGAGGGAGGAACACTGCAAACCTGGGGTGTGTGTGGTGAGCTCGCAGTGTCTCGGCCGCACTGGGTTCGCCCCCGCTCACGGCGTGTGTGCTTTCCCCGTCTACCCTGCTCAGGCTTCAGGTTACTCGGCTGGGGAGCGGGCCCTGAGCTGCGTGCACTTCCCAGGTCTAAGCTGCTCAGGTTCAGGCTCCCGGTTACTCCACAAAGGCGCAGACTCGGTTTCGCCTGTGGCTTGTGCCGTCCCCGGTCGGAGCTGCTCGGGCGGCCAGGAGTTTGGCGAGCGCGCTCTCCCCTGTTGGGGCAGTGCGCCTTATCACCTCCTTGGTCCCCGCCTCGGTTTACGGGCGCGCCCGGCTCCGCTGTGCTTTGTGTCGGTTCTGGGGAGCTGGTCTCTGGCTGCAACCCTCCCGGCGGCTGTCGACCCTCCGGGATCTCAGGCAGTCTTTGCTTAGAAACTGGGAGCCTGTTTGCAGTTTGGTAGGGGGTGCCCTCTCTGGGGCCTAGTTTGCCCCTTTCCGGCTCTGGCGGGCCCCGCCTGCCTGCTGTGTCCGGCGGGGGATGGGGCGGTCCGCAGCCGGCTAGCTCTCCTCTGGTATCGCTCAGTCCTTTGTTCTGTGAGCGGGCCGGCAGTGCCTTAGAGTTGGGCTTTTCGCGGGATAGTTCTCTCTCTCTTGCTGTCCCACAGTTTAGGTTACTATCTCGCGTTAGCTCCCTCAGATTGCCCTCAGGGCACTCGGGAACGGTCCTTACCCTAGGCAGTGCCGCCCGCTCCTCTCCGTTCAGCCCCCAATTGCTGGTGGCGGATGATGCGAACGTCTGGGGTTCTTTGCTGGGAGTTGCTTTAGGCACGTAATCTGTGGGTTTTATTTATTTTTTCTCCCAGTTACGTTGCCCTCCGAGATAAGAAATCTTCCCCCACACCCGCCGGTGAGAGGGTTTCCTTGTGCTTGGAAATTCCTCCTCTTTTACGACTCCCTCCCCGGGACGGGTCTCCGTCCCTAACTCTTTTGCCTCTCTTTTTATCTTTTATAATTTCTCCTACCTCTTTTGAAGATAATGCGCTCTTTGTGGATGCCTGACGTCCTCTGCCAGCCTTCAGAAGTAGTTTTGTGAAGTTTGCTCAGCATTCAGATGTTCTTTCGCTAAATTTGTGGAGGAGAGAGTGGTCTCCCCGTCCTATTCCTCCGCCATCTTAGCCCCGCCTCCTGCAGTGATTTTGAAGCGCAAGAGAATAAAGTCTCTCACTGTTTCCATTGTTTCCTCATCTATTTGCCAGGAAGTGATGGGACCAGATGCCTTTACATAACAGCAATTAGTAAATAGGTTCTTTCAGTTTATAGAGCTTAAAAGAGCAGTCTTAGTCACTCAACATTTTATTGATAAAGGAATGACTGGACTAATATGTATTAGGAAAATGATGACCTTGCTGGCAAATGATAATATTGAGGTTGTCAGAGAAGATGTGACAGTACCTCATTTATTTATTTATTTATTATTTTTTTAATAAATTTATTTATTTAAGTTGGGGGCTAATTACTTTACAATATTGTAGTGGTTTTTGCCATACCATGGGTTTACATGTGTTCCTCATCTTGAACCCCCCTCCCACCTCCCTCCCCATCCCATCACTCTGGGTCATCCCATTGTCCCAGCCCTGAGCATTTGTCTCAAGCATCGAAACTGGAATGGTGTTCTGTTTCACATATGATAATATACATGTTTCAATGCTCTTCTCTCAGAACGTCCCACCCTCACCTTCTCCAATGCAGTATACTAATGCATATATATGGAATTTGAAAGGCGGTAACGGTAACCCTATATGTGAGACAGAATAAGTACCTCATTTAAAATGTTAATTATCTCCAAAGAATTCTGCTTTACTATTGTACAAAACCCTGAAAACACTTTCTGCAACCAAATTTAGTTTGTTTGCCTACCCATTCATTAGAAGAGTACATATTCAGATAATCGTACAGCTTTTATCACATAAAGTGATAGAAGCCTATGACTGTGGTCTGAATGCTTGTATCCCTCCGAAATTAATATACTGAAATCCTAACATCCAATATGATGGTATTCAGAGGTGAAGCCTTTTGGTGGCCCTCAGATCTTGAGGGTGGAATCCTCATGAATGTGATTAATGGCCTTAAACAGGCCCCTGAGAGCTGACTCAGCCCTTCCACTATGTGAAGATATAATGAGAAATCTGCAGTTCAGAAGAGGGCCCTCACCAGACCATGCTGGCACTCTAATCTCTAACTTCAAGCCTCCAGAACTGTGAAAAATAAATTTCTGTTGTTTATAAGCTTATTTTTGTTATAGCAGCCCAAATGGACCTAGATACCTACCATTCAAGTTGCACTTATCTGGAAGTATTCCCATAAAAGTGTAAGTTGATTTCTCCATTCAAAATCATATACATATTCACTTAGGTGAATGTCGTACATAGTCAAGTCACAGACTGACTAATTCTAAGTGTTTTAAAACCTAGCTATAGTGGGTAAGATTTGATGGGGAGGTATGTTTAGGCTATAGTAGTGAAAGGGCCATGGCTGGGAGATCATAAATAGTAGTCAGGGTTGGGTCTTCTCAAGTATTAGTAGATGAGGGCTGGCTGAAGAAGCAGAGAAGATTACAGTGATGTCCAAGACAGTGACCACAAGAAGAAAGGTGAATGGGAAAGGCTGGGGTATAGCTAAGGAGCAGAGATTAAACAGATAAATGGCATTGGCAGAAACTAAGACCAGAATTTTAAAATAACTAAGTGGATGTTATTAATGTCACAATGGAGTCTCATAGGTTATCCGAGTCAGAGGTTGTAAACTGGCTATCTACAAGACAGATCCAGTCCAAGACATGTTTTGATGTGGGCAGTAGGATAAAGTAACTCAAATTAGTTGCTAACATAAAAATATGCGGGAGAGTTTGCATAAAAAATCTGGATATCTAGTATCTTTGAAGAATCAGAATATTTGGCAAAATGGAACCTGTATTCTCTCAAAGCAATGATCTGTTGGAGAAATGAGCTCAGTAGTGACTGTTCTCTTTAAATGAAACTAGGGCTCTCCAGTTTACCTCACTTCCCACCACTCCCTATTGTTTATCTCATTCTAATGCAGGGAATCAATTGCTGTAACCTTTCCTATTGCTCTGGCTATTGCTTTTCACACAAGAGACACATTTACATGGTCTGATTTATATCACCTGCCTGTCTCTTCCAGGCATTTGAGTTTGGGATCCCTGGATGTAGGGAAAAGTCTCTATTTTAGAGATAGTAAGGTCCAAGGAGATCAAGTGACTTGTCATAGTCTCACAGCTTGTAAAACAAACAAACAAGCAAACAAAACCTGGACTAAAATCTGACTCCTAGTTCATTGTACTTATTTCTACTGTATCCTGCTATGCAGTTAGGCAGTATGTAGCACATTGTGGTCTTTTAACTGGAAGAGGTTAGGTCTTGCATCCTCAGTGATTTCTCTCTTCCTCTCTCTCCTTCAGACAGGGAAGAAGAACTCTTCTCAGTTGTAGATTATTATAGTCTGTCAGGGTGAATATTATTTATCTATGTATGCCCTGTTATCCATTTACAGCCCATAGCTCTGTCAGGAACAACCCTAGTTCCTTATAAGAGAGTAATGATAGCAAGGCTTTGAGAGGAGACTGGGTCATTGGAGCATCTGTAATTATCTGCATTGGACTTGTGCTCCTTAACGCTTCTGGCTTCTGACATCCAGATCTTAATAGCTGTGATTTGGACCAGTTTTGATACTATCCCTCATTAAAGCACTGGGCAAATGTCCCTCCCCTTTTCTCCTATTAATGCTTCTAAAAATGAAGATTTCTTATTAAAAATTCTGTAAGATCTATTCTCATTCCCTGTGATTGAGCCTGTATACATTTTCAGGATAAATAGAAATATCTAATACAATTCACATTTCATATCTATGCTCATTCATTTTTAGTATTTTTCAATTCACACAAATTGGTTCAGTATAGCAGAGGGATGAAAGGGGAATTTTTATTTGCTCCAAATTGTCTGTTTCAGTTCTTTACACATAGACCAGCAATGGTTAATATTTTAAGTTACATAGATTTGGATTTGGGAGTCCAATCAATTCTGGGGTGTCCATTAGTTTTATATCAACAATAAAACAAATGTGAAATTTAAATTGTCAGACCTTCTTGTCAACATGGAAATCTAAAAAGGCTTGGGATTTAGAACTTCAATCCAAAAGCTTGTATTGCCGTTCTGAACAATTAGGATACTGAGAGAAGAGATTGGATGAGAGACCCTTAGGCACATCAGGGAAGGGAGAATCTGCTAATATTTAGAGTATGCTGCTGCTGCTGCTGCTGCTAAGTCGCTTCAGTCGTTTAGAGTATGGGTTTATCTTATTTTATTTCTACAAATGCTAAGCATTTTACTGCCAAAAGTGTGTATGAATTTATATATAGTTTCTAATCACAGAAGGAGAATGTGAAATTGACATATATCTGGGAAGCTGTGGGTTCTTGCAGAAATTTGTGAGGTGGAAAACAGAAACTCTCATTCCATTTAGCTTAAATAACTTACATAAACATAACAGTGCTTGTGCTTATAAAACGGATGCTAATCAATGAGGCAGTCAATTCAAAATGTATTAGCCAATTCATCTTAGATTTCACACACTGGATATTGACATTAAACATCGCTCTTTTAAATTGTCTACTTCTCAACCAAATGGCAAACAAGCTATAGATTTAGAAAAATGGAATTTAGTTTGCTAGAAACAGAATTTCTAAATTCCTGGAAGGAAGAGTTCATATTTTCAAAAAAGAAAGATTGTAAAATACCAAAAGAGTAATAAAAATAGTGAATGTTATTTTTTTAACAGAGATCTAGTTAAAAAAATAACTCTTTGTGTTAGAAATTCCAGAACTTGCTTTGACACCAAGATAATTATGGTTTATTTGTTCCAATCTCCTATCTTTGCCTCATAACCTCACTGACTGACCTTAAAACAGAATATTCTTTTTTATTCTACTTGAGTTTTGCCTGAATTGTACTTATTCCTGTCATGAAAACTGATCAAATATGGAGTTGCTGAGTTATTTTTATCTTCACATACATGCATGTTTAGTAGAAAATCAGGCTTGAAAATTGGTTGGCTGTTTTGTTTTTAAAAGTGTGTTAATGTGTAGGTTTATCAATTAAGATGTTCAAGAAGAGAAGCACTACTGCTCACAGTGATGTTTAGATATTACCCAAAGGTAAGACATAGGAACAGATGACCTCATGAAAAAATAAGGCAAGAAATTTTTCTCTTCAGGTGATCATCCATCTCCCTTTGGAAAGGAAAGTCATTTAATGCATTGGAAGAACTTAATGAGGTCCAATATCCTGCTGTCACACACATTCAGGGCAGGTTTGCAACACTCATGTAACTACTTATGTATTTGAACTGTCAATCTGAGATATCAGGCACCCATGCATGATTTTCCTCATGCTATTTGTAACTGCAAGTTGATTCATTTTTAAAATAAGAAAATGGTAAGTGAGAATATTAAAAAATAATCCCACCTGTATGAGATAATCATTGTTAATATATTAGTTTATATCCTTCCAAAATTTTTCCTATGCATAGGTTGTGTGTATATGTATGGATGCATACAACGGTTTAACAAAAATTGAGATTGTTTTCTATGGAATTTTTTATCCTGGTATTTTTACTTAAGAATGTACTATAAAGATTTTCTCATGGAACACAGAAACATGTTTTTGACAGCTGCACAATGTTTCATGACCATACTTTATTTTGCAACTCTCTTACTGTTGGAGATTTAGGTTGTTTTCAATTTATCAGCATTATAAATAATGCTTTAATGAAGCTCATGTACATAAATTTTTGTCCACAAATGATTAGTTTATGAGGATACATTTTTAGAAGAAATATTGTTGGGTTAAGGGTATGGACAATTTTAAGGCTTTTGATATATGAAGCTGTGTTGCCCTTCAGAAACATTCTTTGATTTAACTCTAGTACCAGCAATGTCTATTCTCTGCATCTTTTCCCACACTAGAATGTGTGTGTATGTGTGTTTGTCTGTATTACACACACAAATAATTTTTGTCAGTGTGGAAAAGTGTATAGCCAAAAATAGTGTTTCATTACTTTAGTGTCTTGTTAGTCATTTTTCTTACCCGCTAGGACATCACATTTTGGGTAAATTCTCCATCCTTCAAGATGGCTCCTGCACAAACAAACAAGCAGTGTAACTTCTTGAATAAGAAATGAAGAGTCTCACTGCCTGATTCCCTAATATGTG
The DNA here is from genome assembly GCF_054371585.1 of Giraffa tippelskirchi. Classification (NCBI taxonomy): domain Eukaryota; kingdom Metazoa; phylum Chordata; class Mammalia; order Artiodactyla; family Giraffidae; genus Giraffa; species Giraffa tippelskirchi. The sequence continues at coordinate 67,345,903 of NC_137289.1, forward strand.
CCTAGAAGGGTAGGATCGATAATAAAAGACATCATCCATAGAACCATTGATGTATATTAGATATTTTAAATTACAGTTATCCCTTGAGCAACAGAGGTTTGAACTGAGGGTCCACTTATATATGGATTTTTTCTCAACAGTAAATACTACAGTGTTACATCATCTGCAGTTGATTGAATCTGAGTATGGGGAAATGCAGATATGGAGCAATTGTATATATCCAGGGCCGACTATAAGTTACACATAGGCTTTTGCTGCATGAAGAGTTGACATTCCTAATCCCAGCATCGTTCAAGGGACAATTGTATTTCTAACTTTACCATGCCATTTCAAAGGACTTTACTGATTATACAGATGAGGCAAATAAAGATCAGGCAGCAGGGTATTTAAATAGGCTAAAAGTATAGATATTGGAATCAAATATGCTTGTTAAGTTAACTTCACCATTTTTTTTTTTTTTTTAGTTTCCTGAATGTTGAGGGTTTTTTTTTTATTAATTTATTTATTTTAGTTAGAGGCTAATTACTTTACGATATTGTAGTGGTTTTTGCCATACATTGACATGAATCAGCCATGGGTTTACATGTGTTCCCCATCCTCAACCCCCCTCCCACCTCCCTCCCCTTCCCATCCCTCTGGGTCATCCCATTGCACCAGCCCTGAGCACTTGTCTCATGCATCGAACCTGGACTGGCGTTCTGTTTCACATACGATACTATACATGTTTCAATGCTATTCTCTCAGATCATCCTGCCCTCACCTTCTCCCACAGAGTCCATCAGCAGACGAATGGATAAGGAAGCTGTGGTACATATACACAATAGAATATTACTCAGTCATTAAAAAGGATATATTTGAATCAGTTCTAATGAGGTGGATGAAACTGGAGCCCATTATACAGAGTGAAGTAACCCAGAAAGAAAAACACCAATGCAGTATACTAATGCATATATATAGAATTTGAAAGATGGTAATGATAACCTTATATGCGAGACAGAAAAAGAGACACAGATGCATAACTTCACCATTTACTGGTTGTATAACCGTGTGTGAACATATGTAAAATGTCATCCATTACACCTACCTTGTAGGGTTTTTATGCTGCTTAGTGAAATAATGAATTACAACCTGGAACCTAATAATGCTCAGTTCATAGCACTAATTATTACTTTTTAAAAAATACATAATAAGTGTGAAATTTAAATTTGCCTAAATTTTATATCATTTCAGTTCAGTTCAGTTCAGTGGCTCAGTCGTGTCCGACTCTTTGCAAACCCATGAATCTCATCACACCAGGCCTCCCTGTCCATCACCAACTCCCAGAGTTTACCTAAACCCATGTCCATCGAGTTGGTGATGCCATCCAGCCATCTCATCCTCTGTCGTCCCTTTCTCCTCCCGCCCCCAATCCTTCCCAGCATTAGGGTATTTTCCAATGAGACAACTCTTCACATGAGGTGGCCAAAGTATTGGAGTTTCAGCTTCAACATTAGTCCTTCCAATGAACACCCAGGACTGTAATCACTAAATCTGAGAAAGAAAGTGAAAGTGAAAGTCACTCAGACCTGTCTGACTCTTTGTGACCCCAAGGACTATACAGTCCATGGAATTCTCCAGGCCAGAATACTGGAGTGGGTAGCCGTTCCCTTCTCCAGGGGATCTTCCCAACCCAGGGATCGAACCCAGGTCTCCCACATTGCAGGCGGATTCTTTACCAGCTGAACGATAAGGGAAGCTCAAGAATACTGGAGTGGGTAGCCTATCTCTTCTCCAGGGGATCTTCCCCACCCAGGAATCAAACCAGGATCTCCTGCATTGCAGGCAGATTCCTTACCAACTGAGCTATGAAGGAAGCCCACTAAATCTGAGATTTGATCCCAAATTGTATACCCCAAGCCTCATGTTCTTTTTATTGGTCAGAGCCATCTGCTTGATGGTTCAGAGCCAATGAAATAGCAGCAACTTGTACCCTGCATACTGTAATAGATGTCTTAACTATGCTATTTTCAGCTCTGCTTCTTCTATTCCTCAGTCTTGATCTATACTTGTATCCTAGGAGGACTGCACGGACTCTGAAACACAATGCTAAAAAGTCATGGTGATTTTTTTCTTTAGAATGTTCACTCTTTCCTTCCTTTGTATTGGGTACCAAGACTTCAACATTTAATTATATATTGGATAGACCACTATAATTTGATAGCAGTTTATTGCTCTGAAAATGTTCATTTATTCTCACATGTTTTTATGGGGTGTTGGACTCAGAATCACATACTCTGAAATATATGATTGAATATGTGAGACTTTGAAGATTTTATAGTTCAAGTTCTAACCCTCTGTGAGACACTTCTCTACAATATCCCTGACAGGGAGATAATCCAGCTTCAAATCAAAAGCTTACTACCATATGCAGGAGCACAGTTATAGAACCATGAAAATAAGATTAGAAGAGACCTTGGGGATTCAATGGTATATCTCTTTCTCTTACCTAAGGTTATAAATCATTTTATTTAGGGGAAAACTCAGAACTACAAGCCACATTTCCAGCAGGGCTTCTAGGTACATTGACTCATACCACAATGTGAATTCTGTCCCCTGTTACTGTACAACTTGGTAGACCTCATACCCAGTCTCCGTTAGGTCCTGCTATTTTTTTTTAATTAATCAATTTATTTTAATTGAAGGCAAATTACTTTACAATATTGTGGTGGTTTTTGCCATACACTGACATGAATCAGCCATGGGTGTACATGTGTCCCCCATCCTGAACCCTCCTCCCACTTCCCTCCTCATCTTATCCCTCTGGGTTGTCCCAGTGCACTGGCTTTGAATGCCCTGTTTCATGCGTTGAGCTTGGACTGGTGATCTATTTCACATATGATAATATACATGTTTCAATGATACTCTCAAATCATTCTCCCACAGAGTCCAAAAGCCTGTTCTTTACATCTGTGTCTCTTTTGCTGTCTTGCATATGGGGTCATCGTTACCATCTTTCTAAATTCCATATATATGTGTTAATATACTGTATTGGTGCTTTTCTTTCTGACTTACTTCACTCTGTATAACAGGCTCCAGTTTCATCCACCTCATTAGAACTGATTCAAATGCATTATTTTTAATAGCTGAGTAATATTCCATTGTGCATATGTACCACAGCTTTCTTATCCATTCGTCTGCTGATGGACATATAGGTTGCTTTCATGTCCTAGCTATTGTAAACAGTGCTGTGATGAACATTGGGGTACACGTGTCTCTTTCAATTCTGGTTTCCTCGGGGTGTATTCTCAGTAGTGGGATTGCTGGGTCATATGGCAGTTCTATTTCCAGTTTTTTAAAGAAATCTCCACACTGTTCTCCATAGTGGCTGTACTAGTTTGCATTCCCACCAACAGTATAAGAGGGTTCCCTTTTCTCCGCACCCTCTCCAGCATTTATTGTTTGTAGACTTCTTGACAGCAGCCATTCTTGACCAGAGTGAGATGGTACCTCATTGTGGTTTTGATTTGTATTTCTTTGATAATGAGTGATGTTGAGCATCTTTTCATGTGTTTGTTAGCCATCTGTATGTCTTCTTTGGAGAAATGTCTGTTTAGTTGTTTGACCATTAGATCCTGCTTTATTTTTCATCCTGCCTCCTCTTATAACAATGATTGTCCTCTTTTGAATATTGCTTTGTGTCACTCCCCTTTAAAATGAAGTTCCCTGAATTTAGTATAACATTGAAGAAGTTGGCTCACAGATTTAAAGAACAGTATCCCCTGTTGTTCTCGTGGAGAATCTACACTTTCATTCCTGCAAATTAATTCAGCATTTGCTTCTTGTTGGACATATCATATTTTGATATGTCAGTCAATCAGTCTTTTAGTAAACTAAAAGTCCCAGGTTCTGTTTTAATAACTTTTAATCAGATTTCCCTGTCTGAGTAAACTTAAACTGCCATATCAAAATACTATATACTGAGTAGCTTAAACAGTAGAAATTTATTTTCTCACAGTTTGGAGACCAGATATCTAAGATCAAGCTGTCAGTATGGTCAATGTCTGGTAAAATTATTTTCCTGGCTTATAGATGGCTGTCTTATTACTGTGTCCTTACATGGGAAGGAGGGAGAAAGTGACTTCTTGTTGTCCCTTCGTGTAAAATGAAAGTGTTAGTCACTAAATCGTGTCCAACCATTTTCAAACCCATGAACTGTAACCCTTCAGTCTCCTTTGCCCATGGGATTTCCCAGGCAAGAATACTAGAGTGGGTAGCCATTCCCTTCTCCAGGGGATCTTCCCAATCCAGGGATTGAACCCAGTTCTCCTGCATTGCAGGCAGATTCTTTACCATCTGAGCCACCGGGGAAGCTCTCCGTATCAGAAAATCCCTTTCTACTGGGGCACTAATCCCATCATGCAAGCCCCAAACTCATGACCTCACCTAACCAAAATATCTCACAAGGGCTCTTCTCCAAATACTATCACACTGGGGGTGAGGGCTTCAACATATGAATTTAGTGGGCACAATTCATCATACAAAGTAGTTTCATGAACTTAGATTTTAGACTTTACTATCATTAAAACGATTAATTTAAACTTGATAATTTCACTCCCTTCTTTCTTGAAAAGGATGAAAACACCAAGCCTGGACATTTAAGATTCGTTACAGAAAACTTGAAGAGATCTCTAATCTTTCCCATTCTATTGTTTTCCTATATTTCTTTGTACTGATCACTGAGGAAGGCTTTCTTATCACTCCTTGTGATTCTTTGGAACTCTGCATTCAAATGGATATATCTTTTCTCCTTGCCTTTTGTTTCTTTTCTTTTCTCAGCTATTTGTAAGGCCTCCTCAGACAACCATTTTTCCTTTTTGCATTTCCTTTTCTTGGGGATGGTCTTGATAGATGCCTCTTGTACAATGTCATGAGCTTCTGTCCATACTTCTTCAGGCACTCTGTCTATCAGATCTAATCCCTTGAATCTATTTGTCACTTCCACTATATAATCATAAGGGATTTGATTTAGGTCATACCTGAATGGTCATACTAAAAGTAGGTCCATTTCCCTACTTTCTTCAATTTCAGTCTGAATTTGGCAATAAGGAGTTCATGATCAGAGCCATAGTCAGCTCACAGTCTTGTTTTTGCTGAATGTATAGAGCTTCTCCATCATTGGCTGAAAAGAATATAATCAATCTGATTTCAGTATTGACCACCTGGTGATGTCCATGTGTAGAGTCTTCTCTTGTGTTGTTGGAACAGGGTGTTTGCTATGACCAGTGTGTTCTCTTGGCAAAACTCTGTTAACCTTTCACCTGCTTCGTTTTGTACTCCAAGACCAAATTTGCCTGATACTCCAGGTATCTCTTGATTTCCTACTTTTGCATTCCAGTCCCTTATAATGAAATGGACATCTTTTTTGGGTGTTAGTTTTAGAAGGTCTTGTAGGTCTTCATAGAACCGTTCAACTTCAGCTTCTTCAGCATTACTGGTCGAGGTATAGACTTGGATTACTGTGATAGTGAATGGTTTGCCTTGGAAATGAACAGAGATCATTCTATCATTTTTGATACTGTGTCCAAGTACTGCATTTCAGACTCTTTTGTTGACTCTGATGGCTACTCCATTTCTTCTAAGGGGTTCTTGCCCACAGTAGTAGATATAATGGTCATCTGAGTTAAATTCACCCATTCCAGTCCATTTTAGTTCACTGATTCCTAAGATGTTGATGTTCACTCTTGCCATCACCTGTTTAACCACTTCCAATTTGCCTTGATTCACGGACCTAACATTCCAGGTTCCTATGTAATATTGTTCTTTGTAGCATCAGAATTTACTTTCATCACCAGTCACATGAACAACTGGGTTTTCACTTTGGCTCCATCTCTTCATTCTTTCTGGAGTTATTTCTCCATTGATCTCCAGTAGCATATTGGGCACCTACTGACCTGGGGAGCTCATTTTTCAGTGTCCTATCTTTTTGTCTTTTCATGCTGTTCATGGGGTTCTCAAGGTAAGAATACTGAAATGGGACACATTAGAGATCTCTTCAAGAAAATTAGAGATACAAAGGAAACATTTTATGCAAAGATGGGCACAATAAAGACAGAAATGGTATGGATTTAACAGAAGCAGAAGATATTAGGAAGAGGTGGCAAGAATACACAGAAGAACTATACAAAAAAGATCTTCATGACCCAGATAACCATGATGGTGCTATCACTCACATAGAGCCAGACATCCTGGAATGCAAAGTAAAGTGGGCCTTAGGAAGCATCACTACGAACAAAGCTAGTGCAGTTTATGGAATTCCAGTTGAGCTATTTCAAATCCTAAAAGATGATGTTGTGAAAGTGCTTCACTCAAGATGCCAGCAAATTTGGAAATCTCAGCAGTGGCCACAGTACTGTAAAAGGTCAGTTTTCATTCCAATCCCAAAGAAAGGCGTTGCCAAAGAATGTTCAAACCACTGCACAATTGCACTCATCTCACACGCTAAGCAAGTAATGCTCAAAATTCTTCAAGCCAGGCTTCAACAGTACGTGAACCAACAACTTACAATTGTTCAAGCTGGATTTAGAAAAGGCAAAGGAACCAGAGATTGAATTGCCAACATCCATTGGATCATCAAAAAAGAAAGAGAGTTCCAGAAAAACATTTACTTTTGCTTTACTGACTATGCAAAAACCTTTGTGTGGATCACAACAAACTGTGAAAAATTCTTCAAGAGATGGGAATGTGAGACCACCTGACCTACCACCTGAGAGATCTGTATGCAAGTCAAGAAGCAACAGTTAGAACTGGGCATGGAACAACAAACTGGTTCCAAATCAGGAAAGGAGTATGTCAAGGCCATATATTGTCACCCTGCTTATTTAACTTCTATGCAGAGTACATCATACAAAGTGCCAGGCTGGATGAAGCACAAGCTGGAATCAAAATTGCCAGGAGAAATATCAATAGCTTCAGCTATGGAGATGACACCACCCTTATGGCAGAAAATGAAGAGGAACTAAAGAGCCTCTTGACGAAAGTGAAAGAAGAGAGTGAAAAAGTTGGCTTAAAACTCAACATTCAGAAAACTAAGATCATTCATCAAGTCCCATCACTTCATGGCAAATAGATGGGGAAACAATGGAAACTGAGAGACTTTATTTTCTCTGGCTCCAAAATCACTGCAGATGGTGACTGCAGCCATGAAATTAAAAGACACTTGCTCCTTAGAAGAAAAGCCATTACTTTGCCAACAAAGGTCCGTCTAGTCCAAGCTATGGTTTTTCCAGTAGTCATGTATGGATGTTAGAGTTGGACTAAGAAGAAAGCTGAGTGCCGCAGAATTGATGTTTTTGAACTGTGGTGTTGGAGAAGAGTCTTGAGAGTCCCTTGGACTGCAAGGAGATCCAATCATTCCATCCTAAAAGAGATCAATCCTGGGTGTTCATTGGAAGGACTGATGCTGAAACTGAAACTCCAATACTTTGGCCACCTGATGTGAAGAACTGATTCATTGGAAAAGACCCTGATGTTGGGAAAGATTGAAGGCAGGATTAGCAGGGGATGAAAGAGGATGAGATGGTTGGATGGCATCTCTGACTCGATGGATATATTTTTGAGGAAGCTCCTAGATTTGGTGATGGACGGGGAAGCTTGGCATGTTGCAGTGCATAGGGTCTCAAAGAGTTGGACACGACTGAGCAACTGAACTGGACTAAAGAGTAAACTTACTGCTTTCTCATTATAACTTCTTCGATCATTGGGTTTTAATTTCTGTCCCCAAATTTTTTTTCTACCTTTTCCAGTATGGAAACTGCTGTGCTTGATACAAAGTTTTATTCTTTAGTCCACTTGGCTGAATCTAAATTACTTTAGAAATACTATTGTATGCAAGTAATGTTTCTATTAAATAATTGAAATCCTCTTTGAGAAGAGCATACATTATGTTTTGTTGACAGTATCAAGGAATGTTTAGAAGACGTTAGAAATGTTCTTGTTACACAGAGTACAACTGTGTATTTCTTTTTAGCCACTGAAGATCAAAAGAGATCTGAACTTTTTATCCTATCAAAGTTCCTAGTGGAAAACTGGAGCTGTTGACATACAGTAATGAAGAAATGGTCAAATAGGTGTTAAGGCACACTTTTATCTTTTTTTTTTTTCAATCTTTTAAGTCTTCTTTTCTGTAAATTGTTCTGGTACTTTCCTTAAGCCTCTAATTAGTGAAATGGTGTTGACCATTTACAAGCCTTCTTTGTTTTTAGCCTGGTTCCAAGGATTGTTTTACTTTAAAATCTATGTCAATTATCAGTCCTTATATGTTTGTTGTTGTTCAGTCATTAAGTCATGTCCAACTCTTTGTGACCCCATGGGACTCCAGCACACCAGGCTTTCCTTTCTTTCACTATATCCTGGAGTTTGCTCAAACTCGTGTCCATTGAGTTGGTGATACTATCTAACCATCTCATCTTCTGCTGCCCCCTTCTCCTTTTGTCTTCAGTCTTTCCCAGCATCAGGATCTTTTCTAGTGAGTCAGCTCTTCGCATCAGGTCGCCAAAGTATTGGAGTTTCAGCTTCAGCATCTGTCCTTCCAGTGAATATTCAGGACTGATTTCCTTTAGGTTTTCCTGATTTGTTCTCCTTGCTGTCCAAAGGACTTTCAAGAATCTTCTCCAGCACCACAATTCAAAAGCAACAATTCTTCAGTGCTCAGCCTTCTTTATGATCCAACTGTCATATCTGTACATGAGTACTGGAAAAACCATAGCTCCGACTATGTGAATATTTGTTGACAAAGTGATGTCTCTGCCTTTTAATATGCTGTCTGGGTTTTTCATTGCTTTTCTTCTAAGGAGTAAGCATATTTTAATTTCTTGGCTGCAGTTACTGTCCACAGTAATTTTGGAGCCCAAGAAAATAGAATCTTGTCACTGCTTCCACTTGTTCCCCATCTATTTGCCATGAAGTGATGGGGTCAGATGCCATAATCTTAGTTTTTTGAATGTTGAGTTTTAAGCCAGCTTTCTCACTCTCTCCTTTTTTTCAGGGTGACAATATACAGCCTTGTTGTACTTCTTTCCCAATTTTGAACCAGTCTGTTGTTCCATGTCTGGTTCTACCTATCGCTTCTTGAGCTGCATACAGGTTTCTCTGGAGACAGGTAAAGTGATCTGGTATTCACATCTCTTGAAGAATTTTCCACAGTTTGTTGTGATCCACACAGTCAAAGGCTTTAGCGTATGCTGTATTATTTTAAATGCAGAACACTTTAAAATGAAGACAGTTATGCATCCATATATGCCTGCATGTGTGTGGACATGTGCACACATCCATACACAGTCACATGCAAAAGCATGACATTTATGTATATTTTTGACTCAAGTTTCCTATTGTAGATCAAAGCTGGCTCCAACCTAAGTTTCAAGGGCTAGCTTTAGCTCTCTTCTCCCTCCTATTTACATCAATCACCCCTGTTACATTTACTTGTCTCGTCTAGGCATCTGTGTCCTCATATTACCGAGAAACTCTTACAGAAAATTCAGTACAAATATCCTTTTCCTGCAGAGTAAAAACTTGCTTTCCTTTCCCTCATCAAAATGGAACAGTTACTCTCCTCCCAAGATTTTCTCATGTTTTCCATTGCTACTCCTAGATAACCTATGCAGACAATTTAGTAACTGTTAATGATTTTATTCTTTGTAGGCAATACACTTTTACTTAAATTGAGACTTTCTTAAGACACTGCCCTAACCTAAAGTAATTGCTTTGATGGCAGAACTATCAGGTGCTATAGGGAAGAAGGCAGACATTTCTTTGGTGCCTAAAACTGATTCACTAACTAAAGTCTTTCTATAGATCTAGTGTGCTCACCTGTATGATAGTAAAAAACAAACAAACAAAAAACAAAAACTCCATGGGTGTACATGTTTTCCACCTCCAGAACCCCCCTCCCACCTCCCTTCCCATCCTATCCCTCTGGGTCATCCCAGTGCACCAACCCCGAGCACCCTGTATCATGCGTTGAACCTGGACTGGTGATTCGTTTCACATATGATAATTTACATGCTTCCATGCCATTCTCCCATATCATCCCACCCTCGCCCTCTCCCATAGAGTCCGTAATACTGTTCTATTTATCTGTGTCTCTTTTGATGTCTCGCATACAGGGTTATCTTACCTATTAACTAAATACCATATATATGTGTTAGTATACTGTATTGGTGTTTTTCTTTCTGGCTTACTTCACTCTGTATAATAAGCTCCAGTTTCATCCACCTCATTAGAACTGACTCAAATGTATTCTTTTTAATGGCTGAGTAATATTCCATTGTGTATATGTACCACAGCTTCCTTATCCATTCGTCTGCTGATGGGCATCTAGGCTGCTTCCATGCCCTGGCTATTATAAACGGTGCTGTGATGAACATTGGGGTGCACGTGTTTCTTTCAATTCTGGTCATGGTTGATTCATGTCAATGTACGGCAAAACAAATGCAATATTGTAAAGTTTAAAAATAGATAAATAAACTAATTTTAAAAAAAAGAAAATTTCACCTTACGCACAAGTGAAATAGCACAAATTTCAAATAAAAAATATCAAGAACTGTGTAATTTCAAAAAAAAAAACACCCTCAATTACAAGTTAGCAATGTTGGAAATGGAAGGTTATAAGGTTAGTGTTATTGATAAGAGAGGATAATAGCATCCTTGTAGAAGGAAATGGTCTTAAATGTAAGTTTCACAGATGTGTAACCCTCTTGACCATTAGTGACCTAGCTGGTTCCAAAAGATTTTTGAAACACAGAAAAGATAAGGAAAGTATCACATTTTCAATTGTCTGACAGATATGACTATCTCTGTGAAAACAGTCCTAGAAGAAACTATGATTCTTGGCTTGGACATTTCCCCCAGTAGAGCAGGAAAGATGTGATAGTATCTCAGGAAACAGAAAGGGGGAACTTTAGGATATGATCACTGCATATTTCCTGATGGATTACAGGTAAAAAAACGTTTTGCCCTTCAATAATATTTTACCTCTAGATATAAAATCTGAAATGTGAAGTTAAAAACAAGTTACAGTGGACAAGAAAATATTTAATGAGAAATTAAATACCAATGGATTTTACTTTTCCTTGGTGTATGCACTGTTAAAATAACAAGAAGTTGCACTGATAAAAGAAATATAAATTCAAACCATATGTTACTGCTTTGGTTGTCTAAAAATTATGTCACATTATGAAAACCTAATTCTTAAGTAAGACTTTAGCTGTCTGTAGATTCATGAAAATAAACACTGGAATAACTATGTGTATTAAATAAAATTTAGGCAGTGGGACCTGCCACAATCTGCTGATCTTTCCTAGTATATTGTCTTTCTTCTTAGGGGGATACATGCAGGGCAATTTAGAGGAAGTGAAGTGTTTTATGAGAGGAAAGCAGGAAGAATGAATAGAGATAGAGATAGAGAATAGGAAGTAAGGAAGGCAGGTGGGCACATAATACAATCTAAATAGAACTAAAGCTTTGAGTTTTTTTTTTTTTTCTGTATTACTTATTACTTGTTTTGAAGATGTAGAGATCAATGATTTCTGAACAAGACATTCATGCTCTTTTATCCTAATAAAATAGAAATACTTTGGCCAGTTTTACTTATTTTCAACATTTTACAAAACTTTTCTTTTCTAATTTTTCTTCTCATATTCATTTGGGACTTAGTATACCATTTAAGAGCCTCTTGATGAAAGTGACAAAGGAGAGTGAAAAAGTTGGTTTAAAACTCAACATTCAGAAAACTAAGATCATGGCATCCTGTCCCATCACTTCATGGCAAAGATATGGGGAAACAGTGGAAAGAGTGAGAGACTTTATTTTCTCTGGCTCCAAAATCACTGCAGATGGTGACTGCAGACATGAAATTAAAAGACACTTGCTCCTTGGAAGGAAAGCTATGACCAACCTAGACAGCATATTAAGAAGCAGAGACATTACTTTCCTGACAAAGGTCCATCTAGTCAAAGCTACGGTTTTTCCAGTAGTTATGTATGGATGTTAGAGTTGGACTATTAAGAAAGCTGAGCACTGAAGAATTGATGCTTTTGAACTGTGGTGTTGGAGAAGACTCTTGAGAGTCCCTTGGACTGCAAGGAGATCCAACCAGTCCATCCTATAGGAAATCAGTCCTGAATATTCATTGGAAGGACTGATGCTGAAGCTGAAGCTCCAATACTTTGGCCACCTTATGTGAATAACTGACTCATTGGAAAAGACCCTGATGCTGGGAAAGATTGAAGGCGGGAAGAGAAGAGGACGACAGAGAATGAGATGGTTGGATGGCATGACTGACTCTATGGACATGAGTCTGAGTAAACTCCAAGGGTGAGCTCTTGGAGTTGGAAGCTTGGCTTGCCTCAGTCCATGGGGTCGCAAAGAGTCGGACACGACTGAGTAACTGAACTCTACTGAACTGGAAGGCAAGCATCTCCACTGAACCTCCAGTAAAATTATCTTATGCTCAAGGCATCATGCTTTGGCCTAATAATTGTAAGTCTACCATACCAGGTCTTTCAATATATATCCGTTCCTATTGTATACAGTGTCTACTCTCTACTCCTTTTTGGAACCAAAGATAATTTTCCCCTGCACACCTTGTCACATGCTCCACCCTCCATCCTCTAGATTCTTTGCAATGAGCTTTACAAGGAACGTGTTAGATAATTGGAACTCTGATCATGAGGGAATAAACCTGTGACACTGAAATGTGTTTTTCAGTTTGATCAATTTTTGCAAGTGTCAAAGACTACATCACCTCCCACAGGGGAAGGAAGAAATTCTGATCCCTGTCAAACATGTCCATGGGGAAACTTATTGCAAAAAAACTTTAGACCAGATAATTATGGAATGTCTGTCAGTATGCAGTAAAGAAATCATGCCATGCACGGTTTTCCTTCTTTGTTACCAATTTTTTTCTCCTAGTTTCTTTACAAGTAGTTTGTCAGCTAGATTCCTGTAGGCGTACTAATCGGCAACAGCATTCATAACATAAGCATACACCACAGATGTTGAGAATAATTAGGGACAAGCCAGTAAATTCTGAATGCAAGCTTCTAATCTGTCACTTTCCCATCATTAGTAAGTGATAGAGCCAAGATTTTATTCACTTTTGCAGGATATAGGATATTTAACTCTGCCTCTAGTTCTGACAAAGGCAAATTGGAAAGTTAAAGAAAATGAAGCAGCCATTATGTGTAAAATTTATATGTTGGCATTTATAATTAATAAAAGACAACCTAATGACATAATGGAAAATAATATGAAATAGTATTTCTTGATGTACATACTCTGATTTATACAATATTCTTAGAATAATGGCAATCTACTGAATTACATATATTCCAGGCAATGTATTAAGAGTTTTAGATTTGCATGCATTAACTCATAATCTTCACTATTTAAAGTTGGTGAATTTAGTATCTCAATTTTACAAGTGAGGATACTGAGGCACAGAGTTGTTAAGTAACTTGATCAGGGTCAACGCAATTAGTGGTAAAGCTGAAATTTGAATCCAGGTAGTGTGGCCCAAATAGTGTACTTTTAACCAATACACTTGACTGCATCTGGGACTCAGAATAAAATGATTCCCTCATTCTAGGTATATTGCATTTTTCATTATAGTAACTCAGACTTCTAAGATGCAATTTAGTACTCTAAGCAATAAGCCTCCCAGGTAGGGGTAGTGGTAAGAAAACCTGCTTGCCAATGCAGGAGATATAAGAAACAAAGGTTTGATCCTTGGGTGGGGAAGATTCCCTGGAGAAGGGCATGGCAACCGACTCCAGTATTCTTGCCTGGAGAATCCCATTGTCAGAGGAGCCTGGTGGGCTATAGTGCATGGTGTCACAAAGAGTTGGGTATGACTGAATAACTTAGCACACATACACAACCAATAAGCAGCTAGTTGTGCCAGATTCTTTCCATACCTAAGTCATTCTCTTATAGGAAGTCAGACTTTAGGAGATAATAGTTTTAGGCAATTAGGATCACATTAAATTTACTGCTGAAGTAATGTGGTAATGCATTAAATGGTACCCTTGAATACAGTGTGAGAAATATAAGCCTCTAAAATAGTGTATATAACCCTCAAGCAAAATTCATCATAAGGGCTTCTTTCTCAGATCCTCACAGTGTTAACTTTCTGTCATACACAAGATACCTTCTTAAGCACTATTATAATTGAGATTAGTTATTGTGGTTATGACATGACAAAAACTATCTGGTATCTCTTTGCTGGAAAAATTCAGAAATGGCTACAATATAAATGACATTATGGTTAGGTACTTGGATTGGGTTATGGGTTTTAAATGTGTCATATTCCTCTAATGCACTCCATTCTAGCACCAAAAATCGAACATATCATTTGTTCTCTATCTCTCCACTTACCTAAGGCAGCAGCTCTCATAGAAGGGACATCAAGTGTTTTCATCACTTCCACCTCTTGTCTCTCTTCCCTGTACCCCCTTATCTCTAAATGGTATAGTTAAGATTATATTCCCAAAGTGGGTTGCATTATGTCATTTACCATCCTTAAAAACCATTATCATTCCCTAATCTTACTCCAGTCATTACTTCTACAATTAAGCATTCCTTAGTATAATTTGTCAAGTCTTTGATAAGCTGCTTCCAAACTATTCTAACTTCTACTCTCATTAGCTCCAGAATATTTGACATACTCTAGGCACATTGTTTTGTCTTTCCACTACTGCTTCTTTACTCATTTACTTTGTGGGAGCAAGAAAGAGTATGGATTCTGTGGTCAGATTGCCTTATTTTGAATCTCAGCTTTAATGCTTACCAAAATTGTGGCTTTACACATGCTACTTCATTTTTCTGATTATTCTGTAGATCATTCTCCTCATCTATAAGGTGGATAATGATAATGTCTACCACATAGGGTTGTTGTGAAGACTAAATGAGCTAAACATATGACATATTTTCAAAATTTCCTGCCAGATAGTGAGCTCTTAACAATCATTACATTTTGTTGTCGTTGTTATCATTCCCACATCCCAGAACATTTTCCAGCCAACTGCACCTATTGATAGTTTATGTTCCTGTCAAGGATCAGCTCGAATGCCACCACCCCCATGAAGCCTTTGCCTGGCTATGTAGTCAAGAACCATAACACTAACAGTAATTTTTGCCTCCAGTTTTCCTATATAGTGTAGGAACACCAGTGAAAGGAGTATCATGTAATTTAACCTAGATGCCTTTTCCACACTCCTTTTCAATCGTTTACCCAGCATGCCACAAATGAGCTGCCAATGAAAGCATATGCCATGTGGGCAGCACTTCCTCACTGCCCCAGTTGTATAAGATATGCACAGATGCTATATGACAATTTGTTCTGATTCATACTTTCTAATGGTAGTGCCTGCATAGTCATAATACATTTGTTTACCATGTACTAACTCAGAAACAGTTACAGCTTGGGTCCTTTGAAATGCTCAGGGAAGAGGGTTTCAAATAGTTTCTACCTATCTTACTAATCAGCTAAGTACCAAAGTATTCTTTAAGATAGTAGTTTTCAGCCTCTTTTTTAAATCCAGGGACAGTTGAAAGTTGACAGGTTGGCAGATATTCCACATTTTACAGGGCATTGAAGAGATGTTGGAATGACATGTGTTCCAAAAATTATAGTTGAACTCACTTCAGGACACTTTTTAGTGGATCACTGAGACTAGAAATCCATGACCTGAGACTGAACAGGTGAGATAAAACATTATTCTCAACCAAACAGTTCTGTTGTTATAGTTTTACTTAACTACCTGCAGTTCTTCTAATGTACCATATTCTTTCTCCTCTTCAGGTCTTTATACTTGATGATCCCTCTGCCTGAAAAGCCAGTTTTTTTGCTACCTCCACCTCTCTGCTTATCTACATCTCTCTATGTACAAGTCTCACTGGGACTTCTTTAATATATATATATATATATATATATATATATATATATATTTGAAATATAGTTGATTTGTGATATTATATTAGTTTCACATGTACAACATAGTGATTGAGTGCTCTTATAGCTTATACTTCATTACTACAAAATAATGGCTATACTTCCCTGTGCTATACAATATATCTTTGTTGTTTATTTATTTTATACATAATAGTTTGTATCTCTTAACCCCATACCCCTATCTTGGCCCTGCCCGCTTTCCTCTCCCCAAGTAACCACTAGTTTGTTCTCTATAACTGAATCTCTTTCTGTTTTGTTATATTAAAAAAAAAATACACAAAGAATAAAGCAAATGAATGAACATGACAAAACAGAAAGAGACTCACTAAGACTTCTGAGATATCTTCTCTGAACCTACCAAAGTTGATTTGCTGTCTCTGTGACTTGTCTCTGCAACCTACGCTTCTACCTCATAGCTCCTATCACTCTGAGTTATAAGCGTCTGTTTGCTTATCTGCTTTCACTGACTAGACTGAAAAGAACTTGAGATTCGTATTGTATCTTTTTCATTTTTATATTTCTCATGCTTTGGCATATAATTTCTAATGCTTCCTCATGATAAAAGGGAGCTCAGTAAATGTCATGAAGTGAATCCATTGATTTTGCCATAAATACACCAACATTGACACCTGACCTTATTTACTTCTTTCCTAACCCAATAGTAGATTCATGAAGATACAGCATTCAGTAGAGAAGTTGTCCTGGAGTGGTTAGCACACAACCTTTGGAGTCACACAGAGATACACATTCAAATTCCAGCGGTACCAATGACTATTCTTGTCACCCCAGGGAGATTACTTCTCTTCTGTGAGCCTGTGTTTCTGCATCTGGGAACTGTGAATCATTCACTAACCTCTCCTTGTAGAAAATGGTCATAAAGATTTTATGAGATGTTGCATGCAAAATACTTCATATAGTTCCTGATGTTCCATAAGCATTTTATCAATAATAATTATCTCTTATTATCATTAGGTTTAATTATAGCCAGAAAATAGATAACATGCTGTTAATATAAGAAATGTGAGGAGACTACCTTTATATAAATTTTCTTAGTTGATTAAAGACATTTATGGTAGAATATCTATTAAAATGTATAGAATCATGTGGTATCTGAAGACAGCCATAATGAACTTGACTTTTTCAGTACTTTGATGCTTTTAGTATAATTGCTTTTTTTTTTCCTTCATGCTGCTAAATTTCCTCTCACTTCTTTCTGACAGATTTCCCCCTCAATTTCTTGACTTCCTTTGCTGAAACCCCTAAATGTTGGTGTGAGGAAAATGTTAGTGCTCTGTATTAATTACCTTTTCTGTTCCTATAATATAATAGTAACTAAAAGTTACCATTTTTCTATATTCTAAGGCCTAGTTATCACACTCACTTTCTGGAAAAGTATGAAATGGATTTTACTCTGATTTCTCTTACGGTTACAAATGTATGTATATTTACCTCAAGACTGTGAAGCCTGTTGTGGGAACCTTAAAGTAGCATTTAATTGTCACTCTAAACATGTCACCTCTTGCTTTTTCAACTTCTCTATTTTCTTACTCCTCTACCATAAGAAAGGCCAAGGTGTATCCAAATAATGAGTCAACACCATTTATTTTTTTTTTTTTTTTTTCATTTGTAAAAATTTTTTAATCCTGATGTTTGATAAGCATGATACATTTACAGTTTAAGTCAACATGGTTTGGAAAATTATAATCAGTAATTTGCATTGTCTTTTTTTTTTTTTTTTTTTTTTTTTACATTTTATTTTATTTATTTATTTATTTTTTTATAAATTTATTTATTTTAGTTGGGGGCTAATTACTTTACAATATTGTAATAGTTTTTGCCATACATTGACAAGAATCAGCCATGGGTTTACATGTGTTCCCCTTCCCGAACCCCCCACCCACCTCCCTCCCCCTCTCATCCTTCTGGATCATCCCATTGCCCCGGCCCTGAGCCCTTGTCACATGCATCGAACATGGAATGGTGCTCTGTTTCACATATGACAATACACATGTCTCAATGCCATTCTCCCAGAACGTCCCACCCTCACCTTCTCCCTCAGAGTCCATAAAATTGTTCCATGCATCTGTGTCTCTTATTCTGTCTCGCATATAGGGTTATCGTTACCATCTTTCAGATTCCATATATATGCATTAGTATACTGTATTGTTGTTTTTCTTTCTGGCTTACTTCACTCTGTATAATGGGCTCCAGTTTCATCCATCTCAGTAGAACCGGTTCAAATGTATTTTTTTTAATGGCTGAGTAATATTCCATTGTGTATATGTACCACAGCTTCCTTATCCATTCATCTGCTGATGGACATCTAGGTTGCTTCCATGTCCTGGCTATTGTAAACAGTGCTGCGATGAACATTGGGGTACACGCGTCTCTTTCAATTCTGGTTTCCTCGGTGTATATGCCCAGCAGTGGGATTGCTGGGTCATATGGCAGTTCTATTCCCAGTTTTTTAAGGAATCTCCACACTCTTCTCCATAGTGGCTGTACTAGTTTGCATTCCCACCAACAGTGTAAGAGGGTTCCCTTTTCTCCACACCCTCTCCAGCATTTATTGCTTGTAGACTTTTGGATAGCAGCCATTCTGACTGGTGTGAAATGATACCTCATTGTGGTTTTGATTTGCATTTCTCTAATAATGAGTGATGTTGAGCATCTTTTCATGTGTTTGTTAGCCATCTGTATGTCTTCTTTGGAGAAATGTCTGTTTAGTTCTTTGGCCCATTTTTTGATTGGGTCGTTTATTTTTCTGGAATTCAGCTGCAGAAGTTGCTTGTATATTTTTGAGATTAATTGTTTGTCTGTTGCTTCATTTGCTATTATTTTCTCCCATTCTGAAGGCTGTCTTTTCACCTTGTTTATAGTTTCCTTTGTTGTGCAAAAGCTTTTAATTTTAATTAGGTCCCATTTGTTTATTTTTGCTTTTATTTCCAATATTCTGGGAGGTGGGTCATGGAGGATCCTGCTGTGATTTATGTCGGAGAGTGTTTTGCCTATGTTTTCCTCTAGGAGTTTTATTGTTTCTGGTCTTACGTTTAGATCTTTAATCCATTTTGAGTTTATTTTTGTGTACGGTGTTAGGAAGTGTTCTAGTTTCATTCTTTTACAAGTGGTTGACCAGTTTTCCCAGCACCACTTGTTAAAGAGATTGTCTTTTCTCCATTGTATATTCTTGCCTCCTTTGTCGAAGATAAGGTGTCCATATGTGCGTGGGTTTATCTCTGGGCTTTCTATTTTGTTCCACTGATCTATATTTCTATCTTTGTGCCAGTACCATACTGTCTTGATGACTGTGGCTTTGTAGTAGAGCCTGAAGTCAGGCAGGTTGATTCCTCCAGTTCCATTCTTCTTCCTCAAGATTGCTTTGGCTATTCGAGGTTTCTTATATTTCCATACAAATTGTGAGATGATTTGTTCTAGTTCTGTGAAAAATACCATCGGTAGCTTGATAGGGATTGCATTGAATCTGTAGATTGCTTTGGGTAGAATACTCATTTTCACTATATTAATTCTTCCAATCCATGAACACGGTATATTTCTCCATCTGTTTGTGTCCTCTTTGATTTCTTTCATCAGTGTTTTATAGTTTTCTATATATAAGTCTTTTGTTTCTTTAGGTAGATATATTCCTAAGTATTTTATTCTTTTTGATGCAATGGTGAATGGTATTGTTTCCTTAATTTCTCTTTCTGTTTTCTCATTATTGGAGTATAGGAATGCAAGGGATTTCTGTGTGTTAATTTTATATCCTGCAACTTTACTATATTCATTGATCAACTCTAGTAATTTTCTAGTAGAGTCTTTAGGGTTTTCTATGTAGAGGATCATGTCATCTGCAAACAGTGAGAGTTTTACTTCTTCTTTTCCTATCTGTATTCCTTTTATTTCTTTTTCAGCTCTGATTGCTGTGGCCAAAACTTCCAAAACTATGTTGAATAGTAGTGGTGAAAGTGGGCATCCTTGCCTTGTTCCTGACTTTAGGGGAAATGCTTTCAATTTTTCACCATTGAGGATAATGTTTGCTGTGGGTTTGTCATATATAGCTTTTATTATGTTGAGGTATGTTCCTTCTATTCCTGCTTTCTGGAGGGTTTTAATCATAAATGGATGCTGAATTTTGTCAAAGGCTTTTTCTGCATCTATTGAGATAACCATATGGTTTTTTTCTTTCAATTTGTTAATGTGGTGTATTACATTGATTGATTTGCGGATGTTAAAAAAACCTTGCATTCCTGGGATAAAGCCCACTTGGTCATGATGTATGATCTTTTTAATATGATGTTGGATTCTGTTTGCTAGAATTTTATTAAGGATTTTTGCATCTATGTTCATCAGTGATATTGGCCTGTAGTTTTCCTTTTTTGTGACATCTTTGTCTAGTTTTGGAATTAGGGTGATGGTGGCCTCATAGAATGAGTTTGGAAGTTTACCATCTTCTGCAATTTTCTGGAAGAGTTTGAGTAGGATAGGTGTTAGCTCTTCTCTAAATTTTTGGTAGAATTCCGCTGTGAAGCCGTCTGGTCCTGGGCTTTTGTTTGCTGGAAGATTTCTGATTACAGTTTCGATTTCCGTGCTTGTGATGGGTCTGTTAAGATCTTCTATTTCTTCCTGGTTCAGTTTTGGAAAGTTATACTTTTCTAAGAATTTGTCCATTTCTTCCAAGTTGTCCATTTTATTGGCATATAGCTGTTGGTAGTAGTCTCTTATGATCCTTTGTATTTCTGTGGAATCTGTTGTGATCTCTCCATTTTCATTTCTAATTTTGTTGATCTGATTCTTCTCCCTTTGTTTCTTGATGAGTCTGGCTAATGGCTTATCAATTTTGTTTATCTTCTCGAAAAACCAGCTTTTAGTTTTGTTGATTTTTGCTATGGTCTCTTTTGTTTCTTTTGCATTTATTTCTGCCCTAATTTTTAAGATTTCTTTCCTTCTACTGACCCTGGGGTTTTTCATTTCTTCCTTCTCTAGTTGCTTTAGGTGTAGAGTTAGTTGATTTATTTGATTTTTTTCTTGTTTCTTGAGGTACGCCTGTATTGCTATGAACCTTCCCCTTAGTATTGCTTTTACAGTGTCCCATAGGTTTTGGGTTGTTGTGTTTTCATTTTCATTCGTTTCTATGCATAATTTTATTTCTTTTTTGATTTCTTCTGTGATTTGTTGGTTATTCAGAAGCGTGTTGTTTAGCCTCCATATGTTGGAACTTTTAATAGTTTTTTTCCTGTAATTGAGGTCTAATCTTACTGCATTGTGGTCAGAGAAGATGGCTGGGATGATTTCAATTTTTTTGAATTTACCAAGGCTAGATTTATGGCCCAGGATGTGATCTATCCTGGAGAAAGTTCCATGTGCACTTGAGAAAAAGGTAAAATTGATTGTTTTGGGGTGGAAACTCCTGTAAATATCAATTAAATCTAATTTGTCTATTGTATCATTTAAAGTTTGTGTTTCCTTGTTAATTTTCTGTTTAGTTGATCTATCCATATGCGTGAGTGGAGTGTTAAAGTCTCCCACTATTATTGTGTTATTGTTAATTTCCCCTTTCATACTTGTTAGTATTTGCCTTATATATTGTGGTGCTCCTATGTTGGGTGCATATATATTTATGATTGTTACGTCTTCTTCTTGAATTGATCCTTTGATCTTTATGTAGTGTCCTTCTTTGTCCCTTTTCACATCCTTTATTTTAAAGTCTATTTTATCTGAAATGAGTATTGCGACTCCTGCTTTCTTTTGGTCTCCGTTTGCATGGAATATGTTTTTCCATCCTTTCACTTTCAGCCTGTGTGTGTCCCTAGTTTTGAGGTGGGTCTCTTGTAGACAGCATATATAGGGGTCTTGTTTTTGTATCCATTCAGCAACCCTTTGCCTTTTGGTTGGGGCATTCAACCCATTTACATTTAAGGTAATTATTGATAAGTATGATCCCGTTGCCATTTACTTTGTTGTTTTGAGTTCGTGTTGAAACATCCTTTCTGTGTTTCCTGTTTAGAGAAGATCCTTTAGCATTTGCTGGAGAGCTGGTTTGGTGGTGCTGAATTCCCTCAGCTCTTGCTTGTCTGTAAAGCTTTTGAATTCTCCTTCATATCTGAATGAGATCCTTGCTGGGTACAGTAATCTGGGTTGTAGATTATTCTCTTTCATTACTTTAAGTATGTCCTGCCATTCCCTTCTAGCCTGAAGGGTTTCTATTGAAAGATCAGCTGTTATCCTTATGGGGATCCCCTTGTGTGTTATTTGTTGTTTTTCCCTTGCTGCTTTTAATATTTGTTCTTTGTGTTTGATCTTTGTTAATTTGATTAATATGTGTCTTGGGGTGTTTCGCCTTGGGTTTATCCTGTTTGGAACTCTCTGGGTTTCTTGGACTTCTGTGACTATTTCTTTCCTCAATTTAGGGAAATTCTCAACTATTATCTCCTCGAGTATTTTTTCATGGCCTTTCCTTTTATCTTCTTCTTCTGGGACTCCTATGATTCGAATGTTGGGGCGTTTCATATTGTCCCAGAGGTCCCGGAGGTTTTCCTCATTTCTTTTGATTCTTTTTTCTTTTTTCCTCTCTGCTTCGTTTATTTCCATCATTCTATCTTCTACCTCACTTATCCTATCTTCTGCCTCCGTTATTCTACTGTTGGTTCCCTCCAGAGTGTCTTTTATCTCCTTTATTTCATTATTCATTCTATATTGATTCCTTTTTATTTCTTCTAAGTCCTTGATAAACATTTCTTGCATCTTCTCAATCTTTGTCTCCAGGCTATTTATCTGTAACTCCATTTTGCTTTCAAGATTTTGGATCATTTTTATTATCCTTATTCTAAATTCTTTTTCGGATAGATTCCCTATCTCCTCCTCTTTTGTTTGGCTTTGTGGGCATTTCTCATTTTCCTTTACTTGCTGAGTATTTCTCTGCCTTTTCATCTTGTTTAGATTGCTGTGTTAGGCGTGGCCCTTCTGTATTCTGGTAGTATGAAGTTCCTCTTTGTTGTGGAGGTTCCTCACTGCGGTTGGGGTTGGACAGGTGGCTTGTCAAGGTTTCCTGGTTGGGGGAGCTTGTGTCGGTGTTCTGGTGGGTGGAGCTGGATTTCTGCTCTCTTGAGTGTAATGGAGTGACCAGTATTAATTTTTGAGATGTCTATGGATTTGGTGTGCCTCTGGGCAGCCTGTATATTGATGCTCAGGTCTATGTTCCTGCGTTGCTGGAGAATTTGCGTGGTATGTCTTGCTCTGGAACTTATTATCTCTTGGGTGGAGCTTGGTTTCAGTGAATTTATGGAGGCTATTGGATGGTCTCTTATTAATTAATGTTTCCCCTGGCTTTCAGTCTTATTCTTGCAGTAGCCTCAAGACTTCTCCTTCCATACAGCCTCAATAATAAAACTTTTAGGTTAATGGTGAAAAGATTCTCCACAGTGAGGGATACCCAGAAAGGTTCACTGAGTTACATGGAGAGATGAGGTGGGGGGGGTGGGTTGAGGTGACCAGGAGGGGAAGAGGGGAATTCAAATGTGGAGAGAGCAATCTAGCCAGTAAGCACTTCCCTCTGTGCTTTCCACAGTTTGGAACCCTCAGAGTGGTTCACAGAGATACATAGAGAGGGGGGAGGAAGGTAACAGAGGTGAGCATGAGTAGAAAGGGAGGAATTAAGAGGGGAGAGAGAGATCTGGGCAGTATCCTGTTCCTGAAGTGTTCTCCGGTACCCAGAACACCCTCAGAGATTCACAGAATTGGGTTGAGAAGAGAAGGAGGAGGGTGGGAGATAGAGGTTCCCTGGGGGAGAAGAAAGAGCATCAATAGGGGGAGAGAGTGATCAGGCCAGTGATCACACTCCTGAGTAAAAATGGGTCCTAAAGATTGGGTTCTTAAATGTACAAAGTTGATATCAAATATGTAAAACACAGATTAAAAATCTAGAGTAGAGGTTAGACTCTTATAAAACTTACAATCTAAAAAAAAAAAAAAAAAGAAAAAAGGGAACAGTGTAAAAAGAAAAAAAACAGTAAAACAGTAAAAAAAGAAACAGTAAAAAAATGTAGAACAGGAAAAAAACATTAAAAAAAAAAAGAAAACACAAAAGGTATAAGATATATGTATGTAGTTTGCTTCAAAAATAGGGTTTTTTTTTTTTTTTTGCAAGTTAATAGTGGGTTATGAAAATGAAAGTTAAAGGTGTAATAGAGGACTTGAAGAAAAAGGAAAGAAGAGAAAAAAAAATTTTTTTAATTAAAAAAAAATTAAAAAAAAAATAATAATAATAGTAAAAAATATATATATCCCGGACTTTCTCTGGAGCTGTTGTGAGCAGTGTGGGATCTGCTCAGTTTTAGATAGATCCTTATTCCTGCTTATACTTTTCAGGATCTGTAGGTCCTTTTTAATGCAGTCGGTATTAACTACAGGGATCTTAATCTGTTGGCCTGTCCCTTCCAAAGCACTTCCCTCTGTTTATTTGGCTTCTGTTTGGAGATCTCTTCAGTATCTAATTTCCGCCCTGCAACAAAGCGGTGGAGGTGATCTCTTTAGGTTCGCTTGTTCAATCGTGCTGTGGGGAGGAAGGAACACTGCAATTCTGGCGTGTGTGTGGTAAGCTCGCAGTGTCTCGGCCGCACTGGGTTCGCCCTCGCTCACGGCGTGTGTGCTTTCCCCGTCTACCCTGCTCAGGCTTCAGGTTACTCGCCGGGGAGCGGGCCCTGAGCTGCGTGCACTTCCCAGGTCTAAGCCGCTCAGGTTCAGGCTCCCGGTTACTCCACAAAGGCGCAGACTCGGTTTTGCCCGCGGCTTGTGCCGTTCCCGGTCGGAGCTGCCCAGGCGGCCAGGAGTTTGGCGAGGGCGCTGTCCCCTGTTGGGGCGGTGCGGCTTATCACCTCCCTGGTCCCCGCCTCGGTTTACGGGCGCGCCCGGCTCCGGTGTGCTTTGTGTCGGTTCTGGGGAGCTGGTCTCTGGCTGCGACCCTCCCGGCTGCTGTCGACCCTCCGGGATCTCAGGCAGTTTTTGCTTAAAAAACTGGGAGCCTGTTTGCAGTTTGGTAGGGGGTGCCCTCTCTGGAGCCGAGTTTGCCCCTTTCCGGCTCTGGCGGGCCCCGCCTGCCCGCTGTGTCCGGCGGGGGATGGCGCGGTCCGCAGCCGGCTAGCTCTCCTCTGGTATCGCTCAGTCCTTTGTTCTGTGAGCGGGCCGGCAGTGCCTTAGAGTTGGGCTTTTCGCGGGATAGTTCTCTCTCTCTCGCTGTCCCACAGTTTAGGTTACTATCTCACGTTAGCTCCCTCAGATTGCCCTCGGGGCACTCGGGCCCGGTCCTTACCCTAGGCAATGCCGCCCGCTCCTCTCCGTTCAGCCCCCACTTGCTGGTGGCGGATGATGCGAGCGTCTGGGGTTCTTTGCTGGGAGTTGCTTTAGGCACGTAATCTGTCGATTTTATTTATTTTTTCCTCCCAGTTACGTTGCCCTCCGAGATAAAAAATCCTCCCCCACACCCGCCGGTGAGAGGGTTTCCTGGTGCTTGGAAATTCCTCCTCTTTTACGACTCCCTCCCCGGGACGGGTCTCCGTCCCTAACTCTTTTGTCTCTCTTTTTATCTTTTATAATTTCTCCTACCTCTTTTGAAGATAATGCGCAGTTTTTGTGAAAGCCTGACGTCCTCAGCCAGCCTTCAGAAGTAGTTTTGTGAAGTTTGGTCAGCGTTCAGATGTTCTTTCGATAAATTTGTGGAGGAGAGAGTGGTCTCCCCGTCCTATTCCTCCGCCATCTTCTGCTCTTACCTCTCAACACCATTTATAAATACTCTCAGTAAATGGAGCACATCATACATGAGGAATTCCACAGAAACTTATATAAAAAGGATAAAGCTAAATCAGAACATAATCAATAAATTTAGGTAAGGCCTATAAAGGCATAATTAGCTGGCCTTTGGGCAAACTTTCCTAAATATGTTCAACAGCTTTTTTGTTGTTGTTGCACACATTATTATTTATTAGACATAAAGATTTCATGGTTAGGTTGAAAGTTTAGACCAAATTAAATGGGAATTGCAAGGATCAAATGATTTTCTCAATTATTTTCTTACTCTATTTTCCTTTCTATTAAAAAAAAATCTTGATTATAAGAGCTACTTTTAAAACCATTGAAGATTATTCACCATGTCATCGAATAGAATTGATCCACTATTTCCCCCTCATAGGAATTTGCTGTGCTTTCTCACTACCCAAAGTAAAATTCATTTCTTTAAGCATCTCATGTATCTTGTCTGTTACATTCATATCTAATGAAAGTGATTAAAAATTGCTACTTCTCATAACCTTCATTCAAAGGGGACTGACATTTCAATTTGGTTTAGTAATTCATTATTTTATCCCACTTTAAAGATGGACAAAGGCATAACAGTTTCTTAATAACCAGTTCCCACAGAAGCCCCACTGTACATACACAATCAAGTGTGTCTGTAGAGAGATACAGAGAAGTCTTTGTAGGCCTTCAACAGGGCACGACATGGACAACCAGGGTAGAGAAGAGCCAACAAGTAGCTGTTTTCTAAGAAAGGTATATTACTTGAAGAAGCCTTCATTTCAAAATGCCTTCAGGTGTGAGAAAAAATTTAGGATGCCTTTAATACATTATGAACAAGTGGGGATGCACTACATAATGTTGGCATTCTGGGAGACTTTGGATCAAGAAAGATAAATCAATGCTTCGTGCATATAACTTTTTCCTTTAAAGAATCTCAAAGCCTTGTTTTCTTCATTTGAACAAAGTTGAAGCAACCCCGAAACTCTTACTGAAAACTTCATTTTATTTTAATAAGTTTGTATAAATATCTGATAATCTTTCCCTCAAAGTCCTAGTGAGCAGTTCTGTGTATTTCACTCTTGTTTTACATAGAGAATGTCTAGGATGTTAATGAGTGTTCAGGTTTTTGAATGTGTAATGATATTTCCACATGTAGACCAGAGAAAAGGCAGTTTGGTTGAATGCTCCTTTCTTTCCTTTCTTCTGTACCCATGTGCTATATTAGGATTTTGAAAAATGAAAGGAACAGTAACATCCCACTTATCCACCTATCAGATTTCTAGCAAAATCAATCACCTGGAGCACAACTGAAAACCAGAATTAAATGAATCACCTGAGAACAGCAAGTAATGAAAAAAAAATCTGTTTTAGAGCCTGGGTCTTGTACTCTTATACAAGCACTGTATAGAAAATTGAGGTTATCATTTTACCTAGCTTGTCTCCCTGATTCCCTCTGAAAAAACTATGCCTGCCTTGTCTTACAATGTATAGCTATTTTAGAGGTATTAGCAGACACTGTTCAAAACATATGTCCACAGCTATGAAAACTGCTAGCTAACTCACAGAAGAGGAAATAAACTACGATTTAAGAGGAATATCAAACTATAGTAATTAGCTGACCAATGATTAGATGATTCATTTAATCATTCCACATATACCTATTGAAAGAATATTTTTTGCAAATGGAACAGCATGCACAAATGTATGGGTATATGAGAGCATTGCTTGTAGAGGGGACAGAAAACATTGAGTGTGACTAAATAAAAGGAACATTAGGATGGGGGACTAGACAACAATGGTGATAGTCAGAGGTGGGAGCCAGAAGGTAAAGGGTCTTCAGTGCTCAGAATTTGAATTTTATTTGGGGATAATGAGAAGCCACCACCAGAAGATTTTAAGTTTGAGAGTAACATGATTGGATTTATGTTTTGGAAAATACACTCTGTGAAAATGTGGGAAGCAATGGGAGTATTCTGTTTTTGCTTGCATAAAAAAAGGAGATATCATATATATATATATATATATGTAATATATAATATTCATGAAGTTGCTTTGAAAGGACAAATAAAAACTGCTAATACTGGATGCCTCTGAGGCAGGAAAATGAGGATATGTGACTTAGGCTTTGTTTTGCTTGGGGGAGACTTACTTTTTGCTGTCTACCCTTTACACTCTTTGATTTTAACTATGTGTCTTAGCCCTCGTTCTCTGTGAGTAGAGCCTGAGGCTAGATTAACGTGCTGACAGTTTATTTGGGAGGGTAAGTCCAAGGATTTGAAGGTAAATAACAAAAGGGTAAGTGAGGCAAGGAAAGGCACAAAGCAGTGGCAGGCAGTGAATTCCTTAGCTGGTTTTTGCTTCATCACAGGCACTGTGGAGAGACATGGTTGTTCTCAGCAGGTGTGTTTGTTCAGCACCACTGTTGCTTGACTTTTCTGGAAAGCTTGAAAAGAGGACCTGTTTCTTGGAGTCATCCTCTGAAGGCTGAAGGGAGAAGGGGTTTATCTGCCTGACTCATTTATTGATCAAGTTCACCTCATGGAAAGCTAATACCCACTACTTCCAGATTGCATCATCCAGGTACTCAGAGGGCATTCAGGAAGCCAGATCATGCAGCATGGTGGCACATTTCATTCATGTCCAGAAATGGCTTACTACATTTAGGCTTGGCATATGAGATAGAGTGAGTATGTCAAGAGGTAGGCAAACATATGTGAAAAAAACAGACTCTTGATGCATTTTGAGAAAGTGCATAGATCTGTATCCAGAACATTTTTTAATGTATCATTTTTTAAAGCTACTGGGGAAAAGAGCATGCTTATTCTAATAGCAGTGTGAAAGATGATTTGCAGAAAGACTAGAGGTGAAGAGCCTAGTTAGGGGGGAATATTGTGGCTGTTTCATTGACAATAGATGAACTAAAGCAGTAGAAGTAAGAAGACATATAAGAGATATTCAAAAAGTAGTTTCCATGAGACTAGGTTACTGACTGAATGTTAATAACAAGGCAGAAGATGTCAAGAATGACTGTAAGACTTATATGTTAGACTATAGATAGGGAAAGCTGGAAGAATAACTCAACTCAGTTTCTGAGGGAAGATGATGAGGTCAGTTTTGTCCACGTTGAACCGAAGATGACAGAAGATACATTCTGATAATGATATCCTGTTTATAGTTGGAAATATATACTTGAAGTTCAAAACAAGATCAAGTGTCTACCCGAGACATTTTGGATCATATGGATATAAATGGTAGGTAAACTTGAGTTGTTTGAAAGAATGGAAGAGATCATCAAAGGGTATTTTCATTAACATCTGTTTAAAAGGAAGAAATATATGCACTACATTTAGAAATGTATCCATCATAACAATGAACCTATTTGCAAGGAAGGAATGGAGACACAGATAGAGAGAAGGGACTTGTGGACACAGTACGGGAAGGAACGAGCGGTACAAATGGAGAAAGTAGCATCCACATATATACACTATCATGTGTAAAACAGATAGCTGGTGTGAAGTTGCTATATAACACAGCTTGATGCTCTGTGATGATCTAGAGGGCTAGGATGAGGGAAAGGAGGGAGGTTCAAGAAGGAGGGTATATGTGTATAGTTATGGTTGCCTTACATTGTTGTACAGCAGAAAGCGACACAACATTGTAAAGCAAATAACGTCCAATTAAAAAATAACTCTAAAAAAGGAATAGAAAAAGAAATGTATCCATCAAAATGATTTGTCTCAACACTCAATAAGTACTTTCGTTTTATTAAGCATAAACATAGAAGCTACACTAGCAGTATTGGATCGCCATCATGAATAGATCATGATCCTAAGTGTTCTGAGGCAATAATATAGTAAATGGTAGGCAGGATACCTCACATACATGCTGATAATATAAGGCGAAGATAAACTAGATGCACAAAACATAGACATTAACCACTTAATAAAAGCTACTAAAGACATTATTAACTAAACCTGTATACACCAAAAGCAACCAAAACATATATGTATAGTAACCACAACTATGCTTAAAAAACAAAAAGTTATTTATTAATCTGAACAGAGTTGTTATGTAACCACTCTTTGCTATGCTTAACACATAATAATAGTTATATAAGTGGTCATAGTATCTTGATTAATCATAGATAATCTTTACTTAGGTCTCAGTCAGTCGATCAGTTGTTCAGTTGTGACTCCATGGACTGCAGCATGCCAGGCATCCCTGTCCATTACCAATTCTGAGAGCTTGCTCAAACTCATGTCCATCAAGTTGGTGATGCCATTCAACCATCTCATCCTCTGTCATCCCCTTCTCCTCCTGTCTTCAATCTTTCCCAGCATCAGGGTCTTTTCTGATGAGTCTATTCTTTGCATCAGGTGGCCAAAGTATTGGAGTTTCAGCTTTAGCATCAGTCCTTCCAATGAATATTCAGGACTGATTTCCTTTAGGATTGATTGGTTTAATCTCCTTGCAGTCCAAGGGACTCTCAAGAGTCTTCTCCAGCACCACAGTTCAAAAGCATCAATTCTTCAGTGGTCAGCATTCTTTATGGTCCAACTCTAACATCCATACATGACTGCTGAAAAAAAACATGGCTTTGACTAGATGGAATTTTGTTATCATAGTAATGTCTCTGCTTTTGAATATGCTGTCTAGATTGGCCATAGCTTTTCTTCCAAGGAGCAAGCATCTTTTAATTTTATGGCTGCAGTCACCATCTACAGTGATTTTGGAGCCAGAGAAAATAAAGTCACTCTCTGTCACTGTTTCCATTTTTTCCCCATCTATTTGCCAGGAAGTGATGGACCGGATGCCATGATCTTCATTTTTTGAATGTTGAGTTTTAAGCCAGCTTTTTCACTCTCCTCTTTCACTTTCATCGAGGCTCTTCAGTTCCTCTTTGCTTTCTGCCATAAGGGTGGTGTCATCTGTATATCTGAGGTTATTGATATTTCTCCCGGCAATCTTGTTTCCAGCTTATGCTTCTTCCAGCCTGGCATTTCACATGATGTACTCTGCATATAAGTTAAATAAGCACAGTGACAATATACAACTTTGACGTACTCCCTTCCCAATTTGAAGCCAGTCCATTGTTCCATGTCTGGTTCTAACTGTGGCTTCTTGACCTGCATACAGATCTCTCAGGAGGCAGGTCAGGTGGTCTGGTATTCCCATCTCTTGAAGAATTTTCCACAGTTTGTTGTGATCCACACAGTCAAAGGCCTTAGCATAGTCAATGAAGCAAAAGTAATGTTTTTCTGGAATTCTCTTGCTTTTTCTATGATCCAACGGATGTTGGCAATTTGATCTCTGGTTCCTCTGCCTTTTCTAAATCTAGCTTGGACATCTGAGAGTTCTTGGTTCACGTACTGTTGAAGCCTTGCTTGGAGAACTTTGAGCATTACTTTGCTAGCATGTGAAATGAGTGGAATTGTGTGGTAATTTGTATATTGTTTGGCATTGCCTTTCTTTGGGATTGGAATGAAAACTTAATCAGATCTAAAGGATCCAGATGGAGAGCAGTATAAACACAAATATTTTCAGGCCCCAAATTTAGTGATGGGAAGAACTGACTTTGAGATAATGAATCTTGTTGGTGTAGACTAAGTTTAAGTTTTAAACCTTCGCTCAATCATGTCCTACTCTGTGCAACACCATGGACTGTAGCCTGCCAGACTCTTCTGTCAATGGAATTATCCAGGCAAGAATACTCAAGTGGATTGCCATTCACTTCTCCAGGGGATCTTCCTGACCCAGGGATCAAACCCAGGTCTCCCACATTGCAGGTGGAATCTTTACTGTCTGAGCCCCCAGGGAATATATAAACTTGACTAATTCAAGACTAAGTGATAAGAGTAGACTAGTTTTCCCCTAAACTAGAATGTTCATCTTTTATCAAATATTTACTATGTGTTGAATACTCTGTACTTTAAATCATTTATCTCATTTAGCAGTTATAATTATTCCAAGGCAAAAATCCCTATTTTACAGTGAGGAGACTAAGATTCAGAAAGGCTGTCATTTTCCCAGGCATGTAAAAAAGTTGTAGTCCTGACTAAAACTCTGGTAGCCATTATTAGCAGCCTCCAATGTATTCAGTTCTCTTTTCATTCTAGTACACAGAGGATTATAATTCCCCACCTCCTTGAAATTAGAGTAGGCCATATAACTAGTTCTGCCTGATGTAATGATGTCAAAAGTGGCATGGCACTTTCTGGAAGAAGCATTCAAATGCTTGGGCTCAACTCTTAAGCCCTGTCTTCCCATGTCACAGTGGACCCTCGAATTTTGTATTAAAATGGCTGCATTCTAAGTTAGTGGAGATTCCATCAATCTGAATGACAGTTATGTGGTGCAAAGTTCCTTAACCTCCTACCCCCTACCCTCTGGTCAACTTACATTGGATAAGTAACAATAGGAAGAAATAAACCTTTGTTATTTTATTTAAGCCTCTGAGATTTTGGAGTTTGTCAATACCACAGAATAGCCTAGACTATCTTGACTGACAAACAGTCTCCATATATTTGCTCCATATTCTTCCCTCTTTCCATTATGCACCATCACTTTTTTGAATTGACTGTTTTATAGCCTAAATATACCGCATGATTATAACTTAATTTTTTTTTTTGCCACAAATACTTGATTTTTCATTATTGTATTTATTTTTTAAAATTAATTTATTTTAGTTGGAGGCTAATTATTTTACAATTTTGTAAGTAGAACGGTGAGAGTCAGAGAGGTCTCAATTTTTATTTCTTCAATGAAACTGAGAGAAATCACAGTGACATGAATAAAACACCTTTCATATACAGAATTCACTGCAAATGTATTAAAACGAAGTCATTTTTATGTCATGTACTTGATCTGAAAGCTGCTAGGAAAGAGAAATACATATTTGTCTGGGGATCCAACTTCCTACTCGACCTGCCAAAGCAACTCAACTGCAGACTCAACTGCACTCACCGGGTACATGTATTTTTCCACATCCCTGGGGTCTAGATGTGTCAGTGTATAACTTATGATGGAAGTTGATCTTTAGCTAATTGACAAATTCACCAGTAAGTTCTAGTGCAAGAGTAGTTTCAGCCCACAAGAATATTGATGTTTTCCTTGAAGTATAACATGACATTCTGGGACTCAGCCAAATTATATGCTCCTCTTGTTTCTTGAATGCACCTTAAAGAGTATCTTGAGTAGTGAAATGAAAATTAAAGTAGCTCTGGGCTCCTGGAACTGAGTTAGGATCAACATTTAAAATCAAGTTTATGTCAGCAGACTAGACTTAAATGAGGAAAACTACTTGATTATGATTAATCACTGTTTGACCTTGATGAATAAGTATATTATGGAGCACAGCCTTTCTGATGATGGCTTCTGGTAGCAATGGTCAGGCTAAGTTTCTCTGTTAGCTATCATGGTTTGACTGTATTTATTCTAGCAGTGTTTGACATGACAGGTGTTAGGTTTCTATGGGCAACCCTATCCAGAGAACAGAAGAGTCAAGTCATCTTCCTTGCAGAATTGAGTCTAAATGTGAGTGGATATGACTTTATTTTGCAAGTACACTGTATCTAAGTGTCAAGTTTTCAGAAACAGTTTAAAATCAGGCTAAACATAAATATTTCTAGATGAAATCTTATTTCAGTTAAATACCTGAAAATTCTATAAAAATAATGTTGCATTTGTTAGGAGAACAGTGTGTCTTTATCTCCTTTAAATTCCAATTTGCCTTACACTTCATTTGTTTTCATAATTTTTCTTCTCTTAAAATATTTTAGTTGAATACCATCTTGGAATTCAATCTTGAGACTCTGCTAATGTCAAAACACCAGAGTGAAGTATGTGTGATTCAGAAGCAGCTACAGAATTCATAGATTGAATTACAGCCCAAGTATTCTTTTGGATCTCAATGATGCTATCTGAAACATATTTTTCAAGGCATATTCATAAGTGATTAGTCATTTTACTATTTGCATGGAATAGCTCTTATGTACCACTTCAAATCTCTCAGGCTCACTTCTTAACTCCAGCCACATCTGTTGTAACCAGTTCCCCACAGATTTTGACCAGCTTGGTACAGGTGAAAACTGACAGAACCTCCCCTCAAGTCTGAACTAAATATCTATTTTCTCCTGCCCTAGGCTTCTCTGATACCATAAAAAGGTCATGATGGGAACCTGCTCATTGCTCGTGCATGCTCAGTCACTTCAGTCATGTCCAGCTCTTTGCGACCTTATGGAATATAGTCCGCCAGGCTCCTGCCCATGGGATTCTCTAGGCAAGAATACTGGAGTGGGTTGCCATGCCCACCTCCAGGATAACTTCCCCATTGCTTACACAAATGCAGTCTGAAAGTACAAGGCAATTAATGCTTCTTAGGGTAAGCCTTGACCAATGAAGAATGAAATTCAACGAATGAATGCTTTACCTTTTTTTTCTCTGGAGAAGACCATTCTTAGAAACA
Organism: Giraffa tippelskirchi; assembly: GCF_054371585.1. NCBI lineage: Eukaryota > Metazoa > Chordata > Mammalia > Artiodactyla > Giraffidae > Giraffa > Giraffa tippelskirchi. Next base: position 67,380,141 of record NC_137289.1, read on the forward strand.
TTTCCTAGTAAGTCTTCTCACAAGAGTCAGAAGGAGCCTGCGATCAGTCACTGGTAGGAGTAGCCACCTTGATAAGGCATCCTTGGATGGGTTTCTCTCCTTGTCTCTTTCATTCTCTGTCTTTAGCTCCTGTTCATGAATCATTTCAAATGAGCCATTCTCCAGCTTTGATTTTAGGCTAAGATGTTGTATAACTCATGAATCAAATTTAGGCAAACTCCAACTTTTATCACAGCTTGCTGACCATATTATTATAGAAAATGTTCACATTATGCTCCCTTTGAAAGAAATTTATGATTAAGCACTTGTTCTTAGAAGAAAAGTAACTGTATCAGGGAGAGAATAAGTATATTCAAGACAGAGAATGACAAAGATTGCATACAAATAACACAGAATACTGAGGCGCACATACCAAAAAGTCCTTGTTCTCATTCATTCATTCATTCAAAAAAGTATATACCAGATGCCAGGCACTATACTGGGTATTAGGAATACAGAGGTAAGTATAGCACATATGGTCCCTCTCCTCATGGAGCTTAACTTCTACAGATTTTACAGTGGTCAGTCATAGATATATATCAGCCCAGAAAGTAATGATCAGCAGAGGAAAAATGAAAATCTTTCTTCAGAATAATCTCTACTCCTAACACCAAATAACTCCAGGAGTAAATATACAGATAAAAGTAGCTACCACAGAAGGGAGATTAAGAGTAATTGGTCAAACCAAGAGCTCATGCCAACAATAAATTAAGAAAACTTTCTGATTGCTCACTGAAGCAGTTCCCTGTTTGGCTTTGATGTGTCATGACTTTAACTCTTCTCTGGAAAATTCCTTTATAAATGGTCCTGCTCAAGGATTTCTCTTGCTACAATAAACAGTGAGCTTTTATCCAAATTCAGATCTCACCAGACTATTTCCAATTTTGACTCAGAGAATTTAAGCTCAGTGAGGTGTTTATCATTGATACTGGATTTGCAGAAGTTGGACAGCCAAAGAGGCAGTTGCTCAAGAAACTGCTTGGAAAAGGAAAAACAAACAAAAAACAACAACAGCAAAAAACACCTGACCCTTTTCAGATTTTCCATAGTACTCTAGCAATCTGGATCTGGATTTGAAATGCCATCTAAATTATGCATCTTTTCTCTGGTGTTCACTAACACTTTTCTCAAGCTTCAAGGCCTGTCATCTCACCTTAATCTCATGTGACTAGATGTGACTAACAATGCTCAGTGTCTCAGTATGTTAAGACATTTACATCTCCTTCTGTTTCCCCTGTAGCTCAGTCGGTAAAGAATCTGCCTGCAGGGCGGGAGACCTGGGTCCGATCCCTGGGTCGGGAAGATCCCCTGAAGGAGGAAATGGCAACCCACTCCAGTATCATTGCCTGGAAAATCTCATGGACAGAGGAGCCTGGTGGGCTGCAGTCCATGGGGTGACAAAGAGTTGGGCACAACTGAGCAATTAACACACATCTCCTTCTAAGTGTTTAATCTCAGGCCCTCTAAAGTGCTCACAAAACAAGGGGAAACAAAAGGGAACAAGGGAATTATGTTTAAAAAGATAATATATTAAAGTAAAACTTATTTAAATAAAGCCTAACCAGATTGCTTTAAAAATGAGGTTTCCTTGTTGACTGATCATTCTATTTGTTGGAAGATGAAGATGAACTGATTTTTAAAACAAGAGTTTCTCATTCTGCCTTGATGAATATAATGAATATTCAATTCTCTCAGTTTTGTGTCTGAAGTCTTGAATAATAATAGTTAATACGAATACTAGCTGTAGGCTACCAGGCTAAGTGTTTTTACACAATTATGTTGTTCAGACCTCATAACAAACCTCTAAGGCAAATACTATTATTAGTCACATTTTACAGGAAAGTCAGAGAGTTCATGAAACTCACCCAAAGCCACATAGCTGGTTAGTGGCAGAATTGGAACTTGAATCTGGATGCAAAAGAAGATGATTGATATTGAAGACAAAAGTAGAGATCTAACATGTAATAATTGATACTTATGAAAGATGAACAGAAATTACCCATAAACTACATGACATAGTAAAATAAAGCTTTTCTGAAAAACTCAGACATTGCAGATCAAAGAGTTCTTGGAAAAAAATATTAGAAAATGCTTAAGATCAAGATACCCTAATAAAAGTATTCAACTTCAAGGATAAAGAAACTTACAAGTATTCCTACAAAAGAAATAGATGACCCACAAACCAAAATGAAGCAAAGGCAAGACAAAACCTCAGGCTAGTCTTACATTTTCATTCACATCGCATTCCCCCCCCAAAAAAGGGGGGGCACATCTTCAGAGTTTGGAGTATAAAGGTCGTAGCCCTATAATTCTGTATCTATCTAGTGTGTTGTTTATTTTAAAGGTAAAAGAAAAGCATTCCCAAATACATAATAACTCAAGGATTTTATCATCTACTTACCTTTCCTGAAAAATCTTGTTAAACTGTTCTTTATTAATGTAAAGTTCCACTTGAAAAGAGAAACAATGTTTTAGGTGCTTTCCTGGAGGGTTAATTTGTAGTAAACCAGAAAATTTACCCTTGCTAAATGGGCTTTTGTTGTAATTCTAGTGTTAAAGATTTCTTTAGGTTAAAATGTGACTCTTTCAAAGTGCAAATACTTGTGGGAAGGCTAACATCTTAAGGATTTCACAATCATTTACAACATGTTAATGAATAAGTTTAATTGATCAAATATTTCCCTCCTCACATGCAAGCTGAGGTCCAGTGAAGCTGCTGTAGAAGAATTTTGATGTAATGAAAAAAAGAACATTGTAGAAGAAAGGTAGACAGAAAAGACTGAATGGGTTGCCAAGCAAAGCCAGAGAGCATTTGTGTGCCCTTAAGACATAGTGACTTATTTGACAGTTTTGCTTAAGACTGGCTCAGCACAAGATGATGAATGTAGAAAATTGAGCACAATCTGGACTGAATCCAAACATATGTTGAAAGTGCTTTAAACATGAATTCTTCATGTTGTTATCTCTGATGTGTTTTTATATTCTCCCTCAAAAAGTACAGTTTATGAAGTCTTCTTAACTGAGGGTTCCAGTTTAAAAAAAAAAAAAAGTTTTGTTTGAAATCATCCTTATTTCAGCAAAGGAGATCCATTCTCAGGTTGAACTGTAATGGATTTTAAGGATCATTGAAAAAGAATAAAAAGAAATCATATTGTCTTTTGTGTATTTTGTATCAATGTTAATAGGCCCCCCCTTCTTGTCTTATATTTAGCTAAGGCACAAAGCAATTTTATTGGAGGCTACTTAGCTTTGTAGGAAATTAAATATAACAGTATACAGACATACATGACTGTTACACATTTAATATAGCAACAGTTTTGGCAAAATGTCTAAAAAGGTGATCCCGACTCCCTAGTATTTAAATTTTAGTACTTAAACAATTTATTGTATTCTAATGAATATGTAAAATAGAAATTTCACTTGGAGCCCTATGGAGTTGTATGACTCACAACAGCTTTGGAAGGGAAATAAAAAAGTATAGGTTTGTTATGAAACTCAGAATTTAAAAGTCACCCTCATAGATGCTCAGCACCAGATCACATCATAATGTTCAGAATTATGTATAGATAATAACAGAGGTCAGCTCTAGCAGGGAATGTAGTTATACTGGATTGTGAGAAAGCACATTCTCTGAAGGAAAAAAAAAGTCACTGTATTATTTACAAAGGGAAAAAACCCAAAATCTTAACTGGCATTCCACCACTGTTCTTAAGGTATTTCTTCTCCAGGTTCTTTCATATACGCTGTGGCATTGTATAGTGATTAAGTACCTGGATTCTGGAACCTGATTGCCTGGCTTTAAATCCTACTTCTGCCATTTAGTAGCTCTCTTACTTTATCATGTCCTCATAACTCAATCTTTATTTGTTCCTCTGCTCTTCCTGCCTCCTACCAATCACTGTTCTGTCCTGGAGGGTGCTGCCAGATTTTTTTCAGTATTGAGTTTCCTCCTGGATCTTTTGGGGGAGCAGCATTAACCTCCTAAGATCTTGAGCATCTTAGAGGCTTTAGGGCTCCATATGATGCCATAGAAAGACATCTTTTTCTTACAATATTTTCAAGGTATTATAAAACTTGGGTTAATAATGTAGGCAATGAGCTAGACTGTTGGAGAATAAATTCTACCTACCTCACTTCCTAACTGTCACTTTGGTTAATTACTCACGCACAATATGCCTGACATTCCTCTGCTATAAATTAGGGATAATAACACCTACTAGCTCATTGGATTGGTGTGAGGATTGAGTTAATACATGTTCAATTCAGTTCAGTTGCTCAGTCTTGTCTGACTCTTTGTGACCCCATGGATTACAGCACACCAGGCCTCCCTGTCCATCACTAACTCCCGGAGTTTACCCAAACTTATGTCCATAGAGTCAGTGATACCATCCAGCCAACACAACCTCTGTCGTCCCCTTCTCCTCCCGCCCCCAATCCTTCCCAGCATCAGGGTCTTTTCCAGTGAGTCAACTCTTCGAATGAGGTGGCCAAAGTACTGCAGTTTCAGCTTCAACATCAGTCCTCCAATGAATACCCAGGACTGATCTCCTTTAGGATGGACTGGTTGGATCTCAATGCAGTTCAAGGGACTCTCAAGAGTCTTCTCCAACACCACAGTTCAAAAGCATCAATTCTTCGGCACTCAGCTTTCTTCACAGTCCAACTCTCACATCCATACATGACTACTGGAAAAACCATAGCTTTGATTAGTAGGATCTTTGTTGGCAAAGTAATGTCTCTGCTTTTGAATATGCCATCTAGATTGGTCATAACCTTCCTTCCAAGGAGTAAGCATCTTCTAATTTCATGGCTAAAGTCACCACCTGCAGTGATTTTGGAGCTGCCCAAAATAAAGTCTGCCCCTGTTTCCACTGTTTCCCCATCTGTTTTCCATGAAGTGATGGGACCGGATGCCATGATTTTAGTTTTCTGAATGTTGAGCTTTAAGCCGACATTTTCACTCTCTTCTTTCACTTTCATCAAGAGGCTCTTTCGTCCTTCTTCACTTTTTGCCATAAGGGTGGTGTCATCTGTATATCTGAGGTTATTGATATTTCTCCCGGCAATCTTGATTCCAGCTTGTGCTTCCTCCATCCCAGCGTTTCTCATGATGTACTCTGCATATAAGTTAAATAAGCAGGGTGACAATATACAGCTTTGACGTACTCCTTTTCCTATTTGGAACCAGTCTGTTGTTCCATGTCCAGTTCTAACTGTTGCTTCCTGGCCTGCATACAGGTTTCTCAAGAGGCAGATCAGGTGGTCTCGTCTCCCATCTCTTTCAGAATTTTCCACAGTTTGTTGTGATCCACACAGTCAAAGGCTTTGGCATAGTCAATAAAGCAGAAATAAATGTCTTTCTGGAACTCTCTTGCTTTTTTGATGATCCAGCGGATGTTGGCAACTTGATCTCTGGTTCCTCTGCCTTTCCTAAATTCAGGTTGAACATCTGGAACTTCACGGTTCACATATTGCTGAAGCCTGGCTTGGAGAATTTTGAGCATTACTTTACTAGCATGTGAGATGAGTGCAATTGTGTGATAGTTTGATCATTCTTTGGCATTGCCTTTCTTTGGGATTAGAATGAAAACCGATATTTTCCAGCCCTGTGGCCACTGCTGAGACTTCCAAATTTGCTGGCATATTGAGTGCAGCACTTTCACAGCATCATCTTTTAGGATTTCAAATAGCTCAACTGGAATTCCATCATCTCCACTAGCTTTGTCCATAGTGATGCTTTCTAAGGCCCACTTGACTTCACATTCCGGGATATCTGGCTCTAGGTGAGTGATCACACCATCATGATTATCTGGGTCGTGAAGATCTTTTTTGTGCAGCTCTTCTGTGTATTCATTCCACTTCTTCTTAATATCTTCTGCTTCCGTTAGGTCCATATCATTTCTGTCCTTTATCCAACCCATCTTTACATGAAATGTTCCCTTGGTATCTCTAATTTTGTTGAAGAGATCTCTAGTATTTCCCATTCTGTTGTTTTCCTCTATTTCTTTGCATTGATCACTGAGGAAGACTTTCTCATCTCTCCTTGCTATTCTTTGGAACTCTGCATTCAAATGGGAATATCTTTCTTTTTCTCCTTTGCTTTTTGCTTCTCTTCTTTCACAGCTATTTGTAAGGCTTCCTCAGACAGCCATTTTGCTGTTTTGCATTTCTTTTCCATGGGGATGGTCTTGATACCTTTCTCCTGTATAATGTCACAAACCTCCGTCCATAGTTCATCAGGCACTCTGCCTATCAGATCTAGTCCCTTAAATCTATTTATCACTTCCACTGTATAATCATAAGGGATTTGATTTAGGTCATACCTGAATGGTCCAGTGGTTTTCCCTACTTTCTTCAATTTCAGTCTGATTTGGCAATAAGGAGTTCATGATCAGAGCCACAGTCATCTCCCAGTCTTGTTTTTGCTGACTATATTGAGCTTCTCCATCTTTGGATGCAAAGAATATAATCAATCTGATGTTGATGTTGACCATCTGGTGATGTCCATGTGTAGGGTCTTCTCTTGTGTTGTTGGAAGAAGGTGTTTGCTCTGACCAGTTACTATATGTAAGAAGCTTTTGTTAGTGCCTGACACATGATGAGCAGCCACTCAATAAACATGAACAGTTGTTATTACTAGTAGTTGAGGAACTCGGTGCTCTCATGGTGCATGAAGGTGACTCCAGATTCCCCAAAGTAACAGCTTATGCAATACCCTGAATTACCCGTCCAACTCTCATCTAATGTCTTCTGCATAATTCTCACTGGCCTTCCTACTACCTGGTATGATCTAATTTATCAGATCAATTAATTGATATATGTAATTAGAGATACGGTTGTCTTCCGGAGACAATGCCTTATGATAAACGAATAGCTAACATAGGGTTCCATAGCTATCTTTATGTGAAAATAGCTCCTGTTTTAAGCCTGAGGACTTAGTATCTTCACTTTATACCATGAGAGTTGCAAATTAGAAGATGAAAGCTCTTTCGTCTTGAAAGAATTGAGTTTTCAGGTGCAGTAAACTGTCACCAGGTGAGATTAGTGCCTCAGTCATAGGATCGAGAAAAAAGTAATGGTTTACCATGAAATGAATCATATTCTTTCATTCCACACTCCTGATATTAGTAAACTACTTGATTCTGTCTAATCTTTGTTTATGATGTCTGTCACATCTGTCCCTTTCCTAACCATTCTGGTTTTTAATTAACACAGTGGTCTAATTAATCCCCTCTCTCTAGTTTTTCTCTCATCTACTCCATTCTCTGTGCCTCTGTCACATTTATCTTTTCAAAGTTCTATTTCTAGAAAGTTATTATCCAGTGCAAAATCTCTACTCCTGAAGAACGTTTTACTCAGCCATTCAGAACCCTCTGCCCTCTCCCATAGGAATTAGTGATTTAAGGAGGCTGTAGAATTGGATTTCCTAGAGATACCTAAGAAGCTATTCATTTTTACAGTAATACGAAATAATAGAAGAGAGATGTCCCAAGAATCTCTCTAATGTTATCAACTTTGCTTGATGGGCACAAGATTCCCGAATAATGTGCTTTTCCAAAGCCATGCACAGCAGAGTGGGAAATGAAGGGATAATTCCCAACTCATTCCATAAGGAGGCAGCAAACACCAACTGTGGGGTTGTGTAGATGCTAGCAAGACCGCAGGAGGCAAAAAGGGAGTTCAAGGTAAGATGAACTCTAATTATTTTTTCCCATTGAGACAATATCCAATTGCCCCTTATGTAAAGGTCAAATTTCAGAATCATCCTGGGAGCTTGGCAGAAATGCAGAAGTCTTGTCCTCATCCAGACGATTTTGGATTTTGATGCAGTTCTTCAGACTCCACTCCCTCTGAGAAGTGCTGATAAAACACAAAGATACCTAATACTATACTCTCTACTTCAGCACTATTCACACCTTTCCTTAGGCTGTTGCCACTTTTTAATACCGTTTTTTCTATCTCTTTACCTTTGAAAATCCTTTCCCTCTTCAAAGGCTATTGCAAATGTAGCATGTCTCTGATGTCTTTCCAGAGCCACACTCCCACCCCCAACAAACTATTGTTCCTGCTGCAATCGATGGGATGGATATGGAGATGTCTCAGTCCTAGGGTAGGGATGTAGTAGGGGCACTGTGATTGGACTGCTGGGATGCTGCTAGAAGATGGATTCTAATTTTTGCATTGATGTTTTGCAGTTGTTTGTTGGCTTGAGTTAAAATTAACCCAAGAACTAGCAGCTAGTTAAAAATTTGGGGACATAGTCCACATTTCAGGCCCTCCATGGATTAGAGCAGTGGTTTCCAAACAGCAAATTGGGGGTATTTAAAAACTGATACCTGGACTCCACCCCCAGACATTCTGACTTAACTTGTATGAGGTGTAACCTGGGAATGAGTGTTTTCAAAACTTCTCTAGGAAATTCTAATGTGTATTGATGTTTGGAAACTTTTTGAATTAGAGTGAGAGAAATAGATTTAACACAGTTTGGGGGGACTGCCAGTCATATCAGGGCAGCAGGCTTGAGATGAGAAGAGGAAATGAACTGGTTCCCAATAGTTTCCTCTGTGAAGACAGTTGTAGGGGAGAGGGATTGGTAACATTGAGGAAGAAATCTAAATGCTGTGTAGTTGAAGGTGAGTTAGGGCTTCCCTGATAGCTCAATTGGTAAAGAATCTGCCTGCAATGCAGGAGAACCCAGTTCAATTTCTGGGTCGGAAGATCCCCTGGAGAATGGAAAGGCTACCCACTCCAGTATTCTGGCTTGGAGAATTCCATGGACTGTACAGTCCATGGGGTCGCAAAGAGTCGGACACGACTGAGCAACTTTGACTTTCACTGACTGACTGAAGGTGAGTTATATAAAGGCAGATCATATTGCACATGCTGGGTTAGGAGGCACTGTTATAGCTTGTGAGTGGTAGATTTGAAGCTAGGATTTAAACCAAGAAATTCCAAATGCATGTGATTTCCAGCACATATTCTTATGTTTTCCACAAGTTATCAAATTTAATATTCATCAGAGTCTCTGGAAATATTGTTAAAAACACAATTCTTTGGTCCTTAATTCCATAACAAATATTTGTGCATGTGGTGGCTGTTGTTTTTAGCAACAGAACCACTTCACCTTTTGTTTTCCAGCAAAATTTACCTTGAACTTCGATATATAAAACAAGTAAAAGCAGAGTTGATTTACTTCAAGCAGAAGTTTGGTAGTTCAGCTTAAACCACTATGTAACTTTTTCTTCACTCAACCCATCCTCTCAGAGAAGTCCTTGAGGCTTCTCCTTCCTATTTGAAATCCACTTCATGAATCCTTACAAAATTTTAAAATATAATTCTAGAAAAATTACCTATAGAAATACTTGCAAAATTGTGGAAGAGTAAACATATGGGAGTGTTAATTCACCACTGTGAAAATGAAAACATTTTTAGAGATAATGAAAATGTCAGTCAATGTAGTTTAAATCATTTATGGTAATTAAGATAACTGATGGTTACTGAGGACTTAATATTGATCAAGCACTGGATATTTTTTGTCTGTTATCGCATTATCCCTCTCAACAGCTGTACAAATTAATGTTAATGCAAAAATTGCAACAGGCAAAGTTAAAGAGGCATGGAAGACTTTATTTAAGGTTATTGTAACAAGAAGTCAGAACTCAGTCTGAACTCAATACTGCTCAAAGGATTGGGGGGTGTAGTATAAGCTCTGGAATGAACTAGTGGAAAAGTACTAGAGGACATTAGTGGGGACTCATAGGCCATCTGTGTTTACTAATTGGCTTTACATGGAGGAAAACTAAATTCATATGTTTAGGACAGGAGATAGGTTAATAGATTGAGCAAGACACACACCAAAGTTAAGCTCCTCTTCTCCCACAGAGATTGGGAGGAAACGGTGCTATGTTTCTTGATGATTACATTTTTTATTGGAGTATAGTTGCTTTACACTGCTGTGTCAGTTTCTTTTGTACAGCAAAGTGAATCAGCTATACGTATACATATAACCCCTATTTTTTGCATTTCCTTCCCATTTTGTTCACCACAGATCATTGAGTAGAATTCCCTGTGCTATATAGTAAGTTCTCATTAGCTATCTATTTTGTACATAGTATCAATGGTGTATGTAGGTCAATCCCAATTTCGCAATTCATCCTATACCTCCCCTTTTTCCCTTTGGTATCCATATATTTGTTTTCTACATATGGGTCTCTATTTCTGCTTTGCAAATAAGTTCATCTTATGACTACATTTTAAAGGGATGGATTCTTGAGAAAGACAACTGAGTTGTAAAACTGGCAATAGACTTTCAGAAAGATTTACATCTCAGAGGAGCTGAGAAATAATTTGCAAGCTCTCTAAAGTAAATGACCTTAAAAAAGGAGGGTTAAGGGCCTAGAATCAGGAAGAAGCCTGTATAAAGTTTAGTTAAGCTGAGGGAACATTAATGTCATCTTGGTCAGTAAATACTATTATATTATCACCAGTTTACAGATGAAGAAATCAAGATTTAGAGAATGCAAGGGTCTTGTTGAAGATTGCACTACTAGCTAGCATCTGAGTCAAATCAAACTCAATCTTTGACTCAAGTAATGCAAGTTTAAACACTTTGTGATGCTGCCTTACCATCCAGATAATGGTATATCATGGAGCTTTTAAAAGCATAAGGTAGATCTGTATGTACATACATACAAAGATTTCCTCAAAATGGTTAAATTTTTAATTATGTGGAACATTTGATTATTGTTTTGGTCAAAACAGACAATAATAGCAATTGAATGAAGAAACCATAACACTCAATTTCTCTCCATCTCTTTCTCTCCGCCCTTTCTCCCCTTTTTAAAATCCAAAATGAAATATATGAAACAACAAAAATAAAACTTTGATTACCTCAACAAGTTTGGACATGGGAAGATTTTCACACAATTCCAAATCATTTAGTTTTCTTTGTCTTCTGTTTGAACATTTGTGCTTTTTTTTATTAGTTTATTCATCTATTTTTTTTAACTTTACAATATTGTATTTGTTTTGCCATACATTGACATGAATCCACCATGGGTGTACATGTTTTCCCCTTCCAGAACCCCCCTCCCACCACTCTCCCCATCCCTGCCTTCTGGGTCAACCCTGTGCACCAGCCCTGAGCACCCTGTATCATGCATTGAACCGATTCGTTTCACATATGATAATTTACATGCTTCAATGCCATTCTTCCATATCCTCCCACCCTTGCTCTCTCCCACTGAGCCCATAATACTGTTCTATTTGTCTGTGTCTCTTTTAATGTCTTGCATAAATGGTTATCTTTGATGATTAACTAAATACCATATATATGTGTTGGTATACTGTATTGGTGTTTTTCTTTCTGGCTTACTTCACTGCGTATAATAGGATCCAGTTTCATCCACCTCATTAGAACTGATTCAAATGTATTCTTTGTAATGGCTGAGTAATATTCCATCTGACCTGTCTCTTCAGAAACCTCTATGCAAATCAGGAAGAAACAGTTAGAACTGGACATGGAACAACAGACTGGTTATAAATAGGAAAAGGAGTACGTCGAGGCTGTATATTGTCACCCTGCTTATTTAACTTATACGCAGAGTACATCATGAGAAAAGCTGGGATGGAAGAAGCACAAGCTGGAATCAAGATTGCCGGGAGAATTATCAATAACCTCAGATATGCAGATGACACCACCCGTATGGCAGAAAGCAAAGAACTAAAGAGCCTCTTGATGAAAGTGAAAGAGGAGAGTGAAAAAGTTGGCTTAAAGCTCAACATTCAGAAAACTAAGATCATGGCATCTGGTCCCATCACTTCATGGCAAATATCTGGGGAAATAGTGGAAACAGTGGCAGAGTTTATTTTTGGGGGGCTCCAAAATCACTGCTGATGGTGACTTTAGCCATGAAATTAAAAGACGCTTACTCCTTGGAAGGAAGGTTATGATCAACTTAGATAGCATATTCAAAAGCAGAGACATTACTCTATCAACAAAGGTCCGTCTAGTCAAGGCTATGGTTTTCCCAGTAGTCATGTATGGATGTGAGAGTTGAATGGTGAAGAAAGCTGAGCGCCGAAGAATTGATGCTTTTGAACTGCAGTGTTGGAGAAGACTCTTGAGAGTCCCTTGGACTGCGAGAAGATTCAACCAGTCCGTCCTAAAGGAGATCAATCCTGGGTGTTCATTGGAAGGACTGATGTTGAAGCTGAAACTCCAATACTTTGGCCACCTCATGTGAAGAGTTGACTCATTGGAAAAGACCCTAATGCTGGGAATTGGGGGCAGGAGGAGAAGGGGATGACAGAGGATGAGATGGCTGGATGGCATCACCGACTCGATGGACATGGGTTTGGGTAGACTCCGGGAGTTTGTGATGGACAGGGAGGCCTTGCATACTGCGATTCATGGGGTCGCAAAGAGTCGGACACGACTGAGTGACTGAACTGAACTTAATGTTCCATTGTGTATATGTACCACAGCTTCTTTATCCATTCATCTGCTGATGGTCATCTAGGCTGCTTCCATGTCCTGGCTATTATAAACAGTGCTGCAATGAATGGGTACATGTGTCTCTTTCAATTCTGGTTTCCTCAGTGTGTATGCCCAGAAGTAGGATTGCTGGGTCATGTGGTAGTTCTATTTACAGTTTTTTGAGGAATCTCCACACTGTTCTCCATAGTGGCTATAGTAGTTTGCATTTCCACCAACAGTGTAAGAGGGTTCCCTTTTCTCCACACCCTCTCCAGCATTTATTGCTTGTAGACTTTTTGATAGCAGCCATTCTGACTGGTGTGAAATGGTACCTAATTGTGGTTTTGATTTGCTTTTCTCTGATAATGAGTGATGTTGAGCATCTTTTCATGTGTTTGTTAGCCATCTGCATGTTTTCTTTGGAGAAGTGTCTGTTTAGTTCTTTGGCCCACTTTTTGATTGGGTCGTTTATTTTTCTGGAATTGGGCTGAAGGAGCTGCTTGTATATTTTTGATATTAATTGTTTGTCCGTTGCTTCGTTTGCTATTATTTCCTCCCAATCTGAATTCTGTCTTTTCACCTTGCGTATAGTTTCCTTTGTTGTGCAAAAGCTTTTAATTTTAATTATGCCCCATTTGTTTATTTTTGCTTTTATTTCCAATATTCTGAGAGGTAGGTCATAGAGGATCCTGCTGTGGTTTATGTCGGAGAGTGTTTTGCCTATGTTTTCCTCTAGGAGTTTTATAGTTTCTGGTCTTACGTTTAGATCTTTAATCCATTTTGAGTTTATTTTTGTGTATGGTTTTAGAAAGTGTTTTAGTGTCATTCTTTTACAAGTGGTTGACCAGTTTTCCCAGCACTTCTTGCTACGGAGATTGTCTTTTCTCCACTGTATATTCTTGCCTCCTTTGTCAAAGATAAGGTGCCCATAGGTGCGTGGATTTATCTCTGGGTTTTCTATTTTGTTCCATTGATCTATATTCCTATCTTTGTGTCAGGACCATACTGTCTTAATGACCGCATCTTTGTAGTATAGGCTGATGTCAGGCAGGTTGATTCTTCCAGTTCCATTCTTCTTTCCCAAGATTGCTTTGGCTAGTAGAGGTTTTTTGAATTTCCATACAAATTGTGAAATTATTTGTTCTAGTTCTCTGGAAAATACCATTGATAGCTTGATAAGGATTGCATTGAATCTATAGATTGCTTTGGGTAGTAGACTCATTTTCACTATATTGATTATTCTGATCCGTGAACATGGTATAGTTTTCCATCTATTTGTGTCCTCTTTGATTTCTTTCCCTAGTGTCTTGTAGTTTTCTATAGGTCTTTTGTTTCTTTAGGTAGATATATTCATAAGTATTTTATTCTTTTCATTGCAATGGTGAATGGAATTGTTTCTTTAATTTTTCTTCCTGTTTTCTCATTGTTAGTGTATAAGAATGCAAAGGATTTCTGTGTGTTAATTTTATATCCTGCAACTTTACTATATTCATTGATTAGCTCTAGTAATTTTCTGGTGGAGTCTTTAGGGTTTTCTATGTCGAGGATCATGTCATCTGCAAACAGTGAGAGTTTTACTTCTTTTTTTCCAATTTGGATTCCTTTTATTTCTTTTTCTGCTCTGATTATTGTGGCCAAAACTTCCAAAACTATGTTGAATAGTAGTGGTGAGAGTGGACACCCTCGTCTTGTTGCTGACTTTAGGGGTAATGCTTTCAGTTTTTCACCATTTAGAAAAATATTTGCTGTGCGTTTGTCATATATAGCTTTTATTATGCTGAGGTATGTTCCTTCTATTCCTGCTTTTTTGGAGGGTTTTTATCATAAATGGATGTTGAATTTTATTGAAGGCTTTCTCTGCATCTATTGAAATAATCTTATGATTTTTATTTTTCAATTTGCTTATGTGGTGTATTACATTGATTGATTTGTGGATATTGAAGAATCCTTGCATCCCAGGGATAAAGCCCACTTGGTCATGATGTATGGTCTTTTTAATATGCTGTTGGATTCTGTTTGCTAGAATTTTGTTAAGGATTTTTGCATCTATGTTCATCAGTGATATTGGCCTATAGTTTTCTTTTACTGTGGCATCTTTGTCTCGTTTTGGTATTAGGGTGATGGTGGCTTCATAGAATGAGTTTGGAAGTTTACCTTCCTCTGCAATTTTCTGGAAGAGTTTGAGTAGGATAGGTGTTAGCTCGTCTCTAAATTTTTGGTAGAATTCAGCTGTGAAGCCATCTGGTCCTGGGCTTTTGTTTGCTGGAAGATTTCTGATTACAGTTTCAATTTCTGTGCTTGTGCTGGGTCTGTTGAGATTTTCTATTTCTTCCTGGTTCAGTTTTGGGAAGTCATACTTTTCTAAGAATTTATCCATGTCTTCTAAGTTGTCCATTTTATTTGCATATAGTTGCTGATAATAGTCTCTTATGATCCTTTGTATTTCTGTGTTGTCTGTTATGATCTCTCCACTTTAATTTCTACTTTTGTTGATATGATTCTTCTCCCTTTGTTTCTTGATGAGTCTGGCTAATGGCTTGTCAATTTTATTTATCTTCTCAAGAACCAGCTTTTGGCTTTGTTGATTTTTGCTATGGTCTCTTTTGTTTTTTTGCATTTATTTCTGCCTTAATTTTTAAGATTTCTTTCCTTCTACTAACCCTGGGGTTATTCATTTATTCCTTTTGTATTTGCTTTAGGTTTAGAGTTAGATTATTTATTTGACTTTTTTCTTGTTTCTTGAGGTGAGCCTTTATTACTATGAATCTTCCCCTTAGCATTGCTTTTATAGTGTCCCATAGGTTTGGGGTTGTTGTGTTTTCATGTTCATTCGTTTCTATGCATATTTTGATTTCTTTTTTGATTTCTTCTGTGATTTGTTGCTTATTCAGCAGTGTGTTGTTCAGCCTCCACATGTTGGAGTTTTTAATAGTTTTTCTCCTGTAATTGACATCTAATCTTACTGCATTGTGGTCAGAAAAGATGCTTGGAATGATTTTAAATTTTTTTTTTTTGAATTTACCAAAGCTAGATTTATGGCCCAGGATGTGATCTATTCTGGACAAGGTTCCGTATGCACTTGAGAAAAAGGTGAAATTCATTGTTTTGGGGTGAAAAGACCTATAGATATCAATTAGGTCTATCTGGTTTATTGTATCATTTAAAGTTTGTGTTTCCTTGTTAATTTTCTATTTAGTTGGTCTGTCCATAGGTGTGAGTAGGGTATTAAGTTCTCCCACTATTATTGTTATTGTTAATTGCCCCTTTCATACTTGTTAGCATTTGCCTTACATATTGTGGTGCTCCTATGTTGGGTGCATATTTATTTATAATTGTTATATCGTCTTCTTGGATTGATCCTTTGGTCATTATGTAGTGTCCTTTGTCTCTTTTCACTGCCTTTGTTTTAAAGTCTATTTTATCTGATATGAGTATTGCGACTCCTGCTTTCTTTTGGTCTCCGTTTGCATGAAATATCTTTTTCCAGCCCTTCACTTTCAGTCTGTGTGTGTCCCTTGTTTGGAGGTGGATCACTTGTAGACAACATATATAGGGGTCTTGTTTTTGTACCCATTCAGCCAGTCTTTGTTTTTTGATTGGGGCATTCAACCCATTCACATTTAAGGTAATTATTGATAAGTATGGTCCCGTTGCCATTTACTTTGTTGTTTTGAGTTCGTGTTTAAACATCCTTTCTGTGTTTCCTGTTTAGAGAAGATCCTTTAGCATTTGTTGGAGAGCTGGTTTGGTGGTGCTGAATTCCCTCAGCTCTTGCTTGTTTGTAAAGCTTTTGAATTCTCCTTCGTATCTGAATGAGATCCTTGCTGGGTAGAGTAATCTGGGTTGTAGATTATTCTCTTTCATTCCTTTAAGTATGTCCTGCCATTCTCTTCTAGCCTGAAGAGTTTCTATTGAAAGATCAGCTGTTATCCTTATGGGGATCCCCTTGTGTGTTATTTGTTGTTTTTCCCTTGCTGCTTTTAATATTTGTTCTTTGTGTTTGATCTTTGTTAATTTGATTAATCTGTGTCTTGGGGTGTTTCGCCTTGGGTTTATCCTGTTTGGGACTCTCTGGGTTTCTTGGACTTAGGTGATTATTTCCTTCCCCACTTTAGGGAAGTTTTCAACTATTATCTCCTCGTGTATTTTCTCATGGTCTTTTTTTTTTTTTTTGTCTTCTTCTTATGGGACTCCTATGCTTCGTATGTTGGTGCATTTAACATTGTCCCAGAGGTCTCTGACGTTGTCCTCATTTTTTTTTCATTCTTTTTTCTTTTTTCCTCTCTGTTTCAAGCTTTGTTTTTTATACTTTAGAAGGCAGAGAAAAAAATGGAAAAGGTGAGGTAGGTAAGGGAAAACAAATGGGAGAGGAAGAGAACAATAGTAGACAGGAAAAAAAGAAAGAGAGATTTTTTTTTTTTTTTAAGTAACAGAACAGGAGACAGGAAAATAAGAGAGCAATGGAAAGTAATGAAGAAAAGATAGGGAAAGAGAGAGGGGGGAAGAAAGGGACTGTGAGACAGGGATAAAAGAGGAAGAGAGAAGTAATAGAAATTGTAAAATGGCAAAATGAAAAAAAAAAGATAATGAAGAGTAGCACAGGGAGGAAAAAATAAAATAAAAAGAAAGACAGGGGATGAAAAATATGGGAAAAAAGGAAAAGTAACAAAATAATGAAAGAAAATGGAAAGAAATTGGTAGAAAGGAATGGAAACCATTCCAGTATTCTAGCCTGGAGAATCCCATGGAGAGAGGAGCCTGGTGGGCTATAGTCCATGGAGTCTCAAAGAGTCAGACACAACTCAGCAACTAAGACTTAAGTCCATTACAACAGGCCTAGGGTTTGGGTCTAGGAAGTAGAATAGTTTCCTTCAAATGCTGATGTTCTGTTGACCTAAGAGTGAATGGCGACCTATTTGTGGAGGCCTCCTTGTGTGTCTCAAGCACTCTTGCTTCTTGGAGAAGAACATCTAGAACAGGTTCCAGGTGTGAGTAGGACTCGGTGATGACTTTATATGACTTAACTATTTTCCTCCTAATCATAAGAAAAAAACAGATTTCTAGTCCAGGTTCAATGCATGAGACAGGGCGCTCAGGTCCGGTTGCACTGGGACAACCCTTGAGGGATGGGATGGGGAAGGAGGTGGGAGGGGGTTTCAGGATGGGGGACACATGTACACCCATGGCTGATTCATGTGAATGTATGGCAAAAACCACTGCAATATTGTAAAGTAATTAGCCTCCAATTAAAATAAATAAATTAATTTACAAAAAATAAGGAATTATCTGATCTACTCAGAAAAGTCTTCTTACCCCTAACAGGAATTTATTGTTCATAGCTCTTCTTTTTCTTGTTGATTTATATAAGTGCTATTGTCTTCCCTAGCTGAAGATCACCCCAGCAGAAACTTTGGTCCATCTGCTTTTACTATTTTCATCTAGAGGACAGAGGTTTAGAAATTATTTTCAAAAGTTTTTGTATGCTTTCCAGAAAAAAATATTGAAAAGGTAAACAAAACATATTTTTAAAGCAGTGGTTTTTTAAATTTTTTTAAATTAGTTTATTTATCTATTTTTTAACTTTACAATATTGTATTTGTTTTGCCATACATTGACATGAATCCACCATGGGTGTACATGTTTTCCCCTTCCAGAACCCTCCTCCCACCTTCCTCCCCATCCCATCCCTCTGGGTCATCCCAGTGCACCAGCAGTGTTTTGAAGTAATTGCATAAAACAGCAGTTTTTTTCTCTCACAAACAAAAATCCTGTCTCTGTTCTTGTCTTAGAAACAAATAACATTTGTATTACCTGACTTTTCCTCCTCATTCTCATAACTGATATCAATATAAAAAGTCCAGTGACTTGCTGTGTGTGTGATCAGTTGTGTTTGATTCATTGCAACCCCATGGACTGCCAGGCTCCTCTATCAATGGAAATTTCCAAGCAAGAATACTGCAATGAGTTGACATTTCCTATTCCAGGGGATCTTCCTAACCCAGGGATCAAATCCTTGTCTCTTACATCTGCTTCAATGGCAGGCAGATTCTTTACCATTGTGCCACCAAGGAAGTCTGTGACTTGTTGCTTCTGTCTATAGTGTCCATTCTCATTGTATTTAAGGCCAAGTTCATTATAGAATGAGGGTATCTCTAAAGAAAAGTTCTTTAGCTGTAAAGTACAACTTTCATGATGAAAAATATTTATGTAAATATATAGGTTGATATATTTCACTGGGTTTTCCCTCAGTTTTCTCCATTTACAGCCCAGACAAGATGGTTTTTTTAAGCCACAGTTATTAAGAAGGAAGGTTGCTTAAATAGTTTTGCTCTCAACTCCAAGTCAGGGAGTGCCCACCAGGTACAGATTTATTTTATAACAGTCTCTCAAAGGTGTCCTTTTGTTTGGAAATGTATGAAGACTATGAAAGGATTTGTTGGGAATGACTATAAAACAGTGGTTCTCAAAACTTACCTTGTCTTTGAATCAAACTTGTGAGCTTGTTATAAGATTCCCAGACCTTACATGGTTATTGTTTCACATGGCTAGTATATTTTTCTTGCTTCAGTATTCTTATCACTAGGTCTTAAAGCTTGCTTACTGAGGCTTAGGTTTTACATTCTTGGCAATCAATATTTATTGAATGGTGTGAGTCATCTCAGTATTCCATATAGCAGCACTGTTCAACAGAATTCTAATGCAACATATGTAATTTTATATTTTCTAATAGCTTTATTTAAAAGTTAAAGAGAAATAGGTGAAATCAATTTTAATAATTTCAGTTAACCCAATATAACTGGAATTTTATAATTTCATCAAGCAATAAATAAAAGTATTTATTAATCATATAGTTTACATTTTTTGTTCATACTGAGTCTTTGAAAACCAGTGTATATTTTATACTTATGCTCATCTCAGTTTGGACTAGCCACATTTCAAAAGTTTAGTAATCAAATATGAAAACAATCTACTATACTAGCGTAGATCCAGAAGACTGTGGTTGTGGTTTTAATCTGATTGCTTCAGAACTTCATCTATATTTTCTTAATGTGAATCATTCCTGCCACACTGTAGCAGAGTGCAGTTCAATGGTGGCTGAGATGAAAAGGGTCCTTCATGATGCATGATAATGTTTACCAGATCATTTCATGTACAGTGCTGCTAAATATTCCCTAGAAAGCAGTAACTCTTCCATTTTCCGTTTATTTATTCTTGCCCACATTATGTGAGTTACATAAACAATTCTCTACAGTATATATTGGATGTACTGTAAAAAAAAAAAGTCGATTTCCAAGACTAAGTCCATTTACAATATGTGATATATAGGTCTAACATCAGAGAGTCATGACCAGCTGAATAGTCATCTGTGAATAGAAGCAGCATTAGGTGAGAAATATGATCCAAGGAGGCACAAAAATGGAGTAGTAGAACATCTAAACAACATACAAGAGAAAAACGAAAGTAAAGATACATATATGCAAATATATATGTTAACATACATGTGTATGACAACGGATCTACATGCTTAAAATCATTGGATGCAAAGAAAGCGTAGTCTGCTTATTGTTTTTATTGAATTAAAGAATGAATTTCATTGTAAACCCAGTGACTTATATAGATGTCAGATGTTATAATAAGTAAGCAGCAAACTCAAACCATATGTTTTTGCATTTCAGAATCTCAATTTGATGTATTATAATAGTTCCCAGTTAGGAAGATTCACTCATGCAAAATATTGCCTATTTATAAATAAACCAACATGACTGAACAAAACTTTGGGAGTAAGAGGAATACAAAGACTAAATGTAGTCATGCCAAATTGTAATTGATGGGGATCTTCTAATTGAAACTCAAACAAATTACATTGTTCAAAAATAGTGATATCAAACTACAAGTAGGCAGAAGACAGAACAGACAAAAATTCCAGAAAAATTACTCGAGTGGGAAAGAATAAGAAATCCCATCAAACAGCCAGAGACACTTTTACAGTAGAGTATAAAAAAATAATTAAGGGAAAACTACAAGTATTTCAGTTTGGATGCTTTTGGTTGATATGTAACAGAAAATTCAACTTAAATTGTTTTATACAATGAAAAAAATATGTTGGCAAGATGTTGTTGGAAAAGTCTAGGGGCAGGAATTGAGGCTGTTTTATCAGGCATCTAACTCAGTTTCTCTGTTATTTTTTCATCCCTGCTCTCCTCCAAGTGTTGTAATTTTTTTTTTCAGGCTATTCTTACTGTAGCAAAATGGCTACAGCAGTTAGAGGATTTACATCAGTACACTACACATTTATACAAAAGTCCTGTGCTAAATTCTGAACCAATCCAAACCAATGTGGTGGTCAGTAGAATACCATATATTCTACTTTATTCTACCATATATTCTTGCTTTAAATCAGGATTATTGACTATCCATAGTTTGGTATCGCAGAGGAGGTGAGGTTGTGCTCATTGGATTATGCTTCTCAGGGCTCACCATTGTAAGGAGCGTCAATCCCACCCAAACTACATGACCATCACGTAATGAGAGAAGGATGAAATGGATGCTATGGAAACAAACAAGTATCCACTTTAATGCAACATAGGAAATAATTTCCCTGAATAATACATCTGAGAATCCAGCCAAAGAAGATTTAAATTAATCCCAATCTGATCTAACCAAAGAGGAAAGTTGGCTTTTATCAACATGATGAGCAGATGCTTAAGCCCTTTGCAAATAAGTAGACCTTATTACTCAGCAGTGGCCACAAGACTGGAAAAGGTCAGTCTTCTATCCAATCCCAAAGAAAGGCAATGCCAAAGAATGCTCAAACTACCACACAATTGCACTCATCTCACATGCTAGTAAGGTAATGCTCAAAATTCTCCAAGCCAGGCTTCAGCAATACGTGAACCGTGAACTTCCAGATGTTCAAGCTGGTTTTAGAAAAGGCAGAGGAACCAGAGATCAAATTGCCAATATCCGCTGGATCATCGAAAAAGCAAGAGAGTTGCAGAAAAACATCTATTTCTGCTCTATTGACTATGCCAAAGCCTTTGACTGTGTGGATCACAATAAACTGTGGAAAATTCTGAAAGAGATGGGAATACCAGACCATCTGACCTGTCTCTTGAGAAACCTGTATGCAGGTCAGGAAGCAACAGTTAGAACTGGACATGGAACAACAGACTGGTTCCAAATAGGAAAAGGAGTACGTCAAGGCTGTATATTGTCACCCTGCTTATTTAACTTATATGCAGAGTACATCATGAGAAACGCTGGGCTGGAAGAAACACAAGCTGGAATCAAGATTGCCGGGAGAAATATCAGTAACCTCAGATATGCAGATGACACCACCCTTATGGCAGAGAGTGAAGAAGAACTAAAGAGCCTCTTGATGAAGGTGAAGGAGGAGAGTGAAAAAGTTGGCTTAAAGCTCAACGTTCAGAAAACTAAGATCATGGCATCTGGTCCCATCACTCCATGGGAAATAGATGGGGAAACAGGGGAAACAGTGGAAACAGTGTCAGACTTTTTTTGGGGGGGTTCCAGAATCACTGCTGATGGTGATTGCAGCCATGAAATTAAGAGGCGCTTACTCCTTGGAAGGAAGGTTATGGCCAACCTAGATCGCATATTTAAAAGCAGAGACATTACTTTGCCAACAAAAGTCTGTCTAGTCAAGGCTATGGTTTTTCCAGTGGTCATGTATGGATGTGAGAGTTGGACAGTGAAGAAAGCTGAGCGCCGCAGAATTGATGCTTTTGAGCTGTGGTGTTGGAGAAGACTCTTGAGAGTCCCTTGGACTGCAAGGAGATCCAATCAATCCATCCTAAAAGAGATCAATCCTGGGTGTTCATTGGAAGGTCTGATGTTGAAGCTGAAACTCCAATACTTTGCCCACCTCATTCGAAGGGTTGACTCATTGGAAAAGACCCTAATGCTGGGTAGGATTGGGGGCGGGAGGAGAAGGGGACGACAGAGGATGAGATGGTTGGATGGCATCACCGACTCGATGAACATGGGTTTGAGTAGACTCCGGGAGTTGGTGATGGACAGAGAGGCCTGACGTGCTGCAACTCATGGGGTCGCAAAGAGTCGGACACGACTGAGCGACTGAACTGAACTGAGACCTTATTACATTTAGGCACAATTACTGTGAAGACTTTGGAAAATTATTCTAAATTAAATAAAATTCTAAATTTAATAAATCATTAAATATTGTCCTTCCATATATACTTAATTAAGCAGAATGTACTAGTACCTATAAAATGACTTTAATACACATTTCACTAGATGAATGTCATTTATTTATTGAGCCTCACCAGTTGAAACCATCTGCTCCATTTCATTTCTCCCAAATAAATTTTTCCTATTGAGCAAAATCTGGGAGATAGTGAGGGACACAGATGCCTGGCATGCTGCAGTCCATGGGGGTCACAAAGAGTCGGACATGACTTAGTGACTGAACAACAGCAACATTATGTAGATATATATAATATAGAGTTAATAATTATCTTATCAATTTGAGATATCTAGAAAGACAATTTGGGTAATTTGAGAGCCTTAATGAAATGTCTATCTTTAATGGTTTCCATTGAAATCAAATACTGAATACTGAGTGAACCAAGTGTATTATGTTCCATTGAAAGGAAATACTGAATCAATCAAGTATATTATTTTTGTGGGATTTTCTTTTGTTTGACTCGACTCTGTGTGTGTGTGGTGTTAGTTTACTGCAATCCAAATGAGATATAATGCAAGGAATATATGTAACTTTGTATGTAATAGCCATATTAAAAGGTACAAAAGAAAGATTATTTTATTATATAATAACCCAATATTTCCAAAATATTATTTCAACATTAATCAAATGAAAATATTAATGAGATATTGCATCCCTTTTTGTTGTCCTAAAGTTTTCAAAATGTGTGTGTTTGTTTTACTGAAGCATATATCAGTTCAAACCAGCTGCATTTCATGTGTTCAATATCCCCATGTGACTAGTGGATATCATGCTGTATAGGTTGAGAATTATTCATGTTGTTCTCACAATCCAGAGGCTGTTATTAGCCAAGAGTACAATGCACCTTGTACTATATAGCATTTTCCTCACTATAATATCACTTTTTGCTGCTACTAAAAGATATATTTCTCTTATTTTTGTCCTTGTCACATACTTTTATAGTTTATTAATTATATGTGCTAAGTATTTGCTGGTCCATTTTTTAAATTCTAATTTTACCACGTTTTTCTTATTATCTTTTCTTTATTTAGAATTTATTGGAATGGATGCCAATGACTGCCTTAATTCCACTTTCTTTATCTTCTCCCTTTCTACATTATTTTTGTCTGTATTATTTCCTAGATTCTTTAAACCTTTTGCATTAGCTCAAAATCAACTTTCCTGAGGAATTTATGATGTTCTTTCCTTTGGTGCATATGCATTTTCTTAATAAGCACTTAAAATCTAATGATATTTCAAAAAATTCCATATCCCCAGCTTCATATATTTGAACTTTACTCAGATTGTTCTAAGAAGCATTTTTGTGCCTTGAAAATATGATAGCCAAAGTAATTAATACAATTTTATCTTCTTGCAAGGTGAAAGGATTTCCAAAATCTCTTTATTTGGATTATATTAGTTTGTGATTAATATCACTGGGCTATTAGAACGTATTTCAAAAACTATTGATATTAAAATGAGGTTCATGAAGCACATGTCATAATGTTGTATTTAGAAGACAACGGATGAAAAAATGCATAGTGTATTCTGTGACCTAATAATTTCCCCATCATTTACCTCCCTCTCTTCTTGTTCCATCCTACCATAATTATTTCATTGGAGCAGGCTTGGCAGCAGAAAGTGGTAGTTAGAATTGTGAACTTGAGTCAGACAGTGTTCGGTTCTTAGCTCTGCCACTCATTAGCTGTGTGACCTCAAGCAAGATTCTTGTTATTAGATTATTTGTATATAAGTTAGAAATGATAACTTTAACTTATATCACCGGTTATTGAGAGTTTTAAGTGAAATATTTATGCTTCTACAAACTTAGCACTCAATAAAGTTCTTTATTATTATTAATAATAACTGTAGTACTTTAAGGTAAATTCTCTTCACTGGAATATATCTGCATATATCTGTCTTTACTAGTGCAAATCGAAAAGTAGTTTTACTTGAAGAAGTATCCAAAACTGTGTGGCAAATATATGTGTAAACTTAATCACTTTGTATTAGTACAGAATATATTTTAAACATCAATTAACCGAATATTTTAGCCAAGAACCTAGAAAAAAAAAATGAAAATGAACCAACAAAAGTAGAAAAGTCATTTAAGATGAAAAACACTCCTATAGAACTATTAAATTAAACCAAAGTCAGTAGTTGTTTCTGTGAAAATAAATTCACCCATCACAGGTATAACCCAGAAAAAAAATGAAAATAACACAAAATTGAACAAGGTTAAAAAATGAAAAATGAGGATATGAAGAATTTAAAAACTGAGAAAATATGTAAAATTTGATATAAAAATTTTGCAAATCTAGATTAACTAAAATTATAAAAAATAAATTACATAAGCTAAAAAAGCTACTCAAGAAGAGGTATAACATACAACTTGAATCGACCAAAAACAAAAAAAAAGAAGAAAAATATAAAAATCATGCTATATGTATGTATGTTTGTGGTCAGTCATGTCCTACTCTTTGCGACCCTATGGACTGTAGCCTGCCAGGGTCCTCAGTCCACAGAATTTTCCAGGCAAGAATACTGGAGTAGGTTGCCATTTATTAATAGCTAAAAGACAATAGAACCAAAGATTTTGCAATCAATTTTCAGTACGCTTTCAAGGAAAAGAAAATTCATGGTATTTTTAACTGTTCCAGAGCATAAAAAAGAGATATAAAAATTCTCAATTCATATCACTCATCTAGTTCAACTATGACACTAGATCCTTTCAAGGAAAGCAGACCCAAAACAAACTAATGGCTACTACTTGTTTGTATAGATTGCAAAACTGATGTTTCCCAGTTTTATTGAGAAATAATTCACATATATATATTTAAGGTACATTGCATGATGGCTTGATTTACATATATTGTGAAATGATTGCCACAATAGGTTTAGTTAATATCTGTCATCTCATATAGATATAGTCAAAAGAAATAAACAATTTTCCTTGTGATGAGTACTCTTAGGATCTACTCTCTTTAAAACATTCCTATGTTATACAGCAGTGTTGACTATAGTCATATTATACATTGCATCCCTCGTACTTATTTTTCTTGTAACTGAATTTGTGTACTTATGACCACCTTGCTCCAGTTCCCCTCACTTCAATCCCTTCCTCTGGTAACTGCAAATCTGATCTCTTTTTCTGTGAGTTTGGTGGGTTTGTTTTTTGTTTTTTGTTTTTTTTTGCTTTTAGAGTTTACATAAAAGTGAAATCATGATCCTATAGTACTTGTCTTTCTGTGTCTGACTTACTTTATGACAAAACTGATTTTTTAGTGGAAGGATTTGATAGTACAAAATGTCAGTTTCCCCAGTTTGCTTTATAAATTTAAATTCAGTGCAATTCAGACACATGATGGGATGTCTTTCAGAGCTTAATAAATTAATTCTAAATTCTACATGAATGGAAAGAAGGTGTGACACTAGCGATTTAAAATCTGTTATATGTGAAATCTAAAAAAAATAAAATAAAATAAAAATAAGACAGCAAACAGATATTGTTACCAGGAGCTACAGGGATTGAAGAGTGGGAAAATGAGAGAGAAGTTATGTGTACATACTTGCATTATGTAATGTGATAGAGGTATTAGCTAAGGCTACAATAGCAATCATACTGCCAATCGTTTTACACCTTAAATTTACACAATGTTGTATGTCAAATATATTTCAAGAAAAATGTCAAAAATTAATTAGATTAATGAAGACATGATGCTTGTTAAGGAAGTTATCTAAATGTAATATAAGGTACAAGTTATTTGACCCTGGAAGAGGACTAAACAGATGAAAATCAATGGAATAGAGGAAAAAGACCAGAAACAATGCTATTTCTCATAACATATGATAAAAGTAGCATCTCAAATCAGCAGGGAAAGGATAGATTTTTTAATATATGTTGTAAAGAAAATTAGCTATTTGGAAATAAGTCAGCTAGAACCCCCAGTTCTATCTGAAATAGGAATACATTTCAGAAGAGTAACCTTTTAACATATAAACAAAACT
The DNA here is from genome assembly GCF_054371585.1 of Giraffa tippelskirchi. NCBI lineage: Eukaryota > Metazoa > Chordata > Mammalia > Artiodactyla > Giraffidae > Giraffa > Giraffa tippelskirchi. Next base: position 67,406,873 of record NC_137289.1, read on the forward strand.
ATAAGTGGAAAATACAGGGAAATGTTTTTGTGTCGGACTCAAGAAGGCATTTCTAAGCATGGTGTGAAACATAGAAACTTTGAACAGAAAGACCAAATATTTGAGGACATAAAGTTATATATATATATATATATATTTTTTTTTTTTCCTCACAGGCAAAATACAGTATATGCAGAGTTAAAAGAAATAGAAAACTAGCGAGATAGTTTCAACATGTAGGCCACACAAAGGGTTACTGTACTTGCTATAGAAAGATATATCAAATGACTATTTCCTTTTAAGCTAAAATTCTGTCAGTCAGTTTTTGGTTTCTGTCATTAAACTGCATCCCAAGCTAACAGAGAATGTGCAAAGCCTGAGAAACCTCTCCAGGGTAGTTATGTCTTAGCCTTTTTCCTCCAACAAAAAAACATGCTTTACCAGGGCTTTATGCTTTATTCACTTATTCCATATACTGTTACTGTTATTTTGTGTGCTTAGTTTTTCAGAGTCAATATTAAAAGATGTTTTCACCAATTAAGAAAAAAAAAGAGGGATGAAAAAACCAATAACGGCAAATTTAGCTTTACTGCTATCAGACATGACTATCATAACTGCATTATTCCGTAAGTCACAGTCATGTTTAAGATTAGTTATTAGCACATTTTAAAACTTTTTCAGAATTGTAACTCTTTATTAAAGCAGTTACAGAAAGGATTTTAATCAGAGAGCATAAGTGTTTTTTTTTTTCCTCAGAACACTTTTACAAAGGCATAATTCAGCAACGAAAATGATCTATGCTGAGATCCTGCATCCCAGCCTCTCAGTATCTGCTTCTTTCTGTCTTCAACAATGGGAAAATATGTTAATCCCAACGTGGGGAACTTTTAGAAGTTTCCTTGTCATTTTATATATGAAGGGTTTTTCAACATCAATCTTTTAAAGACAACTCCTACCATTCTCCACATTTACTATCTGTCACCCACAAGTGATTTTAATGGTTGGAATTTGTGTTTCTACAAGGAAATAAATAATGGCTGGTGGGAAAGCTATCTTTGGATAGATGTCAACACCTATTAATATATAGAGCTTAGTGCATCTCCTGTAAATAGGGCCTTGCTTTGCATTAACAATCGTCTACTACTTTGAACCTCAGTTCAGTTCAGTCAATTCAGTCGCTCAGTCCTGTCCGACTCTTTGCGACCCCAAGAACTGCAGTACGCCAGGCCTCCCTGTCCATCACCAACTCAGGGAGTCCACCCAAATCAATGTCCATTGAGTCGGTGATGCCATCCAACCATCTCATCCTCTTTCTTCCCCTTCTTCTACTGCCTTCAATCTTTCTTGGCATCAGGGTCTTTTCCAATTAGTCAGCTCTTCACATCAGGTGGCCAAAGTATTGGAGTTTCAGCTTCAACATCAGTCCTTCCAATGAACATCCAGGACTGATCTCTTTAAGATGGACTGGTTAGATCTCCTTGCAGTCCAAGGGACTCTCAAGAGTCTTCTCCAACACCACAGTTCAAAAGCATCAATTCTTTGGCACTCAGCTTTCTTTATAGTCCAACTCTCACATCCATACATGACTACTGGAAAACCATAGTTTTGACTAGACAAGCCTTTGTCAGCAAAGTAGTGTCTCCACTTTTTAATATGCTATCTAGGTTGGTCATAACTTTTCTTCCAAGGAGCAAGCATCTTTTATTTTTTTTTTGTTCATTTGCTTACAATCTTTATTGAAGTTATACAAGAAGAATCCCCGAGAAACCTGGTTATAGTTCTTCTCCGGGCATAATTAACTGAGTCTTAATATAAGAACAAAGACTCGGTTTAAGCCCGGACCACATCTTTTAATTTCATGGCTGTAGTCACCGTCTGCAGTGATTTTGGAGCCCCCAAAATAGTCTCTTAGTGTTTCCATTGTTTCCCCACCTATTTGCCATGAAGTGATGGGACAGGATGCCATGCTCTTAGTTTTCTGAGTGTTGAGCTTTAAGCCAAATTTTTCACTCTCCTCTTTCACTTTCATCAAGAGGCTCTTTAGTTCTTCACTTTCTGCCATAAGAGTGGTGTCATCTGCATATCTAAGGTTACTTATGTTTCTCCCAATTTACATGTTAAACAAGAGGTAATCTCATCCTGAATTTAGGAGGAGAACTTATCATTATTGATGATTTCATAACTTATTTCCTCCTAAGATGTTTCATAAATGACTTTATAATGACTATATGCCATCAGAAATAACATGACTATTTTATGAACTCAGCATAAAGTTGTTAGAAAATCAGTTTTAAGAGGAAAATTGTTACAGCTAGAGATGACCCTGGCAAATAAACTGTTAGGGAAATTAAATTCCATTGGATACACAAAATTTGGATTAACAGTATAACTATCAGGAGACCCCATCATCCCAGGGTAGCACATGAACATACAGTTGCCTGGTGTACTTTCTTAATATCTTTCAAATACATTTGAAAGCCATGTTATGTATTCCAGGTAATACCAATTTAAATCTCCACATCATTCTTCTTCATCTTTTTCAAGTACAGTACCATTTTATAGATGAAAAAGAATATTCTTTTTGAAGGAAAAGAAAATTGTCTCTGGCAAAGAGATTGAACTAGTGTAGAAGAGGATCAAAAAAAAAATACATGGGAAAAAGCATTATTACAAAACTGATTATAAACCTCCAGAATAATCTGTGTTGGTAGAATAAAAATATTTATAAATATAAAGGACAGCTAATGAAATACAAAAAGGTCTGAATACTTGCATTTCCTGCACGCTTTGATACATAGCAATTGGATGGGCAAATAATTAAATAACTTTATTTCCTTTTCTGCCTTTTTTATATGGAGGGTAAGGTGGAGTTTCTTTCCCAGGGCCTTCATTGCATTTCACACTCTTCCCAATTCTCCTCATGGCTACTTAATAACAATCTTCTATCTACCTGGAATGGAGATGAAAATAATTGAGAAACAGCCAGGTAGTTTTATAGAGTCTGAATCACTGGTTTCACTAAGAACATGTAAACTGCTGAGTGTTGAATTAAGCCCCCCCCCAGGAAGATTATTTATATAGGCCCTGGAGACTATACAGATGATGACTAGAAGTCCACTGCTTTCTATCAGTTCTTAGGGTAGATAGACCCATGAGTTACTAAATATAGTCTTCTTGGTGTAATATCTAGTTCAGGACTGAAAAAGAGAAAATGTTCCTTCTTGTGTTCTATAGCAAAGAGTAAATGTAAGCCTTACCCACATGTGTTGCAACAGGAAATTTCGTGGATCATCGTTGCTAAGATCTTGAAAATAAGCACCTATTTTCTGACTCTATAAAATCTCATTATAATATAATAACCATTTTTTCAGTATTGGATCTTCATGTCATATCAGTGCAAAATAGTCTGGAATATGGTTCCTCAGGAAAGAGTAAAATTTTTCATTCGTGGACATTTTATTTTGAAAACATTATGAATTTGGGAATATGTTTTTTCATGCAATGAAGTTGATGTCCAAGATGGTAAAAAAAATAAATACTTCAGTCACTCACACCCCTACTCTCCCACCCATATATATTTAAAGCTTCTAAGTCGGACACGACTGAGCGACTGAACTGAACTGAAAAATAATCATAAGAACCATATATATCCAAATATAAGAATGTTGCTATGTTTTCAGTGCTCCCTCAAGCTTTTTCAATTTCAATTTATATTAATAATATATAATTTTCAATGCCCTTCATCTATATCATAAAATATTTATTTACAAGCTCTTGATAATTGTGTTCCCATGTTAGTTGCAAATATTGATTTCTAGTTAAACATTTCATAGCTGAATGAGTAGAGACTAGGCATGATCTAGATATATAAAATCTAGAGAAATCATGGACCATTTAACTGCCATGGAAAGGCTATTGGACTCCACCTAGTGGATAAAGTTTGTTTTTTTTTTTTTACCCTGCTGAAGGAGTCAGAGGCATGTGCAAATATATTATTTACACCACCTAACAATTCAGAAAACCAGGGATCAAAATGGTCAGTGACTAAAGTTACATAGAGACACAATTATATCCAGATGTGTTAGAGAAATAACACCCATTTCTCTAGCATTTAGGAGTTTACTTACCTCCAATAGTGATCTTAATTACTGGAACTTATAATTTATGAAAGGAGATGGAAATCATAAGTCATGTACACTGTCATTTTATTTGAGAACATTGTAGAAAACGTACTAGGAATTAGGAAATTTGAAAAGGATTAATAATAAAAGTTTAAGTATTTGAGAGTGCCCATAGACTAGAAATATAACTTGAAAGCCAAACAAATACTAGAATAGTTCAAAATTCAACAAGTACTAGTTATAAGACTTCTGGCACTTAATGTGACTTACTAATATCTAATTAAAAGAATATATCTGGAAAACTTCTCACAAAAGTAGACAAATCAAATATTACCACTTGACCAAGAGAAATAAGTCAAATAATGTGTTCTAACGGGAAGTGCAAATCCTTGGGGCCAATTATATTAACTCTTATTTTACAGCATTCAGCTATTTGTATATCATTTGTATGGCATTACATAGATATTATAAGCTGCTATTTTACTGTTTCTGGATGTACCTCTCACTTTCTTTACCATATTCATGTGTGCTCATGTGTATCTCCTTACCTTAAATGCTTATATTATCTTACCGTCAAAATCATACCCATTCTCTAAAAAGCAATTTCAAATGCTATCCATTCTCTTAGAATTCTTCTAATCCCCTGTAGATGGTAAACATGACCACAAATATGTTGATACTCCTCCCATTGAGAGATATGTTCTATGGGCCCTTTTCTTACATTTGTCTGAGCTCTGTGACTACTTTGACTAAAAATATACTATGATAGAAGTAACATTGTGTCAATTTCTACATACAAGCCTAAAGTGATCAGTCGTTTCCACTCAGATTTGAATTGGTACCTTTGAGGCAAGCCTACTGCCATGCCAACAAAGGTCCGTCTAGTCATGGTTATGGTTTTTCCAGTGGTCATGTATGGATGTAACAGTTGGACTATAAAGAAAGCTGAGCACCGAAGAATTGATGCTGTTGAACTGTGGTGTTGGAGAAGACTCTTGAGAGTCCCTTGGACTGCAAGAAGATCCAACCAGTCCATCCTAAAGGAGATCAGTCCTGGGTGTTCATTGGAAGGACTGATGTTGAAGCTGAAACTCCAATACTTTGGCCACCTGATGCGAAGAGCTGAATCATTTGGAAAGACCCCATGCTTGGAAAGATTGAGGACAGAAGGAGAAGGGGATGACAGAGGATGATATGGCTGGATGGCATCACCGACTCAATGGACATGAGTTTGGGTAAACTCCAGGAGTTGGTGATGGACAGGGAGGCTTGGCGTGCTGCGATCCATGGGGTTGCAAAGAGTTGGACATGACTGAGGAACTGAACTGAACTGAACTGCCATGAAAGATATCTGACTCTCCTAAAACTATCATGCTGTGGGAAGCCAAATTACCCATGTGGGTGGGTTGAGTGGAGAGACAGAGATGTTTGGCTAGTCTTTCCTATTCTAGTCATATCATTTCAGGTACCTGACATGTAAATAAAGAAGTCATATAGGGCAGTATAGTCTCAGCTGACAAGACAGAAAGAACAGAAAAACCCAGCTAATAGCCAGAGTCAGGATCCAGACACATCTAGCCATCTGAGGAACCTCCAGTTGTTAAGCCACTCTAGCTGATATCTGAGTCATTATGCAACACAGAGAAGCCATCCCTACTCTACCCTGACCGAATACTGATTCACCAGTAATCATAAACATAATTGAATATTTATTGTTTTATGCCACTAATATTTGGGTACTAGAAGAAAAAAATGACTTAGATTCATCTAACTTTGACTAGTTATATTTTAGATATGCTGATACTGTGAAAGGTATTAAAGTTATTTTTCATTTTGATGATATTGAATAGTACTAACGATTTTTTTCACTTTTTTCTGATTGAATAAATAAATTTTTGAATTAAAATATTTATTGTAGTATTAGTTCATCTACAAATTTGTGTTAGTTTCAGCTGTACAGCAAAGTGATTCATTTATACATATGCATATATTTATTCTTTTTTCAGATTATTTTTTCATATTAGTTGTCACAGAATATTGAGGATAGTTCCCTGTGCTATACAGTAGGTCCTTGTTTGTTATCTATTGTATATATAGTAGTGTGTGTATGTTAATCCCAAACTTCTGTTTTATCCTTCAACCCCCACCCCCCCCACCGCCACACACACACATTTTCGCTTTGGTAACCATAAGTTTGTTTTCAATATCTGTAAGTCTGTTTCTGTTTCTGTTTTGTAAATAAGTTCACTTGTATCAATTTAAAACAAATATTAGATTCCACATATGACTGATATAATATGGTATTTGTCTTTCTCTGACTTCATTTAGTGTGATAATCTCTAGGTTCACCCATGATGCTACAAATGTCATTATTTCATTCTTTTTTTATGGCTGAGTAATATCTCATATATATACCTTCTTTATCCAGTCCTGTCAGTGGACATTTAAGTTGCTTTCATGTTCTCATTATTGTAAATAGTGTTGCAATGGACATTGCACTGTATGTATCTTTTCAAATTATGATTTTCTCTGGGTATATGCCCAGAAGTGAGTTTGCTGAATCGTTTAGTAGTTCAATTTTAGTTTTTTAAGGAACGTACATACTGTTCTCCATAGTGGTTTTACCAATATATATTCCCACCAACAGTATGGGAAGGTTCCCTTTTCTCCACAACATCTTCAGCATTTATTCATTGTAGAATTTTTGATGATGGCCATTCTGACTGGTGTGAGAGGGTACCTTGTTGTAGTATTGATTTGCATTTCTCTACTAATTAGTGACTTTGAGTATCTTTTCATGTGCCTGTTGGTCATATGTATGTCTTGTTTGGAGAAATATTTTCTTTTATTAGGTCTTCTACCCATTTTTTGATTGAGTTCTATGAGCTATTTATATATTTTGGAAATGTATCCTATGTTTTTTGCATTGTTTGTTTGTTTCCTCCCAATCCATAGATTGTCTTTTTTGTTTCCCTTTGTTGTGCAAAACCTTGTAAGTTTGATTAGGTCCCATTTGTTTACTTTTGCTTTTATTTTTATAACCTTCAGAGGATGACTTAAGAAAACTTTGGTACAATTTATGTCAGAGAATGTTTTGCCTATGGTCTGTTCTACGAATTTTTTGGTGTCATGTCTTATGTTTAACCAAATGATTTCTTTTTATATTTTCTACTTCCTTATTAAGATTCTCAATGTGTTATATTCTTTTCCCTAGTTTTGTTAGCATTTATTACTAATGCTTTGAACCCTATCTGGTAAACTATCTCTTTCATTAATTGTTTTTTTCACTGTGTTTTTATTCCTTTGTTTGACTTAAATTTCTCTGTCATCTTTTACTGTCACTACGAAATTATGTGAAACAGCTACTTATGATGGTCTCTTTTTAAAAAAATATTCCCTATGCACTCCTTAAAAATATATATATATTGGTGTATAGTTGATTTAAGATGTTAGGTTAGTTTCTGCTGTACAGCAAAATGAATCGTTTTATTAACACAAATATATATATATATATATATATATATATATATATATCTACACTATTAAAAATTATTTTCCTGTATAGGTCATTACAGAGTATTGAGAAGAGTTTCCTGTGCTGTACAGTAGGTTCTTATTAGTTACCTATTTTATATATAGTAGTGTGTATGTGTCAATCCCAATCTCCCAATTTAATCCTTCTCTACTCACACCCCAACAACTATAAGTTGCTTTCTACATCTGTGTATCTAGATCTGTTTTATAAATAAGTTAATTTGTTCCATTTTGTTTTTAGATTCCAGATATAAGAAATATCATATGATGTTTGTTTTTCACTGTCTGAGTTAATACACTCAGTATGACAATCTCTAGGTCCATCCGTGTTGTTGCAAAAGACATTATTTTGTTCTCGTTTATGGCTAATATTCCATTGCATATATGTACCACATCTTCTTTATCCATTCCTTGTTGATAGACATTTATGTTATTTCTCTGATCTGGCTGTTGTGAATAGTGCTACAGTGAACATTGAGGTGTACGAATCTTTTCAGATTATGGTTTTCTCTGGATATAGGCCCAGGAGTGGGATTGCTGTATCATACAGTAGCTCTATTTTTAGTTTCTTAAGGAACCACCATAGTTCTCCATAATGGTTTTAGCAATTTAAATACATTCTTTCCAACAGTCAAGAGGGTTCCCTTTTTTCACACTCTCTCCAGCATTTATTGTTTCTAGATATTTTGATGATGGCCATTCTGATTAGTGTGAGATGATACCTCATTGTAGTTTTGATGTGCATTTCTCTAATATTTAGTGATGTTGAACAGTTTTTTATGTGCTTTTTGACCAACTGTATGTATTCTTTGAAAAAAAAAAAGTCTATTTAGATCTTCTGTTCATTTTTATTGAGTTATTTGTTTCTTTGATATTGAGCTACATAAGCTGTTTGTGTATTTTAGAGATTAAATCATTGTTGGTTGCTTCATTTGCAAATACTCTCTCATTCTCTGGGTTGTCTTTTTGTTTTGTTTATTGTTCCTTTTGCTGTGCAGAAGCTTTTAAGTTTAGTTGTGCTGTGCTTAGTTGCTCATTTGTGTCCAACTCTTTATCGTCTGAGCCACCAGGGAAGCCCAAAGTTTACCTTTATTGTCTGAGCCACCAGGGATGCCCTAAGTCTAGTTAGGTCCCATTTTTACATTTTTGTTTTTATTTTCATTACTCTAGGAGGAAGATCAAAAAAAAGATCCTGCTGTGATGTTTGTCAGAGAGTGTTCTGCCTATGTTTTACTCTAAAAGTTTTAGAGTGTCCAGCCTTACATTTAGGTTTTTTTTTTTTTTTTTTTTTTAATAAATTTATTTATTTTAGTTGGGGGCTAATTACTTTACAATATTGTAATAGTTTTTGCCATACATTGACATGAATCAGCCATGGGTTTACATGTGTTCCCCTTCCTGGACCCCCCACCCACCTCCCTCCCCATCCCATACATTTAGGTTTTGAACTCATTTTGAATTTATTTTTGTGTATGGTATTAGGGAGTCTTCTTGTTTCATCCTTTTAAGTATAGCTGTCTTGTTTTATAGCACACCTTATTGGACATACTGTCTTTTCTTCACCATGTATTCTTGCCTCCTTTATCACAGATTAGGTAACCATTGGTGTGTGGGTTTATCTCTGTGCTTTCTATCATGTTCTATTGATCTGTATTTCCATTTTGTGCCAGGACCATACTGTATTGATTACTGTAGATTTGTACTAACTATAGTCTGAAGTCAGGGAGCCTGATTCCTCCAGTTCTGTTTTTCTTTCTCAAGATTGCTTTGGCTATTCATGGTCTTTTGTGTTTCCATACAAATTGTAAATTTTTAAATTCTAATTCTTTATAAAATGCCATTGGTAATTTGATTTGGATTGCATCGAATCTGTAGATTGCTCTGGATTGTATAGTCATTTTGACAATACTGATTCTTCAAATCAAAAATATGGATGCTTCACAAATTTGCATGTCATTATTGTACAGGGGCCATGCTAATCTATATTGCTCCAATTTTAGTATATGTGCTGCCACAGTGAGCACCCTATGATGATCTTGATGTGGTATCTGTATGTGGGAGTGTCCCTATATAGTCTGTCCACAGTTTCTTTGGTGGGAAAGCTGGATCTGAAGTGTACATGGGTCATATCTTTACCCTGGGTGTGCTGCCAGATGGTGAGAGATGAGGCTGGAGACGGAGCAGCTAGAATCATGGTCAAGTTTGACCTGGGGCACCTCTTCTGTTCAGTGGCCAGTGCCATCCTATTGATAGAGGGGTTGAGTTCCATGTTCCTGGAGCATAAGCCCTGAACTTTTGGCCCATGCTGACTCTGTTCCCTGTAAATGTGTGCCCTCCACCTCCCAGCATCATCACCCTCACTCCAAAGGGGAGCAGTTCTAGAGTAAGAGGGTCTGATACAGGTACCTGGCATGGATTGAGCGAGCACAAGTTGTAGGGGTCCTGGCACCAGATATCCAGTCTACTCCCAAAATAAGCACCAGAAATGGTTGGTTGTCCCTGCCCTGTTCAGATGCCTTTCTGAGTCTGAGCCACTTGTTTCCTCACAATTGTGCACTCCTCTCAGCCACTATATTTCTTCACCATGGAGCAAGAGGAGCCAGAGCTGGCATGTAGCTCAGGCTGGGGCACATACCAAGGCACTGGGGAAGAGTCAGCCATGATCCTGGTCAGTTTCAATCTTCTTACTCCCCCTTGTTTTGGGATTATGCAAATGTGTATATACCCTTTATGAGTGGTTTCTAGGTTTCTTTGAGTACTGCTCTCAGTCCCACTGGTTTTCAAACAAATTAAGGAGATTTGTACTATCAGTGTTCAACCCCAGGACTGGGGTGCCTAATATGAGGCTCAAACTTCTTACTCCCCAGAGAGGATCTTCAAGTCTGTATAATCACTGGCCTCTTCTGTGTCCCCTCCAAGAGGTGCAGGCCCCACATTGATTGTTTGTCTTCCCTTCCTTCCAAACTCAGTGTAAGTCTTACTTAGAGACTGCTACAGATAATAATCTTTCTCTCAGTCTCTTTTGTTTTCCAGTGAAAATTCCTTCACATGTGGATGTATTTTTGATGTTTTCATTGAACGGAGGTGAATTCCATGTCCTTCTATTCCACCATCTTGACCTCTCAAGACTGTAGATTTTAAGGGTGATGTTGTGTATTCGGAGAAATTCAAGTAGAGGACTAACATTATCTGAACTGCTTGTTTAAACAATTAGCTGCTTAATGTTTAGAGAACTAATTGAATTGGGAAAACTAAAGTCAAGACGACCAGTCAGGCAACATCTTGCAGAAGTCCAGGGAAAAAAATCATGGTAGCTTGAATATGGTGATAGTGATGGAAAAAGTTAGAAGGAATAAGATCCTGGATATATTTTGAAACTAGAGCCATCTAGATTTGAGGATGGACTAGATATGGATTGTGAGAAAAAGAGAGAAGTCCAAAATTCTTGTCTTCAGCAACTAATGAATGATAGTGTTGCATACCCACATGAGAAAGACTGAGGGGAACATTTTGGAGAGTATGTATGAATTAGTTCAATTCTGGACAATGAACTAGACAAACAAAGCATGCTTCTTTTCAGATTTCCTCAGTTGCCTCATTTCTGTCTTATGATTGGTAACTGTACTGCATCAAGTTGCTACTTACTCTTCCATGTCTAGATTTAAATGAAATTACACACCAGGTAGTGTGGGGTCTGTCTTCCCGAGTATAGTGACAAATTTATCATGCATTACCCAGGACTGAGCAAACAGGACTATCAGTGCTAAAACTCAGTCAGTCCCCAGTGAGCTAGAATGCTATTTTATCCCTAAGTAACTACCAAGGGGCCAGATGATATGACTCAAATGTTTGGGGAATTAACTGTTTATCTAATGGAATTTGTCTAATGAGAAATGAGAGACAGATGATGTTGTAGGCTGAGTTTTCTGGATACAAATACTTACATTGATGTTGTTCAGCTGCTAAGTCATGACCAACTCTTTGAGACCCCATGTACTGTAGCACACCAAGATTTGTTGTCCTTCACTATCTCTTGGTGTTTGCTCAAACTCATTTCCATTGAGTTGGTGATGCCATCTAAATATCTCATCTTCTGTCTCCCCCTTATCCTCCTGCCCTCAATCTTTCCCAGCATCAGGGCCTTCTCCAGTGAGTCAGATCTTTACATTATGTGGCCAAAGTATTGGAGCTTCAGCTTCAGCATCAGTCCTTCTAATGAATAGTCAAGGTTTATTTCCTATAGGGTTGACTGGTTTTATATCCTTGCTGTACAAAGGACTCTCAAGAGTCTTCTCTATCATAAGAATTTGAAAGCATCAATTCTTCAGCGCTCAGCCTTCTTTATGGTCCAACTTTCACATCTGTACATGACTACTTGAAAAATCATAGCTTTGAACATACGGACAGAAAATAAAATCTTTCATTACTACTACTTTTTCCCCTTCTATTTGAAGGGATGAGAATGGATGCCATTCTTTTAATGTTGACTTTCAAGCCAGCTTTTTCAATCTCCCCTTTCAACCTCATCAAAAGTTTCTTTAGTTTCTCTTTACTTTCTGCCATTAGAATGGTATCATCTGCATATCTAAGGTTGTTAATATTTATCCCAGCAATCTTGATTCCACCTTGCACTTCATCCAGCCTAGTATTTTGCATGATGTGCTCTGCACAGAAGTTAAATAAGCAGGATTACAATATACAGCTTTGACATACTCCTTTCCCAATTTTGAATCAGTCCATTGTTCCATGTTGGGTTCTAACTGCTGCTTCTTGATCTTCATTCAGATTTTTCAGGACACAGGTAAAGTGGTCTGGTATTCTTGTCTTTTTACAAATTTTCCACAGTTTGTTGTGATCCACACAATCAAAGGCTTTAGGGTAGTCAATGAAGCAGAAGTAGTTCTGACAAAACGTGGTCCACTGGAGAAGGGAATGGCAAACCACTCCAGTATTCTTGCCTCAAGAACCCAATGAACAGTATGAAAAGGCATAAGTTATGATACCAGAAGATTAGTTGCCTAGGTTGGTAGGTGTCCAACACACCACTGGGGAAGAACAGAGAAATAGCTCCAGAAAAAAATGGGAAGGCTGGGCCAAAGCTGAAATGACACTCAGTTGTGGATATGTCTAGTGGTGAAAGTAAAGTCCAGTCCTGTAAAGAGCAATATTTCATAGGAACCTGGGATCTTAGGTCCATGAATCAACGTAAATTGAAAGTGGTTAAATAGAAAATGGGAAGAGTGGACATCACCATTTTGGAATCACTGAACTAAAATGGACGAACTTAATTCAGATGATAATTATATCTACTACTGTGGACAAGAATCCCTTCGAAGAAATAGAGTAGGCTTCATAGTCAGAAAAGAGTCTGAAATGCAGTACTTGGTGAAATCTCAAAATTGACAGAATAATCTGATTTCATTTCCAAGGAAAATCATTCAACATCACAGTAATCCAATTCTATGCCCCAACCACTAATGCTGAAGAAGCTGAAGTTGATCAGTTCTATGAAGACCTCCAAGACCTTCTAGAAAAAACATCAAAAAATATGTCCTTTGCATTATAGGTAGTTCAGTTCAGTCGCTCAGTCATGTCCGACTCTTTGCGACCCCATGAACTGCAGCACGCCAGGCCTCTCTGTCCATCACCAACTCCCGGAGTCTACCCAAACCCATGTTCATCGAGTCAGTGATGCTATCCAACCATCTCATCCTCTGTCGTCCCCTTCTCCTCCCGCCCTCAATCCTACCCAGCATTAGGGTCTTTTCCAATGAGTCAACCCTTCGCATGAGGTGCCCAAAGTATTGGAGTTTCAGCTTCAACATCAGACCTTCCAATGAACACCCAGGATTGATCTCTTTTAGGATGGATTGATTGGATCTCCTTGCAGTCCAAGGGACTCTCAAGAGTCTTCTCCAACACCACAGTTCAAAAGCATCAATACTTCGGCGCTCAGCTTTCTTCACCGTCCAACTCTCACATCCATACATGACCACTGGAAAAACCATAGCCTTGACTAGATGTACTTTTGTTGGCAAAGTAACGTCTCTGCTTTTAAATATGCGATCTAGGTTGGCCATAACCTTCCTTCCAAGGAGTAAGCGTCTTTTAATTTCATGGCTGCAATCACCATCTGCAGTGATTTTGGAGCCCCCAAAAATAAAGTCTGACACTGTTTCCACTGTTTCCCCATCTATTTCCCATGAAGTGATGGGACCAGATGCCATGATCTTAGTTTTCTGAATGTTGAGCTTTAAGCCAACTTTTTCATTCTCCTCTTTCACCTTCATCAAGAGCCTCTTTAGTTCTTCTTCACTTTCTGCCATAAGGGTGGTGTCATCCGCATATCTGAGGTTATTGATATTTCTCCCAGCAATCTTGATTCCATCTTGTGTTTCTTCTAGCCCAGCGTTTCTCAAGATGTACTCTGCATATAAGTTAATTAACCAGGGTGACAGTATACAGCCTTGACGTACTCCTTTTCCTATTTGGAACCAGTCTGTTGTTCCATGCCCAGTTCTAACTGTTGCTTCCTGACCTGCATACAGGTTTCTCAAGAGACAGGTCAGATGGTCTGGTATTCCCATCTCTTTCAGAATTTTCCACAGTTTATTGTGATCCACACAGTCAAAGGCTTTGGCATAGTCAATAGAGCAGAAATAGATGTTTTCCTGGAACTCTCTTGCTTTTTCGATGATCCAGAGGATATTGGCAATTTGATCTCTGGTTCCTCTGCCTTTTCTAAAACCAGCTTGAACATCTGGAAGTTCACGGTTCACGTATTGCTGAAGCCTGGCTTGGATAATTTTGAGCATTACCTTACTAGCATGTGAGATGAGTGCAATTGTGCGTTAGTTTGAGCATTCTTTGGCATTGCCTTTCTTTGGGATTGGAACGAAGACTGACCTCTTCCAGTCCTGTGGCCACTGCTGAGTTTTCCAGATTTGCTGGCATATCGAGTGCAGCACTTTCACAGCATCACCTTTGAGGATTTGAAATAGCTCAACTGGAATTCCATCACGTCCACTAGCTTTGTTCGTAGTGATGCTTCTAAGGCCCACTTGACTTCACATTCCAGGATGTCTGGCTCTAGGTGAGTGATCACACCATCGTGATTATCTGGGTCGTGAAGGTCTTTTTTGTACAGTTCTTCTGTGCATTCTTGCCACCTCTTCTTAATATCTTCTGCTTCTGTTAGGTCCATACCATTTCTGTCCTTTATCGAGCCTATCTTTGCATGAAATGTTCCTTTGGTATCTCTAATTTTCTTGAAGAGATCTCTAGTCTTTCCCAATTTGTTGTTTTCCTCTATTTCTTTGCACTGATTGTTGAGGAAGCCTTTCTTATCTCTCCTTGCTATTGTTTGGAACTCTGCATTCAGATGGGAATATCTTTCCTTTTCTCCTTTGCTTTTCGCTTCTCTTCTCTTCCCAGCTATCTGTAAGGCCTCCTCAGACAGCCATTTTGCTTTTTTGCATTTCTTTTCCATGGGGATTTTCTTGATGCCTGTCTCCTGTACAATGTCACGAACCTCTGTCCATAGTTCATCAGGCACTCTGTCTATCAGGTCTAGACCCTTAAATCTATTTGTCACTTCCACGGTATACTCATAAGGGATTTGATCTAGGTCATACCTGAATGGTCTAGTGGTTTTCCCTACTTTCTTCAATTTAAGTCTGAATTTGGCAATAAGTAGTTCATGATCCGAGCCACAGTCTGCTCCTGGTCTTGTTTTTGCTGACTGTATAGAGCTTCTCCATCTTTGGCTGCAAAGAATATAATCAATCTGATTTCGGTGTTGACCATCTGGTGATGTCCATGTGTAGAGTCTTCTCTTGTGTTGTTGGAATAGGGTGTTTGCTATTACCAGTGCGTTCTCGTGGCAAAACCCTATTAGCCTTTGCCCTGCTTCATTCTGTACTCCAAGGCCAAACTTGCCTGTTACGCCAGGTGTTTCTTGACTTCCTACTTTTGCATTCCAGTTCCCTATAATGAAAAGGACATCTTTTTTGGGTGTTAGTTCTAAAAGGTCTTGTAGGTCTTCATAGAATCGTTCAACTTCAGCCTCTTCGGCATTACTGGTTGGGGCATAGACTTGGATTACCGTGATATTGAATGGTTTGCCTTGGAAACGAACAGAGATCATTCTATCATTTTTGAGATTGCATCCAAGTACTGCATTTCGGACTCTTTTGTTGACCATGATGGCTACTCCATTTCTTCTAAGGGATTCTTGCCCACAGTAGTAGATATAATGGTCATCTGAGTTAAATTCACCCATTCCAGTCCATCTTAGTTCGCTGATTCCTAGAATGTCGACGTTCACTCTTGCCATCTCCTGTTTGACCACTTCCAGTTCGCCTTGATTCATGGACCTAACATTCCAGGTTCCTATGCAGTGTTGCTCTTTACAGCATCGGACTTTGCATCTGTCACCAGTCACACCCACAGTTGGGTATCGTTTTTGCTTTGGCTCCATCCCATCATTCTTTCTGGAGTTATTTCTCCACTGATCTCCATTAGCATATTGGGCACCTACTGACCTGGGGAGTTCATCTTTCAGTGTCCTATCCTTTTGTCTTTTCATACTGTTCATGGGGTTCTCAAGGCAAGAATACTGAAGTGGTTTGCCATGCCCTTCTCCAGTGGACCACAATCTGTCATTTGGGAGAGATGCCAGCATACTTGTAGTCAGTTACGGAAGAACCAGCAACAAGGGAAGACACCAGAAAGGGGAAAATTGCAGGAGTCAAATCAAGTGGGTCAGAGGGACACGAAACCAGAGCCTAGGAAGAGCTGGCTTTAAATTTGAGAATTCCTGGGTCCTCTGAGTCTCACCGTAAAGCACTGTGTTGTTGGCATGTAATAATACGAGGTTAAAGAAAAATGACGTTATAGGTAATTGGAATACAAAAGTAGGAAGTCAAGATATACCTGAAGTAACAGGCAAGTTTGGCATTGGAGTACAAAATGAAGCACAGCAAAGTCTAACAGAGTTTTGCCTAGAGAACACACTTGTCATAGCAAACACCTTCTTTCAACAACACAAGAGACAACTCTACACATGGACATCACCAGATGGTCAATACTGAAATCAGATTGGTTATATACTTTGCAGCTGAAGATGGACAAGCTTTATATAGTCAGCAAAAACAAAGCCTGGATCTGGCTGAGGCTCAGATTATCAGCTCCTTTTTGCAAAATTCAGGCTTAAATTGGAGAAAATAGGAAAAATCACTAAGTCATTCAGGTATGACCTAAATCAAATCCCTTATAATCATACAGCAAAGGTAAAGAATAGATTCAAGGGATTGTATTGGTAGATAGAGTGCCCGAAGAACTATGGACAGAGGTTTATAACATTGTACAAGAAGTGGTGACTTAAACCCTCTCAAAGAAAAAGAAATTCAAAAATAACAAAGTGGTTGTCTGAGGAAGCCTTACAAATAACTGAGGAAAGAAGAGAAGTGAAAGGCAAAGGAGAAAGAGAAAGATCCATCTAGTTGAATGCAGATTTCCTGAGAATCACAAGGAGAGGTAAGAAAGCCTTCCTAAGTGAACAATGAAAAGAAATAGAGGAAAACAATATAATTCTAAAGACTAAAGACCTCTTCAAGAAAACTGGAGATATCAAGGGAACATTTCATGCAAAGATGGGCACAATAAAGGACAGAAACAGTAAGGACCTAACAGAAGCAGAAAAGATTAAGAAGAGGTGGCAAGAATACATGGAAGAACTTAAAAAAAAAAAAAAAAGATCTTACTGATCCAGGTAACTAGGATGGTGTGATCATTCCCATAGAGCCAGACATCCTGGAGTGTGAATTTAAGTGGGCTTTAGGAAGCATTGCTATGAAAAAAGCTAGCGGAGGTGATGGAGTCCCATCTGAGCTATTTGAAATCCTAAGAGAGTATGCTGTTAAAGTGTGACACTCAATAGGTAAGCACATTTAGAAAACAGCAGTGGCCACAGGACTGGAAAAGATCAGTTTTCATTCCAATCCCAAAGAATAACAATGCCAAATAATGTTCAAACTACAATTCAAGTATGCTCATTTCATATGCTAGCAAGGTTATGCTCAAAATCCTTCAAGCTAGGCTTCAGCAGTGCATGAATTGAGAACTTCCAAATATACAACCTGAATTTAGAAAAGGCAGAGGAACCAGAGATCAAACTGCTAACTCTGTTGGAACATAGAAATACTTACGTTAGCATGTTGTATATTTATTGTGGGTTATCACTTGTGTGGAAGGATACAGAAGTAAGATTAGATAGAGAAAGAATTGCAACTGCAAGAAACACTCAACAAAACTTTGGTTAACCCTATGGTTGGACCTGTAAAGCCCATTAGAAATGTCCTGAAGTAGACCAACATGGCCTAACTTTTCTACCTATGTAATCCACTTTTGGTTGTGAGCTGCCCCAGGAAATATGTGCTGTTGGATTAGATGGCTCTCTGAAGGAGGTGATAGCTGGAGTCTGACTCATTATAGCATTCCCAGCAGCTGGTCAAAAAATTCTTTCTTGAATGCAGTTATGCATAAGCACATGTTCATACCCCCTACAGAAAGGACTTAGCATGTAAATCTCTGTATTTATTCCCATTGCAGACTGCTCTGAGGTATGATCTTGCAAATCTTGAGATGTCTGTGTATTGAGTGAACATAGGTGATGAATCTAAACTGCATTTCATTATCCTTTTACTCCTTGCATTTACTGAACTGGATTCGTCCTCCCAAATGATGCCAGCATATTAATTTTTACTTCAGACTTTGATACCTAGAAGACTTAGCCAGTTATGTTAAATATGAGATTCCTTTTAGATATCTAACAGGAGATATCAAGTAGGCATCCAGAAGGTCAGGGCTGCAGTTATGCATTTCTGAGTCATAAATGTCATTTAAAACCATGAAAGTGAATGAAATGACCCAGAAAGTGTGTATGGATAGAGGAGAGAACAACATTGAGCTCAGAGTTAAATAGTCAATAAATAGAAGCTATACATAACCTTAATATCATTTCCTTAAACATGAGCATTTAAAAACAAAAGAATTATTCTCAGTTACCACTATGCTTTGCAGTTTAAATCACATTAATTTTGTCATTCATGTACTAAAGCAGAGATTTAGTATTACCTGGGAGAAAGGGATAGGGAGAAATATGAAATGAGAGAAAGAAAGGGAACATTGTCTCCAAGGGATCAGTTTGTTACAATGTTCTTGAGTCTGAGATCAGGAATATAAAACTAAATTAGGAAAAATAATCCATCAATAGTATAATTGCAATATTATGCTTCCTATACCCAGGAGGCATTTTTTTTGCTACTTGTATACTGCCTGCTTTGCTGGAGAACATTGTCTGAGATCACAGAAGACCTCAGAGGTCACAGAGTCAAATTTGTAGACTTAAGTTCCAAAAACAGACTCTTATAGTACAAGGGGGAGAAAAAGGTCTTGAAAGTTAAGGTTTTTCTTTTATAAGAGCTCTCTTTTTGGAATGCAAAGATTAAACTCTGAAGGAAGCTGTTTATAATTCCTATACCATACAATAAATATTGAGAAATAGATGATGAGACATGTAATGCAATCTAGGGAGAGGAATGGAATTGATATATTTTAAAACTTCCATGAGAAAAATTTTGATAACTAGTAAGTTTATTTCAGAGTGATTAAATTGAAATTTTATAAATAAAAATTGAGGGCTTGGAAAATTAGTCACAAGAAAACAAAGTTATTTTTTTTCAAAATCAGAATATAAATTTTAATGTTGCTTTATACATTCTTGTTTATTTTTCTTTTTGTAAAAGTATTACAAGATCATTTTACATGTAACAGTATTTTTGGCTTGGTAATATGTGATGGTATGTGTAGCCTCTATTCCAAATTTCCATGTGCATTTTGCTTTTGGAAACTGTGGGACAAGGAAGATTGCCTCCCACACATGTCTGTCTGTAACTGATATTTACAAGGGGTCCTCTGAGAGAAAATGAATTAGGACCTCAATCATTTTTCTTTGAAACTGAAAGTCATTAAAACACATATAGGTGAGTGGTGTGAGAACAGAGGGCATGAATAGCGATGGGAGCCCATGAGAGACAATTAAAAATAAATGAGAAGAAAATCTGACTACTGATCTAAGCTTAACACAAGGAGCTGGAAGGCAGCAGGCAAGAGTAACTGATTCTGCATGTTCTGTGCAGATCATATAACTTTGTAACTCAGCCATTATGGTTTGATTATATTTTGAGTTAATGATGGATTTAAGTTGATAATATTTTATTTAGGTTTTTACATTATACATATTCATAGTGAAGATTGATCCTTGGTTTTCTTTTCTTACTTTCTTTTTATTTGGATTTTATTTGCCAAGTTTGAATATCAGGACTGTGCTACTAAATTTTACATTGTTTCATATGGTTCATAATACTTTGAGTGGTATAATATTTTCATTGGAGATATAATACATCTTACACTTTAAATAATCTAAGTTAGGAAATATTTGGGAAGTTGGAGATGGTGATCATTCTTTTGATCTCTATAGTTATCAAACATTCTACATATTTAGGGGCCTTTGGTTTATTTCATTAAAACTTGCTAATATGTTAACATTATCTTTCATATATCATTCCTATATTTTTGTAGTTTTATCCTTTTTCTCAAGTTGCATGATTGTGTTTAATTTTTGCTTTTCATGATTTCATGTTTTCACTATGTTTTTTAAAGACCAAACTATTATACTCTTTCTCTGTTTCCTACTTTATTTTTCCTTTTACTATGTTAACCTCTTCCTTTTTACATTCCTCAGGTCTACTTTGTATTCCATGTATTGTGTTATGTTTAGTTCACAAATCATATTACATTCCTTAAGTGTTCTATAGAGTGGTATTGTTTTATTATTATTATTTTTAATTAGAGAACCCATTTCAAAGTTATCATGGAGAAAGACTGAATTTTCATACAGAACTGCTTATTTGGTGTAGTCCCATCTGGGAAACATTGACAATGCTCTTTAGTTCCACTCCCTAGCAACTACAGTTTATACTTTTTGACTGATGAAAAATACTGCATCTTATAAATAATCCATCTTATAAGAATATTCATCTTATGAATAACAACACAAGAGAACAATTACACATAGACATCACCAGATGGTCAATACTGAAATCAGAATGATTATATTGTTTGCAGCCAAAGATGGAGAAGCTCTATACAGCCAGCAGAAACAAGACTGGGAGCTGAATTGTGGGTCAGATCACGAACTCTTTATTGCCAAATACAGACTAAAATTGAAGATAGTAGGCAAAACCACTAGACCATTCAGGTATGACCTAAATCAAATCCCTTATGATTATACAGTGGAAGGGACAAATAGATTCAAGGGATTAGATCTGATACACAGAGTACCTGAAGAACTACGGAAGGAGGATCATAACATTGTGAAGGAGGCAGGGATCAAAACCATCAGCAAGAAAAACAAATGCAAAAAGGCAAAAGGATTGTCTGAGGAGGCCTTACAAATACCTGAGAAAAGAAGAGAAGCTAAAGGCAAAGGAGAAAAGGAAAGATATACCCATTTGAGTGCAGAGTTCCAAAGAATAGCAAGGAGAGATAAGAAAACCTTCCTCAGTGATCAGTGCAAAGAAATAGGGGAAAACAATAGAATGAGAAAGACTAGAGATGTCTTCAGGAAAATAAGAGATACCAAGGAAACATTTCATGAAAAGATGGACACAATAAACGAAAGAAATGGTATGGACTTAACAGAAGCTGAAGATATAAAGAAGAGGTGACAAGAAGACAGAAGAACTATACAAAAAAGATCTTCATGACCCAGAAAACCACAATGATGTGATCACTCACCTAGAGCCAGACATCCTGGAATGTGAAGTCAAGTGGGCCTTAGAAAGCATCACCATGAACAAAGCTAGTGAAGGTGATGGAATTCCAGTTGAGCTATTTAAAATCCTAAAAGATGATGCTGTTAAAGTGGTGCACTCAATATGTCTGCCAATTTGGAAAACTCAGCAGTGACCACAGGACTGGAAAAGGTCAGTTTTCATTCCAATACCAAATAAAGGAAATGTCAAAGAATGTTCAAACAACCACACAATTGCACTCATCTCACAAGCTGGCAAAGTAATGCTCAAAATTCTCCAGGCCAGGCTTCAACAATATGTGAACTATGAACTTCCAGATGTTCAAGCTGGGTTTAGGAAAGACAGAGGAATCAGAAATCAAACTGCCAACATCCATTGGATCATTGAAAAATCAAGAGAGTTCCAGAAAAAACATCTATTTCTGCTTTATTTATAACACCAAAGCCTTTGACTGTGTGGATCACAACAAACTCGAAAATTATTAAAGAGATGGGAATATCAGACCACCTTACCTGCCTCCTGAGAAATCTGTATAGTGGTCAAGAAGCAACAGTTCCAAACATGGAATGACAGACTGGTTCCAAATTAGGAAAGGAGTACGTCAAGGCTCTATATTGTCACCCTGCTTATTTAACTTATATGCAGAGTACATCATAAGAAATGCTGGGCTGGATGAAGCACAAGCTGCAATCAAGATTGCCAGGAAAAATAACAATAACCTCAGATATGCAGATGACACCACCCTTATGGCAGAAAGCAAAGAACTAAAGAGCCTCTTGATGAAAGTGAAAGAGGAGAGTGAAAAACTTGGCTTAAAACTCAACATTCAATAAACTAAGATCATGGCATCCAGTCCCATCACTTCATGGCAAATAAACGGGGAAACGATTGAAACAGTAATAGACTTTATTTGGTGGGGGGGGCTCCAAAATCACTGCAGATGATGACTGCAGCCAGTTCCTTGGAAGAAAAACTATGACCAATCTAGACAGCATATTGAAAAATAGGGACACTACTTTGCCAACAAAGGTCTGTCTAGTCAAAACTATGGTTTTTCCAGTAGTCATGTATGGATGTGAGAGTTGAACTATAAAGAAAGATGAGCACCAAAGAATTGATTCCTTTGAACTGTGGTGTTGAGTAGTCCCTTGGACTGCAAGGAGATCAAGCCAATCAATGCTAAAGGAAATCAGTCCTGAATGTGCATTAGAAGAGCTGATGCTGAAGGTGAAACTCCAATACTTGGGCCACCTGATGTGAAGAATTCACTCCTTGGAAAAGACTCAGATGCTGGGAAAGATTGAAAGCAGGAGGAGAAGGGGACAATAGCGGATGAGATGGTTGGATGGCATCACCAAGTGGATGGACATGAGTTTGAGCAAGCTCTATGTGTTGGTGATGGACAGGGAAGCCTGGCGTGGTGCACTCCATGGGCTTGTAAAGAGTCGGACACGACTGAGTGACTGAACTGAATGAATGCTGCTGCTGCTGCTGCTGCTGCTAAGTCACTTCAGTCGTGTCTGACTCTGTGCAGCCCCGTAGAGGGCAGCTCACCTGGCTCCACCGTCCCTGGGATTCTCCAGGCAAGAACACTGGAGTGGGTTGCCATTTCCTTCTCCAATGCGTGCAAGTGAAAAGTGAAAGTGAAGTAGCTCGGTCGTGTCCGACTCCCGGTGACCCCATGGACTGCAGCCAGGCTTCTCCGTCCATGGTATTTTCCAGGCAAGAGTACAGGAGTGGGTTGCCATTGCCTTCTCTGGAACTGAATGTATAATCCAGGTTTATTTTCTCCCCATATGTTGTCATTCAAGTTGCTCCAGCTTTGTTTGCTGTTGTTGATGTTTCTGCTTTTACATGTCTCATGATATGTATTTGCAAAAATATATTTTGTACATGTAACTAATTTAATGAGAATTATTTTCCAAAGAGGTTGTATCAAGAAAATTTTCTCCTACCAGAAATATATAGCCTATTGATTCACTGTATCTCTAAATCTTGGCATTGTTCTGATTTATTTTTATTGATACTTTTTATTTTATTTTATTACATTTTTGCCAGTTAAATGAGTATAGGGTTTTCTCATTGTAGTTTTATGTGTATTTTCCTGATTGTCAATGGAATAGAGGATCTCTTTCTATTGGTTGTAAATGTTTCCTTCACTTGAAATACCTTTTTTTTGCTGATTTTTCTATGAGTATATTTGGTGTCTTCTTATTGATTTACATGATATTCTTATGTTTTTCAGTTCCTATTCTTTCTTGTTTATATGTGCTGTAAATACATTTTTTTTTCCTCCCAGTCTATGGCTTGTGATTCTTTGCTTTTCTTGTGTGTGTGTGTTTGTGTTGTGTTTTTACTCTCCTAAAAGCTTAGCTCCGTGGACAGAAGTTTTGCTTTTAATATAGTCAAATTTATCAGGTCTTAAAAAATGTTTTTTTTTTTTTTTTTTTTTGTCTTTAGAAGTCTCTCTCTATCCCGAAGTCAGGAATATATTCACCAATATTTCCCATTAAACATTATACCATTTTATTTTTATATGTAAGGTTTTTAATTCCTTACATAAATTTAATTTTGAATGGTGTAACAGTCCAAATTCAGTTTTTCCCTATGAATAACTGTTTTCCCCACCTGCTTTTATTGAATAGTTTTTCTCTATCTACTATGCTATATTTGACATATCAAAATTTTATATGTGTGTGGGTGTGAGGAAATAAAGCTTTCTAGAGTTTTCAGTTCTCCTGTTAAAAAGCCCTAACCTCCTGAGACATAAAAATATAAAGATAGAAAATATTTGTCTTAATTTCTCCTAGGAACATTTTACTTTTCACATACACAAAAATGAGATTGTAGCTATTTGTCACTGTTAATTGCTTTGATCCAAAGGAATAATAAAATGTCTGTATGTCTTCCAGAGAGGGTCAAATAGTTACAGTCCTGACTAGACCCCTAGAATAAGTCCCAAAGTTCCAGGAAGACTAGAGCTCTGTCTCCCTTGGTATTTACATGCCAAAGGGTTGAAGCCCAGAACTTGGCAATATTTCTGTTTTAAAACAGAGACAACTGGGGTTTATTTAGCACTTGGAAAGATGTATTTATATTCCAGAAGGTAAAGGTAAGAACCCAGGATACTTTTCATTTAATCTTAAGCAAGCAAAGGGCTTTTTCACTGTTTGGGGGGAGAAGGAGGGAGAACAGAAGGTGGTTGCCTATCTCTTGTATAAAAATGGAGAAAATTCATTGTTAGCCATCCCTTGTTTGTGGCAAATAACCTGACAACCCAGTAGAAAGAGTCCATAAGCTTTCAGATCATCTGTGGGTCTAAGTGTAGGAACTGATGGTTGCAGTGTTTTTCTGGTTGTTGATCTGGTTATGTCAATTAGGAACTCTTTCTATGTGACCTAAATGTCTTCTGTTTTTATATCCATATATATATAACCTATACATAGCATCTATAGTATAAATGTATCTATAGCATATATACAGTATATAATTATATCCTATATAGTATAATTATATTATGCAATATTGTATACTTATAAAATATTTTAATAATTGTATTATATTTAAATATATATTATGTATATCTTTGTGTATATTTATTACATATATTAAAACATACAATTTTATATATCTATCTATATCTATATCTATCTATATATATATATATAACACATATCTATATTATGGGCTTCCCTAGTAGCTAAGATGGTAAAGCATCCACCTGCAATGCAGGAGACCTGGGTTTGATCCCAGGGTTGGGAAGATTCCCTGGAGAAGGACATGGGAACCCATTACAATATTCTTGCCTGGAGAATCCCATGGACAGAGGAGCCTGGTGGGCTACAGTCCATGGGGTTGCAAAGAGTTGTACATGACTGAATGAATAACACACATGTATATTATGTATATATGTATATACATATATGTGTATATATATGAATACAATTATTTAAAAATTTATAATTATACAATATTACATAATATAATTATAGTATATATTATATAGTATATAATTATATACCATATATATGCTGTAGATACATTTATGATACATATGCCATATATGCATGTGTATATATATATATAATATATATTATAAAAATATAAGGAATCTAGGTCATATGAAAAGAGTTCCTTATTGATACAACAAGATCAACAACCAGGAAAACACTGTAGCCATCAGTCTCTACATTTAGCCCCACAGATGATGTGAAAATTTATGGATTCTTTCTACTGGATTCTTTCTCTTTAGATTATCTTCCACAGATATAGAACATTATGGTGCAAGTGGGATAATATGTCAAACCCTTCACTTTGAAAAACATTGGATGCTTTTCTCTACTCTATTCATAATAATTCCAAGTAGTGGTAGAGCAAATCTGCTGTTTTTCTCAGAAGTATCTTAGCTAATTTTAGAATATAATTTTTCCACAAAATTCTATGACTAGCTTATTAACTTGCATGAAAAACTATTGAAATTTTGATGGAATTGCACTAAATCTATAGATTAAGGAAAAGTGCTACCATTATATCATCTTCTATCTTGAACAGATATATCTCTCTTTCTATTTAAGTCTTCCTTAATATATCAATGCAATTTTATTATTTTCCCTGTAGAGATCATCAATATCTTTAATTAGATACATATTTAAGGAATCATCATTTTTGATGCTGTTTTAATTTTTAATGATCCTAGTTATTTGTAGTTTATAAAATGCCATTTGACTTTTGAATATTGATTTCTAGCTGCCTAATGCTACCCTTCTATTTACTTTAATATTTAGTCTGTAGATTACTTTGGAATTTCTATGTAGATAAGTATTTCATCTGAAAATAATGGCAATTTACCTCCTTTTAATCCTTATGACTTTATTTTTATTTTTCAATTGTGCTGGTTATATCTCCATTATAATGTAATAGAATAAAATCAGTGATAGTGGTATTGTGTCTGATTTAAAGTTTCTCAACTCCATCACTTTGATATATAATGCTTTATTATCATTTAGTTTTAAATGTTTTCTTTTGTCCTATGAATTAGACTTAAATGCTTTATATTTATCATAGATATTTAAATTTGTCTTGTCATTACTAACTTCTACCTTGTTTCTGTTAGGGATCAAACTATAATCTGCATATTACCTGTTCTTACAAGTTTTTGTTTCAGTTGTATCTTACAGACACATCTTTGCTAACCACAGTGAGTCATTCTCTTGTATGATCAATTCCACTTAAATGTGGATGGTACCTGTAACTTCAAACCAACAGTCTATGGCCAAGGTGATGGGTTATTGCTACTGCTGCTGCTGCTAAGTCGCTTCAGTCGTGTCCGACTCTGTGCAACCCCATAGACAGCAGCCCACCAGGCTCTGCCGTCCCTAGGAGTCTCCAGGCAAGAACATTGGAGTGGTTTGCCGTTTTCTCCTCCAATGCGTGAAAGTGAAAAGTGAATGTGAAATCCTTCAGTCGTGTTTGGCTCGTCGCGACCCCATGGACTGTAGCCTATCAGTTCTTCCACCCAAGGGATTTTCCAGGGAAGAGTACTGGAGTGGGTTGCCATTTCCTTCTCCAGGGGATCTTCCCGACCCAAGGATCAAACCCGAGTCTTTCACATTGTAGGCAGAGGTTTTTACCATCTGAGCCACCAGGGAAGAGCCATATAAGCCATATAAGCCTTATAAGGCGAAGATGACAAAATTTTGAAGATGTAATTAAAGTCCCTAATTATTTGACTGTTAGTTAATCAAAGGAAGATTATCATGGGTGGGCCTGACCTAATAAGTTGAGCCCTTACAAGAAGATTTAGAGGTTAGTGACTTGAACCTACAGAAAATCTCTTTCCTTTTTGGCTTTGAAGATGAAAGTTGTCATGATTTGTACAGCCATAAGGAAATGAACATGCCAATTTTCAAAAGAGGTTTGTAAGTGACTTCTTTCCTACTTAAGCCACCAGATGAAAATATAGCTAAACCAACACTGATTTGTTATGAAGCATTGAAAACAAATATATTTTGTTACCTAGTTCATGTTCCATTTTTGAAAATGCCCAATATGTGCTTGAGAAGAATATATATTCTTTTAATTGTTGATTGAAAATTCCTGTGTGTATCCTTGAGATCAAATTCATTGTTCTTCACAGCCTTCGTCATTGTCTCTCTAGTTCAAAATAGCTTTTTGTGTCTCCAGAATTTTTTTTTCCACTTTTCCATATACTTCCTATATTCTAGGATATTCATCTGTGAAATTCCTCCAGGGTCAAACTTAGTGGATAATGGAATTTGAGTGATAGATATCTAGCATTTTGTGCTAAACTACCATCTTGGCAAGACCAAAATAACTACTTTTACACTCAACTGCCAAAATAATCATTTAAAAATGTAAATTTTAGCATGTAAACTCTGTTTTAACATGCCAATAGATTCCCATGGCTCTAAAAATCAAAATCAAAAGTTCCAATAAATGCCATGAGGCCTGGCTCAATCTGAACCCTATTTCATTACAGCTGTCTCATCCTATTTCCCCCCTCACTCCTACATTTCTGCAAGTTGCTGGAGTTGGTCTTTCAAGTCTTTTATGGTGCCAAATTCCTTCCCATAACAAGGCTTTTGCACATGCTATTTCCTCCTTTGGGAATGTTCTTCCCTTTCTTCTTCACCTAGTTCTTCTGTTCATCTTTGATATTTCAGCTTGAGACTCCTCACGGAATCATTCAGTTACCTCTTGGACTAGGTCAAATGCTCCTGTTCTTGGAGCATGCTGTACTACTCTTTCATATCACTAGTCAAAGTTGAAGTTTTACATTTGAGTATTTGGTAAATGTCTCTCTACTCTGCATTTTAAGTCTATGAGGTCAAGGATGTTGTTTATCTTGTATAGCATTATAGCTCTATTTCCTGGCACTGTATACTTCATATAATACTTGCTCAATCGATATTGAAATGAGGCAGAATCACATAGTGGCAGATACCAAGATTTTAGATTTCTGTTTTCAAATCTAGTTCAACCACTTACTGAGGGACCAAATTACTCAACATCTCTGTGCTTAAGTTTCTGCATCTGTAAGATGAGGATAATAACAGCATCTAACTTATAGAGTTATGTAGAGAATTAGATGAGTTATTATATGTAAAACACATTAAATGTTACCTGGCTCATAATAAATATTATATTATAGTTCACTGTTATTAAGTGAAATGAAATATGCTTTCAGGTTTACATGGTTATAACCGCATAATCTAAAATATACATAAGTATATATATATATTGCTCTTTTGATTTATAATATAGAGATGATTGACCAAAATATAGAAAACTCTGTTGTTCCAGAATGATTCTAGATCACTATTAATTTGATAATCCTTTCACCCCTGGCAAATTTACCAGAATGATTGTGACTATGATGAAGTTGCCAAAATATCTCACTTTGGAAACCTTCTTACAGGTTTATAAGTATGTTCATCATCTGATTCTTATAACAACTTGATCAAGGGGGTCTTTTGTCATCTCCATTTTTTCATATGGGGAAAATAAGGTTCATAGACTTTATTTTTTCTTGGAGTAATAAAAAATGAAATTAGTATTTTCAATATTCATCTTCATGTGTTGTAATGGAAAGGTTCTTCCCTCTGTTATGTTGAACACTGTGATAAAGGGAGAGGCATCCCTGGTGGCTCAGACAGTAAAGAATATGCCTGAAATGAGGAGACCTGGGTTCGATCCCTGGATTGGGAAGATCCCCTGGAGAAAGGAACAACTACCCACTCCAGTATTCTTGCCTGGAGAATTCCATGGACAGAGGAGTCTGGTAGGCCACAGGCCATGGGGTTGCAAAGAGTGGCACATGGCTGAGCGACTTCATTTCTATAAGTAAAAGTACAGAAAATATGCATGTCAACAAAAGACATTTTACTGGGCAGAGAAGACATATATTAATTTCTTACATCTTTAGATTTATCTATTCTTTTTATTTTGTCTCATCATTTACAGAAGCTAAAAGCTGGACAAACTTCTAAAATTGAATGCAACCTTTAAAACTGATGTACCTCTGCCTGAAACATATTCTGTCCATAATTTTTTTTAATTATAGTCATGTAACATTTTAAGTTCAAAATTATTTATATGTTTAGTTAAAAGAAGACAAACTATGCTTGTATGTTGCTTTAAAAAGTACATTCCTTACTTGATTAACATTATTTGAATCTACCTTTCCATTTATTTTATTTTATTTTATTTTATTTTTTTTAATAAATTTATTTATTTTAGTTGGGGGCTAATTACTTTACAATATTGTAATAGTTTTTGCCATACATTGACATGAATCAGCCATGGGTTTACATGTGTTCCCCTTCCTGGACCCCCATTTATTTTAAAATCTATTCCCATCTATTCTTTCTAATATTGTGTTCTCACTTAAGGTTAGTCCACTATAAAGTATCAATTGTTTTTAACTTATATGTTTCCTTATCATTGCTTAATTTATATACCTAAAATGTGCTTTTCTTGCTAAATATGAAGCAGTCTGCTCTAGCTGGATTTCTTCAGTTGCATTTCTTCTTTTCTAACCTGGTAAAAATTTTTCACTATCATCTGCAATTTCTCCCTAGTGTATGCCAAGAATGAAAGAAGGTTAAAACACCGTTATCCTCATTAACTTGCTTAGGTCAGGCTCATAGGTGGGGAGCTGTTTATTTTTTTCAAAATATAATCCTAGTGGCTCATAATTATAATTTCCCAGAAATTCAAGTGAAATATAAATGGGATAATGGCAGAAACCTATTCATCACTCTCAGTTCAGTTCAGTCGCTCAGTCATGTTCGACTCTTTGTAACCCCATGAACCGCAGCATGCCAGGCCTCCCTGTCCATCACCAACTGCCGGAGTTTACCCAAATTCATGTCCATTGAGTGGGTGATGCTATCTAATCATCTCTTCCTCTGTTGTCCCCTTCTCCTCCTGCCCTCAATCTTTCCCAACATCAGGGTCTTTTCAAATGAGTCAGCTCTTTGCATCAGGTGGCCAAAATATTGGAGCTTCAGCTTCAACATCAGTCCTTCCAATGAACACCCAGCACTGATCTCCTTTAGGATGGACTGGTTGGATCTCCTTGCAGTCCAAAGAACTCTCAAGAGTCTTCTCCAGCACCACTGTTTCAATTCTTCTGTGTTCAGCTTTGTTTACAGCCCAACTCTCACATCCATACATGACTACTGGAAAAACCATAGTCTTGACTAGACAAACCTTTATTGAGAAAGTAATGTCTCTGCTTTTTAATATGCTGTCTAGGTTTGTCATAAATTTCCTTCCAAGGAGTAAGCGTCTTTTAATTTCATGGCTACAATCACCATCTGCAGTGATTTTGGAGCTCAAAATAATAAAGTCAGCCACTGTTTCCCCATCTATTTGCCATGAAGTGATGGGACTAGATGCCATGATCTTAGTTTTCTGAACTTTGAGCTTTAAGCCACCTTTTTCACTCTCCTCTTTCACTTTCATCAAGAGGCTCTTTAGACCTTCTTCACTTTCTGCCATAAGGGTGGTGTCATCTGCATATCTGAGGTTATTGATATTTCTCCTGGCAATCTTGATTCCAGCTTGTGCTTCTTCCAGCCCAGCGTTTCTCATGATGTGCTCTGCATATAAGTTAAATAAGCAGGGTGACAACATACAGCCTTGACGTACTCCTTTTCCTATTTGGAACCAGTCTGTTGTTCCATGTTCAGTTCTAACTGTTGCTTCCTGACCTGCATACAGGTTTCTCAAGAGGCAGGTCAGGTGGTATGGTATTCCCATCTCTTTTATAACTCTAAATTATAGTATTTTTTTCTAATCCAATGGCTTCTACTACACACTGGCCACCACCCAAAACATTTGTCACTGGTTTGCTTACGATTTGTTATTTTATTATTGTTATGAATAGTTTATTGGTAGAAGAAAAATGTTCATTCACTTTCAAAATAGTATATTATAAGTAGAGTCATATTGAATATTACAAGAAGCCAGAGAATGACTCTCTTTTTTTTATTACTTTCTAACATTCACCCTTTTGAAAAGATTATTATATTTTTTCAGTTTCCATCCACTTGATTGTGTAGAAGTTATTTTTCTTCCGTCATGGGATTGCATGATGGTTTACTGAAGTTATAGGAAGGACTTTCAAAAATATTTATCTTCAGTGTTTTCCCCTGATTGCTTCCCCTCCTACCCTCACTGACTTTCTGTTTGTCAGCTCTTTTCCCACTATCAAGTAATGAATTGCAAGGAAATCATGGTGGATGTTGTTACACAATCAGTGGAACACTGGAATAGACCTTAACATTACAAAACACTTTTGGAGTCTGAAAGTCAGATGCAGTGGATAAATTAGCAAAAATGGGCAATTTATTTTAACAGTGACAGTAAAGTATGAGTAGAAGTCAATGATAACTAGAAGGTGTAGATAAGATGGCAATAAAAGAGAGTTAAGAGTTTCATAGGCATTAAGAACAGGGGAAAAAGAAATAAAAATTCACATAAATGTTTCTCTACTAAAGGATCATTTTCCAGTGGATCACGTTTTGTCAGAACTCTCCACTCTGACCTGTCCATCTTGAGTGGTCTACATGTCATGGCTCATAGTTTCATTGAGTTAGATAAGGCTGTGACCCATGTCATTAGTTTGGTTAGTTTTCTGAAATTGTGGTTTTCATTCTGTCTGCCCACTGATGGATGAGGGTAAGAATCTTGTGGAAGATTCCTGATGGGAGGGACTGGCTGCTGGAAAACTGCATCTTGCTCTGGTGGGTGAGGCCATGCTCAGTAAGTCTTTAATCCAATTTTCTGCTGACAGGTGAGGCTGTGTTCCCTCCTTGTAGTTTGGCCTGATGGTTTTGGTAGTGGCAGTAATGGCGACCTCCATCAAGAGGACTTATGCCAGCATGCTGCGTATTCGTGCCACTTCAGTATTCCTGCCTTAAGAACCTCATGAGCAGTATGAAAAGGCAAAAAGATATGGCAATGAAAGATGAACTCCCAAGGTTGGTAGGTTCCCAATAAGCTATTGGACAAGAGTGGAGAAATTGTTCCTGAAGGAATGAAGAGGTGGAACCAAAGCAGAAACAACACCCAGTTCTGGAAGTATATGGTGGTGGAAGCAAAGTCCGATGCTGTACAGAACAATGGTGCATAGGAACCTGGAATGTTAGGTTCATGAATCAAGGTACATTGGAAGTGGTCAACAAAGAGATGGCAAGAGTGAACATTGACATTTTAGGAATCAGTGAACTAAAATGGAACAGAAAGGGTGAATTTAATATCTACTACTGTGGGAAAGAATCCTTTAGAAGAAATGGAGTAGCCCTCATTAGTCAATAAAGAGTCTGAAATGCAGTACTTGAGTGCAATCTCAAAAATGACAGAATGATCTCTGTTTGTTTCCAAGAAAACCATTCAATATCACAGTAATCCAAGTCTATGCCCCAAACACTAATGCTGAAACACTAAGAAGCCAAAATTGAACAGTTCTATGAAGATCTACATGACATTCTAGAACTAACACCAAAAAAGAAGTCCTTTTCATCATATGTGACTGGAATTCAGAAGTAGGAAGTCAAGATATACCTGGAGTAACAGGCAAATTTGGCCTTGGAGTACAAAATGAAGCAGGGCAAAAGCTAACAGAGTTTTGGCAAGAGAACAAACTGGTCATAGCAAGTACCCTCTTCCAACAACAGAAAAGATGACTGTACACATGGACATCACCAGATGGTCAATACTGATCAGATTGGTTATGTTGTTTGCAGCTGAAGATACAGAAGCTCTATACAGTCAGCAAAACAAGACCAGGAGCTGACTGTGGCTCAGATAGTAAATTCCTTATTGCCAAATTCAGACCTTTAGTTGAAGAAAGAAGGGAAAACCACTAGGTCATTCTGGTATGACCTAAATCAAATCCCTTACAATTATACATTGGAAGTGACAAAAAGACTCAAGGGACTAGATCTGATACAGTGCATGAAGAACTATGGAAGGAGGTTTGTAACATTGTAAAGGAGGTGGTGATCAAAACCACCCCAAGAACAAGAAATGCAAAAAGGCAAAATGGTTGTCTGAGGAGGCCTTACAAATAGCTGAGGAAAGAAAAGAAACAAAAGACAAAGGAGAAAAGAAAGATATACCCATCTGAATGCAAACTTCCAAAGAATAGCAAGGAGAGATAAGAAATCCTTCCTCAGTGATCAAAGCAGAGAATTAGAGGAAAATAATAGAGTGGGAAAGACTAGAGATCTTTTCAACAAAATTAGAGAGACCAAGGGAACATTTTATGCAAAAATGGGCATAATAAGGACAGACATGGCATGGACCTAAGAGAAACAGAAAATATTAAGAAGAGGTGGCAAGAATGCACAGAAGGACTATTCAAAAAAGATCTAATGAACCAGAAAACCACAATGGTGTGATCACTCACCTACAATCAGACAAGTTGGAGTGTGAAGTCAAGTGGGCCTTAGGAAGCATGACCACTAACAAAGCTAGTGGAAGTGATGGAATTCCAGCTGAGCTATTTCAAATCCTAAAAGATGATGTTGTGAAAGTGCTGCACTCAATAAGCCAGCAGATTTGGAAAAACACAGCAGTGGCCACAGGACTGGAAAAGGTCAGTTTTTATTTCAATCCCAAAGAAAGATGGTGCCAAATGATGTCCAAAGTACTGCACAATTGCACTAATTTCACACACTATCAAGGTAATGCTCAAAAACCTCCAAGCTAAGCTTCAATAGTATGTGAACCAAGAACTTCCGTATGTTCAAGCTGGATTTAGAAAAGACAAAGGAACCAGAGATCAAATTGCCAATGTCTGTTGGATCATAGAAAAAGCAAGGGAGTTCCAGAAAAAATATTTACTTCTGCTTCATTGACTGTTCTAAAGCCTTTGACAGTGTGGATTACAACAAACCATGGAAAATTTTTAAAGAGACGGGAATACCTGTTCATCTGACCTGCATCCTGAGACATCTGTATGCAGTTCCAGAAACAATAGTTAGAACTGGCCATTGAACAACAGATTAGTTCCAAATTGGGAAAGGAGTACGTCGAGGCTGTATATTGTCATCCTGCTTATTTAACTTTTATGAAGGGTACATCATGCGAAATGATGGGCTGGATGAAGCACAAGCTAGAATAAAGATATTGCCGGGAGAAATATCAAAATCTCAGATATGCAGATGACACCACCCTTATGGCAGAAAGTGAAGAGGAAGTAAAGAGCGTCTTGATGAAGGTGAAAGAGGAGAGTGAAAAAGCTGGCTTAAAACTCAACATTCAAAAAACAAAACTCATGGCATCTGGTCCCATCACTTCATGGCAAATAGTTTGGGAGACAGTGACAGACTTCATTTTCTTGGACTCCAAATCACTTCAGATTGTAACTGCAGCCATGAAATTAAAAAATACTTGCTCCTTGGAAGAAAAACTGTGACAATCCTAGATGGCATATTAAAAAGCAGAGATGTTACTTTGCCAACAAAGGTCTGTATGGTTTTTCCAGTAGTAATGTATGGATGTGAGATTTGGAACATAAAGAAGGATAAGCATCTAGGAATTGATGCTTTTCATCTGTGATGTTGTAGAAGACTCTTGGAGTCCCTTGGACACCAAAGAGAGCCAACCAGTCAATCCTAAAGGAAGTCAATCCTGAATATTCATTGGAAAGACTGATGCTGATGCTGAAGCTTCAATACTTTGGCCATCTGATGAGAAAAGCTGACTTATTAGAAAAGACCCTGATACTGTGTAAGATTGAAGGCAGGAAGCAAAGGGTACACCAGAAAATGAGATGGTTGGATGGCATCACTGATCAATGGACATGAGTTTGAGCAAGGTCCAGGAGATGGTGAAGAACAGGGAACCCTGGTGTGCTGCAGTCCATTGGGTTGCAAAGAGTTGGACACGACTGAGAGACAAACAGCAAAAGATTCCAAGAGTTAGGAATCCATTGAAATAAAATTTCTGACTACACATGAACTTGGATTAAAATAACTAATTCACTAGTTGCATGGGATGTAGGTGGAGGTAGTAAGTCATTTTAACTTAATAAACATTTACCAAATACCTCTTGCATGCAAAGTGCTGATCTAAATTACTGTGGGAGAACAAATGAGATTAAAATCTTCCTATGCAATTCTGGGTAAAGAAGCTTTCAGGTATCAATCTCCTGAGTGTATTAAATGCTTATGCCTTCTCTATGGGTAATATCAGGAAGTTCAGCAATTCAGTCTATTGATTTACAAAGTTCCCAGTATTTCTCTCTTTTCAGTCTGTACCCAGGGTTATCTAAGTTCTTGTGAATAACTTTTTTGTTAGATTGAGGATGAGGAGATTTCTATTTTGTTGGCCCTCCTTTTTATATTGTGCAGATTACCATCTAAGGGCTTTGGCTGCTGACAAATCAAGTGAAACAGGAAAGCTGAGTGACATCACAAGTTTTCTTGGAGATTCTTTAAAGGGAGTTGCTTACTTTTCAATGTTGTTAGAATCAGAGAAAGGGCTCCCCACCAAACTGGTGAGGAATATTTGAAATAGCTATTTTCATTCATCCAGTTGTATATGAAAGTCTGTTCTAAGATGATGGGATAGGATAAACTCTGATGTCAGCTGCCTCATAAACATCAGGCAGTAGCAACATAGGATGGTCTACTTATTCTCAGAATGATCATATAGAGTCTAATATCAAGGGAGGTGTGGAACAATGCTAAAGGCATCAACATCTCAGGGCACTGTGAATAGCTGTGCAGTTATACACCCACAACTCTAGAGGGCATAGTTCATATTATAGTCTTGTAAACGGTACCCCCTGTATAATCTTAAATGTTGACCCTGACAAAACTATTTGTGAAAGTTTGAACTGAGAAGCTTAGTCTTTTTCACGTGATGCTGCCATGGATCCATTTACATAGATTGTTTTTGATAGTTCTTTGTAGGATGATTATTCCACAGTTATTCACAGCTGAAGGGCTTCATGTCTTAATAGGCCAAGTTTTGCATCTCTTAGTAATCATCTCTCTCAGTGTAGTTGCCTCATGAGCCCAGAACTGCTGACCTCCTTTTGTTTCTGGAGACCAACTTCCTACAAGTAGGAAGATAGCCTTTTCCTAGACAATTCTTGCCTGGAGAATCCCAGGGATGACGGAGCCTGGTGGGCTGCCGTCTATGGGGTCGCACAGAGTCGGACACGACTGAAGCGACTTAGCAGCAGCAGCAGACAATTCAAAATCTACTGAAATATCCCTTATATGCTTCTTCTTGGACAATGGAGTCTACTTATCCCACACTTACATAAGTAAGACAATACAAATGGCTCTTCACAAGACAAGCAAGATCTTCTTCAAGGTGGTTTATTGTCCTTGAAGTAACTATCAAGTTTTCTCACTGAAAAATATCTTTATTTTTTTAATTAGTTTATTTATCTATTTTTTAACTTTACAATATTGTATTTGTTTTGCCATACATTGACATGAATCCATCATGGGTGTACATGTGTTCCCCTTCCAGAACCCCCCTCCCACCTCCCTCCCCATCCCATCCCTCCAGGTCATCCTGGTGCACCAGCCCCGAGCACCCTGTATCATGCGTCGAACCTGGACTGGCAATCCGTTTCACATATGATAATCTTTAAAAAGATACATTATGTACCGTTTGGCTGTCCTTCTGGTAGATCCCCTGTTGTATAAATAGATACAAAGGATAGGCCCTGAAAACATGGCATGGATGCATATATGTGTTACAGAAATAGTAGTAGAAGATAATGTAAGTTGTATGGGAAATGTCAAGTGCTATGATGGTGCATAAAAGGGAGAGATGCTCTTCCTGTCAAGGAAACCAAAATATCACTCAGGAAATGGCTTTAGAGCTAGGCTTTGAAGGATGGTTACAATTTGAGTTGGAAATGATCATGTGGATGAAATTTGCAGAAGGAACAACATGAGTAAGGACATATAATGAGAGATGCAAGTGCTTTATTTGGGAGTGATGAAGAATACAGTATTCCTAGACCATGGGGCAAATGGCAGAAAATAAATTATTGGTAAGTTTGGAGAAGTACATTGAGGAACACCTTGACAAGATATAACATTTTAATGATTTAACAAAGATTTATTATGTTACTACTGTATACCAAATACTGTTCCTGCACTGGGAATATAGTGAAGACCATGCTAAAATCCCTCATGGATCATAAATTCCTTATAGGGAAACACAAGATTTTTTTAAAAAAAATCAATAAATAAGGTGATTTCAGATAGTGAAGTTAAATGGGGATTTGGAGGTGAGGAAATCAGGATTTACTTTAGCAAAAAGGATAAGAAATATTCTCTTTGAGGAAATGACATTTGAACTGACAAGTTTAACTGCTCAATTTGAACTGCTGAATGATGAAAGGAAGCCGTCTTGCATAGAGCCAAGACAAGAATCCTTGAAGCAGAGGGAGTTAGTTCAAAGCCCTTGGAATAGAAATGAACTTGATGTGCTTCAAGAACAATAAAAGTCAGTATAGCTAGAGAGAATTGAGGAGGTAGGGGTATATCCTGAGGTAGGCAGAGCCAATATCATGCTGGGCACAGCAGGCCATGTTAAGGGGATTTTGCTTTATTAAATGAGTAGAGAATACCAAGTAAAACCCATAGAACAGGGCCTGACACAGGGAAATTGTACAGTAAGTGTTAGTTATGATGATGGTGTATGTGATGGGAAGCTGCTTGAGAGTCTAGATCAGGGCACTGATTGATTTATAGTTTAAAGATATCACTCTGGCTGCTACATGTGTACAGAATGGATTTCAGAACAGGGGTTAAGTGTGGGTGGTGAAAATAGAAGCTATCAACCCCATTAGTGGCTGTTTTAGTGTTTTAGTTGGGAAATGTATTGTTTAAGAGTTTGTATGCTATTCTGGCTTCAGTAGGGAGCCACCAAAACTTTCTGATCAGGGAAGTGATATGATCAAATGAACAGTATCTTCACAATTATTAAGTGAAATGTCATTTTAATAATAGTCTAAATAACAGTTTTTGAAAGAAAATTCTGAAGTGGTGCCAGACTTTGCTATTTTGGTTGTCTTTATGAATTCCATATATAGTTTTCTTTGGCTGAACTTAAAGTGCAGCTCATTTATGAAATGAATTTATTTACTCTCCTATTCCTAACCCATATGCTTACAAGCTTATAGAGATACAGTCTAAATCATCACTGTTTCATCAGTTATAAACACAAGCTTTTCAAGACAATGCACTACATAGAAGTAGATAATCATGATAGTCATGGTTGAACTCTATCCTTGTGGAGAAATCTAGTATGGATAACACACAAAAGCAGTAGTCTGGTTATTCTTTGATACAAGCTTACCATGCTTTGAGAAATTTTATTCCACTTTATTATCTTGCTATTATTTAATTTTATAAGCTCTCATTCAAAATGTCCAAGTTAAAAAGCTGTTGCTCTGCAAATAAATTCATCAGTACCATCTTTCTAGATTCCATATATATGTGTTAGTATACAATATTTATATTTCTCTTTCTGACTTATTACACTCTGTATAATAGGCTCTAGGTTTGTCCACCTCATTAGAACTGACTCAGATGTGTTCCTTTTTATGGCTGAGTAATATTCCATTGTATACATGTACCACAGATTCTTTATTCATTCATTTCAAGGCAGCAATGGAGAAACAAACACAGAACAGATTTATGGACATGGGGGGAGGGGAGAAGGGAGAGGGTGAGATGTATGGAAAGAGTAACATGGAAACTTATAATACCATATGTAAAATAGGTAACCAATGGAAATTTGCTGTATGACTCAGCAAACTCAAACAGGGGTTCTCTAACAATCTAGAAGGGTAGGATGGGGAAGAAGATGGGAGGGATGCTCAAGAGGGAGGGGACATGGGTGTACCTATGGCTGATTCTTGATATTTGACAGAAAACGACAAAATTCTGTGAAGCAATTATCCTTCAATTAATAAATATATATATATTTTTTTTTTTTAAAAAGCTGTTGCTTAACTTGAAATTCACCTCAGATAATCATCATTCCTTAAGAAAATTCACTGCAAAAATATGTCAGTGGAAGATTTTTAAGTAACTATTTTCATGGAAATCATTTAAAGAAGGTTTTTATTTAGCCAATTTTTAACAAAATATACTTCATTTTATAACATCTTTCCAAGAATAAATGAATCTACAAATTAAATTAGTGAATTTATGGGGCATTTGTTAAGAGATTTGTACATGAGATAGTTCTCTAGCTTGTGAAAACTCAGTAACAGAATTGTTACCATAGTAATTGTTACTTCCTTAGTAATTTTTTGATCATTTGTTATATTTAGTAACAAGTAGTTAAGATAATATGATGGTTTGAAAACTAAGCACTTTAAAGGAAACTTTCAAACTATAAGGGACACAGACATTAATTTTGCTATGTTTTTAGCTGATTTCATCTCTAGTCTAGAAAATTCTCCAGATTTTATACAATTGCAGGATTTAAGCACCCTTTATTATCAAGTTTTTACAATGACCAATAATAAAAGCCTCTATTTTCTGGCAAGGAATAAAAGCTGCCATTTTATCTTACAACTCAGAAGACAGTTGCTAGGGTATGATCAAAAGCATGACATATCAACAAGTCACCATCTGGTGTGATAGCATAGCTTTGCTCTTCCTTGACTCAACTAGCTGCAAACTTTATTTAAGTCAACCATTGCCTAGACTTAATATATCATCTGCCTTAAAGTGCTAACTGGTTAAAGAACACTTGTCACAATGACCTTTAAGCAAACCTCTTTAAAAGTCTCTGAAAGTTGGTAAATATCTTGGGTTTCTTTCTGCTGATTGCATCAACTGTTGTCATTCCCCTAGTAAATAATCAGGTTACTCACAGGTAAATTGTCACTAGAGATGCAATATCAAACAGATGGACAGAGATTGCCAGTGTCTTATAAAACCATCACCTTTATATTTTTTGAGGCAGAAAATACAAGTGGGCTTGCTGTCAGTTTTTTCTTTAACTTTAGTTGATCTACTACAACTAGTTTTACAAAAACTTTCTTCTGGTATTGCTGAGTTAATATGTAATTGCCTTTATAATGACACTTTAGCTGCTTATTGCAAAGGGAAAGGAAAACTTGGTGCATATTGGAGTTCACCTTAAGATGATAAACTTTAATGGAGGATGCATAGTCTGTATTTTTTTAGTGTTAGATTGGGTCCCATTGTATATCAGCTTAGACTGACAGTTCTGAAAATTAGTGGTTTTGCTTCAGCTCTAATGGATATCCTTAACAGACACATTGAGGTATGGTAGAAAAATATCTTTTATGGAGACTTGCCATAGAGTTTCCCTCCACACCTCAAAAATTTGTGTGTGCCTCTGAGACAGATATTTCTATCAATATGTGGTTGGAATACTGAGGCTCATGAGACAGATTTTAAGACAAAATATTTTGTTCTATTCTTATCTCTTCTCTACAGATAACACACGAGAAGGCTGTTTCATGTGCAGAGAATCAGACAAACTGCTATAAAATCAGAAAGCAGAAATACATTCAGTTTAAAATTCCACTTATCTCTGTCAAGTGTTTTCCTCTACTATTTATCAATCTATTTCTTCTACACTACCATAGATACTCTATATATTTAAACCATTTTTATATAGTATGGTGATGTATTACAGATGGATTCCATTTAGAACATTGACTCATTCAATAACCATTTAAAATTTTATTTTAAATCATTGCTATATTTTTCTCAATATTTCAAGAAGCACAATTTTATTTACCTGCTTTGAAAGGGAAGTTTAATGCTATTGGATGCCTATATACATTGAGTATTGCATTTTAATTTTTGTGATAGTTTATTATTATTAGTTTACTTCTGCATGTGTTTCCTACATTTCAGCTCAATCTTCTCTATACATAAAAAAAAAATGAAGAATGCGTTTTCTCATATAATCCTAATCAGCTCAAGCTCACTTTTCACATTAAATTAGTGTAAAGCAATACATACTACTGCCAGGGATAACAACGAGCATAACAAAATTAACATAGGAACTGGCTCGGTGACTCCCTTCTCTGAGCTACTATTGCAATTATAGAGAGAAGTGTGGAGTTTGGCATTTGTTCATGCATATTAGCTCTATCTCTCTACCTATTTAAATTTGCTTAATCCAGATAGTAAAATTTATTTGGGATGGATTATGGAGAACTAGAAGCTAAGAGAGAACTGGAAAATGGCACTCATTGCTACTGTCTGACTTACTTCTCTCTCATAGCCTGCCTGAAATCCCAGCT
The DNA here is from genome assembly GCF_054371585.1 of Giraffa tippelskirchi. Classification (NCBI taxonomy): domain Eukaryota; kingdom Metazoa; phylum Chordata; class Mammalia; order Artiodactyla; family Giraffidae; genus Giraffa; species Giraffa tippelskirchi. The sequence goes on from NC_137289.1 coordinate 67,448,692, forward strand.
GCCATTCTTTCTCTTTTCTACATCTTCACTTTGCCTTACCTGGTAAAATGAAACATCACTGTCAGCCCTCCAATATGATTTCATTTTTTTCTAGATGAGGAATAAGCAGGAATTGAATGCTAGAACTAAAGTGTCTAGATTTTTCTTTTTCTTTTACATCCCAAAGCTAAAGCTAATAAGGAAAATGTGAAATAAAAATGTGCATGTCGTATTTTCACTGTTTTCTCTTATAAATACAACAGTATTCATGTTTCATAAGTCATCTTTTATGTGAAGTATTAAGGACAGTTAGGATGGATTATACTATGTAGAATCACTAGAGGGAAGCATGCCCTATTAAGAAAAAATCTTATGAAAAGGATTACTTGTGTCTGCCCGTCGTGGATACCCGAGTGCCAAGTTTAATAGTCAAGTATAATACACTGGTCCAGTTATCAAAATATGAGTACCTCAACTGGTTGTTTAACTCTAGGCTTTAAGAATATAAGAAGACTTATCTAAGTTATGTAGTAGATATAGGTTCACTATACAAATATGTGAACCATAATTTTTTTTTTGATAGACTCTGATATTAACGTCCAACTCAACTTACTAAGGAACTTGTAATAATTTTCAACCAGTTTAGCCAAGGGAATAGGTCCTGGATATTTTAATCTGTTCCCATGTGCCATGCCTCATATAATTTTCATTTTACGTGGTCTGATCTTACTGAGATACTGGCTTTGTGTTTATTTACTGATTCTTAGCCATTTATGCACATGCTCAAAGAACAGCCTAATTAAATGCCAAATCTGAAATCACTGATGTTTATAGAGAGTTTTGCTTCCCTTTAGCCTGCTCAACTGAATGCCATGGGAGTGCTTTTTTACTTTTCCATTCTGAGAACCTATGTTCTCCACGGCATCTGTGTGCTACTGTTGTGGTGAAGGATCTCTGTTATTGTTGCCAAGTTTAAAATCTTTTCACTGTGAATACTAATTTTTTTTGGCTTAGAGTTTTGACTTTAAATAAATATTTTTCTTTGTGGAAACACAGACTCCAAGACATTTATTTCTTTAACTTAACAATTAAAGACCTCTCCTTCTATTGACCACTGTTTCCTCTTAACCTTTTGCCACCATGAGCAGTAGTCGCTCAGAATTTGCTCAGAGGAATTACAGTTGACTGACTTCATGCTCACTAACACTTATAGAAGTGCTAGATTTTGATTCCAGTTTTTTTTTCTTTGACTCTACACACTTATTATGGAAGTAACAATTGGTGGTACATGCATTTCATGATAAAATGACTTCACATTCATCTGGCCTAAGACATACGCAGAATACCTGAGAAAGTTTAATACATCTTTCACAGCAAGTTTGAACAATATATTCCAAACATATTCCAAACTGTAGTCTGCCAGAAGGCCTGTATTTGGAAGTGATTTCCCTGTTCTATTACTTTTATCCCCGATCTTTCTGTCCTGAATTGGATACTTTATTAAAGAAGATGACATGCCTCCTGATTGTATTCATCCTGTGTCTATCTTTACCCTCTCAGTTGTAAGTCTTCCTCATCCTTCAGTTTTGTTGAATTGTTCTCTTCACAGCAAGGTTCAACTTCTCATTTTAGACTCTGACAGGATTTGTTACCAATTTTCTGTGTTTCATCTGTCTTTGTTTCTGGATACCTACATAGAGTCCCTTACCATGGTCTGAAGCATTTTGAAATATCTCAAAATCATTTTATTTTTCTTAAGAAGATTAATTTCTTGCCAGAATACTTCCTGTGTTGTATTGTGTCAATTTTTTTTCCTGGACTTCATTTATTAAGTACTTACTATTTTCATTATTATATTCCAGACACTGTGCTAAGTGGTTTACCAGTACAATATGATGAAATTCTCACTGCAGCTTTGTGAAATAGGTAGCTGGAGGTATTTCTGTCTCCATTCCACAAATGATAAAACTGAGACAATGGTGTTAAATAAATTGCCTACACAACTAGCTTGTGATACAGCTGAGCTTTTATCATAGCAATTTCATGTAATAGCCTTCAGTTTTAATTTCCATGTACTATAAGACTTGATATTTACTTCTTTTATTAGTATGGTTGTGGTGGTTTAGTCACTAAGTCGTGTCCAACTCTTGTGACCCATGGACTGTAGCCCACCAGGCTCCTCTGTTCATGGAATTTTCCAGGCAAGAATATTGGAGTGGGTTGCCATTTCCTTATCCAAGGGATCTTCCCGAACCAAGGATCAAACTTGGGCCTCCTGCACTGCAGTGGTCTCCTACATTGCAGGCAAATTCCTTACCAACTGAAACAACAGGGAATAATGAAAGCCTATACTTTATTAATGTAGGCTCCAGTATTGCCAGTATTATTTTGGCTTCTGGTAGGTTTCAATGAGGGCAGGAACATTAGGGACATAGTGAAGGAAAGAATGTCTTCTGCCTCAAACATTTTGCTCTTGTTTGCTGTAAAATTATTTGAGTCAATATTCTTTAGTAAATGGGAATATAATTCATATTTATCTTAAAAATAACTAGTGAAATGTAGAATGATTTAGCAAGTGGTTATGCTAAATATTTTTCAACTGGCAAATGTTTGAAATAGACCAGAAAGAATAGCTTTTAGATAAAATATAACAGGAGTAAGGGAAATTCATTTGAACTTGTTCACTCTAGACACTAAATTAAATACCAATTAACATTATAAACTTAACTCAAGGAACAGTTTAAATTATGATGGGATTGCTAAATGTTCTTTATCACTCTTCTTGATACCCAATACTATCTAATGCTTAAATAGTACAGCACTCTACTCAGATTGTTTCATGAGTGTTAAGTTTGATTTCCCAACTAGATTTTTCTCTCTGAGTAAAAATTCACATTTTACATCATTCTTTTATTGAAGAACAGAATTAATATCTTAATGACAAATTGTATCTTTTCTCTTATATAGTATAGTCTAGTTTCCTAGGGCTGCCATAACAAAGTACCACAAACTGGGTGGCTAGAACAACAGAAGAGGTAAGAAAAATACACAAAAGAACTATATAAAAAGGATGTTCCTGACCCAGATAACCATGATGGTGTGATCACTCACCAAGAGCCAGACATCCTGGAATGCGAAGTCAAATGGGCCTTAGGAAGCATCACTACGTACAAAGCTAGTGGAGGTGATGGGATTCCAGCTGAGGTATTTGAAAACTTAAAAGATGATGCTGTGAAAGTGCTTCACTCAATATGCCAGCAAATTTGAAAAGTTCAACAGTGGCCACAGGACTGGAAAAGGTCAGTGTTCTTTCCAATCCTAAAGAAAGAAAATGCCAGATAGTGTTCAAACTATGACAAAATTGTACTCATTTCATACGCTAGCAAAGTATTGCTCAAAATTCTCCAAGCCATGATTCAACAATATGTGAACCATGAACTTCCAGATGTTGAAGCTGGATTTGGAAAAGACAGAGGAACCAGAGATCAAATTACCAACATCTGTTGCATCATCAAAAAAGCAAGACAGTTCCAGAAAAACATCTACTTCAGCTTTATTGACTATGCCAAAGCATTTGACTGTGTGAATCACAACAAACTGTGGTAAATTCTTAAAGAGATGGGAATACCAGACCACCTGACCTGCCTCCTGAGAAATCTGTATGGTGGTCAAGAAGCAACAGTTATAACTGGACATGGAACAACAGACAAGTTCCAAATTGGGAAAGGAGTATGTCAAGGCTGTATATTGTCACCCTGGTTAAGTAACTTATATGCAGAGTACATGATGCAAAATCCCAGGCTGGACAAAACACAAGCTGGAATCAAGATTGCTGGGAGAAATATCAAAACCTTAGATATGCAGATGACACCACCCTTATGGCAGAAAGTGAAGAACTAAAGAGCCTCTTGATGAAAGGGAAAGAGGAGAGTGAAAAAGTTGGCTTAAACCTTAACATTCAGGAAACTAAGATCATGGCATCTGGTCCCATCACTTCATGGCAAATAGATGGGGAAATAGTGGAAACAGTGAGAGACTTTATTTTTGGGGGCTAGAAAATCACTGCATAAGGTGACTGCAGCTAAGAAATTAAATGACACTTGCTCCTTGGAGGGGCTTCCCTTGTAGCTTTGTCAGTAAAGAATCTCCCTGCAGTGCAGGAGACCCATGATCTATCCCTGGGTTGGGAAGATCACCTGGAGAAGGAAATGGCAACCCACTCCAGTATCCTTGCCTGTAAAATCTATGGACAGAGGAGCCTGGTGGGCTGCAGTCCATGGGGTCGCAAAGAGTCAGACATGACTGAATGATTAACACTTACTTACTTACTTTGCTCCTTGCAAGGAAAGCTATGACCAACGTAGACAGTATATTAAAAAGCAGAGACATTACTTTGTCAACAAAGATCCTCTAGTCAAAGCTATGGTTTTTCCAGTAGTCATGTATGGATGTGAGAGTTGGACTATAAAGAAACCTGACCGCTGAAGAATTGATGCTTTTGAACTGTGGTGTTGGAGAACACTCTTGACAGTCTGTTGGACTGCAAGGAGATCCAATCAGTCTCTCCTAAAGGAAATCAGTTTATCAGTTCTGAATATTCATTGTAAGGACTAATTCTGAAGCTGAAACTCCAATACTTTGGCCACCTGATGCAAAGAACTAACTCATTTGAAAAGACCCTGATGCTGGGAATGATTGAAGGAGGGAGGAGAAGGAGACAGCAGAGGATGAGATGGTTGGATTGTATCACTGACTCAATGGACATGAGTTTGAGTAAACTCCCGTAGTTGGTGATGGACAGGGAAGCCTGCCTTGCTGCAGTCCATGGGGTCCCAAAGAGTCGGACATGACTGAGTGACTGAACTGAACTGAATGGAAGAACAACAGAAATTTATTCCCTCACAGTTCTGAAGTTTAGCTAACAAAACCAACGTGTCAGCCATACCAGGCTTCCTCCATAACCTCTCAAGAAGGTGTTCCTTGGCTTGTGGCAGCATAACTCCAATCTTTGCCTTTATCTGTACATGATAGCTTCCTGATAGCTTGGGCTTCCCTGGTGGCTCAGTTGGTAAATAATCCACCTGCAGTGCAGGAGACCCTTGTTCTATTCCTGGGTCAGGAAGATCCTCTGGAGAAAGGATAGGCTACCCATTCCAATATTCTTGAGCTTCCTTTTTGGCTCAGCTGGTAAAGAATCCGCCTGTAATGCAGGAGACCTGGGTTTGATCCCTGAGTTGGGAAGATCCCCTGGAGAATGGGACAGCTACCCACTTCAGTATTCTGGCCTAGAGAATTCCATGGACTCTATAGTATAGTCCTGGGGGTCTCAAAGAGTCAGACACAGCTGAGTGACATTGATTTTCTTTCACTTTCTCCCCTGTGTGTGTACCTGTGTCTCTTCCCCTATCCTTATTAGTCACATTGGAATAGACCCACCCTAATGATCTCATCTTAACCTGAATGTATCTGAAAAGACTCTATTTCCCAAAAGATTCTATTTCCAAACTAGTTCACACTCACAGGTACCAGAGATTAGGACTTCATTGTATCTGTTTTGAGGGATACAAAGCAACCTATAACATGGTGTTTTGGAAAACATAAGGCTTGTGTTATTCATCTGTCGCTTAAATTCTACTTGACAGAGTGCAAAACCTACCCTTTTATTCCATTCAAGTTTCCATTTTATCCTAGACCAGGGGTTGGCTAAGTATAGCCCATGGGTCAAATCTCACTCACTACCTGTTTCTAAACAGCTCATAAGCTAAGAATTAATTTTATATTTAAAAAAAAAATTATGGTAGAGACCATATCAAATAAAATCTACCATCTCTACCATTTTTAATGTATAGTACAGTAGTAATAACTACATGCATATTGTTTTACAACAGATCTCTAGAATATTTCTTTATCTTGAAAAACTGAAACTCTATACCCATTAAACAAAAACTCCCCATTTCCTTCTCATCTCCAACCCCTGGTAATCACAATCTACTTTCCGATGCTATGAATTTGATTACTTTAGATATCTCATATAAGTGGAATCATGCATTACTTGTCTTTTTGGAACAGACTTGTTTCACTTTGAATAATATTCTCAAGGTTCAACCATGATGTAGGGTATGACAAGATTTCCTTCTTTTTTAATGCTGAACAATATTCCAGTTTGTATATATACCATATTTTCTTTTTTTTTAAATATATTTATCATGCATGTTTAGATTGCTTCTATCTCTTGGCTGCTGTTAATAATACTGCAGTGAACATGGATGTGCAAATATCTCTTTAAGATATTGTTTTTAATTCTTTCGGATACATAACAAGAAGTGAGATTGCTGGATCAATGGTAATTTTAATTTCTTGAGGAACCTCTATAGTATATCCCACAGTGACTGTATTATTAAAATTCCTACCAAGAGTGCATAAGGGTTCCAATTTCTCCACATCCCCTTCAGTATTTATTTCTGTTTTAGTGATAGTGGACATACTACCAGTGTAAGGTGATATCTCATGAAGATTTTTATTTGCATTTCCCTGGTGATTAGTGATGTTGAGCATCTTTTCATATGCTTGTTGGTCATTTTTATATCTTCCTTGGAGAAATGCCTTTTCAAGTTCTTTGCCCATTTTTTAATTGGGTCATTTTGTTATTGGTGTTGTTGTTAAGTTGTGAGAGTTTTAATATATTCTGGATATTAGCCATTTATATAATATGTGGCTTGCAAATATCTTCCATTCTGTAGATTGACTTTTCAATCTGTTCATAGTATCCATTGCTTTCAGAAATATTCGAGTTTGATTTAGAACCCTTTATCTATTTTTGCTTTTCTTGCCTCTGCTTTTTGTGTCATATCCAAGAAATCATTGCCAAGTTCAATGTCCTGAAATTTTCACATGTTTTATTCTAGACGTTCTATAGTTTTAGGTCTTTAATCCATTTTAAGTTAATTCTTGTATACTGTGTAAGATAATGGCACAACTTTATTATTTTGCATGTGAATAGCCAGTTTTCCCAGAACCATTTGTAGAAGAGACTATTTTTCTTTTGTTTTATAGTCTTTGTGCCTTTGTTGAAGATCACTGGGCCACATATACAAGAATTTTTCTGGACTCTGCTTTCTGTTCTATTGGTCTACATATGTTTTTATGTTAGTTACCAAACTATCTTGAATATTGTTGCTTTGTTGTATATTTTGAATTATGAAATTTGAAGCTTCCAACTTTTTCTTTTTAAAGATTTTGTTTGTTTGTTTTGTTTTGTTTTGTCTTGGCTATTCAGAATCACATGAGTCCATATGAATATTTTGATTTTTTTCTATATCTGTGTAAGATGTTATTGAGTTTTTGATAAGGAATGCATTGAATATGTACATTGCTTTGAGTAGTATGGACAGTATAACAACATAAAACTTCTAATCCATGCATATAGAGTGTCTTTCTTTTAGCAATATTTTGTAGTTTTCAGTGTACAGATCTTTTGCCTCTTCGGTTAAGTTTTTTCTTAAGTGTTTCTTTTAGATGCTACTATAAATAAATAGCTTTTTAAAATTTTCCTTTTGGATGGGTTATTATCAGTGTATAAAAATGCAACTGAACCTAGAGTGTTGATTTTGTATCTTACAACTTTGCTGAAGTTAATTTTTTGTGTGTGAAATCTTTAAGATTTTGTACATATAAGGTCATGTCACCTGTGTACACTAATTAACACTAGTTTTACTTAGTTCTTTCCAATTTGGATGACTTTTATTTTTCTTGTCTAAGTGCTCTGGTTAAAACTTCAAGTACTATGTCGAACAGTAGTGGTGAGTGGTTATTTTTCCTTTGTTCCTAATCTAAAGGAAAAATGTCTTTCACAGTTAAAGACGATGTTAGCTGTGGACTGTATGTATATGATTTTTTTTGTAAATTTATTTAATTGGAAGCTAATTGCTTTAAATATTATAGTGGCTTTTGGACATACATTCATATGAATCAGCCATGGGTGTACACGTGTCCCCCATCCCATCCCTCAAGGTTGTCCCAGTGCACCAGCCCTGAGCACCCAGTCTCATGCATCGAACATGGACTGGAGATTTCTTTCACATATGGTAATAAACATGTTTCAACGCTATTCTCTCAAATCATCCCACCCTTGCGTTTTCCCACAGAGTCCAAAAGTCTGTTCTTTGTATCTGTGTCTCTTGCTGTTTCACATATACGGTAATTGTTACCATCTTTCTAAATTCTATATATATGCATTATTATACTGTATTGGTGTTTTTCTTTATGACATACTTCACTCTGTATAATAGGCCCCGGTTTCATCCACCTCATTAAAACTGATTCAAATGTATTCTTTTTAACAGCTGAGTGATATTCCACTGTGGATATGTACCACCGCTTTCTTATCCATTTAACTGACAATGGACATCTAGGATGCTTTCATGTCCTAGCTATTGTAAACAGTGCTGTGATGAGCATTGGGGTACACATGTCTCTTTCAATTCTGGTTTCCTCAGTATGTATGCCCAGCAGTGGGATTGCCGGGTCATATGGCAGTTCTATTTTCAGGATTTTAAGGAATCTTCACACTGTTCTCCATAGTGGCTGTACTAGTTTGCACTCCCACCAACAGTGTAAGAGGTTTCCCTTTTCTCCACACCCTCTCAGCATTTATTGTTTGTAGATTTTTGGATAGGAGACATTCTGACCGGGGTGAGATGGTACCTTACTGTGGTTTTGATTTGCATTTCTCTGATAATGAGTGATGTTGAGCATCTTTTCATCTGTTTTTTAGCAATCTGTATGTCTTCTTTGGAGAAATGTCTGAGTAGTTCTTTGGCCCATTTTTTGATTGGGTCTTTCATTTTTTTGAAATTGATTTGCATGAGTTGTTTGTATATTTTTTGAGATTAATTCTGTGTCAGTTGCTTTGTTTGCTATTATTTTCTCCCATTCTGAAGGCTGCCTTTTCACATTGCTTACAGTTTCCTTTGTTGTGCAAAAGCTTTTTAAGTTTAATTACGTCCCATTTGTTTATTTTTGGTTTTATTTCCATTACTCTGGGAGGTGGATCATAGAGGATCCTGCTGTGATTTATGTCAGAGAGTATTTTGGCTATGTTTTCTTCTAGCAGTTTTATAATTTCTGGTCTTACAATTAGATCTTCAATCCATTTTGAGTTTATTTTTGTGTATGGTGTTAGAAAATGTTCTAGTTTCATTCTTTTACAAGTGTTTGACCAGTTTTCCCAGCACCACTTCTTAAAGAAATTGTCTTTTCTCCATTGTATATTTTGCCTCCTTTGTCCAAGATAAGGTGTCCACAGATGCATGGATTTATCTCTGGGCTTTTTATTTTGTTCCATTGATCTATATTTCTGTCTTTGTGCCAGTACCATACTGTCTTGATGACTGTGGCTTTGTAGTAGAGCCTGAAGTCAAGAAAGTTGATTCCTCCAGTTCCATTCTTCTTAAGATTGTTTGGATATTTGAAGTTTTTTGTATTTCCATACAAATTGTGAAATGATTTGTTCAAGTTCTGTGAAAAATACCATTGGTAGCTTGGTAGGGATTGCATTGAATATATAGATTGCTTTGGGTAGTATACTGATTTTCACTATATATATCCTTCTGATCTATGAACATGGTATATTTCTCCATCTTTTTGTGTCACCTTTGATTTCTTTCATCAGTGTTTTATAGTTTTTTATATATAGGTCTTTTGTTTCTTTAGGTAGATTTATTTCTAAGCATTTTATTCTTTTTATGGCAATGGTGAATGGAATTGTTTCCTTTAATTCTCTTTCTGTTCTCTCATTGTTAGTGTATAGGAATGCAAGGAATTTCTGTGTGTTAATTTCATATCCTGCAAATTTACTATATTCATTGATTAGCTCTAGTAATTTTCTGGTAATGTCTTTAGGGTTTTCTGTGTAGAGAATCATGTCTTCTGCAAACAGTGAGATTTTTACTGCTTCTTTTCCAATCTGTATTATTTTTATTCCTTTTTTTTTTCTGCTCTGATTACTGTGGCAAAACTTCCAAAAATATGTTGAATAGTAGTGGTGAGATTGTTGACCCTTGTCTTGTTCCTGACTTTAGGGGAAATGCTTTCAATTTTTCAACACTGAGGATCGTGTTTGCTGTGCGTTTATCATATATGGCTTTTATTATGTTGAGTTATGTTCCTTCTATGCCTGCTTTCTGCAGAATTTTTTTATAATAAGTGGATGTTGAATTTTGTCAAAGGCTTTCTCTGCATCTATTGAGATAATCATATGGTTCTCTATCTTTCAATTTGTTAATGTGGTGTATCACATTGATTGATTTGTGAATATTGAAGAATGTTGCATCCCTGGGATAAAGCCCACTTCATTATGATGTATGATCTTTAATATGTTGTTGGATTCTGTTTTCTAGAATTTTATTGGGGATTTTTGAATCTATGTTCATCAGTGATATTGGCCTGTAGTTTTCTTTTGTTGTGGCATCTTTGGTTTTGGTATTAGGGTGATGGTGGCCTTATAGAATGAGCCTGGAAGTTTACCTTCCTCTGCAATTTTCTGAAAGAATTTGAGTAGGATAGGTGTTAGTTCTTCTCTAAATTTTTGGTAGAATTCAGCTGTGAAGCCATCAAGATTTCTGATTAGTTTCGATTTCTGTGCTTGTGATGGGTCTGTTAAGATTTTCTATTTCTTCCTGATTCAGCTTTGGAAAGTTATACTTTTCTAAGAATTTGTCCATTTCTTCCAAGTTGTCCATTTTATTGGCATATAGTTGCTGATAGTAGTCTCTTTTCATCCTTTGTTTTTCTGTGTTGTCTGTTGTGATTTCTCCATTTTCATTTCTAATTTTGTTGAATTCATTCTTCTCCCTTTGTTTCTTGATGAGTCTGGCTAATTTGGGGTGTCTATTTTATTTATCTTCTTGAAGAACCAGCTTTTAGTTGTGTTGATTTTTGCTTTAGTCTCCTTTGTTTCTTTTGCATTTATTTCTGCCCTAATTTTTTATGATTTTTTTCCTTCTACTAACCCCGGGGTTCTTGAATTCCTCTTTTTCCAGTTCCTTTAGGTGTAGAGTTAGGTTATTTTTTGTTTTTTCTCTTGTTTCTTGAGGTAAGCTTGTATTGTTATGAATCTTCCCCTTAGCAGTGCTTTTACTGAATCGCATAGGTTTTGGGTTGCTGTGTTTTCATTTTCATTCGTTTCTACGCATATTTTGATTTCTTTTTTTTTTATTTCTTCTGTGGTTTGTTGGTTATTCAGAAGCATGTTGTTTAGCCTCCATATGTTTGTATTTTTAATTTTTTTTCTGTAGTTGACATCCAATCTTACTGCACTGTGTTCAGAAAAGATGCCTGAAATGATTTCAATTTTTTTTTTTTTAATTTACCAAGGCTAGACTTATGGCCCAGGATGTGATCTATCCTGGAGAATGTTCCATGTGCACTTGAGAGAAAGGTGAAATCCTTTTTTGGGGGGTAAAATGTCCTATAGATATCAATTAGGTCTAACTGGCCCATTGCATCATTTAAAGTTTGTGTTTCTTGCTAATTTTCTGTTGAGTTGATCTATCCAAAGGTGTGAGTGGGGTATTAAAGTCTCCCACTATTATTGTGTTACTGTTAATGCTCCCTTTTATACTTGTTAGCATTTTCCTTACATATTGCGGTGCTCCTATGTTGGGTGCATATATATTTATACTGGTTATATCTTCTTCTTTGATTGATCTTTGATCATTATGCAGTGTCCTTTTTCTCTTTTCACAGCCTTTATTTCAAAGTCTATTTTGTCTGATATGAGTATTGCTACTCCTGGTTTCTTTTGGTCTCCATTTGCATGAAATACCGTTTTCCAGCCCTTCACTTTCAGTCTGTATGTGTCCCTTGTTTTGAGGTGGGTCTCTTGTAGACAGCATATTTAGGGGTCTTGTTTTTGTATCCATTCAGCCAGTCTTTGTCTTTTGGTTGGGGCATTCAAACCATTTACATTTAAGGTAATTATTGATAAGTATGATCCCATTGCCATTTACTTTGTAGTTTTGTGTTCATGTTTATAAACCTTTTCTGTGTTTCCTGTCTAGAGAAGATCCTTTAGCATTTGTTGAAGAGTGGTTTGTTGGTGCCGAATTCTCTCAGCTTTTGCTTGTCTGTAAAGCTTTTAATTTCTCCTTCATGTTTGAATGAGATCCTTGCTGGGTACAGTAATCTGGGTTGTAGGTTTTTCTCTTTCATCACTTTAAGTATATGCTGCCATTCCCTTCTGGCCTGAAGAGTTTCTATTGAAATATCAGATGTTTTCCTTATGGGCATCTCCTTGTGTGTTATTTGTTGTTTTCCCCTTGCAGTTTTAATACTGCTCTTTGTGTTTGATCTCGTTAATTTGATTAATTTTTTGTCTTGGGATGTTTCACCTTGGGTTTATCCTGTTTGGCACTCTCTGGGTTTCTTGGACTTGGGTGGCTATTTCCTTCCCCATTTTAGGGAAGTTTTCAACTATTATCTCCTCAAGTATTTTCTCATGGCCTTTCTTTTTTTCTTCTTATTCTGAGACTCCTATGATTCGAATGTGGGACGTTTGACATTGTCCCAGAGGGCTCTGAGGTTGTTCTCATTTCTTTCAATTATTTTTTCTTTTTTCCTCTCTGCTTCACTTATTTCCACCATTCTATCTTCCACTTCACTCATCCTATCTTGTGCCTCTGTTATTCCACTGTTTGTTCCCTCCAGAGTGCTTTTGATCTCAGTTATTGCATTATTCATTCATGATTGACTCTCTTTTATTTCTTCTATGTTCTTGTGAAACATTCCTTCCATGTTCTCAATCCTTGTCTCTATTCTATTTATGTGTAATTTCATTCTGTTTTAAAGATTTTGGATCATCTTTACTATCAATATTCTGAATTCTTTTTCAGGTAAACTCCCTATCTCTTCCTCTTTTGTTTGGTTTGGTGGACATTTTTCATGTTCCTTAACCTGCTGAATATTTCCCTGACTTTTCATTTTGTTTAGATTGCTGTGTTTGAGGTGGCCTTTCGTGTGCTGGAAGTTTGTGGTTCCTCTTTATTGTGGAGGTTTCTCCCTGTTGGTGTGGTTGGGCTAGTGGCTTGTCAAGGTTTCCTGGTTAGGGAAGCTTGAGTTGGTGTTCTGGTGGGTGTAGCTGGATCTCTTCTCTCTGGAGCACAATGAAGTATCCAGTAGTAAGTTTTAAGGTTTCTATGGGTTTGTTGTGACTTTGGACAGCCTGTATTTTAATGCTCAGGGCTATGTTCCTGCGTTGTTGGAGCATTAGCATGGCATGTCTTGCTCTGGAAATTGTTGGCTCTTGGGAGGAACTTGGCTTCAGTGTAGATATGGAGGCTTTTGGAGGCGCTCTTGTCAATCAACTATCCCTGGAATCAGAAGTTTTCTGGCATTCTCAAGTTTTGGGTTTAAGCCTCCTACCTCTGGCTTTCAGTCTTATCTATACAGAAGCCTCAAGACGTCTGCATCCATACAGCACAGATGATAAAACATCTGAGGTAATGGTGAAAAGATTCTCCACAATGAGGGATACCCAGAGAGGTTCACAGAGTTACATGGAGAAGAGAAGCGGGAGGAGGGAGATAGAGATGACCAGGAGGAGAAGAGGGGGAGTCAAAATGGGAGAGATGAATCTAGCCAGTAATCAGGTCCCTAAGTGTTCTCCACAACCTGGAATACCCAGAGAGATTCAGAGTTAAGTAGCGAAGAGAAGGGGGAGGAAGGAGGTAGAGGTGACCTGGGGGAGAAAAGAGAGGGTCAAAAGAGGAGAGTGCAATCAAGCCAGTAGTGACACCCCTAAGCTAAAATGGGTACTGAAAATTAGATTCTTAAAGGTACAAAATTGATAACAAATACCAAAAAGCAAAGATTAAAAATCTAGAGTAGAGGTTAGCCTCTGAAAAATACAATATTAAAAATACAAAACAAAATTAATCACAAAAATTATTATATATATATATATGAAATTTGCTTTAAAAATAGGGTCTTTTTTTGCAAGGTAATAGTAGGTTAAAAATGAAAATTAAAGGAGTAATAAAGAATTTAAAATTTTTAAAAATTAAAAATTGGCAATAGTAAAAACATATCTAAGAATTCCTCTGAGGCTGTTGAGGGCAGTGTGGGGTCAGTTCAGTTTCAGATAATTCCTTTTTCCAGCTTATATTTCTTCTCAAAGTCTATAGCTCTCTTCCAATGCTTAGTCAATGTTAACTACAGGGTTTTAATCTGTTGCACCTGTCACTTCCAGAGCGGGTTTTCTCGTCTTTGATTTTTTTTTTTTTTTTTTTTGGCTTCCTCTGTTTGCAAGTTTCTTCAGTATCTAATTTCCGCCCTGACACAAGGGGGCAAAGGTGCTGACTTATTTAGGCTCACTTGTTCAGTTGTGTTGTGGGGAGGGAGGAACATTGCAAACAAATATCACTGGCGAGTGTGAGGTTGCTCACAGCATATGGACCACACTGAGTTTGCCCCAGCTCACAGTGTCTGTGCTTTCCCATCTACACAGTTCAAGTTCCAGGTTGCTCTTCAGGGGAACTGTCCAAAGCTGGCCCTGGGTTTTGTGCACTTCTCAGGTCTAAGCTGCTCATGTTCAGGTTCTCAGGTACTCTACAAATGCACAGACTCTGTTGGGCATGTGTTTTGTGCCCTTCCCATGTCCGATCAGCTCAGGCGACCAGGTGCTTGGCAAGCACACTATCCCAGGTGGGCAGTGTATCTTAATCACCTCTCTGGTCTCAGCCACTTGATTTCCAGGTGTGCAGCGAGAGTGTCTTCTCAGGTGTGCCATGTATCTCCTCTGGGGAGCTGATCTCTGGCTGTGACCCTTCTGGCAGATGTCAACCATCCATCATCCCAGGAAGACTTGGTTAGCAACTGGGAGCCTGGTCACAGTTTGGTGGAGGATGCCATCTCTGGGGCCGAATTGCCCTTTGCCTACGCTCTGGGTGTCGCCTGCCTGTCTCTCTGCCTCAGGCAGGGGGATGGGCCAGTCCGCAGCAGGCTAGCTCTCCTCTAGTATTCGCTCAAACCTTTGTTCTGTGAGCAGGCCAGGGTGAGCCTCAGGTTAGAGCTTTTCATGGCAAAGTACTCTCTCTCTCTCTTTTTTCTCTTTCTCTGGTGATCTCACAGTTTGGGTTGCTATCTCATGTTAACTCCCTCAGATTGTCCTCAGGGCATTCAGGCCCAGTTCTTACCCTAAGCATGCAACCTGCGCCTCCCTGTTCAGCCCCTACTTGCTGGTGGCTGATGAGAGTGTCTGGGCTACTTCTCTCCTGGGAGTTGCAGTTAGGCCCGTATTCTGTTTTTGTTTTTTTTTTCCCCTCCTGGTTATGTTGCCCTTTGAGATTCCAAACTCCCCACAGACCCGCCTGTAAGAGGGTTTCCTGCTGTTTGGAAACTTCTCCTTCATAACTCCCTCTCTGGACAGGTCTCTGTCCCTAATTCTTTTGTCTATCTTTTTGTCTTTTATATTTTGTCCTACCTCCTTTCAAAGAGAATGGGTTGCCTTTCTGGGTGCCTGGTGTTCTCCACCAGCGTTCAGAAGTTGTTTTGTGGAAGTTGCTCAACATTCAAATGATCTTTTGATGAATTTGTGGGGGAGAAAGTGGTCTCCCCATCCTACTCCTCCACCATCTTAGGACCTCTCTAAGTATATGATTTTTATCATGATGAAGTAGTATCCTTCTGTTCCTTGTTTGTTGAGTTGGTTAATTTTCAAAGGATGTTGGATTGTGTCATTTTTTTTTATCAGCTGAGTATGTGGTTTTCATTCTTTATTCTGTTAATGTGGTATTAACGTTATAGATCATTTTTCATTTGTTGAACCAAACTCCTTGCATCCTTGTATAAATTCTAGTTGGCCATAGCACAACTTTTTTCTATATTCTTGAATTCAGCTTGCTACTATTTTGTTTTTTTTTTTTTCTTTTTTTTTTTTTAATAAATTTATTTATTTTAGTTGGGGGTTAATTACTTTACAATATTGTAATAGTTTTTGCCATACATTGACACGAATCAGCCATGGGTTTACATGTGTTCCCCTTCCCGGACCCCCCACCCACCTCCCTCCCCATCCCATCCTTCTGGATCATCCCATTGCCCCGGCCCTGAGTCCTTGTCACATGCATCGAACATGGAATGGTGCTCTGTTTCACATATGACAATACACATGTCTCAATGCCATTCTCCCAGAACGTCCCACCCTCACCTTCTCCCTCAGAGTCCATAAAATTGTTCCATGCGTCTGTGTCTCTTATTCTGTCTCGCATATAGGGTTATCGTTACCATCTTTCAAATTCCATATATATGCATTAGTATACTGTATTGTTGTTTTTCTTTCTGGCTTACTTCACTCTGTATAATGGGCTCCAGTTTCATCCATCTCAGTAGAACCGATTCAAATGTATTTTTTTTAATGGCTGAGTAATATTCCATTGTGTATATGTACCACAGCTTCCTTATCCATTCGTCTGCTGATGGACATCTAGGTTGCTTCCATGTCCTGGCTATTGTAAACAGTGCTGCGATGAACATTGGGGTACACGCGTCTCTTTCAATTCTGGTTTCCTCGGTGTATATGCCCAGCAGTGGGATTGCTGGGTCATATGGCAGTTCTATTCCCAGTTTTTTAAGGAATCTCCACACTGTTCTCCATAGTGGCTGTACTAGTTTGCATTCCCACCAACAGTGTAAGAGGGTTCCCTTTTCTCCACACCCTCTCCAGCATTTATTGCTTGTAGACTTTTGGATAGCAGCCATTCTGACTGGTGTGAAATGATACCTCATTGAGGTTTTGATTTGCATTTCTCTAATAATGAGTGATGTTGAGCATCTTTTCATGTGTTTGTTAGCCATCTGTATGTCTTCTTTGGAGAAATGTCTGTTTAGTTCTTTGGCCCATTTTTTGATTGGGTCGTTTATTTTTCGGGAATTCAGCTGCAGAAGTTGCTTGTATATTTTTGACATTAATTGTTTGTCTGTTGCTTCATTTGCTATTATTTTCTCCCATTCTGAAGGCTGTCTTTTCACCTTGTTTATAGTTTCCTTTGTTGTGCAAAAGCTTTTAATTTTAATTAGGTCCCATTTGTTTATTTTTGCTTTTATTTCCAATATTCTGGGAGGTGGGTCATGGAGGATCCTGCTGTGATTTATGTCGGAGAGTGTTTTGCCTATGTTTTCCTCTAGGAGTTTTATTGTTTCTGGTCTTACGTTTAGATCTTTAATCCATTTTGAGTTTATTTTTGTGTATGGTGTTAGGAAGTGTTCTAGTTTCATTCTTTTACAAGTGGTTGACCAGTTTTCCCAGCACCACTTGTTAAAGAGATTGTCTTTTCTCCATTGTATAATCTTGTCTCCTTTGTCGAAGATAAGGTGTCCATATGTGCGTGGGTTTATCTCTGGGCTTTCTATTTTGTTCCATTGATCTATATTTCTATCTTTGTGCCAATACCATACTGTCTTGATGACTGTGGCTTTGTAGTAGAGCCTGAAGTCAGGCAGGTTGATTCCTCCAGTTCCATTCTTCTTCCTCAAGATTGCTTTGGCTATTCGAGGTTTCTTATATTTCCATACAAACTGTGAGATGATTTGTTCTAGTTCTGTGAAAAATACCATTGGTAGCTTGATAGGGATTGCATTGAATCTGTAGATTGCTTTGGGTAGAATACTCATTTTCACTATATTAATTCTTCCAATCCATGAACACGGTATATTTCTCCATCTGCTTGTGTCCTCTTTGATTTCTTTCATCAGTGTTTTATAGTTTTCTATATATAAGTCTTTTGTTTCTTTAGGTAGATATATTCCTAAGTATTTGATTCTTTTTGATGCAATGGTGAATGGTATTGTTTCCTTAATTTCTCTTTCTGTTTTCTCATTATTGGAGTATAGGAATGCAAGGGATTTCTGTGTGTTAATTTTATATCCTGCAACTTTACTATATTCATTGATCAACTCTAGTAATTTTCTAGTAGAGTCTTTAGGGTTTTCTATGTAGAGGATCATGTCATCTGCAAACAGTGAGAGTTTTACTTCTTCTTTTCCTATCTGTATTCCTTTTATTTCTTTTTCAGCTCTGATTGCTGTGGCCAAAACTTCCAAAACTATGTTGAATAGTAGTGGTGAAAGTGGGCATCCTTGCCTTGTTCCTGACTTTAGGGGAAATGCTTTCAATTTTTCACCATTGAGGATAATGTTTGCTGTGGGTTTGTCATATATAGCTTTTATTATGTTGAGGTATGTTCCTTCTATTCCTGCTTTCTGGAGGGTTTTAATCATAAATGGATGCTGAATTTTGTCAAAGGCTTTTTCTGCATCTATTGAGATAACCATATGGTTTTTTTCTTTCAATTTGTTAATGTGGTGTATTACATTGATTGATTTGCGTATGTTAAAAAAACCTTGCATTCCTGGGATAAAGCCCACTTGGTCATGATGTATGATCTTTTTAATATGATGTTGGATTCTGTTTGCTAGAATTTTATTAAGGATTTTTGCATCTATGTTCATCAGTGATATTGGCCTGTAGTTTTCCTTTTTTGTGACATCTTTGTCTGGTTTTGGAATTAGGGTGATGGTGGCCTCATAGAATGAGTTTGGAAGTTTACCATCTTCTGCAATTTTCTGGAAGAGTTTGAGTAGGAAAGGTGTTAGCTCTTCTCTAAATTTTTGGTAGAATTCCGCTGTGAAGCCGTCTGGTCCTGGGCTTTTGTTTGCTGGAAGATTTCTGATTACAGTTTCGATTTCCGTGCTTGTGATGGGTCTGTTAAGATCTTCTATTTCTTCCTGGTTCAGTTTTGGAAAGTTATACTTTTCTAAGAATTTGTCCATTTCTTCCAAGTTGTCCATTTTATTGGCATATAGCTGTTGGTAGTAGTCTCTTATGATCCTTTGTATTTCTGTGGAGTCTGTTGTGATCTCTCCATTTTCATTTCTAATTTTGTTCATCTGATTCTTCTCCCTTTGTTTCTTGATGAGTCTGGCTAATGGCTTATCAATTTTGTTTATCTTCTCGAAAAACCAGCTTTTAGTTTTGTTGATTTTTGCTATGGTCTCTTTTGTTTCTTTTGCATTTATTTCTGCCCTAATTTTTAAGATTTCTTTCCTTCTACTGACCCTGGGGTTTTTCATTTCTTCCTTCTCTAGTTGCTTTAGGTGTAGAGTTAGTTGATTTATTTGATTTTTTTCTTGTTTCTTGAGGTACGCCTGTATTGCTATGAACCTTCCCCTTAGTATTGCTTTTACAGTGTCCCATAGGTTTTGGGTTGTTGTGTTTTCATTTTCATTCGTTTCTA
This sequence comes from Giraffa tippelskirchi, assembly GCF_054371585.1. NCBI lineage: Eukaryota > Metazoa > Chordata > Mammalia > Artiodactyla > Giraffidae > Giraffa > Giraffa tippelskirchi. Next base: position 67,467,960 of record NC_137289.1, read on the forward strand.
TGCATAATTTTATTTCTTTTTTGATTTCTACTGTGATTTGTTGGTTATTCAGAAGCGTGTTGTTTAGCCTCCATATGTTGGAACTTTTAATAGTTTTTTTCCTGTAATTGAGGTCTAATCTTACTGCATTGTGGTCAGAGAAGATGGCTGGGATGATTTCAATTTTTTTGAATTTACCAAGGCTAGATTTATGGCCCAGGATGTGATCTATCCTGGAGAAAGTTCCATGTGCACTTGAAAAAAAGGTAAAATTGATTGTTTTGGGGTGGAAACTCCTGTAAATATCAATTAAATCTAATTTGTCTATTGTATCATTCAAAGTTTGTGTTTCCTTGTTAATTTTCTGTTTAGTTGATCTATCCATATGCGTGAGTGGAGTATTAAAGTCTCCCACTATTATTGTGTTATTGTTAATTTCCCCTTTCATACTTGTTAGTATTTGCCTTATATATTGTGGTGCTCCTATGTTGGGTGCATATATATTTATGATTGTTACGTCTTCTTCTTGAATTGATCCTTTGATCTTTATGTAGTGTCCTTCTTTGTCCCTTTTCACATCCTTTATTTTAAAGTCTATTTTATCTGAAATGAGTATTGCGACTCCTGCTTTCTTTTGGTCTCCGTTTGCATGGAATATGTTTTTCCATCCTTTCACTTTCAGCCTGTGTGTGTCCCTAGTTTTGAGGTGGGTCTCTTGTAGACAGCATATATAGGGGTCTTGTTTTTGTATCCATTCAGCAACCCTTTGTCTTTTGGTTGGGGCATTCAACCCATTTACATTTAAGGTAATTATTGATAAGTATGATCCCGTTGCCATTTACTTTGTTGTTTTGAGTTCGTGTTGAAACATCCTTTCTGTGTTTCCTGTTTAGAGAAGATCCTTTAGCATTTGCTGGAGAGCTGGTTTGGTGGTGCTGAATTCCCTCAGCTCTTGCTTGTCTGTAAAGCTTTTGAATTCTCCTTCATATCTGAATGAGATCCGTGCTGGGTACAGTAATCTGGGTTGTAGATTATTCTCTTTCATTACTTTAAGTATGTCCTGCCATTCCCTTCTAGCCTGAAGGGTTTCTATTGAAAGATCAGCTGTTATCCTTATGGGGATCCCCTTGTGTGTTATTTGTTGTTTTTCCCTTGCTGCTTTTAATATTTGTTCTTTGTGTTTGATCTTTGTTAATTTGATTAATATGTGTCTTGGGGTGTTTCGCCTTGGGTTTATCCTGTTTGGAACTCTCTGGGTTTCTTGGACTTCTGTGACTATTTCTTTCCTCAATTTAGGGAAATTCTCAACTATTATCTCCTCAAGTATTTTTTCATGGCCTTTCCTTTTATCTTCTTCTTCTGGGACTCCTATGATTCGAATGTTGGGGCGTTTCATATTGTCCCAGAGGTCCCGGAGGTTTTCCTCATTTCTTTTGATTCTTTTTTCTTTTTTCCTCTCTGCTTCGTTTATTTCCATCATTCTATCTTCTACCTCACTTATCCTATCTTCTGCCTCCGTTATTCTACTGTTGGTTCCCTCCAGAGTGTCTTTTATCTCCTTTATTTCATTATTCATTCTATATTGATTCCTTTTTATTTCTTCTAAGTCCTTGATAAACATTTCTTGCATCTTCTCAATCTGTAACTCCATTTTGCTTTCAAGATTTTGGATCATTTTTATTATCCTTATTCTAAATTCTTTTTCAGATAGATTCCCTATCTCCTCCTCTTTTGTTTGGCTTTGTGGGCATTTCTCATTTTCCTTTACTTGCTGAGTATTTCTCTGCCCTTTCATCTTGTTTAGATTGCTGTGTTAGGCGTGGCCCTTCTGTATTCTGGTAGTATGAAGTTCCTCTTTGTTGTGGAGGTTCCTCACTGCGGTTGGTGTTGGACAGGTGGCTTGTCAAGGTTTCCTGGTTGGGGGAGCTTGTGTCGGTGTTCTGGTGGGTGGAGCTGGATTTCTGCTCTCTAGAGTGTAATGGAGTGACCAGTATTAATTTTTGAGATGTCTATGGATTTGGTGTGCCTCTGGGCAGCCTGTATATTGATGCTCAGGTCTATGTTCCTGCATTGCTGGAGAATTTGCGTGGTATGTCTTGCTCTGGAACTTATTGTCTCTTGGGTGGAGCTTGCTTTCAGTGAATTTATGGAGGCTATTGGATGGTCTCTTATTAATTAATGTTTCCCCTGGTTTTCAGTCTTATTCTTGCAGTAGCCTCAAGACTTCTCCTTCCATACAGCCTCAATAATAAAACTTTTAGGTTAATGGTGAAAAGATTCTCCACAGTGAGGGATACCCAGAAAGGTTCACTGAGTTACATGGAGAGATGAGGTGGGGGGGGTGGGTTGAGGTGACCAGGAGGGGAAGAGGGGAATTCAAATGTGGAGAGAGCAATCTAGCCAGTAAGCACTTCCCTCTGTGCTTTCCACAGTTTGGAACCCTCAGAGTGATTCACAGAGATACATAGAGAGGGGGGAGGAAGGTAACAGAGGTGAGCATGAGTAGAAAGGGAGGAATTAAGAGGGGAGAGAGAGGTCTGGGCAGTATCCTGTTCCTGAAGTGTTCTCCGGTACCCAGAACACCCTCAGAGATTCACAGAATTGGGTTGAGAAGAGAAGGAGGAGGGTGGGAGATAGAGGTTCCCTGGGGGAGAAGAAAGAGCATCAATAGGGGGAGAGAGTGATCAGGCCAGTGATCACACTCCTGAGTAAAAATGGGTCCTAAAGATTGGGTTCTTAAATGTACAAAGTTGATATCAAATATGTAAAACAAAGATTAAAAATCTAGAGTAGAGGTTAGACTCTTATAAAACTTACAATCTAAAAAAAAAAAGAAAAAGAAAAAAGGAAACAGTGTAAAAAGAAAAAAAACAGTAAAACAGTAAAAAAAGAAACAGTAAAAAAATGTAGAACAGGAAAAAAACATTAAAAAAAAAGAAAACAAAAGGTATAAGATATATGTATGTAGTTTGCTTCAAAAATAGGGTTTTTTTTTTTTTGCAAGTTAATAGTGGGTTATGAAAATGAAAGTTAAAGGTGTAATAGAGGACTTGAAGAAAAAGGAAAGAAGAGAAAAAAAATATTTTTTAATTAAAAAAAATTAAAAAAAAAAAATAATAATAGTAAAAAATATATATATCCCGGACTTTCTCTGGAGCTGTTGTGAGCAGTGTGGGATCTGCTCAGTTTTAGATAGATCCTTATTCCTGCTTATACTTTTCAAGATCTATAGGTCCTTTTTAATGCAGTCGGTATTAACTACAGGGATCTTAATCTGTTGGCCTGTCCCTTCCAAAGCGCTTCCCTCTGTTTATTTGGCTTCTGTTTGGAGATCTCTTCAGTATCTAATTTCCGCCCTGCAACAAAGCGGTGGAGGTGATCTCTTTAGGTTCGCTTGTTCAATCGTGCTGTGGGGAGGAAGGAACACTGCAATTCTGGCGTGTGTGTGGTAAGCTCGCAGTGTCTCGGCCGCACTGGGTTCGCCCCCGCTCACGGCGTGTGTGCTTTCCCCGTCTACCCTGCTCAGGCTTCAGGTTACTCGGCCGGGGAGCGGGCCCTGAGCTGCGTGCACTTCCCAGGTCTAAGCCGCTCAGGTTCAGGCTCCCGGTTACTCCACAAAGGCGCAGACTCGGTTTCGCCCGCGGCTTGTGCCGTTCCCGGTCGGAGCTGCCCAGGCGGCCAGGAGTTTGGCGAGGGCGCTGTCCCCTGTTGAGGCGGTGCGGCTTATCACCTCCCTGGTCCCCGCCTCGGTTTACGGGCGCGCCCGGCTCCGGTGTGCTTTGTGTCGTTTCTGGGGAGCTGGTCTCTGGCTGCGACCCTCCCGGCGGCTGTCGACCCTCCGGGATCTCAGGCAGTCTTTGCTTAGAAACTGGGAGCCTGTTTGCAGTTTGGTAGGGGGTGCCCTCTCTGGAGCCGAGTTTGCCCCTTTCCGGCTCTGGCGGGCCCCGCCTGCCCGCTGTGTCCGGCGGGGGATGGGGCGGTCCGCAGCCGGCTAGCTCTCCTCTGGTATCGCTCAGTCCTTTGTTCTGTGAGCGGGCCGGCAGTGCCTTAGAGTTGGGCTTTTCGCGGGATAGTTCTCTCTCTCTGTCTGTCCCACAGTTTAGGTTACTATCTCACGTTAGCTCCCTCAGATTGCCCTCGGGGCACTCGGGCTCGGTCCTTACCCTAGGCAATGCCGCCCGCTCCTCTCCGTTCAGCCCCCACTTGCTGGTGGCGGATGATGCGAGCGTCTGGGGTTCTTTGCTGGGAGTTGCTTTAGGCACGTAATCTGTGGATTTTATTTATTTTTTCCCTCCCAGTTACGTTGCCCTCCGAGATAAAAAATCCTCCCCCACACCCGCCGGTGAGAGGGTTTCCTGGTGCTTGGAAATTCCTCCTCTTTTACGACTCCCTCCCCGGGACGGGTCTCCGTCCCTAACTCTTTTGTCTCTCTTTTTATCTTTTATAATTTCTCCTACCTCTTTTGAAGATAATGCGCAGTTTTTGTGAAAGCCTGACGTCCTCAGCCAGCCTTCAGAAGTAGTTTTGTGAAGTTTGGTCAGCGTTCAGATGTTCTTTCGATAAATTTGTGGAGGAGAGAGTGGTCTCCCCGTCCTATTCCTCCGCCATCTTAGCCCCGCCCCAGCTTGCTACTATTTTGTTGATGTTTATTTGGACCAATATTAACCAAGGATATTGGTTTCTAGTTTTCATTTCTTGTTATGTCTTTGTCTGATTTTAGTATCAGGGTGTTGCTCTCCTCTTGAATTCTTTGGAATTTTGAGGAGGCTTGGTGTTGCTTCTTCTTTAGATGTTTTTATATAATAATCCATTGAAACAATCTGGTTCTAGGTTTCTCTTTGTTGGGAGGTTTTTAACTACTCCTTCAATTTCCTTACTAGTTATAATTCTGTTCAAATTTTTATTTTTCAAAATTCAAAGTTTGTGGGCTTTATGTTTCTAGAAATTTATCCATTTCTTTTAGGTTAGCAAATTTCTTGGTGTATACTTATTAATATTAGTCTCTCAGAATCCTTTTTAATTCTGTGGCATCTGTTGTAATGCCCCCCCCTTTGTTTCTAGTTTTAGTTATTTGAGTTTTCTTCTTTTTTACTCCAGCTGAGAATTTGCAACTTTGATCTTAAAACAAAACAAAACAAACAAAAATTCCCTCTTAGTTTCAGTGTTTTTTTTCTTTTCATTTCTTCATTTTGTGTCTCTGTTCTAATACTTTAAAATTCCTTTCTTCTACAAACTTTTGGTTGAGTTTATCTTTTTACAGTTCCTTGAAGTGTAAAGTTAAGTTGTTGACTGATCTTATTTAATGTGTTTACCACTGTGCATTTCCTTCTTGGAACTACTTTAGCTGTATCTGTAAGTTTTGATATGTTGTTTATTCATTTTGGTTTGTCTTAAATATTTTCTAAAAATACTGTGACTTCTTTGACTTATTGGATGTTTTAGTGAGTTTTTTAATTTGCACATATTGTGGATTTCCTTATTTTCTCTTTGATAGTGATTTCTAATCTCATTCTATTTTAGTTTAGGCATTATTTCAATCTGCTTAAATTTATCAATATATTTCTTGTGGTCCAACATGTGGCTTGTCTTAGAGATTGTTTCATGTGCCCTTGAGAAGAATGTGTACTCTGCTGATGTTTTGTAGAGTTTTGCATATGTCTATTAGGTCCTGTTGGTTTGTAGTTTTGCTCAATTCCTCTATTCCCTTATTGATCTTCTGCCTAGTTGGTTCATTCCTCACTGAAAATTGGGTATTAAAACGTGCTAACATTACTGTGTTACTATGTACATCTCTTTTCCATTCTACCAATGTTTGCTTCATATATTTGTGAGACCTAATGTTAGATGCATTCAGAAGTTTGGAGTTTTCTCCCAGTCTTAAAGTGCTGTGCCAGGGGGAGGAGCTCTGGTCAGTGATTACCACAAATGTTCCTACCATGTTTTGACACAGCTTAATTGTCATCTAGGATGCAGAAAACTCTTAAGTAGTCTGGATTTCTCACAAGGTCATTGACCTATATATTGTTATTAAGTGAGTGTTTCCATACAAAAAGTTTTGGGGACATCCTATTATACCATTTTGCTAACATCATTCCTTTGGACTTTACATTTCTAAATTGTTGAAATAATTTAAAAGAATAATATTTTGTGACATATCAAACTTAAATAAAATTCAAATTTCATTGTCCATATTTGGGCTTCCCTGGCAGTTCAGCTGGTAAAGAATCCGCCTGCAATGCAGGAGACTCTGGTTCAACTCCTGGGTCAGGAAGTTCCCCTGGAGAAGAGATAAGCTACCCACTCCAGTATTCAGGGGCTTCTACAGTGGCTCAAATGGTTAAGAATCCACCTGCAATGCTGGAGACCTGGGTTAAATCCCTGCATTGGGAATATTTCTGGAGGAATGCATGGTAACCCACTCCAGTATTCTTCCCTGGAGAATCCTCAAGGACAGAGGAACATGGTGAGCTATAATCCATGGGGTTACAAAGAGTCAGACATGACTGAGCAACTAAGCACAGCACAACATAATTAAATTTTTGTTAGAACACATCCACATGCATTCGTTTACATATTGTCTATGACTGCTTTTGTGCTATATTGGTAGAGCTGAGCAGTTATATAGAGCAACTTCAAGAGAGCTGAACAACTTCCACACAGCCTAAAATATTTACTTTATGGCCCTTTGCAGGAATTTTTTGCTGACAACTTGGTCTAGATTCCTGAGGACATTTTCCTCATGAACCACATAGGACTAAGAAAAGTAAACCCAGGCTCAATTTAGTAAGCAATACCTCATAGTGTGTTCTATCATGGAAATAATAATACTTGCTAATATATTTTGATCACTTACAGAGAGTCAGTTACTTTGTAAGGGCTTTATATATTTTATCACAATCCTCATTGTAAACCTAAGAAGTCTATATATTATTAGTCCCACTTAGATGGGGAAACAGTGGACACAGTGAGAGACTTTATTTTTCTGGGCTCCAAAATCACTGCAGATGGTGACTGCAGCCATGAAATTAAAAGACACTTACTCTTTGGAAGAAAATTATGACCAACCTAGACAGCATATTAAAAAGCAGAGACTTTACTTTGCCAACAAAGATCCATCTAGTCAAAGCTATGGTTTTTCCAGTAGTCATGTATGGATGTGAGAGTTGGACTATAAAGAAAGCTGAGCACAGAAGAACTGATGCTTTTGAACTGTGGTGTTGGACAAGACACTTGAGAGTCCCTTGGACTGCAAGGAGATCCAACCTGTCCATCCTAAAAGAACTCAGTCCTGAATATTCATTGGAAGGATTGATGCTGAAGCTCAAACTCCAATATTTTGGCCACCTGATGAGAAGATCTGACTCACTTGAAAAGACCCTTATGCTGGGAAAGATTGAAACCAAGAGGAGAAGGGGACAGCAGATGATGAGTCCATCACTGACTCGCTGAACATGAGTTTGAGTAAGCTCTGGGAGTTGGTGATGGACAGGGAAGCCTGGTGTGCTGCAGTCCATGGGGTCTCAAAGAGTTGGACGTGACTGAGAGACTGAACTGAACTGAACTGAGCCCCAATTAGGAGCTTCACTGGCAGCTCAGCTGGTAAAGAATCTGCCTTTAATGCAGGATACCCCAGTTTGATTCCTGAGTTGGGAAGATCCCCTGGAGAAGGGATAGGCTATCCATTCCAGTATTCTTCGGCTTTCTTGGTGGCTCAGATGGTAAAGAATCTGCCTGCAATTAAGGAGACCTGGGTTTGATTCCTGAGTTGAGAAGATTCCCTGGAGGAAGGCATGGCAACCCACTCCAGTATTCTTCTCTGGAGAATCCCCATGGACAGAGTAGCCTGGTGGCCTGCAGTCCATGAGATCACAAAGAGTTGGACAGGAATGAATGACTAAGCACAACACAGCATCTCCAAGTAAGAGATGAGTAGGGCTTCTCAGTGGTGGTAGTGGTAATGAATCCCCCTGCCAATGAAGGAGACATAAGCAACACAAGTTCAATCCCTTGGTCAGAAAGATCCACTGGAGTAGGAGATGGCATCACACTCCAGTATTCTTGCCTGGAAAATTTCATGGACAGAGGAGCCTGATAGGTTAAAGTCCATGGGGCTGCAAAGAGCTGGACATAACTGAACACTAGGAGAAAGTAATGGGAATTTCATATAGGTAAAGTGTTCAGTAATATAAATCTAGGAAGTAACAGGGATTTTTCACACCTTTTTACTCCAAATTCATTGTCCTTTCTGCTATTACATGGCATTTTAGGATTTCAAAACCTGTCATTTCATTATTCCAAATAAGACTAAATCCAAGGTTGTACATAACTATTCCAATGAATGATTATTATAGTTGCAATTTTCCCCTCTGCCTAGATCCTGAAGTAAGTGAGTTAGCTACTTTTATGGGTTAACTTTTATATGTCTTTATATGAAGAGAAAGCAGATACACAGGGAATTGAATTCCATATACAGACAAAGAAGCATTCTAAGAACACAAAAGAACACCATGTGGCAACAGAGGCAGAGATTGGAGTGATGCAAATACAAGCCAAGGAATACCAAGATTGATGGCTAGCACCATATTTCAAATCCAAAAAAGATTATGCTGCTAAAGTGGCGCACTCAATATGCCAGCAAATTTGGAAAACTCAGCAGTGGCCACAAGAGGAAAATGTCAGTTTTCATTCCAATCCCAAAGAAGGGCAATGCCAAAAAATGTTCAAATTACTACACAATTGCACTAACTTCATATTCTAGTAAAGTAATGCTCAAAATCCTCCAAGGTAGGCTTCAACAGTTCATGAACAGAGAACATCCGGATGTACAAGCTGGATTTAGAAAAGGCATGGGAACAACAGATTGAATTGCCAACATCTGTTAGATCATAGAAAAGCAAGGGGATTCCAGAAAAGAAAAAAAAAAAACATCTACTTCTGCTTCATTGACTACACTAAAGCCTTTGGCTGTGTGTATCACAACGAGCTGTGGAAAATTCTTAAAGAGATGGGAATACCAGACCACCTTACCTGCCTCCTGAGAAATCTGTATGCAGGTCAAGAAGCAACAGTTAGAACTGGACGTGGAATGACAGACTGCTTCCAAATTGGGTAAGGAGTATGTCAAGGCTGTATATTATCATCCTGCTTATTTAACTTCTATGCAGTGTACATCATGTAAAATGGCAGCCTGGATAAAACACAAGCTGGAATCAAGATTGCTGGGAGAAATATCAATAACCTCAGATATGCAGATGACACCACCTTAATGGCAGAAAATGAAGAGGAATTAAAGAGCCTCTTGATGAAGGTGAAAGAAGAAAGTGAAAAAGCTGGCTTAAAACTCAACATTCAAAAAACGAAGATCATGGCATCTGGTCCCATCATTTCATGTCAAATAGAGGGGAAACAATGGAAACAGTGAGAGACTTTATTTTCTTGGGTCCCAATATCACTACAGATGGTGATTGCTGCCATGAAATTTAAAAAATTGCTTATTCCATGAAATAAGAGTTCTGACAAACTTAGACAGTGCATTAAAAGGCAGAGACATTACTTTGTCAACAAAGGTCCCTATAGTCAAAGCTATGATTTTTCCAGTAGTCAAGTATGGATGTGAGAGCTGGATGATAAAAAGGCTGAGCACTGAAGAACTGATGCCTTCGAACTGTGGTGCTGGAGAAGACTTTTGTTAGTTCCTTGGACAGCAAGTCAAACCAGTCAACTCTAAAAGAAATCAACCCTGATTATTCTTTGAAAGGACTGATGCTAAAGCTAAAGTTCCGGTACTTTGTCCAGCTGATGTGAAGAGCTGACTCATTGGAAAAGACCCTGATGTGAGTTAGATTGAAGGCAGGAGGAAAAGGGGATGACAGAACTTGGGGCAGTTTGATGGCATCACTGACTCAATGGTCATGAGTTTGAACAATCCAGGAGATATCGAAGGACAGAGAAGCCCGGAATGCTTCAGTCCATTGAATCGCAAAATATCAGACATAACTGAGTGACTGAACAACAAAAACAACCATCAGTTCGAATTATGGTGCTGGAGAAGACACTTGAGAGTCCCTTTGACAGAAAAGAGATCAAACAAGTCAATGATAAAGGAAATCGACCCTGTACATTCATTGGAAGGACTGATGCTGACGCTCCAACACTTTGACCACCTGATGCGAAGAACTGACTCATTGGAAACAACCCTGATGTTGAGAAAGATTGCGGGCAAAAGGAGAAGGGGATGACAGAGGATGATATGGTTAGAAGTTATCACAGACTCAATGGACATGAGTTTGAGCAAAGTCCAGGAGATGGTGAGGGACAGGGAAGCCTGGCATGCTGCAGTCCATTGGGTCACCTGATGACAGCCAACCTGACCTTTGTGAGGTAATATCTCATTATGGTTTTGATTTGCCTTTCTCTAGTAATTAGTGATATTGATCATCTTTTTATGTGTTTGTTTGCCATGTGTATGTCTTCTTTGGAGAAATTTCTATTTAGGTCTTCTGCCTATTTTCTGACTTTTTTTTTGTATTTTTATTGAACTAAGTAATATGTTTGTATATTTTGGAGATTAACCCCATGTCAGTTGCTTTATTTTAAAATATTTTCTCCCATTGTGATGGTTGTCTTGTTTTCTTATTTATGGTTTCCTTTGGTGTGCAAAAGTATCATTAGGTCTCATTTGTTTATTTTTGCTTTCATTTTCATTACTCTAGGAGGTGGATCAAAAAAGATCTTGCTGGAATTTTTGTCAAAGAGTGTTCTGCCTGTGTTTTCCTCTCAGAGCTTTATAGTGTCTGGTCTTACAATTACGTTTATTTATTGACTTTTTAATTTTACGTCATTCAGTTGTATGTTGTATGACTTTCTTGGGTTGTTTTTTCTTACATTCAGCTGTCATAAATGTTTAAACTCTTAACCATGCTAAAATTCTTCATATAGAATATAAGAGAAACCAGATGAATGTAGGTCAACATAATTCACATATTTAAACTTATGAAACCATTTTTATTCCCTAGCAACTTCTGGAAATGAAAATAATTATGCATATTTCTTTCAAGTCAATTATGTGAATTACATCTAAGTTTTTTTTTATTGAAAATCACATGATTCTGTCTAGGCTGTCATTAAATTATAGATTAAATAGAAGCAAACTGACTGTATTGATACATGAGGTACCACTAAATAAATAGAATCAATTATTTGATGGCAATTCAGTCTATGCCATTTTTTGCTATAAACCATTAGGATGTAAAAGATGATGCTGTGAAAGAGCTGCACTCAATACGCCAGCAAATTTGGAAAACTCAGCAGTGGCCATAGGACTGGAAAAGGTCCGTTTTCATTCCAATCCCGAAGGACAATGCAAAAGATCGCTCATACTACAACACAATTGCACTGATCTTATAGGCTAGCAAAATAATGCTCAAAATTCTCCAAGACAGGCTTCAGCAGTATGTGAACCATGAAGTTTCCACATGTTCAAGTTGGATTTAGAAAAGGCAAAGGAACCAGAGATCAAATTGCCAACATCGTTGGATCATCAAAAAAGCAAGACGGTTCCAGAAAAACATTTACTTCTGCTTTATTGACTATGACTGTGTGGATTACAATAAACTGTGGAAAATTCTTTAAGAGATAGGAATACCAGACCACCTGATCTGCCTCCTGAGAAATCTGTATGGCAGTCAAGAAGCAACAGTTAGAACTGAACATGGAACAATAGACGGGTTCCAAATCAGGAAAGGAGTACGTCCAGGCTGCATATTGTCACCCTGCTTATTTAATTTATATGCAGAGTACATCATGAGAAGTGCGGGGTTGGATGAAGCACAAGCTGGAATCAAGATTGCCGGGAGAAATATTAATAACCTCAGATATGCATATGACACCACCCTTATGGCAGAAAGAGAAGAAGAACTAAAGAGCCTCTTGATGGAAGTGAAAGAGGAGAGTGAAAAAGTTGGCTTAAAGCTCAATGTTCAGAAAACTAAGATCATGGCATCTGGTCCCATCACTTCATGGCAAATAGATGGAGAAACAGTGGAAACAGTGACAGACTTTATTTTGGGGGGCTCCAAAATCACTGCAGATGGTGACTGTAGCCATGACATGAAATTAAAAGACACTTCATCCTTGGAACAAAAGCTATGAGTAACCTAGACAACATATTTAAAAGAGGAGGCATTACTTTGCCAACAAAGTTCTGTCTAGTCAAAGCTATGGTTTTTCCAGTAGTCATATATGGGTGTAAGAGTTGGAATATAATGAAGACTGGGCTCCAAAAAATTGATGCTTTTGAACTGTTGTGTTGGAGAAGACTCTTGAGAGTCCCTTGGCCTGCAAGGACACCCAAGCAGTCCATCCTAAGGGAGATCAGTCCTGAATATTCATTGGAAGTACTGATGCTGAAGCTGAAACTCCAATACTTTGGCCACCTGATGCAAAGAACTGACTCATCTCAGAAGACCTTGATGCTGGGAAAGATACAAGGCAGGAGGAGAAGGGGACAACAGCGGACGAGATGGTTAGATGGTATCATGGACTCCATGGACATGAGTTTGAGTAAGCTCTGGGAGTTGATGATGAACAGGGAAGCCTGGCGTGCTGCAGTCCATGGGGTCACAAAGAGTCAGACATTACTGAGTGATTGAACTGAACTGGAGTGAATGAGGACGTTACTTTGTTTAAGAGGAACTTTAGCCTGTTTTTAGGATACCGTTGTTTCCATAAGGATTATTTCCCCCCCTCAGGCTCATTACACTCCTCAATATAATAAAGAAGAGTGAAGGTGAAGATGGAATCCTCTACTGCTTCAAGAGAAAGAAGGCCTTTTGCCTGGGATGAGCCTCTAATGAATCTATCCCTCTCTATTACTTAATGTCTTCCTTTTCTAAATTGCATAAAGATTTTCTCTCCAGGTCTTTTTCTTGATTTCATGTTAAGCAAGTAAATATTATGAAATAAATGATACTTTATGTGATTTGATGACTCGATTTGAAGTTAACCATCAATAATTCAATTTGTATCAAAGCATAGTGTAAACAGTCAAAAAGAATAAATTATTTGCTTCAAAGGGAATATCTCTTTTCACCAAATGGTCCTGGGAAAACTGGATGTCTACATACAAAGAATGATGTTGGATCTTTACACTACCACACCATATATAAAAATCAACTCTAAATAGATCAAAGACCTAAATGTAAGGCTATGAAACTCTCAGGAGAAAACTTAGGGGAAAATCTTCATGATGCTGGATCTGATGCTGATTTCTTGAGTCTCTAACCCAAGACACAGACAACAAAACAAAAATTGATAAGTTAGACTTCACTCAGATTTAAAGCTTTTGTGCATCCAAAAAAAAAGTACTATGAACAGAGTGAAAAGGAAACCTACAGAATGGGAAAAAATATTTGAAAATTATATATCCAATAAGTGATTAATATACAAAACATATAAAGAGCTGCTATAACTTAACAAAAACAACCAACACCTTTAGAAAATGGTCAAATGATTTGAGTAGACATCTCTCTGAAGAAAATACACAAATGACCATTAAGCACATGAAATTTTTGTTGTTTAGTCGCTCAGTCGTGTCCAACTCTTTGTGACCTGATGGAGTGCAGCATGTCAGGCTTCCCTGTCCTTCAAAATCTCCCGGAGCTTGCTCAAACTCATGTCCATTGAGCTGGTGGTGCCATCCAACCATCTCGCCCTCTATCATCCCCTTCTCCTCCTGCCTTCAATCTTTCCCAGCATCAGGGCCTTTTCTAATGAGTCAGCCTTTCACAACAGATGGCCAAAGTATTGGAGCTTCGGCTTCAGCATCAGTTCTTCCAATGGCTATGCAAGATTGATTTCCCTTATGATTGACTTGTTTGATCTCCTTGCAGTCCAAGGGACTCTCAAGTGCAAAAGATAGTCAGAATCAATAATCATTAGGGAAAATACAAGTCAAAACCACAATGATATACCACTACATACTCGTTAGAATAGACATTATAACAAAGAAACAAAGAGAAACAATAACAAGTATTAAAAGAACAGGGAGAAATTGGAAGTGTTGTACATTGCTGTTGGAATTGTGAAATGGTGCAGTCACTGCAGAAAAGAAAACAGTAGCTCCTCAAATATTTAAATATAGAATTACCATATGATCCAACAATTCTACCTCGAGGTATTAACATATACCCCAAAGAACTGAAATTATGGACTTAAATAGATATTTGTGAACCATTGTTCCTAGCAGCATTGTTTAGTCAAAAGGTAGAAACAACCCAAATGTCCTTCTACAGATGAATGGATAAACAAAATGTGTTATATACATATAATATTATTTATATATGAGCATATTTTTATTGAGGTATAATTTACATGTAATGACTCTTGAGAACCCCTTGGACTGCAAGAAGATCCAACCAGTCCATCCTAAAGGAGATCAGCCCTGGGTGTTCTTTGGAAGGACTGATGTTGAAGCTGAAACTCCAATACTTTGGCCACCTCATGCGAAGAGTTGACTCATTGGAAAAGACCCTGATTCTGGGAAGGATTGGGGGCAGGAGGAGAAGGGGACAACAGAGGATGAGATGGCTGGATGGCATCACCTACTCGATGGACATGAGTTTGGGTAAACTCTGGGAGTTTGTGATGGACAGGGAGGCCTGGTGTGCTGTGATTCATGTGGTCGCAAAGAGTCAGACATGACTGAGTGACTGAACTGAACTGAACGTTATTTAAGTTTCAGGTATGCAATATAGTGATTCGATGTATGTATATGTTGCAAAATGATCACCACAATAAACCTAGTTAATAGCCATCACCATACATAGTTAATTTTTTTGTCCCTCTAACAAGAAGTTTTAAGATTCTTTACCATTTGAGCCACTAGGGAAACCCAGTAATATTAACTATATTTGCCATGCTGTACATTGCATCTCCATGACTGAAAATTTGTACCTTTTACACCCTTCACCCATTTTTTTCACCTCTGGATAACCCAACTCTGTCAACCCCACAACCAACAATCTTCTCTGTTTCTATGAGCTTGGTGTTTGTTTTTTTTTAATATAACATATATGTCAGATATAATATGGCATTTGTCTATGACCTATGATGCGACAAAAAAAAAAAATCATGTTGTCACAAAAGGCAAGACTTCATTCTTTTTTCCCAGATTATATGCAGTATAATGGCTTAACTTACATACATCACAAAATACCACAATAATTTTGGTAAATATTCATCATCTAAAAAGTGAAACTGAAAGTCGCTCAGTTGTGCCTGACTCTTTGCAACCTATGGGCTATAGAGTCCATGGAATTCTCCAGGCCAGAATACTGGAGTGGGTAGCTGTCCCTTCTCCAGGGGATCTTCCCAACCCAGGGATCAAAACCGGGTCTCCCACATTGCAGGCGGTGTCTTTACCAGCTGAGCCACCAGGGAAGCCCATTCATCAACACTAGATCTATGACTATATCTATATTAATAGATACAAAATACAAGGAAATAATATTTTTTCCCTGTGATGAGATCTCTTGAGATTTACTTTCTTAAAAACTTCCATATGTACCACAGAGCAGTGTTAATTATATTAATCATGTTGTATATTACATCCCTAGTACTTGATTATCTTATAACTGGAAGTTCGTATCTTTTGATCACTTTCAAGCAGTTGTCCTTCCCTTGATCCCTCCACCTCTGGTAGCCACCAATGTAATCCCCTTTTCTATGAGTTTTTGTTTGTTTGCTTGCTGAAGTATAATTGACTTAAACAATTATATTAGTTCTTGATACACAACATGGTGTCTAGTTACTATCTGTCACAATACAAAGATATTAAATTATTTTTACTGTATTTCCATACTGTAGATTTTATCTCCTGACTCATTTGTGTGTTTTTTTTGAAGTTTGTACCCCTTAATTTCCCTCATTATGTTACCACCTACTTGTTCTCTGTATCTGTAACTCTGTTTCTGTTTTGCTGTATTTGTTCATTTTTTTATATACCACATAGAATGAAATCATACAGTATCTGTCTTTAACTATCTGACATGTTTCATTTAGCATAATACCCTTTAGATCCTTTGTTGTTGCAAATGGCAAGATTTCATTCATTTTTACTGATGTATAATATTAAATTGTATGTGTACACCACATCTTCTATATCCATTCATCTATCAATGGACACTTAGTTTGCTTCCATGTCTTAGCTATTTTAAATAATGCAGCAATGAACTTAGTGTACATATATCTCTTCGAATTAGTGTTTTTGTTTTTTCAGATATATATCTATGAGTGGAATTGCTAAGTCATATGGTAGTTCTATTTTTAGTTTTTTAGGAACCTCCGTACTGTTTTCCATAGTGACTCTACCAATTTACGTTCCCAATAACAGTGCAGGTGGGTTCCCTTTTTCTCACATCCTCACTGACACTTGTTATTTTTTCCTTTTTGATAATAGCCATTTTAACAGGTTTGAGAAACTGTCTCACTGTCATTTTGATTTGCATGTTCCTAGTGATTAATGATGGTGAGCATATTTTAAGTACTTTTTGGCCATCTGCATGTGTCTTTGGAAAAATGTCTATGGGCTTCTCTGCTGATTTTTAAATTTATTTTTAATTGGAGGATAATTGCTTTACAATGTTGTGTTGATTTCTGCTGTATGAAAACATGAATCATCTACAAGTTCACATATATCCATTTCCTTTTGAGCCCCCTTCACCCTCCCATCCCATCCCTATACGTCTCTGCTCATTTTTTAATTGGGTCTTTTTTTTTAAATATTATGTTCTAACAGTCCTTTTTATGTTTTGGATATTAACCCCTTATCAGATATCTTACATGAAAAAAAAAAAAAAACTTCTTCCATTCAGTAAATGGCCTTTTCATTTTGTTGATAGTTTCATTTGCTATGCAAATCCTTTAATTTGATAGAGTCCCATTTCTTTGATTTTACTTTTGTTTCCCTTGCTTAAGAAGACATATTAAAAAAATTCCTACAATAGATGTCAAAGATTGTACTGTCTGTGTTTTCTTCAAGGACATTTATGACTTCAGATTTACTTAAGTCTTTAATCTATTTTTGATTTTTCTTAATGTTATATGAAAGTAGTCTAGTTTGATTATTTTGCATATAGTTGTCCAGCTTTCCAAACACCATTTATTGAAGACCCTGTGCCATCACCATTCTGTATTTTTGTGTTCTTTGTCATAGATTAATTGACCATATATGTGTTGCTTCGTTTCTGGGATCTCTATTCTATTGATCTATATGACTGTTTTTGTGCTAGTAGCATATTGTTTTGATAACTGTAGGTTGGTTCAGTTCAGTTCAGTCGCTCAGTCGTGTCCGACTCTTTGCGAACCCATGAATCGCAGCACGCCAGGCCTCCCTGTCCATCACCAACTCCCAGAGTTTACCCAAACCCATGTCCATCGAGTTGGCGATGCCATCCAACCATCTCATCCTCTATCGTCCCCTTCTCCTCCTGCCCCCAATCCCTCCCAGCATTAGGGTTTTTTCCAATGAGTCAACTCTTCGCGTGAGGTGACCAAAGAACTGGAGTCTCAGTTTCAACATTAGTCCTTCCAATGAACACCCAGGACTGATCTCCTTTAGGATGGACTGGTTGGGTCTCCTTGCAGTTCAAGGGACTCTCAAGAGTCTTCTCCAACACCACAGTTCAAAAGCATCAATTCTGTGGCACTCAGCTTTCTTCACCATCCAACTCTCACATCCATACATGACCACTGGAAAAACCATAGCCTTGACTAGATGGACCTTTGTTGGCAGAGTAATGTCTCTGCTTTTGAATATGCTATCTAGGTTGGTCATAACCTTCCTTCCAAGAAGTAAGCGTCTTTTAATTTCATGGCTGCAATCACCATCAGCAGTGATTTTGGAGCCCCCCAAAATAAAGTCAGCCACTGTTTCCAATGTTTCCCCATCTATTTCCCATGAAGTGATGGGACCAGATGCCATGATCTTAGTTTTCTGAATGTTGAGCTTTAAGCCAACTTTTTCACTCTCCTCTTTCACTTTCATCAGGAGGCTCTTTAGTTCTTCTTCACTTTCTGCCATAAGTGTGGTGTCATCTGCATATATGAGGTTATTGGTATTTCTGCCAGCAATCTTGATTCCAGCTTGTGCTTCTTCCAGCCCAGGGTTTCTCATGATGTACTCTGCATATAAGTTAAATAAACAGGGTGACAATATACAGCCTTGACGTACTCCGTTTCCTATTTGGAACCAGTCTGTTGTTCCATGTCCAGTTCTAACTGTTGCTTCCTCACCTGCATACAGGTTTGTCAAGAGACCGATCAGATGGTCTGGTATTCCCATCTGTTTCAGAATTTTCCACAGTTTATTGTGATCCACACAGTCAAAGGCTTTGGCGTAGTCAATAAAGTAGAAATAGATGTTTTTCTGGAACTCTCTTGCTTTATCGATGACCCAGTGGATGTTTGCAATTTGATCTCTGGTTCCTCTGCCTTTTCTAAAACCAACTTGAACATCTGTAAGTTCATGGTTCACGTATTACTGAAGCCTGGCTTGGAGGATTTTGAGCATTACTTTACTAGCATGTGAGATGAGTGCCACTGTGCCGTAGTTTGAGCATTCTTTGACATTGCCTTTCTTTGGAATTGGAATGAAGGTTTGTAAATAGTTTCAAATCAGGGAGTATGATAACTCCAGCTTTGTTCTTCTTTCTCAAGATTATTATTATTATCTGTTGAAAGTCTTTGTGTTTCCATGCAAATTTTGGATTTTTTCCCCCAGTTCTGTAAAAAAATGTTATTGGCATTTTGATAGGGATTTCTTTCAAATCTCCATATTGTCTTGAGTCCTTTGGTCATTTTAATATTAATTCTTCCAGTCCATGCATACAGTATCCTTTCCGTTTGTTTTTGTCATCTTCCATTTATTTCATCAACATCTTATATATATATATATATATATATATATATATATATATATTTGAAAACAGAATGTATTTCAGTTAGATTTATTCCTAGTATTTTTTTCTTTTTTTCTTTTTGATGAGATTGAAATGGAACTATTTTCTTAATTTCTCTTTTGGATAGTTTGTTGTTAGTGTATAAAAAGCAACTCATTTCTGTATATTAGTCTTGTAACTTGAAAACTTGCTGAGTTCATTTATTAGTTCTAATTTTTTTTTTGGTGGCATCTTTAGGATTTTCCAAATATAATATGTCATCTGCAAACAGTGACCATTTCACTTCTTTTCCAAATTGATTCATTTTAATTCTTTTTCTTATCTGTTTGCTTTGGCTATCACTTCCCATATTATATTAAACAAAAGTGGTAAGAGTGGTTATCCTACTATTGTTCCAGATCTTAGATAAAATGCTTCCAGCTTTTCAAAGTTGAGAATGATGTTTGCTGTAGGTTTGTCATATACGACCCTTATTATTATGTTGACATATTTTCCCTCTATTTTGTGGAAAAATTTTATCATAAAAGGATGCGGAATTTTATCAAAGTATTTTTCATAATCTTTTGAAGTGATCCTGATTTTTACTCTTCAATTTTAAAACATTCTTTCACCCCTGGAATAAATCCCACTTGATCATTGTGTATGCTTATTTTAATGTATTGTTCAATTTAGTTGGCTAATATTTTACAGAGCATGTTTGCATCCATGTTCATCAGTAATACTGGCCTGCAGTTTTCTCTCTCTCTCTCTTTTTTTTTAGTATCTTTTTCTGGTATTATTATTGGTGTGATGCTGGTGTCACAGGATGAATTTAGAAGCTTTCTTTTTTAATTTATTGAAATAATTTGAGAAGGGTAAGTGTTAACATTTTTTAAATGTTTGGTAGAATTCAGCTGTAAAGCTGTCTGGTCCTGATTTTTTGTTTGTGGGGAGATTTTTTTTTTAATTACTGATATAATTTCATTACTGGTAACTGGTCTTTCACATTTTATGTTTTTTTTTTTTCTGATTCAGTCTTGGGAAACTGTATGTTTCTAGGAAATTAATTGTTTGAAGTAGTCTCTTATTGTCCTTTGTTTCTTCTGACTTTATTTGAATCCTCTCTTTCTTTTTTCTTGGTGAGTCTAGCTAGACATCTATCAATTTTGTTTATTCAAGCACCCATCTCTTAGTTTAATTGATTTTTTTTAACATTTTTCTAGTCTTTATTTCATTTATCTGTCCTCTGATCTTTGTTATTTCTGTCCTTCTACTAACTTTGGGTATTATTTGTCCTGTTTTCCTAATTCCTATGGGTGTAAGATTAGGTTGTTTGAGATTTTTGTTGTTTTCTGAGATAGGCATATATCACTATATAGTTCCTTACTAGGACACCTTTTGCTGTATCTGATAGATTTGTTTTTGTGTGTGTGCATGTGTGTGCCCTTTCTGAGGTATCCCATAGATTTCTGATCTTTATATTTCTGTTTTCATTTGTGTTTACATATATATTTTATTTCCTCATTGATTTATTCAGTGACACATTGGTTGTTCAGTAGCATATTGTTTAGCCTCCACAGGTTTCTGTGTTGTTTTGCAGTTTTTCTTATAGTTAATTTTAGTCTCATTGAGTTATGAGAAAAGGGTTATCAGAAAAGATGCCTGATACGATTTCAGTCTTCTTAAATTTACTGATACTTGTTTATTGTTCTAACATGTGATCTATCCTGGAGAACATTCCATGAAAACATCAAAACAATGTGTGTTCTCCTGCTTTTGTATGGACTGTTTTATACATATTTATATACACATACACATATGTATGCATATTATATAATGCATGTTTTATATAATATATTTATAAAGTATTTTATATATTTTGTCCATTATATATTTTAAATTTGTATATATTATATATATAAATTCTATGTGATCTAATATATCAATATTGGCAATGTTCCCTTATTGATTTTCTGTCTGGATAACATGGCCATTGATGTAAGTGGGGTGTTAATGTCCTCTACTATTATTGTGTTGCTGTCAATTTCCTTTTTATGTTTGTTGATATTTGCTTTATATATTTAGGTTCCTATATTGGCTGCATATATGTTTATAATCGTATGTGTTCTTGTTTGAATAACACCTTTATCATTATGTAATGTCTTTTCTATTGTTCCAATCTTTGTTTTAAAATATGTATTTTTCTAATATAAGGATTATATATATACTTATGCCAAATATATATCCTTATCCTATATCCTTATGCCAAAGCCTTTGACTGTGTGGATCACAATAAACTGTGGAAAATTCTGAAACAGATGGGAATACCAGATAATCTGACTTGTCTCTTGAGAAACCTGTATGCAGGTCAGGAAGCAACAGTTAGAGCTGGAAGTGGAGTAACAGACGGGTTCCAAATAGGAAAATGAGTACATCAAGGCTGTATATTGTCACCCTGTTTATTTAACGTATATGCAGAGTACATCATGAGAAACGCTGGGCTGGAAGAAACACAAGCTGGAATCAAGATTGCTGGGAGAAATATCAATAACCTCAGATATGCAAATGACACCACTCTTATGGCAGAAAGTGAAGAAGAACTAAAGAGCCTCCTGATGAAACTGAAAGAGGAGAGTGAAAAAGTTGGCTTAAAGCTCAACATTCAGAAAACTAAGATCATGGCATCTGGTCCCATCACTTCATGGCAAATAGATGGGGAAACAGTGGAAACAGTGGCTGACTTTATTTTTGGGGGCTCCAAAATCACTGCTGATGGTGATTGCAGCCATGAAATTAAAAGACGCTTACTCCTTGGAAGGAAGGTTATGGCCAACCTAGATAGCATATTTAAAAGCAGAGACATTACTTTGCCAACAAAGGTCTGTCTAGTGAAGGCTATGGTTTTTCCAGTGGTCACGTATGGATGTGAGACTTGGACAGTGTGAGAGTTGGATGGTGAAGAAAGCTGAGTGCCGCAGAATTGATGCTTTTGAACTGTGGTGTTGGCCAACCTAGACAGCATATTTAAAAGCAGAGACATTACTTTGCCAACAAAAGTCCGTCTAGTCAAGGCTATGGTTTTTCCAGTGGTCATGTATGCATGTGAGAGTTGGATGGTGAAGAAAGCTGAGCGCCACAGAATTGATGCTTTTGAACTGTGGTGTTGGAGAAGACTCTTGAGAGTCCCTTGGACTGTAAGGAGATCCAATCAATCCATCCTAAAGTAGATCAATCCTGGGTGTTCATTGGAAGGACTGATATTGAAGCTGAAACTCCAATACTTTGGCCACCTCATGCGAAGAGTTGACTCATTGGAAAAGACCCTAATGCTGGGTAGGATTGGGGGCAGGAGGAGAAGGGGACGACAGAGGATGAGATGGTTGGATGGCATCACCAACTCGATGGACATGGGTTTGGGTAAACTCCGAGAGTTGATGATGGACAGAGAGGCCTGGCGTGCTGCAATTCATGGGGTCACAAAGAGTCGGACACGACTGAGCGACTGAACTGAACTGAAGGATTAATATTGCTACTCCAGGTTTCTTTTCATTTTCATTTACTTGGAATACCTTTTTCCACTCCCTTATTGTTTTTCTCTGTCTTTAGAACTGAAGTGTATATCTTATAAACAACATATATATGGATCTTAATTTGTGTATCCATTCAGCCATGCTTTGTCTGTTGACTGCAGCATTTAGGCCATTTACATTTTAAAGTAATTCTTGATAGGCATGCACTTTTTTCCATTTTGTTTTTCTTTTGTAGTTGTTTCTGTAGGGTTTTTGTTGTTGTTGTTCCTTTCTTCTTCTTATGCTCTCTATGCTCTCTTCCCTTATGCTTTGATGGCTATTGTGTTTCTTTTTTGTTTGTAGGTCTTCCCTGGTGGTTCAGACTGTAAAGACTCCCTCTGTAATGCAGGAGAATTGTGTTTGATCCCTGATTTGGAAAGATCCCCTGGAGGAGGGCATGGCAAACCACTCCAGTAATCTTGCTGGAGAATCCCCATGGGCAGAGGAGCCTGGTGGGCTACAGTCCATGGGGTCACAAAGAGTCAGATATGACTGAGTGATTAAGAATAGCACATGTCTATTACAGACTTTTAGTTTGTGGTTACCATGAGGTTATATATCGTAACCAATATTTTATGTGAATATATTAATTTGGTGGTTTCTTAAGTTCAAATGCATCCTAAATGCATTATTTACTCCCTCTCCCACATATTTAATGTATTTAACATTATATTGTACATCTTTCTGTTTTGTATATCTCTTAATTGCTTATTGTGGATATAGACGATTTTAGCACTTTTGTGTTTTTAAGCCCCTATTATCTTTATAAACAGTAGATCTACTACTTTATGTTTTTTTGTATATTTGCCTCTACCAACAAGAATTTTTTCTTTCATAATCTTCATATTTCTCATTGTGGTCTTTTATTTTCCAGTTTGAGAAGTCTGTTTAACATTTCTTGTAAAGTATGTTTAGTGGTACTGAACTCTTTAAACTTTTTCTTGTCTATGATAGTCTATCTCTCCTTCAAATCTGGATAATATCCTTGCTGAGTAGAGCATTCTCGGTTGCAAGTTTTTTTTTTTTTTTCCTTTAATCACTTTGAATATATTGTACCACTTCATTCTGGCCTATGACATTTCTGTTAGTTGACAGTATTACAGGAGTTCATTTGTAATATTTAACTAGCTGATTTTCCCTTGTTACTTTTAATATTTTTCTGTTATTTTAATTACATTATGTCTTGTCATGGATCTCTTTGTGTTGTTATTTAGGATTCTCTATTCTTCCTGGACCTGGATGTTCATTTTCTTCCCCATGTTATGGAAATTTTTTAGCTCTTATAGCTTCAAATAAGTTCTCTGCCCCTTTCTCACTTCTCCTTCTGAGATCTTTATAAAGTGAATGCTAGTACGTCTGATATTTTCCAGAGGTTTCTTAAACTGGCTTCATATTTTGAAATTATTTTTTCTTTTTTTCTGTTGAACTTGCATGATTTCTACTACTCTATCTTCCAGTTCACTGATCTGTTTATCTGCATGATCTAATCTACTGTTAATTCCTACTATTTAAGTTATTATATTCTTCACCTCTTTTTGGTTATTATTTATATTTTCTAACTCTTGATTAAGCTTCTTGTTGTGCTCATCCATTCTTCTGAGTTCCTTGAAAATCTTTAAAATTATTACTTTGAGTTGTTTATTGGGTAGATTGCATATTTCTTCTTCACTTAGTTTTTTTTTTTTTGCCAGATTTTTATCTTCTTTCATTTGCAACATATTCCTTTGTTGCCTCATTTTGCCTAATTTTCTGTTTATTTATATGTATTAGGTAGGTCTGTTATGGAGAAGGCAATGGCACCCCACTCCAGTTCTCTTGCCTGGAAATTCCCATGGACAGAGGAGCCTTGTAGGCTACAGTCCATGGGGGCGCTAAGAATCGGACGACTGAGTGACTTCAGTTTCACTTTTCCCTTTCATGCACTGGAGAAGGAAATGGCAACCCACTCCAGTATTCTTGCCTGGAGAATCCCAGGGAAGGCGGAGCCTTGTGGGCTGCCGTCTATAGGGTCTCACAGAGTCGGACACAACTGAAGCGACTTAGCAACAGCAGCAGCAGGTCTGTTATATTTCCCAATCTTGGATAAGTGACCTTATTTAGGAGATATCCTATGGGGCCCAGCAGCTCCCCTCTGCTCACCAAAGCTATATGACACTGAGGTGCCCATTCTGTGGGGGCCTTTCTGTTGTGGTGAGGCTCATTATTGTGGGCACACTAGTTGACAGGACTGATCCCAGTCTGGTTGGCTATGAAGGTTTGCCTTGTGTAGAGATTGCTGGCATCTGGTGGGTGGAGCTCTGTCTTGGCAAAGCTGTCTGCACGGCCTGAGGAGTCCTTGAGTGAGTGCCAGTCTACTGGTGGTTAGGGACAGGTCCCAGAGCAGCTGGCTGTGGGGCCTGGAGATGCTGCTGGTCTGTTTATGGGTGAGGCCAGGTCCTTGTATGTCTGGCTGAGGGGCATGGAATATCTAGAGTAGCTGGCTTTGGTTCCTGGAGGGTCCTAGGAATGTCACCATCCCTCTGATGGGAAGTGCTTGGTCACAGTACCTGACTGCAGGTGCTGGGGAATCCTGGAGCTGGTACTGACCCAGTAGTTGGCAGGGCCAGGGCCTTAAAATATGGGAACTGTGCTGGCCAGTTGATGGTTAAGGCTGGGTCCCAGTTCTGGCTATATGGCCCAGGGAGTACTTTGGCTACCTGGCCTGATGATGTGCAATGCTAGGTTCCTGGGCAGTCTCCTAGAAGGTTTTTAGGAGCCTGGAGCTAGTTTCATTTCACTGGAGTGTGGAGCTGGGTTCTCACACAACTGCATGACCTAGGGTATTCCGGGACTAGAGATGGACAGAGTTGGGTGACAGTGCTAATAGTCTAGAGGTAGGACTTCTAAATGGTACCTGCCAGCACAAATGTCTTTGTGTTTAAATACATTCCCCAAAATGGCTACCACCTGCATCCATGTCCCCAGAGAGAGTCTCAGTGAGACCATGCCTCCCTAGGAGGCTTCTCCAAATTCAGCAAGGCTTATTTCAAATTACTGCCTCTGTACTGAGTCTTGGAGCATGCAAGATTTTTGCATGTTCCCTCAAATGTAAGGCTTCCCTGGTGACTCAGATGATAAAGAATCTGCCTGCAATGCAGGAGACCCAGGTTCAATCCCTGAGTTGGGAAGATCCCCTGCAGAAGGGAATGGCAACACACTCCAGTATTCTTGTCTAGAGAATCCCATGGATAGCAGAGCTTCACGGGCTACAGTCCATGGGATTGCAAAGAGTCAAGCAGGACTGAGTAATGAACACTTGAAGTGCAGAGTTGCCTTCTCTTACAGCCATACAGTTCTCCCTTATGCAAGTCCTCCTGGTCTTCAAAGCCAGACTTTCTGGGGCCTCTTCTTCCTGGTGGAGGATCTTCAGGGTGAAGTCCACAATATGGGGCTTAGATTCATCATCCTTTTGGGAGAACTTTTGCAATTATGATTATTCTCACATTTGTCGGCCTCCTACCTAGGTATGTGTCTCTATTGTGTTTCTGCCCCTCCTATCCATCTTATTGTGGTTTCTCCTTTATATCTTTAGTTGTGGAAAATATTTTCTGCTAGTCTTTTCTCATGGATAGTTGCTTTGTAAATAGTTGTAATTTTGGTGTGCCATGGAAAGAGGTGAGCCCACAATCTTTCTACTCAGCCATCATGGTCATTCTTCTGATTTCATACTTTATACTTCATACTTTCATACTTTTTTATGGTAAAATAATACTCCACCGTATATAAAGGCCACATCTTCTTTCTCCATTATTCTATTGGTGGACACTTAGGTTGCTTCTATGTCTTGCTTGTTGTAAATAATGCTTCAATAAACAAGAGTTGCATTCTTTTTTTGAACTAGTGTTTTCATTTTATTTGAATAAATACCCAGGAGTAGAATGGCTGGAAGCTCTATTTTTAATTTTTTTTTTTGAGGAAACATCAGTGTTTCTTGTAGTGGCCACACTAATTTACATTTCCACCAACAGTACACATGTGTTCCATTTTCTCCCCATCATTGTCAACATTTGTTATTTGACAAAACAAACAATGGCTAGTTTTTGATAATAGCCATTCTGACAGGTATGAGGTGACATCTCATTGTGGTTTTGATTTGGACTTCCCTGATGATTAGTGATATTGAGCATTTTTTAAAATAACTGTTGGCCATCTGTATGTAATCTCTGAAAAATATCTATTCAGATTCTCTGCCTATTTTTTAATTGGCTTGTTTGAGTGTTTTTCTTTTGCTATTCAGTTATATAAGTTCTTTATATATTTTGTATATTAACCTCTTATCAGATATATGATTTGCAACTTTTTTCTACCATTTAGTAGGTTACCATTTCATTTTGTTGACAGTTTCCTTCTAAGTGCAAAAGCATTTTGGTTTGATGTATTCCCACTTGTTTATTTTTACTTTTGTTGCCTTTCTTTTGATGTCAAATTCCAAAGATCATTGCTGAGACAGATGTCTAGAAGATTAATACCTATGTTTTCTTTTAGGAGTTTTATAGTTTCAGGTGTTACATTCTATTATTTTTTAAATAAATTTATTTATTTCATTTGGGGGCTAATTACTTTACAATATTGTAGAGGTTTTTGCCGTACATTTACATGAATCAGCCATGGGTTTACATGTGTTCCCCATCCTCAACCCCCTTACCAGCTCCCTCCCCATCCCATCCCTCTGGGTCATCCCATTGCCCCAGCGCTGAGCATTTGCCTCATGCATCGAACCTGGAATGGTGTTCTGTTTCACATATGATAATATACATGTTTCAATGCTATTCTCTCAGAACATCCCACCCTCACCTTCTCCCTCAGAGTCCATAAGACTGTTCTATGCATCTGTGTCTGTTATTCTGTCTCACATATAGGGTTATCGTTACCATCTTTCAAATTCCATATATATGCATTAGTATACTGTATTGATGTTTTTCTTTCTGGCTTACTTCACTCTGTATTATGGGCTCCAGTTTCATCTATCTAAATAGAACTGATTCAAATGAATTCTTTTTAATGGCTGAGTAATAATCCATTGTGTATATGTACCACAGCTTCCTTATCCATTCGTCTGCTGATGGACATCTAGGCTGCTTCCATGTCCTGGCTATTGCTACAGATAGGAAAAGAAGAAGTAAAACTCTCACTGTTTGCAGATGACATGATCCTCTACATAGAAAACCTTAAAGATTCTACCAGAAAATTACTAGAGCTAATCAATGAACATAGTAAAGTTGCAGGATATAAAACTAACACACAGAAATCCCTTGCATTCCTATACACCAATAATGAGAAAACAGAAAGAGAAATTAAGGAAACAATACCATTCACCATTGCAACAAAAAGAATAAAATACTTAGGAATATATCTACCTAAAGAAACAAAAGACTTATATACAGGAAACTATAAAACACTGATGAAAGAAATCAAAGAGGACACAAACAGATGGAGAAATATGCTGTGTTCATGGACTGGAAGAATTAATATAGTGAAAATGAGTATACTACCCAAAGTAATCTATAGATTCAATGCAATCCCTATCATGCTACCAACGGTATTTTTCACAGAACTAGAACAAATCATTTCACAATTTGTATGGAAATATAGGAAATCTCGAATAGCCAAAGCAACCTTGAGAAAGAAGAATGGAACTGGAGGGATCAACCTGCCTGACTTCAGGCTCTACTACAAAGCCACAGTCATCAAGACAGTATGGTACTGGCACAAAGACAGAAATATAGATCAATGGAACAAAATAGAAAGCCCAGAGATAAATCCACGCACCTATGGACACCTTATCTTCGACAAAGGAGGCAAGAATATACAGTGGAGAAAAGACAATCTCTTTAACAAGTGGTGCTGGGAAAACTGGTCAACCACTTGTAAAAGAATGAAACTAGAACACTTTCTAACACCATACACAAAAATAAACTCAAAATGGATTAAAGATCTAAACGCAAGACCAGAAACTATAAAACTCCTAGAGGAAAACATTGGCAAAACACTCTCCGACATGAATCACAGCAGGATCCTCCATGACCCACCTCCCAGAATATTGGAAATAAAAGCAAAAATAAACAAATGGGACCTGATTAAAATTAAAAGCGTTTGCACAACAAAGGAAACTCTAAGCAAGGTGAAAAGACAGCCTTCAGAATGGGAGAAAATAATAGCAAACGAAGCAATGGACAAACAATTAATCTCAAAAATATACAAGCAACTCCTGCAGCTGAATTCCAGAAAAATAAACGATCCGATCAAAAACTGGGCCAAAGAACTAAACAGACATTTCTCCAAAGAAGACATACAGATGGCTAACAAACACGTGAAAAGATGCTCAGCATCACTCATTATTAGAGAAATGCAAATCAAAACCACAATGAGGTACCATTTCACACCAGTCAGAATGGCTGCTATCCAAAAGTCTACAAGCAATAAATGCTGGAGAGGGTGTGGAGAAAAGGGAACCCTCTTACACTGTTGGTGGGAATGCAAACTAGTACAGCCACTCTGGAGAACAGTGTGGAGATTCCTTAAAAACCTGGGAGTAGAACTGCCATATGACCCAGCAATCCCACTGCTGGGCATACACACTGAGGAAACCAGAATTGAAAGAGATGCGTGTACCCCAATGTTCATCGCAGCACTGTTTACATTCAATTCTTTAATTCATTTTGCGGGGGATTATTTTTGTGTGTGGAGTAAGATAGTGGTCCACATTCATTTTTTGCATGTGGCTGTTCTGTTTTCCCAACATCATTTATTGAAGAGCCTGGCCTTTCCACATTGTGTATGTTTGGCTCATTTGTGGTAAATTAATTGACTATAACTAATTGACCAGGTCAGTAATTGCCCAATATGCTAATAGAGAAGAGCAGAGAAATAGCTCCAGAAGGAATGAGGAGGCTAAGCTAAAGCAGAAACAAAACCCAGTTGTGGATGTGTCTGGTGGTGAAATTAAAGTTCAATAATGTAAAGAACAATATTGCATAGGAACCTGGAATATTAAGTTCATGAATCAGGGTAAATTGGAAGTGATCAAACTGGAGATGGCAAGAGTGAACACCAATATTTTAGGAATCAGTGAGCTAAAATGGATTGAAATGGGTAAATCTAATTCAGATGACCTTTACATTTACCACTGTGGGCAAGAATCCCTTAGAAGAAATGGAGTGGCCCTCATTAGTCAACAAAAGGGCCTGAAATGCACTACCTGGGTACAATCTCAAAAATGACAGAAATTTCTCAGTTTGTTTCCAAGGCAAATCATTCAATAATACAGAAATCCAAGTCTATGCTCCAAACACTAATGCTGAAGAAGCTGAAGTTGCACGGTTTTATGAAGACCTATAAGATCTTCAAAAACTAAAACCAAAAAAAAAAAAAAAAGATGTCCTTTACATCACACGGGACTGGAATGCAAAAGTAGGAAGTCAAGAGATACCTGGAGTAACATGCAAGTTTGGGTTTGGAGTACAAAATGAAGCAGGGCAAAGGCTAAGAGAGTTTAGCTAAGAGCATGCACTGGTCATAGCAAGCACCCTCTTCCAAAAATATAAGAGAAGACTCTGCACATGGACATCACCAGATGATCAATACCAAAATCAGATTGATTATTTTCTTTGCTGATAAAGATGGAGAAGATATACACACTCAGCAAAAACAAGACTGGGAGCTGACTGTGGCTCAGATCATGAGCTCCTTATTGCCAAATTCAGATATAAATTGAAGAAAGTAGGGAACACAACTAAGACATTCAGTATGACCTAAATCAAATCCCCTATGATTGTAGGGTGGAAGTGACAAATAGATTCAAGGGATTAGTTCTGATAGAGTTTATAAATAAATACAGATGGAGGTTCGTAGCATTGTACAGGAGGTGGTGATCAAAACCACCCCCAAGAAAAAGAAATGCAAAAAGGCAAAATTATTGCTTGAGGAGGCCTTACAAATTGCTGAGAGGATAAGAGAAGTGAAAGGCAAAGGAGAAAAGGAAAGATATACTCATATGAATGCAGAGTTCCAAAGAATAGCAAGGGGAGATAAGAAAGCCATCCTCAGTGATCAATGCAAAGAAATAGAGGAAAACAATAGAATGGGAAAGACTAGAGATCTCTTCAGGAAAATTAGAGATACCAAGGGAACATTTCATGCAAACATGGGCACAATAAAGGACAGAAATGGTATGGACCTAAAACAAGCAGAAGATATTAAGAAGAGGTTGCAAGAATACACAGAAGTAGTATGCAAAAAAGATGTTAATGACCCAGACAATCACGATGGTGTGATCACTCATCTAGAGCCAGACATCGTGAACTGTGAAGTCAAGTGGGTATTAGGAAGCATCACTATGAACAAAGCTAGTGGAGGTGATGGAATCCAGCTGAGGTACTTCAAAACCAAAAAGATGATGCTGTGAAAGCGCTGCACTCAATATGCCAGCAAATTTGGAAAACTCAGCAGTGGCCACAGGACAGGAAAAGGTCAGTTTTCATTCCAATCCCAAAGAAAGGCAATGCCAAACAATGTCCAAACTACTGCACAATTGCACTCACTTCACATGCTAGCAAAGTAACGCTCAAAATTCTCAAAGATAGGCTTCAACAGTACCTGAACTGTGAACTTCCAGATGTTCAAGCTGGTTTTAGAAAAGGCAGAGGAACCAGAGATCAAATTGCCAACATGCATTGGATCATTGAATAAGCAAGAGAGTTCCGGAAAAACATCTACTTTTGTTTCATTGACTATGCTAAAGCCTTTGACTGTGTGGATCACAGCAACCTGTGGAAACTTCTTAAAGAGATGGGAATACCAGACTAAATTACCTGTCTCTTGAGAAATCTGTATGCAGGTCAAGAAGCCAGACATGGAACAACGGACTGGTTCCAAATTGGGAAAGGAGTAAGGCAAGGCTGTATATTGTCATTTTGTTTATTAACTTCTATGCAGAGTACATCAAGTGAAATGCTGGGCTGGATGAAGCGTAAGCCAGAAACATGAATGCCGGAGAAATATCAATAACCTCAGATATGCAGATAATACAGCCCTTACAGCAGAAAGCTAAGAGGAAATAAAGAGCCTCTTGATGAAGGTGAAAGAGGAGAGTGAAAAAACTGGCTTAACACTCAACATTCAAGAAACTAAGGTATTGGCATCTGGTCCGATCACTTCATGGCATATAGATGGAGAAACAATGGAAACAGTGACAGTCTTCATTTTCTTTTGCTCCAAAATAACTCCAGATGGTGACTCAGTTCAGTTCAGTACTGTTCAGTCGCTCAGTCATGTCCAACTCTCTGCGACCCCATGGACTGCAGCACGCCAGGCCTCCCTGTGCATCACCAACTCCGGAATTTACTCAAATTCATGTCCATTGAGTTGGTTATGCCATCCAACCATCTCATCCTCTGTTGTCCTCTTCTCCTCCTGTCTTCAATCATTCCCAGCATCAGGGTCTTTTCAAATGAGTCAGCTCTTCGCATCAGGTGGCCAAACTCTTGGAGTTTCAGCCTCAGCATCAGTCCTTCCAATGAACATTCAGGACTGATTTCCTTTAGGATGGACTGGATTGATCTCCTTGCAGTCCAAGGGACGCTCAGGAGTCTTGTCCAACATCACAGTTCAAAAGCAGCAATTCTTCGGCACTCAGCTTTCTTTATAGTCCATATCTCACATTCATACATGACTACTGGAAAAACCATAGCTTTGACTAGACAGTTGTTAGTTGGCAAAGTAATGTCTCTGCTTTTTAATATGCTGTCTATGTTGGTCATAACTTTTCTTCCAAGGAGCAAGCGTCTTTTAAATTCATGGCTACAGTCCCCATCTGCAGTGATTTTGGAGCCCCCAAATAAAAAGTCTGTCACTGTTTCCAAATATGTTTACCATGAAGTGATGGGACCAGGTGCCATGATCTTAGTTTTCTGAATGTCGAATTTTAAGCCAACTTTTTCACTCTCCTCTGTCACTTTCATCAAGCGGCTCTTTAGTACTTCTTCACTTTCTACCATAAAGGTGGTGTCATCTCCATTGCTGAGGTTATTGACATTTCTCCCGGCAATCTTGATTCGAGCTTGTGCTTCATCCAGCCCAGCATTTCTCTTGATGTTCTTTTCATATAAGTTAAATAATCAGGGTGACAATATGAAGATTTGACATTCTCCTTTCCCGATTTGAAAGCAGTCTGTTGTTCCATGTCCAGTTCTAATTTTTACTTCCTGATCTGCAATCAGATTTCTCAAGAGCCATGTTAGGTGGTCTGGTATTCCCATCTCTTGAAGAATTTTCCACAGTTTGTTGTGATCCACACAGTCAAAGGCTTTGGCCTAGTCAATAAAGCAGGTGCACATGTTTTTCTGGAACTCTCTTGCTTTTTCAATGATCCAACGGATGTTGGAAATTTGATCTCTGGTTCCTTTGCCTTTTCTAAATCCAGCTTGAACTTCTGGAATTTCACGGTTCACATTTTGGTTTGATTTAGGTCATACCTCAATGGTCTAGTGGTTTTCCCTACTTTCTTCAATTTAAGTCTGAATTTGGCAATAAGGAGTTCATGATCTGAGCCGCAGTTCAGCTCCTGGTCTTGTTTTTTCTGACTGTATAGTTTTCTCCATCTTTGGCTGCAAAGAATATAATCAGATTGTGACTGCAGCCATGAAATTAAAAGACACTTACTCCTTGCAAGAAAAGTTATCACCAACTAGTTAGCATATTAATGCATATATATGGAATTTGAAAGATGGTAGCGATAACCCTATATGTGAGACAGAATAAGAGACACAGATGCATAGAAGAGTCTTATGGACTCTGAGGGAGAAGGTGAGGTTGGACGTTCTGAGAGAATAGCATTGAAACATGTTTATTATCATATGTGAAACAGAACACCATTCCAGGTTCGATGCATGAGACAAATGCTCAGGGCTGGGGCAATGGGATGACCCAGAGGGATGGGATGGGGAGGGAGGTGGGAGGGGAGTTCAGGACGGGGAACACATGTAAACCTATGGCTGATTCATGTCAATATATGGAAAAAATCACTACAATATTTTAAAGTAATTGGCCCCCAACTAAAATAAATAAATTAAAAATAAATGAATAATTAAAAAATAAAAAAGCAAATACTTTGCTTTACCAGCAAAGGTCCATATAGTCAGAGGTATTGTTTTACCACTAGTCATATATTGATGTGAGAGTTAGACCATAAAGAAGGCCGAGAACTAAAGAATTGATGCTTTTATACTGTGGTGTTGGAGAAGATTCTTGAGAGTCCCTTGGACTGCAAGGAGATCATACCAGTCAATCCTAAAGGAAATCAATCCTGAATATTCATTACAAGGACTGATGCTGAAGCTGAAGATGCAATAGTTTGGCCACGTGATGCAAAGAGCTGACTGATTGAAAAGACCCTGATGCTGGAAACGATGGAAGGCAGGAGGTGAAGGGGACGACAGAGAACTAGATGGTTGGATGGCATCACCGACTCGATGGACATGTGTTTGAACAAGCTCCTGGAGATGGTTAAGGACAAGGAAGCCTGGTATGTTGCAGTCCTTGGGGTTGCAAAGTGTTGGACAAGATTGAGTGATTGAAGAACAACAAATACTCTCCGTATTTATATAGTTTTGCTATTTAGTTTGAAGTCAAATCATGATGCCTCCGAATTTATTCTTTCTCAATATTACTTTGACTATTTGAGGTTTTTCATGATTCCATACATATTTTAGGATTGTTTGTTCTATTTCTGTGGAAAAGGTTATTTGAATTTGAGAGGAATTGCATCAAACCTGTAGATTGCTTTGTATAGTAAGACTATTTTAGCAATATTTGTTCTTCTAATCCATG
Organism: Giraffa tippelskirchi; assembly: GCF_054371585.1. Taxonomy (NCBI): domain Eukaryota; kingdom Metazoa; phylum Chordata; class Mammalia; order Artiodactyla; family Giraffidae; genus Giraffa; species Giraffa tippelskirchi. The sequence goes on from NC_137289.1 coordinate 67,502,308, forward strand.
AATATGGAATATCTTTCCATTTGTATCTTCTTCAGTTTCTTGGATTAATATCTTATAGAGTTCAGCATATAGGTCATTCATCTTTTCGGTTAAATGTATTCCTATGTATATTTTTCTTTAGATCAGATTCTAAAGAGGATTGTTTTCTGAATTTCTCTTTCTGATATTGTATTATTATTGTATAGAAATAGATTACTATTGTGTTATTACTACTAATATATTATTGTAGAAATATATTATCATATATTGTATAGAAATCTGATAATATATTATTATTTTATAGAAACAGATTTATGTATATTGATTTTTTATCCTGAATTACTGGAGTTGTTGGTTAGTTTTAACAGATTTTGGTGGCATCTTTAATATTTTCTATATGTAATCATATGTCATCTGAAATGGTAACAGTGCTATTTCTTCCTTTCCAATTAAAATGGCTTCTTTTCTCACCTAACTCCTGTGGCTAGGTCTTCCAATACTGTGTTAAATAAAAGTGATGAGATTGGATATCATTGTTTTATTCCTAATCTTAGAATAAAAGCTTTCAGTTTTTCATCACAATGGATTAGTATTTTAAAAAGCGTTTATAAAAAGAAATAAAATTCACAAATATGTGCAAAATGGATGAATCTTTCAGACATTCAGTTCAGTTCAGTTGCTCAATCCTGTCTGACTCTTTGCGACCCCATGAAACGCAGCATGCCAGGCCTCCTTGTCCATTACCAAGTCCTGGAGTCCACCCAAACCCATGTCCATTGATTCGGTAATGCCATCCAACCATCTCATCCTCTGTCGTCCCCTTCTCCTCCTGTCCTCAATCTTTCCCAGCATCAAGGTCTTTTCAAATGAGTCAGTTCTTCGCATCAGGTGTCCAAAGTATTGGAGTTTCAGCTTCAACATCAGTCCTTCCAATGAACACCCAGGACTGATCTCCTTTAGGATGGACTGGCTGGATCTCCTTGCAGTCCAAGGGACTCTCAGGGTCTTCCCCAACACCACAGTTCAAAAGCATCAATTCTTCGGTGCTCAGCTTTCTTCACCGCTCAACTCTCACATCCATACATTACCACTGGAAAAACCATAGCCTTGACTAAATGGACCTTTGTTGACAAAGTAATTTTTCTGCTTTTTAATATGCTGTCTAGGTTGGTCATAACTTTCCTTCCAAGGAGTAAGCGTCTTTTAATTTCATGGCTGCAATCACCATCTGCAGTGATTTTGGAGCCCCCCAAAATAAAGTCTGACACTGTTTGCGCTGTTTCCCCATCTATTTGCCATGAAGTGATGGGACCAGATGCCATGGTCTCAGTTTTCTGAATGTTGAGCTTTAAGTCACTTTTTTCACTCTCCTCTTTCACTTGCAGTCATTATGGTCAGTAAAATAAATTAGATACAAAAGGATAAATATACTACTTGATTTATATGACTTCCAAGAGAAGTCAACTTCATAGAGACAGAAGGTAGAATGTTGATTACCAGTAACTGGGGGGAAGGGAAAATGGAGACTTTTGTTTAATGAATAAAGAATTTTAGTTTGAAATGATGAAAAAGGTCTCGAAATAGATAAAGCTAATGTTTGCACAATGGTATAAATGTACTTAGTAACACTGAACTATACTCTCAGAGATACTTAAAATCATATATATATATATATATCTCCAATTAAAATATATCTCCAATTAAAAATAACAAAGGAAGGGACTACTTTCCATTAATCTTTATAATCTCTGGTCTCTAGTTTAGAGAAACAAGTTTTTGTACATTTGTTTAAAAACTTTTTTTTTTTAAGTTTCTTTTTTTCTTTTTTTTTATAAATTTATTTATTTTAGTTGGGGGCTAATTACTTTACAATATTGTAATAGTTTTTGCAATACATTGACATGAATCAGCCATGGGTTTACATGAGTTCCCCTTCCTGGACCCCCCACCCACCTCCCTCCCCATCCCATCCCTCTGGGTCATCCCATTGCCCTGGCCCTGAGCCCTTGTCTCATGCATCGAACATGGAATGGTGTTCTGTTTCACATATGATAATATACATGTTTCAATGCTATTCTCCCAGAACGTCCCACCCTCACCTTCTCCCTCAGAGTCCATAAAATTGTTCTATGCATCTGTGTCTCTTATTCTGTCTCGCATATAGGGTTATCGTTACCATCTTTCAAATTCCATATATATGCATTAGTATACTGTATTGGTGTTTTTCTTTCTGGCTTACTTCACTCTGTATAATGGGTTCCAGTTTCATCCATCTCAGTAGAACCGATTCAAATGTATTTTTTTTTAATGGCTGAGTAATATTCCATTGTGTATATGTACCACAGCTTCCTTATCCATTCGTCTGCTGATGGACATCTAGGTTGCTTCCATGTCCTGGCTATTGTAAACAGTGCTGCGATGAACATTGGGGTACACGAGTCTCTTTCAATTCTGGTTTCCTCGGTGTATATGCCCAGTAGTGGGATTGCTGGGTGTTTAAAAACTTTTAAGATCTTATATTTGATGCTATTTGTAACTGCTGATCTCATTTAGGAATTAAATTAAGACATTGAATTTGCTCAACAATTACATGATTCTTTTATTTGAAAAAAAAAACAACTTTCAGCTCACTTAGCTAATTCATCCTTGTATCATCATAATACTGTCAGAAATAAATATTAATAGCTCTATTTTATGGATTAACTTTTTTAGTTATTAAATCCTTATTATGCTTAGCATATACAAAACACTGGGTTTGTTTTTGAAGTCACAGATATAATTCTTAAGCTTCTAAAGGTCTAATAGAATCATATCACTAAAGATATAGGAGGGGCCCCAGAGACCATCTGTTTTACTATTCTCATTTTATAGACTCAGATAAATTAAGTCACTTTCCTGTGGTCCCATAGCTGGTTACTGCCAATCTGGAACAAGTGAGAAGAGTGCTCTTTTGATTTTATCAAGCTGCTAGTAAAATAGGATAGATATAAAATGTTGGTTTATAAAAGGTTATATCAAATGTTCAAATTATGGAATAACTGCTCTTTTATAAGAGGATAAAGACACGAGTTCATCCTGGAAGAAATGATTTTTGAAGTACAATAGGACGTAAATATACATGATTGAGAGAGTGAGAGAGAAAAAGGGTGAGACAAAATATGAAGCAGAAGGATTAATGTAAATAAAAACACAGACTTTAAGAAATACTGGGTACTATGCTAGGAATAGCAAGTTTCTTCCATTTAGCTTAGTTAAGTGTGTGAAGAGAAACAGTAAGAGATATGGCTGAACAGTTTGTTTGGGGTCAGATCGTGAATACTGTACTTGATTAGTTGGGCAAATTCAAGGTGATTGAAGTGTCTTTTATGGTTGAATGGGGAAACATTCTAAGGCAACTGTCAGTTTGCATAGTAATCTCCTAGTATTAATAGAACCAAGTCAAGGAATAAGGCCAATAAGTTGTTGTAATCTGATGTATTTCCTGATATGCTTTATTTTTTTAAGTTTTAGATATTATCATGTATATTTTTATGTCATGGCATAATTTTAATGTCTTTCTGAAGTCTTTTCCCAGTATTGAAAACTAGTGTGATTTCCTGGTGCATTAGAAAAAGAGTCCACTATTGAACTCTCTGGTGGCAATTTTAACACTGATCAGAATTTACGTTTTCTGTATTACTCTTACTAAGATATTTTGCCTTAAATTTCATTAATTGTCTTTGCAAATGAAATGTTTCCCTTGAGTGATATTTTATGTTAAAATTATGCTGTGTTTGATTTCAAAAGCAACCTAATTAAGGTAGACATCTTGTATGAGATTTAAGCCTCACCTCCCAATGGAATCATGAAACAGTTACAAAAATAATGAATTGCATCTTATATAATCTTTATTGCTACTTTAAAAATGAGTGATATATTCAGTTTGGGTTGAAATACATATCCCCAAAGAGCAATTTGTTTTCACAGATTAGATTGGTTCCTCACATACAAGATCATTAAGCATGGAGGAGGAAGTTATTGGACATTGTGTCCTCTGTAGGAATAGTTTGTTTGTTTGTTTGTTTCCAGAATTACTGAGCTCAATTCACTGACTGAAGAGGAAGATAGTTAATAATGGGGGAAAAAAGGAAAGTGTCACTCTTTTTTCTTAACAACTTCATGCTCTTTCTACCTGTTTTCCATATTTGTTTGTTATAAGTCAGATGAAACTTAAAATTTAACCCAGGTTCCTTCAGGGATTCTTATAATTACTCAGGTTAGTGGCATGACTATTTAATTATCTCTAACAGAAAATTATTTAGAGGCATGGTCACACCCGTAACTAATATTGTATGGATAAAACAGTTTTGTTTTTGTTTTGTTTGTTTTGAACTGGAAAAGGCTAACATACCACCTTTGCATCTTTCATTTTCTATCATAAAGGAAAGTTTTCAAAATACTTGAGTGCTTACCTATTAAAATTTTGGACTAACTAAAGTTAATGAAATGTTATTTAGTTGTTAAGAAATTTGAAATCATTTAACTGGTTAATTTACACAAGGTAATTTTGGATGGATCTATTTTTTTTCTTTTATCTTTATAATAGCTAAGACAACCACATAGAAATCACAGAATGTTCAAACGGGAAGTAACACAGAGACATGTTGTTCCTCACAATTTTTTCTGCAGATCCAGGGAACTCTTTTCTAAGAAGTTCTCAGCAAACTTCTTCTTCTATCTAACTAGTTGTGTTCTCATATGTTCTAGTTTGGAGCAGTTCCAGTTTATGCCTCATATTTTGGTAGCGTTATTACCAGCATCCCCTTTTCTCTCTTAAATATGTCCTAATTGCTTAGATCATAATACACATAGTATGCTTACCTACTTAGTGCACTGAATTGGGCATATTCTTACCTGTAAAAATAACTTACCCCTAAAAATAACTGCTGGCAATAAATTTGTTGTTTTTTAGTTGCTAAGTCATATCCTACTCTTTGTGACCCCATGGGCTATAGCCTGCCAGGTCCTTCTGTCCATGGGATTTTCCAGGCAACAATACCAGAGTAGGTTGCCATTTCCTTCTCCAGAGGATCTTCCTGACCCAGAGATTGAACCCACATCTCCTGCATTGGTAGGTGGATACTTTACCACTGAACAACCTGGAAATAAATGGTGTTATGTAAATTATTTTAGGTCTAATTCACATGAGCTATCCTAGAGTTTAGAGATAGAGTTATCTTCTCCCAAAACACAAGGACTTCATCAGAGAGGTATGAATAACTGAATAAAAGTCAGGATATTTTGCCATGATCAATATTAAATGATTGATGGGGAAATGATCACAAAATCTACAATATCCGACCTTGATCTCTTTCTAAATGTCTGTTTAACTTTTCTTTATTCTAACTCCAAAATACAACATATCCTTATCTTTCAATGTTTATCTCCCTGTTTAAAAGCAGCTGTTGCATAAACAAATACTTTAATTGGTGATAGGTGGAAACATTTGGAAATTTCAGTTAGAGAAAAATAATTTTGCCTAATTGTAAAGACTAGGATATAATTTCTAATAAAATCTCTTTTATTATAAAGAGGAGATATGTTTCTAGCCAGATACGTTTCTAAACATAGCAAAGTATTTATTTTAGGGACCAAACTTAGAATACTACCCCCCACACCCCCGCCAGTCCAGCAAGCCAGAAATTCACTTCACTGGTTGTTTTCCTTAAAAGTATAAATTATCTTCTAGCCACTAAATATATTAAAACTCTTCTGAGAAGCAAGTGATAACACTTAGGGAAGCCAGTTTTTAAAATACAGGATTGTAGCCCTATTATTGGGAAAAGAAACTAAAAAATGATTCTTTGTATTTCAAATGTTATGAAGGAAAAGCTGCCTGATTTCTCGTGTACATCTACTAGCCTGGAAGTTGCAAGTTCTCAAAGGTTAAAAACCCTAATATATTTAGACATAATGATTCTACAGATAGTGGTAGTTTTACAAGGGAATGAATTGGAAGAGATGAAGTATTAGGACTCCAAGAACTATAACCATGGAAAACAATTGAGAGATATCTTGGGACATGTTTAGGAGAGTGAAAATTGTATGCTTAGAATCATCTTATCTTGAAGGACAATATTGGCTTGTACTGGAGAGCTAGGGCCAGTTAGACATTCCCTGAATGTAGACCTGCAGCAGAGATCAGTTATGGACGATTATTGTGAACAGTGATTCTATGTGGTAGCAAGAAACAAAGGCAGTGATAGTAATAGAAACATTGGACACCAGAGCTCTCTCTGATTTTAAGTGTGGAAATTAAATAAATCTCCTCATGCAGACTGTAAACTTTGGTTTCTTGGCCCATCCAGGGAAAATAGGAGCTCCAAACAAAAGATGTTGGACTTCCTGTTAATTTGCAAATGTGTTCTCAAGCCAGTTTTAATTTAGAGAAATAAGCATATCAGCATTTAAAAATGGATGAATGATGGATACTAGCTACATTAAAAGAAAATGTAATGATTGGAGAATCTCAGGGATGAAATCATCGTTAAAGATGATCTCTCTATCATTTCATTTAATATTTAATTTTCTTTTTCAATCTCCTATTGAGTGGACCCTTAACCTATGCCTGAGGTAAACTCATCATCTCTTTTTAGATCTCACATTATTTGAAAAGCCTTTCTTAAATTGACCTGAAATATATTTCTAAGGTAACATCAGTTTGTTGTCTTGATTTTGTCCTTTGTGTCCTACAGATAAACTCTATGTTTTTTTTTTTTTAACAAAATGGCCTTCTAAATATTTCAGGACAGCTGTGATACCTGCTTCAAATGTTCTTTCTTTCCCTTTCTTTCCTTTACTCCCTTGCTTCTTCCTTCTCTTTTCTATTCAAATTAACATTTTTGTTTCCCCCCAAATTTCTCAAGTTAAATAATTTGACTCATCTCACCATCATTTTAAGTTATCATAAAATATTGAATATGATTTTTCAAAGTGGTTCCTTTTTCCCTTCTCTCTGTGGGAAGCAGGAGGGGATTTTCTCCAATATTTACTGTAGAATTTTGGTCAAATTCCTAGAGGTAAATCTCACAATATTGTAAGGAATTTGGCCTAGTACTGAACCAGGAATGAGTCTTCCTCTAGTTTTTAACTCCCAGAGTTTTCTACACTGAGACTTCAGCAATTCATCTATTACAGTTCCAGTTTTCCTACTCCAGTGCTGGTTCCTGTGGCAGTTTTCTTCTTGGATCTCCACTGAGAGAGGATCCAGATGGTGGAGTAGGTGGACATGGAAATCACCTACCTCAAAAAACATATCAAATGTGCATCTACAAATTGAATAATTCTCAGTGAAAATTTTAACTAGAGACTGCAAAAAAAAAAAAAAACACCTCCTGTACAATCAAGGCTGTAATAAAGATTCACATAGGATTGAGTAGGAAGGGAAGATAACCAATCAGGTCAGGACTTGTGCCCCTGGAAGAGGACACAGAAGAAGGGATCAATTACATGGGTGGAGATCCTCCCTGGAGAGGAAGTGGTTTAAGTCACATATTGGCTACCCCAGCCCTGGGACCTGACACAAGAAAGATGTGTTCCCTTGTTTGGCTGGTTGGAAGGCCAATGGGACTAACAAGAGGGCTGTGGGAAGCCTGGAATCCATTTGTGAGGAGCGTGCACAAATGTTCTTACTCCCAAAACAGTAGAAAGGGCAGATTGAAATTTCATAGGATGCTGGTCAGTTTCCCACGACCATCCTGGCATGTGCCCTAGACTGAGTTGAGTCTCTTTTCTGGCCCCAGTTGCTTCAAGACACAACTCCACACTGGGGCAAGGACTGCAATAGCTGAGGGGAAAGATGAGCTGTGAGGGGCAAAGGTAGCTCAGACCTGAAGCATCATCTGAGCAAGGTTGGGACAGCCATTACTGGCACTTGTGCAGGCAGTGCAGTAGAAGTGGTCTGGGTCTCTGAATGTGGTCAAAGTCACCACAACCTATGCCTGGACCCATGTCAAGCACCCACACCAGACTCTCTTCTGCCAGCAGTGCTCCCCTCTGGGGCTAGTGCCGGGAGATGGAGATGTTTAATCCAAAAACAGTAGAATACACATTCTTTGCAAGTGCATATGGAACATTCTCCAGGGTAAATCACATGCTAGGCCAAAAAAAGTAAAAGAAAAAAAAAACTCAAGAGAATATAAATTATAACCAAGCATTTTTCCCAGCCACAGTGGTATAAAACTAGAAATCAATTACAGGAAGAAAAATGAGAAAAACATAAACACACAGAGACTAAACAACAAGCTAATTAAAAAATTTAAAAAATCAATGAAGAAATCAAAAAGATATCAAAGAAAATACCTTGAGACAAATGAAAATGGAAATAAAACTTTACAAAATCTATGCGATCAGCAAGCACGGAGGGAAGTTTATAGTGATGCAGGCCTACCTCAAGAAATAAGAAAACTCTCAAACAACCTAAACTACTGTCTAAAGGAATTTGAAAATGAACCAAAAAACTCAAAAGTTATGTGGAGAAAGGAAATAATAAAGATCAGAGAAAATAAAATAAAGAAGTAAATAAAATAGAGACCAAAAAAAACAATACAAAAGACCAGTGAAACCGAGAGCTAGTGTTTTTGAAAAAATAAAATTGATAACCTTTAGCCAGGCTCAACAAGAAGTAAGAGAAGAACCGAATAAATAAAACAAAAAATGAAAGAGAAGAAATAACAACTGATATCACAGAGATACAAAATATCAATAAGAGAATATAATGAGCAACTATATGCCAACAAATTGGACAACCTAGAAAAAATGAGCAAATTTCTAAAAACATAAAACCTTCTAATACTGAATCAAGAAGAAGCATACAATCTGAACAGACTGATCACTAAGAGTGAAATTGAATTTGTTTAAAACAACAACAACAACAACAACAAAAACAATACCTCCTGGCAAACAAAAGTCAAGGACTGGATGGCTTCACAGGGAAAGTCTATCAAACATAAAGAAAAGCTAATAACTATATACTCAAACTATTTCAATATACTGAAGAGGGTAGAACACTGCCAACTTCATTCTATGAGGCCACAATTATCCTAATACCAAAACCAAACAAAGACACTACAAGAAAGTTACAGGCCAATATCTCTGATAAATATAGATGCAAAAATTCTCAACAAAGTATCAGCAGAACAAATTCAACAATAAATAAAAAATATCATATACCATGACCAAATGGTCTTTATTCTAGTGATGATAATATGGTTCATCATCTGCAAATCAGTCAATGTGATATGCCACATTAACAAAATGAAAGATAAAAATCATATAATCTGTTCAATTTGCAGAAAATATTATTAAAATCCAAAATCAATTTTGGATAAAAACTCTCATAAAAGTTGACATATAGAGAACATATCTCAACATAATAAAGGCCATTTATAACAAACCCACAGCTAACATCATACTCAACAGCAAAAAGCTGAAAATGTTTCCTCTAAAATCAGGAACAAGGTGAGGGTGCCCACTCTTACCACTTTTACCTAACATTGGAAGTCTTAACTACAGCAGTCAAGGAAGAAAATAAGTAAAAATTATCTATTTTGGAAGGGAAGGAGTAAAACTTATTATTTATAGGTAATCTAATATAATATGTAGAAAACCCTAAACTGTCCAGTATTATTATAAATGAATTCTGTAAAGTAGCAAGATACCAGAATAACATACAGAAAACTGTTACTTTTCTACACACTAATAATGAGCTATCAGGAAGGGAAAGGAAGTAAACCATCCCATTTACAATTGTATCAAAAAGAATAAACTATCTAGCAATAAAATTAAGCAAGGAAGTTAATGATCTATACTCTTAAAACTATAAAATATTGATGAATGAAACTGAAGATGATACAGAGAACTGGAAATATATGCCACATTCATGGATGAGAAGAATTAATGTCAATATTTCCATACTACCAAACTATAGTCATTAGTTTAAACTAAATTTAAATGGAATATAATCTATAAAAATGTTGGATGTATGGCAAAAACCACTACAATATTGTAAAGTAATTAGCCCCCAACTAAAATAAATAAATTTATTAGAAAAAAATGTTGGATCACTGTATTATACACCTAAAACTAATGTAAGATTTGTCAAGTATACTTCAGTTAAAAATATTGTTTATATTATCTATGCTATACATCACATCCTTGTATCTTATTTGATATCTAGTAGTCTGTAACTCTTCATCCCCTTCCCCTATCTTGCCTGCCCCACAGGTGATCACTAGTTTCTTCTCTGTGTCAATAAACTTATTTCTCTTTTGTTATCTTCATTTATTTGTTTTATTTTTTCAAGTTTCAAATATAAGTAAAAATTACAGTATTGTCTTTCTCTGAGTTACTTCACTAAGCATAATATTGTCTAGGTTCATCTATGTTGCAGAAAATGGCAAAATGTTGTTCCTTTTTTATGGCTGAGTAATATTCTGTTGTGATTTGTATGTGTATATACATACATACACACAAGTTTATATATATATATATATACACATACATACACACACACACACATACAATAAGCATCTTTACCCTTTCATAGTTTTCTTGCGTATCTTGGGTATTGTAAATTATGCTGCTGTGAATATTTGGGTGCATGTGTCTGTTGAATCAGTACTTTTACATTTTTTCAGATATATACTCAGAAGTAGAATTGTTGGAATATATGAGAGTTCCATTTTTAACTTTTTTAGGAACATCCTTACTGCTTTTCACAGTAGCTGTACCAATTTATATTATGACCAACAGTTTATTAGTGTTCACTTTACTTCATATCCTTGCAAGCATTTATTATTTGCTGTCTTTTTTATTATAGCCATTCCGACAAGTGTGAGGTAATATCTCATTATGGTTTTGATATGAATTATTCTGATGGTTAGTGATGTTGAGCATCTTTTCATGTTCCTGTTGGCCATCTGCATGTCTTCTTTGGTGAAATATCTATTCAGGTCTCCTGCCTATTTTTTAATCATATTGTTTGATTTTTTTCTTGCGTTAATTAGCTCTTTATATATTTTGGATATTAACTCCCTATCAGAAATATTTGCAAATATCTTCTCCCATTTAGTAGGCTGTCGTTTCATTTTGTCAGTGGTTTATTTCAATGTACAAAAGTTTTCTTTTTCCTAAGTTTAATTAGTTCCCATTTGTTTATTTTTGCTTTTGTTTCCTTTGTCTTTAAAAAAAATAAAATAAAACAGATACAAAGCAATATTGCTAAGACTTTGTCAGAGAGTGTGCTGCTTATGTTTTCTTCTGGGATTTTTATGGTTTCTGGTCTTACATATTCCTCCTTTATGTAAAGGAGGTATATTTTGCCTCCTTTGTTGTACATTAATTGCACATGGATTTATTTCTGTGTTCTGTATTCTATTTAATTGATCTATGTGTCTGTTTTTGTGCCAGTACTATACTGTGCTGATTACTGTAGCTTTGTAGTATAATCTGAAACCAGGGATCATGATTCCCTAACCTTTTTTTTTCCTTTCAGTATTGCTTTAATTTGTGGTTTCATAGAAATTTTAGGATAATTTATTTTAGTTCTGTAATAAAATACCTAGGTATCTTGATAGGGATTTTATTAAGTTTTTAGATTGCTTTGGGTAGTATGGATATTTTAACAGTATTATTTTTTCTAAACCATGAACATGGTTTCTGCTTCCACTTGTTTGTATCATCTTCAGTTTCCTTCATCAATATTTTATAGTTTTCAGGAGCAGTCCTAAGATGGCAGAGGAATAGGACAGGGAGACCACTTACTCCCCCACAAATTCATCAAAAGAACATTTGAACGCTGAGAAAATTCTACAAAACAACTTCTGAATGCTGGCAGAGGACATCAGACACCCAGAAAGGCAGCCCCATTGTCTTCTAAAGGAAGTAGGACGAAATATAAAAACAAACAAACAAAAAAGATAAAAAGAGACAAAAGAGGTAGGGACAGAGATCCATCCCGAGAAGGGAGTCTTAAAAAAGAGAGAAATTTCCATACACCAGGAAATAATCTCACCAGCAGGTCTGTGGTGACTCTTGGAATCTCAGAGGGCAACATAACTGGGAGGAAAAATAAATAAATAAACAAATAAAACACACAGATTACATGCCTAACAGCAACTCCCAGCAGAGAAGCAGCCCAGACGCTCGCATCTGCCACTAGCAACCGAGGGCTGGACAGGGAAGCTCGGGCTGCATTGCTTAGGGTAAAGACCAGGCCTGAAAGCCCCAAAGGCAATCTGAGGGAAATAACAAGAGATAGAAACTCAGATGTTGGGATAGCCAGAGAGAGAGAGGAAAAAAAAAAAAATGAGAGAGAGAAAGAGAAAACTATCCCGCAAAAAGCCCTAACCTAAGACACTGCCAGGCCCGGGCACAGAACAAAGGACTGAGCAGAGCTACCCGACTGTGGACAGGCCCATCCCCTGCAGGAGACAGGCAGGCAGGGGCAGCCAGAGCTGGAAGGGGGCAATCACGGCCCCAGAGAGCCATCCTCTACCAAACTCCAAGAAGGCTTCATTGCTAACCAAGACTTCATGGGATTCTGGACAATTGACATTCCCCGGGAGGGTTGCAGCCATAGATCAGGTCCCCAGAAGAGACACACCTGAGAAGGTGTGCCTGTTGTATACCCAGAAAACCGAGCGGTTGGGATAGGGGAGGTGATAAAATGCACCCACCACCTGGGGGTGATTGTGCTCACAAAGCACCTGGTCACCTGAGCTGCTAGGACCTGGGAAGGGCACAAAACGCAGGCCCAACCGAGGCTGCACCTTTGTGGACCACCCAAGAACTTGAACCTGAGCAGCGTAGACCTGGGAAATGCACACAACCCAGGGCCTGCCTCAGAGAGTTCCCGGCAGAGCAACCTAGAGCCTGAGAAGTGTAGACCATGAAAGCACACACGCCCTGAGCAGAGGCAAACTCAGTGTGATTGAAACACTGTGAGCACTCCCCACATACACCAGTGATATTTGTTTGCAGTGTTCCTCCCTCCCCACAAGAGGACTGAACAAGTGAGCCTAAAAAAGTGACCACCACTGCCCCTTGTGTCAGGGCGGAAATTAGACACTGAAGAGACCAGCAAACAGAAGAAGCTAAAATAAACAGAGGGAACCGCTTTGGAAGTGATAGGTGTAATAGATTAAAACCCTGTAGTTAGCACCGATTACATCCGAAAGGGCCTATGGATCTTGAGAAGTACAAGCCGGATCAAGGAACTATCTGAAAATGAACTGACCCCACACTGTCTGCAACAGCTCCAGATAAATTACTAGATATATTTTTACTATTATCATTTTTTAGTTTTTTTTTATTATTTTTATGTTTAAGTCCTCTATTACTACTTTAATTTTCGTTTTTATAACCTACTATTATCTTGCAAAAAAGACCCTATTTTTAAAGCAAACTTCATATATATATATATATATATATATATATATAATAATGTTTGTGACTTTGCTTTCTTTTTTTAATATTGTATTTTTGAGAATCTAACTTCTACTCTAGATTTTTAAGCTTTGCTTTTTACTATTTGTTATCAATTTTATACCTTTAAGAACCCAATCTTCAGTACCCATTTTTACTTGGGAGTGAGATTACTGGCTTGATTGCTCTCTCCCCTTTTTGACTCTCCTTTCTCTCCACCAGGTCACCTCTGTCTCCTTCCTGCCCCTTCCCTTCTCTAACCAACTCTGTGAATCTCTTTGTGTGTTCTGGGCTGTGGAGAACACTTAGGGAATTGATTATTGGCTGGATCTGTCTCTCTCCTTTTGATCCCCCCTTTTCTCATCCTGAACACCTCTGTCTCCTTCCTCCCTCTTCTCTTCTCTGTGTAACTCCATGAACATCTCTGGGGGTCGAGAATGTGGAGAGGACATAGGGAAGTGATTACTGGCTAGCTTGCTCTCTCCCCTTTGATTCCCCCTCTTCTCCTCCTGGTCACCTCCTGATCTTCCTCCTCCCTCTTCTCTTCTCCATGTAATCCTGTGAACCTCTCCAGGTGTCCCTCACTGTGTAGAAACTTTTCATCATTAACCTAGATGTTTTATCATAGGTGCTGTATAGATGGAGAAGTCTTGAGGCTATTGTAAGAATAAGACTGAAAACCAGAGGCAGGAGGCTTAAGTACAAAACCTGAGAACATCAGAAAACTTCTGACTCCAGGGAACATTAATCGATAAGTGCCGGAGTCCAGCTCCAGCAGCCAGGGAGTTGGCCTGAAGGGATGAGTGGTATCGGTGGAGAATGATGCAGCCTCTGACTCAAAGTGCGGGACTGCATGTTTATTTTAAGCATCAGGTTTTCTTGTATACTTTTACAAAACATTAGTTCAGAGGTTTGACATCTTCAGTTCCCGCTTACCCAGATTTATTGTCTCCAGAAAGTATACTTGTGATTACGTTGTAATTCATGCTTATCTCTGGGTTGTATACCACATTCCTCAGTTTATTTCTTTAAAAGGCTTCTAGCTTTTAGTATCACTAAAATTCCTAATCTCTATAAGCTGTAGTAAAATATGCCAACATTATAACATTCCTTAAACTTTTAGCTTCTAACTATTCTTAATTATTCCTAAACCCTAAATTCAGCAAAACTTTTTTTTGTCATAAACATTTCCCTCACAAGCAGGTCTCAGATAACAATCTTTCCCAAGTCTTCAAGCTGCGGCCTACATGCTCATTCTGGAACATTCTTTGTAAAGATCCTCGAACAAATGTAACCCTGTGGATTATTTCCTGAGCATAACTGCAGAAAGCTTTGTGCTTTCTCATGCAAGAAGAATAAGCACCTTAACATTCTTTCCAGCCAACTCAACCGAAGGAAGGAAAGGACAAGTCAGAATCACAAGACCTAACTCCTTCATCCTGGGACCGTGCCTGCGGGATGAGGAGAGGGGGTTGGGGCCATGCTTCCATTTTGTCACTAATGCCTAACACGGCTCCCGACAGATAAGAGCTCATAAAAGCCTCCATACCTACACTGAAACCAAGCACCACCAAAGAACCAACAAGTTCCAAAGCAAGACATACCAGGCAAACTATCCAGCAACACAGGAATATAACTCTGAGCTTCAATATGCAGGCTGCGCAAAGTCTCACCAAACCCACTGACATCTCAAAACTCACTATTGGACACTTTATTGCACTCTAGAGAGAAAGAATCCAGCCCCACTCACCAGAACACTGCCACAAGCTTCCCTAACCAGGAAACCTTGACAAGCCACCCGTCTAACCCCACCCACGGGGAGGAAGCTTCAAAATAAAGAGGAACCACAAACTGTCAGAATACAGAAAGGCCACCCCAAACACAGCAATATAAACAAGAGGAAAAGGCAGAAAAATAGTCAGCCAGTAAAGGAACAGGATAAATGCCCACCAAACCAAACAAAAGAGGAAGAGATAAGGAATCTACCTGCTAAAGAATTCCAAATAATGGTAGTGAAAAAGATTCAAAATCTTGAAAACAAAATGGAGTTACAGATAAAGAGCTTGGTGACAAGGATTGAGAAGATGCAAGAAATGTTTAACAAGGGCCTCGAAGAAATAAAAAAAGAGTCAATCATTAATGAATAATGCAATAAATGAGATCAAAAACACTCTGGAGAGATCCAACAATAGAATAACGGAGGGAGAAGATAGGATAAGTGAGGTAGAAGATAGAATGGTAGAAATAAATGAAGCAGAGAGGAAAAAATAAAAAAAAGAATTAAAAGAAATGAGGACAACCTCAGGGACCTCTGGGACAATGTTAAACGTCCTAACATTTGGATCATAAGAGTCCCAGAAGAAAAAGACAAAAAGAAAGGTCATGAGAAAATATTTGAGGAGATATAAGTTGAAAACTTCCCTAAAATAGGAAGGAAATAGTGACATAAGGCCAAGAAACCCAGAGAATCTCAAACAGGATGAACCCAAGGCAAAACACGCCAAGACACATATTAATCAAATTAAAAAGATGAAACACAAAGAACAAATATTAAAAGTAGCAAGAGAAAAACAACAAATAACACACAAGGGGATCCCTAAGGATAACAGCTGATCTTTCAATAGAAACTCCTCAGGCCAGAAGGGAATGGCAGTACATACTTAAAGTGATGAAAGAGAAAAACCTACAGCCCAGATTACTGTACCTAGCAAGGATCTCATTCAAATATGAAGGAGAAATCAAAAGCTTTACAGACAAGCAGAAGCTCAGAGAATTCAGCACCAACAAACCAGCTCTTCAATAAATGCTAAAGGATCTTCACTAGACAGGAAACACAGAAATGGTATATAAACTCGAACCGAAAACAACAAAGTAAATGGCAACGGGATAATACTTATCAATAATTACCTTAAATGTAAATGGATTGAATGCCCCAACCAAAAGACAAAGACTGGCTGAATGGATACAAAAACAAGACCCCTATATATGTTGTCTACAGGAGACCCACCTCAAATAAGGGACACATACAGACTGAAAGTGAAGGGCTGGCAAAAGATATTCCACACAAATAGAGACCAAAAGAAAGCAGGAATAGCAATACTCATATTAGGTGAAATAGCCTTTAAAATAAAGGCTGTGAAAAGAGATTAAAAAAAAAGGACACGACATAATGATCAAAGGAATAATCCAAGAAGAAGATATAACAATTATAAATATATATGCACCCAACGTAGGAGCACCGTAAAATGTAAGGCAAATGCTAACAAGTATAAAAGGGGAAATTAACAATAACGTAATAATAGTGGGAGACTTTAACACCCCACTCACACCTTTGGATATATCGACTAAACAGAAATTAACAAGGAAACTATATTGACTAAACAGAAATTAACAAGGAAACACAAACTTTAAATGATGCAATAGACCAGTTGGACATAATTGATATCTATAGGACATTTAACCCCAAAACAATGAATTTCCCCTTTTTCTCAAGTGCATATGGAACATTCTCCAGGATAGATCACATCCTGGGCCCTAAATCTAGCCTTGGCAAATTCAAAAAAAAATTGAAATCATCCCAAGCATGTTTTCCAACCACAATGCATTAAGATTAGATGCCACTTACTGGAGAAAAACTATTAAAAATTCCAACATATGCAGGCTTAATGACAGGCTTTTTTATTTTTTATTTTTATTTATTTTTTTAAATAAATTTATTTATTTTAGTTGGGGGCTAATTACTTTACAATATTGTAGTAGTTTTTGCAATACATTGACATGAATCAGCCATGGGTTTACAGGTGTCCCCCCTCCTAGACCCTCCTCCCACCTCCTTCCCCATCCCATCCCTCCAGGCCATCCCACCACCCCAGCCCCGAGCATCTGTCTCATGCATCGAACATGGAATGGTGTTCTGTTTCAAATACGATAATATACATGTTTCAATGCTATTCTCTCAGAACGTCCAACCTCACCTTCTCCCTCAGAGTCCATAAGACTGTTCTATGCATCTGTGTCTCTTATTCTGTCTCACATATAGGGTTATCGTTACCATCTTTCAAATTCCATATATATGCATTAGTATACTGTATTGGTGTTTTTCTTTCTGGCTTACTTCACTCTGTATAATGGGCTCCAGTTTCATCCATCTCAATAGAACCGATTCAAATGTATTTTTTTAATGGCTGAGTAATATTTCATTGTGTATATGTACCACAGCTTCCTTATCCATTCGTCTGCTGATGGACATCTAGGTTGCTTCCATGTCCTGCCTATTGTAAACAGAGCTGAGATGAACATTGGGGTACACACGTCTCTTTCAATTCTGGTTTCCTCGGTGTGTATGCCCAGCAGTGGGATTGCTGGGTCATATGGCAGTTCTATTCCCAGGTTTTTAAGGAATCTCCACACTGTTCTCCATAGTGGCTGTACTAGTTTGCATTCCCACCAACAGTGTAAGAGGGTTCCCTTTTCTCCACACCCTCTCCAGCATTTATTGCTTGGAGACTTTTGGATAGCAGCCATTCTGACTGGTGTGAAATGGTATCTCATTGTGGTTTTGATTTGCATTTCTCTAATAATGAGTGATGTTGAGCATCTTTTCATGTGTTTGTTGGCCATCTGTATGAGAATGACAGGCTTTTAAAAAACCAACAAATCACAGAAGAAACAAAAAATAAATCAAAATATGCACAGAAACAATGAAAATGAAAACACAGCAACCCAAAACCTACGGGACACTGTAAAAGCAGTACTAAGCGGAACGTTCATAGCAATACAGGGTTACCACAAGAAAAAAGGAAAAAAAAAGTCAAGTATATAACTCAACTCTACACCTAAAGCAACTGGGAAAGGAAAAAATGAAGAACCCTCGGGTTAATTGATAGAAAGAAATCTTAAAAATCAGGGCAAAAATAAATGCAATAGAAACAAAAGAGATCATAGCATAAATCAACAAAGCTAAAAGTTGGTTTTTTGAGAAGATAAATAAAATTGACGAACCATTAGCCAGACTCTTCAAGAAACAAAGGGAGAAGAATCAAATCAACATTAGAAATGAAAATGGAGAAATCATAACAGACAATGCAGAAATACAAAGGATCATAAGAGACTACTTATATGCAAATAAAATGGACAACTTGAAGGAAATGGACAAATTCTTAGAAAAGTATAACCTTCCAAAACTGAACCAGGAAGAAATAGAAAATCTTAACAGACCCATCATAAGCAAGGAAATGGAAACTGTAATGAGAAATCTTCCAACAAACAAAAGCCAATGACCAGACGGCTTCACAGCAGAATTCCACCAAAAATTTAGAGAAGAGATAACAGCAACCCTAGTCAAACTCTTCCAGAAAATTTCAGAGGAAGGTAAACTTTCAAAGTCATGCTATGAGGCCGCCATCACCCTAATACCAAAACCAGACAAAGATGCAACATAAAAAGAAAATTACGGGCCAATGTCACTGATGAACATAGATGCAAAAATCCTTAACAAAATTCTAGCAAACAGAATCCAACAACATATTAAAAAAATCATACATCATGACCAAGTGGGCTTTATCCCAGGGATGCAAGGATTCTTCAATATCCACAAATCAATCAATGTAATACACCACATTAACAAATTGAAAGATAAAAAAATATGATTATCTAAATAGATGCAGAGAAAGCCTTTGACATAATTCAACATCCATTTATGATAAAAACCCTCCAGAAAGCAGGAATAGAAGGAACATAACTCAACATAACAAAAGCCATATATGATAAACGCACAGCAAACATTATCCTCAATGGTGAAAAATTGAAAGCATTTCCCCTAAAGTCAGGAACTAGACAAGGGTGCCCACTCTCACCACTACTATTCAACATAGTTTTCGAAGTTTTGGCCACAGCAATCAGAGCAGAAAAAGAAATAACAGGAATTCAGACTGGAAAAGAAGAAGTAAAACTCTCACTGTTTGCAGATGACATGATCCTCTATAAAGAACACCCTAAAGACTCCACCACAAAATCACTAGAGCTAATCAATGAATATAGTAAAGTTGTAGGATATAAAATTACACACAGAAATCCCTTGCATTCCTATACAATAACAATGACACAACCAAAAGAGAAATTAAGGAAATAATTCCATTCACCATTGCAATGAAAAGAATTAAATATTTAGGAATATATCTACCAAAATAAACAAAAGACCTATATATAGAAAACGATAAAACACTGATGGAAGAAATCAAAGAGGACACAAATACATGGAGAAATATACCATGTTCATGGATTGGAAGAATCCATATAGTGAAAATGAGTATACTACCCAAAGCAATCTATAGATTCAATGCAATCTCTATCAAGCTACCAATGGTATTTTTCACAGAACTAGAACAAATCATTTCACAATTTGTATGGAAATACAAAAACCTCGAATAGCCAAAGCAATCTTGAGAAAGAAGAATGGAACTGGAGGAATCAACCTGCCTGACTTCAGGCTATACTACAAAGCTACAATCATCAAGACAGTATGGTACTGGCACAAAGACAGAAATATAGATCAATGGAACAAAATAGAAAGCCCAGAGGTAAATCCACACACCTATGGATACCTTATCTTCGACAAAGGATGCAAGAATATACAATGGAGAAAATCAATCTCTTTAACAAGTGGTGCCAGGGAAACTGGGCAACCACTTGTAAAAGAATGAAACTAGAACACTTTCTAACACCATACACAAAAATAAACTCAAAATGGATTAAAGATCTAAACATGAGACCAGAAACTATAAAACTCCTAGAGGAAAACATTGGCAAAACACTCTCTGACATAAATCACTGTAGGATCCTATGACCCACCTCCCAGAGTAATGGAAATAAAAGCAAAAATAAACAAATGGGACCTAATTAAACGTAAATGCTTTTCCACAACGAAGGAAACTATAAGCAAAGTGAAAAGACAGCCTTCAGAATGGGAGCAAAGAATAGCAAATGAAGTAACGGACAAATAATTAATCTCAAAATATGCAAGCAACACCTGCAGCTCAATTCTAGAAAACTAAATCACCCAATCAAAAAATGGATCAACGAACTAAACAGACATTTCTCCAGAGAAGACATACAGATGACTGACAAACACATAAATAGATGCTCAACATCGTTCATTATCAGAGAAATGCAAATCAAAACCACAATGAGTTACCATCTCACACCAGCCAGTATGACTGTCTTCCAAAAATCTACAAACAATAAATGCTGGAGAGGATGATGTGGAGAAAAGGGAACTCTCTTACACTGTTTGTGGGAATGCAAACTAGTACACCCAATATGGAGAACAGTGTGGAGATTCCTTAAAAACCTGGAAATAGAGCTGCCATCAGTCAATCGGTGAGTTCAGTTGCTCAGTCGTGTCTGACATTTTGCAACCCCATGAATCGCAGCACACCAGGCCTCCTTGTCCAACACCAATGCCTGGAATGTGAAGTCAAGTGGGCCTTAGAAAGCATCACTACGAACAAAGCTAGTGGAGGTGATGGAATTCCAGTTGAGCTATTTCAAATCCTCAAAGATGGTGCTGTGAAAGTGCTGCACTCCATATACCAGCAAATCTGGAAAACTCAGCAGTGGCCACAGTACTGGTAAAGGTCAGTTTTCATTCCAATCCCAAAGAAAGGCAATACCAAAGAATGCTCAAACTACCACACAATTGCACTCCTCTCACACACTAGTAAAGCAATGCTCAAAATTCTCCAAGCCACGCTTTAGCCATATGACCCAGCAAACCCACAGCTGGGCATACACTGCGAGGAAACCAGAATTGAAAGCGAAACGTGTACCCCAATATTCATCACAGCACTGTTTATTGTAGCCAGGACATGGAAGCAACCAGGATGTGCATTAGCCAACAAATGGATAAGAAAGCCATGGTACATATACACAATGGAATATTACTCAGCCATCAAAAAGAACACATTTGAATCAGTTCTAATAAGGTGGATGAATCTGGAGCCTATTATATGGAGTGAAGTAAGCCAGAAAGAAAAACACCAATACAGTATACTAACACATATATATGGAATTTAGAAAGATGGTAGCGATGACCCTATATTTGAGACAGCAGAAAGACACAGATATATAGAACAGTCTTTTGGACTCTGTGGAAGAGGGCAAGGATAGGATAATTTGGGAGAATGGCATTGAAACATGTATATTATCATATGTGAAATGGATTGCCAGTCCAGGTTCTATGCACGAGATAGGGTGCTTGGAACTGGTGCATTGGGATGACCCAGAGGGATGGGAAGGGGAGCAACGTGGGAGGGGGGTTCAGGATGGGGAATACATGTACACCCAAGGTGGATTCATATCAATATATGGGAAAACCACTACAATATTGTAAAGTAATTAGCCTCTTATTAAAATAAATAAATTTATATTAAAATTAAATTAAAAATATATTTTATAGTCTTCAGAGTATAAGTCGTTCACCTCCTTTCTTAAGTTTATTGCTAAGTAGTTTATGCTTTTTCATGCAAGTGTAAGTGAGATGGTTTGCTTGTTTTCTATTTATGATAGTTAATTATTAGTGTGCAGAAAAGTAACAGATTTCTCTATCCTGCAACTTTATGGAATTCATTTATTGTTTCTAATAGTATCTTGTTGGAGAGTTTAGGATTTCCTATATATCATATAATAACACCTGCAAATAGTGACAGTTTTACTTCCCTTGCATATTCTTTATATTGTCTGACTGTCTTGGATAGGACTTTTAATACTTTTTTTAATAGAAATGGTGAGGGTGAGCACCCTTATCCTGTTCTTGTTTTAGAAGAAAAGCTTTCAGTTTTTCATCATTGAGTATCTTGTTACCTGAGGATTTGTCATAGATTGCCTTTATATTAAGGTGTGTTTCCTCATGTTGAGAGTTTTTATCATTAATTGATGTTGAATTTTTTTCAAATGCTTTTTCTGCATCTATAGAGATGATCATGTGATTGTTATCCTTCAATTTTGTCCATTCACTATCTTAGTTACCATTTTTTGAATGTTTTCCAGCTTGCCTATAGTCTACTATCATATAAGATCCAAAGGAATCTTAAACAATTTTGAGATAGGCTGAAAAATAATTTTGAGTATATGTTTTACTCTAAGCAACCAAGAATAAATTAGTTATCTGGCAAACACAGCATACTATTTTCTCATGATGGAGTTTCTTCCTGTATAGACGTTTAAAAGCTTATTTCATTTCATTTCAGTTCAGTCACTCAGTCATGTCCGACTCTTTGCGACCCCATCAACCACAGTTCACCAGGCCTCCCTATCCATCATCAACTCCCGGAGTTTACCCAAACTCATGTCCATCGAGTCAGTGATGCCATCTAACCATCTCACCCTTTGCCGTCCCCTTCTTCTCCTGCCCTCAATCTTTCCCAACATCAGGGTCTTTTCAAATGAGTCAGCTTTTCCCATCAGGTGGCCAAAGTATTGGAGCTTTAGCTTCAACATCAGTCCTTCCAATGAATACCCAGGACTGATCTCCTTTAGAATGGACTAGTTGGATCCTCTTGCAGGTCAATCTTCTCCAACACCACAGTTCAAAAGCATCAATTCTTCAGTGCTCAGCTTTCTTCAGAGTCCAGCTCTCACATCCATACATGACTACTAGAAAAACGAAAACCTTGACTAGATGGACATTTGTTGACAAAGTAATGTCTCTGCTTTTTAATATGCTGTCTAGGTTGGTCATAATTTTCCTTCCAAGGAGTAAGCGTCTTTTAATTTCATGGATGCAATCACCATCTGCAGTGATTTTTGGAGCCCCTAAAAATAAAGCCAGCCATTGCTTCCCCATCTATTTGCTTCACCCAAATATTGGTGAAGCAACATAGTTTACTATAAATGCATGAATCTCCTTTGGGTAAAGGGAACACTGTGGTAGATGGCTGGTTTTGATGAGAAGTCTATAAGCTGTACAGCCTGTGGCAGAAGGTTATGTGGAAGCACTGAGAGGCTCTATCCAGAGCCACATCTCTCATGTCAGGTACTGCAGAAGCTTTACTAGGCTTCTCAAAAAGCTCAACCATATGCCCCACCAGAGAATCAGCATTTGGATGCTGAATACACAGAAGGTATCCAGGACCAGCAGGTGTTAACTAGATAAGTATTAAGGACCAGAAAATAGAACACTATAACTTCAGTTAAATTAACATTTAAAGACGGTTAATTAAACATTTAAAGGAAAAGTCCTTTTCCCTCATTATACCTCCCAGTTCTCAAACTTAGATAAAAGATACTGTGGTATATGACATATACCAACCTCCCTTAATCATGTTTAAATCAGCTATGAAATTAGACATTTAAATTGACTAACTGAGTTGTAACATGGGCAAAAGCCTTGGGTGGATGATTTTATTTGATACCACTTTTGCACCATTTCAAACCCTTTTGCCTCATTGTTTATTCCAGCCAGTGATACAACATCCAGTTCTGCCAGATTTATACAGGTTCATCCTGACTGTGCCTCACTTCACTTCTCTTTGTTCTTTACCCAAGGGTTCACTTCTCATTGTTCTTTATCCGAGGGTTTATCTGGTACCACAGCATAGGAGCTTTTAGGAAACTACTTAGTAGTCATGAGTGAGCAACACACAAATGAGGGAAAATTAATGTCCAGCATGTTGATACTTAGAAAAAATAGAGGAGCCATCATAGTTAACAAAAGAGTCCGAAATGCAGTACTTGGATGCAATCTCAAAAATGACAAAATGATCTCTGTTTGTTTCCAAGCCAAACCATTCAATATCACAGTAATCCAAGTCTATGTCCTGACCAATAATGCTGAAGAAACTGAAGTTGAACAGTACTATGAAGACCTACAAGACGTTCAAGAACTACACCCCAAAAAGATGTCCTCTTCATTATAGTGGGCTGGAATGCAAAAGTAGGAAGTCAAGAGATACCTGGAGTAACAGGCAAATTTGTGCTTGAAGTAGAAAATGAAGCAGGTGAAAGGCTAACAGAGTTTTGCCAACAGAATGCACTGGTCATAGCAAACACCCTCTTCCAACAACACAAGAAAAGACTCTACACATGGACATCACCAGATGGCCAATACTGAAATCAGATTGAGTATATTCTTTACAGCCAAAGATGGAGAAGCTCTATACGGTCAGCAAAAACAAGACCAGGAGCTGACTGTGGCTCAGATCATGAACTACTTATTGCC
Organism: Giraffa tippelskirchi; assembly: GCF_054371585.1. Classification (NCBI taxonomy): domain Eukaryota; kingdom Metazoa; phylum Chordata; class Mammalia; order Artiodactyla; family Giraffidae; genus Giraffa; species Giraffa tippelskirchi. The sequence continues at coordinate 67,526,966 of NC_137289.1, forward strand.
AAATTCACACTTAAATTGAAGAAAGTGGGGAAAACCACTAGAACATTCAAGTATGGCCTATATCAAATCCCTTACGATTATACAGTGGAAGTGACAAATAGATCCAAGGGGTTAGATCTGATAGAGAGAGTGCCTGAAGAACTATGGACGGAGGTTCCTGACATTGTAGAGTAGGCAGTGATCAAGACCATCACCAAGAAAAAGAACTGCAAAAAAGCAAAATGGTTGTTTCAGGAGGCCTTAGAAATAGCTGTGAAAAGAAGAGAAGCGAAAGGCAAAGGAGAAAAGGAAAGATATACCCATGTGAATGCAGAGTTCCGAAAAATAGCAAGGAGAGAAAAGAAAGCCTTCCTCAGTGATCAATGCAAAGAAATAGAGGAAAACAGTAGAGTGGGAACAACTAGAGATCTCTTTAAGAAAATTAGAGATACCAAGGGAACATTTCATGCACAGATGGACTCAATAAAGGACAGATTGGTACAGACCTAACAGAAGTAGAGGATATTAACAAGGCATGGCAAGAATACACAGAAGAACTATACAAAAAAGATCTTCATGACCCAGATAAACACGATAGTGTGATCACTCACCTAGACCCAGACATCCTGGAATGCAAAGCCTAGTGGACCTTAGGAAGCATCACTATGAACAAAGCTAGTGGAGGTGATGGAATTCCAGTTGAGCTAGTCCAAATCCTAAAAGATAATGCTATGAAAGTGCTGAACTCAATATGCCAGCAAATCTGGAAATCATCTGTGACCACAGGACTTGAAAAGGTCAGTTTTCATTCCACTCCCAAAGGAAGGCAATGCCAAAGAATGTTCAAACAACCACACAGTTGCACTCATCTCACACGTTAGCAAAGGAATGCTCAAAATTCTCCAACTCAGGCTTTAACAGTAAATGAACTGTGAACTTCCAGATGTTAAAGCTGGATTTAGGAAAAGCAGAGTAACAAGAGATCAAATTGCCAACATCCACTGGATCATCGACAAAGCAAGAGAGTTCCAGAAAAACATCTACTGTTGTTTTATAGATTACACCAAAGCCTTTGACTTTGTGGATCACAACAAATGGGGAAAATTCTTAAAGAGGTGATAATATCAGACCACGTGACGAGCCTCCTGAGAAATCTGTATGCAGGTCAAGAAGCAACAGTTAGAACCAGCCGTGGAACAACAGACTGCTTCCAAATCGGGAAAGGAGTACATCAAGGCTATATATTGTCACCCTGCTATTTAACTTATATGCAAAGTACATCATGCAAAATGCTGGGATGGATGAAGCACAAGCTGGAATCAAGACTGTTGAGAGAAATATCAATAACCTCAGATATGCAGATGACACCACCCTTATGGCAGAAAGTGAGGTTGAACTACAGAGCCTCTTGAGGAAAGTGAAAGATGAGAGTCAAAAAGCTGGCTTAAAACTCAACATTCAGAAAACTAAGGTCATGGCACTGGTCCCATCACTTCATGGCAAATAGATGGGGAAACAATGGAAACAGTGACGAACTTTATTGTTTTGGGCTCCAAAGTCACTGCACACGGTGACTGCAGCCATGAAAGTAAAAGACATTTGCTCCTTGGCAGAAAAGCTATGAACAACCTAGACAGCATATTAAAAAGCAGGCATTACTTTTTTTTTTTTTTTTTTTTTTTGTATTTTGGGAATTTTTTTTAAATTAGTTAATTTACTTAGTTGGAGGCTAATTACTTTACAATATTGTAGTGGATTTTGCCATACATTGATATGAATAAGCCATGGATTTACATGTGTCCCCCATCCTGAACCCCCCTCCCACCTCCCTCCCCATCCCATTCCCCTGGGTCATCCCAGTGCACCAGCCCTGAGCACTTGCCTCATGCATCCAACCTGGACTGGGGATCTGTTTCACATATGATAATGTACATGTTTCAGTGCTATTCTCTCAGATCATCCCACCCTCACCTTCTCCCACATAGTCCAAAAGACTGTTTTATATATTTGTGTCTCTTTAGCTGTCTCGTATATAGGGTTATCGTTATCATCCTTCTTATATGCGTTAGTATACTGCATTGGTGTTTTTCTTTCTGGTTTACTTCACTCTGTATAACGGGCTCCAGTTTCATCCACTTCATTAGAACTGATACAAATGTATTCTTTTTAATGGCTGAGTAATATTCCATTGTGTATATGTACTAGCCTTCTTATCCTTTCGTCTGTTGATGGACATTTAGGTTGCTTCTGTGTCCTGGCTATTATAAACAGTGCTGCAATGAACATTGGGGTACATGTGTCTCTTTCAATTCTGGTTTCCTCAGTGTGTATGCTCAATAGTGGGATTGCTGGGTCATATGTCACTTCTATTTCCAGTTTTTTAAGGAATCTCCACATTGTTCCCTATAGTGGCTGTACTAGTTTGCACTCCCACCAACAGTATAAGAGGGTTCCCTTTTCTCCACACCCTCTCTAGCATTTATTGCTTGTAGACTTTTTGATAGCAGCCATTCTGACAGGTGTGAAATGTACCCCATTGTGGTTTTGATTTGCATTTCTCTAATAATGAGTGATGTTGAGCATATTTTCATGTGTTTGTTGGCCATCTGTATGTCTTCTTTGGAGAAATGTCTGTTTAGTTCTTTGGCCCACTTTTTGATTGGGTGGCTTATGTTTCTGGAATTGAGCTGCAGGAGTTGCTTGTATATTTTTGAGATTAATTGTTTGTCCGCTGCTTCGTTTGCTATTATTTTCTCCCATTCTGAAGGCTGTCTTTTCACCTTGCTTATAGTTTCCTTTGTTGTGCAAAAGCTTTTGATTTTAATTAGGTCCCATTTGTTTATTTTTATTTCCAATATTCTGGAAGGCGGGTCATGGAGGATCCTGCTGTGATTTATGTCGGAGAGTGTTTTGCCTATGTTTTCCTCTAGGAGTTTTATAGTTTCTGGTCTCACGTTTAGATCTTTAATCCATTTTGAGTTTATTTTTGTGTATGGTGTTAGAAAGTGTTCTGGTTTCATTCTTTTATAAGTGATTGACCAATTTTCCCAGCACCACTTGTTAAAGAGATTGTCTTTTCTCCATTGTATATTCTTGCCTCCTTTGTCAAAGATAAGGTGTCCATATGTAGGTGGATTTATCTCTGGGCTTTCTATTTTTTTCCATTGATCTATATTTCTGTCTTTGTGCCAGTACCATACTGTCATGATAACTGTGGCTTTGTAGTAGAGCCTGAAGTCAGGCAGGTTGATTCCTCCAGTTCCGTTCTTCTTTCTCAAGATTGCTTTGGCTATTCAAGGTTTTTTGTATTTCCATACAAATTGTGAAATTATTTTTTCTAGTTCTGTGAAAAATACCGTTGGTAGCTTGATAAGGATTGCATTGAATCTATAGATTGCTTTGGGTAGTATACTCATTTTCACTATATTGATTCTTCCAATCCATAAAAATGGAATATTTCTCCGTCTATTTGTGTCCTCTTTGATTTCTTTCATACTTTATCAACAAAGGTCCATCTAGTCAAAGCTATGTTTTTTCCAGCATTTATGTATGGATGTGAGAGTTGAATTATAAAGAAAGCTGAGCACTGAAGAATTGATGCTTTTGAACTGTCGTGTTGGAGAAGACTCTTGAGAGTCCCTTGGACTGCAAGGAGATCCAACAAGTCCATCTTAAAGGAAATCAATCCTGAATATCCATTGGAAGGACTGATGCTGACACTGAAACTTCAACACTTTGGCCACCTGATGTGAAGGATTGACTCATTGGAAAAGATTGAATGCAGGAAGAGAAGGGGACCACAGAGGATGAGATGGTTGGATGACATCACCGACGTGATGGACATGAGTTTGAGTAAGCTCCAGGAGTTGGTGATGGATAGGGCAGCCTGGCGTGCTGCAGTCCATGGGCTCACAAAGAGTAGAACACCTCTAAGAGACTGAACTGAACTGAACTGATGTTGATACTTGACTGAAGCCTCTGTCTAAAAACTTATTTTTCTCTTTATAAAGCACATGTTTCTGGAATGCATTTCACAGTCATCTTAAAGATCATGGATTCTATATAACTATTAAACTATTATTTATGTTAGTAGCTAACTCAATAATTCATCCTTTTAAAAAAAAATCCTTACCCTTGAATGCCCTACTGCTCCCTGGGAACATATTTCCAACTAATCATAATAACCCTTTATCTCAGGGTCTGCTTTGGCTGGGGGTGGGGGAGTTGGAGGGTTGGGAAGATGTGGGTCTTCCCTCGTGGCTCAGTGGTAAATAATCTGCCTGCCAATGCAGAAATGCCCTGGCTTTGATTCCTGGGTTGGGAAGATCTCGTGGAGTGGGAAATGGCAACCCACACCAATATTCTTGCTTGGAATATCCCATGGACAGAGAAACCTGGCGGGATATAGCCATGAGATTGCAAAAGAATTGGACATGATTTAGCAACTAAACAACAACTGCTTTGGAGAGAACTCATGCTCACAGTTGTCACCAAGTAAAAGTAAAGTCACTCAGTCGTATCCGACTCTTTGTGACCCCATGGACTGTAGCCTACCAGGCTCCTATTTCCATGGGATTTTCCAGGCAAGAATACTGGAGTGGGTTGCCATTTCCTTCTTCAGGAGATCTTCCCGACCCAGGGATTGAACCCAGGTCTCCCGCATTGTAGGCGGATGCTTTACCGTCTGAGCCACCAGGGAAGTCCACCAAGAATTGCCCTAAAAAGGAGAACCCTGATATAGGGTTTTATGGCTCGATCACTCACTGATCATATGTCAGTAAGTCCATTGCTGTTAGTAAGTGACAGAAATAACCATTAGCAATAGTACCACTATTACTTAAAACCTCCAGCAGTTCTTGATTGGAATAAGTCACAGATAGATAGACTATAAAGCATTAGGTCATGCTTTGCTATGGCACATAACTTGTATGATTGTAATGGTAATTATAATTATAAAAATTGTGAAGTGGGCTAGCTGTTGTTAATTCTTTTGGAACTTTTAAAAAATGAAAAAAAGAAAATGGCATGCTCAGGCCAGCCAAATATTAACTCAAGCCATGATATGAAAGATAGATGGCCTGTTTGGTGGCATGTAGTGTAGATTCATCTACTACAGCTGACTTTCAGTATCTAATTGAAGGGTGACAGAACAGCAAAAATGACCATCTGAATGATCTCTTATGGCAAAGCTAGGTCTATAAAAGAGGAACAAAATGGACCTGGAAACATGGGATGATCATACTTAAGTGGACAAGCCTGAGAATCTTGAATCTTCAGATTTCCTCTAATATGATGCCGAAAATATTAGCTGTCTTCTGTCCCTTGTTAGAAATGAGCAGCTTCTCTGACCTGAAAATTTCAATGACCTCCCCTTAGGCAGGTGCCTTGCAAGATGATGTTTGTCTTCCTTAAGATCTGGCCCCTCTTCTCCCCACTGGCTCCAGGTCAAAACCAGGATCAGGTTTCAGCACAGCCTGAACTAAAATTAAATCCCTGTGGCAGGAAGAAACAACTTACACACTAAAATAATTGCAGAATCAGGCAGATATGCCAGAATAAATGAGATAGAATAATCATGGGAGTATTGGATTGCAGTAGGTGGTGGAGTATCAATCTATATAAGGGAAAAGTTATAGCTGTGAGGCAGGCACATATGACACAGGATGCAATATTCTGGCAAAGGTACCAGGAACACTTCATAGAACTCCTTTGGGATGGCTCCTTAAAGCTTGGACAAAGATAATGGCATAGAGTAGATGATATAAAGATGCCAGAAGTCTCCTGAAAAACTGTGAGAGAGAAGTTAGAGGCCCAGATAAGTGGGATTCACATTGGTGATGTAGGCACCAATGTCTTTAAGAAGTTCAGTGGCAGGTGTTCTCTGTAGTTTAGGGTTGACAGTGGGGGAGACTGCCATTGAACTGAGCTCCTTAGGAGATGCTCTTAAAGGGATGATGGGATTATGGACTATTAGAAGCCAGGTGACGGCATTTAACTCTTAAATACAAGATGAACTGAATGACTCATGGATATCAGGCAGACTTTCTCCTTCATGATTTCACATACTGACCATAATAAAGTGGGTGTGGTAGCAAGAATAAAGGTTATACATAGCTCAATAATATGGGCTCCTCTCTCTTCAGAGTTCATCTAGCTATTGCCACAGCTGAGTGCCTCATCTACCAAAAGCAAAATTCAATGCTAAGCCCTAAATATGGAACCATTTATTCAAGAGACTAGTCTGCAACTAGAGGCCAGGTTGATTATATTAAAGCCCTTCCATCCTAGATGAATTAATGATTCTTCTTTATTTAAATTGACACCTACTCTAGGTATGGATTTGCTTTTCTTCCATCACCATCTGAATGTTAACAGAATGTCTAATCTATCTATACAGTATTTTGCATTTTATTACCTCAGACCGTAAGATCAATCATATGGCAAAGGAGATGTGACAATAAATGCATGACAGTGTGATTCACCATATGTTTCAATGTTCAGAAGAAACTAGCACTAACCTGATATAAAGTTAGAATGGTTTATTAAAGGTCTGCTAGAGTACCTTGTTCAGGTATGGCAGCCTGAGTCAGGATGCTGTCTTCCATGATACATATATGTATTGAAATCAATGATTAATATTTGATGCCAGGTCTCCAGGAACCAGGAAGTGGAAATTGGATTATCCACTCTCACCTTCACTCTCAATGTCTTCCAAAAAGAAGTTTAAAAGTCCATTAAACATAGGGAAAAAATGCTGAATCTCATAAGTAATCAAGGGCTTGAAAATTAGGACTTCAATGAAATCCTCCTTTTTACATGCATTATATTGGCAACATTTTAAAAAGTAGTTAATACTAAGTACTAAAGGAAGAACTGTATCAACAAAATTTCCTGCATTGCTGCTGGGTATGTGTATTGATGCAGTCATTTAACAAAAACATTTAAGCATTATATTGTAAACTTGGATAGTCACATTTTGACAACAATTTCATATTTAGTTATATACTTCAGGAAAATTCTTGCTTATGAACATCAGGATTCATTAACTAAGAGTATATCCAGTTGTGTCCGTACTAATTCTGAACTGGAAAAATCCCTAGAGGTTTATCAAGAAGAGAATAGGCAAATTGTATTATATGTGTGTCCTGAAACAGTATATAATGAAAATGGATATATTAAAACTGCTCTAGGCAACATGCATGTATCTCACAAACGTGATAATGAGTAAAAGAAATAAGACATGATGGAAATATGACTAGTAATATTCTATTTATATAAAACTCACAAAATACAATCTTACATGAATTTATATAAAATTCATAAAAACTAAGCTATATGGTGTTTAGAGCAGCATGCATGAGTCAGGATAGTGGATACTCTAGAAAAAATGCTGTAATTGGGAGGCATTTTTGGGGTTCTCTCTGGTGCTGGCAATGTTCTGTTCCTTGGCACTGGTAGCAATCTCATTGTATATGTGATTTATGTATTTATCTGTATGTAGGATATAGCTCATTAAACACGTTTTTGAAAATTAGTTTTTATAAGGTGAGACCACACTTAACAAGCCTATAATAGGTTAGTTGATGTGGGTAGACTCAGCCAGCAGAAATACTGCAACTGAGTAATGATTGACAACATTCGTTCATTATATGGAATCATTTGTCCCCTTAACTAAAGCTTAAGTCATTGTGTTTAGAAAATCGCAGAGCAAAACTGAAGGGAAAAGATGGAATTGGGAAAGGTTGTGTAAGGCAAATAAAAGGGGTTGTGGGTACTTTTAATATACTTTCAGCAAAAGTTGCAACTCAAAGTACATAAATCACCATAAATCACCTCTACTTTTAGTAAGTGTATATGGTCAATGCAATCTAGGTATAAGGAATGAAAAAACTGTGACACGATAGACAATTCTAAATAAGTTAAAATGTTATGTTATATTCAGTACATAAGTGTCTTGTTTTTAATATATTCAGTTCAGTTCAGTCGCTCAGTCATGTCCAACTCTTTATGACTCCATAGACTGCAGCACACCAGGCTTCCCTGTCCATCACCAACTCCTGGAGCTTATTCAAACTCATTTTCATCGAGTCGGTGATGTCATCCAACCATCTCATCCTCTGTCATCCCCTTTTCCTCCCGCCTTCAATCTTTCCCATCATAAGGGTCTTTTCCAATGAGTCAGTTCTTCACATCAGGTAGCCAAAGTATTAGAGCTTAAGCTTCAGCATCAGTACTTCCAATGAATATTCAGGACTGATTTCGTTTAGGATGGACTGGTTGAATCTCCTTGCAGTCCAAGGGACTCTCAAGAGTCTTCTCCAACATCACAGTTCAAAAAGCATCAGTTCTTCAGTAGTCAGCTTTCTTTATAGTCCAACTCTCACGTCCATACATAAATACTGGAAAAACCATAGCTTTGAATGGATGGACTTTTGTTGGCAAAGTAATGTTTCTGCTTTTTTTTTTTTTTTTTTTGTGGGGGGAATCTCCCTTTTATTTTTTTTTTATTTTTTTATAAATTTATTTATTTTAGTTGGGGGCTAATTACTTTACAATATTGTAATAGTTTTTGCCATACATTGACATGAATCAGCCATGGGTTTACATGTGTTCTCCTTCCTGGACCCCCCACCCACCTCCCTCCCCATCCCATCCCTCTGGGTCATCCCATTGCCCCGGCCCTGAGCCCTTGTCTCATGCATCGAACATGGAATGGTGTTCTGTTTCACATATGTTAATATACATGTTTCAATGCTATTCTCCCAGAACGTCCCACCCTCACCTTCTCTCTCAGAGTCCATAAAATTGTTCTATGCATCTGTGTCTCTTATTCTGTCTCGCATATAGGGTTATCGTTACCATGTACCCCAATGTTCATCGCAGCACTGTTTACAATAGCCAGGACATGGAAGCAACCTAGATATCCATCAGCAGACGAATGGATAAGGAAGCTGTGGTACATATACACAATGGAATATTACTCAGCCATTAAAAAAAATACATTTGAATAGGTTCTACTGAGATGGATGAAACTGGAGCCCATTATACAGAGTGAAGTAAGCCAGAAAGAAAAACAACAATACAGTATACTAATGCATATATATGGAATTTGAAAGATGGTAACAATAACTCTATATGTTTCTGCTTTTTTTTTTTTTTTTTTTTTTATAAATTTATTTATTTTACTTGGGGGCTAATTACTTTACAATATTGTAATAGTTTTTGCCATACATTGACAAGAATCAGCCATGGGTTTACATGTGTTCCCCTTCCCGAACCCCCCACCCACCTCCCTCCCCCTCCCATCCCTCTGGATCATCCCACTGCCCCGGCCCCGAGCCCTTGTCACATGCATCGAACATGGAATGGTGCTCTGTTTCACATATGACAATACACATGTCTCAATGCCATTCTCCCAGAACGTCCCACCCTCACCTTCTCCCTCAGAGTCCATAAAATTGTTCCATGCATCTGTGTCTCTCATTCTGTCCCGCATATAGGGTTATCGTTACCATCTTTCAGATTCCATATATATGCATTAGTATACTGTATTGTTGTTTTTCTTTCTGGCTTACTTCACTCTGTATAATGGGCTCCAGTTTCATCCATCTCAGTAGAACCGGTTCAAATGTATTTTTTTTAATGGCTGAGTAATATTCCATTGTGTATATGTACCACAGCTTCCTTATCCATTCATCTGCTGATGGACATCTAGGTTGCTTCCATGTCCTGGCTATTGTAAACAGTGCTGCGATGAACATTGGGGTACACGCGTCTCTTTCAATTCTGGTTTCCTCGGTGTATATACTGTCTAGGTTGGTCATAGCTTTTCTTCCAAGGAGGAAGTGTCTTAATTTCATGGTTGTAGTCACCATCTTCAGTGACTTTGGAGCCCTCCAAAATAAAGTCTCTCACTGTTTCCATGTATTTGCCATGAAGTGATGGGACCAGATGCCATGATCTTTGTTTTTTGAATGTTGAGTTTTAAGCCAGCTGTTTCACTCTCCTCTTTCACTTTCATCAAGAGGCTCTTTAGTTCACCTCACTTTCTGCCATAAAGGTGGTATCATCTGTGTATTTGAGGTTATTGATATTTCTCCCAGCAATCTTGATTCCAGCTTGTGCTTCATCCATCCTAGCATTTCACATGATGTACTCGGCATATAAGTTAAATAAGCAGGGTGACAACATACAGCCTTGATGTACTCCTTTACCAATTTGGATCCAGTCTGTTGTTCCATGGCTGGTTCTAACTGTTGCTTCTTGACCTGCATACAGATTTCTCAGGAGGTAGGTAAGGTGGTCTAGTATACTCATCTCTTTAAGAATATTCAACAATTTTTTGTGATCTACACAGTCAGAGGCATTGGCATAGTCAATAAAACAGAAGTAGATGTTTTTCTGAAATTATCTTGCTTTTACTGTGATCCAGTGGATGTTAGCAATTTGGTCTCTGGTTCCTCTGCCTGTTCTAAATCCAGCTTGACATAATGGTCATCTGAATTAAGGTTGCCCATTCAGATCCATTTCAGTGGATCACAATAAACTGTGGAAAATTCTGAAAGAGATGGGAATACCAGACCATCTGACCTGTCTCTTGAGAAACCTGTATGCAGGTCAGGAAGCAACAGTTAGAACTGGACATGGAACAACAGACTGGTTCCAAATAGGAAAAGGAGTACGTCAAGGCTGTATATTGTCACCCTGCTTATTTAACTTATATGCAGAGTACATCATGAGAAATGCTGGGCTGGAAGAAACACAAGCTGGAATCAAGATTGCTGGGAGAAATATCAATAACCTCAGATATGCGGAGGACACCACCCTTATGGCAGAAAGTGAAGAAGAGCTAAAGAGCTTCTTGATGAAGGTGAAGGAGGAGAGTGAAAAAGTTGGCTTAAAGCTCAACGTTCAGAAAACTAAGATCATGGCATCTGGTCCCATCACTCCATGGGAAATAGATGGGGAAACAGTGGAAACAGTGTCAGACTTTACTTTTTTCGGCTCCAGAATCACTGCTGATGGTGACTGCAGCCATGAAATTAAAAGACGCTTACTACTTGGAAGGAAGGTTATGGCCAACCTAGATAGCATGTTTAAAAGCAGAGACATTACTTTGCCAACAAAAGTCCGTCTAGTCAAGGCTATGGTTTTTCCAGTGGTCATGTATGGATGTGAAAGTTGGACGGTGAAGAAAGCTGAGTGCCACAGAATTGATGCTTTGGAACTGTGGTGTTGGAGAAGACTCTTGAGAGTCCCTTGGACTGCAAGGAGATCCAATCAATCCATCCTAAAGGAGATCAATCCTGGGTGTTCATTGGAAGGTCTGATGTTGAAGCTGAAGCTCCAATACTTTGGCCACCTCATGCGAAGGGCTGACTCATTGGAAAAGACCCTAATGCTGGGTATGTATGGGGGCGGGAGGAGAAGGGGACGACAGAGGATGAGATGGTTGGAGGGCATCACCGACTCGATGAACATGGGTTTGGGTAGACTCCGGGAGTTGGTGATGGACAGAGAGGCCTGGCATGCTGCAATTCATGGGGTCGCAGGGAGTCGGACACCACTGAGCGACTGAACTGAACTGAAAATGTCAATGTTCACTCTTCCCATCTCCTGTTTGACCACTTCCAATTTACCTTGATTCATGGACCTAACATTCCAGGTTCCTATGCAATTTTGCTCTTTAGAGCATCAAACTTTACTTCCACCACCAGTCACATCCCCACCTGGGCGTTGTTTTCACTTTGACTCCATCTCTTCATTCTTTCTGGAGTTATTTCTCCACTCTTCTCCAGTAGCATATTGAACACCTACTAACCTCGGGAGTTCATGTTTCACTGTCATATCTTTTTGTCTTTTCATACTGTTTATGAGGTTCTCAAGGCAAGAATACTGAAGTGGTTTACCATTCCTTTCTCCACTGGACCACATCTTCTCAGAACTCTCCACCTTGACCTGTCCACCTTGGGAGGCCCTACATGACATGGCTCATAGCTTCATTGAGCCATGGATATATGCTTAGCCTTTTGGATGTCTGTAATCAGGGAGCTCTCTTGTGTGTTTCCAAGTTTATGGAAGCTGTTTCATCTGGGGCCAACATTATCACTTTGAGGAATATATGTTTTCCCTACTGGGGTTATTCTTTGGTTTTAACTTTAATAAATCCTCTCTTTTAGATGAGCTTGCCAACTTTATCCTCTCTTTTAGATGAGCTTGCCAACTTTTTAAAAACTTGGATTAGATGTATTTATCTTGATTTGTGGGCATTTTATTTGCTTTGGCTATGTATTTTCCTCATTAAACTTGTCTTTGTTTGCTGCCATTTCTCTTCACCATGAAAAGGTATTTGATGAAACTATGTTATTTCTCTTATATCCCTTAACCTCTCTTCCAGACTTTATCCTTTCACTTTAAGTATTATCACGTTATATCAAAGCAAGTCTATAATCCTTTTAGAGATACTTGTCATAAAACACCAGAGAAAATAAAGATATGTTTGTGGTTTCCCTGTGGCACTACTTCCAGAGCTTTGAAGTGCTATTGGCTTCTGGTTGGAAGAACAACTCTATGGGGTTAACTCTTCATCATCCCTTATCCCTGTGATCTAGCCAGAATTCCAAAACATTCTCTTATGATATTAACGTTTTCTCTTTTTTTTTTGTTCTTCAGAAATTGTTCTACATACTTTCCACAAAAGTCCTCCTCTGTTTTTGAAATGATGACTTTTTTTTTCATTCCTAGAGGCTTAGTATAATTTGTTTTAATCTGTAGTACATTTGGCAAGTATTGCTTGCATTTGTTATTGAGTTGGGAATGATCCCTAATCTCACTGTTAACTATGTTCTTTTTAACATATTTTGGTCAGTGTGGTGGTTTAAAAAGATGTCTTCAAATTATTATTTGATGCACTTTCCTTCAAATTATGGAGCTTAATTCCCCTACCCTTGACTGTGAGCTATACTTTGTGACTCTCTTGTAATAAATGAAATTAAGTAGAAGTGACAACTGTGTACTTCTAAGAGCAGGTAATAAAAGTCACTGTTGCTTCTTCCTTTCTCTCTCTCTCCTGAATGACTCACTCTGGGAAAGAATAGCTTTTTTTTTTTTCTTTAAGAACATTTAGCCAGCTCCTTGGAGAGGCCAACATGGCAAGGAACTGAGGTCTCCTTCCAACAGCCAGCATAACTTGTCAAGATATGAGTGAGCCATCTTGGAAGTGGGACCTCCAATCTTGATAAAGCCTTCAGATGACTGCAGGCTGATTGGCATCTTGATTGCAGGCTCAGTAGAGACATTAAGTCATCACTCATTCAGCTTAGATATTCCTGAATTCCTTACTCACAGAAACTGTAATTGTAGAGTCAGATGGCTGGTTACCTGTCTGAATGGCACTTATTTCTTACTAGCTCTTTTACCATTAAAATTATCATTGCTACTATACCTTGTGTTATAGGCATGTGTGTATGTGTGTTTGTGGATAGGCACATAAACATGCACCAAAATGACAGCAAAAATTATTTCCAGGTTGTGGGATTATGAATGTCTTCTTTTCTTCTCTTTGCTCCTCTGATTTTTTTTAAAAAAATGTTTTCTACAATCATTCACGTATCAAACTAATACATCCTGAACATCTACTATATTTTAGACACTATTCTGGATGCTGGAAATATAGCAATAATATAAACAAACAATTTCTGGCTCACATTTACCTACATATACAACTACCATGCATATTATTTCATATGATGAGAAATATTGTGGAGAAAAAAAAGAGCCAAGAAGGGGAAGAGAAACTACTGGCAGTCGAGCACTGATACTACTATTTTAAATGAGATGGACAAAGAATATCTCCTTGAGAAGTCAATAACTGAAAATTACCTGAAAGAAATGAGAGAAAGAGCCATTAAGATTTTGGGGGCCAGAGTATACCAGGCAGAGAGAAAAGCAAGTACAAAGTTCTTGAGGTGGATGTATATCTAACATGGTCAATGAACAATCAGGGTACCAGTGTGCCTGGAACAAATTGAGTGAGGAGGAGAGTAGTAGTTAATGAGATCACAGAAGTTAATGTGTACAAAATCACACTGTACAATCTGGGTCAGTAAATATTTAGCACTTTTGTCATTAAAAAAATATGCTTTGAAAAAAATTTAAATGGCTTTAAAGAAAAATACCTAAAACTGTTAAAACAAACATTGCACTGAGAATTAAAAATATATTCATCCAGTGAAATGAAAGCAGCAAAATTATTTTTAAAAAGATCTTTGTCAAGGTTAGTAAGTGGTGTGATATCATAAAACTGAGGATATATAAGGAACATTAACAAATTATTTTTGAATTAGTCCATTTTTATTGATATGATTTTCTTATCTACTAGCTATTTTAATACAAATTAAATTCAAATTAAAAGCTAAGATTAGGCTTTAGCACTCAGATTGGATATTTCATTACATTACCAACCAACAATGTCTCCATGTCCTGGCTATTATAAACAGTGCTGCGATGAACATTGGGGTACACGTGTCTCTTTCAATTCGGATGCCCATCAGCAGATGAATTGATAAGGAAGCTGTGGTACATATACACAATGGAATATTACTCAGCCATTAAAAAGAATACATTCGAATCAGTTCTAATGAGGTGGATGAAACTGGAACTTATTTTACAGAGTGAAGTAAGCCATAAAGAAAAACGTCAATACAGTATACTAACACATATATATAGTATTTAGTCAATCGGTAAAGATAACCCTGTATGCGAGACATCAAAAGAGACACAGATAAATAGAACAGTATTATGGACTCTATGGGAGAGGGCGAGGACAGGATGATATGGGAGAATGGCACTGAAGCATGTAAATTATCATATGTGAAACGAATCTCCAGTCCAGGTTCAATGCATGATACAGGGTGCTCGGGGCTGGTGCACCAGAATGACCCGGAGGGATGGGATGGGGAGGGAGGTGAGAGGGGGTTCTGGAAGGGGAAAACATGTACACCCATTGTGGATTCATGTCAATGTATGGCAAAACAAATACAATATTGTAAAGTTAAAAAATAGAAAATAAACTAATTTAAAAAAAGAAAAAACCCATCATGAATAAAAATAAAAATATAAAGTTACAATAAAAAAAAACAATGTCTCCATCCAAAATAATCCTATCTCTGATTCTTGCATTAGAAATTCAATTATCAAAATAAAAGTGATAATTTCTACTTTTAAAAGCTCATGCTTATGTAAATTAACATATGTGAAACAAATCGCCAGTCCAGGTTCGATGCATGATACAGGGTGCTCGGGGCTGGTGCACTGGGATGACCCAGAGGGATGGGATGGGGAGGGAGATGGGAGGGGGATTCTGGTAGGGGGAATTCATGTACACCCATGGCGGATTCATGTCAATGTATGGCAAAACCAATACAATATTTTAAAGTAAAAAAATAGATAAATAAATAAATTAAAAAAATAATAAAAACTCATGCTTAGCCAAGAGAGTATTCCAAATTTCAACTTGAATTAATTTTGCCCACAGAGAGAGTGAAAACTGAGTCGCAAATTAAACATCTCTACTGGAAAAGCATAAATAAATTCCATACTGTGAGGATAACACAGATATTATCTTGACAAAGTGTCAAAGCCCATCAGTGACATGACTGTCATTCAATGTGGGTTCAAACATGTACTAAAATTAATGAGACAATACAGAAGCTTTTCTTTCACCATTAGATTTCTCTATATTGGGTTACAGGCAAAGAAGGCAGAAAGGGGCAATAGCAAGAAGCATTTGGGGATTTCTCATAAAAATATGCACTCTGCCATCAAAAATAAACATTGAGGGACACTGTGTGAACTACATTTAAAATAATAGTTGACAATAACTATAAATGGACTACAGACTTTAAAAATTATGAATCACTTGTAACTTACACAATATTGTACATCAACTATATGCTAAGTCACTTCAGTCGTGTCCGATGCTTTGTGACCCTACGAACTGTAGCCCACCAGGCTCCTCTGTCCATGGAATTCTCCAGGCAAGAATACTGGAGTGGGTTGCCATTTCCTACTCCAAAGGATGTTCCCTACCCAGGGATCAAACTCACGTCTCTTATGTCTTTTGCATTGGTATGTGGGTTCTTAACCACTAGTGTCACCTGGAAAGCTTCAGCTATGCTTTAATAAAAATAAATAAACAACAACAACAAACTATTAATATTTTTATTACTCCCCCTTCTCTGTCCTAAACTTCTGAAAGAACAGAGGATTGATAAGAAAATACGACATTTTTTTTTCATGATAGGCTTCATTTCGGCACATACACAGATTATTACTGGTGAATAAAATGCCAAAACCCCCCAAACTGATATCACTCCCAATTCATGACCTCCAACTTCATCAGGGCCTTCAAAGCCTGTTGATAGCACTTCTACTCATTTTTTTTTTAATTGGAGACTAATTACTGCACAATATTGTGGTGGTTTTTGCCATACATTCACATGAATCAGCAATGGGTGTACATGTGTTCCCCATCTTGATCCTCCCTCCCACCTCCCTCCCCATCCCATTTCTCAGAGTTTTCCCAGTGCACCAGCCCTGAGCACCCTGCCTCATGCATCGAACCTGGACTGGCGATCTATTTCACATATGATAATATACATGTTTCAATGCTATTCTCTCAAATCATCCCACCCTCGCCTTCTCCCACAGGGTCCAAAAGTCTGTTCTTTACATCTCTGTCTCTTTTGCTATCTCACAAAAAGGGTCATCGTTACCATCTTTCTAAATTCCATGTATATGTGTTAATATACTGTATTGGTATTTTTCTTTCTGACTAACCTCACTCTGTATAATAGGCTCCAGTTTCATCCACCTCATTAGAACTAATTCAAACGTATTCTTTTTAATGGCTGAGTAATATTCCATTGTGTGTATGTACCATGGCTTTCTTGTCCATTCATCTGCCGATGGTTATCTAAGTTACCTCGATGTCCTGGCTATTGTACACAGGGCTGCGGTGAACATTGGGGTACACGTGTCTCTTTCAATTCTGGTTTTCTTGGTGTGTATCCGCAACAGTAGGATTGTTGGGTTGTATGACAGTTCTGTTTCCAGCTTTTTAAGGAATCTCCACACTGTTCTCCATAGTGGCTGTACTAGTTTGCATTCCCACCAACAGTGTAAGAGGGTTCCTTTTTCTCTGTAACCCTCTCCAGCATTTATCATTTGTAGACTTATTGATAGCAGCCATTCTGACTGGGGTGAGATGGTACCTCACTGTGGTTTTGATTTGCATTTCTCTGATAATGAGTGATGTTGACATCTTTTCATGTGTTTGTTAGCCATCTGTATGTCTTCTTTGGAGAAATGTCTGTTTAGTTCTTTGACGCATTTTTTGATTGGGTCACTTATTTTTCTGGAATTGAGCTTCAGGAGTGCTTGTATATTTTTGGAATTAATTCTTCGTCAGTTGCTCCGTTTGCTATTACTTTCTCCCATTCTAAAGGCTGTCTTTTCACCTTGCTGATAGTTTACTTCATTGTGCAAAAGCTTTTAAGTTTAATTAGGTCCCATTTGCTTATTTTTGCTTTTATCTTCCAATCCATGAACATGGTATATTTCTCCATCTATTTGTGTCATCTTTGATTTATTTCATCAGTGTTTTATAGTTTTCTATATATAGGTCTTTTGTTTATTTAGGTAGATTTATTCCTAAGTATTTTATTCTTTTCATTGCAATGGTGAATGGAATTGTTTCCTTAATTTCTCTTTCTCTTTTCTCATTGTTAGTACATAGGAATGCAAGGGATTTCTGCATGTTAATTTTATATCCTGCAACTTTACATTGATTAGCTCTAGTAATTTTCTGGTGGATTCTTTAGGGTTTTATATGTAGAAGATCATGTCATCTGCCAACAGTGAGAGTTTTACTTCTTTTCCAATCTGAATTCCTCTTATTTCTTTTTCTACTCTGATTGCTGTGGCCAAAACTTCCAAAACTATGTTGAATAGTAATGGTGAGAGTAGGCACTCTTGTCTTGCTCCTGACTTTAGGGGAAATGCTTTCAAATTTTCACTTTGGAGGATAATGTTTGCAGTGTGTTTATCACATATGGCTTTTATTATGATGAAGTATGTTCCTTCTATTCCTGCTTTCTGGAGGGTTTTTATCATAAATGCATGTTGAATTTTGTCAAAGGCTTTCTCTGCATCTATTGAGATAATCATATGGTTTTTATTTATTTTTTTTAATTTGTTAATGTGGTATATCACATTGATTGATTTGTGGATATTGAAGAATCCTTGCATCCCTGGGATAAAGCCCACTTGATCATAATGTATAATCTTTTTAATATGTTGTTGGATTCTGTTTGCAGAATTTTGTTAAGGATTTTTGCATTTATATTCATCAGTGATATTGGCCTGTAGTTTTCTTATTTTGTGGCGTCTTTGTTTGGTTTTGGTATTAGGGTGATGGTGGATTCATAGAATGAGTTTGGCAGTTTATCTTCCTCTGCAATTTTCTGGAAGAGTTTGAGTAGGATAGATGTTAGCCCTTCTTTTAATTTTTGGTAGAATTCAGCTGTGAAGCCGTCTGGTCGTGGGCTTTTGTTCGCTGGAAGATTGCTGATTGTGGTTTCAATTTCTGTGCTTGTGATGGGTCTGTAAAGATTTTCTATTTCTTCATGGTTTAGTTTTGGAAAATTATACTTTTCTATGAATTTGTCCATTTCTTCCAAGTTGTCCATTTTATTGGCATATGGTTGCTGATAGTAATCTCTTATGATCCTTTGTATTTCTTTGTTGTCTGTTGTGATTTCTCCATTTTCATTTCTAAGTTTGTTGAATTGATTCTAATCCCTTCGTTTCTTGATGAGTCTGAATAATGGTTTGTCTATTTTATTTATTTTCTCAAAGAACCAGCTTTTAGCTTTGTTGATTTTTGCTACGGACTCTTTTGTTTCTTTTGCATTTATTTCTGCACTACTTTTTAAGATTTCTTTCCTTCTACTAATTCTGTGGTTCTTCATTTCTTCCTTTTCTAGTTGCCTTAGGTGTAGAGTTAGGTTATTTATTTGATTTCTCTCCTGTTTCTTGAGGTAGTATTGTATTGCTATGAACCTTCCCCTTAGCACTGCTTTTACTGAATCCCATAGGTTTTGGGTTGTTGTGCTTTCATTTTCATTTGTTTCTATGCATATTTTGATTTCTTTTTACTTCTTCTGTAATATGTTGGTTATTCAGAAATGTGTTGTTTATCCTCCATATGTCTGTATTTTTCATAGTTTTTTTTTTCCTGTAGTTGAAATCGAATCACTGCATTGTGATCAGAAAAATTTCAATACTTTTGAATTTGCCAAGGCTAAATTTATGGCCCAGAATGTGATCAATCCTGGAGAAGGTACCACGTGCATTTGAGAAAAAAGTGAAATTCATTGTTTTGGGGTGAAATGTCCTATAGATATCAATTAAGTCTAACTGGTCCAGTGTATCATTTAAAGTTTGTGTTTCCTTGCTAATTTTCTTTTTAGTTGATCTATCCATTGATGTGAGTGTGGTGTTAAAGTCTCCCACTATTATTGTGTTACTGTTAATTTTCCATTTCTTTTGCCTTACATATTGCGGTGCTCCTATGTTGGGTGCATACATATTTATAATTGTTATATCTTCTTCTTGGATTGATCCTTTGATCATTATGTAGTGTCCTTTTTTGCCGCCTTTCACGGCCTTTATATCAAAGTCTATTTTATTTGATATGAGTATTTGCTAGTCCTGTTTTCTTTTGGTCTCCATTTGCGTGAAATATCTTTTTCCAGCCCCTAGGTTTGAGGTGGGTCTGTTGTAGACAGCATATATAGGGGTCTTGGTTTTGTATCCATTCACCCAAACTTTGTCTTTTGGTTGGGACATTCAACCCATTTACATTTAAGGTAATTATTGATAAGTATGATCCCATTGCCATTTATTTTGTTGTTTTGGGTTTGAGTTTATAAACCTTTCCTGTGTTTACTGTCTAGAGAAGATCCTTTAGCATTTGTTGAAGAGCTGGTTTGGTGGTGCTGAATTCTCTGAGCTTTTGCTGGTCTGTAAAGCTTTTGATTTCTCCTTCATATTTGAATGAGATTTTTGCTGGGTACAGAAATCTGGGTTGTAGGTTTCTCTTTCATTGCTTTAAGTATGTCCTGGCATTCCCTTCTGGCTTGGAGAGTTTCTCTGGGAAGATAAGCTGTTATCCTTATGGGGATCCCCTTGTGGGTTAATTGTTGTTTTCCTCTTGTTGCTTTTACTTTTGTTCTTTGTGTTTGATCTTCACTAATTTGATTAATATGTGTCTTGGTGTGTTTGGCCTTGAGTTTATACTGTTTGGGACTCTCTGGTTTTCTTGGACTTGGGTGGCTATTCTCTTCCCCATTTTAAGGAAGTTTTCAACTATTATCTCCTCAAGTATTTTCTCATGGCCTTTCTTTTTATCTTCTTCTTCTGGGACTCCTATGATTCAAATGTTGGGGTGTTTGACATTGTTCTAGAGGTCTCTGAGGTTGTCCTCATTTCAATTCTTTTTTTTTTCCTCTCTGCTTCGTTTATGTCCACCATTCTATCTTCCACCTCACTTATCCTATCTTCTGCCTCCGTTATTCTACTGTTGGTTTCCTCCAGAGTGCTTTGATATCAGTTATTGTATTATTCATTATCGGTTGTCTCTTTTTTATTTCTCCTAGTTTCTTGTTCAACTTTTCTTGGATCTTCTCAATCCTTGTCTCCAGAATATTTATCTGTAACTCCATTTTTTTTCAAGATTTTGAATCATTTTTGCTATCATTATTCTGAATTATTTTTCAGTTAGACTCCTTATCTCATCCTAATTTTTTGGTTTGGTGGGCTTTTATCACGTTCTTTTACCTGCTGAATATTTCTTGCCTTTTCATCTTGTTTAGGTTGCTGTGTTTGGGGTGTCTTTTCTGATGGCTGGAAGTTTTGGTTCCTCTTTATTGTGGAGGTTCCTCTCTGTGGGTGGGGTTGGACAAGTGGCCTCTCAAGGTTTCCAGGTTAGGGAAACTTGTGTTGGTGTTCTGCTGGGTGGAGCTGTATATCTTCTCTCTGGAGTGCAATAAAGTGTCCAGTAATGAGTTTTGAGGTGTCTATGGGTTTGGTGTGATTTTTGGCCGCCTGTATTTTTGTGCTCAGGGTTATGTTCCTGCTTTGTTGGAGAATTAGCTTGGTATGTCTTGCTCTGAAACTTTTTGACACTTTGGTGGAGCTTGGTTTCAGCGTAGGTATGGAGGCTTTTGGATGAGCTTTTGTCGCTAAAATCAGGAGATTTCTGGTAATCACAAGTTTTGGATTTATGCCTCCTGCCTCTGGCTTTCAGTCTTATTATTATAGTAACCTCAAGACTTCTCCATCCATACACCATCAATGACAAAACATCTAGGTCAATGGTGAAGTGATTCTCCACAGTGAGTGGCGCCCAGAGAGGTTCACAGAGTTATATGACAAAGAGAAGAGGGAGGAGGGAAATATAGGTGACCAGGGGGAGGAGAGGGGGAATCAAAAGGGGAGAGAGCAGCCTAGCCAGTAATAAATTCCCTATGTGCTCTCCACAGTCTGGATCATTCAGAGCGAGGAGTTCCATAGAGAAGATAAAAGGGAGGAAGGAGATGGAGGTGACCAGGAGGAGAATAGGGGGAGTCAAAAGGAGAGAGACCTATTTAGCCTGTGATCAGTTCCGTAAGTTTTCTCCACAGACCAGAACACCCAAAGAGATTCACAGAGTTAAGTAGAGAAGAGAAGGGGGAGGGAGGAGATAGACGTGACCTGGGGGAGAAAAAGGAGAGTCAAAAGGGGAGAGAGCAATCAAGCCAGAAATCACAATCCTAAGTAAAAATGGGTACTGAAGATTGGATTCTTAAATGTACAAAATTGATAACAAATATCAAAAAGCAAAGATTAAAAATCTAGCGTAGATGTTAGACTCTCAAAAATGCAGTATTAAAAAAAATCGCAAAATTAAATATAAAAATATGAAATTTGCTTTAAAAATAGGGTCTTTTTTTCAAGGTAATAGTAGGTTTTAAAATGAAAATTAAAGGATTAATAAAGAACTTTAAAATAAAAAAATAAAAAGAATTTTAAAAATGTAATAGTAAAATATATCTTGGAATTTCTCTGGAGCTGTTGAGAGCAGTATGTGGTCAGTTCAGTTTCAGATATTTCCTCGTTCCATGTTATACTTCTCAAGGACTAGAGGTCCCTTCCAATGTAACCAGTGCTAACTACAGGGTTTTAATCTGTTGCACCTGTCACTTCCAAAGCCATTCCCTCTTTTTTTGTTTCCTTTGGCTTCCTCTGTTTGCAAGTCTCTTCAGTGTCTAACTTCCACCCTACCCAAGGGGGCGATGGTAGTCATTTATTCAGGCTCACTAGCCTTGCCTATCTCAATGAAAATAAGCCATGCCGTGTGGGGCCACCCAAGACGGATGGATCATGGTGGAGAAGTCTGACAGAATGTGGTACACTGGAGAAGGGCATGGCAAAACACTTCAGTATTGTTGACTTGGGAACCCCATGAACAGCATGAAAAGGCAAAAAGATAGGACACTGAAAGATGAACTCCCCAGGTCAGTAGGTGCCCACTATGCTACTGGAGATCAGTGGAGAAATAACTTCAGAAATAATGATGGGATGGAGCCAAAGCAAAGCAATACCCAGCTGTGGATGTGACTGGTGATAGAATCAAAGTCCGATGCTGTAAAGAGCAATGTTGCATAGGAACCTGCAATGTTAGAATCAAGGCAAATTGGAAGTGGTCAAACAGGAGATGGCAAAAGTGAATGTCGACATTCTAGGAATCGGTGAACTAAGATGGACTGGAATGGGTGAATTTACCTCAGATGACCATTATATCTACTACTGTGGGCAGGAATCCCTTAGAAGAAACGGAGTAGCCACCATGGTCAACAAAAGAGTCCGAAATGCAGTTCAGTTCAGTTCAGTCGCTCAGTCGTGTCCGACTCTCTGCGACCCCATGAATTGCAGCACGCCAGGCCTCTCTGTCCATCACCAACTCCCGGAGTCTACCCAAACCCATGTTCATTGAGTCGGTGATGCCATCCAACCATCTCATCCTCTGTCGTCCCCTTCTCCTCCCGCCCCCAATCCTACCCAGCATTAGGGTATTTTCCAATGAGTCAACCCTTCGCATGAGGTGGCCAAAGTATTGGAGCTTCAGCTTCAACATCAGACCTTCCAATGAACACCCAGGATTGATCTACTTTAGGATGGATTGATTGGATCTCCTTGCAGTCCAAGAAACTCTCAAGAGTCTTCTCCAACACCACAGTTCAAAAGCATCAATTCTGCGGCGCTCAGCTTTCTTCACCGTCCAACTCTCACATCCATACATGACCACTGGAAAAACCATAGCCTTGACTAGACAGACTTTTGTTGGCAAAGTAATGTCTCTACTTTTAAACATGCTATCTAGGTTGGCCATAACCTTCCTTCCAAGGAGTAAGCGTCTTTTAATTTCATGGGTGCAGTCACCATCAGCAGTGATTTTGGAGCCCAAAACAGTAAGGTCTGACACTGTTTCCACTGTTTCCCCATCTATTTCCCGTGGAGTGATGGGACCAGATGCCATGATCTTAGTTTTCTGAACGTTGAGCTTTAAGCCAACTTTTTCACTCTCCTCCTTCACCTTCATCAAGAGGCTCTTTAGTTCTTCTTCACTTTCTGCCATAAGGGTGGTGTCATCCGCATATCTGAGGTTATTGATATTTCTCCCGGCAATCTTGATTCCAGCCTGTGTTTCTTCCAGCCCAGCGTTTCTCATGATGTACTCTGCATATAAGTTAAATAAGCAGGGTGACAATATACAGCCTTGACATACTCCTTTTCCTATTTGGAACCAGTCTGTTGTTCCATGGCCAGTTCTAACTGTTGCTTCCTGACCTGCATACAGGTTTCTCAAGAGACAGGTCAGATGATCTGGTATTCCCATCTCTTTCAGAATTTTCCACAGTTTATTGTGATCCACACAGTCAAAGGCATTGGCATAGTCAATAAAGCAGAAATAGATGTTTCTCTGGAACTCTCTTGCTTTTTCGATGATCCAGCGGATATTGGCAATTTGATCTCTGGTTCCTCTGCCTATTCTAAAACCAGCTTGAACATCTGGAAGTTCACGGTTCACGTATTGCTGAAGCCTGGCTTGGAGAATTTTGAGCATTACTTTACTAGCATCTGAGATGAGTGCAATTGTGCGGTAGTTTGAGCATTCTTTGGCATTGCCTTTCTTTGGGATTGGAACGAAGACTGACCTCTTCCAGTCCTGTGGCCACTGCTGAGTTTTCCAAATTTGCTGGCATATCGAGTGCAGCACTTTCACAGCATCACCTTTGAGGATTTGAAATAGCTCAACTGGAATTCCATCACCTCCACTAGCTTTGTTCGTAGTGATGCTTTCTAAGGCCCACTTGACTTCACATTCCAGGATGTCTGGCTCTAGGTGAGTGATCACACCATCGTGATTATCTGTGTCGTGAAGATCTTTTTTGTACAGTTCTTCTGTGTATTCTTGCCACCTCTTCTTAATATCTTCTGCTTCTGTTAGGTCCACGGCTGGGCGCAGAAGCGAGGCGGCTGCGACGGCTCGGCGCAGAAGCGAGGCGGCTGCGACGGCTCGGCGCAGAAGCGAGGCGGCTGCGACGGCTCAGCGCAGAAGCGTGGCCGAGAGGAGCTAGGCCGGGCCGGGGGCCGGGGCGGCGGCCGAGAGGGGCTAGGCCGGCCGGGGGCCGGGGGCGGCGGCCGACAGGGCCTAGGCCGGGCCAGGGGCCGGGGGCCGGGGGCTGGGGGCGGCGGCCGACAGGGGCTAGGGCGGCGGCCAACAGGCGCTAGGCAGGGCTGGGGGCCGGGAGCTGGGGACGACGACCGAGAGGGCCTAGGCCGGGGCCGGGAGCCGGGGGCAGCGGCCGACAGGGGCTAGGCCGGGCCGGGGGCTGGGGGAAGCAGCTGACAGGGCCTAGGCCGGGCCGGGGGCTGGGGGCCGAGGGCCGGGGGCGGCAGTCGAGAGGGGCTAGGCCAGGCCGGGGGCTGGGGCTGGCGGCAGCGGTGGCGGCGGCAAGAGGAATTACCCAAGGACCAAGGTAAGAGAAATCCAAGTAAGACGGTAAGTGTTGCGAGAGGGCATCAGAGGGCAGACACATTAAAACTAAAACTACAGAAAACTAGCTAATCTGATCACACGGACCACAGCCTTGTCTATCTCAATGAAACTAAGCCATGCCATGTGGGGCCACCCAAGACGGATGGGTCATGGTGGAGAGGTCTGACAGATTGTGGTCCACTGGAGAAGGGCATGGCAAACCACTTCAGTATTCTTGCCTTGAGAACCCCATGAACAGTATGAAAAGGCTAAAGGATAGGACACTGAAAGATGAACTCCCCAGGTCAGTAGGTGCCCAATATGCTAATGGAGATCAGTGGAGAAATAACTCCAGAAAGAATGATGGGATGGAGCCAAAGCAAAAACAATACCCAACTGTGGATGTGACTGGTGATAGACGCAAAGTCCGATGCTGTAAAGAGCAATATTGCATAGGAACCTGGAATGTTAGGTCCATGAATCAAGGCAAACTGGAAGTGGTCAAACAGGAGATGGCAAGAGTGAACGTTGACATTCTAGGAATCAGCGAACTAAGATGGACTGGAATGGCTGAATTTAACTCAGATGACCATTATATCTACTACTGTGGGCAAGAATCCCTTAGAAGAAATGGAGTAGCCATCATGGTCAACAAAAGAGTCCGAAATGCAGTACCTGGATGCAATCTGAAAAATGACAGAATGACCTCTGTTCGGTTCCAAGGCAAACCATTCAATATCATGGTAATCCAAGTCTATGCCCCGAACAGTAACACTGAAGAAGCTGAAGTTGAACAGTTTTATGAAGACCTACAAGACCTTTTAGAACTAACACCCAAAAAAGATGTCCTTTTCATTATACGGGACTGGAATGCAAAAGCAAGAAGACAAGAAACACCGGGAGTAACAGGCGAATTTGACCTTGGAGTACAGAATGAAGCAGGGCAAAGGCTAATAGAGTTTTTCCAAGAGAACGCACTGGTCATAGCAAACACCCTCTTCCAGCAACACAAGAGAAGACTCTACACATGGACATCACTAGATGGTCAACATCGAAATCAGATTGCTTATATTCTTTGCAGCCAAAGATGGAGAAGCTCTATACAGTCAGCAAAAATAAGACTGGGAGCTGACTGTGGCTCAGATCATGAACTCCTTATTGCCAAATTCAGATTTAAATTAAAGAAAGTAGGGAAAACCACTAGACCATTCAGGTATGACCTAAATCAAATCCCTTATGATTATACAGTGGAAGTGACAAATAGATATAAGGGACTAGATCAGAAAGACAGAGTGCCCGATGAACTATGGACAGAGGTTCATGACATTGTACAGGAGACAGGGATCAAGACAATCCCCATGGAAAATAAATGCAAAAAAGCAAAATGGCTGTCTGAAGAAGCCTTACAAATAGCTGGGAAAAGAAGTGAAGCAAAAAGCAAAGGAGCAAAGGAAAGATATTCCCATCTGAATGCAGAGTTCCAAAGAATAGCAAGGAGAGATAAGAAAGCCTTCCTCACCGATCAATGCAAAGAAAGAGAAGAAAACAACAGAATGGGAAAGACTAGAGATCTCTTCAAGAAAATTAGAGATACCAAGGGAACATTTCATGCAAAGGTGGGCTCGATAAAGCACAGAAATGGTATGGACCTAACAGAAGCAGAAGATATTAAGAAGAGGTGGCAAGAATACACAGAAGAACTGTACAAAAAAGATCTTCACGACACAGATAATCACGATGGTGTGATCACTCACCTAGAGCCAGCCATCCTGGAATGTGAAGTCAAGTGGGCCTTAGAAAGCTTCACTGCGAACAAAGCTAGTGGAGGTGATGGAATTCCAGTTGAGCTATTTCAAATCCTCAAAGATGATGCTGTGAAAGTGCTGCCTTCAATATGCCAGCAAATCTGGAAAACTCAGCAGTGGCCACAGGACTGGAAAAGGTCAGTTTTCATTCCAATCCCAAAGAAAGGCAATGCCAAAGAATGCTCAAACTACCGCACAATTGCACTCATTTCACATGCTAGTAAAGTAATGCGCAAAATTCTCCAAGCCCGGTGAACCGTGAACTTCCAGATGTTCAAGCTGGTTTTAGAAAAGGCAGAGGAACCAGAGATCAAATTGCCAACATCCGCTGGGTCATCGAAAAAGCAAGAGAGTTCCACAAAAACATCTATTTCTGCTTTATTGACTGTGCCAAAACCTTTAACTGTGTGGATCACAATAAACTGTGGAAAATTGTGAAAGAGATGGGAATACCAGACCATCTGACCTGTCTCTTGAGAAACCTGAATGCAGATCAGGAAGCAACAGTTAGAACTGGCCATGGAACAACAGACTGGTTCCAAATAGGAAAAGGAGTACGTCAAGGTTGTATATTGTCACCCTGCTTATTTAACTTATATGCAGAGTACATCATGAGAAACCCTAGGCTGGAAGAAGCACAAGCTGGAATCAAGATTGCCGGGAGAAATATCAATAACCTCAGATATGCAGATGACACCACACTTATGGCAGAAAGTGAAGAAGAACTAAAGAGCCTCTTGATGAAGGTGAAAGAGGAGAGTGAAAATGTTGGCTTAAAGCTTAACATTCAGAAAACTAAGTTCATGGCATCTAGTCCCATCACTCCACGGGAAATAGATGGGGAAACAGTGCAAACAATGTCAGACTCTATTTTGGGGGGCTCCAAAATCACTGCAGATGGTTATTGCAGCCATGGAATTAAAAGACGCTTACTCCTTAGAAGGAAGGTTATGACCAACCTAGATAGCATACTAAAAAGCAGAGACATTACTCTGCCAACAAAGGCCCAACTAGTCAAGGCTATTGTTTTTCCAGTAGTCATGTATGGATGTGAGAGTTGGACGGTGAAAAAAGCTGAGTGCCAAAGAACTGATGCTTTTGAACTGTGGTGTTGGAGAAGACTCTTGAGCATCCCTTGCACTGCAAGAAGATCCAACCAGTCCATCCTAAAGGAGATCAGTCCTGGGTGTTCATTGGAAGGACTGATATTGAAGCTGAAACTCCAATACTTTGGCCACCTCATGCGAAGAGTTGACTCATTGCAAAAGATTCTGATGCTGGGAAAGATTGAGGGCAGGAGGGGAAGGGGAAGACAGAGGATGAGATGGTGGATGCCATCATCGACTCGATGGCCATGGATTTGGGTAGACTCCGGCAGTTGGTAATGGGCAGGGAGGCCTGTCGTGGTGTGATTCATGGGTTCCCAAAGAGTCGGACACGACTGAGTGACTGAACTTAACTGAACTGTTCAATTGTGTTTCAGGGAGGGAGGAACACTGCAACCCAATATCAGTGGCGTGTGTGGGGAGTGCTTGGAGTGTCTGTCGCACTGTGTTTGCCCCCGCTCATGACGTGTGTGGTTTCCCAGTCTACACTGCTTCGGCTCCAGGTTACTCTGCCAGGGAACTGTCTATGGTGGGCTCTGGGTTTCATGCACTTTCCAGGACTAAGCTACTTAGGTTCAGGTTCTCAGGTACTCCACAATGGCACAGACTCGGACTTGCGTTTTGTGCCCGCGTTTTGTGCCCTTCTCAGGTCCGAGCAGCTCAGGCGACCAGGTGCTTGGTAAGTGCACACTCCCCAGGTGTGGTGCGTCTTATCACTTCCCTGGTCCCAGCCACTCAATTTCCTGGGTGTGCAGTGGCATCTCAGGTGTGCCATGTGTCTCTTCTGGGGAGCTGATCTCTGGCTGCAACCCTCCTGATGGATGTCAACCATCCAGGATCCCAGGAAGACTTGGTTAGCGACTGAGAGCCTGATCACAGTTTGGTAGGTGATGCCGTCTCTGGGGCTGAGTTTGCCCCTTTCCTTCTGGCTCTGGCTGGTGCCTGCCTGCCTCCCTGCCTCCAGCGTGGGATGGGCTGGTCCACAGCCAGCTAGCTCTCCTCTGGTATTCGCTCAGTCCTTTGTTCTGTGAGCGGCCAGGCAGTGCCTTAGTGCCTTAGGTTATAGCTTTTTGTGGAAAAGTTCTCTCTCTCTCTCTCTCTCTCTCCCTGTCTCTCTCTCTGTCTCTCTCTCTTTCCTCTTTCTTTCTTTCTTTCTTTCTTTATTTTTTTGTTTATTTATTTTCCCCTCTCTGGCTATCCAATGGTTTGGGTTGCTGTCTCTAGTTAGCTCCTTCAGATTTCCCTCAGGGCATTCAGGCCAGTCCTTACCCTAAACAATGCAGCCTGTGCCTCCCTGTTTAGCCCCTGCTTGCTGGTGGATGACATGAGCGTCTGGGCTACTTCTCTGCTGGGAGTTGTAGTTAGACCCGTAATCTGTGTTTATTTTTTAAAATTAGTCTATTTATCTATTTTTTAACTTTACAATATTGTATTTGTTTTGCCATACATTGACATGAATCCACCATGGGTATACATGTGTTCCCCTTCCAGAACCCCCCTCCCACCTGCCTCCCCATCTCATTCCTCCCAGTCATCCTGGTGCACCAGCCCTGAGCACCCTGTATCATGTGTCGAATCTGGACTGGCGATTCATTTCACATATGATAATTTACATGCTTCAATGCCATTCTCCCATATCATCCCGTCCTCGCCCTCTCCCATGGAGTCCATAATACTGTTCTATTTATCTGTGTCTCTTTTGATGTCTCTCATACAGGGTTATCTTTACCAATTAACTAAATACCATATATATGTGTTAGTATACTGTATTGGCTTTTTTCTTTCTGGCTTACTTCACTCTGTGGGTTTATTTATTTATTTTTTCCTCCCAGTTATGTTGCCCTCTGAGATTCCAAAACTCCCCACAGACCCGCCAGTGAGAGGGTCTCCTGGTGTTTGGAAACTTCTCTTTTAAGACTCCCTCCCTGGATCAGGTCTCCATCCCTAACTCTTTTGTCTCTCTTTTTATCTTTCATCTTTTGTCCTACCTCCTTTTGAAGACAATGGGCTGCCTTTCTCGGTGCCTCGTGTCCTCTGACAGCGTTCAGAAGTTGTTTTGTGGTATTTGCTCAGTGTTCAAATGATCTTTCAATGAATTTGTGGGGGAGAAAGTGGTCTCTGTGTCCTATTCCTCCACCATCTTAGGACTGCCCTCACTTGTACTCATTCTTGATCAGCTCCCATTCACATTTCCCTCAGCCAACTAGTGTATATTTTTTGCAACTATGCAAATCCTCTACCATTCTTGGTATTTACATTCAGTTCAGATCAGTTCAATATTTGTTCAATCAAATGTGTGCCAGTGTGTTAGCACTGAAGATATGGAAATGAGTGTTATGATCCTACTCTCAGCAAATATATGGCTTAGTTTAGCAGTTCTTAAACTTTTTCATCTTAAGAAGCCTCTATATTCTTAGAGACTCTTGATTATAAGGTTGATTAAATGATTTTGTTATATAGATTATATCTGTTGATACCACAGAAGAAGTTAAAACTAAAGAATTTTACAACACTAACTTATTAATTTGTTTTAAATACCAGTAATAAACCCATTACATAATGACATTATCAATATATATTTTATGGAAATAACCACATTTTCAAAAACAAAAACAATTTTTAAAAAGTAGTATTATTTTACATTTTCAAGATTTCTTCAATATTTGGCTGTTTTTTTCTGCATTCAATCTGTTGCAATACATTATTTATTGAAGTATATGAAGGAACTTGACCTCCCAGAGATGTGTACACGGAAAAGGGAGGACCTTTAAGCTCCCAGAACGTATCTTGGGGAATTTCTAGTGATCCTTGGATCATACTTTAATAATCTCTGGTTTAGTGGGTGAAAAAGTTAATAAAGAAATTCAGTGTACTATGTGCAATAAAAGTATAGGTATATGTACAAGATGCTGTTGGCACACTTTTAATCAATAAAATGTAGGCAATGAAGTTTGTAAATTTTCAATTTTCAACCCAAAGTACTTCCAAATGTATCCCTACACACACCCCAAATCATTTTCTTTCTCTGATATTAGAAGATAGATATTTTTGGTATCTTTCCTCATCTTTAAAACTAACCTTACAACCTGTACTTTCCTTCTTCATATATATATATGCATTTCTTAAATGATCTTGATTGCCTCAAGTTTTTTGTTTATTTTTATTGTTTTTTTTATTTTTAAAAAATTATTTTAATTGGAGGATAGTTACTTTACAATATTGTGTGGTTTTTGCCATACATTGACATGAATCAATCATGGACGCACATGTGTCCCCCTATCCTGAACCTGCCCTCCCACCTCCCTCCCCACTCCACCCCTCTGGGTTGTCCCAGAGCACCAGCTTTGAGTGTCCTGATTCATACATTGAACTGCACTGGTCATCTATTTTACATATGGCAATATAGATGTTTCAATGCTATTCTCACAAATCATCCCATCCTTGATTTCTCCCACTGAGTCCAAAAGTCTGTTCTTTACATTTGTGTCTCCTTTGCTGCCCTGCATGTAGAATTGTATTTTGTATTTTTTTTAAACAAGCTTTGTTGAAGTATAATTTGCATACCAAAAAATTTACTCATTTTAAGTGTGCAAGTGAATTTAGAGTTGTGGAACTATCACTGCATTTCAGTTTTATAGTGTTTCTATCACCACAATGAGATGGAAGCCTCTAACCTTCACTGACATCTGTTATCTAGTGAGTCTCCAAGCTATGTCTCTGTACTTGATGTGCTGGATATGATCTATTTGCTCCTCCTTCTAGGTTCTCCATTCTTTCCCACTTTACTCTCTGTCCTAAAGGTGTAACATATATGAATTATGCCAACGAATAGGCTTACATTCACTCTAGCTTTCAGTTAGGTTGAGCCAATGGGAAAACACATCCAGAGACTGGATAAAAGTAGCAAAGTAGAATTAGGGTTCTGGATTTCTTATCTGTGGAGTCCCATCTTTTTTTATGTGCTCCTCCACACTAGATCTGGGTACTTTCAAGGGGTTTTACCTTACTAGACTCTCTTCTTTCAGCTTCTGGCAGCCATTCCCTATTTTTGTACCTTCAGACCAAGGGACAGTGACAATTTCATTGCTGTTACTCTTGGTTCCAGCACAATCCCTGGTAATTTCTATTTATCTCCCTCACATCTTTGTAGTTATTCTAACATTAATATGACATTGATTTCCTTTTGGGACCCAGTGGATATGCCTGACTCTCCATACACTCCTCAACCCAAACACAAGACTGATATTCTATCTTATGTGGGGGCATCTCAATTTCAGGAAGAGAGAGCAGTGGTGTTGGGATCTAGCTCAGGTTCTTGATATACACAAAGTTCTTTATCATTGACTGAAAAAAACAGCACTACTCTTTCTCCATGCAGACTGGACTTTGGTACGACTTGATGAAGTTTAAGGAGATTTTCTTTTCACAATTTACTTTATTCAGCATTAGTGCTTCATTTGTAGTTTTGTTTTCCCACTGGGTTTCTCCTTTGGGCATTTTATTTCTGAATATTTTAGAAGTAAGTTTCTCTTATGTAAGCAGTCAAAAGAGAAACATGAAAGGTTTCATTTTATCCTAGAGTAGATGTTTCTCTCAGCTGGACATTCATTTGACATTCTGCCTCCTGAAGTGTTAACACATTTTGACAATTGTTTTTGTTCCAATTTGTTGATAGAAAACAGCATTTTAGCATGACTGACAACAAAGGATTGTGGCTTTCATTTCCAAAGTGTAAGCGAATCTTTACAATGTGATTCATTTACATAAAAATGAGATTATTGCTCATAAGCAGGGAAGTTTGTTTTTAGGATGTGATTTGCTTTCAAGTGGGCTGTTTCAGTCAAGGAGACAATAGGAGTGAGGGTGGAGGGGTAGGAAATGCCACTACTGGAACTATTATCAAAGACTGCCCTGACTGCTGCAGGAAGGCATTTGATTCACTGACTACAAGAGTGAGCTCAATGTATAATGAAGCTTCAAAGAGGATCACTTTTGACAGTAGCTATTGAATAATGCTTAATGAAGGACATAACTAGAAACTGAGAAATCTCAAGTATATTTAAGAGGCTTAGTTATATATTAGGCTATGGCATTCAAACAAGGTGTAAAATCTAAAAATAATATGTGACTTTTAAACTGATACTGAAACAGAACCAATATAATAATTAACTACGTAATTTGAATAATGCAAAACAAGCAACATTGGTTAATGTTGACTGGAAAGTAGTTTTCATTCAAGCCATTCAGTTCAGTTCAATTCATTTCAGTCGCTCAGTTGTGTCCGGCATTTTGCGACCCCATGAATCGCAGCACGCCAGACCTCCCTGTCCATCACCAACTCCTGGAGTCTACCCAAACCCATGTCCATCAAATCGGTGACGTGATCCAGCCATCTCATCCTCTGTCGTCCCCTTCTCCTCCTGCCCTCAATCCTTCCCAGCATTAGGGTCTTTTCCAATGAGTCAACTCTTTGCATGAGGAGGCCAAAGTAGTGGAGTTTCAGCTTCAACATCGTCCTTCCAATGAACACCCGGGACTGATCTCCATTAGGATGGACTGGTTGGATCTTCTTGCAGTCCAAGGGACTCTCAAGAGTCTTCTCCAACACCACAGTTCAAAAGCAACAATTCTTTGGCACTCAGCTTTCTTCACCGTCCAATTCTTACATCCATACATGGCTACTAGAAAAACCATAGCCTTGACTAGATGGACCTTTGCTGGCAAAGTAATGTCTCTGCTTTTAAATATGCTGGCTAGGCTGGTCATAACTTTCCTTCCAAGGAGTAAGTGTCTTTTAATTTCATGGCTGCAATCACCATCAGCAGTGATTTTGGAGCCCCCCAAAATAAAGTCTGACACTGTTCCCACTGTTTACCCATCTATTTGCCATGAAGTGATGGGACCAGATGCCATGATCTTAGTTTTCTGAATGTTGAGCTTTAAGCCAACTTTTTCACTCTCCTCTTTCACTTTCATCAAGAGGCTCTTTAGTTCTTCTTTGCTTTCTGCCATAAGGGTGATGTCATCTGCATATCTGAGGTTATTGATATTTCTCCCAGCAATCTTGATTCCAGCTTGTGCTTCCAGTACAGCGTTCCTCATGATGTACTCTGCATATAAGTTAAATGAGCAGGGTGACAATATACAGCCTTGACGTACTCCTTTTCCTATTTGGAATCAGTCTGTTGTTTCATGACCAGTTCTAACTGTTGCTTCCTGACCTGCATTCAGGTTTCTCAAGAGACAGGTCAGATGGTCTGGTATTCCCATCTCTTTAAGAATTTTCCACAGTTTATTGTGATCCACACAGTCAAAGGCTTTGGCATAGTCAATAAAGCAGAGGTAGATGTTTTTCTGGAAATTTCTTGCTTTTTCGATGACCCAGCAGATGTTGGCAATTTGATCTCTGGTTCCTCTGCCTTTTCTAAAACCAGCTTGAACATCTGGAAGCTCACAGTTCATGTATTGCTGAAGCCTGGCTTGGAGAATTTTGAGCATTACTTTACTTGCGTGTGAGATGAGTGCAATTGTGCGGTAGTTTGAGCATTCTTTGTCATTGCCTTTCTTTGGGATTGGAATGAAAACTGACCTTTTCCAGTCCTGTGGCCACTGCTGAGTTTTCCAAATTTGCTGGCATACTGAGGGCAGCACTTTCACAGCATCATCTTTCAGGATTTGAAACAGCTCAACTGAAATTCCATCACCTCCACTAGCTTTGTTCGTGGTGATGTTTTCTAAGGCCAACTTGTCTTCACATTCCAGGATGTCTGGCTCTAGGTGAGTGATCACACCATCGTGATTTTCTGGGTTAAGATCTTTCTTTGTACAGTTCTTCTGTGTATTCTTGCCACCTCTTAATATCTTCTGCTTCTGTTAGATCCATACCATTTCTGTCCTTTATCGAGCCCATCTTTGCATGAAATATTCCCTTGGTATCTCTAATTTTCTTGAAGAGATCTCTAGTCTTTCCCAATCTGTTGTTTTCCTCTATTTCTTTGCATTGATCGCTGAGGAAGCCTTTCTTATCTCTCCTTGTATTCTTTGAAACTCTACTTTCAAATAGGAATATCTTTCCTTTTATCCTTTGCTTTTCGCTTCTCTTCTTTTCACTGCTATTTGTCAGTCCTCCTCAGACAGCCATTTTGCTTTTTTGCATTTATTTTCCATGGGGATGGTCTTGATCCCTGTCTCCTGTACAATGTCACGAACCTCTGTCCATAGTTCATCAGGCTCTCTGTCTTTCAGATCTAGTCCCTTAAATCTATTTGTCACTTCCACTGTATAATCATAAGGGATTTGATTTAGGTCATACCTGAATGGTCTAGTGGTTTTCCCTAGTGTATAGCTATTATACTCAGTTTTTCAAAATCAACAAATATTATTGCACTCCTGAGTTTGAGGCACATGACACCTCATGAGTGTATCTTGTTGTTGCTCTTCTGTCACTAAGTCTTGTCTGATTCTCTGTGACCCCACAGACTGCAGCCTGCCAGGCTTTTCTCTCCTTCACTATCTCCCAGACTTTGCTCAAATTCATGTCCTTTGAATCTGTTACGCTATCTAAAAATCTCATCCTCTGCCACTTTCTTCTCTTCCTGACCTCAATCTTTCTCAGCATTAGTGTCTTTTCCAATGAATCAGCTTTTCACATCAAGTGGCCAGAGTATTTGCAGTTTCAGAATCAGTTCTTCCAGTGAATATCCAGGGTTCCTTTCTTTTTGACTGCTTTGATCTCCTTGGAGTCTTTTCCAGCACCACAGTTTGAAAGCATCAATTCTTTGGCCCTCATGTTTCTTTATGGTCCAATTCTCACATCTAAATATAACTACTGGAAAAACCATAATTTTGACCTTTGTCAGCAAAGTAAATGCTCTGCTTTGCCATATGCTGTCTAGGTTTGTCATACATTTCCTTCCAAGGAGCAAGAGTCTTTTAATTTTATGGTTGCAGTCATCATCTGCAGTGATTTTCGAACCCAGGAAAATAAAATCTGCCACTGCTTACAATTTTTCCCTTTCTATTTGCCATGAAGTAATGGGACTGGATGCCATGACTTTAGTTTTTGTTGTTGTTCTTGCTGCTGTTGTTTGCTTTGTTTTGGTTTTCAATGTTGAGTTTTAAGCCAGCTTTTTCACTCTCCTCTTTCACACTCATCAATAGGCTCTTTAGTTCCTCTTCACTTTCTGCCATTAGAATGGTATCATCTGAATATCTGATATTGTTGATATTTCTCCTGAAAATCATGAATTGAGCTTGTGATTCATCCAGCCTGGCATTTCACATGATGTACTCTGCATATAAGTTAAATAAGCAGGGTGACAATATACAGCCTTCTGTACTCCTTTCCCAATTTTGAACAAGTCTATTGTTGTTCCATGTCCGGTTCTAACTGTTGCTTCTTGACCTGCATACAGGTTTCTCAGGAGACAGGTAAGGTGGTCTGGTATTCCCATTTCTTTAAGAATTTCCCACTTTGTTGTGATACACACAGTTAAAGTCTTTAGCGTAGTCAATGAAGCAAAAGTAGACATTTTTCTGGTATCCCATTACTTTATGATCCAGCATATGTTGGCAATTTGATCTATGGATTCTGTGCCTTTTCTGAACCCAACCCAATTTGTGCACCTGCAAGTTCTCATTTCATGTACTGCTGAAGCCTAGCATGAAGGATTTGGAGCACAACCTTGCTAGCATGTGACATGAGTGCATTTGTATGGTAGTTTGAATATTGTTTGGCACTTACCTTCTTTGAGACTGGAATGAAAACTGAACGTTTCCAGTCCTGTGGCCACTGCTGACTTTTCCAAATTTGCTGGCATATTAAGTGCAGCACTTTGACAGCATCATCTTTCAAGATTTGAAATAGCTCATCTGGAATTCCATCACCTCCATTAGCTTTGTTCATAGTAATTCTTCCTAAGGCCCACTTGACTTCACACTCCAAGATGTCCAGCTCTAGGTAAGTAACCATACTATCATGATTATATAGGCCATTAAAACCCATATATATATATATATATAGTTCTTCTGTGTATTTGTGCCATTTTTCCTTAATCTCTTCTGCTTCTGTTAGGCCCTTTATTGTTGCCATTTCTGTCATTTATTGTGCTCATCTTTGCATGAAATATTCCCTTGATATCACCGTTTTTCTTGAAGAGATCTCTAGTATTTCTCATTCTATTATTTTCCTCTTTTTCTTTGCATTGTTCACTTCAGAAGACTTTCTTATCTCTCCTTGCTATCCTCTGCTACTCTGCATTCAGTTGGGTATATCTTTCCCTTTCCCCCTTGCCTGTCACTTCTCTTCTTTCCTCAGTTGTATGTAAAGCCTTCTCAGACAATTTCTTTGCCTTCTTGCATTTCTTTTTCTTTGGGATGTTGTTGGTCACCACCTTCTGTACAATGTTTCTAACCTCCATCCATAGGTCTTCAAGTACTCTGTCTACTAGATCTAATCCTGTGCCATTACCTCCTCCAGTTGACCACATTTTGTCAGAACCCTCCACTGTGACCTGTCCATCTTGGGTGGCCCTGCACAGCATGACTCATAGTTTCCTTGAATTACACAAGCCCCTTCACCATGACAGGGCTTTGATCCATGAAGGGTATGGGTGTATCTGTCTGTAGGTGTATGCTCAGTTGCTTCAGTTTTGTCCCACTCTTTGCAACACTATAGGCTACAGTCTGCTAGGCTCTTCTGTCCTTGGGATTCTCCATGCAAGAATAGTGGAGTGGATTGTGATTTCCTCCTGCAGTGGATCTTCCTGACCCAGGGATCAAACCCAAGTCCCAACCATCTCTGACAGTATAGACAGATTTGTTACTGCTGAGCCACTGAGGAAGCCCATGAATTTATCTACTACATGCCAATTAGGTGGATGGAGACAGAAACAATTAGTGGCATTGGGACTGGTTTTACTTTATGAGAGTCAAACTTCTTTCTCTTGGCTCAAGTCCCTGTCCAAAACGCTGGGGAAATTTCTCTTCTAAAAATGAACAGTAACTAGAACCTTCAGCCTGCAAGCTCTACAGCTACTTTGAATGAAAAGAATTTCTTATTGAAAGAGAAGAAAACTCAACAAAAATCCTCTTTATTAGTGTGCCAAACACACCAAGATTTCTGACCAATAATTGTCACCCTTTTAGAGTCCATAGTACAAGAAATAAAACATTAAGGATTAGCTTCTCTTCATCAATTTACAATCCGGTAGTTTATACATACACAGAGCTTTACCCTCAATCTGGATCTTTTCCTCTCAAAGAGTGATACCTTATCTGTGGCAGAGAAACTGTCACATTCTCAAAAAATCCATTTATTTTTCTTTTTTAGTAGATAGCTAAACGACATTTATTGGGCATTCCTAAAATTAGGTGAAAACATGTGATTGAGCTCTTGCCAGTGGAATATGCGCAAAAGACATGCACACTACTTCCAGGCCCAACCTCTCCTGAGACCTTTCATGTGGTCTCTCTTTCTCATTTCTTTGTCTTGTTTTCTCTGCCTGAAAAGCAGATGATCTACTGGAAGGTACTAGGACCCTACGGAATTGTCAAGCCACTATATGGAAGAAATCTGGCTTCCTAATTAAGAGCATAGAAAAGAGTTCCTACTTCTCTCCAACCCGTATTGGACTGGAATGAGTGACAAACGTTTATTGTACTTAATCACTAGTTGCTGGAAATGTGTGTTGATGCTTTTAGTTTACATTTTGGAGTACAACATATACCTATAGAATAAAGCAGACTTAGTAGTACTGACAGTTATTCAGTGCCTGTGAAACTGCATTCCTCTTCAGATGGGGCTTAAACCAGCCACATCTCAGATTGGGACATAAACCCACAACCCCTGTCTTAGGAGGGGGCTCAAACCCCCTGTCTTTTAATAGAAACCACTCACCTGATCTCAGGATTTACTGAAGCTTGGGTTCTTTTGTCTTAGCACAGAAAGAATTCAGTGTGAGGTAAAGTGAGAGGCAAAGAGTGAGTTTATAAGCATGGGGTGCTTGGGAGAAACAGAAGAAGGCAGACGAGAGTGCAGCCTCAAGAGCAAAGACTACATGTTTCATAATCAAAGAAAAAGTGAAGAGGGGAGAAAACCACCTTCTTCATTTTGGGACAGACATCAAGACTTACATCATGAGTTCCCCCTTTAACCCTATATGGTCTATCTGGTACTGTCATGGTGGTATTTAAATTATATGTATATTAGCAAAATGGTGGTAACATAAACTAAAATATGGTAATTCATCTCACGTTTCAGTATATTGTCCCATTTCACCTAGTTTCTTTCCCTTTTCACTATATTTCTGTCTTGGCTACATATAGAAATGCTACTCTTCAAGGATCATTAATTCCCTGACTGTACGTTACAAGGTTCAGACTCCATAACTATTGTCTTTTTTTTTTTTTTTTAACTATCAGGAATTGTGGCTTGAGCATGCCTGGTCCTTGAATGCACCTGGTCTTCATTCAAGGGAGAGTAGATTGTTGCTAGGTTACTGGATTCTTTTCTTAAGTGGTCATTAGCTTACAACAGTCTCCCAACTTCCTTAAAATTTGCTTTCTGTCTTTAATCCTCTAATGGAATTTTTAAATTAATTATGTAATTATTCTCTTCTATCCCGACCACCTGGAAACCCAACCCAACCTGGTGCCTTATTTACATACTTACTTAGTGTTTGGTTATACCTCCTATAAAAGATTGCCTACTATTTTTTCAGGACTAGCAAAGCCTCTTGTTATTTTACCCAAGGACATTTTTATTAGTCATTCAACAAGAATATCTAAATCATCTTCAGCTTCAGTAACAATTATAATTTACCATCTTCCAATTTCTTCATTCCCATTGAAGCTGAGCTTTCAGCCTGTACACTTATTTATAGACTACTCCTCTGCCCTCCTATCCCCCTTCTCTGCCTGTATAGATTCTGTTGTTCAGTTGTGTCCAACTCTTTACTACCCCATGAACTGCAGCATGCCAGGCTTCCCTGTCCTTCACCGTCTCCCAGAGTTTGCTCAAACTCATGTCCATTGAGTCAATGATACCACCCAACCATCTCATCCTCTGTCATGCCCTTCTCTTCCAGAGTATAGTGGCTACTCACCCACTAATACTCAGCTCAGGGGTCAAACTTTCCAAGGAAGACGTCAATTCTCCCCTCCATTCCATAATACTTTTGTCTGGCTGCCTTTCCTCTGCACTCACAAGACAGCCTGGACCTACATATTTGTCTCACCAAAGATCCTAAAATAGTAGATTTTTGAGGCAGGGATTATAACACCAGAACTCTGTACAGTATATGTGTTAAGTGAATGTTTGTTGAATAAATAAAATGATTGAAAGTGAAAACACGGTCAGATGTATCTGATTCTTTGCGACCCCATGGGCTGTAGCTCACCAGACTCCTCTGTTTATGGAATTCGCTAGGAAAGAATACTGGAGTGATTGCCATTCCCTTCTCCAGGGTATCTTCCCAAACGAGGGATAGAACCCAGGCCTCCTACACTGTAGGCAGATTCTTTACTGTCTGAGACACCAGGGAGCCCCAAACTGATTGAAGCTACTCCTAAAACTTCATTCACTGTCTTCAGGTCTTCCTACCAATGTTGGTAAAAGTCTCAGAATATTTGCTATAACCTTGGTATATATGGGAATTTTATTTATTCGTGCCAACTATTTCAGTATTTCCAAAGTTTTATATAATTGAACTATAATAAATTCACCTATTTTTTGGAGCTTATGTAAACTCAGGCTGTTGTGAGTCAGGGTTCTTCCTTTGTTAGGTATTGTATGGTAAAGAAGTCATTACCACCGTTCCAAGGCAGTACTGATACTGGCCATCCCTTTCGTTTAGCTCTGTAGAGTCAAACAGTGGCTAGGGTCAAGTGTTGGTCTTAGGTTTGTGGTCTTGCTACCTAATATGGTAGGGGAAAAGAAACCAGTTCACTTCCATTATTGTATATAGTGCAGGATTCCACCAAGTAAAAAATGGGCATTTGGATGGTGGGCAGCACCCCTTTCCCCCCAATTCCCACTGTAATGAAAAAAGTATTATTTGTAAATGTTTTGAATTCTTCCCAAACACTACGGGACTTCTCCAGGTGGCCTGGAGTGCATCCATCTATTCACTAGGCCTCAATTATTTGCAAACTGATTTATCTTGGCATTATTTGACTACCATATTTTGACAGAAAGGACTTTAGAAATCATCTCATCAACCTTTATAAGATCTAGGACTTGACTCTAAATTCAATGCAATGGAACACTATTAAATTACACTCTTCTACAATATTTAAAAGGGAGAGATCTGCCTACTGTAAGTAGACAACTACCTAATTTGAAAAACAATTTTAATCTTTTTGCATATGTTTTCTCATTTTAAACTGGTAGCCTAAAATTTTATTGAATACTGTATCATGCTTGTTTTCAGAATACACAATTTAAATTTAAAATGTGATTAAATGTAAGAATATGTATTAAAACATTTTCTCTATGAACTGAGGTAGAGTAGATATAATTTTATAATAGCTGATTTATATTACTTAATTCAAAATTTATTTATATTATTTTAATAGAACTATATCAAATAAACTAGAATAATTTAAAATATTATGCAGTGCAATTTTGTTTATTATGTTTTAAGGATTTAGTCCCTGGTGGCTCACCTTGTAGAGAATCTGCCTGCATTGCAAGAGACCTGGGTTCTATCCCTGGGTTAGTAAGATCCTCTGGAGAAGGAAACAGCTATCCACTTCAGTATTCTGGCCTGGAGAATTCCATGGACAGCATAGTCCATGGGGTCACAAAGAGTTGAACAAGACTGAGTGACTTTCACTTTCACCATGTGCTAATATATCATCATCATCATTATCAATATTATCATCACCATACCTTTTTGCTTTTCCAAAGCATTCACTATCATGGTTCTCAAAATTTCTCAGTGAAACCAATATGGCTGAGTTAACTATTTCCATTTGTTAGATGAGGACAGTGTGACAACATTAAGTGACTTGTCTAGGATCATCGAGTTTGTAACAGAGCACATCCTTAACACCAGTCTTCTGACTTGAAACCAATGACC
Organism: Giraffa tippelskirchi; assembly: GCF_054371585.1. NCBI lineage: Eukaryota > Metazoa > Chordata > Mammalia > Artiodactyla > Giraffidae > Giraffa > Giraffa tippelskirchi. The sequence continues at coordinate 67,569,081 of NC_137289.1, forward strand.
TATACATGTCAATATAAAGTATATTAAGTGGATATACTGAAAGCAAGTAAGATAAAGCACAAAACAAGTACCTAAAATGTATTGTTGTATAACTAATACCAGCTTGATTATTTCAGTAATGAAAAAGAAAAGTCTAAGTCTTTTGGACAAACATTGTTAACTGACAATTTGTCTGTGTCTTATTTACTTAGTTCTCTAAATATCCAGTTACATATACAGAAGGTGTCAGTGACTGTAAAATTATGAAATGAGGCATAGTTGCTCAGATATTTTAAATTTTTAACAATAACATGATGTTAGTTAACATGAACACAAAACATACTGTGTCAGACAAGGATCACTCTATATAAACTAATGCATTTGATTTGCACTAATTCTATCAGGTAAATGCTATTGTTGTGCCACTTAAAAATTAGGAAACTGAGGCTCAGAGAATTAAAATAATTTCCCCAAAGTCATAAGAGTTACAGAGCCAGTATTCAAACCTGGGTAATCTGCCTCCAGTATCTGCCCTCTAGGGGCTATAATTTATTATTATCCATATTTTGCAGATATAGAAACAAAGATTGCAGAAATTAAGTTGTCCAAGATTGAGTCAGTATGTTAATTCCAAAAGACTGGATCAAGAGTCCAAGATCATAACAACTGTACTATACTAGGGGAAGAAAAAAAAAACAACACTATTCTTAATTATACAAAGATTTATCTATTTCACTGGTTAACACCTAGAGAAAATTTGCCCCCAGGGGATATTTGGCAATATCTGTAGATATTTTTGATTATTACAACATGGCAGTGGGGGGGGCACAGAAAAAAGGTGGGTTGGGAAGAAGAGTTGCCACTAACAGCTAGTAGGTAGAGGCCAGGAATGATATTAAATATTCTACAATCTAAAGTACAGCACCCCACAACAAAGAATCATCCAGACCTAAATATCAACAGTGCCAAGGTTGAGAGACTTTGTTTTTACTGCTAATATCTTTGCTTAGACACATAAGTGAGTTTAGGCATAATCCTAGATACTATTTTGTTTATAAGAGAAAAATAACTTTAGAATGTTCTAATAATGTTAAATCACTCACCTAGAGCCAGACATCCTAGAGTCTGAAGTCAAGTGGGTCTTAGGAAGCATCACTACGAAAAAAACTAGAGGGGGTGACGGAATTCCAGTTGAGCTATTTCAAATCCTTAAAGATGATGCTGTGAAAGTGCTGCACTCAATATGCCAGCAAATTTGGAAAACTCAGCAGTGGCCACAGGACTGGAAAACGTCAGTTTTCATTCCAATCCCAAAGAAAGGCAATACCAAAGAATGTTCAAACTACATCACAATTGCACTCATCTCACACACTAGCAGTGCAATGCTTAAAATTCTCTAAGCTTGGCTTCAACAGTACATGGACCGAGAACTTCCAGATGTTCAAGCTGGATTTAGAAAAGGCAGAGAAACCAGAGATCAAATTGCCAACATCCATTGCATCACAGGTAAAGCAAGAGAATTCCAGAAAAAGCATTTACTTTTGCTTCATTTACTACGCTAAAGCCTTTGATTATGTGGATCACAATAAATTGCAGAAAATTCTTCAAGAAATGGGAATACCAGTTCATGTGACCTGCCTCCTGAGAAATCTGTATGCAGGTCAAGAAACAACACTTTAGAACCGGCCATGGAAAAACAGACTGGTTCTAAATTGAGAAAGGAGTGCATCAAGGCTGTATATTGTCATCCTGCTTATTTAACTTATATACAGAGTACATTATGGGAAATGCCAGGCTGGATGAAGCACAAGCTGGAACCAAGATTGCTAAGTAAGATTGCCAAGAGAAATATCAATAACCTCAGATACACAGATGACACCACCCTTATGGCAAAAAGCAAAGAGGAACTAAACAGCCTCTTGATGAAGGTGAAAGAGGAGAGTGAAAAAGCTGGCTTAAAACTCAACATTCAAAACACAAAGATCATGCCAAGCTCCTGAAGTTGGTGGCAGACAGGGAGGCTTGGCATGCTGCAATCCATGGGGTCACAAAGAGTTGGACATGACTGAGAGACTGAACTGAACTAAACTGAATAATGTCAAATAAAGAGTAGCACAATTTAAAATCCTAGAATAATGATAAGTTTGAAAAACTCTCTTCTCAATTTATATTTAAGTATTTAATCAATGAAGTGTATTTTTTTTTTATAAATTTATTTATTTTAGTTGGGGGCCAATCACTTCACAACATTGCAATAGTTTTATAATTCTAACTTGGTGATAGTGTTATCTAGGCAAACTTTTAATTATGTGGTGGTGGGGCAGGGGAACATGTGAGAAAATATTTTACACTTCCCCATGAGTTCAAACCTTACAATATAACCGTCCTATATAATGAGAACTAGTTTGCTTTGCTTTGTTTCCTAGTAAGTTTCTAGTCACTCATATAATTACATTCCAATGTTTTCCTTTATATGGAAAAAGTGGTGGAAAGACAAACCAGTTAAGCCAATAATTACTTGAGAATCAATGAGAGAATTAAAGTGAGATTCTCTTCCTTGCACAAATCCAGAGGGTAAATGATTACCTGCTCCTGGGTTTAAAAAGCAACATTTGAGTTGATTTATTTTAGCATCATTTTTGGTTAAACTATTTTTTATTTATCAAGTTGCTTGGTTGTTGGTCAATATTTCAGGATTAGTATATTTTCTGGTATAAGTCACATACACCCGGAAACTCAATAACATTACTGGATGACAGTGAAGGTGATGACAGTAATGATGATGCCAATGAAATAGCACAAGGAAAATAAATTTGTCTATAACAATATTGATTCAAAATGGATCTTGTATTTCAAGCCATGGAAGAAATACCCCCTCTTAGTAAGCTCAGTAGGTGACTAATTCACTCTTTACATGGTATTTAATTTAAAACACACATCATGACCTCAGTAATTTGGAACTATAAACATGAAAATGATACACCAAATGGTTTGCAGTTTATTTTATTTTATTTTATTTTTTATTTTATTTTATTTTTTTTGCAGTTTATTTTAAACAAAGGAATTTCTTACTTCAGTGCTTGCATAATCAAGACTTTCTTTTTAAAATATATAGCATTTGGTCGACAAAGGCCCTGAGGGGCTAAACTATTGAACAATAACATAGCTAGCACTTCTTAATTATTATAAAACTATTTACAAAATAACTAGAAATAAATAATTGAATAAGTAAGCAACTGATAATTAAAATCAGACTAAATTACAGAGAATTATAGTTTAATAGATACTGCCTTAGGTATGAGTACACTATTTCCAGGGAAAGAAAGAAAATATTACTGAGACATTTGATCACCACCATTTTCTTTTCATTGAATAGAAAATGCGTATTTAAATTTCACTATAGGTGCTCTTGGGTTATTTACTATCAGAGTGCTCTGTTATCCTGCAACTTTATAGTACTGGGTACTTTATTGTCCAATCTGATCCAGCCATTTTATTGTTGCTGTTCTGTCTCTCAGTCGTGTCCAACTCTTCCAACCACATGGACTGAAGCACATCAGGCTCCCCTGTCCTTTACAATCTCCCGGAGCTTGCTCAAAGTCATACCCATTGAGTCAGTGATGCCATCCAACCATCTCACCCTTTATTGTCCCCTTCTTCTGCTGCCTTCAATCGCTCCCAGCATCAGGGGATTTTCTAATGAGTCAGCTCTTGGCATCAGGTGACCAAGGTATTGGAGTTTCAGCTTCAGGATCAGTCTTTCCAATGAATATTCAAGATTAATTTATTTTAGAGTTGACTGGTTTGATCTCTTTGCAGTCCAAGAGACTCTCAAGAGTCTTCTCCAACACTACAGTTCAAAAGCATCTGTTCGTTGGTGCTCAGCCTTCTTTATGGTCCAACTCTCATAATTGTACATGACTACTAGAAAAAGCATAGCCTTGACTATATGACCATTTGTCAGCTAAGTAATGTCTCTCTTTTTTTAATATGCTGTCTAGGTTTGTCATAGCTTTTATTGCAAGGAGCAAGCAATAATTAAATTAAGTTAAATTAATTTAAATTTAATAATTTATTTAATTTATTGTTAATTATTAAAAATAATTTAATTTCATGCCTGCAGTCACCATCTGCAGTGATTTTGGAGCCCAAAAAAATAAAGTTTCTCACTATTTCCATTGTATCCCCATCTATTTGCCATGAATTGATGGGACCGGATGCCATGATCTTCCTGTTTTGAATGTTGAGTTTTAAGCCAGCTTTTTTCACTCTCCTCTCACTTTCATCAAGAGGCTCTTTAGGTCCTCTTCGCTTTCTGCCATAAGGGTGGTGTCATCTGTGTATATGAGGCTATTGATATTTCTTTTGGCAAACTTGCTAGGCAATTTTAATTCCAGCTTGTGCTTCATCCAGCCTGGCATTTCCCATAATGCACTCCGCATATAAGTTAAATAAGCAGGGTGACAGTATACAGCCTTGATGTACCCCTTTCCCAATTTGGAACCAGTCTGTTGTTCCATGTCCGGTTGTAAGTTGCTTCTTGACCTGCATACAGATTTCTCAGGAGGCAGGTCACATGGTCTGGTATTCCCATTTCTTGAAGAATTTTCCACAATTTATTGTGATCCACATAGTCAAAGGCTTTAGCGTAGTCAATGAAGCAAAAGTAGATTTTTTTTTTTTTCTGGAATTCTCTTGCTTTACCTGTGATGCAATGGATGTTGGCAATTTGATCTCTGGTTTCTCTGCCTTTTCTAAATCCAGCTTGAACATCTGGAAGTTCTCGGTCCATGTACTGTTGAAGCCAAGCTTAGAGAATTTAAAGCATTACACTGCTAGCGTGTGAGATGAGTGCAATTGTGATGTCGTTTGAACATTCTTTGGTATTGCCTTTCTTTGGGATTGGAATGAAAACTGACGTTTTCCAGTCCTGTGGCCACTGCTGAGTTTTCCAAATTTTCTGGCATATCGAGTGCAGCACTTTCACAACATCATCTTTTAGGATTTGAAATAGCTCAACTGGAATTCCATCACTCCCACTAGTTTTGTTCGTAGTGATGCTTCCTAAGGCCCACTTGACTTCCGTTTCCAGAATGTCTGGCTCTAGATGAGTTATCACACCATTGTGGTTATCTGGGTCATTAAGATATTTTTTGTTTAGTTTTTCTTCATATTTTTGCCACTTCTTCTTAATACGTTCTGCTTTTTTAGGTCCATACCATAGTTAAAGTAGCCATAGTAGGAGTTATGCTGTGATTCTCAATGATGCTATTATGAGACAATCAGTGATTAAGAGCAAGCCTTCTTTCCTTGTCTATTTCTCTCTGCCTCCCTATGGCTCGGCTTATTACCAATTTTACTATACTAAATGATAAAAGAGATTTCCAGCTCACCAACATAGGACTTTGAAGAAGTCATATCTAATAGCTGTCATAGGAGAGACTGAGAATGATATCTGTGTGTGTGTGTGTGTGCACATTCAAATACATTTTAAATGCATATTGAGTGAACTACTTTCACTTGGACCACATGGAAGTGACAAGTACGTGACCATATTTCCACTTGGAACGGACACCTAGGCTCCTTCCTTCATATAAGTCAGGAACGGGATCACTTCACTGATCTCTGTGATCATTTCTCTCACTGCATATGTTTCCCTTGTTCAGCTAACAAAAATATCCTTCAATGGGTATCATGTGGATTTATATATATAACTCACTTGAGAGCACAAAAATACTAAACTTATTAATAGAAATTTAAGACCTCAATTCACAGGAAGGCAAGAAAAGAACTTAGAGGAGACAGTGGCATGGTCAAAACAGAAAATGGTGAGTCTATCAAGAGAAGCACCACACATGTCTTTTAGGAGTTTAACAGATAAGTTTAAACAAATTAATAGTCCTTCTTTCATTTAAACAAATACAGTTACAGTTACAGACACACAAGTGCTCTCAATGTGCCTGTGTGCATGCTACATCACTTCAATCATGTCTGACTCTTTGTGACCCTATGGACTATAACCCTCCAGGCTCCCCTGTCCATGGGATTCCCCAGGCAAGAATGTTGGAGTGGACTACCATTTCCTCCTCCAGGGGATCTTTTTGACCCAGAGAAATCGAACCTACATCTCCTCTGTCTCCTGCAGTGCAGACAGATTCTTTACCACCGAACCACCGAGGAAGCCCAGTCTCCATGTAGTAGTGTGTATATGTTAATCTCAACCACGTAATTTATCCCTCCTTCCACCCCCCTTTCCCCTTTAGTAACCACAAGGTTTTTTCTAGTTTGTGAGTCTCTGTTTTGTGAATAAGTTCATTTGTATGTTTTTGTTTTGTTTTGTTTTCAGATTCCACATATAAGTGCTGTGTGCATGTGTGCTCAGTTGTGTCCAGCTTCTTTTGACCCTATGGACTCTAGCCTGCCAGGTTCCCCTGTCCATGGGATTTCCCAGGTAAGAATATTGGAATGGGTTGCTGTTTCCTCCTACAGGGCATCTTCCCGAGCCAGGGATTGAACTCACATCTCCTGAATCACATGCATTGGCAGGCAGTTTCTTTACCATTGTGCCACCTGGGAAGCCCATGTAAATGATAATACACCATATTTGTCTTTATATGACTTATTTCACTTAGTATGATAATCTCTAGGTCCAACCATGTTGCTGCAAGTGCCATTCTTTCATTCTTTTACATTGCTGAGCAATATTCCATTGTGTATATATACCACACATTTTCTATTTATCTGTTGATGGACATTTGGGTGTGTCTATATCTTGGCTATTGTAAATAGTGCTTCAATGGGGCTGCAATAGTGGGGCATGATCCATCTTTTCTTTCTTTTTTTTTTAATAAAATTATTTATTTTAGTTGGGGGCTAATTACTTTACAATATTGTAATAGTTTTTGCCATACATTGACATGGATCAGCCATGGGTTTAAAACCATCTTTTCAAATTATGGTTTTCTCTGGATATATGTCCATGAGTTAATTGCAGGATCATGTGGTAGCTCTATTTTTAGTTATTTAAGGAAACTTTATATTGTTCTCCCTAGTGGATATACCAATTTATATTCCCACCAACAGTGTAGGAGGGTATCTTTATCTTCACACTTTCTCTAGTATTTACTATTTGTAGATTCTTTGATGATGGTCATCCTGACTGTTGTGAAGTGATACCTCACTGTAGTTTTGATTTGCATAATATAGTACTGGAACAAAAACAGAAATATAGATCAATGGAACAGGATAGAAAGCCCATAAATAAGCCTACACACCTACACACCTAAGGTCAATTACTCTATAACAAAAGAGGCAAGAATATGCAATGGAGAAAAGAGAGTCTCTTTAATAAGTGGTGCTGGGAAAACTGGTTAGCTACATGTAAAAATGAAATTAGAACAATCTCTAACACTACGCACATACACAGAAAAACTCAAAGTAAGTTAGAGGCCTAAAGGTAAGACTGAATACTATAAAACTCTTAGAGGAAACAGTAAGCAGGATACACTTTGGCATAAATTGCAGCAAAATCTTTTTGGATCCATCTTCTAGAGGAACAGAAATAAGAGAAAAAAGAAAAAAAATGGACCTAATTAAACTTAAAAACTTTTGTACATCAAAGGAAACCATAAACAAAATAAAAAGACAACCTACAGAATGGGAGAAAATACTTGCTAATGATGCGACCAATAAGGGATTAATCTCCAGAGTATACAAGAGCTCATACAGCTAAATATCAAAAAGAACCAAACAATTCAATCAAAAAAATGGGCAGAAGATTTAAACAGACACTTCTGCAAAGAAGACATACCAATGGCTAAGAGGCACATGGAAAGATGCTCAATATCACTAATTATTATTCTACTCCATTTTTTATTATTTGAAATTCCATTTTTATAGCTTGTTGATTTCTAATGCATATTCAGGTGTTTGTTTGGGTAGATGTTTTATGTTTTTTTTTTCTGTTCTACTGATACATGACAATTGATATGTAGGAACTTTGCCTGCTGCACAGTGGTATTTCAAGCCTTCATTTTCTCTCTCTAAGATTATTACTGTACTGTTACTCAATATGCTCAATAGCCTTTTAAGTAGTTCTCTAATAGATTTGAATTTCATAACTGTCTGACATATTTTTTCTTACTTTTTCAATGTACCCAAAATGAAGCATTGTAAAAGTTGTTATACAAGTGACCGGTACATTTAGTTTTTAAATGTTAAACATTACAAATGATCAAGGTGGTTTAAAATAAAGTGAGATAATACTTTTGTCTATGAAACTGACAAACATCAAAAAATACTCAGTATTTGAAAGCAATCCAATAAAGCAGACTTCTACTAGTAGGGGTAAAAGTTCATGCAAGATTTCCAGAAAACAGTTTGGCAATGACTATCTGTAATTCCACTGCTAATAATTTATTCTAAAGGATAATCCTGTTGTGTTCTCTAAACAATATATATAGGAACATTCGTTATAATATTTTATTTTTGAAAATGAACTATCCAGCAATAATAAAGTTGTGTAAAAATTATGATATATCTATATGATAAAATGTGGTCATTAAAATCAGATTATCAAAGAATAGTAAAATAATGTTGAATGAAGAAGACATGTAAGCAGCTGTATTACTATATATATATATATTTAATTGCAATGCTCAAACATAGGACAAAAGCATATAAGAAATACCATTGGATAATGGTACTGTAGACTTTTTCTCCAAAAATTCATCTTTGTGATTTTCCTACAGAATTTAAATTTTCTAGAATGAATATACAACTACTATTGTAATAAAAGAGGACAATAATACCAATAAAATAAATGTTATTCAGATGAAGAATCACAAAATGGAATGCAGGGTCACCAATTTAGGAATAGATTATGTTTTATTTTATTTTTTGTGGTATGCATATAATTAAATATTTGCTAGCCATAAAAGGAATGAAGTTCTGAGACAGTAGGCAGTTGCTATATAATACAGAGAGCTCAGCCCAGTGCTCTGTAACGACCAAGAAGAGTGTTGTGTGGGTTGGGAGAGAGGTTCAAGAGGGAGGGGATATATTCGTTTGTATACTTACGGCCAATTCATGCTGTTGTACAGCAGAAACTAATACGACATAGTAAAGCAACTTGTTGTTCAGTTGCTAAGTGAAGTTGCTCAGTCTTGTCAGACTCTTTGCGACCCCATGGACTGTAGCCCACCAGCCTCCTCCATCCATGGGATTTTTCAGGCAAGAATACTGGAGTGGGTTGCCATTTCCTTCTCCAGGGGATCTTCCCAACCCAGGGACTGAACCTGGGTCTCCTGAATTGTAGGCAGAAGCTTTACTCTCTAAGCCACATGAGAAGTTTGGTTGCTAAGTCATGTCAAATTCTTTGCCACCCCAGGCTTTCCTGTCCTCCACTATTTCCTGGAGTTTGTGCAAGTTCATGTAAAGCAACTATACTCTAACAAAATAGATTTTAAAAAATGCAACATAGGTGAACCTTAAAACCATTATTCTAGTTGAAATAAGCTAGACATAGGAGAATAGATACTGTATGGTTGCACTTATATGATAACTTAAAGAAGCCTAATATATGTTGGAGTCCCTGCAGGGGAGGAGAGAAAGGCTGAAAGAGAAAAAAAATTGACTACTGTACAAAAATTTTAAAAACTTGATCAAAACTATAAACCCACAGAAAAAAAAAAAGCTCATAAAAATATGAACAGTAAACACTCTCTGACATAAATCACAGCAGGATCCTCCATGACCCACCTCCCAGAATATTGGAAATAAAAGCAAAAATGAACAAATGGGACCTAATTAAAATTAAAAGCTCTTGCACAACAAAGGAAACTATAAGCAAGGTGAAAAGACAGCCTTCAGAATGGGAGAAAATAATAGCAAACGAAGCAACAGACAAACAATTAATCTCAAAAATATACAAGCAACTCCTGCAGCTCAATTCCAGAAAAATAAACGACCCAATCAAAAAATGGGCCAAAGAACTAAACAGACATTTCTCCAAAGAAGACATACAGATGGCTAACAAACACATGAAAAGATGCTCAACATCACTCATTATTAGAGAAATGCAAATCAAAACCACAATGAGGTGCCATTTCACACCAGTCAGAGTGGCTGCTATCCAAAAGTCTACAAGCAATAAATGCTGGAGAGGGTGTGGAGAAAAGGGAACCCTCTTACACTGTTGGTGGGAATGCAAACTAGTACAGCCACTATGGAGAACAGTGTGGAGATTCCTTAAAAAACTGGGAATAGAACTGCCATATGACCCAGCAATCCCACTGCTGGGCATACACACCGAGGAAACCAGAACTGAAAGACAAACGTGTACCCCAATGTTCATCGCAGCACTGTTTACAATAGCCAGGACATGGAAGCAACCTAGATGTCCATCAGCAGACGAATGAATACGGAAGCTGTGGTACATAAACACAATGGAATATTACTCAGCCATTGAAAAGAATACATTTGAATTGGTTCTACTGAGATGGATGAAACTGGAGCCCACTATACAGAGTGAAGTAAGCCAGAAAGAAAAACACCAATACAGTATACTAATGCATATATACGGAATTTGAAAGACGGTAATGATAACCTTATATATGAGACAGAATAAGAGACACAGATGCATAGAACAGTCTTATGTACTCTGAGGGAGAAGGTGAGGGTGGGACGTTCTGAAAGAATAGCATTGAAACATGTATATTATCATATGTGAAACAGAACACCATTCCATGTTCAATGCATGAGACAAATGCTCAGGGCTGGGGCAATGGGATGACCCAGAGGGATGGGATGGGGAGGGAGGTGGGAGGGGTGTTCAGGATGGGGAACACATGTAAACCCATGGCTGATTCATGTCAATGTATGGCAAAAACCACTACAATATTGTAAAGTAATTACCCTCCAACTAAAATAAATAAATTCATTAAAAAAAAAGAGTTTCAGGAAAAAAAAAAAACAAACATCTATTTCTGCTTTATTGACTATGCCAAAGCCTTTGACTGTGTGGATCACAATAAACGGTAGAAAATTCTTCAAGAGATGGGAATACCAGACCACCTGACCTGTCTCTTGAGAAACCTGTATGCCGGTCAGGAAGCAACAGTTAGAACTGGACATGGAACAACAGACTGATTCCAAATAGGAAAAGGAGTACGTCAATGGTAACCCACTCCAGTACTCTTGCCTGGAAAATCCCATGGATGGAGGAGTCTGGTAGGCTACAGTCCATGGTGTCGTTAAGTGTCGGACACGACTGAGCGACTTCACTTTCACTTTTCACTTTCATACATTGGAGAAGGAAATGGCAACCCACTCCAGTGTTCTTGCCAGGAGCATCCCAGGGACAGAGGAGCCTGGTGGGCTGCCGTCTATGGGGTCGCACAGAGTCGGACATGACTGAAGTGACTTAGCAGCAGCAGCAGCAGCAAGGCTGTATATTGTCATCCTGCTAATTTAACTTATATGCAGAGTACATCATGAGAAACGCTGGACTGGAGGAAGCACAAGCTGTAATCAAGATTGCCGGGAGAAATATCAATAACCTCAGCTCTGGAGATGACACCACCTTTATGGCAGAAAGTGAAGAAAGAACTAAAGAGCCTCTTGATGAAAGTGAAAGAGGAGAGTGAAAAAGTTGGCTTAAAGCTCAACATTCAGAAAACTAAAATCATGGCATCTGGTCCCATCACTTCATGGCGAATAGATGGGGAAACAGTGGCTGGCTTTATATTTTTGGGCTCCAAAATCACTGCAGATTGTGATTGCAGCCATGAAATTAAAAGACGCTTACTCCTTGGAAGGAAAGTTATGACCAACGTAGACGGCATTTTTAAAAGCAGAGACATTGCTTTGCCAAAAAAGGTCTGTCTAGTCAAGGCTATGGTTTTTCCAGTAGTCATGTAAGAATGTGAGAGTTGGACTATAAAGAAAGTTGAGCACTGAAGAATTGATGCTTTTTAACTGTGGTGTTGGAGAAGACACTTGAGAGTCCCTTGGACTGCAAGGAGCTCCAACCAGTTCAACCTAAACGAGATCAGTCCTGGGTGTTCATTGGAAGGACTCATGTTGAAGCTGAAACTCCAATACTTTGGCCACTTGATGTGGATAACTAACTCATTGGAAAAGACCCTGATGCTGGCAAAGATTGAAGGCAGGAGGAGCAGGGCACTACAGAGGATGAGATGGTTGGATGGCATCGCTGATTCAATGGACATGGGTTTGGGTAGACTCCGGGATTTGGTGATGGACAGGGAGGCCTGGCGTGCTGTGGTTCATGGGGTGGCGAAGAGTCAGACATGACTGAGCGATTGAAATGAACTGAACTGAATAAGTAAACAAACATAGCCAAGTGAGTTCTATTAAGAGAAACACAGCATGAAGAGAAGAGTCAGTCTAGGAAAATGAAGAGGCAAACAAAATCAGTTCAGTCGCTCAGTTGTGTCCGACTCTTTGCGACCCCATGAACCACAGCACGCCAGGCCTCCCTGTCCATCACCAACTCCCGGAGTTTACCCACACCCATATCCATCGAGTCAGTGATGCCATCCAACCAACTCATTGTCCGTCGTCCCCTTGTCCTCCTGCCCCCAATCCTTCCCAGCATCAGGGTCTTTTCCAATAAGTCAACTCTTCGCATGAGGTGGCCAAAGTAGTGGAGTTTCAACCTCAACATCAGTCCTTCTAATGAACACCCAGGACTGATCTCCTTTACGATGGGCTGGTTGGATCTCCAAACAAAATAATCCTATTCAAATATTCTTCATCTTGAAAGACTATGTGCTAGGCTGCAGACCAGTGTTTTGTAAACTGGAGGTGGCAACTCACTTGTACTCATTATATCAATTGTGTCCAGCATTCTTTGCTTTTCTCAAGAAAAGACAAATTAATGGAGACCTACTATGAGATAACCCAGATGTTGGATTATCAATTTTGGGTTTTTTAAGTTGCTTTTAAGTCTGTTTTTAAGAGCAGTTCACATCAAACTTAGGAGGAAGATACAGAGATTTCCCATATATCCCCCAGCTTCCACACAAGGTGGTGGTTCACATGGTAAAGAATTTGCCTACAATATGGGAGACCTGAATTCGATCCCTGAGTTGGGAATATCCCCTGGAGAAGGGAATGACAACCCACTCCAGTATTCTTGCCTGGAAAATCCCATGGACAGAGGAGCCTGGCAGGCTACAGTCCATGGGTCACAAAGAGCTGGACACGACTGAGCTACTAACAGTTTCTTTCTTTTTCCACCCAAGCATAGCTTCCCCTATTTTCAGTATCCCTCACCAAAGTGGTACATTTATTACAATTGATGAACCTATGTTGACACATCTTCATTGCCCAAAGTCCATGGTTGACACTGGAGTTTATTCTTGGTGTTATACATTCTATATATTTGGACAAATGTATGCCATATATCCATCATCATAGTATCTTACAGAGTATCCTCACTGTTCTTAAAATTCTCTGTGTTCCACCTATCCATTACTCCATTCCTACAAACACTCCAACATTATTTTAATGAAATAGAACAGAATAGGGTAGGATAACACAGAAGAGAAAAAAAAACTGCAATACAATTATTAAGAGTGTATCATATTTAGGATGATTCTAATCAGTGACTAAGTGTGTATATATACTAGGTCACTACATAAAATATATTTCCAACTAGGAGTTACAATAAAATATTTGAAATCTTCTCTTCTGGATTATGTTGAATTTAACAAGGTGTTCCCTCATAAGGAGCTTCTCTGGATAACTAGCCAACTTTCCAAAGATGATTGACAATTAATTTATGTCCTCCTTTAAAACTGAAATATAAAGCAAGCTAACACATAGTAGGACTAATATCTGCTCAGTGAATAAAAATAAGTGAATGGTCAATATGCAGACTCAGCAGAATCGGTCATGTAATATGAATAGAAAATTGAACTGATTTTATTAACCTTAGGGCCAGTTTTAAAACCCAAGCTAGACCCCAAGTTTCCTGGTCTAAAGCAGTACTTTTTCACTATACCTGGAATTTTCAGACTTTATCTTTCTGAGGACTGTGCCTCCATGCTCAGTCATGTTTGACTCTTTGTGACCCCATGGACTGTAGCCCACCAGGTTCCTCTGTCCATGGAATTCTCCAGGCAAGAATACTGGAGCAGGTTGCCATTTCCTCCTCCAGGGGATCTTCCCAACTCAGAGGTCGAACCCATGTCCCTGTGTCTCCTACATTGGTAGGTGGGTTTTTAACCACCGAGCCACCATGGATGCCCCTTTCTGAGCACTAAAGGGCTCTAAAAATATGTGAGAGTGTGTCATAGGCAGAAAAAGGAGGACAAAAATGTGCTGTACACGTTCTAAACTATTTCAGTCAGAAAGTTTTGTTTCAGTTCAGTTCAGTTCAGTCGCTCAGTAGTGTCCGGCTCTTTGCGACCCCATGAATTGCAGCACGCCAGGCCTCCCTGTCCATCACCAACTCCCGGAGTTTACCCAAACCCATGTCCATCGAGTCGGTGATGCCATCCAACCTCTCATCCTCTGTCGTCCCCTTCTCCTCCTGCACCCAATCCTTCCCAGCATTAGGGTCTTTTCCAATGAGTCAATTCTTCACATGAGGTGGCCAAAGTATTGGAGTTTCAGCTTCAACATCAGTCCTTCGAATGAACAACTATGACTGTATTATATTTTGAGATTTTCAAATCTTAAAAATAAACTACCTTTTAAACCACTGTAATAAAATCTTGCAGTTTCCCTACATTCTCATGCCCTAATTGGACAGGACTGAATACTTTTGTTAGTATAGCACCTGTATCACACACTGTTCTCCTGCTGAGTTATACTCTTAGAAACTAATAGCCCCAAACCCTCTTCTCATATGACATTAACTTTTTATGAATAACAGAAATATAAAGATATTATCTTCAGGTAGATGTGCCAAACGAACTTTAAGACAATTTATCTTAAAAGTAGTTTCAAGTGCATATTAAAGACTCAAATTAGTTATTAAGTGCAAAGATGTAACTATGAAATAAACATTAAATATCTTACTTTTTCAAGTCCACAATAGCTTACTCTCCCTGCTATTGTTAGCCCCCTTCAGACTAGTAGAACATTTTTACTCTTATATTTCTAGCATGAACCCATTCTTTCCTTTAATACTCTCTTCCTGTGGCACCCTACTCTCCCCATAATACACATTTGTACCCTTGATCATTTTACATTTTCTCAAGATTTTCCTCAGCCTCATTGTGTCTTTTCTCAGGGGGCAGTGACTGAAAGGGTCAAATAAATGGGGCCATATCATGGTTTTATAGTATTGAGGATAATGTCTCCATTTTGCTTTTCAACATCCTTTCTGATGCTTCCCAGCATTTCACTGATCTTTTTAAACTACACAGTAAGCTTCACTTTTGAAGGAACAACAAAGCTACCAAAGCAAAATGTCTTGTTCCTATCTAAATTTCCATTGACTTATCTAGATAGTTTTAACAAAGCAAATAAAACAACTAATTTTCATTCCTCTGATCCAAGGATCGAGTAAGAGTTGTACTCTGTGAAATCTTAAATGATGGGAAAAATCACCACCCACCACTAACCATAAAAAGTAATGAATATCATACCATAGTTTCCTCAGCTGAGAAGATAGCATCAAACTTATGTTTGCTAGTCAAAATTGACTATACATTCACATATATGTATATGTTACATATAAGTAACATATAAAGTAAACAAACATTAATTTATGAATGACTATAATCATGTATATAATATAATCATATACATTCAATAAATGTAATTGAATATTACTATCTTTTAAATACATGGATTCCACATAGCTTTATTTGATATTCTATACCACAGCTCTTATTGTGCCTAGCTGAGGATTTCCAAACATTTTTTTACATTCACTCATATCAGAAAATATATAATATATATGTTATATATGTAAAAGTATATAAAATATATACAATACAGACATATTTTTTGGAAAATTGTAAGGTATATAAAAAAGAGGACTTAGAATGAGATAATTATTTCAAAAGTTTTGCTTTAACATTAAAAATATATTACTGTAATAAACTATCATTAATAATTTTAAGAATAGATAAATAAAACATATCTAATAGTTATACAGTATCAAAAGACTCATCATAAATATAAGGACATAGAAATATTTAAAGATTTAAAGGAAAAAGATATACTATGGAGACACAAATTAGCCTAAGACAGTGAAGTTACACTGAAGATTAATGAGCAATGTCCTACTGTCAATCCACTGTAATAAAATGATTTTCAATTTTATGCACCTAATAAAATCGCTTCATCATATATATATATTAATAGAACTAAACTGAATTAAAAAAAAAAACTAGCATTCGTAGTAAGACGTTTTTAATGTACTTCTCTCAGCCTCTCAGTAACTGATAGAATAGGCTAACAAAAATACCAATGAGTACATCAGTTCAGTTCAGTCGCTCAGTCATGTCCGACTCTTTGCAACCCCATGAACTGTAGCATGCCTGGCTTCCTGTCCTTCACCGACTCCCAGAGCTTGCTCAAACTCATGTCCATTGAGTCAGTGATGCCATCCAACCATCTCATCCTCTGTCATCCCCTTCTCCTCCTGCATTTAATCTTTCCCAGCATCAGGGTCTTTTCCAATGAGTCAGTTCTTCAAAACAGGTGGCCAAAGTATTGGAGTTTCAGCTTTAGCATCAGTCCTTCCAATGAATATTCAGGACTGATTTTGTTTAAGATTGACTGGTTTGATCTCCTTGCAGTCCAAGGGACTCTAAAGATTCTTCTCTAACACCACAGTTCAAAAGCATCAATTCTTCAGCGCTTGGCTTTCTTTGTGGTCCAACTCTCACATCCATCCATATTAAGGCTTCCCAGATAGTTCAATGGTTAAAGAATCCAACTGCAATGCAGGAGACCTGAGTTCGATCCCTGGGTTGGGAAGATCCCCTGGAGAAGGGAAAGGCAACCCACTCCAGTTTTCTGGCCTGGAAAATTCCATGGACTGTATAGTCCATGGGGTCGCAGAGAGTTGGACACGACTGAGTGACTTTCACTTTCACTCACATCCATACATGACTACTGGAAAAAACCAAAGCTTTGACTAAACGGACAAAGTAATGTCTCTGCTTTGTAATATGCTGTCTAGGTTGGTCATACCGTTTCTTCCAAGGTGCAAGCATCTTTTAATTTCATGGCTGCAGTCACCATCTGCAGTTATTTTGGAGCCCAAAAAACAGTGTCAGCCACTGTTTTCATTGTTTCCCCACCTATTTGGCATGAAGTGATGGGGATGGATGCCATGATCTTTATTTTTTGAATGTTGAGTTTTAAGCCAGCTTTTTCACTCTCCTCTTTCACTTTCATCAAACGGCCCTTCAGTTCTTCACTTTCTGCCATAAGCGTGGTGTCATTTGCATATCTGAGGTTATTGATATTTCTCCCAGCAATCTTGATTCCAGCCTGTGCTTCATCCAGCCAGGCATTTTGCATGATGTAGTCTTCATATAAGTTAAATAAGCAAGGTGACAATACACAGCCTTGGAACCAATCTGTTGTTCCATGTTCGGTTCTAAGTGTTGCTTCTTGACCTGCATACAGATTTCTCAGGAGGCATGTGAAGTGGTCTGGTATTCTCATCTCTTTAAGAAATCTCCACAGTTTGTTGTGATCCACACAGTTAAAGGCTTTAGCTTTGACTAATGGATCAGTTAATGAAGCAGAAATAGATGTTTTTCTGGAACTGCCTTGACTTATCTCTGATGCAGTGAATGTTGGCAATTTGATATCTGGTTCCTCTGCCCCTTTAAAACCCAGCTTGTACATCCAGAAGTTCTCAGTTCATGTACTGATGAAGTCTAGTTAGAAGGATTTCGAGCATAACCTTGGTAGCATGTGAAATGTGTGCTATTCTAGGGTGGTCTGTACAGTCTTTGGCATTGCCTTTTTGGGGTTATTGTACAAAAACTGGCTTTTTCCAGTCCTGTGGTCACTGCTGAGTTTTCCAAGTTTGCTGATATTCTGAGATCATTCTGTCATTACCTATAATTTACAAATGGTAAAATCAAAATATTAATCTGCAAATACATGTTTTTATTTATCCATATATTATGGAAGAGATATTGAGTCAAGTTGGACATGTGAATTTATATGGAGGTTCACACTCCATCATTACCAACACAGATTGCAGACAGACAAAATGTTTACTAGATAAAATAAAATTCACTCGTGATCAAAAATTACATAATATTTCATGAACCAAGAATGGATCAGTTAAATAAGTAATAAATGTTAACTTGAACAAGGGTCTTACTAGGCTGTAAGAATAAGACCAGGTAGAGGTGGCTTTGGTTCCTATTCCAAAAGGGCAATGGCATGCATGTCTATGTCCCAAGATATAGACTTCTGGATGGTCCCTAATCCTTTCATGGAGCACAGCCTTGTCGTGGTGAAGGGTCTTGCATAACACAATAACTATATGAGCCATGCCATTCAGAGCCTCCAAAGGAGGATGGGTCAGAGTGAAGAGTTCTGGCAACTCTTGTTGTCAGACAACATCATAGTTCTGACAACAATGATGTCCACTGGAGGAGGAAATGGTAATCCACTCCAGTATTCTTACTTAGAGAACCCCATGGACAGTATGAAAAGGTAAAAAGATATGACACCAGAAGATGAGCTTCCCAGGTCATCAGGTGTCCACTATGCTATCAGGAAGAGTGGAGGGCAATTACTAACAGCTCCAGAAAGAATGAAGCAGTTGGGCCAAAGCGGAAATGACACTCAGTTGTAGATGTGTCTGCTGGTGAAAGCAAAGGCCAATGCTGTAAAGAATAATATTGTGTACAAACTTAGAATGTTAGGTCCATGAATCAAGGTAAACTGGATGTGGTCAAGCAGGAGATGGCAAGAGTGAACATCAATATTTGAATATCGACATTTTAGGAACCAGTGAACTAAAATGGATAGGAATGGGTGAATTTAATTTGGATGACCACCATATCTTCTACTATGAGCAAAAGTCCCTTATAAGAAATGGAGTAGTAGCCCTCCTATTCAACTAGAAAGTCCAGAATGCACTACTTGGGTACAATCTCAAAAACTATAGAATGATCCTGATTCATGAATTCCAAGTCAAAACATTCAACATCACAGTAACCCAAGCCTATGTCCCAACCACTAATGGTGAAGAAACTGAAGTTTTCCAGTTCTATGAAGGCCTACCACACCTTTTAGAACTAACACCAAAGAAGATATCATTTTTATTATAGAGGATTAGAATGGAAAAGTAGCAAGTCAACAGATACTCAGAATAACAAGCAAGTTTGGCATTTGGGTACAAAATGAAGCAGGGTAAAGGCTAATGGAATTCTGTTAAGAGTGCATGCTGGTCATAGCAAACACCCTTTTCCAACAACACAAGAGACGACTCTACACATGGACATCACCAGATGATCAATACTGAAATCAGGTTGATTATGTTTTTTCATCCAAAGATGGAGAAGCTCTGTACAGTCAGTAAAAAAAAGAACTGGAATTGACTGTGGCTCAGATCATAAACTCCTCATTGTAAAATTCAGGCTTAAAGAAAAATAGGGAAAATCACTAGGCCACTCAGGTATCAAATTCCTAAATTAAATCCCTTATACAGTGGAGATGATGAATAGATTCAATGGATTAAATCTGGTAGACAGAATGCCCGAAGAACTATGGATGGAGCTTCATAACATTGTACAGGAGACAGTGAGCAAAACCATCTTGAAGAAATAGAAATGCAAGAAGGCAAAGTGGTTGTCTGAGGAGGTTTTAAAAATAACTGAGGAAGGCTGAGGAAGGAAGAGAAGCAAAAGGCAGGGAGAAAGGGAAAGATATATCCAACTGAATGCAGAGTTCCAGAGAACAGCAAAGAGAGATAAGGCCTTCTTAAGTTAAAAATGCAAAGAAATAGAGGAAAACAATAGAATGGGAAAGACTATAGATCTCTTCAAGAAAATTGGAAATATCAAGGGAATATTTCATGCAAAGATGAACATGATAAAGGACAGAAATGCTAAGGACCTAACAGACACAGAAGATATTAAGGATAGGTGGCAAGAATGCACAGAAGAACTCTAGAAAAAAAAGTCTTAATGACCAAGATAATTGCCATAATGTTGTCACTTACTTAGAACCTGGCATCCTGGAATGTGAGGCCAAGTGGGCCTTAGGAAGCATTACTAGGAACTAAGCTAGTGGTGGTGATGGAATTCCAGCTGAACTATTGCAAATCCTAAAAGATGATGTTGTTTAAGTGCCACACTCAATATGTCAGCAAATTTGGAAAGCTCAACAGTGTTCACAGGATTGGAAAAGATCAGTTTTTATTCCAATTCCAAAAAAGGGAAATGCAAAGGAATATTAGACTACTGTAAAAGTGCACTCATTTCCTAAAATAGCAGGGTTATACACAAAGTTCTTCAAAGTAAGTTTCACCAGTAACTAAGTGAACTGAGAACTTCAGACGTACAAGCTGGGTTTCAAAGAGGCAGAAGAACCAGAGATGAAATTTCCAACATGCATTGGATCATGGAGAAAGCAAGAAATTTCCTTGTTTCATCTACTTCTGCTTCATTGACAAAGCTAAAGGCTTTGACTGTGTGGATCACAACAAACTGTGGAAAATTCTTCTGGAGATGGGAATACCATACCACCTTACCTGTCTCCTGAGAAACCTGTATGCAGGTAAAGAAGCAACCATTAGAACCTTACATGGAACAACAGACTGGTTCCAAATTGGGAAAGGAGTACAACAAGACTATATATTGTCACCCTCTTTATTTAACTTATATGCAGATACATCATGCAAAATGCTGGGCTGTATGAATCACAAGCTGGAATCAAGTTTTCTGGGGGGAAATATTGATAACCTTAGATATACACAAATGATACCACTCTAATGACAGAAAGTGAAGTGGAACCAAAGAGCCACTTGATGAGGGTGAAAGAGGAGAATGAAAAAACTGGCTTGGAACTCAAGATTCAAAAGACAAAGATCATGGAATCCAGTCCCATCAGTTCAGTTCAGTCCTTAGTCATGTCTGACTCTTTGTGACCCCATGGAGTGCAGCACACCAGACTTCCCTGTCCATCACCATCTCCTAGAGCTTGCTCAAACTCATGTCTTTTGAGACGGTGATGCCATCCAACCATCTCATCCACTGTCGTCCACTTCTCCTCCTGCCTTCAATCTTTCCTAGCATCAGGGTTCCATCCCTTTATGGCAAAGGGATGGGAAAATGTGAAAGCAGTGATAGATTTTCTTTTCTTGGGCTCCAAAATCACTGTAGATGGTGACTGTCGCCATGAAATTAAAACAAAACAAAAAAACAAGCAAAAAAACACTTGCTCCTTAGAAGGAAAGATATAACAAATCTAGACAGCATATTAAAAAACAGAGACATCACTTTGCTTACAAAATTGCATATAGTCAAAGCTATGGCTTTTCCATTAGTCATGCAGGGATGTGAGAGTTGGACCATAAAGAAGGCCAAGTGCTGAAGAATTGATGCTTTCAAATTGTGGTGCTGGAGAAGAATCTTGAGAGTCTTTTGTACTGCAAGGTGATCAGAACAGTCAATCCTAAAGGAAATCAGTCCTGAATATTCATTGGAAGGACTGATGCTGAAGCTGAAGCTCCAATACTTTGGCCACCTGATGGGAAAAGTTGACTCTTTAGAAAAGACCCTGATGATAGTACAGATCGAAGACAGAAGAAGAAAGGGACAGGACAGAATGAAATGGTTAGATAGCATCAATGACTCAATGGATATGAATTTGAAGAAACTCTGAGAGATGGTGGAGGACAAAGTAGCCTGGTGTGCTGCAGTCCACAAGGTTGCAAAAAGTCATACTTGACTTGTAGACTGAACAACAACAGCACCAAATTATATATGCAAACTCATACACATACATGTGGGTATGTTATTCAGTTCCAAGCTGCCCTTTCCCCACCTCCAATGCATTCTTCAAAATGTCTGCAAAATGATCTTGTAAGAATTATACACTAGATAAATATTTTTGGAATTCAATCACCCAACCTATCTGTACTATCTCAATAAACTCAAACACAGGACTCCCAAAGCTTTTTTGTTTGTTTGTTTGTTTGTTTTCCTAGTCTTCTTACAACACAAACTCCGGTGTTCCTCTTGAGCACTAACTCTTCAACTTGGTAGTGTGTCTTTGATCTAGACTGGTAAACCGACTTTAGTGAAGTTTTCAGGTTTCAAACCGATCTCCTCTGCAAGCATAATCACTTATTACTTCACTATTCATGGTACATCTGCTCCGTAGTGTCTGAGTGTCTATTTTATACTTTGACATTACATTTCCAGCAAATAATTGCAGAGAAACTTCTTAGGTTCCCCAGTAATAATTGGAGCTGCTACTTATATATTTATTTTGCTGTGATATTAAGGGAATCAGAAATGTTTGGCTTAACCATTAGACAGGGGTAACACCACATACTTCATCTTGCTTTCTGGTGCTGTGCATTTTCTCTGTGCTCTGACTTGAAATGCACTTTACCTATAAGGTTTATTTTTCTGATGGCAGTCATTTTTAATGAGCACAAGTTTTCTACAGGTATAACCTTTGCTTTCTTATAATCATAATGATTTGGCTTAAGATTTAAAGCATTACAACACCAGCTCATATTGTGAGACCTCTCTTATGGTGTTTACTCCTTCATTGGTATGTTGTGCTATTGCAACCATTGGCCACTTACACAGCATCTAAATAAATTCAATCTCTGGAAATAAAATTGGCAGCAGACTAATCTGCTATTGGATTATTTCAGTGCACTATACCTCAGATTCACCACTCAGACAATTTAATCAGATATTCACTTAATTACAGAACAATCAGAATAATCTTCCTTTATTATCAGTAGATAATATATTTCACTTGAATATTTTTGATAATTTCTTACATTGCAAGACCTTCTTTCTCATTAGTATTTGAAATTCAGAGGGCATTTTATTATCAATGAAAGCTCTCATAACCAAGATGGATAAAATCAATTAAGAGTTGATGCCATAGTACTTTATATTGACCTGTTAATTCATTTACCGTATTTTGTATCTATTACTATAACCAGTGGAGTATTAGTTGAAGGACGTCAATAATTATACAATCATACATTAAGAATTAGAAATTATAGTTCCAGAACCCTGTGAATAATATAGTGTAATGGAGTTAAATATCCATTTACAAGTGTTTTAGTTTAGGCTCTGATATTCTGAGGAGGTCAAAACAGAGTCGACTTATGGCTCTGTTAAGACCTTCTAAACAGAGTTAAATTATAGTGTGCTAATTTTGAAAATTTACAGCACTTAGACTAATGAGAATATGATATTCAGATGATGCAGCTGTGTACATAGAGCTCTTCTTCTTTTACTTTCCATGTTAGTCACTTGCATTTACCTCATTTCTCTTCATAGTTAACCATTAATATTTTTTAACCTATCATTGTAAGTTATCATTCCCTCCCTCCACTCAAGTTATTATACTGTTTTTGTATATTTTCCTATGATTTCACAGAATATTCCACAGTTCACCTGTTTGATGATCTGGATTTTATTGATATCTTTAATTCTCATTATTCAAATTATGATCTCTTTTTAAAAAATATGTTCTCTACATACACTATAACTATTACTTCCCTTATCCATGCCCCTTTTTTTGAGCTCAAGGTTTAAATCTCCCATCATATTAATTCCTACCTAATCTTTATTTTCATTTAAATTATATTGTTTCTTTTACAAAGAAAAGTTATGTAATTAATTAGTCATTTGTGTTTCTAGTTCAGTAGATTTTTTGTTGAGAGTGTGAATCTAGAACTATCTAGGTTTAAACCATGGATTCATTTTTTAATGTTATTTTTGCTGTTCTTTTTTAAATTAGTTTATTTTCTATTTTTAAACTTTACAATATTGTATTTGTTTTGCCATACATTGACATGAATCCACCATGGGTGTATATGTTTTCCCCTTCCAGAACCCCCCTTCCACCTCCCTCCCCATCCCATCCCTCCAGGTCATCTTGGTGCACCAGCCCCTAGCACACTGTATCATGCATTGAACGTGGACTGGCGATTCGTTTCATATATGATGATTTACAGGCTTCCATGCCATTCTCCCATATCATCCCGCCCTCGCCCTCTCCCATAGAGTCCATAATACTGTTCTATTTATCTGTGTCTCTTTTGATGTCTCACATACAGGGTTATCTTTACCGATTGACAAAATACCATATATATGTGTTAGTGTACTGTATTGGTGTTTTCCTTTCTGACTTACTTCACTCTGTATAATAGGCGCCAGTTTCATCCACCTCATTAGAACTGATTCGAATGTATTCTTTTTAATGGCTGAGTAATATTCCATTGTGTATATGTACCACAGCTTCCTTATCCATTCGTTAGGTGATGGGCATCTAGGCTGCTTTCATGTCCTGGCTATTATAAACAGTCCTACGATGAACAATGGGGTACATGTGTCTGGTTTCCTCAGTGTGTATGCCCAGCAGTGGGATTTCTTGTTCATATGGCAGTTCTATTTCCAGTTTTTTGAGGAATCTCCACACTGTTCTCCATAGTGGCTGTATTAGTTTCCATTCCCACCAACAGTGTAAGAGAGTTCCCTTTTCTCCACACCCTCTCCAGCATTTATTGCTTGTAGTCTTTTGGATAACAGCCATTCTGACCAGCGTGAAATGGTACCTCATTGTGGTTTTGATTTGCATTTCTCTGATAATGAGTGATGTTGAGCATCTTTTCATGTGTTTGTTAGCCATCTGTATGTCTTCTTTGGAGGAGTGTCTGTTTAGTTCTTTGGCCCACTTTTTGATTGGGTGGTTTATTTTTCTGCAATTGAGCTGCAGGAGTTGCTGGTATATTTTTGAGATTAATTGTTCACCTGTTTGATGATCTGGATTTTATTGATATCTTTAATTCTCATTATTCAAATTATGATCTCTTTTTAAAAAATATGTTCTCTACATACACTATAACTGTGACTTCCCCTATCCATGCCCCTTTTTTTGAGCTCAAGATTTAACTCTCCCATCATATTAATTCATACCTAATCGTTATTTTCATTTAAATTATATTGTTTCTTTTACAAAGAAAAGTTATGTAATTAATTAGTCATTTGTGTTTCTAGTTCAGTAGATTTTTTGTTGAGAGCGTGAATCTAGAACTATCTAGGTTTAAACCATGGATTCTTTTTTTAATGTTGTTTTTGCTGTTTGTTTTGTTTTTAACTGAGTGAGTTACTTTGTGATTCTTCAATTCTAAAATATGGACAATGCAGGTTGTATTTGTGCCACCATCATAGAAGTTTTATGAGGCTTAAATGGGTTTATATTTATGAAATGTTTGTAAAAACTTACATTAAGTAATACAAAAGCACTATTACTAGTATTAATATGATTTTCTGTTTAATTATTTACCTTTGTCATCTGTATGTAGAAAATGTTGATATAGTATGATGTTAACATTTATTCTTTGATGTAGTTCATTTCATTCAGTGCACTGGCTTTCTGTTTTATTATTAAATTTTAATTTCTGGTGTAATTCACCAAACAGAAATTATTATTATTATTTTTTTTATTTAGTCAAGTCTGTCACTTATTTCCTTTATCGACTCTGGGTTTTATTCTTTTTATTTTCTGAAAGTTCTCCATCATTCTGATAGAAGATATCAAAAACGATATGAATGATGCAGATGATACCACTCTAATGGCAGAAAGTGAAGAAGAACTAAAGAACCTCTTGAT
Organism: Giraffa tippelskirchi; assembly: GCF_054371585.1. Taxonomy (NCBI): domain Eukaryota; kingdom Metazoa; phylum Chordata; class Mammalia; order Artiodactyla; family Giraffidae; genus Giraffa; species Giraffa tippelskirchi. Next base: position 67,594,896 of record NC_137289.1, read on the forward strand.
GAGGATAAAAGAAGAGAGTTAAAAGCTGACTTAAAGTTCAATATTAAAAACACTAAGATCATGGCATCCAGCCCCATCATTTCATGGTGAATAGAAGGGGAGAAGGTGGCAGCAGTCACAGATTTCCTCTTTTTGAGCTTTAAAGTCACTGTGGATAGTGACTGTAGCCATGAAATTAGAAGACAATTGGTTCTTTGAGGGAAAGCTATGACAAGCCTAGACATGTATTAAAAAGCAAAGATATTACTTTGCCAACAAAGCTCCATGCAGTTAAGGCTATAGTCTTTCCAATAGTCATGTACTGATGTGAGAGTTGGACCATAAAGAAGGCTGAGCACCGAAGAATTGATGCTTTCAAACTGTGGTGTTGGAGAAGACCCTTGAGTGTCCCTTGGACTGCAAGAAGATTCAACCAGTCAATTCTAAAGGAAATTAGTCCTGAATATTCACTGAAAGGACTGATGCTGAAGCTGAAACTCCAATATTTTGGCCGCCTGATGTGAAGAACCGACTCACTGGAAAAGACCCTGATGCTGGGAAAGACTGAAGGCAGGAGGACAAGGGCATGATAGAGGTTGAGATGGTTGGATGGCATCACTGACACGATGGACATGAGTTTGAGTAGGATCTGGGTGTTGGTGATGGACAGGGAAGGCTGGCATGCTGCAGTCCATGGGGTCGTAAAGAGTCACAGATGACTGAGCGACTGAACTGAACTGAAAATTATTTAAAATCCATGATTCTGAAACTGCAGTTACGTTTGCACCAACCTAATAGACTATATAAACAGATGGTTTGAATAATATACAAACCATGAATCCACTTTTGGTTTTGTATGTGAACTCAAGAAGCTACAAGGAATGTCAGAAGAAATGATACAATTCCATAATACGAATTTACATGTAAAATTGACTTTAGACTTATTGTACATGAAACTGGTTTGTATGTAGAGTTAAATCTTTTTAGAAAAGTAATTCTGCAAAAATCATGAACTCTAGATACACTGAAGTTTATATTTTGAAATAATTGGTCAGAAATCTGTCCTGCATTCATGTGTAGAAAAATGAAACTTGACCCCTCTTTTATAGCATCCACACAAATTTACTTGAAATGGATTACTGACAAATATAAGACCTGTAACAATTAACTCCAAGAAGAAAACATAAGAAGAAAGATTCTTGACATAGGTCTTGATAATGATTTTTTGGAAATCACATTTAAAGTACAAGCAACAAAATATAAAATAAACAAACAAGGCTACAACAAATAATAAACACAGGAAAATAAACAATCAACAAATTGAAAAGACGAACTGTGGAATGAGAAATAATATTTTCAAACCATATATCTGATAAAGAATAAATATCCAAAATATAAAAAGAACTCATGCAACTCAATAGCTAAAATCCCAAATAATCCAACTAAAAATGGGCCAATGACCTGAATAGACATATTTTCCAAAGAGGATATATGAGTGGCCAACAGGTACATGAAAAGATTCTCAACATCTCTAGTCATTAGAGAAATGCAAATCAAAACCACCATGAGTTATTACCTCATGCCTGTTAGAAAGACCATCTCCAAAAAGATGAAATAGCAAATGCTGGCATCAATGTGAAAAAAAGGGAACACTTGTGGACTGTTGACGGAATTGTAAATTGTTATAAACTGTAGAAAACAGCATGGAGGTACGTCAAAAAATTAAATATAGCACTACAATATGATTCAGCAATTCCACTTCTGGAAATAGAGGCAAAGGAAATGAAAACACTAACTCAAAAAGATATTTGTATCCTCATGTTCACAGCAACATTATTTACAATAGCCAAGACATGGAAACAACCTAAATACCCATCAATGGATAAATGGATAAAGAAGTTGTGGTATATGCATACAATGGAATTTTATTTGCTCATAAAACATACACACACACACACAAGGAAATCCTACCATTTGCAACTACATAGATGAACCTTGAATGTGTTATGCTAAGTGAAATAAGTCAGACAGAAAAAGACAAATACTGTATAATCTCACTTATATGTAGAATCTAATTAAAAAAAAAAACTTGTAGAAAAAGAGACCAGATTTGTGGTTACCAGAGGAAGGGGTTGGGGATATGGGGAATTAGAGGAAGAAAGTCAAAAGTTGCAAAATTCCAGTTATAAGATAAATAAGTACTAGGGATATAATGCAAAATATGACTATGGGCTTCCCTGGTAGCTCAGACAGTAAAAAATCTACCTGCAATGCAGGAGACCTGGGTTTGATCTCTGGTATGAAAAGATCCCCTGGAGAAGAGAATGGCAACCCACTCCATTATTCTTCCCTGGAGAATTCTATGGACAGAGGAAACTGGAGAGCTACAGTCCATGGAGTTGCATAGAGTCAGACACCACTGAGTGACTAACAATTTCACTTTCAGAGATATAATGTACAACACGACTATGGTTAACACTTTTGTATGATAAATAGGAATATTAAGAAAGTATATCTTAAGAGTTCTCATCACAAAGAGAATTTTTTTTAATCTTTTTGTTGTATCTATATGAGATGATAGATTTTATCTAAACCAGTTGTGGTAATCATTTCACAATATATGTAAATCAAACCATGATGCTGTTATAACTTATACAGTGAGTGAAGTGAAGTCGCTCAGTCGTGTCCGACTCTTTGCGACCCCATGGGCTGTAGCCTACCAGGCTTCTCTGTCCATGGGATTTTCCAGGCAAGAATACTGGAGTGGGTTGCCATTTCCTTCTTCAGGAGATCTTCCCCAACCAGGGATTGAACCCAGGTCTCCCGCATTGTAGGCAGACGCTTTACCGTCTGAGCCACCAGAGAAGTTAACTTATACAGTGATATATGTCAACTGTTTCTCAATAAAACTCAGGAAAGAAAAGAAATTTATCCACATGTTTTTGCAGCCTATAAAATACACTTTACAGCACCGGTAACAGTTATATTAGCAGAAAGGTCCTTCTCAAAGTAAAAATAAATAAATAAATCAGAATTTATTTTCAGTCTTGCATTTGCCAAGAGCACCTGACATTACTTCCAGTTATATCACTTGAAATAAATTTTCTAAAGGTGCATCTTTATGATCTAATAAATAAATTGGCAGAATGATGAGCCAAAAAGAAGCTGTGGTTAATAAATATATACAAGTAATAAAATCCTATTATTTATTTTATTATATACAATTATGATGGAGTTTCTCTGGGGGCTCAGACGATAAAGAATCCGCCTGCAACACAGGAGATATTGATTCCATTACTGAGTTGGGAAGATCCCCTGGAGAAGGAAATGGCAACCTACTCCAGTATTCTTGCCTGGAGAATCCCATGAACATAGGAGCCTGGCAGGCTATAGTCCACAGGGTTGCAAATAGTCAGACAGGACAAGCACATACAATTATGATACCAAATGTTACCTTTTTGTAATTGTGACATTATGTTGTTAGACATGTATCACTATTAATTCTATTGTGTTTATAAGTAGTAGAATATCTTTAAAAAAATTGCTTTTTTTTAAAAAAGAAACTATATTTTAGTACCTTTAATAGGAATTTTTCCCCCTGGATATTGAATAAGGGGTTTCTTCCTTTCATTTTGCACTTCACTGTACAAGTTATGTACCTGGCCCTGCCTAGATCACCCCCAACCTACAACCTAAAACCTGTAAGCAAGAAAAAAAAAAGTAAAAATAACAGAGAATCTGAAGTTGCTTTACATGCAGCATTGTCTCAGAAATTACTGACTTGATACAGCTCTTTTAAGGGTTTCTGTTGTGAGCATGGCCCCTTTTCTCCCAGCATTGTCTATAGTTTCTGCTCTGTGCAGATGCTTTCTGTGCTTAATGAATTCGGGCCTGAATTATACTTGCTCTGCTATCAGGACCGTAACCACTACTTTCTCATTACCTATGATACCTTTGCCATCCCTTTGTTGTTAGCTTTTATGAATTACTTTGCAAAGTCAGTTTCTTAAACAGAGTAGCATTTATTTCTTTGTGAACCAGTCTAAAAATGCTTTTAATAAGTGAGTTAAGCCATTTTACATTTACTGATTTGACTGATACATTTGATTTCAACTGTCATGTTATTTTGTTATAGGTATATTATCTATTTACCATGTTTTTCTTTTATTTATACTGTCTTGCTCATTTTCTTTTTCTAATTTTTTATATTTAAAATGAATGTTTTTTCTAGAGGTAACTTGCATAAAAATAAAATTTTAAATTTATTATATTGAAATATAGTTGATTTACAATGTTATATCAATTTCTTCTGTACAGAAAAGTGATTCACATTTATATATGTTCAAATGTGTATATATTCATATATATACACATATATATATAACATTATTTTTTTATATTCTTTCCCATTATGGTTTATCTCAGGATATTGAATAGAGTTACCTGTGCTATACAGTCGGACCTTGTTGTTTATCCATTCTATATGTAACAGCTTGCATCTGTAAAAATAATTTTTATAATGCTTCTTGACTCCTTGGCTTGTCAGCTTTAAATTATATCATTTGACATCTATCTACTACATAGCAGAAAACCAGTAAACTTTTGGTTTCCCATTCTGTTGCTCATCCTTTCATTGTTTCAGAGCATTATTTTTGTCTTGTTGTAATGTATCAGTTCAGTTCAGTTCAGTTCAGTCGCTCAGTCATGTACGACTCTTTGAGACCCCATGAATCGCAGCACACCAGGCCTCCCTGCCCATCACCAACTCCCAGAGTCTACCCAAATCCATGTACATCGAGTCGGTGATGCCATCCAGCCATCTCATCCTCTGTCGTCCCCTTCTCCTCCTGCCCCCAATCCTTCCCAGCATTAGGGTCTATTCCAATGAGTTGACTCTTCGCATGAGGTGGCCAAAGTAGTGGAGTTTCAGCTTCAACATCAGTCCTTCCAATGAACACCCAGGACTGATCCCCTTTAGGATGGACTGGTTGGATTTTCTTGGGGTCCAAGGGACTCTCAAGAGTCTTCTCCAACACCACAGTTCAAAAGCATCAATTCTTCAGCGCTCAGCTTTCTTCACCGTCCAACTCTCACATCCATACATGACTACTGGAAAAACCATAGCCTTGACTAGATGGACCTTTGTGGGCAGAGTAATGTCTCTGCTTTTCAATATGCTATCTAGGTTGATCATAACCTTCCTTCCAAGGAGTAAGTGTCATAATGTATAACATAGACATATAGTGTTCTTATATACCTATCTGCATTTTCATATCTATAACCTAAACCTATCAGTCTCTCTGCTAAAAGTTTCTGTTATATCTGTTTTTGATGAATATGGTATTAATTTCCTAGGGTCTCCATTAAAAAAAAAATACTGCAAACTGACTGGCTTCAGACAACAGAAATTTGTTTTCTCATGGTTTTGGAGGCTAAAAGTCTAAAATGAAGGTGTCAGTAAGGTTGATTCTGTTCGAAGGTTTTGCAGGAGAATCTCTTCCTTGTTTCTCTCCTAGCTTCTGCTGTTGCTGGCAGTTCTTCACTTGCCTTGGTTTATCGATATATTTTGAATTATGGTCCATCGTGATATAATATGACTTCATTTTAACTTGATAAAGTAGCGCGAAGGTGACTCAGACAGTAAAGCGTCTGCCAGCAATGCAGGAGACCTGGGTTTGATCCTTGGGTTGGGAAGATCCCCTGGAGAAGGAAATGGGAATCCACTCCAGTACTCTTGCATGGATAATCCCATGGACGGAAGAGCCTAGTAGTCTACAGTCCATGGGGTCGCAAAGAGTGGGACACTACTAAGCCAGTGCACTTTCACTTGATTACATTTGCAATGACCCTATCTCCAAGTTAGGGTGACATTCATTTCTGAGATAATCTTTTTCTTTAATATCTCTCTGGCTTCAGTCAACTCTACTTTTGTATCTTTCCATTTTCCTCTATTTCTCTTTTGAATTCATAAATTTCTGATGTACAGAGTTAATTTTTATCATTTTATCTATGTTAAATCTAATAATATCCTTTATATCTATGTTATAGGATATGTAATTATGGTTGGAATGTTGTGTTACGATTTTTCCATACTCTGGTTATATGGGGAGTATTCTGATCAGCTGAAATATCTTGATTTCTATTTCCTGCTCTCTATTTATAGTAGCTGTCTATAGATGGTGTCTATAGATGTTAGTTAGTTAGCTTCATTTTGAAATGCTTAATGTTTTCTTGATCCAACAATAACAGATGATTAAATATATATAGAGAGAAGACATTTTGGTGGGCTACTGGGCTTACGAACATTTTCTTCCATTGGTACAATGGAGTTTCTGTCATAAATGTCAGCCTTTTGCAGAGTAAGACTTAGGACAATATAATTATATTTTATTTATGATTCTTTCCTTTTTCTTCAGAACCCTTAATTTCCACCCTTTTGTTCTACTTCTTTTCTCATGCCATGAAACCTTGGAAAGGTATCTTCCCATTTCAAACTGACACATTATCCCCCTGAAGCAGTGTCTGCATCCTCTACCTGCACTCATTTTCAAGAACCCTCAATTCCCAGGTCTCATATCTGTTCTCAACATATTTCTTTTTTTTTTTTCATGTTAGATCTTTTTCTTTTAGGGGTGATGGTATCATTGTTACACCAGTCCTAGGTTCCCTACTCATTTCTGTTTCCTGCTTGAACTCCACCTGACTGTGCTCCAATGTGGACTCTTTATATATAATCCATGATTCCCTTCTCACACAATTTCAAGTTGATGGCATTCTGTTTCCTAGTTAAACTGTGAGTGTTAATTTGGGTGAATTTATTTGCTGTATGCTTTGATATGTTGGGGATTCCCTGGTAGCTCAGTGGTAAAGAATCCACCTACCAATGCAAGCAACCTCTGTTTGATCCCTGGATCAGGAAGATCCCCTGGAGAAGGAAATGGCAACCCACTCCAGTATTCTTGCCTGGGAAATCCCATGGACAGAGGAGCCCGGTGGGTTACAGCTCATGGGGTCGCAAAAGAGTCAGACACAACAAGCGACTAAACAGCAACAGCAACTAATCAACAACAGCAATATCATTTGTGGTAGGATAGGAGAGATGATGATACTTATGTTTGCGTTTAAGTGGACACAATTATCCTCTGTTAACATGGAACTAATGCATCACTTTTAAGTATGAAGAGTTAAGGATCACTTGGTAGTTTCATCATTCTAAAACAATGGATTGAGAAGTTTCTGGACTTTTTCCTATTTTCTAGAATAATGCAAGCAACACAGGAATTATATTTGTTCAAAATTTTTTAGGACTTGCCTGTAGAACCATATATTTTAAATTACTTTTTCAATGTTTTCTATCTACACTGATTTTCATTTTTAAATACTTTATATTTTCATGGAGAATTCTCTTTTGCATCAAGAAGTTGAAATTTATTAGTATAAAGAAATTATTTTTTCTCTCATAATTTTGTATTTCTATATCTGTAGCTACATTTTTTTCTCACACCTGTTAGTTTGTATCTTATCCCTTTTTTGGAAAGACCCAATCCCTACTCAGAACACTTCCTCTAGTATGTACATCCCTTGTGGTCTCTGAAGCTGCTTTTCTGTAATCTGCAGATTTTCCAATATCCTAGTCATTTTCTTTGTTTATCTGAAACCTAAATTTCCTCTGAGACATTTTTTGCATCAAGTGCAGCCTTGTCATTTTTGTTCCCCGTGCAAATAAGGTCAGTGTGTCTATTTAAATTCCCAGTCATCAGTGTCGTGGGGTGGAGGAGGAGTGTGGGAAGGCAGTGGTGCCAGATGGTACAGACAAATCATATAAACTTCAAATTAATACATATTCTTTTTTTATTTAATGGTAATTTTTCTTTCCAACTTTAAATGAATTTCAATTTTTTCCTTGTTTTTCCCTTTTTGGTTTTTTGGCCACACTTCACAGCGTGCTGGGTGTTAGTTTTCTGAGCAGGAACTCAACCAACGCCCCCTGCTGTGGGAGCATGGAGTCTTAACCACTGGACTCCCAGGAAAGTCCCAGTAGATATTCTTATAGGAAGATAGACGAGTAGTGATCTGTTAGTGTCATCAGTGATGCCTGTGCCACCATTCAGTTTTATCTGTTATCTATACCAGAACAATGGAAACAGTGACAGATTTTATTTTCCTGGACTCCAAAATCACTGTGGACGGTGACTACAGCCATGAAATTAAAAGACACTTACTCCTTGGAAGAAGAGCCATGAAAAACCTAGACAGCATGTTAAAAAGCAGAGACATTACTTTGCTGACAAAGGTCCGTATAATCAAAGCTATGGTTTTTCCAGTAGTTATGTATGGGTATGAGAGCTGGACAATAAAAAAAGGCTGAGCACCAAAGAACTGATGCATTCAAACTGTGGTGCTGGAGAAGACTCTTGAGAGTCCCTTGGACAGCTAGGAGATTAAACCAGTCAATCCTAAAAGAAATCAACCCTGAATATTCATTGGAAGGACTGATGCTTAAGCTGAAGATACAATACTTTGGCCACCTGATGCGAAGAGTTGACTCCTTGGAAACGATTCTGATGCTGGGAAAGATTGAAGGCAGGAGAAGGGGATGACAGAGGATGAGATTGTTAGATGGTATCACTGGACTCAATGGACATGAGTTTGAGCAACCTCCAAGAGATAGTGAAGGACAGGGAAGACGGGTGTGCTGCAGTCCACAGGGTCACAGAAAGTCAGACATGACAGAGTAACTGGACAGAAAAGAGCAACAACTAACCCCTGATATTTCATGGAATGTGTTACAGGCTAAGCTGCTACAATAATAAGACTCCAGAATTTAGAGTTTTATATAAGTTAGAATTTTATTTTTCTATAACAATTCAATTCAAATTTGTTTCTCTTATGCAATTGAAAGGTAAGCTAGGAGTGGTGGTTGTGCTACACTTCAACATGTAACTTCCGTCTCTGATTCTTAAGAAGCTGCTCCAATTGCTGTCATTGTCTATATTGATTGAAAAAAATTCCACAACCTAAAAGTTGAGAATTATGTTTTATTTGGCAGGCAAAACTGAGGACTTAAGCTCAGGACACAGCATCTCAGATAACTCTGAGAGAATACCCTGAAGCAGTAAGGGAAGACCTAAGTTTTTGCAACAAAAGACTGGGTAGTCAGAACATCAAAAGATTACTATTAATCAAGGAAAACTAGACATCTCAAGTTAATGAATTTAGCATTTTTCTGTGTATTGTTGCTGTTTAGTCTCTAAGTTGTGTCTGACTCTTTTGCGACCTCATGGACTCTAACCCATGGACTGTAGCCTGCCAGGCTCCTCTGTCCATGGGATTTCCCAGGCAAGAATACTGGAGTGAGTTACCATTTCATTTTCCAGGGATCTTCCTGACCCAAGGATTGAACCTGTGTCTCCTGCATTGGCAAGGGGATTCTTTACCACTGAGCCAGTAGGAAAGCCCTTTCTGTATATGGGAAGATGCAAAAGTCAAGGCTCATTGAAATAGATAATTTGGTATGCACCTCAGCTATTGGGAGCCAGTATCCTGTGCTTTCTCATCCCGAGTCTCCTCAAAGTATGCTGTCAGGGGTTTGCTGCAGTGTCTAATGGTCTCATAGAAGGTAGCCTATTTGCATCCTGAGTTCCCTCAGGGTTCACTGTGGGTAGAGACGTGATGGCTGTAGTGGTTGATGGCCTCAACATCCTTTTTTTTTTTTTTTTTTTTACTGGTATCGCAGACAGCATTTTTAGTGTAGGCCTAGATTCCAAGAAAGTGAAATGATAAAGAGGGCAAGGAGTTTCCTTACTAAAGATGTGACCCAGAAGTCGAACACATAATTTTTTCACCCATACCTGACTGCATGAGAGGCTAGATATGCGATCTTTATATGGCTGATAATATTCACTGATAAGACTTGGAGATTCTTTTATTTAAAAAAGAAGAAAGGGACAAGGATGTCAGTGGGACAATGAACAGTTACATGACTGCAGATATGTGTGTGTGTGTGTGGGGGGGAATCCTAACTTCCCTTATTGCTGTTAATTGGCAGAAAATGCAGACACTAATGGCTCATTTAGTGTGTTCAACCTCTGCTAGGGCCTTGTCTTATGGGACCCTAGACTTGTATGCATTTGTTTAGAGCAGTAATTGCAAAAGAAGAAGGATGATATTATGATGACTGGTCTCTGTTAGGGAGTTTGCTGCTGGCCTAGCCTTTTTTAAAAATTATTTTTGGATGTGGCAGTTCAATCAACTGAGTCTTGGAATCAATCCCTCCTCACACTATGAGTCTGCAATAAAAATTCTGTATTTAGCAAGCAGCAGATAGAGCTAAGTCCTTTGGATATCTACCCTCAGTAAGTGTGAGGGAGGAAGATTTTATGAAGCTGGGGCATTGATGCAAATCAATTTCTAGAAATCCTGTTGGTCACTCTAAGTCTTATCTTTGTAAATTTGAGCTGTGGGCTTTTCCTTCTTTATTTCTTTTTTCTTTTAAAGGAAACCAGCCTAATTTTCTCTCAGATGGTAGAGCCTGGCTTTGCACTTTGTTGTAGATTTATCAATGGTGATTGGATGTTTTTCTTAATTTGTTACCCTTTGATATATTTACTTTTTTTATATAAATTTATTTATTTTAGTTGGGGGCTAATTACTTAACAATATTGTAATAGCTTTTGCCATACATTGACATGAATCAGCCATGGGTTTACATGTGTTCCCCTTCCTGGACCCCCCACCCACCTCCCTCCCCATCCCATCCCTCTGGGTCATCCCATTGCCCCAGCCCTGAGCCCTTGTCTCATGCATCGAACATGGAATGGTGTTCTGTTTCACCGAGGAAACCAGAATTGAAAGAGATGCGTGTACCCCAATGTTCATCGCAGCACTGTTTACAATAGCCAGGACATGGAAGCAACCTAGATGTCCATCAGCAGACGAATGGATAAGGAAGCTGTGGTACATATACACAATGGAATATTACTCAGCCATTAAAAAAATACATTTGAATCGGTTCTACTGAGATGGATGAAACTGGAGCCCATTATACAGAGTGAAGTAAGCCAGAAAGAAAAACAACAATACAGTATACTAATGCATATATATGGAATTTGAAAGATGGTAACGATAACCCTATATGCGAGACAGAATAAGAGACACAGATGCATAGAACAATTTTATGGACTCTGAGGGAGAAGGTGAGGGTGGGACGTTCTGGGAGAATAGCATTGAAACATGTATATTATCATATACATTTACTTTTTATTTGTAAAATAATATACCAAAAAATAGTGCTTTTTCTTTTCTTAAATTTTCTCAAAATGTTTTCAAATTTTCTGGATTTTTGAGAGTATCCTTCTTTTTTTTCAGTCCCATGGATCTTTTTCCTGATTTTACTCTTGAAGAGAGAGGGTGGCTTATGAGTTAGGAATAGGTTTGGCTATAGATAAGAGAAATCCAAAATAAGAGTGGCTCAAACAAGAGAGAATTTTTTTTTTTCACATGAACAAAATCCAGAGGTATAGTCTGAGGCTATTGTGGCTCCATGGTCATTGGACACTACAGATCTTTCTGTCTTTCTCTAAACTTTTCAATATATGCCTTATATTTTGTTTCTCAAAAAGACTGATTCAGCCTAGCCATCATGTCTATATTCCATCAAGCAGGAATATAGAAGCAAAGAAGCTTACACTCAATTTTATTACATTCTATTAAATGTATCTTAGTCATTTGGCCACATTTGCATTACAGTAGTGACTAAAGCATGTACCCAGCTCAAAAGTACATTCTGGTTCTATTCCCAGAGAAGAAGAGAAAATTGATATTGGGAGATAAATATGCCACAAAAAGAGAAATAATTATTTAGGTTCAATTCACTCTCTTAACGCACAAAAACAGTTTCTTTCTTGAAACTCCTCAAAAATAATTGTGTTTATTCTACTAGTAGGGAAAAATATTCACATTAGTATGACCTTAGTAATGCTGATTATGACACAATTTGATGTGGTCATGGTGTTCCATCCATGAATTCCTTTTCAATTTTATTTTTACTTCAAGAAGCAAAGCACAGGTAATACCTAAGAATGTGTCTATGAGGAGCTTGGATTGTATTATTTAGCATTTTGAAACCCCTTTCATCTTTTTTTTATATCAGACACATATTTTACTACATGGAGACACTTAGAAAATTCACACATTTTATTAAAAGAGAGTGATCTCGGGATGAACACTGCAGTTTTCAAATAATACACTTTTGAACTAGCACAAGGTCATTATGGCAGAGCAGCAGCCTAACCCTCTTGTCATCTGTGATAAGGACATCAATATTAGTCATTGTCAACCTTCATTAAGTTCAGATCTTACATTCTTCCATCCCTAAGGGTGTGTTTCATTGATGTTTTTCTTAGTAAACTACACAAGGACACAGGGACACAAGCTCACATCAAACTGTCATTTAAAGCCAGATGGTTTTTTCCTCCGTTGGGGATTTACTACAAACAAACAAACCTCTTTTAACAATGTTTGTCAATTTTATTAAACTTATAATAGATACTTAATCTTTCTCAAGTAAATGTACTAATTTAAGTAAGTTTAACATGGGAATACATATTATGATTTAAAATATATTTTGACATTGTTTCAATATGTATTTTTGTTTTGTAAGTCTCACATCTAGAAAGCATGGTGAGTCTAAGAAGGTATTTCTATAGTATATAGCTTTTTTGGGGTATTACATTCATTTATTAAATTCAATTAGAATTTTGTTTTCCAATACCACACATGTATTAATGAACTTTTTATGACTGTATGATCCATTGCTGGGAATGAAATCAACTTGTGCTTTTAAGCTATATAAAATCCCCACTTCTGTATAGACAAGATGCCTCATCTACTCATGGCCTGCCTATCAATGAGAGATGCCCCACTGGAACAGATTCAAAAGCTAAGTCCTGGGCATGACTTCAAGGAACTACTACACAACCACAATCAAGGCCCTAGACATGGCATACTGTGGGCAGCCTTGTAGGTTACTGAAGAGTCACACCAAAGGGGAAGTGAGCAAAGGACAGGAGAAAGAAACAAATAGAGTAAATTTCAGACCTTTTCATTTTGAATTCTGACTTTGATTTAGCTCAAATTCTTATCAATATGCAGACTTCATTCAGCTGTCATAAGGAACTTTCCAAATGTTTCAAAGCAGAGCTTCTGTTTCACTCATGGCTGCTTGCTCAAGTTGTAGAACATATCTGATCACTTCAGATATGAAGCACTTCAAATGTTTGGGTTCCAAAGTGAAATAGTCATGGAATTTACTTATGATTAGAAAATTTTAAATCTCTCCCATTCCAAATATGGTGGACTTATCCGGGGAGAAATAAAGAAGGAAAAATTCCTGCTTAAGAGTGAGTAATACCAATACAAAGATGGTAGATGGGGAGAATACAAAACTAAGCAAAATAAAACTGGAGGCAAAACTGTTCAATTAAGTCAAATTATTTCTGGTGTGGAATGCATTTGTTCCTGTTCTTAATCATACTCATATGCTCTGATCATATATTTACATGAACTTCATGAATTGTGTTCCTGTGATTACGAGACTCATGGTAGTTGTGGCTTAGTTTTAGCTTCCTTCATGCACTTATCTATTTACATAAATAATGTATAGCAAAATGGAAATTGATCAGAGTTAATTCTGGTTGCTGCTCATTTGATGCAGACTCTCAACTCATTCTTTCCTACAATAGCCCAGGAGAAAGTGCTTTATTTAGGATGATGGGACGGGCTTCCAATCACTGCAGACTTATATGAAGCTGCTCCCTATTTCCAAAGGGCCACTTTTTCATAATTCATGTCTCTCTATATGGATGTAGAATTAAAATACTTCATCTCAATTACAGTAAGACAAACAATATATTTGAGAAGATTCTCTGAGACACTCAATCAATCATACATATTGATTGAATTCCAAGTCTATGGCAGGCAGAACACAGGTAGTAAGGCACCCTACCTTACTACTGAGTGAGTAAAATTGTAAGAAGCAACAACTATGAGGGAGCTTGACTTACCAGAAGTACCAGTCAGATTTAGGGCAATGCCCTGTTCATTTTTTCCATTCTTGCTACAAGATCCCAGGGACTTAGCCTGTTTTTTCCTTCTTTCTGTAGTTACAACTCTACCCTTAGGGATTCCTCACCCTCAAACTGACAGTAGATGCATTATATTTTTTCAGCTCCTTTTTTGTTGTGTTGTTGCTATTCTTGAATAAAAATTCAGTAGCACTTTTTATTTCAAGGACTTTAATACTAAGTACTGTAACAATGATAATAGTTAAAATGGAAAATATCAAGAAGAGATAAAAGCATTAACAAATCATTTAAAAGTTCAAATATTTATGGTCCCTGACCTAGGGGCCTAGACAACCTTACTGAGTCAGTACCTGGACATTCCTTGAAGATCTTTTCTCTTGTTTTGAATAGAAGAAAATAAGAGAAGACCCTGTTTCCTGGAGTAGAATTCATGATTTGAAATGGACAGAAAAATTAGCAACATCAGGCATCTATTTGTTTCATGGGGATATTTCTCACCTCTAGGAAACTATTAACAAAACAACATTTATTTAGGTGGACTTCTTGCTCTAGTAGGGATGTGAGAGTTGGACCATAAAGGAAGCCGAACGTCAAATAATTGATGGTTTTGAATCGTGGTGCTGGAGAAGACTCTTGAGAATCCCTTGGACTGCAAGGATATCAAATCAGTCCATCCTAAAGGAAATTAACCCTGAGTATTCATTGGAAGGACTGATGCTGATGTTGAAGCTCCAATACTTTAGCCACCTTATTCTAATGGCTGACTCACTGGGAAAATATATTGATGCTGGAAAAGATTGAAAGCAAAAGGAGAAGAGGGCAACAGAAGATAAGATGGTTGGATGGCATCACAGATTCAATCGACATGAACTTGGACAAACTCCAGGAGTTGGTGAGAGACAGGGAGGCCTGGTATGCTGCAGTCCATGGGGTTGCAAAGAGTTGGACATGACTTAGTGGCTGAAAAACAGCAACATCATTCTAGTTCCATATGATGTAAGTTTTCAATCTTTTTCCTTTTGGTAAAGGAACTATTTTGCTTTTACTTTTTCTAAATATGATATTTTGATATAGTCCAATATATATAATTGATAAAACCAGAAAATCTTTGTTTGAAGTGTAGAGGGATGTCCCAAGTCTCACCAACTTGGTTTGCCCCCACAACCACCCACTCCATAGACTTTTAGAGCTCCAAGAAACACAGATGAAAACTACTGCCTTATGGTGTTTCCTCAAAATCCTTCTCCCTTAACATTAAAATTATGTTTTACTATTTTAAAATGAAGTTTTAAAATTAATCTTTGCTCATTTAAAAAAAAAGGTACAGAAAAACATTTTAAAAACAAGGTAGGGAAACAATTATTATCCCAGCACTCAGTGATATAACCATTATTCATATTTCCTTTATATACCTCCCCAGCCTTTACTTTTTAGTGGTAACTTTTATCCTTCCTACCATGGGAATTTATATTATAATCAGGACAGAACTTAATGTACTCTGAAGAACATGTGCTTTTAAATAAGATAATTCTGCATTCAAATTTTGGTTTCTAGGGCAAAGTACTTAATTTCTATGAGCCTTAATTCTCATCCCCTCACCCTAATTTTTAAGTCCGTATATAAAACCTCCATCAAAATGCTTCTGTGAGGATTAAATGGGTGAATATGCAAAGTACCTTGGATAGCTCTGACAGAATAATTATTCATCTCCAGTCTTGTTCTTTTCCTTTAAAAATAATGTTTATGCATTAAAACAATTGAACAGTCAGTCAGTTCAGTCACTCAGTCGTGTCAGAATCTTTGAGATCCCATGGACTGCAGCATGCCAGGCTTCCCTTTCCAACAACAACCAGAGCTTGCTCAAACTCATATCCATCAAGTTGGTGATGCCATCCATCCATTTCATCCTCTGTCGACCCTGCTCCCCCTGCCTTCAATCTTTGCCAGCTTTGGGGTCTTTTCCAATGACTTAGTTCTTCACATCAGGTGGTGAAAATATTAGAGCTTCAGCTTCAGCATCAGTCTTTCCAGTGAATATTCAGTACTGATTTCCCTTAGAATTGACTCGTTTGATCTCCTTACAGTCTAAGGACTCTCAAGAGTCTTCTCCAACACTACAGTTCAAAAGCATCAGTTCTTCAGTGCTCAGTCTTCGTTACAGTCCAACTCTGACATCCATACATGACTACTGGAAAAACCATAGCTTTGACTATATGGACCTTTATCAGCAAAGCAATATCTCTGCTTTTTAATATCTTGTCTAAGTTGTTCATAGCTTTTCTTCCAACGAGCAAGCATTTTTTTTTTTTAAATTTCATGGCTGCACTCACCATCTTCAGTGACTTTGGAGCCCAAGAAAATGAAGTCTGTTACAGTTTCCAGTGTTTCCCCATCTAGTTGCCATGAAGTGATGGGACTGGATGCCATAAGCTTCATTTTTTGAATGTTGAGTTTTAAGCTAGCTTTTTCACTCTCTTATTTCAATTTCATCAAGAGGCTCTTTAGTTTCTCTTTGCTTTCTGCCATAAGGCCGATGTCATCTGCATATCTGAGGTTATTGATATTTCTCCCAGCAATCTTGATTCCAGCTTTGTTTCACCCAGCCTGGCATTTCACATGACGTACTCTGCATATAATTTAAATAAACAGGGTGACAATATACAGCTTTGTTGTACTCCTTTCCCAATTTGGAACCAGTCCGTTATTCCATGTTCAGTTCTAAGTATTGTGTCTTGAGCTGTATATAGATTTCTCAGGAGGAAGGAAAGGTGGTCTGGTATTCCCATCTCTAAGAATTTTCCAGTTTTTTGTGATCCACAAACTCAAAGACTTTAGCTTAGTCAATGAAGCAAAAGTAGATTTTTTTTCTGGAATTCTCTTTATTTTTCTATGATCCAACGGATGTTGGCAGCATGATCTCTGGTTCCACTGCCTTTTCTAAATCCAGCTTGAACATCTGGAAGCTCTCGGTTCACACACTGTTGAAGCCTCACTTGGAGAATTTTCAGCATTAATTCCTAGCCTGTGAGATGAGTGCAATTGTGTGGTAGTTTGAACATTGTGTGGCATTGCCTTTCTTTGGAATTGGAATGAGAACTAATGTTTTCCAGTCCTGTGGCCACTGCTTAGTTTTCAAATTTGCTGTCATATTGATTGCAGTACTTTCACCACATCATGTTTTAAGATTTGAAATAGCTCAGCTAGAATTGCATGACCTCCCCTAGCTTTGCTTGTAGTAATGCTTCCTAATGCCCACTGGAATTCGCATTCCAGGATGTCTGGCTCTAGGTGAGTGATCACACCATCGTGGTTATCTGGGTCATTAAGATCTTTTTCATATAGTTCTTCTGTGTATTGTTCCCACCTCTTCTCAATATCTTCTGGTTCTGTTCGTTCCATACCGTTTCTGTCATTTATTATGCCCATCTTTGCATGAAGTATTCCCTTGTTATCTCTAATTTTCTTGAATAGATCTCTAGTCTTTCCCATTCTATTGTTGTCCTCTATTTCTTTGCATCAATCCCTTAGGAAGGCTTTTTCTTCTCCCCTTCCTATTCTTTGGAGCTTTGCATTCAGATGGGTATATCTTTCCTTTTCTCCTTTGTCTTTTGATTCTCTTCTTTCCTCAGCTATGTGTAAGGCCTCCTTAGACAACTTTTGCCTTTTGCATTTCTTTTTCTTGGGGATGGTTTTTATCAGTGCCTCCTGTACAATGTCAAGAAACTGCTCTCTATAGTTTTCAGGCACTCTTTCTATCAGATATAATCCCTTGAGTCTATTTGTCACTTCCACTTTATAATAGTAATGGATTTGTTTTAGGTCATACCTGAATGTTCTAGTGGTTTTCCCTACTTTTTTCAATTTAAACCTAAATTTATCAACAAGGAGCTCATGATCTGAGCCACAGTCAGCTCCTGGACTTGTTTTTTTTTCTTTCCCCTGGCTGTATAGAGCTTCTTCATCTTCTGATGCAACTATAATCAATCTTATTTTGGTGTGGACCATTTGGTGAAGTCCACGTGTCGAGTCTTCTCTTGTGTTGTTGGAAGAGGGTGTTTGTATGACCAGTGTATTCTCTTGGCAAAATTCGGTTAGCCTTTATCCTGCTTCATTTTGTACTCCACAGCCAAACTTTCCTGTTACTCCAGGTGTTTCTTGACTTCCTACTTTTGCATTCCAGTCCCCTATGATGAAAATACATCTCTTTTTTTTGGTATTAGTTCTAGAAGATCTTGTAGGCCATCATAGAAAAGTTCAACCTCAACTTCTTCAGCATTAGTTGTTGGGGCATAGATTTGGATTACTGAGATATTGAACAGTTTCCCTTGGAAATGAACAGAGATCATTCTGTCATTTTTGAGATTGCACCCAAGTACTGCATTTTGGACAATTTTGTTGACTACAAGGGCTATTCCATTTCTTCTAAGGGATTCTTGCCCCCAGTAGTACATATCTTATGGTCATCTGAATTAAATTTGTGCATTCAGGTCCATTTTAGTTCACTGATTCCTAAAATGTCGATGTTCACTCTTACCATCTCCTGTTTGACCACTTCTAATTTACCTTGATTCACGGACCTAACTTTCCAGGTTCCTTTGCAATATTGTTATTTACAGCATTGATCTTTACTTCCATCACCAGTCACATCCACAATTGGATGTTGTTTTCCCTTTGACTCTGTCTCTTCATTCTTTCTGGAGTTATTTCTCCACTCTTCTTCAGAAATATATTTAGCATCTGCTGACCTGGAAAGTTCATCTTTCAGTGTCATATCTTTTTGCCTTGTCATACTGTTCATGAGGTTCTCAAGGCAAGAATACTGAAGTGGTTTGCCATTCCCTTTTCCAGTGGACCACGATTTGTCAGCCATTAACTCTACCATAGTTTGATCTAAGGCCAAACAACTGGGAGAGAAAACAGCCCCACCCATCAACAGAAAATTAGATTAAAGATTTACTGAGCATGGTCCCACCCATCAGAACAAGATCCAGGTTCCCCCACAGCAAGTCCCTCCCATTGGGAAGCTTCCACAAGCCTCTATCCTTATCCATCATAGGGCAGACAGAATGAAAACCACAATCACAGAAAACAATGGAACACCAGATAGTCAAAGGGGTAGTTGAATATATATATATATTTTTAAACGAGTTAAAAAGCATTCCATTGTGTTCTCTGAAATCACATTATGTGAATCACCCCTGCTACCTATGCATAAAGATTGACTTGTGGTATCCCTGGCTTCTCAATGAAAAATGACAAACACAAGTCAATAGAAAAGTCTATGCTATTTGAGCTCACCAGTGTTTTTATTGTTCATGGGTATGGTTTATACTAAAAGCATAGTCGATAATAGTGCCAGTTTTAACTCTTTCACTTATTAGCTTTGTGATCTTGGCAAATCAGTTAAATTTTCTTAGTCTTTGTATCATCTTATAAAAAGAGAGATAAAATTTGATAATATATGAAAAGTATTTGGGATGGTGCCAGGCATATAGAAAGTGCTAAATGACTATTAGTGATCACTATCAAAATTATTTGAAATTTAAATAAACTCATAGACAGCAGAGGACTGTGTAATGTATGATTAGCACTTAAAACTGTTGCCCATTTTCATAAGTGCTTTATTTTGTTGGTGCTGTAGGTAATAATGACAACATTTTATGACTAAAAAGACATGTAATAGTGAAAATTAGCCAAAAGAACTGCAACTTATATCACAATAACAACAAAGATCAACTTGAAAACTACAGACCAGTTTATCTTGCCCTTATCCAGTAAGAATCAAGGGCATGCTAAATTGAGAATTGATTAACCAGGTAAGAGAGGAAAATCATCCAAAGAAAACGATC
Source organism: Giraffa tippelskirchi (assembly GCF_054371585.1). NCBI lineage: Eukaryota > Metazoa > Chordata > Mammalia > Artiodactyla > Giraffidae > Giraffa > Giraffa tippelskirchi. The sequence continues at coordinate 67,614,808 of NC_137289.1, forward strand.
TTTCCTTAAGGAAAGTGACAAACGAGCTTCCCAAAGTCAAACCTGAGATCTCTTCCACCTAACAATTATTCACTCTTTTTGACTGAGAAATGCTTTTGAGATGTAGTACAAAGTTTCATCATTTTCAGAAAATAGAATGCTACACTGGAAACCTATTAACTCTGGGGTGCAAATCAAGATGTTATTTGAAAATATTCCTCCCACAAACCATTTCCACAAAACTTCTTTCTCTCTGTGTGTGTGTGTGTGTGTGTGTATATATATATATATATATATATATATATATATATATATATATAGAGAGAGAGAGAGAGAGAGAGAGAGAGAGAGAGAGAGTGAAAGTGGCTCTGTCGTGTCCGACTCTTTGTGACCCCATGGACTATACAGTCCATTGAATTCTCTAGGCCAGAATACCAGAATACTGGAATACTGGAGTGGGTAGCCTTTCCCTTCTCCAAGGGATATTCCCAACCCAGGGATTGAATTCAGGTCTCCCACATTGCAGGCAGATTCTTTACCAGCTGAGCCACAAGGGAAGCCTATATATATATATATGCAATTTGGTCAGCAGAAATGCTCATACGAAGTGGTCCCAAGACTCTAAAGCTAAGGATAATGCACACATACTTTCTAGTGCAGATACAGCTTTGAAACTCTCTGTCTATCTTGATTGACTAGGCTGAGTTCCAGAGTTGTAATACCCAGAATAAGTCTTGAATTTATTTCTATATATACCCTAATAACAGTGGGGAATGGGTTTACTGCAACAATTGTCAGTGTCTTCTCTGAGCATTAGTACAGTCAGAAGAGTTCAACCTTTAGCCTGTGGAAAACTTTAGCTGAGGAAACTAGTAAAAATGCAGATTCCTGGGCTACATCTCAGAATTTTGCATTTAAGTATCTTTTGTGAAACAAGGAATCAACACTTTTCGCAAGCTCCAGAGGAAACACAGATAGTCTATGTACATTTTGAAAAACATTACCTTTTCTTAGGACGTGAGGCTGCAAAAGAGTCTGGCTGCCGTGTCAGGACAGAACAGGGAAGTGAAAATGAGTTTAAGGGCAGCCAACTAGAAACTTGCACCTGTATAGTATGGGGCACGTGGATAAAAGCATTCACTGAGGAGGTTTCTGTTACCCAGGATCACAAAGGGATAAACAATCAAACAACCATGTGACTAATCACTACTTTTTATGGGAAAGTACTTACATAAAGAGGACAAGAAAAGGGAATGTTAAAAGCAAAGGGTTGGCGGGGACCTGTGAGAGAAGAGTAGCTATGGATACAACTTTTAACCAACAAAGCTATGTTTTAAACTCGTAACTGCCTGACTTAAATTCCATCTATGCTGCTGCTGCTGCTAAGTCGCTTCAGTCGTGTCCGACTCTGTGTGACCCCATTGACGGCAGCCCACCAGGCTCCGCCATCCCTGGGGTTCTCCAGGCAAGAATACTGGAGTGGGTTGCCGTTTCCTTCTCCAGTGCATGAATGGGAAAAGTGAAAGTAAAGTCGCTCAGTCGTGTCTGACTCTTAGCGACCCCATGGACTGTAGCCTACCAGGCTCCTCCGTCCATGGGATTTTCCAGGCAAGAGTACTGGAGTGGGGTGCCATTGCCTTCTCCATCCATCTATGCTAGTGGTTCTCAAACTTAGAACACTTTAAGGCTGTCTAGAAAACTCCTTAAAATGATTCTAATCCATTGTTGGAGATTCTTACTCAATAGAGATGAAATGGAGGAAAATAATCCTAATGAAAGTGAACTTTGTATTAGGATCTATACCCTGGTGACACAGTGGTAAAAAAATATCTGTGTGCCAATCCAGAAGACACAAGAGATCCAGGTTCGATTCCTGAGTCAGGAAGATCCCCTAGAGTAAAAAATGGCAACCCACTTCTGTATTCTTGCCTGAGAAATCCCATGGACAGAGGATCCTGGCGGGCTACAGTCCATGGGGTTGCAAAGACTTGGACATAACTGAGAAACATAATAGTTGAACATAATATTTTGGCTCAATAGCCCTGACGAAAATGTAGTCACATAATCATACCAAACTGTACATACATACACAGTAAGGTTAGAAATGTAGTCTCTAGATAAACAGTATGTATACTGCTGAATTTTAAGGGACTATCTATAACTAAAATAAAGAAGGAGAGAATAGATGTTAGGAGAGAGCTAGCAGTCTCTGCCATAGTATTCAAACGCCACTTTCTAAAAAAACTGTCTACAGATGAAGCTAATCCTGGTTGTTTTTGTTCAGTCACTAAGTTGTGTCCAACTCTTTGCAACCCCATGGACTGCAGCATGCCATGCTTCCCTGTCTTTCACCATCTCCCAGAGTTTGTTCAAACTCATGTCCATTGAGTCAGTGATGCCATCCAACCATCTCACCCTCTGTCATCCTCTTTTTCTCCTGCCCTCAATCTTTCCCAGCATTAGGGTCTTCACCAATAAGTAGGATCTTCACCAATGAGTTAGCGCTTCACATCAGGTGGCCAAAGTATTGGAGCTTCAGCATCAGCATCAGTCCTTCTAATGAATGTTCAGGGTTGATTTCCTTTAGGATTGACTGGTTTGATCTCCTTGCTGTCCAAGGAACTCTCAAGAGTCTTCTCCAGCACCACAATTTGAAAACATGAATTCTTAGCCTTTTTATGGTCCACTCTCACATCCATACATGACTACTGGAAAAACTATAGCTCTGACTATATGGGCCTCTGTCATAGAATGCTGTAATGAATATGAGTGTGGTGACTAGTTGTTAGCAGAAGCCCAGAGAAAACCTATAGAAGCAGTTTGATCCCATTTCTACAATATCTGCATTAGTTCTAATAATATCATTGTCTAAAGTTAAAAAATTATCCCTGAGACCTTACAAAAAGGACACATTAGTTGATATAACAGTTCAAAACCCACCCCCTCATATCTCATATGGTGTAATTCCCAAAGCTCTTGGCACTAGAAAAGTTGATTAAAAGTTATAGGAATAAAAAGGAAAGAAAGGTCATATTCAATTGGAAAAGTTCAAAAGAGGCTTCCTGAGAGAAATGATAGTTGTGATAGATCTTGAAAGATGGTAGAATTTTGAAAAGTTGAAGAGGATAATATTCTGGTTCAAGGAAACAACTTGACAACAGGATCAGAGCAAGCAAAAACATAAACAAGAGACATTTTCAATGAACCTCTAATTCAACTCAATGATATTTAGAATAATTTTAACAAAAACTCTTATAAGACAAGACGGAGAATTTAAAATAAAAGGAAGTTGTAGGGATAGGGTGGGGGGTTGGGGGGGTCTGGAGGGGGAAAACATGTACACCCATGGTGGATTCATGTCAATGTATGGCAGAACAAATACAATATTGTAAAGTTAAAAAATAGAAAATAAACTAATTTTTTAAAAAAAGGAAGTTGTAGTTCTTCTCCTTTATATACTTATATTTTAATTTATTTTTTTCCTGGATTAGAAATGACCATACAATTTTGAGACTAAATTTAGCTTTCCACTAGCTTGAAATCAATAGACATACATGCTCTAACAAATTAGAGGGTGGAAAGGTTAAATACACTAGAGACTCTGCTCTACTAAGCTTTTCTTATATCATCATTAAATTTTCTCCCTTGTGCTTCTGAATTTTTTCAGTGAACATCAACTCTAATGTCTTTTTTCCAGCTTTTAATGCTTTCTAGTCCAAATGGTAGCATTTTAGCATATTATTTTTGATATATGAATATATAGTTCATCTTTATTAATATTTTTAGTCACTCAGTAAAGAGACTGAGTAACAGAAAGAGTCGATTTTGATCTGACTGTATTATGAGCTCATTTGACAGTAGCTAGGGGCAAAGCTGTAAAGTGCTGCAGAAATTGTCAAATGTCTTTAGTCTTCATTGATACAAGTTTTGCACATCACCTTTCAAATTTTATTCTCTTTCTTTCTAAGGTATTGATCCTTCATCCTTTTGATAAAGTAATTTCTCTATATATCTTTATATTTTTCTTTAAAAGTGCATCGTGAAACATTGTCAGTCTTAAATTTCCCAGTTAGTGATGTCAGAAAAATTCGTACCAACTTGACTTTTCCGAAAAAGAAAGATGATGTTTACCATCAACTGACATACACTGTATTTTTTATATAGCAGAATATTTACTTTGGAGTCACAAAAAATGCAGTTCAAAACCTGTGTCTGTCATCTTCTAAGTAAGTGGGCAAGTTACACACACTTAAAAGAGACAATACATGCAAAACAATTTGCACAATACCTGGGGGTATAGTAAATACTCTACAAGTAGTATTTTTTTTACTATGTATATAAGACAGAAATAATCATTTCATCAAAAGGATGATTAGTAAATATGTGTTTGTGACTTTAATTTTTTAATACCAACTTTTTAGAAATTCTAAAAGCAACAGAAGAACTTAATATATTTTTCAGAATAGTTAAAGATGGATTCAGAAATTATTACCACAAGGTTGAATCTCATTTGAATCAAAAGTTTGAAATGATTAAAATTAAGTCATTTCTGTTGCACTTAGAAATACAATAAATCATATGAAGCACGGACTTCTCTTTTAAAACACTTCCACATCAAATGTGACTCATTGTTTTCTTTTTCAAATGGGCCATTCCCTTTTTATTTCTTTGGAATGAGTTTGCTCATTTTAGACAAAATAATACATTACAGTACATTGAAATTTCAAGGAATCCAAGGTGGAACACACTATCAAGTGGTTAGAATAGCTCAGAGAAAATTTTGGAAATAATCAGAATATCAATATGATAGACTTTTTTAGCTATTGATAAATATTGTGTATATTTTTAATAGTGTATAACTCGGATCTTCTTTTGATCTGTCCTTGGCAGCTATACATACACAGTCAAATATTTTGTTCACATTTTTCTGAGTAAAAATCCTGCTCATATTCAATTCACCTTTCTTATCTATATGTTGTTGTCTGTTGTTCAGTCTCTAAGTTATGTCTAATTCCTTGCAACCCCATGGACTACAACATACCAGGCTTCCCTGTCCTTTACTATCTCCCAGAATTTGTTCAAATTCATGTCCATTGAGTTGGTAATGCCATCCAACCATCTCATTCTCTGCTGCCCTCTTCCCCTTTTGTCTTCAATCTTTCCCAGCAACTAATGAGTCTTTTCTAATGAGTCGACTCTTCACATCAGGTAGCCAAACTATTAGAACTGCAGTTTCAGCATCCGCCCTTCCAATGAATATTCAGGGTTGATTTCCTTTAGGATTGCCTGGTTTGATCTCCTTGCAGTCTGAGGGACTCTTGAGAGTCTGCTCCAGCACCACAATTCAAAAGCATCAATTCTTCAGCTCTCAGCCTTTTTTATTGTCCAACTCTCACATCTGTAACTGACTACTGAAAAAAAATGTAGCTTTGGCTATACAGACCTTTGTTGGCAAAGTGATGTCTCTGCTTTTTATTATGCTGCCTAGGTTTGTCATAGCTTTCCTTCCAAGGAGCAAGTGCCTTCTAATTTCATGGTTGCAGTCACTATCTGCAGTGATTTTGGAGACCAAGAAAATAAAATCTGTCACTGTTTCACTTTTTCCCTTTCTATTTGCCATGAAGTGATGGGACCAGATACCATGATCTTGGTTTATTGAATGTTGAGCTTTAAGCCAGCTTTTCACTCTCCTCTTACCTCATCAAAAAGCTTTTTAGTACTCTTCACTTTCTACCGCTAGAGCAGTATCATCTGCATATCTGAGGTTGTTGATATTTCTCCCAGCAGTCTTGACTGCAGCTTGTGATTCATCCAGCTCGTCATTTCGCATGATGTACTCTGCATAGAAGTTAAATAAGCAGATTGACAATATACAGCCTTGATGTATTCCTTTCCCAATTTTGAACCAGTCCATTGCTTCATGTTTGGATCTAACTGTTGCTTCTTGACCCACATACAGGTTTCTCAGAAAACAGGTAAAGTGGTCTGGTCTTTAAGATCTCTTTAAAGAGATTTTGGAAGAAAACAGGTAAAGTGGTCTGGTCTTTAAGATCTCTTTAAAGAGATTTTGGAAAATCTCTTTAAGAATTTTCCAAAGTTTGTTGTGATCCACAGTCAAAGTTTTTATCGTAGTCAAAGAAAGTAAAGTCGCTCAGTTATGTCCGGCTGTTTGCGACCCTATGGACTGTAGCTTGCCAGGCTCCTCTGTCCATGGGATTTTCCAGGCAAGAATACTGGAGTGGATCGTCATGTCCTTCTCCAGGGGATCTTCCCAACCCAGGGACTGAATTCAGGTCTCCCACATTGCAGGCAGACTCTACGGTCTAAGCCACCAGGAAGACTATAAGACTGTTTTTCTGAAACTTTTGCTTTCTCTATGATCCAACGAATGTTGACAATTTGATCTCTGATTGTTTGTCATTCCTTCCTCCAGTGGACCATGTTTTGTCTGAACTCTCCACTATGACCTGACTGTCTTGGGTGGCCTCGCACGGCATGGCTCATAGCTTCACTGAGTTATGCAAACCCCTTCACCATGACAAGACTGTGATCCAAAAGGGGGTCTTATCATTATTTGATAATGATCATTATTTGATCATTATTTGATAATGAATCATTATTTGATTTTTTTAATTAAATTAATGTGATCCTCATTCAGAATGCTCCCCCACCTAAAGGGAATACTGTGAATGCTTCTCTATGTTATATTTTAAAATGCTATTCTTCAGTCAAATCCATCTGAGAATATAATATGTAAAAAACAATATGCTAAATATTATATAAGTGTAAGAAAGTATAAAGCAGTTGTTATTGTTGTTTAGTCACTATGTCATGTCTGACTCTTTTGTGACCCCATGAACCGTAGCCCACCTGGGTCCTCTGTCCGTGGGATTTCCCAGGCAAGAATGCTGGAGTGGGTTGAGTTGCTATTTCCTTCTCCAGGGAATCTTTTCTACACAGGAACTGAACGTGTATCTCCTACACTAGCAGATAGATTCTTTACCACTGAGCCACCAAGGAAGCCCAGAGTGTGGTATAATAGAAAATAATTGCGTTTGGAATCTGACACTAGGTTCAAATACTGACTCTTTCTATTAACATTACTGTGTAACTTACAGCATATTAATTAACCTCTCAATTTTTCTGTAATACTTATTATTAATAAAGATTCGTAAAAGAGAATTTGAACTTAGAAAGTGGCATGATGAATGGCAAATGTGGAGTAGATACTTTGCAGTGCAGTCTTGGCATTATCAAAGACAGTTGACACAAGGTAGACCAAAGTTTGGAACTGCTTTCCATTGGTTAGGAAGCTCAAATATTCCTAGAGGGCCCAAAGGGACCAAATGAAATGTTCTGTGATCTGCTGCACTATGGAATGGGGTTGTCATCGACGAGTCAAATTTCATAATTCCCCATTCTAACCCATAACACACTCCTCAAATAACCAAATTTCATTGTTAACTAATCCTTTTTCTAATATAAGCTTTTATGCATCTGAAGAAATAAGATTCCTTAAAGAAAGAGGTCATGTTCTATCAAAGACATGGCCATTTTGCATAATTATGGCGGAATTTACTAAATAAAGGAACTATATAAAGCTCTTAGAATTCTCTTAGATTAGGTCAAGTAAACTAATTTATATCCTTGAAACAAGACACAACTCTCAGCCCTAACAAAGAATTAGATATTTTGTTTCTAAAGTACCCCAAATCTATACATGTTTATGTACAGAAAGCTTCTAAAAATATACAGAAACAATAGTATGAATGATTATCTCTGTGCTATATTAATGGGAGTTTGGGGGAGAATGTGAAAGAAAATTTTACTTTAGCATTTTCTTTCTTTTTATTCTTTTTCCTTTCACCTTTCTTTACTTTTTTCCATTATGAGCTTATATTATCCTTATTATTTAAAAAGTAGTTAATAGAAGTGACATATAGAATCAATAGGAAAAGAAGGATTATTCAAGGCCTAGTTTGGGTATAATTGACTGTCTATAATTTTGAATCTGTATATTGCATCAAACAGAAAATAAATTCTCAAGCTGTTTGAAAACAATACATTAAAAGAATGGTCTCTGGGTAAGGGAGTTTTCCTTTTTATTTATTCAGATTCAAAAAGCAAAAATTGTATAAAATAAATAAATTTAAGCACATAAAAATTCAAAACATTAGGAAAGCAGAACTATAACAAAATTATGGCCTAAAAAGGTTTCTACTTCTAGCCATGATGGAATGCTGCTGCTGCTGCTAAGTCACTTCAGTCGTGTCCGACTCTGTGCGACCCCACAGACGGCAGCCCACCAGGCTCCGCCATCCCTGGGATTCTCCAGGCAAGAACACTGGAGTGGGTTGTCATTTCCTTCTCCATGATAGAATAATGAGAACCAAACTTGCCAGCTCATGGTAAACAACTAGAAAACTGGGCTAAATATGTGAAACAATTATTTTCAGTTTGGACAAGAAGTAGCACAGGACTGTCATTCTTGAGAAAAATGAAACTAATGGGGACAGCATTATGATTGCCTGGCTTTCTACTTGGATATACATTCACGAACTCTGTTCAAGAAGAAAGAACTGAAACAGATCCTTGTGGTCATACTGAGTTCAGATAGAGATCAGAATTGAGGTGGTTGCAGTGGCTGGAATTTGTGAGTACAGGAGGGAGATATACAGAACAATAGCTCCAGATATATGCCTAATGATTTTCATGAGTCTTGCTAAATATTAACTTGAACATGTATAGGATGTAATTCCAGGAGTTTGAGCAAAGAACAGGTGTGGAGCTGAATCTGAGCAATATCCAGAATTTATACAGTGATGGGAGACAAAATTTCTAACCATATGGGGTGTAAAATCCTTGTTGGAAAGTCAGGACAATCAATAAATACTCCAGAAGGGCCATGTCTTCATAGTAAGGATAACTTAGATATAGAACTACCATAGCAAAGTTTAAAATCAGACTCCAAGGGATCAAACTGTTTCAAAAGCAAGTTAACTGCCTGTCAAAATGAAGTTCTCCACTCTGAAAAGTTAAGGAAAATCCAGTACTCCACAATATAAAACTCCCAGAATTCAGCATCTAATAAAAATTTACTATGCATGTGTACAAGCAAAAGCTTTGCACCAGCAAAAGAAGAAAAAAATCACTAATAGAAACAGACACAGAATTAACAAAAATGATGGAATCAGCAGACAATGGATGTAAAACAGCTGCAAAAGGATATATGCTACAGAATAATAAGGAAAGAAATGAGAGAAAAAATGAGTGGAGCCATACTATGGATATATAAAAATTTGTTTATCCAATCACCTGTTGATAGACATCTAGAAACTTTCTTTCCCCAGTTTTTGGCTATTAGATAGATTTTGTATGAACATTTGTAGTAAGACTTTGTGTGAACATACGGTCTCATTTCTCTTAGGAAAATAGCTAGAAGTATAACTTCTGGGTCATGTGTAATATGTGTTGAACTTTATAAGAAACTGCTAAACTGTTTTTCACTTTGCATTCCAACAAGCAATGTATGACTTATTTGACATACTCAACAACAGTTGGAATTATTATTTTTAACTTTAGCCATTCTAGTGAGTATATAATGATATTTTTTATTGCTTAAATTTGCATTAGCTTGATATTATTCAAATATATATGCGCCTTTGACCATTTGTAAATGTTCTTTTGTGAAATGTCAGTCTTTTACTATTTTTTAATTAACTTGACTCATTATTAAGTTGTAAGAATTCTTTTTACAATCTGAACATAAGTCCTTTGTCAGATCTATGCAGTGCAAATATTTGCTTCAATTCAGTGACTTGCCTTTTCATTTCTTTAACAGTGTCATTCAAAAATACTAGTTTTGGGGCGGGGCTAAGATGGCGGAGGAATAGGATGGGGAGACCACTCTCTCCTCCACAAATTTGTCGAAAGAACATCTGAACGCTGAGCAAACTTCACAAAACTACTTCTGAACGCTGGCAGAGGACATCAGGCATCCACAAAGACAGTGCATTATCTTCAAAAGAGGTAGGAGAAATTATAAAAGATAAAAAGAGAGACAAAAGAGTTAGGGACAGAGACCCATCCCGGGGAGGGAGTCGTAAAAGAGGAGAAATTTCCAAGCACCAGGAAACCCTCTCACCGGCGGGTTTGGGGGAAGATTTCTTATCTCGGAGGGCAACATAACTGGGATTAAAAATAAATAAAACCCACAGATTACGTGCCTAAAGCAACTCCCAGCAAAGAACCCCAGACGCTCACATCATCCGCCACCAGCAAGTGGAGGCTGAACGGAGAGGAGCGGGCGTCACTGCTTAGGGTAAGGACCGGGCCTGAGTGCCCTGAGGGCAATCTGAGGGAGCTAATGTGAGATAGTAACCTAAACTGTGGGACAGACAGAGAGAGAGAACTATCCTGTGAAAAGCCCAACTCTAAGGCACTGCCGGCCCGCTCACAGAAAAAAGGACTGAGCGATACCAGAGGAGAGCTAGCCGGCTGCGGACCGCCCCATCCCCCGCCGGACACAGCAGGCAGGCGGGGCCAGCCAGAGCCGGAAAGGGGCAAACTCGGCCCCAGAGAGGGCACCCCCTACCAAACTGCAAACAGGCTCCCAGTTTCTAAGCAAAGACTGCCTGAGATCCCGGAGGGTCGACAGCTGCCGGGAGGGTTGCAGCCAGAGACCAGCTCCCCAGAACCGACACAAAGCACACCGGAGCCGGGCGCGCCCGTAAACCGAGGCAGGGACCAAGGAGGTGATAAGCCGCACCGCCCCAACAGGGGAGAGTGCGCTCGCCAAACTCCAGGCCGCCTGAGCAGCTCTGACTGGGAACGGCACAAGCCGCGGGCGAAACCGAGTCTGCGCCTTTGTGGAGTAACCGGGAGCCTGAACCTGAGCTGCTTAGACCTGGGAAGTGCACGCAGCTCAGGGCCCGCTCCCCGGCCGAGTAACCTGAAGCCTGAGTAGGGTAGACGGGGAAAGCACACACGCCGTGAGCGGGGCCGAACCCAGTGTGGCCAAGACACTGCGAGCTCACCACACACACGCCAGGTTTGCAGTGTTCCTCCCTCCCCACAGCACGACTGAACAAGCGAACCTAAAGAGACCACCTCCACCCCTTTGCTGCAGGGAGGAAATTAGATACTGAAGAGACCTCCAAACAGAAGGCAAATAAACAGAGGGAAGCACCTTGGAAGTGACAGGCCAACAGATAAAAATCCCTGTAGTTAATACCGACTGCATTGAAAGGGGCCTATAGATCTTGAAAAGTAGAAGCAGGAACAAGGATCTATCTGAAACTGAGCAGACCCCACACTGCTCACAACAGCTCCAGAGAAAGTCCGGCAAATATATTTTTTTACTATTATTATTATTTTTTTTTATTTTTTTCTCTTCTTTCCTTTTTCTTCATGTCCTCTATTACACCTTTAACTTTCGTTTTCATAACCCACTATTAACTTGCAAAAAAAAAAAAAACTTTTTGAAGCAAACTGCATACATATATCTTATACCTTTTGTGTTTTCTTTTTTTTACTGTTTTTTTCCTGTTTTACTTTTTTTACTGTTTCTTTTTTTACTGTTTTACTGTTTTTTTTTCTTTTTACTGTTTCCTTTTTTTTTTATATTGTAAGTTTTATAAGAGTCTAACCTCTACTCTAGATTTTTAATCTTTGTTTTACATATTTGATATCAATTTTGTACATTTAAGAACCCAATCTTTAGGACCCATTTTTACTCAGGATTGTGATCACTGGCCTGATTACTCTCTCCCCCTATTGATGCTCTTTCTTCTCCCCCAGGGAACCTCTATCTCCCACCCTCCTCCTTCTCTTCTCAACCCAATTCTGTGAATCTCTGAGGGTGTTCTGGGTACCGGAGAACACTTCAGGAACAGAATACTGCCCAGATCTCTCTCTCCCCTCTTGATTCCTCCCTTTCTACTCATGCTCAACTCTATTACCTTCCTCCCCCCTCTCTATGTATCTCTGTGAACCACTCTGACGGTTCCAGACTGTGGAAAGCACAGAGGGAAGTGCTTACTGGATAGATTGCTCTCTCCACATTTGAATTCCCCTCTTCCCCTCCTGGTCACCTCAACTGCCCCTCACCTCATCTCTCCATGTAACTCAGTGAACCTTTCTGGGTATCCCTCACTGTGGAGAATCCTTTCACCATTAACCTAAAAGTTTTATTATTGATGCTGTATAGATGGAGAAGTCTTGAGGCTACTGCAAGAATAAGACTGAAAACCAGGGGAAACATTAATTAATAAGAGTCCATCCAAGAGCCTCCACATATACACTGAAACCAAGCTCCACCCAAGAGCCAATAAGTTCCAGAGCAAGACATACCACGCAAATTCTCCAGCAACGCAGGAACATAACCCCGAGCATCAATATACAGGCTGCCCAGAGGCACACCAAATCCATAGACATCTCAAAAATTAATACTGGTCACTCAATTGCACTCTAGAGAGCAGAAATCCAGCTCCACCCACCAGAACACCGACACAAGCTCCCCTAACCAGGAAGCCTTGACAAGCCACCTGTCCAACCCCACCCACAGTGAGGAACCTCCACAATAAAGAGGAACTTCAAACTACCAGAATACAGAAAGGCCACGCCTAACACAGCAATCTAAAAAAGATGAAAAGGCAGAGAAATACTCAGCAAGTAAAGGAAAATGAGAAATGCCCACCAAACCAAACAAAAGAGGAAGAGATAGGGAATCTATCTGAAAAAGAATTTAGAATAATGATAATAAAAATGATCCAAAATCTTGAAAGCAAAATGGAGTTACAGATAAATAGCCTGGAGACAAGGATTGAGAAGATGCAAGAAATGTTTACCAAGGACTTAGAAGAAATAAAAAGGAGTCAATATAGAATGAATAATGAAATAAAGGAGATAAAAGACACTCTGGAGGGAACCAACAGTAGAATAATGCAGGCAGAAGATAGGATAAGTGAGGTAGAAGATAGAATGATGGAAATAAATGAAGCAGAGAGGAAAAAAGAAAAAAAGAATCAAAAGAAATGAGGAAAACCTCAGGGACCTCTGGGACAATATGAAATGCCCCAACATTCGAATCATAGGAGTCCCAGAAGAAGAAGATAAAAGGAAAGGCCATGAAAAACTACTCGAGGAGATAGTAGTTGAAAATTTCCCTAAAATGAGGAAGGAAATAGTCACAGAAGTCCAAGAAACCCAGAGAGTTCCAAACAGGATAAACCCAAGGCGAAACACCCCAAACACATATTAATCAAATTAACAAAGATCAAACACAAAGAACAAATATTAAAAGCAGCAAGGGAAAAACAACAAATAACACACAAGGGGATCCCCATAAGGATAACAGCTGATCGTTCAATAGAAACCCTTCAGGCTAGAAGGGAATGGCAAGACATACTTAAAGTAATGAAAGAGAATTATCTACAACCCAGATTACTGTACCCAGCAAGGATCTCATTCAGATATGAAGGAGAATTCAAAAGCTTTACAGACAAGCAAGAGCTGAGGGAATTCAGCACCACCAAACCAGCTCTCCAACAAATGCTAAAGGATCTTCTCTAAACAGGAAACACAGAAAGGATGTTTCAACACGAACTGAAAACAACAAAGTAAATGGCAACGGGATCATACTTATCAATAATTACCTTAAATGTAAATGGGTTGAATGCCCCAACCAAAAGACAAAGGCTGGCTGAATGGATACAAAAACAAGACCCCTATATATGCTGTCTACAAGAGACCCACCTCAAAACTAGGGACACACACAGGCTGAAAGTGAAGGGATGGAAAAACATATTTCATGCAAACGGAGACCAAAAGAAAGCAGGAGTCACAATACTCATTTCAGATAAAATAGACTTTAAAATAAAGGGTGTGAAAAGGGACAAAGAAGGACACTACATAAAGATCAAAGGATCAATCCAAGAAGAAGACGTAACAATCATAAATATATATGCACCCAACATAGGAGCACCACAATATATAAGGCAAATACTAACAAGTATGAAAGGGGAAATTAACACTAACACAATAATAGTGGGAGACTTTAATACTCCACTCACACATATGGATAGATCAACTAAACAGAAAATTAACAAGGAAACACAAACTTTAAATGATACAATAGACAAATGAGATTTAATTGATATTTACAGGACTTTCCACCCCAAAACAATCAATTTTACCTTTTTCTCAAGTGCACACGGAACTTTCTCCAGGATAGATCACATCCTGGGCCATAAATCTAGCCTTGGTAAATTAAAAACAACTGAAATCATCCCAGCCATCTTCTCTGACCACAATGCAGTAAGTTTAGACCTCAATTACAGGAAAAAAACTATTAAAAATTCCAACATATGGAGGCTAAACAACACGCTTCTGAATAACCAACAAATCACAGAAGAAATCAAAAAAGAAATCAAATTATGCATAGAAATGAATGAAAATGAAAACCTGACAACCCAAAACCTATGGGACACTGTAAAAGCAATGCTAAGGGGAAGGTTCATAGCAATACAGGCGTACCTCAAAAAACAAGAAAAAAATCAAATAAATCAACTAACTCTACACCTAAAGCAACTAGAGAAGGAAGAAATGAAGAACCCCAGGGTCAGTAGAAGGAAAGAAATCTTAAAAATTAGGGCAGAAATAAATGCAAAAGAAACAAAAGAGACCAGAGCAAAAATCAACAAAACTAAAAGCTGGTTTTTCGAGAAGATAAACAAAATTGACAAGCCATTAGCCACACTCAACAAGAAAGAAAGGGAGAAGAATCAGAACAACAAAATTAGAAATGAAAATGGAGAGATCACAACAGACTCCACAGAAATACAAAGGATCATAAGAGACTACTACCAACAGCTATATGCCAATAAAATGGACAACTTGGAAGAAATGGACAAATTCTTAGAAAAGTATAACTTTCCAAAACTGAACCAGGAAGAAATAGAAGATCTTAACAGACCCATCACAAGCACGGAAATCGAAACTGTAATCAGAAATCTTCCAGCAAATCAAAGCCCAGGACCAGATGGCTTCACAGCGGAAATCTACCAAAAATTTAGAGACGAGCTAACACCTATCCTACTCAAACTCTTCCAGAAAATTGCAGAAGATGGTAAACTTCCAAACTCATTCTATGAGGCCACCATCACCCTAATTCCAAAACCAGACAAAGATGTCACAAAAAAAGAAAACTACAGGCCAATATCACTGATGAACATAGATGCAAAAATCCTTAATAAAATTCTAGCAAACAGAATCCAACATCATATTAAAAAGATCATACATCATGACCAAGTGGGCTTTAACCCAGGAATGCAAGATTTTTTTAACATCCGCAAATCAATCAATATAATACACCACATTAACAAATTGAAAGATAAAAACCATATGGTTATCTCAATAGATGCAGAAAAAGCCTTTGACAAAATTCAGCATCCATTTATGATAAAAACCCTCCAGAAAGCAGGAATAGAAGGAACATACCTCAACATAATAAAAGCTATATATGACAAACCCACAGCAAACATTATCCTCAATGGTGAGAAAGTAAAAGCATTTCCCCTAAAGTCAGGAACAAGGCAAGGATGCCCACTTTCACCACTACTATTCATCATAATTTTGGAAGTTTTAGCCACAGCAATCAGAGCAAAAAAAGAAATAAAAGGAATCCAGATAGGAAAAGAAGAAGTAAAACTCTCACTGTTTGCAGATGACATGATCCTCTACATAGAAAACCCTAAGACTCTACTAGAAAATTACTAGAGCTAATCAATGAATATAGTAAAGTTGCAGGATATAAAATTAACACACAGAAATTCCTTGCATTCCTATACTCCAATAATGAGAAAACAGAAAGAGAAATTAAGGAAACAATACCATTCACCACTGCAACAAAAAGAGTAAAATACTTAGGAATATATCTACCTAAAGAGAAAAAAAGACTTATATATAGAAAACTATAAAACAGTGATGAAAGAAATCAAAGAGGACACAAACAGATGGAGAAATATACAGTGTTCATGGATTGGAAGAATTAATATAGTGAAAATGAGTATACTACCCAAAGCAATCTATAGATTCAATGCAATCCCTATCAAGCTACCAATGATATTTTTCACAGAACTAGAAAAAATCATCTCACAATTTGTATGGAAATATAAGAAACCTCGAATAGCCAAAGCAATCTTGAAGAAGAAGAATGGAACTGGAGGAATCAACCTGCCTGACTTCAGGCTCTACTACAAAGCCACAGTCATCAAGATAGTATGGTACTGGCACAAAGATATAAATATAGATCAATGGAACAAAATAGAAAGCCCATAGATAAACCCACGCACCTATGGACACCTTATCTTCGACAAAGGAGGCAAGAATATACAATGGGGAAAAGACAATCTCTTTAACAAGTGGTGCTGGGAAAACTGGTCAAACACTTGTAAAAGAATGAAACTAGAACACTTCCTAACACCACACACAAAAATAAACTCAAAATGGATTAAAGATCTAAACATAAGACCAGAAACTATAAACCTCCTAGAGGAAAACATAGGCAAAACACTCTCCGACATAAATCACCACAGGATCCTCCATGACCCACCTCCCAGAATATTGGAAATAAAAGCAAAAATAAACAAATGGGACCTAATTAAAATTAAAAGCTTTTCCACAACAAAGGAAACTATAAGCAAGGTGAAAAGACAGCCTTCATAATGGGAGAAAATAATAGCAAACGAAGCAACAGACAAACAATTAATCTCAAAAATATAGAAGCAACTCCTGGAGCTCAATTCCAGAAAAATAAACGACCCGATCAAAAAATGGGCCAAAGAACTAAACAGACATTTCTCCAAAGAAGACATACAGATGGCTAACAAACACATGAAAAGATGCTCAACATCACTTATTATTAGAGAAATGCAAATCAAAACCACAATGAGGTGCCATTTCACACCAGTCAGAATGGCTGCTATACAAAAGTCTCCAAGCAATACATGCTGGAGAGGGTGTGGAGAAAAGGGAACCCTCTTACACTGTTGGTGGGAATGCAAACTAGTACAGCCACTATGGAGAACAGTGTGGAGATTCCTTAAAAAACTGGGAATAGAACTGCCATATGACCCAGCAATCCCAGTGCTCTGCATACACACTGAGTAAACCAGAATTGAAAGAGACGCGTGTACCCCAATGTTCATCGCAGCACTGTTTACAATAGCCAGGACATGGAAGCAACCTAGATATCCATCAGCAGACGAATGGATAAAGAAGCGGTGGTACATATACACAATGGAATATTACTCAGCCATTAAAAAAATACATTTGAATCGGTTCTACTGAGATGGATGAAACTGGAGCCCGTGATACAGTGTGAAGTAAGGCAGAAAGAAAAACACCAGTACAGTATGCTAATGCATATATATGGAATTTGAAAGATGGTAACGATAACCCTATATACGAGACAGAATAAGAGACACAGATGCATAGAACAATCTTATGGACTCTGAGGGAGAAGGTGAGGGTGGGACATTCTGGGAGAATAGCATTGAAACATGTATATTATCATATGTGAAACAGAACACCATTCCATGTTTGATGCATGAGACAAATGCTCAGGGCCGCGGCAATGGGATGACCCAGAGGGATGGGATGAGGACGGAGGTGGGTGGGGGGTCCAGGAAGGGGAACACATGTAAACCCATGGCTGATTCATGTCAATGTATGGCAAAAACTATTACAATATTGTAAAGTAATTAGCCCCCAACTAAAATAAATAAATTTATTAAAAAAAATACTAGTTTTTTTTTTTTCAATTTTGAAGAAATTGATTTTATTATTTGTTTCTCTTTTGGTTTATGTTCTCTGTAATGTAGCTAAGAAATCTTTGGCTAAAGCATGGTCACGGAGATCTTTTCTTGCTTTTCTCCTAGAAGCTTTATAGTTTAGTGTTCACATTTATTTCTCTGATTTATTTGGAGTTAATTTTTGTGTATGGTATCAGGTATGAATTGATATTTATTTTTTCCATATGCATATCCAGTTATTCCAGCATCATTTGTTGAAAAGACTATTCTTTCTCCATTGAATTATCTTGCCATTTTCAAATAACATTAATGCGGGTCTGCACATTGTGGTTTTATCCTGTTCCATTGATCTATATATTTATTTTTATCACACGACACATTAAAATTACTATAGCTTCACAACAATTAAGTAGTGTAAGCTCTTCCAATTTTATTTTTGTTTTTAATGATTTTTCTAACTATTCTGACTCTTGCATTTTTTATGTATAATTTGAATGAAGTCATCAGTTTCTACAAATCAAGTGGTAGAATCATGTTTGATACTTCAATGAATCTGTATATCAATTGGGGAGAATTGCTATATTCATTTTTTTGAATCTTGAAATACATGGACATAATGTATCTTTCCATTGATTTTTTAAAATTTTGTCTCACCAATGTTATGTAATTTCAGTATGTAAACATCAAACATGTTTTGATAACTTTATGTGCATGCCTTTCATGTGTTTGATTTTATTATAAATGTTTATTATTTTAATTTCCAATTGTTCACTGAAATTGTATATAAATGCAATCAATTTTTGTATACTGACTGTGTATATTGCAAACTTGCTAAGTTCACTTTTTTGTAGATTTATTATTTTTTATTATTTATTTATTATTTTTTTTTTTTTTACTTTACAATATTGTATTTGTTTTGCCATACATTGACATGAATCCACCATGGGTGTACATGTTTTCCCCTTCCAGAACCCCCCTCCCACTTCCCTCCCCATCCCATCCCTCTGGGTCATCCCGGTGCAACAGCCCCGAGCGCCCTGTATCATGCATCGAACCTGGGCTGGCGATTCGTTTCACTGATCACATCATCTATGAATACTTCATTTTCAGTTGGTATTTTTTTTTTGTTGCTTCTTTTTGATTTCCTTGTTGCACTGACTGGCACCTCCAGGAGAATATTAAATATAAATGGTGAGAATGAACATTGTCATCTTTTTCCTGATCATAGGGGGAAAGTATGTGTTGTTTCACCATTAAGTGTAATGTTAGCTGTTGGTTTTTCATAGACATTGTTTATCAGGTTTAGGAACTTCGTTTCTATTGAGGAGCCTTGTTGAATTTTTTCGAAGGTTTCTTGGCATTTAGTGAATTGATAAAATCATATTGCTTGTTTATTTGATTAAGATGAATTATAGATGAATTATGGCATTTTGGGCTTCCCAGGTGGCACTAGTGGTAAAGAACCCGCCTGCTAGTGCAAGAGATGTAAGAGACCAGGGTTTGATACCTGGGTTGGAAAGATCCCCTGGAGGAGGGCACTGCAACCCCCTCCAATATTCTTGCCTGGAGAATCCCATGCACAGAAGAACCTGTCGGGCTACGGTCCATAGGGTTGCAAAAGTTGAACACGAGTGAAACGACTTAGCATTCACTCATAACAACTAGTTTCTAAGATGATAAATCAACTTTGTATTCCTAATAAAATAAAACTCATTTATTTGTGTTGTATTATTTCATATATTTTTGAAATTTCATATTTTGTTACTTTCTGTGTCTATCTCCATGAAAATCATTTGTCTGTAATTGTGTTTTTCTTGTAATGGCTTCATTTGGTTTTGGTCTCAGTCTAATTCTGAAATAAAAAAAATAATAATAATTTTGGAAGTGACCTCTCTTCTTTATTTTCTAAAAGAATTTGTGTAGGATTGTATTTATTTTCTCTTTGAATACTTGACAGAATTTACCAGTGAGTCATCTGGGCCTGGAATTTTCATTATGAGAAGATTTTTAATTATAAATTCAATTTATTTAATAAATATAATTCTATTCAGATTATCTATTTATTTTGTCTCCATTTTGAGAATGTCTTCTTTAAGGAATTTGTAGAGGTTATTGAAAAAGTCTGTCCCTAGTATTATTTTATTATTATTATTATTTTTAGCTGAAAGATATGTAGTGATGTCCCCCATTTCATACTGATTATGAAAGTTTGTGTCTTCCATCTCTTTTTTCTCAGTTTAATTTACTGAACTTTTTCCAAGAACCACCGTTATGTGTCCCTGATTTTCTCTAGATATTTTTTGTCATTAATTTTAATGTTTTCTGATAGTTATTATTTTCTTCCTTCTTGCTTATGGTTTAATTTGATCTTTGTTTTCTTGTTTCTTAAAAGAGAAATCTAGGTCACTCATTCAGAGCCTTTCTTCATATGCTTTTCATATTCTAGCATAAGTATCTAAGCACTTCTTTAGCTATATCCCACAATCTGATAAGTGTTTTGATTTTAATGTAGTTCAAAAGATTTTCTTACATCCCTTGGAAGTTCTTCTTTGATCCATGGGTTACTTAGAAATGTCTTTTATAAGCTTACCTGTATAGGGATGGGATTTTTAAGATATTTTACATAATGATTATTAATTGTCTTTTTTATTATAAGGCATAATTTTGATGATTTAAGTTTATTTAGACTTAGGGTCTCAAAGAGTTGGACACGACTGAGTGATTAAAACACACATAGACTTACTGAAACATGTTTTTATTGCCTATATTAGGATATATCCTAGTGAATGAATCATGTGAATTTGAAAAGAGCAGAATTCCATTTCAATTTCTGCAGAGGCGACTGAGGGCTTTAGAGGGAGAATGAAAGAGTAAGGAGGTGGAATGGTAATCATATGATTTTTACCTTTCAATTAATTAATGTGGTGTATTACATTGATTGATTTGCAGATATTAAAGAATCCTCACATCCCTGGGATAAAGCCCACTTGGTCATGATATATGATCTTTTTAATATGTTGTTGGATTCTGTTTGCTAGGATTTTGTTAAGGATGTTCATCAGTGATATTGGCCTATAGTTTTCTTTTTTTGTGGCATCTTTATCTTGTTTTGGTATTAGGGTGCTGGATCGTGTCCTCATAGAATGAGTTTGAAAGTATACCTTCCTCTTCATTTTTCTGGAACAGCTTGAGTAGGATAGATGTTAGCTCTTCTCTAAATTTTTGGTAGAATTCAGCTGTGAAGCCATCTGGTCCTGGGCTTTTGTTTGTTGGAAGATTTCTGATTACAGTTTCGATTTCTGTGCTTGTGATGGGCCTGCTAAGATTTTCTATTTCTTCCTGATTCAGTTTTGGGGAGTTATACTTTTCTAAGAATTTGTCCGTTTCTTCCAAGTTGTCCATTTTATTGGCATATAGTTGATGATAGTAGTCTCTTATGAGTCTTTGTATTTCTGCATTGTCTGTTAAGATTTCTCCATTTTCATTTCTAATGTTGTTAATTTGATTCTTCTCCCTTTGTTTCTTGATGAGTCTGGCTAATGGTTTCTCAATTTTATTTATCTTCTCGAAGAACCAGCTTTTAGCTTTGTTGATTTTTGCATTTCCCCTAAAATCAGGAACAAAACAAGGGTGCCCACTCTCACCACTACTATTGAACATAGTTTTGGAAGTTTTAGCCATAGCAATCAGAGAAGAAAATAAAATAAAAGGAATCCAGATTGGAAAAGAAAAATTAAAATTCTCACTGTTTGCAGATGATGTGATCCTCTACATAGAAAACCCTAAAGACTCCACCAGAAAATTACTAGAGCTAATCAATGAATACGGTAAAGTTGCAGGATATGAAAATAACACACAGAAATCCCTGGCATTCCTATACACTAACAATGAGACAACATAATGAAAAATTAAGGAAACAATCTCATTCACCATTGCAACGAAAAGAATAAAGTATGTAAGAATAAATTTACCTAAAGAAACAAAAGACCTATATATAGAAAACTATAAAACACTGATGAAAGAAATCAGAGGACACAAATAAATGGGAAAATACATCATGTTCATGTATTGGAAGAATCAATATAGTGAAAATGAGCATACTACCCAAAGCAATCTGTAGATTCAATGCAATCCCTATCAAGCTACCAATGGTATTTTTCACAGAACTAGAATAAATAATTTCACAACTTGTATGGAAATACAAAAAAAAAAAAAAAAAAACACCTCGAATAACCAAAGCAATCTTGAGAAAGAAGAATGGAACTGTAAGAATCAACCTGCCTGACATCAGCCTATACTACAAAGATGCAGTCATCAAGACAGTATGGTACTGACACAAAGATAGAAATATAGATCAATGGAGCAAAATAGAAAGCCCAGAGATAAATCCACGCACCTATGGCCACCTTATCTTTGACAAAGCAAGCAAGAATATGCAATGGAGAAAAGGCAATCTCTTTAAGCAGTGGTGCTGGGAAAACTGGTCAACCACCCATAAAAGAATGAAACTAGAACACTTTCTAACACCATACACAAAAATTAACTCAAAATGAATTAGAGATCTAAATGTAAGACCAGAAACTATAAAACTCCTAGAGGAAAACATAGGCAAAACACTCTCTGACATAAATCACAGCAGGATCCTGTATGACTCACCTCCCAGAGTAATGGAAATAAAAGCAAAAATAAACAAATGGGACCGAATTAAACTTAAAAGCTTTTGCACAACAACGGAAACTCAGCAAGGTGAAAAGACAGCATTCACAATGGGAGAAAATAATAGCAAATGAAGCAACTGACAAATAATTAATCTCAAAAATACGCAAGCAACACCTACAACTCAATTCCAGAAAAAAATAAATGACCCAATCAAAAAATGGGCCAAAGAACTAAACAGACACTCCTCCAAAGAAGACATTCAGATGGCTAACAAACACTTGAAAAGATGCTCATATCACTCATTATCAGAGAAATGCAAATCAAAACCCCAATGAGGTACCATCTCATGCCAGTCAGAATGGCTGCTATCCAAAAGTCTACAAGCAATAAATGCTGGAGAGGGTGTGGAGAAAAGGGAACCCTCTTACATTGTTGGTGGGAATGCAAACTAGTACAGCCACTATGGAGAACAGTGTGGAGATTCCTTAAAAAACTGAAAATAGAACTGCTGTATGACCCAGCAATCCCACTGCTGGGTACATACACTGAGGAAACCAGAATTGAAAGAGACATGTGTTCTCCAATGTTCATCGCAGCACTGTTTATACTAGCCAAGACATGGAAGCAACTTAGATGTCCATCGGCAGATGAATGGATAAGATAGCTGTGGTACATATACACAATGCAATATTACCCAGCCATCAAAAGGAATACATTTGAATTAGTTCTAATGAGATGGATGAAACTGGAGCCTATTATACAGAGTGAAGTAAGTCTGCAAGATAAACATCAATACAGTATATTAAGCATATATATGGAATTTAGAAAGATGGTAACAATGACCCTATATGCGAGACAACAAAAGAGACACAAATGTATAGAACAGTCTTTTGGACTCTGTGGGAGAAGGCGAGGGTGGGATGATTTGAGAGAATAGCATTGAAAGATGTATAGTATCATATGTGAAACAGATCGCCAGTCCATGTTCAATGCATGAGACAAGGTGCTCACGGCTGGTGCACTGGGATGACCCTGAGGGTTGGGATGGGGAGGGAAGTGGGAGGGGGGTTCAGGATGGGGAACACATGTACACCCATGGCTGATTCATGTCAATGTATGGCAAAACCCACTACAATATTGTAAAGTAGTTAGCCTCCAATTAAAATATATAAATTAAAAATTAAAAAATACCAAAGAAAAGATTTTATCCTCCCACAGAGACTGAAAGACAGAATCTTTTTTTCCCCTAATGATTATTAATACACTTCAAAGTAATGAGAAAGATATTTCTGAGTCATAAGTTTTATATGTGTGTGTGTGTGTGTGTGTGTGTGTGTGTGCATCTCAAATTGTAAACCCCTTTTAGCAAATGCTCTAAGGAACAAAGTTAACGGACCTATGTCAGGTGTTTCATTAGATCAAATAACAAATTTTTTGGCTTGTGCACTGTTACTCAGTCTTGTCCGACTCTTTGCAACCCCATGGACTGTAGCCTGCCAGGCCCCTCTGTTCAGGCTCCTCATGTCCATTCTTCCAGAAAGAATACTGGAGTGAGTTGCCATTTCCTCCTGCAGGGAATCCTCCCAACCCCGGGAAACAACGCATGTCTTCTGTGTCTCCTCCATTAGCAGGCTAATTCTTTACCACTGAACCACCTGGGAGGCCCCAAATCTTTTGACAGCTCTAATTATTTGCAGACAGGTATTCAAAAGGGCGCTGGATCATCCCAGGAACCCAGCCTTAGGCTGCTAGAAGCAATGCCAGTGTTTGTCAAGAATCCTAGCACAGGAGTGTGGATGGAGTCTTTTTGTGCCAGAGTTCTTTACAAGATCTCAATCGTGTTCTATACCCTTACTGATTTTCTGTATACTTGTTCTATAAGTTTTGAGAGGCCGATTTTTACATTCCCATCCAAAATTGTTAATTAGTTTATTTCTGTCATCAATTCATGTAATTTTAATCTGTGTTTATATATACATATATATTAATATTTGAAATTGTTTGGTCCTCTTGATGAATTGATTGATTGATCCCTTTATCATTATTAAATTTCCTTCTTTATTCCTGGTGACATTCCTTGTTCTGAAGACAATTTTGTTTGCTATTAATATAGCCACTCTACTTCTATTTAGAACATGAGTATCAAGTTGTGCTAACATTTCTTGAACAGGCTATTCTTTCCTTCATTGAATAGCCTTGCTACCTTTACCAAAAACCAATTGACCAGGATTTCTGACAAGGTGACTCATGTACCCCAATGTTCATTGCAACACTATTTATAATAGCCAGGACATGAAAGAAACCTAGATTTCCATCGACAGATGAATAGATAAAGAAGCTGTGGTACATATATACAATGGAGTATTTGTTGATGTTGTTGCTTAGTTGCTAAGTCATGTTAATTTTTTTTACAACCCTGTAGCCTGAAAGGCTCCTCAGTCCATGGGTTTTCCCAGCAAGAATACTCGAGTGTGTTCCATTTCTTTCTCCAGGGGATCTTCCCAACCCAGGGATTGAATCCACATCTCCTGCATTAGCAGGGGGATTCTTTACCTCTGAGCCACCAGGAAAACCCACAATGTAATATTACTCAGCCATAAAAAGGAATGGATTTGAGTCAGTTGAACTGAGATGGATGAATTTAGAGCCTGCTATACAGAATGAAGTAAGTCAGAAAGAGAAAAACACATATCATATATTAACATATACATATGGATTCTAGAAAAATGATACTGATGAATCTTATTTTTAGGGCAGGAAGAGTCCCGGCCATAGAGAATTGACTTGTGGACACAGTGGAGAAAGTAGAGGATGGGACAAAATGAGACAGTAACATTGAAATATATACATTACCATGTGTTAAATGGATAGCTAGTTGGAAGTTCGGAGAAGGCAATGGCACCCCACTCCAGTACTCTTGCCTGGAGAATCCCATGGACGGAGGAGCCTGGTGGGCTGCAGTCCATGGGGTCGCTAAGAGTCGGACACGACTGAGCGACTTCACTTTCACTTTTCCCTTTCATGCACTGGAGAAGGAAATGGCAACCCACTCCAGTATTCTTGCCTGGAGAATCCCAGGGATGGCGGAGCCTGGTTAGCTGCCATCCATGGGGTCTCACAGAGTCGGACACGACTGAAGCGACTTAGCAGCAGCAGCAGCAGTTGGAAGTTGCTATATAACACAGGGAGCTCAGCCTGGTGCTCTGTGATGACCTATAAGGGTGGGATGGGGGTGGGAAGGAGGTTCTAGAGGGAAGGGACATATGTATACTTATGGATGGTTCACATTGTTGTATGGCAGAAACCAAAACAACATTGTAAAACAAGTATCCTACAATTTAAAATAAATTTTAAAAAAACGAGAAGATAAAATAAGAAAGCACTAGGAATTTGTCACTTCACCTAGACAATAATTATACTGAGAAAAACTATTTTAGGTAACTGCTTTGGAACTCTGTTGTCTGTCTAAACACTTCCAACTTTGGAGGGGGAAGATTGGCTTACAAATTGCAGTTCATTTTGATCATTTTCAGCCTTTAGTACTCTAGAAACTACCCTTCTCTCATCCTTCTAGCCACGTGGCAAGCAACCATGCCCATATTTGGATATGGCTTACTCAAGTCAGGGTGGATAATAAGAATAGTATAGATATAACAGGAACACTAAAAAATTAAACTCAAATATGAACACACAAGTGCAGCTGGATAACCACATATATAAGAATGAAGTGGAACCACTTCCTATGCCATATTCAAAAATGACAAAATGGATCATAGACCCAAAGATGACAGCATAAATTATTATTTTTTAAAAAAAGAAGAAAGTACAGGTATAAATCTTTGTGATCTTAGAATAAAAAAAAATTCTTAGGTATAATATCAAAAGATAATGAATTTTATTTTTTCATTTCAATAAAATGTTTGGTCATGTGGGGAAAAAGTACAATCAACTATGCATATATATATATATAGGATAAATAGGACTTCATTGAAATAAAAAAACATTATACTTTGAAGGACATGAAAAAGTGAAAAGATAACCCACAGAATGAGAAAATATTTACATATTATGTATCTGATAAGGGACTTGTATCCAGCATATATAATAAACACCTATAATAAATATAAAATCACATCTCAATTTTGAAAAGAGTAAAGGATTTGAATAAACATTTCTCTAAAGAAGACTTTCAAATAACCAATAAGCACATAAAATGATGCTTAGTATCATTAGTCATTAAGGAAATGCAAATAAAGTTCACAGTGAGATGCTACTTCGTCCTTACTAGGATGGCTATTGTGAAAAAGAAAATATTTATATGTATAGCTGACCACATGGAGAAAGTGAAAACTTCATGCATTGCTGGTAGGAATGCAGAATGATATCGCAGCTGTACCATTTGGTACATTGTACCATGTCAGGGGGCCTTTAACTTTAAGGGATCCAGTATGTTGCATTTTCTTCCTTTGTGTGCTGTTTCTCAAGGACTCTCTGTTCCTTATCAGTTCCTGGAATACAGGAACGAGTAGAGCTGCATGCAGTTCTCAGGACTGAGATCATGGGAAAGAGCACCTGCTTGGATTCCCTTCAGTGACTCCCTTCAGTGACTCTCTTCAGCGACCTTGTACTTAATAGACTATCCATTTTGTTGCAACTGGTGGAATCCCATTCTTTTTAATGGCTGAGTAATCATTTTACTGAAGATATATAAGCATGCATTTCTGCTAATAAAGTACCCTTGTTCCACTAGAGGAGAAGGCAATGGCACCCCACTCCAGTACTCTTGCCTGGAAAATCCTATGGACGGAGGAGCCTGGTGGGCTACAGTCCATGGGGTCGCTAAGAGTCAGACACGACTGAGTGGTTTCACTTTCACTTTTCCCTTTCCTGCACTGGAGAAAGAAAATGCAACCCACTCCAGCGTTCTTCCCTGGAGAATCCCAGAGACGGCGGAGCCTGGTGGGCTGCCGTCTATGGGGTCGCACAGAGTCGGACACGACTGAAGCGACTTAGCAGCAGCAGCAGCAGTTCCACTAGAGACTTGGGTCCCCCACGTCCTTCTTTCTGTCTCTGGCTAGTTCTTCGGAGTGTGGAAGCCTACTGAGCTCGCTTTCTCGCCCGGGCTTTCAAGACCTCCTTGAGAGGACACCCTGTGCCTTCGTGAGTGGTAGAACTCCTGTGCATGGGCTTTATTGCTTTTCCATGTAACCCGAGGGATATTGCTCTTTCTCTCTCTTTTTCTGTCTTTCTTTTTGCCGACTCCAGTCCCCAGGTCCCAGTCTGTAAAAGACTGCAACAAGTGGCGCCCGAAACAGGGAACTGTTATTTACCCTTGTCAAACAGGACAGAGTGACTGGGACCTACAGAGGTCGGTAAGTTCAGGGTTATGGTACAAACGGCTGGAAAGCCCCACTATTTTTCTACTTTACTTCATCATTTATTTAAGGTTCAAGGACTTTCAGTTTCACATCAATGCATAGAGGCATGCCTTCAAACAATGGTTGAACATAATCCCTGGTTCCCTGATGAAGGCAGTTTTGATTTAGAAATTTGGCCCCAAGTCAAAAAGAATGTTGAACGAGACACTAAACAAGGAAAAAATATTCCAATGGATTTCTGGCCCCTATGGGCACTCATTAAAGCTGTGATTCTGCCATTTCAAGGTAATTCTAGCCCTCCTGATATTCGACAACAGGCACAACACTTGTTACATGAATATGAATTAGATGATGAAACTTTTCAAAAGGCCCAGTTAGAACAACATAAAATATTTCAGAATTTTCCTACTAGCCTTGTTCCGGCTGCCCCAAGTGCTCCTCCTTTCACAATAGGCACAAAACCAAAAGTCCCCTCAATTCAAGAACAAGATGATCCTGACGATGATTCCTCTGAGGCTCTTTTTGATACTAAGGCTAACAATACTTTTCTTGATGACAATGATAAGCCTTTGGCACGCACTCGTATTTATGAGAAAATACTATCCATCCCTTTCCCTGGCAATCATATTCTCCTAAAAACAGGAGGAAATGAAAGAGTTAAAGCTTAGGCGGACAATCCAAGACCTTATAAAGAGCAGACAAACATTCTCACTCATGCTTTCCTTAGGCCTTGTGCAACAATGTATCTTGCCGGAGAGCTGACCTTTCTTTATGTCCAGAACTAATGATTACACAGCACAACGTCTTACTCATGGAAATGCTTTTCTTAGGCTCTGTGTTAATGATCATAATTGTAACAAATCTTGCCTGGGAACCTATATCTCAAGACTTGTACCCCTGATTACACAGCAACAATGTATCTTGCCCAGAGACCTTGTCTGGAACCTGTTCTCCCTGGCTAATCTTGTGCCAAAGATATCTCAAGATGTATGTCTTGCTGCTGCTGCTAAGTCGCTTCAGTCGTGTCCAACTCTGTGTGACCCCATAGATGGTAGCCCACCAGGCTCCCCTGTCCCTGGGATTCTCTAGGCAAGAACACTGGAGTGGGTTGCCATTTCCTTCTCCAGTGCATGAAAGTGAAAAGTGAAAGTGAAGTCGCTCAGTCGTGTCTGACTCTTAGCGACCCCATGGACTGCAGCCTACCAGGCTTCTCCGTTCATGGGATTTTCCAGGCAAGAATACTGGAGTCTTGGAAAGGGCCTAATAGAACTCTTACAACATTGAGGTATTCTTTTTTTCTATTCTCAACAGCTAATTGAGAAATATATAAGGTCCCACTTAAACTAATGAGGCAAATAATCTTCCTACCCCTTCTGATGTCTATGTCAGAAACTTTCTCTGTTCTGTCAGTTTAAATAAAATTTTGCACACAAAGCTCTGAATGACTGAGACCTGTCTTTGGTCCCGGAATTAACTCTTCTTCAGAGACCACTCATCTGGCAGAATTGTTCACCATAAGCTATCATCTTGGGGGCTCATCGAGCAATTGAAAGAAGTTGTCCTTGAAACTTGGGATTGAATTACTCCTCAAGGGGAACCTAAAGGCAGCTATACAAAGATATTCCAAGGGCCTAATGAAGCCTATGCTGATTTTTTTTAGCTAGATTGAAAGTTACTATTTCCCATAGTGTTATCGGAGAAAAAGCCAAAATGCAACTAGGAAAACTGCTTGCTTATGAAAATGCAAATCAGAAATGTTAAAGAGCTATCGCTCCAATTCATGCTGCTGCGGCTGCTGCTAAGTTGCTTCAGACGTGTCCGACTGTGCGACCCCATGGACTGCAGCCTACCAGGCTCCCCCGTCCCTGGGATTCTCCAGGCAAGAACACTGGAGTGGGTTGCCATTTCCTTCTCCAATGCATGTAAGTGAAAAGTGAAAGTGAAGTCGCTCAGTCGTGTCTGACTCTTCACGACCCCATGAACTGCAGCATACCAGGCTCCTCTGTCCATAGGATTTTCCAGGCAAGAGTACTGGAGCGGGGTGCCATTGCCTTCTCTGTCCAATTCATGAGACTGGGACTATTATTGATTATTTGAAGGCTTATCACAATTTAGGATCAGAAATTCAGAAAATGCAAATATTAACTGAAGCAACGGCTACTACCTTTAAAAAGGGAAATAAAGGATGTTTTGCAAATGGAGATAGTTAGGTTCAGTTCAGTCGCTCTGTCGTGTCCGACTCTTTGCAACCTCATGAAGTGAAGCATGCCAGGCCTCTCTGTCCATCACCAACTCCCAGAGTCTACCCAAACCCATGTCCATCGAGTCGGTGATGCCATCTAACCATCTCATCCTCTGTCGTCCTCTTCTCCTCCTGCCCCCAATCCTACACAGCATTAGGGTCTTTTCCAATGAGTCAACTCTTCGCATGAGGTGGCCAAAGTATTGGAGTTTCAGCTTCAACATCAATCCTTCCAATGAACACCCAGGATTGATCTCCTTTAGGATGGATTGACTGGATCTCCTTGCAGTCCAAGGGACTCTCAAGAGTCTTCTCCAACACCACAGTTCAAAAGCATCAATTCTGCAGCGCTCAGCTTTCTTCAGCATCCAAATCTCACATCCATGCATGACCACTGGAAAAACCATAGCCTTGACTAGACAGACTTTTGTTGGCAAAGTAATGTTTCTGCTTTTCAATATGCTATCTAGGTTGGCCATAACCTTCCTTCCAAGGAGTAAGCGTCTTTTAATTTCATGGCTGCAATCACAATCAGCAGTGATTTTGGAGCCCCCCAAAGCAAAGTCTGACACTGTTTCCACTCTTTCCCCATCTATTTCCCATGAAGTGATGGGACCAGATGCCATGATCTTAGTTTTCTGAACGTTGAGCTTTAAGCCAACTTTTACACTCTCCTCTTTCACTTTCATCAAGAGGCTCTTTAGTTCTTCACTTTCTGCCATAAGGGTGGTGTCATCCGCATATCTGAGGTTATTGATATTTCTCCCGGCAATCTTGATTCCAGCTTGTGTTTCTTCCAACCCAGCGTTTCTCATGATGTACTCTGCATATAAGTTAAATAAGCAGGGAGACAATATACAGCCTTGATGTACTCCTTTTCCTATTTGGAACCAGTCTGCTTTCCCATTTCCAGTTCTAACTGTTGCTTCCTGACCTGCATACAGGTTTCTCAAGAGACAGGTCAGATGGTCTGGTATGCCCATCTCTTTCAGAATTTTCCACAGTTTATTGTGATCCACACAGTCAAAGGCTTTGGCATAGTCAATAAAGCAGAAATAGATGTTTTTCTGGAACTCTCTTGCTTTTTCGATGATCCAGCAGATGTTGGCAATTTGATCTCTGGTTCCTCTGTCTTTTCTAAAACCAGCTTGAACATCTGGAAGTTCACGGTTCACGTATTGCTGAAGCCTGGCTTGGAGAATTTTGAGCATTACTTTACTAGCATGTGAGATGAGGGCAATTGTGCTGTAGTTTGAGCAATCTTTGGCATTGCCTTTCTTTGGGATTGGAACGAAAACTGACCTTTTCCAGTCCTGTGGCCACTGCTGAGCTTTCCAAATTTGCTAAGACCCATTTAAAAAAGGATTGCCTCAAAAAACATACAGAAAAAATTAAAACTGTTAAAAAAACCTCCAGAAATCTGCTCTCATTGCCATAAAGGGATACATTGGGCCAGGGAATATCGATCTAGATATGATGTTGAAGGGAAACCTATTTTCGAGAAACCCCAAGCTGGGGACTCCCGGGTCCCGATCAGCAAAACCCAGGGACAAACTCCATCTTTTCCCTCAAACCCTCAACATCTGGCAATGCTGCCATTAATATACCAGCCCTAAATGATTTTCTTCTTTTTCCTCAAATAGTCCCTTCTAAAATACCTATTGGACTTTTTGGAACCCTAACTCCACAATCCTTTGGCTTTTTACTTGGCTGACCTAACTTGACTTCTAAGGAAATTACTGTTCACCCTGGAATATTTGATTCAGATTATAAGGGAGAAATTCAAATTATGATGTCATCTCAGATGCTATGGCAATTCAAAAAAGAGGACAAAGTTGCCCAATTACTTCTTTTACCTTATATTTCTATTAACTCCTCTAATGATATATGGACAAATAGATTTGATAATACAGATCAAAAGCAATCCTTATGGACATCAATAGTATCTGAATGTGCAGGATCAAATATAAATATCAAAATTAATGGCAAAAGATTTTCTGGTCTCCTCTATACTGGATCCGATATTACTATTATTTCCAAACATTTATGGCTCAAATCTTGTTCTATACAGATAATTTCTTGACAAATTACAGGAGTTTCTCAAACCAAAATACAATAAGTCTATCAAAGTATTCAAATGTATCCTTGTGAGGGACCAGAAGGCCAACCTGTAACATTACAACCTTATGTGATGGATGTACCCCTTAATCTAATAGGAAGAGATTTAGTTATGCAATGGCAAACCAAATATATATATTCCACATTTTTCTTAGGGGCCACTGCTCATTTGACAAACAATGCAATTATTAAAATAACTTGGAAGAATGACGAGCCTATTTGGACAGAGTAGTGGCCCCTTACAAAAGAGAAATTGGAGGATACTAAGGAACTCATAGCAACACAATTGGACTTAAAACATATTGAGGAATCTTATTCCCCTTGGAACTCTCCCATTTTTATTATAAGAAATCTAACAAATGGTATCTCTTAACAGACCTTAGAAAAGTTAATTCATCTATGAAACCTATGGATGCATTGCAACCAGGAATTTCATCACCTACCACTCTTCCTCAAAACTGACATATTATTATTATAGATTTACAGGATTGCTTTTTTTACTATACATTTACACCCTCTAGACCGAGAGAGTTACTTTCTCTCTTCCTTATCCTAATCACACCAGGCCTCATAAACGGTACCAATGAACTATACTACCTCAAGGAATGATGAATTCTCCCACCATGTGCCAATACTATATAGCCAAAGCCCTTGAATCTATAAGAAAACAATTTCTTAACTTCCTTGTTATTCATTATATGGATGATATATTGTTTTCAGCTCCATCTGTTTTAGAAACTCAACATATGTTTAACATAGCTTAACATTGCTTAAGAGACTCTGGATTGATCATTGCCCCTGAAAAAATACAAACCTTTACACCTTACCATTACTTAGGATTTGTTGTTAATAAACAACATATTACTCCCCAACTAACACAGATTCATGTTGATAAATTATCAACCTTGAATGGCTTTTAAAAACTTTTAGGCAATATAAACTGGATTAGACCCTCTTTAGGCATTGCTAATTATCAACTGACTAATCTATTCAATACTTTGAAAGGAGATCCCAATTTAAATAGCCCTCATTCACTTTCACAAAAGACACAAGAGGAACTCTGTTTAATACAAAATAAATTGCAAAAACAGTTTCTTACACATATTAAACTTGATTTACCTCTAGAGTTATTTATACTCCCTTTTCTCCATTCCCCCACGGGACTTCTTGCCCAACAAGTACACACAATAGAATGGATCTATACCGATTTTAGAAGGACAAGGTCACTTGCGCCCTATCTTGATTTGATCACTCTAATAATTATCAATGGGAAAAATAGAACTAAGACTCGAATTGGCTCCAATCCTCATAAAATTGTAATACCTATTAGTAAATGTCAATTCGAGAATACACTACAAACTTCTACTGATTTCCAAATAGCCTTTCTGGAATATTTTAAAGAAATTTCATTTCATTATCCTTCTAACAAACTCTGGAATTTCTTCAAAAATACTAAATTCATTATCTCTCTCATTGTCACATCACAACCTATACCTCAAACTGATATTTTCTATATAGATGGGACTAAAAATGCCAAAGCCTCATTCTGGTCTCTCAAAGAATATAAAGTCTTTTATACTAAATTTCATTCTACTCAACAAAATGAAATATATACTCTTATTCAAGTTATTCACCTACATCTTTACCCCATTAATATAGCCTCTGACTCCTTATATTCAATTTTTGTATTAAAAATACAGAAACCTCCACTATAAACTCCAATCAACCTATTATTCAACAACTTTTTTTTTTAACCCTCTTCCTCTTTTATTTTATTTTATTTTTTTTTATTTTATAAATTTATTTATTTTAGTTGGGGGCTAATTACTTTACAATATTGTAATAGTTTTTGCCATACATTGACATGAATCAGCCATGGGTTTACATGTGTTCCCCTTCATGGACCCCCCACCCACCTCCCTCCCCATCCCATCCCTCTGGGTCATCCCATTGCCCCGGCCCTGAGCATTTGTCTCATGCATCGAACATGGAATGGTGTTCTGTTTCACATACGATAATATACATGTTTCAATGCTATTCTCCCAGAACGTCCCACCCTCACCTTCTCCCTCAGAGTCCATAAAATTGTTCCATGCATCTGTGTCTCTTATTCTGTCTCGCATATACGGTTATCGTTACCATCTTTCAAATTCCGTATATATGCATTAGTATACTGTATTGTTGTTTTTCTTTCTGGCTTACTTCACTCTGTATAATGGGCTCCAGTTTCATCCATCTCAGTAGAACCGATTCAAATGTATTTTTTTTAATGGCTGAGTAATATTCCATTGTGTATATGTACCACAGCTTCCTTATCCATTCGTCTGCTGATGGACATCTAGGTTGCTTCCATGTCCTGGCTATTGTAAACAGTGCTGCGATGAACATTGGGGTACACGTGGAAAACAACTTTTTTTTGAACTAAAATCTATTAATAAAAACCACACTTCTCCCATTTATATTACCCATATATGAGCACATCACACACTGAAACTACAAATAAAAAGAAATTAAAAAGAGGGAATACACAGGAACACTTCTATCTTCCTTATCCAAAGCAGACTTTACTAAATTTCAATGTAAGATATTCTTTAAACCTGTAACTATTGTTAATACAGCTTTATTTGTTTTAGATTTTTTAAACTTACCACTTAACAAGAGCAGAAAAACATTTCGTGGGATTGCAGGATACCTCTCTTCCTCTGTCAATTTGGTATCAAGACGGGTTGACTAAACAATGGAAATCTGGAAAATTAATATTACAGAGGAAGAGGTATACTTGTATTTCTCCAGATGGATCCAACGAAATCAGTTGGCTCCCTCTTCACAAGATCTGCCCCAGGGGAGCCACAGGCATTCAAGATAGAGAAGAAATAGTGAAATCCCTAGGAGGAGGAGATTCCAGTACAAGCCACGGCAGCTTTAAAAATTTCCAAGAAATGCCACACTCGATGTCATCGACCTAATGATCTCCCTACTTGAGGACAGATAGAAACCCTTACTAATCAAGCTGAAAATCCGGTTTTTCAACAGGGAATGCCTCGGAATCCTGAAAATATTTTTTCCACTATGCTTGCTTTGCTTGCTTTTGCTTCCCCCACTCAGGCTGACTTGATTAATCACACTTATTGGGCTTATATACCTAACCCCCCTTTTATTGCAAGTTGTAAAACGGACAGATATAGGACCGATCATATCCCCTAATGACTCAGTACATATGCCTCCTCCTTGGAGCTTGGAGGAGCCCTTTTATCCTGAGGAAGAAGGGACACTAATTAATATTTCTCTAGGGGATGAAGTCCTTCCTCTATGCATGGGTCCAGCAGAATTATGCATTAACATTAGCTGACAAACATGGGCTTTTGTTCTGCCTCCAAAGAAGAACTTTCAGACATTGCTTGGACTGTTTACCGCCCTTTCTTTCTATGAGAACCATGTCAATACTACTTAAACTCTAGGAAAAGGACAAAAATCATTATGCAAAGGGTTTACATATAAGAACTTTAAATATACTCCTGTTCATTGGGACAGATGTCAAGCTAAATCAGGAAAATTAATGTTTGTGGCCAATTACACCACTGTTGATTGGGGACCCCATGGTATGTGGTTGTCTAACTGCTCAGATGATATTAACAGCACTGTATGTGATTATTCTACTCAAGTAGCATAAAAGGTTACTAATACTATGATGGAACATTACCATGACAAAGGACTTCTTTGCTGGCTTGACGGTGGAATGGCACCCCCTCGCCCTCGAATTGTCCTCAATAAACGGATTGGGCCTGAATGATGGGACATCTGGAGACTTGCTACAAGCACTGAAGAACTTGGAACTTGGACTGGATATTTTATGGGGACCAGTCATAGTCATAGTAACTATTTCTTTTGTTATGATCATTCATATTTCATACAATCTTATGTTCCTCTTCCTTTTGTTATAGCTATAGGGGACTTACAGTTTAATGAGACTTTACATTCTGTGACTCGTATAGATTGCAAATTGTATACTTGTTAATTCCTCTGTTTCTTTGAAAAACTAACCCCTTCTTATTCTTTGATCTCAACGTAATCTGTGGTTGCCAGTAGATCTCCAACGACCCTGGGAAGAGGGTCCCATGGCAGGACTTGCCTCCCAGCTACTTACTAAATTACTTCGGTGATCTAAATGATTCATTGGATGGTTAATTCTTGGCATTTTGGGATCAACAGCCATTTGCACTACTGCCACTATTGCAGGCATTGCTTTACAAACCTCAATTTTAACACACAACTTTGTTTAAAATTGGACCAAAGATGCTCATACTATGTGGACCACTCAGGCTCAGATAAATGAGGAAGTTCAAGATGAAATACAGGATATAAAAATAACCATCCAATGGGTCAGAGATCAATTAATAGATTTACAAAAACAAGCTATTCTAAAATGTGACTAGAATTCTAGTCAATTTTGTATTACCCTTGTTTGGTTCAACTATAATGCCTACAGTTGGGAACAAATCAAATTTCTTTTGCAAGACTTACATGATAATGCTTCCTTAAATGTACAATTATTACAAAAGGAAAACTTTGAAACCTTCTCTAAGAGTCTACCCTCTTCCAACAATCTGGAAACCTTAGCTGAACAGATAGCTGATCAATTATCTGGGCTGGACACTCGAGGATGGTTTCAAAGCATTATACATAATGTTTAATCTGGAGCTATAATGCTGATGATTATCCTGGTGATTCTATTTGTAGTATACCGATGCCTTTCAACTAAAATTGTTCAAACTAAACAAACTCATTTGGTCAGGGCTTTTTTTCACATAAATACCTATAATCACCCCCAATTATGAAAAAATAAAAAGGGGTAATTGTCAGGGGATGTTCAACTTTAAGGGATCCAATATGTTGCATTTTATTCCTTTGTGTGCGGTTTCTCAAAGATTCGCTGTTCCTTATCAGTTCCTGGAATACAGGAACGAGTAGAGCTGCATGCAGTTCTCAGGACTGAGATCATGGGAAAGAGCACCTGCTTGGATTCCCTTCAGTGACTCCCTTCAGTGACTCTCTTCAGAGACCCTGTAATTAATAGACTATCCATTTTGTTGCAACTGGTGGAATCCCATTCTTTTTAATGGCTGAGTAATCATTTTACTGAAGATATATAAGCATGCATTTCTGCTAATAAAGTACCCTTGTTCTACTAGAGACTTGGGTCCCTCACATCCTTCTTTCTGTCTCCGTCTAGTTCTTTGGAGCATGGAAGCCTACCGAGCTCACTTTCTCTCCCGGGCTTTCAAGGCCTCCTTGAGAGGATGCCCTGTGTTTTCATGAGTGGTAAAAGTCCCATGTATGGGCTTTATTGGGTTTCCATGTAACCCAAGGGATATTGCTCTTTCTCTCTCTTTTTCTGTCTTTCTTTTTGCCGACTCCAGTCCCCAGGTCCCAGTCTGTAAAAAACCTCAACAGTACCACTGTACAGTTTGGTAGCTCCTCAAAAGTTAAACATTGAACTACAGTGGGACCTAGCAATGCCACTGCCAAGCTTTTATCCAAAATAACTGACAGCAGGGACTAGAAGAGATGGTATTGCACCAATTTTCATAGTAGCATTATTCACAATGGATAAAAGTATAAATGACCCAAGTGGCCTTCAAAGGGAGAATGATCTTTTTTTTAAAGTTGTGTATAAATATAATGAATGTTATTTAGTCATAAAAGAGAATGAAATTTAAATATATACTAGAACATGGAGGGACCTTAACAACATATGGTAAGTGACATGAGGCAAACACAGAAGGAAATATATTGTGTAGTTCTTCATATATAATGTACCTAGGAGAATCAAATTTATAGAGACAGAAAGGGTATATGATATCAGGGGCTAAGGGAGGAGAAATGATAGTTACACACCATTGTGATGTATTTAATGTCTCTGAATTATACACATAAATGTTTAAAATTGCAAACATTATGTTGTATATATTTTATCACAATAAAAAAATCAATTGGCCATCTACATATAGATTTATTTCTGGTCTCTCAATTCCATTTCATTGATATGTATGTCTACCATTATGCTAGTACCACACTGCACTGACTACTGTAGCCTTGTAGTAAGTTTTATAATTGGGAAGTACAAGTCTTCTAACATTGCTACTCTTTATCAAGATGGGTTTGACTATGCTGGGTCCATTGAATTTCCACTTTATCAAGATGGGTTTGACTATGCTGGGTCCATTTGAATTTTAAGATCAGCTTGTCAATTTCTGCACAGAAGTCAGCTGGGATATAGATATGGATTACATTAAATTTGTAGATAAAGTTGTAGAGGATTGCCATTTTAACTATATTAATTATTGCAAACCATAAATGTGGAATGTGTTGGCATTTACTATGCTGTTGTTTAGTAGTTAAGTCATATCCTACTCTTTGCAACCCCATGGACCGTAGCCCAGCAGGATTCTCTTTCCAAGGAATTTCCCAGGCAAGAATACTGAAATAGGTTGCCATTTCCTTCTCCAGTGGATCTTTCCAACTCAGGGATCAAATCCACCTCTCTTGAATTGGCAGGCAGATCCGTTACCATTTGAGCCACCAGAAAGCCCTGGCATTTATTTAAGTCTTCTTTAATTTCTTCCAATTATAGTTTGTAGTTTTGAAGTATTCTGTTAAATTTATTGCGAATTATTTTATTCTTTTAGACACTATTTGAAATGAAATGCTGTTCTCAATGTCTTTGTCAGTTTGTTTCTATGGTATAGAAATACAACTGATTTTTTCATATTAATTTTGTGTTCTAAAACTTACCTAAACATATTAATTGTTGCAATAGTTTTGTAGTGGACTCCTTAGTATTTCTTATATGCAAATTCATACCATCAATCATATCATATGCAAATTGAGATAATTTTAGTTCTTTCTTATCTAAATCATTCCCACTCACTCATTTTCTTGCATAACGACTCAAACTAACACCTCTAGTGCAATCTTGAATGGAAGTAGCAATGATGGACATCTTTGTCTTGTTCTTGATCTTAGGGGGAGGACATTCATTCACTATTAAGTATAATTTAGCTAAAGGATATTTTTAATCAAATTGAGGGCATTTCCATCTATGACTAATTTTTCAAGTCTTTTTATCATGAAAGGACACTGAATTTTGTCGAATCCTTTTTCTGCATCTTTGAGATGATCAAGTAAATTTTATCCTATATTCTATTGATACGGTACATTACAATTATTTGATTTTTCATTTGTTTCCTGAAACATGCATTTCTGTGATAAATTCCAATTGATAGTAGTGTATAATTCTTGTTACATGCTGCTAAATTTAATTTGTTGGCCTTGTGTTGAAGATTTTTTCATCTATTAATACACTCATACGTGATGTTGCTTTTTTTTTGTTTTGTATGTGTGTGAGCATATGATGTCTTTGTGTGGTTGTAGTATCAGGGTACAGTTCATAAGGTTCTCAGATATGTGGATGATACCACTCCAATGACAGAAAACAAAGAGAAACTAAAGGGCCTCTTGATGAGGGTGAAGGAGGAGAGTGTAAGAGACTTAAGACTAAATATTAAAAAGAAGAAAGACTAAATATTAAAAAAAGAAAAAGATCATGGCATCCAGCCCCATTACTGTATGACAAATAGAAGGGGAAAAGGTGGAAGTAGTGACAGATTTCCTCTTCTTGGGTTCCAGATCACTGTGAATGGTGACTGCAGCCATGAAATCAGAACATGATTGCTTCTTGGCAGGAAAGTGATGGCAAACCTAGACAGTGTGTTGAATAGCAGAGACATTACTCTGCCAACAGAGGTCCATGTAATAAAGGCTACGATTTTCCCAGTGGTCACATAAGGTTTTGAGAGCTGGACCGTAAAGAAGGCAGAACACCAAACAATTGATGCCTTCAAACTGTAGTGCTGGAGGAGATTCTAAAAGTCCCTTGGACAGCAAGGAGATCAAACCAGTTAATCTTAGGGGACATAAACCCTCAATAATCACTGGAAGGATTGATGCTGAAGCTGTAGCTCCAGTATTTTGGTTATCTGATGTTAACAGCCAACTCATTAGAGAAGTCTTTGATGATGGGAAAGATTGAGGGCAGAAGGAGAAGAGGGTGTCAGAGGATGAGAAGGGTGGATGGCATCACTGATGCAATGAACATGAACTTGGGCAAACTCCAGAAGATGGTGAGGGACAGGGAGTCCTGCCAGCGCTGCAGTCTATGGGGTTGCAAAGAGTCAGACACAAATGGGTGACTAAACAATAAGTATCAGGGTAATACTGGCCTCAGAGAATGAGTTGCAAAATGTTCCTTATAAATTTTGAAAGTTTGTGAATAATTGATATTAATTCCTCCTTACATGTTTGGCAGAATTTTCCAATGATGCCGATTTATCCTCAGATTTTCCTTGTTGGTAGTTTTAAAATTACTTATTAAATCACTACTTATTAAAAATCTATTCAAATTTTCTGTCTCTTCTGAATCAATTTTGATAGTTTGCCTCCTTATAGGTATTTATGTTATCTATAATCTAATTTTTTAACATATGGTGGTAGTTTAGTCACTAAGTCATGTCTGACTCTTGCAAACCCGTGGGCTGTAGTCTGTAAGGTTCCTCTGTCCATGGGAT
This sequence comes from Giraffa tippelskirchi, assembly GCF_054371585.1. Taxonomy (NCBI): domain Eukaryota; kingdom Metazoa; phylum Chordata; class Mammalia; order Artiodactyla; family Giraffidae; genus Giraffa; species Giraffa tippelskirchi. The sequence continues at coordinate 67,655,621 of NC_137289.1, forward strand.
TTCCCAGTCAAGAATACTTGAGTGGGTGTCATTTCCTTCTCCAGGAGCTCTTATCGAATGGAATGGAATGCCTGTCTCCTGCATTGTGGTGCATTTTTTACTTCTGAGCCACGAGGGAAGTCCAATTTTTAGCATATATTTTTTATAATATTACCTTATAATCTGTTTTATTACCATTGTATCAGTAGCGATGTTCCCTCTTCCCTACCTGATTTTAGTAATTTAAATCTTCTAACATTTTTTTTCTTATTGAGCACAGCTAAAAGTTTCAAAATGGTTGAAATTTTCAAAGAAACAACTTTAAACCTTGTTCTATCCTTTCTTTTATTTATTGCCACTGTAATCTTTATTATTTTCTTCCTTCTGTTTGCTTTGGGTTTATTTTTCCCTGCTATTTCAATTTTCTTAAAGTAGAATGTTGAGTAACTGACTTCTGACATTTATTCGTTTGAAATTTATGTACATAGACTTATTAGATTTCCTGTAAGTACTACCTTAGATATTTTACATAAGGTTTTATATATTCTTTCTTAATTTTTATTTATCTCATGAAATTTTCTCTGAACTGTTCTGTGATCCATTGGTTATATTGGAGTGTGTTGTTTAATTTCTTAATTTCTTATGTAGGAGTGTGTTGTTTTCATTCCAATACCAAAGAAAGGCAATGCCAAAGAACGCTCACACTACCACAAAATTGCACTCATCTCACATGCTAGTAGAGTAATGCTCAAAATTCTCCAAGCCAGGCTTCAGCAATACATGAACCATAAAATTCCAGATGTTTAGGCTGGTTTTAGAAGAGGCAGAGGAACCAGAGATCAAATTGCCAACATCCGATGGATCATCATAAAAGCATGAGTGTTCCAGAAAAACATCTACTTCTGCTTTATTGACTATGCCAAAGCCTTTGACTGTGTGGATCACATTAAACTGTGGAAAATTCTGAAGGAGGTGGAAATACCAGACCACCTGATCTGCCTCTTGAGAAACCTGTATGCAGGTCAGGAAGCAACAGTTAGAACTGGACGTGGAAAAACAGACTGGTTCCAAATAGGAAAAGGAGTATGCAAGGCTGTATATTGTCACCCTGCTTATTTAAATTATATGAAGAGTACATCATGAGAAACGTTGGGCTCGAGGAAGCACAAGCTGGAATCAACATTGCTGAGAGAAATATCAATAACCTCAGATATGCAGATGACACCACCCTTATGGCATAAAGCGAAGAGGAACTAAAGAGCCTCTTGATGAAGGTGAAAGACGAGAGTGAAAAAGCTGGCTTAAAGCTCAACATTCAGAAAACTAAGATCATGGCATCCGGTCCCATCACTTCATAGCAAATAGATGGGGAAACAGTGGATGACTTTATTTTGGGGGGCTCCAAAATCACTGCAGATGGTGATTGCAACCATGAATTTAAAAAGCTCTTACTCCTTGGATGGAAAGTTATGACCAACCTAGATAGCATATTAAAAAGCAGAGTCATTACTTTGCCAACAAAGGTCCATCTAGTCAAGGCTACGTTTTTTCCCGTAGTCATGTATGGATGTGAGAGTTTGACTATAAAGAAAGCTGAGAGCCAAAGAATTGCTGCTTTTGAAGTGTGGTGTTGGGGAAGACTCTTGGGAGTCCCTTGGACTGCAAGGAGATCCAACCAGTCTATCCTAGAGAAGATCAGTCCTGGGTGTTCACTGGAAGGGCTGATGTTGAAGCTGAAACTCCAATTCTTTGGCCACCTCATGCAAAGAGTTGAGTCATTGGAAAAGATCCTGATGCTGGGAAGGATTGTGGGCAGGAGGAGAGGATGAAATGACTGGATGGCATCACTGACTCAATGGACATGAGTTTGGGTAAGCTCTGGGAGTTGGTGATGGACAGGGAGGCCTGGTGTACTGTGATTCATGGGGTTGCAAAGAGTCGGACACATCTGAGCGACTGAACTGAACTCAAAATCTTTAAGTTTTGATTTGATTGTTTAATACATTCATGTTTAATGTTATTTGTGCTATGACTTGGTTTATGCATGTCATTTTACTTTCAGTTTCATATATGTCTCATGCATATTTTTCTTCTTCTTATTTAGTTAGTGTTAGATGCTCAGTTATGTCCAACTTTTTGCAACCCCATGGACTGTTACCCACCAGTCTTCTCTTTCCATGGGATTTCCCAAGCAAGAATACTGTAGTGGGTTGCCATTTCCTTCTCCAGGGGATCTTCCTAACCCAGGGATAGAACTCTGGGTGTCCTATATTGCAGGCAGACTCTTTACCATCTGAGCCACCAGAGAAACCAGAAGCCAATACCTCCATTATTGTCTTATTATGCACTAAGTGAATATTTCCTAGTGTAACAACTTTTTGCTTTAACACTGTTTTACTATGTTCTAAATTTATTCCTTAATAGTTTCTCAAGCACTTACTATATACATCTTATCAGAACCTACTTCAGCTTTACACTGTTTGATCACAGTGAGATATAAAACCACTACTCCTTAAATAGCTCTATAATTTCTGCACACCTTTTGTGCTATCATGTTGTCTGTAACATATCTAAATACATTATAACCCACAATAATTATTATATACAATTTTTTCAGTGAGTTCATTTTTTTAATTGAGGTATAATTGGCATTATATTAGTTTCAAGTATACAGAGTAATGATTTGATATTTTCATATATTTCTAAATGATCACCACAGTAACTTTTTAATTTATGTCTGTTAAAGTACCTTAGAAAAGAAGGAAAGCAAATAAATATTTATAGTTTGCTATATTTACCTTATTAAATATTCTTTATGGTTCTCTTCATTTTTTTCTGTAGATTTGTGTTACCATGAACTGTCATTTTATTACTCCAACACACCCTTAGAGTAGCTTTCATTCATCTACTTTGTACTATTGTTGTCAAATACATCGCCTTTCTGTGTGTTAGAAACCCAACAATACAATTAAAATCATATAATTTTATACAAATGCTTCTTAAATAAGAGTAGGAAGAATAAATATGCACTTACACCATCTCAAAATTGCATGATCTGAGCCACAGTCAGCTCCAGGTCCCATTTTTGTTGACTGTATAGAGCTTTCCATCTTTGGCTGCAAATGTAATCAATCTGATTTTTGTATTGACCGTTTGGTGATGTCCATGTGTAGAGTCGTTTTTTGTGTTGCTGGAAGAGGGTGTTTGCTATGACCAGTGTGTTCTATTGGCAAAACTCTGTTAACCTTTGCCATGCTTCTTTCTGTACTCCAACAACAAACTTGGGTGTTATTCCAAGTATCTCTTGACTTCTTACTTTTGCAGTCCAATCCCCTATAATGAAAAGGACATGTTTTTTTTTGGAATTAGTTCTAGAAGGTTTGTAGGTCTTCATAGAACCAGTCGACTTCAGCTTCTCTGGCATGAGTGGTTGGGGCCTAGGCTTGGATTACTGTGATGTTGAGTGGTTTGCTTTGGAAATGAACTGAGATCATTATGTCATTTTTGAGACTGCACCCAAGTACTGCATTCAGACTCTTTTGTTGGCTATGAGAACTACTCCATTTCTTCTAAGGAATTCTTGCCCATTGTAGTAGATATAATGGTCATCTAATTAATTTGCCCATTCCCATCCATTTTTTCCAGTTTTATTTATTTATTATTATTATTATTATTGGTTTACAATATTGTATTGGTTTTGCCGTACATTGACATGAATCCACCATGGGTGTACATGTGTTCTCCATCTTGAACCTCTTTCCCACCTCCCTCCCCAACCCATCCCTCTGGGTCATCCCAGTGCACCAGCCCCAAGCACCCTGTCTCAAGCATCGGACCTGGACTGGTGAATCGTTTCACATATGATAATTTACAGGTTTCAATGCTAATCTCCCATATCATTCTGCCCTCGCCCTCTCCCACAGAGTTCAAAAGACTGTTCTATACATCTGTGGCTCTTTTGCTGTCTCGTGTGTGGGGTTATTGTTACCATCTTTCTAAATTTCATATATATGCATTAGCATACAGTATTGGGGCCTTCCTCAGCAATCAATGAAAAGAAATAGAGGAAAACAACAGATTGGGAAAGACTAGAGATCTCTTCAAGAAAATTAGAGATGCCAAAGGAACATTTCATGCAAAGATAGGCTTGATAAAGGACAGAAATGGTATGGGCCTAACAGAAGCAGAATATATAAAGAAGAGGTGGCAAGAAAACACAGAAGAACTGTACAAAAAAAGATCTTCACGACCCAGATAATCACGATGGTGTGATCACTCACCTAGAGCCAGACATCCTGGAGTGTGAAGTCAAGTGGGCCGTAGAAAGCATCACTACGAACAAAGCTAGTGGAGGTGATGGAATTCCAGTTGAGCTATTTCAAATTCTGAAAGATGATGCTGTGAAAGTGCTGCACTCGATACACCAGCAAATTTGGGAAACTCAGCAGAGGACACAGGACCGGAAAAGGTCAGTTTTCATTCCAATCCCAAAGAAAGGCAATGACAAAGAATGCTCAAATTACCGCACAATTGCACTCATCTCACATCTAGTAAAGTAATGCTCAAAATTCTCCAAGCCAGGCTTCAGCAATACATGAACCGTGAACTTCCAGATGTTCAAGCTGGTTTTAGAAAAGGCAGAGGAACCAGAGATCAAATTGCCAACATCCGCTGGATCATCGAAAAAGCAAGAGAGTTCCAGAAAAACATCTATTTCTGCTTTATTGACTATGCCAAAGCCTTTGACTGTATGGATCACAATAAACTGTGGAAAATTCTGAAAGAGATGGGCATACCAGACCATCTGACCTGTCTCTTGAGAAACCTGTATGCAGGTCAGGAAGCAACAGTTAGAACTGGACATGGAACGACAGATTGGTTCCAAGTAGGAAAAGGAGTACGTTAAGGCTATATATTGTCACCCTGCTTATTTAACTTATATGCAGATTACATCATGAGAAACGCTGGGCAGGAAGAAACACAAGCTGGAATCAAGATTGCCAGGAGAAATACCAATAACCTCAGATATGCGGATGACACCACCCTTATGGCAGAAAGTGAAGAACTAAAGAGCCTCTTGATGAAAGTGAAAGAGGAGAGTGTAAAAGTTGGGTTAAAGCTCAACGTTCAGAAACTAAGATCATGGCATCTGGTCCTATCACTTCATGGGAAATAGATGGGGAAACAGTGGAAACAGAGTCAGACTTTGTTTTGGGGGGCTCCAAAATCACTGCTGATTGTGATTGCAGCCATGACATTAAAAGACGCTTACTCCTTGGAAGGAAGGTTATGGCCAACCTTGATAGCATATTGAAAAGCAGAGACATTACTTTGCCAACAAAAGTCTGTCTAGTCAAGGCTATGGTTTTTCCAGTGGTCATGTATGGATGTGAGCGTTGGACGGTGAAGAAAGCTGAGCACCACAGAATTGATGCTTTTGATCTGTGGTGTTGGAGAAGACTGTTGAGAGTCCCTTGGACTGCAAGGAGATCCAATCAATCCATCCTAAAGGAGATCAATCCTGGGTGTTCATTGGAAGGACTGATGTTGAAGCTGAAACTTCAATACTTTGGCCACCTCATGCGAAGAGTTGACTCATTGGAAAAGACCCCAATGCTGGGTAGGATTGGGGGCAGGAGGAGAAGAGGACGACAGAGGATGAGATGGTTGGATGGTCTCACTGACTCGATGGACATGGGTTTGGGTTCACTCCCTGAGTTGGTGTTGGACAGAGAGGCCTGGCATGCTGCAATTCATGGGGTTGCAAAGAATCGGACACGACAGAGCGACTGAACTGAACTGAACTGATTGGTGTTTTTTCTTTCTGGCTTACTTCATTGTATATAATAGGCTCCAGTTTCATCCACCTTATTAGAACTGATTCAAATGTATTCTTTTTAATGACTGACTAATATTCCATTGTGTATATGTACCCGAGCTTCCTTATTCATTTGTCTGCTGATGGACATCTAGGTTGCTTCCATGTCCTGGCTATTATAAACAGTGCTGTGATGAACATTGTAGTACATGTGTCACTTTTGTTTCTGGTTTCCTCTGTTTGTATGCCCAGCAGTGGGATTGCTGGGTCATATGGCAGTTCTATCTCCAGTTTTTAAGGAATCTCCACACTGTTCTCCATAGTGGCTGTACTAGTTTGCATTCCCACCAACAGTGTAAGAGGGTTCCCTTTTCTCCACACCCTCTGCAGCATTTATCACTTGTAGTCTTTTGGATAGCAGCCATTCTGATGGGCGTGAAATGGTACCTCATTGTGGTTTTGATTTGCATTTCTCTGATAATGAGTGATGTTGAGCATCTTTTCATGTGTTTGTTAGCCATCTGTATGTCTTCTTTGGAGAAGTTTCTGTTTAGTTCTTTGGCCCATTTTTTGATTGTGTGGCTTATTTTTCTGGAATTGAGCTGCAGGTATTACTTGTATATTTTTGAGATTATTTCTTTGTCAGTTGCTTCATTTGGTTTTATTTTCTCCCATTCTGAAGGCTGTCTTTTCACCTTTCTTATAGTTTCCTTCGTTGTGCAGAGGCTTTTAATTTTAATTAGGTCCCATTTGTTTACTTTTACTTTTATTTCCAATATTCTGGGAGGTTGATCATAGAGGAACCTGCTGCGATTTATGTCGGAGAGTGCTCTGCCTATGTTTTCCTCCAAGAGTTTTATATTTTCTGTTCTTATATTTAGATTTTTAATCCATTTTGAGTTAATTTTTGTGTATGGTGTTAGAAAGTGTTCTAGTTTCATTCTTTTGCAAGTGCTTGACCAGTTTCCCCAGCACCACTTGTTAAAGTGATCGTCTTTTCTCCATTGTATATTCTTGCCTCCTTTGTCAAAGATAAGGTGCCCATAGGTGTGTGGATTTATATCTGGGCTTTCTGTTTTGTTCCATTGCTCTTTATTTCTGTCTTTGTGCCAGTACCATGCTGTCTTGATGACTGTGGCTTTATAGTAGAGCCTGAAGTCAGGCAAGGTGATTCCCCCAGTTCCATTCTTCTTTCTCAAGATTGCTTTGGCTACTCGACATTTCTTGTATTTCAAATTGTGAAATCATTTGTTCCAGTTCTGTGAAAAATACCGTTGGTAGCTTGATAGGGACTGCATTGAATCTATAGATTGTATTGAGTAGTATACTCATTTTCACTATATTGATTCTTCCGATCCATGAACACGGTATATTTCTCCATCTATTTATGTCCTCTTTGATTTCTTTCACCAGTGTTTTATAAAGTTCTATATATAGGTCTTTTGTTTCTTTACATAGATATATTCCTAAGTATTTTATTATTTTCATTACAATGGTGAATGGAATTGTTTCCTTCATTTCTCTTTCTGTTTTCTCATTGTTAGTGTATTGGAATGCAAGGGATTTCTGTGTGTTGATTTTATATCCTGCAACTTTACTATATTCATCGATTAGCTCTACTAATTTTCTGGTGGAATCTTTAGGGTTTTCTATGTAGAGGATCATGTCATCTGCAAACAGTGAGAGTTTTACTTCTTCTTTTCCAATCTGGATTCCTTTTAGTTCACTAATTTCTAAATTGTTGATGTTCACTCTTGCTGTCCCCTATTTGACCACTTCCAATTTACGTTGATTTATGGGCCTACCATTCCAGGTTCCTATGCAATATTGTTCTTTACAGGATCTTTCACACTAAACAATCCACAACTGAGCATCCTTTCTGCTTTGGCCCAGCTATCATTCTGGAATTATTTTTCCACTCTTACTCAGTAGCACGTTGGACACCTTCTGACCTGGGGAGCTCATCTTCCAGTGTCATATCATTTTGCCTTTTCATAGTGTTCATGAGGTTCTCGAGGCAAGAATACTAGAGTGGATTGCAATTCACTTCTCCAGTGGACCTCATTTTGTCATAGCTTCATTGAGTAATGCAAAGCTCCTTCATTATGACAAGGCTGTGATCCATGTTATCATTTTGGTTAGCTTTCTGTGATTGTGATTTTCATTCTGGAGTCTGTGGGATTGTAGTTCTTGCTTCTTCTGTCTACCCTCTGTTAGATGAGACTACAAGGCTTGTGCAAGTTTCCTGATGGGAGGGACTGGCTGTGGGGATAACTGGATTTTTCTCTGGTGGGCAGAGCCATGCTCAGTAAATCTTTAATCCAATTGTATGCTGATAGCTGGGGCTCTGCTCCCTCCATGTTAGTTGTTTGTCCTGATGCAAGCCAGTCCTATAGTCTACAGGGTGTCTATGGTAGGGCTATTGGCGACCTCCAAAAGGACTTATGCCAACACGTATTTCCCAAGACTGTTGCTGCCAGGGCCCCAGTCCCCACGCAGGCTATTGTTGACTCACACCTCCACAGGAGACTCTCAAACACTCACAGGCAAGTTGAGCTCAGTCTCTTGTGGGATCATTGCTCCTTTCCCCTGTGTTCTGTTGCACACAAGGTTTTGCTTGTGTTCTCTAAGAGTTTATTTCCCGAGTCCTGTGAAAGTTCTGTAATCAAATCCCAGTGGGCTGTCAAAGTCAGATTACCTGGGGATTTCCAGTCCCTTTGCCAGATTCACAGGTTGGGAAATCTGAGGTGGGGCCTAGAACCTTCACAACAGTGTGAGAACTTCTTTAACATCATTATTCTCTAATCTGTGGGTCTCCCACCTGGCATATATGGGACTTGATTTTAACGTGACTGTGCCCCTCCTACTCCCTCGTTGCAGCTTCTCTTTTGTCCTTAAACATAGTAGAGTATCTTTTTTTTGTTTTGTTTTGTTCTTGGTGTGTTTCAAAATCCTCCTGTTGATAGTTGTTCAACAGGTAGTTGCAATTTTGACATTCTTGCAGGAGATGAGTGCACGTCCTTCTACTCCACCATCTACTTTTACTTGTGCTCTTTATTTCTGTGGATTTGAATTTCAATCTATGGTCACTTTCTCAGCCTGAAGAACTCTTTAGGCCATTTTTTGTAGAGTGAGTCTCAGTTCAGTTCAGTCACTTAGTCGTGTCCGGCTCTTTGTGACCCCATGGACTGCAGCATACCAGGCCTCCCTGTGCATCACCAACTTCCAGAATTTACTCAAACTCATGTCCATTGAGTCGGTGATGCCATCCAACCATCTCATTCTCTGTCATCCCCTTCTTCTCCTGCCTTCAATCTTTCCCAGCATCAGGGTCTTTTCCAATGAGTCAGTTCTTCACATCAGGTGGCCAAAGTACTGGAGTTTCAGCCTCAGCAGCAGTCCTTCCAATGAATATTCAGGAGTGATTTCCTTTAGGATGGACTGGTTGGATCTCCTTGCAGTCCAAGGGACTCTCAAGATTCTTCTCCAACACCATAGTTCAAAAGCATCAATTCTTCAGTGCTCAGCTTTCTTTATAGTCCAACTCTCACATCCATACATGACTACTGGAAAAACCATAGCTTTGGCTAGACTGAACTTTGTTGGCAAAGTAATGACTCTGCTTTTTAATATGCTGTCTAGGTTGGCCATAACTTTTCTTCCAAGGAGCAAGTGTCATTTAGTTTCAAGACCAGTCACCATCTGCAGTGGTTTTGGAGCCCCCCAAAATAAAGTCTGTCACTGAGTCTATTAGCAATGGAATGTATCAGTCTTTGATTATTTTGGAATCCATTCATTTTGAAAGATATTTTTGCTGTAGTTGAGATTTTTGATACTGTTCCTAGCACTACGAACATGTCATTCCACAGATTTCAAGATTTCACAGTTTCTGATAATAAAATGGCTGCTAATCTTGTATGTAATGCGTTGTTTCTCTCTTTCTACACTCAAGATGTCCTCTTTCAATATTTGTACTATAATGCATCTGGACATGGAAGTCTTTGTGGAATTTGTTGAGTTTACTGCATGTGTAGGTTAACATTATTCACCAAATTTCAGGCATTTACAGGCATCGCTTTGTCAAAGATATTTTTCTACTCCTTTGTTTTTATCATTTTCTTGTACTTCCTTTTATGTGTATGTTAGTATGTTTAAGGATGTTTCACATTTCTCTGAGTCTCTTAAATTTCTTTACTCTCTCTGCTTTTAAAGTTATGTAATACCTACTAATTTATTTTCAAGTTCCCTGACTCATTTTTCTTAGAGATAAAACCTACTGCTGGGATTCTTTAGTGAATGTTTAATTTCAGTAATTATATATTTTAACCTCTGCATATTCACTTGGCTCTTTTGTTTTAATTTCTAAATATATATATATATATATATATATATACATATATGTATGTATATATATATGTATGTATATATGTATATATATATAGATACTAATTAATGAAACATTTTCACTGTAGATTCTTTTACTATTTTAAGCACTATCTTCTGTTTTGTAATTATTTATTTTACATAATGAAACTTGTTTTATGGCCTAACAAATCTTATGGCCTAACAAGATTCCCCAGGTCGATCCTGGGGAATCTTGCACGTGCATTTGGAAAAAATGTGTATATTTCCCTCATTGAATGGAGGGTCCTGCAGATGTCATTTAAGAAACACAGAAACATCTCAATAGATACAGAAAAAGTATTTGAAAAAATCCAATGTCCCTTTATAGTAGAAGGACTAAAATAAATTAATTAATAGATAGATGAATAAAGGAATGAATAATGAATGAATACAAAAAATGAATAAAAAACTAGGAATACAAGGGAAATTCCTCAACCTGATAAAAGTAATGTACAAAAACCCCACATCTAGCATCAAAGAAGAAATTTATAAACATTCTGATTTATACTTACATCAAAAAGAATATTCTTTTTGGAATAAATTTCACAGAATGAGTGCAAGAAAAGTATATGGTGCATTGAAAACTATAAGAAATCACTAAAAGATTTGAAGACAACCTAAATAAATAGAAAGATATTCCAGATTTATTGATGAACTGTTTGTATAACTTAGTTGTATCTTTTGAAACCATATACATTGTATTATGTTATTTTCTATTATCTAAGTGTATAATTACAACATGTTCATTCTAGATATATGGGTATATTTTGAAAAGAATACTCTAATGAATACTAATCCCACAAATACATAGTTGATAAGAATTTAAAGTGGCAGAAGAGCTCACTTAAGCTCTTTTTCAAAAACTGATGTCAACAGTTCTGTATAAATAGATGGTTTGGTTGTTAAAGTGTTTACAAAAGTGGTACTTCTATTCTCAGGCATGCATATTATTATTTGAGGCAAAGAAACAATTTGAGATTCATTGTTTTCCATAACGGAGAAGGCAATGGCACCCCACTCCAGTACTCTTGCCTGGAAAATCCCATGGACGGAGGAGCCTGGTAGGCTACAGTCCATGGGGTCGCTAAGAGTCAGATACGACTGAGCAACTTCACTTTCACTCTTCCCTTTAATGGGCTGGAGAAGGAAATGGCAACCCACTCCAGTATTCTTGCCTGGAGAATCCCAGGGATGGCGGAGCCTGGTGGGCTGCCGTCTATGGGGTCGCACAGAGTCGGACACGACTGAAGCGATTTAGCAGCAGCAGCAGCAGTTTTCCATAAATAGTTTCACAATAATTTACTCAAAAGAAAAAAGAAATGATGTTAAACTTTTTTCATAAGAAATTACCAGAGTTTGTGTTGTGAATTCACCTCTGGCTAATTATTGCCAGTGATTTTCAAGTCCCATGGATTGGTTGTAAAGTGACAAGCAACACTGAATTGAAGGGTGGTTTGTGTTAGGCAATCATTAATCATCACTGACTGCCTCTAACTGACCTGACTTTTCAAATTACCTTTAAGCATTACATTTGTGTAGTTTCATAAGGTTAGAAATATATGGAAACTGAGTAAGGAGTAAAGGTGGAGAAGTGGTGGATCAATAGATGGGAGTCTTTACTAAACAGTGAAAGATGGTTAGATTTGAACCAACAACCCACATATGATCGCTATATATTTCCATGTAACATGTTTCAAGATCTGTTTATTATTTTAAAGTAAAATGAGAATATAAAAACTAATCAAACCTAAAGTGTTTGCCTGAACACAAAATAACCCATAGCTATTTTATAATTCTTAAATTATTCAGCTAAGACATTGATCCATCTGTAGTAAACTTCACTTTTGAATATGAGCCTCCTTCTTTTTCTGTCATTGCTAAAGCTAAGGCCTGATTTGAAAGTCAAGTTGCTATACTCAAGAGTAAAGTAATACTGCAAACAAAAACAACACAATCCTGGTACACTTGGAGGGAAAAGCATGAATGTTGAACTTTGTGAAAGCTTCATTATAAATCAGGTATCCTGAAGTAATACATTTTAAATCTTGAGTATTCTTTTGTCTATTTAGTTTCACAAGTAGCTTTTAATAATTTTGATGGTTCGGTTTTGTTTATAGGATAAACTCCAAGTTCCCTAGCAAGATCCTTTTTTTTTAAGTGAAATTAAGTGTTTATTAGGAGGGAAAAGAGCATGTGTGAATAGACTCACACACACAGGGTCAGAGAGAGTTGCACTCTCGTGGTAATTTGAATCACTTATATGGGGCATTTCTTTTTGGTTCCCTTTGGCCAATAATCTTGTTTTGCTTGATTCTGTTTATTTCAGGGTCCTCCCATTTGTGTGCATGCACATCTCTTAGCCAAGACGGATTCTAGTGAAGAGGCCTATGTGTAGGTTGATATAACTTACTATAGGATGCTGTCCCTCCCTTTTTGACTCCCAGTAGTCTTTCTGTGCATGTGTAGTCAAGAAGGTCTCCTTGACCTCAAGAATAAGAAATATGTGGTCTTATTATGTCTTACCTGAGCAAGGCTCAGCTCCTCTCTACCACTGCTATTACTGTTATCTTTCAGTGTTCACTGGGAGGCAAAGTCCAGTACAAAGACCTTTTGAAACTTGACTGAGATGTCTTTTTAAACATCCTTCAAACTCACCTTTTTCCTCCATCACCTGATCCTCCTTGAACACTGGATCATGGCCCTACTTTTGTTCATTCCATTCCCTTGGCAGAGAATATATCCCTTCTCCACCAAGGAATTAATAGCTGAGACACTGCCTTCTCTAGGAAAATGTTCTATGTCCTCACCACACAAGAAGAATCTATCCTAATCTCTCTTCCATCTGTATTTCCACAGTATTCTCTATCTATCACAGTTTTAACACTTACAAAATGTTATTTTAATAAATTGCCTATATATTTTATTTTCTTCTTGCAAATTGTGATCAGATCTATATGAAATCACGGTTTGTTTTCTTTTGACAAGCATTACTATACTCTCAAAATTCAAAAATGAACATAATACTGTGTAAGGGTTTATATAAGGTGTCACAGAGACTCTAAAGATTGAAACATTATTATTGGATTTCATCTGGGAGAGTGAGAACCCGCTGAAGTTTACAAAAATCTTGAAAAATAAGTAAGAGTTCTCCGTACAGACATAGGGGAAGTGTGAAAGTGTAGAAAACATGAGTATGACTCTTTGTGACCCTATGGATCCTATGGAGCCCACCAGGCTCCTCTATCCATTGGATTCTCCAGGCAAGAATACTGGAGTGGGTTGCCATGCCCTCCTCCAAGGGATCTTCCTGACACAGGGATCAAATCTGCATCTCCTGCATTGCAAGAAAGTTCTTTACTGCTGAGCCACTGGGGAAGCCCCAAAGAAGATGTGGTACATATTCACATATAAAGTGAAATATTAGTCAGCTATAAAAAAGAACAAAATAATGCCATTTGCAGCATGGGGATGGACCTAGAGATTGTCATACGGTGTGAAGTAAGTCAGAGAAAGACAAATGTCATGTATCACTTATATGGGGAATCTAAAAGAGATGGTACAGATGAAATTATTTACAAAACAGAGGTAGAGTCACAGATGTAGACAATAAACTTATGATTACTAAAGGATAAGGAGGGAGAGGGATAAATTGGGAGAATGGGATAGACATAAAATACTATATATAAAATAGATAACTAAAAAGAGCATACTGTACAACACAGGGAACTCTACTCAATACTCAATAATGGCCTATATAGGAAAAGAATCAAGACAGATTGGATATGTTGCAGCAAAGAGTCAATTCTGACAACCTGTTGGAACTGTTTCTTTGACTTTCTTTCCATTGCTTTTATTATAATCATACATAATGGCCTACCACAGAGAACCCTGCCCCTCTGCCTGTTCAGTTCAGTGACTCAGTCATGTCTGACTTTTTGTGACCCCATGGACTGCAGTACATCATGATTCCCTGTCCACACCAACTCCTGGAATTTGTTCAAATTCATGTCCATAGAGTCGGTGATGCTCTACAAACATCTCATCCTCTGTCTTCCCCTTTTCCTCCTACCTTTAATCTTTCCCAGTATCAGGGTCTTTTCCAAAGAGTCAGCTCTTTGCATCAGGCGGCCAAAGTATTGGAGCTTCAGCTTCAGTCCTTCCAATGAATATTCAGGACTGATTTCCCTTACAACTGACTGGTTTGATCTCCTTGCAGTCCAAGGGACTCTCAAGAGTCTTCTTCAACACCGAAGATCAAAAACATCAACTCTTCAGTTCCCAGCTTTCTTTAAGATCCAGCTCTCACATCCATACATGATTAATGGAATAACCATAGCTTTGACTATACAGACCTTTGTTGGCAAAGTAATGTCTCTGCTTTTTAATATGCTGTCTAGGTTGGCCATAGCTTTTCTTCCAAGGAGCAAGCACCTTTTAATTTCGTGCCTGCAGTCAACATCTGTAGTGATTTTGGAGCCCAAGAAAATAAAGTCTGTTACTATTTCCACTGTTTCCCCATCTATTTGCCATGAAGTGATGGGGCTAAATTCCATGATCTTAGTTTTTTGAATGGTGAGTTTTAAGCCAGCTTTTTCACTCCTTCTTTCACTTTCAACAAGAGGCTCTTTAGTTCCTCTTAGCTTTCTGTCATAATGGTTGCTAGCCCCTCTGTCTGACTGCTAATTAAAGTTCCTTTCTTCATCTCACAGAGAGACAATCTGATCCTGCCCACACGTGAATGGCTCTAACGTTGTGTTAGTTTCAGGTATACAGCAAAGTGCATACCTGAAACACCTGAAAGGTATTGTTATTGTACAGTCACTCAGTCATGTCTGACTCTTTACAACCCCATGGATTTCAGCACCCCTGGCTTCCCTGTCCTTCACCATCTCCCTGAGCTTGCTCAAACTCACGTTCATAGAATTGGTGATGTCATCCAACCATCCTGTCCTCTGTCGTCCCCTTATCCTCCTGCCTTCAGTCTTTCCCAGCATCAAGGTCTTTTCTCATGAGTTAGCTCTTCACATTAGGTGGCCAAATTATTGGATCTTCAGCTTTGTCAGAAGAAATAACACTGGCAACCACATAACATTCACCCTTATTTTCCTGGCACAAGTTAGTATCTCAATAGATTTTTTAAAAAAATAATGACTGAATAAAGCAACAGAAACATCACAAATCTCAGCATATTCCAAAAAATAAAATATTTTACAGATCACATTCCCTGATCAGTCAGTCAGTTCAGTTGCTCAGTCGCGTCTGACTCTTTGTGACCCCATGGAATGCAGCACACCAAGCCTCCCTGTCCATCACCAACTCCCGGAGTCCACCCAAACCCATGTCCATTGAGTCGGTGATGCCATCCATCCATCTCATCCTCTGCTGCCCACTTCTCTTCCCACTTTCAATCTTTCCCAGCATCAGGGTCTTTCCCAATGAGTCAGTTCTTCGCATCAGGTGGCCAGCATATTGGAGTTTCAGCTTCAATATCATTCCGTCCAATGAATACTCAGGGCTGATTTCCTTTAGGATGGATTGGTTGGATCTCCTTGCAGTCCAAGGATCTCCCAAGTGTCTTGATCCAATCCAATAAATCAAATCAAATCCCTGATCAAAATCCAATAAATCAAGAAGTTACACAAAATTATAGCATCTGAATGACCAACAGAATACATTTCATGCACACAGAGAAAATTAAAAATAATTATTTTAAATTACTCTTAGTTAAATAACTTGGAGAAAGCAATGGCAACCCACTCCAGTACTCTTGCCTGGAAAATCTCATGGACGGAGGAGCCTGGTAGGCTGCAGTCCATGGGGTCGCTACTAGTTGGACACAACTGAGCGACTTTACTTTCACTTTTCACTTTCACGCATTGGAGAAGGAAATGGCAACCCATTCCAATGTTCTTGCCTGGAGAATCCCAGGGACGGGGGAGCCTGGTGGGCTGCCATCTATGGGGTCGCACAGAGTTAGACACGACTGAAGAGACTTAGCAGCAGCAGCAGCAGCAAATAACTAACCAAAGACTATCTTGAAGGCAATGAGAAAAGAAAAAGAGAAAGAAATGGACTGGATGTATACAATGTCAACATAAAGGAAACAGCAATCAACCAATTAAAGAATTTACTTCTACAAAAGATACTATTTACATAGAAATAAAGCATTATTCTGATATTTTGCTGCTGGACTTACTTCTACCCTCTTCCAGAGAGTATGTAACAGAAAAAGATTTTAAATTTTAGTTTTTATCTTATCCTCTGCTAAAGCTGTTGTTTTGTAGCCATCATCTTAAAACTCTTTCAGTTTGTGGTGCAGACATAATTGGCTTTTCAACCTAGTAAAATTTCAAATCACAATGCACCTATTGACTTACATCATGCTGGCAGAGATTCTATTTTAATTGCTAAAGTAGCCAGCTCTAGTCTGAGTTCATCTATGTCAGGCAAGGACTTTGCTAAAAGTGCAAAATAGAGCCTGGCATGTACAAACTATGCATTTTTCTTACTATCTCATCAAATACTATAATCTCAGTCACCACATGGTCTACTTCACAAGAAAAAACAGGCAGGTGATTAACCAAATGCTTTGTCACTGCTTTACAGGACTTTCCAGTTTAGAAGCTTGCTAAATTTGAGTCCTTTAATATACAGTTCCATTCTTCCACTGAGCCAGTTCTATATTTAGGTTCTGTTACTTGCTGCATTTCATTTACAAATGCCAAAATCTGTATCAGATAGAATTTGTTCATATATACAAAGCAAAAATATAAAATAACAGTGGCTTAAATAAAATAATTCTCTCACAAGATAGGCTGCCTTTGGCTGATATGATGGCTTTACAATTACTAGGACTCACACTACTCCTATCATTCTACTCTACTAGTCACAACTCTAACATTGATCTTCAAAAGTGCTTCATAGTCCCAGATGGCTGTGGGAGACACAGCCATTATATGGCCATTTAAGATATAGGAAGGAAAAAGGAAGTGAAGAGGAAGTGCAAGAGATACATATACAAGATAGTACCCTTTAAGGAGTTTTAAAGGATGGCACCGTCCTTATAGCAGAAAACAAAGAAGAACTAAAGAGTCTCTTGATGAAAATGAAAGAAGAGAGTGAAAAAGCCGGCTTAAAACTCAACATTAAAAAACAAAGATCATGGTGTCTGGTCCCATCCCTTCATGGCAAATAGATGGGGAAACAATGGAAACAGTGACAGACTTTATTTTCTTGGGTTCCAATATCGCTGCAAATGGTGACTGCAACCATGAAATTAAAAGAGGCTTACTCCTTGGAAGAAAAGCTATGACAAACCTAGATAGCATATTAAAAAGCAGAGACATTACTTTGCTGATAAATGTCCTTCTAGTCGAAGCTATGGGTTTTCCAGTAGTCATGTATAGATGTGAGTTGAACCATAAGGAAAGGTGAGCACTGAAGAATTGATGCTTTTGAACTGTGGTGTTGAAGAAGATTCTTGAGAATCCCTTGGACTGCAAAGAGATCAAACCAGTCAATCCTAAAGGAAATTAGTCCTGAATGTTCATTGGAAGGATTGATGCTAAAGCTGAAGTTCCAATAGTTTGGCCACCTGATGTGAAGAACTGAGTCATTGGAAAGGACCCTGATGCTGGGAAAGATTGAAAGCAGCAGGAGTAGGGATGAGATGGTTGGATGGCATCAGCAACTCAATGGACATGAGTTTGAGCATGCTTCAGGGTTGGTGATGGACAGGGATGCCTGGCATGTTGCAGTTCATGGGGTCGCAAAGAATCAGACATAACTGAGAGACTGAACTGAACTGAAAAGAAGTCCAAACTAACAACTTCCACTTATCTGTCATTGGTATTCCTTGTAGCAAGAGAGGTAGGCTTGCACTCCCCCAAATATAATTTGGTGCATATATTTTCCTTGGTACTTTCCAATTTGATCTCACAGAATGTGCTATTGTACAGATTTGAATAATTAAGTCACTGGAAGCCCGAAGGGAGGCTGGATATTAGAGACAAGTTTTTGTAGGGTTTCTCTGGTGGCTCAGAGGGTAAAGTGTCTGCCTGCAATGTGGGAGACCCAGGTTCTATCCTTGGGTCTGGAAGATCCCCTGGAGAAGGAAATGACAACCCACTCCAGTACTCTTGCCTGGAAAATCCCATGGACAGAGAAGCCTGGTAGGCTACAGTCCATGGGGTTGCAAAAAGTCAGACACGACTGAGCGACTTCACTTTCACTTGTTGTAGTAAAGAAGATTGTCTTGCACTCTGGTACATTTAGGGAAAACCAAATTCCCTTGTTCTTCCTTTAATTCAGTAAAACACTTCAGTTTGTGTCTCATGACTGCACTAAAGTGGATTCCAGTGTTGTATTTACTCTTCCCTGGGGAGTCATCCATAAAATGCTTTGAGTTTTTTTTTTTTTTTTCTTTTTTGGTGCTTCTTTTCTAGTTCCACAATGTGAGCTAGTGAAGGGCATTTTTTAAAATTAAAAAAAAAAAATCAGACTGCAAAGAATATCTGCTCTGAAACAAATGTGTGCAAGGAAAACAATTTAAATTGTTTTATTTTAAATTGTTAAATTTAAAACATTTCTTTTCTGCCATCTGGTCTGACCTCTTGCCAAAACAGGAAATAAGTGAATTATCCTTAATGCAGTCCTATCTGAAGCTGCCTACTGACATTTCAGAACTTTCAGGAAAATCTTCATGCTCTGGACTTTACCCTAATTTCTCATCTGTTTCCCATTATCTTTCATAAAATTTACTTTCCCTATGCTCACTTTTTTTACATCTTACTATACAACAGTGAACGTTAGTTTCTGCTGATATGATGCATTGTGTATAAGGACGCATTCAATAATAAGAACGGACGATCCAGCTTAAATAATACTCTCTCATAGCCAGAGGTTCAGAGTCAGGAAGAGTTCAGGGTTTGCTCAAGGTTCCTATCAAGGATCCAGGTTTTAACTCTCTTTTGGCTTTGTTAACTTATGAATAGCATTTGTAGTGGAGTAGTATTGTGTCAACTTAGCTAAGTTGGAATCATGTGTTCCAGAATTTCCTTTCCTGCATAGTTAGAGTTAGCAAGAGTCAGAGGTCATTTTGTGTGAGATTTGGAAGGTAGAAATAAAGTAGCAGCCAAAGTATTTTTATGTTTAGAAGATTGATGTAGGGGTACCAGGTGTTGTTGCAATTCACACATGTTGTTGCTTATCTACTGGCTAGTCATTTTGGCAAAGGGCAGGAGCAGGCCTTCAGCTGTTTGTTCTCCCCCTGGATCCTCAACGTTCTGTAGCTACTGGGCCAGATGAGTATTTATTTCCTCAATGAAGGATACTGTGGAGAGAGCGCAAACTAGCCAAGATAGTGTGTTCAGGCTCTCTTGCCCCACGTCTTGTAAATAATGACTATGTAACAGCTGAGATCATTTATAGCACTGCACATGTGCATCACAAGGCACCCGCATGGTGCCAGGTTGTGTGTGTTATGCCTGTACGAGCCCCACCCACAAATCGGTGGCCTTACTGCTACATCATGGCTGTGACTGTTGGGTCAGCCATGAGAGGAGAGAATATAACATGCCTACTTTATGGCCATTGTGCCAGTCAGGAGAGAGGTTGTGTTGTGTTAGGTTATGCTATGGCTGCTGCTGCAGCTGCTGTGTCAGCCAGCAGAGAATAAATGTGTCTTCAGTTCCTATGGCTCCTCAACTCCTTGAGTCTTCTTCCAGCTTCCCTGCTCACACCTTGTCTACCATGGGTTCAACAAATAGTGTGCAGAGTGAGATACAGCAAGACAACTGGTGTCACACACAGGATCAGTGATACAGATACCAGATTCATATGCGTGATAGCTACATCTTTAAAATGGGAAGCAATTGAGAAACCAACATGAGATCAGGTTCATTTTCAAGGGTTCCAGCCTCCCCTTACTCTCTCTCACTTCATATTCACCCCCTCCTCAGCTGCCTTCCCTGCAGATTTCAAGATCACTAAATGTAAAATCAACAGACTTAAAGTGACTATTTATTAAGGTTCCACAATTGCATAAGCTTAAGGTCAAATACGGGCTTCCTAGGTAGCTCAGTGATAAAGAACCCACCTGCCACTGCAAGAGATGCAAAAGAGGCAGGTTTGGTCCTTCGGTGGGGAAGATCCCCGGAGTAGGAAATGGTAACCCACTCCAGTATTCTTGCCTAGAGAATCCCATGGGCAGAGGATCCTGGCGGGTCACAGTTCATGGGGTCGCAAAGAGTCAGACACGGCTGAGTGACAAAGTGCACAGGCACACACAAGGTCAAATATACATATTTTGGGGGTTGCACTCACAGGCCTATGAGGCTTATACTTGCCCAGCTTCAAGATCGAAGAAAGAGCCCAGAGTCAGCAACAGACACATCATTTGTTTAATGGATAGGGGAGCTTACACATCTGAAGCAAGGTCTCAGAGTGACACCCTACCCTGTGGTGGGCAGGACATGGCAGTACCATTCACTCTTGTGGAGAATAGGGATACTACCAGTTTATAGGAAGAATTGATGTCAGATTGGTTCATTGGTTTTGTCTCTCTTAGCCCCTCTTGATCCCTTGGGATACGTACCTTCCTGGAGGCAGAGGTCTTCCCTTTGTTAAACTATCAAAGGAGAATCATTCTAGAATAATCACTAGCTGGGGCAGGGATGCGGTGAGACAAGTATATAGGTAATTACTGATTAGACTTTATGATTAAAGGGGAAAGTCAGTCAAGAGAGCAGGGTGTATTGGAAGCAGGGACTGGTGGAGCACAGGATGTACGGCGAGCAAGAGAACATCCATCTTGGGTGCCTGTTGTGGTCTTTTACAGACCTGGGCATGGGGACCGCAGTCAATGAAAAGAAAGAGAGAAAAAGAGAGAGAGAGAGAGAGCAGTATCTCTCAGGTTCGTGCAAAACCAATATAACCCATGCACAGGACTTGTACCGCTCATGAAGGCACAGGGCGTCCTCTCAAGGAGGTCTTGAAAGCCCGGGCGAGAAAGTGAGCTTGGTAGGCTTCCATGCTCCGAAGAGAAAGAAGACAGAAAGAAGGACACAGGGGACCCAGGTCTCTAGTGGAACAAGGGTATTTTATTAGCAGAACTGCATGCTTATATATCTTCAGTAAAATGATTACTCAGCCTTTACAAAGAATGAAATTTCACCAGTTGCAACAAAATGGATAGTCTGATACATACAAGGTCACTGAAGAGAGTCACTGAAGGGAGTCACTGAAAGGAATCCAAGCAGGTGCCCGTTCTCATGATCTCAGTCCTGAGAATTGTGTGCAGCTCTACTCGTTCCTGTTTTCCAGGGACTGATAAGGAACAAAGAGTCCTTGAGAAATGGCACTCAAAGGAAAACACAACACATTGGATCCCTTAATGTTGAATGTCCCCTGACAATTCCTTCTTTTTTTATTTTTTCATAATTGGGTGTGACTGTAGATATTTTAGTGAAAAAGGTCCTGACCAAATGAGTTTGTTTAGTTTGAACAATTTTAGTTGAAAGGCATCAGTATACTACAAATACAACCATCAGGATAATTATCAGTGTTATAACTTCAGATCCAATACTATGTATAATGTTTTGAAACCATCCTTGAGGGTCTAGCCCGGATAATTGATCAGCTAGTTGTTCAGCTAAGGTTTCTAGATTGCTGGAAGAGGGTAGATTTTTAGAGAAGGCTTCAAAAATTTCCTTTTGTAATAATTGTACATTTAAGGAAGCATTATCATGTAAGTCTTGAAAATGAAATTTGATTTGTTCCCAATTGTAGGCACTATAGTTGAATCGAACAGGGGTAATACAAAATTGAGTAGAATTCCAACCACATTTTAGTTTAACTTATTTTTGTAAATCTATTAATTGATTTTAGACCCATTGGATGGCTGTTTTTATTTTCTGTATTTCATCTTGAATTTTTCATTTATCTGAGCCAGAGTGGTCCACATAGTATGAGCATCTTTGGTCCAATTTTGAATAAAGTTGTGTGTTTGAACTGAGATTTGTAAAGTAATGTCTGTGACAGTGGCAGTAGTGCAAATGGCTGTTAATCCCAAAATGCCAAGAACTAACCATCTAATGAATCGTTTAGATCGCTGAAGTAATTTAGTAAGTAGCTGGAAGGCAAGCCCTGCCATGAGACCTTCTTCCTAGGGTCGTTGGAGATCTATTGGCAACCACAGATGACGTTGATATTGAAGAATCAGAAGGGATTTGTTTTTCAAAGAAACAGAGGAATTAAGACAAGTATACAATTTGCAATCTACACAAGTCACAGAACGTAAAGTCTTATTAAATTGTAAGTTCCCTATAGCTATAACAAAAGGAAGGGGAACACAAGCTTGTATGAAATATAAATGATTATAATGAAAGGAATACTTACTGTGACTATGATTGGTCCCCATAAAATATCTAGTCCAAGTTCCAAGTTCTGTGGTGCTCGTGGCAAGTTTCCAGATGTTCCATTGTTCAAGCCCAATCCGTTTATTGAGGACGATTTGAGGGTGAGGGGGTGCCATTCCACCGTCAAGTCAGCCAAAAAGTCCTTTGTCATGGTAATGTTCCATCATAGTATTGGTAATCTTCCATGCTACTTGAGTAGCATAATCACATACAGTGTTGTTAATAGCCTCTGAACATCAGATAATCACATACCATGGGGTCCCCAGTTGACAATGGTGTAATTGGCCACAAACATTAATTTTCTTGTTTTGGCTTGACATCTGTCTCAATGAACAGGAGTATATTTAAAGTTTTTTATAAGTAAACTCTTTGCATAATGTTTTTTGTCCTTCCTGTAGAGTTTCAGTAGTGTTGACCTGGTTCTCATAAAAAGAAAGGACAGTAAAGAATCCAAGAAATGTCTGAAAGTCCTTTTTTTTTTTTTTTGGAGGCAAGATGAAAGCCCAAGTTTGTCGGCTAACGTTAACGCATAATTTGGTTGGACCCATGCATAAAGGAAGGATTTCATAAACTAGAGACATATTAATTAGTCTCCTTTTTTCCTCAGGGTGTGAGGGCCCCTCCAAGCTCCAAGGAGGAGGCATATGTATTGAGTCATTGGTGGATGCGATTGGTCCTTTTTCTGTCTATTCTACAACCTGCAGTAAAGGGGGGTTGGTATATAAGCCCAGTAAGTATGATTAATTCAGCTTGTGCAGGGGAAGCAAAAACAAGCAAAGCAAGCATAGCAACAAAAATATTTTCAGGATTCCGAGGCATTCCCTGTTGAGAAACCAGATTTGCAACTTGATTGGTAAGGGTTTTTATCTGTCCCCAAGTAGGGAGATCATGAGGTAGACGACATTGAGTGTGGCGTTTTTTGGAAATCTCTAAAGCCGCCATGGCTTGTACTGGAACTTCCTCTTTCAGGGGATTTCGCCTTTTCCTCTCTGTCTTGAACGCCAGTGGTTCTCTGGGGGTGCATCTTCTGAAGAAGGAGCCAATTGACTTCTCTGGATCCATCTGGAGAAATATAAGCAGACTTCTGTCTCTGTAATATTAATTTTCCAGATTTTCATTGTTTAGTCAACCCGTTTTGATACCAAATGGGCAGAGGAAGGGAGATATCCTTCAATGCCTCAAAATGTTTTTCTGCTTTTGTCAATATATCTCCTTGCGGCAAGTTTAACAAAAATTAAAACAAATAAATCTGCATTAATGATAGTTAGAAGATTAAAGAATTAACAATCATTATAGGATTAAAGGATACATTGCATTGGAATCTAGTAAAGTCTGCTCTGGATAAATAAGATAGATGTGTCCCTATGTATTTCCCCTTTTTATTTATTTATTTTTTTATATGTAGTTTCAGTATGTGATGTGTTTGTATATGGATAATATAAATGGGGGAAGTGCAGTTTCTAATAAGAGTTTGTAGTTTGAGAAAAAGTTGTTGTTGAATAATAGGTTGATTGGAGTGTATAGTGGAGGTTTTTATATTTTATAATATAAAAACTGAATATAAAAAATCAGAGACTATATTAATGGGGTAAGGATGTAGGTGAATTATTTGAATAAGAGCACATAATTCGTTTTGTTGAGCAGAATGAAATTCAGTATAAAAGACTTATATTTTTTGAGAGATCAGAGCTTGTTAGAAGGATAATGCAACGAAATTTCTTAAAAATATTTTAGAAAAGCTATTTGGAAATCAGTAGAAGTGTGTAATGTGTTCTCGAATTGAGATTTATTGATAGGTATTAAAATTTTATGAGGATCGGAGCCAATTAAAGTCCTAGTTTTATTTTTTTCATTGATAATGATTAGCGTGATTAACTCAAGGTAGGGTGTAAGTGATTTTGTCACTCTAGAATGGGTATAGATCCACTTTATTGGGTGTTCTTTTTAAGCAAGAAGTTCTGTGGGGGAATGAAGAGAGGGCAGTATAAACAATTTTAGAAGTAAATTAAGTCTAATATGTGTAAGAAATTGCTTTTGCAATTTATTTTGTGTTAAATAGAGTTTTTTTCTTGTGTCTCTTGTGAAAGTGAATGAGGGTTATTTAAATTTGGGATCTCTTTAAAAAGTATTCAATAGATTAGTCAGTTGATAATTAGCAATGTCTAAAGAAGATCTAATCCAATTTATATAGTCTAAAAGTTTTTGAAAATCATTCAAGGTTGATAATTTATCAGTACGAATCTATGTTAGTTGGGGAGTAATATGTTGTCTATTAATAACAAATCCTAAGTAATGGTAAGGAGTAGAGGTTTGAATTTTTTCAGGGGTAATAATTAATCCAGAGTCTGTCAAGCACTGTTGAGCTATATTAAAAGCATGTTGAGTTTTTTTTTTTTTTAACAGATGGAGTTGAAAATAATATATCATCTATATAATGAATAACAAGAAAGCTAGGATTTTTTAAATAGGTTCAAGGGCTTTGATTAGGTAATATTGACATATGGTGGGAGAATTCATCATTTTTTGAGGCGGTAGAGTCCATTGGTACCGTTTATGAGGTCTGGTGTGATCAGGATAAGGAAGAAAGAAAGCAAATCTCTTTTGGTCTAGATGGTGCAGAGGTATATTAGAAAAGCAATCTTGTAAAACTATAATAATAATAATATGTCAGATTTGAGGAATAATGGTAGGTGATGGGATTTTTTGGTTGTAATGTACCCATAGGTTTTATAGATGTATTAACTTTTTTAAGAGATGCCATTTTTCAGATTTTTTTTTTATAACAAAAATGGGAAAGTTCTAAGGGGAATAAGATTTCTCAATATGTTTTAATTCCAATTGTGTATCTATAAGTTCTTTAGCTGTTTGTAATTTCTTTTTTGTAAGGGACCATTGTTCTGTTTAAATAAGTTCGTCATACTTTCAAGTTATTTTAATAAGTATATTGTTTGTTAAATGAGCAGTGGCCCCTAAGAAAAATGTGGAATGTATATCTGAGTTTGTCATTGTATAAGTAAATCCCTTTCTATTAGATTAAGGGGTGCATCTATCACATAAGGTTGTAATGTTACAGGCTGGCCTTTTGGTCTCTCATAAGGATAAATTTGAATACTTTGATAGACTTTTTGTATTTTGGATTGAGAAATTTCTGTAATTTGGCAAGAAAATTTTTGTATAGGCCAAGATTTGGGCCAGAAATGTTTGGAAATAATAGTGATATTGGATCCAGTATTGAGGAGACCAGAAAATATTTTATCATTAATTTTGGTATTTATATTTGGCGGGTATGTTTAGATACCAATGATGTCCATAAGGATTGGTTTTGATCTGTATTTTCTAATTTATTTGTCTGTATATCATTAGAGGAGTTAATAGAAATGTAAGGTAAAATAAGTAACAGGGCAATTTTGTCCCCTTTCTTGAATTGTCATAGTATCTGAGATGATATCATAATTTGAATTTCTCCCTTATAATCTGAATCAACTATTTTAGGGTGAACAGTAATTTCCTTAGAAGTCAAGCTAGATCAGCCAAGTAAAAGGCCAAAGGTTTGTGGAAGTAGGGGTACAAAAAGTCTGGTAGGTATTCTAAAAAGGGCTGCTTGAGAAAAAAAGAAAAGCACTTAGGGCTGGTATATCGACGGCACCATTGCCAGATGTTGAGGGTTTGAGGGAAAAGATGGAGTTTGTCCCTAGTTTTTGTTGATGGGGACCGGGGAGTCCCCGGCTTGGAGTTTCCTGAAATAGGCCTTCCTTCAACATCATATTTAGATAGATATTTTCTGGCCTATTGTATCTCTTTATGGCAACGATGGCAGATCCTTGGAGGTTTTTTAATAGTTTTAATTTGTGTGTGTATGTGTATGTGTGTCTTTTAGAGCAATCCCTTTTTAAATGGGTTTTGTCCCCACATGTAAAATATATTTTATTTCCCTTTTTAAAAGTAGTAGCCATTGTTTCAGGTAACATTTGCATTTTTGAGTTTCTGATCCTAAATGGTGATAAGCCTTCAAATAATCAATAATAGTCCCAGTCTCATGAATTGAAGCGATAGCTCTTTGATGTTCCTGATTTGTATTTTCATAAGTAACCAGTTTTTTTGCATTTTGGCCTCTTTTTTGATAACATTATGGGAAATAGCAACTTCCAATCTAGCTAAAAAAATTAGCATAGGCTTCATTAGGCCATTTTCCAAGACATATATTTTCAGATAACTATGGCACAAGATTAGCCGGGGAGAACAGGTTCCAGATAATGTCTCTGGGCAAGATATACTGTTTCTGTGTAATCAAGGGTATAAGTCTTGAGATATAGGTTTCCAGGCAAGATTTGTTACAATTATAATCATTAACATAGAGCCTAAGAAAAGCATTTCCATGAGTGAGACATTGTGCTGTGTAATCATTAGTTTTGGACCTAAAAGAAGGTCACTTTTCTGGCAAGATACATTGTTGTACAAGCCTTAAGGAAAGCATGAGTGAGAATATTTGCTTTCTCTTCATAGGGCCCTGGACTGTTTGCTTAAGTTTAACTCTTTCATTTCTTCTTGTTTTTAGGAGAATACGGTTGCTAGGGAAAGGGGTGGAGAAATCATTCTGTAACCTCTTCTTGCTGGGAAAGGGCATAGGCCTTAAATTGTTGAGGCAATATATTCTCCTTATCTTCATATTGAGGGTCCCTGATCTAGGTGCCCTGAGTAATAGCTAGAGGAGGCAATGAAAACTGTAGGAGCATTAATAATCATCTGTAACTTAAATGTCTAAGCCATTTAGATATAAAGTTCATTATAAAAAGCAAACAGCAAGAACAAGATGACTACAATTATTATAGTCAAGATAGTTTTCCACCACGGAGGGCTTTGTATTTGAGGTTTTATAGTAACAATTGTTTTGTATCGGTTAACATTTCAAAAGTAATCTGGTTTTGGAGAGCATTAGCTCTAGCATTAGAATTGGCATGATCTCTGGCCATATCTTGAAATCATATTGTCCATTGAAGATATTTTCCTTGTTTATGGAGAGCTCTTGTCAAAATTTGCCAATCATAAGGAATAAAATTCCCAATAGAAGATGCCATAGTGTTTAGAAGTTCTTAGCTTTAGTGTCAAAGAGAGCCTCAGAAGAGTCATCATCAGAGCCATTTTGTCCTAGAACCTTAAATAAATGATTAAGTCAAGTAGAAAAATGGTGGGGCTTTCCAGCCATTTGTCCCATAACCCCACACTTACTTGACCTCAGTAGGTCCCAGTCACTCCATCCTAAATGCCATGAATACCATGTCCCTGTTGGGGCACCACTTGTTGCAATCTTTTACAGACTGGGACATGGGGACCGCAGTCAACGAAAAGAAAGAGAGAAAAAGAGAGAGAGAGCAGTATCTCCCGGGTTACATGCAAAACCAATATAGCCCATGCACAGGACTTGTACCGCTCACGAAGGCACAGGGCGTCCTCTCAAGGAGGTCTTGAAAGCCCGGGTGAGAAAGTGAGCTTGGTAGGCTTCCATGCTCCGAAGAGAAAGAAGACAGAAAGAAGGACGCGGGGGACCCAGGTCTCTAGTGGAACAAGGGTATTCTATTAGCAGAACTGCATGCTTATATATCTTCAGTAAAATGATTACTCAGCCTTTACAAAGAATGAAATTTCACCAGTTGCAACAAAATGGATAGTCTAATGCATACAAGGTCGCTGAAGAGAGTCACTGAAGGGAGTCACTGAAAGGAATCCAAGCAGGTGCCCGTTCTCATGATCTCAGTCCTGAGAATTGTGTGCAGCTCTACTCGTTCCTGTTTTCCAGGAACTGATGAGGAACAGAGAGTCTTTGAGAAATGGCACTCAAAGGAAAATGCAACATATTGGATCCCTTAAAATTGAATGTCCCCTGACAGGCGCCCTAATTTTATATATATTTTATATATACTTCCTAGTGTGGTTAAGTTTCTACGATCAAACTCTGACCAATACAGCATTGCTTCAATAGTAAAATCATTGTAATTATATGTACAAGTGAAACAAGAGTGGATGTTGCACAAGATTTCATAAACTGCAAAATATGAGAGTTTACAATATTGATGACGTTAATTTTTTTAAAGATACAATAAACATTTATTTATAATTGCAAGGGCATAAAGAATACCGGTACGAACTAAAAATGTCTGAAGTAAAAATTGTAGGATTTGATGGTGAAAGAGCAGGTGCAATGGAAGAGAAGCAGTGTAGCAGCTAACTCATAGGCTCTTGCATCAGGTTTCTAGGGTCCAAACTCTGGCTCTAATCCTTACTGGCTATGTTACCTTGAACATATTATTTAACCTCTCTGACTCTTAGTTTTCTCATTTTCATTATGTGAATAATAATAGTAGCTCTTTGATTGTTGCAGAAATAATACACATGATGCAGAGAAAGCACTCAATAGATTATAGATATAATTATAATGATGATAATAAGGATGAT
This sequence comes from Giraffa tippelskirchi, assembly GCF_054371585.1. Classification (NCBI taxonomy): domain Eukaryota; kingdom Metazoa; phylum Chordata; class Mammalia; order Artiodactyla; family Giraffidae; genus Giraffa; species Giraffa tippelskirchi. The sequence continues at coordinate 67,684,688 of NC_137289.1, forward strand.
AACTTTTATTCAATATTATATTAGCTTGAGCAATCCTAAATAGTTTGTGAGGAAGGGAAGCTCCCCACTATTATTGAAACTTAAATTTAAAAAATAAATAAATAAATCCCACAATTTCACTAGGAATTAAACAAAAAGACTATAAATGAATTCAAAAAGCACATTATTGTATTATAGGCTGGATCAGCATCCTGCTTTCTGCCTGAGCAATGATCTGATGTAAATCATATATGCCTCAGAATACAAACAAAATTGGTATGACATGATATGCACAGAACAATTCATCTTTGGGAGGTCATTAATAATAAATAATTAACTTCATTGTTCAGTTCAGTCACACAGTCATGTCTGACTCTTTGCGACCACATGAACTGCAGCACGCCAGGCTCCCCTGTCCATCACTAACTCTTGGAGCTTGCTCACACTCACGTCCATAGAGTTGGTGATGCCATCCAACCATCTCAAGCTCTGTCAACCCCTTCTCCTCCTGCCTTCAATCTTTCACAGCATCAGGGTCTTTTCCAATGAGTCATTTCACATCAGGTGGCCAAAGTATTGGAGTTTCAGCTTCAGTATCAGTCCTTCCAATGATTATTCAGGACTGATTTCTTTAGGATTGACTGGTTTGCTCTCCTGGCAGTCCAAGGGACTCTTAAGAGTCTTCAACACCACAGTTCAAAAGCATCAATTCTTTGGTGCTCAGCTTTCTTGTAGTCCAACTCTGACTACTGGAAAAACCATAGCTTTGACTAGACGGACTTTGTTGGTAAAGTAATGTCTCTTCTTTTTAATATGCTGTCTAGGTTGGTCATAGATTTGCTTCCAAGGATCAAGTGTCTTTTAATTTTATGCCTGCATTCACCAACTGCAGTGACTTTGGAGCTCTCCCCTCAAAAATGAAGTCTGTCACTGATTCCATCGTTTCCCCATCTATTTGCCATGAAGTGATGGGACAGGATGCCATGATCTTAGTTTTCTGAATGTTGAGTTTTTTTTTTAATAGCTCATTTTTTAAATTTTTATTTATTTTTTTAAGTATTGGCATTTCTTTTTTTTACTTTACAATATTGTATTAGTGTTGCCATTCATTGACATGAATCTGCCATGGGTGTACATGTGTTCCCCTTCCAGAACCCTCCTCCCACACCCCTCCCCATCCCATCCTTCTGGGTCATCCCAGTGCACCAGCCCCGAGCACCCTGTATCATGCCTCGAACTTGGACTGGCGATTCGTTTCACATATGATAATTTACATGCTTCAATGCCATTATCCCATATCATCCCACCCCCGCCCTCTCCTTTAGAGTGCAAAATACAGTTCTATACATCTGTGTCTCTTTTGCTGTCTCGCATACAGGGTGATCTTTACCGATTTACTAAATTCCATATATATGTGTTAGTATACTGTATTGGTGTTTTTCTTTCTAGCTTACTTCACTCTGTATAATAGGCTCCAGTTTCATCCACCTCATTAGAACTAATTCGAATGTATTCTTTTTATTTGCTGAGTAATATTCTTTTGTGTATATGTACCACAGCTTCCTAATCCATTCATCTGCTGATGGACATCTAGGTTGCTTCCAAGTCTTGGCTATTATAAACAGTGCTGCGATGAACACTGGGGACATGTGTCTCTTTCAATTCTGATTTCCTTGGTGTGAATGCCCAGCAGTGGGATTGATGGGTAAGCCAACTTTTTCACTCTCCTCTTTCACTTTCATCAAGAGGCTCTTTAGTTCTTCGCTTTCTGCCATAAGGCTGGTGTCATCTGTGTATCTAAGTTTATTGATATTTCTGAAGTATTGATACCTCTTTCACTTTCATCAAGAGGCTCTTTAGTTCTTTGCTTTCTGCCATAAGGCTGGTGTCATCTGCGTATCTAAGTTTATTGATATTTCTGAAGTATTGATATTTCTTAAGTATTTCTTAGTAGAGCTCCCTGTGCTATAGAGTATGTTCTCATTAGTTGTCTATTTTATACGTAGTGTTAATGGTGTATATGTGTCAATCCCAATTCCTCCCACCCCTTTTTAAATGACAGTACAATGAAGTCAGTATCATTAACTTCATTAATGCACTTCATTAATGAACTCTACTTTGCTGTACAGTAGAAATGAACACAATATTGTAAAATAACTACATTCCAATAAAAATTAATTTTGAAAAAATAAAATGAGCTTCCTTATTGCCTGCATTGGAAATGGACTATTTCCACAATACTAGCTTACTGTGCTCCTGCTGTCAAGGAGCTTACAGTCTTATTGGGGTGTAAAACATGCGTGCAAAACAAAGCAGTACGAGATAATTTATTATTTAGTGCCAACTGAAGAATAAAAATTACATTTAATCTAAGGCTTAAAAAAACAGAAGGGCCCATGGTGAAGTTAAGTTGTTAAGGAAGGATATTTAATCGAGATGGAATTGCAGCAAGTGTTAAGGGATAAGGTGGATGTGGATAGGCTGTGGGCTTATATAAAAGGAAGTTTTGGAAATTAAATGAAAATTTCACATAACTGAAAAATATATTGTTTAATGTTGAACACAGGGAAGATAAAGTTTCATTTTTATGACCTACATTTTCCTGGAATATAACACAGTTCAAAATAGACAGTAGCTTTTTGAATTTTAGAGAAACAAGAAATAAACTGTGTGAAATTCTAAAGAAAGGAGCAACAAACTTAATGTTGGCAGATTTTAGCTCAAGACCAGGTTCTGGCACTTGGCTACCAATAACATGAAGGGAAGTCATTTAGCAATTCCAAGCCACTGTTTGCTCAACTGTGAAGAAAGGGATAACAATAACTTCCTCACAAGGTTGCTGAGAGGATCATATGAGAAAATGTATGTAAACAGCAAGCTATGTAATTATTCAAACTGCAAAGTTAAATTAATATTGTCTACCTATTTCCCTCCTACAAGCCGTTGCTGCTGAGGTAAGCTTCTAAGACTTTCCTGGGCAAGTGGCTCAAACAAATCAATCCAAGATGTAATTCTAATAAGCTGGAAGCATAAACACAAGAAAGGTAATTTATCCAAATATAAAACAAGTAAAAATTAAAGAACATTTGCTTTTAAAAAGATGATGGGTTTGTGTTAAGCCTTTCTCACATGCTTTCCCACATTGCCCTTGAGATCAATACAAGATACTTGGCAGGGATTAAGAATATGAATATTTTCATGAAGAGAGATTTCCCTGTGGAAACCAATTGGACATTAAGACTTCTGACTTGCAATCTTGGCCTTATTAGCATTATGCTGCACCAGTTGAGGAAAACTGGAAGTTGGCAGAAAGAATATAGGACAAACATATTGGATACCTATGGGATGGAAAAAAATAGCTCTTTATAGACTGAATCTCACTGTAGAAATTTTGAAGCTGTCATCTTCTGAGTTGTAACAAGAGGTAATAAGTAGCTGATACTCATTTCTAGGTTTCTGGAAATAACAGTCTTTTCCTTAAGTATATTTCAATTTCAGTCAAGAAAACTACTCAGGCACCTGGCACATAGAATGAACCCCTTTGGGGTCTTAATTTGTTGAATGAATGTACGATGACTAAATGATATAGTTGGAGGATACTGGATATAAATAAATGAGTTTGGCTAGAGAGATGGAGAAAAGACTATTGTTCTTTAGAGAGAGTGTATTGATAGGTTGTTCCTTCCCTTTCCTGAATTAATCCTCTATTTCTTTTTCAATATCTTCTTTGAGCTTTGGTCTATTTAGCAGTCTGTAGCTTAATTTTCAAATGCTTGGACATTTTCAATAAAAGTTTTTGTTATGCTTAGTTTGGATAGTTTCTATTGACTTATAGTCATGTTTCTTATGTTGTGCTGTTCTAGTCATGCAGTTGTGTCCGACTCTTTGCAATTCCATGGACTGTAGCTTTCCTGGTTCCTCTGTCCATGGAATTCTCCAGTCAAGAATACTGGAGTGGGTTGCCATTCCCTTCTCCAGGGGATCTTCCTAACCCAGGGATCGAATCCAGGTCTTCTGCATTGTCAGGCAGATTTTTTACCACTGAGCCATCTGGGCAGCCCAAATGTTATGTGAAATAGAGATGCTGTTAAATAAAAGGAATAAATGCCTCCCTTTGATTTTGTGGACAGCTTGAGAAGGTTAGGGATAGAGCTGACACTCAAACCCTGGGCTCAGCTCTCTCCCAACAGCACCAATGTGTCTCCAGCTCAGGCAAGAGAACAAAGAAGTCCTGGGACTGACCAGTCTCATGCCTCAGAGGGTGAGAGTGAAGGCTGGGGGCCAAGCCTCTGGAATCTGCCACCACCTCCTGTATCTCCTCCTTCTGTGGCTAGTATTCACCCACCTTGCCCCACTCCCAGCTCCAGAAGGCACTGGGCACTCTTGTGGCCACTCAGGGGACCTGGACAGCCAGAATGTGAAGAGATACCCTTGGTTCAAGGCCCTGTGGTTCCTAGGAACCAGCAGGTGGGGATGGCAAGGGGTGACATGGCCCCCAGCAGTGTCACAGTCATCCTGATCCCGTCACTCTTCTGTTACATATAATCTATTACAAGCTTATCCAGTTGTTGTTTTTTTTTTTTTCCAGTTGAATATTGGCTACTTTAGCCCTAGCAGTTCCATATGGCACTTTTTATAGTTTTAATTTCTCCATTGAGATTCCTTATTTGTAGTCTCATTATGTTTAAGTTTTCCTTTAAACCTTTAAACAAATCCATAATACATATTTTAAACTCATCTGCTAATTTCATCATCTCTGCCATCTCTGGGTCACTTTCTTTTGATTAATTTTTTTCTTGTTATAGGTCACATTTCTTTCTGCCTCTTTGCTTATCAAATAATTTTTATGTTGAACATTATGGCTGTTACATAGTTAAGTGTTGAATATCTGGATTTTATTATCTTCGTTAACAGAATGTTAAATTTGTCTTGGCAAAAAGTTAACTTATTTGCAGATCAGCTTTACCCTTCTGAGGATTTTTTAAAAATAGCTTGTTTTTTAAGCTTTGTTAGGGTGAGCCTAGGGTAAGCTTTATTCTAGAACTAGATTAGCTGTATTCATAAAAGGTAGCCTTTTGAGGTCTACCAGTAACGCTGAAGTTAAAAAGTTCTATGAAGACCTACAAGACCTTCTAGAACTAACACCCAAAAAAGATGTTCTTTTCATTATAGAGGACTGGAATGCAAAAGTAGGAAGTCAAGAAACACCTGGAGTAACAGTCAAATTTGGCCTTGGAATACAGAATTAAGCAGGGCAAAGGCTAATATTCTTGGTCTCTATGTCATAAATGAATTAACCACATACATATGGGTTTATTTCTGGAATCTCTATTCTCTTTCATTGATCAGTGTATCTGTTTTCATGCCAATACCACACAGTTTTGAGTTCTATAGTTTTGTAATATAGTTTGAAATCAAGCAGTGTGATATCTCTTGGCTTTTTCTTATTATTATTGTTACTTTGGCTATTCAGAGTCTTTTGTGATTTCATACAAATTTTAGGATTTCATAGCAGTGTACAAAGGCAATTCTCATTTATTTTTTGCAGTGCCATAATAATCCATTATGTGAATAAACTAATTTATTCAATTAAACTTGAATAGATGGACATTTGAGTTATTTATATAATTTTCTGTTATTAAAAACAGTGATGTGATGAATAATCTTGGTATATATCATTTTTTGATATATGCAAGTGAGAAATATAATAGCATACTACTTTTTGCAAATAAGGTGGAAAAATACAATTTAAAGTTTTGATCATATATTTTGTTAAGGTTTTGAAAAGTAAGCAGTCTCATACATTGTCAGTGGGAACTGTAATTGTCACAACCTCTGTGGACAGCAGTTTTATTTCATCTATCAGTGATAACATTATATGTATTCATTGACATATATAGTTTTTTCAGGCTAAGTTTCCTAAAAAGCAGAGTCTGAGGCGAGAATAAATTGCTAAAACTTTACTTGGAAGGTACATTGTAAGTAGGGGAAAAATGAAAATGGGGGCAGGAAGGATGAAAAGCAATGCAAGGTGATTAATTCCTACATAGGCCACTATGCAAAAGACTGTAAACCAGATTCCCTAACAATTACACCCAACTGGCAAAACAAACTGTACAGAGAAATTATACTTCTTTAAGTCCATCAGAATGAGGACGAGAGAAGGGATTTATTTACCAGATATTTTCCAGATTTCTGTTTCCCATTAGTGAAAGTCCACCCCTATTACTTTTTCTAAACTCCTGATTTACATCATCCAGCTCCTTCAGAAACCATTCAGGAAAACAGATCTTATGCCCTGTGGTATTGCATTTCATCTGAATCCAGAAAGGACAAGTAGAACTAGAAACTCCAGGCCAATGGCTGGTTGTCCTTAGGCAATGTATCTACACAGGCCCTAAGAGGAACTAGGTTTCTCTGGTGGCAGCCAAAGCAAAACAAGCAGCTAAGAATCCAGGAGACACATAAGACCAAGAAAAAAATGAAAATATAAATAAGCCATTCCTAGGTGGTGCTAGTAGTAGTGAACTTGCCTGCGAATGCAGAAGACATAAGAGATGTGGGTTCAACCCCTGGGTCGGGAATATCCCCTGGTGGAGGAAATGGCAACCCACTCCAGTGTTTTTGCCTAGAAAATCCCATGGACAGAGGAACCTGACTGGATACAGTGCATAGGATCGCAAAGAGTCAGATACGACTGATTGACTGAGCACGCATGGCCAGTTGAGTCTACCTCTGTGCCACTCAGATCCACCTGTACCCTTCCATTCTATCTGACTCCTCTATTACATTTCCAGACCTCCACTGTGTGTGTGTCTGTGTACAGAAATAGAGGGAGAGAAAAAGATCAAGAGATATATTTTTCATTTAGAGCATATCTCAGTTGATGGAGAGATTTCCATCAGTTATTTTACCTTTCCTTTGTTTAAATTACTCTATCTTTAGTGCTCTTTTGCTTTACATGTTCATTTTTATCTAGAAATGCATATTTCCACAATGGCTTTTTAAAAATTCACACTCAAGTTTACCCATCCTTCCATTTATTTTTTTTTTTTTTTTTTTTTTTTTTTTTTTTGGTTCATCATTGTTAATTTTCTTTTTTTTTTTTTTTTTTTATAAATTTATTTATTTTACTTGGGGGCTAATTACTTTACAGTATTGTAATAGTTTTTGCCATACATTGACAAGAATCAGCCATGGGTTTACATGTGTTCCCCTTCCCGAACCCCCCACCCACCTCCCTCCCCCTCCCATCCCTCTGGATCATCCCACTGCCCCGGCCCCGAGCCCTTGTCACATGCATCGAACATGGAATGGTGCTCTGTTTCACATATGACAATACACATGTCTCAATGCCATTCTCCCAGAACGGCCCACCCTCACCTTCTCCCTCAGAGTCCATAAAATTGTTCCATGCATCTGTGTCTCTCATTCTGTCCCGCATATAGGGTTATCGTTACCATCTTTCAGATTCCATATATATGCATTAGTATACTGTATTGTTGTTTTTCTTTCTGGCTTACTTCACTCTGTATAATGGGCTCCAGTTTCATCCATCTCAGTAGAACCGGTTCAAATGTATTTTTTTTAATGGCTGAGTAATATTCCATTGTGTATATGTACCACAGCTTCCTTATCCATTCATCTGCTGATGGACATCTAGGTTGCTTCCATGTCCTGGCTATTGTAAACAGTGCTGCGATGAACATTGGGGTACACGCGTCTCTTTCAATTCTGGTTTCCTCGGTGTATATGCCCAGCAGTGGGATTGCTGGGTCATATGGCCCATCCTTCCATTTAAAAAAATGTATTTGCTTTTACTATAGCATTGGATTTGAGTTTCATGTCTTGAAAAATTAAACTATAGGAAGTATTTTCTGTTTGTGTTTAGTTACTGTCAATTTATTTTTCTATTGAGAAAATTGTGTAGTGCATTAAGGTCCTTCTTGAGTTATAAAAATCAAAATAACATACACCTTTTTTTTGTTGTTGTTGTAAGCTATGCTATAAAGTTCACTGAGAAGCAAACCAGTAACCAGTTCAACCTATTAAACTGTCAGTTTTAAATGAGTTTTTAAAAGACCTCAAGGAATACTCAAAGGTTATAGTATAACCTTCATACAAAAACTAATTTAAAATACCATGAAACTGTTTGCTTTTTCATTATCACTTGGCCATTATTCCTTGGAATATGTACTTTGGTGAAACTTTACCAGCCACTCTGGCCTGTGTGATAGTGGCCTGCCACATTTTCTATGTAAGTGATGTGAACTGATTTGACCAGAAACGTATTTTTAATCTTAAGTATTCAGTAAAATGTCTCAAATTTGAAGAATATATTTTTGATTATTGACAGAAGCTATCAATGGGAGGTAAGATTATAGGTAAATTTAGAATTGCAGTAAATGTTTTATTAAAAAATAAATCAAGTCCTCTAATGTAATCTGAAGCTTACTTTCTCACTCAGCAGCAAATAACTCAGAAAACTTTGCTATCTGAATGAGGGTCTAATTATCTAGGTACCTGTTTTGTGTACCCCACCACTGTATGCCTTGAAATATATTTCTGTGATAGCTGAAGCATTTGATGGAGATCTTACATCTACACTGGAAGAATAAAATATCATTTGGTGAAAGGCTCTTATGTGCCAGGCAAGCTGTTACCCAGATGTGTATGCAAGTTTACCTCCAATTTTGTATCTAAAAGAGTTTGCCAGTTAATGTTACCAAATGTCCTATTGAATAGATATGTGCTATCTGTTGATCAAGCAATTTATTTTGATTTATTTGCTGGTTCAGAGCTTGCTTTTTAAAGCAGCTTTTAAAAGATGCATGACCCAATGATTTACAAGAAATTGTACATATTTAAAGTATACAATCTGGCATTCCAACGTGTAAATATCCCCATGAACTATTACCACAATCAACTTAGTGAATGTATATTGAATACATCACCCACAAAATTTCCCTCATGTCCCTGTAGAATCCTTCCCTTCTACCCCTGCTCATCTACTCCTACCCCAGATAACCACTCATTTGTTTTTTATCACTAAAGATTATTTTAAATTTACCTGCATTTTACATAAATGCAATTACATAGTATATATTATTTTTTGTCGGATTCAATCCACTCAGAATAACTTGAGATTCATCCATGTTGCTATGTACTATTGATCACAGTCAGAAAAGATCCTCTCTATGACTTGAAGCCCTTTATATTTCTTTAAATTTAATTTATGGCCCTTAATATGATATATCTTGGTAAATTTTCCATGAATGTATTCTGTTGATGTCACATGCCAGCTATATCAAATTAGTTGTTTATATTGTTGAAGACTATAGTCTCCTTGCTGATTATCTGTCTTCTCATCCAATCAAGTGATATGAAGTTTATCTTTCTTTGTTAACTCACTACAAGTATTGATTCTTTTCTAAAAATAACTGAAGTAGAGATATTCTGAGCTTATTCTATCTTTTTATTTGTTAATTGCATCTCTTGTGTCTCTTGACTTGGCAGGTGGATTCTTCACCACTGTGCCACCTGGGAAGCCCTCATCTTAGATTACAAATATAAGCAATGTGATATTTATCATTCTCTGTCTGAATTACTTCACTCAGTATGACAATCTCTAGGTCCATTCTTGCTACTACAAATGGCATTATTTCATTCTTTTTTATGGCTTAGTAATATTCAGATGGATTATCCCTGGTGACTCAGTGGTAAAGAATCTACCTGCCAATGCAGGAGATGCAGGTTTGATCCCTGGGTCAGAAAGATCCCCGGGAAAAAGAAGTGGCTACCCACTCCAGTATTTTTTCCTGGAAAATTCCATGGACAGAGAAGCCTGGCCAGCTAAAGTCCATGAGGTCGCAAAAGAGTAATAGATGACTTGGAGACTAAAACAGCAACAATAATATTCCACTGTGTATATGTACCATATCTGCTTTACCTATTCCTCTGTCAATAGACATTTAAGCTCCTTCCATGCCCTGTTTATTATAAATAATGATGTAATGAACATTGGATGCATGTATCTTTTCAATTGATGGTTTTCTCTGGCTATATGCCCAGTAGTGAGATTGCTGGATCATAGGGTAGCTCTATTTTTAGTTTTTAAGGACGCTCCATACTGTTCTCCATAAGAGCTGTACCAGTTTACATTTCCACCAAAGTGTAGGAGGGTCCCCTTTCCTCAACACTCTCTCCAGCATTTATGCTGTTGTTGTTCAGTCACTGAGTCATGTCCGACTCTTTGCGACCCCATAAACTTTGCAGTGCACCAAGTTGCTCTATCTTTCACCACCTCTGGGAGTTTGCTCAAACTCATGTCCATTGAGTTTGTGATGCCATCCAACAATCTCATCCTCTTTTGTCCCCTTCTCCTCCTGCCTTCAATCTTTCCCAGCATCAGGGTCTTTATAGTTTGAACATTTTTTGATGATGGTCATTCTGACTGATGTGCAATGATACTTCACTGAAGTTTTGATTTGCATTTCTCTAATAATTAGTGCTGCTGAGCATCTTTTCCTGTGCTTTTCAGCCATCTGTATGTCTTCTTTGGAGAAATGTTTATTTAGATCTTACATGCATTTTTTTATTAGGTTGTTTCTTGATGTTGAGCTGCTTGTATATTTTTCTAGATTAATCCTTTGTCAGTTGCTTTATTTGCAAATACTTTCTCCCATTCTGAGGGTTATCTTTAATTTTGTTCTCAGTTTCCTTTGGCTGGACAAAAGATTTTAAGTTTACTTTCAGTTCAGTTGCTCAGCCGTGTCCAACTCTTTGCGACCCCATGGACTGCAGCACGCCAGACTTCCTTGTCCATCACCACCTCCAGGAACTTGCTCAAACTCATGTCCATCGAGTCAGTGATGCCATCCAACAATCTCATCCTCTGTCGTCCCCTTCTCCTCCTGCCTTCATTCTTTCCAAGAATCAGGGTCTTTTCCAATGAGTCAGTTCTTCGCATCAGGTAGTCAAATTGTTGGCGTTTCAGCTGCAGCATCAGTCCTTCCAATGAATATTCAGGACTGATTTCCTTTAGGGTTGACTGGTTTGCTCTTCTGGCAGTCCAAGGGATTCTCAAGAGTCTTCTCCAACACCACAGTTCAAAAACATCATTTCTTTGGTACTCAGCTTTCTTCATGGTCCAACTCTCACCTCCATACATGACTACTGGAAAAATCATAGCTTTGACTAGATGGACCTTTGTTGGTAAAGTAATGTCTCTGCTTTTTATTATGCTGTCTAGGTTTGTCATAGCTTTTTCTCAAAGGAGCAAGCGTCTTTTAATTTCATGGCTGCAGTCACCATCTACAGTGATTTTGGAGCCCTCCCTCCAAAATAAAGTCTCTCAGTGTTTCCATTCTTTCCCATTTGTTTATTTTTGTTTTTATTTTTATTAATCTTCCCTAGTGTTTTTGTTTGTTTGTTTGTTTTAAAGTCTTTCCCAGTGGCTCAGCCTTGATGAGGGCATAGTAACCCACTCCAGTATTCTTGCCTGGAGTATTCCACATGGACAGAGGAGTCTGATGGGCTGCAATCCATGGAGTAACAAAGAGTCAGAGATGACTGAGTGACTAAGCACAGCACAGTGGCTCAGACAGTAAAAAGTCTGACTACAGTGCAGGAGACCTGGGATTGATCCCTGGGTCGAGAAGATCCCTTGGAGAAGGGAACGGTAACCCACTCCAGTATTCTTGCCTGGGAAACCCTATGGATAGAGGAGCCTGGGAGGCCCTAATCTATGGGGTTGCAAAGAGTCAGATATCACTGAGTGATTAACACACTCACTCAGGTCCCATTTGTTCATTTTTGTTTTTATTAATCTATTAGGTGGATCAAAAATATTTTTTTCTGTTATGTCAGAGTATGTTCTTGCCTATGTTTTCCTTTAAGAGTTTCATAGTATCTGGCCTTACATTTAGATTTTAATCCATTTTGAGGTTATTTTTATGTGTAGAGTTAGTATGTGTTCTAATTGCATTGCTTTACATGTAGTCGTCCAGTTTTTCCAGCACCATTTATTGAAGAGACTGTCTGTTCTCCATTGAATATTCTTTCCTCCTTTGTCATAGATTAGATGATCATTAATGTGTGGATTTATCTCTAGATTTTCTATCCTTTTCCATTGATATATATTTCAGTTTTTGTGCCAGTACTATATTGGTTTGATGACTGTGGTTTTGTAATATAGTCTAAGGTCAGGGAATATGATTCCTCCAGTTCTGTATTTCTTTCTCAAGATTTCTCTGGCTATTGGTGGTCTTTTATTTTTCCCCACAAACTGTAAATTTTTTGTTCCGATTCTGTGAAAAAATGCCATTGGTAATTTGATAAGGATTGCACTGAATCTGTGGATTGCTTTGAGTAGTACAGTCATTTTCACAATATTGATTCTTCCAATCAAAGGACACAGAATATCCCTCCATCTGTTTGTGTTGTCTTTGATTTCTTTCATCAGTATCTTACAGTTTTCTGACTACAAATCTTTTGCCTCCTTAGGTAGCATTATTCCTAAGTACTTTACTATTTTTGATCCATTTATGAATGGAAATGTTTCCTTAATTTCTCTTTCTTATGTACAGGAATGAAAGAGATTTCTGTGGATCAACTTTGTGGATTAACTTTCTGTGGATTAACTGCAACATTATCAAATCATTGATTCAATAATGAATTCAGCAAACTTTCTGGATACAAAGTCAACACACAAAAAATAAGTTATGTTTCCATACGTTAATAACAGTAGAAAATGTTTTGAAAATTAATAAAACAATTATATTTATAAAGCACCAAAAACAGCAAAATAGAAATAAACTTAACCAAGGAGGCAAGAGACTTGTCCACTGAAAACTACAAAACACTGTTGAAAGTAAATTGAAAAGATATAAATACAAGGAGAGATATCCCATGTTCATAGGTTGGAAAGCTTAATTTCATTAAGATGTCAATACTCCCGCGAAGGAATCTGCATACTCATTTCAATGCAAAACCAATTAAAATCACTATTTTTTTTTTTTGCAGAGACAGAAAACAGTCTATCCAACAATCCATAGGAAATCGCAAAGAAATCAGGAAAAGAAATATTAAAACAATCATAATAAATAAGGACAAATTTGCAGGACTTACACTTCCTCATATCAAAACTTATTACAAAGCTTCAGTAATCAAAACAGTATTGATAACTTATGGTGGAAGATGTCGGATGCCTGATCTCTGAAGAAAAAGATTTAGCTTCAGGACTAGAGACTATACTTGTCCATTCAGGGCTCTTGTGTGGCAGAAGTTTTATTACAGTGAAAAGGGACAGAGAAAGTTTATGACATAGACATTAGAAGGGGGCTGGAAGTGCTCCACTCACTAGTCTTAGCAAGGGAGTTATATACATTTTTAATCGGTTATTACAATCAATCAAAAGAATGTCTGAAGGTTGTAAAGATATTACTAGACTGACTCCCATAATTTACATTTTAAGATGACCAGATTAGAACTAACAATAGAAAGATCTTACAAGTTCAGTTTTGTTGCTCAGTCATGTCCGACACTTTGCAACCCCATGGACTGCAGCATGCCAGGCCTCCCTGTCCATCACCAACTCCCAGAGTTTACTCAAACTCATGTCCATTGAGCCAGTGATGCCATCCAACCATCTCATCCTCTGTCATACCCTTCTCCTGCCTTCAATCTTTCTCAGCATCAGGGTCTTTTCAAATGTCAGTTCTTTCCATCAGGGGGCCAAAATATTGGAGTTTCAGCTTCAACATCAGTCCTTCCAATGAATATTCAGGACTAATTTCCTTTAGGATGGACTGGTTGGATCTCCTTGCAGTCCAAGGGACTCTCAAGAGTCTTCTCCAACACCACAGTTCAAAAGCATCAATTCTTTAGCTCTCAACTTTCTTTATACTCCAACTCTCACATATATACATGACTACTGGAAAAACCATAGCCTTGACTAGAGGGACCTTTGTTTTGCAAAGTAATGTTTCTGCTTTTTAATATGCTGTCTAGTTTGATCATAACTTTTCTTCCAGAGAGCAAGCGTCTTTTAATTTCATGGCTGCAGTCACCTTCTGCAGTGATTTTGGAGCCCCAAAAAATAAAGTCTGCCATTGTTTCCCCATCTATTTGCCACGAAGTGATGGGACCAGATGCCATGATCTTATTTTTCTGAATGTTGAGTTTTAAGCCAACTTTTTCACTCTCCTCTTTCACTTTCATCAAGAGGCTCTTTAGTTCTTCTTTGCTTTCTGCCATAAAGATGGTGTCATCTGCATATTTGAGGTTATTGATATTTCTCCCAGCAATCTTGATTCCAGCTTGTGCTTCCTCCATCCCAGCGTTTCTTATGATGTACTCTGCATATAAGTTAAATAAGCAAGATGACAATATACAGCCTTGATGTATTCCTTTCCCTATTTGGAACCAGTCTGTTGTTCCATGTCCAGTTCTAACTGTTGCTTCCGGACCTGCATACAGATTTCTCAAGAGGCAGGTCAGGTGGTTTGATACTCCCATCTCTTTGAGACTTTTCCACAGTTTGTGTTGTTTTGTTGTGTAATCATCAGTACCAGCTTAAAAGAAAAAAAAATTATGTGACTAAGACTACAGAATTCAGAAAAAAAAAAATTGTCCTTTTCCCCTCCTTGAGAACTCCAGACCATTCTCTCTTCCTTGGGGACCCCGACTTCTTATCAACCAACATAGAAATTGAGTCTCTCATTCCCCCCTTTTCTTTTAGGAGAACTATGCTGCCAAGGGAAAGGGGCATCATTTTCATTCCATAACTACTTCGTGCTGTTGAGAGGCATCATCCCTAAATTGTTGAGGCAACATAGTCTCTTAATCCTCATATTGAGAGTCTCTGATCCTGGGGTCCCAAGTAATAGTTGGAGGAGGCTGTGGCACTTGTAGGTGCCTGGACAACCATCTGTAACTTTTTATCTTTCAGATGGTTAAAAATAAATCCAGTTACACAGTTACAGATGCAGGAAGAAAACAGTAAAAACAGAACAATTAGAATTATTACGATTAAGATAGTTTTCCACCATGGGGAGCTAATTAATGCTTCCCAAAGTGAGGTGACTGAGGCTTAAGGAGAATCCATAGCCTGGATCATCTTGTTCATGTGTTCAGTAAAGTGAGTTACATTAGTACTCATATCTTTTATATATGTACAACATTGATAAGAATAAAGGCATAAGTTCTTCCTTGTGCAGCCATTAGAATATCTAAGGCCAATCCGTTCTGTAAAACCATCTTTCTAATTTGTATTTGTCCAGCACTAAGGGCTAAAATAGCTTTTTGACAATCTTGTAAAGCCTGTTGAGTAAAGTTAGTCAGAGCATCAACTCATAGCATAGTTGTAGTTCCCAGAGAGGGAAGGAATATTGCAGCCAGATAGTCATACCAGTGAAATACAGACCTTGTCCAGTAAGTTTTATGGTGTGGCAGATTAGCAAGCTTCTCTAGAAGCCATGAAAATATGAAGCCATGAGTAAAAGGTAAACTTAGGGCGCATCTCACTATCTAGCCAGGAGAAAGCCACACCCATAGGTAAGAGCCACATATTCAATAGGTTCTGTTTGGAGCAAAACAGCATGACTGAGGAATCCAGTCCCAATGAGTTCCTGGCTAGGCAAAAGGAGAACTTGAACTGGGATTGGAAAATACAGGAATGATTACATTGCATATTTCTTGAGGCAAAAATTCCAATTGTTTCCAGTCATTATAATTAAGTTGTCAGCTAACTTTTTGGGATGACTCTATTTGTTCCCACCATATGGTAGCACTAGATAGTAGGCATCCCTTTTCAGGAGTTAGCCATATGACCTCATCCCATATTTGATCAACATCAGGTAGGAAACCACCAGATCTAGACCCATTTACCTTCTTGTATTGGGCAAAATAGTCATTAAATCAAGATAATGTATAAGCAAAGTTGAAAGTTACATTATGTCCAATACTTACAGTACAAAGTGTTACACCAGTCAATTTTAGGATTGCTAGATGTCATCAGATTAAAGAGAGGCATCACACGTGATTGTTGTTGGTGAAGATATTCACAGAGTTGAAGAAAGTCTTTTCCTTGAAATGGAGAAACCCACTATGGGAAGTCTTCAACTGATTTCAGACCCAGCAATTAGACCAATTGTAGAACGCAGCATAAGAATGAGCCCAGGACAGGAAGGCGTTGTTTTGAGAGTCAAAAAGCAGACTAAGGACTTTTGGAGTCAGGAGAAGCAGGCCCACATATATTATCAGGCACACCTGAAAAGTAAAAGGTGAAAACATAGAGGATAAAGGCATAAAATGACATTGTTTAGTTCACCTGGAGTGTGGTGTACCAGATCCATTCCCATAATAGATGTTTTAAGGTAACAGGATTAATCAGAAGGTTCTCAAGAAAGAGAAACTGTCCTCAAGCAGGATACATTGTTATTATATAATCCTTAATACAGAGTTTAAGATGAATTGTTTTGTTGTGTAATCATAGCTCCAGCTTAAAGAAAAAAAAAATCATTTTATGTGACTAAGACTAAGGAATGTAGAAAAAAGTTTGTCCTTTTCTCTTCCTTGAGAACTTCAATCCTGTCTGTCCTCCCCAGGGACCCCTGGGCTTCTTATCAACCTACCTAAAAATTGACTCTCTCAGTATGATACTAAAATAAAGACAGACACATATATCCATGGGGTGGAATAGAAATCCCAGAAATATATACTCACATATATGACATGTCAAAATCATTCAGTGAGGAAAAGAACAGTCTTTTCAAAAAATGATGCTTGGAAAACTGCATGTCCACATGAAAAGAATGAATTTGACCCTTACCTTGTGTGTGCTGTCATTTCGATTGTGTCTGACTCTTTGAGACGCTATGGATGATAGCCTCTCAGGTTCTTCTGTCCATGGAATTCTCCAGGCAAGAATACTGAAGTGGGTTGCCATGCCCTTCTCCAGGACATCTCCCTGATCCTGGGATTGAAGCAGAGTTTCTTCTGTCTCCTGCATTGGAAGGTGGGTTCTTTACCACTAGGGCCACCTGGGAAGACCCTAGAATCTTACATTACACTATATACAAAATTTAACTCAAAATGGATCAAATAGCTAAACATAAGAGCTAAAAGTATAAACTCTTGACAGTAATATAGGAGGAATGCTTCATGACAATGGATTTGGCAAGATTTCTTGATTATGACACTGAAAGCACAAACAACGAAAGAAAAAAAAAAATAGACCTAATCAAACTAACAGACTACACCAAGGACGATATCAAGGAAGTGACAAGGCAATGCAAAAATGGGATAAAATAATTGTAACTACTAACAAATTAAGAATTTCATTGTAGGGGACCCCAGGTTTGTTCCCTGGTCAGGGAACTAAGATTTCACAAGCTGAATGGCACAGCCAAAAAAATAATAATAATAAAAAGAATTATTAGTCAGTATATGTAAAGAACTTCTAACACTTAGCACAAACAAAACAATGATTTCTCCAAAGAAGAAACATTAGTGATCAACAAGCACGTGAAAAGTTACTCAATACCACTATTCATTAGGGAAATACCCATCAAAACAGCAAGGAGAGGGGACAGTCCCAAGATGGTGGAGAAATAGGATGGAGAGACCACTTTATCCCCCACAAATTCATCAAAAGATCATTTGAATGTTGAGCAACTACCACAAAACAAATTCTGAATGCTGGCAGAGGAAAACAGGCACCCAGAAAGGCAACTTTTTCTCTTCAAAAGGAGGTAGGAAAAAATATAAAAGGCAAAAACAGAGACAAAAAATTTAGGGACTGAGACTTGTGGTGAGGAGGGAGTGGCGAAGGAGGAGAAGATTCCTAACAGTAGGGACACCTCTCACAGGCGTGTCTGTGGGGAGTTTCAGAATCTCAGAGGGCAACATAACCAGGAAGAAAAGAAAAATAAAAACTCACAGAATATGCACTCAACCACAATTACAAGCAGAGAATTAGCCCAGATGCATGTGTCTACCACGAGCGAGTAGGGGCTGGGCAGGGAGATGTGGGCTGCATCATCGGGCCTTAGGGTAAGGACCGGGCCTGAATACCCAGAGAACAATCTGAGGGAGCTAACGTGAGATAGCAAGCCAAACCGTGGGATTGCCAGAGAGATTAAAAAAAAAAACAAAAACAAAACAACCTTTCCTGTGAAAGGCTCTAAGGCCTCACAGTGACCCCTGGCTTACTCACAGAACAAGGATTCAGCTAATACCAAAGGAGAGCAAGCTGGCTGCCATATAGGGCCTTTCCTCCGTGGAGGCAAAGAGGCAGGCAGATGACACCCAGAGTCAGAAGGCAAAGGGCTGCTGTGATCTAAGCCCCAGAGATTGCATCTTCCACCAAACTGTGAGCACATTCCCAGTTGCTAACCAGATCTTCCTGGATCCTGGATGGTTGACATCTGTCAGGAGTGTCACAACGTGAGATCAGCTCCCCAAAGGAGACACATGGCACACCTGGGACTGTGCTCTCATAGTGCACCGGGGAAACCGAGCAGCCAGGACTGGGGAGGTGAATAAGACACATGGCCCACCTGGAAGAGTGTGCTCTCCAAGCACCTGGTCACCTGAGCTGCTCAGACCTGAGAAGGGCACAAAATGCACAGCATATCTGGGTCTGTGCCTCTGCTGAGAGCACCCAAGAACCAGAGTGGCTTAGTCCTGGGAACTGCATGAAACTCAGGGTCCACTTGGAACAGTGGCCATGCAGAGCACCCTGGAGCCTGAGCAGTGTAGACGCAGGAAGTGCATTCCACCTTGGGCTGTGGCAAACCCAGTGTGGTCCATCCACCATGAGCACTCCCCACACATGTCAGTAGTATTTGTTTGCAGTGTCCCTCCCTCCCCATAACACAACTGAACAAGTGAGCTAAAAAAGTGGCCACCTTTGGCCCATTGTAACAGAGTGGAAATTGGACGCTGAAGAGACTTGCAAAAAGAGGAAATAAAAATAAACAAAGAAGGCAGAACAGCTCTGGAAGTGGCAGGTGCAACAGGTTAAAACCCTGTGTTTAATACCAGAGACTGTGCATTTGAGAGACACCTGTAGATCCTGAGAACAAGTAAAACTGTAACAAGGGACTATCTGACACTGAACTGACTCCACACTGCCCACAATAGTTCCGGGAAATTTCTAGATATATTTTTGCTATTACCACTTTTTTATTTTTGTTTAATTTAGTTCTTTATTACTCCTTTAACTTTCATTTTTATAGCCTACTATTACATTAAAAAAACTATTTTTAGAAACTAATTCCATTTAGGTTTTTTTTTTTGGTGATTGATCACGTTTTGCATTTTTGCATATTGTATTTTTGAGAGTCTAACTTCTATTCTAGGTTTTTAATCCTTGCTTTTTGATATTCCTTATCAATTCTGTAGCTCTAAAAATCTAATCTTCAGTATCTATTTCCACTTATTAATTTGATTACTGACTGATTGCTCTCTTCCCTCTAGACTTGCCCTTTTCTCCTCCAGGTCCCCTGCATCTCCCTCCTTCCTCTTCTCTTCTTTGTATATCTCTGTGACTCTCTCTGGGTGTTCCTGGCTGTGGAGAATTGTTTCACTGATAACCTAGGGGTTTTATCTTCTATGCTGTATGGATGGAGAAGTGGTGAGGCTACTGTAAGAGAAGGACTGAAAGCCAGAGGCAGGAGGCTTAACTCCAAAACCTGAGAACATCAGAAACTTCTGATTTCAAGGAACATTAATAGACAAGAGCTCACCCAAAAGTCTCCATAAATACACTAAAACCAAGGTCCACCCAAGAGCCAACAAGTTCCAGAGCAAGACACACTACATGATTCTCCAGCAAAACAGGAACACAACACTGAACATTAAAAGAGGGCTGTCCTAAGCCATGCCAAACCTATAGATAGCCCAAAACTCACTACTGGACACTTCATTGCACTCCTGAGAGAAGAGATCCAGCTCCACCCACCAGAACACCGATGCAAGTTCCCCCAACCAGGAAACCTTGACATGACATTAGTCCAACCCCACCCACAGGGGGCAGACTCCACAATTAAGAGGAACCATGAACTTCCAGCCTGCAGAAAAGCCATCCAAAACACAGCAATCTAAAAAAATGAAAAGGCAGAGAAATATCAAAAAGGTGAAAGAACATGCTAATAACTCACTAAACCAAACAAAAGAGGAGGTGATAGGGAGCCTACCAAAAAAGAATTTGGAATAATGGTAGTAAAGATGATATAAAATCTTGAAATCAAATTGGGAGTTACAGATAAATAGACTAGAGACAAGGACTGAGAAGATGCAAGAAGCGTTTAACAAAGACCTAGAAGAAATAAAGAAGAATCAATCAATAATGAATAATGCAATAACTGAGAGCAAAAGCACTCTGGAGGGAACAAACAGTAGAATAATTGAGGCAGAAGAGAGGATAAGTGAGGTAGGAGATGGAATGGTAGAAATAAGTGAAGCAGAAAGGGAAATAGAAAAAATAATTAAAAGAAATGAGGGCAACCTCAGAGACCTCCGGGACAATGTTAAAGGCCCTGACATTTGAAACATGGGTGTCCCAGAAGAAGAAGAAAAAAGAAAGGGCATTAGAAAATACTTGAGGAGATAATAGTCAAAAACTTCCCTAAAATGGGGAAGGAAATAGCCACCCAAATCCAAGAAACCCAGAGAGTCCTAAACAGGATAACCCAAGGTGAAACACCCCAAGACACTTATTAATCAAACTAACAAAGGTCAAACACAGAGAGCAAATATTAAAAGCAGCAAGGGAACAGCAACAAATAACACACAAGGGGATTCCCATAAGGATAGCATCTGATATTTCTATAGAAATTCTTCAGGCCAGAAAGGAATTGCAGGACATATTTAAAGTGATGAAAGAGAAAAGCCTACAACCAAGGTTACTCTACCCTGCAAGGTACTCATTCAGATATGAAGGAGAAATAAAAAACTTTACAGATAAGCAGTAGTTAGGACTTCTGTACTATCCTGAACAAAAATTGTAATAGTGGACATTTTTCTCTTTTTCCTGATTTTAGGGAAAAAGCATTAAATTTTTCATCATTAACTATAATGATAGCTGCAGATATTTCCTGAAAAGTGAAAGTTGCTCAGTCGTGTCCAACTCTTTGTTACCTCATGGGCTATACTGCTACTGCTACTGCTACTGCTAAGTCGCTTCAGTCGTGTCCGACTCTGTGCGACCCTATAGACGGCAGCCTACCAGGCTCCGCCGTCCCTAGGATTCTCCAGGCAAGAATACTAGAGTGGGTTGCCATTTCCTTCTCCAGTGCATGAAAGGGAAAAGTGAAAGTGAAGTCGCTCAGTCGTGTCCGACTCTTAGCGACCCCATGGACTATAGCCCACCAGGCTCCTCCGTCCATGGAATTCTGCCAGCCAGAATACTGGAGTGGGTAGCCTTTCCCTTCTCCAGGTGGTCCTCTCAACTCAACGATCAAACCCAGGTCTCCTGCATCGCAGGCGGATTCTTTACCAACTGAGCTATAGTGCTCTTTATTAAGTTGAGGAAGTTCCCTCTTGTAGGCCTAGTTTGGTGAGAGTCATTGTTATAAATGGGGATGGGCTTTGATAAATTATTTGTGTGTATCAATTGATGGGATCATATTATTTTTCTTTTTTGACATAAAACTTTTTATTGTATAATCTCTACATATCACCTAGTCATAAAATTCCAAGCTTGTTTTCTCCCAGATCTCATGAAGTCCCATGCTTTTCTCAGATTTTCATGTCAATAATTTATTAATATTTTACTTGACAGTTTTTATTTATGTTTTGTTTATTCTCTTTATAATGAGTTCCATTTTAATTATTGCTTCCTTTTCACTTTTTTCACCTCTGACAGCTATATATATATATTTTTTTTATTTAATTTCTTCTTATTATCTAGCACAGAACTGGTAGGACACAGCAGGCAAAATAAAGCATTTGCCCAATTATAAATTTTACTTAAGGATAACATTACTTCTTGAAAGCCTTATTGGAAAAGATTTAAAAAAAAAAGAAAATAAGAAAGCAGACTATATTCTGAGAAAAACTTCCTTTTAAAATTTGTTTAAGATTTTAAATTTTTTATTATTTTTCAATTTTTTTTTAAAAATTGAAGTACAGTTGACTAACAATGCTGTGCTAGTTTGAGGTGTACAACAAAGTGATTCAGTTATATATATATATATATAACTGAATATATATATAACTATATATATATACACACATATATATGTTCTTTTTCAGATTCTTTTCCCTTATAGGTTATTACAAATTACTGAGTATAATTCTGTGTCATACATAAATCCTTAATGATTATATATTGTGTATATATTAATATGAATATGTTAATCCCAAATTCTCAATTTATTCCTCCCTTTCCCTTTTGGTAACCTTAAGTTTCTTTTCTATTTCTGTGGGTCTACTACTGTTTTTTACACTGACTTCTTGTACTTTTATTCTGGGCCAAGCCATATCAAATTCTTTCTTCAACAACGAGTCCAAAATCCAATTAATTTGACCATTGTTTGTCCAATATTTAGAATTAAATTTATATTCACCAAAAATACTGTTTTATGTATTTTAGTATGTTTCCTCTTGTGTTGAACTCATCTCCAGTATTCATGTTTTATCTCATTGACTATATTATAAAACTCTTCAGAAGAAGAGTAAATGATGTTTTACTTTTCACTTCTCAATTAATGTTAATGACATCACTGTCTACCATTTTTTCCAAGAAAAAAAAATCACTTCCTGTTTTACTCTCACTCTCCACATCCAATTAACAGATTCATATTATTGACCTTGAAGATGAAATATATTTGATTACCACTATTTTCCTGAAACAGTTTCTTCTCTGAGATTCTGAGATGCTACTCTTCTGGTTCTCCTCTTACTTTACTAGTTGCCTTTCCCCAGTCATGTCCACTGGTACTTTTTAACCTTCTAGACCACTGTACATTGGTACTAAGCAAGGTTTAGTTCTCTTATACTTCTCTTTCCTAAATTCCCTATGTAGATCAAAGGTTTTAAAACCCTTTATTGTAGTCTACACTAAAAATATGCTCTATATCCTGACTGAGCATACACATACATATACTGCTAAAATAAAATTTTCAGTAAATTATATGTATCCATACAAAGAGTATTACACTCTATTCTTTTCTATCCTATTATTTCAAATTTTATTTTATTTTTTAAACACCTATCACAACTCACTTAATTTATTTTCCAATGCTTTTATCCACAATATCCTTACCCTGGGAGTTAGCTTCTCTTTTTAGGATTTTCAGTACACCTTGATATACCATCTATATGGCAATGATTCTCAAGCTTACAAGTCTTAGCACAACCAGATTGATTTAGTTTCATACTTGACTTTCATTCTAAAATTCTAAGAGGGCATCTGAAAATTAAAATATCCAAAATGTAGTTCTTGATTTCTCTCCTATGCATGTTGATTCATTCATCATCAATATGCCTCTATTCAAAAGTAGCACAGCTCTACTACCCACTAGCTCAAACCCCTAATTTAGCAGTATCCTTGACTTTATCCTTTTCTTTACAATCTTCCCTCAATACACTCCTTAAGTCTTTTCCACTGTTCTTCAAAATGTATTAGAAAGCAAACCACTCCCTATATTCCACTATCAAAATAATGCATCAAAGTACTACCATCTTTTACATAGACCATTACAGTAAAATTTCAGCTAATTTTCCTACTGACATCATTGTGCCCCCATGATCTGTAGCATTCAAAGAGATCTTTTAAATATGCAAATTAGATTATATCACTCATCTGCTTAAAGCATGTCCCTTTGCACTTAAAACTCTATTTTTTTTTAAATCAGGTGTTTTACCTTCAGTTCCCTGGAAAACAGAGTGTGAGACAAAATCTTATTTGTTAACATTTTACTTGGGAGTGCAATTCCCAGGAAACACAAGTGAGGTAATAGAAGGTGTGCAATAGAGAAGAAAGAAAACAGATATGAAGTTGTGCATTACCAAACTGGCAAAATTTTGTAACAAGTGCAGCTGATTACTCTGCTAACAGCAATCTTGCTCAATCTCCTAAAATTTAGTCTTTGGAAAGGTGGCATGAACTACTGTTTCTCAGAAAAGTCCATCTTGGGGGAAGAAAAAAGCAAAATTTATTTTCCACTCTTCAAACATTTCCCAATGGGGAATGAATCCACCCTACTTCTAGTTTGCGTCATCTAAGTTCAATAGAAACCTACAAGAGAAGCCAAAATCTCCACAGGTTCATTCCAACCAGTGAACAAGCAAAACAGCCCTGCTTTACCATGTAATGTCCTGCATGGTGATGTTTGACCTGCAGCAATAGAAGTGGTAGCAACATAAATTAGCTCTATATGGGAACAATACAAGCCATTTCTAAGGCTCCTCTAGTCACAAAGCAAGACAAATTCATAGATCTAGGATAATCCTTAAACTAAGCCTTTAATACATGATTTGCTGCTGCTGCTGCTGGTAAGTCGCTTCAGTCGTGTCCGACTCTGTGTGACCCCATAGACGGCAGCCCACCAGGCTCTGCCGTCCCCGGGATTTTCCAGGCAAGAACACTGGAGTGGGTTGCTATTTTCTTCTCCAACGCATGAAAGTGAAAAGTGAAAGTGAAGTCTCTCAGTCGTGTCTGACTCTTCGAGACACCATGGCCTACCAGGCTCTTCCATCCATGTGATTTTCCAGGCAAGAGTACTGGAGTGGGTTGCCATTGCCTTCTCCGAATACATGGTTTATAAGGTCTTAAATTATCTGATATCTGACTTTTTCTTGACCCTCGTTTTGTACCACTGTTCTTCTAACAAAATATGCTTTGGCTACACTCTTCCTCAATGTAGCAAAATTTGTAACTGCTTCAGAATATTTGCACCTACTTTACTTTATGTGTAGAATATTTGCCAGTTATTTGCAGGGTTAGCATCTTCTTTCTATTTACAACTCAACTCAAATATCTATCATCAGAAACCATTCTATATTCCACGTGGGAGGGGAGTTTGGGGGAGAATGGATGCATGTATATGTATGATTATATGATCCTATATTATATGTATGTATATACATATTACATGTTTATATGATTATACAGTGCAAGTGACAAATAGATTCAAGGGATTATATCTGATACACAGAGTGCTTGAAGAACTATGGACTGAGATTCACAACATTGTACAGGAAGCAGTGACCAAAATCATACCCAAGAAAAAGAAATGCAACAAGGCAAAATGATTGTCTGGGGAGGCATTACACATAGCTGAGAAAAGAAAAGTGAAAGGCAAAGGAGAAAAGGGAAGATACACCCATCTGAATGCAGAGTTCCAAATAATAGCAAGGAGAGTTAAGAAAGCATTCCTAAGTGAACAACATAAAGAAACAGAGGGAAACAATAGAGAGAGAAATACTAGAGAACTCTTCAAGAAAATTAGAGATATCAAGGGAATATTTCATGCAAAGATGGGCACAATAAAGGACAGAAATTGTATGGACCTAACAGAAGTAGAAGATATTAAGAAGAGGTGGCAAGAATACACAGAAGAACTATATAAAAAACGTCTGCTATGATCACTCCCCTAGAGCCAGACATCGTGGACTATGAAGTCAAGAGGGTCTTAGGAAGCATTACTACCAACAAAGCTAGTGGAGGTGATGGAATTCCACCTGAGCTATTTCAAACACTAAAAGATGACACTGTGAAACTGCTGTACTCAATACGACAGCAAATTTGGAAAAGAGCAGTGGCCACAGGACTGGAAAAAGTCAGTTTTCATTCCAATCCCAAAAGAGGGAAATGCCAAGGGATGTTCACACTACCACAGAATTGCACTCATTTCAGCTCAAAACCATTCAAGTTAGGCTTCAGTAGCATGTGAACCAAACACTTCCACATGTACAAGCTGGATTTAGAAAAGGCAGAGGAACCAGAGATCAAATTGTCAACATCCGTTGGATCACAGACAAAGAAAGGGAATTCCAGGAAAACATCTACCTCTGCTTCATTGGTTACACTAAAGCCTTTGACTATGTGGATCACCACAGACTGTGGAAAATCCGTAAAGACTTGGGATTACCAAATCACCTTACCTGCCTCCCGAGAAACCTGTATGCCGTGTCATGCTACCAAGCTAAGATGCTTCAGTCATGTACCTATGGACTGTAGCCTGCCAGGCTCCTCTGTTCATGGGATTTTCCAGGCAAGAATACCAGAGTGGGTTGCTGTGCCCTCTTCCAGGGGATCTTCCTGACCCAGGAACTGAGCCCACAGCTCCTGCGGCTGCCACACTACAGGCAGATTCTTTACTACTGAGCCACTGGGTCAGCCTGAGAAACCTGTATGCAGATCAAGAATCAACAGTTAGAACAGGGCATGTAATAATGGACTGGTTCAAAATTGGGAAAGGAGTGTGTCAAGGCAGTACATTGTCACCTTGCTTATTTAACTTCCATTCAGGTACATCATGCAGAATTCCAGGTGGGATGAAGCTCAAGGTGGAATCAAGATTGCCAGGAGAAATACCAATAACCTCAGATATGCAGATTACATGAACCTCTTGGCAGAAATCAAAGAGGAACTAAAGAGCCTCTTGAGGAAGGTGAAAGAGGAGAGTGAAAAAGCTGGACTGAAACTCAACATTCAAAAACAGAGATTGTGGCATCAGGTCCCATCACTTCATGGCAAACAGATGGGGAAAAAATGAAAGCAGTGACAGATTTATTTTCTTGGACTCCAAAATCACTGTAGATTGTGACTGCAGTCATGAAATGAAAAGATGCTTGCTCTTTGGAAGAAAAGCTATGATAAAAGTAGACAGCATATTAAAAAGCAGAGACATTACTCTGCCAACAAAGGTCCGTCTAGTCACGGCTATGGTTTTTCCACTAGTCATGCATGGATGTGAGAGTTGGAGCATAAAGAAGTCTGAGTGCTGAAGAATTGATGCTTTTGAAATGTGATGCCGGAGAAAACTCTTGAGAGTCCATTGGGCTGCAAAGAGATCAAATCAATCAATCTTATCAGCCCTGAATATTCATTGGAAGTACTGATGCTGAAGCTGAAGCTCCAATACTTTGGCCACCTGATGTCAAGAGCCAACTCATTGGAAAAGACCTTTCTGCCGGGAAAGATTGAGGGTAGGAGAAGAAGGGGGAGACAGAAGATGAGATGCATGGATGGCATCATTGACTCAATGGACATGAGTTTGATCAAACTCTGGGAGATAGTGAAGGACCGGGAAGTCTGGCATGCTACAGTACATGGGTTGCAAAGAATCAGACATGACTGAGAGACTGAACTCCAGCAACATGGCTGAATCTCTTTGCTGTTCACCTAAATCTATCACAACCTTGTTTGTCAATATCCAATACAAAATAAAAAGTTAAAAAAAATAGCTTACCAGTAACTCTCCAAAATTTTAACTTGGTTTATTTTCTCCAAAACATTTACCACAATTCTATTTATGTGTTTGTTTATTTTGTTCCTTCCACTCCTAGAATACAACTCCATGGGAAGGATGAAATTGATTTTCCTGTTTATTACTACATTCATAATACTTATCACAGATCTGGTACACCGTATTTATTACCATAAACCTCTATATTTTAGAACTGTATTATTTTCTTTTCTAGTTAATACATGATGAAACAATTAGATTCCCTCTCAATACCAAGGCACTCATTCTTTCAACTGCTAAGAATGTTGGCCACTGATGGTTTATATTGAGTTTTTCCCCAGTAATTGCTTTCTGCTAAGGGAAGTTAGAAATAGGTTTAAGGGACTAGATCTGATAGACAGAGTGCCTGATAAACTATGGATGGAGGTTTGTGACATTGTACAGAAGACAGGAATCAAGACCATCCCCAAGAAAAAGAAATGCAAAAAAGCAAAATGGTTGTCTGAGGAGGCCTTACAAATAGCTGTGAAAAGAAGAGAAGTGAAAAGCAAAGGAGAAAAGGAAAAATATACCCATTTGAATGCAGAGTTCCAAAGACTAGCAAGGAGAGATAAGAAAGCCTTCCTCATCGATCAATGCAAAGAAATAGCAGAAAACAATAGAATGGGAAAGACTAGAGATCTCTTCAAGAAAGTTAGAGATACCAAGGGAACATTTCATACAAAGATGGGCTCAGTAAAGGACAGAAATGGCATGGACCTAACAGAAGCAAAAGATATTAAGAAGAGGTGGCAATAATACACAGAAGAGCTGTAAAAAAAGATCTTCATGACCCAGATAATCACGATGGTGTGATCACTCACCTAGAGCCAGACATCCTGGAATGTGAAGTCAAGTGGGCCTTAGGAAGCATCACTACGAACAAAGCTAGTGGAGGTGATGGAATTCTAGTTGAGCTATTTCAAATCCTAAAAGATGATCCTGTGAAAGTGCTGCACTCAATATGTGAAATGCTGAACTGGAGGAAGCACAAGCTGGAATCAAGATTTCTGGGAGAAATATCAATAACCTCAGGTATGCAGATGACACCACCTTTATGGCAGAAAGTGAAGAGGAACTAAAGGGCCTCTTGATGAAAGTGAAAGAGGAGAGTGAAAAAGTTGGCTTAAAGCTCAACATTCAGAAATCTAAGATCATGGATACAGTCCCAGCATCTTTCCAAGCATCAGGGTCTTTTCAAATGAGTCAGTTGTTTGCATCAGGTGGACAAAGTATTGGAGTTTCAGCTTCAACATCAGTCCTTTCAATGAACACCCAGGACTGATCTCCTTTAGGATGGACTGGTTGGATCTCCTTGCAGTCCAAGGGACTATTCATGGCAAATAGATGGGGAAACAGTGGCTGAGTTTATTTTTTTGTGCTCCAAAATCACTGCAGATGGTGACTGCGGACATGAAATTAAACGACACTACTCCTTGGAAGGAAAGTTATGACCAACCTAGACAGCATATTGAAAAGCAGAGACATTACTTTGTCAACGAAGGTCTGTCTAGTCAAGGCTATGGTTTTTCCAGTGGTCATGTATGGATGTGAGAGTTGGACTATAAAGAAAGCTGAGTGCCGAAGAATTGATGCTTTTGAACTATGGTGTTGGACAAGACTCTTGAGAGTCCCTGGGACTGCAAGGAGATCCAAACAGTCCATCCTAAAGGTGATCAGTCCTGGGTGTTCATTGGAAGGACTGATGTTGAAGCTGAAACTCCAATACTTTGGCCACCTGATGCGAAGAACTGACTCATTTGAAAAGACCCTGATGCTGGGAAAGTTTGAGGGAAGACGGAGAAGGGAACAACAGAGGATGAGATGGTTGGATGGCATCACCAACTCAACGGATGTGAGTTTGGGCAGACTCTGGGAACTGGTGATGGACAGGGAGTCCTGGTGTGCTGCAGTCCATGGGGTCACAGAGAGTTGCACGTTAGTGAGCGACTAATCTGAACTGAACTGAAGGGAGGTGGCCTCACCAAGGTCATGTCCCTTCCCTAATGATAGCCTGCCTTTTCCCATGGGTCAATGCAGGATTAAAAAGACCGGGCCTCTTTGCCCCCTAGCACATTTCTGAAAGGTCATACCAAGCTCAGCATTCTTGTCAAGATTGGATGGGGCCTCTGTTGCTACTGTATCATGGTTTTACTCCTCTTTCTATTCAGTTCTGCTTCTTTCATTCTGTTCATTCTGTTAGAAGGATGTTTCCAAAAGCATATGCAAATAAATCTCCTAAATACAATTCTCTGTCTCAGAGTCTGTTTCCTAGGGCACTTGACAGAAGACAGTTACTTGAGAAATATTTTTTAAATCTTGCTTCTCCATCTCAACTTCCATTCATCTAATCTCAGCTTTATCACTTCCCACTCGGTACATGGAAAAGGCAATGACACCCCACTCCAGTACTCTTGCCTGGAAAATCCCATGGACGGAGGAGCCTGGTAGGCTACAGTCCATGGGGTCGCTAAGAGTGGGACACGACTGAGCAACTTCACTTTCACTTTTCCCTTTCATGCACTGGAGAAGGAAATGGCAACCCACTCCAGTATTTTTGCCTGGAGAATCCCAGGGACGGCGGAGTCTGGTGGGCTGCCGTCTATGGGGTTACACCGAGTCAGACAAGACTGAAGTGTCTTAGCAGCAGCAGCAGCAGCACTCGGTATATTTCAACAGCCTCCAAATTGTTCTTTTGTCCTATCTACCTTCTCTTCACCACTTTTGGAATTTTTAGTCATGAACCTCTAACATAGTGCTTCTTAAACTTTATTGGGTCATGGAACTCTGTGTAAATATGATAAAGTTCTTGTCTGGTCTTCTATCATGCTTCATCAAATAAATGTAATTTTGCATCTCTATGTAAATTATTGCATATAATTTTCTTGGGCTAGTATCTCCTATATCTCATCTAGGGAATTTAGGAACTTCCGTCCAAAAGGCTTAGTTAGAGTAACTGAGTAAGTAAAATATGCAATTATTTAAACATTCATTTCCAAGAAAAATAAAATAGTAAAATTCTTCTATATCTCTTTATTTACTCTTTGTTTTGTTTTTTTTTGCTTGTTTTTCTTTGGCTAGCTGAAAAATAGCAGTGATGTTCTTTGGCTAAACAAACAAACACAATTACCTAGAAAAATGTTTAATTTTTAAAAATTGATGTAGTTCTAATTTCATTCTTTTACAAGTGGTTGACCAGTTTTCCCAGCACCACTTGTTAAAGAGATTGTCTTTTCTCCATTGTATATTCTTGCCTCCTTTGTCGAAGATAAGGTGTCCATAGGTGCGTGGATTTATCTCTAGGCTTTCTATTTTGTTCCATTGATCTATATTTCTATCTTTGTGCCAGTACCATACTGTCTTGATGACTGTAGCTTTGTAGTAGAGCCTGAAGTCAGGCAGGTTGATTCCTCCAGTTCCATTCTTCTTTCTCAAGATTGCTTTGGCTATTCGAGGTTTCTTATATTTCCATACAAATTGTGAGATGATTTGTTCTAGTTCTGTGAAAAATACCATTGGTAGCTTGATAGGGATTGCATTGAATCTATAGATTGCTTTGGGTAGTATACTCATTTTCACTATATTAATTCTTCCAATCCATGAACACGATATATTTCTCCATCTGTTTGTGTCCTCTTTGATTTCTTTCATCAGTGTTTTAAGTTTTCTATATATAAGTCTTTTGTTTCTTTAGGTAGATATATTCCTAAGTATTTTATTCTTTTTGTTGCAATAGTGAATGGTATTGTTTCCTTAATTTCTCTTTCTGTTTTCTCATTATTGGTGTATAGGAATGCAAGGGATTTTTGTGTGTTAATTTTATATCCTGCAATTTTACTATATTCATTGATTAGCTCTAGTTTGACATATAATGTTATACTAATTTCAGGTGTAAAACATGATCATTTTATATATTTATACATTGGAAAATGATCACCACAAAAAGTTTAGTTAACATTCATCACCACAAATAATTATAATCTTTCTTGTGATGAGAAATTTTAAGATCTACGCTCAGTAATTTTCAAATATACAATGCAGTATTATGACTATAGTCATCATACTGTGTACATTACACCATCAGGACTTATTTTATAACTGGAAGTTTGTTCTCTTTGACTACTTTCACCCATTTCACTCCCCCTCTATATCCCCATCTCTGGCAATAAACAGTCTTTTCTCTATATCTATGAGTTAAGGTTTTTGCTTCCATTTCTATTTTAAAGGTTCCATTATAAGTGAAGTTATGAAGTATTTGGTATTTGTCTTTCTCTGTCTGGCATCTTTCATTACTGTAATATCTTGAAAATGCAACCATGTTGTCATATGGATTTACTCTTATAACCCTTCCAGGCTTTTTAAAGAGGCTTTTCTCTCTGAAGGAGATTGATGTTACAGTAGTAACCCTAATCTTTTTAAATCAGTAAATAATTTGTCTCTCATCAATTATGTATAATGTAAAATCAAGAGAATTCTGTGAATGCAGATGGGTTAATAAAGCACCATTATAAATGGCTAATTAAATTAGTTAAAATCAAAATAGTTACAGTAAACAAGCAGGCTAGGTTTGGTTACTAAGAATGAGAAGGCAGAACAACTTACTTATTAAAGTTAATACAGTAATATATAAATCACTGAAATATGTGTCTGACTCATAGTCACTGACTCAAAATCAGTGAAAATCTTCCAATTATTGTATAATGATATTTAGGCACAATTTTTTTACTTTGAGGATGAACTCTTTAGATACCAAATTCATTACAAAATTATTCAAGGAAACCATATTTTTTAACATGCTGAGAAATGTTATAAGTGACACTCATCTTAAAAATAACTTCACATTTATTCTGGATTTATTAAATATTAGGTAGTTTGCCAGTTAATTTAAATCAATTAGCCCATTTAATCTTCACAACTACTCTGAAAAATAATTTTATACCCAATACTACTAATAAATAAATACTTTAGTGAGTATGCAATTAGCCTAAGGTCACATAGGTAGTAATTGAAGAGCCAAGAATCAAACTCGAGACTACTATACCTTTATCAAGTAAAAAGTTCTTTAAAATGATCTATATCCCTACCCACATTCTGTTGTATCACAGTGCATCATAGTATGTATTCTTAGGATCCCTAGATCAGGTGTTGCTAAGTCGTGTCTATTTGCAACCTCATGAACTGCAGCACACCAGACTTCCCTGTCCTTCATTATCTCCTGGAGTTTATTCAAATTCATGTCCATTGAGTTACTGATGCTATCTAACCATCTCATCCTCTGATGCTCTCTTCTTCTCCTTTTGCCTTCAATATTTCCCAGGATCAAGATTTTTCCCAGCGAGTCAGCACTTTACATCAGGTGGCCAAAGTTTTGGAGCTTCAGCATCAGTCCTTCCAATGAATATTTAGGGTCGATTTCCTTTAGCATTGACTGGTTTGATCTCCTTTCTGTCCATGGGACTTTCAAGAGTCTTCTCCAGCACCGCAATACCAGCTAACCACTGCTTTTAAATTGAAAATGTTCCAAAACTTAGTGGCATCTTTAAAAATCATTTATTTGTTCACAATTCTGTGGATCAGTAGTTTGGATTAGGCTCAGCCATGATAGCTCATCTCTGCTCTATGAGGTATCGAGTGAGTGAACTGCTTTCTGAGTCATGTCTGACTCTTTGCAACTCATGGACTGTAGCCTGCCAGGCTCCTCTGTCCATGGGATTCTCCAGGCTAGAATACTGGAGTGGGTTGTCATTTAATTCTCCAGGGGATCTTCCTGACACAGGGATAGAACCCACATCTCCTGTGTCTCCTACATGGACAGGAAGATTCTTTATCACTAAGCCACCTGGGAAGCCCCTATGAGGTGTTAGTTGAACACAATATTAAGTGTAGGACCACAAGTGGCATAGTTGGAATGTCTGATTTTACTGGCTCTCTCTTCCCAAATCATCTCTCATCATTCAACAGACTAATCTGGCCTTGGTCAAACGGAAATAGCATTCCTACAATGAGAGAATGGCAGCTCTAAGGCCTTCTGAGGCCTAAGCTTAGAATGTGTACCACATTATTTCTGTTTCATTCGATTAGTCAAAGCAAGTCATAAAGTCATTCAAGATCCACAGAGTTTAGAACTAGATTCCATTTTTTGATAGAAGGAGATGAACCTAATTTGTGATCATTTGTGATTTACCAAACTCCCATTAGTAATAATAGTGAAAGCTTATTGC
Organism: Giraffa tippelskirchi; assembly: GCF_054371585.1. NCBI lineage: Eukaryota > Metazoa > Chordata > Mammalia > Artiodactyla > Giraffidae > Giraffa > Giraffa tippelskirchi. Next base: position 67,718,349 of record NC_137289.1, read on the forward strand.
ATAATGATTACTTGATATTCACTGCAGTAATAAAAATAAAGATTCTGGAAATGATCAAGATGAAAAATATCTAAGAAATACTACTATTGGTAAATTAATATGATAGACACAAATGTAATTATTTTGGTCCACAGAAGAAATAGAAGGTCATTTAGAATATCCTCTCTAGAAGAGTACCTTTAAATTTTAATATCATATTTGTGAAGCAACTTGTGAAAATACATCTTTTATGACTAATTTCTAATATTCGAGAAAAAAAGTCATAGGATTTCAAATTTATCTCTGCTTTCTGAGAGAGACATAAATTTATAAAAAGTATTTATCTTTGGAATGCCCAATTGAATAAACTGAGGGAATACATTCAGGGAACATACATAAAAAGTTTCAACAACTGATGCAATTATCTTACCAAGTTAGAGAAAAGCATAACTTTCTCTAAACACCTTAACCCTAAGAGATCCATTGCAGTAGGTCAAAAAAAAAAAAAAAAGGTAGCTGACAAAAATCAGTGTTAAAAGAAATATAACTCATTTTCTTCACAGAATGTATCATATAGGAATATTTTCAGTCTTTATTACCCTTTTAGAAACAGTTTTCTACTAAAATAGATTAAAACATTTGGTGCTAAGTAATTTAGCAGTTGTCAAGCCAATATTGCTTTGGTTGCTTTCCAATAACTAAAACTAGGCATTCTGATGATTTCTATTAGAATTTTTCTTCCTGATGTTAAAGAAGAACCTTGTTTATAAAGTCAAATACTCAGCTTTCTTTTCAACCTGAGTACTGACTTCCTCCTTTGTCTAACAGAGAGTAGTAACTTTTATATCACAGGAAAAATACCAAGCATAGGATAATCAATCTGATAAATTGCTATACCTTTTCTTTTTTACTGACTATCAGAGTCTAGTCAAGATTCAATTAAAGCCCAAAATAAAAGAAGAGAAAAAAAATAGCAATAGATCAACAAACACGCAAAACTTCTTGTGGAATCTGAATAGAGAGATTTGGCTGTGGTATCTTGTGATTATCCATTTGTGAAAATATATAAACGGCCTTCTCACAGTTCATAATGAACAGGTTTACTGTGTAGAATGATTACATCTTAAACTCAATTAATGTTGGTAATTTCCAATTAAAATCACCCACACCCACAATACATGCCCTTTCTGGTGGCAAACACACTGGTAACTTACTTTGGATTTTGTTATCTAGAATAATCAGCACTAAGAACATAGAAAAGCTAGTTGTACATTCATGGTGCAAAATTGTTATTTATTTGTTTTTTTTAGGAAATGTAGTTTACCAAAATTCATCTGACATTTTGAAAATTTAGCCTGCATAACAATCACATAGTAAGAATAACAGAATGAATACTTGTAGGACACTGGGCCCTATATTGGGAACTGGGAGCTGGGGGGAATATATCTATATCTGTCTATATCTGTCTATCTATATGTATGTGTATATATATATATATATATATATAATATTATATAAGGGCTTCCATCATAGCTCAGTTGGTAAAGAATCTGCCTGCAATGCAGGAGACCCTGGTTTGATTCCTGGGTCTGGAAGATCCGCTGGAGAAGGAATAGGCTACCTACTCCAGTATCCTGGCCTGGAAGATTCTATGGACCATATAGTCCATGGGGTCGCAAAGAGTTAGACACAACTGAGCAACTTTCACTTTTTTTTACTTTCATATATGTATATATATAATACCATTTCATTTTAATTTTCACAAACCTCTGTCATAGAAATTACTATTTCTATTACCCAAGTAAGACAACTGGGTTCTGAAAATTCAGTGAGTTATGGTGCTAAGATTTAATTTCTCTTTTGAAACTTGGAGTTTCTATGTGGCAAATTAGATGAAAGTCTAAAGGATCAGGATTCACATAGGGGCTTTATCCATGAAAAGCTTCATAAAGCATGCTATGACTCCATTCATGTTAACTTAACACTTAAAAACAATTAAGACAAATCTTGACTCCATACCCCATTGAGTTCTCAAAACTGACCAGCACATCCTCTAATCTTTGAATGTACATTCATATATATGTGCCTTTGTGTGCATGTGTTGATCTTTTCTTAGGGAACAAAATAACTCATTAACTATGAGTGAAGCATGCATAGAGAAATGAAGTGACTGTGATAAGAAACAAATAATACATCTAAATTTTTAATTTAATTAAAGATGTCATATCTTTATATTACTCGAATTCATGTATTGAATTCAAACAGTTCTTTAAGATTAAAAAGAAGAAAAAGAAGATATTTCCTTAAATATACATATAATAATGTGGCAAAGGTCTTTTAAAAATTGTGATTACCTAAATAAGTTTCTTTGTTCACTGTTATTTACACACATTAGAGCAAATTGTATTTAAGCATATAATTCTACTTATGAATTATTTGTTTTATGGCTTTTCTCAAAGCACGTATAATTCCAAATGCCAGCTTTACATATTGAACCTGCTACAATAGCACTTACACTTTGGTGTTTTAAATGTCAGCAGCCCATCTTTGATGAGCAGCTTAACAATTCTAAAACAGCATGTACATTTATTTAAAAGAAAGGAAAAATCAGTATGCAAACTCATGTCGATATTCATTCTACTGCATACAAAGTGGCTATTGTTAAAAATGGTAAGTTGAAAAATGCTAGCCAGTATCTTTCTAAACCTGTAATGTCCTAGTATATTTAACTATAATATCTTTAAGCCATTGAAGACTCACTTATGCCCAAACATGAAAAAAATATTAATGTTAGCACTAAAAGTTTTCATATGAGCATCAGAATGATGCTCTTTTCCTGTAGACATTATATCATATGAACAGATGACCCACATTTTGCAGAAGATATTTTCTATTACCACACAAAATACTCATGGTATAACTGAAAACACATAGGATGGGAGTGAGAAGGCCTGAATTGTAGTTTAAGCTTTTTCAACATTCTATATGTGTGATCTGTGGTAAGTCAGCATAGGAAATTGAAGAAATTTGGGACTTACGGATAGTGCCACATTAAATGATCATTAAATGAATTAAAAGGATCATAACATTTTTGAAGCATACATAAGAATACAGCAAAGCAGAAAATATTTAAATGTCTCATGCATAATAAATAACATATTGTGTGAAATGCTATTTCAGTTATATAAATGTCTTGTGGCCTGCCAGAGTGTATGATCAATCTTTACCTAGGAAAAAAAATGGTTCAAATGTTGAAACTCCAAGAGGATATATGACAAGGCTTAACATTCACATAGAGAGGCTTTCTGTGAAAAGTAGAGTGGGAACCCATGTGGACCAAATGGCTTGAGTGAAGGGAGGGTCTAGTAGCTTTGTTTCTTATTGTGATTTGGGGATGGGGCTAGAGTAAGGGAAGTTTGCACTTCTTTCCGGCACAAAAGGAGAGAATGTGCACGCTTTCTTATCCACATTCCCAGGTTTGGTGAAAGAAAAATTGGGAGTGGTTGGGCTTTAAAGTTCTCACAGTCAAACATCAAAATGGTCAGAATCTTTACTGCATATATATGAGTATACCTGGTTACTTCTTATTGAGAAGTACTATCAAAAATATGTATATAAAACTTTGATTTTTGAGCAATTTTCTCCTTATGATATTTAGAACAGTGAACTCTGGAAGCAATATTGGGAGGATGGATTTCTAATGTCTGAGATTCTCACATACATCTTTTATCCCACTGAAAGGGAACTTCTGCAAGTGGGAAGAGGCCCTCTGAACTAGTAGGCCCTACTTACACAAAACCTATGGTTTGTCTTGGCCATTGCTTATATTAAACTATTAAAATTATTCTTCAGGAATAATTGTGTAGGAATGTGATTCTCTCCCAGCCATATGTTAATGAAATGTAAGAGTATCACATTTACAAATATCACAGGACATCTGGGAAATATATATATATATATATATGTATATACATATATATGTGTGTGTGTGTGTGTGTGTATAAATATGTATACCAGGTAATATATCAAAACTTTCAGCCAGAGATGACACTCCCTTTGAGAAGTCATACTATTGATCCTGATTGACATCATTTTCAGAAAAGACTTCCTGATTTGGAGCAGCTACAATTAATTGTTACAGATGGAATTCCAGTTGAGCTATTTCAAATCCTGAAAGATGATGCTGTGAAAGTGCTGCACTCGATACACCAGCAAATTTGGGAAACTCAGCAGTGGCCACAGGACTGGAAAAGGTCAGTTTTCATTCCAATCCCAAAGAAAGACAATGCCAAACAATGCTCAAACTATCGCACAATTGTACTCATCTCACACACTACTAAAGTAATGCTTAAAATTCTCCAAGCCAGGCTTCAGCAATACGTGATCCATAAACTTCCAGATGTTCAAGCTGGTTTTAGAAAAGGCAGAGGAACCAGAGATCAAATTGCCAACATCCGCTGGATCATCGAAAAACCAAGTGAGTTCCAGAAAATATCTATTTCTGCTTTATTGACTATGCCAAAGCCTTTGACTGTGTGGATCACAATAAACTGTGGAAAATTCTTAACAAGACAGGAATATCAGACCACCTGACCTGCCTGTTGAGAAATCTGTATGCAGATCAGGAAGCAACAGTTAGAACTGGACATGGAACAAAAGACTGGTTCCAAATAGGTAAAGGAGTACTTCAAGGCTGTATATTGTCACCCTGCTTATTTAACTTATATGTAGAGTACATCATGAGAAACGCTGGGCTGGAGGAAGCACAAGCTGGTATCAAGATTGCTGGGAGAAATATCAATAACCTCAGATATGCAGATGACACCACCCTTTTGGCAGAAAGTGAAGAACTAAAGATCCTCTTGATGAAAGTGAAAGAGGAGAGTGAAAAATTTGGCATAAAACTCAACATTCAGAAAACTAAGATCATGGCATCCGGTCCCATCACTTCATGGGAAATAGATGGGGAAACAATGTCAGACTTTATTTTTTGGGGCTCCAAAATCACTGCAGATGGTGACTGCAGCCATGAAATTAAAAGACGCTTACTCCTTGGAAGGAAAGTTATGGCCAAACTAGATAGCATATTAAAAAGCAGAGACATTGATTTGCTAAAAAGGTCCATCTAGTCATGGCTATGGTTTTCCCAGTAGTCATGTATGGATGCGAAAGTTGGACAATAAAGAAAGCTGAGCACTGAAGAATTGATGCTTTCAAACAGTGGTGTGGGAGAAGCCCCTTGAGAGTCCCTTGGACTGCAAGGAGATCCAACCAGTCCATCCTAAGGGAGATCAGTCCTGGTTGTTCATTGGAGGGGCTGATGTTGAAGCTGAAACTCCAATACCTTGGCCACCTGATGCGAACAGCTGACTAATTGGAAAAGACCCTGATGCTGCGAAGGATTGAGGGCAGGAGGAAAAGGGAATGACAGAGGATGAGATGGTTGGATGGCATCATCGACTCTATGAACATGGGTTTGGGTGGACTCCAGGAGTTGGTGATGGACAGGGAGGCCTGGAGTGCTGCGGTTCATGGAGTCGCAAAGAGTTGGACACGACTGAGCGACTGAACAGAACTGAAGTCCCTGCACGTATACCTTGAAGAAATTGGTATTTTGTGGCCTCTTTCTCCTTCAGTTCAGTCCAGTTCAGTCACTCCGCCATGTCTGACTCTTTGTGACCACATGGACTGCAGCATGCCAGGCCTCCCTGTCCATCACCAACTCCAAAAGTTTACTCAAACTCATGTCCATTGAGTCGGTGATGCCATCCAATAATCTCATCTTGTGTTGTCCTCTTCTCCTCCTGCCCTCAACCATTCCCAGCATCAGGGTCGTTTCAAATGAGTCAGTACTTCGCATCAGGTGCCCAAAGTATTGGAGTTTCAGCTTCAGCATCAGTCGTTCCAATGACTATCCAGGACTGATTTCCTTCAGGATGGGCTGGTTGGAACTCCTTGCAGTCCAAGAGATTCTCAAGAGTCTTCTCAAACACCACAGTTCAAAAGAATCAATTCTTCAGTGCTCAGCTTTCATTATAGTCCAACTCTCACATCCATACATGACTACTGGAAAAACCATAGCCTTGACTAGATGGAGCTTTTTGGCAAATCAATGTCTCTGTTTTTCGATATGGTGTCTAGGTTGGTCATTACTTTCCTTCCAAGGAGTAAGTGTCTTTTAATTTCATGGCTGCAGTCACCATCTGTAGTGGTTTTGGAGCCCAAAAAACAGTCTTTCACTGTTTCCATTGTTTCCCCATTTATTTTCCATGAAGTGATGGGACCGGATGCCATGATCTTAGTTTTCTGAATGTTGAGCTTTAAGCCAGCTTTTTCACTCTCCTCTTTCACTTTCATCAAGAGGCTCTTTAGTTCTTCACTTTCTGCCGTAAGGTTGGTGTCATATGCATATCTGAGTTTATTGATATTTCTCCTGGCAATCTTGATTCCAGCCTGTGCTTCATCTAGCCAAGCGTTTCTCGTGATGTACTCTGCGTAGAAGTTAAATAAGCGGGGTGACAATATACTGCCTTGACATACTCCTTTTCCTATTCGGAACTAGTCTGTTGTTCCATGTCCAGTTCTAACTGTTGCTTCCTGACCTGCATACAGGTTTCTCAATAAACAGGTCAGGTGGTTTGGTATTCCCATCTCTTTCAGAATTTTCCACAGTTTATTGTGATACACAGAGTCAAAGGCTTTGGCATAGTCAATAATCAGAAACGGATGTTTTTCTGTAACTCTCTTGCTTTTTTGATGATCCAGCAGATGTTGGCAGTTTGATCTCTGGTTCCTCTGCCTTTTCTAAATCCAGCTTGAACATCTGGAAGTTCACAGTTCACATACTGTTGAAGTCTGGCTTGGAGAATTTTGAGCATTAATTTACTAGAGTGGGAGATGAGTGCAATTGTGCGGTAGTTCGAGCATTTTTTCGCATTGCCTTTCTTTGGATTTGGAATGAAAACTGACCTTTTCCAGTCCTGTGGCCACTGCTGAGTTTTCCATATTTGCTGACATATTGAGTGCAGCACTTTCACAGCATCATCTTTCAGGATTTGAAATAGCTCAACTGGAATTCCATCACCTACTCTAGCTTTGTTTGTAGTGATGCTTCCGAAGGACCACTTTTAGTCACATTCCAGAATATCTGGCTCTACGTGAGTGATCAAACCAACATGATTGTCTGGGTCATAAAGATCCTTTTAATATAGTTCTTCTGTGTATTCTTACTGCCTCTTCTTAACATCTTCTGCTTCTGTTAGGTCCACACCATTTCTGTCCTTTAATGAGCCCATGTTTGCTTGAAATGTTCCCTTGGTATCTCTAGTTTTCTTGAGGAGAAATCTAGTCTTTCCCATTCTATTGTTTTCCTCTATTTCTTTTCACTGATAACTGAGGAGGGCTTTCTTATCTCTCTTTGCTATTCTTTGGAACTCTGCATTCGAATGGGTATATCTTTACTTTTCTTCTTTGCTTTTCCCTTCTCTTCTTTTCACAGCTATGTGTAAGGCCTCCTCAGACAGCCATTTTGCTTTTTTGCATTTCTTTTTCTTGGGGATGGTCTTCATCCCTGTCTCCTGTACAGTGTCATGGACCTTCATCCATAGTTCATCAGGCACTCTGTCTATCAGATCTAGTCCCTTAAATCTATTTCTCACTTCTACTGTATAATCGTATGAGATTTGATTTAGGTCATATCTGAATGGTCTAGTGGTTTTCCATACTTTCTTCAATTTCAGTCTGAATTTGGCAATAAGGCGTTCATGATCTGAGCCACAGTCAGCTCCCGATCTTGTTTTTGCTGACTGTATAGAGCTTCTCCATCTTTGGCTGCAAAGAATATAAAGAATCAGATTTCGTTGTTGACCATCTGGTGATGTCCATGTGTAGAGCATTCTCTTGTGTTGCAGGAAGAGGGTGTTTGCTATGACCAGTGTGTTCTCTTGGCAAAGCTTTATTAGCCTTTGCCTTGCTTCATTCTGTACTCCAAGGCCAAATTTGTGTTATTCCAGGTGTTTCTTGACTTCCTACTTTTGCATTCCAGTCCCTTATAATGAAAATGATAAATGATAGTCGCCCAGTCGTGCCCAACTCTTTGTGACCCCATCGACTGCAGCCCACCAGGCTCCTCTGTCCATGAAATTTTCCAGGCAAGGATACTGGAGTGGGGTGCCGTTTCCTTCTACAGGGGATCTTCCCACTCAGGGACCAAACCTATGTCTCCTGCACTGAAGGCAGATTCTTTACCAACTGAGCTACAAGGGAAGCCCTTATAATGAAAAGGATATCTTTTTGGGTGTTAGTTCTAGAAGGCCTTGTAGGTCTTCTCCTTAATGTCTCTCAAAGTAATTGCCTGTTGATACAAGATACTTATAACATTTTAAAGCATCTCCTTAAAATTCACAATAGCACTAAGAAAAACAATCAATATATCAGATTTTCAGAGTCATTGTTTATTATACCTTACTGTATACATTTTAATTTTATTGATAAAAATGATAATGTGCTCCTTTAAATCTATTTAATGAAAGGTATGAAAATTTTTTCTTCCTAATATAGTGGGTTTTTTTTTATTAGTTTATTTATTTTTACTGAAAGATGATTGCTTTACAGTATTGTGCTGGTTTCTACCTAACATCAACATGCATCAGAGGTTCCTGGTTTGTTACCTAGAAGTTCTAGGTTGTTACAGAGCCCTGACTTGAGTTCCCTGAGTCATTGAGTAAATTCCTTTTGGCTATCTGTTTTACACATGGTAATGTATGTTTCCATACTACTCTCTCCATACATCCTACCTTCTCCTTCCTCCTCCCTGCCACCGTGTCCATACGTCTGTTCTCTATGTCTGTGTCTCAACTGCTGGCCTACAAATAATTTCATCAGTACCATCTTTCTAGATTATATATATATATATATATATATATATATATATATACATATATATTAGTATATGATATTTGTTTTTCTCTTTCTGACTTACTTCACTCTGTATAATAGGCTCTAGTTTCATCCACTTCATTAGAACTGACTCAAATGCATTCTTTTTTATGACTGAGTAATATTCAGTTGTATGTATGTATCACAGCTTCTTTATCCATTCATCTGTCAATGGATATCTAGGTTGCTTCCATGTCCTAACTATTGCAAACAGTGCTGCAATGAACACTGCAATACATGTGAGTACATTGCCTTTTTCAATTTTGGTTTCCATAGCGTATGTGCCTAGTGGGCTTCCCTGGTGGCTCAGATGGTAAAGAGCCTGCCTGTAATCTCTGGGTCAGGAAGATCCTGGGATAGCTGAGTCATATATTCTTATACCCTAACCAATTGTAACCCAAATATTAACTAAGTTCTCATTGTCCGATAACAGCTAATTAGAATTGAATCCCTATCTACATATTATGGAAGTCCCAAACTATCTCAGAGTTCAATGAATTCCTAGAGGATATAGGTTTTAAGAGCTACCATTAGCTCCAGGATTCTACTCCTGCTGAAATACTTCCATTTATAAGTTATCTCTCAAAGTGATATTCTTTCTATGCCTATTATGCTTTGCTTTATATGGATAAAGCAACAATCCTTCTGAGAATAGTGAGTTTTAATAATGGTTTTATGGAAATTTTTTTCTTGTGGTGGATTGCAATGCTGAAAATAACTTTTAATATTTACTAAACTTCATACTTTATTCAAATTCCTTTAGATTTTTTTTTTTTGATTTAGTCATTCTTACATTAGGGTCCTATCCTGTACCACCTTTATTTACTTTTCATGTCTACTTAGACTCCCCTGGGCTGTGATACTTTTTTAGACTTTATTTTTTTGACAGTTTTGAGGATTACTGATCAAATATTTTATAGAATACCCCTTGATTGGGATATATCACCTGTTTTCTTATGGTTAGACTGGGGTTATGGGATTTGTGAGGTAAACTACCATTCTTAACACATTAATTCAAAAGTACATGCTATCAAAATGACATCAATAATGGCTTCCAAGGTGGCTCTAGTTGTAAATAACCTGCTTGCCAATGCAGGAGATGTAAGAGACATGAGTTTAATCCCTGGGTCGGGAAGATCCCCTGGAAAAGGCATGACAAACCACTCCAGTATTCTTGTCTGGAGAATCACATGGACAGAGGAGCCTGATGGGCTAGAGTCCATGGGTTAACAGAGAGTTGGACACAGCTGAAGCAATTTATCACACACACAATGGTACTAACCTGGCTGAAGTTGATTTTGCCTTATTTTTCCACTCTATTTTTGCTTCTCTTTCCTTCGTTTTCTAATCAGAAAGTCATTCCCACATTTTAAAGCTGAGAAGGAGGTCTGCTCCACCTTATTGTAGTGGCATCATCTATATATGTTACCAAACTGAGGTTAGGTTCCTTCTCCACTCAAAAGACAATAATAAAGGGGCAAGTGCCAGTAGAAAGGAAAGATATTTATTCAGCAAAGTGAAATCTAGGGGGAAGGTGTATTCATGTCCCGAGACCAAAGTTTCTGCTCAGCCATGAGAGTTTTTAAAGGAAAAGGGGAAAACAATCTCGGTTCATCATAAAGCTGGGTGATTCTTCATCACTTTTCCATTGTTTGCAGAGCTTCTGACTTCTACTGATCTTCCTTTGTATGTTATCCTGCAAATATGCTAACAGGAAAGCTGGAGGTAGAGAGTCTGTCATTCTCTAACTGCTTAATTCTTCATTCGTAGGTCTTTAAATCCAGGAAAGGAATAAACAGTTTAGGCAAGACATTGTGTGCATTCAGTAGAGCAAAAGTCAGGAGTTAGGTTAAAAGCTACCTAGTGATCTCATTTTTAATTAAGGTTTAAGGGGAACAGAGATAGACAAACCAGGAAGAGCCAAAAGATGTGCTTACAAATCCCCACTTCTCAGACATTATTTCATTTTTGTGATATTAGGGGCAAAGGTTCATCTTCTGTAACTTCTTCATGCTGACATAGGGTGCCATGTCAGAGTGGAAGATGTCAACATGGGTCTAACAATTTGAATTGCTTGTTTATGTATATAGGTAGAGTAAGCTACAATTATTTTGATGTGCACACACACAAAAAAATAGATTACTATGGACAATGATGTTAATCTCGTTCTTTTGAGGCCAGATTTTGGAATTGCACTAGCCATAGATTTAGTTCTGCTCAAGGTGGAACATGGGCTTTCTTGTGGCTCAGACAGTAAAGAATCTGCCCTCAATGTGGGAGACCCAGGTTCGATCCCTGAGTTGGGAAGATCCCCTGGAGAAGGGTATGGCAATCCACTCCAGTATTTTTGCCTGGAAAACTCCATGGACAGAGGAGCTTTGTGGGCCACAATGCATGGGATTGCAAAGAGTTGGACACAACTGAGCAACTAACACAAGATGGAGCAACTATGTCATGGGTATAGTCTGATTATCAAATCAGTTGATCATTTTTCTAAGCAAATACAGATCATGTCAGTTGCATATGTGCCTAGGTTTTGCTTACTGGATTGCATGATGACTATGCTTAGCCTTGTGAAAACTTCCCAACTGTCTTCCAAAGTAGCTGTACTATTTTGCATTCATACCAGAAATGAGTAAGAGTTCCTGTTGCTCCACATCCTTGCCAATAATTGGTATTTTCAGATATTTGGTATTAAATGATTTTAATAGATGTGTAGCAGTATCTACTTGCTTTAATTTACATTTTCCTAATGTAAAATGATGTTTATCATCTTTTCATGTGTTTAATTGTCATCTATATATCTTCTTTTGTGAGCTGTTCAGGTATTTCACCATTTTGAACTGGGTTGTTTGCTTTTCATTGTTATGTTTTAAGAGATGTTTATATATTTTGCATATAAGTTCATTATCAGACCTATGTTTTACAATTCATTTCTCTCAGTCTGTGACTTTTCATTCTCTAACAGTATCTTTCTCAAAGCAGAAATTTTAATTTTAATAAAGTCTAATTTATCAATTTGTTCTTTTATATAACCACTCATCACTAAATTCAAGATCATGCAGATTTTCTCCTATATTTTCATCTAGAAGCTTTATGGTTTTGCATTTTACATTTAGATCTATGAAAACTGCATGCTGCATGGTATTTCAACACTGCATAGAACTTTTTCATTAAGTATTTAAAAAGTCAAAGGCTTTGGCCAATCTATTACAAGGAATATTGTCTGCACACTTCACTCTGCATATATCACAGTCTTGAACCATCTGCCTACCTTCCCTCTCTCCTTTTCATGTTCATTTATACCATTTTATCATGTGACATTCACCAATGTAAGCGCTTTCCAGGTAACTCTTTTGATTCTTACCAATGAGTTAATTGCTATTGTTCTTCTCACTTTTCAGAAACAGAAACTGAAGCAAAAAGTGTGTAAGCATCTTTGCCATGGCCATATATCAAATTAATGGCAGAGTTAGAATTTAAATACTATCCTTTTTCTTAACTTCTCCAATATAATAAAAATTACATTATGATAATATAATAAAATAATAATATTTTAACATGGCTAATATAAAGTAAATATATAATTATTTAAAATATAATAATAAAATATATTTTTTCAGTTAATAAATGTGTCAGCTGTGAAATATATTTATTCTGATCATGCACAACATTTATACGAATTGACCATATTCCAAATTATAAAGCAAGTTTCAATAATTTTCAAAGACTCAAATATTATAGGAATGTTTCTGGACCACAATAAATTTAAGCTATAAATCTATAACAAGAAGCTAAATACAAAATATCCCTATGATTATAAGATAAACACTATATTCTAGATGGACTTTTATTGGCAAAGTAATGTCTCTGCTTTTTAATATACTGTCTATGTCGATCATTCAGTTTTCATTCTAATCTGAAAGAAAGGCAATGCCAAAGAATTCTTTAATTACTGCACAATTGCACTCATCTCACACGCAGTAAATTAATGCTCAAAATTCTCCAGGCCAGGCTTCAGCAATATGTGAACCATGAAATTCCAGATGTTCAAGCTGGATTTAGAAAACACAGAGGAACCAGAGATCAAATTGCCAACATACGATGGGTCATCGAAAAAGCAAGAGAGTTACAGAAAAATATTTATTTCTGCTTTCCTGACTATGCCAAAGCCTTTGACTGTGTGGATCACAATAAACTGTGGAAAATTCTGAAAGAGAAGGGAAAACCAGACCACCTTACCTGCCCTTTGAGAAATCTGTATGCAGGTCAGGAAGCAACAGTTAGAAATGGACATGGAACAATAGACTGGTTCCAAATAGGAAAAGGAGTATGTCAAGGCTGTATACTGTCACCCTGCTTATTTGACTTATATGCAGAGTACATCATGAGAAACGCTGGGCTGGAGGTAGCACAAGCTGGAATCAAAATTGCCGAGAGAAATATCAATAACCTCAGATATGCAGATGACAACACCCTTATGGCAGAAAGGATTGAAGGCAGGAGGAGAAGGGGATGACAGAGGATGAGATGGTTGGGGGGCATCACTGACTCAATGGAAATGACTTTGGATGAACTCTGGGAGTTGGTGATGGACAGGGAGGCCTGTCGTGCTTTGGTCCATGGGGTCACAAAGAATCGGACATGACTGAACGACTGAACTGAAATGAGCTGAAGGTGGATATTTTCAAATGAATCAGTTCTTAGCATCAGGTGGCCAAAATATTGGAGCTTCAGCTTCAGCATCACTCCTTCCAAAGAATATTCAGGACTGAGTTCCTTTAAGATGGGCTGATTGGATCTCTTTGTAGTCCAAGAGACTCTGAAGAGTCTTCTCCAACACCACAGTTCAAAAGCAAGCTTCAGGAGCTGGTGATGGGCAGGGAAACCTGAGGGCTTGATGCAGTCCATGGAGTCGCAAATAGTTGGACACTAGTAAGTGACTGAACTGAATTGAGCTGATAGGTCGTAAGAGACATCTTAATGCAAATTAGAAACATATATTGAATAAATATTAAAAAATAATTCTTGATGGAATGTGACTAATGCAGCATGTAAGAGAATTAATGTCTTCACATTTTTGCATTACAAAAATAAAGAACATTTGAAAATTAATGACTTAATCATCTAACTCAAGAAGTTAGAAACAGGACAATTGAGTAAACCTACAAAAATGGAAGAAAAAGAATATAATACAAGAGAATAAATTAACAAAACAGAAGAATAAAATTATTGTTCCCAGACCCAGATAAGTGATTCAAATTTGAATTCCATACTACATATTGTTGTTTAGTCTCTAAGTCATGTCCAACTCTTTTCATGACTCCTTGAACTGTAGCCTACCAGACCTCTCTGTCCATAGGATTTTCCAGGCAGGAATACGGAGTGGGTTGCCATTTCTTTCTCCAGGGGAACTTCCTGATCCAGAGACTGAACCCACATCTCCTGCATTGGCAGGTAGATTCTTTACTAATGAGCACCGAGAAGCCCATACTACATTTTATGATACGAAATTTAAAATGTCAGGCTTTTAACTTGAAATAAAATCAAAATTAGTTAATATTATCACTTCTAGATGAATATGTCTTTAAACTTTTTAATCTTCAATATCAAACACGTTTCCATTATTGAAACGAGAATTTGAGTTCTCATATATGGAGCTGAAGAATTAATTTCAAGAACACTCTTGGTAGCATGTGAATGACTTTTGCTAAAGATAAAGAAAGTACAAAGCTTTGAGGGGGTAAAGAGTGCTCCAAAGGCGAGACTTAATCCTTACCAGCATTAATCTGTATATTTTTGGTTGACTCCTCTCCTTAAACTATGTCATTTCTAACCAATCCAGTTTAAAGGTCAAAATGTTTAGCTTAACATCTTTATGGCTTCTCTTGATCCTTGGATAAAGGTGCCATCCTTTTTCATGCTGCCTGGCCATTTTACAATGGACCAGATGTATGGGTTTAAGATTAATAATCACCAGTTGTTTTTCCCTCAGGCATGTGGGACAGAAGTTAATTATTGTCCTTGCCTGGATCTGAGTACTGATAATTTATCAGACCAAGGACACATTCCAGGAATTCAGGACAAAGGATATAGTTTTAGGTTAATGGATCAAGAGGTTTATTGAAAATAAGACTGAGGTCTCCGAGTCCTACACTGACTGCCTAGTAATTTCTACTTCATTATGATACCTGGTTAAGAAAGTTTCTAGCAGTTGATTTAAAAAAAAAATCTATCCCAGTTAGTGCATTTGTTAGACTTTGTTATTCTCTTTCCATTTAGAGTTTGAAATCATGAAAGCCCCTTTAGATTCAGTTCATACTGTTCTTGGGCAAATGAGATTTAAAGCAATTGATTGCTAAAATAAAAGAAACGTGACTCTACTTTTTACTGTAGGAATGTAAAGAGAATCATATTGATCTGTTTTCCTACAATAATATTACATGAAAACAGATCTCCATATTCTCCAAATTCTAGAATAGACACTAAATCAAAGAAAAAGCACCAAAACATACATTAAGGAAACATAATGTAAATATGTACAGTATATTTATTTTAGATTGGGTCCTTTAAAGCACACCCTGAAATGCCATATTCTTTTCTTTTCCTTCCTAAAGATTTCATGCTCAGGCTACCTTTAGGGTAGTGAGGTAAGCAGTATAAGGAAAGAAAAGGGCTAGACAAAGATGTCCTTTTAAATGAAGTTTAAGTCTGATGCGATGGGGTGATCTGGAATGAAATTTCACCTCAGTCATGCCACCCATGCTTGAATCAAGGGAGTGAAGCTTTTGCAGGCCTGTGCTGTTAATTAAGGGCTGACCTGGGTGGAGGGTATAGACTCCTGGATCTGGCTCCAATCTTTCAAGGGCAATCTTCCAGTTAAGGTTTTAGGTAAGAGCTGATAGCTCAGGCAACAGATGGTAATAGATATTCCCAGGCCATCAACAAAATCTGCTACAAAAGCTAAAGATAATTCAGTAAAGGGAAAATATACTAAAGGATGTTTAACTGTACAACAAAAGAGAAAAAAAAGGGAATTAAAATGATAATGCAGTATCTCCACTTTTTACCAATTGTATTAACATGCATTTTAAAATGATTTGCATTATTGAAATGTGGCAAAGCAGGTGCAGTCATGTATTACTGACATTATCATAAATTGTTAGCAACATTTTAGATCAATATATATTGAGAATCTTAAAATCTTTTAAACTTTCATCCTAATAATTTCACTTTGGTATTATTGGCCTTAATCAATAATCTAAAATATAGAAAAGACAATGTGCATGTGATTGTTCATCACAGTGTTACTTATATAATCTAAAATGAAAAGCAATTTGTTTTCAACCACAACAGAATCACTAAATAAATGTTTTGTACATTTTCTGTGCAGACTGTTTTCAACCATTGAATAATGCAGTTGTGTAGATTAGATTGCAAAATGGGATGGCACTTATTGCTCAAAGTGAAGTGAAAAAATCCGCATATAAAATTACAAGTACACTGTTTTCCAGATATTGGTGGCTATGAGTAGGTGAGTTATTATGAGTATTCTTCTCTTGTTTCTCAAATTCCCTTTAACGAAATTGTATTTTTATTACTCAAATACGTTTCTTTTAAAATAAAACAAGGAATTACCTTTTAAAAATGGAAAACAATTCTTAGATATTAAATTCCCTGCATCATTCAGAGAGAGATTCAATATTTGTCATAAATCCTTCTCAAAATTTGTTGTTTAAACCAGTTCTTTTGCAGGCATAGTGCTCAGTGATAATGAGGAGCAAGGTCCCTTTTAGGTCCAACCTAGAACTTAGGGAGTTCTCAATCTTCTGAAAGTTCCCATTACTCTTCCAAAGTACTTTCATTCATTTAACCTTTCAAAAACACTTCTACATTTCTACTATATACAACATTTTATGATCCCTGTTAGAAATATGAAGAAAAGTAAGAGGGATTTTACCAGTGAGAAACTAATAGATCAGTGGAGGAGAAACAACTAAAATGAGTTGAATGCCAGAAGAGAAATAGGACTAAGTATTACTGGAACAAAAGAAAAAAGAGTGAAGATACTCGCATAGCATGTTTCTGAATATATGTGATTTTGTTATATAGTGTGTCTGTCATTGCATGTTTCTGGCACAGAAATTACTTGGGGTGTCTCTTGTCTTAACAGTTCTGTGAGTGTATGACTCAATAAATGTGTTTTGTAAACTGAGACGATTCTAATTCACTTCATAATTTTCAAGTTGAATTAATTCCTTGTTCTCCAATATTCTGTAACTACTATAGATCAGTCTGACTCTCTATTTGAGTTTATTAAAAATATTTCTTTTCTTTCCACTAATACTTCCCATGAAATGGCATAAAGATACTGTTACACAAATACCAACTGAAAAACAGACACAAAAAAGACACTTTTCTATCAAGTAGGAGGTTTTTTAATAAGTAACAGGAAACTCAATACAAAATGACTTTAAAAAGTAAATGGTATATATGGGGTTGTTGTCAAACTCAGGTTCATGTGCCTGAAGTTCAATGAGGCTAAACAAACCAGAACGTTGGAGTTTGGAGTAGAGAACGATTTATTGAAGAACCATGCACAAAGAATGGGTGAATTGTGCCCAAAAGAGCAGAACTCCCTGATGGGTTTCAAGGAAGAAGTTATTATAGGCAAAATTTGGGGGAAGAGTTGCAAGGTTTGTATCCCTCTTCTGATTTGTTGGTGGTGAAGTAACAGGGTGGTGTTCCAGGAATCTCAACCATCAGCCTTCTGGTTCTAAATCAGTCTGGGGTCAACTTACTTGTGTCAGTCTGAAGTTACTATCCTCCACCTGGATGGGGGCTTTAGTTCTTTTAGAACTAAGATATGTATCAAATTGTTATGCACATTCCCTAGGAAGAACTAGACCCAGGCCACTTGATACACTATCGTTTCTTTCTGCATTCTCTTCCTTCCTTATTTAGCAACTGTTTGAATCTGCCCTTTGGAACTCAGGTAAAGTCTCCAAGACTGAAACATTTTTTTCTACAAACAAGAAATGGTGGGGCAGAGGGAGAGTGGGGAAGGGAACATAGAAATGGTTTTGTGCCTGGGAGGGTCCCAGAGAGCCCTGATTCCTTTCAGGTTTAGAGAGGGTGGGCTGCATGGTTGGTTAGATCTAGAGATTTATGACACTGAAGCTTCCCAGGTGGCACTAGTGGCAAAAAACCCACCTGCCAATGTAGGAGACATGTGAGATCCAGGTTTGATACTTGGGTCAATCCCTGGGAAGATCCCCTGGAGGAGGAAATGGCAACCCCCTCCAGTATTTTTGTCTGGAGTATCCCATGGAATGAGGAGCCTGGGATGCTACACTACATATGGTCGCAAAGAGTGAAACACAACTGAGTAACTAACATTGCATTGGATGATGCTGCGGCAGGAAGTAGATGGGGTTCCCCAGGGAAAGCAACTGTAGTTTATTCCCTATAGACAGAAAGCCCCAAAATATCAATATCAGGACGATTCAGAGAGGAGGCTGGGTCCTGCTCAGATAAAAAATAAGATAACATATATTTTTCATTCAAGAAGTCAAGAAAACCTTCCTGATAGAAAGCTCCTTGGAGATCAAAAAGGGAGGAGGCACCACCTCACACTGGGCTTCCCAGGTGGTGCAGTGGTTAAGAACACTCCTGCCAATACAGGAGACATAAGAGATGTGGATTCAATCCCTGGCTCAAGAATAATCCCCTGGAGAAGGAATGGCTATCCACTCCAGTAACATTGCCTGGAAAATTCCATGACAGAGAAGCCTGGTGGGATACAGCCTATGGGGTTGCAAAGAGTCATACAGGACTGAGTGACTTTACACACACACACACACACACACACACACACACACACACACCACCTTATAGTAAGTGATGTCAACCTACCCATAAGTCTCTTCTCTGGAATACATCTTGGCGAAAATATGCTTGTGCACACATGGGAGGATCCTGAGATATACTAAACATGGACTCAGAGCTAGGCAAATCAAAATGATTGGCTAAAGGAAACCTGGAACAGATGACCCATATAAGTGATTTAAACTACCATGAGGGTGTGAATCTCTCTCTCTCTGAGTCTGCTTGTGTGACTATCCAAAAGTAATGTACTCTTTTTCTCCTAACAAAGACTTTACTTGTTTCTCTATTTCTGTCTTTGTGGGAATTCTTTTCTGGAAAGCCAAAGAGCCAGGGCCTTTGTCACTGATGACTGGTCTAGTGGCTAGGATTTGGTGTTCTCATCACCATTCTCCAATCTCAATCTCTGCTTGGGAACCCAAGTCACACTCCAAGCCATTGCAGTCCAAGGCCACCTGAGATCAATGCCTGAAGACTGTAGTTATGTTTTTCTAAAATTATCTTGGCTCTTCCCTTCTCACATGTTGGCTTTATTTTGGGGCAGACTACTCTCATAGCTGGATGGCTGACAGCAGTTCCCAGATTTACATACTTTCTTATTCTCAGAAAGGATATGTCTCTTCAAAATATTTAATAAAAGTCCTGGACTTCCCACTGATGAGACTTTCTCTGTCATGTGCCAACATTGATCAAACATAGCAAAGTAATTGACAATATATATATATATATATATGTATATATATATATATATATATTAGATTCCATTGCTGTGAGTAGGTGTAGTGTTAATCCTACCTAAATCAAAAAGTTGTGACAGCTAACAGCACATGAAAACATGCTCAACATCACTTATTATTAGAGAAATGCAAATGAAAACTACAATGAGATACCACCTCACACCAGTCAGAGTGGCCATTATCAAAAAAACTACAAAGAATAAATGCTAGAGAGGGTATGGAAAAAAGTGAGCCCTCTTACATTGTTGGTGGGAATGTAAATTCATACAGTCACTATGGAAGAGGTATGGAGATTCCTTAAAAAACTGGGAATAAAACCACCAGCAATGACCCAGCAAACCCACTAGTTGGCATATAACTTCAGGAAACCAAACATGAAAAAGACACATGTACCCCAATGTTCATTGTAGCGCTATTTACAATAGATAGAACATGTAAGCAACCTAGATGTCGATTAACAGATGAATGGATAAAGAAGCTGTGGTACATATATACAATGGAATACTAATCAGCCATAAAAAAGAACACATTTGAGTCAGTTCTAACGACATGGACAAACCTAAAGCCTATTATAGAGTGAAGTAAGTCGGAAAGAGAAAGATAAATAAGGTATACTAACACACATATATGTATATGGAATCTAGAAAGATTAATTTATTAGCAAGGCAGCAATGGAGAAACAGACATGGAGAACAGACTTATGGACACGGCAGGGAGGGGAGGAAGGAGAGGGTGAGAGATATGGAGAAAGTAACATGGAAACTTACAATACCATATGTAAAATAGATAGCCAGTGGAAATTTTCTGTATGACTCAGGGAACTCATATAGGGGCTCTGTAACAATCTAGAGGGGTGGGGTGGGGAGGGAAATGGGAGGGAGGTTCAAGAGGGAGGGGACATACGTATATCTATGGCTGATTTTTGTTGATCCTTGACAGAAAACAAGAAAATTCTGTAAAGCAATTATCCTTCAAAAAAACAAAACAAAACAAAAAAGCTGTGACAAAATGAAAAGGGATAAAATCATGTTAAAGTGGTAACCAATCTGTTTAATACAAATTTAAATAGTATCTGATGCATACTATAATAGTATTAGTCACTCAGTTGTGTCTGACTCTTTGCAACCCCATGGACTGTAGCTCACCAGGCTCCTCCATGCATGGGATTCCCCAGGCAATAATACTTGAATGGGTTGCCGTTTCCTTCTCCAGGGCATCTTCCTGACCCAGGGATTGAACTTGAATCTCCTGTTTTGGCAGTGAATTATTTACCATTGAGCCACCAGGGAAGTATACATACTATAATAACTACCCAACAAATTTGTTTTACTTTATTTAATTTCCCTTACATACCTAATTCTTTCAACACTCAGTTCAGTTCAGTCGCTCAGTCATGTCCGACTCTTTGCAACCCCATGAACTGCAGCACGCCAGGCCTCTCTGTCCATCACCAACTCCCAGAGTCTACCCAAACCCATGTCCATCGAGTCGGTGATGCCATCCAACCATCTCATCCTCTGTCGTCCCCTTCTCCTCCTGCCCCCAATCCTACACAGCATTAGGGTCTTTTCCAATGAGTCAACTCTTCGCATGAGGTGGCCAAAGTATTGGAGTTTCAGCTTCAACATCAGTCCTTCCAATGAACACCCAGGATTGATCTCCTTTAGGATGGATTAATTGGATCTCCTTCCAGTCTAAGGGACTCTCAAGAGTCTTCTCCAACACCACAGTTCAAAAGCATCAATTCTTCGGCGCTCAGCTTTCTTCACTATCCAACTCATGCATCCATACATGACCACTGGAAAAACCATAGCCTTGACTAGATGGACCTTTGTTGGCAAAGTAGTGTCTCTGCTTTAAAATATGCTATCTAGGTTGGCCATAACCTTCCTTCAAAGGAGGAAGAGCCTTTTAATTTCATGGCTGCAATCACCATCAGCAGTGATTTTGGAGCCCCAAAAAGTAAAGTCTGACACTGTTTCCACTGTTTCCTCATCTATTTACCACGAGCCAGTATCTTAGTTTTCTGAACGTTGAGCTTTAAGCCAACTTTTTCACTCTCCTCTTTCATTTTCATCAAGAGGCTCTTTAGTTCTTCTTCACTTTCTGCCATTAGGGTGGTGTCATCTGCATATCTGTGGTTATTGATATTTCTGCCGGCAATCTTGATTCCAGCTTGTGTTTCTTCCAGCCTAGCGTTTCTCATGATATATTCTGCATATAAGTTAAATAAGCGGGGTGACAATATACAGCCTCGACGTACTCCTTTTCCTATTTGGAACCAGTTGGTTGTTCCATGCCCAGTTCTAACTGTTGCTTCCTGACCTGCATGCAGGTTTCTCAAGAGACAGGTCAGATTGTCTGGTATTCCCATCTCTTTCAGAATTTTCCACAGTTTATTGTGATCCACACAGTCAAAGGCTTTGGCATCGTCAATAAAGCAGAAATAGATGTTTCTCTGGAACTCTCTTGCTTTTTCGATGATCCAGCGGATGTTGGCAATTTGATCTCTGGTTCCTCTGCCTTTTCTAAAACCAGCTTGAACATCTGGAAGTTCACGGTTCACGTATTGCTGAAGCCTGGCTTGGAGAATTTTGAGCATTACTTTACTAGCATGTGAGATGAGTGCAATTGTACGGTAGTTTGAGCATTCTACTTTCAACACTAAGGAGAAAAAAAAAATAATTCATGGGTTTTCAAAGGGAATAAAATCCTTTATAATTATACAGTCCTGCAAAATATGCATTAAAATTTATGTGACTTGATTTATAAACCCAGTGTTCTGTTTGTGTTTTGATTCCAATGTATATCAAGTCTAGGAGAAAAAGATTCTAAAAATAGGTGGAAAAGGGAGAGTGGCATGGAATTTCCCAAATGACACATATTTTTAATCTCTGCTCTCCACCAGTTTAGAAAGTATTTTTCTGAGTAGGCTTTTTTTCAGTTTCCTTTTCAGTCTGTGCCCTTATCCAATACTTTTTCTCCTCACTACATCAAATTGACGTTTGGCATCTTGAAGGTACTGTGTTAAATATTTTATAATATTGTATCATGGTCAATAGAGTCAAGTGAACTCTCACACACCTTACAAATGCCTGGCAACTCCATGTTATATGTGAGAATGTTTATAATACTGTATCTTTACTCAATATCCATTTCCCTGGAGTTTCCTGCTGATTTACTCTGAAATCACTAAGAAAAGAATAATCATTAGTTAGCTTATGCTTTTATTTTCTTTATATAATTGCTTGAACATGTCACTTATGATTTGCTTAAGGGTAAAACCAAATGAAGTAATTTTTTCCACTTTTCCTGACAATCCAAGTCTGAAAACTTCAAGTCTATGCAAATACAGTATTTATAACAAATTAGTTTAGTAAAGCACCTTCAGAAGGAGATGCAATGAATTTCAGCCTTTAGGAATTTTGAGCTATTAGGAAGTCTGGCATTGCACTAATAAAATACAAACATTTATAGTCAGATCTTAATTCTGATGCTGCTAAATGGGAACTTACAGCTTAACATAATAGGCAATTTAGCATATAAATGTATCCCATAAAAGCAAGATGTTGGCAGTTCAAAACAATAAATGTTAACCTTCAGGCAGACTGTTACTGAGGTGTTAAAGGACCCTGAAATTTTAATGAACTTGTTTATACTAAGAATTTCCTACACTTAGTATCTTGCCTGAATTTACCCACTTCCAAGCTTATGCCAGACTACAAAAGGAGACTTTCAAAAATTAGACCTGAAGGAACTGACCTTTTAATTGAATTATTTTGGCAAAAGTTTTATTTCAATCTTTCCCCTTAACTTTTATGTTTGCATCTGTCATCTATTCTGGCAACTCTCTAAGTACATTCTAATGGCAATCTATTCTCCAGGACCAAGAGGAGGCATGAAATGTCTCCTAACTTGGAGAGCCATTTTCATTGCAACTACATCACAACATTTTTTTTAATCTAAATAATTCAAGGGTGGCTTTATTTCTTCCTCATTTTTCTAAGCAAATACACATCATATCAGTTGCTCTTTCTAACCTTCAGTAGAGGAAAAAAAAACTGTCTTCACAGTGGAATTCATTGAAAAGGGAACCTAGTTTAAAATGATTGAATCAGGTCTCCAGAGGAGATTCTTCCATGTGGATAGAAACTCTTAAAAGCTCCATAATATCAAGTAAAAAAAGTCCAGACTCTTTGAAGCCATTTAAACTGTTGACCAATCATTTCTTGTCAAACTTCTATCTTGTTTTTCTAAGCGTTCACCAACTTATTAGTTCTCTTACCTATCTTACTGATTTTTTCCTGTATCTTTAGCTGACTCCTCTTCCATGGTTCCCCACATCTTAAAGTTAGATATTCTCCCAATTTACCATAGTGCCTCTTTACTTTTTTTTTTCTTTCTTTGTTTAGGTTTATTCCATTACCCCCAGAGAATTTCAGTTATACCTATGAAATTGACCTCACAATCTGTGTAACAAGCACTTCTTATCATTTGAGTTTCAGATGTAATATTTAGTTTCCACCGCTTCTCAATATTTGAAAGTGAAAGTGAAAGTCGCTCAGTTGTGTCCAACTCTTTGTGACCCCATGTACTATACAGTCCATGGAATTCTCCAGGCCAGAATACTGCAGTGGGTAGCCTATACCTTCACCAGCAGATTTTCCAGACCTAGGAATCGAACTGGTGTCCCCTGCATTGCAGGCGGATTCTTTACCAGTTGAGCTACTAGGGAAGTCCTCTCAATACTTAGATAGATTATTAATAAACTTAACAATTCCAGGACTTAACATATCATCTTTGAAAAAAAATAGTGTTATAAGAAAACCACAGGCCTCAAATGGCATCACATGTGCTAAAGCCCATGATACCAAAACTAGATTTAATACTTGATCTAATTGCAGCTTAAATGCAGTCTCAATGGACCAGTCTGGAATTTACTGTCATGGACCAGTAAGGTCATCTGTCTTGTGCCTCTCCACCCCCCAGAGGAAGAAGAAGTATTCTGCATGGTAAATCTCTTGCTTTCCTTTCCCTCACTAGAAGATGCCTTAGCCAAAATGTACACTTTTTAAAAATTTTGTTAATAGCTTTTCCTTCTGCCTATAAAAATTTCCCATTTTGTTCTCAGAACTCCTTTCTAGTTCCTAGATGAGAAGCTGCTCAATGCATGAATTATTGAATAAAACCAATTAGATCGTCAAATTTACTTAATTGAATTTTGTGGGTTTTTTTTTAACACTAGTAAATAATGATAAATTTTCAGGGATTGTTCTAAGTGCTTTACATAAAATAAGGCATTAAATTCTGAGAACAACCTTTTGAAGTAGGTACTATTTTTACCATCATTCCCATTTTATAGATAAGGAAACTGAGGCACAGAAAGTTTCAGTGACTGCCAATGGTCATACAGCTGGTAAATAGTAGAGGCAGGATTTGAGCTGGAAAATCCAGCACTAGGGTCTTTGTTCTTAACTACTTTGTTTTGCTGCATGGTTTCAGTTAAAATCAGTAATATATTCTATTGACTTTACCTCTATTCCCCTCACATTAACCTTTATAATCTTTTTTTTTTTTACTTTTTCTTGTTACTCCCCACTCCTCTTCCCACATCAGATCAGTTGTTGAATTAACAAGTCTTGTATTTCTACCATTTCAAGTTTGTTTTTACTTTTATGAACAAGTAGATTCAATTTGCTTTCCTGACTCCAGCATCTTTCTGTACTAACTCAGGAGTGGGGAGATTAATTTTACTATAGCACAGCTCTAATGGAGTTTCTAACAAGTTTCTTTCTACTTACAGAGAAACAAAAACAAAACAGACTTTTCAAACTGAAATCCATGGTTCTCCACAATATATGGCTCCAGCATACTTTTATAAGCTTATTTATTATGTTTCTAATACATGAGATCAATTCCTCAGTCATTTTGAACTGCTTGTTCTTGTCTTTTGTAATCTCCTCATCTAATTCTATCCCTAGTGTCATAGTTATTCATTTTGTAGTCTTTATGCATTACAAATATAAACTGTCTGTTAGTCTCTGCCTTTCCTAGTTACAACTCAGCAGATAGCACTATTCATCTCCAATATATAGGCTCAATTCTTTCCATTTTAGGGGCCAGAACCAAACAATCCTACTGATACATTAAAAATGTCATTTTGTGGTTAAACATATAAGCAGACAATAAATAACTAGTAAAAGAAATATAAATGTCAATAATAGATTTTCTTTTCTTTTTTTTTTTATAAATTTATTTATTTTAGTTGGGGGCTAATTACTTTACAATATTGTAATAGTTTTTGCCATACATTGACATGAATCAGATTTTCAATATTGTTTTAAACTTTAAAAATCAATATTAAGAGGATAGCCAACATTATATGAGATGGTCAGCTTCAAAACTTGTGATGACAATTATTTTTTATTTTTGTTACTATACCACTAAAAGTTTTATTGAGAAATTCATCTTTATTGGTTTTGTTGTTGCTGTTTAAAAAATTACTGTTATGAACCAGTTTGTTCAATCAACTATACTTTCTAGCAGACATAGAGTAAAAATGGTATGGCTTAGAATTGCCCACATCTTTCATGGTCTCTCCACCACCTTCTGTAGGCACTCTACTCCCCACACATAGACCTTGACCTCCATCTATGTTTCTTGTGATGGTGTCAATATAACTCTCACCACAATTCTCTAGAAATGGGTTTCAAATGCATAAAGTTGCAAAAGCCTTCTCCTACATCACACGCTGCCTTTTTTATTTATTATTAATTCATTTATTTTAGTTGTAGTCTAATTACTTTACAGTATTGTAGTGGGTTTTGCCATACATTGATATGAATCAACCATGGGTTTGCATGCGTTCCCCATCCTGAACGCCCCCCCCACCTCCCTCCCCATCCCATCCCTCTGGGTCATCACAGTGCACCAGCCCTTAGCACTTGCCTCATGCATCAAACCTGGACTGGCGATATGTTTCACATATGATAATATACATGTTTCAAAGCTATTCTCTCAGATAATCTCACCTTCGCCTTCTCCCACAGAGTCCAAAAGACTGTTTTATACATCTGTGTCTCTTTTTCTGTCTCGCATATAGGGTTACCGTTACCATCCTTCTAAATTCCATATATACGCGTTAGTATACTGTATTTGTGTTTTTCTTTCTGGCTTACTTCACTCTGTATAATGGGCTCTAGTTTCATCCACCTCATTAAACTGATTCGAATGTATTCTTTTTAATGGTTGAGTAATATTCCATTGTGTATATGTACCACAGCTTCCTTATCCATTTGTCTGCTGATGGGCATCTAGGCTGCTTCCATGTCCTAGCTATTATAAACAGTGCTGCGATGAACATTGGGGTACATGTGTCTCTTTCATTTCTGGTTTCCTCAGTGTGTATGCCAAGTAGTGGGATTGCTGGGTCATATGGCAGTTCTATTCCCAGTTTTTTAAAGAATCTCCACACTGTTCTCCATAGTGAGTGTACTAGATTGCATTCCCACCAACAGCGCAAGAGGGTTCCCTTTTCTCCACACCCTCTCCAGCATTTATTGCTTGTAGGCTTTTGGATAGCAGCCATTCTGACTGGCGTGTAATGGTACCTCATTGTGGTTTTGATTTGCATTTCTCTAATAATGACTGATGTTGAGCATCTTTTCATGTGTTTGTTAGCCATCTGTATGTCTTCTTTGGAGAAATGTCTGTTTAGTTCTTTGGCCCATTTTTTGATTGGGTCGCTTATTTCTCTGCAATTGAGCTGCAGAAGTCCCTTTTATAAATTTGAGATTAATTCATTGTGAGTTGCTTTGTTTGCTATTATTTTCTCCTAATCTGAAGACTGTCTTTTCACCTTACTTATAGTTTCCTTTGTTGTGCAAAAGCTTTTAAGTTTAATTAGGTCCCATTTGTTTACTTTTGCTTTTATTTCCAATATCGGGGGAGGTGGGTCATAGAGGATCCTGCTGTGATTTATCTCAGTGTTTTGCCTATGTTTTCCTCCAAAAGTTTTAGTTTCTGGTCTTACATTTAGATCTTTAATCTACGTTTAGTTTATTTTTGTGTATGGTGTTAGAAAGTGTTCTAGTTTCATTCTTTTGCAAGTGGTTGACCAATTTTCCCAGCACCAATTGTCAAAGAGATTGTCTTTTCTCCAATGTATATTCCTGCCTCCTTTGTCAAAGATAAGGTGTCCATAGGTGCGTGGATTTATCACTGGGCTTTCTGTTTTGTTCCATTGATCTATGTTTCTGTCTTTGTGCCAGTACCATACTGTCCTGATGATTGTGGCTATGTAGTAGAGCCTGAAGTCAGGCAGGTTGATTCCTCCAGTTCCATTCTTCTTTCCCAAGATTGCTTTGGTTATTCGAGGTTTTTTTGTATTTTCATACAAATTGTGAAATCATTTGTTCTAGTTCTGTGAAAAATACCATTGGTAGCTTGATAGGGATTGCATTGAATCTGTAGATTGCTTTGGGTAGTATACTCATTTTCATTATATTGATTCTTCCAATCCTTGAACATGGAATATTTCTCCATCTATTTGTGTCCTCTTTGATTTCTTTCATCAGTGTTTTATAGTTTTCTATATATAGGTCTTTTGTTTCTTTAGGTAGATATATTCCTAAGTATTTTATTTTTTTCATTGCAATGGTGAATGGTATTGTTTCCTTAATTTCTCTTTCTGTTTTCTCATCGTTAGTGTATAGGAATGCAAGGGATTTCTTTGTGTTAATTTTATATCCTGCTACTTTACTATATTCATTGATTAGCTCTTGTAATTTTCTGGTAGAGTTTTTAGGGTTTTCTATGTAGAGGATTATGTCATCTGCCCGACCTGCATACACATTTCACAAGAGGCAGGTAAGGTGGTCTGCTATCCCCATCTCTTAAGAATTTTCCAGAGTTTGTCATGATCCACACAGACAAAGGCTTTGGCATAGTCAATAAAGCAGAAGTACATGTTCTTCTGGAACTTTCTTGCTTTTTTGATGATCCAAAAGATGTTGGCAATTTGATCTCTGGTTCCTCTGCCTTTTCTAAATCCAGCTTGAACATCTGGAAGTTCACAGGTCATGTGCTGTTGAAGCCTGGCTTGGAGAATTTTGACCATTAGTTTACTACCATGTGAGATGAGTGCAACTGTGCTGTAGTTTGAGCATTTTTTGGCATTGCCTTTCTTTGAGATTGGAATGAAAGCTGACATTTTCCAGTCATGTGGACACTGCTGAGTTTTCCAAATTTTCTGTCATATTGTGTGCAGCACTTTCACAGCATCATCTTTTAGGATTTGAAATAGCTCACCTGGAATTTCATCATCTCCACTAGCTTTGTTTGTAGTCATGCTTCCGAGGGCCCATTGACTGCACATTCCAGGATGTCTGGCTCTAGCTTGGTGATCACACCATAGTGATGGTCGTGAAGATCTTTTTTCTATAGTTCTGTGTATTCTTGCTGCCTCTTCTTAATATCTTCTGCTTCTGTTAGGTCCACACCATATCTGTCCTATATTGTGCCCATCTTTGCATGAAATGTTCCCTTGGTACATAGAGGTCTCTAGACTTTCCCATTCTATTGTTTTCCTCTATTTCTTTGCACTGATCAGTGAGGAAGGCTCTGTTATCTCTCCTTGCTCTTCTTTGAACTCTGCATTCAAACGGGTATAGCTTTCCTTTTCTCCTTTGCCTTTCACTTCTCTTCTATTCACAACTATTTGTAAGGTCTCCTGAGACAACTGTTTTGCCTTTTTTCCTTTCTTTTCATGGAGATGGTCTTGATCCCTGTCTCCTGTACAATGTCACGAACATTTGTCCACAGTTTTTCAGGCACTCTGTCTATCAGATCTAATCCCTTGAATCTATGTCACTTCTGCTGTATAATCATAAGGGTTTTGATTTAGGTCATACCTGAATGGTCTAGTAGTTTTCCCTACTTTTTAAAATTTAAGTCTGAATTTGGCAATAAGGAGTTCATGGTTTGTTCCACAGTCAGCTCCCAGTCTTGTTTTTTCTGACTGTATAGAACTTCTCTATCTTTGGCTGCAAATAATATAATCAATCTGATTTTGGTATTGACCACCCGGTGATGTCCATGTGTAGAGTCTTCTCTTGTGTTGTTGGAACTGAGTTTTAAATTTCAACAAATAAAAATAGTTGCCTGTATGTATACATACATATTTCCAAAATATTTTTTTAATGTTAGACAATTTTATATTGCCCCATATTGCTTATTCATATTCTAGAATCCCTGTCTTACTTTGTTTCAGTTCATTTCAGTTGCTCAGTCATGTCTGAATCTTTGTGAACCCATGGACTGAGGTATGCCAGGCCTCCCTGTCCATCATCAACTTCTGAATATTGCTCAAACTCATGTCCATCAATTCAGTGATGCCATCCAACCATCTCATCCTCTGTCATCCCTTCTCCCCCTGCCTTCAAACTTTCCCAGTATCAGGATCTTTTCGAAAGAGTCAGGTCTTCACATCAGGTGGTTGAAGTATTGGAGCTTCAGCTTCAGCATCAGTCCTTCCAATGAATATTAAAGACTGATTTCCTTTAGGATTGATAGGTTTGATCTCCTTGCAGCCAAAGGAACTCTCAAGAATATTTTCCAACACAACAGTTCATTCAAAAGCATCAATTCACTGGTGCTCACCTTTCTTTATAGTTCAACTCTCACTTGCATAACTGACTACTGGAAAAACCATAGCTTTGACAGGATGGACCATCTTGCCTGTCTTATTACCAAATTCAGACTTAACTGAAGAAAGTAGGGAAAACTACTAGACCATTCAGGTATGACCTAAAATAAATCCCTTATGATTACACAATGGAAGTGACAAATAGATTCAAGGGGTTAGTTCTAATGGAGTGCCGAAGAACTATGGGCAGAGGTTCATGACATTGTACAGGAGTCTGGGATCAAGATTATCCCCAAGAAAAAGAAATGCAAAAAGGCAAAATGGTTGTCTGGGGAGGCCTTTTAAATAGTTGAGAATAGAAGAGAAGCTAAAGGCAAAGGAGAAATGGAAAGCTATACCCATTTGAATGTAGAGTTCCAATGAATAGCAAGGAAAGACAAGACAACCTTCCTCAGTGATCAATGTGAAGGAAACAGGAAAACAGTAGAATGGGAAAGACTAGAGGTTGTTTCAGGAAAATCAGTGGTGCCAAGGAAACATTTCATGCAAAAATAGGCACAATAAAGGGCAGAAATGGCATGGACCTAACAGAAGCAGAAGACTTTAAGAAGAGGTTGCATGAATACACAGAAGAGCTCTACAAGAAAGATGTTCATGACCCAGATAACCATGCTGGTGTGATCACTTACATAGAACCAGACATCCTTTAATGTGAAGACAAGTGGGCCTTAGAAAGCATCACTACAAACAAAGCTAGTGTAGATGATGGAAATCCAGCTGAGCTATTTCAATTCCTAAAAGATGGTGCTGCACACAATATGCAAATAAATCTGGAAAACTCAGCAGTGGCCACAAGGCTGGAAAAGGTCAGTCTTCATTCCAATCCCAAAGAAAGGCAATGCTAAAGAATGTACAAACTACTGCACAGTTGCACTCATCTCACATGTCAGCAAAGTAATGCTCAAAATTCTCCAAGCCAGGCTTCAACAGTATGTGAGCTGTGAGCTTCCAGATGTTCAAGCTGGATTTAGAAAAGGCAGAGG
The DNA here is from genome assembly GCF_054371585.1 of Giraffa tippelskirchi. Taxonomy (NCBI): domain Eukaryota; kingdom Metazoa; phylum Chordata; class Mammalia; order Artiodactyla; family Giraffidae; genus Giraffa; species Giraffa tippelskirchi. The sequence continues at coordinate 67,749,575 of NC_137289.1, forward strand.
AACCAGAGATCAAATTGCCAACATCTGTTGGATCATCAGAAAAGCAAGGGAGTTCCAGAAAAAAAAAATCTACTTCTGCTTGATTGATTACACCAAAGCCTTTAACTGTGTGGATCAGAAAAAGAGAAGTGAATACCAGACCACCTGACCTGCCTCCTGAGAAATCTGTATGCTGGTCAAGAAGCAACAGTTTGAACTGGACATGGAACAACACTCTGGTTCAAAATCGGGAAAAGAATATGACAAGGCTGCATAGTTGCACCCTGCTGATTTATATGCAGAATGCATCATGTGAAATGCCTGGCTGGGTGAAGCACAAGCTGGAATCAAGATTGCCAAGAGAAATAAAATAACCTCAGATACACAGATGACAACACCTTTATGGCAGAAAGCAAAGAAGAACTGAAGAGCCTCTTGATGAAAGCGAAAGAGAAGAGTGAAAAAGTTAGTTTAAAAGTCAACATTCAGAAAGCTAAGATCATGACATCTGGTCCCATCACTTCATGGCAAATAGATGGGGAAACATTGGAAACAGTGACAGACTATTTTTTGGGGGAGGTGGGCTCCAAAATCACTGCAGATGGTGACTGAAGCCATGAAATTAAAAGACTCTTGCTCCTTAGAAGAAAAGCTATGATCAACCTAGACAGCATATTAAAAAGCAGAGACATTACTTTGCCAACAAAGGTCCATCTAGTCAAGGCTACGGTTTTTCCAATAGTCATGTACGGATGTGAGAGTTGGACTATAAAGAAAGCTGAGCACTGAATAATTGATGCTTTTGAACTGTGGCATTAGAGAAGACTCTTGAGAGTCCTTTGGCCTGCAAGGAGATCCAACCAGTCCTGAATATTCATTGGAAGGACTAATGCTAAAAGTGAAACTCCAATATTTTGGCCACCTGATGCAAAGAGCTGACTCATTCGAAAATATCCTGATGTTGGGAAAGAATGAAGGCAGGAGGAGTTGGGGATGACAGAGGACAAGGTGGTTGGATGGCATCACCGACTCAGTGGACAAGAGTTTGAACAAGCTCCGGGATTTGGTGATGGACAGGGAAGCCTGGAGTGCTGCAGTCCATTGGTTGGCAAAGAGTCGGACACAACTAAGCAACTGAAGTGAACTAAACCTTTGTCAGAAAATAACGTCTCTGCTTTTTAATATGCCGTCTAGGTTGTTTATAACTTTTCTTCCAAGGAACAAGTGTCTTTTAATTTCATGGCTGCAGTCACCATCTGCAATGATTTTGGAGCCCAATAAAATAAACTCTCCCAATGTTTCCATTGTTTCCCTATCTATTTTCCATGAAGTTACGGGACGGGATTGGATGCCAAGATCTTCTTTTCTTGAATGTTGTAGTTTGAGCCAACATTTTCACTCTCCACTTTCACCAGAGGCTCTTCAGTTCCTCTTCAATTTTGCTGTAAAAGTGTCACTTGCATATCAGAGGTTATGGATATTTCTCCCGGCAATCTTGATTCCAGTTTGTGCTTCATCCAGCCCAGCATTTCGCATGAAGTACTCTGAATATAAATTAAATAATAAGGTAGACAAAATACAGCTTTCATGTATTCCTTTTTCGATTTGGAACCAGTCTGCTTTTCCATGTCCCGTTCTAACTGCTTCTTCTTTACCTGCATACAGACTTCTCAGGCGACAGGTAAGGTGATCTGGTATTCCCATCTCTTGAAGAATTTTCTACAGTGTTTTTGTGATTCACATAGTCAAAGGCTTTTGCGCAGACAATCAAGCAGAAGTAGATGTTTTTCTGGAACTCTCTTGCTTTTTCTATGATCCAACGGTTGTTGGCAATTTGTTCTCTTATTCCTCTGCCTTTTCTAGATCCAGGTTGAACGTCTGGAAGTTCTCAGTTCACTTTCTGTTGAAGCCTAGTTTGAAGGATTTTGAGCATTACTTTACTACCGTGTGAGACGAGTGCAATTTTGCGGTAATTTGAACATTCTTTACCATTGCCTTTCTTTGGGATTGGAATAAAAACTGACATTTTCCAGTCATGTGGCCACTGCTGAGTTTTCCAAATTTGCTGGCATATTGAGTGCAGCTATTTAATGTCTTCATCTTTTAGGATTTGAAATAGCTCCACTGGATTTCCATCACCTCCACCAGCTTTATTCGTCATGATGCTTCCTAAGGACCACTTGACTTCACATTCAAGGATGTTGGCTCCAGGTGTTGATCACACCATTGTGGTTTTCTGGGCCTTTAAGATCTTTTTTGCATAGTTCTTTTGTGTATTCTTGCCACCTCTCAATATCTTCTGCTTCTGTTAGGTCCATACCATTTCTGTCCTTTATTGTGCCCATATTTTCATGAAATGATCCCTTGGTATCTCTTGTTTTCTTTAAGAAATCTCTAGTATTTCCAATTCAGTTGCTTTCCTCTATTTCTTTGCATTGATCACTGAGGAAGCTTTTCTTATCTCTCTGTTCTATTCTTTGGAACTCTGCATTCAGATTGGTATATCTTTCCTTTTCTCCTTTGTCTTTCACTTATCTTTTCTCAGCTATTTGTAAGGCCTCCTCTGACAACTATTTTGCCTTTTTCCACTTCTTTGTCTTGGGGATAATCCTGATCTCTGCCTCCTGTACAGTGTCACAAACCTCTGTCCATAGTTCTTCAGGCAGTCTGTCTTCAGATCTAATCCCTTGAATCTGTTTGTCACTTCCACTGTATAATCATAATCGATTTTATTTAGGTCATATCTAAATTATTTAGTGGTTTTCCATACTTTCTTCAATTTAAGTTTCAATTTGGCAATAAAGTTCATGTTCTGAGCCAGCCAGCTTCTGCTCTTGTTTTGTCTGAGTGTATAGAACTTCTATGTTGTTTTACACATAATGAATAATTCGTAATCTCTTTATAGTAATTCCAGTATATGTAAATCAATATGTAAAGTTATATGCAAATCACTTGCAATAAAAAAAAACTGCTGGATTTCACTCATGTCAATATATTTCCTTCGGTGCTTAATAACCTTTAATATTGAGTTCATATTTCTTTGATCTTTCTCTGCAGTAACATAAAGGCCTATATAAGGCATGCTTTGATTTGTGGATTCCTGTGACTGAATTCAGGAGACACTAATGGCCTGGAGGCATTTTAAGCTACTTGCAATGTCTGTTATAAAATGTAATGATCTCAAGTTCATCTCCTTCATTTGAGATTTTTCTCATGTCTTAATCTATAGACTTCAGTGCAAATTTTGGAAGTTGATTTTATTTTTTGTTTTAATGGCTACTCAAAATTTCCTGTTCTTGTTCTATTTAAAGTTTATTTCTTTGTTGTTGGTTGGGGGAGGGGGTGCTGGTGTTTGAAGTTTTATCTAATAGATGAGAAATGCATTAAAATGTGTATCTTATAAAATTTCTGCAGTTTCATAACAGAAGATCTTTTGAAGCTATCAATTCTGTCTTAGTACTTAATAATACACTCTTCATTATTTCTCCAGAAGGCCTCACACGTGAGGAAATAACAATGATTTTTGTGGAAAAAGGCTCTAGGTTATACTATTAATACTGAAAATTTTCACAACTATGAAATGAAACAATTTAAGATTTTGTAAAGAAGGTTTTTCAATTCTTGGATAATTAGCATTGTGAGTAAATATGAATTTTTGGTAAATAAGATTTGTCTTCCAGAAATATGTAAATAAACACCTTTGATGAATTATAATAATAAAATATGTATAAAGTGATATTTGTTAAAGCTTATTTTAAAGACATAAAGTGCTATATAAAATGCACATGTGTGTGCATGCGTGCTCAGTCAGGTCTGACTCTTTGTGACCCCATGGACTATGGCCATCAGGTTCCTCTCTCCATGGGATTTTCCTGGCAAGAATACTAGAGTGTGTTGCCATTTACTCCTCTAGGAGATCTTCCGACTCAGGGATCGTATATACTCATGGATAAATTGAAAAGTGAGAACAATCTTTAGGAATGTGAGCAGCTTGGACATGATTTCCATAGACTCCTTAACGTAGAACTAGTGCTCACTATGTACATAGGAATTTTCTCTTTACAAACATAACTTGTATCCTGGGGTGGAACTGAGGTGTGGGACAGAAAACTTTATCTGAGAGACAGCAATATATTTGTCTCAAAGACACACTGGAAGAATGTGATGTAACTTGAAATTAAGAGCTATTACTTTGCTCCAATGTTATTTATAGAAAGTGAGGCTGGACAAGGTACAGTTCAGCTCAGTTGCTCAGTCGTGTTCGACTCTTTGCAACCCTATGGACTGCAGCACGCCAGGCTTCCTGCTCCATTGTCAACTACCAGAGCTTCTGAAACTCATGTCCATTGAGTCGGTGATGCCATCCAACTATCTCTGTCATCCTTGTCTCCTTCTGTCTTCAATATTTCCCAACATCAGGGTCTTTTCTAAGGAGTCAGTTCTTCGCATCAGGTGGCCGAAGTATTGGAGCTTCAGCTTCAGCATCAGTCCTTCCAATGCATAGTCAAGACTGATTTCCTTTAGGATTGACTGATTTGATCTCGTTGCAGTCCAAGGAACTCTCAAGAGTTTTCTCCAACACCACAGTTCAAAAGCATTAATTCTTCGGTGCTCAGTCTTCATGATGGTCCAACTCTCACATCCATACATGACTACTGGAAAAGCCATAGCTTTGACTAGATGGAGCTTTGTCTGCAAAGTAATGTCTCTGCTTTTTAATATACTGTCTATGTGTCTCATAGCTTTTCTTCCAAGGAGCGTGTGTCTTTTAATTTCATGGCTGTACTCACCGTCTGTAGTGATTTTAGAGCAAGCGAAAATAAAGTATCTCACTGTTTCCATTGTTTCCTTATTTATTTGCCATGAAGTGATGGGACCAGATTCCATGATATTAGTTTTTTGAATGCTGAGTTTTAAGCCAGCTTCTTCACTCTCCAATTTTATTTTCATCAAGAGCCTCTTCAGTTACTCTTGGCTTTCTTCCATAAGGGTGGTGTCATCTTCATATCTGAGGTTATTGATATTTCTCCCGGCAATCTTGATTTCAGCTTGTGCTTCATCCAGCCCGGCATTTTGCATGATGTACTCTGCATATAAGTTAAATAAGCACAGTGACAACATACAACCTTGTCATACTTCTTAAATAATTTGAAAGTAGTCCATTGTTCAATGTCCAGTACTGTTATTCTTGACATGCATACAGATTTCTCAGGAGGCTGGTAATGTGGTTTGTTATTCCCATCTCTTTAAGAATGTTTCACTGTTTGTTGTTACCCACACAGTTAAAGTCTTTGGCATAGTCAACAAAGCAAAAGTAGATGTTTTTCTGGTACTCTGTTGCTTTTTCTATGATCCAACAGATGTTGGCAATTTGATCTCTCATTCCTCTGCCTTTTCTAAATCCAGCTTGAACATCTGAAAGCTCTTAGTTCATGTACTGTTGAAGGATAACTTGGAGAATTTTTAGCATTACTTTGTTGGCCTGTGAGATAAACATCTGGAAGTTCTCAGTTCATGTTCTGTTGAAGCCTAGATGTTTTTTCTGGAACTCTCTTGCTTTTTCAATGATCCAGCGCATATTCGCAATTTGATTTCTGGTTCCTCTGTCTTTTCTAAATCCTGCTTGAACATCTGGAAGTTTTCGGTTCACTTACTATTGAAGCCTCGCTTAGAAAATTTTGAGCATTGCTTTGTGAGCACGTGAAATGAATGCAATTGTGTGGTATCCTATTTGTCAATTATACCTCAATGAAGCTGGGTGGAAAAGAAATGCTGTAGATAATTGGGAATATGATACACAAACTTATAAATTTGTATGTGTGGTAAGCTATATTTCCCAAAGTACTTGCACAGACAAGATGTGTTAAAAGATGACAAAGAAGAAGAAAATCTTTATGAGCTAAATTGTTAACAGAAAAGATTTAGAGGATGGGACATTAGATTGAGCCTTGTAAAATGAGTATATATCTAAGAGAAGTCTAAATGATTGATGAAAGATGAAAATAAGACTATGAACAAAAGTACAAATGTAATGTGTCTGTTAACTATTGACACAATATTAGTGTGTAGCAAAGTACTTTTTGGTGGCTCAGTAGTAAATAATCCACCTGCCAAACAGGAAATGCAAATTTGATCCCCAATCGGGAGGATCCCCTGGAGAAAGAAATGGCAACTCATTCCAGTATTCTTGCCTTGGAAATCCCATGAACAGAGGAGACTGGTAGGCAACAGTCCACGGAGTTTTGAAAGTGTCGGGCATGACTTAGCAACTAAACAACAACAAAGCACTTCAAAACCCAATGGCCTGAAACAGCAATCATTTCTTCTCACTCAGGCATTTGTGGATCAAACATAAATTGATTGTTTTCACCTGAGCTTGGCTAGCCTTGGCCATAAGTTGCGTCTTCCTTTCACAAGCAGGAGAACCAAAATATCAGGGTGACAGCAAAAATATAAGCTCAACTTTGTGAGCACATTTAAAGCCTTTGCACATGTGATATCTGCTTGTGTCACATCTTCTAACTCTCTTGGACAAAGTAGGTTATAGGGCCAAGTCCAGAGTCAATTGGCAAGCAAGCGCACACTAAATGTAATATGAGGAACTGCAAAATTACATGTTAAAGAAGTATGGATTCAAGATAGATAAAGATTAATGACAATTATTCAACCTACCGCAGATAAGAATTCACTAGCCATTTTGTGGTCTGTGTTTTTCAGGCCACTTTGAATGATGCAGAAGATTCTTATAGGGAAAGAAACATTTTTAATTATAAATCACGGCCACACAGTGGAAATCAATAGATGGCAAGCTGAAGAATTTGTATCTTATAAGTAATGGAGAACCAGTAAATATTAATGAGCATTGTAAGGGCTTTATGAAAGTGATATTTTACAAAGATTGTCCTGGAAGACATTGACATATCCTGAAGATTGTCATGGAAACATTATCATAATAGAGAAAGATTATGGTATTGAAAACCAAATAGGGATCAGAAACCACAATCATAAGAAAGCTGGAGTGGATATATTGATATCTGAGAAAGTAGATTACTGGACAATATATATTAAATTAGAGAAAAAGGAATATATCACAATAACAAAAGAGTCAATTCATTGCAATGGATTCTTTACCATCTGAGCCACCAGGGAAGCCCCAATTCATTAGTAAGGCATCCTTAATATATATTTAACATTAATATTCAACAAATAACAGAGTTTTAAACATGACATGAAATACAATTGAAGTAAATGGAGAAATAGATATAATCCGTAATTATATTTGAAGATTCCCACATTCCTCTTTCAGGGACTGATAGAACAAGTAAACTGAAAATCATAAGGATATAGAATACTTGAACAACACTGTCAGCCATTTTAAACTAAATTCCATTGGTAGAATAATAAACCAAATAGAAGATATACATTCTTTTTTTTTTTTTTTTGCAAAGTTATAATCTTTAATATTTTTCATATTAAGGCTTTCAATCTGTCTTATGGTACATAAGCCAGGTTCTCATCATTTAAAATCTTTATTGGATCCATGCAAAACTGAAACAAAATATCTTTTTTGTCAATGCAGGCTTCTTAAAGAGATACTTCTATTTTTTTTTTTTTTTATAAATTTATTTATTTTAGTTGGGGGCTAATTACTTTACAATATTGTAATAGTTTTTGCCATACATTGACATGAATCAGCCATGGGTTTACATGTGTTCCCCTTCCTGGACCCCCCACCCACCTCCCTCCCCATCCCACCCTTCTGGATCATCCCATTGCCCCGGCCCTGAGCCCTTGTCACATGCTCAAGAGCACATGGATGATTCACTAAGGTAGACCATACCATTTGCTATAAGCAAGTCTCATTTTAAGGGATTGAAAACATGCAGACTATGTCCCCTGACCAAAATGCAATCAAATTATAAATCACAGCAAAAAATAATCTCAAAGTATGAATATTTTTAAATTAAGAAACATACTTTCAATTTTCAAATAACTCATTTATCAAAGGTGAAATTACAGGAGGAGTTAGAGAATGTTTTCAGTTAAATGGTACTGAAAACTATGTATCACAATGTGCAGTATACATCTGGAGGAATAGTTAGAGAAAATGAATACATAGCTCTACATGCCAACATTAAGGATGTTATTTAAAAGATGAATGATCTGGAGCAGTCCCAAGATGGCAGAGGAATAGGACTGGGAGACCACTTTCACCCCAACAAATTGATCAAAAGTTCATTTGAATATTGAGCAACTTCCACAAAACAACTTCTGAACACTGGTGGAGACCATCAGGCACCCCAAAAGGCAGCCCAATCTCTTTGAATGTAGGTAGGACAATTACAGAGAAGGAAATGGCAACCCACTCCAGTGTTCTTGCCTGGGGAATCCCAGGGATGGTGGAGCCTGGTGGGCTGCCATCTATGGGGTCGCACAGAGTCGGACACGACTGAAGTGACTTAGCAGCTTAGCAGCAGGACAAATATAAAAAACAAAAACAGAAGCAAAAGATTTATGGACAGAGACCCATCCTGGGGAAGGAGTCATGAAGGAGAAGCTTCTGCACAATAGGAAACCCTCTCACAGTCGTGTCTGTGGGGAGCTTTGGAATCTCAGAGGGCAACATAACCAGAGGCAAAAAATAATTCCACAGAATCTGCACCTAACTGCAATTACCAGCAGAGAACTGGTTCAGACACTCATGTGCAGGCTGCATCTTTGGTCCTTAAGTTAAGGACTGGGCTTGAATAACCTAAGGACATCTCAGGGAGCTAAGGTGACATAGCAACCCAAGCCATGGGATAGCGAGAGAGTCAAAAAAGAAAGGACCTTTCCAGCAAAAGACTCTAATGCCTCATGGTGACCCCTGGCACACTTATAGAACAAAGGATTGTAGTGAATACCAAAGGAGAGCAAGCTGGGTGCTGTTTAGAGGCCTACCTCCCCAAAGGCAGAGAGACAGGTGTGTGGCAGCCAGAACCAGAAGGCAAAAGGGCTGCTGAAATCTCAGCCCCAGAGACCACATCCTCTCCCAGATTGTGAGCAGGCTGCCAGTTGATAACCACGTCTGGGATCCTGGACAGTTCACATCTGCCAGGGGTGTCACAGACTGAGATTAGCTCTGCAGAGGAGACACACAGCACACCTGGGACTGTGCCCTTATGGCACACCCAGGAAGCTGAGTGGCTGGTACTAGGGAGGCGCATAAGACGCAGGGCCCACCTAGAACAGTGTGCTCACCAAGCACCCAGTCACATGAGTGGGTTGGCCCTGGGAAGGGCACAAAACACACAGCACATCTGTACCTGTGCAGAACACCCGACAACCTGAGTGGCTTAGACCTGGAAAGTGAATGAAATGTAGGGACCACTTGGGACAGTGCCCTTGTAGAGCACCCTGGAACTTGACCCAGCAAGTACATGCCACATTGGGTGGTGGCAAACCCAGTGTGGTTCATCTACTGTGAGCACTCCCCACACATGCCAGTGGTATTTGTTTGCAGTATTCCTCCCTCTCCACAGCACAATTGAACAAATGAGCCTAAATAAGTAGGCACCTTCGACCCCTCCTGTCAGTGCAGAAATTAGACACTGAAGAGACTTGCAAACAGAGGAAGCCTAAATGAAGAAGGGGGAACTGCTCTGGAAGTGACAGGTGCAACAGATTAAAACCCTGCAGTTAAGTTAATTCTGAGACTATGCATTTGAGGGGCTGTTGTAGCCATGAGTTCCGGGAAACAAACTCACTCAGGACAATGCAGATAGTGGAGTGCAGTTATTATACTGGCGGGCCCAAGGCAGAGTCTCCTCTTAGCCAAGGACCTCAACCAGTTTTTGTGAAAACATTTTATACCCTAAGTGTACGTGCTCAAACCCACCTTCCCAAATTCTCTGAAACTAGTCTGAACAAAGGAAAAGAAAGATACAAAGTTAACTCATGATTTGTATGCCTTAAACCTGTGATTCGTATGCCTTAAGCCTAGGTAGTTAACAGTGGACAATTATCAATAGGCCTGTGGTCATACCCCAACAAGCATAATAGAATTTATGATTCTATTCAGTTATACAGATAATTAGGGTATTATTTTAGGCGACGGAGAGTCTAGGTATGAGCACTAGGGCTCTTCCATTGGAGGGGGGGGGTCTAGTTTTTCAGTTGGTAAGTTGTTTCCATAGATACTAGGCATATAGCTCAAAGTCCACAGTCCAGCACAAGATGGAGTCCTGCTTTCAAGAGGGAGCCTGTTCTGTCTGTTTCCTCCTTCATTTCCCCCTCTTGATGCTCTTAACTCATAGTATGAGCATCACTCATAGGGATATATTGCACCCTGGCTCTCCGAACACCAATTTGGGAGAACGACACCAATCTTTGGGTTATAAAGTTCATAACGCATTGTAAAATGCAAGGTCCACAAAGCGGAACTATCAAGGCAACTATAACAATAGTAAATATAGTTTTCCATCAATCACTCTTCACCCAAGATAGGACTGAAGTCCAGGAAGGAATGCTTTCATTTGATATTGCTTTTGCCTGTTTTTCCTGTCATCGAAAGCAGCTGATACACTGCCAGATAAATAAGGAATATATACACAACATTCAACCTTAATTATAGCACAGGTCCCTCCTTGAGCAGCTGTGAGCATGTCCAAAGCCATTCTATTTTGAATTACTTCTTTTCTCATTTGGATTTGTTCTTCATTTTAAGACTTGAATGGCTTTAGCACTATCTAGGAGGGCCTGTTTTACGAAATTAGTCAAGGCTTCTACTTTAATCATCATATCTGTTGTCCCTAAAGAAGGCACGAATAAGGCAGCAATATACTCATACCATTGAAACACAGACCTTGTCCACCTAGCATGTAAATAATGTATATTTACCGGGGCTTGTTATAGGTTAGGCTTTATGCTGCCATGGGCAAAAGCAAACCCCACTGTGCCGTGGCCTACCCAGCCAATTGGTAACCAAGGCCAAAGGTTAGGCCCCCAAAGCCATTGGATTCTGTTGGGCTCCACCTAGTGGATTCCAGGGTTATATTTCCAGTCAGAGCCTAGCCAATGGATGGACTAATCGGGGTGGTATGTGACCCCGAATGTTCATTTACATTGTTCGGGGGATAGATACCCCATATACTTTTAGTTCTTTTGTGTTTAATGGACGGTCACTAAACCATACCCTTTGTTCTTTTTGTTCCCAGCATATAGCAGTGGGAGTAATTAATTGACCCTTTTCTGGGGTCATCCCGAAATATTCATCCCAGACTTGGTAGAATTGTTCAACATACCTAGAGGCCTGTCCTCCCTTGCCCGTCAGGGAGCATTTTTTCCTTTTTGTTCTTTAAATATGAGATAAAGGCTTTGATACTTTTATGAAACTGGTGTTTACATCAAATGTAACCTCATAACCTGAGTCTATTGGCTGTAGGTCTGGCTTACACCAAGAGAGCAAGGAGAGATTATGATTGACAAAAGAAAGGAAAGTCTCTTTTTGTTGCCACAGAAAAGAGCAGAGTGGTTTAAAATCTCCTTGGCAGAGCGGTGACATCCACCAAGGAAGTCCATCCATCACAGACAGAGGCATAGCCCCACATATCCAGCAGTTGGAGGTGTTGTGGAAGTCTGTGTAGGAATGTGCGCATGAGATGAGAACATCGTCCTGAGTTGAAATGGAAGTTAAATTTAAAATCACGTTGATGAGGCCAAGCAGCAGGAGTTGATTATGCAGCTTCATCCTGAAGGGGCTGGTCCGGGATCTTCTTTTCCTTCTTCTTCTTAAGAATGATCTTAGTCTCTCGAGGGTCAGTGGGGTCCCTCTGCACAGTCCACTCCACATTTTATGGGTCTGCATGGTATGTTCTTTTCATCCTCATGTGGTGGATCCAGGGAGTGACACCTGCAACTTTAACTTCTGTAGGGGTGGTTAGAACAACAGTATATGGACCCTTCCAATGTGAGGCCAAGGAGTCATGTTTCCAGTCCTTGACCCACACCTGATCCCTGGGCACAAATTCGTGAATTTGTTCCCCAAAGGGGAATGACACCCTTTCTTATACAGACTTAGTTACCTGATTTATTACCTTACCCAGTTGTTTCATCTGCTGTGAAATTACATCTCCCCTTACCTGAGGCAAATTTGTTGACACCTGTTTTATTATGGGAGGGGGCCTCCCATACACAATTTTATATGGAGAATAGCCATGGGACCATGGGGTCATCCTGAGTCTGAGCAGAGCCGTTGGAAACAAGTCCACCCAGGAGCAGTCAGTCTCTATGATCCACTTGCAGAGTGTCTCTTTAAGTGTCCAGTTGGTTCCTTCCACTATCCCAGAACTCTGGGGCCTAAATGCTGTATGTAATTTCCACTTGACATTTAAAGTTTTGCTTACTTGTTGAACTAAATCAGCTATGAAAGGCGGGCCATTGTCCGATCCAATGCTGGCAGGAAATCCAAATCTGGGAAGTTTCTCCCTAAGCAGGCACCAGGCTATTTCTTATGCTCTTTCAGTTCGGGTAGGAAAAGCTTCTACCCATCCCACGAATGTACATACCATGACCAGAAGGTAACAGTAGTGTTGGTGAAGTTTCATTTCAGTGAAGTACACTTCCAGGTGTTCAAAGAGCAGCGTGCCTTTTAGCTGAATCCCCGGAGGTTTCTTTCTGTGCTGAAAGGCAGCCTTGACCTGTGAGCAGGCAGTGCAGTTCTGAGATTCTGTCCTGCATAGGGAAGAGAGACAGGGAAACAAGAAATATTATCGAATTAGCTCTTCCGGTTTATCATGGCCTAGGTGGGTCGCTTGGTGTGTTTGGCTTAGCAGAGTGGGTGCCAGCTCCTCCAGTACCAATAATTTGCCACTTGGCAATTCCCACCATCCCTTTTCAGTCTTGTTGGCCCCTTCCATTTTGGCTAGTTGGTTTTGGGCTTCAGTGTATTTTGGAGAGTCCAGTATTAGCTCAGGCAGCTCCACCAATATGAGAGCTTTAATAGGGACTTCACTTGTCACCACCAAGCCATTGGCTGCTTGTTTAATGGTCTCATCTGCCAGTCTGTTTCCCCGAGCCTGGGGGGGTATCCTCTTTTTGATGTCCTCAGCAGTTTATGACTGCAATCCTTTCTGGTTCCCAGGCAGTGTCTAATAGGGCCTTAATTTCTTCTTTATTTTTAATATCTTTTTCACTAGCTGTCAAAAGGCTTCTCTCCTTATACAGAGCCCTGTGTACATGTAGTGTGGCAAAAGCATACCTGGAGTCTGTGTAAATGTTTGTCTTCTTACCTTTTGACAGCTGGAGGGCCTGGATTAGAGCATATAATTCAGCCCGTTGAGCAGACCAGTGTGATGGAAGAGAGCTAGCCTCAGTGATGGTTTCTTCCATGACTGCTGCATATCCCTATAGTTGCCCTTGTTTCACCAAGCTGGTGCCATTGGTGTACAGGACCAAATCTGGATCTGGGATTGGCTGGTCTCTCAAGTCAGGTCTGCTGTCATATTTCCTTGCAATCATGTGAGGGCCCACTTTCTCCTACAGGGAGGAGAGTGACCAGATTCAGGGCCTGACAAGGCTCAATAGTAACATGGGGGTTCTCTCATAACAGTAACTGGTATTGAGTAATCCGGGATGTTGACAGCCATTTATGGGGGGTCCCTCGCAGGAGAGTGTTGACCCCATGCAGGACTTTTACAATCAAATCTTGACCCCAAATCAGCTTGGTTGCCTCCTGGACCAGTAAGGCAACTGCAACAACTGCCCATAAGCATACTGGTCACCCAGTGGCAACATTGTCCAGCCATTTTGGGAGATAAGCCTCGGGTCTCTCCCATGTCCCCATAGTCTGGGACAACCCTCCCATAGCCACCTTGTCATTTTCAGTCATGTAAAGACTAAATGGCTTAGCAAGGTCTGGCAGGCCCAAAGAGGGTGCTGACATAATTGTATTGGGTTTGAGTTCTATTACCAGTGGGACTTGTTTTGCAAGCCTGGAAGAGGGGGTGGGTTGTCTTCTGCCTAGACTTCAGGGAATTGTTGAGTTAACTCTCCCTCTCGACTGTTTAGCCCATCTGATTTCTCTTCCAGGAGATCATACAACCTCCATTCATCTTGAGGGGTTACCGAGAGGAAGAGTAAATAGGTGGTTGAGCCCACTCGAAGAGTGAGTCTTTCATGGGGATAAAGGTCACTTTTGCCCCCAATTTAGACAGCAAATCTCTTCCCAACAAAGGTACTGGGCATTCAGGGATGTATAAAAATTCATGATTCACTTGGTGCTCCCCATCTGACATTTTTGGGGTAGGCTTGAGACACAAAGGCTGCATTTATAACCACCTGAGACCCAGCAGCCTCTGGATCTATTGGCATATAAAGTCTACAGGCCTCGCACAGTTTTTTGTAGAACTGAAGGTGATTCGCTTTCCCTTTGAATCACTTCAGAGGGTTTTGCTCTACTTATAGGTTTTCAGCCCCCCTCTTGAGATCTTGTAAAACAGCCGCCTGATATCTCTCCAGGTGGCCCCTCCCTTCTTCTGTGTTACAGGCCCAATTGGGCCTCTCATCGGGGATGGCTAGTGCTGCCCACTGCTGCAGGTTTGCAGTACCCTCAGGTTCCCTTCGCCTTAGCCATGGTCTGGCCTCAGTTAGGATTCTGTGTCTTCCTCAGTGCTGAAAAGGGAAACTAGTAGTTGGATTATGTCATCCCATGTAGGGCAGTGGGTTCAAAAAATAGTCTCCATTAGCCTAATCATGGCTTGTGGCTCCCCCGAGTACGGTGGAGTGTGTCTCTGCCAGTTTAATATATCCATAGAGGAAAACAGCCTGGAAAATAGGCTACAGGGGGCTGATGGTAGGGCTACACGAGTCCTGAACCAGAGGCTTTTGTAGCTCTCCGAGGGGCATCTGTAGTAGGGTTCTTTCCCCCTGTTCCTTGGCGGAATGCAGCCCCTGTCTAATGCCTGTGTTTTCTTCCCCCTTCCCATCAGTACTCACTGGGAGAGGTGGACAAAATCTGGAGGTCCGGCTGAGGTGGAATCCCGGGGGCATTGACCAGAGGTCTCCATCGCTGGGATCGGAGCCTGCCGAAATGGTGGCTCTACCATCTCCGGGAGAGCTGGTGGAAGAGCAGTGACTGTTGCATGAACTTCACCTGGCCCTGGATCGGGCATTAAGGTGGCCTCCAGTCCTGGTGGAGCAGTGGGAGGTGGATACATCATTATCCAGTATGGGGGAGGGGTCAGGTCATCCCCATCCAAATTCTGTAGAATTTCCTTTTTTATCATCGGTCAATTTTTGTGCCATTAATATTTTTCCCTTTCCCTTCTGGATACAGAACCTAGTCCAAGTAGAAGGGTCTTGAGCTAACCCTAGCCATGAGTCAATATATGGATAATGATCCGGGTGTCCTGGCTTTCCTGTGACTACTGTATAGACTGCTTCCACTATTTTTTAAGTTCATGGTGTCCTCTTGTGGCCATCCTACTCCCATAGGGGGGCCATTCAAGCACATAGAGGATGTGGGGGAAGTTAGGCGTCATCTTCACCTCATAGTCTCCTCAAAATCTCTTCTTTAATTTTTTAATCTTGCACTCCGATATGGTTGCCTTAGATTCACTTCCCCCCATCTTGCTTATCTTCTAGGACCTTCTTCTACTTTTCCTTTTCATTCTGTTTATGAAGTTCTCAGTACCCTATGTACTGCTGATATTTCCACTCAATGAAACACAAATTGCCATTCCTCCTCCTTCCTAATTGGGGTGAGAAGGGCCTTACCTGCCAGACCCCAGAAGGAGAAGGGGAATCAGCGTGTCTTCACCTGCTGGTCAGCACGGCCAAACCAGAACACCACGTGGTTCAAGATTGTTTCTCCCTTAACTTTTAAAGTCCATTCTGCCTTGATGGGCTTGATCAGGTACGGATGAAAACACAGATGGGTTAAATATCCCATTTCCCAGGCCGTCTCCAGAAAAGCCAATTCGTACTCACTTATGTATTCCACTCCTTCTAGCCAGACAATTCAAAGAGGGGTCAAGAATTTCACAGCAGACGGGACATCTCCTTGGGGAGGGCAGACTACGAGCACAGGAGGACCAAGTTTCTTCTCCTAACAATCCCCTGGCGATTGCTTGGTAATACTTTTCCCCAAGACAGCATGGACACCACCTCCTAAATGACATTCACAAATTTCCTTCCTAAGCCCTAACATGCTCATCAACCTGTGTACCAAGCAATCGTTGCCACCTGCCTATTCTGGATTCCTGTGGGTCTGTGCCCCTTCTAGTCTCTCCTAGGGGGGTGATCAAGCCCCTCTTCCACCCTGATGGGTGGGTTCCTCCTCACCTAAGTGTTCAGTTCCCCTGCTGCCATCCACTACCTGCTAACATGAAAGTTCCAGGCATTGAGAAGCAGAATCCTTCCAGAAGGGTGAGGCGCCTTCCCCCTTCTAGAAAATTCGAGCCGCAAGGCCTCAGAATAGTCCCAAATGGGACTTGTCTCCTCAAAATGAGGAGTTTCCCAGTCAATGCACCAAATGTTGTAGCCACGCATTCCAGAAAACAAACTCACTCAGAAGGACAATGCAGATAGTGCCCTGCAGTTTATCACACTGGCGGGCCCAAGGCAGAGTCTTCTCTTAGTCAAGGATCCCAACCAGTTTTTCTGAAAACCTTATATACCCTAAGTGTACATGTTCAAACCCACCTCCCCAAATTCTCTGAAACTAGTCTGAACAAAGGAAAAGGAAGATACAATCAAAGTTAACCAGTGATTTATTATGCCTTCAACCCATGATTCATATGCCTTAACCTTAGGTAGTTAACAGTGGACAATTATCAATAGGCCTGTGGTCATACCCCAACAAGCATAATAGAATTTATGATTCTATTTGGTTACACAGATAATTAGGGTATTCTTTTAGGCAACAGAGAGTCTAGGTATGAGCCCTGGGGCTCTTCCATGGGGTGGGGGTTTGGTTTTCCAGTTGGTATGTCATTTCCATAGATACAGGGTATATAGCTCAAAGTCCACAGTCTGGCCCAAGATGGAGTCCTGCTTTCAAGATGGAGCCTATTCTGTCTGTTGCCTCCTTCAGGGCAACTATAGACCTTGAGAACAAGTGCAAGCTGGAACAAGTGACTACCTGACACTGAACTGACACCACACTGCCCACAATAGTTTAAGAGAAATTCCTAGATATATTTTTACTATTATCACTTTTTTAAATTAAAAAAAAATAAAGTTATTACTCCATTAACTTTCATTTTTATAGCCTACTATTACATTTCCTGATAGCTCAGTTGGTAAAGAATTCACCTGCAATGCAGGAGACCCTGGTTCAAATCCTGGATCGGGAAGATCTGCTGGAGAAGGGATAGGCTACCCACTCCAGTATTCTTGGGCTTCCATTGTGGCTCAGCTGGTAAGGAATTCACCTGCAATTCGGGAGACCTGGATTCAATCCCTAGGTTGGGAAAATCCCCTGGAGAAGGGAAAGGCTACCCACTCTCGTGTTCTGGCTTGGAGAATTTCATGGGCTGTATAGTCCATGGGGTCACAAAGAGTCAGACACAACTGAGCAACTTTCACTTTCACTACCTTTCAAATAAAAAAAACTTATTTTTTTAAAACAATGTTCATATATGTATTTTTAAATTTTTTGATCAATTTTGTTTTTGTATTTTTATATTGTATTTTTGAGAGTCTAACTTCTGGGTTTTTAATCTTTACTTTTTGATATTTGTTATCAATTTTGTGCCTTTAAGTCTCTAATCTTCTGTATTCAGTTTCACGTAGGGATTTGATTACTGGTTTGATTCCTCTTTGCCCTTTTGATTCTCCCTTTTCCCCTCCATGTCACCTCTATTTCTTTCCTCCCTTTTCTGTTTTCTATAAAAGTCTGTAAATGTCTCTGGGTGTTCCTGGTTGTGGTGAGCACTTAGGGATGTAATTACTGGATTGATTGCACTCTTCACTTTTGACTCTCCCTTTTCTCCTCCTGGTCACCTTTATTTCCCTCCTTTTTCTTTTCTTCTCTATATAGCTACATGAATCTCTCTGGGTGTTCCTGGCTGTGGAGAGTTGTGTCACTACTAACCTAGGGGCTATATTGTCTGCACTGTATGGATGAAGAAGTCTTGAGGTTACTGTAAGAGAAGGACCAACACCCAGAGCAGGAGGCTTAACTCCTAAACTTTAGAACACCAGAGAACTCCAGACTCCAGGGAACATTAATAGACAATAG
The DNA here is from genome assembly GCF_054371585.1 of Giraffa tippelskirchi. Taxonomy (NCBI): domain Eukaryota; kingdom Metazoa; phylum Chordata; class Mammalia; order Artiodactyla; family Giraffidae; genus Giraffa; species Giraffa tippelskirchi. Next base: position 67,767,774 of record NC_137289.1, read on the forward strand.
CTCATCCAAAAGTCTCCATACCTACACTGAAACCAAGCTTCATCCAAGAACCAACAAGTTCAGTGAACCACACACCACGGAATTCTCCAGTAAACAGGAACACAACCCTGAACATAAAAAATGGGCTGCCCAAACCCATGCCAAACCCATGCCAAACCTATAGACACCCAGAAGTCACTACTGGCCACTTCACTGCACTCCAGAGAGAAGAGATCCAACTCCATCCACTAGAACACAGACACAAATTCCCCCAACCAGGAAACGTTGACAAGCCACTGGTCCAACACCACCCACAGGGAACAGACACCACAGTTGAGAGGAACCATGAACTTCTAGCCTGCAGAAAGGGCGTCCCAAACACAGAAATCTTAAACAAAAAAAATGAAAAGGCAGAGAAATATTCAGCAGGTGAAACAACATGATAAAAACCCATCAAGCCAAACAAAAGACATGGAGATAGGAAGTCTACCTGAAAAAGAATTCAGAATAATGATGGCAAAGATGATCCAAAATCTTGAAAACAAAATGGAGTTACAGATAAACCGACTAGAGACAAGGATAGAGAAGATGCAAGAAATGTTTAACAAGGACCTAGAAGAAACAAAGAAGAATCAATCAATTATGAACAATGCAATAACTTAGTTTAAAACACTCTGGAGGGAACCAACAGTAGAATAACTGAGGCAGAAGAGAGGATAAGTGAAGTGGAAGATAGAATGGTGGAAATAAATGAATTAGAGAAAAAAAAACAATTAATAGAACTTAGACAATCTCAGAGACTTCTGGGACAATGTTAAACTCCCCAACATTCGAATCATAGGTGTCCAAGAAGAAGCAGACAAAAAGAAAGGGCATGAAAAAATACTTTAGGAGATAATAGTGGAAGAATTCCCTAAATTGGGGAAGAAAATAGCCATCCAAGTCCAAGAAACCCAGAGAGTCCGAAACAGGATAAACCCAAGACGAAATACCACCAGACACATATTAATCAAACTAACAAAAATTAAACACAAAGTGCAAATATTAAAACAGTAAGGGAAAAGCAACAAACAACAGAAAAGGGTATCCCCATAAGGATGACAGCTGATCTTTCAATAGAAACTCTTCAGTCCAGAAGGGAATTGCAGGACGTATTTAAAGTGATGAAAGAGAAAAACCTACAACCAAGATTACTCTACCCAGCAAGGATCTCACTCAGATATGAAGGAGAATTTTTTTTTACAGACAAGCAAAAGATGAGAGAATTCAACACTACCAAACCAGCTATTCGACAAGTGCTAAAGGATCTTCTTTAGGCAGGAAACAGAGAAAAGGTTTATTAAAATGAAACCAAAGCAACAAAGTAAATGGTAACAGGATCATGATTATCAACAGCTCAGTTCAGTCGCTCAGTCATGTCCGACCCTTCACAACCCCATGGACCACAGCACGCCAGGCATCCCTGTCCATCACCAACTCCTGGAGTTTATTCAAATTCATCTCCACTGAGTCGGTGATGCCATCCAACCATCTCGTCCTCTGTTGTCCCTTTCTCCTCCTGCCTTCAATCTTTCTCAGCATCAGGGTCTTTTCCAATGAGTCAGTTCTTCACATCAGGTGGCCAAGGTATTGGAGTCTCAGCTTCAACATCAGTCTTTCCAGTGAACACTCAAGACTGATCTCCTTTAGGATGAACTGGTTGGATCTCCTTGCAGTTCAAGGGACTCTCAAGAGTCTTCTCCAACATCACAGTTCAAAAGCATCAATTCTTCAGCGCTCAGCTATCTTCACAGTCCAATTCTCACATCCATACATGACTACTGGAAAAACCATAGCCTCGATGAAATGGACCTTTGTCAGTAATGTAATGCCTCTGCTTTTTAGTATGCTCTCTAGGTTTGTCATAACTTTACTTCCAAGGAGAAAGAGTCTTTTAATTTCATGGCTGCAGTCAATAGTTACCTTACATACAAATGGGTTAAATTCTCCAATCAAAAGAAAATGACTGGCCAAATGGATACAAAAACAAGACTCATATATGCTGTCTAAAAGAGCTCCACCTCAAATCTACTGACACATATAGAGTGAAAGTGAGGAGCTGAAAAAAGATATTTCATGTAAATGGAGACCAAAAAAATCAGGAGCAGCAGTTCTCATATCAGATAAAATAGACTTTGAAATAAAGACTGTGATAAGAGACAAAGAAAGACACTATGTAATGATCAACAGATCAACCCAAAAAGAAGAAATAACAACTATAAATATGCTATGCTATGCTATGCTAAGTCGCTTCAGTCGTGTCCGACTCTGTGCGACCCCATAGACGGCAGCTCACCAGGCTCTGCCATCCCTAGGATTCTCCAGGCAAGAATACTGGAGTGGGTTGCCATTTCTTTCTCCAGTGCATGAAAGGGAAAAGTGAAAGTGAAGTCGCTCAGTCGTGTCCGACTCTTAGCGACCCCATGGACTGTAGCCTACCAGGCTCCTCTGTCCGTGGGATTTTCCAGGCAAGAGTACTGGAGTGGGGTGTCATTGCCTTCTCTGACTCTAAATATATATGCACTCAATATAGGAACACCTCAATAGGCAAAAGCTAACAAGTATGAAAGGAGAAATTAACAGTAACACAATAATAGTGGGGACTTAATATCCCACTCAAACCTATGGATAGATTAACCAAAAAGAAAATTAACAAGAAAACACAAGTTTTAAATCATACAATGTACTCAGTTCAGTTCAGTTCAGTTGCTCAGTCGTGTCCGACTCTGCGACCCCATGAATTGCAGCACGCCAGGCCTCCCTGTCCATCATCAACTCCCGGAGTCTACCCAAACCCATGTCCATCGAGTCAGTGAGACCATCCAACCATCTCACCCTCTGTCGTCCCCTTCTCTTTCTGCCCCCAATCCTTCTCAGCATTAGGGTCTTTTCCAATGAGTCAACTCTTCACATGAGGTGGCCAAAGTATCGGAGTTTCAGCTTCAACATCAGTCCTTCCAATGAACACCCAGGATTGATCTCTTTTAGGATGGATTGATTGGATCTCCTTGCAGTCCAAGGGACTCTCAAGAGTCTTCTCCAACACCACAGTTCAAAAGCATCAATTCTATGGCACTCAGCTTTCTTCACCGTCCAACTCTCACATCCATACTTGACCACTGGAAAAACCATAGCCTTGACTAGACGGACTTTTGTTGGCAAAGTAATGTCTCTGCTTTTAAATATGCTATCTAGGTTGGCCATAACCTTCCTTCCAAGGAATAAGCATCTTTTAATTTCATGGCTGCAATCACCATCAGCAGTGATTTTGGAGCCCAAAACCTAATTGAGATATACAGAGCATTTCACCCCAATACAATGGGTTTCACATTTTTATTAAGTGCACACAGGACATTCTCCAAGATAGATAACATCCAGGGCCATAAATCTAGCCTTGGTGTATTTTAAATAAATTGAAATCATTTCAAGCATTTTTTTTTCCTGATCAAAATGTGGTAAGGTTAGATATCAATTAGAGTGAAAAAGAAAAAAAAAAGCTATAAAAAAGACAAACATGGAGGCTAAGCAGCATGCTTCTGCATAACTGACAGATCACAAAAGAAATAAAAAGGGAAATTAAAATAAGCATTGAAACAAATTAAAATGAAAACAAGACCACCCAAAACCTATGGGATTCAATAAAAGCAGTGCTAGGAGGGAGGTTCATAGTAAAACATCCCTACCTCAAGAAACAAGAGGCACATCAAATAAACAACCTAATTTTACAACTTAAACAACTAGATAAAGAAGAACACATGAAAACCAAAGTTACTAGAAATAAATAAAGCAGAAAAATCACAGCAGAAATAAGTGAAAAAGAAATGAAAGAGATTATAGCAAAGATCAACACAACTAAAAGCTTGTTCTTTGAGAACATAAATAAAATAGACAAACTGTTAAACAGACTCATCAAAAATAAAATGGAGAAGAATCAAATCAATACAATTAGAAATGAAAGTGGAGAAATCACAACAGACAACACAAAAATACAAAAGATCATAAGAGACTACTATGAACAATTATATGCCAGTAAAATGGACAACTTGGAAGAAATGGACAAATTCTTAGAAACTATGACCTTCCAAAACTGAACCAGGAAGAAATAGAAAATCATAACAAGCCCATCACAAGTACAGAAATGGAAACTATAATAAAAAATCTTCCAACAAACAGAAGCCCAGGACCAGATGGCTTCACAGCTGAATTCTACTAAAAAATTAGAGAAGAGCTAACATATATCCTACTCAAACTCTTCCAGAAAATTGCAGAGGAAGGTAAACTCCCAAACCATTCTATGAGGCCATCATGACGCTAATACAAAAACCAGACAAATATGCCAGAGAAAATAAAAACTACAGGCCAATATCACTGATGAATATAGATGCAAAAATCCTCAACAAAATTCTAGTAAACAGAATCCAACAACATATTAAAAAGTTCATACATCATGACCGAGAGGGCTTTATCCCAGGGATGCAAGGATTTTATAATATTCCCAAATTAATCAATGTGATATGCCATATTAAAAATTGAAATATAAAAATCAGATGAGTATCTCAATAGATTCAGAGAAACCTTTTGATAAAATTCAACATCCATTTATGATAAAAGCTATCCAGAATGCGGGCATACGAGGAGCATCAGTCGTGTCCGACTCTTTGCAACCCCATGGACTGTAGCCTACCAGGCTCCTCCATCTACGGGATTTTCCAGGCAAGAATACTGGAGTGGGTTGTCTTTTCCTTCTCCAGGATATTTTCCCTACCCAGGGACCTAACTCAGATCTCCCACATTGTAGGCAGACACTTTACTGTCTAAGCTACCAAGGAAGTAGGAGCATACTTCAACATAATAAAAGCCATATACAACAAACCCACAGCAAATATTATCCTCAATGGTGAAAAATTGAAAGCATTTCCCCTAAAGTCAGGAACAAGACAAGAGTTCTCACTCTCACCACTACTATTCAACATAGTTTTGGACGTCTTAGTGACTGCAATAAAAGAAGAAAAAGAAATGAAAGGTATCTAGATTGGAAAGGAAGAAGTAAAACTCTCACTGTTTCAGATGACATGATCTTCTACATAGAAAACCCTGAAGACACCACCAGAAAATTACTAGAACTAATTAATGAATATAGTCAAGTTGCAGGATACAAAATTAATACGCAGAAATCCCTTGCATTCCTATACATTAACAATGAGAAAACAGAAAGAGAAATTAAAGAAAGAATCCCATTCACCATTGTGATGAAAAGAATAAAGTATTTAGGAATAAATTTACCTAAAGAAACAAAAGACCTATATATAGATAGCTACAAAACACTGATGAAAGAAATCAAAGATGATACGAATAGATGGAGAAGTATACCATTTTTGTTGATTGGAAGAATCAATATAGTGAAAATGAATATACTACCCAAAGCAATCTATAGATTCAGTGAAATCCCTATCAAGCTGCCAATGGTATTTTTCACAGAACTAGAACAAATAATTTCACAATCTGTATGGAAACACACACACACAAAAACTCGAATAGCCAAAGCAATGTTGAGAAAGAATGGAACTGGAGGAATCAACCTGTCTGACTTCAGATCATACTACAAAACTACAGTCATCAAGAGAGTATAGTACTGGCACAAAGACAGAAATATAGATCAATGGAACAAATAGAAAGCCCAGAGATAAATCCATGCACCTGTGGACACCTTATCTTTGGCAAAGGTGGCAAAAATATACAATGGAGAAAAGATAATCTCTTTAACAAGTGGTCCTGGAAAAATTGGTCACCCACCTGTAAATGAAACTAGAACACTTTCTAACACCATACACAAAAGTAAACTCAAAACAGATTAAAGATCTCAAGGTAATACCAGAAAATTTAAAACTCTCAGAGGAAATCGTAAGCAGAACGGTCTCTAACATAAATCTCAGCAAGATCCTATATGACCCACCTCCCAGAGTAACGGAAATAAAAATAAACAAATGGGACTTCATTAAACTTAAAAGCTTTTGCACAATGAAGGAAACTATAAGCAAGGTGAAAAGGCAGTCTTCATAATGGGAGAAAATAATAGCAAACGAAGCAACTGACACAGTATTAATCTCCAAAATATACCAGCAGCTCATGCAGCTTAATACCAGAAAAATGAATAACCCAATGAAAAAGTGGACCAAAGAACTAAACAGCCATTTATCCAAAGAAGACATACAGATGGCTAACATGAAAAATGCTCAACATCACTCATTATCAGAGAAATGCAAATCAAAACCATAATGAGATACCATCTCACACCAGTCAGAATAGCCAGTATCAAAACGTCTACACACAATAAATGTTGGAGAGGGTGTAGAGAAAAGGGTACCCTCTTACACTGTTGGTGAGAATGAAAACTTGTACAGCCACTATGAAAAACAGTGTGTAGAGTCCTTAAAAACCTGGAAATTGAACTGCCATATGACCCAGCAATCCGACTGCTCGGCATACAAACCTAATAAATCAGAATTGAAAGAGACACGTGGACCCAAATATTCATTGCAGCACTGTTTGCAATAGCTAGGACATGAAAGCAACCTAGATGTCCATCTGCAGACGAATGGATAAAGAAGTTGTGGCATTTATTCACAATGGAATATTATTCAGCTATTAAACAGAATGTGTTTGAGTCCGTTCTAATGAGGTGGATGAAGCTGGAGCCTTTTATACAGAGCGATGTAAGTCAGAAAGAGAAATACCAATACAGTATATTAATGCATATATATGGAATTTAGAAAGATGATAATGACAATCCGATATGCAAGGCAGTAAAAGAGACATAGATGTAAAGAATAGACCGAGGGTGGGATGATATGAGACAATAATATTGAAACATGTATATTATGATATGTAAAATAGATGACCAGTGCAAGTTTGATTTATGAAGCAGGTCACACAAAGCTGATGCTCTGTTATAACCCAGAGGGATGGGATGGGGAAGGAGGTGGGAGAGTGGTTCAGGATGGGGGGACACATGTGCACCAGTGTCTGATATATGTCTATGTATGGCAAAAACCACCACAATGCTGTAAAGTTATTATCTTCCAATTTAAATTAATTAATTGACTAAAAAATAAACGCTCTGTAAACTTTTTCTTGTCTAAGATTCAGTAAAATGTACCATATTTATTCTCCCAACTGAAGGAACAACATCAACAATAACAATAAAATATTCCAAAAATATCTGATTAGTGCATGCTTCCATCTGTCAGATTGAAAATGCAAGGAAAATATTCACAGGGAATTGGGTAAGATCTTGTCTCAATACTGGGAGTCAAGTAACTTAAGACTAAGCACTGTTCTGGTCCTGCCTGAATACTAACAGGAAATAAGTTCAGGAAAATACTCAATACAACTGATCATCAGCAGAAGGCAAATTAAAGCATTATGACTCAGAAGTTCTTCTAGGTGTTTACCCAGGTAAACTGAAAATAAAAAAAATATATGCACACAAAATGACTTCTACAAGAATTTTTATAGCAGCATTAATCATAAGAGCCCCAAATAAAAAATAAAACAAATATCCGTCAGCAGAGGAACAAATTTAAAAATTGTTGCTCATACATACAAAGAAATGCTTCTCAGCAATAAAAAGGAATGAATATACAAAACACAGGTGAAGAGGCAGGCTGAATTGAAAAAAAAAAAACTGGACAAGGAAAAGTGTATACTAATGATTTCATTTATCTAAACCTTTAGAACAGGAAAAAGTTATCTCTGGTTGAAAGAAAAAAAATCACAATGGTAGATTTCTAGGAGTAGGACTGAGATTGAATGAGAAGGGGCAAAATGGGTCTTTCTTAATGATGGAAAATATTCGATAACTTGATAAGTATGATTATGGAATTATAAAATTCATCATACTTTGCCTGTAATATCTATCTTTTTCTCACATATATAAATTATTTATCAATTAAAAAATACTTTAAAAATAATGACTTCAATGGCAGTCCAAGGGTAAAGATTCCAAACTTCCACTGCAGAGGTCACTTCCAATGAATATTCAGGGTTGATTTACTTTAGGATTTACTGGTTTGATCCCCTTGCTATCCAAGGGACTCTCAAGAATCTTCTCCAACACCACAGTTCAAAAGTATCAATTCTGTAGTGCTCAGCCTTCTTTATAGTCCAACTCTCACATCCATACATGACTATTGGAAAAACCATAGGTTTGACTAGGCAGACCTTTGTTGGCAAAGTAATGTCTCTGCTTTTTAATATGCTGTCTAGGTTGATCATAGCTTTTCTTCCAAGGGGCGAGTGTCTTTTAATTTCATGGCTGCTGTCACCGTCTGCAGTGATCTTGGAGCCCCCCAAAATAAAGTCTCACTGTTTCCATTATTTCCCTATCTATTTGCCATGAAGTGATGGGACTGGATGCCATGATCTTAGTTTTCTGAATGTTAGGTTTTAAGCCAACCTTTTCACTCTCCTCTTTAGTTTTCATCAAGAGGTTCTTTAATTCTTCTTCACTTTCTGTCATAAGGGTGGTGTCATTTGCATATCTGAGGTTATTGATACTTCTCCTGGCAATCTTGATTCCAGCTTGTGCTTCATCCAGCCATTTTGCATGATGTACTCTGCACATAAGTAAAATAAACTCGGTGACAATATACAGCCTTGATGTACTCCTTTCCCAGTTTGGAACCAGTCTGTTGTTACATGCCCAGTTCTAACTGTTGCTTCCTGACCTGCATACAGGTTTCTCATAAGGCAGCTCAGGTGGTCTGGTATTTCCATCTCTTTAAGAATTCTCTCTCTCTCAAATATATATATACTTTTTTTCCCTAAAAAATAATTGGTAAAATCTCTTTCAGAAAAGTGATATTTGAAAAAATGTCAGTGCATCACAGAAATAAATTCAGGAGTGAGTAATACATGGTTGGGTTATTTAAGAGTATCAAATACCCCATCATCTCCAATAGCGAATGCAACCTTCAGAATGTTAGCTCCAAAGGGGAAGAATTTTTATCCTGTTTTTAAACTTTGGTTCCAGTCTTGATCTATGCTCACTGCTCAGTAAATCTGTTGACTGAATGTCGACATTGAAGCAGATAAGATATGAGGAAAGATCACTGGATTTCCAAGAATGGTAACCAATGAATTTATAAAAAACCTTAAATAGAATAAAAGGTCTTGAAATAATCTATTCCTTTTTCAAAAATATTGTATATTTAATCTACATGGAGAGGAAAGCTGTATAACAGGAATTTCAAGTAACATTGAAGAAAATGTGACATATTTTACCAAGATGTTTAATCAGTAAAACAAATTAAACTCAAATGATTTGTAAGAGAAGAATGAGTTTTGTCTCACATATGAAGGAGGCAAAATGAGTGAAGAAAATTATATGTTCATACATATAGTCTCTATTGTAGGTAGTAGATGCAGTTTGGAAAGCAATTATGACTGCTTTAAAACTATGGTTACAAAACTGGTCCCACTTTTGGGTCCATGTATCAGTAGAGATCCTTTTGTTTAATGCTAAACTGATTCTGAAACAAGACTGCATGGTACCAAATTTAGGGACAGTCCTATTTGAATGCAGAGGCAGTTGTGAGTTATCCTGACTTTATAAACACAGCGAAAAATTTATTTAAACAAAACTATGTACCTGTTTGGCTTCCCAGGTGATTCAGTGGGTAAAGAATCTGCCTGGGATGCAAGAGACATAAGAAACACTGGTTTGATCCCTGGGTCAGGAAGATCCCCTGTAGGAGGGCATAGCAACCCACTCCAGTATTCTTGCCTGGAGAATACTATGGACAGAGGAGCCAGGTGGGCTGCAGTCCATAGGGCTGCACAGAGTTGGACAAGACTGAGTGACTGAGTACACATGCACACGTGTACTTTTTAAGATTTTACAATTCCAACTGTTTACTTACATGTAAAGAAATAAAGAAAAAAGATGAAACATAAAAAAACAAATGAGGCATTTAAACTGCTTCATGGTTGAGGATCTAAGAAAAAGTTTATTGGGAGAGATGGTTATTAATGAGTTATTAATAAATGTTTCTTTAAGAATGAAAGAGTCAATCTCTGTACTCTATCATGGGGAGGTAGAAACAGAATTGGCTGTTGTTAAACAGGAAGAAATGTTCTTGTCACCATTGTTGTCCAGTATTCTCCACCCAACAAAAACAACAAAAAATGATGGCTTTGAGAAATTATCAATGGTTTAAACTCTGCAGTATCTGGAAAGCTGATCATAAACTGTCAGACAGCATTCATTTGTTAAAGTCTGAATTACACTAAGAATGGTGAAAGGGATGGTAGGGTGGTAAGGATTGACAAACATGTTGTTTCTCAAGACAATTCCATTTTGTGGGCCTGAAAGAAGAAATGATGAAAAAGTAAATATTTACATATTACCAGAAAGAAAAGGAGAATACAAATAGTATTACTATGAGTCTAGCACACTACAATTTATTTACATTTTAAAGTGATATTGACAATATTATTGAGATTAAATATATTAATTTTCCTTAGGAATAAGAATATGGATATGGTCTCCAAATAATTTTTAATATAAGAAAAAGAGTTAACTCTCTGCAAAAGGCCTTTTTCTTGGTTAGAAAACTAATTTGCTTAGTAGCATTTGCATTTATTGAACCCTGGGCATAATAAGTAAGATAAGTGCTCTGTGTACAAATAAAGCTCTTGATATACCCTTATTGTATGCTAGGACAGTGTTCATTCACACACACTGGAGACCCACCATAAAGGCTATTTCTGATGTGATAGGATGAAACTTGAAATAATTGCTTTCATTTCTTTCAAAAATTGCTGGAAAACTCCAGGTTCATCTCACCATTTACTGTTTTAAAGCAGCAACAAGAAAAACGGTATGTTCTTGAAAAGAAACATGTCATCAGTGATAAACAATCCCAAACTCAGTCAAGCAAGTGATGCATTGCAGGTCAAAAACTACACCCCTGACAATACTGCACATGCAGGTAATACACCATATGTCATATTTGAAGGGGAGAATGCTTTTTCTACTACTACATCTTCAACAAATTATTGGTACTTGCTGACATAGAGATGTGAAGGATTTGAAGAGATAGAAGAATGCATTTAAAAGGAATATGAAATGTAGCACAACAAAGAAGGAATGCAATTAGAATTCTAAACTCATGAGGAATGTTAGCCAAACAAAAAATCATGGTGGAATTTCATTATAAATGTTAGTAAATGTTCATCATAACTAAAGGTTAGGTCCTATGGGCAGAAAAGACTCCAAATTTAATGCCAATAAAATTGCACTTGATATTCGTTAAAGGGTAGGGAGAGGGGATTCACAGCTCTTGATTTAAGCTCATTCTACTTCTCCTCTATCTATTCAACTATAGATGAATTAATCATGAATATAATAATATACTCCTACTCTCACTCCACTCAACTAATATAGCTGCAAAAACAGTGGGGAGGATATTATCTTCAGTGTTTAATTAAATATTTAAAAAAATAGAGTTAAAATACTGAATAAAAATCTAGATATAAAGATCATCTATTCTCTTTCCAAGCAAAAACTCATGGTATTTCACTGACTAGATTGGTGAACAAGATGACTCTATTCTTTTTTTCCATACGAGAGCCAAGATTCAGCCATATGGAATAATTTCACAGATTTGGGACATACCAGATATTTCTGCTAGTCTGTTTTGGCAGAAATGTCTTGTAAATCATTAGTCATATTTCTGCATTTTAAGAAAGCATGCGATTGTTATGTTTTGTCATCCAAAGTGAAAGTGAAAGTTACTCAGTAATATTTGACTCTTTGCGACCCCATGGACTACACAGTCCATGGAATTCTTTAGGCCAGAATACTGGAAGATGTAGCCTTTGCCTTCTCCAGGAGATCTTCCCAACCCAGGGGTCGAACCTATGTTTCCCACATTGCAGGCAGATTCTTTACCAGCTGAGCCCCAGGGGAAGCCCAAAACCAAAAATTAAATGAAAAGGATGCCTTCTGAAGAATTTATGGACTTTTCCTGCAGGAAATTCCTAGAACCACTTGCAGGACTGAGAGCAGCTTACAATTAAGAGTTAAATTATGCTTGTCTTTTATTGCTCAAAAAAGCAAAATGTAGGTGCAACAGGAAATCAGAACTTTTATAACTAACTCATACATAGATTTTGCTCTAAACACAGTTTTAAATATGCAACATAACTATTAATAATTCCATCTTAAAATGGGGTTATGAAACAAATATGACTATCCCTAAGTTACAAATGAAGGATCTTGAGCATAAAGAAGTTAAATATCTTGTTCAAGGCCAAAAGCTCAGTTAATGACAAAGTTATTATTAGAAGACAGGAAACCCTGGTTCCAGCATCAACATTCTTAACCATTATGCTATAGTATTAGAAGTTAAAATACAGACAAATGACAGGAGATAGCAACAGAAAAGGCTTCGGGTGGCGCTAGTAAGAAAGAGCCTGCCTGCCAAGGCCAGAGACTTTAGAGACACAAATTTGATCCCTGTGTCAGGAACATCCCCTGGAGGAGGGCATGGCAACACACTCCAGTATTCTTGCCTGGAGAATCCCATGGACAGAGAAGCCTGGTGGGCTACAGTCCATAGGGTCACATAGCAACTTAGCACAGCATAGCACAGCCACAGAAATATCAGCAGAGACTGATTCATCACTCTAAGAACAGTTAACTTTACATGCTATAAAAGTCACTGAAGGTTTCACTGTTCTCTCTTGAAATAATGAGACAACAGCAACAGTAGTTGGGCATTAGCTAAACTACAGATGTTTTCACAATACCATTTATTTCATGCTATCCTTACAACCCCACAAAGTGGGTTAAGATGTTGCTAATAAATGAAAGAAATTAATTTAAATCTAGAATTGTCTGACATCGAAGGACATTATGACTTCTAACAGATAACGCTGACCAGTGAAATAAATACTTTTCATTGTTTTCACTGTCCATGGTTGGCCATGGGTGTTCAAAAGAAAATGACTTTGTTTACTGCATTAATGAAGACAGGATATGCATAAATACAGTTTATATACTGTTTTTCCTAAAAGACTTAAAACCTGATTTAACCTAATTTAATTCAACAAGTATCTGCTGATGTCCCATTTCATTAATGTACCAGATTAAATTATTCAGGTGAAACAAAAATGAGACAGCCTGTCCACAAAGCTTACAGTTTACTGAAGGAGTTTAGATAATTGTGCAAAAAAGAATGCCTCATAAAAGAAGAGCATAGACATTTTTTCAAAGAAGTACAAAACGTTATGTGGATACACCTGGATTTAAGATGACAGACGGGAGAGATTTCTACTTCTTTATTTTCTGATATTCACTCTCAAATAATAAAAATAAATGAGAAAATGAAAACATAAGTCCCATATTTGATGAAATCAGGATGTTGCTGTAACATCAAAACTTAGTATATGATGGTGGAAAGTAGATGAGGGATTATAATTGACAGCTGTGCTAATAAAATTCTAAACTCTTGTCTTCTGGGTAAAAAACAGATCCAGAGATGGGAGGAGGAAGGGAGCAGACTAGGAGCTTTCATTTGTACTTTTGCCTCCGGCCTTCAAATCCTAAAGGTGAACCTGGACTGAAGGACATGGAATACTACTGTATTTAGGCCATGTTAAAATTTATAGAAAGACTTAATAATAGGTACAAAGAAAATTAATCAAATGAATACTATAATGTAGTATTTGAAGTAGTAAACATTTAGTCATAAAAACATAAATGAGAATTTTGTATTAGGCTCAATTTATACATTTTGTGATTTTCTTCTGTGACTGGGGAGTAAAAGAGAAAAAAATAAAAATTGAGGATTATCCAGAATGCACTTTAAAATATTATAATTTAAGAGAGTATATATTTCACTATTGTGCCCAATTTCTTTCTTATAATCATTTTTATGCATTTATGTGAAATATAAAAACAACATAATTGACTTATTAACATACTATTATTGTTTCTTAACGGATTTTGAATATTTTCTCATATAATTAAATATCATTCTTATCTATTAAAGTGCAATCTTTATTAAAAAATGCATAACTGACATGCTACATATATACCTGTATGAATATCAACAACAAGAAATTAGAGTAAAGTTCCATGGACCCAGAAAGTTCCCTCCTGTCTCTTTCCATCTCACCTCATTCTCACCTGAGCAACCAATTTCTAATTTTTATGACCATAGGTCAGTTATGCCTGTTCTTGCATTTCATGTAAATTGAATCATACAAAGTGTACTCTTGATTTTGGTATCCTTCAGTCAGCATGAAGTTTCCGAGACTCACCCATATTGTTGTGTGTATCTGTAGTTTATTTTTCCCTTTTTGTTACTGAGTAGTAGTCTTTTGTATGAATATACTCTGCTTGTTCACCCATATTTTTTTGGATATATACACACAATTATAATTATGCCTTATTTTATTACCCTTCAAGAGCACAAAGAGTCAGCATTATTGTGTATCCTAGCACCTAAAACCTCATGTCTATGTTTTTCTTTTTCCAGAGTATGAAAATATTACTAATTAAGAAGTCTCTAAATTTGTTTCTAAAATGATTAAAATACAATCTGTGCTATGAATCCAGTTAAACCAACAAATAACATCTAGCTCCTGCTAGAAATAACTATAAACCCAAATGTTCCATTATAATCTTCTTTATTAAAATGAATTCTGCTTGTTTGGAAACTAGACTAAAAACTATATATGCAAATAAGTTTATATATGCAAATAAGTTTGTGTATATATGCAAATAAGTTTATATATATGAAAATAAGAATATAGAAGAATATATATTTGCACATATGGATTTTACTGTTTAAAGATATTTAAAGTTATCATATGGTGATTTTTTTTTCGTTTAGTGCAGATTTGTATGAATTATGGTTATGTGGACTTCCTAGGCAGCTCAGTGGTAAAGAATCTGCTTGACAATGCAGAAGACAAGGAGACCTGGGTTTGATTCCTGGGTCAGGAAGATCCTCTGGAGGAGGAAGTGACAACCCACTCGAATATTCTTGTCTGGAGAATCCCATGGACAGAGTCTGGTGGGTACAGTTCATAGGTTCACAATAGTTGGAAACAACTGAGAGACGGAGCATCCATGCATGCATGTGTTTATGAAACTGGCACCACAATCAGAATATAGAACAATTCTTTCATCCTCAAAACCTGCCTGAAATAGTCCTACTCTTCCCCCACCTCCATCCATGAAAAGCACTAATCTGTTCTTCATCACTCTAATATCATCACTTCACATATGTTATATATGTAGAATCATACAGTTTATAACCTTGGAAAACTGGCTTCTTACATTCAGTATAATACCTTAGAGATTCATCCAAACTGTTCTGCGTATTATCGATTTGTTTATTCATATCAGCGAGTAGTATTCCTGTGTATGAATATAGCAAAGTTTACCCATTCACTGGTTGAAGGACTTTGGGGTGATTCATGGTTTTTGGCTATTTGAGTAAAACTAATAAACATTATCCTCAATGGTGAAAAATTGAAAGCATTTCCCCTAAAGTCAGAATCAAGACGGAGAAGGCAATGGCAACCCACTCCAGTACTCTCGCCTGGAAAATCCCATGGACTGAGGAGCCTGGTAGGTTGCAGTCCATGGGGTTGCGAAGAGTCAGACATAACTGAGTGACGTGACTTTCACATTTCACTTGCATGCACTGCAGAAGGAAATGGTAACCCACTCCAGTGTTCTTGCCTGGAGAATCCCAGGAAAGGCGTAGCCTGGTGGGCTACTGTCTATGGGGTCACACAGAGTCAGACACGACTGAAGTGACTTAGCAGCAACAGCAGCAGGAACAAGACAAGGGTGCTCACTCTCACCACTACTATTCAACGTAGTTTTGGAAGTTTTAGCCAAAGCAGTCAGAGAAGAAAAAGAAATTAAAGGAATCTAGATTGGAAAAGAAGAAGTAAAAACAGTAAAACTCTCACTGTTTGCAGATGGCATGATCCTCTACATAGAAAACCCTAAAGACACCACCAGAAAATTACTAGAGCTAATAAGTTAATATAATAAAGATGCAGGATATAAAATTAATACACAGAAATCCCTTGCATTCCTATACACTAACAATGAGAAAACAGAAACAGAAATTAAGGAAACAATCCCATTCGCCATTGTGATGAAAATAAAATACTTAGTAATAAATCTAGCTTAAGAAACAAAAGACTATACATAGAAAACTATAAAACACTCATGACAGAAATCGAAGAGGACAAAAATAGATGAAGAAATATACCATGTTCATGGATCAGAAGAATCAATACAGTGAAAATGAGTATGCTACCCAAAGCAATCTTGAGAAAGAAGAATGGAAATATAGGAATCAACCTGCTGGACTTCAGACTATACTACAAAGCTACAGTCATCAAGACCGTATGGTGCTGGCACAAAGACAGAAATATAGATCATTGGAACAAAATAGAAAGCCCAGAGCTAAATCCACACACCTATGGACACCTCACGTTTGACAAAGGAGGCAAGAATATACAATGGAGAAAGAGAATCTCTTTTTTTTTTTTTTTTTTTTTTTTTTTTATACCAGCAAATCTGTACATACTTTTTTTAAAAAGATCATATAGGAGTCATACTGCAGCCTTTTTATCACTTTTTTACCACTCACCAGTTATGTACTGAAGAGTACTATTTTAACAGCAGTGTAGTGTTCCATTGTGTGGATATGGAAGTTACCCACTCTTGATGTGAAAAACTGTCATTATTGCCAATTTTTCACTATGTAAACATTTTTACAAACGTATCTGCAGTGAAATCATTACAACATACATCTTTAATTCTTCCCCAGGTTAAGTTCATAGATGATGAGTGGAAAAGTGTGCATATTTTTGAGATTGTGGATTCTTTTTTTTTTTTTTTTTTATAAATTTATTTATTTTACTTGGGGGCTAATTACTTTACAATATTGTAATAGTTTTTGCCATACATTGACAAGAATCAGCCATGGGTTTACATGTGTTCCCCTTCCCGAACCCCCCACCCACCTCCCTCCCCCTCCCATCCCTCTGGATCATCCCACTGCCCCGGCCCCGAGCCCTTGTCACATGCATCGAACATGGAATGGTGCTCTGTTTCACATATGACAATACACATGTCTCAATGCCATTCTCCCAGAACGTCCCACCCTCACCTTCTCCCTCAGAGTCCATAAAATTGTTCCATGCATCTGTGTCTCTCATTCTGTCCCGCATATAGGGTTATCGTTACCATCTTTCAGATTCCATATATATGCATTAGTATACTGTATTGTTGTTTTTCTTTCTGGCTTACTTCACTCTGTATAATGGGCTCCAGTTTCATCCATCTCAGTAGAACCGGTTCAAATGTATTTTTTTTAATGGCTGAGTAATATTCCATTGTGTATATGTACCACAGCTTCCTTATCCATTCATCTGCTGATGGACATCTAGGTTGCTTCCATGTCCTGGCTATTGTAAACAGTGCTGCGATGAACATTGGGGTACACGCGTCTCTTTCAATTCTGGTTTCCTCGGTGTATATGCCTAGCAGTGGGATTGCTGGGTCATATGGCAGTTCTATTCCCAGTTTTGTAAGGAATCTCCACACTGTTCTCCATAGTGGCTGTACTAGTTTGCATTCCCACCAACAGTGTAAGAGGGTTCCCTTTTCTCCACACCCTCTCCAGCATTTATTGCTTGTAGACTTTTGGATAGCAGCCATTCTGACTGGTGTGAAATGATACCTCATTGTGGTTTTGATTTGCATTTCTCTAATAATGAGTGATGTTGAGCATCTTTTCATGTGTTTGTTAGCCATCTGTATGTCTTCTTTGGAGAAATGTCTGTTTAGTTCTTTGGCCCATTTTTTGATTGGGTCGTTTATTTTTCGGGAATTCAGCTGCAGAAGTTGCTTGTATATTTTTGAGATTAATTGTTTGTCTGTTGCTTCATTTGCTATTATTTTCTCCCATTCTGAAGGCTGTCTTTTCACCTTGTTTATAGTTTCCTTTGTTGTGCAAAAGCTTTTAATTTTAATTAGGTCCCATTTGTTTATTTTTGCTTTTATTTCCAATATTCTGGGAGGTGGGTCATGGAGGATCCTGCTGTGATTTATGTCGGAGAGTGTTTTGCCTATGTTTTCCTCTAGGAGTTTTATTGTTTCTGGTCTTACGTTTAGATCTTTAATCCATTTTGAGTTTATTTTTGTGTACGGTGTTAGGAAGTGTTCTAGTTTCATTCTTTTACAAGTGGTTGACCAGTTTTCCCAGCACCACTTGTTAAAGAGGTTGTCTTTTCTCCATTGTATATTCTTGCCTCCTTTGTCGAAGATAAGGTGTCCATATGTGCGTGGGTTTATCTCTGGGCTTTCTATTTTGTTCCATTGATCTATATTTCTATCTTTGTGCCAGTACCATACTGTCTTGATGACTGTGGCTTTGTAGTAGAGTCTGAAGTCAGGCAGGTTGATTCCTCCAGTTCCATTCTTCTTCCTCAAGATTGCTTTGGCTATTCGAGGTTTCTTATATTTCCATACAAATTGTGAGATGATTTGTTCTAGTTCTGTGAAAAATACCATTGGTAGCTTGATAGGGATTGCATTGAATCTGTAGATTGCTTTGGGTAGAATACTCATTTTCACTATATTAATTCTTCCAATCCATGAACACGGTATATTTCTCCATCTGTTTGTGTCCTCTTTGATTTCTTTCATCAGTGTTTTATAGTTTTCTATATATAAGTCTTTTGTTTCTTTAGGTAGATATATTCCTAAGTATTTTATTCTTTTTGATGCAATGGTGAATGGTATTGTTTCCTTAATTTCTCTTTGTGTTTTCTCATTATTGGAGTATAGGAATGCAAGGGATTTCTGTGTGTTAATTTTATATCCTGCAACTTTACTATATTCATTGATCAACTCTAGTAATTTTCTAGTAGAGTCTTTAGGGTTTTCTATGTAGAGGATCATGTCATCTGCAAACAGTGAGAGTTTTACTTCTTCTTTTCCTATCTGTATTCCTTTTATTTCTTTTTCAGCTCTGATTGCTGTGGCCAAAACTTCCAAAACTATGTTGAATAGTAGTGGTGAAAGTGGGAATCCTTGCCTTGTTCCTGACTTTAGGGGAAATGCTTTCAATTTTTCACCATTGAGGATAATGTTTGCTGTGGGTTTGTCATATATAGCTTTTATTATGTTGAGATATGTTCCTTCTATTCCTGCTTTCTGGAGGGTTTTAATCATAAATGGATGCTGAATTTTGTCAAAGGCTTTTTCTGCATCTATTGAGATAACCATATGGTTTTTTTCTTTCAATTTGTTAATGTGGTGTATTACATTGATTGATTTGCGGATGTTAAAAAAACCTTGCATTCCTGGGATAAAGCCCACTTGGTCATGATGTATGATCTTTTTAATATGATGTTGGATTCTGTTTGCTAGAATTTTATTAAGGATTTTTGCATCTATGTTCATCAGTGATATTGGCCTGTAGTTTTCCTTTTTTGTGACATCTTTGTCTAGTTTTGGAATTAGGGTGATGGTGGCCTCATAGAATGAGTTTGGAAGTTTACCATCTTCTGCAATTTTCTGGAAGAGTTTGAGCAGGATAGGTGTTAGCTCTTCTCTAAATTTTTGGTAGAATTCCGCTGTGAAGCCGTCTGGTCCTGGGCTTTTGTTTGCTGGAAGATTTCTGATTACACTTTCGATTTCCGTGCTTGTGATGGGTCTGTTAAGATCTTCTATTTCTTCCTGGTTCAGTTTTGGAAAGTTATACTTTTCTAAGAATTTGTCCATTTCTTCCAAGTTGTCCATTTTATTGGCATATAGCTGTTGGTAGTAGTCTCTTATGATCCTTTGTATTTCTGTGGAATCTGTTGTGATCTCTCCATTTTCATTTCTAATTTTGTTGATCTGATTCTTCTCCCTTTGTTTCTTGATGAGTCTGGCTAATGGCTTATCAATTTTGTTTATCTTCTCGAAAAACCAGCTTTTAGTTTTGTTGATTTTTGCTATGGTCTCTTTTGTTTCTTTTGCATTTATTTCTGCCCTAATTTTTAAGATTTCTTTCCTTCTACTGACCCTGGGGTTTTTCATTTCTTCCTTCTCTAGTTGCTTTAGGTGAAGAGTTAGTTGATTTATTTGATTTTTTTCTTGTTTCTTGAGGTACGCCTGTATTGCTATGAACCTTCCCCTTAGTATTGCTTTTACAGTGTCCCATAGGTTTTGGGTTGTTGTGTTTTCATTTTCATTCGTTTCTATGCATAATTTTATTTCTTTTTTGATTTCTTCTGTGATTTGTTGGTTATTCAGAAGCGTGTTGTTTAGCCTCCATATGTTGGAACTTTTAATAGTTTTTTTCCTGTAATTGAGGTCTAATCTTACTGCATTGTGGTCAGAGAAGATGGCTGGGATGATTTCAATTTTTTTGAATTTACCAAGGCTAGATTTATGGCCCAGGATGTGATCTATCCTGGAGAAAGTTCCATGTGCACTTGAGAAAAAGGTAAAATTGATTGTTTTGGGGTGGAAACTCCTGTAAATATCAATTAAATCTAATTTGTCTATTGTATCATTTAAAGTTTGTGTTTCCTTGTTAATTTTCTGTTTAGTTGATCTATCCATATGCGTGAGTGGAGTATTAAAGTCTCCCACTATTATTGTGTTATTGTTAATTTCCGCTTTCATACTTGTTAGTATTTGCCTTATATATTGTGGTGCTCCTATGTTGGGTGCATATATATTTATGATTGTTACGTCTTCTTCTTGAATTGATCCTTTGATCTTTATGTAGTGTCCTTCTTTGTCCCTTTTCACATCCTTTATTTTAAAGTCTATTTTATCTGAAATGAGTATTGCGACTCCTGCTTTCTTTTGGTCTCCGTTTGCATGGAATATGTTTTTCCATCCTTTCACTTTCAGCCTGTGTGTGTCCCTAGTTTTGAGGTGGGTCTCTTGTAGACAGCATATATAGGGGTCTTGTTTTTGTATCCATTCAGCAACCCTTTGCCTTTTGGTTGGGGCATTCAACCCATTTACATTTAAGGTAATTATTGATAAGTATGATCCCGTTGCCATTTACTTTGTTGTTTTGAGTTCGTGTTGAAACATCCTTTCTGTGTTTCCTGTTTAGAGAAGATCCTTTAGCATTTGCTGGAGAGCTGGTTTGGTGGTGCTGAATTCCCTCAGCTCTTGCTTGCCTGTAAAGCTTTTGAATTCTCCTTCATATCTGAATGAGATCCTTGCTGGGTACAGTAATCTGGGTTGTAGATTATTCTCTTTCATTACTTTAAGTATGTCCTGCCATTCCCTTCTAGCCTGAAGGGTTTCTATTGAAAGATCAGCTGTTATCCTTATGGGGATCCCCTTGTGTGTTATTTGTTGTTTTTCCCTTGCTGCTTTTAATATTTGTTCTTTGTGTTTGATCTTTGTTAATTTGATTAATATGTGTCTTGGGGTGTTTCGCCTTGGGTTTATCCTGTTTGGAACTCTCTGGGTTTCTTGGACTTCTGTGACTATTTCTTTCCTCAATTTAGGGAAATTCTCAACTAATATCTCCTCGAGTATTTTTTCATGGCCTTTCCTTTTATCTTCTTCTTCTGGGACTCCTATGATTCGAATGTTGGGGCGTTTCATATTGTCCCAGAGGTCCCGGAGGTTTTCCTCATTTCTTTTGATTCTTTTTTCTTTTTTCCTCTCTGCTTCGTTTATTTCCATCATTCTATCTTCTACCTCACTTATCCTATCTTCTGCCTCCGTTATTCTACTGTTGGTTCCCTCCAGAGTGTCTTTTATCTCCTTTATTTCATTATTCATTCTATATTGATTCCTTTTTATTTCTTCTAAGTCCTTGATAAACATTTCTTGCATCTTCTCAATCTTTGTCTCCAGGCTATTTATCTGTAACTCCATTTTGCTTTCAAGATTTTGGATCATTTTTATTATCCTTATTCTAAATTCTTTTTCGGATAGATTCCCTATCTCCTCCTCTTTTGTTTGGCTTTGTGGGCATTTCTCATTTTCCTTTACTTGCTGAGTATTTCTCTGCCTTTTCATCTTGTTTAGATTGCTGTGTTAGGCGTGGCCCTTCTGTATTCTGGTAGTATGAAGTTCCTCTTTGTTGTGGAGGTTCCTCACTGCGGTTGGGGTTGGACAGGTGGCTTGTCAAGGTTTCCTGGTTGGGGGAGCTTGTGTCGGTGTTCTGGTGGGTGGAGCTGGATTTCTGCTCTCTTGAGTGTAATGGAGTGACCAGTATTAATTTTTGAGATGTCTATGGATTTGGTGTGCCTCTGGGCAGCCTGTATATTGATGCTCAGGTCTATGTTCCCGCGTTGCTGGAGAATTTGCGTGGTATGTCTTGCTCTGGAACTTATTATCTCTTGGGTGGAGCTTGGTTTCAGTGAATTTATGGAGGCTATTGGATGGTCTCTTATTAATTAATGTTTCCCCTGGCTTTCAGTCTTATTCTTGCAGTAGCCTCAAGACTTCTCCTTCCATACAGCCTCAATAATAAAACTTTTAGGTTAATGGTGAAAAGATTCTCCACAGTGAGGGATACCCAGAAAGGTTCACTGAGTTACATGGAGAGATGAGGTGGGGGGGGTGGGTTGAAGTGACCAGGAGGGGAAGAGGGGAATTCAAATGTGGAGAGAGCAATCTAGCCAGTAAGCACTTCCCTCTGTGCTTTCCACAGTTTGGGACCCTCAGAGTGATTCACAGAGATACATAGAGAGGGGGGAGGAAGGTAACAGAGGTGAGCATGAGTAGAAAGGGAGGAATTAAGAGGGGAGAGAGAGATCTGGGCAGTATCCTGTTCCTGAAGTGTTCTCCGGTACCCAGAACACCCTCAGAGATTCACAGAATTGGGTTGAGAAGAGAAGGAGGAGGGTGGGAGATAGAGGTTCCCTGGGGGAGAAGAAAGAGCATCAATAGGGGGAGAGAGTGATCAGGCCAGTGATCACACTCCTGAGTAAAAATGGGTCCTAAAGATTGGGTTCTTAAATGTACAAAGTTGATATCAAATATGTAAAACACAGATTAAAAATCTAGAGTAGAGGTTAGACTCTTATAAAACTTACAATCTAAAAAAAAAAAAAAAAAAGAAAAAAGGGAACAGTGTAAAAAGAAAAAAAAACAGTAAAACAGTAAAAAAAGAAACAGTAAAAAAATGTAGAACAGGAAAAAAACATTAAAAAAAAAAACACAAAAGGTATAAGATATATGTATGTAGTTTGCTTCAAAAATAGGGTTTTTTTTTTTTTTTTTTTTTGCAAGTTAATAGTGGGTTATGAAAATGAAAGTTAAAGGTGCAATAGAGGACTTGAAGAAAAAGGAAAGAAGAGAAAAAAAAAATTTTTTTAATTAAAAAAAAAAAATTAAAAAAAAATTAAAAAAAATAATAATAGTAAAAAATATATATATCCCGGACTTTCTCTGGAGCTGTTGTGAGCAGTGTGGGATCTGCTCAGTTTTAGATAGATCCTTATTCCTGCTTATACTTTTCAAGATCTGTAGGTCCTTTTTAATGCAGTCGGTATTAGCTACAGGGATCTTAATCTGTTGGCCTGTCCCTTCCAAAGCACTTCCCTCTGTTTATTTGGCTTCTGTTTGGAGATCTCTTCAGTATCTAATTTCCGCCCTGCAACAAAGCGGTGGAGGTGATCTCTTTAGGTTCGCTTGTTCAATCGTGCTGTGGGGAGGAAGGAACACTGCAATTCTGGCGTGTGTGTGGTAAGCTCGCAGTGTCTCGGCCGCACTGGGTTCGCCCCCGCTCACGGCGTGTGTGCTTTCCCCGTCTACCCTGCTCAGGCTTCAGGTTACTCGGCCGGGGAGCGGGCCCTGAGCTGCGTGCACTTCCCAGGACTAAGCCGCTCAGGTTCAGGCTCCCGGTTACTCCACAAAGGCGCAGACTCGATTTTGCCCGCGGCTTGTGCCGTTCCCGGTCGGAGCTGCCCAGGCGGCCAGGAGTTTGGCGAGGGCGCTGTCCCCTGTTGGGGCGGTGCGGCTTATCACCTCCCTGGTCCCCGCCTCGGTTTACGGGCGCGCCCGGCTCCGGTGTGCTTTGTGTCGGTTCTGGGGAGCTGGTCTCTGGCTGCGACCCTCCCGGCTGCTGTCGACCCTCCGGGATCTCAGGCAGTCTTTGCTTAAAAACTGGGAGCCTGTTTGCAGTTTGGTAGGGGGTGCCCTCTCTGGAGCCGAGTTTGCCCCTTTCCGGCTCTGGCGGGCCCCGCCTGCCCGCTGTGTCCGGCGGGGGATGGCGCAGTCCGCAGCCGGCTAGCTCTCCTCTGGTATCGCTCAGTCCTTTGTTCTGTGAGCGGGCCGGCAGTGCCTTAGAGTTGGGCTTTTCGCGGGATAGTTCTCTCTCTCTCTCGCTGTCCCACAGTTTAGGTTACTATCTCACGTTAGCTCCCTCAGATTGCCCTCGGGGCACTCGGGCCCGGTCCTTACCCTAGGCAATGCCGCCCGCTCCTCTCCGTTCAGCCCCCACTTGCTGGTGGCGGATGATGCGAGCGTCTGGGGTTCTTTGCTGGGAGTTGCTTTAGGCACGTAATCTGTCGATTTTATTTATTTTTTCCTCCCAGTTACGTTGCCCTCCGAGATAAAAAATCCTCCCCCACACCCGCCGGTGAGAGGGTTTCCTGGTGCTTGGAAATTCCTCCTCTTTTACGACTCCCTCCCCGGGACGGGTCTCCGTCCCTAACTCTTTTGTCTCTCTTTTTATCTTTTATAATTTCTCCTACCTCTTTTGAAGATAATGCGCAGTTTTTGTGAAAGCCTGACGTCCTCAGCCAGCCTTCAGAAGTAGTTTTGTGAAGTTTGGTCAGCGTTCAGATGTTCTTTCGATAAATTTGTGGAGGAGAGAGTGGTCTCCTCGTCCTATTCCTCCGCCATCTTCTGCCGGACGAGAATCTCTTTTAAAAGTGGTGCTAGGAAAACTGGTCAACCATCTGTAAAAGAATGAAACTGGAACACTTTCTAACACCATACATAGAAATAAACTCAAAATGGATTAAAGATCTAAATGTAAGACCAGAAACTATAAAACTCCTAGAGGAAAACATAGGCAAAACACTCTCTGACATAAATCACGGCTAGATCCCCTATGACCCACCTCCCAGAATAATGAAAATAAGAGCAAAAAAAAAAAAAGGAACCTAATAAACTTAAAAGCTTTTGCACAATGAAGAAAACTATAAGCAAGGTGAAAAGGCAGCCTTGAGAATTGGAGAAAATAATAGCAAATGAAACAACTGACAAAGAATTAATCTCCAAAATATACAAGCAGCTCATGCAGCTCAATACCAGAAAAATAAAAGACCCAATCAAAAAATGGGCCAAAGACCTAAACAAACATTTCTCCAAAGAAGACATACAGATGGCTAACAAAAACATGAAAAGATGCTCAACATCACTCATTATCAGAAACATGCAAATCAAAACCACAGTGAGGTATCATTTCATGCAAGTCACAATAGCCACCATCAAAAAGTCTGCAAACAATAAATGCTGGAGAGGGTGTGGAGAAAAGGGAACCCTCTTACACTGTTGGTGAGAATGCAAACTAGTACAGCCACTATGGAGAACAGTGTGGACATTCCTTAAAAAAATCTGAAAATAGAACTGCCATACAACCCAGCAATCCCACTGCTGGGCATACACACTGAGGAAACCAGAATTGAAAGAGACTCGTATACCCCAATGCTCATTGCAGCACTGTTTACAATAGCTAGGACATGGAAGCAACCTAGATGTCCACAGGCAGACGAATGGATAAGAAAGCCATGGTACATATACACAACGGAATATTACTCAGCTAATTATACAGAGTGAAGTAAGCCAGAAAGAAAAACAACAATACAGTATACTAATGCATATATATGGAATTTGAAAGATGGTAACGATAACCCTACATGCGAGACAGAATAAGAGACACAGATGCATGGAACAATTTTATGGACTCTGAGGGAGAAGGTGAGGGTGGGACGTTCTGGGAGAATGGCATTGAGACATGTGTATTGTCATACGTGAAACAGAGCACCATTCCATGTTCAATGCATGTGACAAGGGCTCAGGGCCGGGGCAATGGGATGATCCAGAAGGATGGGATGGGGAGGGAGGTGGGTGGGGGGTCCGGGAAGGGGAACACATGTAAACCCATGGCTGATTCATGTCAATGTATGGCAAAAACTATTACAATATTGTAAAGTAATTAGCCCCCAACTAAAATAAATAAATTTATAAAAAAAAAAAAAAAAAAAAAAAGAACACATTTGAATCAGCTCTAATGAGGTGGATGAAACTGGAACCTATTACACAGAGTGAATTAAGTCAGAAATAAAAGCACCAATTTAATGCATATATATGGAATTTAGAAAGATGGTAATGATGACCCTATATATGAGACAGCAAAAGAGATGCAGATATAAAGAACAGACTTTTGGACTCTGGAGGAGAAGGCGAGGGTGGGATGATTTGAGAGAATAACACTGAAACATGTATATTACCTTATGTGAAATAGATGACCAGTCCAAGTTTGATGCATGAAACAGGGCACTCAAAGCCGGTGCACTGGGAAAACCTGGAGGGATGGGATGGGGAGGGAGGTGGGAGGGGGGTTCGAGATGGGGGACACATGTACACCCAGGGCTGATTCATGTCAACATATGGCAAAATCCACCACAATTCTGTAAAGTAATTAGCCTCCAATTAAAATAAATTAATTAATTTTAAAAAATGTGCTAGGAACTTGAGACCTCTTCTTTATCTTCTGTGAATCTGTTTCCTCATCAGTAAAATAGAGATAATAATAGTAATCTCACAAGACTACTGAAAGAATCAAATTAGAATATATATGAAACATGGCATGGATTTAAAATAAATAATTATTAATATAATAAAAATATATAACAATGCAAAACTGAACTACATTCAGGTGTCCCCCTATCTTTTACTTTTGTAGCTGATTTTTTTTTAATATTTATTGCAAAGCATTACATGTATCCTTATTTATGTCATTTCATTAGTTTCTGCCTATCAGTAGAGAAATTCCAATTTTCTCTTCCTGGAACACTAGCTAGCTATTCATAAGTTGAGACATGTAAAAATTTTATAAAATTGTACATGAAATACTACATTCCAGAACCTCACTACTTTTAAGGATACTTTTACATTCTGTAATTAAACTTTGGAATCTACATTAATATCAAATTGTCTTTATTTCACATTGAGGCGTTAAGGTGGTTATGGTCACATTCTATAATCACTATTAGAAATGTTATCATTAATATCATTGGAAACAACTTGTTTTCTACTTTTTATCATTTGTGTTGGGTTGTACCCAGTACCTGCAGAAGTGTGGTGGCTGTGACGGACCGCACAGAAACGCGGTGGCTGCGATGGACTGCGCACAAGCGCGGCCGAGAGGAGCTGCCCCATGTCTGAGGCCGGGGGCGGTGGCCAAGAAAAGCTACCCCAGGCCGGAGGCCGGGGGCGGCAGCTGAGAGGAGCTACTCTGGGCCAGAGGACAGGGGCGGCGGCTGAGAGGAGCTACCCCACGCACGAGGC
Organism: Giraffa tippelskirchi; assembly: GCF_054371585.1. NCBI lineage: Eukaryota > Metazoa > Chordata > Mammalia > Artiodactyla > Giraffidae > Giraffa > Giraffa tippelskirchi. The sequence continues at coordinate 67,795,390 of NC_137289.1, forward strand.
TGGGGTCAGCAGCCAAGAGGAGCTACCCCACGTCCAAGGAGCGGTGGCTGCGTGGTCACAGGAGGGCCGAGAGGAGCTACTCCACATTCAAGCTTAGGAGGGGCCGTCATGAGTAGATACCCCTTGTCCAATGTAAGGAACAATGGCTGCACATTGCTGGAGCAGCCGTGAAGAGATACCCCACATCAAAGGTAAGAGAAACCCAAGTAAGACGGTAGGTGTTGCGAGAGGGCATCAGAGGGCAGACACACTGAAACTATAATCACAGAAAACTAGCCAATCTGATCACATGGACCACAGCCTGGTCTATCTCAATGAAACTAAGCCATGCCGTGTGGGGCCACCAAAGACAGATAGGTCATGGTGGAGAGGTCTGACAGAATGTGGTCCACTGGAGAAGGGCATGGCAAACCACTTAAGTATTCGTGCCTTGAGAATCCCATGAACAGTATGAAAAGGCAAAAAGATAGGACACTGAAAGATGAACTCCCCAGGTCAGTAGGTGCCCAATATGCTGCTGGAGATCAGTGGAGAAATAACTCCAGAAAGAATGATGGGATGGAGCCAAAGCAAAAGCAGTATCGAGCTGTGGATGTGACTGGTGATAGAAGCAAAGTTCGATGCTGTAAAGAGCAATATTGCATAGGAACCTGGAATGTTAGGTCCATGAAACAAGGCAAATTGGAAATGGTCAAACAAGAGATGGCAAGAATGAACGTTGACATTCTAGGAATCAGAGAACTAAGATGGACTGGAATGGGTAAACTTAACTCAGATGACGATTATATCTACAACTGTGGGCAGGAATGCCTTAGAAGAAATGGAGTAGCCATCATGGTCAACAAAAGAGTCCGAAATGCAGCACTTGGATGCAATCTCAAAAACGACAGAATGATCTCTGTTCATTTCCAAGGCAAACCATTCAATATCATGGTAATCCAAGTCTTTGCCCCAACCAGTAACGCTGAAGAAGCTGAACTTGAACTCTTCTATGAAGACCTACAGACCTTTTAGAACTAAAGACCAAAAAATATGTCTTTTTCATTATAGGGGACAGGAATGCAAAAGTAGGAAGTCAGGAAACACCTGGCATAACAGGCAAATTTGGCCTTGGAGTACAGAATGAAGCAGGGCAAAGGCTAATAGAGTTTTGCCAAGAGCACATACTGGCATAGCAAACACCTTCTTCCAACAACACAAGAGAAGACTCTACACATGGACATCACCAGATGGTCAACACCGAAATCAGATTGATTATATTCTTTTCAGCCAAAGATGGAGAAGCTCTATACAGTCAGCAAAAGCAAGACCACAAGATGACTGTGGCTCAGATCATGAACTCCTTATTGCCAAATTCAGACATAGATTGAAGAAAGTAGGGAAAACCACTAGACCATTCAGGTATGACCTAAATCAAATCCCTTATGATTATACAGTGGAAGTGACAAATACATTTAAGAGACTAGAACTGATAGACAGAGTGCCTGATAAACTGTGGACAGAGGTTCGTGATATTGTATAGGAGACAGGGATCAAGTCCATCCCTATGGAAAAGAAATGCAAAAAAGCAAAATGGCTGTCTGAGGAGGCCTTACAAATAGCTGTGAAAAGAAGAGAAGCAAAAATCAAAGGAGAAAAGGAAAGATATTCCCATCTGAATGCAGAGTTCCAAAGAATAGCAAGGAGAGACAAGAAAGTCTTCCTCAGCAATCAATGCCAAGAAATAGAGGAAAACAACAGAATGGGGAAGACTAGAGATCTCTTCAAGAAAATTAGAGATACCAAGGGAACATTTCATGCAAAGATGGGCTCGAAAAAGGACAGAAATGGTATGAACCTAACAGTAGCAGAAGTTATTAAGAAGAGGTGGCAAGAATACACAGAAGAACTGTACAAAAAAGATCTTCGTGACCCAGATAATCATGATGGTGTGATCTCTCACCTAGAGCCAGACATCCTGGAATGTGAAGTCAAGTGGGCCTTAGAAAGCATCACTACAAACAAAGCTAGTGGAGGTGATGGAATTCCAGTTGAGCTATTTCAAATCCTGAAAGATAATGCTGTGAAAGTGCTGAACTCAATATGCCAGCAAATATGGAAAATTCAGCAGTGGCCACAGGACTGGAAAAAGTCAGTTTTCATTCCAATCCCAAAGAAAGGAAATGTCAAAGAATGCTCAAACTACCACACAATTGCACTCATCTCACATGCTAGTAAAGTAATGCTCAAAATTCTCCAAGCCAAGCTTCAGCAATATGTTAACTGTCAACTTCCAGATGTTCAAGCTGGTTTTAGAAAAGGCAGAGGAACCAGAGATCAAATTGCCAACATCCACTGGATCATCGAAAAAGCAAGACAGTTCCAGAAAAACATCTATTTCTGCTTTATTGACTATGCCAAAGCCTTTGACTGTGTGGATCACAATAAACTGTGGAAAATTCTGAAAGAGATGGGAATACCAGACCATCTGACCTGTCTCTTGAGAAATCTGTATGCAGGTCAGGAAGCAACAGTTAGAACTGGACATGGAACAATAGACTGGTTCCAAATAGGTAAAGGAGTATGTCAAGGCTGTATATTGCCACACTGTCTATTTAACTTATATGCAAAGTACATCATGAGAAACGCTGGGCTGGAAGAAACACAAGCTGGAATCAAAATGGCCAGCAGAAATATCAATAACCTCAGATATACGGATGACACCACCCTTATGGCAGAAAGCAAAGAACTAAAGAGCTTCTTGGTGAAAGTGAAAGAGGAGAGTGAAAAAGTTGGCTTAAAGCTCAACGTTTAGAAAACTAAGATCATGGCCTCTGGTCCCATCACATCATGGGAAATAGATGGGGAAACAGGGGAAACAGTGGAAACAGTGTCAGACTTTGTTTTTTTGGTCTCCAAAATCACTGCTGATGGTGATTCCAGCCATGAAATTAAAAGACACTTACTCCTTGGAAGGAAGGTTATGGCCAACCTAGATAGCATATTTAAAAGCAGAGACATTAATTTGCCAACAAAGGTCCATCTAGTCAAGGCTATGGTTTTTCCAGTGGTCATGTATGGATGTGAGAGTTGGACGGTGAAGAAAGCTGAGTGCCATAGAATTGATGCGTTTGAACTGTGGTATTGGAGAAGACTCTTGAGAGTCCCTTGGACTGCAAGAAGTTCCAACCAGTCCATCCTAAAGGAGATCCGTCCTGGGTGTTCATTGGAAAGACTGATATTGAAGCTGAAACTCTAAAACTTTGGCCACCTCATGCGAGGAGTTGACTCATTGGAAAAGACCCTAATGCTGGGTAGGATTGGGAGCGGGAGGAGAAGGGGACGACAGAGGATGAGATGGTTGGATAGCATCACCAACTCTATGGGCATGGGTTTGGGTAAACTCCGGGAGCTGGTGATGGACAGGGATGCCTGGCCTGCTGCAGTTCATGGGGTCTCAAAGAGTTGGGCACGACTGAGCGACTGAACTGAACGGAACTGTACCCAGTAATGTTCACTGTTGTTATTTCCAGATTCTGTATCAGTTTAAAAATTCATCTACATTATAATATCGTTCTACTATTCTGTGATACTTTTCCTTCCACCTGTTTTCCTTTCTTTTTGTCATCCATTGAGCAAATACTTATTAGTTGCCTGTTGCTATTATTTAGTCACCAAATCTTGTCTGACCTTTTGCGACCCCCATGGATTGTAGCCCGCCAGGCTCGTCTGTCCATGGAATTCTCCAGACAAGAATACTGAAGTGGGTTGCCATTCCCTTCTACAGGGGGTCTTCCCTACCCAGGGATAGAATCTGTCTCTCCTGCCTTGGCAGGTGGATTCTTTACCAACTTAGCCTACAGAGAAGTATAGCAAACCCTATGCTAAATGAATACAACATGATTCTGCCTTCACTTATCTTAACATATAAGGGGGTATAATAAATACACAGGTGAATATCACAAAATGTGATATTTGCAAGGTAAAAATAAACTCCGGATGTTTGGGAACAGAAGGAAGAAGCACTGAGCTCAGCCTGAATGGAGAGGTAGAGAATGTTACACTTCTTTGAACATTACCACCCTCAATAATGAGGGCAATTGTTCCAAAGGTAGTAGAATCAGTATTTTCCCCATAGAATTGTCTGCAATCAGATCCATTTCCTTCCATAGCTCTCAACTCACTGTTTTCCCCAGTTTGCCTAGTCTATTTAAATCGCCACTTAAATATGTTGCCCTTAAAGGACTAAAATCAGGAAACTGGCAACTCACAAAGCAATCTGCTGGCACCAAAGCTCAAAAGAATATCTAAAAGCAGAGGCTCCACTCCTTAGCCTAAACACAAGTTGTTATAATCCCTTTTGCCTTTGTGCTTATATAATACAGGCCTTCTTCTATTACAAGGCACTTTAAGATCTCACCTTCTCCCATTACTTGTCTTGTACATAAAATGTCCACAGATGTGAGTCTATTAGAATGTGTGAGAACTGCAGTTGATAATTTATAAACCAATAGTTCCTAAGGTTTGAAATTTGTTAGAATTCAGTGGCATTGAAAGAGAGCCTGTTACTGCGAGATTGCCCCCTAATGACCACAAGGGTTTTATTAAAATCATTCATCCTATTGAAATTCAGATATGGTGCCATCAACTCATAATCCCTGTTATGGCTCTTATTTGAGTTAAACTTTTTTGTACCACTCTCTCTTCCTCTTTTTATGAAGCAACAGAAACTTGTTGATTGAGGAGTTTAGTTCAGGCATTCACATTCATAATTCCTGTGGTTACATTTTCCAGTCATAATATGAGCTTTGCCTAATCGTTAAACAACTGCAAAGAAGGGTATTTGGAGTCTTCGTTCTTCTGGATCATTACCCAGTAATCTAGTCTATATGAATTGTTCTTAGAACACCTAAGTTTAAAGTAGATTATATAAATGCTGTTTTAAAAAGAACAACAACTTAAGATCCCCCCACTCAAAAGATTCACGCTTATTCATTTGATAAAAATAAATATATATTTTTCTATGAAATATTGACTTCCTGTATTTACCTAAATAGGCAGTTAATATTATAAAAATAGTGTCAGTCAAATGTTTATCTTGACTGTAAAACAGTGTATACAAGGCAGTCAAAATGGAATACTATTTTATTTTTAATGTCTTAAGAATGTTCTTTTAATTAAAAAAATTAAAAACCTTATCAACATGATCATTGATTCTTTGAAACAGCTTTGGGTCCATTTCACTTTATTTAGTTTAGATTAAGAGAATTCCTGGGAAATTGAAGGAAGCTGGTGAGGAAGCAGGCTTTGGGAGATGAAGGGATTTTCTAATAGATATCAATCTGATGGGGTTTCCCAGGTGGCACTAGTGGTAAAATAACCTGGCTGCCAATGCAAGAGATGTAAGAGACTCAGGTTCGATTCCTGGGTGGGAGGAATCCCTTGGAAGGAGAGCACAGCAACCCACACCAGTATTCTTGCCTGGAGAATCCCATGGACAGAGGAGCCTGGTGGGCTACAGTCCACAGTGTCACAAACAGTTGGACACAACTAAAGTGACTTGGCACAACACAGCACATAGATCTGAGGACAGGTTTCTTCGTTTTTCCTATTTTTTTTAATTCAGCGCAAACACTCACTGTACATAGGATTATATACTTTGTGCAAATTACCAAATGTTGTTTGCTATATTGTGTTTTTATTAATTTTATATAGTATTTACATTAATTTGGTATAACATTTTCAACTCAAACGCAAATATACTTGTCTGATTTTTTATGTCAAGAGTTGTTGGGGTCCTTTAATGGACCAGAATCTGGTGGTCCAGAGTTGACAATAAGAAAGCAAAAGAGAGAAAGAGGCTAATATTCCCTGATTTACGCAGAAAACCAACAAAACTTCTGAAACGAGGTTTGCATTGCTTCACGTAGGCACAGGGTGTTCACTCGAGGAGGTCTTGAAAGCCTGGGCAAGAAAGTGAGCTCAATGGGTTTCTGCACTCCAGCAAATTAGCCTGGGGGGGGAGAGAGAGAGAGAAAGACATGGGGATCCAAGCTCTGATGGAACAAGGGTGCTTTATTCAACATAGTGTGAGTATATATACTGTTTTGCAAGGTAGCTTTTCAGCAAAGATAAGAATCACAAGACCAGACTTACAAATTACCAAGGAAATAAATCATAAATCTAGAAGACAATCCATATCAAAGAAAGAGGGTCATTTTTACCATATGGTTCACAAAAAGGAAGAAGGTCATAAATAGTTACTTTTCACTGTAAGGAAAAACTAACAAAGGAAATGCATGCATTCCTCAGTCCTGGGAGCAGCTTGCCACTCCTCGTAATTTCTAAATATTCAGGAATTAATAAGGAACAGAGGGAACACCACACAGGAAGTCTCCTGTTAAACGCTCCCTGACAAACAGTGATGCTATGAACAGAAAGTAGGTAGACAAAATGTTTTTCATTAAAAAATTCAAGTGGATACCCATTTTGAATATAGCAGTGTGTGCATGTCAATCCCAACCAACAAAGACTTACTCTGTGCACATGGACCTACTCTGGTCAATGTTATGTGGCAGCCTGGATGGGAAGAGAGTTTGGGGGAGAATGGATATGTATATGTATGTGTGTATATGTATATGTGTATGTATGGCTGAGTTCCTTCACTGCTCACCAGAAACTATCACAAAATTATTAATCAGCTATATTCCAATACAAATACAAAGTTTTAAAAAATAAAAAAATAAATAAAATTTTGATAAATATACTTTTAGTACTTTCAATAATATGTTACACAAGGCACAAAATAATGAGTACAGTGTAAATGAATGAATAATGAGAGAAATTATAAATAATTAAAATGACTCAAAAAGTGTTTGCATGTAAGAAGTAACAGTCAAAAAAGAATGAGTCTTTGACTCCAACCAACTGAAAATAATGATTGTATCATTCATAGATATAGGACGATAAGAAGTTAGGGGGGTAGTTCAATTTCAGACATTAAATTCTCAGTGGTAAAATAAATTTGAAATCATATTTCTAAATATATCAATTAGAAAAATAGCATTTAGAGACAAATGAAAGGTAAAAGTACATATTAATACTTAATCATATAAGGAAAAAAATGTCCTGGAGAGTGACATCAGCATCTGCCAGCATAAGATGACCTTCACCTTTATCACCCCTTTAACAGATAAAATTTGGCATCATCCACAAACAAAAGTGCCTCTTTAGGAGGTGGTGCTAGTAGTAAAGAACCTGCCTGCTAATGCAGAAGACATAAGAGACGTGGATTTGATCCCTGGGTTGTGAAGATACCCTGGAGGAGATATGGCAACCCACTCCAATATTCTTGCCTGGAGAAACCCCATGAACAGAGGAACCAGGTGGACATGAGTCCATAGGATTGCAAAGAGTCAGACATGACTGGAGTGACTCAGAACTTAGCACAAACAAAAGTGTGAGTTGTGGGATCCAGGACAATACTCCAAGAGACCCAGGAAGAGTCTCAACCACTTGAGACTGTTTATCAGGTAACAGGCAGGCAGACCTTGATACAGACTGCAGAACCAGCAGTGACCTGGAAGCAAATGAAGAATACTGATTTTGGCAGACACACACAAATGAGAATCTTTACAATAATATGGTTTTTATGGAAGAGAAGTTCCACAACTCAATTGGAGCCAAAAAAGAAAAATACAAGTTTGGATTCATTGGCGTGGGTAAGAAGAACTTTATCAGTATCATTCCTTCTCCCAAGGCAGCACAGCTAAGAGCTATAAGAGGCCAGGGATCTTTCCCATGGAGGAAATGGGAGATTAGTGAGTGCCAAGATTCCCCAGAAATTTTAAAAGCTGCTAAAGAAACGCATCTCTTTCTCAAAGTATTACAGTAAAAGCTCCATGACTAGCAATGCGGGAAGAGATCAGGAAAGAGGCAGAAAAAAAAAATATCAGAAAGAATTTAAAAAATGGGGTTCCTACTGACTGCATCTGTACTCCAGCAGGGAGTCTGCCCATGAGCCACTGGGAATATCTCACCTGAGGATCCCCTTTTTGACCTAAAGGCACACCTGATCCCCCAGTAACAAAATCACACCACCTGCAACTCTGTGGCTGGCTCCTTGTGCATCTCATGAGAGTGGTGGCAAGAGTGAGTTTGACTAAACAAGGAATGTACACAGAAAACAGTCCAGAGTCTGTGGGCAAGGAAGGAATTTTAATCTTGAACTGTAGCTCTACCTTTGAGAAGACAAAAGAGAGGTTCCCAGTAGTTGGCTTGGTGCACTGTAAGACTGGGAGAAAACATAAAGATTATGTTTAAGGATTATGCTACAAGAAGAAACAAGAATCATGGAGCAAGTGTATCCATATAAGGTCAAAGAAAGTTTACAATATAAGCATGAACAACAAAATTGATCTCCTACCTGAAAGCAGCTAGTAAATATCAGAAAAGTATATTGCTACATCGAATGCAAAAACAACAATGCAAAACTCCAAGTAACATAAAGAATCAAGGACCTATGACATCACCAAAAGATTGCAAACATCTTCCAATAACCAAACCTAATGATACAGAGATCTTCTATACACCAAATAAAAATTCAAAATAGCTGTTGTAATGAAGTTCAATGACCTACAAGAAAACAGAGAAAGACAATTCAACAAAATCAAGAAAGCAATACACAAAAAAAGAGAAATACAGCAAAGAAATAAGAATCATTGCAAAGAATCAGACAGAAATTTTGGAGCTGAAGAATTTAATGACTGAAATAAAAATGAAATACAAACCATCAATACCAGATTTAACCAAATAAAAAATAGAATCAGTGAACTAGAGAATAAAAACTTAGAGATAACCCAGTTAGAGAACAAAGTAAAAATAATAAAAATTGGAAAAGATAGCCAACATGATCTAGAGGACATCATCCAAAGATCAAATATCAGAATCATTAGAGGAACAGAAGAAAAAGTGAAGGAGCAGGGAGTAGAAATTTTATTTAAAGAAATGGTAACTGAGAACATGCCAAACCTGGAGATACACAGACATACAGACATCTAAGATCATAAAGCTTATAAATCACCCTATTAAATTCAAAACTATCTTCTCCAAGATACATATAGTAAACTGCCAAAAATCAAAGACAAAGGGAAAGTCCCAAAAGCATCAAGAGATAAAGACTGTGACTTACAAGGCAACCCAGTAAATCTAACAGTGGATTCTCTGACACATTACAGCCCAGAACAGAGTGGAATGATATATTCAAAGTGCTGGAAAAAAAAAAAGCCAGCCAAACATATTCTCCCTGGAAAAGTTATTCTACAGAAATGAAGGCGAACTAAAGGTATTCCCAGACAAACAAAAGCTGAGAGAATTCTATACCACTAGACTTCCATACAAGAAAAGTTGAAAGACATTCTTTAAGCTGAAATGAAAAGGCAGTAGTTAGTAAGGTGAAAACTACAATATACAGCAAACTAATAAAGATAATACACTGTCAGGTTAAAAATCTCTAGCACGATGTTGTGTCAACCACCCAACTATGCTATAAAGGTTAAAGGAAAAGAATACTTAAAATAGCTATGGTTAATATTATTTATTAATGAACACAGTGTAAAAAGTGGTAAATTATCACATCAAAAAATATCAACAGGCAAAATAAACAGGTAAAGTTTTTGTATGTAATTGAAGCTAAGTTGTTATCAGCATAAAATGGACTATATTATCCATAAAATGTTTTATGCAAACCACATGGTAACCACAAAGTAAAAACATATAGGAGAATCACAAAATATAAAGAAGGAAATCAGAACTGACCACCACAGAAAACCATGAATTCCCAAAGGTAATCATCAAGAGAGAGAGAGAGGGAGAAAATAAAAAGAGCCAGAAAGCAATGAATAAGATGACATTCAGTCAGTCAGTTCAGTCACTCAGTCATGTCCGGCTCTTTGCAACCCCATGGACTGCAGCACACCGGGCCTCGCTCTCCATCAACAACTCCCAGAGCTCACTCAAACTCATGTCCATTGAGTCGGTGATGCCATCCAACCATCTCATCCTCTGTCATCCCCTTCTCCTCCTGTCTTCAATCTTTCCCAGCATCAGGGTCTTTTCCAATGAGTCAGTTCTTCACATCAGGTGGCCAAAGTATTTGAGTTTCAGCTTCAGCATCAGTCCTTCCAACGAATATTCAGGACTGATTTCATTTAGGATGATATTAGCAAGTTCTTACTTATCAATAATTACTCTAACTGTAAATTAATTGAATCCATCAATCAAAAGGAAGAGTGACTGAATGGATTAAAAAAAAAAAAGATCCAACTACTTGCTCCCTACAAAAGACTCACTTCAGCTTTACAGACACACATAAGCTCAAAGTGAGAGATGGAAAAAATATATCTCATGCAAGTGGAAAACAAAAGGAAGTGATGATGGTAGTTATATCAGACAAAATAGATTGTAATTCAAGAATGATAAGAAGAGACAAAGCAGGTCATTATATAATAATAAAGACATCAGCTCATTAAGAAGCTATAACAATCATGAATATATATGTATCTAGCATCAGAATACCTAAATATATTAAACAAATACTAGCAAAACTGAAGGAAGAGAGAGACAACAATACAATAATCACAGGGGACTTTAATACCCATTTTCAGTAATAGATAAGTCATCCAGAAAGAAAATCAATGTGGAAACATTAAACATTGACCATACTTTTAGGCAAATGGACCTAACAGCTATATACAGAACTTTTCATTCAAAAGCAGCAGAATATACATTCTTCTTAATTTCACTGTTAGAGAGAATGTAAATTGGTTCAGTCACTGTGGTAAAGAGTATGGGAATTCTTCAAAAAGTTAACAATAGAAATACCATATGATCTGACAATCCCACTTCTGAGTATATATCCAAATAAATGAAAGCAGGATATCAAAAAGATATCTACACTCCTATACTTATTGCAGCATTATTCACAATACTCAAAATATGGAAACAACTGAAGTGTCCATCAATATATGAATGCATAAAGAAGATGTGGTGTATAGATATAGATAGATGATATAGATATAGATATTATTCAGTCATAAGAAAAAAAAAAAAGGATAGCCTGCCTCTTGCAAGAACATAATAGATGATGAGGACACTAGGCTAAGATAAGTCAAATATAAGTGCTGTATGATCTCACTTATATTTGGAATCTAAAAAAGCTGAATTCATATAAACAGAAAGTAGAATTAGGGAGATATGGGTCAAAAGGTACAAACTTGCAGTTAAAAGACAAATTCTGAAGAGCTAATGTATAGCATTGTGATTATAATTAACAATATTGCAGTATGTGCTACTAAGTTGCTAAGAGATTAGGTTTTAAACGGGGCTTCTCTGGTGGCTCAGAGAGTAAAGAATCTGCCTGAAATGCGGGAGACCCGGATTTGATCCCTGGGTCAGGAAGATCCTCTGGAGAAGGGAATGGCAACCCACTCCAGTATTTTTGCCTAGAGAATTCCATGGACAGAGGGGCCTGGTGGGCTACAGTCCATGGGGTTCCAAAGAGTCAGACACAATTTTAAATGCTCTCACCATAAAAAAGAAGTAATAATTGTATGACATGATAGATGTTTAACTCAAATGGGTCCTCTATCAAATGAGTAGCTGGTGAGTCCATGTGAAAATCTATGGATAAAGGGTCTCAGGATTATATGCATGCTCCATCTTGACTCTAGCCCTTGTTGAATGGGGGCAAGATCAAAAATTTATAAAAATATGAAGAGACATAATTAAAGGGCTTCATGTACTTGGGCTTCCCAGGTGTTACTAGTGGTAGGGAACCTGCCTGCCAATTCAGGAGACATAAGGGATGCCGGTTTGATCCCTGGGTCAGGAAGATCCCCTGGAGAAGGAAATGGCAACCCACTCCAGTATTCTTGCCTGGAAAATCCTATGGACAGAGGAGCCTCGTGGGCTACAGTCCAAAGGGTCACAAAGAGTCAGACATGACTGAAGCAACTTAGCACATGATGGTAATCATATTGCAATATATGTGTACCAAATCAACTCATTGTACACCTTAATCTTACACAATGTTACATAACAACTTTCTCTTAATTAAAAAAAAAGCCTAATGAGGATCGAGTTACCTGATTTAGCAAATAAAATCCATGATGATCAATTTAGAGAATCAAGCAATGAAAAATTCTTCCAATATGGGACATACAATTACTAATATTGTGTGAGATATATTTATACTAAAAGTAATTCATTGCTTAAAAACCTCAAACATAACTTGGTAACTTGTATTTTAATCTGGAAACCCCTGAGTATTAAATTTGTTGAGTCCTGAGTGTTTCCAAAAGATTAAGCAGTATCAGTGACAAGTCTAAGATGAATGAAAACCAGAAGAGAAACAGAGCAGAAGAAAGGGTAAAGAATAAGCGATGGATTTGAAAAAAAAAAAATTAAAGGAAAAACAGAGGATGAGGTAAATAAAATTATATATATACGATGGGTATAAAGCATTATTAATCTGAGAGAGGCCATTATGTGATTCATTCAACAAATGTTGTTTAGCAGCTTTAGGATGGCTAATTTTTTTTTGGATGGTTAGTTTTTGACTGGTTCTCTGGTATACGTCATGAGACTGAGACATTTGTTATCTAGAATTTGTTCAAGTTAGAGACTGAAGATACCAAATTAAATAAATATATACTGTATTTGCCTCAGTTTACCAATGGAGCAAATATATTGAATGATCAATATTAGAGATGAAAAAACTGAATGACTGAGACATGCCCAAGCTCATATAGTGTTTTAGAAAGCTAACTAGAGCCTGAGTTTTCTTGTTGTCACTTTTTTAAACCCAGGCTTTGACACTTCAGTAATGTATGGAGGGAAACAAAACAAAATCAAACAAAGAACAAAAGGACAGAATTTATCTCCATTGTGTAGATGAGGTATAACATGATCCTCAGAGTTTAATTTCCAGTGGCAGGATATAAACAGCCTGAGAAAAACCACTGAGCCAGGATAATGACTAACTGATAAGTTTCGCCAAAATAGAAATCATGTTTCTGTTCAACTGTTTTATCTCCAGAACCGAGTACATAATCTTGAACATACTAAGTGTTCAATACATAGTCACAAAAGAAAAACAAGATATTCCTTATTTATGTAGACATTAAAGTTCCCATCAAATTAATTTGAAATTTTATAATGCTAACAACTAACTCAATAAAGGCCACATAAAAGTTCTGAAAGATAAATTAGAATTAAAAATATATGCATATGTATGCATTATGAAAGACTCAAGGTCCTCAGAACATGAGGCAGATTTTGCCAATTAAACAGGACTTCTGAAGCTATTTTAAGTAAACGTATCCTTTTGGAAATAAACCTGCTTAAAACATTTTTTAAAAATTTCAAATGCAAAAGAAGGTGCACAGGTTTTTCAGGAATCAGCACATACATTCTTTCTCAATCATTGTCTTTTATTTCACCCATGTGATACATAAGGTTTATCCAAAAACCTTATGAGATATATAAATTTATCCAAAATTGGAGAGATAAAGAATGCTTTGCCCAAAGGTGACAGGCACATTTACAATAATGAACTACTATTTGAAAATTTAAGTATGTCCTTATTATATCTGATGTCAAAGAAAGACCTGGAGGCATTTTGAAACCTCATTTGTCATACTCTGGAGGTAATTCTATTAATGACTTCAAGTCAAGCTTTATGCGGTGTGTTTCAAGTATATTTTAAGGATCACTTGATCAGACAATTTTCTAGGGACAGTGGAGGAAAAAATGGCTAAGTGCAACTGAAAATATTATTAATAATAAAATTCAGTTATCCTCAACTCTCTTCCACAGTGAATTTGGCAGTATCTTTTCCTGGTGGATTATTTTTTGTGTGAACATGGGCTGATCAAAGGCTATCTCAAAAAACACTAGTCTTGCTTGGTTAGCACTGAATCATAGCCTACAAGCAGATAGAAATCTAGTAGTAACAGTTGGAAGATGTCTTGCTTACTGTTTTCATAATACAGCATTTGCTTTACTTCAACTTCTAACCTGAAAAGGTTTCATTATGCAGGAAGTGCCAAGAAAACTTGGAGCATTTCTTATAGGCCTGTAGCTATGGCAAAAATCTTGAAGAATCTTAAGCAAGAATATAGCAGATGTTACTTTTGCAAAGGTCATAATATTCCCATTTATATGAAAAACATGGTTCTAAAGATCAAATACTGATTGTTTTACTTCACAGATGTATTATGTATATGGCATTGAAGACACAGTTGCATCTAGTTAATAAAATCTCTCCCATATTGCACATAGGAGAAGGAAATATGCATCTTTGGGAATACTCTTTGTTGCTAATGTTAATATGGGGCAGGCTAGTCAAGAAATGATCATCAAGAAACTCCACTCCTAGCAGAGAACTGTGATAATTAAAAAAGCGATGCTTCAATACTGGACAATGCCATTTTTTTAGAAACAGTTTTTTAATATGTCATTTCTTGACAATACTGCACTATGGACAAACAATTTCACCAATTAGGGCTTCTTCACTGCCACACAAGAAAAATGAGGAAGAGATTTAGGATGCAGTGTTTAAATGCATGCATCTGAGGACTGTCAGATTTCAAATCCCAGCCTTACTACTTAACGGCTACATATTAATAAGTTTGGGCCTCTCATTGTATCAATTCCTCCATTATAACTTGAAATAATATTAGAATCAACTTCATGGATCCATAGTAAGATCTAAGTGGGATAATGCATGTGAAGTTCTCTGCACTGTGAGGCTCAATTCATGTAAACTTTAGTATTAGTAGTAGTAGTAGTGACATTAAACACCTATGTGCTAAACATCATGCTAGCCATTTTACACTTCTTATTTTTATTTTATATTGTCAGGACAATATTATTCATTGCTTTGCCAAATAGTTAGTTCCTTTGCTGGCAACCTAAAAAAATTGACTTTGGTTAACACACACACCTAAATAAAGCGTAGGAACTGGGATGATTACAGTGATCATCATAGTAGTTATACCATACTGCTTCTGCTGGGGCAAATCACACCTAACTATTTTTTTTTTTTTTTTACTCTTATCGTCTTGCGCAAGAGAGACTCCAATTAGTTACTTTTTGATTTTTAAACATATTTTGCCTAAGGAAGGAATGGACACTCATATCAATGTTCTCATGAAGACTAATCACAATGGGGAACAGGTAATCCTATAAAAGGAAGTCAACATTTTGTTACTTGAAGAAAACAAAGGATAATGGATAGCCAAAGATAGAAAGTATCTAGGAATTGTATCCTATAGTTAAAGGAGTTCTTTTTTTTTTTTTTTCACTTTTGTTGCTGTTCAGTTGCTAAGTCCTGTCCAACTCTTTGCAACCCCATGGACTGTAGCACACTATAGGCTCCTCTGTCTTCCACTGTCTCCCAGAGTTTGCTCAAATTCATGTCCATTGAGTCAGTAATGCTATCTAGCCATCTCATCTTCTGCCACACCCTTCTCTTTTTCCTTCAAGCTTTCCCAGCATCAGGGTCTTTTCGAATGAATCAGCTCTTTGCATCATGTGGCCAAAGTATTGGAGCTGCAGCATCTGTCTTTCCAATGAATATTCACTGTTGATTTCCTTTAGTATTGACTGGTTTGATCTCCTTGCAGTCTGAGGGACTCTCAAGAGTCTTCTCCAGCACCACAATTAGAAAGCATAAATTCTTTAGCACTCAGCCTTCTTTATGGTTCAAATCTCACATCCCTACACGACTGCTGGAAAAACCCTAGCTTCGACTATATGGACCTTTCTCAGCAAAGTGATATTTCTGTTTTCTAAAACACTGTGTGGTTTTGTCATAGCTTTCCTTCCAGGGAGCAAGTGTCTCTTAAATTTGTTGTTACCCTCACTGTCCACAGTGATTTTGCAGCCCCCAAAATAAAATCTGTCACTGTTTCCACTTTTTCCCCTTCTATTTGCCATGAAGTGATAGAATGATAGGCTATGATCTCAGTTTTTTGAATGTTGAGTTTCAAGTCAACTTTTTTATTCTTCTCCTTTACCCTCATCAAGAAGTTCTTTAAACCACCATAATATTGTAAAATAATTAGCCTCCAATTAAAATAAATACATTAAAAACTAAAAAAAAAGAAGCTTTTAGTTCCTCTTCATTTTCTGCAGTTAGAGTGGTATCATCTGCATATATAAGGTTGTTGATATTTCTCCCAACCATCTTGATTCCAGCTTGTAATTTATCCAGTTCAGCATTTCACATGCTGGACTCTAAATAGAGGTTAAATAAGCAAGGCAATAATACACAGCCTTGTCATACTCCTTTCCCAATTTGGAACCAGTCCATTGTTTCATGTCCAATTCTAACTGTTGCTTCCTGACCTGCATACAAATTTCTCAGGCGATAGGTAGGATGATCTGATATTCTAACCTTTGAAGAATTTTCCACAATTTGTTGTGATCCACATGGTCAAAGACTTTAGCATAATCCACAAACAGAAATAGATGTTTTTCTGGAATTCCTTTGCTTTCTCCATGATCCAGTGAATGCTGGCAATTTGATCTCTGGTTCCTACTCTGCCTTTTCTAAACCTAGCTTGTACATTTGGAATTTCTCAGTTCACTTACTGCTGAAACCTAGCTCGAAGGATTTTGAGCATATCCTTGCTAGCATATGAAATGAGTCCAATTGTATGGTAGTTTGAGCATTCTTTGGCATAGCCTTTCTCTGTGATTGGAATGAAAACTGACAATTTCTAGTCCTGTGGCCATTGCTGAGTTTTCCAAATTTGCTGACATATTAAGTGTAGCACTTTAAAGACTTCATCATCTTAGGATTTTAAATACCTCAGCTGGAATTCCACCACATCCACTAGCTTTATTTGTAGTAATGCTTCCTAAGGCCCACTTGACTTCACATTCCAAGATATTTAGCTCAAGGTGAGTGATCACACCATCACGGTTATCCAGGTCATTAAGCCCTTTTTAGTATAGTTCTTTTGTGTATTCTTGCCACCTCTTCTTAATCTCTACTGCATGTGTTAGGTCTTTACTCTTTCTGTCCTTTATTGTGCCCATCCTTGCACGAAATGTTCCCTTGATATCTCAAATTTTCTTGAAGAGATATCTCACCTTTAAGAAGTGGGAAAAGGTGTTGAATAAAGGAAGATGACCCAATAGATGGTGTGGTAGTCCCGGCTAGGCCATAATGCTGGTGATGGGTGAAACTCCATTGTGACAGTTTCTCTTGGAAATTTAGTTTCTGAAATCTTAATAAATTTCTTTAACATTTGTTCTCAAGAATGAATGCTCTCACAAAGATTTTATAAATTTGCCTTTAGGTTACATAAATAGAGGTGCTTAGAAGCTCCTCACAATATCTTATAGCCTATGCAAACAAAAATACTGATAGGACCAATTTTTTATGGAGATTCTATATGAGATTTCTTAACTTTTAAAACATTAATTTCCCTATCCTTCTCAAATGTAATTTAGGTGTTCCTGTAACTAATCATGAACCTAAAAAAAAGCTATCAAACTGTCATCAATTTCCTGAAATACCTTCCAAAACCAGTGGAAGATTTATAGTGGAAGTGATAGTAATAGAAATTGTCCAAATATATCAATACCTAATTTGTATTTGACTCTTTGTGAACTCATGGACTGTAGCCCACCAGGCTTCTCTGTCCATGGGATTCTCAAGGCAAGACTACTGGAGGACATGGTCATTTCCTCTTCCAGGGGATCTTCCCAACCCAGGGATTGAACCTGGGTCTCCTGCATTGCAGACAGATTTTTTACCATCTGAGCTACCAGGGGAGCCCTTATGAAGGTATCCATTGGCAAATATCAAAATATTACATATACAATTATATATGTGGGGAAGCGGAAAGTAAAATATCTTTGGGGAATTTTTTTTTCAGTTATTGTTTTGTTTTGTAGCAAGTAAAGATTAGCTTATTAAACACTTTTTTCAGATTTAGTCAATTTGCTTGAAGTACTGCCCACTCACTTTGAAAGCAGAAAGAGACTAGGCAACTGAACTATAAAACTTTCATATATTAACCACACCTCCAGAAGAAATTGGCTTTAAATCTTTTTTTCCCTATTTTTTTTCTTTTTCTGGGAAGATAAACTGAAGCAAATGTTCTTCCAATACCATATTATTTGGCTGTTGAAATATTCTGAAGTATCAATTTTGATTTTTGGTTTTGCTTCTTGCTTGGCATTTCATTCCTGTGTTTTAGAATGTGTTGTAGCACCCATTTTAAGTTTATGGCACATCTAGCATAATATGAAATCTTATGACAAAATTTAGTTCCCTCACACTCGAAGACTGCTCTAACTGTATCTTTTGCACCTGCTTGGAGAGAAATGGAAGGTATCTTTATTCAGCTCTGAGAAAGGGAGAAGTTCCTCTAAAGGAAAGTTTCATCTATTTCAATAGTACTTACTCCAAATAGTCATAAAGGAGAAATAATTTTACAATTGCATAAAATAGTATCACTTTAAGCCAGACATAGATGTTTCAAATTAAAGCAGTCCATTTATAGAAGCACAAAAGCAAAGAAAGCTTTTAAATGACAGGGTGACAGACTAGCTACTTATCAATGAGCCTGCTTCAGAAGCCCTAGGTGCTCTCCCATTATAAAAGACAAAGCCTTTTACAATGTATACATGTCATAACATTTCTAAAAATGTGGGGTTCAAAACTGCTGCCACTTAAGAACACTTGCTTCCAGAAATAAAGCCTTGGTTGTGCAGTAAACATCCTCTGAGGACTATATTTCAGCTCTGAATATATTTAGGATTTAAAACCATCAAAAATGGCAAAAATCATGAAGTATTATCTTTACCAGTACACTAAAATTGTCCAGTAAGGAAAGGTCCATTTATACTTGTATTAAATAAGGAGGTCAGAAAACCTCCATAGCCAATAATATTTATCAAACTGGCCCTGCCAGAAATTTCCACCTTCCAATTCTTTGTGTTAAAGCATTATTACTCCTCCTCTACAAATTTACAAAGACTTCCCCCTTCTGTAGGTTGTCTTCTACTTTCTTTATAATGTCCTTTGGTGCACAAAATATTTTTAATTTTGATGAAGTTTTTGGTGTCATGTCTAACAATATATTGCCAAATCCAAGGTCAAAAAGAGCACAAAAACCTCAATTTTATTCTATAAGTATTAGAGTTTCAGCTCTTATATTTAGGTCTTTAGTGAATTTTGAGTTAATTTTTGTTTATGATGAGGGATACCATTCCAGTATTTCCTGGTAGCTCAGATGGTAAAGAGGAGAAGGCAATGGCAACCCACTCCAGTACTCTTGCCTGGAAAATCCCATGGACAGAGGAGCCTGGTAGGCTACAGTCCATGGGATTGCTAGGAGTCGGACACGACTGAGCA
Source organism: Giraffa tippelskirchi (assembly GCF_054371585.1). Taxonomy (NCBI): domain Eukaryota; kingdom Metazoa; phylum Chordata; class Mammalia; order Artiodactyla; family Giraffidae; genus Giraffa; species Giraffa tippelskirchi. The sequence continues at coordinate 67,814,804 of NC_137289.1, forward strand.
ACTTCACGTTCACTTTTCACTTTCATGCATTGGAGAAGGAAATGGCAACCCATTCCAGTATTCTTGCCTGGAGAATCCCAGGGACGCGGGAGTCTGGCAGGCTGCCGTCTCTGGGGTCACACAGAGTCGGACACGACTGAAGCGACTTAGCAGCAGCAGCAGCAGCAGCAGCAGCATACGGCAAAGAATCTACCTGTAATGCTGGAGTCCCAGGTTCAATCCCTGGGTTGGGAAGATTCCCTTGAGAAGGAAATGGCATTGCACTCCAGTATTCTTGCCTGGAGCATTCCATGGACAGAGGAGTCTGGAGGGTTATAATCCATGCGTTCACAAAGAGTCAGACAAGAATAACACTTTCACTTTCACACCACTCCAGCTTCATTCTTCTGCATATTAAGTGAATATCAAGTTGTCTGAGTACCGTTTGTTGAAGAGACTATACTTTCTCTATTGAATGATATTGGCATCCTTGTTGAAAATCAATTTACCAGGAATATATGTGATTATTTCTGACTTCTGGACCCTATTCTATTGGTCTCTATGTCTATCTTTATGCCAGTATCACACTGTTTTTATTACTATGGCTTTGTATTAAGTTTTGAAATCAGGAAGTGTGGGTTCTCCAACTTTGTTCTTCTTTTTCATGACTTTTTTTTTTTTGGTATTTGAGATCTCTTTTACTTCTACTTTACTTATGAATTTGAGGATTGGCTTTTCCATTTCTGGTAAAAAGGATTTTAGGACATTGGTAGGGACTATATTGAATCTTCAGATCACTTTGGGTAGTATTGCCATCTAAACGTCATTAAATCTTATAACCTATAAACATGGGATGTTTTTCCACTTATTTTTGTCTTATTTAATTTCTTAAAGCAATATTTTTGAATTTTCAATGCTTAAGTCTTTCAACTCATTAGTTGAATTTATTCTGAGGTATTTTAATTTTTTGGATGGTATTACAAGTAAAATTATTTTCTTAATTTATTTTTCAAACTGTTCATTTCTTGTTGTTGTGTAAAAGCACAAATTATTTTTCCATGTTGACCTTGTGTCCAGTAACTTTGCTGAATTCATTATCAGCTCTAGTATTTTGGGGGGGATCTAATAGGATTTTAATTATAACATCACATCTGTAAATCTGTTAAGTTTTTATATTTAGAGGAGACTGAAGAAGCAAAACAGGGAAAAAACACTCACAAAATTGGGGTAAAGAAAATGTCAGTCTTATGTAGGCTGTCACAATTAGAGCAGTAGAAGGGGATCAAGAAAGCAAAAATAAAATATTAGGTTCCTTAAAAGTATACATAAAACAAGGAGTAAAAAAATGAACAATAGACTAAAGGAATTTGAAAGGTCAGGTTTTCATACTTCACAAGTTATCCAGTAGCCAGCTTTAACCACAGCAGAAAGGAAAGATCTTGTTTAATCAAAATCAGTATAGTAAGGATAATACCTATAGACATGTTCTTATTGTAACAAAGATTTGAATTTCTGGAGGTCAACCAGGTCAAATTCTTATATTTGGTCTGCATATGTATGCTATAGTCTTAAACATACAAATTAATATGTCTTATTTTGATTGTTACTTTCATTCCGTCTTTCCAAGTTGCCTCATGGAAAACAATACAGAGTTTGAAGGGACTTACTAAAATATGTCTGCATTTTGAAGAATTTTGTAGTAGATAGTATTTTAAAATCTTCTCCCTACTTCAATACAATTTCAACAGTTTCAATAGTTTTATTTTGATATTTAAGGACAGAAATTCAAGGCTAGAATCCTCAGTTTCACAGGTGCCTTTATTTTTTAGTCATGTTTGAAAAATGATGAGCAGGAAATGATCCAAGCACAGGTCATTCTAACCCACTACTCAGTTTCAAACTCATCATAAAAGAATGTCAGTCAGTAAATGAAATAAATTGTCATTTTTTTCATTTTATTTTTGCCTGCCAAATTGATTAAATTGGTATTCCTTTTTAACCCTATTTTTTAAATATGCTTATTTAGCACATCAAGTAACTGCCTGAACCAGAAATCTAGTCTTTCTGGACACCTGTCTCTCATTCTTAACCCACACCTATTCTATCAGCAAATTCTGCAATTTCTATTGCTACTTCCAAAATATATCACACATGTCAATTTCTCTCCCTCTCTACTGCCACCAGCCTAGTACAGGCCATCCTCATCTCTTGGCTAGATTTTTAAATAGCCTCAAATTTGGTCTCCTTGCCTCCAAACTTCCTTCCCTCCTAATTCCATTCTCCTCACACACATAATCTTTTAAAACGTAAATCAGGTGATTCCATTGTCCTGTTTAATCCTCCAGTGCCTTTCCCCTTCACACTTAGAATTTAACATCCAAACTCCTTATTATAACCTATAAGACTCTGCATGAACTGAACCTTTACTGATTTTCTCATGTCTTCTCTGACTACTTCCTCTCTCACACTAAATGCTCCAGGCTCACTGATTTCCTTTCAGATTCTCAACATCTCAAACTTATTCTCTTTTCATAGCTTTTCCCCTTCTTATTTTTCTACTTGAGATGCTTTCCTGCTAGGTAAACTCTTTGTTCAACCCATTCATTAAAGTCTTAGCTCTAAAGAAACTTCCTAAAGCAGAACTTCCTTGACAACCTGATCTAAATTGGTCTCCTTATCCATCTCTTCCCCCAGGTTATTCTTTTTTTCAACAGCCTCCTGTTCTTTTCCATAGACATCTTATGACAATATTAATTTATTTATTTATCTCCTACTAGATTGTATGCTCCACAGAGACAAAACCCTATATTTATTAATCGTTACTCTATATGTACATAGGTATACTTTTTGAAAAAAATTTCCACTTTTTAAATAGCTTTTATTTTGTTAATGAAAAGGGAAATATCGTCTTAACTTTATTTCCTCCCACTTATTTCATTACTTCCTTCCATAAATGCTATACCTTCTCTTGAATGTTTATCTTCTTTGCCCTCTGTCATGTACAGGCTCAGGTTTTGTTTAACAACATAAAATTTAAACCTTACCCCTTCTTGTCAAGAGATGCTTTTATTTCTCAGCTTCTGCTCTGCCTGCTGTTCCCAGATATATACTTCTGATTTGCAAGCTGAATATCAATGGCCTTAGCTCAGTTTCTGGTAATATGAATAGTAATAGTTAAGGGCTTCCCCAGTGGCTCATTGGTAAAGAATCCACCTGAAATGCAGGAACCACAGGACAAAGGAGTTTGATCCTTGGGTTGGGAAGAACTTCTGGAGGAGGGAATGGCAACCCACTCCAGTATTCTTGCTTGGAGAATTTCATGGACATAGGAGCCTAGCAGGTTACAGTCCATAGGGTCGCAAAGAGATGGAAATGACTGAAAGAACTTAGCACACACACATGCACATATATGTATAAATATATTGCTTTCCACCAATCCATGTCATACTGCCAAACAACCTAGAATCTGGCTCACTGATGGATACCCTCAGATTCATGGATTTCCCTGAATTCACAGTTACACTGCCTATACCCAAGTTACTTCGTTCAGTAGAACTGGGTTTCTGTCTCAATCCATGTTTTTTAATTCTCACAGATGACTTTTTTTTTTCTGTCAAATTCCAATTCTAGTACTGGGGTCCTGCCACATCTTAACTCACTGACTATTCTTCCCACTGTTTCCACTTACTTATACCCTACTTTTACTAGAACTAGAGCCCTTTGCTCGGGCTGAGGCCCAGAGAATGATAATTTTGTCCTTTTCTTGTCATTGAAAATGTCCAGGATAAGGGCTGACCACTCCTTAAATGTCCTACAGTTGAGATACCTTGGTTTGAGTGATTTCCTCAGGAACAGTTTCAAAAATTATTATTGAGATTTCAGTTGGTAGTACAATCAACTTCACCACCAGCTCACTAATCCTGTTATCATGACGTCCAGCCTGTCTCTGGCTTCTTGTTCACCTAAAGTTCTTTAAAATAGTATGCAATCATTCTCTCTATTTTGGCAACATCAGTCCACCCAAATTCTGTGTAATCTGTTTCCTTCCTTTACCTCAGAACTGAAACTATTCTCTGGAATGACCCCCAAATGATAAAATCAATACCTTAGTTCTCATTAAAATTGATTTCCCTGCAGCAGTTCACTAACCAATCTGCTTTTATTGAAACACTCTCAATTTTATTTGTAACCATTCATTACTGTTTTTCCTCTCACCTTTTCACCTGAGCTTTTTGTTGTTTTTCTAATAACTCCTTTTTTCTCCTGCTCCTTAAAAATAAGGCTGTATCCTCAATTTTATTTCACTTGTTCCTTTAGAAAATTAACTCATCTCAATATCTTATTTTGTCACATCTACATGAAGTTTATGTACTTGGTTAAAAACCTCTCAGGGAAGAACAAGATGGTGGAAGAGTAGGTGAATGTGGAGTACATCTCTCTCCATGGATACATCAGGAATACACCTTCAGACACAAAAGTGCATGTAGAACACCAGCTCAGAGCAGACAGGAATACCTGATCATCGGAAAAGAATATACAGACCCACACAAAACTCGTTAGGACAAAGGAACTAGGGGGAAAAACAGGAGCATTAGTAGGACTGGACCTGCCCTTGGTGGGTGGGGGAACTGAAGCAGAGGTCCAATCCCCATATCAGGGCAACTGTCTGAGTCAGAGGAGAAACATTTTAGGCTGAGAGGGAAACAGCTGATCTGTGGCAGCCTAAATGGAATGAGAATCAAACAGTCTTTGCCGCAGCCATACATAGCCCGGACAGGGAGGTAGACCCCTTGGAAGGTGCAGAGGCTGGGAGCTGGAGTTTAGGGGTTGTGGAGCAATCTGAGGGCGAGGGCTGCTGTTGACTGTGGAGAGACAGATAGAAGGGATCTGAGGGAGGAGACTGTGGTGGGAAATGCCTGTAGAGGAAAGCCGGGCAGCCATGGAATCAAGGCGATTCTGCTGAGTCACACGTAGGGGGAGGAGACATCACCATAGCCTCTCCCCCCGCATGCCAGCATTGGCAGCTGAACAATAGAGAAACTGGCTCATCAAACAACTGATGCACTGAACTACAGAGTAGGACCCCACCCAGGGTGCCCCTTTAAGTGCCTGACACGCCAATCTACAGAGTAAGACCCTAGCCAGGGGGACCCTTCTATGTGCATGAAGTTCTGAACAACAGAGAAGGACACCAGGCAAGAGAGTCCTCTAAGTGCCTGAACTGGCAGAGCTATGGAAAAAGACTGGTCAAAGAGGCCTTCTGATCGCCAGCTACAAGAAGCTTGAAAAAAGACACTGATAGGGCCATAACTCCTGCAGTGGAAGCAGTCCGTGTTCCTGCACACTTGGCACCACCATGGTCCCCACAAGCCAAGCAGCTGCATCACCTGCACACTCAACTCTCACTGGGGCTGAGCTGCCACAAGGCAAAAACAGCCTTGCATCTATGTGCGCGGGGTCACTTAAGTAGTATGTGACTCTGCAACCTTGTAAACTGGCTTGCCAGACTTCTCTGTTGGGGCACAGGTGGGGGGCGATGGGGGAGGTTCTCCAGGCAAGAATACTGGAGAGTATTGGCCAATACTGGTTGCCATACCCTTCTAGAGCACTGTAGTTTCTTCTGCTCTAGCCACCAACTCCCCTGAGTACCTGGTGCCACCAGAACCTCTACAACCCTAGCAGCTGCACCACCTCCACGCCTGACCCTCAGAGGGGCAAACCCAAGTCCCCCAGGGCAGACTCAAGAGCAAACCCCAGTGGACGACTCACATGCAGAGGTGAAGATAAAACCACAATTGAAACCCAGGGGCAGTGTGACTAAGGAAGAAGACCAAAAACCTTCGCACCAGCTGTACAAGCTGCAGATTAAATCCACACGATCAGCTAGGCAGACTCTGTGTCTATGAAATATATAAAAGGTCATTAAGAGCTCCCACAAAAGAAAACACATTAGTTCTGATAGCTGTGGACATTGGAGGCAAAAATACAGAAGAGTAAGACCAGATTAGAATCTGAGCTGCCCCCACAATAGGTCCAGAGATCTACACAGTGTTGTAGGGCATCCTAGAGAGGTGAAGTGGACTATGACTCCCAGTGAGGGAAAAGACTCTGACAGCAGTGATTAAAAAAAAAAACAAAACATTTATTATTCTTATGTTTTGACTTATTCTGTAGATTCTTTTGGATTTTTTTTTTCTTTAGTTTTCCTTCTCCCCCCCGCCCCGTTGTAGTTGTTGTATTGGCATTATGAAATCTAATTAAACTTTTGAGCTTTTTTTTTTCCTCAGTCACTTTTTTTTTTTCTTTTGTGTCTGTTTTATTTCACTTGGCTTTCTATTGTTGTTAAAACCTCTGCCTCTATGTCTGGCTTTTGTAGTTCTGGGAAGTTTGCCTTTTTTTCTCCCTCTTTTTTTTTTATTTTTAGTTTTTTAAACCTATTATTATTATTATTATTATTATTATTATTATTTTACATTTATTCCTTTGATTGCTTTTCCTGCTGTTCTTCACCCCTTGCAGTTAATCTTTAATGTATATAAATCTTCTTTATCTACCTCTATTTAACTTTGCACACCCATTCTTTCTTTTCTTTCTTTCCTTTCCTCTCAACGTATCTGTTAGTTTTATTTTCATTGTTGTAGTCCCCAATTGGCACCTTGTTTTAGTTTTGTTTTCCAGTTTGTGCTTTAGTTAGTTTTGTTCTGGTAGATATAATTTTTGGTTTCCTTTGTTCTCTGGATCAGTCTATTGTACTTTATTTTTGTTGGACTGTTTTGATTTTCCTTAAGGGTGTATATGTATAGATGTATATTAGGTCACACTTTTTATTGTTAAAAACCTCTGCTTCTACGTTGGGCTTTTGTAGTTCTGTGAAGTTTTCCTTTTTTCTTTGTTCTTCTTTTTTTTTCTTTTCTCTTTTTTTTATAATTTTAAACTTTAATTTTTGTAAACCTATTATATTTTTTCTACATTTATTTCTTTGTTTACATTTCCTACTGTTTTTTTCCCCATGCAGCTAGCTTTTAATGTGTATAAATTTTCTTTATCTACCTCTATTTAACTTTGAATAACTATAGTTTTTCTTTTCTTTCTTTCCTTTCCTCTCAACATATTGGTTAGTGTTTTTTTGTTGCTGTTTTGTTTGTTTGTTTTTTCCATTGCTTTATTCCCTACCTGGCATTTTGCTTTAGGCTTGGTTTCCACTTTGTGCTTTAGTTAGTTTTGTTCTTAATGGTAAATATAATTTTTGATTTACTTTGTTCTCCAGGTCAATCTATTGTACTTTATTTTTGTTGGACTGTTTTGAATTTGCTCATGAGTGTATATGTATATGTGTATATTCCAATATTTTAATTACTATTTGCCTGATTTTCTAACTGCCATTTGTCTGGAGTTCATCTTTGGTTTCTTGTTTTGGGATATTTATTTTAATTTCAATGCCATAACAAACCACTTGTGGAATCTTCGTTCCTAACCATAGATCAAGCCCTGAGCCCTTGGAGTGGGAGCACTGACTCTAAGACCCTAGACTACCTAGAGCTAACCCTAGGGAGTATCAAATAGTGAGAATGCACACAAAGGAAACAACTTGAATACAAGACCCAGCATCATCCAGCCACCAGTATCACCCTGTGCAGGATGCCTCATCTAAAAAACCAGCAAAAGAAAAATACAAACCAATCATCAGCAACAGGATTACCACCTCACTCAGCCTTACCCATCAGAGGAAAAACAAACAAAGTTCAGGAAACATTTCACCCTATAGGAAGCTTACACAAACCACTGGACCAAACTTATGAGGGCGGAAACCAAAAAGAAGAAAGAATTCAACCTTGCTGCCTGGGAAAAGGAGACTTCAAACACAGTAAATTTAAAAAACAAATAATGAAAAGGCAGATCAATACTACACAAATGAAGGAACAAACTAGAAATAGAGAAGTCCAAATAAATGAAGAGAAAATAGACAAACTTCCTGAAAAAGAATTCAGAATAATGATAGTAAATATGATAAAAATCCTTGAAAACAAAATGGAGAAAATGCAAGAATCAATTAACAAAGACCTAGAAGAATTAAATAATAAACATACAGAGACAAACAACATAATTACTGGAATTAAAAATACTCCAGAAGGAATCAATAGCAGAATAACTGAAACAGAAGAATGAATCAGTGAGCTGGAAGATAAAATGGTGAAAATACTTTTGAAGAGAAGAATAAAGTAAAAAGAATGGAAAGAACTAAGGATAGTCTCAGAGACCTCTGGGACAACATCAAATGCACCAACATTTGAATTATAGGGGTCCCAGAAGAAGAGAAAAAGAAAGTGTATGAGAAAATTTTTGAAGAGATTATAGTTGAAAATTTCCCCAACATGGAAAAGGAAATAGTCAATCAAATCCAAGAGGCACAAAGAGTCCCATATAGGATAAACCCAAGGAGAAACACACCAAGACACATACTAATCAAACTAACAAAGACTAAACACAAACAAAGAATATTAAAAGCAACAAGTAACATACAAGGGAAACCTGATATGCTTAACAGCTGATCTTTCAGCAGAAACTCTGCAGGCCAGAAGGGAATGGCAGGATATACTTAAAGGACTGAAAGGGAAAAATCTACAACCAAGATCATTGTACCTGTCAAGGATCTCATTCAAAATTGATGGAGAAATCACAAGCTTTTCAGACAAGCAAAAGTTAAGAGAATTCAGTATCACCAAACCAGCTTTACAACAAATGTTAAAGGGTCTTATATAGTCAAGAAATACAAGAGAAGAAAAAGGATCTACAAAATAAACTCCAAACAATTAAGAAAATGATCATAGGAACATATATATCAATAATTACTTTAAATGTAAATGGATTAAATGCTCCAACCAAAAAACACAGACTGGGTGAATGGATACACAAACAAGACCCATATATATGCTGCCTACAAGAAACCCATTTCAGACCTAAAGACACATATAGACTGAAAGTGAATGGATGGAAAAATATGTTCCGTGCAAAGGGGAAGCAAAAGAAAGCTGGAATCCAGCAATCTGCATGTTAAACAAAATAGACCTTAAAATAAAGATTATAAGAGATAAGGAAGGATATGACATAATGATCAAGGGATCAATCCAAGAGGAATACATAACAATTTTAAATACTTATGCACCCAACATAAGAGCACCTCAGTACATAAGCCAAACACTAAAAGACATAAAAGGGGAAATTGGCAGTAACACAATAATAGGAGATTTTAACACCCCACTCACACCAATGGACCGATCATCAAAACAGAAAATTAATAAGGAACACAAGCCTTAAATGATGCATTAGATGAGATGGATCTCCTTGATATCTTCAGGACACTCCATCCAAATGCAGAAGAATACATCTTCTTCTCAAGTGCACATGGAACATTCTCCAGGATAGACTACATCTTGGGTCACAAATCAAACCTCAGTAAATTTAAGAAAATTGAAATCATATCAAGCATCTTCTCTGACCACAACCCTATGAAACTAGATATCAGTTACAAGAAAAAAAAAAAAAAACTAGGAAACAGAAACATATGGAGATTAAACAACACATTATTAAATAACCAACAGGTTACTAAAGAACTCAAAAGGTAAAACAAAAAATTTCTAGAAACAAATGACAGTGAAAACACGACCAGTCAAAACTTATGTGATGAAGCAAAAGCAGTTCTAAAAGGGAAGTTTATAACAATACAATCCTACCTCAGTGCAGTTCAGTTCAGTTCAGTTGCTCAGTCTTGTCCGACTCTTCGTGACCCCATGAATCGCAGCACACCAGGCCTCCCTGTCCATCACCAACTCCCAGAGTCTACCCAAACCCATGTCCATCGATTTGGTGATGCCATCCAGCCATATCATCCTCCGTTGTCCGCTTCTCCTCCTGCCCCCAATCCTTCCCAGCATTAGGGTCTTTTCCAATGAGTCAACTCTTCGCATGAGGTGGCCAAAGTATTGGAGATTCAGCTTCAACATCAGCCCTTCCAATGAATACCCAGGACTGATCTCCTTTAGGATGGACTGGTTGGATCTTCTTGTAGTCCAAGTGACTCTCAAGAGTCTTCTCCAACACCACAGTTCAAAAGCATCAATTCTTCGGCGCTCAGCTTTCTTCACCATCCAACTCTCACATCCATACATGACTATTGGAAAAACCATAGCCTTGACTAGACGGACATTTGCTGGCAAAGTAATGTCTCTGCTTTTAAATATGCTATCTAGGTTGGTCATAACTTTTCTTTCAAGGAGTAAGCGTCTTTTAATTTCATGGCTGCAATCACCATCTGCAGTGATTTGGCCGAGAGGAGCTACTCCACGCCCAAGGTCGGGAACGGCGGCCAAGAGGAGTTACCCCAGGTCCAAGGAGCTGCGGCCGCATGGGCACAGGAGGGCCGAGAGGAGCTACTCCACATTCAAGGTCAGGAGCGGTGGCTGTGAGGAGATACCCCTTGTCTGAGGTAAGGAGCAGCAGATGCACTTTGCTGGAGCAGCCGTGAAGAGACACCCTACGTCCAAGGTAAGAGAAACTCAAATAAGATGGTAGGTGTTGCGAGAGGGCATCAGAGGGCAGACACACTGAAACTATAATCACAGAAAACTAGCCAATCTGATCACACGGACCACAGACTTGTCTATCTCAATGAAACTGAGCCATGCCATGTAGGGCCACCCAAGATGGATGGGTCATGGTGGAGAGGTCTGACAGAATGTGGTCCACTGGAAAAGGGCATGGCAAACCACTTCAGTATTCTTGCCTTGAGAATCCTACCTCAAGAAATAAGAAAAAAGATCGAATAGACAACCTAAGTTTACATCTAAAACAAGTGAACAAATAAGAAGAAGAACAACAAAGAAAAACCCCAAGATTAGTAGAAGGGAAAAAAAAATCACTAAGATCTGAGCAGAAATAAATGAAAAAGAAATGAAAGACCCAATAGTAAAGATTAATAAAACTAAAAGCTGGTTCTGTGATAAAATAAGCAAAATTGACAGACCTTAGCCAGACATATCAAGGGGGAAAAAAAAAAGAGAAGATTCAATCAACAAAATTAGAAATGAAAAAGGAGAGGTTACAACAGACAATGCAGAAATACAAAGGATTATAAGAGACTATTATGAACAACTCTATGGCAATAAAATGGATAACCTGGAAGAAATGTACAGCTTCTTAGGAAAACTCAATCTTCCAAGAGTGAACCAGGAAGAAATAGAAATTAGGAACAACCCAATTACAAGCATTGAAAATGAAGCTTTGATCAAAAATCTCCCAAAAAACAAAAGCCCAGGACCAGATGGCTTCACAGTATAAGTCTATCAAACATTTAGAGAAGAGCTAATGCCTAACCTTCTAAAACTCTTCTGAACACTTCCAAACTCATTCTACAAGGCCACAATCACCCTGATATCAAAAACAGACAAAGACAACACACAAAAATAGAAAACTACAGGCCAATATCACTGATGAGCATAGATGCAAAAATGCTTAACAAAATTTTAGCTAACAGAATTCAGCAACGCATCAAAAAGCTCATGCACCATGATAAAGTTGGGTTTATTCCAGGAATGCAAGGATTCTTCAATATATACAAGTCAATCAATGTGATACACCATATTAACAAATTGAAAGATATAAATCATATGATAATCTCAATAGATGCAGAAAAAGCCTCTGACAAAATTCAATACCCTTTTGTGATTAAAACTCTTCAAAAATGGCCATAGAATTAACCTACCTCAACATAGTAAAGGCCATATATGATAACCCTACAGCAAACATTAGTCTCAATGGTGAAAAACTGAAAGCATCCCCCCTAAGATCAGGAACAAGACAAGGGTGTCCACTTTCACCACTATTATTGAACACATTTCCAGAAGTTGTAACTTCAGCAATCAGAGAAGAAAAAGAAATAAAAGGAACCCAGAATCAAAACCAAGAAGTAAAGCTCTCACTGTTTGCAGATATGATACTGTGAATAGGAATCCCTAAAAATAGTATCAAAAAATTATTAGAGCTAATCAGTGAATTTAGCAAAGTTGCAGGATACAAAATCAATACACAGAAATCACTTGCATTTCTATATACTAACAATGAAAAATCAGAAAGAGAAATTAAGGAATCAATCCTATTCACCATTTCAACAAAAATAATTAAATATCTAGGTATAAACTTACCTGAGGAGACAAAAGAACTGTACACAGAAAATTATGAGACACTAATGAAAGAAATCAAAGATGACATATAAACAGACGGAGAGATATTCCATGTTCTTGGGTATGAAGAATCAATATTGTGAAAGGGACTATACTACCAAATGCAATCTACAGGTTCAACGAGAAACCTGTCAATTTACTGATGGCATTTCTCACAGAACTAGAAGAAAAAAAAATTCACAATTCATATGGAAAAGCAAAAGAACCTGAATATCCAAAGCAGTCTTGAGAAAGAAGAATGGAGCTGGAGGAATCAATCTTCCTGACTTCAGATTATACTACAAAGCTACAATCACCAAGACAGTATGGTACTGGCACAAAAACAGAAATATAGACCAATGGAATGAGATAGAAAGCCCAGGAATAAACCCATGTACCTATGGGTACCTTATTTTTGACAAAGGAGGTGAGAATATAGAATGGGGCAAAGACAACCTCTTGAATAAATGGTGCTGGGAAAACTGGACAGCTACATGTAAAAGAATGAAATTAGAACACCTCCTAACACCACACACAAAGATAAACTCAAAATGGATTAAAGACTTAAATGTAAGACCAGAAACTATAAAACTCTTGAAGGAAAACATAGGCAGAACACTCGATGACATATTGTTTTTTCCTGGTTACTTTATTTTTTTATTTATTTTTAAATAAATGTATTTATATTAGTTGGGGGCTAATTACTTAACAATATTGTAGTGGTTTTTGCCATACATTGACATGAATCAGCCATGGGTTTACATGTGTTCCCCATCCTGATCCCCCCTCCCACCTCCTTCCCCCTCCCATCCCTTTGGGTCATTCCATTGCCCCAGCCCTGAGCATTTGTCTCATGCATCGAACCTGGAATGGTGTTCTGTTTCACATATGATAATATACATGTTTCAATGCTATTCTCTCAGAACGTCCCACCCTCACCTTCTCCCTCAGAGTCCATAAGACTGTTCTATGCATCTGTGTCGATGACATAAATTGAACCAAGATCCTCTATGATCCACTTCCTAGATTAACAGAAATAAAAACAAAAGTAAACAAGTGGGGCCTGATTAAACTTAAAAGCTTTGCACAGCAAAGTAAAATATAAGCAAGGTGAAAAGACAATCCTCAGCATGGGAGAAAATAATAGCAAATGAAACAACTGACAAAGGATTCATTTCCAAAATATACAAGCAGCTCATACAACTCAATGCCAGAAAAGCAAACAGCCCAATCAAAAAGTGGGAAAAAGTAAACAGACATTTCTCCAAAGAAGACATACAGGTGGCTAACAAACACATGAAAAGATGCTCAACATTTCTCATTATTAGAGAAATGCAAATTAAAACCACAATGAGATCTCACCTCACACCTGTCAGAATGGCCATAATCAAAAAGTCTACAAACAATAAATGCTAGAGAGGGTGTGGAGAAAAGGGAACACTCTTGCACTGTTGGTTGGAATGTAAATTGATACAGCCACTGTGGAAGATAATATGGAGATTCCTTTAAAAAAAACTAGGAATACAACCACCATATGACCCAGCAATCCTACTCCTAGGCATATACCCAGAGGAAACCAAAATTGAAAAAGACACATGTATCCCATTGTTCATTGTAACGCTATTTACAATAGCTAGAACATGGAAGCAACCTAAATATCCATGGGCAGATGACTGATAAAAAAGTTGTGGTACACATATGCAATGGAATATTACTCAGCCATAAAAAGGAACACACTTGTGTTAGTTCTGATGAGGTGGATGAAGCTAGACCCTATTATACAGAGTGAAGTGAGTGAGAAAGAAAGATAAATATCATATTCTAATGTACATATACGGAATCTAGGGAAATGGTATTGAAGAATTTATTTACAGGGCAGTGAACTGAACTGAACTGAATGGAGAAACAGACATAGAGAATAGACTTAAGGACATGGGGAGAGGAGAGGAAAGGGTGGGATATAGGTAAAAAGTGATGTGGAACCTTACACTACCGTATGTAAAATAGATAGCCAAGGCAAATTTGCTGAATGGCTTAGGCAACTCAAACAGGGGCTCTGTATCAACCTAGAGGGGTGAGATGGGGAGGAAGATGGGAGGGAGGTTCAAAAGGGAGGGGATATATGTATACCTATGGCTGATTTCATGTTGAGGTTTGACAGAAAACAACAAAATTCTGTAAAGCAATTATTTTTCAATTAAAAAATAAATTAAAAAAATAAAGAAAAAAAAATTCTCTGGGACATTCTTTTCGCATTTCTTTTTGATAGCTGACTGTTCATATTTTGATGCTCCACAAAATCCTCATTCTCAAAATGTCAAAAAGCCAAGACCATAATCAAAGCCCCAAACCTGATTTCTTTTAATATTGGGTTGACCAAAATGTTAATTCGGATTTTATGAACTTTTGGCCAGCCTAGTAATGACCGTTCTTATTTTCAGTGTTGAAACTTCAGAATTATTTTCATGTCTTTCTACATCACTCCCTACATTGAACTATTCAATAAGTGATTATCAATTTTTCCATTACAATGTTTCTCACATAGGACTCTATATCTAGAACACATTCCAGAAACCTAGTTCAATCTTTCATGACACATTCATGAACTATAAAAGTATCTCCTTAGTTGTTTCTTTCATTTCAAGTAATATTTTTCTAGGGCAGTCATTTCCATATAGAAATAAAATAACTCTAAAATACCCAAAGTACTCAAAATGAATCTCTAGATTTCAAGACAGATAATCATAGATTCATTTTACATTAATGTCTTAAAAATCAGAAAGAAACTTATTTTTACCAATATTTAACATATATGTTGATGCTGGCCTCCAACTCAATTTATAAGTATATGTTTATTTGACAATAGTGGGAGACATGTTATCTTGAAGAAAGAGAGGAAGGGCCACAATATGGAGAAGTTGGAGCCTTCACTCTTCATTTTTCTTCAGCTTGTGTTAGATACTGTGGTTTATTCATTCCAGTTCAGTGGATTTAAGGACTATATTTTCTATTTTTAAGGAAATGAATGATCAATATTGACCAAAGTCTCTAAAAATGTGTTAGATGTTGACTTAAAAATATTCACAATCTAAAAGTTGAGAGTTGTGTTTTATTCAGTAAGAATTTTTAGGACTTCAAGTCCGGGAGACAGTACCTCAAGTAACCCTGAAAGAATTTCTCTGAGGAGGCAGGGGGAAGAGACAGGTTATACAGAAGTTTTTCAACAAAGAATACCTAGTCTGAATGTCAAAAGTTTTCTGTAAATTAAAGAAAACCAGATATCCCAAGTTAATCTATGTATGGGGAGATGTAAGAGTCTGGGCTTACTTAAATCATTCCTTTAATATGCACCTCAGCTATCCTGGGCCAGTATCCTGTTTTCATATCCTGAGTTCCTCAGAATTCACAGTAGGGAGTAGCTGTAGTCTGATACTGCTAGATAGCAGATATTCTCTTTCTTGAGTTCCGTTAGGGCTCACCTGGTCATATTGGAGGGCTGCAATTGCTGATGACTGTGACCTCCTTGTTTATTGATATGGCAGGAAATATTCCATTTCTCATGGGGATGAAATTAAAGATGGAGATTACATTAATATTGTAAATACAAATGGATTTTATGAAAATTCAGCATACACTTCTAAAGTAGCACTTCTTCAGTCTCATTACAAGATAAAAATGACATTAGATCAGATGTAAGAAATTTTCCAAATGTTGCTAACATTAGCAAAAATATTTGAATATATGTTTATATCCACTACTTTTAATGATGATGTATGTGTGCTTTGAGATGGTGGCTAGGGCTAATGCAAAGTATCACAATAAGAAATACATTGCAAAATAATATTTATGTCATTTAAATTTCATCCTTCTTAAATTTTTATTTTTGAATATACTTTATAATATGCATATATAGCACAACAGGAAATGTATATACTTTCAACCAAATAATTATCTGTATATTAGAAAGTATATAATCAAGTAGTTTTTATTGATGAGTGTAAGATCAAAAAAGAGACCATTGTTCTACTACATCTTTTGTATCACATTGATTATTCTTTGTGAAACAGTATATAAGTCCTGCCACTTCCATGTTAAAAGTCTCCATAATTTTCCCACCGTTACTGAATAAAGTATAACATTTTAGCAAGTCTTCTAGTGTGTAGTTCCAGCTAATATTTTCATATTTTATTTTGTTTTATTTTTTTTGCCCTTTTCCGTCAATTGGTTGCATGTTGGAAATCACCAATTATTAAGTTAGTTCTGCCCCCAAAGACTTTGATAATTTGATGTGCAAGCTATTAAATTGCATAGGATTATTTAAAATTATTTATCCCATTGCCAAAAAGTCATATTTCTCAGAAACATCTGAATTTTTAGTTTGTTTTAAATATCAAAACATGTGCCAACACTGGGCATTTACTCTTGAATGGCAACAGGAAGATAGAGCTGAGTAACAGATATTCCTCTTGAACTAAACATGTATTCTCCATGTCATCAAATTTTCAACCTCTCTCTTTTGTCTCTGTAATTCTAAGACCAAATGTTAATTGATATTTCACACCATTTTTGGCTGTGGTAAAACAAAATACACAAGGATTGTAATGTGTTTTAAGAGAAATGGAAGATCATACATATGTATATGGAAGAGAAGCATTTCCTTTCATTTAGGCATTTGTATCTCTTAACACCTACTTCAGAAGAACTTACATAACTCAGAATTACATGAAGCACATTTAGACTTATTCTTGTGGTTATATTCACACTGTTTTCTCTACTTGAGAAATTTCTTCTTTATCCTTAATAACTAAAAATTTCAAGTAACACCTCTATTTTTTATTATAGATATTTAGATTCTTCAAGTGACCATTCAGTTCTATAACAACTAAAACTTTGCAAGATATTAGTTATGAGACATTGAAGGCCTCAGAAAATGTACAGAAAGGTCCCAAGTACTCTTCACCCTTAAAGAAAAAAAAGAAAAAGGGAGATCAGTTAAGAAAGAAACAATAAAAACTGTGGTCCAGCTAAATTCAAAACCAAAAGGATGTGGAAGGGTCATAGATGCCTGAGGTAAAGTTTCTATCTGAAAACTGATCTCTAGGCTGCATGGTAAAGGTAAATTTCACCTTAAGCTCTGAAGTGAGACTCTATAGGGAACGCTTATTGATTCTAGCTCAATGATCTAGAAAACTGCCAGAAATGGAAGAAGTAAATCATTTTTGCAAAAAAGGTTCCCCATCTTCATTTAAAACTCCAAATAATTAACAGGTATTAAAGTTCTATCCATCAAAGATCATAATATTTTTTAAAAAAGCCATTATTGCAGAAAGGAATAGTTTTGTAATTTGAACCAGAGATCAAACTGCCAACATCTGTTGGATGATTGAAAAAGGAAGAGTTCCAGAAAAACATCTAGTTCTGTTTTATTGATTACGCTAAAGACTTTGACTGTGGGCATCACAGCAAACTGTGGAAAATTCTTCAACAGATGGGAATAACAGACCACCTGACCTGCCTCCTAAGAAATCTGTGTGCAGGTCAAGAAGCATCAGTTAGAACCGGACACGGAACAATAGACTGGTTTCAAATCAGGAAAGGAGTATGTCAAGGCTGCATACTGTCGTCCTGCTTATTTAACTTATGGGCAGAGTACATCATAAGAAATGCTGGGGTGGATGAAGCACAAGCTAGAATCAAGATTACTGGGAGAAATATCAAAAACCTTAGCTATGCAGATGACACCACCCTTATGGCAGAAAGTGAAGAAGAACTAAAGGACCTCTTGATGAAAGTGAAAGAGGAGAGTGAAAAAGTTTGCTTAAAACTCAACATTCAGAAAACTAAGATCATGGTATCTGGTCCCATCACTTCATGACAAATAGATGGGGAAAGAAAGGAAACAGTGAGAGACTTTATTTTGGGGGGCTCCAAAATCACTGCAGATGGTGTCTGCAGCCATGAAATTAAAAGACGCTTGCTCCTTGGAAGAAAAGCTATGACCAACCTAGACAGCATATTAAAAGCAGAGACATTACTTTGCCAACAAAATTCTGTCTAGTCAAACTACGGTTTTTCAGTAGTCATGTATGTGTGTGAGAGTTGGACTATAAGGAAGACTGAGCGCTAAAGAATTGATGCTTTTGAACCATGGTGTTGGAGAAGACTCTTGAGAGTCCCTTGGACTGCAAGGAGATACAACGAGTTAATCCCAAAAGAAATTAGTCCTGAATATTCATTAGAAGGGCTGATGCTGAGGCTGAACCTCCAATACTTTCGCCACCTGATGCAAAGAACTGACTTATTGGAAAAGACCATGATGGTGGGAAAAATTGGAGGCGGGAGGAGAAGGGGATGACAGAGGATGAGATGGTTGGATGGAATCACTGACTGGATGGACCAAGAGTTTGAGTAAGCTCTGGGAGTTAGTGATGGACAGGGAAGCCTGGTGTGCTGCAGTCCATGGGGTAGCAAAGAGTCAGACACGACTGAGTGACTGAACTGAACTGAACTAAACTGAATTACAGAAAGTAAGAAGGAGACAAAAGCTAATAGATTTAGAGCTCTAAGGGCTTCAGTTATTGTATTACTCAGATATCGAACATAGAACAGCTATGCATATAATGGTTATAAAATAAAGGACATCATCACAAAAGTCATCCATCAAGTCTAGCATATTGGAAATTGACATCCAACTTCAAAACACAAGTGGAACTTCTAAATATGAAAAAGATAATACAAATACTCAAACACACACACACACACACTCACATTTAAGAGGAAAAATAGCAGGACAGATAACTAAAAATAGGATTAATGAAGTGAAAGATGCACCAGTAGAAATTACCAAAATAGCAGCTCAGAAATGTAAAGATATGGAAAAAATTTAATAATATGAAAATATATGGAGATTTGAATTTAAATGTCTTTCATAAGTCTAACAAAAATCACAAAAAGAGAATAAAGGTAATTGAAGGAGAGGCAGTTTTCAAGGAGATAATGACTGAATTTTTTTCCAGAACTCTTAAAAATAAGAATGTACAGGTGAATAAACCATATGCAAGCATCCAGAAAGAAGGCCAGAACATTTAAAAAGAAACAATAATTATAATTACAGCACCTTAGAATACAGTGAAACTATGTCTTCAAAGTTCTTAGACAAAATAATCTAGATTACCATATGATGTTAGATTTTCAGTCACTGTTCTAAAAAAGTTTTTTTCTTCTTTTAACCATGTTCTTATATAGTCCTCTCCGACATTAACTCTAAGGTTGTTCTTGTGCTTTGATTAATATGATATTATCAAATGTGAAGATTAAAAGCCCTTGGGAATTTAAGCATAGCTTCCTGCTTCTGGGAACTCAACCTCTATAATATGAAGAAGTCTAGGATAGCTCATTGAAGGATGAAAACATGTGAACTCATTCCAAGTGAGAACCTCCCAGATCAATTGTGGCAAAATAATACCCTTACAAACCTACCAAAGATGTCCACATCCTAATCTATGGAATATGTGGGTATATTACCTTACTAAGCAAAAGGGACCTTGCATTCAGATGTGATTAAAGGCTCTGAAATGGAGATGTTATCCTGGATTATTTGAGTGAGCCTAATGTCATCACAGGATTTTTAAAAGAGTCAAAGCAAGTCTAGTTCAGTTCTTTCGCTCAGTAGTGTCCAACTCTTTGTGACTCCATGGACTGCAGCACGATAAGCCTCCCTGTCCAGTGTCAATTCCTGAAGTTTACTCAAACTCATATCCATTGAGTCAGTGATGCCATCCAACCGTCTCATCCTCTGTCATCCCCTTCTCCTCATGCCTTCAATCTTTCCCACCATCAGGGTCTTTTCAAAGTAGTCAGCTCTTCGCATCAGGTGGCCAATATATTGGAGCTTCAGCTTCAGCATCAGTCCTTCCAATGAATATTCAGGACTGAGTTCCTTTAGGATGGACTGACTGGATCTCCTTACAGTCCAAGGGACTTTCAAGAGTCTTCTCCAACACCACAGTTCGAAAGCATCAATTCTTCAGCACTCAGCTTTCTTTATAGTCCAACTCTCACACTCATACATGACTACTGAAAAACCATAGCTTTGACTAGACAGAATTTTGTTGGCAAAGTAATGTCTCTGCTTTTGAATATGCTGCCTAGGTTGGTCATAGCTTTTCTTCCAAGGAGCAAGCATCTTTTAATTTCATGGCTGCAGACATCATCTGCAGTGATTTTGGAGCCCCCCCAAAATAAAGTCTCTCACTGTTTCCTTTCTTTCCCCATCTATTTGTCATGAAGTGATGGGACCAGATGCCATGATCTTAGTTTTCTGAATGTTGAGTTTTAAGCAAACTTTTTCACTCTCCTCTTTCACTTTCATCAAGAGGTCCTTTAGTTCTTCTTTGCTTTCTGCCATAAGGGTGGGGTCATCGGCATATCTCAGTTTATTGATATTTCTCCCAACAATCATGATTCCAGCTTGTGCTTCATCCAGCCCGGCATTTCTCATGATGTACTCTGCATATAAGTTAAATATGCAGGGTGACAATATACAGCCTTGACGTACTCCTTTCCCTATTTGGAACCAGTCTGTTGTTCCATGACCAGTTCTAACTGATGCTTCTTGACCTGCACACAGATTTCTCAGGAGGCAGCTCAGGTGGTCTGGTATTCCCATCTCTTTAAAAATTCTCCACAGTTTGTTGTGATCCACACAGTCAAAGGCTTTGTCATAGTCAATAAATCAGAAATTGAGATGTTATCTGAATTATCTGAATGAACCTAATGTCATCACAGGATCTTTAAAGGAGTAAAAGCAACAGATGACAACAAAAGCAGAGATGAGAGAGAGAGACATAAAGGGGGTGAGGAGAACAGAGATTTGAAGATACTACACTGCCATACTGCTGGCTTTGAAGAGAGGAAAGAGCCACAAGCCAAGGAATACATTCAACATCTAGAAGCTGAAAAATGTAAAGAAATAGATTCTTCCCTAGAGCCTCCAGAAGGATTTCATCTCTACTAACGCATTGATTTTGTGTAATACATTCATTTTGGAGTTATTATGAGATAATAAATTGGGGTTATTTAAAATTCCTCTTTGTATTGGTTTTTCCAGCTACAATGGAACACTAATACATAAGTGTTTCTCAACCAGAGAGAGACAATTTTGCTTCCCAGGGGGCATCTATCTGTAGATATTTTTGCTTGTCACAATTTTGGGTGTTCTGATGTCATTGAAAATATAGAAACAATGGATGCTGATAAATATGTTATAATACATAGAAAAGCCCCAGAAACATAATATTGTTGAGGTTTATTAACCCTACCCTAGACCAGCAAGCTCATGTTGATCCACAAACTGAATGAACCCCAAATAGGACCAGCAGAAGAGCCATCCAACTGAACACAGACTAAATTGAAGATTCAAAATCAACACCAAATAAAATAAATTGTGTTTTGCTATATAGCAATAGATAACTGATACATACATCCAGAAAAATCAATGTATGATAAATGAGACTGGAAAAAAAGACACTTTCAGATGAATCAGTTTAGTCGCTCAGTTGTGTCTGACTCTTTGTGATGCCATCTGATCCTCAAACATCTGCGTTCTGACTCACATGCTACTTTTGTTTATGATTTTATTTATGTTATTCTGTCACCATACATTATATGTTATTTTTATTAATTTATAAAGAAATCTATAGATATATATATATGCCTCTTTAACATTTTACTTATTTGCTTACTATTATGTATCTCATACTCTTCTTCTGACATCATTTGTTCATTCTTAAGAAGTTTATTTGGCTTAGGTCTCATTGGTAATCTCACTTTTTATTCATCTGAAATTAAAAGACACTTGCTTCTTGGAAGAAAAGCTATGAAAAACCTACACGGTATATTGAAAAGCAGAGACATCACTTTGCCAACAAATGTCTGTCTAGTCAAAGTTATGTTTTTTTTTTTTTTCTAGTAGTCATGTATGAATGTGAGAGTTGGATCATAAAGAAAGCTGAGCGCCGAAGAAATGATGCTTTTTGAACTGTGATGTTGGAGAAGGCTCTTGAGAGTCCCTTGGACTGCAAGAAAATCAAACCAGTCAGTCCTAAAAGAAATCAATCCTGAATATTCATTAGAAGGAATGATGCTGAAACTGAAGCTCCAAAACTTTGGCCACCTGATCCGAAGAACTGAATCACTGGAAAAACCCTGATGATGGGAAAGATTGAAGGCAGGAGGAGAAGGGGATGACAGAGGATGAGATGGTTGGATGGCATCACTGACTCAATGGGTATGAGTGTGAGTAAGCTCCAGGAGGTGGTAAATGAGAGAAAAGTTTGATGTGCTGCTGTTCATGGAGTCATAAAGAATTGGACATGACTGAGTAACTGAACAGCAATACAAAAATAATGATTAAATATTTTATAGATTATATTCAGTTTAAAGTTATTACAAAACAAGGGCTCTACTTCCCTGTATTGTATGATATATTCTTGTTGCTTATCTATTTTATACACAGTAGCTTATATGTCTTAATCCCTTTATTCTATCTTGTCTCTCTCCCCTTCTCTCTCCCCACTGGTAACCACTAGTTTGTTTATATATATATGTGAGTCTGTATATGTTTTGTTACATACCTTTATTTGCTTTATTTTTTAGATCCCACATGGAAGTGATAACAGAGTATTTGCCTCCCTCCACCTTGTCTACTTCAGTAATCATAATACTCTTGGTGTTGCCATGTTGTTGCAAAATGCATAATTTCATTCTGTTAAATGACTGAGTGTATATATATATATATATCACATTTTCTTTATCCATCCATATGTTGATGGACACTTAAGTTGCTTACCCTATATTGGCTATTGTAAATAATGCTGCTATGAAAATTGGAGTGTGTGTATCTTTTCAAATTACTGTTTTCATTTTCTTTGAATATTTACCGAGGAATGGAATTGCAGGATAATATGTAGCTCTTTTTTGGGGGCGGGAGGGAGAATTTGTCTTGTTTATTTATGTTTGTTTTTCTTTTTATTTATTTATGTATTTTTTATTAATTTATTTATTTTAGTTCTATTTTTAGTTTTAAAAAGATCTTCCATACTGTTTTCCATAGTTGCTGTACCAATTTACATTCCCATCAAAAGTGTACAAAGGTTCCGTTTTCTTCATATCCTCACCAATATTTGTTATTTATAGACATTTGATGAAAGTAATTCTGATAGACGTGAGTTGATATCTCATTGTAGTTTTGATTTGCATTCGTATAATGGATAGAGGTGCTGAGTGTCTTTTCATGTTCCTGTTATCCATCTGTTTACCTTCTTTGGGAAAATATCTATCAGGTCTTCTGCCCATTTTCAAGTTGGATTGTTTGTTTTTGTATGTTGAGTTGGATGACCTGTTCATATATTTTTGGAAATTAAATCCTTATCAGTCATATAATTTGCAAATATTTTCTTCCATTTTGGAGGTTTTTCCTTTAATTTTGTCGATGATTTCCTTTGCTATGCAAAAAGTTTTTTTTTATGTTTAATTAAGTCCCATTTGTCTGTTTCTGCATTAATTTATTTTGTTTAGGAGACATATCCAAAATATTACTATGAATTACAACGAAGGGTGCTCTAGGCTCTTTTCTAGGAATTTTATAGTGTCAGGTTTTACATTTAGGTCTTTAATCCATTTTGATCTTTTTTTTTTTTTGGTATATGATTTGAGGGAATGTTCCAATCTCATGTTTAACTTGTAACTGTCTTGTTTTCTCACCATCAGTTATTGAAAGACTGCTTTTTCTCCATTGTATATTCTTGCCTTCTTTTGTCAAAGATTAATTGACTGTGGGTGGCTGGGTTTATCTCTAGGCTCTCTATTTTTTGCCATTGATCTAAGCTTTGCACCACCTTCTGTTTCCAATATTGTTTGGTAGACAGTTTCCTGCTAGTATCTAGTGCTCTTTTGTTGTGGTGTGTCTCTGACCATGTTCTACTGGGTCCAAAACTACTTCTTAAATTGTATCTTGCTACCTAGAAGTCCTGGCACACCCCAGTCCATAAGTCACCAGTTCTTTCATGTTGTTCTGAAGAATGGATCCAGTAGGGCAAATGTGAACATTACACTTTAAAACTTTTATAAATTTTACTACTCTGTCCTTTGGATTCTTGATTCCATGAGCTTCACCTACGGTGAAAACTGACTATTCCAAACTGCTATGTTCATCCAGACACAAGCACAGTGTTTCATAAGTTGTTACATCAATTTCCTTATTAAGTCCTTATTAAGGACTTCCCTAGTGGCTCAGATGGTAAAGAATCTGCCTGCAATGCAGGAGACCCAGGTTTGATCCCTGCATCAGAAAGATTTCCTGGAGAAGGGAATGGCAAATTCCTGCCTGGAGAATTCCATGGACAGAAGAGCCTGGCAGGCTGATGCCCATGGAATTGCAAAGAGTCAGTCAGACACGACTGAGAGACTAACACACACATGCATCAGTTTCACATTTCCTCTGCTACACATGAATCAATTCATTTTTTTATCATGTAAAATAGTGGCTCTAAAATATCTCGTGTCCAATTCATTCTTCCAGTTGTAGAGGACAGAAAGAGGAGTAACTATATGATTTTTTTTTTGCTATAGAGGAAAGGGGGATCATTTTTCATACTTCATACTAAAACCTCTGGCATTTTATTCTCAATACCCTCATGAATTTTCTTTTTCTGCAAAACAGCTTTCAAAAATGAAAAAGCCTGTACTGTTTTTCCAAACTCTATGTCATCTAAAAGAATACTCTCTCTTTCTTGAATGAAGTGTCCATAGATAAGCTGAGCTGAGCCACCAGGGAAGCCTTCTTTCCCTTTGGTAATCTGTCAAATATCGAAATCAGATTGATTATATTCTTTGCAGCCATAGATGGAGAAGCTATATACAGTCAATGAAAACAAGATGTGGAGCTGACTATGGCTCAGATCATCAGCTCCTTATTGCAAAATTGAGGCTTAAATTGAAGAAAGTAAGGGAAACCACTGGACCATTCAAGTTTGACCTAAATTGCATCACTTATGACTATACAGTAGAGGTGATAAGTAGATTCAAGGGATGCGATCTGGCAGACAGAGTGCCTGAAGAATTATGAACAAAAGTTGGTAATGTTGTACAGGAGGCACTGACTAAAACCATTCCAAAGGGGGGAAAAAATGCAAGAAGGCAAAATGGTTTTCTGAAGAGACCTTACAAATTACTGAGAAAAGAAGAGAAGTGACAAGCAAAGGAGAAAGGAAAAGATATACCCAACTGAATGCAGATTTCCAAAGAATAGCAAGTAGAGAAAAGAAAGCCTTCTTAAGTAAATAATGCAAAGACCTAGAGGAAAACGATAGAATGGGTAAGACTAGCAATCTCCTCAAAACAATTAGAGATAGTAAGGGAACATTACCTGCAAAGATGGGCACAATAAAGGACAGAAACTGTAAGGACCTACCTAACAGAAGAGGTTGCAAGAATACACAGGACTGCATGAAAGAGGTCTTAATGACCCAGATAACCGCAATGGTGTAATCACTCACCTTCAGCCAGACATACTAGAGTGTGAAGTCAAGTGGGTATTAGGAAGTATTGCTGTAAACAAAACTAGTGGAGGTGATGAGATTTCAGCTGAGCTATTTCAAATCCTAAAAGATGATGCTTTAAAGTGCTACACTCAATATGTCAACAAATCTGGAAAACTCAGCAGTGGCCACAGGACTGGAAAAAGTCAGTTTTCATTCCAATCCCAAAGAAAGGTACTGCCAAAGAATGTGAAAACTACCATACAATTGTGCTCACTTCACATGCTAGCAAGGTTATAATCAAAATCCTTCAAGCTAGGTTTCAACAGTACATGAATTGAGAACTCCCAGATATACAGGCTGGATTTAGAAAAGGTAAAGGAACCAGAGCTCAAATTGCCAACATACACTGGATCATAGAAAAAGCAAGGAAATTCCAGAAAATATATATATTTTAAATCTATTTTGCTTCATTGACTATGCTAAAACATTTAACTGTGTGGATCACAACAAACTGTGGAAAATTCTTAAAAAGATGGGAATACCAGATGACCTCACTTGTTTTCTGAGAAACCTGTATGCAGGTCAAGAAGCAACAATTAGATCTGAACATGGAACAAAGGATTGGTTCAAAATTGGGACAGGAGTATGTCAAAGCTGTATATTGTCACCCGGCTTATTTAACTTACATGCAGAATACATCTTGTGAAATGCTAAGCTGGATGAATCCCAAGCTAGAATCAAGATTTTGGGGATAAATATCAATAATCTCAGAAGTGCAGATGATATCATTAATGGACGAAAGCAAAGAAGAAATAAAGAGCCTTTTAATGAGGGTGAAAAACTTGAAACTCAACAATCAGAAAACTAAGACTGTGGTATCCAGTCCCATCATTTCATGGCAAATAGAATGGGAAAAAGTGGAAGCAGTGACAGATTCCATGTTCTTGAGCTCCAACACCACTGCTGATGGTGACTGCAGCCATGAAATTAAAAGATGTTTGCACCTTGGAAGGAAAATTATGACAAACCTAGACAGCATATTAAAAATCAGAGACATCACTTTGCCACCAAAGGTCTGTACAGTCAATGCTATGGTTTTTTCAGTAGTCATGTATGGATGTGAGAATTGCATCATAAAGAAAGCTGAGTGCCAAAGAACCGACACTTTGAAATTGTGGTGCTGGAGAAAACTCTTGAGAGTCCTTTGGAGAGCAAAGAGATCAAACCAGTCAATTTTAAAGGAAATCATCTCTTAATATTCATTGGAAGCCCTGAGGTTGGAGCTAAAGCTCCAAAACTTTGGTTACCTGATGCGAAGAGCTGACTCATTGTAAAAGACCCTGATGTTGGGAAAGATTGATGGCAGGAGAAGGGAGTGACAGAGGAAGAGATGGTTGGATGAGATCACCTGCTCAATGCACATGAGTGTGAGCAAATTCCAGGAGATAGTGAAAGATAGGGAAGTCTGGCATGCTGCAGTCCATGGGTTGACAAAGAGTCAGACATGACTTAGTGACCAAACAACAAGAACAAATGCCTATTAATAGTATAAGGAATCGAGTCTCAATCTTCCAATAAGTGAAAAGCAACAGCAGATGATGGATATTTTCAGTCTAGGATAAGATTTTTCCAAATTTTTATCATCAAATATAATATTCCTGAAGCAATCTTTAACAGGTTTTACTTCTTGAAGTCTTAAAATGTACTTTACTTTCTTGAAAATTTGAATACAAGACAATGCAAATGATTTCCCATTTTCATCTACAGTAATAGTCTTTTATGATTGTTTCAGCAAAGTTTCTCATTATCTGGAGAAGAGGCAAGATGTCTTTCTCCTGGACGTCTTGTGTTTGCCAGTGGTTTCCACACCTGGTTTCTGGGTAGAAGGATCCATCTGGCCAAGTGGAGGGATCTGGCATCTTGGTTGAATTTACCACCAGATAGGGCCAAGAGATGACAAGGAGCAGGCCGAAGGGAGGATGGAAGCCAACATCACTCCTTGCTGCCTTCCATACATCACTCCACATCCCTGTCAGTCGGTCACCACATGACACAGGGAGAAAAGAGGGGGCCCAAAGGCATGCAGAGAGAAGGGATGGTGACTTCTGAGACAGTCATAGAGCCAGAGGATGCTGTGGAAACTGGCCAGGCAGTGCTCACCTAGTCCTCTTCAGTGCAAGTCAACCCCTTACCCTCCCTTTCAGTGTTGGGCCTCCTTCTACAACCCACAGCAATTTCCCAATTCTAAATGTTAGAATTCACCAGTGAAGCCATTGACTCTGGCCTTTTTCTGGAAGGTTTTTAATTACTGATTCAATTTATTTATAGGGAATTTGTCTGTTCATATATTCTATTTCTTCATGTTTCAGTCTTTTTATGTTTTATGTTTCTAGGAATTTATTCATTTCTTCCAGATTGTATAATTTGTTGGTATATAACTATTCAAAGAAGGCTGTTACAATCCTTTTTATTTATGCAATATTGGCTGTTATGTCTCCTTTTTCATTTATAATTTTATTTATTTGAGTCTTCTCTTTTTTCTTGGTAATATAGCTAATAGTTTGTCTATTTGTTTGTTTTCAAAAACTAACCCTTGGTATCATTGATCTTTTCTATTCTCCTTTTAGTCTCTAATTTATTTCCATTCTGATATTTATTTTCTTCCTTCTGTTAACTTTGGCCTTAGTTTGTTCTTTTTCTGGTTCCCTGATGTGTAAAACTAGATTTATTTGAACTCTTTTTTTTAAATGCAGACCTTTATCACAATGATCTTCCCTCACAACTGTTCTCACAGCACCCCATAAATTTTGGTATATGGTGCTTCATTTTCATTTGTCTCAAGATATTTTAAATTTAAATTTTGATTTGTAATTTGACACATTTGTTGTTTAATATACACCTGTCTGTGAATTTTCTGTTTTTTCCTATATATCTGGCTGTCTGTTTCTGATTCCAAGTTAGGAAGTTTTAGCTATTTCTTTGACTGAGCTTTCTGCCCCTTTATCCTTCTCTTCTCTTTCTGTGACTCCTACACTGCATATATTGGCTGCTTTCATGAGTCCTATAAATACCTTAAGTTAAATTCACTATTTTTATTTATTTCTTTATTTTCTTCATCTTTTTTATTATTTCTTCCTCTATTCAAATGTATTCCACTGTCTGTCTTCAGTTTCACTGATCTTCCTTTGCTTGATCTAGTCTGATGTTTAACCTCTCCCTTGAATTTTTCAATTCAGTGATTTCTGTTTGGTACTTTTTAACATTTTCTATCTCTTTGTTGAAATTATCCCTCTGATTATGAATCATTCTCCTGATCTTGGTTAACAACTTTATGACCTTTATTTTTAACTTTTATCAAGAAAATCAATTATCATTTTCATTGAGATCTTTTTCTGGAGTTTTATCTTGTTCTTTTATTTGTAACATATTCTACTTCTTCATTTTATTTTTACTACGTTGGTTTCTGTGCATTAGATTAAAAACAATCACCTCACTCAATCTTGAGTGGTCTCTTGTAGGAGATTGACTCCATCATTCAGCCTACAAGCTCCTGATTGTCTCTCAAACCTTCGATTGTTCAAGCCAGTTTGTTTTTAATGGCTACCAGTAGTTGAGAGTGTGCCAAGGCCTGCTAGTGCTCCAAAGAGGAAGATCACAGTTTACACCTAGATACACACTGACAGGAAGTTGTCTTATCATGCAACAGCTAGGAAAGGATGTGGCTAAGCTTCTTCCAGTAAGAAACTGTGAAACTGTGAGATGGACATCTTTGCTTATTCTGTGTACGCTGGTCCTGGAAATATACTCATGGGGGAGGTGCTTCTGCACCCACTAAGGGATGCTTCCTTTTTGCTACAGTCCTGTGGGGATCATGAGTCCAATCTCCATTGTCTATTAGAGCCAGGTGATTCAGGGGCCAGTCCCTCAGGCAGCAACTGCAAAAATTGGGCAACCATGTGTATAAGTTCCTTCCAGGGAGATACTAGCAATTCAGAGGGGCCTGGAGGCAGATGGTGAAAGAAATGTCCCCCAGCTTCTGCCTCTGGGAAGGATCAACACCAGCCTCTAGATGTGTGCTAAATTAGAAACTTGAACTTCAGGCAGCAGTTTTGAGAGTATGTATGTATAGGAGAATGGAATGGCAAACCACTTCAGTATTCTTGCCTTGAGAAACCCATGAACAGTATGAAAAGGCAAAAAGATAGGACACTGAAAGATGAACTCCCCAGGTCAGTAGGTGCCCAATATGCTACTGGAGATCAGTGGAGAAATAACTCCAGAAAGAATGAAGGGATGGAGCCAAAGCAAAAACAACACCCAGTTGTGAATAGGACTGGTGACAGAAGCAAGATTCGATGCTATAAAGAGCAATATTTGCATAGAAACCTGGAATGTTAGGTCTATGAATCAGGGTAAATCGGAGGTGGTCAAACAGGAGATGACAAGAGTGAACATCAACATTCTAGGAATCAGTGAACTAAGATGGACTGGAATGGGTGAATTTAACTCGGATGACCATTATATCTACTACTGTGGGCAAGAATCCTTTAGAAGAAATGGAGTAGCCATCATAGTCAAGAAAAGTGTCCTAAATGCAGTACTTGGATGCAATCACAAAAACGACGGAATGATCTCTGTTCCTTTCCAAGGAAAACCATTCAATATCATGGTAATTCAAGTCTATGCCCCAACCAGTAGTGCTGAAGAAGCTGAAGTTGAACAGTTCAACGAAGACATACAAGACCTTCTAGAACTAACATCCAAAAAAGATGTCCTTTTCATTATAGGAGACTGGAATGAAAAAGTAGGAAGTCAAGAAACATCTGGAGTAACAGGCAAATTTGGCCTTGGAGTACAGAATGAAGCAGGGCAAAGGCTAATAGAGTTCTGCCAAGAGAACGTGCTGGACATAGAAAACACCATCTTCCAACAACACAAGAGAAGACTCTACACATAGACATCACCAGATGGTCGACACTGAAATCAGATTGATTATATTCTTTTCAGCCAAAGATGGAGAAGATCTATACAGTCAGCAAAAATAAGACCAGGAGCTGACCATGGCTCAGACCATGAACTCCTTATTGCCAAAATCAGACTGAAATTGAAGAAAGTGGAGAAAACCACTAGAACATTCAGGTATGACCTAAAACAAATCCCTTATGACTATACAGTAGAGGTGAGAAATAGATTTAAAGGACTAGATCTGATAGACAGAGTACCTGATGAACTATGGATGAAGATTTGTGACATTATACAGGAGACAGGAATTGACCATCCCCAAGAAAAAGAAATGCAAAAAAGCAAAATGGCTGTCTAAGGAGCCCTTACAAATAGCTCTGAAAAGATGGGAAGTGAAAAGCAAAGGAGAAAAGGAAAGATATACCCATTTGAATGAAGAGTTCCAAAGAATAGCAAGGAGAGATAAGAAAAGCCTTCCTCAGCGATCAATGATGCTGTGAAAGTGCTGCACTCAATATGCCAGCAAATATGGAAAACTCAGCAGTGACCACAAGACTGGAAAAGTAAATTTTCATTCCAATCCCAAAGAAAGGCAATGCCAAAGAATGCTCAAACTACCACACAATTGCACTCATCTCACACGCTAGTAAAGTAATGCTTAAAATTCTACAAGTCAGGCTTCAGCAATACGTCAACCATCAACTTCCAGATGTTCAAGCTGGGTTTAGGAAAGGCAGAGGAACCAGAGATCAAATTGCCAACTCTGATGGATCATTGAAAAAGCACGAGAGTACCAGAAAAAACATCGATTTCTGCTTTATTGACTATGCCAAGCCTTTGTCTGTGTGGATCACAATAAACTGGAAAATTCTGAAAGAGATGGGAATACCCGAACACTTCAACTGCCTCTTGAGAAACCTGTATGCAGGTCAGGAAGCAACAGTTAGAACTGAATATGGAACAACAGACTGGTTCCAAATAGGAAAATGAGTATGTCAAGGCTGTATATTGTCACCCTGCTTATTTAACTTATATGCAGATTACATCATGAGAAACGCTGGGCTGGATGAAGCACAAGCTGAAATCAAGATCACCAGGAGAAATATCAATAACCTCAGATATGCAGATGATACCACCCTTATGGCAGAAAGTGAAGAAGAACTAAAGACCTCTTCATGAAAGTGAAAGAGGAGAGTAAAAAGTTGGCTTAAAGCTCAACATTCAGAAAACTAAGATCATGGCATCTGGTCCCATCACTTCATGGCAGATAGATGAGGAAACAGTGGCTCACTTTATTTTTCTGGGCTCCAAGGTCACTGCAGTTGGTGATTGCAGCCATGAAATTAAAAGACACTTACTCCTTGGAAGGAAAGTTATGACCAACATAGACAGCATATTAAAAAGCAGAGCCATTGGTTTGCCAAAAATGTCCGTCTAGTCAAGGCTATGGTTTTCCCAGTAGTCATGTATGGATATGAGAGTTGGAGTATAAAGAAAGCTGAACACCGAAGAATTGATGCTTTTGAAGTGTGGTGTTGAAAAACTCTTGAGAGTCCCTTGGACTGAAAGGAGATCCAAACAGTCCATCCTAAAGGAGATCATTCCTGGATATTCATTGGAAGGACTGATGTTGAAGCTGAAACTCCAATACTTTGGCCATCTAATGCGAAGGGCTGACTCATTGGAAAAGACTCTGATGCTACGAAAGATTGAGGGCTGGAGGAGAAGGGGGCAACAGAGGCTGATATGGCTGGATGGCATCACCGACTCGATGGACATGGGTTTGGGTGGACTCAGAGAGTTAGCAATGAACAGGGAGGACTGGCATGCTGCGGTTCATTGGGTCGCAAAGAATCGGACACGACTGAGTGACTGAACTGAACTGAACTGAGGTATACCCCTTTTAGGAAAAGACTTGGGAGATGGTAATTTTTGCCTGCTCCCTCCGTGCTGACCTCAGAGGAGATAGCTAGATAAGAGTTCCTTTGTTTGGTACATTCTTTTGGGACTCATGAATGGAAGCCATGTTGGCTAACAGAGCCAGGCAATCAAAGGATTTGTTCTAAGGCAGCAGAACAAAAGCAAAGTATAGACATGCATACAAGTTCCTTTCAGGAAGATACTGATTACGTGGATTCAGCTATGTAGGAGATGGCATGGTGACTGCCAATTTCCCCAGTCTTTGGGGAGGACTGCAA
Source organism: Giraffa tippelskirchi (assembly GCF_054371585.1). Taxonomy (NCBI): domain Eukaryota; kingdom Metazoa; phylum Chordata; class Mammalia; order Artiodactyla; family Giraffidae; genus Giraffa; species Giraffa tippelskirchi. The sequence continues at coordinate 67,847,699 of NC_137289.1, forward strand.
CTACTCTTTAGATATGTGCTAAATTAGGAATTTGACTTTCAGGCAACAATTTTTAAAGTAAACAGATGGACACTTTTTAAGGAGAGATTGGCAGGAGGAAATTTCTAGTTGCTCCCTCTGCACTAAGCCCTGGGGATACAGCCATCGTGAGTGCTTGCCACCCATTAACACCCCTCTTTTGTTTCCTGCATACAAGCATCACTGGCTTTCAGAGCTAGGTGTTTTGGAGTATCCATTTTTCGTTTGAGTGTCTTGCAAGTTAAGGCACTAGATGTGGGATAAAAACCCTTTGCTCCTCGGGAAAATTCTAGAAGTTAGAGTTCCCTCTGGATTGTATGGAATCATGCCAAGAGTGGTATTTATGGTGAGAGTGTTTCAGCCTTTCCTACTCATTTTAATGAGAGCTTTTCTTATTTGTTTATCGTGTAGTAGTTGCTCAGCTCAATTCAGGATACCTTTCAAAGATAATTGTCTTGTGTGTAGCTGTATATTCACTGAGGCAATGGGAGGAGGGGAGTTCGGAAGCCTCCTTTGTTGCCATCTTGGTCTATTTCCATCCTGTAGCCTTTTAATTTAAATTCCATTTTGTTTAATATTTGTTTAGCCCTCCATTCTATTTTTCTTCCTATTTACATGGAATATCTTTTCTTATCATTTCACTTTCAATCTATTTGTGTCTTCAGAACTAGAGTCTTTTGTAGATGACATAGAGATGGTTCGCTTTTTTTTTTTTTATCCATTTTGTCAATCTCCAACTTTTGACTGGAAATTTTAGTCTGTTTACCTACTAAGTATTTACCAATATGAAGCAACTTCTGTAATTTTGCTATTTGTTTTGTATGTGCCTTTTAACTTTTTTGGTCCCTCATTTTCTGCATCATTGCCTTTTGTTGTTAGTTGATTTTTTTGTAGCAAAACATATAAATTCCCTTCCCAATTCATTTTGTGTATTCTATAGCTGTTTTCTTATTGGTGACCATGGGGATAACATGTAACATCTTTAAGCAATAAAGCTGAACTTAATTTTTTAGCAGTTTAACTTTAGTAACATACAAAAACACTGTCTCTGACTATATATCTCCATTTCTACTTCCTTTCAGTTACTAATGATATAAATTATGCCTTCATATATTTTCCAAAATGTAGACTAGTAATTATTTTTATGTGTTAATCTCTTAAATCAGTTCAGTTCAGTTCAGTTCAGTCACTCAGTCGTGTCTGACTCTTCGCGACCCCATGAACCACAGTATGCCAGGCCTCCCTGTCCATCACCAACTACCAGAGTCCACCCAAACCCATGTCCACTGAGTCGGTGATGCCATCCAACTGTTATCTCATCCTCTGTTGCCCCTTCTCCTCCTGCCCTCAATCTTTCCCAGCACCAGGGTCTTTTCCAATGAGTCAGCTGTTTGCATCAGGTGGCCAAAGTATTGGAGTTTCAGCTTCAGCATCAGTCCTTCCAATTAATATTCATGACTGATTTCCTTTAGGATGGACTGGTTGGATCTCCTTGCAGTCCAAGGGACTCTCAAGAGTCTTCTCCAATAGCACAGTTCAAAAGCATCAATTATTCTGTTCTCAGCTTTCTTTATAGTCCAACTCTCACATCCATACATCACCACTGGAAAAACCATAGCCTTGACTAGACGGACCTTTGTTGACGAAGTAATGTCTCTGCTTTTGAATTTCTGTCTAGGTTGGTCATAACTTTCCTTCCAAGGAGTAAGTGTCTTTTAATTTCATTGCTGTAATCACCATCTGCAGTGATTTTTGATCAAGTAGAAAGCAAAAAGCAAAAGTTTCAAATCAAAGTACAATTATAGCTTTTATAATTTTCTATATACTTACCTTTGCCAGATTTCTTGATGTCTTCATGAGGCAGAAGTTGTTAGACAGTATGGGACTTTTGAGACCTCAATTCCTTTTTTTTTTTTTAATTTCATTTTTTTTTACTTTTCAAGTAAGTGTCTCATCCTTTGTTCCAATTTCCAAGCATTCAGAAGAGTGCCTCCCTGGTCTGGTAAGTCATGTTGGCAGACCCAGGTCAAGACAATCATTAACTGCTGTCCAATTTATCAAGAAAAATAGAAAAAAAATCCAGGTACACAGGTAGCTCCTAAACATATATCTAGCTCTTAAATAATTTTCTGCGCTCTTGAGAAAGGGTCAAGGGATGGCCTCACAATGTCTGGAAAAACTAAGAGATCCAAGAAAGCCATAAAAATGACAAAATGTTAATTGAAACGTTTAAATTAACTGGTCAAAAATGACATATATTAAAGTCACAAGCTAACCAAAAATATACAGATCAATACAAGTAAAGATATAAAGCTGCTGTAATCCCCACTTTTTGGGGACTCTTCATGCCCTCTCATTGTCTATGCTGAGGACTTTGTATCTCTGTCTTTTAAAATAAACTTTGCCTGTGTGAATGGTTGTGAGTTTGTGGAGTTTCTTGGCTCCTGGAACAGAACAGAACCTGGGTTCCTGTTTCATTCATATGTGTTCAGTTCAGTCGCTTAGTCGTGCCCGATTCTTTGCGACTCCATGAACTGCAGCACGCCAGGCCTCCCTCCATCACTAACTCCCTAAGTCCACCCAAACCCATGTCCATCAAGTCGGTGATGCCATCCAGCCATCTCATCCTCTGTCACCCCCTTCTCCTCCTGCCCTCAATCTTTCCCAGCATCAGGGTCTTTCCCAATGAGTCAGCTTTTTGCATCAGATGGCCAAAGTATTGGAGTTTCAGCTTCAACATCAGTCCTTCCAATGAACACCCAGGACTCATCTCCTTTAGGATGGACTGGCTGGATCTCCCTGCAGTCCAAGGGACTCTCAAGAGTCTTCTCCAACACCACACTTCAAAAGCATCAATTCTTCGGTGCTCAGCTTTCTTTGTAGTCCAACTCTCACATCCATACAGTACTCTCCTGTTACTTCAACATGAAGAACCCCCTTTAGCATTTCTTGCAGGGTAGGTCCAGTGATAATGAACTCCCTCAGCTTTTGTTTACCTGTATTTTGCCTTGTTTTTCAAGGACAATAAAAGACTCTTGGTTGACAATTTTATTTCTTCAGTTATTATTTGTTTGAGTTCTAAAATTGCTATTTGGTTCTTTATAACTCCCCTTCTCTCCTGAGACTTTCAGCTTTTATTTGAACATATTTGTAATTGTCTGTTGATGCATTTTTTTGATGGCTGTTTTAAAATATTTGTCAGATAATTCTAACTTGTGTTTCCATTTCAGTGTTTGTAAACTTTGTTCCCTTTTCCCTTTAAGGTGAGGTTTTTTCTAGTTCATGTTATACTGTGTGATTTTCAAATTAAGCCTGAATATTTGGGGTATTATGTTATGAGATTTGGGGTCTTATTTTAACTGTTTTCACTAGGATTTCATGCACTGCTCCAATTGAAGAATAACAGAGGAGCTAGCTATTGAAAGTAGAAGTCCAGTTTCCTTATTTGATCTCCACTGACAGACAAGAGGGGAAGAGTCTCCCTGTTATAGCTGTGCAGGAGTTAGTATTCTGGTTACTCAGATAGGCTCCACTAATATATCTCCCCATGTGAAAGGCAGAAGTGCTTTACTACTGCTTCCCACATGGAGCAGTAATTTCTATTGACACTACAGGTGAGGGGATGAACTTGTTAACTTTGAGCCAATGCCAATGTCCTGACTATCTAATAAGACTTCTCTGATATCACTCCAGTAGAAGTGCCTTTTTTTTTTACCTGCATCCATTGACATTTCTGAGTTTCAGACTTCTTAAAATCCAAACCTTGAATATAAGAGGCAAAAAAAAAAAAATCCAAGAACTGACCACCATGTCTTTTTTTTGGGTTTTAATATCCCCAACCAGTCCTTCTTCTTTTCTCTATTTTTAAAAATATTTCCTTGTATTATATGGTATATAATAACTGTAGTATATTTGCACTTACTGAAAGGGGCTAAGGAAAAGTATGTCTAGTCTATCTTTCTAGAAGGATTTTTAAAAAATCTATTGAGATTTTTATATGTTATTTGTCCTTTAATTCTATTAATCTGGTAAAGGACTTTTATTGATTATTTTAAGTGTTAAGCTAGCTGGCATTATGAATTAACTCTATGTGGCTTTATAGTAGTATCATTTTAATATATTTCATATTCAATATTCTAACATTTTATTATAGATGTTTTAATCACTATTCTTAGCAGAGATTGGCATATACTTCTTGTTTTTTGAAAATCTTCTTGACATGTTTTGGTATATGGGGTATTTTGACTTCTTAAAAATTGGTAAAACAATGCTGTCTACTTTTTGCTATTTCATGGAAGAATTTATGTCTATACTGTAATTTACTCTTAAAAATTGATAACACTTTTACAATTTAATTCATAGCAGAGCTTGAAAGTGAAATCATTCAGTCATGTCTGACTCTTTGAGATCCCATGGACTATATAGTCCGTGGAATTCTCCAGGCCGGAATACTGGAGTGGGTAGCCGTTCCCTTCTCCAGGGGGTCTTCCCAACCCAGGGATTGAGCCCAAGTCTCCCACATTGCAGGCAGATTCTTTACCAGCTGAGCCAAGATGCAAAGAGCTGACTCATTTGAAAAGACCCTGATGCTGGGAAAGATTGAGGTCAGGAGGAGAAGGGGACGACAGAGGATGAGATGGTTGGATGGCATCACCGACTCAGTCGACGTGGGCTTGGGTGGACTCCGGGAGTTGGTGATGGACAGGGAGGCCTGGCGTGCTGCTGTTCATGGGATCGCAAAGAGTCGGACATGACTGAGCGACTGAACTGAACTTACAATTTAATGATCTTGACCTGAAATTTACTGTGCAAGAAAGTTTTAATAAGGAAATAATTACTTTTAGTAAATATGGGGTTTCTGGGATTTTCTATATTTTTATCAACTTACTAGTTTTATTTTAGAAAACTGTTCACATCTTATTGAATCTGTAGGATCTGTAGTTATGCCTCATTCCATTCATTACCTTTGCAATTTTTAACTGTTTTAAGGAATACTTATGACTATCAATTGGAGAAGGCAATGGCACCCCACTCCAGTACTCTTGCCTGGAAAATCCCATGAATGGAGGAGCCTGGCAGGCTGCAGTCCATGGGGTCACTGAGTCGGACACGACTGTGCGACTCCACTTTCACTTTTCACTTTCATGCCCTGGAGAAGGAAATGGCAACCCACTCCAGTACTCTTGCCTGGAGAATCCCAGGGACCGGGGAGCCTGGTGGGCTGCCGTCTATGGGGTCGCACAGAGTCGGACACGACTGACGCGACTTAGCAGCAGCAGCAGCATGACTATCAATTTTATAAGCATCGTTTAGTGTTGTTTCGCTGTCTGTTATGTACTGAATGTTTGTATCCCCGCCCTACATGCATATGTTGAAATATTAATCGACAGTGTTTCTATATCTGGAGACAGGGTTTCTAAGGAAATATTTAAGATTAAATGAAGTCATAAAAATGGGGCACGGGTACAATAGGATTGTTGTTGTCATTCAGTCACTAAGTCATGTCGAAATCTTAGCAACCCCATGGACTGCAAAACGCCAGGCTTCCCTGTCTTTTACTATCTTCCAGAGTTTGTTCAAACTCATGTCCATTGAGAAGGTGATGCCAAACAACCATCTCATCCTCTGTCACCCCCCACTCCTCCTGCCCTCAATCTTTCCCAGCATCAGGGTATTTTCCAGTAAGTCAGTTCATGGAGCTTTAGTTTCAACATCAGCCTCCCAATGAATATTTAGGTTTGATTTCATTTTGGATTGACTGGTTTGATTTTCTTATAGTCCAAGGGGCTCTCAAGAGTCTTCTCCAGCACCACAATTTGAAGGCATCAATGCTTTGGCATTCAGCCTTCTTGATGGTCCAATTCTCACATCCATACATGATGATGGGATGAACTTTGACTATACAGACCTTGTCAGTAAAGTGATGTCTCTGCTTTAATGTGTCATCTAAGTTTATCATAGCTTTCCTTCCAAAAGCAAGTATCTTAATTCTGTGGCTGCAGTCACCGTTCGAGGTGATTTTGGAGCCCAAGAAAACAAAATCTGTCACTGCTTCCACTTTTCCCCCATCTATTACCATGAAGTGATGGGACCAGATGCCATGATCTTAGTTTTTTGAATGTTGAGTTTTAAGCCAGCTTTTTCACTCTCCTCTTTCAACCTCATCAAGAAGTTCTTTAATTCCTGTTTGCTTTCTGGCGTTAGAGTGGTATCATCTGCATATCTGAAGTTGTTGATATTTCTCCTGGCAATTGTGATTCCACGTTGTGATTCATCCAGGCTGGCATTTCACATGATGTACTCAACACATAAGTTAAATAAGTAGGGTGACAATATACAACCTTGAAATACTTCTTTCCCAATTTTGAACCAGTTCGTTGTTCCATGTCCAGTTCTAACTGTTGCTTCTTGTCCTGCATACAGGTTTCTCAGGAGACAAGTAAAGTAGTCTGATATTCTCATTTTGAAGAATTTTCCACAGTTTATTGTGCTCCATACTGTCTAAGGCTTTAGCATAGTCAATGAAGCAGAAGTAGATGTTTTTGTGGAATTGCTTTGTTTTCTCTATGATCCAATGGATGTTGGCAATTTGATCCCTGGTTCCTCTGCCTTTTCTAAACACAACTTGTACATCTGCAAATTATTGGTTCATGTACTGCTGAAATCTAGCTTGAATAATTTTTTTTATCATAAACTTGCTAGCATGTGAAATAAGTGCAATTGTATGGTAGTTTCAACATTCTTTGGCATTGTCTTTCTTTGGGATTGGAATGAAAACTGACATTTCCCAGTCCTGTGGCCACTGCCGAGATTTCCAAGTTTGCTGACATATTTTGTGTAGCACTTTAACAGCATCATATTTTAAGGTTTTAAATAGCTCATCTGGAATTCTGTTACCTCCTCTAGCTTTGTTCATAGTAATGTTTCCTATGGTCCTTTTGAGTTCACACTCCAGGATGTCTGGCTCTAGGTGAGTGACCACACCATCATTGTTATCCAGATCATTGAGACGTTTTTTTGTATAGTTCTTCTGTGTATTTCTGCCACCTCTTCTTAATCTCTTCTGCTTCTCTTAGGTTTTTACTGTTTCTGTCCTTTATTGTACCCATCCTTGCATGAAATGTTTTCTTGATATTTCTAATTTTCTTGAAGAAATCTCTAGTATTTCCCATTCTATTTTTTTCCCTCTAGTTCTCTGCATTGTTCGCTTAGGAAGCCTTTATTATCTCCCCCTGCTATTCTCTGGAAGCTTGCATTCATTGGTTATATCTTTCCCTTTTTTATTTGCCTTTGGCTCCTCTTCTTTTCTCAGCTATTTGTAAAACTACCTCAGACAACCACTTTGCTTTCTTGCATTTCTTTTTCTTTGAGATGGTTTTGATCACTGTCTCCTGTGCAATGTTACAAATCTCTGTCCATAGTTTTCCAGGCACTCTGTCTACCATATCTAATTCCTTGAATCTATTCATCACCTCCACAATGATTTTGGTAATAACTGAATGGGCTAGTGTTTCTCCCTACTTTCTTTTTAAACTTGAATTTTGCTATAGGGAGTTGATGATCCTAGCCACAGTCAGCTCCAGGTCTTGTTTTTGCTGCCTGTATGGAGCCTCTTCATCTTCAGATGTAAAGAATAAGTCTATGTGATTTTGGTATTGACCATCTTGTGATGTCCATGTGTAGAGCTGTCTCTTGTGTTGTTGTAATAGGATTAATGACTTTGTAAATAGAGGCACCAGAGAGCTTGCTCTCTTTGTTACAAGCACAAAGAAGTCATATGAACACAGTGAGAAGGCAGCTTAGAAGACAGAAAGAGCCCTCACAAGAAACTAAACAGTACTGGACCTTAACCTTGGATTTTCTAGCCTTCAGAACTGTGAGAAAATTAATTTCTGCTGTTTAAGCCATGAAGACTGTGACTTTTTTTTTTATACAGCCTTGATAGACTAAGAAACTGTCACAAAATTACAACAAACATAGCACCATAAAAACACAGAAATTTATTATTTCCAATCACTTTAGATCACAATTCCGGGTGGATTTCATTTATTTGTTTATTTATTTGCTGTTAATTTTGGTGACGGTATCTTTTTTTTTTTTTTCATTTTGTGGTCTTACATGGCTAAAATCAGAGATAGAGGATTCCTGTGATATACCAGTAGCAATAAGAAACAAAATACATATCTTGGTATCAAGAGAGCATTATATTATAAAAAATAACTAAATATGTGAGATCAGCTTTGTAATTAGGATTTGAGCAGAGGCTAGATGATTTTTAAGACTATATTAGAAAATGTCTAAATTTCTTTCAGCAAATCATTTGTGAGACTGTTTTCCAAGTTGATTCTACCATTATACATTCCTACTAGAAATATATGAGAATTTTAATTGGCCCCCTATGGTGTTCATTACATATTTAAAATATTGGTCCTTAATTTCTGACTTCTGCTGAATCTCATTAGCTCTTTCACATTGAGGCTTTGTCTTACAAGTGAGTGGAGGAGGAAATGGCAACCCACTCCAGTATTCTTGCCTGAAAAATTCCATGGACAGTGGAGCCTGGCAGGCTACAATCCATATGGTCACAAAGAGTTGGACACAATTGAGCACACATTCACAGCACAGCTTACAAGGGAGATTTTGTTGGTTAGTTTTGATAGTTCATGGAGGATATGACCCTCCTGCTCCATCTTCTAACTATAGCCTCTTTGCAGTCACCTCTGAATTTCCTATGTAATGAAGTTTCTATGCATGTGAAAAAGTAAAGCAAGCAAACAAACAAACAAAAAACACCAAAAATTTAAACACACACACACACACACACACACAAGAAACTTGTAGATACTATATAGGGGAACTAAGTTATGTTTCTGATATATAATGAGTGAGTGAGTGATAGTCGCTCAGTCATGTCCAACTCTTTGTGACCCCATGAACTGTAGCCTGCCAGGCTCCTCTGTCCATGGAATTCTCCAGGCAAAAATACTGGAGTGGGTTACCATTTCCTTCTCCAGGGGATTTTCCCGACCAAAGGACTAAACATAAGTCTCCTGCATTGCAGGCAGATTCTTTACCATCTGAGCCACCAGGAAAGCCTAGTATTAAGAGACATTTCTAAGTATGAAGACAGGTCAACTTAAAAAGTATCAGCGGATATATGCTTGATTTTATCGTGTAATCTATAGACAATGCATTAGAAATTGCAATGAATCAATACACCTTTTCCAAAGGAATATCCAAGACAGAAGAAACAATAAATTTTTAAATAACAATCATCAATCAGATGAAATAATTTAGATGAAGCTTATCTCTCTTGAAGAGATGGAGACTGGGTAAGTGGCCAGATATGTAATAATTGGGCATTACAGAAAGACCAAAGAGCACACCACCAGGGGCCTGGTTCTCCTAGCCAGCCCCAACCTGACAAACCCAAGGGCAGAGCTGCTGGAACTAACACAGCGAGGGTGGGGCCATGGGCCTAGGAAGCAGTGAGGAAGGGATGTAGGTGCCACCATGAAGAAACAGTTGAAATGTGCTCCTTTTTATGGCTGAGTAGTATTTTATTGTATATTTGCACCACAGCTTCTTTATCCATTCATCTGTCCATGGACATCTAGGTTGCTTCCATGTCCTAGATATTGTAAATAGTGGTGCAATGAACATTGGGGTACATGTTTCTTTTTCAATTAGGGTTTCCTCAATTAGGGTCTATGCCTAGGAGTGGGATTGCTGGGTCATATGGTGGTTTTATTCCTAGTTTTTTTAAGGAATCTCCATACTGTCTTCCATAGTGGATGTGGCAATTTACATTCCCACCAGCAATGTAAGAGGATTCCCTTTTCTCCACACCCTCTCCAGCATTTATTGTTTGTAGACTTTTTGATGATGGCCATTCTGACTGGTGTGAGGTGATATCTCATTGTAGTTTTGATTTGAATTTCTCTAGTAATGAGCGATGTTGAACACCTTTTCATGGGTTTGTTAGCCATCTGTATGTTTTCTTTGGAGAAATGTCTATTTAGGACTTTTTCCCAGTTTTTGATTGTGTTGTTTGTTTTTCTGGTATTGAGTTGTATGAGCTGCTTGCATGTTTCATTTGCTATTATTTCCTCCCATTCTGAGGTTTGTCTTTTCACCTTGCTTGTAGTTTCCTTTGCTGTGCAAAAACTCTTAAGTTTAATTAGGTCCCACCTGTTTATTTTTATTTTCATTATTCTAGGAGGTGGTTAATAGAAGTTCATGCCTTATGTCATTGAGTGTTTTGCCTATGTTTTCCTCTAGGAGTTTTATAGTTTCTGGTCTTACATTTAGGTCTTTAATCCATTTTGAGTTTATTTTTGTGTATGGTGTTAGGAAGTGTTCTAATTTCATTCTTTTGCATGTAGCTGTGGAAGAACCTAGAACCTAGAGCCTATTATAGCTGAGTGAAGTAAGTCAGAAAGAGAAATATAAATATTGTATACTGACACATATATATGAAATCTAGAAAGATGATACTGATGAATTTATTTTCAGGGAAGCAAGGGATAAACAGACATAGAGAACAGACCTATGGCTGCGAGGGGAGGGGAGGAGGGAGAAGCTGCAATATATGGAGAGAGCAACATGGAAATTTACAATACCATATATAAAATAGATAGCCAATGAGAATTTTCTGTATGACTCAGGGAACTTAACCAGGGGCTCTGTGACAATCTAGAGGGTTGGGACGGGGGGGAGATGGGAGGGAATTTCAGGAGGGAGGTGACATGGCATGGGTCTACCTATGGCTGATTTTTGTTGATGTATGACAGAAAACCACAAAATTCTGTAAAGCAATTATCCTTCAATTAAAAAAATAAAGTAGCAAAAAAAAAAAAAAAAGAAGAAGCAATTCAGCCACATGAAGCAGCTGGCCAACCAGACTGTGGGCAGAGCAGAGAAAACAGAAGACCTCAGTAAAGATCTGTTACAGATCTAGCGGTGCCTAGACACGGTGCACTCCATGTGTCACCATTTCCAGAAGTACCTCATGGCCTGCTTCCAGCCAAGAAGAGACACAAAAAACTCCCTCTGAGAACTCTCACTCATAATATGCAGGAAGCATCAGTTCAGCTAGAAGACACTCTCTTGGGGAAGATGCTGGAGAGGTGTGGAGATGTTGAGAATCAGCTGGCTCTAGAACTTTCTCAGCACAAAGTCTTTGTCAAGAAAGAGATTGTGGACCCCCTGTACAGCATAGCAGATGTGGAGATTCCCAACATCTAGAAACAGAGGAAGCAGCTAGCCAGACTGGTGTTAGACTAGGACTTGGTCAGAACCAGGTAGCACCAGGCTCACAAATCTTTAGGAACCAATTTGCAGGGGCTTCCATCAAAAACAGATGACCTAGAGGAAGAAATGGATGAAGTTGGAAATAAAGAACAGTGCAAGGATCAGCTTGCAATGGACATGTACAACTTTATGGTCAAAGAAGGGGAGTACAGCAAATTCTTTGTTACCTTATTAGAAGCTCAAGCAGATTACCATAGAAAAGCATTAGCAGTCTTAGAAAAGGCCCTTCCCGAGTTGCAAGCCCATCAAGATAAGTGAGTGGAGAAGTCCACCTTTGGGGCGCCTTTGGAAGAACACCTGAAGCAGGGCAGTGGTGAGATGTGCTGCGCCTTGAGGCTTGCCTGATGCTATTTCTGGAGACAGGCAAGAAGGAGGAGGGCCTTTTCCCAACTGGGGCTGGGGCCTCGAAGTTAAGGAAACTGAAAGCTGCTCTAGACTGTTCTACTTCTCACCTGGATGAGTTCAACTCCGCACCCTCCCAACACTGCAGCAGGTGCTTTAAAGTTCTATTTACAGGAACTGCCTGAACCTTTGATGACTTTTAATCTGTGTGAAGAATGGACGCAAGTTGCAAGTGTACAGGATCAAGACAAAAACTTCAGGATTTGTGGAGAACATGTCAGAAGTTGCCACCACAAAATTTTGTTAACTTTAGGTATTTAATCAAGTTCCTTGCAAAACTGGCTCAGACCAGTGACATTAATATAATGACTCTCAGCAACCTTGCAATCGTGTTAGGCCCTAACTTCTTATGGGCCAAAAATGAAGGAACGCCTGCTGAGATGCTAGCAGCCACATCCATCCATGTGGTTGCAGTCATCAAACCCTACATTCAGTGTGTCATCTGGTTATTCCACAAAGAGGTGGAAATTAGCATGTCAGAAGCATTCGTACCTCTCACAACCCCAAATTCTAGTCACTCATCCCACACTGGAAATGACCCTGTTGACTCAGGGACCCTGGAAAGAAGCAGCCTGCCAATATGGTGGTGATGGAGGGAGACCTGGTGAAGAAGGAGAGCTTTGGTGTGAAGCTTATGGACTTCCAGGCCCACTGGCGGGGTGGAACCCTAAATAGAAAGCATTCATTCCCTTCTTTTCAGCTGCCACTCTGGCCCACAGATGAGAGCACCTTGGCTCCAGGGGGCCCAGAGTCTCCTCCCCAGAGCTCTAGGGCTGAAAGCAGCACAGGGGGTGGGACTGGCCCCTCCTCTGAGGGCATACTGGGGCAGGGGCCCAGCCCGGGGGACAGCAGTCCTCCAAAGCCCAAGGACTCTGCCGATGCACCTGCACCTGGGAGTCAGGTCAGCAGTCAGACCCCATCACCCCCACCCACCCCCCGCCCCAGGCCCAGTCAGTTGCCAGCTCCCATCAGCTCTCTGTGGCCCTCCTCCCCCTGCACACAAATTCCACCAGCCCGAGCCCACACAGTGTGAGCCAAACTGTTAAAAAGCCTGCTCCTGAAACCAGGAAACCCGCCTCCCAGCCATCCTGAGGGCCAGAGTTCTCCAGAAACACCTCAACATCCACCCAGCTAGTCACCAAAGCCGTCTACCTGAAGCCCTTCTCCCCCTACTCAGCCCCCGGGCCAGGCCCCAGAGTAGGACTGCGCCACCTCACAGCTCTCCACACCTCCGAGGTACTCCAGCAGCCTGCCTCTGATCCAAGCCCCCAACCACCCGCCGCCACAGGCTCCCACGCAGGCCACACAGCCGGCTGCACTCACCAAACCCGGCAGCAGGGCCCACCCACCACCGAGGCGCCCAGTGAACCTGGACTCCAGCAGGTGTCCCACACCCCTCCCCAGACATCAACAACCCCTAGCATCCCGCCCCTCGGGAAACAGAACCCCGGCCAGGCAGTAAGTAACTCCGAGACCGCACAGCAACACGCTGGAACCTAACCGAGACCTAAACCAGTACCAAAGCTGAGGAACTGGCCCATCGTCCCCATCCCCGCCCCCTCATCCTCCTGCCGCCCATCCCATCGGGGATGGCAACCTCATCATCGCAGCTCCCACCGCCTCCAAAAATAGTCACAAATGTATGACCTGCCATATTCAGTAAGAACTGAAATTAGAATATTTAATGATGCCAATTCTAGGTTTTCAGAACCGTTTCGCAGCATCTTTCCTGAAATGTATTCAGACTCAGCCAGCAGAGACCTGCTGGGCCGCATTCTGTGGGATATGGACAATGATACAGAAAGCACAACCCTGTGAAGAAAGCCACGCCCCACCCTTGATCCCTTCCTCCCTGGTGAGTGTAGCAGGGACAGGCAGACGTTAATCTTTGCAGATGAAACAGTGAGAAGCTTTCAGTGAAGGAGAAAAAAAAGGCCTCATCATGCGAGATTTGGCCTTTCACAGCTCTAGGAGAGAGCAGAGGCTGACACTTAAAGCTGGGTGATCTGTCTTGAAGAAGCTGGCTTTCTTTACATGGGAAAGAATCGTGTCCCATCCCCCCACCCCCATTTTTTGTTTTTTAAGAGATACTTACAGCAGAAAGAGTATCATTGCCAAGACGTGCTTTTGTCACTGCTGTTCATGCAGGCAGCACCATTGGCAACTTGGAATGAACGAAGAGAAGTGAAGAAGAAAGACTATTTAACAAAGTACATACATTACACTCACCTACTTCCTGCTACTTGGACTTTCATTCTCCTATATCACAAGGGAGTTTCGTCTCCTTCAGACGTGCTGCAGAATCATTTTGTATGAAGTATGGTCTGTGCCTCTCCTACCCCTCAGAACCACAAGCATTGGGGGTGACCACTGGATCCATCACCTCAGCAAACTGGATTGCCTTATGCTTTGTTGGATGGCCAGAATGTAGACAGAAATGTACTGTTCTTTAAAGAAACAAACAATGTAATTGCTACTTGATAAGGACTGAATGTTATTCTAGTTTCATGCTTAATTTGAATTAAATATATTCTGTAGTTTATACGAAAACAAAAAAATACCAAAGAAACATACATTAAACTATACACCTGAAAAAAATGTTTTATTATCTTTGTGATAGTAAACATGCAACTTTATGCTACCTTTTTAAAACCAGGAAAATTCTTTACTCATTGCATTTTAATAAAGTATAAGTCACATTTTTAAATCATCATGTGAACAAGAGATGATGTTTTTCAAGGCTTTGTCTTTTGATATAGAACAATACATTTGCTTAAACATCTTTGGAACAATCTTTATTTGATATTAACTAACCCTATAACAAAATGTAAAATATGTGATATAGAGACTTTAAAGTAACCCACAAAAGAGAAAAAGAGTGTTCACCAAGATTTCAGAATACTTGTCTTCAATTTGTTAAAATATTAATAAATGTGTAATGAGGTCTATAACAGTGAGGTAGAGAGGATGACTTTTTCCATTTGGAAAGTTTTATTTAGAAGGATTTAGAGGCATACAATATTAGTTTGGTTGTAGAAGCAGTTAAGGATTTTATCATAGAGATGACTTTCCATCATCAGCTACATACATACTCCAAATGATCAGGATCTAACTTTTCCATAAAATCACTCAAAATTAGAAGACAGTTCTTCTTTAATCTTATAAATAATAATTGGTATAGGTTATCCCAGACCCACTATTTAAACATACAATATACGGCTATCATTAATGTTATTCAGCAGAAAATGAATGTTATCAGCCACTTTCGATTCCTGGAAATAAGGAAAACACTACTGGTTGGATGTATTTTTGTTTTCCAAAACTTTTGATGCCTTCCAAAACTCTGTAAGTCCAGGATCAGAGAATAGTATAGAATGTGGTGATACTCGGTTCCAAGTAAATCTATTATTTTATTACATTGGAGAATGGTGTTTCAAAATTGGGACACTGTATTAAATTGATACCTAACATTTGCTGTATCATATGTATCATATTTCTCTCCCAAAATTAAAACTTGAGAGCAAGAACCATGTTTTTACTTGCCTTCCCTAATTATCACTGGGAAAAACATGAAGTTTATTAGTTTCTCCCAAAATATAAAAGCATTGCAATTGTTATATACTAAAGAAAAGGAAATCACTTTGTGATTCATAAAAAACATACTCTGCCATGCAAGCTTAATCACATGTGTCTTAAAGATGCAGTAAAACTGTTGAAATTGTGAAAAACTGTCTCCATATCATATAGGTATGATGATAATTTAAATCTGAGAATTAAATCTAAAGAGATACCTCTTGTATGCTAATAATAGTGGTGAATTAACATTTACCATTGCCAGACAAAATAATAAGCATTTCCAGATATTCGCTGTTGTTGTTTAGTTGCTAAGTCATACTTGACTCTTTTGCAACCCCATGGACTGTAGCCTACCAGGCTCTTCTGTCCATGGGATTTCCCAGGTAAAAATGCTGGAGTGAGTTGCCATTTCCTTCTCCAGAGGATCTTCCCAACCCAGGGATGGAACCCACATCTCCTACATTGATAGCCAGATTCTTTACACTGTTTATGAGGCAGACATAATTATCCTCATTTTACAAATTAAAAAAAAATTGAGGCAGAGAGGTTATGTAACTTTTACATATCTTTCAGCTAGAAAGTGGTAGAAATAGACTTCAAAGTGCATGCTTTCAATCTCTATACTATATTGTCTTTTTATCTGTGTAATACACTGGATGAGAAGAACTCAGGTCATACCATTGGACTGATTATCTTGCACTGATGCATCAAGAACTGATGTCTTGCACAATAGCACAATAACCTGATTCCTCAAGTACCAAATCTACTCAATATTTTGTCACAATATAGCAGAAGAACCTTATTATATAGTTCTCTATCAAATAGTGACTGTAATTTCTTACGTTACTAAAATAATACTAACATTAATTTAGAGTCTTACTAAAATAGTATCTTTTTCAATAAGAAAAAGGAATGCAGTTTTTCAAAACTCTATGATCCAAGGATAAACTTTAAACTTAAGAAAACATATCTCATCAATATCCTTTGCTAGTTTCAGTTGCCTGTGTGCAACTTTGCCACATTCATTCCATTCTTACTTGAGAGTTCATCTGTAGAAACCTGACTTCTGTTTCCCTGTAGCCACAAAGTAGATGTATCCACATGTTCATATAAACAGTTTGGAGTAGGGAATAAATGATCATAGTGAGCACAAACTACAATTGAAGCAGTGACATCTATAAGAATATGTGATACAAAAGTTGACTCTCTGATTTCCTAGAATTTGACAATTTTATTGCTATCATTTGTTTTCAAATATTTCATATAGATTAACTTAAAATCTTGACAAACCATTGCTGATGCTGACAAATCAGCTCCAAAGAACATGAGAATGATTTAAAATTTAAGGCATTAAAATATAGTTTTCACAGTAAATCGAGGACTAAGTATATGTAAATAAAATACACTGTGCAAAGAGCTAGCTAGGCTTGTCCTTTAGTTTAAGTTGTATATCAACTGCATGCTTATCTTATATCTATATTGATTCCACAGACTATTTCATTTGATGAAGGAAGCAAGTGTGGGATTCACAAATGGTGCCAATACCAGTAGTAGACTCTTAAAATTCAGCTAACAAAAGAAAAAAAAACGGAAAATAAAGATATAAAACTTAAAAAGGACAATCTGAATTCCCTTAAATATGTCTAGGTAGATTCCATATGATATGTATTACTGTGAAGTAAAACTATTCACCAGAAGACTCAGGATTAACTAAGCACTGAAGGGCATTTGGAGAAAAACCCTGTTAGGAAGGGGATTGAGGTGACAGTGGTGTATAAACCAGAGAAAACATCAGGAATTTTGATATCATCTTTGAGGGTTGCTATTTAGAACCATTATGAGAATAAGTATTATAAAAGTGCACTGACATATAGAGCAGTTTAGACAAGACTTAAAAGAAATCACATTCTGGGGCAGATTTCTTAAATATCATGACACCCAGCAGTAGTGCTACTGTTCTTTAAGCTATGATTCTATGCTGCCAGATATGCCATTACTATAACATTGACTAGAAGGGAGAAAGTGAGGGTGGGACGTTCTGGGAGAATAGCATTGAAACATGTATATTATCATATGTGAAACAGAACATCGTTCCATGTTCGATGCATGAGACAAGGGCTCAGGGCCGGGGCAATGGGATGACCCAGAGGGATGGGATGGGGAGGGAGGTGGGTGGGGGGTCCAGGAAGGGGAACACATGTAAACCCATGGCTGATTCATGTCAATGTATGGCAAAAACTATTACAATATTGTAAAGTAATTAGCCCCCAACTAAAATAAATAAATTTATAAAAAATAAAATAAAATTGTAAAAGCTGGTTGATACTTCCTCAAATTTTGTTACTGGTTAGGTACAAATGCAAGGATACCTTATTGGACAGATGGAATAACAAGAATTTGAGGCTGCTTAGACTGAAAAGTTTTACAAATCATATTAAGTATGATAATCTAAAGTGTTTTAATTACAGAAATAATCCCACAGCTATGGAGTCATCAGATTCTTCAACTATATTAGAATACTCACAGTGATGGGTGAGCAGAGAGGAATCTTCTGTGGGCACTGAAAGCTAGGTGGTGCTGAGGCTGAATGATATAGAGCCAGAGGAGAAAGTGAAAGGGGAGAAAATATGACAAGGAGAAAATCATGAATGATAGGGATGATAAGAGATATGGGGCTATCATCATGATAGTCAAATTTTGAATAGAACAAACAGTAAAGAGAGGAAATATCTGTGACATGGGGTGTAAAACTCCAATAAGAACTTTTAGAGTAAGATCATATTTTCCAAGGTTGTTGGACAGAGGCATTTATAAGTTTTTATATAAAGTAGAGAAAGCTTGGAAGAGTTGACCCATTGGAAAAGATCCTGATGCTGGGAAAGTTTGAAGGCAAAAGGGGAAAGGGATAATAGAGAATGAGATGGTTGGATGGTATCACTGAATCAGTGGACATGTGTTTGAGCAAACTCTGGGAGATGATGAGGGACAGGGAAGCCTGGTGTGTTGCAGTTCATGGGGTCACACCGAGTCAGACATGATTTTGCGACTGAAGAGCAGCAGGAAACTTGGAAGTAGGGTCAAGTGGATGAATGCAGCCTACTCTATTGGTCAGTGGCAGAGAGCACACACTTAAAAAAAAAAAGCCACTTCTTGCCTATTTCCACATTTACATCATGTCTTGCTTCAATGGTGTTTTACCTAATGGTTTTTCAGCAAAATCTTAGGAGCCACTTAACATATCTTAAGGTTGTTAAAAATTCTAGATAATTTACCCAGTGGAAGGAAACATATCCCTCTTTCTCCTAGGTTATACATATGCTGCCACTGTTCTACAAGTTCTAGCTATCCACACAGCCCAGAATTGTCCTCTTAGGCAATTAAACCAGGCAAAAATGAACAGGTGGGACTGTCACCTGGATGGACTTGGACCTTACATCTGGAACTCCAGAACTCTGTATTAGTTGAACAATGTACCCAAGTAATTTATTTAACTTTGCAATGATGTGATCCTAAAATCTTAGGTGACTAAATATTTTGAGTTTCCTATAACATCACTGTAGAAAGATTTTGCTAAATTATTGCATCTCTATCCTCAAACCACACACACACACACACGCACATGCACACACATACACACTGGGTAATGGGATGAGAGATTTTGTATATGCTTAATCTCCATGCTGAGAGTGACAAAAATCAAATGCAGAATTACATTCTTTTAATGGCTGAATTACAACACAAGCTGAACTCCCAGCCTCACAGACTATCTGCTGTTAAAGGGAATGGATAGGATCCTAAAAGTTGGAAGGGGATGTGCATAAAGGCCCTGATGAAACTGGAGACATTGGGCCCCTAAATTCTGATGAGTCTTCTTTGCCAATTGAATCACCCTCTGAATCCCCGATGAAAGAGACCTCTCTATCCATAGTGTAAGCACTTTTTCCACCTCCAGTGGAAACAGCTTTCCCAAAATTGTCTAAGGGAATTGACCATGCATTGCCTGAGGAAGCTTTAATAGTCTCACCTGCAGCAGTTGCCACGTAAGACATTGCTGACTCTCCTTAGAATCCACCATCACTGCCACCACCACCACCACTCTGCTTCTAGATTCAAACTTCAGCAGACCCATAAATGTGAGATACAAAGTGTGACCCATGAAGAGGCCCACTATACCCCCCAAAAAAACTACTTGAGTTTTATAATTTATACAGACATAAGCCCTGGGAGGTTATATAGAAATAGATATTAAGAGTATAACATAATTGTGAAAGGAACACAGTGTTACATCAGATTAAATTTATGGATATGGATTCACTAGGCATAGATACAACATTTAATACTGTAGATTGGGGAGTTAGAAGGGGCTCTAATAGTTTGGTTGTTTGGCCAAAACATGGACCAAAAACCGGCACACAGTGAGTAGGAAATACCACACCTCCCTTAATTTGATGTAGAGAAAGGAGTTCAGATACTTAGGGAGATTGGAATGTTAGAGTGGATTTCTCATTTAAAACCTGTTCAACCCTCTGGGAAAGTCCAGGAGACATACAATTCACCACCACCACTGTGAAAAATAAAATTTCGTCAGGAGTTCTAGAACCCTTGATGAGCTTCACAACCATTCTTCTCTGAAGGCCAGAACTTACAGAGAGAATTGTGGTCACTTAACTGAGAAAACTAAATGCAATGTGAGTAATAAAATTTCGGGTTGGCAGAGGCTAAGTGGAAGCACTCAACTGCTAAAGTCAAGGTGGACATGGTTACCATAGTGGACAGCAGAATCGAAGGAGCAATTGGAATAATCCTATTCACGTAGACATGGTGTTGGCTAAATGGTAATGGTGTCTTGGAAGTTAAACAGATGGAAGCATGATAAATTCTTACTTGACCTGTATAAACAGAAAAATTCTAGATCAAGTGAACAAAAGACTAACAAATCATAGGAGTCATGGCTCATCAGTTAATTCTCAGGCTCGAGTTACTTTACACACTTATAACCCCTTGAATGAAGTGGAGGTCAGGTCCCACTGGGGAAGGACCTAGGTACATTGTCAACACAGTTGATCTTTCTCTCGGCCTTTCCTCAGGGTGCTGCATATTGGGGAAAAATAATCTGACCTTTCAGAGCCTACTAAATGCTGACTCTGAACTGACACTAATTCTAGGAAGTCAACATCATTGTGGTTCACCAGTTAGGGTAGGGGTTTATGGAGATGATAAATGAAGCCTTAGCTCAGGCCCATCCACTGTGGGCCAAACGGACCCCTGCATCAATCTTGTGATTATTTCCTCAGTTCCGGAATCCATAATTGGAATAGACATATTTGACAATTTGCAGAATCCCCACAATGGCTCCCTGACCTGTGAAATGAAGCCTACTATGTTGTGAAAGATCAGTCACTAGAATTGCTTCTATCTAGAAAATTAGTAAACCAAAAGCAAAACTGCATTTTTGGAAGGATTGCAAAGATTAGTGTCACTCTTAAGAACTTGAATGATACAGGGTTGGTGATTTGCACCATATCCCCATTCAACTCACCTATTTGTCCTGTAGAGAAGACAGATGGTTCTTGGAAAATGAGAGTGAATTATCATAAGTTTACCAGGTAGTAATTCATATTATAGGTGCTGTACCAGATGTGGTTTCACTGATTGAACACATCCCCTCATACCTGATATGCAGCTATTGATCTGTCAAAGATTTTTTCTCCATATCTCTTAATAAAGATGCTCAGAAGCAGTTTGCTTTCAGCTGGCAAGGTGAACAATATTAATTTAATATCAATATCCCTGCCTTATTTCAGAGATATATCAACTCTCTGGCCCTATGCTATTATTTAGTTCATATGAATCTTAGTTGCCTTTTCCCTTTGCAAGTTATGACACTGTTCTATTACATTGATAAAATTATGGTGGTTGAAGTTAGTAAACAAGAAGTAACAGCCTACTTATTGGCAAGACATTTGATTATCAATGGAAGTGAAATAAATCTAACAAACATTTAGAGGTTGTCTACTTCAGTGAATATTCCTCATTTGAGGGAGTTACTTTTGCCCATGTACTAGGTGACACAAAAAGCTGCTAGTTTTTAGTGGGGCCCAGAACAAAGGAAAGCTCTGCAGCAGGTCCAGGTTGTTGTACAAACAACTACACCACTTGGGCTATATATATGATCCAGCAGACCCAATGGTACTTGAAATATTAGTGGCAGATAGGGATGCCATTTGGAACCTTTGGAAGGCCCCTACAGGCCAATCTTAGTCAGGCCCTTAGGATTCTGCAACAAAGCTGTGCCATCCCCTTTTGGTAACTTGTCTCCTTTTGAGAAACTTTTTCCTGCTACTGGGCCTTAATAAAGACAATGCAACCCTGAGCCACCAAGTTACTGCCTCATCTGAGCTTTCCATCATGAACTGGGTGTTATCTGATCCACCAAGTTACATCACTGTGCATACATAGCAAGACTCCATCATCAAGTGAAAGTGGTTTATAAATAACTGGGTCAGAGCAGGCCTTGAAAGTATAAGTTACATGAAGATATAGGCCAAATGCCTCTGGCCTCACTCTGGCCACACTACTGTCTCTCTCTCAGCCTACATCTATTGCCTCATTGTGAGTTCCCTATCATCAGTTGACAGAGGAAGAGAAGACTCAGGTCTGGTTTTGTGTGAAATTCAAATACCTTCTGCAAGTGAACAGCTCCTTTCTGGGACATCCACAAAGGAGAGTGATGAAAGGAAACCATCCCAGTGGACAGACCTTTGAGTAATGCACCTAATTGTTAATTTTTCTTGAAAGGAGAAATGATTAGACATGTAATTATATACTGATTCATGAACTGTGGCCAATGGTTTGGCTGAATGGTCAGGGACTTGGAAAAGACATGATCAGAAAATCAGTGACAAAGAAATTTGAAAAAGAGATAAATGGATAGATGTCTCTGAGTGAGCAAACCATGTGAAGATAATTGTGTCCCTTGTGAATGGTCATCAAAAGATGACCTCAGTAGAGAAGAATTCTAATAATCAAGTGGATAGAATGACCTGTTCTGTGGGTAACAGCCAGCCTCTTTAGTCACTCTTGTCATCTCCCAATGGGCTCTTGAACAAAGTGGCGGCAGAAATGGAGGTTATGCATGAGCTCAGCAACATGAACTTCAACTCGGTGAGGCTGACCTGGCTACAGCCATTGCTGAATGCCTAATCTGCCAGTTCAACAATGAGTCTTCTGTATGACACCAATCCCTGGGTAATCAGACAGCCAGCTACTTGTGCCAGTTTAATTTCATTGGACCACTACTACCATGAAAAGGACAGTGTTTTGTTCTTACTGGAATCAGTTCAATTCAGTTCAGTTGCTCCATCGTGTCTGACTCTTTGTGACCTCACGGACTGCAGCATGCCAGGCTTCCCTGTCCATCACCAAATTCCAGGGTTTACACAAACTCATGTCCATCGGATTGGTGATTCCATCCAACCATCTCATCCTCTGTTGCCTTCAATCTTTCCCACCATCAGGGTCTTTTCCAATGTGTCAGTTCTTCACATCAGGTGGCCAAAGTATTGGAGTTTCAGCTTCAGCATCAGCCCTTCCAATGAGTATTCAAGACTGATTTCCTTTAGGATGGACTGGTTTGATACCCGTGCTGTCTAAGGAACTCTCAAGAGTCTTCTCCAACACCACTGCTCCAAAGCATCAATTCTTCAGCGCTCAGCTTTCTCTATACTCCAAATCTCACATCCGTACGTGACTGCTGGAAAAACCAAAGCTTAGACTAGATGGACCTTTGTCGGCAAAGTAATGTCTCTGCTTTTTAATATGCTACCTAGGTTGGTCATAACTTTTCTTCCAAGGAGCAAGCCTCTTTTAATTTCATGGCTGCAGTAACCATCTGCAGTGATTTTGGAGCCCAAGAAAATAAAATCAGCCACTGTTTCCACTGTTTCCCCATGTATTTGCCATGAAGTGATGGGACCAGATGACATGATCTTAGTTTTCTGAATGTTGAGTTTAAGCCAATTTTTTCACTCTCCTCTTTCACTTTCATCAAGAGGCTCTTTAGTTCTTCACTTTCTGCCATAAGTGTGGTGTCATCTGCATATCTGAGTTTATCTTACTGCATAGCTGCATATCTTACTGGAATCAGTTCAGTTCAGTCACTCAGTCCTGTCCGACTCTTTGCAACCCTGTGAACCGCAGCACGCCAGGCCTCCTTGTCCATCACAAACTGCTGGAGTCTACCCAAACCCATGTACATTGATTCGGTGATGCCATCCAACCATCTCATCCTGCCGTCCCCTTCTCCTCCTGCTCTCATTCTTTCCCAGCATCAGGGTCTTCTCAAATGAGTCAGCTCTTCGCATCAAGTGGCCAAAGTATTGGGGTTTCAGCTTCAACATCAGTCCTTCCAATGAACACCCAGGACTGATCTCCTTTAGGATGGACTGGTTGGATCTCCTTGCAGTCCAAGGGACTCTCAAGAGTCTTCTCCAACACCACAGTTCAAAAGCATCAATTCTTTGGCGCTCAGCTTTATAGTCCAACTCTCACATCCATACATGACTACTGGAAAAACCATAGCCTTGACTAGACGTACCTTTGTTGACAAAGTAATGTCTCTGCTTTTGAATAGGTTAGTCATAACTTTCCTTCCAAGGAGTAAGCGTCTTTTATTTTCATGGCTGAAGTCACCATCTGCAGTGATTTTGGAGCCCCCCAAAATAAAGTCAGCCACTGTTTCCTCTGTTTCCCCATCTATTTGGCATGAAGTGATGGGACTGTATGCCATGATCTTAGTTTTCTGAATGTTGAGATTTAAGCCAACTTTTTCACTCTCCTCTTTCAGTTACTGGAATAAATACTCTGAATATGGATTTGTCTTCCTTGCACACAACATTTTTGCCAAAACTTCCATCTGTGGACTCTCAGAATGCCTTGTCCTCAGGGCATTCTACACAGCATTGCTTCTGGTCAAGGAACTCATTTTACAGCAAGTAGTGTGTGATGAAGAGCCCATGCGCATGAATTCACTGGTGTTACCATATTCTTCACTTTTCTGAAGGAGTTAACTTGATAGAGTAGTGGAATGGCCTTTTGAAGACTCAATTACAGTGCCAGGCAAGTGGAAATGCCTTGCAGGGCTGGGCAAGGTTCTCTAGAAAGCTCATAGACTGCATGCAATATATAGTACTGTTTCTCTCACAACCAAGAGTCATGGATCCAGGAATAAAGAGATGAAAATAACCCCACTCACTGTCACCCCTAATGACTTACTAACAAAAATTTTTTGTCCCTGTGCCTATGACCTTATGCCTTTTAGGCCTAGTGATCTTAGTTCCAAAGAGAGACATGCTTCCATCATGAAATTCATCAATTATTTCATTTAACTAAAAGTTAAAAACAGCATCCAGCCACTTTGGGCTCCTTATTCCTCGGAATCAACAGATAAAGTAGGAAGCTACATGGTTGGCTTCAGTGGTTGATCCTGATTACTACTCAACATGGAGGAAGGGAGATTGCATTTCCAATACAGGAGACCTCTTAACACATCTCTTTATAGGAGATTAACAGAGTTTCCTTTATTCCCTGTAGTTTAAAAAATTTGCCATCACATGTCTAGGTGGGGTTCTTCTTAAATACACTTCCTGAAATCTTGTATGTGCTTTTGGTATAAAAATTCTTGTCAATGTATGGCAAAAACTATTACAATATTGTAAAGTAATTAGCCCCCAAGTAAAATAAATAAATTTATAAAAAAAAAAAAAAATTCAATTTTTAAATTATTTTGGTTCAAAATTCAGTGAAGTTTTCTTTTAAATTACTGGTTCTTTGAGTTGAGATTTACTTCTATCTCTTCTTTCTTTCCTTTCTTCTATCTTCGCTTTTTTCTCTCTCCCTCTCTCCCTCCCTAAATCAACTTCCTATTTTAGTTCCTATTTTGTCATTATTAGTAATGTTAATAGAAAAGATAAAATACCTCAGCCTTTATTCATTGTAATACAATCATGATATTAATTTTATTAGAAGACTACATTTGTTAATCAGAGATATGATTCTATGTTATATTCAAAGGGCATCCTACTTTATAGTTGAAATTTTGAAATTGCATACTGTGACTAATGAGAAATTATGTTAATATAGTTTCATCTTGTATATCAGTCCCAGATTGCTAAATCACAAATGTTGCTTAGTATGTTTCTGAGACAAGAAGGAAGCTTAACATTAGAGTGTTATAAACATTCAGTAAACATTTGCAAAGAGTTGGACACTGCTTTGTGACTGAACAGCAGCTAACATTCAGTTTATTTAGAAATAAACCATAGCATAAATAATAAAATTACATCTTAAATGTTGACTTGAGACTTAATGTAGGGCTATTTTATGAAAATTTAGAGGAAAGATGACACCACAGCATAGTAATATTTTAAATTTTAAGAGGTTAATTTTAAACATCATGTAGTTTTCAATTTCAGAGACGTTATTTATTTATCATGTATATATATGGATTTGAAGATATTTAAATTCAGGAAATTATTACTACTGAAAATTTCTTTTATTAATTCAAATTATTAATTTAAGTTACACATTGAAGTTGTTTCACCATACTACATCTAGAATATATTTCCAAACAATTAAAGAATTTACTGCATGCTTTTACAATTCTGTTATTCAAAATTATGTATAGTCATAGTAATGATCTGACTCTGAATACATTCATCTATTTTTATTATAAATTCTATTTTTAAAAGGAATCAGGTTTTACAAGTATTCTCTTACTTTAGCAAAGTTTGCTATCCAGACTAGTGTATAAACATATAATGAATGCGCAAATGGTAAGGATAGCAAGAATAAATGTTTATTAATAGATTACTTCAATCACTATGACAATTTTAGATTATATTCACTGTCATTACTGTACTACCTTCTTTCTCACACTTCTTTCTAGCCACTGTTTCTACTCCTTCCAATTTAGCCATATAGACTGAGTAGGAACTGCCATTCTCTCATGTTAACCTACCATAAGTGATAGACACTTAAACTAAGCTGAGACAGCCATTTTTGCAAATATTTTTCTAACTAGAGATATCTGTTAGCAGCCTTTTTCTTTCCCTTCACAAGGACATAAGAATTTAAGTCTAGAGTTGTTGAATACGTACCTCATCTATAACAGAAAATCAGTCTTAGGAAATAAAGCACAGTAAAGAAAGAAGAGATGAAAGCTGAAGAGATAGTTCTGAGTGTCAGAGACCATGATTCTAGATTTTCTTGCATTTCTTAAGGCTATTTGTTGTTCAGGCATTTATTTGAGTCTGGAATCTGAGCCACTGTAGTTTCTATCTACTTAATTTATTTTTCTTCTAATTTTGCTTGAGTTATTCTAGTTTGTTTTCTGCTACTTACAAACTAAATACTCTGCTTAACTAATATAGAGTCCTGCTTTTGAACATATCTGAAAATATCCCCAGGAAGAGCAAATTTGAAGAGTATTTAAGTCAGTTCCTACCATCAACACAAATCTTTCTGAAGGAGTATATTTTTACACTACATCCAGACTTTCTCTGAGGTTTTTAGAAGCTTAGAAGCTGCAAGTGACTCATAGGTCAAACTATGAGTAAGAAGAAACAACAAATAAAAAAATGAATATTACATGTGCACCTGTTCAGTCACCTTAGTCACGTTCAACTCTTTGCAGCCCTATGGACTGTAGACCAGAGGATGAGATGGTTGGATGTCATCACCAACTCGATGGACATGGGTTTGGGTGGACTCCGGGAGTTGGTGATGAACAGAGAGGCCTGGAATGCTGTGATTCATGGGGTCGCAAAGAGTCGGACACGACTGAGCGACTGAACTGAACTGATATATATATATATATATTCATAAAAGAATAAATATTCATAAAAAGATGTATATATTCATAAAAAGAATATATATTCTTAAACAGAATATATATATTCATGAACAGAATATCCTCAAGGAAATCAGTCCTGAATATTCATTGGTAGGACTGATGCTGAAGCTGAAACTCCAATACTTTAGCTACCTGATGCGAAGAACTGGGTCATTGGAAAAGACCCTGGTGCTGGGAATGATTGAAGGCGGGAGGAAAGGGGGCTACAGAAGATGAGATTGTTGGATGGCATCACTGACTCGATGGACATGAGTTTGGGTAAGCTCTGGGAGTTGGTGATGGACAGGGAAGCCTGGTATGCTGCAGTCCATGGATTCGCAAAGAGTTGGACACAACTGAGCAACTGAACTGAACGGAACAGAATGAATATATATATATATATATATATATATATATATATATATATTCATAAACAGTACATACTATATTCATAAACAGAAAAGGTCCACAATGTAAAGACTGAGGCAGTTTGTTAGTAATAACAATTACAGGGCTTCCCTGGTGGCTCAGACAGTAAAGAATCTGCCTGCAATGCAGGAGACCTGGGTCTGATCCCTGTGTTGGGAAGATCCCCTGGAGGAGGGCATGGCAACCCACTCCAGTATTCTTTCTTGGAAAATCCCCATGGACAGAGGAACCTGGAAGGTTGGAGTCCATGGGGTCGCAAAGAGTTAGACATAACTACGTGACTAAGCACAGCAAGTACAGGAGAAATAAAGACATGTGGCGATGGAACTGCTGCTGCAATGGAGAAGGCTTAATGAATCCATCATGTTAACAGACTAATATGATCATCTGGACCCCAGAGAACTGGGCACTCTCAATTTTTAAACTACATTTCATTTCCAATTGTAGAGTTATACAATAGTTTCTGAAGTCCTGTAAAACTACTGTTTCTTTTACTTCCACATATGGCATTCATTATTTATCCCTTGAGGTAATCTGACTGACAAACTTTTCAACTAAAATAAACTAAATATCATAGTTTTGTACTTTCTATCTCACACCCTTGTAAATTACTTTCAAATATATACATAGTTTGATAATATTTTCTGGGAAAATTACAAGAAATCAGGTAATCATAAGCATTTCACCCATGCAACAGTTAAAACAAATCTACTAGAACAAAAAAAAAAAATAGTATGGTTAAAAAGATTGGGTTGCTTCCTTTTAAGATATTAGTTTCCTTCTACAAGCCACAAATACTGATTTCAGGTTTTCTGTTTTATTTCTACTTCTTAATCCATTTTTTTAAGTTGTACACTCCATTGAACCATTGACTGAGTCACTACCCACATTGGCAAAATATATGAGAGAGAATATATATCCACGAGACTTCTTTGTCATTATTTATTTTTAATATGCACTTTAATTAAAATTTTGGTAGAGTAAATATGATATAACTAATGGATAAGTATGCACACATACATATATATGTATATATTCATATGCATGCATGTATTGTAAGTATGTATACAAGATCTTGACAAAAGTAAGTCTAAATGAAAACATTAATTTGTAGTTTAGAGTAAAAAGAAACTAAGAAAGGCAATTACTAATAAAGAAAAAACATACATTACTATGAGTAATTGTTTTACTTACAACATATGCTAAATTTGGTATATTAAAAAATCAGGATAAAATGTTCTTCTTTCTTTGATAAAATAACTAGTAGTGAACTTACCATCCCCTTTCAGAGACAATTAGAAAACTTGGGGAAATAAATGATTAACTGGAGAGAATGTAAATACAGAGAATCACAGCTCATCAGGATCATAAACTCCTGCTGAAGCCTGCTAGGAATATTTAAAAATATCTTTCCAAAGTACAGGAACAATAAAGACATCCTCAAGCAAATAAAAATTGGATGAATTTTCATCATAGACATAACTTTCAAGAAAGGTTAAAAGTTCTTGACAGGAAAGAAAAATGTACTAGGTCTTAGTTGTGGGAAGAAGGATGTTCAATCTTCCTTAGGGCATATGGGATCTTTACTTGTGGCATGCAAATTCTTAGTTGCAGCATGTGGGATCTAGTTCCTTGACCAGGACTGACTGAACCTCAGCCCCCTGCATTGAGAGTGCAGAGTCTTAGCCAGTGCACCACCAGGGAAGTCCCTTTTCTTACCCTTAATTGATCCAACAGTTCAGAATAAAAACTGCAACAAACTATTGAGTGACTATAGCTTATGGAAGAATACAATGAATTACTGTGGGCAAGAATCTCGTAGAAGAAATGGAATAGCCTTCATAATCAACAAAAGAGTCCAAAATTCAGTACTTGGGTACAACCTCAAAAATGACAGAATGATCTTGGTTCATTTCCATAGCAAGCCATTGAACATCACGTAATTCAAGTCTATGACCCTACCACCAATGCTGAAGAAACTGAAGTTGATCAATTCTATGAAGATGTTCTATTCATTATTGGGGCTTGGAATGCAAAAGTAGGAAATCAACAAATACCTAGAGTAACAGTCAAATTTGGCCTTGAACTATAAAATGAAGCAAGGCAAAGGCTAACTGAATTCTGCCAAGAGAAGACACTGGTCATAGCAAATACCCTTTTACAACAACACAAGAAACGACTTTACACATGGACATCACCAGATGGTCAATACCAAAATCAGATTGATTGTACTCTTTGTAACCAAAGATGGAGAAGCTGCATACAGTCAGCAAAAACAAGGCCTGGGGCTGACTGTGGCTCAGATCATCAGGTTCTCATAGCAAAATTCAGGCTTAAACAAAGAAAGTGGGGAAAACCATGAGGCCAGCTAGGCATGACTTTTACATCAAATCCCATATGAATTTGCAGTGGAGGAGACAAATAGACTCAAGGGATTAGATCTAGTAAACAGTATGTCTGAAAAACTATGGAGTGAGGTCTGTGATGTTGTACAGGAGGTAGCAAACAAAAACATCCCAAAGGAAAAAATAAAGGAAGAAGGTAGAGTGGTTCTCTGAGGAGGCTTTACAAATAGCTGAATAAAGAAGAGAAGCAAAAAGCAAGGGAGAAAGGGAAAGGTACACCCAACTAAATGCAGAGATCCAAAGAAGAGAAGGAGAGACAAGAAGTCCTTCTTCAATGCATAAAAATAGAGGAAAATAACAGAAGGGGAAGACTAGAGATCTCTTCAGGAAAATCAGAAATATCAAGGGAACATTTCACCCAAAGATGGTCACAATAAAGGACAGAAATGGTAGACATCTAGTAGAAGCAGAAGAGATGAATAAGAGATAGAAAGAATACACAGAAGAACTGCACAAAAAATATTTTAATGAACCGGATAACCATGATGATGTGGTCAGTCACTCAGAGCCAGGCATTCTGGTGTGTGAAATCAAGTGGGCCTTAGGAAGCACTTCTCTCCATAAAGCTAGTTGATGTGATGCAAATCCAGTAGAGTTACTCAAAACCGTAAAAGACGACACTATCAAAGTGTTGTACTCTGAATGTAAGCAAATCTGGAAGACCCAGTATTGGCCACAGGACTGGAAAAGGTCAACCCTTATCCCAATTCTCAAGAAGGGCAGTACTAAAGAATGTTCAAACCATTTGACAATTGTGCTCATCTCCCATGCTAGTAAGGTCATGCGTAAAACCTCGCATACTAGGCTTCAGCATTACATGAACCAAGAACTTCCAGACACCCAAGCTGGATTTAGAAAAGGCAGAGGAATCAGAGGTCAAATTGCCAGCATTCACTGGCTCATAGAGAAAGCAAAGGAATTCCAGAAAAAACATCTACCTCTGTTTCACCGACTATGTTAAAGCCTTTGACTATGTGAATCAAAACAAACTGTGGAAAGCTCTTGAAGAGATAAGAATAGCAGACCATCTTATCTGGCTCCTGAGAAATCTGTATGTGTCAAGATGCAACAGTTAGAACCCTGTATGGAGCAACTGATTGGTTCAGGATTGAGAAAAGAGTGCAACAGAACTGTCTGTTGTCTCCATGTTTATTTAACTTATATGCTGAGCTCACCATGAGAAATGCCAGGCTAGATGAGTTACAATCTGGTATCAAGATAGGCAGGAAAAACATCAACAACCTCACATATGTGGATGATACCACTCTGATCGCAGAAAGAGACGAGGAATTAAGGAACCTCTTAATGAGGGAGGATGAGGAGAGTGAAAAAGATAGCTTAACTAAATATTAAAAAAAAAAAAAAACAACACTAAGATCATGGCACCCAGCCCCATTGCTTCATGACAAATAGAAGGGGAAAATGTGGAAGCAGTGATAGATTTCCTCTTCTTGGGCTGCAGCCATGAAATCAGAAGAT
This sequence comes from Giraffa tippelskirchi, assembly GCF_054371585.1. Classification (NCBI taxonomy): domain Eukaryota; kingdom Metazoa; phylum Chordata; class Mammalia; order Artiodactyla; family Giraffidae; genus Giraffa; species Giraffa tippelskirchi. Next base: position 67,879,211 of record NC_137289.1, read on the forward strand.
GAGTACTTCTTGACAGGAAAGTTATGACAATCTTAGACAATGTGTTGAAAAGCAGCGACCTCTTTCTGCTGACAAAAGTCGATATAGTCAAGGCTATGGTCTTCCCAGTGGTCACATATCATTGTGAGAGTTGGATGGTAAAGAAGACAGAGTGCCAAAGAATTGTTGCCTTCAAATTGTGGTGCTGGAGAAGACTCCTGAGATTCCCTTGGGCAAAAAGGAGATCAAACAGTCAATCTTAAAGGAAATCAACCCTGAATACTCACTGGAAGGACAAATGCTGAAGCTGAAGCTCCAGTGTTTTGGTCATCTGATGAGAAGAGCAGACTCATTGGAAAACCCCTGATGATGAGAAAAATTGAGGTCAGAAAGAGAAAAAGGCATCAGAGGATGAGATGGGTGGATGGCATTATTGACGAAATGGACATGAACTTGAGCAAAATTTGGGAGATGGTAACATACAGGGAGGCCTGGTGTGCTGCAGTCCATAGGGCTGCAAAGAGTCAGACATGACTGGACAACTGAGCAACAACAGCAGTAAGAGATAAGGGGCTTCTCAGGTGGTGTTAGTGGTAAAGTACCCACCTATCAATGTAGCAGATGTAAGAGACTCTGTTTTGATCACTGAGTCAAGAAGATCCCTTGGGGAAGGTAATGACTACACATTGCAGCATTCTTGCCTGGGAAATCCCATGGACAAAGGAGCCTGGTGGGCTACAGTCTATAGGGTCATGATGAGTTGTACAAGATGGAAGTAACTTAGCATACAGGCAATAAGAGATAAGAAGGAAGAATTGAGAATAATTTGTTGTAAAGAACCTGAATTGACCACGTTGTTTGAAAGTGGATTTAGATTAGTTATATAGTGCAAAATTTAGGGCAACAACTAAAAATTCCTTTAAAAGAATTATAATTGATATGCTATCAAACAGAGGAAAGAGATTCACCTAAAATGATCAGTAAGAAGAGAAAAGAGAAAAATATTGGAACAACAACAAAAGAACAAGCACAATCAATGAAAAGAGATTTATAAATATTGTATATATTAAATTATATCAACAAACACTTTAAATATGAATAGTCTAAATGCAACAATTAAAATACAGAGATTGTCAGAATGGATTTTAAAGAAGAACTCAGCTATATGTTGCCTACAAGAACCTCATTAAATATGAAAACACACAAATTAGGAAACTAGAAAAAAAGGGTAAATTTAGTCCAAATTGAAAGTTTGATTATTTTTGATATTAATTTTTCTAATATATGCCTTTAATACTATCAATTTCTATCTAAGCACTGTTTTGCTGCATGGTACAAATTTTTATTAGCTGTGTTTTCATATTCATTTCTTTCAAAATAGTTTTAAAATGTTTCTTCAGCTCTCTTCTTCGATCCATATGTTATTTCAGAGTGTGTTGTTTAGTCTCCAAATATTTTGAAGTCTTTTATCTGTCTTTTGCTTATTGATTACTATTTTAGTTGTTATGTGACTGGAAACAATATTTTATATGCATTCTATTCTTTTAAATTTAACAAAGATGTGTTTTATGACCCAGGATATTGTGTATCTTGGTGAATATCCTATACAAATTTGAGAAATTATTAATTATGCTGTTGTTGGATGAAGTAGTCTATAAACATCAATTACATCTGGTTGATTGATCATATTACTTAATTCATCTATACTTTTACTGATTATCTGCCTGCTGGATCTGTCCATTAATGACAGTGGGATGTGTTGAAATCTCCAGCTATAGTAGTGGATTTTTAAATTTCTCTTTGCAGTTCTGTTAGTTCTTACCTCAAATATGCTATGCTCTTTGTTAAGCACATACATAATAATAATTGTTGTATCTTCTTGGAAAATTCATGGCAGATAGACGGGGAGATAGTGGAAACAGTGGCTGACTTTATTTTTCTGGGCTCGAAAATCACTACAGATGGTGACTGCAGCCATGAAATTAAAAGACGCTTACTCCTTGGAAGGAAAGTTATGACCAACCTAGACAGCATATTAAAAAGCAGAGACATTACTTTGCCAACAAAGGTCTGTCTAGTCAAGGCTATGTTTTTTCCAGTGGTCATGTATGGATGTGAGAGTTGGATTATAAAGAAAGCTGAGTGCCAAAGAATTGATGCTTTTGAAGTGGTGTTGGAGAAGACTCCTAGAGCCTGTTGGACACAAAGAGATCCAACCAGTCCATCCTAAAGGAGATCAGTCCTGGGTGTTCATTGGAAGGACTGATGTTGAAGCTGAAACTCCAATACTTTGGCCACCTGCTGCAAAGAGCTGATTCATTGGAAAAGACTGTGACGCTGGGAAAAATTGAGGGCAGGAGGAGAAGGGGACGACAGAGGATGAGATGGCTGGATGGCATCATCGACTCGATGGACATGAGTTTGGGTGGACTCGGGGAGTTGGTGATGGATAAGGAGGCCTGGCGTGCTGCGGTTCATGGGGTCACAAAGAGTTAAACACGACTGAGCGACTGAACTGAACCGAACTGAAGCAGAAGAAAAGAAATGATTAAAATCAGACAGAAATCAGTAAAATTGAAACTGGGGATCAAGAAAGAAAATCATTGAAATTAAAAATCATTTTTTTGAAAAGATCAATAAAATTGATAAAAGCCATACTTGCTTACAGATAACATGATAGTATTTGTAGAAAATCTTAAAGAATCAACGTGAAAGTTCTGGAACTAATACTCAATTATAGCAAGTTTATATGATAGAAGGCTAATATAAAATAGTCAATTGCTTTCCTAAAATAACAGCAATAAATATTGGAATTTAACTTCAAAACCACAGCACCATGCACTTTAGCAGCAAAAGGGAATACTTAGGTATACATTATCAATGGTAAACTAAATTGTTTCCTTAATTCCTCTTTCTGCTTTTTGTTGTTACGGTATAGGAATGCAAGATATTTCTGTCCATTAATTTTGTATTCTCCAATTTAACCAAATTCATTGATTATCTCCAGTAGTTTTCTGCTGGCATCTTTAACATTTTCTATGTATAGAAATTTTAAATTTCTGTACAAATTTTCTATGTATAGAAATCTTTAAAATTTTCTATATAGAGCTGTTCTTATGCGAACAATTGATTCATTGGAAAAGTTCCTGATGTTGGGGAAGATTTAGGGTAGAAGGGGAAGAGGGCGTCAGAGGATTAGATGGATAGATGGCATTACCTCTACAACAGACATGACCTTGGGAAAACTTTGGGAGATGGTGAGGGACAGAGAGGTTGGTGTGTTGTAGTCCATGGGGTTGCAAAAAATCGGACACGACTGGGCGTCCGAACAACCACAACATAATATCATATCATCTGCAAACAGTGATATTTTACATTTTTTTTTCCAATTTGAATTCATTTTATTTCTATTTCTTCTCTCATTGACATAGCTAGGACTTCCAAAACTATGTTAAATAAGAGTGGCAAGAATGGACATCCATGTCTTGTTCCTGATCTCAAGGGAAATGTTTTCAGCTTTTCACCATTGATAATGATGTTGGCTGTGAGTTTGTCATTTATGGCCTTTATTATGTAGAGGTAGTTTCCCTCTATGCCCACTTTCTGGTGAGTTTTTATCATAAATGGATGTTGAATTTTGTCAAAAACTTTTTCTGCATCAATTGAGATAAGCATATGGCTTTTATTATTTAATTTGTTAATATAGTGTATCACATTGATTGATATGCACATATTGTAGAATCCTTGCATTCCTAAGATAAATCCCACTTGATCATCTTGTATGACACCTGTATGTTGGATTTTGTTTGGTAGTATTTTGTTGAAGATGTTTGAGTCTATATTTATCAATGATATTAGCCTGTAATTTTCTATTTTTTGACATTTTTGCCTGTTTTTGGTATTAGGATGATGGTGTCCTTATAGAATGAATTTGGACTAGTTCTCCCCTCTGCAGTATTTTGTAACAGTTTGAGAAGGATAGGTATTAGCTCTTCTCTAAATGTTTGATAGAATTTGCCTGTGAAGCTATCTGGTTCTGGACTTTTGTTGCTGGAAGATTTTTAATTACAGTTTCAATTTCAGTGCTTGTGATTGGTCTTTTCATGTTTTTTAATTCTTCCTGGTTTAGTCTTGGAAAGTTGTACCTTTCCAAAACTTTGTCCATTTATTCCAAGTCATCTATTTTATTGTCATACAGTTGACTGTGATATTTCTGCAGTGTCAGTTGTAATTTCTGCTTTTTCATTTCTAATTTTACTGAGTCTTCACCCTTTTTTCTTGAGGAATCTGGCTAGTGGTGTATCAATTTTTTTTATCTTCTCAAAGAGTCAACTTTTACTTTTATTGATCTTTGCTATTGCTTTCTTTGCTTTTATTTCATTTATTTCTTCTCTAATCTTTATTATTGCTTTCCTTCCACTAACTTCGTTTTTGTTGTTGTTGTTGTTCTTTCTCTAGTTGCTTTATGTGTAAGATTAAGTTGGTTATTTGAGATGTTTCTTGTTCCTTGAGGTGAGATTGAATTGCTATAAACTTCCCTCTTAGAAATGTTTTTGCTGCATCCCATAGGTTTGAGGTCATCATGTTTTCATCATCATTTGTTTATAGGTATTTTTAAAATTTCCTCTTTGATTTCTTTGCTGATCTCTTGGTTATTTAGCATCACAGTTTAATCTCCTTTTGTTTGTGTTTTTAGTGTTTTTTTTTTTCTTGGAATTGATTTCTAATCTCATAGTGTTCAGAAAAGATGCTTCGTATCATTTCAATTTTCTTAAATTTTTCATGGCTTGATTGTGACCCAAGGTGTGGTCTGTCCTGGAGAATGTTCCATGTGCGCTTGAGAGGAAACTGTATTCTGATGGTAAAAAATCTGCCTGCAATGCAGGAAGCCTGAGTTCAATCCCTGGGTTGGGAAGATCCCCCGGAGAAGGGAATGGTTACCCACTCCAGTATTCTTGCCTGGAGAATTCCATGGACAGAGGAGCCTGGTAGCGTACAGTCCATGGGATCGCAGAGTCAGACATGACTGAGCAGAATAACAATGGGGTAGTAAAGTCCTTCACTAGTACTGTGTTACTGTTTAGGTGCTACTATTTTGGGTACATAAATATTTATAATTGTTATATCTTCTTCTTGGATTTACCCCTTGATCATTATATAGTGTCTTTCCTTATCTCTTATAACCATCTTTATTTATTTATTTTTTTTATAAATTTATTTATTTTAGTTGGGGGCTAATTACTTTACAATATTGTAATAGTTTTTGCCATACATTGACATGAATCAGCCATGGGTTTACATGTGTTCCCCTTCCTGGACCCCCCACCCACCTCCCTCCCCATCCCATCCTTCTGGATCATCCCATTGCCCCGGCCCTGAGCCCTTGTCACATGCATCGAACATGGAATGGTGTTCTGTTTCACATATGATAATATACATGTTTCAATGCTATTCTCCCAGAACGTCCCACCCTCACCTTCTCCCTCAGAGTCCATAAAATTGTTCCATGCATCTGTGTCTCTTATTCTGTCTCGCATATAGGGTTATCGTTACCATCTTTCAAATTCCATATATATGCATTAGTATACTGTATTGTTGTTTTTCTTTCTGGCTTACTTCACTCTGTATAATGGGCTCCAGTTTCATCCATCTCAGTAGAACCGATTCAAATGTATTTTTTTTAATGGCTGAGTAATATTCCATTGTGTATATGTACCACAGCTTCCTTATCCATTCGTCTGCTGATGGACATCTAGGTTGCTTCCATGTCCTGGCTCCAAAGAAGACATACAGATGGCTAACAAACACATGAAAAGATGCTCAACATCACTCATTATTAGAGAAATGCAAATCAAAACCACAATGAGGTATCATTTCACACCAGTCAGAATGGCTGCTATCCAAAAGTCTACAAGCAATAAATGCTGGAGAGGGTGTGGAGAAAAGGGAACCCTCTTACACTGTTGGTGGGAATGCAAACTAGTACAGCCACTATGGAGAACAGTGTGGAGATTCCTTAAAAAACTGGGAATAGAACTGCCATATGACCCAGCAATCCCACTGCTGGGCATATACACCGAGGAAACCAGAATTGAAAGAGACGCATGTACCCCAATGTTCATCGCAGCACTGTTTACAATAACCATCTTTATTTTAAAGTTTATTTTGTCTGATATGAGTATTGCTACTCCAGCTTTATTTCGAATTTTGTTTGCATGGAATATCTTTTTCCATTCCCTCATTTTCAATTTGTATGTGTCCTTGGGTCTGAAGTGGGTCTTCTTTTTGTATCCATTCAGTCAGTCTGTTTTTTGTTTGGGGCATTTAATCCATTTACATTTAAGGTAATGATCAATAAGTAAATTTCCATGACCATTTTTTATATTGTTTTGGGGTTATGTTTGTGAGTTTTCTTTTGTGTTTCTTGCCTAGATAAGTTCCTTTAGCATTTGCTGTAAGGCTCTTTAGATGGTGCTGAATTCTCTTTTAGTTTTTGCTTTTCAGTAAAGCTTTTTTTTTTTTTTTAATAAATTTATTTATTTTAGTTGAGGGCTAATTACTTTACAATATTGTAGTGGTTTTTGCCATACATTGACATGAATCAGCCATGGGTTTACATGTGTTCCCCATCCTGAACCCCCCTCCCACCTCCCTCCCCATCCCATCCCTCTGGGTCATCCCATTGCCCCAGCCCTGAGCATTTGTCTCATGCATTGAACCTGGAATGGTGTTCTGTTTCACATATGATAACATACATGTTTCAATGTTATTCTCCCAGAACGTCCCACCCTCACCTCCCTCAGAGTCCACAAGACTGTTCTATGCATCTGTGTCTCTTATTCTGTCTCGCATATAGGGTTATCGTTCGGTAAAGCTTTTGATTTCTCTGTCTAATCTGAATGAGTGAGGAACAAACAACAAACTGAATAGAACCAACCTTCACCCAAAAACTTTATCTTCCTAACTACTCATTTCCCTCCAAACACACTCTGTTTAAGGAATGTTGCTGTGTTGTGCTTGGTCACTCAATCATATTTGACTCTTTGCAATTCCATGGAATATAGCCCTCCAGGCTCCTCTGTCCATGGGGATTCTCCAGGCAAGTATACTGGAATGGCTTGCCATGTCCTTCTCTAGAGGATCTTCCCTACCCTGGGATCAAATGCAGGTCTCCCACATTGCAGGCGGGTATTTTACCATCTGAGTGACCAGAGAAGCCCATGATCACTGTAGTTGATAGCCTACCCCTTCTACAGGGAATCTTTCCAACCCAGTAATTGAACCAGGGTCTCTTGCATTGCAAGTGGATTCTTTACCAGCTGAGCTACCAGGGAAGCCCCCCCCCCCCATTAAGGAATAGAGTACTGTAACTCAACAAGACAGTTTTTTACAAGAGAATTCACCTGGTTTGTATGTAGTGGGAGATTCTTTGAGGATTAATCAACAAATGAAGTATCCAATAATCAAGCCCAGATTTTAACGACAGAGGTGTCTCATCCTGACTCTGATCCTGACTTGCGTTGACCTACACACACATACACACTCATACATACACTAGAAACATCACAATTTATGTCTTCTGCTTTTATATCAATCCCTAGGTAAAGATATATGATAATGCTAAACATCTGAGGAATTAAAGTTCTGTAAAAAATGTAAAAGTTCAACAACACACAACCAAACAACAGAATTAATAGACCAGTCCAAGCAAGAATTTAAACTAGCTACTGTAAATATCCTTAAAGGAATAAAGGATGATAATAGCAACTTAAAGCTGGAATAAGCCTCAATAAAGAAGAACCAAGAAGAAAAACTGGATATGAAAATATAATATTCAAAAAACAGAACTCTGCGAGTAAGTTGAAGAGCAGAATAGATTCAGACAGAATAAAAATTAGTGAGCTGGATCAGGTTGAAATATTTACCCAGGAAGCATCATGAGAAATTTCTAGAGGGGAAACAAAAAACAAGAAAAACTCTTACAAAAGACATAAAGCCAGATAGACATGACTTCTAAAGATAAATACTGCATGCAAGAAGACAATGCAGAAAATTTTGATTTTAAATTTCAGAAAACTGAAACAATGCAAATTCAACAACAGAATTCCTTTAAAATTACCATTAAAATGAGAAAGTGAAATAAAGATATTTTTGATTTTTTGGATAAATATCTCAGCTATTGTAAATAATGTTGCAATGAATATGGGGGTACATATAACTTTTCAAGTTGGTGCTTTCCTTTTCTTCAGATAAAAACCCAGAAGTGAAATTGCTGGATCACATGGTAAGTATATTTTTTAATTTTTTGAACAACTTCTATACTGATTTTCACAGTGGCTGCACCAAATTATGCAGATAGCAATCATCCCTGTATGCACAGGCTACTGAATAAGTAGCTTGCTTTCACTTCCTTTGACTCTTGGCTGGTCCTGTGATTGCTTTAACCTATAAAATACAGCAGAAAGGATATGCTGAAACAACTGAGCCTATATTTATATAGAATTGGCAGTTCCTATTTCTTTCCTTTGGTAAGTCTTGTGTTGGAGTTCCTCTTAGAATTCAGCCACCCTTGCTATAAGAAGCCCAAGCTTAATGGAGAGACCACACCAAGTAGAACAAAGGTGATCATCAGCCACAACATAGATCAGAGTCAGCAGCTACCCCCAACTACCAATCATACAAGTGAACAATCTTTAATTTTCAAGCACAGTAGAGCCCCCAAATATCTGCAACCCCATTGGAAACCCAAGCTGAGCATGGGTAACTAGTAAAATCATGAGATATAATAAAATGCTGCTTTAAGTCAGCAGGTCATGGGGTAATGTATTACCCAACCATAGATAAATAAAACAGCTGGAAAGTTGGAGATTGGAATAATCTGGTGGTTCATTCACTCACATATCTGGAAGTCCATGTTGTCTCACAGCTGAGGCCTTAGCTGAGGTTGTTGTACAGAATTACCACATATAACTTTCCCATGTGGTGACCGGGTTCCAAAAGCAAGTGTCCTGGGAGAAAAAGATAGAAAAGGAATCAAGTGAAAGCTTTAACTTTTCTATGATCTGGTACAGAAGTCAAGTAACATCACTTCTGCTATACTCTACTGTTTGGAGCAGTCATAAGCTCTCTAGGTTCCCAGTGGGTAGGAGAATAAATCCACCACTTTGTTGGGATTGGCAAAATTCTGGAAAATCATGTAAGTCAGAAAATACTCATGTGGCTATTTATATAAAATAAAATCTACCACAAATATTTCTTAAAAGGAAATGTGTGGTCACAAACTTAGTGAAACATATCAATTTTTTTTTTAAAAAAAATCTTGATTCTCTATTTAAAAAAAAACAACTAAAATACCTTGTCTTATCTTGAGTTGCAGATTAACATTCTGAATATAAGGAGTACAGCACAAATTTACTAAGAAAAGATTCTGTATAAAAGAAATATTTTCAGTGCTTAGGTACCAGCAATATAGAAGCTCATAGAAATGTTTGGCTTCAAAAACATGCAGTTTATATTTTCTCTTTTAAAAGTATTATTTCACTTAGAAATAAAGTTATACCATGAGTAAAATGAATTACAATTAATGGAATATCTTTTAAACAGCTTTTGGTTGGATTTTGCTGTATTGTTTTGCAATAATTGACTAAAATGAGTAAGTAAATGTCATTTCAGAATTATTTTGGAATAATAATATGCTTCAGGATAATATTGGAAAACTTATTTTAAAAGTTCAACAATGAATTTGATTAGCTTTAAAATATAATTTTGATAATTTTCCAAAAAGCGTTTACCTTAATCTCTACCATTCTATGAGATAGAACAGGACCATTTTGTGCTTAGAATTTTTGTTTGAAATCCGTTGCTTAAGACAGGACACTTTAATGTTTTGTGAAAATGCATTTTTTACTCCATAATCCTATGATATTTACTGTCTAATCTTCTCAAGACTCCAGATGGCACTATCTTATCTCTTTATTTTGATGATAGAAAAGAAAAGATGACATATTTCTGATACTATACTCTGTCTTATGTCAGATCACTTTTAATGTCATTGGAAGAGCAAAAATATCTCAGTGACCTTGAGCTTAGAAATGACTTTTTAGAAGAAACACCAAAGGCATGGTCCTTGAAAGAAATAATTGATAAGAAAGACTTTATTAAAAATAAATTTTTTTGCTCTGAAAGTGACACTGTCAAGAAAATAAAATAAGTTACAGATGGAGAAAATATTTGCAAAAGACATGAGCGATAAAAGACTCTGTGATAAAAAAATATCCAAAATATTCAAATAATACTAAAACTTCAACAATAAGAAAACAGACAACTTCATTATGAAATGAGCTAAATATCTTAATAGAAACCTCACAAAGAGGACATTCAGATGGCAAATAAACATTAGAAAATGTTCCGCATCATATGAAGTCAAAGAAATGCAAATTAAAACAATTAGATACTATTGAACACTTATTAGAATGGTCAAAATCCAGACCACTGACACCACCAAATGCAGATAACTGTTGGAAATACAAAATGATAAGCAACTTTGGAAGAAAATTTGACAGGTTCTTACAAAAATAAATATACTCTTACCATTTATTAATCACACTCTTTGGTATCTAACAAAGAATATGAAAACTTATCTATTCAAAATCATTCACACAGATATTTATAGTAGTTTTATATATCATTGCCAAAATTTGGAGGCAATCAAGATGTACTTCATCAACTCCTGCAGCTCAATTACAGAAAAATAAACGACCCAATCAAAAAGTGGGCCAAAGAACTAAACAGACACTTCTCCAAAGGAGAGAAACATATGGCTAACAAACACATGAAAAGATGCTCAACATCACTCATTATCAGAGAAATGCAAATCAAAACCACAATGAGGTACCATTTCACGCTGGTCAGAATGGCTGTTATCCAAAAGACTACAAGCAATAAATGCTGGAGAGGGTGTGGAGAAAAGGGAACCCTCTTACACTGTTGGTAGGAATGCAAACTAGTACAGCCACTATGGAGAACAGTGTGGAAAATCCTCAAAAACTGGAGATAGAACTGCCATATGAACAAGCAATCCCACTGCTGGGCATGCACACTGAGGAAACCAGACTTGAAAGGGACACGTGTACCCCAATGTTCATCGCTGCACTGTTTACAATAGCCAGGACATGGAAGCAGCCTAGATGCCCATCAGCAGATGAATGGATAAAGAAGCTGTGGTACATATACACAATGGAATATTACTCAGCCATTAAAAATAATACACTCGAATCAGTTCTAATGAGTTGGATGAAACTGGAGCCTATTATACAGAGTGAAGTAAGCCAGAAAGAAAAGAAAAACACCAATACAGTATACTAACACATATATATGGTATTTAGTTAATCAATGAAAATAACCCTGTATGTGAGACATCAAAATAGACACAGATAAATAGAACAGTATTATGGACTCTGTGGGAGAGGGTGAGGATGGGATGATATGGGAGAATGGCATTGAAGCATGGAAATTATCATATGTGAAACGAATCGCCAGTCCAGGTTCGATGCATGATACAGGGTGCTCGGGGCTGGTGCACCGGGATGACCCGGAGGGATGGGACGGGGAGGGAGGCGAAAGGGGAGTTCTGGAAGGGGAAATCATGTACACCCATGGTGGATTCATGTCAATGCATGGCAAAACAAATACAATATTGTAAAGTTAAAAAATAGATAAATAAACTAATTTAAAAATAAACAAATAAATAAATAGATGTATAAATAAACTGTGGTACATACACCACATTGATTTAATGAAAGAAACATTATCATTTTGCATTTGGTAAAATTTGTCCGCCTGCCAACATTGTTTTTTTTTTTTTTTTCCTGTTTTCAGTTCTTCTAGGTATTCTAACTTGCTGGTTTTACCAAATGAACGCTGAACTCTAGGGTCAGAAAAATACCTAATGATGGTTTTATTGAGGCACTTTAATGAAAATAACTCAGGGAAATTGACATTTATGATGCAGATACTTCTATTTAAGAAGAGAGGGCCCCACTATTTTTTTTAGAGGTACAATACTAAAGCTATCAGAAATTAGCACTAAGAATATCTATTTTTTTAGTTTGAAATGTAACTTTGGAGCATCTATATCAGAAAGAAGACTGAAAAGAGCATATTTCCCAGCACTCTCTTCACATAAAACCAAGAAGGAAAGTGAAAATTGAGAATATTGCAGAGTTTAGGGCCAACACTATGGAGAATGATGAACAAAAGTGTAGAAGATGAGCTTAACCAAGGAGCGTTTTCCAACCCCAAGTCAGCTCTATCCTATTTCAGAATTTCTATGTAGCAATGACTGTTGTATGTATTTCATTAATTTCATTCTTATTCCATGGAAATACTTATTGCTACTAAAGTGTGCAACAGTATGCATTATGTCAAAAAAGCAATCAGTTCAGTTCAGTTGCTCAGTCATGTCTGACTCTTTGTCATCCCATGGACTTCAGCACTCCAGACTTCCCTGTCCATCATCAGCTCCTGGAGATTGCTCAAACTCATGTGCATTGAGTCAGTGATGCCATCCAACCATCTCATCCTCTGTCATCCCCTTCTCCTCCTGCCTTCAGTCTTTCTCATCATCAGGGTCTTTTCCAATGAGTTAGTTCTTCGCATCAGGTGGCCAAAGTATTGGAGTTTCAGCTTCAGCATCAGTCCTTCCAATGAATATTCAGGACTGATTTCTTTTAGGAATGACTGGTTTGATCTCCTTGCAGTTCAAACAATATACATATCTTAATTCTTTATTGCTAAAGAATGTTAACCATCATCTGAGCCTTCAATGAGTATAACAATAATAATAAAATTTTGAAATCTTATGGTAATTATAAAAATGTGACACAGAGATACAAAGAGAGCAAATGAGAGAGTAGCTTTGAAACATATGCATTACCATGTGTAAAATTAGATGGCCGGTGGAAATTTTCTGTATGATGCAGGGAGCTCAAATCTGATGCTCTGTGACAACCTAGAGGGGTGGGATGAGGTGGGAGATGAGAGAAAAGTTCAAGAGGGAGGGGACGTGTGTATACCTATACCTGATTCACGTTGATATAGGGCAGAAACCAATATAATATTGCAAAGCAATTATCTCCAATTAAAAATAAATAATAGTTTTTAAAAGAAACATCAAGGATCATTTATCATGACAAATATAATAATAATGGAAAACTTAAATATTATGAGGATGATCATTGGAAGGATTGATGCTGAAACTGATGCTCCAATACTTTGGCCACTCAATTCGAAGAGCCAACTCATTGGAAAAGACTCATGCTGGTAAAGATTGAGGGCAGGAGGAGAAGAGGGTGACAGAGGATGAGATGGTTGGATGGCATCACCAACTCAATGCACATGAGTATGAGCAAACTCCTGGAGAGAGTGAAAGTAAGGGAAGGCTGGAGTGCTGCAGTCCATTGGTTCACAGAGTCGGACACAACTGAGCAACTTCTGAGTTACCTAGCTTCAGAAATCATCTGAAAAAATTTACATCTGAAAAACAGTTTGAGACAACTGAATTGGGGTATTACATTATAGCAAAGCTTTTCTAGGAGTTTTTATTTTTGTTTTTTTTTTCCTAAGAGCAATATAGAAATTGAAGTTGACAGCATGATTAAAAAGCTGTATATAATATTTATGCTAAGAGAATCACACACCAGACTGTTGATTACCTACAGTAATGGGGTCCAGGGAGAGCACAAAATTAAACTCCACAGATAATCATTTTAACCATGAGTTTCAACCATCTAAGCTATTGGTAAATAGCCAAATTTTATTTCGCTATTACTCTGGCTATCCTCCCCAGGATCATTAAAAGAGATAGTCAATGTTACATAACAAGGATGAGTTATTAACAACTCAATATTCCAAAACCTAAATTGATTTCCTGTACAATGTAGAATTTATCACGCCTTTTAATTGAGAAACATGATTTATATATAGATCAAAAGAGATAAAAATTATTGAAAAGTCTTTGTTTGAGAGACAGAGAGAAACCCAAGCAGAACTGGTCAGCCCACTAAATGGGCACATAGCCAAACATTTCTATAATTTTTACCCCAATGGAAGGATGCAAATCTTTTATGAACACACTTGATGTATCCTTGATGTTTCTTTAGTCTAGAAACATTATTTGAAATTATCATTGACCTCTGAGGGTTTGGAAATGAATAGACAAATTATGAGTAGAAAGAAAATTTAAACATTTTTTATTGTTGCAAAATGTATAATATTACTACCTTGGAAATCAGTTACTACTTCTCATACATTATTTTACACTTATGTAAACTTCATATTGATTATTTTCCTGATAATTAGTTCATTCCCCAAATGATTTTAACTTATCAGTAGCATACTTTTACTTATTTATTCAAGGTGGCATGACAAAGGTAACTTAAAATCTTACCCTCAATATAAGAAATGCAAGTAATTGTAAAGATTATGGTAAACTAAAGAGCACATTTCACTTGAAAATACAACATGCCAATTATTCCCATTCAAAAACTTAAGGCCAAGTTTGTCAGATCTCCCACTATTTCAAGAAATTGTATATCAGAGCAAGATAAAAAGTATCATTGTGCTTAGCAAAATCTTCTTAGTAGCCAAGTATTGTCTGTGTGGTCAGGATATGACATTAACAGTAAGAAAGGGCAACTAAAATATGCAGCTAATTAATAAAACATAATAAAATAATATATAAAAAACTATGTGGCTACTTGCAAAATCTGCTTAAGAATTTAAAGGACAGAAACCTTATACTATGCCAATTTGTTCCTGAGGTATAAAGAACACAAAACTGATGAAAATACCAATCTGCGTAAAATGATACAATTTCATATTGCTCTGCTATACTCTCCTTTTTTCCTGGTACTCAGAAAACAAGAAACATTTAACAAAATGTGTTTCCAATTTTAAAAGAAAAATAGTTAACTCATGCTGATATGAATCAAGATATATAAATTATATTTCTATGAAATAACCTTAACAAACTACATCATGCTAAGCAGAGGAAATAAGCATAAGATTAGTATGATCCTCCAAAAATATATTGCTTCCCTCATAGCTTAGTGAGCACATATAATGACAGTTATAGCTACATGAAAAGTAGGAGTGAATTATTTGAATTGAATTATTTGAGAATATCAAAGCATCCTTGCATCCCTGGAATAAATCCAACTTGAGCATGATGCATGATCCTTTTTATGTATTACTGGATTTGGTTTGCTAACATTTTGCTGAGAATTTTGCATCTATATTCAGCAATGAAATTTTCCTGTATGTTTCTCTTTTTTGTAGTATCTTTGTTTAGTTTTGATATCAGAGTAATGGTGTCCTTGTAGAATGAGTTTCAGAGTGTTCCTCTTCTTCATCTTTTTGGAGTAATTTGAAAAGGATATTTACTAGTTTTTTTTTTTTTTCTATGCTTGGCATAATTCCTCTGCAAAGCACTGTCTTGTCCAGGACTTTTGTTTGCTGGAAGTTTTTAAATTAAAATTTAAATTTCACTACTAATAATTGGTTTTATTAAATTGCCTGTTTCTTCTGGATTCGGTCTTGGTATGTTATTGTATTTTTGAAGAAATATGTTCGTTTCTTCCAGGTTGTCCAATTTGTTGACATTCAGCTGCTTGTAATATTCAGATGGGTCATAGTGGAGAATTATGACAAAACATGATCCACTAGAAGAGGGAATGGCAAGGCACCCTAGTATACTTGCTGTGAGAACCTCATGAACTGTATAAAAAAACACAAAGATATGGCACTGAAACATGACTCCTCCAGGTCAGAAGGGGCCCAATAATGCTACTGGGGAAAAGTGGAGGACAGCTACTAATAGTCCCAGAAAGAACAAAGCTAGCTGTGTCAAAGCAGAAATGACTATCAACTGTGGGTGTGTCTGGTGATGAAAGTAAAGTCCGAAGCTGCACAGAAAAGTATTACATTGGATAGGAACCTGAAATGCTTGATACTCATTGGAAATGTCCCTGATGCTAGGGAAAATTGAGGGCAGAAGGAGAAGAGGGAATCAGAGGATGAGGTAGCTGGATGGCATCATTGATGCAATTGACATGAACTTGGGTAAGCTCTGGGAGATGGTGAGGGACAGGAGGCCTGGTGTGATGCAGTCCATGGGGTCGCAAAGAGTCAGACATGACTGGGTGACTTAACAACAACATTCTTTTATGATTTTTGTATCTCTGTGGTATCAGATGTTATTTCTCTTCTTCCATTTCTTATTTTGTTTATTTGGGATTTCTCTCTTCTTGATGAATCAGGCTAAAGGTTTATCAACTTAGTTTCTCTTTTTCAAAGAATTAGCACTTGGTTTATTGATATTTTCTATTGTCTTTTATCTCTATACATTTCCTCACTGATATTTATTATTTCCTTCTCCTTGTTTACTTTGTTTTTTTTTTTTTTTTCCCCTCTGTACTTCTTTTCCTAATTCCTATAGGTAGAATCCTAGGGGGTTTGAAATTTATCTTGATTCTTGAAGAAGTCTTGTATTGCTCTATACTTTGTCCATAGTACTGCTTTTGCTCCATTTTTTAGATTTTGAAGTGTTGTTTTTCCATTGTCATTTGTCTCAAAGCATTTTCTGATTTCCTCTTTGTTTTCTGTATTGACCCATTGGATTTTTAGTAGTATGTTGTTTAGTCTCCATGTGTTTGTTATTTTCTCATTGTTCTTTATTTAATGTAAATGATTTCTACTTTCATGCTTTTATGCTCAGGAAAAAAATGATTGATATCTATCCAATCCTCTTAAATTTGTTGAGACTTGTTTTGTGGCCTAGCATGTGATCTATCCTGGCGAGCACTCCATGTGTACTTGAAAAGAATGTGTATTCTGCTGTTTTTGGATATAAAGTCTTGTAGATACCTACTGAGCGACTTCACTCTCACTTTTCACTTTCATGCGTTGGAGAAGGAAATGGCAACCCACTCCAGTGTTCTTGCCTGGAGAATCCCAGGGACGGGGGAGCCTGCTGGGCTGCCGTCTATGGGGTCGCACAGAGTCGGACATGACTGAAGCGACTTAGCAGCAGCAGCAGCAGCAGATACCTATTTATCCCACGCTTGATGAAACACAAACTGGAATAAAGATTGCTGGGAAAAATATCAATAACCTCCGATACGCAGATGACACCACAATTATGGAAGAAAGCAAAGAGGAACTAAAGAACCTCTTGATGAAGGTGAAAGAGGAGAGTGAAATACCTGGCTTAAAGCTCAACATTTAGAAAACTAAGATCATAGCATCTGGTCCAATCATTTCAGGGCAAATAGATCAGGAAAATAAAGGAAGCAGTGACAGATTTTATTTTCTTGGGCTCCAAAATCACCATAGATCATGACTGCAGTCATGAAATTAAAAGACACTTACTCCTTGGAAGAAGAGCTATGAGTAACCTAGACAGCATATTAAAAAACAGAGACATAATTTTGCTGACAAAGGTCCATATAGTTAAAGCTATGGTTCTTCCTAATTGTGTACAGATGTGAGAATTGGACCATAAAGAAGGCTGAGTACAGAAGAATTGATGCTTTCAAACTGCAGTGTTGGAGAAGACTCTTGAGAGTCCCTTGGACAGCAAAGAGATCAAACCAGTCAATCCTAAAGGAAATCAACTCTGAATATTCATTGGAAGGACTGACGCTGAAACTTAAACGCCAAAACTTTGGCCACCTGATATGAAGAGCTGACTCATTGGAAAAGTCCTGAATCTGGTGGAGATTGAGGGCATGAGGAGAAGAGGGCAACAGAGGATGTGATGGCTAGATGGTATCACCGACTCAATGGACGTAAGTCTGAGCAAACTCTGGGAGACAGTGAAGGACAGGGAAGCCTGGCATGCTGCAATCCATGGGGTTGCAAAGAGTCAGACATGACTGAGTGACTGAACAGCAACAACAAATAAATTTTTCAATGTTTCATTTTAATTATTTTGTGTAATTCTATTTTCTGATGTTCTTTTGGTTTCTTCTTTGATCCTTTGGTTGTTCAGGAATGTGTTACTTAATTTTCTCATATTTTTGGATGTTTCAAAGTTTCCTTCTGTTACTAATTTCTAATATCATTCTATTTTGGCCCCAAAAAGTTCTTGCTATTGTTTTGTTATTAATATGCTTATATAACAAATATTTTTTTCTATTCTTCCCTCTTTTAATCCCTTATTATGTAACTTAAGACATATTGATTTTTGTATCATAGTATTTAAGTACTTTTAATTTTACATAATAGCATTTTTGTTACAGGATATCAAGGAGAAGAACAAATATCACTTGAAGACGGTACTTCATCTTCTGGGGACAGAATTATTGCATTTTTATTGTACTTAGGACAGTTATATCATGGTAGGTGGAATTATGACCTTGTTACTGTCTTCATTTGGAGATTGAATATGATTTAAGAATATGCATGTGGGTGCCAAGTTGACAATGTATGAGCTTGTGATTGTTAATTTGATGTGTCAACTGAACTGGGCCACGAAGTGCCCAAATTAAACATTATTTATGGGTGTAATTCTGAGGGCTTTTCTACATGAGATTAACATTTGAATGGTGGAATGGATGAAGTAGAATGTCCTTCCACAATGTGGGTGGGCATCGTTCAATTCATTGAGAGCCTGAATAAAACAAAAAGATGAAAGAATAATGCATTTCATGTTCTTTCTGCCTGACTGCTCTAGCTGGGATATTGATTTTCTCATGTTCTTGGACTGGGATTTATACCACCAGTTCTCCTGGTTCTCAGAGCTTCAAACTCAGACTGGTATTACACCACTTGCTTTCCTGTGTCTCCAACTTGCAGACACCAGATAGTGGGTCTTTCCATCCTTCATAATCATGTGATGCAATGCTTAATATATATTATTGGTTCTGTTGAGCAACCCTAACATAGGTGCATATATGTTAAGTGTTGTTATGTCTTCTCGGAAAATCCACCCCTTAATTATGATTCAATGCACTTTTTCCCTGATAACTTTCCTTGCTGCGAAATCTTCTCTGTCTGAAATTAATTTAGCTATTCCATCTTATTTTGATAAGGTTTAGTGTCATATTTTTCTTCATCCATTTATTAATACTTTTAATGTGTACATTTCCTTATATTTAAAGTGGATTTCTTTTATATACATGCTTACTGTTAATCTGAACTTTCTTCGTGGTTATAACTTGGGAAAGCTTTTATATAAATATTAGAATTTATGTAAGTTTCTGCCAGTAGCCAGTGGGAATCATTTATCCTATGATATCTCAGTTACCTATAGTGGTTTTAGCTGAATGGAGAAATCCCAAACCAATAATTTATCAGCCTAAGTATACCATTTTATTTCCTTAAGCTCTCAAGTGCAGTCAGAAATAGACATCCAACCCACAAACATTGTGTTCCTCATTCCAACAGTGTATCATAAAACCTTGTGTTCTTCATTACAGTCACCAGTGAAAATTTAAGTAACTATTTGCCACTGCTTGCTATGAATTAACAGTGATACATTCTCCAATAGTAACAAGATTTGTACTACTTTTATACACAATCAGATCAGATAACCAATCCCAGATTCCCAATCTTGAAGTTTTATTGCCTGAATATCTTCTAGGTTCACTTTGTCAGGGCTTGGTTTAGGAAATAGAAACTATTCCAAATATTTTAAGTAGAAAGGGACTTAAATTCAGTATTTAAAAGGTTATTGCAAGAGTTCTAGGATGAAGCTCAAGACTTTACTAGACCTCTAATACTGGCACCTAGTACTCCTCAGAACAGATATATTAAGAGTGCTAATAGTTTCCATTACAATTAGGAAGGTGGGGAAACAGGAGGTGACCCTATAAGTTGTAATCTTTAATATAAAATCATTGTAGCCATGATCCATGGTTTAGGAAGGCTGTTCAGGAAGCTATGACTACTATTACAAACACTGTGTTCTTGGATGCTGAAATATGGAATCTAGAGACTAACCATCATTTTTCTCGATACCAATAATGCTACTAACTTGTGTTCAGAAATGTTGAGTCTGGTCACTATTATTGCTGCAATTGTCACTTTCATGAAACTGGAAATTGAGCAGTGACATCTCTACAGTCAATTTTTGCCTTCCAAGAAACTGAAAAGCCATTTTAGAAGGCCTATGCCTGACTTCTGCCTTCTAAGTCTTAATGCAAGTACAACTCGTCAGCAAAACTTAACTTGACTATGTAGGTGTTTTCTATTGCTGCATAACAAATTATCACAAACTTAGCAATTCAAAGCAACATCCTCTTTATTTAGTTATCTATTTCTGAAGTTTAACGTGACACCACTGTGTTCTCTGCTCAGTATATCACAAGGCTGGAAGCAAAGTATCAGCCATGCTGAATTATAGTCTAGAAGGTCTAGGAAAATATCTGCTTCTAGTTCATTGACATTGTTGGCAAAATTTAGCTACATGGAGTTGTAGGACTGAGGTTCCCATTTCCTAAAAGGCTGTTAGCCAGTGGTCATTCCTTATTCATAGAAACCACTCTCTGTTCCTTTCACATGGTTCCTTTCATCCTTTAAGCCAGCAACAGCAGACCCATTCAATCCTTCTTCTGCTTGAAAACTCTGTGACATCTCTTTCTGCCGTCAGCCTCAGAAAATTTTCTGCTTTTAAAGGACTCAATTGAGTCAGGTCCTCCCAGATAACTTCTGTTTATTAATATTAACTGACTTGGGACTTCAATTACATCTGCAACATTCCTTCACAGATTGATATTTAATTGAATAACTAGAATATGGGAATATTAGGGCTGAAGGGCTGAGTCAGAATCTTGTTTATCAGTCTCCATAACTCCAGTCACAAGAAATTTCTGGATATTTATTTTTTAGCTAGTATTAAAAATCATTCTAGGAAGAACGTAGAATTGTATCATTTAAACACATCAAGCCCAGGATATTGGTAATAAATAGGAAGTTTTAAAAAAGTAACATGTGTAGGAAACTGCAAGAAGTTCAGTGTGGTTAAATTGTAGAATAGATACATGATGAAAGAGGCAAGAAATGAGCCTCTCAATGTGGATTGGGGAAAATTTTGAAGAATCATACATAAATATATAAGGACTTTCAACTTATTTCTGCAGGTGATGAGAATTTGTATGAAATGAAGTTTAAGTCATAAATATTGAAATGATATTGAGATTAATAAATACTGATCTATACTCTGGTTTCACCATTACTGAATTTTATTTTCTTGGGCAAATTACTTGACATTTCTGAGCATCAGTGTCTTTGTATATAGATGAGGATAATAATATTAGCATATTATTCTAAAAGGATAAAAAAAATAAAAAATAAAAAAAAAAAAAAGGATAAAAAAAGACTAAGTGTTAAGTGAATAAAATATAAACAGTACTTTAAAAATGCTAGTTTTCATTGTCATCAAATGTATTGCATAGGATAGCAAAATGATCTAATATGTGTTTTAGAAAGAAAACCTCCAAATAAATGTAAAAAATACTTTAAAATTGAGAAGAGACCAGAGGCAGTTAGACAATTTAGCAAAGATCAAAATAAGAAATGATAAGATGGTGCAAACTAAGACACTGTTAATCAGAATGAAAAGGAAAAGAAGAACTGAGAATCATTTCAGAAATAGGTTTGGGTTATCTGTGTTAGTTTATTTAATTCACAGGTATCCTTAATTTGTCAATCACAATACCTACTAGGTCAAATCCATTCCCCTGCTAGGGGAAGTGACCTCTGGTTGTTTCTTAGTTGTGTTCTGCTTGTGTGATGTCCCATTTTATACTTCTCCACAATCAACACTTAGCTATAGAGTATTAGACTGTAAATGGTCACTTGATTGTGACAAGTCATTTTCTAAACTTACCAGAAGGGCATGAAGTGGCAAAATTAACAATTCTGGACAAATAAGGATAAACTGGACAAATAATATTCTCTTTTTAAGAGATATAAAGTGAGAATCCCAAGAGAATGATGTAGTTAATAGGGATAGCTGAGTCTAAAAGCATGTATAGAAGAATGAAAAGGCAAGAAGGATCATGAGAAAAATGAACCGAAGTCCATGGGTTGGTAAAAATTATAAGCAAGCAGAAAATTTGTGTAATTTGGAGATTGCTTTATAGGATATCAGTTACACATACATTTAAAAACTTTTTATAAAATAAATTTGGAATATTGAAATGTGATGAGTTATGCATAGTAGATCTCGTTAACATCAGGGAAGAGAGAAAATATAGTGAACAAAGGTTAAATTAGTCAATTCAGAGGAGTAGAAATGAAAACATCAAAAATGAAAAGAGTAACTATGTCATATTAATGGTAGAACTCTGAAGTGAAAATCCAAGAACAACTGCTATGTGGATTCCTAAAAGTCTTGACATAGTCTAGCATAGTCTCAGAACTATGCTATAGTTCAATCTGAAATCTGACTACTGTTTGCTAATGTTTTGGAATTTCCATAGAAGCCCTATCACAAGTTTGTTTTTTCATATTTCTCCTCATGTTAATGCCCATAACTTGAACTCTTCCAATAAAGACCACGATCCTTGCAACTAGAAAAGAGGGACATTAAATAAGGCACCTCTTACCTGTTTGTTCTTTATATGATGCTTCATTTGTTAATTTCTCTATTGCTTGAATGCTTAATATCTTCTCGTATTGGGTTTTCCTCCTGTGTCTGCAAACATGGCTCAGCTCTCAAATCAAAAATTTATTTACTGCTTCCTGTCACCTCTTTAAGGTACTGTCTTGTTTATTTTTCTTACTCTCACATTTCCTTCAGAGACTTCACAATAGTCTTCATTTCTTTGCCACCCATTCACAGTTTTAGTTCTTAAAATTAGTCTCTTAACACCACCATTCTACTGAGACTGCTTTACCAGATATTAAAAATGACTTTCTGGTTTCCAAATCCATTCACCTACATCAATATTCATTTTTCTTGGCATTTCTGCAGTATTTGACTCCATAGTTCTAAGAATTCCTCTTTCTTTGGCTTCTGTAAAACTATACCTTCCTCAATTCTACCTGACTACTTCTGTATCCTTTGTCAGAGCCTGGCCTGCTGCAGTCCATGGGGTCACAAAGAATCGGATACGACTGAGCGACTGAACTGAACTGAGCTTGTTCTTTCGGTCTGCAAAATACATACAATCCAAATTTTACTATCTTATTATCCCACTGCTGATGTATTTTATGTCAATCCCTCTACAGTGCATGCCCTTATCATTTCTCATCTTGGGGGAAAATGTTTAAGTGCTCCACTCTCAATGTAGCAGCATTGTGCTATCAGTTGCTATGGTAAGCCTTGTAGTCCAGCTAGGTATAGTTTTCTAATTTGATTGCTGTTGCTCTGCCTAGGACAACAGGCATTGATACAATGTTGTAGTTAATCTGTTGCCATTAATCTGTTCCTACATTTGTGGATACTGTAGTTTTCTACTTGATTTGCTTAGCACAACATTTATCTCTTCCTGTTGTCAAAGCTGACAGGTTTTGCATGACAGTGTAATGGAGTGTAACTCCCTCTCCTTTATTTTCCAATTTGTTAAAAGAATCCCAAAGGAGTGCTCTTACCTCCATACCTTAAAGAATATTTAATGAAATATCTTTCCATATGTTTCAGACAATCTAATTGAGGCTGAGTCAAGAAACTAAACATAATGATTAATATTTGTTGAACGCTTACTAAGTCTCAAGAACTATTCTATATCCAGATTGTATTTTAACTTCTTTTAACATTACAATAGACTTATGGGGTAGTATTATTTTCTCAGTAATGCATTTTAAGGTATTGAGGCACAGAGAAGTTTAGACACTTGTCCAAAGCCACACAGTTAGTAAGTGGAAGGGCAGGAACTCAAACACACACACTTTGCCTCTAGAGGCTCTATACTTAACCTCTAGGTTCTACCATCTTTCAAATTCATGCTGTGGACAAGCTGTTTTTCTTAGATTATTCTTTCTTAAATTAACAAAATCTCATTACTGTGTCAAGCCAGAATTGTAAACCTTCCTACTAGGAGACTTTTGTTGGAAGAGTGAACTAGTTTGCTGGATGCGCCTACCTGAATTATTAAAAAAAGGGAAAAAAAAATCGTCACATAATTTACATTGTGGGCTCATCACAGGAGTTATACAGCTATTTTCAGATATTCCTTAATCACTTTAATCCTTAAGTTGCATCTTCCTACTTTTATATAGTGCTTAAGATTCTATTCATGACCTTTTGGTTATTTGTTCTTTTTTTTTTTTTATAAATTTATTTATTTTAGTTGGGGGCTAATTACTTTACAATATTGTAATAGTTTTTGCCATACATTGACATGAATCAGCCATGGGTTTACATGTGTTCCCCTTCCTGGACCCCCCACCCACCTCCCTCCCCATCCCATCCTTCTGGATCATCCCATTGCCCCGGCCCTGAGCCCTTGTCACATGCATCGAACATGGAATGGTGTTCTGTTTCACATATGATAATATACATGTTTCAATGCTATTCTCCCAGAACGTCCCACCCTCACCTTCTCCCTCAGAGTCCATAAAATTGTTCCATGCATCTGTGTCTCTTATTCTGTCTCGCATATAGGGTTATCGTTACCATCTTTCAAATTCCATATATATGCATTAGTATACTGTATTGTTGTTTTTCTTTCTGGCTTACTTCACTCTGTATAATGGGCTCCAGTTTCATCCATCTCAGTAGAACCGATTCAAATGTATTTTTTTTAATGGCTGAGTAATATTCCATTGTGTATATGTACCACAGCTTCCTTATCCATTCGTCTGCTGATGGACATCTAGGTTGCTTCCATGTCCTGGCTATTGTAAACAGTGCTGCGATGAACATTGGGGTACACGCGTCTCTTTCAATTCTGGTTTCCTCGGTATGTATGCCCAGCAGTGGGATTGCTGGGTCATATGGCAGTTCTATTCCCAGTTTTTTAAGGAATCTCCACACTGTTCTCCATAGTGGCTGTACTAGTTTGCATTCCCACCAACAGTGTAAGAGGGTTCCCTTTTCTCCACACCCTCTCCAGCATTTATTGCTTGTAGACTTTTGGATAGCAGCCATTCTGACTGGTGTGAAATGATACCTCATTGTGGTTTTGATTTGCATTTCTCTAATAATGAGTGATGTTGAGCATCTTTTCATGTGTTTGTTAGCCATCTGTATGTCTTCTTTGGAGAAATGTCTGTTTAGTTCTTTGGCCCATTTTTTGATTGGGTCGTTTATTTTTCTGGAATTCAGCTGCAGAAGTTGCTTGTATATTTTTGAGATTAATTGTTTGTCTGTTGCTTCATTTGCTATTATTTTCTCCCATTCTGAAGGCTGTCTTTTCACCTTGTTTATAGTTTCCTTTGTTGTGCAAAAGCTTTTAATTTTAATTAGGTCCCATTTGTTTATTTTTGCTTTTATTTCCAATATTCTGGGAGGTGGGTCATGGAGGATCCTGCTGTGATTTATGTCGGAGAGTGTTTTGCCTATGTTTTCCTCTAGGAGTTTTATTGTTTCTGGTCTTACGTTTAGATCTTTAATCCATTTTGAGTTTATTTTTGTGTACGGTGTTAGGAAGTGTTCTAGTTTCATTCTTTTACAAGTGGTTGACCAGTTTTCCCAGCACCACTTGTTAAAGAGATTGTCTTTTCTCCATTGTATATTCTTGCCTCCTTTGTCGAAGATAAGGTGTCCATATGTGCGTGGGTTTATCTCTGGGCTTTCTATTTTGTTCCATTGATCTATATTTCTATCTTTGTGCCAATACCATACTGTCTTGATGACTGTGGCTTTGTAGTAGAGCCTGAAGTCAGGCAGGTTGATTCCTCCAGTTCCATTCTTCTTCCTCAAGATTGCTTTGGCTATTCGAGGTTTCTTATATTTCCATACAAATTGTGAGATGATTTGTTCTAGTTCTGTGAAAAATACCATTGGTAGCTGGATAGGGATTGCATTGAATCTATAGATTGCTTTGGGTAGTATACTCATTTTCACTATATTAATTCTTCCAATACATGAACACGGTATATTTCTCCATCTGTTTGTGTCCTCTTTGATTTCTTTCATCAGTGTTTTATAGTTTTCTATATATAAGTCTTTTGTTTCTTTAGGTAGATATATTCCTAAGTATTTTATTCTTTTTGATGCAATGGTGAATGGTATTGTTTCCTTAATTTCTCTTTCTGTTTTCTCAATATTGGAGTATAGGAATGCAAGGGATTTCTGTGTGTTAATTTTATATCCTGCAACTTTACTATATTCATTGATCAACTCTAGCAATTTTCTAGTAGAGTCTTTAGGGTTTTCTATGTAGAGGATCATGTCATCTGCAAACAGTGAGAGTTTTAATTCTTCTTTTCCTATCTGTATTCCTTTTATTTCTTTTTCAGCACTGATTGCTGTGGCCAAAACTTCCAAAACTATGTTGAATAGTAGTGGTGAAAGTGGGCATCCTTGCCTTGTTCCTGACTTTAGGGGAAATGCTTTCAATTTTTCACCATTGAGGATAATGTTTGCTGTGGGTTTGTCATATATAGCTTTTATTATGTTGAGATATGTTCCTTCTATTCCTGCTTTCTGGAGGGTTTTTATCATAAATGGATGCTGAATTTTGTCAAAGGCTTTTTCTGCATCTATTGAGATAACCATATGGTTTTTTTCTTTCAATTTGTTAATGTGGTGTATTACATTGATTGATTTGCGGATGTTAAAAAAACCTTGCATTCCTGGGATAAAGCCCACTTGGTCATGATGTATGATCTTTTTAATATGATGTTGGATTCTGTTTGCTAGAATTTTATTAAGGATTTTTGCATCTATGTTCATCAGTGATATTGGCCTGTAGTTTTCCTTTTTTGTGACATCTTTGTCTGGTTTTGGAATTAGGGTGATGGTGGCCTCATAGAATGAGTTTGGAAGTTTACCATCTTCTGCAATGTTCTGGAAGAGTTTGAGTAGGATAGGTGTTAGCTCTTCTCTAAATTTTTGGTAGAATTCCGCTGTGAAGCCGTCTGGTCCTGGGCTTTTGTTTGCTGGAAGATTTCTGATTACAGTTCCGATTTCCGTGCTTGTGATGGGTCTGTTAAGATCTTCTATTTCTTCCTGGTTCAGTTTTGGAAAGTTATACTTTTCTAAGAATTTGTCCATTTCTTCCAAGTTGTCCATTTTATTGGCATATAGCTGTTGGTAGTAGTCTCTTATGATCCTTTGTATTTCTGTGGAGTCTGTTGTGATCTCTCCATTTTCATTTCTAATTTTGTTGATCTGATTCTTCTCCCTTTGTTTCTTGATGAGTCTGGCTAATGGCTTGTCAATTTTGTTTATCTTCTCGAAAAACCAGCTTTTAGTTTTGTTGATTTTTGCTATGGTCTCTTTTGTTTCTTTTGCATTTATTTCTGCCCTAATTTTTAAGATTTCTTTCCTTCTACTGACCCTGGGGTTTTTCATTTCTTCCTTCTCTAGTTGCTTTAGGTGTAGAGGTAGTTGATTTATTTGATTTTTTTTCTTGTTTCTTGAGGTACGCCTGTATTGCTATGAACCTTCCCCTTAGCATTGCTTTTACAGTGTCCCATAGGTTTTGGGTTGTCAGGTTTTCATTTTCATTCGTTTCTATGCATAATTTGATTTCTTTTTTGATTTCTTCTGTGATTTGTTGGTTATTCAGAAGCGTGTTGTTTAGCCTCCATATGTTGGAACTTTTAATAGTTTTTTTTCCTGTAATTGAGGTCTAATCTTACTGCATTGTGGTCAGAGAAGATGGCTGGGATGATTTCAATTTTTTTGAATTTACCAAGGCTAGATTTATGGCCCAGGATGTGATCTATCCTGGAGAAAGTTCCATGTGCACTTGAGAAAAAGGTAAAATTGATTGTTTTGGGGTGGAAACTCATGTAAATATCAATTAAATCTAATTTGTCTATTGTATCATTTAAAGTTTGTGTTTCCTTGTTAATTTTCTGTTTAGTTGATCTGTCCATATGCGTGAGTGGAGTATTAAAGTCTCCCACTATTATTGTGTTATTGTTAATTTCCCCTTTCATACTTGTTAGTATTTGCCTTATATATTGTGGTGCTCCTATGTTGGGTGCATATATATTTATAATTGTTACATCTTCTTCTTGGACTGATCCTTTGATCATTATGTAGTGTCCTTCTTTGTCCCTTTTCACATCCTTTATTTTAAAGTCTATTTTATCTGAAATGAGTATTGCGACTCCTGCTTTCTTTTGGTCTCCGTTTGCATGGAATATGTTTTTCCATCCTTTCACTTTCAGCCTGTGTGTGTCTCTAGTTTTGAGGTGGGTCTCTTGTAGACAGCATCTATAGGGGTCTTGTTTTTGTATCCATTCAGCAAGCCTTTGTCTTTTGGTTGGGGCATTCAACCCATTTACATTTAAGGTAATTATTGATAAGTATGATCCCGTTGCCATTTACTTTGTTGTTTTGAGTTCGTGTTGAAACATCCTTTCTGTGTTTCCTGTTTAGAGAAGATCCTTTAGCATTTGTTGGAGAGCTGGTTTGGTGGTGCTGAATTCCCTCAGCTCTTGCTTGTCTGTAAAGCTTTTGAATTCTCCTTCATATCTGAATGAGATCCTTGCTGGGTACAGTAATCTGGGTTGTAGATTATTCTCTTTCATTACTTTAAGTATGTCCTGCCATTCCCTTCTAGCCTGAAGTGTTTCTATTGAAAGATCAGCTGTTATCCTTATGGGGATCCCCTTGTGTGTTATTTGTTGCTTTTCCCTTGCTGCTTTTAATATTTGTTCTTTGTGTTTGATCTTTGTTAATTTGATTAATATGTGTCTTGGGGTGTTTCGCCTTGGGTTTATCCTGTTTGGAACTCTCTGGGTTTCTTGGACTTCTGTGACTATTTCTTTCCTCAATTTAGGGAAATTCTCAACTATTATCTCCTCGAGTATTTTTTCATGGCCTTTCCTTTTATCTTCTTCTTCTGGGACTCCTATGATTCGAATGTTGGGGCGTTTCATATTGTCCCAGAGGTCCCGGAGGTTTTCCTCATTTCTTTTGATTCTTTTTTCCTCTCTGCTTCGTTTATTTCCATCATTCTATCTTCTACCTCACTTATCCTATCTTCTGCCTCCGTTATTCTACTGTTGGTTCCCTCCAGAGTGTCTTTTATCTCCTTTATTTCATTATTCATTCTATATTGATTCCTTTTTATTTCTTCTAAGTCCTTGATAAACATTTCTTGCATCTTCTCAATCTTTGTCTCCAGGGTATTAATCTGTAACTCCATTTTGCTTTCAAGATTTTGGATCATTTTTATTATCCTTATTCTAAATTCTTTTTCAGATAGATTCCCTATCTCCTCCTCTTTTGTTGGCTTTGTGGGCATTTCTCATTTTCCTTTACTTGCTGAGTATTTCTCTGTCTTTTCATCTTGTTTAGATTGCTGTGTTAGGCGTGGCCCTTCTGTATTCTGGTAGTATGAAGTTCCTCTTTGTTGTGGAGGTTCCTCACTGAGGTTGGGGTTCGACAGGTGACTTGTCAAGGCTTCCTGGTTGGGGGAGCTTGTGTCGGTGTTCTGGTGGGTGGAGCTGGATTTCTGCTCTCTAGAGTGTAATGGAGTGACCAGTATTAATTTTTGAGATGTCTATGGATTTGGTGTGCCTCTGGGCAGCCTGTATATTGATGCTCAGGTCTATGTTCCTGCGTTGCTGGAGAATTTGCGTGGTATGTCTTGCTCTGGAACTTATTGTCTCTTGGGTGGAGCTTGGTTTCAGTGAATTTATGGAGGCTATTGGATGGTCTCTTATTAATTAATGTTTCCCCTGGCTTTCAGTCTTATTCTTGCAGTAGCCTCAAGACTTCTCCTTCCATACAGCCTCAATAATAAAACTTTTAGGTTAATGGTGAAAAGATTCTCCACAGTGAGGGATACCCAGAAAGGTTCACTGAGTTACATGGAGAGATGAGGTGGGGGGGTGGGTTGAGGTGACCAGGAGGGGAAGAGGGGAATTCAGATGTGGAGAGAGCAATCTAGCCAGTAAGCACTTCCCTCTGTGCTTTCCACAGTTTGGAACCCTCAGAGTGATTCACAGAGATACATAGAGAGGGGGGAGGAAGGTAACAGAGGTGAGCATGAGTAGAAAGGGAGGAATTAAGAGGGGAGAGAGAGATCTGGGCAGTATCCTGTTCCTGATGTGTTCTCCGGTACCCAGAACACCCTCAGAGATTCACAGAATTGGGTTGAGAAGAGAAGGAGGAGGGTGGGAGATAGAGGTTCCCTGAGGGAGAAGAAAGAGCATCAATAGGGGGAGAGAGTGATCAGGCCAGTGATCAAACTCCTGAGTAAAAGTGAGTCCTAAAGATTGGGTTCTTAAATGTACAAAGTTGATATCAAATATGTAAAACAAAGATTAAAAATCTAGAGTAGAGGTTAGACTCTTATAAAACTTACAATCTAAAAAAAAAAAGAAAAAAGGAAACAGTGTAAAAAGAAAAAAAAACAAAAGAAACAGTAAAAAAATGTAGAACAGGAAAACAACATTAAAAAAAAGAAAACACAAAAGGTATAAGATACATGTATGTAGTTTGCTTCAAAAATAGGGTTTTTTTTTTTTTTTGCAAGTTAATAGTGGGTTATGAAAATGAAAGTTAAAGGTGTAATAGAGGACTTGAAGAAAAAGGAAAGAAGAGAAAAAAAAATTTTTTTAATTAAAAAAAATAATAATAATAGTAAAAATATATATATATCCCGGACTTTCTCTGGAGCTGTTGTGAGCAGTGTGGGATCTGCTCAGTTTTAGATAGATCCTTATTCCTGCTTATACTTTTCAAGATCTATAGGTCCTTTTCAATGCAGTCGGTATTAACTACAGGGATCTTAATCTGTTGGCCTGTCCCTTCCAAAGCGCTTCCCTCTGTTTATTTGGCTTCTGTTTGGAGATCTCTTCAGTATCTAATTTCCGCCCTGCAACAAAGCGGTGGAGGAGATCTCTTTAGGTTCGCTTGTTCAATCGCGCTGTGGGGAGGAAGGAACACTGCAATTCTGGGGTGTGTGTGGTAAGCTCGCAGTGTCTCGGCCGCACTGGGTTCACCCCCGCTCAAGGCGTGTGTGCTTTCCCCGTCTACCCTGCTCAGGCTTCAGGTTACTCGGCCGGGGAGCGGGCCCTGAGCTGCGTGCACTTCCCAGGTCTAAGCCGCTCAGGTTCAGGCTCCCGGTTACTCCACAAAGGCGCAGACTGGGTTTCGCCCGCGGCTTGTGCCGTTCCCGGTTGGAGCTGCCCAGGAGGCCAGGAGTTTGGCGAGGGCGCTCTCCCCTGTTGGGGCGGTGCGGCTTATCACCTCCCTGGTCCCCGCCTCGGTTTACGGGCGCGCCCGGCTCCGGTGTGCTTTGTGTCGGTTCTGGGGAGCTGGTCTCTGGCTGCGACCCTCCCGGCGGCTGTCGACCCTCCGGGATCTCAGGCAGTCTTTGCTTAGAAACTGGGAGCCTGTTTGCCGTTTGGTAGGGGGTGCCCTCTCTGGAGCCGAGTTTGCCCCTTTCCGGCTCTGGCGGGCCCCGCCTGCCCGCTGTGTCCGGCGGGGGATGGGGCGGTCCGCAGCCGGCTAGCTCTCCTCTGGTATCGCTCAGTCCTTTGTTCTGTGAGCGGGCCGGCAGTGCCTTAGAGTTGGGCTTTTCGCGGGATAGTTCTCTCTCTCTCGCTGTCCCACAGTTTAGGTTACTATCTCACGTTAGCTCCCTCAGATTGCCCTCGGGGCACTCGGGCCCGGTCCTTACCCTAGGCAATGCCGCCCGCTCCTCTCCGTTCAGCCCCCACTTGCTGGTGGCGGATGATGCGAGCGTCTGGGGTTCTTTGCTGGGAGTTGCTTTAGGCACGTAATCTGTGGATTTTATTTATTTTTTCCTCCCAGTTACATTGCCCTCAGAGATAAAAAATCCTCCCCCACACCCGCCGGTGAGAGGGTTTCCTGGTGCTTGGAAATTCCTCCTCTTTTACGACTCCCTCCCCCGGACGGGTTTCCATCCCTAACTCTTTTGTCTCTCTTTTTTTATCTTTTATAATTTCTCCTATCTCTTTTGAAGATAATGCGCAGTTTTTGTGGAAGCCTGACGTCCTCAGCCAGCCTTCAGAAGTAGGTTTGTGAAGTTTGGTCAGCGTTCAGATGTTCTTTCGATAAATTTGTGGAGGAGAGAGTGGTCTCCCCATCCTATTCCTCCGCCATCTTAGCCCCGCCCTCTGGTTATTTGTTCTTAAGAATCTATTTCTGAGAAAATTTATCTACCTCCATAGATTCAACCTTCAATTCTATATGAACAACCATTACATCCATATCTTTAGTCCTAATATCTCTCTAGAACAGAAGACCTGCAGCCCTAACTGCTTCACTGATATTTTGATCTCACTGGTACCAGAAATTCAACATTTTCAGAATTGAACTCCTCGTTTTCTTGCTCAAGACAATTTATTTTCCTGACATTTAATTTATTCCAACAGTTCTACTCAAGCTTGAAATCTCTGTATCGTTATTTTAATGTCTTCCTTTCTTCTATTTCCTATGGCCAATCAGTGGCTGAATGTATTAATTTTAGTTTCCATGGTATACCTTTTATCCATTCTTTCCTGTTTCCTCTGCCACTGCATAATTCAAGCTTGATTGACTCAGCTTCTTCACTTCCAAATTACCTTACTCTCTTATCAGAAAAATATTCTTTCAGTAAAGTTTTATATATTTTAGTTCCCCACTTAAGAATATTCATTGCTCCTCCCTAGTTATCAAATTAACCTGAAACTACATTATTTTGCATCCAAGACTCATTATTTTATTTCAAATTACCTTTTCAGGATTTTAGCTATTTAACCTGCTAATCTACCAATTATCATTGCACAGACATACAGTGATGCTTATTAACTCATGCTTTGCTTCTTCTATGTTTATTTTAATCCACCTTTTTTGAATGTCTTCTATACCCACCCTGGCCTTGCAATTTTATCTCACCATCTCTTTAGTGAAACATCTTTTGATTCCTCTAATTAGATGTGATCATTCATTCATTTCCCCCCACACCATTTTGTACTTATTTTAGTGTACTTTTCACATCTGATTAATTTAGCTATTTTTCACATTTCTCCCATCTCCACTTTATGACCTCACTCTCAACTTCATCCTAACTGGTATCTTAGCAATTTAAGAGAATGGAAAATATTTTTTTCATATTTGTTTTCCCTGTGGTGATTAAGAGATTGCTTGCACATAGAAAATACTCAGTAAAAAATCATTTAGTTGAATTAAATTTCAAATAAGTCAGAATTCCTAATGTATGCAGTTAGAATATAAAACACCTGTCAGTGCTCATGGAAAAAGAAGGAAGTTTGCTAATTTCTTGAGAAGGGCCAGGGTGATAACAAATACAGTTAAACCAAAGACTGACCCCTAATATTTTCAAAGTGCCCCCCAAAATTCATCAGAGATCCTGATTACACATAAGTCTCCAGCTGTGAAATAATGAACAATCAAAAATCTAGAACAGTTTGTGAAGTCCCTGAGGGCAGCAAATGTCTTTACTTTCCTTACCATTGTATTCTCCATGAATAGTAGACTATTTGATGCGTAACACACCTCACATATTTATAGAATGAATATGTAAAGGAAATAAAGCATTGAATGATGGAAGTGGGAAAATATCATGAGGGGGTTGTTTCCTTTGTCAATGTTTAAATGTTCTGAACTTAGTTGAGAGGTTAAACAAGGGTAGGGGCATCTGAAGATCTTCCCTGGTGGCTCAGATGGTAAAGCATCTGCCTACAATGTGGGAGACCCGGGTTCAGTTCCTGGGTCGGGAAGATCTCCTGGAGAAGGAAATGGCAACCCACTTCAGTATTGTTGCCTGGAAAATCCCATGGATGGAGGAGCCTGGTAGGCTACCATCCATGGGGTCACAAAGAGTCGGACACGACTGAGCGACATCACTTTCACTTTCAGGGGCATCTGAATAGAGACAGTAATAAAAGAAGCTATAAGGTAACTTTAAACACAATGATTATGAGAACTTTAAACTTTACTGATATGCTATGCTTGCTAATCCCTATTCAAATAAACGCTCTACCTAAATATAAAATTGTCCTAATGTCTATTACAAATCCATAAATGTGCATATTTGAAATTTTTCATTTTATTAAATGCAGTAAAATGGAGAGAGAACAGACCTGCTAGTTTCTAGTCCATCATGAAAGGAGCTTGGAAATTACCACTCTGTATTAATTACAAGGAAAAAGCTGAAAAAACTGAAAAGTCAACAACTTTACTTAGATCAATAAGAGAAGTGATGTCACGGGGCAAGCCACTGTCCTCAAAATTGGAGAGAGAGACAGGTAAATACAGAGAATCACAACTCATCAGACCAGAAACCCATGAAAAGAAACCTCCTGTGCTGGAGTAGGAAAGCCTGAACTGTAATTGATGAATTGCTGGAGGCTTAGTGTGGACAAGTCTAAGAGTAAATAACTCCAGGGGGACCCAGTCACTGGGAAGTGAGTTTTACCTCTAGGAGCTCATGGAATATCACAGTGAATATTTAAAAGGAAAAATTGTTTCAGGTAGAAGGAGAGGAAAAGGTAGCCATTTTGAAATACACCAGAGCAAGTGACTCTTCTTAACAAGGCCTGCACTTAGGAAAAGCTATTTAGCCAGTGCCTAACTTACTGGAGTTTTATCAGAATCTAACTGAACTGAGGGAAATGAAATATCCAACTCCAGTCCTCTCTATCTCTTCACACAAAGAAAGACAAATATTCAAGTCAAGCCCACTCTAATCATCCTGTTTCACCTAAAGGAGGGAGCATTGAAAATTCACAGTCCAGAGGCACATACTCACTAAAAGACAGATCTAATCATAGGACTATAGAATGATTCCTCTCCCCACACACCATAACATTACATTATTAGAGAACTATTAATACTAGTTTTTTTTTTTTTTTTTTTTTTTACCCAGTATTGCTGCTGCTGCTGCTGTTAAATTGCTTCAGTCATGTCTGACTCTGTGCGACACCATAGATGGCAGCCCACCAGGCTCCCCTGTCCCTGGGATTCTCCAGGCACGAATACTGGAGTGGGTTGCCATTTCCTTCTCCAAAGCATGAAAGTGAAAATTGAAAGTGAAGTCACTCAGTTCTGTCCAACTCTTAGCGACCCCATGGACTGCAGGCTACCAGGCTCTTCCATCCATGGGATTTTCCGGGCGCGAGTACTGGAATGGGCTGCCATTGCCTTCTCCGTTACCCAGTACATCTTGTCTGGATATCAAGAAAAAATTTACAAGGCATAATAAAAGGCAAAAAAACACAGTTTGAAGAGACAGAACTAGCATCACATCCAGACTCAGTTATGACAGAAATGTTGGAATCATCAGACTACCAATTTTAAACAACTATAATTAGTAAGCTAAGGCCTCTAATAAAGTAGACAGCATACAAGAACAGATGAGCAATATAAGCAAAGAGAAGGAAATTTTAAGAAAGAATCAAAAATAAATGTCAAAGTTCATAAAAACTGTAACAGAAATTCAGAGTGCCCTGATTTATTTATTAGCAGACTGGACACAGCTGAGGAAAAAAATCTCTGCATTTGAGTACACCTCAATCAAAACTTCCAAAACTAAAGAGCTCAGAGAAAAAGACTGGGGGGGGGCGGGTAAGGAAACAGAACAGAATAACGAAGGTCTGTTGATTAACTACAAAAGATGTAACAAAAGCATAATGGAAAAACCAAAGGGAAAAAGGAACAGAAAAAGAAAAAACACAGAAAAAAGAAAAAAAAAATTGAAGAAGAATAATGACTGAAAAGTTCCCCAAATTAATGTCAGACACCAAATCACAGATCTAGGAAAATCAGAGAACACCAAACACGATAAATGCCAAAAAAAAAAAGAAAAGAAAACTACTGAGGCATGTAATATTCAAATTTCAGAAAGTCAAAGCTAAAGAAAGAATCCAAAGAAAAACCAGAGAGTAAAAATGGTACACCTGTAGAGGAGTAAGGATAAGCATTACATCCTCAAAAATTATGTAAGCAAGAAGGTATGGAATAAAATATTTAAAATGTTGAGAGGAAAAACTCACCAACCTAAAATTCTGTACCCTACAAAATTATCCTTCAAAAGTGGAGAATAAAGATTTTCTCAGGCAAAGAAACATTGAGGGAATTTGTTGCTAGCAGATCTGCCTTGCAAGATATGTTTAAAGAAGTTTAGAAAGAAGGACAATAATATAGATTGGAAATTCAGATCTACATAAAGAAAGGGAAAGCATTGGAGAAAGAATAACTGAAGATAAAATAGAAACTTAAAAAAAATTCTTAACGGATAAATTATTGCCTATATATTTTTTTAAAACAATAGCAACAATAATACAATATATTCAATTATATATTCATCTGTATATGTGTGAGTATGTATATGCTTGGGCTTCCCAGGTGGTGCTAGTGGTAAAGAACACACCTATCAATGCAAGAGACATAAGAAAT
Source organism: Giraffa tippelskirchi (assembly GCF_054371585.1). Classification (NCBI taxonomy): domain Eukaryota; kingdom Metazoa; phylum Chordata; class Mammalia; order Artiodactyla; family Giraffidae; genus Giraffa; species Giraffa tippelskirchi. The sequence goes on from NC_137289.1 coordinate 67,915,692, forward strand.
GCAGGTTCGATCCCTGGGTCAGGAAGATCCTCTGGAGAAGGGCATGACAGTCCACTCCAGTATTCTTAACTGGAGAATCTCATAGAAAGAGGAGCCTGGAAGGCTACAGTCCATAGGGTCATAGAGTCAGACACAATCAAAGTGACTTAGCATGCATGCATGCGTATGCTTATGTATTAGTGAGATCAATGAAAGTTATGACAAAAGGAAATTGAGAGAAGAATTGGGGTTATTTTGTTATTATACCATACTTGTATTACCTTGTACATACAAGTGTACATACATTACACTTGTATGAAATGATATAATGTCACTTGAAAGTGGACTTAGATTATTTGTAAATGCATGTTGCAAACTTTAAGGCAATCACTATGAAAAAAAAAAAAGTAATAATAGAAGGAGTGTAGCTTATATGCCAAGAGAAGAAAGGAAACAAAATTACATAAAGTGTTCTAAAGTTAATAGAACCACAAAAGACAGAAAAAAAGTAGAAGACAGAAATAGGAACAAAGAAGAAAGGAAACGATTAGAAAGGAGCAACAGAAAAGTAGATATTAATCCAATTATGTCAATAATTATTTCAATGTCATTGATTTAAATATACCAATTAAAAAACAGATTGTCAGAGTGATAAGGAAATAAGACCCAACTATCTTAATCAGTCATGACTGATAAAACAGAATACCATAGATGGTTCAGGAAGCTGGAAATTTTAATATCAAGATGTTGACAGATCTGGTCTTTGCTGAAGACCCACCTCCTGGTTTTCAGAGGGCCATATTCTCATTGTATCATCACATGATAGGTAAGAAAGGAAGCAAGCTCTCTCAGGTCTCTTCCTTTATAATCACATTTATGACAACTCCATCCTCATGACTTCATCTAATCTTATTTATCTTCCAACTCATTTATCTTCCTAATAATACCATTACATTGGGGGTATGATTTCATCATGAAATTTGAGTGTACACAAGTATTCAGTCTATAACACCAGCTATATGTTGTCTATAAGAAATCCTCGATGTGTGAGACAAGCGCTCAGGGATGGTGCAACGGGATGACCCAGAGGGATGAGATGGGGAGGGAGGTGGGAGGGGGGTTCAGGATGGGGAACACATGTAAACCCATGGCTGATTCATGTCAATGTATGGCAAAAACCACTACAACATTGTAAAGTAATTAGTCTCCAACTAAAATAAATAAATTAATTAAAAAATATAAGATATATATAAATTTAAAGTAAATAGATTGGGAAAGGTATACCATGCTAACAACAATCAAAATAAAGCAGGAGTAACTCTATTATATATATTTTAAATATACATTTGGAAATCAATTAATGTAATCCATCATATCAAGAGGCTAAAGAAAAAAGTACATGATCACATCAGTATATGCAGAAAAAGCATTTGACACAATCCAATACCCATCCATGATAAAATCTTTCAGTTCACTAGGAAAATAGAGGGGAATTCCTCAATATGATATAGAATATTCACAAATCCTACAGATAACATAACATTTAATGGTGAGAAAATTGACAGTTATGCTAAGAATAGAAGTAAGGCAAAGATTTCCCCTCTAAACACTGCTTTTCAATATCATACCAGAAGTTATAGCAATGTAATAAGACAAGAAAATAAAACAAAAGCTATACTGATAAGGAAGGAAGAAAAAATGCATTTTTTTTTCAGAAGGCATAATTCTCTATGCAGAAAATCCCAAAGAATTGAGAAAAGAACTCCTAGAATTAACAGCAATTATAGCAGTTTTTTAAGAAATAAGGTAAAAACACAAAAATCAATTGCTTCCCTATACACAAGCAAAGGATTACTAAAATGTAAAAAAAACAAAAACAAAAAGCACACATTTCCATTTTTATTAGTATCCAAGAAAAGACGAATATCTAATGTTATGAACTGAATTTATATCTGTGTAAAATTCATATCTTGAAGCCTTTAACCCCTGATAATAGTATTTGGACATAGTTAAGGTTGCCTGATAGCTCATTTGGTAAAGAATCTGCCTGCAATGCAGGAGACCCTGGTTCGATTTTTGGGTTGGGAAGATCCCCTGGAGAAGGGAAAGGCTACCCACTCCAGTATTCTTGGCTTCCCTTGTGGCTCAGCTAGTAAAGAATCCATCTGCCATGTGGGAGACCTGGGTTCAATCCCTGTGTTGAGAAGATTCCCTGGAAAAGGGAAAGGCTACCCAATCTAGTATTCTGGCCTGGAGAATTCCATGGACTGTATAATCCACAGGGTCGCAAAGAGTCAGACTCGAATGAGTGACTTTCACTTTCTTTCACTTTCAAGGTTATATGAGGTCTTGAGAATATCATCCTCATTATGGTATTAGTGCTTTTAAGAGGAAACCATAGAACTTCCTCTCTCTCTCTCTTTCTCTCAGCCATGTGATGGACACAGAAAGAAAATGGCTATCTGCAAGCCAGACAGAAGATCCTAGCCAGAGACCAAGTCTGTGACTATTGATATTGCTGTGAAAGAATTGTTAAAGGTGATAATGGTGAGGACTCAGAAAGAAAAGTGAAAGGGTGTAGAGAAAACATTAATCTTCTTAGAGAATATATAAACAATTACACAGAGAATAATAGAAATATGGACACTTAAGGGAATTCTAATGAAGGCTCAGATAAAAATTAGAAACATGTGACTGAGCAATGAAGAAAAGGCAATTCTTATTACAGATTAGCAAATAACTTGACTGAATTGTTTCTCCTTGTGTTTTGTGGGAGGCAGAACTTGAGAATGATTAAAATTGGATATTTAGCTGACAAGATTTCTAAAGAATGTCTTGGTTCCTTCTGACTGCTTGTAGTAAACTATGAGAAGAGAGAAATGAAGAAATAATTGTTAAACAAAAATGAGCTGAACTTAAAGATTTGCAAACTGTCAGCCTATCCATATTGAAAAAAAAATAGTGTGTTTGTTCAGAAAGGATAAGAATGGTGCTTGGCCTTTGATAAGTAAATTAATACAGGTGTGAATCATGGAGCCAAACAACTACTCAAGCAGGAACAATTTAAACTAAAGGTGATGTAAATAGGACAGAATGAAGGAAGACTTTTGAACTTCTTAGATAACACAGGACAGGATGATAACTTGGGCTGTGAATTTGTGCTCTTCTTCAAAAACAGGAAAGAATGGCCCCAAATGCAATTCAGAGATCATCAGGACAATTGCCTCAATTTCAAAAGGCAATACATCATCCATTTGAAACCATGGAAGCTGGCCTACACAGAGCCCTGGGAATGAGACTCCCACTTAGCATGGTCCTGTGGGTGGGAACCTTATTCTGCAGAGTCTGCCTTGGCTCTCTCTGGGGACTTTTTTCATACCACAGTTCTGCCATATAAAGGAGGAGATGCATCCCACCCAGCTATGGGAGTGACATTGACACCCCAGTGGGACTGTAAGGTAAAACATCAAACCAAAAAGGTTTACTCACTCCTTAAGATCTAATGGGATTTGTCCTGCTGAGTTTTGACATTTCAAACTTATGCCTATGTTACCATTGTATTCTAGAAGCACGTAACTTGTTTTCTTTCAGAGGTTCACTGCTGTAGATGAATCTCATCTCAAGTCTCATCCATATCTGATTTACATGTCATTTATGTGAGACTTTGAACTTTAGACTTTAGAGCTGATGCTGGAATGAATTTAGCCTTTTGAGACTATTGTGATGGAATGTATGCATTTTATATATGAGAAATAAGTACATTTTGTGAGACAAAGGGAGGAGTGCTATATACTAAATACGTACTGCTGAGATTCACATGTTGAGGATCCAAGTACCAATGTGACGGTTCTTAGAGGCTGAGTTTTGAAAGGTAGTTAGGTTTTGATACAGTCATGAGAGTGGAGTCCCCATAATGGAATTAGTGTCCTTATAAGAAAAGGCCAGGCAGTTTGATCTCTGTCTATTCGCAATCTAGGAACACAGCAAAAAGATGGCCATCTCCAAGTCAGGAAGAACACTCTCACCAGACACTGAGTCTTCCAGTGTTTTCAGAACTTTGAGAAATAACATTGTTGTTTAGGCCACTCAATATATGGTGTTCTGTTCTAACAGCTCCAACTAATACATTGAAGTATAAATCCAACAAAATATGGGCAAGATTTATTTATATGAGGAAAACCACAAAACTCTGAAGAAAGAAATCAAAGAACTAAATAAATGTAGAGATATTCCATATTCATGAATAGTAAGAGCCAGTATAGTCTAGTTGTCAGTTATCCTAAACTTGATTTATAGATCCAATGAAATCCCACTCAAAATTGCACCAAACCATTTTGTGGATATCAACAAACAGATGCTAAAACTTTTAATAAGAGACAAAAGACACAGAATAGCCAACACAGAAAGGAGAAGAATGAAACTGGAAGACTAACACTACTCGACTTCAAGACTTACTATAAAGGTACAGTAATCAGGAATGTGTAATATTAGCCAAAGAGAAACAGATCAATAAAAGAAAACAGAAAGCAAGAAATAGACCCACATAAATAGAGTTAACTGATTTTGACAAAGGAGTAAAAGTAATACAAAGGAGAAAAGATAGTTTTTTCAACAAATAGTTCTGGAACATGCATGACATCTTCATGCAAAGAAATGAATCTAGACACAATTTTCACAAAAAATATACTAAACATGGATCACAGATATGAATGTAAAATGCAAAACTATAACTAGAAAATAAATTCTAGAAAATACCATAAGAGAAAATCTGCATGACCTTGGGTTTATTGATGACTTTTTTAGATGCAGCACCAAAGGCACAATCTGTGAATGAAAGCAATGATAAGTTGGACTTCATTAAAATATAAAAATTTTCTTCTCTGAAAAAGACACTGTCAACAGAACGACAAGACAAGCCATATACTGGGAGAAAATATTTTTAAAAGATTTTGATGTTGTTCATTGCTCAGTCGGTGTCTGACTCTCTGTGACCCCATGGACTGTAGCATGCCAGGCTTCCCTGTCCTTCACTGTCTCCCAGAGTTTGCTCAGACTTACGTCCATTGAGTCGGTGATACCATCTAGCCATCACATCCTCTGTTGCCCTCTTCTCCTCATGCCCTCAATCTCCCCCAGATTCAGGTCTTTTCCAGTGAGTCAGCTCTTCATATCAGGTGGCCAAAGTATTGGCATTTCAGTTTCAGCATCAGTCCTTCCAACGAATATTCAGAGTTGATTTCCTTTAGGATTGACTGGTTTGATCTCTTTGCTGTCCAAGGGACTCTCAAGAGTCTTCTCCAGTACCACAGTTTGAAGGCATCAATTCTTTGGAGCTCAGCCTTTTTCATTGTCCAGCTCTCACATCCATACATGAGTACTGGAAAAACCATAGCTTTGACTATACAGACCTTTGTCAGCAAAGTAATGTCTCTGCTTTTTAATACACTCTCTGGGTTTGTCAATAGCTTTTCTTCCAAGGAGTGTCTTTTAATTTCATGGCTGCAGTCACAATACACAGTGATTTTGGAGCCAAAGAAAATAAAATCTGTCACTCTTTTTATTGTTTCCCTGTCTACATGCCATAAAGTGATGGGGCCAGATGCCATGATCTTTGCTTATTGAATGTTGAGTTTTAAGCCAGATTTTCCACTCTCCTCTTTCACCTTCATCAAGAGGCCCTTTAATTCCTCTTTACTTTCTGTCATTAGGTTGGTGTCATCTGCATATCTGAAGTTATTGATATTTCTCCTGGAAATCTTGATTCCAGCTTGTGCTTCATCCAACCTGGCATTTCACATGAAAAGATATATCACATATATTGTTGTTATCCAAAGTTTCAAAGAACTATTAAAACAGTTTTAAAAGGGAACAACTTAATCAATGGCCCAAGGTCTTAACAGACTCCTCACCAAAGAAGATATATAGATGATAAAGAAGCATATTAAAAGGTACTTCACATCATTTGTCATCAGGGAAATGCAAATTAAAATAACAATATGATACTACTATACAACTGTTAGTAAGGCCAAAATCCGGAACACTGAAAAATTCAAATCCTGAAGAGAATGTGAAGTAACAAGTACTCTTACTCATTGCTGATGGAAATGCAAAATGTTAACAGCCACATTGGAAAACAGTTTGGCTGCTTCTTAGAAAACAACACATACCCCTACCATATGATCCAATAATCATGCTCCTTGATACTTACACAAAGGGGCTGAAAATTTATGTCCACAGAAAAACTTTCACAGATGTTTATAGCAGCTTTATTCATGATTGTCAAAACTTGGAAGCAACCAAGATGTCCTTTAGTAGGTGAATAGATAAATACACTACAGTACCCGCAGACAATGGAATTATTATTTGGCTCTAAAAAGACATGGAGGACACAGATGCATAAGGAAGGAGATATTCTTAAAAGGCTTTATATTCTGTAACTCCAACTATATGACATTCTGAGTAAAAAAATGAGATCGTAAAAAAATCTGTGGTTGCTGGAGTTAGTTGGGAGGAAGGGATGAAGAGGCAGGGCACAGAGAATTTTTAGAGTAGTGAAGTTATTCTGTATGATGACTTACTCTCAGATCAATGGAAGAAAATAGAAAACCAGGAAACAGACTCACATAAATATAATCAACATAAGTAAAAGTAATACAAGTGTACAATAGGACTTTGTTGTTTATTCATTATATATCTATATATATATAGATATATAGATATATGCGTGTGTATGTGTTTGTACATATCTATATCTATATCTATATCTATATATATATTCTATATATAATAGTTTGCATTTGTTAACCCCCAAACTCCCACTCCTTCCCTCTCCCACCCCTTTCCCTTTGATATATTTATGTCATTATGTGTGTGTGCATGCTAAGTTACTTCAGTTGTCTCTGACTTGTTGCGACCCTATGGACTCTAGCCTGCCAGGCTCCTCTATCCATGGGATTCTCCAGGCAAGAATACTGGAGTGAGTTTCCATGGCCTCCTCCAGAGGATCTTCCCAATCCAGGGATCAAATCTGCATCTCTTATGTATCCTGCATTGGCAGACAGGTTCTTTACCACTAGCACCACCTGGGAAGCCCATATGTCATTATAAATTTGTCCTAACTCATTTAATGTACAGCAGGAATGAACCTTAATGTAAACAGTGGACCTTGTTTGATAATGATGTGTCACTTGTTCATCAGTTGTAACAAGCGTGCCACTCTGATGGGGAATGTTGATAATGGAGGAAGGTATAAGTGTGTAGGGGCAGGGGTACATGGGAAGTTTCAGTACCTTCCTCTCAATTTTGCTGGGAACCTAAAACTGCTCTAAAAAATAAAATTTATTAAAAACAAAATGGAGGGAGATCACCAAACATCAAAGAGGAAATCAGTAGAACCTGCTAAACTAGAGACAAAACAGGATATCTGCCTTAGACCACTTATAGTTTTCAGTGTTGCTTAAACTTTAGCCCTTCCAACTGAAATGAGTAATGCTGTATATTTTAATAAACTTGGCATCTCTAAAATTTATTTTTCAAATAACACAGAGAAAAGACATAAAAAAATCAAATGTATTTCTTCTACAGAAGACACAAATACAGTGTATCTACATTTAAATATGGAAAAACCAGGAAAGATTACTTTTTTTTTTCAATGTTCCTTTTCAATGAGCTTTTCTTTCAGAGAAAGAATAATTATATTTAATAGTTTTTATTCTGAGTTGCAAATTGTAATTTTGATTTACGTAGAATTACTCAAGAGGTGTGTCCCTAGTGGTAAAGAACACGCCTGTTAATGCAGGAGACTCAAGGGACCTGGGTTCAATTCTTGGATTGGGAACATCCATTGGAGGAGAAAATGGCAACCTACTCCAGTATTATTGCCTGGAGAATCCTATAGATAGAGGAGCCTAGCAGGCTGCAGTCCATTGGGTCGCATAGAGTAGGACACAACTGAAGCGACTTAGCATGCGTGGTCTTTTTTTTGCAATTTTTATGCAAGGTAAAATATGAAAAATCAGAGTACTTTGTTCCTGGGACTTTCTGTGATATGTCAACGGTTATATCTCAGCAGTCTTAGATAAACAAAAGATATATAAGACAACAAGTTTAAAAAATTATTTTGACTTGTTTAAATAGGGATTTTATACATTGTAGGTCAATGAACGAAGGCAATAAAGTATATATATATATGTATATATATATGTAGATAGATAAATAGATATAAGAGAATTGAATAATTTTTAAATTTTCTTTTGCGATTAATCTTCTTAATGTTATATGTAAATATCAATCAACACTATCAAGTGATATTTGATCTCCCTTTTGTCTAGAATTATAATAACCACTGTCTTTCTCTTTTGCAAAGTAAAATAAGTTATGAAAGGTAAATTTTTGTGGTTTATCACAGGTTAGGAGATTATCTGAATTAAAAAAAAAAACTGTAGGAAAACTTTTTTCTGTGGTATGTGCCTGTGCCAACAATGAAATTGCCAAGATTATCTTTGCCATTACGCATGAAAATATATATCTATGAATACATATACCCAATAAGATTCTGACCAAAAGAAAGAATATGAAAATGCCACAAATACAGATATCCATTGCAACTGAGATAAGGAAACACAGAAATGAAATGACATTTGGATTGTATCAGAATCCGAAATTCTTTACAGCTTGCTACTATAAAATTCTAATGTATTTTAAGAATATTTCCTTTCTTTTTTGTAAAAAAAACACTTCCCTTTTACTTGATAAAAGCACTGTGCCTTTCTTTTGAAAGATAACTCTTCACTCTTTTTTAAAGTGAAGTATAGTTGATTTACAATGCTGTGTTAATTTCTGCTGTACAGTAAAATGATTCGTTTATATATATATATATATATATATATTCTTTTTCATAATCTTTTCCATTATGGTTTATCACAGGATATTGAATATAGTTCCCTGTGCTATACAGTAGAATCTTGTTGTTTATTCATTCTATATATAATAGTTTGCATCTGCTAACCCCAAACTCCCACTCCATCCCTCCTCCATCTCTTCCCCCTTAACAACTACAAATCTGTTCTCTAAAGAGCATTTCTTTCTTATCCCAGGTTTTATTGTTAATACCTGAAATTATATTTTGGGATTGTATTTTTTGTTTGTTTGTTTTTTGAGAGAGAGCTATTGAGTTAGAGTGAACTATGTCTAAATCCCTGCTTCACCACTTTCTAAGTCGTTAGGAATGTTATCTAAACATTACCAAACAATTTGGGACATGTGATTTAAACTTTTTAAGCTTTTTTTTCTCACTGTGAATAATAGACTCTATTTTGTAGAATTGTTGTAATGATGAAATGGAGTAAATAAGTTTTATTCACATGCTTAGATGATACACAGTCATAAAGATGTACCATCTTTAAGTTCCTTTTGGCTGAAACTCATATAAAAGATATTGAAGGAAACAGCTTCATTTAGAGATTTTTTTTTTCTTTCAAGGTAATCTACATTTCCTAGATAGTTATAATACTTGATTCTTTCTCAATGATTTTTTTCACAGAATATATAACTTTTGAGAGGACATTAGTTTTAAAGCCTTGTAGTCTCCAACACACCTAGCAACCTATTATTTTCAGGTTTGCCTTCATGAAGTACATGTTATTCATAGCACTTCCCTTTGGAACCCTGAGTAATAGATATATGCCTCCTACAATGTCAAATTTAGGCCATTTTTCAGTAGATTTCAGCTATATGTCAATCAGTATACAGTTCATTATTTAAACAGGCATAAGAGAAAAGAGAAAGCAAACCACAAACTCCAAAAAATAAGATAATAAATAAGAAAATGGAAATTAGTCTAAATATAACAATAATAACAGAATATTCAATTCCTGAATCAAGAGAAGATTGAGATAAGTAACAAATCTAGCAATAGACTGGCACTGGAAGAGCCACCACTTTTAGAAAAATATAAAGCAGAATAAAAGATGAGTTAGTAATATATTTTTAAACACCAAGAAAAACATAGATAAAAATTACTTTGCCTAAAGAGGGCTGTAAATAAGGAAACCCCATTCAAGAGGAGTAATTTAGTGACACAAAGATAAAATCCATAATGAATATTTTTAAATTGAGTATATATTTATGAAACAATGCAAAATATACATGAAACATTTGATAAAAATGCATGGAGAAAACAATGGAAGCAATATTTCAATCAGATATAGTTATATAGTACTAATTAGCTAAAAATATACTAAGATGAAAGTGAAGTCACTCAGTGGTGTCCAACTCTTTGCCACTTTATAGACTGTAGCTCTCCAGGCTCCTCCATCCATGGGATTTTCAAAACAAGAATACTTGGATTCTTCCAAGCAAGAATACCATTTTCTTCTCTAGGGGATCTTCCAGATCCAGGGATCAAACTCAGGTCTCCCACATTGTAGGGAGAGTCTCTACCATCTGAGCCACCAGGGAATCCCATTCTAAGATTAAGAGGATAACTAATAAATAGGAAACACAGATTTGAGTCATGTATTAAATAGAAAAATAATCTATATATCCTGTAAAGCATATCTATGTATTTTAGTGAAATGATGCAGCAAGCTGTCATTAGAGGCTGTCATCAGGCTTTTTTTATTTTTTAAATGAGAGCTTTACACATAAACATTTTAGATTGAAAATAATAATCAAATTATTTAAGTATTTGGGCTTTTTAGCCTCAAGAATTAAATCCTAATACACCAACAAAACACATTTGTAAATAATTAAACTGAAAACAAGAGTTGTTTGATTAATCCGATACACATTCATTCACCATCCAGTTGCTATACTGCCAAGCTTATTTTGTTGTATCTTAGAAATGGAGCAGTAATTGGGGTCCCTCTCACATCACCTCTCCTATCTAAATCTTATCCATACTGCAACTTCTACAATTTCCTGTTTCATTTTTTAATGGATCAATAATTTATATGTCCTGTGAATCAATCTGAATATGAAAACTTTAAAATTGTCATTATCAGGTCAGTTTAATTCTCTCCCTTGGTTCCTGTCTAGTTATATAAAGATTTGGAATGACGGACTAATTATGCTCAAGCAGGCAGGATTTCTCCGCTCCTATCTCACTGTAGCAAGGATTCAAAACAACAGACTGGTTATAGCTCAGCTATAGCTCAAGCAGACAGAACTTTTATTCAACAGACAGCAGACAGTACATTTCTGAGACATGGGAACAGGCCGACCATAGAATGGCCATGACCCCTCTTGGCTTCCCTTTTTATACTCCTTGTCTACTTTTGGTTCTGCCCAGTGAAAAATGCAAATGGACATAAGCTCAAGGCCAATCAGGGAAGGAGGCATGTCTGGGCACATTCAAAACAGGGCTTTTACATATTCATTTAAGTGGGCATGGGCTGAGAATTTTGATCAACAGTTGCAAGTTACATAACAACAGGCTTTATTGCACATGTGTTTCCCATAATTCAGCCTGTTATAATCAGATGAATGTATGTATAGAATATTTATGAACCCTTAATAAGCTCCTAGCTGCCTAAGGTTACTTGAGGACACAGCTGTGCATCAGGGGCACATGCGCTGGAGTTGAAGAAGCCCCTGTGGTTAGTTTGTATCCACTCTGTGCCTAGGGTGCATGTGCAGGAATTGAAAAGCCTGTGTGGTTAATTTTGTAGCATATATGTGAGCACTCCTGGAGGTGTCTGGGGAGTGGTTTAGAGATCAGCTTGCATCCTTTTCAGATAGACCACCCCTTGTTGTTCATGCTTAACTTCCTACCTAACTTTATGATTTGTTCTCCAGTCTTTTAAGGTTAAGTGCACTTAATTATATAGCAGTTATTTTTAGCATCTCTTTAGTATTAAGTCTTACCAAAGGATTCAACCTAGTTTTTATAGAAACAGGTCTTTTTTTGCACTCATATTTCCCAAATTTGCATGGTATTAGTTATGTATATAACTTCAATAACAAATATAGGTAGTATAAGAAAGTTTGACAATAAACTCAACTCTCTCTATATAAATATAATTTAGCTGTCAATCTGCTCCCAGCCACTTCTATAACACTTTAAGAGGGAGCCAGAAAATCTTGATTATTTATCCTATATCACAGGAAGAGTATTTGGGATTCCATTAGGTTGCTATTAGCTCCATCTACTCAGACTCTCTCCTCACTCACTGTCAGTGGCTCACCTTTGCCAGTTAAGAATTCACTTAGCTACAAAAAACAGATAGCCACACTGATTGTACCTCAAGCAAGAAGAGACTTTCTTATGTAACAAGAGGTCTTTAATTAGGTGGTACAGGACCTTGCAATTCACAAAAAAATTCACCAAGGGCCCAGTCTCTCTATTTTATTTTTTACCATCTTCAGCATGTGGTTTTTGTCCTTGTGTTTTCAATGTAACTAATGTGGCTCCAAAAAGGAAGAAAGGTGAAGAGCAAAGGGCAAAATATCAATGAAACAGCTGAGAGACTGAATATACAAGTGAAGAATGACCACACCATATATAAAAATAGGACTCTGACCCAAAATCTTCAGCAACAAGCCTGGAAAGCCAACTCAATATCTATGGTAACCACTGCAGGAAGTCAGTCCACTAATTCTACCAAAGCAACAAATTCAAATTCAGGAAGCCAAACAATAACTCCTGAAACAATAGGTCCCAAATGGTCAGGACTTGGTTAATGATTGACAACTACTCTAATTTTTGCTCCCTTTTCCAACTGGGGGAAGTTAAATAAATACCCTTAATCAATCATATAGGACTTCCCACTTTTACTTAGCCTGCTTCCCCCTTGCCAACCAGAGCATACCTGAAGCTTTCTTTCTTTACCACTATGTGGTGCTAGTGCTAAAGAATCTGCCTGCGACTGCAGGAGACACAAGAGACAGGGGTTTTATCCCTGGATCCAGAAGATCCCCTGGAGGAGGGCATGGCAACCCACTCCAGTATTCTTGCCTGGAGAATTCCATGGACAGAGGAGTCTGGTAGGTTACAGTCCTTGGGGTCGCAGAGTTGGATGCAACTAAAGCGACTGAGCATGAAAGCACTTCTCTTTGAGTTTCTGCTAAAAACAAATGATGTTGCCAGACTTGCTATAGCAAGCTCTGAATAAATAGCCTTTACTTGTTCTCATTTGGGTGGTTTTTGTTTATTTTCACATAGGCATTGATTTTGTTCCTTTTAGAAGAATTCCAAGAGACATTCCTAAATTTCTTACTTTTACCTTTTATTAGCTACAACTAGGATATATGACCACTCTTATCTGCAAAGAAGTAATTTGAGAAAAGTTGAATATTTTAGGTTTCTAGTCAATAAAGTAAAGTAGAAGTGAGTTCTAAACGACTTTGAATAGTCATTCTTCAGTATCTGCCACACTACTCAACATTTAGAATCTATGTGGAACACAGGACTATTTTATAAGGTTTGTGTTCTCTTGAATTACAACCAAAAATATTTAATTTTCTTGGGAAAAACTTTAACTAATTAATCTGAGGTTTCTGGCCAGGATATTTTTAAATGTCTAAAGATCAGAGCTCTTTTAAATTGTAATCATAATAACACTGTCACATATAAAAACAAATAATAAAAATTACTATCTTGTCAGTCCATATTCCCCCACTGATTTGTATCTTACAGATTATTCATATAAAAATCAAATAATTGTTACACATTTAAATTGCATTCTATATCCCTTTTGTCTTTTATACTTTCTTCTTTCATTTATTGGTTTTTTTTTCTCATGATTATACATATTAACTCTCATTAAAGCATATTAACAATCTTAGAAAGTGCTGGCCCCACAGTGATCTGTTGATTCTCAATGAGCAGGTAACCATCAGTTAATATGTTTCCTGTAAGGCTAGTGCAGAGAAAAAGAAAGCGAGCCAGGCAGTCAGGCAAGAAAAGGAAATTTATTAGAGGGAAAAGAGAGGGTGACTGGCTCTTAAGGAGAACCAGCATTCTCCCTTTCTGACGGAGTCCTTCTTATACCCCACCAATGAAAGATTCTCTGAAGGGATGGTCACGTAGTCGGAGGTCTGGAATCTGGTGGTCTCGCAGCTTTGAGAAGATAGGCGCCAGTGAGATAACAGGATGCCATTTGGGCAATTTGGTCAGTCTCACAGATCACTGATTTATTCTTTGTTTGAGAGGTCGACATAATGAGTAATCTTATCAATGAGACCCCATGTGGGACCTATCATTTCCCTAGTCAATAAGGCCATCAAATGGCAAAAGGGGTTGTATATATAGTGCTGAAATAAATTTCTAGGCCCAAGATGGAGCCACTCTTGCCTCAGGTGTCATATCAGCAAACTAAACTTTTGTATTTCTATAAATGCTCTGCTTGACTGGAAGTGCAGTTGATCAGAGATGTGGCACAGTTGACCTTTGAACAAGGTGGTTTTGAACTATGTGGGTTCACTTATATGTGGGTTTTTTTTCCAATAAACATATATTATAATTCTACATGATATGAGGTTGATTAAATGTATGGATGTGCAAGTGTGGATATGGGACAGTAAATTTGTACTTGGATTGCGCCCTTAACACCTGCCTTGTTCAAGAGTCAACTGTATGTCCTGTCAGCCAATTGCAAAATGCCAAACCAACTCTGGGGCTCATACTTACTTCCTTGTTCCTAATCTTTCTAAATAAGTCAGATATGCAACCCCAGGAAATCATGTCCTGGTTCCATGTTGCCATTTCTAATGCTGGTAGAAAACTTTTGCCCAAAATCCCTCGGGAAGAATGCACCGCTGCTTGTGAGGTTGTACTCTCCCATTCCGTGGACATTTTCCCCTAGAATAAAGACATTAAGCTTGATATTAAATTGTTTTACTTTTGTCATTTGACAGTTTGTTAAGTTTTCATTTTTCTTGATGTTATGAGAGGTGTGGAAATCAGAGCAACTTCAGTGGAGGACTAGCAGCCTGCCTGCTTCTAAACTGCCAACCCCAGGGGATACATCTTAGAATACTTTTTCCTTCCCTCTTTGTACAAAAGCCAGAGATTAGAATACTCCAACAACCATACCTAAACTACAATGAGCTGAGGAGTTAAATAATTCATTTAAAGCATCTAAACTGCCAGAAAGAGAGGCATCAGTGAGAGTACATGATACATTCACAAGAAAGAACTTGCTGCGGGAGATAGATGGAAGACTGAAATAGAAAAATAATAAAGGATTCTTGAGGAGCTCCAATCATAATTTCCCAAGTAAATAATTCAGTAAACCAGTAGAGAATGATGACCAGTGCTGAGAATCCAAAATTGGCATAATTATTTTAAAGATTAAATCAGCATTATTGAGATATAATTCACTTTACAAAAAAAAATTACAATTCTTAGGAGTTCAAAAATTTTTGGCAGTTGTGTATAAAGCTGTGTACTCACTATTCAAAAAGGCTACAGATTATTTGTTGATGTTCAGTAGCTAAGTCATGTCTGACTCTTTGCCACCCCACGGACTGCTGCACACTGGGCTTCCCTGTCCTTCACCATCACCCAGAGCTTGCTCAAACTAATATCCACTGAGCTGGTGATGTCACCCAACCATCTCATCCTCTTCCATCCACTTCTCCTCCTGCTTTCAATCTTTCCCAACATCAGTGACTTTTCCAATGAGTTGGGACTTCGCATCAGGTTGCCAAAGTATGGGAGCTTTTCCTTCAGCATCAGTCCTTCCAATGAATATTCAGGACTGATTTCCTTTAAGATGGACAGGTTGAATCTCTTCGCAGTCCAAGGGACTCTCAAGAGTCTTCTCCAACACCACAGTTCAAAAGCATCAGTTCTTTGGTACTCAGCTTTCTTTATGGTCCAACTCTTACATCCATACATGACCACGGGAAAAACCATAGCTGACTAGACGGAACTTTGTTGACAAAGTAATGTGTCTGCTTTTTAATAGGCTGTCTAGGTTTGTCATAGCTTTTCTTCCAAGGAGCAAAAGTCTTTTAATTTCAAATTATTTGTATCTAACATAAAATGTTCAGCTGTGTCTTTTGTCATCAACTCTTGGTCCTAGCAACAAGTGATCTATTTTCTTTCAGTATAGATTTATTGTTGTTTTTCAGTCACTAAGTCGAGTCTGATTCTTTGCGACTCCATGGACTGCAACATGCCAGGCTTCCCTGTCCTTAGTATTGCCCATTTTTAAATTTCATATAAATAGAATAATAAATACAGTTTGCAATTTCTTGTGTCTGGTTCCTGTTTTTGTCTTCATACTCTTTTTTGAGATTCATCCATGTTATTGCATGAATGAGCATTCCTTTTAATTTTCAAATTTATTCAATTGAACAGATGTATTGTAATTTGTTGATCTATTCTCCTGTTTATTGATTTTTTTATTTGTTTGTTGTTTGTACTATAAATACAACCACGATGAAATTTTTCCTACAACTCTTTGTGTGAATGGATTTCCCCATTTCTCTTGTGTAAATACCTAAGAATTGAAAATGCTGGATGGTGCAGCTAGCATAGTCTTAGCTTTATAAGAAACTGTCAAACTGTTTTCCAAGATGTCTGTATAATTTTGTGTCACTGTAACATGAGAATTCCAGTAATTCCACAACCTAACAAACACTTGATAACATCAGCATTACTATTTTAATCAGTCTAGTATATAATAGTATCTTATTGTCATTTTAATTTTTCTGATGTTTAATGATTTGATTACCTTTTCATGTTTTTATTGGCCATTTGTATATCTTCTTCTATGGTGCATTTAAATATTTCACCCATTTTTTATTGGATGGTATGTCTTTCATTGTAGGAATTCTTCATAGAGTCTAATTTATTTGACATATATACATATTTTCTTCCATTCCATTGCTTTTGTTTGATTTTAACAGTTTAATGAAGAGCAAAATTTGTTACTTCTTACAAAGTAAAACTTACAAATTCTTACTTTTAATTAATTTTTACTTTTGTATATTCTATCTAGGAGATCATTGCCTATGTCAAGATCATGAAAGCTACTTTTATTTTCATATTGTTTCTAGAAGACCTATTGGAGATGTGGACCTCAGCAGCATCTTCAGCTACTGAGACATCTATTGTTCATTGCTTTTGTGTGTTGATATTTTATGCTCCTATCTCATTCAAATTCTTTATATTTTGAGGGAGATTTAAAAAAAAACATTGATTCTCCTTTTTTCCAAATACAAAATTGCTACATATAGAGATAGTTTAAATTATTTCTTTCTAATTCTTAAGCCTCCAGTTGTTTTACTGTTATCTAATTGCAGTTCCTTACACCTCAAACACAATGATAAATAGTATTGGAGATAATGAGCTTTTTTACCTTGCTTCTACCCAAGACTGAAAATGATTCTGGTGTTGTATATTGATTAAGACATTTGTTTGAGAAAGAAAAAAATGTACACACACACACATATATATATATATGAATTACCATGCTTTAAAAAAGTGTCCATTGATTTTGTATTAAGCATTTTCATCAGTAATCAATGTTAGAACTTAAGAATTCTGTTTCCAGTGACAACTGAGAAAAATATAATTTATCTTTCCAGTTTATACAATAAAAATATACAGTAATTAAATTAAACAATGCTATATAGCATTTGGCAATAAACAGTGCAGGACAGTGATTACTAGGAGAAGATAAACAAATGAGATGAGCCTTATCACTGACACAGTTTCCAGGCTGAAGCACATTGAGACCAGCCCCAGAGACAGCACACTGGTCTCCCTGACTTGAAGAAACATAGTTGAGAAAACAAGAAAAGCAACCAGACAGAAATAACAACAAAATCTACCAAGGGAGCTTCACAAAAAATGAGTTCTAGAGAGTTGCAGAGGATCCCTTTGAGTTTGCTGTTTATAATTTATTAGTGCAAAATGAATTTCTAAATCACTAGAGGACAGAGTGAACTATCAAGTAATTAGCAAGGAGAGCAACTACTAAAGCACACATAGGACTGGGAATAGTTCTTGCTCTTCAGAGGAAGGAGAAACTGCTTTATACACACAATGGATAGAGTTATCCAAAGAATATTGCATCAGCAATGATGCCAAACTAACCCTAAATACAGTTCTGGCTTCATGTAACAAAGTTTACAAGACAGACTCAAAAGGATTAAACTATCTTCAAGTAACTTAACTTCATATCAGAACAAACTCCAAAATTATTGAAATGAATTTTAAATAAAGCATAAGCACTCAGCAATATAAAATTCACAGTGTTTGGCATTCAATAACAAAATTCCCAGGCATGAAAGAAGCAAGAAAATTTGATGCATAGCTTTGAAAAAAGTCAGTAATATAAATAGACTAAAAAATTATGATAAAATTAGTACATGAAAAGATTTAATAAATATTATAACATATTTCATATGTTTAGGAAATTAGAGGAAAGAATAAGCACGTAAATAGTTATGTGGAAGATGTAAAAAAAAATACAGAATGAACTTCTGCAAATAAAAAGTTAAACTGTTGGAGTTGAAAAATACACTGTTTAAGATTAAAAGTAGATTAAACAATGCAAGAGATTATTGAAGTTTAAGACATATCAATAAAGCTATCCAAAATGAGTACAGAGGGAAAAAAATATTTGAGCAATTTGATTTAGAAAAACATTGACAAAATTTAAAATTCAAAAGAAACTTTCAAGAAGTTGAAATAGCTGAAAAATCATCTCTACATGATAAAGTACAATTACAAGAATCCTGCAACTAACATCAAAAAAAAATTATTTGACAAATCCAACACCACTTCTTCCTGATAACAGCTTTCAGAAAAATAGTAATAGAGGGATCTTGATAAAGGGTATCCACAAGGAAAATGCAACTATCTTTATACTTAAAGGTTAAATACTGTATACTCCTCCCTTATGATCAGGATGTCCACACTCACCGCTCTTATTCAGCATACTACAAATATTTCTTGCAATAGGCAAAAAAATGAACCAAAGATTGTACAGTTTGGAAGGAAAGAAATAAAACTGACAGTATTTCCTGATGACATGATAGTATACTTAGAAAATTCCAAGCAATCTACTAAAACCTCCCAAAACCTAGTGAGTTTAGCCAGGCTGCAAAAGACAAAATTTAAAATAAATTACATTTCTGTATACTAACAATGAACATTTGGAAACTAATATTAAAACCAAAAAATAGATTTCCCTGGTGGCTCTTTTTAAAAGAATCTGCCTGCCAATATGGGAGACACTGGTACGATCCCTGATCTGGGAAGATCCCACATGCCAAGGAACTACTAAACCTGTGCTCCACAACTATTGGGCCTATGCTCTAAAGCCTGGGAGCTGCAACTACTGAGACCATGTGCTGCAACTACTGAAGCCCGAGCACCCTAGAGTGGGCACTCTACAACAAGAGAAGCCACTGAAAAGAGAATCTCATGCACCACAACTAGAGAGTAGCCCCTGCTTGCTGTGACTAGAGAAAAGCCTGTGCAGTAATGAAGGCCTAGCACAACCAAAAATAAAATAATAAATGCATAAAGAAATAAAATTATATATAAAAATAAAATATTATTTATAATCATTCCAAAGAAAACCCAATGCTTAAGTATATACTGCAAAAAACATACATTGGTTTTGAAAATTAAAAAAAAAACACCTTAATGAAAGAAATCAAAGAAGGATTAAATAAATGTGAAGACATACCATATCCATAAATTGGAAGACTCACCATAGTCACAGTGTCAATTCTCCCTGAATGGATCTGTAGGTTTAATGCAATCCTTGTCAAAATCAGAGCAAGGATTTTTGAAGACATAAACAAGCTTATTCTAAAATATACATAGAAAGACACAGGACCTAGAAACTAAAATAATTTTGAAAAGAAAAATGAAGTGGGAGGTATTTTTCACTCTATATTAAAGCCTAGTATGTAGTTATAGTGACCATGACAGTGTAAAATTGAAATGAAGGAATAGATACAAGATCAATGGGAGAGAAGAATAACTCATATATTGACCTATGCAAATACACCAAGTTGATGTTTCACAAGAATGAAAAAATGATTCATTGAGGAAAAATAACCTTTTCTACAAAAGGTCATGGAGCAATTAGACATCTAAACACATACGCAAAATTTTTAAAGAATTCAAAATGGATTACAGACTTAAATGCAAAATGTAAAACTACAAAAATTTAGGAAAATTATAGGAGAAGATCTTCATGATTTAGACCTAGGCAAAAAGACTTTAGATTTGACAACAAACATGTGATCTGTAAAAAGATAAGTTGATTACTTAGATGTCATTAAATTAAAAAAAAAAAACATACATTAAGCACATTTTATTAACATATTTTTTTCCTTGTGAAAACACATGTGAAGAGGATAAAAAGACAAATCACAGGTTTGAGGAAACCATTTGCAATCTACATATCCTACAAAGGACTAATACTACTACACAAGAAAATTCTTGAAACTAATATTTATAAGAATTATATTAAAACTAAGTAAAATATATAAAGAGATATTTCACTAAATAGGATCAGTTCAGTTCAGTCACTCAGTCATGGACGACTCTTTTCAATCCCATAGACTGCAACAAGCCAGGTTTCCCTGTCCATCACCATCTCCCTCAAACTCATGTCCATAGAGTCGGTGATGCCATCCAATCACCTCATCCGCTGTTGTCTCCTTCTCCTCCTGCCTTCAATCTTTCCCAACATCAAGGACTTTTCCAGTGAGTCAGTTCCTCGCATCAGGTAGATATTGGAGTTTCAACTTCAGCATCAGTCCTTCCAATGAACATCCAGGACTGATTTCCTTTAGGATGGACTGGTTGGATCTCCATGCAGTCCAAGGGACTCTCAAGAGTCTTCTCCAACACCACAGTTCAAAGCATCAATTCTTTGGTGCTCAGCTTTCTTTATAGTCCAACTCTCACACCCATACATGACTACTGGAAACACCATAGCTTTGACTGGACGGATTTTGTTGACAGAGTAATGTCTCTGCTTTTGAATATGCTGTCTAGGTTGGTCATAGCTTTTCTTCCAAGGAGCAAGTGTGTTTTAATTTTATGGCTGTAGTCACCATCTTCAGATATTTTGGAGCCCCCAAAATAAATTATCTCACTGTTTCCATTATTTCTCCATTTATTTGTCA
Source organism: Giraffa tippelskirchi (assembly GCF_054371585.1). Lineage (NCBI taxonomy): Eukaryota > Metazoa > Chordata > Mammalia > Artiodactyla > Giraffidae > Giraffa > Giraffa tippelskirchi. The sequence goes on from NC_137289.1 coordinate 67,936,779, forward strand.
TGAAGTGATGGGACCAGATGCCATGATGTTAGTTTTCTTAATGTTGAGTTTTAAGCCAACGTTTTCACTCTCCTCTGTCACTTTCATAAAGAAGCTCTTTAGTTCTTCTTTGCTTTCTGCCATAAGGGTGGTGTCATCTGCATATCTGAGGTTATTGATATTTCTCCCCGCAATCTTGATTCTGGCTTGTGCTTCATTCAGCCCGGTATCTTGCATGATGTACTCTGCATATAAGTTAAATAAGCAGGGCGACAATATACAGCCTTGATGTACTCCTTTCCTGATTTGGAACCAGTCTGTTGTTCCATGTCCAGTTCTAACTGTTGCTTCCTGACCTGCAAACAGATTTCTCAGGAGGCAGGTCAAGTGGCCTGGTATTCCCATCTCTTGAAGAATTTTCCATAAGTAGATGTTTTTCTGGAACTCTTGCTTTTTTGCTGATCCAACGGATATTGGCCATTTGATCTCTAGCTCCTCTGCCTTTTCTAAATCCAGCTTGAACTTCTGGAAGTTCACGGTTCACGTACTATTGAAGCCTGGTTTAGAAAATTTTGAGCATTACTTTACTAGCGTGTGAGATGAGTGCAATTGTGCGGTAGTTCGAGCATTCTTTGGCATTTCCTTTCTTTGGGATTGGAATGAAAACAGACCTTTTCCAGTCTTGTGGCCACTGCTGAGTTTTCCAGATTTGCTGGCATACTGAGTGCAGCACTTTCACAGCACTATCTTTTAGGATTTGAAATGCTCAACTGGAATTCCATCACCTCCACTAGCTTTGTTTGTAGTGATGCTTCCTACATTACTACGAAGTCAGGGCCCACTTGACTTTGCATTCCAGGATGTCTGGGTCTTTGTGAATGTTCACACTATTGTGGTTATCTCGGCCATGAAGATCTTTTTTGTATAGTTTTTCTGTGTTTCTTGCCATCTCTTCTTAATATATTCTGCTTCTGTTAGGTCCATATCATTTCTGTCCTTTATTATGCCCATCTTTGCATGAAATGTTCCCTTGGTATCTTTGATTTTTTTGAAGAGATCTGTAGTCTTTCACCTTCTATTGTTTCCCCCTATTTCTTTGCACTGATCACTAAGGAAGGCTTTCTTATCTCTCCTTGCTATTCTTTGGAACTCTGCATTCAAATGGGAATAGCTTTCATTTTCTCCTTTGCTTTTTGAACCTTTTCTTTTCTCAGCTATTTGTAAGGCCTTCTCAGACAACAATTTTGCCTTTTTGAATTTTTTTTTTCCCCTAGGTATGGTCTTGGTCACTGTCTCTGGTACAATGTCAAGAATTTCCATCCATAGTTCTTCAGGCACTCTGTCTATCAGATCTAATCCCTTGAATCTGTTTGTCACTTCCACTGTATAATCATAAGGGACTTGATTTAGGTAATATCTGAATGGTCTAGTGGTTTTCCCTACTTTCTCTAATTTAAGTCTGTATTTGGCAATAAGGAGTTCATGATCTGAGCCACAGTCGGCTCCCGGTCTTGATTTTGCTGACTGTATAGAGCTTCTGCATCTTTGGCTGCAAAGAATATAAACAATCTGATTTCAGTATTGACCATCTGGTGATGCCCATGTGTAGAATGTTTTCTTGTGTTGTTGGAAGAAAGTGTTTGCTATGACCAGTGCTATCTCTTGGCAAAACTCTGTTATCCTTTCACCTGCTTTGTTTTGTGCTGATTTTGCATTCCAGTCCCCTATAATGAAAAGGACATCTTTTTTAGGTGTTAGTTCTAGAAGATCTTGTAGGTCTTCATAGAACTATTCAACTTCAGCTTCTTCAGCATTACTGGTTGGGGTATAGATTTGGATTACTGTGACATTGAATGTTGTGCCTTGGAAGCAAACAGATATCATTCTGGGTTTTTTTTTTGTTTTTTTTTTTGAGATTGCATCCAAGTACTGCCGTTTGGACTTTTTTGTTTACTGTGACGGCTACTCTATTTCTTCAGATGGATTCTTGCCCACAATAGTAGATATAACTTTCATCTGAGTTAAATTCACCCATTCCAGTACATTTTAGTTCGCTGAGTGCTAAAATGGCGATGTTCACTCTTGCCGTCTCCTGTTTGACCACTTCCAATTTTCCTTGATTCATGGACCTAAAATTCCAGGTTCCTATGCAGTAGTGGTCTTTACAGCATCAGACTTTACTTCCATCACCAGTCACATCCACTACCGGGTGTTGTTTTTGCTTTGGCACCATCTCTTCATTCTTTCTGGGTTTATTTCTCCACTGATCTCCAGTAGCATATTGGGCACCTACCGACCTGGGAAGTTCATCTTTCAGTGTCTTATCTTTTTGCCTTTTCATACTGTTTACGGGATTCTCAAGGCAAGGATACAAAAGTGGGTTGCCATTCCCTTCTCCAGTGGACCACGTTTTGTCAGATCTAAAAAAGATATGTAAATGTAAAATAAGCAGATTAAAATATGTTCCACAACACTGGCTATCAGAGTAATGCATGTCAAAAACTACAATAAAATATCATAAACATTTATTTAGAATAGCTAAAATAAAAAATACTGACAATTACAAATTCTAACACATCCAGATCCAGAGAAACTGGAGCATTCATATATTGCTGATATGAAATAATAGAGCCACTCTAGGAAATATTTGGAAATTTCTAATAAAACTAAACATGCAATTGCCATATGATCCAGAAATTCTACTCTTGGGCACTTATCCAAAGAAATGACAGCTCATTTCTGTACAGAAGCCTCTACAGAGATGTTCATAGCAGTTTTATGTGTAAGAGCCAAAATTTTCAGATGTCATTTTACTGGTGAATGGTTAAACAAAATGTGGTACATGCATAACATAGAATACTACCTCAGCCATTAAAATAAACTATTGATACATACAGACTTCCCTGATGGCTCAGATGATAAAGAATCTGCCTGCAATGCAGGAGACCTGGGTTGGATCCCTGGATTGGTAAGATTCCCCTGAAGGAGGGCATGGCAACCCATTCTAGTATTCTTCCCTAGAGAATCCCCATGGACAGAAGAGACTGGCAGGCTACAGTCAATGGGATTGCAGAGTCAGGCACAACTGAAAGACTAAGCAGAGCACATTGATGCATACAAATAACTTCTCAGCAACTTAAACAAGTAAACTTACTGATGGATCCAACTTAGTTGAATCTCCTTGGGATTACGTGGAGTGAAAAAAAATCAGTCCCAAATGGTTGCATACCATTTAGTTTCATTTATACACATTTTTGAAATAGATGTTAGAAATCGAGGACAAATGAAGGTTTCTAGAGGTTTAGGGGCAGGAGGAAGGGAAGAGGAGGTGGGTGCAGTCATAGAAGGGAAATATCACATTCTTTTTGATTGAAATGTTCAGTATCTTAACTGTGGTGGTGGATTCACAAACTTCCAGGTGTGATAAAATGCTGCAAAATTAATAGAAACATACATACACAAATACACCTCACAAGTGAGTACAAGTAAACCTGGTGAAATCTGAAATCAGGTTTTATCAATGTCAATATCCTGGTTCTGATATTGTTGTATAATTTTACAAATATTACCACTGGGAAAACCAGATCAAATATACAGAGTAGATTTCTCTACTGTTTCTTATAACTGCGTATGAATCTATAATTATCTCAATAAAAATTTGTTTTCTTTCTACTTTGAAGAAAACAAATCTCAACTTCTAATTTTAGTGTTAATGGTGGAATGTTAAAAAAATTGTACAGAAGAAAAATCATGAAGGGAAATATTGAAAAATTCATCCTGCTCTATGTATATAAATCAATTAGCATTGTGTCCTTTCACAACACAGGGTGAGTACTCAACAGATGTTATCTATTATGCACAATGACCCTACCTCAGTGAAGGAAGAATTATCCCTCTAAGGCTAATTTGGAGCTTTGAACATATTTTCCATATAAATTTTGCTAAACAAAATATAAAGTTTTCTGCTAAAATCTGTTTAGAACAATGCTTAAAAGTTAAATAAGATAGTATGGGAATGCTGTAGATATCTATTTGTCATACTAAATATTCCCTAGGAGAAAAATAATTAATCTCCAAACAAATTAAATACAAATGAACTTTATGGCCTTGTCATAAATTGTAAACTGTTATTATATATACAGAGATTTTAAAATATTATAGTCTAAATATAATTTTCACATCCAACAATATTTCAAGAATTATCAGTACCACAGTCATTATTTACATTGGTAAGAAAAATCTGAACTATCTTTAAAGAATGCACCAATTATTTTTTATACACATATTATATTATAATTTTAACTGATTTTCTTTCCATATATCTCTATTCTATATTTGTTTTCATTAATCACACCTTTTCCCTTTTTTCAACTCCTTCAAGTCAAGACTCTGATGTCTATGAATAAAGTGCCTAGATCTGAAAAGAGAAATTATTTCATAAAAGGGCTATTGAATAATAGGAAAATCTGAAAAAAAAATTAAGGTGAATGTGCAAACACCAAAATAATTAATGGGAGTATTGTGATGAAAATCCAAGTAAGAGTTAAAATAAGAAATACCTTAAAATTCTGCTGTGATTATTTCACTTTGGGGGATATGTGAAGGAGAACAAAATCAATTTTTTTGTGATTTGAAAGTATCCAAACAAACCAAAATAAACATTGTATACTGGTCATTGCTTATATAGCCTAAAGAATATTTTGATTACTAGTATTAAACTCTTATTTAGCAACATAAAAGAATTGAATCTCCAAAACTTGGGCATCTACTTCCAATTAAGGCAATTTAAACTTAAGTAATTCAATTAAAATTTGGCCCTTGATTCTGATACAAGTGCTGGGAGTTATGGATCAAAGAGAGGGACACCGTAAATCTAGTAAAAGGAATAGAGGGAGAGAGGGTAGGAAGTCTAAGTTCAGTCGCTAAGTCGTATCCAACTTTTTGTGACTCCAAGGACTGCAGCAAGCCAGGCTTCCCTGTCAATCACCAACTCCCAGAGTTTGCACAAACTTATGTCCATCGAGTCAATGATGCCTCCAACCATCTCACCCTCTGTCAGCCCCTTCTCCTGCCTTCAATCTTTCCCAATATCAGGGTCTTTTCCCATGGGTCAGTTCTTCGCATCAGGTGGCCAAAGTATTGGAGCTTCAGCTTCAGCATCAGTCCTTCCAATGAATATTCAGGACTGATTTCCTTTAGGATTGACTGGTTGGATCTCTGTGCAATCCAAAGGATTCTCAAGAGTCTTCTCCAACACCATAGGTCAAAAGCATCAATTCTTCAGCACTGTTTTCTTTATGGTTCAACTCTCATATCTCTACATGACTACTGGAAAAACCATAGCTTTGACTAGATGGACCTTTGTTGGCAAAGTAATTTCTCTGCTTTTGAATATGCTGTCTAGGTTTATCATAACTTTTCTTCCAAGGAGCAAGCATATTTTGATTTCATGGCTTCAGTCACCATATGCAGTGATTTTGAAGCCCAAGAAAATAAATCTGTCACTGTTTCCATTGTTTCCCGATCTATTTGCCATGAAGTGATGGGACAAGATGCCATGATCTTAGTTTTTTGAATGTTGGATTTCAAGCCAGCTTTTTCACTCTCCTCTTTTACTTTCATCAAGAGGCTCTTCAGTTCCTCTTTGCTTTCTGCAATAAGGGTGAAGTCATCTATATATCTGAGGTTATCGATATTTCTCCTGGCAATCTTGATTACAGCTTGTGTAGGTAGCCTAAAAACAATAACAGTTTTAAGACTCATATCCTGCTAGTATGCCAGGTACCTTGAGACCTAACTTAATCAAAACTCTCAGCTTCTTCATTTTGTTTGAGTAACTAATGATGTGGGCCCAGCTGCATCTAAGATGTGCTCCAAGATAACTTAACATTACAGCAACAGTGGCTAGACACATCAATTCAATGTGAGAATGGATTGGATAGATATGAACTTAGAATCCTTCCTGAGTTTAAAGGTGGGAGAATAAGGGGCAGATGATTTTGGCTCACTGCTGTCTTTCTTTGTCTGAATTACATATATTATCTTAGTTTTTTGAGTCTGGCATGCATGCTTCTTTTTTTTTTGATATCTCATTTAGATGAGTTAGAAATGACTGATTACTTGTCTCCTTAGTACTTCTAAATAATAGTAAAGCCAACCTGAATGGTCAGTAATCAACACTATGTATAACCTCTCTTAGGGCAAGAATGATTCATATATATATCTGTTTTGATTGAGGAGATAAATTGTCTTTGACTAAAATGTAACGAGTTTAGTATATCTACAAAGATAAACATATTAATATAAGGTTAATTTGAAAAAAAATAGAAAACACAAGTATAGATGGATCAGATAATTCAAGAGGAATTTGAAATTCACAATTGTCCTGATATTGTGTTATTAACATGCACTATGTGTATGTTAGTTACTCAGGTGTGCCTGACTCTTTGCGACCCTATGGAGTATAACTCATCAGGCTCCTCTGTCCATGGAATTCTCCAGGCAAGAATACTTGAGTGAGTAGCAGTTCTCTTCTACAGGGAATATTCCCAATACAGGGATAGAACTCGGGTCTCCTGTATTGCAGGTAGATTCTTTAGCCTCTGAACCAGCAGGAAAGCCATACACTGGGTAGAATTAGCTTTATGATAGCAACTAGTGTAAATTTTCACACTACCAAAAACTTCCAGTTTGATATACTAAACTAAGTTGATTATTTATACAGTCTTCCTTTTTTTTTCTTAAGGTAAAATTTGTTTTTGTGCAACAATTAAAGAATCATTACTGAATTTACAGATTTTCCCTTTCCATTTCCCTTATTCATACCAAACCCATCCCTCCCCCAGGATAACCCCTGTGTATGTCTATACTGTTAACTTTTGGGATTCTTTGTGCAAACAGCACAATGGGTGAAGAAAACACATGAGTGAAGTGCAGGAGTACTACAATGGCTTATGAAACGATATATTGAGGTAGAATTGAGAGGAAGAGGAGTAGATTAAAAGTATAAAAATATATAGTAATTCTCATGAAAGTTGGGATGGTAGTGGATATAGAGGAGCTTGGAAAATGACACTGTGAAGAGTTAGACATTGAGATGAGAGATGAGTAACTTTAGCACATTTAGATGTGTCATGCACATGGATTCCTCTGAAATTATCCAACATTGATTTAAATTGTTTTTCAGCACTTTGTAGTCATTGACATTGGATTTCCGTCTAATGTCACATGATAGAATTGATCACAGTAACTCACAGAAATTTTGATTATGTGTATTTTAATTTTGCTATATATATATATTATATATATTTAAAGTGTGGTAGTCATACTTGCTCATTCTACTAAATGAAAATAATACAGAAATGTCGAAAGTCAAATTTGAAGGAAAATATATTCTCATACAATTCTGATAGGGGTGGAAAATGTTAAAATTGTGTTAGCCTCTTAACATGATGAAAATGGTTATATGAACTGTACTAGACAATACTTAAAGCGATTAAATGATGGATTCACATGGATAAATCTACAAAGCCCGATAATCAACATATGGTTCAGGAAAGTTTGCCTTTTATGGTAGCTGGTGGTAGGCAGCCACTGAGATCACCTCTTAACAATTTCCACCTCCTGATATTTATGCCCTTGTGTAGTCCTCTCCTCATGAGCATGGATTGAACCTAACAACTTGTTTCTGATGAATAGAAAAGACTCCAGTTTGATCTTTCTTTCTCTCTCTTGCTTTCTTGATTGGTAGCTCCAATGGAAATCAGTTTCTATGTTAAGAGCTACCCTCTTAGGAAGCCCATGTATCAGGAAACATAGGGGTGTGTGTGTGACAGTTATTTTATATGCTAACATGAGTGAACTAAGAGTTGCCAAGATAGTTGGTAAAATATTATTTCTGGATGTATTTGTCATTGTGTTTCTGTAAGAGATTAGCTTTTGGATCAGTAGACTGAGTAAAGAAGAGTGCCCTCACCAACTGTGGGTGTGTATCATCTAATCCCACAAGAGAGCTATTCAAAACCCTTAAAAATGATGCTATCAAAGTGTTGCATTCAATATGTCAGCAAATCTGGAAGACCGGGCCATGGCCACAGGACTGGAAGAGTTCAATCCTCATCCTAATTCACAAGAAGGGTAATAGTAAAGAATGTTCAAGCCTTCGTACAATTGCACTCATCTCCCATGCTAGTAAGGTCATGCTTAAAATCTTGCATCCTAGGCTTTAGCGTTATGCAAAACCAAGAACTTCTACATGTCCAAGCTGGATTTAGAAAAGGCAGAGTAACCAGAGATCAAATTGCCAAAATTCACTGTATCATGGAGAAAGCAAGAGGATTCCAGAAAAATATCTACCTCTGTTTCATCAACTATGCTAAAGCCTTTGACAGTGTGGATCATAACAAACTGTGGAAAGTTCTTAAAGAGATGAGAATATCAGACCATTTTACCTGTCTCCTGAAAAACCTGTATGCGGGTCAAGAACAACAGTTAGAATCCTGTATGGAACAACTGATTGGTTCAAGATTGAGAAAGGAATATGACAGGGCTCTCTGGTGTCACCCTGATGTATGACTTAAATCAAAACCTTTATGATTGTACAGTGGACTCAAGTGATTAGATCTTGTAGACAGGGTGCATGAAAAATTATGGACACAGGTTTGTAACACTGAATAGGAGTCAGTGACCAATACCCCCCCCAAGAAAAAGAAATTCAAGAAGGCAAGTGTTTGTCTAAGAAGGCTTTACAAATAGCTGAGGAAAGCAGAGAAGCAAAAACAAGGGGGAAAGGGAAAGTATACCCAACTGAAGGCAGAGTTCGAAAGAATAGCAAGGAGAGATAAGAAAGCCTTCTTATGTGAACAATGCAAAGAAAGAAAGAAAAACAATAAAATAGGAAAGACTAGAGACTTCCCCAAGAACATGGGAGATACCAAGGGAACATTTCATGTAAAGATAAGTACAATAAAGGAGAGAAATGCTAAGGACCTAATAAAAGAAGAAGAGATTAAGAAAGCATGGCAAGAATACACAGAACTATACAAAAAAGATCGTAATGACCAAGATAACCACGATGGTGTGATCATTCACCTAGAGCCAGATATCCTGGAGGGAGAACTCAAGTGGGCTTTAGGAAGCATCACTAAGAACAAAGCTATTGGAGGATATGGAATTAGGGCTGAGCTATTTCAAATCCTAAAAGACTATGCTGTTAAAATGCTGCACTTAATATGTCAGCAAATTTGGAAAACTCAGCAGTGGCCATCAGACTGGAAGATGTGTTTCCATTCCAATCCCAAAGAAGGGATACCAAGGTAATATTCAAAATTGTTCAAGCTAGGCTTCAGCAGTATGTGAACCAAAATCTTTCCAATGTACAAGCTGGGTTTGGCTAGGCAGAGAAACTAGAGATCAAATTACCAACATTAATCGGATCATAGAAAAATCAAGGGAATTCCAGAAAAATATCTACTTCTCCTTCATTGACTCTGCTAAAACCTTTGACTGTGTGAATCACAAAAAACTGTGGAAAATTCTTAAAGAGGTGGGAATACCAGACACCTTACCTGTCTCCTGAGAAACCTGTATGCAGGTCAAAAAGTAACAGTTAGAACTGTACATGGAACAATGGACTGGTTCAATATTGGGAAAGGAACACATTAAGGTTGTATATTGTTACTCTGATTATTTAACTTCTGTACAGAATACATCACGTGAAAAGCCAGGCTGGATGGATCACAAGCTAGAATCAAGATTGCCAGGAGAAATATCAATGACCTCAGATATGCATATGATACCACTCTAATAGCAGAAATTGAAGAGCAACTAAAGAACTTCTTGGTGAGGGTAAAAGAGAAGAGTGCAAAAGCTGGTTTAAAACTCAACTTTCCAAATACTAACATCATGACATTCGGTCCCATCAGTTCATGGCAAATAGAAGGGTAAAAAGTGGAAGAAATGACAAATTTTATTTTTGTGGGCTCCAAAATCACTGTGAAAGGTGACCGTAGCCATGAAATTAAAAGATGTTTGCTCCTTAGAAGGAAAACTATGACAAACCTAGCTGATGTGTACTTAGTCACTTAGTCATGTTGGATTCTTTGTGACCCTTTGTACAGTAGCCCACCAGGCTCCTCTGCCCATGGGATTTTTCAGGAAAGAATACTGGAGTGGGTTGCCATTTCCTTCTCCAAGTGATCTTCCCAACCCAAGGACCGAATCACATCACCTGTGTCTCTTCTCCTGCATTGTAGGCAGATTGCTTAACCACTGGCTCAAACAGCATATTAAAAAGCAGAGAGGTCACTTTGCCTACAAAGGTTTGTAGGCATTTTTTTAAAAAAATTGGAGGCTAATTACTTTACAATATTGTGGTGGGTTTTGCCATACATTCACAAGAATCAGCCATGGATGTACATGTGTTCCTCATCCTGACACTCCCTCACAACTCTCTCCCCATCCCATCCCTTAGGGTCATCTCAGTGCACCAGCCCTGAGCACCCTGCCTCATACCTCGAACCTGGACTGGCCATCTGTTTCACATATGATAATATACATGTTTCAATGTTATTCTCTCAAATCATCCCACCCTTGCCTTCTCCCACAGAGTCTAACAGTCTGTTCTTTACATCTGTGTCTCGTTTGCTGTCTTAGAGTCATTGTTACCATCTTTCTAAATTCCATATATATGCATTAATATACTATTTTTGGTGTTTTCTTTCTGACTTACTTCGTTCTGTATAATAGGCTCCAGTTTCATCCACATCATAAGAACTGATTCAAATGCATTCCTTTTAGTAGCTGAGTAATATTCCATTGTGTATATGTATAACAATGTTCTTATCCATCCATCTGCCGATGGACATCTAGGTTGCTTCCATGTCCTGGCTATTGTAAACAGTGCTGCAATGAACACCAGGGTACACATGTCTCTTTCAATTCTGGTTTCCTTGCTGTATATGCCCAGCAGAGGGATTGCTGGGTCTTACGGCAGCTCTATTTCCAGTTTTTTAAGGAATCTCCACACTATTCTCTATAGTGGCTGTACTAGTTTGCATTGCCACCAACAGTGTATGAGGATTCCTTTTTCTCCACATCCTCTCCAGCATTTATTGTCTACACACTTTTTGATAGCAGCCATTTTGACCATGTGAGACGGCACCTCATTGTGGTTTTGATTTGCATTTTTCTGATAGTGAGTGATGTTGAGTAATTTTTGATATATTTGTTCAGTTCAGTTCAGTTCACTCGCTCAGTCGTGTCCGACTCTTTGCGACCCCATGAATTGCAGCACGCCAGGCCTCTCTGTCCATCACCAACTCCCGGAGTCCACCCAAACCCGTGTCCATCGAGTTGGTGATGCCATCCAGCAATCTCATCCTCTGTCATCCCCTTCTCCTCGCACCCCCAATCCTTCCCAGTATCAGGGTCTTTTCCAATGAGTCAACTCTTCGCATGAGGTGTCCAAAGTATTGGAGTTTCAGATTCAACATCAGTCCTTCCAATGAACACCCAGGACTGATATCCTTTAGGATGGACTGGTTGGATCTTCTTGCAGTCTAAGGGACTCTCAAGAGTCTTCTCCAACACCACAGCTCAAAAGCATCAATTCTTCGGCACTCAGCTTTCTTCACCGTCCAACTCTCACATCCATACATGACTACTGGAAAAACCATAGCCTTGACTAGTCGGACCTCTGTTGGCAAAGTAATGTCTCTGCTTTTAAATATGCTATCTAGGTTGGCCATAACCTTCCTTCCAAGGAGTAAGCGTCTTTTAATTTCATGGCTGCAATCACCATCAGCACTTATTTTGGAGCCCCAAAAAATAAAGCCTGTCACTGTTTCCACTCTTTCCCCATCTATTTCCCATGAAGTGATGGGACAAGATGCCATGATCTTAGTTTTCTGAATGTTGAGCTTTAAGCCAACTTTTTCACTCTCCTCTTTCACTTTCATCAAGAGGCTCTTTAGTTCCTCTTCACTTTCTGCCATAAGGGTGGTGTCATCTGCATATCTGAGGTTATTGATATTTCTCCTGGCAATCTTGATTCCAGCTTGTGTTTCTTCCAGCCCAGCGTTTCTCATGATGTACTCTGCATATAAAGTTAAATAAGTGGGGTAACAATATACAGCCTTGACGTACTCCTCTTCCTATTTGGAACCAGTCTGTTGTTCCATGTCCAGTTCTAACTGTTGCTTCCTGACCTGCATACAGGTTTCTCAAGAGCCATCTGTTTGTCTTCAATGGAGAAATGTCTTTTTAGTTCTTTGGCCCATTTTTTGATTGGGTCATTTATTTTTCTGGAATTGAGCTGCAGGAGTTGATTGTGTATTTTTGAGATTAATTCTTTCTCAGTTGCTTCATTTGCTATTATTCTCTCCCATTCTGAAGGCTGTCTTTTCACCTTGCTTATAGTTTCCTTCATTTTGCAAAAGCTTTTAAGTTTGATTAGGTCCCATTTGTTTATTTCTTCTTTTATTTCCATTACTCTGGGAGGTGGGTCATAGAGGATCCTGCTATGATTTATGTTAGCGAGTGTTTTGCCTATGTTTTCCTCTAGAAGTTTTACAGTTTCTGGTCTTACATTTAGATCTTTAATCCATTTTGAGTTGTTTTTTTTTTTTCCGTGTGTGTGTGTGTGTATGGTGTTAGAAAGTGTTCTAGTTTCATTCTTTTGCAAGTAGTTGACCAGTTTTCCAGCACCACTTGTTAAAGAGATTGACTTTTCTCCACTGTATATCCTTGCCTCCTTTGTCAAAGATAAGGTGTCCATAGGTGCGTGGATTTATCTCTGGACTTTCTATTTTGTTTCATTGATCTATATTTCTGTCTTTGTGCAAGTACCATACTGTGTTGATGACTGTGGCTTTGTAGTATAGCCTTAAGTCAGGCAGGTTGATTCCTCCAGTTCCATTCTTCTTTCTCAAGATTGCTTTGGATATTAGAGGTTTTTTGTAATTCCATACAAGTTATGAAATCATTTCTTCTAATTCTCTGAGAAATACCATTGGTAGCTTGATAGGGATTGCATTGACTCTATAGATTGCTTTACGTAGTATACTCATTTTCACTGTATTGAGTCTTCTGATCCATGAACATGGTATAGTTCTCCATCTACTTGTGTCATCTTTGATTTCTTTCATCAGTGTTTTATACTTTTCTATATATAGTTCTTTTCGTTCTTTAGGTAGATTTATTCCTAAGTATTTTATTCTTTTCATTGCAATGATGAATGGAATTGTTTCCTTAATTTCAATTTCTCTTTTCTCATTGATAGTATATACAAATGCAAGAGATTTCTGTGTGCTAATTTTATATACTTCACCTTTACTATGTTCATTGATTAGCTCTAGTAATTTTATGGTGGAATCTTTAGGGTTTTCTATATAGAGGATCACGTCATCTGCAAACAGTGAGAGTTTTACTTCTTCTTTTCCAATCTGGATTCCGTTTATTTCTTTTCCAGCTCTGATTGCTGTGGCCAAAACTTCCAAAACTATGTTGAATAGCAGTGGTGAGAGCGGGCACCCTTGTCTTGTTCCGACTTTAGGGGAAATGTTTTTAATTTTTCACCATTGAGGATAAAGTTTGCTGTGGGTTTATCATATATGGCTTTTATTATGTTGAGGTATTATCCTTCTATTCTTGCCTTCTGGAGGGTTTTTATCATAAATGGATGTTAAATTTTGTCAAAGGCTTTCTCTGCTTCTATTGAAGTAATCATATGGTTTTTATCTTTTAATTTGTTAATGTGGTGTATCACATTGATTTGTGGATATTGAGGAATCCTCACATCCCTTGGATAAAGCCCACTTTGTCATGATGTATGATCTTTTTTTAATATGTTGTTGGATTCTGTTTGCTAGAATTTTGTTAAGGATTTTTGCATCTATTTTCATCAGTGATATTGGCCTGTAGTTTTCCTTTCTAGTGACATTTTTATCTGGTTTTGTTATTAGGGTGATGGTGGCCTCATACAATGAATTTGGAAGTTTACCTTCCTCTGAAATTTTCTGGAAGAGTTTGAGTAGAATAGGTGTTAGCTCTTTTCTAAATTTTTGGTAGAATTCAGCTGTGAAGCCATCTGGTCCTGGGCTTTTGTTTGTTGAAAGATTTCTGATTACAGTTTTGATTTCTGTGCTTGTGATGTGTCTGTTAAGACTTTATATTTCTTCCTGGTTCAGTTTGGGAAAGTTATACTTTTCTAAGAATTTTTCAATTTCTTCCAAGTTGTCCATTTTATTGGAGTATAGTTGCTGATAGTAGTCTCTTATGATCCTTTGTATTTCTGCGTTGTCTGTTGTGATTTCTCCATTTTCATTTCTAAGTTTGTTGATTTGATTCTTCTCCCTTTTTTTCTTGATGAGTCTGGCTAATGCTTGTTCTATTTTATTTATCTTCTCAAAGAACCAGCTTTTAGCTTTGTTGATTTTAGCTATGGTCTCTTTTGTTTCTTTTGCATTTATTTTGCCCTAATTTTGTGATTTCTTTCCTTCTACTAATCCTAGGGTTCTTCTTTTCTTCATTATCTAGTAGATTTCGGTGTAGAGTTAGGTTAATTCTTCGATTTCTCTCCTGTTTCTTGAGGTAAGCTTGTATTGCTATGAACCTTTTCCTTAGTACTGCTTTTACTGAGTCCCGTAGGTTTTGGGTTGTTGTGTTTTCATTTTGATTCGTTTTTATGTATAGTTTGATTTGTTTTTTGATTTCTTCTGTGATTTGTTGGTTGTTCAGAAGCGTGTTGTTTAGCCTCCATATTCTTGTATTTTTTAATAATTTTTTCCCTGTAGTTGACATCTAGTCTTACCGCATTGTGATGAGAAAAGATGCTTGAGATGATTTCAATTTTTTTGAATTTACCAAGGCTAGATTTATGGTCCTGGATGTCATCTATCTTGGAGAATGTCCTGTGTGTACTTAAGAAAAATGTGAAACTCATTGTATTGGGGTGACATGCCCTGTAGATTTCAATTAGGTCTAACTGGACCATTGTATCATTTCAAGTTTTTGTTTCCTTGCTAATTTTCTGTTTAGTTGATCTATCCATAGGTGTGAGTTGGGTATGAAAGTCTCCCACTATTATTGTGTTACTGTTTATTTCCCCTTTCATATTTGTTAGCATTTACCTTACAGATTGCAGTGCTCCTATGTTGGGTGTGTATATATATAATTGTTATATCTTCTTCTTGGATTGATCTTTGAACATTATGGAGTGTCCTTCTTTGTCTCTTTTCATGGCTTTTATTTCAAAGTTTATTTTATCTGATATGAGTATTGCTACTCCTGCTTTCTTTTGGTCTCCATTTGCATTAAATATCTTTTTCCAGCCCTTCATATTCAGTCTATATGTGTCCTTAGGTTTTAGGTGGTTTTACAGCATATATAGGGGTCTTGTTTTTGTATCCATTCAGCCAGTCTTTGTCTTTTGGTTGGGGCATTCAACCCATTTACATTTAAGGTAATTATTGATAAGTATGATCCCATTGCCATTTACTTTGTTGTTTCAGGTTTGAATTTATAAACCTTTTCTGTGTTTCCTATCTAGAGAAGATCCTTTAGCATTTGTTGAAGAGCTGGTTTGGTGGTGCGGAATTCTCTCAGCTTTTGCTTGTCTGTAAAGCTTTTGATTTCTCCTTCATATTTGAATGATATCCTTGCTGGGTACAGTAATCTGAGTTGTAGGTTTTTCTCTTTCATCACTTTAAGTATGTCCTGCCATTCCCTTCTGGCTTGAACAGTTTCTATTGAAAGATCAGCTGTTATCCTTACGGGGATCCCATTGTGGGTTATTTGTTGTTTTTCCCTTGCTACTTTTAATGTTTGTTCTTTGTGTTTGATCTTTGTTAATTTGATTATTGTGTGTCTTGGGGTGTTTCGCCTTGGGCTTATCCTGTTTGGGACTCTCTGGGTTTCTTGGACTTAGGTGACTATTTCCTTCCCCATTTTAGGGGATTTTTCAACTATTATCTCCTCATGAACTTTTTTTTTCTCATGAACTTTTTTTTTTTTGTCTTCTTCTCCTGGGACTCCTAGGATTTGAATGTTGGGGTGTTTAACGTTGTCGCAAAGGTCTCTGAGATTGTCCTCATTTCTTTTAACTCTTTTCTTTTTTCTTCTCTGCTTCATTTATTTCCACCATTCTATCTTCCACCTCACTTATCCTATCTTCTTCCTCAGTTATTCTACTGTTGGTTCCCTCCAGAGTGCTTTTGATCTCTTTTATTGCATTATTCATTATTGATTGACCCTTTTTTATTTCTTCTACGTCCTTGTTAAACTTTTCTTGCATCTTCTCAATCCTTGTCTCCAGACTATTTATCTGTAACTCCATTTTGTTTTCAAAATTTTGGATCATTTTTACTATCATTATTCTGAGTTCTTTTTCAGGTAGACTCCTTATCTCCTCCTCTTTTGTTTGGTTTGGTGGTCTTCTATCATGTTCCTTTACCTGCTAAATATTTATCTGTATTTTCATTTTGTTTAGGTTGCTGTGTTTGGGATGTCCTTTCTGTATTCTGGCAGTTTGTGGTTCCTCTATATTGTGGAGTTTCCTCCTTGCGGATGGGGTTGGACAAGTGGCTTGTCAAGATTTCCTTGTTAGGGAAGCTTGCATCAGTGTTCTGGTAGGTGGAGCTGGATCTCTACTCTCTGGAGTGCAGTGAAGTCTCCATAGTGAGTTGTGAGGTGCCTATGGGTTTGGTGTGACTTTTGACTGCCTGTATTTTTGTGGTCAGGATTTGTTCTTGTTTGTTGGAGAATTAGCTTGGTATGTCTTGCTCTTAAACTTGTTGGCTGTTGGGTGGAGCTTGATTTCAGTGTAGGTATGGAGGTTTTCGGATGAGCTTTTGTCGATTAATGTTCCCTGGAGTCAGGAGTTTTCTGATGTTCTCAAGCTTTGGATTTAAGCCTCCTGCCTCTGGCTTTCAATCTTAATCTTATAGTAGCCTCAAGACTTCTCCATCCATACAGCACCGATGATAAAACATCTAGGTTAGTGGTGAAAAGATTCTCCACAGTGAGGGACACCCAGAAAGGTTCACAGAGTTACGTGAAGAAGGGAAAAGGGAGGAGGTAGATAGAGGTGACCAGGAGGAGAAGAGGGGAAATAAAATGCGGAGAGAACAGTCTAGCCAGTAATCACTTCTCTATTTGCTCTCCACAGTCTGAAACATTCAGAGAGGTTCACGGAGTTCCATAGAGAAGAGAAGAGGGAGAAAGGAGATAGAGATGACCAGGAAGAGAGGAGGGGGAGTCAAAAGAAGAGAGATCAATCTAACCTGTGACCAGTTCCCTAAGTTTTCTCCACAGCTGGAACACCAAAGAGATTCACAGAGTTAAGTAGAGAAGGGGGAGGGAGGAGATAAAGGTCATCTAGGGGAGAAAAAAGAGAGTCAAAAGGGGAGAGAGCAATTAAGCCAGTAATCACACTCCTGAGTAAAAATGGGTACTGAAGTTTGGATTCTTAAAGGTTCAGAATTGATAACAAATACCAAAAAGCAAAGATTAAAAATCTAGAGTAGAGGTTAGACTCTCAAAAATACAATATTATCAAAACAAAACAAAATCACAAAAGTTATATAAAAAATATGAAATTTGCTTTAAAAATAGTCTTTTTATTCAAGGTAATAGTAGGTTTTAAAGATGAAAATTATAGGAGTAATAAAGAACTTAAAAATTAAAAAAAATAAAATAAAAAATGATGATAGTAAAATATATCTAGGAATTTCTCTGGAACTGTTGAGGGCAGTGTGGGGTCAGTTCAGTTTCAGAGAGTTCCTTGTTCCACCTTATACTTCTTCTCAAGGTCTATAGGTCCATTCCAATGCAGCCAGTGCTAACTAAAGGATTTTAATCTGTTGCCTCTGTCACTTCCAAAGCCATTCCCTCTTCTTTGTTTATTTTGCCTTCCTCTGTTTGCAAGTCTCCTCAGTATCTAACTTCTGTCCTGACACAAGGGAGCTAAGGTGGTCATTTATTTAGGCTCACTTATTCAATTGTGCTGCAGGGAAGCATGAACACTGCAAACAAATAACAGTGGCATGTGTGGGGAGTACTCGCAGTGTCTGGGCCACCGTGGATTTGCCTCCACTCACAGCATGTGTGCTTTCTCGGTCTACATTGCTCAGGTTCCAGGTTGCTCTGCAGGGTGAACTGTCTAAGGTGGGCCCTGCATTTCATGCACTTCCCAGATTTATGCCACTCAGGTTAAGGTTCTCGGGTACTCCACAAAGGCACAGACTCGGTTCGACCTGCGTTTTGTGCCCTTCCCAGGTCCGAGCAGCTCAGGCTGCCAGGTGCTTGGCTAGCACACTCTTCCCAGGTACAGTGTATCTTATCACCTCACTGGTCCTGGGTACGCTGCAGGAAGGCCTTCTCAGGTGTGCCCTGTGTCTCCTCTAGAGAGCTGATCTCTGGCTGTGACCCTCCCGGCAGATGTCAACTCTCCAGGATCCCAGGAAGACTTGGTTAGCAACTGGAAGCCTGTTCGCAGTTTGGCAGGGGATGTCATCTCTGCGGCCAAGTTTGCCCCTTTCCGACTCTGGCTGCCACCCACCTGCCTTTCTGCCTCCTGCGGGGAATGGGCCAGTCCACAGCCAGCTAGCTCTCCTCCGGTATTCCCCCTCTCTGGCTATTCCATGGTTTAAGTTGCTATCTCACTTTAGCTCACTCAGATTGCCCTCAGGGCATTCAGGCCTGGACCTTACCCTAAGCAATGCAGCCCGTACCTCCCTATTTAGCCCCTGCTTGCTGGTGGAGGATGCAAGAGTTTGGACTATTTCTCCACTGGGAGTTGCCGTTACGTCCATAAACTGTGAGTTTTATGTATTTATTTTTTCCTCCAGATTATGTGGCCCTCTGAGATTCCAAAACTCCCCACTGATCCACTGGTGAGAGGGTTTCCTGGTGTTTGGAAACTTCTCCTCTTTTAAGACTCCCTCCCCAGGGTGGGTATCCATCCCCAACTCTTTTGTCTCTCTTTTTATCTTCTATATTTTGTCCTACTTCTTTTGAAGACTATGGGCTGCCTTTCTAGGTGCCTGGTGTCCTTTGCCAGTGTTCAGAAGTTGTTTTGTGGTATTTGCTCTGAGTTCAAATGATCTTTCAATGAATTTGTGCAAGAGAAAGTGGTCTCTCCCTCCTATTCCTCCACCATCTTAGCACCGCCCTAAAGGTACAATTTTTTCTGGTAATCATGTACTGGTGTGAAAGTTGGACCACAAAGAAGGCTGAGTGTTGAAGAATTGATGCTTTCAAATTGTGGTCCTGGAGAAAACTTTTGAGAGTCCTTTGGACTGCATGGAGATCAACCCAGTAAATCCTAGTGGAAATCAAGCCTGAATATTTATTGTAAGGACTGTTGCTGAAGCTGAAGCTCTAATACTTTGGTCACTTGATGTGAAGAATTGACTCAATGAAAAAGACTCTGATGCTGGGAAAGATTGAGGGCAAAAGGAGAAGGGGTGACAGAGGATGAGGTGGTTAGATAGCATCACTGACTCAATAGACATGAGTTTGAGCAAACTCCAGGAGACAGTGAAGGACAGGAGAAACTGGCTGCTGTAGTACATGGGGCAGCAAAGAGTCAGACACAACTTAGCCCCTGAACAACCACAGCAAAAAGTTAATTTTCATTTTGTTCCTTGCATAGGGCCTTGCACATCTTAGTCCAATATGTATTGGATAAAGAAGGAACTTTTTTTTATTTTTAAGCTAAATAAGCCTATTAACTTTTTTCTAAAATTATCATGTTTTATTATCAGCATTTGTCAAGATTTATATATGAATTTGGGTAGTTTCCTTCTCTGTCTATGCACCATTTATGCAGTGTCTATGCACTGGTTTAAATAAAATATGGATTATTTATTTCTTGAAAGTTTGGTAGAATTTATATTCACTTTAATCTAGCCCCACAATTCTAGTGTGGGGACTAGATCTTTGACAATTTTTAAAATGTTTAACTCCTTGGGCAAAGTTCAAAACCGGATCTAATATTCATTAACTCTGTGATCTTGGGAACGTATTTCTTCCTTATCTCTAAAATACAGAGAATGATAATATCAAGCTTACAGTGTTTTTTGAGGGTTAAATATGTGAAAAGCACTTATCAAGTGTTTGGAGAGAAAGTAATTTTCTTCATGATTTATATAGATGGTTACTATTTAAAATTTGCCATAATCTTTTGAACACAGTGTACATTTTCAGTTTAAAAAGTACCAAATAGATAGATAGATAGGGCTAGATAGTTTTTTCTAGGGTCAGTTCTGCAACTGAATGCATCTCTTCAATATAATTTTTGGCAATTAAAAAATCCTAGAACACTGAGAAATTATCCTTTTTATGTGGAAGTCTGCACTCGATTTTGTGTTTCAAATAAATGCACCTGCACTCAATTTTTCAGTGTATTTCAAAAGAATTTTTTTCAAAGCTCTCTTTTTTTTCTATAAGACTTCTTAATAGGTTGACCTATTTGACCTGATTTGACAATTTGAATTCTCTCTTTTGAGCTACTAATATACTGATATATCCAGTGATTTTAATTCTGCATTATATTCCAGATTTAGAAGTCATAAACTGGGGGCTTATAGTTTTGCAGTGTGAATTTACTTTCACATTCACCAGAGTCCCCATAAATCATTTAATATTTTCCATTTAAAAGGCTTAACATATTTACATTTCCCAATTCCTATCTGATGAGTTTACTATACCTGGCCTAAGTGAATCAGTATTGTTAGTGGGTGTAAGTTCCTTCCAACTGTATATAAAATTATTTTTTCACATTCTTCCCTGAAATAGATGATCAGTATATGAAATTTCTTTCCTTATACACTTGAGAGTGAATGGAAAGGAGCTGACTAGGGCAGGTAGAAGCTTCAAGGATATCTCCTTCAGTCAGGTTGTGATGGGAGTACATATTATTCCTTGCAAGCCTGGAGGCTTTTCTACAAACATAAATGGCTGGAGATGGCTAACTAAATAAGAGGGCAGGATGAGTAAGTTTTCAGCAAGTAAGTGATTGCTTTGGTGTGAAGTATCACACGTCTGTTCTGGGAGAATAAGGGTCAGAAGTGGACAGGCCTCCTCTTGCTAGGTGACTGGGATTAAAGTTCCCCAAATGAGACATTTTTGAGAAGTCTTATCATGCAGTTTCTGTAGCTTTCTTGTTTAGAAGGGCTGCTACTGCCAGCCTGAGAGATGGGACTCTTTCAAGCTCTCTAAGTGACTTCTTCATATAATTATTCTGATTCATTCCCAGAATAAAGTTAAGTGTACAGAAATATTTTCACATGCTTTACCGTTGGCTACAGGAGTAAAACTTTTTACAGCTGCTGTTCACAGTGAAAAGTAGACTCTGAGGCCTACAGATAATAAACTAAGTGTATTACTACAGCCTGAAAACAAAAGTTTTGTCTATTGAGATATTAACCTTAAACCTTACAAAGCTGCAGCAAATTTGAGATTAGAGTTATTTTCAATATACCCAATTCAAATTCTTAGATGGAACTCCCTGCTCATACCAAATATCTTTGCTTTTCTTTCCCTTGTTCAGAGAATATCTCAGGCATGATTAGTGTTTCCCCAGTTTTATATGTAAATAAAGACAGATGGAAAAATACATGTAGATATAGAAATAAACACCAGGTCAGTTCTGTAGGCTTTTGTTACCCACAAAATCAAAAGTATATTTAAATGGTTCAAAAGATTTATTTCCTTAGCATTTGTTATTGTCTGTTATTGTCTACTAAACAATCTTGAAAATAATGGAAGTAGTGGATGGTGAATGCTTGCTTGCCCCTTAAGCCATAGTGAATAAAATACACCAGGAAAAAAAAAAATCTGTAAATGTAGCTCCTTATCCAGGTCCTCTATCCTGCTAGCTCCTGATTTCTTGTCCTTCCTTTATGCTTTAGGACAAATGGTGCTGCTGAGAAATGACATTATAAATACTTGAGATGATTTTAAAACAATAGCATATAAACTATTTCTAACATGTTTTAATATGCGAGTATTGCCCCTTTCCGCAAAAATTGATCAGCTGGAAAGAAGGGGATATCTATTTTCAAAGTTTGATTGTAAGCAATTTTTGCCTCCAGATAAAAATAATCTCTGAAAAATATTAAGCTTGCTTAAAATAAATCTGCAGGAGCTGGGCGGGGAAATGGAGAATTTTGTTGCTCAATTTGTATAAAGTTACAGTTATACAAGATGAATGTTCTAGAGATCTACCGTACAGTATAGTGTCTATAGTTAAGAATGTACATTTAAAATTTTGTTAAGACAGTAGATCTCAAATTATGTTATTACTGCAATAAAAAATATACAAAATATAAATTCTACAAAAATTCATAACGTCTTTCCTAGATGTGCAATGAGTATATAGCAATGCAAAAATTGATTCTAGACTATAAGGATATGATAAAGTTGTATGTCTTCATCGATGATTTTTCATGATCCTTTCAATTCTAATATTTGTTTAATAGCTTTTGTTTTTTCAGCAAAAATGATTAAATATGTTTGCTTTAATTAATTTTTCCACATTTTTAGAAAAAAATCAACAAAGGCAACTTATGTAGCAGCCAGAATAAATAAATGAAAGACAGAAGTCTAGGGTATGAAATTCAACTATGGCAATATCTAACAAAATGTGTAGAGCTACTTAAGAAAAAATTTTGCTTTGGACAAAATTCATCTTGGTCAATAGTTTTATTTTTTTCATATAAGAAAAATTTTATTTTCCTCTTCCTTTTCAAATCTAATCCTACAAAAAGTGAGGCAGAATATAGAAGGAATATATTCCTTCTTATATATTGATTTACTTCTACCAATGTATCAATTCACAAAGCAAATAAATATTCATTAATTGGCTAAAATAAAATTTTTTGCATAACTTGTCTGAAGGTGCATTATTTCAACTATCACTACATAACAGCTTAATGATACAAAACATTAATATATTATTACTGTTGTTATTTTTATCATCTCATGGTTCAGAGGGATGCTTTTGATCAGGTAGACAATTCTTTTTGTGGGTCTCCCAATTTACAATCAGCTGATGACTGGGGCTAGAGTCATTTTGAAGTCTTCCTCACTCACACAAATGGCAGTTGATGCTGACTGCTGCCTGGGACTTAAATGATGACTGTCAGCTGAAGTATTATGAGAAAGCTTCTCAATGTGGCTTGGGCTTCCTTACAGACTGATAGCTGACTTCCAGTAGTAGCTGCTGTCCCATGAGGAAGACAAGTAGAAACTTTATTTTGTTGTCAAAGATATGAACTCTTATCAAGAATATAACATATTCTTGAACCTCATATAACATCACTTACGTTATACGTAACATCACTTCATCAGACCGGTAACAAAGACCCACCCAAGTTCAAGAGGAGGGAATATAGGTTCTGCCTCTTGATAGGGTTGTTGTGAGAATCTGAAAGAGTGTGTAGGACTGTAAATAGTATTGCAGTCATTGGAAAATACTATCTGCTATAGGAATCCAAGGAAAGTAACTTAAGAGAGTAGTTAAGTATAGTTCAATCTCTGACAATTACCACATGCATGAGCTTAGTAGGTAAATCATTCTACCTTTCTAAGGACGGTTTCCTCATCTATAAAGTGGGGATAACAACTTCTAATTTATAGGGCTAGTGTAAGGGTTAAATGGGATAATGCATTTAAAGTGCTTGGTACATTGTTAATGCTTAATAGATATTAGTTATTACTATTATTATTACTGTTATTGTATGACATAGAGTCATTCAATCTGCCAATAGAATTTTCTTCACTGATGGAAATGTTCCATATTTTCATTGTTCTCTTGGTAGCCTTTAGCTACATATGGCTATGGAATTCTTTAAAGGTGACTAGTGCAACTTATGACGGAGAAGGCAATGGCACCCTACTCCAGTACTCTTGCCTGGAAAACCCCATGGATGGAGGAGCCTGGTGGGCTGCAGTCCATGGGGTCGCTAGGAGTCGGAGACGACTGAGCGACTTCACTTTCACTTTTCACTTTCATGCATTGGAGAAGGAAATGGCAACCCACTCCAGTGTTCTTGCCTGGAGAATCCCAGGGACGGGGGAGCCTGGTGGGCTGCCGTCTATGGGGTCATGCAGAGTCGGACACGACTGAAGCGACATAGCAGCAGCAGTGCAACTTATGAACTGAATTTTAACATTTTATTAAATTTAAAATAGCCTCTTTTGGGAGAAAATTTGTAATGAATCTCTTGAGTTTCTTATCTCTTGTGAGAAAGGTACTAAAAATGTCTCTTGTTCTGAACTAGCTTTTTAAGAATGTTTGTATAGAGAAGAGTCTTGGAAGACAGAGGTAACCTTTCCCTCCAGAGAAATTAGCAGGCATATTTAAGGCCTATTGTAAAAGATATGAGTTCCATACACTGAAAGTTCATTGTCTATAATACATCCCATTGTGTGTTCAGGTTTCAGATGACTTTTTTGTATCCCCTGGCAGGAACTGAGAATCAGGAAGCCAATACAAAATGTGATACTCTTGGTACTGCTATTGCTGTGAGTAATGAACTATCCTTTGTCTCTGATCCAGGAGTTTCAGAAGGCTGAGTAATATTCTACTGTATACATATACCACATTTTACTTATCCATTGATCTGTTGACAGTCATGAAGCTTACTTCTGTATTTTGCCTATTGTGAGTAATGCTGCAATGAGCATGGGAGTGCAGATATATCTTCGAGATTCTGATTTCAATCATTTTGAATACATACCCAGAGGTGGGATTGCATTCAATTGCATTTCACTGATTCTTTTTATATGCCTAATCAATTCTGTAGTTGAAACCCTCTAGTGAGTCTTTCAGTTCAGTTATTATACATTTCAGCTCCAGAATTTCTGTTCAGTTTGTTCAGTTCTTTTTTTTTTTTTTTTAGTTTCTCTTCACTGTTATTCTCATTTCTTTCTGATATTGCTTTCCTAATTTTGTTTAGTTGTGTATCTGTGTTCTCTTATAACTTGCTAAACTTTGACATGATTATCTTGAATTCTTTGTCAGATGATTCATAGATCTCCATGACTAGATATTTTTTGTTTTTGTTGCTCTTCCTTTATTGTATCATGTTTCCCTGATTCTTTATATTCCTTGTAGCTTTATTTGATGTCTCTACATTTGAAGAAACATCTGCCTCTTTCAGTCAAGTCTAGACTGGCTTTGACAGGGAAAGACCTTCACCAATCAGCCTGGCTAGATGTTCTGTGAACCACTTAAACCTTTTTTATTAATATAAATGTATATTCCCTGAACTTGTGCATGTAGTTTGTGACTTAGAGTGATTTATTGGTTTCTTTCTTTTTTAAAGAATCTGTAATCTCTTTTTTTTATTAGACTTTTTATTTTGTATTGGAGCTTAGCTGATTAACATTTCTGTGATCATTTCAAGTGAAAGGCAAAAGGATTCAGCCGTGCATACACATGTATCCATTCTCC
Source organism: Giraffa tippelskirchi (assembly GCF_054371585.1). Classification (NCBI taxonomy): domain Eukaryota; kingdom Metazoa; phylum Chordata; class Mammalia; order Artiodactyla; family Giraffidae; genus Giraffa; species Giraffa tippelskirchi. The sequence goes on from NC_137289.1 coordinate 67,962,217, forward strand.
CCCAAACTCCCCTTCTATTCAGGTTGCCACATAACACTGAGCAGAGTCCCATGTGTTATACAGTAGGTCCTTGTTGGTTATCCATTTGAAGAATCTGTAATCTTTTGCTTCTCTGTCCTTCTGGTATCTGACTGCTATACTATGGGCTAGGATAATTAGAGGAATGCTCTCTACTCCTCTCTCTCTTTCCTTGTGGAGGAGTCTTAAGATCTGCCCTTCCTCCCAATTTTGCAGAGCAGTGCTGGGAACAGTAAGCTACTCTTCACTTTTCCTTCTGTTTAGTTTCCTCCATGAAAATAGGTTAAGGTCCTGTGAGGGGTGAGAGAAACCAATCTCTTGGGCAGCCTAGTGAAAGGCCAGGGTGTTGGAGGCATCCTCCATTCCTCTCCTTCCGTCCAAGGGGAGAATCTTCAGGTTCTGCAGTTGATTGCAATCTAACAGAGCAATGACAACCACAGCAGGCTGTCTGGCCCATTTCCTTTTTTCTAAACTGCCCCCTGTCATCTGAATTATGCCAGTTTTAGTAGCAGTATGTATGAAGTAAGAAAGAAACTACAACTTCTCCATCAATGCATGTAAATACCGAGATGTTTGAGATATGTTCCATTCTATCTTTTCCCTGACTGGAGAAGTTGCAGGCCAACATTCTCTCTAGGCATTGAGCTGTGCCAACTTGAGGAAAGAACTGGCCTAGGATAAATAAAACTATTCTTATTTTTCATTTCAATGTGGCTGTTCTTTGTTTTGTGCTCATCTGGAATACAGCTTCCTAACCGAATTTTAGCCCTCTCATAAAGGTATTTTGGCCCATACGTTATTGTTAAATTGGTATTTCTGTTGGTTAACAAGGACTGGGTCTTCCTATTTTGCCATCTTGCTGTTTTAGTTGATGACATATATTCCAATTTTCCTCAAAAGTCAGAATTTATTAAAAAGGTAAGAATCAGGAACAAAAAACTATTTTGAAACTTATGAGCCTACTGAGAGCTTTCATTGATTGGTCTGTGATTTGCTCATTATGTTGGTGGATGCCCATATGCTAGAACTCAGAAAATTTCACTCTGAGATAATTCAATTTATTTTGATTAGAAAAATTGATTGTATCTGGAAGACAGACTTTGGCATGTAGCACTTCTTTTTTAGGAGAGGGAGAGCCAATGGGCTCTGAATTACTGAATTACTGAATTACTCTTCAGTATTCAGTTGTACAATCAATTTCTTATTTTCAGCCCAATATTTTTTCTAAAACTCTCTTATCTAATAGAAAAGGTAACAGTAGGCACTGCAGAACTCCAAAGAAGTTGAGTACATAGAGTACACATGATGATGTGGAGCTTGTCTACCTGACAAAGAAGTGGAAGCGTACGCCCACACATACTCCAATAACTTTTTCAAATATAGATGTGAGCTTCAGCATTCAAAGATATATTTAAATTTTGAATAACACTAAAATTTTGTAGGTTTGCAGAATTTGTTATGGAATGGAGGGTTGCTTAAAAATTGAAAGAAAGAATGAAAAGAGAGACAGAGAATCTTTACAGAAATGGAGTTCTTATCATGGAAGGAATAGCATAAGCATGTCCTGTAAAGTACAGATAATAGATCTTTTAAAGGATGGCAGAACTGTTTTGTATAAATGTAGATGAGTGAATTATAATTATAATATTCCTAGCTACTGTTATTTGTTGTCAAGCAAAATGATTTGCATTCCTCAAATAATTTAATGTCCACAGTTATCCCTCTATTTTACTATAATACAAAAAGCTTATAATTCTGATATTATTTTATCTTCAGTGTAGTGGGATTCAACTAATTTTGTAACTAAAACAGATTAAGCAATTAACTAATAACAACATAAACTCGATTAAAATACATTCAGCATATTCATTCCATAGACTGAGAAGTACATTTTGAAAGCAGGTTAATTCTAATCCTAGATTCCTATAGACTAATGTAGCTCTGGCCTCTCACAAGTGTGACAGACTAAGTTAAAACATTGTTGTTAATATGTAGCACTTTCAGAAGGCCAGTTTTCAAGGAGTCATTGAAAACCACTAAAAAATAATGAATATCACTTAATACAGAAAGTTATCACATTGTAATGACAATATTTTTTGAAGTGTGGCTAAAGGAACAAGATGCTTTGGAATCTGACCTCTTGAGTTTCAACCTAGCACAATAACCTTTTAATGTCAAGATAACTGACTTTCTACTCTGCATTTGATGCAAGATTTCCAATCTATAAGACATATGTTTCATTTTAATTCATAAAGAATGCACTGTTAACTGTTCCATGTAAAAACCTGTAAAAGTATAGATTAATGTGAAAAGTGATCCCTTTTGTTACATTTTGAATAGAATATTCAAAACATTCAATTTGAGTACAATTTGTATAATTTTAGCTTCTTTGAATAATTCAGATGCATTCATTTACTCTTGATTAGTGAATCAAGGTCTGAAAAAGAATGTATTTTACTTTATGACATGTAGCATTAATAATTTATTACTTCACTCACAAATCTTTCTTTCAGAAAAGCAGTCGGAAACATTCAGGGAAAGTAATTCTCAAAATCATAGATGTACTAATGCCAGGTAGCCACAGCATAACCTGAAGAGCAATCTTGATGGATTTGATAAGCAAAGTTAGTGTTCTGACAAGCACAATCACATAAAAATACTCCTTTTCTATGATTTTAGGATGGAATCTTTACCCAGGATTATTTAGATAACTATACCTGGGTAAAATGTCTCCGAGATTATGGTTTCTCAGTATTCTCAGACACAGTTCAATGTTACTATGCCTTCCTGATATTTTTCACATTGTTGTACTTCTACGACTAATCAGCCAAGCTAAATGAAAAAGTAGCCAATTTGGTTCTCTTAGACAGCTTAGTAAACAACTACAGGAATTCTATAATGAACAGATTGTGTTGAATTCCATCAATAAGATATGGACATTTGATGAGTCATGTGTGCCATAAGCCCTTCCCAATGTGTTGCCAAATATTTGCCAAAGGGTAAATTTTATTTTTGTTGCAACTGAGAATATGTACTTCACAGCAAACTCTATCAGAAGAAATACTGAGCTGAGCAATTGTGACATGCAACATCAGAAGGAAGAGATGTAGCAAACATCAAGCTGCTGTCAGATAAATTTTTTTTCCCACAAAACGCTAGTGAAATTTGCCTCATGAGTATATAAAAGGGTAAGGTCAAGTCAGTAAAAAGATGCAATGAGAGTGGTCCTAAGATGGTGGAGGAATAGGACAGGGAGGTGACTTTCTCTACCACAAATTCACCAAAAGAACATTTAGACGCCGAGCAAATTCCACAAAACAACTTGTGAATGCTGGCAGAGGACATCAGACACACAGAAAGGCAGATCATAGTCTTTGAAAGGAGGTAGGACAAAATATAAAAGATAAAGAGAGACAAAAGAGGTGGGGATGGAGATCCGTCCAGGGTAGGGAGTCTTAAAAAGTAGAGAAGTTTTCAGACACCAGGAAACACTCTCTCTGGCGGGTCTGTGGCGAGCTTTGGAATCGCAAAGGGCATAATAGCTGGGAGGAAAAATAAATAAATAATTAAACCCCACGGTTTGTGTACCTAGCAACAGATCCCAGCGGGCGCGCAGCCCAGACGCGCGCTTCCCCAACTAGCAAGCGGGGGCTGGGCAGGGACAGGCGGGCTGCATTGCTTTCAGTAAGGAATGAGCCTGAATGCCCCGCGGGCAATCTGAGGGAACTAGATTGAGACAGCAATGTCGACCGTGGGATAGCTTTCTTGTGAAAAGCCTTAACCTAAGACACCGCCAGCCCCACTCACAGAACAAAGGACTGAGCAGAGTAAACCAGCCATGGACCTGCCCATCCCCAGCAGGAGACAGGCAGGGGAGGGCAGCCAGAGCTGGAAGGGCAGAATCACGGCACCAGAGAGGCATTCTATACCAAACTGCAAACAGACTTCGCTGCTAACCAGAACTGCTTGGGACTCTGGAGGGTTGACACCCACCGAGAGGGTCGCAGCCAGAGATCAGCTCCCCAGGGGAGAGCATGGAACACCTGGGAAGCTGAGCCCATTGTACACCCAGAAAACCGAGTGGCTGGGATGGGGGAAGGGGAAAAGGTGCAGCCCCTGATCGCACTAGCCAAAAACCTAGTCACCGGAGCTGCTCAGACCTGGGAAGGGCACAAAACCCAGGCTCAACCAAGTCTGCGCCTTTTTGAAGTACCCGGGAACCAGAACCTGAGTGGCTTAGACCTGGGAAGTACAGGCAACTACTGGGGCCACTTCAGACAGTTCCCGGCAGTGTAACCTAGAACCTGAGCAGGGTAGACTGGGAAAGCACACACGCTGCGAGCGGGGCAAACCCAATGTGGCTGAAACATTGTGAGCACACGCCAGTGAGATTTGTTTGCAGTGTTCCTCCCTCCCCACAGCACGACTGAACAAGTGAGACTAAAACAAACAACAACAAAAAAAGTGACCACCACTGCCCCCCTTGCGTCACGGTGAAAACTAGACACTGAAGAGACCAGCAAACAGAAGAATCTAAAGGAAACAGAAGGAATCACTTTGGAAGTGACAGATGAAACAGATTAAAACACTGTAATTAGCACTGACTACAGAGGAAGGGGCCTAGAGACCTTGAGAAGTACAAGTTGGACCAAGGAACTATCTGAAAATGAACTGACCCCACACAGTCCATAACAGCTCCAGAGAAAGTCCGAGATATATTTTTACTAGTATCATTTTTTTTTTACTTTTTTAAAACTTTTTTTTATTATTTTTTCTTAATTTTTTTAAATTTTATTATATTGTCTTATTTTATTTCTATTTTTAAGTCCCCTATTACTCCTTCAATTTTCATTTTTATAACCTACTAATACATTGCAAAAAAAAAAAGATCTTATTTTTATCTTTGTTTTCTTTCATTTTTTTTCTTTCTCTAAGACATTGTTTTTAAAGTAAACTTCATATATATATATTTTGTAATTTTTGTGACTTTGGTGGGTTTTTTTCTTTCTTTTTTTTCTTTTTTCTTTCTTTTTTTCTCTTTTTCTTTTCTTTCTCCTTTTTTAATATACTATTTTTGAGAACCTAATCTCTACTCTAGATTTTTAATCTTTGCTTTTTAGTATTTATTATCAACGTTGTATCTGCAAGAACCCAATCTTCAGCACCCATTTTTACTTGGGAAAGAGATCACTGGCTTGATTGCTCTCTCCCCCTTTTAACTCTCCTTTTTCTCCACCAAGTCGCCTTTATATCCCCACTCCCCATTTTATTCTCTACCCAATTCTGTGAATCTCTTTGTGTGTTCTGGGCTGTGGAGAAAACTTAGAGAACTGATTACTGGCTGGATCTGTCTCTCCCCTTTTGATTCCCCCTTTTCTCCTCCTGGCCACTTCTGTATGCTTCCTCCCTCTTCTCTTCCCTGTGTAACTCCGTGAACATCTCTGAGAAATTCAAACGGTGGAAAGCACACAGGGAAGTGATTGATGGCTAGCTTGCTCTCTCTCCTTTTTATTCCCCTCTTCTCCTCCTGGACACCTCTATCTCCCTCCTCCCTCTTCTCTTCTCCATGTAACTCTGTGAACCTCTCTGAGTGTCCCTCACTGCAGAGAAAACTTTCATCATTAAACTAGATGTTTTATCATAGCTACTGCATAGATGGAGAAGTCTTGAGGCTACTTAAGAATAAGACTGAAAACCGGAGACAGGAGACTTAAGTCCAAATCTTGAGAACACCAGAGAACTCCTGAAACCAGGAAGCATTAAATGATAGGAGCTCATCAAACGCCTCCACACCTACACTGAAACCAAGCACCACCCAAGGGCCAACAAGTCCCAGAGTAAGATATACCATGCAAATTCTCCAGTAACACAAGAACATAGTCCTGAGCTTCAACATACAGGCGGCTCAAAGTCACACCAAACCCATTGACATCTCAAAACTCATTATTGGACACTTCGTTGCACTCCAGAAAGAAGAAATCAAGCTCCACCCACCAGAACACCGACACAAGCTTCCCCAACTAGGAACCCTTGACAAGCCACCTGTCTAACCCCACCCACAGCAAGGAACCTCCACAATAAAGAGGAACCACAAACTGCCAGAAAACAGAAAGGCCATCCCAAACACAGCAATATAAACAAGATGAAAAGGCAGAGAAATACCCAGGAGGTAAAGGAACAGGATAAATGCCCTCCAAATCAAAAAAGAGAGGAAGAGATGGGGAATCTACCTGATAAAGAATTCCGAATAATGATAGTGAAAATAATCCAAAACCTGGGAAACAAATTGGAGTAACAGATTAATAACCTGGGGACAAAGATGGAGAAGATGCAAGAAAGGTTTAACAAAGACTTAGAAGAAATAAAAAAGAGTCATTATATAATGAATAATGCAACAAATGAGATCAAAACAACTCTGGAGGGAACCAACAGTAGAATAATGGAGGCAGAAGATAGGATAAGAGAGACAGAAGATAGAATGATAGAAATAAATGAAACAGAGGGGAAAAAAGAAAAAATAATTAAAAGAAATGAGGACAACCTCAGAGACCTCTGGGACAATGTTAAACACACCAACATACGAATCATAGGAGTCCCAGAAGAATATAACAAAAAGAAAGACCATGAGAAAATACTCGAGGATATAATAGTTGAAAACTTCTGGGAGAATAGCATTGAAACATGTATATTATCATATATGAAACAGAGCACCATTCCATGTTCGATGCATGAGACAAGGGCTCAGGGCTGGGGCAATGGGATGACCCAGAGGGATGGGATGGGGAGGGAAGTGGGTGGGGGGTCCAGGAAGGGGAACACATTTAAACCCATGGCTGATACATGTCAATGTATGGCAAAAACTATTACAATATTGTAAAGTAATTAGCCCCCAACTAAAATAAATAAATTTATAATAAATAAATAAATAAATAAAATAATAGAAAGAAAAAAGAAAACTTCCCTAAAGTGGGGAAGGAAAAAATCACCCAAGTCCAAGAAACCCAGAGAGTCCCAAACAGGATAAACCAAAGACGAAATACCCCAAGACACATAATAATCAAATTAGCAAAGATCAAACACAAAGAACAAATATTAAAAGCAGCAAGGGAAAAAAAAATAACACACAAGGGGATTCCCATAAGGATAACAGCTGATCTTTCAATAGAAAATCTTCAGGCCAGAAGGGAATGGCAGGACATACTTAAAGTGATGAGAGAAAATAATCTACAGCTCAGATTACTGTATCCTGCAAGAATCTCATTCAAATACGAAGGAGAAATCAAAAGCTTTACAGACAAGCAAAAGCTTAGATAATTCAGCACCACCAAACCAGCTCTCCAACAAATGCTAAAGGATCTTCTCTAGACAGGAAACACAGAAAGGGTGTATAATCTCGAACTCAAAACAACAAAGTAAATGGCAACGGGATCATACTTATCAGTAATTACCTTAAATGTAAATGGGTTGAATGCCCCAACCAAAAGACATAGACAGGCTGAATGGATACAAAAACAAGACCCCTATATATGTTGTCTACAAGAGACCCACCTCGAAACAAGGGACACACACTGACTGAAAGTGACGGTCTGGAAAAAGATATTTCATGCAAATAGAGACCAAAAGAAAGCAGGAGTGGCAATACTCATATCAGATAAAATAGACTTTAAAACAAAGGTGGTGAAAAGAGACAAAGATGGATACTGCATAATGATCAAAGGATCAAACCAAGAAGAAGATATAACAATTATAAATATATATGCACCCAACATAGGAGCAACACCATATGTAAGGCAAATGCTAACAAATATGAAAGGGGAAATTAACAATAACACAATAATAGCGGGAGACTTTAATATCCTATTCACACCTACAGACAGATCAGCTAAACAGAAAATTAACAACGAAACACAAACTTTAAATGATACAGTAGAACGGTTAGACCTAATTGATATCTACAAGTCATTTCACCCCAAACCAATGAATTTCACCTTTTTCTCAAGAGCACACGAAACCTTCTCCAGAATAGATCACAACCTGGGCCATAAATCTAGTCTTGGTAAATTCAAAAAAATTGAAATCATTCCAAGCATCTTTTCTGACCACAGTGCAATAAGATTAGGTGTCAATTACAGGAGAAAAACAATTTAAAATTCCAACATATGGAGGCTGAACAACACACTGCTGAATGACCAACAAATCACAGAAGAAATCAAAAAAGAAATCAAAATATGCATAGAAACGAAAGAAAATGAAAACACAACAACCCAAAACCTATGAGACACAGTAAAAGCAGTGCTAAGGGGAAGATTCATAGCAATACAGGCTCACCTCAAGAAACAAGAATAAAGTCAAATAAATAACTTCACTCTACACCTAAAACAACTAGAAAAGGAAGAAATGAAGAACTCCAGGGTTAGTAGAAGGAAAGAAATCCTAAAAATTAGGGCAGAAATAAATGCAAAAGAAACAAAAGAGACCATAGCAAAAATTAACAAAGCCAAAAGCTGGTTCTTTGAGAAGATAAATAAAATTGACAAGCCATTAGCCAGACTCATCAAGAAACAAAGGGGGAAGGATTAAATCAACAAAATTAGAAATGAAATCGGAGAGATCACAACAGACAACACAGAAATACAAAGGATAATAAGAGACTATTATCAGCAAATATATGCAAATAAATTGGACAACATGGAAAAAATGGATAAGTTCTTAGAAAAGTACGACTTTCCAAAACTGAACCAGGGAGAAACAAAAAATCTCAACAGACCCATCACAAGCACGGAAATTGAAACTGTAATCAGAAATCTTCCAGCAAACAAAAGCCCAGGAACAGATAGCTTCACAGCTGAATTCTACCAAAAATTTAGAGAAATGCTAACATCTATCCTACTCAAACTCTTCCAGAAAATTGCAGAGGAAAGTAAACTTCAACACTCATTTTATGAGGCCACCATCACCCTAATACCGAAACCTGACAAAGATGCCACAAAATAAGAAAACTACAAGCCAATATCACTGATGAACATAGATGCAAAAATCCATAACAAAATCCTAGCAAACAGAATCCAACATCATATTAAAAAGATCATACATCATGACCAAGTGGGCTTTATCCCAGGAATACAAGGATTCTTCAATATCTGCAAATCAATCAATGTAATACATCACATAAACAAATTGAAAAATAAAAACCATATGATTATTTCAACAGATGCAGAGAAAGCCTTTGACAAAATACAACTTCCATTTATGATAAGAACCCTCCAAAAAGCAGGAATAGAAGGAACATACCTCAGCAAAATAAAAGCTATATATGTCAAACCCATGGCAAACATTATTCTAAATGGTGAAAAACTGAAAGCATTTCCCCTAAAATCAGGAACACAACAAGGGTGACCACTCTCACCACTACTGTTCAACATAGTTTTGGAAGTTTTGGCCACAGCAATCAGAGAAGAAATAGAAATAAAATTAATCCAGATTGGAAAAGAAGAAATAAAACTCTCACTGTTTGCAGATGACATGATCCTCTGCAGAGAAAACCTAAAGATTCTACCAGAAAATTACTAGAGTTAATCAATGAACATAGTAAATTTGCAGGATATAAAATTAACACACAGAAATCCCTTGCATTCCCATACACAAACAATGAGAAAACAGAAAGAGAAATTAAGGAAACAATTGCATTCACCATCGCAACAAAAATAATAAAATTCTTAGGAATATATCTAGCTAAAGAAACAAAAGACTTATATATAGAAAACTGTAAAACACTGGTGAAAGAAATCAAAGATGACACAAATAGTTGTAGAAATATACCATGTTCATGAATCGGAAGAATCAATATAGTGAAAATGAGTATACTACCCAAAGCAATCTATAGATTCAATGTAATCCCTATCAAGCTACCAACAGTATTCTTCAGAGAATTAGAACAAATAATTTCACAATTTTTATGGAAATACAAAAAACCTTGAATAGCCAAAGCAATCTTAAGAAAGAAGAATGGAACTGGAGGAATCAACCTCCCTGACTTTAGGCTCTACTACAAAGCCACAGTCATCAAGACAGTATGGTACTGGCACAAGGACAGAAATATAGTTCAAATGATCAAAACAGAAAGCCCAGAGATAAATTTACACACCTATGGACCCTTTATCTTTGACAAAGGAGGCAAGAATATACAATGGAGAAAAGACAATCTCTTTAACAAGTGGTGTTGGGAAAACTGGTCAACCACTTGTAAAAGAATGAAACTAGAACACTTTCTAACACCATACACAAAAATAAACTCAAAATGGATTAAAGATCTAAACGTAAGACTGGAAAGTATAAAACTTCTAGAAGAAAACATAGGCAAAACACTCTCTGACATAAACCACAGGAGGATCCTCTATGACCCACCTCCCAGAATACCAGAAATAAAAGCAAAAATAAACAAGTGGGATCTAGTTAAAATTAAAAGCTTTTGCACAACAAAGGAAACTATAAGCAAGGTGAAAAGACAGCCTTCGGAATGGGAGAAAATAATAGCAAACGAAGCAACAGACAGACAGTTAATCTCAAAAATATACAAGCAGCTCCTGCAGCTCAATTCCAAAAATTAAACGACCCAATCAAAAAGTGGGCCAAAGAGCTAAACAGACATTTCTCCAAAGGAGACATACAGATGGCTAACAAACACATGAAAAGATGCTCAACATCATCATTATCAGAGAAATGCAAATCAAAGCACAATGAGATACCATTTCACGCCCGTCAGAATGGCTGCTATCAAAAAGACTACAAGCAATAAATGCTGGGGAGGGTGTGGAGAAAAGGGAACCCTCTTACACTGTTGGTGGCAATGCAAACTAGTACAGCCACTATGAACAGTGTGGAGATTCCTCAAAAAACTGGGAATAGAAATGCCATATGACCCAGCAATTCCACTGTTGGGCATACACACTGAGGAAACCAGACTTGAAAGAGACACATGCACTCCAATGTTCATCACAGCACTGTTTGTACTAGCCAGGACATGGAAGTAACCTAGATGCCCATCAGCAGACAAATGGATAAGGAAGCTGTGGTACATATACACAATGGACTATTACTCAACCATTAAAAAGAATACATTTGAATCAGTTCTAATGAGGTGGATGAAACTGGTGCCTATTATACATTGTGAAGTAAGCCAGAAAGAGAAACACCAATACAGTATACTAGCACATATATATGGTATTTAGTCAATCGGTAAAGATAACTCTGTATGCAAGACATCAAAAGAGACAGACAAATAGAACAGTATTATGAACTCTGTGGGAGAGGGCGAGGGTGGGATGATATGGGAGAATGGCATGGAAGCATGTAAATTATCATATGTGAAATGAATCTCCAGTCCAGTTTCAATGCATGATACAGGGTGCTCTGGGCTGGTGTACTGGGATGCCCTGGAGAAATGGGATGGGGAGGGAGGTGGAAGGGGGTTTCTGGAGGGGGAAAACATGTACATCAATGGTGGGTTCATGTCAGTGTATGGCAAAACAAATACAATATTGTAAAGTTAAAAAATAGAAAATAAACTAATTAAAATAAAAAGATGTAATGATTTAACTAAAGTGAACACAAAAGAGTGATCAATGTTGATGATATGTACATCTTCTGAGTCACAGTTATACTATAGTAATTATCGTTTACTACTACTGGTGATTTGTGATTTTTTGGATACTTTTAATTTCTATAATTCTGTGACTCAAACTTCTAACTTTTAAATGGATTGTGAATTTCCTGATTAAAACTGAACACATGTTTTTGTTTTTTTGCTTTCCTGAGGAATACAGCTAGGAGATTGATGAGTCTCTGAAAAGATTCTACCTATTTTTTAAGGAAGATATTGGAAGTAAAATGTTTATTTTTAATTAATTTATTTAGCTTAATTGGAGGCTAATTACTTTACAATATTGTGGTGGTTTTTGCTATACATTGACATGACTCAGCCACAGGTGTACATGTGTCCCCCATTCTGAATCCCCCTCCCACCTCCCTCCCCATCCCATCCCTAAGGGTTGTCCCAGTGCACTATCTTTGAGTGCCCTGTATCAAACATCAAATTTGGAGTAGTCGTCTATTTCACATATGGTAATATACATGTTTCAGTGCTATTCTATCAAATCATCCTACCCTCGCCTTCTTCCACAGAGTCCAAAAGTCTGTTCTTTATATCTGTGTCTCTTTTGCTGTCTCGCATATAGGGTTGTCATTACCATCTTTCTAAATTCCACATATCTATATCTATATCTATATATATATATATGTTAATATACTGTATTGATGTTTTTCTTTCTGACATACTTCACTCTGTATAATAGGCTCCAGTTTCATCCTGCTCATTAGAACTGATTCAAATGTGTTATTTTTAATAGCTAAGCAATATTCCATTATGTATATGTACCACAAATTTCTTATCCATTCGTCTCCTAATGGACATCCAGGAGGATTCCATGTCCTAGCTATTGTAAATACGGCTGCAATGATCTTTGAAGTACACAAGTCTCTTTCAGTTATGGATTCCTCATTGTGTATGCCCAGTAGTGGGATTTCTGGGTCATATGGGAGTTCTATTTTCAGGTTTTTAAGGAATCTCCACACTGTTCTCCATAGTGGCTGTACTAGTTTGCATTCCCACCAACAGTGTAACAGGGTTCCCTTTTCTCCACACCCTCTCCAGCATTTGTTGCTTGCAGACTTTTTGATAGCAGCCATTCTAACAAGCGTGAGATGGTACCTCATTGTGGTTTTGATTTGCATTTCTTTGATAATGAGTGATATTGAGCACTTTTTTCATGTGTTTTTTAGTAATCTGAATGTCTTCTTTGTAGAAATGTCTGTTTAGTTCTTTGGTATATTTTTTGATTGGATCGTTTATTTTTCTGGTATTGAACTGCATGATCTGCTTGTATATTTTTGAGATTAATTATTTGTCAGTTGTTTCGTTTGCTTTTATTTTCTCCCATTCTAAAGGCTTTCTTTTCACTTTGCTTATAGTTTCCTTTGTTGTGCAAAAGTTTTTACGTTTAATTAGGTCCCATTTTATTTTTGCTTTCATTTCTATTACTCTGGGAGGTGGGTCATAGAGGTTTATGCTGTGATTAATGTCAGAGAGTGTTTTGCCTATGTTTTCCTTTAGGATTTTTATAGCTTCTGGTCTTACATTTAGATCTTTAATCCATTTTGAGTTTATTTTTGTGCATGGTGTTAAAAAGTTTTCTAGTTTCATTCTTTAACAGGTGGTTGACTAGTTTTCCAAGCACCACTTGTTAAAGAGATTGTTCTTTCTCCATTGTATAATTTTGCCTCCTTTGTCAAAGATAAGATGCCCATAGGTATGTGGATTTATCTCTGGGCTTTCTATTTGGCTCCATTGATCTATATTCCTGTCTTTGTGCCCGTACCATACTGTCTTGATGACTGTGGCTTTGTAGTATAGCCTGAAGTCAGGTTGGTTGATTCCTTAGTTCCATTCTTCTTTCTCAAGATTGCTTTGGCTATTCGAGGGGTTTTTTTGTGTGTTTCCTTAAAAACTGTGAAATTATTTGTTCTAGTTCTCTGAAAAATACTGTTGGTAGCTTGATAGGGATTGCATTGAATCTATAGATTGCTTTGGGTAGTATACTCATTTTCACTATATTTTTTCCGATCCATGAACATGGTATATTTCTCCATCTATTTGTGTCATCTTTGATTTGTTTCATCAGTGTTTTATAGTTTTCTATGTTTAGGTCTTTTTTTCTTTAGGTAGATTTATTCCCAAGTATTTTATTCTATTCATTGCAATGGTGAATGGAATTGTTTCCTTAATTTCTCTTTTTTCTCATTATTAGTGTATTAATGCAAGTGATTTCTGTGTGCTAATTTTATATCCTTCAACTTTACTGTATTCATTTATTAGCTCTAGTAATTTTCTGGTGGTATCGTTAGAGTTTTATTTGTATAGGTTCATGTCATCTGCAATCGGTGAGAGTTTTAATTATTCTTTTCCAATCTGGATTTCTCTTATTTCTTTCTCTTATCTGATTTATGTGGCTAAAACTTCCAAAGCTATGTTAAATAGTTGTGTTGACAGTGAGCACCCTTTTCTATTTCCTGGCTTTATGGGCAATGCTTTCAATTTTTTGCTATTGAGGATAATGTTTGCTGTGGGCTAATCATATATGACTTTTATTATTTTGAAGTATGTTCCTCCTATGTCTGCTTTCTGGAGAGTCTTTGTCACAAATGGGTGTTGAATTTTGTCAAAGGCTTTCTCTGCATCTACTGATATAACCATATGGTTTTTATCTTTCAATTTGTTAATGTGTTGTATCACACTGATTGATTTGTGAATACTGAAGAATCCTTGCATCCTTGGGATATAGTCCATTTGGTCATGATGTATGATCTTTTCAATATTTTGTTGGATTCTGTTTGCTTGAATTTTGTTGAGGATTTTTGCATCTATGTTCATCAGTGATATTAGCCTGCAGTTTTCTTTTGTGTGGCATCTTTGTCTGGTTTTGGTGTTAGGGTGATGGTGGCTTCATAGAATGAGTTTGGGAATTTACCTTCCTCTTCAATTTTCTGGAAGAGTTTGAGTAGGCTAGGTGTTATCTTTTTTCTAAATTTTTAGTAGAATTAACCTGTGAATCCATCTGGTCCTGGGCTTTTGTTTATTGGAAGATTTCTGATTACAGTTTCAATTTCCGTGCTTGTGGTGGGTATGCTAAGATTTTCTATTTCTTCCTGGTTCAGTTTTGGAGAGTTATACTTTTCTAAGCATTCACCCATTTCTTCCAAGTTGTTCATTTTATTGGCATATAGTTGCTGATAGTAGTCTCTTATGGTCCTTTGTATTTCTGTGTTGTCTGTTGTGGTGTCTCCATTTTCATTTTTAATTTTGTTGATTTGATTCGCCTCCTTTTTTTTCTTTGTGAGTCTAGCTAATTGTTTGTCTATTTTATCTTCTCAAAGAACCAGCTTTTAAATTTGTTGATCTTTTCTATAGTGTCATCTGTTTCTTTTTTAATTATTTTCTGATATGATTTTTATGATTTCTTTCCTTCTACTAACCCTGGGGTTCTTCATTTCTTCTTTTTCCAGTTGCTTTTGGTGTAACATTGGTGATTTATTTGATTTTCCTCTTGTTTCTTGAGGTAAGCTTGTATTGCTATGAACCTTCTCCTTAGCATTGCTTTTACTGAACGCCATGGGTTTTTGGTCGTCATGTTTGCATTTTCATTTGTTTCTGTGCAAATTTTGATTTCCTTTTTTATTTCTTTGGTGATTTATTGGTTATTCAGAGGTGTGTTGTTTAGCCTCCATATGTTTGTTTTTGTTGTTGTTGTTGTTGTTTTTCTTTTAGTTGACATCTAATCTTGTGGCATTGTGGTCAGAAAAGATGCTTGAAATGATTTCAATTTTTTTGATTTACAAAGGCTAGACTTATGGCCCAGGATGTGATCTATCCTGGAGAATGTTCCATGTGCACTTGAGAAAAAGGTGAAATTTGTTGCTTTGGGGTGAAATGTCCTATAGATATCAATTAGGTCTAACTGGCCCATTGCACCATTTAAAGTTTGTGTTTCCTTGCTAATTTTCTTTGGTTGATCTAGCCATAGGTGTGAATGGGGTATTAAGTTCTCCCCCTATTTTTGTGCTAATTTCCCATTTCATACTTGTTAGTATTTGCCTTATGTATTGAGGTGCTCCTATGTTGGGTGCATATATATTTATAATTATTGTATCTTCTTCTTGGATTAATCCTTTGATCAATATGCAGTGTCCTACTTTGTCTCTTTTCATGACCTTTATTTCAAAGTCTATTTTTATCTGATATGAATATTACTACTCCTGCTTTCTTTTGGTCTCCATTTGCATCAAATATATTTTTCCAGCCCTTCACTTTCAATCTGTATGTGTCCCTTGTTTTGAGGGGGGTCTTGTTTTTGTATCTATTCAGCCAGTCTTTGTCTTTTGGTTGGGGTATTCAACTAATTTACCTTTAAGGTAATTATTTATAAGTATGATCCCATTGCCATTTACTTTGTTGTTTGGGGGTTCGATTTTATAAATCTTTTCTGTATTTACTATTTAGAGAAGATCCTTTAACATTTGTTGAAGAGCTGGTTTGATGATGCTGAATTCTCTCTGCTTTTGCTTGTCTGTAAAACTTTTGACTTCTCCTTCATATTTGAATGAGATCCTTGCTGGGTTGTAGGTTTTTTCTCTGGGTTGCAGGTTTTTCTCATTCATTGCTTTAAGTATGTCCTGCCATTCCCTCCTTGCGTGAAGATTTTATATTGAAACATCAGCTGTTATCTTTACGGGGATCCCCTTTGTTTTATTTATTTATTTATTTATTTTTTTGCTTTTCCCTTGCTGCTTTTAATCTTTTCTCATTGTGTTTGATCTTCATTAGTTTGATTAATATGTGTCTTGGGGCATTTTGCCTTGAGTTTATCCTGTTTGGGACCCCCTAGTTTTCTTGGACTTGGGTGGCTATTTCTTTCCCTATTTAGGGAAGTTTTCCACTATTATTTCCTCAAGTATTTTCTCATGGCCTTTCTTCTTGTCTTCTTCTTCTGGGACTCCTATGATTCGAATGCTGGGGTGTTTAACATTGTCCCAGAGGTCTCTGAGGTTGTCCTCATTTCTTTTAATTCGTTTTTCCTCTCTACTTCATTTATTTCCATCATTCTATTTTCTTCTTCACTTGTCCTAGCTTCTGCTTCAGTTATTCTACTGTTGGCTCACTCCAGAGTGTTTTTGATCTCAGTTATTGCAGTATTCATTATTGATTGGCTCCTCTTTATTTCTTCTAGGTCCTTTTTAAACGTTTCTTGGACCTTTTCAATCCTTGTCTGTAGTCTATTCATCTGTAACTCCATTTTGTTTTCAATATTTTGGGTCATCGTTACTATCATTATTCTGGATTCCTTTTCAGGTAGACTCCCTATCGCCTCCTCTTTTGTTTGGTTCAGTGGGCATTTATCATGTTCCTTTACTTCCTGAATATTTCTCTGCTTTTTCATTTTGTTTAGATTGTTGTGTTTGAGCTGCCCTTTCTGTAGGCTGGAGGTTCCTTGTTCCTCTTTATTGTGGAGCCTGCTCCCTGTGGGTGGGGTTGGACTAGTTGCTTGTCAAGGTTTCCTGGTTAGGGAAGCTTGTGTCTGTTCTCTGGAGGATGGATTGGATCTCTTCTCTCTGGAGTGTGATGAAATGTCTAGTGGTGGGTTTTGGGGTGTCTATGGGTTTGCCATGGATTTGGGAAGCCTGTCTTTCAATGCTCAGTGCTGTGTTCTTGCCTTGCCTGAGAATTAGCATGTCTTGCTCTGGAACCTGTTGGCTCTTGAATGGAGCTTGGTTTCAGTGTAAGTATGGAGGCTTTTGGGTGAGCTCTTGTCTATTAATGTTCCCTGGAATCAGGAGTTGTCTGATGTTCTCAAGTTTTGGAGTTAAGCTTTCTGCCTCTGGCTTTCAGTCTTTATGTTACAGTAGCCTCAAGACTTCTCCATCCATACAGCACATATGATAAAATATCTAAGTTAATGGTGAAACAGTTCTCCACAGTGAGGGACACCTAGAGAGGTTCACTGAGTTACATAGAGAGGAGAAGAGGGAGGAGGGAGATAGAGGTAACCAGAGGGAGAAGAGCAGGAGTCAAAAGGGAAGAGAGCAATCTAGCCAGTAATCAATTCTCTAAGTGCTCACGAGATTCTGGAACAGCCAGAGAGATTCACAGAATTACATAGAGAAGAGAAGAGGGAGGACGGATATAGAGGTGACCAGGGGGAGAAGAGGGGGAGTCAAAAGGAGAGACCAATCTTGCCAGCAATCAGTTTCCTAAGTGTTCTGCACAGCCTGGAACACCCAGAGTGATTTACAGAGTTGAGAAGAGAAGAGAAGGGGGAGGGAGGAGATAGAGGTGATCTGGAAGAGAAAAGGGACAGGCAAAAAGGGAGAGAGTAATCAAAAGAGTAATAACACCCCTAAGCGAAAATAGATACTGAAGGTTAGATTCTTAAAGTTACAAAATTGATAACAAATACCAGAAAGCAAAGATTAAAAATCTAGAGTAGAGGTTAGACTCTCAGAAATACAGTGTAAAAAGTACAAAACAAAATCAAACACAAAAATTATATATATGTGTGTGTGTGTGTGTATCAACATTTTTTATCCATTTGTCAATAGGTATTTAGGATTTTTCAATGTCTTGGCTATTGTGAATGATTCTGCAATGAATGTGGGAGTGCAGATATCTCTTCAAGGTAATGATTTCATTTCCCCTGGATAGATACCCAGATGTATAATTGCTGGGTCATGTGTTCTATTTTTAATTTTCGATGCACCTCTATATCATTTTCTACAGTGTCTACACCAATGTATATTCCTTCTAACAGTGTGCAATGATTCCCATTTGTTTACATTCTTGCCAGCATTTTTTTATCTGTTCTCTATTTGATAATAGTCATCCTAAGAGCTGTGAGATGCTATCTCATTATAACTTTAATTTGTATTCACTGATGATTATTGATGTTGAGCACCTTTTAGTATAACTTGTTGGCTGTTTGTGTGTCTTCTTTGGGTAAAAGTCTATTCGTGTCTTTTTCCCTTCTCAAATTGAATTATTTGTGAGGTTTTTTGCTTTTGGAGTTGCTTTTGAATATCCAGGTTACCAGTACCATTTATTGGAAAGAGTATCCTTTTCCCATTGAATAGTATTGTCTACATTTCGAAACATTACTTAACCATATGCATGTTTATTTATTTATAAGTTCTTGAATCTGTTTCATTGGTTTATGTGTCTGTTTTTATGCCAGTATCACATTGTTTTAATTACTATAACTTTGCAATATGCAGTTGTACACAGATTTGAACTGCACAGGTCCTCTTTTACATGGCTTATTTTCTCTAAATATGTACTACAATACTATACAGTCCACAGTGGCTGAACTTGGTGGATAGAAGTGAAGATACAGGGGCCCAATTGAAAAGTTATACATAAATTTTCATCTTTCATTTTTCTCAATTATTTGTGGGCTATTCAAGATCTTTTGTGGGTGTCCTAAGTGGCTCAGCAGTAAAGAATCATCCTGTAATGCAGGATACACAAGAGACATGGGTTCTTCCCTGGGTTGGGAAGATCCCCTGGAGGAGGAAATGGCAATCCACTCTAGTATTTTTGCTGAGACAATTCCATGGACAGAGGAGGTAGGTGGTCTATAGCCTGTGAGTTCATAAAGAGTTGGACATGACTAAGGACACACACATGGTCTTTTGTGACTCCGTATGAATTTTAGAATTGTTTTTCTATTTCTGTGAAAAACGACATTGGAATTTTTATAGGGATTGCATTGAATTTATAGATGTCTTCAGGTATTATGGATATTTTAACAATATTAACTCTTTCAATCCATGAACCCAGGATATTTTTTCCATTTATTTGTGCTTTCTTCAACGTCTTTCATCAATGTCTTAGAGTTTTCAGAACTTTTACCTCTTTAGTTAAATGTATCTTTGCTGCTGCTGCTGCTGCTGCTGCTGCTAAGTCGCTTCAGTCGTGTCCGACTCTGTGCAACCCGATAGACGGTAGCCCACCAGGCTCGGCCGTCCCCAGGATTCTCCAGGCAAGAATACTGGAGTGGGTTGCCATTTCCTTCTCCAGTGCATGAAAGGGAAAAGTGAAAGTGAAGTCGCTCAGTCGTGCCCGACTTTTTTTTTTTTTTTTTTTTTTATAAATTTATTTATTTTAGTTGGGGGCTAACGACTTAGCATAGCATAGCATAGCACTTACTTTACAATATTGTAATAGTTCTTGCCATACATTGACATGAATCAGCCATGGGTTTACATGAGTTCCCCTTCCTGGACCCCCCACCAACCTCCCTCCCCATCCCATCCCTCTGGGTCATCCCATTGCCCTGGCCCTGAGCCCTTGTCTCGTGCATCGAACATGGAATGGTGTTCTGTTTCACATATGATAATATACATGTTTCAATGCTATTCTCCCAAAACGTCCCACCCTCACCTTCTCCCTCAGAGTCCATAAAATTGTTCTATGCATCTGTGTCTCTTATTCTGTCTCGCATATAGGGTTATCGTTACCATCTTTCAAATTCCATACATATGCATTAGTATACTGTATTGTTGTTTTTCTTTCTGGCGTACTTCACTCTGTATAATGGGCTCCAGTTTCATCCATCTCAGCAGAACCGATTCAAATGTATTTTTTTAATGGCTGAGTAATATTCCATTGTGTATATGTACCACAGCTTCCTCATCCATTCGTCTGCTGATGGACATCTAGGTTGCTTCCATGTCCTGGCTATTGTAAACAGTGCTGCGATGAACATTGGGGTACACGCGTCTCTTTCCATTCTGGTTTCCTCGGTGTATATGCCCAGCAGTGGGATTGCTGGGTCATATGGCAGTTCGATTCCCAGTTTTTTAAGGAATCTCCACACTGTTCTCCATAGTGGCTGTACTAGTTTGCATTCCCACCAACAGTGTAAGAGGGTTCCCTTTTCTCCACACCCTCTCCAGCATTTATTGCTTGTAGACTTTTGGATAGCAGCCATTCTGACTGGTGTGAAATGATACCTCATTGTGGTTTTGATTTGCATTTCTCTAATAATGAGTGATGTTGAGCATCTTTTCATGTGTTTGTTAGCCATCTGTATTTCTTCTTTGGAGAAATGTCTGTTTAGTTCTTTGGCCCATTTTTTGATTGGGTCGTTTATTTTTCTGGAATTCAGCTGCAGAAGTTGCTTGTATATTTTTGAGATTAATTGTTTGTCTGTTGCTTCGTTTGCTATTATTTTCTCCCATTCTTTAGGGTGCCCGACTCTTAGTGACCCCACGGACTGTAGCCTACTAGGCTCCTCATCCATGGGATTTTCCCGGCAAGAGTACTGGAGTGGGGTGCCATTGACTTCTCCAAAATGTATCCTTAGGTATTTTGTTATTTTTCATGCTATTGTAAATGGGACTGTTTTCTCTATTTGTTTTTCAGTTACTTTGTTAGTATATAGAAATATAACTGGATTTTGCATGTTGATTTTGTACCCTGAAACTATACTGAATTCATTTATTATTTCTACCATAATTTTGTTGGAGTCATCAGGATTTGTTATACATAGTTTCATGTCATCTACAAAAAAAATACTATTTTGCTTCTTTCTTTTTGATTTGGATGCCTATTATATATTTTTCTTGCCTAATCGCTCTGATGAGGACTTTAAGTACTATTTAGAAGTTGTCTGAGTGGACATCCTTGTCTTGTTCTGGATAATAGAGAAAAAAATTCCGACCTTCATTGCTGAGTATGATGCTAGCTGTGGGTTTATTATGATAAATGGCTTTTATTATGTTGAGGTATATTCCTTCTATACCCACTTTGTTGAAACTTTTTATCATGAAAAGAGATTGAATTTTGCAAAATCTCATCCTGCATCTATTGAGATTATATGATTTTTATCTTCTATTCTATCAATGTTGTATTCTACATTTATTTATTTTTGTGTGTTGAGACATCCTCTGTCCTAGGGATAAGTCTTGATCAAGCATGGTGTATATATTTTTTTAATATGCTGTGAATTCAGTTTGCTAATATTTGGTTGATAATATTTAGATCCATATTCACAAAGGATGCTTTGCCTGGATTATTAAAATAGCTTTGTTACTTTATTGTTCCACTCTAGGCTTTCTAGAATGTGTTCTTCAGCATCAATAATGTATACCAATGGAATTTATTTTTTCTTTATGCTTCCTATTTGATATTTTCCCCTTATGGTGCAAAATTTTACTTAATTATTTACTGCTGTATCCTCAACATCTAGAATAAAATAGCTTTCACATACTCATCCCCAATGCCTAGAATAGCAATTTACCACATAATCAGTATTTAAAATATCTAAGAATCGTTTATATCTCACAATATCCATATAAGTTAGGGACTATTATCATCTCTCTTTAATTATCAAGGACTAGGCACACAAAATATATAACTTGCCTGATATTATACAACCCATAAATAGTAGAGCCAGATAGGAAATCTAGGATCTTGTTGACTCTAGAGAAAATGGTTTCCACCACCATGCTATATTTTCAGGTACATACAGGGCTCTCAATTAATATTTATTAAATGAAAGAAAAAATCAATAAATGTCTAGCAGAGAGTTCTGAAAACTATGATCCATGGGCCAAATCCAAGACTACTACATGTTTTTGCAAATAAAGTTTTATTGGAACACAGCCATGTCTGTTTTTTTTTTATACATTGTCTATGATTGTCTTATGCTCAAATGGCAGTCGTATAATTGCAGCATAGATATTGTGGCTGGCAATTTCGACAATATTTACTATCTGACCCTTTACGGGAAAAATGTGCCAATCCTTTCTCTAGCTCATGATCCAAATGTTCCAAATCTTCACTTTCACAAACCTCATCTTTAGCATACTAGTGTTAAATGCATAAAATCACATCTGGTAATGTCGTCAGTTCAGTTCAGTTCAGTTCAATCACTCAGTCATGTCCGACTCTTTGCAACCCCATGAATCGCAGCACGCTGGGCCTCCATGTCCATCACCAACTCCCAGAGTCCACACAAACCCGTGTCCATCGAGTCGGTGATGCCATCCAGCCATCTCATCCTCTGTCATCCCCTTCTCCTCCCTTCCCCAATCCTTTCCAGCATCAGAGTCTTTTCCAATGAGTCAACTCTTCACATGAGGTGGCCAAAGTATTGGAGTTTCAGCTTCAACATCAGTCCTTCCAATGAACACCCAGGACTGATTTCCTTTAGGATGACTGGTTGGTTCTTCTTGCAGTCCAAGGGACTCTCAAGAGTCTTCTCCAACACCACAGTTCAAAAGCATCAGTTCTTTGGTGCTCAGCTTACTTCGCCGCCCAACTCTCACATCCATACATGACTACTGGAAAAACCATAGCCTTGACTAGACGGACCTTTGTTGGCAAAGTAATGTCTCTGCTTTTCAACATGCTATCTAGGTTGGTCATAACCTTCCTTCCAAGGAGTAAGAATCTTTTAATTTCATGGCTGCAATCACCATCTGCAGTGATTTTGGAGCCGAAAAAATAAAGTCTGACACTGTTTCCGCTGTTTCCCCATCTATTTCCCATGAAGTGATGGGACCAGATGCCATGATGTTTCTCTGGGAAATTTGCACAATTTGATTGAAAGTTCCTCCAGAGATGGGGATAAATGTTTTCTATATTCTATTTTTTTTAACCTTTGAGATTCAGTTTGTGGTGAGGACAGCATGAAACTGGAAAACAAGATATGAATGGAAATGAAAGTAGCCTGACTACTATATTTATGACCTTGGAAAATGCATGGCTTAAGCTTTGAGAATAAAAGTTTCATTTTTGGAAAATAAATATAGCAATGCTTCACTCATAAAACTCTTTTAAGGAGTAAATAAAATAATATAGGTGTCACATATTAAATACTGTTTAAATATGTAGTAAGATCTCAGTAAATTATTCTTATTATTGTTTCTGTATTAAGACAGTGCAATGTACAAATGATGAGCTACTGAATAACAACAACAACAACAACAAAAAGAAATGTTCCCATAATTGAAGGAAAGAGGAACTTGTGATAGATATAAAAGTACATTAAAAATTATTGGAAGTAAAAGTAGCAGAAAAATGGAAAATCACTACATTAAAAGATTATAAATAAATATAAAATATAAGATAATTAGGCCCAAGAATATAGGAATGAAAAAAGTATAAAACAGAATAAAATATGTAGTAAATAGATAGGAGGCAGAATAGTAGAAAAAGGGAAAAATGCACAGTAATGAGATTATTAAATAAAAGCACCATCATATGGACAGGAAAAGCTTATAATAAAGACAGAAACAAGTAGAAAGAGGAAGTGTAGTCTTCCAAACATTATCCTCTAGGAAAGTGTGGATCTTTACTGGTATAAGAATATTTCATCTGGTAAAATGGCCCCTGTAAATATAGATGCTGATGGTACAAGATCACAAGACTAAAGGAAGGCCATGCTGTCACAGTGCACAATCTTGGCAGAACACTTGTATTGCACAAGTGGAACAATCTGACTGAAAGTTAGCATGATAGATTCACCAATTTAAAAGGGGTGTAGTAAAGCCACCACAACAAAAAACAAGTAAATAAAATATGGAAGACATAGAATTTGGAGAAAGAAAAAAGATGAAATATAGGTACTAAAACTAATAGTGCAAGAAAAATGAATAAGTAAAAATACTAAAAGAGTAATCTATTCAATGGAAGGACTAATGCTGAAGCTGGAGCTCCAATACTTTGGCACCTGATGCAGACAGCTGACACATTGGAAAAGACTCTGATGTTGGGAAAGATGTAGGGTAAGAGGAGAAGAGGGTGACAAAGAATGAGATGGTTGAATAGAAGCACCAACTCGATGGAAATGAGCTTAAGCAAGCTCCAGGAGTTGGAGATGGACAGGGAAGTCTGACGTGCTGTAATACGTGGGATTGCAAAGAGTCCAATACAACTTAGTAATTGAAAAGTAACAACAAATCTTAGAAATGAAAAAAGAGGGTAGAGAAGTACAACATAGTGATAGAAAATGAGAAATAGAAAAATAACTTGTTTATAAAATAAGTTGCAATTTCTTTTGTGGAGAAATTTGTTAGTGCCAAACAGGAGCATATATAGCAAATCCAATCACGATGACAAATTAATTCAACATGCCATTCAAAACAAATACAATATACTCATTTTTCTATATTTCCATTTAGTAATTACACATATGTGTATATAATATTGCTAGCCAGCCAGCAAAATGATAGAGATAGAAATACAGATATAGTGCCAATTAGTAGATATATTAACATTTGTCTATTTTACATAAGTGTACATATTTAGCACAATTTGCTGAAATATCACTATTATAACCTTGTAATGATTTAATTAAATATCTTATAGAGTTTGAGTATCAAGGACTTTCTATCTCTCTCCTCTTGATCTCCCATTCATTCTGACTACTAGCACCACTGATTCTGTTTGCTTAAAAAAACATGGTAAATTTTGCATATTTCTACATTACTACCCATTCCCTTACCTCCAGGGATCTACTCCAGCTACATTCTGTAAATAACCAATGGTCACAACCTGATTTGGGTCTCTCCATACTTTTCACCATGTTCATATTTATCATAAACAAGCATATTTGTACTTACATGTGTAATTTTTAGCCAAAGAAAATTGTTTAAAAAAGCAAGAGAATTTCTGAAAAACATCTACTTCTGCTTCACTGACTATGTCAAAGCCTTTGATTGTGTGGATCATGACAAACTGTGGGAAATTCTTAAAGAAATGGGAATACCAAACCACCTTACCTGCCTTCTGAGAAATCTGTATATAGGTCAAGAAGCAAGAGTTAGAACCGGACATGGAACAATGGACTGGTTCCAAATTGGGAAAGGAGTATGACAAGGCTGTATTTGTCACCCTGCTTATTTAACTTATATGCAGAATACATCATGCGAAATGCCATACTAGATGAAGCACAAGCTGGAAACAAGATTGCCAGGAGAAATATCAGTAACTTCAGATATGCAGATGACACAACCCTTATGGCAGAAAGTGAAGAAGAACTAAAGAGCCTCTTGATGAAAGTGAAAGAGGAGAGTGAAAATCTTGCCTTAAAGCTCAACACTCAGAAAACGAAGATCATGGCATCCAGTCCCATCACTTCATGGCAAATAGATGGGGAAACAGTGGCTGACTTTATTTTTCTGGGCTCCAAAATCATTGCAGGTGGTGATTGTAGCCATGAAACTAAAAGACACTTACTCCTTGGAAGGAAGGTTATGACCAAACTCGATGGCATATTCAAAAACAGAGACATTACATTGTCAATATAGGTCCGTCTAGTCAAGGTTATGCTTTTTCCAGTGGTCATGTATGGGTGTGAGAATTGGACTATAAAGAAAGCTGAGCACAGATGAATTGATGCTTTTGAATTATGGTGTTGGAGAAGACTCTTGAGAGTCCCTTGGACTGCAAGGAGATCCAACCAGTCCATCCTAAAGGATATCAGTCCTGGGTGTTCATTGGAAGGGATGATGTTGAAGCTGAAACTCCAATACTTTGGCCACCTCATGCGAAGAAATGACTCATTGGAAAAGACCCTGAAGCTGGGAAAGATTGAGGGCAGG
This sequence comes from Giraffa tippelskirchi, assembly GCF_054371585.1. Classification (NCBI taxonomy): domain Eukaryota; kingdom Metazoa; phylum Chordata; class Mammalia; order Artiodactyla; family Giraffidae; genus Giraffa; species Giraffa tippelskirchi. Next base: position 67,988,449 of record NC_137289.1, read on the forward strand.
TGGAGAAGGGGACGACAGAGGATGAGATGGTTGGATGGCATCATCGACTCGATGGACATGGGTTTGGGTGGACTCTGGGAGTTGGTGATGGACAGGGAGGCCTGGTGTGCTGCAGTTCATGGGGTTGCAAAGAGTCGGACATGACTAAGCAACTGAACTGAACTGTGCCACATCTGAAACTTCCTTTCCTTAGGATAGATATTGTGTTAAGTCAAATAATGAAATTTCTCATTTTGAAGTTATTTGAGTCAGGGTTTTCTATTATATGAACCTAAAAGCATCTTAATACACATACCTTGTTTGATTTTCCTCACTTATCACCATCAGCATTTGCTAATGAATGTATGTATATTCTTATGTATTGCCTATCCTGTATATCATTAGATCACCAGCAGAAATCATTTTTCTTCTCATCATTCTATTTTCAGTGCCTAAGGCAGTGCTTTCCACATCGCCAGTTCAGTTTAGTCACTCAGTCATGTCCGACTCTTTGTTCATCACCAACTCCGGAGTTTGCTCAAACTCACATCCATCAAGTTGGTAATGAAATCTGACCATCTCATCTTCTGTTGTCCCCTTTTCCTCCTGCCTTCAATCTTTCCCAACATCAGGGTCTTTTCTAATGAGTCAGTTCTTCCCATCAGGTGGTCAAATTATTGGAGTTTCATCTTCAGCATCAGTTCTTCCAATGAATATTCAGGACTGATTTCCTTTAAGATTAACTACTTTGATCTCCTTGCAGTCCAAGGGACTCTCAAGAGCCTTCTCCATCACCACAGTTCAAAAGCATCAATTCTTCGGTGCTCAGCTTTCTTTATAGTCCAACTCTCACATCCATACATGACTACTGAAAAAACCATAGCGTTGACTAGATGAACCTTTGTTGGTAAAATAATGTCTCTGCTTTTTAATATGCTGTCTAGGTTGCTCATAACTTTTCTTGAAATGAGCAAGTGCCTTTTAATTTCATGGCTGCAGTCACCATCTGCAGTGATTTTGGAGCCCAAATAAGAAAAAATCTGTCACTATTTGCATTGTTTCCCAATCTATCTGCTGTGAAGTGATGGGACCAGATGCCATCATCTTCGTTTTTTGACCGTTGAGTTTTAAGCCGGTTTTTTCACTCTCTTCTTTCACTTTCCTGAAGCGGCTCTTTAGTTCTTCTTCACTTTCCGCCGTAAGAGTTGTGTCATCTGCATATCTGAGGTTATTGATACTTCTCCCAGCAATCTTGATTCCAGCTTGTGCTTCATCCAGCCCAGCATTTCTCTTTATGTACTTTGCATATAAGTTAAATAAGCAGGGTGACAATATACAGCCTTGACGTACTCCTTTCCCAATCTGGAACCCAGTCTGTTGTTCCATGTCTGGTTCTAACCGTTACTTCTTGATCTGCCTACAGATTTCTCAGGAGGCAGGTGAGGTGATCTGGTAAGGTGGCTTCCACTTCATAAGCTCTCATAAATACCCACTGAATTATAAATTCTCTGTTTCAAGCCTTTCTTATTTACTTCCCTGCCTCACTAGTTCATTCTCTAAATATTTGTTTCTTTAAGTTCTTTCCTTTCCTGCTTTCTTCCTCAACAATAATGTCCTACATGTAAAAGTTTAGTCACAGTATGATGAGCATGATCTACTTATGTGCTTGAAAATGCCTCAAGGTCAATGGGATGAGAGGTCATTTTGTTCTTCAGGTGACTAACAACCTCACTTCATGAGGTGGTTAGATTTCAAGTGTCTCAGGGCTGAGGCACCCTCTCTAAGGACAGACTAGGGTTGACTAGTTCATTTCTCTTTATTTCACTTCACCAATGAATGGAAAGAGGCAATTGCCTAGTAAGGTATTCACCTTGCATTGTTTCCCAATCTATTTGCCATGGAGTGATGGGACCAGATGTTATCATCTTCGTTTTTTGACTGTTGAGTTTTAAGCCAGTTTTTTCACTCTCCTCTTTCACTTTCCTTAAGAGTCTCTTTAGTTCTTCTTCATTTTCCGCTATATATAGTTATAGTTATCACTCCAGAAGAAATTTTTTCACTTTTTTCTTAATAATTTAGTTCCTCCTTTCTTCAGCCAAAGTTCATAAATCATATATTGCCATGATTCCTTACAATATACCTATATTAACTCCATTTTACAAACAAGAAAAATGAGGCTTAAAAATTACCCCTTGGTAATCTAGCTTTCAAAGGAAAGAACTGAGATTTGGGCCTAGATTTGTGTGATTTTAGAATTAAACTACTGTGCAATTGCTGGAGGCAGATTGAATTCTAGTTCAATACCGACCTACATGTTGATAGAACATACTTCTCTCAGAAGCTGAATACTGAATGGAACACTTCATTGGGCCTGATCTTGTATGACAGATCTTAGTTAAGGCATTTTTTAAATTAAAATATGTATTAATCAGGGTTCTCCAGAAAAAGCAGCATCAATAGAATACACACACACACAAATATAAATATATATGCATACATACATAGAGAGAGACAGACAGACAGAGACAGAAGCAAAGAGGTTAATTTTATGAAATTAGCTCACACACTTCTGGAGGCTAGCAAAATATGAAGGTACACTGGCAGGCTGGAGACCCAGGGAAGCAATGGTGTTTAGCTTCAAGTTGAAGGTGGTATGCTTACAGAATTCTCTCTTCCTCAGAGGGAGGTCAGGAGTTTTTCTCTTAAGGCCTTCAACTGTTTATATGAAGCCCACCCACAAAGTGGAGGATAATCTGTTCTAACAAAGTTTTCTTATTTAAAGTTAATCTCATGTAAAAAAGACCTGACAACAACATCTATACTGCTGTTTGACCAAATATCTAGTACTGTGATCTACCCAAGTTAACATATAAAATGAAACATCACAGAATCTCAATACTCTGCCTTGATTACCTACCAAATCTAATTGCTGGAATTGGCTTTGTTATAAAATCTAGTGTGAAATATTTTAACCAGAGACATAGACAATAAGATTTTCTAAATAAATAATCCATTTCCTGAATTTTTCCACTAGTTCAGCAGCACATTATAGGGAAGTATATTAGGATGATTGAATACTTCCTCCAATTGGATGTCTGGCAAGACAAGTACTTTGTATCTTTACTGTTTATATTTAAAGTTCAACTTCTTTCAATGTCATTCTTGGTTAAGAAACAGACTTGTGTGTAAGAAAATCTTTTTTGACACCTTACTAGACACAACTAGGTAAGACTAAACCTCTTTGGGGAGTTGATGGCTGATCCTCTAAACAAATGGCACATAACTGAATTGCAATATGTAGGACAATGATGTTAAATACTGGAGATGGGTAGTGTATGACTTAGGCTGTTAGTCTCATTGCATTTGACCACATGAATGCTTTCATAGAAAAATATACAGTGACATGCATTATCATCTTTGTGTTAAAAGGCACTCACATGTATCATCCAGGATTTTTTTTTCTCTTTCTGTGAGTAAAGAATGCAGTGGAAAAAATTTACCTTGGGCTATTGGAGAGTAATTTGCTCTATAAGTTTGAACTGTTCTTATAGAAGCATTCTAAACTGAAAGCTGCAATATTTTTTCTTTTATTTTATGAAAAATCACTTCCCTCTCCCACACTGAGTGTACTGTTTAGTAATAAATTTTTGTAACTTCCAGATATATGGTGTCAAAGAGTCAATTGGTTTAGGTGTAAAATTAAAAAAAAAAGACTTAAGAAAAAGGCCAGCAGTTTTCTCTCACTAGATAAATCTTCAGTAACATTTCTCCCTTGAGAATATCTCCTAGTAGATAAAATTGAGCTCCAAAGCACCAATCTATCAAGCAATAATCAATTTATCTACACTTCTTCACAAAGCCAAAACAAGTTAGAATCCAGCAATTTTTGTTCCCAACCTCAGAAATGAGAGGTATTCACCCATAGTATTGTATTTGTTCTCTGTGTGTCTAAGCGCTCAATGTCTCTACTTGCCATTATAAAAGATAAAACCTCAGTTTTCTACCTTCTTCTGTGTTTCTCTTTTCTGTATGTCTTCTTTACTGTTCACATGGAATACTTCACTTCTGGTACATCTAGTCACAAAATGTGTGGAAGGTATTTTTCTAGACTAAGCAATTCTCTGTGTGAGACACCAGCTGGATATACTACAATTCAGCTCAGTTCTGACACTAACTATCCAGGGATAGCATTAGATTTCTTAAGTTAAGTCTTCAGTCCTACAAGACTATGTCCCACCCTCAACTTTAGCCAGCAATAGTAAGCACAAGTTGTTACCTGTTTTTCTGAATGACCAGCTACAGATTAGAAGTTCTTCCTCTTCAGGCTCTCATAATTTGCAAGAGCAGCTCACAGAACTCAGTGACACACTTACTTACCTTTACTAGTTTATTAAAGGGTATGATAAAGGATCCTCTGAACATCCCATTGAACGAGACACATAGAACAATAAATGGGAAGAGAATCGAGCTTCCATGCCCTTCCCATGCACACCACTCTCCCAGCACCTCTGTATGTTCACCAACCTGATCATGTTTGAGTTTCTCTTGAGGCTTCATCACATTAGCATGACTGATTATTAACTCCATTTTCAACCCTTATCTTTTCTCAAGAAAATGGAAGTGGGAGTGAGGCTGAAAATTACAAGCTTCCAATCATAGCTTAGCGACAAGAACTCACCCAAGAGCCATCCAGGAGCCCACTCAGAGTTACCTCATTAGAACAAAAGACAGTCTTACTACTCAAGAAATTAGAAGGCTTTCAGGAGCTCTGTGTCAGGACCTAGGGTCAGAACCCAAGTATTGAAACAAACAAAAAAATGTTTCTAGTGTTCCTATGTTTAGGAATTTGCAAGGGTTTATAGGATCTCTGTGCCAGTCTCCAGTGGTAGATTTGATTATACATATTTCTTACTACAAATCACAACATCACAACCATAATTCCTGAAATTTTCATCATTAGTGGAACACCACTACAGCACTCAATATTTAGAAACTGAGAGAAGGGGAATGCAGTTACTTATTAATTTCTCTTAATATTTTATTCAAAATTACCTTATTAGACACTAAAATATTAAAATGAAATGTCATGGGAGTAATTTTGGTAAAAAGTGGGAATTTAGAAAAGAACATATCCTGAATTGCCCCATGGACTTCTAGAGCATGGAAGGAATATTGTGGGTATATCTTGAGCCAGAGTGCACCAAACACTTGAAGAATTGTATGTCTTTGATTCAATAGTGAAGTGTAAAACCCAAGCACAAAGAGAGATGATGCAAAACACATAGTGTACCATCATGTATAACTCATAAAATGTGATTAAACAGGCACTTTGCCTCTATGGCCTTCCACCCAAAAACCTATAACCTCAGTCTAATCATAAGAAAAACACCAGATAAATCCCAATTGAGGGACATTCTATACAAAATATCACACCAGTATTCCTCAGAACTATCAAGGTCATCATTAACTAGGAGAGTCTAGGAAAGTGTCATGGTCTAGAGGAGCCTAAAGAGACATGACTACTAAATGTAATGTAGAATTCTTGATGGGATTCTGAAACAGAAAAAGGACATTAACAAAAAACTTGAGAAAACAGAATAAACTATGGGTTTTGTTGTTGTTGTTCACTCACTCAGTCACGTCCAGCTCCTTGCGAGCCCATGGACTACAGCGAGACAGGCTTTCCAGTCCATCAACTCCTGGAGTTTGCTCAAACTCACATCCATTGAGTCGCCTTTAGTTGATGATAATATTGGCACGAATACTGACACATTAATTGCAATAAGTATATCATGTTAATAATAGGAGAAACTGGGACATGAATATTTGGGTACTGTTTTATTTTTGCAATTGTCCTGTAACTCTGAAACTCTTCAAAACTGTTTATGAAGAAAAGGTACTACTAGTAGATCTCTGAGCTACATACGCTGTTGACAGGACTAAGCTTCCATTTATGGTTGTCTTTATTTTTGTTTTTTACTTCTGTTTTCCCCTATTAACTTTAGAATATTTTGATAGACAAGAATGGAATTAAGCCTGTGTACAGGTTAAGGTTTTGCTGTGTTTATGCAGCTGTAGAATCTCAGATACTTGAAATAGCTATGGAGTTGGTAACTCAACTAACAGAAATTAAACTCTGTATCTGCTTGGCCATTTCACAGTTGTGTCTTGTTTTCGTTGAAGCCATTCCTATTACGCCATTAACAATTTATTTTTTAAATCAACGTGACCAATTCTGGCAATAAAAGCAAAAAGTTCAATAATGGTTTTAATCAAATTAATTATTAGATCACAATATTTTTATTTGTTGAAATACACATTTTTAGTATTTTTTTCCCCTTAGAGCACTTTTCCTGCCATTCACAGAGTGCATATTCACGATCTTCCGTTTTTCAGGTTTTTAGAGTTTTTGCCAAGGTTATTATGATAACGTATATCTCTAACCTGGTAATTTCTAATCTACGTATTACTCACTGCAGCTTGTATTTTTTCCCCCAAATGGCTGGAGTCAAGCTGAGAAATACCACAAACTAACCTACACGTATATTATACTTCTAAAATTCCAACCTTATTTTGCCAGAAATTAAAGTTTTGCTTGAATTAAATGTTTGTTTTTAATTCCTTCATCAGCTAACCTTTAGTGCAGGTGTGCCTGCTAAGTTGTTTCAGTCCTATTTGACTCCTTGAAACCCACAACCTGTCAGGCTCCTCTCTCCATGGGATTTCCCAGGCAAGAATACTGGAGTGAAGTGCAAATCAAAATTACAATGAGGTATCATCTTTCGGCAATCAGAATGGCTTCAATCAAAAAGTCTACAGACAAGAAATGCTGGAGAGGTTGCGGAGAACGCTCTTACACTGTTCGTGGGAATGCAAACTAGTACTGTCAGTATGGAGAACAGTGTGGAGATTCCTTAAAAAACTGGGAATAGAAATGCCATACAACCCAGCCATCCCACTGCTGGGCATACACACTGAGGAAACCAGAATTGAAAGAGACACATGTACCCCAATGTTCATCACAGCACTGTTTACAATAGCTAGGACATGGAAGCAACCTAGATGTCCATCAGCAGATGGATGTATAAGAAAGCTATTGTACATATACACAATGGAATATTACTCAGCTGTTCAAAAGAATACATTTGAATCAGTTCTAATGAGGTGGATGAAACTGGAGCCTATTATACAGAGTGAAGTAAGTCAGAAAACACAAATACAGTATATTAACGCATATATATATATATGGAATTTAGACAGATGGTAAAGATGACTCTATATGCGAGACAGCAAAAGAAACTCTTGGACTCTGTGGGAGAAGGCAACCATGGGATGATTTGAGAGAATAGCATTGAAACATGTATATTACCATATGTGAACTAGATCACCAGTCCACATTCAACGCATGAGACAGGGCGCTCAGGGTCAGTGTACTGGGATGACCCTGAAGGATGGGATGAGGAGGGAGGTGGGAGGGGAGTTCAGGATGGGGGGGCACGTGTACACCTGTGGCTGATTCCTGTTGATATATGGCGAAAGCCACTACAATATTGTAAAGTAATTAGCCTTCAATTAAAATTAATTAATTAATTTTTTTAAAAGGAAAAAAGAAAAGAATTCTGTAGTGGGTTAACCTTTCCTTCTCCAGAAATCTTGCCGACCCAGAGATGAAACCCACATCTCCTGCATTGCAGGCAGAGTCTTTACCTCTAAGCCACCTAACCTGTTGTAGGAATAAGCAAATTAATATAGCAATTACAGAAAGATGGGTGAGAAAAGAAAGAAGACAAAAAGCACTAGATTATGTGCTCTGTTCAAACTTAAGGACTAATAAAAATGTGAAGTGCAATCAAGTATTTACTGATCTTGTGTAGCTTGAGAGGTTTCAAAGTACTGGGATTCTCTCCATTTAGCCAAGGTGAAAGTGAAGCCGGGAGTGAAGTTATTTTGTTTCACAAATATTATCAGTGTTCTGCAGAAATTTCACTTGGATCCTCAAGGGTCATGTACAGAAATCCAGAGGTGGATTTTACATTAAATAAGACAATAGGCCAAATGAAATAAATAAATATATCTTAAGTTTGTCCTGAAAGATACAAAATAAATTTTCTAAAACACTACAATATCACTTACCAGCTTTGAAAAGTGGGTGAAATGATGTTCATTTCGAAGAACTAAATTGAAGGGACTCTCAGAGTAAACAAAAATTAAGCTAACTCATTGAAATGTTCCACCTAAAGGTATATCTTACCCTAGATAGATTTTAAGAACAATTTAAAATAAAATAAAGCCTTTGACTTTTAAATGAACAAACACACATAATAAATATGTATTTTTATTTCTCATAGCTTTATTAATACCTATAATAATGAATAAGAAAGCATGCAATACAGAATCTGATATCAAACAATTAATACACATTTGCCACTGGACTACATACTGCCTTCCTATGCCATACAATATCCAACCTTCTCACCTCCAAAGCATGGCTAGAGCTGCTTTGAGATACTCTTCACTTTCAGATGCTGTATGATGTCACAGAGGAGGAATCTTCTCAAAATACAAACATAAATACATATTTCATAAAATTCCAAGTATTTTTAGCAGGGATACAATAAATTTCACACATTTTATTTGTAAAAGTATCACATACAATCACTAAACAATTGCCTTCATGTTTCTTTTTTTTCTCATTTGTGCACGCACATTTTTCTGAGTGGCCTTCTCATTACTACTTCTATTGATGTCAACTTGCACTGCTTTTAAAAATCATATTTACTGAAAGAATATGGATGCTTAATGTAAGAAAGTGACTATGAATGAATATTTTAAGGCCTCTGCATAAAATTCCTCTGGAGTGGTAATTGGCATGTTAATGTAAAAAAGTTCCTGTTCAAATATAGTTCAGCTTCTCTTGCTCCCATGTTTTCCAGGGCAATTGTGCCAGTTGGAAATAGCCAAAATAGTGTCTAATGATTGTGAGAAAAGTTTATCTAAATATAACTATAAATTTGATTTGGAACCAAATGTGAAAATATGAAACCAAATGGGAAAGAACAAGAGATGATAACCATAGTGGAAAATATATATCAGAAGAGGATAAAAAGTTTAAACAAAAAGATATTCATATTCACAAATGTGGATTAGAAGATATATGCACATTCAGACAATATAAACAACAAAAAAATAATGCTGAAATATGCATGTGGGTAAAACTTAATTTTCCCATGACTGAAAATGATCTTTTATTTTTCTTGTGACATGACTGCATTTTTAGGATTGCAGAATTTATGATATTTTGAGTTTATTTTTCTCCACTTTAATGAAAGTGTGTGACAAATATTTGAGAAGGCAGAGGCTCTTCATAAACTGTCACCAATACACAATAGCACTAATCATTTAACAGTGACCTTTTTCTAACCAAATTTACATTACCAAAAACAAAATGTTAAATAATTAAATAAACTAACAAAATGTACTCTCTAAATTTATTACATCATTTGTACCATATGTAAGTTTGTTTCTAATGCACCGATACAGTATTAGCTAAAACTTGAAGATAAGTTCAAGGAAAAAATGTGTATGCACTTAGCATATAAGATACACAGTGTTTGAATACATACTTACAAATGTGGTATATTAACATTATAGCTAGTAAATTAATGATCACATTGATTGTACATGGCCAAAAAATAGAACAAGTTTGATTGAACATATTGTTGCCACCCTTGTCATTCAACTGTAAGTTCTTATAAGTAAATCATATCTTACTTTTTCAAGGGAAATATTTTTGATTTATAGTAAAATAAGCCTATTTGGAGTTCTAGGAATAAATTTGGTGCATTAAAAAATATCTGTGAGCTTTGTCAATCTATAGCTCTGTCCATCCACTCAAAGAAAAAGTTTACAACGTGATGAGAAATATCTCATCAGATCTGAAACCTTGGAAGTAACAGGTTGCCAAGGCCAGACCTAGTGGAAGCTTAGGAAGAGAATGCACAGGGGAGAAAAACTGGGCTCACACCCCTTGCCTCTTTAGCTACTTTGAGCCTGCTTCCATTTAAAGTCTCTCTGGTACAAACCCAGAAGAGAGTGCCCAGTCATTTAATATTCTGAACACAATCTAAATCTGACGGTATAATCAGAGATAGAAAGGGCAATAAAAGCATATTTGTCTATTCCTATATATCTAGGAAAGGTATCAACACTTTGCAAATTTTACATGAGGATTTAAGAGTCACCCACATAACAAAATAGATCACACTATCAGGAAAAAAAATCTGACTTTGATTTTATTCTGATTTTCATTAACATAACTAGTAACTATTCATACTACTGAAATTATTTAATAGTCTTTTAATTTCTCCTTTTTAATCACTTTATTTATTTATTTATTTTGTGTGTATATCTTAACTAAGAATGTAGAGAGGAAACTGTAGGAATAACTAAAATAGAAGAGGAAATGCTCACATTAACTTTGCAAGTTTTAGAGAGAAAAACATTCTAAAATCTACTGGAAACACTGATTTCTGTCATTCTGGGTTTTTTCATCTTCCCCATGTCTAAAATCTTCATCAACCATAGTAAAAATAACAACGCATATATGTAGTCATATTTCAGTAAACTTTCAAACATCATCAGTCCTTCAGGACTCACATGCTCCTAGAACACCAGAATGCTCCAAATCCCTTTGAATACTAACAAACAAAAGGGGAAGAAAAATCAGTAATATTAATTAATTTGAAATTTCAGTAATTAAACTCTAGTAGTTAAAAGTTAAGAAGTTCTACACACCAAATCAGACAAGATTTAAAGAGTTTCATAATGGGAATAATATAGTCTCAAAATGCTATGTAGCCTGCTGGGCATATTAAGAGAAGCTTTCTCAACATTCAGTGGAAAACTTCACCAATAAAACTATACATTTACCACAGTTTATAATACAACATTTACACACAGTTTAATCATAAATTATATATTTTTAAGTTACACATTACAAAATCTATATCTAATTTAATCAATAAGAAATATTCACTCCCCCCATCCCAACTAAAACATCAATTGTCTCTTGATTTAGTGTAAAACTGAAACAAGACATTTTCTCAGTTTTGCTATGTAGGAAAATTAAGTTGATGGTGTTTCTGTAAATTGATGAAATGTGCACATAGAAAATCATGGCCAGATAAGAGGACAAAAAATAAAATAAAGAATTGACAACAAAAGGAAACCAACGTTGCCTAGGATTACTCATGTATTCTTTGCTTAGAATGACATATTTTGTTTCATAAGTGAGATTTGTGTGTGTGTGTGTGTGTGTGTTATTGACGTATTTCTTCTCCACCCCAAGAAGCAGTTATGAACTTCATTTCTCCCTCTGCACATCTCCTTAAACTTCTATACTATAACACATTTGATGTACATTTATAATTATGTCTCTTGAAAAGTTCCTTCCTGACTTTCATCTTGTTATCAGTGTTTTTCTTCAGTAGGTTGAGCTAGAATGATAAAAATCCCTTAGTCTTACAGGTTTGGCATGTGGTTTTATCTACAGTTATATTTATTTGAATTAAGTGTTCAGTATATCGACCTTCTTTGTGATTTTCTAGTCTGTTATATACAGATTTCAGAAGATAAGGCCCAATTGATAATGAAATATAGGCTTAAGATGACAGATACAACATGATTTCTGATGCACTTTACACTAAACTACAAAGATAAATTTAACAAAAAAAGAAAGAGGCCCTTTTTAGCAGTTAGTTGCCTAATTTGGGCACAGTTATTGCACTTTAGTGTCTCGAACTCTACTAAAGAGTAGAGAAATAGGTTACTGACAGAAATCTATAGTTTTTATAAGTTCTTTACTGAAAATGTATATACAAAGTATATCATCAATATAGTCTTAAAATAGAAGTATAAAACATAAAAACAGAGACCAAAAATATGAGATATTTACACTTCCTATTGTTCATTTTTTTCCAAAAAAAACTAGTAACAAAAAAGTGGAGACAACAACAAATATCAAACAAAAAGGCAAAATGTTACTGTACTTACACCTTCTAATGTTGTCTAAACGAAAGTTTAGATAGAATAAAGGTACTCTTAGAAAATCAGATATTTACTAGTTTTCCATTGGCTACGTACTGAGTCCAGAAAAAACAGAATGGAAAACAATCAGTAATATTGCACATATTGGTGAAAAGAATAAATACAGTGCATCAGAAGTAATATATACTATCTTAATATCTGTCATGATAAGACTTTCTGTACAAAGGGATGCGACTTTTTTTCAATTTTTCTTTTTAAATACATATCCTGAATTAATCAAATTGTAAATTTATTTTTAACTTTTGACTAAGGATCTAGCTCTAGACTTGATTCTAGTATAGGTTTCTATTTACATAGCTATTTACAAATCTAAGAATTTGAAGTACTCACTGAAATTGGATTTCAAACTTTGATTATAAACATCTTGTTGGAAAATGTGAAGTAGCTGTTTTAGCTTTATAAGGGATGCTCTTCCATAATGGGAGAATCACCCCTAGAGGGTCTAGCCTGTTGGCCTGGAGTGAAGGTTGTCAAAGGAATGACTTTAATCGAATCATCACTAGGATGAAGTCGTTCAGACATGGCATAAAGCTGAGATCGTGTACTACCTTGTGCTCCTTGGTCAAGAGAAAGTAGTCCTTTAGGGCCAGCATCTTGCCCCCAACCCTGCTGCAGACCCATTGGTGGTTGTGCAGGGCTGCGATGGAGGGCAGCAGGTTGTGGCAGAGGAGGACTGCAGTGGATTGCAGCAGCCTGTGCCAGGGGAGGGCTGTAGTAAAGGGCTGAGGCCTGTGCTGGTGGAGGGCTGTGGTGAAGAGCCTGTGCTAGAGGTGGGCTGTGATGGAGATCAGAGGTCTGTGCTGGTGGAGGGCTGTGGCAGAGTGCTATAGCCTGGGTCATTGGAGGGCTGTGGCAGAGAGCAACTGTCTGTGTCACCAGAGGGTTGCGTCGGCGAAGAGTTGTCTGCGTCATGGGAGGGCTGTGGCATAGAGCAGAGGCCTGTGCCTCTGAAGGGCTGGAATCAGTCAGAGAAGCTGGCATCCAGCAGGCATCAGAGTGGCCCAAGATGAGACATTCTTGAGTGCAGTTGTCAGAGGCCTCTTCCACGGTAGATTGAATAGTTATTTCTGCAGCTGTTAAGGTGGGAAATAAATGATAAAGTTTGTTTCAAAAACATGTGTTTATTAGCTATTTAAATCATATTGTTACAAAAATGCTTAATAATCTATATATAAATACATCAGAGGCTTCTAATATTTTCATAATTGGTACTCGATTTGTCACAAATTCCTACAGTTATATAAATAATCAGGAGTGGGTGGATGGCATTTCATTTTTATAATTAGGATACGTTGGCTTAGTCTCCCAAATGTAGATATTTTAAATTGTGTTTATGACTGTGAATGGAAGCTGTGGTCATTGATCTATACAAACAAATCCATTGAAATATGGTCCTGACTAACACAAAAGGATGACATGAGTGAAATGAATGGAAAAACCAGTACAGAAACATGTAATGAACTAACCAATTATAGCTAACGATGTGGTTAAGAATATAATTAAATAACCTGAGAATAGATCTAAGAATAAATTAGGTTAATTTGGAAACAGTTTATTGAACTCTAAGATATGCCTTTCAGTTTCAAGAATGAAATATAGCTATAATTATCTCAAAGACAATTGATTTCTGTATTCCTCATTTTCTGAAATTGTGGCAAATCAGAGTTTAGCAACATAAAGGATTACAGATCCAAAATACTTAGCTCTAAACTATAAAACTTTTTAAAACTCCTTTATAAGGTTTTTGTAAAATTTTAAAATGCCAATAGGTATCAAATTTCAATAACTATACTATGCAAAGACTAGCAAAAGAAAGACAGAGTAGCTATATCAATATAAAAATTGACTTTATCATGCATCGAAAAATAGATAAACTAATTTTTAAAAAATTGACTTTAAAGCAGAGTGCTATTAGCAATAATGAAGAATATTATATCATAATTTATTAAAAGGTCATTTCTCTAAGAAGATATAACAATCCTAAAAGTCAAAAATAGAAATTCATATTCCTGTAAATCCTCAACTGGATATAGAGTCCAGGTACTGTCATTATCCTATCATACTTAAAACCAAGGAATAAAATACATCAGAAATGATTGTCACAAATAAGATTAATTTTCTCCATTAGATAACCATTTACTTTTCTTCACTTAGAAGACACTTTAAAAATGTCCTTATGAGATTCACATTTAAAATATTCTATATTTTTGCACAGTTATATTTTATAAATATTTGGGAAGGTTAAGTCTTATGTATTTGGAGTGATATTAAATCATAAAGTATGCAAGGAAATATACAAACATACACAAAATTATATTTTATTTCCTTGCCATCGGAAAAGCAACTGATCTGGCAGCCTTAAATTTTACAACAAAAGAATACATCATAGTTTCAACATTGAGTTATTTGCCTCTTTATGATGAGGAAATAGATACCAAGTCATTTTCACTGAAATCTGTGATTTATAGAAATTCCTTTTTTAAGAGTTTTATTGAGATATAATTCACATGCCATAAAATCACCTCATTTAAAGTGAATAATTCAATAATGTTTAGTCACATAGTTGTGCCACTGTCATCACAATCAATTTTGAGACATTCTTATCACTACAAAAAGAAATCTGGTATTCATTAGCATTCACTGGCCACTTCTCCACATACTTCACAGCCCTAAGCAAACATATCAAACTCCACAGACCTAAGCAACCATTAATTTACCTTTTTCTTCTATAGATTTTCCTATTCTAGACACGTAATATTAATGGAATCCTTTCAATGAAGTATTTTGAGACTGGCTTGATTCATTTAACATAATGTTTTTAAGGTTCCTCCATGTTGTAGCATTTGTCAGTACTTCAATTCTTTTTTTATTGCCCAAGATTATGCTTTGTATGATTATGCCACATTTTATTTATCCATTCATCAATTGGTGGATATCTGAGTTGTTTTTACTTTTTGGCTGTCATGAGTAATGTTGTTATGAATATTGTTTAAAAGTTTTTGTGTAGACACAGTTATTCATTTCTTTTGGGAATATGCCTATGTATGGAGTTGCTGAATCATATGGGGTCAATTCTATGTTTAATGTGAAGAACTGCCAAACTCTTTTCCAAATTGACTGCACAATTTTACGTTACCACCAGAAATATATTAAGGTTCCAATCCCTCCACTCAGTTTCTGCAAAAATTCAGTTTGGATTTTGCAGATTTTGATAGGATTGTATTGAATCTGAAAATCAGTTTGTGATTTTAACAGTATTAAGACTTAAGACTTTAACAGTGTTAAGTCTTCCTATCTTTGAATATGGACTGTCTTTCCACTTATTTATATCTTTAATTTATTTCAGTATGTATGTATGTGTTAGTCACCCAAAACTCTAAATAAAAAGTGAAAATCTAAATTGAATGTTTCAAATACTTTTACTATCCATTTGAGCACATTAAACCAAACTCCTAACTGTCAATCCATTGTGCCTTGGGCTGTGCTAAGTCACTTCAGTTGTATCTGACTCTTTGTGACCCTGTGGACTGTATCCCCACTCCAGTACTCTTGCCTGGAAAACCTCATGGGCAGAGGAGCCTGGTAGGCTACAGTCCATGGGGTCGCTAAGAGTCGGACACGACTGAGCGACTTCACTTTCACTTTTCCCTTTCATGCACAGGAGAAGGAAATGGCAACCCACTCCAGTATTCTTGCCTGGAGAATCCCAGGGACGGCGGAGTCTGGTGGGCTGCCGTCTCATGGGGTCACACAAAGTTGGACATGACTGAAGAGACTTAGCAGCAGCAGGACTGTATCCCACCAGGCTCTGCTGTCCATGGGATTTCCCAGGCAAGAATACTGGAGTGGGTAGCCATTTCCTCCTCCAGGGGATCTTCCTGACCCAGGGATCAAACCTGAGTCTCCCACAGTGCAGGTAGATTCTTTAATTTCTTTCAGTAGTTATTTCAAGTTTTTCAGAGTAAAAACTTGTCATTTCCTTTGCTGAATTTGCTCCTAAGTATTTTATTCCATTGTAAATGGAAGTGTTTCCTTAATTTCTTTTTTGGAATGTTTATTGCTAGAATATAGAAGTACACTTGATTTTTATATGTTGCTCTTAAACCCTGTACACTTCTCAGCCTGATTATTAGCTTTAATAGATTTTTAGTGGATTTCTTAAGATTTTCTGTTTACAACATCTGCTCAATGTTATGTGGCAGCCTGGGTGGGTTGAGAGTTCAGGGGAGAATGGATACATATTATGTATGGCTGAGTCACTCTACTGTGCACCTGAAACTATCACAACATTGTTAATCAGCTACACTCCAATATAAAATTAAAAGTTTTTTTTTTTTAAGAATAAAAGAGCAAGGACAAAAGTATAAATGTTCTTTCGAAAATGAAGCAAGAATACAAATTGATGCCTCTGCCTGTTTGCTCTTGCATCAATCTGGGCAGTGCAAATCAGGGACCATGAGTAGAAATAAATAAATACATACTCCATCAAGATCAAGGTAGAAGAAATAATAATAGCTCATAAAGGGGGAAACCAAAGACCAGAGAGGTTGAGTGCATTGTCCAACATCACACAGTCAAGAAATTCCAGAGTCAAGATTCACCTCTGGTTCAGTTTAATTGCAAAGTTTCTCAATTCCTGCTAGTTTCAGAAATTGCTAATGTTTATTTTCTCTCCTATATTTATTTTACACATTTAAGGTAGATAGTAGAGTTGTGCAGTAGTTTGAGCATTTTTTGGCATTGTCTTTCTTTGGGATTGGAATGAAAACTGACTTTTCCAGTCCTGTGGCCAGTGTTGAGTTTTCCAAATTTGCTGGCATATTGAGTGCAGCACTTTCACAGAATCATCTTTTACGATTTGAAATAGCTCAACTGGAATTCATCACCTCCATTAGTTTTGTTCATAGTGATGCTTCTGAAGGCCCACTTGAATTCGCATTCCAGGATGTCTAGCTCTAGGTGAGTGATCACACCGTCGTGGTTATCTGGGTTGTGAAGATCTTTTTTTGTATAGTTCTTCTGTGTATTCTTGCTGCCTCTTCTTAATATCTTCTGCTTCTATTAGGTCCATACCATTTCTGTCCACTATTGTGCCCATTTTTGCATGAAATGTTCCCTTGGTGTCTCTAATTTTATTGAAGAGATATCTAGTCTTTCCCATTCTACTGTTTTCTTCTATTTCTTTGCATTGATCAACGAGGAAGGCTTTCTTATCGCTCCTTGCTATTCTTTGGAACTCTGCATTCAAATGGGTATATCTTTCCCATTCTCCTTTGCCTTTCACTTATCTTCTTTTCACAGCTATTTGTAAGGCCTCCTCAGACAACCATTTTGACTTTTTGAATTTCTTTATCTCGGAGATGGTCTTGATCCCTGCCACCTGTACAATGGCAAAAACCTCCGTCCATAGTTATTCAGGCACTCTGGCTATCAGATCTAATCCCTTGAATCTATTTCTCACTTCCACTGTATAATCGTAGGGGATTTGATTTAGGTCATACCTGAATGGTCTAGTGGTTTTCCCTACTTTCTTCAATTTAAGTCTGAATTTGGCAATAAGGAGTTCATAATCTGAACCACAGTCAGCTTGTTTTTGCTCCTGTATAGAGCTTCTCCATCAGGCTTCAACAGCATGTGAACCACAAACTTCCAGATGTTCAAGCTGGATTTAGAAAAGGCAGAGGAACCAGATATCAAGTTGCCAACATCCGATGGATCATTGAAAAAGCAAGAGAGTTTCAGAGAAACATCTACTTCTGCTTTATTGCCTATGTCAAAACAAACTGTGGAAAATTCTTAAAGAGATGATAATAACAGACCACTTGACCTGACTCCTGAGAAATCTGTATGCAGGTCAGGAAGCAACAGTTAGAACTGGATATGGAAAAATAGACTGGTTGCAAATTGGGAAAGGAGTACATCAAGGCTATATATTGTCTCCCTGCTTATTTAACTTATATGCAGAGTACATCATGCAAAATGCCCAGGTGGGTGAAGCACAAGCTGGAATCAATATTGCTAGGAGAAATATCAATAACTCCAGATATGCAGATGACACCACCCTTATGGCAGAAAGCAAAGAACTAGAGAGCCTCTTGATGAAAGTGAAAGAGCAGAGTGAAAAACTTGCCTTAAAACTCAACATTCAGAAAACTAAGACCATGGCATCTAGTCCCATCACTTCATGGCAAATAGATGGGGAAACAGTGGAAACAGTGACAGCCTTTATTTTGGGGGGTTCCAAAATCACTGCAGATGGTGACTGCAGCCATGGAATTAAAAGACGCTTGCTCCTTGGAAGAAAATCTATGACCAACCTAGAGAACATATTAAAAAGCAGAGACATTAGTTTGCCAACAATGGTCAAGGCTATGGTTTTTCCAGTAGTCATGTATGGATGTGAGAGTTGGACTATAAAGAAAGCTTAGCTCTGAATAATTGATGTTTTTGAACTGTGGTGTTGGAGAAGACTCTTGAGAGTTCCTTGGACTGCAAGTAGGTCCAACCAGTCCATCCTATTAGAAATAAGTCGTGGATATTCATTGGAAGGACTGACACTGAAGCTGAAACTCCAATATTTTGGCCACCTAATGCGATGAACTGACTCATTGGAAAAGACCCCGATGCTTTGAAAGATTGAAGGTGGGAGGAGATGGTTAGATGGCATCACCATCTCAATGGACATGAATTTGAGTAAACTCCATGAGTTGGCAATGGGCAGGGAGGCCTGGAGTGCTGCAGTCCATGGGGTTTGAAAGATTTGGACATGACTGAGTGACTGAACTGAACTATAAAATATAGATAATTAAGTACATCTCTAGATATTTTCTCAGAAATTAACCTTGACAATAATCCAAAATATCTTTTTTTTAAAAAAATTATCACTTAACTCTAATTCATAGTGGATAAACCATGCAAGTACTAATTGAATAGAGACTATCAATTCGGTAGCAGAGTTTTAATAATAAATAAGCAGAAATGTATTGATATTATTTGTCCCTTAAAAGCTCTCTTTTCCTTAAGTAATGGGTATAGTAAGAGTTAGTAAAATTTATGACTTTAAAAAAATTCACAAGCTACAAAAAACTGAAAACACATATCCAGAGCTACTAAATGTATTACTATATGCAATTAATTAAATGGGAGATTATTCACAATATATATATATATGTGAGTGCAATTTATAGAAAATAGTGTTTTTAGCTAAATGTCTTAATTTCAGAATTCAGACTACCTGGGTGAAAATTCTAGTTTTAATTTTAAAAAGTTTTATAATAAACTTCATATTTGGATATCTAAGAACAGAAAAGTCCACCAGCTACTAGTGAATCAATATTAAATAAAAGCACGAAACAAAATTATAATTAGTTTTCTAAGAGTTCTTATTTGAATGAGTACTACTAAAATATTCTTTAAAGGGGGAATAAGATGAAAGAGGAGTAGATGGACATGGAGTACGTCTCTCTCCACAAGTGCATCAATGATACACCTTCAGACACAGAAGTGCATGCAGAACACCAGCTAAGGGCTGACAGGAGTACCTGACCAGCAGAAAAGACTATATAGAACCACACAAAACTCGGTAGGATGAAGGAACTAGGGGGAAAAACAAGAGTGTCAGTAGCACTGGGCCTGTCCTTGGTGGGTGGGGCAACTAAAGCAGGGGTCCGATCCCCATATCAGGGCAATTGTCTGAGTCAGAGGAAAAACATTTAAGGCTGAGAGTGAAAAAAACTTATCTGTGGCAGCCCAAATGGAATGAGACTCAGACAGTCCTTGCTACAGCCATACATACCCCAGACAGGGATTCAGGTCCCCTGGAAGGCACAGGGGCTGGGAGCTGGAGTTTAGGGATCGTGGAACAATCCCAGGGTGAGGGTTGCTGTTGATTGCAGAGAGACAGATCGAGGGGATATGAGGGAGGGGATTGTGGTGGGAAATGCCTGTGGAAGAAAGCCAGGCAGCCATGGAAGCAAGGCGATACTGCTGAGTCATGTGTAGGGTTGGAGCCCTCACCATAGCCTTTCTCTCCCCACCCAACAGCACCGGCATCTGAACAATAGAGAAGCTGGCCCATCAAATGCCTGACACACTGAACTACAGAGTAGGACCCCATGAGAGTGCTCCTTTAAGTGACTGATATGTCAAAATACAGAGTAGAACCCCACCCAGGGTGCCCCTTTAAGTGCCTGGCATGCTGAACAATGGAGAAGAAACCCAGTCAAGGGAGCTAAGTGCCCGAATGGGCAGAACTATGGAGACAGACTGGCCAAAGAGGCCTTATGATCGCCAGCTATAAGAAGCTCAAAAAAAGACTCTGATAGGGCCCTAACTCCTGTGGCAGAGGCAGTCCGTGTCCCTGCACACTTGGAGCCACCAGGGTCCCCGCAAGCCAAGTAGCTGTGCTACCATCACACTCAGCTCTCACTGAGGCGGAGCTAAAGTCTTGCATCTATGTACACAGGGTTACTTGGGTAGTGTCTGACTCTTTGCCACCCTATAGACTGTGGCCTGTCAGGCTTCTCTGTCAGGGAGCAGGGGGCGGGTTCTCCAGGCAAGAATACTGGAGCGTATTGGCCAATACTGGTTGCCATACTCTTGTATAGCACTATCTTTCCTGCTGCCCTAGCTGCCAACTCCCCTGAGTACCTGGTGTTGCCAGAATCCCTGCCATCCAAGCAGCTGAATCACCTTCACACCTGGCCATCACGGGCAAACGCAAGCCCTCCAGGGCAGCCTCAGAAGCAAACCCCAGAAGACGACGCACATGTAGAGGTAGAAATAAAACCACAGTAGAAACGCTGTGGTAGTGTGGCTAAGGACGAAGACCCAAAACCTTCCCAACAGCTGTAAAAGCTGCAGATTAAATCCACACAATCAACTAGGCAGACTCTGTGTCTATGTAATATATAAAAGGTCATTGAGAGCTCCCACAAAAGAAAACACACTAATTCTAATAGCTGTGGATATTGGAGGCAAGAATACACAGCACTATGACCAGATTAGAATCTGAGCTGCCCCCACAGCAGGTCCAGAGATCAGCACAGTGTTAGGGGGCATCTTAAGGAGGTGAAGTGGACTGTGACTCCCAGCGAGGGAAAGCACTCTGAAAGCAGTGACTCAAGGAAGACATTTATTATTCTTATGTTTTGACATGTACTGTAGATTCTTTTGGATTCCCCCCGCCCCCGCCCGTCCTTTTTCCCCCTCTGTTGTAGTTGTCGATTTTATTGGCACTATGAAAATTCATTAAGCTTTTGAGTTTTATTTTTTCTTTCTTTTCTCGGTTGTATTTTTTGTTCTTGTTATAAACCCTGCCTCTACATTGGGAATTGCAGTTCTGTGGAGTTTTCCTTTTTCCTTCTTTTTTTCTTATTCTTTTCTCTTTTTTACAATTTTATTTTTTTAAAAACCTATTATATTTTTCTACATTTATTCCTTTGTTTACCTTTCCTACTGCTCTTTTCCCCAGCAGTCAAACTTTAATGTATATAAATCTTCTTCATTCACCTCTGTTTAACTTTGCATATCTATTCTTTCTTTTTTTTTCTTTCTTTCCTTTCCTCTCAATGTATTTGTTAGCTTTGTTTTCATTTTTTTATTCCCCACTTGGTACCTTGCTTTAGTTTTGTTTTCCAGTTTGTGATTTATTTAGTTTTGTTCTTAACTGATAAATATAATTTCCTTTGTTCCTTTGTTTGCCAGGTCAGTCTACTGTACTCTTTTTGTTGTTGTTGGACTGTTTTGACTTTGCTGATGGGTGTATATGTGTATGTGCATGTTGCATTATTTTAATTAGTATTGGCCTGATTTTGTAACCGCCATTAGTCTGGGGTTCATCTTTGGTTTCTAAATTTTGGATATTTGTTTTAATCTCACTTAAGGCCATAAGAAATCAGTCGTGGAATCTTCGTTCCTGACCAGAGATCAAGTCCTGAGCTTTGGAGTGGGAGCAAGACCCTAGATTATCGCAGAACTAACCCTAGGGTGTATCAAATAGTGAGAACTCACACAAAGGAAACCACTTGAATTAAAAACCCAGCATCACCCTGTCCATCACCTGTGCATCATCCTGTGCATGATGCCACATACAAAAAACAAACAAAAGAAAAATACAAGCCCAATCATCAGCAGAAAGGCTTACCACCTCACTCAGCCTTGCCCATCAGAGAAAAAAATAAACAAACGAATAAAGGAACAAAAAACCCAGCACATATCTCACCCTATACGAAGTTCACACAAACCACTGGACCAAACTTAGGAGGCCAGAAACCAAAAGGAAGAAAGAATTCAACCTTGACACCTGGGAAAAGGAGACCTCAAAAACAATATTTTTTTTTAATGAAATGGTAGAGAAATACTGCACAAATGAAGGAACAAACTAGAAACACAAAAGTCCAAATAAATGAAGCAGAAATAGGCAAAATACCAAAAAAAGAATTCAGAATAATGATAATAAAGATGATCAAAAACTTTGCAAACAAAATGGAGAAAATGCAAGAATCAATTAACAAAGACCTAGAAGAATTAAAGAATAAACATGCAGAGAAAAACAGCACAATTACTGAAACTAAAAATACTCTAGAAGGAATCAAGAGCAGAATATCTGAAGCAGAAGAATGAATCAATGAGCTGGAAGATAAAATGGTAGGAATAACTTCTGAAGAGCAGAATATAGTAAAAAGAATGTAAAGAACTGAGGATAGTCTCAGAGACCTCTGGGACAATATCAAACACACCAACACTTGAATTATAGGAGGTACCATAGAAGAAGAGAAAAAGAAAGGATATTGAGAAAATTTTGAAGAGATTATAGTTGAAAACTTCCCCAAAATGGAAAAGGAAATAGTCAATCAAGTCCAAGAGGCACAAAGAGTCCCATACAGGATAAACCCAAGGAGAAACACACCAACACACATAATAATCAAACTAACAAAGACTAAACACAAAGAAAGAAGATTAAAAGCAGCAAAGGAGATATGACAAGTAGCATACAAGGGAAACCTGATGAGCTTAACAGCTGATCTTTCAGCAGAAACTCTGCAGGCCAGAAGGGAATGGGAGGATATATTTGAAGTAATGGAAGGGAAAAATCTACAACCAAGATTACTATACCCAGCAAGGATCTCATTCAAAATTGATGGAGAAATCAAAAGCTTTCAGACAAGCAAAAGTTAAGAGAATTCCATACCACTAAACCAGCTTTACAATAAATGTTAAAGGAACTTATATAGCCAAGAAATACAAGAGAAGAAGAAAGATCTACAAAATCAACCTAAAACAATTAAGCAAATGGCAAGAGGAACTATACATATTTGTAATTACTTTAAATGCAAATGGATTAAATGTTCAACCAAAAGACACAGACTGGCTGAATGGATACAAAAACAAGGCCCATATATATGCTGTCTACAAGAAACCCACTTCAGACCTAAGATACAGACTGAAAGGGAGAGGATGGAAAAATATATTCCATGCAAATGGAAAGCAAAGGCAGCTGGAGTAGCAATCCTCATATCAGACAAAATAGACCCTAAAATAAAGAATATTACAAGAGATAAAGAAGGACACTACATAATGATCAAGGAATCAATCCAAGAAGACATAACAGTTGTAAATACCTATGCACTGAACATAGAAGCTCCCCAATACATAAGACAAACACTAACAGACATAAAAGGAGAAATTGACAGTAACACAATAATAGTAGGAGATTTTAACACCCCACTCACACCAATGGATAGATCATTAAAACAGAAAATTAATAAGGAACACAAGTCTTAAATGATACATTAGATGAGATAGATCTCATTGATATCTTCAGGACACTCTGTCCAAATGCAAAGGAATACACCTTCTTCTCAAGTACACATGGAACATTCTCCAGGGTAGACCACATCTTGGGTCACAAATCAAACCTCAGTAAATTTAAGAAAATTGAAATCATATCAAGCATCTTCTCTGACCACAACCCTATGAGACTAGATATCAATTACAAGAAAAAAAAATGTAAGAAACACAAACACATGGAGATTAAACAACACATTTCTAAATAACCAACAGGTTACTGAAGAAATCAAAAGGGATATCAAAAAGTTTCTAGAAACAAATGACAATGAAAACACAACAACTCAAAACCTATGGGTTTTGATTTCCTATTTGATTTCCATTTTAGTTCACTGATTCCTAAAATGTCAGTGTTCACTCTTGCTATCTCCTGTTTGACCACTTCCAATTTACCTTGATTCATGGACCTAATATTCCAGGTTCCTATGCAATATTGTACTTTACTGTATCGGACTTTACTTCCATCACCAGTCACATCCACAGCTGGGTGTTGTTTTCCCTTTGGCTCAACCTCTTCATTTCTTCTGGAGCTATTTCTCCATTTTTCTCCATAGAATACCATATTGGGCACCTACCGACCTGGGGAGTTCATCGTTCATTGTCATATATTTTTGCCTTGTCATACTGTTCATGGGGTTCTCGAGGCAAGACTATTAAAGTGATTTGCCATTCCCTTCTCCAGTGGACCACATTTTGTCAGAACTCTCCACCATGTCCTGTCTCTCTTGCGTAGCTCTACACGGTATGACCTATAGTTTCACTGAGTTAGATAAGGCTGTGATCCTTGTGATCAGTTTTATTTATTTTCTATAATTGTGGCTTTCATTCAGTCTGCCCTCTGATGAATAAAGATGAGGCTTGTGGAAGCTTCCTAACAGGAGCAACTGACTGTGGGGGATTCTGGGTCTTGCTCTGATCAGCAGGGCCATGTTCAGTAAATCTTTAATCCAATTTTCTGTTCATGAATGGTGTTGTGTTCCCTCCCTGTAGTTTGACCTGTGGCCAAACTATGGTAGGGGTAATGGCAGTAAAGGTGACCTCCTTCAAAGGATTTATGCCAGCATGCCACAACTCCCAGGACTGTAGTATTCAGTACCCTTGACCCCATGGCAGGCCTCTGTTGGCCCATGGCTCTGCCAGAGATTCCTGAACACTCACAGGCAAGTCTGGCTCAGTCTCTTGTGAGGTCACTGCTCCTTTCTCCTGGGTCCTGGTGCACACAAGATTTTGTTTGTGCTCTCCAAGTGTCTGTTTCTCCAGTCCTGTGGAAGTTCTGTAATCATCTAATGGAGTAAATTGATCATCATTCATAAATTACATACATATATTTGGATCACATACATTTTAAGAAATGTCATTTTTTCCTTGTATCTTCAACCATTTTGTAAGAAATATATGATTAATCTGTTGCATTATAACAGTTTATCTATTTCTTTAATGAAACTTTAGTTTGCTATGAAGAAAAAGTGTTGTTTCAATGAAGACTGTCTTTGTGATTATGTTTTTATAGCACATACAGTTGTCTTTGAAATCTTGTAATGAGTAATTCAATACAGGTTGTCTTCTGTACAAGCATTAAAATTAAAGTTCATTAGGTTAACTTTGATTCATTGCTTGTCCATCAAACATCTGTACAAACATTCTAATGCTCCTCATTAAAAAACTTAAGATAGCGTATTGAATCTATACTATGCCTAATACAAAGGGACCACCAATTACTGTTCCTAAAAAAAACAATTTGAAAGAATTGTTTTTTATGCCAGCACGCCACAACTCCCAGGACTGTAGTATTCAGTGCCCCTGAATGTCACATGTCATCTTCATGTGACATTTACTGTACAGTTATAAAGTATGCATTAATAAAAGCAAGTGATTAGGTTTATCTTTTGACCAACTAAAATGTACTTGCATTATTAGTGTAAGGTTATATAAAGAATTACTTGTTCAATAACTTATCTCTAATGTATATGCAAATCAATACAACCACTAGTAGAAAAGCAGGTAGCACACATTTTGTGCTTCAAAAAAGAAAAGCAGCTTCTTTTTCCTCTTTCTCAAAGGCAATTGTATTTTTATACTAGGAACATAATACGTTTGACTAATTGAAATACAAAATACTGAATAAACGCTCACATGCATAATGCTTGAGGTAAATCAGAATTCATTGAAAATTGTATTCAAATAACATGCAATACTTAATCCCAAATGGTTAATTCATAACCACTTATATTATGGATAATAGTTCGCAAATGTTGTAACAGGAGTAAGAATATTGCCACTAGAAAAAGTTTTCATGCTTTCTGTCACATTTGAATCAATTTATTCAAAGTTACTTTAGCATAAATGTTTTCACGTTTGTTTCATTATATACTTTGACATTTCCAAATCCTAGCCTAGAATAACCTAGAGGTGATCCCAGAAGTGGGAATATCTGGTGCCACAAATGTTTATCTTTTCTCTTATTAGTGCCATACAACAGAGCATCATTAGAGGAAGAAATCCTTTCTCTTCTTCAGGTCATATATAGTTAGCAATGATAGAGTAATAGCTCACACTCTCCCCATTTTGTATGTTATATATATTCTCAGTATAAAATTAAATTTTATAGAAACAATTATTTAAATGGAATCTCCAAAGTAATTTAAATCTCTGAGTTTTCTTTTTAAGTATAACTTTTAAGAATGTTACATAATATTATATATGGCAGAGTTAGTAGTTTTTGCTTTTCAGTAAGCGTGAAAGGATACCTTTTCAGTATCTTTGAATATTTTTTGTACTTCCTATTCTTTATGTCAAAGTCGAAGACACCAGCACTGTAATTGTGTTGAAAAGCATGTTTAAATAGCATATTTTAAAAGTCATCAATTACATTAAAAATATAAATTGTTCTTTACTCATTATCATTAACTCTTCACTTGGTCTTAGCCAAAAGCTGAGAAGCAAGAATATTAACTCTTGCTTTTGCAAAATATAGTTCTTGAATAAGTATCTAATAGTGAGTTTATGCACAAATATTTCCCCAAATAATCCAAAAATATCATGAATGATTTTGTGTTAATAGTGACTTATCAGTTTTTGAAATGTGTATTAACATGTTTAACTGCAATAGCCTTTGCTTAACTAATACACAGGACAACTTTTATTATTAATGATTCAGTATATTTAAAGCACTCATTATTTGAAGAACCTAACACACTTGCAAGGGGGTCCCAGAATTTATAATAGTGGAAGTTTATAGTGTTAAATTATTAATTTTTAAATGGGTTGAACAATTTATATTTCTCATAAGATATATTCAAAAAATGGGTTAAAACCGAAGTGTGAAGGTTTTGCCAAATGAGTTCTCACACAAGGCAGCTGTGTCTCAGTTTCCCAATCTAAATAAACACAGGCTTCCTGCTTTATAGAACAGCAGTAGTTATTACCAAGTCCACTTCATTAGTACAAACAGGCCAAGATTATGGGACAAAAGGCATTGGCTACATTTATTGGTCATTAATAATGTATGATTTTCATAATCTCTTTGGCCATAGACCAAAAGACACTTTTTCCATCTTCCACAAGGAAAATCTAAAGGTCTGATAGATTCTTCATTAAACTAAAGAAGTTAAAAGTCATATGAAGACAATGACCTTGTTCCGCTTTGGACTTCAGTAGATACTAAGTTCAGGCTATAAATCAAACTTTTAAGGAATAATAAAAATAGTCTCTCCTGCTGTTGCTGCTGCTAAGTCACTTCAGTCGTGTCCGACTCTGTGCGACCCCATAGACGGTAACCCACCAGGCTCAGCCATCCCTGGGATTCTCCAGGCAAGAACACTGGAGTGGGTAGTCTCTTCTAACTCCTCAGAAAAATTTTTTTCCATTCTAATTTCAAAAGGAAAATGCAAATAATGCTTTTTGAAGTATACTTTGCATCATAATACTGCTAGCATGATAATGTTTTTCACCAAAATGCCATTGCTTCTTCATCAATAATGTATGTACTATTTCAAAAATATGATAAAATGTAAAAGATTAAAGTAGTTAAAAATTTGGTGTTTATGTCATTCTGTCAGTTTCAGAGAGATTTGGGTGTTTAGAACATTTTACAATTACATGATGCAGAATATGTCACAGAGTTTTTAAAAGGAATACATTAAAATTCATTTTATTAAAGTATATCAGTTAATATCAACAAATAAGTTTTAATTCTTTCAAAGTACTGCTGATAGACATGAAACAAAATTTATTCAGTGATATGATCCATGGGATTATTTTGGGGCACTGTGATAATTCCAAAGATTTTCTTCTTATATTAGATTTGAATTGCTATTTTCATCAAATACTACTTTTATTTTCATCAAATGCTACTTTTAAAGAGGAAAGGTAGACTCTTCTTAGTGAGCATTGTAAACTGAACCAGTGTAAGGTTGTCACCATTATTTTGCTGAGGTCCCACTAACCTGATAATATAAAAAAATTGTTACACTTGTTGATTAATCAGAAATGCTGTAGCAACTGGAAGTCATCTCTCATTGTTTGTTGGTCGCTGGTATTGCGAGCTGTCAGCATATATGTGCAATGTTTTGAAATCTGAGAAATATCCGTGCAATTATAGACAGTTTCACTGTGTCAAAATTTTGCTTCTTTAGTCATTTTCTCTAAATTCAATCCTAGGTTGTTGATATTAAGAATTTGCTTAATTTAAAATCTACTCTTTGTTAAGTTACATAACTTTTTCAATTTAGACTTTGCTATATAAGAATAAAACTCTTGGAAGTCTAAATTTAGATCTAATCTTTGATTATGGAAGTATGAATTTATCAAAGGACTTGTGTAGAGAAACAATTTATTAGTATAAAAAAGTATTGTTGTTGTTCAGTTGCTCAGTCATGTCCAACTCTTTGTGATCCCATGGACAGCAGCAAGCCAGGTTTCCATGTTCTTCACTATCTCCTGTAGTTTGCTCAAACTCATGTGCATTGAGTCTGTGATGCCATCCAACCATCTCATCCTCTGTCATCCCCTTCTCCTTCTGCTCTCAATCTTTCCCAGCATCAGGGTCTTTTCCAGTGAGTCAGCTTTTTGCATCATTTGGCCAAGTATTGGAGCTTCAACTTCAGTATAAATCTTTCCAATAAATATTCCAGGGTTAATTTCCTTTAGGATTAACTGGCTTGATCTCCTTGCTGGACAAAGCACTCTCAAGAGTCTTCAACAACACAGTTTGAAAATGTCAATTTTTTCGCATTCAGCCTTCTTTATGGTCCAACTTTCATGACCATACATAACTACTGGAAAAACCATACACACACACACACACACACACACACACACACACATTTATATATATATATATATATATATATATATATACACACACACACGCACATATATATACATGTATATATGTATATATATATATATATATATATATATATATATATATGAAGTATAGCTATATTTGTAAAGTAGCCAACTCTAGTCTTTTCACAGTAAGCCTTCCAACCCTACCAATCTCCAGATGCTTGCTTACTCATCTCATCACAAATCATTATCTTGGTGATGGTAAATTCACTCAATTTGTTCCCAGAAAGTCTCAGTGGATATTAGAGAGGTGTCAGGTGACAATAGGATCACTCGTCTTATGATATTTGTTTCTACAGTGTCCTTTTGCTACTGTGACTAATTAACTCCCATGAATAGATTGAAGGTGCCAATTTGTAAAAGATTATTTTCAAAAATATTAGTGGAACTTAAAGGCACACAAAACTCTAAATAAAAAGTGAAAATACGAATTGAATGTTTCAAATACTTTTACTATGCATTTGGACCACATTAAACCAAACTCTGAACTGTCAACCCATTGTGTGTTCTGCCATGCTAAGTCACTTCAGTTGTCTCCGACTCTTTGTGATCCTATGGATTTCAGCCCACCAGACTTCTCTGTCCATGGGATTCTCCAGGCAATAATAGTGGAGTGGTTTGCTGTATCCTCTTCTAGGGGATCTTCCTGACCCAGGGATTGAACCCACACCTCTGTGTGCCCTGCATTGGCAGGTGGGTTCTTTAGTGTAGCACCATCTGGGAAGCACCATCAATCCATTAGGCATGTCATAAATTTCACAGTTATTCACTGGGAAGACTAAATGATGAACTATTAAGGACAGTATTTTTTTTTTTTTTTTTGCTGAAATAAATGTATTGGTTACAACCTGATATTCTTCTAAAGCATAGCACTGAAAATCTTCTTGATACAATTGGGAAGCTACTGAAAGAGCAAGGAAAAGAAAGATCAAAGCAAATTTATAACAATGTTTTATCCTTTTTCATGAGAGTTCAGCTTTGAAACTAATCAAATGATCTGTAGAAGAACTCTATTGTGTGCAAATTTCTATCAGAGATTAAGAGATACATTAAATGAAACAATTTGACTGGTGATTTCTGTATAATGAACATTCAATTCAGTTTTGGAAGAGCACTAAGGAAAATGTCTATAAAGTATGCATTTATCTTCAAATTGATAAAGGTTAGAGAATAAGAAGGAGCACCACTAGAGCACATTTAATCACATATATGAACTTGTTATCTGAATTTTGAAAGGCTGGAATTTTTTCCTCTATTTCCTGAAACACATATATCAGCCAATTAAATGATATGAGTTGATAGATAGTTCTCAAAAGCAATTTCAAGGTCAAATAAGTGTAAGCATTTAGAATGAAGGAAAAGATTATCCAAATGAATTTATTTAACCTCATAAAAGCACATTTTTCTCTCAGACAACACAGATGAACTGTACTCTAGCAGTGATTTCAATTTCATTGTGCTAAAAATATATTTCAATATTCTGTCATTTTTCCTCACTCCTTCTCAACAACTGCAGATGGTAACAATTCTCTCAAAAGTGGTTTCCAAAGAGAGATATTCAGTCAATTTTCTCTCCAATATATTCTTTACAGACAAGTATTCTTATTACCCCCATTTTCCCAGTCACTGATCTGCATATTGGAAGAACTTGGGCCATCATTTGACTCATAAATTTAGGTCAAGTTGCCTTTTCAACATGATAAAATGATCAACAATATGACTACATCACATTTTCCCAATAGAAGACTACTGTAATATCCACAGAGTATTTTGTTACTATGTGAAGATAATATATTTCCTAGGAAGGATATTTGTTTCTTCAAAGCTAAATGCTATTAATGAGTTACAGAAGACCTCAGGGAATGTTGTTTTAATTGTAATTAATTTGAACTCCACTAATTCACAATGCACGTTATTTTGAAATTGCACTGAGTTAATCTGTGCTTGTCTCATACTATCTCTTTGGGGAAAAGTTTGCTAAGCTAATCAAATGGTGTCAATAGTATTAAGGGAGAATGTATAGTCCACTAAAAAAAAAACTATATTTAAAAGAATATTTTTCTTGCTTTTTTGTAAATTAATTTATTTATTTTAATTGGAGGCTAATTACTTTACAATATTGTAGTGGTTTTTGCCATACATTCACATGAATCAGCCATGGGTGTACATGTGTCCCTGATCCTGAAACACGTCCCACCTCTCTCCCCATTCCATTCCTCAGGGTTGTCCCAGTACACCAGCCCTGAGCACCCTGTTTCATGCATCAAACCTAGACTGAATATTTTTAAATTATTTTTTTAATGAAGGATAATTGCCTTATAGAATTTTGTTGTTTTCTGTCAAACCTCAACATGAATCAGCCATAGGTATACATATATCCCCTCCCTTCTGAATCACTCTCCCATATCCCTCCCAATCCCATTCATCTTGGTTGATACAGGGCCCCCGTTTGAGTTTCCTGAGCTATACAGCAAATTCCCATGGATATCTATTTCACATATGATAATGTAAGTTTCCATGTTACTCTTTCCATATACCTCACCCTCTCCTCTCTTCTCCCCATGTCATAATTCTATTCTCTATGTCTGTTTCTCCATTGTTGCCCTGTAAATAAATTCTTCAGTACCGTTTTTCTAGATTCCATATATATGCATTAGAATATAATATTTATCTTTCTCTTTCTGACTTACTTCACTCTGTATAATAGGTTCTAGGTTCATCCACCTCATTAGAACGACTCAAATGTGTTCCTTTTCATGGCTGAGTAATATTCCATAGTGTATATGTACCACAACTTCTTTATCCATCCTTCTGTTGATGGACATTTGGTTGCTTCCACTTTCTAGCTATTGTAAATAGTGCTGCGATGAGCAATGGGATACATGGGTCTTTTTAAATTTTAGTTTCCTCGGGTATATGCCTAGGAGTGGGATTGCTGCATCATATGATGGTTTTATTCCTAGTTTTTTAAGGAATCTCCATACCATCTTCCATGATGGCTATATCAATTTGCATTCCCACCAAGAATGCAAGAGCATTCTCTTTTGTCCACACCTTCTCCAGCATTTATTGTTTGTACACTTTTTGATGATGGCCATTCTGACTGATGTGAGGTGATAGCTCATTGTAGTTTTGATTTGCATAATTATTTGATTTCCTATGATCTGACCCTATAAGCAAGAGAGCAAAAGAGACACAGATGTAAAGAACAGACTTCTGGACTCAGTGGGGAAAGGCGAAGGTGGAATGATTTGAGAGAATAGCATTAAAACATTTATATTACCATATGTAAAATAGATGACCAGTGTAAGTTCAACGCATGAAGCAGGGGACTCAAAGCCGTTGCTCTGGGACAACCCAGAGGGATGTGTTTGGGAGGGAGGTGGGAGGGGATTTCAGGATGAGGGGAACACATGTACATCTGTGGCTGATTCATGTCAATATATGGCAAAAACCACCACAATATTGTAAAGTAAATAGTCTCTAATTAAAATAAATTAATTTTTAAAAAAGGACTTTTGTGCCTATATTTATGAAGAATATTGTCTGTCGCTCTTATATTCTTTTCTTTTTTATTTCATAACATCTTTTTTTTTGTTGTTTTTTGGTTTTAGGTATCAGAATAATGCTGGTCCCTATATGAGTTGTAAACTATTCCTTCTTCTTTTATTTTTTGGAAAGGTTTATATAGAATTGTTTTTATTTCTTCCTTAAACATTTTCAAAAATTTGCCTTTAATTCCCTCCAGACTTGATGTTTTCTTCATGGGAAAATTTTCAACAACAACCAAAAAAAGCAAAATTCTTTAATAGTTAGAGAACTGTTCAGATTATGTATTTTCTTCTTGAGAGAGTCTTGATAATCTGTGTTTTTCAAGGAATTTGTATATTTCTTCTGAGTTGTCCAGTTTGTTGGGAAAAATTGTATTTAATTATTCTCTTATTGTATAGTGTCTGTAGGATCTTTGGTGATGGCTCCTCTTTTGTTCCTGATATTGACTGATTTTTTTTCCTTTGATTGGTCTAGCAAAGAGATATATCATTTTTTTTTAAAGTTTTCAAAGGACAAGTTTTGACTTGTTCATTTTCTTTAATGTTTGTTTTCTATTTTATCAGATTTATTTTGTATTTATTTTCTAGCTTAAGTTGTTATCTTGGGACATTAATCTTAGACTCCTTCTTTTCTAACATAAACATTTAAACTTATACGTTTTCCTCTAAGAACACCTTTAGTTATTTGCATCTCATTAATTATGACATACTGTATTTTCATTGCAATTCAGTTTGGAATAGTTTATTCAGCTTTTTGATTTCTTTTTTTTTTTTCCTCATAGAAGTATGTTGTTTAAATTCCAAATACTGTGATTTTTCCTAAGTATCTCATTGTTATTTACAGTTCAATTCCATTTAAGTTCAATAAATCCTGTGTACTTTCAGTCCTTTTAAATTTAATAAGATTTGTTTGTTTTATAGTACAGCAAATGATCTACCTTGGTGAATATACTTGGAAAATAATTCATTTCCTGCAGTTTTAGAATGTAGTGCTCAGTATGTAAGTATCAATGTGGTTGATTGTGCTGTTTGGATCCTCTGTTTCTTACTGATATTTACAGTAAGAATCTGTCTGCAATGCAGGAGGCCCCAGTATGATCCCTGGGTTGCGAAAATCCCTTGGAGAAGAGAATGGCTACCCACTCCAGTATTCTTGCCCAGAGAATTGCATGAACAGAGGAGACTGGCAGTTTACAGTCCATTGGGTTGCAAAGAGCCAGACATGGCTGAGTGACTAACACACTTGTTCTGTAGTTGCAAAGAAGATGCTATTAAAAATCCCCTACTATTTATGGGATTGCCTATTTGTCAATTTAATGCCATCATTTTTGCTTCTCATGTTTTGAAGAGACTAAATGCATATACACATAAAATTAATATAGCTTCCTAATGAATAAGCACATTTATAATTATGGAATAGTCTTTATTTTTGCTAACACTTTTTGTCTTGAAATCTGTTTTCCTAATATTAACATAGCCACTCGGGTTCCTTATGTTTACTGTTCAATTGATATATCTTTCCCCATCCATTTATACTCAAACTATCTGTATTTTTGTATTTATTTATTTTTTATTAGTTTATCTATCTATTTTTTTAACTTTACAATATTGTATTTGTTTTGCTATACATTGACATGAATCCACCATGGGTGTACATGTTTTCCCCTTCCAGAATCCCCCTCCCACCTCCCTCCCTATCCCATCCCTCCGGGTCATCCCAGTGCACCAGCCCCGAGCACCCTGTATCATACATCGAACCTGGACTGGCGATTCGTTTCACATATGATAATTTACATGCTTCAATGCCATTCTCCCATATCCTCCTGCCCTCGCCCTCTATATTTTGTATTTAAAATGCATCTCTTCTAGACAGCATAAAGTTTGATTTTGCTTTCTATTTTTACTTAGAGTGTTTACTTTGTTAATATTGAACGTAGCTATTGATTACTTTGATTTGGCTTCCCATTTTATTGTTAATTTTCTGTTTTTCCTCTTTTTTTTAACTTATGTTCTTTATCTGCCTCTTTTTGGATTATCTGAATTTTTTTGATTTCTGTTTTAATTTATTTATTGGATTTCTAGCTATATTTCTTTGCATTTTAGTGGTTGCTCTAGGAATTAAAATATATATTCTTAAATTTTCATAATCTACTTAAAATTAATGTTGTATTGTTAAAAAAAATATTCTGACACTTGTTAAAACTCCAAGGAAGATTTTATTCAATACTCCTGACAGGTGTGAAGACAATTTCAATAGAGGAGAGAAATGAAATGAAGTGAAAGTCGCTCAGTTGTGTCCGACTCTTTGCTACCTCATGGACTATATATTCCATGGAATTCTCCAGGCCAGAATACTGGAGTGGGTAGCATTTCCCTTCTCCAGGAGATCTCAAGGAGCACAGTGAGGGGGAGATGGTTGGGCAATGGAAAATTATTGAGGAGACATCAAGCGTAGGGGCATTCTTGATAAATGAACTCAACAGAATTCTTGCTGAAGGCAGGCCAAAGTAATCAAATATCTAGGGTATGGGATTCTTTCTAAACTAATTTGTAGGATTCGACAGGCCAGAGACAGTGTTGAAGAATAAGATACAGGTACAAAGAGGGCTCAGAGAAGCCTATCTAAAATTTGGTGAAGGAGAGAGCCTTTGTCAGTACTACTGTACATAAAATGTAATAATTTACTGTATTTACTATGACTTATTTTTTGGAGAATAAATATCAAGATAAAGAGTATTAAGCAAGAAGTTGTCAACTTTTTCACACAACAATGTTTTTCACCTACCCATTTGGTCAATCTTCTACAGACTTCTGGAAGACACTTAAAGCATATAATTTCTTTATTAAAAGAAGTAAAATAAATATTGGGGAAGAAGAAAAGTATTTGATAAAAACTGTTCTTATAAAAATTGATAAGGAAACTCTAAAAGATACTAATTATATTTTACTTGAGATCAATTATTTAAAATGTCTGTGTTTTCTCTTTATCACTTTTCTAGACAGTCAATCCTAGGGAAATCAGTCCTGAATATTCACTGGAAAGACCATGGGTCATGGGTGTGTAAGAGCATCTACACACCAAGAGTATTTTGACTGCAATTATTCCAATTCTGACCTAGTTGGAACTTCTATTTGTTATCTTTTAAAACTTATATTTCCACCCTTGCTACCACCACAATATTGTAACAGTCTTTAGGGTTTTCTTTTATAACTATTTTTAAAATGAAAGAAATATAATTTATTGAAAATAAGGTGAAGTGCAATAGTGGACATCGTTTGCAGTCTTCATTTTCTTCTTTTACTTTAGGTTACTTTTGACTATAGTAGAGTATACTATCATAAGTGCATTACTAAAGGATGTGTTACTACTCAGAAAACTGATGTCTATTATTATGCTTATGTAGAGTTGAATGAAATGAATAATAATATTGTACTTCAAGCTTTAAGTACAATTTAAATTTTTACCATATTCACTCACTAACCCAACCCCCTCAACAAATTCCTAAAAATATATTTTCAGTACAGGATTAAGAAATAAGCATCCTCTGGGTGATTAATGAATATATCTCTCATAAAGTATCAAACAGCCCCCAGTTTTTAATCTTGACTCATCATTTTAACATACTGTACCTCTGTGACTATTAAGTATCATGCACTGACATACTCCAGTATTATTGCCTGAAGAATCCCATGGACTGAGGAGCCTGGAAGACTATATTCCATGAGGTCACAAAGAGTCAGACGTGACTGAGTGACTAAGCATGCATGTATTCAATAACATAAACTAATCTTCCTGCACAAAAATTTTGCAGATTGCCTAGGGTGTCATATAGTTAATTTTGGCCAACTTCTGCCATTACATACATAAAT
This sequence comes from Giraffa tippelskirchi, assembly GCF_054371585.1. Lineage (NCBI taxonomy): Eukaryota > Metazoa > Chordata > Mammalia > Artiodactyla > Giraffidae > Giraffa > Giraffa tippelskirchi. Next base: position 68,025,150 of record NC_137289.1, read on the forward strand.
AAAATCTCTTTTTATGTATTGTAGAATGTCTAAAACATTTTTATCTTATGAGTTTATCATTACTGTATATTTTGTCATATTGCAATGTATATTATTCACGGGTGCATGTAGTATTTTATACTCATAGGACTGAAGTTTTTATACCCTTTATAACTGACAAATTATTTGAGTGTTATGTGGTGACTACCTTATGAAAAGTTATTTTTATTCTTCAAAGCCTGAACATAAGGATGCAACCAACTAACAATACATCCCAATCTACTTTTTTAATACGAAGCATTTCAGCTATTTTTCAGAAATGCTATATGATATATATCCCTCAGAAATACACATTTACACTGTTAGATTTCATAGGGGTACAGTGAAATCTGTATTATACTATTTATTTTACATTTGAAAGAATTGTCTTTATCACACACGATTAAAATGACTGTAATTCAAAACATTTTTCCTCAGATTGAAGTAAAAATTGTAGTGCTCATATTATTTCTATTTGTCACTTTGACTAGGCACTTCCCTTTGTTTAAAACACTAAATTGTTACTTCAAAGAATGTCTCATTTTATGTTTATACTTTTTGATACAACTATCTAATAATCAAAATATGTCATTGCTTTTTACCCTTTGTATTGTATGTTATTACCATATATTTCAAAACATATGTATCTACCTGCACCTATTTATACCTACATTCTTGTGTAAATATATGCAATCTTCTATCACTTTAATGATTTTCATTTAATTTATATGAGAATGATCTAAATTTTCTGTGAGAAACAAAGTGCATTTGTTTTTAAATAAAAGGAAGCAATTATTACATTTGATAAAATATGAAGTTACCATCTAAAATATATACAAGACAAACTTTTAAAAGCCCATGACAATAAGATATTAACTACAAAATATAAATTAATTGTAGGCACATATATGCATGTATGTGAATGTACACATATCACTTCTATTCCATCATTATTTTGAATGGTATGAATGTTAGGCACTGATGTTATAAACGCTAATATGTTTGTTTGATATTAGTTGTGTTTATTCCAAAGGCTAACAAACACATCTGATGGTATAGAATTCATCTGCAATGCAGGAGACCTGGGTTCGATCCCTGAATTGGGAAGATCCCCTGGAGAAGGAAATGACAACACACTCCAGTATTCTTGCTGGGATGATCCCATAGAGGAGCCTGGTGGGCTACAGTCCATGGGGTCTCCAAGAGTTGGACATGACTGAGCAGCTTCACTTTTACTTTTCAGTTGTGTTTGTAACATTTGGAACATGACTAATGGAATCTAATAAAATTTTTTAAATTAGATGATATACAAAATGTACTCAGTTAAGGGACATAAAATATATTTCAATTATATTTTACTAACTCTATGATATTATATATAAATAATTGGCAAGACTGCTGGAAATAAACACAGTAGTTGAGTAATGAAAACTTCATGCATTGTATTGTTCCTAGAGGTGTAATATTGTCAGAGCAATTTAGATTTTGAAAATATATATATTTTTTGCCTAAGTAAATAGCATGAATCACCACAGAGCTATAATAAACTTTTTAATATGTAATCATTAAGGTATAAAGCGTATTTTAAAAAAAGAGTACTATAATATTATATTGACTATGTCAAATTGATTTGATAAAATATTCTAGTTTTAATAGTAAGTTTCATTTTACAACTAATGAAATCACACAATATCATGAAATGTCTAATTAAAAAATTTCCATTTTTCAATTATATAATGATTGCTTTGTGAAATCAACAGATGATTAAAACTTTGGTAAAAATATATTTTGAGCTGAAATTGAAGCACTTTAGGAAAAAATGCAAAATATCAACATAGTTCATACTTATTGACTCATTTAGATGCAAATTTACTTTTAATTGTTTTGATAAAAATAAATATAGATATATCCTATATTTAAATTTGTTTTTAAACACTTTCTTATGGCACAGTAGCTCAAAAATCTTTCTGCACTTCATATGATAAAAATTTAACATATGATTTGTCTGACTTACAAATGTGGATCCTTGGTCATCAGCAGGGCCAAGCAAGTAAGTGTAACTATCTCAGTATAAATCCATGACTGTCTTCAGCAAGACCCTCAAGTCTTCTCCCCTGCTAACTTTGATTTAGTACAGTAACACTCATTTGTTGTTGTTGTTTAGTCACTAAGTCCTGTCCAACTCTTTGCAACCCCATGAACTGCAGCATTCCAGGCTTCCCTGTCCTTCACTATCTCCTGGAATTTGCTCAAACTCATATTCATTGAGTCAGTGATGCTATCCAACCATTTCATCCTCTTTAGCCTCCGTCTCTTTCTGCTCTCAATCTTTCCCAGTATCAGGGTCTTTTCCAATGCTCTTCACATCGGGTTGCCAAAGTATTGTAGCTTCAGATTCAGCATCAGTCCTTCTAATGAATATTTAGGGTCGATTTCCTTTAGGATGAACCAGTTTGATCTCCTTGCAGTCCAGGGTGCTCTCAAGAGTGTTCTACAGCACCACAATTTGAAAGAATCTATTCTTTGGTGCTCAGCCATCAGCTCAGATGGTAGAGAGTCTGCCTGCAGTGCAGGAGACCGAGGTTCAATCCATGGGTCAGGAAGATCCCCAGGAGAAGGAAATGGCCACCCACTCCATTATCCTTGCCTGAAAAATTCCATTGACGGAGGAGCCTGGCAGGCTACAGTCCATGGGGTCGCAAAGAGTCAGACACGACTGAGCGACTTCACTTTCACTTTTCACTTTCACAGCCGTCTTTAGAGCCCAAATCTCATATCCATACATGGCCACTGGAAAAATCGTAGCTTTGGCTATACAGAACTTTGTTCGCAAATTGATTTCTCTGCATGTTAATATGGTGCCTAGGTTTGTCATAGCTTTTCTTCCAAGGAGCAAGCGTCTTTTAATTTCAAGGCTGCAGTCATTGTCCACAGTAACTTTGGAGCCCAATAAAATAAAATCTGTCACTGCTTCCACTTTTCTCCCTTTTATTTGCTGTGAAGTGATGTGATCAGATACCATGATCTTAGTTTTTTGAATGTTGAGTTTTAAGCCAACTTTTTCACTCTTCCCTTTCATCTTCATCAAGGGGCTCTTAGTTCTTCTTCACTTTCTTCCATTAAGGTCTTTCTTGGTTGCTCAGAGGGTAAAGAATCTGCCTTCATTGCAGGAGACCCAGGTTCGCTCCCTGGGTTGGGAAGATCCCCTGGAGAAGCGAATAGCAACCTACTCCAGTATTCTTGCCTGGAGAAACCCATGGACAGAGGAGTTTGGTATGCTACAGACTACGGGTTTGCAAAGGGTTGGACATGATTGAGCAACTAACACTACTACTACTTCGGCATTAAAGTGTATCATCAGCATATCTGAGGTTGTTGATATTTCTCCTGGTAATCTTGATTTCATCTTGCAATTCATCCAGCTGGTCATTTCACATGATGTACTCTGAACATAAGTAATAAACAGGGTGAAGGTATACAGCCTTCTTATACTACTTTCCCAATTTGGAACCAGTCCATTTTTCCATGTCTGCTTTAACTGTTGCTTCTTTACCTGCATACAGGTTTCTCAGGAGACAGGTAAGATAGTCTGGATTTCCATCTCTCTAAGAATTTTCCACAGTTTGTTGTGATCCGCATAGTCAAAAGTGCATAGTCAATGAAGCAGAAGTAGATGTTTTCCTGGAATTCTCTTGCTATCTCTATGATCCAACAAATGTTGGTAGTTTGATTTCTGTTTGCTCTGTCTTTCTAAATCCAGCTTATACATCTGGAAGTTCTCAGTTCATGCACTGCTGAAGCCTCAAAAATGAATACTAATATATTAGTTAATATTAGATGACCAGAACAACTGAATGCACTTTGTTAAACATCTCTTTTATTAGACATAAAATAAAACAAGTTGCACCAGAAAATGAAGAGCAACAGGTTTACCAAGTTTTTTTTCTCTATGGTCTAGCCTCCATCAATGGCAAAAGTATTAGTAACAAATAAATATTAATTGCTTATATATTTGCTAAGATATTAGAATATATTCCTTAAAAATGAAAGGAATTTTTGTATAAAAGCAAATGAAACAATTGACAAAGTATTAATTTCTAAAATATACAAGCAGCTCATACAACTCAATACCAGAAAAACAAGCAACCCAATCAAAAAGTGGGGAAAATATCTAAACAGACATTTCTCCAAAGAAGACATGCAGATGACTAACAAACACATGAAAAGATGTTTACATCACTCATTATTAGAGAAATGCAAATCAAAACTATAAGATATCACCTCACACCAATCAGAATGACCATCAACAAAAGTCTGCAAACAATAAATATTGGGGAGGGTGTAGACAAAAAAGAATGTTCTTGCACCGTTGGTGGGAATGTAAATTGATATAGCCACCATGGAAGACGGTATGGAGATTCCTTAAAAAAACTAGGAATAAAACCATCATATGATGCAGCAATCCCACTCCTAGGCATATACCCTGAGGAAACCAAAATTGAAAAAGACACATGTATTCCATTGCTCATTGCAGCACTATTTACAATAGCTAGAATGTGGAAGCAATCAAATGTCCATCAACAGAAGGATGGATAAAGAATTTGTGGTACATACACATGATGGAATATTACTCAGCCATGAAAAGGAACACATTTGAGTCAGTTCTAATGAGGTGGATGAACCTAGAATCTATTATACAGAGTGAAGTAAGTCAGAAAGAGAAAGATAAATATCATATTCTAACGCACATATATGGAATCTAGGAAAACGGTACTGAAGATTTCATTTACAGGGTGGCAGTGGAGAAACAGACATAGAGAATAGACTTATGGACATAGGGAAAAGAGAGGAGAGGGTGAGATATATGGAAAAAGTAACATGGAAATATGCATTACCATATGTAAAATAGATAGCCAACAGTAATTTGCTGTATGGCTCAGGAAACTCAAACAGGGACTCTGTATCAACCTAGAGGGGTGGACTAGGGAGGGGTATGGGAGGGAAATTCAAAAGTTCAGGGATATATGTATACCTATGGCTGATTCATGTTGAGGTTTGACAGAAGACAGCAAAATTCTGTAAAGCAATTATCCTTCAATTAAAAAATAAATAAATTTTAAAAATGAAAGGAGTTTTTCTGAGACTAGGGAGAGGAGCTGGTCCAATTCAAGAAGTTAAAAACAAATAAGTGCAAATACCTGGGATTTAAATTAAAAATTTAATATTAAGAAGGTAGTTCTTCTCTTGCCCCATAAGGTATATAGTTTATAATGTTAGAACATGTATAAGGAATATGTCATAAGTTTACTCTTTAAAATACTTACCTTCTATGCACGTGTGTGTTTGTGTTAATTGCTCAGGTGTGTCCAACTCTTTTGCGACCCCATGGGCTGTAATCCACCAGGGTCCTCCATCAGTGGAATTCTCCAGGCAAGAATACTGGAGTGTGTTGCCATTTCCTTCTCCAGGGAATCTTCCCTGGCCCAGGGATTGAACCTGCGTCTCCCACATTGCAACCAGATTTTTTGCCAACTGAGCCGTGAGGGACGCCCCACCTACTATCCATATACAAAGGTTATTTAAGTTATCTTTTTAACACATGATTGAAGGCAAATAAATTATAATTAATTTTTTTGTGTTCCTGTGCATTTACACGAAACTCATGGATATATTAAAGCGTTATATCAAGAATAAGACTGCCAGATAAAATACAAGATATCCAGATAAATTTGAATTTCAGATAAGCAGCATTTTTTTTTTAGTATAAGTAGATCTAAATATTTCATGAGGCATACTTACAAATTACTTGTAGTTTATATGACATTCAAATTTACTGGGCAACTAGTACTTTTATGGAGAAGGCAATGGCACCAAACTCCAGTACTCTTGCCTGGAAAATCCCAGGGACGGAGGAGCCTCCATGGGGTCTCGAAGAGTTGGACACGACTGAGCGACTTCACTTTCACTTTTCACTTTCGTGCATTGGAGAAGGAAATGGCAACCCACTCTAGTGTTCTTGCCTGGAGAATCCCAGGGATGGGGGAGCCTGGTGGGCTGCCGTCTATGGGGTCGCACAGAGTAGGACACGACTGAAGCGACTTAGCAGCAGCAGTACTTTTATTTGTCAAATTTGGCACAACTAGTCAAGAAGCACTCTTAAAATACTTTGGATTCAAAATAAAAATATGATCTTGGAATATTCTCTGTTAACTATTATATTTGTATTAACTACAATAAGACTTCAGTATCTTTCTGTAATGTGCCTGCAGGATTTAATATTGTGATCATTACTGACATTGCTCAACCTGTCTTCTTGTTCTTCAGTTGCTCATTCATGTCCAACTCTTTGCAACCCCTTGGACTGCAGCACGCCAGACATTCCTGTCCTTCATCATCTCCAGGGGCTTGCTCAAACTCATATGCATTGAGTCAGTGATTCCATCCAACCATCTCGTCCTTTGTTGTCCCCTTCTCTTCTTGCCTTAAATCTTCCCCAGCATCAGGGTCTTTTCCAATTACTCGGTTCTTTGCATCAGGTGGCCAAAGTATTGGAGCTTCAGCTTCAACACCAGTCCTTCCAATGAATATTCAGGACTGATTTCCCTTAGGATTGACTGGTTTGATCTCCTCACAGTCCAAGGGATTCTCAAGAGTGTTCTCCAGCACCTCAATTTGAAAGCATCAGTTCTTTGGTGCTCAGCCTTCTTTCTGGTCCAAATCTCACATCTGTACATGACTACTGGAAAAAACATAGCTTTGACTTTATGGACCTTTGTTGGCAAAGTAATGTCTCTGCTTTCTAATATGCTGTCTAGGTTTGTCATAGCTTTCCTTCCAAGGAGCAAGTGTCTTTTAATTTCATGGCTGCAGTCACCATCCACAGAGACTTTGGAGTACAAGAATATAAAATCTGTCACTGCTTCCACTTTTTACCCTTCTATTTGACATGAAGTGATAGGAACAGATGCCATGATCTTAGTTTTCTGAATGCTGAGTTTGAAGCCAGCCTTTTCCCTTTTCTCTTTCACCTTCATCAGGAGGCTCTTTAGCTCCTCTTTCAGTTCAGAGCAGTCGCTCAGTCGTATTCAACTGTTTGCGACCCCATGGACTGCAGCACGCCAGGCCACCCTGTTTATCACCAACCCCCAGAGTTTACTCAAACTCATGTCCATTGAATCAGTGATGCCATCCAGTCATCTCATCCTCTGTCGTCCCCTTCTCCTCCCGCCTTCAATCTTTCCCAGCATCAGGGTCTTTTCAAACGAGTCACTTCTTGGCACCAGGTGGCCAAAGTATTGGAGTTTCAGCTTCAGCATCCTCTTTACTTTCAGCCATTAGAGTGGTATCATCTGCATATCTGAGGTTGTTGATATTTCTCCTGGCAATCTTGACTCCAGCTTGTGATTCATACTACCCAGAATGATGTTGCTTTGAAGTTAAATAAACCAGGTGACAATATACAGCCTTGACATACTCCTTTACCAGCTTTGAACCAGTCCATTGTTCCATGTCCAGTTCTAACTCTTCCTTCTTGACCTGCATACAGGTTTCTCAGGAGACAGGAAGGTGTTTTGGTACTTCAATCTCTTGAAGAATTTTGCATATAGTCAAAGCCTTTAGCATAGTCAATGAAGCAGAAGTAGATGTTTTTTCTGGAACTCCCGTGTTTTCTCCATTATCCAACAAATGCGGACAATTTTCTCTCTGGTTCTTCTGCCCCTTGATACCCAGCTTGTACATCTATAAGTTCTTGGTTCACATACTGCTGAAGCCTTGCTTGAAGGATTTTGAGCATAACTTTGCTAGCGTATGAACTGAGTGCAATTGTACATAGTGTGAACATTCTTTGACACTGTACTTCTTTGGGATTAGAATGAAAACTGATCTTTTCCAGTGCTGTGACTACTGAAGAGTTTTCCAATTTTGCTGACATACAGAGTGTAGCATTTTAACAACATCAACTTTTAGGATTTTAAATAGCTGGCTTGTTGCATGAGTGTTAAGTCATCAGTATTTAAATTCTTGACGTGAAATAAAGTAAACTTTATAACATTATTGATCATTTTATATGAAAATATAATAAGATTATTGAATAACTCTTAGAATTGCATTTATTTTTTGATGGTTTGTTTATTCTTCCCCTCATTTTTAGAAAATAATGAAAACGGAATATTTTAACCTTCCCCTCATGCTGAAAGAATCACTGCACTAATTAAAATGATTTTAATTCATTACTCCTGTTCATTACTGATCTACAGTTTTAAAGGAAAGAATTGACGAAATGTTACATAGTCCAAACACATTTACTCAGTAAACACTGGCGAGGCATTGTGCTAAAATGGAAAGAGTACAAGGTTTTGAGTCTTAAGCAATGTATTTTAAACTCTACTTCAGTCACTTAATTAATTGTCTGGCCTTATAAATGTATTTAACCTCCTCATTTTCAGTTTCCTCATCTGTTGCAATAAAAAAATTACTTACTCTATAAGGTTACAATAATAATTAAATAAAACATACCAGACAATGCATTGGCATGTAGTTGGTTTTTAATAAATATTATTAATCTTTTACTGAAAGTCAAACTATAAAGTCAAACTACTTTATGCAAAAAAAAAAACAACAGGTGTGTGTGCATTTAAATTGTATTTGTTTTGCCCTTGTATCATAAATGTTTATAAATTTGTAGAAAATGTTAAACATATAGAAAAAAACATTAAAACCTTAAAAATCAATGTGGTACCATCTCACACCAGTCAGAATAGCTGCTATCAAAAAGTCTACAAACAAGAAATGCTGGAGAGATTGTGGAGAAAAGGGAACCCTCTTACACTGTTGGCAGGAATGAAAATTAGTACAGCCACTATGGAGAACAGTGTGGAGATTACTTAAAAAATTGAAAATAGAACTGCCATATGACTCAGCAATCCCACTACTGGACATACACACCGAGGAACCCAGAATCGAAAGAGACACGTCTACCCCAATGTTCATCGCAGCTGTTTACAATAGCTAGGACATGGAAACAACCTAGATATCCATAGGCAAACAAATGGATAAGAAAGCTGTGGTACATATACATAATGAAATGTTACTCAGCTATTAAAAACACATTTGAATCAGTTCTAATGTGGTGGATGAAACTGAAGTCTATTATATAGAGTGAAGTAAGACAGAAAGAAAAACACCAATACAGTATATTAACACATACATATGGAATTTAGAAAGATGGTAATGATGAGCCTATACAAGAGACAGCAAAAGAGACACAGATATAAAGAACAAACTTTTGGACTCTGTGAGAGAAGGCGAGGATGGGATGATTTGAGAGAATAGCATTGAAACATGTATATTACCATATGTGAAATGGATCACCAGCCCAAGTTTGATGCATGCAGCAGGGCACTCAAAGCCGGTTCACTGGGACAACCCTGAGGGATGGGATGAGGAGGGAGGCAGGAGGGGGGTTCAGGATGGGGAACACATGTACGCCCATGGTTGATTCATGTCAAGGTATGGTAAAACCACAATATTGTAAAGTAATTAGCCTCCAATTTAAAAACAATAATAATAATTAATTAAAAAAATAAAAATCCCTTATGCATAATTACTGTTAAAATGTTGATATGACACTGTGATTTATTCCAATCATTTTTTAAACATTAGAATATATGATTGTTTTTATTTTGGTTTGAAAACAGTGTGATCATAAACTAGTTGATGTCTTCATTTTTTTTAAATTTAATATTATGTCTTTAGCTCTTTCAGTGTCATTAACTGTTCTGTGAAATTTTATTTTTAGTTGCTCTATTATGTTGTATACCTTCCACTGTATTTTGATCCATTCACTTGAAGTCACATACTCGTTGAAATATATCATAATATATTATGATATGTTCACATGTTCAACGTTAGTTTAACTCTAGAAGTAATCATTTAAGTTTTTCAAATACTGAAATGTATCTGTGAATTTACATTTGCACACTCTGTTGTTTTTAATTTATGCAGTTTAAATTTTACCATAAGCAATAAAAATGTTTCTTCATTGACATTTACATATACATTCATAGCTTACTAGAAAAAAGTTATCACTGTCATATCTTTGAAATATATTAATTCATATTTCATGAAATACAGTTTTAAAAAGTATATTAACAGAGAAAAAAGTGTATTGTCTAATGCAAAGCATCTGACTTTGTCAGTCTATTGATTAACAACTTGTAATCTCCTGTGACGGAGAAGGCAATGGCACCCCACTCCAGTACTCTTGCCTGGAAAATCCCATGGACGGAGGAGCCTGGTAGGCTACAGTCCATGGGGTCGCTAAGAGTCGGACATGACCGAGCGACCTCACTTTCACTTTTCCCTTTCACGCACTGGAGAAGGAAATGGCAACCCACTCCAGTATTCTTGCCTGGAGAATCCCAGGGACGGCGGAGCCTGGTGGGCTGCCGTCTATGGGGTCGCACAGAGTCGGACCCGACTGAAGCGACTTAGCAGTAGCAGCTAGCAATCTCCTGTGAATCAATGGTATTTCTGAAAAGCTATGTTGTTCCCTGTCAATCAAGGTACTCCTTTGATATGCTATTAAAAAAAAAAAATACCTGTGATGCTTCACTGTATGCAAAAGTAATTTAATGACCTTATTGATCATTATAGACTCATGGTAGCCAGAAGGGGAGACTTTTAAAACGTAAAGTCAATTTTGGGAAATCTGCATATTTTAACTTTATTTTTCTCCATTTTCTAATCATTCTTAACACAGAGTACACCAACATTATATTTTCATTCTCCAACTCAGAAAGCCCATTTGGTGGGCCATGATAAATTATTCCCCGTAAGAATCTACATCTATCTTTTCAAGTCTGATCATTTTTGATGAATATAGTCTGTTAACATGAGCTTCAGTGAAAGCAGTGGGTTATAATGATTAACTATAGAACATAAATGGCATTTTCTTGGGAAAATAGGTTAGAAAATAAATAAGAGAACAGAACAAATAACAGATAGGTAGGTATTTCATACTCCTAACAAGACCTCTCTGTTTTAATCTGCATGTATTAATTGAATAGTAAAGATAATAAAGAAAAATTTGGGAGATTTTCAGAATTTACATAAATTCATTCACGTTTTTCAAATTAATGGCAGAGTTAACTTCAACGTTTTATAAAACAAGAACTCATCTGTACTTTTATTCCCAGACATGGGGTGTGAAGAATGAGTGTGATATATTAGCTTCCATTTACTCTCATGGTTGTTCTTTCTGGGAGGACTTTGATTAGATGCTTGCAATTTCTGTTTATATGTTACAAGGAGAAATGTGTGGCTGCACTGTTCAGTTTTATGGCCAGAATACATAAACCTAGTTGCAATTCTCCATTAAATATTTAATGACTATTAAGTTAATATTATTCAGTGGTCCACTGGAGAAGTGAATGGCAAACCACTTCAATATTATTGCCTTGAGAACCCCAAGAATAGCATGAAAAAGCAAAAAGATAAGACACTGAAAGATGAACTTCCCAGGTCAGTAGGTGCCCAATATGCTACTGGAGATCAGTGGAGAAATAACTCCAGAAAGAATGAAGGGACAGAGCCAAAGCAAAAACAACACCCAGTTGTGGATGTGACTGGTGATAGAAACAAGGTTTGATGCTGTAAAGGGCAATATTGTATAGGAACCTGAAATGTTAGGTCCATGAATCAAGGCAAATTGGAAGTGGTCAAACAGGAGATGGTAAGAGTGAACATCGACATTATAGGAATCAGCGAACTAAAATGGACTGGAATGGGTGAATTTAACTCAGATTACCATTATATCTACTACTGTGAGCAGGAATCCCTTAGAAGAAATGGAGTAGCCCTCATGGTCAACAAAAGAGTCTGAAATGCAGTACTTGGATGCAATCTCAAAAACGACAGAATAATCTCTGATTCTTTCCAAGGAAACCATTCAATATCATGGTAATCCAAGTCTATGCCTTGACTAGTAATGTTGAAGAAGCTGAAGTTGAATGGTCTATGAATATCTACAAGACCTTTTAGAACTAACACCCAAAAAAGATGTCCTTTTCATTATAGGGGACTGGAATGCAAAAGTAGGAAGTCAAGAAACACCTGGGGTAACAGGCAGATTTGGCCTTGGAGTACAGAATAAAGCAGGGCAAAGGCTAATAGAGTTTTGCCAAGAGAACACACTGGCCATAGCAAGCACTGTCTTCCAACAACACAAGAGAAGACTCTACAAATAGACATCACCAGGTGGTCAACACCAAAATCAGATAGATTTTATTATTCGCAGCCAAAGATGGAGAAGCACTATAGAGTACACAAAAACAAGACTGGGAGCTGACTGTGGCTCAGATCATGAGCTCCTTATTGCCAAATTCAGACTTAAATTGAAGAAAGTAGGGAAAACCACTAGACCATTCAGGTATGACCTAAATCAAATTCCTTTTGATTATACAGTGGGAGTAACAAATAGATTTAAGGGACTAGATCTGATAAACAGAATGCCTTATGAACTATGGACGGAGGTTCGGGACATTGAACAGGAGACAGGGATCAAGACCATCAGAAGAAAAAGAAATGCAAAAAAGCAAAATGGCTCTCTGAAGAGGCCTTACAAATAGCTGTGAAAAGAAGAGAAGCAAAAAGCAAAGGAGAGAAGAAAAAGTATACCCATTTGAATGCAAATTTCCGAAGAATAGCAAGGAGAGATAAGAAAGCCTTCCTCGGTGATCAGTGCAAAGAAATAGAGGAAGATAATAAAATGCAAAAGACTAGAGATCTCAAAATAATTAAAGATACCAAGGGAACATTTCATGCAAAGATGGGCTCATTAAAGGAAAGAAATTATTAGGACCTAACAGAAGCAGAAGATATTAAGAAGAGGTGGCAAGAATACACAGAAGAACTGTACAAAAAAGATCTTCACAGCCCAGATAATCACGATGGTGTGATCACTCACCTAGAGCCTGACATCCTGGAATGTGAAGTCAAGTGGGCCTTAGGAAACATCACTATGAACAAAGCTAGTGGAGGTGATGGAATTCCAGTTGAGCTATTTCAAATCCTAGATGATGCTGTGAAAGTGCTGCATTCAATATGCCAGCAAATATGGAAAACTCAGCAGTGGCCACAGGACTGGAAAATGTCAGTTTTCATTCCAATCCCAAAGAAAAGCACTGCCAAAGAATGCTCAAACTACCACACAATTGCACTCATCTCACATGCTAGTAAAGTAGTGCTCAAAATGCTCTAAGCCAGACTTCGGCAATACGTGAACCATGAACTTCCAGATGTTCAAGCTGGTTTTAGAAAAGGCAGAGGAACCAGAGATCAAATTGCCAACATCTGCTGGATGATCAAAAAAGCAAGAGAGTTCCAGAAAAACATCTTCCACTTCAGATATTCTGCTATTGATTCCTTCTAAGGTATTTTTAATTTCAATACTTGTGTTGTTTGTCTCTGTATGTTTATTCTTTAATTCTTCTAGGTTTTTGTTAATTGATTCTTGCATTTTCTCCATTCTCTTTTCAAGGTTTTTGATCATCTTTACTGTCATTATTCTGAATTCTTTTTCAGGTAGTGTGCCTATTTCTTCTTCATTTATTTGGACTTCTCTGTTTCTAGTTTGTTCCTCCATTTGTGCAGTATTCCTCTGCCTTTTCATTATTATTTTTAAACTTATTGGTTTGAGGTTTCTTTTTCCCAGTTGTCAAGGTTGAATTCCTTATTCCTCTTGGTTTCTGCCCTCCTAAGTTTGGTCCAGTGGTTTGTGTAAGCTTCATATAAGGTGAGATTTGTGCTGAGATTTTTGTTTTGTTTTGTTTTGCTTTCCTCTTATGGGCAAGGGTGAATGAGGTGGTAATCCTTTCTGCTGATGACTGGGTTTGTGTTTTTGTTTTGTTTGTTGTTTGGATGAGGCATCCTGCACAGAGTGCTACTGGTGATTGGGTGATGCTGGGTTTTGCATTCAAGTGGTTTCCTTTGTGTGAGTTCTCACTATTTTATTTCCCTATGGTTAGTTCTCTGGTAGTCTAGGGTCTTGGAGTCAGTGCTCCTACTCCAAAGTCTCAGGGCTTGATCTCACATCTGAAAATGATGCAAACCTGGCAGGTATATCAAATTTGTTGAAGAACAAGCCTGAGATTCAAAATGTGCTCTGAAGGGTTGGAATACTGGGCTGTTCCAGTGTCTTCATGGCCCAAGCAGAAGGGAGCCCACGCCAAGGGCTCTGCCCTTCAGTGATGGTCATCAGGTGCCTGGGATGGGAGGAGGAGCAGGAACTGGAAGAAGAATGAGGACAAGAGGGAATGGGAGTCACAGCACCTGTGGTGGCAGCCATAGAAGGAGGGGAAGAGGAGGAGGTGGATGAGGAGGAGGAGGAGGAGGTGGCAGCATCTGTGGCAGCTGCGGAGGATGCTCTGGTGAGGAACAGGACTGGGCACACAGGGTGTGGACTCACGTGCACCCCATGGCCTGGGGACATGCAAAGAGGGAATGCAAAAGCAAAAGTGGGTGCAGAGGATGAGACGGTTAGATAGCTTTACAGACTCAATGGACATGAATTTGAGAAAACTCTGAGAGATAGTGGAGGACAGAGGAACCTGGCATGCTGCAGTCCAGAGGACTTAGAGACTGAACAACCACAAACCAGCCAGCAATATATTTAAAAGACATAGGTAATCTATCCTGTAACTGGTCAAGTTTCTTCAAGTGTTTCATTTTTTAACTTTTCTCACTTTTATTATATCTGTAAAATATTTTATACAATTATACTGCTTTAGCTTGTATTTTCCATTCAGAATTCATAATAAAATGGTGTGGGTCATGATGAAATCTTATTTCAAGAATTTTGTTGTTTAAATATAGCTTTTCACTAGTTTCAGAGATAAGTTTTAATATATCACTCATAAAAGACCCAGTTCTTCTTGAGACTGACCTATAGTTTCTTATTTCTCATATATATTTTGTAGCCTTGGTGAAAATTGATTTCCAAGTCTCACTTCAGGATATCTTATTGTAATTCCAGTAATTTAAAAACATAATTGAAATTTAAAACTACACAGCATTTTGAACAACATCAAAAAATCAATACTAATGCGGCATAAGAACTCAAAAAGAAAGTTGAAAACATTTTTAAGTGGTTTAAAACAGAAATTACCTATTAATGTTAAATATATATTAAATGTTCAATTACATTAAAATATTTATTTTAAAAATGTATAACAATGAATCAGAAGTACTTGTTTTGCATTTTTATATAGTTGAAATGTGGCATATTATGGAAGGAGTAACTAATGTATCAGCAAGTATTAGTTTCACCACATTTCTCTGGGTAACAATGTATATTTTAAAGTGTAGAAAAATATTCATTCAGGTTATTCTTTAGAGTTTGCACTTTTAAACTTGAAATAAATCAATGTAAATATCTTAGATGTGTATAAAAATGCTTGCTTAAATAATAACATTTATTTCTAATTTTTTTCATCTCTTTGCACTAAATACGATTCTAGACGAGGTCAAGTTTATTCATTTTTTTCAATGACATTTTAATAGAACCGATTCATTTATCATGTTTTTATTTTCATAATTGGCACTTGTGCATTGCCATATATATTTCACTTCATCATTTAACACATTCGCCAGAATAACTTTTTCAAAGATCCCTGGTATGAACATGTAGATCTATCCTTAGTTAATATGAGCTAAGCATATTGCTTGTATTTTGTAAATGGCACATTTAATAACCATAACTGTTGATCAGTCAAAAACAATTAGGGCCATAGATCACATTAGTATGTAATATTTCAATTATTTTAATACTGCAAATAACTTTTTCATAGATTCTAGCACTTTTCACAATAAATATGAGTATAATTTTCAGACATTTATTTGACATCTCATTTTTCATTCAAAACTTCTGAAGTATTTGCAAATATACAAATGTCTTCACACACATATTTCCAAGTATCTGCTGATCATTTTGAATTAATGACAAATAAAATCAGTTACACACTGAGTGGAAAATTTGTCAAAGATGATACAATTTAGATTTTAGATGTTACCTTAAAAATTAAGTTATAATGTGTTCACATAGCCTATATTTCTAAAAATTTAATTATATGACTCATAATTTCTCAAAAATCTAATAGTGTAAATAAGCTTAAAAACCTAGTAAGGATAATTATATTTGACTGCTATTTGACATGGCAATTAACTAAAAAGTATATGTGACTAACTAATCAAGAACTATTAGTCAAGTTGAAATACCATTAACTTCTGAAGCTATCTGTAATTCTTTAATCATTAAAACAAATATTAAAAATAAAGTACAGGTCTGTAGGATGGCAAACATGTTTTGATAGGAAGGTCAGTTCAGTTCATTTCAGTCACTCAGTCATGTCCGACTCTTTGCGACCCCATGAACCGCAGCATGCCAGGCCTCCCTGTCCATCACCAACTCCCGGAGTCTACCAAAACCCATGTCCATCGAGTCGGTGATGCCAGCCAACCATCTCATACTCTGTCCTCCCCTTCTCCTCCTGCCCCCAATCCCTCCCAGCATTAGGGTCTTTTCCAATGAGTCAACTCTTCACATGAGGTGGCCAAAGTATTGGAGTTTCAGCTTCAACATTAGTCCTTCCAATGAACACCCAGGACTGATCTCCTTTAGGATGGACTGGTTGGATTTCTTGCAGTCCAAGGGACTCTCAAGAGTCTTCTCCAACAACACAGTTCAAAAGCATCAATTCTTTGTCACTCAACTTTCTTCACCATCCAACTCTCACATCCATACATGACCAATGGAAAAACCATAGCCTTGACTAGACGGACCTTTGTTGGCAGAGTAATGTCTCTGCTTTTCAATATGCTATCTAGGTTAGTCATAACCTTTCTTCCAAGGAGTAAGCGTCTTTTAATTTCATGGCTGCAATCACCATCAGCAGTGATTTTGGAGCCCCAAAAATAAAGTCTGACACTGTTTGCACTGTTTCCCCATCTATTTCCCATGAGGTGACAAGACCACATGCCATGATCTTAGTTTTCTGAATGTTGAGCTTTAAGCCAACTTGTTCACTCTCCTCTTTCACTTTCATCAAGAGGCTCTTCAGTTCTTCACTTTCTGCCATAAGGATGGTGTCATCTGCATGTCTGAGGTTATTGATATTTCTCCCAGCAATCTTGATTCCAGCTTGTGTTTCTTCCAGTCCAGCATTTCTCATGATGTACTCTGCGTATAAGTTAAATAAGCAGGGTGACAATATACAGCCTTGACGTTCTCCTTTTCCTATTTGGAACCAGTCTGTTGTTCCATGTCCAGTTCTAACTGTTGCTTCCTCACCTGCATACAGGTTTCTTAAGAGGTAGGTCAGGTGGTCTGGTATTCCCATCTCTTTCAGAATTTTCCACAGTTTATTGTGATCCACACAGTCTTGGCATAGTCAATAAAGCAGAAATAGATGTTTTTCTGGAACTCTCTTGCTTTTTTGATGATCCAGCGGATGTTGGCAATGTGATCTCTGGTTCCTCTGCCTTTTGTAAAACCAGCGTGAACATTTGGAAGTTCATGGTGCACGTATTGCTGAAGCCTGGCTTGGAGAATTTTGAGCTTTACTTTACTAGCGTGTGAGATGAGTGCAATTGCGCGGTAGTTCGAGCATTCTTTGGCATTGCCGTTCTTTAGGATTGGAATGAAACCTGACCTTTTCCAGTCCTGTGGCCCTATCAATTCAGTTCAATAATCCCTCAATTAAGTTCTCATCTTTTTTGCATGCACTTTAAAATAACACTTTTCTCATGAATGTCAGAATTGTTCCTGATATAGTAAAAGTGATTTATCTTATCTCCCGAGTCCAGTAAAGCATGTCAAGTCACTCACAAGTTGAATGCAATGGTAGATGGCATTAATCCATTTTCTTGTCTCCATGCAGTATTTCAGGGCTTCCCTTGTGCCTCAGCTGGGAAAGAATCCACCTGCAATGTGGGAGACCTGGGTTCGATCCCTAAGTTGAGAAGATTCCCTGGAGAAGGGAATGGCAACCCATGACTGAGCGACTTTCACTTTCATTCTCTTTCATGCAGTACTTCAAGTACTTAAGCCTTAATCTAATTTACCGTTAACTAGCCCCTTCCCCATGAACTCTATATGTCCAGATAGTTTGACAACTGCAGCACATTTTTTTTCAAATTATTGTGTTAGTCATAGTGTATCTGGGCTTCCCAGGTGGCTCTAGTGGTAAAGAACCCAGCTGCCAATGCAGGAGACACAAGAGATGCAGGTTTGATCCCCAGGTTGGGAAGATCCCCTTGAGGAGGAAATGGTAACCCACTCCATTATTCTTGCCTGGAGAATCTCATGGACAGAGAAGTCTGGCGGGCTACAGTTCATAGAGTTACAAGAAGTTGGATACGACTGACACAACTTAGCATACACGCACTCAGTAGTGTATTGACGCTTCTAAGAGCATGTGCACTTTTAAAAGATGATTCACTCATTCATCTCTTCATTCAGAAAGTTGATTTATTTTCTACAAAATGTCTGAGGAACGGAATACAGAGATCATAGGAAAACAGGCAGGTAAGAAAAGATAAAATGAGTATGTGATAGAAACACGTACTGAGTCACCTGGGAAATGCATATGTATTTAAGCAAAGGAACTTCTAGGATCCTGTAATATGATAGCTTATGAATTAAGACTTCTTATCAATAATTATTTTAAACATGACAGAAATAGAACTTTGCTAAAATTGATTAAAAGCTATGGCAATGCAGCAATGCAAATATTATGCCACAAATGAGTAGAAGTTTTATAAGGAAAATTATGACTATGGAAATGCAGTAGTGTAACTTATCCAAAGTATTAAGTTTTCACTTAAGACTTCAGACTTCTCCAAACCTCAAATATTTCCAAAATGAATTTTTTTTTTTTTATAAATTTATTTATTTTAGTTGGGGGCCAATCACTTCACAACATTGCAATAGTTTTTGCCATACATTGACATGAATCAGCCATGGGTTTACATGTGTTCCCCCTCCTGGAACCCCCACCCACCTCCCTCCCCATCCCATCCTTCTGGATCATCCCATTGCCCCGGCCCTGAGCCCTTGTCTCATGCATCGAACATGGAATGGTGTTCTGTTTCACATATGATAATATACATGTTTCAATGCTATTCTCCCAGAACGTCCCACCCTCACCTTCTCCCTCAGAGTCCATAAAATTGTTCCATGCATCTGTGTCTCTTATTCTGTCTCGCATATAGGGTTATCGTTACCATCTTTCAAATTCCATATATATGCATTAGTATACTGTATTGTTGTTTTTCTTTCTGGCTTACTTCACTCTGTATAATGGGCTCCAGTTTCATCCATCTCAGTAGAACCGATTCAAATGTATTTTTTTTAATGGCTGAGTAATATTCCATTGTGTATATGTACCACAGCTTCCTTATCCATTCGTCTGCTGATGGACATCTAGGTTGCTTCCATGTCCTGGCTATTGTAAACAGTGCTGCGATGAACATTGGGGTACACGCGTCTCTTTCAATTCTGGTTTCCTATTTTAAAATATTCTATTGAACTTTTTAATCTGTACAATTCATATGTTTCTGGTTATATCAAATTCGCAATACTATCACATACAAGAAAACATGAGGCATTTTTTTTTCTGCTAAAATTTCAAGTCAATTGGTAAATTGGTGGAGTTAAAAAATAATTTTATCATTATAAACCTAATGTTTTCATCTGCATGCCTAGATACCGTCAAGATAGATCCTATGTAAATATCTAAAACAGATGCTAAAAGTCACATCTTAGACTTTCTACTTGAATTAAAGAATCTCTTCCACCCCAAACAAAACTCCAGACTTATAAACTTGGCCAATCCCTTCTACTGTTTGGGCCACAATTTTCCTTTAAAAAAAAAAAATGTAGGGAACTTCCCTGGTGGCCCAATGGTTAAGATTCTGCACTTCCACTGCATGGGGCATGGGTTCGATCCCTGACTGGGAAACTAAGATCCCACATGCCGTGCAGCACGGCCAAAAAACAAACAAACAAACAAAAAAAATTAAAACGTAAATGTAGAACTAATCTTTAAATTCCTTTGTAATACTAATGCTATTTAACACGACTCTCAAAAAGTTATGAGGTTCCAATCTTGTGTCTGATTTCCCCAGTTACTTAGAGGTAAAGAATCTGCCTTCAATACAGAGAAGTGAGTTCCATCCTTGGGTTGGGAAGATACCCTGGAGTAAGAAGTGGCAGTCCACTCCAGTATTCTTGCCTGGGATATCCCATGGACAGAGGAGCCTGGCAGGCTACAGTCCATGGGGTGGCAAAGAGTTGGACATGACTGGGCAACTAAACAGCAACAAATCTTGTGTAAGATACTCTGCTAATCACTGCAGAAACAAAGATAAATGTCACATGAAATACGCCATTAAGGCTCTGATATTTTAATGGAGAATGCAAGTATATAAACAAATAATTACATTCAAAGGTGATAGTTCAAGAACTGAGGTGATTTTGAAGGCTAAGGGAACAAAGGAAGGTCTAATACAGAATGGGTGGTTTGGTAGAAAGTGGATGGATATCAGCAGTGAGTGGGAAGAACTGGCCTGCTGCACAGGCATAAAAGTGAATCAGTTCTAATGAGGTGGATGAAACTGGAGCCCATTATACAGAGTGAGGTAAGCCAGAAAGAAAAACACCAATACAGTATACTAACACATATATATGGAATTTAGAAAGATGGTAATAATAACCTTATATGCGAGACAGAAAAAGAGACACAGATGCATAGAACAGTCTTTTGGACTCTGTGGGAGAAGGTGAGGGTGGGATGATCTGAGAGAATAGCATTGAAACATGTATATTATCATATGTGAAACAGAACGCCAGTCCAGGTTCGATGCATGAAACAAGTGTTCAAGGCTGGTGCAATGGGATGACCCAGAGGGATGCGATGGGGAGGGAAGTGGGAGGGGGGTTCAGGATGGGGAACACATGTAAACCCATGGCTAATTCATATCAATGTATGGCAAAAACCACTACAATATTCTAATTAGCCTCCAACTAAAATAAATAAATTAATAATAATAATAATAATAAAAAAGAAAGTAAGGCTCCTTTTGTCAGATCATTCATAGTTCACAGTTGGAGGAGAAAAGGGCACATAAGAAGAGACATGAAGAGATGGCTAATGCAATGATGGTGACAGATTATAAGAATTATACATGGAGGCATTTCAGTCATTTCTTATAGGCATTAAGGAATTACTGAGAAACTAAAAACAGAGAAGTGATATTAAATTGAAAAATTAAGAGCAGAGAAGTGCTTTAGGATAAAGAAAGCTGGTTTATCTGAAACTGAAGATTATTAAAGAGGTGATAGTTGGATATACATGTTTCAACTCTGCAATTGATATAGTCCCTTATGATTCTAAATCTTTATAGTTTTTTAACTAGGCTAAACTCAGATACTAAAGAGCCTTGAATACCAGTTTAAATTTGAGTATTGACTGATTCATTGATTAATTGAAGTACTGATTTACAATATAATCAGTATGTATCATATATAATCAGTATAACATAATATTTACAACACTATATTAGTTTGAGGTGTACAATATATTGATTCAATACTTTTATACATTACAAAATGATCACCATGGTAAATCTAGTTAACATCTGTCTCCATGCAAAGTTATTACAATATTTTGACAATATTTTCTCTGCTGTCCAGTATATCCCTGTAAAATTGTATCTATTTTATAAATGGAAGTTTGTATGTCTTAATTTCCCTTATCAATTACACTCATCCTCCCCATTACCCTCCTCTCTGGTAACCACCAGTTTGTTCTCTGTATCTGTAAGTCTGTTTTTTTTTTTTAAAGTTTGTTTTCTGTGTCTTTTAGATTTCACATATAAGTGAAATCATATGATATCTGTCTTTCCAGTTAAAGTTGAATTTTTTGATGTAGACAATGCAATGACATTAGCTGATTCTAATTTAGGGACAATAGCATAAATAAAATCTTACAGCATAAAAAAATTGTTTTTATTTTTCTTAATAAAAACATTGAGGAGTAGAATGCAAAGTGTTCTTGAATTTCAACAATTAAAACATAATACTTAAAAGAAATATTATGCTTTGAGGAAGTCTCATATCATCAGAATGGTCAGTTCACTTTACTTTGCTGATGGGGGTACTTTGATGGAAAAAAAGTGAGAAGAAACAGGATATCTGATCAGGGGCTTCCAAGGAGGCACAGTGGTAAAGAATCCACCTGCCAATGCAGGAGATCTAGGAAACATGGGTTCAATCCTTGGGTTGGGAAGATCCCCAGGAGTAGGAAATGACAACCCACTCCAGTATTCTTGCCTGGAAAATTCTATGGACAGAGGGTCCTGGAGGGCTACAGTCAATGGGGTCACAAAGTCAGTGGGGACTGAGCATGCATGCAAGATACATTCTACTTCTAAAATAGATTATTCTATGATTGCAGGACTTTCCTTGGTTGTCTAAGAGTGGAGACCCAATACTCATCACAGGGATAAAACTGATTATAGAGCAAGAAGGAAACCTTTTTAGTAATGATATACTGAGATATTGAATTTATCAAACTCATACAACTTCAATCTCTATCATTACTACTGCAACTCATCCATAGTCTCAGTTCTGAGAAGGTTGCTTTGGAAGTTTATCTAGAATCCCAAAAATGTATACATTTGTCAAGTTATGTCTCTTTTTTTTGTAACTATGTAAAACAAAAAAAAATCTAGATATTCAAAAAATGTTTACTACATTGCAAGAAAAATGTTGATCTTTTATTTAATAGTATATTTAATTTGGTAAAAATTATATGATGCCCTATTAGTAGTGTCCTTGGGTCTCTTTTCATTAATATTTCAGTGAGATGATTTTGTTGTATTTATTCAAAAGCATAAATGTTCTTTATTCTCTTTTGCCATTATAAAAAGAATGTCAGGGAAAGATTAAATAAATCATTAAAGATGGGTTCACAATAGATAAACCACAAAAAATAGGTGTTACTCAGTGTGAGAAATACACTTTTTCTAAAGGAGTATTTTATATAGAAACTTAAGGAATCTGAATTCAGATATCATAAGTTTGAAAATTTTCATCAATTTACATAGCTTCTCATTTTATCTACCATTCTAAAACACTTGCACACATTAAGGAGCTGGGTTGAAGGGTCAAAATAAGCACTGGAGAGAGAGACTTAATTTCAGATTGAACGATATTTTATTACTTTGACACCAAATCAAAATACTGCCTTGCTAAGCAGCAAATAAACTAACATGAAAATCTACTTCATGGGTGAGCGGAGCTAAGATGGCGGAGGAATAGGACGGGGAGACCACTCTCTCCCCCACAAAACTATCGAAAGAACATCTGAACGCTGAGCAAACTTCACAAAACTACTTCTGAATGCTGGCAGAGGATGTCAGGCATTCAGAAAGACAGCACATTATCTTCAAAAGGAGGTAGGAGAAATTATAAAAGATAAAAAGAGAGACCAAAGAGTTAGGGATAGAGACCTGTCCCGGGGAGAGAGTCGTAAAAGAGGAGAAATTTCCAAGCACCAGGAAACCCTCTCACCGGTGGGTTTGGGGGAAGATTTCGAATCTTGGAGGGCAACATAACTGGGAGAAAAAATAAATAAAACCCACAGATTACGTGCCTAAAGGCAACTCCCAGCAAAGAACCCCAGACGCTCGCATCCGCCACCAGCAACTGGAGGCTGAACAGAGAGGAGCGGGCGGCGCTGCTTAGGGTAAGGACCGGGCCCAAAAGCCCTGAGGGCAATCTGAGGGAGCTAACGTGAGATAGCAACCTAAATTGTGGGACAGCCAGAGAGAGAGAACTATCCCTCGAAAAGCCCAAATCTAAGGCACTGCCGGCCTGCTCACAGAACAAAGGACTGAGCGATACCAGAGGAGAGCTAGCCGGCTGCGGACCGCCCCATCCCCCGCCGGACACAGCAGGCAGGTGGGGCCAGCCAGAGCCGGAAAGGGGCAAACTCGGCCCCAGAGAGGGCACCCCCTACCAAACTGCAAACAGGCTCCCAGTTTCTAAGCAAAGACTGCCTGAGATCCTGGAGGGTCGACAGCCGCCGGGAGGGTCACAGCCAGAGACCAGCTCCCCAGAACCGACACAAAGCACACCAGAGCCAGGCGCACCTGTAAACCGAGGCAGGGACCAGGGAGGTGATAAGCTGCACCGCCCCAACAGGGGAGAGTGCGTTTGCCAAACTCCTGGCTGCCTGAGCTACTCCGACTGGGAACGGCACAAACCGCGGGCCCAACTGAGACTGCACCTTTGTGGAGTACCCGGGAACCCAAACCTGAGCGGCTTAGACCTGGGAAGTTCAGACATCTCAGGGCCCACTCCCCGGCCAAGTAACCTGAAGCCTGAGCAGGGTAGACGGGGAAAGCACACACGCCGTGAGCGGGGGCGAATCCAGTGCAGCCGAGACACTGCGAGCTCTCCACATACACGCCAGTGATGTTGGTTTGCAGTGTTCCTCCCTCCCCACAGCACGACTCAACAAGCGAACCTAAAGAGACCACCTCCGCCCCATTGTGGCAGGGCAGAAATTAGATACTGAGGAGACCTGCAAACAGAAGCCAAAAAAATAGAGGGAAGAGCGTTGGAAGTGACAGGCCAACAGATTAAAATCCCTGTAGTTAACACCGACTGCATTGAAAGGGACCTATAGATCTTGAAAAGTATAAGCAGGAAAAAGGATCTATCTGAAACTGAACATATTATCATTTTTTTTTAATTTTTTTTTTTTTCTTTCTTTTTTCTTTAAGTCCTCTATTACACCTTAATTTTCATTTTCATAACCCACTATTACCTTGCAAAAAAAAACAACAACCCTATTTTTAAAGCAAACTGCACACATATATCTTATACATTTTGTGTTTTCTTTTTTTACTGTTTTTTTCCTGTTTTACTTTTTTTACTGTTTTACTGTTTTATTTTTTTTTCTTTTTATACTGTTTTCTTTTTTTATATTGTATTTTTTTTAATAAATTTATTTATTTTAGTTGGGGGCTAATTACTTTACAATATTGTAGTAGTTTTTGCCATATTATTGTATTTTTTTTATAAGAGTCTAACCTCTACTCTGGTGGCTCAGAGGTTAAAGCGTCTGCCTCCAGTGCGAGAGACCTGGGTTCAATCCCTGGGTCGGGAAGATCCCCTGCAGAAGGAAATGGCAAACCACTCCAGTATTCTTGCCTGGAGAATCCCATGGACGGAGGAGCCTGGTAGGCTACAGTCCACGGGGTCGCAAAGAGTCGGACACGACTGAGCGACTTCCCCTTTCCCCTTAACCTCTACTCTAGATTTTTAATCTTTGTTTTACATAGTTGATATCAATTTTGTACATTTAAGAATACAATCTTTAGTACCCATTTTTACTCAGGAGTGTGATTACTGGCTGGATTACTCTCTCCCCCTACTGACGCTCTTTCTTCTCCCCCAGGGAACCTCTATCTCCCACCCTCCTCCTTCTCTTCTCAACCCAATTCTGCGAATCTCTCAGGGTGTTCTGGGTACCAGAGAACATTTCAGGAACAGAATACTGCTCAGATCTCTCTCTCCCCTCTTGATTCCTCCCTTTCTACACATACTCACCTCTATTACCTTCTTCCCCCCTCTCTATGTATCTCTGTGAAACTCTCTGAGGGTTCCAGACTGTGGAGAGCACAGAGGGAAGTACTTACTGGCTAGACTGCTCTCTCCACGTTTGAGTCCCCTTCTTCTCCTCCTGGTCACCTCAACCCCCCCCCCCTTTCACTTCTCCATGTAACTCAGTGAACCTCTCTGGGTATCCCTCACTGTGGAGAATCTTTTCACCATTAACCTAAAAGTTTTATTATCGATGTTGTATGGATGGAGAAGTCTTGAGGCTACTGCAAGAATAAGACTGAAAGCCAGAGGAAACATTAATTAATAAGAGATCATCCAATAGCCTCCACATATACACTGAAACCAAGCTCCACCCAAGAGCCAATAAGTTCCAGAGCAAGACATACCACGCAAATTCTCCAGCAATGCAGGAACATAGCCCTGAGCATCAATATACAGGCTGCCCAGAGGAATACCAAATCCATGGACATCTCAAAACTCAGTACTGGACACTCCATTGCACTCTAGAGAAAAGAAATCGAGCTCCACCCACCAGAACACGGACACAAGCTTCCCCAACAAGGAAACCTTGACAAGCCACCTGTCCAACCCCACCCACAGTAAGGAACCTCCACAACAAAGAGGAACTACAAACTACCAGAATACAGAAAGGCCACACCTAACACAGCAATCTAAACAAGATGAAAAGGCAGAGAAATACTCAGCAAGTAAAGGAAAATGAGAAATGCCCACCAAACCAAACAAAAGAGGAGGAGATAGGGAATCTATCTGAAAAAGAATTTAGAATAAGGATAATAAAAATGATCCAAAATCTTGGAAACAAAATGGAGTTACAGATAAATAGCCCAGAGACAAGGATTGAGAAGATGCAAGAAATCTTTATCAAGGACCTAGAAGAAATAAAAAGGAGTCAATATATAATGAATAATGAAATAAAGGAGATAAAAGACACTCTGGAGGGAACCAACAGTAGAATAACGGAGGCAGAAGATAGGATAAGTGAGGTAGAAGATAGAATGGTGGAAATAAACAAAGCAGAGAGGAAAAAAGAAAAAAGAATCAAAAGAAATGAGGAAAACCTCAGGGACCTCTGGGACAATATGAAACGTCCCAACATTCGAATCATAGGAGTCGCAGAAGAAGAAGATAAAAGGAAAGGCCATGAAAAACTACTCGAGGAGATAATAGTTGAAAATTTCCCTAAAATGAGACAGGAAATAGTCACAGAAGTGCAAGAAATCCAGAGAGTCCCAAACAGGATAAACCCAAGGTGAAACACCCCAAGACACATATTAATCAAGTTAACAAAGATCAAACACAAAGAACAAATATTAAAAGCAGCAAGGGAAAAACAACAAATAACACACAAGGGGATCCCCATAAGGATAACCGCTGATCTTTCAATAGAAACTCTTCAGGCTAGAAGCGAATGGCAGGGCATACTTAAAGTAATGAATGAGACTAATCTACAACCCAGATTACTGTACCGAGCAAGGATCTCATTCAGATATGAAGGAGAATTCAAAAGCTTTACAGACAAGCAAGAGCTGAGGGAATTCAGCACCACCAAACTAGCTCTCCAATAAATGCTAAAGGATCTTCTCTAAACAGGAAACACAGAAAGGATGTTTAAACACGAACTCAAAACAACAAAGTAAATGGCAACAGGACCATACTTATCAATAATTACCTTAAATGTAAATGGGTTGAATGCCCCAACCAAAAGACAAAGACTGGCTGAATGGATACAAAAACAAGACCCCTATATATGCTGTCTACAAGAGACCCACCTCAAAACTAGGGACACATACAGACTGAAAGTGAAGGGATGGAAAACCATATTTCATGCAAACGGAGACCAAAAGAAAGCAGGAGTCGCAATACTCATTTCAGATAAAATAGACTTTAAAATAAAGGGTGTGAAAAGGGACAAAGAAGGACACTACATAATGATCAAAGGATCAGTCCAAGAAGAAGATGTAACAATTATAAATATATATGCACCCAACATAGGAGCACCACAATATATATGGCAAATACTACCAAGTATGAAAGGGGAAATTAACAAAAACACAATAATAATGGGAGACTTTAATACTCCACTCACACATATGGATACATCAACTAACAGAAAATTAACAAGGAAACACAAACTTTAAATGATACAATACACAAATTAGATTTAATTGATATTTATAGGACTTTCCACCCCAAAACAATCAATTTCACCTTTTTCTCAAGTGCACACGGAACTTTCTCCAGGATAGATCACATCCTGGGCCATAAATCTAGCCTTGGTAAATTCGAAAAAATTGAAATCATCCCAGCCATCTTCTCTGACCACAATGCAGTAAGATTAGACCTAAATTACAGGAAAAACACTAGTAAAAATTCCAACATATGGAGGCTAAACAACACGCTTCTGAATAACCAACAAATCACAGAAGAAATCAAAAAAGAAATAAAAATATGCATAGAAACGAATGAAAATGAAAACACAACAGCCCAAAACCTATGGGACACTGTAAAAGCAATGCTAAGGGGAAAGTTCATAGCAATATAAGCGTACTTCAAGAAACAAGAAAAAAATCAAATGAATAAACTAACTCTACACATAAAGCAACTAGAGAAGGAAGAAATGAAGAACCCCAGGGTCAGTAGAAGGAAAGAAATCTCAAAAATTAGGGCAGAAATAAATGCAAAAGAAACAAAAGAGGCCATAGCAAAAATCAACAAAACTAAACGCTGGTTTTTCGAGAAGATAAACAAAATTGACAAGTCATTAGCCAGACTCATCAAGAAACAAAGGGAGAAGAATCAGATTAACAAAATTAGAAATGAAAATGGAGAGATCACAACAGACTACACAGAAATACAAAGGATCGTAAGGGACTACTACCAACAGCTATATGCCAATAAAATGGACAACTTGGAAGAAATGGACAAATTCTTAGAAAAGTATAACTTCCCAAAACTAAACCAGGAAAAAATAGACGATCTTAACAGACCCATCACAAGCACGGAAATCGAAACTGTAATCAGAAATCTTCCAGCAAACAAAAGCCCAGGACCAGACGGCTTCACAGCGGAATTCTACCAAAAATTTAGAGAAGAGCTAACACCTATCCTACTCAAACTCTTCCAGAACATTGCAGAAGATGGTAAACTTCCAAACTCATTCTATGAGGCCAACATCACCCTAATTCCAAAACCAGCCAAAGATGCCACAAAAAAAGAAAACTACAGGCCAATATCACTGATGAACATAGATGCAAAAATCCTTAATAAAATTCTAGCAAACAGAATCCAACATCATATTAAAAAGATCATACATCATGACCAAGTGGGCTTTATCCCAGGAATGCAAGGTTTCTTTAACACCCACAAATCAAGCAATGTAATACACCACATTAACACATTGAAAGATAAAAAACATATGATTATCTCAATAGATGCAGAAAAAGCCTTTGACAAAATTCAACATCCATTTATGATAAAAACCCTCCAGAAAGCAGGAATAGAAGGAACATACCTCAACATAATAAAAGCTATATATGACAAACCCACAGCAAACATTATCCTCAATGGTGAAAAATTGAAAGCATTTCCCCTAAAGTCAGGAACAAGGCAAGGGTGCCCACTTTCATCACTACTATTCAACATAGTTTTGGAAGTTTTGGCCACAGCAATCAGAGTGGAAAAAGAAATAAAAGGAATCCAGATAGGGAAAGAAGAAGTAAAACTCTCACTGTTTGCAGATGACATGATCCTCTACATAGAAAACCCTAAAGATTCTACCAGAAAATTACTAGAGCTAATCAATGAATATAGTAAAGTTGCAGGATATAAAATTAACACACAGAAATCCCTTGCATTCCTATACTCCAATAATGAGAAAACAGAAAGAGAAATTAAGGAAACACTGCCATTCACCATTGCAACAAAAAGAATAAAATGCTTAGGAATATATCTACCTAAAGAAACAAAAGACTTATATATAGAAAACTATAAAACACTGATGAAAGAAATCAAAGAGAACACAAACAGATGGAGAAATATACCGTGTTCATGGATTGGAAGAATTAATATAGTGAAAATGAGTATACTACCCAAAGCAACCTATAGATTCAATGCAATCTCTATCAAGCTACCAATGGTATTTTTCACAGAACTAGAACAAATCATTTCACAATTTCTATGGAAATATAAGAAACCTCAAATAGCCAAAGCAATCTTGAGAAAGAAGAATGGAACTGGAGGAATCAACCTGCCTGACTTCAGGCTCTACTACAAAGCCACAGTCATCAAGACAGTATGGTACTGGCACAAAGACAGAAATATAGATCAATGGAACAAAATAGAAAGCCCAGAGATAAACCCACGCACCTATGGACACCTTATCTTCGACAAAGGAGGCAAGAATATACAATGGAGAAAAGACAATCTATTTAACAAGTGGTGCTGGGAAAACTGGTCAACCACTTGTAAAAGAATGAAACTAGAACACTTTCTAACACCATACACAAAAATAAACTCAAAATGGATTAAAGATCTAAATGTAAGACCAGAAACTATAAAACTCCTAGAGGAAAACATAGGCAAAACTCTCTCCGACATAAATCACAGCAGGATCCTCCATGACCCACCTCTCAGAATATTGGAAATAAAAGCAAAAATAAACAAATGGGACCTAATTAAAACTAAAAGCTTTTGCACAACAAAGGAAACTACAAGCAAGGTGAAAAGACAGCCTTCAGAATGGGAGAAAATAATAGCAAATGAAGCAACAGACAAACAATTAATCTCAAAAATATACAAGCAACTTCTGCAGCTGAATTCCAGAAAAATAAACGACCCAATCAAAAAATGGGCCAAAGAACTAAACAGACATTTCTCCAAAGAAGACATACAGATGGCTAACAATCACATGAAAAGATGCTCAACATCACTCATTATTAGAGAAATGCAAATCAAAACCACAATGAGGTACCATTTCACACCAGTCAGAATGGCTGCTATCCAAAAGTCTACAAGCAATAAATGCTGGAGAGGGTGTGGAGAAAAGGGAACCCTCTCACACTGTTGGTGGAAATGCAAACTAGTACAGCCACTATGGAGAACAGTGTCTAGATTCCTTAAAAACCTGGGAATCGAACTGCCATATGACCCAGCAATCCCACTGCTGGGCATACACACCAAGGAAACCAGAATTGAAAGAGACACGTGTACCCCAATGTTCATCACAGCACTGTTTACAATAGCCAGGACATGGAAGCAACCTAGATGTCCATCAGCAGATGAATGGATAAGGAAGCTGTGGTACATATACACAATGGAATATTACTCAGCCATTAAAAGAAAATACATTTGAATCGGTTCTATCAAGATGGATGAAACTGGAGCCCATTATACAGAGTGAAGTAAGCCAGAAAGAAAAACACCAATACAGTATACTAATGCATATATATGGAATTTGAAAGATGGTAACCATAACCCTATATGCGAGACAGAATAACAGACATAGATGCATAGAACAGTCTTATGGACTCTGAGGGAGAGGTGAGGGTGGGACGTTCTGGGACAATAGCATTGAAACATGTATATTATCTTTTGTGAAACAGAACACCATTCCATGTTCGATGCATGAGACAAGGGCTCAGGGCCGGGGCAATGGGATGACCCAGAGGGACGAGATGGGGAGGGAGTTGGGAGGGGGGTCCAGGAAGGGACCACATGTAAACCCATGGCTGATTCATGTCAATGTATGGCAAAAACTACTACAATATTGTAAAGTAATTAGCCCCCAACTAAAATAAATAAATTTATTTAAAAAAAAAAGATGGCTGCTATCCAAAAGTCTACAAGCAATAAATGCTGGAGAGGGTGTGGAGAAAAGGGAACCCTCTTACACTGTTGGTGGGAATGCAAACTAGTACAGCCATTATGGAGAACAGTGTGGAGATTCCTTAAAAAACTGGGAATAGAACTGCCATATGACCCAGCAATCCCACTGCTGGGCATATACACCGAGGAAACCAGAATTGAAAGAGACGCATGTACCCCAATGTTCATCGCAGCACTGTTTACAATAGCCAGGACATGGAAGCAACCTAGATGTCCATCAGCAGACGAATGGATAAGGAAGCTGTGGTACATATACACAATGGAATATTACTCAGCCATTAAAAAAAATACATTTGAATTGGTTCTACTGAGATGGATGAAACTGGAGCCCATTATACAGAGTGAAGTAAGCCAGAAAGAAAAACAACAATACAGTATACTAATGCATATATATGGAATTTGAAAGATGGTAACGATAACCCTATATGCGAGACAGAATAAGAGACACAGATGCATGGAACAATTTTATGGACTCTGAGGGAGAAGGTGAGGGTGGGACGTCCTGGGAGAATAGCATTGAAACATGTATATTATCATATGTGAAACAGAACACCATTCCATGTTCGATGCATGAGACAAGGGCTCAGGGCCGGGGCAATGGGATGATCCAGAAGGATGGGATGGGGAGGGAGGTGGGTGGGGGGTCCGGGAAGGGGAACACATGTAAACCCATGGCTGATTCATGTCAATGTATGGCAAAAACTATTACAATATTGTAAAGTAATTAGCCCCCAACTAAAATAAATAAATTTATAAAAAAAAAAAAAGTTAAAAAAAAAAAAACAAAAAAAAAAAAGAAAATCTACTTCATGTTCAAAATGAAGTAAGTAATGTATGTGAAAGTCTCTATAAACTTCCAAAGTTTGCTTTAAAATAAGGTAATGTGGCATATCAATTTAAATTTTAAATTAGAAAAGCAAAGTCAAAGTATAAACGTGTAATTTCTGAATTGAACATTAGTGTGAGATTTGGCAGTTGTAACTTAGTATTCCTCATAATGTACTGAAGGCAGGATTTCGATCTCTATATCACTGCATTTTGTGAGACTGTATGAGTTTTTAAATGTTTTATTGTATATAGTTCTGTTGTGGTTTTATTGTATCCAGTGCCTGTTAAAATGTTAAGTGACAAACAAAAAGGCACCCTACTTAATGGGAGAGGACATTTACAAATGATATATCTGATAAGGGGTTAATATCCAAAATATACAAATAACCCATACAATTCAACATCAAAAAATCAATTAAAAATTAGTTGAGAGTTTAAATACATTTGGGCTTCCCTGGTAGCTCAATTGGTAAAGAATCTTCCTGCAATGAAGGAGGCCCTGGTTCAATTCCTTGGTGAGGAAGATCCACTGGAGAAAGGATAGGCCACCCCCACTCCAGTATTATTGGACTTCCTTTGTGGCTCAGCTGGTAAAGAATCCGCTTGCAATGTGGGAGACCTGGGTTCGATCTGTGGGTTAGGAAGATCCCCTGGAGAAGGGAAAGGCTACCCACTCCAGTATTCCGGCCTAGAGAATTCCATGGACTGTATATAGGCCACAGGGTTGCAAAGAGTCAGACACAACTGAGCGACTTTCACTTCACTTTCACTTTGAATCCTTTATTTTTTTTTTCCAAAGAAAACATACAAATGGCCAGCAGACAAATGAAAAGATGTTCAACATCACTAATCAAGGAAATGCAAATTAAAACCAAAATGAGATACCAATCCACACCTATCAAAATGGTTGTCATAAAAAAGACAACAAGCAACACATGTTGGTCAAGATGTGGAGAAAAGGAAAACTTCCTGTGTTGTTGGTGGGAGTGTAAATTGATGCAACCACTCAGGAAAAGAGAACGGAGGTTCTCCAAAAAATTAAAAACTATCATATGATAGAACAACTTTATCTCTGAGTATTTGGCCAAAGAAAATGAAAACACTAATTCAGAAAGATACAGCACACCAAAGTGTACTTCAGTATTTATTATGATAGCTAAGATATGAGATCAAACTAAGTGTCCATCCTTAGATGAATGGATAAAGAAGATGTGATTCTATGTATGTGTGTGTGTGTGTGTGTGTGTGTGTGTGTACATATAATGGAATATTGCTCAGCCATAATAAATGAAGTCTTGCAGACAGAGACAACATAGATATCTATCTAGAGGGTATCATGCTAAGTGAAATAAGTCAGACAGTGAAAGACAAATACTATATGATCTTACTGATAGGAGGAATCTAAAACTCAAAACAAAGAAAAGCAAAACAGACTAATAGATACAGACAATAAATGTGTGGTTAAAAGAAGTTAGGGATCTAGGCTGTTGAAATAAGTGAAGGGGATTAAGAGGTACAAACCTCAGTTACAAAATACGTAAGTCATGGGAATATACATAAGTCATATGGATTATGGTCAGTAATACTGTATAACTTTGTTTGGGGACAGATGGCTACTATATTTATGGTGTTGATCCTTTTATATTGTGTGCAAATTCAAATCACTCTGTAGTACACCTGAAACTAATATAAAGTTGAACATCAACTATATTTTGATAAGTCAATCAAATATTGAGTGATACACCTTAAACCCGATTTTAATAAATGACAATTACCCTCTCCACACATTAGACATTTGAGATTTTCTGATCTTTTGGTTTCTATTTTCACTTCACTTAATATTACTTTAATGACCATAGTAATGCTTACAATATTCTCTAGTAACAGGTGAAACAGCTCCCTGAAAAACGTTTCCTTTTTTTCTGTGATGTTATGAACAAGCATTTCAAATAGACTATGTTTTTTGGTGTTAGCTCTGTCATCTTTTAAAAAGACTGCTTCTGGTAGCATTCTGAGAAACAACGGAAAGATGGCTGAAAGGAAAACTTGTCATTGAAGTGTTAATTTTAGTTCAGATTCCAGAAGGCACTAGTTTTAAGAAAAATTGATTTAGGGATGTTCATCATATTATCACAGATTTGACAAGATTAAGCAAGTGTCATTGTGAATGCTGATGATAAGATGTCAGAAGCTAGATAAAAGAATAAAAAATAAGTGAAAGTACATGAAGGTACTGAGCTCTTCTCTTTAAAGGTATTTTATAAATAGTGATGCAGATTATTTCATTTAGCATGATACTCTCTAGATTAATTGTGTTGGCAGAAGGAAACCAGGTTGCTCTTTTCTGAAAAAGGGCATTTGGTTTTAATCACCATTTACACATATTGAAGCTATTGGCAGTAGATACAAATAGAATTAAGAGTTTTAATGTAATTTCTGTACTACCAACATGACATTTTAAAGAATGCTAAAAATTTTGCAAGTAATTCACTGTATACAGTAGTGATGAAGCAGAATATTTTTGCAGAATGTAGTATAATTTTTTTCTCATTCACAGATGGAACTGATAAAACTATGTAGCAATGAGAGAATCACTTTAATACCAAGAAAAAACTCATTTAGAATTAAAATGATCAGCTATTGTTTTTTCTAAAGCTAACTGTGTATTTTCTAAAAGCCTTGATAGGGGAAAGAAAGTAACACTGAAATGTAAATTCTCATGATAATATATAGATAAATAACCGGAAACATCTAAATGATAAGGTGGGGAGGGGGGAAGAAATGAAGGAAAGGTGAGAGAGAGAGAGAGAGAAAAACAGAGAGAGAGAGAGAGGTTTGTATTCACATTTCTTGAGATTACAACTTAATCTTTGTTTAGAGACTCTGAATGCACAGAGAACCTGCATTTAAATAGTGTTGTTGCTGTTGTTTTTTTTTTTTTTACAAATAACAAATATTGCCTTAACATTAAAAAAAAAAGTTGTTATTTCACCATATTTTATTTTATAACCAATACCTTTTAACACTATTTTCTCACCTTTTATGTCATTTTCTAAGTAGTTTATCAAAGAATTGACTGTTACGTATGGAGACATCTACCATTAAATTGTAATGTGCTAGCCAAATTACCATGATGCTACTCTAATTCTCTGACAGAAAGAGTTAATTCTTCTTGATGGGAATTTATGTTGAATTTCTGGTGGTAATAGTGCTTTCTAACAGAAGTATACAGGAGCTAGTTCTTTTCCCCTAGGTTCTCCTAAATGTACAATAAAAATGTCCACCCTGAGGAGGAAAATTGTTTTCTCCCTGAAGTAGTGAGCAATGTTAGTGCTCCAAGGAGGACAATAAGACACTGTGCTGAGGCGCATTGTGAGGAGACAGGAAAGAGAGCAGCAGATCTATTTTCGCAATTCAGACAACATGCCTTTGTAATATAGTAACTAAATGTTTATTAGATAAATGAAGTGTATGTGCTCCTGAAGCTGTAGATTGGATATTAAGGAAAATTAAGCTAAAGGTCACTTGTAGATATTCTTTATTTTTTTAAGAGAAAAGCAACATAACTTGTGTAAATGGAGGATAGCGATAAGATAATTGTGGCACTTGAAATACTGTAAGGAAATATAAAATTCATTCAGATATCTGCACATTTTACACAGTTCATAAACTTGGCTTCTTTTCTCCACTTAACTATAGATTATTACTGTATAGTACCTTAATTTAGACTAATATAATGTCTATAATTTGGAAAAGAGGAAAATGGGGAATTGGCATTACCTTTTTTTCCCCTTGAATAACATACTCTAACAATTGTTTCCTAATTGTCTGCTATCTACTCTCAAAATAAGAGCTGATAACAAGGAAAATAAAACTAGTAGTGATTCATGTAGAATTTTTATTGAAAAACAAAAACATTCATGCATATGTGGAGATCAGAATTTTCTAAGATTTCTCTTTCACATATATTGAGGGAAGAAAATACTTGGGTTTTAAAGCAATGCAGTCTTCTCTACTACTGTTTAGTTTCTCATTTTAGAGTTATTCCAGTCAGATTCTGGTAGCCAGATATTAATCTGTTCAATAATTTTTATCTCAGGTTTTTAATTGTTCCACAACCAAATAAATGTGTGATGTTAGGTACTTCATATTCTCACTAGGACTCAGTTTTCTCATCTATAGAATAAACTATGTGAACTCCCTGATCCTTAAAGTTCTTTCAGACAAGAAGTTATTTTCCTTTTGTCATTTTTTAAAAAAAGGTAAGAAAGCTTTCCAATTGTTTAAGGCTCAGCTCTCCACAGCTTCCCAGGTGGCTCAGTGGTAAAGAATCTGCCTGTCAAGCAGAAGACACAGGAGACCCTGGTTCAATCCCTGGGTCAGGAAGATCACCTGGAGGAGGTCATGGCAACCCATTCCAGTATTCTTGCCTGGAGAATCCCATGGACAGAGGAACCTGGTGGACTACAGTCCATGGAGTCACAAAAGAGTTCGACTAGACTGAGCATGTACACACACACACAGCCTACCACATAATACCTTGACTAGATATTCAGCAGTTTGCTATTAGGTACATACTTTTAATTTTTTTAATTAATTAATTTATTTATGGAGCTTCCCAGTTGGCAATAGTGATAAAGAACCCGCTTGCCAATGCAGGAGATGTAAGAGAGGCGGGTTCAACTCCTGGGTCAGGAAGATTCCCTGGAAGAGGTCATGGCAAGTCACTCCAGTATTCTTGCTTGGAGAATTCCATGAATGGAGGAACCTGGAGGGCTACAGTCCATAGGAACGCAGAGTCAGACATGACTGAAGAGACTTAGCGCGCGCACACACACACACACACACACACATTTATTTATGGCTGTGCTAGGTCTTTGTTGCTCTGCACAGGCTTTCTCTAGTTGCAACAATTGGGGGCTACTCTTTAATTGCAGTGTGTGGTGATTTCTCTTGTTTCAGAGCATGGGCTCTAAGTTCCTGAGCTTCACTAGTTGTGGTTCCTGGCCTTCAGTAGTTGTGGCTCAAGGGGTCAGTTTTTGTGGCACTGGCTTAACTGCTTTGCTGCATATTGAATCTTCCAAGACTAGGCATAGAACCCATGTCCCCTGCTTTGACAGGCTGATTCTTAACCACCAGAGAAGTCTGGACACACAATTTTAAAATAAAAGAGCAGATCATTATCAACACTGCCTGAGGGTTAGTGATAATATCTCTTCTACTCCCCATCTTATAATTTTGAAGAGATTACAGAGAAAATATTCTTGACTTAAAATGTCTGAGATGAGATGTCGTAATGCCTCTAAACTCTTACTACTGATTAAAGTCAATGATTCTAAAAATTGCAGTTTTACAAATCTCCTTATCTGATGGAGTAATTATCTCCTACTTGGTAAGATATTATTCATCTTTCGAACAAATAGAAAAAAAGATATGCTAAAACAGATCATCCCATGCTGCTGTGGTATTACAATCCTCACATGCTTGTCATTATGACTTTTCTCTGCTCCCTATTCCAGTAAGTATACTAAAAGTTATGGCCCTTTAAGTCCAGCTCACCACATGGAAGCATTCTTTTGGACAATAGGATCTCTCCAATAATGTTATTAAAAATGTCATATTATGCACTATTGTTTCTGTCTACTTTTAGGAGTCATGCAACATGGGTGCAAGTATTAGGAAGAGATAGGAGCCAGTATACTTTGCCTGGATCTTGAGAAGTATCAGTTCAGCCACTAAGTCATGTCCAACCCTTTGCGACCTCATGAACTGCAGCATGCCAGGCTTCCCTGTCCATTACCAACTCCTGGAGTCTACCAAAACCATGTCCATCGAATCGGTGATGCCATCCAGCCATCTCATCCTCTGTCGTCCCCTTCTCCTCCTGCCCTCAATCCTTCCCAGCATCAGGGTCTTTTCCAGTGAGTCAACACTTTGCATGAGGTGGCCAAAGTATTGGAGTTTCAGCTTCAACATCAGTCCTTCCAATGAATAACCAGGGCTGATCTCCTTTAGGATGGACTGGTTGGATCTCCTTGCAGTCCAAGGGACTCTCAAGAGTCTTCTCCAACACCACAGTTCAAAAGCATCAATTCTTTGGCGCTCAGCTTTCTTCACCATCCAACTCTCACATCCATAGATGACCAATGGAAAAACCATAGCCTTGACTAGACAGACCTTTGTTGGCAAAGTAATGTCTCTACTTTTCAATATGCTATCTAGGTTGGTCATAACCTTCCTTACAAGGAGTAAGCGTCTTTTAATTTCATGGCTGCAATCACCATCGGTAGTGATTTTGGAGCCCCCAAAAATAAAGTCTGTCACTGTTTCCACTGTTTCCCCATCTATCTACCGTGAAGTGATGGGACCAGATGCCATGATCTTAGTTTTCTGAATGTTGAGGTTTAAGCCAACATTTTCACTCTCTTCTTTCACTTTCATCAAGAGGCTCTTTAGTTCTTCTTTGCTTTCTGCCATAAGGGTGGAGTCATCTGCATATCTGAGGTTATTGATATTTCTCCCGGCAAACTTGATGGACGGGTCATGGTGGAGAGGTCTGACAGAATGTGGTCCACTGGAGAAGGGCATGGCAAACCACTTCAGTATTCTTGCCTTGAGAACCCCATGAACAGTATGAAAAGGCAAAAAGATACGACACTGAAAGATGAACTCCCCAGGTCAGTAGGTGTCCAATATGCTACCGGAGATCAGTGGAGAAATAACTCCAGAAAGAATGAAGGGATGGAGCCAAAGCAAAAACAGTACCGAGCTGTGGATGTGACTGGTGATAGAAGCAAAGTCCGATGTTGTAAAGAACAATATTGCATAGGAACCTGGCATGTTAGATCCATGAATCAAGGCAAATTGGAAGTGGTCAAACAGGAGATGGCAAGAGTGAACACTGACATTTTAGGAATCAGCGAACTAAGATGGACTGGAATGGGTGAATTTAACTCAGATGACCATTATATCTACTACTGTGGGCACGAATCCCTTAGAAGAAATGGAGTAGTCATCATGGTCAACAAAACAGTCTGAAATGCAGTACTTGGATACAACCTCAAAAACGACAGAATGATCTCTGTTCATTTCCAAGGCAACCATTCAATATCATGGTAATCCAAGCCTATGTCTCAACCAGTAATGCTGAAGAAGCTGAACGTTAACGGTTCTATGAAGACCTACAAGACCTTTTAGAACTAACACCCAAAAAAGATGTCCTTTTCATTATAGGGGACTGGAATGCAAAAGTAGGAAGTCGAGAAACACCTGGAATAACAGGCAAATTTGGCCTTGAAGTACAGAATGAAGCAGGGCAAATGCTAATAGAGTTTTGCCAAGAACACACACTGGTCATAGAAAACACCCTCTTCCAACAACACAAGAGAAGACTCTACACATGGATGCCACCAGATGGTCAACACCCAAATCAGATTGATTATATTCTTTGCAGCCAAAGATGGGGAAGCTCTATACAGTCAGCAAAAACAAGACCGGGAGCAGACTGTGGCTCAGATCATAGAACTCCTTATTGCCAAATTCAGACTTAAATTGAAGAAAGTAGGGAAAACCACTAGACCATTCAGGTATGACCTAAATCAAATCCCTTATGCTTATACAGTGGAAGTGACAATTAGATTTAAGGGACTAGATCTGATAGACAGAGTGCCTGATGAACTACAGACAGAGGTTTGTGACACTGTACAGGAGACAGGGATCAAGACCATCCCCATGGAAAAGAAATGCAATAAAGCAGAATGGCTGTCTGAGGAGGCCTTACAAATAAATGTGAAAAGAAGAGAAGCGAAAAGCAAAGGAGAAAAGGAAAGATATTCCCATCTGAATGCAGAGTTCCAAAGAATAGCAAGGAGAGATAAGAAAGCCTTCCTCAGTGATCAATGCAAAGAAGTAGAAGAAAACAACAGAATGGGAAAGACTAGAGATCTCTTCAAGAAAATTAGAGATACCAAGGGAACATTTCATGCAAATGTGGGCTCAATAAAGGACAGAAATGGTATGGACCTAACAGAAGCAGAAGATATTAAGAAGAAATGGCAAGAATACACAGAAGAAATGTACAAAAAAAAATCTTCATGACCCAGATAATCACGATGGTGTGATCACTCACCTAGAGCTAGACATCCTGGAATGTGAAGTCAAGTGGGCCTTAGAAAGCATCACTATGAATAAAGCTAGTGGAGGTGATGGAATTCCAGTTGAGCTATTTCAAATCCTGAAAGGTGATGCTGTGAAAGTGCTGCATTCGATATGCCAGCAAATCTGGAAAACTCAGCAGTGGCCACAGGACTGGAAAAGGTCAGTTTTCATTCCAATCCCAAAGAAAGGCAATGCCAAAGAATGCTCAAACTACCACACAATTGCACTCATCTCACACGCTAGTAAAATAATGCTCAAAATTCTCCAAGCCAGGCTTCAGCAATACGTGCACCATGAACTTCCAGATGTTCACGCTGGTTTTAGAAAAGGCAGAGGGACCAAAGATCACATTGCCAACATCCGATAGATCATCAAAACAGCAAGAGAGTTCCAGAAAAACATCTATTTCTGCTTTATTGATTATCCAAAGCCTTTGACTGTGTGGATCACAATAAACTGTGGAAAATTCTGAAAGAGATGGGAATATCAGACCACCTGACCTGCCTCTTGAGAAACCTGTATGCAGGTCAGGAAGCAACAGTTAGAACTGGACATGGAACAAGAGACTGGTTCCAAATAGGAAACGGAGTACGTCAAGCCTGTACATTGTCACCCTGCTTGAGAAGTATAAGTATGGATAAATAAATTGC
Source organism: Giraffa tippelskirchi (assembly GCF_054371585.1). Classification (NCBI taxonomy): domain Eukaryota; kingdom Metazoa; phylum Chordata; class Mammalia; order Artiodactyla; family Giraffidae; genus Giraffa; species Giraffa tippelskirchi. The sequence continues at coordinate 68,066,400 of NC_137289.1, forward strand.
AGGAGTCTGTGTTATTGGTAATACACACCATCTAAACTGATTTTAAAAATATCATTTTGCAAATTTTCCTTACTTTAAAAAATTCCTTCCATTGTTAATTTACACCAATACATTTTCTTCATTAAAGGCATTTCTAGAACTTGATCTTCAGGAGAGTTTTTATTAAATCAGGCCTTTAATTATGATGAGTCTAAGAAAATCTAATTATTTTAGATAGTGTTTCCAACTTTCTGAACTAAAATTAAATCATATGATGGCATTAAATGTTAAGATATTTCCAATGGTAACTGTTCATATAAGATAAAGAACAAAGAAGGTAAGACAAAATATAATAAAAGCAAAAAAATAAAAAAAGGAAGGAAACAAAATAGTCTTGTGCTGAATTCTCAGTGTACTTCCTTGGCTAAATATGTTTAACATAGCTTCAACAGCTCTTCTAGTTCCACTATTTCAAGAAAACAAATCAAGGACAAAATAAATATTTTTCTGTATTCTTTGTTAAGCATAAGCAATAATATTCTCTTTTTTTTTCATGGCTGTGTTCTTCATAAATCTTATTTTGGTGGAGAAGATAATTATATTTTCTCCAGTGGTAACTTATGCAACCAAGAAAAAAGCTAAAATCCTAAAATGATACATTCTTTCAAGGCATTTTCTATCCTACTTAAATAGTATATGTGAAAATGTGAAATATACAGTGCATGTGTTCTCAGTTGCCCAGTAGTGTCTGACCCTTTGCAACCCATGGACTGCAGCGTACCAGGCTCCTCTGTCCATGGGATTACCCAGGTAAAAATACTGGAGTGAGTTGCCACTTTCTTCTCCAGGGATTCTTCCTAAGGCAGGGATCAAAGTTGCGTCTCCTGCATCTCCTATATTGGCAGGTGGATTCTTTACCACTGAGCCCAATCATGCCCAATAAGAAAAATTCAGTAATGAAATTGTACCTGCCTAACAGGTTTTTACTCCCATTATGCATGAAGTCCACAGTGAGGAAGGACTGTAACAACCACCCTGCGCTGACCCCTCAAACCCACCAGTTGTATCCAAGAGAGAAATGAAAATGATAGAGACTGGTGTTTTTAATTTTTCTTCCCTTCCTTTCTTTTCTTCTTTCTTTCCTTCATTCTATTGTCTATTCACAATTGAATCTATGTTCCTTACATTTTGTTTTAATCTTAGATATCCATGTTCTTTTTACCTTTCACATATTTGGAAAATAAGATTGGGTCTTGATGACTTTCTTAGATGACCTAAGTACAGCAAAATCTTCTGTTTGAGAGTATGTATATGGGCAAATCTTTCTTTTTTTTTTTAATTTCCAAATAATGAACCTGATACTGATCTCATGAATTCATATGACAGCTTATAGCCTATTTGGAAAGTTTTTAAAAAAGAATTCATTCCTTTCTGATTAGTAGGGCTTATTGGGAAATTAAAGATTAAAAAAGCAGTCTATTACCATGTATATTCTTGGCATGTATATACTCCTGGAATAGTTAGGCCAAAATGATTTGAGTAACAATTTAATGCTGTGCTGATAACCGTAAATCATCGTTATAGTATAAAAGTCAATTTTTTGTAATATTTACCTTTGACTAGAATTTTGAGAATTTACATGTCTATAGAAAATCATGGTATGTTTAAAAATAAAGTTATTAAGGGCCAATTTTTCTTTAAATTTCTATAATTAGTATTACATGATCAAGAATTACAGTGTCCTGATATTCAGACGTTTAGAGTTCTTTAAAGAGAAACGTGACAGTGGGGAAATTATCAAAATGGCACCAGTCAGGCTCTCTCACCCCATGCTCTCATGACCTCTCACGCCATGTTCTGTAAACAATGACTTTGTATATTTATGTAACATATGAAATCACTTAGAGCACTGCACATGCACTTCACAAAGTACTTGCTTGAACGTGGTCTACTTTTCTTACATAGGCTCTTCCTGGAAAAGCCCTGGAGGTTGTGTGTGTGTGTACAGGAGCTACCACCATGAAAACCCTGGCTGTTGCTGCATTGGGGCTACATTGGAGCAACACTATGGTTATGTTATATGAGGTTATGCTATGACTATGTGTTACTACATTATGGTTATGTTATGGCTGCTTCTACTGCCTCTGCATAAGCCAGAAGAGAGGCTGTATTATGGCAGTTGTGTCTGCCAGGAGAGAAGAAAGGTGTCTGCAGTTCCTATGGCTCCTTGTGTCTTCTTCCAGCCTCTTAGCTCGAGCCTTGCCTACCCTGGGTTCAGCAAACAGTGTGGAGAGTGTGAACAGGATCAGTGATGCAGTGATCCTTTCAAATATTTGAAGAATCAGATACTGTCACTATTTTCTCATATTCTAAGTGAAAAAAAGGAAGTGAGTAGTTTTATGATCCAGACTTGAAGAATACTTTCTTGAAAGATGAAATAATATGCTGAGGAATTTTTATCTCTTATGATGAATAATCCTGTTCAGGATCATTAATAACAGAATTGCTTGAAACACTTCATTTTTCTTCTGCACCATGGAGTATCTAGAAAGATGGCTTTCTAGAGAGTAAAATGATATTTTCTTTATTACATTTTTAAAGAAAATCATGTATTCTTTTTATTAGAACTGCATTGAATTTTGTAGACTTCTGACACTTGAAAGGCTTTAGGTTTTTCATAGAGAGTACTAGTCATCAGAAAATAAATGTCAATCTTTTTTTGAATGGTGAAAGGATTACATTTGTTGATGTTGTTTTGCATACTTTCACAGAAAATGTTTTATTCTTCATCTAAAAGGAGTATGTTATGTATCCCACATATAAAATGGCTTCAAATGATTTTCTTACAGATTATTTTTAAGAAATATATGTTGAGGCACAAAATTTGGGCTCCTATTATGCACTTTAAGAAAAAAATATTAAAATGTTATTTTATTACAAGTTTATTAAAACTCATGGAAACTTTAAAAGGTGTTAATAGTCCTTTTAATCAAGCAATAAAAAGAGGAGTAGGCACATATCTCATTTTACTGCATTTTATTTCATTTTTTACAAATTGCAGGTTTGTATCAATCCTTCAGAGAGGAAGAACAAGTCTGTGAGCACCATTTTTTCAACAGTATTTCTTCACTTCATGTCTTTATGTCACAGTTTGGTAATTCTCCCAATATTTCAAACTTTCTCATTATTATTATATTTGTTATGATGATTTTTTATTACTGAACTTTGATGTTACTATTGCAATTGTTTTGGGGTACCATTAATCATGGCCATATAATATAGCAATTTTAATAAATGTTGGATAAATGTTGCTTTTGTTTGGACTGATCCATGGATCAGCTGTTCCCTTATCTCCCCCTTTCTGAGCTTTCCTGTTCCCTGAGACAAAACAATATTGAAATTAGGCAATAATAACCCTACAAAAGTCTCTAAGTGTTCAAGTGAAAGGAGCAGTTACAGGTCTGTCTCTCTAAATTAAAAGCTAGAAATGATTAAACTTATGCATGTGAAAGTTTAGATAGGCCAAAAGCTAGGTCTCTTGTACAAAAAGTTTGCCAATGCAAAGGAAATGCAAAAGAAAAGTTTTTAAAGAAAGTTAAATTGCTACTCTGATGAAGACACTAATGATAAGAAAGCTAAACAGCCGTATTGCTGATATTGAGAAAGTTTTAGTGGTCTGGATAGATCAAATTAGTTACAACATCCCCTTAAGCCAAAGCCAAATCTAGAACACGACCCTAACTCGTGCAAATTCTATGAAGAGTTCTAGAAGGCTCAGTGAGGTGAGGAAACTGAAGGAAAAAGTTTGAAGCTAACAAAGGTTGGTTCGTGGGGTTTAAGGCAAGAAACCAACTACATAACATGAAAGTGTAAGGTGAAGTAGTAAATCCTGATATGGAAACTGTAGCAAGTTATCCAGAAGATTTAGCTTATTAATGAAGGTAGATACACTAAACAATAGATTTTCAATGTAGACAAAAGAGCCTTCTACTGGAAGAAGACACTATCTAAGACTTTCATAGCTAGAGAGGAGCAGTCAACGCTTGGCTTCAATGTTTCAAAGGACAGGCTGACTCTCTTCTTAGAGTTTAATCCAGCTAGTGACTAAGTTGAAGACAGTACTCATTTACCATTCTGAAAAACTTAGGAACTTTAAAATTATGTTAAATCTGTTCTGCCTGTGTTCTATAAATGGAACAACAAAGCCTGGATGACAGCACATCTGTTTACAACATGGTTAGCTGATTTTTGTTTTTTTTGAAAAGCCACATGGCATGCGGGATCTTAGTTCCCCAATCAGTGATAAACCCGCCCCCCCCCGACCCCCTGCAATGGAAACATGGTCTTAACCACTGACCACCAGGGAAGTTTCTTTTTTAAGCCCATTTTTGAGACCTACTGCTCAGAAAAAAAAAAAAAAAAAAGATTCCTTTCAAAATAATACTGCTAATTGACAATGCACCCGGTCACCAAAGACTTCTGATAGAGATGAACAATGAGGTTAATATCCTTTTGATGCCTGCTAACACAATATTCATTTTACAACCCATGGATCAAGGAGTGATTTCAACTTTCATTATTTAATAAATACATTTCATAAGGCTATAACTTCCATAAATAGTGATCCCTCTGATGGATCTGGGCAAAATAGGTTGAAAATTTTCTGGAAAGGATTTGCCATTTTAGATGCCATTAAAGAACAGTCATAACTCATGGGAAGAGGTCAAAATATTAACATTCACAGGAGTTTGGAAGAAGGATTTTGAGTACTAAATAAGTGTAGCTGATAAAGGGGAGACAGATTCTGAGAGGATTGATTCCAATTTTGAAATAAATTCTACTATGTTCAGTCACTCAGTCATGTCTGATTCTTTGTGAATGCATGAATTGTAGCCTGCCAGTCTCCTGTGTCCACAGGATTTTCCAGGCAACAATACTCGAGTGGGTTGCCATTTCCTTCTCCAAGTTCTACTGTAGGTAAAATGTTATCAAACAACATTGCATACTTTATTTTCAATAGACTTATAAGGTTCATAAAATAATTTAGAAGTAAAACTTAAAGATCTAAATTAGATTAGATCATGTAATCACATTTGCCATTCAATTAGAAACTGAAGCAAAGATGGGAGTAAGATCCTGTATAGTACAAGTGGTAAGATCCAACATAGTATCCATAAGGATACATATTTGAAAACATGACTTTATATAAAGTGATCTTAGGTTAACACAAATATCTTCTCATCTTTCTTATTTACATAACTGTTTTGCACAGAACTGACTAAAGCTTTTGCTTCCTCAAGGCTTCCTTGGTAGCTTAGATGGTAAAGAGCCTTCCTGCAATGTGGGAGACCTGGGTTTGATCCCTGGGTCAGAAAGATTCTCTTGAGAAGTGAATGGCTACCCACTCCAATATTCTCACCTGGAGAATTCCGTGGGCAGAGGAGCCTCGTGGGCTACACTCCACAGGTTCACAAAGAGTCAGACATGACTAAATGACTAACACTTTCACACACTTTGACTTCTCAGAGGTATCATATTGGCTGGGTTAATAAGAAACATCATTGAGGTTCATCTTTTAAACTTGATATTCAATTATTATAAAGTGTTTTGTTTTATAGAGTTTGATATGCTGTTTCTCTAGTGAGTTTGTGTCCCTCATAATCTTTTTCATGTTAATATTTCAATCTTCCTGGAAAAGCTTCATTTCTATGAATCTCACTGGTATTGAAGTTAAGGTAGATGTCCCAAATTTTTTAAAACATAGAAAAATAGAATATGGTGGTTTAGTAGTTTCAACAAAGGATTTGTGTACCCCCATCTATTTCATCTCAATAAGAATGCTTATTTTGCTTATTTTTTTAAATACATGAACAAATAAAAATATTCACATAACACTATTTAATAAAGATTTCTAATATAATTTGGTGTTAATATTAACAATTCACACTTCTCCCACAATCTATCTGGTACATATGTTGAAACCATGGCAACTATTATAATTTAAATCTTTATCTTTGCAAAATAGCAAAGTCATAGGATTATTCACTAAAATTTCCAAATTTGTAATTATTTGACTTTGCTATACTGTACAGTAAGCAAAAGATTAATGTTTTTATCTGTTCTATAGTCTTTTGACTAAAGGTACACAGTAGCAATTAATAAATTTCTTATAAAGAAATATCTACTTGTACTAGCTAAAATTTAATTCTTGAAATATTACTGTCCTAGAAAATACCCTCTAAGAGCTTGTACAATTTTTATTCTTTTTTTTTTTTTTTTTTTTTTTGCACGGTACAAGTCAGCACTTTTATTTTTTTTTTTTTTTATCTTTTTTTTTTTTTTTTTTATAAATTTATTTATTTTACTTGGGGGCTAATTACTTTACAATATTGTAATAGTTTTTGCCATACATTGACAAGATTATGGAAACTATGACACTACATGTCTTAGTGAGTTTCTAAGAAGTTCAGGAAAGCTTAAGTATACAGTATGAATATCTTTGTTTAAAAATGGTTGTGTGTGTGTGTGCGTGCTCAGTCGTGTCTGACTCTGTAACTGGATGGACTGTAGCCTGCCAGGCTCTTCTGTCCACGGAATATTCCAGGCAAGAATACTGGAGTGGGTTGCTATTTCTACTCCAGGGGATCTTCCCAATCCAGGGATTGAACTTGTGTCTCTTGCTTCTCCTGGATTCTTACCACTGTGCCACCAAAAGTTCTAAAGTCGGAGTCTGATAATTTAATATAATTTCAAAAGTCTTATACATGTAAGTGTAATTTTTTTTCCTTTTCCCTATTATAGACTATAAAAGTATTCACAGTAGATAATAAGCTTTAGGTTACATAGACTATAGACATATCAAATTTATGTAATGTAATTAGTAAATATGGCCATCTGCTTCAGGTCTTACAAAATCATCACCTTTTCAAGATTTTTACCTAGACAGACTATTTAAAATATGATCTGGCCAGCTCCTAGAAACCAACTTGCAAACTTCCTACCTCTGCACTAAATTTTTCCATAGCGCTTGTCACCTTCTAACATATTACAAAATTATCCTCAGGTTGATTGCTTATTTTTTCTCATACACTACTAAAATATAAATTCAGAGAAGGCAAGGCATTTTTTTTTTCTGTTCTATCCTCAGATATAACAGAGCTACCTAGAACAGATCCTGTTATAGAGGATCTAATAAATATTTATTAAAGAAAATTGTATTATACATATAAAATTGTCATAACATCACAACCATTAAGGCTATATTTTAGTATTATTCATCTTTAAAAATTTTTCTCTCTCAAAGATATATTATTAGTATTATCTCTTGACTATTGAATCCTTCTCAAGGTTTCCAAACAAACTTCTCATTCTGTTCTAATCTGTTTTTAATGTTTGAAATTTAAAAAAAGGAAACATTTCCTTACTAAATGCATTACTTCTCAACTAATCCTGAGTTCTGTTTAATATATTCTTAAAACTCACTGCATCCTAATGTGAATATCTTTTCAGTTTCTATGCTGTATCTTACTTTAATCTGTATCTTTTCTTTCATCCATACTATTTCTTAATTTATTCACCTCAATCTGAAAAAAGATTCAGATGTGAAAAACACATCTTGTCTCTACTATTTACTCTTATATATGCTTAATTGCAGCATAGATTTACTTGATGATAATGATAGTACAGTATTTGTTAGTATATTGTATTTAGTAAAGAATTTTTTCTTTTTTTTTAATTTATTAATTTTAGTTGGAGGCTAATTACTTTACAATATTGTAGTGGTTTTTGCCATACATTGACATGAATCAGCCATGGGTTTACATGTGTTCCCCATCCTGAACCCCCCTCCCACCTCCCTCCCCATCCCATCCCTCTGGGTCATCCCATTGCCCCAGCCCCGAGCATTTGTCTCATGCATCGAACCTGGAATGGTGTTCTGTTTCACATGTGATAGACATCAATAAGAAACTATTTTCAGAGAGAGTTTAAATTAACCTAAATTCAGTTGCACTTGTTTTCTCCTTAAGAAATTAAACTTAATGTTACCTTTACTATTCAAATATAAGAAGTAGCTCTAACTTGCCTTCATTTTTTAAAGAAAAAAAATTCTTTTTCATGTATATTATCTCATTTATCCTTAGAATACTGATGAAAAATAGGTATTATATTATCCACATTAGTGAAATTAATGAACTCAAAGATCTTTTCATTTCCAGTCCCTCAAGCACAATGTTAGGCCATGATCTTTCATGATATCTCTCTGAAAAAGATAAATGACTTTATTATTTTGACAATATAAGACTCTTACTAAACTCAGGAAAGCTCACAGTTAAGAAAGATTACATAAATGGGACAGTGGCTTAATATTAATACTTCCCAAGTCAAGTTCTAAGATACACCAAATAGAGTTAAGATAAATTTTTTTTTCAGGTTTAGTATAAATATTTACCTGCTTATTTAAGATATTCATTAAAAAAATCAATTTTTCATAAAATCTGGTTGAGCAAATTTTCAGAGCGTGATATATAATATGTTAATAGCAAATAAGTTGGATCAAATAAATAATGTGTACGAACACATTTATGAATCAAGCAAATAAATTTACTAAGGATGTGTACACAGACGGTAAAGAATCTGCCTGCAGTGCAGGAGACCCAGGTTCGATCCCTGGGTTGCGAAGATCCCCTGGAGAAGGAAATGGCAACCCACTTCAGTATCCTTGCCTGGAAAATCTCATGGAGAGAGGAGCCTGGTGGGCTGCAGTCCATGGGGTCGCAAAGAGTCAGGCACGACTGAGCGACTAACACTTACCTACTTACTTATGCACACAGAGATCAGATGTTCATAAAACAGCATATTTCTGTCAATGATTGATATTACAGAAAATTATATTCACTTACAGGAGAAATAATTTTGACATCTTCAGTTTAAAAATGAGAACACTGACATTCTGCTAAAAGATGTAGCTTTGGCATTTTTTATAACACCTATGGATGTCTTACCCTTTGCTTTTGGTATACCAGGGGTAGAGTTTTATTTACAGAGTTAATTTTAAGATACTGCATTTAGTTCTAAATCCTTTAAAGAAACCTCAGAGGATTTGCATTAAGATTCTGTGTGTGTCTACACATTTTAAAATTGGCACTTTATTCCTACTAAATTGATCTGTCTATCTATCTACAGGTATAGATTTTTTTTTGGCTCAAGGACATCTTTCCATTTTTACTATTTTTCTCACAGGTGGGAGTGCCACAGATGTGTTTCTTCCAATATAAGAGAGTTTGGGAGATAATGCATTAATTTGAGAATTTTTGAAAAATGCATTCTATATCTACATTTGTTACCAATATAGTTTAATATAAATTGAAATTGGCACCATCTATACTACTTTCCTGGAGAAGGAAATGACAACCCACTCCAGCATTTTTGCCTGGAGAATTCCATAGACAGAGGAGCCTGGCGGGCTACTGTTCTTGGGGTTGCAAAGAATCAGACACGGCTGAGCACTCATACTACTTTCCATCCATGAAAGGATAACTTTAAAAGCTTTACTTAGAATCTTGTGACCATCATATTGACTATGTGACTAATACAACTGTTTCTATGGTAACCAGTTGTCAAGTGAGACCAAGAAAGAAAGAAAGGAAGGAAGAAAAAATGAGCTAAAAATAGTTGATTATGATATTCATCACCTAAATGATGAATCACAAAACATATTCTATCTTTGGATTATTTAAGGCTGAGGCATTCTTTGTACACTCTTTTAAAATTTTGTAATCTTATTCTTTAAGCAGAGAACCACTGTGAAGCATTATTGTAACTTATGTACTAAAGACCACGTGCATGTGTGCTCAGTCGCTAAGTTGTGTCAGACTCTTTGGGACCCCATGGACTGTAGCTTGCCAGGCTCTGCTGTCCATGGGATTTTCCAGGCAAGAATACTGGAGTGCATTGCCATTTCCTTATCCAGGTGATCTTCCTGACCCAGGGATCAAACCCTGGGTTTCCTGCGTCTTCTGCATTGGCAGATGGATTCTTTACCAATGAGCCACCTAGGAAGAGACCACAAGGTCTTTGGAAAGGACACGCATGACAAAGTATTAGGAAAGCGGCACTATCAGCACCCATGTCTGGGATTTCTCCTGCTTGACAGCTATGGATTTCATCTGTTACTGGGGAAAGGCTTTATGTTCTTTCTAGTTTGCATCTTTAGGTTCTTTGATGTTGTTTGTATACATCAAAAGCAATGATGAAATTGAATTCTTTCCCCCAGCCTTCTCAAGAAAGTTTGTATTTCTACACATTTTACATAAAAGAGAAAGTCAAGCTCATTTTTCAAAATAGTCAATATTAAAATGATTTTGAATCTTATTGGGACAAATTCTACTCCACCCCCACCCCCCACAGTTCAGCTCAGTTCAGTCCCTCAATAGTGTCTGACTCTGTGACCCAATGAACTACAGAACGCCAAGCTTCTCTGTCCACCACCAATTCCTGGTGCATGCTCAAACTCTTGTCCATTGAGTCAGTGATGACATCCAACCATCTCATGCTCTGTCATCCCCTACTCCTCCTGCCTTCAACCTTTCCCAATATCAGGGTCTTTACCCATGAGTCAGTTCTTCATATCAGGAGGCCAAAATATTGGAGCTTCAGCTTTAGCATCAGTCCTTCCAATGAATATTCAGGATTTATTTCCTTTAGGGTTGACTGGTTTGATCTCCTTGCAGTCCAAGGGACTCTCAAGAGTTTCTGCCAACGCCACAGTTCAAAAGCATCAATTCTTCAGTGCTCAGCCTTCTTTATGGTCCATCTCTCACATCCATACATGACCACTGGAAAAATCATAGCTTGAATAGATGAACCTTTGTTGGCAAAGTAATGTCTGTGCTTTTTAATATGCTATCTAGGTTGGTCATAACTTTTCTTCCAATGAACAAGTGTCTTTTAATTTCATGGCTGCAGTCACCATTTGCAGTGATTTTGGAGCCCAAGAAAATAGTCTGTCACTGTTTCCCCATCTGTTTGCCATGAAATGATGGCAAACATGACCGGATGCCATGATCTTTGTTTTTTTTTCATTGTTGCGTTTTAAGCCAGATTTTTCACTCTCCTCTTTCACTTTCATCAAGAGGCTCTCCAGTTCCTCTTCCCTTTCTGCCATAAGGGTGGTGTCATTTACATATGTGAGCTTATTGATATTTCTCCTGGCAATCTTGATTTCAGCTTATGCTTCCTTGAGCCCAGCATTTCGCATGATCTACTCTGCATATAAGTTAAATAAGCAGGGTGACAATCTTGACAGGTCTTGACGTCCTCCTTTCCCAATTTGGAACCAGTCTGTTGTTCCATGTCCAGTTCTAACTGTTGCTTCTTGACCCACATACAGATTTCCAGGAGGCAGCCCATGTGGTCTGGTATTCCCATCTCTTTAAGAATTTTCCAGTTTGTTGTGATCCACACAGTCAAAGGCTTTGATGTAGTTAATAAAGCAGAAGTAGATGTTTTTCCTGGAACTCTCTTGCTTTTTCAATGGTCCAACAGACATTGGCAATTTGTTCTCTTGTTCCTCTACTTTTTCTAAATCCAGCTTGAACATCTGTGCATTCTTGGTTCACATACTGTTGAAGCCTCACTTGGAGAATTTTGAGAATTTGGAGAATTAGCTAGCATGTGAGATTATATGGTTGTTTGGACATTCTTTTGCATTGTCTTTCTTTGGGATTGTAATGAAAACTGACCTTTTCCTTCCCTGTGGCCACTGCTGAGTTTTCCAAATTTGCTGGCATATTGAGAGCAGTATTTTAACAGCATCATCTTTAAGGACTTGAAATAGCTTAGCTGGATCCATCACCTCCACTAGCTTTCTTCATAGTGATGCTTCCTAAGGCCCGCCTAACTTTGGACTCCAAGATGTCTGGCTGTAGTTGAGTGATCACACCATCGTGGTTATCTGGGTCATGAAGATCTTTTTTGTATAGTTCTTCAGGATATTCTTGCCACCTCTTCTTAGATGAAGACTAATTAGGAAATCTAATATGTATCTTGAATTTGGGGTTCAAAGAATAATAAGGAAAACAAAAATTTTAAACTTTTTTAAAAATATTTTTTTTCTCTTTGAGGACTGCCTGAATCGAAAGCTAATTCTCAGGTTCAAAGGTTCCTTTTCCATTTTTTCTTAAATTTTAGAGGCAAACATACTGTCAGAGTATTTCAAATCACTTGAAATACAGTATTTCTATTACAAATATTTTATTTACAAAACCCTGTTTCACATACAAAAAAGATCAGTCCTTGCTAAAGTAAAGTATATTTTAGAGAATTCTTTTGACTGTTTCTTCCTAGTAAATCCTTATATGATTTTCAATTATTTCTACCAAATCTAAAGGAGAGTTATCAAAAATGATTAAAAACTTTATTGGTTCAAGTTATAAGTACTTCCAGTTTTCCTTTTTTATTCACAAACAAATCAAAGAACCTGCATTTATTTAGTTTTACTTTTTGAAAACATTTTTCTCTTTATTAGGATTTCATAGAACATACTTTATAAAATGCCAGTCTCTACTGGTAGGATTTTGAGTCAGCTAATTCTATTTTCTTTTTCCTCCAGCCACTGAAAGAAACCCAGAGAATGAATGTGTGATCTGCTTTGGCTTCTCATATGTAATCATTTATGATTTTACATTCATTAATTCTCTGCATATCCATTGCCATCCCAATCCTACCCTGGGCAAGAACTTAAACTGACAATTGCTCTTGTAGTTGCTCTTTCTCATTAGAGTACAAGGGCTCTACTGCATTAATGAGATCCATGAACACAAATAAATAACAGGTAAGTAAAAATCTGGAAAGTTCTAGGAGTGGTAATGGCACTAAATAATATTACATATAGATTCAGTGGACTGTGATTAACATTTCTCTGAAAGGCATCAGAGCATTTTTTCTGCTGTTAGAACAACATTTGCAGCATGGAATAAATCTAAATTAACACTAGAAACCCTGACTAAAGGATTTAGTATGAATAACCCATCCAAAAACAAGCAATGGTGTTTTACCTGTTATATCAACACAAATTGCAACACTAATTACCGCCTATTCTGTAAACATCAATCCAAATGTGTTCTTTACTCTTGATTTGCTTTAAAAAATCATTCATCTTATAAACACATAAAAAGGGGAACTTTCCAAAGTGTTACGTATAACGCTTCAGGAAAAAAGGTGGTCTTTTAAGGAGCTCTACCCTTTAATCAAGTCAGCAATATAAATCTAACATAGGGTTGTTTATTTTTAAGGTGTATGGATCTGATTTTTATATTATTCAGGGATTCCCTCTGTGACCTTTATCAATCCTGTACTAATATTTCATCAATTAATAATGTAACAAAAGTTAGGGCTTAAATTGGACATAATTTCCTGTCTCAGTGCTAATGCTCTTGATTTATCACTTCAGTTACATATAACTTTGTAGGTAGTGGGTAAAAGGATAAAGACCACTGATTATTCTTCCTTTGACTTTCAAAACTTTTGTACAAATATTACCTCTTCTTTTTTCAGAGATATTAACAATAATTCAAATTCTTATTAAAACATAAGTGATATAGTCTTTTCAGAGATACATGAAAAGGGATTGAACTGGGATTTCACTAAGAATCCCTGTCACAAACATTGTTGTTGTTAACTCAGTCATGTCCAACTCTTTGTGACCCCATGGACTGCAGCATGCCAGGCTTTCCTGTGCTTCACCATTTCCAGGAGCTTATTCAAACTCATGTCCATAGAGTCAGTGATGCCATCCAACCATCTCATCCTCTGTCGGCCCCTTCTCTTCCTGCCTTCAGTCTTTCCCAGCATCAGGGTCTTTTCCAATGAGTCAGCTCTTTGCATCAGGTGGCCAAAGTATTAGAGTTTCAGCTTCAGTATCAGTCCTTATGAATATCCAGGACTGATTTTCTTTAGGATTGAGTGGTTTGATCTCCTTGCAGCCCAAGGGACTCTCAAGAGTCTTTGCCAACACCACAGCTCAAAAGCATCAGTTCTTTGGTGCTCAGCTTTCTTTATCGTCTAACTCTCATATCCATACATGACTGCTAGAAAAACCATAGCTTTGACTAGACAGGCCTTGTTGCCAAAGCAATGTCTCTGCTTTTTAATATGCTCTCTAGGTTTTTCATAGCTTTCCTTCCAAGGAGTAAGCGTCTATTAATTTTATAGCTGCAGTCACTATCTGGAGTGATTTTGGACCCCTCACCCAAAATAAAGTTTGTTACTGTTTCCATTGTTTCACCATCTGTTTGCCATGAAGTGATGGGACCAGATGACATGATCTTCGTCTTTTGAATGCTGAGTTTTAAGCCAGCTTTTTCACTCTCCTCAAGAGGCTCTTTAGTTCCTCTTCATTTTCTGCCATTAGAGTGGTATCATCTGCATATCTGAGGTTGTTATTTCTCCTGGCAATCTTGATTCCAGCTTGTGTTTCATCCAGCCCAGCATTTTGCATGATGTATTCTGCATATAAGTTACATAAGCAGGGTGACAATATACAGCTTTGATGTACTCCTTTCCCAATTTGGAACCAGTCTGTTGTTCCATGTCCAGTTCTAGCTGTCACAACCTAGAATACATTAAATGCATGTGCATTGTGCATGTATGTGTATATCTGTGTCTCTCATGTGAAATTTTACTTGCTTTATGAGGAAATTTCTCTTTAATTTTCTTAGCTACATTATGTGAATTCCTGTTCTTGGAAAAATAATCAAATCTCTTTAAACAAAGAGAGCTGCTTTTACCACTAGTTTCACAGTTACTAATCTCATTCCTCTTTTGATTAATATTTAGGACTAGGAGATTATTTAGAGGTTGTTCTCACACTCTCCTTTCATTTTCATCTATTCATGTGGGAATGTGGAATGGTTTTCACACTCAAAGAGCTATCAGTAAATCTGTCAGATTATGGCTCATTTCACTCACTCATACATTCTTACATTCATTCATAATAAATCATGATTAGTTTTAAAATATGCTTAACATTATTGATGGAAAGAAAGGAAGCTAGTTTTATAAGTGAGGTATAATTTAGACATTTGGGTTAAAATTTTACTAAGATCTTGAAGGAATGAAACAATGCCCTTTCAAAGAAATATCAATTGTATTAGATAACTTACCTTGGACAGGATTTTTGAATAGATGAATACATTTGGGGTATTTATCTTTTAAAAAGTGTTTTCTTTTTAAATGTAGGGTCTGATTTTTTTTTAACAAATTAGCTTCAGGAATAATTTCTTAACCTGTATTAAATGACCGTATTCTATTTGTCAAAACAGCTAGCATTTTGAAATAGGTTATAAACTTTCTAAAAATATTGAAATCATGTTGTTATTTAGTCTGTAAGTCGTGTCTGACTCTTTTTCATCTCCATGGACTATAACTGCCTAGGCTCCTCTGTCCACGAGATTCTCCAGGCAAAAATACTGAAGTGGGTTGCTATTTCCTTCTCCAGGGGGTCTTCCCGACCCAGGGATGCAACCCGCCTCTCTTGCATTGGCAGGCGTATTCTCTACCACTGAGCCACCAGGGAATCATAACATATGTAATTAAAAAAGAAAAAAAAAAGTGTTCAGTGATTCAAATATCCTTAATGGGAAATTATCCTATTATAACACTGTTGAATGAAGACACTGATTTCACTTTTATATATTACATTAATTTAAAAAATATCTTCATTTATGCATGTGATCTGTTGTGCATTTCTATAGTTTATGATACAAATACTTTAATCTTATATTCTGGCTAATATGTGTTAGTTATTCAGTTGTGTCCAATTCTTTGTGACCACCCCAGACTGTAACCTCCCAGGCTCCTGTTTCTAGGCAACAATACTGGAGTGGGTTGCCATTCCCTCCTCCAGGGTATCTTCCTGACCCAGAGATTCAACCCCGGTCTCCTGCATTACAGGCAGATTCTTTACTGTCTCAGCCACTAGGGAAGCCCTCTGTCTAATAAGGCACTATATACACTTCTGTTCAAGCTTCATACTCATCAAAGACATTGTATCAGATATTACACTGCTTATTTAGTTAAATATATGAAGATTTCAGTAATAATGTTGTAAATATTTTAAAATTTTCATGTCAAGTTAGCCATAACTGAAAATCAAAAGTGCATTTCTTACAGTAGAATAGAATACATTCCCTTTGCTTTGAATATAAACATATATGTGCATTAGCTATCTCTATGGTTAAAATCTACTCAATTTATATTTTTACCATGTGACATCAGTATTTTCCAGTAAAAATATCTTTCTCTTTCCAACCAATTCTATAGCATAAAAACTTTAAATTTTAAGAAATGCAGTGTTTTGTTTAAAAGGTGATACTATGTTTTTATGAAATTATGCAAAGTAGACCAAAATGACTTCCCCCATGCAAACATGAGCTATTAAATAGCTAAACAAGTAGAATAGAGTTCATAAAAACTTAATTCATCTAGAGTTTCAACTTCATGGAAAAATCATGAATTTCTTCTTTTCCTCACTTGCTTCCCACCACCTTCAGTACTCCAAAAGCTGCTAATGATCATAGAGATGGAACCATATGGCAAATGTTGCAGGTGGTAAGAAAAGAAAGGGAAGAAATGCTAAAGTCAGTCTACAAGGACATAAACCTCCTGTGATGGATTAAGAATGACTTTTATTGCAAGGAAAGGTACTCTCTTTGAAGTTCAGTTCAGTTCAGTCGCTCAGTCGTATCCGACTCTTTGCGATCCCATGAATCGCAGCACATGAGGCCCCCCTGTCCATCACCAACTCCCGGATTTTACTCAAACCCATGTCCATCGAGTCAGTGATGCCATCCAACCATCTCATCCTCTGTCACCCCCTTCTCCTCCTGCCCCCAATCCTTCTCAGCATTAGGGTCTTTTCCAATGAGTCAACTCTTTGCATGAGGTGGACAAAGTATTGGAGCTTCAGCTTCAACATCAGTCCTTCCAATGAACACCCAGGGCTGATCTCCTTTAAGATGGACTGGTTGGATCTTCTTGTAGTCCAAGGGACTCTCAAGAGTCTTCTCCAACACCACAATTGAAAAGCATCAATTCTTCGGCACACAGCTTTCTTCACCGCCCAACTCTCACATCCATACGACCACTGGAAAAACCATAGCTTTGACTAGACGGACCTTTGTTGGCAAAGTAATGTCTCTGCTTTTAAATATGCTATCTAGGTTGGTCATAACCTTCCTTCCAAGGAGTGTCTTTTAATTTCATGGCTGCAATCACCATCAGCAGTGATTTTGGAGCCCCCCAAAATAAAGTTTGTCACTGTTTCCACTGCTTCCCCATCTATTTCCCATGAAGTGATGGGACCAGATGCCATGATCTTAGTTTTCTGAACGTTGAGCTTTAAGCTGACTTATTCACTCTCTTCTTTGACTTTCATCAAGAGGCTCTTTAGCTCTTCTTCACTTTCTGCTATACGGGTGGTGTCATCTGCATATCTGAGATTATTGATATTTCTCCAGGCAATCTTGATCCAGCTTGTGTTTCTTCCAGCCCAGCGTTTCTCAAGATGTATTCTGCATATAAGTTAAATAAGCAGGGTGACAATATACAGCCTTGATGGACTCCTTTTCCTATTTGGAACCAGTCTGTTGTTCCATGTCCAGTTCTAACTGTTGCTTCCTGACCTGCATACAGGTTTCTCAAGAGGCAAGTCAGATGGTCTGGTATTCCCATCTCTTTCAGAATTTCACAGTTTATTGTGATCCACACAGTCAAAGGCTTTGGCATAGTCAATAAAGCAGAAATAGATGTTTTTCTGCAACTCTCTTGCTTTTTCGATGATCTATCGGATGTTGGCAATTTGATCTCTGGTTCCTCTGCGTTTTCTAAAACCAGCTTGAACATCTGGAAGTTCACGGTTCATGTATTGCTGAAGCCTGGCTTGGAGAATTTTGAGCATTACTTTACTAGCGTGTGAGATGAGTGCAATTGTGTGGTAGTTTGAGCATTCTTTGGCACTTTAAAGTTCAGATGCTGACTTATTGTATTTTGACACCTGAGAAATATTTAGCTACAGGAAACAGAGGGAATCTGCAGCCAAAGTACCAAGTTCCATTGTTTTATTTTGTATCCCAATTAATTCTTAAGCCATTTCCTACTACTCTGTGTTTTATCTTTTTGTTTAAAAAATTAAAGCAAAAACTTGGAAATGACCTAATGAATGAATTCTATTCACTAGCTAAAACTGCATTATCATTGTAATGTATTTCTTTTAAATGATTATCAATTGAAACTTAACATATTGACTTCAAGAGAGGCTATGGTTAGGATTTTTTAGAAATTTTTTAAGGTGAGGTTGATAAATACTATGCTAATTTTTCAGTAAGCAATTATGTATCTTATTGGCCAATATCTGGTAAAATGATTTTATGTTAAAAAATAATTTTTGATAATTTTATGCAGTACCACTTTTGTCAATAGCTTAATTGTTTTTTTTATATTTTTCTTGACTCTATGACTGTACTAAAGGAAAAAGCAAGTAGTTTCTTACCAAGTTGAAGAAAACACAATTCAGAATGAAATGTTAGCAGATATCAGAAAGAGAATTCAAAGTGGATAAAAAGGATTTGATAATATTAATCATAACACCACATGGAAACTAAGTTAAGCTTGAGTTTATGGGTTGAAGATGTAACTGTTAATGAAGATTCTACACAGTTTCCATTTTAGGACTCTTTTATGGTAGTATTACTTACTAACTGAGTAAGGAAAAACTTTTCAAGGCTGTTTCTCATTGTCAGATTGATTTATTTGGGTAGGTTGCAGGTCAGTTATCAAAAGTCATGCAGTTCCTTATAGCAGAAAACAAACAAGGTCTTGGTCAAAGACACGAGCACAAACAGTGTAGTAGACTTAGGCATTGCCAGTACACATTCTAAAGATGACATTCTCTTAACTATTTACCCTGCTATTAAGTTAACTTTTGTTCAGTTATGACATCTCAAGGGAATGGCAAGGCACAAAATGACAGTAGATTGAAACAAGTGTCTGTTACAGGGAATGAATGCCAGGAGAAATTTAATCTATATATTTAGTTGTAGAAAGGAAAAGGTCAAATTGACCCTGAAAATTACCGTTCCAATGAAAATTAAACACAGATCACTTTGTAGAATTACAAAATTAAGTATGAAATAACTGGCAGGTGGGAATGGATATTCATATTGTCAGAAATCAGAGGATACAGGCGATACATATAATTGCCTTAGTTTTACCACAGTATGCATTCACAAGAGCTCCTTCTGGGAAATGAATAGGTAGAGAATTCAGATTTTGGATAAGAGACATAGAGCAAAATTTGGACATCTGAGAGGTTTACGCCATCTAGGTAGTTAATCAATCTGAGTCTTCCTCTATTAACTCTACCTGATTTACGCACGGTATGTTTGCTTCATATTATAAACCCCTTTTCACAGCTACAGAGCAATTTAAAGAGAAAAGAAGGGAAAGAGATTTTCCAAGAGGATCAGTGCTTAAACTCTATAGAGATAAAAGTAGTATCTGGGTAGTGAGATGACTTGGTATTTATATTTTCACTCTGTATAATACATAATAAATGAAAATAGAATTTTGATCCAACATATGCTTGCATTTGGGCTTCCCTGGTAGCTCAGATGGTAAAGAATCCACCTGTAATGCAGGACACACAGGTTTGATCCCTGTGTTGGGAAGATCCCCTGAAGAAGGGAATGGCTATCCACTCTAGTATTCTCTCCTGGAGAATCCCATGGGCAGAAGAGCTACTGGGCTACAGTCCATGCAGCCGCAAGAGTCAGACATGACTTAGCAACTAACCCACCACCAACAACTGTTTACTACATGTCTTTTAGCCTCACTCTTAGAGTATACTGAAAAGTATCTAGTTAAGTATCTGAAAGTAGCTCATCTTAATTCAAAATGAAGCCATAGAAAAAGGGTGAAGAAACGGCATTTGGGGAAAATGCTAAAAAAAAAAAAAAAAAAGGATTAAAAAAATTATGATGAATTGTGAGGTAAAGGACAATTTTGAAAATATAAATCAAACAAGAAAAAGCAAGTGATAGGTTCAGGATATAAGAAAAATGATGATGAGTGAGTAAAAGAAAGACATTTATGATTGTGTGAGCTATTAAGTGCCAGAAAGGCTAACTGATTCACTATTACAAAATCTCTTTCCTTGGAAGTCTTAAAAAAAAAAAAAGTTTGTGTTCATTAGGGCACATGCTCACTCCATTAGGGAGGCCGTGTGAACTTTGTGGGCAGGGTGACCAAAGCAGTGATGGAGAGAGTTGGAGAAGAACCTTGTCACTGAGTTCCAGGGTTAACTTTAGAGGGCACAAAGTGAAGTTTATGATAACACTAGCTAATGTCAAATTTCAATCTTTATCAGTGTCTTTTTTTTTTCCCTGAGATGTGAGAAATTTCTAACATTACTCTTACTATTTATAGAAAGAAAATGTAGCTCACAGCTGTCTAACACATTATGAGGGAAAAATAATGAGGAGATGAGTGGATAAAACATTTGTGGGTCAATTTAATAACATGAAATTTTAGCGATAGACCAGCTATAACTCCCTATATATCTAGAAAGGTTTTCAAAAGAGCCTGTGGGCAGATTAGTAAGCAAAAGAGGTGACTCATTCAAACTAATAAATATCATCATTTTGGCCAAAAAGCAGTGTATCATTGAGAAAAGTTGATATGACATTGGATGGCAATGACAAAATGGATTGCCTGTTGCTGTGATGTTATTCTGGGGGAAAATATGTTAAAATGAGACATCTTTTAAGGGACATGCATATTTACACAATGTCTACATGAGCTGAACAATACTTAGGACCAAATCATCTGCAACCAAATTTTATAGTTTTCTAAAACAGCCTGAGAAGTTTTATTTTGCTACCTTCAGCAGTTTGTCCCCAAACACGACATTTAATTAGTGATCATTAAAATAGTGCAGAAGGCTTGACCCATCATTTCCTTTCCTATATATTTAGCTTACTCTCTGGCTGGCCTATCTATGGTAGATGTCAGAGAGCTTTACTTTCTGGATGGTCAAAATCTTAACTGCTGAGAACAACACGTGAATACATTTTATTCAAGTGGTGCCAAGCTGTGGGAAAAGGTAAGTGTTAAGGGTCAGACAGACCTGGGCTTGATTCTCTGTTTTGGCACTTAAGAGGTTTTGTTCTTGGGAAAGTTAATTAGCTCTCTCTGAGCCCCTTATACCCTTTTTCTTAAGATCTAGAGTGTTTGTAATCCCTTCTTCAGAAAGACTGTTTAGAAAATTGGACATGATATGAGTGAATCACTTAGAGGATCTAGAAAATAAACAAAATAACATTTACTTATGTATACAATAAATGTTCATATTCATTTTTTTCTATGTATTTCCCCCTCCCCCAAGATTTTTGTAGTTATCAGCAATTTTTTGTATATACTGAATCATTTTTACAATGGTGTCTAATTAATCTATTTTCTCTACCATTCATTTAATTAGAAGCCAATCAACTGTTCATTCTACCCTATGCCACAGGGCAAAGAAAAACATTTAGTTCTTGTCAGTATCATTTCTCAACTGTCATGGTACAAATTCAAATCTATAAAGATATAGGGATGACCCGGAGGGATGGGGTGGGGAGGGAGGTGGAAGGAGGGTTCTGGAAGGGGAAAACATGTACATCCATGGTGGATTCATGTCAATGTATGGCAAAACAAATACAATATTGCAAAATTAAAAAATAGAAAATAAACTAATTTAATAAAAAATAAGATATAGCTGTTGACATTATTGTCATCTCTGGTCACAAATCCTCAAAAAGCCAAAAATAATATGCAAAAAACCAAGCATTTCCTATTACTATGCACTTGAAAGCGGCATATGAATGCAAAGAGAGGATGAAAGGGATAAAGAGAAAATATAATATTATAGAAATAACATGCTGGAAAAAATAAATATGTTATTTGAATATACCAGACTATTAATTAACTAATGATAAAATTATAATTTTGATTTATTTTCCTAGTCAGAAGTCAAAAAAACAAAGAATATGATGTCATTAAGATATTTCTGCTTTCTGGTGCCAACAATAAATTGAAGTAATTACAACTGATAGGTTAATATGCCTTTTGATAGATGAGTCTACAGTCATCAGTGATTTTTTTTTATCTCTAGCAAAGAAAGATTAATAATTAATTATACTTAAGCACTCTTCAAGACATAAAGCATGCACCAGCTTAATCATAAAGTAAAATAAAGAAAAAGAACATATTACCGGGTATTAGGGGGGAGGAGAAGGTCATGTTTTGATAGAAATGATAAATCTATTTGCTACTGTAATAGAAGAATAAACTTTCTTGGCTTTAATTATGAATGAGTTAACATCCAGTTTCATATAAGCTTGCATGAGTTACTCACATTCTCTATAGACACTTAGTCTGCCAATGCATTGTATGAAGCACTTGATATATATTATTTTATGTATTCTCACAAAAAAATGATGTAGTTAACATAACGATCCTCATTTTACAAATGAGGAAATGGGGTTCAGAGTGTCAAAGAGCTTGTTCAAGTTCTCACAGTTAATAAGCACTAATAGCAGGACTTGGAAGATCTTTTTATCAGTAAGTGATACTGAATGCTCCCTAAAAGATTTATTTTGTGTCTAGTACCAATCCTCTTAAACTAACATGTTCACAGAAGGTCTTTGAGAGAACATGTTAGGATATAATGCTGGAGGGACGGATCATTCTAGCTTTTGTAAAAGTGAGGATATAGGCCTTATATAAGCAAGTCAAAAAGGTGCATAGACCAAGGAGATAATGTAAAACATCATCTCCTTTTCATAGGGATGAAGGATATACAGTGATGTTCTCCTAAGAACTGGCTTAAATGAATTGTTTCAGATAATATTCCATAGTAATCACTGGACTGAATCTACAGAGAATGTATATAATATGCACCCACAGTTGTGATTGTTTTACAAAAATATTAATATTTGATAATATCAATCTTTATGCTTATACATGAAGATACAGTTGCTGCTAAAGAGAGGTTCGGGACATTGTACAGGAGACAAGGATCAAGACCATCCAGAAGAAAAAGAAATGCAAAAAAGCAAAATGGCTGTCGGAGGAGGTCTTACAAATAGCTGTGAAAAGAAGAAAAGTGAAAGGCAAAGGAGAAAAGGAAAGATATTCCCATTTGAATACAGAGTTCCAAAGAAGACCAAGCAGAGATAAAAAAGCCTTCCTCAGCGATCAATGCAAAGAAATAGAGGAAAACAACAAAATGGGGAAGACTAGAGATCTCTTCAAGAAAATTAGAGATACCAAGGGAACATTTCATGCAAAGATGGGCTCAAAAAAGGACAAAAATGGTATGGATGTAACAGAAGCAGAAGACATTAAGAAGAGGTGGCAAGAATACACAGAACTGTACCAAAAAGATCTTCACAACCCAGATAATCACGATGGTGTGATCACTCACCTAGAGCCAGACATCCTGGAATGTGAAGTCAAGTGAGGCTTAGCAAACATCGCTATGAAAAAAGCTAGTGGAGGTGATGGAATTCCAGATGAGCTACTTCAAATCCTGAAAGATGATGCCACGAAAGTTCTGCACTCAATATGCCACCAAATTTGGAAAACTCAGCAACGGCCACAGGACTGGAACAGGTCAGTTTTTTTCACAATCCCAAAGAAAGGCAATGCCAAAGAATGCTCAAACTACTGCACAACTGCACTCATCTCACACGCTAGTAAAGTAATTCCCAAAATTCTCCAAGCCATGCTTCAGAAATATGTGAACCGTGAACTTCCAGATATTCAGGCTGGTTTTAGAAAAGGCAGAGGAACCAGAGATCAAATTGCCAACATCAGCTGGATCGTCAAAAAAGCAAAAGAGTTCCATAAAAACATCAATTTCTGCTTTATTGACTATGTCAAAGCCTTTGACTGTGTGGATCACAATAAACTGTGGAAAATTCTGAAAGAAATGGGAATACCAGACCACCTGACCTGTCTCTTGAGAAACCTGTATGCAGGTCAGGAAGCAACAGTTAGAACTGAACATGGAACAACAGATTGGTTCCAAATAGGAAAAGGAGTATGTCAAGGCTGTATATCTTCACCCTGCTTATTTAACTTATACACAGAGTACATCATGAGAAACGCTGGACTGGAAGAAGCACAAGCTGGAATCAAGAATGCCTGGAGAAATATCAATAACCTCAGATATGCAGATGACACCACCTTTACGGTAGAAAATGAGGAAGAACTAAAGAGCCTCTTGATGAAAGTGAGAGAGGATAGTGAAAAAGTTGGCTTGAAGCTCAACATTCAGAAAAGTAAGATCATGGCATCTAGTCCCATCACTTCATGGGAAATAGATGGGGAAACAGTGGAAACAGTGACAGACTTCATTTTTTGGGGCTCCAAAATCACTCCAGATTGTGACTGCAGCCATGAGATTAAAAGACACTTACTCCTTGGAAGGAAAGTTATGACCAACCTAGATAGCATATTAAAAACAGAGACATCACTTTTCCAACAAAGGTCTGTCTACTCAAGGCTATGGTTTTTCCAGTAGTCATGTATGGATGTGAGATTTGGACTATAAAAAAAGCTGAGCCCCGAAGAATTGATGCTTTTTACCTGTGGTGTTGGAGAAGACTCTTGAGAGTCCCTTGGACTGCAAGGAGATCCAACCAGTCCATCCTAAAGGAGATCAGCCCTGGGTGTTCATTGGAAGGACTGGTGTTGAAGCTGAAACTCCAATACTTTGGCCACCTCATGCGAAGAATTGACTCATTGGAAAAGACCCTGATGCTGGGAAGGATTGCGGGCAGGAGGAGAAGGGGACCACAGAGGATGAGATGGCTGGATGGCATCACCAACTCGATGGACATGAGTTTGGGTAAACTCCAGGAGTTGGTGATGGACAGGGAGGCCTGGCGTGCTGTGATTCACAGGGTCACAAAGAGTCGGACACGACTGAGAAACAGAACTGAACTGAACTGAAGCAAAGTATTATAATAGTAATATCTACATGATAGGTAGAGAGAATGTAAACAAACAGAAAGATATTTCAAAAAAGATGGTATATACAGCATTTTACTTCTCAGTTTGGATGAGTTTACAAATATTCTTCAAGATTAAAATCCAGTTAACTTAAAACAAATTGAATTAAACAGGTTTAGGGCAGGTAGAAATGAAAATCAACTTTGTTTTTGAAAAATATTGAAGCTATATGACAGCATTCACTTACTAATTTGTTTAAAGCAATTTAAAGTTTAAGAGAAAGAAAGAAAACATGGGATTAATCTATCATCTTTGTTCAGACAATTTTCACCAATAGACAATGAAGGTAAGATCCCCAGCAAGTAGAAGTACTGTCATTGCACTGTAACATCTTTTAAAAAATCATCAAAGAAGTCAAAAATTATAGGGAACATTTTAATATATTTTACATATGATAAGGGCGACTTTTTTTACAACATAGGGAAAGAATACTATTAAATTAGGTAGCATCGCTCAAGAAGCAGAAGTTTGCCCAAAGCTTCATGTCTGTAAATATTTCAGTTCAAACTTATAATGGTAGGAAGTGGAGTTGGTATCAGAAAAGGAAGGGAGGAACATGCCTCAGAGAAATGTCTGAGTTAAGAGTATACTTTAGAAAGTATAGTTTTCAAATTTGCATATACTTACAGTAATATAAGCGATATATATATATATACATATAAACCCCATAAAATCTAATTTATTAAAAACACAAATGAAGTGTTTTTAATACTTCATTTGTGTGTTTAATACTTCAGTGTGTTTCAGTCCAGTCCAAAAACACATTTGAAGTGTCAAATTAAGCACTTCTCTTCATACAGTGTGTGCATGCTAAGTCACTTCAGTCGTGTCAGACTCTGAGATCCTGTTGACTGTAGCCCACCAGGATCCTCCATCCATGGGATTCTCCAGGCAAGAATACTGGAGTTGGTTACTGAATCCTCCTCCAGGGAATTTTCCTGACCCAGAGATCAAACCCTTGTCTCTTATGTCTGTTGCACTGGCAGGCGAGTTCTTTACCACTAGCACCACCTGGGAGCCCCTTTATACAGTAGGGTAATCCTACTGTATTGAAGCTGAAGCTCCAATACTTTGGCCACCTGATGAGAAGAACCATCTCATTGGAAAAAACCTCGATGCTGGGAAAGATTGAGGGCAGGAGGAGAAGGGAGTCGATAGAGGATGAGATGGTTGGATGGCATCATGCACTCAATGGACATGAGTTTGAGCCAACTCCGGGAGATAGTGAAGGACAGGGAAGCCTGGGATGCTGCAGTCCATGGGGCTGCAAAGAGTTGGACATGACTTAGGGATTAAACAACAACAACATTTCTAATGTTATATATTTGATACTGGTGTTCTGGAGTACTGTACTGCATTTCACTTGGAAGTTAGTTCACATTATTAATTTTCTTATCTCAAAGTTGCTTTCCACCCCACATGCAACATAAAGTAATTCATGTTTGAATTATCATAAAGGCTAAGAAAAGTTTATACCATTACTAGCTTTACAAAAAGGATGGTATTCTGATGCTATGAATAACTGTGAGCAGTTTTCTCCAGAACCTGAGCCCCAAAGAGATCTCCGATGATGCTCCAATTCACTTTTGAGATCTGGCACACACATCTGTTTACACATATACACACACACTTAAAAATATTCGAACTTTAAATATATATATATATATATATATATATATATATAAATATTTATATAGGCAATGACATAAAAGTAGGGAGGAGAAAAGTTATGTGATAGAGAGTAGGAGGGTTTTAATCATTCAAATAGTTGTATAGTTTCTCCAGTTTGACCTCAGTAGGAAATATAGTTAATAGATCTTGGGTACTTTAACACATTGTTTAGTTCATTTGCAGCGTGGACGAATCCAGGCTTAGTTTATCACAATCTTTCTACAAAAGGCCGTTCTCTTATTCAGCAAGAGTCACTGTCAGAAAACAAGCAGTCAAGTTTAATCTGATCCCCTTATCTGTACTTAGATTGCAGAACCCATCCCTTTTTTCTCAATCTGTCCTGAAGACGGAAGATGACAAAGGTTAGAAAATTACTATTTTCTGAAATGAATCTTCATATTTAGACTGTTGTGTTTATGGTCTAGGCTGCTGTTGGGTTTTTTATTTTTATTTTTTTTTATATTGTTGTGTATTTTCTTTTGTAATACAAGAGGAAAATAAGAGTGGAAAATATAAGTGTTTTTAGGACAGATGTGTTGTGCTCAGTCACTCAGTCATGCCTGAATTTTTGTGGCCCCATGGACTGTAGCCCGCCAGGCTCCCCTGTCCATGGAATTTTCCAGGCAAGAATACTGGATGGGTTGCCATCTCCTTCTCCAAGGAATCTGATCTTCCCAACCTAGGGACTGAATCCACGTCTCTTGCATCTCCTGCATTGGCAGACATTCTTTACCACTAGCACCACCTTGGAAGCCCTTAAGACACATGTGCTGCATGCTAAGACATTTCAGTTGTGTCAGACTTACTGTGACACGTAGACCACCAGGTTCCTCTGTCCAAGGGATTCTCCAGGCAAGAATACTGGAGTGGGTTACCATGCCCTCTTCCAGGGAATCTTCCTGACCCAGGGATTGAACCCGCATCTCTTAAGTCTCCTGCATTGGCAAGCAGGTTTTTTTTATCACTAATGCCACCATACTGATCCCTATTAAAATAATAGTTTCCTTAGATGAAGTAAATTTTGACAGAGTGCAGAGGGTAATCCTTCCATACATAGATGAGAAGTGATAACTAAGTAGTTCTAACTGGCCCATGTAAGGAGAAAGAGGGTGTCAAGGAGACAGAAACTGCTGTGTTGTATAGGATAATATTCTTGTGATGAAAAATAAAAAAAAGAATAAAAGTGGGCAAAGACTGCAGGTCTCAGGTTAATGTATCCTAAAGGACCAATCAAACAAATCTTAGCATAAGATTAAAAGGATACAGACAGGGAGAAAAACAAACAAAAACTAGTGAGTTTCCCTGGTGGCTCAGACAGTAAAGAATTTGCCTGCAATGTAGGAGACCAGAGTACAATCCCTGTGTCAGAAAGATACCCTGGAGAAGGGACTGGCTAACCACTCCAGTATTTTTTGCCTGGAGAATTCCATAGACAGAGGAGCCCAGTGGGCTACAGTCCATGGAGTCACAAAGAGTTGGACACGACTGACGGACTAACACTTTCACACTTTCACTTTAATAAGAAAGGTAGAATAATATCTATTTTCCCCTCTTTATTATCTCTTCAACAGGGATTTATTTATTTTACTTAATTTTATGTGCATAATGAAATATCTCTACTCAATAAAAATTAGTAAATAAGGAAGTTGAAAAAGTGCAGTGCAAATACATACTTTGTATCAGGAAACACTGGTAAAACTTGAAATTCTAAACGATTTGTAATAAATCTATATATAAACCGTATATTAATTACATGACTCAGTAATATCTTTCCTCTAGCAGGAATCTTTTTAACCAACCTCAGCATTCTGTACCAAAAAAGTTTTTTGTTGTTAAGCTATGTGAACTATAAGGAATTTGTCAACATGCTTTTCTCCCTTAGAAGGTAAATTTTTCTCCTCCTGTTCCACCTCTGTTAACAACAACAAAAAAAACCCTCATAAAACTCATAAATCAAGCTCTAATCAAGCAGAAAAATCCCAATTTTATTTCTTTATGTCCCCAGGAGGCTCCAGGACATTTCGCAGAATCATTCATTTTCTAAACTTGTGATATAAACATTTTCACTTAGTACTATTCCTTTTTCATTTAGAATCACCATCTTCTCCCTGTTCCATTTCTAAACTTTATATGCTTTTGCAACCTCCTGTGAGTGGAAATATTTTGAACTCAGCAATCAAGTTGGCACAAACATGACTGTGAGGGATTAGTAATCCTTCAATTCAGTAGGCAGAATTATGTTCAAACAGCCAAGAAGATAATAATCAGACACTTCTTTAATTTTACTCCAAGACTGATGAAATTCTTAAGACTTCACTTGGCAAAAAGGAAATTTATAGGGGGATAAAGGCCTATGGGTCTTTCCTGTTTACTAAACAAGAAATGCACACATTTACTGAATGAAGAGCCATATAACATAACAAGAAAAAAAAAATCTTTTTTGTGTGGTCTGATGCTTTCCCAGACATATTTGCAAATTAAAAGGATTATCCAGTAGAAAATATCAGGCATATCACTCCATGCTCTTGTAAGGAGATGCATAGTATTTTTCTTTTTAAGTAAATATTTACCTTGGCCAATGGCTTATTATTGTTATTTTACATAAAAATTGTCACCCCTTTCAGTATGGTGAGCAGCTTCCTCAGATAAGAAGATTTCAATTTGGCTACCTTTTTTTTTTTTTTTTTAATTCACATTAGGGCACTGGACATTGAACTCTCAATTTATTAATTTATGGTGTTACTAAAGATCTTCATTATGAAATATTGAGAAATATGGATTAAGCTAGTAAATAAATGAAAGATTATGTTCATCATATGTTTTTCTGAAAACACTTGCCATAATGCCTAAATTATCCATTAATTGATAAGATTGATTTGATAATGTCATTTGAAGATTTACTTTTTCATATGAGATAAAACTATGATTGTGGCAAGAATTGAAAGCAATTTCAAAGGATAAGAGTGATAAGTATCAATTTTGTTTATCACTTCAAAACTGTTAAACTAAATGTTCTTTAATAATTATAACAAAAACTGATTTGATAGCACTAAATCTCATCTGATCTTATTCAGGCTCGTTTATTGCAAAGTGCTAGGGGAAATGTTCTAGCACTCCAAAATCACTGAGGATGGTGACTGGAGCCACAAAATCAAAAGACACTTGCTCCTTGGAAAAAAAGTTAAGACAAACTTAGACAGTGTGTTAAAAAGCAGAGACATCATTTTTCAGACAAAGGTCTGTATAGTCAAAGCTATGGTTCTTCCAACAGAACATGTATGGGTGTGAGAGTTGGACCATAGAGAAGGCTGAGGGCTGAAAATTTGATGCTTTCAAACTGTGGTGCTGGAGAAGACTCTTGAGAGTCCCTTGGACAGCAAGGAGGTCAAATCAGTCAATCTTAAAGGAAATCAACCCTGAATATTCATTGGAAGGACTGATGCTAAAGCTGAAGCTCCAATACTTTGGCCACCTGATGGGAAGAGCCAACTCATTAGAAAAGACCCTGATGTTGGGAAAGATTGAGGGCAGGAGGAGAAGGGGATGACAGAGGATACAATGGTTGGGTGGGACATCGGCTCAATGGACGTGAGTTTGATCAAACTCTGGGAGATAGTGAAGGACAAGGAAGACTTGCGTGCTGCAGTCCATGGGATCATGAAGAGTCGGACATGATTTAGCGACTGAACAACAACAACAAGGGGTTATGTAAAATGGTGAAACTGCTTAGAAAACAGTTGGGCAGTTCCTTGAAATGCTAACCAAATAGTTACCATAGACCCAGCAATTCCACTCATAGGAATATACCAAATATAAATGAAAACGTATATCCACATAAAAATGCATACATGAGTGTTTATAACAGCTTGCTCACAATAGCCAAAAACTGGAAACAACACAGGTGCCTGCAACTGATCAGTAGATAAACAAGAAGTGGTATTTCCATACAATGGAATATTATTCAGCCATAAAATAAGTGGAGTATTGATACATGCTATAACATGGATAATTCGTGGAAGCTCTATGCTAAGTGAAACAAGCCAGATCACATATTGTATGATTTAATTTATATATTTTTTAAAAAGGACAGTAGAGACAGAGAGTAGATTATAAAATCCAGCAGTCCGATTGCAGAACCATGGTCATAACCACTTTACAATGCTGCCTTCCACTTCGTTAAATTTTTAAGCTCACATTTCAAAATATTCCAAAATCATTTGATTTAATAAATACACTTAAAAAATCACTCTTCCCATTGTGTTTTAGCACTCTGTACACCCACTGTGAGATTATGGCTCAGTTTTATGGTCTGTAGTTACAAAGATACTAACTATGACTTTCATTAAACATTCTCCTTTCTTTCATGTATCATCTTTTAAACATCCCTCTACTAATTTCATCCTAGTTAAATAACTTAGTTCTCAGGAGAAACTCATCTTAATTCCATATTTCAAAAACCAATCTCCCCAAGACATTCAGTTGGTTCTCTAAAAATGTTTTAACATGAAGCACAGCATTCTAATGAATTAAATGTAGTTATATATAACCCCAAAATAGTTCCTAGTATTATCATGCTAACTACCATTTACTTATCTTGGAAATGTTGTAGTCATCAAAGGCTGTTGCACTTTCCAGTGATGTGTCTCTCTTTCTTTCATGAGAAGTCACTGATTCAACTCAGTGAAGCACAATGGAAAGGTTAATATTATTTTGCTTTCCAAAGCACTGGTAAATGGACAAGTATCTGTGTGAATGTGTTGATGCTTCAGAAAAATAGTGTATTATGTTAGGATGGCTTCACCTAGCAGATGGTATGTGAAATCAGCTTCATGGATGATGAAGTTTCTAAAGGTTCTGATTTGTAATCCATTGCTTTAACACCGAGTAATTTATACTCAGGGAAGTGGTTCCCCACAACAAAATTTTATAATAATCCATATTTCAAGGGATACCCTTAAAGAGAAGCACAGACAAGCAATAGATATTACTAATGCAATGCCATAAATAAAGGCCTTATTGGATTTCTGCTAAGTTTTCCATTAAGAAGCTGGACCGCTCATAGTCTTAGGCACCCCCTCATCTTTCAGGAGTGTGGAGGTTCCTTGAAAGTTTTTGACTCTACTATGTACACACTTAAAAAGAAAGAACACAATGTGGAGTTTCAGGGAATTTTTTTATGCTGCTTCAAAGTATTTATTAGAAAATACAAGGAAATCTTATCCTGCCTCTGTTCTCTGTTACTAAGATGCTTCAAGGCAGAAATGCACTGAATTAAGACCATTTTTCAGACTCATTTCCTTCAGTTAACTTGTCTATGCCTTGTTTTGTCCATCCATGGACTAATAATGCTAACAACCAGCAATGGCAATGACAGATACCATAAATTTGGAAAACACTATTCCAGGCACTGTGCTTAACTGTTTGTTTAAAAACGCATTATTGTATCAAGGTAAGTATAATCACATCCACTTCACAGTTGAAATCTATTATGTTAATAACTAATGAATACATTATTCAAACCAGAACTCACTCTTCCAAAGCTGCACTTCCCTTTCCAACTTAGCATTGCTTATTTTAATGCTGCCTATTTCCACCACCACCACCCCCCCTTCACCGCCGGCTCCAGTGGTATAGTGGTAAAGAATCCACCTGCCAATACATGAGACACAAGGACATAGCCTTGATGCCTTGGTCAGGAAGATCCCCTGGAGAAAGAAATGGCAACCCATTCCAGTATTCTTGCCTGGGAAATCCCATGGACAGAGGAGCCTTGTGGGCTACAGTCCATAGGGTCTCAAAGTCAAACATGACTGAGTGACTGAGCACACACACACATTTGACCTCTTAACTAACAAAGAATGGGATTTTGAAACTTTAGAGTCTCTGTTGTCCCTTTTGATAATAGTAACTGCCAGCAACATGTTCTAATGATGTTCTACAAATGTCTCTGCCTGGGGTCAGTATAGTTACTGGGATTCCTAGAATCAGACAGTTGCCATAAGAATGCCTTTCAGGCCTGGATCACAGATGGTAGCAATTTTCAGGTATGTTCTTCTCTCTTAAGAGGGCACAGGAATGTGTACTGGACACATGTAAAGGCACAGCATCCAGTGAGAAATTGGAATCGCTACAGGCCTGCCTTTTCCAGTGCTGAACTGCATCTGGGAAAACTGGCCTGCAGCACCTCCCAGCACATTCCGTGTTGCTGTCTGCAGTCTGAACATTCAGCAACTTTAAAAGGTATTGCTAAACATGCACTTCTTAGAGATAAACACTTAAGATAATTGAAAGCCTGAGAATGGATTTCCGTAATTTAAGAATATCTTTCATGCACAGTAGTTGAAAAGTGGATTGAATCTGATCTGTTTGGGGAAGCTATACTTTAAAATCGAGAGATGAATTAGGATAATATGTACTGAATTTCTTAACAATATTATAAAAGGCATAAGAGGGAGAATTCTATTAAGAAAACTTGCACCTTCCAGAGCTGCCCAAGAGATAGTCTCTTAATCCAGGGAGGCATTGTTAAAAATATTTACTCAGGTTAACTGCAATCCCTGAATCACTGTAGAGTGATAAGTTCGGTTGCTGTCACAGTAGAGTTACCTTTTCAAGGCCTCTTCAGGACAATTTAGTACCTTGAAAATTAGCAGTAATGTGCTAAATGCCCTCAAGTTGCATCCTCATGGTTAAGCAAAGTAGAGATTTGAGGTGATTAGTATATCAGGATAATTCAGAAAAAAATTCCTTTTCCCAAATTTATACTGAGAGGTTAATATACTATTTAAAAGTTTCAGAAACTGTTATTTTCAAGATTGATGTCTTTTTATTTAATTCTTTCAATTCTTTATTAATTCTTTTAACCAGGTTGATACACCTCAAGTATTTATCTTATTGCCAAGTTGTTATTCAGGAACAGGGGAAAACATGCTTGATTCACTATCACTAAAAAAAAAAAAAAAAAAAAAAAAAGAATGAAATAATCAACTGAGAACAACTCTATAGACAAGATGTTATAGCCTGGTGGTGGTTCTTATTAATTAAATATTTTAATGTTGTTCTCAATACACTGTAAATTCCAGTTACATTAACATTTAGCTTGTTTTGAAGCAAGAAGTTATTTAATTTCACCAACCCTCAAGTTCTATACTCTGTTTACTTTCACACAAGCACGACGACATTACAAATTAAAAAGTCTGAAAAGAAAACATACTGTTTCATTATTAAGTATCCTCTAATTTTTAAAGTGAGATTCTGGCTAAATCTCTGTTCACTCTTACATCGTGGGATATTTCATAGTTAGTCTCAAATAAAGGGGGAGCATTGTAAGGCTCGAATGAAAATGTGACTTAATAAGAAAATTTACAGGTTTATCTGAAAGATCAATAATTATTATTTTTTTCCTACCAGTGTTTCCATATGTTGCACAGAAAAGCTTTTATAAATTTGAACTTTTTCTAGCCAAACAATTATTTACCCAGGAGTGAGGATGGAAACTAATAGTTATTAAGCAACTCCTATATTCTAGGATCTAGAATAGAAACCGGGTCATCTAACTTCCAACCCAGCCCCATGTTTTTATTTCCCTATGTACCATCGTTGCCTTTTGAAATGCAGAAGATATAAACAGGAAAAATATTACCGAAGTAATATTGTTTTTATAATGAATGGCTAGGAAGCTGTCATAGATAAGTATGTAAACTGCTCTCAAATAATACTTATCTAAAAGAAAAGGAGAATCTGAAGCAGAAACTATTTTGCAGAATTATAATCAGAATATGTCTCAAAAACGGAAAAGTAAATATTTCTTGTCACTATTAATAGCATTTTCTTTTTATTTGACATTTTGGTCCTTAATAATCACAATATCCAGATTCCCAAGTTATAATTTATTTGAAGAAACTCTATGTCTAGTGTTAGACTGTCAATCACTATAGGTCTTACATGTGGGCAAATCTGATATACTCATTCTCCCCACCTCAACCCAACCCTCAATATACACAGCACAATTTCCATCCCATCATTTCAGCTAAGAAGCAAATCTGAAAATTTATTACAGCCCTACTGCACCAGAAAATGGTCCAATTGATGGAATGTGACAGAGCAGCTTAACTTTAAAAGCTACTGCCACTTTCTATAACTGCTTTTACTTTTGCTTTCCTCAGCTTCACCTTAGTAAACGATTTCCTTGCTGCTGTTTTAATTTTGATATGTCTTATTCTCCTGGGAAATTGCTATGAAAGTAAGTAAAAATAGGTGGCTGTGAAGTTTTTTCTCAATATGTACATTAACTTTTGCCAAACATAATCATGGAAACAAAGCAGTGCCTAACACCAGAAACATTTTTTTTTCTAATCAATTAGAATAAACGGGCACTGTTTCATCTTGACAAAACTTTACTTTTTTTGGTTTTATGGAGTCAGAAGAAAAATGTTTTAAAAGTTCATTGTTTTGATCTTTTTTTTAAAAGTCTTTCATATTGTCCACATAAGACTTGTTAATCTGTACAATAACATTAACATTTTATTCTGTTTCAGGATTATTTTAAGTAAATTTCCCTCCACAGTAATTATATTCTAATTTTTGACCCTTTTATCTAACCTCCTATTACTTTATCCTAAAAAAGACATTTCTTTTATGGTTGGAATTCGTTTTTACTTCAATTTATAAAAAGGATTCCGCATTCAAAATACTCTGGGAAACATCATTGGTATAGAAATACTTACAGCCTCTTTATAAATATCTTTCCTTTTTTATTCCTAAGCATTAGCATGAAAACTTCCTCTGACCCTTTCTGAGAGATGAACTTTGGTTCTTATTTTATGTATTTATTCATTTATTTAAATTAGTTTATTTATCTATTTTTTAACTTTACAATATTGTATTTGTTTTGCTATCCATTGACATGAATCCACCATGGGTGTACATGTTTTCCCCTTCCAGAATCCTCCTCCCACCTCCCTCCCCATCCCATCCCTCTGGGGCATCCTAGTGCACCAGCACTGAGCACCCTGTATCATGCATTGAAGCTGGGCTGGAGATTCGTTTCACATATGATAATTAACATGCTTCAATGTCATTCTCCCATATCATCCTGCCCTCGCCGTCTCCCATAGAGTCCATAATACTGTTCTATTTATCTGTGTCTCTTTTGATGTCTCGCATACAGGGTTATCTTTACCGATTAACTAAATATCATATATATGAGTTAGTATACTGTATTGGTGTTTTTCTTTCTGGCTTACTTCACTCTGTATAATAGGCTCCAGTACCATCCACCTCATTAGAACTGATTCGAATGTATTCTTTTTAATGGCTGAGTAATATTCCATTGAGTATATGTACCACAGCTTCCTTATCCATTTGTCTGCTGATGGGCATCTAGGCTGCTTCCGTGTCCTAGCTATTATAAACAGTGCTGCGATGAACATTGGGGTACACGTGTCTCTTTCAATTCTGGTTTCCTCAGTGTGTATGCCCAGCAGAGGGATTGCTGGGTCATACGGCAGTTCTATTTCCAATTTTTTGAGGAATCTCCACACTGTTCTCCATAGTGGCTGTACTAGTTTGCATTCCCACCAACAGTGTAAGAGGATTCCCTTTTCTCCATACCCTCTCCAGCATTTATTGCTTGTAGTCTTTTGGATAGCAGCCATTCTGATGGACATGAAATGGTACCTCATTGTGGTTTTGATTTGCATTTCTCTGATAATGAATGATGTTGAGCATCTTTTCTTGTCTTTGTTAGCCATCTGTATGTCTTCTTTGGAGAAATATCTGTTTAGTTCTTTGGCCCACTTTTTGATTGGGTCGTTTATTTTTCTGGAATTGAGTTGCAGGAGTTGCTTGTGTATTTTTGAGATAAATTGTTTGTCCGTTGCTTCATTTGCTATTATTTTCTCCCATTCTGAAGGCTGTCTTTTCACCTTGCTTATAGTTTTCTTTGTTGTGCAAAGCTTTTAAGTTTAATTAGGTCCTCTTTGTTTAGTTTTGCTTTTATTTCCATTACTCTGTGAGGTGGGTCATAGAGGATCTTGCTGTGGTTTATGTCGGAGAGTGTTTTGCTTATGTTTTCCTCTAGGAGTTTTATAGTTTCTGGTCTTACATTTAGATCTTTAATCCATCTTTAGTTTATTTTTGTGTATGGTGTTAGAAAGTGTTCTAGTTTCATTCTTTTACAAGTGGTTGGCCAGTTTTCACAGCACCACTTGTTAAAGAGATTGTCTTTTCTCCATTGTGTATTCTTGCCTCCTTTGTCAAAGATAAGGTGTCCATAGGTGCATGGATTTATCTCTGGGCTTTCTATTTTGTTCCACTGATGTATATTTCTGTCCTGTGCCAGTAACATAATGTCTTGTGGAATGTGGCTTTGTAGTAGAGCCTGAAGTCAGGCAGGTTGAATCTTCCCGTTCCATTCTTCTTTCTCAAATTGCTTTGGCTATTTGTATTTCTATGCAAATTGTGAAATTATTTGTTCTAGTTCTCTGAAGAATACTGTTGGTAGCTTGATAGGGATTGCATTGAATCTATAGACTGCTTTGGGTAGTATACTCATTTTCACTATATTGATTCTTCCGATCTATGAAGACAGTATATTTCTCCATCTGTTTGCTTCCTCTTTGATTTCTTTCACCAGTGTTTTATTGTTTTCTATATATAGGTCCTTTGTTTATTTAGGTAGATATATTCCTAAGTGTTTAATTCTTTTTGTTGTGATGGTGAATGGAATTGTTTCCTTAATTTCTCTTTCTGTTTTCTCATTGTTAGTGTATAGGAATGCAAGGGATTTCTGTGTGTTAATTTTATATCTTGCAACTTTACTATATTCATTGATTAGCTCTAGTAATTTTCTGGTAGAGTCTTTAGGCTTTTCTATGTAGAAGATCATGTCATCTGCAAACAGTGAGAGTTTTACTTCTTCTTTTCCAATCTGGATTCCTTTTATTTCTTTTTGTGCTCTGATTGCTGTGGCCAAAACTTCCAAAACTATGTTGAACAATAGTGATGAGAATGGGCACCCTTGTCTTGTTCCTGACTTTAGGGGAAATGCTTTCAGTTTTTCACCATTTAGGATAATGTTTGCTGTGAGTTTGTCATATATAGCTTTTATTATGTTAGGTATGTTCCTTCTATTCCTGCTTTCTGGAGGGTTTTTATCATAAATGGATGTTGAATTTTGTCAAAGGCTTTCTCTGCATCTATTGAAATAATCATATGGTTTTTATTTTTCAATTTGTTTATGTGGCATATTGCATTGAATGATTTGTGGATATTGAAGCATCCTTGCATCCCTGGGATATAGTCCACTTTGTCATGATGTATGATCTTTTTAATATGTTGTTTTGATCTTAATGTTGAATAAAATCAAGTGTTCTTCAGGCAATTTAAAAATATATCTGTTTCAACTTATTTGTATATACAAAGTGTTTTTTTTTTCCAGGCACCTGTTAAAGTTCCAGCTAAATTTCTGTCGCAAATGTCATTTTTAATTTTCCTATAGTTTTAGTATTTTATTCTTATGTTGATTTATGATAATGAGCTTTATGTTAGTCTTAGCTTTACTTCTTTTTGCAAAATATACATAAAATGTTATGCATTCTGAGAACACTGTATGCATTGCAGGTCCTGTGATGCAATGTTAATATTCTTGTTTCTCTTGCAGTGTCTCTTCCCCCTTTTGTTTCTTTTGAATCCCCAGGCTTTGGGGATCATGATAACTCGTAGCAGTGCTTTCCTCCAGTAAAGGCTGTTGTTGCAGCCTTGCCTCTTCACTGCTACTCCAACACCAGTAAAACACCAGTTTACACATGAAAGATTTTCTTTTAGGTACAAATCAAATATTTAATATCCATATGGAAACCTAGATGATTCAGAAGTTAGCATCACACATTTTGATTTCAAATAAATAAAATGTGAATTACTAAAGAAATTTTTCTCACTTAAAAAATCTGTATTTCTTATTGTAAGAAACTGAACTAGAGTCAGCTCTCACCAATCTGGCCCAACAGAGGACAGCAGCAAAGATAATCCATAAAGCATTTATATTTCATTTTGGAATGCATTTTTGACAAGCCATGTTTTGCAACTGAGTGTTTTCAGATTAGGAGCAGTCAATTAAAAGTGATTCAAAGACATTATAAAAGTCCAATTCTGAAACAGATGAAAAGCTGCTCCGATTTTCACATTCAGAACTATCCTCCATCCCACCTCATATTCCTAGTCTCAATTTTTCTGCTGAAATCCCCCCTATATCTCTCGGGTTTCTACATTGTTTCAGGTTTCTGTCACTACTTCTTACAGTTTGTAGGATCTCTCTTTAGCTTAGCCTTGATGGAAAACAAAGGCTTTTAGCCATTTTTCCTCAAGGGAAAATAAAGAGAAATATATTTACCCTCTCCATTATATTTTCTACCTTTACAGATGAGCACAGGAATTGATGTTGTAAAAAGGAAACCAAAAGGAAGAACAAATCACATGCTTTTTATAGATTAAGTTTTTTTTAATTAAACGCATTAATTAGAGAGATCTACAAAAGGATCCTGATTCCTGGAACCAAAATCACTTGAATGACAAATTTGGGAGATAAGTATATAAAAAAGTGGAATGCAGCCACTTGAAGAAATTTACAACTTAGTTAGATTTTAAGTCTAATTCTCCTTCTAAGTATCAGTTACAAGAAAAGTGTTTTAAGCCACAGAAATTTTCATAAATAAATAACCTCCGTAAAGATTCATTAGCTGGATTAGAAATGTGGTACAGAACAAATACAGTGAGTAGCTGGATTCACAACTGAAGAAAATTATACACGTTACAGTGACCAGAACTACCATTATAAAAGCTAGAGGAAGATTGGAATCACTTCTTCTCTGATGGTATTTCTAAAATGCATTATTCATAGTGATGGCAGTAACTATCCACTGGTTTTCAAACACTATAGAGGGAGAGATGTCTGCATTTATTTATTTTTTAATTAATTAATTTATTTTAATTGGAGTCTAATTACTTTACAATATTGTGGTGGTTTTCGCCATACATTGACATGAATCAGCCACAGGTGCACATGCGTCCCCCGGTCCCGAACTCCCCTCCCACCTCCCTCATCATCCCATCCCTCTGGGTTATCCCAGTGCACTGGCTATGAGTGCCTTGTTTCATGCATCAAACTTGGACAGGTCATCTATTGCACGTATGGCAATATATGTTTCAATGCTATTCTGTCAAATCATACCACCCTCACCTTCTCCCACAGAGTCCAAAAGTCTGTTCTTTGCATCTGTGTCTCTTTTGCTATCTTACACATAGGGTCATCGTTACCATCATTCTAAATTCCATATGTATGTGTTAATATACTGTATTGGTGTTTTTCTTTCTGTATCTTCACTCTGTATAATAGACTGCAGTTTCATCCACCTCATTAGAACTGACTCAAATGTGTTCTTTTTTAATAGCTGAGTAATATTCCACTGTGTATATGTACCTCACTTTATTTACCCATTCGTCTGCCAATGGACATCTAGGTGGCTTCCATGTCTTAGCTATTGTACACAGTGCTGTGATGAACTTTGGGATACACGTGTCTCTTTCAATACTGGTTTTGTCAGTGTGTATGCACAGCAGTGGGATTACTGGTTCATATGGCAGTTCTATTTCCAGCTTTTTAAGGAATCTCCACACTGTTCTCCATAATGGCTGTAGTAGATTGAATTCCCACCAACAGTGTAAGAGGGTTTCCTTTTCTCCGCGTCCTCTGCAGCATTTATTGTTTGTAGACTTTTTGATAGCAGCCATTCTGACACGTGTAAGATGGTACCTCACTGTGGTTTTAATTTGCGTTTCTCTGATAGTGAGTGATGTTGAGCACCTTTTCATCTGTTTGTTAACCATCTGCGTCTTTGGAGAAATATGTGTTTAGTTCTCCTTCCTCCCCCTTCTCTTCTCTAACTTCATTTATTTTATTCTTTTTTTTTTTTTAATCCAGAGCTTATATCTGGGCAAAAAATACAACCAAAATTATATAAATATAGAATCAGGTATTTGATTACTTGATTATATTTATTTGTATACCCTAA
The DNA here is from genome assembly GCF_054371585.1 of Giraffa tippelskirchi. Lineage (NCBI taxonomy): Eukaryota > Metazoa > Chordata > Mammalia > Artiodactyla > Giraffidae > Giraffa > Giraffa tippelskirchi. The sequence continues at coordinate 68,107,232 of NC_137289.1, forward strand.
AGAGCAATGGAATGTGAAGTCAAGTGGGCCTTAGGAAGCATCACTACAAACAAAGCTAGTGGAGGTGATGGAATTCCAGTTGAGCTATTTCAAATCCTGAAAGATGACGCTGTGAAAGTGCTGCACTCAATATGCCAGCAAATTTGGAGTACTTGGCAATGGCCACAGGATTAGAAAAGGTCAGTTTTCATTCCAATCCCGAAGAAAGGCAATGCCAAAGAATGCTCAAATTACCGAACAATTGCACTCATCTCAAAAGCTAATAAAGTAATGCTTAGATTCTCCAAGCCAGGATTCAGCAATACGTGAACCATGAACTTCCAGAAGTTCAAGCTGGTTTTAGAAAAGGCAGAGGAACCAGAGATCAAAGTGCCAACATTGGCTGAATCATTGGAAAAGCAAGAGAGTTCCAGAAAAACATCTATCTCTGCTGTATTGGCTATGCGAAAGCCTTTGACTGTGTAGATCACAATAAACTGTGGAAAATTCTGAAAGAAAAGGGAATACCAGACCACCTGACCTTCCTCTTGAGAAACCTGTATGCAGGTCAGGAAGCAACAGTTAGAACTGGACATGGAACAACAGACTGGTTCCAAATTGGAGAAGGAGTACGTCAAGGCTGTATATTGTCATCCTGCTTATTCAACTTATATGCAGAGTACATCGTGAGAAACGCTGGGCTAGGTGAAGCACAAGCTGAAATCAAGATTGTCGGGAGAAATATCAATAACCTCTGATATGCAAATGACACCACCCTTATGGCAGAAAGTGAAGAAGAACTAAATAGCCTCTTGATGAAAGTGAAAGAGGAGAGTCAAAAAGTTGACTTAAAGCTTAATATTCAGAAAACTAAGATCACGGCATTTGGTCCCATCACTTCATGGCAAATAGATGGGAAAACAGTGGAAACAGTGGCTGACTTTATTTTTTTGGGCTCCAAAATCACTGCAGATGGGGATTGCAGCCATGAAATTAAAAGACACTTGCTCCCTGGAAGGAAAGTTATGACCAACATAGATAGCATATTAAAAACCAGAGACATTACTTTGCCAACAAAGGTCCGTCTAGTCAAGGCTATGGTTTTTCCAGTGGTCATGTAAGGATGTGAGAGTTGGACTATAAAGAAATCTGAGTGCTGAAGAATTGATGCTTTTAAACTGTGGTGTTGGAGAAGACTCTTGAGAGTCCCTTGGACTGCAAGGAGATCCAACCAGTCCATCCTAAAGGAGATCAGTCCTGAATGTTCATTGGAAGGACAGATGTTGAAGCTGAAACTCCAATACTTTGGCCACCTCATGCGAAGTGCTGACTCGTTTGAAAAGACCCTGATGCTGGGAACGATTGAGGGCCGGAGGAGAAGGGGAAGGCAGAGGATGAGATGGTTGGATGGCATCACCGACACAATGGACATGGGTTTGGGTGGACTCTGGGTGTTGGTGAGGGACAGGGAGGCCTGGTGTGCTGCAGTTCAAGGAGTCGCATAGAGTCGGACACGACTGAGTGACTGAACTGAACTGAAAGAGCAATAAAGAGAAATAAATCTAAATTACTTGGCAATGCCAATGAGTAAATTTTTCCTCTATGTAAGTAACCATAAATACTGAGACAGACCTCTGTGAGATATTCAAAGAACCTCTAAATTCTGAATTTAAAAATAGTTTTTCATTGTATTGGAGTGATTTAAACTTAATGGAAGAAGATAAGATATAGAAAAAGCTAGAACTAAACAGTATATTTAGGGAGAATTTTGGAGGCAGTAAAAGAATATAAGTGTTTGTGGACTTCTTTTCAGGACTATTAAAAAAGAGTTACTCAGAAAAAAAAAATGCTATCTTTTCCACTCCTCAAGTTACCTCTAGAATATAGCCAAAATATTTTCAATTTTGCTGTAGTAGTATCTCATTTATTGCTTATGTGCAATATACATGAAAGAATTACTCAGTTTTACAAAGAGGCAGCTTCTCTTCAAGTTAAAAACTTTGTCTTCTGCTGGGATTCACAATCACCACTTCATGTTTATATTTTTCATTTCATATTTGAAGCTTGTATTTTATGTATATGTTGATATTTATTTTATGCGTTTTATGACTAAAATGCTATATATTGCATAAGAATACAATATACTTAAATTTGCAACAGTTTCTTAACACTATATTGTTTGATTTTTTTAGTGCATTATAAGGCTAACTCTGTAACTAACAGGCTTGAAGTTTCATTCTTTTGTCATGGTATCTATTTTTAACAAACTGGGCAGCAGAATATTTGAGGAAAAAAAACTCTATTGCAATAATGTAGCAGATTTGTTTTAAACTATCATGTCTGTATATTTAGTGATAATACACTACATTCTGTTAGTGAATCACAGGTGTCTCTAAAGACTGGGTAATTTGGCATACCATATGTGATGCCATGCTGTCCCAATAGGATAAAATCTTTGGTATAGAAACTTTGCAATTTAGCATTATGCTTTTGTTACTTTTGTAGGTGGGCTAATTTTATTCAATTTAAGACAAACTAAACTATCTCTTTTAAAGAGCATATATTCACAAAAATAATTTTAAAAGAGAGCAAAGGAAAACTCTCAGGACATGCCTAATTGTGGACATCTGAGATAATGGTCTAATTTATGGAAGTACTATACTCCATAAAAATGCTTGATATACTCTGCAGTTTGAACCAACAAAAAATGTGTCTTTATATATTGACAAAATAATGAATTAAAAAATGAAAAAAGCTGTTTTTACTACAAAACAATTAAGTCAGACTTTTGTCATGTAGATATTGCTCTTAAGTGATCAATGTCTTCATGGAACATCTAAGTGCATAGCAATCTTTACAAAACATGTCAAATAAAAATTTGACAACTTGAAATATTGATATATTTGGCAAAAAAAAAACCAAGACATTTGTCTAGCCCTATGGATATGTATTTTTATCTATCTCAATATAGCTGTCTCATTCCAATATAAACAAGATTTTTCTCTATTATGATAAATAATGATCTGAAACTAGGCAATATCAAAAGTTTTAATGATTGATCAAATAGTAATTAAATTATTTCCCATTGTTATAATTACTAAATATACATAAACATTTCAATTAAAAGTTTGTACTTTGACAGATTCATCTTTTGAGTGTAGAATCTGAGTGTCTAAATCCTAATAAATATCTGACACTAATGCTATATTTAAAAAAATAATGGTAGTTTAGAGTTACCTTACGCTCTGTACTTTAAAAGTTAATATCAATTCAGCAAGCACTTATTGATTGCCTACTACTACATGCAAGACATTGGACTATCTGTGAAGAATACAACATTAAATGCATAATGATCCCTATCTTTCTGAAGCTTCCAGTCTAGTGAGGGATATGCAACATTTTTTTAAAACGATATTTCATTTGAGTGTGATAAATGTTACAACAGTAACAAAGACTCTCCTTAACCCAACTTTAGTCAAGTTCCTATAAACCCTTTTCTCAACTGGCCTAATCCCTTGTGCTTTGTCCTCAGGTTTGCATAGCTAAACTTTAGCAAGAATTTTCCAACCTCTAATCTGATCACCCTAGTCCTTCTTCAGCAAGGAAGACAAATAAAACCTTCAAAATTAGAGAGACAGGCAAATACAGTGAATAGCAACTTATCAAAGCAGAAACCCACAAGCAAAAACACTTTGTCAACAAAGGTCCATCTAGTCAAAGATATGGTTTTTCCAGTAGTCATGTATGGATGTGAGAGTTGGACTATAAAGAAAGCTGAGCGCCAAAGAATTGATGCTTTTGAACTGTGGTGTTGGAGAAGATTCTTGACAGTCTCCCTTCAACTTCAATGAGATCCAACCAGTCAATCCTAAAGGAAATCAGTCGTGAATATTCATTGGATCGACTGATGCTGAAGCTGAAACTCCAATATTTTGGCCACCTGCTGCGAAGAACTGACTCATGGGAAAAGACCCTGATGCTTGGAAAGATTGAAAATGGGTGGAGAAGGGGACGACAGAGGATGAGATGGTTGGATGGTATCACCGACTCGATGGACATGAGTTTGAGTATGCTCCAGGAGTTGGTGATGGACAGGAAAGCCTGGTGTGCTACAGTCCATGGGGTTGCAAAGAGTCAGACGTGACTGAGTGACTGAACTGACTGATTGACTGACCGAAGAACTCTAATGAATAAATTAGAAACAACTTTCAAGAACAGATGGCCAATGTAAGCAAAGAGATGGAAGGGATGAAAAAGAAACACTAGAAATCAAAAACACTGAAACAGAAATGAAGAATGCTTTGAATGGGCTTGATAGTAAACTAGACTATCTGCCCACTATCATTGTAGGCAGACTGAGGAAAGAATATCTGAGTTTATTTTATCTCCTGTGACAGGGGTCCATAGAGGGTATAGTGAGGTCACAGAGGAGAGAGTGTTTAATTTTATTGGGGGAGGGTCATGGAAAACATTGTAAAAAGAATTGACTCTTGAGCTGTGGGTTGAAAGATGAGGAGTGTTTTGAAGTGGACATTTCAACAAGGTTTATAAACCAACAAGGAAGCCAGGTGAATTATTTAGTGAACTTTTAAGTTATTTGGATTGTGTAAAGCATTGGGATTGAGGGTTAAGTGGAGAAATGATAATGGAAAGATAGATAAGATTCATATCATAGAAAAAGTGTTAGGCTAAGCAATTTATACTAGTTGATTAAAAAGAATAGCAATCAGGAAAAAAAGAGCTGCATTAATATATACAATTTTTCTACAAATATTACAAGAAGTGAAGTGTTAGTTGCTCAGTTGTGTCCGACTCTTTGTGATCCCATGGACTGTAGACCATCAGGCTCCTCTGTCTGTGTAATTCTCCAGGCAAGAATACTGGAATGGGTAGTTATTCCTTTCTCCAGGGAATATTCCCAGGGATGGAATCCAGATCTCCTGCATTGTAGGCAGATTCTTTACCATCTGAGCCACCAGGGAAGCCCAAATATTACAAGAACCTCACTATTAAAATACAATGTGATATAATAAGAAAATGACTAGGATAGAATATGAAAGATCAGAGTTTAAATGTCAACCCTTCTATTTAATAGCTATGTGACAGGTGAGTTACCTAACATCTTTGAATCTCAGTTTACATATGAACAACTTAAATTGCTTAGATCTTCTGGACATAACACCAGTGCAATGGTATTTTTGTATCTGGCAGAATCATCAACTGTAGAATGATACCTTGTAGTTTATATATACAATCGTAAAATGAGAACCCAGCAAGGCAAATGATTATGTTCATTTTTAGTGACAATGCAGGTGAACCATGCCCAAGTCTGATGCACTGACTGATGCTTCAGGTTAGAGAAAAAAAGCTCCTACCCATTATTCAGGGCCTGAGTATTATTCCAGAAAGAGGGCATATCTGTAGACTAATGTGTTTTCTTCAATATATTATGTAAATTCAGTATTGTCAATGAGAATGGATTCATTACGTGGTGCTGGCCTATAAAATTCACTAGAGAAAACAAGGTGAGTTAAAACAAAATTATCTGTCAACCTCTCTCTACTGAAATGAAATGAAAGGTGAACTGTTTATATATATGGCATGACAGCCCCACTAACATATACTTCACTTTTCATAGGATAAACTGACAGTGACACTTAATACTCATAACAGGGGATAGATGTTCCGATCTGTGAAACTTCTTGGCAGTTCATGTGGGGAAGACAAAAGTGCACTGATATCCTATTGAAAGGCCAGTACAAAATAACATCTATTGAATCACAAATGACATGAAAAGGATTTAGAAGGACTATATTTGCATGATCTTCAGGTTATTTTACAATAACAGGTTCTGGACAATTTATAACTCTTTACTATTTCTTGTCCAATAATTTGACCCTCATTTTCTTTAAGGAAATTGTTGGATTGTGTGAGTTTAAGGTGTGGCTTTCCAACTCCCTTTAGACTAGATGAATGGGTAAAATAGCAAAATGGATATTTTTATAGGATTGTTTGATTTTTATTTCTCATTTTTTATTATATTTATTAGCTTTGTGAAAGGAAAGAAAAGAATCTTTTTGTAAAATGTTGTCAAACAGGGTTATAAAAATCGAGGGAACAAACTTTATGTAGGTTTTATTGCTTTAGTTCACTAAGTGCTATGCAGAATCTAAGTATTGAATAAAAGTTTCCCATCTTTTTTGGTTGTAAAAATGGATTTTGTAAGGGAAATGAGCACACTACTGCCTTATTGACTTCTAATGAGACCAAAATAGACATAGGTGTAAACTGTCCTATTTATTACCTTGGAATTCTAATGTTAACATTTATTTATGACAGTTTTGAAGTTCTTGCTGAAATAGATTTTAGAGGTTTTTGTTTCTTAAGTAATCTTGCAATCAAAAATAAAATACCTAACTTAACTGTATTTCACTGTATTTTACTCACATCACAATATATTTTATATAAATACTTAGAAATGTATGTTTGGTTCACATGATTCTGATTTTAAAAGAAGAAAATATTATAAATCAATTATTAGCTAACATTTAGAGAAATCACACTATTAAATATCAAATAGTTGTCTATCAAGTGCATTTTCTAAAAATGTTTACAAATTCTAGAACTTTTTCTCAGCTCTAAATTATTGCTTGGTAATGTGGTAGATAAGTGAAAAAAAATACTAGTAACCTTTTGAGGAAATGAAAGAAGAGAGTATTATAAGAAACAGAAACAGAAAGATTAATAAGCATTTTCTGATCCTCTTTGGAAGATTAATTTCCATAATACTTGCCTCAAAAATTCAACTTATCATCAAGTATCTGTACTTTCAGAATTTTTACATGTACAGTTTAACAAATGACATACACATTGATAAACACATCTTCTATGACTCATATTCAAAAGCATGTTACTGTCAGTGCCTTAACTAATGACATTCAATAGCCTCATGTTCCAGATGAATCTCAGTAAGGTTAAGGACCTTACAGAAGAACACACAGGCATATTCTAATGTCTTGGATTTAATATTTAAATGATTTGCCTAGCTCACTAAGCCATGCTGGCTTCGTGGGAAACAACTCCTTGGAAAACTATTAGTAGTTGTAAAGGGCTTCAAGGCTGATGTAGGTGGATGATCTTCAGAAGGCATAGCTATATTATAAGAAAGTTAAAACATAGCCCTATGGTGTGTCAGTGTGTGAAAATACCTCCAAAATCCCAAAACTTGAAGAGTTAGAAGAAGTCTGACTAATCTCAACTGAGTCATTGAGAAATACAGCCTAGTATGTTCATAGCGCTTTCAACTTTGGTAATGAGTCTTCTATCTCCCATCTGAGTCTCATGACAAGGCAGGCAGTAAAGGCGAGGGTTACCAATTCTTCCCATCTGACACCAGAACAGCTGAACTATATACAATTGGTATGATTTTTTCTAAAAATAAATGGCAGAAAATGAGCTAGGACTAGAATGCAGATCTCTAGGCTCCCAGCTCTAGGCACACTGAAGTTTCTAAAAGCTGATGCTGGCAGAGGACATCAGACACCCAGAAAAGCAGCTCATTTTCTTCAAAAGAAGGTAGGAGAAAATATAAAAGATAAAAAGAGACACAAAAGAGTTAGGGATGGATATCTGTCCCGGGAAGGAAGTTGTAAAAGAGGAGAGTCTCCAAACACCAGGAAACCCTCTCACCTGCGGGTGTGTGGGGACTTTTAGAATCTTGGAGGGCAACATGACAGGGAAGAAAAATACATAAATAAACAAACAAACAAATAAATAAAACCCACAGATTACGTGCCTAACAGCAACTCCCAGCAAAGAAGTAACCCAAACAATCACATCCACCACCAGCAAGTGGGGGCTGAATGGGGAGAAGTGGGCTGCATTGCTTAGGGTAAGGAGCAGCCTGAATGCCCTGAGGGCAATCTGAGGGAGCTAACATGAGATAGCAACCTAAACTGTGGGATAGCCAGAGAGAGAGAGAGAGAGAAAGGGACAACTATCCCGTGAAAAGCCCTAACCTAAGGCACTGCCGGCCTGCTCACAGAACAAAGGACTGAGCAAATACCAGAGGAGAGTTAGCCAGCTGCAGACCGGCCCATCGCCCACTCGAGGCAGGGGGCAGATGGGCACCAGCCAGACCCGGAAAGGGGCAAACTCAGCCCCAGAGACAGCATCCCCTACCAAACTGTGAACAGGCCTCCAGTTTCTAACCGAGACTTCCTGGATTCTGGATGATTGACATCCGCCAAGAGGTGGCAGCCAGAGATCAGCTCCCCAGAAAAGACACACAGCACACCAGAGACGGGTGCACCTGCTGCAACCCAGAGATCTGAGCAGCTGGGACCAGGGAGGTGATAAGATGCACTCGTTGCCTGCGGAGAGTGCACTCGCCAAGCACATTTTGCCAGAGATGCTCGGGCTGGGGAAGAGCAAAAAATGAAGACCCAACAGAGTCTGTGCTTTTCTGGAGTACCCAAGAACCTGAACCTGAGTGGCTTAGACCTGGGAGGTGCACACAACCCAGGGCCCGCTCACTGCAGAGAAACCTGGAGCCTGAGGAGTGTAGACTGGGAAAGCACACATGCTGTGAGCAGGAGCAAACCCAGTGTGGCCGAGACACTGAAAGCACTCTCCACACATGCCAGTGATATTTGTTTGCAGTGTTCCTACCTCCCCACAACATGACTGAACAAGTGAACCTAAACAAGAGACCACCTTTGCCCCCTTATGTCACGGTGGAAATTAGACACTGAAGAGACCTGCAAACAGAAGAAGCCAAATAAAAACAGGGAACCACTTTGGAAGTGACAGGTGCAGCATATTAAAATCCCTGTAGTTAACACCAACTACATTGGAAGGGGTCTATAGATCTTGAGAAGTATAAGGTGGAACAAGGAACTATCTGAAACTGAATTGACCCCACACTGCCTGCAACAGCTCCAGAGAAATTCTTAGATATATTTTTACAATTATCATTTCTTTTTTAATTTTTCTTTTTTTTTTTAGTCCTCTATTACTCCTTTAATTTTCATTTTTATAATCTGCTATTACCTTGGGGGGGAAAAGACCCTATTTTAAGGCAAGCTTCATATATATTTCTTATACTTTTTTGTGATTTTCTTTGTTTGTTTTTTCAATATTGTATTTTTGAGAGTTTAACATCTACTCTAGATCTTTAATTTTTGCTTTATGGCATTTGTTATCAATTTTGTACATTTAAGAATCCAATATCCAGTACTCATTTTTAATTCAGAGTGTGACTAATGGCTTGATTTCTCTTTCCCCCTTTTGACTCTCCTTTTTCTCTCCCAGGTCACCTCCATCTCCTCCCTCCCTCTTCTCTTCTCTACCCAACTCTGTAAATCTCTGCGTGTGTTCCAGGCTGTGGAGAACACTTAGGGAACAAAGTACTGCCTAGATCTATCTTTCTCCTTTTGAATCCCACTTTTCTCCTCCTGCTCACCTCTATCTTGTTCCTCTCTCTTCTCTTCCCTATGTAACTCTTGGAACCTCTCTGAGGGTTCCAGATTGTGGAGAGCACATAGGGAATTTTTTACTGGCTAGATTGGTCTCTCTCCTTTTGATTTCCCCTCTTCTCCTACTGGCCACCTCTATCCCCTCCTCCCTCTTATCTTCTTCATGTAATTCTGTGAACCTCTCTGGGTGTCCCTCACTGTGGAGAACCTTTTCACCATTAACCTAGAAGTTTTATTATCAGCGCTCTATGTATGGAGAAATATAGAGGTTACTGTAAGAATAAGACTGAAAACCAGAGGCAGGAGGTTTAAGCACAAAACCTGAGAACACCAGAGAACTCCTGACTCCAGGGAACACTAATCACTAAGAGATCATCCAAAAGCTTCCATACCTACACTGAAACCAAGCACCACCCAAGAGCCAACAAGTTCCAGAGCAAGACATACCACACAAATTCTCCAGCAACACAGGAACATAGCCCTGAGCTTCAATATACAGGCTGCCCAAAGTCACAGCACACAAAAGGACATCTCACAACTCACTACTGGGCACTTCCTTGCACCCCAGAGGAAATAAATCCAGCTCCAAACACAAGTACACAGAGGCAAGCTTCCCTAACCAGGAAACCTTGACAAGCCACTCGTCCAAACCCACCCACAGGGAGGAACTTCCACAATAAAGAGGGGCCACAAACTACCAGAATACAGAAAGGCTCCACAAACACAGAATTCTAAACAAGATGAAAAGGCAGAGAAATACTCAGCAGGTAAAAGAACATGATAAATGCCCATCAAACCAAACGAAAGAGGAGGAGATAGGGAGTATACCTGAAAAAGAATTCAGAATAATGATAGTCAAACTGATCCAAAATCTTGAAAACAAAATAGAGTTACAGATAAATAGCTTGGAGACACGGATTGAGATGATTCAAGAAATGTTTAACAAGGACCTCGAAGAAATAAAACACAGTCAATCAACAAACGCAATAATGAGATAATAAAACACTCTGAAGGGAACCAACAGTAGAATAACAGAGGCAGAAGATAGGATAAGTGAGGTAGAATATAGAATGGTAGAAATAAATAAAGCAGAGTGGATAAAAGAAAAAAGAATTAAAAGAAATGATGACAACCTCAGGGACCTCTGGGATGATGTGAAATGCCCCAACATTGGAATCATAGGAGTCCCAGAAGAAGAATACAAAAAGAAAGGCCATGAGAAAATACTTGAGGAGATAATAGTTGAAAAGTCCCCTAAAATGGGGAAGGAAATAGCCACCCAAGTCCAAGAAACCCAGAGAGTCCCAAACAGGATAAACCCAAGGCAAAACACCCCAACACGCATATTAATCAAATTAACGAAGGTCAAACACAAAGAACAAATATTAAAAGCAGCAAAGAAAAAACACAAATAACACACAAGGGGATTCCCATAAGGATAACAGCTGATCTTTCAATAGAAACTCTTCAGGCCAGAAGGGAATAGCAGGACATACTTAAAGTGATGAAAGAGGAAAACCTACAACCGAGATTACTGTACCCAGCAGGGAACTTATTCAAATATGAAGGACAAATCAAAAGCTTTACAGACAAGCAAAACCTGAGAGAATTTAGCACCACCAAACCGGCTCTCCAACAAATGCTAAAGGATCTTCTCTAGACAGGAAACACAGAAAGGATGTATGAACTCAAACCCAAAACAACAAAGTAAATGGCAATGGTATCATACTTATCAACAATTTCTTTAAATGTAAATGGGTTGAATGCTCCAACCAAAAGGCAAAGACTGGCTGAATGGGTAAAAAACCAAGACTCCTATATATGCTGTCTACAAGAGACCCACCTCAAAACAAGGGGCACCTACAGACTGAAAGTGAAGGACTGGAAAAAGATATTTCACACAAATGGAGACCAAAAAAAAAAAAAAAGCAAGAGTAGCAATACTCATACCAGACAAAATAGACTTTACAATAAAGACTGTGAAAAGAGACAAAGAAGGACACTGCTGCTACTGCTGCTAAGTCACTTCAGTAGTGTCCGAGTCTGTGCAACCCCATAGACGGCAGCCCACCAGGCTCCGCCATCCCTGGGATTCTCCAGGCAAGAATACTGGAGTGGGTTGCCATTTCCTTCTCCAGTGCATGAAAGGGAAAAGTGAAAGTGAAGTTGCTCAGTCGTGTCCGACTCTTAGCGATCCCATGGACTGTATCCTACCAGGCTCCTCTGTCCATGGGATTTTCCAAACAAGAGTACTGGAGTGGGGTGCCATTGCCTTCTCCAAGAAGGACACTACATCATGATCAAAGGATCAATCCAGTACGAAGATATAAAAATTACAAATATATATGCACCCAACATAGGAGCACTGCAATATGTAAGGCAAATGCTAACAAGTATGAAAGGGAAATTAACAATAACACAATAATAGTGGGAGACTTTAATATTCCATTCACACCTCTGGGTAGATCAACTAAACAGAAAATTAACAAGGAAAAAAAAAAAAAAAACTCTTCATGACACAATAGATCAGTTAGACCTAATTGATATGTACAGAACATTTCACCACAAAACAATGAATTTCAAATTTTTCTCAAGTGCACATGGAACTTTTTCCAGTATAGATCACATGCTGGGCCATAAATCTAGCCTTAGTAAATTGAAAACAATTGAAATCACTCTAATCATCTTTTCTGACCACAATTAAGTAATATTAGATGTCAATCACAGGAAAAAAATATTAAAAATTCCAACAAATGGAGACAAAACAACACGCTTCTGAATAACCAACAAATTATGGAGGAAATCAAAAAAGAAATCAAAATATGTGTAGAAAAGAATGAAAATGAAAACACAACAAAGAAAAACCTAAGGGACACTGTAAAAGCAGTGCTAAGGGGAAGGTTCATAGAAATGCATGCTTACCTCAAGAAACAAGAAAAAAATTCAAATAAAAAACCTAACACTACACCTAAAGCAACTAGAGAAGGAAGAAATTAAGAACCCCAGGGTTAGTGGAAGGAAACAAATTGTCAAAATTAGGGCAGAAACAAATGCAAAAGAAACAAAAGAGACCATAGCAAAAAGCAACAAAACTAAAAGCTGGTTCTTTGAGCAGATAAATAAAATTGACAAAACATTAGCCAGACTTATCAAGAAACAAAGGGAGAAGAATCAAAGAACAAAATTAGAAATGTAAATGGAGAGATCACAACAGACAATACAGAAATACAAAGGATCATAAGAGACTACTATCAGCAACTATATGCCAACCAAATGGACAACTTGGAAGAAATGGACAAATTCTTAGAAAAGTTTAACTTTCCAAAACTGAACCAGGAAGAAATAGAAAATCTTAACAGACCCATCACAAGCAAGAACATCAAACCTCTAATCACAAAACTTCCAGCAAACAAAAAGTCAGGACCAGACGGCTTCAGAGCTGAATTCTACCAAAAATTTAAATAGCTAACCTTACTCAAGACCATTCCCATGGAAAAGAAATGCAAAAAAGCAAAATGGCAGCCTCAGGAGGACTTACAAATAGCTGGGAAAAGAAGAGAAGCAAAAAGCAAAGGAGAAAAGGAAAGATATTCCCATTTGAATCCAGAGTTCCAAAGAATAGCAAGGAGAGATAAGAAAGCCTTCCTCAGCGATCAGTGCAAAGAAAGAGAGGAAAAGAACAGAATGGGAAAGACTAGAGATCCCTTCAAGAAAATTAGAGATACCAAGGGAAAATTTCATGCAAAGATGGGCTCGATAAAGGACAGAAATGGTACGGACCTAACAGAAGCAGAAGATATCAAGAAGAGGTGGCAAGAATACAAAGAAGAGCTATACAAAAAAGATCTTCCAGACCCAGATAATCACAATGGTGTGATCACTCACCTAGAGCCAGACATCCTGGAATGTGAAGTCAAATGGGCCTTAGAAAGCATCACTACGAACAAAGCTAGTGGAGGTGATGGAATTCCAGTTGAGCTATTTCGAATCCTCAAAGGTGATGCTGTGAAAGTGCTGCACTCGATATGCCAGCAAATTTGGAAAACTCAGCAGTGGCCACAGGACTGGAAGAGGTCAGTCTTCGTTCCAATCCCAAAGAAAGGCAATGCCAAAGAATGCTCCAACTACCGCACAATTGCACTCATCTCACACGCTAGTAAAGTAATGCTCAAAATTCTCCAAGCCAGGCTTCAGCAATACATGAACCGTGAACTTCCAGATGTTCAAGCTGGTTTTAGAAAAGGCAGAGGTACCAGAGATCACATTGCCAACATCCTCTGGATCATCGAAAAAGCAAGAGAGTTCCATAAAAACATCTATTTCTGCTTTATTGACTATGCCAAAGCCTTTGACTGTATAGATCACAACAAACTGTGGAAAACTCTTAAAGAGATGAGAATACCAGACCATCTGACCTGTCTCTTGAGAAACCTGTATGCAGGTCAGAAAGCAACAGTTAGAAGTGGACATGGAACAACAGACTGGTTCCAAATAGGAAAAGGAGTATGTCAAGACTGTATATTCCCACCCTGCTTATTTCACTTATATGCAGAGTACATCATGAGAAACGCTGGGCTGGAAGAATCACAAGCTGGAATCAAGATTGCCGGGAGAAATATCAATAACCTCAGATATGCAGATGACCCCACCCTTATGGCAGAAAGCGAAGAAGAACTAAAGAGCCTCTTGATGAAAGTGAAAGAGGAGAGTGAAAAAGTTGGCTTAAAGCTCAACGTTCAGAAAACTAAGATCATGGCATTTGGTCCCATCACTTCATGGGAAATAGATGGAGAAACAGTGGAAACCATGCCAGACTTTATTTTTTTGGGCTCCAAAATCACTGCTGATGGTGATTGCAGCCAGAAATTAAAAGACGCTTTTACCTTGGAAGGAAGGTTATGATCAACCTAGATAGCATATTTAAAAGCTGAGACATTGGAGTACACGTGTCTCTTTCGAGTCTGGTTTCCTTAGTGTGTACGCCCAGCAGTGGGATCGCTAGATATATGATAGTTCTATTTCCAGTTTTTTGGGGACTATCCACACTGTTCCCCAGTGTTCATCACAGCACTGTTTATAATAGCCAGGACATGGAAGCAGCCTAGATGCCCAGCAGCAGATGAATGGATAAGGAAGCTGTGGTACATATACACAATGGAATATTACTCAGCCATTAAAAAGAATACATTCGAATCAGTTCTAATGAGCTGGATGATACTGGAGCCTATTATACAGAGTGAAGTAAGCCAGAAAGAAAAACACCAATACAGTATACTAACACATATATATGGTATGTAGTCAATTGGTAAAGATAACCCTGTATGCGAGAAATCAAAAGAGGCAGAGATAAATTGACTAGTATTATGGACTACATGGGAGAGGGTGAGGGCGGGATGATATGGGAGAATGGCATGGAAGCCTGTAAATTATCATGTGTGAAACGAATCGCCAGTCCAGTTTCAATGCATGATACAGGGTGCTCGGGGCTGGTGCACCGGGAAGACCTGGAGGGATAGGATGGGGAGGGAGGTGAAAGGGGGGTTCTGGAAGGGGAAAACATGTACACCCATGGTGGATTCATGCCAATGTATGGCAAAACAAATAGAATATTGTAATGTTAAAAAATAGAAAATAAACTAATTAAACTCCAAAAAAAAAAATAATAATAAAAGCAAAGACATTACTTTGCCAAAAAAGGTCCGTCTAGTGAAGGCTATGGTTTTTCCAGTAGTCATTTGTGGACGTGAGATTTGGACAGTGAAGGAAGCTGAGTGCTGAAGAATTGATGCTTTTGAACTGTGGTGTTGGAGAAGACTCTTGAGAGTACCTTGGACTGCAAGGAGATCCAACCTGTCCTCCCTAAAGGAGATCAGTCCTGGGTGTTCATTGAAAGGACTGATGTTGAAGGTGAAACTCCAATACTTTGATCACCTCATGCAAAGTGTTGACTCATTGGAAAAGACCCTAATACTGGGAAGGATTGGGGGCAGGAGGAGAAGGAGACGACAGCGAATGAGATGGCTGGATGGCATCAGCGACTCGATGGACATGGGTTTGGCTAAACCCCAGGAGTTGGTGATGGACAGGGAGGCCTGGCCTGCTGTGATTCATGGGGTCGCAAAGAGTCAGACATGACTGAGCGACTGAACTGAACTGAACTGAACCTTACTCAAACCCTTATGGAAAATTGCAGAAGAATGTAATCTTCGAAACTCATTCTATGAGGTCACCATCAAGCTAATACCAAAACCAGACAAAGATGCCACACAAAAAAAAGAAAACTACAGGCCAATATCACTGATCAACATTGATGCAAAAATCCTTAAAAAAATTTTGGCAAACAGAATCCAACAAGATATTAAAAAATCATACATCATGACCAAGTGGGCTTTATCCCAAGAATGCAAGGATTCTTTAATATTCGCACATCAAACAATGTAATACACTACATTAACGAATTGAAAGATAAAAAAATTGTATGTTTATCTCAATAGATGCAAAGAAAGCCTTTGACAAAATTCAACATCCATTTATGATAAACAGCCTCCAGAAAGCAGGCACAGAATGAACATACCTCAACATAATAAAAGCTATATATGACAAACCCACAGCAAATATTATCCTCAATGGTGAAAAATTGAAAGCATTTCTCCTAAAGTCAGGAACCAGGCAAGTGTGCCCACTCTCACCAGTGCTATTCAACATAGTTTTGGAAGTTTTAGCCACAGCAATCAGAGAAGAAAAAGAAATAGAAGGAATCCAGATTGGAAAAGAAGAAGTAAAACTCTCACTGTTTGCAGATGACATGATCCTCTACATAGAAAACCCTAAAGACTCTACCAGAAAATTACTAGAGCTAATAAATGAATATAGTAAAGTTGCAGGATATAAAATTAACACACATAAATCCCTTGCAATCCTATAGCCTAACAATGAGAAAAAAGAAAGAGAAATTAAGGAAACAATCACATTCTCATTGCATCAAAAAGAATAAAATACTTAGGATTAAATCTCCCTAAAGAAACAAAAGACCTATATATTGAAAATTATAAAGCACTGATGAAAGAATTCAGGAGGACACAAACAGAGGAGAAATATACCATGTTCATGGATTGGAAGATTCAATATAGTGAAAATGAGTATACTACCCAAAGCAATCTATAGATTCAATGCAATCCCTGTCAAGCTACCAAGGGTATTTTTCTCAGAACTAGAACAAATAATTTCACAATTTGTATGGAAATACAGGTAGCCTCGAATAGTCAAAGCCATCTTGAAAAAGAATGAAACTGGAGGTAGAAACCTGCCTGACATCAGGCTATACTACAAAGTTCCAGTCAACAAGACAATATGGTACTGGCACAAAAACAGAACTATAGATCAATGGAACAAAATAGAAAGCTCAGAGATAATTCCACACACCTAGGAACACCTTATCTTTGACAAAGGAGGCAAGAATATACAATGGAGAAAAGACAATCTCTTTAAAAAGTGGTGCTGGGAAAACTGGTCAGCCACCTGTAAAAGAAGGAAACTAGAACACTTTCTAACACCACACACAAAAATAAACTCAAAATGGATTAAGTATCTAAATGTAAGGTCAGAAACTATAAAACTCCTAGAGGAAATCATAGGCAGAACACTCTCTGACATAAATCACAGCAGAACCCTCTACGACCCATCTCCCAGAGTAATGGAGATAAAAGCAAAGATAAACAAAGAGGACCTAATTAAACTTAACAGCTTTAACACAACGAAGGAAACTATAAGCAAAGTGAAAAGACAGCATTCAGAATGGGAGAAAATAATAACAAACAAAACAAATGACAAAGAATTAATCTCAAAAATATACAAACAACTCCTGCCGCTGAATTCCAGAAAAATAAACGACCCAATCAAAAAATGGGCCAAAGAACTAAACAGACATTTCTCCAAAGAAGACATACAGATGGCTAACAAACACATGAAAAGATGCTCAACATCACTCATAATCAGAGAAATGCAAATCAAAACCACAATGAGGTACCATCTCACGCCAGTCAGAATGGCTGCTGTCAAAAAGTCTACAAACAATAAATGCTGGAGACGGTGTGGAGAAAAGGGTACCCTCTTACACTGTTGGTGGGAATGCAAACTAGTACAGCCACTATGGAGAACAGTGTGGAGATTCCTTAAAAAACTGGAAATAGAACTACCATATGATCCAGCCATCCGACTGTTGGACATACACACCGAGGAAGCCAGAATTGAAAGAGACAGGTGTACCCCAATGTTCATCACAGCACTGTTTATAATATCCAAGACATGGAAACAACCTAGATGTCCATCAGCAGTTGAATGGATAAGAAAGCTGTGGTATATATACACAATGGAATATTACTCAGCCATTAAAGGAATACATTTGAATTAATTCTAATGAGGTGGATGAAACTGGATTCTATTATACAGAGTGAAGTAAGCCAGAAAGAAAATACACCAAGACAGTATACTAACACATATATATGGAATTTAGAAAGATGGTAACGATAACCCTATATGCGAGACAGCAAAAGAGACACAGTTGTGTAGAACAGTCTTTGGACTCTGCTGGAGAAGGCAAGAGTGGCATGATCTGAGAGAATAGCATTGAAACATGTATACTATGATATGTGAAATAGATTGCCAGTCCAGGTTTGATGCATGAGACAGGGTGCTCAGGGCTGGTGCACTGGGATGACCCAAAGGGATGGGATGGGGAGGGAGATTGGAGGGAGGGTTCAGGATGGGGAGCACATGCAAACCCATGGCTGATTCATGTCAATGTATGGCAAAAACCACTACAATAGTGTAAAGTATATAGCCTCCAATTAAAATAAATAAATTAAAAAAACAAAAACAAACAAAAAATTAATTAAAATAGATCACAAAATATATCACAAAAAAAGCTTCATAAGATCCTCCTGAGTTCTGTGCCTTCTTTTTTAGTTATTTTTGTAATTAATTACAATCATTTAACTATCAAAATTCCCTGCTTAGAATTCCCTAAGACTCTGCATCAAAAATCACACTTATCATTAATTTCTCTCCTAGTTGTCATTTTAGTAAATTTGCCAAAACCTGAATGGTCCAATGAAGACTGAATTTCTGTCTCTCTTCCAGAACAAGGTCTCCAGGGCAAGCACAGTGGTGAGAGAGGGCACATAAGTTCAGTGCCACTACACATACCATTTCTGTATTGTGTCTTTAATGGAGAATCATGGCCTCTGGGGTCCCTGTCTCTGACATCTGCTGGTTACAAATTCCTTATAAAAACATAGACAGATTTTTCATGATCATTGTTATGAAATGTAGCATTTTACTTCCTAGAAGTGCATAACTTCAACACGCATCCATTTCCACATGTAGTTTTTATTCATTGTAAACACCTATTTCTGACATAAACCTAAAGGCATCATCAATATAAATACAAGGAAGAAAAGTACTCCAGATTATATGAGATAAATACATGTGGAAGAAATAACCCTATAGAAGTTTCAGTATAAATTATAAATTAACATAAATTATATTTGATATTTTATTGCTATAAAAGCACATGATTAAGTTATCTGCTCTAAAAATAAGCCAAGTCTTTATTTCTCTACTAATTTGTCTCTGATGCTTTTGTTACTCTCTGAAAACAAGGAGCTCTTTCCTATCTGTTTTGTACAAGTTCTCAGCAACAGAAATACTGAGAGTGCATTGATTATCATTTCATATACTAGTATTTGCTCTAAAGAACAAAATGGGAGAAAATAATAACTGACAATGAATTAATCTAAAAAATATACAAGCAGCTCCTGCAGCTCAATTCCAGAAAAATAAATGACCCTATTAAAAAATGGGCCAAAAACCTAAACAGACATTTCTCCAAAGTAGACATATAAATGGCTAAACACATGAAAAGATGCTCAACGTCACTCATTATCAGAGAAATGCAAATCAAAGGTACCATCTCACGCCAGTCAGAATGGCTGCTATCAAAAAGTCTACGAAAAAGAAGTGCTGGAGATGGTGCAGAGAAAAAGGAACCCTCTTACACTGTTGGTGGGAATTCAAACTAGTTCAACCACTATGGAGAACAGCGTGGAGATTCCTTAAAAAGCTGGAAATAGAACTGTCATTCAACCCAGCAATCCCACTGCTGGGCATACACACCGATGAAACCAGAATTGAAAGAGACAAGTACACCCCGAAGTTCATCGCAGCAATGTTTACAATAGCCAGGACATGGAAGCAACCTAGATGTCCATCGGCAGACGAATGGATAAGAAAGCTGTGGTACGTATACACAATGGAATATTCTGTTCAGTTCAGTTCAGTCGCTCAGTCGTGTACGACTATTTGCGACTGCATGAATTGCAGCACGCCAGGCCTCTCTGTCCATCACCAACTCCCGGAATCTACCCAAACCCATGTCCATCGAGTCGGTGATGCCATCCAACCATCTCATCCTCTGTCGTCCCCTTCTCCACCCGCCCCCAATCCTACCCAGCATTAGGGTCTTTTACAATGATTCAACCCTTCGAATGAGGTGGCCAAAGTATTGGAGTTTCAGCTTTAACATCAGACCTTCCAATGAACACCCAGGATTGATCTCTTTTAGGATGGATTGATTGGATCTCCTTGCAGTCCAAGGGACTCTCAAGAGTCTTCTCCAACACCACAGGTAAAAAGCATCAATTCTTTGGCGCTCAGCTTTCTTCACCGTCCAACTCTCACATGCATACATGACCGCTGGAGAAACCATAGCCTTGACTAGACGTACTTTTGTTGGCAAAGTAATGTCTCTGCTTTTAAATATGCTGTCTAGGTTGGTCATAACCTTCCTTCCAAGGAGTAAGCGTCTTTTAATTTCATGGCTGCAATCACCAACAGCAGTAATTTTGGACCCAAAAAAATAAAGTCTGACACTGTTTCCCCATCTATTTCCCATGAAGTCATGGGACCAGATGCCATGATCTTAGTTTTCTGAACGTTGAGCTTTAAGCCAACTTTTTCACTCTCCTCTTTCACTTTCATCAAGAGGCTCTTTAGTTCTTCTTCACTTTCTGCCATAAGGGTGGTGTCATCCGCATATCTGAGGTTATTGATATTTCTCCCAGCAATCTTGATTCCAGCTTGTGTTTCTTCCAGCCCAGCGTTTCTCATGATGTACTCTGCATATAAGTTAAATAAGCAGGGTGACAATATACAAACTTGACGTACTCCTTTTCCTATTTGGAACCAGTCTGTTGTTCCATGTCCAGTTCTAACTGTTGCTTCCTTACCTGCATACAGGTTTCTCAAGAGACAGGTCAGATGGTCTGGTATTCCCATCTCTTTTAGAATTTTCCACAGTTTATTGTGATCCACACAGTCAAAGGCTTTGGCATAGTCAATGAAGCAGAAATAGATGTTTTTCTGGAACTCTCGTGCTTTTTCGATGATACAGCGGATATTGACAATTTGATCTCTGGTTCCTCTGCCTTTTCTAAAACCAGCTTGAACATCTGGAAGTTCACGGTTCACATATTGCTGAAGCCTGGCTTGCAGAATTTTGAGCATTACTTTACTAGCATGTGAGATGAGTGCAATTGTGCAGTAGTTGGAGCATTCTTTGGCATTGCCTTTCTTTGGGATTGGAACGAAGACTGACCTCTTCCAGTCCTGTGGCCACTGCTGAGTTTTCCAAATTTGCCTGCATATCGAGTGCAGCACTTTTACAGCATCACCTTTGAGGATTTGAAATAGCTCAACTGGAATTCCATCACCTCCAGTAGCTTTGTTCGTAGTGATGCTTTCTAAGGCCCACTTGACTTCACATTCCAGGATGTCTGGCTCTAGGTGAGTGATCACAGCATCATGATTATCTGGGCCGTGAAGATCTTTTTTGTACACTTCTTCTGTGTATTCTTGCCACCTCTTCTTACTATCTTCTGCTTCTATTAGGGCCATACCATTTCTGTCCTTTATCGAGCCAATCTATGCATGAAATGTTCCTTTGCTATCTCTAATTTTCTTGAAGAGATCTCTAGTCTTTCCCAATCTGTTGTTTTCCTCTATTTCTTTGCACTGATCGCTGAGGAAGGCTCTCTTATCTCTCCTTGCTATTCTTTGGAACTCTGCATTCAGATGGGAATATCTTTCCTTTTCTCCTTTGCTTTTCGCTTCTCTTCTCTTCCAAGCTATATGTAAGGCCTCCTCAGATAGCCATTTTGCTTTTTTGCATTTCTTTTCCATGGGGATTTTCTTAATCCCTGTCTCCTATACAATGTCACGAACCTCTGTCCATAGTTCATCAGGCACTCTGTCTATCAGGTCTAGACCCTTAAATCTATTTGTCACTTCCACGGTATACTCATAAGGGATTTGATCTAGGTCATACCTGAATGGTCTAGTGGTTTTCCCTACTTTCTTCAATTTAAGTCTGAATTTGGCAATAAGCAGTTCACGATCCGAGCCACAGTCTGCTCCCTGTCTTGTTTTTGCTGACTGTATAGAGCTTCTCCATCTTTGGTTGCAAAGAATGTAATCAATCTGATTTCGGTGTTGACCATCTGGTGATGTCCACGTGTAGAGTCTTCTCTTGTGTTGTTGGAATAGGGTGTTTGCTATTACCAGTGCGTTCTTGTGGCAAAACTCTATTAGCCTTTGCCCTGCTTCATTCTGTACTCCAAGGCCAAACTTGCCTGTTACGCCAGGTGTTTCTTGACTTCCTACTTTTGTATTCCAGTCCCCTATAATGAAAAGGACATCTTTTTGGGGTGTTAGTTCTAAAAGGTCTTGTAGGTCTTCATAGAACCGTTCAACTTCAGCTTCTTTGGCGTTACTGGTCGGGGCATAGATTTGGATTACCGTGATATTGAATGGTTTGCCTTGGAAACGAACAGAGATCATTCTGTCATTTTTGAGATTGCATCCAAGTACTACATTTTGGACTCTTTTGCTGACCTTGATGGCTACTCCATTTCTTCTAAGGGATTCCTGCCCACAGTAGTAGATATAATGGTCATCTGAGTTAAATTCACCCATTCCAGTCCATCTTAGTTCACTGATTCCTAGAATGTCGACGTTCACTCTTGCCATCCCCTGTTTGACCACTTCCAATTTGCCTTGATTCATGGACCTAACATTCCAGGTTCCTATGCAATATTGCTCTTTACAGCATCAGACTTTGCGTCTGTCACCAGTCACATCCGCAGTTGGGTATCGTTTTTACTTTGGCTCCATCCCATCATTCTTTCTGGAGTTATTTCTCCACTGATCTCCATTAGAATATTACTCAGCCATTAAAAAGAATGCGTTTGAATCAGTTCTAATGAGGTGGGTGAAACTGGAGCCTATTATATATAGTGAAGTAAGTCAGAAAGCAAAACACCAATACAGTATATTAATGCATATAAATGGAATTTAGAAAGATGGTAATGATGACCCTATATGTGAGACAGCAGGAGACACAGATGTAAAGAGCAGACTGTTGGACTTCGTGAGAAAAGGCAAGGGTGGGATGATATGAGAGCATTGCATTGAAACATGTATATTATCATATGTGAAATAGATCGCCAGTCCAAGTTTGATGCACGAGACAGGGTGCTCAGGGCTGGTGCACTGGGATGACCCTGAGAGATGGGATGGGGAGGGAGGTGGGAGGGAGGTTCAGGATGGGGAACTCATGTACACCCATGGCTGATTCATGTGAATGCATGGCAAAACCACCATAATATTGTAAAGTAATTAGCCTCCACTTAAATTTAAAAATTAAAATTAAAAAAAACACAAAAAATTAGAAAAAACAAAAAAAATAAGTAGGATATTTTTTTTAAAAAAGAACTTTATATTTATGTATCAGCAAAACTTTTTGTTACTTTTGTGCAGTCCAAGGATTGCCATCATTTTATCATGTTCACAAAGTTGCTTATCTGATTTTTTTAAGAAATCTATTATGTTACCATTTTCCATGCTATTATTTTAGTACTTTAATTATTATTATAGAATGATAGGTATCAAAAATAACACACAAGAATTAATACTTATTGGGTTTAAATAAGATCACATTGTTTTATATAGCAGCTTGCATGAGAATATTAGTGATGAAGTATGGGCCAGGATTAGAGTAATTTAAAAGAGTGGAGATGCATACTGTTGAAAAATTTGATAGAAAAGACAGCACAGGGTCAGACAGAAAAAGGTATATTATTTCATTCTCAATTTAGCTCCTTGAGAATGTGAAAGAAAAAATTTAAAAAGGAGGAGTGCAAAAAACTGCAAAACCTAAGTAAATCAACAAAGTTTGACCCTGCTCCAAAACAAAAATAAACATTGTGAAAGAAAGGGTAAGAGACAAAAAATATATATTTTTAGTAAATGAATATGTCTAGGTTTCTGGGTGAAAGTTTAAGAAACAATTTTTTCCCCCAAGTCTAAAGTGAGCATTGTCTGTGGTGGCCATTTTGGCTCAAAAGTGGTGGGGGTTACCTTTCACCAGGATAAAATGCCAAAAACGTCATATCCTCATGCTGCTATTTTTTCAGATATAAGAGTAACCCAGCAGAGTTCAAAAGTGAATGAAAAACATTTTTTCACACTTACATTTCTGGTGGTATAATATTGATAACACCATAACTACAATCATAATAAATGCCAATCTACTGTGATGCTAAAAACAAATGACAGATGCTCGGGGCTGGGGTGCTGGGATGGCCGGGAGGGATGGGATGGGGAGGGAGGTGGGAGGGGGGTCCAGGAGGGGGAACGCATGTAAACCCATGGCTGATTCATGTCAATGTATGGCAAAAACTACTACAATATTGTAAAGTAATTAGCCCCCAACTAAAATAAATAAATTTATTTTAAAAAAAAAGAAAAAAAATGCTAAAAACAAAACTCTGAAGTTTATTAGTTAGAAGTCTAAGTCATCAAAGTTAAATCATTAGTTTGGATAAAAACTAGGTTATAAAAAAACCTTGCATTCCTGGGATAAAGCCCACCTGGTCATGATGTATGATCTTTTTAATATGATGTTGGATTCTGTTTGCTAGAATTTTATTAAGGATTTTTGCATCTACGTTCATCAGTGATATTGGCCTGTAGTTTTCCTTTTTTGTGACATCTTTGTCTGGTTTTGGAATTAGGGTGATGGTGGCCTCATAGAATGAGTTTGGAAGTTTACCATCTTCTGCAATTTTCTGGAAGAGTTTGAGTAGGATAGGTGTTAGCTCTCCTTTAAATTTTTGGTAGAATTCAGCTGTGAAGCCGTCTGGTCCTGGGCTTTTGTTTGCTGGAAGATTTCTGATTATAGTTTCGATTTCCGTGCTTGTGATGGGTCTGTTAAGATCTATTTCTTCCTGGTTCAGTTTTGGAAAGTTATACTTTTCTAAGAATCTGTCCATTTCTTCCAAGTTGTCCATTTTATTGGCATATAGCTGTTGGTAGTAGTCTCTTATGATCCTTTGTATTTCTGTGGAGTCTGTTGTGATCTCTCCATTTTCATTTCTAATTTTGTTGATCTGATTCTTCTCCCTTTGTTTCTTGATGAGTCTGGCTAATGTGATAAATTCTTGTGCAAAATGTGCTGTTATAAAATGTAAATAGAATTTAACTTATAAACAATTCTTAATTTTATCTTCTAAATCACCTATCTATAAGTGAGATTCTCATGCAGTCACTAGCATATTCATTTCTAAAACCATTAAATGCAAATTTTAATGTTCGGAATAACTTCTGAAGACAAAAAAAAAAAGTACTTCTAACTGTACCAGTTTTCTAACCATATGTCTTCACACCTTCTCTTCTCTCTACCCACCCACTTATAGATATCATTTGCAGTTCCTGAAAGACACTTGTTTCAGATAGTCTCATTATACGGCCAAAGAACTGTGGTGCTACTTTAAGCTCAAAACATAGTCTAACTTAACACCCACTTGGATATGGATCCGTGTAGTGTGCAGTCATCTTACCTACCCTTCCAACTCTGATTTAGAATTTCCATAGATAAATGGCATATGCGTTTAAAAGAAACTATAAAATAGAAACAGAAAAAACAGGTCAGTCTGTTGTTCCTTAACCTATAGACAATCATAAAACACCAATATGAAATATATTTGAAACATTGAATATGCATTACTATTTATTCAAAAGTACTTCTTATAGTTTTGGACATTTTGGCCACAGCAATCAGAGCTTAAAAAGAAATAAAAGGAATACAGATAGGAAAAGAAGAAGTAAAACCCTCACTGTTTGCAGATGACATGATCCTCTACACAGAACACCCTAAAGATTCTACTAGAAAATTACTAGAGCTAATCAATTAACATAGTAAAGTTGCAGGATATAAAATTAACACACAGAAACCCCTTGCATTCCTATACACCAATAATGAGAAAACAGAAAGAGAAATTAAAGAAACAATACCATTCTCCATTGCAACAAAAAGAATAAAATACTTAGGAATATATCTACCTAAAGAAATAAAAGACTTATACATAGAAAACTATAAAACACTGATGAAAGAAATCAAAGAGGACACAAACAGATGGAGAAATATACCGTGTTCATGGATTGGAAGAATTAATATAGTGAAAATGAGTATACTACCCAAAGCAATCTATTGATTTAATGCAATCCCTATCAAGCTACCAACGGTATTGTTCATAGAACTAGAACAAATCATTTCACAATTTCTATGGAAATATAAAAAAACCTCGAATAGCCAATGCAATCTTGAGAAAGAAGAATGGAACTGGAGGAATCGACCTACCTGACTTCAGGCTCTACTACAAAGTCACAGTCATCAAGACAGTATGGTACTGGCACAAAGATAGAAATATAGATCAACGGAAAAAAATAGAAAGCCCAGAGATAAACCCACGCACCTTTGGAAACCTTATCTTCGACAAAGGAGGCAAGAATATAAAATGGAGAAAAGACAATCTCTTTAACAAATGGTGCTGGGAAAACTGGTCAACCACTTGTAAAAGAATGAAACTAGAACACTTTTTAACACCATACACAAAAATAAACTCAAAATGGATTAAAGATCTAAATGTAAAACCAGAAACTATAAAACTCCTAGAGAAAAACATAGGCAAAACTCTCTCCGACATAAATCACGGCAGGATCCTCCATGACCCATCTTCCAGGATATTGGAAATAAAAGCAAAAATAAACAAATGGGACCTAATTAAAATAAAAGCTTCTTCACATCAAAGGAAACTATAAGCAAGGTGAAAAAACAGCCTTCAGAATGGGAGAAAATAATAGCAAACGAAGCAACAGACAATTAATCTCAAAAATATACGAGCAACTCCTGCAGCTGAATTAAAGAAAAATAAACGACCCAATCAAAAAATGGGCCAAAGAACTAAACAGACATTTCTCCAAAGAAGAAATACAAATGGCTAACAAACACATGAAAAGATGCTCAGCATCACTCATTATTAGAGAAATGCAAGTCAAACCACAGTGAGGTACCACTTCACGCCAGTCAGAATGTCTGCTATCCAAAAGCCTACAAATAATAAATGCTGGAGAGGGCATGGAGAAAAGGGAACCCTCTTACAGTGTTGGTGGGAATGAAAACTAGTACAGCCACTATGGAGAACAGTGTGGAGATTCCTTAAAAAACTGGGAATAGAAATGCCATACAACCCAGCAATCCCACTGCTGGGCATACACACTGAGGAAAGCAGAATTGAAAGAGACACGTGTACCCCAATGTTCATCGCAGCACTGTTTACAATAGCCAGGACATGGAAGCAACCTAGATGTCCATCAGCAGACGAATGGATAAGGAAGCTGTGGTACATATACACAATGGAATATTATTCAGCCATTAAAAAGAATACATTTGAATCAGTTCTATTGATATGGATGAAACTGGAGCCCATTATACACAGTGAAGTAAGCCAGAAAGAAAAACACCAATACAGTATACTAATGCATATATATGGAATTTGAAAGATGGTAATGATAACTCTATATGTGAGACACAGTAAGGGACACAGATGCATAGATGTCTTATGGACTCTGAGGGAGAAGGTGAGGGTGGGACATTCTGAGAGAATAGTATTCAAACATGTATATCATCATATGTGAAACAGAACACCATTCCAGGTTTGATGCATGAGTCAATTGCCCAGGGCTAGGGCAATGGGATGACCCAGAGGGATGGGATGGGGAGGGAAGTGGGAGGGGGGTTCAGGATGGGGAACATATGTAAACCCATGGCTGATTCATATCAATGTATGGCAAAAACCACTACAATATTGTAAAGTAATTAGCCCCCAACTAAAATAAATAAATTTATTTTAAAAAAAAGTACTTCTTATCCTGCATTATATGAAATGGTAATCAGAATGTCTTAATTTAAAAATGATTAATATTGTGTGAAATATTTTAAAACTGTGCATCCATTTTTCTTTGTTTTAGAAAATGGCATTACAAAATTTTACATTATTTACATTCTATCATTATTGTGTCTTTTGGAGAGGGTATAGTAGAATGGGGTGGAGATTCATAATAATGTTGACTGGGTTTAAACTGTGAGACTGCTACTTAAAGTCTGGAAGCATAGAGAAATTAAGCGACTTGTCCAAATGACAAACAGTAAGATTTGAAACATTTTCAGTATTAATATATGATTTATACAGTGAAAATTAATAGATAATATTATATACTTCACTGTTCAATACTCTGTATCTACTACTTTACTTTTTAAAAAATATTATATTCATGCATTCAGAACATGGAATTATGCAAATCATATAGCAAAGTCTCAGAAGACAGAAAAGTTTATACATGTTAGGTATTGTAGTTCTGCATAGAAACTAGGAATATGTTACAGAGTTCTAGTTAAAAATGAAGAAAAGAGCAAAAGGAAATGAATACAATTCCTGATTTTGAAGATGGTTAGGATGTGGAGTGCATTCCGTTTCTTACAAATAGCTGTGAAAAGAAGAGAAGCGAAAAGCAAAGGAGAAAATGAAAGATATTCCCATGTGAATGCAGAGTTCCAAAGAATAGCAAGGAGAGATAAGAAAGCCTTCCTCAGTGATCAATGTAAAGAAATAGAGGAAAACAACAGATTCGGAAAGACTAGAGATTTCTTCAAGAAAATTAGAGAAACCAAAGGAACATTACATGCAAAGATGGGCTCGATAAAGGTCAGAAGTGGTATGGACCTAACAGAAGCAGAAGATATTAAAAAGAGGTGGCAAGAATACACAAAAGAACTGTACAAAAAAGATCTTTATGACCCAGATAATCACGATGGTGTGATCACTCACCTAGTGCCAGACATCCTGGAATGTGAAGTCAAGTGGACTTTACAAAGCATCACTATGAACAAAGCGAGTGGAGGTGATGGAATTCCAGTTGAGCTATTTCAAATCCTCAAAGATGATGCTGTGAAAGTGCCACACTCAATACGCCAAAAATCTGGAAAACTCGGCAGTGTCCACAAGACTGGAAAAGGTAAGTTTTCATTCCAATCCCAAAGAAAGGCAATGCCAAAGAATGCTCAAACTACCGCACAATTGCACTCATCTTACACACTAGTAAAGTAGTGCTCAAAATTCTCCAAGCCAGGCTTCAGCAATACGTGAACAGAGAACTTCCAGATGTTCAAGCTGGTTCTAGAAAAGGCAGAGGATCCAGAGATCAAATTGCCAACATCTGCTGGATCATTGAAAAAGCAAGAGAGTTCCAGAAAAACATCTATTTCTGCTTTATTGATGATGACAAAGCCTTTGACTGTGTGGATCACAATAAACTGTGGAAAATTCTGAAAGAGATGGGCATACCAGACCATCTGACCAGTCTCTTGAGAAACTTGTATGCAGGTCTGGAAGCAACAGTCAGAACTGGACATAGAACAACAGAGTGGTTCCAAATAGGAAAAGGAGTACATCAAGACTGTATATTGTCACCCTGCTTATTTAACTTATATGCAGAGTACATCATGAGAAACACTGGGCTGGAAGAATCACAAGCTGGAATCAAGATTGCCAGGAGAAATACCAATAACCTCAGATATGCAGATGACACCACCCTTATGGCAGAAAGTGAAGAAGAACTAAAGAGCCTCTTGATGAAAGTGAAAGAGGAGAGTGAAAAATTTGGGTTAAATCTCAATGTTTAAAAAACTAAGATCATGGCATCTGGTCCCATCACTTCATGGCAAATAGATGGGGAAACAGTGGAAACAGTGTCAGACTTTATTTCTTTGGGCTCCAAAATCACTGCTGCTGGTGATTGCAGCCAAGAAATTAAAAGACGCTTACTCCTTGAAAGGAAGTTTATGACCAACCTGGATAGCATATTTAAAAGCAGAGACATTACTTTGCCAACAAAAGTCCGTCTAGTCAAGGCTATGATTTTTCCAGTAGTCATGTATGGATGTGAGAGTTGGACTATGAAGAAAGCTGAGCACCAAATTATTGATGCTTTTGAACTGTGTTGTTGGAGAAAACACTTGAGAGTCCCTTGGACTGCAAGGAGATCAAACCAGTCCATCCTAAAGGAGATCAGCCCTGGGTGTTCATTGGAAGGACTGATGTTGAAGCTGAAACTCCAATACTTTGGCCATGTCATGTGAAGAGTTGACTCATTGGAAAAGACCCTAATACTGGGAAGGATTGGGGGCAGGAGGAGAAGGGGACGACAGAGGATGAGATGGCTGGATGTCATCACTAACTCGATGGACATGCGTTTGGGTAAACTCCAAGAGTTGGTGATGGTCAGGGCGGCCCGGCGTGCTGCGATTCATGGGGTCGCAAAGAGTCGGACACGACTGCGCGACTGAACTGAACTGAACTGAAGTGTCACTACAGATTACTAGATGAATATGTTACTGAAAATCACTGCATCCTCTCCTTTATAACAGCACAGAGAATCACGTAGGATAATTGTTCAATCCTGACTGCTTTTGAAGCAAGTCCTCCTCTTATTCATGTCTATATTTTTATATCTTTTTCAAACTCACCTGTCCTTCAAGTCCAGTATTGTAAGCTTCAAAACTGTACAACTGACCAATAGCAAAAGTTATAATAGAATTCAGGAAATTTTAGAGGGATTGAATCTATTAATCTATTTTATTTTATTTTTTTTATAAATTTATTTATTTTAGTTGGGGGCTAATTACTTTACAATATTGTAATAGTTTTTGCCATACATTGACATGAATCAGCCATGGGTTTACATGTGTTCCCCTTCCTGGACCCCCCACCCACCTCCATCCCCATCCCATCCCTCTGGGTCTTCACATTGCCCCGGCCCTGAGCCCTTGTCTCATGCATCGAACGTGGAATGGTGTTCTGTTTCACATATGATAATATACATGTTTCAATGCTATTCTCCCAGAACGTCCCACCCTCACCTTCTCCCTCAGAGTCCATAAAATTGTTCTATGCATCTGTGTCTCTTATTCTGTCTCGCATATAGGGTTATCGTTGCCATCTTTCAAATTCCATATATATGCATTAGTATACTGTATTGTTGAAAGTGTAACCGTACTGCAGTGCAATTCAACAAGGGAAAGAAAAGCTTTTTTTTTTTTTTCCCCACAAATCCTGTTCTGTATCTACATGGAAAAGATGCAAATGGACCCCTACCTGGAGCCACGTATTGATACAAAATTAACTCTAAGTACCTTATAGACTTAACTATAAGATCTAAATGTATGTATCTCTTGGCAGGAAATATTGCAGCAAATTGCAATCTTGGGTTTAGCAATGGTTTCTTAGTTATGCCACCAAAATTACAGACAACAAGAACAAAATTATAAATACCAAAATTTCATCAAAGTAAAAAACTTTACCTTTCAAAAAAGCTCTATTAAAAGTATGAAAAAATACACTAAATACTGAGACAAAATATTTGAAAATCACACATTTGATAGGGAAATATATTTGAACACATAGATTAACTCTTACAGCTCACCAATAAAAAGCAAACATCCAATTAAAAATAGGCAAAGTATTTGAATAGACATTTATACAGAGAAAATATACAAGTGGTCAATGAGCACAGAAAAGACACTTAACATTAGCCATTCAGTTCAGCTCAGTCGACAGTCGTGTCCTACTCTTTGCGACTCCATGATCGCAGCATACCAGGCCTCCCTGTCCCTCACCAACTCCAGGAGTCTACCCAAATCCATGTCCATCGAGTTAGTGATGCCATCCAGCCATCTCATCCTCTTTCATCCCCTTCTCCTTCTGCCCTCAATTCTTCCCAGCATTAGGATCTTTTCCAATGAGTCAACTCTTTGCATGAGGTGGCCAAAGTATTGGAGTTTCAGCTTCTACATCAGTCCTTCCAATGAACACCCAGGACGGATCACCTTTAGGATGGTTGGATATTCTTGCAGTCCAAGGGACTCTCAAGAGTCTTCTCCAACAACACAGTTCAAAAGCATCA
Source organism: Giraffa tippelskirchi (assembly GCF_054371585.1). Classification (NCBI taxonomy): domain Eukaryota; kingdom Metazoa; phylum Chordata; class Mammalia; order Artiodactyla; family Giraffidae; genus Giraffa; species Giraffa tippelskirchi. The sequence goes on from NC_137289.1 coordinate 68,139,100, forward strand.
ATTCTTTGGTGCTCAGCTTTCTTCACAGTCCAACTCTCACATGCATACATGACTACTGGAAAAATCATAGCCTTGACTAAACGGACCTTTGTTGGCAAAGTAATGTCTCCCCTTTTTAAGATGGTATCTAGGTTGGTCATAACCTTCCTTCCAAGGAGTAAGCGTCTTCTTATTTCATGGCTGCAATCACCATCTGCAGTGATTTTTCAGTTCATTTCAGTTCAGTTCAGTCGCTCAGTCGGTTCCGACTCTTTGCAACCCCATGAATTGCAGCACGCCAAGCCTCCCTGTCCATCACCAACTCCCAGAGTCTACCCAAACCCATGTCCATCGAGTCGGTGATGCCATCCAGCCATCTCATCCTCTCTCATCCCCTTCTCCTCTGCTCAATGCTTCACAGCATTAGGGTCTTTTCCAATGAGTCAACTCTTCACATGAGGTGGCCAAAATAGTGGACTTTCAGCTTCAACATCAGTTCTTCCAATGAACATTCCAGACTGATCTCCCCTAGGAAGGACTTGTTGGATCTCCTTGCACTCCAAGGGACTCTTAAGAGTCTTCTCCAACACCACAGTTCAAAAGCATCAATTCTTCAGTGCTGATCTCCCCTAGGAAGGACTTGTTGGATCTCCTTGCACTCCAAGGGACTCTCAAGAGTCTTCTCCAACACCACAGTTCAGTCTTAACTAAATGGACCTTTGTTGGCAGAGTAATGACTCTGCTTTTAAATATGCTATCTAGGTTGGTCATAACCTTCCTTCCAAGGAGTAAGTGTCTTTTAATTTCATGGCTGCAATCACCAGCAGCAGTGATTTTGGAGCCCAAAGAAATAAAGTCTGACACTGTTTCCACTGTTTCCCCATCTATTTCCCATGAGGTGATGGGACCAGATACCATGATCTTAGTTTTCTGAATGTTGAGCTTTAAGCCAACTTTTTCACTCTCCTCTTTCACTTTCATCAAGAGGCTCCTTAGTTCTTCTTCACTTTCTGCCATAAGGGTGGTGTTATCTGCATATCTCAGGTTATTGATATTTCTCCCGCAATCTTGATTCCAGCTTGTGATTCTTCCAGCCCAGCGTTTCTCATGATGTACTCTGCATATAAGTTAAATAAGCAGGGTGACAATATACAGCCTTGACATACTCTTTTTCCTATTTGGAACCAGTATGTTGTTCCATGCCCAGTTCTAACTGTTGCTTCCTGACCTGCATACAAGTTTCTCAAGAGACAGGTCAGATGGTCTGGTAGGCTCATCTCTTTCAGAATTTTCCACAGTTTATTGTGATCAACACAGTCAAAGTCTTTGGCATAGTCAATAAAGCAGGAATAGATGCTTTTTCTGGAACTCTCTTGCTTTTTTGATGATCCATCTGATGTTGGCAATTAGATCTCTGGATCCTCTGCCTTTTCTAAAACCAACTTGAACATCTGGAATTTCAAGGTTCACATATTGTTGAAGCATGTCTTGGAGGATTTTGAGCATTACTTTACTAGTGTGTGAGATGAGTGCAGTTGTGCAGTAGTTTGAGCATTCTTTGGCATTTCCTTTCTTTGGGATTGGAATGAAAACTGACCTTTTCCAGTCCTGTGGCCACTGCTGAGTTTTCCAAATTTGCTGGCGTATTGAGTGCAGCACTTTCACACCATCATCTTTGAGGATTTGAAATAGCTCAACTGGAATTCCATCACCTCCACTAGCTTTGTTCGTAGTGATGCTTTCTAAGGCCCACTTGACTTCACATTCCAGGATGTCTGGCTCTAGGTGAGTGATCACACCATCATGATTATTTGTGTCGTGAAAATCTTTTTTGTACATTTCTTCTATGTATTCTTGCCACCTCTTCTTAATATCTTGTGCTCCTTTTAGGTCCATACCACTTCTGTCCTTTATCGAGCCCGTTTTTGCATTAAATGTTCCCTTGGTATCTCTAATTTTCTTGAAGAGATCTCTAGTCTTTCCCATTCTGTTGTTTTCCTCCTTTTCCTTGCATTGATCTCTGAAGAAGGCTTTCTTATCTCTCCTTGCTAATCTTTGTAATTGTGCATTCAGATGGGAATATCTTTCCTTTTCTCCTTTGCTTTTTGCTACTCTGGAATGGGTGAATTTAACTCCGATGTCTATTATATCTACTGTTGTGGGCAGGACTCCCTTAGAAGAAATGGAGTAGCCATCATGGTCAACAAGATAATCTGAAATGCAGTACTTGGATGCAGTCTCAAAAATGACAGAATGATCTCTGTTCGTTTCCAAGGCAAACCATTCAATATCATGGTAATCCAAGTGTTTGCCCCGAGCACTAATGCTGAAGAAGCTGAAGTTGAACGGTTCAATGAAGAACCCATTCCTGGGTTGGGAATGTCCTGTGGTGAAGGAAATGGCAACCCACTCTAGTATTCTTGCCTGGGAAATCCCATGGACAGAGGAGCCTTGCTGGCCACAGTCCATGGGGTCACAAAGAGTTCTACGTGACTGAGCGACAGAGCACATATCACCTAAAGGAACTTAATGTCTAAGACATGGGGTCACAAAGAATCATACACAACTTAGCAGCTAAACAATGACAACAAATTATATCCCAATGGCACTGCTAATATCTGTCATCTCTCTATCTTCTGTCAGACTTCAGTATAACTTCTGAAGAATGGAGCATGGAAATGAAAAAAAGAACAAATATACAGTGAAGAAACCTGGCATAAAATCACCTTAAACAAGTGTTCAAAGAAACTATTACCAGTGATGTCATAAGGATATTATATACTCCCAATATAAAGTGACATGAAATGCATTTCACCCCTCTGTTATTCTCCCTCAAATCCATAACCCCAGTCTAATCATGAGCCAGACATCAGATAAATCCAAACTGAAGGACATTCTAGAAGACCAATATTCTTCAATAGTGTCAAGTTAATGAGAAATTGTCACAGATCAGAAAAAAAATATGACAAATAAATGCAGTATGGTATTCTGGATTGGATCCCAGAATCAAGATAGAACATTATTCGAAACACTGGTTTAATCTGAATAAAGTCTATAGCTTAGTTGTGTTTTAGCAATGCTGATTTCTTAGTTTCGATAAATATACCACAGTTATGTAAGATATTAACAACAGGGTAATCTGTGTCACAGACTTCCCAGGTGGCACTAATGGTTAAGAATTTGTCTGCCAATGCAGGAGACATAAGAGACACAAGTTCAACACCTGGGTTGGGAAGATCCCCTGGAGGAAATGGCAATCCACTCCAGTATTCTTTCTTGGATAATCCCATGGACAGAGGAGCCTGGAGGGCCACAGTCCATGGGGTTGCAGAGTCACACATGAGTGAAGCGACTACATGCACCATGCACCTGTGCAACAGCTCCAAGGGAACTCTGTGCATTATCTTTATATATGTTTCTTGAATAAATTATTCCAAATTAATAAAATCCTCCTCCAGGGAATTTTCCTGACACAGGGATTGAACCTGTATCTCATATCTCTTACATTGGCAGGCCAACTATTAAACTTCCAATTTACAAACAATTTAATTAAACAAAACCAAATATAAAACAGTTATTTAGTGGCAAACATAAATAGTAGAATATGACTTTTTATATTAAAATAAAATGTAAATAAATAAATAAATAATATAAAATGTATCTACAATAAAAATATTTCCTGTATTCTTGTTTCCACAATGAAACATATTCATGCTTAATTAGTGATATCATTAATGTACAAAATCTAAAAAAAATACATTATCACTAGTGTTAGATTTAGAGGTAATGAATTTTAGCAATATGGTGAATAAAATATTGTACAATATACAACACTGAAATAAATAATTTATGTAAATTAAGTGGAAGATTATATAATTGAAAGAACATAGGACTTATTCAGCATGTGTTATTAACGTCTCTGAGTTTTGAGTCTTCATGAATTATCTGCATATTATGGTCTTGATGAACAACTTTTCTATTTATGTACTCTCATTCCTTCTTCAAAGAAAAACAGTTCATATGCATCTGATCATTAAAAAGCGATATATGCATCACATGTGAAAAGAATGTGACAAACATATCTGGAGAAAACCTTAATTTGAAAAGATACACACACCCCAATATTCACTGCAGTACTATTTACAATAGCCAAGACAGGGAAGCAACCTCAATGTCCATTGACTGAGGATTGGATAAAGAAGATGCAGTGCATATATACTACGGAATATTACTTAGTCATAAAAAAGAAAAATATGCCATTTGCAGTAATATGGATGGATCTAGAGATTTTCATAATGAGTGAAGTCAGACAAGGACAAATATCAAATGATATTGTTTACATGTGGAATCTAAAAAAAACGGTACAAATTAACTTATTAAAAAATAAATAAAGTATCAAATGTAGGAAAAAACACAATTATCAGCAGGGGGAAGATGGGAGGGATACACTGGGAGAGGTGGGATTGACATAAACACACTACTATATTTAAAATAGATTACAGATAAGGACCTACTGTATAGCCCAGGAAACTTGACTCAATACTCTATAATGACTTATATGGGAAAAGAATCTGAAAAAAGTGGATATATGTATATGTATAACTGATTCATTTTGCTGTACACTTAAAACTAACATTGAAAATTAACTATTCTCTGATAAAAATTTGTATGATAAAGTTTAAAAATATAGATAAGTGCATTTGTAAATACATTGCAAATCTCTTACTACAACCCATATATGGTTAAGAATAAAATATTAGAAATCATTCAGCAGCATATGTAATTTTCTCTTGTTGTTCCGTTGCTCAGTAACGTCCGACTCATTACCACCCCATAGACTGCAGCATGACAGGCCTCCCTGTCCCTCACCATCTCCCAGAGTTTGTCCAAGTTCATGTTCATTGCATTGGTGATGCTATCCAGCCATCTGATCCTCTGACATCTTCGTTTCCTTCAGCCCTCAATCTTTCCCAGCATCAGGAACTTTTCCAATGAGTCATCTGTTCACATTAGATGAGCAAAACACTGGAACTTGAGCTTCATCATTAGCCCTTCCAGTGAATATTCAGGGTTCATCTCCCTTAAGATTGACTAGTTTGATCTCCTAGCTGGCCAAGGGACTTTCAGGAGTCTTCTCCAGCACCACAGTCCGAAGGAATCAAATCTTCGTCACTCTGCCTTCTTTAAAGTCCAGCTCTCACTACTGTACATGACCACTGGGAAGACCATGGCTTTGACTCTACAGACCTTTGCCAGTAGAGTAATGTCTCTGGTTGTCAACACATTGTCCAAGTTTGTAATGTCTCTGGTTGTCAACACACTGTCCAAGTTTGTCATCGTTTTCTCGCAAAGAAGCATTTGTCATCTCATTTCATGGCTGCAGTCACCATCCACAGTGATTTTAGAGCCGAAAAAGAGGAAATTTGCCACGACTTCCACCTTTTCCTCTTCTACTTGCCATAAAGTAATGGGGCCAGATGCCATGATCTTAGTTTTCTCTTCTCCTTTTTTTTTTTTTTTTTTAATATTTAGTCTTAAGTCGGCTCTTTCACTCTCCTCCTTCACCCTCATCAAGAGGCTCTTTGGTTCCAATTCGCTTTCTGCCATTAGTGTGGTATTGACAGGGTAATAGGCAGGAAGGCTAGGGATCTCCAAATGAAGGAAATAGGCTGCAAGGGTCAGACTTTTTTTTTTTTTTTAAATCTGTCTCTTAAGAGGCAGGGGGAAACAAACTACCTATGTCAGACTTTTTTTCCCTTCTGTATATAAAAGTAAAAGGAGGTTTCTTTGAAAATTCAGTGTGGCCATGACCACCTAAACTTAACTTTTCTTGAACCTTGAGCTAATCAATGCATTTTTTTTTATGAAAACGTTTTTCTTAAGCTATGTTAATGAACTACATATTTACCTTAGACTCTGTCTTTATTCAAGTTGGTTCCTTCTAAGACTCAGAAGTGATAATGGCTGAACAAACCATTGTGTTTTACACATGAAAATGTTCTCTTAAACTCTGTTAATGAGACTATGTATTTGCTTGAAAATCTGCCTTTCTTCAAGATTCATGTCAATTGTTTTATGGCCCAGGATGACTCACCTTGTGCCAATATTATCTCAAAATGCATGTTGTGGGTGAAAGGCCTGGTGCCACTGTCTGAGTTTTGAGACATTTCCTTTCTCTAATTAACAGAGTGCTAATAGGTATATAACTTCTTGTTAAAACCTAGCAAGGCTGCACTCTTTCTGCCCCCTTCTGATGTCTATGTCAGAAGCTTTCTCTATCTCTTTTATATTTTAATAGAACTTCATGACACAAATGCTCTGAGCAAATCAAACCTCGTCACTGGCCCCGGATAGAATTCCTCTCCTCCAGAGGCCGAGAATCCTGGGGTGTTTCACTGCTCATAGCGACAACCTTTCAGTCCCATCCACATACCTGAGGTTGTTGAAGTTCCTCCCCCCTATCTTGATTCCAACTTGTAACTCATCCAGCCCAGCATTTCTCATGATGTGATCAGCGTGTAGATTAGACAAACAGGGTGACAGCAGACAGCCCTGTTGTTCACCTTTCTCGAACTTGAACCAATCAGTTGTTTCATACAAGATTCTAACTGTTCCTTCATGACACACACACAGGTTTCTCAGGAGACAGGTAAGAAGGTCTGGTATACGCATTGTTCTAACAGCTTTCCACAGTTTGTCATGACCCAAACAGTCAAATGCTTTAGCATAGTCCACGAAACAGAGGTAGATATTTTTCCAAAATTCCCTTGCTTTCTCTTCAGTTCAGTTCAGTTCAGTTCAGTCACTCAGTCATCTCTGACTCTTTGAAACACCATGGACTGCAGCACCCAGTTCTTCCCTTTTCATCACCAACTCCCAGAGCTTGCGCAAACTCATGTCCATCGAGTCTGTGATACCATCCAATCATCTCATCCTCTGTCATCCCCTTCTCCTCCTGCCTTCAATCTTTCCCAGCAGCACTGTCTTTTCCAATGAGTCAGTTCTTTGCATCAGGTGGCCAAAGTGTTGGAGTTTCAGCTTCAGCATCAGTCCTTCCAATGAATATTCAGGACTGATTTCCTTTAGGATTGACTTGTAGGATCTCCTTGCAGGCCAAGGGAGTCTCAGGAGTCTTCTCCAACACCACAATTCAAAAGCATCAATTCTTTGGTGCTCAGCTTTCTTTGTACTCCAACATTCACATCCATATATGACTATTGGAAAAACCATAGCTTTGACTAGAAAGACTTTTGTTGGCAAAGTAATGTCTCTGCTTTTTAATATGCTGTCTAGGTTTCCTTCCAAGGAGCAAATGTCTTTTAATTTCATGGCTGCAGTCACCATCTACAGTGATTTTGGTGCCCTCAAAAATAAAGTTTCTCTCTGTTTCCATTGTTTCCCCATCTATTTGCCATGAAGTGGTGGGACCAGATGCGATTATCTTAGTTTTCTGAATGTTGAGTTTTAAGCCAACTTTTTCACTCTCCTCTTTCACTTTCATCCAGAGGCTTTTTAGTTCTTCTTCACTTTCTGCCATAAGAGTGGTGTCATCTGCATATCTGAGGTTATTAATATTTCTCCTGGCAATCTTGATACACGCCTGTGCATCATCCAGCCCAGCATTTTGCCTGATGTACTCTGCATATGTTATATAAGCAGGGGGACAATATGCAGTCTTGACGTACTCCTTTCCCTGTTTGGAAACAGTCTGTTGTTCCATGTCCAATTCTAACTGTTGCTTCTTGACCTGCATACAGATTTCTCATGAGGCAGGTCAGGTGGTCTGGTATTCCCATCTCTTGAAGAATTTCCCATATTTTGTGTGATCCACACAGCCAAAGGCTTTGACGTAGTCAATAAACTAGAAGTAGATGTATTTCTGGAACTCTCGTGCTTTTTCGATGATCCAACGGATGTTGGCAATTGGATCTCTGCTTCCTCTGCCTTTACTAAACCTAGGTTGAACATATGGAACTTCACGGTTCATTTACTGTTGAAGTCTGGCTTGGAGAATTTTGAACATTACTTTGCTAATATGTGAGATGGGTGCAATTGTGCAGTAGCCTGAATGTTCTTTGGCATTGCCTTACTTTGGGATTAGAATGAAAAGTGACCATTTCCAGTTCTGTGGCCACTGCTGATTTTTACAAAGTTGCTGGCATATTGAGTGCAGCACTTTCACAGCATCATCTTTCAGGATTTAAAATAGCTCAATTGGAATTCCATCACCTCCACTAGCTTTGTTCATAGTGATGCTTCCTAAGGCCCACTTGACATTGCATTGCAGTATGTCTGGCTCTAGGTAAGTTATCACACCATTGTAGTTATCTAGGTCATTAAGATCTTTTTTCTATAGTTCTTCTGTGCATTCTTGCCACCTCGTCTTAATATCTTCTGCTTCTGTTAGGGCCATACCATTTCTGTCCTTTACTGTGCCCATCTTTGCATGTAATGTTGCCTTGGTATCTCTAATTTTCTTGAAGAGATCTCTAGTCTTTCCCACCTATTGTTTTCCTCTGTTTCTTTGCACTGATCCCTGAGGAAGTCTTTCTTAACTCTCCTTGCCATTCTTTGGAACTCTGCATTCAGATGCATATATCTTTCCTTTTCTCCTTTGCATTTAGCTTCTCTTCTTTTCTCATCTATTTGTAAGGCCTCCTCGAACAACCATTTTGCCTTGTTGCATTTCTTTTACTTGTGGATGGTCTTGATCACTACCTTCTGTAGAATGTCACAGACCCGATGCATAGTTCTTCAGCCACTCTGTCTATCAGATCTGATGTCTTGAGTCTATCTGTCATTTCCACTGTATAATATAAGGGATTTGATTTAGGGCATACCTAATGGTCTAGTGGTTTTTCCTACTTTCTTCAATTTAAGTCTGAATTTGGGAATAAGCATTTTATGATCTGAGCCATAGTCAGCTCCCAGTCTTATTTTTGCTGACTGTATAGAGCTTCTCCATCTTTGGCTGCAAGGAATATAATCAATCTGATTTCGGTATATATCATGTTGTGATGTCCAAGTGTAGAGTCTTCTCTTGTGTTTTGGAAGAGGGTGTTTGCTATGACCAGTGCATTCTCTTGACAAAACTCTGTTAGCTTTTCACCTGCTTTATTTTGTACTCCAAGGCCAAATTTTCCTGTTACTCCAGGTATCACTTGACTTCCTACTTTTGCATTCCATATTTTTTGGGTGTTAGTTCTAGAAGGTCTTGTAGGTCTTCATAAACCTTTCAACTTCAGCTTCCTCAGGATTACTGGTCGTGGCATAGACTTGGATTACTGTAATATTGAATGGTTTGCCTTTGGAAACGAACAGAGATTATTCTGTCAGAAAACAGAAAACTAATCAAACTGATCACTTGGACCACAGCCTTGTCTAACTCAGTGAAACTATGAGCCATGCCATGTGGCGCCTCCCAAGATGGATGGGTCATGCTGGAGAGTTCTGACCAAATATGGTGCACTGGAGAAGGGAAAGGCAAACCACTTCAGTATTCTTGCCTTAAGAACCCCATGAAGAGTTTGAAAAGGCAAAACGATAGGACAGTGAAAGATGAACTCCCCAGGTCGGTAGGTGCCCAGTATGCTACTGGAGATCAGGGGAGAAATAATTCCAGAAACAATGAAGAGATGGAGCCAAGGCAAAAACAACACCCAGTTGTGAATGTGGCTGGTGATGGAAGTAAAGTCTGATGCTGTAAAGAATAATATTGCATAGGAACCTGGAATGCTAAGTCCATGAATCAAGGCAAGTTGGAAGAGGTCAAACAGGAAATGGCAAGGGTGAACATCAACATTTTAGGAGTCAGTGAACTAAAATCGACTAGAATGGGTGAATTTAACTCAGATGACCACTATATCTAATTGCTTTCTCTATAATCCAGAAAATATTGGGAATTTGATCTCTAGTTTCTCTTCCTTTTCTAAGCCCAGCTTGGAAATCTGGAAGTACCTGGTTTGGATAATGGTGAAGCCTAGCATGGAGAATTTTAAGCATGACCTTACTAGCATGAGAAAGAAAGTGAAGCCCCTCAGTTGTGTCTGACTTTTTGCGATCCCATGGATTGTAGCCTACCAGGCTCCTCCATCCATGGGATTTTCCAGGCAAGAATACTGGAGTGGGTTGCCATTTCCTTCTTCAGGAGATCTTCCCAAGCCAGGGATTGAACCCAGGTCTTCCATATTGTAGGCAGACACTTTACCATCTGAGCCACTAGGGAAGTCCACTAGCATGAGAGATGAGTGTAATTGTCCGATGGTTAGCACATTCTTTGGTATTACCCCTTCTTGGGAATTGGAGTGAAGACTGACCTTTTCCAGTCCTGTGGCCACTGCTGGGTCTTCCAGATTTGCTGAGATAATGAATGCAAAATCTTGCTGGTATCATCCTTCATGGATCTGAATAGTTCTGTTGGAATTTCATAGCATCCACTAGCTTTATTACCAGCAGTGCTTCTTAAGGCCCACTTGACTTTGCACTCCAGAATGTCTGGCTCTGTGTGACTAGCCACATCATCATATTAATCTGGTTCATTAAGATCTTTTTCATACAGTTCTTCCATGTATTTTTTCCATCTTTTGTTGATCTATTCAGTATCTACTAGGTCTCTACCATTTTTATCTTTTATTGTGCCCATTTTTGGGTTGAATCCTCCCTTGATATTTCCAGTTTTCGTTAAGAGATCTCTAGTCTTTCCCCTTTTGTTGTTTCTTCTATTATGAAGTAATGTTCATTGAATAAGGCCTTCTTATCTCTCCTAGATATTCTTTGCAACTCTATGTTTATTTTATTTTTTCCCTATCTTGAACCCTGCTCCCATCTCCCTCCCTATCCCACCCCTCTGGGTTATCCTAGTGCACCAGCCCTGAGCACTCTGTCTCATGCATCGAACGTGGACTGGCGATCTGTTCCACATATGATAATATACATGTTTCAATGCTATTCTCTCAGATCATCCCACCCTCGCCTTCTCCCACAGAGTCCAAAAACTGTTCTATACATCTGTGTCTCTTTTGCTGTTTCACATATAGGGTTATCATTACCATCTTTCTAAATTCCATATACATGTGTTAGTATACTGTATTGGTGTTTTTCTTTCTGGCTTACTTCACTTTGTATAATTAATTGGATGTATCTTCCACTCTTTCCCTTGCTTTTCAATTCTCTTCATTCTTTCAGTATTTGTAAAGCCTCCTCAGATAACCACTTCGCCTGCTTGCTTTTCTTTTTCATTGGAATGGTTTTCTATTATGGACCTCTGTCCAAAGTTATTCAGGCACACTGTTAACTAGATCTAGTCCCTTGACTCTATTCATTACTTCTACTGTGAATTCATATGGGATTTGATTTAACTCATACCTGACTGGCCTAGTGTTTTTCTTGGTTTTCTTTAGTTTAAGCCTGAAAAAGTTGGCTTAAAATTCAATAGCCAGAAAACTAAGATCATGGAATCTGATCCCATCACTTCATGGCAAATAGATGGGGAAACAATGGAAACAGTGACAGGCTTTATTTTGGGGGACTCCAAAATCACTGCAGTTGGTGACTGCAGCCATGAAATTAAAAGATGCTTGCTCTTTGGAAGATAAGTTATGACCAACTTAGACAGCATATTAAAAAGCAGAGACATTACTTGGCCAACAAATGTCCGTCTAGTCAAAGCTTTGGTTTTTCCAGTAGTCATGTATAGACGTGAGAGTTGGACTATAAAGAAAGTTGAGTGCCGAAGAATTGATGCTTTTGAACTGTTATGTTGGAGAAGATTCTTGAGAGTCCCTTGGATAGCAAGGAGATCCAACCAGTCAATCTTAAAGGAAATCAGTCCTGAATATTCATTGCAAGGACAGATGCTGAAGCTGAAAGCCCAATATTTTGACCACCTGATGCAAAGAACTGTCTCATTGGAAAAGACCCTGATGCTGGGAATGATTGAAGGTGGGAGAAGGGGATGACAGAGGATGAGATGGCTGGACGGTATCACCAACTCAATGGATATGAGTTTGAGTAAGCTCCAGGAGTTGGTGTTGGACAGGGAAGCCTGGTGTACTGCAGTCCATGGGGTCACAAAATGTTGGACACGACTGAGTGACTGAACTGAACTGAACTTCCTATGAGAAACAGATGATCTCAGCCACAGTCATCTCCAGGTCTTGTTTTTGCTGACTGTTACAGATTCTCCATCTTTGGCTACAAAAATGTTCATTGCAGAACTGTTTATAATAGCCAGTACATGGAAGCAAACTAGATGTCCATCAGCAGACGAATGGATAAGGAAGCTGTGGTACATATACATAATGGAATATTACTCAGCCATTAAAAAGAATGCATTCGAATCAGTTCTAATGAGGTGGATGAAACTGGAGCCTACTATACAGTGAGGTAAGCCAGAAAGAAAAACACCAATACAGTATACTAACGCATATATATGGAATTTAGTACATCAGTAAATATAACCCTGTACGCGAGACAGCAAAAGAGACACAGATGTATAGAACAGTCTTTTGGACTCTATGGGAGAGGGTGAGGGCAGGATGATATGGGAGAATGGCATTGAAGAATGTAAATTATCATATGTGAAATGAATCGCCAGCCCAGGTTTGATGCATGATACAGGGTGCTCGGGGCTGGTGCACTGGGATGACCCAGAGGGATGGGATGGGGAGGGAGGTGGGAGGGGTGTTCTGGAAGGGGAACACATGTACATCCATGGCAGATTCATGTCAATGTATGGCAACACCAATACAATATTGTAAACTAAAAAAAAAAAAGATAAATAAATTAAATAAACAATTAAAAAATAAATGTAATTAATTTGATTTTGGTATTGATCATTTGATGATGTCCACGTGTAAAGTCATCTCTTGTGTTGTTGCAAAAGTGTATTTGCTGTGACTAGTGCATTCTCTTGGCAGAAATCGGTCAGTCTGAATTCAGTATTTTTCTCTAAGCTTAGTCATATTCTTCACTTCAGTAACTATGCCTTTGAGGAATAATTGTAACTCCAAAGCATTGAGAAAATTCCATTTTCTCAGCAATCCTTCACTACCTCGGACAATCAAGTGAAGTTCTACTGAACTTCGCTCAGTCGTGTCTGACTCTTTGTGACCCCATGCACTGTATATACAGTCCATGAAATTCTCCAGGTCATAATACTGGAGTGGGTAAACTTTCCCTTCTCTAGGGGATCTTCCCAACCCAGGGATCGAACCCAGGTCTCCCGAATTGCAGGTGGATTTTTTACCACTTGAGCCACAAGAGAAGCCCTCTGACAATAGTCTGTGTAAAAGGCAATAAATTCTTTAGTTGCATGGAATGTCAAACAAGCCATGTGCCACATTTTAACAATTCTCTTTTTTCTTTTTAAAATTATGGGAATTCATGTGTCTGTGTTAATTTGTAAATTCATTTTTGTTATTTTTTAAAAAGTAGATTCTGGATTATTAATATTATACATAAAATCTATAAGAGGCAAAAAATTTAGTTTGAGTTTAGCTGTGTACCATATGACTTCGGAGAAGGTAATGGCACCCCACTCCAGTACTCTTGCCTGGAAAATCCCGTGGACAGAGGAGCCTGGTAGGCTACAGTCCATGGGGTCGCTGAGTCGGGCACAACTGAGCGACTTCACTTTCACTTTCATGCATTGGAGAAGGAAATGGCAACCCACTCTAGTGTTGTTGCCTGGAGAATCCCAGGGACGGGGGAGCCTCGTGGGCTGCCGTCTATGGGGTTGCACAGAGTCGAACACAACTGAAGCGACTCAGCAGCAGCAGCAGCAGCAGCAGCATATGACTTCAGGGAATTTAATAAATACCCTCAGTATCATTGAAGCTAAAAAAGGACAATTAATTGACATGTTCCACGTCTTTCCTTGAAACACCTCACACAGTAAAAGGTATCAAAGGATGAGATAAGAAAGGAAATGTTGCTTAATATTTAGTGTCAGGTTATTCATTCAGGCACAATATAGTATTCCCATGGATGTTAAAATTCAAATGTTGCTGCTTGATTCCTAGAAAGATATTTCTATTTATAACTAACAATCAAGTTGAGACTATTTATAAGGAGTTTACACACAAAAGTTAAGACTAAGAAAATCAAGTAAAGGAAGGAGGTCCCTATGATTTTAATAAAAGGCATATGAGTATGAGAGAGTTACTATAATCATAGATTTATATGTATACTTCTATTAATTTCTATCAAGACTTTGCTTAGAATTAAAAATATGCAAAATATGCTACTTAGCCTTGCTACTTACTGATCACCTTTAGAATGACACACTAATTAATTTGACAGAGAAGTTAGCTTAGTTAAATATAAAATATGATTGCATTAATACTTAATCATAAGCATAGAGCATTCAAAACATATTTAACAGTTAAAACCTTCTTTGAGTTGCTGTGTTTAGTTGTTCAGTCATGTCGTGTCTGACTGTTTGTGAGCCCATGGACTGTAGCCCACCAAGCTCTTCTTCAGGCAAGAATAATGGAGTGGGTTGCCATGTCCTTCAAGCCAGGGATGGAACCCAGGTCTCACACACTGCACGCGGATTCTTTTACCATCTGAGCCACGAGGGAAGCCCTCAATATTAATTTATTATGAGCCAGACACTATTTTAGGCATTAGAGATACAACAGTGAACATGATAATAAGGGTATTCTGTGCATGTGTGCTCAGTCATGTCCAACTCTTTGCTTCCTCAGTAACTGTAGCCCACCAGGCTTCTCTGTCCATGGGATTATCTCAGCAAGAATACTGGAGTGGGTTGCCATTTCCTCCTCCAAGTGATCTTCCTGACTTAGGGATCAAACTCTCATTTCCCATTTCTCTTGCCCTGGCAGGGTAATTCTTTACCACTGAGCCACCTGGGAAGCCCCCAAGGGTATTCTTAGCTAATAAAATAATAAAATTTATTAAACATAATATAAATGTAGTTGAACTGTTTCATTTCACAATTTAAATTGGAAAACTGTGCACCAAGTATCAAACACCTGATATACTGTCAGATATTTTTGTTTAAAGTTAAATTTGATATTGTATCTGTACTTCACAATATATAATATTTTAAGTACTGAGATTTAGAATTAAATTTTAATGGTTGAAACAATGGGAATTGAAAGTATACAGAATTTGGTTCAAAATCTTGCTTTAACACTATCTGTGAAATGGGCAATATATAGTATTTTAACCTTTGTTTCTTCATCTGTAAGCTGAAGATAATATCTACCATGTAAAGATTAAAAGAATGCAGAATTACTCACTCTGTTAAAGGCTGCTATTGTTTTAGATTCTTATTTCTAATGGTATAACTTAACTATTAATAGTAGGAAAATAGATTATATTATTTTTAATACTATAACAGATGAAATGTATTCAATAAGTGTAATCACACCTAAAACTGATTCAAGAACTGGTGCCAGTTAACAGTGTGGAGTAAGAAATTCTCAAAATCCTGTCTTCCATGAAAACACTGGTCAAAATATCAGAATCATTTTTTTCAGAACTCTTGAAGCTAACCAAAGTCTAAGCAATCAAGCAAGGGTTTATTCAAGGAAAAAACACACACACAACTGAATCCCTAAAAGAACAGCAAGGTTTGTGTTGTTTTAACTTACACTAGACTCATTCTCAACCTTTTTGCTAGAAAAATACCCTTGAGAAATAGCAGCCCAAATTCAGAATGGAATTGAAACTGTTTGAAAAGCTTCATTCCCAAAGAGCTGCCTTTGTATTACTTAGTTTTAGTCTGGTATAGAGCTCACCCAGTGCTAAAAGTCTTCTCTCAGAGAGCTGTTGTTGAAAATAATTACAGGCAAGTATTTTCACATTTCAGCTTTCTGAGGTGATGGAGTAAACAATAGACTTAACAAAAAGCTTAAAAGAAAAGATGGGGAATGAAATTTCAGCAGGGCCTTGATAAGCCACAATATATTCTTGGGTAACTACAAACACACATAAGTGGGCATGATTACATTTTCAGGAAAAACCTGAGAAAGCCCTCAACTTTTGTCTCTGACTGATATTGAGGCTTGGTAAGAGTAGAAGTAAAGATTAAGGGCCGAGGCATAAAGTGCTTGGCTGAGTACTGAAGGCATGAATGCCAAGAGAGTTCAGTGGGTAAGGAAATCTTTCCAACAAATGCTGCTGGAACAATTTGATTTCCACATATAAAACAAACAAACAAACAAAAAACATGTATTTGGTTCCTTACCTCACACTATATACAAACATTAACTCAAAATTAATCAAAAGCCTAAATGTAAGAACTAAAACTATATATATTTTTTAGAAGAGGACATGGGTACAAATCTTGAAGACCTTGTATAACACATTGGTTTCTTAATGCAATAACCTAAAGCATGAACAAACAAATAAAAAATAGATGAATGAGACTGTCAAAATAACTTTTATACTTCAGAGAACACTATCAAGAAAATAAAAAGACAACTTACAGGATGAAAGGAATTATTTGCAGATATATGGGCTTCCCTGGTGCCTCAGATGGTAAAGAATCTGTCCACAATACAGGAGACCTGGGTTTGATCCCTGGGTTGGGAAGATCCCCTGGAGAAGGGAATGGCTATGCACTCCAGTATTCTTGCCTGGAGAATTCCATGGACAGAGGAGCTACAGTCCATGGGGTTGCAAAGAGTCAGACTTGACTGAGAAACTAACACATATATGTAAATAGAATCCAGAGCATAAAGAACTGCTACAACTCAGTAATTTTTCAAAAATCCAAAAGAAAAATGAAAAGTATTCAAATAAAAGTTTCTCCAAAGAAGATATACAAATGGCTAATAAACCCTTATAAAGTTTCTTAGGATCATTAATCATTAGTTAAATGTAAATCAATGCCAAATGTGAGATAATATTTTACATTCATTACTGTGGTTACTATTTCAAAGACAGATATTGACAAGTGGTGGTAAGGATTTGGAGAAATTGAAACCCGCATAAGTGCTGATGAGATGTTAAATGGTATATTCACTTTGGAAAACATTTGGTAGTTCCTTAAAATACCAAACAAAATACTACCACATGGCCCCCCAGTTATATTCTTTTAAATATACACTGAAGAGAATTGAAAACATGTCCCCACAAAAAGTTATACACAAATATTCATAGCCACATCATTCATAATAGCCAAAAGACTCTGGCTTATACCTCTGCCTCTGAATATTTTGAGAAAATGTTGGAAAATTTTACATAGTTTTATTTCTAGCAACTCCATTTGAAATTTATCTTTATATTATCCTAAAAACAAGGTCACAGTATATCAAATCTTCATACAAAAATACCAAGAAAACTAATATTAAAATCTTAATTTCATCTATTTATGAATAAACTACTCTACCTCTTCCCTCTATCTAGGGCTTCACAGATGCCCAGATGGCACTAATGGTAAAGAACCCGTTTGCCAATGCAGGAGACATAAGAGATGCAGGTTCGATCTCTGGAGAAGGAAATGGAAACCCATTCCAGTATTCTTGCCTGGAGAATTCCATGAACAGAGGAGCCTGGCGGGCTATGGTCCATAGGGTCACAAAGAGTCAGACACGACTGAAGCAACTTAACGTGCACTCCTTCTAACTTCCATCTATAACTATAACTACACTACTGATTTTCTCCTAGGTCATCCCTTGCCTATTGGAGAGATATTAGAGGATGAAAGAAGGCAATTAGTGTAGTGCCTGGCATGTATCAGGTACTCAGCAAAGATTGTTGAATAAAAGAAGCAAAGGAAAAGATCTGTCAAAAGGCCTGTGAAGGGCAATGTTGGAAGGAAAAAGCAGACCTGCTTTGAAGAAACTCTACCCTCAAGATACATTAGCAAGAGTGGAACAGTAAGGCTACTACTTGTTTTAAAATAACCCATTGTTTGAAAGTGACAGATTTCATCTATTGCTGCTTTGAAATGTGAACAGTGAGCAATGTTTTACATCTGCTTATTAAAATTTGGTGATTATTATTTTCATTATCATCTAAATCAACATTTTAAGAAATAGAATCAATTCAGTTCAGTTCAGTTCAGTCACACACTCATGTCTGACTCTTTGTGACCCTGTGGACTGCAGCATGCCAGGCTTCCCTGTCCATCACCAACTCCCAGAGCTTGCTCAAACTCATGTCCGTAGAGTCGGTGATGCCATCCAACCATCTCACCATCTGTCATCCCCTTCTCCTCCTGCCTTCAGTCTTTCCTAGCATCAGGGTCTTTTCTAATGAATTAGTTCTTTGCATCAGGTAGTCAAAGTACTGGGGCTTCAGCTTCAACGTCAGTCCTTCCAAGGAATATTCAGGACTGATTTCCTTAGGATTAACTGGTTGGATCTCCTTGCAGTCCAAGGGCATCCCAAGAGTCTTCTCTAACACCACAGTTCAAAAGCATCAATTCTTTGGCCCTCAGCTTTCCTTATGGTCCCTCTAACTCTCACATCCATATGTGACTACTGGAATAGAATAGCTATTACCTAAAAAATAGAATAGCTATTACTTAATGCCATATATTCTGCAATCATCCTTTCTTTCAAGAACTATGTCTAAATATATGACAGCAAAATAACTGTAGAATTGAAACTTTAGGTAAAGCTAACCAGAAGTAACTTCAATTTCCATAGCACACCATGAGATACAATATTAGCATTTCAACTCAAGTAAATGTTTCTATCAGAAATGTTTGGAACTAGTTTTGCCACAAATTATACAAAAGGCCTATTGTTTTGATTAGTTAATATTCACATACTTTCTCCTGAACTGTATGGCCCCAGGTTTACAGTTATATTTTTGACCTACTATAGTTTTCTTGGATCTGTATTTTGGCGTGATGATCTTTGTCTAAATATTTTGCCAAATTTCCCAGCACAATTTGATAATTCACACCTTTATCTCTGGCTTTATTTTTAAATCAAATATTAAATTCAGGTATGCATTCAGTTCAGTTCAGTCACTCAGTCGTGTCTGACTCTTTGTGACCCCATGAATCGCAGCACACGAGGCCTCCCTGTCCATCACCAGCTCCCAGAGTCCACCCAAACCCATGTTCATCGAGTCGTTGATGCCATCCAACCATCTCATCTTCTCTAGTCTACTTCTCTTCCTGCCCTCAATCTTTCCCAGCATCAGAGTCTTTTCAAATGAGTTACCTCTTCGCATTAGGTGGCCAAAGTATTGGAGTTTCAGCTTCAACATCAGTCCTTCCAGTGAACAACCAGGACTGATCTCCTTTAGAATGGACTGGTTGGATCTTCTTGCAGTACAGGGGACTCTCAAGAGTCTTCTCCAGCACCATAGTTTAAAAGCATCAATTCTTTGGCACTCAGCCTTCTTTATAGTCCAGCTCTCACATCCATACATGACCACTGGAAAAACCATAGCCTTGACTAGATGGACCTTTTTTGGCAAAGTAATGTCTCTGCTTTTTAATATGCTGTCTAGGTTGGTCATAACTTTCCTTCCAAGGAGTAAGTGTCTTTTAATTTAATTTCTGCAGTCACAATCTGCAGTGATTTTGGAGCCCAGAAAAATAAAGTCTGACACTGTTTCCACTGTTTCCCCATCTATTTGCCATGAAGTGATGGGACCGGATGCCATGATCTTAGTTTTCTAAATGTCGAGCTTTAAGCCAACTTTTTCACTCTTCTCCTTCACTTTCATCAAGAGGCTCTTTAGTTCTTCTTCACTTTCTGCCTTAAGGGTGGTGTTATCTGTATATATGAGGTTATTGATATTTCTCCCAGAAATCTTGATTCCAGCTTGTGCTTCCTCCAGCCCAGCATTTCTCATGATGTGTTCTGCATATAAGTTAAATTAGCAGGGTGACAATATACAGCCTTGACATACTCCTTTTCCTATTTGGAACCAGTCTGTTGTTCCATGTCCAGTTCTAACTGTTGCTTCCTTACCTGCATACAGGTTTCTCAAAAGGCAGGTCAGGTGATCTGGTATGCCCATCTCTTTCAGAATTTTCCACAGTTTATTGTGATCCATACAGTCAAAGGCTTTGGCATAGTCAATAAAGCAGAGATAGATGTTTTTCTGGAACTCTCTAGCTTTTTCAATGATCCAGCAGAGTTAGCAATTTGATCTCTCATTCCTCTCCCTTTTCTAAAACCAGCTTGAACATCTGGAAGTTCACGGTTCACGTATTGCTGAAGCCTGGCTTGGAGAATTTTAAGCATTACTTTACTAGTGTGTGGGATGAGTGCATTACGGGCAGTTTATTTTCTATTTTACCAAACTGATCTATCAATTTTTACACATTTACCTTCTTGCGTTTAGTTAAACGTTTATATATTCAGACAGTTGCTGATAAAAATCTTTCCCCTCACTTTTTTAATTTTTGTATTAATCTTTGCATTTTAAATACATTAGAAAAATCTTAAGAAGCCCAAAGTCGATATATTTGGAGAAAATGTAATATGAGTTTTCTAAATTTCCCTATTTCTTTCCTTTTATGTTTAGGATATTATTGCATTTGGAGAATAGCAACAAATATATACAGCAAATGAAATACAATTTTTGTTAATCTGGTGTAAATTCAAACTGTGTAAATCCTTCAACATTCAATTTCCCCAAAACACAAACTGTTAAAATTTTATAAACCTCACTTGAATTCTAAATAATAGGTAAATATTACAATCCATATATTTACCAATAAACAAATATATAATTAGATACAATTATAGTTAAGAATATAAAACATTTATTTATTTACTTAAATGTTGTCTTACTAAAAGAGCATTCAATTTCATCATTTTATAGGGTGGTTTTTTGATTTTGGTTTGGTGATATTTTGGACCAATGATAAGTGATTATCAAGTAAAGAAATTAATGCTTTAAATTGTCTCTGACAAAAATTGCTATTTAGAATCAATTTTTTATCTGGTTAGTCTAGGAAATTAACTCTTTGAGCAGGAGCACTATGAAAACCACATGCCGGCATCTATTATATAAATATTTTAGATTTAAGAGATTACAGGGAGAACGCCAGAGAATTGATGCCTTCAAACTGTGGTCCTGGAGAAGACTCCTGAAAGTCCCTTGGCCAGCAAGGAGATCAAACCAGTCAATCTTCAGGGAGATGAATCCTGAATATTTACTGGAAGGACTAATGCTGAAGCTGAAGCTTCAGTATTTTGGTCATCTGATGCAAACAGACGACTCACTGTAAAATTCCCTGATGCTGGGAAAGATTGAGGGCAGAGGAAGAACAGGGCGTCAGAAGATGAGATGGCTGGATGGCATCACCGATGCAATGAACATGAATTTGGGCAAACTCTGGGAGATGGTGAGGGGCAAGGAGGCCTATCATGCTACAGTCCATGGGGTCTCAAAGAGTTGGACATGACTGGGTGACTGAACACAAACAACAAAATTTATTATTTAATATTCTTAGAAATGCACATTAACACAGTAAATTATATTACTAATCTTTTAAAATTGAAGTACCACATTTTATATGAACTGGAAGACAGAAACTTTCAGGCTTCTGGTTCCAGTTTTGGTAGTGATACATACCGATCATTATAAAACTCTATACAATACACATTTTAAAGCCATCCATCCCTGTGTAGCCTCAAGATTAACAAGGGCCAATCAGTGTTCTCTACCGAGGACTTCTCTTGTAAACTACTCAAGAATTTCAAGAAGAGCAAATTGCAATGAATTTTGGTTCTTAAGAGTCTCAAACATATGGCACAAGTCTACAATTGGAAGTATTGACTTTGACCTATGCAGTCCTTCGCTGTTTCACATTGAAGATTTTTTTTCATCCCCATGGCATCAAAAATCAACAAGAGTACCTTTCCCAAATGTTATCATTTTTTCTTTGAACTTTGGCCAGCCACGGGGAAAATGTTCTCAGATGAGCAAGCATAAATTCAAGGGTTTCAAGAGTGTTTTTGTTTGTTTTTGTTCTAGGTATAATATCAAACCAGTGTATAACAAGGCCCATTTTTTTTTCCTCTGCAGACCAATCGTGAAACCTTAGTCTCTGAAAGAGATCTAAAGCCCTTTTGATATATTATCCATTAGCCACACACAACTACTGAGCACATAAAATTTGGCTAGTTAGAATTGAGATGTGCTATACATGTAAAATGCATGCCAGATTTCAAGACTTACTATGAAAAAAAGTGTAAATTATCTCACTGAAAAAATTTTATTGATTACTTGTTGGAATAATGATAGTTTTCATATATTGGATTAAATAAAATGTACTGCTAAAATAAATTTCAGGGGACAGTCCTAAGATGGTGGAGGAATAGGACGGGGAGACCACTTTCTCCCCCACAAATTTATCAAAAGAATATTTGAACACTGAGCAAATTCCACAAAACAACTTCTGAATGCTGGCAGAGGACATCAGGCATCCAGAAAGACAGCCCATTGTATTTGAAAGGAGGTAAGACAAAATATAGAAGATAAAAAAAGAGACAAAAGAGTTAGGGACGGAGATCCGTACCGAGGAGGGAGTCATAAAAGGGGAGAAGTTTCCAAACACCAGGAAACCCTCTTATCGGCGGGTCAGTGGGGAGTTTTGGATTCTCAGAGGGCAACATAACTGGGAGGAAAAATAAATAAATAATAAAACCCACAGATTGCGTGCCTAATGGCAATTCCCAGTGGATAAGTAGCCCAGACTTTCGCATCTGCCACCAGCAAGTGGGGGCTGAACAGGGAGGCATGGGACACATTGCTTAGGGTAAGAACCAGGCATGAATGCCCTGAGGGCCATCTGAGGGAGCTAATGTGAGAAAAACCAAAAAACAGAATAAGACGAAACACTCCAAGACACATATTAATCAAATTAACTAAGATCAAACACAAAGAACAAATATTAAAAACAACAAGGGAAAAAAAACAAATAACACACAAGGGGATCCCCATAAGGATAGCAGCTGATCTTTCCATATAAATTCTTCAGGCCAGAAGGGAATGGCAGGACATACTTAAAGTGATGAAAGAGAAAAAATGACAACCCAGATTACTGTACCCAGCAAAGACCTCATTCAAATATGAAGGACAAATCAAAAGCTTACAGACAAGCAAAAGCTGAGAGAATTCAGCACCTCCAAACCAGCTCTTTAACAAATGCTAAAGGATCTTCTCTAGACAGGAAACACAGAAAGGGTGTATAAACCCAAACCCAAAACAACAAAGTAAATGGCAATGGGATCATTCTTATCAATAATTATCTAAAATGTAAATGGGTTGAATGCCTCAACCAAAAGACAAAGCCTGGATGAATGGACACAAAAACAAGACCTCTATATATTCTGTCTACAAGAGACCCACCTCTCAAAACAAGGGAAACATACAGACTGAAAGTGAAGGGCTAGAAAAAGATATTTCACACAAATGGAGACCAAAAGAAAGCAGGAGTAGCAATACTCATATCAGATAAAATAGACTTTAATACAAAGGCTGTGAAAAGAGACAAAGACAGACACTACATAATGATCAAAGGATCAATCCAAGAAAAAGATATAACAATTATAAATATATATGCACTCAACATATGTAAGGCAAATGCTAACAAGTATGAAAGGGGAAATTGACAATAACACAATAGTAGTGGGAGACTTTAATACCTTACTCCCACCTAAGGATAGATCAACTAAACACAAAATTAGCATGAAAACACAAACATTAAATGATGCAATGCACCAGTTAGACATAGTTGATATCTATAAACATTTCACCGCAAAACAATGTATTTCACCTTTTTCTCAAGTGCACAAGGAACTTTCTCCAAGATAGATCATATCCTGGCCCATAAATCTAGCCTTGGTACATTCAAAAACAATGAAATAATCCCAAGCACCTTTTCTGACCACAATGCAGTAAGAATAGATGTCAATCACAGGAAAAAAAAAATATTAAAAATTCCAACATATGGAGGCTAAACAACACACTTCTGAATAACCAACAAATCACAGAAAAAATCAAAAAACAAATCAAAATATGCATAGAAACGAATGAAAATGAAAACACAACAACCCCAAACCTATAGGACACTGTAAAAGCAGTGCTAAGGGGAAGGTTCCTTAGCAATAAAACCCTACCACAAGAAGCAAGAAAAAAGTCAAATAAACAACCTAACTCTACAGCTAAAGAAACCAGAAAAGGAATAAATGAAGAGCCCCAGGGTTACTAGAAGGAAAGAAATCTTAAAAATTAAGGAAGAAATAAATGAAAAAGAAACAAATGAGACCATAGCAAAAATCAACAAAGGTAAAAGCTGGTTCTTTGGGAATATAAATAAAATTGACAGATCATTACCCAGAGTCATCAAGAATCAACGGGAGAAGAATCAAATCAACAAAATTAGAAATGAAATTGGAGAAATCACAACAGACCGCACAGAAATAGAAAGGATCATAAGGGACTACTACCAGCAACTATAGGCCAATAAAATGGACAACTTGGGAGAAATAGACAAATCCTTAGAAAATTATAACTTTCCAAAATTGAACTGGTAAGAAATAGAAAATCTTAACAGACACATCACAAGCACAGAAATTGAAATTGTAATCAGAAATTTTCCAGCAAACAAAAGCCCAGGACCAGGTGAATTCACAGCTGAATTCTACCAAAAATTTAGAGGAGAGCTAACATTTATCTTACTTAAACTCTTAAAGAAAATTGCAGAGGAAGGTAAACTTCCAAACTCATTCTATGAGGCCACCATCACCCTAATACCAAAACCAGACAAAGATGTCACAAAAAAAGAAAACTACATGCCAATAACACTGATAAACATAGATGCAAAAATCCTTAACAAAATTCTAGCAAACAGAATCCAACAGCAAATCAAAAAGATCATACATCATGACCAAGTGGGCTTTATCCCAGGAATGCAGGGATTCTTCAATATCTACAAATCAATCAATTTAATACTCCACATTAACAACTTGAAAGATAAAAACCACATGATTATCTCAGTAGATACAGAGAAAGCATTTGACAAAATTCACCATCATTTATGATTAAAAGAAAACCCTCAATAAAGCAGGAATTGAAGGAACATACCTCAACATAATAAAAGCTATATATGGCAAAGCCAAAGCAAACATTATCCTCAATGGAGAAAAGTTGAAAGCATTTCCCCTAAAGTCAGGAACAAGACGAGGGTGCCCATTCTCACCACTACAATTCAAGATAGTTTTGGAAGTTTTGCCCACAGCAATCAGGGCAGAAAAAGAAATAAAAGGAATCCAGATTAGGAAAGAAGAAGTAAAACTCTCCCTGTTTCCGATGACATAATCCTCTACAAAGAAAACCTTAAAGACTCCACCAGAAAATGACTAGAGCTAATAAATGAATATAGTAAAGTTGCAGGATATAAAATTAACACAAAGAAATCCCTTGTATTCCTATACACTAACAATGAGAAAACAGAAAGAGAAATTAAGGAAGCAATTCCATCCACCATTGTAACAAAAAGAATTAAATACTTAGGAATATATCTACCTAAAGAAACAACAGACCTATATATAGAAAACTATAAAACACTGGTGAAAGAAATCAAAGAGGAAACAAATAGATGGAGAAATATACCGTGTTCATGGATTGGAAGAATCAATATAGTGAAAATGAGTCTACTACCCAAAGCAATCTATAGATTCAATGCAAACCCTATCAAGCTTTCAACGGTACTATTCACAGAACTAGAAGAAATAATTTCACAATTTCTATGGAAATACAGGTAACCTAGAATAGCCAAAGCAATCTTGAGAAAAAAGAATGGCACTGGAGGAATCAACCTGCCTAACTTCAGGCTATATTACAAAGTTCCAGTCATCAAGACAGTATTGTACTGGTCAAAAGACAGAAGTATAGATCAATGGAAAAAAATAGAAAGCCCAGTGATAAATCCACACACCTATGCACACCTTATCTTTGACAAAGGAGGCAAGAACATACAATGGAGAAAAGACAAACTCTTTAACAGGTGGTGCTGGGAAAACTGGCCAACCACTTGTAAAAGAATGAGACTAGAACAGTTTCTAACACCATACACAAAAATAAACTCAAAATGGATTAAAGATCTAAATCTAAGACCAGAAACTATAAAACTCTTAGAGGAAAACATAGGCAAAACACTCTCTGACATAAATCACAGCATAAACCTCTATGACCCACCTCCCAGAGTAATGGAAATAAAAGAAAAAATAAACAAATGGGACCTAATTAAACTCAAAGCTTTTGCACAACGAAGGAAACTATATCAGCAAGGTGAAAAGACAGCCTTCAGAATGGGAGAAAATAATAGCAAACGAAGCAACGGACAAACAATTAATCTCAAAAATATACAAGCGACTCTTGTAGCTCAATTCCAGAAAAATAAACGACCCAATCAAAAAATGGGCCAAAGACATAAAAAGACATTTCTTCAAAGAAGACATACAAATGGCTAACAAGCACATGAAAAGATGCTCAAAATCACTCATCATCAGAGAAATGCAAAGCAAAACCACGATGAAGTACCATCGCTCACCAGTCAGAATGGATGTTTTCCAAAAATCTGCAAACAATAAATTCTCGAGAGGGTGTGGAGAAAAGGGAACCCTCTTACACTGTTGGTGGGAATGCAAACTAGTACAGCCACTGTGGAGAACAGTGTGGAGATTCCTTAAAAAGCTGGAAATAGAACTGCCGTATGACCCAGAAATCCCACTGCTGGGCATACACACCGAGGAAACCAGAATTGAAAGAGACACATGTACTCCTATGTTCATCACAGCACTGTTTATAATAGCCAGGACATGGAAGCAAGCTCAGTGTCCATCAGCAGACGAATGGATAAGAAAGCTGTGGTACAAATACACAATGGAATATTACTCAGCCATTAAAAAGAATACATTTGAATCAGTTCTAATGAGGTGGGTGAATCTGGAACCTATTATACAGAGTGAAGTAAGTCAGCAAGGAAAACACCAATACAGTATATTAAGCATGTATATGGAATTTATAAAGATGATAACAATGACCCTATACGTGAGACAGCAAAAAGACACAGATTTATAGAACATTTTTTTGGACTCTGTGGGAGAAGGCGAGGGTGGGATGATCTGAGAAAACAGCACGGAAATATGTATGTTATCATATGTGAAACAGATAGCCAGTCCAAGTTTGATGCATGAGACAGGATGCTCAGGGCTGTTGCACTGGGATGACCCAGAGGGAAGGGATGGGAAGGGAGGTAGGAGGGGGAATCGGATGTGGAACATATGTGCAACCTTGGCTGATTCATGTCAATGCATGGCAAAAACCACTACAATAGGGGCCGGGAGCTGAGGGCGGCGGCCGAGAGGGCCGAGGCTGGGCCAGGGCCCGGGGGCCGGCGGTGGCGGCTGAGAGGGGCTAGGCCGGGCCGGGGGCCGGGGGCAGCGGCTGACAGGGCCTAGGCCGGCCGGGAGCCGGGGGCGGCAGCCGAGAGGGGCTAGGCCAGGCCGGGGGCTGGGGCCGGTGGCGGCGGTGGCGGCGGCAAGAGGAATTACCCAAGGCCCAAGGTAAGAGAAACCCAAGTAAGACGGTAAGTGTTGCAAGAGGGCATCAGAGGGCAGACACACTAAAACTAAAACTACAGAAAACTAGCTAATCTGATCACACGGACCACAGCCTTGTCTATCTCAATGAAACTAAGCCATGCCGTGTGGGGTCACCCAAGACGGATGGGTCATGGTGGAGAGGTCTGACAGATTGTGGTCCACTGGAGAAGGGCATAGCAAACCACTTCAGTATTCTTGCCTTGAGAACCCCATGAACAGTATGAAAAGGCAAAAGGATAGAACACTGAAAGATGAACTCCCCAGGTCAGTAGGTGCCTAATATGCTAATGGAGATCAGTGGAGAAATAACTCCAGAAAGAATGATGGGATGGAGCCAAAGCAAAACCGATACCCAACTGTGGATGTGACTGGTGATAGACGCAAAGTCCGATGCTGTAAAGAGCAATATTGCATAGGAACCTGGAATGTTAGGTCCATGAATCAAGGCAAACTGGAAGTGGTCAAACAGGAGATGACAAGAGTGAACGTTGACATTCTAGGAATCAGCGAACTAAGATGTACTGGAATGGGTGAATTTAACTCAGATGACCATTATATCTACTACTGTGGGCAAGAATCCCTTAGAAGAAATGGAGTAGCCATCAAGGTCAACAAAAGAGTCCGAAATGTAGTACTTGGATGCAATCTCAAAAATGACAGAATGATCTCTGTTCGTTTCCAAGGCAAACCATTCAATATCACGGTAATCCAAATCTATGCCCCGACCAGTAACGCCAAAGAAGCTGAAGTTGAACGGTTCTATGAAGACCTACAAGACCTTCTAGCAGTAACACCCAAAAAAGATGTCCTTTTCATTATAGGGGACTGGAATGCAAAAGTAGGAAGTCAAGAAACACCTGGCGTAACAGGCAAGTTTGGCCTTGGAGTACAGAATGAAGCAGGGCAAAGGCTAATAGAGTTTTGCCACGAGAACGCACTGGTAATAGCAAACACCCTATTCCAACAACACAAGAGAAGACTCTACACGCGGACATCACCAGATGGTCAACACCGAAATCAGATTGATTATATTCTTTGCAGCCAAAGATGGAGAAGCTCTATACAGTCAGCAAAAACAAGACTGGGAGCAGACTGTGGCTCGGATCATGAACTGCTAATTGCCAAATTCAGACTTACATTGAAGAAAGTAGGGAAAACCACTAAACCATTCAGGTATGACATAGATCAAATCCCTTATGAGTATACCGTGGAAGTGACAAATAGATTTAAGGGTCTAGACCTGATAGACAGAGTGCCTGATGAACTATGGACAGAGGTTCGTGACATTGCACAGGAGACAGGGATCAAGAAAATCCCCATAGAAAAGAAATACAAAAAAGCAAAATGGCTGTCTGAGGAGGCCTTACAGATTGCTGGGAAGAGAAGAGAAGCGAAAAGCAAAGGAGAAAAGGAAAGATATTCTCATCTGAATGCAGAGTTCCAAAGAATAGCAAGGAGAGATAAGAAAGCCTTCCTCAGCGATCAATGCAAAGAAATAGAGGAAAACAACAGATTGGGAAAGACTATAGAAATCTTCAAGAAAATTAGAGATACCAAAGGAACATTTCATGCAAAGATAGGCTCGATAAAGGACAGAAATAGTATGGACCTAACAAAAGCAGAAGATATTAAGAAGAGGTGGCAAGAATACACAGAAGAACTGCACAAAAAAGATCTTCACGACCCAGATAATCACAATGGTGTGATCACTCACCTAGAGCCAGACATCCTGGAAACTGAAGTCAAGTGGGCCTTAGAAAGCATCACTACGAACAAAGCTAGTGGAGGTGATGGAATTCCAGTTGAGCTATTTCGAATCCTCAAAGGTGATGCTGTGAAAGTGCTGCACTCGATATGCCAGCAAATTTGGAAAACTCAGCAGTGGCCACAGGACTGGAAAAGGTCAGTTTTCATTCCAATCCCAAAGAAAGGCAATGCCAAAGAATGCTCAAACTACCTCACAATTGCACTCATCTCACATGCTAGTAAAGTAATGCTCAAAATTCTCCAAGCCAGGCTTCAGCAATACGTGAACTTCTAGATGTTCAAGCTGGTTTTAGAAAAGGCAGAGGAACCAGAGATCAAATTGCCAATATCCGCTGTATCATCGAAAAAGCAAGAGAGTTCCAGAAAAACATCTATTTCTGCTTTATTGACTATGCCAAAACCTTTGACTGTGTGGATCACAATAAACTGTGGAAAATTCTGAAAGAGATGGGAATACCAGACCATCTGACCTGTCTCTTGAGAAACCTGTATGCAGGTCAGGAAGCAACAGTTAGAACTGGACATGGAACAACAGACTGGTTCCAAATAGGAAAAGGAGTACGTCAAGGCTGTATATTGTCACCCTGCTTATTTAACTTATATGCAGAGTACATCATGAGAAACGCTGGGCTGGAAGAAACACAGGCTGGAATCAAGATTGCCGGGAGAAATATCAATAACCTCAGATATGCAGATGACACCACCCTTATGGCAAAAATTGAAGAAGAACTAAAGAGCCTCCTGATGAAGGTGAAGGAGGAGAGTGAAAAAGTTGGCTTAAAGCTCAACATTCAGAAAACTAAGATCACGGCATCTGGTCCCATCACTCCATGGGAAGTAGATGGGGAAACAGTGGAAACAGTGTCAGACTTGACTTTTTTTGGGCTCCAGAATCACTGCTGATGGTGACTGCAGCCATGAAATTAAAAGACGCTTACTCCTTGGAAGGAAGGTTATGGCCAACCTAGATAGCATGTTTAAAAGCAGAGACATTACTTTGCCAACAAAAGTCCATCTAGTCAAGGCTATGGTTTTTCCAGTGGTCATGTATGGATGTGCGAGTTAGACGGTGAAGAAAGCTGAGCGCCGCAGAATTGATGCTTTTGAACTGTGGTGTTGGAGAAGACTCTTGAGAGTCCCTTGGACTGCAAGGAGATCCAATCATTCCATCCTAAAAGAGATCAATCCTGGGTGTTCATTGGAAGGTCTGATGTTGAAGCTGAAGCTCCAATACTTTGGCCACCTCATGCGAAGGGTTGACTCATTGTAAAAGACCCTAATGCTGGGTAGGATTGGGGGCGGGAGGAGAAGGGGACGACAGAGGATGAGATGGTTGGATGGCATCACCGACTCGTTGAACATGGGTTTGGGTAGACTCCGGGAGTTGTTGATGGACAGAGAGGCCTGGCGTGCTGCAATTCATGGGGTTGCAGAGAGTCAGACACGACTGAGCGACTGAACTGAACTGAGCCTCCAATTAAAGTAAATAAGTTTAAAGAAAAATTACCTAATCAGAAAGTTGCCTTTTCAACAGTCTATTGTTGTGTGTTTCAATAAAAATATTCTACCTTATAGTAGACACAGTTTCTGATATAACATCTGCAAATGAAAAGAATATAATATTTTATCATTTTAATGTGTCAAATAGTATCAATTTCAAGAGAATGTAAGGGAAGAATGATGCATATTAAAATTATGCTTTATAAAACCAAGGTTACTACTCGTTAGCTGTAGTAGAAATAATGATTATGGCTCATTTAAACATCATTGTTTAATGATTTGCCATGATTTGCTAACAAATGACTGACTAATATGTCACTTAGCAATACTACTTATGTCCCTCATAGATTTTTTTTAAAGGCAGTGGTATAAACCCAGAACATAAAGCTTGAAATATGCATGTTTTTATTCACAAGTTATACATTGTTTCAAAGCTATAGTAATAGTTTTTATCAGAATGACAACACTGGAGTATTGCACCCATTTTCTAAATGTAATACACTGTGTAGCTGCAAAAAGATACCACTTTTTCCTCCATAGTCTACTTTTATGTGACAAATAATATCACATTTGTTTCTTTTTTCCTTATTTAAAAAAAAACACTAAAAAACAAAACAATTTTATCATAAGACATGATTCTTAAGTACTATGTGTCAATGTATAATATATAATATGGTGAAATGTAACCAAGATGGTATGGTCACTCTCCTAGAGCCAGACATCAGGGAGAGTGAACTCAAGTGAGTCTTAGGAAACATTACTATGAACAAAGCTAGTGGAGGTGACAGAATTCATGCTGAGCTATTTAAAATCCTAAAAGATGATGCTGTTAAAGTGCTAAACTCAATATGCCAGCAAATTTGGAAAACTCAGTAGTGGCCACAGGACTGGAAAAGGTCAGTTTTCATTCCAATTCCAAAGAAGGGCAATGCCAAAGAATGTTCAAGGTACCATAGAATTGCACTTATTTCACATGCTAGCAAGGTTATGCTCAAAATTCTTCAAGGTAGGCATTAGCAGTATATGAATCGAGACCTTCAAGATATACAAGCTGGGCTTAGAAAAGGCAGGGGAACCAGAGATCAAATTGCCAACATTCTTTGGATCATGGAGAAAGCAAGGCAATTACAGAAAAACATCTGCTTCATTGACTATGCTAAAGCTTTTGACTGTGGAAAATTCTTAAAATGATGGAAGTAACAAATCACCTTACCTATCTCCTGAGGAACCTGTATGCAGATCAAGAAGCAACAGTTAGAATTGGACATAGAACATGACTGGTTCTAAATTGGGAAAGGAGTGCAACAAGGTTATATATTATCACCCTGCTTATTTTACTTATGTGCAGAACATATCATGTGAAAGGCTGAGCTGGATGAATCACAAGCTGTAATCAAGATTGCTAGGAGAAATATCAACAATCTCAGATATGCAAATGAAACCACTCTAATGGCAGAAATTGAAGAGGAAGTAAAAAGGCTCTTGATGAAGGTGAAAGAGGAGAGGGAAAAGCTGGCTTGAAATTAAGTATTCAAAAAACTAAGATCATGGCATCTGGTCCCATCACTTCATAGCAAATAGATGGGGGAAAAGAGGAAGCAGTGACCAATTTTATTTTCTCGGGCTCCAAAATCACTTTGGACAATTACTGCAGCCATGAAATTAAAAGACACTTGTTCCTTGGAAGGAAAGCTATGACAATCATGTGCTGTGCTGTGCTTAGTCTGTCAGTCATGTCCAACTCTTTGTGACCCCATGGACTGTAGCCCACCAGGCTCCTCTGTCCATGGGGATTCTCCAGGCAAGAATACTTGAGTGAGTTGCCATGACCTCCTCCAGGAGATCTTCCCCACCCAGGGATCAAACCCATGTCCCCTGCATTGCAGGATGATTCTTTACCATCTGAGCCATCAAGGAAGCCCGATGACAAATCTAGAAAATCCATTAAAAAGCAGAGACATTATTTTGCCAACAAAGGTCCATATAGTCAAAGCTACAGTTTTGCCATTAGTCGTGTACAGAGGAGAGAGTTGGAACATAAAGAAGACTGAGCATCGAAGAACGGATGCTTTCGAACTGTGGTCTTTGAGAAGACTCTTGAGAATCCCTTGGAATACAAGGAGATCAATCAGTCCTAAAGAAAATCAACCCTGAATATTCAGTGGAAGGACTGATGCTGAAGCTGGAGCTCCAATACTTTGGCTACCTGATGTGAAGAGTCAACTCATTGGAAAAGACCCTGATTCTGGGAAAGATGGAAGGCAAAAGGAGAACGGGGTGGCAGAGAATGAGATAGTTAGATGGGATCACCAACTCAATGGACATGAGTTTGACAAATTCCAGGAGATAGTGGAGGACGGAGGAGCCTGGTGTGCTGCAGTCCATTGAATTGCAATGAGTCAGACATGACTTATCAACTGAACAACAGCAATAACAACAATGGTGGAATTGGCTTGTTATACATGATCTAAAGAAGGCAATTTTACATGGTAAAATATGGAAGTGTTTCTTTAATCTTAATTCTTTTCAAGAATATTGCTCTGTGACATTCTAGAATCTACTATTAGTAATCTAAACAAAACTAACGAAACTTCATGTTGATTTATCCTTTCATATGAGAATTTATGGAGATATTAAATTAACATGAGGTATTTAATATTATGACCTGTGGCATAAATTTTTCATTTGGAAACTTACACAAGCATTTTTATTAACTCCTGGCCATGAAAAAAAAAGATACCTTATGAAAAGACATCAATTTTCTTAATAATTGACAGATGAAAAACTCCATAACTATCATGCATAAGGATGAATTATATCTTATGTTCACAGACTTTTATTAACTAAGTAGGTAGATAAATATAAGTGAGGTGATTCATTTGGCCAAGAGATAATTAATTTTCTCAGTCTCTCTTATAAGTGTCCACCTCAAACCGGCTTTCCCCCCCACACTCCCATCCTTAAACAGTTTCTCCTGAATCAAATTCAACATTTTAAGTCTAATGTAATAAACTCCTAAATTACAGCTGACCCTAGAGTACTAACAATAAATATGGAAACCCAGCTCAGGAACAGATCCCTGAGAGTTATCTGAGGGTCAGAAGGGTAAAAGTTATGTACTAAAACACCAAAAAATATGCCAAAAATCAGCTTGGATAACTGAACAAATGACTACAAGGAGACAAATCAGTTGACACTCTTGCTCAAACCTTAGCCTTCGGTGAAAACAGAAAATATAATTGATATAGCTGAAACTCTCACTGTTACTTTAAAACATGTCCCTAAAGACAGAAAGTACACTTGCCAGATAATTCAATGAAAGGTATTAATTTGTATATTTATTAATGTTGCCTTTTCTCAGAAGTAGGTACAAAAGAATTTGCTCTCAATGGATTGACAAGTATATATTTGCAGTTTCTTCTTTGGGGACAAGTAAAGAACACCAGAATTCAATGTAATTCTCTTACTGCTAAGAATTTGCATATATATATCTAATTTACTATGAGGTAAAAAGCTTATATATTTTTGTATTTAAGAAAAAAAACCTCAGTATTATCCCTGGTAATCAGTCAGCCTTCAATAGAAAAGTTAATTGAATGAAATAATCTTAGTTTTAGAAATTTATAATTAGAGTCACAGAGGGCTATTTTCTCATATGTTATTATAACATTTAATTGCATATGCCTAAGAAATTTCATTATGTGAGTGAAATAATAGCAAGTCTACTCAAGTGAGCTGATGATGGAAAGTGGACATACAAAATATGGTATGAAAATTATCATAAAACATAACTGCAAATGGTACTATGGTCTTTCAGTGCAGCTTGGTGGCAGAGCCAAGTTGCTATATGAATATACCTAATAAATATCAGTCAATTAGAGCACAATTTAAAATATGAGTTTAATTGTAATGATAATTACTCATTAGTGTATTGATGAAAGTTCAATCATCTAAGTAATAGTAGTGTTTCATACAGATAGAGTGCTTTTTAAAAAATATCAAATGAATTTCTATATTATTTAACCTTTCTTTGTTCCAGTTTCTACCTCTGCAAAAATGGATAAAATGGTAGAACTTACACATAGAAGTGGTGTATTAAGATAAAAACTTTTGTAGATTATTAGGGACAGTGTATAGAACTGTACACACTCAAATACTGTTTTATAAAGTTATTATTATTATGTTGTTTTGTTGTCATGTTTCAGCAGCACGACTTCTCATGAGGCTTAAGCATAATTATGATTACTACATTTTTTTTTAATGAGGGAAAGAGGAAAATGAAGACTCTGAGTTCAAGTGACTTGGCCAAGTGTATGCATCTAGTCAGGTGCAGAACTATCATTAGAACTCAAGATGTGCTGTCTCACATTCAAACACTCTTTCTGCTATGCCTCTGAATAGTTATGATCAAAACACCTTGACTTTACATCAAAACCACAAATGCATTTCCATGACTATCATATAGATGTAGTTGCTAAACAGTATCTATCATAGGATATCTAAAAACTAATGAGGCAGAAAGAGAAAAAAAATGAAAAATACATGCAATGCATCCACTTTCACTTGAATAACACATGTAAATGCTGAACACTCAAGACTTCCATGGGGAATAAATTTAGAATGAAATTCTTCAAGCTAGATGATAGTCAAAAATTTATCATGGATATTAGAACTAAATATATTTGGTTGGCCAAAATGTTCATTTGAGTTCTTCCGTAACATCATATGGAAAAGCCTGAATGAACTTTTTGGCCAATCCAATATAAGTTCATGAGAACTACGCCAAAGTAACATTGAAAAAAATTTAAAACACCAAAAAAATAATAACACACGCTGTTATTTTTGATGATAGTTGTTAAAATTAAAGAATAAGGGGGAAGCTCTTTACATTATAATTTGAATTTTTATGATGAATTTTAGAAAAATTTATTCTCAGTACTATTTCCGCTTGGTCAAAATATCAATGGACTATAAACTATAGTTTAAAATAAAGTGCATGAAGTGAAATGAATTACCATCTTAAACAGTAAAATGAAACAATATAATAGATCCATCCTGAATTATGAAGTACATAAAGAAATGAGTGCATATACACAGACAAAGAGAATATATTTGGAACATACAAAATATCTTTCAGTGTTTAAAAATTTTATCAGCACAATAAAATTATATATATTTTAACTGATTGCTTAAACTCCATATTTAAAGATATTTGTTTTTTGCTGACCGTACCTTAAAGTAACATAAATTCGTGTGTTTAATTCAGCAAAGAAAATGCATATTATTTACAAGCTCACAAAGACTGTTATCTTGGATTATTTTGTTAGGCATATATACAACATATATGGTTTACAGATCCTTTTGAATGAAAATATAGAAAAGTGGAATTATATTGTTAATATATCCTCAGACAAAATCCTGAATATGCTTACATTGTCAGAGGGGAAATTAATAATTAAATTCATAGGTAATTTGAAAGTAACTACTGTAAGTCAAATAAATGTCTATAGGGTCACGTTAACATCTAAAAGTTAATTATACACAACTTGGAAAAAGTATTCAGTGATATAAGACATACAACTGATTGAATACCTTTCCTAGATATCGTTTCACTTAAAAATAATAAAAATGTGTTTGAAGCAAACAGTTGAAATTGCAAACTTTTATGAGAAATGAAAAGGCAGAAGTTCTTAAAACAAATTTGTTTTAAAATGAAACATACACCATGATTATGATTTGTCTTGATTTTTACTGTACCTTTCTTTAGTCCAGGAATGAAAGCTAAAAAGAGAGTTTAGCAAAGTTAAATAGAAATAAATGCATTCTTTTATTCCCAATACATTATATTAACTAAATATAAAATTGCAATATATTGCAATATATTTTCAGCTTCATTTTGCAGATAATGTGATGACTGAAATATATAAGGTGGAATACCGATAAATCATAAAATATCTGTCTCCTGTAGTATGTTTTTCTAAAATCTGACCAAGCCTATGCTATATGCTGGCCTCTTGGGAATTAATGATTGATTCTTCCCCTAGAGGCAATGTATTGTTGAACTTAACATTTTGCAAGAACTCAGAAGATTTTCTAGTTTCATTGCCTATAATAACAAAGCATAGCCCTCTATTTAAAAGTCATTTTTTTTTCTCATGGAAACTCCGACAGGAAAATTATTGACTTTTTAGTGAAAATATTGACTCCACAGGTTGCTTTTCCTCCAAATCTGATGTGGAAAATATGAAGGAAAAAAAACAAAAAATCAACAGACACTAACATTAGATGACCCAACAGAAGCATTTATCTTGGTTAAGACACTTTTTCTATAATACAGCTATTTTCTCTACTAAAATTTCATTTATTTCTCACAAGTAGAAATGGGGAATTCAAGATCATTATATCAATACTTGTCATCCAGATAAATTCTGATTGCATTTTTAAGTGACTTCCTTCAAACACTGTGAGATCATGCTTGATCAAAGAGAAATAGCATAGTCTATTTTTAAACAAAATAATTATATATTTATAGACACTTTGATATGTGTTGATTTGAACAAAACCACTACAATATTGTAAAGTAATTAGCCTCCAATTAAAATGAATAAAAAAATAAAGCTAATAGTAAAAATGATTTTTAATACATTCAATAACATGAATCTAAAACAAAAACTTTTAAATATTTTGAACATGTTTAAAACTCAATTTTGAATAAAATTTGAATATTATAAAATTAAAGATGTATGAAATAGAGAGAAGGGATAGATCAGAGACAGAAAAATAGACGTGGAAGTAATGTTTCTATGTAATAATATGGACTAGAGAGAATTGCACAACATTTTAAGTTGTGCATATATAAGTTGTGCATTTTAAGTTGACATATATATGGCACATTTATTTTTCATCATAAGTTATTTAATCTGTAAGCAATGTAGTTGAATGGTAGTACAAGCTGAAACAGAGAACAAAAAATATAGCAGTGTTTTCACAAGACACTTTAGGTAGGATTGATCTTCTAAATAATATTCCCCAACCCTGCACTATCCAAATAATAGTTCTAGTTCAATTATAAGTCTCTCTCTCTCCCTCTCTCTCTCACACACAAAATGTTTTAATTTATTATTGGAATTAATAATCAATTCCTGTAATATATTTTTTAAAAATTCCTATAATATTTAAATGTAGAGTTTTAAATGCACTGGAGAGATAAAGAAAGGCTGCCTTAAGCAGAGAAGTAATAAAGTGCTTGCTTTCATTTTTAAGACTGCAATTTAAATGTGGTCCAGAACTTAGTTATTAAAATCCTTTCCAATTTGATAACTGAAAAGGTCAGAAAAAAGTTAATGTGCTTGGTCTAGACTTAGAATTTCTAAGGGTAAGGAGGTACAAATAAAAGAAGCAAAACAAGTGACATGACAACAATGAAAAAGAAAACAAACACATTTTTAAAACCTATCCCAGGAGACATTTAGCTCCCAAGCTGAAAAGTGAAAATTGGTTTATAAACCAGGAAAATCAAATATAGATCAATTTTCCTTTAAATTCAGGCCAATAAGCAGATTCTGAATAAAATTTTCAGGACCAACTCTGAAAAGACACTTTAATTCCTCACACAAAAAATAGTCAAAAAAGGAAACATTTTCTCCCTCTAAAGCAGTATAAGTACTCAGATGCTAACACAGAAATTAATAGATACATTCATTATAATTATGAAGATTCTTACACAGAATAAAGTCCACTCCAAATGCATCTTTAAAATTCAATCGCTTCTAAATGTTTAAACGGTTTATCATTGATATTTTTGAAATATTCATATTGATTGAGATTTTTGAAAGATCAAAATATAAGCATAGTCCTTATCATTTGAGATACTAGACTCAATGTGAATCACTATGACTGAAACGAATATTTTTGTTAATCCATCCAAAGTTATATTATGAATGATTCTATCATTTATGTCACTTAAAATTAAATTTTACTAATAAATAAAATGAATATATCTAACAAGTTAAATTTGCTTTCACCAAGAAAATTATTCTCAGGTTATGAAATATTATGCAATATATTTAATAATAAATGTATTGATTTATTAATAAATGTATTAATAAATGTAAATGCATTCTAAGTATCATTATTTTTACTTACACAAATGCAATAATCACATAAAAATTTAAGGTTGTGTATGTGCTTACTTTGAAATATACTTAAGTTTTTAATATTATTTTCTAAATTATTACTAGAAGAAATATCTTAATTAGTTAAGTAATATAAATAAATAATTAATAAACAATAAGCAATTACTAGGATTCTTGTACTACAAAGTTCAAATTAAGGAAACATGCATTTCATAGTAAAAATTGTAGCTCCTACTTGTCACATAAAAATTACAAAAATTTATCATGAAAACAATACTAAAACATATTGTAGTACTCTATACAATCATATTTTAATAGTTCCTTCAAAATACTAACACAAATGTTTAAATACCCAATACGCTCTAGACACGTCTAGCTAAATTTGAAAAAAATATTGATAAATAGATACTGCTTGAATAGCTAAAATGTCAACAGAGCTCGCCACAAAACTGATGGTGTTGGCTTAATGTTTGTTGATCAAGTATCAAGCACCAATCTATAACTGCCATTTACTTCAACAAAGCAGTAGTAATTGCAGTTGTTTTATCATGTATAATTTTTTAAGTCACAAAATAAAGCTACTTTATGGAAATCTTAAAAGTTCATTCATTTGGAGGTAATCAGATATCTGCCACTATAGTCAACTGAAAGATAATGTTTTCTATAAGTATTAAACATTTATTTGTTTGATGCATTACTATGTCTCAGTACATTACAGTGTTTATTATGCCTCCTAATATAGAGAAAAATCTGATATATCAAGATTCAATTCATCTAAAATCTAATATATAACATATATTACAAGTTATTATGGAATAACTTTTGCGAACAAGTTCCTCATATATATTCTTATGCCAAGCCACATGGGAATTTGTACTGAAGGTCACAGAATAGAGTAGAATCAGTATATATATATAACGTACTTGAAGATTGTAATGCCAAATTAATGGGCCAATATCTAGTTTTATTTGAATAATGCTAATATTAAAGCATTCTACAAGATGTGCCAAAAAGATCCAATTCTTCTTGATATATAATTCAAATCTCCTCAGTGCATCTCTTGTTGATTGCAAAACTAATAAGCTACACCATTACTGTACTTATGTCAACATTCAGAAAACTAAGATGATGACATCTGGTACCATCACTTCATGGGAAATAGATGGGGAAACAGTGGAAACAGTGGCTGACTTTATTTTTCTGGGCTCCAAAATCACTGCTGCTGGTGATTGCAGCCATGAAATTAAAAGACGCTTGCTCCTTGGAAGGAAAGTTATGATCAACCTAGACAGCATATTGAAAAGCAGAGACATTACTTTGCTGACTAAGGTTCATCTAGTCAAGGCTATGGTTTTTCCAGTGGTCATGTATGGATGTGAGAGTTGGACTATAAAAAAGCTGAGTGCAGAAGAATGGGTGCTTTTGAACTGTGGTGTTGGAGAAGACTCTTGAGAGTCCCTTGGACTCAAGGAGATACAATCAGTCCATCCTAAATGAGATCACTTCTGGGTGTTCATTGGAGGGACTGATGTTGAAGCTGAAACTCCAATATTTTGGCCACCTGTTGAGGAGAGCTGACTCATTTGAAAGGACCCTGATGCTGTGAAAGATTGAGGGCAGGAGGAGAAAGGGAAGACAGAGGATGAGATGGTTGGATGGCATCACCGACACAATGGACATGGATTTGGGTGGACTCCGGGAGTTGGTGATGGACAGGGAGACCTGGTGTGCTGCGGTTCATGGGGTAGCAAAGAGTTGGACACAACTGAGCGACTGAACTGAACTGAAGATTGCATAAAGTCTGAACCACAAAATAGAAGCTCAAATCACATTTTCTGTTCATATCATGTGAAACATTAAGACTACAGATGCAAAAGCTGCAGGGTGATTAGTATAATGTGTATCTTACTTACAACAAAAGCACTGTTGCCAATGCAAATTTCTCATCTCTGTATATTAAAATTTCTATACATGTATCTTTTGGGCAAAGAAAAAAAATCCAGTGTAATTAAAAAAAAAATTGTACAGACTACTCCCAACCTCAAAAACAAAAACAAACAGAAACTCTCAAGAAAACTGAAATATGAAGAACTTTGAACTTTTCAAGAAAGCAAAAGTGGTAATATAAATGGTTTCATAGTTCATTGAAAGGTCCTACCAAGGCCCTAGTTACATTACTTTGAGAAATGTATGAAGCAGTTTTGAAAATAATGCAAATGTAAATGATCTTGAGAAATTCTAAAACAAAAGCCTGAGGGCTGGATGCATTATTTTTTTCATCTGACAAAGAAAACACACAAAAAATCAATATTTCTGAAATATGTCTCTAAGCTCTCCAAAATGTTTGAGACAATTGCAGCTCTCAAACATTTCACACCTTTTAACACTCAATCTGTTCTTGAGTGAATGAATTCTAAATTAAGACCATTTTAAAATAAGACTTGATGGTGTATCTGGTCTTTGAGTTCATAGAGAAATTGATTTTTGAAGCATGTCTCTTTGCTTGATTTAATGCATACAAAATATATGCCTCTCAGGTATAATAGTATACAATTTGTACACTACTAGAGGATTTAATTTTTTAATCTTTTCTTTGTAAAATTTATTATGATTTGCTTTTAATCACATTATCCAATTTTAGAAGCTTTATGTGGCTTGTCAACAACCTATATGAGTTGTACACATAGAAAAATAAGAGATAAACCTTAATAACATCTGGAGACATGTACTAGAATATAATAATTTGTTTCTTTAAAAAGGAGTTACTTTTTAGATTAAAAAGCTTTTGAAACTTTTCTCTCATATTTTCACCAACCTGTTTGTTCTATAACAAATTAATTTAAAAATTTGCTGTAGTAGGAAGAAAACAGTAGGTAATTAAAATCTCTGTATAGAATAAGTGGACAAGATATCAGGGAATGGCTTTTACTAAAACATTGAAGTTATTATTTCATTAGTGGAAATCAATTTTGTGAATTCTACAGAGTACTTTGTCCTTGTATATATACATATATGCATTGTTAAAAATATTAGGCTCTGCATGCCATTTAAGGTACAGGTTAAAGACAAAGATATTTCACTGGAGAAACATTTATACTATATGAACATCTATATTTATATTATAAATATATTATGGATGTTTCTTATTACATATGCATATATATATATATAATATATGAAATAGAAAACCAAGAAAGGAAATAGTTCATAAAATAACCATTTCAAAAATATCTGCTTTAATTCTATTTTGGGCAGAGGTTGGTACATTTTCATACACAGAAGCAGAGTTTTTAAAAATCCATAAGAAATATGAACTAATTTCTATAAAATTCTGCCTTTCACTATCAATAAATATTATATAGTTCTCTAAAGCAATGTTCTATTAATTTTACTTTAAAATTCTCTGCAAAATGAGAAAGACAGTGAACATTATTAATTGATGGTATTATTTTTCCCATCGCATCAATTTAGAGAGATGTATCTCAGTATTTACATATAACATATTTTGCGACTCCCACGGACTGTAGCCCACCAGACTCCTCTGTTCATGGGGTTCTTCAGACAGGAATACTGGAGTGGTTTGCCATTGCCTTCTCCAGATCACATATTTAAGAAGGCAAAAATGAAAGAAAATGTATGGTATTCAAAGTGCCATCTGACTTGATGATTCTCTTTATTAATATGTTTTCATCTTCTCATATGCTATGTCAGCACTTAGAAAGTTGTGACTTCTTGTAATCACAGTGAATTAATACCAGTTTAATCATAGTACCAAGTTGATATTTTTGAATAATTGGAATCTTTTTGTTTATTTTCTATTTCTTTCTCTCTAATATATATTTTACTGAGACTTTTGTGATGATAGTACAGAACACAAGCTTTGGCAGAAACTTTAATTCTTGGAACTAACTGGCTCTTCACATGTTGAATTTTAATGTTTGCAGAAAGGAGTTAACCTTGAAACAATAGGTCATTTCTTAAAAAATTGTCTCAGGGTAGTTTTATTTTTTAACTATTTGTAACATTATATTGAAGAAAAAAAAATGAAAACTAAATGTGTTGTGCTCAGTCATTCAGTTGTGTCCAAGTGTTTGTGACCCCATGAACTGTAGCCCTCCATGTTCCTCTGTCCATGGTATTATCCTAGCAGGTATACTAGAGTGCGTTGCCATTTCTTTATCCAGGAGATCTTCCTGACTCAGGGATCAAACATGTACCTCCTGCATTGGCAGGCAAAATCTTTACCACTGAGATGCCTCGGAAGCCATAAATGTATTAGAAGACCTATATTTCCATTAGGACGGTTAAAAGAAGGAAATAAAATCCAAATTAATGTTTGTTTAATATCAAAAGAAACATTTTTTTAGTTTAGATCTAAATCATTTTAAAATTAAGTGTTTAATAGTAATATCCACACAGAATTGATATCCATAAGTTTACTTAGTTTTGTATTTCAAATGTCAAAGGATAAACCTGACATATGGAAATCTGGCTATAGATTTTAGGAGTAAGCAAGATATTTTCCGTGTGATGAAACACTGGGTAACTATTGTGCAGAAACAATCTTTTTTAGATGATACATTGATAAATATTTTATGTCAACAAAGAACAAAAAGTAAAAGACAGTGCCACAAACATGAAAAGGAAATAAAGTGTAGAAATTATTTCAAACTGAATTAAATAAAAGTTTAATGCACAGGAAGAGGAGGAGTATGAAGAATTTATGTTACCAGTCTGACAGATTAACTGACTGCATAAGACATGCTAAAATGTTTTTTGAATAAACCAAATGCTATCTGCCTTAGAAATCATCTGCGCTTCATGATTAGAAGGCACAGATTCAAAGTTATGGCTTTTTGAATACTCAAAACATAAATATTATATTTTGGTATTTTCAAAATAAAAGCATGTCACCTAAGATTAAAATATTACCTAAGATCTACTTTTTACATAATAAGAAAGGAAAAATAAATCTTCCATATAGATATACATTTGATTCTGTATTTGCATGAGATACTAAGAATTAATCTCTCTCTTTACTTAGTTAAGTTTCTTCAGATGTAAAATGATAATGTTTCTGCTAGTTAGGGTAGGGAACCAATATACAAATTGTGTCAAATATGTAGATTAATATTGCTAAGAATCTAACTGAAATTTGGTCTAAAAGAATCTAAAGCCTGACCAACCAAGCCATTTATTTAAAATGTATGCCAATCCTATCTAATCCTCTAATGTTCATTATACTCAGATGAACCACTATGACACAGAATGTGTAAAAGGGACATTCTACGATATTCTTTCTATACCCTGATTCCTAAGTAGCACTATTTTCCTGTTCTGTTTCTATGCTTTACTGGATCATGCAGAGAAGTAACCAGTGTTCACTCATTTTGCACAGTTAAAACTCACTGAA
The DNA here is from genome assembly GCF_054371585.1 of Giraffa tippelskirchi. Taxonomy (NCBI): domain Eukaryota; kingdom Metazoa; phylum Chordata; class Mammalia; order Artiodactyla; family Giraffidae; genus Giraffa; species Giraffa tippelskirchi. The sequence goes on from NC_137289.1 coordinate 68,183,457, forward strand.
AAAATTCTAAAAGTGATTCTACAGTATTTTCTTAAATAAAATAAAATAAAATTTGGATTTTTATTTCATTAAATTAAATTCAAGTTCTACAAGTACTTTTGTTTATAAAAATTAAAGGGAAATTTTGTGATTAAATTAAGTATTCAAACCACAATGTTTGTTTCTAATAGAACAATTTGATCTTTTCCCTGTAATTTGAAATATTATACCTGAATTTCAAATGTGAAGAGAAAGATAAACATACTCATATTTTAAATAATAAATGCTACTTGATTTAAATAAGGTCTAAGAACAGAGTGCTTTTCCTACTAAAAGTTGTTTTGTTTTGTTTTTACAATATAGATTTTTCCTTTAGCTTGACTAAGTTGAAAGAAGAATTTGATATGTGGTTTTGAAATAAATATGCATGCATTTCTAATTTTTTAAAACTTTATTTCCTATAAACAAAGCTAATGTATCATTCAGAGACCCAGCTTTGGTCCCTGGGTGGGGAAGATCCCCAGAGAAGGGAATGGCAACCCACTCCAGTATTCTTGCTTGGAGAATTCCATGGACAGAGGAACCTAGCTGGGCTACAGTCCTTGGGGTCACACAGAGTTGGACACAACTGAGCAACTCACACACACCCACCCACCCACACATATTTCCAACATAACATCATAAATGGTTATCAATAAACCCCAAAGACCTGTCATAAAACTTTCATTTTGAAAAATTGGCACTTTCAAGAATGAACACCAAACATTCCCAGCTATCATTTCACTCTTTAGTTCATATAATTTAAATGAGATACATTAGAAAGAAGATATAATTTAAAATTAACTATATAATCTAAATCGATAACTTTAGGAGTCATAAACATATAATAGAATGCAGTCCTAACACTAATAAATAAACATGGTGACATTAAACCTAAAAATATTAATAAATATGTGTAAATTCTTGACCAAAAACGTCTCAAAGAACAAATACTTTACATAAGTGAGACGATTTTCATGCCATGCATAATCAAAATCCAAACATATTCTGAGGCAAAAATATACATTTATGAGCATGTAGTAATTTATTAATAAGTTCTCTCACAATACTGTTGGTAATTTTTTGCTTGTTTGTTTAAGGCTAACATACTATGGTATATTTAGGAGAAGCTTACACAAAGAGTAACCTAGAATAGCGTCTGGCATGATTAAATATTTGACAAATATTTGTCGAGTGAATGAAAACATGTTGAAGCCTTTGAATGTCAGTATGCCACAATCACCCTGTTACTCTAATTCGAGCTCAGCGAAAATTAACAAAACAAAATCGAAGGGTGAAAGATAAAATTCTGTAGTATATGCTTGTATCTAACCCACTTCTCACCTTTTTCAGACAAATTTTCTAAATGGCTTTTTTGTCAGACTTTTGTATAACCTATTTCTGTTATAATGAACATCCTTCTGCATCACTGCTTTGGTTTGCCAAATCATGGGTACTCCTCCAATTAGAGCTTCTGGAACCCTACATCCTCTATGATTTTTAATCTTCAAAGAAGAAAGAACACTTTTTGCTGACTCTACTTTGTTTAGGTTGAATTCTCAAATCTAAAATACCAAATAAAACATCTCTGATATTCATTATACCAAAAAAAATTATCATTTATTATGTTTCAGGTCTTTCTATGTATTGAGAATACTTTTGTTAAAAAAAAAACAGTGTTCCCAAATCACCTGGCACTTATATTCTATTGAAAAATATGTATCTAATGGAAGGCATGCTAATGTACAGGTCTCTGTTTAGCACTGTTGAGCGGTTTGTCCTTCTATCATTGGTTTGCTGTCTAAATGGCTTAACCACAGTGAATTGCTTTAAAATGAGCAAGCTAGGTGTCACTTCATTATAGGTGATTGATCCAAGTTACCCCTACAGATCATAGAAAATCAGCTCAATGGAACTATTATTGGTACTTTAAATTTTAGAATATAATAAAACACCTAACTCTTTGTCTCCATACATTTATCTATATCTATATAGCAAGTAGGGTGTAATCATTTAAAATATTAATATTACAACAGTCAAAAAACTAGAGTTCAGGCAAATTTCACTTGAATTACTATACTTGCAATCACTTTACAAATCTTAAATTTTAGACTGTAAATATTTTAAATACTATTTCAAATGAAGGAAATGCCTTCTTTGATTTTCAAAGAACACTCTATATTGTATCAGAAATAATTTATGAGACAATAGGGAAATGTCTAAAAGATACTAAATGTAGTACCACAAAATAGAAAAAGATTTTCATTTTGTTGACTAAATAGTTGGGGCGATTCCATTTTGACTTTTGAATTTGATAGCATTTTTAAGGTATCTAAATTTGACAACTAAGTAGAAAGATCATGGACTCAGTTTTCAAATATCTATAACTACACTCCTTACTTGATATGTAACTTCTACTGACAACGTATTTTGTAAGGTCAATACATATTTATACTTTAAACAACTGAAACAAGAGTTCACCATCTTATATTTTCATAAAGTAATGTTAATTAAGACCAAATTCAGAATAGATTTCATAACTATATTTTCTATCACTTCTATATACTGCATCTTTGTGGCATGCAGGAGTACAAATCAAATGTTTATTACAAAGCAAGAAAACTAAGTAATTTCTCTAGTTTCCATTGACTTAGCAATCAAGGAAGTCACTTGGTCTTTATCATTAATGTATAATCCCAATTTTAATATTTAATACTGCATAAGATGTATCATTACCGGTCACATTTTTAAGATAGATCTAAAAGAGGAACTTTTGTACCTCAAATACTATTATAAACATTGACATCTCTATAAATATTCAACAATTATAATTCTCTATGAGTCATTCTCTAAGTATGTCAGGGAACTTCTAAAAGCTGGACAGAGATAATAACAAAAGCAAGGATACAGAAGTAAAAGAAGGAAGACATACAAATGCACCAAGTAATATCTCATATTATCTGTATTTTGCTTTGCTTTTAGGTCATCTCAGTTTTGAACCTTAGTGCTCAAATAGCATTTCTATATACTCTGTCAGGATGAATTCATCTTTGTTCCCACAGGAAGATTTTACAGTGCATGTTAAAGAACTCAAAAAATGAGTGGTTAAATCTACCCAGGCTTACAAAACTGCTTATTTCTGGACTCAGACAATCTGATCCTGATGCTCATATTCTTTGTTTTGTTAAACGTTTTGTTTTGCTAAATGTGTCTATACATGAATCAGACTGTAGTCCACTAGGCTCCTCTGTCCATGAAATTTCTCAGGCAAGAATACTGGAGTGAGTTGCCATTTCCTTCTCCAGGGATTCTTCCTGATTCAGGGATCTAACTCACATCTCCTGCATTGGCAGAGAGATTCTTTACCACTGAGCCACCAGGGAAGCCCATACATATCATACACAGATAATATTAACATACAATAGAATTCACATATCCATGTGTGATAAAACATTTTTAACTGTTCTTCAGCTTTCATATCAGTTCTATGAATACTCTCAGATTCATAAAAATGTTATGATATAATTAGCAGATGAAACTCTAATACCTATTTGAATAAATCCTGATTGCCTCCCTGTTTCCTTTATTTTGAGAATTTTAAAATCATTGAATTTAGCCCAAGAATTTGACATGATTAAAAGGAAAATCTTGCTTTTCATCTGTCTTGTAAAGTATTTTGTGATCTTCAAAGAAATAATGTTAAATAGACGACCATAAACAAAAGGTAAAGACTACCCACTCCAGTATTCTGCCCTGAAGAATTCTATGGACTGTATAATCTGTGGGGTCACAACGAGTCGTACACAACTGAGCGACATTCACTTTCACTTCACTTTCAAACAAATTACAATGCCAGAAAATTTTGGCTCTTAATCAAATTAATTACTATTAACCAAGCTTCTTTGCTTTTCTTATCATGAAGGATTTTCTGTTTCTTTACACAGTTTTGAGAATGTGCCTCCTTAGAAAAATGCATTTTCTTACCTCGTGACAAAAAGAACTGATGGAATCAAAGATAAAAACTTTACCTTCATTCGTGTGTGTGTGTGTGTGTGTATGTTAGTTGCTTACTTGTGTCCGACTGTCTGTGACCCCATGGACTGTAGCCCACCAGGATCTTCTGTCCATGGAATTCTCCAAACAAGAATAATGGAGGGGGTAATCATGCTCTTCTCCAGGGGATTTTCCTGACCCAAGCATCTAACCTGGGTCTATTGTATTGTAGGCAGATTTTTTTTACACCCGGAGCCACGAGAGGAGCACCTCCTTCATTCCTCAGTCAGTTTAGTTACCCAGTCGTGTCCAACTATTTGCAACACCATGGACTGCAGCATGCAGCCCCTGTCTTTACCAACTCCCTGTCCTTTACGAACTCCTGGGGCTTGCTCAACTCATGTCCATTGAGTTGGTGATGCCATCCAACAATCTCATCCTCTGTCGTACACTTCTCTTGCCTTCAATCTTTCCCAGCATCAGGGTCTTTTCTAATGAGTCAGTTCTTCACATCAGATGGCCAAATTATTGGAAGTTCAGCTTCATCAGTCCTTCCAATGACTACCCAGGACTGATTTACTTTAGGGTTGGCTGGTTTGACCTATACTTGCAGTCCAAAGAAGTCTCAAGAATCTTCAACACCACAGTTCAAAAGCATCAATTCTTTGGCACTCAGCTTTTTTATGGTCAAACTCTCACATGCATACATTGCTACTCGAAAAACTACAGCTTTGACTATATGGACCTATGTTGGCAAAGTTAATGTCTCTGCTTTTTAATATCTGTCTAGGTTGGTCATTGGAGAAGGCAATGGCACCCCACTCCAGTACTCTTGCCTGGAAAATCCCAGGGACGGAGGAGCCTGGTAGGCTGCAGTCCATGGGGTAGCTAAGAGTCGGACACAACTGAGCGACTTCACTTTCACTTTTCACTTTCATGCATTGGAGAAGGAAATGGCAACCCACTCCAGTGTTCTTGCCTGGAGAATCCCAGGGACAGGGGAGCCTGGTGGGCTGCCGTCTATGGGGTCGCGCAGAGTCGGACACGACTGAAGCGACTTAGCAGCAGCAGCAGCAGCAGGTTGGTCATAACTTTTCTTACAAGAAGTGAGCGTCTTTTAATTTCATGGCCACAGTCACCATCTGCAATAATTTTGGAGCCCAAGAAAATAAAGTGTCACTGTTTCCATTGTTTTCCCATCTATTTGCCATGAAGTGATGGCACCAGATGCCAGGATCTTAGTTTTCTGAATGTTGAGTTTTAAGCCAGCTTTTTCACTCTCCTCTTTCACTTTCATCAAGAGGTTCTTCAGTTCCTCTTTGCTTTCTGCCATAAGGATGGTGTCATCTGCATATCTGAGGTTACTGATATTTCTCCCAGCAATCTTGATTCTAGCTCGTGCTTCATCCAGCCAGGAATTTCACATGATGTACACTGCATATAAGTTAAATAAGCAGGGTAACAATATACAGCCTTGACGTACTCCTTTCCCAATTTGGAAACAGTCCCTTGTTCCATGTTTTAACTGTTGCTTCTTGTAGTGCATACAGATATCTCAGGAGGCAGGTAAAGTGGCCTGGTATTCCCATCTCTTGAAGAATTTTCCACAGTTTGTTGTGATCCACACAGTCAAAGGCTTTAGCATAGTCAATGAAGCAGAAGTAAATGTTTTTCTGGAATTATATTGCTTTTTCTATGATGCAACAGATGTTGGCAATTTGATCTCTGCTTCCTCTGCCTTCTCTAAAACCAGCTTGAACATCTGGAAGTCCTTGGTTCATGTACTGTTGAAGCCTAGCTTGGAGAATTTTGAGCATCACATTGCTAGCATGTGAGATGAGTGCAATTGTGCAGTAGTTTGAACATTCTTTGGCATTACCTTTTTTTGGGATTGGAATGAAAACTTACATTTTCCAGTCCTGTGGCCACTGTTGAGTTTTCCAAATTTGCTGGCATGTTGAGAGCAGCACTTCAACAGCATCATCTTTTAGGACTTGAAATAGCTCAACTGGAATTCCATGACTTCCACTAGCTTTCTTCATAGTGATGCTACCTGAGGCCCACTTGACTTCACACTCAGGATGCCTGTCTCTAGATGAGTAATCATACCTTCATTGTTATTTGGGTCATTATGATCTTTTTTGCATAGTTCTTCTGCGTATTATTTCCATCTCTTCTTAATATCTTCTGCTTCTGTTAGGTCTATATCATTTCTGTTTTTTATTGTGTCCTTCTATGCATGAAATGTTCCTTAGTATCTCTAATTTTCTTGAAGTGATCACTAGTCTTTCCTATTCTGCTGTTTTCCTCTATTTCTTGCATTGATCACTGAGGAAGGCTTTCTTATCTCTCCTTGCTATTCTTTGGAATACTACATTCAGATGGGTGTATCTTTCCTTTTCTCCTTTGCCTTTCATTTCTCTTCTTTTCTCAGCTATTTGTAAAGTCTTCTCAGGCAACACTTTTGTCTTTTTGCATTTCTTTTTATTGGGGATGGTTTTGATCACCGTCTTCTGTACAATGTCAGGAACCTCTGTCCATAGTTCTTCAGGCCCTCTGTCTATGAGATCTAATCCCTTGAATCTATTTGTCAATTCCATTGTATAATCAATCTTAAGAGATTTGATTTAGGTCATACCTGAATGGTCTAGTGGTTTTCCCTCCTTTCTTCAATTTAATTCTGAATTTGGCAATAAGGAGTTCATGATCTGAACCACAGTCAGATCCCAGTCTTGATTTTGCAGACTCTCTAGAGCTTCCCCATCTTTGGCTGCAAAGAATATAATCAATCTGATTTCGGTATTGACCATCTGGTGATGTCCATGTGTAGAATTATCACTTGTGTTGTTGGAAGAGGCTGTTTTCTATAACCAATGTGTTCTCTTGGCAAAACTCTGTTAACCTTTGCCTTGTTTCATTTTTTCTCCAAGGTCAAAATTGCCTGTTATTCCAGGTATCTCTTGACTTCCTACTTTTGTATTCCAGCCCCTTATGATGTAAAGGACCTCTTTATTTGGTGTTAGAAGGTCTTGTAGGTCTTGATAGAACCATTCAACCTCAGCTTCTTCAACATTAGTGGTTGGGTCATAGACTTGGATTACTGTGATATTGAATGGTTTGCCTTGGAAATGAACAGAAATCTTTCTGTAGTTTTTGAGACTGCACCCAAGTACTACATTTCAGACTCTTTTGTTGACTATGAGGGCTAATCCATTTCTTTTTAAGGGATTCTTAAAAGAACTCAAGTGGTAAATGATTGGAAGGCATTTTTTAAGTTTTTCTGTTTAAATCCTGGTTCTCCAATTAACCTACACATTTAATCCACTGGATAATTTAGCAAAAATACCATTTTCATGCTCTATTCCCAGAGTAAATGATAACATTGGCCTGGAGTGGTACTTGGTGTCAATATAATTTTTTTGCCTTTTTCTTTTTTTGACTGTGGTAAATATATATATATATATATATATATATATATATATATATATATATATATATAATATGACAATTTACTGAAAAAGAATCTCCATTAGTAAGATCCCACAGGTCATCCATTTGCACATGCAAATTCGAGGTGCATTCACTTTAACTACTCTAAAAATAATTCATATGTACTTTTTTCATTTAAAGCCTTGTATCTCTGATTAAAGGGTGGTGCAGCTGTTAGGTAGCAGTTAAATAGCTGTGATGGATGCACACAAACTGGAAACAAACTTCTTTAGACATTAGAATGATGAAATGTATTGTAATGACATTTCATCAAAATTTCAGTTTAGATATGTAAATATAGTGTTAAATTTCATTGATATTTGCCATAATCAGATGTCCTACTTTGATATATCAAGTATGCAAACATTAATAAATTAAAAACTTTTTTGACAGACCTCTGCTTAACCAGTTCATTGGTCAAACAAATTTCATTTTTTGTTTCCATGAATAAAACATATTGACTTTTGACCTCTGTAAGTTGTATGTACCTAATTAGAATGCTGCTACTTCCATTTACTTTTTTGCTGCCAAAAGGAGTTTTATGCTTAGGAAAAGTTAGATATGTGTTCACAGACATGCTAATATCACTACACTTACTTTTAAATTTATTTCATTTAATTAAAATCTTATGCTAACTAATACAATATGAATATAAAATAATTGCTTCAAAGAAGATCAAATTGAACTTTTCAGAAAGAATTGTAAAGGGCAATTTTCACTAAGATTTGTCAGAGAAGTATGTCTAAGTAACATAAGAGCAGAAGATTCAGAAAATGTACTATAAAATTTCACATTCATAAAGCTTTTCAAGACTGCTAAATACACATTGTATTTTATGGGATTCAAAACTGGCAGTTGCAGACTATGTAATATGGATGCGGTTTGTGTAATAAAGATGATGCATGACTCTAACTGGTGTATGAGTAACTGGTGAACATATATCTAAAGAAAAGGGAAAAGCCCTACATCAAATAATGGAAGGTAAATGTGCACTCCTTTGTTTCAACTATTTATGAATCACATATATTTAAGGTAAGGCTTCCCGGGTGGCACTATTGGTAAAGAATCTGTTGACCAATGCAGGAGATGCAAGAGACATGGGTTCGATCCTTGGGTCAGGAAGATCCCCTGGAGGAGGAAATGGCAACTCACTCCCTTATTCTTGCCTGGAGAATCCCATGGACAGAGGAGCTTGAGGGCTACAGTTCATAGGATTGCAAAGAGTCAGACACAACTGAAGTCACTTAACATGTACACACACACACACACACATGTTCTTACAAATAAAAACCTAACCAGAATTTGTTAATCTTATCAATAAAATTTAGCTCCAATTTCAGGTCTTTGTGGTTTATTTCTCGGCGTGTACATGAATGTACATGTATGTGGAGGAAATTTTCCCAATGATCTGAGATGGACACAAATAAATTTATCTTTGCCATTTCAGAAACTAAATAATGATTTATTTATTTATATATTTATTTTTTAATTAATTAATTTATTTTAATTAGAGGGTAATTTCTTTAAAATATTGTGATGGTTTTTGCCATATATTGACATGAATCACAGATGGATGCACATGTGTCTCCCCATCCTGAACTACCTCCCACCTCCCTCCCCACCCCCTGCCTCTAGGCTGTCCCAGAGAATGGGCTTTGAGTGCCCTGCTTCATGCATCAAACTTGCACTGGTCATCTATTTTACATATGGTAATATACATGTTTCCATGCTATTCTCTCAAATCATCCCACCCTCCCCTTCTCCCACATAGTCCAAAAGTCTGTTCTTTACATTTGTGTCTCTTTTGCTGCCTTGCATATAAGATCATCATTACCATCATTCTAAATTCCATATATATGTGTTAATATACTGTATTGGTGTTTCTCTTTCAAGACTTACTTCACACTATGTAATAGTCTCCAGTTTCATCCACCTCATTACAACTGACTCAAATGTGTTTTTTTATAGCTGAATAATATAGAACATATTCTAACACCATACACCAAATTAAACTCAAAATGGATTAAAGATCTAAATGTAAGACCACATAAATTATTTATCTAATGTGATGAAATAGTATTTTTTTATTTACACAACTATACATTTCCAATTAAAGAAAAAACTACAATGCACTTTTGTTTGTTACACATATGTGTGAAGAATGCTTTTCTTCCAGTCATTTTATTTCTTCAACAAATATCTAAGTTTGTAAGTACTATTTCATTCCTATTTAATGGATAAGAAAACCGACATTCAGGTAAGACGATAAGGGACAGATCTGAGATTCAAACAAAGAAAGTTTCTGACTCTTGAGATCTTTGTGGGCTTAATCACTGCATGTCAATATTCCTCCAGAATGTTCCCTGAAAGAATGGGCAGAACAAAAGGCAAGCTCTCATGCAAGATTCAATTTTGAGACTGGTTTTTAGCCCAAGTGCATTTTTGTGTAACTTTGGGCAAATAACCTTTTCTTCAACCTTAACTCCATATCTGTGGAGTGCAGTGATTGTGTATATTATTTTAAATATTCACTTTAGAATTGAAAGATTTTTTATATTCTCATATCAGGGACTAATTTTTGAACTAGCAGGTTGACCAGAGACCCATTTTCTCCTTATTCTCTTGGCTGTTATCTCATCTTATTCTTCTAACTCACATGAGAATAACCCTCTGATAATGGTATGAAATCAAACAAAAACTTCAGTTTAACAGTTAATTGAAATTTGTGGTAGAAATAATTGAAGTTATTATATTAGAAGTTAATCATAAGTGTTTATGATTTTCAAATCTGCTCTGTCCTGGTTCTGTTTAGTTGACTATACTTCTTGACTGTTTATTCTGTCTGTATCTGAAATATCTAAGTATGATACCTGGGCTACTTGCTAAGATTTTTCTTTAAAAGTAAAATTCTACAGCTTACTTGTAGAATAATGATTGCAGTTCATCATGAATGAGCAAAACACTCAGAGTATGGCTATGCTGATCTTGCTGTTCTGAACCAATTTAGTTACCAAATGAATGTCAAACATTTATTTGTTAAACTTGGCAAATACAAGTAATGCATGTTTCATTTGAAGAGGAATTTAGAAAAGTCCTATGTGCTATATCAGGAGAAGGAACTGGCAACCCACTCCAGTATTCTTGCCTGAGAATTCCATGGACAGAGGAGCCTGGAGGGCTAGAGTCCATGGGTTGACAAAGAGTAGGACATGACTGAGTGATTGGCAAACATATGCTATATCAAGGTGCCTACCTGAGGAATGTCAAAGTCAGATTTACTTATGTGAATCATTCTAAAATGATACGAAAATCTGTTGCTGTATATTTTATTTTATTTTTATGTGCTCACATAGGTCTTGAATTGTTTTTTTAATTGATTTATTTATTTTAATTGGAGGCTAATTACTTTACAATATTGTAGTGGTTTTTGCCAATATCTCCATGAATTAGCCACAGGTGCATATGTGTTTCCAATCCAGAACCCCCCTCCCACCTCCCTCCCCATCCTATCCCTCAGGGTCATCCCAGTGCACCACCCGTGAGGACCTGGTCTCATGCATGGAACCTGGATCAGCGATCTGCTTCACATAGAATGATATACACCTATCAACACTACCCTCGCAAATCATCCGAACCTTACCTTCTCCAACGGAGACCAAAAGACTGTTCTTTACATCTGTGTCTCTTTCTCTGTTTCGCATATAGGGTCATCATTACCATCTTTCTAAATTCCATATATATGTGTTAGTATACTGTATTGGTGTTTTGTTTCTAACTTACTTCACTCTGTATAATAGGCTCCAGTTTTATCCACCTCATTAGAACTGATTCAAATGCATTATTTTTAATAGCTGAGTAATATTCCATTATGTATATGTACCACAGCTTTCTTATCGATTCTTCTGCTGATAGACATCTAGGTTGCTTCTAGGTCCTGGGTATTGTGAACAGTGCTGCGATGAACATTGGGGCACACGTGTTTCCTTCCATTCTGGTTTCCTCGGCGTGTATGCCCAGCAGTGGGATTGCTGGTTCATATGGCAGTTCTATTCTGTTGTGTTTTTTTTTTAAGGAATGTCCACACTGTTCTCCGTAGTGGCTGTACTAGTTTGCATTCCCACCATCAGTGTAAGAGGGTTCCTTTTTCTCTGCACCCTCTCCAGAATTTATTGTTTGTAGATTTTGGATAGCGGCCATTCTGACTGGTGTGAGATGGTACCTCATCGTGGTTTTGATTTGCATTTCTCTGATGATGAGTGATGTTGAGCACCTTTTCATGTGTTTGTTAGCCATTTGTATGTCTTCTTTGGAGAAATGTCTGTTTAGGTCTTTGGCTCATTTTTTGATTGGGTCGTTTATTTTTCTGGAATTGAGCTACAGGAGTTACTTGTATGGTTTTGAGATTAATTATTTGTCAGTTGCTTCGTTTGCTATAAATTTCTCCCATTCTGAAGTGTGTCTTTTCACCTTGCTGATAGTTTCCTTCGTTGTTCAAAAGCTTTTAAGTTTAGTTAGGTCGAATTTGTATATTTTTGCTTTTATTTCCATTACTCTGGGAGAGGATTCTGCTGTCGTTTATGTCGGAGAGGGATTTGCTTATGTTTTCCTCTAGGAGTGTTAGAGTTTCTGGTCTTATGTTTAGATCTTTAATCCATTTTGAGTTTATTTTTGTGTATGGTGTTAGAAAGTGTTCTAGTTTCATTCTTTTACAAGTTGTTGGCCATTTTTTCCAGCACCACTTGTTAAAGAGATTGTCTTTTCCTCCATTGTATAATCTTGTCTCCTTCGTCAAAGATAAGGTGTCCATAGGTGCATGGGTTTATCTCTGAGCTTTCTATTTTTTTTCCACTGATCTATATTTCTGTCTTTGTGCCAGGACCATACTGTCTTGATGACAGTAGCTTTGTACTATAGCCTGAAGTCAGGCAGGTTGATTCCTCCAGTTCCATTCTTCTTTCTCAAGATTGCTTTGGCTATTCGAGGTTACCTGTATTTCCATACAAATTGTGAAATAATTTGTTCTAGTTCTCTGAAAAATACCATTGGTAGCTTGATAGGGATTATATTGAATTTATAAATTGCTTTGGGTATTATACTCATTTCCACTATATTGATTCTTCCGATTCGTGAACGTGGTATATTTCTCCATCTATTTATGTCATCTTTGATGTCTTTCATCAGTGTTTTATACTTTTCTATCTATAGGTCTTTTGTTCCTTTAGGTAGATCTATTCCTAAGTATTTTATTCTTTTCATTGCAATGATAAATGGAATTGTTTCCTTAATTTCACCTTCTCTTTTCCCATTATTAGTGTATAGGAATGAAAGGGATTTCTGTGTGTTAATTTTATATACTGCTACTTTACTATATTCATTGACTAGCTCTAGTAATTTTCCAGTGGAGTCTTTAGGGTTTTCTATGTAGAGCATCATGTCATCAGCAAACAGTGAGAGTTCTACTTCTTCTTTTCCAATCTGGATTCTTTTATTTCTTTTTCTTCTCTGATTGCTGTTGCTACAACTTCCAAAACTATATATTGGTGAGAGTGGGCACTGTTGTCTTGTTCCCGACTTAAAGGGAAATGCTTTCAAATTTTCACCATTGAGAATAATGTTGGTTGTGGGTTTATCCTATATGGCTTTTATTATGTTGAGGTATGTTCCTTCTATTCCTGCATTCTGGAGGGTTTTTATCATAAATGGATGTAGAATTTTGTCAGAGACTTTCTCTGCATCTATTGAGATAATCATATGTTTTTTTATCTTCCAATTTGTTAATGTGGTGTACCACATTGATTGATTTGCCGATATTAAAGAATCCTCGCATGCCTGGGGTAAAGCCCACTTGGTCATGATCTATGATCTTTTAAGTATGATGTTGGATTCTGTTTTCTAGAATTTTGTTAAGGATTTTTGCATCTATGTTCATCAGTGATTTTGGCCTGTAGTTTTCTTTATTGTGGCATTTTTCTCTGATTTTGGTATTAGGGTGATGGTGGCCTCATAGGATGCGTTTGAGAGTTTACCTTCCTGTGCAATTTTCTGGAAGAGTTTGATTAGGATAGGTGTTAGCTCTTCTCTAAATTTTTGGTAGAATTCAGCTGTGAAGCCGACTGGTCCTGGGCTTTGTTTGCTGGAAGATTTATGATTACAATTTTGATTTCCATGCTTGTGATGGGCCTCTTAAGATTTTCTATTTCTTCTTGGTTCAGTTTGGAAAGTTATACTTTTCTAAGAATTTGCCCATTTCTTCCAAGTGGTCCATTTTTTTTACATATATGTGCTCATAGTAGTCTCTTATGATCCCTTGTATTTCTGTTTTTTCTGTTGTGATTTCTCCATTTTCATTTCTAATTTTGTTGATTTGATTCTTCTCCCTTTTTTTTTTTTTTTTGAAGAGTCTGGCTTATGGCTTGTCAATTTTATTTAACTTCTCAAAAAACCAGCTTTAAGCTTTGTTGACTTTTGCTATGGCCTCCTTTGTTTCTTTTTCATTTATTTCTGCCATAATTTTTATGATTTCTTTCCTTCTACCCTGGGGTTCTTCATTTCTTCTTTTTCTACTTGCTTTAGGTGTAGAGTTAGGTTATTCATTTGATTTTTCTCTTGTTTCTTGAGGTAAGCTTGTATTGCTATGAACCTTCTCCTTAGAATTGTTTTACTGAGTCCCATAGGTTTTGGCTTCTTGTGTTTTCATTTTCATTCCTTTCTATGCATATTTTGATTTCTTCTGTGATTTGTTGGTTATTCAGAAGCGTGTTGTTCTTCCTCTTTATGTTTGTATTTTTAAAGTTTTTGTCCCATAGTTGACATCTAATCTTACCGCATTTTGATTAGAAAAGATGCTTGCAATGATTTCAGGTTTTTTTTTTTTAATTTACCAAGGCTAGGCTGTGAAAGTGTTGCACTCAATATGTCAGCAAATTTGGAAAATTCAGCAGTGACCACAGGACTGGAAAAGGTCAGTTTTCATTCCAATCCCAAAGAAAGGCAGTGTCAAAAAATGCTCAAACTACCCCACAATTGCACTCATCTCACACACTAGTGAAGTAATGTTCCAAATTCTCCAAGAGAGGCCTCAGCAATATGTGAACTGTGAACTTTCAGATGTTCAAGCTGGTTTTAGAAAAGGCAGAGGAACCAGAGATCAAATTGCCAACATCCGCTGGATCATCGAAAAAGCAAGAGAGTTCCAGAAAAACATCTATTTCTGCTTTATTGACTATGCCAAAACCTTTGACTGTGTGGATCACAATAAACTCTGGAAAATTCTTCAAGAGATGGGAATACCAGACCATCTGACCTGTCTCTTGAGAAACCTGTATGAAGGTCAGGAAGCAACAGTTAGAACTGGACATGGAACAACAGACTGGTTCCAAATAGGAAAAGGAGTACATCAAGGCTGTATATTGTCACCCTGCTTATTTAACTTATATGCAGAGTATATCATGAGAAACGCTGGGCTGGAAGAAGCACAAGCTGGAATCAAGATTGCTGGGAGAAATATCAATAACTTCAGATATGCAGATGACACCACCCTGATGGCAGAAAGTGAAGGGGAACTAAAAAGCCTCTTGATGAGAGTGAGAGAGGAGAGTGAAAAAGTTGGCTTAAAGCTCAACGTTCAGAAAACTAAGACCATGGCATCTAGTCCCATCACTTCATGGCAACAGGGAAACAGTGGGAGCAGTGGTTGATTTTAGTGTTTGGGCTCCAAAATCACTGCAGATGGTGATTGCAGCCATGAAATTGAAAGACACTTACTCCTTGAAAGGAAAGTTATGACCAACCTAGACAGCATATTGAAAAGCAGAGACATTCCTTTGTCAACAAAGGCCCACCTAGTCAAGGCTATGGTTTTTCCAGTGGTCATGTATGGATGTGAGAGTTGGCGTATAAAGAAAGCTGAGCGCCAAAGAATTGATGCTTTTGAACTCTGATGTTGGAGAAGACTCTTTAGGGTCCCTTGGACTGCAAGGAGATCCAACCAGTCCATCCTAAAGGAGACCAGTCCTGGGTGTTCATCGGAAGGACTGATGTTGAAGCTGAAACTCCAATACTTTGGCCACCTGACGCGAAGAGCTGCCTCATTTGAGAAGACCCTGATGCTGGGAAAGATTGAGGGCAGTAGGAGAAGCGGACAACAGAGGATGAGATGGTGGGATGGTATCACCGACTCAATGGACATGGTTTTGTGTAGACTCTGGCAGTTGGTGATGGATAGGGAGGCCTGGCGTGTTGTGGTTCAATGGGTCACAAAGTATTGGACACGACTAGGTGACTGAACTGAACTGAACTGTACTGAAGGCTAGATTTATGACCCAGGATGTGATCTATCCTGGAGAAGTTTCCATGTGCACTTGAGAATACGGTGAAATTCATTGTTTTGGAGTGAAATGTCCTATAGATATCAATTAGGTCTAAACGGTCCATTGTATCAATTAAAGTTTGTGTTTCTTTGTTAATTTACTGTTTAGTTGATCTATCCCTAGGTGTAAGTGGGGTATTAAAGTCTCTCATTATTACTGTGTTACTGTTAATTTCCCCTTTCATACTTGTTAGCATTTACCTTACATAGTGTTGTGCTTCTATGTTGGGTGCATATGTATTTACAATTGTTATATCTTCTTGGATTGACCCTTTGATCATTATGTAGTGCCCTTCTTTGTCTCTTTTCACAGCTTTTATTTCAATGTCTATTTTATCTGATATGAGTATCACTACTCCTGCTTTCTTTTGCTCTCCATTTGCATGAAATATCTTTTTCTAACCCTTCATTTTCAGTCTATATGTGTCCCTTGTTTTGAGGTGGGTCTCTTGTAGACAGCATATATAGGGGTCTTGTTTTTGTATCTGGTCAGCCAGTCTTTGTCTTGTAATTGGGGCATTTAACCCATTTACATTTAAGATAATTATTGATGGAGTATGAGCCCATTGCCATTTACTTTATTGTTTTGGGTACAAGTTTATACAACTCTTTTTGTTTCCTGTCTAGAGAAGATCCTTTAGCATTTGTTGAAGAGCTGGTTTAGTGGTGCTGAGTTCTCTCAGCTTTTGCTTGTCTGTAAAGCTTTTGATTTCTCCTTCGTATTTGAATGAGATCCTTGCTGGTTACAGTAATCCGGGTTGTAAGTTTTTCTCTTTCATCACTTTAAGTATGTGCTGTCATTCCCTTCTGCCTTGAAGAGTTTCTATTGAAAGATCAGCATTTATCCTTATGGGATTCCCCTTGTGTGTTATTTTTGTTTTTCCCTTGTTACTTTTAGTATTTGTTCTTTGTGTTTGATCTTTGTTAATTCGATTAATATGTCTTGGGATGTTTTGCCTTGGGTTTATCCTGTTTGGGACTCTCTGGGCTTCTTGTACTTGGGTGGCTATTTCCTTCATCATTTTAGGGATGTTTTCAAGTATTTTCTCTTGGCCTTTCCTTTTGTCTTCTTCTTCTGGTACTCCTATGTTTCGAATGTTGGGGTGTTTGACATTGTCCCAGAGGTCTCTGAGGTTGTCCTCATTTCTTTTAAATATTTTTTCTTTTTTTTCTTCTCTGCTTCATTTGTTTCCACCATTCTTTCTTCCACCTCACTTATCCTATCTTCTGCCTCAGTTATTCTACTGTTGGTTCCCTCCAGGGGTGCTTTTGATGTCAGTTATTAAATTATTCATTATTGACTGACTCCTCTTTATGTCTTCTAGGGCTTTGTTAAACATTTCTTGCATCCTCTCCGTCCTTGGCTCCAGACTATTTATCTGTAACTCCATTTTGTTTTCAAGATTTTGGATCATTTTTACTATCATTAGTCTGAATTCTTTTTCATGTAGACTCCCTATCTCCTCCTCTTTCGTTTGGTTTGGTGGGCATTTATCATGTTCCTTTACATGCTGAATATTTCTCTGCCCTTGCATTGTGTTTAAACTGCTGTGTTTGGGGTGGCCTTTCTGTTTTCTGGAAGTTTGTGTTTCATCTTTATTGTGGAGGTTCCTCCCTGCGGGTGGGGTTGGATGAGTGGCTTGTCAAGGTTTCCTAATTAGGGAAGTTTGCCTTGGTGTTCTGGTGGGTGGAGCTTGATTTCTTCTCTCTAGAGGGCAATGAAGTGTCCAGTAGTGACTTTTGAGGTGTCTATGGATTTGCTGTGACTTTGGGCAGTGTGTATATTAATGCTCATGGCTATGTTCCTGTGTTGCTGGAGAATTAGCATGGTATGGAACTTGTTGGCTCTTGGGTGGAGCTTGGATTCAGTGTAGCTATGGAGGCTTTTGGATGAGCTGTTGTTGATTAATGGCTCCTGGAATCAGGAGTTTTCTGCTGTTCTCAAGTTTTGGATTTAAGCCTCCTGCCTCTGGTTTTCAGTCTTATTCTGATAGTAGCCTCAAGATTTCTCCATTCATACCACACCAGTGATAAAACATCTAGGTAAATGGAGAAAAGATTCTACACAGTGAGGGACACCCAGAGAGGTTTGCAGAGTTACATGGAGAAGAGAAGAGGGAGCAGGGAGATAGAGGTGACCAGGATGAGTACAGGGGGAAACAAAAGGGGAGACAGCAATCTAGCCAGTAATAAATTCCCTATTACTCTCCACAGCCTGGAACACACAGAAAGGTTCACAAAGTTACATAAAGAAGAGAGGAGGGAGGAAGGAGATAGAGTTGACCAGGAGGAGAAGAGGGGGAGTCAAAAGGAGAGAGACAAATCTAGCCACTAGTCAGTTCCCTATGTGTTCTCCACAGCCTGGAATACGCAAAGAGATTCACAGATTTGGATAGAGAAGAGAAGGGGAAGTGAGGAGATAGAGGTGACCTGGGGGAGAAAAAAGAGAGTCAAAAGTGGGAGAGGGCAATCAAGCCAGTAATCACACTCCTATGTAAAAGTTGGTACTGAAGACTGGATTCTTAAAGCTAAAAAATGATAACAAATACCAAAAAGCAAAGATTAAAAACCTAGAGAAGAGGTTAGACTCTCAAAAATACAATATTAAAAAAAATCAAAAAATTATAAATATATATATGAAATTTGCTTTAAAAATAGGGTCTTTTTTGGCAAGGTAATAGTAGGTTATAAAAATGAAAATTAAAGAAGTACTAAAGGACTTACTTTTTTTTAATTTAAAAATTGATAATGGTAAAATATATCTAGGAATTTCTCTGAAGCTGTTCAGGGCAGTGTGGGGTCAGTTCAGTTTCAGATATTTCCTTGTTTCAGCTTGTACTTCGTTTCGAATTCTATAGGCCCCTTCCAATGTAGTTGGTGCTAACTACAGGGTTTTAGTCTGTTGTACCTGTCTCTTCCAAAGTGGTTCCCTCTGTTTACTTTGGTTTCTTCTTTTTGCAAGTCTCTTCAATGTCTAATTTCCACCTGACACAAAGGGGCGGAGGTGGTCACTTATTTAGGCTCACTTGTTCAGTTGTGCTGTATGGACAGAGGAACACTGCAAACAAATATCACTGGTGTGTGTGGAGACTGCTCGCAGTGTCTGGGCCACACTGGGTTTCCCCCAACTCACAGTGTGTGTGCTTTCCCAGTCTACACTGCTCAGGCACCAGGTTCCTCTGCAGCGGAACTGTCTAAAGTGGGCCCTGGGTTGTGTGCATTTCCCAGGTCTAAGCCGCTCAGGTTCAGGTTCTTGGGTACTCCACAAAGGCACAAACTCAGTTGCACCTGCTTTTTGTGCCCTTCCCAGGTCCGAGCAGCTCAGGCGACCAGGTGCTTGGTGAATGCACTCTCCCCAGATGGAGTGGTGCATCTTATCACCTCCCCCATCCCAAATGCTAGGTTTCCTGCGTGTGCAGTGGAAGCGCTGTCTCAGGTGTGTTGTGTGTCTCCTCTAGGGAGCTGATCTCTGGCTGCAACCCTCCTGGTGGATGTCAACCGTCCAGGATCCCAGGAAGACTTGGTTAACAACTGGGGGCCTGCCCACAGTTTCGTGGAGGATGCCATCTCTGGGGCCAAGATTGCCCCTGTCCCTCCAGCTCTGGCTGTTGCCCGCCTGCCTCTGCCTCCAGTGGGTGGTGGGCTGGTTCGCAGTCAGCTAGCTCTCCTCTGGTATTTGCTCAGTCCTTTGTTCTGTGAAGGAGCCCAGCAGTGCCTTAGGTTAGAGTTTTTCACGGGAAAGCTCTCTCTCTCTCTTTTTTTTTTCCTCTCTGGCTATCCCACAGATTGGGTTGCTGTCTCACGTTAGCTCCCTCAGATTGTCCTCAGGGCATTCAGACCCGGTCCTTACCCTAAGTAATGCAGCCCATGCCTCCCTATTCAGCCCCAGCTTGCTGGTGACGGACGAGAACCTCTGGGCTACTTCCCTGCTGGGAGTTGCAGTTAGGTGCATAATCTGTGAGATTTATTTATTTATTTTTTCCTCCCGGTTATGTTGCCCTCTGAGATTCCAAAACTCCCCACAGATGCCCCAGTAAGAGGGTTTCCTGCTGTCTGGAAACTTCTCTTTTGCAACTCCCTCCCCGGACGCGTCTCCCTAACTCTTTTGTCTCTTTTTTTATCTTCTATATTTTTCTTACCTGCTTTCAAAGGCAATGGGCTGCTTTTCTGGGTGCCTGATGTCCTCTGCCAGCGTTCAGAATTTGTTCTGTGGAATTTGCTCAGTGTTCAAATGTTCTTTTAAACATTTATGAACATTATGAACATTATGTTGCCATTAATTTGTAGTTGTAGAATTTTTAAGCAATCTGTGATATTTAAAGATATGAAATCTAACAAATTATAAGACCATTGGAAGAATAGTTTATAAAAGAATAGTTAACTTTAACATTACTTAACAGTTTTAAAATTGAGATTGTACTTGAGAATCTAAAGGAAAAATTACCACATCAAAATAAAAGTGATCAAAATTAAATTCAAAAACTAGCTATCAAAACTCTAAAATAAGTATAATTATTAATTAGAAATAATTTTCAAAGTAATATTTTATACTCTATATTTTAAATCCTAAAATTTACGATACTTTTCTGCTTGTTGATATAAGAAGTCTTTAGTTTTCCAAAGGTCGTGAGAATAGTGATCTCTTTGAAATCATTGTGTTTTAAATATTTCTAATGCATAAGCAAAAGGCAAAGGAGAAAAGGAAAGATGCCCATTTGAATGCAGAGTTCCAAAGAATAGCAAGGAGAGATAAGAAAGCCTTCCCCAGTGATCAATGCAAAGAAATAGAGGAAAACAATAGAATGGGAAGACTAGAGATTTCTTCAAGAAAATTAGAGATACCAAGGGAATACTTCATGCAAAGATGGGCACAGTAAAGGACAGAAAGGATATACCTAACAGAAGCAGAAGATATTAAGAAGGGGTAGCAAGAATACACAGAAGAACTATACAAAAAAGATCTTAATGACTCAGATAACCACCATGGTGTGATCACTCAACTAGAGCCAGACATTCTTGAGTCCAAAGTCAGGTGGGCCTTAGGAAGCATCACTATGAACAAAGCTAGTGGAGATGATGGAATCCAGCTGAACTATTTCACATCCTATAAGATGATGCTGTGAAAATGCTGCACTCAATATGCCAGCAAATTTGGAAAACTCAGCAATGGCCACACGACTGGAAAAGGCCACTTTTCATTCCAATCCCAAAGAAAGGCAATGTCAAAGAATGTTCAAACTACCACACAACTGCACTCATCTCTCATGCTAGCAAAGTAATGCTCAAAATTCTCCAAGCCAGACTTCAACAGTACATGCACCAAGAACTTCCAGATGTTCAAGCTGGATTTAGAAGAGGCAGAGGAACCAGAAAACAAATTGTCAACATCTGTTGGATCATCAAAAAAGCAAGAGTTCCAGAAAAACTTCTACTTCTGCTTTATTGACTACACTAAAACCTTTGACCTTGTGGATTACAACAAACTGGAAAATTCTTCCAGAGATGGAAATACCAGACCACCTTCCTCCTGGGAAATCTGTATGCAGGTCAAGAAACAACAGTTAGAACTGAACGTGGAACAATAGAATGGTTCCAAATCGGGAAAGGGGTACCTCAAGGCTGTATATTGTAATCCTGCTTATTTAACTTCTGTGCAGAGTACATCATGTGAAATACTGGGTTGGACAAGGCACAAGCTGGAATCAAAATTTCTGGGAGGAGGAATATCAATAACCTCAGATATGCAGAGGACACCACCCATGTGGCAGAAAGTAAAGAAGAAATGAAGAGCCCCTTATTGAAAGTGAAAGAGGAGGGTGAAAATGTTGGCTTAAAACTCAGCATTCAGAAAACTAAGATCATGACATCTGGACCTATCACTTCATGGCTGACAGATGCGGAAATAATGAGAGACTTTAATTTTGGGGGTTCCAGATTCACTGCAGATGGTGACTGCGATCATGAAATTAAAAGACATTTGCTCCTTTTAAGAAAATCTATTACCAACTTGTCAGGACCAACTTAGACAGCATATTAAAAAGCAGAGACGTTACTTTGCCAACAAATGTCTGTCTAGTCAAAGCTATGGTTTTTCCAGTAGTCGTGTATAGATATGAGAGTTGTACTATAAAGAAAACTGAGTGCTGAAGAATTGATGCTTTTGAACTGTGTTATTGGAGAAGTCTCTTGAGAGTCCCTTGGACTGCAAGGAGATCCAACCAGTCAATTCTAAAGAAATCAGTTCTGAATATTCATTGGAAGGACTGAAACTGAACTGAAACTCCAATACTTTGGCCACCTAATGTGAAGAACTGACTCACTGGAAAAAGCCATGATGCTGGGAAAAGCTGAAGGCAGGAGAAGGGGACGACTGAGGGTGAGAAGGTTTTATAGCGTCACCGACTCAATGTACATGAGTTTGAGCAAGCTCTGGGAGTTGGTGATGGACAGGGAAACCTGGCTTGTTGCAGTCCATTGGATCGCAAAGAGACAGACACGACTGAGCGACTGAACTGAACTGAACTGAATGCATAAGTATATGCAAATAAGGAGTAAGAAAAGGTAGACGGAAAGTGGAGAGAGAGATGAAATTTCTATGCTGATATATTTTTACACATCTAAACTTACACTTTCAAGAAGTTTACAAAATGTCTGTTTAAAATGCTTCCGGGAATGATTACTTAAGTGGCATTTGTCTTTAAATGTAGATAGAAGACTCTTTTAGCAAGCTTTTCATCCTTAAACCCATCCTCTTTTAAATATTAATATATCTTTCTAAATGATAATAGTTTTAGCACTAGGTGATTTGATCAAGTCAATCAAAAAAGCTGCATTTTTAAAATATCATACGGAGGAAGATCCTGTGGTTCTGATTCATTTGTAGTCTGTCTATATTCTTCCAGATTTAACTCACACATTGTCCTTTTAAGCTCTGTTCTCATTTCAATACACTATAAAGTGTCACAATCCAAGGTGATTGCTAGGACAACACAAGAGCTAAATTATTGTTATTATGGCAGCCCACTCAGTGCTATTACCTTCAGAGATGTGATTCTAGAGACACTCTTCTTTCCTTCTTCTTTCTTATGATAGTTTATAACCTCAGCTTAATTGTGTAAATGCCATTAATCCACCAGGGCACCTAATTAGTCCAAATCAAATCTGAGTTATATATTTATGCACATTCTGATATTCATTGAAAGAACAGGTTTCTCCTGTGTGTTTTGTTAACAAGAAATACAAAATAAAAAAAAATTCACATATATCTACTTTCCATGTCATCTCATATATGCTCAAGTGCATCAGATTTCCCTCAATGAACGTTTGACCCATAAATCACTTTTTTAAATTAAATACAACAAAATCATCAATTCCCTTAACTAATATAGCATTTAGTAAAAGCGACAGCACACAGGTAGCTTTTTATTATTATTATTATTATTATTATTATTATTATTATTATGTGTGTCATGTTTCCTAAAGGATGTGCACATACAATTTTTAACACAATGTAAAGAATCCTTCAGGTTATTAATTGACGAGTTCTGTAATTAGAATAGGATTATGGAAAGGATGATATGTGGAATAAGTTGTTTGAATAATGAGAAGCAATGTATGATCTCTAAATTTCCTTATAGGACTAAATTATTATAGATTTTAATATATCGCTGCTTACTTATGTCTATCTGACTACCAATCAGATTATGATCAAACCATGCAGTCTGCATTTTAGGTGGAACTCAACTTTCTGTTCAATCTTATCTTCCATTAATCAGCAATGCTTCCCTTATTGTTTCCAGTACTCCTAATCATACTCCCATTCAACCTGTTCAGTTCATTTCAGTCGCTCAGACATGGCCAACTCTTTGCGACGCCAGGGACTGCAGCAGGCCAGGCTTCCTTTTCCATCACCAACTCTCGGAGCTTACGCAAACTCATGTCCATCAATCGGTGATGCCATCCAACCATCTCATCCTCTGTCGTCTCCTTCTCCTCCGGCCTTCAATCTTTCCAGTAGCAGGGTCTTTTCAAATGAGTCAGTTCTATACATCAGGTGGCCAAATATTGGAGTTTCAGCTTCAGCTTCAGTCCTTAAAATGAATATTCAGAACTGAGTTCCTTTAGGATTGACTGGTTGGCTCTCCTCGCAGTCCAAGAGACTCTCAAGAGTCTTTTCCAACACCACAGTTCAAAAGTATCAATTCTTCAGCACTCAGCTTTCTTTATAGTCCAACTCTCACATCTATATGTAACCACTGGAAACATCATAGCTTTTTTTTTCTTTTTTTCTTCATTTATTTTAATTGGAGGTTAATTAATTTACATTATTGTGGTGGTTTGCCATATATTCACATGAATCAGCCATGGGTGTACATGTGTCCACCATCCTGAACCCCCTTTTGCCTCCCTCCCCATCCCATCCCTCAGGGTCATCCCAGTGCACCAGCCATGAGCACCCTGTCTCATGCATCGAACCTGAACTGGTGATCTATTTCACATATGATAATATACATGTTTCAATGCTATTCTCTCAAATAATCCCACCCTCACCTTCTCCCACAGAGTCCAACAGTCTGTTCTTTACATCTGTGTCTCGTTTGCTGTCTTGCATATAGGGTCATAATTACCATCTTTCTGAATTCCATATATATTCATTAATATACTGTATTGGTGTTTTCTTTCTGACTTACTTCATTCTATATAATAGGCTCCAGTTTCATCTACCTGATTAGAACTGACTCAAATGCATTCTTTGTAATAGCTGAGTAATATTCCATTGTGTATATGTACCACAGATTCCTTATCCATTCATCTGCCAATGGACATCTAGGTTGCTTCCATGTCCTGGCTATTATAAGCAGTGCTGCGATGAACATTGGGGTACATGTGTCTCTTTCAATTGTGGTTTCCTCGGTGTGTATGCCCAGCAGTGGGATCGCTGGGTCATATGGCAGCTCTATTTTCAGTTTTTAAAGGAATCTCCACAATGTTCTCCATAGTGGCTGTACTAGTTTGCATTCCCACCAACAGTGTAAGAGGGTTCCCTTTTCTCCACACCCTCTCCAGCATTTATTGTTTGTAGACTTTTTGACAGCAGCCATTCTGACTGGCGTGAGATGGTACCTCATTGTGGTTTTGATTTGCATTTCTCTGATTATGAGTGATGTTGAGCATCTTTTCATGCGTTTGTTAGCCATTTGTATGTCTCCTTTGGAGAAATGTCTGTTTAGTACTTTGCTCCATTTTTTTATTGAGTTGCCTGTTTTTCTGGAATTGAGCTGCAGGAATTGCTTGTATATTTTTGAGATTAATTGTTTGTCTGTTGCTTCATTTGCTATTATTTTCTCCCATTCTGAAGGCTGTCTTTTCATCTTGCTTATAGTTTCCTTTGTTGTGCAAAATATTTTCATTTTAATTAGGTCCCATTTGTTTATTTTTGCTTTTATTTCCATTATTCTGGGATGTAGGTCATAGAGGATCCTGCTATGATTTATGTCAGAGAGTGTTTTGCCTATGTTTTCCTCTAGGAGTTTTATAGTTTCTGGTATTACATTTAGATCTTTAATCTATTTTGAGTTTATTTTTGTGTATGGTGTTAGAAAGTGTTCTAGTTTCATTCATTTACAAGTGGTTGACCAGTTTTCCCAGCACTACTTATTAAAGAAATTGTCTATTTCTCCATTGTATATTCTTGCCTCCTTTGTTAAAGATAAGGTGGCCATAGGTGCGTGGATTTCTCTCTGGGATTTCCATTGTGTTCCATTGATCTATATTTCGGTCTTTGTGCCAGTACCATACTGTTTTGATGCCTGTAGCTTTGTAGTATAGCCTGAAAAGCTTTGATTGGACGGACTTTGTTGGCAAAGTAACGTCTCTGCTTTGTAATATGCTGTGTAGGTTGGTCATACGCTTTCTTCCAAGGAGCAAGCATCTTTTAATATCATGGCTGCAGTCACCATCTGCAGTGATTTTGGAGACCCCAAAAATAAACCCTGTCACTGTTTCCATTGTTTCCTCATCTATTTTGCATGAAGTGATGGGACCAGATGCCATGATCTTAGTTTTCTGAATATTAAGTTTTAAGTCAACTTTTTCACCCTCATCTTTCACTTTCAATAAGAGGCTCTTTATTTCTTCTTCACTTTCTGCCATGAAGGTGGTGTCATCTGCATATATGAGGTTATTGATATTTTTCCTGGCAATTTTGATTCCAGCTTGTACTTCATCCAGCCTGGCATTTTACATGATGTACTCTGCATATAAGTTAAATAAGCAGAGTGACAATATACAGTCTTGATGTACTCCTTTCCCGATTAGGAACCAGTCTGTTGTTCCATGTCCAATTCTAACTGTTGCTTCTTGACCTTGCATACAGATTTCTCAGGAGGCAGGTCAGGTGGTCTGGTTTTCCCATCCCTTTAAGAATTTTCTGGTTTGTTGTGATCCACACAGTCAAAGGCTTTGGCGAAGTAAGTCAAACAGAAGTAGATATTTTTCTGGAAATCTCTTGCTTTTTCGATGATCCGATGGATTTTTGTGATTTGATCTCTAATTCCTCTGCCTTTTCTAAATCCAGCTTGAACATTTGGAAGTTCACGATTCACGTACTGTTGAAGCCTGACTTGGAGAATATTGAACGTTACTTTGCTGGCATGTGAGATGAATGCAATTGTGCGGTAGTTTGAACATTCTTTGTCATTGCCTTTCTTTGAGATTGGAATGAAAACTGATCTTTTCCAGTCCTGTGGCCTCTGCTGAGTTTTCCAAGTTTGCTAACATATTGAGTGCATCACTTCAACAGCACCATCTTTTAGGATTTGAAATAGCTCAACTGGAATTCCATCATCTCCACTAGCTTTGTTCTTAGTGATGCTTACTAAGGCCCACTTCACTTCGTATTCCAGGATGTCTGGCTCTAGGTGAGTGATCACATCATCATGGTTATCTGGGTCATGAAGATCTTTTTTTGTATAGTTCTTCTGTGTATTCTTGCCACCTCTTCTTCATACCTTCTGTTTCTGTTAAGTCTGTACCATTTCTGTCCTTTATTGTGACCATATTTTTGCATGAAATGTTCCCTTGGAATCAACCTATTACCTATAATTTTATTTACCTTTCTCATCCACCTTTCTGCAAGCTGTATTTTATCAAGGCTATACCCAGCATCATTTCCAACCTTCAAATTCTTTCAGACTAATTCTAGGTTACAATTGCTTTCTCACAGGAACATTGCATGTGTACCAAATTATCTATATTACATACTACTTTAGAAAAATTGTGCACCTGTTGCAGGATTTCTGTTTCCATTTAAAACTGTTGGTCATTCCATGTGAGAAATCTCTTCTGCTTCTTTAAAAGCCGCAAAGGCAATAATAGCACATTGCCAGAGCAGATGATATAATTAGCAAAGCCAGTGAAATTAATTAATGAGCAGATGCTAAGCTTAAAGAAAAATGGAGGGCACACATGGACAATTAGCAAATTATTTATAGCCATATTTATATCTCTGTTTTTAAGGTCAGTTATGTATTTATTTAAAGTAAGGTGATTTATCCTTCTTTATCAGTATTTGACTTTCCAAACTTACATTTACTTTTCAAATTTATTGATTTTCTGGGTAGATATTCACCCAAGTGATTCACTACAGAATTTTACCAATACTTGCAAAAAAAAATATGGAATTTTACCAAAATGATTATGCGATTATTCATGCTTTTATTCATATTTGTTAAGTGGTGCATTTCTGGGCCAATCAAATGTTAATAAAAATTTTTAAAACATTTTTAATTTATATTAAAACGTGTAAAATAAATCTAATTAATATCTAGGGTAATGCAAATTTAATTGAAGAGTTAGAAGTAGTATTTTCTTTATAGTGTTTCTTTAAAGGAATTTTTTTTTTAAATTTAGGGTTCTAACCTTATCTAATCTTCAAAGGAGTGAAAACAGATGGACTCCTATACATAAGCTAATTAATTTCTATAAAGGTGATACAGAGTGAGATAATTAATTCATAAGCAACATGCAACTTCCCAAGTGACCAGCCTGAATATATACTGTACATTGATGATTTTCAGGCCAAAACAGATATAGACAGACAGGATTTGTTCTCACACAACTTCAAGTTAATGTGATTAAGATGGCTGAGGCTTGAATTAATAAACACATCACACATGATAGATAGCTTGATAATAATGCTTCCTGCTTATTATCCCTCACACCTAAAATATATATCTTTAAATTCTGTGGGTTTACAAATGCTTTGGTTACTTGTAACTAGGTTTTCCCCCTTACCTTTTAAAGGTTTCAGTAAGCCTGCCAAAAATGGAGAATGAATTCTCTTGTAAGTCTTTCATTTGATGAAATTCTTCCAAATCCTAAATGTTTCCCTTTTATCATAGTGCTAGTTCAATGACAGTATTGTCATCTAGGGGGGAAAAATGTCCCTTTAAAGTATAATTATCTAAAGGTTAGATATCTTTGGCGGAAAGTACCTGTGTACAAACAAATTTTAGAAATGCATTACTTCTATCACACAAAACATCAACAAATCATTTTCTTCACATGTGTGGAGACTTAGAAGTATAGATATGAAAGAAAAAATGGGGAAAAGTCAGTTTTCAGTTACATTTTGAGGGGGAATGTTAGAAATCCTATGCTTTTCATTTTATTTCCAAAAAAAACAGTATTATTATACAATATAAGATGATGCCAGATTTTTTACATCTTTATCTTTGAAAAATAAAACAAAGAGCATCTTCTGCAGGTTAATCTACATTCTGTAAAATCAGTAGAAGGCTAAGGACAATGGAATTCACTTTAGCTTTTAATTCTTAAGCATTAATTTATCAGTGAAGAAATTTCAAAGTTGAAGTTTTGAGAATACAAAGATGTATTATCTTAATAGTCAGTACTATAAAACATATGCTATCATGCATTACAGATGGATGCAGAGTTGTAAACCTGACTTATTTTGTTTTATGTACTATGTATAGTGCTGCCTTTGACTAATAACAATTAACAACATATGACAAACTACAATTACAATAAGTTGTACTTTCAGACTGTTTCTAACAAATATTTTAAACCAGTCTTCCACAACAGAAATAACACAATTTTTCCCTCTGATTTTTAGATATATTTTCTAACATAAGTAATGAATACAGATTTAAGATTGATGGCAATGGAGGTTGCAAATTATTTTTAGAGCAGATATGTTGAAAGTTCAACCACATAGCCAAGACAAAACAGCCACTAGAGGACCACACTCCTAGAAATTAAGCTAGTCTATGAGCTAGTTATCACTTCCTTGGACAAATAATAAAACATAAATAAAATAAATGTCACTTGGTCTTGCCTGACTCTTCGTGATCCCATGGACTATAGCCCCCCAGGCTCCTCTGTCCATGGAGATTCTCTAGGCAAGAATACTGTAGTGGGTAGCCGTTCCCTTCTCCAGGGCATCCTGCCAACCCAGGGATCGAACTCAGATCTCCTGCATTTCAGGCAGATTCTTTATTCTCTGAGCCACCAGGAAAGCCCCTCCTCAGACATAATTAGTGAAAAAACGTTGAAATTGTTATAACAAAAAATGAACAGTCTAAAGAAAAATGGACAAACTGCTCAATTGACACTGGAAATAAAAAGTCTAGTCAAACAACTGTGACAAACTACTGAATAAACATGCAATTGATTGTCATAGGAAATTAATTCTTAACAGCTATTTTTCACATTTAATGTTTTTATTCTGTATCTTATTTAGCCTTATTTCCAACATCAAATAAAAATAGAACACAAAAGTTCAAAATGGAAAAGTATGCATTTTAGGATGAACTGTCACAAATTGTGAACTTCCACAAGAAGGCCTAATATTTGGTAAGATGTCACTTAGAAGATATTTTCACAATGGATAAAATTCTAAATATGGTCACAGTACATTGAGCTCAAGTCTATCAATTTTAACCCTGGAAAGAAGTCATTGATAACTGACCTCTGAAGACATTAAGGCAGATGGTAAGTCTCATATTCTCATATGAAGCATACTTTGTGCCTCTGTACAGACAGAAATTGCTAAAACTGAAAGATCCTTTCTCTTGCTTAACAATACATTGGAAATTTTTAAGAAACCTTTATTATGGAAGAAGAAAAGCCATCAGTTACTTTTCTTCCCCATCGACAAACTATCTGTCAGTGAAGCTCACCAGGCAGTGACTCTCACAAGGCTATGTACCTCTAAGGGCCTTATCTAGTGGCTCAGTGGTAAAGAATCCACGTGCAATGCAGGATCCACAAGAGAGGTGGGTTTGATCCCTGGATTAGGAAGATCCCCTAAAGGAGGGAATAACAACCCATTCCAGTATTCATGCTTGGAGAATCCCATGGACAGAGGAGCCTGGTGGGCTATAGTCCATAGGGTTGCAAAGAGTGGGACACAACTAAAGTGACTGAGCACACACACACCTCTAGGAGGTTCAGAGAATCTGGGTAGCCAGGAGGTTTAATTTGAAAAATCCCATTGGTTATCATGATCTGTGTCCCCTAGAGGTGCATTACCACTCACTCATGCTGAGATCTTCCCTGGAGCTCAAACGGTAAAGAATCTGCCCGCAATGCAGGAGACCTGGGTTTGATCCCTGGATGGGGAAGATCCTCTGGAGAAGGGAATGAAAACCCACTCCAGTATTCTTGCCTGGAGAATCCCATGGACAGAGGAGCCTGGCATTCCTACAGCTCATGGGATCACAAAGAGTCAGTCACGAAACTGTGACTACCACTACATGCTCTTTGAAAATCACGGATCTCTCTTTCCCCATGAGGTACAGAATACTACAAACAAGGGCTTGTATATAAAAGCATCTAAAACTAGATCTATCTCAGTTTTCCTTAGCTAAGTGTGGATTATTCTTTTAAAATTTCACTAAATCCCTGACATTGACTTTCCATGGCCTATTTAACTCCTGAAGGGTGTATGGCAGATACTATTAACAGACAACAGAGTTATCTATGACTTTCATCATCAGGCTGCTAGCTTCCACCTGTGCTTTCTGGGCAGGATGATTCTGTAGGAGGGTCTCTGTGCCTTCCTGGGGTTGAGAGACTTCTTGAGCTGTTTCTTTTTTATATTCCAGTTGTCACTTTCAGGTTTATTTTGCTTCCTATGCCCCTGGGAGTTTCTTTTCAGACACCATTGTATTTTCCATTGGTCAAGGTAATTGTTTTCATATAGGTGAAAAGGTAAAGCCACTTATCATTCTGTGTTATCTTCTCCTGAATAAATGCAAAAGGCTAGTTCAAGTCATTGGTTACTAAGAAGAGAATTATTTGCTATTTTCTGTAGAAGCTAAGCTTTTTATTTTAAAACTTAGCACCCAAAAGCTCAGCATTGAGACATCTAGAATGCATTCATCTGGACACAGGCATTGTCTAGTGCAGGATATAATCAATTCAGTACCTTTGATAGATTTGTGATTGGGCTTTATGCAGTGTTATCCCCTCTTGCCTTATTGAAAGCCAGATCATATGAGTCCATCTGCTCCAGATTCACCCTGCCATATGTGTTATGAAAGCTCTCCTGCCTCAGAAGAAAGGGTGAAACTATAAATACCCAGGTGCCTTGATAGCTGTGGCACAAGCTGGATTTACTTAGTTCATGTTAATTATGCCATCAAAGAAGCTAAATTTTCAGATGGCACAACAGTACCAGCATGATCACTAAGACAGATAAATAAGTAAACGTACGAGAGCTGGCAACACTAAAAAAAAGACGAGGCATTTTTATAAATATAGATGAATAAAGGCTATCATGTGTCAAGCATTCAACCACCTGTTCTATTTGGGTAAGTGGGAGGGACTGTATCATGATATAAGAGGTCTTTACCTAAAATGTCAAAGGCAGAAAAGGAAATCAAGAGGGACACCAGAAAAGGGAGCCTATGACAACAAGTACATTTGCTTACACATGCTCCTGCCTTCCTCTATTATCTCTAGATAATAAAGTCATGAAGGGAAAACGTCACTCTCACCTGGGTGGGCTGAATGAGAAAAGAAACAGTGAGGCAAACAGAAAGGAAAGCACAGGAATATGTACAAAGCAATCCACCACCACATCATTCAGCCCGTTATGAACACAGATGCACACTTCAGTTCATGCTAATAAGGGCCATCAGTTCCCAGAGAAAAATCATTGCCTTTTCCTTTATGGTGCACACACATGTTCTGCAAGAGTTTTATTACAACACAGAAAGAAGCACTGCAAGAAATGTTGCTGTACCATTTGTATACTTGTATAAGAAATTACAAGGACATCAGTAATTGCTCATCTGAGGCTCATAAATAAAATTCTCCATATCACTCTTAAACCCATTCAATAGAACAAACACTCTAATAACAAGCTTGATTTGATTACAATTATTAAAAGAATTGGATTTCTTAGGATGGTATATAGACACATGCCAAAATCTTAAAGCAAAGATAATACTTCTTTAGATTATGTATTTTTTATGCCTCCACTTATTTATGATGTCACTAATTGAATTTTAAATAGACCACCTCCATAATAGTTCACAGGTTCTACTATGGCTCTTCTTTGAAACAGTAACTATGAATGTGTTCATGAATTTCCAGAAAGGTACTTTCCATTTGAGGAGAGTTGTTTATGATAATAATATTGATAATAATAAAAAAAAACACATGAGTACTTATACTGCATCTTGCATACCGCTTAAAGCTAGCAATAGCGTTATAAAGTAAACATAATTATCCTTATTTTCTAGATTAACAAACTGAGGATCTGAGATAGTAAATCATTTTCAAATTTCAAAAGAAATAACTATGAAAAGTGAAATTCAATACCATGAATGTCTGCACTCTTAAATCAGTAAATTTTAGGTATATTTGTCAACAGTCCAGAGAAAAGAGAAACCTCAAAACATGATTGATTTGAAGTTCATGAAATAAATCTCTAGGGTTACTGTTATCTCTTTCTGTCCCAGGATATATGGGATAGTTTGTTCTCTGAAAGAGTAGATATTATTTTTTTAAACTACAAAGAATTAAGAACATTCAAGTTTTTTGTGTCTTCCAAACAGCTTTAGGTGTGTGTCTGTATGTGTAAGGAAAGAATTACAGGGGAAAGTACTAGCATAATTCTTCTCTTTTAACCTTCTCCCATTTCATTAACATGTAAGTCTTCCTTTCTTAAAGGAGAAGAAGAAGCAAAAAGTTAAAAGGGAGTAGGGAGAAAAGAAGGGAGAAAAGAAAAAGAGAAAGTCAGGTAGTGAAGAGGAAGAGAAAGGAATGAAGAAAAGATGTTTTCCTAATATGTTTAATTTTCTTCTCTAATATGATTCTGAAAAATAAAATGGCAAGAGTACTGAAAATCATCAGATAGCAAACTTTGTCAAAATTAGTTCTATTACTTTGGGTGAGTCATTATATACACTGTATTTAAATTTCTACATTTATAAATACATAAACTTGGACCAGATCATCTAAAGGGTCCCTTCCAAATAAAATTACATTATTCTCTGTAATATTTTCACCTTAAGTTATAAGATAAAATACTATTTTAAAAGAGTATACTAAAGATAAGCAATATATTGTTTTCTTTATTTCAACATATTTTCAACTTCATAAATACAGTATACAATGGTTAATAATTTCCTAAAATAACATAACTATGTAACAATATGCAAGCATTGATATTATGCAAGGTATTATTAAAATTGAGCCTTTATATTATTCCTTATAAGAGTTTTCAGCATTTCTGTGTACTTTCACAGAATATAGGTTGATGCAAATTTTTCATTATTTTAAAGTATATGTCAGTCCTAAATATGTAATCTCAAAATAATGTGGGCCAAACTGTTAATACAATACTCATTGACCTGATGAGAATACATTTCTTAGTCATTTTAGGTTGCTCTCTTTCTCTAACTTGCATCACCCTTTTAAGACAGAGCACTAATGTTCCAAATGGCTTACAGCAATGCCTGAAGTCTAGAACTGATGAAATGCCCTTATAGCTCTATAAATATTATTTATGCTCTATTTACTAGGAGTAGAATTTTTTGGTCAATTCCATTATACTTTGTGGTCAATGGGTATCTATTGATTATTTAACAGCTTAATGATAACAATAGAAAAATATATGCAACAGCTGAAAGAAACATATTAATAAAACCATAATCTTTTCTCAAAGTACACTCTAGATTTCTGTTCCTTGAAAATGTTTTCCTTTAACTCACGCAATTTCTCTGCTTTTCTTTTAGCAAACCCTTCAAAATAATTGTCTATGTCAGTTATATCCAATTTCTCTACTCTCATCTGTCTTGAACACACTTGATCCAGACTTTCACTTTCAATACTACTCTGAACATTTTCATACCAAGGTATGAGTAACTTTCATGGTACTAAAATCAAATAGTTAATTCTCAGATCTAATTTTACTTGACAGATCTCATTTTCTTGATTTATGTTTGATATTTTTCCCATGGCTTCCAGTCTCCCACTGAATCAATTGTTCTCTTATATCTTACTGCTCTTTCTCAGTCTACTTTGTTGATTTCTTCTCAGCTTTTTCACCTCTAAAGGTTGGAATGTCCTTGGAACAAGTTCTCAGAACTTTTCTCCTCTCGATCTACACTTACTTCCTTGGTGATGTCATCTGTCTTCATGGCTTTAAATTCTATCTATATACTCTAAAGTATATCCATCCCCAAGACCATCCCCAAGAAAAAGAAATGAAAAAAGCAAAATGGCTGTCGGAGGAGGGCTTACAAATAGCTGTGAAAAGACTGGAAGTGAAAAGCAAAGGAGAAAAGGAAAGATATACCCATTTGAATGCAGAGTTCCAAAGAATAGCAAGGAGAGATAAGAAAGCCTTCCTCAGTCATCAATGCAAAGAAATAGAGGAAAACAATAGAATGGGAAAGACTAGAGATCTCTTCAAGAAAATTAGAGATACCAAGGGAACATTTCATGCAAAGATGGGCTCAATAAAGGACAGAAATGGTAGGGACCTAATAGAAGTGGAAGATATTAAGACGAGGTGGCAAGAATACACAGAAGAACTGTACAAAAAAGATCTTCACGACCCAGATAATCACGATGGTGTGACCACACACTTAGAGCCAGACATCCTGGAATGTGAAGACAAGTGGGCCTTAGGATGAATCACTATGAACAAAGCTAGTGGAGGTGATGGAATTCCAGTCGACCTATTTCAAATCCTGAGAGATGACACTGTGAAGGTGGTGCACTCAATATGCCAGCAATTTTGGAAAACTCAGCATTGGCCACAGAACTGGAAAAGGTCAGTTTTCATTCCAATCCCAAAGAAAGGCAATGCTAAACAATGCTCAAACTACCGCACAATTGCACTCATCTCACATGCTAGTAAAGTAACGCTTAAAATTCTCCAAGCCAGGCTTCAGCAATACGTGAACCGTGAACTTCCAGATGTTCAATCTGATTTTAGAAAAAGCAGCGGAACCAGAGATCAAATTGTCAACATCCGATGGATCCTCAAAAAAGCAAAATAGTTCCAGAAAAACATCTATTTCTGCTTTATTGACTATGCCAAAGCCTTTGACTGTGTGGATCACAATAAACTGTGGAAAATTCTGAAAGAGATGGGAATACCAGAACACCTGACCTGCCTCTTGTGAAACCTGTATGCAGGTCAGGAAGCAACAGTTAGAACTGGACATGGAACAACAGACTGGTTCCAAATAGGAAAACGAGTACGTCAAGGCTGTACATTGTCATCCTGCTTATTTAACTTATATGCAGAGTACATCATGAGAAATGCTGGGCTGGAAGAAGCACAAGCTGGAATCAAGATTGCCCGAAAAAATATCAATAACCTCAGATATGCAGATGACACCACCCTTATGGCAGAAAGTAAAGAATAACTAAAGAGCCTCTTGATGAAAGTGAAAGAGGAGAGTGAAAAAATTGGATTAAACTTCAACATTCAGAAAACTAAGATCATGGTATCCGGTCCCATCACTTCATAGCAGATAGATGGGGAAAGAGTGGAAACAGTGGCTGACTTTATTTTTCTGGGCTCCAAAATCACTGCAGATGGTGATTGCAGTCACGAAATTAAAAGACACTTCCTCCTTGGAAGGAAAGTATGACCAACTTAGACAACATATTAAAAAGCAGAGACATTAATCTGCCAACAAAGGTCCGCCTAGTCAAGGCTCTGGTTTTTCCAGTGGTCATGTATGGATGTGAGAGTTGGACTGTGAAGAAAGCTGAGTGCCGAAGAATTGATGCTTTTGAATTGTGGTGTTGGAGAAGACTCTTGCAAGTCCCCTGGACTGCAAGGAGATCCAACCAGTCCATCCTAAAGGAGATCAGTCCTGGGTGTTCATTGGAAGGACTGATGTTGATGCTGAAACTCCAATACTTTGGCCACCTGATGCGAAGAGCTGACTCATTGGAAAAGACCGCTGATGCTGGAAAAGATTGAGGGCAGGAGGAGAAGGGGACGACATAGGATGAGATGGCTGGATGGCATCACCGACTCGATGGACATGGGTTTGGGTAGACTCAGGGAGTTGGTGATGGACAGGGAGGCCTGGCGTGCTGCGGTTCATGGGGTCACAAAGAGTCGGACACGACTGAGAGACTGAACTGAACTGAACTGAATTGAATACTCTAAAGATTCCAAGCCAAGGCAAATTGCCTAAAATCCAGCCTGGTGTATCTAAGAACCTACTTAACATCTTAATCTGCATGTGAAAGAAGCCAATATGCCTTTCCCTCCCTTGGAAATTTCTTTTAACCCCAAACTTCCTTTTCCCACACTCTTTACCATTTCAATTTTTAAAAATATTAACTTAGGTTAGTATTTCCTTAGATCAAAAAATTGGACTGCCATTGATTCCTCCATTATTCTTAATATTGCATATCTCACATTTTAGGAAATTTTGTTGGCTTTATCTTTAAAATACACCTACAATCTGATCACTATCCTCCACATATACTGCTACTATCCTGGTATAAATAATAACTCACCTGAATTATTGTAATGCTTTATAACTAATCTGTTTGTTTTTGCTCTAGTACCATTCAGTCTGTTCTCCAAAGAGTAATCAGTGATCATCCCAAATCAAACATGAGATCATGCCACTTATCTGCTCAAGATCCTCCTTTAGGAACTATTCTAACCTATATTCATGCTGA
Source organism: Giraffa tippelskirchi (assembly GCF_054371585.1). Taxonomy (NCBI): domain Eukaryota; kingdom Metazoa; phylum Chordata; class Mammalia; order Artiodactyla; family Giraffidae; genus Giraffa; species Giraffa tippelskirchi. The sequence continues at coordinate 68,220,520 of NC_137289.1, forward strand.
TAAAGAAAATTTATCCTAGGAGCCACTGCTGAAACCATCTTGCAGTTGTGTCAACACTTAAAGGAGCAATCAACTCACACCACCTCCTCCCTGATGCCTGTACCAGTTGGTCAGCATCACCTTCTCAAATGTCAAAGTCTCAAGCCAAAAACCCTCTTCTGTGCTCATTGAGATAAGCACCAACTGAAATTCACCCATAGCATCAAAGATCACTGATCACAGATCACCATTAAAAATATAATAATAATGAAAAAATTTTAAATATTACAAAACACAAAATGTGACATAGAGATGCAAAGAGAGCAAATGATATTGGAAAAATATTGCCAATGGACTTACTTGATGCAAGGTTGCCACAAACCGTCAATTTGTGTAAAAAACAAAAATCAGTATCTCTGAAACACAATAAATTACAATAAAAAGAAATACCCCTGCAAACTACAACCTAAGCCTCAACTAACTCTTGAGACATACTGTACTGGATTAACCAAAACATCATAGCAAAGCCTATCAAAATCGTGGTTTCCTTTTATTTTTTAACAAACTAAGACTCTACAACTTTCTGCTAAATAAACAAATGAAAAATCAACATTATTCAGACAATTGAAATAAGACCCAAAATCTCTACCACATAAAATTTGACATTAAAAAGACTTCAGAAAATATGGACAATTTTAAAGACTTAGGGGATAAGAGGGATGATGCCAATACTGAGATGATGTAGGTACTGGAATTATCAAAGATTTTAAAGCAGTTAATGCAACTATATACTAGCTCCATGACATAAATGAAAAGGTAGAATTTCTATTTCTTTCATAGAAGTTAAACTATAAAAAAAATCCAAATGAAAATTATAGGACAGAGAATGAAATATCTAAAATAAACAACAAAAATTAATTTAATGTGATCAATGACAGAATTGAGATGACAGAAGAGTCAATAGACTTCAAGATAAATCAAAGGAAATCATCCATTCTGAGGAACAGAGAGAAAAAAAATTATAAAAAGGATAAATAAAATCTCAGGCAACAATGGGACCGTCTCAAAGTTTCAAAAATATATGCCATTGGAGTCTGAAAAGAAGATGAGAAAAAGATAAATGCAGAAAAAATATTTTAAAAAATGAGGGTCAAAAACTTCCACATGTGATGAAAGACATAAAATGACAAATTCAAGAAGCTCTGCAGAACTTTAATCAAAATAAATTGAAAGACAACAATGCCCAGGAACATCATAATCAAACTACTAAAAACAACAGACTAGAATAAACACTTTTGAAAACAACTAGAGTAAAACAATGCATTACAATCAGGGGAACAATTATTCAAATTACCACTGATTTTTGATTGAAAATCATGGAAACCAGAAGACAATAGGGCAGCGTCTTAAAGGGATGAAAGAAAATAACCACTAATCCAAAATTTTATGTAACATGGAAAATCTCTTTCAGGACAAAGGATAAGTGAAGATATTATCAGATAAAAGAAAACTCAGAGAAGCCATTGCTGGTAGACCTGCTCTTTAAAAATGCTAAAATAAGACTTTCAGCTAAAAGGAAATGATACAAATTTGAATTTATTAAATCTGTCAGAAGGATAGATTTTTTCCAGTTTTTTTTTAATTGGAAGCTAATTACTTTACTATATTGTGGTGGTTTTGCCGTATATTCACATGAATCAGCCATGGATGTACATGTGTTCCCCATCCTGACCCTCCCCCCCACCTCCCTCCCCATCCCATCTCTCAGGGCCATCCCAGTGCACCAGATTTTTAAAGATTGTTTCATTATAATAAAAGGCTTGTTTGAAGGCCAGTAGAGAGTATTTTCAGGAATTAAGAAAGAGCAAGAAAAACAGTGAATATACAGATAAATATAAAATTCTATTTTCTCTTATGCATGCTTACTGAAATCAATTTATATAGATTTAACCCATATGATAACTGTAATGAAAAGTTTAATGGGAGGGAGTAAAAGGAACCTGTATGGTTGTAAAGCTTCTACATTTTTAATGAAGTGGTAAAATATAACTATGAGTAGACTGTGGAAGCTTAGGTATGTATATTATAAAGCCTAGAGCAAACACTAAGGAATAATACAAAAGATATAGGCAAAAGTTAATAGGCAATTAAACTAGAATATGAGAAAAATATTCAAAGAATCCAAAGAAGACAAAAAGGGGGAGAGAGGAACACAAAAGAGAAAGACAAACTGAAACTAAGTAATATAATGGTAGAATAAGATACAACTCTATCAAATAAATGCATCAAAATAAATAGCTGCCACAGATTTATTAAGAGATTGTCAGGTTGGATTAAAAAAAGACTCACCTATATCCTGTCAACAAGAAACCTACTTTAACCATAAGGATATAGATAAGTTAAAAGTTGAAGGACAAAAAAATTGTATGCCATGCAAATAACAATCAAAAGGAAATAGGAACAGCCACATTAATATCAGAAAAGGCTGACTTTAGAACTAGGAATACAACCATAGATAAAGAGGGAAATTATATAATGATAAAAGGATCAGTTCACCAAGGAGGCTGAACAAGCTCACAAGCATATGCTTCATGTTACAGAACTTTGAAATACATGAAACAAAAAGAAATAGAACTGCAGAGACAAATAAAAAAATAATAAAAAAAAAACACTTCTAAACAATACATGGGTCAAAAAGGAAGTTTCAAGGGAAATTAGAAAAAAATTCTGTTGAATGAAAATAAAACTACAACATACTTCAATTTGTAAGATGTAGCTAAAGCAATGGTTACAGAAGATTACCTTAAATACCTCAATTTAGAAACTAAGACAGGTCTCAGAGATGACAAAATGGTGAAGGAATAGGTGGATATGGAGTACTTCTCTCTCCACAGATGCATCAAGAATACGTCTTCAGATGAAGAGGATCTCACAGAGCACTAGCTGAGAGCTGGAAAGAGTCCTTGACCAATGGAAAGGAATATATGGATACAGGCAAAACTTGGTAGGATGAAGGAAGGAAGAGAATAAAAAAAGAGGAGAGTGAGTGGGACTGGACCTGTACGTGGGACATGGAGGAACTGAAGCAACTCCCCACATCAGAGCAATAGTATGGGACAGAGGAGAGGCATTTGAGGCTCTTGGAGAATAAAGCAGCTGATCTATGATGGTCTGAATGAAGTGAAAACCACACAGACAATTTGTACTTCAGGCCTATGTGCTTAATACAGAGACATGAGTCCTCTGGTATGCATGGTAGCCAGAGACTGGAGTATATGGATTGGAGAGAAATCCCTGGGCAAGTACTGCTGTTGACTGAGTGAGGAGCTCGCAACAGGGAATGCCCTTGGAGAAAGCCAGGTAGCCATGGAGGCAGAGTGATACTGCTGAGTCATGTACAGGAGGTGGAACCATTACTGTAGCCTCTCTCTTTCCCCACACACTGAGGATGGGCAGCTGACCAATAGAGAAAGACACCAGACAGGATGACCCTTTGAGTGCCTGACAGGCTGAGCAATAGAGAAGAACCCCAGTCAGGGGGTCCTTTGAGTGCCTGTTGTGCTAAATTGCAAAGAAGGAACAGACAGGGAAGCCTTTTGAATGCCAGCTACAAGAGGATAGAAAAAGACTCTAATAGCATCTTATCACTTGTGCCCATGGCCAACGGTTCCCTGCACACCTGGTGCCAGTAGGTTCCCCACAATCCAAGCAGCCATGCCCCCTCAATCCCTGGTCCTCACTGAGGCAGAGCTGCCAGAGGCTATTAAAAACAACAACAACAACAATATAACCATATCTTCTATGCCTGTGGCTGCTGGGTTCCCTTCTTACCTGATGCTGCCAGGGTCCCCACAATCCAAGCAGCTGTGCCACCTCCATACCTGGCCCTCACTGGGGCAGACCCAAGTACTCCAAGGCAGCCTCAGGAGCAAACTCTTATGGATAACCCAGTTTCAGAGGGGGGATGAAACCACAATAGAGCTCCAGGGGCAAAGTGGCTAAGGAAGAGAATCAAAAACTTTCCACGAGCTGTACAAGATCCAGATTAAATCCTCAAGATACACTAGGTAGACTCTGTGTCTATGGGATATATAAAAGGACAATGAGTGTTCACACAAAAGAAAAAGCCCTAGCTCTGGCAACCGTGAATGTTGGAGGCAAGTACATGCTGGAGTAGAGCCAGATTACAGTCTGAGCTGTCCCTCCAGCAGGTTCAGAGAATAGTCCAATATCAGAGGGCCTCCTAGGGAGGCAGAGGTGGAACTACCAATCTATATACATTTTTTTCTCTTTTTTTTTCCCTTTATATTTTTCCCTTTTTTTCTGTTTTTTTTTTTTTTTTTTTCATATTGCTCTTATGTCCTCAGTATGGGCATCATCAAAAAATCTACAAGCAATAAATGAAAGAGTGTGTGGAGAAAAGGGAATCATCTTGCACTGTTGGTGGGAATGCAAATGGATAGAGTCACTATGGAGAACAGTATGGAGATTCCTTTAAAAACTAGAAATAAAACTATCATATGACCCAACAATTCTACTACTGGGCATATACCCTGCTGCTGCTGCTGCTGCTGCTGCTAAGTCGCTTCAGTCGTGTCCGACTCTTAGCGACCCCATGGACGGTAGCCTACCAGGCTCCTCCATCCATGGGATTTTCCAGGCAAGAGAACTGGAGTGGGGTGCCATTGCCTTCTCCGATACCCTAAAGAGACTATAACTGAAAAAGACACATGCACCCTAATGTTCATCACAGCACTTTTTATAATAGATAGAATATAGAAACAACCTAGATGTCCATCAACAGATGAATGAATAAAGAAGTTGTGGTACATATACACAGTGGAATATTACTCAGCCATTAAAAGTAACACATTTGACTCAGTTCTAATAAGGTGAATAAATCTAGAGCCTATCATAGCGAGTGAAGTAAGTCAGAAAGAGAAAGACAAATATCATATAGTAATGCATATATGTGGAATCTAGAAAGATGGTACTGATGAACAAATCTGCAGGGCAGTAATGGAGATGCATACATAGAGAACAGACTTGTGTACCCAGAAAGGGAAGGAGAGGGAGGGACAGATTGAGAGAGTAGCATTGAAATATATATATTACCATATGTGAAATTAGATAGCCAGTGGAAATTTACTATATGTTGCAAGGAGCTCAAATCCAGTGATCTGTGATAACCTAGAGCATGGGATGGGATGGGAGGTGGGGGGGGCACATATGTATACTTATGGCGGATTCATGTTGATATATGGTATAAACCAACACACTAGTGCAAAACAATTGTGCTCCAATTAAAAACAAATTAAATTCAAATAAACAGGCCTTAATTCCATGTTCTAAATTTCCATCTTAAGAAATGAGAAGATCAAGTCACACTTAAAGCAAACAAAAAGAAAGAAATAACAAAGAAAAGAGATCAATAAAATTGAGAACAAAAATAACAGAAAAGAACAAATGAACCAAAAGCTCGTTATTTGCAAGGTCCAAAGTTAGTGTTGTGTGGGGGGGAAGCAATACACAGGATAGAGTAAATGTTGCATTATCTTGTAGGGATGCTTCTGCTTCTGGTGAAGTAAATCTATGGACAAGATGATCAGAGTTTGAGCTATATTCTGTTTTCACCTGGACAGTTTGATTTCAGTCCATTCTATTTCTGTAGAAATTATGAAAATCACTATATGCTTATATAAGTCAAGTGATAGATGAAGCATCATCATGGAAACTATTGGTTTTCAAAACTTTATGTTCTAGCACTATATAGAAGATAAATAGAAACAAAATTTGAAAACTATATGATCTCATTACATAAGATTTTTTAAAAATATCTTAAACCATATTTGGTTGGGAAAATAAGTATTAGCAGTGCCTTCCTAATATTGAGATGGAGCTCTCAGAGGCCTAATATGAGCTCGTTGAAAAATTCAGATTGTGTTAAGGATAGAACTACACAGTCTACAAGTCTATATATTACAGTCAGATGACATTTTTGATCTTCACTTTTTTCTAAATAATAGGGTACAAAATATCCACAAATGAATTATAGATCTGAAACTGTTAAAACATATCTGGAAAGCCATTGTAAATAAATATGATTTGAGATTGACTAAAGAGATGATAGCTGCGAAAGCCTTCATCATACATGGTTTGGTGACTTAAATGATGATCACACTATCCCTCTGCAACCATAATAGAATCATTCCACAAAAAGCCTCAAAAGTTAATGGGATAAAAGAATAATGTCATATATATTTCATCAGGGAAAAATTTTTATTTACTTAGAATATTTTGTTTGTTTTGTTCTTCTCACCATTGCACTGGGTGCCTTTTCAATACAAACTTTCCTCTAAAAATGAAATTATCTCTGGATATGTCTGTGAATATTCACACTGCAATAATAGAACCCCTATTAAATTTATCAGGTTTTATAGAAAGTTGGGTGTTTGTAATGATTAGAATCTGTCTTGTTGCTCTAGGAAGCCATGTCTATGAAAAGATATTTGTCTGTCAATTTTCCCCCTAGTAAACAAATTATTAAATGTATTATGACAGTAAGTGAATGTAGAGAAACAACAGTGGGAATGCAAGTGGAAATCTATGAAAACCCCACTAGACAGATCATAAAATTTTGTCCTCTGGTGCCATTTTCTCACTATTTGAAATATGTCACATTGTGCTAAAAAATAATGAAATTTACATAGCTATCATTTCTGTTGAAGTCCCTTATTCTATGCAGACAGTACAAGGTAATTTGATGCCATTCTAGATGGATAATATGAATAATTTATGACAAATCTCATGGGAACTAATCTTGTCTTATTCAAGGTTAAGAATTCCTTCCTCCCTTCTTTCCAGGTTTATTGGCCTGATTATCTAAAGAACCTTTTGATCTTACTGACTACTACAAAAATAGCAACATCTATCATTATTTCAGAAATTGCTATTTAAAAAATCAACAAAAGCCAGATCTTGTAAACATTCTATCACTTTAATGCAAGTTGTATACTAGAAGAATTATTTCCTTTTCTGACAACACACTGGTTTGTATTATGTTCTGAAAATGCAAACAAGAAGTGAGGATAAAGTATTTTAGAATGCTCTAAATGTCCAGAAATGCTTGACAAGTTCCTAAACGTTATCTTACTTTACTAACTTTTTATTTATAAATAAATAATTTATCATTATCAAATGATAGGAGACAACTAAAGTTGTTATTAAGCCCCAAGATATGGATTATCTAACATTTGAGTATCATAGCAAACCTCTAAAATAAAATATTGATAAAAAATTCGGTGAATTATATATACCTTCACCTCTAGGGGAAAAAATCATATAATACATTTGTAATGCATATACACTTTTATGATTTTCTGGCCATTTTTACTTTATGATTATCTGTCTTTATAGATAATCAAGAGTTTGCTCTATTTTGATACATTTGTCTTAGCAGACAACAAAATTTAGTAGTAATTATTTCACACTTCTAAACTAGTTGAAAATACTAGCACTATCAAATGTGTTAAATCAGAATAACTAAAAAGAGGAAAAAAAAGTGAAAAATTGGTAGGTACGGAAGAGATCTGGGTTTGGGTGATAGAACAATGTTGGAAGTTGTGGCAAGTTGTTCAGTTACATGCAAATATACCTCAGCAGAAGGATAGTTGAATTTTATTCAACATTATATTCAAAACATGAAAATTCTTATTTAACTAGGTCAAAAGGTTATTATGTTAAAAATGAGTAAACAGAATACATCTCAAGTAGTAAACCAGTCTATCAAAAGTGGGTTATTCAAACCTTAGTTTTCTAGTATGTGAAAAAAGAACAAGCTTTTGCATAAGAGGGGAAAGAAACACAAACAAAGAACAGAAGAAAAGAAGAAAGGAAAAGCATGTGACCAGGGCTGTAAGTCAAAGTGATTTGGTGGGTTTTCAATAGTAATTAAACACATTAGACAAAGAGTTAAACCGCTACAATATTCATAGCCTATAATAGTTTCATAGTCTGCTTAGCCAGTCATTATTGTCTTTAAATTTAGTATGAGCAAGGAGCAGAAACAAAGTTTAACAAAAATTACATGTATAGATTAGAATTCCCTAAACATTGAAATATATCTGTCAAATTCATATTGAGTATTCCCTACGTGTCTTTCCTGAAAGAAATTTAGATGGACATTCTATTTCAATATCGCAAGCAATAAAAGGTCTGTTTGAAAGCTAGTATAGAAAATCCATAATTCAATACTGACACATTTGGGAGCCATGCCAACTGTGACCAATGCAGAGCACGTATTTTTTGTTCTAATGCTGACTACATTTCTAAAAATCTAAAAGAATAATGTCAATTTAACACCTATGTGCCTAGTATGACATTAGCAGGATAATAGAAAAAAAAACACATAAAATTATTAATACTTAGGAATAGCAACTTACACAAAATGCCAAAACTAATATTTACTTGCTTTTTACAATTCAACTAACTCTACTTGTAAAATTCTACTAGGAGTTTGTTTATTGTTACCTTTTTTTCAAAAAATTATTAATTTGTCTACAGATGGCATTTATCCCATGCATAATGGGCAATACACCATTACTCAGAAAAAGGCTATAACGGATAAAAATAAAATACCTCTGACTAACAGCCACCCATCTCTTTCATTGCAAAAATCAATGAGATGCATTTATGTGAAGTGAAGCATAGTCCAGTATACTAAAGCTATAATTGTGAGATGATGTTAAAGCTACAAAAAAAAAAAAATGCCACTATAAAGTGGTTTGGATCCTGAAAACACAATAAATTATGTACAACATTTATTTATATTTAACAAATATTCAGTTACCAGAATAAATAGAGGCACCAGGCTTAATGTTCTCAAAGAGAAATATGCACTTAAAAAAAAATCAACTTTCTACTTTCCATTCTCAATTAAGCCCAGATCTTCTTTTTAAACATATGCCTTATTTTCCTTTTCAAATGAATATACAGGAGTTTTATACACTAAATATTGATGTTTACTTAAGAAAACACACAAACACAACAACAGCCTACCTGTGGCTTCTAATTGGTTAGAAACATGAGATATATTTTGAATTCAAGTCACTTAGAAGCTTCATTATGTGTACACCCAATACAGCACAGTAAGAAATAAAAACAAAGACAATGTTTACTTTCCTATAAGCAAATATTAAAGTAATTATTCCAATCACACAGAGTGAAAAATAACTATGCATACTTAGTCTTCCCTAATAATATAGAACTTGGAAATATTTTTTATTAATAGGTAAATTGTATAATATCAATATTTAATTGTGGAATTTGGAATTTATGCCATTTCACCTACTAGTTAAAGCACATGTTCAGCATAAATTGTGTCCTATAATTCACATTTGCAAGATTGCTATTCAGTGAAGTATTTAAATAAGCCAAACATACCTCTCATTGTAGTTATAATACATTCTTTCTCTTTTCTAAAATTCCAGACAATTCAGCTTCAAAGTCAATACAATAGTTTCTACTGGAAATGTTTTCAAATTGTTTCTACTATATTTTCTTGATTATTTAGGTGCAAATAAATGCTTATTTGTATTTTTGAATATCTCAAAAAATGTCATGTTGTTTGAGTCAATAAAATACAATTCTTTATATATGTGTGTGTGTGTGTGTGTGTGTGTGTAGAAATTAGGTTTTGTTAGTCAATGACATGTCATTGTTGTTTGGTCTCTCACTCATGTCTGACTCATTAAACCCCTTTGATTGCAGCATGCCAGGCTTCCCTGTCCTTCACTATCTCCCAGAGCTTGCTCAAACTCATGTCCATTGAGATGGTGATGGCATCAAAACATCTTGTCCTCTATCGTCCCCTTCTCCTGCTTTCAATCTTTCCCAGCACACAGGGTCTTTTCCAGTGAGTCAGATCTTCCCAATAAGTGGCCATAAAATTGACTATATGGATCTTTGTTGGCAAAGTACTATCTCTGCTTTTTAATTTGCTGTCTAGGTTTGTCATAGCATGGCTGCAGTCACCGTTCACAGTGATTTTGGAATCCAAGAAAATAAAGTCTGTAACTGTTTCCACTTTTTCCCCATCTATTTGCCATGAAGTGATGGGACTGGATGCCATCATCTTAGTTTTTGAGTATTGAGTTTTAAGCCAGCTTTTTCACTCTCCTCTTTCACTTTCATCAAGAGGCTCTTTAGTTCCTCTTTGCTTTATGCCATAAGAGTGGTGTCATCTGCATATCTGAGATCGTTGATATTTCTCCCAGAAATCTTGATTCCAGCTTGTGCTTCATCCACCTGGCATTTTGCATGATGTACTCTGCATATAAATTAAATAAGCAGTGTGACAGTATACAGCCTTGATGTTCCCCTTTCCCAATTTTGAACCAGTAGGTTGTTCCATGTCTGGTTCTAACTCTTGCTTCTTGACCTGCATACAGGTTTCCCAGGAGACAGGTAAGGTAGTCTAGTATTTCCAACTGAGTAGTCAGTGAAGAAGAAGTAGATGCTTTTTCTAGAATTCTCTTGTTTTTTCTATGATACAACGGGTATTGGCAATTTGATCTCTGGTTCCTCTGCTGTTTCTAAATCCAGTCTGCACCTCTGAAAGTTCCTGGTTCACGTACTGTTAAAGATTAGCTTGGAGGAGTTTGAACATTACTTTGCAAGCATGTGAGATAAGTGCAATTGTGCAGTAGTTTGAACATTCTTTGGCATTGCCATTCTTTGGGATTGAAATGAAAACTGACCGTTTCCAGTCCTGTGCCACTGCTGAGTTTTACAAATTTGCTGGCATATTGAGTGCAGCACTTTCACAGCATCATCTTTCAGGATTTGAAATAGCTCAACTGGAATTTCATCACCTCCACTAACTTTGTTCATAGTGATACTTCCTAAGGCCCACTTGATTTCACACTACAGGTTGTCTGTCTTTAGGTGAGTGATCACACTATCGTGGTTATGCAGGTCTAAGATCTTTTTTCAACACTGTACAGCACTGTTCTGTGTACTCTTACCACTTCTTAATATTTTCTGCTTCTGTTCATTCTATAGATTTTCTGTCCTTTATCGTGCCCATCTATGCATGAAATGTCTCCTTGGTATCTCTGATTTTCTTGAAGAGATTTCTAGTCTTTTTCATTTTATTGTTTTCCTTTCTTTCCTTACATTGTTCACTTAAGAAGGTTTTCTTATCTCTCCTTGATATTCTTTGGAACTCTGCATTCAGATGGTTATATCTTTCCTTTACTCTTTGCTTTTTGTTTCTCTTCTCTCTCTTTTTTTTTAAATTAGTTTATTTATCTCTTTTTTAACTTTACAAAATTGTTTTTGTTTTGCCATACATTGACATGAATCCACCATGGGTGTACATGTTTTCCCCTTGCAGAACCCGCTCCCACCTCCCACCCCATCCCATCCCTCTGGGTCATCCCAGTGCACCAGCCCCAAGCACCCTGTATCATGCATCGAACCTGGACTGGCAATTCGTTTCACATATGATAGATTACATGCTTCCATGCCATTCTCCCATATCATCCCACCCTCGCCCACTCCCATAGCATTCATAATACAGTTCTATTTATCTGTGTCTCTTTTGATGTCTCGCATGCAGGGTTATCTTTACCAATTAACTAAATACCATATATATGTGTTAGTATACTGTATTGGTGTTTTTCTTTCTGGCATACTTCACTCTGTATAATAGGCTCCAGTTTCATCCACCTCATTAGAACTGATTCGAATGATTCTTTTTAATGGCTGGGTAATATTCCACTGTGTATATGTACTACGGATTCCTTATCCATTCATCAGCTGATGGGCATCTAGGCTGCTTCCATGTCCGGGCTATTATAAACAGTGCTGCAATGAACATTGGGGTACACGTGTCTCTTTCAAGTCTGGTTTCCTCGGTATGTATACCCAGCAGTGGGATTGCTGGGTCATATGGCAGCTCTATTTCCAGTTTTTTGAGGAATGTCCACACTGTTCTCCATAGTGGCTGTACTAGTTTGCATTCCCACCAACAGTGTAAGAGGGTTCCCTTTTCTCCACACCCTCTCCAGCATTTATTGCTTATAGTCTTTTGGATAGCAGCCATTCTAATGGGCGTGAAATGGTACCTCAGTGTGGTTTTGATTTGCATTTCTCTGATAATGAGTGATGTTGAGCATCTTTTCATGTGTTTGTTAGTCATCTGTTTGTCTTCTTTGGAGAAGTGTCTGTTTAGTTCTTTGGCCCACTGTTTGATTGGGTCGTTTTTTTTTCTGGAATTGAGCTGCAGGAGTTGCTTGTATACTTTTGAGATTAATTGTTTGTCCATTGCTTCATTTGCTATTATTTTCTCCCATTCTGAAGGCTGTCTTTTCACTTTGCTTATAGTTTCTTTTGTTGTGCAAAAGCTTTAAAGTTTAATTAGGTCCCATTTGTTTATTTTTGCTTTTATTTCCAATATTCTAGGAGGTGGGTCATAGACGATCCTGCTGTGGTTTATGTCAGAGAGTGTTTTGCCTATGTTTTCTTCTAGGAGTTTTATATTTTCTGGTCTTATGTTTAGATCTTCAATCCATTTTGAGTTTATTTTTGTGTATGGTGTTAGAAAGTGTTCTAGTTTCATTCTTTTACAAGTGTTTGACCAGTTTTCCCAGCAACACTTGTTAAAGAGATTGTCTTTTCTCCATTGTATATTCTTGCCTTTACTTAGCTCTTTGTAAGGCCTCCTCAGACAACCACTTTGTTTTGTTGCATTTGTCTTTCTTGGGGATGGTTTTGATCACTGCCTCCTGTACAACATTACGAACCTCCATCCATAGTTCTTCAGGTACTCTATCTATCAGATCTAATCCCTTGAATCTATGTTTCACTTTCACTGTATAATTGTAAGGAATTTGATTTAGGTCAGACCTGAATGGTCTAGTGGTTTTCCCTACTTTCTTCAATTTAAGTCTGAATTTTGCAATAAGGAGTTCATGATCTGAGCCACAGTCAGTTGCTGATCTTTTTTGTATTGACTGTATAGAGCTTCTCCATCTTTGGCTGCAAAGAATATACTCAATCTGATTTCAGTATTGAGCGTCTGGTGATGTCCGTGTGTAGAGTCATCTCTTTTGTTGTTGCAAGAGGATGTTTGCTATGACCGGTGTGTTCTCTTGGCAAAACTCTACTGACATACAGGTACATTAATGTAATGGAGTAAAGTCCATGATCTCTTGGAAATTATTTAAAAAGGCAAAATGATAGGCATATATATGTTCCCTCATATTTGGTAAATCATCTCTTCTAGGAAGTTAAGTGGTCCTCCTAAAAGCAGTAGTGTAACTCAGTGTAGAGCACTCTCCTCTAATGAAGATGCAGTGTGAATGGGTAGTTATTAGTGAGTTTCAGAATTTTCACTCAATGCCATCTGCTTCAGAGAAAAATACAAAAGTAAAAATAGTATAGCAAACTTCTGAAGAGTACTATATTTTATTTAAAAGCCCCTTGCTTGTCAAGAAAACCTTTCCTCTTCAATCTAGCATTGTTAATCAGAACTAAGAACTGATACTAAAATAAATGACAATAAATTATACACTGTACCCAAAGACAAATGCTGAGAAATATAATATAATTGCCTTCTGGAAATCAATTTTTCAATTTAGATGCCACTGGATTAGGCTGAGAATAAAAATTCCAGTATGATCGCTTATGTCATTCTTTGGAATAGAATTACATGCTAGGACTCGGGACGTGAGGAGATACTGGTGCAGCTATGTGACTCTTGTTAGTTAATAGTGGTTGAATGTCTTAGAAAGCTGCAAACTTTTCAAACAATAAAATAATAATAATGATTCTGCAAAATAGTTGGTGATATCTTCTTACTCAACTCATAATCAATGTTTATGTGAAGATATCATGAATCTATAAACAAGCGTTTGTGCCAGGTCTACTTAATAGTTAATAACAGATATTGGAATCAAATGGATTACTGGTCCCATCATGTTCTAATGGTATAATCTGGAAACCTGTGTAACTTAGCCTTTAAATTTGAGATATTAAATTTTATCCCATATGTTTGATTCTGAGAATAAAATCTTAGTGCCTTGAACTCAGTAAACACATGATAAAAGGTATTAACATTAGAAATTAGTAGCAATATTTAAACAGTTCATCATATTTCTAAATTTTCCACTGTTATTACCTCTTGATCCATTCTATAATGGTATATTAGGAGAATATGAGTTGAGAGACCATAAATAACAAAGCCCACCAGACTTACTTTGTAGTAAGACTTTCTTGGAAAAATATGTGCATCAATGTTTGATTTTTTCAAAGAGAGATAACAATAGAATTTGTTTTGTTCTTGAGAAATGATAGGTATATATAGATCCAAAGGTTGCCAAGTTCTTCTTAATAAATTCTGGGTTGTTTATGCTGTAGGAAATAATCAAAGATTATTTATTCTAATTTTTATGAATTTCTTTCTGAAACAATAATAAATTAACACGGGGACCTGAATAAGGAAAAACAAGATTTTATTCCAACAACAACAAAGAACCAAGCCAAGTGTAAAAAGAATTATCAAACCGATTATATGATTACTTACAAATGGCAGTTTGTATTGAACACCTCTTAACTAGGTCATCTATAAATAAGAAGGACAAATGAAAATGACATTGGTTGGTTAAACTCCTGTAGGCACAAAGACTATTTTTTAAAACATTGAAATTTAGGTAGAGATTTTTGGTCAATATCCCTAAATCCGTTTTAAGCTTTTCACATCATATCTATTCCAAACAAAAAACAATGATTTATTAAATGAGCAAAAGTAACTATATTGAATACATAGTGATAGCTTAATAAAAAATTCATTTTTAAATGTTGGTCTTTGGAATTTTTATAGGAAAGAAACTATTGTCCAAAATATGTTTTAAATTGTTGTTGTTTTGTTAGTTCCAGTATTACATTACTTTTCAGGAATACAAAAAGTTATCCAAGAAGAAGATGGAAATAAGTAGGACAATGAATATGATAATATTTAATGTGATTGAATGTAAAATTTTAAAAATGTATTTTCATTGAACTAATAATAATGCTATAAGGCAACTTCCATTTTCAACTTTGATATATAAAGAGCTTGGGCTTCCCAGGTAGTGCTTGTGGTAATGAACTTGCCTACCAATACAGGAGACATAAAAGATGTGGGTTCGATCCCTGGGTTGGGAAGATGACCTGGCAGAGGGCATGGCAACCCACTCCAGCATTCTTGCCTGGAGAATCCCATGGACAGAGAAGCCTGGTAAGCTACAGCCCGTAGGGTCACAAAGAGTCAGATATGACTGAAGCAACTTAGCACACATGTACACTTGTAAAGAACTTGTCCCCTTACAAGAAAAAATCTGAACAAGCTGAAAAGCAATTGCTTTCCTTGGACCTACCAGAGAACTCAACTTGCAGGGCAAACTGACAGACCAAAATCTGGAGAGATAGGCAAAATCAGTCATGGGTGACCTCTGCATATCTGGAACAGAAGCTTCTAGAGTCATAAACAGGTATAAATGCTTAAATGGTAATTCTGATGAAATACTGGAGGCTATGGACTATGCCGAGGGTAAAAAAAAAAAAACAAAAAACTCTTGAAGACCCTCATTTCTGGAAAGGATTCCACAATTTCATGAATTTTACCGCCATGAAGGCTACCAGGTTTTCATGGTAAAGATCGAGGAAGATCTGGCTCTGGCTGGGGAGAAAAAGAGTTAACATTGTGAAATACTCCAGATTCTTCTCCAGAACAAAGGCTTATTCTCAAAAGGAAAAGACTACCAAAGTCTTATTTCTGATACAGGAAGAACATTTCTTCCACTCCAATCCCCTCTACAGCCTTCCTGTCTTACCCAGGAGGTTAATGGAGAAGCTATACCACTTGAGAAACATTTGTGAAGTCACAGCCCTGAGATGCAGATTCTCTAAGAGACTAAAATATAAACATAAGATTATCAAATGCTTCTACTCCCCTTTATCTTACCACTACAACCAATAGTATTGGAAATACTCCAGTAAAATAGTATTGGATTATAGCCAAAGAAATTGCAAGATAGATTTTCTGAGGAGGAGTACTTCTGCAAGCCCGGTATCTAGAGGGTAGACAAAAACAAGGACAATAATGAAATTAAAAACCTCTTCAGCCTAGATACAATAATATTAAACACAGTACAAAACTAGGCAGATTAATATAAATCTTTATGAAAGAGGCCTGTCTACCTCACTTCCTATTACCCAATACAATATGTCCAACTTTAAGCAAAAAGTAAAAAGGCAAGCAAAAATATTCTGTAGAGACAAGAAAATCACCAGAACTAGACTCAGATATGATACAGATATTAAAATTATCATGGAATTTAAAGTAACTATGGTTAATATTTTAAGGAATCTTATAGGAAAAAAAGTAGACAATATGCAAAAACAAATGGGTATATAAAACATGGAGATGCAAACTCAAAGAAAAATCAAAAGGGACTGTCAGAAATCAAAAGCACTGTAACAGAAAAGGAAAGAACTGGTGAAGATTTATCAGTGGAAACATCCATAACTGCAAAACACAAAGAAAAAATACAGATTCTTGGAGCCTCTCTAGTGTCACAAAGAAATTTGTGGCTCAAAATGACAATAAGTGTATTGTAAAAAGGATGCAAAAGCCACCCTTAATGAGCTCCCAATATCCAAAGTTGGAATAATTTGAGCAACAAAATAAAAATTGTATTTATTTATAACCCAAAGTATAAAATAAATATACATAGGTTCATACTGTTGTTAGTAAAGGATTCAATATAAATAAATAGAGGTGAATGAAAGAAATCTCTCATATAGAATTCCAAATAATCTACATAAGCACTCTGCCCTCAAGGAAGTAGAGTGTTAACTCCCCAAGCCTGAAGTGCAAGCTGTGCAGAGCATGGAAACGGAGAAAAAAAAAAGGAGAAACTATGGTGGATAAACCTGAGGAACACTACCTCAGTCAAGTGATCAACATTAACGTCATCAGTGATGTGTCATGTATAATGTATGATCTTGATAATGATGTGATGACAATGGTACTTCACCTCTGTTTATCTGACTAACCCTCACTGTAATACCATGCTTGATTTTCCTTTCCTATTAACTCTTAACTGTCTTGAAAAATAAGTGCAACCACATAATTTTGCCCCTTTGTTCAACCTGAAGGTAAATATATGTCTAATGTGTCTTCACAGCATTGAATTACTCAAACATATTCCGGCAAAAATTTCATGCAATGTATTGGATTTTAAAATCTTTCTGCGTCATATTTTTGTTAGTTTTTAAAACCTAGTGATGCAAAACAGCCAGGAATAAAGAAAACACTGAGGCTATTTGAACTGCTGATTTTATCACTTCCACAGATAATAATGAAACGTAAATGGTTTTCTTGAATTGTCTTTTTCTTCTTGTCTGATACCACACAGATCTACATTGCTTTTTAGAGTGTTTGTAGATACCTCTTTGTTACTCTCAAGGCATAGATTTCTTAATAGAAGACTACTATCCTTTGACGTCATCAAATACTAGCTGACCCTTCTGAAGTCCCTCCAGAAAGTAAACCTTACCACTTATTCAGATTCCCTTATTTTATTCCTATTGTCCCTTGTAACTTTTTGGCATTGCTGAGTCAAAATATGACTTCTAAAATCCTAATATGCCCTACTATTTTTACAATAATGTATATTATGCTAGGGATTCTGGATATATTAATATATATAATAGGGTATATTAAGTACTTTAAGCCAAACTGGTAAAATTTAATGATAATCACAAGTTATATTTTCCTTTATATCTTGAAGGAATCAACTATTTCTCTTCAAAGCTATCTTTTTGTCACCCCTTTTCTTATTCTCCATTCCATTCAAGTGTAGCATTAAAATTCTCTTGGTACTGCAGGGGCAATTCTGCATGAAGGGTACTACTCAAGTACCATTTTCACCTTGAAAATAAAAGAACATATGTTGCTGTGCAACCAATTATCAATATTGACAGTACATTGCCAAGCAGGTCACTCACTATATGTACCAAGAAAATGACTCACTCTATCTCTAGCTAAACACATGGAGGGATGCCTACTAGCAAGCAATGGGAGGAGAAGAGAAAATTATGCTTGGTAATTCCTAAGTGTGATTTTTCTTCCTTAATTACATTCCTTCCTACCAATTTTCCCAATAACAATGATGCAGGGTGGGGGCAACCCTGAAATGCATAAAGGATGGTTTCTTTAAAAATAAATTATACTGAGGTCACTGGAGGGAGGAAGTCTTTATTCCCACATGGATACATCCTTCTAAATTCCTCACAAAGTAATTAATCCTATTACTACAGTCACATTTCTATTTTAAATTCTTCTTCCACCAGTACAATGTGTAAATGTATGTTTATTTTAAAATGTTAAAAGGATAGGCCTTTAAAGTGCTGGGGAAAGATAAATATTTCACACTTCAAGGCATAAGTCTTGAATAAGCAATTTCATGGCATTGATTTTCAGTAAATACAAATGTTGAGTCCACTAACTGAAATAGAATAAGCACAAGCAAACTGAGGTAGAGTAAAATAATTAACTAAGAGTAATGTGAATCAAATATACTTAAGGACAAAATCTTCACTTGAGTTTAGCCATTGTTACTTTTTAACCCAATTTTTAACTAAGCATAATCTCAATATAACACTATTTTATGGATCACAGAGTTTGAACTTTTTTTCTATTTCAGAGCTAGGAAGAAGAACACTGCCTAGCTCTATCATTTCAGCCAAATGGCATTCTCTCTCATTACCATCTACTTGCTATTTGCTATATCTATATTATACTTTCACTTATATACATAATTTGAATGACTTATTCACCAATGTAGAATTTATTCATACAATGAATTAGTCATAGCAACAAGACAGTACTTTATAATTTGTATACCTCTTGAATTCAAAACAATCAAGAGCAGGGCAAGTTTACCATTTTGATATGTTCTTTAAAAGAATGTCAAACCAAGCTCTAGCTTTTAAGTATTAGGTGGTATGCTTGTGTCTATATGATAGCTACTATTTAAAATTGTTCTCTGCTGAATTATGACAGCATCAGGCGTATTACTGGATGACACATAATTTAATTCTAAAAATGAATTTGGTATTGTAAATAGCATCTCAAATTGGTCCTGCATGATTAAAATAAGTATAGTCACTTATAATCAAAGAAAGTCATGCTAGCAAAATAAATTCTACCAAAGTACTTTAAAACTTATCTCAAATTAGCAAATGATGTCTTTCCTCCCTAGCCCTTGGGAAGTATATAACACACAATATGTCAATGTTATGTTGACATTTCCCAACTTAAATTGTATCACTTTAAGTATAATTAGCCAGGTAACTTTAAAAAATATTTTAATGCTAAACATGCTTTTATATAGATAGAATCTATATAAACTTATGTGAAGTATAATCCTGTAAAGAACAGTGACAAAAGGGCATTTCTCATAATCACATGCATTCTAGTAAACTACAGTAAACACTAACATTTTGGGTGTTTCTTCTGCCTTCTGTATGAGTTAAACAATGCAAATTAATTTCTATGCATACAGCTTTATGTAATCGAGAAATTTGAGAATTTACTTTCAAAAAACTGCAGTAATTGACAAAAGTCCAATATGTTGCAAAGTAATAATGATAAAGGGAAATTTTTATAGCTGTAATTAATATTCTGGTGAACACATGTTCAAATATGCTAAGATGTTTTGTCTCACTCATAAGTATGGAAAATTATATACAGACATCAATGAGACACATTTTTCATATATCATTTTGGCAAAATTAAAACAATATTCAGTGTCTGTAAGAGTGTAGGTGATAGGGAAAGAATAAGATAGTTATACAGGTAGTTGTAGAAGTCCCAACAGGGGAGTATAGATAGAGGGAAAGCTAGGGAATGATATCTCTAGAAAACTACCCGAATGTCATGGAATTAAGCAGGTTTGCTTAATCACAAAGCTATAAATAAAAGTGTGACATATGTCCCAGGTCACTGAGTAAAAGAAAAAAATGTTTACCACTCTTTTGCTGATTTGAATAAGTGTTATGACAGTCCTGGTTTGGCCTCATAGAGTCAGACACTCTCCAGCCTGATACAAAGGAAGAGCTAGTGATGTAAGCCTGATGTCTACTAGAAGAATGAGGAAGAAGGCGGTCTTTCCCCCCTCCCCCACTTTCCTTTGATTATAAAATTGTAGCACACTTAATCTTTGGGGAAGAGCCCCCTCACCTGCTTGCAACTCTCACAAGTGTCCTATGTTAATAAATCTACTTCTTCTTTATCACTTTGCCTCTCACTGAATTCCTCCTGTGCTAAGTTGCAAAGAACCTGATCCTCAGTAAGTCCAGACATCAGGTGAATGATTCTAATTAAAAGACTGTAGGTTCAAGTCCCAATCAGAGTTTAAGTAGGGTTCAAGTCTTGGCACATAGATTCAAGTCCCAATCTGAGTTATACGGCTTAACAGGGAAAGAGCAAACTCAAGCACACTTAGTTTGTAAATGTTTCCCACAGCTTATGGCATTTGATCCTGAAAACAATCCAGTGGGGTAGGTGTTAACATTATCCACATTAACATTAGCCATTATTCCTCCTTTCCATACAAAAGAGATAACTTGATGGAGAATGACCATGTAACTTCCTCAAAGTCACAATCAAACACCATCCAATAACGTGTATCTTTATTCTTCATAATAAGTGTTTGGGCAATAACAGAACATAGCATGCATGGAGAGTTCCTCTAACACGGCAAATAATTTGTGTCCTTTCAGTTCAGTTCAGTAGCTCAGTCGGGTACGACTCTTTGCAGCCCCATGGACTGCAGAACCACAGGCTTCCCTGTCCATCACCAACTCCCGGAGCTTGCTCAAACTTATGTCCATTGAGTCGATGATGCCATCCAACCATCTAATCCTCTGTCATCCCCTTCTACTCCTGACTTCAGTGTTGCCCAGAATCAGGGTCTTTTCTAATGAGTCAGGTCTCAAAATCAGGTGGCCAAAGAATTGGATTTCAGCTTCAGCATCAGTCCTTCCAATGAATATTCAGGACTGATTTCCAGTAAGATTGGGTGGTTTGATCTCCTTGCAGTCCAAGGGACTCTCAAGAGTTTTTTGCAAGACCACAGTTCAAAAGCATCAATTCTTCGGTGGTCAGCTTTCTTTATAGTCCAACTCTCACATCCATACATGACTACTGGAAAAGCCGTAGTATTGACTAGATGAAATTTTGTCAGCGAAGTAATGTCTCTGCTTTTTAATATGCTGTCTAGGTTGGTCATAGCTTTTCTTCCAAGGAGCAAGTGCCTTTTAATTCCATGGCTACAGTCACCATCTGCAGTGATTTTGGAGCCCAAAAAATAAAGTCTGTAACTGTTTCCATTGTTTCCCCATCTATTTGCCTTGAAGTGATCGGACCGGATGCAATGATCTTCATTTTTTTAATGTTGAGTTTCAAGCCAGCTTTTTCACTCTCCTCTTTCACTTTCATCAAGAGGGTTTTTAGTTCTTCTTTGCTTTCTGTCATAAGGGTGGTGTCATCTGCATATCTGAGGTTATTGACATTTCTCCTAGCAATCTTGATTCCAGCTTATGCTTCATCCAGCCTGCCATTTCTCATGATGTACTCTGCGTATAAGTTAAATAAGCAGGTTGACAATATACAGCCTTGACGTACTCCTTTTCCTAGTTGGAACCAGTCTTTTGTTCCATGTCCAGTTCTAACTGCTGCTTCTTGACCTGCATACAGATTTCTCATGAGGCAGGTCGGGTGGTCTGGTATTCCCATATCTTGAAGAATTTTTCACAGTTTATTGTGATTTACACAGCCAAAGGCTTTGGCGTAGTCCATAAAGCAGAAATAGATGTTTTTCTGGTATTCTCTTGATTTTTCCACCATCCAACAGGTGTTGGCAATTTGATCTCTGGCTCCTCTGCCTTTTCTAAATCCAGCTTGAATATCTGTAAATTCATGGTTCACATACTGTTGAAGCCTGGCTTGGAGAATTTTGAGCATTCCTTTACTAGCATGTGAGATGAGTGTAATTGTGCAGTAGTTTGAACATTCTTTGCCATTACTCTTCTCTGGGATTGGAATGAAAACTGACCTTTCCAGTCCTGTGGCCACTACTGAATTTTCCAAATTTGCTGGCATATTGAGTGCAGCACTTTAACAGCAACATCTTTTAGGATTGAAATAGCTCAACTGGAATTCCATCACCTCCATTAGCTTTGTTGGTAGTGATGCTTCCTAAGGCCCACTTGACTTCGCATTCCAGAATTCTTCAATTTTGTGCTTGCTTAGACAAAATGGCGGAGGCCAGAGCTTACTATATTATATGTAAGTACATCCATTCTCTAATATCTGTCTACCTCTCCCATCCACTGGATGGAGTGGTGGAATTTAGTGATTAATCTTAAAGATCTACCTATGGCCCAGCCACTAAACATTCTACTTAAATTCTGGTAAAGAAATTGTTCCAAAGATACGTAAGCAGGAAGACCAGAAGTTGTAATCCATTTGCAGCTCTGTTATTTATTTTTTTCCCTTTTCTCTTTAGAAAAGATTAAGGTTATGCCTATACCTACAATTATAAGACAAAAAATGGTATTGCATTTTTACTACAGATTAGGTATAGTGAGCTTAAATTTCATGCATGCATATATATATATATACATATTAGGTATATATATAATATTGTGTGTGTATATATATATATATATATATTAACCAGGAGAATATATACAATTGAAATTTTCATTCTACATTTCCATGTGATCTAGCTAAAGACAACTTTTCTATATAGGTAATTTGAACATAAATGAGGAGAGATTGCAAGTCAATACATTCACTCATTTATTTCTGGGGATAGATAGTAAAATATGTGTTTTAAAATCTGGCTCTATTTTCTTTCATAACTTTGATTCCTCTGAGTGTAGAAACATAGGTTTGTTAGGATTTTGATTTAAGTGATAGTAAGTTAGGTCAGTTAGAAAGTGTACAATATCATGTGGCATTTTATAAATTTATTTTTATCAAAAAGAATATGTTTTTAATATTAAATTATGAAACTTTAATGAAGTCTTCATAGTTAAATTCTGCCAATATTTCTATTGTGAAGAATTAATTACTCTCATCATCTTAAAGATAAGCTAGTGGTTCAAATCAAATGAATTACTCAGTACTATTTACCCTTTTTTAGAATTATAGCTCAAACCAGGAAAATTAAATCCTACAAAAGAAAGGTGAAAATGTGAGTCACTTTGATTTTTTTTTTGTTAGATTTTATATAAGAGACAAAGCTTTGCTTATCATCAAGTCTTCTATTTTCCTGATTGCAATCTCATTTCACTTGCCCTTGATAAGACATGTGTGCATTGACCTCCAGCTTGTTAAATATTCAGCAGAAAGTCTATGGACTTTCCCATAACCTTGATTAAAAGCCTTTTGGGAAAATAAATGCTGAAACAAGAACTTTATTTGAAAAACAGCTTGAGTGCTCCATGCTGACTTCAGTTTCACTAATAGTACTTATAATCAGCAGTCACTGGCATACAATGAGGCCAGAGTTAAAGTATGGAAAAGAAACCTTTCTCCTCTTATGAGTTACTATAGTATAAGACTAAATGAGGTATTTACAACTTGATTTAGCAAGCAGAAGACATTTATTTTTAAACTCATGGAAGGAATGCATGAAGTAACTTACAAATTTACATTCTACAAAATAAATAGCAACCATATATCCCACCCATATCTCTAAATGCACATATAACAGATACTCAGGTGGGTACTCAAATACACACAACTCATGATGCTTTGAACTAAAATAAATAGGAGGTCTGTAGATTTTAAAGTTGAAGATCTAGATGTAAATTTATAATTCAAACTGATTTGAGTTTATATGAAATCCAGGGAAATTTCTAAGGTATGAGGAATCATCGTTATCTCAAGACAGTAATCCTCTGCCTAAATGTCTAAATCATCTTTATCTTAAATTGGATAAAATGGACTTGTTATACATTATTAGTAATTTATGGTTTATCATTTCTTCAATGTATTACTTTGCTTTGGAATCTACTATCAGTAACTCAAAGGCATTGCAGTAAGATGTCCTGGATTTAAATGCACTATTCACCTTTAATTATAATCTGTAAAAATCTAGTGCATTTAGTTTCCAACCTGCTATTTTGTTTAGCTATTATATGTATAAAATAAAATCATTCATCATCACTATATCATTGCTTTCAATAAATGCTTAGATTGGAAAAAGGAATCTAGAAACTCAGAATGAAATTAGATTTTATACAATGTTCAAAAAATAGAAGTCAATACCATATATATATATTTTTTTTATTACACCATGGGGCATGCAGGCTCTTAGTTACTAGACCGAGTATCAAACCCATGTGCCCTACAGTGTAAGCACGGGTCTTAAACACTGGCTCACCAGGGAAGTTCCTTGATCTTCTTAAGGAGTATTTTAGCCATGATTCTTCTTTCCTTTATTTATCCTTCCTTTTAAAAATAAGCTTCCTACCCAAGGTATCTTTTACTTACATTATTAATGAGTGATTTTTGTCAGGTAGGTTTTAATGCAAAAAAAAAAAATCTGCTGATAGTTTTTGATTGAGTTATTAAATAAACAGAAGAGAAATGAAATTTACAGACAATGACATTTAAGGCATTATTAATATTTTTGAAAGTCATATGAAATATCACTTAGTGATCATCCCTACGAGTAATGATGACATTGGAAGTAAGCCATAATCTCAGAGAAAAAGTGACTTTCTTGTTTAACATTGAGTTATCAAGTGGCACTAGTGTTAAAGAAACCGCCTGGAACACAGGAGACTCAAGAGACTTGGGTTCGATCCCTGGGTCAGAAAGATCCTCTGGAGGAGAGTATGGCAACCCACTCCAGTATTCTTGCCTTGAGAATCCTATGGACAGAGGGGCCTTTCAGGCTACAGTCCATGGGGTTGTTAAGAGTGGAACCCAACTGAAGTGACTGAGCGCTCACAATGATAGTCCAGTTATTCTGCAGTGCAAATTTAAAAATGGACAATATAATATCAAACTAAAATTCCTTCACAGATTTAAAGAACCTACCATTGCTTCTGTAGAAATTTCAGAGTGCCTTGGGTTTTAAACATGACAAATAGCCTAACTTGGATTAAAGTTCCAAGACTTTTAAGTACATAATTTACACATAATCCATTAAACCAGAGTGACAACCATAGAGTATTAGTCTTCAGATGGTAATCATTGTCGAAAATTGTGTTTAAAATTTATCAAGAATTCACCATATCTTCATCATATTAATGGTCTGAGAACAAAAAACAAGTTCTTTGGAACATATTACATGTGTTACTTTTTTAGAAATTGCATTTTAATGATTTTTAAGATATTTTAAAGTGATTTGGCTTTGGGGTTGTGTCAGATATATAAAACAAGTCTTTAATATAATATTTCCATGGGCTCTTAAGAACTTTATGAATCGATCTAGACATAACACAAAATACACAACATAACTGAATATATATGTGTATATGTATGTATATGGCTTCCCTGATAGCTCAGTTGGTAAAGAATCTGCCTGCAATGCAGGAGACCTGGGTTCGATCCCTGGGTTGGGAAGATCCCCTGGAGAAGGGAAAGGCTACCCACTCCAGTATTCTGGCCTGGAGAATTCCATGGAATGTATAGCCCATGGGGTCGCAAAGAGTCGGACACAACTGAACAACTTTCACTTTCACTTTCATATATATATGTGCGTGTGTGTTTGTGTGTATTTGTAAAATTACTTAATTGTTCCCAGTGAGAGACCATGTTCACATAAGGGTATTCTTTACTTTCTCTTACCTGTAATATACCCTCCAAAAAAATATAATAATTAAACATTATTACTAGGCCTGTGCCAAATGAAGCAAGTCTTTTCATAGTATATTAAAAAAGAAAGCAGTGTGTAATTAACTTTGTATTTAACTACATACATCCTCTCTTCCCACCCAAATTAAATCTAATGAAATAATAATCTCTATTCACCAACCCACAGGTGGGAGGTAAGGCTTATCATTAACCTATAAAAAGCATAAGCCCTCAGCAGGTCTTCAGGGAGAAAAAGCATTTTTCATTCCAACATTTATTTAGATGGTACTGTCTATAACCAATGAAAAAAATGATGATTGATGATATGTATGTGTCTGCATATAGTTTTGACAAGTGTATGAAACTGTAAATACATATAAAAGAAGAAATGCGGCAGAATCAGTTGAAAAGACAGTGTTAATTGTTCATCTTGTATATACCTAAGAAGCAATTGTGAAATTTGGTGTTATTAATTGAAGATCTAAGGGAAGCTATGTAGTCAAAATACACACACACACACACACACACACACACACACACACAAAAGCTAGGAAAGCCTTAGGTATTTCTGATAAGATAGTAGGCAGTGGTGGAATGGTGTGCTTCATGAACCAAATCTATATGGTAGATAATAGATGTAGACTCTTTCCTCCATTTTTAAAGTAGCACCAAACAGAATGTCACCTATATCTGTAAATAAATCAAATAGTACATGAAAAATAATATTTTTGCTTTTTAATTAAGTCATGCTTTAAATTGCTAAAATGGGAACATAAATATTCTTCAAGTCCTAGTGATCCTCCTTAGGTAATACTTTTTACTGCAAGCACTTTACATTTTATCAGAATTCTCTAGGAAGTTTTCTATCTCCATAAATTATATGTGATTGATTCAGTACCTATGAATCACTGACAGTAAATCAACATGTATAGTAAAATACTTCAATGATATTTTAAAAAATATTTTTTTGCTGACTGTGATCACTGAAAATATTTCCTGTATTTTCTCTAATATTTCCTAAAGTTATGTCATATCTATTTGTCTACTAGAATTGCCCTTAAGGCTCAATCTCAGTAACATATTTTCCTTGGACTTTAGCTGGTTATTTTTTGAAATTTAAGGTTTCCACCTTCATCTTGAAGTCATTATATTTTTAGCACTGCACAGTATTTTGTTAGCTAAAACAGAAAATTCACATTCAATCCTTTAGGATGAATAACAGGTATTAGTGAGAGATATTATTCAGCATTAACAAATTAAGATAATGTAACAGAAAAAAGAAGAAAATTTTTAAATTGTCATTTATGTGTAATATAATATTATATATGGGAAAATTGAACCACAAAATCATGGAACCATTCCAAGCTTGTCATTTTATAAATATGTGACATGGGCCTAAATAGAATAAC
Organism: Giraffa tippelskirchi; assembly: GCF_054371585.1. NCBI lineage: Eukaryota > Metazoa > Chordata > Mammalia > Artiodactyla > Giraffidae > Giraffa > Giraffa tippelskirchi. Next base: position 68,247,835 of record NC_137289.1, read on the forward strand.
TGACTTCTTTAACGACATGAAGAGTTATTGACAGAATCTAGATTATATCTCAGGTTCCTTTATCTCTAACCTTGTTCTATCTATGTCTATATAATATGAGTAGATATGTATCTATTAACTTGATAACAAAATTATCCTTTCCTTCAAAAACAGGAAGGGGAAACTTAAAGAGGACACTAAGGATTAATTCATGTATCCATCTAAGGGCCATTTACTTTTCCATACAAATGAGTATTTCTCTTAAAAGTCATTTCTATATTTGCTTAAGGATGTAGATTCAAGAAAGAGGAGAAAGAATATAAATGAGGCATCATTATTTGATCTACAGTAATTTGTCAAAGCTGCAAATCATTGCTTCAAGAACTCTCATACATGCCTAACACTGTCTTCATTAGATAATTACTTGTTATAAATCAGCACAGACTGGAGTCTGATAGGGCATTCAGTATTCCAGATACATAGCAATTTCTTTACTTATATCAAGATAAAATACTTTAAAAGAATTTCCATTGATTAAAAACATATTTTGTGTTCACCTATGAGTTTTTTTTTAAGAAATAGCTTTTTGTCACGTGTTTATCTGCAATAAATAACCTTAAAATATTCCAATAAAATGACTTGGTCTCATATATAATAATACAGGCAATGTACAGAGCATTTAAGAAATATAATTTACAATGAAGTGCTTTTGTAATGGAGCAAAAATATGGGGTTGCCATGTTTATACAACAAAAACATAATATTAAGGATGGTTTATGTCTCTGAAAATAGTGAGAAGTTATAAAAATGGCAAGTATTTTTTATTTCTTCCTGCTGAAAGTAAGTTAGCTTGCATTATCTTCAGTATGTTCAATCTTCACCCTGGGGAGGAATATGTCTTTGTACTTATGCCTACCGAGTGTGAGGGTAAGCCTGATTCACAAATTAGAAGGGACATATTCTCAATCTACCTCTTCTAACAAACAATTCCACCCACTTGCAAAGAAAAGTATACAGTTTGTAAATTTCAACATGAACTTTTTACTTTTGACTGTATGATTCTTATTGCTGCTGCTGTTGCTGCTGCTATTGTTGGTAGGATCCTAAACTATTCATCTCTAGGAAACGTTCTGATAATTAACTTGAAAATTCTAAAATAATTTGAAATAACTGATATATTTTAAATGTTGTAAAGGTTTAATTCAAATAAGCCACATGTTGAATAGAATTTGGCTATCTTTTATTCCTACCATGGAATAGAAAAAGCCATATACCATGAGAGAAGAAACCACGTCTGCCTATAATTTCCCTCAGCATCTATATTCAGAAAGCATCATGCACACTAAAAACACAGACTTCCCTTCATTTTATGTCCATTAGACTTGAGGCATAGAGGCTCCTAAAACAAACCAAGAGGGGGAGAGTATGGAGAAAGATTGCAAAGAAGATGAACGATAATAATAAAACAATGCAAGAACAAATAATCAGTCAATAATTCTTCACTCTTTCAAACTAAACTAGAATATATTAGTGAGCAATGAGATAAAGAAAGAAATAAAACTCACACATAATCAGCAGTTATCCAATTAAAATTTCTATCATAAAATACATCCACATTGAATTGCTAAGCAAATATGCTTTCTCAAAACTATTAGAACTTTAACAACAGGACATTTCCTTTTTATGACTCAATAGGTATACATAAAAAGTAGACCTTTCTGGACACACAATAGTCAAATAAAACAGTCCAGCACCCCACATTCAATAGGAAACTTTTCTGTCTCTTAACATTTACTTTTTGTCAATTTCTTGACTTCTTTACTCACCTCCCTCATTCTAATAATAGTTCACAGAAATCAGAACATCAACACTAGCAATGACACAGAAGGATTTTTAATAGGCTTGTGTATAATGGGAAGCTTAATAACTTCATGTGCATATTAAGATGTTCGCTGACTCAATTAGTTGACTGTGCAGCTAAGGCTCTACTTTGCTAATCCTCTCTGCCCTGTTGCTCTGGTAAGTTTCCCAGAAATAGAGAGTCTGTATGTAGCCGCACATCTTGAATAAAAAGAGCATTTATCCTCATCTAGATGACATGGTGACATATGCATAGAATGAGTTGTTTTTCCAATTGGAATTGTCATAAAAATAAGATGTCTGCATGCTTGTGTGTGTATGTATGTATGAAGAGACAGTAAGGGAAGAAATCATTTGAAGAATCCAGCGAGTATACATTAACACTTCAAAGCCATCTAGAAAGCTTTCCTACACTTTAGTGCAAGATTTATTCCAAAGTGTATACAATATAAATTTCAATACAGTAAATTTTGATATATCTTAAAATACAACATAACCTTCACTTAAGCTTTATCACAGATCTTCATGAATTATTATGATTCTTTAATCATCATGGCCATTGTTGCACAGATCACCTTTATCTCTATTTTGGTCAGCTACACAAAATATTTGTTGTTGTTCATTTGCTAAGGCGTGTCTGTTTCTTTGCAATCCCATGAACTGCAGCATGCCAGGCTTTCCTGTCGTTCACTATCTCCCAGAGTTTGCTCAAACTCATGTCCATTGAGTCAGTGATGCCATCCAACCATCTCATCCTATGTGGTGATTTTGGAGATTAGGAAAGTGAAATCTGACACTATTTCCACATTTTCCCCATCTATTTGCCCTGAAGTGATGGAGCCAGATGCCATGATCTTAGTATTTTAAATGCTGAGTTTTAAGCCAGCTTTTTCACTCTCCTCTTTCACCTTCATCAAGAGGCTCTTTTGTTCCTCTTCACTTTCTGCCATTAAAGTGGTGTCATCTGCATATCTGAGACTGTTGATATGTCTCCTGTCAATCTTGATTCCCAGCTTGTGCTTCATCCAGTCTGGTATATCACTTGATGAACTCTGCATATAAGTAAAATAAGCAGAGTGACAGTATACAGCCTTTATATACTCCTTTCCCAATTTTGAACCAGTCTGCTGTTCTAACTGTTGTTTCTTTGCCTGCGTACAGGTTTCTCAGGAGGCAGATAATGTGTTCTGGTATTCCCATCTCTTTAAGAATTTTTAGTCAAAGGCTTAACATATTCAGTGAAGCAGAAGTAGATTGGGGGGGGTTGTTGGCAATTTGATCTCTGGTTCCTCTGCCTTTTTTAAATCCAGCTTGTACATCTGGAAGTTCTCGGTTCACTTACTGCTAAAGCCTAGTTTGAAGGATTTTGAGCATAATCTTGCTGGCATGTGAAGTGAGTGCAATTGTACAAGTAATTTGAACATTCTTTGGCATTGCTTTTCTTTGGGATTTGAATGAAAACTGACTTTTCCAGTCTTGTGGCCACTGCTGAGTTTTCCAAATTTGCTGGCATAATGAGTGCAACACTTTAACAGCATCATCTTTTAGGATTTGAAATAGCTTAGCTGGAATTCCATCACCTCCACTAGCTTTGTTCATAGTAATGCTTTCTAAGGCTCACTTGACTCACAGTCCAGGATATCTGGCTCTAGGTGAGTGACCACACCATCATGGTTATCTGGGTCATTTAGAGCTTTTTTGTACAGTCTTCTGTGTATTCTTGCCACCTTTTCTTAATCTCTTCTGCTTCTTTTAGGTCCTTGCCATTTTTGCCCATTATTGTGCCTATCTTTGCATGAAATGTTCCTTTGGTACCTCTAATTTTCTTAAAGAGAACTTTGATAGTCAAAATGTGGTTCCCAGACTAGCATGATCGCCAACACCTGAGGGCTTGTTAGAAAAGCAGAAACTCAGTTTCCCACACCAGACTACTGTGTCTAGATTTTAGCAAGATCTCTAGGTGGTGTGTGTACTCACAAACTTTGGAAATTACTGTGTGAGAATATGCATTATCATAAGAAAAAATCCTATAAAATGTTTTAACTGTACATGTGCAGATACATGTGCACACACTCTTTTAATACAACAATACTGTGAGACAGCTGTTATCATTGCCATTTTAATGATGAGGAAAAATGAGGCATGGGGAGCTTAAATGTCTTGCCAGTGTCATATCACTAGTGAGTTGCAGGACTGAGAATCTAACTAAGCAGTCTGGCCCCCTCCCATTAGAATGGTTCTGTTCATAATTAATTATTAAGTCTTAAATATTACAACAGCAACTAGGCTCACTTATAGACATGAGACTAAAACAGAAATGGTAGAAGATAAAGCATATCTGCACTTTATCTTAATGTATTTTTTAATCCTCTGAGAGTTAAAATTCTTCAATTAAAAAAAAAACAAAACTAAACCTATCTGGGAGTGGACAAACAAAGAAAATCAATGTCTTTTAAAATCAAGGTCTCTTAAGGTCTTAGATTGAATTTGCTCCAATATTTTTCTTTTTGCAAAAATAGTATTGCTGAAACAGCTCAGAAAACTCAGTTTAAAATGTATGATTAATTTCACCTATGCAGTGGTCTTTCACGCTCTGTCCTGAAAGCAATCTGCTTATTTTCCTATATTGAGTGATATAGTATAGACAGATTTACTTCAGACTATTAGGTATTACAGAATCTTTCTAGATGAAAGTTTTTTGTTGTTGTTTGTTTGTTTTTTAACTTAGCCACAGTTTATATCCTTTGAAACCCTGAGGGGATATTTCAAAGAGTTACATGGGTATTGAATTCGGTTCACTGTGTTTAAGATCTTTCCTCATGATATTTGGATTTCAGATATTGTATTTTAGAAGCTAAGCTGTTCTGCAAAAAGTAATGGTTATTTCTTTCAGAAGGTAAGACTTATAGTTAAATATGATGGTACTTTTAATTGGAATTTTATTATTTGGACTTAATTCTGGTTGAATCCCAATACTCCAATTTTATACTTGAATAAAAAAAGATATTTACACAAAGTTTTTGATATACAATGCTCTCCTGTCCAATTCAGTTCAGAATCAAAGCTGAGAGGAGAGGACAGAACATTAAAAAACATTAGTATTGCCATGTTTGCAATAGTTCTAAACTTGTAAAACTACCTTTTATAGAAAATGAACTCTAGGGAAAAAAAAATGAAATCAGAAACAGCTGAATAAAAAGCATGATGATTGAACAATCGAAAAGGCCTTTAGTGCATTCATAGTTCAAAAACATCTCTGATGAGTATCACATTCTTGTAATTAGAGTCTGAATTAAGCAAAGAACCCCTGATTTTCTTGTTAATATTTAACTTAGCCTTAAATAATTTGCTACATTAAAGATTAACTTGCTACATTCTTTAAAAAGACTTAGATATGTATACACCTCTGTAAAATTTGTTCCTCCTTCAAATCAAAATCAAGAAGTATTTATGCATTATGAGGATACACATTTTGCAAAGATAAGTAGGGTGTAGTTAAATAGAGCTATCAATTAGAAAAGAATTGTTTAATTCAGTTCTGGATTAATTTATATGCATAGATCTACAAGGAAGTCAATCTAATCTGATCTGACCCCAATCCTGGAAAACTAGGCCACTAAAACAAAAATGATAGTGTGCCTATGAGCCTTATACTACATCACTAATGAGCCAAAGAATAGAAGTAGAATCTTTAAAAAAACAAGTTAAATCATCGTTGTTGTTTTTTTTTTTTACATGCTTAGATATTTTTGAGCTGTAAAAACACTGCTATTTGTGCGACTAAAAGGTATTTTTCTCAAAATATCTTTTTTAACTTCAACATGACTTTCTCAATCCTGAGACTTAACTTCTATGTCATCAATCTATTATAAATAAAAACAAAAACACTTCCTAGGTAAGGTAAACTCCTTCACACAATTAAAAAGTTTGAGAAAAGTGCAGGTCTTTTTAGTTCCTAAAAAGTTATCCTGCTTTATCTCTAGTTCTGGTCCTCACCCATAAAAGACTGTTGTGATTTCTCCAAACATTTTTACTACATGGCATACTACTAATTCAATGGACTTGAGTCTATCAAATTCATTTCCCAGTTAATTATAACTTCAGCATTCTGTTAGAAAATTGAAGTTGGATAGAATGACAGGAATTTCAGAATAGAGAAAGAGTTGTTTCCAGCAGAAAGGAAGAATATGTTCTCATATTCATCCTGTATTTCAACTCCTTGAGGTTCTTTTTATGTACTTTTCACTGTGTTCAGAGGAAATTAATCTTCAAAAATTCATTTGAATACAAATTTTCCTTGTAAGTAGTACACACACACACACACACACATACACACAATAAAAAATGTATGTATATTAGATATTCATAGTAAAGATTAGATAGCTTTTATGATATAGTAATCATTAACATTCAGCATATTTACAATTTCCCCTATGAAACTTTCACTGGTTAGAACCAATAGTAATTTTGGAAATTATCTGTCTATATTTCTCAGTTGCCTTTCAGTTGTATAAGATGCTAAATGGGAACCTTTAAAAAATTTTTATACAGGGCCTGTCACATATATAAAAAAATTTCCATATGGATATATTATAACATTCCCTTTGATGAATGGTAAATATTTAAATTTTATACTTGTCTATTCTCAACAAATTGCTTCATTTAAATTACAAAATGTAGCTGCTTACCAATATCAGTGACTCTTCTAGTTTAGAACTTGGTAAACATTAAATCTTGGTTTAGAACATTAAACTATTGATCAAAAGGTTTAAATTTCAGTTATCTCATTTGCATAATGTGGGAGTTGTACTAAATGGTCTTAAGGTCCCTTAGAGCTCTGAAATTCAAAGACTATAAATATGGCAACATCTGAACATGTACATTTTGCTATTTTAGTAGATACAAAATTATGACCCTAGAAGAGGCATTAGGGATCAGTATAATCCTCTGATTTTATAGCTAAAGAAAAGAAAACATAATAAAGTTAAAAGGCCTGTCCAAGGCCACATTGCTAGTTAGTTGCAGTACCTGAATTAGAACCCTGTAGTATGCAAAATGATGGCCTAAATGAGATTATCTGCTGTGGTCTGTGGTAAAAATATTTCATTACTAGTAATTATAACTATAATTATAACTATAACTATAGTAATAGAACTATTAGTCAACACCCAAATTTTTGAAAAGTATGATTTACATAAAATAGCTCAAAGTAATATTTCAAATCATCTCTTTTCTTGTTGCTTCTGAGAGCTATACTCATAATAGGAGAAGAAGTTTCTAAGAAAAAATAAACTATAAAGGCTAATTTCATATATATTACTTAGAAGAACTTTTGTATGTAACCTATAAAATTTTCCAATGTGAGAAAGATAAAAATAAACTGTCAGATGATCATGTGCTTTATTTTTATTTTAGTGGAACTGAGACAATAATTACTATGATTATTGATTAAAATAAGGAAAAACCTGGTTCAGTAAACACTGTCACTTCTATTCTATTCTCTATTTGGAATGTTCAGTATTCAATAAAGATGCAAATTAACAAATTGCAGAAATCATGGTAAGACAGATTGTCTATAATTATTCATTATTTAGTGATTTCCTTGATATACTCGCTAGTTGTTGAGTGTTCTGTTGACCCAATCAGTTATGACAGTTGCAATTTACTGTACAATTTAAAAGTGTCATGGGGCAAAATATACTGCTATAGTGCTTCTCATTTATTAAAATTTATAAATTATTTTAAGACAAGATATTGGTTCGTGCCTAAAATTAAATAGTTCATATCCCCCAAGAGTTTCATCCTGCATGACTGATTATATTATCTTTCAAAAAACTATAAAAAAGAACCAAATGGCATACATTCTTCTCTTACAGGCTAAGAAAAGTGAGAAGCGAGACATAAAGTAAGTAGAAGAAAGACAGAAGAAGGTCATGAAAAGTACCACCTCATGGCTCATAAATAATAGAAATATAAACGTCAAATGAACTTTATTATATAGTATAGGTAGGCTAGTAAAAATTTAGATGCAGAGGAAAGCTTATTGTGAAGAGAAGACCACCTATTCTGTTGCTAAAGGTGATTTTTCAAGCTTACTGACATTCCAGACCTTACAGCATTGGCTTTCAAATGGCAGCCTGTGCCAAGCTCCTAGTGCTTGTCATTTTCTAACAGAAAAGACATGATAAGAGGTTGCTTTACTTAGAATGGCCTGCTATTGACTGATAAACCTCCATTTAATTCATATTAGATTTAAGATACTAATGATATACTCATCTTAGAGGCTGTTATCCAAATGGAATCCTGTAAATGTCTTCAAGTTTCCAACTTTAGGATTTACTTTTCCTTTTGATCCATGACTTGTGACTTTTTATTTTTGGGAGGGGGATTATCTCTAGTATAAATCCTTCATTGCCATTACAAAGCCTAGATACTTCAAATGAGATGTCATATTTTGATTGGCTTGTAAGGTGATTGCATTTCCTGCATAAGAAAGTTGGGTATGATAGGATGGTAGAGTAAGATTTGTTTCACCTGCTTTCTTATTATGATATATATTTTAACTTTCTTAAGTTTGAATAAAAAAAAAAATTGGCTTTTCAAAAGCATGTCAGTTTAAGTGATAAAATTAATACAAATTACAGAGCATCTGCCACTAGATCATTGTTTATATCTGCCTAAACTCATTCAGTATAAAAACTACTATCAAGTATGCCTTATTCTTCCCCAAGCAATGGCAGATAGCTGAACTCTTGGGTGGAACCATTTTTTCTAATCTATTTCTATACACTATTATTTATATAACACACCAGGGACTAAAATAAGCTGGAAGTCATAGACAGTATTCATGACTGCAATGATGTTCCTGTAAGAATGCATAAAAATGACTTTGATATTACTGTTAGCTTAAAAAATGTTACTCTATGTGAAGATTTTTCTTTCAATAGAAGGATAAAGCTAAAGCTGTTGTCAATTGGCAACACAATGAAAATTATCAGGCATTTGTCTTTCTTATACTTTCAGAATCCAAGAGCATTGAGTTTAGTCCCTTTCTTCATGTGGGGCAAAACTAACAGAATTGATAGTTGATACTGTACTCTTTAGAAATACTGATTGATTTATCTTTCAAAATCCTTGACTTCAGATTTGTTGAGCTAATTTGTATTATTTATTTATTATACTTTTCCCTCCCTGCACTGACACTACTATACAGGCTAACAATGAACACAGTTTTAGGAAACTCTTCATATACATAGCCAGCTGAGATAGAATTAACCTAGGTTGATAATTAACCTTTGAAAAGAGTGTAACTTCGCTTTCTTATTTTGAATGATGCATTTCCTATTTGTTTCACATTACAATATTAACAAAATGATGTCATTCACTTTCATTCTTGTTATGATATGGAAATTAATGTGTGACTTTGTTCAAAAATGCATTTAAAAATATTGGAGGACTTATGGAGTCAAATTTCCTGGGTATTTGGCAACAAGAAAAAGTACCTATTTAAAATTTATATGAGTAATATTTGCTAAATTGTAGATTTAGATGATTTTTTCTGACATCTTTTGGAAATGTAATGGCTACTGCCCCCTTAAATATATAAACCAGTATTGCTCTTCTTTCTATTTATAACAAACTGAATTTTATAGATGAGTAATTAACACAGTGCTAGTATATCAAATTTGCCTGAAAAAATATATGGATAGTTTTATTCTGCCTTTAGCTGTCTGACTCCTAATGTTCTTAATTATGAAGGGCTGAATTTTAAAGATCCATTATTAGGTGAGCTTTTTAAAGTTACCAATTGTTTTTTACCAATTTCTACGTTTAGAATTAGATATTCAACTAATCAAACATTCAATTAATAATTACTGTGGCGTTATTCACCTCAACAGTCTCTGCAGAACAAGAAAAAAATTGGCATTTCTCTGAGTAGTATTCTAGTCAATCAAATTCTTCTATATCAATTAATTAGATTACTTGTATAGGATCAATCAAAATGTGTTCCAGGGAATGATAAATTACTGCATTTTTTTTGTGTGAACCAACTAGTACCATGTTAAGAGTACTAAGCAAACTTGATCTAGTGAAAGAAAAATGAAAGTCAAAGAGATGTGTCAACCTGAGATATATTCAAGTAGGGAGATTTATCATTTTTTTAAATTAATGAAAAATATATTCCTCTTTATTTTAATGTAGAATTTCTTTAGCCCTACATGTTCTTGGAATTATATATATTTTTTATTTTTGCATAACAAAAAGGAGAAAGGATAGCATTACAAGGCACTTCTTTTTTAACTGATGAAATTTTACACGTATTTTGTTACTTTAAATCCAAATTTTTGACAACAGACCAAAATTTTCAGGTAGAGAGAATTCGTGTGTGAAATGACCACATAAAATAAGAGGCTTCAAAAAATGCAGATGACATAACTTTTTTTTTTTTTTTATAAATTTATTTATTTTAGTTGGGGGCCAATCACTTCACAACATTGCAATAGTTTTTGCCATACATTGACATGAATCAGCCATGGGTTTACATGTGTTCCCCCTCCTGGACCCCCCACCCACCTCCCTCCCCATCCCATCCCTCTGGATCATCCCATTGCCCCGGCCCTGAGCCCATATGACCCAGCAATCCCACTGCTGGGCATATACACCGAGGAAACCAGAATTGAAAGAGACGCATGTACCCCAATGTTCATCGCAGCACTGTTTACAATAGCCAGGACATGGAAGCAACCTAGATGTCCATCAGCAGACGAATGGATAAGGAAGCTGTGGTACATATACACAATGGAATATTACTCAGCCATTAAAAAAAATACATTTGAATCGGTTCTACTGAGATGGATGAAACTGGAGCCCATTATACAGAGTGAAGTAAGCCAGAAAGAAAAACAATACAGTATACTAATGCATATATATGGAATTTGAAAGATGGTAACGACATAACTTTTGCAATTGAAAATCATTAAAATGTGGAAGTCTTTTTTCCCCTTTATTTAGGGGGATTTTTTTTTTCTGAAAATGAACTGTTACAACTGGTAAACTGAAGACTGACGAATATCTTTAGCAACATTTTTCTCACTATTTCTTCCAAAGAAACATGGATATTTTCTATGATCAGTTAAATTATAACATATCAGCAGATAATTAGAAATTTTGAAGTATTAATTATTAATCTTTTCGTTCCAGCTCACCCATAGTGAGAGAGTAGCAAAGCATCCTCTGTTTAAGGGGGAACACACACACACACACTCACACACACACATGTTGGCTACATGTGTATGAACTACTCAGAAATCTCTAAAGTTTAACATGGTAGACCTTCACTAATATTTCTATGTGTCTCAGAACTTAGTCTGAATTATAATATCAGAACAATCCTTTACAAAAGAATGTCAGAAAGTATTTTTAAGTCTTCTCTTCATAAATTATATTTTACCTGATGCTACTTGCAAATAAATATATATTCAATATATGAACATAAAGTGAAAATGAAAGTGTTACTTGCTCAGTCATGTCTGACTCTTTGTAACCACATGGACTGTAGCCAACCAGGCTCCTCTGTCCATAGAATTTTCCAGGCAAGAATACTGGAGTGGTTAGCCATTTCCTTTTCCAGGAGATCTTCCTGACCAAGGGATCAAACACAGGTCTTCTGCATTGCAGGCAGATTCTTTACCATCTGAGCCACCAAGGAAACCATATGAAATAGTGAAGTGAAAGTTGCTCAGTCATGTCCAACACTTTGCAACCCCAAGGACTATCCAGTCCATGGAACTCTCTAGGCCAGAATACTGGAGTGGATAGCCTTTCCCTTCTACAGAGGATCTTCCCAACCCAGGGATTGAGCCCAGGTCTCCCATATTGCAAGCAGATTCTTTACCAGCTGAGCCACAAGGGAAGCCCTATGAACATAGGGCCATATGTAATCTAGTGTGTTTAGAGTAGTCCCAAGAAGATCACACTGTCCTCAAGTCTCTTAATGATATATCTTGACATATACAATTCTCAGCAACATACAGTCACATTCTGTTGTCTACTACAGCCGTGGTCTTGTAAGTCTCCACAAGATTCTTTGAAAATGAAAAGGTATAATCTGTTACGGTATTCACAGTCACCCAGAAGCAACCAATAATACTTTATATAGGCTGGATTTCTGTTTGCTTATATTTTTACTAATTAGCTAGCTTCAAAGAGCAGGGTCTATTTGAAATGATACACATAATTTGATGGGGTTATGATGGGAGAAAAGCTCTGTGACATTGGCTGTCAGCCAAGGAAGAAAAAACTTCATAGAATGGCATTAAGCAACCCTCATACCAAAAACTAAAGTAAGGAAATAGCAATTATGAAATTTAAAAACTAAAAAACCTTCAAGTAGAATGAGAGAATGTTTTATTAAACTTGTCTCCTGAAGGATAAATGATTGGACTGAGTCTGCTTGTTTCTTCTTTATCTTAAAAAGGGAAGTTAAGGGGGTGGTCCTAAGATGGTGGACGAATAGGATGGGGAGACCACTTTCTTCCCCACAAATTCATCAAAAGATCATTTGAATGCTGAGCAACTTCCACAAAACAACTTCTGAAAGCTGGCGGAGGACACCTGGCATCCAGAAAGGCAGCCCATTGTCTTCAAAAGGAGGTAGGACAAAATATAAAAGACAAAAAGAGAAAAAAAAAAAAGAGTTAGGGATGGAGACCCATCCCGGGCAGGGAGTCGTGAAGGAGGAGAAGTTTTCAAACACCAGGAAACCCTCTCACCAGCGGGTCTGTGGGGAGTTTTGGAATCTCAGAGGGCAACATAACCAGGAGGGGGAAAAAAAACAAAACACAGAATATGTGCCTAATGGCAACTCCCAGCAGAGAAGTAGCCCAGACGCTCACATCTGCCACCAATGAGCAGGGGCTGGACAGGGAGACACAGGTTGCATGCTTAGGGTAAAGACCAGAGGACAATCTGAAGGAGCTAAAGTGAGATAGCAACCCAAACTGTGGGATAGCCAGAGAGAGAGAAAGAGGAGAGAGAGAGAGAGAGAGAGAGAGAGAACTTTCCCATGAAAAGCTCTAACCTAAGGTGCAGCCGGGCCCACTCACAGAACAAAGGATTGAATGAATACCAAAAGAGAGCTAGCGAGCTACACATTGCCCAATCCTCCCACTGGAGGCATAGAGGCAGGTGGGCAACAGCCAGAGCTGGAAGACAAGGGGCAATCTCGGCCCCAGAGACAGCATCCTCCACCAAACTGTGTGCAGGCTCCCAGTTGCTAACCAAATCTTCCTGGGATCCTGGATGGTTGACATCTGCCAGGAGGGCCACAGTCAGAGATCAGCTCCCCAGAGGAGACACACAGCACACCTGAGATGGCACTCTCACAGTGCACCCAGGAAACTGAGCGACTGGGACTGGGGAGGTGATTAAGATGCACAGCCCACCTGGGACAGTGCACTCACCAAGCACTTGGTAGCCTGACCTGCTTGGACCTGGGAAGGGCACAAAACACACTCCCAACCGAGTCTGTGCCTTTATGGAGTACTCAAGAACATGAACTTGAGCAGCTTAGACCTGGGAAATGCACGAAATGCAGGGCCCACTTTGGACAGTTCCCCTGCAGAGAAACCTGGAGCCTGAGCAGTGTAGACTCAGAAAGCACACGCCACTATGAGCTGGGACAAGCCATTGTGGTCCATACACTGCGAGCACTCCCCACACACACCAGTGATATTTGTTTCCAGTGTTCCTCCCTCTCCACAGCACAACTGAACAAGTGAGCCTAAATAAATGAACCCCTTTGGCCCCTGATGTCAGGACATAAATTAGACACTGCTTTGCTTTGGGGTATTTCTTATAAATTTTGTACCTTTAAGAATCTAATCTTCAGTATCCATTTATACTTAGGGGTGTGATTACTGACTTGATTGTTCTCTCCCCTTTTGACTCTCTATTTTCTTCCCCAGTTTACCTCTATCTCCTCCTTCCCCTTTCTCTTCTCTACTTAATTCTGTGAATCTCTCTGGGTGTTACAGGCTGTGGAGAACACTTAGGGTATTGATTACTGGCTAGATTGGTCTCTCTTCTTTTGACTGACCCTCTTCTCCTCCTGGTCACCTCTATCTCTCTCTTCTATTTCATCTTATCTATGTAACTCCGTCAACCTCTCTGGGAGTTCCAGACTTTGGAGACAACATAGGGAATTGATTACTGGCTAGACTGTGCTTGCCCCTTTTGATTCCCCCTCTTCTCCTCATTGTCACATCTAACTCCCTCCTCCCTCTTCTCTTCTCCATATAACTCTGTAAAACTCTCTGGGGGTCCCTCATTGTGGAGAATATTTTCACAATTAACCTAAGTGTTTTATTATCTGTGCTGTATGAATGGAGAAGTCATGAGGCTAATATAAGAACAAGACTGAAAGCCAGAGGCATGAGGCTTAAATCCAAAACTTGAGAATACCAGAAAACTGCTGACTCCAGGGAACATTAATAGATGAGAGCTCATCCAAAGCACACTTCATTGTACTCCAGAGAGAAGAGATACAGCTCCACCCACCAGAACACAGACGCAAGCTTCCCTAACCAGGAAACCTTGACACGTCACTAGTCCAACCCCCTCCACCCAAAACGGAACAGTCTCCACAATAAAGAGGAACCACGAACTTCCAGCATACAGAAAGGCCACCCCAAACAGAGCAATCTAAACAAAATGAAAAGGCAGAAAAATAGTCAGCAGGTAAAGGAACATAATAAATGCCCACCAAACCAAACAAAAGAGGAGGAGATAGGGAGTCTACTTGAAAAAGACTTCAGAATAATGATAGAAAAGATGATCCAAAAACTTGAAAACAAAATGGAATTACAGATAAATAGACTAGAGACAAGGATTGATAAGATGCAAGAAATGTTTAACAAGGACCTAGAAGAAATAAGAAAGAGTCAATCAATAATGAATAATGCAATAACTGAGATCAAAAGCACCCCTGGAGGGAACCAACAGTAGAATAACTGAGGCAGAAGAGAGGATAAGTGAGGTGGAAGATATAATGGTGGAAATAAATGAAGCAGAGAGGAAAAAAGAAAAAATAGAATTAAAAGAAGTGTGGGCAACCTCAGAGACCTCTGGGACAATGTTAAACGCTCCAACATTCAAATCATAAGAATCCCAAAAGAAGAAGACAAAAAGAAAGGCATGAGAAAATACTTGAGGAGATAATAGTTGAAAACTTCCCTAAAATGGGGAAGGAAATAGCCACCCAAGTCCAGGAGACCCAGAGAGCCCCAAACAAGATAAACTGAAGGTGAAATACCCTCAAGACACATATTAATCAAATTAGCAAAGATCAAACATAAATAACAAATATTAAAAGCAGCAAGGGAAGAACAACAAATAACACAGAAGGGAATTCCCATAAGGATAACAGCAGATCTTTCAATAGAAACTCTTCAGGCCAGAAGGGAATGGCAGGACATACTTAAAGTGATGAAAGAGAAAAATCTAAAACCCAGATTACTGTACCCAGCAAGGATCACATTCAAATATGAAGGAGAAATCAAAAGCTTCACAGACAAGCAAAAGCTGAGAGAATTCAGCACCACCAAACCAGCTCTTCAACAAATGCTAAAGGATCTTCTCTAGACAGGAAACACAGAAAGGGTGTATAAACTCGAACCACAAACAACACAGTAAGTGGCAACAGGATCATACTTATCAATAATTACCTTAAATGTAAATGGATTGAATGCCCCAACTAAAAGACAAAGACTGGCTGAATGGATACAAAAACAAGACCCCTATATATGCTGTCTACAAGAGACCCACCTCAAAACAAGAGACACATACAGACTGAAAGTGAAGGGCTAGAAAAAGATATTTCACACAAATGGAGACCAAAAGAAAGCAGGACTCGCAATACTCATATCAGATAAAATAGACTTTGAAATAAAGGTTGTGAAAAGAGACAAAAAAGGGACACTACATAATGATCAAAGGGTCAATCTAAGAAGAAGATATAACAGTTATAAATACATATACACCCAACTTAGGAGCATTGCAATATATAAGGAAAATGCTAACAAGTATGAAAGGGGAAATTAACAATAACACAATAATAGGGGGAGACTTTGATACTCCCACTCACACATATGGATAGTTCAACTACACAGAAAATTAGCGAGGAAACACAAACTTTAAATGATACAATGGACCAGTTAGACCTAACTGATATCCATAGGACATTTCACCCCAAAACAATGAATTTCACCTTTTTCTCAAGTGAATGTAGAACCTTCTCCAGGATAGATCACATCCTAGGCCATAAATCTAAGCTTGGTAAATTAAAAAAAAAATGAAATCATTTCAAGCATCTTTCTGAGCACATGTCATAAGATTAGATGTCAACTATAGGACTAATACTATTAAAAATACAAATATATTGAAGCAGAACAACACGCTTCTGAATAACCAAAAAATCACAGAAGAAATCAAAAATGCTTGGAAATTAATGAAAATGAAAACATGACAACCCAAAACCTATGGGATTCAGTAAAAGCAGTGCTAAGGGGAAGGTTCACAGCAATTCAAGCTTACCTCAAGAATGAAGAGAAAAATCCAATAAATAACCTAGCTTAACCCCTACAAAACTTGATAAAAGGAGAAATAACGAACCCCAGGGTTTATTCAAGTAAAGAAATCTTTAAAATTAGGGTAGAAATAAATGAAAAAGAAACAAAGGATACTACAGCAAAAATCAACAAAACTAAAAGCTGGTTCTTTGAAAAGATAAATAAAATAGACAAGCCATTAGCCAGGCTCATGAAGAAAAAAAGAAGAATCAATTCAACAAAATTAGAATTGAAAATGGAGAAATCACAACAGACAACTCAGAAATACAAAGAATCATAAGAGACTACTATGAGCAACTATATGACAATAAATTGGACAACTTGGAAGAAATGGATGAATTCTTAGAAAATATTGCCTTCCAAAACTGAATCAGGAAGAAATAGAAAATCTTAACAGATTCATCACAAGCATGGAAATCGAAACTGTAATCAAAAATCGTCTAACAAACAAAAGCCCAGGACCAGGTGACTTCACAGCTGAATTCTACCAAAAATTTAGAGAAGAGCTAACACCTATCCTACTCAAACTCTTCCCAAAAATTGCAAAGGGAAGTGAGCTCTGAAACTCATTCTATGAGGCCAACATCACCCTAATACCAAAACCAAAGATACCACAAAAAAAGAAATTACAGGCCAATATAACTGATGAACATGGATGCAAAAATCCTAAACAAAATTCTAGCAATCAGAATCCAACAACATATTAAAAAGAACATGCATCAAGGCTAAGTGGGCTTTATCTGAGGGAGGCAAGGATTCTTCAACATTCACAAATCCATCAATGTGATACACCATATTAACAAATTGAAAGATAAAAACCATAAGATTACCTCAGTAGATGCAGAGAAAGCCTTTGACAAAATTCAACATCAATTTATGATAAAAGCCCTCCACAAAACAGGCATAGAAGAAACATACTCAACATAATAAAAGTCATACATGATAAACCCACAGAAAACATTATCCTCAATGGTGAAACACTGCAAGCATTGCCCCTAAATTCAGGAACGAGATACGAGTGCCCACTCTCACCACTAGTATTCAACATAGTTTTGGAAGTTTTAGCCACAACAATCAGAGAAGAAAAAGAAATAAGAGGAATCCAGATTGGAAAAGGAGAATGAAAACTCTCACTGTTTGCAGATGGCATGATCTTCTACAAAGAAAACCCTAAAGACTCCACAGAAAATTGCTAAAGCTAATAAATGAATATAGTAAAGTTTCAGGATACAAAATTAACACGCAGAAATCCCTTGCATTCCTATACACTAACAATGAGAAAACAGAAAGAGAAATTAAGGAAACAATTCCATTCACCATTGCAACAACAACAAAAATAAAATACATCAGAATAAATCTACCTAAAGAAACAAAAGACCTATATATGCAAAACTATAACACACTGATGAAAGAAATCAAAGATGACACAAATAGATGGAGAAATATACCACGTTCATGGATTGAAAGAATCAGTTCAGTTCAGTTCAGTCGCTCAGTCGTGTCCGACTCTTTGCGATCCCATGAATGGCAGCACGCAATGCCTCTCTGTCCATCACCAACTCCCGGAGTCTACCCAAACCCATGTCCATCGAGTCGGTGATGCCATCCAACCATCTCATCCTCTGTCGTCCCCTTCTCCTCCTGCCCCTAATCCTACCCAGCGTTAGGGTCTTTTCCAATGAGTCAACTCTTCGCATGAGATGGCCAAAGTATTGGAGTTTCAGCTTCAACATCAGACCTTCCAATGAACACACAGGATTGATCTCTTTTAAGATGGATTGATTGGATCTTCTTGCAGTCCAAGGGACTCTCAAGAGTCTTCTCCAACACCACAGTTCAAAAGCATCAATTCTTCGGCACTCAGCTTTCTTCACCGCCCAACTCTCACATCCATACATGACCACTGGAAAAACCATAGCCTTGACTAGACGGACTTTTGTTGGCAAAGTAATGTCTCTGCTTTTAAATATGCTATCCAGGTTGGCCATAACCTTCCTTCCAAGGAGTTAACATCTTTTAATTTCATGGCTGCAATCACCATCAGCAGTGATTCTGGAGCCCCAAAAAATAAAGTCTGACACTGTTTCCACTGTTTCCCCATCTATTTCCCATGAAGTGATGGGACCAGATGCCATGATCTTAGTTTTCTGAACGTTGAGCTTTAAGCCAAAGAATCAATATAGTGAAAATGAGTATACTACCCAAAGCAATCTATAGATTCAATGCAATCCCTACCAAGCTTCCAACGGTATTTTTCAGAGAACTAGAACAAATAATTTCACTATTTGTATGGAAAGACATGTAACCTCGAATAGCCAAAGCAATCTTGAGAAAGAAGAATGGAACTGGAGGAATCAACCTGTCTGACTTCAGATTATACTACAAAGCTACAGTCATCAAGACAGTATTGTACTGGCACAAAGATAGAAGTATATATCAATGGAACAAAATAGAAAGCCCAGTGATAAATCCACACACCTATGGACACCTTATCTTTGACAAAGGAGGCAAAAATATATGATGGAGAAAAGGCAATCTCTTTAACAAGTGGTGCTGGGAAAACTCAGAGAAGGCAATGGCAACCCACTCCATTACTCTTGCCTGGAAAATCTCATGGACGGAGGAGCCTGGTAGGCTGCAGTCCATGGGGTTGCTAAGAGTCGGACATGACTGAGCGACTTCACTTTCACTTTTCACTTTCATGCATTGGAGAAAGAAATGGCAACCCACTCCAATGCTCTTGCCTGGAAAATCCCAGAGATGGCGGATCCTGGTGGGCTGCCGTCTATGGGGTCACACAGAGTTGGACACGACTGAAGCGACTTAGCGGCAGCAGCAGCAGCTGGTTAAACTTGTCAACCATCTGTAAAAGAATGAAACTAGAACACTTTCTAATACAATACACAAAAATAAACTCAAAATGGATTAAAGATCTAAATCTCAGACCAGAAACTATACAAAACACTCTCTGACATAAATCACAGCAGGACCCTTTATGACCCACCTCCCAGGGTGATGGAAATAAAAGCACAAATAAACAAGTGGGACCTAACTAAACTTAAAAGCTTTTGAACAATGAAGGAAACTATCAACAAGGTGAAAAGACAGCCTTCAGAATGGGAGAAAATAATAGCAAATGAAGCAACAGACAAACAATTAATATCAAAAATATACGAGCAGCACATGCAGCTCAATTCCAGAAAAATAAACGACCCAATCAAAAAATAGGCCAAAGAACTAAACAGACATTTCTCCAAAGAAGACATACAGATGGCTAACAAGCATATGAAAAAATGCTCAACATCACTCATTATCAGAGAAATGCAAATCAAAACCACAATGAGGTACCATCTCATTCCGGTCAGAATGGCTACTACCCAAAAGTCTACAAGCAATAAATGCTGGAGAGGGTTTGGAGAAAAGGGAACCCAGTTACACTGTTGGTGGGAATGCAAACTAGTACAGCCACTATGGATAACAGTATGGAGATTCCTTAAAAAACTGGGAATAGAACTGCTATATGACCTAACAATCCCACTGCTGAGCATACACACTAAGAAAACCAGAGTGGAAAGAGATACAGGCACCCCAATGTTCATCGCAGCACTGTGTACAATAGCTAGGACATGGAAGCAACCTAGATGTCCATCGGCAGACAAATGGATAAGAAAGCTGTGGTACATATACACAATGGAATATTACTCGGCTATTAAAAAGAATGCATTTGAATCAGTTCTAATGAGGTGGATGAAACTGGAGGCTCTTATACAGAATGAAAGAAGTGAGAAAGAAAAACACCAATACAGTATATTAACGCATATATATGAAATTTAGAAAGATGGTAATAATGACCCTATATACGAGACAGCAAAAGAGTCACAGATGTAAAAAGCAGGCTTTCGGACTCTGTGGGAGAAAGCAAGGGTGGGATGATTTGGGAGAATGGCATTGAAACATGTATATTTACCACATGTGAAATAGATGACCAGTCCAAGTTCGATGCATGAAACAGGGCATTCAAAGCCAGTGCACTGGGACAATCCAGGGGGATGGGATGGGGAGGGAGATGGGAGGGGAGTTCGGGCCTGGGGGACACATGTGCACCAGCGGCTGATTCATGTCAGTGTATGGCAAAAACCACTGCAATATTGTAAACTAATTTGCCTCCAATTAAAATAAATTAATTAATTTAAAAAATTAATTAATTAAAAATAAAAGAATCCTCCTACAATATAAGAGCCACAGGAGACATGGGTTCGGTCCCAGGATTGGAAAGATTCCCTGGAGGAAGGCATGGCAACCTACTCTAGTATTCTTGCCTGGAGAATCCCCATGGACAGAGGAGCCTGGTGGGCTACAGTCCATAGGATCAGAAAGAGTGAGACACGGCTGAAACAACTTAGCACACATGCACAGGATGAAAGGAAAGGATGGGGGCAGAACTCTGTTTTCAAGTGAAAGGCTATGCATAATTCTTCTATATAAAAATTAAAATCTACCCCTCAGGCCAGTGTGAAGAGGGGAGACCAGAGCCTCCTGCTTGTTCTCATCATCATGCTCTACCCCTATCTACAGATACTGAGTAGTACGGATAAGGCATACTCTCTTTACATCTCAGCTCACATTTCTACCTCTTCCCTCAATCTGCCTTTCTACTGAAAAGGAAAATAAGAGTTGATACACTAAAGGGAAAGCTGAAATATTAAGATAGCAACCTAAGACTTCATCATATCTCTTAGTTGTTTAAGATTTAAAGAAGATAATCTGATTTTTTTAAATTAATAATTATCTGATATCTTTTGGTTAGGGAAAATGTCCAAAAGTTAATTTGCGTAGATAGTGTTCTATGTGTGCACTTTTAGCTATTGGAAATCATACTGAAATATTGAATTGTGGAAATTATGTGTAATCAAGCATTGTTTTATTTTAAAGGAGAATTTGAAATGAAGTTGAATGTTTTATAATTTTTTAATTAAAAAAACAATTTTACTTAAAAAAAAAAGAAGTTCGTATTTTTGGCAAAAGACTCAAGAGAATGGGTCACATAATTTCTTCATCTAATCAGCGATTTTTTATCAACCTGGAAAGTATATTTTAAACTGGTATTAATAAATCCCTCTTGCAAATTTTGGAGAAAATCTTATTCATAAAAGTTATATTTCTATTTGTTTTTGTGAACTTACGAAGAATTTTCAGATCGATTTACTATTTGGGGCAATTCATTAGTAGAAAAAAAGCAGATTGAGGATGTGATGCATTTCAAAATATGAAATGAGAACAGCATAAATTAATTCTATTGCTTAAAGACAGCATTTATTCCTCTAACAGTTTACATTCTTATTTGTAGTGCTATTGACTAACACTGCACACTTTATTGGCATCTGCTGCATATCACAAAACCCATTATTATGCACTATTTCAGAGCTATAGAGCTTCTTTTTGAAGAATGAAAGTACCTTATCATCTGTATTAGCCAAAAGAGACGATTTTGCTATGGTAAATTTTATCATCAGTTATTTTTTTTTTCCTTCAGTTCTGTTCAGTCATTCAGTCATGTCCGACTCTTTGCGATCCCATGAATTGCAGCACGTCAGGCCTCTGTGTCCATCACCAACTCCCGGAGTCTACCCAAACCTATGGCCATCGAGTCAGTGATGCCATCCAACCATCTCATCCTCTGTTGTCCCCTTATCCTCCTGCTTCCGATCCTACCCAGCATTAGGGTCTTTTCCAATGAGTCAACTCTTCGCATGAGGTGGCCAAAGTACTGGAGTTTCAGCTTCAACATCAGTCCTTCCAATGAACACCCATGATTGATCTCCTTTAGGATTGATTGATTGGATCTCCTTGAAGTCCAAGGGACTCTCAAGAGTCTTCTCCAACACCACAGTTCAAAAGCATCAATTCTGCGGCACTCAGCTTTCTTCACCATCCAACTCTCACATCCATACATGATCACTGGAAAAACCATAGCCTTGACTAGACGGACATTTGTTGGTAAAGTAATGTCTCTGCTTTTAAATATGCTATCTAGGTTGGTCATAATCTTCCTTCCAAGGAGTAAGCGTCTTTAAATTTCATGGCTGCAATCACCATCAGCAGTGATTTTGGAGCCCAAACAAATAAAGTCTGACACTGTTTCCACTGTTTCCCCATCTATTTCTGATGAAGTGATGGGACCAAATGCCATGATCTTAGTTTTCTGAATGTTGAGCTTTAAGCCAACTTTTTCAATCTCCTTTTTCACTTTCATCAAGAGGCTCTTTAGTTTTTCTTCACTTTCTGCCATAAAGGTGGTGTCATCTGCATATCTGAGGTTATTGATATTTCTCCTGGCAATCTTGATTCCAGCTTGTGTTTCTTCCAGCCCACGTTTCTCATGATGTACTCTGCATATAAGTTAAATAAGCAGGGTGACAGTATACAGCCTTGACATACTCCTTTTCCTATTTGGAACCAGTCTGTTGTTCCATGTCCAGTTCTAACTGTTGCTTCCTGACCTGCATACAGGTCTCTCAAGAGACAATTCAAATGGTCTGGTATTCCCATCTCTTTCAGAATTTTCCACAGTTTATTGTGATACACACAGTCAAAGGCTTTGGCATAGTCAATAAAGCAGAAATAGATGTTTTTTTGGAAAACATACATGTATATGCTAAAAATCTCATTAGTATGCCATATTAAGATAATAGACTTCATTTAAAGTGAAATATGCTTCTGCACTTATATTATGGTCCTTTATTGTTCAAAATGGACAACATTCTCTTAGAACATGATTTAGAGGGAAGTTTCTGTTTCATCGGTAGACTAAGTAGCTAATATGACTCATAGCAAAAATAAATTTTAAACATTAAACCATAAATATTGTCACACTTATACAGAAATGAGTATTGATTTTTAATTATCTATACCCTTTGCATAGTTTATTAATATAATAAGTAGCAAAAATATATAATTTGTAGTATCATTATTGCCTACAGCCATTGCAATTTTAAAATAAAGCATAATAAAGTACTTCACTGATTTGAAATTTTCCATTGCTTCATCCTGTAGAGTAATTGTGAACAAAATATTTAGTAGTCAAAATTATTATAGTGTCAATATGTTCAAAGAAGATAAATGTTTAGTCTCTGGTAGAAATAACCTTTAAAAATAAAGCTCTCAAATATGTCAGTTCATAGATTTTTACTAACACTTACACTCTTTTTTTTTTTAAGTATGGTTGATTTACAGTATTATATCAGTTTCACGTATCTACTTGCACTCTACTAATAAAATCAATTCCTGCAAAGAACTCTTCATTGAAATGTTTTTAAACAACTGCCTATTAATATGTATAATTGAGATAAATAAAGCTGTGTTTAATTTTAAATGTCTTATAAAATATTCTAACCCATACCAATGTGGTATGCTCTTTTAATTATCAATACTATAACATCTTAGTCTTGTTCAGCTTGAAAATATTTTTCAGGGTTAGATCCATACTGTGGATGCTTTCTCTCAGTTTATTCTTTAATGATTGCTATACAGTCTTCTAAGAAAAGTGTTTAGTAATGCGTGTAATATGCAAAAGAATCAGTTCTATTTTATAAAAATAATGCTTATTTCATCTATATACTTCTGTTACAAGGTATTAGTAGGTCTACAATTAAAATAATAGTCTATGAAGTAATAAAGAACAGACTTTGCTTAATGCATATTTGTTACTTATGATTGTATTCTTATTAGAAATTGACTCCGAGTACACTATAGCAGAAGATACAGTCACAGCCATGTATTTCCTCCAGAAGCCATTATATCATGTTACACATAAGTAAATGAAAGGTAGATTAGCACTGTATATTACAGAAGAAGTTTTCATCCTTAGAATGAATGCTGATAAATTGTTTTAAGCATAAAATTGAATATAGAGATAGATGTTTAGTACTTTCTGAATTTTGTGTCTAAAAAGTCTCTAAAATGTTCATATTAAAAACATCTTTAATAGCCAGTGTCTACTTTTATTGGGGCTTGCCTGGTGGCCCATACAGTAAAGAGTCTGCCTGCAATGCAGGAGTCCCGGGTTTAATCCCTGGGTCTGGAAGATCCCCTTGAGAAGGAAATAGCAACCCACTCAAGTATTATTTCCTGGAAAATTCCATGGATGGAGGAGCCTGGTGGGCTACAGTCTACTTTTGTAGTGCAAAAAATTTTGTTATGCTGTCCCTGGTTCTTAGTATGAATGTTTAGTCTTAGATTATATCCTGATGTTTAACCAATAACTTCTTCTTTTTTTTTTTTTTTAGTTTAGAAAATAGGGGTTAAAACACAATGATGAGGAGACCATTTTGTTCTCAAAACTAGAGGTTTACTTAAATTATATAGCCATACAATCCATAATGCCCCAAATTGTAGGAGACAAGAAGAATAAAAGAAAAGCAGGCCCCAGCAAGGGCCACAAAAGAGATTTATAATTATTGATAAACTGGATGCTATAAGGCATTAGACTCTTGGAACAAGTCCAGAGGGAACAGTTCATAGTCTTGAAAATGAAATATGATCCTGGGCTCAGAAAACCGACCCCAAACTGTTTCTCAACTGGAGTCTCAGAGTCACATGTTTTATGTACCTGGTGGAAAATCTATAAATAAGAATATTAGTCTGAGTTACTGATTTGTGATTGATTACTGTTTCTTAGTTGTTCAATGGTTAATGATCACTTTGTTCTTTGGCCCTGAAGGCCACATGAGTTACAGCTTAACTCCCCTCATATTCTTTTCCTTCACGGCTGAAAGTATAATAAAGCTGGCTTGGATTCAGTTTCGGCACCTTCACTTTGGAGCAGTGTTGGTCCCCTGATCCTCTCTTTTCACTGAATTCTTGTGTCTTGTTTCTCATTCTCTCACTCTATCATGCTTTCGGAAACCCTGCTTGTCGAGTTGGTCTTGAAAAAAATACTTTTCAAAATTTCTATTTAATATTAATTTAACTTATATGTTACTTGGTCTCATTTTTCTTCTTTCTCCATCACATATATAGTATACTTTTTTGGACCTATACAGCTTTATGCATATAAAACATATCTGAGGCAAATTATAATTCTTCAAATACAAGAATCTCCTGAGATATGTATAATCTTATAAAATTTTGTATTTCCCAAAATTATGAAAACATAGAGATTTTCAAAATACATGTTTAAGATAATTTAATGAACTTCTCTATTTAGTTTCAACTTCATGATCCTTTATAAGAGTTCAACATTTCTGAACTGTGCAAAATATAGTCTTTAATGCTTTTAATCTGAAGACCAAATCTGAACATCTTTCTAAACAGTAACATGGCATAAGGCATGTGGTTTCAATACATTATTGAAAACCTCAGACCAGTTTTTCTACCTTGGAGCCAGGCTCTCTCCTTTCCTCAAAAGAGTTAATTGTCTATGATTCTTATCATTATTAAAAATTAAAAATGAAATCTAGAAAATACTTTATATGAATCATAAAATTATTTCTGTACACAAATAAAATAAACTGGCTGGTTATATATATATATATATATATATATATATACACACAGAGATATATGCATAGGTAAATAGAAAATTATATCTATGCCTAGGCAATATGACTATTAGATTTCATAGCAAATTTCAAATTAGATATGATCACATACTTCAAAAATTATAAACTGCTTCATATATTCCTTCCACCTAATTTTGTATTGCTACCTTTTAAAAATGTGTTACTAACAGATTTAAATTGGCTGATGTTATTTCAGTTACAGTTGTTTTGCTTCCAAACACAATAAGCCCTTTTAACTTCAGGACTCGGGAGGTATCAACTTACTGGATTCAGGGTCAGAGTTGCCATCCCCTTCAGTGCGGTTGTTGTTTGCAGCATGATCAAAGTACTCCTCCTGAGGATAGCCAAGGGGCAGGACATGGGATGTACTGGGAAGGCTGCCTGCATCATGGTCTCCCAGTCCACCATCACTGCTGCTTTCTTGAGAGCCTTCTGGTAGGTGAAATGTGACACGCCGCTGGGACTGAAAGGAAGACAGAAAATTACAGGGTTTCAGCTATGATCTGAATAATTGCTTAATGCTTCCAATTTAGAAAATGTATTATTTCAGCTACCTAGTGAAGTCACATTAACATTATCTTGAGTTGTGAACAATTTCAGGCTTTTGTGAACAGTTCGCTCTGTGTTCAAACCTGCTTCACCTGGTAACAGAATTGCTTTTATTATATTTTTAAACAGGGCACATCCAGTTACAGAATAAAAGTCAACTTGTTCTAAAGCTAGAGGCTGTCACCCATGTAGACATTCAAGCACATTGGAAATTCTTATCATCATTTGAACATGGATTTATTTAACTATAATTTGACAAGGTTTCATTTTTTGAACAATAAGCGTGAATAAATATAGCAAAATTTTATTGCTATATCTGTAAGATTCTGGCTGGCTGAAACAGTAAATAATAATACAAATTTATTCAATCACATAGACTTACACATTAAAATTACAAACCATCTTTTCAAAGAGTCTTAGGGGAAATATTTTGATTTGGAATTTATTTAAATTGATTCTACACTCTAAAAATAAAAAGTTACATGTTATGGATAACAGGTGATAATTATAGAAGCAAACTATAGGTATCATCTCTGATGATATCACAGAACATTAAAAACATACACATGCCAACATATAAAGATGAAGCATTCGGTTCATGACATCCAGTAGTGTGATAACTTCACCAGATGTAGCAGTGATTTTGGTTGCAGCATTTCTATATGTAGTAGTTACTCTCCAAAGATAGCCCTGACAGTAAACCTCACCTCTTGGCATTCAAATCTTTAGAGAGTCCTCTACCACAATGAATATGGATAAGCTCTGTGTAACCAAACCTTATAGCTTCTGCCTTGCTCCCTCAGAATACTCACTCAAGAAAATCAGCTGAATTGAAAGAAGTCTGACTAGTGGGAGACTGCCATACCATGAGGAAGTTCAAGCTGCCCGTGTGGAAAGAAAGGTAGCAAATACAATACCCAGAGAGACAAAGTTGCTCCAGCCACTCAAGTTCAGATGCCAAATATAAATGTGAAGAACCCATTCTGGACATTTAGTTTATGGCCTCATTTGAACCATCCATCCCAGCCATCTCCAGATATTTAAGCTACATCTTTGAGATACCAGTCATTGTGAAGCAGAGAGAGCAATCTCTGCTGTGTACCACCTAAATTCCTGACCTAAAAAATGTCGAGTACAGCTGATTTTTGTTTTATGCTCCAAAGATCAGGGACAATTTGTTATGTAACAATAGATTAACCAAAACATTTAATTACTAGTAGCATGAAAGATGTAATTTAGAGATAATTATTTAAGAAATTTATGCATTTCAAAGGGGACATGTAATCAGGCACTAGAAATTTCCATGAAAGAATGCATATACTTTCACAAGTTCAAGCTAGATAGTCAGCCATTTCTTCAGATGCTGATATTGCTATAGACTGTAGGCTTGTGCTCTCTCAAAATTCATATGTTAAAAACTAATCCACACCATAATGGCATTTGGAGGTGGGATCTTTGCAAAGTGATTAGGTTACAAGGATGAAGCCCTCATTAATGGAATTAGTGTCCTTATAAAACCAGCCCTAGATACCTCCCTCTCCCCTTCTTCCATGTGAGAACACAGTGAGCTAATTCTGTCAGTCCATCAAAGCTGCATTTGACTAATCTCTAAGAAGCCATAAGCTCATTTACTTATAGACTAAACTTCACTTAATTCCAAAAATTATTTATAGTTGTTAACATATTTTCGGTTACTTCAAGTAAAATATAAGCATTTATGCTCATAAATCTTTTTATTTTTTTAACTTATTTTAGTTGGAGGCTAATTAATTTACAGTGGAAGTGACAAATAGATTTAAGGGACTAGATCTGATAGACAGAGTGCCTGATGAACTATGGACAGAGGTTCGTGACATTGTACAGGAGACAGGGATCAAGACCATCCCCATGGAAAAGAAATGCAAAAAAGCAAAATGGCTGTCTCAGGAGGCCTTACAAATAGCTGTGAAAAGAAGAGAAGCAAAAAGCAAAGGAGAAAAGGAAAGATATTCCCATGTGAATGCAGAGTTCCAAAGAATAGCAAGGAGAGATAAGAAAGCCTTCCTCAGCAATCAATGCAAAGAAATAGAGGAAAACAACAGAATGGGAAAGACTAGAGATCACTTCAAAAAATTAGAGATACCAAGGGAATATTTCATGCAAAGATGGGCTCGATAAAGTTCAGAAACTGTATGGACCTAATAGAAGCAGAAGACATTAAGAAGAGGTGGCAAGAATACACAGAAGACCTGTACAAAAAAAGATCTTCATGACTCAGATAATCACGAAGGTGTGATCACTCACCTAGAGCCAGACATCCTGGAATGTGAAGTCAAGTTGGCCTTAGAAAGCATCACTATGAACAAAGCTAGTGGAGGTGATGGAATTCCAGTTGAGCTATTTCAAATCCTGAAAGATGATGCTGTGAAAGTGCTGCACTCAATACGCCAGCAAATCTGGAAAACTCAGCAGTGGCCACAGGATTGGAAAAGGTCACTTTTCATTTCAATCCCAAAGAAAGGCAATGCCAAAGAATGCTCAAACGACCACACAATTGCACTCATCTTACATGCTAGTAAAGTAATGCTCAAAATTCTCCAAGCCAGGCTTCAGCAATACATGAACCGTGAACTTCCAGATGTCCAAGCTAGTTTTAGGAAAGGCAGAGGAACCAGACATCAAATTGCCAATATCCGCTAGGTCATCGAAAAAGCAAGAGAGTTCCAGAAAAACATTTTTTTTCTGCTTTATTGACTATGCCAAAACTTTTGACTGTGTGGATCACAATAAATTGTGGAAAATTCTGAAAGAGATGGGAATACCAGACCACCTGACCTGCCTCTTGAGAAACCTGTATGCAGGTCAGGAAGCAACAGTTAGAACTAGACATGGAACAACAGACTGGTTCCAAATAGGAAAGGAGTATGTCAAGGCTGTATATTGTCACCCTGCTTATTTAACTTATATGCAGAGTACATCATGAGAAATGCTGGGCTGGAAGAAACACAAGCTGGAATCAAGATTGCCAGGAGAAATATCAATAACCTCAGATATGCAGATGACACCACCCTTGTGGCAGAAAGCAAAGAAGAACTAAAGAGCCTCTTGATGAAAGTGAAAGAGGAGAGCGAAAAAGTTGGCTTAAAGCTCAACGTTCAGAAAACTAAGATCATGGCATCTGGTCCCATCACTTCATGGGAAATAGATGGGGAAACAGTGGAAACAGTGACAAACTTTATTTGTTTGGGCTCCAAAATCACTGCTGATGGTGATTGCAGCCATGAAATTAAAAGATGCTTACTCCTTGGAAGGAAGATTATGACCAACCTAGATAGCATATTTAAAAGCAGAGACATCACTTTACCAACAAAGGTCTGTCTAGTCAAGGCTATGTTTTTTACAGTAGTCATGTATGGATGTGAGAGTTGGATGGTGAAGAAAGCTGAGCGCCGAAGTATTGATGCTTTTGAACTGTGGTGTTGGAGAAGACTCTTGAGAGTCCCTTGGACTGCGGGAAGATCCAACCAGTCCATCCTAAAGGAGATCAGTCCTGGGTGTTCATTGGAAGGACTGATGTTGAAGCTGAAACTCCAATACTTTGGCCACCTGATGTGAAGAGTTGACTCATTGGAAAAAACCCTAATGCTGGGAAGGATTGTGGGCATGAGGAGAAGGGGACGACAGAAGATGAGATGGTTGGATGGCATCACTGACTCGATGGACATGGGTTTGGGTAGACTCCAGGAGTTGGTGATGTACAGGGAGGCCTGGCATGCTGCGGTTCATGGGGTCGCAAAGAGTCGGACACGACTGAGTGACTGAACTGAACTGAACTGGATTACTTTACAATATTGTTGTGGTTTTTGCCATACATTGATATGAATTAGCCATGGGTTTACATGTGTTCCCCAACCTGAACCCCCCTCCTATCTCCCTCCCCATCCCATCCCTTTTCATAAACCTTTTTTTTTAAAGGATAGACCTGGAAAACCCGGATTTTAAAGAGCTTTCAACTTTATATTGTAGACATTTTTCTACAATTAGTTACTGTATATAATTCAAGGTCAAAATAATGCCTAAGACATAAATTAAAAAGTCACTGTGTTTAAAATACGCCAGTTTAGCATGAGACTAATTAACAGTTGGTGGTGCTAGTGGTAAAGAACCCACCTCCCAATGCAGGAGACGAAAGAGACTTGGGTTCGATCTCTGGGTCAGGAAGATATCCTGGAAGAAGTCATGGCAACCCACTCCATTGTTCTTGCCTGGAGAATCCAATGGACTGAAGAGTTTGGTGAGGATTACAGTCCATAGGGTCTCAAATGGTCAGACACAACTGAATCACTTAACACACATGCATCACCATAATTAATAACTGTTAAGTGATATTTCAATTTTCTTTTAAGACCAAGCCATATATTTCAAGTATGTCTTATATTTCAAGTTTATCATTTAACTTTTTAAAAGCATTAGACCTAGAAAATAGAATCTATAAAGGAAAATAATTACTGCTGACAAAAATAAATTAATCTAGAGTTTTTAACATGTGTTAGTTAAGCATGGAGTCATATTGTTTAGACACTAAGTCGTGTCCAACTCTTGTGAAACCAGTACTGTAGCCCACCAGCTTTCTCTGTCTATGGAATTTACCAGGCAAGAATACAGAGTGGGTTGCTATTTCCTTCTTCAGGAGATCTTCCTGACCCAGGGATTGAACGCAAGTCTCATGCATTGGAAGGTGGATTATTTACCACTGGGCCACTAGGGAAACCTATTGAGTCATATACCCTAACAGAATTAAAAATATGTCAACTACAAATTGGCACTTCCCTGTCAACTACAAATTGGCCCTTGACAAGAACATTTGTCAGAAAATGAACAACCACCACAAGGGCATTTCCCATCTGCCTCTGCAGAGATTGAACCTATGCTGCTTCAGCTGTTGACCTTCAATAACCCCTGGGAGAATTCAGAGTGTAGAATGAGGCACTCTGTGCTCCAGGGAATCTGGTGGAACAGGTCTTTAGGTAGTTAGGTATTTTCAGGAGTTGATTTTATGATTCCAATCCTTGTTGTTGTTGTTGTTGTTGAATCATTCAGTCATGGCTGACTCTTTGTAACCTCATGGACTGCAGCACGCCAGGCTTTCCTGTCCTTCAACATGTCCTGAATCTTGGTCAAACTCATGTCCATTGACTTGGTGATGCCATCCAACCATCTCATCCACTGTCATCCCTGTCTCCTCTGCCTTCAATCTATCCCAGTATCAGGGTCTTTTCTAATGTGTTGGTTCTTCTCATCAGATGGCCAAAGTATTGGAGCTTTATCTCAGCATCAGTCCTTCCAATGAATATTCAGGACTGATTTCCTTTGGAATTGATTGATTTGATCTCTTTGCAGTCCAAGGGACTCTCAAGAGGCTTCTCCAACACCACAGTGCAAAAGCATCAATTTTTCACTGCTCAGCCTTCTTTATGGTCCAACTCTCACATCCATACATGACCACTGGAAAAACCATAGCTTTGACTAGATGGAACTTTGTCGATAAAGTAATGTGTCTGCTTTTTAATATGCTGTCTAGGTTTGTCATAGCTTTCCTTTCAAGGAGCAAGTGTCTTCTAATTTCATGGCTGCAGTCACCATCTGCAGTGATTTTGGAGCCCAATAAAATAAACCCTGTCACTGTTTCCATTGTTTCCCCATCTATTTTCCACGAAGTAATGAGACCATATGCCATGATCTACATTTGTTGAATGTTCAGATTTAAGCCAGCTTTTTCATTCTCCTCTTTCACCTTCATCAAGAGGATCTTTAGTTGCTCTTCACTTTCTGCCATAAGGATGGTGTCATCTGCATATCTGAGGTTATTGATATTTCTCCGGGCTATCTTGATTCCAGCTTATGCTTCGCCCAGCCCACCATTTCTCACGATGTACTCTGCAAATAAGTTAAATAAGCAGAGTCACAATATACAGCCTTGACATGCTCCTTTCCCAATGTTCAACCAGTCTGTTGTTCCATGTCCGGTTCTAAGTGTTGCTTCTTGACCTGCCTACAGGTTTCACAGTAGGCAGGTAAGGTGGTCTGATTTTCCCATCAGTGTAAGAAATTTCCAGTTTATTGTGATCCACATAGTCATGTCAGGAAGCAACATATGCAGGTCAAGAAGCAACAGTTAGAACTGGACATGGAATAACAGACTGGTTCCAAATTGGGAAAGGAGTGTATCAAGGCTGCATATTGTCACACTGCTTGATTAACTTATATGCAGAGTACATCATGTGAAATGCTGGACTGGATGAAGCTGGAATCAAGATTGCTGGGAAAAATATCAACAATGACAGATATGCAGAAGACACCATCCTTATGGCAGAAAGTGACGAGGAACTAAAGAGCCTCTTGACGAAGGTGAAAGAGGAGAATGAAAAAGCTGGCTTAAAACTCAACATTCAGAAATCTAAGATCACGGCATCTGGTCCCATCACTTCATGGCAGATAGATGGGGAAACAATGGAAACAGTGACAGACTATTTTGGGGACTCCAAAATCACTGCAGATGGTGACTGCAGCCATGAAATTAAAAGATGCTTGCTCCTTGGAAGAAAAGCTATGATAAACCTAGACAGTGTATTAAAAAGCAGAGACATTATTTTGCCAACAAAGGTCCGTCTAGTCAAGGCTATGGTTTTTCCAGTGGTCATGTATGGATGTGAGAGTTGGACTATAAAGAAAGCAAAGGATTGATGCTTTTGCACTGTGGTATTGGAGAAGACTCTTGAGAGTCCCTTGGACTGCAAGGAGATCCAATCAGTCAATTCTAAAGTAAATCAATCTTGATATTGATTGGAAGGACTGATTCTGAAGCTGAAACTCCAATATTTTGGCCACCTGATGTGAAGAAGTGACTCACTAGAAAAGACCCTGATGCTGGGAAAGATTGAAGGCGGGAGGAAAAGGGGACGACAGAGGATAAGACTGTTGGATGGCATCACTGACTCAATGGACATGAGTTTAAGTATGCTCCCTGGATTGGTGATGGACAGAGAATCCTGGGGTACTGCAGTCCATGGGATCTCAGAGTCGGACATGACTCAGCGACTGAACTCAAACCCCAATATAGTCAAAGGCTTTAGCATAGTCATTGAAGCAGAAGTAAATGTTTTTCCCAATCCTTGCATCTCTTCAGATCTAAAAAAATCAGTAAATCCCTTCATGATAACATCAGCTCCTGGTGACTGCAGAAAAGCTTTTGTAAAGTAAGTGTTTGATTTCTTTCAACTTCCCCTTCACCAAAATATTGTATATTGACCTTCTCCCACTACCTCTTTGGAGCAGTCTCTCAGAGCTATGAGATTCTGTCTCCTGGGCTTCAGTACTCATTTGACCCAAATAAAACTTACCTCGCAGTTCTCAGATTATGCATCATCTCTTAGTCAATAATTGCCAGTGAATAGAAGGTAAATTTCTATCAAATGATAAAAGTAGAGGCTATATGTTACTTCCTGATATAAGAGAAATATAATTTTGTTTTCTCTTGCTTGTCTACACAGGAAAAAAAAAGACAATTTCAGTCAAAAAGATATCTCATTCTGTGACACCTGTAACTAGTAACGTAACTAAAATCCCTCACAAAGGAGTGGTCTAGAGTGAATCTGTAATTACCCGTGTCACATACTGATCTCCAGTGCTCTTGATGCTCATAAATTGAATCCCTCTAAGGCTACAGTCCATGGGGCAGCAACGAGTCAGACACAACTGAGCATCTGAGGACTGAAAGGGTAAATACAAGAGACTAAATGGGTTGGTACAGACTCCCTTTAGTGAATGCAACTGTTATTTTGTCCCTTCCTGAATGCTCATAAAATGCTAACAGTAGCATCCTGAAATGCAGTTTTTATATGTGACATTATTACATATACACCTTTGAGATTTCAAACAATCATGTAAATAAACTCCCTTGTCTATATTAACTTTAACAAGTATTGGAATGCCTCAAGTGGAGACCAAAGTATGTTGTTTGGTCATTAATGGTGCCATATTATTTTTAAAATAGTCTAAAGTTCAACAGCATATTGAGGATTTGATTTTTTTCTCTCAGTTCACAGCTGCAAAGTTTACAGTCTAAAACATTTTTTTTTACTTATTTCTATAATCTGTAGAAAACATTCAAATAGCCTTGATTAAATGTGATATTCTATTTCTTTATTTAGTGAATTCACAAGAGGCTCTTTATTGGCACGTGTGATTAAGTTGTCCATCTTTGTGTTAAATTTCCATAAAATATTTCCTTAAGTGAAATTGTTAGAATTTAACTTTTAAGGAATTGTTTTCAAAAAGCTTCTGAAATTTAGCTTTTAATGGGAAAAGAACAGTTACCTACTTTTTTTCTAGGGTTACTTTAATGATTTCTACTTAAGCTTACATTTTTCAATTTGTTACACTTCTAGATAGAACTGAACATAAAATAATTACATGAACTTAGGACTTCCATGTAGCTCAAATGGTAAAGAATCTGCTTGCGATGCAGGAGACCAAGGTTCAATCCCTGGGTCAGGAAGATCCTCTGGGGAAGGGAGTGGCAATCCACTCCAGTATTCTTACTTGGAGAATTCCATGGACAGAGAAGCCTGGCGGGCTACAGTTCTTGGGGGGTCGCAAAGATTCGGACACGACTGAGTGACTAACACACACAAACAGCAATTTATGAACCCTTTGTATTAAATTGTGGCAACTGGGTTTAACTCATTTGCCCTTTACTTTTTAATGGATGAATCCTTAATCTCTGATGGCACTTTTCTGCTCAGATTTGTAATACAGACATGTTTAAAATACAGAGGTATTTTTTTCTTATTCAATATATTTAGAAATATTAACTATTTCATGAAAATCATCCCTTAGGTCTCTCAAAGAAAAGAATAAATAATTCCCCTTTTTCAAGTGTTGACAATGATTGCTATGCAATATAAAAAAGCTATTACATTAATGACCATGTCATAATTTGTCTCTCTGCCACCCTTCTAGGAAGTTGTGGCATTCAAATTAAAACAATCTATTGACTGCAATAGTGACTTTATGGGATGGAAATAAATCCTTGATTATTCATGAATAAATGCCGGTAATGAAAGGCTAATTATTCTGCCAGTGAGAGAAAAATCCAGAGTACCTCTCCATCTAATCTATAATCTACATGCCTTGCTTTTAGCTCAAATCAATCAAAATTCCAGAATGTATGAAATAATACTGGTGTCACCTAGATGAATCATTTGCAGGCAAACTATCAAATTCCCAACATTCTTGTGTCCATTATATTTCATGAAGTCATAATTCCATATTAAACATCAGGTGAATATTGTTACATCTCCATAACATGATGTAAATGGCATTTTAGAAAAGTTAATCTGGCTGCAGAGAGGCTGCATACAGATAGGCTGCCCTGTGACTCATTATTGAACACTTGAGTATCGTATTCGAGAGGGCTCATTAGAATTACCTGTCAAAGTTTTCAAACTAATCATACAATCTTGCATTCTCCCGACTCCAATTCTAATACACCATGACCCACTCTACCTTAGATTCACTGCCATCACCAGAACTCTGATTAGAAAGGGTAATCATAGATAGGGTTATTATTTTTTAAGGATTACCATATGTAAGGGTGCTTTTGATTCACATATAAAACATTCTTGGTATCAAACTATTTAACATATTTTAAGCTTCTGAGTTCCCATATTCTATAATATTCAACAGCTTTATTCTGGATGTCAGAGGTTGTCTGCATTTTCCCATGGGTCCTGTCTCTTTGCAAAATAATTTATAATTACTCAATACATTATAAATTTAAATGTGAAAATGTCTTAGTTAGAAATTCAACTTGGAATTTTCACCAGCATTACATGGTCAGCACACATATCCCACTTGTAGCTCATAATTCTCAGTGTGAAAACACCCAGAAGACATATTTTACAGTAGACTCTTACTATTTGACCCTATACTTGAAGTCATAAACCTCCTACTTTTCCAACTCAAGTTGTCTTGCAGGATAGGTCAGTTCACCTGATTGTATTTACACTGTTCCATTTCATAAAATTTGAAAGATCTGTCTCATTTCTCATTTTCCCTTTCATATTGTGTTCCTGAAATTTTTACCTTAAAAGGCTTTTATTTTTTCAATACCATAACTTATTACTAGCATATGTAGAAAGTTCATGATCTTCTCAAGAATCAGATCTTCTCTTAGCTCCATTTTACCATGAATTTTTTATGACATTTGCTTGTTTTAAATTCATTTTACTTATTTAATTTTTTGGCAAATTGGTCAGACATTCATTTGATGGTTAGAAGACTACATGGTATTTCATGAGGACATCTTTCTTTGTGTCATGATTCATTTCAGCTCAATCAAAATGGAAATAATCCATTTGTAGATAGGTACCATGAAAAACTGTTAAATTGGCAACTGGCAGAGTTTTGTGAGTTTAAATTTACAATGTTTGAGAAACTACAATTGTGTGACTAACAATGAAAATATCGATAGAATACAACTGAAACCTAACATGCTTTGAAACTGTCATGTGTATAAGAATTAAAACCAGATATTAAAGTTGAAATCTGATCACTGCAGTGGTGTCAAAGACAAAACCCAAGTAGCAATTAAAAAAAAATAGATGCAATATCTCTAATTTGTTTTTGGTGATAACCTCATGTAGATTAAGCAACTTACACTCAAATATATAAATCATTAGAAGAAATTCTTTACCCAAAAGCTGCTCTCTCGTAACCTCAAACTCTTCAAAAACCAGTCGTGTCAGGAAGTAAGAACGAAAACAAAAATGCATGTGCTGAAACATTTATCACTAAGTTACTGCTCAGAATCATATCTACTTTACTCTGTTTTCATATTTAACTTTAACTTATTTGATTATTTGATTCTTCAGCTCAGAATGTAATAGAGTTCTTGGTAGCTGCCAGAAATAAAAATATTGACAAAAGGAGAAATTCCCAACAATTATTACTAAATCTGTCTTCTGTACATATATAGAATAATTGTGATTCATCTACATGACAAATCTTCTAGTGTTCTAAATATAGCTAAGCATCATGTACTAATATTCCTATTCCAAGCTAAATTCTCCAACTTAGTTTGGCATCTATAGAGAAGTAGAATTTGTCTCCTTGGCAAATTAATTATTTTCAGCTGATCATTTTATAGAAAATATTTACATTTGTAGGAAAAACATTCATTTGTAAGGGTGTCTCCCTCTTGTACCTGGAAAAGAAGTATATATAAATCTTTAGAAACTCATACTAATGCAGAGTTCAATGACTGAGTGAGATGGGAATACAAGACCACCTTACCTCCCTCCTAGAAACCTATATGCAGGTCAAGAAACAACAGTTAGAATCAGACATAGAACAACGGATTGTTTCAAAATTGGGAAAGGAGTATATCAGGTTGTATATTGTCACCCTGCTTATTCAACTTATATGCAGATAGCATCATGTGAAATGCCAGGCTCGATGAAGCACAAGCTGGAATCAAGATTGCCAGTAGAAATATCAATAACCCCAGATATGCAGATGATACAACTTTAATGGCAGAAAGTAAAGAGGAACTAAAAGCCTCTTGATGAGAGTGAAAGAGAAGAGTGAAAAAGCTGACTTACAACTCAGCACTAAAAATCAAAGATCATAGCTTCTGGTCCTATCACTTCATGAAAAATAGATGAGGAAAAAGGGAAAACAGTGACAGATTTAATTTTCTTCATCTCCAAACTCAACATGAATGGTGACTTAGCCATTAAATTAAAAGACACTCTCTCCTTGGAAGAAAAACTGACAAATCTAGACAGAATATTAAAAAGCAGAGACATCACTTTACTGACAAAGATCCATATAGACAAAGCTACGTTTTTTACAGTAGTCATGTATGGATGTGAGAGTTGGACCATAAAGAAAGCTGATCACTGAAAACTGATGCTTTAGAAGTGTGGTGCTGAAAAAGACTCTTGAGAGTTTCTTGGACAGCAAGGAGATCAAACCAATCAATAGAAAAG
Organism: Giraffa tippelskirchi; assembly: GCF_054371585.1. Taxonomy (NCBI): domain Eukaryota; kingdom Metazoa; phylum Chordata; class Mammalia; order Artiodactyla; family Giraffidae; genus Giraffa; species Giraffa tippelskirchi. Next base: position 68,286,442 of record NC_137289.1, read on the forward strand.
GAAATCAGTCCTGAATATTCATTGGGAGGACTGAGGCTGAAGCTGAAGCTCCAATATTTTGGCCACCTGATACGAAGAGCCAACTCATTGAAAAGGATTCTAATGCTGGGGAAGATTGAGGGCAAGAGGAGAAATCGGTGACAGATGATGGGATGATTGGATGGCTTCACTGCCTCAATAGACATGAATTAGAGCAAACTCCGGGAGATAGTGAAGGACAAGTAAGACTGGCATGCTGCAGTCCATGGGGTCACAAAGAGTCAGACAGGACTTAGCCACTGAACAACAACTACCTCTTTAGAGGAGTCTCTCAGAACTATCTGAGATGCTCTCTCCCAGTTTACAGTCATCATTTAGCCCCAAATAAAATTTAACTTGCAACTCTCATGTTGTGAATCATTTTAGTTGACAACATGTTAGTAAATGTTTGTGTGTTGTTTTTTTTTTCTGTTAATCTGTCTCATAAAAATTTAATTCTTAGACTACCTAAAAGAACCTGGAAGAGTAAAGGAAAATTTCTTCTTCCCTGACACATTATTTTCAAACAATTTCCCATCTTGCTAAATGTTTACCTTTTTGCCAATGAAAGTTATTTACATAAATAACAAATTCAGATTTTAAGTATTTAAGACTTTACTGTTAGTGATTACATAGGTTTAGGAGATAATGGCTTTATAGATCACATATGATACAAAGAATTGTTTTTCATAATATTAGTCAATATTTAATATTGTCAAGTGTTAAATTGTTTGAAAATGTAAGACAGAAATCACAAGTTTTGTTTTGAACGGTGCTGTGTCTCTGATGTGATTTCTATATTTGCAAAATATCTCTACTGTTGCCATAGTTACACAACATGTCTGCTTAATTAATACATTTTAAACAAACCAAATGTCATTCAAGCAAAAGATGGTTTCTGACTTGAACTATATAGGTTGGTACCATTTTGCAATATACAGAGAAAGATGGGAAAACCTGGCATTGTCACTAATTGTATAAACACTTGGAGCAAAATATTCTCTTGTTTAATGTTAGTAGAAGTCATAAGAAACTATATGACGGTGATCAAATGCCAGTTTAAAACTAATGATAAACTAGAAAGTTTTCCTAATAAAATTGAATCAGCTAGCATGGTAATAATATTTTTTCGTGTGTTATACTGTTAGGTAGTTAGAATAGGAAAAATGAGTCCAGAATGGCAGTGGCTAAAAAACAAAGAAGGGAAAAGCCCACAAAAATAGAACAAAGGAAGGTCTGAGGACCAAAATGAGGGCCTCAGGAAAAACAAACTGCCCTCCTAGCTAGACCAATTTACATAGGGCAGGCTCAGGGGGGAGGAGACAAATGTATAAAATGAGGAAGCCTAGAAGGATTGAAGCCTCTCTTTTTTTCATCTTTTGGGTCAGCCCACCCTCACTCCTCGAGGGTGTACTATCCTCTGTTTTTCCTAATAAAACTAAGCTGTAACACCGATTCATCCATTGCTTCAAATTTTTGCTGCAGCGAGACAGAACCAAGAAAATTACACAGTCCCCCGACAATACAAAACACTGGTAACTTGTTTGTTTTAGCCCCTTTCAAGTGTACATAAAACATGTTTAGCTTCATCTTCTTTACCTAGCGCTCATCAGAACACATCAAAAACACTGCTACTCATGTGAAATAGGTCACATGCTGGAAATTAATATGAGATTAAAAGACTAATATCTCCTTTGAAATCTTGTTATTTAAAAAAAATATTTTAAGTTTTATAATTCCCATTGGTAATTAAAGAGTAAATTAAAACATCTCCATTTTCTAGCAACAACTTTCAGTGATGGAAGGTAGCAGTAAGCAATGTAGGGTTGAATATAATTGAGGGTAGAAATAATTGCAAAGTATCAGTATCTATAGTACTACTGTATTTTTTATTGTGCAACTCTTCATACAGATGTATTTTTCTAAAAGCAGACCTCCATCTATTTATTTTACACAAACAAGAACACTGCTAATTCCACCTACCACAGTCACACACACACACACACACACACACACACACACAACTGGTGTTTAAAATAACCTCAAAGTGATCTTCAAGTTAAAAAGGTGAAAAAAATCATTAAGCTACTGTCCCAGGAGAAAATTGATTTGGCACTATCCTTTTCATTGCTTTTAAAATGTTATATACACATATTTCTAAAATATATCTAAACTGAGGGTGGAAAAGAAGCTAAAGAAATATATGTTTTGTCTCCTAACCCCAAACCCTCAAATCCTTATATATTTACCTTAAATACATTGTTTGTTTGGACCTATTGTAATATTACTTTTGTTGTCTTTCATTGTATTTGGGAATTAGGGAGAAGAAGGTATGTGATTTTGGTAAAATTGCTAGCTAGCTAATGCAACCAGCTATTTTGTGATTCTGAAAACACTAGATGCATACAAATCACCTAGTTGATGCATCAATAATGCAGATTCCTAGGCTCCAACCTTCAAATATTCTGATTAATTAGATCTAAGTTAGGACTCTGATGTTGAGTTTTATAATCCCTTGACTACAATTTCAGGGAGAAAAACAGAGAAAAACAAGGAGTCCTGCTTAAATTTGCTAAATATTTTTGAATAGACATTTTGTTGGACATTTTAACTAAGTTAGGTTCATTAGAATAGTGGGATTCTAATGTCAGACTGTACCTTAATTAGGAAAATTTTAGAAAATCATTATTTTATAATTTTTATACAGTAGACAGTTCCTTTTGCAACAATATTCTATTTAATCCCACCTTCTACCTTGATATGTAGAGACCAATAAATGAAGGCAACTCATAGTGAATCTACAGATGGAAAGAAGAATTTGCCATCCCCCACTCCCACTCCTCTGTGTCTGTGGCACAAGGACTCATTCAGTTCAGTGGCTCAGTCATGTCTGACTCTTTGCGACCCCATGGACTGCAGCACGCCAGGCTTCCTTGTCCATCACCAGCTCCCAGAGCTTGCTCAAATTCGTGTCCATTGAGTCAATGATGCCATCCAACCATTTCGTCCTCTGCATCCCCTTCTCCTGCCCTCAATCTTTCCAAGCATCAGGATATTTTCCAATGAGTCAATTCTTCGCATCAGGCTTCCAAAATCTTGCAGCTTCAGCTTCAGTCCTTACAACTATTTTAGGCTAATTATTTTTAAGAAGCAGCACACATAAGAGAAGCTCTTAAAACTGAATAGAGGTTGCCCTTTTGTAAAATACTTTTCCATTTATAAGGGAGATCTCCATTTGTAAGGATGTTTCCCTCTTGGTACTAGACAGAAAAGAATGAGTAAATCTGTCAAGACTCTTATCAATGGAGGAGGCAGAGACTTAAATCTGAATGACAACCATACATTCTTTTACCGTGTTTTGCCAGAAAACCTCTCTTAATAGCCTCACTCCTCTGCAACATCTTTTATCTTTAGCTGGAGATGATTTGTAGATTGTGACCTACTGAATGTGAGGGTATTTGCCACCTACACAGTTGTGGCAGGGAGCAGGCAATCTTGAAGTTACTGTTTTCCTAGGTGTGTCCCAAATATGCAGGAGGTATACACATTACCAAACTTCTGTTTTCCTCCTGTTAATCTGTCTTTCTATGACAGGAGACTCTCAGCGAAGAACTGAAGATAGAAGGAAAGCTATTTTCCTCCAACATGTGATGAGAAAAGCAAATTTTGTTTTTCTGAGTTGCTGCTTAGGGATTTTACAGTGTGAAAACCCTGATCACAGCCAGAGTCTAGATATTTAGATAAGAAGTTGAGGTTAGGATTTTCCCTATAAGTTCCCACTTGACTTTTCCTGTGCCATATTTTTAAAATAGCCACTGATAGTTAAGCCCCTGGGAAATGTGAGTGATCTCTGCCCCAAACACCTTATAAGCAATAGGTGTTTGCTACATTGTTGTCTGTCTCCTGCTTGTTAGTTACCTAGGACAGAGGACTGTCCTCCCTCCAGTTCACTGCACCCTTCTCGGGCCCACCCTCCCCTCCAATTCTGGGATCTGAAGGTATTGAATAAATCTTGTGACTTTACTCCCTTTGTATGAGTAGATTGAAACTGTCCTTTCAATCAAAATGATCCCATGGATTTCAGGTCCCCAAAGTAGGAGCTCTGATGCCAGGGAGCTCCCTGCCACAACTGTATAGGTGGCAAATACCCTCACATTCAGTGGGTCACAATCTACATATTCTTCATTCAATACACCAGCACCAGCTTCCCAACACTCCCCAACACTACAAAACTCAAGATTGAATCATTACTTTTCTATTGATCAAAAATAGACATAAACAAAAGAGTGTAGTTTTAAACTTTACAATATTGGTCATTCCAAGTCATTCAAAAACAATAGTGGCAATATTTCTTGGATTTTTTTGCCCCATAGTCTCTTTGTAGGTCATAGGTGCACTGTGTTAATCAAAGAAATCATGATTACAGACAATTTGTAATCTACTGAATAAATTCTAAAATATTTAAGATTATATTAAAAACCAAAGATTGACTCTGAAACATGAATATATTCACTCTTATTTTTAAATTCTGATGAATTACTTTTGTATATATTTAAAATTTCACATTTTTAAGCTACTATATCAACTTAACTACCTCATTCTTTTATTCATTTTAATCGGTACTTATTGCTAGAATGATTTTGCATTCAGGAAATGTTCTTGTTCACTTTTGATGAAGATACATGTAATATAGCTATGACATTATTAATACAAAGGTGACCATGGCATAAAACGACGACTATGTGTATGTGCATGTGAAACTTCATTGATATATAAGTTGATCATGCTAAAATGTACCACTGTTTTGAACAAAACTAATATAGCTCTAAAGCTAGTATAAGTATTAAAATATATTTTCAGAGTACATGCATGTATGAATGATAGAGTAATAATGTAATTTGATTAATAGACAATTACTATTTGGTGCATATCTTTATACTACAAAATTCTGCTTTTTTGACACTGAAGACAAGTTCAACAGTAAAATTTGAATGTATGAACTTGATGCCATGGATAAGAAAATGTTGTCTATATACATATATATTTATATTTGTACATAGAAGGACTTTAAGGTCTCCAGTGTTGAGAAAACTTCATTTGTAATACTCTGAGCTAAATATAATAAAACTCCAGGTCCAATACTGAATACAACTGGTGTTCAAATTCAATACATTTTCCAAAAGTTCATATTCTTGAAGTGCATTCTACAATTTGGTTTAAGATACACAAACTGAAAAGATTATTTTGTAGATCTTACAAAATACAGTAGGTCATATTTTACAATGCTGAATGAGAAGTGCTACCTCTAGAACTCTGAAATTCCTATGAGATTTGGAAATAATACCTTAGAGTTTTTCATGTATGTCCTGACAATTCTTCATTAAGCGAACAGCACATACAATAATTATAATTGACATAGAAATTTACATAGAATATTTTCTTGGATGTTTGAAAGGTTTTATTTTATTATTACTGATTCCCAATATTGCTGATCAATGATCTGTTTTTTTTAAAAAAATGATTTTGATTAGGGAAACAATTCCATTCACTATCGCAAAGAAAAGAATAAAATACTTAGGAATATATCTACCTAAAGAAACAAAAGACCTATATATAGAAAACTATAAAACACTGGTGAAAGAAATCAAAGAAGACACAAATAGATGGATAAATATACCGTGTTCATGGATCAGAAGAATCAATATAGTGAAAATGAGTATACTACCCAAAGCAATCTATAGATTCAATGCAATCCCTATCAAGCCTCCAACGGTATTCTTCAGAGAACTAGAACAAATAATTTCACAATTTGTATGGAAATACAAAAAAACCTCGAATAGCTAAAGCAATCTTGAGAAAGAAGAATGGAACTGGAGGAATCAACCTGCCTGACCTCAGGCTCTACTACAAAGCCACAGTCATCAAGACAGTATGGTACTGGCACAAGGACAGAAATACAGATCAATGGAACAAAATAGAAAGCCCAGAGATAAATCCACACACCTATGGACACCTTATCTTCGACAAAGGAGGCAAGAATATACAGTGGAGAAAAGACAATCTCTTTAACAAGTAGTGCTGGGAAAACTGGTCAACCACTTGTAAAAGAACGAAACTAGAACACTTTCTAACACCATACACAAAAATAAACTCAAAATGGATTAAAGATCTAAAAGTAAGACCAGAAACTATAAAACTCCTAGAGGGAGACATAGGCAAAACACTCTCCAACATAAACCACAGCAGGATCCTCTATGACCCAACTCCCAGAATATTGGAAATAAAAGCAAAAATGAACAAATGGGACCTAACTAAACTTAAAAGTTTTTGCACACCAAAGGAAACTATAAGCAAGGTGAAAAGACAGCCTTCAGAATGGGACAAAATAATAGCAGATGAAGCAACAATTAATCTCAAAAGTATACAAGCAACTCCTTCAGCTCAATTCCAGAAAAACACATGACCCAATCAAAAAGTGGGCCAAAGAACTAAACAGACACTTCTCCAAAGAAGACATATGAATGGCTAACAAACACATGAAAAGATGCTCAACATCACTCATTATCAGAGAAATGCAAATCAAAACCACAATGAGGTACCATTTCACGCCCGTCAGAATGGCTGCTAACCAAAAGACTACAAGCAATAAATGCTGGAGAGGGTGTGGAGAAAAGGGAACCCTCTTACACTGTTGGTGGGAATGCAAACTAGTACAGCTACTATGGAGAACAGTGTGGAGAGTCCTCGAAAAACAGGAAATAGAACTGCCATATGACCCAACAATCCCACTGCTGGGCATATACACTGAGGAAACCAGACTTGAAAGAGACACGTGTACCCCAATGTTCATTGCAGCACTGTTTATAATAGCCCGGACATGGAAGCAGCCTAGATGCCCATCAGCAAATGAATGGAAAAGGAATCTGTGGTACATATACACAATGGAATATTACCCAACCATTGAAAAGAATACATTCGAATTAGTTCTAATGAGGTGGATGAAACTGGAGCCTATTATACAGAGTGAAGTAAGCCAGAAAGAAAAACACCAATACAGTATACTAACACATATATATGGTATTTAGTTAATCGGTAAAGATAACCCTGTATGCGAGACATCAAAAGAGACACAGATAAATAGAACAGTCTTTTGGACTCTATGGGAGAGGGCAAGGGCAGGATGATATGGGAGAATGGCATGGAAGCATGTGAATTATCATATGTGAAACGAATCGCCAGTCCAGGTTCAATGCAAGATACAGGGTGCTCGGGGCTGGTGCACCCGTATGACCCAGAGGGATGAAATGGGGAGGGAGGTGGAAGGGGGGTTCTGGAAGGGGAAAACATGTACACCCATGGTGGATTCATGTCAATGTACGGCAAAACAAATACAATATCGTAAAGTTAAAACATAGAAAATAAACTAATTAAATAAAACGATTTTGAACATATTTTCAAATCTTTAAGTAAAAGTGACCCATGAGTAAATGACATAAAATTCAGAAGTAAGAACCAGCAACACTTTAGGAGATGCCATATTTAAATTCAAACAGAAAAACTATTAAAGCCAAAAATATTAAATTTATTGCCATAAATAAGCAGATCTCTCTCTCTCTCTCTCTTTCGCTAAAAAGTAATCCTGAAAAGAGTTAGGAGGAGCAAATACTATTTTTTTTTAACTGTCAGGTAAACAGCGCAGCAAGATTCCTAAAATTTGCTCCCTTTTGACATCAGCTCCTGGAAATATTTTGCTAATCATGGTTTCACCTTCACTTAGCAACCACAGGCAACCAGGCAACTTAAAATTTTTCATAGCTTCCTGATTGAAATATGGCACAAAAGAATTAATTTAGCTCTAGTGTTGAAAGATTTGCTGCATATTACTGCTGCTGGATAGTTTTGGTTCAATAGCTTCATGGAACTGTTAATCTTCAAATCTGTTCAGTGTGTTTAGGTTAAGTTAGGTTAGTTTTTATGTTCCTCTAAAAGAGCCTGTCTATGAACCTATTCAGATTTTATTGTAGTAACACAGCAAAATAATTACACCACCTTGAGAAAATAAGTCAAGTAACTTGATGATAAAATGTTTAACAGTAAGGTTAGAAGTTGGTTGCAAGAAATGGAATAAATTCAAATTAAAGACAATCATTCACCTCGCAATTGATTTTAAAAACAAGTTTGAAATGTCTATTTGTGGTGCATTTTATAGAAGAGCTTTTACTCTGATCTAAATGATAACAAAGAAAATATGTTGTGACATTTAAATTTAAAATTATTAATTTAAAATTATAACCTAATAGGCAAGGGGAAGATAAAACAGAGATAATCTTGAAGGTACACAAAATATACAAAAACACACATATATACAATATGCTCTTCAAAAATCAAAATGCATCAATATGTCTTATTTCCCTTCTGGAGTTATTTTATTTATTTTGTTTTTCACCACACTGTGCAGCAGGAGGGATCTTAGTCCCCCAATCAGGGATGGAACTGGTGTCTCCTGCAGTGGAAATGCAGTCTTAACCACTAGACCATCAGGGAAGTCTCTGGAGTTATTTTAAAATTAATTTTAAAAAACATGACATATCAAAAGTCACTTAAACAAATCTTGATAAGGAAAAGCTTCAAATTCAGAATATTTTAGCTAGGTACTATTTGCTACATTGTTTAAACTAATAACAATTTAAAATAAATGTAAATTGAATCTAATTCTCAAAAATGTAAACAAATGAAATGATTCACAAAAAGTGAGGCAAACTAAAAATTGTGTATTTTTATTTGATATGTAATAATCCCAAATATTCAGAAACTTTCTTTTTTTAATCTCTTTTTAAAAATTTTGTGATGCCATGGCTTTATGAAGAAATCACATCTAACTTTTTTTTCCAATGGTTTAATATTAACAGTAACAAAAATATTATAATTACAAGATGGTTACTGATAATTCTTTTTGATAGCTCTTTGGAAAGTAGTTTATTTTCATACACACTTTAAATATGGATAAATAAGATCTGAATCATTATGTATACATAGTGATATGAAGTACCATTGTAAACATCCCATTTAATTAAATTCCAAAAGCATTTGTTAAATGTCAACAATGTACTAGATACTGTGCTAAGTACAAGGGACAGAAGCATAAATAAAATATAGTTTCTGACCATCAAAGCATTGTAGAAGTCCACACTTCATGGTGAAGTTGCTCAGATACAGTTATTATACTTGAAAAAAACTCATATCCAGATGATGAATCATTGAAATTTCTATTATTCTCAAATAAGCCTACAAAATGCTAATTTTCCCAGAGAATTATTCTTCAGTCAAACAAGTTAAATCAATTATCAAATAAGAAAGATAATATGTATTTTGCACACCTAATAGACATTTCTTAAAGTAGAAGAAAAAGGACTTCTCATTGATACTCTAAAGTATTAGTTAAGGTCTTTCTGATTGTTAAAATGTTAGAATTAAATATCTAGACAAAGTGAATGCTCTCTGGGAGAAAAGGGATAAACAATCTTTGGACAAAAGAGAAAGATTAAGATAAATTTTTTGTGCTATGGAAATCTGAGGCAGTTAATCTCAGGGTTAGTTTGGAGTAGGGGAAATGGATAATATATGACTTACAAATAAATCGATTGGTAATAATTTTCAGAAATCTATAATTTGGTACATGTATTTTTAAAACAATTGAATTTATTTGATTTTTAAAATTTATACAATAAAAAGAATGAGGAAAATGTACAGTATGTTGAGGTAGAAATTGTTAGGCAGTCAGTGTAAGACTCTGAGACCTCAGTACTCATTTCAATAAAGATCTCACCCCATTAACCTAAAACTCTACCCTTTGTCCCGAATTCCTGGAATATGTCCTTGGTCTGATAAAGTGTCAGTGTTCAAATCCAGGAAAGGGCAGCAATTAGCTTCTTTTTCATATGCTTGTGGGAAAAACAACTGGTGAACATTAATCTTTAGCCCACACATTCGATCCATTTTAAAATGGCCAGGGGACATGAAAAATCGTGGGGACTTAATCCAAGGATCAAGAGAGGCAAAAACTATTACAATATTGTAAAGTAATTAGCCCCCAACTAAAATAAATAAATTTATTAAAAAAAAAAAAGAGAAGCTATAAAATGTTAAGTTAAACATTGTGACCTTTAGACTGATTGGTTAAAAATATTTTAAGCACAGGATCCAACCAAAAATTTACAGATCAATACTAGTAAGGATATAAACTGCTCTAAGTCCCACCATTTTGGGAACTCTCTACCCCCTCTCAGTGTCTATTCTGAGAGCTTTGTACTTTTCTTTCCTCTAAAATAAATTCCATTTGCTTTCTACCATAAGTGTTTGCATGTTAGTGAAATTAATTCTTCGAATCTGCAAACAAAAACTCATATTCTCATTTCCCTGTGATACATTTCAGGAGAAAAACATGCAAATATAAAATTGAGGCTTTGAAAATCCAATTAATGCAAGAAATTTTCACATATTGAGGTATGGGGAACACATCCTGGCTTATTCATAACCTGAATTTTATGGTAACTAAAACTGCCTGCTTGTGGCCTATTAAAAGTACATGACATATATGCTTTAATCTTTAAAGTAAAGAATGCATTTAAAAATCATTATATGAATAAATTCAAACTGAGTTCCCCCCACCCCCATAGTAGAATGAAGTTTGTGTAATTTAAACCAGTATTTCTCTATACTTGGTCTAGGAATAGTGGTGGTAGTAGTGGTGGTGGTGAGTGACAAGATCAAATTAAATATTCAGAATCAATCTCAAGTGTCATGGACTAGAAATTTGCATTTTTACTTTCACCCTTCATGACTCTTCTGTTCACTAAATTTTGAGTGTCACTGGCTATGGATAAATTATTAAAAATTATATTATTTTCAGCTAATTGAAAAAAATAGAAGGGAGAAATTGCCCCATATTTAGACGTGATTTCAATTTTTAAATTTATATCATAACTGAATATTCATTAACTAGATGAATCAAAACAGTTATTGAATACTTAAATGTCATTTTGGCCACGTTGAAAATGCATAATATAAATATATCAAGAAACATAATACAGTCCGTACAAGCTAGAAGAATTACAAGTTCATATAGTTGTATCTAAATCCCCCAATAATCTAGTCCCTTAAGATTAATTCAAATCTCTCCTAGTGTATCTCACTTCTAAAGTAGTTGTGCCCACTGAAACTTATGACTTCATGATATAGACATAAGATGCACCTTAGGGGAAATTGAAGAACAAATCTATACCTAATATGCTTCTATCATATTAACAAGAAATGGAAATCATGATAGCAGTAATGTTCTACACCATTTCAAAAGTAGTTTCTTAGAAACTCTTTCTATACTCATAGATTGTATACTGATTATTTGTGTTGAAAGATTCAGTTCAGTTCAGTCGCTCAGTCATGTCCGACTTTTTGTGACCCCATGAATTGCAGCAGTCCAGGCCTCCCTATCCATCACCAACTCCTGGAGTTCACCCAAACCCATGTTCATCGAGTCAGTATTCCATCCAACCATCTCATTCTGTGTCGTCCCCTTCTCCTCCTGCCCCCAATCCTACCTAGCATTAGGGTCTTTTCCACTGAGACAACTCTTTGCATGAGGTGGCAAAGTATTGAAGTTTCAGCTTCAACATCAGCCCTTCCAATGAACACCCAGGATTGATCTCTTTTAGGATGGATTGATTGGATCTCCTTGCAGTCCAAGAAACTCTCAAGAGTCTTCTCCAACACCACAGTTCAAAAGCATCAATTCTTCTGCACTCAGCTTTCTTCACCGTCCAACTCTCACATCCATACATGGCCACTGGAAAAACCATAGCCTTGACTAGACGGACTTTTGTTGGCAAAGTAATGCCTCTGCTTTTAAATATGCTATCTAGGTTGGCCATAACCTTCCTTCCAAGGAGTAAGCGTCTTTTAATTTCATGGCTGCAATCACCATCAGCAGTGATTTTGGAGCCCCCAAAAAATAAAGTCTGATGCTGTTTCCACTGTTTCCCATCAATTTCCCATGAAGTGATGGGACCATATGCCATGATCTTAGTTTTCTGAATGTTGAACTTTAAGCCAACTTGTTCACTCTCTTTCACTTTCATCAAGAGGCTCTTTAGTTCTTCTTCACTTTCTGCCATAAGGATGGTGTCATCTGCATATCTGAGGTTATTGATATTTCTCCTGGCAATCTTGATTCCAGCTTGTGTTTCTTCCAGCCCATTGTTTCTCATGATGTACTCTGCATATAAGTTAAATAAGCAGGGTGACAATATACAGCCTTGACATACTCCATTTCCTATTTGGAACCAGCCTGTTGTTCCATGTCCAGTTCTAACTGTTGCTTCCTGACCTGCATACAGGTTTCTCAAGAGACAGGTCAGATGGTCTGGTATTCCCATCTCTTTCAGAATTTTCCACAGTTTACTGTGATCCACACAGTCAAAGGCTTTGGCATAGTCAATAAAGCAGAAAAAAATGTTTTTCTGGAACTCTCTTGCTTTTTCGATGACCTAGCAGATATTGGCAATTTGATGTCTGGTTCCTCTGCCTTTTCTAAAACCAGCTTGAACATCTGGAAGTTCACGGTTCAAGTATTGCTGAAGTCTGGCTTGGAGAATTTTGAGCATTACTTTACTAGCGTGTAAGATGAGTGCAATTGTGTGGTCATTTGAGCATTCTTTGGCATTGCCTTTCTTTGGGATTGGAATAAAAACTGACCTTTTCCAACCCTGTGGCCACTGCTGAGTTTTCCAAATTTGCTGGCATATTGAGTGCAGCACTTTCACAGCATCATCTTTCAGGATTTGAAATAGCTCAACTGGAATTCCATCACCTCCACTAGCTTTGTTCATAGTGATGATTTCTAAGGCGCAGTTGACTTCACATTCTAGGATATCTGGATCTAGGTGAGTGATCACACCATCGTGATTATCTGGGCCATGAAGATCTTTTTAGTACAGTTCTTCTGTGTATTCTTTCCACCTCATCTTAATATCTTCGGCTTCTCTTAGGTCCATAACATTTCTGTCCTTTATCAAGCCTATCTTTGCATGAAATATTCCTTTGGTATCTCTAATTTTCTTGAAGAGATCTCTAGTCTTTCCCAATCTGTTTTTTTTCCTCTATTTCTTTGCATTGATTGCTGAAGAAGGCTTTCTTGTCTCTCCTTGCTATTCTTTGGAACTCTGCATTCAGATGGGAATATCTTTCCTTTTCTCCTTTGCTTTTCGCTTCTCTTCTCTTCCCAGCTATCTGTAAGTCCTCATCAGATAGCCATTTTGCTTTTTTGCATTTCTTTTCCATGGGGATGGTCTTGATCCCTGTCTCCTGTACAATGTCACGAACCTCTGTCCATAGTTCATCATGTACTCTGTCTATCAGATCTAGTCCCTTAAATCTATTTGTCACTTCTACTGTATACTCATAAGGGATTTGATCATGGTCATACCTGAATGGACTAGTGGTTTTCCCTACTTTCTTCAATTTAAATCTGAATTTGGCAATAAGGAGTTCATGTTCTGAGCCACAGTCAGCTCCTGCTCTTATTTTTGCTGACTCTATAGAGCTTCTCCATCTTTGGCTACAAAGAATATAATCAATCTGATTTCAGTGTTGACCATCTGGTCATGTCCATGTGTAGAGTCTTCTCTTGTGTTGTTGGAAGAGGGTGTTTGCTATGACCAGTGCGTTCTCTTGGCAGAACTCTATTAGCCTTTGCCCTGCTTCGTTCTGTAGTCCAAGGCCAAATTTGCCTGTTATGCCAGGTGTTTCCTGACTTCCTACGTTTCCATTCCAGTCCCCTGTAATGAAAAGGACATCTTTTTTGCGTGTTAGTTCTAGAAGGTCTTGTAGGTCTTCATAGAACCGTTCAACTTCAGCTTCTTCGGCGTTACTGGTGGGGGCATTGACTTCGATTACTGTGATATTGAATGGTTTGCCTTGGAAACGGACAGAGATCATTGTATCGTTTTTGAGATTGCATCCAAGTACTGCATTTCGGACTCTTTTGTTGACCATGATGGCTACTCCATTTCTTCTAAGTGATTCAGGTTAGATAAATATTACCTTAGTAAAACTGGTAGCAGGCAGAATTTATTTTTTATAAATAAATGCAAGTGGCAACTGCTTCACCAAAAGGAAAAAAGTTTTATTTCATAGCACACACACACACATGTGCACACATCCTTAGGATTTGTATGTCTTATATAGATTTTTTTTAGATTATCTTGCATCATAATAGAAACAAGTGAAAATCCATTATCAAGTAACTGTTTGATTAATGCTATAGAATATGGTCTCTTTATAAAGATTATCATGTTGAGAATTCAATAGAGATTCATGTTGATGTATGGCAGAAATCAGCACAGTGTTGTAAAGCAAATATCTTGCAATAAATATTTTTAAAAATTCCCTTAAATTTCCTTAACAAATATTCATAACATTCCTAAGATTTCAGAACACCAGAACTAAACCCAATAAATATTTTGGATCCATTTTTTTTTTAAGATTCTTAGTTATCCATGGCCTTAATTATTAGTAATAATTGAATTTTCCCTAGCAAATACATATTTGAAAAACAAATCCTGCAAATGTGATAGTAAAACAAATTATAAAATGGTCATGTAATCAACCTAATTCATAGTTTCTCTTTAACCACAATATATCAGCTTAAAATAATCTCACATGCTATTTTTAATAATACCATCTGGTTGTTCTAAATTACCATTGCTCTCTCATTCTCATATGATATTGACAGAAAATAGGAAGTCATCTGATATTAGAGAGGTTTTTTTGTTTTAAATTTGTTATGAGAGAGAAAAAGAGAGGGAATCAGGACAATAGTGAGATATATACTACAGGAATATGAAAGAGCTGAGTGAGAAAATATGTACAGAATATTTTGAATACAAATTGAAGTAAGTTTGCAAATATCATATTTTAACTTAAAATTGCTTCCATGATTTAACTAAATGGAATAAAAATCTCCTGCGTCTCACTGCATTTCCAACCATTTGTTATGCAGTATCATAAGAAAAACCAGGCTGTTCTCTTTTCCATCCATGATTAAAATCAAAATTGTCCTGACTTGTTTTGTCACTCTCCAGCTTTATTCAAACTGAGTCACTTTTCCACACAGCATTAATTAAGACATCATAATTCAATTATAGTTTAATAATGTTTTTAATTATAAAAAAATTGTTCAGCAATTAACATACAAGTTGAGGTGTCAAACACAACAACTGGAAATTATGTTTTGTACCTCAAGAGAAGTCACTTACACTTTAAGAAGTCAGTTCCAATTCAGAAAGCATATAAGAGGAAAGAGCATTTTTAAAACACCTAATATGTATTGGGTACTATATTTGAGGGAGTATTTTTTACTAAGAGTTTTGAAAATGGGATAGAGTGGGAGACAAGAGAATCAGGGACAGAAAAAGGAAAAGCCAGAGAAGTAAACAAAACAAAAATCTAAGAATGAATGATGTAGGCTAATGATTTCAGATGTCAGTTAGATAATAATGTGATTGACTAGGATGTTTCAGGTTCACATTTCCCCAATGAGATATCAAAACACACACACACACACACACACACACACAACACACTTAGGAAAGTAGCTTTGTTGGAGCTCTGGCAAACAGTTAAGAACAAGCATCTAACAACTGAAAAGTCCACACTCAAAACAGTGGGAAATTTCATGACATTTTTCCTTATTTTTGCCCTATTCACTCCCCCAGTAGTATGCAGTACAGAAGGAGCAGCCCAACTCCCAGTTGTTCCCTCAGAATGAAGAGAAAGTGTCAAAATTGTTTCTAACATTCTGGCTTTTGGGAAGGGATCACTGCCCAGAGAATTCAATATCATCTCTCCTGACTCAGAGTGCTTATGAGAATGATATAATAGTTTGGATGTCAAATTAGAGGCCACTAAAAGCAGTAGTGGTAGCCATGTTCTTCAAAAAGACCAAAGAATTGGCAAAATTTTTGCTAGATTTACTAAGGAAAAAAGAGAAAATACTCAAATAACTAAAATAAATGAAAAAAGGATATTAAAACAAATTTTACAGAAATAAGGATTATACTATGAAAAATGTATGCTAACAATTTATGTGTGCATATATATATATATGTGTGTGTGTGTGTGTGTGTGTATGTGCTCAGTCATCCCCAACTCTTTGCTACCCCATAGACTATAGATTACCAAGTCCCTCTATCCATAGGATTTTCCAGGCAAGAATATTGGAGATAGTTATTATTTCCTACTCCAAGGGATCTTCCTGACCCAGGAATCAAATCCACACCTCTTCCATCTCCTGCGTTGGTGGGCAGATTCTTTACCACTGCACCACCTGTGAAGCCCACAATTTAGATAACCTAGATGAAATGTACAAATTTTCAGAAGCATTCAACATACAGAGGCTAATCATGAAGAAATAGAAAATAAGCACGGATTGAATCAGTAGTCAAAAATCTCCTAACAAAGAAAAGCCCAGGGCCAAATGGCTTCACTGGTGAGTTTTAAAAAATATTTTAAAAAAATTATACCCCCCCAACAAAAAAGATCTTCACGACACAGATAATCACGATGGTGTGATCACTCACCTAGAGCCAGACATCTTGGAATGTGAAGTCAAGTGGGCCTTAGAAAGCATCACTACGAACAAAGCTAGTGGAGGTGATGGAATTCCAGTTGAGCTATTTCAAATCCTCAAAGGTGATGCTGTGAAAGTGCTGCACTCGATATGCCAGCAAATTTGGAAAACTCAGCAGTGGCCACAGGACTGGAAGAGGTCAGTCTTCGTTCCAATCCCAAAGAAAGGCAACGCCAAAGAATGCTCAAACTACCGCACAATTGCACTCATCTCACATGCTAGTAAAGTAATGCTCAAAATTCTGCAAGCCAGGCTTCAGCAATACGTGAACCGTGAACTTCCAGATGTACAAGCTGGTTTTAGAAAAGGCAGAGGAACCAGAGATCAAATTGCCAATATCGGCTGGATCATCGAAAAAGCAAGAGAGTTCCAGAAAAACATCTATTTCTGCTTTATTGACTATGCCAAAGCCTTTGACTGTGTGGATCACAATAAACTGTGGAAAATTCTGAAAGAGATAGGAATATCAGACCATCTGACCTGTCTCTTGAGAAACCTGTATGCAGGTCAGGAAGCAACAGTTAGAACTGGACATGGAACAACAGACTGGTTCCAAATAGGAAAAGGAGTACGTCAAGGCTGTATATTGTCACCCTGCTTATTTAACTTATATGCAGAGTACATCATGAGAAACGCTGGGCTGGAAGAAACACAAGCTGGAATCAAGATTGCCAGGAGAAATATCAATAACCTCAGATATGCGGATAACACCATCCTTATGGCAGAAAGTGAAGAAGAACTATAGAGCCTCTTGATGAAGGTGAAGAAGGAGAGTGAAAAAGTTGGCTTAAAGCTCAACGTTCAGAAAACTAAGATCATGGCATCTGGTCCCATCACTCCATGGGAAATAGATGGGGAAACAGTGGAAACAGTGTCAGACTTTACTTTTTTGGGCTCCAGAATCACTGCTGATGGTGACTGTAGCCATGAAATTAAAAGACGCTTACTACTTGGAAGGAAGGTTATGGCCAACCTAGATAGCATGTTTAAAAGCAGAGACATTACTTTGCCAACAAAAGTCCGTCTAGTCAAGGCTATGGTTTTTCTTTTTTTTTTTATTTTTATTTTTTTATAAATTTATTTATTTTAGTTGGGGGCTAATTACTTTACAATATTGTAATAGTTTTTGCCATACATTGACATGAATCAGCCATGGGTTTACATGTGTTCCCCTTCCTGGACCCCCCACCCACCTCCCTCTCCATCCCATCCCTCTGGATCATCCCATTGCCCCGGCCCTGAGCCCTTGTCACATGCATCGAACATGGAATGGTGCTCTGTTTCACATATGACAATACACATGTCTCAATGCCATTCTCCCAGAACGTCCCACCCTCACCTTCTCCCTCAGAGTCCATAAAATTGTTCTATGCATCTGTGTTTCTTATTCTGTCTCGCATATAGGGTTATCGTTACCATCTTTCAAATTCCATATATATGCATTAGTATACTGTATTGTTGTTTTTCTTTCTGGCTTACTTCACTCTGTATAATGGGCTCCAGTTTCATCCATCTCAGTAGAACCGATTCAATTTTTTTTTTTAATGGCTGAGTAATATTCCATTGTGTATATGTACCACAGCTTCCTTATCCATTCGTCTGCTGATGGACATCTAGGTTGCTTCCATGTCCTGGCTATTGTAAACAGTGCTGCGATGAACATTGGGGTACACGCGTCTCTTTCAATTCTGGTTTCCTCGGTGTATATGCCCAGCAGTGGGATTGCTGGGTCATATGGCAGTTCTATTCCCAGTTTTTTAAGGAATCTCCACACTGTTCTCCATAGTGGCTGTACTAGTTTGCATTCCCACCAACAGTGTAAGAGGGTTCCCTTTTCTCCACACCCTCTCCAGCATTTATTGCTTGTAGACTTTTGGATAGCAGCCATTCTGACTGGTGTGAAATGATACCTCATTGTGGTTTTGATTTGCATTTCTCTAATAATGAGTGATGTTGAGCATCTTTTCATGTGTTTGTTAGCCATCTGTATGTCTTCTTTGGAGAAATGTCTGTTTAGTTCTTTGGCCCATTTTTTGATTGGGTCGTTTATTTTTCGGGAATTCAGCTGCAGAAGTTGCTTGTATATTTTTGAGATTAATTGTTTGTCTGTTGCTTCATTTGCTATTATTTTCTCCCATTCTGAAGGCTGTCTTTTCACCTTGTTTATAGTTTCCTTTGTTGTGCAAAAGCTTTTAATTTTAATTAGGTCCCATTTGTTTATTTTTGCTTTTATTTCCAATATTCTGGGAGGTGGGTCATGGAGGATCCTGCTGTGATTTATGTCGGAGAGTGTTTTGCCTATGTTTTCCTCTAGGAGTTTTATTGTTTCTGGTCTTACGTTTAGATCTTTAATCCATTTTGAGTTTATTTTTGTGTACGGTGTTAGGAAGTGTTCTAGTTTCATTATTTTACAAGTGGTTGACCAGTTTTCCCAGCACCACTTGTTAAAGAGATTGTCTTTTCTCCATTGTATATTCTTGCCTCCTTTGTCGAAGATAAGGTGTCCATATGTGCGTGGGTTTATCTCTGGGCTTTCTATCTTGTTCCATTGATCTATATTTCTATCTTTGTGCCAATACCATACTGTCTTGATGACTGTGGCTTTGTAGTAGAGCCTGAAGTCAGGCAGGTTGATTCCTCCAGTTCCATTCTTCTTCCTCAAGATTGCTTTGGCTATTCGAGGTTTCTTATATTTCCATACAAATTGTGAGATGATTTGTTCTAGTTCTGTGAAAAATACCATTGGTAGCTTGATAGGGATTGCATTGAATCTGTAGATTGCTTTGGGTAGAATACTCATTTTCACTATATTAATTCTTCCAATCCATGAACACGGTATATTTCTCCATCTGCTTGTGTCCTCTTTGATTTCTTTCATCAGTGTTTTATAGTTTTCTATATATAAGTCTTTTGTTTCTTTAGGTAGATATATTCCTAAGTATTTTATTCTTTTTGATGCAATGGTGAATGGTATTGTTTCCTTAATTTCTCTTTCTGTTTTCTCATTGTTGGAGTATAGGAATGCAAGGGATTTCTGTGTGTTAATTTTATATCCTGCAACTTTACTATATTCATTGATCAACTCTAGTAATTTTCTAGTAGAGTCTTTAGGGTTTTCTATGTAGAGGATCATGTCATCTGCAAACAGTGAGAGTTTTACTTCTTCTTTTCCTATCTGTATTCCTTTTATTTCTTTTTCAGCTCTGATTGCTGTGGCAAAAACTTCCAAAACTATGTTGAATAGTAGTGGTGAAAGTGGGCATCCTTGCCTTGTTCCTGACTTTAGGGGAAATGCTTTCAATTTTTCACCATTGAGGATAATGTTTGCTGTGGGTTTGTCATATATAGCTTTTATTATGTTGAGATATGTTCCTTCTATTCCTGCTTTCTGGAGGGTTTTAATCATAAATGGATGCTGAATTTTGTCAAAGGCTTTTTCTGCATCTATTGAGATAACCATATGGTTTTTTTCTTTCAATTTGTTAATGTGGTGTATTACATTGATTGATTTGCGGATGTTAAAGAAACCTTGCATTCCTGGGATAAAGCCCACTTGGTCATGATGTATGATCTTTTTAATATGATGTTGGATTCTGTTTGCTAGAATTTTATTAAGGATTTTTGCATCTATGTTCATCAGTGATATTGGCCTGTAGTTTTCCTTTTTTGTGACATCTTTGTCTGGTTTTGGAATTAGGGTGATGGTGGCCTCATAGAATGAGTTTGGAAGTTTACCCTCTTCTGCAATTTTCTGGAAGAGTTTGAGTAGGATAGGTGTTAGCTCTTCTCTAAATTTTTGGTAGAATTCCGCTGTGAAGCCGTCTGGTCCTGGGCTTTTGTTTGCTGGAAGATTTCTGATTACAGTTTCGATTTCCGTGCTTGTGATGGGTCTGTTAAGATCTTCTATTTCTTCCTGGTTCAGTTTTGGAAAGTTATACTTTTCTAAGAATTTGTCCATTTCTTCCAAGTTGTCCATTTTATTGGCATATAGCTGTTGGTAGTAGTCTCTTATGATCCTTTGTATTTCTGTGGAGTCTGTTGTGATCTCTCCATTTTCATTTCTAATTTTGTTGATCTGATTCTTCTCCCTATGTTTCTTGATGAGTCTGGCTAATGGCTTATCAATTTTGTTTATCTTCTCGAAAAACCAGCTTTTAGTTTTGTTGATTTTTGCTATGGTCTCTTTTGTCTCTTTTGCATTTATTTCTGCCCTAATTTTTAAGATTTCCTTCCTTCTACTGACCCTGGGGTTTTTCATTTCTTCCTTCTCTAGTTGCTTTAGGTGTAGAGTTAGTTGATTTATTTGATTTTTTTCTTGTTTCTTGAGGTACGCCTGTATTGCTATGAACCTTCCCCTTAGTATTGCTTTTACAGTGTCCCATAGGTTTTGGGTTGTTGTGTTTTCATTTTCATTCGTTTCTATGCATAATTTTATTTCTTTTTTGATTTCTTCTGTGATTTGTTGGTTATTCAGAAGCGTGTTGTTTAGCCTCCATATGTTGGAACTTTTAATAGTTTTTTTCCTGTAATTGAGGTCTAATCTTACTGCATTGTGGTCAGAGAAGATGGCTGGGATGATTTCAATTTTTTTGAATTTACCAAGGCTAGATTTATGGCCCAGGATGTGATCTATCCTGGAGAAAGTTCCATGTGCACTTGAGAAAAAGGTAAAATTGATTGTTTTGGGGTGGAAACTCCTGTAAATATCAATTAAATCTAATTTGTCTATTGTATCATTTAAAGTTTGTGTTTCCTTGTTAATTTTCTGTTTAGTTGATCTATCCATATGCGTGAGTGGAGTATTAAAGTCTCCCACTATTATTGTGTTATTGTTAATTTCCCCTTTCATACTTGTTAGTATTTGCCTTATATATTGTGGTGCTCCTATGTTGGGTGCATATATATTTATGATTGTTACGTCTTCTTCTTGAATTGATCCTTTGATCTTTATGTAGTGTCCTTCTTTGTCCCTTTTCACATCCTTTATTTTAAAGTCTATTTTATCTGAAATGAGTATTGCGACTCCTGCTTTCTTTTGGTCTCCGTTTGCATGGAATATGTTTTTCCATCCTTTCACTTTCAACCTGTGTGTGTCCCTAGTTTTGAGGTGGGTCTCTTGTAGACAGCATATATAGGGGTCTTGTTTTTGTATCCATTCAGCAACCCTTTGTCTTTTGGTTGGGGCATTCAACCCATTTACATTTAAGGTAATTATTGATAAGTATGATCCCGTTGCCATTTACTTTGTTGTTTTGAGTTCGTGTTGAAACATCCTTTCTGTGTTTCCTGTTTAGAGAAGATCCTTTAGCATTTGCTGGAGAGCTGGTTTGGTGGTGCTGAATTCCCTCAGCTCTTGCTTGTCTGTAAAGCTTTTGAATTCTCCTTCATATCTGAATGAGATCCTTGCTGGGTACAGTAATCTGGGTTGTAGATTATTCTCTTTCATTACTTTAAGTATGTCCTGCCATTCCCTTCTAGCCTGAAGGGTTTCTATTGAAAGATCAGCTGTTATCCTTATGGGGATCCCCTTGTGTGTTATTTGTTGTTTTTCCCTTGCTGCTTTTAATATTTGTTCTTTGTGTTTGATCTTTGTTAATTTGATTAATATGTGTCTTGGGGTGTTTCGCCTTGGGTTTATCCTGTTTGGAACTCTCTGGGTTTCTTGGACTTCTGTGACTATTTCTTTCCTCAATTTAGGGAAATTCTCAACTATTATCTCCTCAAGTATTTTTTCATGGCCTTTCCTTTTATCTTCTTCTTCTGGGACTCCTATGATTCGAATGTTGGGGCGTTTCATATTGTCCCAGAGGTCCCGGAGGTTTTCCTCATTTCTTTTGATTCTTTTTTCTTTTTTCCTCTCTGCTTCGTTTATTTCCATCATTCTATCTTCTACCTCACTTATCCTATCTTCTGCCTCCGTTATTCTACTGTTGGTTCCCTCCAGAGTGTCTTTTATCTCCTTTATTTCATTATTCATTCTATATTGATTCCTTTTTATTTCTTCTAAGTCCTTGATAAACATTTCTTGCATCTTCTCAATCTTTGTCTCCAGGCTATTTATCTGTAACTCCATTTTGCTTTCAAGATTTTGGATCATTTTTATTATCCTTATTCTAAATTCTTTTTCAGATAGATTCCCTATCTCCTCCTCTTTTGTTTGGCTTTGTGGGCATTTCTCATTTTCCTTTACTTGCTGAGTATTTCTCTGCCTTTTCATCTTGTTTAGATTGCTGTGTTAGGCGTGGCCCTTCTGTATTCTGGTAGTATGAAGTTCCTCTTT
The DNA here is from genome assembly GCF_054371585.1 of Giraffa tippelskirchi. Classification (NCBI taxonomy): domain Eukaryota; kingdom Metazoa; phylum Chordata; class Mammalia; order Artiodactyla; family Giraffidae; genus Giraffa; species Giraffa tippelskirchi. Next base: position 68,309,424 of record NC_137289.1, read on the forward strand.
GTTGTGGAGGTTCCTCACTGCGGTTGGGGTTGGACAGGTGGCTTGTCAAGGTTTCCTGGTTGGGGGAGCTTGTGTCGGTGTTCTGGTGGGTGGAGCTGGATTTCTGCTCTCTAGAGTGTAATGGAGTGACCAGTATTAATTTTTGAGATGTCTATGGATTTGGTGTGCCTCTGGGCAGCCTGTATATTGATGCTCAGGTCTATGTTCCTGCGTTGCTGGAGAATTTGCGTGGTATGTCTTGCTCTGGAACTTATTGTCTCTTGGGTGGAGCTTGGTTTCAGTGAATTTATGGAGGCTATTGGATGGTCTCTTATTAATTAATGTTTCCCCTGGCTTTCAGTCTTATTCTTGCAGTAGCCTCAGGACTTCTCCTTCCATACAGCCTCAATAATAAAACTTTTAGGTTAATGGTGAAAAGATTCTCCACAGTGAGGGATACCCAGAAAGGTTCACTGAGTTACATGGAGAGATGAGGTGGGGGGGGGGGGTTGAGGTGACCAGGAGGGGAAGAGGGGAATTCAAATGTGGAGAGAGCAATCTAGCCAGTAAGCACTTCCCTCTGTGCTTTCCACAGTTTGGAACCCTCAGAGTGATTCACAGAGATACATAGAGAGGGGGGAGGAAGGTAACAGAGGTGAGCATGAGTAGAAAGGGAGGAATTAAGAGGGGAGAGAGAGATCTGGGCAGTATCCTGTTCCTGAAGTGTTCTCCGGTACCCAGAACACCCTCAGAGATTCACAGAATTGGGTTGAGAAGAGAAGGAGGAGGGTGGGAGATAGAGGTTCCCTGGGGGAGAAGAAAGAGCATCAATAGGGGGAGAGAGTGATCAGGCCAGTGATCACACTCCTGAGTAAAAATGGGTCCTAAAGATTGGGTTCTTAAATGTACAAAGTTGATATCAAATATGTAAAACAAAGATTAAAAATCTAGAGTAGAGGTTAGACTCTTATAAAACTTACAATCTAAAAAAAAAAAAAAAAGAAAAAAGGAAACAGTGTAAAAAGAAAAAAAACAGTAAAACAGTAAAAAAAGAAACAGTAAAAAAATGTAGAACAGGAAAAAAACATTAAAAAAAAAGAAAACACAAAAGGTATAAGATATATGTATGTAGTTTGCTTCAAAAATAGGGTTTTTTTTTTTTTTAAGTTAATAGTGGGTTATGAAAATGAAAGTTAAAGGTGTAATAGAGGACTTGAAGAAAAAGGAAAGAAGAGAAAAAAAAATTTTTTTTTTAATTTAAAAAAAAAATAAAATAAGAATAATAATAATAGTAAGAAAAATATATATCCCGGACTTTCTCTGGAGCTGTTGTGAGCAGTGTGGGATCTGCTCAGTTTTAGATAGATCCTTATTCCTGCTTATACTTTTCAAGATCTATAGGTCCTTTTTAATGCAGTCGGTATTAACTACAGGGATCTTAATCTGTTGGCCTGTCCCTTCCAAAGCGCTTCCCTCTGTTTATTTGGCTTCTGTTTGGAGATCTCTTCAGTATCTAATTTCCGCCCTGCAACAAAGCGGTGGAGGTGATCTCTTTAGGTTCGCTTGTTCAATCGTGCTGTGGGGAGGAAGGAACACTGCAATTCTGGCGTGTGTGTGGTAAGCTCGCAGTGTCTCGGCTGCACTGGATTCGCCCCCGCTCACGGCGTGTGTGCTTTCCCCGTCTACCCTGCTCAGGCTTCAGGTTACTCGGCCGGGGAGCGGGCCCTGAGCTGCGTGCACTTCCCAGGTCTAAGCCGCTCAGGTTCAGGCTCCCGGTTACTCCACAAAGGCGCAGACTCGGTTTCGCCCGCGGCTTGTGCCGTTCCCGGTCGGAGCTGCCCAGGCGGCCAGGAGTTTGGCGAGGGCGCTGTCCCCTGTTGGGGCGGTGCGGCTTATCACCTCCCTGGTCCCCGCCTCGGTTTACGGGCGCGCCCGGCTCCGGTGTGCTTTGTGTCGGTTCTGGGGAGCTGGTCTCTGGCTGCGACCCTCCCGGCGGCTGTCGACCCTCCGGGATCTCAGGCAGTCTTTGCTTAGAAACTGGGAGCCTGTTTGCAGTTTGGTAGGGGGTGCCCTCTCTGGAGCCGAGTTTGCCCCTTTCCGGCTCTGGCGGGCCCCGCCTGCCCGCTGTGTCCGGCGGGGGATGGGGCGGTCCGCAGCCGGCTAGCTCTCCTCTGGTATCGCTCAGTCCTTTGTTCTGTGAGCGGGCCGGCAGTGCCTTAGAGTTGGGCTTTTCGCGGGATAGTTCTCTCTTTCTCTCTCGCTGTCCCACAGTTTAGGTTACTATCTCACGTTAGCTCCCTCAGATTGCCCTCGGGGCACTCGGGCCCGGTCCTTACCCTAGGCAATGCCGCCCGCTCCTCTCCGTTCAGCCCCCACTTGCTGGTGGCGGATGATGCGAGCGTCTGGGGTTCTTTGCTGGGAGTTGCTTTAGGCACGTAATCTGTGGATTTTATTTATTTTTTCCTCCCAGTTACGTTGCCCTCCGAGATAAAAAATCCTCCCCCACACCCGCCGGTGAGAGGGTTTCCTGGTGCTTGGAAATTCCTCCTCTTTTACGACTCCCTCCCCGGGACGGGTCTCCGTCCCTAACTCTTTTGTCTCTCTTTTTATCTTTTATAATTTCTCCTACCTCTTTTGAAGATAATGCGCAGTTTTTGTGAAAGCCTGACGTCCTCAGCCAGCCTTCAGAAGTAGTTTTGTGAAGTTTGGTCAGCGTTCAGATGTTCTTTCGATAAATTTGTGGAGGAGAGAGTGGTCTCCCCGTCCTATTCCTCCGCCATCTTAGCCCCGCCCCAAGGCTATGGTTTTTCCAGTGGTCATGTATGGATGTGAGAGTTGGACGGTGAAGAAAGCTGAGCGCTGCAGAATTGATGCTTTTGAACTGTGGTGTTGGAGAAGACTCTTGAGAGTTTCTTGGACTGCAAGGAGAGCCAATCAATCCATCCTAAAAGAGATCATCCTGGGTGTTCATTGGAAGGTCTGATGTTGAAGCTGAAACTCCAATACTTTGGCCACCTCATGAGAAGGGTTGACTCATTGGAAAAGACCCTAATGCTGGGTAGGATTGGGGGCGCGAGGAGAAGGGGACGACAGAGGATGAGATGGTTGGATGGCATCACCGACTCGTTGAACATGGGTTTGGGTAGACTCCGGGAGTTGGTGATGGACAGAGAGGCCTGGCGTGCTGCAATTCCTGGGGTGGCAAAGAGTTGGACACGACTGAGCGACTGAACTGAACTGAAAAAAAAGAAATATACTAGTTTTCCTGAATCTTCTAAAAATTTGAAAAGGAGGTAATTCTTGCCAACTCTTTCTCTGAGATAACTATCATCCTGATGCCAAAGCCTGACAGAAGACATCACAAGAAAAGAAAATTACAAAAAAATATCCCTGGTAAACATTAATAAAGAAATCCTAAAATAGTAGTAGCAAACAGAATTCAGTAACACTTTAAGTGGATTACACACCAAGAATGAGCAGGAATTATTCTTGGAATGCAAGGATGGTTTAACATACAAAAATCAATGTAATATACCACATTAGAAAAATGAAGGGAAAACAAATATAAGTTGCTTCAGAGAAAGCATTTTGACAAAATTCAGCACCCATGCATGATAAAATTTTGCAACAAACTAAAAATTGAAAGCAATAATTTCAACAGTATAAAGACCCATATATGAAAATCGAACAGCTGACATCATACTCAATGGTGAATATCTATAACTTTTACCTTTAAGAGCAGGAACAAGACAAGGAAAAGTGTTTCTACCACTTCTATTCATATATTACTAAATAGACCAATTAACTAAAACAGAAGTAAAAGGCATCCAAATTGGAAAAGATTATCTCTGTAAGTCTACATGAATTTATGTTAAAAAACCATAAGGATTCTACATATACATATACACAAAATGTTAAAACTAATAAATTCAACACTCAAAAATGAGTTATTTCTATACAGTAATGATGAACAATCTAAAAAGGAAATTAAGAAAATAATTCCATTCCCAACACCGTCACAAAATATAAATTACTTTTGTGTAAAATTAATCAAGGAGTGAAAGACTTATGCACTGAAAACTACATAATTTTGCTGAATGAAATTGCACAAAGAAATTAAAAGACATCCTGTATTCATGGATTGGCAGGCTTAATATTATTTCGGTGTCAAAAATACTTATTCTATAGATTCGATGAAATGCCTAACAAAATCCTATTTTTTTCCTAAAGAAATTCGTCCTAGAATTCATACAGAATCTCAAGAAACTTCTAACAGTCAAAGCAATCTTGAAAAAGAACAAAGATAGAAGTCTCATACTTCTTGATTTCAAAACATATTCCAAAGCTGCAGTAATAAAAACTGTGTTACTGGTAGAAAGATAGATATTAAGACCAAAAGAATAAAGTTACAGAATAAATAAATCCATAAACCTTCAAGTATATGCCCTAATGATTTTCAAGAAGGGTGCCAAGACCATTAAATGGGGAATGGACAGTCTTTTCAACAAATGTTGATTGTAAAACATTGATATCCATATGCAAAATAATGGTATCCTATGCAAAAATTAACTCAGAAAGGATAAACTGTGTAAACATGAGCAAAACTATTAAATACTTAGAGGGAAATATAGAGGAAAAACTTCATGACTTTGGATTTGACAAACAATTTATTGGATATGGCAGCAAAAGGAAACGACAACCCACTCCAGTATTCTTGCCTGGAGAATCCCGGGGACGGCAGAGCCTGGTGGGCTGCTGTCTATGGGGTCGCACAGAGTCGGACACGACTGAAGCGACTTAGCAGCAGCAGCAAAAGTACAATCAACAAAAGGATAAATTCATAAACTAGGTTACATCAAAATGTAAAACTTCTGTGCATCAAAAGATAAAGTCAATGAGAAAACAACTCACGAACTGTTTAAGGAGGTGAATTTTATGTTATTTGTGTTTTACCACTATTTTTAAAATGTTACAACAGAGCAGATAGTCATATAAAATGTGATAATAAAAAAGACAACAAAAAACTAATAAACCAGAGATTTTCAAGAATTTATGAACTGAGAAAAATCACTGATATTGGTAACCACTGGTTCCCTTAAAGAAAATAAAATGATAAAATTGTGAAAGTAATTCCAGATTTCAAGAAGTTAAAGAGTTGATGTCTTCTGGTAGCAGTTATGGAATGAATACATAAAATCTTCATGAATACAAGAAAGATCTTAATGACCCAAATAACCACAAAGGTCTGATCAGTTAACTAGAGCCAGACATCCTAGATTGTGGCATCAAGTGGGCCTTAGGAAGCATCACTACGAACAAAGCCAGTAGAGATGAAAAAATTCCAGCCAAGCTATTTCAAATCCTAAAAGATGATGCTCTGAAAGTGCTACACTCAATATACCATAAATTTGGAAAACTCAGCAGTGGCCACAGGATTGGAAATGGTCAGTTTTCATTCCAATCCCAAATAAAGGCAATGCCAAAGTGTTCAAACAACAGCACAATTGCACTCATCTCACATGCTAGCAAAGTAATGCTCAAAATTCTCCAAGCCAAGCTTCAACAATACATGAACCCTGAACTTCCAGATGTTCAAGATGGTTTTAGAAGAGGTAGAGGAACCATGGATCAAATTGCCAACTCCGTTGGATCATAGAAAATGCAAGATAATTTCAGAAAAACATCTACTACTGCTCCATTGACTATTCCAAAGCCATTGACTGTGTGGATCACAACAAATTGTGGAAAATTCTTCAAGAGATGGGAATACCAGACCACCTTATCTGCCTCCTGCAAAACCTGTATGCAGGTCAAGAAGCAAAGGTTAGAACTGAACGTGGAACAACGGACTGGTTCCAAATTGGGAAAGGAACATATCAAGGCTGTATATTGTGACTGTGCTTGTTTAAATTCTATGCTGATTACATCAATTGAAATGCCAGGCTGGTTGAAGCATAACCTGGAATTAAGATTGCAGGGAGAAATATCAATAACCTCATATAGGCAGATGACACCACTCTTATGGCAGAAAGTGAAGAGGAACTAAAGAGTCTCTTGATGAGGTGAAAGAGGAGAGCGAAAATGCTGGCTTAAAACTCGGCATTCAAAAATCAAAGATCATGGCATCCACTCCCATCGCTTTGTGGCAAATAGATGGGGAAACAGTGACAGACTTTACTTTCCTGGGCTCCAAAAATCACTGCAGATGGTGATTGCAGCCATGAAATTAAAAGACACTTACTCCTTGGAAGAAAAGCTATGACCAACCTAGACAGCATATTAAAAAGCCGAGATATGACTTTACCGACAAAGGTCCATCTAGTCAAAGCTATGGTTTTTCCAGTCATCATGTATGGATGTGAGAGTTGGTTGATAAAGAAGGCTGAATGCGAATGAATTCATGGTTTTGAAATGTGGTGTTGGAGAAGACTCTTGAGAGTCCCTTGGACTGTAAGGAGATCAAACCAGAAAATCCTGAAGAAAATCAGTCCTGAATATTCATTGGATGGACTGATGCTGAAGCTGAAGTTTGAACAATTTGGCCACCTGATGTGAAGAACTGACTCATTAGAAAAGACACTTATGCTGGGAAAGATTGAAGGCAGGAGAAGAAGGGGATGACAGAAGATGAGATGGTTGGATGGCATCTCCGACTCAATGGACAATAGTTTGAGCAAGGTCTGGGTGTTGGTAATGGACAAAGAGTATGGCATACTGCAATCCATGGGTCACAAAGAGTTGGACACTACTGAGTGACTGAACTGAACTGAATAGATCTAATGAATGATCTCTTCAATAATTTGGAGACAACAAAAGTAGAGTTTGGACATAAGTCTGAAGGAAATGTAGGGCTTAAGATTTTTCAAATTTATTTGTTTTTTAAACTAATTAGGGCCTGATCGTGAATAAAGATATAAGAAGATAAAATAGAATAATAACAAAGATTCAAAATAAAGAAATTGAAAGCAGATATATATATAGATATATTTTTTTTCTTCAAAGATAAAAACAAGAAAGACAGTTAAAGGAAAAATTCAATGATATTCTGAAATGTAGAGGAGAAAACCTAAGTTAAATTATCTTGATCTCCTAAACAAGATAGCAATTGAGATACTATCTGGCAAACTGTTAATTGGCATTGGATGGAGCTAGGGGTTTGAAAAGACTGAAAAAAATTTGAATCGGCTTCTGAGGATAATGTGATAAGAAACAATTGGTGGAGAAATAACTCCAGAAAGAAAGAGGGATGGAGCCATAGGAAAAAAAAAAAAAAACTCAGTTGTGGATGTGACTGGTGATAGAAGCAAGATCTGATGCTGTAAAGAGCAATATTGCATAGGACACCTGGAATGTTAGGTCCATGAACCAAGGCAAATTGGAAGTGATCAAACAGGACATGGCAAGAGTGAACATTGACATTTTAGGAATCAGTGAACTAAAATGGACTGGAATGGGTGAATTTAACTCAGATGACCATTATATCTGCTATTGTGGGCAGAAATTCCTTAGAAGAAATGGAGTGGCCATCATGGTCAACAAAAGAGACCGAAATGCAGTACTTGGATGCAATCTCAAAAACGACAGAATGATCCCTGTTTGTTTCCAAGGCAAACCATTCAATATCAGGGCAATCCAAGTCTATGCCCCAACCAGTAATGCTGAAGAAGCTGAAGTTGAACGGTTCTATAAAGACCTACAAGAGATTTTAGAACTAACACACAAAAAAAGATGTGCTTTTCATTATAGGGGGATGGAATGCACAAGTAGTAAGTCAAGAAACACCTGGAGTAACAGGCAAATTTGGCCTTGGAGTACAGAATGAAGCACGGAAAAGGCTAATAGAGTTCTGCCAAGGAAACACACTGGTCATAGCAAACACCCTCTTCCAACAACACAAGAGAAGCCTCTACACATGGACATCACCAGAAGGTCAACACCGAAATCTGATTGATTATATTCTTTGCAGCCAAAGATGGAGAAGCTCTACACAGTAAGCAAAAACAAGATCGGAAGCTGACTGCGGCTCAGATCATGAACTCCTTATTGCCAAATTCAGTCTTAAATTGAAGAAAGTAGGGAAAACCACTAGACCATTCAGGTATGACCTAAATCAAATCCCTTATGACTATACAGTGGAAGTGAGAAATAGATTTAAGGGACGAGATCTGATAGAGTGCCTGATGAATTATGGATGGAGGTTCATGATATTGTACAGGAGATAGGGTTCAAGACAATCCTCTTGGAAAAGAAATGCAAAAAAGCAAAATGGCTGTCTCAGGGGGCCTTACAAATAGCTGTGAAAAGACGAGAAGAGAAAAGCAAAGGAGAAAAGGAAAGATATACCCATTTGAATGAAGAGTTCCAAAGAAAAGCAAGGAGAGATAAGAAAGCCTTCCTCAGCGATCAATGCAAAGAAATAGAGGAATACAACAGAATGGGAAAGACTAGAGATCACTTTAAGGAAATTAGAGATACGAAGGGAACATTCCATGCAAAGATGGGCTCAATAAAGGACAGAAATGGTAGGGATCTAACAGAAGCAGAAGATATTAAGAGGTGGCAAGAAGAACTGCACAAAAAAAAATCTTCACGACCCAGATAATCACGATGGTGTGATCACTCCTGCTCACCTAGAGCCAGACATCCTGGAATGTGAAGTCAAGTGGGCCTTAGAAAGCATCACTATGAACAAAGCTAGTGGAGGTGATGGAATTCCAGTTGAGCTATTTAAAAACCTGAAAGATGATCCCGTGAAAGTGCTACACTCAATATGCCAGTAAATTTGGAAAACTCCGCAGTCGCCACAGGACTAGAAAAGGTCAGTTTTTATCCCAATCCCAAAGAAAGGCAATGCCAAAGAATGCTCAAACTATCGCACAATTGCACTCATCTTACACGCTAGTAAAGTGATGCTCACTATTCTCCAAGCCAGGCTTCAGCAATATGTGAACTGAGAATTTGCAGATGTTCAAGCTGATTTAGGAAAGGCAGAGGAACCAGAGATCAAATTGTCAACATCTGCTGGATCATCGAAAAAGCAAGAGAGTTCAAGAAAAAATATATATTTCTGCTTTATTGACTATGCCAAATGCTTTGACTGTGTGGATCACAATAAACTGTGGAAAATTCTGAAAGAGATGGGTATACAAGACCACCTGACCTGCCTCTTCAGAAACCTGTATGCAGGTCAGGAAGCAACAGTTAGAACTAGACATGGAACAACAGACTGGCTCCAAATAGAAAAAGGAGTATGTCAAGGCTGTATATTGTCACCCTGCTTATTTAACTTATATGCAGAGTACATCATGAGAAACACTGGGCTGGAGGAAGCACAGCTGGAATCAAGATTGTTAGGAGAAATATCAATAACCTAAGATAAGCAGATTACATCACCCTTATGGCAGATAGTGAAGAAGAACTAAAGAGCCTCTTGATGAAAGTGAGAGAGGAGAGTGAAAAAGTTGGCTTAAAGCTCAAAATTCAGAGAGCTAAGATCATGGCATCTGATCCCATCACGTCATGAGAAATAGATGGGAAAACAGTGGAAACAGTGTCAGACTTTATTTTGGGGGCTCTAAAATCGCTGCAGATGGTGATTGCAGCCATGAAATTAAAAGACGCTTACTCCTTGGAAGGAAGGTTATGGCCAACCTAGATAGCATATTAAAAAGCAGACACATTACTTTGCCAACAAAGGTCCGTCTAGTCAAGGCTAAGGTTTTTCCAATAGTCATGTATGGATGTGAGATTTGGACTGTGAAGAAAGCTGAGCGCTCAAGAATTGATGCTTTTGGACTGTGGTGTTGGAGAAGTCTCTTGAGAGTCCCTTGGACTGCATGGAGTTCCAACCAGTCCATACTAAAGGAGATCAGCCCTGGGTGTTCACTGGAAGGACTGATGTTGAAGCTGAAACTGCAATACTTTGGCCACTTCATGCCTAGAGTTGACTCACTGGAAAAGACCCTGATGCTGGAATGGTTGGGGGCAGGAGGAGAAGGGAACGACAGAGGTTGAGATGGCTGGATGGCATCACCGACTCGATGAACATGAGTTTGGGTAAACTCTGGGAGTTGGTGATGGACAGGGAGGCCTGGCATGCTGTGATTCATGGGGTCACAAAGAGTTGGACAGGAGTGAGTGACTGAACTGAACTGAAAAATACTGCCCAGAGGCACCAGGAGCCCTGACTGAATAATGGTACAGTGTCTTTTTAAATATGTATGACATAGAAGACACCAACAACAACAACAAAAGCTAAACTCAGGCAGTTTTGCTGGTATTTTTTTTTTAACTATGAGATGAAGAGGAAAAATTTAAAGTTTAGTTTAGACCTGAAATAGTGAAACATCATTTCGAGCTGAATGATGTCTAGTGTGTGTTTTTTTTTTTTTCTCATCTATATTTAAAATAACTTCTCCCATTCTGAAGGCTGTCTTTTCACCTTGGTTATAGTTTCCTTTGTTGTGCAAAAGCTTTTAAGTTTAATTAGGCCCCATTTGTTTATTTTTGCTTTTATTTCCAATATTCTGGGAGGTGGGTCATGGAGGATCCTGCTGTGATTTATGTCAGAGAGTGTTTTGCCTATGTTTTCCTCTAGGAGTTTTAAAGTTTCTGGTCTTACGTTTAGATATTTAATCCATTTTGAGTTTATTTTCGTGTATGGTGTTAGAAAGTGTTCTAGTTTCATTCTTTTACAAGTGATTGACCAGTTTTCCCAGCACCACGTGTTAAAGAGGTTGTCTTTTCTCCATTGTATATTCTTGCCTACTGTGTTGAAGATAAGGTGTCCATAGGTGTGTGGATTTATCTCTGGGCTTTGTATTTTGTTCCATTGATCTATATTTCTATCTTTGTGCCAGTACCATACTGTCTTGATGACTGTGGCTTTATAGTAGAGCCTGAAGTCAGGCAGGTTGATTCCTCCAGTTCCATTCTTCTTTCTCAAGGTTGCTTTGGCTATTCGAGGTTTTTTATATTTCCATACAAATTGTGAAATTGTTTGTTCTAATTATGTGAAAAATACCGTTGGTAGCTTCATAAGGATTGTTTTGAATCTATAGACTGCTTTGGGTAGTATACTCATTTTCACTATATTATTTCTTCCAATCCATGAACACGGCATATTTCTCCATCTATATGTGTCCTCTTTGATTTCTTTCATCAGTGTTTTATAATTTTCTGGGAGAAAATAATAGCAAACGAAGCAACAGACAAACAATTAATCTCAAAAATGTACAAGCAACTCCTGCAGCTGAATTCCAGAAAAATAAACGACCCAATCAAAAAATGGGCCAAAGAACTAAACAGACTTTTCTCTAAAGAAGACATACAGATGGCTAACAAACACATGAAAAGATGCTCAACGTCACTCATTATTAGAGAAATGCAAATCAAAACCAAATGAGGTACCATTTCATGCCAGTCAGAATGGCTGCTATCCAAATGTTTACAAGCAATAAATGCTGGAGAGGGTGTGGAGAAAAGGGAACCCTCTTACACTGTTGGTGGGAATGCAAACTAGTACAGCCACTATGGAGAACAGTGTGGAGATTCCTTAAAAAACTGGGAATAGAACTGCCATACGACCCAGCGATCCCGCTGCTGGGCATACACACCGAGGAAACCACAATTGAAAGAGACACATGTACCCCAATGTTCTTTGCAGCACTGTTTATAATAGCCAGGACATGGAAGCAACCTAGATGTCCATCAACAGATGAGTGGATAAAGAAGCCCTGATACATATACACAATGGAATATTACTCAGCCATTAAAAAGAATACATTTGAATTAGTTCTATGGAGATGGATGAAACTGGAGCCCATTATACAGAGTGAAGTAAGCCAGAAAGAAACACACCAGTACAGTATACTAATGCATATATATGGAATTTGAGAGATGGTAATGATCACCCTATATGGAGACAGAATAAGAGACACAGATGCATAGAACAGTCTTATGGACTCTGAGGGAGAAGGGGAGGGTGGGACGTTCTGAGAGAATAGCATTGAAACCTGTATATTATCATATGTGAAACAGAACACCATTCTAGGTTCGATGCATGAGACAAATGCTCAGGGCTGGGGCAATGGGATGACCCAGAGGGATGGGATGGGGAGGGAGGTGAGAAGGGAGTTCAGGATGGGGAACACATGTAAACCCATGGCTGATTCATGTCAATGTATGGCAAAAACCCCTACAATATTTTAAAGTAATTAGCCCCCAACTAAAATAAATAAATTTATTAAAAAAAATAAAATAACTTCTCCATCTTAGAATTGCTTACCTGATTTATGGAAATCATATTTAGATAAGCTCAATTCCAGAAAACACTATTCTATTCATACATCTTAAGTGTAATATATTCAACAAATTCAAAATATTTTGAGTATTAAAACGTTCCAGTCTTTAAAACATTGTAGAAATACAAATGAAATTATGCCATTGCCCTAAAATGTTTTTTTCAGTGTAAGTGAGAAGTAGCATCAGAAAAGAAAAGGATAAAGCTATGTTTCACAAACTGATAAAGGTAGTGTACAAGTACTTCAAAAAAGGGAACAACTAGAACATATATAGTTTTATTTGTACCACTGAACTTATTTACAAAACAGAAACAGAGTCACAGATGTAGAAAACAAACTTATGGTTATCAGGAGGGAAGTCGAGTGGGAGAGGAATAAATTGGCAGACTGAGATTGACATATAAAGATTACTATATATAAAATAGGAGGAGATCACAGCAACACACTCCAGTATTCTTGCCTGGAGAATCCCCTTGGACAGAGGAGCCTGGTGAACTACAGTCTATGGGGTAACAAAAAGTCGGACATGACTAAGGCGACTTAGCGTGCATGCATATATAAAATAAATGACAAATAAGGACCTATTGTGTAGCACAGGGAACTCTTCTCAGTACTCTTTAATGACCTATATGGAAAAAAGAATCTAAGAAAGAGTGGATATATGTATAAAGGAAGCACTTTGCTATACAGCAGAAACTAATGTAATATTATAAATCAACTATAATAAAATTTTTAATAATAAACTATATATACATTTAAACTATAAAAAAAACTTTTCTAAAGTTCTACTTAAAGTAGACTTTAAGTTTTATAAAATTTGGAATTCAGATCTTTTGAATTCAGGTAATTCATAAAAAAATGATTCCCTGAGGAGTGAGAAAATAAGGACCCTAGTAATGAAATTTGATTGAAGGATTTTTTTTTAATGCTTAGACAAATAGGTTGTTTGCTCTTACAGTAAACTCATTTATAAAGACATATTAAGTATGTGTTGGGTGCAAAGCACTGAAGAGGAGCAGAATGGCTTTTTTTTTAATGGAGCAATGTTGTGTTTTAAGACTTTTATAAAATCATCAGATGATTTCAATAATTCTATAATAGAATATCCTGTATATAGTATTTTGTCTACAATAGAATAATCCCATTTATGATGCTATCAGGTAATACTTTTGTTTACTTGTTCCAATAAGATCTAGTTACCTTATACACAGGCCAAAATAGATTTCTTATACTTTCAGACACTAAATTATACATATTTTAGTTCATTTGGTGGCTCTGAATATGTTAAATGGCAGAGTCAATCAAATCTATTGTGTCATAAAAAGAATCCAATACTAAGTCAGCTGGAAACATTTGATTTTCGATCCACTGCATTTCATCATCTAGACATGAACTTTTCCTTAAACTAAAGTTTCACTTCAATTAGTTTGCTTTTATTGTACTGTAAAAGAAATTGAATACAACAATCCAAATTGTTCATTGTGTATATGTTCCAAAGGATACATAAACCCTTAATTGTTATGAGAAATCTATTTATATGCTTTAAGCTAATGTAGTAGCCTATAGCAGAGAAGGCAATGGTACCCCACTCCAGTACTCTTGCCTGGAAAATCCCAGGGTCGGAGGAGCCTGGTAGGCTACAGTCCATGGGGTCGCTAAGAGTCGGACACGACTGAGCAACTTTACTTTCACTTTTCCCGTTCATGCACTGGAGAAGGAAATGGCAACCCACTCCAGTATTCTTGCCGGGAGAATCCCAAGGATGGCGGAGCCTGGTGGGCTGCCGTCTATGGGGTTGCACAGAGTCGGACATGACTGAAGTGACTTAGCAGCAGCAGTAGCCTATAGACTTTTAATTACAATTTATTCTCATGGTCCTTTTTCTTTCCTGGTGATCAGCAACTTAAAATAATGAGTTCTCAAATTTGGCTTTATATTAGTGGTGATTATAAATAATCAACCCCTTCTGAACAACCCAAAAGGTAGAGATAATCCATTCACACAAAATGTATGTTCATGCTCCTTCATTCCCAAGGTAATCATATTAATATATACTTTTTTCTAACAAAAGACAGTTAGTATCAAAGTACACAAATGAAATGAGATGAAAAATAGCCATGCCTGCCGCAAGTATGAGGCACTACCACTGAGCAATGCGTGACAATCAATTTCCAGGGAAAATGTGCACTTTAGCTACTGCCTTCAGATGACAGCTTTTCACAGAAATCAGATTATAAGACTGAAGAACTACAGGTTAGTGAGAATAGATGAAACCATAAATGCCCTTGCTTTATTAAGACTATAAAGGCTGAAGTATAAACTTCCTGTAAGACTAATAGTGAGTCCCTTATGAGCAGAATTTGTAATAAATGAACAGAAGAAACTATAGATCTCAGCTTCTAGATGTTAAAAGAAAAATAAGAGGAACTAATGGAGGGTAGTGGCTTCCCTGGTGGCTCAGTCAGTAAAGGGTCGGGTAAAATGATATTCTGTTTGCCCAAGATCACACTTTCATCTCTATTTATGAGCATAATAGATAGAGTATTTTCTCATGTCTGTGGGTCCTCAGACTGTGTTGCTTATAACTTTAGAGCTAGGAGAAATCCTGAGATTCTTTAAGTCACAGTATAAACTATGGGTGATTATAGAGAGACAAATATCCAAATAATCAAATTCTTGTGTTAGAACAAAGTTCAGTGTAGCAAACAACCAGAAGTGTATAACAGAAATATACATATATATGTGCGTGTACATATTATACACAATTATAAGTTTTATTACAATACTTATAACAACACTTTCATAAAAGCCTGAAAAACACAAATCTAGTACCATAAAGGATCTGACAATGTCCCAAAATACAGATCCTACTTTAAATGAATACATACTTTCAGCATCTTTGTGTTTTCAACAACACGAGTGTTATATCTTATCATTTTGTGTGTGGTACATAATCAACAGTCAAAATTGTTTGTTGAATACATGAATGAATCTGTATGTTGAGGCTCTAGAATCTTTCTTGATTTCACAATTTCAATTATTGCCTCTCTCCAGTGACTTTCAAACATTTGCCTTCAGCATAATTAGATGTTACTTTTGAGATTTAAAACAATATTGTTTTCCAACTACATACAGGAGGTGTCCAACTGACTGCTTATAGACATTTCAAAATCAACATATCCAAAAATATAATCTATATTGCCTGTGTCCCAGTCTTCTCCGTGTACTTCATGTTTTCTATTACTTGTGGTTTCTTAATCTTGGCCCTTAATAAGACATCACAAATTATTGTCCTTACTCTACTCTCTGTGCTGCTGTAGCTAGTTGCTCAGTTGTGCCTGGATCTTTGAGACCCCATGAACTGTGGCCCACCAGACTCCACTGTCCATGGGATTCTTCAGGCAAGAATGCTGGAGTGGGTTGCCATGCCCTCCTTCAGGGGATTTTCCCAATCCAGGGCTCAAACTCAGGTCTCCTGCACTGTAGGTGGATTCTTTACCATCTGAGCCACCAGGGAAGCCCTACTACACTCCCTATATGCCCCACATATCTCTCTTCACTTACTGCCTAAACCTCTTGCCTTGTTCCTGCAGTTACTGTCTGTGACTAAAACTCTTATCTGTAATTATAAATAAGATAAAAATATTATACATTCCTGAAAAGTAACTTTCAGCATCCTCAATACTCTTAAGTTTAAAAACAAGCAGAAGACTGCAAAACTACAAATCAAGGAAAGGCATATGTATGACTAAGGAGATTTACATAGATGGTACAGAGTAACAGAAACACTGGATTAATTTTTTTTAATTGGGTAACTGAGGTAAATTACATCCTCAATTATAAAAGTTAATGGCAAAGACAATATTAGGACATGAATATTCTTGCTTTTTAGATTCCTCTAGACCATAAGTTTTGGTAATCACATTGGAATGCATTTTTAGAATGAAGCAGAGTAAACACCAGGAATTCTAATTAATGTCCTACGTTTTCTGTTTTTAGAGAAATCTAACCAACAATGCTTTGGGTGACTGATTTAGCAAAAAAGTTGACTACTCTCCACTGAGAATCGAAATGAGTTTTTCCAATTTGGCCCCGTCCTGAGTCACCTACATTAGGTGTTCAGTACTTACTGCATTTGCACTATTCCATAGAAGCCACATTCCCTGCAAAAAGAAGCATTTCCTGCTATCTTTAACAATAATCATCTCCATTATGGTCTCTGAATCATCCAGAGTGGACATCTTTACGTAGACCATTTTTGGATAATAGTAATCACTATATAGTGATTATCACTATATAAATGACATTCACTTTAACTAGATAACTAGGGAAACTGACATAGCCAAAACCATATTCTAAAGATCACAGAAATTCCCCAGTAAGATATCCTGTGGTATATTTGTTAACAGTTTTGCTATATTTACTCTATTAGCCTTGAAAGATACATCATTTAAATTATTTCATTTTCTTCCTCAGTGATTATAGAAATGATACTGAAACAGTAATACAACAAACAAATGTCATTATCTCCTGTATAGCAGGCACTACCCAGATCAAACTTGTTTTCTACTTTCACTTAGGCTGCCATATTCTTGCTGAATTTGTTGTTTCTTGTATCAAGAGGTGAGTACATTGATTTTAAATTTATTATGACAATGTGATTCTACTTTAAACTATGTTGTAACTATAGGGGATATATTTTGAAGAGTGAATCGCTTAATAATTGTAAGCTTAGGATAAATAGTTAACTTAATGGAATTTATATGACATATAGCCAAGCGCTAAATTTGGTATTTTTGCTTCCTTAAATAATTGGGTATTAGGTTTTTTAGAGACATGAAACATTTTAGTGTTGTTAATGGATCCTTTTTTTTTTTTTTGGATCCTTTTTATACAGCAATATAAATTCTAGTTTCTCTGCTGGCATGGCAAAGCTCACCTGTGAATTAAGTAAATGTATTCCTAGTGCATCAAAAAATCAGAGAAAAATGTTACAACTTTTACTTTGCTCTCCAAATTATCTCCCTGGGTTCCCTTCAGGGAATAAAAGTTGAAGCATTTATCAGGAGCACTGACATAGAAGGAGCTCCTGGTTGTCTAAC
The DNA here is from genome assembly GCF_054371585.1 of Giraffa tippelskirchi. Classification (NCBI taxonomy): domain Eukaryota; kingdom Metazoa; phylum Chordata; class Mammalia; order Artiodactyla; family Giraffidae; genus Giraffa; species Giraffa tippelskirchi. Next base: position 68,326,807 of record NC_137289.1, read on the forward strand.
CAAAAGAGACAATAGGAGCTATTCTTTCATTCTATATATGAATTGCTCGGCTGCCCAGCTGAAATACAAGGTACAGAAATAGCAACATCTGGGTATATTTAAGGCAACATTTAAAGAGTCTTTTTGAATCCACAGGGATTATATGGATATTTGTGATATTGTATGTTTGCACAGTCTCAAGATCAGGTAGCACATTTCTTTGATGGCAGTGATCACTTACCAATGGTCAAAAAATACTGCAATATGAATCTATATTCTCTCCCTGTATCCTTCTAAATGGATCCTTAGGCTGTTAGTGCTTGATCGGGACCAAACTAGATATCTATGAGCCAGATATAGAACACAGAATATCTCTATTAGATCATATGGTATTTGCAAAAAATCCGAGGACTCTCAGAAATTTGCAAAGACAGTTTAAACTACGGTAAATACATGAAGAAACCATTCACGACATCATGTTTTAATAATATATCATGGTTATAAAACTCAAAACTGTATCTTTTATTTGTTACCTTCAGATAGTAAAGATTTTTTTTCATTAGATTATTTATTTTGCTTTTCCATTATTTTAACATAGGGTATTCTTCTTCAACAACTATTTTTTTTCCTGCAAAGTAATCAATCTAGATTTTATTGGATTTCAAGGGAGATAAAGATTACAAGAATAGTAGTTCCTTTTAGAAAGTGAAATCAATAAAAATTACTAATTAATTAGAACTCTAATTACAGACTAGCATAAATAAGGATAATTTATTTCAATGATGCTGCTGCTGTTCAGAATATCATGCTGTTTCCCTTTCAGACTGATTTTCAGTGCTAGGTTATAAGCCACATAAGATCACTTTTATTATTTTACTGACTGACTCTACATTTATCAATGCTTTTAAAACGCTACCACACTGAATTTTTTTTTTTTTAAGAGTGCCTATTTTTTTTTTCTGATGCTTTTCCTTGGTGCCTTTATTATTAATTCAACCAATTTCAAGCATTTTATTTTCTCTTTGACTATATATGTCAATGTCGATGTTACTCTTGCCATCTCCTGTTTGACCACTGAGAGAACATCAACATTTTAGGAATCAGTGAACTAAAATGGACCGGAATGGGCGAATTTAACTCAGACGACCATTATATCTACAACTGTGGGCAAGAATACCTTAGAAGAAATGGAGTAGCCAACATAGTCAACAAAAGAGTCCAAAATGCAGTACTTGGATGCAATCTCAAAAACGACAGAAAGATCTCTGTTCATTGCCAAGGCAAACCATTCAATATCAAAGCAATACAAATCTATGCCCTGACCAGTAATGCTGAAGAAGCTGAAGTTAAACGGTTCTACGAACACCTACAGACCTTCTAGAAGTAACACCCAAAAAAGATGTCCTTCATTTTCAGGCTTCAACAGTACGTTAACCGTGAACTTCCAGATGGATTTAGAAAAGGCAGAGGAACTAGAGATCAAATTGCCAACATCCACTGGATCATTAAAAAAGCAAGAGAGTTCCAGAAAAACATCTACTTCTGCTTTATTGACTACACCAAAGCCTTTGACTGTGTGGATCACAACAAACTGTGGAAAAGACAGTTTAAGACATGGGAATAGCAAACCACCTTACCTGCCTCCGGAGAAATCTGTATGCAGGTCAAGAAGCAACAGTTAGAACTGGACATGGAACAACAGACTGGTTCCAAATTGGGAAGGGAATACTTCAAGACTGCCTATTGTCACCCTGATTATTTAACTTATATGCAGAGTACCTCACGTGAAATGCCGAGCTGGATGAAGCACAAGCTGGAATCAAGATTGCAGGGAGAAATATCAATAGGCTCAGATATGCAGGTGACACCATCTTTATGGCAGAAAGTGAAGAACCAAAGAGCCTCTTGATGGAAGTTAAAGAGGAGAGTGAAAAAGTTCGTTTAAAACTCAACATTCAGTAAACTAAGATCATGGTATCTAGTCCAAGCACTTCATGGCAAATAGATGGAGAAACAAGGGAAAGATTGAGAGACTATTTTTTTTGGCTTCAACATCACTTCAGGTGGAGACTGCAGCCATGAAATTAAAAGATGCTTGCTCTTTGGAAGGAAAGCTTTGACCAAACTAGACAGCATATTAAAAAGCAGAGACATTACTTTGCCAACAATGGTCCGTCTAGTCAAAGCTGTGGTTTTTCCAGTAGTTATGTATGGGTGTGAGAGTTGGACTATAAAGAAAGCTGAGTGCTGAAGAATTGATGCTTTTGAACTGTGGTGTTGGTGGAGACTCTTGAGAGTCCCTTGGCCTGCAAGGGGATCAAACCAGTCTATTCTAAAGGAAATCAATCCTGAATATTCATTTGAAGGTCTGATGCTGAAGCTGAAACTCTAATACTTTGGCCATCTGATACGAAGAACTGACTCACTAGAAAAAACCCTGATACTGGGAAAGATTGGAAGTGGGAGGAGAAGGGGATGACAGAGGGTGAGATGGTTGGATGACATCACTGACTCAATGGACACGAGTTTGACTAAGCTCCAGGAGTTGGTGATGGACAGGGAAGCCCGGGGTGCTGCAGTCCATGGGATCACAAAGAGTCAGACACGACTGAGTGACTGAACTGAACTGATATATGTCAATACCAACACTTACCTTAGTGAGGAAAACAAACTCCTACAAAATAAAAGATCCAACATCTTTTATTTCTAATAAAATGTGCAAGACATAGTCAAAAAAAGGAGAGTTTAATGGAGTAGAAAGAACCCTATGTTGTGAATTGAGAGAACATTTCAGTCCCAGTTCTAGTTCATGTAAATCTGGGCAAATCAAAATACACCTGCCATCAGTTTTCTCATCTGCCAAATGAGGGTTAGATCAGTCTCTAATTTTTAAAATCTCTTTCCTCTCTTAAATTTTATGGCTTTTGTAGAAATCAGTTAATTCTAGGCATGAGTCCTAATTAATTTAAAATGTAAAGTCAACAGATGAGTATGAGAGTAACATATCACATCTTCAAAATTAGTATTTTTATTGTATAAAGTATAAAATCCTGATGATAATAATGAAAATTACTCTGTCCAATTTAAGGCAATTGGAAATAATTGATGGTGTGATCATCTTTCCCCTCCTCAGTTTCCCACTGTCTGAAAATAGAGATTTCTACACAAACACTTCACAGCTCTTCTACATAATCTATGTGATGATTTATAGGCAACATTCAGGCTTGGAATGATGATCTTAAGGAAACAAAATGTTAGTAAAACAACACCTGATGTGTCAGTAATTCAGGGTGAATGAACCTCTCCTGACCCCAACACCATGAAAGTTCCACTTTAGTAAGATGTGCCCATTTCAAGAGAGAAACCACTAAATCACAGTGGAAAATTATGAAGGCAGCTGAAGAAAAATGCATTTCATCTCAGATAACTGAATCATATGATACTCGCAGTGATTGAGCATGCAGTGTTTGATCACAGCATTTGAAATTTTGACTTAAGCCCAGTGTGCACTATACAAATGCAGAAGTAATATAATTACTATTACACATAAATAACATTGACAATTCTTAAGATGAAATTGTGTATAGCATAGTTGCAGGTCTTGGAAGATTAGTCTAATTCTAATCATGCCTGAGGAAATGGAGGAAACACATACTATTAAACGTTCATTACACAGTTAGGTAAAATAAAATAAGTTTCCATAAAATTAAATCATTAGTTTACATGAAGTTAAATTAAGTCACCGTTAAGTTGAACCCAGTCTGAGTCATTCTTGGACAGCTTATACTGAAGGCACAGAAATTTGAAATCATTTACTTGTAAACCAACACAAAAAGAGCTTCATGGGGGTAGAACTCAATTGAAAGGATGGTTCAAAGAAAGTGAACTTGTAATATAGAGATAATTTTAGTTCTTGAAACAGATGTACCTGATTAGGGATTATTGTCTCTTAGGACTGAAGAACAATGGAACTGTGATCACAGTAAGTAAACATCTTGCCAGACAAAGGTTACTCACAAGTTTGAAATCAACTCAGAAGTTCTTTCTTCCCCTTTGGATTGCAAAGTAGTCTATCTAAGTTCAAAAGATGCCAGCAGTGAAATGAAAAACCTAGAGAAACATGGCAATTTTCATTGTCTATCAGTGCACAAATATTTCAAGACAAAAGAAGAGAATAATGGATGATATGGGTAGGACAGATATATTTTGAAGTACAGTAGTATGAAAATAAATGTAATACAGAATAAGTGGTCAAAGATTTACAATTTTTACACACATACTGATAAGCTATTCTGCTTTATTTGTATTCATGTTATAAATTTAGATCTATTGGAATTTTTTCTGAAGTTAGGAAAGATCAAATGTTTTTAGGCATTAAGAACATCATTACATGAGTTCAGTCGCTCAGTCGTGTCTGACAATTTGCGATCCCATGAACTGAAGCACGCCAGGCCTCTCTGTCCATCACCAACTCCCGGAGTCTACCCAAACCCATGACCATCGAGTCAGTGATGCCATCCAACCATCTCATCCTCTGTCGTTCCCTTCTCCTCCTGCCCCCAATCCCACCCAGCATTAGGGTCTTTTCCAATGAGTCAACTCTTCGCATGAGGTGGCCAAAGTATTGGAGTTTCAGCTTCAACATCAGTCCTTCCAATGAACACCCAGGATTGATCTCCATTGGGATGGATTGATTGGATCTCCTTGCAGTCCAAGGGACTCTCAAGAGTCTTCTCCAACACCACAGTTCAAAAGCATCAATTCTGCAGTGCTCAGCTTTCTTCACTGTCCAACTCTCACATCCATACATGACCATTGGAAAAACCATAGCCTTGACTAGACGGACTTTTGTTGGCAAAGTAATGTCTCTGCTTTTAAATATGCTATCTAGGTTGGCCATAACCTTCCTTCCAAGGAGTAAGCGTCTTTTAATTTCATGGCTGCAATCACCATCATTACATAAACACAAATTATATTTATCAGGAAGGGTAGAACATGGTTCTAATTATTATACAATCTACTTTTGAATCAATTTTCAAATTTCTTTATATAATTAACTTAATTGTCAACTAAAATCCATAAAGATTATTTCATCTTCAGTCAATAACTATTTATTCATCTACTATCTGCTAGAAACTGTTGTATGAAGTGAAGATACATTGATTAAAGCAAAACAAGAATCCCTGGTCTTACAGAACTAATATTCTAATGTGGGCATCCAAATAAAGAGCATTTATCCATTATACGGGCTTCCTTGGAGAAGATCTGGGTTCAAACCCTGGGTTGGGAAGATGCCCTGGAGAAGGGAATAGTGACCCATTTCAGTATTCTTCCATGGAGAATTTCATGGACAGAGGAGCCTGGTGGGCTACAGCCCATGGGGTCACAAAGAGTCAGACACAACTGAGCAAATTTCATTTTTTCACTTTAGATCATTGTATAGCCTAAACAATCACAATTTTTATTTTTATATTTAAATTTTAAAAACTGTGAACAAAATCTAATAGATATATAGAAGGGGATCTTCCCAACCCAGAGATCAAACCCAGGTCTCCTGCATTGCAGGTGGATTCTTTACCAGCTGAGCCACAAGGGAAGCTCATATATATATACAATGCCTTTAATCATCTAAATATATGTGTTAATGTACATTTCACAAAGATCTAAGCAGAAAGTTACCATGTTTAAGATCCTATGAGCTCTACCAACTACAGGCACATGCACTGAGCTGCAATTATACACTAATCCCCATATACTTAAGCTGCTTAGAGTTCTTATTAGAATGAATGCTTCTCTTTAGGAGAGCATCTATGCATTAAAATTTGACCACTATCAAGAAGCCAATGGTGCTGACTATAATCAGTTTCTCATACTTTATTTGTTCCATATCGATTGTTGGGCTTGATTTCCATGAATTAAAATATCTCGTAGATGAATGGTCTTAATCCCTGAACTCTGATTTTTGAAGCCTACTAAAGAAAATTGAAGATAATGGTGACTTCCCTCAAAAGATCCCATGCATGTACTGCTACACTCTGCCTCCAATCATGCATCAGGCCACCACCAACCCACGCCTCCACCAGAGACTTCTGGACACCCACAGGCAAGTCTAGGACAGTCTCCTGTGTGGTCACTGATCCTTTCTCCTGGGTCCTGGGCACAAAGTTCTGTTGCACCCTCCAAGAGACTATTTCCCAGTCCTGTGTAAGTTCTGGCAGCTCTATGGTGGGGATAATGGCGACCTCCTCCAAGAGGGCTTATGCCATACCCAAGTCTGCTGCACCCAGAGCCCCTGTCCCTGTGTCAGACCACCGCTGACCCGTACCTCCACAGGAGACACTCAAACACAGTTCTGTCTCAGTCTCTGTGGCATCCCTGGGTTCTGGTGCACACAAACAAGGTTTGTTTGAGCCCTCTGAGCATATCTGGTGGGAATGGGGTTTGATTCTAAATGTGAATTCATCCCGCCTACTGTCTTGCTGGGGCTTCCCCTTTGCTGTTGGTTGTGGGTTCTTTCCTCACAGCCACTCCAGTACCTACCGTCTTACTGGGGTTTCTCTGACCTTGGACGTGGGGTATCTCTTCTCCGCTGCTCACGGCTGCAGTGCTGGGCAGCCACTACTCGCTGCTCACCCATCAGAAGAAGATGCAGTTTCCCCCTCACTCAGTCTATCCCATCAGGAAACTTCCATAAGCTTCTTATCTTTATCCATCAAAGGGCAGAATGAAAACCACAATCATAGAAACTAACCAGTCTAATCAGATTGACCACAGCCTTGTCTAACTCAATGAAACTATGAGCCATGCTGTGTAGGGCCACCCAATCCGGACAGGACATGGTGGAGAGTTCTGACAAAATGTGGTCCACTGGATAAGGGAATGGCAAACCACTTCAGTATTCTTGCCTTGAGAACCCCATGAACAGTATGAAAAGGCAAAGATATGACACTGAAAGATGAACTCCCCAGGTCAGTAGGTGGCAAACTGGCTACTGGAGATCAGCGGAGAACTAACTCCAGAAAGAATGAAGAGAAAGAGCCAAAGCAAAAACAACACCCAGCTGTGGATGTGACTGGTGATGGAAGCAAGGTATAATGCTGTAAAGAGAAATATTGCACAGGAACCTGGAATGTTAGGTCCATTAGTCAAGCCAAATTGGAAGTGATCAAGCAGGAAATGGCAAGAGTGAATGTCGGCACTTTAGGAATCAGCAAACTAAGATAGACTGGAATCAGTGAATTTAATTCAGATGACCATTATATCTACAACCGTGGGCAAGAATCCTTTAGAAGAAATGGAGTAGCCTTCATACTCAACAGAAGAGTCCAAAATGCAGTACTTGGGTGCAATCTCAAAAATGATAGAATGATCTCGGTTCATTTCCAGGGCAAACCATTCAATATTACAGTAATCTAAGTCTATGCCCCAACAACTAATGCCAAAGAAGCTGAAGTTGAATGATTATACAAAGACCTACAGGACCTTTTAGAACTAACGCCCAAAAAAGATGTCCTTTTCATTATATGGGACTGGAATGCAAAAGTAGAAACTAAAGAAACACCTGGAGTAACAGGCAAATTTGGCCTTGGAGTACAGAATGAAGCAGTGCAATGGCTAATAGAGTTTTGCCAAGAGAATGCACTGGTCATAGCAAACACCTTCTTCCAACAACACAAGAGAAGACTGCACATGGACATCACCAGATGGTCAAAACCAAAATCAGATTGATTATATTATTTGCAGCCAAAGATGGAGAAGCTCTAAAGAGTCAGCAAAAACAAGCATGGGAGTGGACTGTGGCTCAGATCATGAACCCCTTATTGCCAAATTCAGATTTAAATTGAAGAAAGTACGGGAAACCACTAAACCATTCAGGTGTGACCTAAATCAAATCCCTTACAATTATATAGTGGAAGTGACAAATAGATTTAAGGGACTAGATCTGAAAGACAGAGTGCCTGATGAACTATGGACGGAGGTTCATGACATTGTACAGGAGACAGGGATCAAGACCATCCCCAAGAAAAAGAAATGCAAAAAAGCAAAATGACTGTCTGAGGAGGCCTTACAAATAGTTGTGAAAAGAAAAGAAGCAAAAAGCAAAGGAGAAAAGGAAAGATATTTGAATGCAGAGTTCCAAAGAATAGCAAGGAGAGATAAGAAAGCCTTCTTCAGTGATCCCTGCTAAGAAATAGAGGAAAACAGCAGAATGGAAAAGACTAGAGTTCTCTTCAAGAATATTAGAGATACCAAGGGAACATTTTATGCAAAGATGGGCTCAATAAAGGACAAAAACTGTATGGACCTAACAGAAGCAGAAGATATTAAGAAGAGGTGGCAAGAATACACAGAAGAACTGTACAAAAAAGATCTTAACGACCCAGATAATCACGATGGTGTGCTCATCTAGACCCAGACATCCTGGAATGTGAAATCAAGTGGGCCTTAAGAAGAATCGCTATGAACAAAGCTAGTGGAGGTGATGGAATCCAGTTGAGCTATTTCAAATCCTAAAAGATGATTCTGTGAAAGTGCTACACTCAATATGCCAGCAAATTTGGAAAACTCAGCAGTGGCCACGGGACTAGAAAAGGTCAGTTTTCATTCCAATCCCAAAGAAAGGCAATGCTAAAAAATGCTCAAACTGCCACACAATTGCACTCATCTCACACGCTAGTAAAGTAATGCTTAAGATTCTCCAAGTCAAGCTTCAACAATACATGAACGTGAAATTCCAGATGTTCCAGCTGGATTTAGAAAAGGCAAATGAAACAGAGATCAAATTGCCTACATCCGCTGGATCATCGAAAAAGCAAGAGAGTTCCAGAAAAAACATCTATTTCTGCTTTATTGACTATGCCAAAGCCTTTGACTGTGTGGATCACAATAAACTGTGGAAAATTCTGAAAGAGATGGGGATATCAGACCATCTGACCTCTCTCTTGAGAAATCTGTATGCAGGTCAGGAAGCAACAGTTAGAACTGGACATGGAACAACAGACTGTTTCAAATCAGGAAAGGAGTACATCAAGGTTATATATTGTCACCCTGATTATTTAACTTATATGCAGAGTACATCATCAGAAACACTGGGGTGGATGAAGCACAAGCTGGAATCAAGGTTGCCTAGGAAAATGTTAATAATCTCAGATACATAGATGACACAGCCTTTTTGGCAGAAAGTGAAGAAGAATAAAGAGCCTCTTGATGAAATTGAAAGAGGAGAGTGAAAAAGTTGGCTTAAAGCTCACCATTCAGAAAATTAAGATCATGGCATCCTGTCCCGTCACTTACATAGAAAATAGATAGAGAAACAATGGAATCAATGGCATACTTTATTTTTTTGGGCTCCAAAATCCCTCTAGATGGTGACTGTAGCCATGAAATTAAAAGACGCTTACTCCTTGAAAAGAAAGTTATGACCAACCTAGACAGCCTACTAAAAAGCTGAGACATTACTTTGTCAGCAAAGATCCATTTGTCAAGGCTATGGTTTTTCTAGTAGTTATGTATGGATGTCAGAGTTGGACTATAAAGAAAGCTGAGTGCCGAAGAATTGATGCTTTTGAACTGTGGTGTTGGAAAAGACTCTTGAGAGTCCCTTATACTGCAAGGAGATCCAACCAGTCCATCCTAAAGGAGATTAGTCACTGGAAGGACTGATGTTGAAGCTGAAATTCCAATACTTAGGTCTCCTGATGCGAAGGACTGACTCATTTGAAAAGACCCTGATCCTGGGAAAGGTTGAGGGCAGGAGGAAAAGGGGATAACAGAATATGAGATGGTTGAATGGCATCACTGACTCCACAGACACTAGTTTGGGTAAACTCTGGGTGTTGGTGATGGACAGGGAGGTCTGGAGTGCTGTGGTTCATGGGGTCAGAAAGAGTCAGACACAACTGAGTGACTGAACTTAACCTAACTGAATTGAACTGAGAGTTAGGACCTTTCCTTACATACAGATATACTAGGAAAAGGCTTCCCAGTTGGTTCATTAATAAAGAGTCTGACTACTATACAGGAGATACAAAAGACATGTGTTCCATCCCAGTGTCAGGAAGATCTCCTGGGGAATAAAATGGCAATCCACTCCAGTATTCTTGCCTGGAGAATTCCATGGACAGAGGAGCCTGGTGGGCTATGGTCTATAGGGTCACACAGAGTTGGATATGACTTAGCACACACACAAAGAAAGAACAGTACTTAGGAAATCCAATTGCACCCAGAAGCCTCTCAGATTTTAGACTATGATTTCAAGTGCCCTTTATTTTTTTCAGGCTATTTTATTCTTTGCTTTCTAACTGCTAGATTTTTTGTTGCATTAGAAGCCTGTAAAAACATTTGAAGGGAAAAAAACTTTATTAACTATTAATGTCATGTTTAACATCAAACATTTCATTGCATCACACTATGTGAATGCATAATAACATCTACTTTTCTACAATTTCTTAAATTACTTAATAGATTACTTGTCTATGAATAAGTTGTTTATATGTTGTTGATTAATCTGACATTTCTCACTAGCAATAACATGGTTTAAGGCTGAGCTTTGCCATGCACACTTAATAATGAACACATTGCAAATAACTAAAAAATTCTGTTTTATAAAGCAAGGTACAGCTGTAATTCAATATATACTTAAGAATGTAAAAGTGAATTTTAAGAATATCTAAAAATAGGAAAGATTATTTTAGTACAAAAGAAATAAGTATATACTTCATATGAATAATTGAAGCTGATTTAATAAAACCTAGTTCTTTTAAACTACACTGACATAAAGTTAATGATCTCTGTTCGACTTCAAGGCAAACCTTTCTTTGTCACAGTAATCCAAGTCTATGCCCCCACCACTAATGCCAAAGAAACTGAAGTTGACAGGTTCTATGAAGACCTATAAGACCTCCTCAGACTAACACCAAACAAGATGTCCTTCTCATTATAGGGGACTGGAGTGCAAAAGTAGGGAGTCAAGAGATACCTGGAGTAACAAGCAAGTTTGTCCTTGGAGTGAAAAATGAAGCAGGCCAAAGGCTAATGGAGTTTTGCCAAAAGAATGCACTGGTCATACCAAACACCCTCTTCCAACGACACAAGTAATGACTCTACACATGGACATCACCAGATTGTCAATACTGAAATCAGACTTATTATATTCTTTTCCGCTGAAGATAGAGAAGTTCTATACAGTCAAAAAACAAGACTGGGAGCTGACTGTGGCTCACATCATGAACTCCTTATTGCCGAATTCAGACTTAAATTGAAGAAAGTAGGGAAAACCACTCGGAGAAGGCAATAGCAACCCACTCCAGTACTCTTGCATGTAAAATCCCACGGATGGAGGACCCTGGTAGGCTGCAGTTGGATGCTACTGAGCGACTTCACTTTCACTTTTCACTTTCATGCATTGGAGAAGGAAATGGCAACCCACTCCAGTGTTCCTGCCTGGAGAATCTCAGGGATGGCAGAGCCTGGTGGGCTGCTGTCTATGGGGTCACACACAGTCGGACATGACTGAAGCGACTTAGCAACAGTAGCAACAGGGAAAACCACTAGGCCATTCGTGTACGACCTAAATCAAATCCCTGGCGATTATACAGTGGAAGTGACAAATAGATTTGAGGGAAGAGATGTGATAGACAGAGTTCCTGATGAACTATGGACAGAGGTTCATGACATTGTACAGAAGGCAGTGATCAAAACCATCCCCCAAGAAAAAGAAATGCACAAAGGCAAAATGGTTGTCTGAGGAGACCTTACAAATAGGAAGAGAAGAAGAGAAGCCAAAGGCAAGGGAGAAATGGAAAGACAACCCATCTGAATACAGAGTTCCAAAGAGCAGCAAGGAGAGATAACAAAGCCTTTCTAGTGAACAATGCAAAGAAATAGAGGAAAACAATAGAATGGGAAAGACTGGAGATCTCTTAGAGAAGATAGAGATACTAAGGAAAAATTCATGCAAAGATGGATACACTAAAGGACAGATACAGTATGGACCTAATAGAAGCAGAAGATATTAAGAAGAGGTGGCAAGAATACACAGAAGAACTATACAAAAAAGGCCTTAATGATCTCAATAATCACTATGGTGTGATCACTCATACAGAGCCAGATATTCTGGAAAGTGATTTCTAGTGGGCCTTAGGAAGCATCACCACGAACAAAACTAATGAGGTGATGGAATTCCAGTTGAGCTATTTCGAATCCTAAAGATGATGCTGTGAAAGTGTTGCACTCAATATGCCAGCAAATTTGGAAAACAAAGCAGTGGCCACAGGACTGGAAAAGGTCAGTTTTCATTCCAATCCCAGGAGAAGACAATGGCACCCCACTCCAGTACTCTTGCCTGGAAAATCCCATGGATGGAGGAGCCGGGTAGGCTACAGTCCATGGGGTCGCTAAGAGTCGGACACGACTGAACAACTTCACTTTCACTTTTCCCTTTCATGCACTGGAGAAGGAAATGGCAACCCACTCCAGGATTCTTGCCTGGAGAATCCCAGGGACAGCGGAGCCTGATTGGCTGCTGTCTATGGGATTGCACAGAGCCGGACACGACTGAAGTGACTTAGCAGCAGCAGCAGCATTCCAATCCCAAAGAAGGGCAATGCCAAAGAATGCTCAAACTATCACACAATTGCATTCATCTCACATAATAGTAAAGTAATGCTCAAAATTCTCCAAGTGAGGTTTCAACAGTACATGAACAGTGAACTTCCAGATGTTCAAGCTGGATTTAGAAAAGGCAGAGGAACCAAATTGTCAACAAAGATCAAATTGTCAACATCGGCAGGATCATCAAAAGAGCAAGAGAGTTTCAGAAAACCATCTACTTCTGCTTTATTGACTACGCCAAAGCCTTTGACTGTGTGGATCGCAACAAACTGGAAGATTCTTCAAGACATGGGAATACCAGACCACCCTACCTGTTTCCTTAGAAACCTCTATGCAGGTCAAGAAGCAACAGTTAGAACTGGATATGGAAAAACGGATTTGTTCCAAATTGGGTAAGGAGTATGTGAACACTGTATATTGTTACCCTGATTATTTAAATTCTATGCAAAGTACATCATGAGAAATGCCAGGCTGGATGAAGCATAAGCTGGAATCAAGATTGCAGTGAGAAATACCAATAACCTCAGATATGCAGATGACACCATCCTCATGACAGAAAGTGAAGAGGAACTAAAGAGCCTCTTGATGAATGTGAAAGAGAAGAGTGAACCTGGCTTAAATCTCAACCTTCAAATAACTAAGGTCATGGCATCCAGTCCCATCACTTCATTGCAAATAGATGGGGAAACAATGGAAACAGTGATAGACTTTATTTTCTTGTGTTCCAAAATCACTGTATATGGTGACTCTAGCCATGGAGTTAAAAGATACTTGCTCCTTGGAAGAAAAGCCATGACCAACCTAGACAGCGTATTAAAAAGCAGAGACATTACTTTCCCGACAAAGGTCAGTCTAGTCAAAGCTATGTTTTTTTCCAGTAGTCATGTATGGATGCGAGAGCTAGGCCGTAAAGAAAGCTGAGTGCTGAAGAATTGATGTTTTTGAACTGTGCTGTTGGTGAAGACTCTTGTGAGTCCCTTCAACTGCGAGGAGATCATACCAATCTATCCTAATGGAAATCAATCCTGAATATTCATTGGAAGGTCTGATGCTGAAACTGAAGCTCCAATACTTTGGCCGCCTGATGAGAAGGGCTGACTCATTAGAAAAGACCCTTATGCTGGGAAAGATTGAAGACAAGAGGAAAAGGGGACAGCAGAGGACGAGATCGTTGGATGGCATTACTGACTCAATGGACGTGAGTTTGAGCAAACTGAGAGATAGTGAGAGACAGGGAAGCCTGGTGTGCTGCAGTCTTTGGGATCACAAGGTCAGACAGGACTGAGTGACTGAATAACAACAACGTATAGTACAAAGTCAATTTAAAAAAAACTCTATCTTAGTGGGTGCTACACAAAACATTTTCTGTGGGAAAAATATACTCTAGGTCACATCCTTTAGTTTTGAATCCACATATAAAGATGCTTGTTAAAATCTGTGGTATAAAAGTTAATTAAAGAATTATCTAGTGATAGTTATAACTACATGTCTATGGCTGCCATCATAAGTATGGACTAAGATAAGCCCCTTGACTAGAATGAATTATTGAATATCAAGAAAACAAACCTAATAGAATTTGGATGAAATATGTAAATGTTCTGTAGGAAATCAGCATACATAAGCATTTATTTGTTAAATATAATAGTCAATTATAGATGCCTATATTTTCACTTAAACATATAACTCTATGCATCACAAGTAAATTTTTAAATACCAATTCTTACTTTCTCAGAAGATAGTCTGATAAAGCTATTGGTTTTTGGATCTGTACAGATTTTATTGATGTTATGCGAGGAGGATATTTAGAAAGTGGAAATAACTTCTCTCACACAGAGGATCCATCTAGTGACTGAGTATTCCATTATTGCAAAGTTTAAAGGATTATAAGCCTTGAGATGTAAAATGAGGTAAAGATATTTTGCTCCAACCAATGAATCCATGGATACTTTGCTCCAATCCATGAATCCCCATCTGAGTTGTTCACTGACATTAAACAGATGTTTCTATCTTACTGGACAAAATGACTGACTGATAAGAATTTTATGACATTTCCTTTTCCTCTTTCTTTCCTAAACAGCAAAAATGTTCTACTTAAAAATGTCATGGAAGGTATAAGAACTAGATCTTGAATCTGTCATATGAGTTGATAGACTCATTGCCAATATAATATTGGCAGTTTTTATTGTACATCTAAGAATTGCATTAATATTTATTGTTTCAGTTAAATAAGGAAAAAGACTCTAACATATTTAGAAATACAAAACAACACTTTTTAAAGATGGAATTCTATGCATCTGCTCCTTCATATTTTAGGATTCTTTTGAAATATTACTCACACGTTAGAAACTATTCATTTTAACAGAAAAGTTATGGATAATAAACCTATGATACTATTCTAATATATGCTCAGGAGTGATTAATCAGTTCCCAATACCACATCTACTGTGTTCATTTATTTTGGAAGATAATGAATGAGTTTATTTAGATGAGTTGTACAGTAATTCCAAGGCACAAATGCAGATGTCAGGAACAACTTGTTGAATTTCTACAATGTGAGAAAGATAATAAATAATTTTTAAGACTATTAGCTTATTTTATAAAGTATTTTGAGATTTCTATTGCAATTATTATAGTTCTTGACATTAATATTTTAAAAATCATAAATTAAAAGCATTCTGAATTTAATAAAATTTCTTTTAAGCATTTGTTAAAAGATTTTTAACAGTTCTAATATTCTGATAGTAAGTCTTTGTGAATGTTTGCATTGTATATTTGAGAGTAATGGGAAAAAGGGTATAAAGTTTCAAATCCTAAGTGAGTTTTCTCTATGGTTTTCTCCTTGTAATTCCTCCATTTTTTTTCTTTTCAAGCTAATAAGATATATTATGTGAAAGTACTGCACAACTAGTTTACCTGCATCCAACTCAAAGTGACTTTTGATGATGTGTCTGTTTATAAGGAATAGTAGTCATAGTTGAATTCAGTCATGTTACTAAAAAGCAGTAGCTAAATACAACAGAAAAATCAAGCACCAAACTGAATAGATACGTTTATTTCTATCCGTTTTTTCTCTCTTCCCAATAAAGCTATGCTATTTGCTTATTTGTATCTTCTATTGTTTGGTTAATAAGATTTACAAATTCACCATTGTCCTTCAGAGAGCTCAAAAATTGAACCAAGTAGAAAAGAATGACTAAACATACAGAGACATGTGGAAAAATCAAAGGAAAGAAATTGGAGAAGGAATAAAAACAACAACAAAAGGGAAAGATGAAGGGCAAGCATTTCTACCTTTCAATTGTACAAAATTAAGAACAATTTGTGGGAGGTATTTGTCTTACCCCTGCTTCTTGAAGAGATAGTAGACAGCATTCTGTTAGGTTCCTGGATTATCTCCCCAGACTTACACATATTGTTTTATTTTCAATTTCTATTTAATATTATTAATTTCAATTTCATTGTTGTTATTACTTCTACCATTTGCCCCTTTACTTATTCTTTATTCAAAATTCAGCTTATTGTCTAAATTGGTTGTTGAAAGAGAATATAGGAGTAGTTTACAATAAAAATGTTCTTGACAAATCTGTTTTATTTTCTTATCAAATGTCATTAGTTTTATTTACCTTGGTGATATATTTATAAAATCCGTGAAAATAAACTACTTAAAAAAATCCATGGACGTTATTGTGATCAATAGCATTTCTACAATAAAATTCTATAGTACAATTATGGAAAAGGTAAAAAATAAGATTTTCTTTTTACAAGTGTTTAGCACGTCATATAAATTTCTTTTGACATATAAGATGACAGCAGCTTATTGAGACTAAGAAAGAACATATAAATTATGCTTCTCTCTCTACTTTGACTTGCCACATGACTTTGATAAAATAATGTAATAGCCATATTGTTGATCAGTTCTCTCTTTATTCTTGCTGCCTCATCATTAATAATACCTTTAATTTTCCTCTAAAGGCATGAAGAGGAGACCATATGGACACAATCCCCAGATATCATCATTCATGAGCTTCATGTTCTGTATATCAGAAATTATTACTTTCTTGAGTCTCTATTATGTACAGAAAATTGTGATAAAACTTCAGGAGCTAATAAACTTGTTGGTCAGGAGCAAAACTGACAAAAATCCCAAAACAGTCATGTAATCCATCATCAAGGAATTTGCAGTCTGATGTAGAGGTGCATGCATGTGTGCTCATCCACTTTAGTTGTGTCCATCTCTTTATGACCCTATGGACTATTGTCCACCAGGCTCCACTGTCCATGGGGTACTCCAGGCAAAAATACTGGAGTGGGTTGCCATGCTCTCATTCAGTGGAATCTCCCTGATCCAGCATATTCTTTACCCACTGAGCCACCTTGGATGCTAGATGTAGAGATAGAATACACAAAGCTCCTGGATAACCATGACAGTGTGGATATGCATCTAGAGCCAGACATCCTGGAGTGTGAAGTCAACTGGGCCTTAGGAAACATAACTACGAACTAAGCTACTGGGGGTGATGGGATTCCAGCTGAGCTATTTCAAATCCTAAAAGATGATGTTGTTAAAGTGCTGTACTCAGTATGCCAGCAAATTTGGAAAACTCAACAGTGGCCACAGGACTGAAAAAGATCAGTTTTCATCCCAAACCAAAAGAAAAGCAACACCAAAAAATGTTCAAACGACCATGCAATTGTGCTCATTTCCCATGCTAGCAAGGTAGTGCTCAAAATCCTTCAAGCTAGGCTTCAACAACACATGAACCAAGAACCTCAGATGTACAAGCTGGGTTTAGAAAAAGCAGAGGATCTAGAGATCAAATTGCCAACATTCACTGGATCATAGAGAAAGCAAAGTAATTCTAGGAAAGCATCTAGTGCTGTTTCATTGACTGAACTAAAGCCTTTGACTGTGTGGGTCACAACAAACTGAAAAATTCTTAAAGAACTGGAGGTACCATACCATCTTACCTGTCTCCTGAGAAACTTGTATACAGACCAAGAAGCAACAGTTAGAACTGGACGTGTAACAATGGAATGGTTCATAATTGGGAAAGGAGTATGACAAGGCTGTATATTGTCACCTTGCTTATTTAACTTATATGCAGAGTACATCATGAGAAATGCCACACTGGGTGATCTACAAGCTGTAATCAATATTGCCAGGAGAAATATCAACAACCTCAGATATGCAGATGATACCACTCTAATGGCAGAAAGTGAAGAGGAACTAAAGAGCCTCTTAATGAAGGTGAAAGAGGAAAGTGAAAAAGTTGGCTTAAAACTCGACATTCAAAAACCTACATCATGGCATCTGGTCCCATCACTTCATCCCAAAGGTGGGAAAAAGGTGGAAACAGTGACAGATTTTCTCTTTTTGGTCTCCAAAATCACTGTGGATGGTGATTGCAGCCATGAAATTAAAAGATGCTTGCTCCTTGTAAGAAAAGTTATGACAAGCCTAGACAGCATATTAAAAAGCAGAGACATCACTTTGGTGAAAGGTCTTTTTAGTCAAAGCTACGGTCTTTCCAGTAGTCGTGTACAATGTGAGAATAGGAGCGTAAAGAAGACAGAGGGCCTAAGAATTGATGCTTTAGAACTGTGATGCTGGAGAAGACTCTTGAGAGTTTGTTGGACTGCAAAGAGATCAAATCAGTCAATTCTAAAGGAAATCAGTCCTGAATATTCGTTGGAAGGACTGATAGTGAAGCTGAAACTATAATGTTTTGGTCACCTGATATGAAGAGCTGACTCATTGAAAAAGGCCCTAATGATGGGAATGATTGAGGGCAGGAAGAAAAGAGGGTGACAGAGGATGAGATGCTTGAATGGCATTACCAACTCAATGAATATCAGCTTGAGCAAACTCCAGGAGATAGAGAAGGACAGGGAAACCAGGCATGCTGTAGTTCATAGAGTCACAAAGAGTTGGACACTACTTAGAGAGTGAACAACAGCAAAGTTTTCTTATGTAGCTAAAGTCTTAAACATTCAATTGTATTCTCATTTTCCAGACTCAACATGAGTCAATTTAGTTTGCATATAATGTATAATTGAATGTCCAAAAAATAATATTGAATGTCATTGAGTTAGGTACTGAATTTGGTAGCATTATTTTCCCAATTTTCTTGATTAAAGCCATTAAAAAAAATCATGTTTAAAAAATCACAAACTGTATTTTTAAAGCTATAGACAAGGTCCTTCAGATAATTTAAAACTAGTTTAATTACATTAAAAATATTGTCTAATATGATCTTTTTCCCTAAAGACAAAAAGTCTTTTTACATGAAGAGTTATACCTGGAGATAGAGCCTTAGATAAAATATTTTGTGTATTTTTCCTTATTTTTCTATTCAATATGAGTGACTCTGAAATAAAATTTCAGGTGTCATCACAGTTTTAGGATTTACGTTTTCTTTCCCCACCCTTCAGTGTTATCTGACCTATTCTATTAAAGGGTGAGGTGAAAACACATTCTGAAAATGAGTCTGAATATCTAAGTGCTTTTGATTGATTTCTAAAATCATAGAACCATATAGGTTTATATCATTAGTACTCAAACTGATTTCTGCTAAATTTTATGCTATCTAATATTCAAGAAGACAGATAGAATTCCCAAAATGAATCCAGTCTTAAACGTTGGTCTTCCAAATGGCTTTGATGGACACCATCCTGAAAATTGATTTTGCCTGAACTCTGTCTACTACACATTTGCAATGTCATTTGAGTTACTTGAGTTTCAGAAAAAGGTATTTAGCACCAATCCAACTTAAGCAAATAATGATTCTGATTATACAAAATACTCGATTTCATTAGAAATATTCTTACTTTAGCTGGTTGTTTAGCTTGGAAAATGTTTCAGATTAGTTACAAAACACCAATACAGTATGCTGCTGCTGCTGCTAAGTCCCTTCAGTTGTGTCCGACTCTGTGCCACCCCACAGACGGCAGCCCACCAGGCTCTCCCGTCCCTTGGATTCTCCAGGCAAGAACACTGGAGTGGGTTGCCATTTCCTTCTCCAGTGCATGAAAGGGAAAAGTGAAAGTGAAGTTGCTCAGTCGTGTCCGATTCTTAGCGACCCCATGGACTGTAGCCTACCAGGCTCCTCTGTCCACGGGATTTTCCAGGCAAGAGTACCGGAATGGGGTGCCATTGCCTTCTCCACCAATACAGTATACTAACACATATATATGGTATTTAGTCAATCGGTAAAGATAACCCTGTATGCGAGACATCAAAAGAGACACAGATAAATAGAACAGTATTATGGACTCTATGGGAGAGGGCGAGGGCGGGATGATATGGGAGAATGGCATGGAAGCATGTAAATTATCATATGTGAAATGAATCGCAAGTCCAGGTTCAATGCATGATACAAGGTGCTCAGCACTGGTGCACCGGGATGACCCGGAGGGATGGGATGGGGAGGGAGGTGGAAGGGGGGTTCTGGAGGGGGAAAACATGTACACCCACAGTGGATTCATGTCAATGTATGGCAAAACAAATAGAATATTGTAATGTTAAAAAATAGAAAATAAACTAATTGTTAAAAAAAGAGTATGAAATAGACATAATCCAATAATCAGAAAAGTTAAACAGAGGAATATAATTATCTTCAAATATTTTTATTGTTCATTTTGAATTTCTAAACAAGGTAAATAAATTCAAATCTGAGCTTCAATCAACCACTAGTAATTTTGAATGAAGAAAAAGCAAACCAAACACTTCAAAATCAGTCTTAATACCTGAACTTCAAGATATCAACCAACATGGCCCAGCCAGTTATTGTAGAGGAATTGGTAGCAATATTGATTAACAATTTGATCTAATTGACTATGGGTTATTTATAGGCATTTAACATGCTTGTTGTTTTTCTATATTTCTAAACCACTTGAAGACCACTAAAATGGGATCTAAACCTAACAATTACCCATGGCAGGAAAACAGTATAATATGTTGGAATGCTTCCAATATTTGGTAAAGGATTAATTTTATATATGTGTAATCTTATGAATTTGATTATAGGAGAGAAAATTAACTACAGCTTTTCTACTTAAATGTACCTATAGTTGTTTTATAATATATGCACTTATTTACGTTTCCATGTTCAACTTACTCAATTTTTAAAAAGGGGATACTATGGCAGTACTCCACAGCTGCAAATTCTGTGCTTTCCTTTATCAATATGATTTAAGAATACAGAATGTAGCTTAAATTCTCTAAAAGAGTAGAAGATAATTTATTAACTTTACTTAATTGAGAAACAAGAAATTCATGTGATAGGTTAATGATGGTAGTTATTTGAATAAGAAGCTTCTATTGGGACAAATTGTCAACCTGGTTTATTGTTTTATTTGAAAACTTCATGTGGGTCAGAGAAGATTGAATCATGCCTTATTTGTGGGAATATAAGCTTTTGATTCAAGAACTTTTGTAAAACAAAGTATCCAGGTATAAATAATTCTAGTTGTTAGAAAAAGAAATACAGGTCTAAATGTGTGTGTGTGTGGGGGGGGTATACTGTAGAAATTAAGAAAACATGTTTGAAGTCTAATCAAAGAACTGATTTGGAGCACATGTTTTACTCTTTAAGCTCATGTTCCTCATTTCTTTGGGTATATATGCATATATGTATATATATATATATATATATATATATATATATATATATATAAACTAATGACTGAAACCATAGGAAGTCTGTTAACTTTCCAAAGAGAACTCACATTAATTATATATATATGTATATACACACATATATATATGAAATTACATATTCGTATCCCAAAAGGATTGTTTCTGTTTGGAAGTTTTAATTGTATCTGTATTCCTTAGCATGGTCTCTGTTTTTGCTCAGTCACTTAGTCATGTCCGACTCTTTGTGACCCCACGGACCATGGAGTATGGTCCTTAGAATATACTAAACACTATAAACGGTTGATACAGGTATAGTTATTCATTCTTCCCATAGTTAATCACTACCTTTTATACATTTACCCATATTTAACAACCTTAAAAATCCTTAAGATGAGCTCTCTGTAATCAAGACCAGTTATAGCAGTTAATCTTTGAGAATCTACTCTAATTAGTCAGACAGCTCTACTTGCTTACTCTCATACCAATGATAGGCTCTCATATTAATCAAAATTTCCTTTTCACAATTTATTCACATTGTATTACATCTTTAAATTTTCAGGTCTCTTGAATGATTATGAACTTGACTCTAGCTGGAAATTTGCCTTATTCAACTCTATATCTCCAGGGCCAAGAACAATAAATGGATTGAGGACATTAATTGGTTGAATGAATGACCTATGGATGTTAACCTTTTTCCCCAGCGATGTTACTGAGGATAATGTGTTTTCTTTATCTGAAAAACTAATGACTGAAACCATAAGGAGTTTGTTAACTTTCCAAAGAGAATGAGAATTCGCAGTGTTATCTACCATGAGCAAGGCACCAGGATAGATTCTTCATAGAGAACTTACGGAATTCAACAATATGCCAGAAGTAGTGTAAGGCATCTTGGAGAGCAAGGTGAGAGCCTCCCAGTTAACAAATGTAAATTTCCTACCTTAAAAGATAAAGCACAGAAAATACATCACCCTACTCACAGATGAAATTTCAGTGTTCCAACTGTTTCCATTTTTCAGCCTTATGAGAAAGATCATAAATGATTCTACTGTGAACTGCCAAACATGCATAGTTTAAATAGGATCAAACTCATTATTTGTGCATTGTCTGAAGAATACCTTCATACCGCCGTTTCATTTTGGAGAGACTCTCTGTCACATAGAGTGAGATGTCAAATATTTTTAGTCTATCAGCACCTTCTTACATAAATATAAAGCTAAGAGAGCATTGTGAGGAACTGAATCCAAAAGACTGTTTTACAAATTGCTTGGTAAAGTTGAGTTAATGAGATCTCAGCCTCTCTGACTCTTTTCTTAAAACAACTTTGGTTTAACAGACTGACCCAAAATCTTACTAAAAGAGACTCAGCTGCAATGAAATAAATATGCTAATGAAGTTGTCCATCCATTGTACATCTCATAAACATGATGTTTGTAAATTTTGACAACTTTGAGTGAATTTGAAGTAAAGTAATTGTGTAGCATACAGTCTTCCCTACAGCACACATCGTGTCAGAAACTAACTTTTGACATTTTCAAGTTCAAGATAATGTAGACAATCAACAATTAACTAATTAAACATTTTGGATACACTTGCCATATGTGTAAAATAAGTATTTCTATATATTTATTTTCAGAATTATGGAGTACCTATTTTTTTTAGAAAATGTTAATGACTTCAGGATTACAACTGAGTCTTTCAAGTATCTCAAAATTCAATCAGATTTTGACCTTTAAGTCAACTTTGTTTTCAAATAATTTTGTGTGTACAAGTTATTCACAGATTTAATTGGACAAGAAGGCTTTCCTGCATGTGAGAAATAATCTAAGAATAAATTAGATGACTTTTATTGATAATTGTTATTATATAATTGTAGCATATTTAGATGACAGTATCCTTGTAACTATAACATAATGACCACAAGCAAATCACTAAAATTATATCTGTAGTTGTTACCTTGTAGTTTGTGTCATCTATAAGCATTTAAAACACAGCCCACTAGTTAATTTCCAAATTGTAACACAGTTTTGTTAAATGACTAATACTGGCCTAATAAAAATTAAGAATCTAGTCTTATTTTTATGTCACCCACTGTACAAAGTTAGGTCAATAAAAACAAAATGTAATGATATTAAATAGAAAGAGAGATCAGACACTAACTCTTAAATAATAACCACTATTGTAAGTGTTTTACAAACACACTCCTACACTCAGTGTCTATCTATCTATATATATACACACACACACACACACACAAATATTTATATAATACTGGATGGAAATAAGTGATCTCATTATAGTGATGTTTCAGGCCAACCAGCGGAGAAGGCATTGGTAACCCACTCCAGTACTCTTGCCTGGAAAATCCCATGGACGGAAGAGCCTGGTAGGCTGCAGTCCATGGGGTCGCGGAGAGTCGGACATGACTGAGCGACTTCACTTTCACTTTTCACTTTCCTGCATTGGAGA
The DNA here is from genome assembly GCF_054371585.1 of Giraffa tippelskirchi. Classification (NCBI taxonomy): domain Eukaryota; kingdom Metazoa; phylum Chordata; class Mammalia; order Artiodactyla; family Giraffidae; genus Giraffa; species Giraffa tippelskirchi. The sequence continues at coordinate 68,350,502 of NC_137289.1, forward strand.
AGGAAACAGCAACCCACTCCAGTGTTCTTGCCTGGAGAATCCCAGGGACATCGGAGCCTGGTGGGCTGCCGTCTATGGGGTCGCACAGAGTGGGACACGACTGGGGTGACTTAGCAGCAGGCTAACCAGCAAAATACATTTAAAGAAACTTTTCTGCACAACGTTCCTAGTATATAGCTTTCTGTTACTCATTTTAAGTGTGATTTTCACACAGTTTCGAAAACTCAGAGTGTTGGCCTGCTCCATTAACAGATGGAGTGTTCTTGATCTGATACTTGCAGATTAGAGTGGAGCTCATTTTCACTCTTAAGATTTGTTATCATTTGGATATATCATTCTAGTCCAACAATGTTTGGAAAACATGCCTATGCATGCAAAGCCCATTTGAAATGAATACATTTCAATTTCCTACAAATGCCTTGATTTTCACTTATTTTCAGGAATCAGAGCCTGGAGCACATTACTTTTAGACTCCTGATTATAGATGCAAGTATTATTTAAACATAAGAAGCTGCTTACAAGTAAACCAAATAGAAAAGCAGTCTCTCTTGTTGGATCAAGATTTACTTGAGATCTAAAGCTATGGACCTTCGTGTTCATCTGGAATTGAAAGTAGTTATTTTTATGCCTTGGGATTTCAAAAAAAAATTGATTTTTCACAAAATCAGAGTAGCTACATCCATCCAATATTGGGAAAATAATTTATTATCATTAAATTGAAAAAAGGAGAGAGATATAGCACATCAGGAACAGACAGTGAATTTCGTTTTATCCTTAATGGAACTGATTGACCCTAAGCCCTCTAACTCTGAGAGACAGAACAAAATAGTCTGAAAACAAATGCTATATTCAGAGCCTAGAGTATAAACAGATGCTTCCTGATATAGTTGAATTGCAAAAGCATTAAAATAGATTCCAGGTCCAATTTTCAACTCTGATGATAATTTGCAGGTTATTTTAAAGGTAAAAGACTGTAAGATTTTTTGATCACTAAAGATGCTAATAAATATATCCTGCTTAATTGAACTTTACTTTCTAGAACTATCAAAGATAATTTTTAATGTCAAATTAATATCAAAAGATCAAATGGAACAGAAAGTGTTTAGACCAAATTGGGAAAATTGCCAAGTTAAACTAGACAAGTGATCTATCCTATTAAACCTCTATTCAGAACATGAAACCTGTTCAATGCCAACCTTACCTCAGGAAAGGTCTCAAAGTGAGTTCTTTCAATATCTTTATTCACATGGCTGCATATGCACTTCAAGTAACTTTCTGAATAGTGAAAATTTATTTCCAAATCAATCTTCCAGAAATTGAATGCTCGATAAAATATTAGCTCTTCAATGCAAAAGGTCTTCTCAAACAGGTAAGAATGATTTAATCACTTCCTAAAGGAGATCAGTCCTGGGTGTTCATTGGAAGGACTGATGCTTAAGCTGAAACTCCAATACTTTGGCCACCTCATGCGAAGAGTTGACTCATTGGAAAAGACCCTAATGCTGGGAAGGATTGGGGGCAGGAGGAGAAGGGGACGACAGAGAATGAGATGGTTGGATGGCATCACTGACTCAATGGACATGGATTTGGGTAAACTCCAGGAGTTGGTGATGGACAGGGAGACCTGGCATGCTGCGATTCATGGGGTCGCAAAGAGTCGGACACGACTGAGCGACTGAACTGAGCTGGACTCACATACAGACACTGATCATCGACTGTATAACATAAGCCACAAAAAAAGGGGGCAAAAAGTAGTTTCAGGCAAAATCTTAGGATTTAAATATCTTGGAATTCAGACCCATCATATGTATTATTTTATCCTCACAAAATGCTATTTATCAGGTACTACTATAATCATCTTCATTTTGCACTTATGAATTTCTATCACAGAGGTTTAAAATAACAAGTTTTTATCACTAATTCATGATGAAGCCGGGCTTGAAAACTTTAACAACTTCAAATAAAATCAAGGGCACTAAACTAATAATCTATGCTGCTTCCTGTGTACATGTTGCATAGAATTTCCACATTTCACTGTTTCTTTCTTACTCTAAGACTTAGTATTCAATATCATAGCCTTTCATTGGCTAAGCCTCCCTTGAACTCCTAGTCATAAACTTAAGTTGTTAAGTTTCACTTGGTCTAACCCAGTAGTTACCTTTATCACTCACCAGAATAAACCATAGCTTATTAAAACATCCATTTTTGGAGTCCACCTCTGGAGTTTTTGATTCAGTCGATCTGGCTTGGGGCTTGAGAATGTGCATTTAGAATAAGTTCCCAAATGCTGCTGTTGGTCCAGGAACTACAGTTTGAGAATCATTGGTCTACTAACTCAATCCATTGCTTACTAATAAGCACAATATTTTGTGAAAGTACATGATAAAGGTAAATCATGACATTTAGATCCAGAGCTCCTAAGGACATATTTGTAAATCAAAGCCAATAATTTTCATTACTGATTTCCATTTCTTCACTGAGGGACAAGTTGTACTGGGAAAGAGTGGTGATAATTCAAGAAACGCATAGGAACTCAAATTACCACAGATCTTATATCTTATGCTCTTATTATAACATTTGTAACCTTTAGATACCAGAGACCTACGGACACACACACACAAACACACACACCAAAGATATAGGAAAATAAGACAAAGTACAACCTGAATGTTCTTATTAAGAGTGAAGTTGCCCTGTGATACCAGTAAATGAATGCCTGTGTCAAAAGAAAAGAAATACTCATTTAAAAAGTATTTACTTGCTCTCTTAATTTCTCTTGTTTTTATGTCTCATTGTGTTGAATACTAGGTGCTTCCCAGGTGGCACTAGTGGTAAAGAACCCATCTGCCAAATACTCCACTCACGCATATGGATAGATCAACTAAACAGAAAATTAACAAGTAAACACAAACTTTAAATGATACAATAGACAAATTAGATTTAATTGATATTTACAGGAGTTTCCACCCCAAAACAATCAATTTTACCTTTTTCTCAGGTGCACATGGAACTTTCTCCAGGATAGATCACATCCTGGGCCATAAATCTAGCCTTGATAAATTCAAAAAAATTGAAATCATCCCAGCCATCTTCTCTGACCACAATGCAGTAAGATTAGACCTCAATTACAGGAAAAAAACTATTAAAAGTTCCAACATATGGAGGCTAAACAACACGCTTCTGAATAACCAACAAATCACAGAAGAAATCAAAAAAGAAATAAAATTATGCATAGAAACGAATGAAAATGAAAACACAACAACCCAAAACCTATGGGACACTGTAAAAGCAATACTAAGGGGAAGGTTCATAGCAATACAGGCGTACCTCAAGAAACAAGAAAAAAATCAAATAAATCAACTAACTCTACACCTAAAGCAACTAGAGAAGGAAGAAATGAAAAACCCCAGGGTCAGTAGAAGGAAAGAAATCTTAAAAATTAGGGCAGAAATAAATGCAAAACAAACAAAAGAGACCATAGCAAAAATAAACAAAACTAAAAGCTGGTTTTTCGAGAAGATAAACAAAATTGATAAGCCATTAGCCAGACTCATCAAGAAACAAAGGGAGAAGAATCAGATCAACAAAATTAGAAATGAAAATGGAGAGATCACAACAGACTCCACAGAAATACAAAGGATCATAAGAGACTACTACCAACAGCTATATGCCAATAAAATGGACAACTTGGAAGAAATGGACAAATTCTTAGAAAAGTATAACTTTCCAAAAGTGAACCAGGAAGAAATAGAAGATCTTAACAGACCCATCACAAGCACAGAAATCGAAACTGTAATCAGAAATCTTCCAGCAAACAAAAGCCCAGGACCAGACGGCTTCACAGTGGAATTCTACCAAAAATTTAGAGAAGAGCTAACACCTATCCTACTCAAACTCTTCCAGAAAATTGCAGAAGATGGTAAACTTCCAAACTCATTCTATGAGGCCACCATCACCCTAATTCCAAAACCAGACAAAGATGTCACAAAAAAGGAAAACTACAGGCCAATATCACTGATGAACATAGATGCAAAAATCCTTAATAAAATTCTAGCAAACAGAATCCAACATCATATTAAAAAGATCATACATCATGACCAAGTGGGCTTTATCCCAGGAATGCAAGTTTTTTTTAACATCCGCAAATCAATCAATGTAATACACCACATTAATAAATTGAAAGAAAAAAACCATATGGTTATCTCAATAGATGCAGAAAAAGCCTTTGACAAAATTCAGCATCCATTTATGATTAAAACCCTCCAGAAAGCAGGAATAGAAGGAACATATCTCAACATAATAAAAGCTATATATGACAAACCCACAGCAAACATTATCCTCAATGGTGAAAAATTGAAAGCATTTCCCCTAAAGTCAGGAACAAGGCAAGGATGCCCACTTTCACCACTACTATTCAACATAGTTTTGGAAGTTTTGGCCACAGCAATCAGAGCTGAAAAAGAAATAAAAGGAATACAGATAGGAAAAGAAGAAGTAAAACTCTCACTGTTTGCAGATGACATGATCCTCTACATAGAAAACCCTAAAGACTCTACTAGAAAATTGCTAGAGTTGATCAATGAATATAGTAAAGTTGCAGGATATAAAATTAACACACAGAAATCCCTTGCATTCCTATACTCCAATATTGAGAAAACAGAAAGAGAAATTAAGGAAACAATACCATTCACCATTGCATCAAAAAGAATAAAATACTTAGGAATATATCTACCTAAAGAAACAAAAGACTTATATATAGAAAACTATAAAACACTGATGAAAGAAATCAAAGAGGACACAAACAGATGGAGAAATATACCGTGTTCATGGATTGGAAGAATTAATATAGTGAAAATGAGTATACTACCCAAAGCAATGTATAGATTCAATGCAATCCCTATCAAGCTACCAATGGTATTTTTCACAGAACTAGAACAAATCATCTCACAATTTGTATGGAAATATAAGAAACCTCGAATAGCCAAAGCAATCTTGAGGAAGAAGAATGGAACTGGAGGAATCAACCTGCCTGACTTCAGGCTCTACTACAAAGCCACAGTCATCAAGACAGTATGGTATTGGCACAAAGATAGAAATATAGATCAATGGAACAAAATAGAAAGCCCAGAGATAAACCCACGCACATATGGACACCTTATCTTCGACAAAGGAGGCAAGAATATACAATGGAGAAAAGACAATCTCTTTAACAAGTGGTGCTGGGAAAACTGGTCAACCACTTGTAAAAGAATGAAACTAGAACACTTCCTAACACCGTACACAAAAATAAACTCAAAATGGATTAAAGATCTAAACGTAAGACCAGAAACAATAAAACTCCTAGAGGAAAACATAGGCAAAACACTCTCCGACATAAATCACAGCAGGATCCTCCATGACCCACCTCCCAGAATATTGGAAATAAAAGCAAAAATAAACAAATGGGACCTAATTAAAATTAAAAGCTTTTGCACAACAAAGGAAACTATAAACAAGGTGAAAAGACAGCCTTCAGAATGGGAGAAAATAATAGCAAATGAAGCAACAGACAAACAATTAATATCAAAAATATACAAGCAACTTCTGCAGCTGTATTCCCGAAAAATAAACGACCCAATCAAAAAATGGGCCAAAGAACTAAACAGACATTTCTCCAAAGAAGACATACAGATGGCTAACAAACACATGAAAAGATGCTCAACATCACTCATTATTAGAGAAATGCAAATCAAAACCACAATGAGGTATCATTTCACACCAGTCAGAATGGCTGCTATCCAAAAGTCTACAAGCGATAAATGCTGGAGAGGGTGTGGAGAAAAGGGAACCCTCTTACACTGTTGGTGGGAATGCAAACTAGTACAGCCACTATGGAGAACAGTGTGGAGATTCCTTAAAAAACTGGGAATAGAACTGCCATATGACCCAGCAATCCCACTGCTGGGCATATACACCGAGGAAACCAGAATTGAAAGAGACGCGTGTACCCCAATGTTCATCGCAGCACTGTTTACAATAGCCAGGACATGGAAGCAACCTAGATGTCCATCAGCAGACGAATGGATAAGGAAGCTGTGGTACATATACACAATGGAATATTACTCAGCCATTAAAAAAAATACATTTGAATCGGTTCTACTGAGATGGATGAAACTGGAGCCCATTATACAGAGTGAAGTAAGCCAGAAAGAAAAACAACAATACAGTATACTAATGCATATATATGGAATTTGAAAGATGGTAAAGATAACCCTATATGCGAGACAGAATAAGAGACACAGATGCATGGAACAATTTTATGGACTCTGAGGGAGAAGGTGAGGGTGGGACGTTCTGGGAGAATAGCATTGAAACAAGTATATTATCATATGTGAAACAGAACACCATTCCATGTTCGATGCATGTGACAAGGGCTCAGGGCCGGGGCAATGGGATGATTCAGAAGGATGGGATGGGGAGGGAGATGGGTGGGGGGTCCAGGAAGGGGAACACATGTAAACCCATGGCTGATTCATGTCAATGTATGGCAAAAACTATTACAATATTGTAAAGTAATTAGCCCCCAACTAAAATAAATAAATTTATAAAAAAAAAAAAAAAAGAACCCATCTGCCAGAGCAGAAGATGCAAGAGATATGGGCTTGATCCCTGGGTCAGGAAGATCCCCTGAAGGAGGGCATGGCAACCCACTCCAGTATTCTTGCCTGGAGAATCCCATGGACAGAGGAGCCCGATGGGCTACCATCCAAAGAATCAGTCACAAACAGTCAGACACAACTGAAGCGACTTAGCACACATGCACATATGTTCAATATGAACATCATTTTTCCAAGAAATTTAGGTGACCCCAACTCTTAAATGTTTAGCAGATAGTTAGCAAATGGTAGTGATTTTATTTTTAAAAAACAGCCTATAACTGCAAGCTAACACTCCAATAATTTGGCCACCTGATGCAAAGAGCTGACTCATTGGAAAAGACACTAGTGCCGGGAAAGATTGAAGAAAAAAGAGAAGAGAGCTGCAGAGGATGAGATGGTTAGATAGCATCAACAGCTTAATAGACATGAATTTGGGCAAACTCTGGGAGATAGTGAAGGACAGGGGAGCCTGATGTGCTACAGTCCATTGGGTCTCAAAGAGTCAGCCACAGCTTAGCACCTAAACAATAACAACAAAAACTGTAAACTTTAAATTGGAAATAACAAAACCCTAGCTATGGTACATGTCATAATTAATAGTTACCTGATAATGCTTCTAATCTGGATGCCAATTATTCATGGAATGCTGAATTTAACAAGGAGGCATACAAAAGAAATGAAAAATAAGGTTCCTCAATCACAATTGATTTAAGTTGGGCTTCTCTGCTGGCTCAGCTGGTAAAGAATCCACCTGTAATGCTGGAGACCTGGGTTCCATCCCTGGGTTGGGAAGATACCCTGGAGAAGGAAATGGTTACTCACTCCAATATTCTGGCCTGGAGAATTCCATGGACTGTATAGTCCATGGGTCACAAAGAGTGGACACGACTGAGCAACTTTCACTTTCATGTTAAAGATGTAAATTATAAACAAGCAGATTCACTTAGAAAAGCTGAGTTTAGCAAGCTTGGGAGCATGTATATTAAAGTGTGTGAATGAGTGAGAAGAGATTAAAGAAGTGGTTTTATTTTTTTATTTTATTTTTTTTAAGCTCCATGGAGTTTTTATTTTTTTTCTTTATTTTTTTATTTTTTTAAATAAATTTATTTATTTTAGTTGGGGGCTAATTACTTTACAATATTGTAGTAGTTTTTGCCATACATTGACATGAGTCAGCCATGGGTTTACATGTGTTCCCCTTCCTGGACCCCCCTCCCACCTCCCTCCCCATCTCATCCCTATGGGTCATCCCATTGCCCCAGCCCTGAGCATTTGTCTCATGCATCGAACATGGAATGGTGTTTTGTTTCACATATGATAATATACATGTTTCAATGCTATTCTCCCAGAACGTCCCACCCTCACCTTCTCCCTCAGAGTCCATAAGACGGTTCTATGCATCTGTGTATCTTATTCTGTCTCGCATATAGGGTTATCGTTACCATCTTTCAAATTCCATATATATGCATTAGTATACTGTATTGGTGTTTTTCTTTCTGGCTTACTTCACTCTGTATAATGGGCTCCAGTTTCATCCATCTCAAAAGAACTGATTCAAATGTATTTTTTTAATGGCTGAGTAATATTCCATTGTGTATATGTACCACAGCTTCCTTATCCATTCGTCTGCTGATGGACATCTAGGTTGCTTCCATGTCCTGGCTATTGTAAACAGTGCCGCGATGAACATTGGGGTACACGCGTCTCATTCAATTCTGGTTTCCTTGGAGTGTATGCCCAGCAGTGGGATTGCTGGGCCATATGGCAGTTCTGTTTCCAGTTTTTTGAAGAATCTCCACACTGTTCTCCATAGTGGCTGTACAAGTTTGCATTCCCACCAACAGTGTAAGAGGGTTCCCTTTTCTTCACACCCTCTCCAGCATTAATTGCTTGTAGACTTTTGGATAGCAGCCATTCTGACTGGTGTGAAATGGTACCTCATTGTGGTTTTGATTTGCATTTCTCATTAATAATGAGTGATGTTGAGCACCTTTTCATGTGTTTGTTAGCCATCTGTATGTCTTCTTTGGGGAAATGTCTGTTTAGTTCTTTGGCCCTTTTTTTGATTGGGTCATTTATTTTTCTGGAATTCAGCTGCAAGAGTTGCTTGTATATTTTTGAGATTATTTGATTGTCTGTTGCTTCATTTGCTATTATTTTCTCCCATTCTGAAGGCAGTCTTTCCACCTTGCTTATAGTTTCCTTTGTTGTGCAAAAGCTTTTAATTTTAATTAGGTCCCATTTGTTTATTTTTGCTTTTATTTCCAATATTCTGGGAGGTAGGTCATGGAGGATCCTGCTGTGATTTATGTCGGAGAGAGTTTTGCCTATGTTTTCCTCTAGGAGTTTTATAGTTTCTGGTCTTACGTTTAGATCTTTAATCCATTTTGAGTTTATTTTTGTGTATGGTGTTAGGAAATGTTCTAGTTTCATTCTTTTACAAGTGGTTGACCAGTTTTCAGAAGTGGTTTTAAAATCACGTTTTAAAGAAAAGCATAGACTGGTCAAGAAGGAAAAGGATCATTTAAGTAAAATATGTAGTAACACAACCTCATATATAAAATTTACCCAGGTATATATATATATATATATATATATATATATATATATATATATATATATATGTGTGTGTGTGTGTGTGTGTGTGTGTGTGTGTGTGTGTGTGTGTGTGTGTGTGTGTATACATATGTAAATTTCCCAGGATGTGTGCAGACCTGTGCTAGTTGACTGTACTAGCTATGAGCTAAATAGGTAATACATAGAAAGAGAGAGAGAGAGAGAGTTTCATATCTCAAGCAAATGTCTAAAGGTAGAAAGACTGACTCATATAATGGAAGTATGTTGAACTCTTTAATAAACTCAAACTGTTTTCCAACACATTTCTTCAATTTACATTCCTATCAACAATATATGATAGTTCCAGATGCTTCACTTCATAAGAATTTTTAGTTTCGAGTATTCACATGTTGTTTTATTTTGCATTTCCCTTATGAACAGGGATGTGAATATTTTAATGAAATATTTGCCACCCCTATATAATCTTTACTGAAGTGTCTGTTCACATTGTTTTGATCATTTTTAATTTGATTGTTATCTCACTACTGAGGATTTCTAAAAGTATATGTCTGGATACATGTATTTCATCAAATATGAGATTTACAAATATATCTTCTTTTGTGGATTATTTTCATTCCTTTTCTTTTCATTCTCTTAAGAATGTCTCCAGAAATAAAATAATGCAAATAAAATTTTAAAGGTCTTGATGCACACACACACAAGAATATCTCCTCAAAAGTTGATATTCTTAATTTTGATGTGATACAATTAATCTTTTTTGGGTATTCCATATAAGGAATTATTCTAAATTATTATATAACTAAAGGTCAGAAAGATCTCACATGTTTTCTTCTAGAAGGCATTTTTACACTTAAGTTGATCATTCATTTTGAGTTAATTTTTGTTTACTAATGTATGGTGTGAGATATGAACTGACATCCATCCTTTCACACGTGGATAACCAAATATTGTAGCACATTGTATTGGCAAGAACATAATTTCTCCACTAAATTATTTTTATGCCTTTTGGAAAAAATCAGTTGTTCATATATGTGTGAATCTACTAGTGGACTTTCCATTCCATTACTCTGATCTATTTGTCTTTGCCCCCAAAACCACACTGCACTGATTACTTACTGTAACATTAATAAGTCTTGAAGTCAGGCAGTGTAAGTCTTTCAACATTTTTCTCCCAAGTTTCTTACACTGTTCTAGTTTTTTAGCATTCCCACATGAATCTTAGCCTATAGAATTTTGATTGAGACATGGGAGAAACTATAAATCATTGGGAAGAAAAGCTATGACAAAACTAGACAGTGTATTAAGAAGCAGAGACGTTACTTTGCCGACAAGTGTCCATATAGTCAAAGCTATGGTTTTTCCAGTAGTATTGTATGGGTGTAAGAGTTGGGCCATGAAGGCTGAACGCTGAATAACTGATGCTTTTGAACTGTGATGTTGGAGAAGACTCTTGAGAGTCCCTTGGCCTTCAAGGAGATCAAACCACTCAATCCTAAAGGAAATCAGTCCTGAATAATCATTGGAAGGACTGATGCTGAAACTGAAGCTCCAGTACTTTGGCCACCTGATGCGAAGAGCTGACTCATTAGAAAAGACCCTGATGCTGGGAAAGATTGAAGGCAGGAGGAGAAGGGGATGACAGAGGATGAGATGGTTACATGGCATCACTGATTCAATGGACATGAGTTTGAGCATGCTCCGGGAGATGGTAAAGGACAGGGAAGCCTGGCATGCTGCAGTCCATGAGGCTGAAAAGAGTTGGACACAAGTGAGCGACTGTACAACAATAAATTATTTGGGGAAAATTTACATCTTTAGGCAAGCCTGGCATGCTGCAGTCCATGGGGTCATAAAGAGTCAGACACGGCTGAGAGACTGAACTGAACATCTGAACAATATTGAGAATTTCCATCCATAATTGATATTTTGGTTATTCTTTGTTAGTATGTAGAAATGAAATTAACATTTGTATATTGATCTTGTATCCCACAGCCTTGATGAAGTCACTTGTTAATTCTAGTAGTTTTTTTGTAACATTTTTTGACATCTTCGAAGAAAGTTTTACTTCATTTCCAACATTATTTCTTTTTCTTAAGCATTGCAAGTTAAATAGAAGTGGTGACAACAGATGCTCTTTCCCTGTTCTTGATCCTATATGGAAATTATTTAGCATTTCATCATTCTGTATGATGTTAACCGTATGTTTTCAAAAATATCCATTATCAAGCTGAAAAACTTGTCTTCTAGTCCTAGTCTATTGAAAACTTTTTATAATAGATCAATGTTGGATTTTGTTGTATTAGTTTTTGTATTGATTTAGATGCTCATTTGGTTTTGCTTTCTCAATCTGTTAGTATCGTGAATTATACTACTTGATTCTGAGTGTTTAAGCCAATCTTGTATACCAGGGATAAGTCCCCCTTGTTCATGACATAGTATCTTTTACTATATTGTTGTATTTAATTCGTTAAACTTTTGTTAAGAATTTTTGCATCTATGTTCATGAAGAAACATATGTTCAGCAAGGCTTCCCTGGTGGCTCAGATAGTGAAGAATCTGCCTGCAATGCAGGAGACACTTTTTCAATCCCTGGGTCTGGAAGATCTCATGGAGAAGGGAATGGCAACCCACTCTAGTATTCTTACCTAGACAATTATATGAATAGAGGAGCCTGGCAGGCTACAGCTCATAGGGTCACAAAGAGTCGGATATGACTGAGCAACTAACACTAATGAAAGATATTGGTGTGCAAGCTTTCTTGTTGTCTAATATTTGTTTCTGGTATTGAGATAAGAGTAATTTCAGCCTCAAAGAATGATTTGGAATATGCTTTCTCCTCTTCAATTATCTCAGTGTTTGTACAGAATTAATATTGTGTAGTTTTAAGATATTGGGTAGAATTCCCTAGTGAAGCCATTCAAGCTTGGAGAATCCTTTCTCAAAAGAATATTTTCAACTACAAATTCAACTTATTTAATTGACATAGAGCTATTCAGGTTTTCTATTTCTTCCTGAGTGGAGTTTTGTATTTTTTCCAAATATTTGTTATATTTCATCAAAGTTGCAAAATGTAGAGATATAAATATTCATACTTCCCCATTATACTTTAAGTATCTATAGAATCTGTAGTGATGTCGTCTTTCAGAATCCTGATATTAGGAAGCTTTGTCTTCTCTGTTTTTTTTTTTTTTAATGATTAGTCTCGTTAAAGTTTTATTGATTTTATTTAACTTCCTCAAAAAAAGTTTTTGCTCTTATTGATGTTTCCATTATTTTTTGTTTTAGAAATTTTTATTTTATATTGGAGTATAGTTGATTTATAATGTTGAATTAAAGTTTCATGTATATAGCAAAGTGTTTCACCTATACATACACATATATCTATTCTTTTTTCAGATTATTTTCCCATTTAGGTTATTATAGAATATTGAGTAGTATTCCCTTTGCTATGAAGTACTTCCTTGTTGATTATATATTTTTAATATAGTAGTATGTATATGTTAATCCCAAACTCCTAGTTTATCCCTCCCCTACATCTTTCCCTTTTGGTAACCATAAGTAATTTTTCTAAGTGTGACTGACTTGGTGTTTTTGCTTTGGCTTCCTTCCACTGCTACTATCAAGCTGAGGAGAAGCCCTATTTTTCTGTTATTTCATTTATTTGCTAATTTTCAGTATTTCTTTTCTTCTCTTCTTCTCAATTCATTTTTATTTTTGGTTTTCATTTGCTAATTTCTTAGTGTGGAAGCTTAGATAGTTAAGACCACCTTCCTTTTCTGATATATAATTTTACACTATACATTTTCCCTTTAACACTACTCTGGGACTCTAGCCACCTTGGCCTCCTTCCACTCAAAATTCCAGAAAAGTCAACTTCAAGAGTCCACTGTGCTCTCTTGTGTTTCCTCTCCCTGTGTCACAGCATACAATGTTATCCAGGCAATAAGCTAAAGCAATAGCAGAAATCACCTTATTTGTTTTCCATCTCTTACTATCACTATCCTTGTAATTTTGTGTATAATATCTTGAGAATCACTGTTATGTGGTGCATAGTGGGAGGATAAACCCTCTCTCTGTTACTCAAGAGGCAGAAGTTGGAAATGATTTTATTGCTTGTTTTTATTTAAATAAAGTCATTACCTTAAGTATCTGTGTGTGAGTGCTAAATCGATTATGTCTGACTCTTTGTGACCCTATGGACTGTAGCCTGCCAAATTCCTCTGTCCATGGGATTCTCCAGACAAGAATAATGAAGTGGGCTGCCATGCCCTTCTCCAGGGGATCTGCCTGATCTATGGATCAAACCAGTGTCTCATGTCTCCTGCATTGGCAGGAGGGTTCTTTACCACTAGCACCACCTGGGAAGCCCCTAAGCATCTGGGTTTCTGGACAAAAAAAAGTTAAAATAAGGCACTTTTAGTAACACATTACATGATTCAGAATCATTTGAGTTATGTCTCAGAGATTTTATGTTATATTTCTGAGGAAGAAATGTTCACAAGCTGAATCTTATTTGCATCTTTTAATTTTTTTAAATTAATTTATTTATTTTAATGGAGGCTAATTACTTTACAATATTGTAGTGGTTTTTGCCATACATTCACATGAATCAGCCATGGGTGTACATATGTCCCCCATCCTGAACCCTCCTCCCACCTCCCTCCCCATCCCATCCCTCAAGGTCATCCCAGTGCACCAGCCCTGAGTGCCCTGTCTCATGCATCAAACCTGGACTGGCAATCTATTTCACATATGGTAATATACATGTTTCAATGCTATTCTTTCAAATCATCCCACCTTCGCCTTCTCCCACAGAGTCCAAAAGTCTGTTCTTTACATCTGTGTCTCTTCTGCTGTCTCACATGTAGGGTCATCGTTACCATCTTTTTAAATTCCAAATATATGTGTTAATATACTGTATTGGTGTTTTTCTTTCTGACTTACTTCACTCTGTATAATAGGCTCCAGTTTCATCCACCTCATTAGAACTGATTCAAATGCATTCTTTTTAATAGCTGAATAATATTCCATTGTGTATATGTACCACAGCTTTATTATCCATTCATCTGCTGATGGACATCTAGGTTGTTTCCATGTCCTACCTATTGTAAACAGTACTGCGATGAACATTGGGGTACACGTGTCTCTTTCAAATACCAATATCTTAGTTGCTCAAAAGAAGTCTCTCTGTTGGAGAAATGTTCCTCAAGGAGGATTAAAATATACTTTGATGATATATTCTAATTGAATAGAAACCTCAACGTGTGTACTAATATCAGGTGCATACTATATTAGCAATTTGAGATGTTTTCAATAATTAATTTATGTCAAAGCATGATCAAAAACTGTTAGGACTCAAAGTAAAATGATGAAATTAATGATTTCTTTTCAGAATGGCAATGATTAATTTTCACACAATGGATGTTATTTTCTCAAGTAGCAAAAAGTACACGGGAGCTTTGTATGTAGTCTACAGGAAACCTTTTATGTGTTCTTTCTAATAAACCCCCATAAAGCTTCAGAATACAGCTCAATATACAGTAACCTAGACTGTCTAAGTGTAGGTGACAAATGAGAAATTTTGAGGGCAATTGATTACCGCAAAACCTCACAATGGATTGGCATAAGGTTATTTATTACAGTTGCTTTTGAAATGATATAATTCTAACAGTCAAAATGTTCAAGGGCTTCCAAGTTCATTCTTTGACCCTCTAATGTAAGATTTTCAGGTCTAATGCTAATCTCTATTTCTACACTATAATGATTTCCTTCAGATATGGCCTTTGAATGTATGTAATTATGGACTGAAGATATATGGGATATACATGCTCTAGTCTTTCAGACCATTAAAACAGATATCTAAGAAGACTGATGAAAAACTTCAGATTAAAATGTTTTATAATTCTTTACTGTATTGCATTTTCAAATTGTACGGTGAAGGTTTGGCATTTATAATAATTTCCTGTTTTTTTTTCAAGGAGAATGTGACTTTTCAAATACCAATATAGGTTAAAATACCTTAATTAAATATGGAAAAGTTAAGTAAGAGTTTAAAAGTTTTGGGGTAGTCTTCCTTAGGGAAAAATGCAAAAAGAAAATAAAAATTCCTAAGTAACATTCAGTCAATTCTCCTATCATTTTCTTTTCCATTATATATTGATAAACATTGTTCAAAAATCAATATATTTTATTGTAGAGTAAATATAATGAAGTCCACAAAATGTCCATATTACTCATTTTGGCAGATTATTATCTTCCAAAGATGTCTACAAAACTATCTCCTACCCGATAATTCCTCTAGAACTTTGCCACTTCACCATCAAATGGTGGAGTCTGTATTTCCTCTTCTTGAATCAGAGTGGGCCTTCATGACTACTTCTACTTACAGAGTGGAGCAGAAATGATGCTATTTAACTCCAATGGTAGGACATAAAATGTTGTGTACTTTCACCTTTTTAGCTGTTGGATCCATCAACCCCCCATAATCAATCTGATTTCCCTGAGGCTGCCATACTGCAAGGGAGTCCAAACTACTTCATGTGGAGAAACCTGGAATCTATATGAAAAAAGAGCTGTCCTGCTAGTCTCCAACTCTTTCAGTCATCTGTTCCAGATGTATCCAACTTCTGACTGTAACTATATGAGAGACCCCAAGCCAGAACCACCCATTCCATCCCCTCCTGAATTCCTAACCTATAGATACTGTGAGACATAAAAAATATTTGATTTTGTTTTAAGCCACTGAGTTTGGCAATGATTTGCTATGTAGAAATAGATAATCAAAAATCTCATCCCTTTGATTTATTTTAAAACATTGATATTTTTGCTGTCAGTTATTAACGCTGTGATATTATTATTTTCTGAGCATCAGTTGACTATAAAGTTAAGTAATGGGGGAAGGCCAGCTTTGATATGAATGTGGAGCTCAGGAAAATTCTGGAGCAATTGATGAAAGTAATAAAAGATGACTTTGGGCATCCAGGGTACAACATGAGGACAAGTGCTAGATTAAGGGATGTATTGGAGGCAGAGATAAGCTTTGTCTCCTGAATTAAGGTGTTATTAATGTATAAGTCAGGGTTCTGCTGACTGGCATTTGCCACAACTCAAAGGCTACCCAGGGCACAGCTATGATCTGCCTTCTCTATAGCATGGGAAGAAACTGGAATAATGTAAGATATTTGTGATTTTCCTCTCATTTAAGCGAAAAATATCATTTAAAATCAATTTTGCTCTTTAAATTGGAATTATGAATTTTATCTGTTATAGTATTATTTTCTTGATGTTAGAATTATTTATGCAGAGTCTATCTTAATGTAATTTTAATTGCACTCATAGTTACTGATTTTTTGAAATTGGGAATTTTTACATAATTTGGTGAGAAAAGTAAGAGTTGTTGGCTACTATCATCTCTTTTCTTTTTTCATTTATTTGATTTAAGATCAGAGAATGTGTGGCCTGACCTGGTGAGTCATTTACTTCTCAAATTCTTAGCCATACAATGTTGCCAAATTTGAGAGTATACAATACCATCCCTAAAGATTTCTGTTGCTCAGTTTCTATCCTTCCCCCAGATATAACATTGCCCCAAGGAATTGTAGTGTGTTAATAATAGCATTCAAGGTAATAATGATAAATAATAATATCATATACTACACTGTTATCTTTTTTATACTAGGAGCTTAACTCAGCAATAAATTGTATATAAATGTTACTCAGGATAGTTTATCTTCCTGTTTCCTCTTTCCATTGAAAGAAAAATAG
Organism: Giraffa tippelskirchi; assembly: GCF_054371585.1. Taxonomy (NCBI): domain Eukaryota; kingdom Metazoa; phylum Chordata; class Mammalia; order Artiodactyla; family Giraffidae; genus Giraffa; species Giraffa tippelskirchi. Next base: position 68,367,481 of record NC_137289.1, read on the forward strand.
GAGATGTCTCAGAGTTATTTTAATACTTCTACAGAGTGCTGTGAAAGTCTCAAGCTATAAATGAAGGTAAATTTATCTGACCTATGGAGTCAGATTGTTCACTCTATTGACACTGAAGAAAGGGATTGACAAGTTGATTTATAAGTACTAGGGACACCACCAAATTAACTCACTATCTTCCAGCAACAGGTTGTCAGGTTTACACAAAGACCCTGTGCACTAGGGTGACCTTAGGGCTCTGACTGACAGGACAGAGCAGGTGTGAGTGACTTTAACACATCTTGTTAAAACCTAACTACTAGAAATGTCACATTCCTGACATCAAAAAAAAATGTGTATGAGGGTTTCTTTTACGTTTGTACATTTTATAAGCCATTTATTTTACTTTTTATAAAGGTATAATAAGTTTGTAACTTTTCCCTGTCTACTTAGTCCCACCCTAAATCACCAGCTTAAGCAGAAACACACTAATCACTGTTATCAAGATAATTTTAAGTCAGACAGAGAAAAGCACATATCATATGATATTATATGTGAAATCTAAAGCAATGATACAAATGAATTTATTTACAAAACAGATTCACAGTCATAGAAAACAAACTCTTGATTATCAAAGGGGATGGGGGTGGAACTAAGGAGTTTGGGATTAATATATATATACACTACTGTATAGCACAGGAAACTATACTCAGTATCTTGTAATAGTCTATAAAGGAAAAAAAACTCAAAAAAAGTATATACATATAAAACTGAATCAATTTACTGTACACTTAAAACTAACACACTGTAAATTAACTATATTTCAATTAAAAAAGGATAATTTTCATAAAGAAATACAAAATATATGAACTAGAGTAGATCATGATCTAAAACTACTCTATGGAATATTGATTGAATCTTATTTTAATGTAATTAATTTTCCTGAATTGGACTTAAGTATGTTATTAAGGGGCTTCCCAAGTGATGCTTCCCAGGTAAAGAACCTGCTCGCCAATGCAGAAAACATAAGAGATGCCGGTTCGGTCCTGGGTCAGGAAGATTCCCTGGAGGAGGGCATGGCAACCCACTCCACTAATCTTGCCTGAAGAATCCCTTGGACAGAGGAGCCTGGTGGGCTACCATCCATAGGGTCATGCAGAGTTGGACATGACTGAAGCAACTTAGCCCGCATGCATGTTATTAAAGTCTGTAAAAACTGAAAAAGGTATAAAATAATCTTATTTCACTTCTACTATGAAAATGAAGAGAAATCCACATATTTAAAAAAAAATGGATTTGGCACTTTTAGAAGCAAGATGAATCTAATCAGGGAATGTTAGGGTGTGATAACGAACCTCCCTTCCCCAAAGACACACATCTGTGTTTTTGGTAAAATATCAGAGTCTGAAAGTTGAGAGGAATGGGCTATTCTAAGATAAGCACAGAACATGCTCCTGCACACAGCTCACCAAACCACCTGTAAAGAGACATGTATGAAAGCCAGGTTTCAAGAATGAATCTGTGAATGTATTGCTTCTTTATTCATCTAATGGTGGGAGGTAAATGACAAATTCTACATTTACTTATTTTTCTAGTCCTGCAACAATTTGAATACAAGCCTATCTAAATAGTATAATAGCAGGTGGAAAAAGTCACAGCCCAAAAGCTTTTTTGATTAGTTTTTATGATGAATCATAGTTTTGATTGAAACTCTATGAGAAAAGCCTTATTTCCCTTTTAAAACAAAAGCTTTAATATTTTCTGTTCACATAAGCATAGTGATAGCATTAAATATAGAAATAGGCTTTTTACCCTATGAAGGCTTTATGAAATATTTGTTTATTGTAATGCACTTGCTTGTTAATTGTTTAGTTTCTTGCTTAAGCAAGCAAATAACCTAGAAAGGATAGTGTCATTACTCAGCCACTAAAAGAAGTAGCTGTAAAGGTCAGTTTCAAATTAACAATCTTTCCCAGTGGTTCCAGTGAAAGAATAGTATAGAACTGAGAGAGGAAACAAACTATGCAACATATCTGAAGGACACAACAACATTAAAAGATAGCTGAAATAAAATGGTGTTAATAGGCATGCTCTTCATTTCAGTTTTACTATAGCTCTTTGATTTCAAGCTGTTTTTCCCATCTCTGTCATTCTTTTGTCCTTAAAACAATATTTCCCTTGCAATAGGTTTTATTAGTGTTGTTAATATATTGTTATTAATAGCATTGTGGTAGCTGTTGAAATAGTATTGTTAAGAAATGGCTCCTGTAACTAAAAATTTTTTTGTCAAGAACTATTTTTAGAATTACCTGTTTTTATGACTGTCATACAGTTGGACCTATGACCTGTGGGTTCTTCATTCATTAATTCAACCAACCATGGATAGATAATATTTGAAAAAGAAATTCCAGAAAGTTTCAAAAAGCAAACTTAAATTTGTCTTGGGTAGCAAGTATTTACATAGCATTTACATTGTATTTACAACTATTTACATGACATTTACATTGTATTTACAACTATTTGCATAGCATTTACATTGTATTAGGTATTATAAGTAATATAGAGATGATTTAAAGTATACAGAGGATGTGTGTAGGTTATGTGCAGATACTTGAGCATTTTTGGAACTTGATATATGTAAGGGTCCAGGAACCAAACCCCCCTGGATACTGAGAGACTACTATATATATTCATATTTGTACTTAGATGAGTAGGAACATGATAAGATTAAAGCAAGACAAAGACTTCATACAGCTCTAAGGCTATACTCCTGTCTTCATGATTAAGCTCACTTTTTCCACATATTTTTGTATTGTGCTTAACCCCTCTCAGGCTCAGTTTTTCCATCTGTAAAATATTGATTAAAAACAGCTTTCTTCTTTGGTTATTGTGAACGATATAATGAGCAGAAAGTACATAGTAAATATGGAATAAATGTTTATTTTTGTTGTCACTCTTGTTAGTGTTCTTCCTCATACATATTTGATTCAGCCACCTATGCATTTGGAGAATATTGCATATAATTAGAGAAAATGTCAGTAGTAATAACCTAGGGCCAAGTTGGTTACATCTAAGGTAATACTGAATATTTAGCACTTGTTTTCAGTTCAGTTTAGTTCAGTCGTTCGATCGTGTCCAACTTTTTGCTACCCCATGGACTGCGGCATGCCAGGCTTCCCTGTCCATCACCAACTCCCAGAGTTTACTCAAATTCATGTCCATGAAGTCGGTGATGCCATCCAACCATCTTACCCTCTGTCAGCACCTTCTTTTCCTGCTTTCAATCTTTCCTAGCATCAGGGTCTTTTCCAATGAGTCTGTTCTTCACATCAGGTGGTCAAAGTATTGGAGTTTCAGCTTCAACATCAGTCCCTCCAATGAATATTCAGGACTGATTTCCTTTAGGATTGACTTGTTTGATCTCCTTTCAGTCCAAGGGACTCTCAAGTGTCTTATCCAACACCACAGTTCAAAAGCATCAACTCTTCCATGCTCAGCTTTCTTTATCATCCACTCTCACATCCATACATGACTACTGGAAAAACCATAGCTTTGACTAGACGGACCTTTTTCAGGAAAGTAATGTCTCTGTTTTTTAATATGTTGTCTAGCTTGGTCATAGCTTTTCTTCCAAGGAGCAAGCATCTTTTAATTTCATGGCTGCAGTAACAATCTACAGTGATTTTGGAGGCCCCCCAAAAATAAAGTCTCTCACTGTTTCCAGTGTTTCCCCATCTACTTGCCAAGAAGTGCTGGGATCGGATACTGTGATCTTAGTTTTTTCAGTGTTGAGCTTTAAGCCAGCTTTTTCACTCTCCTCTTTCACTTTCATCAAGAGACTCTTTAGTTCTTCTTCACTTTCTGCCATAAGGGTGGTGTCATCTGCATATCTGAGGTTATTGATATTTCTTTCAGCAATCTTGATTCCAGCTTGTGCTTCATCCACTTGGGCATTTCACATGATGTACTCTGCATACAAGTTACATAAGCAGGTTGACAGTATACAGCTCTGACGTACTCCCTTCCTGATTAAGGACCATTCTGTTGTTTCATGTCCAGTTCTAACTGTTGCTTCTTGACCTGCATACAGATTTCTCAAGAGGCAGGTAAAGTGGTGTGGTACTCCATCTTGTTCAGAAGTTTCCCACAGTTTGTTGTGATCCACAAGTCAAAGACTTTGGCGTAGTCAATAAAGCAGAAGTAGATGTTTTTCTAGAACTCTCTTGCTTTTTCGATGATCCTGCCGATGTAGACAATTTGATCTCTGGTTCTTCTGCCTTTTCTAAATCCAGCTTGAACATCTGGAAGTTCACTGTTACGTATTGTTGAAGCCTGGCTTGGAGAATTTTGAACATTACTAGTGTGTGAGATGAGTGCAATTATGTGGTAGTTTAAACATTCTTTGGCATTGCCTTTCTTTGGGATTGGAATGAATCCCAGTTCACTTCTTTTCTCCTTCTGGTAAATACCTGTATACGCACATAAATATTTAAGATCAAATTTCTGTAATATATAACTGACTAAATCATCCATATGACAATATCGATAGAAAGTTATAGACAATAATTATAATTTAAAAAGCTATATGTCAACAAAATATATGTTTCTGCTACAAAAGTTTAAAAATAGAAAACATTGTGTATGCCATGTGTGCAATTATGTGGAAGCTACATCTGAATATAGTAAAAAACTGGAACATAAAAAATCGTTGATATTTGAGTAATGGATATAACAAGATTGAAATTAATTTCTCCTTTCATCCTAATATCTTCATATATTTCTAGAATTAACTATGTACAATTAATTATAATAATGAGTTTAAAATCTGTGACATCCTTTACTTACTAGTGATATGAGCAACCCTAGTGATTTATTCATCATATATTCCTTGTATGGTTGATTTGGTTGAACAATATGTGCGTGTGTGTGTGAGAGAGAGAGAGATCTTTTCTTTATTAGATCTGCCCACTTCCTCTCTCCATTGTAAGTTCTATAACAGGAGAAGTGGACAAGCAGAGCAAATTTCAGAAGGAGTATATAGTATATATATAGTATATATACTCAAAGGAGTATGAACGAGAACTTTTGTCTACCATGGTGATTGCTCTTCAGATTTTATTTTTCTCACTAGCTAATTGCCATAAACACATGTAGCATTTGTGTTACCATTCATAAAATTGAGCAGTATAAGAGAAGGTAAAATGAAACATATTTGCCTGGTTAAGTACATGTAGAATGTCATATCACATAGTTTTTTGGTACCAACCAAAACCCATTAACTGTGGTAACAATTCTGGGTACCGCATGTTGCCTTTAACTAAATTGCTGAACATACATGAATATTGATTTGAATTACACCATGATGCTTACTTAGCAAAATGAAAAAAAAAGTATAATATTTTAAGAAAGCACAAGGAAGGTTGGCAATAAATGGCAGCATTTCAAAATGTATTCTGTATTCACTAGACACAAATCAAAAAGTCTTGTTTTACTAATCAGTATTATTTTGCATTTACAAATTTTAATTTAGCATTGATAATAACAACTCTAATCTATACAGCATGCATGATATGACAGGCCCGTGTTAAGCACTTTACATGTAAAATCTCACTTTATTTTCTTGATAACCTTATCTGAGGTAGGTAAACATGGTTATCTGCACTTAACATAGAAAATAACTGAGCTAAATAAATCTTAATTCTGTGACCATGATCTCATTCTTAATACATAGAAAACTTGGATCTTAAAACTCAGTCCAACTTGTTTAATTCTATATTTTGTAACCTGACCAAATTTTTAAAGCCTCACATTCAAAGTCCTCATGCACTGATATATATATATTTTTTATCTTGAACAATCAAAATTTAAGCTGACAGTTTTGCAGGATGGTTTCAGGATACCTATTGTAGACAGGCATATATGATAAATAACCAACTGACAGAGAAACCTGGACTTACCATGCACTCTCAAGATAACCAGGAGCCCCATGTAAAAGCTCTATAGTATCAAGCATGGAAATAATAAGGGAAAATTCAAGCAGTTATCAAAGTTATCTAAATATTTCCACAAAGCACTTTTATGGTTAATAAAATCTTTTAGTTTAGCTTGCATACAGCTCTGTCCACAAAGCAATGAGACTGCTTTCAAAATGTGTGTAAAATGAGGCATTTTTAGAGAGAATTTGCATTCTTCTAATAAAGTGCTGTTCTTTATTAGACAGTGCCTGCTTTATTCTGCAAAGAAAAATTGTTTTAAAAAGATAATGATAGTTTCATTGACTAGGACTTTTCATGGTATAGAGCCTGTGAAGTCTTTAAATGACCATGGATTTCCTGGTCTTCAAGGATGTTAATAGTTTGCTTAACCTCTCACTGATCATTAAAACTGATGAAGACATTTGACTATTACAGATTTTTTTGCCTTTACCTTAGATAATATTCTTTCCATTTTTTTCTAGAGGAGTCTATTTCCCCCTAATTAGAAAAAAAATGAAAGACTTACTGAAATTTTAGGTTACCATATATTAAATCAGCTGTTTTAATGCCTAGGCACTTTGAAATAATAAAGATACTGACCTATACCCATAAAGAGGATGTTAAACATTAATCTCACACCAGTGCAAGAGTAAAAAGTAACCCACAGGAGAAGCAAAATGATTTATGTAAATAAACCTCAACTACCCATACTTTGTATTTCAAAAGACAACTTTTGTTTCTACTGACTATTCTTACCTTTGTCTTTGCATTTGCATGTGGTTTTTGATTGCTGGATATCACAGGCAGGACATTTCTGGTCAACAACTGTCACAAAGCATGGCAGAATCAAGTTTAGCTACAATATATGGAATTCTCGGGAACGTGCCAAATCCCAAGTCAAGGGATAGAAACATCAGTTTTGAAATACAGATAGGCAATAAAAACATGAGGAAGACATTTTCATCTAGATGGTATATTCAGATAGAACAATTTTATTCAAAGTGGGCATTGTGATGAAAAATTGATTGCCCTAAATTTTTCTTAAGACCAAATACATATGGAATTAGAAAGGTGATTTCATATTATGAATTTTAGCCTGAAATAAGCTAGAAAATGTCAAAGATAAGTTAATGGTAATCACATTTTCAGAGAAATTGTACTTCCATAGCTACTATTACTACTGTCACTATTTCTACTGAAACTACTACTACTAAGAATAACATTTAATAAGAAGTATTGTGTGTTGAGACCTTTTATGTCTATTGATATATTTAATGCTAGCAGTAGTCAGAGGATGTAGTTACCATTACCAGTTTGGTAAATTGAGTTTCAAAGAAGCTATGCAACTTGTTAATTTCAAATAGCTAGTAAATAGGGCATCCAGGATCTAATCTCAGGTATTTCTAATGCTAAATGTGTAAGCCTTTCTCCAATACTCTCGTACACTTAAGTATGAGAAGAAAAAAAGAAGATCTGATGGAACTGCTTAGGTTTGTTATGGATTATAAATCTTGAATCAAAATACTCTACAGATGTTCACTTACTGCTTTTGTACCCAGACAATATTACAACTGAGAAATAATTAAGATATTTTACAAAACACTGAAAAATATTCTCAATAGTTACTGTCAGTTTATAATCATACTTGATATATTGTGAATTGAAGAGCAGTATTAGAGAGAGAGAGACAGAGACAGAGAGATGACATTTTTAAAAAAGAACTATCATTTTAACAAACAGAAATTTTCATATTTGTACAACCTAGAGTTTGGGACTCTTCAGACAAACTGGTAGAATGGTGAACAAATCTGAGCAAAAAATGTGGAAATATACTTCATAGGCTAAAAAAGGATAAACAAAGAACATCTACATGTCAAATTATTTTTCTCTATCAGTATGTCTTCAATTAATGTTATTTCTGGAGCAACCTGTTCAGGGATAATTCCAAAACAAGTGATAACAGCATATTTTTTTTACAATTAACATTTCTTCACTCTTGTTCCTATCATATTTCCACTCTCTAATTCCAACATTTGGAATCTAAGTTTTACAGATGAAGTTCTCCTTTTCCATCCTTGACTACAACTGTTTCTTATAGTATGTATTTGCCTGTCTTTCAGACATAAACATTTTAATTGTGTCTGTGGCACTGAAGAAACAGAATTGAACTTTTCAATGTAGAAGGAAACAATGCTTATCAGAAACTGGTTCTTTAAGTAAGTACAGGGACTTCATGAGATTAAAATTTCAGAAAAGCAGTTACTTTGTTTAGCAGACCTAGAAAGAGAGTTTCCAAAATCTACCAGCTCTAAATTCCTTAAAACTTAAAATACAAAGTAACTTTACTTTTCTCAAAGTTCTTTCTGATATTGGTCTCTGAACAGTTTTGACCATATAGTAAGCTACTTGTAAAGAGTCCCAAATTAAAGAAACTAGTAATATTATGTCAATAACAGAAAAAACAAACAAATCTGACATGACTGTTTTCATAATTTCACAATGGTGTCTTTCACAATGGAACTAAAAATCCCCAATAATGTTTAATTAAATTTCTAAGCTGAATGAATTATTGGGTGCATAATCACAGACAGTGTTGTTTTATGAAAAGAAGTTTCACATTTTAAGGAAGGAAAAACATTACATCGTATTTTAAATTGCCTTCGATATAAAGAAGAAGCTAATTTGGGAAGTCCTTTTGAAAAATACGTTTTGACTAACTGATTAACCAGTCAAATTCAGCATTTACTGTTCTATTTAGAGAAATCTGTAGATTTCTCTGCATCTTAAGCAATTTTCTGATGGGATTATGGAAGCCAGTTTCTTTTCAGTGTATCAGCAGAGATAAAGGATGATATATAATAACCATGTGTTTGGTTTCTATGATGTCCCTTTAAGATAAAACCAGAGGGCATTGATGGAAGTGAGGTAAGTCTTTAAACATACAGCCTAAGTCCACATGTTCAAATTAATTTCTACAAAAGAGGCTAAGAAGTAGTGTAATTGTTCAAGAGTAATTCAAATGATCATTCCTTAACTAAGAGTGTTTCAGTTCAGTTCAGTTCAGTCGCTCAGTCGTGTCTGACTGAGCAACCCCATGAACCGCAGAACGCCAGGCCTCCCTGTCCATCACCAACTCCCAGAGTTTACTCAAACTCATATCCATTGAGTCAGTGATGCCATCCAACCATCTCATCCTCTGTCATCTCCTTCTCCTCCTGCCCTCCGTCGTTCCCAGCATCAGAGTCTTTTCAAGTGAGTCAGCTCTTCGCATCAGATGGCCAAAGTATTGGAGTTTCAGCTTCAGCATCAGTCCTTTCAGTGAATATTCAGGACTGATTTCCTTTAGGATGGACTGGTTGGATCTCCTTGCAGTCCAAGGGACTCTCAAGAGTCTTCTCCAACACCACAGTTCAAAAGCATCAATTCTTCTGTGCTCGGCTTTCTTTATAGTCCAACTCTCACATCCATACATGACCACTGGAAAAACAATAACCTTGACTAGGCAGAACTTTGTTGACAAAGTAATGCCTCTGCTTTTCAATATGCTGTCTAGTTTGGTCATAACTTTCCTTCCAAGGAGTAAGCATCTTTTAATTTCATGGTGCAATCACCATCTGCAGTGATTTTGGAGCCCAGAAAAATAAAGTCAGCCATTGTTTCCACTGTTTCCCCATCTATTTGCCATGAAGTGATGGAACTGAATGTCATGATCTTAGTTTTCTGAATGTTGAGCTTTAAGCAAACTTTTTCACATGTATGTATATATGTGTATGGTGTGTATGTGTGTGTGTGCATGTGTGTGTGTAGAGAGAGAGAGAGAATGTGTGACAGAGAGATAAGAATTGTCTGTCTTGATCAACTCTGCCTACTCTCTAAATATATATCTACCAAATGAGCAAATCAAACCAAATACTTTAATGCTTATCTGGCAAATGAAAATCTCTTAAAGAGCTTTTAGCACAACTATTCATAACCTTGATTTTCACCCTCTATCAATTGATAGCATAATCCACTCTAGTAAAATTAAAGGATATTATATACTTTTACCCTTATTATTCTTTCTTCTGCCTAAAATATCTGTATTTTCATGTACCTTGATTTCATCCCAGTGGTGTCTCAAAGAAAGAATATTACTCTGTTTCACATTTCCTTCATAATCCTCCATGTACATGTGTATATGACCTCAAATGATGCTAAAGCAAAATTCTATTAAATTCCAGAGTGAGCTGTGCACCATTATTTGTATCTTTCTATTACTTCTGCATATAATGCTTTTTTTTCTGCTTCTCTTCCTAGAAAAAGCCTAATCGTTCTCCAAATTCAACTCAAATACATATCCTTCTATGATTTTCTTATATAGTCATTCTCACAGTATTCTTTGCCTAGCATTTGGTAATTTTTTAGAGAAAATGTTAAATATATTGTTTTACAATTTATGGTTTCTTTGTCTTCCTCTGATACTACCATGTGTTTGTCTAAAGCAAGCACTATGTTTATAATCTTCAGATTTTAGCACACTTCTAGGCACAAAATTTCCCTAGAAAATTTCATGATTCAATCATATGGGGTTCGGTACTTCCTCTGACATTAATAGGGCACCAATAATTTGTTCTATTAATGAAGGCAACATTTGCATTGCATTCATTTGCCAAGTCCATCTGGGTTAAAAAAATGAATAAATAAAAAGAAAGTACAGTTTTGTTTTAGTTGTTACACTTTCATTGATTACCTGATTTATTTCCTCAACTCTCCACTTGATTTTGGTTAAGAAAGTATAGCAACAATAAGTGAAAAACAGTGTCCCCAAATTAAAGGATTCTATTAATTCCAACAGGAATGTTATGGTTCAAGGTCACTTCTCTGAAGCCAGTTCTGTGTAACTGAAATTATTCATATGATTCCAGTCGATAATTAAATAAGCAATCTTGCTAGCATACAAAACAAAACAAAAAATTGCAGCTGTCAAGTAAAAGGACTTTGAAATATCTAAACTGCTCTCTGTTGATTAAAATTTATCAAACAGATGCCAAACTTTCTCTGTGCTTTATGCTATATAGGTCTGGCGTGAGTAAATGGTACATGTTACAGAATATTTTAGTATGGCATAAAGTGTACAGCTAATATCACTGTGCATCCATGTGCATCTATAAAATGTGTGTAGCAAATCAACTTGCTTAGGGCTCTCTGGGAGGTATACATATTGATGGCACTTTTCCTGTGGCATGCACTTCCCAGGGCCATGGACAGAGGTTCGCAAAATTCACTTTGGTACTTGAAAGAAAAAGAAATTAAATGAGAACCCAAGTCATGGCATATTATAAAATATCTAAATTTAAATGTATTGAAATCTGCACCTATGGAGATTTTCATAGAAATACTGATTTACCCTGGTCTCCAAACATTGCAATTTTCATTCTTCATAGACTGAAAAAATGGCCTAATGTCCCATAGATTTTAATCTTATGCCCTATTTATATGATTGAGAATCTGAAGGTTTTAGGCATCATAAAAAGCACTCCACTGTTCTTCATTGGTTTATTTAATACATTGTGCAAAGAACAGTTTGAGGCTCATATTAGTATAATTTAAATAAAATTATACAAGAATAATTTGTTCAAGAAAACATTACATAGCAGATATTCTAAAGTAAGGACAATTATAAATGAACCATATCTTTTCCTTAGTATGATGGCAGTGTGTAATGATGGAAAGAATATAGCTTTTGCCCAGATAGATGTAGGTTTGTCTTCTCAGAACATCAGTCTCTAACTGTGTGATCTTGGCTGAGTCCCTCAGCCTCTCTAAGGTTCTGTTTCTTCGTCTGCAAAGAGAGCTAAAAGCACCCACCTTCGTGTAAACTATTTTGTAATGTTTCTGTCACATCAGTTCAGTTCAGTCAGTCAGTCGTATCCAACTGTTTGAAACAATGAACTGCAGCATGCCGAGCCTCCCTGTCCATCACCAACTCCGGAGTTTAATCAAACTCATGTCCATTGAGTCGGTGATGTCATCCAACCATCTCATCCTCTGTCATCCCCTTCTCCTCCCACCTTCAATCTTTCCCAACATCAGAGTCTTTTCAAATGAGTCAGTTCTTCACATCAAGTGGCCAAAGTATTGGAGCGTCAGCTTCAGCATGAGTCTTTCCATGAATATTCAAGATTGATCTCCTTTAGGATAGACTGGTTGTAATTCCTTGCAGTCCAAGGGACTCCCAAGAGTCTTCTCCAACACCACAGTTCAAAAGCATTAATTCTTTGATGCTCAGCCTTCGTTATAGTCCAACTCTCACATCCATACATGACTATTGGAAAAACCATAGACTGACTAGATGGACCTTTGTTGGCAAAGTAATGTCTCTGCTTTTTAATATGCTGTCTAGGTAGGTCATAACTTTTTTTCCAAGGAGCAAGCATCTTTTAATTTCATGGCTGCAGTCACCATCTGCAGTGATTATGGAGCCCCTAGAATAAAGTCTGCCACTGTTTCCTCTGTTTCCCCATCTATTTGCCATGAAGTGATGGGCCTAGATGCCATGATCTTAGTTTTCTGAATGTTGAGTTTTAAGCCAACTTTTTCACTCTCCTCTTTCACTTTCATCAAGAGGCTCTTTAGTTCTTCTTCACTTCCTGCCATAAAGGTGGTGTCATCTCCATATCTGAGGTTATTGATATTTCTCCCAGCAATCGTGATCGCAGCTTCTGTTTCATCTATCCCAGGGTTTCTCATAATTTACTCTGCATAAAGTTAAATAAGCAAGGTGACAATATATAGCCTTGACGTACTCCTATTCTTATTTGGAACCAATCTGTTGTTCCATATCCAGTTCTAACTGTTGCTTCCTGACCTGCATACAGGTTTCTCAAGAGACAGGTCAGGCGGTCTGGTATTCCCATCTCTTTCAGAATTTTCAAGTTTGTTGTGATCCACACAGTCAAAGTCTTTGGCATAGTCAATAAAGCAGAAATAGATGTTTGTTTGTTTATTTTTCTTTTCTGGAACTCTCTTGATTTTTCGAAGATCCATCGGATGTTGGTAATTTGATCTCTGGCTCCTCTGCCATTCCTAAAACCAGCTTGAACATCTGGAAGTTCACGGTTCACGTATTGCTGAATTCTCGCTTGGAGAATTTTGAGCATTACTTTACTAGTGTGTGAGATGAGTGCAATTGTGCAGTATTTTGAGAACTCTTTGGCATTGCCTTTCTTTGGGATCAGAATGAAAACTGACCTTTTCCAGTCCTGTGGCCACTGCTGAGTTTTCCAAATTGGCTGGCATACTGAGTGCAGCACATTCACAGCATCATCTTTGAGGATTTGAAATAGCTCAACTGGAATTCCATCACCTCCACTAGCTTTGTTGATAGTGAACAAGGCCCACTTGACTTCACATTCCAGGATGTCTGGCTGCAGGTGAGTGATCACACCATCGTGATTATCTGGATCATGAAGATCTTTTTTGTATAGTTCTTCTGTGTATTCTTCCCACCTCTTCTTAATATCTTCCTCTTCTGTTAGGTCCATCCAAATCTGTCCTTTATTGAGCCAATCTTTTCATGAAATATTCCCTTGGAATCCCTAGTTTCCTTGAAGAGATCTCTAGTCTTTCCCATTCTATTGTTTTCCTCTATTTCTTTGCATTGCTCGCTGAGGGAGGCTTTCTTATCTCTCCTTGCTATACTTTGGAACTCTGCATTCAAATGGGTATACCTTTCCTTTTCTCCTTTGCTTTTTGCTCCTTTGTTTTCACGGATATTTGTAAGGCCTCCTCAGACAGCCATTTTGCTTTTTTTCATTTCCATCCAAATCTGTCCTTTATTGAGCCAATCTTTTCATGAAATATTCCCTTGGAATCCCTAGTTTCCTTGAAGAGATCTCTAGTCTTTCCCATTCTATTGTTTTCCTCTATTTCTTTGCATTGCTCGCTGAGGGAGGCTTTCTTATCTCTCCTTGCTATACTTTGGAACTCTGCATTCAAATGGGTATACCTTTCCTTTTCTCCTTTGCTTTTTGCTCCTTTGTTTTCACGGATATTTGTAAGGCCTCCTCAGACAGCCATTTTGCTTTTTTTCATTCTTTTTCTTGGGAATGGTCTTAACACCTGTCTCTTGTACAATGTCACAAACCTCCGTCCATAGTTCATCTGGCACTCTGTCTATCAGATCTAGTTCCTTGAATCTATTTGTCACTTCCACTGTATAATTGTAAGGGATTTGATTTAGGTCATACCTGAATGGTCTAGTGGTTTTCCCTACTTTCTTCAATTTAAGTCTGAATTTGGCAACAAGAAGTTCATGATCTGAGCCACAGTTGGCTCCCCGTCTTGTTTTTGCTGACTCTATATAGTTTCTCCATTTTTGGCTGCAAATATAATCAACCTGATTTTGGTGTTGACCATCTGGTGATGTCCATGTGTAGAGTCTTCTCTTGTGTTGTTGGAAGAGGGTGTTTGCTATGACCAGTGTGTTCTCTTGGCAAAACGCTATTAGCCTTCAAGCTTCATCTGTACTCCAATGCCAAATTTGCCTGTTACTCCAGGTGTTTCTTGACTTCCTACTTTTGCATTCTAGTCCCCTATAATTCATACATCTTTTTTGGGTGTTAGTTCTAGAAGGTCTTGTAGGTCTTCATAGAACCGTTCAACTTCAGCTTCTTCAGCATTACTGGTTGGGGCATAGACTTGGATTACCACGATACTGAATGGTTTGCCTTGGAAACGAACAGAGTTCATTCTGTCATTTTTGAGATTGCATCCAAGTACTGCAGTTCAGACTCTTTTGTTGACTGATGGCTATTCCATTTCTTCTAAGGGATTCTTGCTCACAGTAGTAGATATAATGGTCAGCTGAGTTAAATCCACCCATTCCAGTCCATTTTAGTTCATAGTATGTAGTAAATAAAAGTTCATTCCCATCGTTCTTATCAAAGGAACAAAAAGAAAAAAAAAAAGAAAGAAACAAAACAAAACAAAAAGCCCTCATTCTGTGCAATTATAGACCACAGAAGGTCCGTCTTTTTCTCTCCTTTGCTACTGTCCCTGAATTGCCTTCATTCCCCTGAGTACTAATGAGTAACTGTCACTGGGAAAACATGCACAATGATCAATAACACAAAAACCCAGCCATTAATGAAGAAACCATCATTTAGGGAATAGTAGCATGAGGAAAATCAAGTAATCATCAGACTGACAGCTTTAGATATTTGATGAAATAAGTCCAAGTCACTGAAACTCACTGGAGGGAACCTCTATTACTGAATAAGTATTAGAAATTTCAGATCTTAGAGGTATCCTTGTTAATTCCTCTCATTCAATGATACATATTATATATAGATATAGATTTAACTTGTGTTAGTAGGAAAATCATCTAAAATAAAGGGGCAAGTTCAAACAGTGGGAAATGTTTTCCAAATGCTAAATAAAATCCACTTGTATATAAATTTTAAATGGTTAGGACGATTTCTGGCTGGTAGAAAATTCACTCTAATTTCTAAAATTAGAAACTGTTTATCATTCCGGCAAATAGGAAACTAACTGAGGTCTGTACCTGTCTTTTTTTTTTTTTTTAGTGCTCTTGTGTAGTAATTTATTTAAAAATAGTACATTTATGTCAGCTATGCTATTAACTGGGATTGCAGATTAGTTAAAACATTTTCCCCAGGGGACCTAATCTCTAGATTTATCATGTAAGCTAAAATAAAAATAGGATTCAGTTACAACAACCTTCATTTAAAGGAAACTTTCACTGGAATAAAACTATTTTATTAAATATAAAAAATCTTTGCTAATGACTTTTTTTCATACTATATACAAACTCCTCTTTCAACTTACTTGACAGTGATATTAGTTGTCTCCATTTTCCTATTTTGCTCTGCAACTTCTCTACAGGGTACAACTACTTCATACCAAACATTCCTGTATATCATAAAAGAAGGTAAGCGATTATGTTTTGTGGGAGGCAAATAAAATAGAAAAGTTAGCTTATCATGTAACAGTTTCATGAACACTAGCAGAAAAAATTCAGTGCATAGGTAGATCTGACCTTTTATCTCAAAGGATATCAAGCTATGCTTTTGCACTGCAAAGATGCCAAATTTATTAATAGATATGCAAAGTAATTTAAAACCAACCATTTATTTGACAAAGTTTAGATTATCTAATCTACTCAGTGAAGATGGGCTACCCTGATTACTTAGTTGGTAAAGAATCCGCCTGCAATGCAGGAGACCTGGGTTCAATCCCTTGGTTGGGAAGATCCCCTGGAGAAGGGAAAGGATACCCACTCAGTATTCTGGTCTGGAGAATTCCTTGGACTAATTCCATGGGGTCACAAAGAATTTGACATCATTGAGCAACATTCACTTTCAGTGCAGATACTTAATTCTCAACAAATGACCTTTTGCTGACCTATTTTCTCAATAATAGTAATTTTTTTTTCCTATGCCATAAGGAAAATAATCCTGTCCTATGGAAAAAACTGTTAATATTATCCTGCTACCTCTTAATTATATAGTTCATATATCTTATCTATAGGTCATATACAATGAAGAAACAAATACAATATCTTTACTTTTCATTAAAAAAATAGTAGGTAGAGGAGAGTCCTAAGATAGTGGAAGAATAGGAATGGGGGACCACTTTTCCCCCCATAAATTCATCAAAAGATCATTTGTATGCTGAGCAACTTCCACAAAACAACTTCTGAATGCTGGTGGAGGACACCAGGCAGCCAGAAAGGCAGCCCGTTCTCTTCAAAAGGAGGTAGGAAAAAATATAAAAGACAAAAGGAGAGACAAAAGAGTTGGGGACGGAGACCCATCCCGGGGAGGGAGTCGTGAAGGAGGAGAAGTTTCCAAATACCAGGAAACCCTTTCACCAGTGGGTCTGTGGGGAGTTTTGGAATCTCAGAGGGCAACATAACTGGGAGAGAGAAAGAAAAAACCCACAGAATACGTGCCTTAACCACAACTCCCAGCAGAGAAATAGCCCAGATGCTCACATCTGCCACCAGCGAGTGGAGGAGACATGGGTTGCATGCTTAGGGTAAGGACTGGGCCTGAAGACCCTGAGGACAATCTGAAGGAGCTAAGGTGAGATAGCAACCCAAACTGTGGGATATCCAGGGAGAGAGAGAAAAAAAAGAGATAGAGAGAATTTTCCAGTGAAAAGCTCTAACCTAAGGCACAGCATGGAGGGCTCACAGAACAATGGAGAGAGCTAGCTAGCTGCAGACTGGCCCATCCCCCCACCGGAGGCAGAGAGGCAGGAAGGAGACAGCCATAGCCGGAAGGCAAGAGGTAATCTTGGCCCCAGAGACGGCAACTTCCCAGCATCCTCCACCAAACTGTGAGCAGGCTCCCAGTTGCTAACCAAGTCTTCCTGGGATCCTGGACGGTTGACATCTCCAGGAGGGTCGCAGCCTGAGATCAGCCCACCAGAGGAAACACAGGGCATACCTGAGACAGCGCTCTTGCAGCACATCCAGGAAACCAAGCCGCTGGGACTGGGGTGGTGATAAGATGCACTGCACACCTAGGATGGTGTGCTCACCAAGCATCTTGTCGCCTGAGCTGCTCAGACCTGGGAAGGGCACAAAACGCAGGCACAACCGAGTCTGTGCCTTTGTGGAGTACCCGAGAACCTGAACCTGAGCAGCTTAGACCTGGGAAGTACACACAATCCAGGGCCCGCATTGGACAGTTCCCCTTCAGAGCAACCTGAAGCCTGAGCAGTATAGACTGGGAAAGCACAGGTACCGTGAGTGGGGGCAAAACCAGTGTTGTCCATACTGTGTGAACATGCCCCACACAGACCAGTGATATTTGTTTTCAGTGTTCCTCCATCCTCAAAGCACAACTTATCAAGTGAGCCTAAATAAATGACCCCCTCTGCTCCCTTGTGTCAGGGTGGAAATTAGACACGTCAGAGACTTGCAAACAGAGGAAGCCAAAATAAAGTAGAGGGAGCCGCTCTGGAAGTGCAACAGAATAAATCCTTGTAGTTAGCATTGACTAAGCACTGGGAGGGGCATATAGACTTTGAGAAGAAATATAAGCTGAAACAAGGAACTATCTGAAACTGAACTGACCCCACACTACCCTCAACAGCTCCAGAGAAATTCCTAGATATATTTTTACTCTTATCATTTTTTTAATTTTTCTATTTCTAAGTTCTTTATTACGCCTTTAATTTTCATTTTTATAACTTAATATTACCTTGCAAAGAAGACCCTATTTTTAAAGCAAATTTCATATATATATTTTTAATAATTTTTGTGATTGATTTTCTTTTGTATTTTTAATATTGTATTTTTGAGACTCTAAACTTTACTCTGGAGAGGGAAATGACAACCCACTCCAGTATTCTTGCCTAGAGAATCTTTTGGACAGAGGAGCCTGGTGGGCTGCTGTCCATAGGGTCGCACAGTCAGATACTACTGAAGCGACTTAGCATGCATGCATGTAAACTCTACTCTAGATTTTTAATCTTTGATTTTTGGTATTTGTTATCAATTTTGTACCCTTAAGAAACTAATCTTCAGTACCCATTTCTACTTAGGGGTATGATTGCTGGCTTGATTACTCTCTCCACTTTTGATTCTCCCTTTTCTTCCCCAGGTCACCACTATCTCCTCCCTTCCCCTTCTCTTCTCTACTTAATTTTATGAAACTCTCTGGGTGTTCTGGGCTGTGAAGAACATAGGGAACTGATTACTGGCTTGACTGGGTCTCTCCCCTTCTGACTGCCCCTCTTCTCCTGGTTACCTCTATCTCCCTTCTCCCTCTTCTCTTCTCTACGTAACTCTGTGAATCTCTCTGGGTATTCCAGACTGTGGAGAGCACATAGGGAATTGATCACTGCCTAGATTCCGGTCTCTCCTTTTGATTTCCCCTCTTCTCCTCCTGGTAACCTCTATCTCCCTCCTCCCTCTTCTCTTCTCCATGTAATTCTGTGAACCTCTCTGGGTGTCCCTCAACATGGAGAATGTTTTCGTAATTAACCTAGATGTTTTGTCATCAGTGCTGTATGGATGGAGAATTCTTGAGGCTACTGTAAGAATAAGACTGAAAGCAAGAGGCAGGAGGCTTAAATCCAAAACTTGAGAACACCAGATAACTCTTGATTCCAGAGAACATTAATCAAAAAGAGCTGATCCAAAAGCCTCCATACCTACACTGAAACCAAGTTCCACACAAAAGCCAACAAGTTCCAGAGGAAGACATACCAGGCTAATACGCCAGCAATGCAGGAGCATAGGCCTAGCATTAAAATATGGGCTTCCCAAAGTCACACAAACCCATAGACACCTCAAAACTCACTACTGGAAACTTCATTGCACTCCAGAGAGAAGAGATCCAACTCCAACAACAAGAAAACCAACACAGGCTTCCCTAACCAGGAAACCTTGACAAGTCACTAATCCAACCCCTCAACCCCCACAGGGAGCAACCTCCACAATAAAGAGGAACCACAAACTTCCAGCCCGCAGAAAGGCCACTCCAAACAGTGTAATCTAAACAAAATGAAAGGGCAGAGAAATATTCAGCAAGTAAAGGAACATGATACATGCCCACCAAACCAAACAAAACAGGAAGAGATCGGGAGTCTACCTGAAAAAGAATTCAGAATAATGATATTAAAGATGCAAAATCTTGATACAAAATGGAGTTACAGATAAATAGACTAGAGACAAGGATTGAGAAGATGCAAGAAATGTTTAACAAGGACCTATATGAAATAAAAAAGAGCCCATCAATAATGAATAGTGCAATAACTGAGATCAAAAGCACTCTGGAGGGAACCAACAGTAGAATAACTGAGGCAGAAGATAGGATAAGTGAGGTGGAATAGAGAATGGTGGAAATAAATGAAGCAGAGAGGAAAAAAGAAAAAAAAAAGAATTGAAATAAATGAGGACAACCTCAGAGACCTCTGGGACAATGTTAATGCCTCAACATTCAAATCATAGGAGTCCCAGAAGGAGAAGACAAAAAGTAAGGCCATTAGAAAATACTTGAGAAGATAATAGTTGAAAACCTCCCTAAAATGAGGAAGGAAATAGCCACCCAAGCCCAAGAAACCCAGAGGGTCCCAAATAGGATAATCCGAAGGTAAAACACTCAAAGACACATATTACTAAAATTAACGAAGACCAAACACAAAGAATAAATATTAAAAGCAGCAAGGGAAAGCAACAAATAACAAACAAGGGGATTCCCATAAGGATAACACCTGTCTTTCAATAGAAACTCTTCAGGCCAGAAGGGAATGGGAGGACATACTTAAAGTCATGAAAGAGAAAAACTTACAACCCAGATTATTATACCCAGCAAGGATCTCATTCAAATATGATGGAAAAATCATAAGCTTCACAGACAAGCAAAAGCTGAGTGAATTGAACATTACCAAACCAGCTCTTCAACAAATGCTAAAGGATCTTCTCTAGACAGGAAACACAGAAAAGGTTTATAAACTCGAGCCCAAAACAACAAAGTAAATGGAAATGAGATCATACTTATCAATAATTACCCAAAATGTAAATGGGTTGAATGCTACAACCAAAAGACAAAGACTGGCTGAATGGATACAAAAACAAAACCCCTATATATGTTGTCTACAAGAGACCCACCTCAAAACAAGGAACACATACAGACTGAAAGCGAAGTGTTGGGAAAAGATATTTCATGCAAATTGAGACCAAAAGAAAGCAGGAGTAGCAATACTCATATCAGATAAAATAGACTTTGAAATAAAGGCCGTGAAAAGAGACAAAGGAGGAAACTACCCAATGATCAAAAGATCAATCCAAGAGGAAGATATAGTAATTATAAATATATATGCACACAACATAGGAGCACCACAATATGTAAGGCAAATGCTATCAAGTATGAAAGGGGAAATTAACAGCAACACAATAATAGTGGGAGGCTTGAATACCCCACTCACACCTATGGATAGATCTATTAAACAGTAAATTTGCAAGGAAACAAAAACTTTAATTGATACATTGGGCCAGTTAAACCTAACTGATTATAAGATATTTCACCCGGAAACAATGAATTTCACCTTTTTCTCAAGTGCACATGGAACATTCTCCAGGACAGATCACATCCTGGGCCATAAATCTAGCCTTTGTAAATTCAAAAAACTGAAATCATTTCAAGTATCTTTTCTGATCACAATGTGGTAATATTAGATGTCAACTACAGGAAAAAAAAAAACTATTAAAAATACAAATATATGGAGGCAGAAAAACACGCTTCTGAATAACCAAAAAATCACAGAAGAAATAAAAAAGAAAAAATCAAAATGTGCTTAGAAACGAGTGAAAATGGAAACATGACAACCCAAAACTTATGGGATTCAGTAAAAACAATGCTAAGGGGAAGCTTCAGAGCAATACAAGCTTACCTCAAGAAACGAGAGAAAAATCAAATAAATAACCTAACTTTACACCTAAAGGAACTAGAAAAAGAAGAAATGAAGATTCCCAGGGTTAGTAGAAGAAAAGAAATCATAAAAAGTAGGGGAGAAATGAATGGAAAAGAAACAAAGGATACTATAGAAAACATCAACAAAACTAAAAGCTGGTTCTTTGAGAAGATAAATGAAATAGACAAACCACTAACCAGACTCTCAAGAAAAAAAAGGAGAAAAATTAAAAATAGAACAAAATTAGAAATGGAAATGGAGAAATCACAACAGACAACACAGAAATACACAGGATCATAAGACACAACTATCAGCAACTGTATGACAATAAAGTGGACTACTTGGAAGACATTGATGAATTCTTAGAAAAGTATAACCTTCCAAAACTGAACCAGGAAGAAATAGAAAATCTGAACAGGCTCACCACAAGCACAAAAATCGAAACTGTTATAAAAAATTTTCCAACAAACAAAAGCCCAGAACCAGATGGCTTCACAGCTGAATTCTACCAAAAATTTAGAGAAGAGCTAACACCTATCCTATTCAAACTCTTCCAGAAAATTGCAGAGGAAGGTCAACTTCCAACTCATTCTATGAGTCCACCATCACTCTAATACCAAAACCAGACAAAGATACCACAAAAAAGAAAACTATAGGTCAATATCACTGATGAACATAGATGGAAAAATCCATAACAAAATTCTAGCAAACAGAATCCAACAACGTATTAAAAAGATCATACATCAAAACAAAGTGGGCTTTATCCCAGCGATGCAATGATTCTTCAATAAGTGCAAATCAATCAATGTGATACACCACATTAAAAAATTGAAAGATAAAAACCATATGATTATCTCAATAGATGCAGAGAAAGCCTTTGACAAAACTCAACATCCATTTATGATAAAACCCTCCAAAAAGCAGGAATTGAAGGAACATACCTCAACATAATAAAAGCCATATATGATAAACCCACAGCAAACATTATCCTCAATGGTGAAAAACTGAAATCATTCCCCCTAGAGTCAGGAACAAGACAAGGCTGCCCACTCTCACCACTACTATTCAACACAGTTTTGGGAGTTTTAGCCACAGCAATCAGAGAAGAAAAAGAAATAAAAGGAATACAAATTGGAAAAGAAGAATAAAGCTCTCACAGTTTGCATATGACATGATCCTCTGCATAGAAAACCCTAGAGACACCACCAGAAAATTCATGTCCGACTCTGTGCGACCCCATAGATGGCAGCCCAGCAGGCTCCACCGTCCCTGGGATTCTCCAGGCAAGAACACTGGAGTGGGTTGCCATTTCCATCTCCAATGCATGAAACTGAAAAGTGAAAGTGAAGTCACTCAGTCATGTCTGACTCTTAGGACCCCATGAACTGCAGCCTACCAGGCTCCTCCATCCATGGGATTTTCCAGGCAAGAGTACTGGAGTGGGGTGCCATTGCCTTCTCTGACCAGAAAATTACTAGAGCTAATCAATGAATATAGTAAAGTTGCAGGATATAAAATTAACACACAGAAATCTCTTGCATTCCTATACACTAACAATGATAAAACAGAAAGAGAAATTAAGGAAAAAATTCCATTCACCATTGCAATGAAAAGAATAAAATAGATATAAATCTACCTAAAAAAACAAAAGACCTATCCTATATATAGAAAACTATAAAACACTGATGAAAGAAATCAAAGAGGATACAAGTAGATGGAGAAATATACCATGTTCATGGATCAGAAGGATCAATATACTTAAAATGAGTATACTACCCAAAACAATCTATAGATTCAATGCAATCCCTATCAAGCTACAAACATTATTTTTCACAGAACTGAAACAAATAATTTCACAATTTGTATGGAAATACAAAAAACCTCGAATAGCCAATGCAATCTTGAGAAAGAAGAATGGAACTGGAGGAATCAACCTGCCCAACTTCAGACTATACTACAAAGCTACAGTCATTAAGACAGTATGGTACTGGCACAAAGACAGAAATATAGACCAATAGAACAAAATAAAAAGCCCAGAGATAAATCCACATACCTATGGACACCTTATCTTTGACAAAGGAGGCATGAATATACAGTGGAGAAAAGACAATCTCTTAAACAAGTGGTGCTTGGAAAACTGGTCAACCATTTGTAAACGAATCAAACTAGAACACTTTCTAACACCATACACAAAAATAAACTCAGCATGGATTAAAGATCTAAACATAAGACCAGAAACTATAAAACTCCTAGAGGAAATCAGGCAAAACACTCTCTGACATAAATCACAGCAGGATCCTCTATGACCCACCTCCCAGAGTAATGGAAATAAAAGCAAAAATAAACAAATTCGACCTAACTAAAATTAAAAACTTTTGAACAACGAAGGAAACTGTAAGCAAATTGAAAAGACAGCCTTCAGAGTGGGAGAAAATAATAGCAAATGAGGCAACTGACAAAGAATCAATCTCAAAAATATACAAGCAGCTCCTGCAGCTCAATTCCAGAAAAATAAATGACCCAATCAAAAAACGGGCCAAAGAACTAAACAGACATTTCTCCAAAGAAGACATACAGATGGCTAACAAACACATGAAAAGATGCTCAACATCACTCATTATCAGAGAAATGCAAATCAAAACCACAATGAGGTACCATCTCATGCCAGTGAGAATGGTCAAAAAATCTACAAAGATTAAATGCTGGAGACGGTGTGGAGAAAAGGGAACCCTCTTACACTGTTTTGTTGGAATGCCAACTAGTACAACCACTATGGAGAACAGTGTGGAGATTCCTTTAAAAACTGGAAATAGAACTGCCATATGGTCCAGTAATCCCACTGATGGGCATACACACCGAGGAAACCAGAATTGAAAGAGACACGTGTCCTCCAATGTTCAGCACAGCACTGTTTATAGCAGGTAGGACATGGAAGCAACCTAGATGTCCATTGGCAGACCAATGGATAAGAAAGTTGTAGTATATATACACAATGGAATATTACTCAGCCATTAAAAAGAATGCATTTGAATCAGTTCTAATGAGGTGAATGAAACTGGAGCCTATTGTACAGAGTGAAACAAGTCAGAAAGAAAAACACCAATACAGTATGTTAACGCATATATTTGGAATTTAGAAGGATGGTAACGATAACCCTATATGCAAGATAGCAAAAGAGACACAGATATAAAGAACAGACTTTTGGACTATGTGGGGGAAGGTGAGGGTGGAATGATTTGAGAGAATAGCTTTGAAACATTTATATTACCATATGAGAAATAGATGACCAGTGCAAGTTTGATACATGAAGCAGGGCACTCAGGACCTGTTCACTGGGATGACCCTGAGGGATGGGATGGGGAGGGAGGCAAAAGGGGGTTCAGGATGGTGGACACATGTACACCCATGGTTGATTCATGTCAATGTATGCAAAAACCACCACGATATTGTAAAGTAATTAGCCTCCATTTAAAATAAATTAATTTAAAAAAAACAGTAGTGCCTGAATTGCCATATTAAAATTATAAAACTGAATGTTAGGGACAAAAATGTGTCATGGCCACCGTAATTGCTTCCTTTCTCGAGTGCATGAAGCCAACACTAGTAGTGATGGGATTGAGGTCTGTGAGCTACTCTGAAAAAATTTGATTTCACTGCTTTTCTAGGGACTTCATTTTCAATTGCCAACTGTGGTAGCTCCTTATTTTAACTGAACAATGTCAATATTTAAGTAATATGGATTTGGTTTATTTTTTTCTTCTAATTTAAGAACTATTCATTTAAACAATAATTCCCTCTGCAGATAGCACATCAAATAAGATTACAAAATAATCAGAAAAAGAAAGATAAGAAGTAATAAATGCAAACATTAGCCTTTATTTAGAAAACTAACAATTAGATAATGTAGAACACTACTATTTTTAGAAGGTTGACTCTACTTTGGAATGGATTCAAGTTGAAAAATAGAACTAATTTGAAAGCAGAAAAAAGCCTACTGTAATCGAATGTCTACTAAGTTTCATGCATTATCTTATTTTAGCAAACATTGAGAGATTGGCATCATCCCTATTTTACGTTTCCATTTTTCTTCGTTGTTTCACATATCTAAGTTTATTCTCCACCTACTACTCTTCTAAAAGAAATCCAGCAAACTGGACATTTGGTTGAGATAAAAGTCATTATAGATAAAATCATTAGGGTTTCAGAAGGAAAAAGAGATTTCAAATATGTTTATAAAATTGAAAAGTTCTGGTTTCCAAATTTAATTAAGCAAAACTTTCCCAATCCAACTTTCTTATTGTGCCATTTTTCAACTTCAACAGAAGAGCAAACATGAGAGAATATTTAAAATCAGAGGAAAGTATGCAAAGTTAGATCATAATGGAGAGTTGAATAGTTTATAAGGAACAAGGGGCCCAAAAAAGACGAGTTACTATAGTTACCTGCATGTTGAAAAACAGGGGGTGGGGGGATTCTTCGTTTTCTTTGTGGAGAGAAAGCCCTATTTTGTTTCAGATAGGTTAGGAGTTACAGGTTTGCATTTGGTTTTCTTTTGTTTTATTGGTTTTTTTTGTGATAAAATATGAATAACATAACATTTACCATTTTAAGTGTACAATTCAGTGGCATTAAATACATTTACATTGTTGTACCACCATCACAATAATTCATATCTAGAAATTTTTCATCTTCCCAAACCAGAACCCCATACCAATTAAAAAATAACTTCTCATTCTTCTCCCTCTCCTCCGCCCGGTGCTTGGCAAACACCATTCCACTTTCATCTCTAGTAATTTCACTATTCTAGGTACCTCATGTAAGTAGAAGTTCTTTTATGAATTTGTTCCTTCATGAATGGCTTACTTCACTTAGCTAATGTTTTCAAAGTACCTCCATGTTGTACCATGTGTCAAAATTACCTTCCTTTTTAAGGATGGAAATGCCACACTGGATGAAGCATAAGCTGGAATCAAGATTGCTGGGACAAATATCAGGAACCGCACATATGCAGTGACACCATCCTTATGGCAGAAAGTGAAGAGGAACTAAAAAGCCTCTTGATGAAAGTGAAAAAGGAGAGTGAAAAAGTTGGCTTGAAACTCAACATTCAAAAAATGAAGATCATAGCATCCAGTTCATCACTTCATGGCAAATAGATGGGGAAACAATGGAAACAGTGAGAGACTTTATTTTCTTGGACGCCAGAATTACTGAAGATGGTGACTGCAGCCATGAATTAAAAGATACTTGCTCCTTGGAAGAAAAGCTATGACTAAACTAGAGTGCATATTAAAAAGCAGAGACATTACTTTGCTGACAAAGGTCAGTCTAGTAAAGCTACAGTTTTTCCAGTAGGATGTGAGAGTTGGACCATAAAGAAAGCTGAGCATGGAAGAGTTGATGCTTTTGAACTGTGGTGTTGGAGAAGACTCTTGAGAGCCCCTTGGAGAGATAGGAGATCAAACCAATCAATCCTAAAGGAAATCAGTCCTGCATATTCATTGGAAGGACTGATGCTGAAGCTGAAACTCCAATACTTTGGCTACCTGATGTGAAGAATGACTCATTGGAAAAGACCAAGATGCTGGGAAAGATTGAAGGCAGGAGGAGAAGGGAACAACAGAGGATGAGATTGTTGGATGGCTTCACCGGCTCGATGGACAAGAGTTTGAGCAAGCTCCTGGAGTTGGTGATGGACAGGGAAGCCTGGCATGCTGCAGTCCGTGGGGTCTCAAGGAGTCAGACACGACTGAGCCACTGAACTTACTGAACTGAATATTCCACTATATTTATATACCACATTTTGTTTTTCCATTCATCCACTGAAAGACAGTTGGGTTTCTTCCACCTTTGTGCTATTATAAAAGTACCACTATAAGCATAAACATGAGTGTACAAGTATCCATTCAGTCATTGCTTTCAATTATTTTGAATATATACCGAGAAGTGAAATTCCTGGGTCATAAAGCAATTCTGCTTTAATTTTTCCAGCCCTGGAATTTTTTCTGTTGAGAGGTGTATGATTAATGAATAATTTCCACATTAGTTGTAAGAGTATAAAGATTTTCTGTTTCTTTATGATGCAGTTTGGAAGGCAGTGTATTTCTAGGCATTTGTCCATTTTATTTAAGTTATCCAATACATTGGTGATCAATTGTTAATGCTATTCTCTTATAATCATTTTTAAAAATATCATTAGTAATGTTCTCTCTTTCACTTTTGATTTTAATTATTAGAATCTTTTTTTTTTCCTAGTCAAACTTGCCAAAGGTTTGTCAATTTTGTTGATATTTTTGAAAAACCAACTTTTGGTTTCACGGATATTCTCTGTTGTTTTTCTATTCTTTGTCTTACTTATCTCTTCTCTGATCTTTATTGTATCCTTTGTTTTAGTTTGTTCTCCTTTTTCTTCTTCTTGAAGGAAAAACTTAGATTGTTGATGTGAGATTATTTTTCTTTTTTAATGTAAGTATTAATAGGTATAAATTTGCCTCTTATACTGTTTGCACTGCATCCCGTAAGTTTTGGTACATTGTGTTTTCATTTCCATTTATCTCCATTTATATCAAGATTTCTTCTTTATGATTTCTTTTTTGACCCACTGGTTGTTTTAGAAATTTCTCTATATTGCAAATTTCCCTTCTGCCGTTGATTCTAGCTTCATTTCATTGTGATTGAAAAAGATGCTTTGCATTATTTTAATCTTTTTTTTTAAAAAATTAAAGCTTGTCTTGTGGCTTAACTTATCATCCCTCCTGGGAAATGTTCCGTATGTTCCTGAGAAAATGTTTTCCACTGTTGTTAAGTGGAGCATTCTGTACATTTCTCTTAGGTTCAGTTTTTTATAGTGTTGTTCAAGTTCTCTGTTTCTATATTGGTCTGGTCATTTCAGGTTTGAGTTCATTTTTTAATTTCTTGCTCATATTAGCTAGTTTGTTAAGGTGAATTTTTATATATCTTAACCCAGGAATACAGAGCATTACTAACAAAGTATTCATATCTTTAAAATGATCAATTTCCATTATTAGTAGTGCAGTTCTGAATTATCATCTAGTGTTAGTTTTCTACATTTATTTATACAGAGTTTTCTCTTTATTAACATATTCAACCTAACCAGTACACCATACACTGAACAAAATGCCACATTTGGTTTCTATATTGTCTTTCTCTCTCTCTCTCTCTGTCCAGAATAGCTTCCTTCCATACAGCCATAAAAGCTCTGCTTCTGCATCACCCAGACAACTCAATGCCTACTATCTTAGAAACTGGAATAATAAATGAGCCTATTGCTTTGCATTTAAATAAAATTGGTGTGCAAAGACAACATTTTACTGTTGTTTTCAAAGAGGGTTTTGGTATCAGGGTGTAGAAATATGTCTTTTCCCAACTGGGAGCACTTTTCATTCTACTGTGATCCGAATGAGCACTACGTACAGAGCATATGGAATAGTGACAAGAAGACAAAACTTATTTATATCAATCTTACAAATAATTAAAACAAACTACTACCATTGCTATCAACTTTGTTTTGGTTCAAATTTTTTTTGAAAAAGGAAATTCTTATTCATTTATGTTGGTTAAATGTTGTTCTGGATAAGTGCATCTAAAAAGCAAGAAATGTTTAGTGTGGTGACTTGTTTGAAAGTACTGTGTCATTCAATGGCTTTTCACTGTATTAGTAACATGCAAGTATGTGTCAGCTCTTCCTCTAGGTAGATTTCACTTTAAAAGTTTTTCAGTAGCAAAGGTGTGATAAAAAGGTCTTAAGAAAATTAATATGCTTAAGAGGTGTTATGGAGTGGACTGTATCCCCTCAAAGTTCATATATTGGAGCTGTAACCCCTAACATGAGTGTATTTGGAGATTTATGAGATCATAAGGATAAGGTCTTATTTCAATAGGACTTGTGTGCTTATAAAAAGAGGAAGAGACACCA
Source organism: Giraffa tippelskirchi (assembly GCF_054371585.1). Lineage (NCBI taxonomy): Eukaryota > Metazoa > Chordata > Mammalia > Artiodactyla > Giraffidae > Giraffa > Giraffa tippelskirchi. The sequence continues at coordinate 68,396,800 of NC_137289.1, forward strand.
GAAATCTTTCTCTCCATGTATGTACAGAAAAGAGACTGTGTGAGGCTACAGCAAGAAGGCTGTCATCTACAAATATCGTATATCACTTCTACGCAAAATATAAAAAGTGGTACATTTGAACTTAAATAAGTTCATTTAAAAGCAGAAATAAAGTTACAGACATAGAAAAGAAACTTATGGTTACCAGGGGGAGAGTGGGGGAGGGATAAATTGGGAGGTTGGGGTTGAAATATACATACCACAATATATAAAATAGATAACTAATATGGGTCTACTGTGGGGCTTCCTAGGTGGCTCAGTGGGTAAAGAATCCACCTGAAATGCAGGAGACACAGGAAATGTGAGTTTGATCCCTGAGTCAGGAAGATCCCCTGGAGGAGGGCATGGCACTGCACTCCAGTTTTCTTGCTTGGAAAATCCCATGGAAGGAGTAGCCTAGAAGGCTACGGTCCATAGGGTCTCAGTTGGACATGACTGAAGTGAATGAGCACAAGGACTTACTGTAGGGGAAAGGGAAATCTATTTGATACTCTGTAATGATCTATATGGAAAAAGAATCTAAAAAGGGTGGATATATGTATATGTATAACTGATTCACTTTGCTGTACAGAAAGTAACATAATATAGTAAATCAACTATACTCCAATCAGTTTTTTTTTAATTAAAAAAATAAAAACAATACTCGGGGGGAGAAAAAGAAGGTTGTCATCTATAATCCAGAAAGAGACTTGTTACCAAAAACCAACCCTGAGAAGTACCTTGATCTTGGACTTCTATCCTCCAGAACATTGAAAAAATAAATTCTTATTGTTTAAGCCACTTAGTCTACGATATTTTGTTATGGCAGCCCTAACAGCAGGCTTTCCACTGGCTATGTGTGGCACCATTATCAATAATTCGGGGATTTATTGAGGATTTTTTGCTGAGTATTTATGTAATTTGATGTTAAGTGCACCCTTGTTAAAATTACCAAATAAACAACAACAACAAAATGATTCAGTTGGCTGAAGGTGGGCAGATGTGACCATAAAAGATTGCTTTCAAATATTCCCATTTTCAGTATCATCTCTGGGGAAACATAAAAAAAAAAAAAAGTGTCATTGGATTATATTCATTGCAATCATGGCTAACTTAAGAGGGCTGAGAAACTGTCATTTTTCTAAGTTTATCTCAATTCTACATCATCTTATTTTCATCTCAAATTCACTAGAATAATTAGCCAATATAGCATTTTCATTTTATTGCTCTTTGATCAAAGATTATTATGACTTTTAGCATAAGGTTTATTCTAGTAAAGTGGAAGAATATAGGGCAGATAGAGGTCAGAACATAAGGATGGTTGTCCTGATCCTGACAGTAAGATGTTTTGTAAGCCAGGGAATATCATTTAATATTCCTAAACCTCATTTCATCATCTGAAAAATGGGGATTGATGGGTATACAAGATAATCCCTAAGGATTTCCCCAGTTCTGACAATATATTATCTGAAGATTAATATTCTTCTTACATAATATGCTCTCTTTATTTTGTCTGAAGTGAATTACAGCAGTCATAAACACATCTAACATAGATATAGACATTGACTACAGAGGATGAGATGGCTGGATGGCATCATCGACTCGATGGATATGAGTTTGGGTAAACTCTGGGAGTTGATGATGGACAGGGAGGCCTCGCGTGCTGTGATTCATGGGGTCGCAAAGAGTCAGACACGACTGAGTGACTGAATTGAACTGAACTGAACTGAACATGTTTCTACATTAGAAGGTTCTTCTGCAGTATCATAAATGCATATCAATTAAAACAAATCATATATCTAATCAGCATTTGTCAACTTAATAAACTCCAGTAAATTTGAGTCAGTTTCTGTTTCTGCCTAATACTTTGGACTTAAAAGCTTTCAATGATAATAAGATCATCATTTTCATATATTATTTTATAGATCACATTCTCTAAATGAATACAGTGAAACTCTTCAGTAAACACAAGTTTTACTTAATTGTTTTAGTCAACATTAAGTCCAGAGTTAAGCTAGAAAACATAAAGAAAGAATCTTGCAAAATATCTGATTGATATTATCAGTTTAACTAACCAACCAGCATGAATGATCCTGGGTAGATATAGTCTAAATATGACACAGCATAAAGTACTGTTTTTGTGATTTACCTTTAAATATTCTCCCTGTTTGTTTTCCCTAAACATCATTTTTTTTTCTCCCTAAACATCATTGCTGACAAAATTTCTCATTCCACTGGGAATTGAGAGTTATCATGCTCTTAACATAAAATATCTCTGTCATTTAAAACCCATGTTGTATTGTAATAAATATCTGAATGCTTTTAAGCACTGTTTATCTTGTAAGGCATGATTTTAAAACACTAATATTAATGGCACTACAAGGTCCTGTCTTGGGATGTAATTACAAACTTTAGTGTTAGTTGTTTTCATGGGAGGGAAAAGCAGATTCTCCATATGATAATACTATGTAAAAATAATCTTTAAAAAATGAGAATGAAATTTTACTCTTTAAAAGATTTGAAAGATCTCAGTTCTTAAACATTTGAGGGGCCTGAGAAACTTTTAAACACATGCTTATTGGTGCCAAACCAATGTAAATATGTTCATAGTTAGAGACAGAAAGTAGAACCTATACACTAGATATACAGTCAATAACCACAGCATTTGCCAGATAGTGTTTCTTTAAATGAAATGGACATATATACTGTCAAAATTGTTCCTTTTGTTCAGATTTATATCACTTAAGGGTTCTGTAGGATACTATATAAATGATCAACTTAGAGGAGGAGATATAAAAATCCACTGAATTATCAAATTCTATATAGAAATGCTGAAATTCTATATAGAGCTTCCCTTCCTGAAATTATTGTCAAGCATTTGCTTTGCAACACTATTATCCTCCTCTGTTCCACTTGATTATTCTATTATCTATTAGTGAAATTTTGGGGTTAATTTTCTTCCAATCATGTCATTGAAATTTTATTGTGCATAATTGTTATCTTCTTTATGTTTTCTTGGGTAATATCATCTATTTAAATGACACATCTCTACCTCCAAGGTCCAGTTCTCCAAGAACTCAAGACCTCTATTTTAGTTGCCTTCAGAATATCTTCATTGTGATGTCCTGCAGTTCCATAAGTTTAATGTCTCCAAAACCATACCCATCACCTCTGCCTCAAACTTTCCCCTCCCTCTATATGTTAGTTGTGTTGAAATCAGAATCTAGTTAGAAACTATCATTCCATCATCAAATTTTTACTTGTCTTATATTCAATGTCCATATTCAATCTATTTTTCAACTTTATATCTCATATTTCTTTTAAATGTATTCTCTACCTGCTCTTATATTAGAGTCATGGTATAGGTTCTAAAGAACTTTAATATGTACATCTGTGCTTAGCTTACTCCAATACTTGTCCATATGGAGGATAGAATTGTTTTCCATTTTTTTTAACCTAAATCTGATCGTATCACTCAGGATCTTAGAGGGTGCCAAAGTCTGCATTCCTAAAGGATCATTTTTAATTCTGTATGCCATACAGAGTCCCTTACCATCTATGGTAATCTCATATCTTAAAGCTCTATCCTATGTAAAACAAAACAAAAAGTGTTCTTTCTAATAAACTTTGACTTTATACTCTATCTTAAAATTATAGAGTGAAAAGGGACTTCTAGCAGGACATCTGAGGAACTCCACAGACTCGCTCCCCACTGAAACTGGTAAAAATTGTATAAGGATAGCCTTTTAAAGTCTTTGGAAATGGACCTAAGTCATCCAAACAAATTAAGAAATACTTATTCAAGAATATATACTAAAATTCAGTCAAAAACAGCAAGGGTCTATACTATCTGAATAAAAGCATATGTCTTCCCTTTCTCTCTCTGTTTTCAAAGTGATTGCAGCAGAGAGATAGGGGCTCCCTGCACATGGGATGGAGGCTGAACTTTGGGCTAGACTCCTCTGAGAATATTGCTCAGTCACTTTAGTCGTGTCTGACCTCATAGACTGTAGCCTGCTAGGCTCCTCTGTCCATGGGATTCTCCAGGCAAGAATACTGGAATGGGTTGCCATAACCTTCTCCAGAAGATCTTCCCAACCCAGGGATGACACCTGCATCTCTTACATATCATGCACTGGAAGGTGGGTTCTTTACTGCTAATGCCAGCTGGAGTCCAAATCTAACCTACGGTGGTTTGTGAGGTAATAAGTGGTTCCATTCCTAGAGACAAAGGCTGAGAAGATTTGAAACTACTGTGACTGCCCATCTCTTCCTTTATGAAGCCCTCAGCAACTAAACCAAGAGTATCACTCAGAGAGAAGTACACCAGTCCAGGGCCAGATGACTTCACTGTTGAATACTACTGAACATTTAGAAGAGGATTAGCATTAATTCTTCACAAACATGTCCTCCCAAAATGGAAGAATCAGTGAACACTCCCTAACTCATTTTATGAGGACAATATTTCTCTGATTCTCAAACCAGACAAAAAGTATCACAAGAAAACTACAGACTTGTATTTCTTATGACTATGGACATGAAAATTCTAAAAAAAAAAAATACTAGACAGCACAAAAAATTATGAAAAAATTCTAGATAACAAATACAGTGACATGTGAAAATAATTATACATAGCCAAGTGGGATTTAACCCAGGAATGCAAGGATAATTCAACATACAAAAAATAATCATATACCACATCAGTAGAAGATAAAAATCCACATTATAATTTAAATAGATGTGGAAAACATTTTTGATAAATCCTACACCTTTTTATGGAAAAATACTCAACAAACTAGGAGTAGAAGGCAACTTCCTTGATCTAATAAAGTTCATTTATGAAAAACCTACAGATAATATTCTAACTGATACAAAAGAAAAAAAATGGTTGCTTTCTCACTAAGACCAGGAACATAACAATAGCGTCCACTTTTGCCACTTTTATTCAACATTGTTCTAGAGATGCTTGCCAGAACAGTTATGCAAAAATATAAAAATAAACAAATGAAATACATATAGATTTGAAAGGGAGAAATAAACTACATCTATTTGCAAATGACATGATCTTGTATATATAAAATCTTATGTAAGCCACTGAAAAATAATCAGAACTAATGAAATTCAGAAGGTTGCAGGATACAAGATCAATATATAAAAATCAGTTGCATTCATCATTTATTTTATTTTTTCTTTTTGGATATGACAAATGTAAACAACACCATATTTAACTTTTGACATTTTTATGCTTTCTCCGTTCTATAATTGCTTGCAGTTCAGTGTTTATTTTACAATTTTACTCATAAAAATATTTTACATTTGTCCCTTGCAAAGTCTAAGATATTATTCATGTTGATTTTCTCTATATTTTTGGTATCACTACAAGTTTTCTTAATCATTCATGAAACAGCTGTTGTCTATTTATTCCAATTAATTCACAAAACAAGAGCTGACTTCCCTTTAGGTAGTTACCATTTTGATTTCTAGGGAATAGTTTAAAATAGCTGAATGAGAAATAGAAAACTTCAAAACTTCTGTGACTCGATAAGCTTTTTACTATGTGAGATGTTTCATTGTACACAACTCAAGACCATAATAGCATCATGCTTACAGAGAATATCAGGCATATGTCTCTCTAGGGCCATGAATCTAATAATTACTATCTATCTTTATGTATTGTCACACAGTAGTTCGCTGACAGGATGCTCTTGTTCTACAAGAACACCAAGGTATTCTGATGAGAACTAGCACATAGTACTTGTAGAACAATAGTCGATAAAAAATTTTTCCTTGCAGTCATTGTGGGTCTACTTGTTTTTCCCCATGACCACAGTTCCTAAAATGTATAAACAAAAATGATTTCATATGCATCCATTCCTATGGAGTGTTGAAATGGTTGGAGAAGCCGTGTCCTTAACTAATGGGCATATTTCCTAAGAAGGGGAGATTATTAAGCAGACTGGAGTAAAAGCCTTTGAAACTGCTAGAGTTGCTACTCTAGCAGAACTCTCTAATACTTTAATATATGATTAAAATTATTATTTTTATTTTAGAATTGTTTTGACTTCCAGAGAAGTTGTAAATGTAATACTGATAGTTCCCCTACTCCACACACATTTTTCTCTCTTACACTGCTATGATACATTTTGCCACAACCAATGAACCAATCTTCATGAAGAAAAATTCATGACTCAGTAACCACAGTGGTGTTGTGGTTCACCTAGAGCCAGACATCCTGTAATGTGAAGTCAAGTGGGCCATAGGAAGCATCACTAAGAACAAAACTAGTGAAGGTGATGGAATTCAAGTTGAACTATTTCAAATCTTAAAAGACAATGCTGTTAAAGTGCTGCACTCAGTATGCCAGCAAATTTGGACAACTCAGCAGTGGCCACAGGACTGGAAAAGGTCAGTTGTCATTTCAATCTCAAAGAAGGGCAATGCCAAAGAATGTTCAAAGTACTGCACACTTGCATTCATCTCATGCGTTAGCAAGGTAATGCTCAAAATTCTCCAAGCCAGGCTTCAACAGTATGTAAACTGTGAAATTTCAGATGTTCAAACTGGATGTAGAAAAGACAGAGGAACCAGAGATCAAATTTTCAACATCTGTTGGGTCATTGAAAAAGCAAGAGAGTTCCAGAAAAAAACAACTACTTCTGCTTTATTGACTATGCCAAAGCCTTTGACTGTGTGGATCACAACAAACTTGTGGAACATTCTTCAAGAGATGGAAATACAAGACCACCTTACCTGCCACCTGAGAAATCTGTATCCAGGTCAAGAAGCAACAGTTAGAACCAGACATGGAACAATAGACTGGTTCCAAATTGGGAAAGGAGTATGTCAAGGCTTTCTATTGTCACCTTGCTTATTTAACTTATATGCAGAATACATCATGCAAAATGCAAAGCTGGATGAAGCACAAGCTGGAGTCAAGATTGCTGGGAGAAATATAAATATCCTCATATATGCAGATGACACCACCCTTATGGCAGAAAGCCAAGAAGAACTAAAGAGCCTATTGATTAAAGTGAAAGAGGAGAGCTAAAATGTCGGCTTAAAATCCAACATTGAAAAAACTAAGATCATAGCATCCGGTCCCATCATGTCATAGCAAATCGATGGGGAATCAGTGGAAACAGTGATAAACTTTATTTTCGAGGGCTCCAAAATCGCTGTAGACGGTGACTGCAGCCATGAAATTAAAAGATGCTTGCTCCTTGGAAGAAAAGCTATGACCAACCTAGACAGTACATTAAAAAGCAGAGACATTATTTTCCCAACAAAAGCCAATCTAGTCAAAGCTATGGTTTTTCCAGTAGTCATGTATGTACGTGAGAGTTTGACCATAAAGAAGGCTGAGCACTGAAGAATTGATGCTTTTGAACTGTGGTGTTGGATAAGACTCTTGAGAGTCCCTTGGACTACAAGGAGATCAAATCAGTCAATCCTAAAGGAAATAAGTGCTGAATATTCATTGGAAGGACTGATGCAGAAGCTGAAACTCCAATACTTTGGCCACCTGATGCAAAGAACTGTCATGGAAAAAGACCCTGATGCTGGGAAAGACTGAAAGCAGGAAGAGAAGGGGCCGACAGAGGACGAGATTGTTGTATGATCTCATCGACACCATGGACACGATTTTGCACAAGCTCCAGGAGTTGGTGATGGACAGGGAAGCCTGGCATGCTGCAGTCCATGGGGTCGCAGAGAGTCAGACACGACTGAACTGACTGACTGAATGAACCAATACACTATTATTAACTAAGCTATGCTTTATTTGAATTTCCTTAGATTTTACCTAATGCCTTTTTCTGTCCCAAGATCTCCTCCAGGATTTTGTATTGCATTTGGTCATCATGTTTTACTGAGACTTCCCTTGGCTATACAGTTTGTCAGACTTTGTTTTTGATGATATTGATAATTTTAAGGATTATTGGTTAGGTATTTTGTAGAATGTCCTTCAATTTTGCAAAAACTTAATGCTTTAAAATTCATATTTCATAGCAGAAGACACAAAATGTGCTTCTACATGCCGGCATAGCCTTTGAGAATGTGTTTTAGTTTTAAGTTCAAAGGAAACCAGATAAGTGATATAAAATTTTAATTATCAATTCTAGTCCTAGATATGTCAACATTAACTGAATAGACACAGGTTCCTAGAGAAGTAAAACCTGGGCCTTTTATTTTTAAATTGTATTTCATTTGTATGAGACTGCCATATCAAGTATCTTCTCATTAGGAGGTTGCATTCATTTCCACTTTATCTGCTTTTTATTTGTCTCTTTTACAACATGTTTGAAAACTTGTTATCTTGGCGTAAAGATATCTTATGCCTAGAAATATAATTAGAACTACGTAAGAAAGTGAAAAATGCTGACCAAAATTCCCAACTTCTTAGAACTTATTTTTATACCCTTGACATCTTAAGAGAAATAGACAAATCACAATGAGAATAAACTAAAAGCACTGATTTAGCCCCCAAATGACTTCCAAGTTATGTTCTTTAATCATAGGGGATTCATCTCAGTATCCTATACTTTGTATATGTAATCTACCACAGTGTACCCTGTTTTGTTTGGCCATGTTAACTCTGATACCAATACTATTTTAACATATTTAACAACACTATTTTAATTCACTTACAATAAATATATATTATATTCAATATATTTATAATGATTTTTAATGACTAACCTAATGCATCAACAAATGTAATAGATGTTTATTTTTGTTTATTTTATGTAAGCATTTTTGTCACTAGGTTGAATAATTCTAGTTTTACTAATTTAGGCTTATTATACATAAAATGGTAGCTGGGGCATTGGGGTTTATTCCTTTTCACTCAATAATTGATTCACAATATAAATATTTTAGAGCAAGTGTGACCAAGCAGTTTATCAATTAATTAATAAGATGGAATTCTAAACATGGAAGAAAATGAGTTAATTTATTGTATTTTCATTTCCACATTTCCAGAATAAACATCACATCTTCCTTTGTATATCTAGTGAAGGGAGTAAGAACAGGTGAATTAAAGGGCTCTGAAATCCTTAGAACAAATGCATACTTAATACATACATATATAATGGAAACAAAGTATTTAAGTCTTTACTGTAACTAGAACAGAAATAGAGTCAAGTTTACAAAGGTGATTGCATCCATTATTATTCCAAAGTGACTAATTAAATTTTATTCAGTGTTGCATTAAAGTTTACTTTTAGTCACATTGGAACATTTTATTTAAATGAAAAAATGTGTTGTACGCCACTCACCACACACAGCTTTCCTTAAACTTGGCATTAAAAATGGCATTGTGATGTCACTGAGATCTGCCTACTACTTTATTGTTCTCTTCACTTTATTTTCCATAGAAAAAACTTTCATGTAATGAAATCTCAGCTGGTGCACGCTCATGGTCAATTACAGCTTGTGTGTGTGTGTGTGTGTATGTTAGTCGCTCAGTCATGTCTGATTCAGTTACAGCTTGAGTCATTGTTAACCCACTTAAGAACACTGAGAAATCCAAAAGATGCTGGAGAAATTCATGGACTATAACATATAGTACATATTTAACTTTTTTCCTGTCAGCTCACCTTTTCCTAGGCACAAAGACATATAATTTTGTTCCTTCTTGAGAATTTTTAGCCATGAGACATGATAACCATGACAGGAAACCATACAATTGTTCGCATATCCTTAAAGGAAATGAACATTTTAATTTGGTTAGCTTTCAAAGATTGTTTGGTAGTGGTTAATGAAGACACAGCAGAGAAATCCACTGGCTGTAATTGTAGTATCGGACAGTTTAACCAATAAAGTCTCACATTCCTCAGCATTTACCAAGCATTTTCTCTTTTTTTTTTTCAAGGGATACATTTAAAAATCTCTGCACAGATGCCCACATGTACAGCATGACAACTGCCTTTGGCAAAAGCCTCTTTGTTTTGCTGAATGGTCCCGTTATGATCTTCTTTCTCTGGCTGTTGTTGATTCTTGAAACAAATATAATTCTTTCTTGGTATTAACAGGCAAACTTTTCCTTGTTAATTACTCTTAGTTCAAATAAGTTTGCATTTCATTGAGATCAACAAATTGAAGGAATTAAATAAATAATTCATGTTGTACTCTTACAGTAGCTTTCATTTCTTTACTTCTCAGTTCTTTGAATACCAGTAAATACTAAAATGGTTTTCTTCCTTGCCCATTGTTGTCAATAGTGATTGTGCATAGTTATGTGTGTTGGGAGGGAGTGTGGTTTTGTGGTGCAGTACACCAATGTGAAGTGTTCATAGCAAGAGGTAGGAAGACAACTTCTTTGAACATTTTCTTTTTGACTTTTCTTGCTTTCCTTCTCAGAAGATTGTAGCTCTATTAGGTTTTATTTGAACAGTTATAGATGTATTAACACACACACACACACACACACACACACACACACACACACATCCTCTATGTACCAAACTCTAAGAGGTCTCCTGAACTGTTTTCAATTCAAATAGAATAAGAGGTAATCTGATCTAGAAAATAGTGCATAGAAATGACTTCCATGAAAAGATAGCATAAGGAGAAATAAAATGAGAGTAAAAGCATTTAAAGGACAATGTGCAAGTTAAGTGTTACAGGGACATAAAAATCCATTAAGGATCTTTCTAATTTGTAAATTCTTCATTGTTTTCAGTAAAAACTTGTCTGTTGACTATTATGGCACTTAAATACTTTTTCTAAAGTGAAATTATTTTTTCTGCAGCAGAATCCAAGAGTTGTTCACCCATTATTCAAATAAGATCAGACACTTCATTAGTTCTAAGATGCAAGTGACTGTTTGCATCCATAATCCAGAGATATAAGATTAAACTCTATGCTTTCTACATCTGCTATGTTATAAATATTAAATGTAAAGCCCAGTATTATATATAATGACCATCATTTCTTGGAATGTATATGGCAATCTACTAATACTTAACCAAATAATTATACTTGACTCTACATTCTTTCTATTCAGAGCAAATTTTCCAGAAAGTGTACAGGGTGGATAGTTAAAGAAAATAAATTATTCTTGTTTTCACTGGCATGTATGTTCTCTATAATAATAATAAGTACAAAGCCTGCATCAGTTCTTTTTTTTTTTTTTTTTGGTTTGTAAAAGGAGAGGCAATGCCATTCTTCCCTCAAATGTAATTTCTCTTGAACTTGCAGGTCAAAGAGCTTGATTACATGAATACCTGGTTAAAATGAACTTGATTGGCAGTTCTAAAAACAAATTAGCCTTATAACCCTTAATATAATCACCAATACACTAACACTATCTTTTATGAATCTAAATCGGTAACTGCATTTTCTAATGAACTCACTCTCTAGGATAAGTATTTTACCCAAAATTGGAAAACAAACTCACAGGAAAATTTTCAAATCTATTTTATAGTAGATACAAGCTCATATTTTCCTATGCATCCCCAATATAAATACATATCTAACAATCAGAAATATTCAAGAGCAATAATAAGAGAACTTTTTATTTCTTAGGAATGAAGCAATGTAGTCCTAGAAATATATACTACATTTTCACCTATAAAACTCTTCAGACATACAATTTTACTCAATTTCATTTGATTTTTTTCTCTTGAACAACACCATCTTCATATTTCTGAGCACTTGATAAAATAAATACCAATAATATTTATCACTTCCTTGTAACCACAGATAAATTGGAGAAGAGGGATTGATGCTTTTGGACCTTCATTAGTGGCCTAGTTCTGCTATTAACAAATCAGCTGAATGATACTTTCTGTCCGGTTCCAATCATTAATGGACATGTCAGAAAGATATCCTCTACTTTCCTAATTTTCTTCTTCTATTAAAATGTTTTTCATAACCTTTCAGTAATTTCCCTTAGAAAAATTATCCTAAGAATTAAAAAATAAGGTCGAAGACACACTCTATGTTTTTGATGCCTCTTGTCAGGCAGTCTTAGTCACTTCTCTGAGCATAATGAGAATAAAGTTTTTGATCAAAATTGCAAACATCAACTGTCTGTATTCAGTATTCAGAGCTAGTTTATACAAGGTAGTGGCTACAAACGTCATATACTGGAGGAAGGCAGGAGAAAAAGCCAACTTGTCAAATAATACTATTTCCATTTCATACCCACAGTGTCCCATGGCAATAACTAACTATAGTTATTATGACTAGTGATAGTTATTCCTTCTCTTCAGCCAGTGTGTTTAGAGTCTTCTTGAAGAAAATGCATTTTCACCTGAAGGGGGAAAAATTAAGCCAAAATATGAGGCATGGGATCATAAAGAAGAAAGCTTAAATGGTAGAATCCCATGAAATGTAGGGCATATGAGTGAGATAAAGTCCATTATAAAAAGAGGAGCTAGAGCAGAACTAAGACAAACCGGGTCTATTTCCAACTTTGTATCTTCCTGAGAGGAAATGCCGCTGAGTTTCCAAGCAATAGATTTTGGTTCTAATTTTACCTATGATATAAACCAGTTGTTACCTTCTCTTTCTAAATTTTAAGTTCCTCATGTGTGAAATGATGTTGATGCAGCAGATGATCTCTAAATTATCCACTAGCTTTAAGGTTTCAGACAAGACACCTCAAAAAACCTCTCTACTACATGATTGGGCTAAATATGCTTCACAGGAGATGAACACTCCTTAAAGTGAATAGGATTTGTCACAGTTTATAATCTGCTTTTGTAACTACAGCTCTGTCTCTCCTGATGTTCAACACAGCAGGGGGATGAATCACATCAGATGTGCAATTGCCTACAATAACATATCGTCCTTTTCTATAACAAGTGCTCCATGAAATATTCAAACAAAAGGTTTTTTTTTTCTTTTCCTTTGTGAAGAAAGAAAAATAGAAAACTATTTTTAATTTGTCATTCTGATATTACTTACGCTCTCCCCTTTGAGCTTTAAAACTTAATTACATTGGTAAACACGGTAGAGTAAAGGGATGTAGAACTAAGGATTGACTTTGAAGAAAAGTGCTAAATTTGTGAATATGTAATAAGTCCTGCATTGAGGACTGAGAAGATTACATATTTTTTTCATAAATTTAGCCAACAAGTATAGAATATGGAATGTACTCAATATCTTATAATAATATCTTATAACGGAATGGAACATAAAACACACATATATATATGTAAAAAACTGTGTGGTCTGTCACGTCCGACTCTTTGCAACCCCATGGACTGTAGCCCGCCAGGCTTCTCTGTCCATGATATTTTCCGGGAAGAATACTGGAGTGGGGTGCCATTTCCCCCTCCAGAGGATCTTCCTGATCCAGGGATCAAACCTGCATCTCCTGTGTCTCCTGCAATGCAAATAGATTCTATACCCACTAGCGATCAGAGGTGTTGTATAAAACTGAGTGTGCATGTGTGTGTGTGTGTGTGTGTATATATATATATAAAGGTCCGTCTAGTCAAGGCTATGGGTTTTCCAGTAGTCACATATGGATATGAGAGTTGGATGGTGAAGAAAGCTGAGCGCCGAAGAATTGATGCTTTTGAACTGTGGTGTTGGAGAAGTCTCTTGAGAGTCCCTTGGACTGCAAGGAGATCCAACCAGTCCATCCTAAAGGAGATCAGTCCTGGGTGTTCATTGGAAGGACTGATGTTGAAGCTGAAACTCCAATACTTTGGCCACCTGATGTGAAGAGTTGACTCATTTGAAAAGACCCTAATGCTGGGAAGGATTGGGGGCAGGTGGAGAAGGGGACGACAGAGGATGAGATGGCTGGATGGCATCACCAACTCGATGGACATGGTTTGGGTAGACTCCAGGAGTTGGTGATGGACAGGGTGGCCTGGCGTGCTGCGATTCATGGGGTCGCAAAGAGTCAGACATGACTGAGCGACTGAACTGAACTGAACTGATAACTGAATCAGTTTGTTGTACATCTGAAGCTAACACAGTATAAAAAAATCAATTATATTTCAATAAAAATGTTTTTAAAAAACATAAATTTTAATGTTAGGTACCATTTTTTAAAGTGTTTAAAAGCTTCCTCTTACACTTAGGTAAATAATGTTATTCAAAATATATGGGAATTTTGTGTTTTTTCCATTAAGAAATACATATAGATAGTCAATGAGAAATAATTCATTTCAAAATATTTATGACAGGGCTTGAAAGTTTATTGAAAGGTAATTTGATCTCCTATAGCTTGGCTGCAGCAAGCAGGCCACTCTTGATTATTTCTGCATGCCAAGAAGCCAATTAGAATTACAGCAATCACTTTCTCATGTCTAAATTGCTGAAAATTGGTCATCTGTCTCCAGAAGCAGTCAGGAAATGTACTGCATGTCTACCAACATGTAATCAAAATTTTAGTTTAGAACTAAGAGTGACAACGGAGATAAAAATGGGATCAAATTCAATTTTTAGAAAGATAGGGAAGTGTATCTATCAAATTATTGACAGATTGAGAAATTACCAATTAGCAGAAATTTGCATAGCAAAGACACACATTTTCTGAGATTTTGAGGATCGAATTGTGAGGAAACAATTTTCTGTGACACTATAAGCACAATTTAAGGATATTCTTCCCTGGTGGCTAAGGTGTAAAGAATCTGCTTACCAATGCAGGAGATGAAAGTTCAATCCCTAGGTCAGGAAGATACCAGGGAGAAGGAAATGGAAACTCACTCCAGTGTTCTTGCTTGGAAAACCCCATGGACAGAAGAGCCTGGCAGGCTACAGTCCATGGAGCCCAAAGAGTCAGACATGACTTAGCAACTCAACAACACCAACAACAGATTAAATAGAGAGGTATTGCAAAACTTGCTTGCTGTCATCTCTCCTGCTTGGCTGTAATTCCTAAAGTATCAGTCACACATTTAATATTGATATCTCCAAATAGTATCATAAAGATTGCCAAGAGGTCAATATGCTGTCGCTAAATATTAAGGTAAGAAGACTCCATTTTTCTTAACATTTTATTATAATTATCAGTTGTTAAGAGTAGAGAACTAGGACTGAGGATGGAGTACAGACAGGACAATGCTGATAAGATGATGAGATCACAAAGAGACATGCCGTGGGTCCTGCCTGGCATAAGAAGGGATGATTCAAATCCACTTGGCATGGATTGCATGAAAACATGAGGCAGATTGAAGGGAGGATACACTAGAGAAAAAAAGCCTACTTTGTTGAATTTTTCCCAGATTGGACCATAACCCTATTGAGGGTACCAACAAAGTGTTATTATAAGTTTATTTTATACACATTTCCAACTCATTTTTGTGTGCAGTATGACAGTTTATTGGCTTCCTTGGTGGCTCAGTGGTAAAGAATCTGCCTGCCAGTGCAGGAGACACAAGTTGGATCTTTGAGTCAGGAAGATCTCCAGGAGAAGGAAGTGGCAACCCACTTCAGTATTCTTGCCTGGGAAATCCCACGAACAGAGGAGCCTTGCAGGCTACAGTCCATGTGATTCCAAAACAGTTGGACACGACTTAGTGACTGAACAACAAAAAATGACAGTTTATAGTAGTTAAGTAGCATGTATGAAATTTCAGGTAGAGTTCCAGCAACTTATTCTAAAGTTTTAAACTTGTTCTAGGCTTTTCCTTTAACTTTTTGTAAAGTTATTACTGATTCTTGGATACGAAGTGGTTTCCATAGTTTTTCTACTATTCCTAGAATACACTTCTTTTTCTGTTCTCTTCCTTATTTTTTGTGTCTATTAAGTCTTAGTCACTCAGTTATGTCCTACTCTTTGCAAGCCCATGGACTGTAGCCCACTAGGCTCCTGTCTATGGAATTCTCAGGCAAGAATAGTGGAGTGAGAAGCCATTCTCTTCTCCAGGGGATCTTCCAGACCCAGGGATCAAAACCGGGTCTCCTGCATTGCAGGCAGATTCTTTACCACTGTCTAGCTCTCAATAGATAATCGTTACTTTTCTTCACAACCAATCCAGTATCTATTAATACAAGAGAAATTTAAGAAAAAATAAATTAGTAATGTGAATATTTATTTTCTCTTCTTGAGGCAAGAAGAGGGGAAAGAAGGGCAAATAAAGAAAGTATTGATATCTTTGAAGGGAAACCAGAAAAAGAAAGAAAAGGAACACAATTCAGGGAAAGAAGAAAATGAAAGAGAGGACAGGGTGTTGTAGGCCCATTCCCACCCTGTGTCTTATCTCACACTATTGAAAAAAAAAACAAAACTCAAGTTTATTCTGGCTGATCAGCTCACTACCTTTTGTCTCATCTACAATCCAAATCCAAACTCACAGTAGCTCTACCAAAGAAACTGTGGTTAAAAGAGATTTGCAGCAGGCAGAATTATAGGCAAATAGTATTTACTATGAATTTTTACACAGAAGTGTTGGCAAATGTCTCTTCCTATGTTCTTTTTTTCAGTTCTAAAGGAGAAACCAACAGCAAAACTTCATTATGGTAACTTAGGAGTCAGATAAAGGACAGAGGTAGAAACTAGCCTTCTTTCCTTATGATTCTTTGAATCCAAAGAAGGAATTACATTTACTTAATGGAAAAGATAATTTCTTCATGAAAAAAATCTCTTCTTTCCCTTCTAATTTTCATCCATCCATTCAACCCCATCCTTGATACCCCTCTTTTCTAATGCCTTCCCTAGATTTCAAGTTGGGAAAGTGAGAAAAAAAAAAAAAAAACTTTCCACCTTTGGGCTTTATATGACTCTAAAATGCTACAATCATTTCCCATGATAAAGTGTTGCTATATTCTTTTCCCTCGGAACTAAAAAATAGGTCTTGGGTAGAGACATTTGCCAACACTTCTAGAGGAAATTTATAGTAAACGCCTCTTGCCTACAATTCTCTCTATGGCAAGTCTCTATTAACCAGAATTTATCCATTTTACTAGTAGAGGGATGATGGGCATTCATGATTCCTCTCAATTGGTGAAATTCATATGGACCTTCTGGATTATTAGGAAATAGTGTCAACTACTCTATATTGTATTGTAATGCTTTTAAAAATGATCATCAAATGATTAAATATACAACTATTAAATTCAACCAAGTAGAGCTCCTTTCTTCCTGACTCTGATTTAAAAGCTGTAATTTACTGTACAAAATCCTCACTCCCTAAAGTAAGGAGTCAGACTAAAACAGCAGGGGCGAAAAGCAGAAAACCACAGCTGTATCTTTCAATAGCTGAGGGATAGTTGGATTGAATGCATGGCTTCAGGTCTTTCTATTTTTCAAACGCTGCCCTATTCACAGAAATAAATGGCGCAGTGTATCTGTACTTTCAAAGAGTTGAATATGGATTCAGGAAAGGAGACTAAATTCATCTGAGTTCCACACTGATTTTTACTTAGAAAGCTATCTTTTGTTGCTTCAAATGAAGTGTTGTTAATATCCTGCAAAGTCTCATATATACTATCTTCAGCAATTTACATTTTCATAACGCCACACAGTATACTAAGTCATGATTTAGAAGCATTTACAAAATCATAAATCATGTCTCTGATGCTTTGATCCAAGATAGGATATTTCCACCTCTGAGCATTTAGGTACAAAAAGTACTATTTGATTCATTTTCAAAGATGAAAAAAGTGAAGCATATAATTTTAATAATAGTTTATGGAATTTTTTCTAAAGGTGGAAACTCACAACAAAATTAAAAACTAATTGCCTTTCCTATATTTTAAGCAACAGACAGTAATTAGTTCATTTTCCTAGTTTAAGATCCCATAACCATTTTTATCCTATACTGGTTGGATGCATAGGCTTTAAAAGGTTGGAATTGAGTTAGAGCAAATGTGTGTTCTATTTTACTGAACACTAAAAGTTACAAATGTGGTGTATCCATCTGTGAGTTCTCTCTATATTATAAGATGGCGAATCTTCTGTGATTTCAACAAAAAGGAGAATTCCATTTTTTCCCGAAATTATTTTTAATTATTTAAAACTACCAAACATGCATCTAGGACACAAGATATATATCTTCATCCTAAACATACATACACAGACTTATTTATGATTCTGTAAGCAAAAATGTTTGGAAAGACAATGTTATATCAGTATCTTTAAACAAATGAAAATTTCGTTCTCAGTTCATCTTTCATCCACTAATTATATCGTCCATGTAAATTACTTTGAGACTCTAAAAATATAAATCATATAAGTAATATATACATGGCAGTACGTGGTTATTACTACTATGTTAATGTAACTGCTATACAATAACTTTGCATAAATGAAATAATGTGACTGATAAAATGAGTTCAGTGGGGGTCTTCTCTGCTGGTTAAAACTTTGCCTTCCAATGCAGGGAGTGTATGTGCAATTCTTGGTTGGGGAGCTTTCCCACTTGCATTGTGGCCAAAAACCCCAAACATAAAACAAAAGCAGTATTGTAACAGATGCAACAAAGACTTTATAAAAAAAAATGAGTTCAATTACTTCAATCAGATTTATTTATTTTGAAAATATTTGCACACTTATGCCACTGGTTAGACATCACAGAATATTAAACTTATTTCAGACAAACATGACAATATAGGAGGACAATTTCCTCAAAACACTTGATTTTCTGCATTTACAAAGAACAATTTGAATCTCTCCAGGTCAAATTTTTCTATATGTTTTCTATAGAATCACTGAAAGTATCTTTAATATTACTAAAATAATCAGATGTGGAATCTGAATTAAGGTTAAAATACATGTTTGCGGAGCCAGATGTTAGAAGCCAACTATTCTTCATTGGTTATTTCATTGCATATGTTTGACAATGCATTTTAACCACCCAGTGAATTTGTAGAAGTGATATACTAACTATAACATCTTTCCAATCTTTGTGGAAGAAATAACCACTGGTTTGTAATAGCTTGTAAAAATTAGCATATTTTATATCTAATCATCTCTAATATATGTATTGCAAATTGAAGGTGAATAAAATATGAAAGTGTAATTAACACTCACAAATTGGATTTATTAATGATTTTAGTAGATGTCAAACAAATGAGAACATTTACATTGATCATAATCAAATAATTGTTAAAGAAAAATAATCAAACTTCAGGTATATTTAATGACAATTTTAAAGGTTATCTCTCATTGCTCTTACTACCCTTGTATCAAAAAAGTGTTTTAGACTAATGTCTTTCAGATTCTTGACTATGACTCAATTCATTTAAAAATATGCTAGAACAAACTATGATTTAAGAAAACTTAAATAAATGATAAACTTCCCTAGGAAATCTTTATTAGATAAGATGATATTTCAATGAAGTTTTCATATAAAATGTTATAATATGTATTGATTAGTTAAAAAATATATTGGCTTTTGTGTATTAAATTATGATCTATCATTAGATTGCTCCACCAATTTCTGAGTCTACACATTATAAAACATAACTACATTTTTTAGCTGAATCTATCTGACCTCTTCATAACAATTTGGTATTTATGTTTATGTGAACATCTTCACAAATTTCTTTTTCTTTTCACTCAATAGTACTCATCTGTTAATTTGCAAAAATCTATTAAAATAGTATTTACCTTTTCCATTTTAAGTACATTTGTTCATATTCATCAGGACATAAGTACTTATTTGTAAGTGAAAGCTGAAATAAATTGAACAGTACTTTAAAACGTTAAAATGCAATTATTTAACTTCCTAATGATTCAGTAGTTATATTTCAGCCCTTGTTATACTAAGTTGGAAAAACAGACTCTGATTTCCAGCAACATTAACAAACATTTTTAAACAATTTTAATAAACATTTCACTTTGGTGTCACATACTGCGTTCATTGCGAAGATAACAAATATATGACTCAATACGTGATTTTAAGTATATAGACTGAAATTCAGATTAACAAACATCACTGTAATCATTAAAAATATAGTGAAAGTGAAAGTTGCTCAGTCGTCATATCCGACTCTTAATTTTCCAGGCCAGAATACTGGAGTGGGTAGCCTTTTCCTTCTCCAGGGGATATTACCAATCCAGGGATCAAATCCAGGTCTCCTACATTGCAGGTGGATTCTTTACCAGCTGAGCCACAAGGGAAAAATAAAGATGTAATAGTAACGATTTACATTTGAATACAAATTTTAATTACAGAAATGAAAAACCAGTGGCTGATGGCAGGGGAGGAGCTGGGTCCGTTGCCATATTGAAGGGAAAACAACAACAACAAAAAAGGTAATACATTTTGAAGGAACTTCAATAAATAGATTTGAGTTATGTAGTAGATAAGAAACAACTATAAATATTGAACCAAGCTAAGATTAAATGGTAACTATTTTTTCAATACTAAATTTCCTAAAATAAAAATACATGCAGTATAAATTAAAAGAAATACTTTCACTATTTTAGTTGATGATTTACAGTTCTTAAATAAATAGAAATTATAGAAAGATCAAATGCAGAGTGATTACCTTTCAATATGTATTCATTAATTTCTCTTTTAGGTTATAGAAGTATTATTCAACTAATAGTTTATAAAATTAAAAAAATATGCTTGCATTCATGATAATTTTCTTTTTTATTAGTTTATTTATCTATTTTTTTAACTTTACAATATTGTATTTCTTTTGCCATACATTGACGTGAACCCACCGTGGGTGTACATGTGTTCCCCTTCCAGAACCCCCCTGCCACCTCCCTCCCCATCCCATCCCTCCGGGTCATCCCGGTGCACCAGCCCTGAGCACCCTGGACTGGTGATTAGTTTCACATATGATAATTTACATGCTTCAAAAACATTTTGAAATAAGTGCACACTGGAATTGTTTCTGGGATAACACAAAACCTAGTACATGCTTTTGGAAAAATAACATTAAGATTAAAAAGAATCAACTCAAAAAACAAACCAAAGATTTATTTAACATATTATCTATGATTCAAATTTTCCACCCAGATGATAAAAGGCACAGGAACCAGAGATCAAATTGCAAACATCTGCTGGATCACTGAAAAAGCAAGAAAGCTCCAGAAAAACATGTATTTCTGCTTTATTGACTATGTCAAAGCTTTTGACTGTGTGGATCACAATAAACTGTGGAAAATTCTGAAAGAGATAGGAATATGAGGCCACCTGACCTGCCTCTTTAGAAATCTGTATGCAGGTCAGGAAGCAACAGTTAGAAATGGACATGGGAAAACAGACTGGTTCCAAATAGGAAAAGGAGTACGTCAAGTTTGTATATTGTCACCCTGCTTATTTAACTTATATTGAGTACATCATGAGAAACGCCAAGATGGATGAAGCACAAGCTGGAATCAAGATTGCCGGGAGAAATATCAATAACCACAGATATGCAGATGACACTACCCTTGTGGCAGAAAGTGAAGAACTAAAGAGCCTCTTGATGGAAGTGAAAGAGGAGAGTGGAAAAGCTGGCTTAAAGCTCAACATTCAGGAAACTAAGATCATGGCATCCTGTCCCATCACTTCATAGCAAATAGATGGAGAAACAATGGAATCAGTGGCAGACTTTATTTTTTGGAGCTCCAAAATCACTGCAGATGGTGATTGCAGCCATGAAATTAGAAGACACTTACTCCTTGGAAGGAAAGTTATGACCAACCTAGACAGCATATTAAAAAGCAGAGACATTACTTTGTCAACAAAGATCCATCTAGTTAAGGCTGTGTTTTTTCCAGTGGTCATGTATGGATTTGAGAGTTGGACTATAAAGAAAGCTGAGTGCCGAAAAATTGATGCTTTTGAACTCTGGTGTTGAAGACTGTTGACAGTCCCTTGGACTGCAAGGAGATCCAACCAGTCCATCCTAAAGGAGATCAGTCCTGGGTGTTCATTGGAAGGACTGATGTTGAATCTGAAACTCCAATACATAGGCCTCCTGATGTGAAGGGCTGACTCATTTGAAAAGACCCTGATGCTAGGAAGGATTGGGGGCAGGAGGAGAAGGGGACCACAGAAGATGAGATGGTTGGATGGCATCACCAACTCAATGGACATGAGTTTGGGTAAACTCCGGAGTTGGTGATGGACAGGGAGGCCTGGCGTTCTGCGGTTCATGGGGTTGCAAAGAGTCAGACATGACTGAGGGACTGAACTGATGATAAAATTTAACCAGTGTAAATGCCATAGTTTGTGTAAAGAAATGATAGCCTTCCTTGATTAATGGTAAAAAATAAATAAATAAATACTTAAGGCTAGAATTTATCTATACAGCTTTAGAGAAATAACTAACCCCAAATTTCTAGTATCTCACTAGCAGTGCCTAAGCAGATCCTTTCACAATGTAGTATAAAATCCCACTGACTACTATCCTAGACCTCTCACAATAGAGCTAAAATTCCTGTGTGTGTGTATGTGTGTGTGTGTGTGTGATAAACAACCATTAATTTCTGACTTTAGAATCTCCTTGTCTAAAAGGAAAGTGCAATTCTAACAGTGTGTGCTCAATCCCTCATTCATGTCCTAATCTTTGCCACCCTATGGACTTCAGTCTGTCAGGCTCCTCTGTCCATGGGGTTTTCCAGGCAAGAATACTAGAGTGAGTTGTCATTTCCTGCTCTTGGAGATCTTCCTGAACCAGGAATCGAACCTATGTCTCTTGCATCTCTTGCTTTGGAGATGGAGTCTTTACCACTGAGCCACCTGAGAAGCTCAATTCTAAGAGGAGTAATGCCTTAAATCCAACAGCACTGATTTATTTTAGTAGAAATAGCTAGCTATCTGTTTATTGTGTAGAGAATAAAGCCTGAAAAAATAAGATATTCGTAAGAACATGTTGATGTCGGAAAATCAAAGGAAGAGGGTGGGCAGGGAGAAAAATTCTACAATCTAGGATATTTTCCAAATAGTGTTAGGTCATTTGGGACATACAACACAAGTGTCCTTGCTGCTGGTTTATTGAATGGAGACACTAGAGAGACAGAGAATGCAGATGGTAGAAACTGAAAGGGATAAATGTTGGGACAGGTTGAACAGAATCAGTATTTTCACATCTTATTTTTTTTACTGATAGTCAATTACAAAAACAAGCTACTAGTTTGGTATCCATTGTTTTAAAGTCATGTAAATACAGTGCATTAAATCATGCTAACATTACCACTAATAATAATGATGCTGGCTAAACATTGCACAGTGTTTCTATATGCCAGGCACTTGTTAAGATTAATTTTAGATACATTAAGTTATTTAATATACACTTATTTAAACCTTGCAACAACTCACAGAAGTAAGGATAATTATTATCTTCATTTTATGACCTTAAAAAAGACCTTATTCAATCACTTAAGATGATTTCATGTTTGTAGATCTTTTGAAGGGACCTTATAAGATCTTTTGAAGAGATCTTGTATCTGTAGATTTAACTCACTTTTTGCTATATTTTCAGATTTTCAGTCTTTGCTGCTTTTTCTTTTTAAACTCTTTAACTACCACTAAAAACTAAACTAAATTCTATAATAGAGAATCTCAAGAATTGAAAACTAGTAAGATCATTTCAGCATATTAAAAAGCAGAGACATTACTTTGTCAACAAAGGTCTGTCTAGTCAAGGCTATGGTTTTTCCAGTAGTCATGTATGGATGTGAGAGTTGGACTATAAGGAACACTCAGTGCCAAAGAATTGATGCTTTTGAACTGTGCTGTTGGAGAAGACTCTTGAGAGTATCTTGGACTGCAAGGAGATCCAACCAGTCCACCCTAAAGGAGATCAGTCCTGGCTGTTCATTGGAAGGACTGATGTTGAAGCTGAAACTCCAATACTTTGGTCTCCTGCCGCGAAGGGCTGACTCATTTGAAAAGACCCTGATATTGGGAAAGATTGGAGGTGGGAGGAGAAGGGGACAACAGAGGATGAGATAGTTGGATGGCATCACCAACTCGATGGACATGAGTTAGGGTAGACTCTGGGAGTTGGCAATGGACAGGGAGGCCTGGCGTGCTGCTGTCCATGGGGTTGCAAAGAGTCGGACACGACTGAGCAGCTGAACTAATTGAACTGAAGATCATTTAGGAGAACAGACCTTTGTGTAAGTGTCAGTTTGAAAGTTAAGAAGCACATTTAATTTAGAATGAGATAAATGGCTTCTTTTAAGGAGTTTATCCTCATGATATTCACTTGCTTTTCCTTTAGTATTTATACTTTTGGCATTAAAGCAAATGCTTTTGGGTTAAATCATTAAGAGGAACAATGCCTAATATTCCACTCTATTTTTCAAAATGTCAAGTGGTATTTTGGCTAACCATCAGTATCCCTCAATTCGGGGCTAATTCTGAATCTGCTGTGAATGGTTGAATATTTTGTGGATCAACAATAAAGAATTTTTTCTAGGCTCTTTAATGAAAGCAAACCAAAAACCACCTACGTGTAACAAAGCAGTGTTGAAAACATTTTTTTTCCTAATAAATATTCCATATATGTGAATAAAAAAAATAGACAATTGTGGTCAATATATTTCCTTGTTTTCAATTTTAGTTCTCTGACAAAATTCAAATATAAAGCAGAAAGATACATTATTACTTACATAGACTGACCTATTACTTTTCTTAAAATATGCTACAGTCTGTCAGAAAATCCATACTCTATAATAACGTGGTACCATTACCATAGATTTTGCTAACATATCTGCATCACGTTGAGTTCTGATATCGTAATAATGATAATAAAACAACTAGGCACTGAATAAATGTCATCTTTCATCACAGTACAAAATATCTGTGCTTGTGTCTTCCTTGCAATATCAGTATAGGTTGCTTGTATGCAAACTGCAGTTATTTGGAGTGAGACAGCAGAGGGAAAAAAGCAAATAAAAGTGCTTTTTGTGTGTATGGGCCTCCAGATACCACAGTCCACTAGCTACCCAAATTGTTTTCAGGCATTTTGGCATATCTCATCAAGTCCTTCAGATTAAATTTGCACTGCAGTCCCAGATGTGAAAAGATAGTATTTTGCACACTAGAACCCAGAATTTCAGCTTGTTTTTACACAAATTGCTTCAAAAAGCCATTGAGACTTGACATCAGATTATCCCCCAAACAAAATCTCTATATTGCATTAGAATATATCCTGCTCAAACATAAAAATAAATTATATTTATTTTTTTAGACAATAGGAGTATCCTTGTGCACAATTTCATCTTCCTTAAAATCGTCTGAAACAAGTGGCCCTATCTCTCAGCATAATTGTTCTTATCCTGTATTTGCTGTCACCTCATTAAGTGTACCTATCACGAAAAGTCAGTAATGTCACGTTCTCCCATTCTTAGAATTAATCCTAAATCATGAACACTTGTGGTGGATGAAGATATTTTTGTTCAATGTCTTTTATTCTGGGGAGGTGTAAGAGAATAAACTACATCAGGTATCAGCATAACTTTTTAATTTTTGTGTTAAATTATAATCGCTTAAAAAGCACATAGTAATTTGCAGTGTGTAACAGCTTGATTCAGTCTTACATACATGTAGTTTTGATTTTTTTCTTTCTAAAAATACAATCAAGAAGCACAACCTTAGAGTTAGTAGGAATAAATATGAGCCATTCTAATGATTAGCACTAATCTGACTTTCACCCAAATATAGTAAAAGATAAAATAATATTTTATACTGGTCACCAAAATTGCATAAATTGACTTAAAAAATTGATTGACTTAAAAATTATTTATATGAAGATGTATAACTATTTAGAGGTGAACTAATGGAATAAATATGCTTAGAAACACTGGCTATATTACTTGGTAGACATAGCATTTTATATAGGTATGTGCAAAATAGTTCATCAGATCATGGAAAGTGCCAAATTCTTTGTTTTAGAAAAGAAGGTGATTTGTGGAAATAGAAGTGGAATCATGTGGGAAGAATATTAGGCTTTAGAAACCTAAACATAGTTGTAAACAGCAAAAGCAAAATGAAATAAAATCATATTAAATCATTGTTTATCAATGTTGGCCATGACATGAAAGCTAGACTAAAAGAAAATCTTCAATTCTGACCAGGAAAAGGTATTAATCTGAAGTTCAGTGCATTCTGCTTTACTTAATCTAATTAAACTAATTAATCTGAAGTTTATTCCATACATGCTGAAGCAGTGTACACTCATGATTAGGGGATGAAAGTAGTAATAATACATGTTTTGTGAAGCATACTCAATCATGTCCAGCTCTGCAACCCAGTGGACTGTAGTCCTCCAGGCTCCTCTGTCCATGGGATTTTCCAAGCAAGAATACAGTAATGGGTAGTCACTTTCTCCTCCAGGGGATCCTCCCAACCCAGGGATCTAACCCACGTCTCCTGCATCTCCTGCATTGGCAGGTGGATTCTTTACCACTGAGCCATCTAGGAAGCCCAAATAATAAAGGTAGATAATTTCAATAAAAATTATAACGAAATTCTTGGTTACACAGTTTTTCTTGTCATTAGTGAGTCCAGGGCTTCCCAAGTGGCGCTAGTGGTAAAGAACCCGTGTGCCAATGCAGGGGATGTGCGAGATGCAGCTTCGATCCTTAGGTTGGGAAGATCCCCTGGAGAAGGGCATGGCAACCCACTCCAGTATTCTTGCCTGGAGAATCTCCATGGACAGAGGAGCCTGATGGGCCCCAGTCCATGATGTTGCAAAGAGCTGGACACAACTGAAGTGACTTAGCATGCACAGAGAACAAGGGCAAGAAAACTAACAGTCTCCTGCTCAGACGGTAAGAATCCACTAGCAATGCAGGAGACCTGGGTTTGATTCCTGGGTTGGGAATATACCCTGGAGGAGGGCATGGCAACCCACTTCAGTATTCTTTCCTGGAGAATCTCCATGGACAGAGGAGCCTGGCGGGCCCCAGTCCATGGAGTCAAAAAGAGTCAGGTACTGCTGAATGACTAAGCACAGCACATATACCTCCAAATGCAGTATCACTTGGTTAATCTATTCAGTTTTAAATATCTGCTTTTATATATTGATAAGTATTGCCATAAGTGTAGCTAAAACAATTAATCTCAATTGGAATTATCATGTAGTGAGCTGGGGCTGTTGTTGTTGTAGTTGTTCAGTCCCTAAGTCATGTCGGACTCTGAGGATGCATGGTTGGCCAAAAAGTTCCTTCGGTTTTTAAGTACATATAAAGGGCACATTTTTCATTTTCACCAAGAACTTTATCGCACAATGTACTCACTATTTTGTTCCACTACATTTCACCATTTTTTCAAGCAACTTCATAATTCCATCTTCCCAAAACTTTTTTTGGGGGGGAGGCAAAGAACTGTTCCAGGGGCCTTTTATAGCCTTCTAGGGAATTGAATTTTTTTTTTCCATTAAGAGAATTTTGTAAAGACTGAAATAAATGGACATCCAAAAGTGCAATGTCTGGTGAATATGGCAGATGAATCAAAACTTCCCAGTCAAACTGTAACAGTTTTTGCCTGGTCATCAAAAAAATATGTGGTCTTGTGTTATCCTAATGGAAGATTATGCATTTTCTGCTAATTTCAGATGCTTTTTGTTGAGTGTTGCTCTCAGTTGGTCTAATTGAGAGAAGCATTTGTTGGAATCAATTGGTTTTCTGGAAGGAGCTCATAAAAGAGGACTCTCTTTTAATTCTACCACATACCCATCACCTTCTTTGGATGAAGGTAAGCCTTTGGTGTTGTTAGCTGTGGTTCATTTTGCTTGCTCCATGGTTTCTTCCTTGCCATTTTATTGTACAGTATCCACTTTTCATCACCATTCACAATTTGTCTTATAAATGGAATGTTTTCATTAAGTTTAAGAATCATATGTGAAAATATGGTCAAGGTTTTTTTTCACTTATATAGAACCCAAACATCAAAATGATGAACATAACCAAGCTGGTGCAGATGATTTTCAGCACTTGATTGGGATATTTTGAGTATTCCAGCTATCCCCTGCATAGTATAACACTAATTGTTCTCAATGTCTCATTTTAACCACTATCAACTTCAACTGGTCTACCTGACTGTGGAGTGTTGTCCAGGAAGAAATCTTCAGCAAGAAATTTGGCAATCACTTTTGACGTGTTTGATCACCTTCTCCATACACTGCACAAAACTTTGTATTTCAATTGCAAATATATCTGAATGCAAATGTCACAATCTAACAACTATCTCAGTTTCTGCCATATAGTGAGACTTCCATAATTTTTTGTTAAATGAATGAATGAATTTGAGTCCCCATAGCACACATGATAATGTGTATTTTAGACACAGCAGGCTCATTCATATCTGCTACCAACTTAGTCTAAGAAGAATATGAGGCTATGATACAGGGTCCAGATGAGTTGACAATATGGGACAATTATCAGGTCAATATATATAATTCACATGTTCTTAATTTGGACTCTTGCTGTCTGAAGGAAAAGTCATGTTACAAGGGAGTCAGAAAACCCAATCAACAGAGATTATAATTCTATGCCTTATAACTTTGGACTTTTAAGATTAATCAATGTTCATTTTTCCTATAAATTGTGTATCACTCAATTACATTGATACATATTTTGTTTCAAATTGACTTTATTTTTATTAATCATCTTTCCAGATGGTTTTGCAACTTTTACTGTCAACTGCCTAAGTTTGACTTTTTTTTAGCCACCAATTTTTTTCCCACAATGTATATATGCAAACACACATAAAGTTGGATAGATTGAAATACAGATACTTGACCATAGGTAAGCAATCCTTGCTTCAGAAATATATGTAAAAGATCCAAATGCTTGACCCTATGTAAATAATCCTTGATTCAGAAATGGAAAAGAGGTTCAGTTACTATGGAGATAAGCAGTGGTATGGTCAATAGGAAAATCCAGTGAGACATTGAGAAGCAAGATTGGATGGTGCATCATCTTCTAGTCAGTTTAGTCCAATGAGCTCAGGACACAAATGGCCTTTATCCATCACCACCACTGATACTTAAAATTCAGCTAGTTAAAAAACAGATGCTCATATTTACAATACTATAGAGGGAACTCATTCTGAACCTTAACATACATTTTGTCAGTTCCTTGATTCATTTGCTGAAAACAATTTTTATACTTCCCATCTTATATATTTATTTTTTGCAATAATATTAGACAAGATCTCAAGTTTTTTCCCACATTTGATATTACACCCAATAAATAAAGAGCTACTTTCCACTATAATGTCACATTTTTAAAAAAATCTATTAGTTTTAAATAGCTTTATGTCTCAAAGGATTGTTTGTTCATAGTATATATATTCCTTAAAAAACTAAAACATAGAGCTATCCTATGACTCTGCAATCCCACTCGTGGGAATATATCCAGAGAAGAACATGGCCCAAAAAGATACAGGCACTCCAATGTTCATTGCAGCACTGTTTACAATAGCCAAGACATGGAAAAAACCTAAATGTCCATCAACAGAAGATACTTCTAATTAAGAAGGAAAAAGTAAAAATGACTTGTATTTAAATGGTATCAAATGTGTGGATGAAAAGTGAACTGATCAATTATTGAACAAAGTTTTTCCATATAGCCTGGTTATTGAAATGTTTCTAAAGTTAACATCACAATTACTGGACAATTTTTCCAGAAAAAATATTTTGATATGATATAAGCATAGCCTTAAGGAAAAAGAATGAAAAGATAGGAGAGTGCATTAAGAAAAGTTAAAGCCTAATGAAAATCATCAGAGGCAAAAAGAGAAAATTAAAGTGACTGAATAACCAAAAAATTACTTCAATTAATTCAGTTTAAGATAAGGTTAAACAGGAAATCATCATATAATTAACAGTTGCTGGATTTTCTGATTTCCAAATTGGGATATTCACAATATGTGTTGCTCACGTAAACAATAAAAATGATCAAACTACCTATGAATATAGATATGGCCATAGACCAAAGACTGAGATGTATTGTGTGTTTAAAATTGCAATTGAAAATGTATTTACTATAATATGTAAATTGATATTACTTTCAATGATTACAAATGTGTCTTTTTCAGTCACTGTTAAATGTTAAAATAGCTTTCAAATCATGTCTTAGTTTAGGTATTTCTAGCAGACAAACTTGCAAACCTAGGCTATTATTAGTCTTAAAACTAGTATGCATATATATCTATAGCTAATATCTAAAGTTACATTTGACCCTAGTAAGTCATCTAAAGTGGGAATTTGGTATATGCTTTTAGAATTTTTTTTTATTTAATTACTCTAAATCATTTCAATGTCTTTTATCTCCACATTGTTTGACATGAAATAACTTATAAAAGACAATATATCCTAAAAGGTAAAAAGCTAGAAATCCAATGCATTGAATTTAAACAGCAAATTTTTAAAATTAATTTGTTTATTTTTATTTGTTAATTTGTTTATTGGAAGCTAATTACTTTAATATTGTGGTGGTTTTTGCCACATATCAACATGAAACAGCTATGGGTGTACATATGTTCCCCCATACTGAACCCCCCTCCCACCTCCATCCCCAACCCATCCCTCTGGTTGTCCCAGAGTGCCAGCTTTGAGTGTGCTGCTTTATGTATTGAACTTGCACTGATCATGTATTTTACATATGGTAATATACATATTTCAATGCTATTCTTTCATATTGCCCCACCCTCACCTTCTCCCACATAGTCCAAAAGTCTATTCTTTACATCTGTGTCTCTTTTGCTGCCTTGCATAAAGAGTCATCATTACCGTCTTTCTAAATTCCATATAAATGTGTTAATATACTTAAACATATAAAGAAAGCTGAGCACTGAAGAATTGATGCTTTTGAACTGTGGTGTTGAAGAAGACTCTTGTGAATCCCTTGGACTGCAAGGAGATCCAACCAGTCCATCCTAAAGGAGATCAGTCCTGGGTATTCATTGGAAGGACTGATGTTGAAGCTGAAACTCCAATAATTTGGCCACCTGATGCGAAGAGCTGACTCATTTGAAAAGGCCCTGATGATGGGAAAGATTGAGGGCAGGAGGAGAAGGGGACGACAGAGAATGAGATGGTTGGATGGCATCATTGACTCGATGGACATGGATTTGGGTAGACTCTGGGAGTTGGTGATGGACAGAGAGGCCTGGCGTGCTGCGGTTCATGGGGTCACAAAGAGTCGGACACGACTGAGCAACTGAACTGAACTGATACTTAAACAGAAAATTTTGTGTATTATAGTAAGCTGAGTTTTCTACTTAGGAAAAAAGACTTTTTAAGAAGAGAACTGCTGCTGCATCACTTCAGTCGTGTCCAACTCTGTGTGACCCCATAGACGGAAGCCCACCAGGCTTCGCTGTCCCTGGGATTCTCCAGGCAAGAACACTGGAGTGGGTTGCCATTTCCTTCTCCAATGCATGAAAGTGAAAAGTGAAAGTGAAGTCGCTCAGTCGTGTCTGACTCTTCGCGACCCCATGGACTGCAGCCTACCAGGCTCTTCTGTCCATGGGATTTTCCAGGCAAGAGTACTGGAGTGGGGTGCCATTGCCCTACACTTGTTTTAACAGATTAAAACATAACAAAGCAAATCTATAATACCTTAGGATGGTGCATTCCCAGTGGATGAATAGTTCCCAACTAATAAATTGTTATATCTCATACGAGTTTCCTTCCTCTTGAATAGAGGAAATATGGGTTAATTTGTGTCCTAAAAGGTGTTCAATGAGCAAAGTTGTAACAGTTTTTCAACGGCCAATGTCTGAATTGTGGTTTCGATGTGAGAAAACATTGAAGCTACTCTTGAGCCCTTTCTCAATATAGTTAAGATCCCCACTTGAAAAGTTGCAATGTCTGTGTCAAGTTACACACCTCCAAAGGAGAGAGTTAAAGTTGAAGCTGAATAACATTCAGATCTAAATAATAATATTCTTTCTTTCCAAATTTCTAATCTCCTAAGCCACAACTCCTCAAATTTCAGTGAAAGCTTGGTTTAAGAGTATATATTTTGTTTCTTTTATTATTTTGATTGTGCTAGGTCTTCCTTGTGGTGCTCAGGCCTTCTCTCATTGCAGTACACAAGGCCTTCTCTCCAGCTGCAGCACTAGGGCTTCTCTTGTTGCGGAGCCTGGGCTTCTCTAGTTGTAGAGCATGAGCTCTAGAACACATGGGCTCAGTAGTTGTGACCCGCTGGCTTCCTAGTTGTGGTGTGTGGGCTTAGCTGCCCCAGGGCATGTGCAATCTTAGTTCCTCGACCAGGGATCAAAGCTACATCCCCTGCATTGGAAGGTGTATCCTTAACCACTAGAACACCAGGGAAGTCTCGAGCATCTATTTTCTTAACAAAAGTTGCCACATATCTTAAACACAACATGGTGAAGTAATTCCAAACAGTGATGGTAACAGAATGGAATTATAAAGCAATGATAAGATGTTATTCCTATGACATTATAGATTCCCTCTATTGAGAATATTTTTATCTATACTGAAAGCATATGGCAAAATAAACTTAACCAAAAGCACATAGAATATAAAAGAAAATGATATTGTTTACTTTCTCTTGATAGTGCTGATAAAAAAGATTTGCACTAAATATTAAATTAAATATGGTTAATGCTTGGTATAAAGTGTTCCAGTGAGGATGAATTTCTGTTTTATATTAAAATATCAATAGGGATGCTAAAACAGCAATAATATTCTCTGCTAGAAAAAGTATTAATAATAGAGTGTTGTAACACCTGAAAGCACAGTGAATACATCTCTCAGAAATATTGTTATATGCCATGTAAACAAGTTTTATGTATTGAATAGTATGTGCCAGGCAGATAATGACACTTATTTTAAAAGTTTCTATATCTGAGAAATGTCTTTAATCCTGAAATACACTGCCAAGAATACATCAAGAATTTGTGGGGTGCCATTCATATTTAAACAGATTTCTTGATAACAGCCACTTGAATAATGAGTGCAGAGTGAGAGATCAAGGATTCACAGTTAACACTCTTTAGTAAAAGCAGTATAATCTTGGGTTTTTTTGCACATTTTGTAAATAGGTCAAAGAGTACTTTATATATCGTCAGTTTCCAGAGTTTATTTCATGAACACCCAATGTTTTCTTGCTATTCAGTTTTTATGCACTTCCCTCACTACCATTGTCTTTAATTCACCCCAAGGATTCATTTGAACTCCACCTTTAGCTGGCTACCTCCTACTCTGATCATTTTCCGGCAGTCTTCCCCATTTGACAAAGCTTTTGTTTATCCAGCGGTGCTACAATATAATCACAGGAAGAATGGAAACGTTATTCAACTATTTTATGTTTATAGATTTCTAATGAGTACATTTAAGTCACTCAGTCGCGTCTGACTCTCTGCGACCCCATGGACTGTAGCCTACAGGGCTCCTCTGTCCATTGGATTTTCCAGGCAAGCGTACTGGAGTGGGTTGCCATTTCCTTCTCCAGGGGATCTTCCCGACACAGGGATCGGACCCAGTTCTCCCGCATTACAGGCAGACACTTTACCATTTAATACACTGTTACCTTGACTTGAGAGAGTGTCATGAAGCAAAACTATTTCAACACTTCATTCAATAACAACAAAATATCAGAAATTACACACATCATGGTTGTTATTTGGATCAGCATAAATAAATGGGCACATTAATATCCTTACTCAGTACCTAGATTTAAAATCTAGTATGCAATTACCATGGGCTTCCCTGGTGGCTCAGACGGTAAAGAATTCACTTGCAATGTATGAGACCTGTATTCGATCCCTGGATCAGGAAGATCCCCTGGAGAAGGAAATGGCTACCCACTCAAGTATTCTTGCCTGGAGGATTCCAGGGACAGAGGGTCCTGGCAGGCTATGGTCCATGGAGTCACAAAGAGTTGGACACAACTGAGCGACTAACACTTTCACTTTCTTTACCGTGCTATAATCATCATGGCATCTTTTAAATACTATTAAACTGTAAGACTGAGTAAACAATCTAACTGACCTCTATTAACGAGGGACTGAATAAACCTATTGAAAACATATGCTGCCTTTTTGAAGGATTTTATATCATTAAAAATCACACATGCGTGTATTTACTAAGCTTGATTAACCTCATTGACAAACATGTCATTGGTCATTGCTTGCCCTTTCTGTAGTTACTGGTCCTACTTTGGCATGCAAGCTATATTTTACGTCAATAAAATTAGGGCACTATTTTCATAACATTCATGAAAGGACCGATCAGTCCAAATTTTTCCTCAATGAAACTTAAGATTTTATATAGAGGCTTTGCCACAGAAACAAATAAAATTTGCTAAATCTAAATTAAAGACAGTAAGAATTGAATAAAGTAGTTCTCAAAGTTGTCTAATATTTGAAAAATCTAGGGAGCTTAAGAGACTACCCATGCTTATGTCCCACCCTAGAGATATTGATGTGCTTGCTTGGGAAGCAAACTGGGCATTGCCAGGTTTCAAAGGTTCCTAGGTGAGTGTAATATACATTCAGAGTTGAGAAGTGCTGCAAAAACTACCTCCTCACTTGAGAATCACTGTGCAGTGAGTCATGTTAGCTGACAATCCTAAGAAGGTTGGGAGAAGCAACTGGACTAATTGAGCATTTGCTACCTACTTGCTTCACAAAACCCAACAAAAGCTAAAAACTTTACCCACTAAGAATTTTGTTTACTAAGTTTATTACATTGGTTTCTGCTATGAAGTGTGATTCTTTTTTTCCTGCGACAGGTGACTTCTTTCCTCAGTTGTGTAATGGGATTTTCTGTTTTGCAATAGTCGCTGCAGTTTTTATGGCTAATCCAAAGCATAATGTTTTCAATCAATTTAACACCCAGACAACTTTACATAGGCATTACAGAGATAGTATCTTCTCATCGATCAAAATGATACATAACCTGTTCTGAGTTACATAGCAAAAAATTCCCAACAATCACCTTTATTACAGAATATGAAACAGATCCCAGAAACAATTCTTTTAATACTAGAGATTTACAGCATTGCATTCACAACTGCTTACTATGAAAAGAAACTAAAGTTCAGTATTTGAGATCTGCTCCCCTATACATCCTGTTTTAATGAGAATAAGGAGGAAAATCTGTCATGTTAGTAATGAGATTCACTGTTTGAAGCATTATGCACTTCAAAACTCAACTTTTAAATCAATGTTTAAAGTATATTTAGATAACAGTAGCTCTCATTCATGAATAATAAAACAAGCTGTTAAAGGATATCTGATAAATACTGTAGGCCAGGAGGAGTTAAATATAATGGGAAAGGGTATGTTATTTGAACAGAATAAAAATACAATGGTTTGTGTGTCTAATATAAGCTAAAAAGAGACCAAAATGTAGGTGCTCAAAAACATAAACAAGAAGCCATTTTATGTTAAAGAAAGGTTATTGAATTTATGGAAGCTCTTACCTCGCAATGAGTAAGCCTGATAAAAAACTTAAGTACACATGGGTGGATTTATTTTTATTCAAGAAGAATACTCTATAATAGATTATTATAGTAATTAAATAAGATTGTTAAACAAGCTAGTTAAATAAGATTGAATTTTTGGTTTACATATCTATTTTCCTTACTACACAAGGGGGGTCCTTGAGGTCAAAGAAACTATCTGAATCCTTAGATATTTTCATCACAAAGCACAGTCTGACACACAGAAGCCATTCTGTATATGCTTGTTAAATAAATGACAAATTTTCATTAAATATTTACTAGGTTTCAAGTAGTGTGATAGGCATAGACTAAGTAGGTTATAAGACATCTTGAATTATTAATTCTTTACACCTCAACATTAGACTGTAAAATTTATCAATTTAGTGTTTCTAAAGCATAAAAGTTAATCCTAGAAACTTCTTTTAAGCCATAAAGAAGTAATTCAAGTAAATGAGGTAGACTAGTTTCAAAGGAATCCTCAATAGATGGGCTAGGAAATTAACTAACATGTTCATATTTTTTGGTAAGATAACATCTGATGATTTTTTTTTAGTAGCCTATTTTTTTTCTTTTTTTTGATTTAAATTAGTTTATTTTATATTTTTTAACTTTACAATATTGTATTTGTTTTGCCATACATTGACATGAATCCACCATGGGTATACATGTTTTCCCCTTCCAGAATTCCCCTTCCACCTCCCTCCCCATCCCATCCCTCCGGGTAATCCCGGTGCACCAGCCCCGAGCACCGTATATCATGTGTTGAACCTGGACTGGTGATTCATTTCACATATGATAATTTACATGAGTCAGTGCCACTCTCCCATATCATTCCACCATCGCCCTATCCCATAGAGTCCATAATACTGTTCTATTTATCTGTGTCTCTTTTGATGTCTCACATACAGGGTTATCTTTACCGATTGACTAAATACCATATATATGTATTAGTATACTGTATTGGTGTTTTTCTTTCCTTCACTCTGTAAACTAGGCTACAGTTTCATCCACCTCATTAGAACTGATTTGAATGTATTATTTTTAATGGCTGAGTAATATTCCATTGTGTATATGTACGACAGCTTCCTTATCCATTCATATGCTGATGGGCATCTAGGCGGATTCCATGTCCTGGCTATTATAAACAGTGCTGTGATGAACACTGAGGTGCATGTGTCTCTTTCAATTCTGGTTTCCTCAATGTGTATGCCCAGCAGTGGGATTGCTGGGTCATATGGCAGTTCTATTCCCAGTTTTTTGAAGAATCTCCACACTGTTCTCCATAGTGGCTGTAGTATTTTGCATTCCCACTAACAGTGTAAGAGGGTTCCCTTTTCTCCACACCCTCTCCAGCATTTATTGCTTGTAGACTTTTGGATAGCAGCCATTCTGACGGGCGTGAAATGGTACCTCATTGTGGTTTTGATTTGCATTTCTCTGATAATGAGTGATGTTGAGCATCTTTACATGTGTTTGTTAGCCATCTGTATGTGTTCTTTAGAGAAGTGTTTGTTTAGTTCTTTGGCCCACTTTTTGATTGGGTCGTTTATTTTTCTGAAATCGAGCTGAGGAGTTGCTTGTATATTTTTGAGATTAATTGTTTGTCCATTGCTTTGTTTGCTATTATTTTCTCCCATTCCAAAGACTGTCTTTTCACCTTGCTTATAGTTTCCTTTGTTGTGCAAAAGCTTTTAAGTTTAATTAGGTCCCATTTGTTCATTTTTGTTTTTATTTCCAATACTCTTGGAGGTGGGTCATAGAGAATCCTGCTGTGGTTTATGTCGGAGAGTGTTTTGCCTATGTTTTCCTCTAGGAGTTTTACAGTTTCTGATCTTATGTTTAGATTTTTAATCCATTTTGAGTTTATTTTTGTGTATGGTGTTAGAAAGTGGTCTAGTTTCATTCCTTTACAAGTTGTTGACCAGTTTTCCCAGCACCACTTGTTAAAGAGATTGTCTTTTCTCCATTGTATATTCTTGCCTTCTTTGTCAAAGATAAAGTGTCCATAGGTACGTGGATTTATCTCTGGGCTTTCTATTTTGTTCCATTTGTCTATATTTCTATCATCGTGCCAGTACCATACTGACTTGATGACTGTGGCTTTGTAGTAGAGCCTGAAGTCAGGCAGGTTGATTCCTCCAGTTCCATTCTTCTTTCTCAAGATTACTTTTGCTATTTGAGGTTTTTTGTATTTCCATACAAATTGTGAAATTATTTGTTCTAGTTCTCTGAAGAATACCATTGGAAGCTTGATAGGAATTGCATTGAATCTATAGATTGCTTTGTGTAGAGACTCATTTTCACTATATTGATTCTTCTGATCCATGAACACGGTATATTTCTCCATCTATTTGTGTCCTCTTTGATGTCTTTCACCATTGTTTTATAGTTTTCTATATATAGGCCTTTTGATTCTTTAGGTAGATATATTTCTAAGTATTTTATTCTTTTCGTTGTGATGGTGAATGGAATTGTTTCCTTAATTTCTCTGTCTGTTCTCTTGTTGTTAGTGTATAGGAATGCAAGGGATTTCTGTGTGTTAATTTTATATCCTGCAACTTTACTATATTCGTTGATTAGCTCTAGTAATTTTCTGGTGGAGTCTTTAGGGTTTTCTATGTAGAGGATCATGTCATCTGCAAACAGTGAGAGTTTTACTTCTTTTCCAATCTGGATTCCTTTTATTTCTTTTTCCGCTCTGATTGCTGTGGCCAAACTTTCAAAACTATGTTGAATAGTAGTGGTGAGAGTGGGCACCCTTGTCTTGTTCCTGATTTTAGGAGAAATACTTTCAGTTTTTCACCATTTAGGATAATGTTTGCCTTGGGTTTTTCATACATAGCTTTTATTATGTTGAAGTATTTTCCTTCTATTCATGCTTTTTGGAGGATTTTTATCATAAATGGATGTTGAATTTTGTCAAAGGCTTTCTCTGCATCTATTGAAATAATCATATGGTTTTTATTTTTCAATTTGTTTATGTGGTGTATTACATTGGTTGATTTGTGGATATTGGAGAATCCTTGCATTCCTGGGATAAAGCCCACTTGGTCATGATGTATGATCTTTTTAATATGTTGTTGGATTCTGTTTGCTAGGATTTTGTTAAGGATTTTTCCATCTATGCTCATCAGTGATATTGGCCTGTAGTTTTCCTTTTTTTGTGGCATCTTTGCCAAGTTTTGTTATTAGGGTGATGGTGGCCTCATAGAATGAGTTTGGAAGTTGACCTTCCTCTGCAATTTTCTGGAAGAGTTTGAGTAGGATAGGTGATAGCTCATCTCTAAATTTTTGGTAGAATTCAGCTGTGAAGCCAACTGGTCCTGGGCTTTTGTTTGCTGGAAGATTTCTGATTACAGTTTCAATTTCCGTGCTTGTGATGGGTCTATTGAGATTTTCTGATTCTTCCTGGTTCAGTTTTGGGAAGTCGTACTTTTATAAGAATTTATCCATTTCTTCCAAGTTGTCCATTTTATTTGCATATAGTTGCTGATAATATTCTCTTATGACCCTTTCTATTTCTGTGTTTTCTGTTGTGATCTCTCCATTCTCATTTCTAATTGTGTTGATTTGATTGTTCTCCCTTTGTTTCTTGATGAAGGCTAATGGCTTTTCAATTTTATTTATCTTCTCAAAGAACCAGCTTTTGGCTTTGTCGATTTTTGCTATGGTCTCTTTTGTTTCTTTTGCATTTATTTCTGCCCTAATTTTTAAGATTTCTTTCCTTCCACTAACCCTGGTGTTCTTCATTCCTTCCTTTTCTAGTTGCTTTAGGTGTAGAGTTAGGTTATTTATTTGACTTTATTCTTGTTTCTTGAGGTGAACCTCTATTACTATGAATCTTCCCCTTAGCACTGCTTTTACCGTGTCCCATAGGTTTTGGGTTGTTGTGTTTTCATTTTTGTTCGTTCTATGCATATTTTCATTTCTTTTTTGATTTCTTCCATGATTTGTTGGTCATTCAGCAGTGTGTTGTTCAGCCTCCATGTTTTGGAGTTTTTAACTGCTTTTCTCCTGTAATTGAGATCTAATCTTACTGTATTGTGG
Source organism: Giraffa tippelskirchi (assembly GCF_054371585.1). NCBI lineage: Eukaryota > Metazoa > Chordata > Mammalia > Artiodactyla > Giraffidae > Giraffa > Giraffa tippelskirchi. Next base: position 68,436,149 of record NC_137289.1, read on the forward strand.
TCAGAAAAGATGCTTGGAATGATTTCAATTTTTTTGGATTTACCAAGACTAGATTTATGGGCCAGGATGTGATCTATTCTGGAGAAGGTTTCGTGTGCGCTTGAGAAAAAGGTGAAATTCATTGTTTTCGTATGAAATGACCTATAGATATCAATTAGGTCTAACTGGTCTATTGTATCATTTAAAGTTTGTGTGTCCTTGTTAATTTTCTGTTTAGTTGATCTGTCCATAGGTGTGAGTGGGATATTAAAGTCTCCCACTATTATTGTGTTATTGTTAATTTCCCCTTTCATACTTGTTAGCATTTGCCTTACATATTGTGGTGCTCCTATATTGGGTGTATATATATTTATAATTGCTACATCTTCTTCTTGGATTGATCCTTTGATCATTATGTAGTGTCCATCTTTGTCTCTTTTCACTGTCTTTGTTTTAAAGTCTATTTCATCTTATATGAGTATTGCTACTCCTGCTTTCTTTTGGTCTCTATTTGCATGAAATATCTTTTTCCAGCCTTCACTTTCAGTCTGTATGTGTCCCTTGTTTCGAGGTGGGTCTCTTGTAGACAACATATATAGGGGCCTTGTTTTTGTATGCATTCAGCCAGTCTTTGTCTTTTGGTTGGGGCATTCAACCCATTTACATTTAAGGTAATTATTGATAAGTATGATCCCGTTGCCATTTACTTTATTGTTTTGGGTTTGAGATTATACACCCTTTCTCTGTTTCCTGTCTAGAGAAGATCCTTTAGCATTTCTTGGAGAGCTGGTTTGGTGGTGCTGAATTCTCTGAGCTTTTGCTTGTCTGTAAAGCTTTTGATTTCGCCTTCGTATTTGAATGAGATTCTTGCAGGATACAGTAATCTGGGCTGTAGATTATTTTCTTTCATCACTTTAAGTATGTCCTGCCAATTCCTTCTGGCCTGAAGAGTTTCTATTGAAAAATCAACTGTTATCCTTATGGGAATCCCCTTGTGTGTTATTTGTTGTTTTTCCCTTGCTGCTTTTAATATTTGTTCTTTGTGTTTTATCTTTGTTAATTTGATTATTATGTGTCTTGGGGTATTTCATCTTGGGTTTATCCTGTTTGGGACTCTCTGGGTTTCTTGGACTTGGGTGATTATTTCCTTCCCCACTTCAGGGAAGTTTTCAACTATTATCTCCTCGAGTATTTTCTCATGGTCTTTCTTTTTGTCTTCTTCTTCTGGGACTCCTATGATTCATATGTTGGTGCGTTTAACATTGTCCCAGAGGTCTCTGAGGTTGTCCTCATTTCTTTTAATTCTTTTTTCCTCTCTGTTTCATTTATTTCTATCATTCTATCTTATACCTCACTTATCCTTTCTTCTGCCTCCGTTATTCTACTGTTGGTTCCATTTAGAGTGTTTTTGATCTCATTTATTGCATTATTCATTATACAATGACTCTTTTTTATTTCTTCTAAGTCCTTGTTAAACCTTTCTTGCATCTTCCCGACCCTTGTCTCCAGGTTATTTATCTGTAACTCCAATTTGTTTTCCAGATTTTGGATCATTTTCACTACCATTATTCAGAATTCTTTATCAGGTAGCTTCCTTATCTCTTCCTCTTTTGTTTGATTTGGAGGCCATTTACCCTGTTCCTTTACCTTCTGCGTATTTCTCTGCCATTTCATCTTGTTTATATTGCTGTGTTTATGGTGGCCTTTCTGTTTTCTGGCAGTTTGTGTTTCCTCTTTATTGTGGAGGTTCCTCACGTGGGTGGGGTTAGACGGGTGCCTTGTCAAGTTTCCTGGTTGGGGAAGCTTGTGTCGATGTTCTGGTGGGTGGTGCTTGATTTCTTCTCTCTGGAGTGCAATGAAGTGTCCAGTAATGAGTTTTGAGATATCAATGGTTTTGGTGTGACTTTGAGCACCTGTTTGTGGAAGCTCAGGGTTATGTTCCTGTGTTGCTGGAGAATTTGTGTGGTATATCTTACTCTGGGACTTGTTGGCTCTTGGGTGGTGCTTGGTTTCAGTGTAGATATGGAGGCGTTTGATGAGCTCCTATCATTTAATGCTTCCTGGATTCAAGAGTTCTCTGGTGTTCTCAAGATTTGGACTTAAGTCTCCTGTCTCTGGTTTTCAGTCTTATTCTTAAAGTAGCCTCAAGACTTCTCCATCTATACAGCACTGATGATAGAACATCTAGGTTAATGATGAAAAGTTTCTCTGCAGCGAGGGACACCTGGAGAGGTTCACAGAGTTACATGGAGAAGAGAAGAGGGAGGGGGGAGAGAGAGGTGGCCAGGAGGAGAAGAGAGGAATCGAAAGGGGAGAGAGCAAGCTAGCCAGTAATCACTTCCCTATGTGCTCTCCACCGTCTGGATCTCTCAGAGATGTTCACGGAGTTACACAGGGAAGAGAAGAAGGAGGAAGGAGACAGAGGTGACCAGGAGGAGAAAAGGGAGAATCAAAAGGGGAGAGACAGATCCAGCCAGTAATCAGTTCTGTAACTGTTCTCCACAGCCTGGAACACACAAAGAGATTCACAGAGTTGGGTAGAGCAGAAAAGGTGGAGTGGGGAGATGGAGGCAACCTGGTGAAGAAAAAGGAGAGTTACAAGGGGGAGAGAGTGATCAAGCCAGTGATCTCATTCCCAAGTAAAAATGAGGGCTGAAGATTGTATCTTGAAGATACAAAGTTGATAACAAATACTAAAATGCAAAGATTAAAAATCTAAAGTAGAGGTTAGGTTCTCAAAAATCCCATATTAAAAAAAGGGAAAGAAAAAAAAAGGAAAAAAGAAAAAAAACACCAAAGTCACAAAAATTATAAAATATATATCTATGAAGTTTACTTTAAAAATAATGTCTTAAAGAAAAAGTAAATAAATAAAAAATATATAAAAATAGGGTCTTCTTTATTTTTTGCAAGGTAATAGTAGGTTATAAAAATGAAAATTGACGGAGTAATAGGGGACTTAAAAATAAAATAAGAAAATAAATTAAAATTTTAAAAATAATAAAAAAGAGTTTTTAAAATTTAAAAAATGATACTAGTAATAATATATCTAGGACTTTCTCTGGAGCTGTTATGGACAGTGTGGGGTCAGTTCATTCTCAGATAGTTCCTTGGTCCAGCTTGTATTTCTCAAGGTCTTTAGGCCCCTTCCTATGTAGTCAGTGCTAATTACAGGGTTTTAATCTGTTGCATCTGTCACTTCCAAAGCGATTCCTTCTGTTTGTTTTACCTTCTTCTGTTTGCTGGTCTCTTCAGTGTCTAATTTCCGCCCTGACACAAGGGGGGCAGTGATGGTCAGTTTTTTTTTTTTTTTTTTGTCTCACTTGTTCAGTCGTGCTGTGGGGAGGAAGGAACACTGCAAACAAATCTCAGTGGAGTGTGCTCACAATGTTTCAGCCACACTGGGTTTGCCCCGCTCACGGTGTGTATGCTTTCCCAGTCTACACTGCTCAGGCTCTAGGTTGCACTGCTGGGAACTGTCTGAAGTGGCCCCTGGGGTTGCCTGTACTTCCCAGGTCTAAGCCACTCAGGTTCTGGTTCCCAGGTACTTCACAAAGACGCAGACTTGGTTGAGCCTGATTTTTGTGCCCTTCCCATGTCCGAGCAGCTCCGGTGACCAGGTTTTTGGCTAGTGTGTTTGGGGGCTGTGTCTTTTTCCCTTCCCCCATCCCAGACGCTCAGTTTTCTGGGTGTACAACAGGCGCAGTTTCCCAGGTGTGCCGTGCTCTCCCCTGGGGAGCTGATTTTTGGCTGCGACCCTCTTGGTGGGTGTCAACCCTCCAGAGTCCCAAGAAGTCCTGGTTAGCAGTGAGGTCTGTTTTCAGTTTGGTATAGGACGCTTCTCTGGGGCCACAATTCTGCACTTCCAGCTCTGGTTGCCCTCCCCTGCCTGTCTCCTGTGGGGGATGGGCCAGTCCGTGGCAGGTTTACTCTGCTAAGTCCTTTGTTCTGTGAGCGGGCCTGGCGGTGTCTTAGGTTAAGGCTTTTTGCGGGAAAGCTATCCCACGGTCTAGGTTGCTGTCTCAATCTAGTTCCCTCAGATTGCCCACGGGACATTCAGGCTCAGTCCTAACCCAAAGCAGTGCAACCCGCCCATCCCTGCCCAGCCCCCGCTTGCTAGTTGGGGATGTGCGTCTGCGCTGCACGCCTGCTGGGTATTGCTGTTAGGTACATAAACCACGGATTTTCATTACTTAATTATTTTTCCTCCTGGTGATTTTACCCTTTGCGATTCCAAGACTCGTCACAGACCCACCGGAGAGAGTGTTTCCTGGTGTTTGGAAACTTCTCTCTTTTTTAAGACTCCCTTCCCAGGACAGATGTCTGTCCCTACCTCTTTTGCCTCTCTTTTTATCTTTTATATTTTGTCCTACCTCCTTTCCAAGACTATGAGCTGCCTTTCTGTGGGTCTGATGTCTTCTGCCAGCATTCACAAGTTGTTTTGTGGAATTTGCTCGGTGTCTAAATGTTCTTTTGGTGAATTTGTGGGAGAGAAAGTCACCTCCACGTCCTATTCCTCAGCCATCTTCAACATCTGATGATTAATTCTCAGAGGCTTCCTTGTGAGTTCCCTATGAGTTAAGTGGGATACTCGCCCACCTTCAAAATTAAATGCATGATGAGGGGAAAATATGCGAGAAATAAAAGAATACAAGGAAGTATGTCAAAGATAATGTATCTAAACTAATGATCACAATATACAAGACTCTAAAATTTCTGTTTTTATTTATAAATGCCTCAATGTCTGATTTAGCAACACTTGCTAACTATTTCTATTGAAGAAATGTGTGTTCAGAAGAAAACTCCTGAATCTTCCAATATAAATGTTGCTTGGTAAAAAAGAGCTGACTGGCACTATTACTCCACTTATACTGCACTCTTAATGGGACTTACCTATAGCTCAGATGGTAAAGAATCTGCCTGAAATTCAGGAGACTCAGGTTTGGTCCCTGGGTCAGGAAGATCCCATGGAGAAGGAATTGACAACCCACTCCAGTATTCTTGCCTGGAGAATCCCATGGACAGAGGAGCCTGGTGGGCTACAGTCTATGGGGTCCCAAAGAGTTGGACGTAACTAAGAGACTAACACACACATAACTGCACTCTTAAATCCAGATATTTTGTCATAGAAAAAGATAAAATATTTGAATTGGAACTGTCATGCATTGCCAAACTTCATCTACCTTTATGGGTCCAGTTTACTTATAACATTTGTCATTAGTGTGTGCTTGTTCTAATCCTCAAATCATACTGCTTAAGGGACATAACATATACAATAAATATTTAAAATAAGATAATAAAGGAGGTTTTGATGGTTGAAAGACTCAATGAAAATTCTACATATCTTGTTACTATAAAGCTCACAGAATTACAGATATTATAAAACTATGAAAAATTAGCATCACTGCAAAAGAACAAGGTATAACGTATGTGAACTTGACTCATATATGCAGTAGAAACTGAAAAAGAATCTGTCCTCTATTGGTGGCAAAAAAGCAATAGATCATGGAGTAACTAAGCCTCAGCTCAGTCATGGAGAAAAACATATAATTGAATGAAATAAACATGATTTATCTAGTAGTCCAAAAAAAGATGGTCAGCAGATATCTCTATAGCAATGATATTGTCAAAGTTTATTAGAAAACATTATCCAATAAATTGCCTAAGAAAGCTTCCTCTCCTAGCTACTTTCAGAAATCAATATATACGAATTAAGAAAGTGATATGCCTAAAGTGCAGGCAATATTGTAAATCAACTATACTTCAATTAAAACAATAAAAAAATAGGAAAGTAAACTTAAAAAAAAAATCACCAAAACTTTAAATGGATGAATTATATCCCCAATAAAGCTGTAAACCAAAAGAAGATGAAAGCAAAATAAATATTGTTATAAACTAAAACAAGGGGAATTTTCCATTTCAAAGGTGTCATTAATTTAGCAGTGAGAACATCTATGTCACTGCTTCTGATATGAAAATCTAAGTTTAGAATAGAATTGTAATTGTTTCAATTGTTTGGTTGAGATCAGAGGCATAAATCCTAATCTGAACAGTATAGAGTATCAGTTTCAATGTACCAGTGTTTGAGTTATTCATAGACAGTTCCAGACAAGCTATCTAAATTATGCACTGACTCAGATGGCACTGACTGAACAGAAGCAAGGACTTTCAACAGTCACTAGGAAAAAAAGGAATGGAAAATTGCCCAATCTGTGAAAATGGAAAGAGTACATACAGGATAGGCTGAATTTGCAACTACACCTAACAGTATTGTAAAGCTAAAGACCTGGGAATAGTGTATTTAATACACATAAGAGTGCTATTCAAATACACCTTGAAATTGCTTTCTTCTTTTCTACTTCTTTGAATAAAATATGTTTCAAAACCTTTTAAAACCTTGACTTATTTTACTTAAGATGTCACTGTCTATTTTTTCCCATACATTCAGAATAGGGCATACAGTTGAAATGAATATGTATGATTTTATTTTAGACCGTCCTCAGTACTATGCCACAGACAGAGTGAAAACATTTGTTTCTCAGAGATATAACGGGTGAATTTTGATGCTGCAAGGTGAGACAATGGGTAGGCAAAAGACTTAAAACATTTTCAATAGAGGCTTAGAGTTTTTCACTAAGGGATGAGGAAAAGGACACAATACAGGCACCCCCATCCACTTTTTTGGCATAAGAGGAAAGAAAAATAACATTGTTAAAGAAACAGACCAAATTGGGACCAGTCAGTTGGGACCTTACAGAAAAATACTTGAAAAAAATATTCAGTGCATCAGAGTTTTAAAAAGAAGACTTCTCTCAGCATTGATTTTCCTAGGATATTTCTACACACACCAAAGAACCGGTTACAACTGCCTGAATTAGGGCTAAGGAGTAGCTCATTGCTTGTGATATGCATTTCCTTATATTTTACATGAAGTCAGAGGACCCTAAAAAGAAGATTTATAGATCCCTATATAATCAAGCATTTGCTACTACATTTGTTGAATACTCCACATTTTATTTTGGAAAAGTAGAAGTCAGTTTCCTTTGGATTAAGTCAGTTCTGTTAAGCTCATCAAAATTTGGAAATTTAAAATAAGACAAATACAGCAAATATTTATAAAAAGTAAACATGATAGGATAGTGTGCTAGTGATAGTTTCAGGGCAGGCCATCCCAAGATATATTGCTTTGGTATATTAATTATTTTTAATTAAAGAAATAAGAAAGAGCAAGTGCAAGGACACTCTGACCTTCCTTTGTCCCTCTAATAATAGGAAATGAATATCCAATAGGAAAGATATCTTTCCAGTTCAAGGAGAAAGATAGAGATTCTCATCACCAGAGTCAGAGAAGTCAGGGCTGAAAGGTTGCACAGAAAAACCTCGCTATTTTACTTCTTTACTAAGTTTACTACCCCAAACCCAAATATTGTCAATTCTTCACAAATTTATTGTTTCTTTATCTGAAAGGTATAAAAGCTGCCTGCTTCGATTACTTCTTTGAGCATTATGAGCTCCCATACATATGAAATTAAATTTACTTTTCTCCTGTTAATCTATCTTATATCAATTTAATTATTAGACCAGCCAAAGAATTTAATAGGGAAAAGTTTTCATTTTCTACACTAGGAATTGAAAGGATACAGAAGAAATATGTACTTTATTAACATGAACTCACAATCCAGTTGTGAACACTATGTTTATGTGTAGAAATGGATGGACAGATCACAGATGACTTTATGGAAGAAAGGTTTCCAGAAATACTGAGAGAGGGACAGTTTTTTAAATGTCAAATGTAACAGAAATTCTGGAAATAGTAAGCAGAAAATCTTGGGCAAATGATGAAAGGGTTATATTTCAACTGGAAGAAAAGATTTTAGATTATAGCAGGAAATGTGTGGTGGGAAAATGTAGTTAATAGAGATGATTCCCTCAATTTAGTAGTGAATTGCAGCAATGGCTAAAGAGTATATTGTCTACTTGGAGGGGTGGCTATTTCATACTTATTTTCCTTGACAAATGACATTTATGTATATTTAAAGGAAAAATGGAAGTGGCGTGTAGAAAGAGACTAAAGAGCTAGATACTTCAACAATTAAAAGGGAAAAAATGAGATACTAGAAAGAAAATCAGAGATATATTGGGGTTACAAAGATGGTTTCCGTCTTAGGACAGTAGGACCTAAAGTGATTCAGGGTTGGAAGTTGTAAAAGAAATTTGAAGATGGTTGAAAAGGTTTGGGAAAGTCATTCAAGGCCCAGGACATAAAGCTAATGAAAAGGAGCATAGAAAGACTTCTCAACAATACCTAGAGCCACAGGGGAAGTTTAATACTGTGAATGGGTAGTAAGTACAATTTTGTGATATTTTTCTCCTTTTGCCAAAGAGTATTCAGTGACCTATGGAGAATACAATCTGTGATGGGACTACAGTTGGAAATTGACACCATAAACAGAGTGAGAATCCAAGAATGAAAAGTCAAGAATGGCAATGATGAGATAGGGAAAGAAATATAAACAGGGAGAAATCTCATAAATTGGGATATAAACAATTAGAAGATCTAAGAAGGAAAAGTTCAAGCTAACCAGTTAGGATAATATAATACAGATAATCAAGTTATGGTAATAAAACGAGAAACACTTCAAAATCATGGAGTCCTTGTAATCACTGTATATAAGGGCTATAGGATCAACAAACCCAGCAATAAAAATAAATAAAATAAAAAATAGATCAACAAAAAGAAACGTGTAAGACAAAATAGATATTTATTTATGGTGACAACTACATTAACAGTTTTAACATTGAATATCAGGTGCAAGCAGAAGTCTTGAATAAGCACAGAAGGAGAATCCAAAGATCAAACCAGAGATGTCCTTCAAATTATCTGTCACTTTTTTGCTACTAAATTTTCAGTCACTACCCACTGAGTTAAATAATCTATTCTAAAGCAAAATAATAAGCTGTTAAGACACTACCAAAGGACTCAGAGTATACCTGCAGTACAATGTCCCTGGAAGATCCTATCTATGGAACATATGTAGGAAAAAGGTAAACAGGTTTGCTTGTAGGTGGTAATGCTAAATTAGAGCACTTAGTGTGATTTAACTTTCTCATAGCATTATTAACATTCAATTGAATGGTTGATAAGGAAAACTGTTTAGTATAGAAGAAATAGCATTCACAATTGCTTTAGATTTAGCTTCATGCATTGGTTAGCTTATCATGCTGCAAAACATATGTATAAAAATAGTCTTTCATTAAAGCCAAGGCCTGTGGATGCATCTCTTCATAAACATACCCTTAGAACTAGTTTCATTTAAGAGATAACCTTTAAAAAATATCTCAATATGCTGTGTTGTAGTCAAACTTCTAAATTATGCAGTTAGGATAATTTATGATGAAGAAACTTCCCTATATTCCTGGATTCTTGAATAGGATAAGGGAAGAAGTGCCTTGGAGACACCAGTAAAATGGATAATATATATATATATATATATTCCTTCACATTGTCATTGCCTCCCTCTTCTTCATGTAGCCTTGGAGAAAATGTTTACACAAACACCAGAGGTCTGGAAGAGGAGAGGCCAATGACAGACAATGGCTTTTATTTGCTTTTTGACTATAGCTACTCTTTCTGATACCTGCTAGCCTAGTCTGAAAGAAACCACTTTTTAAATTCACCTCAGGCAAATATAGAGAAATAAGAAATATACTTCTTTGAGGATCTCAGTTCTGTTTCTGCCATCTTCAGTTTAGCACTTTTGTGAACATACTCTTTAACAAGCATGGCCATTTGTGCAAACCCTGAGGGCAATTTGGACTCAGGCTTAGCTAAAGGGGGAGGGATCTTGAAAAAAAAAAAGTCTAAGTGGAAATTTTTAGGTTAGTATTAAGGGAACCAGTTTGTGTTTGAGCAAGAAACGTTAGTTTGTTTTAATATTAACCAGGTTCAAGCAATTGTACTTCTCTCAAGTTGAAAATAAGCATTGCTAACAGTAATGTATTCAATCACAGGTGGCTATGTGTTGAAATGTGGTTTCCCCTTAAGTAACTCTTAGCCCTCCCGTACTAAAGAATGATGGCACTATGGAGTATGGCATTTGCTTTGTTTTTCTCTTTGAATGTCACTAGCTTCTCTATGAAATGTAATCTTTTAAAAGGGAGGTAGAAAAACATGTCTATCTCTGTACTTTAAACCTCTGATTTGGAATCTAAAACTAGTCTGTTTGGTGAAGCCTCTGAAGTCATTTAAATGTAACTAGCTGGGGCAGTCATTGAGCAACTCGAGGTCCTTTGATGTTTGAGTCTCTAGATCCTTTGATGTTTGAGACTCTAGGACAAAGTATTCATTTAGATACTTCATTCTTGGCTAATATGGGGCCCCCTTTTTTTTTTTTTTACAAATGCAGGAAACTTATATTTTTCACTTTGAATTAAACTGAAAATAAAAGTCATATTTTATAATCTAAATTTAAAAGCCTACGTAGGTGAAGTTCAAGAGTTCAATAGATTAGTTGAACTTTTTATGGAAACATTTGCAATAAATCCAAAGTTAATGAATATTCTGACACCATATATTTAAGGTTTATAGCTTCTTGAATTTAATATCCAAAATCAAATGTATATATAAATGTAATGAACCAAAAATAAAGGGCATCAGAGGACAGACCTAATCTCCACAGTATATGTTAACCATATTACATCAAGCCAGGTATGGAGTGAAAGGGCTTGATAAGGAGTCTGTAGCATCATCAGAGTTGACAGAGGTAAATATTTTTTTAAATATTATTCTTCCAGAAGCATCTTAAAACATTAAACATATTCAGGGTGATTACTAAAACATACATACATAAAAAACAATTTTGATATGAAAGAAGTATTTGTTTTATGATTTCAAGTTTTTCTCTTTTTTAAAAGGTATTCTGGACAAATTGTCTGGATTCAAACCATATCTCTTCTACATGTGAGCTCTATACTTTGGCAAGTCACTTAAGCTCTCTGTACCATGATTTCCTCATCTGTTAAAGAGTTTATAGGATTCTTGTTAGGACTAAATTTTTAGTAGGTATAGAGATACAGATGTGGGTATAGAAGTATAGATATATACATATATGCACTTATATGTATGCACACATACACACACACACAGTGCTTGGAACAGAGTAAGCACAATATTAGTGAGTTAATTTTACTGTGTTTACTTTGGTATAGAAAGGTGCTGGGAAAAATGACCAAGGGCTCACAGCTGTCCCTTTCTTATCCCGTGCTTTGAGGCAGGAGAGAAGTAGGCAGGGCACAACCATTAAAATAATGACACAGTTGTTGAGAAAAACAGGATGCCACAAAAACTGGTTAGAACCTACTAGGTCCAAGATGGTGGAAGATTTCACTTCCAACGGACCTCGAGCCTCATTATATGCTCATTGTAATGCGTTAGCATATGCTAAATGACATACACTGGTGCCATGATAGTTTGGAGGCCAACAGTGAAAGACCCAAAAGTTGGCGATGTCCCAATTCTTGGAAGTCTCTGCACCTTCCCTGAAATAATTGGAATAATCCACTTGCTAGCCTATGAAATTACCTAGCCCATAAAAACTAGCAACCTGTATCCCCCAGGGCCCTCTCACATTCTGAGATGGAACAAATTCTGCCTATGGAGTGTATGTCTGCCTGAATAAATTGGCTTCTATTCTACTTGGACTCTCTCTTAGATCCTTGACTGTGCAAAACCAAGACCTTCCCTTGGGGGCCCAACCCAGGGACTTGCCTGAAACCTGGGATATGACCATTCTCTTGCTACCTCCTTCTCTTACAAGACTTTGTCTTGACCAAACTTTAGTCAGGCATCTCTCTTTCTTCCAGGTTCCAGAGCTCTGCTTGCTCCCAAGCAATGAGCAAGCACTAAAACTGTGGAACAAGTCCCCTTTATAAGGGTCTCCTGGGAATCAGCTAACCACAGCAAGACACTTTTCCTGGTGGATCCCACCGGTCACTTATCAAGCTTGTCCAGTTTCTTCTTTAAAAAGTCTGTTTATTTCTGCTTACGTTTTTTAACTTAAAAAAAATAAACTTTTTTGTTGTTGTTGAATTTTAAGAACTTGCAGATTTCTGAGATCAGACCCTTCTCTCTATTCTGAATAAAATCGCTCCCTAAGCCTAGATTTGCTTTGATTTGACAAAAAAAAAAAAAAATCCTTCACTAAAACCACCATTTCCATTGCTCCTTATATCGAGATTATATTAATGTTTTAATATTCACAATTGAAATGTTCTAAGTTAAAATTTCATGAGCCAAGTATTTTCTGAATTCGCCCCAGACATTGTATACAAAGGCCTAATTTTTAAAAAAATAAAAAATACTTTTCTATCTATAGAATAACTACACTAGGTAAAATTTGCCATTATTTCTGCTCTTCAAAATTCCAACTTATGACTGAACAAACAGGCCCACTTCTAAATTTATCAAATGATTGAGAATGTTGGAACACCTAAAATTTGTGGAGCTTCTCTCTTTCACTTTATATAGCTAGTAACATTTCATTACCCTTCCTTCCCTCCCTTTTAATTGTAGAACTCTTCTATGACCTTTTGCCTTCTGGGAGTTAATTCTCAAAAAGTCATCATTCCAAGGTCACAGTGACAAGATAGTTCAGAAAGGCATTTGGAAATTCAGAAAGTGAAAATTTTCTAATGCTGATATTTTAGTTTATCTTTCAAATACTAATGAAAATACATCTTGACGTTCTACTCAGGTACCATTTTCTGGTAATTCTCACACTTGATAAAGCCATCCAGGGCTAACAGAGTACCTCTAGCATAGTCTAGACCATCCTTTGGTAAGTTCTTTTTCAAAAACAAAATCTAGTCTCCCAAATTATAGGAGGATAATTAATCTTACAAAAAAAAATCACATTTAACCTAGCATATGGTTACAGCAATATTTTGTTTCCTAATATGAACAGCATTTAAGGCTTACTGATTTTAATTTCCAAAATATCTTCCATCAGAAGCTTAAGGGAAACCCATTTCTTTCAACCTCAAAACATGGTGAAGAAACCAAGGCATAAATTCTAGGAAATAAATGTCAGTGAATTATTTTTATTTTTAGTGGTGGTGCAGTCTAATCAATGAGGTAATTAAAATTAAACAATATGTGTGACCTAGTTTATTTATTATTTTTTATTTTATTTTATTTATTTATTTATTTTAGTTGGGGGCTAATTACTTTACAATATTGTAATAGTTTTTGCCATACATTGACATGAATCAGCCATGGGTCTACATGTGATCCCCTTCCTGGAACCCCCACCCACCTCCCTCCCCATCCCATCCCTCTGGGCCATCCCATTGCCCCGGCCCTGAGCCCTTGTCTCATGCATCGAACATGGAATGGTGTTCTGTTTCACATATGATAATATACATGTTTCAATGCTATTCTCCCAGAACGTCCCACCCTCACCTTCTCCCTCAGAGTCCATAAAATTGTTCTATGCATCTGTGTCTCTTATTCTGTCTCGCATATAGGGTTATCGTTACCATCTTTCAAATTCCATATATATGCATTAGTATACTGTATTGGTGTTTTTCTTTCTGGCTTACTTCACTCTGTATAATGGGCTCCAGTTTCATCCGTCTCAGTAGAACCGATTCAAATGTATTTTTTTTAATGGCTGAGTAATATTCCATTGTGTATATGTACCACAGCTTCCAATGAAACAAAATAGAAAGCCCAGAGATAAATCCACGCACCTACAGACACCTTATCTTCGACAAAGGAGGCAAGAATATACAATGGAGAAAAGACAATCTCTTTAACAAGTGGTGCTGGGAAAACTGGTCATCCACTTGTAAAAGAATGAAACTAGAACACTTCCTAACACCATACACAAAAATAAACTCAAAATGGACTAAAGATCTAAATGTAAGACCAGAAACTATAAAACTCCTTGAGGAAAACATAGGCAAAACACTCTCCGACATAAATCACAGCAGGATCCTCCATGACCCACCTCCCAGAATATTGGAAATAAAAGCAAAAATAAACAAATGGGACCTAATTAAAATTAAAAGCTTTTGCACAACAAAGGAAACTATAAGCAAGGTGAAAAGACAGCCTTCAGAATGGGAGAAAATAATAGCAAACGAAGCAACAGACAAACAATTAATCTCAAAAATATACAAGCAACTTCTGCAGCTGAATTCCCGAAAAATAAACGACCCAATCAAAAAATGGGCCAAAGAACTAAACAGACATTTCTCCAAAGAAGATATACAGATGGCTAACAAACACATGAAAAGATGCTCAACATCACTCATTATTAGAGAAATGCAAATCAAAACCACAATGAGGTATCATTTCACACCAGTCAGAATGGCTGCTATCCAAAAGTCTACAAGCAATAAATGCTGGAGAGGGTGTGGAGAAAAGGGAACCCTCTTACACTGTTGGTGGGAATGCAAACTAGTACAGCCACTATGGAGAACAGTGTGGAGATTCCTTAAAAAACTGGGAATAGAACTGCCATATGACCCAGCAATCCCACTGCTGGGCATACACACCGAGGAAACCAGAATTGAAAGAGACGCGTGTACCCCAATGTTCATCGCAGCACTGTTTACAATAGCCAGGACATGGAAGCAACCTAGATGTCCATCAGCAGACGAATGGATAGTTTATTTTTTTAATAGTAAAAAACTTCAATTTTTTCTGGAAAGCTTGACTGTTCATATATACATGAGCAGAACTTAAAATTTTCACATTGAAGGAGGCAAAAATATACAATGTGATAAAGTCTCTTCAAAAAAATGTTGCTGGGAAAACTGAACAGCTTCATGTAAAAGAATCAAACTGGACTACTTTCTCACACCATACAGAAAAAGAAACTCAAAATGGATTAAAGACTTAAATGTAAGACCTGAAACCATAAAACTCCTAGAAGAGAACATTGGAAGCATGCTCTTAACAATATTTGGTGGGGGGGGGGTCTGTTTCTCAGGGAAGGGAAACAAAAGCAAAAATTAAGCAAACGGGACTACATCAAACTCAAAAGGTTTTGCATAGCAAAGGAAACCATCAACAAAACGAAAAGACAACCTGTTGAATGAGAGAACATATCTGCAAATGATATAACTGATAAATGGTTAATATTCAAAATGCACAAAGAACACTTACAACTCAACACAAGAAAACAACCTGATTAAAATGGGCAGAGGAACAGAATAGACATTTTTTTCAAAGACATACAAATGGTCAACAGACGCACGAGAAGATGCTCAACATCACCAATCATCAGAGAACTTCAAATCACACCTGTCAGAATGGCTATCATTAACAGACAACAAATAACAAATATTGGTGAGGATGTATGGAAAAGGGAACATTTTTGTGTACTTTCGGTGGAAATGCAATTGGTATAGATACTGTGGAAAACATTATGGAGTTTGCTCAAAAAAATTAAAAATAGAACTGCCATATGATACAGCACAAAAACACTAAATCAGAAGGATATATATATATATATACTCCAGCTCTCATTGCAGCATTATTCACAATAACCAAGATATGGAAGACACCTAAGTGTCCCTCAGTAGATGAATGGATAAAGAAAATGTAGTATTATGTGTATGTGTAATAGAACATTATTCAACCATTAAAAATCATGCCATTTGTGACAACATGGCTGAATATAGAAAGTATTTTGCTAAGACAAATAAATCAGACAAAGACAACAACTGTAGGATCTCATATGCAGAATCTAAAACCCAAAACAAAACAAAAACAGACTCATAGATACAGAGAACAAAAAGGTGGTTGGCAGAGGGGAGGGAAGTGAATGAAAAAGGTAAAGAAGATTAAGAGGTAGAAACCTCCAGTTTTAAAACAGGTAAGTCACGTGGATGTAATATACAGCATAAAGAATATAGTTAATAATATTGTGATAACATTATATGGTTGTACATGGTTACTGGACTTATCACAGTGGTGATCATTTCATAATGTATCCAAATGTCAAATTACTATGTAATACATCTGAAACTAACATAATATTGTACATCAACTACATTTCAATTAGAAAAAAATTCACATTGAAATATGACATTTTAAAGCCCAATTTCTCAGAGAACATCAATCTACTGATTAATCAGGTTTATAGTATTTTTCTCTGTGACCTTATCCGACATCATCATGCTTCATATTTACTAACTTTTGCCGTCACTGTTAATGGTGAACTGACACCAAAATGGCCCCTTCTATTGCTAAAATTTATCATAAAATAACCGTATTAGCAGAACATTCACAAAGTGATGCTGTCAGAAGTATGTTGTTTTGGCACATTGGGAAAAGAAAGTGTTGGTGAAAAATAAAATAAAATAAGCCTTGAAAATTGCTTCCAGGACTGTGTAAGTAATACAAAATGTATAGACAACTCAGCTTGAAGCTCTTTTAAGGTAGAATTACAACATATGTCATCTTAAATACTTAGAGTTTTAACTGCACTTAGTAGCTACCATAGCTTCAGAAATTTAAGAAAAGATAGCACAACAAAGTTTGAAGTCAATTTTCTTTGAAATTTGCATCTTACCTTTACTGTCTTTTTCCCCTCAGATTTCCGCTGATTTAGGATAAAATGTAGGCAAAGGAAGCAAAGGAAAACAAAACAAAAACAAAAAAATCAGCTTCAATTTGTTATTGCAAGTACATTAAAAAATGTCAATATTCTCAGTGCAATAATATACAATTTTGGTCTTCTAGTGAAACTGTTTTTATTTGTTGCATTCTTCAGTGGTTTCAGGAAAAGTATATAACAACATTGTAAATACCATGCAACAATATGTAGAACAATATAAAACTTTCGATTGGCATCAAAAATTGTTATATGCTTAGCTCACATAGGCATTAGCCAAGAAAAAACATCTTTCCACTTAGATATTCTATTATATCATTTATTTTCCATTCATTTTAAAATGGATGAGTTTTTATCTCAAGCATGAATACATTTCTTAAAAAAAAAAAATCTAACTGGTTGGAGATTCATGATTTAGGAGTAAACATAAATATCTATACAGCTTTAGATACTATCCCTAAATACCTAAATATTGATTTTTGTGGGTCTTAGGAACACCTTAATTCAATTCTATTCAACTAAATCCTTTTTGCAGCCATCCTGGTAAAGTCATTCTTTTCCCTTTTATTTAAGACTTCTTTTTTCATCCCATTCAACCTCAGGAAATGAGCAGTAAACTGATTTTGAAGACTCCTTAAGCATTTAGGCCATTTATCCCTTGAATTCATTCTCCTTTGTATGGGATGAATACATCACATGATAAAAGTATCATGTATCTAACATTTCTAGCTAATTATGGTCCCCAAAGTCCTTTCTCCTTGTATTTTATCACAGTTTCCTATCACAGTTACAGTTGTGTAAACATTTCTTTGAGCATCACAGAAAATCGGGGAGGAGATAGAGTTGAATTTGAAATAAGGGTATGTACAAAAAGAGATACAATAAATATAATAAGAGAATGAATGCTGCTACACAGTGCTTTTATATGATTCCAGATTTACTTGTTCATGAAAAATATTAAGTTGTTTTGATCTAAGAAGAAAGTTTTAAGAGTATTATTGTTTTGATAAGAGAATTGAAGTTGTGATGTCAAGGTGTCATCATCAACATTTGCAATTGCTGATAAGTACTCAGTAGTAGTTCAGATGCTAAGGGGCACTACTGGGGTCTTATCAATTAAGAACAGATGAAGATGCAACTATGTCAAGGAGATATTAAGAGTACAAATATCCAGAGTCTGTGAGAACCATCTGAGAGTGTTCAGTCCAGACAAGGTGACTCTTGCTGATCTAAATAGCTCTCTGACTTTGGAGTATTAACTCCTGCCTAGGAAGGTGGATCTCTGCTTAGCAGTGGTGAAAATCATGCAGTGGCCTGGAAGAAAGAGATTATCATGCTGGTCAGCCTTAATGCCTTCATTTTCTAGTGATAGGCTCTAGTAACTAGGGACTTTCTTCTTTGCACTAACAACTGAACATCAGTTCACAGTGAGCTAAGCTCTCTCTCCCAAGAGCCATCTCATAGAAATGTTAAGGAATTGTTCAAGGAAACCGACTGCTTTGGCCAGATGCAATGATAATCTCTTGCCTGAGTTGTCTTGAAACAGGAGGTCCTGATAAAGAATATGATGCTGCCACTGAAAAATAACTGGGAGAATTCGGAAGGGGTCAAAGAAAGGGGGAGAAGATGATATGTCCTCCCAATCTCCCAGAAACCCTCACAATGAAATCTATCTTGGCTGAGAGATGCAAACACCACCGGGGAGGACCCTCAGTCAGATCAAATATGAGCCAAGAAAGATGATTGGTCAGCAACAACCCAGAAGCTAACCTCATTATCATAAAACCTAAGATTGCACACTATGTGGCAGAGCATTCCTTCTGGTTTCTCTTACCCTCCTGCCCTCCACCAAAGCACCCTTTTACAATAAAGTCTTTTGCTTTGTCAGTACATGTGTCTCCTTGGACATTTCATTTCCAAATGTTAGACAAGAGCCCACTCTCAGGCTCTGGAAGGGGCCCCCTTCCTGAAACAGAAAGGTACACCTCAGATAAACTTGGACCTTATTCCTTTCATCGTGCCCTTTGTCTGGAATAATAGTATAATTAACCTATCATTGGTTTGGAGTATGTTATTTCTTTATTGGCTTATTAAGGGACATTATCTGTATGCTATTGGCTTGTGAAATTATAATCCCCAGAGTAGACCTGTATTAAATAAAATATTGGCAAAGATAATCTCATTCTCTGAGCATAATTTGCCTTGAAACAAAACAAAGGCCCCTTATTTTGTTATCCAATGACTTATTTCAGACCAAAAGGGGTATAGCTATATATTTTTTGTCCTGTCATTTTAATATAATTTAAGTTTGCAAAAATGATATTTGAGACAGATATCCTGACATGGGCACAATTCTATTATATAAGGAAATCAAAGTGCTTTTTTTTCTTTCCACTTTGGATAGTTATTTTTAGCCTTAAGTATCCATATTGTTCTTATGTGTTGATCAAATTCAGCCATCAATGGCTCTGTGTTAGAATTTCATTTGTCTGTGAAGGCATAGCCTGAGCATAATGCTTTGAATAATCTCTTTGAAGAAAAAGTCCTTGGATTTTAATGTATTAAAACAATTGGTATTTATATCTTCCTTTATTATGAGTGATAATTCTTAAATAACAGGTTAAAAATGTCAACTTTCCTACAAAAAAACACTCAAAACTTTATCCATATCTAAGACGATAACACTCATGTCAATGTATGGCAAAACCACTACAATATTGTAAAGTAATTAGCCTCCAATTAAAATAAATAAATTAAAAAAATAAAAATACCATTCTTTCTTTTATAGAACAACAATAGATCTTTCTATATTTGCTCCATTAGAATTTACTTTCAAGAACACAGTAGATTTTACTTAGATGTTTTACCTTTTATTACTGAGCAACTCAAAATCCTTAGCAAGACAAGTGAAAATATGAAAATATTAGTTATATCTATCTTGGTAAATTAGTGAATTATTGAAAAATTAATGACAATATTTAAGGCTAGTCAAATATTGAGGAGAGCACTTCTTTATCACCGCAGTGAAAAAAGACAACTTCAGAATATGTGTTTATTTCCTTAAATTATACATTTTAATTAAGATCAATTGCCTATGCTGTGCTACTTTTGCCCTTGTTTGAGAATTTCTATTGAGAAAAGCTCAAAATAGATCAAGTGGGAAATATTAAAATGATAGTCTTTGCATTTTTCTTATCACATAGACATAACACAATCTGTCACTATAAGTGGGCCACTCTCATGACAACTAAACAAGCATTAGAATTAAAAGAAAACACAGAAATATATTGGCAGGTATGTGAGTAGATTGGCAAATTGATACCAGATTTGATGATAGAAACATTTTTAAAAAAATAAATTCTGGAAGGGAAAACACATGCTGAAAAGGAACTTCTATTTTAATGAGGATATGGATTTTTAACCATTTTATGTTTTTTAAAATAACCCCAAGTGGTGAATACTGAATCATCAAAATCACTGTCCAAATGAAATTATTTATAGTGAAGGAGGGAGAAAAGTTCACCAGTCTGAACTTTATGAGCTCAGAAATTTCTATAATATACACTCATCAAGTAGTTTTCACACATTCTTATCAACCTCTAGGTGTAAATAAATTCTCTTACTATCAATAAATGAACATTTCTCCAATTTTATCTAATTTTCAAGATTGATAGAGCTGATTGACTCATTAAAAAGAGGGGCGAGATATAGAGCAGAAGAGAAGCAAGTATGTTAATATCAAGGGAATGATCCAACTAGGGTATCAACCTCAAAATTTAGTTAGCTCTCTTCTGTATCACACAGAATTAGCATAGTAGAATATGGTGGCAGATAAGTCATCACAGTGAAGAGTTATTCAAGTATACACTGAGGCTGTAACTGTATTGGTATAATTTAAAGAAATAAGAGCAAATGATTTTGGTATTCCTCCATATCTATGTGTGTATTTTAGCTTTGTCTGTTTTCAGCCTGTGCATTCAGAACAAAAGCAGCAAGAACAAAGTATGAGGTCAATACAAGAAGCGATCTCTAACCCCAAAGAATATGGCCTCCCTGCAGGTTCTCTGAGAAATCCTAATTCCTTCTTTTACCCATCTCCAGGTTTACCACTTCTCTTCCTTTGCGTGTGAAGTACAGTTGTTACCTTCATTCTGTCTTCATGTATTGATGTTGCTTGCAGAGCATATGTTCTCTTGAGTATAACTATTAAGAATTTCTGATCGCTAAGGCTAATGATAGATGAAGTGTTAGTCACTCAGTCTTGTTTGACTCTTTGCAACCCCATGGACTGTAGCCTACCAGGCTCCTCTGTCCATGGGATTCTCCAGGCAAAAACACTGGAGTGGGCAGCCACTCCCTTCTCCAGGGGATCTTCCTGACCCAGGGATCGAACTTGGGTCTCCCACATTGCAGACAGATTCTTTACCATCCGAGCCACCAGGGAAGCCCCAATGACAGAGTAAAACGCGTAGGAACTAAAGTCAGAAGCCAAGGACACCACATTTCTGAACACAGGTAACAGAAAGAGGGAGAAATATGTTAGAGAACAAAGACACCAGACCTTATCCTTAATTATTATCCTGCCTGCTGATTAGGAAAGAAATAGAACAGTATGTGTACAGAGACAATGCATTTAATAAGAATAGATAGATTTTAAAAGCTTATTACAATGATCACTCAATAAAGCATCAACCATCATTAATTTTTTTTTTAATTGAAGAATAGTTGGTTTACAATGTTGTATTAGTTTCTGGTGTACAGTAAAGTGATTCAGTCATGCATACATATATATATATATATATATTCTTTTCATACTCTTTAGCCTTATAGATTATTACAAAATACTGAGTATAGTTCCCTGTGCTATACAATAGGTTATCTATTTTACATATAGTAGTCTGTATATGATAATCCCAAATTCTTAATTTGTCTCTCCCCTTCTTCCCTTTTGGTAACTGTACATTTGTTTTATATGTCTGTGTGTCTATTTCTGTTTTGTATATAAATTCATGGTCTTCCCTGGTGGTTCAGTTGACAAGGAATCTGCCTGCAATGCAGAAGACCCAGGTTCGATCCATGGGTCAGGAAGATCCCCTGGAGAAGGAAATAGCATCTCACTCCAATATTCTTCCCTGGGAACTCTCACGGACAGAGGAGCCTGGTGAGCTACAGTCCATGGGGTCGCAAGAGTCGGACACGACTTAGAGACTAAACCACCACCACCATATAAGTTCATTTGTATCATTTATATTTTTAGATTCTATATATAAGAAATATATGATATGTGTCTTTCTCTCCCTGGCTTACATCACTTGGTATGATAATCTCTATGTCCATCCAACTGTGACTCAGTTTTTGTCAGTTGGACCAGGTGCAATAGCAAACTGAGATGTTCATTGTGGTCAAAAATAACAAAAAGCACTTCTGATGACCCGAGCAGGGCTGTGATGGTAACTTTTCTGAATGGCATAGTCAAATTGAAAACACTTATGACTATATACACAGAGTAGATATTAAATAAATATTTGTCTAACAAATGGCCAAAATTGGGTGAGAAGTTTAAAAAAAATCTTTATGGTACATGTGTGTTTATAATATAACAAATTAGAAGCCTAAGGAATCAGGTCTAATATTAATAGTATACCAGGCAAGCCTACCCCTCCCCCTAATCTACACTTTAAAAATATCAGAATGTGAAGTATAATTTTTACTTGGTTTAAATCTCCATGTAACTACCATGGCCTAGTTTATTTGTTTTAGTAGGCTGGTACATGTGACATTGTATTTCAGAAATTGATTCAATTATCAACTTAGAGTGTTGTTGGCTTCAGTGGAAAGATATTGGTGAATTTAATAAAAATAATAAACTTAAATGTACTCAACCTGTTTACTATTTTCTTTCTAAAATGTAAATCACCATTTCAAAAGAACACATTTATGAGAATATATCTAGGTATTTTTATTGCCTTATTCTCTTTTTTTCTAAATTTGAGATTGGTATAAAAGTTGTACACATAGTGTCAACTCATCAGTAAAGAGATTATGAAATTTGAAATCAGAAGATCAGGTTTTAGTCCTAAGTTCACAAGTAGCTATGTGAACTTATCCAGGCAAAACTTTAGAAGGCTGTATCTTCCTCCTACACTAAAACCAAAGCATTAGCTTCATTTAATGATGATCATGATGGGCTTCTCTGGTGACTCAGATGGTAAAGAATCTGCTTGCAATGTGGGAGATCCAGGTTCGATCCCTGTGTCAGGATGATCCCCTGGAAGAGGAAATGGCAACCCACTCCAGTATTCTTGCTTAAAGAATTCCATGGACAGAGGAGCTTGGAGGGCTCCAAGGGGCCGCAAAGAGTTGGACACAACTCAGAGGCTACACTCAATGATGATAGTGATAATGATTGTGACAATGACAGGAATAATATTACTACAACTTTCACTGCCACTAGTATCATCACCTTTCATTTATTGAGTGTGAAGCATTTCAGTAAATGTTTTACAAGTATCATCTCACTGAATTGATATAGTGACACTTTGATGTGAGAAAATTATCATTCCCATTTTGCAAAGAGGAATATGTGAATCAAAGAGGTGAAGAAATTTATTTAGTCACTCTACTTGTAAGGTGTAGAAGCTTTCAACTCAGCTTTTCTGGATTCTAAAATTCTACAATGTAAGCTCCATGGCAGCACACATTTTGTCATTTTGAGTTTTGGAATTCTGCTATATTCTTAATGCCTAAAACAGTGCCTGGTACTAAGGAGACCTGCAATAAATATCTATAGATTGAACTAAATAACAAGATATTCCTCCATTTTTTAATTGCATAGATAATTAGAGCTGGGGCATAATTGATTATGACTCTTATTGGAAAGTACAAATTTTAGAGCTTCAGCAATTGGATTCAACTGTTGCCTTGGTCACCTATTACCTATGTGACCCCAGGCATGTTTCTTCTTGTCATTTTGGCTTAGTTTAATCATCTATAGAATAGAGAAATATGAGTTCCTACTTTAGAGTATTTGTTACAAGGGTTAAAGTAAACTAGGAGCATCGAACAGTAGTTGGCTATTTTAATAGTATATATATGTTAGTTCTTATTGCTGGCGATTCATATTAACACATTTGTTGATATATAACTTACATACTGTAGAATTCATCCATTTAAAGGATAAATTCAGTGTTCTTTTGTATATTCACAAGTACCTGCAACCATCATTATAGTCAATTTTAAAGTATTTTGTCACCTCAAAAAGAATCCCCACACCCTTTAACTGTCACCCCCAACCTTTCATTTCTCCCAAGCTTTAAACAACCATTAACCTACTTTCTATTTCTCTGTTCTGGACTTATGAATAAAATCACATAATATGCAGCCTTTTGTGGCTGGTTTCTCTCACTTATCATAATGATTTCAAGATTCAGCCATGTTGCATCATATTTCAGTAAGTCATTCCTTTTTTATGTCCAAGTAAGATTTCACTGTATAGATATACCATATTTTGTTTAAAAACTATTCAATTAATGAGGATTTGGGCTATTTACACCTTTTGGGTATTATGAATAATGTTACTCATAAACACATACAGAGGTTTTTGCTTGGACATGTGTTTTCATTTCTCATGGGTATACTTGTATACCTAGGAGTGAAATGGCTGAAAACTCTATGCTAAATCATTTGAGAAAATGCTAGACAGTTTTCTAAAACAGCTGCACTGTTTTACACTCCCATCAGTAGTGTACAAGTGTTCTAATTTCTCCACACCTTTCCCAACAAGATAATCTTATTTTTAACTTATTAATTTTAGAATTAAAGATCATCTAAATATTAGAATTAAGTAATAGAAAATTTATAATTAAATATCTGTCTAAATATTTTTAAACTATATGCTGGAGTTCAAAATTATTTTAATTAGGTCTGTAAAACTATGTAACATGAACTATTCTACTATTAATATATGAATTTAACATGCTATTCCTTGTTACTAAGATATCAATGAACAGATTGCCAAACTCATCCATTCAAAGTGTTGAAAAGTTATCTATGTCTTGATATAGGTCTTCCTTTGTGGCTCAGACAGTAAAGAATCTTCCTGCAATGCAGGAGATCTGAGTTTGATCCCTGGATCAGCGAAGAACCCCTGGAGAGGGGAATGGCTACCCCCTCCAGTAGTCCAGATATGAATTTACACATAATTTGAAATACATGAAGGAAATTCTCTTTGAATGAAACTTTTTTAAATGGTTGCCAAATTATTATGTATTCAAGTCCACCTACCATATAGTGTGTGTGTGCATGCTCAGTCATGTCTGACTCTTTGCAACCCCATGGACTGTAGCCTACCAGGTTCCTCTGTCCATGGGATTTTCCAGGTAAGAATACTGGAGTGAGTTGCCATTTCCTCCTCCAGGGGATATTCCTGACCCAGGGATCAAACAGGCATCTCCTGTGTCTCCTGCATTCCAAGGATTCTTTACCCCTTGAGCCATCAGGGAAGCCCATGGAACAAGACATTCCATTTGCTGAATATGGGGGTAAGGGATTGAGAGTACCGGATTAAATCCAGTTGATATGATTTTTCATGGGTCCTGAATCTTGGAACATGCAGAGATTATATGCAGTACCAGAATGAGAGCCAAACTAAAGGGGAAAAAAAACTACTTTATTCAGAATTGATACTAGAATTGATCTAACAAAGCTAGAGTAAAATATTCTCAAAATGACCTAGAAGCAGAATATTATGGATGATACCAAATCTGCAGTTTCTTATAGAAGACAGGGTTGGGCTAGAATACTATTGCACTTGCTCTCACATAATCTTTCTAGCTTATTCAAAACCCTACTCTTACCCTGAAACATTCATATACTGTGACAGTAACAAAAGCAATATGACAAATACATCTGCTTTCTGAAAATATTGCATGTCAGTTGAAACAATGTCCCATTTTTAATTGTTTGAATTTTGCATAAAGATACCTCTGTTTGCTACTAAAGATGTATGCAATTGTCTTTAGCATCGTTTTAAATTACAGATCATCTTAACATGTCCTTCTCATGAAATGCAAAAATCTGACAATGCTGCACTGTGTCTATTAAAGCTTGTAGATGTTACAATATAAACATCAAAGTAATAAAGTGATTATGAGAATAAACATCAGAATACCAATGATCTTTCTTATTTTCTAGAAGGAAAACATTTTTTAAAGTGCAGTAGCTACCAGACTGCTTACCTCTGTGAAGGCCTTTTTTTTTTTTTTTTTCATAATGGATGAAAGCATAACTAGATCTATGATAAAATAAAAATTTAAAAGCAATCTATGTGTCTGCCTTTATATCAAACTCTGAGATAAACAAAGACTACTTGAAAGTAGTATTATTAGTTCATTAGCATTTTTTCAAGTGAAAGTTAAATGTTAATCTTATATAAATTCTAGTTAAGCATGTGATTTTATAATTGTGACTTGAAACTAAGATACTTAATTTATCCTTTGGCTTTAGTTTTAAACTACTGTTACCTAGCTTAGAGAACAGTAAGTTAATACAACTGTCTGATACTGATTGTCATTTCTGGCTTATTTTCTAGATGGGAAAAATATTCCTTTTTAAGATTATCATACAGTTTTCTTGAGCTTTTAGCTGATTACTGATATATTCTCCCCTATTTCAAACTCCTCTAGCAATTCTATGCTGAATTTCTACTTTTGGTGCAATTTCTGTGGAATTTCAACTTTGTTTCAAATCACTTAAAAAAACCAGAAACTCAAATCCCTTCATTTTCCCCCCAGCTGTCTTGTCTTAATAATGTCAATTCAAATAAAGCATAATAGTTTTAGTGGAAAAAAATAATGTACTCCAACAACTCATGTCCACTCTAAATTCAAAATTTGATCTTATTTGTAAAAAAAAAAAACTTTTTGAGATGTTAGTTAGATAACGATCTTGAGATAAAATCATCCTGGATTTAGAGATGCCCTAAATCCAATAACTGGTGTCCTTTTAAGAAGAAACTTGAAAGTATTAGTCGCTCAGTCATGTCTGACTCTTTGGGACCCCGTGGACTGTAGCACATCAGGCTTCTCTGTCCATGGACTTCTCCAGGCAAGAATACTGGAGAGGGTTGCCATTCCCTTCTCCAGGGGATCTTCCCAGTGCAAGGATGGAATCTGGGTCTCCTGCATTGCAGGCAGGTTATTTACCAACTGAGAGGACACACATCAACAAAAAGAAGGTAGCCAAATGATGGCAGGCCAAGACTGGAGAGATGTAGCTACAAGCTAAGGAATGACAAAGATTGTCAAGTGCCCCCAGAAGCTGGAAGGAACAAGGAAACATTCTTCTGGGGACTCTCAGAGGCACTGAAGATACCTTGATTTCAGAATTTGAACCTGCAGAATTGTGAGAGTATAAATTTCTGCTCTTTTAGCCAATTTTTTTTTTTGGTAATTTGTTCTGGTGCAAACAAATAGTGAAGGGAACATGTTCCCATTTCAACAACAACAAAAAAATACACGAGGATATAAAATAGATTGTTCTATTTTCCGATTATCAAACCAAAATGCATTGAAAGATTATTGAACACCAATCACTGTATTTTATATAATATGTAAATTTTTGGAGGACTGGGATAATCATAAGCAAGCATATCATACAATAGAAACAGAATATCCAGTTTTGAATAAACAGATACAGGTTCCAGTTTCAGATCACTCACTCATCTGTGAAACATTTAGCAGAAGCCTCTTTGGTACTATGTACATATATTCTAAATTATAGAAAAATGAATGGGATAAGGCCCGTGCCCAAAAGGATCTCACAGTTTAATAGGGAAGCCAGAGATAGTTATCAATAAATGCAATATTATATATTAAGTGTTACAATGGGCAGGTGAATAAAATATTATCATACCACAAGAGAACAAATAGCTGTTTAATGCTGAGCAAGTCTTTTGAGATCCCTGAATCTGTTTATTGATCTGTAAAATGGAGATAACAATAACAATTCATAGCCTTCCTACCTCTGGAGATTATTTTGAAGATGAAATAAAATAAAATAAAATCCTCTTCCTCCGATCTCTCCTTTTTTCTATATTTTTCTTTCCCAACTATTTTGAAAATCTACTATTTTTAAGAGTCCTATGAATCAGACTCTCTCTTAGGTATTTAATATGCATTATTTGAATTATCCTTAAAATAGTTCATCATGGTAAACACAATTGTGCTAATCTTATATATTTGGAAATCGAGGTGCAGAAATTTATACTATGTGCCAAAATTGCATAAATCAGGAAGAAAATATTATTTTCATACAAGCCTTTTGTAAGTTTTAGGTATAAATACATCAAAAATAAATATTATACTACTAGAAGTTAATGTTCTATGTGTCTCAAAACCTAGTAATAAATTAGATGATGAATAATGTTTCAAATATGTATGAACAATTCCAACTAGATAAATATTGTATATTCCCTATAGTACTTTTATTAGCTCAGAAAGAACATTCTTATGTGTTTCTATAAAGTAGTCATTTGCATTGATTTTAATGGTAGGCAATTACATTTGTATTTACCTACCGGATTTCTCTAAGCTAATTTTCCCTTAAAATTTACAATTACATTTATATTAACTGTAAGAATATTCAATGTTTTTACATATGCAAGCAACATGGCCAGTTGTATAATATGGAGCCTCCAGTATTAGTTTATTTTATATAATGTAAGCAAACTACTATTTTGTTGTTGTTCAGTCACTAAGTCATGACAACTCTTTGCCACCTCATGGACTGCAGCATCCCAGGTTTCCCTGTCCTTCACTATCTCCCAGAGTTTGCTCAAATTCATGTCCACTGAGTCAGTGATACTATTTAACCATCTCATCCTCTGCTGCCCTCTTGTCCTTTTACCTTCAATCTTTCCCAGCATCAGGGTTTCAGTTACTTAGTTATGTCTGATTCTTTATGGCCCCATGGACTGTAGCCTGCCAGGTTCCTCTGTCCATGGGATTCTCCAGGCAAGAATACTGGAGAGCATTGCCATATTCTACTCCAGGGTATCGAATCCACATCTCTTGCATCTCCTGCATTAGCAGGAGGATTCTTTATCACTAGCACCACTTAGGAAGCCCAGACTACTATTAATAAATAGTATAGTTGGCCAATTTTCCAATTTAAGCACCTTAATTCTTTGCTCAGTTTCCATCTGGTTAATTCAGATGCATCATATATGTAAAGAGGGCATCTTATTTGTGGAGAAAAGACCAAGGTTTCACAATCTAGTTCCCCTTGAGGGTAAGAAGGACTATATAGTGTGACAATGCTGGGAAACTACAGACTAGAATGAATTCTTGCTTCTTCCATCTCCTCTAACTTCTTCATCCATTCATTCACCAGGCTAGTTATTAAGATACAATGATCTCCAAGATAGAAGCAATCATCTTTTTGCTTACAGAGATTATAGTATTCATAAGGGAATAGATAAGAATATAGATAATTATAATACTTGTGATCTCAAAATAGTTTGGCAGCTTTTTACTCAATAATAGAAGTATCCTTTATAATTTTATTTCCCAGAGAATAATTTCTAAACATTTAGTTACAGCTTTGTTAGTGTTAGTAGCTCAGTCGTGTCCAACTCTTTGTGACAACAGAGTTATAAAGTGAACATTAACTAAGTGTACAACTGAATATTTACTGTAGCTAAACTCCAATATCTATGGTGCTGCCAGATTTCTAGAATAGGGAAATAAAAGAACTCCTCCTGAGTGATCCATGAAGTCTTGAATTATCAAAGACTTACATTAAAACTGCATAAGATTGGATCTGAGCTTTATTAAAAAAGGTATTTCATTCCCCTGGAGGCTCATCTGCCTTAGGCGTCTTTCCAGTATTTAGCTCTTCATCAAGTAGTTAGCATCTTCCATCTGTTGTGGGTTTTAGTTCTACTGAAGTATCTGAAATGTTTTAAGCTTGTACATTTTTTACTGTTTTGTGAATCTACCATGTAGATTTTCATTTTTTTTCCAATTTATCACATTGACACATTGACCACATTATCATTGTTATTTTCAGCATCCAATTCAACATAAAACAGTGGATGGTTTCATTTATCTCACTGGCTGCATTTATTCTCAGCAGAGCTCTGTATTCAGCGCATTTTTATTTTTATGATTGGTTATTTATCATTAGTATTTTTAGAAGAATGAGACAGTTCTAATTCTTGGGAGCTTTAACTATAGAATTTTATCAGTCAACAAATATTTATTGAGCATCTACTATGTGACAGGCATGGTACTTAGAATCATGGGCTCTGGAAGTAAACTGCCTAGCTCAAAACTCAGCTCTACCACTTATTAACTGTGTGACCTTGGGCCAGCTGCTTAACTTCTCTATTTCCTGCTTGAATTTGTCTATCTGTAAAACAACAAGAATAAAAATAG
Organism: Giraffa tippelskirchi; assembly: GCF_054371585.1. Classification (NCBI taxonomy): domain Eukaryota; kingdom Metazoa; phylum Chordata; class Mammalia; order Artiodactyla; family Giraffidae; genus Giraffa; species Giraffa tippelskirchi. The sequence goes on from NC_137289.1 coordinate 68,466,189, forward strand.
CAGCTCTATAATAGGGTGTTTGTGAGGGCTAACTGAGTTAATACAGTTGAGCACTTAACACTATCATACAGTAAGCTCTCAACACTGACTGTTATTGTTAATATCAATATCATAATCATTATTTTAACTATGCACTGGGAAACCTTGAGTACACTATAACAGACAAGGAAGAATCTTACAATCCACTGACCAAGTCAGCTACTAAAAAATACTTAGATATTATCAGTGAATTAAATGCTGAGATATAAGAAAGTGCCTTGAGTGGTAGTAAAAGATTGTGAGAAGGAAAACTTTTGCTTTGAGCTCCCAAGTGAATCACTATCTCATAAAAATGAATTATAGAAAACTGTAATACTGATCTAGTTTGCCTGAAGCATATAACAAAAAGTCCCAGTTTAAAAAAAAAATCAAACATTTTATTCAGCTAGTGACTATGGTCCAAAAGTAAAAAGTTAAGTTTATTAAGGGCTTTAAACATTTATAAATCTCCAGGGCCACAAGACTTAGTACATGGCCCTTAATGTTAATCAAGTAGTGAAACAGAGGTTTCTATCTTGGGCTCATGGGATTAGAATCTTGGCCCAGATGATGAGCTCTTTATCATATTCATTCTAATTGTGGCTCATCTTGAAAGGATTAGATCTATTGTTAGGAAGAGACCTTGTCAGCACTAAGGATGCAGTGATTAATAGAAAATTCAGTATAATTCCTTTGGATATATGTCTAAAATCTCAATTGAGACCTGGACCACATTATTAAGTGATTAAAGAAATTGTAATTGCCACCCTTTATTCACATTCAAAAACTAAGTAGGAATTAATCATTGCAATAAAAGAATAACAGAAAGCAAAATATTTCATAACTAATATTTTACAGATAGATAGCAAAACTTTAAAATGGGCTACAGAAACTATGCTTGCTATCATAAGCCAGAACAAACAAATCATCAGAAATGCTCTAACAAAATCTGGTTTAATTTCAGTGAAGGTCAAATTTGCCCTTGGGGCCACCTTTTTTTTTCTTTCACTATTATTGCAAACTTAGCTTTGTTTTGTTTGTTTTTACTCCAATAAAAAGTAGAAAATGAATTTCAGTCAGCCCTGCCTGATAATCTCCAGAAGTTTTATCTTAAGAGCATGCTGTTTGTAGGTGAGTTAACAGTCTGACATGTTTGTTCAGCACAAAGACATGTTTCCAGGGTGTAGCATACCAATATTAAAAGATCAGTACTGTATCAGTGTTTCCCTAAATAAGGTCATGGCTAAAATAAGCAGAATTTAATATAGGTACATTTGCTCGGAATGAAGATACATCAAAACAAGTGTCAAGTGAAAGGAGAAAGTTCTGTTAGCTGAAAAAGTATGGTGGTATGATAAGAATTGTAGAGAATTCTGTCAAACATTTGAGGAAGAATTGATTCCAAGTATTTTCCAAGAAAAGTAAGAGGAGACATGAGGCATGGGTCTACAGTGGGTCAGGGGCACTGGCAGCAGCAGTAATGGCATAAACCCTCTTGGAGGAGAGATATTACACTGACCATAGAGCTTATAACCTACTACAGAACTACTATGGGACTGGGTTGCCTCAGGCCAACCTACAGGGAGGAAACATAGCCCCACCCATCAGCAGAAAACTGGATTAAAGATTTACTGGTCATGGTTAGCACACCAGGGCAAGACCCAGTTTTCCCCACAACCAGTCCCTCCCATTGATTGAGGTTATACCTGAATGGTCAAGTGGTTTTCTCCACTTTCTTCAACTTAAGTCTGAATTTGGCAATAAGGAGTTCATGATCTGAGCCACAGTCAGCTCCCAGCCTTGTTTTTGCTGACTGTATAGAGCTTCTCCATCTTTGGCTGCAAAGAATATAATCAGTCAGATTTAGGTGTTGACCATCTGGTGATGTCCATGTGTAGAGTCTTCTCTTGTGTTGTTGGAAGAGGGTGTTTGCTATGACCAGTGTGTTCTCTTGGCAGAACTCTATTAGCCTTTGCCCTGCTTCATTCTGTATTCCAAGGCCAAATTTGCCTGTTACTCCAGGTGTTTCTTGACTTCCTACTTTTGCATTCCAGTCCACTATAATGAAAAGGACATCTTTTTTGGGTGTCGGTTCTAAAAGGTCTTGTAGGTCTTCATAGAACCGTTCAACTTCAGCTTCTTTGGCATTAGTTGTTAGGGCATAGACGTGGATTACCGTGATATTGAATGGTTTGCCTTGGAAACGAACAGAGATCATTCTATTGTTTTTGAGATTGCATCCAAGTACTGCATTTCAGACTCTTTTGTTGACGATGATGGCTACTCCATTTCCTCTAAGGGATTCCTGCCCACAGTAGTAGATATAATGGTCATCAGAGTTAAATTCATCGATTCCAGTCCATTTTACTTGGCTGATTCCTAGAATGTTGTTGTTCACTCTTGCCATCTCCTGTTTGACCACTTAAAATTTGCTTTGATTCATGGACCTAACATTCCAGGTTCCTATGCAATATTGCTCTTTACAGCATCGGACCTTGCTTCTATCATCAGTCTCATCCACAACTGGGTGTTGTTTTTCCTTTGGCTCCATCCCTTCATTCTTTCTGGAGTTATTTCCCCACTGATCTCCAGAAGCATATTGGGCACCTACCGACCTGGGAAGTTCATCATTCAGTGTCCTATCTTTCTGCCTTTTCAGACAGTTCATGGTGTTCTCAAGGCAAGAATACTGAAGTAGTTTGCCATTCTCTTCTCCAGTGGACCACATTCTGTCTCTAGACCATTCAGGTATGACCTAAATCAAATCCCTTATGACTATACAGTGGAAGTGAGAAGTAGATTTAAGGGAATAGATCTGATAGAAAGAGTGCCTGATGAACTATGGACGGAGGGTAGTGACATTGTACAGAAGACAGGAATCAAGACCATCTCCAAGAAAAAGAAATGCAAAAAAGCAAAATGGCTGTCTGAGGAGGCCTTACAAATAGCTGTGAAAAGAAAAGAAGCCAAAAGCAAAGGAGAAAAGGAAAGATATTCCCATCTGAATGCAGATTTCCAAAGAATAGCAAGGAGAGATAAGGAAGCCTTCCTCAGCAATCAATGCAAAGAAATAGAGGAAAAAAATAGAATGGGAAAGACTAGAGATCTCTTCAAGAAAATTAGAAATACCAACGGAACATTTCATGCAAAGAAGGGCTCAATAAAGGACAGAAATTGTAGGGACCTAACAGAAGCAGAAGATATTAAAAAAAGGTGGCAAGAATACACAGAAGAACTGTACAAAAAAGATCTTCAAGACCCAGATCATCACGATGGTGTGATCACTCACACTCACCTAGAGCCAGACATCCTGGAATGTGAAGTCAAGTGGGCCTTAGGAAGCATCACTACAAACAAGACTAGTGGAGGTGATGGAATTCCAGTTGAGCTATTTCAAATCCTGAAAGACGATGCTGTGAAAGTGCTGCACTCAATATGCCACCCAATTTGGAAAACTCAGCAGTAGCCACAGGACTGAAAAATGTCAGTTTTCATTCCAAACCCAAAGAAAGGCAATGCCAAAGAATGCTCAAACCAGTGCACAATTGCACTCATCTCACACGCTACTAAAGTAATGCTCAAAATTCTCCAAGCCAGGCTTCAGCAATATGTGAACCGTGAACTTTCAGATGTTCAAGCTCATTTTAGAAAAGGCAGAGGAACCAGAGATCAAATAGCCAACATCCTCTGGATCATAGAAAAAACAAGATAGTTTCAGAAAACCATGTCTTTCTGCTTTATTGACTATGCCAAAGCCTTTGACTGTGTGGACCACAATAAACTGTAGAAAATTCTGAAAGAGATAGGAATACCAGACCACCTGACCTGCCTCTTGAGAAACCTGTATGCAGGTCAGGAAGCAACAGTTAGAACTGGACATGGAACAACAGACTGGTTCCAATAAGGAAAAGGTGTATGCAAAGGCTGTATGTTGTCACCCTGCTTATATAACTTATATACAGAGTACATCATGAGCATTGCTGGGCTGAATGAAGCACAAGCTGGAATCAAGATTGCTGGGAGAAATATCAATAACCTCATATATGCAAATGACACCACCCTTATGGCAGAAAGTGAAGAAGAACTAATGAGCCTCTTGATGAAAGTGAAAGAGGAGAGTGAAAAAGTTGGCTTAAAGCTCAACATTCAGGAAACTAAGATCATGGCATCTGGCCCCATCACATCATGGCAGTTAGTTGGGGAAACAGAGGAAACAGTGATTGATTTTATTTTGGGGGGCTCCAAAATCACAGCAGATGGTGATTGCAGCCATGAAATTAAAAGACACTTACTCCTTGGAAGGAAAGTTATGTCCAACCTAGACTGCATATTACCAAGCAGAGACATTACTTTGTCTACAAAGGTCTATCTAGTGAAGGCCATGGTTTTTCCAGTGGTCATGTATGGATGTGAGAGCTGGACTATAAAGAAAGCTCAGCGCTGAAGAATTGATGCTTTTGAACTGTGGTGTTGGAGGAGACTCTTGAGAGTCCCTTGGACTGCAAGGAGATCCAACCAGTCCATCCTAAAGGAGATCAGTCCTGGGTGTTCGTTGTTAGGACTGATGTTGAAGCTGAAACTCCAATACTTTGGCCACCTGATGTGAAGAGCTGACTCATTTGAAAAGACCCTGATGCTGGGAAAGATTGAGGGCAGAAGGAGAAGGGGACGACAGAGGATGAAATAATTGGATGGCATCACCGACTCAATGGACATGGGTTTGGGTAAACTCCAGGAGTTGGTGATGGACAGGGAGGCCTGGCATGCTGTGATTCATGGGGTCACAAAGAGTTGGACACGACTGAGCAACTGAAGTGGTACTGAGTCCTTCCCATTAGGAAGCTTACACAAGCCTGTTATCCTCATCTATCATAGGGCAGACAGAATAAAAATCACAATCACAGAAAACTAACCACAATGATCACATGGATACAGCCTTGTCTAACTCAATGAAATTATGAGCAATGCCTTGTAGGGCCCCCCCACCCCCCACAAGGCAGACAAGTCATAGTGGAGAATTCTGATAAAATATGGTCCATTGGAGAAGGGAATGGCTAAACCACATCTGCATTCTCGCCTTGAGGACCCTATGAACAGTATGAAATTGCAAAAACATATGCCACTGAAAGATAAACCTCCCAGGTTGGTAGGTGTCCAATATACTACTGGATAAGATCAGAAAAATAGCTCCAGAAGCAACAAAGAGACTGAACTAAAGCAGAAACGATGCCCAGTTGTGGATATTTCTGGTGATTAAAGTAAAGTTCAATGCTGTAAAGAATAATACTGCATAGAAAACTGGTAAATGAATCAAGGTAAATCGGAAGTGGGCAAACAGGAGCTGGCAAGAGTGAACACTATAACCCTGACCCAACACTAACCAAATGCAGTGTTAATAAAACAAAAACATAATACTAACAAATATCTTTCATGCGTGTTAGCAAATCAAATTCAACAATCTATAAAAATAATCACACACCATGATCAAGAGCATTCCAGGTATGCAGGACTTGTTCAACTTTGGAAAAATAATGTCATCCACTATCAAAACAAGCCAATGAAGAAAATTATATGGTCTTACCAGCTGACACAGAAAGAGCATTTTGAACCTAAGCGAGACCATGTTGGATCCTGGGCACAGAAACTTTCTGTGTCTCCTGTTTCTTGTTTATGGGAAATAAGCTTCAGCCTCTATGACCTTCAGGGCTTCCCTAGTGGCTCAAATGGTAAAAAATCTGTCTGTAATGCAAGATACAGGTTCAGTCCCTGGGTTGGGAAGATCCCCTAGAGGAGGGAATGGCAGTCCACTCTAGTATTCTTGCCTGGAGAATTCCATGGACAGGGGATCCTGGCGGGCTACAGTCCATGGGGTCACAAAGAGTCAGACACAACTGAGTGACTAACTCTTTCACTTTCTATGACCTTTCCTGAGTTCCAAGGGGCAGTTCAAATAGTTGCTGATCAGGGAAGGGACAGCATGCAGAGACAAGGGAGGAGCAGTCAAGAAACAATACTGCAGCCTTGGGGCAGGGTTCTGGTTCTGCCTCAAGATCTTTGAGCTTCAGTTGAACTAAAACCCACAATAGATGGAAGATGCTAACTACTTGATGAGGCATTCTTCATTCCAGAGAGAAGGTCACAGTTTGATAACCTTGAGAACCACAGAAGTTCATCAGGAGACCACCTGAGGCTAGATTAAAAGAATGCAGGCCCTGCACATAACCCTAATCCTTATCAGCAACCCCACAATTGAACTATTGCTATAAAACTCTTCACTAAATACCCCTGAGTTGGGACACACAGTTTTGAGGGCACAAACCCACTTTGTCCCCCTTTGCCTGACAAAGCAATAAAGCTATTTTTTTTCCTACAACACCCAAAACTCTGTCTCTGAGATTCATTTCAGCACCAGTGCACAGAGGCCAAGTTTCAGTATCAAATTGGCTATTTTCAAAAAGACAACAAATAATGAGTGTTGCAAGGATGTAGAGAGAAAGGAATCTTCACGCACTGTTGGTGGGAGTGTAAACTGGTGCAGCCACTATTGAAAAAATATATAGAGATTCCTCAAAACATTAAACATTAAACTGCCAAAATCACAATCCCTAAAAGTAAAATTAATTATGCTTCATCAAAACTTAAAATGTTTATGTGAGACCCTGTGAAGAGGATGAAAATACAAGCTATGGTTTGGGGGAATATATTTGCGATTCATATATCTGACAAAGGGATAGTATCTATAGTACAGTAAAGAACTCTCAAATGCAACTTATAAAAAAAAAAAAAGCTCAGGTAATCTATTTAGAACATGAACTAAAGATGTGAACAACCATTTCCTTAAAAAGGATATACAGATAGCAAATGAAAAGATTGTCAGCATCATTAATATCTTAGACTCTTTGGGCTGTGATAAATAGGTAACATAAACTAGGTAAATTAGACCCAAAAAATATCTCTTTCTCACAGCTCTAGATGCTGATAAGTCGAAGATTTGGTTGATTTGATGTTTGGTGAGGTGTTAGGAAGCATTTAACGGGAGGCTTCCTGTGTGCTGATCTGTCATGATTCCTCTTTTCCTTATTAATCCTTGAATATTCAAGGATTAAGAGGAGCTGGTATGCCGCTCCTGGGGACTGAGGAATGCATGCATTTCCTTCGTTAGCTTTTCCATACGGTGAAGTGAAGTGAAGTGAAGTCACTCAGTCACGTCTGACTCTTTGCAACCCCACGGACTGTAGCCTATTACACTCCTCCGTCCATGGGATTTTCCAGGCAAGAGTACTGGAGTGGGTTGCCATTTCCTTCTCCAGAGGATCTTCCCGACCCAGGGATCGAATCCAGGTCTCCTGCATTGTAGGCAGATGCTTTACCAACTATTTATGACCCTCTTCCTTTCTGATATGGAAAGTGATTATTCACAACCCTCTCTCTTTGAGCCTTATGTTTCCTTGGTAATTTGTAAGATTTTTGATCCTTATCTTTGCTGAAAAAGCTACCTTATAAGACAGTATATATACCAACACTACGTTAAATAAAACACTCTTGTTCCATCAGAGCTCTGGTCCCCGTGTCTTTCTTCATCTCACTCTGTCTCTCTCCTTCAGGCTAGTTCTCTGGAGCATAGAGGCCCTCCGTGCTTACTTACTTGCCCGGGCTTTCAAGACCTCCACAAGAGGGCGCTCTGAGCCTACCTAAGCTGTGCAAACTCTTTGTCCTAGAGTTTTACTGGTTTTCTACTTAAACCAGAGAATATCAGCCTCTTTCTTTCTTTCTTTCTTTCACTTTCTTATCATTGAGTCCATACCAACAGGTTCCTGTCCATTAAAGGAACCCAACAGTGAGGGACTAATTTCTGGTCCGTAGGTCTTTTTGCTGTGTTCTCACATGGTGAAAGGGCAAGGGAGCTTTCTCAGACTTCTTTTATAAGGACATTAATTCCCCTCATGCCCTGGCCTCATGACCTAATCACTTTCCAAAAGCCTCACCTCCTAATACCATCACCTTGAGGGATAGAATTTCAGCATATGTATGGGGGATGGGACACAAACATTCATACCATAGCAATTAGCCATCAGGGGAATGCAAATTTAAACCATAATGAAATAGCATTACACATCTATCAGAATGGCTAAAGTTAAAAAAAAAAAAAAAAAAAACGTCAGTCAGTCAGTTCAGTTGCTCAGTCGTGTCTGACTCTTTGCGACCCTATGAATCGCAGCACGCCAGGCCTCCCTGTCCATCACCAACTCCCAGAGTTTACCCAAACTCATTTCCATCGAGTCAGTGATGCCATCCAGCCCCCAAAAAGTAGAAGCACCAAATATCAGAGAGATTGCAAAGAAAATGGATCACTCATTCACTGTTTATGGGAATAAAAATGGTACATACACTGTGGTAATCAATTTGACGGTTTCTTATGAAATTAAACATGCGACCCAACGATTACACTTTTGGACATTTATGTCAGAGAAATTAAAACTTACACCCACGCCAAAACTTGAACACTACTGTTCATTGCACCTTATTTCATAATAGTCAAAAATTAAAAACAAGTCAGATGCCCATCCACAAGTGAATGGTTAGACAAATTATGGTGTCATGGTATCAATACCATGAAATGCTACTCAGCCATATAAAGGAACAATTGAAACATACAACTTGGGTGAACTTCCCAGGAATTATGATGAGTGAATTATCCCTAAGGTTATAAATTGTATGATTTGATTTATTACATTCTTAAAAATCTCAAAATTATAAAATTTGAGAATAGATTAGTAGTTGCCAGAGAGTACACATAGGGAGGAATGGTTTGAGGGAGATGAGTATGCTAATAAAAAGGCAACAAGAGGAAAATTTTGGTGATGGAACTGTTCGATTTATTGACTATGGTGGTGGGTACAGAAATATACACATGTGATAAGGCTGTATAGAACCACACATACACACACAAATGCAAGTGAATGTATATAAATTTAATAAAATCTAAATGAGTTTGGTGGACTGTATACATGTCTATACCTTGGTTTTGATATTATGTTAAGAGTGTTGCAAGATGTTGCCACTGGAACAAAACAGGTAAAGGGTTTGAGATATAAAATAATATATGTGTCATTACATGTAAATCTAGAAGTATCTCAATAAAATTACAATTGCAATTTAAAAAGCAAAACTTACTTGAGTTTAAAAGAGAATAAGCAAGGAAAAGCAGAATTTTTAGGAGCCAAAAAGTTGCCGTGTCTGGGACAAAATATATTTACTATAAACATTTTCTCTGGTGCAACAGACTTCTTACACGTATGTCCTTTTTTTTTTTTTATAGTTATAACAAATATTTTTAGTTCTTAGTAACTGGAATTTCTTAGTGCTCAGTTGTTTTAAATAAATGACAAGGGGAGATAAAATGTGGAAAATGAAAGAAGATCTAACCTTGAAGCTGGAAAGATTTCATCATGGGAAATATTGGATTTGGACATAACTGTAGCACATCTTTCATGTGTGCTATAAGTGACAAGGTATATTAGGAAGAATATATTGTTTTTCATGTCACTGCACACCGTTTCTTTGTTGATGCATTCATTCAATTCTAACTTTATTTAGCATTTGTTAAAGAAAACAATAAGATGATACATATCTCCACTCTTTTTGTTTAGAGTTATTCTCATTTGTGTGGTCCTCAGTAATATCACGGCTTCCCTGGTGGCTCAGACGGTAAAGCGTCTGCCTGCAGTGTGGGAGACCTGCAGCGTCTGCCTGGGTTCGATCCCTGGGTTGGGAAGATCCCCTGGAGAAGGAACTGGCAAACCACTCCAGTACTTCTGCCCGGAAAATTCCATGGACTGAGGAGCCTGGTAGGCTATAGTCCATGGGGTCGCAAAGAGCCGGACACGACTGAGCGATTTCACTTTCAGTAACATCACAGCCGATGGGTCTTCTTTATTACTTTTTGCAAGGTAAACCTAATTTATAATAACTATGTTTAAAATATGATGGAATTTATTTTGACCACTATTCTCACTTATATTTAAATGCATACCATTAAAATCAGTGCAACTTTATCATTACTGTTTCAATACCAGCTCCTTGTATCATCACATGAATATATACTAAGCAACATTTTTCTTGGGCAGAGTAACCTGCATTAAAAATGTATACACAAACTATCCTCTTGTTCATAATTTCAAGATTTTTGCTGAGATTAATAAAAAATGAAAACTCCTAGACCAACATTAAACTGTGATTGTCTGACATGGAGACACTTTTTAGCCTGGTTCTAGTCTAGTCAAATGGCAAACTTCAAGTGATTGAGAAAAGTTAACTGTTTAAAAAAAACACTAATTATGTAGCAACTTTTGCAAACAAACTTGTACAGTTTTTCATTAGCAGAGTCACATATATGACCAATAGTATAATTGGGAAAATTGGCCAAATGATTATTTAAGACAAAATAAAATAAAATAAAATTTTTAAATGTAGTCTTTAAAATTTAAGAGGTAAAGGTGAATTTTATTGTATATTTAATTGTACTTCAATGAAAGTGTAAAAATGCTAATGACATTCTAGGTGATCAGTTCTGCTTGACAGAATTTGAAGCTGATCTCCACCTTTATCTAAGTCCCTGTACTTTAATCGTAGGTAGAATGCATGAGATGTCACACTTATGATTATATGACAAAGGGGAATTGTCCTGGTTGGGTCTCCTAATCACATGAGCCCTTTAAAAGCAGAGTTTTCTCCAGCTTGTCAAAGAAACAGAACTCAGAGAGATGAGGAACAGTTGTTCTGGAAGAAAAAATATAATTCCTGTTGTGAACTGCCTATGTTGAATGTCACATATCAAGGGACTGGGAGTGATTTCTTGAGTTAAACTCAGCCAACAGCTAGCAGATAAATGAGGGCTACAGCCCTACAACCACAGATGAATTTTGACAACAACCAGTATGCTGGTAAGAGGACTTGGAGCCCCAGATTAAAATCACAGGCCAGGTCCATGGTTTAATTTCAGCCCAGTGAGTCCCTGAGCAGAGAAACCACTCATTGTGACTGGACTTCCAACCCACAGAAACTATCAGGTAAAAAAAAAAAAAAAAACATGCGTATGTTTTCTAAGCTACTAAGCGATGTGTTAGCTAGCAAGAGAAAGCAAGTTGATGCTTATATAAGTATTCACTGGAACACTATTTCAACTTCGATATTTATTTAAAAATTCTTTTAATTAAATGTTGAGATAAGAAGAAAATACAATACTGGGGAAGTAGATTGTTAATCTTCACAATAAACTTTGGTCTCAGTAGAAAAACAAAGGGTGCTGCTTACTAATCTCAAGCATAATTTATCTGAGCCTGTGCCAGAGGGTGAAGATAAAGGTAATAATAAATAACTACAGTGTATGGTGCATGATGAAGGAGAAAAAAAGTGTTCTGAGTTGCATTACAATGTTCAATCAGACAGTTGGGTCAGTTAATGTATGAGCTAAAGGTTGGTGCATCAATCTCCTTAGCTGTCTGGAAAGAGAATATGTATTGTCCATGATATGGAGCTGCATGATTCAGTGAATATCATTTAAAATGTCTCATAGAGCAAAAAAAAAATCATTTCAATTGAAGTTCCTCTGTATCAGTACTTTTAAGTTAATTTTCATGATTAGGTATATAAAAGTTTATTGAAAGTAAAAATTACCATGGATATTGCAACACATATGTGCTTCCCATTTGAAAACAGTTTATTTCTCTGCAGAATGGATTTTAAACTAGGCATCTGCATAGCATTAACCATCTATGCTACTGCTAAATCTAGGCCTGGTGGACTCCAAAACCACAACCTATGTGAAGTAACTAAACAAGAAAAAGAAATGGCCAAATATCAGTTCAGTGCTTCACAGAATGCTTTTGGATAACAGGTTTCAGAGTAAACGCAAAATGCCGATTTCATATCCTTGCTTCTTGAATCAGTATTTAAGGAGTGACCCATTCATTTCATAAACTCTTATTCCAAATCCCAATATATGGGACGTGGAAAACAAATGAATGAGGAATGAATGGTGGCTGGAAATAAAAACATATGATATCTGGTGAGATGAAGTGAACTGACTATAAGCAAGTTAAATAAAGCACATATTTCAAAGACTTGCAGAGAGTTAACAAGTATATAACAATGGATAGAAAGGAAATATAAAAAGCAAACCAACTAATTTATTTTTCTAAAATAAATAACTGAATGTTTTGTGGTAAGCACCTATGAACCACCAGTCACAGATTGAACATATAAGTTTCTATTAAGAGCTTCTGAAAACTGTGGATATGTAAGTATATGCAATATTTATAATTTTTAAAGTACCATTTATTGACCACTTACTATTTACTAAGCACTGCACTTTACATGTATTTTATTTACACTATTAATGTAATGGTAAGAGTTAGATACAACTGTTTTCCCAGTCTAGCCTACTTAATCATATAGATAGAAAACAGTAAGAACAATTATAAACAATAACAAAGGCTAGAATTTATGAGCACTTATTGCGAGTCAGATATTATTATGAGCCCTTGTGTTATTATTATCTGCATTATCTCATTTAATCTGTGCAATAACTCAAAGAGACAGTTATTTTGTTTTTAAACTTCCACTATATAGATGAAGAAAGTGTAGCTCAGAGTTTTTATATAACTCACCCCAAATTAGTCAATGTATATCTGCTTGAATTTTATCATCATACATATGCTAGCCTGCCTAGTGAATATGATGTTGTCCACAAGTAACGATATTATATAATATGATCATTGACAATTAGATATCTATATAAAATATTCACAGTACACACATAAAAAGTATTTCAAAGCAAGATAAAAACTCAACATTTTTCAAGATAACGAGGTAAAATTTCTGAAAATTTCGTGAGAACATCCCATGATGCTCAAAACATACAATTTGGGCTGAGGTTTGTTTTATTCCAAAGATGTGGAAGTTAATCTTGTAAATAAGGCACTTGTTTAAAAGTCTATGAGCTTTCTGTGGATAAAATACTGGAATAAACTTACTTTCATCATGACAGACAGGAACATGAAAACATGTAGATAGACTACTCAACCCCAAACTAATTTAATGCCCTCAATAGGTAAACTCATTACTGTTCTGAAGCTGCAAACAATTAGCCTTGTGTAAGTCTGTACTAAGTTGCTGATTTGTTGTAACCATGCCTCAGCATAAATTATTTCATAGATGATGGACTTGTTTCACCCTCTGTAATTAAATATGGACCCAGAGACCAAAGGAAACAACAATAAATATGGAACTGAAAACTGAATCAAGTCACTGCTTTAGAACATAGGGCAAGATTAAGGAGGTACTCATTATAACTACTTACAGGGTATTGAAAAAGGAATTTATATATTCTTTTGAATTTGTATCCTAGTACTGACAGTTGGATTACAACAATCATAGAAATAAATTTCACTTTAAATAGTAATAACTCTTTTATTGAGGACTTATATTGTGTCAGGCATTATTCTTTAATTGGACATGCATTATCTTATTAAACTCTCCAGATACACTTTTGCATTAGGAATTGTCACTATCCCACTTTACAGATAAATTAACTGAAACATACAGAATTTAACTGATTGTATGTGTGTGTGTTAGTCACTCAGTCATGTCCAGCTCTTTGCTACCCAATGGACTGTAGTCTGTTAGGCTCCTCTGTCCATGGGATTCTCCAGGCAAGAATACTGGAGTGCGTTGCCATGCCCTTCTTCAGGGGATCTTCCAGACCCAGGCTTCAAACCCAGGTCAACTGCATTGCAGGCAGATTCTTTACCATCTGAGCCACAAGGAAAGCTCATATGTAACTGATTAAATGAAGTAAAAAAAAAATCGACTTGCTCATAATGACAAAGCTAAAGTGAGCAGAGACAGGATTCCAACACAAAACTATCTGATTCCAAAATTTGCTATACTGACAGCATTAAAGTAATTGATAAAGTTATTGATTCTTATGGATTTAATTTTCCCAAATCTAAATCTAATTATAAATTTCAGGTAAATGCTAAAGAGTATTTCACTATTCAATTTTATAGGTACACTTTTTTTAAAAGCCAAGTACCTCTCCCTACAGAAGACCATGTTTACCTCTGTAAATGAAAATGAATGCCACTTTTGAAATAAGTATAAAACATAAATAAATCAAGATGATACAAAATATAGGAGGAAACATTAACTAACAAAAGATGTATTTAATCTGGAAAAAAAGAAAAGTGAGGAATGAACTATTGCAATTTTAGAAACAATGAAATCCTTACAGAATACCTCATTATTATATAGATGTAAGATAAACTGAGTGATTTAAAAATAAATAACACTTGTGTTTAAACTAAAATTTCATTAAAAATCTACTAAAGCATATGATTGCCTATAAAAGAACTCTAACCATTAAATTCACAACAGTCGTTTTGAGTGAATTTATTCCCAGTGTCAAAATAGAACAGTATGCTCTTTGTGAAAGTCACCATGTCACAACCGATAGAAGTGAAAAGGAACAATGGAATACTAGTTGATCTCTATATATAAAATTCAGATTTTAGAAATGACTTAAAAATGAAATTAATCTCTTTTCACACAGATTACAACCTAACAGGTATATACTGGGAGATGTCTTTTTATTTTTGTTCTTTGACAACTTTTAAGGATTTGAATGCACAGTTTCTAAGTTGGATCTAAAATTGTCATTTGTTTGGCAAATGATTTTGCCATTCCAAATTACCTTTATTAGAGAAGAAAAAAACAAATGAATAGATCCCTTCATTGATAATGTCAGTGAATATCAAGCTGCCTAAAACAGTATTCCGCTTCGATATTGTGGACAGTACCTAATAAGGCCACTTAATAGAAATTTATTTTCTCTTTGTGAGCCTATTCAAAAGTACCAATATATTAACCAGATAAAAGAATTTACCTTAGCTATGATATTTCTGTAATAAAGTAAACACTTTTTTCTAGACTATGTTCTACATAGTAAGAAAGGCCAGTATAGCTAGTATCACCCTATCAGGTTTCTCTTTTTACTGGCTTGATTCTTATTAACAATTTTTGGAAATTATTTTTAGCCTTTAAAAAAAATTGTATCTTCTTTATCTTGTATACGTTTTCCCAATCAATAATCCTTTGATCATTCTAGTGGGGTATTACAGCAGTCAGATGAAATTTTAGAAACTCAGAAATGTCAGTGAGTCATGAGAGGAACTGGTTAGGAAGGTAACACAAGGACCAGGGCTACTTTTATAAATTTTAAAACCATTGTTAAAAAATATATAAAATAATTGATTTCATTTCTTGTTGCCTATTCATTCTCTCAAAATGCAAATTAATATAGATCACTTCCAAGATTATTTTTCATTAAAAAAGACCCCATTTTCCCGTGTCTAAGTTTCAAATCCCATTCATCCACAATATTACTTACTCAAGAATAAGACTAAAGTAGGGGATCTGGAATTATTTCTCAGATCTCAGCTGACTGGGCCTTAACTTGATTAATCACCACAGTACATGAGTTATTTGATCTTCACATGTTTAAAATAGTTAATATACTTAAATCTACTTAACATGTACTTAACAGAGCAAAAGTCTTAGATTTCTTTGTTAACATTGTGAGAAATAGAATATACTTAATAGAAAGTTTTGGCTTCTTAGTATCTAAAAGTTAAAGAATTTTTATTATGGAAATATTAGGATAAGGTAAAAGAGTAGAGGTTGGTTATGCCATCTAAGCTGAGAGTATCTATTTTTCTTAGGAATACATCAATTGAAACTTGAGTTGACAAGTTTTTCCAAGAAGAAAAACCAAAATCCTGCACATAGCTGTACATAAGGGACAACAGCCAGTTCTGGGGTGCATTGCAAGCTATTGTTTAATCAACAATCATTTGATTTTGAGATGCAGTTCAAGCAAGTGCAAAGATGAATTCCTCTCAACATGATCCCACTACATGGGTTTCCAAATTGGCTCTTTAAATAAGTTGACCTCTTTTTCCTTTTTCTTTCCCTATGGGAGAAGGAATATAAAGCCAGCTTTGAATGGTGGAGGGCTGCTCTGCTGGCTTTATCAAAGCCCTAGAGATACAAACCAACACTGTCATTTTCTAATCATGATAATGAAATAATGAAGTCCATTTTCAGAAAACTTTGAGAGATTACACTAGCTACAAAAGCAAAATTAGAACTCTTGTATTACAAGGGAGAAAATACGTTCAAGTTGATTTTATTTATATTCTGTTTCATGTTATCATTTACACTGTACCATCCTTATCAGAAAAGATGTCTATTAGGGTAAGGAGCCTTATTTGTCAAAATTCTTACATAATTGGTCAAGAACTAACAGTGTCACTGTAACAATATTACAACATTACTGAAATCATAACCCGAACCTGACAGCTAGAATTCAGTGCAACCCAACCATGCAAAGCTTCCGAAGTCTCAAGGTTACTTTTGAAAATTCAAGAATACAACCAAGAATCATCTATATTAGCAAGCTACTGCATTTCTAGACTGTAATATAGCTATAAAGAAAGAAAATAATACATTTTGTGCTTGTATTTCTTTTTCTTTCTTATTGTATCAATGAGTACTTTCAATTAAAAAAATCATGCTTCTGAGGTTTCTTTCCTAATATGTTAAAATATAGTTTGAAGGTATATAATTTATAAAAAAAATTATCCTTTGCAATACATAGGTGAAGGAATTCTTTTTATTGCCTTTCAATGTATCAATTCTTAAGAAAGACATGGTTTAACCAATGGTAAAACTTCTTCCTTCTGAGAATTTGAGTAAAATATATTGGCTCCTCCATGGTCCAGTTACTGAAGTGACAGCTTTCTCCAGATATAAATGCTCACAATAAGGAAAAGAAAAAGTGCTTTTGAAGCTGGAATAAGAATGATAATCCTTACATTATTCATTGTTTCATTTAGAACAAACAATGTGATATTCTACATATTCTGTGAACTTTGTCATTAAATGGTACAATTCATACTCATCGTATATATGCATAAGTCTCTTGGGAAAGAAGGCCTAAAAATGAAAAACTATGATGAGTTTGCTGAATGCCAATATGAAGATGCATGCTAAAACTACCTTATACGTTAGATTTGATGTTGTCTGGTTTTGAGTACTTTGTTTGAACTATCTGCATTGAGTACATGCAGTCATGCCTTAATAATGATAATTCTGCAGAGAATATTGTCCCGTGAATCTCCTCTGGTATGGTTGGGCAAGGCCCTTCTTTCTCCATTTTGGCAGCTTCTTTCTCCATTTTGGCAGATCACCTTGTCAAATCTATGTAGTTATCACTTTCTCTACATGCTCTGACTAACCAGTCTTCTCTTTGTAGGTAACTTTTAACTCAGTACAACTATTGACACACCATTGATTTGTTTGTTTGTTCAGTTGCTCAGTTGTGTCCAACTCTTTGCAATCCCATGAACTGCAGCATGCCAGGCTTCCCTGTCCTTCACTATTTCCAGGGGTTTTCTCAAACTGTTGTCCATGGAGTCGGTGATGCTATCCAACCATCTCATCCTCTGTCGTCCCTTTCTCCTCCTACCTTCAATCTTTCCCAGCATCAGGGTCTTTTCTGGGTCAGCTCTTTTTTATCAGGTGGCCAAAGTATTGGAGCTTCGGCTTCAGCATCAGTCCTTACAATGAATATTGAGGGTTGATTTCCTTTAGAATTGGCTGGTTGGATCTCCTTGCAGTCCAAGGGACTCTCAAGAGTCTTCTCCAGCACTACACTTCAAAAGCATCAATTCTTCTGGCCTCAGCCTTGTTTATGGCCCAATTCTCACATCCGTACGTGACTACTAGAAAAACCATAGCTTTGACTAGATGGACCTTTGCTGGCAAAGTAATATCTCTGCTTTTTAATACGCTGTCTAGGTTTGTCATGACTTTTCTTCCATGGAGCAAGTGTCTTTTAATTTCATAGCTTCAGTCTCAGTCCACAGTGATTTTGAAGCCCAAGAAAAATAGACTGTGCTATTTAATGCTGTAGAGTTTATGCCAATCAAAAGCAAATGATGTATTTAAAAAGAACATATTTTTCCTAGAAAAGAAGTAAGTGTATCTCCCATTTTAGACACTAATTGTAACAATATTATCGAATTATCTCGTTGTCTTGTCTCCTTGATGACCTCCTTGAACATGAGGTCTAGAAATATTGTATTATTCTATGAAAGTCAAGCTGTTAAACCAAGTGAGTACTAACATAGCAAATTGAAACCACTATGTTTTCATATAGTCATAAACTTTGAATTTCCTTTCATTTAGGAGAATGACTTTCAATGAGTACTGCAAAGAGCATGAGGTATGTTGTAGAAAATGTTAAAAAGGTATAATTAAAGCACCACTGCTCTTGCATCAATGACTCCGAGTAGCCTTTACTAGTTAAGATTTAAACATGCTTGAAATATCTGTGGATAGTAGAACTACTCTACAGAGTCAAAAGTACCCATAGTTTTAATGTATATTCTTCATTACATTGATTTCAATTAAATAAATATACATATATGCAAAAATTCAGAAGTGAAAATAATTTCTCTTTGAGCTAAAGCACACACACATGATTAGTTCCAACGATTTGAATTAGCCTTATACAATAAAGCACAGGATAAAATAGAGAAAACTTAAGCAAAAATGGAAAAATTTTAATATCAGGACCTGAGAAATACATACTACTATAGCTCATAGGTGTCTTAATTTTAGAGTCAAGCAATGAAATTTGCTCTGACCTTGCATGACAAAGAAAGCACAAAAATCATCTAAGTTACTATCAAGGGCTATGGCATGCAGCTCTAGGAACATATGAGTTGCATATTAAATTATGTAGAATGTTGTATAATAATTTATATATTATTAAACAAATGAGAAAATACTATGTGCTAATAGGTACTAAGTATGACAATAAAAGAAAGAAATAAACATAATCAAAGAGGTCATAGGTTATTACCAAAGTATATTACCAAATATAAGGAAGCAAACCACAATGTGAGTTGTTTCTTAAGAAAGTACATTTGTGTGAGGTTCTAGAAGGCATTAAGTGGGGCTTAGGGTGCAAGGAATTGGAAGAAGCAATGGATAAGAATAGGCAAGGAGTTCAGATGAAGTAAAATTTTACTGCTGACCTATATTTAGGTCATGCATGCATGAATGTCAGCGTGAACAAGCTTTCTCTTTGTTGCGAGTGTCTAATTTACATTGTCAACCTTGCTTGTGTGCAACCTTGCTTGTCAACCTTGCTTGCAACTCTTTGTGACTCCATGAACTGTAGCCCGCCAGGCTCCTCTGTCCATGGGATTCTCCAGGCAAGAATACTGGAGTGGGTTGCCATGCCCTCCACCAGGGGATCTTCCGGACCCAGGGTTCAAACCTACATCTCTTAAATTTCGTGCATTGACAGGTGAGTTCTCTACCACTAGCACCACCTGAGAAACTCCTTGTCAACCTTGGACTCATTGTATATAACTCAATGTCCTGGAAAAAATAAAATAAGTGAATGTATGCACTTAGACATAGACATGTGTAATTCCCCTCTTGGTAGCAAAATCATGTTAACTGGCAAGTAGAGTTGTATGCACTAGCCTTTAGAGAGTTACAAGTAAGACAGATACTCCATATTTCTAAGAATTTCAGAACGAATTCAAATATTTTATATACACAGGGCATTTGGGGTATCTTTTAAAATTTTGGAGATGTAGCAAAGTTGCAGAGTGCACCATCTAGTGGTTCAGTGTAGTACATGACAATATCCTCTAGTGTTAGACTGCACAGTTCTTGTTTTGCAGTTTTGTTTTACAGTTGTGTTATCCGTTCTGTTTGCTTCTATTGCCACTCACCATAGTACTCCATTCTTTTGAAGAGAAATTAACACAATTAACATGGCATTTATAATATCCCTTGCCATAAATCTGTTCTGTCATTGTTCATCTTAAACTACAGAAACTTCATCAGAGACACCTGATTCATGCAATAATAATAGCTGTGATATATATCATAGGATTCCCTTGAGGCTCAGATAGTAAAGCGTCTGCCTACAATGCGGGAGACCCGGGTTCGATCCCTGGGTCAGGAAGATCCCATGGAGAAGGAAATGGCAGCCCACTCCAGTACTCCTGCCTGGAAAATCCCATGGACAGAGGAGCCTGGTAGGCTACAGTCCATAGGGTCACAAAGAGTCGGACACGACTGAGCGACTTGTCAATGTCAATGTCAATATCATGGTCAAAGAATGGGTGAATCCCAAATGCAATCATCCATCTTTCCTCACAAAACTGATATTACATTTGGAGCAGTATATGGACTTTTGTCTTCCTCATAGTTTCTCAAATCAACTGTCTAGCCTACATTGGAATTTTGTCTGCATAGTCACATTTGACTTGAAATATGTATTCTTTGTTTACTCCATCCCAAAGATGTACTCAAGAGTTTCATGATGGCCCCATGAGGCTTTGCAGAATAATACAGCATTATGAATTGGGACTTCCCATGACCAATTACATCCTGGGGGAGAAGTGTATCTTACTAGCCCATGTTCATAGAACTTAAAATTGACATATGTCTAGTTATTTCTTATTTTACATGCATTTTCACATGCCAGATGATGCTTTTCACATTTGTAAGATTCTCATTCAACTACTGTTAATGACTAAAGAACAGAAAACTGCATTTTTAACTGTAGTAGTATATAACTGTATCTCTACACAGCTACAAAGAGCAAATATAAACATATTAAAGGTCTTGCAGGCCTCATACAAACAATAAGCCTCCTAGTACTTGGTTACCTTAATCCAGAATAGAATTTCCCTAGTTCACCAACTTAATCTCCTGCTGACATTTTTATTGCTATTATTAGAACTGTTTGAAATAATGGGGGGGGGTAAGAGAAAGAGATTTTCAGGACTATTCATTCTTCAAGATAATTTGGAGGTTTTTTTCTTAGACCTTCAGCTATAGAATATTAAACATTACACAGAAGAACTATAAATTATTTTAAATAAATAAAAAATTTCCTTTATAGCATACTTTTTCAGTTAGTAAGCAATGAAAAAGTTTATATCTAATTCTCTTCTAAGGAAATGGCAACCCACTCCAGTATCCTTGCCTGGAAAATCTCATGGACAGAGGAGCCTGGTGGGCTGCAGTCCATGGGGTTGCAAAGAGTCGGGCACGACTGAGTGACTAATACTTACTTACTTACCTCAAAATGGGCATATTTGGGAAAACGAAAGGAAAAAATAAAATGCTCTTCTCTACTAAGACAGACTTAATGAAGAAAATTAGAATCCTCTCTATTTTTACTTTGGTCGAAGTTACCTATTATACATAGACAAATTTTCTACTAGAAATGAAGCATTTATTGAAAAATATCTAAAGCTGCTATCTTTGTTCTCCATATTCACAGATGTTGGTGAAGAATTGCAGTGACTTACGTGCTTATTTCCTGTTGCTACCTTCTGACTATATTCTATAGTTGTGGCAGATTGAAAATAAGAAATCCCTGAAACAGTGACAAATGTACTTCATCATCTTTCTGCACAGCCATTTCCTCTTGTGGTAAGGCTAGCAACAGAGAATCAAATTGGAATGTCCTGCAGTGTATGACTTCTCTGGAATATTTGCTGACAGTGGCAGAACATTTGTCAACAGCTCTGCAAGTTGTATAGCAACTTCTTCCTGCTGTCTCTTTGTCACTGAAAAGTAAAGGAACAAGTTCCCTGAACACCAACTCTATTGGTCACTCTAGCAACATTCATATTCACCAAACCAAGATAACTTTGGGTGGAGAAATGCTCCTGCCTTCCAACATGAGAGATATATAAATTCATGTGCATAGACAGAAATGCTTTAGGATAAAATTGGGATATATATATATATAAAAAAAATAAGACAATGGGAGAACAGTGAAAGTTCCAAGGGATGCTGTGAGTATGCCTGTTAAAACTATCTTAAGGTTATGTTTTACCTTATCTGGAGTCCAAATTGCAAGAAATAAAAAAGTGAATTCTTTTTGTACATGGATATTGTTCTCAAACAATTTCCTTTATACTTAAAATAGTTCTCAACTATTTTTATCATAAGTATAATTTCAGAATATGAATAAGATTTTTGCCTTACAAAGATGGGATATTCTCACTTTTCAGATTATCCAAATTTTCTGTGATTGCCCTCCAATGACTTTAATTACCCAGTGTAATCAATAAGACATTAGTTAAAAAAAAGTCATCAACAGTTCTGAGTTCTTCTACTTGAAAACAATTTTAATACTCTTTTATAGGTATTGTAAACTGTGCCTAACTAGGCATTTTTTTTTTAGAAATCATATTTTATGGTGGCCAGAAACTATTTTTCAATAAAGTAAGATTGTAAAACAAAAATCAGGTAACTTCGCTCACTGACTGTACCAGGGCCTAGGCTGCACAGCAACTGAGGTTATGCTCTAATAAATAAATATGTTAACTTACAACTTACTTCTTTATTTTATTTCAATTTACCCAGAATCAACATTAAAATCTGATTTTTGACTTGTCAGTGGCCTGAGTGGTTAATGAGTTATTATAAAATTGGAAAAGCTATGATATAATTATACCCAGAAGAAACATGTCAATGCTGTCACTTCTGTGATAGCAGCTGACTATTTATTTCAGGTGCTGTCATGAAAGTTTCAACTCTAGACTTGTTCTCCACTCTGGGCTGTTAGTGCATCTTGACAGTATTAATGGCTCCCTAATGGAATCACACACTAAGCTGAAAGTGCAGCTCTCTAGGTGTTAACATTTATGTTTCAGAATCACTTAGCAGGGAAGAAAACAAGTTTAAATTCTTCTGTACCAGGCAATCCTACCACTCAGTTATCTTTGGAAATGTCTGAGAAGAAAAATGAGATCTTGGCAAAATGAGGAGGGACCTAATGGCTACTGCATGTTGTCCTTATGATCTGATTGCTACTCTGACCACCACAGATGTCATTTTTGTTTCTCTTACTACAACTTTACTCATGCTGTTGACAAATTCCTCACTTTAGAGCTCACTAGAATATTCTCCTTTTCTTTTTTCCTATCCAAATCATATTCATCTCTGAAGTACCAGCTCCAATCTCTCCTTTTCTAAGAAGCTTTACTGGATACTATAGCGACTATCAGTCACATCAGTCTGTAGCTCCTACACTACTTTAACTCTGCGATGCAAAATTTTAGCACTTAATTAAAGCATATTTGTGGCTTTTAATGTGATTTTTCTCCCTTTAACCTAGCAGGACCCAATGGGACCTTCCCAGGACAGAAATCTTCCCCCATATCCTCTTCTATAACTCCTCTCTGAAGTACTCAGATAATAGTATCTCATGTATATTTCTGGAGTTTTCCAGATGCTAAAAACTGCCACAAAAGGGAAGAAATTAACTACTTGATGGTCATGAACATGTAGTTCCGAGGCCTTCTGGTGCCTAAGGATCAATTGCCATGAATGAATCAGAATTGTTCATGAGGTGATCACGTATGCTGGGATGCCTCTCCCTCACATGGCCTTTAAAACAGCTTTGCTGAAATTCTTCAGGGAGTTCTGATTGTTGGAGAACAAGCCAAGCATTCTTGCATGGCCCTGCAATAAAACTTTATTTGCTCCGAAACTCTAGCATTTTGGTTTGTTTGACCTCATTGTGCATTGGGCACACAAATTTTGCTTGGTAACACTGGGGCTTCCCAGGTGGCACGGTGGTAAAGAATTTGCCTGCCAATGCAGGAGACACAAAAGATGCGGGTTCAATCCCTGGATAGGGACGATCCCCTGGGGGAGGAAATGGCAACCTGCTCCAGCATTCTTGCCTGGAAAATTCCACGGACAGGGAAGCCTGCTGGGCCACAGTCCATGAGGTCATAAGAGTTGAACACAGCTGACAGAGGGAGATCCCCATTCAAAGCATAGGTTTCTTGTAAGAAAGAATTAATTTTTGAACATCTGTATATCCCTTAGCCTATACAATGCACATCTGAAAATCTAATGAATTGCTTTGAGTGAGATGTTTATAAGAATTGATAAGGTCTCACATAGTGAAGGAGTTAATCATCATTTTTCAATGGGGGAAAAAAAGGCCATTACTTGTCCTTGGAGGTAAATAGAACAAGCAGCCAGATAATATACCTTTTTAGATGTTAAATTAAAAGATTTAAGGAACAATAACAGCTGCAGTTTTAGAGCTTTGGCTGTGTCCTATCACTGGCCCAATTGTTTGACATGTGTTGTTGAATTTAATCCTCCCAACAGCCCTCTGTAGCAAGTATGGTATTACTATCTCCGTTTTACTGATGAAAAAACTGAGACTTAGAGAAATTAACTAGTTTGTCCGTTGTTGTATAGTTAGTAAAGACCAAATTAAGATTCAAACTTCAGTTTCCCTGTTTACAAAGCTCAAGTTTCTTAAGCATGAAGTATGTTTTGTCGCCTCCCCAAAGTGAAATTTAATCCAATGGCTGCTGCTGCTGCTGCTAAATCGCTTCAGTCGTGGCCAACTCTGTGCAACCCCACTGAAGGCAGCCCACCAGGATCCTCTGTCCCTGGGATTCTCCAGGCAAGAATACTGGAATGGGTTGCCATTTCCTTCTCCGTGAATTCAATGGAGAAGGAGTAAATGCAGAATTCCTGCTTTCAAATTTGAATGTAAATAGAATCACAGGGGCAGACCTTAGAAATACCCTGAGGTCTCCCTACTTGGATCCATTTTCTTTTGGCAGTTCAAAAGCAGTTTCTGTATTTCCCATTTGAGTTTGACTTAAACCATTACCTTCTCATTTTGACACATTTATTAAGGGAGGAAAAGAAACTGAGGGAAGTCCTCTCTGCTAAATCCTCTCTGCTAAATCCTTGTTTCATATTTAATCTTCAAAGTTACTTGATCTCAGACTTCGTATGCACAAATTAACTGATTGTATGTACCAAAGCTGCTGAACTGAAGCCCCAAAGAAAAAAGCAGGTCCTCAAATTTCTTAGGCATTGTGTAAGATGTCGGATGCTTGAATAACAGTGCCAGTTATGGGTGTTTCCAAACACGGTCTAGACATAAAAGGAATTTGAATTCATGTAGAATTTTTAAGATTCTATGTCTACTTCTATCACTTTTATATCATTGCCTTAAGTTCTATGCCTCAAGCAGAAAAGTGTAAGTTTATTCTTTTTATCTATTAAATAGCTTAATCTTAATAAAAAAAAAAATAAAGGTAAGAGAGATCCACTAAAATAAAAGTCTATTCTTAGTCCCTCCCTTTGAGACAATATAAATTATTCCTTCAGTTAGTGTTCTGTTCTGAATACATCATTTATTTAGTTTATTACTGAGCCCAGTTGGTACATATATGGTAGCCTCTCCTTTAAAAAGCAGTTCAACCTCAAGATTTTTAGATTAAGTACAGATTATTTAAATTCTCTTTGTACAAGGTTGCACAAATTATAGTATCTCTACAGTAAATTTCCTTAAATTCAATATCTATTCACCTAACAAGCTACTTTCACCTCTTCTGTAGCATGAATCACAGGAATTTATTGATGAGTGAAAGAAGTACCAGAAGTGACAAAACATGTTTGCTGCCTATAGCATGCCCCAATATTATTACAAGACTAGTACGAATAGTTCTTATATCATTTAATTATATTATGTTAATAATGCTTAAATTATTTGATGTAACAGTATGTCAAATAAATAATGAGCATTTCATTTTCTTGTTTACTATGTGAACCCCAAAGTTTAAGCACCCATTTTCTCTCTCTTGCCAGGATTTTAAGCATTTTCTAAGTATCTTTTAGAGAACATGAAAAACATTAAAGGAGGAAACAGACGGAACAGGCTCCATCTTGAAAGCAGGGCTCCATCTTGGGCCGGACTGTGGACTGTGAGCTATATGCCCAGTATCTATGGAAACGACATACCAACTGGAAAACCAGACTCCCCAGATGGAAGAGCCCTAGGGCTCGTACCTAGACTCTCCATTGCCTAAAAGAATACCCTAATTATCTGTGTAACTGGATAGAATCATAAATCCTATTATGCCTATTGGGGTGTGACCACAGGCCTATTGATAATTGTCCACTGTTAACTACTTAGGCTTAAGGCATATGAATCATGGGTTAACTTTAATTGTATCTTTCTTTTCCTTTGTTCAGACTAGTTTCAGGGAATTTAGGGAGGTGGGTTTGAGCATGTGCACTTAGGGTATATAAGGTTTTCACAAAAACTGGTTGGGGTCCTTGGTTAAGAGGAGACTCTGCCTTGGGCCTGCCAGTGTAATAAACTGCATTCCCCTATCTGCATTGTCCTTCTGAGTGAGTTTGTTTCCCGGAATGCATGGCTACAGCATTTGGTGCATTGGCAGGGAAACTCCTCACTTTGAGGAGGGAGACAAGTCCCATTTGAGACTTCTCCGAGGCCTTGCAGCTTGAATCTTCTAGTGGGGGAAGGCGCCTCGCCCTTCTGGAAGAATTCTGTCTCTCAACGCCCGGACCTTTCACGTGAGTAGGTAGTGGACGGCAGCAGGGGAACTGAGCGCTCAGGTGAGGAGGAACCCACTCGGCAGGGTGGAAGAGGGGGCCTGATCACTCCCCTGGGAGGGACTAGAAGGGGCATGGAGCCACAGGAGCCTGGAATAGGCAGGTGGCAGTGATTGCTTGGTACACATGTTGACGAGTGTGTTAGGGTTTAGGAAGGAAATTTGTGAAGGTCATTTAGAAGGTTGTGTCCACGCCGTCTTGGGGAAAATTATTACCCAGTAATCGTCAGGGGAGTGTTAGGAGAAGAATCTTGGTCTTTGTGTGCTCATATTCTGACCACCCCAAGGAGATGCCCCATCTGCTGTGAAATTCTTGAGCCCCTCGGAATTGTCTGGCTAGAAGGAGGGGGATACATAAGTGAGTACGAATTGGCTTTTCCAGAGATGGCCTGGGATGTGGGATATTTAACCCATCTGTGTTTTCATCTGCATCTGATCAAACCCACCAAGGCAGAACGGACTTTAAAAGTTAAGGGAGAAACAGTCTTAGACCACGTGGTGTTCTGGTTTCGCCATGCTGACCGGCAGGTGAAAACATGCCGATCCCCCTCTCCCTCTGAGATCTGGCAGGTAAGGCTCTTCTCACCCCAATTAGGAAGGAGGCAGAATGGCAATGTAAGTGTTTCATTGAGTGGAAATATCAGCAGTACATAGGGTACCAAGAACTTTGTAGAGAGAACGAAAAGGAAAAGTAAAAGGAGATCTGAGAAGGTAAGCAAGATAGGGGGAAGTGAATCTAAGGCAACTGTATCGGAGTGCATGATTAAAAATTTAAAGAAGGGATTTGGAGGAGGCTGTGGGGTGAAAATGATGCCTAACCGCCTCTACATATTCTGTGAGGTCGAATGGCCCCCTGTGGGAGTAAGATGGCCACCAGAGAACACCATGAACTGAAAAAGAGTGGAAGCAGTCTATACAGCAGTCACAGGAGAGCTGGGACACCCGGATCAATATCTATATATTGACTCATGGCTAGGGTTAGCTCAAGACCCTCCTATTTGGACAAGGTTCTGTATCCAGAACGGAAAGGGAAAAATATTAATGGCACAAAAATGGACTGATCATAAAAAAAGGAAATTCTACAGGATTTGGACGGGGTTGATCTGATCCCTCCCCCATACTGGATAATGATGTGCCTGCCTCCCTGTGCTCCATCAGGACCAGAGACCGCCTTAATGCCCGATCCAAGGCCAGGTAAAGTTCCTGCAGCAGCCGCTGCTCTTCTGCCAACTCTCCCGCAGGCTCCAATCCCAGCAATGGAGACCTCTCGTCCACGCCCCGAGAATTCCACCTCGGCCGGACCTCCTAGACTGCATCCACCTCTCCCGGTGAGTACTGATGGGAAGGGGGGAGAAAACACAGAAATTAGACAGAGGCTGCCCTCTGCCAAGGAACAGGGGGAAAGAACCCCACTACAGATGCCCTTCACAGAGCTACAACAGCCTCTGATTCTGGACGCACATGTGCACTACCATCACCCCCCCGTAGCCTATTATTACCAGCCGTTTTCCCCTACAGATATATTAAACTGGCAGAGACACACTCCACTGTACTCGGGGGAGCCACAAGCCATGATTAGGCTAACGGAGACTATTTTTCAAATCCACCGCCCTATATGGGATGACATAATCCAACTACTAGTCTCCCTTGTCAGCACTGAGGAAAGACACAGGATCCAAACTGAGGCCAGAAAATGGTTAGGAGAAATGGCACCTGAGGGTACTGCAAACCCTCAGTGGTGGGCAGAACTACCCGCCCCCAATGAGAGGCTCAACTGGGACTGTAACACAGAGGAAGTGAGGGGCCACCTGGAGAGATATCGGGCGGCCTCTCAAGAGGGGGGTCTGAAAACCTATGAGTATGGCAAAACCCTCCGGAGTGATTCAAAGGGAAAGTGAATCACCCTCTGAGTTCTACGAAAGACTGTGTGAGGCCTGTAGACTTTCTACGCCAGTAGATCCAGAGGCTGCTGGGTCTCGGACGGTGATAAATGCAGCCTTTGTGTCTCAAGCCTACCCCGAAAATGTCAGATGAGGGGACACCAAGTGGTTCATGAATTTTTATACATCCCTGAATGCCCAGTACCTTTGTTGGGAAGAGACTTGCTGTCTAGATTGGGGGCAGAAGGGACCTTACCCCCCCCCCACGAAAGGCCCACTCTTTGAGTGGGGTCAACCACTCATTTACTCTTCCTCTCAGTAACCCCTCAAGAGGAATGGAGGTTAGACGATGTCCTGGAAGGCCTAAACATTTGAAAGAGAGTTAACTGAACAATTCCCTGAGGTCTGGGCGGAAGACAGCCCCCACCCCCCAGGCTTGCAAAACAAGTCCCACTGGTAATAGAATTCAAACCCAATACAATTACATCAGCACCTGCCTTGGGCCTGCCAGACCTTGCTAAGCAGTTTACTCTTTACATGACTGAAAAGAACAAGGTGGCTATGGGAGTGGTTTCCCAGACTGTGGGGACATGGGACAGACCTGAGGCTTATCTCCCAAAATGGCTGGACAATGTTGCCACTGGGCGGCTAGGGATGCTTACAGGCAGTTGCTACAGTTGCCTTACTGATCTGGGAGGCAACCAAGCTGCCTTTGGGCCAAGATTTGATCGTAAAAGTCCTGCATGAGTTCAACACTCTCCTGCGAGGGGACTCCCATAAATGGCTCTCAACATCCCGGATTACTCAATATCAGGGACTGTTATGTGAGAACCCCCATGTTACTATTGAGCCTTTGTCAGGCCCTGAATCCGGCCACTCTCCTTCCTGTGGGAGAAGGTGGGTCCTCACATGATTGCAAGGAAATATGTCAGCAGACCTGACTTGAGAGACAAGCCAATCCCAGACCCAGATTTGGTCCTGTACAACAATGGCACCAGCCTGGTGAAACAAAGACAATGACCGTCGAGATATGCAGTAGTCATGGAAGAAATCATCGTTGAGGCTAGCTCTCTGCCATCACACTGGTCTGCTCAACGGGCCGAACTATATGCTCTAATCTGGGCCCTCCAGCTGTCAAAAGGTAAAAAGACAAACATTTACACAGACTTCAGGTATGCTTTTGCCACACTACACGTACACAGGGCTCTATATAAGGAGAGAGGCCTTTTGACATCTAGTGAAAAATATATTAAAACTAAGGAAGAAAGTAAGACCCTATTAGATGCTGCCTGAGAACCAGAAAGGGTTGCAGTCATAAACTGCTGAAGACATTGAAAAGAGGATACCCCCCAGGCTCGGGGAATCGTACTGGCAGATAAGACCACTACACAAGCAGACAAAGGCTTGGGGGTGACACGTGAAGCCTCTATTAGAGCTCTCATATTGGTGGAGCTGCCTGAGCTAACGCTCGACTCTCTAAAATACACTGAAGCCCAAAACCAACTACCCAAAGTGGAAGGGGCCATCAAGACTGAAAAGGGACAGCGGGAATTGCCAAGTGGCAAACTATTGGGACCGGAGGAGCTGGCACCCATTCTGGTAAGCCAAACACACTAAGCGACCCACCTAGGCCATGATAAACTGGAAGAGCTAATTCAAAAATATTTCTTGGTTCCCCCCCACCCCCTTCCCTATGCAGGACAGAATCTCAGAACTGCACTGCCTGCTCACAGGTCAAGGCTGCCTCTCGGCACAGACAGAAACCTCCGGGGATTCAGCTAAACGGCACGCTGCCCTTTGAATACTTGAAAGTGGACTTCACTGAAATGAAATCTCACTGACACTACTGTTATTTGCTGGTCATGGTATGTACATTCTTCAGGTGTGTAGGAGCTTTTCCTACCTGGACTGAAAGAGCATCAGAAGTAGCCCGGTGCCTGCTTAGGGAGATAGTTCCCAGATTTGGATTTCCTGCCAGCATTGGATCGGACAATGGACCGGCTTTCATAGCTGAGTTAGTACAATAAGTAAGCAAAACTTTAAACATCAAATGGAAATTACATACAACATATAGGCCCCAGAGTTCTGGGATGGTGGAAGGAACCAACCGGACACTTAAAGAGACACTCTCAAAATGGATCATAGAGACTGTGCTCCTGGGTAGACTTGTTTCTGATGGCTCTGCTCAGACTCAGGATGACCCTGTGGTCCCATGGCTATTCTCCATACAAAATTGTGTACGGGAGGCCCCCTCCCATAATAAAACAGGTGTCAACAAATTTGCCTCAGGCAAGGGGAGATGAGATTTCATAGCAGATGGAACAACTGGGTAAGGTAATAAATCAGGTAACTAAGTTTGTACAAGAAAGGGTGCCATTCCCCCTTGGGGAACAGATTCACAAATTTGTGCCCAGGGATCAAGTGTGGGTCAAGGACTGGAAACATGACTCCTTGGCTCCACATTGGAAGGGTCCATATACTGATTGTTCTAGCTACCCCTACAACAGTTAAAGTTGCAGGTGTCACTCCCTGGATCCACCACATGAGGATGAAGAGAACAAACCACATAGACCCAGAAAACGCCGAGTGGACTGCACAGAGGGACCCCACTGACCCTTGAGAGACTAAGATCATCCTTAAGAAGAAGAAGGAAAAGAAGATCCCAGATGAGCCCCTTCAGGATGAAGCCACATAATCAACTCCTGCTGCTTGGCCTCATCAACGTGATTTTGAATTTAACTTCCGTTTCAACTCAGGGAAATGTTCTCATCTCATGGACACATTCCTACACGGACTTCCACAACACCTCCAACTGCTGGGTATGTGGGGCTATGCCTCTGTCTGTGATGGATGGACTTCCTTGGTGGGTGTCACTGTTCCTCCACGGAGATTTTAAACCACTCTGATCTTTTATGAGATGACAAAAAGAGACTTTCCTTTCTCTTGTCAATCATAACTTCTCCCTGCCCTCTTGGTGTAAGCCAGACCTGCAGTCAATAGACTCAGGTCATGGGGCTACATTTGATGTAAACACCAGTTTCATAGAAGTAACAAAAGCCTATACCTTATATTTAAAGAACAAAAAGGAAAAAAGCTCCCTGACCAGCATGGGAGGACAGGCCTCTAGGTATGTTGAGCAATTCTATCAAGTCTGGGATGAATATTTCTGGATGACCCCAGAAAAGGGTCAATTAATTACTCCCTCCACTATATGCTAGGAACAAAAAGAACAAAGGGTAGGGTTTGGTGACCATCCATTAAACCAAAACAAACTAAAATATATGGGGTACCTATCCCCTGAGCAATGTAAATGAACATTTGAGGTCACATACCACCCAACCAGTCCATCCATTGGCCAGGCTCTTATTGGAAATATAACCCTGGAATCTGCTGAGTGGCGCCCAACAGAACCCAATGGCTTTGTGGTCCTAACCTTTGCCCTTGGTTACCAATCAGCTGCGTAGGCCGCTGCACACTGGGATTCGCTTTTGCCCATGGCAGCATAAAGCCTAACCTGCAACAAACTCTGGTAAATCTACCTTATTTACATGCTAGGTGGACAAGGTCTGTGTTTCAGTGGTATGAGTATATTGCTGCCTTATTCATACCTTCTATAGGGACAACCGATATTATGATTAAAGTAGAAGAAGCCTTTACTAATTTCACAAAACAGGCCCTCCTAGATAGTGCTAAAGCCATCCAAGCCTTAAATGAAGAACAAATCCAAATGAGAAAAGTGGTAATTCAAAATAGAATGACTTTGGACATGCTCACAGCTGCTCAAGGAGGGACCTGTGCTATAATTAAGGCTGAATGTTGTATATATATTCCTGATTTATCTGGCAGTGTATCAACTGTTTTAGATGACATGAAAAACAGGTAAAAGCAATGTCAAATGAAAACATTCCTTCCTGGACTTCAGTCCTATCTTGGGTGAAGGGTGATTGGTGGAAAACTATATTTACCATTGTTACAGTTGCCTTGATAGTTCTACTTTGTGAACCCTACATTTTAAAATGTATTATGAGCTTTGTAACCCAAAGGTTGGTGTCGTTCTCCCAAATTGGCAGTCGGAGAGCCAGGGTGCAATATATCCCTATGAGTGATGCTCATTCTATGAGTTAAGAGTATCAAGAGGAAGGAATGAAGGAGGAAACAGACAGAACAGGCTCCATTTGAAAGCAGGACTCCATCTTGGGCCGGACTGTGAACTGTGAGCTATATGCCCAGTATCTATGGAAAAGACATACCAACTGGAAAACCAGACTCCCTGGATGGAAGTGCCCCAGGGCTTGTACCTAGACTCTCCATTGCCTAAAAGAATACCCTAATTATCTGTGTAACTGGATAGAATCATAAATTCTATTATGCTTATTGGGGTGTGACCACAGGCCTATTGATAATTGTCCACTGTTAACTACCTAGGCTTAAGGCATACGAATCACGGGTTAACTTTGATTGTATCTTTCTTTTCCTTTGTCCAGACTAGTTTCAGAGAATTTGGGGAGGTGGGTTTGAGCATGACACTTAGGGTATATAAGGTTTTTCACAAAAACTGGCTGGGGTCCTTGGCTAAGAGGAGACTCTGCCTTGGCTCCACCGGTGTAATAAACTGCACTCCACTATCTGCATTGTCCTTCTGAGTGAGTTTATTTCCCAGAATGTGTGGCTACAACAACATCATTAACTTCTTTGAGGTCACTAGATCATTCAAGTAATCAGTACATATTTATTGCTTGAGTATTATAGGGTAACAGAAAACTAATTGTTAGATTTCTTAACTGAAGTTTCGATGCCAATTTGCTAGCAGACACCAGAAGATAAAAATCTAGATTGCCATGGCTGTATGTTGATAGGCTCCTCTGTCCATGGGGATTCTGCAGGCAAGACTACTGCAGTGGGTTGCCATGCCCTCCACCAGGGAATCTTCCCAACCCCAGGATCAAACTCAGGTCTCCCACATTGCAGACAGATTCTTTACCGACTGAGTCACCAGGAAAGCCCAAGAATATTGGAATGGGTAGCCTACTCCTTCTCCAGAGGATCTTCCCAACTCAGGAATCAAACCGGAGTCTCCTGCATTGGAGGTGAATTCCTTACCAGCTGAGCTACCAGGGAAGCCCCATTGATAAGGTTACATTCTTTTGAACACTGAGAACACCAAAATGGGAAGGTAAATAAATTGATATTTTTTCAGTAGCAGATATAATACAGATTTTCATGTCTCTTTTCAGTCAGTTTGTGTTTTATTTTATTATGTTATATTTTTTACTGTCATTATAACTGCTTGTTTACATGTTTCACTTTTAAGGACACAATCATTTTTTATAAAGTATATACATCTATTTTTCACTCTTTGATATAGCAATGTTCTCCATGTTCATTGTTATAGGAATATACTTGTTTCATTGTCTGAATTGTAATGATTAGCAGAATTTTTCTATAGGTTGTTACTGTATCTTAATAGTGTCTACACTATAGCATCTATGAAAGCAAAAAAACAAATGTGATGCTCTCATGGTCTGAATTATTAAACCTCCTCACTAACATATTAGTTTCTCTCCCCAAGGAGTACAGAAACTTAGAAATGCAGCAATTTGAATTGTAGTTTTGATTTTTAAAATCCCACTGTAATACTATTTAAGTTTAGGTAGTATTTCACCTTAAAAATATGGTGTACAACCTTCAGATCATGTTCAGGAGGATATAAAACAGACCAAATAATCACAAAGGCATATTATTTCAATGAAAAAAAGACGCAGGTTAGTTTATTAAAAATTAAAATGATAATAATGTGTGCCAGGAAACCCAACACATTAGGATTATGAGACATAACCAGGAGCATTGTCACAGTATCTTAGAGAATATATTTCTGAACAGAAAATAAACTTGAGTGAATATAAATGACTGTAATTTATTGAAATTTGCATCAAGTTGATAGATCTTTACATACTAAGTAATGGCAGGAAAATAAAAAAACATAAATAGAAGTTAAAACTAGCATATTTCACAAGATCAATGCAGGGATCAGGTGTTACATTTGTCAATGAAATGAAAGAAGCAGAGGAAAGCTGAGGAAAAGCCAAGGAATGAAATTCAAATGCAGGAGTTCTAAGTCCACTCCTTGGAGGGAAGTTGATATTATATGTTGGTCCATGTGTATGACAGAAAGGACACTGGGGGGATTTCCTTGTCTGCTTCAAAATTTTTTTTCTAAGGATTAAAATTTTAACTTATAGGCCACTTGAGAGCTTACTTGTCTTGTCCTCTTAATCTCTGAATTTTTATGTACTTCCATGATAATAGCTCAGAATCAAAATATTATAAAAGACACAAGAGTGTGTGTGTGTTTGTGTTTAATATTTCTAAAAGGTCATTTTGAGTTCTGAATTTGAGAACTAACTAACCTTTCAGTATTTGACAATCAAGAATGATTTTTGATCTTTAATCTGTTTCCTTCATGTACTTGTTCCCGCACATGGAGTTTCTCAAGGTAATCCAGTTCAACCTAAAATTGGTACAATTAAAATTAATTTTTTTTTACTGTTGATATTGAGACCGCTCTGTTAATCAGAGCATACTATATTCAGAGAGAGGAAAATATTGTAGAAAGAAATCCAGTATTTAATTTACAAAATTATTTTGCAAAAATATTGTAGAAAGAAAGTAAAATAGAAGATCTGATTTCCAACTCTACCACTTACTACCTGTGTGAGGTTGTGAAGTAACAACTATTACTGCTGATTGAGGGTAGGCTGAATACCAAGCACTGTGCTTTAAAAGAGAGTTAACAAATGTGTCATTGATCCTAATCCCATCTTCATCATACTACTCTGAATTCCAGGTCCAATGTCACCACCAACCAGAAATCTTTCCTAACTTTTACTCCTAGTCAAATGCAATCATTTTCCCATGTTCATACTATTGTTACTTATTCAAATATTTAGCCCCTATTTATTTTTATTTTATAATTAGTGGTTAGCACACCTTTTTCTTCCTAGGCTGTAAACCACTGGAAGACAAGGCTTGCATTTTTTTTTTCTTTCTCGTGGTTATATTACCAGTGTTTGCCTCAGGAGTTCTCACAAACTAAACACTCAATAAATACTGTTTTTGATTTATTATTGTGTTAAGTGACAATAAAGTAAGAAAGAAATAGTGCAAACAGCTTACTTTGGAAAATGTTAGACCAAACAGAAAGAGTGGGACATATGGCACAAATTATTTATTTACCTTCATTTAGAGCAAAATGCATTTTGTACACGTGTAAATTATATGGCCTCAGAAGAGGTGACTCTCAAAGATGTTTTTTATTAGAATATTAAAAGAAAAAATGCATTTGATATGATGTAAAACTCCTTTTCAAACTAACAACACAGCTTTTAAAAGTTGTTGTAATAGAAAAAAAAATATCAACAGAAGCTCAATATGTTTCCATGTTACATATTAACAACAATGCCTAACACTCAGAGATGATGCAAGGGAGAAGAAGAGGAAGGGCAATTGTGTTGGTGGAGAACACCCACAGAATTCTCAAAGCACACATGATTAGCCAAGACAAACATTTTAGACAGAGCTAAGGTAAATGACCCCTAAGGCATGTGTTCCACGATTAAGTGCCACTTTTAAGGAGTTGCTGGAGTTGTTCATTTAATTATTTTCTTGTTGAAGTGCATGCATTAAATGCCTTCAAAGATCCAAACAGTCTGCAATATTTTTGTATCATCCTTTCCCCATAAACATTCTCTACTACCATCTCTTTAGGGCATCAGGGAGGAGACATGCTAAGCTGGTTAAGTGACCTCAGTCTTGCCTTCAAGTATCAGAAGCCTTAATATGTACCACTGCCTCAAAAGAGTCAACACAGATGTGTGACTGATTATTCATCTTGCTTTAACTCTCAACATACTTTGATTAGATACTTCTTCAGGTTTCCTGTGGTCAACGGGGAAGGGAGGCTGGGGGCTGGGATGCAGAGGTGTTGCCATTCTTATTCCTTGCATCAGAACACTTGAGACACTTCCTTACAACAGCTCATTTTCTCTATGCATGAAGCACACCTTAAATTTACACAAAGTTACATGTCAGTTGAGTTCAGTCGCTCAGTCCTGCCCAACTCTTTGCGACCCCATGGACTGTAGCCCGCCAGGCTCCTCTGTCCTGGGATTCTCCAGGCAAGAATACTGGAATGGTTTGCCATGTCCTCCTTCAGGGGATCTTCCCGACCCACGGATAGAACCCACGTCTCTTGCGTCTCCTGCAGGCAGATTCTTTACGGCTAGTGCCACCTGGGAAGACCACATGTAAGTTACATATATCTCAATAAAACTGAAAGACAATGGTCCAAGAGTCCCACAGTTATCTCTCACGGTCCAAATACATGTGTATTAAAGAGGCAAAGCAGATCACTAAATCTAATATTTGTGTACCTTCAGTATTTATGCCCAGCAAACAGGTTCCCATTCCTGTAAATCCACAGAGTACAAGAGTAGCTCACATATAAACAGACACTTTAGAAAGAATTCACCCCCAAAATGATTTTATGGAGTATATTAAGAGATCACTCGATAGCACTGAGCAAATTACTTATAGATGATTTTTCAAATGTAGCTTTAATTAGGGTGTCAATTATTGAAGCCTCCAAGCAGCAGAGTTCATTTGATCATGTTTCAGATTTAGCCTCACTACCAGGAACACTGATGGAATTCTCAAGAGCAGCAGTGATGATGGATAGAAAGTGAAAGGCAGCTTTGCTTCTTGGGTCTCTTGTTCTATTATGTCCTACCATTTGACCCCTTGCCAAAGAAGGGCAGAGTTTAATGAATTAGTTATTTTAGAGGCTAAGTAATCTTCCTCTTTGGATACTTTAAAACAAAAATGGAAATCACGTTGTGAGATGAAATAGGTTGAAAGACAGAGCAGCATGGACTTTTTGGGAATAAATGGATTAAGAAATAAACAATGTTGCATTAAATTAGAAAACACTGATCAGTGGCCTGGAGTTCAAGCAGTCAAACTGTGTACACACACACAAAGTCACACACACGTTCATATATAAAATTAACTTTTATTGAATATTTACAATGTGCCAGACATTGTACTAAGTAATTTACATAGGTTATGCTTATAATCTACATCAATTTCTGATAAAAGAAATGTATTAGTATTGTCATGATAAATGATGAAAATAAAACTCAGAGCTATTAAACAGTTTGGCAAAGATTACATAACTAGTCAGTGGCAATGCTCATATTCAAACCCAGACTTTTCTGACTCCAACATGCAAACTCTAATCCAATATGATATATGACCTCATCTCCTGCATTGGCAGGTGGTTATTTACCACTAGTGCCACCTGGGAAGCCTCTTCAACAGAGTGAAGTAAGCCAGAAAGAAAAATACCAATACAGTATGCTAATGCATATATATGGAATTTGAAAGATGGTAATGATAACCCTATATGCGAGACAGAATAAGAGACACAGATGCATAGAACAGTCTTATGGACTCTGAGGGAGAAGGTAAGGGTGGGACGTTCTGGGAGAATAGCATTAAAACATGTATATTATCATATGTGAAACAGAACACCATTCCAGGTTCAATGCATGAGACAAATGCTCAGGGCTGGGGCAATGGGATGACCCAGAGGGATGGGGGTTCAGGATGGGGAACACATGTAAACCCATGGCTGATTCGTGTCAATGTATGGCAAAAACCACTACAATATTGTAAAGTAATTAGCCCCCAACTAAAATGAATAAATTTATTTAAAAAAAAAAGAAAGAAAAGTGTATGTGAATACCAGTCCTTAAGTGGGGGAGAATATTTTGCCTCTCATTGGACAACTCTTGTGGAATTCAAGATACAGTACTAGATATGGAGTCATGAGTTGAAATCCATCCTTGCTCTCAAAGAGCTAACATTATAGAGGGAGAATAAGATGTGGGCACAAATATCTGAAATGTAAGCCTGTGTGTCATAAAAACCTTGAGAGGTACATACACAGTGCTATGGCAGCTCAGAAAATGGAGAGGTAATAGTCAATTGGGTGGACTGAAAAGCATTTCACATGGTACCTTAAAAGATGAGTACTATGCCAATGGTTCAGCACAGGAGGAGATAAGGGAGAAACGTTGGAAGGGGAGAAATAGATACAAACAAATAGGTAGGAGGGATAAGAAAACTGAAGGAAGAGTAAAGAGTCTAGTTTGATTGGAACATATGGTAGGCATTGAGCAATTAGCCAGAAAGAATACTGTAGAAAAACCAGAAAGAAAGTGTGGGTCAAAACATGGAAATATGGTTTTAATGCTATTCTCTCAAATCATCCCACCCTCGCCTTCTCCCACAGATTCCAAAAGTCTGTTCTTTATATCTGTTTCTCTTTTGCTGTCTCATATATAGGGTCCTCATTACCATCTTTCTAAATTCCATATATCAGTTCAGTTCAGTCGCTCAGTTGTGTCCGACTCTTTGCGACCCCATGAATCGCAGCACGCCAGGCCTCCCTGTCCATCACCAACTCCCAGAGTTTGCCCAAACACGTGGAGAAGGGCATGGCAAACCACTTCAGTATTCTTGCCTTGAGAACCGCATGAACAGTATGAAATTCCATATATATGCCTTAATATACTGTATTGGTGTTTTTCCTTCTGACTTACTTCGCTCTTTATAATAAGCTCCAGTTTCATCCACCTTATTAAACCTGACTCAGATGTGTTCGGGGAGAGAGGTGGGGGGGGGGTTTGGAACCAGGCGACACATGTACACCCATGTCAATGTATGGCAAATGTATGGCAATGTATGGCAAAAACCACCACAATATTGTAAAGTAATTAGCCTCCAATTAAAATAAATAATTTAAAAAACATGGAAACAAGGAACTGTAACTAAACTTCTTTCAGTAAGTAATGGGACAAAATTGAAGATTTTTAAAGTAAGACCCTCCATATGGACCTTCCAATCAGTATTGGAATTTAGGATGAAATGTATGGTAGTTCTTTGAGAATAGACAGATAGGAGAAATCTATGAGAGGGGAGAGGAGTGGGAGTTTTACAGCAGTATTCCAGGTGTGTTTTTGCAGCTTTATCGTAAAGAACATATAGATGAAATATACTTGGAAACTCACTCTGATAAATTCTAAGGTAACTCAAATCTGACCAAAGATCTTTGGTAAAAACCTGGTGAGAGTTTCAATATGAGTATAAAATTGTTGCCCTACTTCCGTTGCCCTACTCATTTTTTCAATAACTTTAGTTAACAAAAAAAGAGCTCTATATCACAGAGAAGGGCTGACAACTGCAGAGGGATCAAGATGCTCTACAATGTTTGCTAATAGGAATTAGCAGCTGGAAATAGCAGCAAGGGAGAAGGACTAGCTACCGCAAAGTCAAAGAAAACAGAAAACAATTGACATTGACTTTCTGCTTTGCACTTTCAGTAGAACAGCTTAGAGGAAAGATGAATATATTTCCAAGGCAATAACAACCTTCATCAGGGATAAGTAGTGAGTACAAAAAAGAAAAAAAAAAAAAAGGAAAATCTTTGCTGTCAGAGGCATGTAAACTGCTAAATTGCTCAAGCATTGCTTCTCTGACATTTGGGCACTAACATAAAATGGAGAGATTTGACATGTTGCATGTGAAACAGAATGTATTCTAAACAAATAAGGCCTGAAATGACAGATTTACGATTTAGATTATCTGTCAAATTCATGAGGTGAAGTACTTTCACATCACATTAAGGAATGTGATGTTCTATATGTTTTATAGATTATAAACATTATATGTTCTATATGTGTGTATGTGTGTATGTGTGTGTGTGTGTGTGTGTGTGTGTAAGCATGTGCATTAGTCACTTCAGACATGTCCAATTCTTTGTGATCCTATGGACTGTAGCCTGCCAGGCTCCTCTGTCCATTGGATTCGCCAGGCAAGAATACTGGAATGGGTTCCCATGCCCTTCTCCGGGGGATCTTCTCCATCCAGGAATAGAACCTGCATCTCTCACATCTCCTGCATTAGTAGGTGAGTTCTTTACCACTAGCACCACCTGGGAAGCTCACATATATACCCAGGGATTGAACCTGGGTCTCCCTCCCACACTGTAGGCAGATTCTTTACCATCCGAGCCACCAAGGAAGTGTATATATATATATATATATATATATATATATACATATATATATACATATATATGTATATATACATGTATATATGTATATATGTATGTATGTATATGTATATATATTATATA
The DNA here is from genome assembly GCF_054371585.1 of Giraffa tippelskirchi. NCBI lineage: Eukaryota > Metazoa > Chordata > Mammalia > Artiodactyla > Giraffidae > Giraffa > Giraffa tippelskirchi. Next base: position 68,506,913 of record NC_137289.1, read on the forward strand.
TATATAGCATAAGTGTGGCATAAACTGTTTCCAGTTTTTTTCCACATTTATTGTAGAAAGCAACAATTGGTCTAATGATTAGGTAATAAAATAGACCTATAGATGAGATTTTGAAAAGTTGGTTGTTTTAAATTTTTTATTTTGTATTGGTGTGTAGCCAGTTGACAATGTTGTGATCATTTCAGATGAACAGCAAAGAGACTCAGTCATACATACATGTGTATCCTTTATTTTTACTAATTTTTAACTTAGCTCTAGATTATATCAGCAGGTGGATCAAAGTAACTTAGGGACCATATGCACTTGTTACTATGAACCTGTGCAAACTCAGCAGTGCTTCTTCTAATAGGATTTCTTTAATTTGCTTATGATAGTTTTAGATTAGCTAAAAGGAAATCTTTTAAGCATATAATCTCATGCTGATCTGAGAAAATAATATACAAACTTGAATTAACCGGAATTTTTCCTTCAGTATATCTGCTAACAAAATGAAGAGGAATGAAAGTATGATGTCTCTGGCAATTATCTAGTTTTCCTTTATAAATACTTCTGAAGGATGTTAGCCCACTGAACTGTAGGAGGTGAAAACCAACTCTACACTGGCCCTGAAATTATCTGTGTCGTATATGGGAGTATTTTAATATGCTCAGTCATCTTACTCCTTAAGTGCAGAGTGTTGCATACTAGGGCAGGCCCTGGGAACCTGAATGTACGTGTTTGCTAATGCCAGTTTCACTCAGTCAACTCATATACCTGGAATTTTCCCTAACTTCTTGTTTTACTTTCCAATTTTTAGATAGGATTGGAGAAAAATGAAAAGGAATTGGATATCTGCCTATTGAACATCTATTGTGTGCCTGCTTTAAAATCTACTGTGTTAACACTCATAGAAATTCTATAAGAATGATATAAACATCCTCATATTACAGGTGTGAAAACAAATTCAGATGCTTTATCACTGACCCCAAGCTTCACATGTAGTAATGGAAGAGCCATTGGCTAGTGTCTTACAATAAAGAGAACCCAATAATATGGTTGCCTAACCATGAATTACCAGCACTGCTTAAATATCTTTTCTACAGAATCCTTCCCACTAGTTTAGGACATCTGGCTTCTGAAAGTTAGTCCAAGTTTATAATATTCCCCCTTGGGTATTCTAACTTGCTTGCTGACAGCTCACTTTTAAGTATCATGCCTTCACCCTGAACGGTGTCCCCAACTCTACCCCACCTAATTTGATGTTTATTCCTTTCTCATAGAGTCGACACCTAATTCCCAACATACTTTATTTATGACCTCACGTAACCGAGTACACCGAATGATGAGATTTTAACACTGTGATTTCAGTGTCATCAAAAAGTTTCATCTGTGATTATAATTACAATTTATTTTGCTTGGGAGGTAGACATTGCTAGATGACTCATGTGCAAGCTAAATCATAATCCAGATTCTGTGTAAAGAAATGATTAATATGATAAAAAGTATATTCATCCTTGATTTCTTTCTTATATTTTGAAAATTGAGACTTTTTAATTCATAAAAATTACTATTATACCAAATGGTATTTTTGGTCCATATTCATATTCTACTTTAAAGCTTAATAGCCAGTGGATATTAACATCATAGTTATCAATTTATTTTCAACACTGGTTGTCAATATTTTGTAGTCTATGAGTTCCAGAAGAATGGCTCCCATCTGTTGCAGTGTGTATTCATCTGCTATGGGTGTTTACAAGCCCATTTGTGGACATGGCTCAAATCTGCTATGCTGCTGAGATTCACTAATATGCCATGGGAATCAATGGGAAGTCAGGTCACATTTGGGATGCATGTTTCACTGAAGAGATGTTCTCTATGAATATAAGAATGGGAGACAGTGTATGGTTGGGGGAAAATCATGAACTTAGAATCAGAACATTAAAGTTTGAATCCCTCTAACACTCAACCTGTGTAGCCTTACAACACATTATTCAACCTCTCTGAGCCCCAGTTTCCTCACTAAGAAAAGCAGATATTATAGCTATACCTCAACAAAGCTGCTGTAGGGACTGGAGAAAAAAAAAGAAATTGCTGTGGAGCACCTAGCATGATAACTTTAGTAGTCACTTAAAAATAAAATCAGTAATGATTAAAAGTAAAGTACTCACACCACAAAAGATCAAGGACAAAGGCTAAACTCCTAGGACTCTGGTCACAGGACAAAGCTGAATATTTTCCATATGTCTGAAAATAGAACCTTGTATATAATGTCACATCAAGGCATGTTGATTTCTTTTTTTTTTTTTTTTTTTACCAACTTTCCTATTATACCAAGACTTAAATCTGAAGTTGGCTTGGCATTTTAAGGCTTTCCACAAAATAACCCTCGAGGATGAAAATAAACCTCCAAAGTTCCCAGATTAAGCTTTGGGAAAATTTTGATCTCAGATCTTGTATGATCATCATTAGCTTACATTCCCATAGAACATATACTTAACATCTACAACATAAAGGAATCATAACCAATACAACAAAAAGCATCCTGAATTTCCAGCCAAAAAATGAATGCTTTGGGCTTTGAGGAAAACATGAATTATGAAGTGTGTGGTTCAAAAAAAATTTTTAAATTAGTGTATATCTTAAAAGCATTATCAAAAACATCATCTGATATGAGACCAAGATTAGCAACTAAAGGAAGTTAGTGGTATGTGCACTTTGGAAATTGTTCTGTGGTTTCATGACCCCAATGAATTTTTTTCAAGATACTTTTGCTGCTAATGAAGAAACATAAGTGGCCCCACTGAGTAGACACATATTGAAATCAATACAAAATGCTGCCTAAGTGTATTCTAACATTTCAAGATTCAGTTATACACAGTCTAAGAAGGCAGTTTTCTTGAATTATCTTTTTTTTTTTCCTTGCAAGAGAAGCAAAGACACCAGTATTTACCTGAGCACCTAAACTTTACTTTGGTGTTGTTTTATTTCAAAACAAAACAAAAAATCAGTATCATAGGCCATTTAAAATACGAAGGAATTATAAGAGTTGATTTTACTTTATGAAACTGTTTCGTCAAAGCCCTGTGGATTTCCTAACCATGCTGTGGTAAAATATAAGATTAACATAGCAATTCCTTCATCAAATGGATTTACTGTTAACATATCGCATTAGTGATCCTGTTAGCCACTATTTCAAGATTACAAGGTAATTCTTTAAAATCATAGGAATTCTCACATTCTATCACTGTTAATTAGCCTTTCTCATCCTGCAGAAAGATTTTCATTAAAGATTATCATTGTAGATTTAATATTTCTAAAAAGTGCATTTTTCTGATTATTTTTAAAACCTTATATTCTTTATGATCCACATGTCTTATTGTTCTTTTATTTTCATTATAGCATCATAAAGGGGTCATCTTACTTTATCATATGCAAATACATGCAGATGTTCTAGCTGAATAGAAAACTATGCTAGTTTAACACTAGAAGGAGACTCCTTTTAAAATATCTCTTGCCCTAGGGACCACATTCCATTATTGCTGTTCATTCCTGGTGAGAAATTATTAAGCACTTGTTACAAAGATGAGCTTTAGAGCCAGACCTAGGAAATCTGCAATTGGTCTTTGGTACTTTCCAGCATCTGTTAGTGCTTCAACTTCCTCATCTATAAAATAGAGTTAATAATAATAGGCTTAATAATAGCTATAAATTTGTAATGAGAATTAAATGAGTCATTGTTTTAACTGCTTAAAAGGCTACCTGCTATGTAGTAACTTTTATATAGATTTTGTGAAATAAAAGAAATATATTCCATTGCTACATATGACTTTCATCATCTTTCCAAAGTAAAAATGTGTACATACGATGTTATGGAAAAACTCAAATGAACTTTTTGGCCATCCCAACACTTTTCTTATTTCCCTATATCACTTCACAGAGTTTGCACCATTTTATTTACTTTCTGTGTCAGAGGTCAGTTGTGTTCTTTGTGGGAGACTTGAGTCACTAGCTATGGGTGTGAAGGTTTGAGGAATTAATGGCAAGTAACTGCAAGGAGATCAAACCAGTCAATCCTAAAGGAAATCAGTCCTGAATATTCATTGGAAGGACTGATGCTGAAGCTGAAACTCCAGTACTTTGGCCACATGATGCGAAGAACTGACTCATTGGAAAAGACCCTGATGCTGGGAAAGATTGAAGGCAGAAAGAAAAGGGACAACAGAGGATGAGATGGTTGGATGACATCACTGACTGGCTGAATATGAGTTTGAGCAAGCTCTGGGAGTTGGTGATGGACAGGGAAGCCTTGCATGCTGCAGTCCATGGGGTCGCAAAGAGTCAGACACAACTGAGTGAGTGAACTGAACTGAACTGAATGGGTCCATTCCTCACTCACAGCAGTTGCCTAATACTACTGTTCTAAGCTATTTATTTGTTAATGAATATAAGTCATGATCACAATACATCTGGATTTAATGAAGTACAGTGGCAACCAAGTTAATGTCTATATTCATAATCAGGCTATCCTTAGAATTTTTTCACAAGCAAGGCCATTGTTATTGAAAGTCATAGAAAACCATAAAAAGACACCTCCCACATATACTAGTTTCATTTTGTTTTAAGTTTTTGACAGAATATTATTCAGTTTTAGACTTGCTTTCATGCTGAGCATTGTAATTACTAAGAATCAGGGGTCAGAAAAGGTGGTTGATCTGGGAGAATTTATTATGCAAGGGGAAAAGATCAAGTTATTATAAAATGCTGCATTACCAAAAAAATAAGAATTCCACATGAACTGACATAGGTAAACAGCATGTGCAAAAGTGGGAAATGACCACTTCTGAGTAGCTCTCTATTTCCCCCTGTACTACACAGATGCTAGTATGTTAGCTGCAGTGAATATTTATGACCCCATAGTTGCCCCCTACACATTGAAAAGCTGCTGTGGGTGATTTGCTTTCCTTTTCAATGTTTTTTAAAAGTCATGCTAATTTTTAAAAATCTAACTTGGAACTTCAAGACATGCACCCCAGTTGTACACATAATTTTCTAAAGATTCTAATAAAAATCTAAAAATTTACTTATAAGGCTATTTCTTATAAGGAAATGGACACTTACATTTTGATTTTCATTATTCAGAGAATAAGTTGAACTATTTCATGGTTCACAAGTTACTTTAATTAGTTGAACTTTACAGAAAAGAACAATTCTGTTTAATGGGACACCATTGCAGTATTTGCCCATTTAAAAGAAATAAACCCTCCAAGTCACTATCTGTATCATGAGTCTTAATTAATTGTCATCTGAATGGCAGAGGGAAGCATTGTCAAAGAGTTTACAGATTTTAATGGAGGAATAGAAATAATTTAATTTTCAGGTTATACTCTTTTCCGGTAGTTTGTGTTTTTAGATTGTTGCTTTAGAAATCCCGCAAATGAGTAGTGAATATCTTACTAAATATAAGGAACTATTAAACTTATTTACAAAACATGTATTTTCTTTAAACTTGTCAGAGTCAAGCACAGTGTTTGCCAAAAACAAGATTGGAAAGTCCCTATTTGTATCATATTCATAGTAATAGTATGCAGTGCAATCCACCACTCTATGACACATCTTAAATTTTAATTGAAATCTCAGGCAGTAAGGACACTCAAAGCTGTCAGATACCTACAAGATTTACCTAATAAAAGAGTCTCAAGTAAAACACACTGTATAAGAAACAATTTTGTGTCTAACACGATTTAAACAAACAGGAGAATCAGTAATCAGCAAGAAATTAGTACAGTTAATTATATCGCACTCAATTTAGTAGACTACAATCAGGAGTAACTGGCTGAAAAAAATTTTGCTGATAGAGCAATGTCTTATTCATAGAGGAAGAGTCTTACTTAACAATGTCTAATTTCACTTGACATCTATTTACCCTAGTCCACTTCATGTCACACTAGTGGTTCAAATCTTTGGACTCTAAAGTACAGATTTTAAAATTGTGTGCTTTTCCTCAAAACTGCTATTCTGAAGACTACACAGGTTCTTAATTAAGTATATAGATGTGGATTATATCACCATGTATTCTACATTCTCACCAGTTTTCTTGAGACTGAATCACAAGTGCAAGAGTAGAAAGTCAGTTTGAAATTTGGCAGAACTTCATGGATTTGAATTCAAGTAATTTAAATCTAGTAAGAATATGGACAGCTCCTGGGTGGCAATGAACTTTATTTAATTAATAATTTCTTCCCACAGTGCATGCATTAATTCTGTAAGTCTTCCTAAAGAGCATAAATTAACTCTGTAAAATATTTTAGGATATTATTATTATAGAACGCACAACTTCCATGAGTTTCAGAAGCACTCATCAAATAATAAACAGTGTGATTCTCTCCTCCCTCTTTTTGGGTTCTTTTTCTAATACTCTAAATATACATTTATGTATCTACCTTTTAAAAATTTATTTCCTTAGTAACATGTAAAAGACATTTGAAAGTATCAGGATAGAGGATAATTTATGGTTGTTAATTTGGCACCTGAGGAGTCAGATGCAGGACCTCTATATTACTAGCAACATTAGGTAAACCAGCTACAGAATAATGAATCACAAACAAATGTTTAGATTGGTCTCATTTCATTTTTAAATTCCCCTAAGGCCTCTATGAAGAAAGCAAATGTGATTGGCTTCGTCAGTTGCATTCTGAGCTGTCCTGATGGAGATGAGTAAAAGTGGATTCCTTAAAAATAGCTTATAGCTTAATTTCTTTTTAAATTCAAACTGGTTTGTTTCAAGGAGGTCATACTAAAATTTATCTAATTAACATAAAGTCAAATTGTCTTATACCTTAATTTTCCCAGGTGGCTCAGTGGTAAAGGATTCACCTGCCAACGCAGAAGACGAAGGAGACTCAGGTTCAATCCCTGGGTCTGGAAGAGTCCCCTGGAGGAGGAAATGGCAACCCACTCCAGTATTCTTGCCTGGAGAATCCCATGGACAGAGGAGACTGGCAGACTACACGCCATAGGGTCACAGGGTCAAACACAACTGAGCATGCATGCATTTATACCTTAAATTTAAGTCATACTACAAAACTGTGGTTCTCAATTTCTGTTGTTGTTCTTCCACTGCCTCGTGACTAAACATCAGTGAAACAATCATTTAGAATATACTTTTTGGGTGATGCTTGCATCTGATCCAACAAATAAACTACCTCCACTATTATTATCAAACCACACTAGGAAGAAATAGGTATTTACAGTCATGTTTTCACATGAGTCGAGGACAAAGTCACCTAAAGAAATTTCAAAGAACATATTTCAAAAAACAAATTTCAAAGAACATCAGAGAAATATAACAAGATTTTTTTAAATACATTCATAAAAATCAGTTAAAGGGAAACATCGTGTTTCCTTTCAAACCTGTGGTTGGGGATGAGTCCAGATCTCCACAGTAGTTGTTTCTTTCATGGGTGTGTGAGATCGTACAACTTCCTTCAATGGCTTTAAAGAGGGAAAAAACAGAAGTATTTGTTAAATGATTTGTTAAAAGTGAAAAAAATAGTACATTGCACACAAGCATCAAACACAGGTAAATAAAAGAGTGCCTGGATAAATATCTCTTTCCAGATATTGCAGTTATTGAGAATTTACAATGCAACAGGCACAGTTCCAGGTAAAGGAATAAACAAGAGAAAAAAGAATTCTTTTTCTCATAAAGCTTATACATCAGTATTACATTTAAGAGTTCCAATAAACATATGAATAGGATGGGGGAGGGCAATTTTAAAATATTTAAATGGTGGAAATTTAAGCTGCAGACACTCTCAGTCCAATGCTTTTACAACTCAATGGCTTCAATAACTTGTATTTGCAAATTTACAGTGTCTGAAATTAAAATCTATCCTGGGAGTACCACCATATCACAAATTTGCTATTTATCACAGGAAGATATTTAATAGTTGTTATAAAAGCCAAGAAGTTTATGAACTGGTACACAGATACTAGCATACCAACACAGAATAATTATCATGATCTTGAAAAGACATTTGATATCCATTTTATTTTTCTCAAGACAGAGAGCATATTCTCTGTTTTAATAATGTTGAATATATTTAGAAAAGGCAAAGGAACCAGACATCAAATTGCCAACATCTGCTGGATCGTCGAAAAAGGAAAAGAGTTCCAGAAAAACATCTACTTTTGCTTTACTGACTATGCTAAAGCCTTTGACCATGTGGATCACAACAAACTGTGGAAAATTCTTAAAAAGATGAGAATACCAAACCACCTGACCTGCCTCCTGAGAAATCTGTATGCAGGTCAAGAAGCAACAGTTAGAACTGGACATGGAACAACACACTGGCTCCAAATAGGGAAAGGAGTATGTCAAGGCTGTATATTGTCACCCTGCTTATTTAACTTATATGCAGAGCACATCATGAGAAATGCCGGGCTGGATGAAGCACAAGCCGGAATCAAAATTGACGGGAGAAATAACAATAACCTCAGATATGCAGATGGTACCACCCTTATGGCAGAAAGTGAAGAAGAACTAAAGAGCCTCTTGATGAAAGTGAAAGAGGAAAGTGAAAAACCTGGCTTAAAACTCAACATTCAGAAAACTAAGATCATGGCATCTGGTCCCATCACTTCATGGTAAACAGATGGGGAAACAATGGAAACAGTGAAAGACATTATTTTGGGGGGGCTCCAAAATCACTGCAGATGGTGATTGCAGCCATGAAATTAAAAGATGCTTACTTAAAAGCAGAGACATTACTTTGCCAACTAAAGTCCATCTAGTCCAGGCTATGGTTTTTCCAGTGGTCATGTATGGATGTGAGAGTTGGACGGTGAAGAAAGCTGAGTGCCGAAGAATTGATGCTTTTGAACTGTGGTGTTGGAGAAGACTCTTGAGAGTCCCTTGGACAGCAAGGAGATCCAACCAATCCATCCTAAAGGAGATCAATCCTGGGTGTTCATTGGAAGGACTGATGTTGAATCTGAAACTCCAATACTTTGGCCACCTCATGAGAAGAGTTGACTCATTGGAAAAGACCCTAAAGCTGGGTAGGATTGGGGGCAGGAGGAGAAGAGGACGACAGAGGATGAGATGGTTGGATGGCATCACTGACTCGATGGACATGGGTTTGGGTAGACTCCAGGAGTTGGTGATGGACAGAGAGGCCTGGCGTGCTGCAATTCATGGGGTCGCAAAGAGTCACACATGACTGAGCAACTGAACTGAACTGAACCGACTCCTTGGAAGAAAAGCTGTGACCAACCTAGACAACATATTAAGAAGCAGAGGCATTACATTGCCAACAAAGGTCTGTCTAGTCAAAGTTATGGTTTTAGCATGTATGGATGTGAGAGTTGGACTATAAAGAAAGCTGAGCACCGAAGAATTGATGGTTTTGAACTGTGGTGTTGGAGAAGACTCTTGAGAGTCCCTTGGACAGCAAGGAGATCCAACCAATCCTTCCTAAAGGGAATCAGTCCTGAATATTCATTGGAAAGACTGATGCTGAAGCTGGAATTCCAATACTTTGGCCACCTGATGCGAAGAGCTGACTCATTTGAAAATACCCTGATGATGGGAAAGATTGAAGCCAGGAGGAGAAGGGAAAGGCAGAGGATGAGATGGCTGGATGGCATCACCGACATGATGGAGATGAGTTTGAGTAGGCTCTGGGAGTTGGTGATGGATAGGGAAGCCTGACCTGATGCAGTCCATGGGGTCACAAAGATTCAGACACGACTCAGTGACTGAATTGACTGACTATATTTTCTATATGTGTGAATTTAGTATATGTGATAAAGGGTTTGGAACATCACATTTTTAAGGCTTGGTCGAGCAAGAATTATTATGCTTTCATTTAAATGCAAATTGTGTTTGTTCTGCAATGACACTATTGCTGTGACAAAAATAATTCAATATGCATTGATATTACCAGGCTAACATCACAACATTCCAACTCGCAGGAAAGCAACAGAAGAATTAGGAAATTAAAATGAAACACTTCATCATATAATTTCAGCACAAAAATAAATAAAACTGAGTGACAAAAGTTAGTTTCTGAATGGTTCATTTGTTAGCCAATCAGAGAGAATCACTTACTGTTGTGAGTTGTTAAATCAGGCTTGCTTAGATAACCAAAGAAACAGGTCTAGAGAACATAAACTTAAGACTATTAGCATTTCACCACATCGAGAGTAACATCAATGGTGTTTTTTTTTTTTTTCAAGGCCAATGATATTGGGTAGTTTTCCTTGTCTTCTTCATGAGTTAACAGATGCTACCAACAATTTTTGATTATTGATACTTACTTGAGGAAGCAATAACAAGTTTGAAGTGACTGAAGAATGAATTGTGTAGAACAGAATAGACAAGAATATTTTCAAAGAATTTGACAAAACCTGATGTGGAGTCTGCTAAGGTATCTTACAATTAATGGTGGGTAAGATAAATGTGGCACAGAAAAAAAGTTTAACTGGACAAATATACAAGACTTGGGAAAATATAAGGTGTTCAAAGCCTATGTTTATTGTATTAATATTATACATCAGCAGGTATTCCGTGCAAAATATTTGAGGGTATCATGTGTTATTGAACTAGGAGTGTCAATAGTGAACTTTATTCACTGTTGATAATGGAACCATATTTATTCTGTGAACTTTCATCTAAACAACAAGCTGAATATTCTGACTTACCCTACCATATAAGTAGTTAGAATATAAATTGGCTTATAAGTGGGAAAGTTTTATTTTTGAGCTCAAAGCCAAGACTGAAATTTTGCTGAATTAGAAGTTCCCTTGACCACTATTATTGAATACTGGCTCACTCTGGCAGTTAGTTTTTGTTGCAAACTTGATAATGTCTCAATAAATCAGTCTAAAATTGGAAGGTTAATGAGTATTTATACGCAAAACTTACACTACAGTAAAGTCATTTTGATGACAATCAAAATTTTGAATCACAAATAATGGTAAGTTACTATATACACTCCAGCCCTCTAGAAGTTCAAATAAGCAAAATCTCCATCTGTGCACACACACAAATTTGCAATGGGTTGCAGTAAATATGGAATTAAGGAGCCTTTACCTAACTGTCAATTATAAATGATTAATCTTTGGGACTTCCCTTGTGGTCTAGTGGTTGAGAATCCGCCTTCCAATGCAGGGGACGCAGGTTCAATCCCTGGTCGGGAAACTAGGATTGTATATGCCATGGAGCAACTAAGCCTGTGCACCGCAACTACTGCACTTGTGCACCACGACTAGAGAGCTCATGTGCCACAACATAAGATCCCTTGTGGTGTAACTAAGTTCTAACACAGCCAAATAAATAAATATTTTTAAAAAAAGGAATGATTAATCTTCAATGCAATTACACTAAATGGCAAATATGAAGAAAAAAATCTAATAGAATTTTTCACATGCCTTCTAAGAATAGATATGTTGAGTTAAAACTATATGCTTTCTGGACTGATATCAGTATTTGGCAGCACCTATCTGTGTGAAAAGACATTTTCTAAGATCATATACATAAGCCCATTAATTAGTAGTTCTCTACTACATGAAACTTTGTACTCATTGTTATTACACTTGATGATGTAAATATTATCTGTTCAAATTTTGTGGAAATTTGGTTTCTCTTTTGTTATATATAAAACTTTCTGAAACTGAGCAGGGCCTTGTGGGGCTCCTGGGCACAAAAGTCTTTCTATTCCCCCTGTATCTTGTTTGTAGGAAGTAGGCTTCATCCAGGCTCCATGACCATCCCTAGTTCCAAAGGGCATGTTCCAACAGTTGCTAATCAGGGAAAGGAAGGGATAGGAGAGAAAGGAGGAGCAGTTAAGAAACAAGAGTGCAACACTGGGGCAGGGTCCTGGTTCTTCTCAAGGGATATACATAACAATAGTTTTGAGTTCTTCTATTGGAACTAAGATCCCAACCAAATGGAAGATGTTAACTGTTTGATGAGACATTCTTCATTCCAGAAAAAAGTCAGAGTTTGATAACCTTGAGAACCACAGAAGCCCCTCATAAGACCACATGATGCCAGAGAGCTGTGTATTGAAGGAATTCAGGCCCTGAATGCACCTTGATCCTTTTCATCAGCCTTTCTCCTTGAACCATTACTAAAAAACTCATCACAAGCTCCCTTGGAATGGGACACACAGTTTTGAAGTCATTAGCCCACTGTGGCCTCCTTTGCCTGCAATGGCTTCTTTTGCCTGGCAAAGCAATAAAGCTATTCTTCTGTACTTCACCCTTTACAGAAAAAGTTTGCTGACCTCTGGTCTAGAGGAAAAGAAAAGAAACACTAGTAACTATAATTGATGGACAAGTCTATGAAATAAGTACAGTCTCTAGAAGCAGAGGGTGAAGAGGAGAGTTTTTCTGGCAATTTAGTCTAAGGTAGGGAAATCCAAGATGTGTTCTATATGATAGAAGATGTAACTGAATGATGGGACAAATATATGAGAAAGTGAATTAAGCACATATATCTGATGGACTTGTAAAGTCAAATGGTGATTTTATAGGGGCTTCCCTGGTGGTCCAGATGGTAAAGAATCTGCTTGCAATGCAGGAGACCCAAGGTTTGATCCCTGGGTTGGTCAGATCCCCTGGAGAAGGGAATGGCTACTCACTCTAGTATTCTTGCCTGGAGAATTCCATGGACAGAGGAGCCTGGTGGGTTACAGTCCATGGGGTTGCAAAGAGTCAGACACAACCAAGCGACTTTCACTTTCATGTTTTCATTATACACTAAAAAAAGCAGAAATACTCAAATGTATTTGAGCAAAGTGTTCTGTGCCATAGGAGTTTCTAGGCAGATTTGTACTCAGGTCTCAAATTTAGCTTTATTATTAAACCAAGTCTACTAGTGTTATATTTCTCATGCACATTTTAACCATTTGTTTTTAACATTTTCTGTCAATTGTGAGCAGTTTTATGTCTGTCTGTGGAGCTATCTGTCAAATGTATCATGTCACATTGTAGAGGAGCAAAATTGCCACCCCAAGATACATATTTTTGACATGAGGATTAATTTAGGCTGATTATTTTTAAGAAAGAGAGGGCTCAGGAATTTTTCTTTTTCCTTCCCCCTTAAATTCCTAAAAGCATTTAGATAAAGGGCCTATTCCCAGAACAGAGCTCTCACTAAAGATATTTGCAAAGAATATAAGCATGATGAGATGGGGGAAACTCAGCAGGGCCTCTGTGTCCCACCCTCTCTGCAGGGCCCAGGGAACATTTGTTTACCAAACATTTGCTTTTCCATCTCCATGTGAATTGCCTTCTTCAGCTTTGAAGTCCCAAATCACTACCCCGAAGATCCTTCTTTGTGTAGAGCTGAAGATTGATGGCAGGAGGAGAAGGGGATGACAGAGGATGAGATGGCTGGATGGCATCACCGACTGGATGGACATGAGTTTGGGTAAGTTGAGTGATGGACAGGGAGGCCTGGCATGCTGCTATTCATGGGGTCGCAAAGAGTCAGACTCGACTGAGCGACTGAAATGCACTGAACTGAAGATGGCATTTAAGGTGAAAGTGTCAGCCATTTTAGTGAGTTATTCAGTTTCCGTAGGTCTCTCCTATGTATGCATGTTATTCAATTTTTGTTTGATTTTTGCCTGTTAATTTGCCTCATGTCAATTTAATTCTTAGACCAGCCAGAAGAACTTAGAAGGATAGAGTAAAAAATTTTCCTCTCTGTGCTGTGCTTAGCCGCTCAGTCATTTCCGACTCTGCAAATCCATGGACTGTAGCCCGCCAGGCTCCTCTGTCCATGGGGATTCTTCAGGCAAGAATACTAGAGTGAGTTGCCATGCCCTCCTCCAGGGGATCTTCCCAACCCAGGGATTGAACCCAGGTCTCCAGTGTTGCAGGCAGATTCTTTACCATCTGACCCAACAAGGAAGCCCATTTCCTCTCTGACAACATTCAAATATTCACTGAACTACATAAGGATTGTATTTTAGGTGGTCAAATACTTAAAGCTATGTGGATGTATCTTTTCCATTTAAATCTGGCATTAAACATCTCTATTGTATAATATGCTTCAATATTCAAACATTAAGAAAAATCTATTGAAGTTTGTTTTGTACAAAAATAGCAAATTAAAGTTAAAATAATACTCCCATCCCTAAAAATGTTCTCCCATTACCCCTCCCCCTTCTACCAAGCCCCACAGTTTTAATGTTAATAACGAGGAACTAGTCTAATAAAATAGCTCTAACATACAGAACTGCTGAGCATTAACTACAATGAAAGTGAGAAAAATGGCAGTTCTAGGAATATTAGTGATCAAAAATATATATTTTACTTTTTTAAAAAAAGTGAAATATGGTTCATCATTGACATCTGAAAATTAATGTACTTATCTACATTTCTGTTCCCTTACATGCACCACATACTGAACCAAACTGCATTTTCCCTTTTATGGAGTCAGGTGTCAAGTAAAGAGTAAAGTGCTTTTTAATAATCACTATCTTTAAAGATTTAAACTTCATTTTAATCCGATTTATATTAAGACATTGCTCAATAGTAAAAAGTGAGAAGTATGTCTTACCATTGAGCTTAAAGAGTTTTGAGAAGTGTCACTGGCATTATTGCTAAAAGTAAAAAAATAATACTTTCAAGAGAATGATGGATAGATATTGGATCTCCTTATCATTCTTGAGTCAGATATTACTAGTTCATAGTTTAGACATTGGAAAGGAATTCAACGTTATTTTAAAATGTATTAAATCCTTAAATACTAACATTTCACCAGTGATGTTCTGTTGGTCTAATAAAATAGTCATATGTGAAAGAAAAAAAAAAGTTCATTTATCTTATTTCACCTTTCAGAATCCAGAAATGTTATGGCTTAAAAAGTCATCTATAGTGTTCTTGAATGATTTTATATACAAATGTGGGAAGAGTCCAGCTAATAAAAAGTATTGATTCAGAGTAAATGACCAAAACTCTATTAAATCTCCCCCAATTTGGGGGCAGGGGGGGGGTCTGAGGCAAGAAGTAAGGAAATGTAAGCCAAATTCCTATTCACAGAAATGTGAATTATAGCTCAAAATATATACAGTGATATAGTTTCTGTGATCTTCAGGAACATATTTTCAGCTGCCACAGGATTTAGTCTTTCAAAAAATAATGGGAGACTGTTACAGGTGACCTGCAGGAGTAAAATTCACTTCCTCAACTGTAGGGGGACAACAGAGGTTGAGATGGTTGGATGGCATCACTGACTCGATGGACATGAGTTTGAGCAAGCCCTGGGAGTTGGTGATGGCCAGGGAGGCCTGGCGTGCTGCAGTCCATGGGGTCACAAAGAGTCAGACACAACTGAGAGACTGAACTGAACTCAACTTAACAAGTGCCTTGCCAAAAAAAGGCTTATGAAGCAACAAGGTTTGATTGAACCCTCTAAATACAGCAAGACCTTCTAACTCTTCTTAAATATTTTCCTGACAGTATCACACAGAATTTGAGCTTCAGGATCTTAACATATTGACTGCATACCTTCCCCTGACTAATCCCCAAATTACTGGGCCAGGCAAACCCAGACTGATTCTGTGATCATTTTAAGGTGAAATGTGGAATGCATCCCTTATTCTCCCTGTTGAAAAAATTTATTGCCACATAAATCTAATGATAAGAAAATCATAGTTAAAATAAGATCATGATATCTCTGACTAGAGTCTCAGCATTATATTATTGTTTCAAAATCTAACAAAAAGAGAATCCAGAGGAGCTTCAGTGATTCAGCAATTGCATTTCTTTCTCAAATATAGCTGGTTTCCCATTAGAAATGCAAGTATGTTTCCATTTTCTTGGTAATCATACACACTCCAGGAATCTGAAATTTTGCAGAAATGTGACATTCTAAATTGTCACAACCATCCCTTTATTTAACTACTAAAGACCACAAGTGAATTTAACTCATAGATTATTGTTATTTTATTGCTGTATATTTGACATATTGACAGATTAGGGGAAAAAAGTCTCCTCAAACTAGCATATGAGACAATTTTAAGAGAGTCTTATAAAATATCTACCACAAAGATATATGCCTAAAGAAATGTAAGTATGCAGGTGATGTTTCTAGAGATAACATTTACAAAAATTTTCCCTCATTCTCATTTACTTCTTTAAAAGAAATCAAAATCCTTACTATGGAAATAATATCTATCAAAACTATGGCAACATTTACAAATACGAAGTGTAATTTTATCCCTATTTTTGCTCAGGATATGTTTGTGTTAAAAGCCTTGGCAAAATATCAACTTTCATTTTTTGTAACAAATCACAGGGAACATTTTTCAGTGATAAAGAATACACTCCAGAAAGTTCCTGAAATAAGAAAAATTCCTTAGTTAGTTCCTACTCTCTTTAAAGTTTCTTAAGGTCCTTCTGCATGTTTTTCTGTCTCACAATTAGCAAAGTGGTAGGCAATGTGTAAGAAGGAAAAGATAGATATCAAATATTTAAAAGGAATTAACATCTACTCAACAGCATAATGTTATAGTGGAAAAGGCAGGGCTGTTGGAATCTGCTCCTGGCTCTACCTCCTACTAATTTTACGAACTCTGTCAAATTAAAGATGACTCTCAGTTTCATTATCTATGAAATGAGTATAATATGAGCCTCTTAGGATCACTGTATTAAACCAAGTTACTATAGTAAAGTGCCTGACACTTTACAAGTACCCTCTTCACTTGAACTTATGGATATATCTTCCCTAATCACATGAAGTGGAAACCATCTAAAGCCATCCACCATGTGGTTCTCTCTCTCCCCCTCCCCCTTCTTCTCTCTTTTTACCTCAACATTTTTGAAACTACTAATTCCAATTACTTACAAAAGATTCTTGCATATTTGAAAAATTAAAATTACAAACCACTACAATAAATAGCATAGTAATATGATGATTGAAGGTAGAGGGCATAAGGAAGGCAGACATTATTCTCTACTTTTTCAAATTATCACATAGCCTCTAATTGGGAGAAACCTGTTTTGATTATAGATAAATTCCTCTTAGCAACATAAAAATAAATTATTTGTGAATTTAGTTGGTGTTTCCAAAAAGTTGGTTTATAGAGCCAGAGATTTTGTGAAATCTTCAAAGTCTGAGAGCCAACATTAATCATGTTTATGAATGTCTAAATATAAATAAAGCCAAATTGACTATTTAAAAATTTTCAATGACTTGACTAATAAAAATGTTACAGAATGTGTGTAAATTTGCTTAAATTTCAATGAAAAAAAATTTTTGGATTGAGGCAAGAAAGAGAGAGTTTAGATTGAATAAATTTAAAGATGGAGTTTGATACTTGGTATTCATTAGAATTTTGAAGTTTCCTTAAAATATTGTCCCCAAAAGTACTGCATAGATTACATGCTTGAAGAAATATGACAAATTTAATTTTAACTAATAAGTTATACAGAGTAAAGCGTTCCCATATAAACTCACAGACTAAGTTTATACCAAATTTTTGGGCAATAAAGTAAGGCCATAAAACACACAATTTACTATGCTTCCTTTCCACATGGTAATTGGGACACATTTGTCAGAGTTAAAAAGTTATGAAAACTTATGTTTATCTGCATTCTGGTATAGATAGCACATTGTAATTCTGGAACACCTTATGTCCTACCATTAATTCTTCTTTATTGTTTAGATCTTTTTTTTTTTTTTTTGCTCTCTTTTTTACTTGCAAGCTGGTGTTAAGAGACATTGGTTTCTCAAAGGAAAGTGCACATTTGTTAGTGGTAGATGGAATGGTGTAGAAAAGATTTACCAAGTTCAGTTCAGTTCAGTTCAGTGGCTTAGTTTTGTATGACCCTTTGAGACTCCATGGACTGCAGCACATCAGGCTTCCCTGTCCATCACCAACTCTCAGATCTTGCTCAAACTCATGTCCATTGAGTCGGTGATGCCATCCAACCATCTCATCCTCTGCCGTCCCCTTCTCCTCTGGCCTTCAATCTTGCCCATCATCAGGGTCTTTTCCGATGAGTCAGTTCTTCACATCAGGTGGCCAAAGTATTGGAGTTTAAGCTTCAGCATCAGTCTTTCCAATGAATATTCAGGACTGATTTCCTTTAGGATGGACTGGTTGGACCTCCTTGCACTCCAAGAGACTCTCAAGAGTCTTCTCCAACACAACAGTTCAACAATCCTTTGGCGCTCAGCTTTCTTTATGGTCCAACTTTCACATCAATACATGATTACTGGAAAAACCATAGCTTTGACTAGATGGACCTTTGATGCAAAGTAAACTCTCTGCTTTTTAATATGCTGTCTAGGTTGGTCACAGCTTTCCTTCCAAGGAGTAAGCGTCTTTTAATTTCGGAGCCCAGAAAAATAAAGTCAGCCACTGTTTCCACTGTTTCCCCATCTATGTGCCATGAAGTGATGGGAGCAGATGCCATGATCTTAGTTTTCTGAATTTTGAGTTTTAAGCCAACTTTTTCACTCTCCTCTTTCACTTTCATCAAGAGGCTCTTTAGTTCTTCTTTGCTTTCTGCCATAAGGGTGGTGTCTTACATGTATCTGAGGTTATTGATAGTTCTCCTGGCAATCTTGATTCCAGCTTGTGCTTCATCCAGCCCAGCATTTCGTATGATGCATTCTGCATATACATTAAATAAGCAGGGTAACAATATACAGCCTTGACATACTTCTTTCCCAATTTGGAACTAATCTGTTGTTTCATGTCCAGTTCTAACTGTCGCTTCTTGACCTGCATACAGATTTCTCAGGACTCAAGTAAGGTAGTCTGGTATTCCCATCTCTAAGAATATTCCAGTTTGTTGTGATCCACACAGTCAAATACTTTGGTGTAATCAATAAGGCAGATGTTTTTCTGGAACTCTCTTGCTTTTTTGATGATCCAATGGATGCTGGAAATTTGTTCTCTGATTCCTCTGCCTTTTCTAAATGCATCACTATGAACAAAGCTAGTGGAGTTGATGGAATTTTAGCTGAGCTATTTCAAATCCTAAAAGCTGATGCTGTGAAAGTGCTGCACTTAATATGCCAGCAAATTTGGAAAGCTCAGCATTGGCCACAGGACTGGAAAAAGTCAGTTTTCATTCCAATCCCAAAGAAAGGCAATGCCAAAGAACATCATGTTAATATAAACTAAAGTTTATTTTAAGAATATATAGTTTTTCTATGATAACTGCTATCATCAAAGCTTAAAGGATGAAGGCTTAGGGAAAATACCGTTGAATTATTCAGTAGGCATATCCAGTGTTTTCCAGACTGGTCTGAGTCCCTCAGATGTGGTTTGGCATTTCAACAGTATTCTCACCCTCCTTCTGGTTGTAGTTAGGCCTAAGCAAAATGTGGCAAAAAGAGGGGAGTAGGCTGTGAGGAATATATTCACTTATCCAGGAAGATTCCAATGGTTCTGCCAAAAGCAAACAGCTATTTTGAAATTGTCTTCAAGGGTAACAAATCACCAGGTGGAAAAATCAACAAGCTTGGAGCACTTAATTAGATCTTTTATCTTAATCATCAAAAAGTCAAGTGCATGGTTGTGTGTTTAGGGAAGGGGGGAGTGTTATAGAAGGGGGATGAATTAACACTTAGGAACCTCAAAGGTTTAACAAAACCTGACATGAGATTTGCCAGATGGTTTGGTACTGGATTGTAAAACTTGAAACTAATCTTCGTTTAAGAGTTTTAATGGTTGTATATCTTTTATAAAGCCTCTTGCTCTTCTGCTATGGTGATTCTGCAAAATTATAGATCAGGCTTTAAAGAACAGCTTCTATGAACAGAGTCTCCTTAAATCTCAGCTAAACTGAGCAAGAAGATTACATGTTATTATGATGTAGCACAGCAGGATTTTCCCCCAGCAAACGTAATGATGTGAAAATGGATAAAGCTATCACTCTGTGCAAAGAGGTCATCCATAGAAGAACAATAATTTTCACACAGATTATAGGTACATGTGAAACATTCACATTGCAAAAGCTTTTTCTTAATGTTTCTTTGAAGAACTCTGATCCTGACAAGCAACCACATCTAGATAACAAGACCCAGTGATCTTATCTCTAGGAGATGGCTTGCCCCAGGGAACTTGAGAGAGATTGTGTCTGTCACAGACATTTACTGGAAAAAAAATGAAGTATAATATTGATTTACCAGGTAATTTATATTTAGTCCCAGCTTACTGATTTTTATTGAAGGAGAAGCCATTTTTCTCAGTGTTACAAAATTTAAGTTTACTGCACATTAAAAATACATATTCTTATTAGCACACAAAAGACAAAAAAGGTAATACACAGAACTATAATCCTGTATGTATTTTCATATTTCAGTATTCCTTCTAAGAGTCGATTAAGGTATGTGCCATAATATGAGCCTCAAATATGCAGTAGAAGAGTTATGCTATCATCAGATTATTTAACACCAGATCGTTAGAACTTTCATCTTTTAAATATCAACAGTTACAGAATATATAAATAAATTATGTTTAACACCTTTAAAGAATAATTTGTGTTTGCTTATTCACTAGATTATTTCTTGCTTTCAACTCTCTGATAATGACTGGAAATTGCTCCTCAAAGTAGACACGGATATTTCAAACAAATCACTGCTGATTATTTTGCAAGAGCTAGACCCAAATAAATACACAAGTATGTACATTCATGGGCTTCCCAGGTGGCTCAGTGGTAAAAGAATCAGCCTGCCAATGCAGAGGACACAGGAGATGCAGATTCGGTTCTTGAGTGGGTAAGACCCCTTGAGAAGGAAATGGAAACCCACTCCAGTATTCTGGCTGGAAAACTCCATGGACAGCAGAGCTTGGCTACAGTCCATGGGGTCCCAAACAGTCATACATGATTGAGCACATGTACATGCACAGGCATACACATGCACACACACACACACACAATTATAAAATTCATTTAGTGCTCATTTTCAAAGTAATTATTGTCATTGCATTTACCATACATTCCAAAAATACACCGTGTAAGAAGAATCTGGGCTAATCTCTTAAATTATTTCAAATTCTTTAAAGGTGGCTATGAAAGTATTAAAAACCATTCTAAGCTTACAATTCAAAAATAACAATTATACATTTTCAAAGATTTTATAAATTGTTAGAGAAAGGATAGGGTTGGTTGTAAACCTTTGCTCTAAAATACTTTTTCTAATAGGAACTGAAAAAGCTCTAAACAGTGAGATTAACTGATTATTTAGCAGCTTAATGTAGGGTAATTTTTATATAAACATTAATTTTTATACTTTTCTAAGACATGTAAGAGCAGAAATAATTCATGCATTTATCACACATTTTAAAACATATGTCTTTCATTTGGAAACATTTCCATGCATAAATCTCTTTAATGGAAAATATATGATAATTTATTACATGTTATAACAATGTTTAATTTGAAATATAAATATTATTTTGCAATTGGAAAGAAAAATACAGCAAGTTTGGCCAAATGTATGCTAAAAATACTAAATTTGATTGCAATTTATCAAAAACTATAGTATTCCTATTATCCACAGAAATAAACACAGTATAGATGAAGCTAAACTCCTAAAGATTTAACTCTTTCCTGCAATGAAAAACATGACACAATAAAAATTGTTTGTTATTGGCATCTTTTTTGTCTCCAATAAATGAACTAGATCAGTATATAAACTAGATGCCATCATGAAGAGGATATGCTGTATATCAGTAGTACTAATATCCACATCCCCTGACAATCTCTGGTAAAGATAAATTAACCTTTCTTAAGAACACACACATAAAACAATGTCTTTATCACTACTACCAGTCTGTAATCTTGCTTGCACCAAGTTTTCCTAATGATTATGTCAAATGCAAAATCTCTCTTTCAGTTACATATTAAAATCTGGATTGGTAATTCCAAAATGTTAAACATGTTTGCCCTTAACTATAAATGAATTATAATTGTATCATCTGTGTCTATTCTAACTTGCCATCATTCAGACATAAAAATGATGACACCAATTATTTAAATAGAGATTGGAATTATGGACTTCAAGTTTCTTCTTCTAATGTTTCCCCCGTGAACACAAAATCTACGGGAGAAGGGTTGTCGGATAGCTGTTGTCATAGCAATTATGAATTAGCTTTCTTCTCCAAAAATCAAATTACAAGTCAAAAATTACAAATTATATGCTTTTTTTGTCTCCTAATATCAGGGCATTATATTCAAGTGTGGGACAGAGAGAGCGAATTGTCCTATTACATTATGAAAATCATGATTTCCCTCAGGATTTATATCATAAGGCATAAAAAGAGACTTCTTCCCAACCGTGAAAATTTAGTGAAGGTATATTAAGAATTTAGAAAATCTGTTTTCATTTCCAAATAAAGATTCACACACTTAGTAGAAACAAAGTCTTATTAGACTTCTTGTCCAAAAGAAAACTATCTCATGAGATTGCTGTCATGAAAGTCTTCTGAGTTTTTCAAAGGTGTTGCTGCTGCTGCTGCTGCTAAGTCGCTTGAGTCGTGTCCGACTCTGTGCGACCCCATAGATGGCAGCCCACCAGGCTCCCCCGTCCCTTGGATTCTCCAGGCAAGAACACTGGAGTGGGTTGTCATTTCCTTCTCCAATGCATGAAAGTGAAAAGTGAAAGTGAAGTCGCCCATCGTGTCCAACTCCTAGCGACCCCATGGACTGCAGCCTACAAGACTCCTCCCTCCATGGGCTTTTCCAAGCAAGAGTACTGGAGTGGGTTGCCATTGCTTTCTCCGTTCAACGGTGCTACTTATATTGAATTTTTTGGCAACATGTGTGTGTGCTTAGTTTCTCAGTCATGTCCAACTCTTTGCCACCCCATGGCATGATCAAATAGGGATCCTCATTGCCACTATGAGAACTTGGCTTTGTAACTATAAATTCAATATTAAAGAATTAAAAACAATCCATGTTGACCCTATTTAAGCTACTAATTAAAATTAGTTTTCAAGACCAAAAAGCTTACTAATTAGCTACTTTAAAAGCATTCATCAGTATTGCTTGCTAAAGATACATATCTCCAATTCCTAGGTTGATATCAATAAATCAGTAATGAAATAAGGTGATTTCTACAGCTAAAAAATATGCTAGACTAAGGTATTGTTAAATCTAATTTCCTTTCATAAGAACCTGCAGAATATTATATTAATATGATTATACTAAAGTCCTTCATAAAATAATGACATTTCTAATTCCTCAAGAGATCCTTCTGGAAATCTCAAGTGATATGCTTAGAAAATGTTTTGACCTGAATTTGTCTACAACCTACATCAATCAGCTAAAAACCTGAAACAAAGAGTAAAGAGAGGAATAGATAATAATGCAAATAAGTAAGAATGGAAAAATAATAAATATAATTAGTGAAGAAAGAGAGAAGTTAGCTGTCTGAAATATGACAGGAAATACTGTAGGTGAAATAGAGACATAACCTATATAACTTTGCCCCTATCCTAAGCGATTACTGAATTTAGATGGATAGTAAGGCAAAGGGGAAATATTTCAATGTCAACAAAAAAAACTAAATCGAGTCCATATTATCTTAATTAGAGCAAATTTACCTTGACCAAAACAAAAGGAGTAACAAGCAAATGTGAAAATGAAATGTTAAAATTGGAATTAATTTACAAAGAGTAGAAAATTAGCACTGGTTATTTTTGTATTAGAACTTTAGGAAAAAATTGCATATTATGACATTATAATAAAAGTAATAAAAGCATCAGCAAAGTAACAACATCACAATTATGCCTCTTTACAGGAAATTTCTAAACTTATGTTAGATTAAAATCTCAAGTTTATTTCACAGTAGATTTTATAGACAGTGGTCTTTAAGGACTAGCTAAAAAGGGGGAAAAAGTAAAGATGAATAATCTGTATTTCTGAGAAAGCAAACATTTCATATATCAAGAAATTTATGATCATGTATTATTATTATTATTTTCCCATCGAATGTATTGAGGAAACATCTATTTACTAGACTCATTGGAATCTTAACAGAAATGAGCACTCATTATATACATACATGGGAACAATATTTAGACTGATGAGAAAGACAGGAATGTTGAAATCCTTTTGAAGTCAAGGGAAAATGCAATAGTTTGGCAGTGTTGAATGGGTAGAGTGATTGCAGAAACAAACTAAATTTATAGCAAAGATTTTGAACTATTATTTTTTTAAGCTGCCTACTTTTACTCAAGCCTAACCTGATTAAATAATATACCAAATAGGGGTTTTCAAAGAAGATATGAACGTAATGATTCTTCTAGCTCAAGACCTACGTGCTGCGTGCTTAGCTGCTCAGTTGTGTCTGACTCTTTGTGACCCCATGGACTGTAGCTCACCAGGCTCCTCAGTTTATGGGGATTCTCCAGACAAGAATACTGGAATGGGTTGCCATGCCCTCCTCCAGGGGATCTTCCCCACCCAGAGACTGAACTCAGGTCTCTTGCATTGCAAGTGGATTCTTTACCATCTGAGCCACCAAGGGAAGCATATTATGTTTTAAATTTCAAATATCTAATCAATTTGGCTATTTGCAACAAAATATTTTGTATATAAATAGTTTGAGTCGATAGGTAAAAATAACAGAGTTTTGGAAGACAGGGTTTAGAATCACACAGACCTGAATCAAATGCCTTTTGTGCATGTTAACTTATTCTAAAGTCTTCTACAAGTTAGTTAATTTATCTGAATCTCTGTTTCCCCATCTTTAAAAGGGATTAGAATGAGGATTAAACAGATATTTGTACACAGCAATTAGAATAGTACCTGGCATGTATCATTAGTATTCAATAGATGCTGCCATCTATTTCATGTTAGTCCAAAGCAAATATAATCACCTTGATCCATAATCAATGTTAGGGTCATAAGGGAGTCTACTTTAGTTTCCTATAGACTCCAAGAAGGAAGAAAATCATAGTCCAATACAGCACTTCAGTCATAACATATCACCTCTTTGAGAATGACTTTGTAACAATTTACATCTCATTCCACATAATATCACTTACAAGACATCCTATGAAACAGCCTCAGACTACATTACTAATTATATTTCTCTCTCTGCCTTCCTCATACTGGCCCATCCATGCTGTTTTCCTTTTACTATATAACCATGTTTTGGCTCCTTGTTCTTGTGCATTTGGAAATGTCTTCCTCTAGATTTCCATATGGCTCAATCCCTGGAGAAGGAAATGGCAACCCACTCCAGTATTCTTGCCTGGAAAATCCCATGAATGGAGGAGCCTGGCAGGCTACAGTCCATGGGGTCGCAAAGAGTCGGACAAGACTGAGTGGTTTCACTTCACTTCACTTACTGCTTTCAGATCTTTGACGACATAGGAAGGAAAGCTATGTCGAACCTAGACAATGTTTTAAAAAGTAGAGACATCGTTTTGCTGACAGAGGTCCGTAAAGTCAAAGCTATTGAGCTTCCCTCGTTGCTCAGATGGTAAAGAGTCTGCCAGCAATTCAGGAAACCCGAGTTTGATCCCTGGGTCAGGAAGATCTCCTGGAGAAGGAAATGGCAACCTTCTCAAGTATTCTTGCCTAGAGAATCCCATGGACAGAAGAGCCTGGAGAGCCCCAGTCCATGGGGTCACAAAGGGTCGGACATGACTGAGAGACTAATACTTCACTTCACTTCATGGTTTTATTAGTAGCCATGTATGGATGTGAGAGTTGGGCCATAAAGAAGGCTGAGCACTGAAGAACTGATGCTTTTGAACTGTGGTGCTGGAAAAGACTCTTGAGAGTCCTTTGGACAGCAAGGAGATTAAACCAGTCAATCCTAAAGGAAATCAACTTTGTATATTCATTGGAAGGACTGATGCTGAAGCTGAAACTCCAATATCTGGCCACCTGATGGAAAGAGCCAACTCACTGGAAAAGACCCTGATGCTGGGAAAGATTGAGGATAGGAGGAGAAGAGGGTGACAGAGGATGAGATGGTTGAATGGCATCACTGACTCAATGGACATGAGTTTGAGCAAACTCTGGGAGATAGTGAAGGACAGGGAAGTCTGGCATGCTGCAGTTTATGGGGACACAAAGAGTCAGACACGATCTAGTGACTGAACAACAACACATTTAAATTTGCAATTTTTCAATATGTTCTCACAATCTCTAACTTCCTTCTCTATTTTACTCAATAGTACTTAATATGTTGACTGTCTTCATTTTCTAAGGCTGCTATAACAAATTACCACAATCTTGACTGCTTGATACAATAGAAAATAATTTCTATTTTCTAAATTCTAAATAGTTTGAGAGTTCATAAATCCAAAATCTTGGCGTTAGCAGATTTGGTCCCCTCTGGAGCCTCTGAGGGGAAATTTGTACCATGCCTCCTCTCTCCTGGCCTCTGATGGCTACTTGTAACCTTTGGCATTCCTTGACTTGGGGTTGTATAACTTCTATCTCTGCCTCCTTCACATGGCCTTTTTCCTGTGTCTCTGTGTCTTCCCCTCTTCTTATAAAGGACCTGTCAGTGGATTTAATGCACTCCCCACACACAATACACGAGATTCTTAATTATATCTGCAAAGACTCTTTTTCCAAATAAGGTCACATTTATAGGTACTGGGGATTGGGACTTCAACATGTCTTTTCGAAGGACACATTTTAATCTACTAGATTAATTTAGTGTAAATGCATTTATCTATATTTATTTATCCATCTATTTGTTCATTCTCAGTGTCCCCCTACTAGAATGTTGTCCGTGACAAAGGTTAAATTTTTTTTTGTTTATGTTTGTGCCTTGACCAATTTCTGGCACACCACAGGAGCTTAATAAATACGTGTTAAATAAATGAAGAAGAAAATGTGTATGAGACACAGAGGTTATCAAGATAATTGAAGCCAAAAGTAGAAAAAAAAAACAGGGAAAGAGAACTTGAAAAATAGTGTCAGACTATGTGAAGAAATACAGAAAAGTGTACAGCCTTTGAAGCCAAAAGTATTTACATGTGAAAGAAAAGAAAAAAAATTCACGGTCACTTCATTTCCTGGAGTCGTGACTGCTTTGAATAATTTATTTGTTAGAAATGAGCAAGCCGATGTTAAGGCTATGGGTCAAGGAGAAATAGGATCATTTCCTTTAATTACTCAATCAACATTAACTGAGAAGCCACTATATGCCAAACAGAGTTGCAGGGTGTAGAACCAAAGAACATAGCTGAGATTGTGTCATCACTACTATACAATGTTTGATGTGTTCCCATTCAGCTTCATTGTCTCAAAGATTTTGGAGACATCCAAAAAACTAACTAACCTTCTGCCTCCATTTTCATTAAGATATTAAGTGTTTCACAGATACTGCCAACACACTGAGTGTCAAGAATAAGAGCTGAAAATAAATATGTTAGCTTGATTACACTAAAATGCATATGATTACACTAAAAAGCATGACAGATATAAAAACATCACATAAAATGTTAAGTGAAATTATCAAATGATATACTAAGAAGAAAGCAAAATAATATGTTTAGCAATATATGCTTTATAATATGCTTGATATAAAAAGTAAAGTTGCATCTGCTAAGAAATATTTTCTAGACCAAGAGGATGATCAACAGAGATTTACTACAGTGTCAATATACAAACTTTTAAAGAAAATTTCTGTAATGTGAATGCACATTATGTAATAGGCTGACAAAAATTTAACCATTGATAGTTTAGTATCTGTATAATATTTGTGCAATAATAACTGCAAATCTACTGTTAAATTTAAATTTTAAATGTCCTTGCTTCCCATTATCATTCCTATAGAAGCTTAAGATAGATCATATATTCATTCCAAGTGTTAAAATAATTTAATATATAAAAACTGCTTTTGAGACTGTCACCAGGAGTTAGAATCTTAGTCATATTGCTATATTAAAATCACTTATATTTGGATTTCTGCCAACCAAACTTGACCATGTGAAATTATATTCCAGGTATGTATATTCATGGTGAAAATCACACAGATATGTGATTATATTGAAAACATATTTTACCACAATGAAAGATTTTCCATTATTCAAGTTCTTCCCTTGTAAATGTCATAAAATCAATACCTTTGGCATCATCTTTGAGATCAATTTTGTATATAAACTTGTTAAATGTGGATGTCTTTGTAAGCTGTCACAAAAGTAGAGACAAAGATGTCCATTTAATTTCCTTTCTTAAGACCTTTGAGATTCTCCAGAATACATTTCAGTCTCATCTTTTCCACCCTCTCTCATGGCCAAATATGAAAATATGAATAAAAAAAAATATGAATAAAATAATAGGAAAAATAATAGGCAATGTCTTCCTCCCATGCAATATTTTCTAGCTATTTGCAATGATGCCAGTTTTTTCTAATCACAACCAAAAATATTTGAGTGGCTGCCCTAGGATTCCCTTCTTTATAAACCCCATTTAGACTTGTTCTCCCTCAGCAAGTCCCCAACATAAATTTCCTTTCTCTATTATTCCATCAAATAGATTTTAGAGTTTTGTTTTCTCAGAACAATCTATAGTCAATCACAGGCTAATTTGATTAATATATCCTAAAGTATTCATCTCTTATTATGCTAATTCTTATCAGGCTGAATTCATAGAGACCTAATGTCTTAACCCAACTGAATAACCATAATGATGAGCTATTTAAAGGCTGGAAATGCCAATGAGGGAAGAACCTGGAGAGAAAAAGAGAGAAGCAGGAAATTAGGGAGACAGATAGGCCCTCCCAATTCTATCTCATCATTTTCCCAATCACACCATTCATGATATCTTGTCACAGCTTTCTCATCTTCTGCCACATAGATTATAGGAATTCCTAACTCTCCTCATGGGTATATATAAATATAAAACCCACCCATGGAATGAGGTAACAAGTGTTTCAGTCAGTTGTTCAGTCTCCTGGACTTCTCAAGAACTTTATGTAATCAGTTTTCATATATAAGTTTCACTCTCCTTGTACACTTCATCTAAGTTATCACCTTTTGCTTCTTATTTTCACTGGCTGTAAAAATCCATATAGGGGATTTTCAAACCTTTGATAACACAGAGAAGAATAAATACCCTCATGTTTATATTCAAGATTAGCCGTGGGGATCCACGGGGTGTGGGTTTGATCCCTAGTTAGGGAACAAAGATCTTGCATGCAGTGTGGTCAAAAAACCCAAGATTCACCATAATTTAGAGCAAACAAAAATCACTCGAGCCTTCATCCCACACTGGAAACAAATCATTCATGTTATTTAATAAAGATATGATAACATTTTAAATCACATATTCAGAAGTGTCTGCAATTTTTTCTTTGTTGAAATGAGAACCTAAACTTGCAGATTACTTCACAGGATCTATTCTTTCAATAGTACTGGCAGAATTATAAACAGCATAAAAATTCTACTTTTATAACTAATTTCTTAAAATATTAAGATACATATTTTATCTTAGGAAGGATTTCATTATTTGCTTAGACGTTGACAGTGTTTCCCATCACCACTTTAAATTAATTCCATTAAAAATTCAACATTTTATAGTAGGTAGAATAATGACTCTTCCAACCTGTCCACATCCTAAACACTGAATTTGTAAAATGTTAACTTGCAGATTGGATTAAATTAAACTACTTGCAGTTGGAGAGATTATCCTGGATTATCCAGGTGGATGCAATGCAATCACAAGCGTCCATAGGAAGGAAAAAAAGAAGGAGAGTCAGAGAAAAAGATGTGAAGAGAGAAGTAGAAGGCAAATTGATGCAGCCCCGAGCCAAGGAATGCAAGCAGTCTTTAGAAGCTGGAAAAGACAAGAAAACAGATTCACCCCAAGAGCCTCTGGAAGGAATATAGGCCAGTTGACACCTTGTTTCAGCCACATGAAAATCACTTTGGACTTTTGATGTCCAAAATTGTAAAATAATTACATTTTTTTTGTCTTAAGTCACTAGTTTTGTTGTATATGTTGCAGTAATGATAGGAAACCAATACACCTACCACATGGTGAGTTTAAACCATAGATATTCTGAAATATGTAAATATATAGGTTAGATACAAAACATTTTAAATGGCAACAACAGCCTTGAAAATACTGATGAGTGCTGATTTTTTTGGGATGTAAGCAAATTCAGTGGGTTTGGCAGCACAGTATTTACATTTCCACCAAAGCTCATAATATACAAAATCTCATGAGTACAGGTCACCATGAACTGTGCAGGACACTGAGGACAAGGATATTTCACATGAACATTCATTCACTCATTTATTCAGTAAATATTTAATAAGCAATTAATAAGTACTATACATTGCTCCATGTATGGACGATACAGTTGTGAATAAGACCATCAAAATCTCTGCCTCATGGAGCTTATATTCTGTAGCAAGTGTGGAAGAAATAATATCAACAAAAAGCATAGTCTGTATGCTTTTAGCAAGGAGAGATAAAAAAGCCTTCCTACATGAACAATGCAAAGAAAGAGAGGAAAACAATAGAATGGGAAAGACTAGAGATCTCTTCAAGAAAATTAGAGATACCAAGGGAACATTTTATGCAAAGATGGGCACAATAAAGGACAGAAAAGGTATGGACCTAACAGAAGCAGAAGATACTAAGAAGAGGTGGCAAGAATACACAGAAGAACTGTACAAAAAAAGATCTTCACGACCCAGATAATCATGATGGTGTGATCACTCACCTAGAGCCAGACATCCTGGAGTGGGAAGTCAAGTGTGTCTTAGGAAGCATCACTATAAACAAACCTAGTGGAGGTGATAGAATTCCAGTTGAGCTATTTAAATATTAAAAGATGATGCTGTTAAAGTGATGCACTCAATATGCCAGTAAATTTGAAAAACTCAGCAGTGGCCACAGTGCTGGAAAAGGTCAGTTTTCATTCCAACCCCAAAGAAAGGCAATGACAAAGGACGTTTAAACTACCACCAATTGCACTCATCTCACACGCTAGCAAAGTAATCCTCAAAATTCTCCAAATGAGGCTTCAAGAGTACATGAACTGAGAACTTCCAGATGTTCAAGCTGGATTTAGAAAAGGCAGAGGAACCAGAGATCAAATTGCCAACATCCGTTGGATTATAAAGAAAGTAAGAGAGTTCCAGAAAAACATCTACTTCTGCCTTATTAACTATGCCAAAGCATTTGACTGTGTGGATCACAGTAAACTGTGGAAAATTCTTCAAGAGATGGGAATATCAGACCACCTTACCTGCTTACTGAGAAATCTGTATGCAGGTTAAGAAGCAACAGTTAGAACTGGACATGGGACAACACACTGGTTCCAAATAGGGAAAGGAGTACGTCAAGGCTGCATATTGTCACCCTGCTTATTTAACTTTATGCAGAATACATCATGTGATATGCTGGGCTGGATGAAGCACAGGCTGAAATCAAGATTGCCGGGAGAAATATCAGTAACCTCAGATATGCAGATGAAACCACCCTTAGGTCAGAAAGTGAAGAAGAACTAAAGAGCCTCTTGATGAACGTAAAAGAAGAGAGTGAAAAAGTTGGTTTAAAACTCAACATTCAAAAAACTAAGATCATGGCATCCAGTCCCATCACTTCATAGCAAATAGAGAAACAATAGAAACAGTGATAAACCTTATTTTCTTGGGCTCCAAAATCACTGCAGATGGTGACTGCGGCCATGAAATTAAAAGACACTTGCTCACTGGAATAAAAGCTATGACCAACCTAGACAGCCTGTTAAAGGCAGATACATTATTTTGCCGATAAAGGTCTGACAAAAGCCAAAGCTATGGTTTTTCCAGTAGTCATGTATGGATGTGAGAGTTGGATCACAAAGAAAGCTGAGCACCGAAAAATTCATGCTGATTAAGTGTGGTGTTGGGGAAGATTCTGAGAGTCCCTTGGACTGCAAGGAGATCCAATCAGTCCATCCTAAAGGAAATCAGTCCTGAATATTCATTGGAAAGACTGATGCTGAAGCTGAAACTCCAATACTTTGGCAACCTGATGCAAAATCTGACTCTTTAGAAAAGACCCTAATGCTGGGCAAGATTGAAGGCGGGAGGAGAAGGGGACGGCAGAGGATGAGATGGCTGGATGGCATCACCGACTCAATGGACATGAGTTTGAGGAAGCTCCGGGAGTTGCTGCAGTCCATTGGTTCACAGAAAGTTGGGCACAACTGAGACGACTGAACTGAACTGAACTGCACTGAATGCCGTGGGACAAAATTTAATGCAAATCTGAGGGACAGAAATTTCTAGAGAATATGGTTGCTATTCTACATAGACAGATTAAGGAAAGTCTCATTGAAAATCTGATTTTGAGTAGAGACCTAAAGGAGGTCTTTTTTTTTTTTTTTTTTAAAGAAAGCTTTAGGGATATCTGGGGAAAGAGAGTCCTAAGCAAATAAAGCAGCAAGAATAATGTTCCTAACACAAAAGAGTGATATACTAGATGTGTCTAATGAACAGTAAAGGGGCCAGTGTATGTAGAGTATAATGATTAAGGAGGACAGAAACATATGAGATTAGAGAAGAGGTACAAGGCTTATAAAATTATATAGAGTCTTTCAGACCATTGAATACATTGACATTTATTCTGAGTGAGTGAGAAGGAATTGGAAAATTTTGAACACAGGAGAGACATAATCTGACTTGAGTTCTTAAAGGATTTCTCTAGATGCATGTAAATAGATTGGAAGGCAACAGGAAATGTAGGGACACCTGTTAGAAAGCCATTTTGATGATCCAAGAGGGACATGATGATGGTTTGGACAAAGGAGTTATCAATGAGGTAGTCAAAACCAGCTGGCTTCTATATATCTTAAAGACAGAGCCCGCAGGAGTTGTTAAACGATTGCATATGTGATGCTACAGAAACAGAGGAGTAAAGACGGATTCCAAAGTTTTTTCAGGACCAACTGAGACAGCAAAATCTCAGGAAGAGCAGATTTGGAGGGAGGGAATCAGGCATTGAGTCTTGAGTGTATTGTTAGAAAAGCCTGTAACACATTCAGGTAGAGACTCTGGAGTTTAGGGGAGACAGACAACTGGGGGATATACATTTGGAAGTCATCAGTATGTAGATGTTATTTAAGCCATGAGGCAGTATAAGCCCACCAAGAGAGTGAGAATTGATAGGAAAGAGAAGTTCAAGCCCTTTCCACTCAATGTAGAGAGGCTGAGAAGATGATGATTCAGTAACAGACACCTGAGAATGAATGACTTTGGGGTTAGAGCAACAAGGGACAGTAAGTTCCAGGAAGCCAGTGGAAGAAAGTCATTCAAGTAGGAGTGAGTGACCTATCTAACCAAATGCTACAAGCAGATCAAGTAAGATGGGAATTTTGAACTGATCACTATATATAGCCACATAGAGATAAGTATTGATCTTGCTAGAGCTACTTCAGCAGAGTAGTAGGAGAAACTCCTGATTGGAGGGGGGATAAGATGTCTGTCAGGCAATCCAAACATTTTTCAGATTTTTACAACCATATTAGTTCTAACTGCTTTCTGAATAAGGTAAAAAAGATAACATGATACAAGCATGGAATTCATTTTTAATACTGCCTATTCCATTATGTAATTTACACATAAAGTAATAAGCATTTCCCTAACAAGAAATTGTGATTTTTTTTATACCAAACATTTTTCAATAGAACTGAACAATTTTTCACTACTTTCCTTTCTCCATGTTATTCTAATTATATGCTGAGCAGTTTAAACATGTGTCTTTTTTATACAATGTTTTTATGGTCAGTAGTAATATAGTTTTATGTTCACTTTTTGAAATTCAGATGGGTTAAAATTTTCAAATGTTTGTGTCATCATTAGAGATGGATACATACAGTAAAATAAAGGGAAAGCAAAAATGCTTCTGAAAAGAGGGTTACTTGAAGTAGTCTGCCTTTTGGAAAATGAAACTTGATGCCTTTATGTGTTTATATCCTTCATAAAAATGTCATACTATAATTATTAATATTCATTTGCTTTAAACTGTCCATGTTGTCTTGTTTATATATAGAGTGAAATGGAAAATTAAAGAAATAATTCAAATACTTTAAGATAAAAAAATGCAGCTTTACCAGCTCCTAATTGAATGTTGTGTTTTTGACGCAATCTGTAAGTTTCCATCAGCAGGAGAGTTTTACAGCTATTACATGAAGAGATGCTCATTATATATTGTGAAGTTGATTTTTTTTAAAAGCAAAAAAAAAAACAGCTTTTACTTCTGCTAGTTATAAGTTTCAGAGAATGTGATCTTTTGACTTGGGTTTGCTAAGTTGTTTCATTCTTATACTTTCTTATATATGTGGAGAAACATGAGAGTTATTCTTGACTGAGAAACAATATATATGCAGGGAAAAGCTGATGGAAAAAAGAATTATCTGAAAGCATTTCATATGAATTCATGTGTTTAGTATTAACAATGGCAGTGAAAGATGTACTTGCCCATTTTTCATAAAATGTTTTATTTAATCCTGAAATAGTCTCTGATTTGAAACAGAAGACCCCTTTCTTTATAACTTTTAGTCTTAATGATTGTGAAGTTTGTTTGGCTTGTAATACATAGTGAAATTCATTATTTATATCATTAGATGAGTGCTTTTTCAAGCTTGAGAAATATCTGTCTATACTAAGGAATATTCACCATTGTCCTTGGGAAGTCAGTATGAAGCTTAATATATGTAAATTATTAAATAAGACTTAGAACCTGGAAACCATGGATTATAGGACATAAGAAGTGAAAACTGTGCAATTATCTGATGAATTTTAAGCAAGGCAAAAAATCAATTTAGAGACGCATTTTCAAATATATATTTCCAAATTGCATGAATTTGCCATAATATTTTGTCATATTCAAAATTTTTAAAGTATGTAGATATCATCAAGCCACTGCATTAAGTAATACAGAATAATATCATAAGAATATGAATACTAAATAAATTCATGTTTTAATTCTTGAGATCTGTCTGCAGCTAGATGTGATTCTATGGTTATAGAATATCTAAAGCAGGAAAGAATGGATGCAAATGATGAACATCAATTGAACATCTATAGACATCCTAGTTTACAGAATAATAGTCACTGGTTATTCACCGGGTGCCATTGAAATGCACACTGTTGTGTGTTAACAATAAGCTATAGGAGGAGGAAACAGACAGAACAGGCTCCATCTTGAAAGTAGAACTCTATCTTGGGCCGGACTGTGGACTGTGAGCTATATGCCCAGTATCTATGGAAATGACATACCAACTGGAAAACCAACCTCTCCTGATGGAAGAGCCCGAGGGCTCGTACCTAGACTCTCCTTCGCCTAAAAGCATACCCTAATTATCTGTGTAACTGAATAGAATCATGAATTCTATTGTGCTTATTGGAGTATGACCACAGGCCTATTGATAATTGTCCACGGTTAACTACCTAGGCTTAAGGCATATGAATCACAGGTTAACTTTGATTGTATCTTTCTTTTCCTTTGTTCAGACTAGTTTCAAGGAATTTGGGGAGGTGGGTTTGAGCATGTACACTTAGGGTATATAAGGTTTTCACAAAAACTGGCTGGGGTCCTTGGCTAAGAGGAGACTCTGCTTTGGGCCTGCCAGTGTAATAAACTGCACTCCTCTATATGCATTGCCCTTCTGAGTGAGTTTGTTTCCTGGAATGCATGGCTACAACACTAAAAATTTCAGACTTTTTTCTGCAATTTTCGTTATTTTGAGAGTCACTGGGGCCTTCAGGATTGTTGTAAGAATTTTAAGTGCTTTCATTCTACTTGGGATTCACACTGTTCACAAAATAAATTTCAAATTATTTTGTAAAAAATATTTTTCTTCTGTATTTGTGAATTTTATCTTTAATATAATGGGAAAATAAATCAATCTGAATCTCCTCACAATTCCTTTATCAATGGCTTATAATCTGTCTTTGAAACAAATGAAGACTCAATGGGTAAAAGTTGAGTGGTGGTGGTGGCTGGTGAGAGGTGTTAGACTATGCCAAAAACAAAACAAATATTCAGTAGTACCACTAAATATAGAAAATTTTGAAAATTATACATATATATGTACACATAAATAAAAGTTCTTCAAGAGATTGTAATTATACTCAACCCTTGTGCTGTTCTTAGTCATTCAGTCATACCCTACTCTTTGAAACCCCATGGACTCCATCCTGCCTGGCTCCTCTGTCCATGGGGATTCACCAGACAAGAATACTGGAATGGGTTGCCATGTCCTCCTCCAGGGGATCTTCCCAACCCAGGGATCAAACCCAGGTCTCCTGCATTGCGGGTGGATTCTTTACCAGCTAAGCCACTAGGGAAGCGCAAGAATACTGGAGTGGGTAGCCTATCCTTTCTTCAAGGGAACTTTCCCACCCAGGAATTGAACCGGGGTCTCCTGCTTTGGAGGCAGATTCTTTACTGGCTGAGATACCCGGAAAACCCATACAACCCTTACATATCATATAAAAACATGTATTTCAAAAAAACTGGCTCAGTTATAAAAAACTGTTCTGTTTTCTTTCAATGCCATACTGAAATTCAGGAATTCAACTCAAAAAATGACTATTACATTTACACTTTAAACACATCAAGATATTTCTAAAACTTAAATGGACAAGCCCCAAAGGATAAAAATTTATTTGGCTACACGATTACAAATTTAAATGGCCCTATCATTCAACTGACTTGTAAGTTTTACTGTCTATTAGAAAATAGACCATGTTCAGAGTGAGAGGGTTTTACATCATCTCAATCTGGATTCTAGCTCCAAAGAAGCTTTTGTAATGAAGTCAGAATGTGCTACTGTCTACATGCTAAGTTTTAACCTCTGTACTTTAATAGCTGCTGCTTCTGCTAAGTCGCTTCAGTCGTGTCCGACTCTGTGCGACTCCATAGATGGCAGCCCACCAGGCTCCTCTGTCCACAGGATTCTCTAGGCAAGAATACTGGAGTGGGTTGCCATTTCCTTCTCTGACTTTAATAGTTAGGTGCATTATTTGTACCAGAACTCCTCCAAAGCAAAGTACAGGGCACAATCTCCCAAACTAAACTTGAATTAAGAATCACTTAAGTCACTTAGTTTACAGTTTAAAACAACTGATAATTACAGTGAGGGTTGTGACTCCGCATTTCCCCACTCCTCAAAAAAGTATGGAAAACTATTCCAGGGTCTGTGATATATGCCCTAGAGAACATTAAAGAATATGGTAGAAACTATTAACTGAAGCAGGAATATTGTAATATCTTCATGTCTATATTTTTTCTCTTCTACTCTCATGTAAAAGTAGTAGACAGCTTGAATTATAGAACTGCATATGGTTTTATAAGCAAAGATATAAAAGTTAACTGTCAAAACTGACAAATATTCTGCATGTTGAATCTGAATCTAATTCTTGAAACAATATTCCCTGCTATATTGCACATTGAACAACTACATGTGTTGGCAGGTGTTGTAGGAATTGAAGGAAGTTAAACTTGGAAGATAAAAGAAGCTTTACTTCTCAAGCAACTCAGCACATTGCCTGAAAATATCTACAAGCCTGTAATTTGACTAATCCATTAAATTCCTGTGGCATTTTCAGTGAGGATTTTAAAGCTCTAGTGAAATCCATTACAACGAATAATAAGAATCAAGTCAAAATCTCTAAATCTATTCATTTTTGTCTAGACCCAATCTGAGAAGTCAGCTCCTATGTACATCCTAAATATTGGCAAACCAAGGTAACATTCCAATGATGAACCATATGTTGGCTGCTCTTGTTCATTCTGCTTCTTCCAGTAGTGTAGTGGTGTGTCACAGTGAAAAGGAGTACATAAAAAATCAGTTGAGATTCAGTTTTATTCTGTCACTTTTTTCTTTTTTGTCACACCAGCATGTGGAACTTCCCCTACAAGGGATTGAACTCTTGCTCCCTGCCTTGGAAGCATGGAGTCCTAATCACTGGAGCACCAGAGAAATTTGCCACCTCTTTTTCTGTCATTTTAAGACAGTTACTTTGACTGTTAAATAGAAAAATTACAATGTTTTAACTAAAAAAGGAAACCAATCTAAATAATTTGCTTTCATGGAGTTATAGATTGGAAAGTTCTTATTTGAACGATTTTAGCTTATCACAGCAGAGACGGCAATGGCAACCCACTCCAGTACTCTTGCCTGGAAAATCCCATGGATGGAGGAGCCTGGTAGGCTGCAGTGCATGGGGTCACAAAGAGTTGGACACGACTGAGCAACTTCACTTACACTTTTCACTTTCATGCATTGGAGAAGGAAATGGCAACCCACTCCAGTGTTCCTGCCTGGAGAATCTCAGGGACGGCAGAGCCTGGTGGGCTGCCATCTGTGGGGTTGCACAGAGTCAGATATGACTGAAGTGACTTAGCAGCAGCAGCTTATCACAGAGGTACATGAATACATGCACATTTTTGTGTACATGTGTGTATTTTTCAGGGGATAATATCTTCTTCAGTTATGCATAATTCATACCTGCTTCAAAAAGTTTGAAATTTTTAGCTAAAGATGCCTAAAATTTGAATCCTTTTTGTCTGAATGCACATGCACACACACACATATATATATACGTGTGTATATATATATATGTATATATATATACGTGTATATATATATGTATATATATATACACGTATATATATATATATATAATACATATGCAAACCTATTCTTTTTCAGTTCTTTTCCATTATAGGTTATTACATGATATCAAATATAGTGCCCTGTGCTATATAGTAGGATGTTGGTTATCTAACATTTGATCTTATAGACCCACTAGGATCATTGAATCAATCATCCAAAAGTATGGCTTATTCTTCATGACTTTCTTGCAAAATCAGAGTTCCACAACCACCCTCTCCCCATCCAGTATACTGAACTGTATGCTAGGCTATATGAGCTTCCGGGATGGCTCAGTGGTAAAGAATCTGCCCACAATGTGGGAGATCCAGGTTCAACTCCTGGGTCGAGATGATCACCTGGAGAAGGAAATGGCCACCCACTCCAGTATCCTTGTCTGAAAAATCCCATGGACAGAAGAACCTGATGGGCTACAGTCCATGGGGTCGCAAAAGAGTGGACATGACTTAGCAACTAAAAAATAACAATAACAATGCTAGGCTGTAGTAGTTTTGCAGGGAAGCTGCATATTTACAACATCTACATTTCTTTTCCTTGAATGATTAAAGGACACTTTAAAAGTTCTGTATAGTTTAGGCACTTTTTTGCTGAAACTAAGTTTCTTAGAATTATTCTGTTGTGGTTAACCATGTTTAATAGCTGCTGGGAAGCCATCATTTTTCATTACTGAAATACAAGTAGCTATGAGTTAGATTTTTTTTTTTTTTTGCTTTGTAGAACAAAAAGATGGTAAAAGCTCTAGATCTTAGCATCATAAAATAATATTTATTTTGGATAGTTTAAGGACTTAATTTTATGTAACCAAGAGACCTCAGAAAGGCAGGTGAAAGACGGATGGTACCCAAGCATGTGCTGTGCTTAGTCACTCAGTCATGTCTGACTCTGTGACCCCATAGACTGTAGCCCACCAGGCACCTCTGTCCATGGGGATTCTCCAGGAAAGAATGCGGGAGTGGGTTGCCATGCCCTCCTCCAGGGGATTTTCCCAACCCATGAATCAAACCCAGGTCTCTTGCCTTGCATTGAAGGCAGGTTCTTTACCATCTGAGCCATGAGGGAAGCTCTCATTCTTAGACAATTAGATCTTTCTTTTCAAGAAAAGCACTTTCTTAGTTTCAGCATGCAATTCTCTCAAATCTGCATTTCTAACTATGATTTAGCTCTTTGTTTAGTATTTGATGCTCTACATTTTCTGATTCTCACACGCATGTGTCATGATACCTGCAACCTAAAAATACTGAACTCATCAATGCTCAGCCATTCCATTTTCCCGTAAGCATCATCGTCAGTATAGTTTTCAAACAGTGGACACATCTTTGGTCGTCTCCGTTCCAATAATGTGAACTCAAATCCAAGAAAGACTCTAGCAAAATCATCATATTCTCTTCCAAGTCAACCAATAACATCTTTACCTTTTGCTCTGTTATCCACCTTTGCTTACTTACAACTGGGTATTATAGGTTTATTATCTCTTTGTACTACTAATTTTAATCACTCTTGTATATAGTCTCTTGTTTTTAGGATCACCTTTGACACTAAAAATAAAAGTAGCTCCTCCTTTGTCCCAATTTCCATCCAAAATTCTGTGGACTACTTCATTTTTTTTTTTCCTTAATGGATTTGCTGTTATCTTTATTCTCATTTATCAAAGTTTCTTGTTTAGGTGAACAATTGTGTTCCTGATTTCTGCTTCTCATTACATGTTTTAAATTATTTTTTTAAATTGAGGCAATGTTGATTTATAACATTATATAAGTTTCACATATGCAACATTGTATTTGTACTTTGGTATACACTACAGAATTACAAATATATTTGGAAGTCAGATTTGAAAATCAGGAAAAAATATTTGTGCCAATTAAGTAGAAAAGCAGGGTCCAATTGTACTCTTTTTTCTACATGTCTACTTTCCTGGTTAATATTGAAGTCATCATGAACGTGTGACCTAATCAATTTTGGCTGTTTCTTTTCAAGAAGGAGCTAAGTGATACCTTTGACTTGTCAGATTATGTCATTATAACTTCTAGTATATCCAGAAAAAGCTTAGAGAAACGATTGCCTCAAACAAAGCAGGACTTCCCTGGTGGTCCAGTGGTAGGAATTCGCCTGCCAATGCAGAGGACACAAGTTCGATCCCTGCTCCTGTAGAGTTCATATACTGTGGGGCAACTAAACCCATGCACCTCAACTACTGAAGCCAGGCACCCTAGAGCCCTGTGCTCCACAACAAGAGAAGCCAGGTGATGAGAAGCTTTCACACCAAACTAGAGAGTAGCCCCGCTTGCCACAACTATAGAAAACCCACGCATACCCACAAAGATTCAGTGCAGCCAAAACTAAATACATAAATCAATAAAAACAACTAAACAGACAAAATTAGTGGCTCTTTTCATTTTCTTTATCCTTAAAAATCACACAGTAAGAGTTATTTCATGGTTGAGCAAGACTTTATTTATTTATTTATTTATTTTGAGCAAGACTTTAGTACTGAGGTCAGTACAGACCTACCTGCAATAAGACTAGACGATTAGGATATGTCATCAGAAAGAAATCTGATCTCAAAGTCAATACCTTGCATTGGTTAATGTTCTGGGACCCCCCAGAAAGAAAGGTTAATACCTTTCCTAGCATTATTTGGGTAAAATAGTCCTTCAATTACAACCTGGTCATAAAAGATTAAGATAATGGAATAATTTCTTATAAAGATACATTTTTAAAAACTACGAACAATTTCAAGATACTGAGGCAATTTTCTGGGTAATTCAAATATAAATCTGTAAATCAATTGGATATTTTATGGAAAATTATCTTAAGAAGTCAATGACCATAATTATGTGGACAACTGCCTTAAATATTTTTTGAACAGACATGTCTAGTGAGCGCTATATTTCCAAACATGTAAAGAGAAGATTCATTCATTTTAAACACAGAAAGAAACCTGTATCGCCTTAAGAACAATCTCAGTTATTTTCTAAACAACTGTTTTTCTTTGGAATTCATCCACTGCTCAGATCTGTGTCCTTCACTTAAGCTAGCTACATAGCTAACTTACAAAACTACGTGCTGAGATGTATATGGATTAAACATTTTGACCACAAGGTTTTTTCTTTTGTTTGGTTTTGCTGCTCCTCTACTGAATTATTGAGCACTGGACATACAGTTTCACCAGTAATCTAAAGTCAAATAGTTTTTTTAACTAAAATCTCCGTGAAGCTAACAAACCTTTAGTGATAAAAAGATAAACAAGAACTGTAAGGAAACTCCCTTAACCTAACAAAGAATAACTATAAAATAACCACAGCTAGCATCATACTGAATGGTGAAAGACTGCTGCTGCTGCTAAGTCGCTTCAGTCGTGTCCGACACTGTGTGACCCCACAGACGCAGCCCGCCAGGCTCCTCTGTCCCTGGGATTCTCCAGGCAAGAATACTGGAGTGGGTTGCCATTTCCTTCTCCAATGCACGCATGCATGCTAAGTCACTTCAGTCATGTCCGACTCTATGCGACCCCATGGACAGCAACCCACCAGACCCTCTGTTCACAGGATTCTCCAGGCAAGAATACTGGAGTGGGTTGCCATTTCCTACTCCAGGTGAAAGACTAAATGCTTCCTTATTAAGATCCAGGGTATCTGGCCTCCTGCTTCAATCCAACGTTGTACTAGAGATTCTAGCTAGAACAATTAGGCAAGAAAAAATAGTAGATGGCATCTAGATTGAAAAGGAAGAAGTACAGCTACTTCTATATGAGAATAACACGGTCTTGTATATAGAAAATCCTAACTGAATTACTTTATGGTAGCAATTCATATCCAAAAATGAAATTAAAACAATTCCACTTACAATAGTATCTAAAAGATAAAATATTTAATAAATTTAGCCCAAAAAAGTGCAAAATATTTGCACAGTGAAGATTCAAAATACTGTTGAAATAAATCAAATAAATATTAAATAAATAGAAAGATATTACATATTTATGGAACAGAACACTTAATATTGTTAAGATGACAAAGCTTTTCAAATGAATCTATAGATTCAACATAATCTCTATCGTAATTCCAACTGCATTATTTTGAAGAACTTGACAAGTTGATCTTAAAATGTATATGGAAATACATAGAACTTATTCAAACAATAAACAGTATTGAGAAAGAAATACAACAGCATTGGAGAACTCATACATCTCAATTTCAAAATGTACTACAAAGCAAGAAAGAGCAGTACTAACAATAAGAGACATATAGATCAATGGAGCATAATCGAGTCCATAAATAAACCTTCACATTTTCAATCAGTTTCTTTTGTACAGTGTTATACTAAGACAGGCTTCCCAGGTAGCACTAGTGGTAAAGAATCTACCTGCCAATGCAGGAGACACAAGAGACGTGGGTTCGATCCCTGGTTTGGAAAGATCTCCTGGAATAGGAAACGGCAACCCATTCCAATATTCTTGCCTGGAGAATCTCATGGACATAGGAATCTGGAGGTCCATAGGGTCGTAAAGAGTCAGATATGACTGAAGTGACTTAGCACACAGCATATACTAAGCACAATGGGGAAAATGCGTCTTCTCAACAGATGTTGCTAGAAAGAATACAACAAAAATTAGCATTTTGGAATCCCTTCTCACATTGCATGAAAAATTAAATCAAAATGGATAATAGACCTAAATTTATGAGCTAAGACTTTAAACTGTGATAAAAAAAAATATAGGAGGAAATTTTCATCACTTTGGGTTAAGCTAGCAGCACAAATATCAGTAGAAAAATAAATAATATTGGAATTAATCAAAATTAAAAACTTTTATGCTTTAAATTATGCCACAATAAAAGTGAAAAGACAAACCACAGAATCAGGGGAAAGTTTGCAAATAGTGTATCTGATGATAGACTATGTCTATAATGCATGCATAAAGAACTCTTAAAAGTTCATTAAAAAGGATAAATAAGAATATATATTTTTTTCAGATTATGCACAAATGAACAAAAAGTTCATGAAAAGATGATGAATGCTATTAGTCATCAGGTAAATGCAAATTAACACCACTATAAGTTACCACTTTACACCTACTATAGGATTAGTTGCTTTTGTTTAGTTGCTAAGTCATGTCCAACTCTTTGCGACCCCAGGGACTGTAGCTCACCAGGTTCCTCTGTCCATGGGATTTTCCAGGCAAGAATACTGGAGTGGTTGCCATTTCCTTCTCCAAAGGATCTTACCAATCCAGTGATCGAACCTGCATCTCCTGCATTGGCAAGCATTGGTCAGCAGATTCTTTACCACTGAGCCACCAGGGAAGCCCCATACTATAGGATGGCTACAACCAAAAAGA
Source organism: Giraffa tippelskirchi (assembly GCF_054371585.1). Classification (NCBI taxonomy): domain Eukaryota; kingdom Metazoa; phylum Chordata; class Mammalia; order Artiodactyla; family Giraffidae; genus Giraffa; species Giraffa tippelskirchi. The sequence continues at coordinate 68,550,853 of NC_137289.1, forward strand.
CAAACAATAACATGTTTTTGAGGATATGGAGAAGTTGGAACTCTCAAATATTGCTGATGGGAATGTAAAATGGTACAGGCGCTTTAGAAAATAGTTTTGCTCAAAATGTTAAGCATATGACTGACCCAACAATTCCACATCTAGAGAACTGAAAACATATGTCCATACAAAACTTGTACAGAAACAAATGCTCACAGAGAACTATTCACAATATTCATAAAGTGAAAATAATCCAAATGACCATCTGATTAATGGATAAAAAAAGAAAAAATGATACATACATATGATGGGCTTCCCAGGTGCCACTAGTAGTAAAGAACTTGCCTCCCAATGCAGAAGACATAAGAGACCAGGTTTGATCCCTGGGTCAGGAAGATCCCCTAGAGGAGACCATGGGAACCCACTCCAGTATTCTTGCTTAGAGAATATCCTGGACAGAGGGGCCTGGAGGAATACAGTCCATAGGGTCACACAGAGTCGGACATGACTGAAGTGACTTAGCATACATGCACACATATATACAATGGAATATTATTCAGCCATAAAAAGGAAGAAGTACTGGATACATGCCAAAATATGGATAAACCTGGAAGACATTATGCTAAGGGAAAGAAGTTAGACACAAAAGACCACCTATTATTTGGTTACACTTATATAAAATGTCCAGAAGAAGTACATCTTATAGAGATAGAAAGTCCATTAGTGGTTGCCTCAGCTTACAGGGATTTGGTGATTGACAGTTAATTGATACTGGGTTTCCATTTGGAATGATAAAAATGTTCTAAAATCTTTTATGATGGTGGTTGCAAACTTTGTGAATACATCAAAAATCATTGAATTGTACACTTTAAATAAATGGATTTTTACAGTATGTGATTTGCATCACAAAAATGCTGTTGTAAAAAGTAATTTAAAAAAATTACTCAGCATTCATTTGACAACCGATTTTTGAACACCTACTTTGAGTTTCTCAACCTCTAGTGTGTATTAGAATAAGCTAGAGTGCCTTTAAAAATCCCAATACCCAAACAGTCTCCCAGACCAATTCTATCAAAATCGCTGGGGGTAGGACCGATGTTATCAATATGTACAACCAAGGTGAGGAACCATAGTGTAAATGTAAAGAACACTTCTGGGAACTAAAACTGAAAGATGACTCTGAATCTCCATTCTTTTATTTGTAAAAATCAGCATAATACTATTGGTGTTTAGTGTTAATGTAAGTATTTGTAGGAAAAAAAATTTGACCATAAAAAATAACCAAAAATTATTAGGTTTTAAGGAGAAGTGTTAGTGGTAGAATTTAGGTGTTGGGTATATTGATGTCTACTGTTAAATTAATAAATTCACTGTAAATTATTTGCTGAGTGTGTGAAAATTTTCATTTCTTTGCCCAGAAACAAAATTTGAGAATTGATTCTATTACAGGGACTACTATATTTTCTTACATTTCCTTTTTATCTGAGCTGTCCTTTAGTAACCTTAGATTTTCTATTCTTTAACAACAGAACCAAACTTCTTTAGATGCATAATTCATATACATATACTTTAAATATATAATGTTGTTTGGCAGGAAAAGCATAGATAAGTGATAAAATGTTCATAAAATTAATATTTTCCCTTAAATATATCTTTAATATTGGGTAGGAAAAGATAGTATAATCTTTTATGTGTCTTAGCACAGAATATTTTGAGACAATAATAAGTACAACTTTGTTAGAAAATGAGGGTGATATGAAATATATAGATAAATATTATTTTACTTCTATGTCCATATTTTCATGCAAAATATATCCTTTTTCTAAATCATGTGATGTTAACCATAGAATAATTAGGCTGGAAAGTACTTTTATGAATTTCTCCAGCCTAAGTTAAAAGCAGAGACATTACTTTGCCAATAAAGGTCCGTCTAGTCAAGTCTATGGTTTTTCCAGTAGTCATGTATGAATGTGAGAATTGGACTATAAGGAAAGCAGAGAGCCAAAGAATTGATAGTTTTGAACTGTGGTGTTGGAGAAGACTCTTGAGAGTCCCTTGGACTACAAGGAGATCTAACCAGTCCATCCTAAAGGAGATCAGTCCTGGGTGTTCATTGGAAGGACTGATGTTGAAGGTGAAACTCCAGTACTTTGGCCACCTGATGAGAAGAACTGACTCATTTGGAAAGACCCTGATGCTGAGCAAGATTGAAGGTGGGAAGAGAAGGGAACAACAGAGGATGAGATGGTTGGATGGCATCACTGACTCAATGGACATGAGTTTGGGTAACTCCGGAAGTTGGTGATGGACAGGGAGGCCTGGTGTGCTGCTGTCCATGGGGTTGCAAAGAGTTGGACACGACTGAGCAACTGAACTGAACTGAAGTTAAAAGCTACTACCTGATGTCCCAATGCATAAAGAACCTGCCCACAATGTGGGGTGCCCAAGTTCGATCCCTGGGTCAGGAAGAACCCCTGAAGGAGGAACTGGCAACCTACCCCATATTCTTGCCTGGAGACTCCCATGGACAGAGAAGCCTGGTGGGCTACAGTCCAGAAGCACGCACTGTGTCTATACTGCTCTCTGTTCATACTCCACACTGTAAAAAGTTATTGCAATTAATATTTTTACATGTGTCTCCTCCACTAGATTGTGAGATCCTTGAAGGCAGGAACTGTATCTTGTTAGTCATTATATCACCCATTCAAAAATTTTTTCTCGGTGTTTATTTTCAACCAGATCCAACGGTGGGTGGTAGAAATTCAATGAAGTTAATGTTTAGCACAGTCCATAGCTTACAGTGATCAGTGAAAAAGTGTTTATGGACCTTGAAGAGGGAATAAATACAATAATATATTCCAGCATATCAAAAATACAAAATAGCAAAGAGGTTATATTAAGAACCCATCCAATCAATTATTCATGAAGTTGGCTAATTTAATTACAAAGAATAGATATGCGGTATCTTTCTAAAGTTCTTGGCCCAGAAATATATGGGGGTGGTGAAATTCATATAATAATAGTTGCCATTTGCCATTTGGATAAAACCTAAATGTAAGAAGATCACTAACTCTTTTCCTATGAAATTAAAACTCTGTACTTGAGTCTCCATCTGTTGTGAGCAGTACCGTGGATGAGAACATTCAGAAAAGTAAGAACGTTTCTGAAATTCATTCTTAGCTCTACTTTTGTCATATAAATTTAGATTTTTATATATATATCTCTGAAAGATTCATACTATAGCCCCTTTTCCCCCATAAGAGTTAGAAGACTCACCTGAAGTCTATAATTTTCACAATGCTTCAAGGCATTGAACCATGTTTAGACCTACACTGGAAATGAATGTAACTGACTTCTACAATATGTGAACTGTGAACTTCCAGATGTTCAAGCTGGATTTAGAAAAGGCAGAGGAACCAGACATCAAATTGCCAATATCAGCTGGGTCATGGAAAAGCAAGAGCATTCCAGAAAAACATCTATTTCTGCTTTATTGACTATACCAAAGCCTTTGACTGTGTGGATCACAACAAACTGTGTAAAATTCTTAAAGATAGGAATACCAGACCACCTTACCTGCCTCCTGAGAAATGTGTATGCCAGTCAAGAAGCAACAGTTAGAACTGGACATGGGAGTGGAGGCAGTCCTAAGATGGCAGAGGAATAGGACAGGGAGACCATTTTCTCCCCAACAAATTTATTGAAAGAACATTTGAACGCAGAGCAAACTCCACAAAACAACTCCTGAAAGCTGGCAGAGGACATCAGGCACCCAGAAAAGCAGCCCAGTGTCTTTGAAAGGAGGTAGGACAAGCTATAAAAGATAAAAAGAGAGACAAAAGAGTTAGTGACAGAGATCCGTCCCGGGAAGGGAGTCTTAACAGAGGTGAAGTTTCCAAACACCAGGAAACCCTCTCACCAGCGGGTCTGGAGGAAATTTTCGAATCTCAGAGGGCAACATAAGCAGGAGGAAAAATAAATAAATAAAACCCACAGATTACGTGCTTAAAGGCAACCCCCAGCAGAGAAGTACCCCAGACGCTTGCATCCACCAACTGCAAGTGGGGGCTGAATGGAGAGGAACAGGCGGAATTGCTTAGGGTAAGGACAGGCCCTGAATGCCCTGAGGGAAATCTGAGGGAGCCAATGTGAGATAGCAACCTAAACTGAGGGATAGCCAGAGAGAGAGAATTATCCCGAGAAAAGCCCAAACCTAAGGCACTGCCAGCCCGCTCACAGAACAAAGAACTAATCAATATCAGAGAAGAGCTAGCCGGCTGTGGACTGGCCCATCCCCTGTCAGACACAGTGGACAGGCAGGTGCCAGCCAGAGCCGTAAAGGGGCTAACTCGGCCCCAGAGAGGGCATCCCCTACCAAACTGCGAACAGGCTTCCACTTTCTAAACAAAAACTTCCTGAGATTCTGGATGGTTGACATCTGCTGGGAGGGCCGTACCCCAAGATCAGCTCTCCAGAAGAGACACAGGGCACTCCAGAGTTGGGCGTGCCAGGAAACTGAGCAGCTGGGACCGGGAAGGTGATAAGCCGCACTGCATCTGAAGAGAGTGCACTCGCCAAGCACTGGATGCCTGAGGTGCTCGGATCAGGGAATGGCACAAAATGCAGGCCCAACCGAGTCTGAACCTTTGTGGAGTACCCAAGAACTTGAACCAGAGCAGCTTAGACCTGAGAAGTGCAAACGACTCAGGGCCCGCTCCCTGCAAAGCAACCTGAAGCCTGAGCAGGGTAGACTGGGAAAGCACACACGCCGTGAGCTGGGGCAAACCCAGTGTGGCCAAGACACTGAGTATTCCCCACACACGCCAGTGATATTTGTTTGCAGTGTTCCTCCCTCCCCACAGTATGACTGAATAAGTGAACCTAAATAAGGGACGACGTCCATCCCTTGTGTCAGGGCAGAACTTAGACACTGAAGAGACCTGCAAACAGAAGAAGCCAAATAAACAGAGGGAATCGCTTTGGAAGTGACAGGCGCAACAGATTAAAATCCTTGTAGTTAACACTGACTACATTGGAAGGGGCCTATAGATATTGAGAAGCATAAGCTGGAACAAGGAACTACCAGAAACTGAACTGACCCTACACTGCCTTCAACAGCTCCAGAAAAATTCCTACATATATTTTTACTATTATCATTTTTTTTTATTTTTTTAAGACCTCTATTACTCCTTTAATTTTCATTTTTATAACCCACTATTACCTTGAAAAAAAAAAGACCCTATTTTCAAAGCAAACTTCATATATATTTCTTATACTTTTTGTGATTTTTTTTAATATTGTATTTTTAAGAGTTTAACCTCTACTCTAGATTTTTAATCTTTGTTTTATAGTATTTGATATCAATTTTGTACATTTAAGAACACAATCTTCAGTACCCATTTTTACTCAGGAGTGCGATTACTGGCTTGATTACTCTCTCCCCTTTTGACTCTCCTTTTTCTCCCCTAGGTAACCTCTATCTCATCCCTCCCCCTTCTCTTTTCAACCCAGTTCAGTGAATCTCTGAGGGGGTTCTGGGCTGCAGAGAACACTCAGGGAACAGAGTACTGCCTAGATCTATCTCTCTCCTCTTGATTGCCCCTTTTCTCCTCCTGCTCACCTCTATCTCATTCCTCCCTCTTGTCTTCTCTATGTAACTCCGGGAACCTCTCTGAGGGTTCCAGACTGTGGAGAACACAGAGGCAACTGTTTACTGGCTAGATTGCTCTCTCCCTTTTTGATTCCCCTTCATCAAATTGCCAACATCCACTGGATCATCCAAAAAGCAAGAGAGTTCCAGAAAAACATCTATTTCTGCTTTATTGACTATGCCAAAGCTTTTCACTGTGTGGATCACAATAAACTGGAAAATTCTGAAAGAGATGGGAATACCAGAACATCTGACGTGCCTCTTGAGAAACCTGCATGCAGGTCAGGAAGCAACAGTTAGAACTGGACATGGAACAACAGACTGGTTCCAAATAGGAAAAGGAGTACTTCATAGCTGTATATTGTCACCCTGCTTATTTAACTTATATGCAGAGTACATAATGAGAAATGCTGGGCTGGAAGAAACACAAGCTGGAACCAAGATTGCTGGGATCAATATCAATAACCTCAGATATGTGGATGACACCACCCTTACGGCAGAAAGTGAAGAAGAACTAAAGAGCCTCTTGATGGAAGTGAAAGAGGAGAGTGAAAAAGTTGGCTTAAAGCTCAACGTTCAGGAAACTAAGATCATGGCATCTGGTCCCATCACTTCATGGGAAATAGATGGGGAAACAGTGGAAACAGCATCAGACTTTGTTTTTTTGGGCTCCAAAATCACTGCTGATTGTGATTGCAGCCATGAAATTAAAAGACACTTACTCCTTGAAGGGAAGGTTATGACCAGCCTAGATAGCATATTTAAAAGCAGAGGCATTACTTTGCCAGCAAAAGTCCGTCTAGTTAAGGCTATGGTTTTTCCAGTGGTCATGTATGGATGTGAGAGTTGGACGGTGAAGAAAGCTGAGTGCCGAAGAATTGATGCTTTTGAACTGTGGTGTTGGAGAAGACTCTTGAGAGTCCCTTGGACTGCAAGGAGATCCAACCAGTCCATCCTAAAGGAGATCAGTCCTGGGTGTTCGTTAGAAGGACTGATGTTGAAGCTGAAACTCCAATACTTTGGCCACCTCATGCGAAGAGTTGGCTCATTGGAAAAGACCCTAGTGCTGGGAAGGATTGGGGGCAGGAGGAGAAGGGGACGACAGAGGATGAGGTGGTTGGATGGCATCACTGACTCAGTGAACATGTGTTTGGGTAAACTCCGGGAGTTGGTGATGGACAGGGAGGCCCAGGGTGCTGCAATTCATGGGGTTGCAAAGAGCTGGACATGACGGAGTGACAGAACTGAACTGAATTGAACTTCTCCTCCTGGTCACCTCTATCTCCCTCCTGCCTCTTCTCTTCTCCATGCAACTCTGTCAACCTCTCTGGGTGTCCCTCACTGCGGAGTTTCTTTTCACAATTAACCTAGAAGTTGTATTATCAGTGCTGTATGGATGGAGAAATCTTGAGGCTACTGTAAGAATAAAACTGAAAACCAGAGGCAGGAGGTTTAAGGCCAAAACCTGAGAATACCAGAGAACTCCTGACTCCAGGGAACATTAATTAATAAGAGATCATCCAAAAGCCTCCATACTTACACTGAAATCAACCACCACCCAAGAGCCAATAAGTTCCAGAGCAAGACATACCATGCAAATTCTCCAGCAACCCAGGAACATAATGTGGAGCATCAATATACAGGCTGCCCAAAGTCACACCAAACCCACAGACATCTCAAAACTCACTACTGGACACTCCATTGCCCTCCAGAGAGAAGAAATCCAGCTCCACCCACCAGAACACCTATGCAAGCCTCCCTAACCAGGAGACCTTGACAAGCCAGTCATCCAATCACACCCACAGGGAAGAACCTCCACAATAAAGAGGAACCACAAAGTGCCAGAATACAGAAAGGCCACCCCAAACACAACAATCTAAACAAGATGAAAAGGCAGAGAAATACTCAGCAGGTAAAGGAACAGGATAAATGCCTACCAAACAAACAAAAGAGGAGGAGATAAGGAGTCTAGCTGAAAAAGAATTTAGAATAATGATAGTGAAAATGATCCAAAATCTTGAAAATTTAATGGAGTGACAGATAAATAGCCTGGAGACAAGGATTGAGAAGATGCAAGAAATGTTTAACAAGGATCTAGCAGACATAAAAAAGAGTCAATCAATAATGAATAATTAAATAAGTGAGATCAAAAACACTCTGGAGGGAACCAACAGTAGAATAATGGAGGCAGAAGATGGGATGGGATAAGTGAGATAGAAGATAGAATGATGGAAATAAATGAAGCAGAGAGGAAAAAGAAAAAAAGAATCAAAAGAAATGAGGACAACCTCAGGGGCCTCTGGGACAACGTGAAACACCCCAACATTTGAATCATAGGAGTCCCAGAAGAAGAAGACCAAAAAAAAAAAAAAAAGGCCATGAGAAAATACTCGAGGAGATAATAGTTGAAAACTTCCTTAAAATGGGGAAGGTAATAGTAACACAAGTCCAAGAAACCCAGAAAATCCCAAACAGGATAAACCCAAGATGAAACACCCCAAGACACATATTAATCAAATTAACAAAGATCAAACACAAAGAACAAATATTAAAAGCAGCAAGGGAAGAACAACAAATAACACACAAGGGGATCCCCATAAGGATAACAGCTGATCTTTCAATAGAAACTCTTCCGGCCAGAAGGGAATGCAGGATATACTTAAAGTGATGAAAGAAAAAAACCTACAACCCAGATTACTGTAACCAGCAAGGATCTCATTCAGATATGAAGGAGAATTCAAAAGCTTTACAGACAAGCAACAGCTGAGAGAATTCAGCACCACCAAACCAGCTCTTGAACAAATGCTAAAGGATCTTCTCTAGACAGGAAACACAGAAAGGGTGTATAAACTTGAACCCAAAACAACAAAATAAATGCAACGGGACCATACTTATCTATAATTACCTTAAATATAAATAGGTTGAAATTCCCAACCAAAAGACAAAGACTGGCTGAATGGATACAAAAACAAGACTCCTATATATGCTGTCTACAAGAGACCTACCTCAAAGCAAGGGACACATACAGACTGAAAGTGAAGGGCTGTAAAAAATATTTCATGCAAACGGAGACCAAAAGAAAGCAGGAGTCACAATATTCATATCAGATAAAATACACTTTAAAATAAAGGCTGTCAAAAGAGACAAAGAGGGACACTACATAATGATCAAAGGAACAATCCAAGAAGATATAAAAACTGTAAATATATATGGACCCAATATAGGAGCACTGCAATATATAAGGAAAATACTAACAAGTATGAATGGGGAAATTAACAATAACAAAATAATAGTGGGAGACTTTAATGCCCCACTCACACCTATGGATAGATCAACTAAACCAAAAGTTAACAAGGAAATACAAACTTTAAATGACACGATGGATCAGCTAGCCCTAATCGATATCTATAGGACATTTCACCCCAAAACAATCAATTTCACCTTTTTCTCAAGTGCACACGGAACCTTCTCCAGGATAGATCGCATCCTGGGCCATAAATTTATCCTTGGTAAATTTAAAAAAGTTGAAATCCTTCCAAAAATCTTTTCTGACCACAATGCAGTAAGATTAGATCTTAATTACAGGAAAAAAACTATTAAAAATTCCAACATATGGAGGCTAAACAACACACTTCTGAATAACCAACAAATCACAGAAGAAATAAAAAAGAAATCAAAATATGCATAGAAATGAATGAAAATGAAAACACAACAACCCAAAACCTATGGGACACTGTAAAAGCAGTGCTAAGGGGAAGGTTCTTAGCAATACAGGCTTACCTCAAGAAACAAGAAAAACATCAACTAGATAGCCTAACTACACCTAAAGCAACTAGAAAAGGAAGACATGAATAACCCCAGCATTAGTAGAAGGAAAGAAATCTTAAAAATTAGGGCAGAAATAAATACGAAAGAAACAAAAGAGACCATAGCAAAAATCAACAAACCTAAAGCTGGTTCTTTGAGAAGATAAATAAAATTGATAAACATTGTCCAGACTCATCAAGAAAGAAAGGGAGAAGAATCAAATCAACTAAATTAGAACTGAAAATGGAGAGATTACAAGAGACAACACAGAAATACAAAGGATCATAAGAGACTACCATCAGCAACTATATGCCAATAAAATGGAAACTTGGAAGAAATGGACAAGTTCTTAGAAAAGTATAACTTTGCAAAACTGAACCAGGAAGAAATAGAAGGTCTTAATAGACCCATCACAAGCACAGAAATAGAAAAAAGTAATCAGAAATCTTCCAGTAAACAAAAGCCCAGGTCCAGATGGCTTCACAGTTGAATTCTACCAAAAATTTAGAGAAGAGCTAACACAAATCTTACTCAAACTCTTCCATAAAATTGCAGAAGGTAAACTTCCAAACTCATTCTATGAGGCCACCATCACCCTAATTCCAAAACCAGACAAAGATGCCACAAAAAAAGAAAACTACAGGCCAATATCACTGATGAACATAGATGCAAAAATCCTTAATAAAATTCTAGCAAACAGAATCCAGCAACATATTAAAAAGATCATATAACATGACCAAGTGGGCTTTATCCCAGGAATGCAAGGATTCTTTAATGTTCACAAATCGATCGATGTGATACACCACATTAACAAATTGAAAGATAAAAATCATATGATTATCTCAATAGATGCAGAAAAAGCCTTTGACAAAATTCAACATCCATTTATGATAAAAACTCTCCAGGAAGCAGGAATAGAAGGAACATACCTCAACATAATAAAAGCTATATATGACAAACCCACAGCAAATATTACCTTCAATAGTGAAAAATTGAAAGCATTTCCCCTAAAGTCAGGAACAAGGCAAGGGTGCCCACTCTCACCACTACTATTCAACATAGTTTTGGAAGTTTTAGCTACAACAATCAGAGCAGAATAAGAAATAAAAGGAATCCAGATAGGAAAAGAAGAAGTAAAACTTTCACTGTTTGTAGATGACATGATCCTCTACATAGAAAACCCTAAAAACTCTACCAGAAAATTACTAGAGCTAATCAGTCAATATAGTAAAGTTGCAGGATATAAAATTAACACACAGAAATCCCTTGCATTTCTATACACTAACAATGAGAAAACAGAAAGAGAAATTAAGGAACCAATACCATTCACCATTGCAAGGAAAATAATAAAATACTTAGAAATATATCTACCTAAAGAAACAAAAAACCTATATATAGAAAACTATGAAACACTGATGAAAGAAATCAAAGAGGACACAAATAGATGGAGAATATTACATGTTCATGGATTGGAAGAATCAATATAGTGAAAATGAGTATACTACCCAAAGCAAGCTATAGATTCAATGCAATCCCTATCAAGCTACCAACGGTATTTTTCACAGAACTAGAACAAATCATTGCACAATTTGTATGGAAATACAGGTAACCTTGAATAGCCAAAGTAATCTTGAGAAAGAAGAATGGAACTGGAGGAATCAACCTGCCTGACTTCAGGCTCTACTACAAAGCCACAGTCATCAAGACAGTATGGTACTGGCACAAGGACAGAAATATAGATCAATAGGACAAAATAGAAAGCCCAGAGACAAATCCACGTACCTATGGACACCTTATCTTTGACAAAGGAGGCAAAAATATACAATAGAGAAAAGACAATCTCTTTAATAAGTGGTGCTGGGAGAACTGGTCAACCACTTGTAAAAGAATGAAACTAGAACACTTTCTAACACTGTACACAAAAATAAACTAAAAATGGATTAAAGATCTAAACATAAGACCAGAAACTATAAAACTCCTAGAGGAAAACATAGGCAAAACACTCTCTGACATAAACCACAGGAGGATTCTCTATGACCCACCTCCCAGAATATTGGAAATAAAAGCAAAAGTAAACAAATGGGACCTAATTAAACTTAAAAGCTTCTGCACTGCAAAGGAAATTATAAACAAGGTGAAAAGACAACCTTCACAATGGGAGACAATAAGAGCAAATGCAGCAACTTACAAATAATTAATTTCAAAAATATACAAGCAACTCCTGCAGCTCAATTCCAGAAAAATAAACGACCCAATCAAAAAGTGGGCCAAAGAACTAAACAGACATTTCTCCAAAGAAGACATACAGATGGCTAAAAAACACATGTAAAGATGCTCAACATCACTCATTATCAGAGAAATGCAAGTCAAAACCACAATGAGGTACCATTTCACGACCGTCAGAATGGCTGCTATACAAAAGTCTACAAGCAATAAATGCTGGAGAGGGTGTGGAGTAAAGGGAACCCTCTTACACTGTTGGTGGGAATGCAAACTAGTACAACAACTATGGAGAACCGTGTGGAGATTCCTTAAAAAACTTGAAATAGAACAGCCATATGACCCAGCAATCCCACTACTGGGCATACACACTGAGGAAAACAGAATTGAAAGAGACACATGTACCCCAATGTTCATTGCAGCACTGTTTATAATAGCCAGGAAATGGAAGCAACCTAGATGTCCATCCGCAGACGAATGCATAAGAAAGCTATGATACATATACACAATGGAATATTACTCAGCCATTAAAAAGAATTCATTTGAATCAGTTCTAATGAGGTGATGAAACTGGAGGCTATTATACAGAGTGAGGTAAGCCAGAAATAAAAACACCAATACAGTACACTAGCGCATATATATGGAATTTAGAAAGATGGTAACTATAACCCTATAAGCGAGACAGAAAAAGAGACACAGATGTATAAAACAGTCTTTTGGACTCTGTGGGAGAAGGTGAGCATGGGATGATCTGAGAGAATAGCATTGAAACATGTATATTATCATATATGAAACAGATCGCCAGTCCAGGTTCAATGCATGAGACAAGTGCTCAGGGCTGGTGCACTGGGATGACCCAGAGGGATGGGATGAGAGAGGAGGTAGGAGGGGGGTTCAGGACGGGGAACACATGTAAACCCATGGCTGATTCATATCAGTGTATGGCAAAAACCACTACAATATTGTAAAGTAATTAGCCTCCAACTAATATAAATAAATTTTTAAAAAAAGAAAAAAAAGAACTGGACATGGAACAAGACTTATTCCAAATCACAAAAGGAGTACCTCAAGTATATTGTCAAGTCAAGTACGTCTTGTATATTGCCAAGTGTATTGTCACCCTGCTTATTTAACGTATATGCAGAGTACATCATGAGGAACTCTGGGCTGGATGAAGCACAAGCTGGAATCAAGATTGCCGGGAGAAATATCAACAACCTCAGATATGCAGATGACACCACCCTTATGGCAGAAAGCGAAGAAGAACTAAAGAGCCGCTTGATGAAAGTGAAAGAGAAGAGTGAAAAAGTTGGCTTAAAGCTCAACATTCAGAAAACAGAGATCATGGCATCCAGTCCCATCACTTCATGGCAAATAGATGGGGAAACAGTGGAAACAGTGGCTGCCTTTATTTTCTTGGTCTCCAAAATTATTGCAGATGGTGACTGCAGCCATGAAATCAAAAGACGCTTGCTCCTTGGATTAACATTATGACCAACTTAGACAGCATATTAAAAAGCGGAGACATTGCTTTGTCAACAAAAGTCCATCTAGTCAAAGTTTGGCTCTTCCAGTAGTCATGTATGGATGTGAGAGTTGGAGTATAAAGAAAACTGAGAGCCAAAGAATTGATGCTTTTGAACTGTGGTGTTGGAGAAGACTCTCAAGAGTCCCTTGGACTGCAAGGAGATCAACTCGGTCAATCCTAAAGTATATCAGTCCTGAATATTCACTGGAAGGACTGATGCTGAAGCTGAAACTCCAATACTTTGGCCATCTGATGCAAAGTACTGACTTATTTGAAAAGACATTGATGCTGGGAAAGATAGAAGGCGGGAGGAGAAGGGGACAACAGAGGATGAGATGGATGGCATCACCCACTTAATGGACATGACTTTGAGTAACCTTTAGGAGTTTGTGATGGACAGGGAGGCCTGGCGTGCTGCAGTCCATGGGGTCGCAAAGAGTCGGACACGACTGAGAGACTGAACTCAACTGAACTGACTTCCCCTAATTGAGTGAAGAGAGGCAGGGGAGAGATTAAAGTAAGGAAGAAAGAATACAATGATACATTCCTAATTCTGCTACTGTGTACTCTAGCTGCTCCAAGTGGATTTAAACATTCTCAGTTTTTGTCCCAACAAACAGTTCATTTCCCAGAAATGAAGACTGACTTACATTTCCCAATTTATTTTCCTTCCATTCAACTTGAGAAAGTATTTTTATAGATACTGTCTTCAGTCTGTAGAAAAGAATCAAGAATGTAGTTTTCTAGTCTTTCATTAGCAAAATAATCCTTCAATGGTTTGCCATATAATATAATAATAATTTCATAAAACACACACATAGCATGTTTTAAACAAGGCACTATCACCCAGCTTTGAAAATTTGAAGGAAAACTGTCATGTCACTGACCTAGATCCAGAGATGACCTATTAACCAGAAAATATACAGAACTTGATAAAACTGTGATTCAACTTCTAGTTTGGCTTTACCCAAGAATGTGAACTTAGGGAATTGACTTCGTATCTCTGAACTTAATTTTTCTTTTCTTTTAAATGAGATTATTGGACAGATGATATTTAAAATTACTTTCAGTGGTAAAACTCAATGATTTTATGGTAAAAAATATGGAAAACTGGTCCTTTGTCCTCAAAACTACAAAGAATAGGTACCCTCACAAGTTTATTTTCTGTCCAAATTTTGCAAATTACATAGTTTAAGAGATTATTGTGTACTCCCGATTTGTTGCAAATAAGGCAACAATGTTAACCTTTGAGTCACAGGTTGATCTAGTCCTCATCCTAGCAAGCTATAACTTGTTTTCTTCAATAATCCCAATCAGAACTCCTCAGATATGTACTTACCCATTTTCTACTATACAATGAATAATTTTATTTAAATATAAATTTATAAATAAATTGTAGTGATATCACACTCTCTAATTTTTTCCAACCACCTCATTTTTAGGAGAGGAAGAAAACAGATGACCAATGATTATGATAAGAGATCACTAAATAACAGAACAGGCAGCGAGATCTTTCCAGGAATTTAACTAGTCAAAGTCATCTATCATTAAAAAGCTAGGAAATGCCTATAACCATTTTCTATGATACGACTTTTGTTTTCATCCTAAGGCAAAATAGGAAATTAGTAGTTAAAAAGCAGACTTTGGAAAATGAAATTTGATTTTTACTCTTTCAAGAACCACACAATTCCCTGAAATTAAATATCATTAGACATTGTCTTATAAAGTAGACACCAAATATTTTACTGAAATAAATTATTACTATATTTACATTTTCAGCTGAAATATGAATAAATATTTCTCTTCATGATTCTACGGCTTGAGACTCTCTAGATTGCTTATTTTCTGATCTAGACTTAAAATTATTCATCTGCAGTGTTATTCAGTGTTGATTTTAAAACTTCAGAGAAGCTTCATTTTCAGCCATATAACTTCCAGTTTTTATGGTTTTTAGAGAATCCTTTTAATAAATATTTTAATGTTTAATATGGCACTTCATATTGAGTGAGGAAAAAGAAACAAAAATTAACAGGTAAAACTACAGTATACAATTGAGGTTAAGATGTTTCAGCAAAAAGAAATGCAGGTCAGGTTTAAATGACAGGAAAGTGATCATTTTAATGTTCATAATAAGGAGAGTTGCCAATATGATAATGAATAGAATCATCAATTTACAACCATTGGTGACATTTTCTGTTGTCATTCAGCAAACTAATTGCCTCTTTTGTCAGATAAATTTCTTATAACAGAAACGTTGCAAGAAATTCTGTTTGGGCAAAAGAAGTCCTGATACTTAAAAATTTCTGTTTAGGCAATTTTTTTTGATATATAGATAGTGTTCAGATGATTAAGGTGGCATTTATTAGCAAGAGCTCCATGTGAAATGTTGTACAAAGTATAGAATTGTGAAGTTTGTGGAAACCTATATTTTAAATAAAGAATTTATAAAATTAGAAGTTATTTTATTTTATTAAAAAGCATAGTCATATCTACTCAAAATAATTATGGATCAGAAGTAATGTCAAGTTAAAAGTAGAACATCAATTTGTAAAAATAAGATTGATATAATAATTACATTAACTGAATACAGTACAGTGTGTGCATTCTGAACACTTAACTTCATAAGTACTAATTTATACCAATGATAGCTTTCTCCTTTTAAAGTATTGAAAATATATTTAATTATTATATGATGAAATAAAACAATGCAGTGGTTAGCTTCAGAACTTTAATAAGAGAAACAGATTGTATATAAAGACACACTTGGAAACTCAATTTATATTTAAAAATTAATATTACTGTATATTATATTTAGCTATACTTTGTTTTAACACATATTTTCATAAGTTTACACAACAGAAGTAATGTCATTCACACATCCTATCCTCACAGTAACTAAAATAATCAGGTAAACGTCTTTGAGCTAATGTTGGGCATTCAAGTCTTTTTGCAATGCAAATTATATAACTTTATTAGTTTGTCTTTTTTAGCCAAATTCCCTTTGCAAATTCTGTGTGTCTAGTGATAGTCACATAATCTTTTTAGGAATTTCATGAAAATTATTTCCTGCTATGGAAGATGCATTTATAACAGGAAGTACTAGAAATGCAAAAGTGCAAACAGTGATTTTTCATTAGCTGGAAAGCCATCCTTGAGCATTTAAATATAACACCAGACACATTACCAAAGCAATTACAAGGCACATAACTACTCAAATCTGAGCATGGACCGGTTCTAAACTGCTTGAAAATCAATAATATATATCACTGGTCATAATTATGGAACATTAGTAGCAATGTAGGGTTGTATATAGTTATGGTACATCCATGGCACTTTACAACAAAGCCAATAGCCCCTTGGACTGAATCTCTTTCACTTGTGCTGCCTAATTCTGTTTAAGTGGGGCATTACATATGTAATAGAGCAAGAAAGAAAGATAGATGTTTTGACAAATACCCTGTATAGACATCAAAATCCCACAGGCAAGATGATTTGAGAATACATTAAGGGTAGTACAGAGGCTGCTTTATTTGAGGGAGTCCATGTTCATTGTTAACAATATCAATCAAATACAAAATAAGATTGTGATCTCAACTCATTTTCATCTTTCAAAATATACATAGAGATTGGTGCTTATCAGAGCATATTTAAATTACAGAGATTTTACACTGGGTCTGCAATGCAACTCTTTTTGTGTTCTTATATATCTGGAACTCTGTTACATCTAGTCATGATATTTTAAAATTATTTTTTTCATATCAATGACTCAATCTTAAAATACTATCATGAGGATAGTTTCTCATACATCATACTATAAATCGAGTTACTGCATCAAGAATGCTGCTTTTTTTAACTCAAGAATTCGTGGTCAGATGGATGTATTAATATTTATTTGAAGCAGCTGACTTTGTTTTTAGTCTTATTCACATTTTCATTGCTATTTTATGTATGTTCATACTTCACTTCAAAGCTTTCACTCAAAAACATTCATGAATATGTCATTCACTCCTGGCATATCTCAGACTATTTCTAATGAGACAATACACAGCAAAATTTAATTACTTATAATTAGTAAAAAAAAATGAAGAAAAATAATTATGGTATATTCCTCCCTAAACAATTTTCTACTTTGTCCTCTTTATATGGGCTAAATGTTACTTTTCTAACATTCTGACTCAATGATAAAGTCCTTCTAGTTAGTAAACCAAAATAAAACAAAACAAAACTAGGGGGAAAAAAAGCAATGTAATGTAATGGATATATGTATATGTATAACTTAATCACTTCGCTGTACACCTGAAGCAGCACAACTTTTTGCAAATCAATTATGTGGTAAGTCACTTCAGTCATGTCCAACTCTTTGTGACCATATGGACTCTAGCCCACCAGGCTCGTCTGTCCATGGGATTCTCCAGGCAAGAATACTGGAGTGTGTTGCCATTTCCTCCTCCAGGGTATCTTGCTGACCCAGGGATCAAACCGCAGTTTCTTAGGTCTCCTGCATTTAGGCAGATTCGTTACCATTAGCACCACCTGGGAAGCCAGGTGGTACAAGTGGTATACTCTAATATAAAATAAAACTTAAAGTTAAAAAGCCCAGCAATCACACTTTTTATTAGTATAGGTCAGTAACTGGAAGGCGGAGCTATAAATATTATTTCTAAGTTTCTGCAAGGTGCAGGATACTTGAAAACTAGATAATAATACTAATTGAAAACTATTTTCCTCATAAAATTGTTGATTTAAAATTGGAAAACAGGACTCATTACCTAATTTAAGAGGACTGTAAAGATAGCAAAATAATTCAGCTATTAAAGTTTTCTCTTTGGGTCAAGATGATTCATTTATATTTAGAAAGTACAGTGTGTTTAGATGATAATTTAATTTTTAAAATTGTGAAATGCATGAACCCCAATATTCATTGCAGCACTATTTACAATAGCCAGGATATGGAAGCAGCATAGATGTCCATTGATAGGTGAATAGATAAAGAAGTTCTGGTACATATGTATGATGTAATATTACTCAGTCATAAAAAAAAACAAATGTGAATCAGTTGAACTGAGGTGGATGAATCTAGAGCCTATTATACAGAGTGAAGTAAGTCAGAAAGAGAAAAACAAGTATTGTATATTAACACATATATATGGAATCTAGAAGGGCTTCCCCAGTGACTCAAGGATCTTCCCAACCCAGCGATCAAACTCAGGTCTCCTGCATTTCAGTCAGATTCTTTACTGTTTGAGCTACCCAGGAAGACCAGAGAAGATTCTAAACTGAATTATTATTTGGTCAGTCTTAAAATTCAAGCTATTGATCACAAAGATAAATAAGGTGAACAGAGCCAACTATTTATAAAACACATTTCCTGTGAAGAGCAACTATATTAGGATTTAAAACTAATAAACTATTAAAAAGTATTCTTGATATTTCCTAACCTAGAGCAGAAAGGCATTGTTTAACTGGTTTTCAACACATAAGTTATTATTTTCCATGCTATTAGTAAGAAATACTGTTATCAATGGCTTCCCTGGTGGCTCAGACGGTAAAGAATCTGCCTGCAATGCAGGTAGACCTGGGTTCAATCCTTGGGTGAAGAAGATCCCATGGAAAAGGAAATAGCAACCCACTCCAGTGTTCTAGCCTGGAGAATCCTATGGAGAGAGGAACCTAGCGGGCTACAGTCCATGCAGTCAAAAAGAGTCATATGTGACTGAGCACACTATCATTGATATTGTTAAAATATTTATTTATATTATAAAAATGAACACAAAAAAATTCTAAAAGAAAATTGTCATGATGGAAATAAAAACCTAGAAAGGATAAAATATTTTTAAGTTCTAGCTGAGCTTCTTAATAGATGCTGATTATGGGACCAACAACAGAAAGAAAGTGAATACTTGAGCCTATCAAAAATTATTTATTTCTTTTAAGGAATCTCCACACTGTTCTCCATAGTGGCTGTACTAGTTTGCATTCCCACCAACAGTGTAAGAGGGTTCCCTTTTCTCCACACCCTCTCCAGCATTTATTGCTTGTAGACTTTTGGATAGCAGCCATTCTGACTGGTGTGAAATGATACCTCATTGAGGTTTTGATTTGCATTTCTCTAATAATGAGTGATGTTGAGCATCTTTTCATGTGTTTGTTAGCCATCTGTATGTCTTCTTTGGAGAAATGTCTGCCATATGACCCAGCAATCCCACTGCTGGGCATATACTCCGAGGAGACCAGAATTGAAAGAGACGCGTGTACCCCAATGTTCATCGCAGCACTGTTTACAATAGCCAGGACATGGAAGCAACCTAGATGTCCATCAGCAGACGAATGGATAAGGAAGCTGTGGTACATATACACAATGGAATATTACTCAGCCATTAAAAAAAATACATTTGAATCGGTTCTACTGAGATGGATGAAACTGGAGCCCATTATACAGAGTGAAGTAAGCCAGAAAGAAAAACAACAATACAGTATACTAATGCATATATATGGAATTTGAAAGATGGTAACGATAACCCTATATGCGAGACAGAATAAGAGACACAGACGCATGGAACAATTTTATGGACTCTGAGGGAGAAGGTGAGGGTGGGACGTTCTGGGAGAATGGCATTGAGACATGTGTATTGTCATATGTGAAACAGAGCACCATTCCATGTTCGATGCATGTGACAAGGGCTCAGGGCCGGGGCAATGGGATGATCCAGAAGGATGGGATGGGGAGGGAGGTGGGTGGGGGGTACGGGAAGGGGAACACATGTAAACCCATGGCTGATTCATGTCAATGTATGGCAAAAACTATTACAATATTGTAAAGTAATTAGCCCCCAACTAAAATAAATAAATTTATTAAAAAAAAAATTATTTATTTCTTTTAATGTAAATACCATTTGGAATAGAAATAAACATAGCGTCAAAAACTGCTTCATTTTAAATGGTACCCTGATGTGCTTTAAAATTGTTTTATTATAACAATGAACATGTATTTAACAACTTTCTTTTCCACTCTGTCAGGTTTATTTGGTTAATACACCAATGATTCTAGCTTTTGCAATTAAATGTTTCTACATCCTCCACTTTTGCTCTTGCCAGATAAGTAATGGCAAATGATAATTAATCAATAGGGAAAAACTTAAATTTTGTAAATTGTCAACAGTGTAATTAAACCAAGACCTATGATGGTCAGCAGATTAATAGTAGAAGGCAAACCATTTGATAAGTTTAAGGTGAGGAAGAATAAGGCCTTTATCTCAGTAACAGGAAATTGATTTAACTCAGACATTCATAAAATCTACTATCCTGCACACCAGAAATATGCCTTATTGTATGGTTCTCAAAGATTAGGGACATTGGGTGGATGACCCTTGCTGAGTTTCAGGTTTGGAAGATGTGCTCTAACAGTCTTCTAAATAACTGTGCTGTGCTTAGTTTCTCAATTGTGTTCAACTCTTTGTGACCCCATGAACTATAGCCCATCAGGTTCTCTGGCTATGGGGATTATCCAGGCAAGACTACCTGAGTGGGTTGCCATCCCCTCCTCCAGGGGATCTTCCCAACTCAGGGATCAAACCCAGGTCTCCCGCATTGCAGGCGGATTCTTTACCATCTGAGCCACCAGGGTGTTCTGATACAGGACATACTACAATCATTAGATTTTATATTCCAGGGATAGATATTTAGAAGTAGTAATGCATTAGGTAAATAAAGAACCTGTCTTATTTAACTTAAGTGAAGTGAAAGTCGCTCAGTCGTGTCTGACTCTTTGAGACCCCATGGACTATACAGTCCATGGAATTCTCTAGGTCAGAACACTGGAGTGGGTAGCCTATCCGTTCTCCAGGGGATCTTCCCAACCCAGGGATCAAACCCAGGTCTCCCACATTGCAGGTGGATTCTTTACCAGCTGAGCCACAAGGGAAGCCCAAGAATACTGGAGTGGATAGCCTATCCCTTCTCCAGCAGATCTTCCTGACCCAGGAATTGAACTGAGTCCCCTGCATTGCAGGCGGATTCTTTACCAACTGAGCTATCAGGAAAGCCCCTACTTAACTAAAAGTATTTTCAAATATCTGTTATGCATGTCATTTAAAACCCATCCAGTTCAGTTCACTTCAGTCGCTCAGTAGTATCCAACTCTTTGTGAACCCATGAACCTCAGCATGCCAGGCCTCCCTATCCATCACCAACTCCCGGAGTCCATCCAAACCCATGTCCATTGAGTCAGTGATGCCATCCAACCATCTCATCCTCTGTCGTCACCTTCTCCTCCTGCCCTCAATCTTTCCCAGCATCAGGGTCTTTTCAAATGAGTCAGCTCTTCGCATCAGGTGGCCAAAATATTGGAGTTTCAGCTTCAGCATCAGTCCTACCAATGAACACCCAGGACTGAGCTCCTTTAGGATGGACTGGTTGGATCTCCTTGCAGTCCAAGGGACTCTCAAGAGTCTTCTCCAACACCACAGTTCAAAAGCATCAATTCTTTGGCGCTCAGCTTTCTTTATAGTTCAACTCTCACATCCATACATGACCACTGGAAAAACCACAGCCTAGATGGACCTTTGTTGACAAAGTAATGTCTCTGCTTTTTAATATGCTGCCTAGGTTGGTCATAACTTTCCTTCCAAGGAGTAAGTGTCTTTTAATTTCATGGCTGCAGTCACCATCTGCAGTGATTTTGGAGCCCAGAAAAATAAACTCAGCCACTATTTCCACTGTTTCCCCATCTATTTGCCATGAAGTGATGGGGCTGGATGCCATGATCTTAGTTTTCTGAATGTTGAGCTTTAAGCCAACTTTTTCACTCTCCTCTTTCCCTTTCATCAAGAGGCTCTTTCTGGCATAAGGGTGGTGTCATCTGCTGCTGCTGCTAAGTCGCTTCAGTCGTGTCCGACTCTGTGCAACCCCATAGACGGCAGCCCACTGGGCTCCACCGTCCCTGGGATTCTCCATGCAAGAATACTGGAGTAGGTTGCCATTTCCTTCTCCAGTGCATGAAAGGGAAAAGTGAAAGTGAAGTCGCTCAGTCATGTCCGACTCTTAGCGACCCCATGGACTGTGGCCTACCAGGCTCCTCCATCCATGGGATTTTCCAGGAAAGAGTACTGGAGTGGGGTGCCATTGCCTTCTCCGATCATCTGCATATCTGAGGTTATTGATATTTCTCCCAGCAATCTTGATTTCAGCTTGTGCTTTCTCCAGCCCAGCGTTTCTCATGATGTACTCTGCATATAAGTTAAATAAGCAGGGTGACAATATACAGCCTTGATGTGCTCCTTTCCGTATTTGGAACCAGTCTGTTTTTCCATGTCCAGTTCTAACTGTTGCTACCTGACCTGCATACACGTTTCTCAAGAGATGGGTCAGGTGGTCTGGTATTCCCATTTCTTTCAGAATTTTCCACAGTTTATTGTGATCCACACAGTCAAAGGCTTTGGCATAGTCAATAAAGCAGAGAAGAAGTTAAAAATTCAAGTTCCATTACTATCTTTTGATTTCTTATGCAACAGGAGGTCAGGCCATTAATTTCATGAGTGTGAACTTATTCTTTGTGTATGATTTTGAAGCAGTAAAGTTCACCTATGTACAATGAAACAGAGTGACTTCTCAAGCCAAAGTTCTTGGCTTGAGCAACTGAAAAGACAGTATTGACATTTGCTGATTACACAGTTACTGAAAGACCAGGTTTGATTGTAAAATACTAACTTGGACTCATTTTAGAAATATTTCTCCTTGATTTAGCCTAGAGTTACAGCTTGACATGGTAGACCTTTGTCTATCATGCATGGTCCTCCGCTGAAGTATTTTGTTATGAGAAAGTAATAGATAAAGAGAACATATGATTGATCATTAAACCAGTAAACTCTTGAGAGTGAAAGGCAGTGTAAATATATTATACTGCAGCAACAGACATAAACCCCACCAACCCAGAAAAAGAAGCAAAAGTAGATTAAGACAAAGACTAACTACTTGGAATTTAAGTTGTCACGTACTAAATGGAATCCTTCTTCATGACATAGAAGAGATTTTATATAAGAACTCCTTAAATATCTTTTCCTGAAGTATCTCCTGTAGTATCTTAAATCACTTAAACTATTTTAATAGAATTATATAACAGTTAATCAATAATGGAATGAAACTTGAGAAAACTGGTGGTCAGATTTCCTACTTCCCAATCAATAGATAGGCAGATGAATTTCCACCTACAAATACATGGCTAGTCACAGCAGATTTCATTCATTAAAATTGAATAGCAAATTATGGTATACATCTTGCATAGTTTTTTTTTTAACCTAAATATGCTGACGCTTTATTTATAGTTATGCTGCTTATTTATTTATTTATTTTTTAAAATAAATTTATTTATTTTAGTTGGGGGGTAATTACTTTACAATATTGTAGTGGTTTTTGCCATACATTGACATGAATCAGCCATGGGTTTACATGTGTTCCCCATCCTGAACCCCCCTCCCACCTCCCTCCCCATCCCATCCCTCTGGGTCATCCCATTGCCCCAGCCCCGGGCATTTGTCTCATGTATCGAACCTGGAATGGTGTTCTGTTTCACATATGATAATATACATGTTTTAATGCTTTTCTCCCAGAATGTCCCACCCTCACCTTCTCCCTCAGAGTCCATAAGACTTCTACGCATCTGTGTCTCTTATTCTGTCTTGCATAGAGTTATCATTACCATCTTTCAAATTCCACATATATGCATTAGTATACTGTATTGGTGTTTTTCTTTCTGGCTTACTTCACTCTGTATAATGGGCTCCAGTTTCATCCATCTCAGTAGAACTGATTCGAATGCATTCTTTTTAATGGCTGGGTAATATTCCATTGTGTATATGTACCACTGATTCCTTATCCATTCATCTGCTGATGGACATCTAGGTTGCTTCCATGTCCTGGCTATTGTAAACAGTGCTGCGATGAACATTGGGGTACACGTGTCTCTTTCAATTCTGGTTTCCTCGGTGTGTTTGCCCAGCAGTGGGATTGCTGGGTCGTATGATAGTTCTATTCCCAGGTTTTTAAGGAATCTCCACACTGTTCTCCATAGTGGCTGTACTAGTTTGCATTCCCACCAACAGTGTAAGAGGGTTCCCTTTTCTCCACACCCTCTCCAGCATTTATTATTTGTAGACTTTTGGATAGTATGCTGCTTATTTATGTCTTATTTTTTAAAAAGCTTCCACAGCCACTAATTTTTGGTATTTTCCTCATCGTATAACTATCTTTTTTTGTTGTTTATTTTTATGGTGCTTTTATCCTCTTTTCTTATTGATTTCATCAACAACAATAAAGAAATCTGTAATAAATATGGTTTGTTTATAGACAAGAACATTTTGTTCTTATTACTTCTGTTATGTCTTTTGATTCTTGTAAAATTAGTGTTGATATTAAAAGTATATAGCCCTTATAAAAATCCTAGATTTATTTAGTGTTAGAATTCTTTATAGTCCCTGCCATATTCACCACCCCAATACATATATGTCTTTTGTAAGCCTCTCACTTATAGTGAATAAAAAAAATATTTTAACTAATAAGAGCAATACAAATTTTAAATATATATAAACTGCCTACAAAAGAAGTGTCTGGGATTTCAATACACCCCTAATTGTTCTTAAATTTGCTCTTACATTATCTAAATTGTCAACCTGATCAAAATAAGCCACAAAAAATCACTGAAAAAAAATGATTGTTTTCAAGCTGCGTACAAAGTCTAATGAGGCTCTGTTTCATAGGATTATGTTCCTTGTATAGGCACCATATAAGATGGCATCACAGTCTAAGATAGGAATGGCATTTTATTCCAATTGGATTTACTTCATAAAAATGAAAGAGAAGATTCTATATAAGGGAACTATACAGATGCATCTTATTGTGTGTCAAATATCAAACTTTGTGATATAGATTTTAATGTGTCCCCCAAGTACATCTTCTGGGAAAAAAATGTATTCTCAAAATAATTTCACTGTACCTCATGAGTAATAGTAATATGACTATTATCAAAAGGGATGAGGTGAATCTTTACATTTTTTTTAGACTTTTGATCATGAAGCTTGAATAAAGCTTTGCTGTTCTGAGATGGGCTTCATAAAATTATCCATCAGTATTTTCCAGCTGTGTATATACATAAACATATAAAAACATTCATCTATTTTAAATAAGCAAAGGCTCTTGAAATAAAAGTTTAAAGTACAATTCTAAAGCACAGTTTCTTTATGACTTCCTTTCCACCATTCTAAACATTTTAGTGTTCCAAGTACTCATAAAGTATTCGTGAAGTGTAACTGTAACTAAACAAGCAAATATCAGTCTTCCGGTATATAAGCTTTTGGGAGTGTCCTATGTTGAACTGCAACTGAAAAGGACATAAAGTTAAAGTATTTTTACTAGATTATTTCACTAATGTTAAAAATAAACCAAAAAATCAGTGATATCTTAATCAGTTTCTAGTGTAATGTCATTTTGTATTGGATGGAACTATTCAAATATAAAAATGTGTTCATTGATGTTTGTAAAAACAGTTCCACACTGCAGTGAAATCCTCTTAATCATCAGCACAAATCCTTTCCAGTTTTAAGTACATTTTGTTTCATTGACAGGTCTACACAATTAACACATCTGTTAGCATGACATGATGCCCATCCAAACGTTGTAATGTCAGAGTGAAAAGATACAGGTGCAAAACAAACATAAGTGAGGTTTTAAACCACATCTACCTCTGCTTTCATCACCTTATGCTTTTCTTACTTCTTGTAATGCATTTGTAGTATCTTACCTTTTATGTTTATGCTATTTGTCTCCTGAAATTTTATATCTAGAATATTAAAAGCACATAGCCATATGTAAACTGTCTCAAGTTTTCAGAGATATAGTTCTACAGAAATGTATTGGATTGATATATCTATTAATATTCATATATAAATGAACTCTATAAGATTTGCTCATAAAGGTGAAAAACCTTTTTCTCTAGTCATGTTTACAATTATGGTGAAATAAACTAAATGCAATAATAATAAATAATAACTCTTAATAGATACTAAAATGAAGCTTTGTTCACATTTTATCTCCAAAACAGAAGCAAGAGATTATAGATCAATAACTTGTTTAACAACCAAATTACACTAAAAAATAAATATAATATATCATGTTAACAAAATAAAGAACATTATTTCAGTAAATTCAGAAAAAGCATTTAAAAAATTCAAGATCAAATCATATTAATATTTGCATATAAGTCAAATTATGCAAGGTGAATTCCTGAAATTATGCTTGCCGATGACCTTATAAAGAAAAAATGTTTGTGAAATAAAATAATTTCCTAATGTATATTTTATGTAAATCTAGATGTGCTTACAATAGGTGTGCCAAGTAAGTGGTTGTATTGTAGTCTATCATAAACGTTATTCCTGTACCCTAAGAAGAATTTCAGTAAGTGAGGAATATAGCTACATAGAAGGAAAAAAGAAGAAAATCGTTAGGTTTATGTTAGGGCAACATATACCATTTTTGAAACAAATTATTCAAAATTTTGTAAGTATTTTTTAATACAAATAATAACATACCATAGTCTATTCTGTACTAATGAAAAACTGTGGCCTATTCTAAAGGGAATTAAATAGGTAAAGCTCCCAAACAAGTTGCTGTCTTCTGAAGCTAAAGAGAAAACAGGAACATAAAACCTTGTTTACTTAATACATAAAGGAGTAAAAATAGGGTAAAGGTATAGTTTAAAATGTCAAATTCAAACTACATAATACTGTACATTTCATTATAATTTAGGTACTTAGGTGACCTTGTTGAGCAGCTGTTAGATTTAAGATTGCATAATTTTAAGGTTAATTGAATTTCTTAGGTTTATATTTCTAAAATTGCCTCTACATAAGTAGCCTTTTTGAGATGAATATTTTGTTCTGTCAGTAAGTATTGCCACCACCTCCCAAGCTCCCAGCTATTACCTGCCTCCATTTTTGCTTGCTCATTTTTGTTACCTCTTCCCCTCTCCATGGACCTTGCCTGTGACTACTATGTTTCTAATTAACAAAGTACAAAAGCAGCTTCCCTGATACTCAAGATTGTCCTATTAACCTTCCCTTCATTAGAAGTTTTACCACCTTAGAAAAGTAACTTTGCTTCTACCTTTTGACTAGCATTATTCAATAGAAATATAATGCATATCTCAAATGAAAGCCATGTATTAAATTTTAAAATTTCTATTAGCCATGCTATAAAAAGTAAAAAGAAATAGGTGAAATTTATTTTAACAATATAGTTTATTGAATCCAATACACAAAAATGATTTCAAAATATCTTCAATATGAAAATTATTCATGAGATAGTTTGTTTTCCACACTAAATCCTTACTATCTGATATATATTTTATACTCAACACATCTCAATTCAGACCATTATCATTTCAAATGTTCAATAATCATATGTGGCTAGAACTTTCAATATTTCCAAGATTTCAAAGATTTTAGGAAGTTTTCCTGGCCTAAAGACCCAAAACTATATTAGAGCACTAACTATGTACAAGTCTAGACAGAGTCTATAATTCAATAGAAAATATTACAGAACTATATTATTCTACCACTAATTTATAAATACTTGTACTTGCTTCTATTTATCTCAAATCTATGCTGCACTGAATACAACAAAATTTTTAAAATTCAGTTATTTTGTCTGACAATAAGAGTAGAAAATGAGTCACTATCTTTTATCACAGCTCTGATACTTCTCCAGTGTTCTACTCCAAAGTTGTCAACTTGTCTGGCAATTTTGGTAATTTCCCTCTTGATACATAGTTGTGTAGTAAATTAAGAAATTCAATTAACCTTAAGTAAATGATTTATCACTAAAAGAAGTCCAACTGTCATCAAGTTCTCTGCTGGATTTTAGAAAAACCTGTGAACACCTTGCCAATAGGTTAAACAAGCAAGCAAGATTTACAAGAAATGTTCTTCCTTTTTCCCCCTACCCTTTCATTATTTGTCATTGTACAACCAAGCTTTGTTGGCCAAAAGCCCAATCAATAGCCACAGCCTTCTTTTCAAATATACATTAAAGTAGAATCTAAAAAGAAATCCCCTGGAAATGAAATTTGAAAAGGTTTCCAAAAAAATCTGAAGACATAAAGTTATCCAGAAAATGTTGCAATTAGAGACTATGATCAAATAAGAGGATTAAATTTATCAGGTTTTATTGTCTTTTAAAAAATAATTCTTTTAGAGCTAAAGTAGTTCAATAGTCCCATTCACAATTTTATTTCTGCTGATGGTTTTAAAAAATGTATCATCTCAAACTCCAATTTCTTCCTCCTCAAATTAAAATAATAATAGACTCTCAAATAATAACTATCTCTTTCCCATTTAAGAGAAATCAAAATGTACCACTATATCATATGCCCTTACGCCTATTAGCAACATTCTGTGAGTATATATTACTAAAGCTATAGTTTAACCTTCAAATTATCCACATTGCAAATTCTATGTGGCATTTATGGTATATTAACAAGTCTTCTACAATTTTAAGAGTGTACTTAGACTAAGAATTACGAGAAGAATTCTGCAATGTGGGCTTGCTCATAGATATCTCAAAAGTCTACTCCAAAGTGCTTAATGAAGAGAAAGAAGAAAAAAGAAAGAAGCATTTTGAGATAATAAAGACCTTAATGGGAAAAAAACAGTATTGTCTATTGCTCCTTTCTGTGATATATTTTGACTTTTAGCTACAACACAAGTTGCTCATATATAAGGGCTCTACATTGCCCCTGCCATCTCCAAAAAGCAAGCAGTTGTACACAGCAATATTTTCCAGTTTAATAGCCTCCCAGAGTGAAAGAAAAGATTGTTGTACCTGACTGGAATATCTTTAGGGATTCTCAGTTGTCAAAATTTAATTTCAAAATAATAGTTCAGTTTCTATTGGCTTATTCTTCATCATAGGCAGGAAGAAAAGAAGAGTATACTAAAACACCCACTAAATGTGATGTTTATGAAACAACCTAGGTCTTAGGATTTTGATGATGAAAAAATGTATATATTCAGATGTTGTCTGTTATGTGCAAGGCACATTTGCAAAGCACTAGACCAGAGGCAATGGACCATTTTAATGCTTTTGCATTTTCCAAATGGATATATTATACATTTTTTTTAAAAAGCAAAAACTTTGGAACAGCTTGAGATTATTATTTGAAAAATAGTTTCTAAGCATGTGGAACTGAACCATCTTTCAAGAGATTATAAAACTTCTAAAAAAAATATTATTAAATCATCATGGAATGTATTCAAAAATCCAGTGGGTTAGGGGAATTCTGGAGCTATACAAAATTAAAACTGACTTCCAAGTCTCTATTTCTCAAGGAAATTAGTAAAGTTTTATAATGATAGTTTAGTGTACAAGACCATTTCATTCATCTATTTATTTACAAATTTCAAGTACCTGCCTGTGTCAGGCACTGATAGAAACTTGGTTCTGTGTTTTGGTTCTGTTTTAACTGACAATATTGAATAAGCGTTTCAATCTGCTAACTCTAATTAAAATGCAGACTTTAAAAAAACCTAGCCACAATTATATCTTTTTAAAATAAAATAACATGGGTATTTTCTACATGTGCCTTTTATAGAGAAAAAACATCTTATTTGATGCAAGAGTCTTTTGCTAATACAGTTTTAAGTCTCTGGGAAATGTAGACTTTACTTACAAAGTCAGATGATTTCCATGAAGTCTAAATTCTGTTCTACAGTTTCCTAAAAATAGTTTCCTGTTTCTACAGTTTCATCACAAAAAGCAAGATAAATTATAAAAAATAAAACAAATAACAGCTGCAGATATTTGGATTGATAAATATTCATCAAGTGACTATAGCAACACTTCTCCAAAAGTTCCAATTCTTTTTCATCTGTTCAAGGGTTGTCTTCACACTTTTCTGATTCCCTTTGTTTATATTTAATGAATATAAAATTGGAGCCATTGTATATGTATTTGAATTAAATACAAGCAGTCATTTATTTGCACAATCATTTCACTGTCAACAGGTTATGTTCATGTGAAAGCCAAGCTTATTGCCCAAACTGACACTATGGGGATTATGCAATGATTTTAAATAGATAAAGCAATCAAAAAAGATGAATCAATACTGCTTAGCAGAATAAATGTGGGGTAGAATGGTAGCACTGTTTGGCAGTTCCTCAACGATGTTATATATAATCCAGTGGCATGATATCAGTTAGATTTTCTATACACAACAAGCAATACTGTAGCTCCAGTTCAAAGTTTAGAAGTTTAAATCAGGAGGCGGTCCTAAGACGGCAGAGGAATAGGACGGAGAGACGACTTTCTCTTCAACAAATTCACCGAAAGAACATTTAGACGCCGAGAAAATTCCACAAAACAACTTGTGGATGATGGCAGAGGATATTAGACACACAGAAAGACAGTTCATAGTCTTAAAAAGGAGGTAGAACAAAACATAAAATATAAAAAGAGAGACATAAGAGGTAGGGATGGAGATCCGTCCCAGGAAGGGAGTCTTAAAAAAGAGAGAAGTTTCCAAACACCAGGAAACACTCTTACCAGCAGGTCTGTGGCGAGCCTTGGAATCGCAAAGGGCAAAATAACCAGGAGGAAAAATAAATAAATAATTAAACCCCGCAGTTTACATACCTAACAGCAATTCCCAGCGGGCATGCAGCGCAGATGCGCGCATCCCCAACTAGCAAGCGGGGGCTGGGCAGGGAGGGGCGGGCTGCATGTTTTGGGTAAGGACTGAGCCTGAATATCCCGTGGGCAATCTGAGGGAACTAGATTGAGACAGCAACCTAGACCATGGGATAACTTTCCCGCGAAAAGCCTTAACCTAAGACACTGCCAGGCCCACTCACAGAACAAAGGACTGAGCAGAGTAAACTGGCTACGGACCTGCCCATCCCCAGTAGGAGACAGGCAGGTGAGGGCAGCCAGAGCCAGAAGGGCGGAATCGCAGCCCCAGAGAGGCATTCTATACCAAACTGCAAATAGACCTCGCTGCTAACTAGGATTTCTTGGGACTCTGGAGGGTCGACACCAGCCGAGAGGGTCGCAGCCAGAGATCAGCTCCCCAGGGGAGAGCACGGCACACCTGGGGAGCTGCAACCGTTGTACATCCAGAAAACTGAGTGGCTGAGATGGGGGAAGAGAAAAAGGCGCAGCCCTCGACCACGCTAGACAAAAACCTGGTCACTGGAGCTGCTCGGACCCGGGAAGGGCACAAAACCCAGGCTCAACCAAGTCTGCGCCTTTGTGAAGTACCCGGGAACCAGAACCTGAGTGGCTTAGACGTGGGAAGTACAGGCAACCCGTGGGGCCGCTTCAGACAGTTCTCAGCAGTGCAACCTAAAGCCTGAGCAGTGTAGACTGGGAAAGCACACATGCCATGAGTGGGGCAAACTCAGTGTGGCTGAAACATTGAGAGCACATGCCAGTGAGATTTGTTTGCAGTGTTCTTCCCTCCCCACAACACGATTGAACAAGTGAGACTAAAAAATAAAAAATAAAAGCGACCACCACTGCCCCCCCTTGTGTCAGGGCAGAAATGAGAAACTGAAGAGACCAGCAAACAGAAGAAGCTAAAAGAAACAAAGTGAATCGCTTCGAAAGTGACAGAGGCAACAGATTAAAATCCTGTAATTAGCACCTACTACAAAGGAAGGGGCCTAGAGACCTTGAGAAGTACAAGCTGGACCAAGGAACTATCTGAAAATGAACTGTCCCTATACTGTCCATAACAGCTCCAGAGAAAGTCATAGATATATTTTTACTATTATCATTTTTTAAATTTTAGAAACTTTTTTATTATATTTTTTTAATTTTTTTTTAAATTTTATTTTATTCTTATTTTTAAGTCCCAATTACCCTTCAATTTTCATTTTTATAACCTACTATTACCTTGCAAAAAAACCCCTATTTTTATTTATTTTTTTTCTTTAAGACCTTATTTTTAAACTAAACTTCATATATATATATATATATTTTATAACTTTTGTGACTTTGATGGTTTTTTCTTCTTTTGTTTTTCTTTTGTTTTTCCTTCTCTTTTTTTAATAAGGTATTTTTGAGAACCTAACCTCTACTCTAGATTTTTAATCTTTGCTTTTCAGTATTTGTTATCAACTTTGTATCTTCAAGAACCCAATCTTCAGCACACATTTTGACTTGGGAGTGAGATCATTGGCTTGATTGCTCTCTCCCCCTTGTAACTCTCCTTTTTCTCCACCAGGTCGCCTCCATCTCCCCATTCCCCCTTTTCTTATCTACCCAACCCTGTGAATCTCTTTGTGTGTCCCAGGCTGTGGAGAACAGTTAGAGAACTGATTACTAGCAGGATCTGTCTCTCCCCTTTTGATTCCCCCTTTTCTCCTCCTGGCCACCTCTGTCTCCTTCCACCCTCTTCTCTTCCCTGTGTAACTCCGTGAACATCTCTGCGAGATCCAGACAGTGGAGAGCACATAGGGAAGCGATTACTGGCTAGCTTGCTCTCTCCCCTTTTGATCCCCCACTTCTCCTCTTGGCCATCTCTATCTCCCTCTTCCCTCTTCTCTTCTCCATGTAACTCTGTGAACCTCTCCGGGTGTCCCTCACTGCGGAGAAACTTGTCATCATTAATCTAGATGTTTTATCATCAGTGCTGTATAGATGAAGAAGTCTTGAGGCTGCTGTAAGAATAAGACTGAAAACCATATAGGAGACTTAAGTCCAAATCTTGGGAACACCAGGAACTCTTGATTCCAGGTAGCATTAAACGATAGGAGCTCATCAAACCCCTCCATACCTACACTGAAACCCAACACCACCCAAGGGCCAACAAGTCCCAGAGTAAGATATACCACACAAATTCTCCAGCAACACAGGAAGAAAGCTCTGAGCTTCAATATACAGGCTGCTCAAAGTCACACCAAATTCACTGACACCTCAAAACACATTACTGGAAACTTCATTGCACTCCAGAGAGAAGAAATCAAGTTCCACCCACGAGAACACCGACACAAGCTTCCCCAACCAGGAAACCTTGACAAGCCACCTGTCTAACCCCACCAAAAGCGAGGAACCTTCACAATAAAGAGAAACCACAAACTGCCAGAAAACAGAAAGGCCACCCTAAACACAGCAATATAAACAAAATGAAAAGGCAGAGAAAACTCAGCAGGGAAAGGAACAGGATAAATGGCCTCCAAATCAAACAAAAGAGGAAGAGAGAGAATTTACCTGATAAAGAATTCCGAATAATGATAGTGAAAATGATCCAAAATCTGGAAAACAAATTGGAGTTACAGATAAATAACCTGGAAACAAGGATCAAGAAGATGCAAGAAAGTTTAACAAGGATTTAGGAGAAATAAAAAGGAGTCATTATATAATGAATAATGCAATAAATGAGATCAAAAACACTCTGGAGGGAACCAAAGGTAGAATAACAGAGGCAGAAGATAGGATAAGTGAGGTAGAAGATAGAATGGTGGAAATAAACAAAGAAGAGAGGAAAAAAGAAAAAAAAAAGAATTAAAAGACCTGGAGGGATGGGATGGGGAGGGAAGTGGAAGGGGTTTCTGGAGGGGGAAAGCATGTACACCCATGGTGGATTCATGTCAATTATGGCAAAACAAATACAATATTGTAAAGTTAAAAAATAGAAAATAAACTAACTAAAAAAAAAAAATAAAGAAATGAGCACAACCTCAGAGACCTCTGGGACAATGTTATACGCACCAACATACAAATCATAGGAGTCCGAGAAGAAGAAGATAGAAAGAAAGACCATGAGAAAATACTCGAGGAGATAATAGTTGAAAATTTCCCTAAAGTGGGGAAGAAAATAGCCACCCAAGTCCAAGAAACCCAGAGAGTCCCAAACAGGATAAACCCAAGGTGAAACACCCCAAGACACATAATAATCAATTTAATAAATATTAAACACAAATAACAAATATTAAAAGCAGCAAGGGAAAAACAACAAATAACACACAAGGGGATTCCCATAAGGATAACAGCTGATCTTTCAATAGAAACTCTTCCGACCAGAAGGGAATGGCAGGACATACTTAAAGTGATGAAAGAAAATAATCTACAGCCCAGATTACTGTATCCTGCAAGAATCTCATTCAAATACGAAGGCGAAATCAAAAGCTTTACAGACAAGCAAAAGCTCAGAGAATTCAGCACCACCAAACCAGCTCTCCAAGAAATGCTAAAGGATCTTCTCTAGACAGGAAACAGAGAAAGGGTGTATAATCTCAAACCCAAAACAATAAAGTAAATGGCAACGGGATCATACTTATCAATAATTACCTTAAATATAAGTGTGTTGAATGCCCCAACCAAAAGACAAAGACTGGCTGAATGGATACAAAAACAAGACCCCTATATATGTTGTCTACAAGGGTCCCACCTCGAAACAAGGGACACATACAGAATGAAAGTGAAGGGCTGGAAAAAGATATTTCATGGAAATAGAGACCAAAAGAAAGCAGGAGTAGCAATACTCATATCAGATAAGATAGACTTTAAAACAAAGGCGGTGGAAAGAGACAAAGATGGACACTACATAATGATCAAAGGATCAATCCAAGAAGAAGTTATAACAATTATAAATATATATGCACCCAACTTAGGAGCACCACAATATGTAAGGCAAATGCTAACAAGTATGAAAGGGGAAATTAACAATAACACAGTAATAGTGGGAGACTTTAATATTCCACTCACACCTATGGACAGGTCATCTAAACAGAAAATTAACAAGGAAACACAAACTTTAAATGATACAATAGATCAGTTAGACCTAATAGATACCTATAGATCATTTCACCCCAAAACAGTGAATTTCACCTTTTTCTCAAGCACACACGGAACCTTCTCCAGAAGAGATCACATCCTGGGCCATAAATCTAGTCTTGGTAAATTCAAAAAAATTGAAAGCATTCCAGGCATCTTTTCTGACCACAATGCAGTAAGATTAGATCTCAATTACCGGAGAAAAACAATTAAAAACTCCAACATACGGAAGCTGAACAACACACTGATGAATGACCAACCAATCATGGAAGAAATCAAAAAAGAAATCAAAATATGCATAGAAACGAATGAATATGAAAACACAACAACCTAAAACCTATGGGACACGGTAAAAGCAGTACTAAGGGGAAGATTCATAGCAATACAGGCTCACCTCAAGAAACAAGAAAAAAGTCAAATAAATAACCTAACTCTACACCTAAAGCAACTAGAAAAGGAAGAAATGAAGAACCCCAGGGTTAGTAGAAGGAAAGATCTTAAAAATTAGGGCAGAAATATATGCAAAAGAAACAAAAGAGACCATAGCAAAAATCAACAAAGCCAAAAACTGGTTCTTTGAGAAGGTAAATAAAATTAACAAGCCATTAGCCAGAGTCATCAAGAAACAAAGGGAGAAGAATCTAATCCACAAAATTAGAAATGAGAACGGAGAGATCACAACCGACAACACAGAAATATAAAGGATCATAAGATACTATTATCAGCAACTATCTGCAAATAAATTGGACAATTTGGAAGACATGGATACATTCTTAGAAAAGTACGACTTCCCAAAACTGAACCAGGAAGAAACAGAAAATCTCAACAGACCCATCACAAGCACGGAAATTGAAACTGTAATCAGAAATCTTCCAGCAAACAAAATCCCAGGACCAGATGGCTTCACAGCTGAATTCTACCAAAAATTTAGAGAAGAGTTAACATCTATCCTACTCAAACTCTTCCAGAAAATTGCAGAGGAAGATAAATTTTCAAAGTCATTCTGTGAGGCCACCATCACCCTAATACCAAAACCTGACAAAGATGCCACAAAAAAAGAAAACTATAGGCAAATATCACCGATGAAGATAGATGGAAAAATCCTGAACAAAATCCTAGCAAACAGAATCCAACAACAAATTAAAAAGATGATACATCATGACCAAGTGGGCTTTATCCCAGGGATGCAAGGATTCTTCAATATCCGCAAATCAACAAATGTAATATATCACATAAAAAAATTGAAAAACAAAAACCATATGATTATTTCAATATAGGCAGAGAAAGCCTTTGCTAAAATTCAACATCCATTTATGATAAAAACCCTCCAAAAAGCAGGTATAAAAGGAACATACCTCAACATAATAAAAGCTATTTTCAACAAACCCACGGCAAACATTATCATAAATGGGCAAAAACTGAAAGCATTTCCCCTAAAATCAGGAACACGACAAGGGTGCCCACTCTCACCACTACTACTGAACATAGTTTTGGAAGTTTTGGACAAGCAATCAGAGCAGAAAAAAAAATAAAAGGAATCCAGATTGGGAAAGAAGAAGTAAAACTCACTGTTTGCAGATGACATGATCCTCTACATAGGAAACCCTAAAGACTCCACCAGAAAATTACTAGAGCTAATCAATGAATATAGTAAAGTTGCAGGATATAAAATTAACACACAGAAATCCCTTGCATTCCTATACACTAACAACGAGAAAACAGTAAGAGAAATTAAGGAAACAATTCCATTCACCATCGCAATGAAAAGAATAAAATAACTAAAGAATATATCTACCTACAGAAACAAAATACCTATATATAGAAAACTATAAAAAACTGATGAAAGAAATAAAAGCAGACACAAACAGATGGAGAAATATACCGTGTTCATGGATCGGAAGAATTAATATAGTGAAAATGTGTATACTACCCAAAACAATCTAGAGATTCAATGCAATCCCTATCAAGCTACCAACGGTATTTTTCACAGAACTAGAACAAATAATTTCACAATTTGTATGGAAATATAAACAACCGCGAATAGCCAAAGCAATCTGGAGAAAGAAGAATGGAACTGGAGGAATCAACCTGCCTGACTTCAGACTCTACTACAAAGCCACAGTCATCAAAACAGTATGGTACTGGCACAAGGACAGAAATATAGATCAATGGGACAAAATAGAAAGCCCAGAGATAAATCCACACACCTATGGACACCTTATCTTCGACAAAGGAGGCAAGAATATACAATGGAGAAAAGACAATCTCTTTAATAAGTGGTGCTGGGAAATCTAGTCAAACACTTGTAAAAGAATGAAAGTAGAACACTTTCTAACACCATACACAAAAATAAACTCAAAATGGATTAAAGATCTAAACATAAGACCAGAAACTATAAAACTCCTAGAGGAAAACATAGGCAAAACACTCTCTGACATAAAACCACAGCAGGATCCTCTATGACCCACCTCCCAGAATATTGGAAATAAAAGCAAAAATAAGCAAATGGGACCTAATTAAAATTAAAAGCTTTTGCACAACAAAGGAAACTATAAGCAAGGTGAAAAGACAACTTTTGGGATGGGAGAATATAATAGCAAATGAAGCAACAGACAAACAATTAATCTCAAAAATATACAAGCAACTCCTGCAGCTCGATTCCAGAAAAATAAATGACCCAATCAAAAAGTGGGCCAAAGAATTAAACAGACACTTCTCCAAAGAACACATGCAGATGGCTAACAAACACATGAAAAGATGCTCAACATCACTCATTATCAGAGAAATGCACATCAAAACCACAATGTGGTATCATTTCACGCCCGTCAGAATGGCTGCTAGCCAAAAGACTACAAGCAATAAATGCTGGAGAGGGTGTGAAGAAAAGGAAACCCTCTTACACCTTTGGTGGGAATGCAAACTAGTACAACCACTATGGAGAACAGTGTGGACATTCCTCAAAAAACTGGAAACAGAACTGCCATATGACCCAGCAATCCAACTGCTGGG
The DNA here is from genome assembly GCF_054371585.1 of Giraffa tippelskirchi. Lineage (NCBI taxonomy): Eukaryota > Metazoa > Chordata > Mammalia > Artiodactyla > Giraffidae > Giraffa > Giraffa tippelskirchi. The sequence goes on from NC_137289.1 coordinate 68,588,865, forward strand.
CATACATACTGAGGAAACCAGACTTGAAAGAGACACATGTACCCCAATGTTCATCGCAGCACTGTTTATAATAGCCAGGACATGGAAGCAGCCTAGATGCCCATCAGCAGATGAATGGATAAGGAATCAGTGGTACATATACACAATGGAATATTACCCAGCCATTAAAAAGAATGCATTCGAATCAGTTTTAATGAGGTGGATGAAACTGGAGCCTATTATACAGAGTGAAGTAAGCCAGAAGGAAAATCACCAATACAGTATACTAACACATATATATGGTATTTAGTCAATTGGTAAAGATAACCCTGAATGCGAGACATCAAAAGAGACACAGATAAATAGAACAGTATTAAGGACTCTATGGGAGTGGGCGAGGGCGGGATGATATGGGAGAATGGCATGCTGCTGCTGCTAAGTCGTTTCAGTCGTGACTGACTCTGTGCGACCCCATAGACGGCAGCCCACCAGGCTCCGCTATCCCTGGGATTCTCCAGGCAAGAATACTGGAGTGGGTTGCCATTTCCTTCTCCAGTGCATGAAAGGCAAAAGTGAAAGTGAAGTCGCTCAGTCGTGTCCGACTCTTAGCGACCCCATGAACGGTAGCCTACCAGGCTTCTCTGTCCATGGGAGTTTCCAGGCAAGAGTACTGGAGTGGGGTGCCATTGCCTTCTCCTGGAGAATGGCATGGAAGCATGTAAATTATCATACATGAAATGAATCACCAGTCCAGTGTCAACGCATGATACAGGGTGCTCGGGGCTAGTGCACTGGGATGACCCGGAGTGATGGGATGGGGAGGGAGGTGGAAGGTGGGTTCTGGAGGGCGAAAATATGTACACCCATGGTGGATCATGTCAATGTATAGCAAAACAAATACAATATTTTAAAGTTAAAAAATAGAAAATAAACTAATTTAAAAAAAGAATTTTAAATGAGTTGGCCAAAGTCAAGGTACAAAGTTATCAACACAAGTTTGTAACACATCAATAGTATCATGTCATCCCTCTCCACTGATTTTACGAAAAATAAAGAAAAATTCAGAACTAAAGTATGAAGTTCCGTGATAGCCTAGTAATACTAACTTTAGGATGGCTGGCTCTCCAGGATTATACAATAAGAGGGGAACAAATCTGAAAGTGTTTCGGTGATACTGTCTGAAAATGTCAAAGCACAAAACTGCCAAATAACCAAGAGAAAACAGCCAAAGATAACTAAATTTGTAATGGTATTTTAAAATATCACATATTCATTTATACATAGAACTAATAGAACAGCATCTTTTCTTGAAACGAGCTTTGTAAAGTGCATATTCCATCCTTTTTTTTTTAATCCTTCTCTTCAATTAATTGGACTCGTTTGAACATGACTTACTCTATGTTACTCTATCTATGACTGGCTGAAAGTGAAAGTCGCTCAGTCAATTCTGACTCTTTGCGACCCTCTTGCCATTCTCCAGGCCAGAATACCAGAGTGGTTAACCTTTTCCTTCTCCAGGGGATCTTCATACCCAGGGTTCAAACCCAAGTCTCCTGCATTCCAGGCAGATTCTTCACCAGCTGAGCCACAAGGGAAGCCCAAGAATACTGGAGTGGGTAGCCTATCCCTTCTCCAGGGGATCTTCCTGACCCAGGAATTGAACCAGAGTCTCCTGCATTGCAGTAGGATTCTTTACCAACTGAGCTATCAGGGAAGCCCTATGACTGGCTGAAATAACCACGACTTTGAGGACTTTAGTGCCCTTGACCATGAAAAGCAGGACAGTAATATATGAGTTCTGTATTGTCACATCAGAATGATGCTCAGTTTATGTTCTGGGGAAAAAAAAAGTTTCCGAAGTAGATTCAAATTCTATTTTCTTCTGAGAGAGAATGATAATTCTAGGAAATTGGTTTCTGTCTCCTCTTATAGAAAGAAAAGGGCTTCCCTTTGGGGCTCAGACGATAAAGAATCTGCCTGCAATGTAAGAGATGTGGGTTCAATTCTTGGGTCGGGAAGATCCCCTGGAGAAGGAAATGGCTACCCACTCCAGTATTCTTAGTGTCCTGGACGGTAAAAAGCAAACAAAAACCTATGAGTTCTTTGTTTTCACATAGAGATGATGTTCAGGTTATGTTCTGGAAAAGAAAAAATGTTTTTGAAATTTAAAATCTTTTGTCTTCTGGAAGAGAATGAAGATCCTAGGAAATTGGTTTCCATCTCCTACTATAGAAAAGAAAAACTTGGCAATTGAAATGGCCTCTCTGGAGTTTGCTCGTGAATCTACAGGTATCACTGTTAAAACAATGACACCAGAATAGGAATTTACTAACTTAATAAGAATATCCAGGGCATCCACTCATTTGCATTGTCAGTATATATTTTGCATCTTGAGATCAGTGTGCAATCCCCGCACACAGCAATCCTCTTTCTTGATTTTAAAATTTCTACAATGCCAATGAAAGTATTTTCTCCTTTGACTAGAATAATTTTTTTTTAGAAATCTTATAATATTGAAAGGCATTTTTTGGATGAGTCTTTTAAAAAGATAAGTGATTTTTCACATATGAATAAAGCAGAGAAAACATATATCAATGTAATTCCCATACATCCTACAAAATAATAACTAATGATCTTAATCTAAACTATAAAATTAATATATAATGTATATTTAATAATTTATAACAATATGTCATCTTTTATCAAACATTTAATTATGTCAAATGAAGGAAGAAAAAAGAAAATGGGAATTAGGAAAAGTAGAGTGGAGAAAGTAAGTTGCACAGAATTTTAAATTCATATATGTGTATGTATATGAAAAAGTTAAGGGAAACTTTTGAAATAAAGATTGGAACCATCCTATATAAAACTATCAAGAGTTAAAAATTAAAGGACAGTAAGTAAGGATGTCACATGATCTAGTAAATTCACTGCAAAAAAATACAAGAAGTTATTTGTCAAATGGATTAAATATTTTAAAGGTGTAGTATGTGGTCATGCCTTGTGTATTTGTGCGTGGGTGTGAAATTCACTGAACTTTTGCCCAGGTGCTTCAGTTAAATGCTAAAACTATGAAATGCTTTGGTTGTCAAATTGTGCTACGGTTATTTCAGTCATTATAATAGACTCATTTACTCCCTATCTCTGCACTTGACCTAGAAAGAACTGAGCCACTTGATTTTCAGAAGCACTTTTATACATGGCCATAGTAAGACAGTGGTGTTTTATAGTTATCTGATGAGTTTGAGACAATCTCTAAAAAGCATTCAGCTAAGTTTATACATCTAGTTATTATCATAACATTTTATAAATTATGTACATCTACTTTGTCTGATAAGATGTACCCAAACAAGTCCACATATAGAAGATCATTTAGCATTGTTGCAGAACTTTATGCAGTGAATAGTCACATCTTAAAACTTATACATAGTACTAGGACAGGTGGAATATTCAAATTATAGGCGACTAGAAACATATTCTTAAATATATAGCTATTCTTCAAAATTAACTTTGTTGAGTTTTGTCTGAATACCTATCTCTACTCTAACTTGTCATCCCAGAATACTACTTAATGAATGCATTGTATCAATAGAAATATTACAGTCAAAGTTATTTTTAAAAATGCTAATAGGTTTAACTAAAGCACATGGATTCCTTTAAACTATAAAATGTAATGCAGTTGATATGAGGAAGAAAATGGTATTTGAAAGCCAACATTGGACTTAAATGATTGTTTTGCTGCATCAACTATCTTACAAACAATATGAAATTTAAAATGGGAAAGGAAAATTTTCATTGTAAATATAGGCTATAGCCTTAATTTTTAAAATTAAAACTCTGTCTTTGCCTGGCTTAAATTAAGATGTGATCATTTCTTAACAGGAGAAGGCAATGGCAACCCACTCCAGTACTCTTGTCTGGAAAATCCCATGGATGGAGGAGCCTGGTGGGCTGCAGTCCATGGGGTCGCTATGAGTCGGACACGACTGAGCAACTTCACTTTCACTTTTCACTTTCATGCATTGGAGAAGAAAATGGCAACCCACTCCAGTATTCTTGCCTGGAGAATCCCAGGGACTGGGGAGCCTGGTGGGCTGCCATCTATCGGGTTGCACAGAGTCAGACACGACTGAAACGACTTAGCAGCAGCAGCAGCATCTCTTAACAGCATCCCCTTGTTTTGCTTTTATGTCTTTAATAAACTAAGTAATTTATCATGTTCCACTTTATACCTGCTGATCCAGCAATCCATCAAGATATGGTCCCATATTAACATGGCTTGCTAATTTGCAATGTTAACACTTTGGTAAATGGCATAAACAATGAAAAATAGAATCTCAAATAGAAAATCTATGCAGCATTCAATACTATTGTTTACCAGTAAAATATGCCCTACCATTCATACCAAATTTCAATTAATTTAATTCACTCGAGAGAGAAAAATGTTAAGAAACAAAAGTTAAATCAAGTTAGGGTACTTTTCTAATCTCCACCTGTTTGCCTTCCTTTAATAATAACTATGAGCATTCTATAGATGCATGGCATCGTATCCAGACATAAATGAAACAGAATGATGATGTCTGATTTCCGCCCCCCCAAAAAAGAAAGACAGAGTGATAATGAATAAAAATCTATATTACCTACATGAGCTGTTCTTATTAGAGAAGGAAATGGCAACCCACACCAGTACTCTTACCTAGAAAATACCATGGAGCCTGGTGGGTTACAGTCCTTATAGTTGCAAAGAGTCAGACACACTTAGGAACTGAGCATGCAAGCACGGGAGATTCTTACAGTTCTGTTTACATACTCACCTATCTTTTCTCTGTAACTATAAAAGAAAAATACACATTCACTAGCATATCTTCATTTTGAAACATTGCCGCTATGAGCCATGAACGACGCCTGGATTCTTGGCCTTGGGAGGAGAGGAATTTGATCCAGGGCCAGTGATGAGGCTTGATTGCTCAGAGTTGGTGTGTAATAAACTTTTATTAAAGTATAAAAGAAATAGAGAAAGCTTCTGACATAGACATCAGAAGGGAGAAGAAACAGTGCCCCCTGGCTAGTTTTTACAAAAAAGTTATACACCTATTCTGTTTAGCTCAGTCGCTCAGTTGAGTCTGACTCTTAGTGAACAATGGACTGCTGCATGCCAGGCCTCCCTGTCCAGCACCAACTCCTGGAGTTTACGCAAAATCATGCCCATTGAGTCAGTGATGCCTTCCAAACATCCCATCCTCTGTTGTTCCCTTCTCCTCCTGCCTTCAATCTTTCCCAGCATCAGGGTCTTTTCAAATGAGTCAGTTCATCTCACCAGGTGGACAAAATATTGGAGTTTCACCTTCAACATCAGTCCTCCTATGAATATTCAGGACTAATTTCCTTTAGGATGGACTGGTTGGATCTCCTTGAAGTCCAAGGGACTCTCAAGAGTCTTCTCCAATACCACAGTTCAAAAGCATCAATTCTTTGGGGCTCAACTTTCTTTATAGACCAACTCTCACATCCATACATGACTACTGGAGAAAACAAAGCTTTGGCTAGGTGGACATTTGTTAGCAAGGTAATGTCTCTGCTTTTTAATATGCTGTCTAGGTTGGTCATAGCTTTTCTTCCAAGGGGTAAGCATCTTTTAATTTCATGGCTGCAGTTACCATCTGCAGTGATTTTGGAGCCCAAAAAAATAAAGTCCCTTACTGTTTCCACTGTTTCCCCATTTATTTGCCACTAAGTGATGGGACCAGATGCCATGATCTTAGTTTTCTGAATGTTGAGCTTTAAGCCAACTTTTTCACTCTCCTCTTTCACTTTCATCAAGAGGCTCTTTAGTTCTTCTTCAATTTCTGCATAAGGGTGGTGTCATCTGCATATCTGAGGTTATTGATATTTCTCCCCCAGCAATCTTGATTCCAGCTGGTGCTTCCTCCAACCCAGCATTTGTCATGATGTACTCTGCATATAAGTTAAATAAGCAGGGTGGCAATATACAGCCTTGATGTACTCCTTTTCCTATTTGTAACCAGCTCCATGTCCAGTTCTAACTGTTGCTTCCTGACCTGCATACAGGTTTCTAAAGAGGCAGGTCAGGTGGTCTGGTATTCCCATCTCTTTCAGAATTTTCCACAGTTTATTGTAATCCACACAGTCAAAGGCTTTGGCATAGTCAATCAAGCAGAAGTAAATACTTTTCTGGAACTCTCTTGCTCTTTTGCTGATTCAACAGATTTTGGCAATTTGATCTCTGATTCCTCTGACTTTTCTAATTCCAGCGTGAACATCTGGAAGTTCACTGTTGGCCTGGAGAATTTTGAGCATTATTTTACTAACATGTGAGATGAGTGCAATTGTGTGGTAGTTTGAGCATTCTTTGGCATTTTCCTTCTTTGGGAGTGGATTGAAAACTGATCTTACCAACCCTGTGGTCACTGATGAGCTTTCCAAATTTGCTGGCATATTGAGTGCAGAACTTTCACAGCATAATCTTTTAGGATTTGAAATAGCTCAACTGGAATTCCATCACCTCCACTAGCTTTGTTTGTAGTGATGCTTCCTAAGGCCCACTTGACTTCACATTCCAGGATGTCTGACTCTAGGTGAGTGATTATCTGGGTCATGAAGATCTTTTTTTGTACCTTTCTTCTGTATATTCTTGCCACCTCTTCTTATGATTTTCTGCTTCTGTTAGGTCCATACAATTTCTGTCCTTTATTGAGCCCATCTTTGCATGAAATGTTCCGTTGGTATCTCTAATTTTCTTGAAGAGATCTCTAGTCTTTCCCATTCTATTGTTTTCCTCTATTTCTTTGCATTGATCGCTGAGGAAGGCTTTCTTATCTCTCCTTGCTATTCTTTGGAACTCTGCATTCAAATGGGTATACCTTTCCTTTCTTCCTTTGCCTTTTGCTTCTCTTCTACTCACAGTTATTTGTAAGTCCTCCTCAGACAATCATTTTTCCTTTTTTCATTTCTTTTTTCTTGGGGATGATCTTGATCACTGCCTCTGGTACAATGTCTTGAACCTCTGTCCATAGTTTTTCAGGTACTCTGTCAGATCCAATTCCTTGAATCTATTTGTCACTTCCACTTTTTAATCTTAAGGGCTTTGATTTAGATCATACTTGAATGGTCTAGTGGTTTTCCCTACATTCTTCAATTTAAATCTGTATTTGGCAATATCAGGGAGTTCATGATATGAGCCACAGTCAGCTCCCGGTCTTGTTTTTGCTGACTGTATAGAGCTTCTCCATGTTTGGGTGCACAGAATATAGTCAATCTGATTTCGATATTGACCATCTGGTGGTGTCCATGTGTAGAGTGTTCTCTTGTGTTGTTGCAAGAGGGTGTTTGCTGTGACCAGTGCATTCTCTTGGCAAAACTCTATTAGCCTTTGCCTGCTTCATTCTGTACATCAAGGCCAAATTTGCCTGTTACTCCAGGTGTTTCTTGACTTCCTACTTCTACATTCCAGTCCCCTATACTGAAAAAGACATCTTTTTTGGGTGTTAGTTCTAAAAGGTCTTGTATGTCTTCATAGAACCATTCAATTTCAGCTTCTTCAGCATTACTGATTGGGGCATAGACTTGGATTACTGTGATACTGAATGGTTTGCCTTGTAAAGGAACAGAGATCATTCTGTCATTTTTTAGTTTGCATCCAAGTACTGCATTTTGGAGTCTTTTTTTTTATTAATATTAATGGCACATTGCTATTTAGAGAAAGGAAATGTCTCAAAACTCAGAGAGTGGCACCAGGCCCCTCACCCACAGCATGCATTTTGAGATTGCATTGGAACAAGCTGAGTAATCCAGGGCCATAAAACAGTTGACATGAATCTTGAAGAAAGACAGATTTCCAAGTAAATATATAGTTCATTAACATAGCTTAAGAAAAACTTTTCCATAAGAAAAACGCATTGGTTGTCTCAAGGTTTGAGAATAGTTAAGTTCAGGTAGGGCCAGGTGTTGTCATGGCAACACAGAATTTTAGAAGAAACCTCCTTTTTATTTGGTATAGAGAAGAGGAAAAAAAAAACCAACTTCTTACACTTGTGGTTTGTTTCCTCCCACCAATTAAGAGAGAGAGAGAGAGGAAAAAAATCAACTGATACTTGCAGCCTATTTCCTCTGCTTGGGGATCCCCATATTACCTATTGGGGACCCTGTGTTACAGGACCCCTGCCTGTTACCCTCTCAGTTTCATGTAAATTTTCTCATGTACCTCTTAGACTGAATGCTAAGAGAGGAGATGAAACACAAGCTACGTATATATTAATACTAACACTAAGCAAACTTTTTTGGGACAACCAGACATTACAGCACAGAGCTGATTGTGTTTATAAACTTTATTCATGGGGGTTGAGGGGAGTATAAATTCACATGAAAACTAATTTTGGGGGGAAAAGGCCATTTATTTTGTAAATTTAGTGTTAAGCTTTCTTTTATTTCTCAAGACTTTTGATTTTTCTTGACTGGGTGTTTCTTACACAAGAAAAAAACCATATGGTTATCTCAATAGATGCAGAAAAAGCGTTTGACAAAATTCAGCATCCATTTATGATAAAAACCCTCCAGAAAGCAGGAATAGAAGGAACATACCTCAACATAATAAAAGCTATATATGACAAACCCACAGCAAACATTATCCTCAATGGTGAAAAATTGAAAGCATTTCCCCTAAAGCCAGGAACAAGGCAAGGATGCCCACTTTCACCACTACTATTCAACATAGTTTTGGAAGTTTTGGCCACAGAATCAGAGCTGAAAAAGAAATAAAAGGAATACAGATAGGAAAAGAAGAAGTAAAACTCTCACTGTTTGCAGATGACATGATCCTCTACATAGAAAACCCTAAAGACTCTACTAGAAAATTACTAGAGTTAATCAATGAATATAGTAAAGTTGCAGGATATAAAATTAACACACAGAAATCCCTTGCATTCCTATACTCCAATAATGAGAAAACAGAAAGAGAAATTAAGGAAACAATACCATTCACCATTGCAACACAAAGAATAAAATACTTAGGAATATACCTACCTAAAGAAACAAAAGACTTATATATAGAAAACTATAAAACACTGATGAAAGAAATCAAAGAGGACACAAACAGATGGAGAAATATACCGTGTTCATGGATTGGAAGAATTAATATAGTGAAAATTAGTATACTACCCAAAGCAACCTATAGATTCAATGCCATCCCTATCAAGCTACCAATGGTATTTTTCACAGAACTAGAACAAATCATCTCACAATTTGTATGGAAATATAAGAAACCTCGAATAGCCAAAGCAATCTTGAGGAAGAAGAATGGAACTGGAGGAATCAACCTGCCTGACTTCAGGCTCTACTACAAAGCCACAGTCATCAAGACAGTATGGTACTGGCACAAAGATAGAAATATAGATCAATGGAACAAAATAGAAAGCCCAGAGATAAGCCCACGCACATATGGACACCTTATCTTCGACAAAGGAGGCAAGAATATACAATGGAGAAAAGACAATCTCTTTAACAAGTGGTGCTGGGAAAACTGGTCAACCACTTGTAAAAGAATGAAACTAGAACACTTCCTAACACCATACACAAAAATAAACTCAAAATGGATTAAAGATGTAAACGTAAGACCAGAAACTATAAAACTCCTAGAGGAAAACATAGGCAAAACACTCTCCGACATAAATCACAGCAGGATCCTCCATGACCCACCTCCCAGAATATTGGAAATAAAAGCAAAAATAAAAAAATGGGACCTAATTAAAATTAAAAGCTTTTGCACAACAAAGGAAACTATAAGCAAGGTGAAAAGACAGCCTTCAGAATGGGAGAAAATAATAGCAAACGAAGCAACAGACAAACAATTGATCTCGGGAATATGCGGGCAACTTCTGCAGCTGAATTCCAGAAGAGAAATGTCTGTTTAGTTTTTGAAATAAACGACCCAATCAAAAAATGGGCCAGGGAACTGAACAGACATTTCTCCAAAGAGGAAATACAGATGGCTGGCAAACACATGGAAAGATGCTCAACATCACTCATTGTTGGAGAAATGAAAATCAAAACCACGGTGGGGTATCATTTCACGCCAGTCAGAATGGCTGCTATCCAAAAGTCTACGAGCAATGAGTGCTGGAGAGGGTGTGGAGAAAAGAGAACCCTCTTGCACTGTTGGTGGGAATGCAGGCTGGTGCAGCCACTGTGGAGAACAGTGTGGAGATTCCTTGGAAAACTGGGAATGGAACTGCCATATGGCCCAGCGATCCCACTGCTGGGCATATACACCGAGGAGGCCAGAATTGAAGGAGACGCATGTAGCCCAATGTTCATCGCAGCACTGCTTGCGGTAGCCAGGACATGGAGGCAGCCTAGATGTCCATCGGCAGACAGATGGATGGGGAGGCTGTTGTACATATACACAATGGAATATTACTCAGCCATTAAAAAGAATACATTTGAATCGGTTCTACTGAGATGGATGAAACTGGAGCCCATTGTACAGAGTGAAGTAAGCCAGAAAGAAAAACAACAATACAGTATACTAATGCATATATATGGAATTTGAAAGATGGCAATGATGGCCCTATATGCGAGACAGAATAAGAGACACAGATGCATAGAACAATTTTATGGACTCTGAGGGAGAAGGTGAGGGTGGGGCGTTCTGGGAGAATAGCATTGAAACATGTATATTATCATATGTGAAACAGAACGCCATTCCATGTTCGATGCATGAGACAAGGTCTCAGGGCCGGGGCAATGGGATGACCCAGAGGGATGGGATGGAGAGGGAGGTGGGTGGGGGTTCCAGGAGGGGGAACACATGTAAACCCATGGCTGATTCATGTCAATGTATGGCAAGGGCTATTGCAATGTTGTAGGGTAATTAGCCCCCAACTAAAATAAATAAATTTATAAAAAAATAAAAATAAAAATAAAAGTAGTTGAAGAAATAAAAGGATACAATTTCAAAAAAAAAAGAAAAAAGTTGTAAAAGGACTTTCATTTCAAGATTAGAAAAAAAGTGTTGTAAAAGCACAGTCATTATTTTTGATTTTATGTACTGTTTCAATTTGTTTGCTGTTCTTGGGTGAACTATACAAGAGCTCAGAAAAACAGATCTCTTTTAATGGGTTCCTCCTCAATAAAATTCATAACTAGTAAAGTCTCTTAGAAATAACTTCAATTAAAAGTTGAAGACATGCTCAGTCGTGTCTGACTCTTTGCAACCTCATGAACTGTAGCATGCCTGGCTTCCCTGTCTATCACCAACTCCCAGAGCTTGCTCAGACTCCTGTAAATCGAGGAGGTGATGCCATCCAACCTACTCATCCTCTGTTGTTCCCTTGTCCTCCTGCCTTCAATGGTTCCCAGCATCAGGGTCTTTTCCAATGAGTTAGCTCTTCGCATCAGGTGGCCAAAGTATTGGAGCTTCAGCTTCAGCATCAGTCCTTCCAATGAATATTCAGGACTGATCTCCTTTAGGATGGACTGTTTGGATCTCCTTGCAGCCCAAGGGACTCTCAAGTCTTATCCAGCACTGCAGTTCGAAAGCATCGATTCTTCGGTGCTCACCCGTCTTTACAGTTCAACTCTCACATCCGTACATGGCTACTAGAAAAACCATAGTTTTGGTACAGACCTTTGTTGGCAAAGTGATGTCTCTGCTTTTTAATATGCTGTCTAGGTTGGTCATAGCTTTTCTTCCAAGGAGCAAGCATCTTTTCATTTCATGGCTGCAGTCACCATCTGCTGTGATTTTGGAACCCAAGAAAATAAAATCTGTCACTGAAAAATGTCACTTTTCCCTCTTCTATTTGCCATGAAGTAATGGGACTTAATGCCATGATCTTCATTTTTTGAATGTTGAATTTTAAGCCAACTTTTCACTTTTGTCTTTTATCTTCATCAAGCTGCTCCTCTTCACTTTCTGCCATTATAGTGGTATCATCTGCGTATCTGAGGTTGTTGATATTTCTCCCAGAAATTTTTATTTCAGCTTGTAGTCTTCCAGCCCGGCATTTCACATGTTGTACTCTGCATAAACATTAATTAAGCAGGGTGACAATATACAGCCTTGACATACTCCTTTCCCAATTTTGAATCAGCTCATTGTTCCATGCATGATTCTAACTGTTGCTTCTGCATACAGGTTTCTCAAGAGAAAGGTAAGGTGGTCTGGTATTCCCACCTCTAAGAATTTTCCAGTTTATTGTGATTCACACAGTCAAAGGCTTTGACATAGTCAATGAAGTAGAATTTTTTTTGGAATTCTCTTGCTTTTCCTATGATCCAGTGGATGCTGACAATTTGATCTCTGGTTCCTGTCTTTTCTAAATCCAGCTTGTGCATCAGAAAGTTCTCAGATCACATACTGCTGAAGTCTAACTTGAAGGATTTTGAACATAATCTTGCTAGCACCTGAAATGAATGCAATTGTGTGGTAGTTTGAACATTCTTTCACATTGCCTTTCTTTGGGATTGGAATGAAAAACTGACATTTTCCAGTTCTGTGGCCACTGTTGAGTTTTTTAAATTTGTTGGCTTATTGAGTGCAACAATTTAACAGCATCATCTTTTAGAATTTGAAATAGCTCAGCTGGAATCCCATCACCTCCCTTAGCTTTGTTCATGGCAATGCTTCTTAAGGCCCACTTGACTTCACACTATAGGATGTCTGGCTCTAAGTGAGTGACAACATCATTGTGGCTTTTTGGGTCATTAAGACCTTTTCTGTACAGTTCTTTGGTGTATTCTTGTATTCTTCTTAATCTCTTCTGCTTCTGTTAAGTTCTTGTCATTTCTGTCCTTTATTGCGCCTATCTCTGCATGAAATATTCCCTTGGTACCAATTAAAGGTGAGCAAACTCTAACCATATGATATAGTGGTGGTAGTTTAGTTGCTAAGTCATAGCTGACTCTTGCAAACCCATGGTGTATAGGCCACCAAGTTTCTCTGTCTATGAGATTTCCCAAGCAAAAATACTGGAGTAAGTTGCCATTTCCTTCTCCAGGGGATTTCCCCAACCCAGGGATCGAACCTGCATCTCCTGGCAGATTCTTTTACTGCTGAGCCACCAGGGAAGCTCAATATTATCTGTAGATAATCTTAATGTCAGGAATTTTAAAAAGGGAAGAAAATGAGCTTAAGTTTCATGAAAAATCATGATATTCATTCACATATACATTACCAATCAAGGAGGAAATGTGAAAATAATCTCTGTGTAAATGTATTTTCAACGACATATGCCCTGCTACTGCTATTAACAATTAGCTAAAACATTTGTGAAAGAAGAGAGTGAAAAAGTTGGCTTAAAGCTCAACATTCAGAAAACTAAGATAATGGCATCTGGTCCCATCACCTCATGGGAAATAGATGGAGAAACAGTGGAAACAGTGTCAGACTTTATTTTGGGGGCCCTAAAATCACTGCTTATGGTGATTGCAGCCACGAAATTAAAAGACGCTTATTCCTTGGAAGGAAGGTTATGACCAACCTAGATAGCATATTGAAAAGCAGAGACATTTCTCTGCCAACAAAGGTCTGTCTAGTCAAGGCTATGGTTTTTCCAGTAGTCATGTATGGATGTGAGAGTTGGACGGTGAAGAAAGCTGAGCGCTGAAGAATTGATGCTTTTGAACTGTGGTGTTGGAGAAGACTCTTGAGAGTCCCTTCGACTGCAAGGAGATCCAACCAGTCCATCCTAAAGGGGATCAGTCCTGGGTGTTCATTGGAAGGACTGATGTTGAAGCTGAAACTCCAATACTTTGGCCACCTCATGCGAAGAGCTGACTCATTGGAAAAGACCCTGATGCTGGGAAGGATTTGGGGCAGGAGGAGAAGGGGACGACAGAGGATGAGATGGTTGGATGGCATCACCAACTCGATGGACATGGGTTTGGGTAAACTCCGGGAGTTGGTGATGGACAGGGAGGCCTGGTGTGCTGCGATTCATGGGGTTGCAAAGAGTCGGACACAACTGAGCGACTAAACTGAACTGAAAACATTTGCATCCGGATTGAACGTTCTCCTCTGTCCAATAAAATTCAAATGTGCTGTGCATGTGTGAAAAGCCTAGGAAGATTGTTGGTGAAAAAATGAAGTTGATGATAGTCCTCACCCTAAGATTTCTTGTTGCACATGATCAGTATTTGAATCTTGGCATGATTATTTTGTATGTGAGTGCTGTTTAATACATTATGCATATGATTGGAGAAACTAGTTAAATAGATTAACATTAAACTGAATATTTGGATCTGTGTATAATAAAACAAATTATCGGCCATTGCATATTACAATTACATTGTATTCCTTTAATTTCATGGTTCTGATACAATAGACACTTCTTTAAGTCAAGTCTAGTATAAAAACTAACAATTACAATTTGACAATCTAGGCTACTTCAATATTCAGAGAGCATACTACATACCACATTTGATACTGTATTTTCAATGCACATATTAAAGGGTATTTCCACCAAGTGCCTATGCTGCAACAATTTTATGAAATTGAAAATAAATTCTGATGCTAGAGGAAGGGACGATTGCTAATAGGTGATTCTAAAGTTAATTGTGATGATGGTTACATAACTGTGCAAGTATAATAAAACATTGAATTGTACACTAAATCTGTAAATTGTATACCATGTGATTTATATCTCAACAAATATGTTACAAAAAAAGGATTTCATATATCCAAGCACATAGAGAAACATCTTATGAGATGTCTGTATGCTTCATTGCCTGCTGGAACTAAGGGCAATATAATTTACAGCCATTAAAGTCACTTCAAGTTGATCTTTGCTATTGTAGACATTCTTCAACTTGAATTGCAAGCTTGCCAAGGTGACGTTTTTAAAGGACAAATGAAAAAGGCTTCCTTCATTCTACAGTTTAACGAAAATCAGCTCATTATTTTATAAATATACTTCGTGTTCATACATATGTAAAAATATTGGTACACATATGTGTGTATACATAGATGTCTATGTATATATTTGCATATGGTATAAGAAGAATGTCTGGGAAATCCCATGGACAGAGAAGCTTGTCGAGGTACCATCCATGGGGTCACAAAAGAGGCAGACATGATCTAGTGACTGAACAACAACAACAAGTATGTAAATGACCAGCAGAGGGAAAGTTAGACCTATGACAAGATTTGTTTTCTTATTATGAAGATAAACTTGTTTAGGAAGAAAGAAAATAGAAACTACTCACCCCAGGCCCCCCACCAAGTTAGTTATACAGCAGGTAACAAAGGGATCCTGATTTAAAAAGGAGATAAGCTGATATTATTCCTCACTTAAAAACCACTGAAGGGTTTCTCATCTCACTCTTACTAAAAGTTGGAGTCTTTAAAATGGCCTGCAAGGTTCTACAATAGGGGTTTCAGTATGCAAACAGTTTTTGTGAAGGAACAGGTAGTAAATATTTTAGACTTTGGAAGGTGCTAAGGTGCATTTTGCAACTGCTCATTTCTGCTATTGTGGAAAGAAAGCAGCCATAGGCAGCACATAAAATAATGAGCATGACTGTGTCTCAATAAAACTTTATTTATGAAATTGAAATTTGAATTTCATAAGATTTTTGCCTGGGAAGTAATATTATTTTTCTGGGATACTTTTCACCATTTAAAAATACAAAAATCATTCTAAACTCTTAGGCTGTCCAAAACCAGGCATAGTTTGCTGACTCCTGCTGTCTCTCCTGCCCTATCTCCACTTCCTCTTCTAGGTAGTTCAGCTCCAGAGAAGCTGATCTTCTTTCATCTACCTCATGCCTTTGTAATTTTGTTCCTTCTGCAAGGAACCAGCTTACCCCAGACAGTCACATGGGGTGACTCCCTCATCTCTTCAAATCTTCGTTCAGTTGTGACCTACAATATCCACAAGAAGTTTGACTTTTATTTCTTTGCTTTGCTAAGGAGTAGTTCTTAAGATCTAATGTGGAACTAATTAGCATTCTAGTTGTCTTAATTTGAACACTTAAGAAGACTCATTTGTCATGTGCTTGTAATTTGTAAATGAAAACCAATTATTGACTGAATAATAACAATGAGCAAACTATCACCCCCTCCCAAATATTTTTGTTTAGAGCTAATGACATTTTTGCTTATGTCATCTTGAAATTACAGTATGCGTGTTCTTGGCTCTATTATTTCTTTCTCATTACCGAAGACTGAAAGCTCAGATTTTCTTCACCAAAATTATAATTTTCATTCCAATTAATGTACTCAAAAGGCAGATCCTCCAATTGGCTTCATGTATTCCACCACACACACACACACAGGCACATGTGCTCATACACACATACATATCATAATCACAGAACTAAGGTCTGAGTTATGGAGTAAGTAACACTTGATTAATACTAGTAAACTGTTCTCTCCAAGATACATATGATAATTTCCTTGTGCAGTGCTCACAATAATATTTACATTGAAACATAAACCCTACTCTTGCACAAGCACTTGAGGGACATATTCTAGCACTCTTATTGGAATAATAAAGCAAAATATTAATGAAATGTAGTGCCTTACTTGCAAACAAATTAAGCCTTTTTACACAAGACCTTTTACTGAACAAAACCATCATGGCCCATATAGTAAAAAACACTGTTATTATACTTGAAGAAATTATTCATTCTTGGATAGGATATTCACTGAATGGAAATACTGCACTTAATTAAGCTATCATTGTGACGAATTGGATGTGATGAGACAATGAATGATTCTAATCTCCCTTTTAGTTAAGCTACATTGAAGCGAGGGACAGAGACAGGATAATAATAAACTCTGGACTCAGAGAAGACCAATAACAAAATTGCATTATAAAATACATTAAATATGCTGTCTTGTTAGTTCATAGTAAAACGAAGAACCAAAATCCAAACAGACAACCATCTTTTAAAAGGATGGAAACACTCTCAGATATCTTAGTTTTATTTTCAAATATTTGTTACTTTGTAACATCTCTTTGCAGCATCTAAAAAAAAGATATGTTTCTGAGAAAAACTTGTTTTTTTGGAGGGCTGTTTTTCTGAAACTTAGTATCACAGCAATCAGTTTTATTATGAAGGAAGTATAATCTATTCCAGAATGCATATTCTGTTCCCTCTGAAAGAGTCTGTCCATCTGTATGTATAGGTTATATACACTGTCTTTATACTCTAAGGTATATAATATCTAATAAAAATGCATTTATCAAAATAAACAGCCAGAAATATCACATCTTCCTATAATACCAGGTATCCATGAAACTTTCAAAATAAATTTTCAAAAGTATCTGAACTTTATTAAGATTAACGTGAACAAAACTTTTGGACTTGATAGTAGCAAAATACATTCACAAACTGTAGAGAAAGTCGAAACTAGTCAATGTAATAGTATTAGACAACCTTGTAAGCTAATTACTATGATTTTAAAAGTAAAAACATCTATTCAATATGATTATAATCTCTTTAGATATAAATTAGTGTATAGTGTCATTAATTAGGGGATTATTTAACATAAAACTGAAGAAAAGCAAAGTGCTTTCCTTTTAAGAAACCCTTAAAAAACCTAAATCAGGGGGCTGGCTAAGATGGCGGAGGAATAGGATGGGGAGACCACTTTTCTCCACAAATTTATTCAAAGAACATCTGAACGCTGAGCAAACTTCACAAAACTACTTCTGAACGCTGGCAGAGGACGTCAGGCATCCACAAAGACAGTGCATTATCTTCAAAAGGAGGTAGGAGAAATTATAAAAGATTAAAAGAGAGACAAAAGAGTTAGGGATGGAGACCCGTCCCGGGGAGGGAGTCGTAAAAGAGGAGAAATTTCCAAGCACCAGGAAACCTTCTCACCGGCGGGTTTGGGGGGAAATTTCGAATCTTGGAGGGCAACATAACTGGGAGAAAAAATAAATAAAACAGATTACATGCCTAAAGGCAACTCCCAGCAAAGAACCCCAGACGCTCGCATCCGCCACCAGCAAGTGGGGACTGAATGGAGAGGAGTGGGTGGCACTGCTTAGGGTAAGGACTGGGCCCGAACGCCCTGAGGGCAATCTGAGGGAGCCAATGTGAGATAGTAACCTAAACTGTGGGACAGCCAGAGAGAGAGAACTATCCCGTGAAAAGCCCAAATCTAAGGCACTGCCGGCCCGCTCACAGAACAAACGACTGAGCGATACCACAGGAGAGCTAGCCGGCTGTGGACCGCCCCATCCCCCGCTGGACACAGCAGGCAGGTGGGGCCAGCCAGAGCCGGAAAGGGGCAAACTCGGCCCCAAAGAGGGCACCCCCTACCAAACTGCAAACAGGCTCCCAGTTTCTAAGCAAAGACTGCCTGAGATCCCGGAGGGTCGACAGCTGCCGGGAGGGTCACAGCTAGAGACCAGCTCCCCAGAACCAACACAAAGCACACCGGAGCCGGGCGCACCCATAAACTGAGGTGGGGACCAGGGAGGTAATAAGCCACACCACCCCAACAGGGGAGAGTGCGATCGCCAAACTCCTGGCTGCCTGAGCTGCTCCGACCAGGAACGGCACAAACCACAGGCGCAACCGAGTCTGCGCCTTTGTGGAGTAACCGGGAGCCTGAACCTGAGTGGCTTAGACCTGGGAAGTGCACGCATCTCAGGGCCCACTCCCCAGCCGAATAACCTGAAGCCTGAGCAGGGTAGACGGGGAAAGCACACACGCTGTGAGCGAGGGCGAACTCAGTGCGGCCGAGACACTGAGAGCTCTCCACACACATGCCAGTGATATAGGTTTGCAGTGTTCCTCCCTCCCCACAGCACGACTGAACAAGCGAACCTAAAGAGACCAACTCCACGCCTTTGTGGCAGGGCAGAAATTAGACACTGAAGAGACCTCCAAACAGAAGCCAAATAAACAGAGGGAAGCACGTTGGAAGTGACAGGCCAACAGATTAAAATCCCTGTAGTGAACACCGACTGCTTTGAAAGGGTCCTATAGATCTTGAAAAGTATAAGCAGGAACAAGGATCTATCTGAAACTGAACAGACCCCACACTGCTCACAACAGCTCCAGAGAAAGTCCGGGATATATATTTTTACTATTATCATTTTTTTTTTAATTTTTTTTTTTAAATTTTTCTTTTTTCTTTCTTTTTTCTTTAAGTCCTCTATTACACCTTTAACTTTCATTTTCATAACCCACTATTACCTTGCAAAAAAAAAAAACCATTTTTAAAGCAAACTGCTTACATATATCTTATACCTTTTGTGTTTTCTTTTTTTTTACTGTTTTTTCCTGTTTTACTTTTTTACTGTTTCTTTTTTTTTTACTCTTTTATTGTTTTACTGTTTTTTTTCTTTTTACACTATTTCCTTTTCTTTTTTTATATTGTATGTTTTATAAGACTCTAACCTCTACTCTAGATTTTTAATCTTTGTTTTACATATTTGATATCAATTTTGTACATTTAAGAACTCAATCTTTAGGACCCATTTTTACTCAGGAGTGTGATTACTGGCTTGATTACTCTCTCCCCCTATTGATGCTCTTTCTTCCCCCCAGGGAACCTCTATCTCCCACCCTCCTCCTTCTCTTCTCAACCCAATTCTGTGAATCTCTGAGGGTGATCTGGGCACCGGAGAACACTTCAGGAACAGAATACGGCCCAGATCTCTCTCTCCCCTCCTGATTCCTCCCTTTCTACTCATGCTCACCTCTATTACCTTCCTCCCCCTTCTCTATGTATCTCTGTGAACCTCTCTGAGGCTTCCAGACTGTGGAGAGCACAGAGGAAAGTGCTTACTGGCTAGACTGCTCTCTTCACGTTTGAGTCCCCCTCTTCCCCTCCTGGTCACAACAACCCCCCCTCCCCACTTCACCTCTCCATGTAACTCAGTGAATCTCTCTGGGAATCCCTCACTGTGGAGAATCTTTTCACCATTAACCTAAAAGTTTTATTATTGATGCTGTATGGATGGAGAAGTCTTGAGGCTACTGCAAGAATAAGACTGAAAGCCAGAGGAAACATTAATTAATAAGAGATCATCCAATAGCCTCCACATATACACTGAAACCAAGCTCCACCCAGGAGCCAATAAGTTCCAGAGCAAGACATACCACGCAAATTCTCCAGCAACGCAGGAACATAGCGCTGAGCATCAATATACAGGCTGCCCAGAGGCACACCAAATCCATAGACATCTCAAAAGTCAATACTGGACACTCCATTGCACTCTAGAGAGAAGAAATCCAGCTCCACCCACCAGAACACCGACACAAGCTCCCCCAACCAGGAAGCCTTGACAAGCCACCCATCCAACCCCATCCACAGTGAGGAACCTCCACAATAAAGAGGAACTGCAAACTACCAGAATACAGAAAGGCCACGCCTAAGACAGCAATCTAAACAAGATGAAAAGGCAGAGAAATACTCAGTAAGTAAAGGAAACTGAGAAATGCCCACCAAACCAAACAAAAGAGGAGGAGATAGGGAATCTATCTGAAAAAGAATTTAGAATAATGATAATAAAAATGATCCAAAATCTTGAAAGCAAAATGGAGTTACAGATAAATAGCATGGAGACAAGGATTGAGAAGATGCAAGAAATGTTTATCAAGGACCTAGAAGAAATAAAAAGGAGTCAATATATAATGAATAATGAAATAAAGGAGATAAAAGACACTCTGGAGGGAGCCAAAAGCAGAATAATGGAGGCAGAAGATAGGATAAATGAGGTAGAAGATAGAATGATGGAAATAAACGAGGCAGAGAGGAAAAAAGAAAAAAGAATGAAAAGAAATGAGGAAAACCTCAGGGACCTCTGGGACAATATGAAACACCCCAACATTCGAATCATAGGAGTCCCAGAAGAGGAAGATAATAGGAAAGGACATGAAAAAATACTCAAGGAGATAATAGTTGAAAATTTCCCTAAAATGAGGAAGGAAATAGTCACAGAAGTCCAAGAAACCCAGAGAGTTCCAAACAGGATAAACCCAAGGCAAAACACCCCAAGACACATATTAATCAAATTAACAAAGATCAAACACAAAGAACAAATATTAAAAGCAGCAAGGGAAAACAACAAATAACACACAAGTGGATTCCCATAAGGATAACAGCTGATCTTTCAATAGAAACTCTTCAGGCTAGAAGGGAATGGCAGGACATACTTAAAGTAATGAAAGAGAATAATCTACAACCCAGATTACTGTACCCAGCAAGGATCTCCTTCAGATATGAAGGAGAATTCAAAAGCTTTACAGACAAGCAAGAGCTGATGGAATTCAGCACCACCAAAACAGCTCTCCAACAAATGCTAAAGGATCTTCTCTAAACAGGAAACACAGAAAGGATGTTTAAACACGAGCTCAAAACAACAAAGTAAATGGCAACGGGATCATACTTATCAATAATTACCTTAAATGTAAATGGGTTGAATGCCCCAACCAAAAGACAAAGACTGACTGAATGGATACAAAAACAAGACCCCTATACATGCTGTCTACAAGAGACTCACCTCAAAACTAGGGACACATACAGACTGAAAGTGAAGGGATGGAAAAACATATTTCATGCAAACGGAGACCAAAATAAAGCAGGAGTCGCAATACTCATTTCAGATAAAATAGACTTTAAAATAAAGGCTGTGAAAAGGGACAAAGAAGGACACTACATAATGATCAAAGGATCAATCCAACAAAAAGATATAACAATTCTGAATATATATGCACCCAACATAGGAGCACCACAATGTATAAGACAAATACTACCAAGTATGAAAGGGGAAATTAACAATAACACAGTAATAGTTCGAGACTTTAATACTCCACTCACACATATGGATAGATCAACTAAACAGAAAATTAACAAGGAAACATAAACTTTAAATGATACAATAGACAAATTAGATTTAATTGATATTTACAGGACTTTCCACCCCAAAACAATCAATCTCAACTTTTCCCCAAGTGCACACGGAACTTTCTCCAGGATAGATCACATCCTGGGCCATAAATCTAGCCTTAGAAAATTCAAAAAAACTGAAATCATCCCAGCCATCTTCTCTGACCACAATGCAGTAAGATTAGACCTCAATTACGGGAAAAAAACTATTAAAAATTCCAACATATGGAGGCTAAATAACACGCTTCTGAATAACCAACAAATCACAGAAGAAATCAAAAAAGAAATCAAAATATGCATAGAAATGAATGAAAATGAAAACACAACAACCCAAAACCTATGGAACACTGTAAAACCAATGCTAAGGGGAAGGTTGATAGCAATACAGCCGTACCTCAAGAAACAAGAAAAAAATGAAATAAATAAACTAACTCTACACCTAAAGCAACTAGAGAAGGAAGAAATGAAGAACCCCAGGGTCAGTAAAAGGAAAGAAATCTTAAAAATTAGGGCAGAAATAAATGCAAAAGAAACAAAAGAGACCATAGCAAAAATCAACAAAACTAAAAGCTGGTTTTTCGAGAAGATAAACGAAATTGACAAGCCATTAGCCAGACTCATCAAGAAACAAAGGGAGAAGAATCAGATCAACAAAATTAGAAATGAAAATGGAGAGATCACAACAGACTACACAGAAATACAAAGGATCATAAGAGACTACTACCAATAGCAATATGCCAATAAAATGAACAACTTGGAAGAAATGGACAAATTCTTAGAAAAGTATCTTTCCAAAACTGAACCACCAAGAAATAGAAGATCTTAACAGACCCATCACAAGCACGGAAATCAAAACTGTAATCAGAAATCTTCCAGCAAACAAAAGCCCAGGACCAGAAGGCTTCACAGCAGAATTCTACCAAAAATTTAGAGAAGAGCTAACACCTATCCTACTCAAACTCTTCCAGAAAATTACAGAAGATGGTAAACTTCCAAACTCATTCTATGAGGCCACCATCACCCTAATTCCAAAACCAGACAAAGATGCCACAAAAAAAGAAAACTACAGGCCAATATCACTATGAACATAGATGCAAAAATCCTTAATAAAATTCTAGCAAACAGAATCCAACATCATATTAAAAAGATCATACATCATGACCGAGTGGGCTTTATCCCAGGAATGCAAGGTTTCTTTAACATCCGCAAATCAATCAATGTAATACACCACATTAACAAATTGAAAGATAAAAAACTTATGATTTTATCAATAGATGCAGAAAAAGCCTTTGACAAAATTCAACATCCATTTATGATAAAAACCCTCCAGAAAGCAGGAATAGAAGGAACATACCTCAACATAATAAAAGCTATATATGACAAACCCACAGCAAACTTTATCCTCAATGGTGAAAAATTGAAAGCATTTCCCCTAAAGTAAGGAACAAGGCAAGGATGCCCACTTTCACCACTACTATTCAACATAGTTTTGGAAGTTTTGGCCACAGCAATCAGCGTGGAAAAAGAAATCAAAGGAATACAGATAGGAAAAGAAGAAGTAAAACTCTCACTGTTTGCAGAAGACATGATCCTCTACATAGAAAACACTAAAGATTCTACCAGAAAATTACTAGAGCTAATCAATGAACATAGCAAAGTTGCAGGATATAAAATTAACACACAGAAATCCCTTGCATTCCTATACTCCAATAATGAGAAAACAGAAAGAGAAATTAAGGAAACAATACCATTCACCATTGCAACAAAAAGAATAAAATACTTAGGAATATATCTACCTAAAGAAACAAAAGACTTATATATAGAAAACTATAAAACACTGATGAAAGAAATCAAAGAGGACACAAACAGATGGAGAAATATACCATGTTCATGGATTGGAAGAATTAATATAGTGAAAATGAGTATACTACCCAAAGCAATCTATAGATTCAATGCAATCCCTATCAAGCTACCAATGGTATTTTTCACAGAACTAGAACAAATCATTTCACAATTTGTATGAAAATATAAGAAACCTCGAATAGCCAAAGCAATCTTGAGAAAGAAGAATGGAACTGGAGGAATCAACCTGCCTGACTTAAGGCTCTACTACAAAGCCACAGTCATCAACACAGTATGGTACTGGCACAAAGATAGAAATATAGATCAATGAAACAAAATAGAAAGCCCAGAGGTAAACCCATGCACCTATGGACACCTTATCTTTGAAAAAGGAGGCAAGAATATACAATGGAGAAAAGACAATCTCTTTAACAAGCGGTGCTGGGAAAACTGGTCAACCACTTGTGAAAGAATGAAACTAGAACACTTCCTAACACCATACACAAAAAGAAACTCAAAATGGATTAAAGATGTAAACGTAAGACCAGAAACTATAAAACTCCTAGAGTAAAACATAGGCAAAACGCTCTCCGACATAAATCACAGGCGGATCCTCCATGACCCACCTCCCAGAATATTGGAAATAAAAGCAAAAATAAACAAATGGGACCTAATTAAAATTAAAAGCTTTTGCACAACAAAGGAAACTATAAGCAGGGTGAAAAGACAGCCTTCAGAATGGGAGAAAATAATAGCAAATGAAGCAACAGACAGACAATTAATCTCAAAAATATACAAGCAACTCTTGCAGCTGAATTCCCGATAAATAAATGACCCAATCAAAAAATGGGCCAAAGAACTAAACAGACATTTCTCCAAAGAAGACATACAGATGGCTAACAAACACATGAAAAGATGCTCAACATCACTCATTATTAGAGAAATGCAAATCAAAACCACAATGAGGTACCATTTCACACCAGTCAGAATGGATGCTATCCAAAAGTCTGCAAGCAATTAATGCTGGAGAGGGTGTGAAGAAAAGGGAACCCTCTTACTCTGTTGGTGGCAATGCAAACTAGTACAGCCACTATGGAGAACAGTGTGGACATTCCTTAAAAAACTGGGAATAGAACTGCCATATGACCCAGCAATCCCACTGCTGGGCATACACACCGAGGATACTAGAATTGAAAGAGACACTTGTACCCCAGTGTTCATCACAGCACTGTTTACAATAGCCAGGACGTGGAAGCAACCTAGATGTCCATCAGCAGACGAATGGATAAGGAAGCTGTGGTACATATACACAATGGAATATTACTCAGCCATTGAAAAAATACATTTGAATCAGTTCTACTGAGATGGATGAAACTGGAGCCCATTATACAGAGTGAAGTAAGCCAGAAAGAAAAACACCAATACAGTATACTAATGCATATATATGGAATTTGAAAGATGGTAACGATAACCCTATATGCGAGACAGAATAAGAGACACAGATGCATAGAACAGTCTTATGGACTCTGAGGGAGAAGGTGAGGGTGGGACGTTCTGGGAGAATAGCATTGAAACATGTATATTAGCATATGTGAAACAGAACACCATTCCATGTTCGATGCATGAGACAAATGCTCAGGGCTGGGACAATGGGATGACCCAGAGGGATGGGATGGGGAGGGAGGTGGGAGGGGGGTCCAGGAAGGGGAACACATGTAAACCCATGGCTGATTCATGTCAATATATGGCAAAAACTAGTACAATATTGTAAAGTAATTAGCCCCCAACTAAAATAAATGAATTTATTAAAAAAAAAAAAAACTAAATCAGGGACATTGAGTTTGTCTTGTTTTGCTTCTAAACATGAACTTAGTTGATGACATTTTTAAATGTTAAATGTCAGATTTTTAAATTATTAATTGAAAAAGATGAATTCTTCTTAATTCAAAGGAAGTTTACTTTTCCTATTAATGCTTTAAAGCAAACTGTGAATAAATTTGCAAATTAAAGTAATAAAAATTATTCCATGTCAGAGTAGGTTATTTTCTCATCAGACTGAAGAGGAAGTTTCTAACGCTTGGTGCATCTCATGTAAGTAAATCCCCTTAATCTTTATTTATTTTTTCTGTCTCTTGATTTAACATTCAAATTCATAAAAATTTTAGTATGACCTTAAGATTTTGAAAGGTAAAATGAACACTGTACATATTTTTAAACCCAATAAATATTAATCACAACTCAACATAATAGAATAAAACTATTCACTTTCCAAATGATGTGATATAAGACATTAGAAAATTATCTTGTCCAGACAATGACTCAGTAAGATCAGTTCAGTGATTCATACATGTATTGTTTTCAGTATAACATTCTGCTAAGTGGTAATGTATTTTGCACTCATAACTGAAATTTTCTCTAGGATATTCATAAAAGCATAGAAAAATATTCAAACTTGATATGCAAATACTATATTATTATTGGTTTAGCTTTATTTTTAAATTAGTTTATTTTCCATTTTTTAAGTATTTGTTTTTCCGTACATTGACATGAATCCACCATGGGTGTACCTGTTTTCCCTTCCAGAACCCCCCTTCCACCTCCCTCTCCATCCCATCCCTCTGGGTCATCCCGGAGCACCAGCCCCGAGCACCCTGTGTCATGCATTGAACCTGGACTGGCGATTCATTTCACATATGATAATTTACATGCTTCCATGCCATTCTCCCATATCATCCTGCCCTCGCACACTCCCATAGAGTCCATAATACTGTTCTATTTATCTGTATCTCTTTTGATGTCTCGCATACAGGGTTATTTTTACCGATTGACTAAATACAACATGTGTGTGTTAGTATACTGTATTGGTGTTTTTCTTTCTGGCTTATTTCACTCTGTATAATAGGCTCCAGTTTCATCCACCTCATTAGAACTAATTCGAATGTATTCTTTTTAATGTTTGAGTAATATTTCTTTGTGTATATGTACCACAGCTTCCTTATCCATTCCTCTGTTGATGGGCATCTAGGCTGCTTCCATGTCCTGGCTATTATAAACAGCGCTGCGATGAACATTGGGGTACACGTGTCTCTTTCAAGTCTGGTTTCCTCAGTGTGTATGCCCAGCAGTTGGATTGCTGGGTCATATGGCAGTTCTATTCCCAGTTTTTTGAGGAATATCCACACTGTTCTCCATAGTGGCTGTACTAGTTTGCATTCCCGCCAACAGTGTAAAAGGGTTCCCTTTTCTCCACACACTCTCCAGCATTTATTGCTTGTAGTCTTTTGGTTAGCAGCCATTCGGACGGGCGTGACATGGTACCTCATTGTGGTTTTGATCTGCATTTCTCTGATAATGAGTGATGTTGAGCATCTTTTCATGTGTTTGCTAGCCATCTGTATGTATTCTTTGGAGAAGTGTCTGTTTAGTTCCTTGGCCCACTTTTTGATTGGGTCATTTATTTTTTTGGAATTGAGCTGCAGGAGTTTCTTGTATATTTTTGAGATTAATTGTTTGTCCATTGCTTGGTTTAGCTTTAAAAACCTAAGACTGACTTCAATTTTTTCAAGTCAAAAATTACTCCTGGTTTGATATATGCACAAATCTATTGGAGGTGATGGAATTCCAGTTGAGCTATTTCAAATCCTGAAAGATGATGTTGTGAAAGTGCTGCACTCAATATGACAGAAAATTTGGAAAACTCAGCAGTGGCCACAGGTCTAGAAAAGGTCAGTTTTCATTTCAATCCCAAAGAAAAGCAGTGCCAAACAATATTCAAACTACTGCACAATTGCACTCATCTCACACGCTAGTAAAGGAATGCTCAAAAGTCTCCAAGTCTGGATTCAAAGATACATGAACCATGAACTTCCAAATGTTCAAGCTGGTTTTAGAAAAGAGAGAGAAACCAGAGATCAAATTGCCAACATGTGCTGGATCATTGAAAAAGCAAGAGAGTTCCAGAAAACCATCCATTTCTGCTTTATTGACTATGCCAAAGCCTTTGACAGTGTGGATCACAATAAACTGTGGAAAATTCTGAAAGAAATGGGAATACCAGACCACCTGACCTATCTCTTGAGAAACCTGTATGCAGGTAAGTTAGCAACAGTTAGAACTGGACATGGAAAAACAGACTGGTTCCAAACAGGAAAAGGAGTACATCAAGGCTGTATATTGTCACCCTGCTTATTTAACTTATATGCAGAGTACTTCATGAGAAACACTGAGATGAATGAAACACAAGCTGGAATCAAGAATGCCAGGAGAAGTATCAGTAACCTCAGATATGCAGATGACACCACCCTTATGGCAGAAAGTGATGAAGAACTAAAGAGCTTCTTGATGAAAGTGAAAGAAGAAAGTGAAAAAGTTGACTTAAAGGTCAACATTCAGAAAACTAAGATCATGGCATCTGGTCCCATCACTTCATGGGAAATAGATGGGGAAACAATGGATACAGTGAGAGACTTTATTTTGGGGGGCTCCAAAATCACTGCATATGGTGACTGCAGCCATGAAATGAAAAGACACTTACTCTTTGGAAGGAAAGTTATGACCAACCAAGACAGCATATTAAAAAGCAGAGACAGTCCTTTGTCAACAAAGGTCCATCTAGTCAAAGCTATGGCTTTCCAAGTGGTCATGTATGCATGTGAGATTTGGACCGTGATGAAAGCTGAGCATGGAAGAATTCATGCTTTTGAAGTTTGGTGTTGGAGAAGATTCTTGAGAGTCCCTTGGACTGCAAGAAGATCCAACCATTCCATCCCAAAGGAGATCAATCCTTGGTGTTCATTGGGAAGACTGATGTTGAAGCTGAAACTCCAATACTTTGGCCACCTCATGCGAAGAGTTGACTCATTGGGAAAGACCCTGATGTTGGGAACGATTGGGGGTGGGAGGAGAAGGCGACAGAGGATGAGATGGCTGGATGGCATCACCGACTCGATGGACATGGGTTTGGGTAGACTCCGGGAGTTGGTGATGGACAGGGAGACCTGGTGTTCTGCGATTCATGGTGTCGCAAAGAGTCAGACACGACTGAGCGACTGAACTGAACTGAACTGATTGACATACATTTAAGAGCCCACAGAATTTGTCAAGCAAGATGCTACCCATTCAGTCTAGCTTGAATGCATGTATTCTGCAAAGAATTTTATTTGGAAAGAATAGAAATAATGGAAATAATGAAAAACAATGGGATATACTATTAATGAGTTTTCTTCAGTTTAGGAGATTATTGAATTGCTTTGGACCGTCCAGAATTCCTCCATTTTTTCTAATTTTCTATTTATTCTAATGAAGTACTTTTGGTTTATGTGGAATAGTTATACCCAATAGTATATTCCCAAAAGTTATGCCACATAAGATTTTGCTGCTGGTCTCTTGAGAAACCTGTATGCAGGTCAGGAAGCAACAGTTAGAACTGGACATGGAACAACAGACTGGTTCCAAATAGGAAAAGGAGTATGTCAAGGCTGTATATTGTAACCCTGCTTATTTAACTTATATGCAGAGTACATCATGAGAAACGCTGGGCTGGAAGAAACACAAGCTGGAATCAAGATTGCCGGGAGAAATATCAGTAACCTCAGATATGCGGATGACACCACCCTTATGGCAGAGAGTGAAGAAGAACTAAAGAGCCTCTTGACGAAGGTGAAGGAGGAGAGTGAAAAAGTTGGCTTAAAGCTCAACGTTCAGAAAACTAAGATCATGGCATCTGGTCCTATCACTCCATGGGAAATAGATGGGGAAACAGTGGAAACAGTGTCAGACTTTGTTTTTTGGGGCTCCAGAATCACTGCTGATGGTGACTGCAGCCATGAAATGAAAAGACGCTTACTCCTTGGAAGGAAGGTTATGGCCAACCTAGATAGCATATTTAAAAGCAGAGACATTACTTTGCCAACAAAAGTCCGTCTAGTCAAGGCTATTGTTTTTCCAGTGGTCATGTATGGATGTGAGAGTCGGACGGCGAAGAAAGCTGAGCGCCACAGAATTGATGCTTTTGAACTGTGGTGTTGGAGAAGACTCTTGAGAGTCCCTTGGACTGCAAGGAAATCCAATCAATCCATCCTAAAAGAGATCAATCCTGGGTGTTCATTGGAAGGTCTGATGTTGAAGCTGAAACTCCAATACTTTGGCTGCCTCATGCGAAGGGTTGACTCATTGGAAAAGACCATGATGCTGGGTAGGATTGGGGGCGGGAGGAGAAGGGAACGACAGAGGATGAGATGGTTGGATGGCATCACCGACTCGATGAACATGGGTTTGGGTAGACTCTGGGAGTTGGTGATGGACAGAGAGGCCTGGCGTGCTGCAGTTCATGGGGTCGCAGAGAGTCGGACATGACTGAGCGACTGAACTGAACTGAACTGAACTGAATAATGTCTGATTCTACCACGTCACTTTGGTTTTTTAAAAATTATTTATTAGCTTTTCTCAATACTGCTTTCAACCAAACTGAAAACTGTGCAGGCCTAGTTTGCATACAAAATTCAATAAATTTTAGAATGTGACAAAATTGAAAGAATATGCTTCTAGAATTATTGATTTTTAAAGATATATTTTTAATTTATATTGTAAAGCACATGTGGAGGAGGGCTGTGAGACTAAAGGCTCATCGGGCAAGACTTCCCAGAAATGGAGATAGCAGCTAAGAAGTTGATATCATTGTTTTCTGGTTTTGAGGTCTTTTAAGCATGCTTAGAAATGAATGAATACATGTGTATATTCCACACCCTCCCTTTCTTGTCAGTGGGATTGGAGTTTTTAAATCGCAGGCTGCTAGTAAAGCAAAAAACCATATTTAAATTTCAGCATTTACAGTCTTGTTTAGTTACATGTTAGCTAGATATTTTTTTTCTGACATCTTGGCTTCTCCCCTTTAAATGTAAGATTTTTATGAAACATTAGGGTAATGTACATTATTATGACAGGAAAACCCCAATTGCCTTGTTTCTAAAGGTTATGTGGTTTCATAAAACTGTCGGTGGTAGATCTGTGTTGTAGGTTGGAAATCTATAGTAAAAGTAATCCGTGGCTCAAGAAATAAGGTAGGTGCCAAGTACCTGCATATAAATGGGACATTTGTGGCTGTTAAGAGACTACTGTTTTAAAACAGCAGCATTGCGTGACCATAAATCCATTAGACATTTGTATAGCCCAGCTCTAATCTCAATGTTCCCTGCATGTGGAGCAGCAAGAGCCATAAATGTTATTACACATTGCTCATTAATATGCAAAAGTGAACCTGCATACTCAGTGCATATTGCCTTGGCTTGTTAATGAGCATTTCATGGACTATGTAGCTGCTGAACTACATTTCAATAGAAACACTGAGTTGTTTCTTCAGGCCTTATGTTTCAGCATGCTTGTTCTCACTTTGATGTATAAATTAGAGCACTACATTGAAGGGACCCAGCGTTTACTAGAGATGTTGAATCTTTCCTGTGAAACTCAAAATAGCTCTCTTAAAATGCACTTCTGAGGCATTTTTTTTCTTCATCTAGTTAATGCATAGAAGAATTTCTACTGCCACAAAAATCAACCTCTACGTTTAAAGTTACTTTAATTTTCCTTATTTAACAAAAAGTTAATTTATCACCTTTCCTATGAATTACATGAAAGAATAAGATCCTGAATTTTGAAGAACAACTTCCACCAGTATACACAAATCTTTTTTTTTTGTTTGTTCTTCTGGAGAATATTTCTGTAAATATGATATTACTTTTAATAATAATTTTGTAGTAAACTCTCCTTCTTGTTAAATACTTGTCTTCATTGTTTTCATACTGTTTGATACTTGAAGAACAACAAAAGTAAAACTTTATAGTTCTTGAAAAACTTATAATCCATGAACAATTCACCTATTCCTTCATTTAACACATATTAATTGTCAAAGTAAGGACATTTTAATCTTGTCTACATAAATAGCTCTAATATTAAGTAGAGATAAGAATGAGTGATAAATGGTGCACGCGTGTGTGTTAAGTCATTTCAGTCATGTCCGGCTCTGAAACCCTATAGCCTGTAGCCCACCAGGCTCCTCTGTCCATGGGATTCTCCAGGCAAGAATACTGGCGTGAGTTGCCATTTCCTTCTCCAATAAATGGTACTGGAATTCAATGGATAGAGAGGTCACTTCCAGCTGTTATAATTTAAAAGACTTCATGGGAGAAGTTTAACTTCAATAAAACGTTGGAAGGGCAGATAGCCTTCGGATAGAAGTGTAGAGATTGGAGAGTAGTAAAGGAGAGTTTTCAAGAAGGAGCTGTGCAAACAGATGCAAAGGCAGAGAGCAAAAAAACCCCACAAGGCATGTTTAGACAATGTCTAGGAAATAAGCTTGGATGAAACAAAGTGTTTGCATAGAGGAAGAAGTAGAAAAAATAATGAGAATGTAGAGAACCTTGAATGACTTTGATCTTCATCCTTTAGGCAAGGGGTTTTCAAAAAGTGAAAAGTTTAAACTTTGTAAAAGGTCTTCTCACCTTTTTAAACGGAAACTTTGCAGAATCAAAGCCACAATATAGAAAATAGATAAAAGTGCCGCTATTGTGGTTGATGTAGAAGTATTCTCCCCTCCCCTGTACCTAACCCACATACACTCACTGACCTCCCTGAAACATTTAGGATGTGCAAATATTTTTAAAATGTCCATTTAAGCTAAGAAGTGTCATTATAGGTTCTTGTGCAGAAAAACTGAGCAATAAAATAAATGTTTTAGATGAAAGCTATCTACCTCCAGTGTTAATCCCTTGCACCAAAAATACAAAATATAAATTACTGTCTTTTCTGAAATTAAATAAATTGCACTGAAACAACCTGAGTAATTCTTCAAGGAATCTCCAAATGATCAGCTTCAAAAAATTAATAAAACTCAGATATCTTGACCCAATACTCCTCCCCAAAAAGGAGAAAAATGTCTGAACAAATTAATAGCAAAAATTTTCTTAACTCATGGTTAAAAGTTTAATAATAGTGAATTAAATACCTAAATGAAATATCCTGGTAGAATAAAAAAGAGAAGCAAATAATTTTTAGAGTAATATAAGCAAACAACATGATGGTATAACAATGACATATGAAAACATCATAATGAATCTCTTTAAGTAGAAAATGAACATGCCTATTCAAATTATCCACACAAATGACAATAAGTAGCAATTATATGATCAAAATCATTAATGTTTTAATTCAGTTGTGTTTTTCATTGGGAGAAAAAGCAAAATACTAAATATTTCTTAGACTTTGGGGAAAATTATTTATTTAAAAATTTTAAAACAATATGACATGACACTATAATAACTATAAAGTAATATTTCTCACCACAGCCTCATCTTACTCCCAGATACTACCTGTTTGGCAAGCCTCCTGCAACCCTACAAACCCACCATGATTTATATTATCTGGCTTCTGGACAAATAAAACACAGATTTCCTGTCCTGATCATTTGCAGTTTTTGTCTTGTATATATTAATATCTCTCTTACTAAATTATAAGATTCATAAGATCAAGGATTATAACATATCTTTTTTTGGTTTTAGTTTTGCATTTTTTACAATGATTAGTTGACTGACAGTGCAGTTTAGGGAAATAAGCATTTGAGTGAGGGTTGCAAGATAAATGTTAACCCCAGATCTGTCACTAAGTATGTGACTTGGAAAAACTATTTTATCTTTCAGGATTTCAATTTTCTCTTTTATAAAATAATAGCATTGAACTACATACTCTAGGGCTCTCTCAACTTAGTGATTCTATGATTAAAGAAAACAATGAATATCTGATGATTGTTTTCTTTCTTATGCATTTTCTCCTTACATGCTATCTTATAATTAAATAACTATATGGAATATTGATTATTATTTGAGGAAATTTACTTTCATCAAGTGACATTACATTTTTGTTTGAGACTATTAGATAAAGTCTTTTTGAACTGAATTTCTAATAGAGAGACAGCCATGTTTTCATGAAAAAACTTTCTTATCGATAGCTAGAAGCATTAAGGTAAGATATGAAATTTTAGGTAGATGCTTTTTAATTTTTTTTTACTCTGAGTGTTCAAGTGTTTTGGGAAAAGACATACTAACTTCCTAAGTAGTTAAAAAAGGAGAAAAAAAATTTATTTAATCTTAAGTGATTCAAATCCAGCTCAGAATGTTTAAGGCTAATACAGAATTAACTTTTCATAGCCTCCAAACCTACAGAGAGAATGTTAATATTAAAATACCACTGATGCAGATTAAACTAAATCAGACACATAGTAATGTTTCTTTTGCCAAGAAGCCTAAGGATATAGATACTCTTTTCAGGTGAAAATATTTTGTTTGTGGAGTCACCAAAGTTCCAGAAAACCCCAAATGCTCGTTGGATTTATAGATTAACCTGCCTTAAGAAAGG
Organism: Giraffa tippelskirchi; assembly: GCF_054371585.1. Classification (NCBI taxonomy): domain Eukaryota; kingdom Metazoa; phylum Chordata; class Mammalia; order Artiodactyla; family Giraffidae; genus Giraffa; species Giraffa tippelskirchi. The sequence continues at coordinate 68,622,961 of NC_137289.1, forward strand.
TTATCTGTGTGCCCTGGTTCCACTAAGAAAACAAAGCAGAAACTGACAGAGATACTGAGAGCTGTCAAATGTATGATGTCTTCTGAAATTCAAAATTTTTCTTTGATTTTTTAGATGTGTAAATTATACTGGCATTCGTTTTGTGAATTCTTAATCTTGGATTTTATTTTTATCTTTCTTTGAAAAATCTAAGATTTCTTATTCCAGTTGAATTACTTAAACCACATGGACAACTGTCTTCATTTTCTATAAGCTGGAATTTCTAATTAGTTTTACCTATAGGCATAAGTTTAAAATTAAAACCCTTTTAAATATACAATTGATTTATATTTAGGGACTAAACAATCTGTTAAAAATGGCCATTTGAATTATGAAATAACTTTTAGAAAAAAGTAGTTGCTAAGAAGAATTGCAGCTCAATTGGCCAATAGCTGATTTATATAATATCTTCTTCTTCAAAAAATGGGCCATCAAAGAAAAAGTGAAAGTTGCTCAGTTGTGTCTGACTCTTTGCGAACACATGGACTACACAATCCATGGAATTCTCTAGGCCATAATACTGGAGCGGGTAGCCGTTCCCTTCTCCAGGGGATCTTCCCAACCCAGGGATCGAACCTAGGTCTCCTGCATTGCAGGTGGATTTTTCACCAGCTGAGCCACAAGGGAAGCCCAAGAATACTGGAGTGGGTAGCCTATCCCTTCTCCAGTGGATCTTCCTGACCCAGGAATTGAACCAGGGTCTCCAGAATTGCAGGCAGATTCTTTACCAACTGAACTATCAGGGAAGCCCAACAGAGAAAATATTAATCCTATTTTAAAATTTGTAATGGTAATAAAACATTTTATATAGTGTCATTCAATGCTTAGAAATACACATTTTAGACAATATTTGATGATTTAGACCATAATCACCTTTGCATTTTAATTCTATGTCCTTATTCCTTACAGCTTATTCAAAACCTAAAGGAATAATATTTTTTATAGCAGGGTTAACATTCAGTAGTCCAAAGGATAGAGGTTATGTTTACAAATGTCTTACTGAAATTCTATTTTAAAATTATTTCCTCTCATAGTTTCAAAAAAAAAAAAAGTTTTGTGGTAAAGGTCAGAATGGGAAACAGAACACTCTGCATTGTATTCATACCACAATGGTGAAACTTTATATTGATAGATTGCTGCTGCTGCTGCTAAGTTGCTTCGTGTCCAACTTTGTGTGACCCCATAGATGGCAGCCCATCAGGCTCCGCCGTCCCTGGGATTCTCCAGGCAAGAACACTGGAGTAGGTTGCCATTTCCTTCTCCAATGCATGACAGTGAAAAGTGAAAGTGAAGTCGCTCAGTCGTGTCTGACTCTTAGCGACCCCATGGACTGCAGCCCACCAGGCTCCTCCGTCCATGGGATTTTCCAGGCAAGAACTGATAGACTGAGGGAAGGTTTTTTATCATATTGAAGTATGGAAGGTAAGACTCAGTGCAGCAGGAAACTAACCGCAGGATAGTAGTGTTTTGTATTTTTCTAAGCCTCTGCTGAACATTTGCTTCAGGTTCTTTCTTAATATTCAAAATTGATGCATGCTGATTGAAAATACAGTGTCTTCCCAAGGCAGTCAGACTTGAAAATACTAAATTCCTTTTCTAATCACATTGTTAAATTCTTCTGAGTGAATCCCAAGTCCAGCTTGACTGAATACACTCGCCAGTCTACTGTCATTGCAGCACTTTAATTTTTAAAAAAGGAAAAACTAGAGAACTAAATTGTAATATATTTCCTTTCATACTTATGCAGACATTGTGAGAAACTCTATGCTTTGAATCTGGTGTCATTTCAGGGACACATCTTGGACTGTATGATGCTGACAAAGTTAAGCAACAGCCAAGGCTCTATTATTAGGTAATTTTTACTCATTTGACTTGTCAAAGAACTCTGCTTCCTAGTAATCACAATTATATTTTCTCTTTATCAGTTCATATTGTTCACACACAAAAACACTTTGCAAACTTCAAATAATCTTGATGAATTAATTTGTTTGATGGTTTTCTATGTATATTGTAAAGGTTACTATCTCAAGGAAGTTAAACTTTTAAAATCTGGTGATACAATATTCTATCTAAATATTATACTTCAGCTATTCCATATCTTAATTGAGCTTTGCCTTTATAGCTCTTCTTTGGACTACCATTCCTCACCCTTCTCATAAAATGTTATACTAAGATTACCTGGCTTCCAATTTTTTGTGGAAAGCAGTTTGTTATGAACAACAACAAAAAATGGTTAAATTTGTAGTTTATGATATGAAACCACACACTTTTTAAAAATGTTTTTAAATTTTGCAATACCATTCCAGTAACTGGGATGGGCTTGAGTCATTTTACAGCAGGAGCTGAGAAAGAAAGAAAAGAAAGTGAGCAGTTAAGCTCAGTAGATACAAGGATAGCCAGGCTAGCATGTGAGCTAGGTAGTTGAGAGCAAGTAATGCTACTCCTTGCAAAATTCTTGTGCTAATTTTCTGCTTCAAGTTTTTACTTCTGACTTAGTTTCTGCCTACACCCAACAGCAGTTCAGTTCAAATAGCCACCTTTCCTTACAGTATTGTGAATTACTTGGTCTCAGTAATTTACTGTCCTTCTCCTAAAACAAAGATAAAATTATTTATTCTCTATTTAAAGGTGTTAGATTTAATGAGTTAGCAGTGATGAAAAGTGTTTAATATTGCTATTATGTATACATATATATGAAATGAAGTGAATAAAGAAATCTATAAAAAAATGCAGCAGCTATGGCATTACTGCCTCACAGACACGTTACATTTCCAAGCTGCTCATGGAGATTTAGGCACTGGATCCCATTAACTTGGTGTCACACAGATCAAAGGGTGTCACACAGCTAAATCTTAACAAACAGCTTGGAAAGTGTAAATGATGTTAACTATAGAATTAATTCATTATTTGAATCTATTTAAAGGGACAAATCACTAAACAATAATAAGGCTCTTTTAATTTTCTCCAATTTGAAAAGTTTTATGATAATATATTAATCAGCAAGTATTTGAGGAATTCCCAGGCCTTTACCACGGTAGCATAAACTTAGCAAGAGAAATAATTATTCGTTAAATATTAACGCAAATAAAGTATTCAGATTAGCACATATTTGATAAAAAATATACTCTGTGCTACTACCAGTTTTGCTCAATTTTCCCTCTATTTCTTACATTTGCAGAAATTATTTTGCTAAGACTGCAAGGACATTTACAGTGCATGCATGCGTGGTAAGTCGTTTCGGGCATGTTCAACTCTTTGCAACACTATGGACTGTAACCCGCCAAGCTCCTCTATCCATGGGACTCTCCAGGCAAGAATACTGGAGTGGGTTGCTATGCCCTCCTCCAGAGGATCTTCCCCACCCAGGGATTGAACCCACATCTCTTATGTCTCCTGCATTGGCATGCATGTTCTTTACCACTAGAGCCACCTGGGACTCCCATTTACAGTAGGAGCATATAAATACAACTGGAATTGTGCAATGGTCATAGAAAAAACTTTGAAATACTTTAGTATACAACTTTAAAATGGAACAAGGGAAAAGACATGGCTGTAATCTTGTAGGAAGTCTCAACATCATAAAGCTGATTCTTCTCCTTAAATTGATCCCCAAAACAATAGTAACATTTTTCTAGAACTAGATAAGTTGATTTGTAAAATTCATTTGACCCAACAATATCACTTCTGGGAATATGTATGAATTATGTCTGTGCAATGTTATTTATGACAGCACTGTTTACCATTTTAAGATTGTAGTTAAATCCTTGTATTCATCTATTGGGGACTGTATATAACAAACAGGATAGATACTATGAAACTGCTTATATCTACATAAAGAAACTTTGAAACACACATAAAAAAACAAAGTGATGGACATCTAGATTGCTTCCACGTCCTGGCTATTGTAAACAGTGCTGCGATGAACATTGGGGTACACGCGTCTCTTTCAATTCTGGTTTCCTCGGTGTATATGCCCAGCAGTGGGATTGCTGGGTCATATGGCAGTTCTATTCCCAGTTTTTTAAGGAATCTCCACAATGTTCTCCATAGTGGCTGTACTAGTTTGCATTCCCACCAACAGTGTAAGAGGGTTCCCTTTTCTCCACACACTCTCCAGCATTTATTGCTTGTAGACTTTTGGATAGCAGCCATTCTGACTGGTGTGAAATGATACCTCATTGTGGTTTTGATTTGCATTTCTCTAATAATGAGTAATGTTGAGCATCTTTTCATGTGTTTGTTAGCCATCTGTATGTCTTCTTTGGAGAAATGTCTGTTTAGTTCTTTGGCCCATTTTTTGAATGGATAAGGAAGCTGTGGTACATATACACAATGGAATATTACTCAGCCATTAAAAAAAAATACATTTGAATCGGTTCTACTGAGATGGATGAAACTGGAGCCCATTATACAGAGTGAAGTAAGCCAGAAAGAAAAACAACGATACAGTATACTAATGCATATATATGGAATTTGAAAGATGGTAACGATAACCCAATCATGCGAGACAGAATAAGAGACACAGATGCATAGAACAATTTTATGGACTCTGAGGGAGAAGGTGAGGGTGGGACGTTCTGGGAGAATAGCATTGAAACATGTATATTATCATATGTGAAACAGAACACCATTCCATGTTCGATGCATGAGATAAGGGCTGAGGGCCGTGGCAATGGGATGACCCAGAGGGATGGGATGGGGAGGGAGGTGGGTGGGGGGTCCAGGAAGGGGAACGCATGTAAACCCATGGCTGATTCATGTCAATGTATGGCAAAAACTACTACAATATTGTAAAGTAATTAGTCCCCAACTAAAATAAATAAATTTATAAAAAAAAAAAACAAAACAAAGTGCTTAGAGAGACAAGGATAAGCAGGATAGATGGGGACTGTTAGTGGAAGTAAGGTTTCTAGATGTGTACCTTGCTACATGGTTTTGATTTTTGAATCATTCAAATACACTACCTATTTAAACACCAAGAAACTAAATTTTAAAACATTAAACACCTGAAAAAAGGGAAAGGTTGCAGAATATATAATCTACTAAATGCTGTAAATGGTAGTCCTGTCAATATGGTAGAAATGTTTCAAAAACATATTTGATTTAACCATAATTTGAATTAATCTGTTGAGTTCAGTCATCATTTATTTTTGACTACTTGTAACCTGATTCTGGTTTTCAGAGAAATTACAGAGAAGACCTCTTCTTTTCACCTAAACATCATACCATACCATAGTGCACATTGCAATTGGTTTTGAGGACTATCAAAGATAGTACAAAACGCTGGAAATTTTTTTAGCATGTAAATATAAACAGATCTTTACTGAGTGACAGCAGGAGACATAGCAATAGACTAAATGATTAAGTTTTGTATAAAAATGTCACTCTGAAAAAAAAAAATCACTCTGGCCCCTGTTCACAAGGTGCTAACAGTCTCAATTTAGTCAAAACACATATTGCCTTTCTTCTATGGGAAAACAACAACAACAGCAACAACTGCCTTTTTCTTTTCCTATAGTTATTGCAGGCTGAAGGTGTAACAGAATTCAGAAGTGAGAGAATAAAGAACTTAGCAACCACAGCTTCACTCAGATTAAGGTTACTCAATTTGGGGGTATTGTATTCAGAAGATTAAAATGATTAATGTAGCTCAGCATATGGCCTGCAATTGAAGACACCTGGCTCACAGCTTGATATAAGTTTGATACATGAGGTTCTTCGGCATTTAATACCACAAAGTTTGAAGGGAACATACTGAAAAGAAGACACAGCAATAAACTTTTGGCAATAATTTCTCTCACAGTTTCTGCCAAGCTGGAAAGATATGTCATTCATATTTCTTAATTGGATTCATTTCCAAACAAATACAGACTTTCTGTAAAAGTTTCTAAACAGCTGTACACATGGAATTAATAACAATGCAAAGCTCTTATTGAACCAAATTGTGAATGAACAATTCAAACAAAAATGACAAAGAAATCCAAGAACAAAAAAGTGATTAAAGTATGAGAGTAGTTTTTAGAGATGTTTCTCTAAAATAGATATGAATTACAAGGTAGTAGTTTCCTTGATGTGGCCAATATGGCTTGACGTTATGCTTTTAGGAGCACACAGATCCTTATGTATATACAATGATTAAATACAAGAGGGCATTTGGAGCTTCATTGGACAAACACAGCCTGCTCAGTTGAATTTGGCATTCCTAGGAACATTTTCAGAATTGTGCCTGTGCTTTTAACATGGATAAGTTTCTAGCTAGTGGCCCAAGGGAAGAAAAATATGATGAGCAAATTCAAACATGATGTTTCAGCTTTGCCTTTTGGTTTAAATAGCCAACTACATATTTATTTAAATAAGGGTTTATAATGTTTACTAAAAACAAAACCAAAATAAAGACACATGATATCACAATCATTTATCGTATTAGTTCTATGTGTCATACCTTAGAAACACACTTACTAAAAACTTAATTATATTTAGAATTAAGTCTAAATCCACCTAAATTTGTTCCTGTGCTCAATTTCTGATCATATAACTCCACAGCATAAAAAGTAGTTTTTCACTAGTTTCATTAGTATAAGTCAGAAAATGCTGGTGCAAGAAGGAAAAAAAAATCCTTAGGATCAATGAGACAGCATATGTTATATTAATTTTTTCTTAAACCTCTGTGTTTTAGGACTGATATAACTGACTATAAATAAAATGTATTTAACTATGAATATATAATATAAAATATGTATGTGTAAATATTCATTCATATGGAAATATAATACACATACATATGGAGAGAGAGCACAAACAAAATAAAGATTCATGTCTAGAAATCTGTGTAGTTCTACTTAACACACTTTTAGCTAACAGAATCATAATCTATGACTTGTATATTAACAGAGTGTCAATTCTACTAAATAATAAATTTTTCTCATGAATATACACTATCATTAGAGAAGTAAAAGGCTTAGGAAGAAGTAAAAAGAAAATTTGTTGGTGTTGTGGGAACTGTTTAGTGAAATGTATTTCTTCAAATTTTCCCTGAGGACTTATTACACCTTCTTATTAATTAAAATATTATCACAAGACGAACATCTCTGTCTAATAGTGATTGGCTTGTGTTTGGCAGATCTATTAAGTTCAGTTCCCATGTTAATTCCAACTTCACTCAAATTTTCATCTAAACTACACACACACACACACACAGACACTACCCTGGGCCCTCTCAACTATATGTAAGTTTAGCTGCTCATTCAACCTTCTCAGATAGTCTCTGTGAGATCAAGTAGATGTAATGTCTTCAAAGTGCCTTGTTATCTTAGCTCACAACAGTGAAAGAAGCTTTCATATACATATATCATTCATCTCTACTTCTTCCATCCTTGAATCAGGTGATGTTCCCCTGATTATATTAAACTTGGATAAAGATTGATCTAGCAAGTGAATTCTATTGTTGAATATATTAAAAATTTAAATTCACCTTGTGTATATAAGGAAAATTCCTTGTTCTTGATACCCACTGTGATCAAGCGGTGACTTGTTGGTGACTATTTCTGTTATTTGCAAATTTATAAGTTGTAATTGTTACATTGCTTTCAAGAATTTGCCAAAAATGTAAGACACATTAGCTTTTTTTTTCCAACAAAAATATGCTTAACGGTTGCCTAAAACCATTCAATGATCCTCTTTGTTGAGGAAATTGAATAGTAAAAAGCAAATCTGAGTCAAAACTATTGCCATTTGAAGAAAATTTCTAAGATTTTCCAGGAAAGAGGGAGATTTCCCAGTGTAGAAATCTCTGGCTTGTCAATATCCATAAGCAATTTCACAATGTGTACAAATTTAATTATTAGGAACCACAAAGTCACTACTGTTGAAGTGCAGGGCACAAGTTTTAAATGGCGCAACTTTTAATATTATGGATCTTTTAATTTTCAAACTTCACTATGAGGAACTGACAAGTAATCACTCGATTAGGATTTCTCATGGTTTTAAACTTTGAATTGGACTTAATTTAAGACTATAGAGACAACTACATGAAAAAAGGGTTACTTTTAGATGAGAAATACTGAAAACATTGCCACACTAATGCCAGAATGAAATCTTTTTATTTTTATCAAATACAAACTAAAAGCATAATTTTGAGGAGGACATATACTTCTAGACAACAATCTAAAATATTCTGAAAGAAATTGTTATTGGAGAATAAAAACATATTTTGTATTAAGAATTGAATTCTGAAGACATAGTACAACACTTCATAAAAGTAACTAGAGAACAAAAATCAGGCAAAGAAGCAAAGATATAAAATACAGAGAAAGCCTGAAAAGTAGTGGATAATGGCGGAGCAAACGCATTAGCTTTTCTCAAAACACCAATGGCAACCAAGGTACTTCTGTGGTAAAAATGCCATGGGGGGTATGGGGATTGAAAAGATATCAATTGAATGACTTTCAAGTACAGAGATTTAGGATTTGACCTTGCATTTTCTTTAGAATGACATCTCCCACAGAATTCTGTTGTTAATCTATGTTCACTAGGTGAAACAAAGTGTTACCATATACACTGTAATGAAAGTGTTTTCTTCTTGAAAAAAGTACTTTTAATGTATTTGTGTTGATAATAATGTATATGTGTTTTTGTGTGTATGCCATTGCAAGCAATCAAATCAAAGGAATTTTAAAATATTTTTAATCTCTAAATTTTAGGAATTACTGTGATACTCACTCTCTCCAGGCATATTTTTTAAAGCATTATTATTTTTTTTCTTTCTAAAGCTAGGAAGTACTCATGAAGGCACAGCACATTGTCCTGGTGAATTCTGTTGGCAAAATCAAACTGTTCTAAATGCTGAATTACTAGGGGCTAAGAGAATTGAAAAGTATGATCATCCAATTTGTGCCTAGTAATTGAGATGATAGAGCAGTTGGAAGTTAGGAGTCTCAAATTGTCTCAGGGGATAAAATGAGGAAGAAATAAGACATCTCTGAAGCAGGAGATAGATGGGCTCCAGATTAGACATTTACAGCCAGCCTGCTCTTTACAATTCTTGATAGAAATAACAGGAACAGGCTAAATAGTTGACCTTTGCCTCAGGTGGACACTTTAAGATAACAGTAATGGCAGCAGGGGCAGAGAGAGGAGCTGAGCCCTGAGCAAATAAAAGATAAAGAGGCCACATATTTCTCATTCTCAAGGTCAAGGAGACCTTCCCAACTACACATGTGCAGAAAGGTTCCTCGGGGTCAAAAAGGGAGGGGGCTCACCATGGGTGTACATGTTTTCCCCTTCCAGAACCCCCCTTCCACCTCCCTCCCCATCCCATCCCTCCGGGTCATCCCTGTGCACCAGCCCCGAGCACCCTGTATCATGCATTGAACCTGGCATGGCAAAACAAATAAAAAAAATTAAATAAAATAATAAAAAAGGGAGGGGGCTCCACCCCATAGAAAGTGATGTCAACCTACCCATAAGCCTGTTCACTAGACTCCATCTGGCTAAAAGATGCCCCTGCACACTGGGGAGGACCCTGAATAAAGCCAAATACAGACTCAGAGAAGGGAAAACAAAATGATTGGCCAGAGGAAACCAGGGGAAAATGTGCAGCATAAATGATTCAGACTACCACGAGGGTGTGACTCTGAGTCTGCTTGTGTCTATTCACATGTACTGTTTTTCCTTTTAATAAACAGTTTACTTGTTTCACTATTTTCTCTTTGTAAAAATTCATTTCTACAAAGCTGATGGGCCAGGGCCTTGTCACTAGCCACTGTCCTTTGTGTAAGTCTAGTGGCTAGGATACAGCACTGTCACTGTTGTGGCCCGACTTCAGCCTCTGACCAGGGAATCAAAACCTTGTTTCAACCTCCTGCAGGCCGAGGCCATCTGAAATCATTTCCACAGTCTGAAAGTATATTGCTTTAGAAGGAAAAGAGAAAAAAGGGAGCTACTATTCAAGTGTACCTTGATATCCTCAAAGTTACGTATAAGCAACTAAATTGAGTAACACATGCATATCATGAGGCCTCAGGATTTTTTTAAACAAAGGATGATGGCTCAAAATGCAATTTTTATTTTAAATACCTACTTCAAATAGATTAAATAATGATTGCTAAATTTATCCCTGTTTTATGTATTTATTACAAATATTTTTCAAACAAAAGGTTTGACCAAATGTTATTGTCCATTTTTTCAGTTATTTAAGCCAGTATATGTGGGATGTTAACCAAACCACTATGATGAATATTTTGAAGAGTAAAATATAAATAAGTGGAAAGGAATAAAGTTTCATGAATAGAAATTTCATATGTAATTTATGTTTAATCAAAATAGGAATATTTAGGACAAAAATAAGGCATGAGTGTAAGCAAATGTGTATTAAATGATTTATACCAAGTAATAGCCTAACCAAATGAGGAATGTGGACATTTTAATGTTTTGGACCAAAATGAGTTTTAAAATTTTTAGAGTTAATCATTTTCATATCACCATATATTTGTCCTACAAATGCTGATGGGCTTCCCAGATAGCTGAAATGGTAAAGAATCTGCTTGCAGTGCAGGAGACCTGAGTTAGATCCCTGGGTAAGGAAGATCCCCTGGAGAAGGGCATGGCAACCCACTCCAGTAATCTTGCCTGGAGAATTCCATGGGCAGAGGAGCCTGGTGGGCTACAGCCCATGGGGTTCACAAAGAGTTGGACACGACTAAGCAACTAACAGACACACACACACACACACACACACACACACATATACTGATACACTGGTAAATTGAGTCACTTTCTCTGATAAATCAGAGATATCCCATGCCTCCTTTTGGCATCACTAGATACAGCATTCTTGGTGGCAATCTGCAACTAATTTTCCAAGGCTACTGCTTTTAGCACAGATATATTCCTAAAGAATTTGTAGTTGAAGGACTGGGTACACATGAATGAGCTTCTAGAAGGGACAGTGGTTAGGTACAAAATCATATGAAATGTCTGTGCCTATTTACTTCTCACAGTGGTGGGGAGATGTCTTTGTCCCAAGAATATGTGTAGTTTTGCTGAGGAAATTCTTACTACCACTGTGGAACCCATTTGTCTGAATCTTAAATGAGCTATTGAAACATGGCCCACTCATATTGACATGGTAATAACTTTCTTCTTTAGTTCAAACTGTACATAACATCTCATAATTAAAATGTTTTCTTCTTGCTAAAATAGTTATCTGGTTTAAAACGTGCAAATTATACTGAAAAAGAAAAACAGTGAAATGATACCTAGTCATTAAAGCACATTTTCAAATAGATTCTTCTTCTCACTCTTCAAAATGTGAAGATGAAAACCTAGCCCCTTGGCACACAAGAGTCACATTTCTCCATATCTATAGAGATCACTACTATCTCCATTTGTACTCCCTAGAGAAAGACCGATGTTTTCAGTGCATTACTTTGTCAGGTCCTGAAGGATATAAATTACATTTCCTTGCCTGCTGTCATATTGGGCAATTACATAACCACATCAACCTACCTAGATTTGAGAATAATTATGTATAGAGCTGAAAAATGCAAAGATAGACATATCTGACAACAGAGAAGACAAGAAGTCTGAGAACAAATCTATACCGGCAACCTGATCTGGGAGTTTAAATGGAATGTGCAAACAGCTGTAAGGATGTACTTCACATACTTCTGCTATCATTGTTGGATTCATAACTCCGCAGACTTCTAAACTGACTTCCTATTTTAAGAACTAGAAATCCCTGAACCACTTAATCGACTGTAGAAAAGAAAAATCAAAAACCTCACTAAAGCATTACTACTTATGTTAGTATGATAGCAACTCAATTTATTCAAGTGGTGATCAATGCTAAACAATCAGAAAGATTCATGAATTATGTATTTCAAAAAAACCTGGTGCTTTTTAGTGGAATGTCACAAGGTTAACCAACTGGTAGACATGGGTTCCCTTGGGAACAATTTCACATGCAGCGTTTACTACTCCAGTCGATGGAAGAACAATAGCAAAATAGAGCTTTGTTTGAAATACATAATGAACTGCTCTCATAAACCTCAACCTTCAGAAATCATTATACATGAGAGTTTGATACTGCAGACAATTACCAGATCTCCATTTGTCTGGCAGTGTCATCTCTTGTTGCTTTGTCTATTCCTTAACCATGTCTCAGTAATTATTGATAGCACAATTGTCATAGATTGCCCTGTTAATACAAAGGCATTAGCAATTAAAACAACTTGTTATATACTTCCTGCTTCAGCGGTCTCTAGTCTGTCTCAAGTCTGTCTCCATTTCTCAGTAATGCTTACTTTTGAAAAACCTGAAGGCCTAGACTCCACTTTCTTATGTCTGAGTCACTCATGTAACTATTTCCCCACTTTTTGCTTTTATTTGTATTTATATCAGTAGAGCTTTACTCTACCATTTTAAAATCAGGACAATTACCTTTGAAGCTAAAGTTAGAATATCAATATCAGAACTGGTATTTTCTAAGTGTTTTAAAGGCTATCAATTGATATGGTTAGAAATTTAAGTAATATATTAGCTCTTAAGATTATTTGGAACCCATTCTTGCAAGAAGTTCCTCTCATGCAGCCCTTATTATTGGAAACTTTACCATTATTCAGAACTCTGAAAAATTGCATTGTCATGGCTTATCGTGCCCTCAATAAAATGGCGGCAATGTATCTAAATCGTATCAGAAAGTGTTCATTTCTCTCTATAGCTCTTCATACATTCAATGGTAGATCTTGACATTTCTAATGTCTACCACTCTTAGCAATGCCATACAATGTGTCTGTTCCTTCCAAATGTTGTTTAAAATAGAGACTGTAGAAAAAACGAATGAAGTAGCTATGTGACTTCACCAACATTATAATGGAGATGCTGATCTTGAAGAAAACTGGGAGTAAATTGCAGAAGATTTACTGCAATAACAATAAGATGTTGAATCAGTCTCTGAGCAGTCTGTCAGTTCATTTAATCAAACTGCAAATCACCTGCTGCCACATGTTTATGCTATATCCCCTTCTAAACAAGCAGGGACGGAGAAGGCAATGGCACCCCACTCCAGTACTCTTGCCTGGAAAATCCCATGGACGGAGGAGCCTGGTAGGCTGCAGTCCATGGGGTCGCTAAGAGTCGGACACGACTGAGCGACTTCACTTTCACTCTTCCCTTTCCTGCACTGGAGAAGGAAATGGCGACCCACTCCAGTATTCTTGCCTGGAGAATCCCAGGGACGGCAAAGCCTGGTGGGCTGCCGTCTATGGAGTCGCATAGAGTCGGACATGACTGAAGCGACTTAGCACCAGCGGCAGCAGCAAACAAGCAGGAAAAGGTTTAAGAAGACAACTTATTTAGGATAGGTATGGCCCCACTAACCCCAAAGGAATGTAGAATGTAAGCTTTTATTTTATTTTAGATGTTCCCAATAAGCTAGGTTCAAGAGACCATGAAACATTAAAAAATGTAATGACTAATACCATATAGGTGTATATAGTCATATGATGCAAAAATGATTTAGCATCTACCCATATTAGACTATTCAGAAGTCAAATGAGCATATAATATTTAAATTGATAATTATTTAGGAAGATTATATGTTCTTCAGTTTAATGAATGGATACCATAATTCTATCTGCATTAAAGCATGTTATTACCTCCTATATTATGTGCATAGTTGTATCAGAGCTTGTATGTGCCTTGCAAATACTTTATATTCAAGGTGTAGAATTGGAAAACCAATATGTTTATGCTTCTTATGAACATTGCTTATAACATTTGTACGTATCTGAAAGGATTGCTGCACACTGCCTAGTAACAAGAAATTGTCTTCAGATGCTCAGATGAGACATCTCCTCATTCCAAGGGTTATTTCATTACCCACTTTGCTCTTTAGTAAAACAATCTGTCCTAAGTTTAATTCGTTTTAGTAATTTCTTCTTTTCTGGTATCTGAGCATAACAATGTGAAAATATGTTGGGGACACTAATATATGAAAACCTTTAAGATGATGATATTTTGTGGGACACTACCTTTGATGGATATGCCAAAAATAAATAATCTTAAAAATGTAAAGGGAAAGAAATCCCAATTCTGATAGAACTGGGGAAATAAAGTAACATAGAAAGTTATTGGAGCATTTTCCACTCAACTTGCAGAAAGAAACATACTTTGCACTAGGGAAATCCAGTCAGTTACTATCTCTGTACTCTGGCATTCTGATTTGAATTTATATGGTATTTCCCACATGTACATTGGCTCCTCCAATCACACACTAGCTAAAAAATCGAAAGTGTCTTTGAGCTTTAGAGCATAATTGTGGGGAACTGTAATAAGCAAAAGTAATTTCTCTTCTTATAGCCCATTTCTTACTTTTTTAAAATGAGAATTGTCAGATAATTCAAGGACTAACTAAATGAGCAGATGTGCAGATGAGTTCATGATTTCCCAGGATGAGACAAAAGTATTAAAAAAAAAAAAAAGAATTCTTTAGAAGCAGGAATATTTACTATTTAATCTAAAATAATGACATAATTGTTATCATAGTTTTTTAAAAAGTAATAACAAAAAAGGAAAAAAAAACTGCTGCAACTATTAGGGCAATTGAAAATATTCAAAGGAAAAGATGTGTTGCTCAGAATTATATGGTCTACTGGTTCTATAACCATCCAAATTTATTAAATACATTTAATGTCTTACTTTAAAAGCAGTTTTTATAATTATATATATATATATATATATATATATCATTATTTACTTCAACCTAAAATGGCTGACAGCTTTAAATTTCCATGAAATGTAGTCAAACTACAAATCTCACGCTCAAAATTATTGGGGCTTTAAGAGAACCCAAGTGATCAAGACCTTCTTTGTGCAGTTAAATTGTTTACTAATCAAGTAAGAAATTTCAAACTAACTAATTAAAATCAGTATTATTTAAATCCCATTAATCATCCAGAATAATCATTATTTGCCACTGCAAGAACATACTTGGAGGGTAAAACAACAGTATACATGCTATAAGATGAGTAGCTTTTTCAGCTGGCTCAGTCATAATTCCAACATTAAATGATAAAAAAAAGATCAACAAATATTTAGAAATAATTATCATGAGTCAATTATTAAATAATTATAATGAATCACATGCAAATCTGTCAGAAAATATACTTAATATATTAAGATAAAGAAATTTGTGTGGTTGTCTTTCTCAGTTCTGAGATAATTAATAAAAGAAAAACTTGTATTTTTGAGTGCAAGAAAATATGAAATATAAGAGGGCAAAATGAGTATGTCCTCTAATATACCTATGTTTTACAGTTTATTTATTATTTTCGGGTTCAGATAGCTCCTTAATATAAATAGATAAACTTTTCATGAACATTATTTTCAATTAGGCAATTATCACCATTTCTGTGGCCTAAAAAGTAATCCCTTTTAGAAGATACTGTGAAGAGAGGCTCAGTCCCTAATTAACTTTTAAGTTTCTGTATCCTTAAAAGCATATTTTATGCATTGATTAATAATAGTAATCCCATATTAATATTTAATATTAAAATCCATAGATAGTATATGCCTTTGCCTTTGAATATTATATTTTTAATCAGCCATAATTAGCATGAAGTAACCTTCAAACAAAGTCTTCCTTACTACTTTTGGTATAGAAGACAGTTGTTCAGCAAAAATATAGAACATATGTAATTTCTAATAGCTACAGTAAAGAAAGAAAGAAGAAATGTGAAATTAATTTAGCCCAATATATATAAAATGTTCTCACTTCATTAAGCAATCAAATGGATTGAGAGGTACAAACTATTAGGTATAAAATAAGCTACATGGATATATTATGCAACTTGAAGAATATACAATTATTTTATAATAACTATAAATTGAGCATAACCTTTTAAAACTGTGAA
The DNA here is from genome assembly GCF_054371585.1 of Giraffa tippelskirchi. Taxonomy (NCBI): domain Eukaryota; kingdom Metazoa; phylum Chordata; class Mammalia; order Artiodactyla; family Giraffidae; genus Giraffa; species Giraffa tippelskirchi. The sequence goes on from NC_137289.1 coordinate 68,638,911, forward strand.
GCACTATATTGTACACCTATAACTTATATAATATTGTATATCAACTATAATTCAATACAATTTTTTTAAAATTATTAAGGAGATATTTTACATTCTTTTATCCATACCAAGTGATCAAAATCTGGTAAATATTTTACACTTATAGCATATCTCAATTCAGTCTTGCTGTATTTCAAATGCTTAACAGTCACACATGACTACTAGCTCACATACTGGTCACCACAGATGGAAAAGATCCTCTGCAACAGTATTTTACTTTGATATATATAAGTGAATTAAGCCTCTGAAGTTCCAGCTCTGTGATATTTTTGTTTTGCTTTATTGCATAGGTGCTATTTGAAAAGAAAAAAAAAAAAGATGTTCTGACCATAACTTAGCATTCCTTCTTTAGTTTCCAATGTCTCAATATGCGAGATGGTTGAAATCTTTTGGACTATGTATTTTTTTTTCTTTTTTGTTTTTGATTTTGCTTCTACAATATGAAGGTGGGGTTTGTAAAAGATCTAACAAAGCTGAGCACATACTGTTCAGTAATGGTAGAATTCCAGGGTAAAAGAACATAGGGAGCCATGACATGTAGGTGGCTTTTTTGTTTGTTTGTTTTTTGCAACTAAGTTAAGAAGAGAATTTAGACAATAAATTTCTAACACAAGAGAAGTCAGATTGGAGGTGGTGGGGGAGATAGTTTTAACTTGAGGCTTCACAACCTAATGAAAGGTTAATTTTAATTCCAAACAAGTAATTCAGTTCAGTTGTTCAGTCATGTCTGACTCTCTGCAACCCCATGGACTGCAGCACGCCAGGCCTCCCTGTCCATTGCCAACCCCCGGAGTTTACTCAAACTCATGTCCATTGAGTCGATGATGCCATCCAATCATCTCATCCTCTGTAGTCCCCTTCTCCTCCTGCCTTCAATCTTTCCCAGCATTGGGGTCTTTTCCAATGAGTCAGTTCTTTGCATCAGGTGGCCAAAGTATTGGAGTTTCAGCTTCAGCATCAGTCCTTCCAATGAGTATTCAGGACCGATTTTCTTTAGTATTGACTGGTTGGATCTTGCAGTCCAAGGAACTCTCATGAGTCTTCTCCAACACCACAGTTCAAAAAGCATCAATTCTTCAGTGCTCAACTTTCTTCTGAGTCCACCTCTCACATCCATACATGACTACTGGAAAAACCATAGCCTTCACTAAATGGACCTTTGCTGGCAAAGTAATGACTCTGTTTTTTAATGTGCTGTCTAGGTTGGTAAATAGTATTTAACGTATCAATTAAAAAACTTATGGACAAATGAGTAATTGATTCAGATGGTGTTAGTAAAAGTAAGCTAACTTTATTTATAATCAGAACTACAGCTTCAAGTAATCATGTAACTATATTCACCAATGTGCCATTATGTACTGGCTCCTTTAAAAGCACTCTTAACTAAAGAGCCTCTTGATGAAAGTGAAAGAGGAGAGTGAAAAAGCTGGCTTAAAACTCAACATTCAGAAAACTAAGATCATGGCATTTGGTCCCATCATTTCATGGCAGATAGATAGTAAAACAATGGAAATATTGAGAGACTTTATTTTGGGGGCTCAAAATCACTGCAGATGATGACTGCAGCCATGAAATTAAAAAAAGCTTGCTCTTTGAAAGAAAAGCTATGACCAACCTAGACAGCATACTAAAAAGCAGAGACATTACTTTGCTGACAAAGGTCCAACTAGTCAAAGCTATGGTTTTTCCAGTAGTCATGTATGGATGTGAGAGTTGGACCATAAAGAAAGCTGAGCATCGAAGAACTGATGCTTTTGAACTGTAGTGTTGGAGAAGACTTCTGAGGGTCCCTTGGACTGCAACGAGATGCAGCCAGTCAGTCCTAAAGGAGATCGGTCCTGAATACTCATTGGAAGGACGACTGATGTTGTAGCTGAAGCTCCGATACTTTGTTCACCGGATGCAAAGAACTGACTCATTGGAAAAGACTCCGATGATGGGAAAGATTGAAGGCAGGAGGAGAAGGGGACTACAGAGGATGAGATGATTGGATGGCATCATCGACTCAATGGACATGAGTTTGAGTAAACTCCGGGGGTTGGCAATGGACAGGGAGGCCTGCCGTGCTGCAGTCCATGGGGTCCCAAAGAGTCGGACACGACTGAACGACTGAATTGAATTGAGTAAGTTATGATGAGTTCCAACTCTAGTAGTCCAACCAAGTGCCTGTGATTCTCAAGAGATTCAATTACTGCATGCTAGCTACATACATCCCTGAATTTTTTTATTAGTATAATCAAATCTCTTTTAATTTTATACCTATAAATTATTAGTCAAAAATTTTTATCTCTTGTTAATATTAGATTATTGCAATGAAGTAAGATGTTCAGAAGTTAATTCAATCATATTAACTGAACACTTCTAAGTTCTCCAAAAAACTAGACCACTTTGATTTAGAATGGGTGACCACAAAAAATATTCCAGTAAATAATATAAAGTAAGCTACTCGTATGGTTTTACCAAATGTTTCTTTCCTCTATAAAATGCCTTTTGTGAAGTAGTGGTTATTACATATTCACATCTTCAAATCAAGTAAAACAAAATTTAATTTGGGGTTCAGAAGTAGGCCTTATTAGTTTAAAAGTGAAAGTCTCTCAGCAGTGTCTGACTCTTTGCGACCCCATGGAGCCCATGGAACTCTGTAGGCCAGTATACTGGAGTGGGTACCCTTTCCCTTCTCTAGGGGATCTTCCCAACCAAGGGATCAAACCCAGGTCTCCCGCATTGCAGGCGGACTCTTTACCAGCTGAGCCACAAGGGAAGCCCAATAATATTGGAGTGGGTAGCCTATCCCTTCTCCAGGGGGTCTTCCTGACCCAGGAATGAAACCAGGGTCTCCTGCATTGCAGGTGGATTCTTTACCAACTGAGCAACCAGGGAAGCCCAAATACAACCCGAAATAATGGTTAGATAAACTTTCAGAGTTATTTGCCCTGTGTTAATGCAGATATAAGAAATAGTGCTGTGCAAGGGAAATGTATGTTTAAAATATGTACATTTCCTAGTTTGCAGTTTACATGAGTATGTATTTAAAAGTTAATCTTGTAGTTAAAAGAGACAGTTCCATATTTTTTCTGGAGTCTAAAACTATGCAGAGCAAGTGCGATTTAGATTAATTTTCAAAGTCAAATATTCCTTGTGGTTGGAATTTTGTAAGTTTGTTTCAATTTATTTCTTGGGTTTATTCTATACTCTTCTTAAATTGGCACAGAGCTTAAATTAGGTGCAGTTTTCAAGGTTGGAATACACTTCTCTTAACCAGTAGGGTAAGGCAAGATCTCATTACAGTAAGGTTTTCATGAGACACAGTGTCAGCACTTAGCACAATTTAAAAATAAATAATAAATAGTAAATCAAGAATGCATAGCTCACAAAATTTCTGGTGGCTCCTGCCAGTTCTGACACAGTTCCATCCGACCATATACTTCCTAGATAAATGCATCATACATAACAAGATATTCATTTCAAATATTACAGTATTAGTGTTAACTGTGATCATTCATCGTGTTAATATGATCCAGGCCTGCAACCATAACAGTGATCCTGTCATTTAAGCACTGCTGTGGTCTTGAACCATTTTAAATTTATATTCCACTAAAATTATTTTGTAATATGAAGTGTTATCATATAATAGCATCTCAAGACCCAATATTTTGAATTGCTTAACATTGTTAATTATTTTTCCTAATTAATCTTGAAATTATTTATAATTTCTATTAAGATTAAATATCCAGGAAAGTATGACCTTTACCAGCACAGAAGAAATAAATGTGTCCAATTTTACTTTTCAAATATAGCCAGCTGTGTTTTATCATTTTCTTGAGAATGTGGAATGCTTGACATGAGCCAACATCAACAAAATCAAAGGATCTTAACATTTTAGAGCAAGATATACACTGGATAAAAATCTAATCAACCACTTCACTTGAAAGATGAAGAAATGAGGTTAGTAGAATTGAGTTCATTTTCCAAGGTCACACTAAGTAGAAGCTGTGCTGATACTAGGCAACAAGTGTTCTAATGCTGGAATTAAAACACAATACGGTTGTTTAGATTATTCTGAAGTTAGCATGAGTCTCATTGTTTTACCTTCATCAGTTCAGTTCAGTTCAGTTCAGTTCCTCAGTTGTGTCCGACTCTCTGCTACCCTATGGACTGCAGCACGCCAGGCTTCCCTGTCCATCACCAACTCCCAGAGCTTGCTCAAACTCATGTCCATTGAGTCAGTGATGCCATCCAACCATCTCATCCTCTGTCATCCCCTTCTCCTCTTGCTTTCAGTATTTACCAGCAACAGCGTCTTTTCCAGTGAGTCAGTTCTTCACATCAGGTGGCCAAAGTATTGGTGTTCCAGCTTCAAAATCAGTCTTTCCAATGAATATTCCAATGAATATTCAGGACTGATTTCCTTTAGGATTGACTGGCTGGATTTCCTTGCAGTCCAAGGGACTCTCAAGAGTCTTCTCCAACACCACAGTTGAAAAGCATCAATTCTTCGTCACTCAGCCTTCTTTATAGTCCAACTCTCACATCCATACATGACTATTGGAAAAACCATAGCCTGACTAGATGGATCTTTGTAGGCAAAGTAATTTCTCTGCTTTTTAATATGCTGTCTAGTTTGGTCATAGCTTTTCTTCCAAGCAGCAATTGTCTTTTAATTTCATGGCTACAGTCACCATCTGCAGTGATTTTGGAGCCCCAAAAAAAGAGTGTCTCTCAAAATTTCATTGCTTTCCCATCTAGCTACCAGGAAATGATGGGACCAGATGCCATGAATTAGTTTTTTGAAAACTAAGATGCTATTCTTAGTTTTTTGAATGTTGAGTTTTAAGCCAGCTTTTTCACTCTCCTCTTTCACTTTCATCAAGATGCTCTTCAGTTCCTCTTTGCTTTCAGGCATAAGGGTGATGTCATCTGCATATCTGAGGTTATTGATATTTCTCCCAGCAATCTAGATTCCAGCATTTCGCACAATGTACTCTGCATATAAGTTAAATAAGCAGGGTGACAATATACAGCCTAGACGTAGTCCTTTCCCAAATTGGAACCAGTATGTTGTTCCATGTCCGGTTCTAACTGTTGCTTCTTGACCTGCATACATATTTCTCAGGAGGCAGGTCAGGTGGCCTGGTATTCCTATCTCTTTAAGAATTTTCCAGTTTGTTGTGGTCCACACAGTCAAAGGCTTTGGCATAGTCAATAAAGCAGAACTAGATGTTTTTTTGGAACTCACTTGCTTTTCCGTTGATCCAGTGGATGTTGCAATTTGACCTCTGGTTCCTCTGCCTTTTCTAAATCCAACTTGAACATCTGGAATTTCACGGTTCACATACTGTTAAAGCCTGGCTTGGAGAATTTTGAGCATTACTTTGCTAGCATGTGAGATGAGTGCAATTGTTCGGTAGTTTGAACATTCTTTGGCATTGCCTTTCTTTCGGATTAGAATGAAAACTGACCTTTTCCAGTCCTGTGGACACTGCTGAGCTTTCCAAATTTGCTGGCATATTGAGTGCAGTACTTTCACAGCATCATATTTTAAGACTGAAATAGCTCAACTGGAATTCCATCACCTCCACTAGCTTTGTTCATAGTGATACTTCCTAAGGGCCACTTGATTTGGCATTTCAGGATGTCTGGCTCTAGGTGAATAATCACACAATGGTGGTTTTCTGGGTCATGAAGATCTTTTTGTACAGTTCTTCTGTGTTTTCTTGCCACCTCTTCTTAATATCTTCTGCTTCTGTTAGGTCCATACCATTTCTATACTTTATTGTGTCCATCTTTGCATGAAATATTCCCTTGGTATCTCTAATTTTCTTGAGGAGATCTCTAGTCTTTCCCGTTCAATTGTTTTCCTCTATTTCTTTGCAAAGATCACTGAGGAAGGCCTTCTTGTCTCTCCTTGCTATTCTTTGGAACTCTGCATTCAAATGGGTATACCTTTCCTTTCTTCCTTTGCCTTTTGCTTCTGTTCTATTCACAGTTATTTCTAAGTCCTCCTCAGACAACCATTTTGCCTTTTTGCATTGCTTTTTCTCAGGGATGGTTTTGATCACTGCCTCCTGGACAATGTTAGGAACCTCTGTCCATAGTTCTTCAGGTACTCTGTCTATCAGATCTAATCCCTTGAATCTATTTGCCACTTCCACTGTATAATTGTACTGGATTTGATTTAGGTCATATCTGAATGGTCTACTGGTTTTCCCTACTTTCTTCAATTTAAGTCTGAATTTTACCTTCATGGTTCATATCAATTACCTTACTAAACATAGTAACTGTACTTGTTTAAATTTAGTAATAAATATAGTGACAACTATCGGGACTCTTTTTTCCCAAATGTCTTCCCATTGCAGGGAAATACATAACGAAAATTAACAGCAAGTTTCTTTTTTCATTTACATATAGCACTAGCGCTGTAAAAGATGAACGCAAACTCTCATATCCAATATACTTCATTCTTTTACTTATTTGATGAGTTCTAATACTTCACATATCAAGCTTTTCATATTCATAGTTTGTTTCAAATACATTACCATATTCTATTGCATCTTCTTTAAATTCTACAATAACTGTGCTATTTACATTTGCATATTTGTGAAGGTAATAGTATTTTTTGTTTAAGACATTGAAGAAAAAGTTGGAAAGCCTAGAAAAGCTGCTGCTGCTGCTGCTGCTAAGTTGCTTCAGTCGTGTGCAACTCTGTGCGACCCCACAGACGGCAGCCCAGCAGGCTCCTCCGTCCCTGGGATTCTCCAGGCAAGAACACTGGAGTGGGTTGCCATTTCCTTCTCCAATGCATGAAAGTGAAAAGTGAAAGTGAAGTCACTCAGTCGTGTCCGATTCTTCGCGACCCCATGGACTGCAGCCTACCAGGCTCCTCCGTCCATGGAACTTTCCAGGCAAGAGTACTGGAGTGGGTTGCCATTGCTTCCTTCATGGCTCAGAGGGTAAAGTGTCTGCCCGCAATGCGGGAGACCCGGGTTCGACCCCTGAGTCGGGAAGATTCCCTGGAGAAGGAAAAGACAACTCACTCCAGTATTCTTGCCTGGAGAATCCCATGGACAGAGAAACCTGGCAGGCTACAGTCCGTGGGGTCACAAAGAGTTGCACACGACTGAGCGAATTCACTTTCCTTTCCTTCTTTTTCTCCAGAAAAGATGCTAGTTGTCAAAATACATTTTTCTTCCACTTCTCAACCTGAGATTACTAGTACACCCATCATTTGTTAATATCTTTATAATTATTGACAAACAATCAAATTTTATACACTTTCTGAAGTATTTCATATTTAATCTTAAATAATAATTCGTATTTTCATAGGCTGTTAGTCATGTAGTAGCTTTCATGTGCAGTGAAATTTCTCCAATTCAAGTCATCTGCCCACTGCTTTAAGGAACGTTGATTGATATTTCTTTACTTCTTAAAAAAACAGTATCCCTAAGGACACTTATCTTTTTAGTATGACTTATAAAGTATTCAATTTAATTTCACTATCCTATCATATCACATATTCCGAAGTACTCCATATTATCCTTGTGACAACAACAGTAAAGCTTATCCTACCATTAACTTTATTTCCATGACATTCATACAAATGGTTTTATTTTTATTGTTTGTTTTTTAAATTTATTTATTTTAATTGGAGGCTAATTACTTTACAATATTGTAGTGGTTTTTGCCATACATTGACATGAATCAGCGATGGGTGTACATGTGTTCCACATCCTGAACACACCTCCCACCTCCCTCCCCATCCCATCCCTCAGGGTCATCCCAGTGCATGATGAACCCTGAGGACCCTGTCTCATGCATCGAACCTGGACTGGCAATCTATCTTACATATGATAGTATACATGGTTCAATGCTATTCTATCAAATCATCCCACCCTCACCTTCTCCCACAGAGACAAATGATTTTAGATGTTAATGTGTACTTCAGCAATTTACATAGCTATGTCAAAGAAATACAGAAGCCTCTTGGATATTGCTAGATTAATCTATTGAATAAATAATAATTCCTCAAAGGTTAGGTGTGTATACACGCAAAGATGTGCCTTGTTTGGAAGTATGTTTACGTACAAACTGAATAAAATCTTTATTAAGTGTTTAAAACCTACCCAATCTTATTTCTTCTCTATATCCCAACTCCTCAAGTGTGTGAGAGCAGAATGATATCAGGGTGTCAGACAGACCTGAATGTCAGCCCTAGCTATGTCACATAATAGATCCATGACCCTGAGAAAACTGTTAAATTATTCTAGATCTTGTTTCTCCATCAGGGAAACAGATAGTAAATAGTACCCACCCCAGAGGATTGTAACAAAGATAAAATTAAATAAATAATGTAAGGAGCTCAGCCTGTCAGATATTTTTGCTTTTTCTAAGCAAGTCATTCCTTATGATATTCTCTCCTTATAGTATTGTTTTTCATCTATCGTTCCATTATTTGAATGGCTGCTGCAAATTAAATAGACATCACATCATAGCCATCTCTTAAGTTGAAATCTGGATCTTACCTCTTCTATGACGCCAATATCTAATTCTGTGTGTGTGTGTGTGTGTGTGTGTGTGTGTATTATTGGTCAAGCTAAAGCTGAATCTTACTATGTTATCCTCTAATTTCCAGTGTGTCTTACATATTAGTGCTTAAATATATATTAGATCATACTAGTGATGATATGTCTGTGTGCATTTTATCTTCCCAATTAGACTATAAGTTATTAGTGAAATTGGAGTGAGTCATAGATCTCTTTTGTAGCCACAATGATTAGCCACATAGTAAGTACTTAATTGATCAACACTAGATGAATTATGTATTTGGTTCCAGTTCCCCATCTCTATCTCACTCTTCATATATAATTGTCATATGAATCCTTCACAATAGAAAGTGAATTTTGAGAGGAAAACATGCACAGGTGTACATGAGACACAGGTGTTTCATTTTGCTGATATATTTTTGGTCAGAGTCGATCCCCCGCCCCTCTCTCTCTTTCTCTCTCTCGAAATTTCTCAATAAGGTATTCAACCAGGGTTGTATCCAGGTTTGGGGGGGGTGCTAAAAATTATGTGAGAGACACCTTCTAGTGTTTTAGCAATATTACTTTAATAATATTATATTTGTAATTTTACAAAACTGTATGATCCATGTCACACATTGATAGGAGAGCAAACTCTTCTGTGACTTGAAATGAGAGGTGTGCTTTTATTGCTATCAAGGTAAATCATTGTCTGTATCCAATAATTGCTCCTGGTAAAGTTCCCAATTTGTGCTATCATCTTCAAACTTTTCTACTCCATGATAAGAAATAATATTGAAAGGGAAATTGTTTTCAGCTAAAAGATTGTTCTCATTTGACTCTTTTTTAGTGCCAGTTAATTTTACCATTTTGACGAAAATGACATCAACAACAGCAAAAAAAAAAAAAATCTTATTATTTGAAGACATCTGTATTTGTTTTGTAGGTAGTTAAAATAGGAAAAAGGAATACAGAATGGTGGTGGCTAAAAGACAAAGAAGGGAAAGGCCCATGAAAATAGAATAAAGGAAGGTCCGGGGGCCAGAGTGAGAACCTGAGGTGAGGCAAACAGCCCTCCTGGCTAGCCCAATTTATATAGGGGAGGCTCGGGTGGGGGGTGGGGAGAAAAAAAGATATTAAAAAAAAAGGAGCCAAAATTGAGCTGGGAGCTTCTCCTCTCTTCACATCTTTTGGGTTGACATGCCTCATGCCTTGAAGATGTAGTTTCCCTTGCTTGTCAAATAAAATTGAGCTATAACACGGAGCTGTAACACTGACCTGTCCATCCCTTCAAATTTTTGATGTGGTGAGACAGAACCAAGGAAATTATAAACTTCCCCGACAGTTTCCTATTACTACTGTAAATAATTTACTACAGACTTAACTGTTTAAAAAAAACACAAATTTATTATTCTGGAGGTCAGAAATATGAAATGGATCTCATGTGCATATAAAATCAAGGATTACATTCCTTTCTGGAAGCTCTGAGATCTGTTTCCTTGCCTTTTCCAACTTCAAGAGACCACCCACATTCCTTGAATAATGGTCCTCTAGTAATTTCATAGTCAGCAGGGTTAAGCTGTGTCTTTGTCACACAGCCATCTTTTGTTCTCCCTCTTCTGCCTCCTCTTCTACTTTTAATGATCCTTGTGATTACATTGGGTGCACCAAGATAATCCAAAATAACCTTCCTTTTCTGTTTGCCTCAATGCACGGCATGCAGTATCTTAATTCTCTGACCAGAGATTGTCTCCTTACCACCTGCAGTGCAAGCACAGAGTCTTAACACTGGACCCTCAGGAAAATTTCTAAACTTCTTATTATTTTTTTTAAACTTCTTATTTTAAAGTCAGCTCAAGAGTAAGTTTAACTACATCTGCAATCATAATCCTCTTTTGCCATGGATCCTGACATATTCACATTTACCAGAGATTAGGATGGGGACACACTTGGGAGGCCATTATTCTGCCTACCACAAGGTTCTTTGGGAAGTCACTGAGCTATAATTAGAGTTCATTCATGTAAGCTGATCATTAAATAAATAATATGAATTACAGTTTCTGGGTCAGTGATTCATTTCTTCATTCAACAATTACAATTGTCTCTACTTGCAATAGTTCTATAAAGTTGCTGTGAACACTGAATTAGGCAATACTGAATCATTATTCCTAGGGGAAGATTCTGTGTGAGTGTGTGTATGTGATGTCTATATATATATATATACATATATATATGTATATATATATATTTGAAATGTGAGAGCGGGACAATAAAGATTGCAGAGAGCTGAAGAATTGATGCTTTCAAACTGTGGTATTGGAGAAGACTCTTGAGAGTCCTCTGGAAAGCAAAGAGATCAAACCAGTCAATCTTAAAGGAAATAAACCCTGAATACTCCTTGGAAGGACTGATGCTGAAGCTGAAGATCCAATACTTTGACCACCTGATTCAAACAGCTGACTCACTGGAAAAGCCCCTGATGCTGGGAAAGATTGAATGCAGAAGGAGAAGAGGGTGTCAGAGGATGGGATGGCTGGATGGCATCATCAATTCACTGGACATGAACTTGGGCAAACTCTGGGAGATGGTGAGGGACAGAGAAGCCTGGTGTGCTACAGTTCATGGGGTTGCAAAGAGTTGGACACGACATGAGACTGAACAACAACAGGCCTGAAATTCCTAGTAGATTCTATTTATTTGACAAAAGAGAAAAGGACTTTCATACACATTAAATGATTTGCCTCAGGACAACCATTAACAGGTACCACAGTTAAGATTAAATTCCATTCAACTGGCCCCAGTCAGTGCTTGTGTTACACTGCAGTGCCCCTCCACCACCCTCATCTTCTGGTCATTTCTTAGAGCTGAGGCAAGGCAGAAAGGCATCTGGTGAATCTCAACTGAGAATGCACATACTAGCAACTCAAACTTTTCACTATTCTCTGCATGTCCACAAATGATTGTGAAAATGTCACAATTATTGCTTTGAGGGGTACAAATAAATTTTAGTGAAGCATATTTGCAAATGTAGACTGCAAATAATGAGGATCAGCTCTATTTTCTAAGCGCTTACTGTGTAGCAAGCATTGTTCTATGTTCTAGAGAGAGAGAGAGAGAAAGAGATTTGGTCTTACAACACAGAGGATAAGTTAAAGAATAAGAAAACAGGTAGATAGATAGATAGATAGATAGAGACATCCATGGAAGTTCTATGTGGGTGGCACTAGTGGTAAAGAACACACCTACCAATGTAAAAGATGCCTGAGACTTGGGTTCATTCCTGGGTCGGAAAGATCCCCTGGAGGAGGGCATGGCAATCCACTCTAGTATTCGTGGCTGGGAAATTCATTGGACAGAGGAGCCTAGAGGGTTACATGCCATACAGTCACAAAGAATTGGATATGACTGAGGCAAGATCATGGACGAGCTGGACTGATATCTCCAGAAATGTAAATATGCAAGAATACACTGAATGACAATGCCAGTGAAACAGTCATGTAATCTCACTTTCTCTAACCTTGAATAATTTCATTTTCTTTTGCTATTCCCGGAAAGTAGGCTTAGGGGGGAAAAAATGAGTGAGGCTTAACACAACTCTGAAGAATTAGCATAGTCAGCTGCTCAGCTGAGCAAAAGTTTTAATGTAAAGTACCATTAATCGGGAGAGTGGTACCATGCTATACAGACAGCGTTGCTGTTCCTTTTTATAACTGTCCTCATTCTGCCAAAAATTCTAAGAATCACTCATTAGCAGCCTTTAAACAACTTGAATCTGATACTCCCTGCAAATATTACAAGCAAATCTCAAGAAAACTTACCTAAATCAACAACACTTGTAAACACATATCTAATGTTGAATTTCAAAAAGTAAAGCAAATGGTGCCTAAAATGAGTATACTATCTATACAAGTGAAAAAGGAAAAGAGAAAGAAAAGATTTAAGCTTTCTATACTATTGGGATTTAGCTAAAACATTTTATAAATATTTTGCAATGTGAGCAGGACTTTGCAATGCTCAAACTAAAATATTGTAAGGATGCCAAATTTTCCAGCATCTCCATTTTAAAAGAAAAATTCAATTTTCAGTAAGAGACAAATTTATTCATAACTATTATTATTACAAAAATTAAAATAAAAATGAAGGCTTAGCAATATATACATTTCTGCTCAAATAGCAGGTGAGAATATTAATTTTTTTAAAGCATGCAGGAAATAGTGAAAATAGTTTTAATAATCTGTTGAGTCCACAAGGAAAAACTACTCTACTTTATTTCCAGGAACAAGCATAGTGTTAATGAGAACGGTAATAATAATAGTTATAAGTCAGTCATTTTCCTTACTGAGGCACTCAAAATATGACAGTTTAAATATGATTATAAATAAAATTTAGCCCTTTCATTACTATAATGAAAAACTGTGAAAATGTTTGATTAAGGTTTTAGAGGTCCAAAGTCTTAACAGAAATAAAGCTATTTCTGATTTTGCCTAACTGGAAATATCTAGCTCCAAGCTTTAGTTTAAATTCCTTTAAAAAATTAACACTTATACCTTTCTGCATTTCTTATCTTTTTTTTTTTGGAGTTTATGAACTATATGCTAAGGTGGGATTTATGTGACCAGTTTGTTTACACTTGTTTCTTTACCCTTCTTTCCTTCTACCTTCCTTCCTTCCTTATCACTCTCTTCTTTTTGTTTCTGAAGTATTTATTATGTGGTCAATAAGGATGAGAACTGCTATGGAAGCAACAAGAAATACTTTCTTCCAAATGACATTCTCAGTATTACATCATTCTATATTGGTGAAGCTAGAAGGAAATAAATCTCATGAAGTTCACTCTCTTGATTTTACAGTTAAAGGAGTCGAAGATCATGAAGTGGAAACAATTTCACAAATATCACATGGCGATTCAATAGTAGGATTAAAGCTAGAATGACTATTTCCTTATTTCTACTCAGGTGTTCCTTCAATTGCATAACTGCATTATGCTGTCTTCTGTTCATGCAACAAGGATGCACTGACCGCTTACTATGGTCCAAGAATCACGTGAAAGCTATGGGGAAAAAATGCATGGATTTTCTATAAAGTTTACTGTGATCATGGTGCTGACTCATCTCAGTACTCAAAGTTTTGAGATTAAGGTTTTAAATGATAGTAATTACTATTTAATTTTAGACATGTGAAACGACTGCTAATGACTTAAGACACGTATAAACTCACCAAAGAAAGTTCCATAGTAGGGTAATTATTTTCTGACCATAGTACCAGCTCTATGTTGTTGGTGTTCAGTCACTAAATTATGTCTGACTCTTTGTGACCCCATGGACTGCAGCACACCAGGCACCAGCTATATGTAAGTAGCTTTTCTCATAACATGCACCATCAACAAAAAGATGAGAGCAGTTAATGGCTGTGGAGAGTCCTGAAAAGCTGTCTGGGATACCTATGAGGAACTCTGTGAGGGCTAGTAACAATTTTGTCTTGCTCACTTTTATTTCCTTGCACAATTCTCAGCCCATGGTAGGTCCTAAAGAGTTTTGTTGTTTGAATGATGTGTATGAAAAGGTATACTAGCAAGATAAATGAAAGACAATGAGCCTGTTTCATTGAACATTACTGTTTTAAAAGATAGAGGGAGTTTATGAAATTGTTTGTAATATTACAAGTGAAAAGAGCTTTCTTTATCGAATAAGTCTATTCTTCCCAAAAGATTTTCACCCCATACTTCTAACACACTAGATCTAACTTTGCATCTAGGAGATCATTTGAATGCACAGAGAAAGGTTTTTCTGTTTAGTGCCAGAAAATAAAAACTGAGGATCTAGAAATTTTGAGTAAGCCCAGCTTGGCAGATGTCAATTTTATCATATTTATGAAATGGCAACCCACTCCAGTACTTGTGCCTGGAAAATCCCATGGACCAAGGAGCCTGGTAGGTTACAGTCCATGGGGTCACAAAGACTTGGATACGAGTGAGTGGCTTCACTTTCACTATGTATTCAGATCAGAATATTGTGTTAGCTGGCAGGAAACAAAAATGCCAAGTGCCAATAAAAATAGATGATTCATATTGGGTTTTACTGAAATAATGTCATTTGAAGATTTTACATGTTTGATAAGGGAAACTTCAATCCCACAAAGGCTATGTGGCTCCCATTATATTTCCCTTTTGGTATAATTCTGCTTTTATGATGCTGATCCTTTTCCAACCCTTTTAATATATCTGTTCCACATTGTGAGCATCGAAGTCTGATCTCAGTAAAATCCAAAAGAGGAACCACTTAATTGATCACAGACCTTACTGGAAAAATCCCCAAACAAATTATAGCTGGGTCCTTTGCTTCCCTTTCTGGGTGGTAAATATTGGCTTCTCACTACATTGCACTAGGAATAATTTCTAAGTTTGGCTCATCTTCATTTGATGATGACAATAATGAACAGTTGCTGTAGTCTTTCACTGGTTTTCTCTCGGAAACAGGCAAAATGTTACATTCAAGTAAAATGATGCATAACCTTTTTAGATACCATAAACCTGCTGCCATTGCAACAATATCTGAGCTAGAGGCTAACATATTTCCTTCCACAGACTTCCTTTCTCTTCATCTTTTACCAGTAAGTTTCTCTAATACCTCCTTTGCTCATTCAGAGAGATAGCTGTAGTTATAAGGATGGTGCCACAAGTCTTACAGCTGGATTGATTTCACTGAAGTCTTACTATTACTTCATTTCCATGATAAAGAATGGAATACCAACAAGAGGGCACCCATACTTTCCCACAGCCTCTAATGTACTATCCACTATGTACTATGTACTATCCACTATGTCTTTGTACACAAGTGCTTAATACAATGGAAAGAGTCATGGTCTACAGTGGATATTCCTGAAACATGGACTTCTTTTTACTAAATGTTCAGCTTGAGAAAATTGATAATACTGAAGTTCCATTTACCCATTTGTAAAATGAGAAGGTTGATAGTTACTCTCATGAATTTTTGTGAGAATTAAATCAGATTTTTAAAATGTCATTGAAATTTGTTCAATTCTTCCAAGTTTGTTTCATGGTTCTGTTTGAATTTGTTTTGAAGAACCAGAATGACCTTAGAACAGATACTTTATTTAAGCTGGAGAAACTTAAAATATGCTTGAAGAAAGTAAGGTTTGCTCAAAGGAAAAAAAGAAATCTCTAAGCAATATATACTCTGAGTCACTTTCTGAAAGTTTAACTGTTGCTTTTCTTCAAGACAGTTTTTTTTTCCCACACTATGGCATTGAGGTGCCATAGAGGGGAATATGATTTGTTCATTCAAATAGAAATTCCATACAAAATATTTGCTCAGGATCTTGCTTCTCAGGGATGAGTCCAAGAGCCATCTGTTGTCAGGGATGCTGAGGTACCTTTTTATAATGCAGCTTCTTGTGCATGACCTCTGACCTACCAAATCTATGTGTTATCAAGATTCTCAGGTGAATTTTCTGAACTCTAAAACTTCGAGACTACCTATTCTAAGGAAATAAAATGGCTAGTTATTATATCATTTCAGTTTAGGCCTCTATGATGAGATTTAGGTAAAAACAATAAAAAGCATTTTAAGGATCTTTGAATTTGGAGTCCAGCATTGATGAGGGAGAAAGCAATCCCACCTTATAGTTACTATCAAGAATGAAAGTATTCCCATGCATATATCATACATTTGGCTTTGCCTCATTTTTGGTATTGCTTTTTAACTTATAGGATCTATGTCCTTTGAGTACATAGATACAGAGACAGAACTGGGAAGGCTGTTAACATGAATTGGCTCAGTGGCTGTGATGTCACATGACACAATAACTTTTAACTGCAGAGTAAATTCCAGGAGTCATGTATGGATGTGAGAGTAGGACCATAAAGAAGGCTGAGTGCCAAAGAACTGATGTTTTTGAACTGTGGTGCTGGAGAAGACTCCTGAGAGTCCCTTGGACTGCAAGGAGATCAAACCAGTCAATCCTAAAAGAAATCAATCCTGAAAATTCATTAGAAGGACTGGTGTTGAAGCTGAAGCTCCAATACTTTGGCCACCTGATGCAAACAGCTGACTCTTTAGAAAAGACCCTGATGCTGGGAAAGATTGAAGGCAGGTGCTAGCTTCAGCAACACATATACTAAAATTGGAATGATACAGAGAAGATTAGCATGGCCCCTGTGCAAGGATGACACGCAAATTTGTGAAGCATTTCATATTAAAAAAAAAAAAAAAAGATTGAAGGCAGGAGGAGAAGGGGATGATATAGGACGAAATGGTTGGATGGCATCACTGACTCAATGGACATGAGTTTGAGCAAGCTCTGGGAGATGGCAAAGGACAGGGAAGCCTGGCATGCTGCAGTCCATGGGGTTGCAAAGAGTTGGACGTGACTGAACAACAACAACCAGAGTAAATAGAATTAAGAATATTGCAATACTATTATGAAAGAAAACTAAGAAAGGAGGAAATAAAAGCAATTTTTCTAAATACAGAAAATAAAACAATGATTTTAGTTGGAGCTAATACCCTTCAAATAAATTATGAATTATTACTTGGAAATTGAATATTGGGTAGGAAAAATTCTCAGAAGAGCGTGATATGGAAGCACTATTGTTTATTTAGAAATGGAATGGATGCTCTATTTCATTGTTTCCATCCATGATTTATGTCTCTATAACATCAGTTGCACAAAAAGAGATGTTTTCCAATAAGCTAAATTGAATGGACAATAGGTGAATAAGATAAGTAGTACGATTTCTACACAAAGATCTACAGGTAGTGGAGAATGAGGATTAAAACACGCCAAGAAAGATAAGTCTGTTATAAGATACACTAATATATTTTAAAGTTTTTTTTTTTAAACTAGATCATTATGTACAGTAGGAAACATGGATGTTTGTTTTTCTTCTTCAGTTTTAGACATATATAAGTTCAGTTAAATTTCCTAAAAATAGAAAAACTTTCCTAGCACAAGCTTTACTGTATATCCGAAGCTGAGCTGTGTCTCTTAATTTGGCCTCATTATAACTTTATTTTATTGAAATACAGAATAATTGCCATCATTTCTGTATTTTTCCAACGTCTGATGTCTCAGTTTGCTTTTAAAATATCTCACATTACAGAAGTATCACAATCAACAGCTAAAAAGAGAAAAAGTTTGATACAAAATAGCACTATGGCAAAAAGGAATCAAAGAGACAGACGTTTCTTGTTGTGGATCCAGCAACCACCTGAATCAAAGTTATGCTTTTATCATGTTCCCCAGAGAATTCTTGTTCAGATTTTTACAGATCATGCTTTGAGAAACATATCTAATGGAAATATAGTTGCTTTCAATGAGCAGATCAGAATGACATCATAAGAAATAAATGAACCCAGTGAGCATCAAGTTGTATTCTATTACATATACATAATACACTTGGAAATAGCACCATAACATACATGTTTATAGCTTTTGCCTCAGCTGGATTGATCTATGTTACTCTCACCTTCTACGATTTCAAAATAGGTACACTCTTCCAGTACTTTAGTCATGCAGCTGTTTTCCTATGCAAAGCAAACGACTTCCACCGTTCTTGAAACATCTTGGTTAACAGTCCCATCACCAATGAGTCTACTTACCTCATCTGGGCTCAACCTATATCTAAAAAAACTGACCTTCCAGAAAATAACCATCAGATACTTACTGATCTCACAATTTGTCTTGCATTTGTTTACACAGACAAGTCTATTCCCCTCCATCACCTCAGGGTTCCTCTATGACTGCTCTGCAGACACTTGGAAAATAAAAAGTGGCTAAGGTAGATGAAACATGGTAATATAGCCTACCTTATTATTACTCTTTTTGTCAGTTGGCTTTCTGTGTTCCACTCAATATTAGATATGGAATGATCAATGTCTGCCTCATTTTCAGCATTGGTTTAAAGTAAAAGAAGCAGGGTACACATTTTTCTTTAAGAAGTACATTGCCACTTTTCCTGGTCAAAATGGGCAATGTATCTGGTCCTATTTTATCACTCCTGCATGGCTTAAATTTTATTTCTGAAAAATTTCTGATAATTTATTTTATATCAATGGCTATATTTTGAAGAGTCAATGCATATTTGAGCCTTGGAAATTTATAATAACTGGACTTTGCAAGTTTGATAAACTATTATTCATAGGCATGTCTGACATATTATAAGACAATTCTTTACAACACTCTAACATCTCTAGATTGAATCTTAGTAGACACTATAAAGTTAATTTTTAAACTATATGCGTAAGAAATTGATTTTAGAGGAAGTATGAAGATTTAAATATCTATCATTTTAATGTGCCTTTAGGGGCTTCATGACTGAACAGATAAATGGTAGTTAAAGTAAGTAAAACTTTTGTAATGCCAAGAAAAGAAAACAAGTTTGATTCACAGCAGTGGCGGGTTTGTAGTAGCAACTGTACCAATTAGCATCAGAAAAACAGCTCCTCTTCCATGGGATAATGACTGATATAGATAATCACATGGATAATAATGATGTTGAGTCTAGCTTCCCCTGATGGCTCAGTGGTAAGGAATCACCTGCAATGAAGGAGACGCAGGAGATGTGGGTTTGGTCCATGGGTTGGGAAGATTCTCTGGAGGAAGGCATGGCAATCGACTCCAGTATTCTTGTCTGGAGGATCCCGTGGACAGAGGAGCCTGGAAAGCTACATCCCATAGGTTCACAAAGAGTTGGAAATGACTGAGGTGACTTAAAGTGAAGAAGAACTTAAAAGCCTATGGGTGAAAGTGAAAGAGGAGAGTAAAAAAGCTGGCTTGAAACTCAGCATTCAAAAAACTAAGATCATGGCATCCGGTCCCATCACTTCATGGCGAATAGATAGGGAATAAAGGAAAGAGTGCAGACTTGATTTTGGGGGGCTCCAAAATCACCACAGATGGTGAATGCAGCCATGAAATTAAAAGATGCTTACACCTTGAAAGAAAAGCTATGACCAATCTTGACAGCGTGTTAAAAAGGAAAGACATTACCTTGCCAACAAAGGTCTGTCTGGTCAAAGCTATGGTTTTTCCAGTAGTCATGTATGGATATGAGAGTTGGGCCATAAAGAAAGCTGAGCACTGAAGAATTGATGCTTTTGAACTGTGGTGTTGGAGAAGACTCTTGAGAGTCCCTTTGACAGCAAGAACAAACCATTCAATTCTAAAGGAAATCAGTCCTGAATACTCATTGGAAGGACTGAAGCTGAAGCTCCAATACTTTGGCCACCTGATGTGAAGAACTGACTGACTGGAAAAGACCCTGGTGCTGGGAAAGATTGAAGGCACGAGGAGAAGGGGGCCACAGAGGATGAGATGTTTGGATGTCATCAGTTTGAGTGGGCTCTGGGAGTTGGTGATGGACAGGAAAGCCTGGCTTTCTGCAATCCATGGAGTCAAACAGTTAGACACGACTGAGTGACTGAACTGACTGACTTTTTGTTCAAAAATAAAATTCTAAATTTGCTGTCAATAGATGCTTCTTAAATTGGTCTTTTTCTAAAAGACACATAGTAATAAAATAGTCCTGCAATGAGTATACTAATATGTCAAGTGGCAGTGGAAATCAAAGTTAAATAAAGGATCCTAGTTCAAGTTTTATTCAGGCATATTTATTCATTGCCAATATATCCCAGTAGGTCTGTTTCCTCGTTATAGAGATTCTTCCCTAGGAAAAGTTAAAGTTATGAGACTACTTTAAAACTTCTACTTTACCTTTTCCGTAATAGGAAATGAAAGGCTTTTGGGATAACAGTTAAGAGCTCTTGATACCCACATAATGGGTATTTCCTAACTGTTGCAATGCAAATTCGCTTATACTTTTACATTTTGAATTTCTCTTGAGCAACTTGTTTCCTTTAAACATTGTGTTTTGTTTTCCATTTCAAAGGCAAATAAAACACAATGAGCTTACTTTTTAATCCCAAGTACTTTTCCCTTGAACTGGAGGAGTAACAGTGACCATATTAAACTAAGGTAGAAATTTCTTACTGATGAGGCTTTAAATGAAGAAGTAAAAATTTTCATATGAATTATTTCACTGTACTCCCACAAAATCCTGTGAGTTGGGCATATGCCATCCCCATAGGCCACTTTAAAGATGAAGTGACTTTAAAAAGTTTACACAGTCAGGATATGACAAGAACACTGATCCTGTCCATTTCTTATAAAGTGCACTGTTTTACGTCTGGGTCCAAAATAAATATAAACAGATAAAGTTAAGCCAAATTCACAACTTGTAAATGGTTTAGGAACTAATGAGACATTTTTATAAGCCGTTGACACACTTCAAATTATCCTCAGAGCAATGTTAAGTGTTGAAAGGTTCAATTAAGTTCAGTTCAGTTCAGTCGCTCAGACGTGTCTGACTCTTTGCGACCCCATGAATTGCAGCACGCCAGGCCTCTCTGACCATCACAAACTCCCGGAGTCTACCCAAACCCATGTCCATCGAGTTGGTGATGCCATCCAACCATCTCATCCTCTGTCATCCCCTTCCCCTCCTGCCCCCAATCCTACCCAGCATCAGGGTCTATTCCAATGAGTCAACTCTTCGCATGAGGTGGCCAAAGTATTGGAGTTTCAGCTTCAACATCAGACCTTCCAATGAACACCCAGGATTGATCTCCCGTAGGATGAATTGATTGAATCTCCTTGCAGTGCAAGGGACTCTCAAGAGTCTTCGCCAACACCACAGTTCAAAAGCATCAATTCTGCGGCACTCAGCCTTCCTCACCGTCCAACTCTCACATCCATACATGACCACTGGAAAAACCATACGTTGACTAGACGGACTTTTCTTGGCAAAGTAATGTCTTTGCTTTTAAATATGCTATCCAGGTTGGCCATAATCTTCCTTCCAAGTAGTAAGTGTCTTTGAATTTCATGGCTGAAATCATCATCATCAGTGATTCTGGAGCCCCCAAAAATAAAGTCTGACACAGTTTCCCCATCTATTTCCCATGAAGTGATGGGACCGGATGCCATGATCTTAGCTTTCTGAACTTTAAGCTTTAAGGCAACTTTTTCACTCTCCTCTTTCACTTTCATCAAGAGGCTCTTTAGTTCTTCTTCACTTTCCACCATAAGGGTGGTGTCATCCGCATATCTGAGGTTATTGATATTTCTCCTGGCAATCTTGATTCCAGCTTGTGTTTCTTCCAGCCCAGCGTTTCTCATGATGTACTCTGCATATAAGTCAAATAAGCAGGGTGACAATATACAGCCTTGACGTACTCCTCTTCCTATTTGGAACCAGTCTGTTGTTCCATGTCGAGTTCTAACTGTTGCTTCCTGACCTGCATACAGACTTCTCAAGAGACAGGTCAGATGGTCTGGTATTCCCATCTCTTTCAGAATTTTCCACAGTTTATTGTGATCCACACAGTCAAAGGCTTTGGCATAGTCAATAAAGCAGAAATAGATGTTTTTCTGGAACTCTCTTGCTTTTTCGATGATCCAGCAGATATTGGCAATTTGATCTCTGGTTCCTCTGCCTTTTCTAAAACCAGCTTGAACATCTGGAAGTTCATGGTTCACGTATTGCTGAAGCCTGGCATGGAGAATTTTGAGCATTACTTTACAAGCGTGTGAGATGAGTGCAATTGTGTGGTCGTTTGAGCATTCTTTGGCATTGCCTTTCTTTGGGATTGGAACGAAAACTGACCATTTCCAGTCCTGTGGCCACTGCTGAGTTTTCCAAATTTGCTGGCATATCGAGTGCAGCACTTTCACAGCATCACCTTTGAGGATTTGAAATAGCTCAACTGGAATTCCATCACCTCCACGAGCTTTGTTTGCAGTGGTGCTTTCAAAGGCCCACTTGACTTCACATTCCAGGATGTCTGGCTCTAGGTGAGTGATCACACCATCGTTTTTATCTGGCTCATGAAGATCGTTTTTGTACAGTTCTTCTGTGTATCCTTGCCACTTCTTCTTAATATCTTCTGCTTCTGTTAGGTCCATACCATTTCTGTCCATTATCGAGCCTATCTTTGCATGAAATATTCCTTTGGTATCTCTAATTTTCTTGAAGAGATCTCTAGTCTTTCCCAATCTGTTTTTTTCCTCTATTTCTTTGCACTGATGGCTGAGGAAGGCTTTCTTATCTCTCCTTGCTATTCTTTGGAACTCTGCATTCACATGGGAATATCTTTCCTTTTCTCCTTTGCTTCTCTTCTCTTCCCAGCTATCTGTAAAGCCTCCTCAGACAGACATTTTGCTTTTCTTGCATTTCTTTTCCATGGGGATTGCCTTGATCCCTGTCTCCTGTACAATGTCACAAACCTCTGTCCATAGTTCATCAGGCACTCTGTCTATCAGATCTAGTCCCTTAAATCTATTTGTCACTTCTACTGTATACTCATAAGGGATTTGATCTAGGTCATACCTGAATGGACTAGTGGTTTTCCCTACTTTCTTCAATTTAAGTCTGAATTTGGCAATAAGCAGTTCATGATCTGAGCCACAGTCTGCTCCCGGTCTTGTTTTTGCTGACTGTATAGAGCTTCTCCATCTTTGGCTGCAAAGAATATAATCAATCTGATTTCGGTGTTGACCATCTAGTGATGTCCACGTGTACAGTCTTCTCTTGTGTTGTTGGAAGAGGGTGTTTGCTATGACCAGTGCGTTCTCGTGGCAAAACTCCATTAGCCTTTGCCCTGCTTCATTCTGTACTCCACGGCCAAATTTGCCTGTTACGCCAGGTGTTTCTTGACTTCCTACTTTTGCATTCCAGTCCCCTATAATGAAAAGGACATCTTTTTTGGGTGTTAGTTCTAGAAGGTCTTGTAGGTCTTCATAGAACGGTTCAACTTCAGCTTCTTCGGCATTACTGGTCGGGGCATAGACGTGGATTACTGTGGTATTGAATGGTTTGCCTTGGAAATGAACAGAGATCATTCTGTCGCTTTTGAGATTGCATCCAAGTACTGCCTTTCAGACTCTTTTGTTGACCATGATGGCTACTCCATTTCTTCTAAGGGATTCTTGCCCTCAGTAGTAGATATAATGGTCATCTGAGTTAAATTCACCCATTCCAGTCCATCTTAGTTCACTGATTCCTAGAATGTCGACGTTCACTCTTGCCATCTCCTGTTTGACCACTTCCAATTTGCCTTGATTCATGGACCTAACATTCCAGGTTCCTATGCAATATTGCTCTTGACAGCATCGGACTTTGCGTCTATCACCAGTCACCTCC
This sequence comes from Giraffa tippelskirchi, assembly GCF_054371585.1. NCBI lineage: Eukaryota > Metazoa > Chordata > Mammalia > Artiodactyla > Giraffidae > Giraffa > Giraffa tippelskirchi. The sequence goes on from NC_137289.1 coordinate 68,662,689, forward strand.
ACAGCTGGGTATCATTTTTGCTTTGGCTCCATCCCATCATTCTTTCTGGAGTTATTTCTCCACTGATCTCCATTGGCGTATTGGGCACCTACTGACCTGGGGAGTTCATCTTTCAGTGTCCTATCTTTTTGCCTTTTCATACTGTTCATGAAAGGTTAGACATTTTTAATTAAATAGTTGTCTATGAAGTAGAATCAGGAGCATGGGTCTAGGTTCTACTAAATATGAGTTCTGTGACTTTGGCCAAGTTTCATACTGTTTCTGAGCCTTCATTTTCTCATTTGGAATATGGGAACAGCAGCATCAACCTCAACTATTCTGAAAATCTAAATGACAATGACGTAGTAAGCACAGATGAAAATGCTTATCATGAAACTTAGAAGGTATCAAACTCTCATTTCAATGTTAGCTGGGCCTTCTGCCACTTATCTGAAAAATTATTGCCACAAAAATGCAAGTTAGTCAAACATCTTAGGTTTTGTCATTTTCAGAACATCCTGGATCATGCCATATTATGAAATTTTTAATAAATACAGAGTATAGGTCACTAATTATGAATAGCCATTAAGAAGAATATAAAATGCTATGAATCTGATATGAAGCCAATTTTATAGCTATTTTTAAAAATAATAGGTTGACTTCTGGGGTTTATTATCATACCATTGCCTGTTGAGTTAACATAGTTTGTGGCCCTATGCCTCCTCATGCAATTAAAACATGTATTCAATATGCCAATAAAACATAAATTGTCTTCTGTTAACCTATTAACACTCAGGGGTTTTGAGAAACACCTGAAATGTATTAAAGCTGTTTCTAATAACTTTCTAAATTCAGATTACAACTGAAACATGATTGGTATTGTAATTAATATTAGCACACATGAAATAAGAAATTCTGTGAATAAAAATAGATTTACCACTCAATGAACATACATTAATAAAATAAATACTCACAGATATTTCTTTTCACAGTAGAAAAATATTTCTGCATCTAATTTCAGCAGTAAAAATAAAATATATATATTTTTTTATTTTTTGACTTTAATTCAAAAAGTTCATAGTAAATAAGAAAAATTTCTTACTTCATAAAGCTTTAACAGAGAGTACACTAGAGAGCCTAAATAGAGAGAAGAAAGCTAGAATTCCTTGGGAAATAATATTTTTAAAGAATCAAAACTATAAATATAATGGAGTTCAAATACATCACAGGTAGGTATAATCTGTAAATTTATTTTTTACATAGTGTTTGCTATGGCTTGGAAAGAAAAAACTAAATTCAGTAAAATATAGACAAATCTATACCTATTAGGTTGACTGAAATTTTGAGGAATGTGTTTGTCTGGAAGTTTAGTTTCTACTCTATTTCAGTAGCCTTAGTATAAACTTAGAAGTGAATTGAGAGAGAGAATGAGAGAGAAAGAATGAATGATTTATAACTGGGCTATACATAATAATACTGTTTTTTGCACAGTTATTTTTCTCTTCAGAATTTAATATCTTCACCATGATTTTTATTCTTCTGTGATTTATAATATATTAAAGAATGAAAATTAATCAATGAAGAGTTGAAAATCAGCATACATTTATATATCTTTTCTAAAGCAAATCATTTTCATGACTAGTATTCCTCATTCCAACAAAACTCACATGTAACTATAATTTAATAAACGGTCTCTTGTAAGAATATTTCCCATTTTTCCAGCAATAATTAACAATTTTCAAAAATATTGTGACTACTAGTTTTTATAATTATATGGAATCTAAATTCCAAAACATGAGTCAATTCATACTATCTAAACAAGCAGGTTTACTAAGGCAGGAGAAATGGGAGATGGGATATTCATTCTAACTGCTCTGTGCTACTTAAGGGTTTAAAAATGATGTGAGGGACAAATTGGGAAGAATGAAAATAGGATTTTACTACTTTGTTACTCCTGTGTGTCAGTGTTTGTTTTCACTGGAGCCAGAGGGAGAGACTAAAGTAGAGTGCTTTATATGATAGTTTAATTGAAAGTGTTCAGAATAGAGCTTACATTTTATAAAGTGTTTGTATGAGTATCTTAACAGATTTATTGAGATATAATAAAAAGGCCACAAAGTTCACACTTTTATGTGTGCAATTTGTTGCTTTTTTGTTCGTGTTTTTTTTTTTTTTTAATTTCAGCGCTATCAAATATGGTCTTTTGGTTATTCACTTGAATGCTTAGAGTTATTTACCCTGACTCTAACTTCTCATCACGTTTTAATATTCTCTAGCTTTAAAAACTCCCACCCTAACATCTATCTGACGCTTTGGGGATTGTTGAGACCAACAACAACAACAAAAAAAAAAAACATTGTACAGTCTTAAGAATGAAATCCCATACATCCTCACAGCTTCCCATATTGCTAGAAAAAAGAATGCGAATTTGCATATTTTCATTGTATTGTTACTGGCAGTAAAAAAAAGATTATCAACTGCATGTATTCATGTGTCTCAACAATTGACATTTTGTTCCTAACCATATATAATAAACAATTGATTAACATATAGTGCATTTTCATCAGCTTGGAATTTAGAACATATTATGTTGGAAATCCTTTCTGAGTCATTTATCATAATATAATCATAAAAAATCATAACCAGAGAATGTGCTAACCATTGGACAATTGCACTCATCTTCCATGCTAGTAAAGTGAAAGTTGCTCAGTCATGTCCAACTCTTTGGACCTATGAACTGTACAGTCCATGGAATTCTCCAGACCAGAATATTGGAGTGGGTAGCGACTCCCTTCTTCAGGGGATCTTCCCAACCCAGGGATCGAACTCAGATCTCCCACATTGCAGGCAGATTCTTTACCAACTGAGCCACCAGGGAAGCCCAAGGATAATGGATTGGGTAGCCTATCCATTCTCCAGTGGATCTTCCTGACCCAGGAATCATACCAGGGTCTCCTGCATTGCAGGTGGATTCTTTACCAGCTGAGTCACAAGGGAAGCCCTCCGTCTGACCTACTGTGACCCCATGCTAGTAAGGACATGCTTAAAATCTTGCATGCTAGGCTTCAACATTATGTGAAAAAAGAGCTTCCAGATGTCCAAGCTGGGTTTAGAAAAGGAAGAGGAACTATAGATCAAATTGACAATATTTGCTGGATTATAGAGAAAGCAAGGGAATTTCAGAAAAAAATATCTACCTTTGTTTCATTAACTACACTAAAGCCTTTGACTGTGTGGATCATGACAAACTATGGAAAGCTCTTAGAGAGATGAGAATACCAGTCCATCTTACCTGTCTCCTGAGAAACCTGTATGTGGGTCAAGACGCAACAGTTAGAACTCAGTATGGAATAACTGATTGGTTCAAAAATGAGAAAGGAGTACGACAGGGCTGTCTGCTGTCACCCTGTTTGTTTCATCTATATACTGAACATATGATGAGAAATGCCAGGCTGGATGAGTCACAGGCTGGAATCAAGATAGGCAGGAGAAACAACAACAACCACAGATATATGGATGATATCACTCTAATGGCAGAAAGTGAAGAGAAACTGAAGAACTTCTTGATGATGGTGAAGGAGGAGAGTGAAAGAGCCAACTTAAGACTAAATATTAAAAAAAAAAAAAACTAAGATCAAGGCATCCAGCCCCAATACTGCATGGCAAATAGAGGGGGAAATGGTGGAAGTAGTGACAGATTTCCTTTTCTTGTGCTCCAAAATCACTATGGATGGTGACTGCAGCCATAAAATCAGAAGACGATTGTTTCTTGGCAGGAAAGTGATGATAAACCTAGACAGTGTGTTGAAAAGCAATTCTCTATTTTGTCTGTCCTTGCATCTAACCATTTATCCCTCCATTCATCTATCCTTCAGCCTATGATTTGGTTCTATTGAATTGTGGAATACTAATTTCTGTGCTATAGAAATTAGTATGAATAAACTCTTGAACATTTATTGTGTAAAAAAAAAAGAATATCACCTAATGGTGTTGATACAAACAGAGGAAAGGGGGCCATCATGTTATGAAGTTCTTTAAAAAAAATATTTCTTGCATTAGATCAGAATGTAAACCAGCAAGCTTGGTACAGTATGGTATTACATTGGGTTCCAGTGCAATTTGAGCCAGAAATTACAAGGAAATTATAATTAACTTCCACATGCAATGGAACATTTATTTTCATTCAAAATATTTATTATTTGCTTATCATACCTAGTAGGTATGCTCCTAGGTACTGTATTATATAAAGACAGTTATGTAAAAGCCTTACACTTGCAGGATTTATAACCTACTTTCCTGGTATTTAGGTTAAATACTCTTTTATGGAAAGCAAAGTACTATTATTAAAAACTCCATTTAAAAACATGAGGAAACTGAGGCTCAGAACTGTCCATTGACTTGTCCCAGGTCACACAACTAGAAAGCCTCAAGGAGCAAGAATTCAGACCCAAACAGTCTAGCTCCAGAGTCCATGCTTTTACAAAAACGGGCTCTGTATATACAGTGTTTTCTATAGTGAATACTTAATAAGTAAAGAGAGCATTAGAACATAATTCCAGTAGACTATGGAATTTTATGCTGGGAAATCATTCGACCATGTTTCAAATTTATGTCAATAAAATGATAAGCAATATAAGAAAAGACAAACCTTCCATTCACATCAATATCATGCTGTATGCTATGAAAATATATTTTTGAAGTGTGAATTCCAGCTTTCGTACAAAGTAAAAATAATTGCATTTCTCATAGCTATAACACTTAATGTTGTCCGTGCATGTGTCCTTAGTCGCTCAGTCGTGTCTGACGCTTTGTGACCCCATGGACTGTAGCCCGCCAGGCTCTTTGTCCATGGAATTTTCCAGGCAAGAATACTAGAGTAAATTGCCATTTCCTACTCAAGTAACTGAAAAAGAACAAATGAATGAACTTGTCTTTCGGGTCATCAAAATTTTGGTATGTAAGTATCAATAAGAGCTCTATTTTGATGCCAAATATTTGTTAATTTTGGAATTTAAATCATACCAACAATCATTAAGGATAAACTTGATATGATGAATAAAATGTTTTTCAGTTGTGCTAAAATTATTAATTTTATATAATAAATTATGGAAAATACTATAATAAATATGAAAAGGAACAATCATTTTAGTAAATATAAAATGTTGGTGATATATTTATTTTTAATAAAAAATGCATTTTTCTCTACAGATGCTTTTCCATCTATAAATGCAATTCATATCTTTTAAAGGCTCAATTCACTGTTGCTATAATAGGAATTTGAATTATGTGAAAGTGAAAGTGAAGTCGCTCAGTCGTGCCCGCCTCTTTGCGACCCTATGGATGGTAGCCTACCAGGCTCCGCCGACCATGGGATTTTCCAGGCAAGAATACTGGAGTGGGCTGCCATTTCCTTCTCCAGGGGATCTTCCCAACCCAGGGATTGAACCTGGGCCTCCTGCATTGCAGACAGACGCTTTACCGTCTGAGCCACCAGGGAAGCCCCTGAATTATGTGAATCCCCTTATATTCCCTAGGAGATCCCGTAAAATTGCATTCAACATGAAAATATAGCAGCTAATGCCATAAAATGAATTTATTTTCTAATAAATATTTTCAGATGGCATTTTTAACAAAAAAAAAAGTGTAATCTTTAACCAAAAAGCCAGAAACCAAAAAGTGGCACCCAAAAGTTGCCACATTTAGCTTCTCTGGGTAAGAAAGTATGCAAAAAGTAAGTATATTCCTTTTTAGTACTTACTATAACAAAGTTTTGAATTGTCTGGTAATAAATATGTGGCTCATAAATGTTCAGTTCAGTTCCGTTCAGTCGCTCAGTCGTGTCTGACTCTTTGCAACCCCATGGACCGCAGCACGCCAGGCTTCCCTGTCGATAACCAACTCCCGGAGCATACTCAAACTCATGTCCATCGTCAGTGATGCCATCCAACCATCTCATCCTCTGTCATCCCCTTCTCCTCCCGCCTTCCATCTTGCCTAGCATCAGGGTCTTTTCCAATGAGTCAGTTCTTCACATCATGTGGCCAAAGATTGGAGTTTCAGCTTCAACATCAGTCATTCCAATGAACACACAGGACTGATTTTCTTTAGGATTGGCTGGTTGGATCTCCTTGCAGGCCTAGGGACTCTCAAAAGTCTTCTCCAATACTACAGTTCAAAAGTATCAATTCTTTGGCACTCAGCTTTCTTTATCGTCCAGCTCTCACATCCATACATGACTACTGGAAAAACCATAGCTTTGACTAGAAGGATGTTTGTTGGTAAAGAAATATCTCTGTGTTTATTTATTTATTTATTTATTTTTAGCTTGCACAAAATGACACAAGTTTATTTATTTTTTACTGTGGTATAGTTGTTCTACAATGTCATGTTAGTTTCTGCTGTACAACGAAGTGAATCAGCTATCTGTATCCATACATTCCCTCCCTCTCAGACCTCTGTCCCCCATGTTCCATGACAAATGAACACTTTTTTTTTTTTTTTTTTACTTTACAATATTGTTTTGGTTTTGCCATACATTGACACGAATCCGCCATGGGGGTACATGTGTTCCCCTTCCAGTACCCCGCTCCTACCTCCCTCCCCATCCCATCCCTCTGGGTCATCCCCGTGCACCAGCCCCGAGCACCCTGTATCATGCATCGAACCTGGACTGGCGATTTGTTTCACATATGCTAATTTACATGCTTCAATGCCATTCTCCCATATCATCCTGCCCTCGTCCTCTCCCATACAGTCCAAAAGACTGTTCTATACAACTGTGTCTCTTTTGCTATCTCACATACAGGGTTATCTTTACCAAATTTCTAAATTCCATATATATGCATTAGTATACTGTACTGGTATTTTTCTTTCTGGCTTACTTCACTCTGTATTCATCTTCACTCCAGTTTCACCCACCTCATTAGAACTGATTCGAATGTATTCTTTTTAATGGCTGAGTAATATTCCATTGTGTATATGTACCACAGCTTCCTTATCCATTCGTCTGCTGATGGGCATCTAGGTTGCTTCCATGTCCTGGCTACTATAAACAGTGCTGCAATGAACATTGGGGTACATGTATCTCTTTCAATTCTCGTTTCCTCAGTGTGAATGCCCAGTAGTGGGATTGCTGGGCCATATGGTAGTTCTATTTCCAGTTTTTCTGAGGAATCTACACACTGTTCTCCATGTCTCTGCTTTTTAATAAGCTGTCTAGGTTGGTCATAGCTTTTGTTCAGAGGAGCAAGCATCTTTTAATTTCATGGCTCTAGTCATCATCTGCAGTGATTTTGAAGCCCCCCAAAATAAAGTCTCTCACTGTTTCCATTGTTTCCCCATCTGTTTGCCATGAAGTGATGGGACTGGATGCCATGATCAAAGTTTTCTGGATTTTGAGTTTTAAGCCAATTTTTTCACTCTCCTCTTTCACTTTCATCAAGAGGCTTTTTAGTTCCTCTTCACTTTCTTCCATAAGGATGATGTCATCTGCATATCTGAGGTTATTGATATTTCTCCCTGCAATCGTGATTCCAGCTTGTGCTTCATCCAGCCCTGCATTTCACATGATGTAATCTGCATATCATTTAAATAAGCAGGGTGACAATATACAGCCTTGACGTATTCCTTTCTCAGTTTGGAACCAGTTTGTTGTTCCATGTCCAGTTCTAACTGCTGCTTCTTGACCTGCATACAGATTTCTCAAGCAGTTCAGGTGGTCTGTTTTTCCCATCTCTTTAAGAATTTTCCTGTTTGTTGTGATCCACACAGTCAAAGGCTTTGGCGTAGTCAATAAAGCAGAAGTAGATGTTTTTCTGGAATTCTCTTGCTCTTTCAATGATCTAGTGGATGTTGGCAATTTGATCTCTGGTTCCTCTGCCTTTTCTAAATCCAGCCTGAACATTTGGAAGTTCATAGTTCATGTGCTTTTGAAACCTGGATTGGAGAATTTTGAGCATTACTTTGCTAGCGTGTGAGATGAATGCAATTGTGCAGTAGTTTGAGCATTCTTTGGCATTGCCTTTCTTTGGGATTGGAATGAAAACTGACCTTTTGCAGTCCTGTGGCCACTGCTGAGCTTTCCATATTAAATGTTAAGTACCTTGAATTTACTCAATAAAACTGGATAGCTTGGTCACCAAGAAAGAGTTTTTTTTGTTTCATTTATTTTGAGTTGTATCATATAAACTGGAAGTCCTGCAGTCTCAAAATTTTAAAAAGAATGAATGTTTGAGGGAAAGAACACTTTTAACATGACCAAAGTGAGAAAGTAGCTGTTGAGGAGGAGAGAAAATGTGTTTTCTTGAAAATAAAAGTTTCACATCACTTTGTAAGCAATAATTAATAGTATTTTGGAAGGATATATTTTCAGATGATCATACGACATCTCCAAACTTCAGTAAATTAGACTATCCATCATCTCTCCTGAACTATGAAAGTCCTGCACTTGAAGACATTCACAGGTATGGTATATAACTAAGAATCAACATCTGATATTGAGATTAATATTACTTTAATCTGAAAAAAGTAGTCAGCAAACATTCTTTTCCCTCCTGTACACCCAACTACAGTGAATCCATCCATCTTGCATTTAAGGTGCATCCACAAAAGGAGGACTGTGTAGCCCAAAGTGGCTCCTGTGCATATATCTACTTTGATTTTGACAATTCATTGAGCTGGATAAAGTCTGTTTTTTCAAGGCTGTTAAAATCTTCTTTTCTAGCTGCTTGAAAATACATTGTGTGAATGTTTCTAAATTCAACTTCCAAAAATCTGTCTCTGTATTCTTACCACAATGGGTTTCAAACTTCTCTCTGGAAGATGGGTAGGGGAAACTATTTACTCCGACTTCTTAGAAACAGCAACAACAACAAAAGAGAAAATATTATTTACCTTTCTATATGTTACCTGGAAATGTAAACCATAAATATACCCTGTTTAGATTATACTATGCCACATATCAGCTTTTAACATATAGCATGATCACACATGGGGACTTCCCAGGTTGTGCTGGTGGTAAAGATCCTGCCTGCCAATGCAGGAAATATAAGAGACTTGGGACAAGTGCTCAGGGCTGGTGCAATGGGATGACCCAGAGGGATGGGATGGAGAGGGAGGTGGGAGGAGGGTTCAGGATTGGGAACACATGTAAACCCATGGCTGATTCATATCAATGCATGGCAAAAACCACTACAATATTGTAAAGTAATTATCCTCCAACTAAAATAAAAAAAAAAAAGAGAGATGTGGATTCCATCCTTGGGTAGAGAAGATTCCCTGGAGGAGGGCATGGCAACGCACTCCAGTATTCTTGCCTAGATAATCCCATGGACAGAGGAAACCAATGGACTACAGTCCACAGGGTCGCAAAAAGTCAGACATGACTGAAATGACTTAGCATGCATGCATGCATGATCACATCATATCCCAGAACAAGTGAAAATACAACTAAGCAAAGGGACAATGCTAAAGTACATAAAAAACAGAATCATTTTGAACGTATTGATGAGCAAAGAAGCTGGAAGCTAGATTGATCCAGAGGCCCAGTAGTAACTCAATCTATGTGTATAGAACAAGACCAATTAAGACAAAAAGAGAATGGCTGAAGTGGAATCCCAGCTTTTCCCAGGAAAACCTGAAACAGAAATATATGATTTGCAATGACCCTAAGGAATGCAGTGGTGTGGCTTGAGCTGACTAGTACCTGCTTGTGAGAGTAACAAGATATCTTTATAATGATATCTTATATTTTAATGTTTTTTGAGATGTTATCTTCTTTGCTTGATATATTGTCTGTTATAATATGCAGTATAAGGCTATATAAAATATGTTAAAGTGATTACAGTAATAATAATAATACAATTTATATTTGGAATAGTAAGATCATTATCAGTTCTTTCAAGATTTAATTTAAAGTTTATCTTTCTTGGTTATTGCTAAATATGATCCCTAGGGATCCCTTGTGTAATTCAGTGAAAGATGAAATGGGCACGAGAGGGCTGAGAACATGTGACCATATAGATATGGTTACATACCATACACATTATTTGAGGCAAATAAAGGAGTCCCCAAATAACTCATTTTCCTATCTAATGCTTTGACTTTTAGCACCATTGTACTTACATTAATCAGAAAACATTGTAGTGGTAACTGCACTAAATCACAGGACATTTCTTTAAATGACAAGAATTCACTCATTGGATCTTGACCATAGATTGATTAGAAACACATCAAATGCTTATGTATTTTCCTCACAGCTATTGGCTATGAGCAGGTAGATAGCCTACATGCAGAGAATAACAACCACCACAAAAAATACAATAAACACCTGTGTAATCAAAAATATAAGGTGGAAAAAAGCAAACTCCAAGTCAGATGCTAAAATTGTACAGATTTTTTAACTCCCACATATTTACACTTTAAAAGTCGATGTTTACTTAGTGATATAATAAAGCCATGGAAACTTTCTGCCTCCTCTTACCTATATTATTAGTTATGTATTTAGAAATTCAGGAATCTCTTTCTAAACTTTTTATTTTTACTATATATATCCGTTACATATATAGATATATGATCTCATTTATCTAGAAAGGGAGGAGTTGGGAACATTATAAAGCACGTACAACTAATTTTTTTTTGGAAAATAAAATAAAAACAAATCCTCTAAACAACTATATATATATATATATATATATATATATATTCATCTCAATTCCACCTTCAGCTCATGTCAGTGAAAATATTAATAGACAACATAGTCATCAGAATTACTCTGTCACAGTTCTGCAGAGATTTTGCTAATTCTTTTCAAGTCCATTTCATTAGTTGGAAAAAATAAATATTTTCAAAAGTCAAATCCTGATTAATAAGTGGGGGATTTGAATAAATTACATCCTTCCCATGCTCAATGAATTTTAAAAGAATTTCACTACAACCCATTGCCAGGCAACTAGGCTCTATCCTTAGGAATTTCAACAACATACTCATATTAAATTGACAAGTTGAACAAATACTTTACTGAGTATTTCAGCCTTGTAAGATTTTAAATAAGTGGAATTTTTCTCATTAACTCTATTAATCATCTTTAAATACAAGATTATGCATATCTAATACATTGATGCTGTTATTTTAGACCTCCAGAAAGTTATGTCTATTATAGTATGTTTGTCAGTAAAGTGCAACCACTTAAAGGCAAATTAAAATTTTATACTGGATTTGTATATGATTGAAATTTTGTGAAGATTATATGTCATTTTGACTGATAAATTGACAACTTGCTATTTCTGTGAAGTTTTTTTTTTCCATAGAGAATGTTTGCTTATAAATTATAGCAGCCAAAGGATTTTCATTCTGTGTGTATTAATTTTCTTTTTCTAGCTCTAGGTTTTAGATTTATCACTGTGGGCCAATTGCCCATGAAAGCTTGAGAAAGAAAGATAATTTAGTGCTCTGATGAAGGACTCAGAGAATATCAGTATATCTATTTTGGAAAAATGTTCATTCCAAAACACAAGGTTTGAAATATCTTCAAAATTATGGGCCTTATGGGAGAGCAAGCCTAACAGTCTCCTAAAGACTTTTTAGGCCCTGTGCTGTGCATACACTCAATGATTTACACCCCAGTCCTCTACATTTTATAAACCATTACACAGTTGAACTGACAAGCAAACAAATAGAACAATAACCACTAATTGCAGTAATTGCAATGAAACTTTACTGAAAAAAAGTCAATAGAAGTAAAATGTGTTAAAGAAATTATTTGTATATTTAAGCACTGTTGTTCTTAGTGTGCTAACATACCAGAGACAATAATTAATTTCTAAAAAATAATATACGCTATTACTTTTTAACTTTACATGTATCAATATTAATATACAAGTATCATCCCTTTCAAGAAAGAAACTAGGGCATTTTTATTCAATAACAGCATGAAAGTTATCTATCATCTGAAAAATGCGTAATTATATGTAAGTCACCTACAATGGTACAATAAACTGAAAATCACTGAAATGTGTTATTTAAAAAATTAACAATGCTTTGCACAACAAAGGAAACTATAAGCAAGGTGAAAAGACAGCCTTCAGAATGGGAGAAAATAATAGCAAACGAAGCAACAGACAAACAATTAATCTCAAAAATATACAAGCAACTCCTGCAGCTGAATTCCAGAAAACTAAACGACCCAATCAAAAAATGGGCCAAAGAACTAAACAGACATTTCTCCAAAGAAGAAATACAGATGGCTAACAAACACATGAAAAGATGCTCAACATCACTCATTATTAGAGAAATGCAAATCAAAACCACAATGAGGTATCATTTCACACCAGTCAGAATGGCTGCTATCCAAAAGTCTACAAGCAATAAATGCTGGAGAGGGTGTGGAGAAAAGGGAACCCTCTTACACTGTTGGTGAGAATGCAAACTAGTACAGCCACTATGGAGAACAGTGTGGAGACTCCTTAAATAACTGGGAATAGAACTGCCATATGACCCAGCAATCCCACTGCTTGGCATATACACCGAGGAAACCAGAATTGAAAGAGACGCGTGTACCCCAATGTTCATCACAGCACTGTTTACAATAGCCAGGACATGGAAGCAACCTAGATGTCCATCAGCAGACGAATGGATAAGGAAGCTGTGGTACATATACACAATGGAATATTACTCAGCCATTAAAAAAATACATTTGAATCGGTCCTACTGAGATGGATGAAACTGGAGCCCATTATACAGAGTGAAGTAAGCCAGAAAGAAAAACAACGATACAGTATACTAATGCATATATATGGAATTTGAAAGATGGTAACGATAACCCTATATGCGAGACAGAATAAGAGACACAGATGCATAGAACAATTTTATGGACTCTGAGGGAGAAGGTGAGGGTGGGACGTTCTGGGAGAATAGCATTGAAACATGTATATTATCATATGTGAAACAGAACACCATTCCATGTTCGATGCATGAGACAAGGGCTCAGGGCCAGGGCAATGGGATGACCCAGAGGGATGGGATGGGGAGGGAGGCGGGTGGGGGGTCCATGAAGGGGAACGCATGTAAACCCATGGCTGATTCATGTCAATGTATGGCAAAAACTATTACAATATTGTAAAGTAATTAGCCCCCAACTAAAATAAATAAATTTATTAAAAAAAATTAACAATGGTACTGCTTCTTGAACTACAGGTTTTTTTTTTTTCAGAAGTATTTGCATTTGGAAATAGCTATTCACTAGCAAAATGTAGTTCATTGATCGAAAATCATTGTATAGTATATATGTGACTATAAAAGCCCATGTTAGATGTTCATTAGAAGAAAATAACAAATGTGTTTTCATCTGAGTCATGTATTTTACATAGAGAACTCTTGAGAAAGATACATATAATACAGATTAATTTTCCACTAACACCTATACATATGTTTTTAAAAAGTAAACATAGCTGATATTTATTCAAGACAAAAATTCTGATCATTCAGTAAAGAACATGACAGCACCCCACTTCACAGTATATGCTAATTTAATAAGTGATTATTTTAAGATATTATAGGCTTTTTATAGACACTATTTCCTAATTTTGAACATTAAACTTTAATGTATTACATGGGAAATATTCACACTCATGTTCTTATCACATATATTTTCATTAAAAAGTATTTTGGTAAATCATTTGTGTTTGAATTATACCACATTTATGAAGAGTTATTTTTTAAACTATAATATTGGTTATTTATATGGTACTCATTCACCCTTTTACAATATCAAATATATATACAGTGTATTACTATATATTGAAGTTCAAGGAATATAACCCAGAATTATTTACTCCTTTACTGGCCTATCAAAGCTCATCAACTTACACTGCCTTTTACTAATGTGAAAACTTAAGCAGTACTTCCTTGGTAGTCCAGTAGCTAATAAGCTACCTTGCAATGCGGGGGACACTGGTTCAATCCCTGGTCCAGGAAAATCCCACATACCACTGGGTAGCTAAGCACGCACACCACAACTGAAGAGCCCATGCACTCTGGAGCCTGTGCTCTGTGACAAGAGAAGCCACCAAAATGAGGATCCCACATGGCAACTAGAGAGTAGCCCCAGTCATTACTACCAGAGAAAAGCCCACACAGTATTGAAGACCCAGCACAGCCATAAAAAAGTAAATAAATATTTTAAAAAGAATACATATCTTTAAAAGAAACTTAGGGAGAAGCAGATATCCTGGACTATGATCTCAAAACCCTGCATATTTGTATAACCAAATTATGATACAGTTTTCACTGGATTATTATGAGACAAAATATCAAGGCCAAAGAAGAAAAATGCTCTTATCATGAGACAGTACCAATAAGGTGATTGTGTAAGAAAAAACTTTACTTAGGTTTTATATTTCATAGTGTACTATTAGAACAAGTCTACTTTTTAAAGTGTTATTTTTAAAAAAAATGATCAATAACATAAGCAGTAACTCCTAAAACATTCAAAATAGTGAACCATAATGCCAAAGTTTTGAAACTACTGAAAAAAGAATTGTTTTTATCATTTTCAAAATGCATTTATCTTTAGTGCGATCTTTGCCCCACCAGAAAATGTAAAAATGTAAAACATCTCAGTTAGTATTTAGAAATACAAAAGCTTAAAATCTACTTATTGTAGCTTTTTATGTTTTTTTTGACATTATTTTTCAATATTAATTAAGACCTCATTGTGAACTGAGCAAAAAAATCAGGTAAGATTTCTTTTTGTGTAATAAGTGATAAAATAAGGTTTTACCATGAAAAATTATGAATTAAATATTTGGTAACATTTTTGAAATTCAAAAGTTTTCTCTTGATTTTCAGAAACATTTAATGCTACCTAAAGGTAATAACAGTTTCAAAATGTACTCTTTCTTCCCGATTGCTTTGCAAAGAAGATTCCTGAAATAGCATATATTACAATAAGTTCAAAGAATAACTCACCTAATGTCAGATTGAATTGGTAACTTAAACAAAATAGATATGGTAATCCCTGAAATATGATGGATCTGGGAACATTATGACAAAAGAATCTAAATGATATGGCAGCCCCACAATCTCATATCTATTATAAATGCCTCATCTCCTTCAATTTCTGATGATGTCACATATTTTAGATATTAATTACAAAGAGGGAGAAATTTCATCCTCACTTGACTGCCCAAAATGAGGTGGAGATGAGTAGTAATACAGTGAACTGAGATGGAAAGGCAGTTAAAAAGGAATGGGGGAAGGATTTGAGGATATAAAGTATTGCTGATTATGTTCATTTAATTACCTGTGGGAGGGATGATAAAAGGCACATTGGACTTTGAATATAATCTTTAAGCACTTCATAATCAGTAAACTTGCTTTGCTAGTGCTCTCCTAAGGAGCAGAGTCACTGAAGTCTCCTTTAATCAGTAGTCATCCCTATCCTGTCTGGTAGCAGATGTACATTTTACCAACCAACTAAGCCAGATTCTCCAGATACATAAGCTACTCCTGGGGAGTGTAATAATCATTTCTGGAAGCTACATTAACTCTTTCAGGCACTGAAGCAGTAATTTTCAACGGTATCCTCTGGCCCACCGAAAAGATACGAAAATGTCAAAATCAGCAGTTTGTGTGGGTTACTCAAAACGGCTCACTGAGTCTTCATTCCAACCTGGCATAATTTGTAGTTTAAGCAAAAAATCTCAAAAGGAGAGAACAGACAACGTGGTATTGCTCTGCCTGTGTTGGGGGCCTCCTTTGTACCATTGTTTACACCTGCTGAGTCTTAGGGAAACTATTCAGAAGACCACAAAGCAGAAAGTAATTTGTGACTATTTCAGCTTCATGGGGTTCAAAACAAGGAAATATGCAAAAGAACTCATACACAATAATTCACAGAGAAGAGAAAAAAGCCTAATTTGAATGAGGAAAAAGTAAGAGATGAAGTTAAATAGAAATGACTCATATTGGTAATTCGAAGGAAGATTGTATAGGGCTAGTCTAGACTATTATAAGGACCTTAGGTTTTGCTTTAAATGAGGAGAGGTATTAGAGATCTGAACAGAAGGATTAGCTGCTTTCTTTTTGAGAGTCTCTCTATGGAGGCTCTTTTGAGAGTAGAGTGTGGAAAGCAAGTGGGAAAATACAGAGATGATTATGAAACTATTGAAATAATTCAGGTGAGAGATAGTAGTGGCTCAGGTTAGGGTACAAATAGTGAAAGTTATGAGAAATTGGTTGTTTAATAAATTCTAGGTCCGACTTAAAGTCACAAGTAGGAAGCTTTAAAATAAATCAGATTGTCAAGCTGGCCCTAATTTTTGCTATCTCTGTCTTACAGAGTATGAAATATGTAATGGAACTCACAGAGAAGCTTTGGGGAAGTTTCAGCCAATTTTCTGAGACTTCCCTCACTGTGATCTTTAAATAAATTTTAACATTTACTTTTGTTTCTCTTAATTAGTTAATAAGCTTTTGATGGCACCGACTGTGCAGGAAGCTTTACACTAGACACTGTGAGATAATTAAATAATAATATTTAGAAAACTCTGTACTCAGACTGGAAAGGGAATGCCAGTTGATAGAAAAGCTGCTAGAAGAACTATTAAGGAATTTAATGAAAAAGAGACAGCTCAGTCAGGCTTTATCTATGACAAACTGTAAGAGAGAAAATGAAATTAAATGGTAAAGGCAAAAAAAATTTTTAGCAAAAAACATTAACATTAAAAATGCATAACTCAGATGGTAAGAAAATTATATAGCATATTTTCTTGCAATTCAATGTCATTGAAATGGACACATACACATATAACAATAACTTAGGTTTCAAATCCTAGCTGAAACATTGAATGTTAACTCAGTTCTCTCTGGAATATTATAGTTTGGTTTATATAAGTGAGTGTGAGATACTTAACTATATTTTTGCAGCTATACTATAGGATTATATGGATTCTGTAATGCCTCTTTCATGCATGGACTAACCACTAAGCATAACTGATAAATCTAATATTCATGGATGAATGAAAAGAAAAGTGATGCAGTATCACTTTCATGCTTCTCTTGCTATAACATATACAAGATATAATAAATCTAATTTATGACTCACATTTCTGTCTTTCTTGGCTATAATACACACAGTCCCTAGGGTTATTTAACTTGTTCTGCATATTTCCTATCCTTCAACTAAGAAGCAATCAGTGAAAATTTATTTGGCCCCTCCGTGCTCTATATTATTTGGCTTCTGTACAGCTAGTAGATGGAAATTTAGCTACTGTGAGGGCATTTAAATACCAATTAGGAGTTTTGTGATACAGATCAAAAGCCCCTTGGCCCTTGTATTCCAGTGAAATAAGAAAGCTAAATTTTATTAGATCATACCAATAATCACCATGTTGCTATGACAATGATAGAATCATTGGGACATACACATGCATAAATATCATATCCAAATAATACACATTATGTATATGCACACATTTATGTGTGTGCTATGGGTATACATGTATACACATGAATACACTCACACACATTGATTTTACCACAAGATAGAAGTTAGAAAATATTCCTCAAAAAAGATTAGACATGGTCACAAAAATGGCAGTAAATAATGCTGATGATTGTGAGAAATAAATATTCATCACAATTACATTTCCATGAAATAAAAGGCAGAGGTTGATCAAACAGGCTTAAGTGCAAGCAGATACAATTCTCCCCTTTGAGCCTAGAAGCATTTCTTTGCAGCTTCAGAGCAGCTACTTGCCTCTCAGTACCTGCATTCCAGTCAAGCAATAGGACCCCCAGGTAATAATAACCAAACCTATCTTGAAGCAGATACAGCTTCTACCCTCATATGAAGGAAGAAGAAGAAATCAAACAATAAGGTAGAATCACAAGCTGTGTTTTCTTCCTTCTACCCACACCCTACCCTATTTGATATAAGAACCGCAGAACTCAGAAACACACACTCATAGTGGTTTAATGCCTAAAATTTGGGAAGTAATTTTCCTTCAAGTCCCAAGGGAAACCCTTGAAGATACTACTTTGTTTCATTCACATCACTTGTTAAATCCATACAATTTTATCTCAAGACTGGATAATAAGTGTTCCTTAAGTCTAGGGGAAAATATATTGCTTGTTACACTCACATTATCTTTTTACTTAAGTGGATGATTTAAAAACTTTCTAATTATTCAGCAATTTTTTTTCCTGTAAAGGGATAGATCATAAATAATTTAGGCTTTGTAGACCATGATTTTTGTTGCAACTACTCTGGTCTGACGTTGTATTGTGAAAGCAGCCATAGACGACATATAAACAAATATGACTGTGTTCCAATAATACTTTACTTATGGACACTGAAATTTGAATTTCATATAACTTCCACACATCACAAAGCATCATCCTTCTTTTGAATTTTTTTCAACATTTTTAAAGTGTAGAAACTATTCGTAACTCACAGGCAGACTGGATACAGCTCAGGAATCATAGTCTGCTGATGCTATATTTACAATCTGAGGTCCTCTCTTGCACATGTAAGATTGTGACTAAAAGCAGAGTGGAACTGGAAGACAGGCAACGAGGTGAATGCATGCTTCTGCACACACAACACAGTTAGATACTAAATGAGACATGGCTATATGTTAACACAACTGGTTGTTAACAAACTTACCAGAACATATATAGTTGAATAAAAGCCATTTCCAAGTGATTATCCTGAGAAGTTGTAGTCATTACTCACAAGGAGGCTTCCATTGCTCACACCATTTTTGGAATGTTTAATTTGAAATTGTATTTCAAAGTAACTGCTATGAAGGCAACGGCATTTTGGAGTCTGTACATTTTGGTATATTTGTTTAAACACAATGGCACCCCACTCCAGTACTCTTGCCTGGAAAATCCCATGGACAGAGGAACCTGGTAGGCTGCAGTCCACAGGGTTGCTAAGAGTCGGACACGACTGAGCGACTTCACTCTCACTTTTCACTCTCATGCATTGGAGAAGGAAATGGCAACCCACTCCAGTGTTCTTGCCTGGAGAATCCCAGGGACTGTGGAGCCTGGTGGGCTGCCGTCTATGGGGTCGCACAGAGTCGGACACGACTGAAGCAACTTAGCAGCAGCATTACCTTTATATAATGTCTTACTTGGTGATGAAAGTGAAAGTGAACTCAAGGTGTCAGTCTCTCAGTCGTGTCCAGCTCTTTGCTACTCCATGGGCTGTGGCCCACCAGGCTACTCCATGTAATTCTCCAGGCAAGAATACTGGAGTAGGTAGCCATTCCCTTTTGCAGGGCATCTTCCCAACACAGGAACTGAACTCAGGTCTCCTGCATTAAAGGCAACTTCCCTAGTGGCTCAGACGGTAAAGCGTCTGCCTGCAATGCAGGAGACCTGGGTTTGATCCCTAGGTGGGGAAGATCCCCTGGAGAAGGAAATGGCAACCCACTCCAGTACGCTTGCCTGGAAAATTTCATGGATGGATGAGCCTGGTAGGCTACAGTCCTTGGGATCACAAAATGTCGGGCGCGACTGAGCAACTTCACTGGTTCACTTAGCATCTGTGCCAGATGCACAACATTGCACTTCCATTTATAATTCCATTAAATATGAAAATTGATTTATTCATTTTTTTAGCTAAATTCTGAATTATCTTTAAAACCAAAAAAGATGTACACAATTTGATTGACATTTATTTAATATATACTTGAAAAACAAACTTTAATATAATTTAAATTTGAGACTCAACTGATAATGCATAAAGGCTTCAGATAATCTTTCTCCAGTCATTTCTGTGGTAAATCCCTTTCAACACTCCCCATCAGCTCTGGCAGCAAATATTAATAGTAAGAATGAGACAAACAGATGCCAAATAGCTACTAAAGCCTCTAGGTAGTTGCTGCAGCTTAACCATTTGTCTAATTTTACGGTTGTTGGTATCCATACATTTCATAACCTGGTAAAGTATAAATGTCTCCTATTTTGTATAAAATGTAAATATCTATTTACTATTAAAATGATGCAATATAACATTTCCATTAAGTCTAGGGTATTTTTCCCAATGAGACTATGGATTCGTACCAGACTTAGCATTGTAAGCCCACAAGTGATTTTAAGCAGGAATTTTATAAAGTAAGGCATAAATTAATTTAACTACTCATCATGATATTGGTTGTACCTAGCTCTATTCAAATACTGGTATACATTTATACTTTCAAGAAGACCACACTTGCAAAAGTTGTTTTTAAAACTTTTCTTCAAATTATTTAAACACATTTTGTACAAATTCAGTTTTCTGTATTTTACTTTCAAGAGAAAAACAACTTCTTATTGAAGCCAAGAGAATATGGTTCTTAAAGCAGTACAGATGTGCAGAACAATTTTACATATGGGTTAACTTCTCTTTGCCCATTTAAGGAAGTATCATATATTCACAGATGGAATTTCTTTAGTAAGATGTCTTCTAGGGTAAAACCAGCTGCCATTTTACTGTCTCCCAAAGACAAGCCACTCAGCAGCACATCAAAACATTACAACGTTAAACAAAAATAACAGATGGTCTTTATGAACACATTCACTACTGATTCATTATTTTCATGCAAAGCAAAGAATCAAGTTGTGTCTGAATTTTTTAGAATGAAAAGGATATATACTAGATGTACCTATTAGGTTGTAATGGCCATGAATGTCAAGGTTACCTTTTTTAAGCTATCATAAAAATCAAGAATTACTTTTTTAGATATTAGAAGATTCACTAAGGTGACTTTAAAATTTATCAGAAATACTGCTTATGGAAAATATTTGACCAAGAGTTGGAAGGTCTAGATTCTAAAACTGACTCTACTGCTAACAAGATTTGGGCTTTGGTAAGTCACTGTTGTTCTTTGGGTTTTAGAGGCTTCATCTGTAAGAAGTATTGTTTTTTTCTGTTTTTATCAATCAAGTTTTCTCTATCACTTGTGTAACGAGATTTTCTCTTTCTTTGTTTCTATCATCTATCTTTCTAATTTCCTGTGCTGTGCGTAGTCGTTCAGTCATGTCTGAGTCTTTGCCACCCCATGCCCACCAGGCTCCTCTGTCCATGGAATCTCCAGGCAAGAGTACTGGAGTGGATCGCCATGCCCTCCTCCAGGGGATCTTCCCAATCCAGGGATCCAACCCAGGTCTCCCATACTTCAGACAGATTCTTTGCCATCTGAGCCACAAGGGAAGCCCACCTTATACATTAAACAGTCATTCTAAGTGATATGAAAATAAGGAATGGTATTATCTAAATCTTTTCTCAGAAAAATTCTTTTGCAGTGTAAAATTTACACTTTCTTCAGATTGTCAAATCCTTCAAGGCCATGAACTTTATTTTCTATATATTATTGTACACTTTGTGTATTAGATTGGTTTCTTAAATAAGGAGGTTGATCACACAAACTAAGTTAGAATTATTTTTTTCAGAAATATTTGCCTTTTCCAGATGAACTCCAATTTATACTGTTAATTAAATGATATACTATGATACAAAGGCCCTGGATAAAAATAGTAACTGTTGCTTTTTCAGAAGTTTTTGACTTTTCAGTATTCATCTAAAAAAGAAATAAGACCCATATATACCAATCTTGTAGGATTATTTTAAAAGACTATTTGAACACACAAAACCAAACTTTTTCATACACGTGGGGAAAAAAATGGGTGGATTATGAACTAACGAGGTAATGAAAGAACTCTTTGGGATAGCAAAGCAGTACCGATATACCGATCATTGTAATCAATTGATAACATATGTAGGGGTGAACCACAAGGGAAGCCCACCTTATACATTAAACTGTCATTCTAGGGGATACGAAAACAGGGAATGGTATCATCTATATCTTTTCCCAGAAAAATTCTTTTGGAGTGTAAAATTTACACTTTCCTCAGATTGTAATTTGGAAAACTCAGCAGTGGCCATGGGACTGGAAAAGGTCAGTTTTCATTCCAATCCCAAAGAAAGGTAATGCCGAAGAATGCTCAAACTACCACACAATTGCACTCATCTCACACGCTAGCAAAGTAATGCTGAAAATCTCCAAGCCAGGCTTCAACAGTAGGTGAACTTAGAACTTCCAGATGTTCAAGCTGGATTTAGAAAACGCAGAGGAACCAGAGATCAAATTGCCAACATCCGCTGGATCATGGGAAAAGCCCGAGAGTACCAGAAAAACATTGATTTCTGCTTTATTGACTATGCCAAAGCCTTTGACTGTGTGGATCACAATAAACTGTGGAAAATTCTGAAAGAGATGGGAATACAAGACCACCTGACCTGCCTCTTGAGAAACCTGTATGCAGTTCAGGAAGAAACAGTTAGAACTGGACATGCAACAACAGACTAGTTCCAAATAGGAAAAGGAGTATGTCAAGGCTGTATATTGTCACCCTGCTTATTTAACTTATATGCAGAGTACATCATGAGAAACACTGGGCTGGAGGAAGCACAGCTGGAATCAAGATTTCTGGGGGAGAAATGTCAATAACCTCAGATATGCAGATCACACCACCCTTATGGCAGAAAGTGAAGAAGAGCTAAAGAGGATCTTTGGATGAAAGTGAAAGAAGAGAGTGAAAAAGTTGGCTTAAAGCTCAACATTCAGAAAACAAAGATCATGGCATCTGGTTCCATCACTTCATAGCAAATATATGGAGAAACAGTGGAAATAGTGGCTGACTTCATTTGGGGGGCTCCAAAATCACTGCAGATGATGACTGCAGTTATGAAATTAAAAGACGCTTTTTCCTTGGAAGAAAAGTTATGACCAATATAGACAGCATATTAAAAAGCAGAGACATTTCTTTGCTAACAAAGGTCTATCTAGTCAAGGCTATGGTTTTTCCAGTAGTCATGTACGGATGTGAGAGTTGGATTATAAAGAAAGCTGAGCACTGAAGAAGTGATGCTTTTGAACTGTGGTGTTGGAAAAGACTCTTGAGAGTCCCTTGGACTGCAAGGAGATTCAACCAGTCCATCCTAAAGGAAATCAGTCCTGAATATTCATTGGAAGGACTGATGTTGAAGCTGAAACTCCAATACTTTTGCCACCTGATGCGAAGAGCTGACTCATTTGAAAAGGCTGGGAAAGATTGAAGGAGGGAGAAGGGGATGACAGAGGGTGAGATGTTTGGAAGTCATCACCGACCCATTGGGCATGGATCTGAGTAAACTCGGGGAGTTGGTGATGGACAGGGAAGCCTGGCGTACTGCAGTCCATGGGATCGCAAAGAGTCGGACACGACTGAGCTACTGAACTGAATTGAACTGAACTGTAGGGGCGAGGGAATGTCATATTATTGGATATGTCTGTAAGCACAGAATAAGCAATAAGAGAAATAGGAGATATAATCACTTAAGACACTTTAATAATCAGCAAAGATGACATATTTTTGGGCATATCTCTATAAATCGGTTTCAGTGCTAAAAATCTGAAGGCCAATTCACATTTGTGGAATAATGCAACTTATATATTTTCTATTTTAAGTGAAAGTTGATAATTTGGGAAAGTACTTTTGTTCCACACAGTATCTTGTATGTATTTGCTTATTATGATGAAAGAAAACATTAGTTTTTCATTAGTTTAAAAACACACATTCCTATTAGAGTATTCTTTTGTGAGAAATCCCAAAATAATAGTACATTTAAAATATTGAAATACTTAGTAATTTCTTGTAATTATGTTATAATTCTATTTTATTTCATAATAGATCAACGGAAAAAATTTCTAATAATTTTGTGTAATATAATCTCATCACAAAGTACAGTTAGTTCATTTTAAGTATATATTTAAAAAATAATCTGAATATTATTGAATAGTATTAATATTTTCGGTAAAATTATAGCTTTCAACAATTATTTCTCTATAAAAATCTGCCATAGTATTACTTTCAAGAGAAAATAACTTTTTAAATAAGAAATTTCTTAATCTAAAACATATAATTAATTATACATAGAATATAATCTAACTTTTGGGATAAACTTTTAAGTTTGTAGTAATAATTAAAGTCAACTATATCAGAACTATTCATATGAAAACAGAAGCAAAATAAGTAGAACATATTGAGGCAAAAATAAATCAATAATAAAAAGTCTTCCATTTTATTCTTAACATGATGATGACATTGCCTCAGTGTATGTAAGAAAACATATACTTTTCATTATTTCAAAACTTCCTTAACAGTGGTTTTATTCTAAGCCATTTTGTTGCTTATTATTGATAGTATATTTGAGCTTTAGGAGGGAATATCTTGCTAAAAAATTAAAGTCCAAAGTCATAAAATTATGCTGTTAATTATTTTAGAACTGGATCATAAAATATCCTGCATATTTTTTCCAAATAACAATTGTATTTTAATATTTCCATTATTCTTACCTGGAAGCTAGGAGAATAGCACTAGAATACTTCTTTTGAAGGGAAATCCAATCATAACCATGTCCAATCTTAATAATGGGAATAAACTTAGACATTTTAATATATTTAGTAAAAAGGAGATAGACAATTTACTCCATATATACAAACACAGTTGTATTTACTGTATTCATATTTGGCTAAAACTATTATTTATGTAAAATAAATTATTGGTGAAAATACTTTGCTTGTTTGAGTTTGCTTGTTCTGTTTTCTTTATCAGTGCCTAAGCATCAGAGGTATACCCATAAAATCAACTAGTCAGAGTTTTGTTCACATTCACCTGTTATCTAAAGATGATAAGTCAGCGTTGATTTATTTGTAAATATACTTTACTTTTGATCAGTACAACAATCTGTATCATTCATGTTATAATGAATACTTAATCTGCTGAGAAATGTACAGAAAGGAAAACTAACGTTAATTAGAAAACAAGATGCTAGTTAAATATAACTTTAAATATGATAGAAATTGAACATTTAAAATACCATTCACTTCATTGTGTGTGATAATCCCTTAGTTACCTAGAACCCATTTTTCACAGATTTTTTCAAGATGCCTGTGGACTGAGTTCTAGATAATTAAGATATTCACGTTAATTAAGGAGTGTAACTTCAGAGCAGTCTGTATATGATCTAGCCCTCGTCATACATAATGATTACTTTCTTACCTAGGAAGAGTAGCATCTGTTTGACTGTCAATTGTCTCATGTTTTTCAGTTTAAGCTTTGTCCTCTACCAAAGAGAACTAGAGCCAATACTAGAGTTGGTTTTTTTTTTTTTTTTTTAGATTTGTATTTCAATGCTGTCACGTTCAATCTGCTTACTCTGACTAGTGGGAGCAAGCCGGCTACTCCTATTACTCCTATAGCCTTAATCAAAGACCATGCAATTTTGGTAGGGCTACAAAAAGAAAGAAAGAAAGAATAAGAAAGAAAGATATGCCCTGCTATGTTATTTGTAATCAAAACCAGTAATGAAATCACAGTTATCTTAAATGGGTCACTCTTCTACCCATCTGGCTCCATGAATACCTCCTAATCTCTCTATCCTCAATCATGACTAGTGCTAACTTTATATTCTTCAAGTAAAAAATTTGAAGCTGTCATTTTTTTCTGAAGATCCATTCTCTCTGCTCTTCTAAGCCATGTGAATTTTGGAGGAAATATTTTACTTTTTTATTCTAATTTCTTGCTATTTATGTAACATTTTTAGTAACAAAGTTGAGTATTTTTACATAGACTATTTCTAAGCATATTTCTCTGATTGAAGTTTTATGAGAAACATAGTTGTCTTTCCCCAAGAAAAAGATAATTAAGAGTGTAAGCAAATATCAATACAGATTTTAGTGTTTTGGTGGTTGATGCCAGTATTCTATTTGGGGGATAACCTATCTTAAATAAGTATACTGCATCAAATGATGAAAATCATTTAATAAAAAACTAATTTATCAAGGCGGGGCTAAGATGGTGGAAGAATAGGATGGGGAGACCACTCTCTCCCCAACAAATTTATCGAAAGAACATCTGAACGCTGAGCAAACTTCACAAAACAACTTCTGAACACTGGCAGAGGACATCAGGCATCCAGAAAAAGAGCCCATTATCTTCGAAACGAGGTAGGACAAAATATAAAAGATAAAAAGAGAGACAAAAGAGTTAGGGACGGAGACCAGTCCCGGGGAGGGAGTCGTAAAAGAGGAGAAGTTTCCAAACACCAGGAAACCCTCTCATCGGTGGGTTTGGGGGAAGATTTCAAATCTCGGAGGGCAACATAACCGAGAGAAAAAATAAATAAAACCCACAGATTACGTGCCTAAAGGCAACTCCCAGCAAAGAACCCCAGACGCTCGCATCCACCACCAGCAAGTGGGGGCTGAACGGAGAGGAGTGGGCGGCACTGCTTAGGGTAAGGACTGGCCCGAACGCCCTGAGGGCAATCAGAGGGAGCTAACATGAGATAGAAACCTAAACTGTGGGATGGCCAGAGAGAGAGAACTATCCCGCAAAAAGCCCAAATCTAAGGCACTGCCGGCCCACTCACAGAACAAAGGACTGAGCGATACCAGAGGAGAGCTAGCCGGCTCCGGACCGCCCCATTCCCTGCCGGACACATTGGGCAGGCGGGGCCAGCCAGAGCCGGAAAGGGGCAAACTTGGCCCCAGAGAGGGCACCACTACCAAACTGCAAACAGGCTTCCAGTTTCTAAGCAAAGACTGCCTGAGATCCTGGAGGGTTGACAGCCGCCGGAAGGGTTTCAGCCAGAGACCAGCTCCCCAGAACTAACACAAAGCACACCGGAGCCGGGTGTGCCCGTAAACCGAGGCGGGGACCAGAGAGGTGATAAGCCGCACCACCCCAACAGGGGAGAGTGCGCTCACCAAACTCCTGCTGCCTGAGCTGCCCCGAGCAGGGATTGGCACAAACCGCAGGCCCAACTGAATCTGCGCCTTTGTGGAGTACCTGGGAACCTGAACCTGAGCGGCTTAGACCTGGGAAGTGCACGCATCTCAGGGCCCACTCCCTGGCAGAGTAACCTGAAGCCTGAGCAGGGCAGACTGGGAAAGCACACACGCTGTGAGTGGGGGCAAACCCAGTGTGGCCAAGACACTGCGAGCTCTCCATACACATGCCAGTGATATTGGTTTGCAGTGTTCCTCCCTCCCCACAGCACGACTGAACAAGGGAACCTAAAGAGACCACCTCCGCCCCTTTGTGGCAGGGCGGAAACTAGACACTGAAGAGACCTGCAAACAGAAGCCAAATAAACAGGTGGAAGCGCTTTGGAAGTGACAGGCCAAAAGATTAAAATCCCTGAATTTAACACTGACTGCATTAAGAGGGGCCTATAGATCTTGAAAAGTATAAGCAGGAACAAGGATCTATCTGAAACTGAACAGACCCCACACTGCTCACAACAGCTCCAGAGAAAGTCCTGGATATATTTTTAGTATTATCATTTTTAAAAATTTTTTTTTCTTTTTTCTTTAAGTCCTCTATTACACCTTTAATTTTCATTTTAATAACCCACTATTGCCTTGCCAAAAAAACCACCCTATTTTTAAAGCAAACTGCATACATATGTCTTATACTTTTTGTGATTTTGTTTTCTTTTTTTATATTGTACTTTTTTAAGAGTCTTAACTCTACTCTAGATTTTTAATTTTTGTTTTACATATTTGATATCAATTTTGTACATTTAAGAACCCAATCTTTAGTACCCATTTTTACTCAGGAGTGTGATTACTGGCTTGATTACTCTCTCCCCCTATTGATGCTCTTTCTTCTCCCCCAGGGAACCTCTATCTCCCACCCTCCTCCTTCTCTTCTCAACCCAATTCTGTGAATCTCTGAGGGTGTTCTGGCCACCGGAGAACACTTCTGGAACAGAATACTGCCCAGATCTCTCTCTCCCCTCGTGATTCCTCCCTTTCTACTCATGCTCACCTCTATTACCTTCATCCCCCATCTCTATGTATCTCTGTGAACCTCTTTGAGGGTTCCAGACTGTGGAGAGCACACAGGGAAGTGCTTACTGGCTAGACTGCTCTCTTCAAGTTTGAGTCCCCCTCTTCTCCTCCTGGTCACCTCAACACCCCCCCCACCTCTCCATGTAACTCAGTGAACCTCTCTGGGTATCCCTCACTGTGGAGAATCTTTTCACCATTAACCTAAAAGTTTTATTATCGATGCTGTATGGATGAAGAAGTCTTGAGGCTACTGCAAGAATAAGACTGAAAGACAGAGGAAACATTAATTAATAAGAGATCATCCAAAAGTCTCCACATATACACTGAAACCAAGCTCCACCCAAGAGCCAACAAGTTCCAGAGCAAGACATACAATGCAAATTCTCCAGCAACGCAGGAACATAACCCTGAACATCAATATACAGGCTGCCCAGAGGCACACCAAATCCATAGACATCTCAAAAGTCAATACTGGACACTTCATTGCACTCTAGAGAGAAGAAATCCAGCTCCACCCACCAGAACACTGACACAAGCTCCCCCAACCATGAAACCTTGACAAGCCACCTGTCCAACCCCACCCACAGTGAGGAACCTCCACAATAAAGAGGAACTTCAAACTACCAGAATACAGAAAGGCCACGCCTAACACAGCAATCTAAACAAGATGAAAAGGCAGAGAAATACTCAGTAAGTAAAGGAAAATGAGAAATGCCCACCAAACCAAACAAAAGAGGAGGAGATAAGGAATCTATCTGAAAAAGAATTTAGAATAATGATAATAAAAATGATCCAAAATCTTGAAAGCAAAATGGAGTTATAGACAAATAGCCTGGAGACAAGGATTGAGAAGATGCAAGAAATGTTTATCAAGGACCTAGAAGAAATAAAAAAGAGTCAATATATAATGAATAATGAAATAAAGGAGATAAAAGACACTCTGGAGGGAGCCAACATCAGAATAACGGAGGCAGAAGATAGGATAAGTGAGGTAGAAGATAGAATGGTGGAAATAAACGAAGCAGAGAGGAAAAAAGAAAAAAGAATGAAAAGAAATGAGGAAAACCTCAGGGACCTCTGGGACAATATGAAACGCCCCAACATTCACATCATAGGAGTCCCAGAAGAAGAAGATAAAAGGAAAGGCCATGAAAAAATACTCGAGGAGGTAATAGTTGAAAATTTCCCTAAAATGGGGACGGAAATAGTCACAGAAGTCCAAGAAACCCAGAGAGTCCCAAACAGGATGAACCCAAGGCAAAACACCCCAAGACACATATTAATCAAATTAACAAAGATCAAACACAAAGAACAAATATTAAAAGCAGCAAGGGAAAAACAACAAATAACACACAAGGGGATCCCCATAAGGATAACAGCTGATCTTTCAATAGAAACTCTTCAGGCTAGAAGGGAATGGCAGGACATACTTAAAGTAATGAAAGAGAATAATCTACAACCCAGATTACTGTACCCAGCAGGGATCTCATTCAGATATGAAGGAGAATTCAAAAGCTTTACAGACAAGCAAGAGCTGAGGGAATTCAGCACCACCAAACCAGCTCTCCAACAAATGCTAAAGGATCTTCTCTAAACAGGAAACACAGAAAGGATGTTTCAACACGAACTCAAAACAACAAAGTAAATGGCATCGGGACCATACTTATCAATAATTACCTTAAATGTAAATGGGTTGAATGCCCCAACCAAAAGACAAAGACTGGCTGAATGGATACAAAAACAAGACCCCTATACATGCTGTCTACAAGAGACACACCTCAAAACTAGGGACACATACAGACTGAAAGTGAAGGGATGGAAAAACATATTTCATGCAAACGGAGACCAAAAGAAAGCAGGAGTCGCAATACTCATTTCAGATAAAATAGACTTTAAAATAAAGGCTGTGAAAAGAGACAAAGAAGGACACTACAAAATGATCAAGGGATCAACCCAAGAAGAAGATTTAGCAATTATAAATATATATGCACCCAACATAGGATCACCACAATATATAAGGCAAATACTACCAAGTATGAAAGGGGAAATTAACAATAACACAATAATAGTGGGAGACTTTAATACTCCACTCACACATATGGATAGATCAACTAAACAGAAAATTAACAAGGAAACAGAAACTTTAAATGATACAATAGACAAGTTAGATTTAATTGATATTTATAGGACTTTCCACCCCAAAACAAACAATTTCACCTTTTTCTCAAGTGCACACGGAACTTTCTCCAGGATAGATCACATCCTGGGCCATAAATCTAGCCTTGGTAAATTCAAAAAAATTGAAATCATCCCTGTCATCTTCTCTGACCACAATGCAGTAAGACTAGACCTCAATTACGGGGGAAAAGCTATTAAAAATTCCAACATATGGAGGCTAAATAACACGCTTCTGAATAACCAACAAATCACAGAAGAAATAAAAAAAGAAATCAAAATATGCACAGAAACGAATGAAAATGAAAACACAACAACCCAAAACCTATGGGACACTGTAAAAGCAATGCTAAGGGGAAGGTTGATAGCAAAACAGGCGTACCTCAAGATACAAGAAAAATATCAAACAAATAAACTAACTCTACACCTAAAGCAACTAGAGAAGGAAGAAATGAAGAACCCCAGGGTTAGTAGAAGGAAAGAAATCTTAAAAATTAGGGCAGAAATAAATGCAAAAGAAACAAAAGAGACCATAGCAAAAATCAACAAAACTTAAAGCTGGTTTTTCGAGAAGATAAACAAAATTGACAAGGCATTAGCCAGACTCATCAAGAAACAAAGGGAGAAGAATCAGATCAACAAAATTAGAAATGAAAATGGAGAGATCACAACAGACTGCACAGAAATACAAAGGGTCGTAAGAGACTACTACCAACAGCTATATGCCAATAAAATGGACAACTTGGAAGAAATGGACAAATTCTTAGAAAAGTATAGCTTTCCAAAACTGAACCAGGAAGAAATAGAAGATCTTAACAGACCCATCACAGGCAGAGAAATTGAAACTGTAATCAGAAATCTTCCAGCAAACAAAAGCCCAGGACCAGACGGCTTCACAGCGGAATTCTACCAAAAATTTAGAGAAGAGCTAACACCTATCCTATTCAAACTCTTCCAGAAAATTGCAGAAGATGGTAAACTTCCAAACTCATTCTATGAGGCCACCATCACCCTAATTCCAAAACCAGACGAAGATGCCACAAAAAAGGAAACTACAGGCCAATATTACTGATGAACGTAGATGTAAAATTCCTTAATAAAATTCTAGCAAACAGAATCCAACATCATATTAAAAAGATCATACATCATGACCAATTGGCTTTATCCCAGGAATGCAAGGTTTCTTTAACATCCGCAAATCAATCAATGTAATACACTACAGTAACAAATTGAAAGATAAAAACCATATGATTATCTCAATAGATGCAGAAAAAGCCTTTGACAAAATTCAACATCCATTTATGATAAAAACCCTCCAGAAAGCAGGAATAGAAGGAACATACCTCAACATAATAAAAGCTATATATGACAAACCCACAGCAAACATTATCCTCAATGGTGAAAAATTGAAAGCATTTCCCCTAAAGTCAGGGACAAGAACACTTTCTAACACCATACACAAAAATAAACTCAAAATGGATTAACGATCTAAACGTAAGACCAGAAACTATAAAACTCCTAGAGAAAAACAGGCAAAAGACTCTCCGACATAAACCACAGCAGGATCCTCCATGACCCACCTCCCAGAATATTGGAAATAAAAGCAAAAATAAACAAATGGGACCTAATTAAAATTAAAAGCTTTTGCACAACAAAGGAAACTATAAGCAAGGTGAAAAGACTGCCTTCAGAATGGGAGAAAATAATAGCAAATGAAGCAACAGACAAACAAATAATCTCAAAAATATACAAGCAACTCTTGCAGCTGAATTCCAGAAAAATAAATGACCCAATCAAAAAAAGGGCCAAAGAACTAAACAGACATTTCTCCAAAGAAGACATACAGATGGCTAACAAACACATGAAAAGATACTCAACATCACTCATTATCCGAGAAATGCAAATCAAAACCACAATGAGGTACCATTTCACACCAGTCAGAATGGCTGCTATCCAAAAGTCTACAAGCAATTAATGCTGGAGAGGGTGTGAAGAAAAGGGAACCCTCTTACACTGTTGGTGGGAATGCAAACTTGTACAGCCACTATGGAGAACAGTGTGGAGATTCTTCAAAAAACTGGAAATAGAACTGCCATATGACCCAGCAATCCCACTGCTGGGCATACACTCCGAGGAAACCAGAATTGAATGAGACGCATGTACCCCAATGTTCATCGCAGCACTGTTTACAATAGCCAGGATATGGAAACAACCTATATGTCCATCAGCAGACGAATGGATAAGGAAGCTGTGGTACATATACACAATGGAATATTACTCAGCCATTAAAAAAAAAAACATTTGAATCAGTTCTATTGAGATGGATGAAACTGGAGCCCATTATACAGAGTGAAGTAAGCCAGAAAGAAAAACACCAATACAGTATACTAATGCATATATGTGGAATTTGAAAGATGGTAATGATAACCCTATATGCAAGACAGAATAAGAGACACAGATGCATAGAACAGTCTTATGGACTCTGAGGGAGAAGATGAGGGTGGAACGTTCTGGGAGAATAGCATTGAAACATGTATATTATCATATGTGAAACAGAACACCATTCCATGTTCAATGCATGAGACAAATGCTCAGGGCCGGGGCAATAGGATGACCCAGATGGATGGGATGGGGAGGGAGGTGGGAGGGGGGTTCAGGATGGGGAACACATGTAAACCCATGGCTGATTCATATCAATGTATGGCAAAAACCACTACAATATTGTAAAGTAATTAGCCCCCAACTAAAATAAATAAATTTATTTTAAAAAAAAGCTCATCTGTTTGTAATTTTAATTTACTTCATATAAACTTACAACATACTCTGGGGATTTCGACAGCCTTAGTTCTTACTTTTCTATGTTTTATAAGGTTAATATAAGTTTCCAGTAGTAAAAGAATAAATTTAAACTTCTTATATCCTAAATCAATGCTCCTCAAATAAAAAAATAGGTAGTTATAGACATTGAATACTACGTTTACCTTCTGTTAGCTTCACTAATAAAACCTAAAGCAAAAAGCACTGTACAACAATTGGCCAAATGTTGCAGAAAATCAGTACACACTGAATAGGCACAGTGACAGAAAATTTTTATTCTTGACATTAATAATAAATATAAGTATAAACGAAGTCAGATTAATTACCAGAAACGAGCATTACTCCTACAACCAAGGAGAAGAGAAGATGACTGTAACAGGCCTATTTCTTTATATTTCCCTGAAAACAGCCTCGTTAAAACAGTTTTGTCAGCCATCCTGCAGATTTTCAGGTCCTGAGGAAAATTAGTTTTTTTCTAATTCCATCAGCTTTATATTTATCACTTCACAGGTACACAACTTTAATATACTGGCACCCCCCAACTCCACTCCTTTTTATTAAAGAAAGGGAGAGAAAAGCCAAGATTGTAATCTGAATTTTAACAGGATCCATAGCATAAAGTTTTTTAAAATATGTGTATTATTCATTTAACCTGCAGCTTTCCATCTGTAAAAGGATAATTCAAAGCAGCGGTAGTCATAGCAACTTTTCTTTAATCTTTGAAATAAATCACAGTCTTTATAGGTGAGGAAAAAGTTAACAGAAGATACACTGCTCCAATTTCTGTTTGGCTGCTAAAAGCTTTAGGTAGTATTTGTTCAAAATTACTTTTCATAAAATATGAGCCATTCTACTGTTAACATATCACATTGTGAAACTAATTAACAAGAACACAGTCTTGGCAAACTTGATAATTCGAAAAGACTCTAAACTTCAACAAATTTCACCTTGGTGTACTCAGTATGTTCATCTTTGCAAGTAGATCTAAGCTGGTTTGCAAAATGTTTAGTTATTCCTGCAAATGAACATTGGTACAACTTTTATGTGGCCAATGTCATCTTTGGTTTAATGATATCTATTGCCTCTTGTTAACAAGGGCTCTGGCACTATTTTTCACTTTTACATTTCCAGGGCCAAGCCCAATATCTAGCGTACGATGTATTCATTACATGATTGATGTATGCATAAATTAATTAATGAGAAACATAAGTTATTGCTCCCAAGTTCTACCCACACTAGGTTGTGATTTACAGTAATAGAGAAGTAGTCTCTATAAAATTAAAAGCATGGGATTTCATGCTGACCAGACCTGAGATGAGTCATTGCTCCACCATTTATTAGCTGTATGGTTTAAATCACTCAACCTCAATTACTTCCTCTAAAATATAGAGGTGATAATAATACTTGCCCCATAAAGTTATTATGAAGCCAAAGCAAGAAAATATTTCTCCCCCAGTGAGCCCAGAGTAAGTATAATAAAGGATGAGTCTGGGAAGATAGTGGTAGTTTTTGAGACTTCCAGAATCTGCACACAAAAACAGACAGAGCACCTAGTTTGCAAAACCAAAAAATGGGAAAATATTTACAAGTGCATTAGGTGACAAAATATTCCCATGATTCTCTAAATAAAAGTGGATGAGGCAAAATCACCAAAAATTATATGGCCAGCATGTTATCAAGGAAAAAGCAGAAGCAAAGGATGGCTGATGGACCTGAGAACAAGGGAACCCTGAAATAGTAAAGAAGCATTCACTGGAAAAGACAGTGAACAAAGTTGAGAGAGCAGCTGAAGTTGATAAGGGTTTAGCCCACTCCAAACATGAGTGAGTGTAAGAGGCCAATATTTGTAGCATAAGGGACTGCAGCAGTGTAGCCTGACCCACTTTTGAAAATGACCAATCAAGGGTCCCTTCCAGGACAAGGTCCTACACTGAGACAAAACCTCTGGGTGTGGAATCAAAATTCAGCAGGATAGGACGATAATGATGAAGGCAAGAGAAGATAAAGTAGGGGAGAGAAAGAATATCATGTTATCTCAGAAAGGAAGCCACACAGTGATGGAAAAAGGAGCTCTCTGAAGTAGGTAGCACCCATGAGCTACCCTGTATACCGCTCCATCTAAAAGTTCAAAAAATCTAATAATTTTACATAAGAATGAACAGTAAAATATTTTTGAGGTAAACTTACACAAAGTTATTGTAAGACAAAAGAAAATAAGGAGAATAGTATTCTTACAGTTCATAAAAATGTATTAAAACTATATAACTTACTATTTTAAAATGAACTAAAAGACATCAAGAAAATTATACAAGACATGAAAGAACAATATAAAGCAGACTTATAAGTTGTTAAAAAAAAAGTCTAAGGTGACAGGATTCAGGAAAAAATAGAAACAAAAAATTCATCTCAAAAATTTTCCTTTTAAACATAAAAAATAAATAGAAGTAAGTTAGAGAAAGAAAATATGATATTGTTTATATGTGGAATCTAAAAAACAAGAGTGTAAATGAACCTATCTCCAAAAAGAAATAGAATCACAGATGTAGAAAACAAACTTATTGTTACTAAGGGATAAGGGGTAAGGGCAGGGAAACAGATAAATTGGGAGATTGGAAATGACATATGCACACTACTATATATAACATAGATAACTGATAAGCACGTACTGTATAGCACAAGGAACATTACTCATTAGTCTGTAATGGCCTATATGATAAAAGAATCTGAAAAAGTGCATAAGTGATTCACTTTGTTGCACACTTGAAACTAACACAACATTGTAAATCAACTATATTTTAATAAAATTTCATTGAAAAAGGAGATAAAGGTTAAATGGAAGAAAATCTTTAGAAACAACAAACAAATTTAAAGAAATGATAATGGCTTAATAGAAAGTGTCAGTTATTGAAAATAGGTAAAGGAGATTCAGTACACAAACAATAGGACTCACTGAGGAAGAAAGTCCAACCAAAGGAACAGAACAAATATAAACTGAACAAAAAAATTGAAACTACATATTGAAAGAAAATACCATGACACTATAGGCCTGAAAATGTCAACCTAGAATGACCTACACCATTATATTTTCTTTAAAAAGTATCAGAATTAACAAAAGAAAAAGAGAAAAAACTCAGAACATCTAAGAGAGTGAATTATTTGGGAATAAAACATATCATAAGACTTTTCAGTAAGAATTATGCCAGAAGGAAACGGAGTATATGGTAACTTTATATCTAGTAAAACTGACTTACAGTTATAAAAATCGTAAACTATGTTTATCAATATGAAAGAACTCAGGAATATTGTTTCCACGAGTAATCCAAGATTCCATTAGAGAATAAGCTTCAGACCGGAGAGACTTAAAAAATAGGCACCAGTATCCAATACTAAGCATTAAACCTATAGCTATTGTAGAAAGGAGACTAAATTAAGACTAAAACAAAGAGAATGTAGCAAGCATATTTATGTGCTATATAAATATAGATATAATAATACTATTTTTAAAATAGTGCACATTGAGGGAATATAGCCAAAAATATTTTAACTCTTTCAGTGATTATATTAGTCATGTTAGTATATGTATTATTATTCTGAAACAATTGAAGGTGCAATATGGGATGAAGAAAATGATAATTAGAGACAATTCTGATTTTTTTCATAACATATGTCCCTGAGAAATAGGATAATAGATCCGAAAGAAGGCATGGATAAAATACAGAAGACATTATATTAAAAAAAAAAACCTTGTAGTCTTGAATTTGTATCAGTGTATCAGTGTAAATCTATGAAGTGTTTTATGTTTATATATATATATGTATATATATATATATATATATATATGTATGTATGTACACACATTTTTCATATCTCTGTCCACTGCAAAGACCTATAAGAATGACCCAAATAGTATCAATGAAGATCACTAGTACCTAGAATTATGGTTTCAAAATACTACCCTCTTAAAGAAAAGAGGCCCTCTTGGAGTACTGGCATATTTAAGATCTAAAGCAGGAGGTATACAACTCTCTCAGTCGTGTCCAACTCTTTGTGACCCCATGGACTGTACAGTTCATGGAATTCTCCAGGCTAGAATACTGGAGTAGGTAGCCTTTCCCTTCTCAAGGAGATCTTCCCATCCTAGGGATCAAACCCAGGTCTCCTGCATTGCAGAATTCTTTACCAGCTGAGCCACAAGGGAAATCCAGGAATACTGGAGTGGGTACCCTATCCCTTCTCCAGCAGATCTTCCCGACCCAAGAATCAAAGCGGGGTCTCCTGCATAACAGGCAGATTCTTTACCAACTGAGCTATCAGGGAAGCCCAAATAAGGGAGAAGTAAAGTAAATTAAAGTGGAAGGTGATCAGTCATGTTCGACTCTTTGCAACCCCATGGACTGTAGCCCATAAGGCACCTCTGTCTATGGAATTCTCCAGGCAGGAATACTGGAGTGGCTTTCCATGCCCTTCTCCAAGGGATCTTCTTGACCCATGGATTGAACCCTGGGTCTCTCACATTGCAGGAAGACTCCTTACCATCTGAGCCACTGGGGAAGCCCATTCCACAAGTAAATGAGTAGCATTTCTTTTAAAAAATTGTTGCAGGAAATGAATTAAAAGAAATATAGAACAATAATATCGTCATTTTTCAACCACAGTGTATTAATGGATTTGGAGACTGAACATTCCTTACATCACAGCAAATATATAATCAAAAGATAAAAATATCTGTAGACATCCTTTTCCCTGTTCTTTCTGCTAACTACAGTCCCAAGTACTGAACATGATATAGAAAACTAACATAAGGAGTGTCTGAAAGTTGGAGAGAGGTCAGTCCAGGAACCTCAGAACCCAAAGAAAGACATGGTGGTGAGGCCATGGGTTTTCTTTTTGCCTTGTGTATCCAGACTGTATACTGGAGAAGTCAGTTACCTGGAAACACCTACAGACATAGATCAGAAGAATCCCATCAAATGCCTGCTCTCAGTAACCAAAGTTCCCGGAAAGGGACAGCAGAGCAAAAAAGAAATTGTTAGACAGCAGCCTCTTGAGTCAGTCCTACACCACAGAAAAGTATGTGGCTGCATCCCTAGTTTTCCACCTTTGGCAGACTGTTCTTAAACTCGTCTCCCTCTCACCATTCTTCTTGGCTATTACCATTATCCTTGCAGAGTGATCTCAGAGAAGACAGTGTGGGGGCAGTAATGAGTCACTCCCACCCATCCCAGCAAGGGAGGGATCAGCAGAAGATTAGAAGAGAGGCCAGAACTCCCACCTCATCCTAGCAGTAATAAGGAATCACACCTACCAGCTCACTGCTAAAGGCAGAGTGGAAAACATAGACTTATTCCCTCCACAACAGGCAGTAACAAAATGCCCCTCTCTCTCCCCATGGGGTAGATGGTGTCAGAGAAGACCTAGTGAGAAGTCTGATCTCTTAGCACTGCACAACACTAAGGAGGCCAGCTTCCCTCAGTTGTTAGTAAAATCCCCTTAGGGAGTAGTAGCAAGGAAACTCTGCCTCTTTCAACCAGGGTGGTATTAGGAGAGGCCTCATAGGGGAAAAGGACTTCTAACTCCACCCTATAACAAACCCCAGACCCCAGAGGGTATTAGTGAAATTAGTGGGGAACTATTCCCATCTGTGGAGAAGGCAATGGCACCCCACTCCAGTACTCTTGCCTGGAAAATCCCATGGACAGAGGAGCCTGGCAGGCTTCAGTCCATGGGGTCGCTAAGAGTCGGAAACAACTGAGCAACTTCACTTTCACTTTTCACTTTTGTGCATTGGAGAAGGAAATGGCAACCCACTCCAGTGTTCTTGCCTGGAGAATCCCAGGGATGGGGGAGCCTGGTGGGCTGCCGTCTATGGGGTCGCACAGAGTCGGACACGACTGAAGTGACTTAGCAGCAGTAGCAGCATTCCCATCTGAATGCAGAGTTCCAAAGGATAGCAAGGAGAGATAAGAAAGCCTTCCTCAGCGATCAATGCAAAGAAAGAGAGGAAAACGACAGATTGGGAAAGACTAGAGATCTCTTCAAGAAAATTAGAGATACCAAGGGAACATTTCATGCAAAGATGGGCTCGATAAAGGACAGAAATGGTAGGGACCTAACAGAAGCAGAAGATATTAAGAAGAGGTGGCAAGGATATACAGAAGAACTGTACAAAAAAGATCTTCATGACCCAGATAATCATGATGGTGTGATCACTCACCTAGAGCCAGACATCCTGGAATGTGAAGTCAAATGGGCCTTAGAAAGCATCACTATGAACAAAGCTAGTGGAGGTGATGGAATTCCAGTTGAGCTATTTCAAATCCTGAAAGATGATGCTGTGAAAGTGCTGCACTCAATATGCCAGCAAATCTGTAAAACTCAGCAGTGGCCACAGGACTGGAAAAGGTCAGTTTTCATTCCAATCCCAAAGAAAGGCAATGCCAAAGAATGCTCAAACTACCACACAATTGCACTCATCTCACACACTAGGAAAGTAATGCTCAAAATTCTCCAAGCCAGGCTTCAGCAATACATGAACCGTGAACTTCCAGATATTCAAGCTGGTTTTAGAAAAGGCAGAGGAACCAGAGATAGAATTGCCAACACCTGCTGGATCCTCAAAAAAGCAAGAGAGTTCCAGAAAAACATCTATTTCTGCTTTATGGACTATGCCAAAGCCTTTGACTGTGTGGATCACAATAAACTGTGGAAAATTCTGAAAAAGGTGGGGATACCAGACCATCTGACCTGTCTCTTGAGAAACCTGTATGCAGGTCAGGAAGCAACAGTTAGAACTGGACATGGGACAACAGACTGTTTCCAAATAGGAAGAGGAGTACGTCGAGGCTGTATATTATCACCCTGCTTATTTAACTTATATGCAGAGTACATCATGAGAAACGCTGGGCTGGAAGAAACACAAGCTGGAATCAAGATTGCCGGGAGAAATATCAATAACCTCACATATGCAGATGACACCACCTTTATGGCAGAAACCAAAGAAGAACTAAAGAACCTCTTGATGAAAGTTAAAGAGGAGAGTGAAAATGCTGGCTTAAAGTTCAACATTCATGTGTTTACATGTGTTCCCCTTCCTGGACCCCCCTGCCACCTCCCTCCCCTTCCCATCCATCTGGGACATCCCTTTGCCGCAGCCCTG
Organism: Giraffa tippelskirchi; assembly: GCF_054371585.1. NCBI lineage: Eukaryota > Metazoa > Chordata > Mammalia > Artiodactyla > Giraffidae > Giraffa > Giraffa tippelskirchi. The sequence goes on from NC_137289.1 coordinate 68,702,706, forward strand.
AGCATTTGTCTCATGCATCGAACATGGAATGGTGTTCTGTTTCACATATGATAATATACATGTTTCAATGCTATTCTCCCAGAACGTCCCACCCTCACCTTCTCCCTCAGAGTCCATAAGACTGTTCTATGCATCTGTGTCTCTTATTCTGTCTCGCATATAGGGTTATCGTTACCATCTTTCAAATTCCATATATATGCATTAGTATACTGTATTGGTGTTTTTCTTTCTGGCTTACTTCACTCTGTATAATGGCTGATTCATGTCAATGTATGGCAAAAACTACTACAATATTGTAAAGTAATTAGCACCCAACTAAAATAAATAAATTTATTAAAAATAAATAAATAAATAAATAAAATAAAATAAAATAAAAGTAAAAAAAAAATGAAGATCATGGCATATGACCCCATCATTTTATGGCAGATAAATGGGGAAAAAATGGAAATATTGAGAGACTTTATTTTTTTTTAGGGCTCCAAAATCACTGCAGATGTTGACTGCAGCCATGAAATTAAAAGACGGTTGCTCCTTGGAAGAAAAGCTATGACCAACCTAGACAGCCTACTACAAAGCAGAGACATTACATTGCTGACAAAGATCCGTCTATTTAAAGCTATGGTTTTTCTGGTAGTTATGTGTGGATGTAAGAGTTGGACCGTAAAGAAAGCTGAGCTCTGAAGAATTGATGCTTTTGAACTGTGGTGTTGGAGAAGACTCTTGGGAGTCCCTTGGACTGCAAGGAGATCCAACCAGTCCATTCTAAAGGAAATAAATCTTGAATATTGACTGGAAGGACTGATGCTGAAGCTGAAACTCCGATACTTTGGCCACCTGAAGTGAAGAACTGACTCATTGGAAAAGACCCTGATGCTGGAAAGATTGAACGCTGGAGAAGACGGGGATGACAGAGGGTGAGATGGTTGGATGGTATCACTGACTCGATGGACATGAGTTTGAGTAAGCTCCAGGAGTTGGTGATGAACAGGAACGCCTGGCGTGCTGCAGTCCATGGGGTCGCAAAGAGTCAGACATGACTGAGCCCTGAACTGACTGACTGACTGAATCCATCAAGTTTACATCCTCTTACTCATTCTTGAATATGTTGTTGTATTTTACATTAAAAATTAGAACCTTCTCAAAGTATTATTTACTGCTTTTAATTGTTTGAAATTTTAATACTTCATTCTATTTCTTCAAATCACATATATCAATGTTTCTATACCCCAAGATGCTGACAATTTTTTTCCTAATGAATTCCTCTTATGTCTTCAGTACTTATCCCCCAAATTAAAGTGGTTTAAAAGACTATGACAAGTTGCTTAATTTTAAAAAATAATAAGTGAAAAAGTTATACTGACCATTTCTCTGAAATGAATATATTTCACATTTTTATTCTCTAGTATTTGACATAGAGATATTAGGAGGTATTTGAACAATCTATATCAGGTTAATTCTCTCAGTAAAGGAAAATAGAGCTGCAAATATAAAATGATCATGATTTTAAAATTTAGATTTGTTATAAGTACCTTCTGTTTTTCATATTAAAAGTAATTGCAAAATCTCCAAGCAGTTCATTTAATCAAATGCTGCCTAATCTCTGATCACTTGAACACATAATCAGCTTCACACTTTTGCCCACTTGAGAATTATTGATTCTTCCTATTAAAACAAATACAGATTCAGGTGATACATATTATAATTATCACAGCTAATGTTTTTACTGCATGTAAATTGATTACTATAATTAGGGTATGGTTATCTCTATGAGAGAGAGAGAAGTAAATTTTTATAGGGGTTTTGGAGAAAAGAAAGATTAAGGCAATATAACCCTCAGCAACCAAATAAAGGGAAAAATATGTTAAGTTAGTGATATATGTCACTATTACTTATGCTTCTTTTAACATGTATTAGCTAGCTGTTTTTAGATAGCAAGGTTTTGAATGACTTCAGTATAAGAAGAGGAGAAGACTGGATATAAGGAAAAGAGAGGAAGAGGAAATAAAGGAGGCCAAGAGATAAATGGAAAAAAAAATTGAAAGTAAAAGAAGAAAAATAAGTTGAAAGGAGGGAAATTAAAGAGAGGAAAGGAGGATGAGAGAAAAGGAAAGAAAAAATAAATACAAGTTTCCATACAAAATATTATCTGTTATGATAATCACTCTATCTATTACACCATTGCTATTCAAAAGAAGTGTGCTAATAAGTGGAATTCTATTCCAAGATTTCTTTCTCTGTGTTTTAAACTTTTAACTTGTAAAAACAATAGCTTTGATATATTCACAGCTCATAAATTAAATAACAACAAAATCATCATCACACCATGAGAGACACAAAGATGAATAATACTTGGTTTCACTCCAAAGGAATTTACTTTTCCATTGTGAGAGTTTTATTATAGACCATAGTGTGTTTTGAAAATGTTTCAATTCTTAACCCTCAATGAAATGCAAGCTACTTAATTCTTAAATGGTTTATTATATAATGAACTTCACACAGAATAAAAGAAAAACAAGTTACTGACTGAGTACTATATTTTATTTCAGTATGTAATGTCTGGTTCTGAATAAAGAATGATTTACTAGATTAAGACAAAAGTTGACTTTCATCACAAATTCTATGCATTTTTGAAGTGCAAATAAAAGCCACTTTATGGTAATATTTGGGCTTCCCTGGTAGCTCAGCGGTAAAGAATCTGCCTGCCAATGCTAGTGATCTGGGTTGGGAAGATCCCCTGGAGTAAGAAATGGCAACCCACTCCAGTATTCTTGCCTGGGAAATCCCATGAACAGAGGAGCCTGGTAGGCTACAGTCCATGGAATCACAAAAGAGTTGGACACAACTTAGCAACTAAACCACAACAACGTGATAAGAGAGAATGATGGCACCCAAAGATGCTCATGCCCCACTCACAGAACCTAGGACTATGTTACCTCACATGGCAAAAGAACTTTGTAGATGTGATTAAATTCCCTGAAATGGAAGATTATTCTGGATAACGAAAATGGGCCCTATCTAATTACATGAGTTCTTAGAAGATGGGAGAAGACAATGGCAACCCACTCCAGTACTCTTGCCTGGAAAATTCCATGGACGGAGGAGCCTGGTAGGCTGCAGTCCATGGGATCCCTAAGCGTCGGACACGAGTAAGCGTCTTCACTTTTCACTTTCATGCACTGGAGAGGGACATGGCAACCCACTCCAGTATTCTTTACTGGAGACTCCCAGGGACGGGGGAGCCTGGTGGGCTGCCATCTATGGGGTCACACAGAGTCGGACACGACTGAAGCGACTTAGCAGCAGCAGCAGCATCTTAGAAGAAGAAAACGTATCTGTATTTTCTTGGATACAGTCAAAGGGAGCTATCAGAAGAAGAGTGGGAGAGAAGGACTTCCCTGGTAGTCCAGTGGTTAAGACTTCACCTTTCAATGAAGGTTCAGTCCCTGGTCAGAGAGTTAAGATCCCACATACCTCGCAGCCAAAAATTAAAAAAACAAACAAAAAAAAAAACCACCAAAACATAAAACAGAAGCTATACTGTAACAAATTCAATAAAGATGTTAAAAATGGTTCACATCAGGAAAAAAAAAAAAACAAGATTGAGAAAGATGCAAAGTTGTGGCTTTGAAGATGGAGGAAGGGACCATGAGCCAAATGAGCCAAGAAATGTGAGCCAACTATAAAAGCCAGTAAAAACAAGGAAACAGATTTACCCCTAGAACTACCAGAAAGGAAAATGGTCTTACTGCCCTCCTTTTAGCCCATTGAGATCTGTGTTGGGCTTCTAATCTTCAAGAATGTAAGATAATATATTTCAGTTGTTTCAATCCACTAAATTTGTGATAATTTATTATGCCAGCAGTAGAAACTTTAAACACAGACATATTATTCATTTCCTGCATACTGACATTGGCGTAGGATCAATGACATACATAGAGAATGTGTTATAAAATGGTTGATACATACATAATTTAACTTAGACTTAGAAAATGTATGATTCAATAATTTAAATCCATAATAACTTAATTTTCCTGAGAAATTTGAATTCTTTAGGGTTTTGTTGGTATAACTTAAAACGGTACCTCCAAAAAATAGCAGTTGAAGCTGCCAGCATTTTTAGATGATCTTGTCTGTTTCTTCCTTACCTTATTCCATAAAATCCACTTTCAAGAAAAGGCTGAGGTTTACTGTGCTGAAATAATTTATTTGAGCTAACCACTGAAAGAAATAGATTCCTGAGGAATGGAGCCAGATAAGTAAGTGGGAGAAGAGGCATCTGCTGTTCTCACCGTGGTGGGATATATCCCTGTGGGAGGCTGAAAAACATCTGTGCTTCATGAAACGGTTTCATGAAAGAATTATGCTTCTCCACCAGACATTTCAAGCTCTTAAAATGATGCATTTAAAAAAGACTGTTTTTCATACTAGCATTTAACTTAACATTTGGCTTATTTTTATTCTGAATTAATTTAAATGTTCCTATAAAATAGATGTCAAGTTAGCCATGGCTTTTTTCTAGTTTTACAAAGAGTACCCTTTCCTTCTGAGATGGTAGTTCTGTGAACTTAGAAAACAAGAAAGACAAGAAGGGTGTATTTACAAGTTAAGCCCAAATGTAAGGAAAACATACAAAAAATCTTCATGAAATCCCCAAGTTCATGATTGAACATGGCAATATTTTTTGAAGAAAGCATACACTCCAAGGAAAATAGAGATTTTGAGTATTTTTCCCTGTATATCATAAATTAAACTTTTGAGTATGTAAACCCACTAGAATTCCACTTCTGGTGATATGGCAAAATGAGTTCAATTAGTTGCTCAGTCATGTCTGACTCCTTAAGACCCCATGGACTACAGTACGTCAGGCTTCCCTGTCCCTCACCAACTCCCAGAGCTTGCTCAAACTCATGTCCATTGTGTCGGTGATGCTATCCAACCATCTCATCCTCTGTCATCCCCTTCTCCTCCTCCCTTCAACCTTTCCCAGCATCAGGGTCTTTTCAAATGAGTCAATTCCTCGCATCAGGTGGCCAAAGTTATTGGAGCTTCAGCTTTAGCATCAGTCCTCCCAATGAATATTCAGGACTGATTTCCTTTAGCATGGACTGGTTGGATCTCCCTGCAGGTCAAGGGACTCTCAAGAGTCTTCTCCAACACCACAGTTCAAAAGCATCAATTCTTTGGCACTCAGCTTTCTTTATGGTTCAACACTCACATTTATACATGACTACTGGAAACACTATAGCTTTGACTAGATGGACAAAGTAGCATCTCTGCTTTTTAATATGCTGTCTAGGTTGGTCATAGCTTTTCTTCCAAGGTGTAAACATCTTTTAGTTTCATGGCTGCAGTCACCATTCACAGTGATTTTGGAGCCCCCAAAATAGTCTGTCACTTTGTCCAGTGTTTCCACATCTATTTACCATGAAGTGATGGGACGGGATGCCATGACCTTAGTTAGTTTCTTGAATGTTGAGTTTTAAGCCAGGTTTTTCACTTTCCTCTTTCACTTTCAAGAAGCTGTTTAGTTACTCTTTGCTTTATGCATAAGGGTGGTGTCATCTGCATATCTGAGGTTATTGATATTTCTCCCTGTAAACTTGATTCCAGCTTGTGCTTCATTCAGTCTGGCATTTCACATGATGTACTCCACATATATAAGTTAAATAAGCAAGGTGATAATATACAGCCTTGATGTACTCCTTTTACAATTTGGAACAGTCTGTTGTTCCATGTCTGATTCTAAATGTTGCTTCTTGACCTACATACAGATTTCTCCAGAGGCAGGTAAGGTGGTCTGGTATTCCCATCTCTTGAAGAATTTCCCAAATTTTCTTGTGATCCACACAGTCAAAGGCTTTGGCATAGTCAATGAAGCAGAAGTAAATATTTTTTTGGAATTCTTTTGCTTTTTCTATGGTCCAACAGATGTTGGCAATTTGATCTCTGGTTTCATTGCCTTTTCTAAATCCAGCTTGAACATCTGGAAGTTCTCAGTTCTCTTACTGTTGAAGCCTAGCTTGGAAAATTTAGAGCATTACTTTGCTAGTGTGTGAGATGAATGAAGTTGTGCAGTAGTTTGAACATTCTTTGTATTGCCTTTCTTCGGGATTGGAATGAAAACTGACCTTTTCCGGTCTTGTGGCCACTGCTGAGTATGGTAGAATAGATCATCTGAAAATTCTCCTGTTAGCAGAACTCATAGAATTATAATACTGAGAACACAAGAAAAGGAAAACAATCCTCCAGGACAGAAATAATAATAACAAAATAAAAAGAAGACTGGGACTTTCCTGGCGATCATGTTGGAGGAGGAGGGATTTACACTGGTTGGGTCAGCCAGATGCACATGCAAGAGCTGGCACACAGGCCCAGGCTGGCAGCTCCAGCATCAAGGAAAACAAAGGGGTTTGTAATTCCATTGCAACATCTTGTCTTAGGTTCATATGAGGTGAGACCTTTAAAGTGACGTGAGTGAAAGTCACTCAGTTGTGTCGACTCTTTGTGACCCCATGGACTATACAGTCCATGGAATTCTCCAGGCCAGAATACTGGAGTGGGTAGCCTTTCCCTTCTCCAGAGAATCTTCCCAACCCAGGGATCAAACCCAGGTCTCCCACATTGCAGGCAGATTCTTTACCAGCTGAGCCACAAGGGATCCCTTAATAAACCCAGGATCTTTAAGGACCTGTACATTGGGAATTCCCTGGTGGTACAATGGTTAGCATTCTGTGCTTCCAATACAGGGGGCATGGGTTTGATCCTTGGTCGGGAAACTAGGATCTTGCCTGCCTGCATGATATGGCCGGAAAAAAAAAAAAAAAAGTCAATTAAAGAACTATGTATAGGTTGGATTTTTTTTTTTTTTTTTTAGTTACTCTTCACAACAGTGAGATTCCAAGAATCCAAAATTTTCTTAGTTTGATCTCTGGGTGGGAAAAGTCTCTTTTGAGAATTTATAAATACAGATCTGTATTTTAAGAGGTTGTAATCTAAATTTATATTACTCAAATAGTGTATGGATGCCCAAAATGAAAAGTTAAACAGTGGTCCCAAATACATAATACTCCTGGGTTGCCTGGCAGTAGTAAACTCTAAAATTGTCCAGAAGGATGCACATTCAATCCAGGCAAAATAGAATTCATACAGACAAATCATCCATCTTTAAAGATTATTTCCAAGTTCAAAATTTACCATAGAGAAGAGTCAATAGCCATACAAGTAACCTTACTGTTTCCCCCAGGAATTTTGAGAATCATTAGACAGATGTAAAGAATTATCTTTAATTAAAGAAATAAAAGAATTTTTAAAACAAAGAATAAAGCATTATCACAAAACACACATATTTTAAAAGAAGTTAAACTAGCAAAAAGAAATATATAGCTATTAAAATTAAAATCTAGCAGAATATTTATTCTAAAAGGGAAAATCTCCAGAGTAATATGATTCTAAAGAGTAGAAAACTATTTAGAACATTTTTAATAAGGTAATGTAGTAAAAATTAGGACAATCATGCCACATGGAGTTCACCTTCTTTTAGATTTTACCCTGATTTTAAAATAATATAATAACAATCCCAAGATTAAAGAGCATCACTGATGTATAGAAGTCTAGATGTGTAATTGTAGTTCCAGAAAAAAAGAGAAAGAAAAGCAATTTTCCATATAAAGTATACAGTAATAAATTTGGATGATTTTCAATATTCACTCAAATTAAGGACTTCAAATGAAACTCTAAATGTTAATAGAGCATGGTAAGTGCTGAATATTTTCCATAAATATATTATGAGCAATTTTTATGATACTCTTTTGTCTGCAGTTTATAACATATAGCATGTATCTTTCACATGCAAACACATTTTTCATCTTATTAAACTGGCTTCATTGATGATATAAATGGTTAAGTGGTAGATCACGAATACCTATAATTTTTGACTTGCATTTTTTTTCTAATTAATTCTTCTTTTGTACAACAACAGCAGGCAGTGGAGGGCTCATCAAGTAGCCACTCATGCTTTTTATCGGATCTTGCATTATTGTAGACTGTCGGATCACTTAGTAAACCACAACTATAAATCCCTGTTGAATATTTGATCTTTACAAGAATGAGTCACGTTTCTGTTGGACCACTATCTGAGGTAGTGATCAGTTTGATGGAACTCAGTTCATTTTTTTTCCTTATTCAATTTGTCATTCAATGATTGAATGGTGGGGGAGGTATAACCAAAAAGAAATAAAACAAGCAAACAAAAATACTGTCAGTTATAGCACTGTAGAGTCCACTATTAAACATTTTTTAGTTGTAAGATTTTTGCTGTACTATGAGCATCTTGGAGACATGAAGCAAATCTTCCCTACTATTTATATCCAGAGCCTAGCAGAAAATTTCAAAAATAATAGCCACTCCATGATATTTACTGAATTAATAAAATAATTTCAACTCTCCTTCCTTTCTGATATAAAATAATAGTAATGCACTTTCATCATTTTTACACATACCCTTCATTAAGGCAACACAAAATGCTCTATAAAATCCCTCATTCTTTGTAATTATCACTTGTTAAAATTGCTTTCTCTCCTTTTATACACTTTGGAAGGACTGATGCTGAAAATGAATTCCAGTATTTTGGTCATCTGATACAAACAGACAACTCATTGGAAAAGCGCCTGATGCTGGGAAAGATTGAGGGCAGAAGGAGAAGAAGGTGTCAGAGGATGAGATGACTGGATGGCATCACTGATGCAATGGACATAAACTTGGGCAAACTTTGGGGGATGATGAGGGAGGCTTGGCATGCTGCAGTCCATGAGGTCGTGAAGAGTCAGACACGATGTTGGACACTGAACAACAACAACAACAAAAATTGCTTTCCTAAGCTGTCCATCAAAAGATATCACTAAAGAGCTAGAAGAAACTTTGAATGCTATTGAGAAATCATTCAAATGGGATATGACTGGTCAAGGGTCAGCTTGACTCTGCTTTGAAAGTATTGTGGTATGTCATTGGTGGAGATGTATGTGGAGTGCAGTTCAGAAAGAAGGAATGGCTTAATCCAGGGTCCCAGAGCTATTATTAAAAGATAAATACTTCTGGTTCAGGTTAGAGTCATCAGCTTTTTAAACATTAAATTTTCTACTCCACGTCTTGCTTTCATTCACTTCAATTTTGTCCTAAACTTAGAGTTAACAACCACAGCTGTCTTTAATTCTTAGAAATAGAGACCGAGCATGTTCTCGCTAATTTTAAACCAGGGCAATTCAGGATAAGATATTAATATATCATTCTTTAAACTCTTCAGTGCCTTCTCAGTTTCTGATGTACCCCTCTGTTCCTGCTGCTGCTACTAAGTCGCTTCAGTCATGTCCGACTCTGTGCGACCCCATAGACGGCAGCCCACCAGGCTCCCCTGTCACTGGGATTCTCCAGGCAAGAATACTGGAGTGGGTTGCCATTTCCTTCTCCAATGAATGAAAGTGAAAAGTGAAAGTGAAGTCGCTCAGTCGTGTCCAACTCTTAGCGACTCCATGGACTGCAGCCTACCAGGCTCCTCTGTCCATGGGATTTTCCAGGCAAGAATACTGGAGTGGGTTGTCATTGCCTTCTCCAATGTACCCCTCTAACCACTGATTATTGAGAACTTCAGTTCTTATTTGATGAATCAGAACTTGGAAAATTGTATTCACCTGAATTCATTGCTTTCAAAAAATCTTTGCTTTCAGGTAGATCATTTGACAATAGCTGCTATATGACTCTTTTGCTATTCAGTAATTGCCATTTGGTTATACTTCCATTGGTTATGAAGATAAGGTGCTTTCAAAATTTGGTATTTCAGTTTGTAGGAACAAGAATGATGACTATAGTTCCACACAATTTATAATCACTTTATAGAGAAATAAAAGCATCTTTCCTGTGTAGTAAATAAAATTTCACACACTCTGGGGAAAAAAAAAAAGTCAGATGAAGGGGAACAGCATGGAATAGGGTAAAGATTCCCAATGTGGGAGTAAAGGGACTGGATTTTAGTCCAAGCCCTGTTATTAGCCACTTGTATGTCTTTGAGCAAGTCATTTAGATTCCCTGAGTTTCTGTTTCCTTATCTATAAAAGTATGCGTTCTATTTTCATGGTAAAAACAATCTAATACAAATGTTGTTGATAGGAAGAAAAACAGAAAAGCATTAAAGAAGACAATGTAAAAAGTAATAGCCAGTCATTATTCTTTCTTGTCTTGCACTGACACTTTAGCAAAAGTATTAAGGTGCCTTTAATAGTTTTAAGCAATACGAATTATACATCAATCTCAACTCTAGAAGATTAACTTTTCTCCATTCGTATTCTGTATCTTGCTGGATAGCAGACTTGCTGTTTTAGAATTTGTCTAAATCTCACTCTAAAGAATAAATCTACTGATTTTACCGTGGTTATTTATTCAAAATTGATACCCTATTCATGTTTGTTACAGACATATAAACACGATATCATTACTACACTATGTTTTCAACCTAAATTTTATCTGAATGCTGTTAAAAACAGTTTAACAATGCATTCAGATATATAGAAAATTCAATATCTTTGATTTGTTGTTAAATTTTAAACTGACAAAACTGCCCTTTATGGAAGACATATTGTATAATAAATGCAGACACGAAGTACCAAACTACACATATCATAAGCCTCAAATCATCAGAGATATCACTAGAATTTTACTATGCCCTAACATATTGGAAGAAATTCTGGAAATTGAGAAAAATTATGGCAGCTGCTGTCACTGATGCTGGAGCCAAACCAAACTGCAGTGTCCACATGCAATCAATCACAGTGCCCTGGGCCTTGCCTTTATCACCATCTCCAAAACCAGAGGCCATGGGTATAAGATGAATAAGCATGATGTCATGAGGAAGTCTGAGCAGTGATGAGAGGGAAATATTGAGAATCAGGCAAAGAAGCAGTGGGATAGCAGCTGTCCGCAGAATATAAGTAGGGGTAAAAAGGGAGATCACTATTTCACCTTCACTATTTCACTATTCAAGAAGCATGCCTTCTGTGCCTATTATGTACCAGACACTGCTGGGTGCTAGTGATACAAAAATGAATTAAACCCAACCTTGCTTATCAGAGAGCTCCTTGTATACGAAGTGAAGCATAGACACATAAATATTAAATCACATTTAGCTGTGATAGGTGCTACAATAAAGCTATGTGCAAAACGTGATTGGTAGTCCAGAACAAGAATCAACTGTCCATGAGACTCAGGAAACTGTCTGCATGGGACAAGGGAATCATCCAATGATTTTGTGCTTAGGAGAAAAATAGGAATTTTCCAGTTGAAGGAGAGAGTCAGAAGGAGTATAGGCAGAAAAAAGCACAGGTGAAAGAAAGGGACATGAAAAAGTAGTCAGGCTAAAGGGACTAGGTTTAGCATGCTCAGCTGGAGGTCTTGGTGCATGTTGTGGAGGCAGGAGGCTAAGAAAAAGTAGAAGTGAAGAGACTAGAATAGTAGACTGGAACTAGATGATGAAACATCTCATCCGCCATGTTAGAGAGTCTTGATCTTACCCTACATTCAACAGGGAAGTCAACAGGATTTACAAAGAAGTGCTTTTTAGAATGCTATATCTGAGGAAAGTGTAGAGGGGTAATTTGATAGGGAGGACTATAGGAATGAAGGGTGAAATATTAATTGGGAGACTGGGTTATAATAGTATAAACAAAGATTATAAATCCAAATGCTTTCAAGTGATAGTTGCTCAGTCGTATCTGACTCTTTGCAACCCATGGACTGTAGTTTGCCAGGCTCCTCTGTCTATGGGATTTTCCAGGCAAGAATACTGGAGTGAGGAGTCATTCCCTTCTCCAAGGGATCTTCTTGACCTAGGGGTCAAACCTGTGTCTCCTGCATTACAGGCAGATTCTTTACTGTCTGAGCCACCAGGGAAGCCCAAATGCTTTCAAAGGCCTGGCAAATAATGCAAATATGAGGCTAGTTCCTGCCCCTGCCCCTTACCTCAGACATTAAATTCAAATAAATAAATAAATATCCAGGCCAAATGTCACTTAGGATAAAATATGCTTTAGGGATGCCATTTTTTTTTCAATCTAGGAAAAAGGAGGATAACATTTTGAATTATGTAATGAAGAAATGAGGAATACAAAAGAGATGGTGAATTCCAGATCTATTTGAGTGGTGAATAGAACTGTTCCAGCTATTTCTGAATCCCTAGGAAATCAGTTGTTGTTCAGTCATTAAGTCATGTCCAACTCCTTGCCACCCCCTGAACTGCAACATGCCAAGCTTCCTTATCCTTCACTCATGCCCATTGAATTGGTGATGTCATCCAACCATCTCATTTTCTGTCACTCCACTTCTCCTCTTTCCCTCAGTCTTTCCCCACATCAGGTGGCCAATATACACTAAAAATTCCGTGTGTGCTGACTGACTCCACCAAATAACAGCTAAGGAGAAAGTAAGAGAGAAAACCCAGCTCCTCATGCACCGCCAGTGGGAAAGAACTCTGCAGATACCTAAGTGCTAAATAATTTCAGTTGTGTCTGGCTCTGTGACCTTATGGACTGTAGCCCACCAGGTTCCTCCATTCATGGGGTTTCTCCAGGCAAAGATACTGGAGTGGGTTGCCATTTCCTCCTCCAGAGTATCTTCCCAACCCATGGATTGAACCGGAGTCTCTTATGTTTCCTGCATTGGCAGGCAAGTTCTTTACCACTAGTGCCACATGGGAAGCCCAGATACTAAAGGTATAAGTCAACACATTTTTTTTTAAACATATTGAAATAATAACTTGGCCCTAGCAATACAGAAAATTGCCTAGCCTTAGTCAGAAGCTGTTTTATTTTTTATATCATGTATTTTTTTTAAGGTGGACAGTAACTAGATTAAACAACTGGGCAAAAACAAACAAAAACTATGCTAAAGCAGTGAGAAAAGACAAAATGACTGTACCATTAAAAGTTATTTTCAATTGCAATTCTGGTATAACTTTATACAAACAATCCTTTTAATCCTTCAATTTATATATAAATAGAAATAGATATATCTATATCTATAGATAATAGATCTATATCTTTTACTCCTTCAATCTATATCTAAATAGATGTATATCTAAATATTATCTACAACCATGGTATGGCAGGAAAGATTGCAGACAGAGTCCATTTAGACTTGAAATGAGAGAAACATAAATGAGGAAGTACAGAAACTTAATTCTAAGGGTTGAATAATTTCTGGACGAAAGGGGAATTCTAATGCATAATAAGAATAATAGATTGAATACAGGTGGTTATCTCAAAACCAATATGGAATGTTAAAATGATTTCCCCCACTTAAACTAACTTGATCATAAATTATTACTGAGGTAATATGGATAAATATTATTTTAAAAACTACTATATGTAATTTTAAAAAGCACCATATGCAATTCTGATACATATAAGCATATAATTTAAATGCATTTCCTGCTTTCGAAAATGACTGCAATTTACATGTATCATTTACATAAAGATAGTAAGTCTCATATATGTCAGGTGGTTAATGAATAGGTTAAGAGAACAGTGGTTAGTCAGCATAATAGAATGGCAAACTTTATGTCAAAAGATTGATATGATATGCTTAAAAAATTAAAGAGCTAAATGTTACTGTGTATAAATGTACTTCAATAGTCAATATATTTTTAAAATATTAAAGAATGAATAAAAGCTGTTGAAAAGTGGATGAAGACATTTATTACATGTTGTTAACAAAGGCTTAGAACACAAAATATGTTATGAACTTCTAAAACTCTTAAGAGACAAATCAATATAAAAATACATATAAGACTAAACAGGAATAATGATATTTGAACCAGCAATAAACCAATAAAAATGTTCACCCTCATTAAAAATTAAAAAAAAAAAAAAAAAAAAAATTAAAGAGCTGAGTGAGAATTTAGAGTCTTGATCATATCACAGCTGGTTGCTGTGCAACCTGAAATAAGACACTTAATTTCTGTGTTCAAATTATTCTTTTGTGAAGAAGGGTAAAGGAAGGCCAAATTGCAAACCAAGAGTTCCTTTTAACAAGCAGTCTAACATTCAGTGCCCTTGTAAAATGAGAGAATGTCTAGCTTTGAAATAAATTTGGATGAAAAATTTAATTACCCCAAACTAAAAATCAAGATCTTTTATCTGTAAGAATGGAATAACTGTGCCTTCAAAATTACATCTGATTACTTTCGCTGCATAAAAGCAAAAGTGCAGTTAATATCTAGGGGTTACAAATTCAAAAGCTTCCAAGAGCGAAGCAAAAATCATAAATATGTGAAGTTTCTAAAATAGAAAATAATGTGAGATGATGGGTTCTATGAGCAATGGGAGAAAGCATATCTTACAATAACTCTCACATTCAGTTCTTTTTTTTCTCTAAACATTGCCTGTAAAAGCCCATCGTTGGCTGGATTCAGAAAGTGTGCCATAAGATTGTGACCTCCGAACCTTGCCATCTATTATTAGGTCCTAAAGTGTCTTTTTTCACTTGGGAAGTCATACTGCTTCTTACAAGTCGGTAAACTATGTTATCAATGGCCAGTTTTTTCCTCATTTTATCTGATGCTATCAACAGCATTTAACCTATTGGATCACCCCCTCCTCTTAGATAACTTCATTCATCTGACTCCCCAGACACTATATACTGAGGTTATCTTCTGAGCCACTCCTCAGTCTCCTTGACTAGTTATTCTCCTGGATCTATAAATGTTGGATGACTCTAAGGTTTATTCCCCTCTGTTTCTACACATTCACTCCTTTGGTGAATTCCAGTCTCTCATCTTTAAATAACAACAATATGCTGTCAATCACCAAATTTATATTTGCAGCCCAGAGTTTTCTCCCAAACTCCAGATTCCTATATCCAACTGACCATTTAACATTTGGATATGAATGTCTGACATTTCAAATTTAAGATGTCTCAAACTGAAATCCTGTTCTCTTCCACAAATGTGCCTCACTTACATTCTTTCCAATCTCAGTTAATAAAAACTCTATTATTTCAGTTACTGAAGCCAAAAATCTTGGTGTTATTTTGACATCTCTGTTTTTCTCACACCTTACATTTTAGTCTGTTGGGGCATCATCCTGATTTTACTTCAAATAAATATAGAATCTGGCTACTTTTCAGCACCTTTGCTGTTTACATCCTGTTTCAAGGCACTATTCTCTCTCTCCTGGGAATCACCGAAGTCTCTACTTGCTCCATTAAGGCATAGACACTATTCTCAGCACAGCCACCAAAGTGATCCTTTCAAAATTGAAGTAAAATTATCTCCCTCTTTTGGACAACAGCCTGCCACAGCTCTCTGTTCTATTTTGTGTTCAGCAATTACCCTCACAGTGGCTTCTTACAAGGCCCTTAAAATTCTCTCCCTTGCCACCATCAGCATCCCCTCTCACTATGTTTTCTCCTAACATTTCCCCTCAGTTTAATTTGCTTTAGCTACACTGGCCTCCTTGTAGTTCCATGAACATCCTGGCAATGTTTTAATGTAATCACCTAATTATTCCCTCGGAGTGGAAAATTCTTCCTTAGATATTTACTTAACAAACTTCAACACCACATTTAATATTTCTTCAACTATTACCCTCTTATGAGTCAGACGCTGACCACCTACAAAACTGCCACCACCCCAAGCCCTGGCACTTCTAATCCTGTTTATACTGCTCCAGAAAGGCTATCATATTCTAATATTCTCTACAATTTAGTAATTTGATTAGCATTTAATATTTTCTCTCCCTTTGCTAGATTCAAAGTGCCATGAGAACAGACATCTTTTATTGTTCATCTCAAGCACCTTGAAGAATGTCTAGGCAGCAAATATTCAGTAAATATCTGTTGCAGTTTATTAAGTTATCAGAAAAGACAATTCATCAGGGAATTTAAATTCAGTTTTTAGAGTCTTGGTGTTATGATTATCAATAAAAGGGAGTAAAATAAATGATGTGTTAAGTGCCTACTACGAGTTAGTCACTGTGCTAAGATATTTACATATATTATCCCATTTTATTCTTATGACAACCACGTCAGAATGGCATAATGTGTCCTGTTTTCCAATAACAAAGTCACATAACTTATAAGTTACATAGTCAAGCTTTGCACCTATGGTTACTTAACACAAAATCTATGACACTCAAAAAGAAGTTGTATGACATATATTCTTTAAGATAATTAATACAGAAGTGTGAAATAAACCATGGAAATGTGAGGATAACTGTCCATGAGATTGATGTACAATTAACCAAAGTCATCCATTTACAATTTAACATTTCTGTTAATGGTTTGTTCATATTATAGAAAAAAAATCAGATTTGTAAAAAGCCTCTACCACTATAAAATTGAGAATAGAGAATTGATACAAATGGGAAATACCCCAAATATAGAAGCTTCACAAAATATCTGGTAATTTTATTTTTAAAGTATAGCGTACATGTAGCTAACACGTTGTTTAGGCTGATATTAAATAATATGTGAAAAATTATACTAGAGACAGTAAAACGGGTTTTCTTCCAGTTTCACTTAAGCTTTAAATGCTTAAAATTGAACAGATCAGCTACTTGAAGAAATATCAAGGGCTTGTCTGAGAGCTTCTGTTCACTGTCAGAATTCTGTCAACTAGTTTCCAGAAAAGGCAAAAAAATGTGTCACTTAAGAGGCTAATGCATTGTCTACAAGACAAATTGTTCACTAAGGGTGAGGTAACTGTTTTCAAGAAGAAACAGCTGTGTTATCATTCGAAGTAAAGCTCTCATGATCATACGGCCACTTATATTAGAAATTCAGCCACCTTAACTGCAGTGTACAATTTGTCTTCCAGACTGGATTCATTGTCTATATAACTGACAAAACTCCCTGGTTGAGAGCCTATTCACTGGAAATTAAGTAGTATGTTTGTACAGATAAAAATTACTCTAAAGCCTTCCTCAAAAGCAGAAGTCAATGTCCTTTCCAACCTTGCTAAAATACCAAAACACACTGAGTAAGCTTAATTGAATTGTTTTATTTTACCAAAGTATGCAAAGCTGTTCTTCTTTTTATAATAATTGTGACCTCAGGCTCTCATAAATGAATTTGCTGCTCCCTTTGAAGAAAAAGATCAAGAAAAATTTTCCAAGTGCAAAATCAAAAAGAAAAGAAAGTTTTCTTTGCTTACTTGAATTATATATCTTGTCTTACTGTTACTTTAATGTTTTCTTAAGTAGTGAAAGTTAGTACAGAACAGGTAGCTATGTTTTTTTCTCCCTTGCCCATTCTTCTAAAGACACATATTTATTAAAATTTCCGTGATTTTTAAATTATGATAACTAAATACCTTTTGCATGACATTAATACTACAGTTTACAATGCCGTACACCTTCACTAGCATTTGGACTTCACAGTCCATTCAAAACTTGCAAGTAACTAACAATGACAGACTTTACTGTGTTGGGCTCCAAAACCACTGTGGATGATGACAGCAGCCATGAAATTGAAGGTTTGCTCCTTAGAAGAAAAGCAATGACAAACCTAGGCAGCATATTAAAAATCAGAGACATTACTTTGCCAACAAAGGTCCATATAGTCAAAGCTATGGTTTTTCCAGTAGTCATGTGTGGATGTGACAGCTGGACAATAAAAAAGGCTGAACGCCGAAGAACTGATACCTTCGAACTGTGGTGCTGGAGAAGACCCTTGAGAGTCCCTTGGAATGCAAGGAGATCCAACCAGTCCATCCTAAAGGAAATCAATCCTGAATGTTCATTGGAAGGACTGATGCTGAAGCTGAAGCTCAATATTTTGGCCACCTCATGCAAAGAGCTGACTCATTGGAAAAGACTCTGATGCTGGGAAAGATTGAATGCAGAAGGAGAAGGGGATGACAGAGGATGAGATGGTTAGAAGGCATCACGGCTCAATGAAGTTGATTTTGAGCAAATTCCAGGAAATGATGAAGGACAGAGAAGCCTGGTGTGCTGCAGTCCATGGGGTCACAAAGAGTTGGACATGACTGAGCGAGTGAATAAAAACAGTCATTGAAAGTTTATGAGGCTGAACTCTGTATAAGGTATACTCGCTGTATCATAGCATTTCACTCTCAATGAAATAGGTATCTTTATATCCCAATTTTGAGATGCAGAAACTGAGTCACATAAAATCAAGGAAATCACATGTGAACACACAACTCTTAATACAAAGAAGTAGAATTCATGCTGTCATAGGTCTATGCCACTATTAAAAGTTATTCTCAATTGCATTTATAAATTAGGCACTCTCTCCCATTTTGCTGACCTATAATTCAAAGGATTGTGATGGGGTTTTTTTTTGCATCATGTTTTATGGCATTTGATGCTTAAAAAAAAAAAAAACAGTGTAGTAATCAGAACTGCCTTTATTGAGCTTCTGCTAGGTATTCACTACGAAATTTGCCTTATTGCTAATTTTGACTCGAACCATGCAAGATAGGTATTATTATACTTATTTTATGAATGAGAAAACTGAGGCTCAATGAGTTTAATTAAAATATCCCAGGTCATATAACAAGAACTAGAAGAATCAGGATTCCAGGCCATTGCCTTTCCATAGACCATACCTTTCCATAGGCCAAAAGGATGACCCTCCTTTGACCATCCTTACTACTTGGATGCTCAGTGAATTCTAAGCAATGTGTCTTTAACTTCCTAAGGGGACAGTATGTTTTAAAACAATCACAACTATTTTCTATCTTAAAAAGACATTATTTTCTGTCTAACAAAACATTATTTTCTAAGACATTGCATGCAAAATAAGCAAAGTCTTGTTTGGATACTAATTTTATAGTGTAAATTGGTACAGGGAAAGCTGCTTTGACATGTGGATATATTTGTAAATGTTGCCTTTGGGCTTGCAAAGTATTCTTCTCTGGAGTCAACAAAATGCAAATATAATTAAGCTACCCTTTCTGAGGTGACCACTTTTTAACCAACTATGTTTTTTTAATATCAGCTGCATTCCTTTGGGTAATAATGGGATAGTTGGAATTATGCAATTATGCTGTATAGTATGTTAATTAAAAGATGTATCACTGAATACTTAAACATTCCTTGTCTGCCAGGACCTACAATCATTATGCAAATGTGATAGAACAGGGGAAGAAAATACACATCTTTTCTGTTTATATTTCAATTAGATTGTGAAAGTTCATTGCTGAAACTGAAAATTTCGCATTTTCTAACAGATACAAAAAGTTCAGAAATGCTGTTTTTTTTAATTCTAAGCTACATCAAATTCTACCAATATTAATTAAAATTTAGCAAATTCATATTTTATATGTATATGTTATATATGAACCCACAAAGTATAACTGAACTAGGTGATTCATTTTTAGGTTTATAACAATATAGGGCAGAAATCACAATGTTTTGTTGTAATATTTCAATGTGGCATGGTGAACTAGATTCTTCCAAATTGATAAGTTCTTCTGGAATTGAAAATAACACTTCTAAAACAATTTTTCAGGTCATCAGAATATTTGATAATAGCATGGAATGATAAATTGTTAAGCATGGCTGAAGCACATTATGTTAAAGTCCTATTAGCCTCAGAACAATTAAGCTAAGACTGAATAAGAGGAGATGTACAAGAGAAGTAAAAATATACTTTTGCTGTCAAAAGGGCTCTGGTCTAGAATCAGGAACATGAGATTGGGAGATTTGTGTTGAACACAAACTAGCCGTGAGATCTTATGTACCATTCTTTACTTGCTGGGGACTCAGTTGCTTTAACTGTTAAATGGAAAGGGAAGGGAAAGGGAAAAGGAAAGGAAAGGGAAAAATAGATACATTTGTAGTATGAGAGGGGAAATAATATTGTACATACAAATCTAAGGTATTTCTATTTTTATTTTGCTGTTCATACTGAAGATAGATTGCCTATTAATAGTTAATGGCATGACCCTATTGGGAAAATATTAACATGGCTCAGAAAGGACTATAAAGAAAAGTGAACTCCCTATCCGAAATCCATTCTGCAGAAATCATCACTGCTAGCAATTTCTTCTCTTATCAGATTTAAAAAATAAATACTAAGGCTTTCTATTTGAGTGAAAAGTTGTTTTTAAATCAGCTTATATTTGAAGACTTGGTTTTCCAACCCACTACACAGCTCTGATTTACTTTGTAGTACAGATGTGTGTGTGTGTGTGTGTGTGTGTAATGGGGGTGGAAGCAAATAGGCTGTAGTCAGAAGACCTTGTTCAAGTCCCTTGTACCTTATCAGCTGGGTTGCTGGGTAAAAAGTGAAAACTTTGAGTATACATTTCTTATCAGTAAAATCAGAATAGTAATATTCCCTCTCAGAGCTATTAATGAAATAAGAATATGAACATGCTTTTTAAACAAGTGAAATATTAAGTTGTCATTATGAGTATAGTTTTTAGAAAGCACAAATATTGATCTGTCTAGATAGGAACAATGGAATAAAGTACTCCCAAATTCAAGATGCCTACTCATATCATATTGTTAAGGGGTTCTGCCCTTGTTCTACTTTGTTAGCTTTCTGGGAATGTTGAAAACTGACTATGGAATAAAGAAACATTTTTGCTTATTCCCTTTTCCCACAGCATTCTCACCTACAGAGATTGCTCACAACCTTCCAATAAGTATATACAGGTAACTGAAAAAACAAAGGAAGAGCAAGGAAAGAAAGTGACACAAAATCAGTTTCCTCCAACACCTCTCCCATAAATTTAATTTCCCTTCACCCAACAAACTGTCAAAAGCAATAGGAAAAAATATAGGACAAAATCTTCAGGTGAAAAACACATCTTCTCTATATTCTAGGAAATAGTGTTCCAAATAAGTCAATTTACCTCTGAAAGCATCAAATATTCATGTGTTCAACTCACAGAATGTTGCCTTCTGAAAAACCTTAGAGAACCAAAAGTGCCATTCTGTAAACTTCCATTCCTTTATAGGTAAATGTGTTTGACTTCAGAGCATGTAACTAACAGTTGCTTAAAGAACTTTCTTGATTGAAGCTGGACTTAATATTAAGAGATAGCTATAAGGAAACAGAAAGTGGAAAACCAGTTCTTTCTAAACTGAAATAAAGAAATCAGGTTCCATGATTTTGCAACTGACTTTGTGTTCTCTGTCAAGTCCCTTAATTGTTTGGTCCCTTTCTTACTCAGCTATAAATTAAGTTTAACTCACAAGTGTCTCTAGAAGGCACCGAACTTAATGCCTGCTGTCAACAAAGTCAAAGCTGGGAATTGCACATTTGACATACATGGCCTCTAATTCTTCTTTTAGCCATGAATGCAGGGGAAAGAAGGGTGTCAAAAACTGGGGCTGCAAGGGCCCATCAACCATGCTTCACATATAAGAACGATAAATTGTGTTTGTGTGAATGACCTCCGTTTCTACTCTTCTGTGCCCTCAAATGTAACTTAAGAATAGAATACAATAAAGAACCTTCCTAGCCACTAAAATTTTACATATCATTCCATATTCTTCTCTCTCATTCACTGTCTTTCATTTTATGTTATTTTCTACTCTCATTATAACCCATTAAAAGAGAGGAATATCATAACTTTGCATCCTCGTTCATTTCTTCTATTTGTGATAACTTTAAATGCATCCTGTTTTTTCTTTAAAAAGCAGAATGCACTTTAAACTACTGAAAACAAAAGTGAATAAACTGTTTCCCATTTTCATGCATCTTTAAAATGTTGACAACTTCAAATTCAGTATCTATCATCGTTATGTAAAAAACATCTGCAAGAAAGATAGAAACTCAGTGACCCACAAATTATAGCTAGATTTGGCACCATTTAAACTAAATGTAAGCAGTTTCCTTCAGCTCAGGCCTTATCTCTTTCTCCTGTTTTTTCAAGAGCTATCTACTGTTGCTGAAGACCTAAAGGTCTAAGCTTGTACTCTGTTCATTACAGGTCATCTCCCATTGCATGTTGCTGGGCCACAGAGGCACAGATAAGATGGAATATGATCTAGCACAATCTGTTGGTTCTCTAAACAAAATATATGTTAAGTGCTGCTGATGGAGGAAAGTCCAGAAGAGAAAAACACACTTTAGCAAGACCATTTTCAAATAGAAAAGAGGATGTAGAAACATTATTTAAGTTCAATGGGTATAAAGCTTTATAGTATAACCATCAAAATTCTCTTTTAAGTGGGCTGCATGTAGCCACAGTAACTAAGTTTTCAAACAAAAATGCTATTGTTCATTAATAGTTTAATGGTTTAATCATATTAACATTGGCCTGTATTTCTTTCTATCTAAAAATCTGGATGTATCCTGCAATATAAAGTTTTAAGCAAGATTCAATGACTTTACAGTCAACCTACTGATAAAAAGTATATAGTGTGAAAATTTTGCCTCTTTAACAAAAATTAAGTTCAAATTCTCTGAATCACTTCAGAGAGAAAAGAAACAAGCCTTATGAATTTGTTACTACCGCAATAGATGCTATCAATAAGATACTAATAAAAATATTATCCGTCTAGTGGGAACAGTGCCAATTTGTCTTGAGGGCCATCTTATTAGCATTTTATCCAATATTTTTAATTATTAATATCAATTCATATATCAAAATTGGGACTTACACTAATGTTCCTAACATCATGAACTTTTCTATAATGCTGCTATTCATACATATAATAAACATTAATCTTATATTCTTATAGATGTCAACATGACTCGTGTTATCAAACTACATAGTAGAACTTCATAAGAATCTGACTTCCAGACCCGACTCCCAAATAATAGTGATAGAGCAAATCTATCTTCTTTGGTTCTCAGTCTAATTATAGACTATTAAGAAATATACTCGGAGAAGGAAATGGCACCCCACTCCAGTACTCTTGCCTGGAAAATCCCATGGATGGAGGAGCCTGGTGGGCTGCAGTCTATGGGGTCACTGAGAGTCGGACACGACTGGGCGACTTCACTTTCACTTTTCCCTTTCATGCACTGGAGAAGGAAATGGCAACCCACTCCAGTATTCTTGCCTGGAGAATCCTAGGGACGGCGGAGCCTTGTGGGCTGCCGGCTATGGGGTCGCACAGAGTCGGACACGACTGAAGCGACTTAGCAGCAGCAGCAGCAGCAGCAGCAAGAAATATACTAAGATACATTGATACGTTGGTCCTAGGGCTTAAAGAAAAAAATAAAACCTATCGGTAAGATACTAACATGCATGTAGGAACAAGATACAAATTTGAAGGAGACAAGGCATTTTGTATTTGTGGCTAGACCTCTAATGAAAAACGAATAGTGGATGCTGAATTTCTGATGTTTTCCCTCCTGTGCCAACTTTCTCTGAAATTAAAATGGCAGAACTGTAACTAATACAGCTTCCCTGGTAATTATTTAGTGAACCAGATGTTCCAATTCATTTTACTTTTGTTACAATAGCCAATCTGATATCTCTTCAAGGTCCTTCTGCATCACTTTGTTTAGATTGTGATTAGACTCTCTACTGGTTGATATGTCCCAAAGCAAATGTTTTATTTTTTTTTCCTTACAATATACCTGCACAAACAAAGCATCAAAAGAACTGTTGCATCCTAGCTTTATCTGTCTATCTATCTATCCACTTATTGGCAGTTTTATGGTTTTTCAAAGTTGAAAACTGATAACTTCTTCTCAGCAAAAATGAGAAATCATTAAACTGGCCAAAGAAAAATGATAAATAGAAAACTATTACTAGATGCTGAACTTAAGTAGTCAAGAAAATGTCATAAAATGCTTTTGTTCAATATATTTCAAACTTTATGTGCCAAAACAGAACTCAGGTGTTAATATGTTTACATTAAAACAGAGGTTACTGATTAATAACTCATCCACTGTCAAATCAACTCTCATTTGCAACAAATTTACCTAATTCATCTGTTATGGGTATTCTTAAAATTAATTGTCATTCTAAAGTATTTTCAGTACATAGAACCTTTCGTATTGGATAGATCTTCTAGAAAGTTTGCTATAAAATGAATTTCCATGAAGTCTATTTTCCAATAGAGAGGCATGGCAGAGAGGTAAGGAATGCTGTTGGGATACTTAAGGGAGTTTTGTTTTTGGCATCCAGCTCTGATAACTATCAACACCTTTTAGAGGTATTTTTGAAAGAACAAGGCATTAAGAGTTAAAACGCTCATGATAATGGCATAATAGCTGCCATACCAATGAGCAGGTCTAGGATTTGCTGTTAGCACTTCTACTGCAAATTTAGCAGGCAAGGGCTCCTCAAAGAGCAACGGGAAGCTTTCCTTCTCACTGGTGCTGAGGGATAATCCCTCATCTATAATAACGAAAACGTTAGAAATTTCCAAACCCTTAGCCAAGAATCAACAGAAAATGCAATTTTCTCTATGGCTTTATCAATTTGATGAGAGGAAAAGTCATGCATGTTGATTTGCTGTTTATCATGTGATTGTTGGATTGGGACAATTGTGAAAAACAAATATGAAGACGTCAGAAGTCACAGTAGCTTTTCAGAAATTTTGTGTTGTTAAAAATTCATGTCAGTTTGTGGCAAAATCCACTACAATATTGTAAAGTAATTAGTCTCAAATTAAAATAAATTAATTTACAAAATACTCAGAATGTCAAAATTTAGTAACCCTCAATGATTCTAATTTGCATCCTAAAAATGTCTGCCCTGTTCTTCTTAATATTGATAATAATGCAAATAATTTCTAAATCTCTTATGTTTAAATATTAGGATTATGACTGTAAAAATCACATAGTAGAATAGAAAAGCTATTCTTCAAGTCTGCAGAAAAATGAAGTCCACACAAATGCTGTACTATGAGTACATCTACTGTCCTGCTGTTTTAAATTGTTTCAAATACTATACACACACAGTGTTCCATAGCAAATAGCAGTTGCAGTTGTACTGACTTTCAAATGGCTTTCACTCCAGTGGCAGAGGCTGTTTTATAGTCCAGGTGCACTCACATTTAACACAGTGCCCCAAGAGTAAAATAACAAACCATGGTTGACTAGTTACCATTTCTACTTGAAAAATGAAGATCCGTTATTTACTGATACTTAGGATGTAGTCATAAATGCCTTCAGCCGAAAAGCTACAAAAATGTCTAGATCTCCTTTTGAAAAAAATAATAAGGCTTCTCATAGTAACTGTAACTTCCTTATATCTCTCTAAACATGGGAGTGATTTTACAAGACTCCTTTAATGTACAATATCCCATTTTTGAAAATGTGAAAACGAATTCTGATTTTTTGAAAACAAACTTTAACCTAGGTAAAATGTATCCTATGCTAGGCACTATTTTAAACACTATGAATAAAGAAGGAACAAAGTAGACAATAATCACATGGAGCTTACACACTAATGGAGAGAGCAAAATACTCTATCCATAACTGTGTATTTTAAAATATTTTGTGTTTTGAAGTATATTTTGAAAGGTAGAAATATATTTTCATCTTGTAATATGTTCTATGAGAACTTAATATGCTAGGATAAATTGCTAAGTCATGAAATTCTGTCTGATGTGTCATTATCAACTCCTATGAGGCTGCTCTCTTTAGTGGTTCACTTACAATCAACTGCCCTTCCTGTCAAATATGTCCTTACTTTTCCTCATCATTGACTTACTAGTACTGGCTTTTTGTTCTTCTTTTTCTCATTGCCTACAAAATTCCTGCCCAGCTTTCAAGCAACCATGATGTACAAAGTTTACATTCTACCTCATCTGTAATATCCTCCCGATCATTTCAGTCTTGATTTCCTCCTCCTCTGAACTTTTATAGTAGCAATTAATTAATTATTGTCCCTTTCTGATTAATTTTTCAAAACCTAAACTGTTACAATATATTTGGAATGGATTTTAAATATCTTCAAATCTAATCTCATTTTATAGCAGAGAAAACTGGGTCTTAGAAACTGAGTAATTTACTCAGTCATCCAGGTTACAAATGCAGAAGTAGGTCTGAAGCCTTAGCACTTGATTTCCAATGAGGTAATTTTTCCACTCCACCAAATCTGTTTATACACGACTATTTTGATTTTTTTCTTGGTCACTAATCTGTATTTTATAATAATAAAATGCAATCAAATTCCAAACTCTTTAGCCTACGGTATCTCTCAGGTTAGTTCGTTTATTTAGAAACCAAAGTACTTTCTATTGCATATATTTCCTCTTACATAGGCCTCTCTGAAAAATCCATGGAAATTTTTATCTGATTAACTAAAAAGGGACTGTTGTAGTCATTTCCTGTGCTTGTTTAGTTCCTATTGTTTGAACTCATCTTTGTAAGAATCTTCCTTGAGGTAATCAATTCCCAAAGATAACACATACCTTTTTACTGCTCCTTTCATGCAACTTAACCTTCAAGTGACAGACCCACCACATTATTGCCAACTCCCTGTTGCCCATGTAGTGGGCAAAACTTCAACTATCATTTAAATGCAGCTTTTTCCTTTTGTTTGCTTTGCTTACTGATTTAATGTGTTTTTATTTTACTAGTATTTCTTTTTAAAGGAGATAATATTGGGTTTGGGTGGCTTCCCTGGTGGCTTAGATGGTAAAATATCTGCCTGCAGTGCAGGAGGCCTGGGTTCAATCCCTGGGTCAGGAAGATCCCCTGAAGAAGGGAATGGCAACCTATTCCAGTAGTCTTGCTTGAAGAGTTCCATGGACAGAGGAGCCTGGCGGGCTACTGTCCATGGGGTCGCAAAGAGTCAGGCATGACTGAGTGACTAACACAACACAATAATGGGTTTAAGCTTCCCTTCATAGGAAAATTAAAGATTTCACTTAAAAATAACTTTATTCTAATAACAATTAAAAACTCTCAGTTAAAGCACAGCACTGGAAGCTTGAAATCCAAGAAGAGTAAGACTGTTTACATGTGAATAAAATATATGAATAGTGGAAGCATCTTAGGTTTGCTTCTAGGAAATTCTAAAAATAAGATTGTCATATTGCAAAATTCAAAACATTTCAGGGGCTTCAGGCACCTAGCTTATAAAGGTGAAATGGGTTGACTGGAACAACTCAACAGAATGCCTTGAAGGCACTTCTATCCTAGTGGTTGGGTCTGATTTTAGAACTAGAAAGAGAATTTGCCCTCTGATTTTCAGATATTTGAGTAACTGGGAGGCTACCAGCAGGTTGTTCAAGTTACTGAATGTGTATACCTAGATTATGATTTAAGGTGGCCATATTCCACATACCAATCAGAGAACTGGAAATGACTAGATTCACTAATTTTTGTATAGTTTCCATGCTGAGGCCTGAGGCAAAATGATTCTATATGTTACCAGAAGTGTGGTAGAAAAAGAATTGCTAAGACAGAACCCTGCTCTGTAGCACATTTGAGAAAAATCTTTGCAGGCATTTTTTTCCTCCCTAAAATTTCTTTTTCACCTTTTATACAGTTCTTGGGGTTCTCATGGCAAGTATACTGGGGTGCTTTGCCATTCCCTCCTCTAGTAGGTCATGTTTTGTCAGAACTCTCTGCTGTGACCCATCCATCCTGGGTGGCCCTTAACAGCATGGCTCACAGCTTCATTGAGTTATACATGCCCCTTATCCACAGCAAGGCAGTGATCCATCAAGTTAGGAGAGAGAAACATCAACAACCTCAGATATGCAGAGATACCAAGGGAACATTTCATGCAAAGATGGGCTCAATAAAGGACAGAAATGGTATGGACCTAACAGAAGCAGAAGACATTAAGAAGAGGTGGCAAGAACACACAGAAGAAGAACTGTACAAAAAAGATCTTCACGACCCAGTTAATCATGATGGTGTGATCACCCACCTAGAGCCAGACATCCTGGAATGTGAAGTCAAGTGGACCTTAGGAAGCATCACTACAAACAAAGCTAGCGGAGGTGATGGAATTCTAGCTGAGCTATTGCAAATCCTAAAAGATGATGCTGTGAAAGTGCTACACTCAATATGCCAGCAAATTTGGAGAACTCAGCAGTGGCCACAGGACTAGAAAAGGTCAGTTTTCATTTCAATCCCAAAGAAATGAAATGCTAAAGAATGCTCAAACTACCGCACAATTGCAGTTTTATGTGCTATTAAAGTAATACTTGTAAAGTAATGCTATTAGTGCTAGTAAAGTAACGCTCAAAATTCTCCATGCCAGGCTTCAGCAATACGTGAATCGTGAACTTCCAGATGTTCAAGCTGGTTTTAGAAAAGGCAGAGGAACCATAGATCAAATTGCCAACATCTGCTGGATCATCAAAAAAGCAAGAGAGTTCCAAAAAAACATCTATTTCTGCTTAATGACTGTGGCAAAACCTTTGACTGTGTGGATCACATAAACTGTGGAAAATTCTGAAAGAGATGGGAATAACCAGACCACCTGACCTGCCTCTTGAGAAACCTGTATGCAGGTCAGGAAGCAACAGTTAGAACTGGACATGGAACAACAGACTGGTTCCAAATAGGAAAAGGAGTACATCAAGGCTGTATTTTGTCACCCTTCTTATTTAACTTATATGCAGAGTACATCATGAAAAACACTGGGCTGGAGGAAGCACAAGCTGGAATCAAGATTGCTGGGAGAAATATCAATAACCTCAGATATGCAGATGACAGCACCCTTATGGCAGAAAGTGAAGAGGAACTAAAAAGCCTCTTGATGAAAGTGAAAGAGGAGAGTGAAAAAGTTGGCTTAAAGCTCAAAATTCAGAAAACTAAGATCATGGCATCCAGTCCCATCACTTCATAGGAAATAGATGGGGAAACAATGGAAACACTGAGAGACTTTATTTTTTGGTGCTACAAAATCACTGCAGATGGTGATTGCAGCCATGAAATTAAAGGACACTTACTCCTTGGAAGGAAAGTCATACCAACCTAGACAGCATATTAAAAAGCAGAGACATTACTTCGCCAACAAAGGTCTGTCTAGTCAAGGCAATGGTTTTTCCTGTAGTTATGTATGGATGTGAGAGTTGGATGGTGAAGAAAGCTGAGCACTGAAGAATTGATGCTTTTGAACTGTGGTGTTCGAGAAGACTCTTGAGAGTCCCTTGGACTACAAGGAGATCCAACCAGTCCATCCTAAAGGAGATCAGTCCCAGGTGTTCATTGGAAGGTCTGATGTTGAAGCTGAAACCAATACTTTGGCTACCTGATGCGAAGAGCTGACTCATTTGAAAAGACCCTCAAGCTGGGAAAGATTGAGGGCAGGAGGAGAAGGGGACGACAGAGGATGAGTTCGTTGGATGGCATCACCGACTCAATGGACATGAGTTTGGGTGGGCTCAGGGAGTTGGTGTTGGACAGGGAGGCCTGGCATGTTGCAGCTCATGGGGTTGCAAACAGTAGGACACGACTGAGCGACTAAACTGAACTGAACCACTCTAATGGCAGAAAGTGAAGAAGTACTAAACAGCCTCTTGAAGAGGGTGAAGCAGGAGAGTGAAAGAGCCAACATAAGACTAAATATTAAAAAAAAAAAAAACTAAGATAATGGCATCCGGCCCCATTACTATATGGCAAATAGAAGGGGAAAAGGTGAAAATAGTGACAGATTTCCTCTTCTTGGGCTCCAAAATCACTTCAGACAGTGCTTGCAGCCATGAAATCAGAAGACGATTTCTCCTTGGCAGGAAAGCAATGACAAACCTAGACAGTGTGTTGAAAAGCAGAGACATTACTCTAACAACAAAAGTCCATATAGTCAAGGCTATGATCTTCCCAGTGGTCATGTATGGTGATAAGGACCATAAAGATGGTGAGCGCCGAAGGATTGATGCCTTCAAATTGTAGTGCTGTGGAAGACTCCTGAAAGTCCCTTGACTAGCAAGGAAATCAAACCAGTCAATCTTAAGGGAGATCAGTCCTGAATATTCACTGAAAGGACTGATGCTGAAGCTGAAGCTCCAGTATTTTGGCCATCTGACGTGAACAAACAACTCATTGGAAAAGTCCCTGATGCTGGGAAAATTGAGGACAGAAGCAGAAGAGGGTGTCAGAGGATGAGATGGCTGGATGGTATCACCAATGCAATGAACATGAACTTGGGCAAACTCCGGGAGATGGTGAGGGACAGGAAGGCCTGTCGTGCTGCAGTCCATAGGGTCACAAAGAGTAAGACACGACCGGGTGACTGAACAACAACAACAAAGATTTCTTTAAAGCCTCTAACTTCAAAATTATATTTAAATCTCTAACAAAATTATAGTTTAAATCTTTATCTGAAAAATTAGATCAATATCTAGTATCAAATGTAAGAGTTTCAAACATAAATTTCTCTCCAACTACTGTGTCAAAAAATAATAAATTTTTTTGTAGAAAGTATTTATGTGAAATATATCATGCAAGTGCACATATGTTCCCTAAGTGTGAAGAGACAGAAATGGATGACTCCTGTCTTCCTTATTCTTAAATTGCTTCTTACCTATGAAATCTAGCAGGACTCTATGGCTCATTCCAGGTACAAATCCCCAGTTTCCTGTTTGTAGGAAATAGGTTTCATTCAGCCTCTTTGAAGTTCTCTGAATTCCAAAGGACAAATTCAAACAGTTGCTAATCAGGGAAGGAAACAACTACAGAAACTAATGAGGAGCAGTCAAGAGACACTAGTGCAGCCTTGGGGCAGGGTCCTGGTTCCTCCTCAGCTCAGATTAGTTCAGTAACTCAGTCATGCCCGACTCTTTGAGATCCCATGGATTGCAGCATGCCAGGCTTCCCTGTCTATCACCAACACCTGGAGCTTGCTCAAACTCATGTCCATTGAGTCACAGATGCCACCCAAACATCTCATCCTCTGTCATCCCCTTCTCCTCCTGCATTTCCCAGTATCAGGGTCTTTTCAAATGAGTCACTTCTTTGCATCAGGTGGCCAAAGAATTGGAGTTTCAGCTCCAACATCAGTCCTTCCAATGAATATTCAGGACTGATTTCCTTTAGGATGGACTGGTTGGATCTCCTTGCTGTCCAAGGGACTCTCAAGAGTCTTCTCCAACACCACAGTTCAAAAGCATGGATCCTTCAATGCTCAGCTTTCTTTATGGTCCAACTCTCACATCCATATATGACTACTGGAAAAAACCATAGCTTTGACTAGGCGGACCTTTGTCAGCAAAGTAATGTGTCTGCTTCTTATTATGCTGTCTAGGTTAGTCATAGCTGTTCTTCAAAGCAAGGAGCAAGTATCTTTTCATTTCACGACTGCAGTCACCATCTGCAGTGATTATGGAGCCCAGGAAAATAAAGTCTGTCACTGTTTCCATTGTTTCCCCATCAATTTGCCATGAAGTGATGGAGTGGTACATAACAAAATACCTTTGAGCTCTTCTGCTGGAATTAAGGCCCACAGCCAGATGGAGAATGGTACTCTTAGGCTAAACACAACATTCCTGCAGCACTGCCCTGTCACTTCACCAAACACCAATCAGAAAAAGTCACACATCCTGCAACCCTCACTCCAAGTTTGGCTGTAAAATCCTCTTCGCGGAAACCATTGGGGAGTTTGGGGTTTTGAACACAAGTCACACATTCTCCTTGCTCAGCCCAGAAATAAACATTTCTCTGATCCAAACTCTAATGTGTTGGTTTGTTTGGTCTCACTGTTCATGGGGTACACAAACTTGTATTTGGTAATGCATACAGTTTCATTGGGTTTCCCTGGTGGCTCAGATGGTAAAGAATCTGTTTGCAGTGCAGGAGACCTGGGTTCAATTCCTGGGTCAGGAAGATCTCCTGGAGAAGGGAATGGCAACCCACTCCAGTATTCTTGCCTGGAGAATCCCATGGACAGAGGAGCTTGGCAGGCTCAAGTCCATGGGGTCCCAAGAGTTGGACATGATTGAGCGTTCACAGTTACTGTTATCTTATTAACATCAAGACTTTCACCGGGTGAAGTTAAAACAACTATTTCTGGAACCCCAATATCAAGGTGTTTCAGTCTGCTATATCCTGCTCCCAAAACACACACACTCCCCTAGTTTGCAAGCACAAGTGTACACTTTTAGTGTCAAAATTTTTGTCACGGGTCTCAGAGGGAAAGTAAAAATCTTCTTGGGGAATTTGATACCATGGTTTTTATGGTAAATGCACCCCCTTGTTGACCACTACCCAAAATCAGCTCTGTGCATATAGGCACTTAGGATTAATTTTCTTCATCTATAGATACAGTTGTGTTAGGCATTTCAGAATTAAATTACATGTCCTCCAGCCCAAAAACTGAAGTATGCATTCAGATAGAAAACATAAGCAGAGTAAATAAAATGAAGATTGTATTAAGGTCCAACTTCAGTGATTTTAACCCAGCCTGCTTTATAAAACCTAGAAGTATTGAACCATCTCTATAAATATGGATGAACTTTGAATAACTATAGTGGATAGAAAAAAAGAAAACAATGGGAATTAGAGAGAGGGTAAGAGAATGAAATCTAGAATTAATGAAATGCAAATTATTGCTATATATTTAAAATGTACATTGCTTCAAACTGCTTTGCATAGAAATGACAAACTTTCCCTAATTGAATATTTTAAATACAAAAAAAAAAATAGAACAAGGAGATAGATTTGAATCCAAATCCAAACTCTAGACATGAAGCTTGGATGACAGAAACACAGTTCCCTTATAATTTTTATGTTCATTCATAGTGTTGCTGTTGTTCAGTCACCCAGTTGTGTCCGACTGTTTGCAATTCCATGGACTGCAGCTTCCCTGTCCCTCCTCATCCCCCAAGTTCATGTCCATTACATCGGTAAGGCCATCCAGCCATCTCATCCTCTGATGCCCTCTTCTGCCTTCTATCCTTCCCAGCATCAGGGACTTTTCCAATTTCAGCTGTTTGCATCAGATGACCAAAATACTAGAGCTTCAGCTGCAGCATCAATGAATATTAAGGGTTGATTTCCCTTAAGATTGACTGGTTTGTCTCCTCGCTGCCCAAGGGACCCTCAGGAGTCATCTCCAGCACCAAAGTTCAAAGGCATCAATTCTTTGGTACTCTGCCTTCTTCATGGTCCAGCTCTCATAACCATATGTGACCACTGGGAAGACAATAGCCTTGACTAGAAGGACCTTTGTTGGCGAAGTGATGTCTCTGCTTTTCAACACACTGTCTAAATTTGTCATAGCTTTCCTGCCAAGAAGCAATCATCTTCTGATTTCTTGGCTTCAGTCATCATCTGCAGTGATTTTAGAGCCCAAGAAAAGAAAATCTGTCACCACTTCAACCGTTTCCCCTTCCATTTGTCATGAAGTAATGGGGTCAGATGCTATGATGATTCCTGGGTCAGGAAGATCCCCTGGAGAAGGGTTAGGCTATCCACTCCAGTATTCTTGGGCTTCCCTAATGGCTCTGATGATAAGGAATCCACCTGCAATGCGGACCTGGTTTCAATCTCTGGTTAGGGAAGATCCCCTGGAGGAGGGCATGGCAACCCACTCCAGTATTCTTGCCTGGCAAATCCCATGGACAGAAGAGCCTGTCAGGTTACAGACCATATAGTGGCACAGAGTCAGACATGACTGAAGCGACTTAGCACAGCATGAACAGCCATGATATTAGTTCTTTTTTAATATTTAGTTTTAGCTGTTTTTTCCACTTCCCTCCTTCACTCTAATCAAGAAGTTCTTTAGTTCCTTTTCACTTTCTGCAGTGAGAGTGGTATCATCTACATATCTGAGGTTGTTGATGTTTCTCTCACCTATCTTGACTCCAGCTCATAACTCATTCAATCCAGCATTTCTCATGATGTGCTCAGCATATAATTTAAATTAAGAGGGTGACAGCAGAAAATCCTCTTGTACTCATTTCTCAATCTTGAACCAATCTCTTGTTCCATACAGGGTTCTAACTTATCGAGTAGAAAGCTTCTTCAACATTTATAAATTAATTGGATAATGTTTAAAGCATAAATTATAATATTCCCACAGTAAAAGTTTGAATAAAAAATAAAATTTAATGTCTAGTTGAAGCAAAATAATGTGGATGGGCACTTCAAAAATGCCTCCTCTATATTTGATTCTGGGACTGTAATATAATCTATGTGTTCTTTCTTTTTTATCAAATGGAGATAAAAATAACACCTATAGCAGAAGGTGTATTGCAGGGATTGTGAGGACTGCAATCAATATAAAATACTCAAACATACTAGTGCACTAAATAAAATAGCTCAGAGTATGCAAGAGGGAGATTATTTTTTTCATATGTGTGTATATGTGTGCACACATGTGCATGCAAAATATTCCTCATCCACTGTATTTGGTGTGTGCCTCATTTAAAATTATTACATAGGTACAGCATCTACGTACTAAAAATTGTTTTGTTACTACTGGAATAATTGATCATACAAAAAATGTATTACCAACTAAGCTGTGAGGGAAGCTATTTTGAACACACTGCATTTTCAGAACATCAAAAGACATGCTTTCTTACTCATAAAATTTTCAGATTTATTATAAGGTACTTGTGTTCTGATTTTAAAAAGATGTTTAAAATAATAGAGATTACATTTTCAAGGTCAGTACAAGGACATTGTACCTCTAGCTCATCATGAACAACAAAACTGGTCTTTTGTTATTGTAGGGAATAAAGAGGTCTTTGAAAATTAGGAATTTCATTTAGGGTATGTTTCACTTTACTTGTAAAGGCCAGAGTTATTTATATTTCCTTCAAACTACCATAAAATCTTAGTGTTTCAGTTTTGACTGCTAGCATGTGACAACAAAACGAATTTACGTGTCCTTCTAGTATTGGAAGATTTACTTGCATATTTTAGGGGTGAGGTTTAAAGATTTATTCCTGAAAGATTATAAAGTAGAAATAAAATTAGTGACTTTGTACAGAGTTTTTCACTTTATCACCTGAATGGTATTTCACTTTAATATAAACTTGACATTAGCTTTCCATAGGAACATTGTGTTTTTAAAAACTTGATAATTTCCGATGTATATGAAAACAATGACATCATCTTGACATTGTAAAAGATATACTTAAGTTCTATGAAGAGAGAGAAAAATATATGAGGCAGCTGCATTTATTATAAAGACTTTCAGAGAATAGAGATTTTAAGTATGACTTTATAGCTGTGTGCCAGGTGGTGGTTTTGACCTAATTATTCATGTGATTACTTAACAGACTGATGTATTTGATATGTGTTTTGAAGATTATTCATTTTAACAGTATTAAATGTCCTTTTAATAGTGCTACAAAAGGATTATTTTCTGTCAACTAATGACATTAATAATGTTACACTAAATAATAAACACCTTAGTTTCATATTAAATCGGTTGTTTAAATGTGTAATTCCATTTCAAAAGTAAACCCATACATAATTCTTTCACTATTACTGAGAGATTTTGAGGGATCAACTAAAATAAACTATTTCAATTTGCATTCTTTTAAAACATTTTCTCCCAAGCTATTTTCCACAGATAGTGTATAAATACTCAAGAAAAATGAGGATTTATTAAAGGATTGATGTTATACAATGCACTGCACGATTCATTCAAAAAAATCACTTCATATATTTTATGTTTAATATTTAAACATTAGTATTGTATAGATTTTGAGGGTGAGTATTCCTATTGCCTACCTGATCTGAAATAAAAAAACGTTAACAATTTTTGAGATGCTGCAGACCACTACCTTTCACAACAGTTTCAATGTAGCTATGGTTCTCCTATTAGAATTTCACACTAAACTATTTCTGTGAGTACTTCTTACTAATTTTACTCATGTCAACATCAGTTTCAATTTCCTCTTTTGTGTGTGAAATAGTTAACCCTAATTTTATCATGATGTGATCAAGGAAGTCCTATTGTTCAGTCACTCAGTTGTGTTCAACTCTGCAACCCAAATGATAGCAGCATGCCAGGCTTCCCTGTCCTTCACTGTCTCCCAGAGTTTGCTCAAACTCATGTGCACTGAATCAGTGATCTCATCCTCTGTCGTCCCCTTCTCTCCCTGCTTTCAATATTTCCCAATTGTGTATTGAAAGTGGAAAGCTGTTGTAGGTCTGTTTCTAGCATTGAAAAACAACAGCAAGAACAAAAATCCAAGAAGACATATCATTTTGGACCAAGCAGTTCTAAAAGGAGAAAAACAGTAAAGCAAGCTAAGGTGAAATCACAAATGGTTCTCACCGTATGTGTCAACTATTTTAAAGATTATATCAAAAGCTAGAAATAAACCTTTGAGCTGTTATTGTTGCTTACATTCTAGTCTGAACGAAATATAGAACATCATGGTTAACATAGTTTATGTGCTGTCTTTTAAGTTTGTCAAAATTTTTTTTTTCTATTTTCAAATGTCAAATGTGGTGTACTGATAGATTAAAAATTACTTTGTTACCTTCTTAGTACTCTACCTGAAAAAATAATTTTAAGGAACTGTTTATGATTTATGTATGCATAAAATACAATTTTGACTCCAAAATATAGAAATCTAAACTATTGTTTTAACAATATTTTCAAGTCATGAAAAAAATGGAGGAAGGGAAATATTATAAAGAAAAATATGTTAAAAACATCTAAAAAAATTATTTCCTTAGTATATTTTATGTATCTTAGTATTAAAATTGTTAATGTATTGATTTTGGAAATATCTCCATTTTCTGAACTCAAATACAAGCATTTTTTAACAATTTCTGAGGTGCTAGAGATCATTACCTTTTGCAACAGTTTCAGTGTAGCTATGTTTTTGAAACTATTGGAATTTCCATCTAAACTGCTTTTGTGAGTACTTCTTACCAATAAATAAATAGCATGACTTTTTAAAAGTTAAATTTTTGTCTGTCTAACTTAAATATTTAATAGTGTGATTTTGGTGAGCTGATTTAAATCAAATTTCTAAAATATGTAATTGCCACAGCTTCACTGAGATATAATTGTTATATAATAAATCATACACAAAGTGAACAATTTGATCAGATTTGAAAGATGTATATGCAGAGCATATCATGAAAAATGCTGGGCTAGATGAAGCACAAGCTGGAATCAAGATAGCTGGGAGAAATATCAATATTTCAAGATATGCAGATATGCATATTACACCACCCTTATGGCAGAAAGCAAAGAAGAACTAAAGAGCCTCTTGATGAAAGTGAAAGAGGAGAGTGAAAAAGTTGGCTTAAAACTCAACATTCAAAAAATTAAGATCAGGGCATCTGGTCCCATCACTTCATGGCAAATAGATGGAGAAACAGTGGAAACAGGGACAGACTATTTTTGGAGGCTCCAAAATCACTGCAGATGGTGACTGCAGCCATGCAATGAAAAGACACTTGCTCCTTGGAAGAAAAGTTATGACCAACCTAGACAGCATATTAAAAAGCAGAGACATTACTTTGCCAACAAAGGTCTGTCCAGTCAAAGCTATGGTTTTTCCAGTAGTCATGTATGGATATGAGAGATGGACTCTAAAGAAAGCTGAGCACTGAAGAATTGATGCTTTTGAACTGTGGGTTGGAGAAGACTCTTGAGAGTCCCTTGGACAGCAAGGAGATCCAAGCTGTCCATCTTTAATGAAAGCATTCCTGAATATTCATTGGAAGGACTGATGCTGAAGCTGAAACTCCAATACTTTGGCCACCTGATGGGAAGAACTGACTCATTTGAAAAGGCTCTGATGTTGGGAAAGATTGAAGGCAGGAGAAGTGGAAAACAGAGGATGAGATGGTTTGATGGGATCACCGTCTCAATGGACATGAGTCTGAGTAAACTCTGGGTGTTGGTGATGGACACGGAGGCCTGGCATGCTGCAGTCCATGGGGTCGCAAAGAGTTGGACAGGACTGAGCAACTGAACTGAACTGAAGTGAACTGATATATTCTTGAAACCAAGAGCACAAAGTAGTGAAAATTTTCATCAACCCAAATATCCCTGCTACTGCAGGTAATCACTGCTTTTTTTTAATCATTATAATATTAGTTTGCATTTTCTACAATTTTATATAAATGGAACCAAACTGTACGTGCTATTTTTAAATCTAGACTCTTTCACTCAGCATGAGATTCATCCATATTGTACATGTACCATTAATTCATTATTTTTTACTGCCAAGTAGTATTCTGTTGTATTGATATATCAATATGTGTTTACCTATTCACTTATTGATAGATATTTTTGAGTTGTTTACCATTTTTGATTCAAACAAATAAAGCAGCTAGAAACATTCCTATACAAATATTTATAGAAACCCTAAGTTTCATTTGTTTGGGGTAATCATGAGTGGAATGCCTAGATCACATGACAGGTGTGCACTTATCATATTAATAAACTTCCAAACTGTTTACCTAAGTGGTTCACCATTTACATTTAGACTAGCAGTTAGATTTCCAGTTTCTCCACACCCTCACCAACCCTTGGTCAATAATTGGTCACTATGGTCTATTTTTAACATTTTAGCAGTTTTAACTGGTGTGTAACTACAATTTTAATTTGCACCTCCCTAATGACTAATGATACTAAGCATCTTCTCATGTCTTTCTTTGCCATCTGCATACCATTTTTAGTGAATTGTTTGTTCAAATTTTTCGCCTATATTTTAATTGCATTCTTATTTTTGAGTTTTGAGCATTCTATAAATTCTGAATCTACAACCTTTACCAGATATACGATTTGTAAATTTATTTCTTAATCATTGGCTTGCCTTTTCATCCTCATAAGTGTCCTTTGAAGAAATTTAAAATTTTGAAGTTAAATTGATCAATTTGTTCTTTTACAGATCATGATTTTTGATGTCATATTTAATAACACTACCTGATGCAAATTGATAAATATTTCTTTTTCCCCCTAAAATTTTCATAGTATTAAGTCTATGACCTATTTTGGGTTAATTTCTGTTAAAGTTATGAATCAACATTCATATTTTGCACCTTGATATCCAATTTTTTCAGCATAATTTAGTGAAAATACTATGCTTATTCTTTTACATTACCTTTACACTTTGGTGAAAATTCAGTTGTTCATAAACAGGTAGATTTGTTTATGGAGTCTCTTTTCTATTCCATTGATCTATGTGCCTACTCTTCTATCAATACCATCTGCATTTCTTAACTATAACTTTACAAGTCTTGAAATTTGAATGGTTACTTGTCAAATTTTGTTCTTCTTCTTCAAAATTGTTTGGGATGTTGTAGTTCTTGTTCATTTTCACAACAGTTTTAGAATCAGCTCAATTAAAAAAAATCTGCAATTTTGAAAGGGGTTGTGTTAATCTATAGATAAACTTGTAAGATAATTAATATCTTAATAACAACCATTTTTAAAACAACTGTTTTACTGTTTTTACTGTCTTCTATTTATTATATCTTCTTTGACTTCTGTTGGTAATATCTTGCATGTTTCTGTCAATTTTATCTCTACTTAGTATTTTTATTCTATAGTAAATTGTATTGTTTTATTTTTATTAATTTTTATTGAAGTATAATTGATTTATGATGCTATATTAGTTTCTGGTGTGCAGCAGAGTGATAAGATATGTATGTATACATATATATATATATATGTGTGTGTGTATGTATGTGTGTGTGTGTGTATACATATATATATATATATATATATATCCTTTTACATTATAGGTTATTACAGGATATTGAATATAGTTCCCTATGCTATACAGTAAGACCTTTCTGTTTATCTATTTTATATATAGTAGTTTTTGTATCTGTTAATCCCAAATTCCTAATTTATCCCTCCATCGGTGTAAAGAAATACAATCAGTTTTCGTAAATTAATCTTGTTTTTTGAAAACATACTAAATTCATTTCCCAAATAGTTCTTAGGTTGATTTAACTGGAATTTCTACATAGACAACATGTTGTCCACAGACAACAGGATTCATTGCCAATCTGAATGAATTTCATTTCTTTCTGTTGCCTAAATGTGCTGAGTGGAACCACTAGAATCATGTTTGAATTACTACTGAGATATCTTTGTCTTTTTTAAAATATATATTCAGGATTAAAGCATTAAGTTTTTCACATTATTGTGACGTTAGCTTTAAGTTTTTCATAGATGCTCTGTATCAGATTGTAAAAGTTCCTTTCTATTTCTATCTTGCTTAGAATTTTTATGAGGATCAGATGATAAATTTTGTTAAATATCTTTTCAGCAACCGTTATGATGACCATGTTTCATTTTCCTTCTTGAGTTTTTAATATGGTAAAATGCATTGATTAATTTTTGAGAGTTAAATCTGTCTTCTATTCTGGGATAAATCCCACTTGATCGTGATGTATGTTACATTGAGTTTGATATCATTTTATGTTATTTTGTTTATAATTGTGTGCCTATATTCATTAAGGAGACTGGTCTTTAGTTTTCTTTTGTTGCTTATATTTACTTTGATATAAGATGGTCTTGGCCTGATACAATGAAGCGGGAAATATTCTCTCCTCTTCAATTTTCCGGAATATTTTTTTGTGCAATTAGTATTACGTCTTCCTAAGACACTTGGTAGAAATCACAAGTGAAGAAATCTGGTCTTGTTTCCTGCATGTGAAGGCTTGAAACCATAATTCTTTATCTTTAATACATAAAAGACTTTTCAGCTTATCTATCCTTTAGTAAAAATTAAAAATTAACTTCTGGTTTGATTGATTTTCTGTTTTGTTTTGTTTTATTTCTAATTTCATTGGTTCCTACTTTGGTATTTATTATTTCCTTTTTCTGGTTACTTTGAGTTTAATTTGTTTCTTTTTATTGTCGTTGTTATTGTTGTTTCAGTTTCTTAAAGTGGAGCCTGAAGTCTCTGATTTTACACTTTGCTTCTTTACTAATAATGGCATTATAAATG
The DNA here is from genome assembly GCF_054371585.1 of Giraffa tippelskirchi. Lineage (NCBI taxonomy): Eukaryota > Metazoa > Chordata > Mammalia > Artiodactyla > Giraffidae > Giraffa > Giraffa tippelskirchi. Next base: position 68,743,475 of record NC_137289.1, read on the forward strand.
TTTTCCTATTTCCTGTTTTAGCAGCATCCCACAAATTCTGATAAATTGATGTTTTCATTTTATTCAGTTCAAAACATTTTCTTATTGGAAACATGATTTATTTATGTATGTTATTTAGTTTTCTCAATTATTTGGATATGTTTTCTAGATGTCTTTCAATTATTGATGTATTTTGTGGTCACTGAACATATTTTGGATGGCTTGAATTCTTTAAAATTATTGAAAAAAAGAAAAGTGTTATAGTGCAGAGTCTTAGTAAATTCTCTGGCAGTGCTTGAAAAGAATGTATTCTGTTGAGTGGAATGCTGAATAAATGTCTTAAGGTCAAGTTGGTTGATACTGATGTTCATATATACTGCATCCTTTTTGATTCTCATTATACCTGTTATATCAAATAATGAGAGAGGACTATCGAAATCTCTTATTAAAATTTTTGATTTGTCTTTTTCTGCAGTTCTATGCTTCATGTATTTGTAGTTATATTATTGGATGTATAAACATATAGAATTACTATGTCTTTTGGATGAATTGATGTCTTTATTGTTATGAAATATCTTTCTTTGAGATAGTGAAGTACAGGGAAGCCTGGTGTGCTGTAATCCATGGAGTTGCAAAGAGTCAGACATGACTTAGCAGCTGAACAACAACAAATATCTATTAGTATTCTTTACTCTTATATCAGTTTTTCTGGGATAAACATGAAAGTGAAACTCGCTCAGTCATGTCCGACTCTTTGCGACCTCCTGGACTATAGAGTCCATGGGATTCTCCAGGCCAGAATCCTGGAGTGGATAGCCATTCCTTTCTCCAAGGGATCTATCTTCCCAACTCAGGGATCGAACCCAGGTCTCCCACATTGCAGGCAGATTCTTTACCAACTGAGCAACCAGGGAAGAGCTGGTGGTATAAATATAGCCATTCTAAATTTTTGGCTATTTTTTGCATAGTATATAATTTTCTATCATTTTACTTTTAAACTATTTGTATCTTTATATTTAAAATGCATTTTTTTGTTAGCAGCATTATAGTAGTCTTGTTTTTTTTTTTAATCGGATCTGACAGTTTCTTCATTTTAATTGTTTAGACCTATTCCATTTAATTTGATTATTGATATATTTATGACTGTTAATAATTTTGCTATTGGTTTTCTATTTGTTCTTTGTTCAAATTTTCCTTTCACTGCCTTCTTTTAAATTGAACCTTTATGATTCAGTTTTGGGCTCCCAGATGGTGCTAGTGGTAAAGATCCCTCCTTCCAATGCAGGAGATGTAAGAGATACAGGATTGATCCTTGGGTCTGGAAGATCCCCTGGAGGAGGGGGGGGATTGCTTTAGAATTAGAAATGCTTTAGAATTATTCTGTATATCTTTTAACTTTTCACATATTTCTTCAATTGATATTATAGTAATTCTCATGTAATATAAAATATTTACTATTGTATATTTCCATTTTTCCTCTCCCATTAGCCATTATTGAAATATACTTTGCTTTTTACTTGTATGTGCTATAAACTTCACAATATATTCTTTCATTTTGTGTAGTCAAGTTACCTTAAAAGAGAGTTAAATAATATGGAAATATCTTATATAGTTAACCTGTTGTTATTTCTAGTTCTCTACATTCCTTCATATATGCCTACATTTTTATCTTTTGTATTTTTTTGCTTGAAGAACTTCCTTTTACATTTCTTATAATGTATGTCTGCTGGTAATAAATTCTTCCAGCTTTTGTATATCAAGGATATCTTTATTTTTGCCTTCAGTTTTAAAAGATATCTTCAATGGCTATATATATACACACACATATATATATATATACACATATATATACATATCTTTCTTTTAGCATTTTAACAATCCTTTTTTCATATTTTATTTTCGATAGTTTGTATTGTGATTTCTTCATATTAACCAATCTTTTATTCTTCTATGTCTAATCAGATATTTATCCCATTCTGTGCATTTTTCCATCACAAAGATTGTAGCTTTCTTCTCTATAAGTTTGATTTGAGCCTCTTTAATATCTTTCATGGGGCTTTCCTGGTTGCTCAGACAGTAAAGAATTTGCCTGCAATCCAAGAGACCCAGGTTCAATCCCTGGGTTGGGAAGATCCTCTGGAGAAGGGAATGAATGGCTCTCCAGTATTCTTACCTGGAGAATCCCTTGGACAGAGGAGCCAGGAGGGCAACGGTCCATGGGGCTGCAAAGAGTTGGGCGCTAATATCTTTCATATCCAAACTTAAATTTTGAACATACAGAATATGATTCTAATACATTTTTAAATGTCATTTTATGCTAATTCTCACATCTCTTTCAGTTCTGGGTCAGTTTCTATTAATTCATTATTCTCCTCATTATAGTTTATGTTTTACTGCTTTTGTGTATGCCTGGTCATCTTTATTTGGATGCCATCCATTTTACCTTCACTTTTTTGGCTGTTGGATATTCCCATTTTATCCGAGATTCATTTAACTTATTTAGAAATAGTTTGATCCTTTCAAGTCTTCCTTTTGTTATTTGTTAGACAAATCCAAATTAATACTCCATCTAGGGCTGTAGTCCCCAGTGCTAAGCAAGACCTTCCTGAGTATTCTACTCAATCAATGCCCCAGAAGTGTGAATTTTTTCAGTCTTACTAGTGGGAACAAGTACTATTCCCAGCTTTATGTAAGCAACTGACACCATTCTCTAATACAACCAGATGGTTTTTCAATGGCCTCAGATGGTTTCCTCACACATACACTGATGAATAAGCTAAAGAATACATGAAGGAGATCCGCTACTCACTCCCAGGGATTTCTTTCTGTGTAGCTCTCTTCTCTTCAAAACTGTGTCGTGGAAACTCTAGCCATCTTGGTCTCTTTGGATTCCCATCTCTGTCTCCTCAACTCAGGGAATTTTCAGGCTCCATCTAGATTATCTCTCCCTGTATTTTGCCCTGGAAACTCCCTCAAGATTGTAAACTGGTAATCTTAGAGTTTACCTCATTCCTTTCCTGTCTCTAAGGGATCGCTATCCTTCATTGCCTCAAATTTACAGTTTTGTTTTATACATTATTTCTCTCTCTCTTTGGGTTGTTTCAGATGGTACGGTAAAGTTAATCTCATTTACTCCAACTTCGGCTGAGGCAGAGTTTTTAAGTAGTTTTAAAAGCCACAAGTGTGCTTCTGAGGATGTACCTTATGAAAACAGGTTTCAATTCAGAAATTTCAGGTTACTTTGACTTCTCCAACCTTTGGCTATTAAAGGGAACTTGTAGTAATTTTGATTAAAGCCAATATTTATTTATGCATAGTATCATTCTTTTGAAAATTTGATGTGAAGACATATACATAATCGAAGCTAATGCATTTTTTGAAGGGATTGACACAGTTTCACTATGTCATGCCCTATTGCTAGTTTTTTCAATATGGGAAGAATTGCATAACATTTAATGGCCAATTTAAAATTAATGGTGGCTTTATTGACCCAACTAGACAAATAGACATAATAATGAATTTAATTCAATTACATGAGATTTAAAGGTCATATTTGCATGAGGAAATTGAGCTTAACTTTTTAAATTGATGAAGAAAAATATAATGGCTTAAATTATATCATACATTAAAATTGCACTATGGATGAAGGAAAATTATGTACAGGCACAGAAGCCAAAGAGTAACATAGTAATGCTTTAAGCTAATGAGAATAACTAATAAGTGTAATCACTATTCTACACTTATAGTAGAAGCTATGCATATCAGAGTCAAAATTTTAAATCAGAGGATTATGGAAAGTAACACAGGATTATCAAATATATTTCCTCATATTTTTTAGATTCATGAAAATGTGGATAAAATAAAATGGAAAAACTGATAGAAATAATTTCACAAGCAGACAATATCCAAATCTCCTAAATGCTATTTCATTCATTTGAACTAAATGATATCTCATTTCCTTCATGATGCATAAATTTTGGACTTTTAATATTTTTTCCTATGTATGTTGCACCGAAACATTATTCTGACTTAAATCACCAAGCATGCTCATTTTACAAATTGCAGAAAATAATTGGACAGACAGTAGTTAAGAGGAAAGCAAAGAATTTCATATACTAGATAAGAAAAAAATTTTTAATTGCACTATGCTTCTGAAAATGTAACAGCACACTATTTGTGGATATTATTGTTTAAAAGGAAAAAATAGTCATGTAAACTGAGTTATAGACATACAGAAGATGCCCATTCTTTTGTTTTCCTTTTTATTCTGTATATAGACAGTTGAATGAGAAAAAGTCAGTGAGTTTAAACCCATCCTCTTTTATAAAATCTATATTTAGTTTTAGAAATATGGATCGTATTAGGTGGCATTTATATAATCAGTTATATAGCATTTCAATCTAGACTCTTAAAAGCTATTATGATTTAACAAAAATTATTATTTTGCCAATTGTGACTTTGAATTAAAGTACTTAGGTCATTATCTAAATAATTAAAATAGCATATAACATATTTGCATACATGCATGCTAAGTTGCTTTAGTTATGTCTAATTCTGTGCAACCCTATGGACTGTAACCTGCCAGACTCTTCTGTCTGTGGGATTCTGCAGGCAATAATACTGGAGTGGGCTGTCATGCCCTCCTATAGGGGATCTTCCTGTCTCAGGCATCCAACACGCATCTCTTACATCTCCTGCATTGGCAGGCAGGTTCTTTACCACCCAGGGTCACCTGGGAAGCCCATAACATAGTTAAGCTTATTGAAATAATAGTTAATACTAACAGTGAGAAAGTAGTAAGCATCCTCACTGAATATCTAAAAAAGAGATAAAATATTAAGTCCATTCAATTATCATTTTCTTAACAATACTTTGATACAGATAAGCAATGAACTTTACTCATTCAAGGCTTAATGCTATGATAATACAAACACTTCACCTAAATCTGAACTTAAATCATAATTCAATCATAAATCTTTCATTTCAAGATTCTCAAAGACCAAAACAAAGCAAATAACTTAAAATCTTACCTCCAAGTTAATAGCAAATGGCAAAAATCATAAGCAAGGAATCATTTCCAACATTATTCAAATTATACTTTCTAAGGGGCAGGCTATATATTTTAAAGAATTTTATGTTTCAAAATGATAAACAAGTCAGGAATGAAAATACAGTTGTAATTTGTAGGAATTTGAGATAAGAGATCAAATATGTTCCTATCTGGGTGTGAACCAAGTAAGTGTGAAGAAAGCTAACATTATTCAGGAAAATCTAATTTTCATCTCAGAAAGACTACCAAATACTATTTATCTTCAATCTTTTCCAATTTTTTAAACCCTGTTGATTGCAGAGTACTGAGGAGAAATATTTCAGCAGTAGATCCCAATCAACTAAAACAACTCACCCCCTCCTGGGTCTTATATAACTTGATTGAAAAACATAAAGCTCCTGGATAAAACAAAGAAACTCATGCATCTCCCCAAAAGGAGCAGTAATACGGAAAAAAATGACAGAGTTTGGCAGATATTTTCAGTACTAGGTCACTCGGTGTGTGTGTGTGTGTGTGTGTGTGTGTGTGTGTGTGTGTGTGTTAGTCGCTCAGTTGTGTCCAACTCTTTGTGATCCCATGGACTGTAACCCACCAGGCTCCTCTGTCAGTGGGATTCTCCAGGCAAGAATACTGGAATGGGTTGCCATTCCCTTCTCCAGGGGATCTTCCCAACCCAAAGATCGAACCAAGGTCTCCCACAATGCAGGCAAATTCTTTACCGTCTGAGCCACCAGGGAAGACACTAGGTCACTCTGAAGGTTTAATTCTCTCTTTTTTTTTAAATTTTTTTCATCCTCTCCCATAGAGTCCATAATACTGTTCTATTTATCTGTGTCTCTTTTGATTCTCTATCATTAAAATAACGAAACTCACTGATAATATGAAATAGCATATAAATTTGGGAATGAATGATGCTTACAGAAAATATCTTTAGAATAAGTGACAACAGAGTGGGGAAATTTCAGTGTAAAGAATAGAAAATAGCTATCTGTGAAAACTGAAATATTTTCTTTTATCGGTCCCTTATTTCATGATACTCCTTTCACTATCCTTTTGGAAACCTTCCTTCACCTAATAACCCTTAAAACTTTTTGTACTAGATCTTCTCTAGTAACATGATATCTATAGCCATGATAAATTGAAAATACATTCCAATATTTTTCTCACTTGCATAGTCTATCTTTTTATACAATGGCTCTTTTAAAATTTGTATTTCCTGGACTTGATAAATAATTGGGATAACACAACTTGCTGAGATATTTTCTACCTGAATTAGCATACATTGAAATATACTTGTTTCTCTTTCAAATTTCTTGTCTTCATTAAGCTGTGTCTGTTGAATTTCATTGCTTTTTTACTTTTTGAGTTGCATCTTATAAAATTAACTGTTCTCCCAACAGCCCAATAACTCTCTGCTCATTTTCCAACTTTAAGATGATTTGTTTTAGACACAGTGTTATTTCAATTTAATTATACTAACAGATATACAGTGGATTCCAGTCTAACTTCTTTTGTTTGTCTAGGACTCTCAGGTGGAAAAAGACAAAACTCAAATTTCCTTTAATTCAGTAAAGAACAATCAGAACAAAATCCTCTATTGAAAAAAAAAAATGAAGATGGCCTCAGTTGGATTTGTGACATATCAGGCATGTGAACATCAACAATTTGATAGACAGAACAAAGTTAGTAGGACTTTGTGTAAAAGATTAATTGAATTAGTGTACTCCAAGATTTCAGAGAAGGCAATGGCAACTCACTCCAGTACTCTTGCCTGGAAAATCCCATGGATGGAGGAGCCCGGTAGGCTGCGGTCCATGGGGTCGCTAAGAGTCGGACACGACTAAGCGACTTCACTTTCACTTTTCACTTTCATGCATTGGAGAAGGAAATGGCAACCCACTCCAGTGTTTTTGCCTGGAGAATCCCAGGGACGGCAGAGCCTGGTGGGCTGCCGTCTATGGGGTCGCACAGAGTCGGACATGACTGAAGTGACTTAGCAGCAGTAGCAGCAAAGTGAGATTTTAAGATCATATATTGACTTAAATTCTAACATAAACTGGTTCTAAAACGTTCTGAAGAACTGGATAGGATCTCCCCAGCCTATTTTGACATATCCCAGAGAGACACCTAGACCATGTCTGAGAACTAATCTCTATGAACCTTATATCAGTAAGAAATAATCTAGCTAATAGAGGAGTATTGTGCCAAGAATTTCCAATTTGAACAAGAAACAAAGGGTGGCCTCTAAATCTCAGGGGAAATAAAGCCACACTCTCAAAAAGAGTAGATTATCTAATTTAAAAAGTTAACACTAGAGGCATAATAGCAGTTGACAGACTTCTTTCATTATGGATTCTATTTTAACTCAAGCCTGGAGGAACTAAGTATTCCCCTGGTGCTGGTAAAATCTGAATGCCATTAATCAATGATTCTTATCACTTGGACTGTGCAGCTCTACAGTAACATTCCAATGGTCAAGGATAATTAACAAAGAGAACAGCAAAGAGTAAGATGAAGAAAAAGCCCATCTTAAAAGAAAATAAAGATTAAATGGCTTAGGTGAAATATTTTGCTATCTCAAGAAAAGAATAGTGGGCCTGGATTGTTAGGCCTGTTGTTGTCCTAAAACACAGACTGAGAATATTTTATTTGGGTGGAGACACATCCTTAACCACACCTTTGCTATCACTCTTTCTCAAAAGCACCTTTAACGAAAGGGCCATTAAAAATGTTTCTACTCAGCAACATGATTTTTTCAAGTGATTTGTGTTTATTGCTCACATATTATGGTTGTTACTACTTTCTCACTAGAAATTTTTAAAGGGGAGAATTTAACACGGATTTCAAGCAATTTGCTTAGGCTTGTCTGACACCTAATATATTGACTTATTCACACCAACTATTCCATTAAGCAATTTTATTCACTCACAAATTTAGAAATAATTGCTTACTACCTAGTTTAGTTCAGGTCAGTTCACTCGCTCAGTCGTGTCTGACTCTTTGCAATCTCATAAATCACAGCACGCCAGGCCTCCCGGTCCATCACCAACTCCCGGAGTTTACCGAAATTCATGTCCATTGAGTTGGTGATGTCATCCAGACATCTAATCCCCTGTTGTCCCCTTCTCCTCCTGCCCCCAATCCTTTCCAGCATTAGGGTCTTTTCCAATGAGTCAACTCTTCACATGAGGTGGCCAAAGTATTGGAGATTCAGCTTCAACATCAGTCCTTCCAATGAACACCGAGGACTGATCTCAGTTAGGATGGACTGGTTGGATCTCGTTGCAGTCCAAGGGACTCTCAAGAGTCTTCTTCAAGACCACAGTTCAAAAGCATCAATTCTTTGGTGCTCAGCTTTCTTCCAGTCCAACTATGACATCCATACATGACCACTGTAGAAACCATAGCCTTGACTAGATGGACCTTTGTTGGCTATGCAATGTCTCTGCTTTCTAATATGCTATCTTGTTTGGTCAAAACTTTCCTTTCAAAGAGTAAGCGTCTTTTCATTTCATGGCTGCAATCACCATCAGCAGTGATTTTGGAGCCCCCAAAAATAAAGTCTGACACTGTTTCCACTGTTTCCCCATCTATTTCCCATGAAGTGATGGGACCAGATGCCATGATCTTAGTTTTTGTAATGTTGAGCTTTAAGCCAAAATTTTCACTCTCCTCTTTAACTTTCATCAACAGGCTTCTTAGTTCCTCTTCACTTTCTGCCATAAGGGTAGTGTCATCTGCATATCTGAGGTTATTGATATTTATCCTGGTAATCTTGATTCCAGCTTGTGTTTCTTCCAGCCCAGCATTTCTAATGATGTACTCTGCAAATAAGTTAAGTAAGCAAGGTGACAATATACAGCCTTGACTTACTCCTTTTTCTATTTGGAACCAGTCTGTTGTCCCAGGTCCAGTTCTAACTGTTGCTTCTTGACCTGCATGCAGGTTTCTCAATAGACAGGTCAGATGGTCTGGTATTCCCATCTCTTTTAGAATTTTCCACAGTTTATTGTGATCCACACTGTCAAAGGCTTTGGCATAGTCAATAAAGCAGAAATAGATGTTTTTCTGGAACTCTCTTGCTTTTTTGAGGATCCAGCAGATGTTGGCAATTTGATCTCTGGTTCCTCTGCCTTTTCTAAAACCAGCTTGAATATCTGGAAGTTCACGGTTCATGTATTGCTGAAGCCTGGCTTGGAGAATTTTGAGCATTACTTTACTAGCATGTGAGATGAGGGCAATTGTGTGGTAGTTTGAGCATTCTTTGGCATTGCCTTTCTTTGGGATTGGAATGAAAACTGACCTTTTCCAGTCCTGTGGCCCCGGCTGAGTTTTCAAAATTCGCTGGCGTATTGAGTGCAGAATTTTCACAGCATCATTTTTCAAGACTTGAAATAGCTCAACTGGATTTTCATCACCTCCACTAGATTTGTTCGTAGTGATGCTTTCTAAGGCCCACTTGACTTCACATTCCAGGATGTCTGGCTCTAAATGAGTGAGCACACCATCGTGATTATCTAGGTTGTGAAGATCTTTTCTGTACAGTTATTCTGTGTATTCTTGCCACCTCTTTTTAATAGTTTCTGTTTCTGTTAGGTCCATACCATTTCTGTCCTTTATCGAGCCCACCGTTGCATGAAATGTTCCCTTGGTATCTCTAATTTTCTTGAAGAGATCTCTAGTCTTTCCCATTCTGTTGGTTTCCTCTATTTCTTTGCATTGATCGCTGAGGAAAGCTTTCTTATCTCTCCTTGCTATTCTCTGGAACTCTGCATTCAAATGGGAATATCTTTCCTTTTCTCCTTTGCTTTTCACTTCTCTTCTTTTCCCAGCTATTTATAAGGCCTCTTCAGACAGCCATTTTGCTTTTTTTCATTTCTTTTCCATGGGGATGGTCTTGATCCTTGTCTCTTGTACAATGTCACGAACCTCCATCCATAGTTCATCAGACACTCTATCAGATCTAGTCCCTTACATCTGTTTCTCACTTCCACTGTTTAATCATAAGGGATTTGATTTAGGTCATATCTGAATTGTCTAGTGGTTTTCCTTACTTTCTTCAATTCAAGTCTGAATTTGGCAATAAGCAGTTCATGATCTGAGCCACAGTCTGCTCCCGGTCTTGTTTTTGCTGACTGTATAGAGCTTCTCCATCTTTGGCTGCAAAGACTATAAATCAATCTGATTTTGGTGTTGACCATCTGGTGATGTCCATGTGTAGAGTCTTCTCTTGTGTTGTTGGAAGAGGGTGTTTTCTATGACCAGTGTGTTCTCTTGGCAGAACTCAATTAGCCTTTGCCCTGCTTCATTGTGTACTCCAAGGCCCAATTTGCCTGTTACTCCAGCTGTTTCTTGACTTACTACTTTTGCATTCCAGTCCCCTATAACGCAATCTCAAAAATGACAGAATGATCTATGTTTGTTTCCAAGGCAAACCATTCAATATCACTGTAATCCAAGCCTATGCCCCAACCAGTAACGCTGAAGAAGCTGAAGTTGAACAGTTCTATGAAGACCTACAAGACCTTTTAGAACTAACACCCAAAAAAGATGTCCTTACTACCTATGCAGTTCATAAATATGCATTGATTTTTATCAACGAACTAGGAAACTAGAGTATATTTTAATTTAAAATGCATCTAAATAAATCAAGATTACTAGCTCACATTATTGTTGTCTTTCTTATATAGGCTAGATTCTTTTTTCCAGGAGACACATTTGGTTTAAAATAATCAAGGATGGAATTATCTTCAAATATTTGCATAGATAACTGTGCTAAATTGTGTTTGAAGTTTGAAATAATGTACTGTAGGTATTTAAATTGCCTCTCTTGTGATAAAAATCCACTAACTGAAGTAATATCATACATATGAAAAAGTGAAAGTGTGAAAATGTTAGCCATTCAGTTGTGTCTGACTCTTTGTGATCCCATGGACTGTAGGTCACCAGGTCCATGAAATTCTCCAGGCAAGAATTCTGGAGTGGCAAGAAGGAATATGCAGGCAAGAAGATTCCCTTCTCCAGGGAATCTCTCCCACCTAGGTATCAAACCCAGTTTTCTTGCATTGCAGGCAGATTCTTTACCATCTGAGCCACCAGGGAAGCCTTATCATACATATAAACATCCTCCAATATTTTTATATATGGTAGTTCACTCTTTTCTTTAAAAAGAAATGGTCAATGAGTAGCCCATTCTCTCTCCCAAGGAAATAATTTACTCTGGTGTGTCAGAACTTTCTGAATACAGCTTGGCTTGTAAATTACTTCAGTCTTTCAATTGGCTTCAATCAGGAATTAATAAGTAACAACTAGTTTGCAAGGCATAGGTCTTCTTTTACCAGTTAGAGGTGATTTTTAAAATAAGTGAATAAAGGACCCACTTGGTGCTCCTCAAATAATCTTATAATCAAAGCAGTGATGTTTAGTAAGTCAAGCAATGAAATAATGTTTTTAGTGATAAATTTTTTTCATGACATCTACAGAAAATGTATTGTTTCAATACACATCACTAAAGGATTTTCCACCCAAAGATGAAGGAATCAAGGTTAAAAACAGGTGTGTAATTCCAGGAGCCCTATACTGCTGTAATAATTGTGGAGAGAAAGGCAGTACAACCAGTCTATACCTTCTATTTGAAATCCTAATTGTAATTTAATCACTACTTTAATAAAATTATTGTAGGATGTTTTACATTATTAGATAGATACTATTTAATGATCAGTATGTTTCAGTACAGAGTAACTCTAGAAATTATCTCTATCTTCTTTCTGTTTCTCTCTTCTCCACTCCCATGTTCTTCATCTTTTTCCCTCTCACTATAGATTCTCTCTGTCTCTCTTCATGGATCTTAGATTTTTTTTCTCCAACTGTCACCTTTTTAAATTTACTTTTCACTGAAATATAGTTCATTTACAACATTGTGTTAGTTTCTGGTGTACACCAAAGTGATTCAGTTTTATTTATATATATATATATGTATTATATATATATATACATATATATATGTGCACACACACACATATATATATAAAAGAATATACATATATATTCTTTTCCATGTTCTTTTCCATTATGGTTTATCACAGGATATTGAATATAGTTTCCTGTACTAGACAGTAGGACCTTGTTTTTTTTTTATTGTCACTATTTCTTTTTAGCTATACTTCTCTTCCTCCACTTTGCCCTCTTCCCATATTTCTCCCCTTCATCTTTATTGTTCTCTGTCCCTATTTCACACTCCCTTTCTCACGCTAACCTCTCTGTCTCCGCTCCTACCCTCTCTCACTCCTTTTCTTTCACCCTGTTTCTCCATCCAAAAATCACAAAACTGCATGCCACTTTTTGTCATTTCTTTTCTTTTTTTTTTTTCTGCTTTATTGACTCTGCCAAAGCCTTTGACTGTGTGGATCATAATAAACTGTGGAAAACTCTGAAAGAGATGGGAATACCAGACCACCTGACCTGCCTCTTGAGAAACCTGTATGCAGGTCAGGAAGCAACAGTTAGAACTGGACATGGAACAACAGACTGGTTCCAAATAGGAAAAGGAGTACATCAAGGCTGTATATTGTTACCCTGTTTTTTTAACTTATATGCAGAGTACATAATGAGAAACGCTGGGCTGGAAGAAACACAAGCTGGAATCAAGATTACCAGGAGAAATATCAATAACCTCAGATATGCCACCCTTATGGCAGATGACACCACCCTTATGGCAGAAAGTGAGGAAGAACTAAAGAGCCTCTTGATGAAAGTGAAAGAAGAGAGTGAAAAAGTTGGCTTAAAGCTCAACACTCAGAAAACTAAGATCATGGCATCTGGTCCCATCACTTCATGGGAAATGGATGGGGAAACAGTGGAAACAGTGTCAGACTTTATTTTTTTAGGCTCCAAAATCACTGCAGATGGTGACTGCAGCCATGAAATGAAAAGACGCTTACTCCTTGAAAGGAAAGTTATGACCAACCTAGATAGCATATTAAAAAGCAGGGACATTACTTTGCCAACAAAAGTCCATCTAGTCAAGGCTATGCTTTTTCCATTTGTCATGTATGGATGTGAGAGTTGGACGGTGGAAAAAAGCTGAGCACTGAAGAATTGATGCTTTTGAACTGTGGTGTTGGAGAAGACTCTTGACAGTCCTTTGGACTGCAAGGAGATCCAACCAGTCCATCCTAAAGGAGGTCAGTCCTGGGTGTTCTTTGGAAGGACTGATGTTGAAGCTGAAACTTCAATACTTTGGCCACTTCATGCCTAGAGTTGACTCATTGGAAAAGACCCTAATGCTGGGAAGGATTGGGGGCAGGAGGAGAAGGGGACAACAGAAGATGAGATGGCTGGATGGCACCACCAACTCGATGGACATGGGTTTGGGTGGTCTCCGGGAGTTGGTGATGGACAGGGAGGCCTGGCGAGCTGCGATTCATGGGGTCACAAAGAGTCGGACACGACTGAGCGACTGAACTGAACTGAACTGAAAATGCTTTATTTCTTTTGCAATTAGGAATTATTAAATAAGTCATAAAATTTTAAAAACACAGTTAGCAGTAGCCTTAGAATTAATGCAGTACAAACTATTATGAACTTCTTCAACAGAATCCTCTGTAAGTGGCCATCTATCTTTTGCTGTTTAAATTCCCGTATTGAGAATCTCACCACCTCATTAGACAGCTCATTCCATTTTATTAGAAAACCATGTCTTCTAATGAAATAAAATCTGTCTGTGTAAACTGCACTCATAGGTTAGTACCAATTACTCCTAGTACATTAGTAGGCTGTTTCAACATAATTAATTTTGCCTTTCATATTTTTTTCTGGCAGCACAACATGCACATACTTTTACTGCATCTTACTATATAAAAGTTAATTGGAACAAACTGAAAAAAGTTTCCAAAGGTTTTCTTTCCTGCAAATTTATGCTGACAGTTAATTTAAAATTAATGATCACACACACACACAAACACACACACAACTTTGTGGGAAAAGGTAAGAGAAGTGAAAATATTTTCTATAATGAACCCGAAAGACTAAGTTCACCTAATTTCTCTTTCAAGAACACTGTTTCTGAATATTTCTTCTAGAATTTCTTCAACTTTCAAATATTATATACTTAGAGACCTAATGAACAAATCTAGTGGAGGTGATGGAGTTCCAGTTGAGCTATTTCAAATCCTAAAATATGATGCTGTGAAAGTGCTCCACTAAATATGCCAGCAAATATGGAAAACTCAGCAGTGGCCACAGGACTGGAGTGGGTCAGTTTTCATTCCAATCCCAAAGAAAGGCAATGCCAAAGAATGCTCAAACTACCGCACAATTGCCCTCATCTCACACGCTAGTAAAGCAATGCTTAAAATTCTCCAAGCCAGGCTTCAGCAATACGTGAACCATGAACTTCCAGATGTTCAAGCTGGTTTTAGAAACAGCAGAGGAACCAGAGATCAAATTGCCAACATCTGATGGATCATAGAAAAAGCAAGAGAGTTCCAGAAAAACATCTATTTCTGCTTCATTGACTATGGCAAAGCATTTGACTGTGTGGATCACAATAAACTGTGGAAAATTCTGAAAGAGATAGGCATACCAGACCACTTGACCTGCCTCTTGAGAAACCTGTATGCAGGTCAGGAAGAAACAGTTAGAACTGGACATGGAACAACAGACTGGTTCCAAACAGGAAAAGGAGTACGTCAAGACTGTATATTGTCGCCCTGCTTACTTAACTTATATGCAGAGTACATCATGAGAAACACTGGGCTGGATGAAGCACAAGCTGGAATCAAGATTGCCTGGAGAAATATCAATAACCTCAGATATGGAGATGACACCACCCTTATGGCAGAAAGTGAGGAAGAACTAAAGAGCTTTTTGATGAAACTGAAAGTGGGGAGTGAAAAAGTTGGCTTAAAGCTCAGCATTCAAAAAACTAAGGTCATGGCATCTGGCCCCATCACTTCATGGCAGATAGATGGGGAAACAGTGGAAACAGTAGCTGACTTTATTTTTCTGGGTTCCAAAATCACTGCAGATGGTGACTGCAGCCATTAAATTAAAAGATGCTTACTCCTTGGAAGGAAAGTTATGACCCACCTAGATAGCATATTGCAAAACAGAGACATTACTTTTCCAACAAAGGTCCATCTAGTCAAAGCTATGGTTTTTCCAGTGGTCATGTATGGATGTGAGAGTTGGACTATAAAGAAAGCTGAGCGCCGAAGAATTGATGCTTTTGAACTGTGGTGTTGGAGAAGACTCTTGAGAGTCCCTTATACTGCAAGGAGATCCAACCAGTCCATCCTAAAGGAGATCAGTCCTGAATATTCATTGGAAGGACTGATGCTTAAGGTGAAGCTCCAATACTTTGGCCACCTGATGGGAAGAACTGACTCATTGAAAAAGACCCTGATGCTGGGAAAGATTGAAGGCAGGAGAAGAAGGGGACGACAGAGGATGAGATTGTTGGATGGCATCACCAACTCAATGGACATTAGTTTGAGTAAACTCCGGAGTTAGCAATGGACAAGGAGGCCTGGTGTGCTGCAATCCATGGGGTCACGAAGGGTTGGAGACAGCTGAGTGACTGAACTGAACTGAAAGGGGCCTCTTCTTCACTTGATCAAATCCGTGTTAGGAAAGTGTTCTGGGTACAGGGTAAAAAATAACTTGGACAAATGAGACTAGGAAGCAGGCCAAACTATTAGTAGTAGAACCAGAAACTCCTGAAGAAAACTTGAATAAGTAAGTGGAAAGAGTTTAAAAATGTCCAAGGTGTTTTAGAGGCAAGATAAACAGTATTTGGTTGCTATTTGGGTGTGACTCTGAAAAGTGTTGATGACTTTTAGATGCTTCATGAAATGGGTTAAGTCAATATGCTTGCTCACTTCAGATTTCAAGGAATTTGGAATGAATACCTGATACATACTTATAAGATACTCTACTAGTGATACACACAGACACACACACACACCCTTTAATTATTACAATAAAACCTTTTAATTTTTTTTTCTTTTAAAAAAAAAACCTGTATATTCAGGGATTCTCTGGACTAGAAAAACTGAAAGTTGTTTTTTGTTTTTGTTTTTTTTTTTAACATACTTTCCATTAAACTTGCTGGGTAAGAGACTTTTTACACTAATAAAAACCAAGAGATAAACTTGATTGTTCCACATCTCTACCCCTTAAAACCCCATCCCTCAACATAACCACTATCATTCTCTACATTTCTTTGCTCATAGTAGGAGCTTGATAAATATTTAATTAATCTCATTTGAACTCATTGTAAACTCCATTATGTATAGCACGTTCTAAGAAAAATAGTAGTTAATAAGTGGTACCATATTAACAATGTTCAAAAAAAAAACAATGTTCAAAGAATTTGAGTACAATAAAATGCACAAAACTAAAACTTTAGTTGAATATGAGTCACTTCAATCTACTTCATTGCTTTGGATCAGTTATCTCACAATATTAGTGACCAGGGATGCCAATATATAAAGTTCTGGTGAACACAACACAGATAATGAGCTATACCATCAAACTGCAAGATATTAATGTGCTAAAAATTATTTTAGGGTCTCTGATGATGTTAATTAAATTGGCAGACCCTGATGACAACAAGCACTTCAAAAAATATCAAAAGACATGTTATTGCAATGCAGAAACAACTTTATTTATAGGCATTTCACTTATACAGGTTTACACATACTTTATGCACTAAAAAATACATCAAATACAACCAGTGTTAGTAATTACGTGTATTCCAGTTTAAAGATGCTCTATAATAGTCACTCCAACATATTTACACAAAAACCTGTTTATTCCTTTTTTAAAACTACAGCTACAAATAACAAAGCAAAAACAAAATTTTAAGAATGACTGTTTATGATGGCTCTTGTATTTTTAATCTTCACAATCTTAATGTTACTTTACAGTTTTTCTTTAATGGCAGTTCTTAATACTAACTCCATTCAAAAGCAGAAATGATAATTATACACATTACGCATCTAAAAACTGAACCTATTCTCACAAATATTTCCAAAATTTATGTCAATTAATAGTCTGCACTGAGGTGTTTATAAAAGTATATGTGTGTATACACATTCATAAATAATTATGTATGCATGTATATGATTATGGCAAATCCATATCTTAGCCTTTGATGGAAATATAAACCCATAAAGTTGCAGATTTATGAAACTGAAAATCTGACATTGTATAGAGCACTAAAAGTTATTTATGTCTTTTTTTTGTTCCAGAGATATTAAAAGTAAACAAGGTATTAATTAAAATAAAGAGGATTATTTTAATGAATTATTTTGTATATGTTTTAGCTATGCCAACTGAGTAAAAGTTGACCACTGCTGAAGGCAAATTTATCTTAGCTTTTTTTGTGTGCAAAATAAGTAGAATCTACACAGGTACTTAGATAGGAAAAAAATTAATTTTTAATGTATAATTTAATGTTACTGGATCTGTGATCCTTCAGAAAACAAGGAAACTTTATGAAGGAATGTACCACGTTACATTAGAGGCAAAGCAATTTGGAAGTAAAAAAACACATAAGCATGTATTCAAAATGCACTGGATATGACAGGAGTTTTACTAAATAAAAGGTGTTGTGTAGGATGATATAAGGGATAAAGGATAATTAAAGTTTGGAAGTGAGGCATGAGTTTAAAAGAAGAGAGAATAACATTGTAAATGTAGATACATGATCTTTGAACAAGTTGTCTTTATGCTTATATTACTTTTTGCTGCTAAAAATTTGACAAACACGTAAATGCAAACATGTCTGTACTTATTATACATACCCTAATCCATTTTAATCTCACTGTATTAGAATTACATAAACATCAAATTAAAATGAACTCCTCTAGACTCACAATTAGGTCTCTCAATTTTAAGAGTTTGATATGGCTGTCTTTCACATTCCATACTTAAAAAGACTTCATTGTATGTACCTCATCATTTCTACAATTTGCGTGCATTTTGAAATAAATGTGTGTATAGTCTTGCAACCAACTAAAATTTATGTATGTAAAACAGAATTGTAGCACTATGTAGAAGTTTGTTGTTAAATGTTATCAATTGCTCTAGATTCGGATAACAATATCTTCATATAGCATGTCACTTTTTGTCCTATTTAAAATGAAAAAAATAAAATATTATTTTGTATTGCTAGATAAATTTTGGATCTTTATAGAGTCAAACAGTTTTATAAGATAGACAAAATATACCCGTGTCCAATGAAAAACTGCATTTTGGCTCCAGATATTTTGGCAACACGTAGATAAAGCTATGATACCTAT
Organism: Giraffa tippelskirchi; assembly: GCF_054371585.1. Taxonomy (NCBI): domain Eukaryota; kingdom Metazoa; phylum Chordata; class Mammalia; order Artiodactyla; family Giraffidae; genus Giraffa; species Giraffa tippelskirchi. The sequence continues at coordinate 68,761,811 of NC_137289.1, forward strand.
CTGGAAGAAAACTCAGCACCTTCTCTTGAATAACTATATTTATGTGAAAAAAATGTAATTATTCAATCTGAACATCATAAATAATGTATATAATTATCAACAAGAAAGGCACCCATTACATAGTTCTGAATGAGTGATCAAATAAAATTAATAATAAGATATAATCGCTCATTTAGGAGTTCATAAATCAGTTTTCCAGAGTCCATGCAATTCCGTTTTTGTTTGTTTTTTCTCAGCTTGAATATGAGACTAGGTTTGTGTTTACATATCAAAAGAGCTGATGAAATTTGTTCTTGTGTGTGTGTGTGAGGTAAATTACTTCGAGGCTGTGATACTGAACAACTATTTGAGCTGTATATTTGAATTACTGGAAATATTTTTGTTTAAGGTGATAGCATTTATGAGCAATTTTGTTTAGTTTTAAAGTATTATTGTAATAGAGACCTGCATTGGTTTCGAAACTGAGGTTAGAACGGATATGTAATAAGACAAGTAAATACATTTTAATGCTTATTTTTGGATTTCTGAAAATGTTTTTCACCAGTATTGTATATTCATTTACTTCTAATAACAACCAAATAGAGTAAAAGTGGTATCATTCAAATTTTCTCTAAGTATCTAATGGAACCATTATTTTGCTATCTAATGTTTTTTATCAAGTATTAAGACAAAAAAATGAAAATGCTTTGAAAGTGTATTTCAAAGAGAACAAAATTTTATGAAATAAATCAATGAATAATTAATAAATATAAGGCTCCAGGACAAGGGAGAAAAGTGCAAATATTTCTAGAATATTCATTGAAATACTTCATTTTCATTATTATGTCAATTTGACTATCTGAAACCTAATAGCATGTGACTTTTTTTACTTCACAAAAACACTTACTCCTAATTGGATAGTACAGTGTTTGTGTAGATAATTAAATATAATTAATTACTTATAAAGGGGCAGTTAATTTTAATTGAGAATATCTAGAATATGAAAAAGGCAAGAATTGGTTATGAGACTTTTTGGAAACAATTAGATAACTTGATTGTTCATTCTAAGGGAACGTATGGCAGGTAATTAGATGGCATTCTTTTTAGCAAAAAGCTTTTTCATCGACTTGATATTCTCACTGAGGGGAGATTAGTCTCACAGTGGAGATATATAGCATGCCTTTTTATTATATCTTCAACTAGTCAAACTCTGCTATTTAATAAATATGTCTAATCATACACTGATACAAATAAACAATATGCATAATAATTGAGTCAATTACCACTCTGTGTGAAAAATCCTGCATGAATAGTTTATCATAAAAAAAGAACAGAATGCTTCTTTAATTTTAATGTGTGCCACTTTTAAAAGTTAAACAGAATTACCAAGTGAATTATAAAGAAAAACTTACTGGAATAGCTTGAAATAAAAACAAATAGTTTAAAAATTATTCATTCAAAATCTACGATTTACTAAATTTTTCTACAACAAATGTGTATTGAATGTCCAATAAAAATAAAGGTATATGACTATGTTACTATTTTAAAAAGTCTGCTCCTAATTCAAATACCACATAAGGCCACAGGTGTTATAATATGAACATCCATAATGCATGAAAAAAACACATTCCACAGTAGTTCTTTTGAAAAATAATTGTATACAACACATACAGCTCCATAATATCATAAGACCTTTGAGTATGCTAGAAATCTAAATATTTAAAATAGACAAAACTAAGCAAAATCTAAGAAAAATGTCTATTACACAAAAGCACCTACAGGAAGCATTTACAGAGTGTTGCCCAAGTTCATATAAGATTACTTAAGATCTGCTTGTCCTATAGCACTTCGGTTGAAATGAGGTTTCATATCACACTTAGCTAGAAGCACAATTACAAAATCTAATTAATTGTGACTAATGCAGATGACAAAATTGTAAAACAAAGCAGTATTATTTTGTGTTAAAATTAGATTAGTACATATTGTACAAAATAATGATTGATTGAATCTAAATTCAACCTAAAAAATTATTCTAAACTGTAAATTCTCTCATTGATAATGTCAACAGGATGCTCAGCAGAGAAAACAAAACTATACATAAAAGATTAACTAATGGATAGAATGAAAATTGTTTTATAAGTTTTTCAATTTAAGTCATTGAAAATAAAAGTAACATAAGAAATGTAATGGCATGACTATTCTACTTATAAAAATAAACTTTTATATTTAATGTAAAATAAGGAAATACATTTAGCAATTTTATTTTTCAATTTATGTACTGTGGATTTTAATCAAAAGAAAGTAATAGTCCTTTGAGTACTTCCAGGGGTGAAATCACACAGCATATTCTAGCTAATCAATTAGATAGTCCCTAAAAGTTTATTTGATGACTAGTCTTAAGATTTGCTTTCCTTCTGTTTTTTTATTCACTGGCTAGAATATGAACCAGAGAGATCCTCAAGGACACTTCATTGAGAATATTCTAGGAGTCCACTAATGGCAACACAAGAGATGGGAAAATATCTGAGACCTTGTAAGCCAAACATGTAATAACACCAATGATTAAATTAAAAGTGGTCATCAAAGCAACTGCCAAAGAAGGAATCAACTAGAAAAATACATATTTTTGTTCTCTCTGGCTTTTTTAAAAAATGAGATTCAATGTTGTCCATACTGTTCTTAAAGGGTAATATTATTTCCTCAAGCATAAGCAAAAGACAGATGAAGGGTAGTTAATAATCAAAAGCAGGATCCATTTTCATCTATGGCTGAATTTTAAATACTGTTAAATCTCAATCATCATTAATTTATATGGTTAAATATTTAGCCTCAAAGAGCAGGAAAGAAATCAGTTCAGAAGTTCCTTTCTCACAGAAATAGTATTCTGTGAGATGGGATCAGTAACAGCTTTAAAAATGGTTTCTATTTTCATCTTTTACAAAGATGACACCCAAACAAATATTGAGGAATTTTTTAAGGGATTGTGAATAACTGTTTCAAGACATTTTCATCTTCATATATACAAAGGAGTAATTAGGAGTTTTCCTTATTACAGTCATAAAGAAAAGGGTCACAGAAGTAGAAGAAAAATGAAGTGTTCTCTAGTTCACAGAATATGTCATGAAACAAACATTTAAAATGCTCTTATATAATAATTATATGTACAAATGGTCATGAAGCCCCAGTAGTTGATCATGGAACATGTGAAGTATTAATTCATTTTCTTGGGCATAATCACTTTACTCACAATTAAACTGAGGCTATGGATTTTGGAAACTCCTACTCTTAATACACTATCTTGGTACCTGCAGGGCATTGACTCTAAGGGTATAATGAGTTGGCTCAATTTTGATATTCCTTGAAATGATTTGAATTAAACTGAAATATTTAATTTAAGAAGTGGGAGAGTAAGTATTATGTTATTCTATATAAATAACTTTCACAAAGGGAAATTTTAATTTTAAGTATTTTTCTACAATAGTTGTTTATAAGTATTGCAATACAATATTGTAATTTATGTGGCATTTCTCATTACCAGTAAGAGCTACAATCACAATCTTTATTATTAACTGTTACATTTAAAACACCAGATAGCAAGTATGTTCAAGGAATTTGATATTAATGGAGGTACCAGAGATTCTGTACTGAGTAAATGGAAATGCTAAATTTGAACAGAAATCTTCAAAAAATATTGCCTATATGTTAGATATACAAGAACTACACTAATTTTAAATGCTAAATAAAGCATAAACCACTTGTAAATACCTTTACACCAAAGAACACTTCAAATAATACACTAATTTAATATACATGCATAACAGACCAAATTCTATTCTCACTTTGCAACGTAAGATGACATACAATGAAGCATTTGAATGAGAACCCAGGAAACATCTGTTATGTAATGATTTTAAAGGTCCTTTATACTCCCTTTTTGTCCCACAAAATTATTTTTTTTAACTTTTATTAGTACTGTTAGTAAGTCATAAGCAGCTTAAAAAATACAACATAAAATTGAGACACATCATTCTTTCCTCAATAAATATGTACACCCAGTTTGAGGCATTCAGTTATTTGTATAGGAAATTGATTGATCAACATATTGTAGAGAATAAGTTAAAGGGCAAATTACTCAAAGCAATGTAATGTATTCAGAAAATTAATGCCAGAGAAATAATGCAAATCCATTTAGCTATGACTCTAGTGTTGTATATTTTCCTTTGTAGTTTCAAAATCAAGATAAAATCTTTCTTTTTTTTAATAAATTTATTTATTTTAGTTGGGGGCTTACTTTACAATATTGTAGTGGTTTTTGCCATACATTGACATGAATCAGCCATGGGTTTACACGTGTTCCCCATCCTGAACCCCCCTCCCGCCTCCCTCCCCATCCCATCCCTCTGGGTCATCCCATTGCCCCGGCCCTGAGCATCCGTCTCATGCATCGAACATGGAATGGTGTTCTGCTTCACATATGATAATATACATGTTTCAATGCTATTCTCCCAGAACGTCCCACCCTCACCTTCTCCCTCAGAGTCCATAAGACTGTTCTATGCATCTGTGTCTCTTATTCTGTCTCACATATAGGGTTATCGTTACCATCTTTCAAATTATCCTATTTAAATCCTTGTCTCTACTCTCATATGACTGGAATTATGTTTCATTATATAAGAAATACCAACATGTTTCTTCCAAAATGTCAGGGAGTATAAAGAACTGACATTCTTCTTTTGAGAGGTAAAAATAGAAAAAAAAAAAAACACCTTATTTTTCAGTATTTATAGAAAAAAGAAATGTAATTACAACAAAAATAAATTTTTAATGATTAAAGTAGTGAAACAACATGATTATAGTCAACATAAAAACTTATCAAAATTAGTTTATATAATCTAACTTTTAAGCAGAGTGATGGATATTTATACTTATTTTCTCAAAAACACTGTATTAGTGAATATTTTTCAAAAAATTAACTAGAGTGTTTTTGGTTGTTGCTGTTTGTTTGGGGTATTAAAGAAAATCTCTTGCCCTGGATACCTTTCAGAGGGTAACTTGAATAATTCAGCTTCACTTCCAAACTCCTGGAGATGATGTTTAAAATCTTCAGCAATCGAACAAGGCAAGTAATTCCATGTTTCATGATTGATATATTAACCATCAGTTTGTACATCAAGACACATTATATTACATCACAATTGTTGACATTCAGAGCAAGCAAATGGAGAAACAGCATGATAAAACTTTTTTTTTAATCACACGACACTATTTCTTCCAAAAATTTAAAATTGTGATTGCAAATTAAAGCCAAAGTAACATGAGGTTCAGTGGGACATAATTTTTAATGTGGTTTTTGTTTTGCTTGCCTTTATAGTGGGAAATCTAGACTACGAGATTAATGATCTTAGCCAAATTTTGAAATCACAAATCACTGAGTTTTTTGGCAGGGGAATGGAATTATGTTGTTCCTAGAAAGCTATAGCTCACTGTAGATTTCAATAGTTGATGTCCTGGAATCAGTCTAGGACAAGAAAACTAACATGTTATCAAAATCAGGTGGCTGTGTTCTAGGAGTTTGAGTTGCCAAGCATGCTATGTGGCTAAAATTCATACTGCTAAAATACAGATACACAAGATCAAGGTTATGGAATTTAACAGTGGTGAATACCAATCCTATTCCCAGCTAACTCAGACTCCTCTTATCATTTTAAATCCATGTATAATACCTACATTCATGTTACCATGAATTGTTTCTTTTTGAAATGAAGTATCTCAAATACATGGCTAAGACAGTGACTTGTACACAGAAGGCCATTTCAAGATAATAAATTCATTTTTCCTATTTTCCAAATATATTTTCTTCACAATATTTTAATGGAAAACTGTGTTAAGCAAGGCTTCATTTTGGCATTGCATCTCTTTTATACAACAAGTATCAAAATTGATTCTAAAATGATTATTCTTACTGTTTTCCCAGAGTCACACCAACCAAACACTATCTGCTTGCTCTGAAAGATGGAAATAAAAAGCAAACTGTAAGATCATCATGCAATCTTCTTGTTGTTAATTTTTACTACAGTATATACAGAAATGCCATCCAGAATACTTGTAAAAATTTATATCAAAGAGGAGCATCTTTGCTGGGTTTATACCATTAAACCTGGGTTTATACCGTTAAACTCAGGTATAAAGGGTTTCATGCAATAGAAACACTTCTATCTAATGAATGTTCCATATTTTTCAGAACACAAATGTCAGAAAAAAAAAACTATAGAAAATACTTGATTCTCTTTTTAAAACATGAAATTTTTGATAGATCCACTTATATCTTACTGCCTCCTAGAACCAATTCATTTCTTCACTCTCACATTTCTATTCAGATGAGCAGTGAACTAAATGTAAATATCACCCTAAAGCCTCCTTTGAAAAGTGTATTTCTCACTTTGTTTAAAGTCAATTGATTTTAATTCTGCCTTCTGATAACAGTAATATTTTATTCCACTGTCAGAATTTCCTTAAGGAACAATGAATTTTTATTTTATTGGCTGACAGTTTTCCCCATTTTGTATGATGTTTTTTTGAAAAGAAGACACCTACTGTATTTGAATTTTTATAAATACATGAGTTCTTTTTCAGTGCTCAGTTAACATTTTAGCATTCTGCAACATCAGTGAATATAAGATGACTCTCTTGGCATTAATCAGAAAATGAAGTGTATATAGAAAGGGTGAAGAACATTGCAAATGTTTCAAAAAATACAAGGATTCAAATTATTTTTAGTATCACATTAGTCTGCCTAAGTTACCAATTCATGCCCAGAAGATATTTAGTAATTAATCTGAAACATCTGTCAACCAATGACATAAAATATATAATTTACTTTTTCTTAAGATATGAAAAAGTAGAATTTCATCTGAGAACACATTAATTCTAAGATAGTCCTTTTAGCTAATAAAACCCAAATGATAACCAAGATTTTATTCTCATTAGCAGTTACTTTCCTTATTTTGCCTGTCCTGTGAAATTATTATCCTATGCTTAGGAAAAGATTTATTTGTAAATAAAATAAAATGTCTGAATAAAAGTTATTAATTTTATTGACTTTCTCAGGATTAGAAAATAATTAAAAAAGCAGAAGTTATTTGGAAAACACTTCCAATTTTTTGCTTCATCTATGGTTTGCTTCCTGTATGTTCATGTCTTCATGTAAAATAAGTCTAGCTCTTAAACATCTCCATGCTTTTGAAAACAGTTGAAATCAAAATTTTCTCTTTTAACAAACTTCACAAGCCAATCTATTAAAAATGATGCTCTGTGAAAGTAATTCACAAACCCCACTCAGTGTAGATTTTTAAGTGAATCGCAAATTTATCCCTGGGAAAAGTGCTATTAGGCTACAACACACATAAAGTGCTAGTCATAAAAAATACTTTTTTGTTGAGAAAGGCTTCCAAAAAACAGAATGATAGCAATGAGAATTAGGAAATGAGATCACACTTTTTAATGATTAAATATAAATAAAAACTCACCATGATGAGATGTTAGGCATCTGTTATGTTTGCCACCCACTTAAAATCCACCTTGGTAGAAAACATGGGGCTCATGTGAACTGTAGAAATAACCACTGCCCTGCAAACTCATTCAAAGCATATCAAAAACTCCACAGAGAGTAGGGTTCTATTTTACCATTTACAATAGCATAATTATGAAATTATTGTAACAAAAATGAACCCATAATTGAATTAGTTTCTTAATTTTGCTCAGTGATTGAGAAAGGCTAACGTTATTGTATTATTTAACTATGCATATCCTTGAGTGACCTCGATTCTTAAGACATTTCCTAATCATAAATTACTGTTAATCATAAATTATTTTCATTGCTATTTGAAATCCTGATGGACTTCTTTAATGTTTCTAACTTTGGTGAGAAGAAACTTATTCTGACTTTCACATTACTACATTTTATTAAGCCTAACTAGGTTTTTAGAAGATTTTATTCATTGAAATTGAGATGAAGACCTTCTTAAGAGTAACACAAACAAAGTCAACATATGGCATGATTTTGAGAGAATTTCATCATATATCTTTATCAAGGAAATAATCATACTTAAATTATTTACTTCAGTTGTAGATTTCTAGATACATCTTTATTCATTTCTCCATGAAATACAGATAAAAAAGACCGTATAAGTTCTTGTTTTCATAATTTATTGGGTTTTAAATTATTGTATGCAGATGCCTTGGGTCTTAATATGCTCATATCTTCCTTCAGTCCCATTAGAGAAAGCAATCATATTTCATTTTCCAAAAGTCATTATCTCTTAAGAATGTCTCTTGAAGGGCTCAATACCTTGCATGAATATGCAAATACTCAAATGAATATCTAGAGTAGAGATCTCATATATATTTCATTCTCTTGATGAACATGAGAGTAGCATGACTTATTTCCTAATTTCATACTTGCTCCATTGTGTCAATACAGATGCATAAACCAGAATAATGGTGAATTCTTAATCTGAAAATTATACTCCCTTTTCATTGTGGGGGTTGGCAGCATGGTGAATGGGGAGGATATCTTGATGCTATTCGACTATCTTGGGTAGGCAGATTTTACCAACTGAAGCTGGAAGTCTCAGTACCATTAAGACCTGCTTATCAGATTCCAAAAGGTATTACTGTGATATATGCAGCCCAGTTTGTTCTGGTCCTCATGCACACAACTGTACTGAGGACAGTGTCATGACCTCTGACATGACATGACCTCCAAAAATTTTGGAGTTTTTCCAGTATATTATCTAGCAGGAAGTGTCATAGTGCCATCTACAGACAACACTGCCTCTATTACAATCATCATTCCTCACCCAATTTTCCTATAATTAGGAGTCATTTTGTTCTGATTTTCCATCAAGCTTAGATGAATCCATATACCTATTCAGATATTTCTGCAAAATATGATCGTTTTGATCCCCTGTTAAGTCAGTAGATTCTGTAAAGCCCTACTTCAACTGAAAATAATTTTGAAAAATAAATTAGAAAAGCTAGTTAGAAACTTGGATTACCTACCAGTCTGGTGTGTACAGACACAGGGGTCTTGAAAGTTGTCACTGGATAGCTGCACTCAGAAACGCTGTAGGGATCAGAACTGCTGGAGGAACACTTGGAGATGGAATCACAGCCCACAAAGGTGTTATCAAGAGGCAGTTCCTGGATGATGTGGTGCTTTGAATTTAGGGGAGTTTCTGGCTGGATCTGGAAAGCAGGCTGTGGAGAGGCAGATTTGTAGTGCTGGGCTAAATCAGGGCTGTCAGGCTTGAAAGTAGTGGGTGCAGTGCTCCAGTTGTACTTGCCCATGGTTTGCTCTTCCAATTCAATGGGAAGGTCTAATGTGATGGTGTTTCTATCATTGTCAGCATCATCTGCCTTAGCTTCTTCAATAGTGACAAAGTTAAGCAGTAAGTTCTTATGAGTATGCTTCTTCTTCTTCTTTTTCTTCATCATAATCATCTGCCTGTTTTCAGGGTTTGGAGTAACCCATTCAGAATTCTGCTTGTTTTTCTGAGCAGCCTTAAGGTGTGGTGATTGGCGGCATCTTACTACAGCAGTGATGAAAATAACAAGAATGACAGTTATGGTGCCAGCAACAATGGCAACCATGATCTTGACATAGTCACTTGATGGTGAGGATGTATCTGTTGTCTCAATATTTTGGGTCACTGGTGTTTCAATGTTTTTGCGCACCAATTCATAAATCAGTGTAGCATTGGTCATTGACTCATTCACAAATAGATTAACATTTATGACACTGAAGAGAGAATCAGGTTGCCCTAAATCCTTAGCTTTGACTATCAGTTTGTGTAAACCAAGATCTGTAAGGACACATTTCTCCTTCAGTGTAATGTTGCCTGTTGTTTGGTCAATCATAAACAGACCTTTTGTGTTTCCTCCTACAATGCTGTAATGAAGCTCTGCATTCATGCCAGTGTCATTGTCAATAGCAACTACCGTGAAGACCACTGTGCCTGGATTAGCAGATGGTGGAACCAATTCAAAGGAGTAGTTGGAAGGAGGGACAACAAAAACTGGTTTGTTGTCATTGACATCAACCACATTTATAGTGACTTTGGCAGTTGAAGAATGTGATACCCTACCACCATCCTCAGCCTTTACATGGAAAGTATAAGATTCTTGTTTTTCTCTATCAAATGAAATATTCGGTCGGATGACACCAGTCTGTGGATCAATTGTGAAGTCATCATTTGCATCTAAAATGGAGAGAGTTACTGCAGAATTTTCTCCATAATCAGGATCAGTTACAGTGATTAGTCCTACTGTGCCATGTCTTGGAAGATTTTCTGGGACATAGAAGTTGTACTCACTGTGAGTGAAAATTGGACTGTTGTCATTCTGATCAAGAACGGTCACTAAGACTGTGACATTGGTTATTAAAGATGACATCCCATTATCTTTTGCCAGAACTGTGAATGAATATTTTTCCTGTTTTTCTCTATCCAGTTTCTTCACTGCAGTCAGAATGCCTGTACGATGATCCAGGTTGAATTCAGATGGAGCATCAATGCCTAGCAGGTAATGTATCTCAGCATTACGACCAGTGTCTGCATCTGTTGCACTTATTTTTGTCAACTGGGTACCAGGAGAGTTATTCTCAGGAACAGAAAGACTTATAAAAGGCTGAGTGAACACTGGAGCATTGTCATTTTCATCTTTTAATTTGATGAGGAGCATGGATGATTGATTCAAAGGAGGTTTGCCAGCATCTGCGGCCAGTAATTTAATGGCGTACTCTCTTGTTGACTCATAGTCAAGATATGCAGCAGTCTCTAGGAGGAACTGATTACTGAACACTGGCCTTAATCTGAAAGGGACTTCATGATCTGTAAAGCATGTCACCCTTCCATTATGGTCAGCATCCTTATCTGTCACAGTTATGAGAGCAATTTTGGTGTTGAGAGGAGCATTTTCTGAAAGAACCACAGTGCCATTGATTGGATTGATGATGTATCTTATGTCAATCGATGGGACATTATCATTGACATCAGTAACATTTACTAGCACCATTGCTCTTGCTGGCATCAATCCACCATCACTTGCCAAAACCAGTAACTTGTGGTTTGGAGATTCCTCCCTATCCAGTGGTTCTTTTACTGTGATAAGTCCAGTGGTAGAGTTGAGGTGAAATAGCCTCTTGGCCATGCTGGAGACAAGATTGCTGAAATAGAAATGAATTCTGGCATTTTCACCTATATCAGCATCTGTGGCATGGAGCTGTGTTACTGAAGAACCTACAGGAGCATTTTCTGGTATACTGACTTCAATCTCATTCTCCTTAAAAACTGGATGGTTGTCATTTGTATCAGCAACACTGACTTGCAAAATAGCAGTACTGGATCTTTGAGGAAAGCCACCATCTTCAACTTTTACTTTCATTACATATGTATCTTTCTCTTCCCTATCTAACTCCTTTTGAACTATTAGTTGTGGCATCTTCTCTCCTTCTGGCGTTTCAATGATATCAAGTCCAAAAATATTTTGACCCTGAAAAACAAAGAATGAAACATTTTAGCTTATGTTATTATTTAATGAGACTGGTTTTCAATTTCTTGAAGCCACATGACATAGGATCAACTCAGAAATAAATGCCAGAGACTTGGGTTCTAAGTCCCAAATTTGTCTATAATACTGTCACCACAAACAAGGTGCTTAACATCTCCAAACATTTGTGAAATTTGAATTATTCTAGAAGATGTTCTGAGGACTTTTCAGGTCATAGCATTTTACAGTGATAAATGTAACTAATTTTTGTGAATTATTAAAGATTTCAAAAGGAAGAATAATGTAGAATGGAAAATGAAATTATAAGTGAATTAACCATGGTTACTCCAAATTAGTTAAAATATCTTACTGTAGATTTCAGCTGTTTAGGGCACTTTTCACTACCAAAAGTAACAATTAAGTATAAAATACTCAACCAACACAAAGTGCATATATCACATCTAACAAATACAGCTAAAAACTTTGGAAAGGGAGAAAATATGCAAACTCTGGTAATAAAACATTGTGTAAAGAACACAGACTTTCCTGTGTTTTCCCCTATAGAAACAGGTGTTAAAATGAATTTTTGGGAATTCCTTGGTGATCCAGTGGTTATGACATGGTGCTTTTACTGCCAGGGCCCAGGTTCAATCCATGGTCAGGGAACTAAGATTCTGCAAATGTGGGGTGGCCAAAAAAAAAACAAAAAAACAAAAAAAGCATCCTGGAGATTAACAGCACAATGTTATTTGAATTCTTTTTTTTTTTTTTTTTGATTAGCAGGCACAATAGACTGAACCTAACGTGCCAAAATGTCAAATTGGAAACTATAGCTTGGAATATTACCTATATTTTATTCATGACAAAAAAAGTCAGATTATGGAAATGTTTAAAATCAGTCTCTGCTGGTTCTGGCTTCCCTCAAAACCCTCAAGGAGGTGATTCAAGAAATACAAAATTGCAAAATACTTAAAGTGCTTGGGATCTCTTAAGTGCTATTGTTTATCAGCACACAGAGGGTCTCATACTCTTAAAGCTTTTTGTTGTTGTTCAGTTGCTAAGTCTTGTCCAACTCTTTGCAACCTCATGGACTGCAGCATGCCAGGCTTCCCTGTCCTTCACTATCTCCTGGAGTTTGTTCAGATTCATGTCCATTGAGCCGGTGATGCTATCTAACTATTTCATCTTCTGCTGTCCCCTTCTCCTTTTGCTTCTCCTCAAGTCTTTAAAATGGCAACCCAACCCAATATTCTTGCCCAGAAAATTTCATGGACAGAGGAGCCTGGCAGGCTACAGTCCATGGAGTCGCAAAGAATCGGACATGACTGAGCAATTAACGCTTTACTTTTTTTCTTTTAAGCCTTTAAAATAGTCAAATATCTTAATTTTTATAAAGTCCAATTTATATATATATATTTTTAAATCCCTTCTCCGAACTACAATAAGATGAAGTCTACACAGGTAAATCCTGTTAGCTGATTGAGGAATAGTATTGACTGGCTCTCCGAGGCAGTTCTAGCCAGTGTTTACTTGTAGCATTTTGACAGAAATGAGTTAGATAAAAAGCTACTGGAAGCTGTGAAGAAAAGATCAGAAGATCTTAAGATTCTTAGTACATGGGTGATTTATGAACCCTTTCATATACACACATACAACCACACACCACAATTTTAACTCTCCAATATATTTTTTAACGTAAAAGTTGCTGACGTGGTGAAGATTAGTTATTGAGATCTCATTTATGTGCTCTGTCTTGAAAGAACAGGATAGCATCTGAGGTCTTTTTCTCATAGTTTTGTCATACTAGTGTCTAAAATAAGATTCTAAATGTTAGAAAACAATGAATGATATCAAGCTTTTAGGGATCACTAGACTTTATGGTGAGATTATATGGTGATACTATCTCTTTTAACTTACCAAAATATTATAATTGCTTTACATAAAATCTAGTACAATACTCAAGTACAACTACATTTTTCTTCATGAATTGCTTGAAGATAATTTTGCATTTTTTGGATTTTTTTGTGTGTGTTTAGATTCACTTATACTCTTATTCAAATTGAGACCATAATATATCTTGATGGAAGAATTAAATGTTTATTATGAAATCAAAGGTGGCATTTCAGAAATGTTAATTAAAATCACCAGTTTGTTTCAATATAATTTTAAAAAATTTTCATGGGCTAACCAATGTGTAATAACCTTGTTTTTAATTCATAAACTAAATGAGCATTTTATTAATATTTTATTCATATAAACCAACAAACAATCTGCTTTTTCTTTGCCAAGGGAAATATCTTTCAAGTCATATCTACACAAGTGTGAAAATTAACAAATGCATTTTAAGAAAAAACAATTTTGCAACAATGATGATAAATATAGGTACAATATTTACTATTATAGTTTGATCTAAGTAAACTTAGTTGTTAATGATAATTTTACTTTTGTAATGATATTTCAAAAGTTTTAGGAAGGTTCATATCTGGAATATCTCATTTATTGGTAGAAAAAATAGTCTCTAAATTGCAGGTCACAAAAATCCATGGCAGTTAATACAATTCTGTTAATTCTTGGCATGCTAATGGCAAGTGGCTAATATGGACATAGCATTTATCTAGGCACTGGGGATAAGGTGGTGAGTAAACGTATTTAACTAATGTAATGGAAATTAAACTTTAGCTAAGATGAAAGAAAATCAATAACAATCTAAGTATCTACTGATGTTGATATAAATAGATTTAGGTTAATTGAAATAACTACATTTTTAATAAGAGCTATAAAGATCGATTATAAAGTATTATTAGAGGTTATATAAGGGAGAAATAGCATATACAACATAGCATAAAAAAATAATATATTAAATTCTTGAATTTCAAGACTCAATTATCCAATCTATGACTGTAATACACCTGAGGAAAATAATAGTTTTAATTTTTCTAAAAAAAAATTATGGGGATCTTTTTTAAAATTTTTATAGAATTTGTTACAATATTATTTGTTTTATTTTTTGTTTTTTGGCCACATGGGATGTGGCATTCTAGCTACGTGACCAGTGACCAAGCTCACAGCCCCCCCTCACTAGAAGGCGAAGTCTCGACCACTGGATTGCCAGGGAAGAATTAAAATCAATTTTTAATTTTATTCACTTGTGTTTATGTCTTTTATGTTGGTATATTTAAAGTTTGAGCTTACGTGTTTGAATTTTGAATTGACCTTTGCTTTCCCACGCAAATGATGGCAGGTTTAGGTTGGTTGAAAAATCCAAGAACAGCATGTTCATTGTCTTTTATTTTATGTGAAGTGTCAGTAATGTTAAAAGATAGATTTTTTCAAATTTTCAAGATGGCAATGTAGATACAATGTAGACGGCAATGTAGATACAATGTAGATACAAAGTAGATAATGGATACTGTCTATATTACTCTTCGGTCTTCTATGACTATTCTGTCCAATATAATAGCAATTAGTCACAAGTATTTACATTTAAATACTTGTAAATGAAGAAGTGGATGACAGGAGGAGAAGGGGACAACAGATAATGAGATGGTTGGATGGTATCACTGACTCAATGGACATGAGTTTGAGCAAGCTCCAAGAGTTGGTGATGGACAGTGAAGCCTGGCGTGCTGCAGTCCATGGGGTCACAAAGAGTCGGTGACTGAGTGGCTGAACTGACTGACTGATTTACATTTAAATTTTAATTAATTAAAATTATGTTTAAAAGTCAGTACTTCAGTCTCACTAGACACATTTAAGTTCTCATAGCTACATGTGAGTACTGGCTACTACATTTTACAGCTCAGATATAGAACTTCTCCATCATTACACGAAGTTCTATTGGATTGGACTGTTCTAAGGTGTCATATTTTTCTTTAATAAAATTCTACTTTCAGGTCAGGTGATTGTGTGCATACCTACCACTCAGATATTTAGAGCTCTCCAAATGACTTGCTGGTTTATATATTTAAATTTCATATTGCCCAAGCAATTTGAAAAGAAATTCCCCACATGTAAGATACGAATCATTTCAGTTCGGTTGTTCAGTCGTGTCCTACTCTTTGCGACCCCATGGATTGCAGCATGCCAGGCTTCCTTGTCCATCACCAACTCCCAGAGCTCACTCAAACTCATGTCCATCAAGTTGGTGATGCCATCCAACCATCTCATCCTCTGTTGTCCCCTTCTTCTCCTACCTTCAATCTTCCCCAGCATCAAGGTCTTTTCCAATGAGCTGGTTCTTCACCTCAGGTGGCCAAATTATTGGAGCTTCACCTTCAACATCAGTCCTTCCAATGAATATTCAGGACTGATTTCCTTTAGTATGGACTGGTTTGATCTCCTTGCAGTCCAAGGGACTCTCAAGAGTCTTCTCCAATACCACAGTTCAAAAGCATCAATTCTTCGGCACTCAGCTTTCTTTATGGTCCAACTCTCACATCCATACATGACTACTGGAAGAACCATAGCTTTGAGCAGATGAACCTTTGTCGGTAAAGTAACGTCTCTGCTTTTTAATATGCTGTCTAGTTTTACCCCATGTCAGTTAGCCCAACTGACATTCAAACCCACATGAACAATGAAAAACAACTGAAAAACAACTGAAGCTCCTTGCCGTATGTTAGACTATGACATGAGACCAACGGGAAAGATAAAAGGAGAAATAAAGATATATGGCTCCCTAATTCATCACCTTAATTTTAGCACACACATGCCCTGTAGACAAAAAAAAAAAAAGTTTGGAATAATTGTGTAGAAAGTATCCTGAATTCCAAACTTACTTAGAATCATTTCCCCCTTGTTTACAGGGACAAACAATTTCAGAAAATCCTTTGCTCTCTCTCTCTCTCTCAAATGGTCATCCTTTGGCAAGAGCACACTCACTTGTATGTCTTTCTTGGATATTTACTTAAGCCTCTATTACATTAATGAATGAGAGTGTAGGATAAAATGGCATCAAGCTTCACTATATCTAAGGACATAGCACCTGGTATATACAAGGCATATACAAACACAATAAATAAGCACTTGTTAGATGAAGAAATGCATGCGTTAAAATGATAATTCCTATTTTAAAAGAAAAAAAAAAGAGAGAGAGGGCAGATTTTGGTTGTTCTTGTTTCTAATTCTCAGTCTATGCCAAATTGGAATATACTGTAATTGTTGACTTAGTTTTTTTTTCTTTTACTTTAGTTAAATTGTCCAGAAAATAATTTCAGAATTATTTCATAAAACAATTACTGTTTATGTTATGGATATAATAAGCTGCAGTGTCAATCTCTGGTAAAAGTTTATAACCTAGTTGTAATCCTTTATTTTTGGAAGAAATAATAACAAGTACTTAGTGTGGGTGGTCTGTGTACATATAAAATACAAAACCCTACACATATTCAAAGAAAAAAAGAGAAAACAAAAACTCAGAGAAGAAAACAACATATTATTTGAACTGAATGTAACACATTATAAATTGATTTTGGATCCTAATGTATTCAACTTGTTTTATCTCACATACACAAAATTGCCAATTCCAGTTCAGGTTAGGAAAGAATTATGGACTTACTAATAACCTCCTGTTTCAAAAGACTTAATTTACTTTGTGAGTCACATTTCTTCCTAAATTCAAAAATAAGCTTTGAATTTGCAAATCCAGGATAAAAATTGCTGAAATAAGCAAGATGTTATTAAGCTCATCTGTGACTTTAATTCTTTGTAGGGATTTGTAAAATCAAGGAAGAGAAAGTTAGTATTGTATATAAAGTTCCCAAGAGAAGTATTTTTGCTTTAAATAAATGAATACAGAATATTCTTTGCCAAGTTAAAAGCTATTTTTTTGCCTATTGTTCTGGGAAAGAATTAACTGAACCATTGTACTAAACTTTAACATTTTTGACATATGCATGTGCAAGACACCACTTCATTGCCTATTGAAAGGTAATAAATAACACAGCACTTCCAGAGCTATAAATCTAGTACAGTTGCCCAAAACATGCATACAGTGCCAGTAAGTACTAAAAATACTTTCAAAGAGATTGAATTCTAAAACTGATTGCATAAAAGCTGTTTACTCTGTAGATCGAGGAATGCTGGGGTAAAGACTGAAAGTTTATTTCTGAGCTTTATCACTGCTTGATTTATCAAGCATCAACCTGAATTTTTTTTTTAATTTTCTTTTTTTCCCCTTACATTACTGTTTGATCTTTGGGCCAGATAAATGCAATGGTTTATCCATTTGCATAGTTTCAAATGGATAAAACCAGAGATATGGCTATTTAAGAAAACAGTAAGGATATAAATGTAATGTTCTCAATATAAATATAATGGGTACTATAATAAATTTATTTTAATTCTATTAAAAGTTCATTGGTTTGCTATAGGCTCCCTAGAACTACTAGCAACTAATAGCAACTGTTTCTGAATGTTCAATATTGTGAAGTCATTTAGATTCCATGCACTATTTCCAGAACATTTCTTTCAGCATTCATTTGTAGCACTGTCAAGAGAAATACAATACAAAATGGATTACATGTAAAATGACCTGAATTGTTAGTCACATATTTGATTAGCCTTGAAGTCACCAAGTCCCTACCTACTTTAAAGTTATATTATGGAAAGGAAAGCAGAGTCGTGTATTTAAGAAACTATCAACTCTCTTTGGAAGAAAAGAATTTACATTAAAATATTAATAGCAGTGGTGCTAGTTTTGGCAAAGCCATGCACAAGGTTTAAGGCATCACACATGTTTATTTCATCTATTTGATATTTAGCAAAGACTAATAGAACAATGGCATTCATAGCATATGGTTCTTTTGTCTTAATGTTAGTCCCGAGAAAAGTAATTCCTTCCATTGACTTATTTTTCTCTCTATTTCATCAGATTTCAACACTAGGAACAGTTTATTTTTTTCTCTTTGATGAAAGAGTAGGTACTCAGGAAGGTCACTGAAAATGACAGCGTCTTGATACTACCTCTATCTTTTTATTTTAAATGGAATATAATTGCTTTACAGTGCTATGTTAGTTTCTGCTGTAGTGAACCAGCCATATCCCCTCCCTCATGGACCTCCCTCCTACTCTTCCACTTCACCCACCTAGGTCATCACAGCACCGAGCTGGGCTTCCTGTGCTTTATAGCAGGTTCCAACTAACTATCTATTTCACACATGGTAGTGTATATATGTCAATCCTAATCTTCCAATTCATCCCACCCTCCCCTTGCCCCTCTGTGTTCACATGTCCATTCTCTATGTCTGCTTCTCTGTTCTTGCCTTGGAAATACGTTCATCCGTACCATTTTTTTTTCTAGATTCCACATATATGCATTAATGTATGATATTTATTTTTCTCTTTTTAAAAAAGTCATTTATTTTTTATTACATTGGGTTTTAATTGTTCTGTGTGGGCTTTTTTTATTTGTGGAGAGCAGGGACTACTCTCCTTTGAAGCATGGCACAGGCTCAGTAGTTGTGGTCCATGGGCTTAGTAGCTTCATAGCATGTGGGATCTTCCCAGACCAGGGATCAAACCAGTGTCCCCTGAATTGGCAGGAAGATTCTTATTCACTGTACTACCAGGTAAGTCCTATTTTTCTCTTTCTGACTTAGTTCACTCAGTGTCTGTCTTAAAGTGTATTCTTCCCTTACTTCAGGATTTTGTGTGTATGTGTGTGTGTGTGTGAGAGAGACATAAGATAAATCTATATCCTTCCTTTTTTGTGGTCATGTGTCACTATCACTATTCAGTGTCCCCCAACTAAAAGAACAATCAAACTATGTAATTAGATTATCTGGAATAAGCATTCGGATTGAAATGTTTTAAAGTGTTCACTTAAATTCATAATGTTACAGACTGGCACAAAGGAGATTTAATTGAAGATACCAAGGTGATTACATCCATGAGAACAGATGGAAACTGAAAGAAATCCATTCACCAGGTTTCCACTTTTTTCAGTTTATTCTTCACTTAGTTTTGAAAAGCCAGATTTTGACTTTTAGCAAAAAAAAGGGGGGGGGATCTTAAACAAATGACTAAATATGAGACATATATAAATGAAATAGAAAACAAAATCTGATTCACTCTACCAACATCCTAGGAGGAAACCAACATTTTTTATGAGTATGTATAATAATTCAACATTCGCTTTCTTACGTGTTCCATTGCCTGCTAGCTCGCTCTCTTTCTGTCTTTCTCTGCAGTTTCTAACACTTGCAAAAACTAAGCATGCCTTATAACATAAAAAAGCTCTTTAATACTAGCAAATGTTTAAAATACCAATTGGACTTGATCCCAGAGATTTTAATGTTTTACATTTTATTTGAAAATATTGTCGTTTAAGGACTATATTTTCAAGCATGTGATTTTAATCACTAACTGTTTTTAATTGAAAACACATGCAAAACAAATGAACTGTCACTCCTAATTGTTGTTAATCAGCTCTTTTTAGCAGCTGCTTCCCTTGTGCTCAAGTTAGATGAGCTGGTTTCATAAGAAAACAAGAATACAGTATATTGAATCCTTCAATCTCAGTACTAGAAGGGACTTCAGATATCATCTAGCCTTTCTTCTTCTCCTTTTACACAAAGGACAATGAGACTCAGTGAGGTTAGGTGATTTGCTCATGATCACACAGCTAGTTTATTGTAAGGCAGATTTGAGCGCCAAGTCTCTTGATTTTGAGTTCAACAGTTTTAACTATGGTTGGTTGGCAAGAATTCTTGTACTATGGAGAGTTCTTGGGCGTGAGGTAATCAGCAGGTAATCATTACCAAAAAGAATAAAACAAAAAAACTGTTACTTGATCCCCATTGAGCCACTGACAGAAAGATTTCTATATGATCTTTCACTAAATAGATACTCTTGCAAACCTAGCCGATTGCTTATTAATATCAGAATGATAAAATTCAAGATGCTTCTGACCCATTGTCAGAGAAAACTTTAGGTAAAGACAGTCAGTATGTAAGATAAGGTAAACCCGGGGGTCGAGGGGAAAATACTGTTAGAAAATCTAAGATCTTATGAAGATATTTTATCTTTTAAGTCTCAGAGCTTCTAGAGTGATTATAACTCTGATTGGTTCTACACTCTGAATTGTGGAAAGTTCTCAACCAATTTCTGGTAGATTTAATCCTCAAAGCTCAGAAATCTCCTTTATTCCAAAAAAGGATTTCAGTTTCTATGTCATATGGGAAGGTCATTTTTTCTCTGTATCAGGGTGTTGTAATATTGATTAACTGGATGTCATGATAAATATGGTGGCAAATTTTCTCGAGAGAAGTTAAGTAAATGACAAAGTTATACATGGATTACATCTCTTGAAAATGAGTAATCATTGCAAGAATAGGTCAAATCCTTTGCTCTTTAGGGAATAGAGTTTCAAGTGGGCAGTGACTAATAATAGATGGCTCATTCTAATCAAGGCCATGCTGAATAACTGGAAGTCATTAATGCTAATGCTATCATGGGTGAACAGACAAATCCTGTGGATGATGATGATGATGATGATGATGATGATGATGTGTGTGTGTGTATAGTATTCTTAGTCACCAAAACATTGCTCACATTTGTTAATGAAAGTAATAGATTTCTCAGTGATCCAGTTTTTAATAGGTAAGTTGTAGCCCAACAGTCAGGGGCATATCATCATGGAGGTAGGGGCAGGGTTTGTTGGAATATGGATGGGCAGCAAACCTGGCTCTTTTCTCCCCTGCACATTTCACAGATTAAGAGTCTTTTTCCTAGTGGAGGTGAAAGTGAAAGTCACTCAGTCGTGTCCAACTCTTTGTGACCCCATGGATTATACAGTCCATGGAATTCTCCAGACTGGAATACTGGAGTGGGTAGACTTTCCCTTCCCCAGGGGATATTCCCAACCCAGGGATTGAACCCAGGTCTCTCGCATTGCAGGCAGATACTTTTCCAGCTGAGCCATCAAGGAAGCCCAAGAATATTGGAATGGGTAGCCTATCCCTTATCCAGGGGATCTTTCCAATCCAGGAATCGAACCGGGGTTTCCTGCATTGCAGGTGGATTCTTTACCAACTGAGCTATGAGGGAAAGACTGGCAATTTTAGACTTGGCTTTCTGCAGTTCAGACTTTAACTCAAATGCGTATTCTTCTTTGTGGGTTAAGACTGGGCAAGGAATAGCAGACATGAGATAGTTTTGATATGTCTCTGGAATAAGAGCTAATTATAGGGATAAAAAAATTAGGACAGACAATATTAGATCATGCCCAGAGAAAAGTATCTTATCCACTGAATCAGAGAAAACTCCAGGTGAGGCCATTTACAGTCAGAGTTATTTTCATAATCCAAGGCTTACCAAGCTGGTACTGACCCTTTGGGATCTATCTTGAGACAGTGAAACATTGAGATATTAAGATGTTACCTCTGACCTATGCTTTCCTGTTTTAATTTAAGGGGAAGAGGAACTCATTTCCATTTACCTAAATGTTTTCCTGATTCTATTTTAGAAGGAAGTAACATGTCCTCTGAGATCATTTCCGATTTTTCATTATTGCCCATGTCTTTAGCAAGATGGAAACATGCAGCCCAAATCCTTTGATGTTAAGTATTTTGTCAGTAGTATTTTTTTAATATCATCAAATAAGCAATAATCATTGGGACTTCCCTGGTTGCTCACATAGTCAAGAATCTGCCTGCAATGCAGGAGACAGGGAATCGATCCCTGGGTTGGGAAGATCCCTTGGAGAATGGAATAGCTACCCAATCCAGTATTCTTGTCTGGAGAATCCCATGGACAGAGGAGCCTGGTAGGCTACAGTCCATGGAGTCACAAAGAGTTGGACATGACTAAGCACACACACATATATATGTCAAAGCAGTCATCATTAGAAAATTCATTATTTTCATCATGAACAGTATTGTCATCATTGCCATTATCTTCATTATATTCATCGTCATCATGATTCTTGTAGTAATCTTCCTCCTCTGAAGGCAGTACCTCTTCTGCATAACTGACACTACCAGTTCCATAGGTCAAGACAGGTATATTCTACATAAACAAAAGGAACCAACAAAGTCAAAATAAAATATTAATATCCATTCACTTTGAAAATTAAACACATAAGCTATTGCTATCTAAATGAATTATCAGCATAGTAGATGTCAAAATATTTTTTTCAATACCTTCCAAGAAAAATCACGTCTTCCTAAAAGCAACTCCTCAATAGGAAAAAAGCTATTGGTGTTCTGTAAGCATAAATGTGTTTACATATTTAAGGAGTCTTAATCTACTCAAATATACTAGACATATTTAATATAAGCAAATACTATGCCCCATGGCACTGATTCTAGGAATTATTTAAATTGTGTCTGGGATCAGTCTGAATTAGGAGAGACAATGATATTTTCAAACTGCTAGTAATTTTTCTGCTTCAAGTGCAGTGAATGACAGTTTTCAGTCAAGGTATTGGTACACTATTACATCTAAGTTCCATCCAGAGAATAGTAAAGTTTATAAAAGTTCTCCAAAATTAATTACAGTGATGCTTTGCAAGGCAGAGCCAGTATTTTCATGCCATGACATCTAGAAACTATGTCAATCAATAAAAACTGAAATTTCCAGTCTTATTAAGTTAATCAGCTCTTTAAAGACAGCCGATGATGAACCTAACTAAATTGGTCCCAAGTTTGCATATTAAAGAGTAGACATTTTCAATGATGAATATAGCAGTGTGAATAAAACTATTGTAGACATATGGTCAAAATATATTTTCATTCCCCACATACTAAAAGAAAAAAATTATAAAATTTAAGAGCTAAGAATGGTTGATCATATATAAACCTATTAGTAAAGCCATTGGCTTAATAAGTGCTTCTTTTAACAAGATAGCCATATTATTGCTATAATACAAGGCAAACTATGTTACATTCATCTTCAATCAGTTATTAATTGGTCTAATATTAGAGGATGTTAATTTTAATCATTTCTTATCCTTCTTAACAATAGCAAATGGTTTTCATTTTCAAAGTTTATTTTACCTATAAGTTTAACATTTTAAGTAATAATTTTTACACAACCATGAAGCCAAATTAGAAAAATAATGATTTTACTAACAAAAAGAATAAGCCTTTCTTTACTAGCTGAGTTCCTATAATCTGTAACATTCTTCAAAGAAAAATATTCATACATATTAATTTTATCCTTCTTTTTATTCTAAGATTGAAAATTAAGCTGTCAAAGGATACACATATTTGTTTAATATAAATATTCAATTTATAAAGTGGACTCATTGTGTAAGTTAAGATTTTTAGTGTTAATAATAAATGCATTTTCTTGATATATAATAAAAGAATATTGAAATACCTTTGTGCAATTAATGAATTGTTTATTCCATCTGAAATAAGAAGAAAACTGTATCTCAAGCTATTTTGCTCTATCATTTAGCATAAAGTTCTCCTTCAGTTACATAGATAAGAAAGCAACTTCTACACTGAAAACCAATTATAATATTCTGAAAATTATAAAAAGCAATATTACTTTATAAAATCTCTATCAAAGGTAAAACTTTTTTATGTGCTAATTAATACTTTTCCACTTATGACTCTTAAGGCTTAAGAAACTGTTCAAATTGTATTCATTATTTAAACATGATGAAGTATTCTCTTATCTAGAAATGCTCAACATTTGAAGGTTTGGGAAAGTATTCAAAACACCCTGACTTGTCCTTGGAGCTACTAAAAAGGACAAAATCTACTGCTACTACACTAGGCTATGCTAGGGTGGGCTAAAAAAAAAAAGGTGGGGTTAAAAAAAGGTGAAGTAAAAAAGGATGGGCTAAAGCAGTAGTTCTTTGCTGAGGAAATCCCAAGCCCCTCCCCCACACAGGGGATATTTAAAAAACTCGGGAAGTATTTTTGGTTAGCAGTACTGTCGGATGGATGCTGTTGGGAAATAGTGGGTGCATTAATAAACTTCATACAATGTACAGGACAGCCCCTGTCCTGTCCTATCCAACCTCACAAGAAATAATTATCCAGGGGGGCGGACCTAAGATGGTGGAGGAATAGGACAGGGAGACCAATTTCTCCCCCACAAATTCATTGAAAGATCATTTGAACGCTGAGCAAATTCCACAAAACAACTTGTGAACACTGGCAGAGGACACCAGGCTCCCAGAAAGGCAGCCCATTGTCTTCGAAAGGAGGTAGGACAAATTATAAAAGATAAAAAGAGAGACAAAAGAGTTAGGGACAGAGACCCATCCCAGGGGAGTTTTGGGATCTCAGAGGGCAACATAACTGGGAGGAAAAATAAATAAATAAATAAATAAAACCCACAGATTATGTACCTAACAGCAACTCCCAGTGGAGAAGTAGCCCAGATGCTCGCATCTGCCACCAGCAAATGGGGGCTGAACAAGGAGGCGCAGGCTGCATTGCTTAAGGTAGTGACTGGTCCTGAACACCCTGAGGACAATCTGAGGGAGCTAACGTGAGATAGCAACCCAAACTGTGGGATAGCCAGAGAGAGAGAGAAAAAAGAAAGAGAGAGAGAGAACTTTCCCGCAAAAAGCTCTAACCTAAGGCACTGCCGGGCCTGCTCACAGAACAAAGGACTGAGCGAGTACCAGAAGACAGCTAGCTGGCTGTGGACCGGCCCATCCCCTGCCAGAAGCAGAAAGGCAGACGGGCAACAGCCTGAGCTGGAAAGGGGCACTCTCAGCCCCAGAGATGGCATCCTCTGCCAAAGTGTGAGCAGGCTCCCAGTTGCTAACCAAGTCTTCCTGGGATCCTGGACGGTTGATCTCCACTGGGAGGGTCACAGTCAGAGATCAGCTCCCCAGAGGAGACATACGACACACCTGAGACAGGGCTCCCGCTGTGTACCCAGGAAACCGAGCTGCTGGGACAAGTGAGGTGATAAGACACACCGCCCCACCTGAGGAGAGTGCACTCCCCAAGCACCTGGTCGCCTGAGCTGCTAGGATCTGGGAAGGGCACAAAACGCAGGCCCAACTGAGTCTGTGCCTTTGTGGAGTACCTGAGAACTTGAACGTGAGCGGCTTAGACCTGGGAAGTGCATGCAAACCAGGGCCCGCCTTTAGATAATTCCCCTGCAGAGCAACCTGGAGCCTGAGCAGTATGGACTAGGAAAGCACACACACCATGAGCAGGGGCAAACCCAGTATGGCTGAGACACTGCAAGAGGTCCCCACACATGCCAGTGATATTTGTTTGCAGTGTTCCTCCCTTCCCACAGCACGACTGAACAAGTGAGCCTAAATAAGTGACCACCTTCGCCCCCTTGTGTCAGGGCAGAAATTAGACACTGAACAGACTTGCAAACAGAAAAAGCCAAAATAAACAGAGGAAATGGCTTTGGAAGTGAAAGGTGCAACAGATGAAAACGCTGTAGTTGGCACCAACTACATAAGAAGGGGACTGTAGATCTTGAGAAGTATAAGCTGGAACCAGGAACTATCTGAAACTGAAATGACCTCACACTGCCTGCAACAGCTCCAGAGAAATTCCTAGATATATTTTTACTATTATCATTTATTTTTATTTTTTTAATTTTTTTTATTTTTAAGTCTTTTATTGCTCCTTTAATTTTCATTTTTATAACCTACTATTACATTGCAAAAAAAGACCCTATTTCAAAGCAAATTTCATATATATTTTTTACAATTTTGTGATTTTGGTTTGTTTTTTTAATATTGTATTTTTGAGAGTCTAACCTCTACTCTAGATTTTTAATGTTTGCTTTTTGGTATTTGTTATCAATTTTGTACCTTTAAGAATCCAATCTTCAGTACATAGTTTTACTTAGGAGTGTGGTTACTGGCTTGATTGTCCTCTCCCCCTTTTGACTCTCCTTTTTCTTCCCTAGGTCACTGCTATCTCCTCTCTCCCCCTTCTCTACTCTACTCAATGCTGTGAATCTCTTTGGGTATTCCAGGCTGTGGAGAACACTTAGGGAACTGATTACTGGCTAGATCTGTCTCTCTCCTTCTGACACCCTCATTTCCTCCTGATCACCTCTATCTCCTTCCTCCCTCTTCTCTTCTCTATAGAACTCCGTGAACCTCTTTGGGTGTTCTGGGCTGTGGAGAGCACATCGGGATTTGATTACTGGCTTGATTGCTCTCTCCCCTTTTGATTTCCCCTCTTCTTCTCCTGGTCACCTCTATCTCCCTCCTCCCTCTTCTCTTCTCCATGTAACTCAGCGAACCTTTCTGAGTGTCCCTCGCTATGGAGAATCTCTTCTCCATTAACCTAGATGTTTTATCATTGGCGCTGTATGGATGGAGAAGTCTTGAGGCTACTGTAAGAATAAGACTGAAAACCAGAGGCAGGACGCTTAAACACAAAACCTGAGAACAGCAGAGAACTCCTGACTCCAGGGAACATTAATGGATGAGTGTTCATCCTTTTAAAAGCCTCCACACCTACGCTGAAACCAAGATCCACCCAAGAGCCAGAAAGTTCCAGAGCAAGACATACCATGCAAATTCTCCAGCAACTCAGGAACATAGCACTGAGCTTTAATATACAGGCTGCCCAAAGTCACACCAAACCCAAACACTTCTCAAAACTCACTACTGGACACTTCACTGCACTCCAGAGAAGAAATCCAGCTCCACCCACCAGAACACCAACACAAGCTTCCCTAACCAGGAAACCTTGACAAGCAACTCGTCCAACCCCACCCACGGAGAGAAACCTCCACAATAAAGAGGAACCACAAACTGCCAGAATACAGAAAGGCCACCCCATAATCAGCAATCTAAACTAGATGAAAAGGCAGAGAAATACTCAGCAGGTAAAGGAACCTGATAAATGCTCACCAAACCAAACAAAAGAGGAGGAGATAGAGAGTCTACCTGAAAAAGAATTCGGAATAATGATAGTAAAAATGACCCAAAATCTCGAAAACAAAATGGAGTTACAGATAAACAGCCTGGAGACAAGGATTGAGAAGATGCAAGAAATGTTTAACAAGGACCTAGAAGAAATAAAAAAGAGTTGATCAATAATGAATTATGCAATAAATGAGATCAAAATAGACAGTAGAATAGAATAACTGAAGCAGAAGATAAGAAAAGTGACATGGAAGATAGAAAGTTGTAAATAAATGAAGCAAACAGGAAAAAAGAAAAAAAGAATGAAAACAAATGAGGACAACCTCAGAGACCTCTGGGACAATGTCACATGTCCCAATATTTGAATCATAGGAGTCCCAGAAGAAGAAGACAAAAAGAAAGGCCATGAGAAAATACTTGAGGAGATAATAGTTGAAAACTTCCGTAAAATGGGGAAGGAAGTACCCACCCAAGTCCAAGAAATCCAGAGAGTCCCAAACAGGATAAACCCAAGGCAAAACACCCCAAGACACATATTAATCAAATTAACAAAGATCAAACACAAAGAACAAATATTAAAAGCAGCAAAGGAAAAACAACAAATAACACACAAGGGGATTCCCATAAGGATAACAGCTGATCTTTCAATAGAAACACTTCAGGCCAGAAGGGAATGGCAGGACATACTTAAAGTGATGAAAGAGGAAAACCTACAACCCAGATTACTGTACGCAGCAAGGATCCCATTCAAATATGAAGGAGAAATTAAAAGCTTTACAGACAAGCAAACCTGAGAGAATTCAGCACCACCAAGCCAGCTCTTCAACAAATGCTAAAGGATCTTCTCTAGACAGGAAACACAGAAAAGGTGTATAAACTCAAACCCAAAATAACAAAGTAAATGGCAACGGGATCATACTTATCAATAAATACCTTAAATGTAAATGGATTGAATGCACCAACTAAAAGACAAAGACTAGCTGAAAGGATACAAAAACACGATCCCTATATATGCTGTCTACAAGAGACCCACCTCAAAACAAGGGACACATATAAACTGAAAGTGAAGGGCTGGAAAAAGGTGTTTCACACAAATGGAGACCAAAAGATAGCAGGAGTTGCAATACTCAAATCAGATAAAATAGACTTTGAAATAAGGCCGTGAAAAGAGACAAAGAAGGACGCTACATAATGATCAAAGTATCAATCCAGAAGAAGATATAACATTTATAAATATATATGCACCCAACATAGGAGCACCAAAATATGTAAGGCCAATGCTAATAAGTATGAAAGGGGAAACTAACAGTAACACAATAATACTGGAAGACTTTAATACCCCACTCACATCTATGGATAGATCAACTAAACAGAAAATTAGCAAGGAAACACAAACTTTAAATGATTCAATGGACCAGTTTGACCTAATTGATATCTATAGGAAATTTCACCTCAAAACAAGGAATTTCACCTTTCTCTTAAGTGCACACAGATCCTTCTCCAGGATAGATCACATCCTGGGCCATAAATCTAGCCTTGGTAAATTCAAAAAAATTGAAATCATTTCAAGAATCTTTTCTGATCACAATGCGATAAGATTAGATGTCAACTACAGAAAACAACTATTAAAAATTCCAACATATGGAGGCTAAACAACACGCTTCTGAATAACCAACACGTCACAGAAGGAATCAAAAAAGAAATCAAAATATGCATAGAAATGAATGAAAAAAAAAACCAAACACAACAACCCAAAACCTACGGGATTCAGTAAAATCAGTGCTAAGGGGAAGGTTCATAGCAATACTCAATCATTCAGATGTGTCCAACTCTGCAACCCCATGGACTGTAGCCCACCAAGCTGCTCTGACCATGAGATTTCTCAGGAAAGAATACTGGAGTGGGTTGCCATTTCCTCCTCCAAGGGATCTTCCCAATCCAGGGATTGAAGCCAGGTCTCTGGTGTCCCCCACATTGGCAAGTGGATTCTTTACCAACTGTGCCACCTGGGAAGCCCATCTAATTTTAGGCATTACTAAAACTAAAATTTTAAAATCAAGTTTTGATTCAAGTTCCAAGACACATTCTTATTCAATAAGAGCTAATGCTATAGATGACAAAGAAAAACTGAACATAAGCAAACATTATGTAAGCATAAAAGATATTATTCTATTCATTTGATATGAATACATGTCCAACTTTTCATTTTATGTTTATGTTACTTTAAACCTAGTATCATTTTATTATTTTAAAAACAAAATTTGTGAATATATTTGATCTGTGACAATATCATATGAAAAAATACAGTTGTTTAAATATCTAGGGTTTTATAAATATTTTCATAATACTATAATTCTTAGTTTTATGCATTGCTTAGTGATTTATTGATGTACAGTCAGTAAACATATTTATGACAAAATATAAGAAATTTTCCACAGCTCACTACATATCTTAATTAATTTGCATCATATTGAGTACTAATGGATAACCCAGTGGACCGTGCAGGAAAAAACATGAGTATAACAGCAAAATTATCACTTACTTTCAATCTACCAGAAAGCTGCTCTAGTCAGATTTCTTACTTATTACAACAATGCCTTTCCCTTTTCCCACTAAAAGAGCTGTCATAAATGTCAAAAGATATGACAATTCTTAACAGTTAAGGGTTATCAAATAAAGGTTTCAAAGTATAAAGTTAGTAGAAAGGAATTTTTAGTTTCAGTCTTTGGAATTGGGACATTTGAGGGGTTTTACCTCCTTTTTTATTCATTAAAAGGATGCTGTTGAAGCCCCAATATTTGGACCACCTGTTGTGAAGACCTGACTCATTGGAAAAGACCCTGATACTGGGAAAGATTGAAGACAGGAGGAGAAGGGGACGTGAGAGGATGAGATGGTTGGATGGCATCATTGACTCAATGGACATGAGTTTGAGCAAATTCTGGGAGATGGTGAAGGACATGGAAGCCTGGCATGTTGCAGCCCATGGGGTCATGACTCAGCGACTGAACAATGAACAACAACCTCCTTTTTTAATATCCACATTAAATAAAGTATGACAGTTAAGGTCATAAATAAGCAAAGGTATTCTCAGTCCTTCTGAAGCTACAAGTTTTAGTTTAAAAGGGTAGAATAAGGGGGATAAAAAAGATACAATTTTTAACTGTAATCGGAAAATGCTGTGCATTTGGAAAGTCACTTCTCATTAAGATTTTAAAGAGAAGGTGAGGGTGGGACGTTCTGAGAGAATAACATTGAAACATGTATATTATCATATGTGAAACAGAACACCATTCCAGGTTCGATGCATGAGACAAATGCTCAGGGCTGGGGCAATGGGATGACACAGAGGGATGGGATGGGGAGGGAGGTGGGAGGGGGGTTCAAGATGGGGAACACATGTAAACCCATGGCTGATTCATGTAAATGTATGGCAAAAACCACTACAATATTGTAAAGTAATTAGCCCCCAACTAAAATAAATAAATTTATTAAAAAAAAGAGAGAGAGGGAACAAAAAGATTCTTGTAGTAAAATTAAACCCTTTTTCAAATTGAAAAAAAAATAAAAAATAAAAATGTCTTCTGGGAATCTTTTTTTATTTTTTTGTCTTCCCATTTTTATTTATTTATTTTTTTAATTTATCTATTTTTTACTTTACAATATTGTATTAGTTTTGCCATACATTGACATGAATCTGCCATGGGTGTACATGTGTTCCCCTTCCAGAACCCCCTCCCACCTCCCTCCCCATCCCATCCTATTATATAGAGTGGGAATCTTTTTTAAATTGAGATATAGCTGATTTACAATATTGCTATTACAACATTGTTAGTTTCAGCTATATAGCCTGGGAGTCTTGATATACATTTGTTGAAGTGGAAAATTTCTAGGAAATATTTTTTAAATATTTTGAAGATAAAATGTAATGGGAAAAGACATAATTAACCTAAAATTGATTGTTAACTACAGAATAACAAAGTATTGACTAGAGTTTAGAATGAATAGCTTATATAGAATTATGATCGATACATTCATGCACATACTAGCAAGCACAAGAAGCCAGAATATTAAAGCAATGCTCAAAATACGTTTTATTATCTAACTCTAATTTAATGTAATCACAATTTCTCAGGAATTTGACAACACTGATGTATATATTTTTGAAGTGTAGTAAAACCCTATAAGTCACTGGTAAACATTTATTAAATAGTAGTTTTAACTTCTGAAAAAAAGACATTCTTCTCTGATCAAAATCATTTTGTGATCTGGTAAACTGCCCAGAGATAGAAGAGGAACACTTATTTAATATAAAGTTAAGGAATTAAATAATAAGCCACTTGCATTTTAAAACATCATTGCTCTAAAATTGAATGTATACTATTAAACCATTGAATTATTAAAGTAACTGAACTCTATACCACATCTTGTATTTCAGTTGATTTTTATTACCAAAAGAATTATTTAGAATTGCTATTAACACTATGAACTAGGTACCTGAATCTAATCAATTATTTTTATTGGGGGCTATGCTAAAATATTCAAGCTATCTCTAAGAATTAAAAGCAAGTTTCAAAATAAACATACCTGAAATGTATTTACTAATTCATTGAATCACTTTGCTTTTCATGAATAAAGTTATATAAAAGAACAGTAATACTGATATGCACAATTGACTTTTAAAATAGAATTCTGCATTATATCTGGTTCAATGAGTCAGTGCATATAAAACATTTAGGGGGTGAAATTTAAATTTATCTTGAGAAAAATGATTAGCTCAACTAGAATAAGATTTAATTGATTTATAATATATATATATATATGCAAATACATCTTCTGAAGGTGTCTTAAGTTCCCATGTTTATCTATTTTAAAAATATACATATTTAAAAAATTTTCAAAACCCTGAGTGAAATCCATGCAAATTATGAAGAAAACCAAAGCATATTATATAAAAATAATTAATTACTGGTGATATGATGGTTTTTAATGTTGGTGAGTGGAGAAACACAGAATACAATTTGATACTTCATCCATTGTATCATTTATTCTCAAATCAGTATAATGAAGGAAAATGTAAACTGTTCTTTTAAAAATATTTATGAAGAATATGTCCATGCAGACAAAATCACTATTATTCTCTTACAAAAACCACTCTAGGCTCTTGGCTACAGCCTAACTTTTAGTTCAAAAAGATTTGCAAGAGATTCTCTAACTCATCAACTGTTTAGGCTATATTCAAAAGACCTCTAGAGAAAAAGATACTCAGGGAAAACTGTGTAAAAAAAGGAGAAATGGGGTAAGATTTAGCATCTTAAAACCTTAAATGTTTAGAACCTTGGCCAGAGGCTGAAAGTGAAAGTCGCTCAGTCGTGTCCAACTGTTCGCAACTCCATGGACTGTGTAGCCTGCCAGGCTCCTCTGTCCATGGAATTCTCCAGGGCAGAATACTGGACTGGGTAGCCGTTCCCTTCTCCAGGGATCTTCCCAACCCAAGGATTGAACCCAGGTCTCCCGCATTGCAGGCAGATTCTTTACTGTCTGAGCCACCGGGGAAGCCCATAGGCTAATACTTTCTAATTTTTATGAGTCAAAATTTGGAAGCAAAATATAGATAGCCTTATATATTTAAATAATGATTAAGGAAATCATATGTCCAAAATAAAAGAATTTTTAATGAAATTGCATCTGTTTTCCATGTTGTTCTCTTGCCTATTTAGCTTTAGTGAATACTACATGAGATGAACAATGCCAGCTCAGAAAATGATTCACCTTATATAAATGAGATGCTTGTGGCTCAGCTGGTAAGAATCCGTCTGCAATGCAGGAGACTTGGGTTGGCTCCCTGGGTTAGGAAGATCCCCTGGAGAAGGGAAAGGCTACCCACTCCAGTATTCTGGCCTGGAGAATTCCATGAACTGTATAGTCCATGGGGTCACAAAGAGTTGGACATGACTGAGAGACTTTCACTTCACTTCACTTCAGCATGTCTACTGCCTAAGCGATAATCAAAATAAGCAGTTATCTTTTAAAGCAACTACTGATAACTGCAACTAAGACAGCAAATTCAATTATTTGTGAAATAGAGATTGCTAAACATGTGTGAAAGCACGGAGTTATGCAGTCCATTATTTGTGGGGAAAAGAACAATGAAAAATCTTTCAATATCACACTAACACAAAATGCAAAACCTGTTGTCAGTGAAAAGAATTGTCAGTAACTCATTGTGGCAGTGTATCGCAAATATATGTGAATCAACTATCACTAACTCATTGGAGCAATCAAGTTTAAGAAAGTTTAACAGTTGTAGCAGATGAAACAATTGTCAGTAAACTATAGCAAAGCATGAAGATACTTTGAAATAACTCCTGAGGTTATGCAAGACAATAGTTTACGTTTACTTACAGCTGAATCTGACTAATACACTATGCTTAAAAATGAGGAAAAATACAAAAATAATTGCTTACCAAATCCCACAGTTGTCTGGTAATATCAGGGGGCTATTTGGTAAAGTGCTGTTTCTTACATTAATCAATACCCAAATAAGGTCTGCCACTAATTTGTAGGTTATGTATTCAACAGACAATTACCTCAGATAGGAGTCAATGTTTTGCCTCAAACCTTTAACAGTCTAGATTATAGAAGGCCAGACATAGTTAAATGAGATTACTGTTTACAAAATATCAAATAAAACTAGTGGAGAAAATTTTTTAATTAAGTTTAACTACTTAAATTTGCCATAATATGACTATATTTGTGCAGACAAATATAGCTCAGTAAGTCATGTCTATTACAATAAATAACCAACAAATTAGATTTCTGAGTTAACGAGATTCAAATCTCAATTTTATTAACCTAGCTATTCTGCATGTAAACTGGTTTTCTATGTAAGACTTCTAGTTTTATAAAAAGCCGTTCATTTTACCATTTAGGTATTTGATCTAAAGCATCAGTTGAGAGACAAAAGTAAAAATCTAGGCATCTAAATATGCCTGAAAGCTCAAGACATGTTTTCTGGAGAAAACAGACTTCAGAGAATGTGTAGAATCCTAAAAGCTACAGATGGATAAACTACTTCAGAAACCAGCCAACGATGTTTCAACTAAGTGCCATATATTGCCATACACACACACACACACACACACATACATACCATCCCCAATGAGTAAATTTTCAGTTTTCCAGTCCTATGAGTACTTCCAGTTCCAGTTAAAGGTGCATTCCCACACCATTACAGTGGCTTTCAAAAGCTTAAACAGGATAGGATGGCCATCATGACTTCTTTGACGTAGAGAGTTCTAGACTGGTTTTGGAATCTAGAGTAATGAGGTATTTGAAGGGGCAATACGGTGTTGAAGAAAATGGTATGGCTATCTGTAGATAATCCTTCAGAATCATTTTCCTAACAGAAAAATTAAAAGATTTGAATGTCTCCTGCAATTCATAAAATCTATTAAATGTTTAAGTTCTCAGAGAAAAAGCAGTGAGACACCACTAGATGAAGTCAAGAATATAATAATCAAAATGAGGATTTTATAATTTTTTGTGAATTCAACCAAACTAAGTAGCCTTCATTTCATGTTTATTTATTGAAGGGAGCTGAATATCTAAGTTAATTTAATAATCATTAGTTTGTAACTAAGAATCATTATATTTTCCAGCTTTTTGATAGCTATATATACTCTCATATTCACCTATACAGTCATTCAGTGACTTCAATAAAGCACTATGTTCAACTAAAAGTAAACTATCAAGTTCTACACTTCTTAATTTATTTATAATCCATTAAACTGTTTTTTTATTTATGCATTCCTGTATTGTTTAGAACATCACTTCTCCTGTTAAGTCTTTACTTCATTATTTTCCTTACTGATAGAAAAGTTCTTCTTGTCCCTAACTTAGCTACTTTAAGTGCATGCATCTAAGCAAACTTTTGTCCTCAGTGAATATAATGCCCCCCTCATAAACCAGGAAAACATACCAATATCCATGAAAGGCTAGTTCTAGCAAATCTCTTATTTGAAAACTGACATTTAAAACATTTAATTTAGAATGGCTAAAAATTCAAAATTCAAAATTTTCATATCTCTCCTACAGAATCCACTGCAAAAGACAATTTTGACTGACTTAGAAGAAAAGAAATAGGAAAATAGGAAAAGTTTTCAGTGTGGAAAAAGACAAGATAGAAAATCTTATATTTTAAAATGGCATGTGAATGAGATGTAAATAAAGCATTTCCAGATGGTAGAAGCAATATATGAGAAAGTATTCACATTAGCAGCATCATAGTCATATGGAGGGCCAGGAGGAGGGAAAGACAAATGAAGAGAAGGAAACATTTGATTAACGAGGTAAGGTAAAGAATGGTTGTTTTAAAATCAACTAAGTCCAGAAATGTATGTGGTGCCAGTGACATTGATTAAGAAAGAGGATAATGCTGTCACAGTTTTCCCTGTATACATACATAAAATATGCATGAAAAGATTAGGTTGTAAAATAAGCTTTTTAAAGAGTATAAAGCATAATTTTAGAAAAATTGGGAAGACTATAATTAATCATAAACTACAGAGCAAAACTGATGACGGTTTATAATAAAATTTTCTTCAAGGCACTCAGCAACTTTTATATATTTTCTTTATTTCATTAATTTTTATAATATCCCTACATGCAAGATAAGGATAATTGTAATTATCTCCATTATAAAGGAGAGGAAGTGGAGGCATAGATAACAAGTTTGAGAATTAAGATAATAGAAAGACTCATGTAATTATCACCACTAGAATAGGAACTAACATTTTCATCAAAAAGATTTTGTTTCCAATCTCAAAATTGTTTTGAAAATAAGTACTGAAAGTATGACTGCCATAATTGCAGACTAGTAAAAATAAAATATCAGAAATTAATGAGAGTGCTAGATGAAAATCTACTACAAGTAGATTGGGAAATTTTAACTTGTCAGAAACTGTGAAGACTTAAAGATAATACAGGTAGGTTCAGTTCAGTTCAGTCACTTAGTCATGTCCGACTCTTTGCGACACCATGAACCACAGCACGCCAGACCTCCCTGTACATCACTAAGTCCCTGAGTTTACCCAAATCCATGTCCATTGAGTCGGTGATGCCATCCAATCATCTCATCCTCTGTCATCCCCTTCTCCTCCTACCTTCAATCTTTCCCAACATCAGGGTCTTTTCAAATGAGTCAGCGCTTCGCATCACGTGGCCAAAATATTACAGCTTCAGCTGCAACATCAGTCCTGCCAAAGAACACGCAGGACTGATCTCCTTTAGGATGGACTGGTTGGATCTCCTTGCAGTCCAAGGGACTCTAACAAGTCTTCTCCAACACCACAGTTCAAAAGCATCAATTCTTCTGCACTCTGCTTTCTTTATACTCCAAATTCCGCATCCATACATGACCACTGGAAAAACCATAGCCTTGACTAGATGGACCTTTGTTGACAAAGTAATATCTCTGCTTTTCAGTATGCTATCTAGCTTGGTCGTAACTTTCCTTCCAAGGAGTAAGCATCTTTTAATTTCATGGCTGCAATCACCATCTGCGGTGATTTTAGTGCCCCCCAAAATAAAGTCAGCCACTGATTCCACTGTTTCCCCATCCACTTCCCATGAAGTGATGGGACCGGATGCCATGATTCCAGTTTTCTGAATGTTGAGCTTTAAGCCAACTTTTTCACTCTCTTCTTTCACTTTCATCGAGAGGCTCTTTAGTTCTTCTTCACTTTCTGCCATAAGGGTGATGTTATCTGCATATCTGAGGTTATTTATATTTCTCCCAGCAATATTGATTCCAGCTTGTGCTTCATCCAGCCCAGCGTTCCTCATGATGTACTCTGCATATAAGTTAAATAAGCAGGGTGACAATATACAGCCTTGATGTACTACTTTTCCTATTTGTAACCAGTCTGTTGTTCCATGACCAGTTCTAGCTGTTGCTTCCTGACCTGCAAACAGATTTCTCAAGAGGCAGGTCAGGTGGTCTGGTACTCCCAACTCTTTCAGAATTTTCCAGTTTGTGGTGAGCCACACAGTCAAAGGCTTTGGCATAGTCAATAAAGCAGAAATAGATGTTTTTCTGGAACTCTCTTGCTTTTTTGATGATCCAGCGAATGTTGGCAATTTGATCTCTGGGTCCTCTGCCTTTTCTAAAACCAGCTTTAACATCTGGAATTTCACGGTTCACATATTGCTGAAGCCTGGCTTGGAGAACTTTGAGCATTGCTTTACTAGTGTGTGAGATGGCTGTAATCGTGTGGTAGTTTGAGCATTCCTTGGCATTGCCTTTGTTTGGGATTGGAATGAAAACTGACCTTTTCTAGTCCTGTGGCCACTGCTGAGTTTTCCAAATTTGCTGGCATATTGAGTGCAGAACTTTCACAGCATCATCTTTTAGTATTTGAAATTGCTCAACTGGAGTTCCCTGTTCTTAATGTCAGAATGACCAATTCAAGATAAAATGTTCATTTAATATAGTGAATGTTTTCTTCCTTACTATCATTAGTGTGAAATATACTCCCCATAATGCCTGTTACAAGCTCCTTGGGGACAGTGACTATTTTTAAAACATACTTTTATCCCTCAAGACTTTGTATACTGGGCACTAATTAAGTATATGTTAAATTTAGATGACTAGAATTGGACTAAGATATTAGTTAGTAGTCAGTTACTGTTACAACTAAAAATATTTAGTAGAACATCTTTCCATTCTTTAGAGTTCCACTTCATTCTATTGAAGAAACTTAAAATAATGGACTTCTATGTTTAAAATAAGAAAAATGATGAAAATGTTCATGAGAATATCCTGATTCCATAAAAATAAAGTTCCTTATTGAGATCTCAAGGATAAATATAAATTAGCTTAGATAACCTAAAGCTTCATTTTACAACATTCCACTTTTAAAATTCCTTTTTTTTGAATGAAACAAAGTTTAAAAGTACTTTTTTCAAAAAGTCTTTTATTTGTATCTCCTATTATATAACCTTGTATTACTTTTCTTAGTTTACCTGAAAGTTTACAGATGTCTACATCCAGCAATTAAAATATTATGTCACTGAACATTCTTCAGCGCTTCCCAGTGGTAAATTACCACTTTGGGGCACTAGTGGTAAATTACCTACTTGCCAATGCAGGAGACATAAGAGATGCAGGTTCAATCCCTGGGTAGGGAAGATCCCATGGAGGGCATGCAACCCACTGCAATATTTTTGCCTGGAGAAGCCCATGGGCAGAGGAGCCTGGCGGCCTGTGGTCCATAAGGTCACACAGAGCTGGACACGACTGAAGTGACTTAGCATGCATGCACACTTTCTGCACCATCTGAGCCACCAGGGAAGCCCTAAACATTTTTTAACTGTGTTAAAAAAAAAAAAAAAACAGTATGTTTCTTATGACTGGTCATATAAAATTACATCTTATATTTCACAGCAACTGAAAAATATATGCAAGCAAAAAACCAATGTAAAAATAATATTTCAAAAATAGTTATTTAAGCTCTGTGTTTTAAAGTTAAATCGAACCTAATACTTTCTTTTCTCTGGTACAGTCTACCTGCATTCAGAAATTAAAAGATACTTCAGCAAAGATATACTAAAATTTAGTTTGTAGTCAAAGCTATTTATTTGATCTAGTATGCTATTGAATTATTCACACTTTTTATTGATTTATGAAGATGACTGAAAACTGATAAATACAAAAGGAAAATATTAATTTTTTCAGCATTTTATTTCAAAATGAGAACTATATTCATATGCATTTTATATTTTTTGCTTAAGAATCATTTCTTCAAAATTGGTCCAAATTCACATAAAGCTTTGTAAAGGCATAAAGTGTGGTAAAAACATAAAGCTATATAAATTAATTTATTGATCAAATTAGGTCAAAATCAGAAATTTCCCCCAAAATGACCTCATTGCCTTTATCACTTCTGAACAAGTTTTCACCTCAGGTGCAAATACTTTACCAATCCAATTTTTTTTTTGGTGTAAGACTGAATGTAAAATCATATTTCAGTTCTCTGAGTGTTGTTTTACAGTCAGTATAAAGTGGTATAGACAAAAAAATAATAATTTATGCTCAACTAACTACACACATTGGAACATTTATTGTTTTAGGCTACTAGCATCAGTCAGAATTATGGGAGCCAAACCTCATGTTTTCATTAGAGTTCTATACCAAATAATTTTGACTTGTAATTAAATACATATTTATTTAGGTTGTAAGTCATTACCTTTGGCAGGCACAAAATTAAACATCAAATTGATTTTTATTTAGATATAGTGAACAATGGAATAACAGATCAATAAACCTGTGCCTTATATTAATTGATGTAAAATTAACAGTATTTCTTACAGCTCATTGCTATTATCAGGTCAAATAGTAGAACATGAGTAAATTAATCAAAGTTGGGGACATATTTGCTCTTCAGAATATCAATTTATAAATTCTATAATTGAGCTATCTAAAATGTCCTACATATATGTGCTCCATTTGGGACTATTAATAACACATGTATTTAATGAAAGGCAGTAATAAAC
Source organism: Giraffa tippelskirchi (assembly GCF_054371585.1). Taxonomy (NCBI): domain Eukaryota; kingdom Metazoa; phylum Chordata; class Mammalia; order Artiodactyla; family Giraffidae; genus Giraffa; species Giraffa tippelskirchi. The sequence goes on from NC_137289.1 coordinate 68,801,712, forward strand.
TATACTAACGAGGATCTGATAATAGCAATGAAGTCAAAAGTTACTTAATCCTATTAGTGTCACACTCTCATTTTAATAAGACCTGACAGCATTAATAAAGATCCATTTATGAAGAGAATGAGTTTTATGTTGTCATTTTTCCCCACTGGAGGTGCACTTTAACAATAACCCCCAGCTTTCAGGGACCTAACGGTCATTAGCATTTGATTGTCATCTTATTTATTTTTTAACACAGATCGAAAATGTTAATCTGCACATCACAGAATTCAGAGAACATAAAATCAAGTTATCTTAAAGTGAAAAGGGTGAATTTCCAAATAAAACTTCATAGTAGAAAAATGAAGAAATCACTATATTCAAACCCTTCTGAACATCTTTAGCAGCAACTGTGTTCTAAAGCAGTTAAACACATTGTTATATCATATTATGCCTGAAATGGCATTGTTGCATCTGTACTCACTCCTCCTGATACTACATACTTTATTAAGCTATGCATATATATGATAAAGAAATATTAATACCTTCGGAATAATAAAGTTTGCTTGCTTTTTGCCTCCACAGCATATTATTTGATCTCTCATTCTTGGCAAGTGTATTCAAGATTACTAAATCTAACGGTAGATACAATTTTCACAATGTGGATTTTCTAATCCCAGATTTCAAAGCAAATCTAAGTCTAACCTTAGTTTCATAAATCCAAGTTCTTGATCAAGAGGGAAGATGTTTGATTCTCATTTAGTTTTAAAAGTAAAAGTCAAATGTATCTTATTTTAAACAAAATAGAAACAAGGACCCAAACATTGATTATTTGAAGACTCTGTCCAAGATTAAATTTTTTTGGAGGTGGATGGAAAATATGAGGATGCTTTATGAGATGGGCAAAGATGTGTGCAGGCTTTGAGTGTGGTCACAAATCTGAGAAAAACTTGATCTTCACGTTCCGTCAGCACAGTCAACCTTTGAAACACTGTCATGCCTGCCTCAAGGGAACTAATCAACACGCTGTCATTGGACTAGTATAGAAATATTACTATTGATATATGTGAGGGAAGATGAAAATCTGAAGCAGAAAATGAAGACATATGAAACATCATTACATAAACTAATTTCCCCTGAGTTCCAACCATAGAAAGAAGTAGATCCCTATGGTTTATATCCATATCCTGAGTCAGATTGGGTGCTTGAAGTATATTTCTATTTGTGAATATACTGTTTCCCTAATGCCAAGACTTAGAATTTGAAAAGATATTTTTTTAAGTAACAAGCCATCAGAATAATAAAGTGGAAGTTAGAAACACACTGTAATTTCCTTCTCCTGGACAACAACTCTATCAAATACTACTAGGAATCAGTGGCATATAAGAAATAGATAGATGACACATAGATGCAGATAATTGTATGTATAGTATACAATATGCATATATGCATGCATAATTTACATGTAGTGTATACTATATACCATGTATAATATATATAGTTTAAAATATATTATTTAATAACATTTTAAATGGTATATTTATCATATATTAAAATGGCATACATGCACATAAACATATATGTGTGTATAATAGATATATAGTTATAGATCTTGAGCATGGCTAGTCCAAATTAAGGATAATTAAATCAGAATATTATGGGAAATTCTTATTATAGCATGGGTTTACTTGAAACACGGAAAAGAGAAGATTTCATTTATGGATGCTTTTTTAAGTGACAATTTTCACATCAAAAACTTTTATGCATAAATCTTTTTTTCTTTAGAGTAATCTCTCAAAAAAGTTGAAATTTAACCTTGCCACGGTCATAGAAGCTTTATTTTGCCATAACTTTCTTTGTACTAAGCAGAATCACTTGTTAATCATGTTACTCATTCATTCCTCACTTTTTATTGCCTTCTTCTTTTGTTTCTTTTCCCTCCTGTTAAACTTTCTGTGATCCCCACTCTCAAGGTTATCTGTCTGTCTGTGATTCTGTCAGTCAAATCTAAGATTCAGAAGACCTTATTCTGGTTTCCAATTTACTAATCATATCAGTATAAACAAAATAAATGACTACTCTGAAATGAAATTTCCAAATATTTAAAATGTGAAATAATAACACTTTCCTGTTTATTTCAAAGCATACATAATATCATAAAAATGTGTAAATGAAATTAAACTATATATTATGGTTTTGAAGATCAATATTATAAGTTTTGTCTAGGCTACTTTTCATTATATACAATTTGACATTTATCAAATGACTGTATTTTCAGTTATTTATCTTGTTAATTAACACATATTTGTTAATAACAAGACCTTTCATGTTTAAGTTGACCTAATTTTCTCCTATATCTCCCACTTCTCTCCCTTTGTTATCTGAACATTTAGTACAAATCGTATACTTCCTTAGGATAAACTGTGATTTTGCTAGTCCTATCTATTCAGCAAATATAAAACAAATTAATATTAATTCAATTTTCAACCTATTCTGGAGGACAGGTATCTTTTAAAATAAATTATTATAGCTGGCTTACTTTCAAATTATAACACTTTAATAAAGTTTATGAAAGAATTGTAGCATGTTTATTTTCTTTCTTTTTATTTAACCTCCCTATCCCCCAGTATATATGCCACTTTCATGACAGGACCTTTTTGTAAGTCAGAGTGCACTCAACTAACACATGTCATGGCCTTCTGCAAGCCCAGGGGTATGTTTTGTGTTCCATTCTCATTTTTAACAAGCTGTCAGGACAGTATTTGCCCATGGGGCCATAAAATGTCCCAATGCTTTAGGTACATCGTATAGTTCACTTTTGGCTTAGCACACATTCTAAAACAGAATGAAATTTTAGAGCATATCTATTTCTAAGACTCATCTCAGTATCTCTAGTGAGCCTGTCTTTATTACTGACAATCTTTCAAAGAAATTCAAATGAACAAAGACTTCAACAAACCTAAATCATGCCAGTTGGTTTATTTGTTTTATTTGAATTTGTTCATCAGCTTTCATGACAAACAGAAATATCTTAGAAGTTGATTAAGTTGCCCTGAGGGAAATATGACAAAATTATTCTTTGAGTAAAGCACTACATTTCAAAATAACACTTTTGTCAGAATGGTTGGGTGGAGAGATCCTATTACTAATTCTTGATTTAAATTTGGTAAGGTCTCATTTTGATTTCAATAAACTATTTCTTCTTTCTTTTAGCTGTGATCTCCAATATGGTAGCCAGTTACCACAGGTGGCTATTAAAATTAAGATTAAGTAAAATTAAAAATTCAGTTCCTTGGTAACGCTAACCATATTTCAAGTACTCAATAGCCACTTGTGGCCAGTAGATACCATATTTGAGACCACAGATTACAGAACTTCCCTCATTGCTGCAGAAAGTTTTACTGGACATTGTAACTTTAGAGATAGTATCCACTATGCTACACAATTACTACTTAAAGTGATAAGCCTAACATTTCTATAAACAGTTAATTGTTTCAAGGCATCTCCAAAAATCTTTTATGCAGGCATATCTACCCTCTACTTAGTGCTTACTCTTCCCAATTGTACTCCTGTGACGTTTATAGCACCATCCTCAAAAAAGGATTGGAGAAACTGAAGGTCAGAAAGATTAAGCTGGAGGTGGCTTACCTAGTTGGTTGCAAGCAGAAATTGTGATCTATATCTTCCTGACTTCTGCATATTTTTCCATTTCATCAAATAAGGGTATACCATTGCAGGGACCTTACCTAAAAATGCTTATTTATAACATCCATACTTTTTCAGTTTTCACTTCCAATAATTCACACCCAAATTTGCATTTCACTTCAAATTACTCAAAAGATCTCTAGAGGTAGATTTCTGAATGTATTTATAAATAAGAACATCTCCACAACATATCAGCATCATCTGAGCGGTTTTTCATTATTACATATCTTAATGCAGAGTTCCAAAGAATAGCAAAGGGAGATAAGAAAGTCTTCCTCAGCGATCAATGTAAAGAAATAGAGGAAAAAAATAGAATGGGAAAGACTAAAGATCTCTTCAAGAAAATTAGAGATACCAAGGGAACATTTCATGCAAAGATGGGCTCAATAATGGACAGAAATGGTAGAGACCTAACAGAAGCAGAAGATATAAAGAAGAGGTGGCAAGAATACACAGAAGAACTGTACAAAAAAGATCTTCACGACTCAGATAATCACGATGGCATGATCACTCACCTAGAGCCAGACATCCTGGAATATGAAGTCAAGTGGGCCACAGGAAGCATCACTACGAACAAAGCTAGTGGAGGTGATGGAATTTCAGTTGAGCTGTTTCAAATCCTAAAAGATGATGCTATGGAAGTGCTGCACTCAATATGCCAGCAAATTTGGAAAACTCAGCAGTGGCCACAGGACTGGCAAAGGTCAGTTTTCATTCCAATCCCAAAGAAAGGCAATGCCAAAGAATGCTCAAACTACCGCACAATTGCACTCATCTCACAAGCTAGTCAAGTAATGCTAAAAATTCTCCAAGCCAGGCTTGAGCAATATGTGAACCGTGAATTTCCAGATGTTCAAGCTGGTTTTAGAAAAGGCAGAGGAACCAGAGATCAAATTGTCAACATCTGCTGGATCATCGAAAAAGCAAGAGAGTTCCAGAAAAACATCTATTTCTGCTTTATTGACTATGCCAAAGCCTTTGACTGTGTGGCTCACCACAAACTGGAAAATTCTAAAAGAGATGGGACTACCAGATCAGCTGACCTGCCACTTGAGAAACCTGCATGCAGGTCAGGAAGCAACAGTTAGAACTGGTCATGGAACAACAGACTGGTTCCAAATAGGAAAAGGAGTAAGTCAAGGCTGTATATTGTCACCTTGGTTATTTAACGTATATGCAGAGTACATCATGAGGAATGCTGGGCTGGATGAAGCACAAACTGGAATCAAGATTGCCGGGAGAAATATCAACAACTTCAAATATGCAGATGACACCACCCTTATGGCAGAAAGTGAAGAAGAACTAAAGAGCCTCTCGATGAAAGTGAAAGACGAGAGTGAAAAAGTTATCCTAGAGCTCAACATTCAGAAAACTAAGATCATGGCATCTGGTCCCATCACTTCTTGGGAAATAGATGTGGAAACAGTGGCTGACTTTATTTTTTTGGGCTCCATAATCACTGCAGATGGTGATTGCAGCCATGAAATTAAAAGACACTTACTCCTTGGAAGGAAAGTTATGACCAACCTAGACAGCATACTGAAAAGCAGAGACATTACTTTGTCAACAAAGGTCCATCTAGTCAAGGCTATGATTTTTCCAGTGGTCATGTATGGATGCGAGAGTTAGACTATAAAGAAAGCCGAGTGCAGAAGAATTGATGTTTTTGAACGGTGGTGTTGAAGAAGACTCTTGAGAGTCTCTTGGACTTCAAGGAGATCCAACCAGTCCATCTTAAAGGAGATCAGTCCTGGGTTTTCATTGATAGGACTGTTGTTGAAGCTGAAGCTCCAATACTTTGGCCCCCTGATACAAAGAGCTGACTCATTTGAAAAGACCCTGATGCTGGGAAAGATTGAGGGCAGGAGGAGAAAGGGACGACAGAGGATGAGATGGTTGGATGGCATCACCGACTCAATGGACATGGGTTTGGGTGTACTCCAGGAGTTGGTGATGGACAGGAAGGCCTGGCGTGCTACGTTTCATGGGGTCGCAAGGAGTTGGACACGACCGAGCAACTGAAATGAACTGAACAAGCAAAAATCTTCCGATGATATACATAAAAGTATCTTATTTATATGTTCTTTTAATAATTTTAACATTGGTCATCATGATAATTATAATCTGGTAGTGAATAGTCAGAAAATGTTTATAAAACTTTGAAAATCACTTGACCATGTCTATATAATATCTGCATATTTGTTCTTTTACACATTTGCCAAAATCATTCAAGTGATTATGTATGTATTACTTGGGTATGTATTATTTCACATACTCAAATCTGAGTTTTCTACTACTCTATATACCATATAATTAATTAAAAGGAATCACCCATTCACTTGATAAGTGCATTCCCTCTTCACAATTTTAAAGAATATCAAATATTTCATCTATTCTTCCCTCTGCGTTTCCCATCACAAGGCCCAAATCAAACTGAAATAGGTTCTTTAGAGGAACAAATTTTTTAGCAAAAAAAAAAAAAAAAAAAGCTTACACTTTGTAGCAAATGAATGTTCTGTGTTTTCAAAGATTCAGAACAAAATGAAAACATTTAACATTAACAACATGTGTCTAAAATTTAATCTCATTTTGTGACAGAGATGCTTAAAGATCTTTCCTCAACTTGAAATCAGCATGAAATATATTTGTTATTACTATATAAGTGTAGAAATGCTAGTAATAAAAAAGTTCTATTCTTCCCTAAAGTAGATTTATTCGGTGTCTTTTCAAATGACAAGATAAAGCTTTCTGTCTAAAATAATCACTTAGAAAAACTGATAGGTTTTGTGGATTCATTCTTAATGTTTAGATTTGCTTGTTTAGGCCAAGTTTGAGGCAGAGTCATGACTAGACAGATTAAAAGTAAGATGTTGGGTAAGTTATCGATTTGTAAGCAGCAATGCTGAGCTCCTTGTCTGACTCCTATAATAGATTGTTAGTGGAAACACAATTGCTTAAAAATGAATATACTTAAAATGATTCTTAAGCCCCATGCCATTGCAAAAATTGCATTGATAAATTTTCTCTGCTATGCTTTAAACTTTGAATAACTGTGGTGATGAATTACTCAAAATATGAAGTACACTAAGATCCCTTTTTTATCCTTTTAAAAATTGAGCTATCTTTAACAAAGTATTTTTAAAACGCACCTTAATTAGTTGGTAGTTTTGAACTCCGTTTATTCCTGTGTCTGGATCAATGGCCGCTGGGAGAGCATATCGAGAGTTTATAGCCGAGTTCTCTGGAATTGATATATTAATAACTGTTGCAGGAAATAATGGTGCATTATCATTTATGTCTTCTATCAGAAAACGTATTTTAACCAATCTAAATATTTCATCCGGCAGAACAGCAACCTCCACTTCATAAAAGCAACGGGTGTCCACTATGATGCCAGCACACAATTTCTCACGATCAATGCGAGCTCCAGTAGTGAAGATCTCACCTGTGCCCTCTTCAATTCGAATCAGTGGCACATCTCCGGTCTTGTATACTAACTTGAACTGCATAGGAGTTGTTAAAGACTTGTCTGGAATTAGCGACAAGTTGAGGTCTTTCAGCAAGTCGCCTATGAGGACGTTTTCTGGCATTTCTTCCCGAATGGTGTAGTTCTTCTCCTGGGCGCCAGACTGAAACACGACACATGCTAACAGAACCGCAAATATATACGTCCCGGACAACAAGTCCATACCAGGCAGGATTGCACTGGGGTGTTTTTTGTATCCCCCACGGAGAACTGTCAAAGAGAAGAGAAGAGAAAGAGGAAGAGGAAGAAGAAATTATTAAAGCCAAGTATTAAATGTAAGTTAACTAAATGCTCAGTTTTAAGTTAAAATCATTAAATGAAATAACAAGGTCCTACTGTATACCACAGGGAACTATATTCAACATCCTGTAATAAAACATGATGGAAAAGAATATGAATGAGAATATGTATATGTATAATTGAATCACTTTGCTGTACAACAGAAATTAATAAAACAAACTTGTAAATCAACTGTACTTCAATAAAAGTAAAAAATACCCAAATCACTAACTGAAAATACTAGCACAGTTCAGTTCAGCTCAGGTCCGTTGCTCAGCCGTGTCCGAATCTTTGCGACCCCATGAATCGCAGCATGCCAGGCCTCCCTGTCCATCACCAACTCCCAGAGTTTACCCAAACTCATGTGCATAGAGTCGGTGATGCCATCCAGCCATCTCATCCTCTCTTGCCTTCTCCTCCAGCCCCCAATCCTTCCCAGCATCAGGGCCTTTTCCAATGAGTCAGCTCTTCGCATGAGGTGGCCAAAGTATTGGAGTTTCAGCCTCAACATCAGTCCTTCCAATGAACACCCAGGACTGATCTCATTTAGGATGGACTGGTTGGATCTCCCTGCAGTCCAAGGGACTCTCAAGAGTCTTCTCCAACACCACCCTTCAAAAGCATCAATTCTTCTGTGCTCAGCTTTCTTCATAGTCCAACTCTCACATCCATACATGACTACTGGAAAAACCATAGCCTTGACTAGATGGATCTTTGTTGGCAAAGTAATGTCTCTGCTTTTTAATATGCTATCTAGGTTGGTCATAACTTTCCTTCCAAGGAGTAAGTGTCTTCTAATATCATGACTGCAATCACCATCTGCAGTGATTTTGGAGCCCCCAAAGATAAAGTCTGACACTGTTTCCACTGTTTCCCCATCCATTTCCCATGAAGTGATGGGATCAGATGCCATGATCTTAGTTTTCTGAATGTTGAGCTTTAAACCAACCTTTTCACTCTCGTCTTTCACTTTCATCAAGAGGCTTTTTGGTTGCTCTTCACTTTCTGCCATAAGGGTGGTGTCATCTGCATATCTGAGGTTATTGATATTTCTCCTGGCAATCTTGATTCCAGTTTGTGCTTCATCCAGCCCAGCGTTTCTCATGATGTACTCTGCATATAAGTTAAATAAGCAGGATGACAATATATAGCCTCGGCGTACTCCTTTTCCAATTTGGAACCAGTCTGTTGTTCCATGTCCTGTTCTAATTGTTGCTTCGTGACCTGCATACAGGTTTCTCAAGAGACAGGTCAGCTGGTCTGGTATTCCCATCTCTTTCAGAATTTTCCACAGTTTATTGTGATCCACACAGTCAAAGGCTTTGGCATTGTCAATACTAGCACAGTAGAATCTGTTAAATAAACTAATGGCAGAATTGTTTTTAATCTAATATTATGCATTTTTACATTAAGATGAAAGATAAATTAAGCAAGATACCTTGAGTATATGAGACCCAGAGTATTTATAAAGGTGTTCACCATTGAGAAAATATATAAAAGATAATGTTATAACAAGATAGTTAAAAGTAATGCAGTATGTCAAAAACCATTACAATATTGTAAAGTAATTAGCCTCCAATTAAAATTAAAAATAAATAAATAAAATAAAAGTAATTCAGCACTGGAAAACAATTGTCCTCCAATTAAAAAGAAACATTGAAAAAAAAAAGATAGTCAAAAGTAATAAAAATAAATAAATGAAACATTTCATTCAATAGTTAAGGAAAAGTAAGAGGGTATTTGTCACTAATAACAAAAATATATTAATTTACTCTTTGTTACAACGTGGCTTTCAAATTTAGTTCTTCCATGTGAAATGAATGTTTTATGCAATATTCTATGTATTCAGCTCTGGGCATCAAAACATAAATATAGATCTAGATTAGGAAGTTTGGATTAAAGAAGAAATGTCTTTTCAGAGAGAGATGGCAAATACTTAAATATGGGAAGAACAATTGTGTGAAAAAGGGATTAAAGTTGTCTTTCTTTGAATTAGAGGAACAAGATCTGGTATAAAATTACAAGGAGGCAACTTTCAGATCAACATGAAGAGTTGTCTATTGATTCCAGAAAAAGAATGATTTTCAGGAAAGACTGAATTCCATATAGTTGGAGGTACTGAAACAGAAGCTGTATCACCAGTTTGAATTTGTATATTTATGATTTGTTAGCATCTGAACATTCAGTGAGAGAACTGGAATACAAGACATACCAACTCACAGAATTTGTTTACAGTTTGCATGAAGTAGTCCATGTAAAAATGAGTTTTCACATCTACAAACCGACACAATTATTGTTGTTTTTCAGTCACTTAGTTGTGTCTGACTCTGCAACATAAGAATTACCCAACTAAAAGGAACAGCTTGACTAGGGTTTAGAAATGAGAAGGGCATTTGATTTTGTCAAGATAAAATAGAGAGTCCAAAAACAAACAATATCTCTGGCTGCTTTCCCCCTCCTTGTTTATTACTTTTCATTCCCTAAAATTTGCCATTTTATTTCAGTTTAGTTATGAAAATGTTCAAACAGGAATTTTTATTTCTTTGTAATTTGCAAATTTCTCCTCAATTTCCTGTATTAATTCTCAATTCCTGGTAGCTCAGACGGTAAAGCGTCTGCCTACAATGCAGGAAACCTGGGTTCGATCCCTGGGTCAGGACGATTCCCCTGGAGAAGGAAATGGCAACCCACTCGGTAGGCTACAGTCCATGGGGTCGCAAAGAGTCGGACACGACTGAGTGACTTCACTTTCACTTTCATTCTCAATTTTATTTGTTGGATATAGTCTCCATTTGGTATATTAAACATGTTTTAGTATCTAGTATCATGATACATCATAATATGCTCCTAGATGTTATTTGTATGTATCAATGATATGTTCTATAAGCACAAAGAGAAATTTGTATTACACTGCTCTAAACCCTGTAGGACATTATATTTTTATAATTAAGTATGGATTAATATAGCTATAAATTCATTCCAAAGTTTTAAAGAATCAGATGACAGATGGTCATTTAAAAAATCTTTTAGAGATTTTTAAAAAATAAAAAATAGTTAGAGAAAACTATTAATGCACAAAGGTGTCTAACTAACGAAATTCTCAGTTTTCTGGTAGTTGATAACCAATTTAAAATTTACAAAAACTTTTAATTATTGTCCGAAAAATATCACAAAATGATATAAATGACTTGCTGTGGATATTATGATCTGATTATGCCAGACAATGTATTACATTAAATAATTTTAGAAAATATGTATGTTGACAGGTCTGAAGACAAAAGTGGGGAAAAAGAAACCTTCCCATTTGCAATCAGTAACAGAATAAATGCATTTGTTGCAATCATTGAGATAGTCTGGGTCATGAACAGAACCAAGTAATGAGGTAAATAGATCTGAAGCATCTCATTTTATAAATTTTTATCACAGAATTTAAAAATTATATATTATGGGTCCAACCACTTTCCTATGTTAAAGAGTTGGTGTCATTAAAAAAAAATTAAGTATCATAGTGAGTAATGCAAATGCTGAAGACATTTTCTATCCTAGTAAACAACACAAAAAAGACTATTGCCTGTGATATTTTTAGCATCATTTGCTCAATTATGAGCTTTGGGATTACATACAACGGAAAGCTTTTCAACTCATTCTCTTGTGAATTATTGGCCTTACACTCCTCTATGAATGTGAGAATAAAAACATCCCATTTTTGCTTACTATGAGTCAATATGCATACATATACATGTGTCCTACTGTGAATCTAGGGCATCTAAAAAACTGACTGTGTGTGATTTTATAAATACCATGCAAACCTAAGCAACATTAAAAATAGGGCAGTTACAATAAGAATTAAAACCACCACTCTATTCTTAACTTACCCTTAGGTATTACACATTATTACAAGTGGCAAAAGAATACTACAGATCTTTTTTTTAAGCAGTGCATGCATGTTGCAATCTCTACACAAGAGAGAGGATTAAGAAAGTGACCTAATTCTAAGCAGTCCTGATATCCCAATCCATTCGAAATATGTTCTATTCTACCTTTAATAATAACATCAAATAAAACATTTTAAAATGTGTTTCATCACTTGAAATTCTTTCAGAGGTTTTGAAAACCAGAAAAATAAATTGGAAAAAAAGATACTTCAATTTCTAAAACTTAGCCAAACATACATATTGCAAACCTAGAAGGAATAGTTACTGTCCAGTTAGTAATTACTTTCATGAAGGTGTAGTCACATGTTCAACAGTTATTTTTAAGGAGTTCGTATATACCAGGCACTGTTGCAGCACTGAGAATAAATCAGTGAGCGAAACAGGCAAAATCCTCTGCCCTCACAAAGGATATTTGATAATAGAAATATTCCAGACCGTTTTTGAGTGTTCAACCAATGTATAACAAAGTCTACTCTGACTCTATCAGGATGTAAACATGCTTGATATAAATATACATGAAAATTACCTCAATCTCCAGAATTTGATTCAAACCCTTGCACTTATCACTTAGAAATATATTGTTATGTTTAAAATTTTGAAGTTTCTTTTAAAATGCTGAGTTTGATTTCTTGAATGACCAGTACAGAAATTTAGCTACTAAATGTGGATAGAAAGAGCCATTGCTTAATTTTATGCAAGCATGTTGAATTTAACTCAGATATTCAGTGTAAAGATTCCTATGCACATACCTTTGTTGGTGTTGTTGTTTAGTTGCTGGTGTTTGACTCATTGGGGGTCCATAGACTGTAGCCCACCAGGCTTCTCTGTCCATGGTATTTTCCAGTCAAGAATACTGGAGTGGGTTGCCATTTCCTTCTCCCGGGAATCTTCCTGACCCAAGGATTGAACCTGGGTCTCCTGCATTGGCAGGCAGATTCTTTATTGCTCAGCCATCAGGGAAGTCTGCACATAACCTTTATTTGGCTCTAATTTTCCCTCTCTCATGAACCAACTATAAGATAACATTAAATTTCTTTACCCTGCTCCCACAGCCACATCCTGCTATTATAGTCTACTGTTAGTTTGGAAACTGATAAGGGAGGTACAATGAAAGCAGATACAGAGAATTAAAATTTTCTACAAGTTTCAGTAGTGCCAACATTATTTAAGTACTATTTTTACAGGCAATATATAGTGATTAGGTAGGCAACAGTCATAGTTGGACAGAATCATGACAATCAGAGAAAGCAAAAGCAGAAACACAATAAGCAACTCTGAAATTTTAAAATATGAAAAGAAAAATGCAAGTTTATTTTATAGTCTCTGAGCAATTTAGATTTAAAAAAGTAAATTGATAGAGGAACTACTAAGTCTTTACTATATGCAGTTCTAGAGATTTCAAGCCATAAAAGTGGTATTCAAATAGTTTGTCAGAAGAATTCCACTGCATAATTTCCCTGACATGCTTATTACATTTTCCTTCAATGTAGTGCTGTATTTAACTTGTAATAAAGTATATGGAGCTTTCCTGGGAATTCAGACAGTAAAGAATCTGCCTACAATGCAGGAGACCAGGGTTGGACCCCTGGGTCTGGAAGATGCCCTGGAGAAGTAAATGGCTACACAGTCCAGTATTCTTGCCTAGGGAATTCCATGGACAGAGGAGACTGGCGGGCTATAGTCCATGGGGTCACAAAGGGTCAGACATGACTGAGCGACTAACACACACACACACACACACACACACACACACACACACATTTAAAGTAATTCTATATGAATGAGTGTCTTACATGCTGCAATAACAAATTGTTAAAAAATAGTACAAATTTAAGTTTAGATCAAATATGTAAAACAAAGATTAAAAATCTAGAGTAGAGGTTAGACTCTTATAAAACTTACAATATAAAAAAAAAGAAAAAAGAAAACAGTGTAAAAAGAAAAAAAACAGTAAAACAGTAAAACAAGAAACAGTAAAAAAAGTAAAACGGGAAAAAAAACAGTAAAAAAAGAAAACACAAAAGGTATAAGATATATGTATGCAGTTTGCTTCAAAAATAGGGCTTTTTTTTTTTTTTTGCTGAGATGGATGAAACTGGAGCCCATTATACAGAGTGAAGTAAGCCAGAAAGAAAAACACCAATACAGTATACTAATGCATATATATGGAATTTGAAAGATGGTAACGATAACCCTATATGCGAGACAGAATAAGAGACACAGATGCATAGAACAATTTTATGGACTCTGAGGGAGAAGGTGAGGGTGGGACGTTCTGGGAGAATAGCATTGAAACATGTATATTATCATATGTGAAACAGAACACCATTCCTTGTTCGATGCATGAGACAAGGGCTCAGGGCCGGGGCAATGGGATGACCCAGAGGGAGGGGATGGGGAGGGAGGTGGGTGGGGGGTCCAGGAAGGGGAACACATGTAAACCCATGGCTGATTCATGTCAATGTATGGCAAAAACTATTACAATATTGTAAAGTAATTAGCCCCCAACTAAAATAAATAAATTTATTAAAAAAATAGTACAAATTTAAGTATTACATGAAAATAAGAAATATATTTATGTTGCACCTGATCCTAACTCCACTTGGCTCTCAGCACTGTAATTACTATAATGTCTCATGAAGTCAAAAATAGGCAATTGAACAACCATAATATATTATATAGTTGCTTCCACGTTCTTGTTCTCATGCACAAAGCTTCTTTCACAGACTGGGAAAACAATAATTAGTTCTTCAGGTTGACAGGAAGCCATGTAGGACATTTCAAGAAAAGTAACCACATCTGTGGAGAAGGCAAATGGCACCCCACTCCAGTACTCTTGCCTGGAAAATCCCATGGACGGAGGAGCCTGGTAGGCTACGGTCGCTAAGAGTCGGACACGACTGAGCGACTTCACTTTCACTTTTCCCTTTCATGCACTGGAGAAGGAAATGGCAACCCACACCAGAGTTCTTGCCTGAAGAATGCCAGGGACGGCAGAGCCTGGTGGGCTGCCGTCTATGGGGTCGCACAGAGTCGGACACGACTGAAGCGACTTAGCAGCAGGAGCAGCAACTACATTTGGAGAAAGACAAATGAGAGCAACGGATAAACTCAAATACTTTCAAAGGGATTGACTACAAGTAGAGGAGGGTAGGTGAATTGGCTGTCCTGTTTGACAGAACTATTTCCTATGTACTCTGAAACTTGAAATGTCAAAATGAAAGATTTAGTAGGGTAATTTAATTCTATAAAACTTATATTTTTATTAAATTTTATTCCAAAAAGGATTCATTTATTGTACGTTTGTATGGGTCTAATCTTCCCCAAGAAGTGGATTCCATCAATGTTTCTTCCTTCTAAAAAAAAAGTTTATGTTTTATCAGGGATGTGCTTGGCAGTACAGTGGTTAAGATTACATGCTTCCACTGCAGGGCACATGGGTTTGACCCATTGTGAGGGAACTAAGATCCCCGCATATGTGTGGTGCTTCTAATTTTTTTTTAATAAATAAATATATAAGATGTTTATGGTCTTTTAATTCTATGGGATCACAAAGAGTCAGAAATGACTGAAAGATTAACACTAAATGGGATCACAAAGAGTCAGAAATGACTGAAAGATTAACACTAATACTCCACAACAGTTAGTGTGGTGTTCTCTAACAGAGCTTCAAATCTGTTAATAATCAATGCTCAGAAATCACTTATAAGACAATTTGTGAAGGTTGCTCTTCTATATTAATTTTTCTGGATTTTTAAACATGATTTAGGGAGCTATTGAAAAATGACTTTACAGACTAATCAAGCAAAAGACCTATTTCATTTGGCAAAAATATAATTGTTGCTCATCATCATATATCCTTTTATCACCTTCTTCAGTTCAGTTCAGTCACTCAGTCATGTCTGACTCCTTGCGATCCCATGGACTGCAGCATGCCAGGCTTTCCTGTCCCTTCAGCAACTCCTGAAGATTGCCCAAACTCATGTTCATCGAGTCACTGATGCCATCCAACCATCTCATCCCCTGTTGTCCCCTTCTCCTCCTGCCTTCAGTCTTTCCCAGCATCAGAGTCTTTTCCAATGAGACAGTCCTTCGCATCAGGTGGACAAATATTGGAGTTTCAGCTTCAGTATCAATCCTTCCAATGAATATTCAGGACTGATTTCCTTTAGGATTTATCTTCGCCAACACCACAGTTCAAAAGCATCAATTCATTGGCACTCAGCTTTCTTTATAGTCCAACTCTCACATCCATACATGACCACTGGAAAAATCATAGCCTTGACTAGATGGACCTTTGTTGGCAAAGTATTGTTTCTGCTTTTTAATATGCTGTCTAGGTTGGTCATAGCTTTTCTTCCAAGGAGCAAGCATCTTTTAATTTCATGGCTGCAATCACCATCTGCAGTGATTTTGGAGCCCCATAACATAAAGTCTCTCACTGTTTCTGTTTCCATTGTTTCCCCATCTATTAGCCATAATGTGATGGGACCAGATGACATAATCTTAGTTTCCTGAATGTTGAGTTTTAAGTCAATTTTTTCACTCTCCTCTTTTACTTTCATCAAGAGGCTTTTTAGTTCTTCCCTTTCTGCCATAAGGGTGGTGTCATCTGCATATCTGAGGTTATTGATATTTCTCACAGAAATCTTGATTCCAGCTAGTGCTTTATCCAGCTTCGCATTTCACATGATGTGCTCTGCATATAAGTTAAATGAGCAGGGTGACAATATACAGCCTTGCATATTCCTTTCCCTATTTGGAACCAGTCTGTTTTTCCATGTCTAGATAAAACTGTTGCTTCTTGACCTGCATACAGATTTCTCAGGAGGCAGGTCAGGTGGTCTGCTGATCCACACAGTCAAAGGCTTTGGCATGGCCAATCTACAAAAGTAGATGTTTTTCTGGAATTCTCTTGCTTTTTCAATGATCCAAACTGATGTTGGCAATTTGATCTCTGGTTCCTCTTTTTCTAAATCCAGCCTGAACATCTGGAAGTTCATGATTCACGTACTATTGAAGTCTGGCTTGGAGAATTTTGCACATTACTTTGCCAGTGTGTGAGATGAGTGCAATTGTGTGATAGTCTGAGCATTTTTTGGCATTGCCTTTCTTTGGGATTGGGATGAAAACTGACCTTTTCCAGTCCTGTGGCCACTGTTCAGTTTGCCAAATTTGCTGGCATATTGAGTGCAACACTTTCACAGCGTCATCTTTTAGGATTTGAAATAGCTCAACTGGAATTCCATCACCTCCACTAGCTTTGTTCATAATGATGCTTCCTAAGGCCCACTTGACTTCGCATTCCAGGATGTCTGGCTCTAGGTGAGTGATCACACCATCGTGATTATCTGGGTGGTGAAGATCTTTTTTGTACAGCTCTTCTGTGTATTCTTGCCACCTCTTAATGTCTTCTGCTTCTGTTAGGTCCATACCATTTCTGTCCTTTATTGTGTCCATCTTTTCATGAAATGTTCCCTTGGTATCTCTAATTTTCTTGAAGAGATCTCTAGTCTTTCCCATTCTATTATTTTCCTCTATTTCTTTGTGTTGATCACTGAGGAAAGTTTTCTATCTCTCCTTGCTATTTTTGGAACTCTGTGTTCAGATGGATATATCTTTCCTTTTCTCTGCCTTTCACTTCTCTTCTTTTCTCAGCTATTTGTAAGGCCTCCTTAGACAAACATTTTGCCTTTTTGCATTTCTTTTCCTTTAGGATGGTCCTGTTCACTGCCTCCTGTACAATGTCACAAACCTCTGTCCATAGTTCTTCAGGCACTCTATCAGATCTAATCTCTTGAATCTCTTTGTCACTTCCACTGTATAATCGTAAGAGATTTGATTTATTACCTTAAAGTGAACTTAACCATGATTACTTCAATACCTAGCAATTACTTTAATATGTTTGGTCTGTAAGTAACATATTATCATAACAAGTAGTTCCTAGATTCACTGAGGATAAAAGGATAATCTCCATTTGGTGTAGCATTTTAATTTCTCTAAGTAGGTTCAAATCAGTTACTTATTTTAATTTTTATACCAACCATATGATTTATATGAATATCTGTAAGCATTCATTTATACATTAAATATTTATATTGAATAGGTGGTAATCTTCACGCATCCTCTAAATAAATGGGATAAATTTCTGACTTCACTGAGAATTTATTGAAGAGTCTATTTTGATTTTTAGATATGTAAGGATAAGTGAATACTTTTATTAATTCCTATCATCAGAAATTAATAATAAAACAGTATAGGTTTAATCAGAAAAAAAGTGATGACTTGGTATATTTTCTATTTGTGTCAGCTGCTAATTTATCAAAATCATGAAGCAATAAATTCAACAGTTAAATGCAAATGAGATATACCACCAGAATCTTGGAAATGGTGTTGAAAACAAGATCCCAGTTGATAGTCTGAAAAATGAATCAAGGTAAGATATCAGTTATAGGATAATGAATGGTATCTATCAACCTATTGTTCCAAGGAACAAAAAGATGACTTTCATCCTTAATAGCTGCATTCATTCACCCAGGGAGGCAAATAAGCTTTTCCTGGTAAGATGATTTCGGGGTGACATAAATCCTCAATCAGTGGCTACACTTCATAGACTACTAGGCAAAAATGACACAGCAACTTTTAAAAAACCAGTCTTGCTATTTGGTTAATCAACTACCTAATAACAAGTACCTCAGTCTAAAAGTTCAGCAAAAATCCTTTCTCCTTTTAATTCTTATTCCCTTCTACATATTTTAATATTCATACTGAGATTTTCATTTTGTTTCACTTCAAAACTCAAACAAACTGGATGACAAGTTTAAAATGACAACATCAATAAATCAATGGGCAGAAAAACATTTCAACTCCTAAATGAGACATACACAAGGCACATTTTGATGCATTTCATTTGGGGCAGAACAATAATCATACATAATTCTGGCTTTAAAAATAGAATTAGCATTTATGAATTAAACACTACTTCCTGTCAGTTCTTAATTTGTACAAGAAACTTACATTGTAGGGTCAGTCCCATTTTCATAAAGGAATTGTTTCTATAACCAATTTTTTTTTTAGTTTAGCTCTTCCCCTGCTTATGAAGAACATAACTAACTTTGCTTATTTATGAAGGTTTGAAAAAAAAAAAACTTAATCTTCTGGAAAATACATTTCATATTGATTTTGGAAAAGCGTGCCAAAGAATGTAAATAAAGACATAATTCTTCCTGTTAGGTATCTCCTGAGGTTCAAATTATTTGTATTACTTTACCCTCCCCCCAAAAAAGTTTGGTTTTTAGAATTACAACTTACACTGTGATGATTTCAACTTAAATAGAGTATGAAATAGGTGAAAAATGGTCATTCTATTATTTTAGATAACTCACAATTTCTGAACAGATGATAAATGTATAACAGTGTTCTCATATTTACTTATTATTCTAAGCAATATTTGAAATACTGAAAATTATTTTTCCTTTGCAAAGGTATTCAACGCCTTAATGGAGATGATAGAATGAGCTATCAGAACCAGAAATATTTCACATATGCTAAACAGACACTCACTCTAGGAAATTGTGATCACATGCTGCATTAATTCCTCCTATAAACTGACAACCCTGGAAAATGAAGGCCAGTAATATTTACGACAAAATTGCTTTGTATCAGGACTTGATCTTATAGAAGGCACAAGAATAAAACTTTAGAGAAGAAAAGATGATTAGACCCTGAAAAATCAAGGAAGTATATTTTCCCACTCTATAGTCATATTTAGACCACAAGCACCTGGAAATATGCAATTCAGTATAGTCACCCTGGCCATATGTATCTATAAACATTAAATTAAAAATTCAATTGTTAAGTTGTACTTGGCACATTTCAAGTGTTCAGGGCAAATAGGCAAATGTGGCTAGGGGCTACAGTATTGGACACTGCAGGTTATAGAACATTTCTACCATGGCAAAAAGTTCTATTGGACAGTGCTAATTTAGAGCAAGAGGAAAATAATCTTGAGCTATACATGCATCCAGGAAAGTGGCAATCATGGCTGAGGTATCCAATTCATAGGCAAGGGACAAAAAAAATAATAAACTGAGATGATTCAGTAAAATTTATTATTGAATTATTTAGTAATGAATGCTGTTTTATGACATTAAATCTTGAAACTAATAGATAGTGAATATTTTTAAGAGATTGGTAACTTGCTAATTCAAAGAAACAGTCAAATTTCCTCTCAGTTTAAATTAAAAATCAAACTGCTTGAGATCCTCTGAGAAAAAAAATGTGCAGTTTTATAGTTATAAATAAATAGTATCTCACAATTATTTTCATAAAACATTATATGATCCCCATAAAACCTATGAGAAATACAATATAAATAAATGTACTGTATCTGATACACTAAAATTATGAAGAGGTAATATACCAATGCAACTACCCATTTTAATAGTTTTTAGGATATTGTTTAGGGTCAATAGTAGTGTGAGACACTGACTATTTTTTCCTGATGTACCACCATCATAATCCTTATAGGGATATGAAGAAAATAATGCATGATAAAAATCATTAAGTCTTCAAGAACTCCAGACAGAAAACTGAAGGGTATAGTGCAAATATCCCATACAAACCTCTATTTAAGTTTGCCTTGCTTTATAATACCAGAAATCCATGCATACTATAAATAGTATAACATAGAACCAGGCTTCCCTGGTGGCTCAGCTGGTAAAGAATCTGCCTGCAGTGTGGGAGACCTGGGTTCGATCCCTGGATTGGGAAGATCCCCTGGAGAAGGGAAAGGCTACCCACTCCAGTATTCTGGCCTGGAAAATTCCATGGACTATATAGTCCATGGGGTCACAAAGGTCGGACACGACTGAGTGACTTTCACTTCACTTAACTTCAAAAGAGAACTGTGCAATGCAAGCCTGTATTGACTGTTATGTTTTCTTGTATTTCTATGCAGATTTAATCCTTGACCTCCATGTTATCCACAGTGCTGGATACAGTCTTAACAAATGTTTCTGATTTTTAATTTTTATGTACATATATACATTGTAATAAAGAAACATAATTTAATAAATAAAAGACAAAATTTTTTAATGTAAAGGAAGTGATTTAGTTTAAAAACTGAGACAAGTTGATTTAAACCACTAGTGCGAACTAAAATGGACTGGAATGGGTGAATTTAAATAAGATGGCCTTTATATTTATCTGCTATTGTAAGCAAGAATCCCTTAGATGTAATGGAGTAGCCGTCATAGTCAAAAAAAGAGTCTGAAATGCAGTACTTGGATGAAATCTCAAAAATGACAGAATGATCTCTATTCATCTCCAAGGCAAACCATTCAATATCACGGTAATCCAATCTATGCCCTGACCAGTAATGCTGAAGAAGCTGCAGTTGAACAGTTCTATGAAGACCTATAAGACCTTCTAGAAATAACACCCAAAAAAGATGTCCTTTTCATTATAGGAGAATGGAATGCAAAAGTAGGAAGTCAAGAAACACCTGGAGTAACAGGCAAATTTGGCCTTGCAGTACACAATGAAGCAGGGCAAAGGCTAATAGAGTTTTGCCAAGAGAACGCACTGGTCATAGCAAACACACTCTTCCAACGACACAAGAGAAAACTCTACACATGGACATCACCAGATGGTCAACACCAAAATAAGATTGATTATATTCTTTGCAGCCAAAGGTGCAGAAGCTCTACTGAGTTAGCAAAATCAAGACCGGGAACTGACTGTGGCTCAGATCATGAAGTCCTTATTGCCAAATTCAGACTTAAACTGAAGAAAGTAGGGAAAACCACTGGACCATTCAGGTATGACTTAAATCAAAACCCTTATGATTATACAGTGGAAGTGAGAAATAGATTTAGGGCCTAAATCTGATAGACAGAGTGCCTGATGAACTATGGACGGAGGTTTGTGACATTGTACGGGAGACAGGGAGCAAGATTATCCCCAAGAAAAAGAAATGCAAAAAAGCAAAATGGCTGTCTGAGGAGGCCTTACAAATAGCTGGGAAAGGAGAGAAGTGAAAAGCAAAAGAGAAAAGGAATATATACCTATTTGAATGCAGAGTTCCAAAGAATAGCGAGGAGAGATAAGAAAGGCTTCCTCAGTGATCAACACAAAGAAATAGAGGAAAACAATAGAATGGGAAAGACTAGAGATATCATGGGAATATTTCATGCAAAGATGGGCTCAATGAAGGACATAAATGGGATAGTCCTAACAGAAGCAAAAGATATTAAGAAGAGGTGGCAAGAATACACAGAAGAACTATACAAAATAGATCTTCACCACCCAGATCATCATGATGGTGTGATCACTCACCTAGAGCCAGACATCCTGGAATGTGAAGTCAAATAGGCCTTAAGAAGCATCACTACAAACAAAACTAGTGGAGGTGATGGAATTCCAGTTGAGCTATTTCAAATCCTAAAAGATGATGCTGTGAAAGTGCTGCACTCACTATGTCAGCAAATTTGGAAAACTCAGCAGTGGTCACAGGACTGGAAAAGGTCAGTTTTCATTCCAATTCCAAAGAAAAGGAAAGGAAAGGAAACTGGCTCAGTCATGTCCAACTCTTTGCGACCCCATGGACTACAGCCACCAGGCTCCCCCATCCATGGGATTTTCCAGGTAAGAGTACTGGAGCGGGTTGCTATTTCCTTCTCCAAACCCAAAGAAAGGCAATGCCAAAGAATGCTCAACTACCACACAATTGCAATCATCTCACATGCTAGTAAAATAATGCTCAAAATTCT
Organism: Giraffa tippelskirchi; assembly: GCF_054371585.1. Taxonomy (NCBI): domain Eukaryota; kingdom Metazoa; phylum Chordata; class Mammalia; order Artiodactyla; family Giraffidae; genus Giraffa; species Giraffa tippelskirchi. The sequence continues at coordinate 68,823,905 of NC_137289.1, forward strand.
CCAAGCCAGGCTTCAACAGTACGTGAACGGTGAAATTCCAGTTTTCAAGCTGGATTTAGAAAAGGCAGAAGAACCAGAGATCAAATTGCCAACATCCGTTGGATCTTGAAAAAAGCAAGAGAGTTCCAGAAAAACATCTATTTCTGCTTTATTGACTATGCCAAAGCCTTTGACTGTGTGGATCGCCACAAACTGGAAAATTCTGAAAGAGATGGGAATACAAGACCACCTGACCTGATTCTTGAGAAATCTGTTTGCAGGTCAGGGAGCAACAGTTAGAACTGGACACGTAACAACAAACTGGTTCCAAATAGGAAAAGGAGTATGTCAAGGTTATATATTGTCACTCTGCGTATTCAACGTATATGCAGAATACATCATGAGAAATGCTGGGCTGGATGAAGCACAAGCTGGAATCAAGATTGCCAAGAGAAATATCAGTAACCTCAGATATATAGATGACACCACCCTCAAAGCAGAAATCGAAGAAGAACTAAAGAGCCTGTTGATGAAAGTGAAAGAAGAGAGTGAAAAAGTTGATTTGAAGCTCAACATTCAGAAACTAAGATCATGGCATCTGGTCCCATCACTTCATGGCAAATAGATGGGAAAACAGTGGAAACGGTGACAGACTTTATTTTTGAGGGCTCCAAAATCACTGCAGATGATGACTGCGGGCCTGAAATTTAAAAAATGCCTGCTCCTTGGAAGGAAAGTTATGACCAACCTAGACAGCATATTAAAAAGCAGAGTCATTACTTTCCAACAAAGGTCTGTCTAGTCAAAGCGATGATTTTTCCAGTAGTCATGTATGGATATGAGAGTTGGACTATAAAGAAAGCTGAGTGCTAAAGAATTGACGTTTTTGAACTGTGGTGTTGGAGAAGACTCTTGAGAGTCCCTTTGACTGCAAAGAGATATAACCAGTCAATCCTAAAGGAAATCAGTCCTGAATATGCATTGAAAGGACTGATGCTGAAGCTCCAATACTTTGGCCACCTGATGCAAAGAACTGACTCATTTGAAAAGACCCTGATGCTGGGAAAGATTGAAGTGGGGAAGAGAAAGGGACGACAGGATGAGATGGTTGGCTGGCATCACCAACTCAATGGACACTAGTTTGGGTAAACTCCGGGAGTTGGTGATGGACAGGGAGGCCTGGCATGCTGCGGTTCATGGGGTCGAAATGAGTCGGACATGACTGAGGGACTGAACTGAACTGAACTGAATACATTTTGTAATACATTTTGAACCCCTGTGTTGAAAATATTGAAGCAAACACATCTCGCAAAATCAAACAATTTTTTAAATAGTATTTTTCCAAATAAAATATGCCATCATGATTTTGTATTGAAGATGATAAAAATTCAAATTCTCTGAAGTTTATCACTTTAAAATTTAAAAGATAATTAAAACCTGTTGCAGCTGACTACTGCAACATTGCACCTTAAAAATCTTCCACTAATTACAGCTGCTAATTTTCAAGGGGAACAACAGTGAGTCAGATTTGACATAAGGACAGCTTTTCCACCTCTTTTTTTTTTTATTCAGAAGAAATGTTTTTTTTTAAAAAAAAAAACATTGCAAATATATTATCTATCCATCCAGTACAGTTTTGTGGACTACTTTTACTTTTTTGATGTTAGAAAATGAATAGTAATTGTTTTGTAAAACTTTATATACAACAACCAAAATGAAACAACAGAAACTGAAAACCAAGAAACTCCATGTGTTACTTATTAATCTACCTATTAAAATCTACAGAATCTAAACTCTGAGGCTTAAACTCAAAGGTCCTTGATTAGTTGCTTCCAACATAGGTCTTTTCTCATTAATTTATAATCCATGACATCCCCTCTTCAATCAAACCAACACCCACTCTCTAATAATAACATTTTCCAGATCTCTGGTCATCCAATGTCCTCATCTGCTCCAGGGCATTTCACACAACTCATTTTCTCTAAGAAACTTTCACAGATTAACATTGCATGGGGGTTATTTGAGTAAGTATAAAAGTAAGCATAAGCTTAGAAGTAAGTGCTTAAGGGACTTGTTAAAATATGGCAGCTATGGAGAAGGCAGTCAACAAAGTCTTGGAGTGGTCAGCTTTTCATTTTTTTTAACTTTAATTGGAAAAAAATTCTCATTATCAGTTATTACATGTCATGTGCATTTGAAAAGCACATTCGTTTACTCATCTATTATTTCTTTCTCAACCTGTAAAGGTATACAGAATATTGTTTTGAACTGAATGTACTGTTGAATAAAAATTTTACTTTGGTTTAATTTGGCTTTGCTATCTTAATGGTAGGGTTTCCCTGGTGACTTAACGATAAAGAATCTACCTACCAATGCAGGAGAAGCAGGTTCCATACCTGTGTCGGGAAAATCCCCAGGAGAAGGAAATGGCAACCCAATCTAGCATTCATGCCTGGGAAATTCCATGGAGAGAAGAATCTGGTGGGCTACAGCCCATGGAGTCACAAAAGTGTAGGACACAAATTAGCAACTAAACAACAACGACAATCTTAATAGTAGGCTATCATTAAGAAAATGGGGACAGTGCATTCTAAATTTTTTTTTTTTGGTAAGTCCAAAATTTACCAAAAACTTCAGGTAAGTTTTTTTTTTTTTTTTTATAAGTCTACTATCTCACCTCCTATTGAAAGCAAATTTGGTACACGTTTTAGGTCTTTAAAACATCGTGTGCATGTTAAATCACAATGATGAAAAGGATTGAATCAACCCATCAATGATTAAATTACAAATGGTCTTATTCATCAGTTCAGTTCAGCTGCTCAGTCGTGTCCAACTCTTTGCAACCCCATAGACTGCAGCACGCCAGGCCTCCCTGTCCATTACCAACTCCCAGAATTTACTCAAACTCATGTCCAACGAGTTGGTGATGCCATCCAACCATCTCGTCCTCTGTCATCCCCTTCTCCTCCTGCCTTCAATCTTTCCCAGCATCAGAGTCTTTTCAAATGAGTCAGTTCTTCCCAGCAGGTGGCCAAAGTATTGGAGCTTCAGCTTCAGCATCAGTCCTTCCAATGAACACCGAGGACTGATGTCCTTTAGGATGGACTGGTTGGATCTCTTTGCAGTCAAAGGGACTCTCAAGAGTCTTCTCTAACACCACAGTTCAAAAGCATCAATTCTTCTGCGTTCAGTTTTCTTCATAGTCCAACTCTCACATCCATACATGACTACTGGAAAAACCATAGCCTTGACTAGACAGACCTTTGTTGGCAAAGCAAAGTCTGTGCTTTTTAATATGCTGTCTAGGTTGATCATGGAGAAGGAAATGGCAACCCACTCCAGTGTTCCTGCCTGGAGATTCCTGTGGACAGAGGAGCCTGGTGGGCTTCTGCCCATGGGGTCCCACAGAGTCGGACATGACCAAATTGACTTAGCATGCACACATACATTGGAGGAGGAAATGGCAATCCACTCCAGTGTTCTTGCCTGGAGAATCCCAGGGAGAGAGGGGCCTGGTGGGCTGCCATCTATGGGGTCACACAGAGTCAGATACGACTGAAGTGACTTAGCAGTAGCAGCAGTAGGTTGATCACAGCTTTCCTTCCAAGGAGCAAGCGTCTTTTAATTTCATGGTTGCAGTCATCATCTGCAGTGATTTTGGAGCCCCCCAAAATTGTCACTGTTTCCACTGTTTCCCCATGTATTGCCCATCTATGAAGTGATGGGACCACATGCCATGATCTTAGTTTTCTGAATGTTGAGGTTTAAGCCAACTTTTTCATTCTCCTCTGTCACTTTCATCAAAAGGCTATTTAGTTCTGCTTCACTTTCTGCCATAAGGATGGTGTCATCTGCATACCTGTTATTGATATTTCTCCGGGTAATCTTGATTCCAGGTTGTGCTTCATCCAGTCCAGCATTTCTCATGATGTACTCTGCATATAAGTTAAATAAGCAGGGTGACAATATACAGCCTTGACGTACTGTACTCCTTTCCCGATTTGGAACCAGTCTGTTGTTACATGTTCAGTTTTAACTGTTGCTTCCTGACCTGCATACAGATTTCTCAAGAGACAGGTCAAGTGGTCTGTATTCCCATCTCATTTTCCACAGTTTTTTGTGATTCACACAGTCAAAGGCTTTGACACAGTCAATAAAGTAGAAATAGATATTTTTCTGGAATTCTCTTGCTTTTTTGATGATCCAATGGATGTTTGCAATTTGATCTCTGGTTCCTCTGGCTTTTCTAAAACTAGCTTGAACATCTGGAAGTTCACAGTTCACATACTGTTGAAGCCTGGCTTGGAGAATTTTGAGCATTACTTTGCTAGTGTGTAAGATGAGTGCAATTGTGTGGTAGTTTGAGCATTCTTTGGCATTGCCTTTCTTTGGGATTGGGATGAAAACTAACCTTTTCCAGTCCTGTGGCCACTGCTGAGTTTTCCAAATTTGCTGGTATATTGGGTGCAGCACTTTCACAGCATCATCTTTTAGAATTTGAAGTAGCTCAACTGGAATTCCATCACCTCCACTAGCTTTGTTCATAATGATGCTTCCTAATGCCCACTTGAGTTCACATTCCAGGATGTCTGGCTCTAGGTGAGTGATCACACCATCATGCTATCTGAGTGGTGAAGATCTTTTTTGCACAGTTCTTCTGTGAATTCTTGCCACCTCTTCTTAATATTTTCTGCTTCTGTTAGGTCCATCCCATTTCTGTCCTTTATTGTGCCCATCTTTGCATGAAATGTTCCCTTGGTATCTCTAATTTTCTTGAATAGATCTCTAGTCTTTCCCATTCTATTGTTTTCCTCTATTTCTTTGCACTAATCTTATTCATGACAGTTTGATCTTATTCATGACAGTTTGTAAAATCAAGATTTTGTAAATGTAGTAATAATGTGATGAATTATGTTCCAACTACCTGTAATGGACTTGAACAATTTGGGAAGGACTGTGAGGCACTAGAGAAATGATGAGTAGCAGAGGGTATGGACGAAACTGTGGAGGAAACTTTAAAAAGAGTGGGAGTACAAAGGATAGGCAAGGGATGATTTTGAGTATTGGGATGGACTAGGAAAAGTATTCGTGGAATCTAAGCAGGACAAGGATGGATGAAAACTAACTGGAGGAAACTGAAGTTGGAAACCTAAAAAGTAGGTAGAGACTTGGAAAAATTATACAAACTCAAAAGCACAGTGAGGAATTTGGCAAAACTGCAATGAACTGATCATGACTTCACTGAGTGGGAGACTTGAAGGACCGAAAAAAACAGGGAAGGTGTGAAGAGATTTCATGGATCTGGGAGGTCTTAGGCACCACTGAGAGTGGATCTGAGTAGAGTATGGATTTGAGCACCTAGAGTGGATGAAGGGAAGAGATGGAGGTAATAGAGCTAATGGAAGGGAACAATGAAAATAATGCTGTAACAAGTAAAAGAAAGTTGTTTAAATTTTCTTCCCTAAGTAAAAATTAAACTACTGGAGAAATTTTACATAGACTAACGATTTTAATATAGTTCTTTTAGGAATGCTGGGAGTGGGGGTGGGTTGGGGTGGCACATATTTCACTTTCTTATTCTGCCACATAGAAGAGAAAAACTGAGAATGGGAATTTGTGACAAAGAACTTAAGTACATTATTTTAAAATATAAAATATATTGTGCTACTTTATCATAGTACTACTCAGTACTGTGAGAAGTTTGAAGGATTGCACTGGAGGACACATTATTCACTAAGTCTACAAACAAATGTTTTTTGAAAAAAGTTAAAACCTCCTATGACACCTTGAACATTATCTAAAATTTCTTTTAATTAAATAGAATCTTAAAAACTTTTAATCACTTAAATGAAGAATGGGGGATACACTACTAGCTTATTTAATCAAATCATCTTCCTATCAGTATTAAGACATTCCATGTATTTACACATTAGCAAAATCTCTTGGGACTTCCCGGTGGTCCAGTGGTTAAGACTGCCTTCCAATGCAGGAGGTGCAAGTTTGATTCCTGGTGCAGGTATGAAAGTCCCACATGCCTTGGAGTGTGGCCAAAAATGGAAAAAAAAATCGTTTTTTTGCTAGTTGGTATATATTATATTTGTTTGTTGTTGTTGTTTAGTTGCTAAGTCATGTCTGACTCTTTTGCAATCCCATGGACTGTAGCCCGCCAGGCTTCTCAGTCCATGGGATTTCCCAGGCAAGAATACTGGAGTAGGATGCCGTTTTCTTCTCCTGGGATCTTTCCGACCTCGGGATCAAACACACATCTTGTGCATTGGCAGGGGAATTCTTCACCACTGAACCACAGGAATGCCCATGATATTAATTGACTACCTTCTATGTGCTAGGCAATGAAAGGCAAAAATGAGAAAGAACAGTCACCCTACCTAGGTTGGTCCACAAAAAAGAGGTATTGATAGTGTCTGTGGTCATTCAAGCCAATAGAAACACTTACTGTACTATGGGGGATTTTTGTTGTTGTTTTACATCTCTCCCAACATGATATGAATCAGTATACTGGAATGAATATAAACTTCCGTTTCCCCTCATCCATTTTCAATGTTAAAATTTTACGCTTGGTGCAAATCTTTTAAGGAAATGAAAGGTTTGAATACAAAAAATGGGAGTTCAGATAAAATCTGTACTGAAAAGTTCCAGAAGAAGTGTGATTTATATGGTATTTAACATATATAAAACTCACCTTGAAATATCTGCATGAAAACCCACTCTCGCACAGTCCTCATAGCTCTCTGCAATCAGATGTGGAGTGGAGGGTAAAAAGAGGGAGGGGAAGAAAGATCTCTGCCTCAAGTACAATGTAATTAATTGAAACTTGAAATAGCTGTACTAAAATGATCGGGCTTTGATAACCCTATACTACACTAGGTGGGAGGTTCCACAGCAAGACTTACAAGGTCCCTTTAGTTTTAGGGATGCAAAGACTCTGTTATACCCTGATGGATAAAGTGCTGTTAGCAGCAAATCATTCTGGACTCTGAAATGCAGGCACAAAATATTCTAGGAATTCAAAATTAGGCAGACTCTGCTACCCTTATTTGCCTGCTAGTTCAGTCGTTCAGTTGTGTCTGACTCTTTGCAACCTCATGAACTGCAGCACGCTAGGCCTCCCTGTCCATCACCAACTCCCAGAGTGCACCCAAACCCATGCCCATTGTGTCAGTGATGCCATCCAACCATCTCATCCTCTGACGTCCCCTTCTCTTCCTGCCCTCAATCTTTCCCAGCATCAGGGTCTTTTCCAATGAGTCAGCTCTTTGCATCAGGTGGCAAAAGTATTGGAGTTTCAGCTTCAACATCAGTCCTACAAATGAACATCCAGGACTGATCTCCCTTAGGATGGACTGGTTGGATCTCCTTGCAGTCCAAGGGACTCTCAAGAGTCTTCTCCAACACCACAGTTCAAAAGCATCAATTCTTCGGTGCTCAGCTTTCTTTATAGTCCAACTCTCACATCCATACATGCCTGCTACAGGAAGGTCAAACAAAAATGTTGTATCCACTAAATGGGCTTTCTCCCTTGAACTTATATAACATTCTCTAAACCTAACACATAGAATTGGGAATCTGCAGTAGGATTATGAAACAATAGAAACCATCAGAAAGCCATATAGACTCACAGTACTATATGTATGTGCACTAGGTGTGATCCTAGTCCTTTGATTAACAGTATTTCTTCCCTGAAGCTGAGGAAAAAGGTCATTCCCTGAATACTAATCACATATTATGTCATTAAGAATTAATAATCACCTAAATTTAAATTTCCTTCAATTACTAAACTGATCTAATGCTTCTTGGTATCAATTCACACTATCTTATAGGGGGATTTCTAATTCTGTAGGAGGGTAACAAAATGTCGTCTCACCCAAGCTTGTCACTTTCTTCACAAGATTACAAAGTTGAGAGCAGCTGAGGCAGGACCTCTCTGGCATGTGGATGGAATCCTTCTTACTCACAAAACAATTTTCCAGAGGTCAAACACTTGGATTTGAATTTCAAGAAACCAAAAATCTAAATTTAAAAAGTAGACCACACAATGGCAGAGATCCATCATTATACACCACGATCTTCCAATTTGCTGTAACAGCTACAAATTAAGAAAAAGTTAATGACCTTTGTGCAATTTTAGATTTTGGAAAAAGGGAAGCAAAGCACATAAATTTGTGATTTCAGTATGATCTTATGGATCTTTCTTGGATTAAAAAACAAAATGTCCACAGCAATTTTGGAGGTAGGGTATGCTAGAAAGGTATTTCAGCTTTAGACTAGAAGAAACTTTAAAAATTTTGAAAAGCCAACCCACACTGTTGCATTCTTAATTTCAATTAAGTCAGATCTTTTAAAGGATTTAATGCATATTTGTGTAGAAATCATGGAAATTTGCTACCTATTTCTATTATATTTTTAGTTTTATATTGGTGTTGCAAAAACATAGATTAAATGAAAATATGACTAGAATATTACTGGTATAAATGTTCTTCAGGGAATAACAGTTTACATTGCAAATGGCTATAATTTATACTTTTTAATACAGGAAATGGGAATGCTATGTCTTATTATTGCATGATTATGACTTTTCTAGAATTCCAGACACATGTATTTCTCACATCCATTTCTCTATCAAAACTTTTTAGAGCAGTGCTATGCAGAACTTTCTGTGATGATAGAAATAGTCTATATCTGAATGTTCCAATATGGTAGTCAAAGGTGGCTATCAAACACATGAAATGTGGCTAGTGCAACTAAGAAAAGCAATTCTTAATTTTATATAATTTTAAATAATTTTTATTTAAATAGATACATGTGCTAGTAACTACCTTATTGAGTATCACAGTACAGAGATACTTTGTATTCTGTATTTAATTTAAGGTATGCATGATTTGGAACAAAGAACATGATTTGTTCATTTGGACATGGAACAATGGACTGGTTCCAAATTGGGAAAGGAGTATGTCAAGGCTGTATGTTGTCACCTTGCTTATTTAATTTATATGCAGAGCACATCATGCGAAATGCCAGACTGGATGAAGCACAAGCTGGAATCAAAATTGCAGGGAGAAATATCAATAACTTCAGATATGCAGATGACACCACTCTTATGGCAGAAAGCAAAGAGGAACTAAAGAGTCTCTTGATGAAAGTGAAAGAGGAGAGTGAAACAGCTGGCTTAAAACTCAACATTCAGAAAACAAAGATCATGGCATACAGTCCCATCATTTCATGGCAAATAATGGAAAACAATGGAAACCATGACAGACTTTATATTCTAGGGTTCCAAAATCACTGCAGATGGTGACTGCAGTCATGAAATTAAAAGACGCTTGCTCCTTGGAAGAAAAGTTATGACCAACCTAGACAGCATATTAAAAAGCAGAGACATTACTTTCCCAGCAAAGGTCCATCTAGTCAAAGCTATGGTTCTTCCAGTAGTCATGTATGGGTGTGAGAGTTGGACCATAAAGAAAGCTGAGTGATAAAGAACTGATGCTTTTGAACTGTGATATTAGAAAAGATTCTTGAGAGTCTCTTGGACTGCAAGGAGATCAAACCAGTCCATCTTAAAGGAAATCAGTCCTGAATATTCATTGGATGGAATGATGCTGAAGCTGAATCTCCAATACTTCGGTCCCATGATGCAAAGAGGTGACCCATTGGAAAAGACCCCAATGCTTGGAAAGATTGAAGGCAGGAGGAGAAGGGGACGACAGAGGATGAGATGGTTGGATGGCATCACTGACTCGACGGACATGAGTTTGAGCAAGCTCAGGGAGTTGGTGATGAACAGGAAAGCCTGGCGTGCTGCAGTCCATGCGGTCGCAAAGAGTCAGACACACTGAGCGACTGAACTGAACTGAAACTGAATGCATGATTTGGCTTTTCTGGTGGCTCAGGTGGTAAAGAATCCACCTGCAATGCGGAGACCTGGGTTTGATCCCTTGGTTGGGAAGATCCCCTGGAGGAGGGCATGGCAACCAACTCCAGTATTCTTACCTGGAGAATTCCCATGGACAGAGGAGCCTGACAGGCTACAGTCCATGGGGTTGCAAACAGTTGAACATGACTGAGTGACTAAGCACAGCACAGTATTTATGATTTACTTATGAAAATTGTGTGTTATTAGGATACTCATGTTTTTCCATCCATGCATCCATTCATCAATCATCTATTTGATCTTTAATTCTGAAGCACTCTCAGTATGTAAAACACTATGTTAAGTTTACATAATAAAGGAGATTTACATTAGGTTAAGTTTAGGTGGTGCGGTGGTAAAGAATCCACCTGCCAATGCAGGAGATGCAAGAGACATGAGTTTGATGCCTGGGTCAGGAATATCCCCTGGAGTAGGAGAAGGGAAACCACTTCAGTATTCTTGCCTGGAAAATTCTGTAGACAGAGGAGTCTGGCGGGTTATAATCCATTGGGGTCACAAAGAGTTAGACATGACTGAGCATGCATGCACACATATGGTGGGGGAGATAAGCCAAGACCTGTACAAGATAAGTAATACTGTGCATTGAATAGGCTAACTGACAAAGGAAAGAGTAAAATTCTATGGCAATACCAAAGAACACTTTTGAATAACTGAATTAGGAATAGGTTCATGGAGTTCTTTAAATGTTTTTGATAACTGTGCAAGGCATATGAAGAACTGTAAGGAAAGAAGATTGCAAGATAGGAAAGTCTGAAGGTTAGCCTGAAATGTGGGGATTAGAAAGAGGGGATACTCAAAGGCTTTTTAAATGACTGAAAGGGTTAGTGCCAAGAACAGATAAGGTAAAGTCAGGAGAATGAACATGTTTGTAGGAAAATGTTGAGGCTAAATAAGAGAATTAATTTTAATCTAAGATTTTTTTTAATTTATGTAATTATAAAAAGTTATTTATAAAAGTTCATTTTAAATGAGTTAAAATTTTAGCCAAAATAAATTTATATATTAACTTTAACTGTACTATTGGTACACATGATCAACATAGAGACCACTAGTAAAGTGAAGTCATCAATCATCTACCTTATCTTCCATCTTGGCCTCTAAAGACTAAAGACTAGGATAGCTACAATAAGGAGAGCTAAACACAAACATGTGAATTTTCTCTTAATTCCTATATAGGATTCCTATGGGGCCGTGACAGATAACCTAAGATGTATTAAATTATTTTTCATTCCCTAGGAGAGTGCCTTGAATTCCTCAGCAAGTATTGAATTATGTATTAATCTAAAAGCAAATATCAAAACACTTTGGGAAAGTAGACATCCTTATAATGTGATATAGGTAGCTAATCAAATGCCACAAATACAAAAACAAACTGATAGATTTATTGATGCCCAGATCTATCACATGTTCCTTTTGAATATAAATATATAAATGTATTAAATTTGAATAAAAGTTCACATCTATTTGCAGAGATCATTGATATTTTTGCTTTGCTTCTCTGAATTAATGTCCATTGTTTCAAAAAGAAAATAGTTTTTGCTTCCTCTGCAAGTAGAAAATTAAATATTTCCATAGTTGGAATAAATATGATTTTATTTAAACACTCAGGTATTGAATATCAGTACATAATTAATTTGAGTATACTTTGAAGTGTGGGAGATAATCAGGGTTTTATCTTTGCCTTTAATAAAGACTGGACCTATAATGTTATCTTTATAGCTAAATTTTCATCTCTGGATTTATAGAACTAACAGATATGGGTGTTTTCTTCTGAGGAAATTATGATTTCAAGGAATTTGATTAACATGAGTGCTCATTTCTTCCCTTAATTAGAAATTTGAAAGTTGAGAATTTGTAGACCTTTACATTTAATATTTTGTGAACTGTTCAGGTACACTTTATGACTTAAGGGTCACGTCTATGTAGGTAATTTTCTTCCTACTAGAATGATATATGAGGATCAATAGGTTGTGAATATACAGTTTGCTGCCACATGGATTCTTAACTCCTGGAAATTCTGCCCTCTAATAAAAGCTTGTCCATCCAATGGTATGTTGCTGGGTGAATTAAAATACTACTTTTCTAATCTCTCTCTCTCTCACACACGCAGTCACACACTTTCACACACTCACACACATACCATTTTTATTTTTAATTAAGGGCATAAATGGAAAATGTTTGAGGACTGAATCACATTTATCTCTTTAAATTACTTTTAGTTCTTGGTTCAAATCCTGAAAGATGATGCTGTGAAAGTCCTGCTCTCAATATGCCAGCAAGCTGGAAAACTCAGCAGTGGCCACAAGACTCGAAAAGGTCAGTTTTCATTCCAATTCCAAAGAAAAGCAATGCCAAAGAATACTCAAACTACCGCACAATTGCACTCATCTCACATGCTAGTAAAGTAATGCTCAAAATTCTCCAAGCCAGGCTTGAGCAATATGTGAACCATGAACTTCCAGATGTTCAAGCTGGTTTTAGAAAAGGCAGAGGAACCAGAGATCAAATTGCTAACATCCACTGGATCACTGAAAAAGCAAGTGCGTTCCAGAAAAACATCTATTTCTGCTTTATTGACTATGCCAAAGCCTTTGACTGTGTGGATCACAGTAAACTGTGGAAAATTCTGAAAGAGATGGGAATACCAGACCAGCTGACCTATCTCTTGAGAAATCTGTATGCACGTCAGGAAGCAACAGCTAGAACTGGACATGAAACAACAGACTGGTCCCAAATAGGAAAAGGAGTACGTCAAGGCTGTATACTGTCACCCTGCTTATTTAACTTATATGCAGAGTACATCATAAGAAGCACTGGGCTGGAAGAAACACAAGCTGGAATCAAGATTGCCGGGAGAAATATCAATAACCTCAGATATGCGGATGACACCACCTTTATGGAAGAAAGTGAAGAAGAACTAAAGAGCCTCTTGATGAAAGTGACAGAGGAGAGTGAAAAAGTTGGCTTAAAGCTCAACGTTCAGAAAACTAAGATCATGGCATCTGGTCCCATCACTTCATGGGAAATAGATGGGGAAACAGTGGAAACAGTGTCAGACTTTATTTCTTTTGGGCTCCAAAATCACTGCTGATGGTGATTGCAGCCATGAAATTAAATGACGCTTACTCCTTGGAAGGAAGGTTATGACCAACCTAGATAGCATATTAAAAAGCAGAGACATTACTTTGCCAACAAAGGTCCGTCTAGTCAAGGCTATGGTTTTTCCAGTAGTCATGTATGGATGTGAGAGCTGGAAGGTGAAGAAAGCTGAGTGCCGAAGAATTAATGCTTTTGAACTGTGGTGTTGGAGAAGACTCTTGAGAGTCCCTTGGACTGCAAGGAGATCCAACCAGTCCATCCTAAAGGAGATCAGTCCTGGATGTTCATTGGAAGGACTGATGTTGAAGCTGAAATTCCAATACTTTGGCCACCTCATGCAAAGAGTTGACTCATTGGGAAAGACCCTAATGCTGGGAAGGATTGGGGGCAGGAGGAGAAGGGGACGACAGAGGATGAGATGGTTGGATGGCATCACCGACTCGATGGACATGGGTTTGGGTAAACTCCTGGAGTTGGTGATGGACAGGAAGGCCTGGCGTGCAGCGATTCATGGGGTCACAAAGAGTCGGACATGACTGAGCAACTGAACTGAACTGAAAGCAACATGTCAATGTGCCTAATTCACTTCAAACAAAATATTAAAGAAAGAACTGTCTGTGAGAATAAGTTTAAGTAGTAATTGACTTGATTCTACATTTAGGATATGTATATTTTACAAATATAGTTCCTCTGCAATTCAAGATGAACTTAAAGCCAAAATGTAGCTAATTACATTTGACCACCTCTCAGAGAATAGCTTCCTTCTTGATAAATTGTTACAATGAAACTGAAATGCCCAATAATTAATTCATGCTTTGAGTTCTTCCACTTTAATCCTGCTAGCTGATGACTTACTAGTAAATTTGTATAATTGTAAACTGAAGCAAAAATTACTTAAAGCTTAAGCACATTTATTGTAGGAAAATCTGGTATTGGGTGAGTCACCAAATTCAGGTACAGCATTATTAAGATGAACTACATGCTAAATATTGAGTCTAGTAATACTAATGGTAATGTGCTCTGTACAGAATAGCAAAGGATCATGCAAAGTTTCAGATGTAGAAAATGTAGAGATTACAGTGATATTACAGAATGTTTGAAGGTTGATAGAAAGCAGTATACTACTTTAAGGGGCTTCCCAGGTGGCGCTGGTGGTAAAGAACCTGCCTGCCAATGCAGGAGACATGGGTTCGACCCCTGGGTCAGGAAGATACCGTGGAGGAGAGCATGGCACCCCACTCTAGTATTCTTGCCTGGAGAATCCCATGGACAGAGGAGCCTGGTGGGCTAAAGTCCATAGAGTCACAAAGAGTCGAACACGACTGAAGTGAGTGAGCACGCATGTGTGCTACTTTCATTAAGTTATACTTTCTCCTGGTTGGCCAACATATTTTAACCAGTTCAGATAATGAAACTCCATGATTTTTCTCCATGGGGCTCTGAGAACATAATAAAGAAGTCTTGGAATAGAACAAATAATAAATCTTTAAAAGAACTGTCATTCATAAGTATTTCTAGTTGTAAAAAGAAAAAATTATTCTTATGTTTTTAAGGTTAAGAGATCATCAAGCAAGCAACACATGGCTAAAGAAGGTTGAAAGGTCTGACCTAAGATTTTGCTATTAATAATATACAAGAAAATCAGATAAAGATGACTGGGGAGAGAGGAAACTAACTTATCAGCTAAAGAAAACAATAGTCTCCACTAGACAGTCATCTTCGCTGGTTGATTTGACCTTATGAATTTATTTATCAATTCCAGTCACTATCTGCCTTCAGTATTGATTCTCCCTGTTCACCTTTACATCAATAAGCTTTACTAAGAAGTTTCTGTTAAAAGTTAAACTATTTGAACTTTTTTAAATTATTTTTTTATTTATTTTAATTGGAAGCTAATTACTTTACAATACTGTTGTGGTTTTTGCCATACATTGACATGAATCTGAATTAGGAGTATTTGACTCATTGCCTCTTCCTGATCATTAGATGCATAGGTCTGTAAGAGACCATAGTGTTTTTGATAGTAGAAAACCTTCATCTTTATTCGGGTGTCACAGAAACTATGAATAAAATAATGTTTACTCTCTGCTCTTCTGCACATGTTCAGATATGGCTGCATGAATCCAGCAGGGAATATAGAAACTAGCCCCTGCCAATATCAAGAAATTTTATGAATATTTTATTGTTGTATTTTTCCTGCACTCAGTTAGTGTGGTCAAGTACTAAATTCCACATTGCCTATTATCTTTCCACCAGTTTAAGTCCAAGCCTAAACTCAAATTTTAACTTGTTTATGCAAATTTAATTTACATAGAAATATTTAGTTCCTCGGTGAGATTAAAAGTCCCATTACCTCGGTGCCTTATTAGTTGGAAAGTACTAGGAAAACACATTCTCATGGTGAGGTAACTGAAATTTACACTCCTTGTGACTTATTATCTTGAAAAAAGTTTCTTTTGTGGTTTCAGATTTCTGTGGGCTACAATTTTTTAAACAGGTGTACTGTGGAGATTATGACAAATCTGCACATAGAGAATTTAAGATATCTAAGAGAATTGTCATAACCATGAAAAGTGAGAAACATCCAATGCCCATGCTTTCCTTTTAAAACAAAGCAACGTTTTCCAGTGGAACTCAAACCGTTTAAGTGGTTGTGTTGTAGTAAATACAAGACATTCCTTCACTTTCATTCTTTCTATTCTAGCAAGTTTGTTGTTGTTGTCGTTGTTGTTTTTGCATACATCAAGACAGGAAAAAGACACATATATTTTGTCTCAATTTTCAAAAATTAGTAAATTTTTAGAATATTTAGAAGATATTTAGAATATCTCCTTATAAGGAAATCAAAACATTCAGCTATGTGGTTACAAAGGCAATCAATTTAAATCGAGTTTGAATAGTAACCTTTCTTCTCTCCTTTACTTATATAGTCCTGCTGACCTTCCCACACTATAGTCCTTTAAATTATTCACATAAAATGTACTAAATTATTCAAGAAAAATGTCCTAGTCACTTCACTTATCCAATGTCACTTTCATATTACTGAACATTGTTTTCACTTTTTCTGAGGAGGGTAAGCATTCTGTCTATTTTGCCTACATCTTTTTGTCCTGATCACTTATTTTAGTGTGAAAATGCTCTAAATATAACACACGTAACCAATGGAAATTATTGTGGTAAATATAATGGTTCTATTCCAATATTAGACCCTTAGAATATTTGAAATTCCTTTTTGAGATGTTACTATAAATACCAATTTAAAAATACATAATGTACTTGTATGTATATATGTATGTGTATATATTTAACATGTATATATGAAATACATAGTATTTAAATCAAAAGAAACAAGTGTCTAGTATAAAGAATGCAAGATGACTGTATGAAACTAAATTTTGGAGAGAATGATAATTTGGGGGCTCCAAAATTCATCTTCTGTGTATACTTATTTGGGGAGAAGGGGGACTAAAATAACTGAACATTAAATATGTTGTTATAAGCATTTTTAAATAGATCAAGTGAGTAGGAATAGAATAAACAGAAAAAAGTTAAATTTAATTATTACATTTTATATTCACAAAAAAAGTCTTTCTGAGAATAAAGTCTGGTATATTCATTATCTTTAAATACATCACAAAAGGAATCTGCAGCTTCTAGGAGTAATGACAGTAAATGATTCTATCAGTATTTTTGTCACATCCACTTTAATAAATGAAAATTTGGTGTTTTTTGCCATCTTATATAGGTTATATTTACTAGTTTTCAGCACTCTCTGACTTCATCATGTTAAAAAATGAAAAAAAATATTATTCTTGGATCATTGTCTAGAAATAAGTTTCTCAGGAAAATGAAGAGCTTATGAATAGAGCCAGGAAATGTCTTTAACCAAATGTCTTTTATCATGACACTTTATAGTATGTCTATTATTATCATTTTATATGAATATTTTAAAAGCTTGCATACTCAGCTTATTTGAATATCTGGTAGTTCAAAACTAAAAAATTTATACATATTCAATGTAAAAATAATTACAATTTAAACTATATCCTTTTGATCAAAATAATTAGTTTATAAATAAAATGTCATTTCAGGCATAAAATAAGGAAATTCACTACCACATTTATGTAGACTGAGTAGTCATTTGAGAAGGATAAAGTAATACATTTATCTTAAAATAGAATTTTCTCAGATAAACCAATAAATATATTATTAAAGATTTGAAGACAATAAATTTAATTTTTTCTAATTAATGATATTTTAAAGAGTTACATTTGTTCTTTACCCCTGTTTCATTAAAAATGATCAGAACCACTTTAAATATAATATTGCTGTTTCACGTTATGTGGTATTCTTATCGATAAACTATATTTAGAATCACCACAAAAATTCAAATTTTAATGGCAATTTTAATGATATAAAAACTTTTAAAACAATTTCAATGATTTTTTTAATTGGGATTAATCTTAGAGTATGAAAAAACTTGCTTTGCCACAGTCATCAAGACAGTATGGTACTGGCACAAAGATAGAAATATAGATCAATGGAACAAAATAGAAAGCCCAGAGATAAATCCACGCACCTATGGACACCTTATCTTCGACAAAGGAGGCAAGAATATACAATGGAGAAAAGACAATCTCTTTAACACGTGGTGCTGGGAAAACTGGTCAACCACTTGTAAAAGAATGAAACTAGAACACTTTCTAACACCATACACAAAAATAAACTCAAAATGGATTAAAGATCTAAATGTAAGACCAGAAACTATAAAACTCCTAGAGAAAAACATAGGCAAAACACTCTCCGACATAAATCACAGCAGGATCCTCTATGACCCACCTCTCAGAATATCGGAAATAAAAGCAAAAATAAACAAATGGGACCTAATTAAAATTAAAAGCTTTTGCACAACAAAGGAAACTATAAGCAAGGTGAAAAGACAGCCTTCGGGATGGGAGAATATAATAGCAAACAAAGCAATGGACAAACAATTAATCTCAAAAATACACAAGCAACTCCTGCAGCTTGATTCCAGAAAAATATATGATCCAATCAAAAAGTGAGCCAAAGAACAAAACAGACACTTCTCCAAAGAACACATGCAGATGGCTAACAAACACATGAAAAGATGCTCAACATCACTCATTATCAGAGAAATGCAAATCAAAACCACAATGAGGTACCATTTCACGCCCGTCAGAATGGATGCTATCCAAAAGACTGCAAGCAATAAATGCTGGAGAGGGTGTGGAGAAAAAGAAACCCTCTTACACTGTTGGTGGGAATGCAAACTAGTATAGCCACTGTGGAGAACGGTGTGGAGATTCCTTAAAAAACTGGGAATAGAACTGCCATACGACCCAGCAATCCCACTGCTGGGCATACACACCGAGGAAACCAGAATTGAAAGAGACACATGTACCCCAATGTTCATGGCAGCACTGTTTATAATAGCCAGGACATGGAAGCAATCTAGATGGCCATCAGCAGACGAATGGATATGGAATCAGTGGTACATATACACAATGGAATATCACTCAGCCATTAAAAAGAATACATTTGAGTCAGTTCTATTGAGATGGATGAAACTGGAGCCCATTATACAGAGTGAAGTAAGCCAGAAAGAAGAACACCAATACAATATACTAATTCATATATATGGAATTTGAAAGATGGTAATGATAACCCTATATGTGAGACAGAATAAGATACACAGATGCATAGAACAGTCTTACGAACTCTGAGGGAGAAGGTGAGGGTGGGACATTCTAAGAGAATAGCATTGAAACAGGTATGTTATCATATGTGAAACAGAGCACCATTCCAGGTTCGATGCATGAGACAAATGCTCAGGGCTGGGGCAGTGGGATGACCCAGAGGGAAAGGATGGGGAGGGAGGTGGGAGGCGGGTTCAGGATGAGGAACACATGTAAACCCATGCCTGATTCATGTCAATGTATAGCAAAAACCACTACAATATTGTGGGGTAATTAGCCCCCAACTAAAATAAATAAATTTATTAAAAAAAAAGCAAAAACTTGCTAAAAAGGGAGATCATATCACATTCACATCGCTTAAACTGTCAAAGTATAAACTTCTTTAATCCTACGGACTTCCATTGCCAGCACTGGTACCAATCCAAGAAGTCTAAAATTTCCACTATTTAGCAAAGAGCAGGCTTTATTGTAATCACACTATCAATACCTGATTGTTTTAAATCTAGGAAATTGGACAGTCCTCCACTCAGGGTATTGAACTCCTTCCAAGATTATTTAAGTGCTGGTAAATTCTTGCAAGCCAAAATTCTATTAAAATAAAATATAAAGGAAATAAACATCCAGTTACTACAAATTAAAATGGGGACAAATATCTTCATATATTCAGAGTTAGAGTCATCTTATAAGTTTAAATTCAGTAATTCAGTTCAGTCGCTCAGTGGTGTCCAACTCTGCAACCCCATGGAGTACAGCAGGCCAGGCTTCCCTATCCATCACCAACTCCCAGAGTTTACTCAAACTCATGTCCATCGGGTCAGTGATGCCATCTAACCATGTTATCCTTGGTCAGCCCCTTCCCCTCCTGCCTTCAATCTTTCCCTGCATCAGGGTCTTTTCCATTGAGTCAGTTCTTCCCATCACATGGCCAAAGTATTGGAGTTTCAGCTTCAGCATTAGTCCTTCCAATGAATATTCAGGACTGATCTCCTTTAGGATGGACTGGTTGGATCTCCTTGCAGTCCAAGGGACTCTCAAGAGTCTTCTCCAACACCACAGCTCAAAAACATTAATTCTTCAGCACTCAGCTTTCTTTATAGTCCAGCTCTCACATCCATACATGACTACTAGAAAAACTATAGCTTTGACAAGACCTTTGTTGGCAAAGTAATGTCTCTGCTTTTCAATATGCTGTCTAGGTTGATCATAGCTTTTCTTTCACGGAGTAAACGTCTTTTAATTTCGTGGCTACAATGAACAGCGATTTTGGAGCCATCCAAAAATAAAGTCTGTCACTGTTTCCATTGTTTCCCATCTATTTGTCATGAACTGATGGGATGGGATGGGATGGCATGATCTTAGTTTTCTGAATGTTGAGCTTTAAGCCAACCTTTTCACTCTCCTTTTTACTTTCATCAAGAGGCTCTTTAGTTCCTCTTTGCTTTCTGCCATAAGGGTGGTGTCATCTGCCTATCTGAGGTTATTGATATTTCTCCCAGCAATCTTGATTCCAGCTTGTGCTTCATCCTGCCTGGCATTTCACATGATGTACTCTGCATATAAGTTATATAAGCAAGGTGACAATATACAGCCTTGATATACTCCTTTCCCAACTTGGAAGCAGTTCATTGTTCCATGTCCAGTTCTAACTGTTGCTTCTTGACCAGCATACAGACTTCTCAGGAGGCAGGTAAGGTGGTCCAGTATTCCCATCTCTTGAAGAATGTTCCACAGTTTGTTGTGAGCCACACTGTCAAAGGCTTTGGCATAGTCAATAAAGCCGAAGTAAGTAGAAGTTTTTCTGGAACTCTCTTGCTGTTTCTATGATCTAACGGATGCTGGTAATTTGATCTTTGGTTCCTCTGCCTTTACTAAATCCAGCTTGAATATCTGGAATTTGTCAGTTCACATACTGTTGAAGGTTCGCTTGGAGAATTATGAGCATTACTTTGCTATCGTGTGAGAAGGGTGCAATTATGCAGAAGTTTGAACATTCTTTGACATTGCCTTCCTTTGGGATTGGAATGAAAACTGACCTTTTCCAGTCCTGTGGCCACTGCTGAGTTTTCCAAATTTGCTGACATATTGAATGCAGCACTTTAACAGAGTTATCTTTTAGGATTTGAAATAGTTCAACTGGAATTCCATCACCTCCACTAGTTTTGTTCATAGTGATGCTTCTTAAGGCCCACTTGACTTCACATTCCAGGATGCCTGGTCTAGATGAGTGATCACACCATGGTGGTTATCTGGTTCATTAGGATCTTTTTTGTATAGTTCTTCTGTGTATTCTTGTCATCTCTTCTTAATATCTTCTGCTTCTGTTAGGTCCAAACCATTTCTGTCCTTTATTGTGCCCATCTTTGCATGACATATTCCCTTGGTATCGCTACTTTTCTTGAAGAGATCTCTAGTCTTTCCCATTCTATTGTTTTCCTCTATTTCTCTGCATTGATCACTGAGGAAGGCTTTCTTATCTCTCCTTGATCTTCTTTGGAACTCTGCATTCAGATGAGTATATCTTTCCTTTTCTCCTTTGCCTTTCACTTCTCTTCTTTTCTCAGCTATTTGTAAGGCCTCCTCAGACAACCATTTTGTCTTTTTGCATTTCTTTTTCTTGGAGATGTTCTTGATCACTGCCTCTTGTACAACATCTTGAACCTCCATCCATAGTTCTTCAGGAACTTTGTCTATCAGATCTAATCCCATGACTCTATTTGTCACTCCAAATATCATAATATTTAGGCCACTCCAAATGAAAATAAAATGTGACTTTCACTACTGAAAGGAAAGTTTACTTCCTTCTGGAAAATCATGCTTGACTATTTCTTTCCTTTGAAAATAATTAAGGATAAATGTACCATTTTTTATGCAAATTCTTTTCAATCAGTTTATGTTGAAAATTTTTCTGTTATTCAGATACAAAATGTAGCCCATCTTAGCTTTTGTTAATAATTTTAAAATGAAGTAACAGACCACCTCTGTCTCCTGAGAAACCTGTGTGTGGGTCAAGAAGCAACAGTTAGAACCTTACATGGAACAACAGACTGGTTTCAAATTGGGAAAGGAGGGTAGATCAAGGCTGTATATTGTCATCCTGCTTATTTACCTTATATGAAGAGTACATCATGTGAAATGCCTGGCTAGATGAATCACAAACTATAACCAAGATTGCTGGGAAAAATATCAACAACCTCAGATAGGCAGATGATACCATTCTAATGGCAGAAAGTGAAGAGGAACTAAAAAGCCTCTTGATGAGGGTGAGAGAGGAGAGTGAGAAAGCTGACTTAAAACTCAGCATTCAAAAAGCAAAGATCATGGCATCTGGTTCCATCACTTCATGGCAAGTAATAGGGGAAAAAGTTGAAACACTGACAGATTTTATTTTCTTGAGCTCTGAAATCACTGCAGACAGTGATTGCAGCCATGAAATTATTAATAAAAGATGCTTTCTCCCTGGAAAGAAAGCTATAACAAACCTAGAAAACTTGTTAAAATGAAAGACATCACTTTTCCAATAAAGGTCCATATAGTCCGAGCTATGATTTTCCCAATAGTCATGTAAGGATGTGAATGTTGGACAATAACAAAGGCTGAGTGCAGAAGAATTTATGCTTTCAAATTGTAGTGTGGAGAAAACTCTTGAGAGTCTCTTGGATTGCAAGGAGATCAAACCAGTCAGTCCTAAAGGAAACCAACCCTGAATATTCATTGGAAGGACTGATGCTGAAGCTAAAGCTCCAATACTTTGGCCACCTGATGACTCACTGGAAAAGACCCTGATGGTGGGAAAGATTGAGGGCAGGAAGACAAGAGGTGACAGAGGATGAGATGGTTAGAGAGCATCACCGACTCAAAGGACATGAATTTGAGCAAACTCAGGGAGACTGTGAAGGACAAGGGCATGTTGCAGTCCATGAGGTCACAAAGAGTTGGACATGACTTCACAACTGACCAACAACAAGTCCTCATTGAAACTGAAGAGCCTTTTTTATATTGACAAAGGAAGATATAAATGATTCTCTTTAAAACTCTGTATTATTGGCTTTAAATTCTTCTGAGCTGAATAAATAACAGCCCTACTTATTAAATCAGCTTATTTAAAACCCAGATGGGATAATGAAGTTAAAAAAATCGTGTCTATATTAAAAAAAAAAAGAATGAAAAACTTGAAATATTTAAACTAAGTATTCCTATAAGTTAAATGTAAGCTATCACCTGCCTTAAATTGTTGATGATGGACAGAATATTATGCTAGGATTAGTTTGGCTTTGGTTTTGCTGTTTTCTCAAGTGTAGGGATAGTAGCAGAAAGTGTCTCAGTTGTTAAAAGAAAGCTATTGCTACCTCAAACCTTAGATGAAAAACAAATAGGTACATAAACATGTTACACATAGATAATCATTTTAATTACGACAAAGTTATCCATCTCGTATCACCTTTGTTCAAAACTCTAGCTAAAAAAATAAGCTTACATGTTCCTTTTTATCAGACAACATTTAGCTATATAAATCAAAGCCTTACTCTTCTGGGCATATATTCCTTTATTGCACATCTCCAGATTACTGAGGTGCTTCCCAGGTGGCTCAGTGGTAAAAGAATCCACCTGCAATGAAGGAGATGCAAGTTTGATCCTTGGATGGGGAAGATCCCGTGAAGAAGGAAATAGCAACCCACTCCAGTATTTTTGCCTGGGAAATCCAATGGACAGAGGAGCCTGGCAGACTACAGTCCACAGTGTTGTAAAATACCACCACAGACTACTGAGAGCAAGTAAGGAGACAAATTCACAGCAAGGGTAAAATATTTGCCTTAAGGAGCCCAAGAACACATTCCTAATTGTTAATTTTGTTTTCATTTTTAGAAAAAGGGATAATTTTAAAATAGTATAATAAAAAAATTTAAACATTAATTTTTTGGCATAGATGTACATATTGTGGAACTGAAATAGAAAACAGAGTGACTTGTAGTAAAATATTTAATCTTTCAACAACTTACTTAATAAAGAAAGGGGGTGAAAATTCAATGGAAAAAGGAAAAATATAGTAGAAGAAAAAGATAAGGGGCTGGAAAGTGGACGAGCATGAACGTGTTGGGCAAAAACTCTAATAAGGTATCAGGTCAGTCTCCCTATTGTGTGAACTTGGCAACTTTCTCTGACAGAATGTGATTGTGCTTGTTATTAAGGGGTCAAAGTGCTGCTAGTGTATTAGAATTGGTTATGTAGATGAAAACTTAACAGATTTAGTTTGTTTTTCCATGATTAGTGTATACAACAATCTCAAACATTTTAGGAACATGTGTCTAATAATTATATTGCCACTTGTCTAAGCAAGAATATATGGGCATATTTACCCATAAAAGTCTTTCCATAAATACTAATGTCTAATATATGAATAATATACACAAATCAAAATTCTACAAATGCATTTGTAATAATAGTTGGAAAAATATACAATTTAGTTATATACCATCTCATTCAATTTTATAAGGTTATGTATAATGCCTAATTTTAAAAACTTATTTATGACCATATCAGTGTTCAGTGTTTGTGGTCCTTTATGAATACAAATGTATACCAGTTAAAATATTTAAACCCTCATATCTTTTAGCTTTATTATTCTGAGTAATGCAATTGTTTTCACATCATGATTATTTGCAGTTTCAATGAGCATTATTTTTAGTTCACAATCAGGAAACTATTTGGGTAGTTATACAGAAATTCATAATAAATCAACTGAATGGGCAGAAATATATCTTCTCTTGTGAATCTTTAAGAACATTATTAAGTTCATTTACATCACTTATCACACTATATCAAAAAATGTGTTTGACTCATCATAGCAAGTAGTCTATTAAAGTCTATTCCACATTCACTCTTGTAAGCCTAGCAAAATCCCTCAATAGAAACAGTCACTTAACAGACCTACATTTGTGTATGATTTATTATTTACCTGCAAGGTGATAGAAATTTCAGATGCAGATATTTCTTTTAAAACTCCATCAGAAATGCAATCATTTCTGTCTAGGAGAGGATGATTTTAGTTCAAATCTCTATCTTATAAAACGTCTATTTTAAATTAACAAGGATCCAAAATATTTTTTCAAAAAAAATAATCCAGGAAAATATTACAAAATATGGAATAAATCAGAAATAAGTAAAACAAAATCTGGAGAAGAGCAGGGTTTGAATGAGTACTAATTCGTGTTTTAAAGAAACTATAATAAGTTGAGAAAAATATTTATTTTTTTAAAGATTTTTAAGACGTATACAAAGTTGTGGTTTTTGTATAAATGCAGATATTCAATATATTAGAGGAAGAAATAATCCATGCCCGGGTGAAACATCTACCAAACAAGAACTGAATTCTTACAGCACCACTGCTATCTGGTATTATTAATAATATTTCCCAATATCAGGAAGACAACTAAAGTTTTACATAATAATTTCTTTTCTGTCAACACTAGAATTCTCAAGTAACAAAGAGGCATTGAGTACTAGTAAGGGAAATACAATTGCTAAGTGTTATTAAATACAAATGTGTACTTGTCAGTATCTAATTTGAAGGCCACCATGTACACATATTTTAAAAGGTGTGTGTCAATATATGTTTGTATACTTGTATTTTAGAAAAGTGATTCTATTTTTCAAAGGTTCATATATCACTATAATTTAAAAATGAGTAACATTTGCCAACTAGAATGAGAGTCTACTTAGGCAAAATTCCACCAGGCTAAGCTTCTTGATGCTGTGAAAATGCTGCACTACATATGTCAGCAAATTGGGAAAACTCAGCAGTGGCCACAGGACTGGAAAAGGTCAATTTTCATTTCAATTCCAAAAAAAGGAAATGCCAAAGAATGCTCAAACTACCACACAATTGCACTCATCTCACACGCTAGTAAAGTAATGCTCAAAATTCTCCAAGCCAGGCTTCAGCAATATGTGAACCATGAAATTCCAGATGTTCAAGCCGGTTTTAGAAAAGACAGAGGACCCAGAGATCAAATTGCCAACATCTGCTGGATCATCGAAAAAGCAAAAGAGTTCCGGGAAAACATCTATTTCTGCTTAATCCACTATGCCAAAGCCTTTGACTTTGTGGATCACAATAAACTGTGGAAAAATTCTGAAAGAGATGGGAATACCAGACACCTTACCTGCCTCTTGATAAATCTGTATGCAGGTCAGGAAGCAACAGTTAGAACTGGACATGGAACAACAGACTGGTTCCAAATAGGAAAAGGAGTACGTCAAGGCTGTATATTGTCACCCTGCTTATTTAACTTATGTGCAGAGTACATCATGAGAAACGCTGGGCTGGATGAAGCATAAGCTGGAATCAAGATTCCCAGGAGAAATATCAATAACCTCAGATATGCAGATGACACCACCCTTAAGGCAGAAAGTGAAGAAGAACTAAAGAGCCTCTTGATGAAAGTGACAGAGGAGAGTGAAAACGTTGGCTTAAAGCTCCACATTGATAAAACTAAGATCATGGCATCCGGTTCCATCACTTCATGGCAAATAGATGGGGAAACAGTGTCTGACTTTATCTTTTTGTTCTCCAAAATCACTGCAGATGGTGATTGCACCCATGAAATTAAAAGACACTTGCTCCTTGGAAGGAAAGTTATGACCAACCTAGATAGCATATTAAAAAGCAGAGACATCACTTTGCCAACAAAGGTCCGTCTAGTCAAGGCTATGGTTTTTCCAGTAGTCATGTGAGAGTTGGACTATAAGGAAAGCCGAGCGCAGAAGAATTGATGCTTTTGAACTGTGGTGTTGGAGAAGATTCTTGAGAGTCCCTTGCACTGCAAGGAGATCCAACCAGTCCATCCTTAAGGAGATCAGTCCTGGGTGTTCATTGGAGGGACTGATGTTGAAGCTGAAACTCCGATACTTTGGCCACCTGATTCGAAGAACTGACTCATTTGAAAAGTCCCTGATGCTGGGGAAGATTGAAGCCAGGAGGACAAGGGGACAGAGGATGAGATGGTTGGATGGGATCACCGACTCAATGGACATGAGTTTGTGTAAACTCCGGGAGTTGGCGATGGAGAGGGAGGCCTGGAGTGCTGCAGTTCATGGGGTCACAAAGAGTCAGACACAACTGAGCGACTGGACTGAACTGAAGCTTCTTGTTTGTACTTATCAAGTAGAGTCATCTGAGGTCATCTGTGTTCCATATTTGCACTGCATTTGCATCATTATTGCATGACAATAATGGTAATTATTTTAAAAAATACCTAAGACAAGATATTTTAACTTTTGACTGATCTTTGATCAATAACCCTGACACACAGTTTTCCATTCTGGCTGATAAGCCTTAAGGATATGATTAAAAATTAAGGAATTGCTGTACTGCGTTTGCCTGAAGTAAAAACACAAACTGAGTTATTTGGACAATAGTCTAATATCTACATAAAAATAAAACAGTTAATTTGAAAAAAATTCAGTTATAATAATTGACTGATTCAACTAAATGTGATACTATGAAGATTAATTGTAAGTAATTTCAATTCTCCCTTTGTGGTTCAAGAGAATGCTAGTGATTTAGTTGTTTGATGTTGAGACATTTCGTTCTTCTAGTATTTTTTCTATCATTATGTATAAGGATTTCAGAACAGAGACTAAAATTGAAAGCTCTTATTTTAACTTGGATTGTCCAAGCAAATCCATTAAAGATAAAAATTACTACATGTCTCTAGATCAAACCTGTCAGATTTCAAATATAGATGAAATAAAATACAACAGTCTTTGATGACAAAGATCATAAGCCATCTAGAATTTTAATTTTCTTAAACTGATTATATAATCTACAACAAAAATGCAATTATCAAAGGATAAATCTAGGTTTTAAATTAGATCAGTAAAGTGTGTGTCCGCATTCATCAGGCTGTAACTGAATTGTTAATGATAGGTGATTTACAGATGGAATATTTCTCCTACAATTAAGATGTACATAAGGAAAAAATATTTCATTTAACTGATGTAGTTTATTGTTTCCTCAAGGCATGCTATTCTACAGCTTTAATACAGTTAATAAAGCTGAGAAATGGATAATTGAAACATGTCTAAAAGAAATAAAAATATCCATGTACACAGTCATTATTAATACAGTTAAATGGTATTTCAAAAATGTAGACGATACTCAATACTGACAAATATTCTGAAATAACCTAAATGGGAAAATAATTTGAAAAAGAATAGATATATATACATGTATAACAGAATTACTCGGCTGTACACCTGAAACAAACACATTGTTACTCCAGTATAAAATATTTTTTTTAAGAAAATATGGACAAAAATAAACTTCTATTTATCATTGTAGTTAAAAGTCTGGGCTGCAAAATAAAAAATATCTGAAGTTGATTCCTGACATAGTGGTTTACTATCTGTTTAACTCTGTGCTCAGTTGCTCAGTCATTTCTGACTCTGTGACCCCACAGACTGTAGCCCACCAGGCTCCTCTGTCTATGGGATTTTCCAAGAATACTGGAGTGGATTGCCATTTGGGGCAAGTCTCAATTTTCATATTTAACACAGGGATAGAATACACATATATAATAATGATTATTAAAAGTGTAAATTATATATATAGTACAAAAATAGAGAGATTAGCAAGTGTACAAAAATAATAGTAGATGTGCACGTGTAATCATCACTTTCCATTAAATGACCATGGATTTTTCAGTTATTGTAAACTTTTAGTTTTGAGAATCAGCTTTCAAGTAAGCCTTTTGTAGACGAAGAGCTAAGAAAATTTGATCAATAATTACAGAAAATAAAATGCTGTTGTTTGTTCCAAGTGAAAACTCTTCAAACTTTGAAAGAAAAAAGATATAAGCTTAGTTACATAAAATAAATTTTCATTCAAACAAGTGTAGCTAGAGCAAAATATGACTAAGGTTTTTGGTTTTTAGACTATTTCCTTACATTTAACCAAAAGTCATTAATTTATGTTTTGAAAAACAGCGTGATCTTTGAAGGTGTGTTTGCTAAGACAAAGTTTACAACTCTACTCCATTAATCTATTAAAAGCCTAATATGTTAGACATTTTTAGCAGGAGAGCAAACACCTTTAAAATAAACAGGGGAAATATTTAATTTCCTGTAAATAAGCAAAACATAAGTTTAATAAATTGGATCACTCGTAATGATTATGGAACATTAAAATTTTAATATATTTTTGGTCCAAGGTAACAGGGACATGCTGTTAAAGTCAAGATGACTACAAAACTGTTTTGGTAGTATTTCTTCAAAAAGAATTTTTAGATTCAAAACTGATCTATATTGTGATACAGAAGAGTATTATAGTAAAATTTCAGTCAACTTAAGTTGCAGTATAAAAACTTCATGTAGGAGATATATCTAATATTCAAGTTGGTAAATTACTTAAAATATGTAACATTGTCTTATAAAACATAAGATTTTTTTCATAAAATTTGTCAATAAATTAACATTTTTAATTTGTTCAAAAAGTCACCATTTTTGCTATTTAATACACTCTTGTTTGATATTTACTATTCAAATCTAAAACCAAAATTAGTGGCAACACTTTGGAACATTTCAGGCCTTTGATCATTACACATCTAACTTTTCATTATTAACGTAAATCCTTTTCCTATGATAAAAGATATAATAGTGTATGATACAATGAAAAGCACACCTGCCAGAGAGACCTAAATTCTATTCCAGACTGTCACTGACTAGCTTTTGTGACATTCTGCAAGTCACTGCAAATGAAATGGGACCTTCTGGAAAAAAGCAAATCTTAAGTAAGTATAATTCATCACACTTAAACAACATCTGTGTTTTATTAAGTTACTTGTGAAAAAGTGCAAATTATGCACAAAGTCCAAAAATTCTAAAAGATGACCTTCCTAAGCAAAAAAACAAACAAACAAATAAATAAAAACAATGAAAAAAGCTAGAGATTCAAGGATATTCCATAATGTCTATGAGCATGTGTTTCACAAAAATGTCCCATTTCTCTAGTTGGAGGCATTAATAATGAGAACAGAAAGAAAATCCTAACAGCAAACAAGTTAAGAATATTTTCATCAAAACATTGCTGGTTATGAGTTACCTCAGCATACCATTAATTCCCTCAAGCTTGAGTATCTGTCTCATCACCTTTGCATTATTGTCTGCAGAGAAATGTTAATCTTAACCCAGAGTTTATATCTAGGAAATATCTCCTTTCTTTTTCTTCCTTTATTAAAAAATTTAGATCATTGCATAATTCCCAGGATAAGTTACTTACAACCAGTGACCCAATCTATTTAGCACAGTAAAAAGCTCACGGAATTTGAAGTTAACTCCTAATTTGGTGTGGTTTTAGACAAGCTATTTAGCTAATTCTGGACTATGCCGATTCTTTATTTGAAAAGAAAAAAGAAAGACAAGGAGGATAAAAATGTCTGTGCCACCTAACTCACAGGGTTATTTGGAGTGTTAGATGATTATATGTGAAGTCTTTTGTCAGGAGAAATTCATCAACAAATATCAATTTTATGTAAAGGAACTGTATTTTTAAGGAAACATTACAATAAGGGTCGTGTTTGTCTTTTATATTCAGTAGCACTTTGGCAGAATATGTGTCACCATTTACACTTTTAAGTCTACTAATTATCTCATGAGATTCATTAAAGAAACTAAACAGGGTTTGCTTCTCTGACAACAAAAGATATTTTTGTAATACCTTCTAATAATCTAGTTCTTCCAAGGGAAAACAAAATGTGATTTCCCAGTGGGCAAAACTATTCACCCCATGTGATTAACTACTATTACAAAAATTTATCTTAAAGAAATGCTTGAATGTAATTCAGATAAAATGAGAAACCTGAAACCTCTCAAAATTCCAAGTTGCAAGCATTGCCAGGACTTAGAGCAATGCACCTTAGTTTATGACTTAACATTCTATATCTAAGCCAACCCATTGCAGTAATAGATTTTCCTTTTTTACTTCCAAATACTCTCCCTCCAGACCTATTCTCACAAATAGTTTTATCTTTACAGAGAAAGAAAACTCTTAGGAACTTGGCTCTTGTGTATTTTAAATTGGAAACAAATCCTCATTTCTTTTTGTAAAAAGCCTGATTGGATTTATCCATCCCAAGTACTCTTTTCTTGTTCAATATGATCACATTCTTATTTCCCAGCTCACAATGACAACTGTGCCATTGCATACGTATGTTATATGTTTGAAATGACTAAAACCAGTGATATCTTAATTGTCCCAAATAAAATTCAATGAGTACTCACTACAACTTTCTAATACAAATTCAAGACTCCTAAAAGATTAAACGTAATAAACAATTGTTCTTTTGATATATAGCCTTAATCATATTTGAACCCTCAATTATATTACATACACTGGCTGACGGAATGAATATTTTTCCAGGGATCATGAGAATAAGGATCTAGTGCAGTCTTTGACATTCAATAGGTATGTGAACTTAAGGGGGAAAAAATCTTGTTTAAGTGGCTTTCCTCATATGTCAAAATGGTTAGTACTTATTTCACAGGACTGTTGTGAGATTCAGATGAGATAAAATTTGTAAAATTCTAAAGTGCAAAGAAAACAATTTAAATGATAATGTAATCAGCCACATACTTAGAAATCTGGTGTTAGTGCCTGTCATATTTACCAAGAGGTGCCATTTCAGGTAATTTCTTTAGATTTAATGCAAAGACTCATGAGTCTACTTTTTTTTTGGGGGGGGAATTATTAGTTTTTTCCATAAATGCACTTGTTTCAATTACTGGAAAAGCTTGTTCTTAAGTAATTTAGTTGCTATAATTATGGTATGATATATAGAAAATATAATAACTTTCTCAAAGGAAATATTAAACATTATTTTCTCGGAATGTCTTCCATTTCTTTAAAAGATGATACTTCCTTGAGTTGTCAATCTCTATCCTGGAATCTAATCTTAAGTTGGAATTCCAATTTTTTTCCAGTGAATATAATCAACTCATTTCCTTAGTAATGCTATTACTAATTTTTGCAATTCTGTATTATTAGCAATTACAAGCACTTCAACATTTAATGTATATTATATGACATTATCTACTGGCTGATTGTGCTTAATCATCACTAACACCTATTTTAAATCTTTACTAAAATTATATGACTTATGATTAAAATTTTGTCCAGTGAAACAATATTTTCCTCTAACTTAAAAAATCTCATTCTATTAAGATGTATCCATATTCCCTCTGAAACAGGAAAAAAGGAGAACTGTTCTAAATTTATACAGCTGGATTTGATTACTCTAATTCACAAAATTTTGTTTAACATTTTTAGCATTTCTCATACTTGTTAGATTAGTCCAAGAAATTATCTCATATTTTTATTCTGGTTGTTATGATCCTGAAGTAGTTTCGTGTTTTTTGAGTCAATTTTATATAATTTTTGAGTTTTAGGGCCATTGTAAATCAACTCAATTTTTTCCTCATTCTGTCTTAAGTCTTGACTAGCATATTTTCATAGAAGCACAGTAATATCTCTACTTTCTGTAGTTTCCATTTCTAGCCTTTGAAAATAGAATTTGAAGAAGTCTGTTTTCAAGTTGTTTTTTTTTTTTTTGGTCCTGTTTTTTGTATTTCTTTTCTTCTTTGTGCACTTCGGAGTTTCCTCCTTAAAAAAAAGATATATGATATTTTGCTTGCTATACATGCTTCCTCAGGCACATGGAAACAGTCTATGCTTAACATTATTAAATAAGAGTAATGAAATCCAAGGCAGTTTTGGCAGACACCCAAGTTCATTTAGCATTTACAAAAAGCATTTTAATCCAGTTGGCCCTTTAGTTCACTGGGATCATGAAGTTGCACCAAACAAGCTTTGCTGTCCCTATTAAAGTATCAGAGCTTAGCAAAGACTAATACAGTTTCATTGGGAAGGTGGTAGCTGCTGAATCCCAATGCCACAATTAAGACATGAAGTGACAATTTTTTCAGTTGTTTCCCTCACCCTGCCAGAACCACAATTGTGCCTAACAAACACAGTCTAAACACTTACAACTTGACTTATCTCAATAGCTGTTCTCAACATTGTTTGACACTGGTTCCATACCAAGATGTCTTGCACACCAAAAAACAAAACTACGAAAATTTCTTAAATGGATTATGAATGAAAAGTTCTCTTGGATTAAATGGCTATTCTGCTGCAATACATGATAAAAATCTAGGTGTGAAGAAAGTAGCACCATGGGCTTTGAGTGGAATTTTAGGGGATAGCAAATATAAAATAACCTTTACCAAGTCTCTTTTGTTGCTGTTGTTGTTGTTACCTTGAAAAATGTCAGACACAAAAAGAAACTAAAAATAATGTTTTCGACTTAAATAAATGAAAATTTAATTAATCATTGTACCCTGTGTGCAAGCATATATGCTAAGTCGCTTCAGTCGTGCCTGACTTTACAATCCCATGGACTGTAGCCCACCAGGCTCCTCTGTCCATGGAATTCTCCAGGCAAGAGTACTGGAGCAGGTTGTCATGCCCTCCTCCAGGGGATCTTCCCGATCCAGGAATCGAACTCACATCTCTAGCATGCAGGTTCTTTACCACTAGCGTCACCTCAGAAGCCCCATTTTTTTCTGATATTTGAATAATTAACTGTTATGTTCATTTTCAATATGTCACAAACAAATATCTTCAAGGATCTATACCATATTAAATTCAGAATTTTTGGATCTCTTTGAAAATTTTTTTAAAAGATTAGCAAGCTGTTGACACTGTGTGGTCAATGGTTTTCTTTTTGAAAAAGTACAACTGTATGTATGTAGTCCTTATAAATAGATTTGACAATATAATGAGCAAGCAACTTTTATTCTGAACTGTAGTTTCAACTGATCTAGTTACATCAAAGATTAAGATCAATTTTAATATTCAGGTATAATAAGCATATATCATTTTTCATTTTTATATATGCCATCCTTTGCAAAATAGCTAAATGGAATCTTTTAAATAAATCTGTAAACTTTTGCTTACTTCACTTTTTTCATGCCTGTTTACCAGACTAAAAATTAACCCTTCTTTTTCAATGTGGTTTGAGAGGCATCCTACATTCCTAGGGAACTTGTTAAAAAGGCAGAATTTCAGGCCCCAGGTATAATCTACAGAATAAGAATCTGCATTTTAACAGGGTTCCCAGATGAAAGGGATGTGCATTAAAATTTGAAAAGCACAGGAATAGGACTTAACTTCCTAGAAACTCCAGTTTAAAATAAATCATCAGCAGTGATGGTGACTGATTAGAAGCTCTATTTGTTTCTCAAGTGCTTAGCTTCTATTATAGCTGCACTGTTACATATACATATATGTGTTATATATATAGATGTATATTAGCATTGGCCTTATATTCCCATGGGCTTCCCAGGTGGCTCAGCTGGTTAAGAATATGCCCACAATGCAGGAGACCTGAGTTCGATCCCTGGCTTGGGAAGATCCTCTGGAGAAGGGAACAGCTACCCACTCTGGTATTCTGGCCTGGAGAATTCCATGGACTGTATAGTCCATGAGGTCACAAAGAGTCAGACACGACTGAGTGACTTTCACTTTATATTCCCATAACTGTTTACTCTTGTATACATTTTGAAGGCATTTAGAAGCCATGTGATATTTAATGGATTCCAACTCCCTTCCTCAAATAATCCCTCTTTGCACTCATTCACTTTATAAAATGGAAACCATATATTGTAACTGTTTTATCTCATGAATGTTAAAACCGAGTTCACGGGCTAGGAAAATTTGCTCAAGGGATGATGTAAAAAATGTGGAGGCTGACTGAAGGCTAAAATGTCGGTCTTAAACTGAGCGAATTTTTTTCCTGGTGTAAGCAGAAAGAACAATGGAAATTCTGCCTGATGACCATAAAGCAAGCTCTCTGTAAAAGTTTTATCCTATTTGTGTGTTTTTGCGTGTGCTTATTACCCATTCTTAAGTCTCTTTTTTTAAAAAAAATTCATGTATCCCCATGTTTCTTTTGAAGATTTTTGATCTTAGTAAAACTAGCAAACAAGTATCAAATAACAGTTAAGGTATTCCAACTAAACAATATGAGAAGTGAGAGAGAAGCCAACCTAGGCATTTTCAAAAAGGTTGCATATTTCACACTAGACTGAAAATCAGGTCCTATCACCTAACACTCTGAGAGTGTTCTTCTCTACTTGATTCCCTCCCCCTCTTTCTTCCCCTCTGCCACAAAGTAAAATAAAGCAGTGTAAGGTTATTCAGGGGAGAAAAGTAAGCTTTGTTTAGCACATTCTGCCTGACCCATACTCCTGCCTGACCCATACTCTGGCCTGACCTTTGTCTGACCCACACTCCTGAAACCTTGTACAAACCCCTGTGTCCTTGTCTTTTGAAGTAAAATGCTGTCTCGAGAGTTAATGACTGTGAAATGTGAAGATAAAGAAACAAAGATTATCTGTTGGGCTAAGGAACTGGTAACAATTTAGACTATAATTCTGCCACATAACAGAATCACCAAACTCCCAGTTCCCTGAAAGATACAGATAAAGGTCTCACACACATTTCTAAGTTGTTTTTACAGGAAGCAGACCCCCTACCACCACCACCCAGATGAAAACTGCTGATCACAAGCACATAGACCCCAAACTGGCTGAAACTAGAAAGCTGATGATGCTTGAAACCTCACCTTGATGCCAATCAATCCAAGAACTGTCCATCAGCTGATCATGCCCCGCTCCTTGAACACTATAAAACTCTTCCCTACTCTCTCCAGGGTGAGTCACATGATCTTCAGGGCATTAGCCCACTGCAGCCTCCTTTGCCTGGCAAAGCAATAAAAGCTACTCTTTTCTACTTCACTGAAAACTCTGTCTCCATGTTTCTATTTGGCACTGGTGAACAGAGGCCAAGTTTCTGCAAGACTCCCTTACACACAACCCAGACGTGAGCTGTAAGATCATGCAACAGACCAAAATTCACTTACAAATTCACTTACAAATTTTCCCAAATTATATTTAAACATTCAGGAAAATGTACGTTTAACTCCTTAGGTAAATGTGCATTTATAAAAACAAAAACTCCATTCTTTGGGGTATGTATATGTCTTGCTATCTTAAGTAAATGGGCTTTTCAAGTCATTTTAAAAGAGTTAAAATATTTATACACTTTAAGGCATAGATACTTTAGTCTATTCACTTTGCCTTCATGTCAAGACTACATTTTGCATGTTTTATAACATAATATGCACAACAGAGGTGTTTTTAATAATCTAAGTTCAAAAAAAAGTGTAGAAAATATACCATTTTCTATGTCTAAGTCAGATTGGGAAATTGTCCAGCTTAATAAAGCCAAAGAAATAAACAAACAAATCCGGGATATTTTTAACTTTCTGATAAGGTACAAAAGTATTATGGCATTTGAGCAAAGGAGGAAACAGGCAAGGTTGCAGAGTAAACTAAAGAATGCTATCGCCCAATACCTCATATGAGCTCCTGTTACACTCATTTTACATTTCTGAGTCTTAGTTTTCTTGTCTGTGAAATTCAGGAGTTGGATTAAATGATCTTTCTGGCCCCTTCCACTTTCAGAGTTTATGAAACCTGGGTCATTCTTGGCATACTGTAATGTACCACCTGACACTCAGTATTTGTTAAATTTAATATGACTATATGTTACATTTTTGTTGGTGGTGCTTACTGTGCCCAATCAGAATATAAGCTTCTCAAAGCAGATACTGCCTTAAACTTCTTTAAGAGCTCCCTTTCTTAACCCAGTCCAACCACTGCATTTAAAATTTGCAGTGCTGAACAAGCAATAGGTTTTTAGATACTGAGGGCTAATGAATCCAGGTATTGAAACTGGAAATACTGTAGAGACACATGATAAGGACAGAATATATGGTAGAGCTTTCTGTAAAACATCATATACATTGTTTTCTTCATTGGAAAGGGCTTTGAAATAATGTAAAATTTCTCCAAGTTACTTTTGGGAAAACTGTATTGCAGGGAGATGAAGTTATTTGCCCAAGATCACCCTTTGGATACCAACAAAATATCAATCATAAAATATATTGTGTTCACACAATTTAAATAAACCTTTTGCTCTCATTTCCTATACCAAAAATTGCGGGATGAAGGAGTTCATAATCCTGAAGGCAACAGAAAATGGTTGGCACATCAGGAGCTTAATGTCCTTCAGTTAAAATGATATAAACCTACACACAATTGATTCCTAAAGATATTTTGCTTCAAAGATGGCATATCAGAACAAAGTCAGTATTTACAAATCACTGTCAAACAGTCTCTAAAACAAATCATATATAAAATATAAGTGTATTTCAAGAAAAATGAATTAGGCAATAACACTAAATATTTGCCACATTAGGTAAGCTTAAACTTTATGGAGTGTCATTCTGATGGGTCATAATTTGAATTATTCTTATAAATAAAATAGAGAAAGTACATGAGCATACACGAGCATGTACTGTTAAATTTCAATAGTCTTACTATCTTATATAGTATTTACAGGGTTAGTGTACAAAGACTTAAAAGAAGAGGAAAATATGACACAAGTAGACAGCTAATTAACAGACTTATTTAGATATATTTAAATATACTTTGAAATTTTTATTTTTTAATCGAAGAAGCATTCTTTTT
Organism: Giraffa tippelskirchi; assembly: GCF_054371585.1. Taxonomy (NCBI): domain Eukaryota; kingdom Metazoa; phylum Chordata; class Mammalia; order Artiodactyla; family Giraffidae; genus Giraffa; species Giraffa tippelskirchi. The sequence goes on from NC_137289.1 coordinate 68,861,297, forward strand.
TGTTTCTTTTTTTTTTAACATTCAGAACTTTGAGGAAATATACTCAAAGAAATGAGTGGCAAGGCAGGGTGTTGGCAAAAGCCCTCACTTGGAAACCAGAAGTCCTATATAAATTTTCCCTCTTGCTACCTGGAAAGCCTTAGATAGGATTTCATTTGTCTGACCTTCAGTTTACCCATTGAAAAAATAGGTACAACCATGTTTTTTCTACTTAAAAGATTTTTATGAGACTAAAATGATATACTTTTAAAATTATATAAAATACTGTATAAATTAAATTAGGGGAATGAATTGAAACAAAAAGGTACCTGAAATTTTAATGTTTTGTTTACATTTCATATGATGACAATAAATGAATTATAAAAAATCAGTAAAATCTCGATTTGCATTCTAATCAATTGAAAATTGTTAAAGAAATGAATTTTCATCTAGTTTAATTCAAATCCATCAGGAAATTAGTTTTATTATTGTGCTAGAAGATAGGTTAGATTAATAAAATAATTTTTAGAGAAGAGAGAAAAATCCTCTCCCAGATTTTATTCTCTTCTTTCCTCTTTCCTCTTTCTGGAGGAAGAAAATTTGGGAGTAGTTTTCCCAAATGTACGTATTCAAGAGGAGCAGATTAGGTGGGAAAAAAATCATTCTTTCAGATCTGGGCTGAAAATGACAACTATAGCTATCCTCACTTTAAGTTTCAAAATTTATTATACTGATTTGATGCTTAACACATTAAAGACAATTAAAAGGACAGTTTAAATCCTTGATCAGTTGAGGGTGTTTAAACTTTAAAAGATAATAGAAGCATTTATGATTTCTGCCAAGTCACTCTTCTAATTCATAAACTGTAATTGAAAAAAGACTCTTTATTCAATTTATTTTCACTATTTGATAATGAGAATGCGGTCTTTCTACAGATATAACCAAATCTCAAGACACTTTTCACCCTAAAATAGCTTTCTCCATGTGATAAACCTGTGCTTTACAATTAATGTTGTATAGAGCATAAGTCTTTAGGGACCTTGGCATACAGGTCATTTGATATCTTTTCTTAACATAAGATGACCACATTTCAAAATGAACTTCTATTGAAAAATAACACCTTTTCAAACAGCATTAAATTAACTTAAACAATGCAAGCCAGTCTGGAATATCAAGGCATCTTCATTCTGGATACTGAATGATCAATAAAATCTTCCAATATTAGAACTCTGCTCAGACAATGGCATATAATTTGAAATGTTATAAAGTCAATCTAATTAAATGTACTTATAAATTTTATTTTTCCCAAAGGTAAAATTTATATATGTCATTGATGGAAGAATGTGTCGTCTATTTTTATGGCATACTCTTTCTTAAATCCCCAATTCCCAATGATGCTGAGCCAATCTCAGTACATGGAGAAGTATGGACAATTTGAGAATTGCCCATTTCCCACACACACAAAAATATCTTTTTACCAATGCTTAAAAAGCAAGGGTTCCTTTGCCTCTGAAGAGGCAAACCTGTTGTTGGGGAAAACCTGTCTGAGGAGGATGGCCTCTCAAAATACTTAAATTTGAGCCACTATGACACTTCCACAAAGCAAAAAGGAAGAGGAATAAAACAGAAAGAAACTTTCACTGAAAACATAAATAGAATGACCCATGGGAAGAGGACACACCAGAAAGAATGGGATTAAGAGAAACAGTTTCAGAGTGTGTGATGAGAAATTCAGAAAAGTTGGAATTACTCCCCAAAGTACAATGCTTAAATCCCTTGTTGTAACCAAAAGAAAACAGGCATTTGCAAGTATTATATATATATATATATATATATATATATATATAAGAAATACAAGGAATTCTACTATAAATCTTGTTTGAAATAAAACAGCAAAAGACGTAGACAGCAAAAAATCTGGGCGAGGAAAATTTGACAAATCTATAAGTTTAAAGTAGAAGTTCCTTGGTTCCTTTAAAAAAAAAAATATCTTTGAGGTCATAAAGGGAAAGAGAGTCCAAGGTGGCTAGTGGGAAGGAAGAAGTAAAATGGGGATAAGAGGAAAAATTACCTAGATAGGTAATGAAGGGAAGAAGCAGCGAAGGAAGACTGACAGTCCCGAGAAGGAAAAAGAGTAGAGATAGAGGTGTTTGCTAGTGCTTAAGAGGAGGAGAAAACCAAGATTAAGGAATTCTAATGGTTGATAGAGAAACAGCTGAAGCTGGTAAGGGTGGGAGAACCAATACGGGACAAGAAGATGATGCAAGGAGGTGTGTGGAAAATGGAGTGCAGTGGGCTTTATAAATGTGCTTGCAAGTTGCTGAAGGAGATTACTCTGATGGTAGAAGATGGGGAATTTGGAAGGCTTGGTGGGGAAGGTGAGATGACCCTAAAGATAAAACTATAGAGATGATTAGGACTAAAGAGAAATTCTCTTTCAGCACACAGCATTCATTTATTTCTTAGTTCTACTGATTTACCTTGTGTGGTGCGTGGGTTTAGGCCCTCTTCAAAATTTGTCCTCTTTTCTGGATGTGACAGTATCTTCTTAACTTATTTACCTTCACTCTCTATTCCAATACCTTAGTTTACTCAAATATACATTTAAAGACATTTAAAAACAAGGAAAATATTTCTGTTGTGTGCCACCTACTGCCCATTTTTTTCACCCTGTTTTGTTGTTGTTAACATACCTACTTTAAAAATCTTCAAAGTGGCCTATGCCTACAAAATATACACACAACTGCTAACTCCACAGTGGGACATCAGCCCCCCCCCCCCACCACCTTACTTAGTCTGCATCAGGCTCTTTCAGGTCCACTTCTTGGCTAGTCACTGCCTAGGGATGCCTATTTTTCAAAGCCAGAGAGACATCTTCTTTATGAATCTTTTCTCAACCTCTTAGCAAAAATTAATTCCTCCCTCCATTATGTTCACTTAGAGCATTAATCACATTGTATTATAAATTTGTCAGTCTCCCGGCTCACAGAGGCCCCAGATACCTTTCCACGTGCTCTTTGGTATTCCTGGAGCCTACCACATTGTCTGGTACAGTAGGTTTGCAGATTCTTTGGTGAATAAGTAAACATACGACACCTCCTTTAAAATACATGAAACAAGATTATTGGAGAAAATTAGATTTCAAAATTTCATCCCCTGAATAATTCCCCTTCCCACTAATAGAAAATGTGACAGCCATACATATTTTGTCAATTTAGTTTAAAGCCAGTGGCTTATATAAAGTCTCCTTGTCTGGGAGCCTCCCCTCCCTTCCCCAAGAACCTTATAAACCCTGGCTAAAGGCTGTTGTGGACTGCTTGCACGGAGAAAAGGAGAATTTTCTGCTTTCTAAATCCCTTACCAGATTTCTCCCTGCCACCAGCAGTTTGGAAGCTCTCTATTAGGAATTTCTGTCTTGCAAAGAACATGAAGTTTTGAATACCAAGAGAAGAAATAACGTGTAAACTGCAATTCCTTCTGCCAGGACTCCCAGCTGCCAAAACTCAACACTGCTTGGACATCCATCAGTATCGCATTCAGGTGATTTTTTTTTAAAGGGGGGCTCCTTTCAACCCTAAGCAAATTATTGAACTCTAGAAAATGAATGCACTTTTATGCTTGGTCTGAGTTTTCTTTCCATTCCTGTATTTCAAACGCATAGGAACTTTTTTTGCTGCTTTTGCTGATATATTATTTAAGGGAAGCCTTCCATCCATGGGAATAAAACAAAACCCTAGATTTACAAAACGTAAGAATTGTCTGCTTCTGCTCCCTTTTTCCCCAAAATCCCCCACCTGCCTCCAAACCAAAATATAGTCAGTAGGTAAGCATTTTATTGCGATCCCCCCTCTGACGGTAATTTCCTTGGAAAGGGAGCTCAGTTCCCAGACCCAGATGCCTCCACACACCCTGCCTCCGCCCCTCCCTCTTGCCCTGTACAGCCCTCTCCAAAGGCGCGCTGCGGTCCTTCTCCCAGAGCTAAAGAAAGAATTGTCCGCAATCAGGGAAAACTGATTAGCCTCCAATTCCGGGAAGCAGGGGTTTGCTCTGTAAAAGGAGAAGAGCAAACTCAGAAAGGAAGCAGCAGCGGGCTTCCGTCTTGTAAAACCCCATTCCTGAATGTTCCCAATTTGGCACTCCGGCCTCTGGAAGTGACTGCGCAGCCTTATAATAAAGAGGACGGTGGCCTCTCCCCTGCGGCAGCAGCCCTCAGAGCCTTTCCGCAACTTCCAATCTCCAGTCCCTTCTTTCACTGAAAGGGGACCCTCCACACAGTGCAAGCCCGCCTCCGATCGTCCCCCTTCCCCACCGCACCATTTCAGTGGGAATAAGACCCTCTTCGCCTTCTAGGGGGCTTGCTCTGTTGAAGGCAAAGAGCCACAAGATTTTAAGGATGCCAAGTCTTCATATCACCCGGGGAGGACAGATGACAGTGGAAATTTAATACTGGTAACTGTTATTATTTTATCTTTAAAACTTGCCCTCCAGAACGACGCTAAATAAGTGGATTCACGGTGAATAGTGAAGGTGCAAGCTGAAAAGGAGCGGGGTTATTGGTTGGGGGTCTTGGGGAACAGGGAAACGGGGGGAAGGAGTGCATAAAGACCCTAAATCTGTATTCGATTCCGGGGTTCAAAACCTACCCTGGCCCAGGCTGCAGTAACCCCCCCCCTCGCCCCCACCCCCGGCGCCTCGGCACGCCTCTGGGGAGCAAGGGAGCGGGAAGGAGGGGCCGCGAGCCAGTGCGCGGGAAGGAGGCCGAGAGAAGCCAGGGCGGCTGCGCACAAGGAGCGCGCGGGGCTGGGCCGCTCGCGCTCCCGGCCGGGACCGGCCGCTCAGCCTCCTCTCGGCCCACTGAGCCACTCTGAGGCTGACATCATTGCTAGAAGGAGGGGCTGTCCGTGCCAAGGCGACTGGAGAACAAGGTTCTCGAGCCTCGCTGGCGTAGGCGCTCCCTCGCCGCTTGGCAGGCGTAGCACGGTGGCGGCCAGATTCAGCCCGCGTGAGCTGAGCGCGGCAATTCTTAATTTAACGGAGGGAGGAAGGTATCTTTAGACCTTAGCGAGTCCATCTCTCGGTTCATTCGTCAGAACCGCCCGCACACCGTCCGCGCTTTCCTCTTATGAACCAGACAAAGGCAAGAAAGGGGGAAACGTACAAATACTATTACTTCGACTTGCTTTCAAATGCCCCCCCGCCCCCAACGAAAGGTCAGCTCTGAGGCTGAGCATTCCTGCCGTGATTGTTTGAAACAAGATTGAGAGTGGAATTCTATCTAATCTTCACCAAGCTCAGAAGGTGCCCGCAAGTACCTTTTTTTTTTTTTTTTTTAAGTCACACCTGTTTTAACCTTTTATGGGACGGGAGGGAGTCGCTTTAGTCTAAAGCAACGCTACCTTGTCCAGTGTTTTGCTCACTGTTCAGTATTCTCGGCACGCTCCTCAGGTTGTTTCCTTGTTGCAGCGCTAAGAGCACCAAAGCAACTCCCCCAACACCATCGCCCCCTCCCCATATTTCCTGCCCCCCTCACCGTCTATCCCGACGTTTAAAGACTTTCTTCCACACACTTTACTTCGCACAGAAACGGTTCCTATGTGAAGTTTAAACCCAACCTGAAGATGTTTCCACGCAAGGACTCGCTTTTGTTTGGTTCTCCCAGTTAATTTTATTTATTCTTTTGTCCTCGCCCCTCTTTCAAGTCTTTTGCTTTGTGCATTTGTGCCGCAGTGGCGCAAGTTTTGATTCCCAGCCCCCAGCCAACATTTTTAGAAAGGTACCCCGCTCGGAGACTCCAAGGCAACCCCTAAGACGCGCGGGCACACGCACTCAACACGCGCACCCCTGGGCCCCGCACCCCAAAGGCGGCCAAAGCAGTGAAGCGCGGAGGAGGCCATTTGAGGTTGAGCTCTATAAGTCTTTCCTTAGGGGAGGAAAGGAAGTGGCTGGCGCTATACACTCTTCAAAAGTGGCACCTCCCCCCTTTATTTTTGCAAGGGGAGGATGTCAATTTGCCGCTAAGAGCGCACTTTCAAGTCGTGTTTCCAATCGAGGGCAGACTGCCGCTCTGCTCTTCTAAGTCTCTACAGAAAAGACTCATTAGCGGCTATGCCTTTTTAAAAAGTCACCTTTTCTGATGACTCTCTTAAGAGGCATTCCTTTTCGCGAAAAGGGACTGTTTTATGTCTACGCGCTTTAAAAATTAATTCTTTTGTGACCCATAAACTGTTTCTTGGTCCTATCTTAGTCAACGTCATTCATTTATGAGAGAGCTAGGCGGGTTTTGGCTAAGGGCTGATAAGTCATTTATTTTGGAGAAAGAGCAATCCCTTTATGTTTGGCTAAGCTCCTAGAAAAAGTCTTTTTTTTCTTTAATGAGAAAATGATGCCGCTTTTCGGCTACCAGACTGTAAGACGTTCCTTTTATTAAAAAAAAAAAAGCTAGGCAGAATTTTCCATACCTACCATCTTCACATCCAGCAGGTGCTGGCTGAGCACGGCCCCAGAAGTAGGGCGGGAAGGAAGGGCGGGGAGGCGAGGGGCAGGGGAAATTATGTGGGAGACCCTGAGCGCTCCGTGGCGCGCTGCGATCTCCTCTTTGCGCCAAGGGTCGGGTCCCCAAGGATTAGGGCCAACCTGGCAAGGATCCAGACCTGGAGCCCCCAGAGATGGGAGCGCAGCGGTGCCAGACCACGCGAGAAGTCCGAAGCGGGCTCCGGGCTTTGCCGCTCGATTCAGACCGCTCCTCCTGGCTAACCCGAGAATCCGGAGTGTGATCTTTTCTCAACCCCTGCCCCAATCTTAAGAGTTTGTCTCAGCTTCGCTGAAGCTGTATCCGTTAAAGCGAAAGACCTCTTTGCACGGCCAATATCGGGCAAATTCACGCGCGGACACTTTTCTGACAGAAGTGAAGAGTTTTCTTAAAGTAACCAAGGCAAGCCGACTGGTGGCTATGCCAAAAAGAGATTCTAGCTGCTCTCACCTCCGGGGTTTGCTCTTATCTCCAGGGAAGAGATGGGGGAAGGGGGAAGGGAGGACACGGGAAGCGTCTCTAAAACCACTCTGTCGTCCTAGTGAAGACCCTGAGAGCAGGCAGCCGGAAGCCTCCGCGCACTAAGTGTGGGACTCACGCTTCACACGCCGCACTCTGTTCTGGACCCCGTACCGGATACTTACCTTGTTATCCACGCCACTAGAGTAGAAATGAGGTGGTAGGCAAAAAAGAGAAAAGGCTTCTGCTCGCTCCACGGAGACTGCGATTGCTGTAGCGGGTCTCTGCCGCCACAGCTTGCAGTCCGCGGAGCAGTTGGAGTTGAAAAGGCTTCCTTTTAGGCTGCTTGGGCCGCCCGGGTTGCCTGGGGTTGCCTGGGCTGCCTGTGACGCCGTTGCCGCTGCCACTCTACGCACTCTGTTTCAGCTGGCTTTCTGCTTTGCCGCCCTGGTCGCTGCGTGCAGCTCAAGCTCACGGCTCCTCCCGCCCTGACAGTTCGCCGACTGCATGGAGCCAGGGCCGAGCCAGCCCTTTTCAATGGCGAGGGGGAGGGACTCGATAGAGGGGGAGAAGGGGGAAGGAAGGGGGGTGAGCGAGTGGAAGGCGGGCAGGGGGAGAGAAGTGAACCAGTGCCCTGGCCGCCTGCTGGGAGGGGATGGCGCAGCACCACCTGCTGGGTACCCCCCTCTGGCCCCCACTCCTTGCACCCCAAATCCCCCACCGCTTCGGGGGCGGCCCCTCCAGGCTGACGGGGAACCCAGAAAGAAAGGCGGGGGCGAGATGGAGGTAAGCTTAGGAAGTTACTGTTCGCCGCCCCAAGCAGGCGACAGAAAGCGTGCTGGCTGCACCCCCGCCTGCGGGACCCGCTGCTGGGAAAAACGCGCCGCTGTCTGGCTTCCCGCTTTGCTGAGCGAAACCGAGAGCACGTTCCGCTCCGCTCGGTCCTCCGCTCGCCGCTCTCTTTGGCTTCCCTTTAAGTTGAACTCATTCACATTATCTTACAGAAGTTTTATTTTTCTTGTTATGTGTGCTTTTCTCGCGATCCCGCTGACCGCCCTCAGTCCGCTAGAGAACGAACATTCAGCAGCACCATTTTCTCATACAAAGGATACTTAAGGCAGACTAGTGGAAGTAGGGGCAAAGCCGCAGTTGGAGCTGAGAGACTGTCTCTGCATATATTACACTCTGCTGTGAACCGGGTCTAATCCTTCGATTTCCTTCAGACGGATGTCTGGGGGTGGCGGAGAGAGGAGTGAGGGGGGAAACCTAGCATCTGGCTACCCCAGAGAGCAAGTACGAGTGAGCCTAAGCAGGTTTGGGCTTTGGGCTGCTTTAGTGGGGTCCAGCCGCTTCCCTGCTGGGGACCAGGCAGCATTGCGGGCGTAGACAGCGCGTTTCAGTGGTGTAGGAAAGGATGCAGAAGAGGGAGGAACCCAGCCGCAAGACTGATGCTTGCCAGCGCGCTCTGGCTGCCTAGTCGGTGACGCCCGGGCGGGCATCGCGGTGCCAGGTCTTCCAAGACCACTAGAGAGATCAGGGGCAGTCTGGCTGGTTTGTGACTCGGAAAGGTTGTGGGTATCTAGAAGCAGGGCTAATTCCCCCGTCCCTGTTATGGAATTACAAGCAAATAGCAACACCAACCAAAACCTTCCCTGCTGGTCTACTCTGATTACTACTCCAAGGAGCAAGTCCTTCACTTTACCCAGAGGCTGGAGAATGAACGAGGTGAATGCTTTAAATTTTTCCCCAGAAAAAATGTAGTATTTTAGGTTTAGGTTTTAGCATCCGTTTTCCATGCTTAACCAATAGAAAAACTTATCTTTCTAGTGGTCTGCTTTGTTTTGGGAAGGAGGAAGCTCTCTTTCCTGAAATAAAAGAAGGAAAAGTAGATAATGTTTCCAGGCGCCAAGAGCGCAGTATTCATTTTTATTTTTGTCTACTGAATGGTAGGGGGAATACATCTGCATAGGGATAGAACATCAAGAAGGGAAAATTTGTGCCAATTATCGTGAGTTGATTTTGTCTAATAGCTTATTCATGGAAAGTTATTATTATTATTATTGAAGGGCAAATCTTTCTGACTTTTCCCCCCAGTATACCCCTTATCTTCATAACTGCCTTCTTTCCAATTCCTGACATTTTGAAAGGTTAGAACCCTAGTTCAGCTAATCCTCACATCACCTTTTGTTTTTCCTCTTGCTTTTTCTTTTCTTTTCTTTTTTTAACATTTACAGCCACTACCAGAAGGAATAATAGCAACGCAGTTCAGTGCAGTCTGCATGAAAAGAGGATACAGGAAGTATTTACTGTTACATTTTACTCCTCATGTAACTCTGCTTCCATTAGTCACGGTATCCAGCACATGCATTGTCCTCTTCTTGGGAGCTAGGAGATGTCTTGCAGTTGAAATCAGAAGTTGTCAAATGGTTATAGTTTACAGCTCTGACTCTTGGGATTTGCACTGCTACATGAGACTCAGCCATAGATTATGGCAGGAAGTCAATGAAAATAAAATCAGTGATTGATCCAGGAAAGTGTGGCAAAGCCATGCTGTGGAGGCCCTCTCAGAGCTTTACTAATCATTCATAACATCCACCTTAGACATCAATTAATTGATGTGTTAAGATTTCCATCTAAACACAAGGCAAGAGGAGAGAACTGTCCAGTGACTATTATGAAGTATTTAAAGTTATCAAGGCAGACTCATGAGGTTAATATTAATTATCTACATTTTACAGTTTCTAGAACTGAAGATCACAGACAGGTGATTTGCACAAGATCATGGCACTGAAGAGTAGGAGACTCTGGATTTTCATTTAGAGTATAACTCTAAACTTTAGCTACATGCTTACTTTACAATAAATCTGGATTATTCTATATATACAGCACAACATTTAATCTTAAGTGTCTCGTACAGTAGAAAATGATCTCTGTAGATTAGAAACATTACTTCCAGACCTAGTTCAACTAAGTAACCCAGAAAGTCATCTGAGAAATTCAGTTTGTTGGTAAAAGTGTCAGAAATCCATTTGAAAATAATGAAAAAATGTTCCCATTTTCTCTTCCTTGTTCTGTCTGATGGTGGCACCAATGAGCAACGGAATAACCAAAAGCCAGGCCACCCAGCAAAAGCTCTTTACTTGGTGCTCTAACTCTAAAAGGACTGATCAGGACTCTACTCTGCTTGCACACAGAGAGAAGTCCTTGACTGAATGCCTTTTATGCACCATTTGCATTATATACATTGTCCTAGTAATCCTCAAAACCACTCTATGAGATAGGTATTATTAGCTTCTTTTTTGTTTGTTTAACAAATGAGGAAACAGAGACTCACAGAGACTAGGTAAAATGCCCAAGGTTATAGAGATATAGAGTTGGGAAATTCAAACCCATGTCATTTCCAGTTCACTATGCTGACTCTCAGCATATGGTCTTCAGATTGTGTGATTACACATTTTCAGAATTTGCATAACATCAAAAATTTTATAATTAACAAAAGGAAACTTTAGGAATTGTTTTTTGTAGGAGATGCCATGAACAAACTGCTGTATTTATTGCATTTGTTTATTCAGTGTTCCAATTTGGAACTTTAACCAAGGTTCTACTAAGATTAGAAAAAGGAAGTTATGGAAATGTGTACCCATAAACATGGAAATATGTGCAATCTCTAAGGATTAAACTATAAAATCATCATATAATTATAGAATGGCTCATACAAGAAAATTAAAATACTTCAATGAGTTAGGATGTTTCTCAGGTCAGTGAGAATTGATTAAAACTGAGAAATAATGTGGTAATCTGAAGAAAGGGTTGATCAGCTGTGCAGACCTAACAAAAGAAGCCTCAAAGAGATGAGTATTGGTAACTCTTATCCGTGTACATTTTCATCTCACTGGCAAAAACCACTCTTGATATGAGATTGATGAAGCTAATCATATACTCTGCAATTTCAGTTGCCTTTGCATTGAAACACCTCGTATCAAGCAGTCTACCATCTGATTGTGATTTGCTTTCCCATATACACTGTTTAGAGAGAGAATGCATAGGTCTTGAAGATGGATGAAACTATGTGCCAGTTATTTTACATCAAATTCCATTCATCTTTAGGTCGTCCACAATAACTTGTACCTATATTACACATGAATACTATAATCAATAACTTATCACTGTTATTGAGAAAGTAGGTGTTTGTACGGACAGAAAACTGTAAAAATGGATAAATTACATTCTCTGTGATATTTTTCATATTTAATGTTAACCATCAACAGCAGTTGAAATTAGTAAGAGGCAGTAAAGCCTAATGATTAAGAAAATAACTTTAGTTTTAAACCAAATTTGGAATTCTGGCTCTGGCATTTTCTAGTTGTGTGTCTGTGGGCAAATTAATCTCTAGACCTGTATGTATAAGACAGAGACTAGCCACATGTGCTGCTGAGCATTTGAAACTTGACTAACCCAAACTGAGATGCGCTGTAAGTATAAAATGCATACCCTATTTTGAAGAGTTAGCACATGTACATACACACATGTATATGAAATATGTAAGTAATATTTTTATATAAATTGTATGATGAAATGGTTATATTTTGAATAACAGATTAAATAAAATATTATTAAATTAAAAAAAATATTATTAAATTAATTTAACCTGATTATTTTCCATATTTTAATGGGCTGCTAGAACATTTTAAATTATATATGTGGTTTTAATTATATTTTTGTTGTAGGGATCTATCCTAAGAAGCTTTAATTTCTTCATCTAAAACTGGGGATGATAATCTTATTTAGCTCAAATTGTTGTAATGATATTTAAATAAAATAATGTACCTCAAATGCTTAGCACAGTGCTTGACTTTTAGTTTAAAAGCTGTCACTCTCCAAGAGTTAGGAAATAAAGATAAGTAAAATTACAAAACAAAATCTGTAATCCTGAATGGGTTAGGGACTGCTCAAAGAGAAGGCTTTAGTTACGAATTAGTTTTCTTTATCTCAAGTGAAAGCATTCTAATTCTTTCGAAAAACAAAGGCAAGCATATATGTCTGGTTGTGGGGGGAGAACGATATTTGTGACATACAAAAATAATAATGTGCATGCAAGTGTTTTGAACAGTTCAAGGTACTTTCTCAATTCCAAATATTTTTACTACCGTAATTTGTGAGGCACTTTTACATTTAATTGGTAGACATTTCTAGTGTTGGGGCATTCAGGTCACATGAATAAGGCTGAAAGGCAAATACTTTTCTGCAGATACGAAAATGGGAGAAAGCGTAGTAGTTCACTGTGCCTAGCTGATGACAAAAGTGCATAGCTCAACTGGAGACACTAGAGGGTGCTATTAGTGAGGGCTTAGAAAGATTAACAAAGTCAACACCCTTCCCCCTCTCCACTGCTATAGATTATAAGAATTTGAAAAGGGCATATCTGTGAAAAGAAACTAACACTTCTCCATTTCCTCCTGGACATGACTTGCAAGATTTTTTTTTTTTTTTTTAGTCTTGAGACTGCCCTTACAACATTCCCCAAATAATAAAATATTAGAAGTTTGCTATAGTACTTGGGCAAATAATTGAGAAAAGTTTGAAATTGTTCCCTGCTCTGGGAAAAACACTACCAAAGTCCAGGGAAGGGAGTAGGAGAAATAAAAATACACAAGAAAGGGCTTCCAATGAAGGAAAGACTCCAATAACATCTATAATTAAGTTGGGGTGGGAAAATTGTTTGATAGTCATACCATATAATATTTTGTCTCTCTCTCCCTAGGCTTGAACAGCTACACACTTGCAGAGGATGAAACTGCAGCTGAATTTCTTTCATTAGAACCTGGAAATTACAGTCTTATGTGTATAACTGAACTTTGCTGAAACACTGAACACTGATTAATGCAATTAAATGAATACAGGTACCTGGTGTTGTCCTCAAGGCTGCAGTTTCCTAATAAAGAATGCACTTCTACTGTACTCTCATTTTTTTTCTTTTTTACAGATAAGTAGTTGCAAACTGTACCAGATGAGGCTTTTCATTTGTGTGTTATTTGCCTGTATTGTGATGTAAGCACCCAAGCAGGGAGAAGTATTGTGTATTTTAAAGCGTAGAAGGATCAGAATACTATTGATGGTTTGTATCCTTCTTATTTCCTTAGGACAGGCTTTAGCTTGAGTTATCCAGATATTGCCTGGTGAGGTGAAAGATTCAAAGAGATTTTGATTGATAAGGAAAGCAGAATTCCTTTTTGTTGTTTCTTTTAACATTGAGATTGAATTTTTTCCACCCTGCCAAAACTCCTATGTGGTCATGTCTTCAGGAAGTAGGAATCAGGGACTGCTTTAAATTTAGGAAATACACACACTATGAAAATAATCACATAATGTTTCCAAAGCAATATGTTGGGATTGATGAAAATATACATTTTTAAAGAATCCTGAATTAATCCCATACTGCTCTGAGCGTTCTTTATTTTTTAAGCCTATTTATTTCTATTATAAGATATGACTATGACATAAGGAGATTTAACTTTTGTATGGTTTGTAAAATCAGTTATATTTTCTAATGTATGATAACAAATATACTGTGGATTTCATTGAAACATGTAGGAAAACTGCTTTAAGTTTTGTTTTTGTTTTTAATTAACAAACAACCATGGCTGTGGTTTAGTCAAAGAAGTGTTTAATAGATGACTACTTTGAGCCATTTTTCATTGACTGGGGTGCTTTAGAAATCTCATTTTAAGTGATTAGACTGCATTTAGATAATCAACATAGGGTTTCTGTTTTCTTTTAAGACTGAACAGTTTTATCTCATCATTACTGAAACTCAGCTAAATGTCAATTTATTTGGATAAAATACAAAAAACAAGAATTCTTCTTAGTTGCCAAAATACAGCTGGTCTCAACTATTCATTTTAAATTTCCTGCCACACAAGGTGAAGAATGGTGATTCATTTTACTTTTGAACAACAACAACAGAAAACCACACAATCAAAAACAATGAGTTGAATCTTTGAATTAATTTTTCTTTCTTGACTAACTTCTAAATAAAGTGAAACCACAGATTCAGTCTGGCACACTATTGACTCTATCATGGTTATCTTTTTTGTCAGGCTAGATAGGGAAGGAAAAGTGTTTGGAACATAGAAGTGCTCTCCTTTTAAGGAAAAAAAAACTGTATACAAAACTGGCAATGAAAATGAAATATTGTTCCTGGATTCCTTCCATTGTGAATATTGTTATTATTAGGCTCCATTTTCCTTACATCTGTTGTTGGAGCTCAAAGCACTAAAGGAGCTTCACCTTCAGACTGAACCTAATCCTGTCATACCGAAAAATCCTTCAAAAATTTCCACCTTGTCAGATGGGTTTTCAGATTTGATGTCTTTTCAGACCCACTGTTCAGTGTGCTTGTGGTGAATCCAACAAATCTGAATTTTACTCCAAGTCCAATACTGGTGATGTAGTTTGTGCAGTTAGCCATCTACCTCAGATATGTGAGTGGCACTTTAGTACCCACTGCTAGGACAAGAGTGCAGACTCTGATAATCAGTTCAAGCATTGGCATATTGTTTACTTTCCACCTGTCTATTTCCCTGGTGCCCTAGTCTCCGTATCAATGAAATATTACCTGCTTGGCTAAGGGTCATGATCCCAACAGGACATCTTTCTTAGAAATGTCCTATAAATACCAAAATAACTTACGATTCTAGCCTCACATTTTATGTTTTACATTCTTGGACCATTTATTCTATAGAAGATGCTTAAGTGGGTAAGGTATGTTTGTTGATAAACCTTTTGCACTTCATCACATTAAGTAATGATATTCAACAATGGTTATTATTCTTGTAGAGTACAACTGAATTACTTAACACCCACACTTTCACGCCCATCAATTATAGATTATTCTCCAAAAACAAGCATAGAGATGTAACAATCATAGAAAAATTACAAATAAAATATCAGAAAGTGTGAAAATAACTTTGTCATAAACTTGTTAAATGACAGAGGTTTCTAACTGTCCTATGAATGAATAAAATTTTCCCCTTTTTACAAGGATCACTTTGGGTAGGGAGCCTGAATCGATTTCTGAAAATGCAGTAGTATTTTACAAGATAGGATGTGAGGTAACTTTGAAGCATACATCAATTAGTGACACGGACAATGAAATGTATATCTCCAAATGTAGTGAAGGACCTCAAGAATTATATACTTATATTGAAAGTATTAAACTCTTATTTGTCAGCTATTGTTGTAAACTTACATCTCATGGAGAATTGAATATTACTATAACTTATACTAAATTAAATTTGTTTTTAACTCTGTCATTCTAGTCTCTTCTTCTTCTAAGGTCTTTGTGAGTTAACAATGAATAAAAATAAATTAAATTTTCTCTGAGATACAGTGATTGATTCTTATACTTTACAGAACACCTACAGCATGAGATGCAGTCTTAACTGGCAAAATGTCTGATAAACAATATCTTTATTGTTACATTATATTTGCTCTACCAAGAAGTTATCAATTATAATCCAATAAATTCTTATCGAAACTTACTTAGGTTAGAGTTCTATTCAACTAATAATAAATGAAAAGACATTTTAAAACTAGAAGATAGTCTTTTGTCTCCAAAGCATATGTGTCTCTAGGAAGAAAAATGGAAAGAGAAGAAGGGGTATGAAGAATAGACCACCTCAGGGTCCTTGAGGGAAGCAAGGCAGTACAGGTCCCTTTTCCTTTTAAAATTATTTTGTAAAGTTTCTCCTTCAACTTCACTATCATTACTTTTAAAACTTATTTTATGCAACTTCTGTTTCAAATTTTTACAACTTTTAAGTATTCCAGCAGGGTAAAATGCTCACACGGAGACTGGTGTGGGGCCAAGTGGAAGTGACAACAGAAAGGCAATTGAAGTCACTATTCTCTTCACAGTGACTTTTCATAAGGCAGACTCTGGAAAGAAACAAAAGGAATTATCAGTTAGGAATACTGGACAGATACAGGTAGATGTTCAAACCCCATCTCCAACCTCTTAACCTCTTTACTTTGAGCTGCCAGTCCTGAGTTCCAGCAATGTAGTTTGCAGTAGAAATACAAGTCAGCAGGGAAAGGGCGGTGATGGTGTGTGTGCTGTCTGAGGACCTTTGTTGTTGTTGTTGCTGTTTAGTTGCTAAGTCATGTCCTACTCTTCTGCAACCTGATGGGCTTTATTTAGCCCACCAGGGTCCTCTATCCAGGAGATTTTCCAGGCAAGAATATTAGAGTGGGTTGCCATTTCCTTCTCCAGGGGATCTTCCCCACCCAGGGATAGAACTCATATCTCCTGCATTGGTAGGTGGATTCTTTACCACTGAGCCACAAGGGAAGCCCCTGAGGCCCTTCAAATGACAACAAAGGAACAAGTTTGGAGTTGGGAGAGGTGGGGACATGCCCAGAGGGGAAACAGGTTTATTTAGAGAAGGACTTCCTATGTCTTTAATATGCAAATTTGTGGCAAGGGCCTGTGAAGAGTTTATTCAGCCAGGGAACCCTTTTGAAATAGTATGAAAAGTGTTGCTAGTTAGTTTTAGAAGCACCTCTCTGAACTCTTCAAACCTGCCTACCCCATGGTGATAAGGTTAATCTTTTTCCGTATAGCTGTGTCATGCTATTAATATTAACATTCATGTCACACTTGATGTGCTGCTGTTCAAAACAGACCGGACCCCATTTCAAAACTGGGGATAAGAGGAGCAATTTGTGGATATGGAAACGAAAAGGAATATATTGAAGAAATCTGTGCATTGTAGCACAATAATGAGAGGTTCTATTGTAACTTCTGCCATAATATTTTACCTTTTTTGTCTGGAACTTGTCTAGAACACAATTTTAATGTAAACTGCTCTCCTAAAAATTCTTTGCCTATATTCTTGCATCATGGCATAATGGGAACAGAGTCTAGAAAACTTGGATTCAATTTGTGATTCTGTGGCATTCTAGCTGCAGAACATTTGATAAGTTACTTTAACTCTCTAAATTCCAATTTCAATAACTGTGTATTGAGAAATATAATTACCTTGAGAATTGTCATGAGGAGTAAATGAGATGATGAACATAAACACAACTAATGGAGTACCTGACATAGATAGTTTAACATAGTTGGATGCTCCAATAGATTAGACTTCATTACACACCTAAAGCAGTCACTGAGGTAAAAGAAAATGGGGGAGGGGGTAGGGATTGATGTATTATTCATCAAGTCATTTGCTATTTCATGTATTCATTCATACACAAATATTTAATGAAGAAGTATATATTCAAGGCACATTTTAAGGTAAATTAATTCCTTAGATAGTCTTTCCATTTTAATGTGTATTTTATAGATTTGGATGTTGAGTAATACAATGCTGAGTACAGCTGAGTTAATTGAGGGAGGCCAGGAAAAAGGATTGGTAACCTCAGCTTATTTGCAGAAAATAAATATCACCTCCTACCCCACCTCCTACCATATAACTTACATCTTCACTGGGGAGCCATTTGCCCTCAAGTACACTCCAAAATTAAAATTAATGCTTTGTATTAATGTGTGTATATTTATGTGTGTATATATATGTATATACATATAGATAGATAAATAGATATAGATAGATAGACAGATATTTTAAAATAGTTGTCACTAGTTTAGACTATTTGAACAGCCACATAGTGATAGAATGATCGATGTAAACAGAAACAGATTTATTATGAAGCAAATGAAATTTTAGCTTAAAACCCCCAATGCACGTAGATCTCTTCTGAGAACTGGTATTAGAAAATCATTATAGGGAGAGATAATCAAATGATATGTAGCCAAAAATGTTAGGAAAAAAAAACTATTGTAGAGATATATCAAGCAGTTTATTTATATATGTATGCAATTGCAACTTTTGTGATGGCAGCTTTTATAAATTTGTCATTTGTTGTCATTCTTTCTCTTTATTTGGCTGTACTGTGCAGCTTGCAGGATCTTAGTTCCCTGGCCAGAGATTGAACCCACATCCTTGGCAGTGAAAGTGCAGGGTCCTAACTATTGGACTGCCAGGGAATTCCTGTTGTGATTCTTTTTTGTGCGTAAATTAATATTTTGTTCATACCAAATTTTGCATTGGTAATTTTATATCCTTTTGTTACAGAGAGCCCCTGTGTTTAAGCTCCATATTCCAGAATACCAAGAATCACCCCCTACTTTCAGTGTCAAAATACTTCCCTTTTGTTCTTCCAAGAGGAAATAAAAATACCATTAAAAGTAGAATTTAAGGTATAGGCTTGGGTCTTTACTGAGTGGATTGATTTAAGCCTACAAAATGACTTCAATTTTTGATTTTGAAAAGATTGTGATCATTTCTTTTACCTTCTACAATATGATTGTTAGCCGTATCAGCAACTAAAGGGAAAATAAAAACAAAATCTCCAAATACTTATGGAAGAGATCTCAGTTGTTTAATTAAAGGGCAAAAAACATGCAATCTGTACAATATGGAACTCTGAAAACTAGGAGGGACCCTTATCGTCTTAGAAATTATAAAATTTGTTCAAGTTTTGGACTTTCGGTCATAGGATATTTTTCTTCTCAGATAATCATCTGTCATGTTTAAAGGATACATGACATTCCTGAGAAATCAAATTAAACGGAATTTTGTATTGAACATAAAATAGAAAACTATCAAATCAGTCTTTCTTTTGAGTTCTATGATGACAGTTCTCTCTTGGATTAGATTTTTTTCCACTTTAAACTTCTAAGTATATTGTATTCCACACAAAGGAGCATTAGTCAAGCTTCAAAACTTTTCTTCAGAACAGTTGTCATTTTTGTTATTTTTAAATGACAAGAGATTGGAAGCAGTGCAATGATTTTATCCACTCCAATTGAGATTCTGTGCCATTATTTAAAATCTGCTCTGAGAAGAAAAATGGAATCATAATTCATAGACTAAATTAAAATGAATAGGATTCTTATATGAAAATAGAGGAATTAGATTTTAGTAGATAATAATAGTGCAAGAAAGTCTTGTTTTTATGTTTGTTGTAATACTATACATAGTATTTTTCGATTAAAAAATGATTGATACCAGAATAAGAAAAAGAGCAGTTTGAAATTTGTTAAAGGGAAACATTTGTTAAAAGTATGATTAAATCTTGAGTATTTCCTCTTGGGAAAGTTCCTTTAAGTAAAGTATGTATTTAGAGGAATGGCTTAAGATCTGTTAGTTAATAATGATGAACAGTGTGCTGCCCACATTGTGTATGATCCTGCTTGCTCCTTTTAAAATAAAAAATAGCATCAGTGACAGGTTTCCTTTAAGATAAAAAAAAAAAATAGACATTTGTTAGAGGGTTGGTTAATGGCAAAGGGCCTAGTGTGGGTGGAAACAAAATATTTTTTTTCTGTGCAAAATTAACTGGCCTATATATGACTCAAATCCATGGCCTTGGACTCATTAGCACAATGCTCTAACTAATTAAACTAATGAATCTCAAAATAATGGCAAATCCTCAGTTTGAAAGAATAAGGTTCTTCTTTAACTTGGCTTGTTAAAACAGATACAGACTATTAAGCAAGGATGCCAAAAATGTGCTAACACTTCCTGAAATCATAATGACAATAGGGAGAAAGAATTGTCTTTCTCTTTTTTCCTCCTGGTACTTGTTCATAGTGGCAGAGAATGTCATAAATTAGCATTCGATAGTCTACTGGCCAAGGGTTGATAATACTAATTAAATATGAAAGAATATAGGGGGAACTCAAAAATAGAGATAAAGATCAGAAATGGTGGGCATTGTTAAATACTATGTTTGTATGCTCATAAACAAAGTTGGAAACATAAGAAATGTAATATGTTTTCTATTTGAGACATTTGGTGCTGAGTCGGAGGTCAGGTACCACCAAATCTAGTATTGTGGGATCAACACATCTAAATTGGGCAATTAAATCTTTTGCTCATTGATCATTTTAGTGATTTTAAGTACAAGAGACCTGAGGACTGATCCATAAGTTTGCTTATTAAGCTACCTTAAAGATTTATTCAGACAACCATATAACCCTTGCTATTAGTTCAATGATACTTTTACATAGAATAATGTCTTCCAAAGTATGTTCCTTAGATTTGTAATTAATATTAGCTTTAAAAGCTCTGAGATGTGTTACAACAAAGAAATTGGTACAACAGTTTCTAGCCCAGAATTTTCCCAAATTAATCACCTGTGGAATCTGTCTTTTTCTTTTTATTATTGCTCTGTTGAACTCATTTTGAGACATGGTGACTTATAAGCTAATTATAGTCTTACTGAGAAAATATATAAAAGAATAGATGAAAATTACTTGTATATTGAAGGAATATCACAAGGAAGAAACTGAGGCCCAATTATGTTAGGAATTGCTTCCTTTATTTAAAAATGAAATATTTTTATTTTTATTAAAATATAAAAATGTAAATTTTTTATAAAAATTTATAAAATTTTGATATATAAAATTATGCAATATATTTTAAGTGACTAAAATCAAATTAATAGATTTAAGTAGCAATTCTTTAAAATCTATGCATTTGAGCTAGAGTGTCTTCATTATGAGTCAAAACATGCATGAATACAAAAGAAGCAATATCAGATACATGGTCAAAGTACAATTCCTGCTAAATTGCTTTCTGCCTAATTAAAATTTTCCTTATAGTAGTTTTCTTTCACTTCTTGCCTCAAACCTCTGTTATGTTGTCTTATACTATTTTGTTGCTAAGTAGCACCCCTGAGAAGACTGATTGAAAAATAGTTTGAAAAATGATTTCAGATGATAGTCACAGTGTAAGTGAATCTCATTTTATTTTATCATAATTTCCTTGTCTTTGTTTTGTTAAGAGATTTTTTTTTTTTTGCAGACATGAAGGGGAACTCTCATGTATTCCCATGTATATAATTCAGCAAATCGCTCATCTACCAATTTTATAGATTATTGACATACTAAGAGATTATAGTGTCACGTTTCAATTTTGGCTGTTGACAGCCAAACCAACAGACATTAAAGCCACATATTTAAATCACTGTTTGTTTCTGTTAAGATTAAAAACAATGTTCACATAGGAGATATTGAAAGTAAGACACTTATTTTTAGTAGTTTTATTAAATGCTCCACAGGAAATAATATACTTAAAGTATCTATGACATTACAGGTTCATTCTGCTTACCAAAGTAGTTTTTGAAAAATAATGAAGGAATTTATAGTACCAAGTTTGTCATTTCTATTTGTATTCCTGTTTAAATCTATCAGATATATTCTTTTCTGAAATTAACCTGACTCAGATATACATATGGGCTTTCAATTAATTTTAAAATTATGTTTCTAATTGGATAACAAAATATTCCCTCATAGCTGTAAATGGTTGCTTCTATGGTAAACTTTATCATAAGTTTAAGACAAATGCAAGTTTTCTTTCAAGTGGAATTCTGAATTCATGTAGTTTATATGCTGGTGCACAGGAGATGCATGTCCATTAATTACATATCTCTTTGGAATAGTGGCACTACCTATTTTTAGCACACTTAAGACCATTTTTTTAAATTATTTATTTATTATATTTTTAGCTGTCCTGGGTCTTTGTTGCTCCACAGGCTTTTCTCTAGTTGTGACAAATGGGGGCTACTCTCTAGTTACTGTGCACAGGCTTCTCATTGTGGTAGCTTCTCTTGTGATGCACAGGCTCTAGGGATCCCAGGCTTCAATAGTTGCAGCAT
Organism: Giraffa tippelskirchi; assembly: GCF_054371585.1. Classification (NCBI taxonomy): domain Eukaryota; kingdom Metazoa; phylum Chordata; class Mammalia; order Artiodactyla; family Giraffidae; genus Giraffa; species Giraffa tippelskirchi. The sequence continues at coordinate 68,882,988 of NC_137289.1, forward strand.
ATGCAACTACAGTTGCGGTTCCTGGGCTCTAGAGCACAGGCTTAGACTCAATAGTTGTGGTGCCCGGGCTTAGTCACTCTGTGGCATGTGGGATTTTCTTGGACCAGGACTCAACCCCTGTCTCCTGCATTGGCCAGTGATCCTTTACCACTGAGCCACCAGGGAAGTCCATAACCAACTATTTTTGATATCCTTTTTAGAAGAGCACCTAACTTCCCTGGTGGCTCAGTCAGTTTTGAATCAGCCTGCAATGCAGGAGACCTGGGTTTGATCCCTGGGTCGAGAAGATTCTCTGTAGAAGGAAATGGCAACCCACTCCAGTATAATTGCCTGGGAAATCCCATGGACAGAGGAGCCTAGCAGAGGTCGCAAGAGTCAGACACGATTTAGGGACTAAACCACCATAATCCCAGCCATATAATTCCATGGTCATGAACTTAGTTTTTGTCATTTGAAAGGAAATAAATATTGTGTTCTGAAATGTATCAGTATAATGGGGTCTGGGTCTTTCATAGGTCTAATAATCTCTGTGAGGTATTGACTTTTCTTGGCTTTTATTATAGAATCCATCACTACTGCTATACAAATTTCACAATCACTTTTGGAGCTGGTAATAACTAATACTTTTTGTGATGAGAACACAAGAAGTTGTTTTTCAGTGATGTTTTAAATGAAAAATTAATCTGCTTTAATCTCTAACCAATAAAGTAAAAAAATTAAATACATTTAATGACAGCAAACTTCATTTCATAACTGGGAAGACATTGTGGTCTTTTAAAATATGAAAATCAAAGGACAAATAACACAAATGAAAAAAAGTTGCTATGGCAGTGTTGGATTTGCTTCCTATTCTGTTCTTAGACCATAAAATATTCTATATAAAAAAACAGTGAATGGGTCTTTCTCTTTTTTTGAATGGGTCTTTTTAATTGTCATGATTTTAAACAGGCATTTGAAACTAGAAGGCATATTAATAATCGTCTCCAGTTGTTTTCACACTATTCCTCAGAGTCCTAGGGCTTCAAGGAGATGCATTAGAAACTAAAGAATGAGGTGCTGTGAGAAGCAGAAAGCTTGTTGGGAAAGGTCCTGGGTTATCCTTAGCTTTTTTCTGCTGTGTATGTGTGGCTTCACTTAATATTTTGTACGAACCCAGAGTTTTGCTGCTAAAAAATGAAAAGTAACTTTAAAAAAATCACTGATCTAGGCCATCATCCTCATTTCACAGTTGAGAAAACTGAGGCCCAGTGGATTTAAATAACTTATTTATGATCATACCCGTTTACTGAGTGGCAGACTAAATTGTTCATCAAAGTAACTTGTCAGGATATATTTATTATTCCTTATATTTACATATGATTTTGAGCTTTTCAAAGCAGCCTCACATCTAGTATTTAATTTGATCCTTGAAAAATAACACTATTAAGTAGTTATAGAAAACCTTAATTCAATTTTAGAGATGAGGAAATGCGGTTCAAAGAAATAAAACCACCAGAGTTATACCACATTATTGGTAGAGACAGGATGAAAACTAAGTTCTTTTGACACATAGAAGTTTGCCCTATATCATAGTTTGTTTTAATAACAACTTGCCTAGAAAGTGGCAGTTTACACAAATGTGGCACATGTCCTTACAAAATGCTCATCAGAAGTTCATGATGCTGTTACTATAGACTCAGTACTCACAGAGGGTTTTCTTGTCCTTTATTTTTGTATCTGTGTCTATGTTATTTATTTATTTGTTTATAATTGGAGGATAATTGCTTTCCAATGTTGTGTTGGTTTCTGTCATACATCAACATGAATCAGCCATAGGTATACATATGTCCCTTCCTCCTTGAACCTTCCTCCCTCCTCCCACACCATCCCACCCCTCTAGTTGATCACGAAGAATCAGATTGAGCTCCCTCATCATACAGCAAATTCCCACTGGCTACTATTTTACATATGGTAATGTATATGTTTCAGTTTTACTCTTTCCATTTGTCCCTCCCTCTTCTTCCCCCACTGTGTCCACAAGTCTGTTCTGTATGTCTGTTTCTCTGTTGCTGCCCTACATATAGGTTTATCAGTACCCTTTTTCTAAATTCTATATACGTGTGTTAATATATGATATTGGTTTTCCTCTTTCTGACTTACTTCACTCTGTATAACAGGCTCTAAGTTCATCCACCTCACTAGAACTGACTCAAATGCATTCCTTTGAATGACTGAGTAATATTCCATTGTATATATGTACCACAACTTTTTTATCCATTAATCTGTCAATGAACATCTATGTTTCTTCCATGTCCTGGCTATTATAAATAGTGCTGCAATGAACATTGAGGGTACATGTGTTTTTTAGAATCATGGTTTTTTTCAGGGTATATGGCCAGTAGTGGGATTGCTGGGTCATATGGTAGTTTTATTCCTAGTTTTTAGGAAATCTCCAAACTGTTCTCCATAGTGGCTGTATCAATTTACATTCTCACCAACAGTGCAAGAGTGTTGTCTTTTCTCCATATCCTCTCCAGCATTTATTGTTTGTTGATTTTTTGATCATGGCCATTTTGACCAATGTGAGGTAATACCTCATTGTAGTTTTGATTTGCATTTCTCTAATAATAAGTGATGTTGAGCATCTTTTCATGTGTTTACTAGCCATCTGTATGTCTTCTTTGGGGAAATGTCTATTCAGGTCTCCTGCCCATTTTTTGACTGAGTTGTTTGTTTTTCTAATATTGAGCTGCTTGAGTTGCTTATATATTTTAGAGATTAATCCTTTGTCAATTACTTCATTTGCAATTATTTTCTTCTGTTCTGAGAGTTGTCTTTTCATCTTGTTTATGATTTCCTTTACTATGCAAAAGCTTTTAAGTTTAATTACATTACATTTGTTTATTTTGTTTTTATTTCACCACTCTGGGAGATACATCTAGAAGATCTTTCTGTGATTTATGTCAAAGAGTGTTCTGCCTATATTTTCCTCTTAAGAGTTTTATAGTTTCTGGTCTTACATTTAGGTCTTTAATCCATTTTGAGTTTATCCTTGTGTATGATGTTATGAAGTGTTCTAATTTCCCATTTATCATTGCAACAAAAAGAATAAAATACCTAGGAATAAACTTAACCTAAGTAGACAAAAGAACTGTATACAGAAAACTGTAAGACACTGATAGAAGAAATTAAATGATGTAAACAGATGGACAGATATATCATCTTCCTGAATTGGAAGAATCAGTATTGTAAAAATGACTATACTACCCAAAGTAATCTACAGATTCAATGCAATCCTTATCAAATTACCAATGGCATTTTTCATAGAACTAGAACAAAAAATTTCACAATTCATAGGGAAACACAGAAGACTCCCAAATAGCCAAAGCAATCTTGAGACAGAAGAGTGGAGCTGGAGGAATCAGCCTTCATGACTTCAGACTGTACTACAAAGCTACAGTCATCAAGACAGTATAGTACTGGCACAAAATCAGAAATATAGATCAATGGAACAAGATAGAAAGCCCAGAGGTAAGCCTATGCACCTATGGGCACCTTATCTTTGACAAAAGAGGCAAGAATATATAACGGACAAAAGATAGTCTCTTCAATAAGTGGTGCTGGGAAAACTGGACAGCTATGTATAAAAGAATGGAATTAGAACACTGAGATCTTAAAAATATCTAGGCCCACTTTCTCATCTTATTGATGAAGAAACGGAAACTCAGGCTAAGTAAAAAGGCTTGAATTAAAATTCACATGTCTTAAATTCAGGTCAGCGTTTTTTTCCAAATAAACTTCTTTGCACCTTAATTTATAAACATATAGCTAACTAGTGAAAATACACATTCTTGCCAGAGTTCCAACAACCTTGTTTTTAATTATCTAGCTCTTCTGTTTTACAATGCCAAAAGACCTCATTGCAGTAGGTTTACAGACCCTATAAAATGGATGTGATAAGCCCTTTTATGATTTGCAGTGACCCTGAGATTGCATGTGTGCTCAGTCACTTCAGCCGTGTCTGACTCTTTGCAACCCTCTGGGCTGTAGCCCACCAGACTCTTCTGTCCATGAGATTCTCCTGACAAGAAAATTGGAGTGGGTTCTATGCCCTCCTAGAGGGGATCTTCTCGACCCAGTGATCAAACCTGTATCTCTTGCATATCCTTCAATGGGAGTCAGACTCTTTACTGCTAGGGCCACCCAGGAAGCCCCACCCTAAGGAATAAAGGCATGTTAATGTGCAAGGAGGGGTTATTGTTGTTCAGTCACTCAGTTGTGTCCAACTCTTTGTGACCCAATGGACTGCAGCACATCAGGCTTCCCGGATATCCTTCACTATCTCCTGGAGCTTGCTCAAACTCATGTCTATTGAGTTGCCATCCAGTTATCTTGTCCTTTGTTGTCCTCTTCTCTTCCTTCTTTCAATCTTTCCCAGCATCAGGATTTTTTCCAATGAATCGGCTCTTTGCATCAGATGGCCGAACTATTGGAGTTTCAGCTTCAGCATCAGTCCTTGCAGTGAGTATTCACGGTTGATTCTTTAGGATTGACTGGTTTGATCTCCTTGCAGTCCAAGGAACTCTCAAGAATCTTCTCCAACACCACAGTTCGAAAGCATCAATCCTTAGTCACTCAGCCTTCTTTATTTGCATAGAAATAGTAGTTTTCTTCCTCAATTACTGTGTGAGATTACTAGTGAATAAGTTAATACCCATTTTTCTATCCAGTAGAAAGATTCATTCTCCACGTTTTTTAAATGAGGTGTCAATGCACTAGAAGTTTAACTCTTTTGAAATGTAAAGTTCCCAGACAATTCAGACTCAAGAACTGTACTTATTTAAACGATTGTTTTCTTTCTAAATCTCTACTAGATATATTAAAAGTATTTTTTCAAATGATTACTTTTCTGGGTGCACTCCGTTTCTATTATGTCACCTCAGATGTCTTCTTAATGGTAGAGCTTCTTTCACAGATAAACTTGCAAAAGGAAATGTGATTTAGTGTATCTCAGGTAATAACCTTACCAGCAATTAACCATTGTCTGTATTGGAATTACACAACTACATTCTTGTCAATTAAAATAAGAAATTATTAAAGAAGACCCATTTGAATGATGCAGTTCATTGAGGAAAAATATGCTTCCGATGGTAGCAATAAATTAAGCATAGCAATGCATTCCAGATCAACAATTACGTACAAATTTTTATCAAAATAGACTAAAATTTTCAAACACAGTAAAAATAAAATAAGAGTTTAGGAGAAAGTGAAAAGAACACAGTTTATGATGATACGATCTTTTCAATAAATATGGTTGGGTAGTGTAGGAAAGATTCTAAAAAACAAAGCCACAGGGCAAGGGTGGTAACCCTTGACCCCTAGAGACTATAGCTCAGGACTGCTATGTATGTTCCTGCAGTTTTTCACAGCATTCCAGGTTCACAACTGGAAGCTTAAATCAGATTTGAGCATTCTACAATTTTTTTTTTTTTCTTTTGGAGAAAGCACTACTATGGCAGCCAAATTTTAAGGATCCCTCCACTCCCAAACTCCAGTTAAGAATTTCATGCCCTGGTTTTTCAATCAAACACTTACCTGAATTCTATCAAGAAGGGATTAAGCAGATACAATTAAAGTCCCAAGTCAGTAGAATGTAAAATACCGATATTATCTAGGTGACCCTGACTCCATTAAAAAACAGAGTTTTCTCCTGCTGGACACAGAAAGGAAAATGACAAATCCAAAGAACATGAGGGATTCAACATGCCTTTCTGATGTTGAATATGGAGGAGATCATGTGAAAAGAAATGTGTATAGCCATTAGAAGCTGAAAGCAGCCCCCAGCCAACAACCAACAAGGGAGCAGGAATTTCAGTCCTACTACTTAAGGAACTGGATTCTGCCAGTCACCTGAATGAGCTTGTAAGCAGATTCTTCCCCAAAACCTATACCAAAAGAGCACAGATCTGCTAACACATTGGGTTCAGCCTTGTGACACCTGAGCAGAGAACCCAGCCAAGTCCACCTGGATTTCTGACCTATAGAACTACAAGATAAAAGTGAGTGTTGTTCTATACTACAAAGCTACAGTCATCAAGACAGTAAGATACTGGCACAAAGACAGAAATATAGATCAGTGGAACAAAATAGAAAGCCCAGAGATAAATCCACGCACCTATGGACACATTATCTTTGACAAAGGAGGTAAAAATATACAATGGAGAAAAGACAATCTCTTTAACAAGTGGTGCTGGGAAAACTGATCAACCAGATGCAAAAGAATGAAACCAGAACACTTTTTAACACCATATACAAAAATAAACTCTAAATGGATTAAAGATCTAAATGTAAGACAAGAAACTATAAAGCTCTTAGAGGAAAACATAGGCAGAACAATCTCTGACATAATTCACAACAAGCTCCTCTGTGACCCACCTCCCAGAATAATGGAAATAAAAACAAAAATAAACAAATGGAAGCTAATTAAAGCTTCTGCACAACGAAGGAAACTATAAACAAGGGAGCCTACTATACAGAGAGAAGTATGTCAGAAAGAGAAACATCAATACAGTATATTAATGCATATATATGGAATTTAGAAAGACAGTAACGATGATCCTATATGCAAGGCAGCAAAAGAGACACAGATGTAAAGAACAGACTTTTGGACTCTGTGGGAGAAAGCAAAAGGTGGTATGATTTGAGAGGGTAGTACTGAAACATGTATATTACCATATGTAAAACAGATGACCAGAGCAAGTTTGATGCATGAAACAGGGCATTCAAAGCCAGTGCTCTGGGCCAACCCAGAGGGATGGGGCTGGGGAGGGAGGTGGAAGAGGGGGTTCAGGATGGGGGGACACATGTGTACCCATGGCTGATTCATATTGATGCATGGTAAAAACCATCACAATATTATAAAGTAATTATCCTCCAGTTAAAGCAATTATTTTTTTTTAAAAATGAGTGTTGTTTTAGGTTACTAAGTTTGTGGCAATTTGTTACGTTAGCAATAGAAAATCAATACAAATGTCTTGAAAATATCATCTGAAGATGCTCTATTAGCTAATAGAGCAAAGCTTTTTGCCCAAATTCTTCAGAAAAGCAGAAGAAAGTCTTATGGGTGACCTATCACATATTTTCTTTTTGATTTTCATTCCAAGTACCATTGCTTTCAGGGGCAATTGGGACAACTATTTGTGCAACTACTGACCTGAAACATTCAATCAAATGTAGAGGGATGTCTGTTCTCATGCTTGTTTTCCCTTTCAATTTCACTTCCTTTTGCACCTTTAATCTCTTCCACAGGACATCATTAAGAGCGACTTTGTGGCAAAACCGTTAATGAGGCTAATTTTTCCATAAACAAAATTTTAGGTAAGACTTTTAATTGTGAATGTCATTAAGTGCTTCTTAGAACCAGCATCCTGTTTGTTGGAAAGAGGTGATAATTCTTTAGGGCTCTGATTGGTCAGTACAGTGTGCCTATAGTGACCAGAGGTTATACGATTTGATATCTAAACTTGTAAACTAAAAATCCAAGCCTTGTAACTAAATAACCCCTTTGAAATAAGGGAGGGCAGAACTCCTGTGATTCATGATACTGATGCTTCAAAAAAAAGATAAAGAAAATATATAGAAACGTGGGTGAGAGGATACCGTTGAAATATTTTCAGTTATTAAAAAATGCAACTTTGTCACCCTTCTATGGAGTTAAACAACTATAAAATAGCTAATAGTTTGTATTTTATCTTCTTTTTCTGCATTCAAAGACAAGACTTTCCTGTTTTGCCAAGATGACATAACAGTTCAACATGTAATAATACAATTGGAGAATAATTTTGTTTAACTCTATTAATTAAAAAAATTTAGTTAACTCAGCATCATTTTTGCATGCAAAACTAAAAATCAAACCAAACCAAATTAAAAAATAGTAGTGTTACATGAAATCTTATAAACATATTTTGTTTACATTTTTAGTATTCTTTATTGTATTTATATTTTGTCAGATTTAGAGATTTCAAATTTCCTGAAAAAATGTCACTACAATTATCAACTCCTGAAATATGAACTCCTGTGACTAGAAACATGTTTAACTTATGAACAGTTTATTTGATTGTCTTTTTAGAGTAGAATATAGTATAGATCTAGCAGTACCCTACTGACTTTAATAACTTAACGCACTTCAAAGAAAAATGTATAATTTTGTCACCTAAGGCCATAATCTCTAATGAAATGGATGAAAATGAAAGTTTCATATGTGCTATGACTAGATGAAGGTAAATTTTATTGTAAACAAAGTGTTATTACAGCAAAGACAGTAGTAGTCCTGTTATGCAGTGATCACTAATCATTATATATAGATTCTAGTACACCCCAAAATAGGAGTGACATTATCTAAAATATTGCAATCAAGCTGGATGGACTCAGGCAGGGTCTAAAATAACACATTAATATATTTGAACATGTAAAGTGCTTGCCCTGAAACTTTTACCACTCATGAATTTCTATTTAAATATCATTCCCTATTTGTGGGATTCAGTGACTAGCTTGTTCTCTGAATCAGTCTCATTTACCTACGTCCTGTGTGTCTCCATTTCATTTCATCTAAACTACTGTTTAGAACTGGAAAATGCACAACATTTAAAAGAAGATCCTTTATCTCTTTAGTAAGTGCCCTCTAGAGAAATGTAATATTGGATTATATTTGGTTTGGCTTATAAATATTGATTATTAATGTGACATGGTGAAGAAAATGATAATTCCTTTGTCTCTATGAACAGAAAATGAAAAATTCTGAAGTCTTATTCTTTAATGTTTATATATACCACTGCGGGGCAGTCATAACAGCTAAAATAGTAAGCTACTTTAAGCAAGCTATTTTTGACTTTCAAACAGTCATGTTTGAAAGTGACTTTCATGTGACTTTCATGTGCTTTAATTCAAAGAAAATCTACATTTAATAATTTTTCTGAGATATTCAAAGTTGTGTATCTCTTTTTGCTAATGGATTTTAGGGGGTTGGTTTATTACCCTTTATTTTTTGCTTATTCTTACCATTTCTTCTTTCTAAAATTAACCTTCAGTTACATCCAAATTGAAATACCAAAGTAATTATTTGTCATTATTTTTTAAAATTGAAATACTGATCCAGAGAATGTCAGATAGTAAATGGAAACCAATCTACATTTCCAAGTGCTGCATTTACTTTCTTCTGCATCATTTAAGAAATAAACTGAGATGTTAATAAAGATATTATAATCATTCTCAGGAAATTTATTATAAATATGGGCTAAAGAGAATTTGTGACATTCTGTATTACCACAGTATTTATATTAGAGAATTATTCCCAAGTGTAGAGCTGACAGGATTTTTATGATGAATTTTTATTTTGAATATTTTTTTCAGTATAATGACAATGTCAACCCCAGTGATAAGCAGGTAACTCCACAGACAAATAGAGAATGAAACTGGAAAATGCAGAAGCAGGCAATAGTAAGGGAAGTTTGATAGCTAGTGTAGAGACTAGCCATGGGATCTTAGGGAGAGAGATTTTTTCTTAGGATGACAACTAGCAAGAGTAATATAAGCTCTGACCCTTGAGTTACTAGAGTCAAGATCATAAGACAAAATATACAGTCATTTATCAAAACTATATTAGAAGATTCTCGGCTTTCAGAATAAAGCAAAATTCAGTTCTCAGGGTATAAAGTCAACTTTGGATTCCTCCTGGCTAATGATGATTGATTTAATAAATATGGCATGGCTAAGCCAGCAGATAGAGGGCAAATAGATGAATCTGAGGAAGAAAAAGGACCTGTAAGGAAGAGACTAACTTTTAAGATCAAAGTGTCTAGACAAGGGTTTCTTAACCTTGACACCTTGGACATTTTGGTCTGGATAATTCCTCATGGTGGGGGCTCTCTTGGGCAGAGTATGATGTTTAGCATTATCCCTGACATCTACTCCACTAGATACAAGTAGCACTCCCCTCCCCGAATTGTGACAATCAAAAATATCTCCAGAAGTTGCAAAATGTCCCCAGAGAGGCAAAACTGCCCCAGGTTGAGAATTATTTGTCTAGAGTATGGGAAACCCTCAGTCTGCTGTAGAGAAAAGCCTAACTATATCATCAAAGTGTTTGAAGTGGAGAACATAAAGCTGTTTCTGACGACCAAAAAAAAGAGAGTCCACTACAAATGGATTTTAAAATGATCTAGTATATGCCCTTGAATATTAGCAAAAATATTACTGACCACAATGATTAATTATGTCTTACCAAAATATGTAAGATATTATCTTTATATGGTCAAGGGTAGAGGTACAGTTGCCAATTAATTTGAGATTTAAATGGTAAATCAACTTCAGTCTATAAATGCACACTTGATAATATAAAACAAAATAGGTTAGTATTAATTGTGCATTTTTTAAGGCAAGTTACTGTAGGAGAAAAAAGTGTAATATTTTACAGTTGTACACAAGAAGCTTATAATCATATCTGGACAGTTAAGATATGCCATAAATTTTAAATACTAACATGAGATTTACAAGGTAAAACAATTGATTAATTACAAAAGTAGTGGCAATAGAAGTTATAAATTCTCAGGAGTTAGAGTATGATTTTGGAACCAAATGGCAAAGATTTTATTGAAGAATGTTGAGTATAAGAAAGATTTTATGAAACTACTCTTCGGGAGATTAGTTTGATAAAGATTAGTATAATGAAATAGGAGTAGAGTGGGAGAAGATGCAAAAAAGTCTTGTTAGAATGGTAGTATCGTAATCCCGTGATGAGAAGAAAAGAATCTGAGCTATTATAGTAGCAATGGGCATTAAAAGGAGGTAACTGATGAAAGATTTGATAGGACTTGTATCAGGGAGGATATAAAGTGTAGAAATTGACTGATACTTTTAGTTCAGATATCTACTTAATGATGATTACATTAGTAGAAATGGAAAACTCGGGATAGAGAGCTGGATTTCAGGGAAAGGCTGACATCTATATTCAATTAGTTATGAGGAAAAACAAGGCATTTATAAGATTGTGTCCGGAAAAAAAAAAAATTGTATCTGTTAGTTTGGAGCTTGGAAAAATCTCCAGAAGAGCTGGAGATATAGATCTGGAAATCATTCACATGCTTTCTATGTGTCAGGTACTGTCCAAACTGCTATATATGTATTAACTAATTAAAACTTCTTAATAACATTAACTAATTAAAACCTTTTAATAACCCTATTCTGGAATAGGAAATGGCAACCGACTCCAGTATTCTTGTGTGGAAAATTCCATGGACAGAGGAGTCTGGTGGGCTACAGTCACACATGTTGAACATGTAGATCATTTGTTGTTGAATAACTATTGGGTAGTAAATTGTTGTTGTTGTTGTTCAGTCACCCAGCCCAGTTGTGTCTGACTCTATTTTGCATATGAGGAAACTGAGGCCCATAGATATTAAGTTACTTGTTCAGGTTCAAGTAACAAAATTAGATCCGTGAGGGGAAACATGAAAAGAAGGGAAAGCAGAACTGGGGGAAAGTGTTCAAGAAGTATAGCATTTTAAGATTCCAAATTCGACATATTTTCAAGCAATCAACAAAGATGCTTGCCTTTACTTAGGAATTTTTATCCTTAAGAGCTCTTGCACATCTATTATCTGATATAAACAGAAGCCAAACTGTGAACCCACAATGTTTCTTTTATGGTAAAATAGCTACATTATAAACATTTAGAAAAGCTAGATTCTTTGCTTGCTTTCCAGTAATTGAATAAATATATACTGTGCTTATTTTCCCCTGGTTTTATTTATTTATTTATTTATTTATTAAATAAATTTATTTATTTTAGTTGGGGGCTAATTACTTTACAATATTGTAGTGGTTTTTGCCATACATTGACATGAATCAGCCATGGGTTTACATGTGTTCCCCATCCTGAACTCCCCTCCCACCTCCTTCCCCATCCCATCCCTCTGGGTTATACCATTGCCCCAGCCCTGAGCATTTGTCTCATGCATTGAACCTGGAATGGTATTCTGTTTCACATATGATAATATACAGGTTTCAATGCTATTCTCTCAGAACTTCCAACCCTCACCTTCTCCCTCAGAGTCCATAAGACTGTTCTATGCATCTGTGTCTCTTATTCTGTCTCGCATATAGGGTTATCATTACCATCTTTCAAATTCCATATATACGCATTAGTATACTGTATTGGTGTTTTTCTTTCTGGCTTACTTCACTCTGTATAATGGGCTCCAGTTTCATCCATCTCAATAGAACTGATTCAAATGCATTCTTTTTAATGGCTGAGTAATATTCCATTGGGTATATGTACCACAGCTTCCTTATCCATTTGTCTGCTGATGGACATCTAGGTTGCTTCCATGTCCTGGCTATTGTAAACAGTGCTGCGATGAACATTGGGGTACACGCGTCTCTTTCAATTCTGGTTTCCTCGGTGTGTATGCCCAGCAGTGGGATTGCTGGGCCGTGTGGCAGTTCTATTCCCAGTTTTTTAAGGCATCTCCACACTGTTCTCCATAGTGGCTGTACTAGTTTGCATTCCCACGAACAGTGTAAGAGGGTTCCCTTTTCTCCACACCCTCTCCAGCATTTATTGCTTGTAGACTTCTGGAGAGCAGCCATTCTGAAGGGCATGAAATGGTACCTCATTGTGGTTTTGATTTGCATTTATCTAATAATGAGTGACGTTGAGCATCTTTTCATGTGTTTGTTGGCCATCTGTATCTCTTCTTTGGAGAAGTGTCTGTTTACTTCTTTGGCCCATTTTTTGATTGGGCCGTTTATTTTTCTGGAATTCAGCTGCAGGAGTTGCTTGTATATTTTTGAGATTAATTGTTTGGTGCTTCGTTTGCTATTATTTTCTCCCATTCTGAAGACTGTCTTTTCACCTTGCTTATAGTTTCCTTTGTTGTGCAAAAGCTTTTAATTTTAATTAGGTCCCATTTGTTTATTTTCGGTTTTATTTCCAATATTCTGGGAGGTGGGTCATGGAGGATCCTACTGTGATTTATGTCAGAGAGTGTTTTGCCTAACTTTTCCTCTAGGAGTTTTATAGTTTCTGGTCTTACGTTTAGATCTTTAATCCATTTTGAGTTTATTTTTGTGTATGGAGTTAGAAAGTGTTCTAGTTTCATTCTTTTACAAGTGGTTGAGTTTTCCCAGCACCACTTGTTAAAGAGATTGTCTTTTCTCCATTGTATATTTTTGCCTCCTTTGTCGAAGATAAGGTGTCCATAGGTGCGTGGATTTATCTCTGGGCTTTCTATTTTGTTCCATTGATCTATATTTCTATCTTGTGCCAGTATACCATGCTATCTTGATGACTGTGGCTTTGTAGTAGAGCCTGAAGTCAGGCAGGTTGATTCCTCCAGTTCCATTCTTCTTTTGCAAGATAGCTTTCACTATTCGAGGTTTCTTATATTTGCATACAAATTGTGAAGTGATTTGTTCTAGTTCTGTGAAAAATACCGTTGGTAGCTTGATAGGGATTGCATTGAATCTATAGATTGCTTTGGGTAGTATACTCATTTTCACTATATTAATTCTTCCAATCCATGAACATGGTATATTTCTCCATCTGTTTGTGTCCTCTTTGATTTCTTTCATCAGTGTTTTATAGTTTTCTATATATAAGTCTTTTGTTTCTTTAGGTAGATATATTCCTAAGTATTTTATTCTTTTTGTTGCAATGGTGAATCGTATTGTTTCCTTAATTTCTGTTTCTGTTTTCTCTTTATTGGTGTATAGGAATGCAAGGGATTTCTGTGTGTTAATTTCATATCCTGCAACTTTACTATATTCATTGATTAGCTCTAGTAATTTTCTGGTAGAATCTTTAGGGTTTTCTATGTAGAGGATCATGTCATCTGCAAACAGTGAGAGTTTTACTTCTTCTTTTCCTATCTGGATTCCTTTTACTTCTTTTTCACCTCTGATTTCTGTGGCCAAAACTTCCAAAACTATGTTGAATAGTAGTTGTGAAAGTGGGCACCCTTGTCTTGTTCCTGACTTTAGGGGAAATGCTTTCAATTTTTCACCATTGAGGATAATGTTTGCTGTGTGTTTGTCATATATAGCTTTTATTATGTTGAGGTATGTTCCTTCTATTCCTGCTTTCTGGAGGGTTTTTATCATAAATGGATGTTGAATTTTGTCAAAAGCTTTTTCTGCATCTATTGAGATAATCATATGATTTTTATCTTTCAATTTGTTACTGTGGGGTATTACATTGACTGATTTGCAGATGTTAAAGAAACCTTGCATTCCTGGGATAAAGCCCACTTGGTCATGATGTATGATCTTTTTTATATGATGTTGGATTCTGTTTGCTAGAATTTTATTAAGGATTTTTGCATCTATGTTCATCAGTGATATTGGCCTGTAGTTTTCTTTTTTTGTGGCATCTTTGTCTGGTTTTGGAATTAGGGTGATGGTGGCCTCATAGAATGAGTTTGGAAGTTTACCATCTTCTGCAATTTTCTGGAAGAGTTTGAGTAGGATAGGTGTTAGCTCTTCTCTAAATTTTTGGTAGAATTCTGCTGTGAAGCCGTCTGGTCCTGGGCTTTTGTGTGCTGGAAGATTTCTGATTACAGTTTCGATTTCCATGCTTGTGATGGGTCTGTTAAGATCTTCTATTTCTTCCTGGTTCAGTTTTGGAAAGTTATACTTTTCTAAGAATTTGTCCATTTCTTCCAAGTTGTTCATTTTATTGGCATATAGCTGTTGGTAGTAGTCTCTTATGATCCTTTGTATTTCTGTGTAGTCTGTTGTGATCTCTCCACTTTCATTTCTAATTTTGTTGATCTGATTCTTCTCCCTTTGTTTCTTGATGAGTCTGGCTAATGGTTTGTCAATTTTATTTCTCTTCTTGAAAAACCAGCTTTTAGTTTTGTTGATTTTTGCTATGGTCTCTTTTGTTTCTTTTGCATTTATTTCTGCCCTAATTTTTAAGATTTCTTTCCTTCTACTAACCCTGAGGTTCTTCATTTCTTCCTTCTCTAGTTGCTTTAGGTGTAGAGTTAGTTTATTTATTTGATTTTTTTCTTGTTTCTTGAGGTACGCCTGTATTGCTATGAAGCTTCCCCTTAGCATTGCTTTTACAGTGTCCCATAGGTTTTGGGTTGTTGTGTTTTTATTTTCATTCATTTCTATGCATATTTTGATTTCTTTTTTGCTTTCTTCTGCGATTTGTTGGTTATTCAGAAACATGTTTTTTAGCCTCCATATGTTGGAATTTTTGATAGTTTTTTTCCTGTAACTGAGGTCTAATATTACTGCCTTGTGGTCAGAGAAGATGACTGGGATGATTTCAATTTTTTTGAATTTACCAAGACTAGATTTATGGCCCAGGATGTGATCTATCCTGGAGAAAGTTCCATGTGCACTTGAGAAAAAGGTAAAATTGATTTTTTGGGGGTGGAAAGTCCACCCCTGTAAATATCAATTAAATCTAACTTGTCTATTGTATAATTTAAAGTTTGTATTTCCTTGTTAATCTTCTGTTTACTTGATCTATCCATATGTGTGAGTGGAGTATTAAAGTCTCCCACTATTACTGTGTTATTTTGAATTTCCCCTTTCATACTTGTTAGTATTTGCCTTACATATTGTCGTGCTCCTATGTTGGGTACATATATATTTATAATTGTTATATCTTCTTCTTGGATTGATCCTTTGATCATTATGTAGTGTCCTTCTGTGTCTCTTTTCATAGCCTTTATTTTAAAGTCTATTTTATCTGAAATGAGTATCGCAACTCCTGCTTTATTTTGGTCTCCGTTTGCATGAAATATGTGTTTCCATCCCTTGACTTTCAGTCTGTATGTGTCCCTTGTTTTGAGGTGGGTCTCTTGTAGACAGCATTTATAGGGGTCTTGTTTTTGTACCCATTCAACCAGTCTTTGTCTTTTGGTTGGGGCATTCAACCC
This sequence comes from Giraffa tippelskirchi, assembly GCF_054371585.1. NCBI lineage: Eukaryota > Metazoa > Chordata > Mammalia > Artiodactyla > Giraffidae > Giraffa > Giraffa tippelskirchi. The sequence continues at coordinate 68,898,917 of NC_137289.1, forward strand.
ATTGACATTTAAGGTAATTATTGATAAGTATGATCCCATTGCCATTTACTTTGTTGTTTTGAGCTCGTGTTTAAACATCCTTTCTGTGTTTCCTGTTTAGAGAAGATCCTTTAGCATTTGTTGGAGAGCTGGCTTGGTGGTGCTGAATTCCCTCAGCTTTTGCTTGTCTGTAAAGCTTTTGAATTCTCCTTCATATCTGAATGAGATCCTTGCTGGGTACAGTATCTGGGTTGTAGTTTATTCTCTTTCATTACTTTAAGTATGTCCTGCCATTCCCTTCTAGCCTGAAGAGTTTCTATTGAAAGATCAGCTGTTATCCTTATAGGGAACCCCTTGTGTGTTATTTGTTGTTTTTCCCTTGCTGCTTTTAATATTTGTTCTTTGTGTTTGATCTTTGTTAATTTGATTAATATGTGTCTTGGGGTGTTTCACCTTGGGTTTATCCTGTTTGGGACTCTCTGGGTTTCTTGGACTTCTGTGACTATTTCCTTCCCCATTTTAGGGAAATTTTCAACTATTATCTCCTCGAGTATTTTTTCATGGCCTTTCCTTTTATCTTCTTCTTCTGGGACTCCTATGATGCGAATGTTTGGGGGTTTCATATTGTCCCAGAGGTCCCTGAGGTTTTCCTCATTTCTTTTGAATCTTTTTTCTTTTTTCCTCTCTGCTTCATTTATTTCCACCATTCTATCTTCTACCTCACTTATCCTATCTTCTGCCTCCGTTATTCTACTGTTGGTTCCCTCCAGAGTGTCTTTTATCTCCTTTATTTCATTATTCATTCTATATTGACTCCTTTTTATTTCTTCTAGGTCCTTGATAAACATTTATTGCATCTTCTCAATCCTTGTCTCCAGGCTATTTATCTGTAACTCCATTTTGTTTTCAAGATTTTGGATCATTTTCATTATCATTTTTCTAAATTCTTTTTCAGATTGATTCCCTATCTCCTCCTCTTTTGTTTGGTTTGGTGGGCATTTCTCATTTTCCTTTACTTGCTGAGTATTTCTCTGCCTTTTCATCTTGTTTAGATTGCTGTGTTAGGCGTGGCCTTTCTGTATTCTGGTAGTTTGAAGTTCCTCTTTATTGTGGAGGTTCCTCACTGTGGGTGGGGTTGGACGGGTGGCTTGTCAAGGTTTCCTGGTTGGGGGAGCTTGTGTCGGTGTTTTGGTGGGTGGAGCTAGATTTCTTCTCTCTAGAGTGCAATGGAGTGTCCAGGATTGAGTTTTGAGATGTCTATGGATTTGGTGTGCCTCTGGGCAGCCTATATATTGATGCTCAGGGCTATGTTCCTGGGTTGCTGGAGAATTTGCGTGGTATGTCTTGCTCTGGAACTTATTGGCTCTTGGGTGGAGCTTGGTTTCAGTGTATATGTGGAGACTTTTGGATGATTTATTATTAATTAATGTTTCCTCTGGCTTTCAGTCTTATTCTTGCAGTAGCCTCAAGACTTCTCCATCCATACAGCATCGATAATAAAACTTTTAGGTTAATGGTGAAAAGATTCTCCACAGTGAGGGATACCCAGAGAGGTTCACTCTGTTACATGGAGAGGTGAAGGGGGGGGGTTGAGGTGACCAGGAGAAGAGGGGGACTCAAACATGGGGAGAGCAGTCTAGCCAGTAAGCACTTCCCTCTGTGCTCTCCACAGTCTGGAACCCTCAGAGAGGTTCATGGAGATACATAGAGAGGTGGGAGGAAGGTAATAGAGGTGAGCATGAGTAGAAAGAGAGGAATCCAGAGGGGAGAGAGAGATCTGGGCAGTATTTTGTTCCCAAAGTGTTCTCTGGTGCCCAGAACACCCTCAGAGATTCACAGAATTGGGTTGAGAAGAGAAGGAGGAGGGTGGGAGATAGAGGTTCTCTGGGGGAGAAGAAAGAAGCGTCAATAAGGGGAGAGAGTAATCAAGCCAGTAATCACACTCCTGAGTAAAAATTGGTAGTAAAGATTGGGTTCTTAAATGTACAAAATTGATATCAAATATGTAAAACAAAGATTAAAAAATCTAGAGTAGAGGTTAGACTCTTAAAAAATACAATATAAAAAAAAGAAAACAAAGTCACAAAAAGTATAAGATATGTGTATGCAGTTTGCTTTAAAAATAGGGTTTTTTTTTTTTTTTGCAAGGTAGTAGTGGGTTATAAAAATGAAAATTAAAGATGTAATAGAGGACTTAAAGAAAAAAGAAAAAAAAATTTTTTAATTAAAAAAAAAATGATAATAGTAAAAATATATCCAGGACTTTCTCTGGAGCTGTTGTGAGCAGTGTGGGGTCTGTTCAGTTTCAGATAGATCCTTATTCCTGCTTATACTTTTCAAGATCTATAGGCCCCTTTCAATGCAGTCGGTGTTAACTACAGGGGTTTTAATCTGTTGGCGTGTCACTTGCAAAGTGCTTCCCTCTGTTTATTTGGCTTCTACTTGCAGGTCTCTTCAGTGTCTAATTTCTGCCCTGCCACAAAGGGGCGGAGGTGGTCTCTTTAGGTTCGTTTATTCAGTCGTGCTGTCGGGAGGCAGGAACACCACAAACCAATATCACTGGCGTGTGTGTGGAGAGCTCTCAGTGTCTCGGCTGCACTGGGTTTGCCCCCGCTCACGGTGTGTGTGCTTTCCCAATCTACAGTGCCTCGGCTTCAGGTTACTCTGCCGGGGAATGGGCCCTGAGATGCGTGCACTTCCCAGGTCTAAGCCGCTCAGGTTCAGGTTCCCGGGTTCTCCACAAAGGCGCAGACTCGGTTGGGCCCACGCTTTGTGCCGATCCCTGGTCGGAGCAACTCTGGCAGCCAGGAGTTTGGCGAACGCACTTTCCCCTGTTGGGGCGGTGCGGCTTATCACCTCCCTGGTCCCCGCCTTGGTTTACGGGTGCGCCCGGCTCCGGTGTGCTTTGTGTCAGTTCTGGGGAGCTGGTCTCTGGCTGCGACCCTCCCGGCAGCTGTCGACCCTCCAGGATCTCAGGCAGTCTTTGCTTAGAAACTGGAAGCTTGTTTGCAGTTTGGTAGGGGGTGCCCTCTCTGGGGCAGAGTTTGCCCCTTTCCGGCTCTGGCTGGCCCTGCCTGCCCGCTGTGTCCGGCGGGGGATGTGGCGGTTCGCAGCCGGCTAGCTCTCCTCTGGTATTGCTCAGTCCTTTGTTCTGTGAGCGGGCTGGCAGTGCCTTAGATTTGGGCTTTTCACGGGTTAGTTCTCTCTCTCTGGCTGTCCCACAGTTTAGGTTGCTATCTCACGTTAGCTCCCTCGGGTTGCCCTCAGGGCATTCGGGCCGGGTCCTTACCCTAAGCAGTGCCGCCTGCTCCTCTCCGTTCAGCCCCCATTTGCTGGTGGCAGATGCAAGCGTCTGGAGTTCTTTGCTGGGAGTTGCCTTTAGGCACGTAATCTGTGGGTTTTATTTATTTTTTCTCCTGGTTATGTTGCCTTCCGAGATTCGAAATCTTCCCCCACACCCGCCGGTGAGAGGGTTTCCTGGTGTTTGGAAACTTCTCCTCTTTTACGACTCCCTCCCTGGGACGGGTCTCTGTCCCTAACTCTTTTGTTTCTCTTTCTATCTTTTATATTTTGTCCTACCTCCTTTCGAAGATAATGGGCTGTTTTTTTCTGGATGCCTGATGCCCTCTGCCAGCGTTCAAAAGTTGTTTTGTGAAGTTTGCTCAGCGTTCATGTGTTCTTTCGATAAATTTGTGGGGGAGAAAGTGGTCTCCCCGTCCTATTCCTCTGCCGTCTTAGCCCCGCCTCTTCCCCTGGTTTTAGAGTTGATGAATAAATAGAAGAAGAGAAGAAGCTAGGAAACTAGAAATGGCTTCTTAGTGTGAACGGGAATAAAGGTTTCTGGAGTTTATCATGGAACAAACCAGATACTTCCATTGCCAAAAATTTCCTCTGGCTATGCCAGTGTGCACTAAAATAGTAATTCACTAAATTGAAAATAAAGGCCCTGAAGGAGTGATTCAGAGTTCAAAGATACTTTGCTTTATGGGGATAGTTTACTCACTGTGAAAGAATGTGTGAATCACTCTTCTTCCAAAAAAAAAAAAAGAAGAAGAAGAAAACAAACAAACAAAAAAAGAAGGAACTTCCTAACATGTTTTTTTGAGACCATTTCTATTAGGTAACATGTGTATGGCAAGTGATTATATCTTGGAGAAGGGTTATCAGGCACTGCTCAAACTTCAATGTCCATATACATCATTTGGGTTGTGGATGTTGCTAAAAATGCAGATTTTGATTCTGAGGGTCTGGGATGAAGCCTGAAATTCTGCAGTTCTAACAGTTTACCAGTGATGCACTGCTGTCCATCCATGGATCACATTTGGATTAATAAAGACTTAAATTCACTGGTCTTCAATTTCTTCATCCATTTGAGTATGCGTTGTATAAATCTATAATCTCTTTCAACCATAACTTTTTGTTATTCTGCTTGGTCTTGAGTTAATATCTTTATGGTTTTGTCTTGTTTTCTTTGAGGGTAAGTTGGTTTGGGATAAGAAAGTACTCTTTTCAAAACTTATTGATTTTTTTTTTCTTTCTTTCCCTGTTTAAGTACTAAGATGACATAAAGACTTTTTCCCCCTCTCTAGCCAGACAGGGAAAAACCTAAAATAAAGTGCTTTTTGGATAAAACATTTAGCTTTTTGCTCTAAGAAAGTTGGGAAAAGAGCAAGTTTGGAGAGTTGGCTTTCTAAGGCTACTTGGTATCAATCTGAGTAATAATTTACCACATGATTTGGACAGAATGAAAGTAGAATTTGGAAGCTGGTAGCTTTCCAAACTTGATTATCAGAAGAGGGTAGGTCAAATTCTTCACAGTAGGTTCACAAGTCTGTCAAATTATACGCTCATATTCAAATCTAGCTCCGGACATGTCAAACCAAATATTCATGCGTCTTTCAATACCCACCATTGGAAATTCTATGTGATTGTCCTCACTCACTGGTTTGGATAACAGGAAATTAACTGCACACCCTCAATATACACTCAATTTGTTTTACTCAAAGCCTTTTACCTGTCACTTCTGATTTGCTATTTTGGAGCATGTTGTCACGCCTCAGTTGATTCTCCTAAAGAAAAGAAAAAAAATGCCTTTTGATTTTTAAGAATACTGAAGAAGTGAATTTTTTTGCCTTAATTTGCTTAAGATGCTAGGCATTCCTAAATGTGTTTTGCTATTCATTATGATTTTTAATGAGGAAGCAGGTAATCCATGGATAGGTGTGATCTGTATAACTTAGTAATGCTAAACAAAAGCCTTTTTCATTCACTGTAGCTTTACTGTCACTGTAAACCAAATCCTTTTTTTTAGATGTGTATTCACATCTCCTGTCAACATCAACAGGTGTCACATGTTTGTTGATAAAGGAAATTTCTGGTTACATTTTCTTTCCATTTTCCATATCTGAACTCTGAAGTGTGCCTCTGGAACACAAGAGGTATACTCCATATATGGCATTTCCAAAATAATCTTTATAATTATTATAATTCATAATCCTCCCTGTTATCTCCCCCAAAAGGCTAAATTTTATTTGGTTTTAGAACAGTTTTGCTTTTCAATTTATTATTTGCTTTCTTTCAAAAACTTTTGACAGTTGTAACTCTGTAGTAAATATCACATATAGCTAAAAAGCACACATAGAGATATATTTACACACAAATAATTTCTGTGTATATGTGAGAGAGAGAGAGAAATGTGGAAGGAGATACAACCACAAGTATTTAGGTATATTACGACAGTAAAGATTTAGAGAAAGTATATATTTTACATAGCTTTATTAAAGAATGCTAAAAGAAAGAAGGTGGTACAGGGAAGAGAGCATTGCAGAGAAGAGTGAAGGGCAAGGACAGGAATTAAAGGCCTTGCCCAAAGGGCCAAGAGCACATTGCCAGTCATGCCTAGTTTGTGGGATTCCTTGCTCGGTTTTTCTCCCTGTGGAAATCATACATTGACAGGAAAGAGATTTCATGAAATAAATCTCGCTTCTGTTAGCTGGCTTATCCATTGTAAAAAGTGTGCATTGTATTACCCTTCAGTAATTTAGAACTACCGTGATAACATCCTTTCAAATAATGGCTGTAGAAATCTTGGAGTAACAAGCACGGTTTGTCTGCTTATGTAAAAACATCAGTGCCTTCTTCCTGCTGTGGCCAAATGGCTGCAGGTTGTTTCATCAGCAGCTTTATCACACTCACATTTTCATATTACAAAGTCTGAATTACCTGACAGGAACACATTTTTTCCAGTGATTGTTTTTTTTTTTTTTTGTTATTGTTGATCTTGTTCATCTGTGTTCTCCCTGATTGCACCAGCTTACCTAACTGGACAGCTGGAATATGTTAGAGAGGAGACTACTCAGAGAAACAGAATTGTTCCTTTCGAAAATTTTCCAGGAATGACTGGAAGATTTTAAGACCCCTTCCAGTGCAAAATGACTACAATTCCACATCTATAATTGTACTGTCTGTCTTTTATTTGAATTTATTTTCATTTATCAAGAAGAATGCTTTCTGGAAGTGCTTATTAAATTGATATTTTTTCTGTGAATGCCTTTGGTGACTACTGAGATGATGGAAAGTAAAAATAGTGTAGTAAAAAGTTATATTAATTAATTAAAACATTTTTCAGAATGTATTTTTAAAACTGCTTAGGTTTATTAACCCAGAACTCCTCTTTGTGGTTCCTGCCCCCAACTCATGCAAGAAGGTAAATTCCCTAATAGCATTATCAGGAATTTTTTTTATAAAGCTATGTCCTTGCTGGTTAAAAGACCTTTAACTAAGAAGAGAGAGGTGTTTTATATTTCAGGGAAATACTATAAGTCAATGTTAATGGAATTTTTTTCTTGTTAAAAATAAAACATGTAACTGTGATATCCTTTTTAGTTTTATATTTTTCCATGGTAATATTTTAGTGCATTTGCTTAGGTCTTGCTAGAGCTAAAAATAAAAGCTTAGTAAATTTGATGCTTCCTGAGTTTGTGGCATGACTGGCTTTTTTGTACTTACCAACATACATTAAAACCATATTTCTTTGTAAGAAGCTCTAAAAACAGATACTTTTGTTCCTTTATTTATTTTTCTCTATTGTGTCTTCACTCAGCATGTAGGTAGGCTGGTCTTGTTTAGTAATTTTGTTGAAATATGATATTTACTAATATTTTACATAATGCTTGGAGAAGGAAAGAACAAATCTTTTAGGATGACTTCTTGAAGAGGTTTATCCTGACCTCATCTGCTCTGCATCCAAGGTCTATGAAAATGACTTACCAGGTGTGTGGCTTGTAACTGTTTGGATAGCTCTTTCTGCCAGCACATGCTTTATGAGTCTTAGCTCACACTCTATATAGACCATGATTTTTGATGCCAGATAGCCTTCACGTGTCCCTATCATTGGTGCCGGTGATTCCTTCTGCCTGGGCTCTGTAGTGTAATAACTCATTACTGACTGGCAGTTGAATCATAGCATATCAGCTTTCAAAAGTCTCCTCTTAATAACTGCCATATATTATTCAATTAGCACTGCTTCATAATTAATTTTCTGTGACCACTCTATCTGCTGGTATCATGATGGTAATTTCCTGCTCATGCATGACATAATATAGATATTTTCAAATGAGTTTCTATCTAATGTTATGATATTTAGAAGCAAGTATCACCTTACTACTCAAAAATGTGATTAAGGGTAAAGAATGCTCATGTTTTAATCTTGTATATCTAACCAACAGGGAAAAAAGAGTCACCATTTATTAATTTTATCAAGCTGACTGGACGAGGCATTATAAAGCAATTATGCCCCCTTTGTGAGTGGCTAGTAGCTTTACAGAATCAGGTGTTCAGAATTATAAAGAGCTCATATGGACCCTTGTCCACCATGCTAATTTCACAGATGCAAAAGCTGAAGTCCAGATAAGTTATAGTTGCTAGTTAGTGTCAGGTTAGGAATGAAAGCCAGCACTTTTGACCTTCAATTAAGAATCTCTTGACATGAAGCTAAGTTTTCATCATCACATCTTACAGAGCTGTACTGGATTATCATGCATGGTGTACCTGCAATATAAAAACACATTGAAACATTCATTCTGGTGATTAAAAAGCTGCTTTGGAAGTTGTTACTTCATATCCTGTGGTAGGCTTAAATTGGGTACAATTTTATATACCATCAGATTTATAATGTAAAATAAAGCTAGTAAATAATATTGCTAATGCTATTATTTTAAATTATTGGGCCCCAGAGCAAAAAGAGGTCACCTTACTCACTCAAGTGCTTTGAAAACAATTGCTTCACAAATGTAAATTGATAGCATTTCTTTCTATTATTCAAACAATAGTTCCTTGGGGGAAAGAGATCTTTCATGCCCTTCACCAAAATTTTAGCAATGCAGGGAGTACTAGTGCTAATTATGCCTATATCATTTAGTTGTTGGATGACTGTTTTGAGATTAAATGGATCTCTATATGTACATGGACTTCCCTGGTGGCTCAGAGGGTAAAAGCGTCTGCTTGCAATGCGGGAGACCTGGGTTCTGTCCCTGGGTCGGGAAGATCCCCTGGAGAAGGAAATGGCAACCCGCTCCAGTACTCTTGCCTGGAAAATTCCATGGACGGAGAAGCCTGATAGGCTACAGTCCATGGGGTCACAAAGAGTCAGACACGACTGAGAGACTTCACTTTCACTTTTTCACTTTCTATATGTATATGAGTTAGAAGAGTGATAGTGTGTCATAAATTCTTGTTGTTGTTCATTCCCTAAGTTGTGCCAGCTCTTTGAAACCCTATGGACTGTTTCCTGCCAGGCTCCTCTGTCCACGGACTTTTCCAGCCAAGAATACTGTAGTGGGTTGTGATTTCCTTCCCTAGGGGATCTTCCCGACCCAGGGATCAAACTGGCATCTCTTGCATCTCCTGGATTGGCAGGCAGATTCTTTACCACTGCGCCACCTGGGAAGCCCCGATCTATAAAATAGGAACGTCAATAATACATACCATAGGTTATTTCTAAGGATATGAGTTAATATATGTAAAACACTTAGAACAGTACCTGGCACATAGAAAAAACTTTGTGTTAGACATTACCATTTTATTATGCTTAATATTTTAATATTATTCATGTATTAGTGTATTAATTCATCCAAAATAACATTTGCAGCTCTGCTATGTTTGACTCATGATGAGGATACAGTTTATTGTGGAAAGTAGGCAAATAAATAAGCATTCTGCAGTGTCATTAATGATCTGCTGCAGGGAATGCAGTGTGTTCAGAGAGCACATTAAAAGCCACCTTCCCTGTTTGTGTATATGGGTGGGAAGGGGACTGAAAGATGGGAATGGTAAGCATGGTGGATAAGAGATAATGGCTCAAAGAAGACTTCCTGGCTGAAAGAAAAAGCATGAATAAGAGGGTGGGATGAAAGGGATAGAAGAAGGAGAAAATTCACAAGAAACTTTGAGAAAGCCCAGTAAAATGGAAAATAATGAAATAATTCCAGAATGGCTGAGACAGAGTATAAGGTAGAAATTGAAGAGGAATGAGGCTGTAGAGTTAGATAGGGATGGGATCAGATGACAGCAATAACCCAAAAGCCATGATAATATGTTGAGAGGAGAGATTGGAGAGTCAGTTAACTGTTTTAAGAAGAGGAGTGAAATGATAGAATTTTTGTTTTGAAAATATGACTTTGACTGCAGCATGGAAAATAGAATTAACTTGGATAAGGCTGGAGATGAGGGGACCACTTAGAATCAGCTGTAGTAGGGAAGGTGAGAGATAATGATAGCTTATATAAGGGAAGAGGAAATAAGATTGAATGGAAGCAGATTTCAGACATATTTAATATGTTGGATCAATGGAATAAGACAATAGATTGGATCAAGGGATTAGGAAGTGTTAGATGTGTGACTCCCAAGTTATTGGCTTCGGCAACTAGCCAGGTGGTGGTACCACCCACTGACATAGGAAGGCACAAAAAGGATCACACTTGAAGGGAATGGAGGGCATCATTTCAGGCTTAGAGTTACTTTGAAATATCTAGGTGGAGATTTGAGGTTAGCAGTTGGATATGTGGGTCTGGAGTTTAAAGGAGAGATTAGAGCTAGAGATTTGGGAGTCATTTGTGCAGAGATGGCAAGTGAAGCCATGAGGAAAAATGAGATGACCCTGAGAAAATGTGTAAACCTACAAGGAAAATAGGCTTATACTATAATAGAACAAAAAGTTCTACATCTTCTTTTGTCCCATTAACCCCTTCAGCAGTCTGGTGAAGCCTAAAGGACCCCTTTTCAACATTATGTTTTCTCACTATATGGGTGTATATGCGAGTATATATAATATATAAGCATATGCATATACATAATACACAGTTATATATTTAGCATATATAATTTAGCATATAGTAATATAGTTACAGAAAATTATATTGAAATAAAGTTATCAAAATATTTTAAGATTAATATTATAAACAAATATATATGCTTTTTTCTTTTTTTTAATTTTTTTTACTTTACAATATTGTATTGGTTTTGCCATACATTGACGTGAATCAGCCATGGGTGTACATGTGTGCCCCATCCTGAACCCCCCTCCCACCACCCTCCCCATCCCATCCCTCTGGGTCATCCCAGTGCACCAGCCCCAAGCACCCTGTCTCATGCATGAAACCTAAACTGGTGATTCATTTCACATATGATAATATACATGTTTCAATGCCATTCTCTCAAACCATCCCACCCTCGCCCTCTCCCACAGAGTCCAAAAGACTGTTCTATACATCTGTGTCTCTTTTGCTGTCTCGCATACAGGGTTATCGTTACCATCTTTCTAAATTCCATATATATGTGTTAGTATACTGTATTGGTGTTTTTCTTTCTGGCTTACTTCGCTCTGTGTAATAGGCTCCAGTTTCATCCATCTCATTAGAACTAATTCAAATGTATTCTTTTTAATGGCTGAGTAATATTCCATTGTGTATATGTACCACAGTTTTCTTATCCGTTTGTCTACTGATGGACATCTAGGTTGCTTCCATGTCCTGGCTATTATAAACAGTGCTGCGATGAACATTGGGGTACACGTGTCTCTCAATTCTGGTTTCCTCGGTGTGTATGCCCAGCAGTGGGATTGCTGGGTCATATGGCAGTTCTATTTCCAGTTTTTTTAAGGAATCTCCACACTGTTATTCATAGTGGCTGTACCAGTTTGCATTCCCACCAATAGTGTAAGAGGGTTCCCTTTTCTCCACACCCTCTCCAGCATTTCTTGCTTGTAGACTTTTGGATAGCAGCCATTCTGATGGGCGTGAAATGGTACCTCATTGCGGTTTTGATTTGCATTTCTCTGATAATGAGTGATGTTGACCATCTTTTCATGTGTTTGTTAGCCATCGGTATGTGTTCTTTGGAGAAATGTCTGTTTCGTTCTTTGGCCCATTTTTTGATTGGGTCATTTATTTTTCTGGAATTCAGCTGCAGGAGTTGCTTGTATATTTTTGAGATTAATTGTTTGCCATTTGCTTCGTTTGCTATTATTTTCTCCCATTCTGAAGGCTGCCTTTTCACCTTGCTTATAGTTTCCTTCATTGTGCAAAAGCTTTAAAGTTTAATTAGGTCCCATTTGTTTATTTTTGCTTTTATTTCCAATATTCCTGGAGGTGGGTCATAGAGGATCCTGCTGTGGTTTATATCGAAGAATGTTTTGTCTATGTGTTCCTCTAGGAGTTTTATAGTTTCTGGTCTTACATTTAGATCTTTAATCCATTTTGAGTTTATTTTTGTGTGTGGTGTTAGAAAGTGTTCTAGTTTCATTCTTTTACAAGTGGTTGACCAGTTTTCCCAGCACCACTTGTTAAAGAGATTGTCTTTTCTCCATTGTATATTCTTGCCTCCTTTGTCAAAGATAAGGTGTCCATAGGTGTGTGGATTTATCTCTGGGCTTTCTATGTTGTTCCATTGATCTATATTTCTGTCTTTGTGCCAGTACCATACTGTCTTGATGACTGTGGCTTTGTAGTAGAGCCTGAAGGAAACGACAGAGGATGAGATGGTTGGATGGCATCACCGACTCAATGGACATGAGTTTGAGTAAGCTCCAAGAGTTGGTGATGGATTGGGAGGCCTGGCGTGCTGCAGTCTATGGAGTTCCAAAGAGTCAGACATGACTGAGCGACTGAACCATCTGATCTTGTCTTTATCCTCTCTCTCTCTGCCTCTTTTTCTTGCCACCCATCCATCTGTCTATCTATCTCTGTCTCACTAAGACATCAGAGAAGTAAAAGGAACCAATGAATCAGTCTTTCCTCTCACCAGGACTGTCATTCTTGCAGACTCAAGAAAAGGAGTAAAAGTAAATGACTTTATTTTCCCTGTAATTTCAGTTATTAATGTGTAATGGAAAAGTATCTAGAGAGTTGAACTTAAAGGAAGGACAATACCCTGCAGCAAAAAGTCAAGTACTTCTGAGCAGTAATAATACACTCACTTGAGAAATGGTGGGCATTATTTTTTATATTTAGAAAAAGATGTTCCTTCAAAACCTACATGACTTCACTCAGCAATGATTCAAGGTTACGTCCTTGAGTCTTTGTACAAGGGTATTTAGTTATTCAACTCATAGTCAGTAGGGACACAGCTGTTCTAAAATTCTAGTAAGCTTAGAAGTTGCTTGAATATCAACGAGTACATATATTTAACCTGGTATTTTCATTCGTACTCCTTATTTTTGAAAAAACAATCTGCATTTCCCATTACTGCACATCTTTGCTATTTTTTTTTCCTTCAGGAGAGCAAAGGCTTACATAGTGAGAGATTTCATTGATAAATATTAGTGGCATGCACAGGGCAAATACAAGATATGGGGGAAATCCTTTTACATGTTCTATATATTATAAAAAGAAGCATAAACTCTCCTTTTTGTACTTAAAAATTCATAATAAAAATATTCATTCTCCTGAACTAATTTGTTCCTACATAACTGCTGCTTTGTTCACCTACCCCCAGAGTCTTTTGAAAGATGAAAAATAAGATTCCTTACTATTCTTGATATAGATTTGTCTTCCCTCCCGGAAAGATCTCAGTCAGATGGAAAGGGGAGATAGGCTTTTAAAATGTCCCAGATTAAAACATGAACAGTATGATCCATCTGGTAGGAGGGCGAAAAAAAGAGAATTATTCTGAAATAGATGTTGCTACACCAACTCTGACATGCAAATACTTATTTCTTTTCTAAATATACACCATTGAGAATGAAGTGTTAACAATTCCTCATGTTATTTACTTATCTTACAATGCATATATTTGGAAATTATTAATTTGCCCCTATTCTTAGACACTAATTCATTACATTTGCATCACTAATAAACTTTGTATAATATTTTAATAGATACTATTTGACAAGGTAAACTTATTATAGGAATAGAAGAGTTTTAAAAGGGCAAATTTTCCGTTAGCATTAAGCAGAAATCAATTTCTTGCTGTTGTGAATTTCAAATAATACTCAAAGCTGTGCATTCACACAGCAGAATAGTAAGATCATTTTGATCTTAGTTAATTAGGGAGCAGAAATGATGGAGATTAGCCCTGATCTCTGCCACTAGCTTCCTTTGTGACCATGACCACATGTTTCCTGTCTTCTTTTTATAGTTGGGATAATAATAAGCCTAATCTTTCTCAGAAAGATTTTATATAAAAGCACAGAATACTTCTTCCTTTTAACACTCACTGAATCTTTCTGGAGGGAATAATGGCCTCCAAGTCATCGAATTTTCAGTGGATGAACTGCAGGTGCCTTCAAACCTCGGGTACATCAGTTCAAGACTCCTATTGACCACAAAACATTTCAAAACATTTATCTTCAATATAAAAACATTCACTGATAGAAGAGGAGAAGAGAAAACTCAGGTAAGATAGAAAATTGAGGGATTATTTTGAAGGAAAATGGTTCTAAGGTAGTCAAAAAAGACAATTAGACTGTACTTATTGAAAGCCAGAAACAATGTCTTATCCAACTTTATATTCAAGAGATCTAACATAGTACTTGGAACATAGTAACCTTTTAATAAATTTTTGTTACACTGAATTCAGAACAAAAATTAAACTTTTTGAATTAGTTGGAGAGGTCTTTTGCTTTGAGGAAAATGTTTCAGGAGAACATTTTCATACTAAATTAGTTGGGGGTTGTCATAGCAGATGTTAACTATTACACTTGGAAATTAAGTCTTTTTGTAAAATAAAGCAATATGTTCCTAAATTTGTCTAATCCAATTTCCTTCCTTTGTTGAATACACGACATTGATTGCTGTCAGTTCCTTCATTCTTTGAGTAATATTAAACAAACTACTAGTTTACCAAATGTGACTATATAGCAAAGAGAAAACTTAGGCATTTACTAGAATATTCAAAATAAATAATATCTTTGAAATTATCAGCAGTTTGAAACTCTTATTAATTAACATATAATTTTGAGGTCTGATACCACTCCACAAATTACAGGCAAGTCCTCAGGTGGAGCACAGTTTAAAAAGCTGTTGATGTGGGGGGTTCACCCAGATTTGAGGAGAGCAATGAAAGCAATAGGGACTAGTTGAGATGTCTTTCCAGCTCCAGGAGAGGAGGTATAGATTAGTCAGTTGTGAAAAACACTGCTACTCCTATGAAAGGGAAAATGATGGAAACCACAAGCGTAGGATGTCATTACAGTTACTGTATTTGTGTATATGACATTTCCTTGAAGTCATAGCAGAGGTAATAGTCCAGAGGAGAAGAAGTTGTCTCTTTTTGTGTGATGCCACAAAGCCTACATTAGTAGAACTCTGAGTTCTGTGGTTGACTAACATATATAGGTGCAGTTAGTTGCAAACAGGTGGAAAATCTAAGGTGGAATACGCTCATTGTGAGGAAAAAGGCTTTTCCTGGAAATGTTAATCACTGCCTCTTTTAGGAACTATTTCCAAATTTCCCTGCAACTCCCTTGCTTTATTAGGAAATGATGGGTTATGCTGTGGTAAAACAAACAAACAAACAAATCTTGATCTCAGTAGCTTAAAAGACAAAGTTTATTCATTGCACAGATCTGTTCTCTTATGGGTTCAGGCAACTCCATGAAGCATTTTGTCCTCTGTGTATTGACTTGGCATTCCAGATTGCTTATATCAACTGCCTGTCAAGATATACAGTACAATTACCCTAACGGGGAAGGAACAGGGTAGAAAGTAAGCATCAACACACTTTATTTGCCAAAGCATGTCATATAGCCACATTTATGGCTCTTTTTGGCTGGACACTCCTTCCATTGTTTCATGATTTTTCCTAGATTGTTAATGGTCTGTGCTATCATGTTAACAACAGGTTAACAGTACACTATCACAGCCTAACATGACAAATCACAGAAACATACTGTACTTCATACAATGTCCATTCTTGATAGCATCTTCCTCTAAGGTCAATATGGCCATATGCCTTGTTTTGGAAGTGCTTATTGCATGTATTTTCCACAGTTTTGTGCATTTTAATCTTGTTTCAAGAATTCCAATTCCCCTCACAACTTCTCCATCAAGCTATCATTACGTTTTTCTTTCAAGATAAAAATCTTTCATTTATTGGTTTAATTCTTCATTTAGTAGTTTAATGTACATTTTTGTAATCACTGCTATTATTAGGATGAAAAAATTGCTTTCCACAACATACATAGAGCTTGAGTGAACTGCTCAAATATATTTTTCCCCACAGCACCATTTCTTTTCATTGAGTGCTTTTGCAGACTGTGAAGTTTTCTTATAGTGCACGTATTGCTCATAGCAGAAATGCTTGTTTTCCAGCCATTGCTATTCCAGTACTGGTGAAGTAGATATAACCAGAATGAGGCTATAAAGGGGCTTTGCTCTAGCAACCAGTCCATCGCAGGTTTGAGGTGCACATAGGTCACTGTATAAATCAAAGAGACCCTGGGAACTTTGAGTAGCACTAGAGTAGTCCAGACTTTGTTTAATAATCATTTTAAAATGTTTTGGGCACCCATTCCATTGTTTTACTATGTTACTCTATACGTCGAGGATCTGCCTGTTGCAAAATGTCAGGCAATTAATACTTTCATTGTAATATAACATCCTTTTGTCCCATTAAGTCCAGAATGCTTATAAATTGATGTTTTCACCTTTTATTAGGCTGTCCAATAGAGATTGCCCCCATTTTTACATGGAGAATTACTCCAGTGAGAAATGATCACTTAAAATTAATGCAGATTCTTTGTGTTATCTTAATCTCTGATCTGATTATCATATATACAACTTCACTGGTTAGAGAAGCTGCCTTTCATTAAAAAAATGTTTTATTTAAATGTGAGAATATAATACCAGTCAGATGCCAATAATATAAAAACAGCTAAAGTCAAGTAATTTTCACAAAGATCTTTAAAATTTTAACTGATCACTTGAAAAAGAAAGATAACTTGATGTTAAGAAAATGAGAATAAAAGTGACTAACAATTAGCGATTATTTTGTTTGTAATCTTTGTAAGAAATATTATTAAAAACAGTCACCTTTATTCTCTTTCCCTTATTAAAAGTATGTGAATGCATTGGTAGTCACTGGAATTTCTGTGAGAGTTGTTACTGTCTGTACAAGAGGCTCTTGCAAACCCCATCACATCTAGGATGGGACTAGGTTCAAGGTGCTCATGACACATTTTTTGGTAGTGAAAATTAAAAGATGATTAAACAAGTATTTTTTTATTAAAATTGCTTTTGATTTTATATAAAAGCTTAAAATATAATATTCCATCTCTCCACCTCTAATTTTTGGTAAGGAAATGATAAGCGCATTAAGCTAGGGTACATTTAAAATTGTTACATTGAGACAAATTCTTATAACCTGTAGATCGGGTATACTGCAGCTGTACAATGGAAACCTTCCCAGAAAGATTTATTCTACTTTTGCTTTTTTGGTAGCCCTGGCAAAGGAAGAGATATCAAAAAGGGCTAGAAAATGATTTATTGTCCAACATAGTCGGACACGACTGAGCGACTTCACTTTCACTTTTCACTTTCATGCATTGGCGAAGGAAATGGCAACCCACTCCAGTGTTCTTGCCTGGATAATCCCAGGGACGGGGGAGCCTGGTGGGCTGCCGTCTGTGGGGTCGCACAGAGTCGGACATGACTCAAGTGACTTAGCAGCAGCAGTCCTTGACTAATAAGCTAGATAGTAGCACTAAGACAGCTGCCACAATGTTATGAGATGAACATAAAATAAGAGGTGAACGAGCTTCGGAGTTCTCAAAGGTCCTTTCATCAGTTACCAACTTCATCCTGGAGAAAGGAGCTCTTATTTCTCCAAAGCAGGTGTATCCAATGTTTTTCTATGCCAGACATATAAAAGACATTTCATTGTTAAAATAAATATTAGAGCATTAGTACTTTGCAAAGTACTTTGACTTTAAAGAAAAGTTTGAGAAAATAGTGTACATGAAGAGCTATATATTTATAGTTCTTGCTCTAGAGAGTAACTCAGTTCCTATTAGACATTGCCAATTAGTATGTTATATGGAAGACACTATCAAAAATATCAACAATATTTGGATATTTAATAGATTCTGGAAGAATATGCATTTTAATGTCTAATAAGTTGCATTGCAACTGCAACTGTTTTCTTTTGGTACTCATCATACGCGTGCTCAGTCGCTTCAGTCCTGTAGGATTCTTTGCGACCCCATGGACTACAGCCTGCCAGGCTCCTCTGTCCATGGGATTCTCCAGGCAAGAATTCTGGAGTGGGCTCCTGTGCCCTCCTGCAGGGGATCTTCCTGACCCAGGAACTGAACACGTGTCTCCTGTGTCTCCTATATTGCAGGTGGATTCTTTACCTACTGAGCCACCTGGGAAGCCCACTCATCATATAAGTAAGTCAAATTGATGTTAGAAAAAAAGGTTCAAGCATAAGAAGCAGAAATTCTGAACTTTATCTGCAAATTGAGAATAACATTTTTTTCCCATACAGTTTTGCTGAGAAATTGAATAAGATAATATATATTAATGTGCTTTGTGATTATAAAATGTTCTGTAGATATTAATCCTAATTCCAATGTCAATTATAATAAGCATTATTATTCTTTTAAATTCCAGTAAGTGTTCTTTATTCCAGTGTGAGAGAATATCTTTTATTTCTCTACTAATTGCATGGATTTTCTGGTGAAATCAGGTATCTATGCTATTTGATCACTGAAAGAGAAAAAAAATTAGTCAACAGTATCTATTTTGTGTAAAGGAAAGGGAATAAAATTGTAGCTAGTCCCAGCCATCCCAGGTATTTTTCAAGACATGGCTTCATTTTTACCTATAACTAGGATTCTATTTATGTTGTTATATGTTTTTGAACAAATATAAGGAGGGATCAAGGGGTAAAATTGTTCTTTGTCTGGCTTTACTTTTGTCCTCCCATTTGGCTTTCTGTATCATTCTTCAGTAGGGGAAAATTTCAAAGAAATTTACAATCACTCTGATTTTATTCATCTTCTGGGGTAATGGACAAGATTTCTCAACGTATGAACAAGAAAAATAGTACTGACCAATTTTTAAATTAATATATCTTTCAAGTATATAACATTGTCTTAATTAACCATCATTTGAATTTATCTGTTGAATTATTTCAGGGAATAAAGGATAAAATAATTATAACTCCTAAAGCATATGTGTATTTGAACATTTTAACTGCTGTTTTATAAATTTAACAATTTGTATTTCTTTGGCATAAAATGTGCTATTCTGAGTTCAATCAGTGTTTGAAAGAACCTAGTTTTTGTAATAATACCTGTGTATGAGTGTATATTTATATGTTTATCACCAAAAACAAAAAAAATTTGACATGTTCTCAGTTAAATATCTGAACATGTATTATCATATATACTACATGAGTTTAAGTATCCATAGATTTAAAACATGATTATCATTTTATTTGTGGAATTAAGGTTTCAGTTATTTTTTTCCTCTCTCTTATCCTAAATTAATTCAATTCTTCCACCAAAGTTAGAGCCTCTGGAATGTGTTATCAAACCTTATGATTCTATTGATTTCTGTATTAGTAAAGCATATACATAGTTTGATTATAGAAATAAATACTTTTCAGCTATTAAGAAAAGAAAAAGTTGAAATAATTATTTATCTGGATTGAGATAGATAACCAGATCTTTTTTACTCTTTTTTTTTTTCAACCTTGGCTAAACCTGTGATGCTGATCAAAAGCTTTCACAAAGACTACCTTGGAAGCAATGTCATAGATGAGTGCTGTGATCACAAAGATAAGTGAGTATGCTTTCATTATCCTACTCAATCTCATTTCCTGCTTGGAACAACTGAACTTTTTTGTTGAAGGAAGAGGTAGGAAGTGGAACTTTCATAGTAAGTTGCACATTGTAAAGTCTCAGGATATTTGTTGAACAAATGTAAAATCCCTCTAATAAATACTCTACTTGCCACGCCCTGCATCAGAACACAGACAGTCATGTTAATGGAGGTATATAAACATATCGATGTCCAAATACAAAAGTCTTTCATCTTTACGTGTGTTATGTGATTGTAATAGACAGTCAGGAATACAGTCATTTAGGAAATGAAGGGTCTGGCGTAAGTTGTGCAGTAGAAAGATATATTTGAGTTTTGTAAAAAGAAGAAATAATTTCAGCACTTCATATCAAATTTGAAAGCACTGCTGTGGGAGCCATTTAAAAGCTAGCAGGGAGTGGAGGTGAAGGAAAATCAAACAGGAAAAAAGCCAACTGACAATAGTCATGTCTGTTTTTGTTACCTATACTAAAGTAAAAAAGATTATTTTATCAGGATATTTAAAACAATTTGGTTTCATTACCATTATTTTACTGACCCTTGTCCATGAATTTATTTTTAATGTAAAGTACAATAATAAGTTTATATACCATTACTAAAATCAGGTCTTATACAGGCTCTTAATTTTGTAAAAAAAAATTTACAGCCACGAACAGTAAGTATAATATTTTTATTGTACCTAAGTTTTTTTTGTTAAATTTTCATTGAAATATAGTTGATTTACAATGTTCTGTTAGTTTTAGGATGTAGAGCAAAGTGATTCAGTTTATATATATATATATATATATATATATATATATATATATATATATATATATAAAATGTGTGTGTCTGTGTTTGTATGTATTGGGTTGACCCAAAAGTTCTTTTAGCTTTTCTATAAGATATTAATTGACTTTTTGACCAAATCTCTCTCTCTCTCTCTTTTCATGTGCCTTTTGGCCATTTGTATGTCTCCTTTGGAGAAATATCTGAAGGCTTTTTCAATATTGACTTAAGAGCATGATATCTTTATGACACTTTGTATTGACCATAACAATAGAGGAGGCTCATATTTCTGTAGGTGTCACTCATTATACAATGTATTTCTGTTACTGGCTTGACATGAGTTGTGTCAGATAGCTTCAGATGAGGAGGACAATGGGTGACTCGAACCTGTAATCTCTGTCTTTGAGATATATATAGCAATCAAAAATTTGCAAACTACCACTGTGGGCTTAGGCACAAAGCAAAGTCTATTAAAGCATAGATACCCTCTCAGAGGGGCTTCCCAGGTGGCTCAGAGGTAAATATTCTGCCTGCCAAGCAGAAGAGGCTTGTTTGATCACTGGGTCAGGAAGATCCCTTGGAGAAGGAAATGGAAACCACTCCATTATTCTTGCCTGGAAAATTCCATGGGCAGAGGAGCCTGGCAGGCTACATTCCATGGGGTCACAAGAGTCAGACACAGCTTAGTGACTAAACAACAGCAACAACAACACTCTCAGAGGGAGGTAGGGCTGTTTCTGCAAACTGAAACCAACCCTCCCATACAGGCTTAAAGGAATTGTTCTGGGAGGGAGCAGGTGTGACCATGGGTGAGTGACAGGAGATTGCTATTTGATTGACTCTCCTGAGTTCTGTAACAACTTATTATTGCATATGCCTTCACCCTTGATTTGTTAAGAAATGCTCACCATGGGGAGGGCAAAGCCACATACATATTTTATTATAATGTTGGTATAATGAGTGTGGGTTTATTAGAGATTATACGTCTGTCTAGTCTGGGCATGCACAGCCCATAGAAGTTGTCTTGTGTTACAATGCTCCCTCTTGATCAGGATAAGCTGCCCACCACTTGACCGTAGGTTTGCCTGTCCTGGGTGAGGTCAGGAGAGGGTCTCCAGATGGTTGGGGCATAACTAGACTATTCCCCTCTTGTCTTTAGCCACCATCACCTCTTTGCTACTACTATCAGGGGAGAGTTCCCAGATGGTTGGAGTGTGACTTGGTTATTCCTCTAATAAGAAAAAAAAATCCTAATTTTTTTCCCACCTATGTCACGTCCTTTCTGCTAATGTTTGACTACCTAACATTTCTATTTTTCACATCTGTGAATTAAATCTTAAGATAACTTCATCACGTGGTAAAGCTGAAATAAAATAATATATGTAAATTGCATAACCAATACTTGATGTTTTCTAAATTGTAACTCTGGTCATTCATAGCCATCACCATCTTCTTTTTTAAATGCCAAATAAAATATTTTCATTGTATTTTATTCTTGTTATTTTTTTAAGTCTGACTCCATATACACATACATATGGGCTTCCCAGGTGGCACTAGTGGTAAAGAATCTGCCTGCCAATTCAGGAGACACAAGAGCCATGAGTTTGATCCCTGGATCAGGAAGATCCTCTGAAGAAGGAAATGGCAACTCACTCCAGTATTCTTGCCTGGCAAATTCATGGACAGAGGAGCCTGGTGGGCTGCAGTCCATGGGGTCGCCAAGAGTGGGACACGACTGAGCGTGCACACACACACGTATACACATAAATATTGCATCCTCTGAATTCCTTGACATGTCCTTCTTTAAATCTTTTTCTTCTCTGTTTCTAGTTCTCCAATAGAAGTTGCCAAATTTAGTATAGTTTAGATGTAGCTGAACCCCACTATATACTATAGGGATATGAGAATAAGTAAGGTTCTTTGTTTTTATTATTTTCTGGAGTAATTCACAGTCAATGACAACCTAAGTCCTGTTTCTTATCCTTAAATGATAGCATAGATAACATAGTTTGGTTATCTTTTTCCCCCTCCTGAAGTGAATTGCCTCCCATTTACCTATCTTCAAACTTTTATAGGACTTCTCAGGTGGTGCTAGAGTTAAAGAATCCACCTGCTAAGGCAGGAGATGTAAGAGACGCAGATTCCATCCCCAGGTTGAGAAGATCTTCTGGAGGAGGGCATGACAACTCAGTCCAGTGATTCTTGCCTGGAGAATACCATGGACAGAGGAGCCTGGCAGGCTACAGTCTGTAGGGATGCAAAGAGTCGGACATGACTGAAGTTACTTAGCACACATGCACGCAAACTTTTCTTGAAGATTATCTGATGCTTTTTGTCAACGAAAACAATCATGCTGTAGCTTCTTATGGTTTAACGCACTCATATAAAGTGCCATTTTTTTCCATTTGACTCTGTGCCATTTAAATTACCTGAGAGATAGGAAGCAAAGCCATTTAACAATGCACGGTTATGCAGGCTTCCTGAAGATTTCTCCTAAAATAACTTAACGAAGGAGTATCTTCCAATAGAATATAAGGCCACACTTGTGCTATCCTTTGAGGAATGCTGTGACTCCTCCCCTATTCTCATCTACATTCTGTCACACTTAAAAATGGCTCCATTCTTAACTTGCTGTACAGTGAATGTCTAAAGCAACTTTTATAGTGCTTTAAGTCCTGATGGCTTTCCCAGGTTCAAGAGAACCTTACTAATCATCAAAGATACAGATTAAATATCATCTTCTCTGGGAACACCTTCTTGATTCCTTGAGGCTATCAGACTTCACCTCATTCTCCCTCTGTTCCTTGCCCACATTTTAGTTGTAGCATCAGATTAATATATTTGTCCTCACAATAGTTAACACAGTGCCTAGAAGAAAAATGCTCAATACATGTGTGAACAAATTTTTAAAAATGAATGAGCCAAATGCTTAAGGTAAAACGTTTATCTTAAGCTTAAAAAATCTCAGCAGGGAATTCTTAATAAGATCTGTATGTGAGTTGGTTTGTTAAGAATGAATGGTTATGAGGAGTGAATGGAGTGGAGAGATGTTTTCTGATCCAAATGAGAGGGGAGTTCTCTGTTGAAGAGAAGTATAGAAAGACAGGTAGATAATTCTTACAGTTTTACTTAGAGCCAACTATAACTCTGCATATCTAATCATGAGAAATTATTTACTTTATACAGAATCAAATGTAAACTAGAAATTGCCGTCAATGTGGAGAAGGTATAGAAACATAGAAACACACATAGTAAGAAACAAAGAATGACAAAATTTAAAGCTGCAATATTTTGATTTGTAAATATCCATTTAGAAGGATTCATTTCTTTGGTAAAGAAGCTATGTTTTAATTTTTAATAAAGTATAAGGTGAAATATTAAAAATTTTGAATTAAATGTTACATGAAAATGAAAAGTTATAGTATCGCTCTTGCATGAATGTGTGTCACTCAGATACATGATTTTCTCCTTATCCACCTACAGTGGGGAATTTGATGGAGGGTTCTTTTTTTCTTTTTCTTTTTTCTTAGCAGTTTGTCAGAAGAACAGAGGTGTTTAAGTGGGTTAATATCTTTCTGAGTGACAAACGTCCATGACTTTATTACTATATGCCCACTACTGTTTTGCTTATAGAGCAATCTTTTCTATGAGATTTTCATTCAATTTTTATGTGTTTTCCTTTATTAGAAATAAAATAAATAGGACATTTTTCCATTTAGGGAATATCTTAAGGAATGGCATTCAGTTAGAGAGCTGGAACTTTATAATAAAACAGAACTGATATAGACAAATATAGATGTAATGTTGAATATTACATATGGAAATAAATTAAAAAAACACTTTTAGGATTGTGAGTGGGAAACACTGAAGCATAACATAAATTTTTTTCACATTCCAATAAATTTATTCTGTAAAAACAATACATTTTTTTGTTTTTGATTTTTTTTTACAGTAAACTTTTCAACTACAAACCTCGAATATGCAAAAGATGTTCCAAGGACAAGCATAACAGGATTGATAAAACCCAAAATGACTAAATGTATTCTCACAATATAAGTTGGCATAAAAATAAATAAAATTTTCTATTATCACAATTGCAACAATAATGTACACATAATAATGGTTTGTGGATGAGTAGTAACTATTGTAACTCTAGTTCCAAAAGAAAACAACAGATCATTTAAAAGTCTATATTTAAAAGTCACTGCTTTGTCTTACTTCCCATAGGGCTACTGTTGAGTCCAGCTTTAAAAGGTAAAGTATCCAGCTTGAGTGATTAGCTCAAATTGTATTGGCATTTGGAGAAAATAAATCATTGCCTTTATCTTGGAGTAACACAAAAGACTCACTTAACTTCACATATAGAAACTGAGTTTGTGTACGTAACAATGTGAATTTTGAGAAGTATAAGTTGTCAACTAGCTATTTCTAGGTATTTTACAGTATGATTCAACTTTACACATGACCTAAAAACTGAAGGACAATTTTAAGTTCATCTTCAATATGCCAACATTATGTATCTAGGAATTGGTTCCTGGGTTCTGTCACAGAGAAGAAATCCCTTAAACATTATGTTCAGTGGTCCTTTTAAAAAAATGCTAATTTATATTTAACTGAGTGTTTGATGATGGTGGAGTAAAAGGCAGGAGAGTGATGAACATAACTGCCTTGATAAAGGATCCTAGACTTGTATGAGCTTGTGCAAAAATCTTGATAATCCTTAGTGGTTAAGGGCAACTTCATGCAACCATATAACACGAAATTAAGTCATTAACCTTAAAAAATGCTAATTTTTTTTTCCCCAAACACATCAGAGAGGAATGTGAATAATGTACATACAAACTGGGGTTCTGTCAGTGACAACAAGGACTATGTGTTGGTTCATATCAAACCCGAGAATATTGGACAACCAAACGTATAATCTTCTTGTGGTTTTCTTAGTGTGCAGCATTCATTATGGTAGTTAGGTCCCTTCACTGGTTTTTTGCAAGTCTGAAGTTGTGTTTCTTGTGTCATTGCCTGCATCTCCACCCTCAGAGCTGCTTTTATTTTCTCCTTCTTTGCAGTCCTTGTCATCTTCGTCTCCTGGAGATTTCCGGGACTGTTTAGAGGATTTCTTTGAAGTGTATGACTTTTTCCGCTTTGAGGCTGCTTTTTCACTCTTTCTTTTGCCTTTTCCAACTTCCTCTACTCTGTCGTCTTCTTCCTCACTGCTTGCGTCAGTGGTATCCCCGCCTTCTCCCTCGGTTTCTGAAGAGCTCTGTTGCTGAACTGCCTGGTATCCAGTAAACTTTACTCCTGGGTTATTTTCTATTTCCCACAATCCTTCATTAAATCCTTTCTGTTTGTTTGATTTTCCAAACTTGTCTTTGTATTCCTTGTAAGGGAAGAGATCTTTGGGACCTAGAAAAGCAGTTTCGTGGGTGCCAAAAAAGAAGATAGGGCACTTATTGGCTGGAGACTTCACAGCTTCCTCTGGGAGTTCATCGATCCGGGCGGGCCATTGCGGGTAGCCCTTCATCTTGGCGAAGACCAGGTCGCCCGCCTTGTACTTGCGGGGCCGCGGACGAGCCATCCCAGCCGCTCCCCTTCCTGGTCGTTCTTGGGCGCCGCGAAGATGCCAGGAGGCCGCCCCCGCCGCGGGCCGACGGACTGCGCCGCGCTCCTCGCGGGGCTTGAGCTGGGCGGGCGGGCGGACAAGCGGCCGCTCCGACGAGGGGAAAAGTCGAGGCGGCGGCTGAGGCGAGGGGGTGGGCGGGGGGCTCAGCAAGCCCGACAAATCACCGCCCGGCAGCGGCCTGGCCGCTCGGCTCTCGCCCACGCCGAGGTCCCCGCCGCCGCCGCCGCCGTGCGCTGCCCATAAATTTTAATATTTCAGAAAAAATGCCAATTTCTGGTGCTAATTCCCTCATAGATGTTTTGAACATTTTGCCCTGAGGTATAGCAGCCTTAACTGTCCTCATCTTAACTGGATTTCTGGTTCCGTTAGCCTTTTCAGTACAATTTTCAGTCAGTAGTGGCATTTTCTCAAAATTAACATGTGGAAGGTAGTGTAAAATTAGTAGAGAGTATGCGCTTTGCTCCCTAACTGCACTTTGAGAACATTTTCTGTGCTTCTAGCATCAGTCTACCTCATCCCACCAGGAACGAACAGCCCGTTTTATTCTCTCTTGGTTTGGACCATATGGCCCATCTTTATGAATGAATGGCTATGTATGTAGCATGATGTGAAAACTTCCGACATGCCCCTTGGTTTCTTAATATCTCTCCTATGCTTCCTGCCAGCATTCTTTACAAGGTCTTATATTATCATTCCTATTGTAATTTTGAACAGACATTTTAACTTTTATTAGCTGCAGTGTTTTTGTATGTACAGCAAGAGTACTCTGTTATTCTTAGGTTCAAGGGAGATTATTTGTATGAAATGCTTAGTAACAACAACAACGTGGTAACTACAGCAAATGTGAGGATAATTTCATTTTATTTTTGTCGAAGACATGATAATTACTCACTAGTATTTCTAATTCTTCTCCCTTTCAATGTGTAATTGAAAGTTGGACTTCCCTTCCCCTTTGAAAATAGGTGCGGCCATTAGAGTTGCCTTAAGCAGGCAATAAAATGTGAGCAGAAGTTATGAGTATTATTTCCAAGCAGAGGTCTTAAAAATGTCTGTCTTGTTCTCCCTCATAACTCCCCATGTCAGTTAAAGTAAATGACAACCACCCAGATAGTGGAGATTCGGTTAGACTGTGTCTCCGAGTGAAGACCTGTGGAGCAAAACAGCCCTCCCCAATCTACACCCTGGACATATAGGGAATGTAATATGAGGGAGAAACAAACTACTGTTTTTAAGCCAGTAAGATTTTGGTGTTGTCTTTTTACAATACCATATATTATTGTACTGGATTGGTTTAATCTTATTAAGTCTTTCATTATGTTGAGTATTTTTTAATTGTGGTAAAATACACATGAATACAGGATACTTTTCCATTTATTTATATGTTGTTTAATTTCTTTCAGCAATATTTTGTTGTCTTCAGTGTACAATTCTTTCATCTACATGGTTAAGTTTATCCCTCAGTATTGTATTCTTCTTGCCATATGTTATTTGTTATTGTAGTAAACTATACATGGCATAAAATTTACCATTGTAATCATTTTTAAGTGCACAGTTCAGTGACATTAACTATATTCACATTATTGTGCAACCATCACCACTATTTATCTCCAGAGCATTTTTCTCACCACAAACTGAAATTAATTCTGTGCCAATCAAATAATAATTCTCTATTTCCCTCACGCTCACTCCCTTGTTACTAATATTCTACTTTTTGTCTATATGAATTTAACTACTCTGGGAAATTCATAGTATAGAAATCGTACAATTTATTTTTAATGGTTTATTTCACTTAGTATAATGTCTTCAAGATTGATTCATGTTATAACCTGTCAAAATTTTCTATTCATTTTTAAAGTTGAACAATAATTTGTTGTATGTATATAACAACACATTTACATATCCGTTCAACTGTTGAGGGACACCAGAGTTGTTTCTACCTTTTGGCTATTGTGAATAATGATGCTATATTATATAAACATGAGAATTCCTCTTTCACTTCTTTGGGGTATATACCCAGAAGTGGAATTGTTGGGTCATATAAGTCTATGTTTAATATTTTTAAGAATTGTTGTATCATTTTCCATAGAACCTGTTCTATTTTACATGTCCCCAAGCAATGCAAAAGGAATCCAATTTCTCCGTATCCTTGCCAACACTTATCATCTTCCTGCCTTCTTTTCTTTCTTTCTGATAGATCTCAGGAGCTATACTGAGCTGGGAGACAGAGGAGAAAGGGAGAGAGAGAGAGGGATGAACTGTTATATGTCACAGTAGCCCATTAAAACAACAAACCAAAAATAGAAAAACAAAGTGATTAATCACTTACTGTGGTATTGCTGCTGCTGCTGCCTAGTCGCTTCAGTCATGTCTGACTCTGTGCGACCCCATAGACGGCAGCCTGTTGTGGTCCTTTAATGGACCGGAACCTGGTGGTAAGGAGTTGACGATAAGAAAGAGGCTGATATTTCCTGGTTTATGCAGAAAACCAATAAAACCCTAAGACAACGGGTTTGCGCCGCTTACGTAGGCTCAGAGTGCCCTCTCAAGAAGGTCTTGAAAGCCCGGGCAAGTAAGTAAGCTTCAGCAGGCCTCTGCACTCCAGCGAATTAGCCTGAAGGGGGGGGGGGAAGGAGAGAGAGAGAGAGATGAAGAAAGACACGGAGACCCAAGCTCTGACGGAACAAGGGTGTTTCATTCAACATAGTGTGGGTATATATACTGTCTTACAAGGTGGCTTTTTCAGCAAAGATTAGGATCAAAAATCTTACAAATTATCAAGAAAACATGAGGCTAGAATCCATATCAAAGAGAGATGGTTGTAAATGAACTTTTACCATATGGTCCATATCAGAAAGGAAGAGGGTCGTAAATAGTTACTTTTCACCGTATGGAAAAGCTAACGAAGGAAATGCATGCATTCCTCAGTCCCTGGGAGTGGCTTGCCAGCTCCTTTTAATCCTTGAATATTCAAGGATTAATAAGGAACAGAGGAATCATGACAGATCAGCACACAGGAAGCCTCCTGTTAAAAGTTCCCTGACAGCAGCCCACCAGGCTCCTCTGTCCCTGGGATTCTCCAGGCAAGAATACTGGAGTGGGTTGCCATTTCCTTCTCCAACTGTGGTAGTAGAAGACATTAAAACCAGGAAAAGTACCACTTTCCTCTGTTCCCCCATGGAACAGTTCACAAGTGGAAGATCAGGTGTATCAGCACAGACATGGGCTACTTCTCAGTGTTGAGAGAGCCCCACATAAAAGGCTCCAATAGTTTTATGGACTCGGGGTTGCAAGTAGGTCAGGGAGAGGGCTCAGAGTGTACTAGTACTGAATCAGAGTAGATAAAAGTGACTTCGGAATTTCCTCCCTCTTCTTCCATGAGGAAGTCTTGGCAGAGGTGCTTGAAAATGACCTCGAAGGAAGTCCTCAGGTGAAGAGACATAGGAATCAAGGCACCAAGGCTAGGAATGTAAATATGTGAAGGACATGACTAGCTAGGAGAGCCTGAGACTTTGACTGTAACTCTCTTCAGAGATTGTGATGCACTGATTTTTACCCTAAGTCTGGTGTGGGGAGGACAGCTTCCCCACCCTCACTCCCCAGGAGCCCTGTCAGGTAAAGCTTTTATAGTTGCCTATGGTCAGACCTGAAAAATCACACATTGATTTCTAACCAGGTGTTGGATAGGCATTTTAATATGTATGAAGTGGTATCTCACTGTGGTTTGGATTTGCATTTCCCTGATGACTATTAATGTTGAGCATCTTGCTTTTATGTGCTTATTGGCCATTTAGATATCTTCTTTGGAGAAATGTATTCAAGTCCTTTTGCCTATTTTTTAAGCAGGTGATTTTGGGATTTTTTTTTTTTTTGTCATAGAATTGTAGGAGTTCTTTATAAATTCTGGATATTAATCTTATCATATATTCCAACATCATTTGTTGAAGAAACTATTCTTTCCCCATTGTATGGCCTCAACACCCTTTGTCAAAAATCATTTGACCATTTATGTGAGGGTTCATTTCTGCGTTTCCATACTATTCCATCTGTCTTGTTCAACCGTGGTTTTGTAGTAAGTTTCGAAACCAGAAAGTGTGAAACCTTCATTTCTATCTTCTTTAACAAGCTCATTTAGACTATTTTGGGTCCTTTAAGATTCCATATGAACTTTAGGATGGATTTTTATATATTTGAAAAAATGTCATTGGTATTTTAATAGAGATTGTGTTGAATCTATATATCACTTTGGGTGCTATTGACATTTTATCATTGTCTTCAAATCTATGAAAATGAGATTTCTTTCCATTTATTTGTGTGTTCTTTAATTTTTTTCAGCCATGTTTTATAGTTTCCAGTGTACAAGTCTTTTTTCTCCTGGTTAAATTCATTCCTAAGTATCTAAACTTTTGATGCTATTGTGAACGGAATTGCTTTTTAAATTTCCTCTTCGGATTATTCATTATTAGTGCATATGAATACAACTGATTTTTTTGTGTTTTGATTTTGTATCATACACTTTGCCAAATTTGTTTATTATTTTTTACAGTTTTTTTTTTCTTGTGTGTGTGTATGTGTATGTGTGTGAAATCTTTAGGCTTTTCAACATTGTCATTATCAGGGTTTCATATAAAGGTAATGCTGGCTCCAGAAAAAAGACTTAGGAAGTGTTTTTTCTTCTTCAGTTTGTTGGAAGAGTTTGAGAAAGATTGTTGTTCATTCTTTAAATGTTTGGTAGATTTTACCT
Organism: Giraffa tippelskirchi; assembly: GCF_054371585.1. Classification (NCBI taxonomy): domain Eukaryota; kingdom Metazoa; phylum Chordata; class Mammalia; order Artiodactyla; family Giraffidae; genus Giraffa; species Giraffa tippelskirchi. Next base: position 68,929,347 of record NC_137289.1, read on the forward strand.
TTGAAACAATTTGATCCAAGGCTTTCCTTCTTTGCATGGTTTTTAATTACTGAGTCAGTCTCCTTACTAATTTAGGTCTATTCAAAATTTCTATTTTTTTTGCAATTCAGTCTTGATAGGTGGTATGTTTCTAAGAATTTGTCCATATCTAAGTTATCTAATTGGTTGGTGGGACATTGTTCAAAGTGATATTTTAAGTATATTTTCGTTTCTATAAAATTGTGAATCAACTTTCTGATTTTAGTAATTTATCATCTCTTTTTTCCTTAGGTAATTTAGCTAAAAGTTTACTAATTTTGGTGAACTTTTCAATAATCCAACTTTTTGTTTCATAGATTTTCTATATTGTTTTGTCATCTCTTTTATATTTTATGTTTGCTGCTTCCTTCCTTATGTGAGCTTTGTCTATGGTTTGTTTACAAAATCTTATTCCTTAGGATATAAACTTAGAATGTTGACCTATGATTTTCCTTCTTTTTAAATAGAAGCATTAACAAATACAAATTCCCCTTGTAGCACTGTTTTTACTGCATCTCATAAGTTTTGATGGACTGTGTTTTTATTTTCATTTATCTTAACTTATTTTCTGATTTACTTTGTGACTTCTAACAATGCTTTACTTAGACGTGGAGGATTTTGGACCATTATTTCTTCAGATGGTCTCTCTGTCACTTTCTTTTTTTTTTTTCCATAAAGCATATATTTGTCTCCTGATTATACCCAATACATCCATTGGGCTCTGTTCGCTTCATTTATTTTCTTTGCTCTATTCAGACTAAAATTTCAAATGTCCTGTATTCAAGTTTGCTGATTATTTCCGCTGTCTGTTCAAGTCTCTTGTTGAAACCATCTAGTGAATTTTTCAATTGAGTTTTCATATTTCTTGTCCCCATAATTTGTTTGGTTCCTTCTTATAATTTCAATCTCTTTGTTGATACCTTATTTTGTTCATATGTAGCTTTTCTGATTTTCTTTACTTCTTTTTTCCATGCTTTCCTTTAGGTGTCTGAGTATATTCAAAACAGTTGTTTCAAAGCCTTTGTTTAGTAATTCTAATGCTTGTGTTAAAAATCAGGCTCTTCAAAAATAGGCATTTCTCTTTGCCTTCGCAGATTGGCTATTTGCTGAAGAAGTCCTTTACTAATTAGTTGGATATAGGTTACAAGCCTTGGTATATTAGCCCAATATTAAAACTTAAAGTGTATTCAAGTCTTTTTTGACCATGCTTCTTGTTCATGCCTGTGTGTAGCTTTTTCATTTCTCCTGAATACATAGATTATTTTTAAATATCTTACATTTCTGAAGAGGTTCACCTCAGCTTCTCCTCAAGGACTGTGATACACTATTGTACTCTGTTTTATAATATTTTGGCCCTAGCATCTGCAAGTTTGCAATTTCCCTACTACTTTTTTTGTTTTGTTTTGTTTTAAAGGACATGCTGCACAGCATATGGGATCTTTGTTCACTGACCAGGGGAAGCTGTGCCCTCTGCACTGGAACTGCAGAGTCTTAAACACTGGACCACCAGGGAAGTCCTTTCTCTACTGCTTTTATGAGCAGTTCCCATTGGTTTCTGTTACTTCCCAGCCTAAGATCTGAGTTTATCTTTCTTCTTTCCCCTGAGTTAGACAAAATAGAGACAAATCCTTCAGGCAGCCCCCAGACAAGTTCAGTTCAGTTCAGTTCAGTCACTCAGTCATGTCCGAATCTTTGGGACCCCATGAACCGCAGCATGCCAGGCCTCCCTGTCCATCACCAACTCCCTGAGTCCACCCAAACCCATGTCCATCGAGTTGGTGATGCCATCCAGCCATCTCATCCTCTGTCATCCCCATCTCCTCTTGCACTCAATCTTTCCCAGCATCAGGGTCTTTTCAAATGAGTCAGCTCTTTGCATCAGGTATCCAAAGTATTGGAGTTTCAGCTTCAGTGTCAGTCCTACCAATGAATATTCAGGACGGATTTCCTTTAGGATGGACTGGTTGGATCTGCTTGCAGTCTAAGGGACTCTCAAGAGTCTTCTCCAACACCACAGTTCAAAAGCATCAATTCTTCTGAGCTCAGCTTTCTTTATAGTCCAACTCTCACATCCATACATGACCACTGGAAAAACCATAGCCTTGACTAGATGGACCTTTGTTGGCAAAGTAATGTCTCTGCTTTTCAATATGCTGTCTAGATTGGTTGTAACTTTCCTTCCAAAGAGTAAGCGTCTTTTAATTTCATGGCTGCAGTCACCATCTGAAGTGATTTTGTAGCACCAAAAAGTAAAGTCAGCCACTGTTTCCACTGTTTGCCCATCTATTTGCCATGAAGTGATGGGACTGGATGTCATGATCTTAGTTTTCTGAATGTCGAGCTTTAAACCAACTTTTTCACTCTCCTCTGTCAATTTCATCAAGAAGGTCTTTTGTCCTTCTTCACTTTCTGCCACAAGGGTGGTGTCATCTGCATATCTGAGGCTATTGATATTTCTCCTGTAATCTTGATTCCAGCTTGTGCTTCATCCAGCCCAGCGTTTCTCATGATGTACTCTGCATATACGTTAAATAAGCAGGGCGACAATATACAGCCTTGACGTACTCCTTTTCCTATTTGGAACCAGTCTGTTGTTCCATGTCCAGTTCTAACTGTTGCTTCCTGACCTGCATACAGGTTTCTCAAGAGGCAGGTCAGGTGGTCTGGTGTTCCCATCTCTTTCAGAATTTTCCACAGTTTATTGTGATCCACACAGTCAAAGGCTTTGGCATAGTCAATAAAGCAGAAATAGATGTTTTTCTGGAACTCTCTTGTTTTTTCCATGATCCAGCAGATATTGGCAATTTGATCTCTGGTTCCTCTGCCTTTTCTAAAACCAGCTTGAACATCTGGAATTTCACGGTTCTCGTATTGCTGAAGCCTGGCTTGGAGAATTTTGAGCATTACTTTACTAGCGTGTGAGATGAGTGCAATTGTGTGGTAGTTTGAGCATTCTTCGGCATTGCCTTTCTTTGCTAGATCATTGGAAATAAGGTCTGATCTACTCTTTCCTGTTTAAGGTAGGGAATTGAGAACTGAAATGTAGCCTTTGCCAAACTAACATCAGGTTGCATCAGGGAACGGACAAAATAAAGAAAAGCAAAAGGACCATGAATTTTCCTATTGAACTCAATATTGCTTTCTTTGATTGGACATTTGCTTGGGTGCTGATAAACTTTGTTTCCCAAAGTTCCTACAGAACTATTTTGACAAGTTTTTCTTTTTTTTATGTTTTGTAATGTATCAATGGGAGAACAAGAGCTGGGAGCTTCATAGTCTGCTATTTTGCTAGAATAACTTTTTATTAAGTATTTTAAGAAATCTTAATTTTGCCATCAATGCACTTACCATATCTCTTTGATTTGTCATATTGACAAATTGTCATATTGACTTGTTATATTGAACAAGACTAAACCAAGTGCAAAAACTTATGGCAGACATTTGGAAAGCTTTCTCCAATTTTGTCAATCATCCATTCAATAATATACATTCAAGACCAGTTGTCTACCGATTCAGAAACCCCTCAATCCTGTTATCCTGGTCACATTAGTTTTCACTTGCCTCATTTTTTGATTCAGTCTTAAAAATTATTCTGACCTAAGAAGAAAGCTAAAGGCAAAGGAGAAAAGGAAAGATATACCCATCTGAATGCAGAGTTGCAAAGAACAGCAAGGAGAGATAAGAAAGCCTTCCTCAATGATCAATGCAAAGAAAAAGAGGAAACAATAGAATGAGAAAGACTAGAGATCTCTTCCTAAAATTAGAGGTACCAAGGGAACATTTCATGCAAAGATGGGCACAAAAAAGTACAGAAATGGAATGGTCCTAAGGGAAACAGAAGATATTAAGGAGAGTTGGCCAGAATACACAGGAGAACTATACAAAAAAGATCTTCCTGACCCAGATAACCATGATGGTCTGATCACTCACTTACAGCCAGACATTGTGGAATGCAAAGTGAAGTGGGCCTTAGGAAGCATCACTATGAACAAAGCTAGTGGAAGTGATGGAATTCCAGGTGAGCTATTTCAAATCCTAAAAGATGATGCTGTGAAATTGCTGCACTCAATATGTCGGCAAATTTGGAAAACTCAGCAGTGGCCACAGGACTGGAAAAGGCAGTTTTCATTCCATTCCCAAAGAGAGGCAATTCCAAAGAATGTTCAAACTACTGCACAATTGCACTCATCTCACATGCTAGCGAAGTAATGCTCAAAATTCTCCAAGCCAGGCTTCAACAGTACCAGAACCATGAATTTCCAGATGTTCAAGCTGGATTTAGAAAAGGCAGAGGAACCCAGAGATCAAATTGTCAACTTCCTTTGGATCATAAACAAAGCAAGAGAATTCCAGAATAACATCTATTTCTGCTTTATTGATGGTGCCAAAGCCTTTGACTGTGTGGATCACAAAAAACTGTGGAAACTTCTGAAAGAGATGGGAATACCAGACCACCTGACCTGCCTCTTGAGAAATCTGTATGCAGATCAAGAAGCAACAGTTAGAACTGGACATGAAACAACAGACTGGTTCCAAATAGGGAAAGGAGTATGTCAAGCTGCATATTGTCACTCTGCTTATTTAACGTATATGCAGAGTACATCATGAGAAACGCTGGGCTGGATGAAGCACAAGCTGGAATAAAGATTGCCAGGAGAAATACCAACAACCTCAGATACACAGATGACACCACCCTTATGGCAGAAAGTGAAGAACTAAAAAGCCTCTTGATGAAAGTGAAAGAGGAAAGTGAAAATTTGGCTTAAAACTCAACATTCAAAAAACTAAGATCATGGCATCTGGTCCCATCACTTCATGGCAAATAGTTGGGGAAACAATGGAAACACTGAGAGACTTTATTTTTTGGTGCTACAAATTCACTTCAGTTGGTGACTGCAGCCATGAAATTAAAAGACGCTTGCTCCCTGGAAGAAGAGTTATGACCAAACTAGATAGCATATTAAAAAGCAGAGACATTACTCTGCCAACAAAAGTCAATCTAGTCAAAGCTATGGTTTTCCCAGTAGTCATATATGGATGTAACAGTCGGACCATAAAGAAAGCTGAGTGCCAAATAAATGATGCTTTTGAATGGTAGTGTTGAAGAAGACTCTTGCGAGTCCCTTGGATTGCAAGGAAATCCTACCAGTCAATCCTAAAGGAAATCAGTACTGAATATTCATTTGAAGGACTGATGCTGAAGCTAAAGCTTCAATTCTTTGGTTCACCGGATACAAACAACTGACTCTTTGGAAAATACTCTGACACTGGGAAAGATTGAAGACAGGAGGAGAAGGGGAAGACAGAGGATGCTCTGGTAGGATGGCATCACCGACTCAATGGACATGAATTTGAGCAAGTTTCAGGAGTTGGTGATGGACAGTGAGGCCTGGAGTGCTGCAGTCCATGGGGTTGCAAAGAGTCAGACACAACTGAGCAACTGAACTGAACTAATTCTGTAAATCAATTAAAAATAGAGGTAATTTGTTTTTCTTGACTCTCAGAACCTTTTCTTGCCTTCTAGTGATCACCAGTTTCTTTGACATATTCTCTTAAACTATGCATTTGATAATCTTTTTTATTTTGCCTTCAATTTCAACTCAAATACCTCCCTAAACCTGCTCTTCTTCGAGTTTTATCTCATGAGTGGCAACTTCATGTTTCCAGCTGTTCATGCCAAAAGTTGCAATCGTTTTTCACTCCTCTGTTTCTCTAACAGCTATGTTCAGTCCATCATCATGTCCTTCCATATCTGTTCAAAACACTAGTTCAAAAATGGTCAGATTTTTGAAAGGTTTCAGTCATTGTACTTTACCTCCAGGTTCTTCTAGGTGAAATCAACCAAAAAGACAGTATCCCTTACTGTTTTCACAAAGTTCTTTAAAGGATGAATATTTATTCAGTCTTTATAAGACTTGTGATTTTTTCTTTTGTCCCCCTTTCTCTTTGTTACATTATATAATAATATATTTACTGGATATTTTGTTTTCTGATGAATGGAAGTATTACTTAATATATTTTCCTACTATAACAAATATTTGTTTATACATTTATAAGAAAAGAGTTTTCAAAATTTTATTTCAAGTCATATATTTTAAATTGTAGGCAGCTGCTGACAAAATGGACTTCTATCAGTCTGTAAGATTAACTAACTTTCACTATTTCAAGATATTGCATCTGTTTTATTTGCTCATATACTTATTCCTAAGCACATTGACAAAATCACTAATGGAGTTTGATTGAGCAAGGGCTATTAGTGTTCTGCTGGTGCAGAGATTTGAAATTAACTGGGCTTCTCTGATGAATCAGCAGGCAAAGAATCTTCCTGCAATGCAGGATACACAGAGATGCAGGTTTGATCCCTGGGTCAGAGAGATTCCCTGGAGGACGAAATGGCAACCCACTCCAGTATTCTTGCCCATAAAATCCATGGACAGAGAAGGCTGGTAGGATACATTTCAAAGGGTTGCAAAGAGTCAGACACAACTGAGCACAGCAATGGAACGTTATAGCCCTGAGATTTTTGTGACTCTGTAAGATGATAAGCAAGAGTTATGAAAACAAGCACATGTGAGAAATTCAAGTATTTCTTCCTGGAAGAGGAAATGTAGTGTGATGGTTGCTACTTCCTTGCTAAGACATGTTGTGACAATAGGATAAATGATCACATGGGTTATTGTAATAGTAAACTTAGAACGGTTATAGCAGAAGCGTTAGCTTTGACTTTTAGCAAAGATTGATACTAATTGACAATATTCAAATTATGTTATGAAGCTCATAGTAATCAAAATGCTATGCTATTGCATTAAAACAGACACTTAACACAAGATTGGGCAAATTCAGAGTGGTATGGCTGTAATTAAACAATTGAATTAAGACTCTCTATAACCTAGGGAGAGGTCATATAGTATGGAGGTTAGAGCTTAGGCTTTTGGAACAGTCTCTGTGTGTGTGCTAAGTCACTTCAGTCTTGTCAGACTCTTTGTGATCCTATGGACTGTAGCCTGCCAGGCTTCTCTGTCCATGAGATTCTCTAAGCAAGAATACTGGAGTGGATTGTCATGACCTCCTCCAGGGGATCTTCCCGACCCAAGTATTGAACCCATGTCTCTTATGTCTCCTGCATTAGCAAGTGGATTCTTTACAACTGGCACCACCTGGAGAGCCCTTGAAACAGTCTATCTGGGTTCAAATACTCAAAAAAGCTAGTTACTAGTGTAATTTTCATTTTGTAGACAAGAGAGGTAAATGCTTAGCAAACAGGTTAAATTAATTTTCGAAGTCTTATTGACAGTGGTAGAGCCTGATCTTAGACCTATGGCTTTTTGAATTGGAGCTCATACTTTGAAACTGGTATTTGATTTTCAAACATATGACCAAATTTCATAGCTCCATGTCTTTATTGATATTGTTGATTCTGCCTGGAATATTCTTCACCCGTTTTTCTAAAATTCTTTGCTTTCTGTTATGTATTTTATCTTATTTTATTTCATTAAAAAAAAAAACTACATATGCTTAAGGAGTACAACATGATTTTTATATACATAGTGAATTAATTACTACAGTAAAGCTAATTAATATATCTCTTTTTACACATTTGCAATTTTTGTGTGTGTGTTGAGAGTGCCTGAAATCTCTCTCAGCAAATTTCCAATATACAATATAGTATGAATAACCATAGTTTTTTAAAAAAATCAGGAATAAATCTAATCAAGGAAAACTTCTTGATTAAATTAATGAAAATTACTCTCTACACTGAAAACTATAAAGCATTGGTGAAAGAAATTAAATCTGATACAAATAAATGGAAAGATAGTCCACATTCACAGATTGAAATAAGTAATGTTAAAATGACCATACTACTGAAAGCAATATACTGATGTAGTGCAATCCCTATTGAAATTTTAATGGCATTTTTCACAGAAATAGAATAAACAATTCTAAAGTACACATATACCTGCAAAAGACCCTAAACAGCCAGAACAATCTTGAGAAAGAAGAAAAATCTAGGAGGCAACACACTTCCTGCTTTCAAATTATGCTACAAAGCATGAGTAATCAAAATGGTTTGGTACTGGCATTAAAACAGATACATAGGAAATGGAACAGAATCAAAAGGCCAAAAGTAAAGCCGAGCATATACAGTCAACTAATTTTTTGACAAGAACACCAAAAATAAATAGTGGGGAAATGCTAGTCTCTTCCAAAAATGATGTTGTGCTTCCTTTACCTTCTCACACTCCAGCTATCACCCTGTGTAACTTCAGGATAACTACAATTCTGGATTCTATTACCCAATATTATTTTTGCATATTTAAAAATGTACAAATGGCATTATATTTTGTGTGTTCGTTTATGTCTGGATTTTTTGGGTTCAATCTTATGTTTGTGAGATTTGTCCTCAATCTACCATTGTGTGTAGCAGTATACATTATTTTTCATAACTGTATAGCAATCCATTGTATAAATACATTCTCAGTTCCTTTTCCTGCTCTACTGTTTATGGATACTTGATCTTTTTTTTTTTTTTTTTTTTTTATTGTAATAGTTTTTGCCATACATTGACATGAATCAGCCATGGGTTTACATGTGTTCCCCTTCCCGGACCCCCCACCCACCTCCCTCCCCATCCCATCCTTCTGGATCATCCCATTGCCCCGGCCCTGAGCCCTTGTCACATGCATCGAACATGGAATGGTGCTCTGTTTCACATATGACAATACACATGTCTCAATGCCATTCTCCCAGAACGTCCCACCCTCACCTTCTCCCTCAGAGTCCATAAAATTGTTCCATGCATCTGTGTCTCTTATTCTGTCTCGCATATAGGGTTATCGTTACCATCTTTCAAATTCCATATATATGCATTAGTATACTGTATTGTTGTTTTTCTTTCTGGTTTACTTCACTCTGTATAATGGGCTCCAGTTTCATCCATCTCAGTAGAACCGATTCAAATGTATTTTTTTTTAATGGCTGAGTAATATTCCATTGTGTATATGTACCACAGCTTCCTCATCCATTCGTCTGCTGATGGACATCTAGGTTGCTTCCATGTCCTGGCTATTGTAAACAGTGCTGCGATGAACATTGGGGTACACGCGTCTCTTTCAATTCTGGTTTCCTTGGTGTATATGCCCAGCAGTGGGATTGCTGGGTCATATGGCAGTTCTATTCCCAGTTTTTTAAGGAATCTCCACACTGTTCTCCATAGTGGCTGTACTAGTTTGCATTCCCACCAACAGTGTAAGAGGGTTCCCTTTTCTCCACACCCTCTCCAGCATTTATTGCTTGTAGACTTTTGGATAGCAGCCATTCTGACTGGTGTGAAATGATACCTCATTGTGGTTTTGATTTGCATTTCTCTAATAATGAGTGATGTTGAGCATCTTTTCATGTGTTTGTTAGCCATCTGTATGTCTTCTTTGGAGAAATGTCTGTTTAGTTCTTTGGCCCATTTTTTGATTGGGTCATTTATTTTTCGGGAATTCAGCTGCAGAAGTTGCTTGTATATTTTTGAGATTAATTGTTTGTCTGTTGCTTCATTTGCTATTATTTTCTCCCATTCTGAAGGCTGTCTTTTCACCTTGTTTATAGTTTCCTTTGTTGTGCAAAAGCTTTTAATTTTAATTAGGTCCCATTTGTTTATTTTTGCTTTTATTTCCAATATTCTGGGAGGTGGGTCATGGAGGATCCTGCTGTGATTTATGTCGGAGAGTGTTTTGCCTATGTTTTCCTCTAGGAGTTTTATTGTTTCTGGTCTTACGTTTAGATCTTTAATCCATTTTGAGTTTATTTTTGTGTACGGTGTTAGGAAGTGTTCTAGTTTCATTCTTTTACAGAAATCCCTTGCATTCCTATACTTCAATAATGAGAAAACAGAAAGAGAAATTAAGGAAACAATACCATTCACCATTGCATCAAAAAGAATAAAATACTTAGGAATATATCTACCTAAAGAAACAAAAGACTTATATATAGAAAACTATAAAACACTGATGAAAGAAATCAAAGAGGACACAAACAGATGGAGAAATATACCGTGTTCATGGATTGGAAGAATTAATATAGTGAAAATGAGTATTCTACCCAAAGCAATCTACAGATTCAATGCAATCCCTATCAAGCTACCAATGGTATTTTTCACAGAACTAGAACAAATCATCTCACAATTTGTATGGAAATATAAGAAACCTCGAATAGCCAAAGCAATCTTGAGGAAGAAGAATGGAACTGGAGGAATCAACCTGCCTGACTTCAGGCTCTACTACAAAGCCACAGTCATCAAGACAGTATGGTACTGGCACAAAGATAGAAATATAGATCAATGGAACAAAATAGAAAGCCCAGAGATAAGTCCACGCACATATGGACACCTTATCTTCGACAAAGGAGGCAAGAATATACAATGGAGAAAAGACAATCTCTTTAACAAGTGGTGCTGGGAAAACTGGATACTTGATCTTTTAAAAATCATTTCAATTATAAATAGTGCTTGTATGGCCATTCTTTTATGTGTCATTGTGTGCAAGTATCTGCTACCATAGTATTTTCTTAAACAATATGCTATTTTAGTATGTATTAAGAATTATAGCATTACATTATATGTATCTTTTTGCCCTACAGGTTTTTCAAGCTCATAGCCTCATATTTGATTATAGGTAAATGTCAATAATTGTTTTTATAATGAAGTAATGAATGATCAATTTCCTGACAGTGTTTAAGAATTTTCCATAATAAAGTCCAGAAAAAGCTATTTTTTAAATAACACCATTCTATGAACTTGCAAACTGCTTATAATAAAGGAAGTTCTTGACAAAAAGCAACTATCAGCAACTATGAAAGTGAGGGTGAAAGTTGCTCAGTCGTGTCCAACTCTTTGCGATCCCATGGAATATACAGTCCATGGAATTCTCCAGGCTAGAATACTGGAGTGGGTAGCCTTTCCCTTCTATAGGGGATCTTCCCAACCCAGGGATCAAACCCAGATCTCCCACATTGCAGGTGGATTCTTTACCAGCTGAGCCACCAGGGAAGCCCAAGAATAGATCAGCAACTATACCAGGTATATATTTCCAATATTAAAACTATTGTCTTCTACTACTTTAAGTGTTTTAATGGTATTATTTTTTCCAACTAAGAGCTGTGGCAAAAGTATTAGTAAATGTGTTTAGTGGTAAAGAACCTGACTGCCAATGCAGGAGACATAGATATGTGGGTTCCATCCCTGGTCGGGAAGACCCCCTGGAGGAGGGCGTGGCAATTGACTCCAGTATTCTTGCCTGGAGAAACCTATGGACAGAGGAGCCTGGTGGGATACAGTCCATAGGGTCACAAAGAGTCAGACATGACTGAACGACTGAAAAACAACCCCAAAAACCTTACAACAGTAATACCTCTATTAACAGATAGCCTTTCAGCCTGTGGTTTACTTATGGAAATAGTACAACGAATATTCAGAGACAATTGTAAGAGATTTTTATTTATACACAGGCTTGAATTACTTGCTATAAATTCCTCACAGAACTATTTGAATAATTAATATGCTTAGTTTTACAATTACTTATCCACAATCGTTTTCAGTATTATAATTTATTATGGATTAAGTTACTCCTATTCAGCCTCTTGGAGGCTAGGTTTGTATCCCAAAATAGGGAGTAAAATGTTCAGTTAAAATAATTAGCTTCTTAAAGTATATGGGCTTTAAATTTAGTAAAAGATATCAATATATTTTCAAGTAAATTTTAAGAAAGTATTTATTAGGCAATCAATATAATGGTTTTGGTGACTGCCTTAGATTATAACCATTTTAGAAAGACAAATCTGAGAAGGAGTTGTGATTAAAATCTATAAAGTCATACAAAATTAAATGCAAACTTTTCAACAATATTTGAGAGTACTAAAATTTATATTCATTTGATTTGGAAAGGCAGGCTTAAGTTAAGAATACCTGGGCTTTATTAGTCAGTAAATGGCACAAAAGAACACATAATATAGTTTAAATAAATATTTTAATAGTTTTATGGATGATGGATCTAAAGGGTACTTTTAAGGGAATTAACAAGCCCATCAGATATATAGTAGTTAAAAAATATATGAATCACCAGATTTTGATAGTGGGCCTAGCTTTCCTTTTTTAGCCTTGGAAACCTAAGGCAAGATCTTTTAGTTTTCTCAGATATAAAAGAATATGGCAATTATTTCCATTACAACTATCATCTGCCTTTTAATCTCCTGTAGTTGTGGAAAATAACTCATAGAGTTGTGGTGAGTATGTATGTCAATAGACACTGCAAATTATAGAGGACTTTCAAGTTGTAAAATATTGTTATTGCTTTTCTTAACATTTTGAAGGTAGTATCCAAGAAGTCATCTGTGACATTTAAGACATTATTTTCTCTGAGAACATTTGATTAAATAGAACATTACTCTGATCCAATTTGGCCGTCCATATCTTCTTTTATAGAATGTCACTTCATACGAGAGCTTTCCCTCGATTTTTTGCTCAGCTTATTTTACCAGTCCTTATATTATTTAAATTACTGGAAACTATGCGAAAATCAAAGTTAGAGAATCAAGAGGCTTAAGGATATATAGATTATTGTATAAAATGTGTGCTATGTTTGCCTAAGAAAAGTAAAAAAAAAAAAGGACTTGAGAAAAATATCTGAGTGTCTGGATAACCTGTGCCATATCAACATCATTGTTTGAAATACTCACGGAATTGGGTTTAAAATGTTTACTTATTTGTATCTATTTCTTTCAGGTTTTCACTTCACTGTTACGTTATAGACATAGTAACAAAAATATTTCATCTATGCTTTGTACTCATCTAGTTTGGTTTAGTTTGAAATTTCACAAACAATTGTGCATGTTTTCTTACTTTACATGATGCAAAGTGTGAAAGGCTGCTAGTTGTATCAGGTTAGACAAATATCATTCTGCCTGTAGAAATCAGATGAAGAGAGTTCATGCAGCATGTTTACTTCATTTGTCAGACTAGAAAAGAATGACATATTATAATAGTGAATCTCATTGCATTCATTCAGCCTTTGCTTTATGAAGCTTGGCTGGAAACAGTAAATAATGCTGGGTTTTGGATGTGTCTTGCTGTTTCTGAAATTCGAAGAAGTAACTACATATGATGGTACTGAAAGGTTTGTTGCTGACCCACGTAAAGACGCTGGGATTCCTGGCCTCTGGAAGAGAAGAATTCAATCCAGGTCCAGAGACAAGGCTTGATTGCTCAGAGCTTTTGTGTAATAAAGTTTTATTAAAGTGTAAAGGAGATAGAGAAAGTTTCTGACATAGGCATCAGAAGGGGGCAGAAAGAGTACCCACTTGCTAGTGTTAGCAGTGGAGTTATATATTCTAAGATAACAGGATTAGCCAGAAAGTTTAATCCAGAGACCATCCTCAGGCAGGATATATAATCCTTGTAAAGACAGGCCTACTCCCATGCTCAAACTGCCACACAATTGCACTCAACTCATATACTAGTAAAGTAATGCTCAAAATTCTCCAAGCCAGGCTTCAGCAATGCGTGAACCGTGAACTTCCAGATGTTCAAGCTGGTTTTAGAAAAGGCAGAGGAACCAGAGATCAAATTGCCAACATCCGCTGGATCATCGAAAAAGCAAGAGAATTCCAGAAAAACATCTATTTTTGATTTATTGACTACGCCAAAGCCTTTGACTGTGTGGATCACAATAAACTGTGGAAAATTCTTAAAGAAATGGGAATACCAGATCACCTGACCTGCCTCTTGAGAAACCTGTATGCAGGTCAGGAAGCAACAGTTAGAACTGGACATGGAACAACAGAACGGCTCCAAATAGGAAAAGGAGTACGTCAAGGCTGTATATTGTCACCCTGCTTATTTAACTTACATGCGGAGTACATCATGAGAAATGCTGGGCTGGAAGAAACACAAGCTGGAATCAAGATTGCCGGGAGAAATATCAATAACCTCAGATATGCAGATGACACCACCCTTATGGCAGAAAGCGAAGAAGAACTAAAGAGCCTCTTGATGAAAGTGGAAGAGGAGAGTGAGAAAGTTGGCTTAAAGCTCAACGTTCAGAAAACTAAGATTATGGCATCTGGTCCCATCACTTATGGGAAATAGATGGGGAAACAGTGGAAACAGTGTCAGACTTTATTTTGGGGGGCTCCAAAATCACTGCTGATGGTGATTGCAGCCATGAAATTAAAAGACGCTTACTCCTTGGAAGAAAGGTTATGACCAACCTGGATAGCATATTGAAAAGCAGAGACATTACTCTGCCAACAAAGGTCCATCTAGTCAAGGCTATGGTTTTTCCAGTGGTCATGTATGGATGTAAGATTTGGATGGTGAAGAAAGCTGAGCACCGAAGAGTTGATGTTTTTGAACTGTGGTGTTGGAGAAGACTCTTGAGAGTCCCTTGGACTGCAAGGAGATCCAACCAGTCCATCCTAAAGGAGATCAGTCCTGGGTGTTCATTGGAAGGACTGATGTTGAAGCTGAAACTCCAGTACTTTGGCCACCTCATGCGAAGAGTTGGCTCATTGGAAAAGACCCTAATGCTGGGAAGGATTGGGGGCAGGAGGAGAAGGGGGTGACAGAGGATGAGATGGCTGGATGGCATCACCGACTCAATGGACATGGGTTTGGGTAAACCACGGGAGTTGGTGATGGACAGGGATGCCTGGCATGCTGAGATTCATGGAGTCACAAAGAGTCAGACACGACTGAACAACTGAACTGACTGAACTGACTTGCATAATTTACATTTTAAGATAACAGAATTAGCCAGAAAGTTTAATCCAGAGACTGTCCTCAGGCAGGATACATTATTGTTGTATAATCCTAAGGAATGTAAAGAGAAAAGAAAAAAAAGTTTGTCCTTTCTTCCTCCTTGAGAATTCCAGACCCCTCTCTCCTTGGGGACCCCTAGACTTCTTATCAACATGCCTAGGAAATGACTCTCTCATTCCCCCCTTTTCTTTTAGGAGAATTATATTGCCAAGGGAAAGGGGCATCATTTTCATTCCATAACTACTTCCTGCTGTTTAGGGGCATGGTCCCTAAATTGCTGAGGCAACATATTCTCCTAACCCTCATATTGAGGGTCTTTGATCCAGGGGCCCCAAGTAATAGTTGGAGGTGGCTGTGGCACTCGTAGGAGCTCGGACAACCATTTGTAACTTAAAAGCTTTTAGATGGTTAGAAAACCCCATTATACAGTTACAGATGTAAGGCAAAATAGTCATTTAACCAAGTTAAAATCAAAAGGAAAAGTCACATTATGTCCATAGTTACATCAGTCCATCTTAAGGTTGTTAGATGTCATCAGTTTAAAAAGAGGCATCACATGCGATTGCTGTTGAAGGTATTTCCAGGCTTGGAGAAAGTCTTTTCCTAGAAGTGGAGATGTCCACCACAGGAAGCCTTTCACTGATGAAGAGGGGAGTGCTCCGCAGACCCAGCAGTTAGACTGATTATGAAAGGCAGCATATGAGTGAGCCCAGAACAGGAAGGTATTGTCTTGAGGATCGAATGGCAGACTCAGAATTTTTGGAATCAGCAGAAGTAGGCTCAGATAGATTATCAGGCCCATCTGAAAAGTACAAAGTCAAAGCATAGAAAGTAAAGACATAAAATGAAGTCACTTAATTCAGGTCAGGGTGCCACCTTTTAACTCGAGTGTGATGTACCCACAAATAAATTCCTGGCACTTTGACTGCTGTGGGAGAAGAAAGAATAATCTGGTAAGGGCCTTCCCAGAGGGGCTCAAAGGATGGGCCCCCAGACCCCAATGTTTTTATGAGGACCTCTGTTCCTGGCTCAAATAGAGGCTTGCTGGACTCAGAGGCTGGGTCAGGAGTCGTCTCCTGGAGTTCTGTTAATGCCTGTTGAAAAGCTGAGAGCTGAGTTACATAACTAGTTAATTCCAAGGCTTCAGGGTCTATAATAATTTCTGTGTGTAAGAAAGGCCTTCCATAAATACATTCAAAGGGGGACAGTCCCTCCTTTTGGGGGGCAGTTTGAGCCCTCATTAAAGCTGTGGGTAGGACTTTAATCCAATTGTCCTTCTTCTCTTGAGTTAATTTGTGCAGATGTCTTTTGATAATGTCATTAGCTTTTTCAACCTTTCCTATTCCACAGTACCTGTCCAGATCAAAGGTGTCTGAAGGGATTTCGTAAAGTGCAGCTTTTCTGGCTTGACAGTCAGCCAGCTGATTACCCTCAGCTACTTTACTCCCATCCCTGTTGTGTCCTTTGCAATGCATAACAGCTACTTCTTTAGGACAATATATAGCAGATAAGTCTCTCGATTTCTCTGAAATGCTTAATAGGTTCTACTGTTGCTGTTTTAAACTGTCTTTCTTTCCATATTGCAGCATGAGCATGTAAAGTCAAATAAGCATGCTTAGAATCAGTGTAGATATTTACTCGCTGCCCTTTGCTTAACTCTAGAGCTCGGGTCAGAGCCACAAGCTCCGCTAACTGAACACTGGTTACCTGGGGGAGAGATTTTGCTTCTAAAAGCAATTCAGCAGTCACCACGGTGTAACCTGCTTTACGCTTTCCATCCCGAACAAAAGCACTGCCATCTGTAAATTTTTCCATGTCAGGATTGTCTAATGGGTTATCCATTGGATCTTCTCAAACTGCATAGTTTAAAGTTAGGAATTGGGAACAATCGTGATCAGGTTTCATTTTCCTTCTCAGGAAAGAAAGTGGCAGGATTTAAATTTCCACAAACTTTAAGCTGAGTTACTGATCCTTCTAACAACAATGACTGATATTTAAGAAGCCTACTGTCTGTCATCCAAATATTAACCTTAGAATTTGAGATTCCACTCACATCATGAGAAGTCAATACATTAAGGTTTCGTCCATTAATTATTTTTAATGCTTCTGATGCTAATAAAGCCGCTGCCCAAATTACTCTTAGGCAGTGGGGCCACCCACGTGAAATTATATCTAATTTTCTTCTTAGATAAGCAATAGGTTGCTTGTGAGGCCCTCAGGGTTGTGTTAAAACTCCAAAGGCCATACCTTTTCTTTCAGTGACAAACAAATTAAATTCTAACCCTGTGGGTAAGCTCAAAGTGGGAGCTTGCAGGAGAGCAATCTGAAGAACCTTATTGAAACATGTATATTATCATATGTGAAACAGAACACCATTCCATGTTTGATGCGTGAGACAAGGGCTCAGGGCCGGGGCAATGGGATGACCCAGAGGGATGGGATGGGGAGGGAGGTGGGTGGGGGGTCCAGGAAGGGGAACACATGTAAACCCATGGCTGATTCATGTCAATGTATGGCAAAAACTATTACAATATTGTAAAGTAATTAGCCCCCAACTAAAATAAATAAATTTATAAAAAAAAAAAAAAAGCCTTTTGAGCATCTAGAGACCAAACCAGTTTGTCGGTTTGGGCCTGCTGAGTTTCAGCTATAAGTTTATATAGAGGCCAGGCAAGTTCCCCATAACCCGGAATCTAAACGCAACAGTAGCTTGTGATTCCCCAAAATCCTCTCACTTGCCTTTAAGGCATAGGTAGGGGATGATTTAGTATAGGTTTAATCATCTCAGGGCCTATGGCCCTAGTCCCTTCTTATATGATTAGGCCCAGGTATCTAACAGATTGTGGACAAAGCTGAGCCTTTTCTCTTGATGTCTTGTAACTGCAGCCTGCCAGAAAGTTAAAGAAATCTTCTGAGGCTCGTGAACAAGCTTCCTCTGTCTCAGCAGAGAGCAAAATATCATCTACATATTGTAACATCGCTGCTTCAGAGCTATTAAAGTTTTGTAGATCCCGTGACAAACTTTGTCCAAATAAGTGAGGACTGTCACAAAATCCCTGGGGCAAAACTGTCCAGGTTAACTGAGAAGCTGCCTGCTTAGGGTCTTCAAAGGCGAATAGAAATTGGCTTTCCTCTGCCAAAGGCACTGAATAGAAGACATCTTTCAAATCAATTACTGAGAAATATTTGGCTCATTCAGGAATTTCAGACAATAGAGCATAAGGATTAGGCACCACGGTGTGTAAAGGAACTACAGCCTCATTTATTATTTGTAAATCTTGAACTAGTCTCCATTTACCAGTTGATTTCTTTATACCCAAAATAGGAGTGTGGCATGGACTGTTACAGGGAATTAATAGTCCCTGCTCCTTTAAATGTTCAATGATGGGTTTTAACCCTTCCTTAACCTCAGGTTTCAGTGGATTCTCCTTTTTATGTGGAAATAAGTGCGGGTCTTTGAGCTTGACAACTACAGGAATAGCATTTTGTGTTCGATTCACAGATTTTCCATCAGCCAATACTCTAGGATTTGCATTTTGTTCAATTAAAGGGAGAGAAAGGGAGGGCTCCATCTCCATGAAAACAGAGGCATGGACCTTTCTCAGTATATCCCTCCCCAAAAGTGGTGAGGAAGACTCTGGCATGATCAGAAACTCCTGTGAAAATAGCACAGAGTCTCAGTTATAGCTTAAAGAACAATTGAAGTAATACCTTTTGGCTTGTCCAGACAGTCTCATTACGGAAGCAGATCGGGAAGAAAGTGGGCCAGGGGCTTCAGTAAGCATGGAGTAAGTTGACCCAGTATCTAAAAGGAAATTGATGGATTGGTCCCCCACAGTTATTAATACCCGGGTTTCCTCAGGTGTAATTAGGATGGAAGCTTGTGTGGGGACCCCTGGACACCTTCAGTCCTGATTGTCTTGAGAGTCCGACCCCTGAAACCTGTGCCTCTAGGGGCAATCTCTCTTCCAGTGTGGTCCTTTGCAGACCGGACATGGAGCCGGGGGCAGCTTAGATGCCTGAGGGCAATCCCACTTGAGGTGCCCCTCCTTTCCACAGTAATAGCAAGCCCATCTCTTTTCACCTGGGTCCCTCTGGGCATTTTTTTCAGGCTGTTTAAGAACAGTTCTTACAGCCATTGTGAGGGCTTCCGCCTGTTCCTTTGTCTTTTTCTGCCTTTCTTTTCCTCATACTCCTTACCATAATAGTCTGTCTGAGCCAGTTGTAACAGATTATCTAAGAACTGATTTGGTCCATATGCCCGTTTTAATAGCTTATGGCGGCTATCTGGAGCCAACTGAGTGAGAAACTTATCTTTTAAGATCATTTTTCCCTCTTCACTTTTGGGATCAATCTCAGTGAATCTGCGAAGGGCTTCTCTCAGTCTGTCTAGGAATTTACCAGGAGCTTCCTTTTCCTCCTGTTCTGTGCTTGCCAATTTGCCATAGTGTAAAGGCTTAGCATGCGCCTGCCTGAGTCCTTCAAGAAGGATACATCTGACAAAACGACTCTGATCCCATCTTCCTTTAGCTGTGTTGTAGTCCCAGTCTGGTTCTGTAATTGGGACCGCCTGATTCCCAGTGGGAAGGGCGGCTATCTCGTCCTCCCTCTTCCCTACTAATTCATTACCAAGCCATTCATCCCCATAAGCAACTGCTTTTTCCAAAACTCGACTTTTTGAGTCGGGAGTCAGCATTTGTCCAAAGATATACATCACATCCTTCCAAGTAAGGTATTTCTCCCAGTGGGTGCTTCATGAAGAGGCAACAGCTTGTGTGGCTGTTCCTCAGTCTCTCTGGCTGCTCTGCGCATGTGATCCCAGGGATAGATTGGAGAAACCTGCTTTTCTCTATCTTTTTGTCTCCTGTCCTCCATCTCATCTAGCAATGTAGGAGGAAAAGAGGGAGCTAAAGGAGTCACACCCAAATCTATACCCTTAGGACACAAGTCTGGGGTGTTTCGCAGAGAGAAAAAAGGCAACACATATGATACTTCTACCCATTTTCCTTGTTTTCTACAGAACCGATCTAACTGTAAAACAGTATTATACTTAAGAGACCCTCCAACTGGTCACCGTTCACCGCCCTCCAATGGATACCCCGGCCATGCAGTATCACATAGGAAGACCAGGTGTGTCTTCTTTAAGCCCTGGGGATCAAATCTATCCCAGTTTTTTCAAGATACAGTTCAAAGGAGTGAGGCTGGAATTGTTAGCTCCCATCTGTAAGAGAGAAAGAAGCGACCAGCACCATCTTTCTACCGGAGGCATCCCTCCTTGCTCTAGATGGGGGGTGTAGACAGATTTTACACCAAAGCTTTTATTTCCTGTTTGGACTTAATCTGTCCCTTACTGATGCAGGTGCCGTACTCGTCCCTCCGTTCTACCACCGAGACGGGGTGGGGATGCAACAGGGGTAGACCTGATGGCATCCCTAACTGACGTCCAGCTCTTCACCATTAAAACCTTGCTTGCCTCTGATACCACCCGGGGTGCAATCAGAGTAACCTCCCGGAATGCCTCCCAGGCTAAGACCGCTGAGGGAAACATTCGTCACCTCAGTGCCTGTGCACGACCCTGAGTATATTCCTGACCACAATAAGACCGATACGAACATAAAACTGAGATGTTCCTTCCAAGCGTCACCATACCAGTATAAATCTCTTCTGGTCCACTAAGAGCCAGCGCTACGAAAGGTAAAAAAAAATAAAACAAAAAATAAAAAAAATTGCAGTTCCAATCCTAATAACCTTTAACCTCAGAGATAGATGCTCTTGCAGCTAGAGCTCTGTCTAACTTCCGAACTTTCAATTCTTAGTGAGGCTAGGCACTTCCTGACTACCAATCCAAGCTTGGGACCTAAGTCATAGTACACAATAACAGCATAGATCACAAGTCCCTTGAAAGTCTATGTTGCAACAAATTAGGTTAGTACTTCTAATTTCCAAGGAGTTATGAAATGGTCAAAGAGACCGAAAAGCTTGACCAAGAAAGGAGAGTTCTGTCCACACACTTTGCCCATTTCTGGTCGGTCCAAAGGAGACATTGGGTGCCTCTTGGCATTGGCAGGTCGGTATAAACCCCCGGCAGGTTTCTGCCATAGCCTTATGAGGTCACCTCAGAACTGCAGAGCAGGGCTCCTCACTTGCTTCGTGCAGGACACGTCATTCATTCACACAAGCACACCGTAGAGTTAGTAAGGTACAGCAGAAAACGTGTTCTCTAAGAGAACAAAGAACTAGAGCTCAAAGCATCCTTACCTTGTCCTGAAGAATCCCGGACGAGCCCCCAAGATGGAAGGTTTGTTGCTGACCAAGGTAAAGACGCCGGCATTCTTGGCCTCCGGAGGAGAAGAATTCAATCTGGGGCCAGAGATGAGGCTTGATCACTCAGAGCTTTTGTGTAATACAGTTTTATTAAAGTATAAAGGAGATAGAGAAATCTTCTGACATAGGCATCAGAAGGGGGCAGAAAGAGTACCCGCTTGCTAGTCTTAGCAGTGGAGTTATATACTCTAAAATAACAGGATTAGCCAGAAGGTTTATTCCAGAGACTGTCCTCAGGCAGGATACATTATTGTTATATAATCCTTGTAAAGACAGACCTACTCCCGTAATTTACATTTTAAGATAACAGAATTAGCCAGAAAGTTTAATCCAGAGACTGTCCTCAGGCAGGATACATTATTATTGTATAATCCTAAGGAATGTAGAGAGAAAAGAAAAAAAAGTTTGTCCTTTCTTCCTCCTTGAGAATTCCAGACCCCTCTCTCCTTGGGGAACCCCTAGACTTCTTATCAACCTGCCTAGGAAATGACTCTCTCAGTACCAATATTGTATGTCCATATGACAAACATAAAATTTAAATTTTCTCTTCCTGAAAAGACTTTTGGTACACTAAATAGAATTTAAAGTGTTGCTTATGAATTCATACACCTTTTCTGCCTGAGGAGAGAGATAAATTGATTGATTTACACATTTATTAAATATATCTTACAAGGATGCACACACCTGTGATATTTCATCTCATTTACAGGGTCACTTTTGTTTCAGCTCGTCATAAATGGAAGATATGAAACAAAAGCCCACATAAATTGAATATCTAAAACAGAAAATAAAGTAAAATATGAGATGTAGACATATATCCTGTAGACATAAAAATGACATATATAGAGCAAACAAAATATAAGGTTTTAAGGAATTTTAGAGCTTTTTAAATTTAACAATGTTACAATAAATGCAAACTCTTTAAAATTTGTTTAACATTAAAATTAAATATTATCTGTGAAATATGTTTCAGGCTTTCTTTATCCTCTGGTAAACAAAACAGGAAATATCTTTTAGATATTTTTATAATTTCTTCATCTAAACGTGACTATTTTTATTAATAGTACGATTTGAGGATTTTTTTCAGCAATCAGAAAGTATTTGTTTTTGGTACTTCTTTAGCTATAACATCTACTTTCTGGATAGCAGAGAGATATTAAAGATGTAATCATACACAATTTTACAAATGTAAAAATAGAGTAAATATTTGAAAGACAACTATTTCTTCTGTAATAAGAGTAAATTCACATTTCTTTGAACTATGAAGTAACCTTGAGATTTATAGCTAGTAAAAGCATTGCCATAGAGCAAGAACTCATGTTATATAATCTTATAAATGTGTCTCAAGTTTCTGTGAGTATGTGTGTGTGTGTTCTGTGTGCTCAGTCATGTCCAACTCTTTGAAACCCCAAGGACTTTAGTGCTTCAGGCTCATGGAAGTTTCTAGGCAACAATAGTGGAGTGGGGTGCCATTTCCTACCCCTTGGGATCTTTCTGACCCAGGGATTGAGCCTGTGTCTCTTGTGTTGCCTGTATTGGCAGGCAGATTCCTCACCACTGAACCACCTTTGAAGTTTTAGGTTGTAAATAATAAATATTACCTAAATTAGATTTTCCAAAGGAATACAATATATGGAAAAGAATTTGATGATTCCTCATTTTGAAAGATTCCTGAATACCAAACAACACCAGACTTGACAGAACCATCTAGTTTGCACTGGTTATAAGGTCAGGTCATGTGGAAGCTTAGACTAGTTTACTGATTGTTAATATAATTGTTTGGATCAGAACAAACCACACTCCACAACAGCAGGTGCCCCATATAAATCCCTATTTTATTTTATGTCATTTTTGACACCATAATCCTGGACCATGATATTCCTATGCCCTTTGAAACTGCAAAGAATCACATTCATTGATTTCCTAGATTTGGTTTGATTGACCCCTTTAGGGAGTTTCAGAGCTTTATTTAGAACTCAAGTTCACCTAGGAGGTATCAATATGTCATAGTATATAGCATTATATTTGGGGACTGATGTTTGCCTAGAAGTTATCTTTCTATGTCAAAGTACATAGGTACCAAGTTGTCTCTTATCAGAGACTATGAAATATAGCTGTAAAAATGTATTCAATAGATTTTTGTAGCATGCAAACCAGGGTTTAAATGCTAGCTCTGCTACATCATACAGGGAATCTCTGGTGGCTCAGTGGTGAAGAATTCATCTGTATAGCAGGAGACTGCTTGCAAAGTAGGAGACCACTTGAAAAGCAGGAGATGCTGGTTCAGTTCCCGGGTCAGGAAGATCCCCTGGAGAAGGAAATGGGCAACCCACTCCAGTATTCTTGCCTGGAAAATGCCATGGACAGAGAAGTCGGGCAAGCTATAGTCCATGGGGTTGCAAGAGCTGGTCAAGTTTAGCAACTGAACCACCACCAGAGCTACATAATAATGGAATAATCATGAGCAGGCTAATTATTTTTTGAGCGAAAGATGATGATACCTCCTCATACCTAATAATACCTCATATTTATTATTGTGAAGATCACTAGAGATATAATGGCTAACTAATTTAAATAGTTTGGCATATAGTAATAATTCTCTCAAATAATATCTTCCTTCCAACTTTTTGCTTCCCTGCCCCAACATTCCAAATCTCTTGAACAACTAAGGTTTCTGGTTATCTTCCTGGTATTATGAGGCATAATGACTGACCAATGGAGAAGGCAAGTGACTGGATTTTCAGATATGCAGATTATAATCCCATATGCCAGCAAATTTGGAAAACTCAGCAGTGGCCACAGGACTGGAAAAGGTCAGTTTTCATTCCAATCCCAAAGAAAGGCAATGCCAAAGAATGCTCAAACTACCACACAATTGCACTCATCTCACACACTAGTAAAGTAATGCTCAAAATCTCCAAGCCAGTCTTCAGCAATACGTGAATTGTGAACTTCCAGATATTCACGCTGGTTTTAGAAAAGGCAGAGGAACCAAAGATCAAATTGCTGACATCTGCTGGATCCTCGAAAAAGCAAGAGAGTTCAAGAAAAACATCTATTTCTGCTTTATTGACTATGCCAAAGCCTTTGACTGTGTGGATCACAATAAACTGTGGAAAATTCTGAAAGAGATGGGAATACCAGACTCCTGACATGCCTCTTGAGAAACCTGTATGCAGGTCAGGAAGCAAAAGTTAGAACTGGACATGGAACAACAGACTGGTTCCAAATAGGAAAAGGAGTATGTCAAGGCTGTATATTGTCACCCTGCTTATTTAACTTATATGCAGAGTATATCATGAGAAACGCTGGGCTGGAAGAAGCACAAGCTGGAATCAAGATTGCTGGGAGAAATATCAATAACTTCAGATATGCAGATGACACCACCCTGATGGCAGAAAGTGAAGAGGAACTAAAAGGCCTCTTGATGAGAGTGAGAGAGGAGAGTGAAAAAGTTGGGTTAAAGCTCAACGTTCAGAAAATTAAGATCATGGCATCTAGTCCCATCACTTCATGGAAAATAGATGGGGAAACAGTGGAAACAATGTCAGAATTTATTTTTGGGAGCTCCAGAATCACTGCAGATGGTGGTTGCAGCCATGAAATTAAAAGATTCTTACTCCTTAGAAGGAAAGTTATGATCAAACTAGACAGCATATTAAAGAGCAGAGACATTACTTTGTCAACAAAGGTCCGTCTAGTCAAGGCTATGGTTTTTCCAGTGGTCATGTATGGATGTGAGATTTGGACTATAAAGAAAGCTGAGTGCTGAAGAATTGATTCTTTTGAACTGTGGTGTTGGAGAAGACTCTTGAGAGTCCCTTGGACTGCAAGAAGATCCAACCAGTCCATCCTAAAAGAGATCAGTCCTGGGTGTTTATTGGAAGGACTGATGTTGAAGCTGAAACTCCAATATTTTGGCCACCTGTTGTGAATAGTTTACTCATTGAAAAAGACCCTGATGCTGGGAAGGATTGGGGGCAGGAGGAGAAGGGGATGACAGAGGATGAGATGGCTGGATGGCATCACTGACTCGATGGACATGAGTTTGTGTAAGCTCCGGGAGTTGGTGATGGACAGGGAAGCCTGGTGTGCTGCGATTCATGGGGTCACAAAGAGTCGGACACGACTGAGTGACTAAACTGAACTGAACTGATTAATGATAAAGTAGTTACCTTTGATACATTCCGTTTTACTTCCAGAGAAAAATAAAATTCTTCAACAAAACATTCTAAATGAAATCTATCTGCAATCTGCATATAATCTATATGGTACAATCTTATATAGCAACCAAGAATAAGGGACTACTTTGATAAGGTCTCAAATTTAAAAGTTTCTACTCCTAAATATAACTTAACCCATAAATGAATGAAGTAAAGCCTAATTTCAATATCTTAATTGACATCTAACATTAATTATTTTAGCATATGACTTTGAGATGTTTCATTATATACTTTTTGGAAAGACTATGAGCAGATAATAAATTATATCTTTATTTTTGCTTGAAGTCAGTATATATTTGGTTAAAATTGGATCCTGAATTTTAAAAATGTAATGCAAGATTATAATATATGGTGATAGAGATTTCATCCTAGAAGTCAACACTAATAAGAAATGAAATGTTAAGGCATCATAAATATATGTCATATATTATGACATATATTATTATGACAATATATGTCATCTCAGCAGATGTTTTCACTTTACTTTCCTTGAACAATGAAGACTCTGAAAATCCTTATTGAACTCATCTATTAATGATCCAATAACATCACATCTTATTTTAGTATATGTAAAATGGCAATAGATTACATTATGATGTTGCTTTCTCTTTCTTCAAAATAACCTAATTTCTGAACTGGTGTAAATTTCAATGGGCAATCTAAGTAGAAGATAGTAAATATGAATGATTTCACAATGTTTGGATTCTTTACATGTCAGCAATTTTCAAATCACTATAAAATTTGCATGTTATATTTATAGATTATTTACAAAATAATGCATTTGATTCCTACTGGTGCCATAACAGAGTACCTCAAACTAACAGCTTAAAGTAACATCAATTTATTTTCTTCAGTTCTGGTGGTCAGAAGTCTAAAATCAAGGTGTTGGCAAGACCATCTCTCTGGGGGAAACCTTTCTTTGCCTATTCCAGCTTCTGGTAACCCGAAATGTTTGTGGCTTGTGGAAGCATAAATACAATTTGTCTTTATCGTCACATGTGTGTCTTTTTGTTTCTATCTCTCCCCTTCTTATAAGGACACCAGTCATATTGGATTAGTGACCTATTCTGCTAAAGAATGACTTCATTTTACCTTAACTAATAAAATCCTCAATGAGTCTAATTTTCAAATAAATTCATATTCTGAGGTACTAGGGACTAAGACTTCAATATATCTTTTGGGAGGGACACAATTCAACCTACAGTGTTTCACCCTGTGTACCACTAAGATTCACATCATCCCCACATACAAGATATATTCACCCCATGCCCAAATCCCTCCAAATTGTAATCCATCTTAGAATCAACTCTAAGTCCAAAATCTCACCTAAATATTATCAACTTAAAAAGTTCCAAATTTTACCTTATAAGTCATCTAAATAAGATATGAATTAGACTCTGAATATGATTCATTCTGGAGCAAAATTCTTCTCTATCTGTGGGCATGTAAAATCCGGAAGCAAGTTATATGCTTCAAAAATATAGTGACAGTACAGACATAAGATAGACATTCCTATTCCCAAAGCGAGAAATTGGAAGAAAAAAGAGGTGTGGGTCCCAAACAGTTCCAAACCCTAACAGGACAAATTACGTTAGATTCCAACTCCTGAGAAATATTATCAGTGACTTGACGCTCAGTCTCTGGATCTGCATGGGGTGGGGGTGGGGGTGGGCTGGATTCCACACGCTTGACCTGATTAATTTCCATTAGTCCCAGCCTCTGAATCAATTGTTCTTACTTTGGAGCCATTTTTCCCTCAATTCAGCTTCTCTGTCCATTTCAGTTCAGACTGGCAGTTTTTCTGTTAGCATAAAATCCTCAAAAACTATAACTATATATAAAATAATCATCAAAAATATAACAGTTATATATATATAACTATATATATAACTATATATATAACTATATATATATAACTATATATATATAAAACATTTGCATACATTGTGTAATTAACTAAGACAATAAAACTTATTTTACAGCTCTCATCTCTGAGACCTCACCAGAAATGCCTATAGTGTCCATAATCTCTGCTAACAATCTCTCCAAAGCAATGAAGTTTTTTTTTTTTCCCTAGCCTATACTCATTCAGTTCAGTTCACTCAGTCGTGTCTGACTCTTCGTGACCCCGTGAATCGCAGCACCCCAGGCCTCCCTGTCCATCACGAACTCCTGGAATTTACCCAAACCCATGTCCATCGAGTTAGTGATGCTATCCAACCATCTCATCCTCTCCGTCCCCTTCTCCTCCTGCCACCAATCCTTCCTCATCATTCCAATGAGTCAACTCTTCACATGAGGTGGCCAAAGTATTGGAGTTTCAGCTTCAACATCAGTCCTTCCAATGAACACCCAGGACTGATCTCCTTTAGGATGGACTGGTTGGATCTCCCTGCAGTCCAAGGGACTCTCAAGAGTCTTCTCCAACACCACAGTTCAAAAGCATCAATTCTGCGGTGCTCAGCTTTCTTCATCGTCCAACTCTCACATCCATACATGACCACTGGAAAAACCATAGCCTTGACTAGATGGACCTTTGTTGGCAAAGTAATGTCTCTGCTTTTAAATATGCTATCTAGGTTTGTCATAACCTTCCTTCCAAGGAGTAAGCGTCTTTTAATTTTATGGCTGCAATTACCATCTGCAGTGATTTTAGAGCCCCAAAACATAAAGTGTGACACTGTTTCCACTGTTTCCCCATCTATTTCCCATGAAGTGATGGGACCAGATGCCATGATCTTAGTTGTCTGAATGTTGAGCTTTAAGCCAACTTTTTCACTCTCCTCTTTCACTTTCATCAAGAGGCTCTTTAGTTCTTCACTTTCTGCCATAAGGGTGGTGTCATCTGCATATCTGAGTTTATTGATATTTCTCCAGGCAATCTTGATTCCAGCTTGTGCTTCTTCCAGCCCAGCGTTTCTCATGATGTACACTGCATATAAGTTAAAAAAGCAGGGTGACAATATACAGCTTTGATGTTCTCCTTTTCTTGTTTGGAACCAGTCTGTTGTTCCATGTCCAGTTCTAACTGTTGCTTCCTGACCTGCATACAGGTTTCTCAAGAGACAGATCAAATGTTCTTGTATTCCCATCTCTTTCAGAATTTTCCACAGTTTATTGTGGTCCACACAGTCAAAGTCTTTGGCATAGTCAATAAAGCAAAAATAGTTGTTTTTCTGGAACTCTCTTGCTTTTTCGAGGATCCAGCGGATATTGGCAATTTGACCTCTGGCTCCTCTGCCTTTTCTAAAACCAGCTTGAAAGTTCACGGTTAACGTATTGCTGAAGCCTGGCTTGGAGAATTTTGATCATTACTAGCGTGTGAGATGAGTGCAATGGTGCAGTAGTTTGAGCATTCTTTGGCATTGCCTTTCTTTGGGATTGGAATGAAAACTGACCTTTTCCAGTCCTGTGGCCACTGCTGAGTTTTCCAGATTTGCTGGCATATTGAATGCAGCACTTTCACAGCATCATCTTTCAGGATTTGAAATAGCTCAACTGGAATTCCATCACCTCCACTAGCTTCGTTCGTAGTGATGCTTTCTAAGGCCCACTTGACTTCGCAGTCCAGGATGTCTGGCTCTAGGTGAGTGATCACACCATCGTGATTATCTGGTTCGTGAAGATCCTTTTTGTACATTTCTTCTGTGTATTCTTGCCACCTCTTCTTAATATCTTCTGCTTCTGTTAGGTCCCTACCATTTCTGTCCTTTATCGAGCCCATCTTTGCATGAAATGTTCCCTTGGTATCTCTAATTTTCTTGAAGAGATCTCTAGTCTTTCCCAATCTGTTGTTTTCCTCTATTTCTTTGCATTGATCGCTGAGGAAGGCTTTCTTATCTCTCCTTGCTATTCTTTGGAACTCTGCATTCAGATGGGAATATCTTTCCTTTTCTCCTTTGCTTTTCGCTTCTCTTCTCTTCACAGATATTTGTAATACGGTACTTTTCTAAAAAAAATTATTTAATTGGACTATAATTACTTTACAATATTTTAGTGGTTTTTGCCATACATTCACATGAATCAGCGATGGGTGTACATGTGTTCCACATCCTGAATCCCCCTCCCACCTCCCTCCCCATCCCATCCCTCAGGGTCATCCCAGTGCACCAGCCCTGAGCACCCTGTCTCATGCATCGAACCTGGACTAGCGATCTATTTCACATATGATAATATACATGTTTCAATGCTATTCTCTCAAATCATCCCACCCTTGCCTTCTCCCACTGAGTCCAACAGTCTGTTCTGTTCTTTACATATGTGTCTCTTTTGCTGTCTTGCATATAGGATCATCATTACCATCTTTCTAAGTTCCATATATATGCATTAATATGCTATATTGGTGTTTTTCTTTCTGATTTACTTCACTGTGTATAATAGGCTCCAGTTTCATCCACCTCATTGGGACTGATTCAAATGCATTTTTTTTAGTAGCTGAGTAATATTCCATTATGTATATGTACCACAGCTTTCATATCCATTCATCTGACAATGGACTTCTAGATGGCTTCCGTGTTCTGGCTATTGTAAACAGTGGTGCAATGAACATTGGGGCATACGTGTCTTTCAGTTCTGATTTCCTTGGTGTCTATGCCCAGCAGTGGGATTGTTGGGTGGTATGGCAGTTCTATCTTCAGTTTTTTAAGGAATCTCCACACTGTTCTCCATGGTGGCTGTCCTAGTTTCCATCCCCACCAACAGTGTAAGAGGGTTCCCTTTTCTCCACACCCTCTCCAGCATTTATTGTTTGTAGACTTTTGGATAGCAGCCATTCTGACCGGAATGAGATGGTACCTCATTGTGGTTTTGATTTGCATTTCTCTGATAATGAGTGATGTTGAGTATGTTTTCATCTGTTTGTTAGCCATCTATGTGGCTTCCTTGGAGAAATGTCTGTTTAGGTCTTTGGCCCATTTTTTGATTGGGTCATTTATTTTTCTGAAATTGAGCTGCAGGAGTTGTTTGTATACTTGGAGATTCATTCTTTGCCAGTTGCTTCATTTGCTATTATTTTCTCCCATTCTGAAGGCTGTTTTTTCACCTTGCTTCTACTTTCCTTCGTTGTGCAAAAGCTTTTAAGTTTTAATAGGTCCCATTGTTTTACTTCCATTACTCTGGGAGGTGGGTCTTAGAGGATCCTGCTGTGATTTATGTCAGAGAGTGTTTTGCCCATGTTTTCCTCTAGGAGTTTTATAGTTTCTGGTCTTACATTTAGATCTTTAATCTATTTTGAGTTTATTTTTGTGTATGGTATTAGAAAGTGTTCGAATTTCATTCTTTTGCAAGTGTTTGACACATTTTCCCAGCACCACTTGTTAAATAGATTGTCTTTTCTCCATTGTATCTTCTTGCCTTCTTTGTCAAAGATAAGGTGTCCATAAGTGCGTGGATTTATCTCTGGGCTTTCTATTTTGTTCCCTTGATCTATTTTTCTGTCTTTGGCCAGTACCGTACTGTCTTGATGACTGTGGCTTTGCAGTAGAGCCTAGAGTCAGGCAGATTGATTCCTCCAGTTCCATTCTTCTTTCTCAAGATTGATTTGGCTATTTGAGGTTTTTTTGTATTTCCATACAAATTGTGAAATTATTTGTTCTAGTTCTGTGAAAAATACCGTTGGTAGCTTGATAAGGATTGCACTGAATCTATAGATTGCTTTGGGTAGTATACTCATTTTCACTATATTGATTCTTCCGATCCATGAACACGATATATTTCTCCATCTATTTGTGTCATCTTTGATTTCTTTCACCAGTGTTTTATAGTTTTCTATACATAGGTCTTTTTCTTTAGGTAGATTTATTCCTATGCATTTTATTCTTTTCATTGCAATGGTGAATGGAATTGTTTCCTTAATTTATCTTTCTGTTTTCTCGTTGTTAGTGTATAAGAGTGCAAGGGATTTCTGTGTGTTATTTTTATATCCTACAACTTTACTGTATTCATTGATTAGCTCTAGTAATTTTCTGGTGGAATCTTAAGGGTTTTCTATGTAGAGGATCATGTCATCTGCAAACAGTGAGGGTTTTAATTCTTCTTTTCCAATCTGGATTCCTTTTATTTCTTTTTCTTCTGTGATTGCTGTGGCCAAAACTTTCAAAACTATGTTGAATACTAGTGGTGAGAGGGGCACGCTTGTCTTGTTCCTGACTTTAGGGGAAATGATTTCAATGTTTCACCATTGAGGATAATGTTTGCTTTGGATTTATCATATAAGACTTTTATTATATTGAGGTATGTTCCTTTTGTTCCTGATTTCTGCAGGGTTTTTATCATAAATCGATGTTGAATTTTGTCAAGGGCTTTCTCTGCATCTATTGAGATTATCATGTGGTTTTTAATATTTCAATTTGTTAATGTGGTGTATCACATTGATTGATTTGTAAACATTGAAGTATCCTTGCATGCCTGGGATAAAGCCCACTTGGTATTGATGCATGATCTTTTTAATATGCTGTTGGATTCTGTTTACTAGAATTTTGTTAAGGATTTTTGCGTCTATGTTCATCAGTGATTGATATTGGCCTGTGGTTTTCTTTTTTGGGGGGCATCTTTTTCTGGCCTTGGTATTAGGGTGATAGTGGCCTCATAGAATGAGTTTGGAAGTTTACCTTCTTCTGCAATTTTCTGGAAGAGTTTGAGTAGTATAAGTGTTATTTCTCTAAATTTTTGGTAGAATTCAGCTGTGAGGCCTTCTGGTCCTGGGCTTTAGTTTGTTGGAAGATTTCTGATTACAGTTTCAATTTTCGTGCTTGTGATTGGTCTGTTAAGATTTTCTATTTCTTCCTGATTCAGTTTTGGAAAGTTTTACTTTTCTAGAAATTTGTCCATTTCTTCCAAGTTGTCTATTTTATTGGCATATAGTTGCTGATAGTAGTCTCTTACGATCTTTTGTATTTCCATGTTGTCTGTTGTGATTTCTCCATTTTCATTTCTAATTTTGTTGATTTCATTGTTCTCCCTTTTTTTTCTTGATGAGTCTGGCTAATTATTTGTCAATTTTGTTTATCTTCTCAAAGAACCGGCTTTTAGATTTGTTGATTTTTGCTATGGTCTCCTTTGGGTTTTTTGCATTTATTTCTGCCCTAATTTTTATGACTTCTTTCCTTCTGCTAACCCTGGGGTTCTTCATTTCTTCTTTTTCTAGATGCTTTAGGTGTAGAGTTAAGTTATTTATTTGATTTTTTCTCTTATTTCTTGAGGTAAGCTTGTATTGCTATGAACCTTCCTTTTAGCACTGTTTCTACTGATTTCCATAGGTTTTGGGTTATTGTGTTTCCATTGTCATTCGTTTCTATGCATATTTTGATTTCTTTTTTGATTTCTCCTGTGATTTGTTGTTTATTGAGAAGCATGTTCTTTAGCCTCCGTATATTTGTATTTTTAATACTTTTTTTCCCTGTAGTTGACATCTAATATTACCACATTGTGATCAGAAATGATGCTTGAGATGATTTCAATTTTTTTTGAATTTACCAAGGCTTGATTTATGGATGTTATCTGTCCTGGAGAAGGATCCGTGTGAACTTGAGAAAAAGGTGAAACTTATTGTTTTTGGGTGAAATGTCCTATAGATATCAATTAGGTCTAACTGATCCATTGTATCATTTGAAGTTTGTGTTTCCTTGCTAATTTTCTGTTTAGTCGATTTATCCATAGGTGTGAGTGGGGTATTAAAGTCTCCCACTATTATTGTATGACTATTAATTTCCCCTTTCATACTTGTTAGCATTTGTCTTACATATTGCAGTGCTCCTATGTTGGGTGCATATATATTTATAATTGTTATATGTTCTTGGATTGATCCTTTGATCATTATGTAGTGCCCTTCTTTGTCTCTTTTCATGGCCTTTATTTAAAGTCTATTTTATCTGATATGAGTATTGCTACTCCTGCTTACTTTTGGTCTCCATTTGCATGAAATATTTTCTCCCAGTCCTTCATTTTCAGTCTGTATGTGTCCCTTGTTTTGAGGTCGGTCTCTTGTAGACAGCATGTATAGAGGTCTTCTTTGTGTATTCCTTCAGCCAGTCTATGTCTTTTGCGTGGGGCATTCAAGACATTTACATTTAAAGTATTTATTGATAAGTATGTTCCCATTGCCATTTACTTTGTTGTTTTGGTTTCAAGTTTATACACCTTTTCTGTGTTTCCTGTCTAGAGAAGATCATTTAGCATTTGTTGAAGAGCTGGTTTGGTGGTGCTGAATTCTCTGAGCTTTTGCTTGTCTGTAAAGCTTTTGATTTCTCCTTCATATTTGAATGAGACCCTTGCTGGGTACAGTGTTCTGGGTTGTTGTTTTTTCTTTTTCATCTCTTTAATTATGTCTTTCCATCCCTTCTGGCCTGAAGAGTTTCCATTGAAAAATCAGCTCCTATCCTTATGGGGATCCCCTTGTGTGTTATTTGTTGTTTTTCCCTCACTGATTTTAATATTTGTTCTTTATGTTTGATCTTCATTAATTTGATTAATATGTGTCTTGGGGTGTTATGCCTTGGGTTTATTCTATTTGGGACCCTCTGGGTTTCTTGGACCTGGATATATTCTGTATATTCTACCATTGATAACTGCTCACTGATTTTTTAATTTGGATCTTTGAGGTTTATTCTATTCTCCAAACCCACTTGCAAAGTTTTGGAGGATTTATGTACATGCAACAGAGCTTTCATTTTTATCACTGTATATCACTTTATCTGACATTGATAAGTTTGATAGATATTTTCTGAGCACCAAACTCTGTTGCAGATCTTGCATTATATTAGATATTGGAATTAAAAGAATAAGAATACACAGCAGATATCTTAATATAGCTTATAATTTAGTGCAGAAGATAACTATGGTCCTTAGAAATTAGATCCTTGAAACCTAGGTATCCATGAACCTTGTTTTGGGAAATCATGGTACAGCAACTTTAAACAATGTATTTAGAGATTCAGAAAGAAAATACAGAGAGAATACTGCCTCCAAAGTTAAAATGGGATAGGAGATAATTAAAGAATTAGAAAGTGGTTAGGGTGTTACATGCTGCGATGAGGTTAAGAGAAATGAAAAACGAAAATGAAATTGTCCACTGTATTTAGCAGTTAGGCTACTACTGACAAGCTTAGAGCAGTTTAATCGGATGGCAAGAGCATAAACAAGACTGTAGTGATCTCAGAAATAAATGTTACATGGGAAAATTTCTCTTCCTGGAGAGAGGGGTTAATGGAAGAAAAAGATATTAAATTATGGAAACATGTCGTTTTGAAGGCAATGTGTGCTCTAAAAGTAACCTAAAGTTTATTATGTTCACTTTCGCCACGTAGCATCCTAGAAGCACAATTTTTAAAAAAGTCAAATATCTTTCAGCAAGTAAAGGAGAGCAAAGACTGAATTCATCTTGGTGCACAAACAAGAGAATTAAAACAAAAAGTATGATATAGCCTTATAGGCCTTTTTTCAGGGAAATTATGAGGAATATACCAGCTTATAACCTTCCGAAGAACAGGGGCAATGTGCAGTTCTTTTTTGTGTATCCTGGACCCACTAGAACTGAGATCGTAAATGTTAGTACACAGTAAGTACTAGCTAAACTGAATCGAGACAATAGAGCAGAATGCTTAAGAACATAAGTCAAAGGTCAGATTTCATGCTCTGGCTCCAGCACTTAACTAGATAAATAACTTGTCTTTAGTTCCCTTTTCTGCAGATGGAGATAATGGTTGTATCTGTGTCAGGGTTACTGTGAGCATTAAATGGCAATGCATATAAAATGCCTATCTCAATCACTTAGTAAGTACTCAATGAATATTTATGTAGCTGCAATAATGATAACATTATTAAATACAGCACTAAAGTATTATATTGTGAAAGAAAGCCCTAATCAATTTGCATTGTATATGAAAACTTATGTAAACATGTTTACATCTACTGTATCTTACTAGAAGCTTTTATTCTGTATTACCAAGATTCAAACAGGATGCTAATGAATGTAAAAAATAAAAAGCTAGTGTTCAGAATCTTAATTAAATTAGTTGGATTTGATCTTGGTTAGTAAAACTGGATTGATATGTTTAATCATCATGTGATAGTGGTTGATTATTTGCTGTCTATTCAGTACAGTCCTTACATAGTAAAAAAAATATCACTCAATTAACTTTTAGACTCTTATCCTCAGCATTATGTATATATTACTACAGCTATCAAGAATAAAAAATTAGCATTTTCTTATTTAAAATATAAGTTCAACCCACTTAAGAGTAATTTTTAGATGTATTATATTTCTGGAAAATAACTCTATGGTCAAGAATCTTACTACTCTATGTTACTGATAACTATGAAAACAGATAAACTTTTAAATGAGTGACCCAAACCTACCAGAAATAGTGTAGGATGTATTACTTCAAGATGGTTAAGAACCAAAGCTTGGGAATAAGGTAGACCTAACCTATAATACTGCCTTTTGTCTTTATTTTTTTCTTAGTTTCTTCATTGGTAGAGTATGGAAAGTAATTGTATCTTCATTAAATAAAATAATGCATTACATTGGTTACTCCAATGCTGAGCACTGAGTAAAAATTCAACAAGTGTTCATCATTATCATTATTTGAAAAAAATCTCAGATTTCATGATATACTTGTGATGTATCACTGTGTCACATTCATGATATTGATTAACTCTAAAGCACTGGTAAAATCCTGCTTTGAGTTATTCTCTCTTGCATTAATCTTATCTTTGTTGACTTGAAGATTTTGCTGTTTTCTTATTGTAAGATATAGATCTTGTACTGAATATCATTTTCTTCAAATGCATTAAACATGCATTATACTTTCAGTGGGAATTTAGAGGGGAAGATACCCAGTTTAATTCTATTACCTAAATCATGTTGATAACCATATCTTATTTTACAAATGTAATCAATTTGCTTTTTTTAGACAGCAAGATGCTGAATGTTATATTCAAAACTTAAGAGAACATTGTTGTCCATAAAGGTGTGGAGCACATGCTGTTGCTTTTTGTTGTCGTTACACTGTTTGCTTTCTTTTTAGGAATGGATATTTGTATTTTAGCTAAAATACTGATGTAGTCACTATGGGGGATAAATTCAGAAATGTATAGGCTTCCCTCTTTTAGGAGCTTCCCTGGTGGCTCAGACAGTAAAGAATCTGCCTGCAATGCAGGAGACCAAGTTTCACTCTCTGGCTTGGGAAGATCCCCTGGAGAAGGGCATGAGTACCCACTCCAGTATTCTTACCTGGAGAATTCCACAGACAGAATAATCTTGATAATAATATCCCTTTTATTTCAATTCATATAGAACAGAATGGCCTCCATCTATATAAATATTTTTGTTGTTTGTTTAATGTTTTTAGAGGCTCTAATTGGATTTGAATTTAAAGCATTCATCTGGGTGGGAGGTGGTGGTGGTGAGAGTTGTGTGATGGGACAAGGATACACTCATGGAAACTTGGACTCATGAGTGCTTGGCCCGTCCAGAAATGGGGATGTTGATTTTGTTGATCATGTTCATCCCATGTATAACTAGGTGTGAATGGATGGAATTTATTTGTGGATATATAATAGAAAAACCATTAAATGGCTAAAGAAACACAGGAAAACAACAGAATGGGAAAGACTAGAGATCTGTTCAAGAAAATTAGAGATACCAAGGGAACATTTCATGCAAAGATGGGCTCAATAAAGGACAGAAATGGTATGGACCTAACAGAAGCAGAAGATATTAAGAAGAGGTGGCAAGAATACACAGAAGAAATGTACAAAAAAGATCTTCACGAACCAAATAATCACGATGCTATGATCACTCACCTAGAGCCAGACATCCTGGACTGTGAAGTCAAGTGGGCCTTAGAAAGCATCACTACGAACAAAGCTAGTGGAGGTGATGGAATTCCAGTTGAGCTATTTCAAATCCTGAAAGATGATGCTGTGAAAGTGCTGCACTCAATATGCCAGCAAATTTGGACAACTCAGCAGTGGCCACAGGACTGGAAAAGGTCAGTTTTCATTCCAATCCCAAAGAAAGGCAATGCCAAAGAATGCTGAAACTACTGCATCATTGCACTCATCTCACACGCTAGTAAAGCAATGCTCAAAATTCTCCAAGACAGGCTTCAGCAATACGTGAACCGTGAACTTCCAGATGTTCCAGCTGGATTTAGATAAGGCAGAGGAACCAGAGATCAAATTGCCAACATCTGCTGGATCATTGAAAAAGCAAGAGAGTTCCAGAAAAACATCTATCTCTGCTTTATTGACTATGCCAAAGCCTTTGACTGTGTGGATCACAATAAACTGTGGAAAATTCTGAAAGAGATGGGAATACCAGACCATCTGACCTGTCTCTTGAGAAACCTGTATGCAGGTCAGGAAGCAACAGCTAGAACTGGACATGGAACAACAGAACGGTTCCAAATAGGAAAAGGAGTACGTCAAGGCTGTATATTTTCACCCTGCTTATTTAACTTATATGCAGAGTACATCATGAGAAATGCTGGGCTGTATGAAGCACAAGCTGTAATCAAGATTGCCTGGAGAAATATCAATAACCTCCAATATGCAGATGACACCACCCTTATGGCAGAAAGTGAAAAAGAACTAAAGAGCCTCTTGATGAAGGTGAAAGAGGAGAGTGAAAAAATTGGCTTAAAGCTCAACGTTCAGAAAACTAAGATCATGGCATCTGGTCCCATCACTTCATGGGAAATAGATGGGGAAACAGTGGAAACAGTGTCAGAATTTATGTTTGGGGGCTCCAAAATCACTGCAGATGGTGATTGCAGCCATAAAATTAAAAGATGCTTACGCTTTGGAAGGAAGGTTATGACCAACCTAGGTAAACCCATGGCTGATTCATGTCAATGTATGGCAAAAACTATTACAATATTGTAAAGTAATTAGCCCCCAACTAAAATAAATAAATTTATAAAAAAAAAA
This sequence comes from Giraffa tippelskirchi, assembly GCF_054371585.1. Taxonomy (NCBI): domain Eukaryota; kingdom Metazoa; phylum Chordata; class Mammalia; order Artiodactyla; family Giraffidae; genus Giraffa; species Giraffa tippelskirchi. The sequence continues at coordinate 68,967,642 of NC_137289.1, forward strand.
AGAAAAGAAAAGCAAAGACATTATTTTGGCAACAAAGGTCCGTCTCATCAAGGCTATGGTTTTTCCAGTGGTCATGTATGAATGTGAGAGTTGGACGGTGAAGAAAGCTGAGCACCGAAGAGTTGATGCTTTTGAACTGTGGTGTTGGAGAAGACTCTTGAGAGTCCCTTGGACTGCAGGGAGATCCAACCAGTCCATCCTAAAGGAGATCAGTCCTGGGTGTTCATTGGAAGGACTGATGTTGAAGCTGAAACTCCAATACTTTGGCCACTTCATGCGAAGAGTTGGCTCATTGGAAAAGACCCTAATGCTGGGAAGGATTGGTAGCAGGAGGAGAAGGGGACGACAGAGGATGAGATGATTGGATGGCATCATCGACTCGATGGACATGGGTTTGGGTAAACTCTGGGAGTTGGTGATGGACAGGGAGGCCTGGCGTGCTGCGATTCATGAGGTTGCAAAGAGTTGGACACGACTGAGCGACTGAACTGAACATTTTTATTATTATTATTTTCATCATTGCTATCATTAGCTGTGCAATTTTGAGGCATATTGATTATTGCTACAGAGGTTTTCTTTTTTTCTATGTAAGTACTGTCTGTGACATCAGAGATCCAAAGTAAAAAACAATTCAGGTAAATATCTGTGCTTATGCATTAGTTTTCTCTTCTGGTATAACAAATTACCACTTATTTACTGGCTTAAACAACACAAATGTATTTATTATCTTAGAGTTCTAGAGATAAGGTCAGGAAAAAACGTTTCGCTAAGAAGAAATCAAGGTGTTGGTACTGCTGTATTTTCTCTGGAGAACCTAGGGAAGAATCAGTTGACTTTTCCAGTTTCTAGAGTCTATGTACATTTCTTGGCATGTGGTTTGACCTCTGTTTCCATAATAGCACCACTGTCTCTTATCTTTGTCCTTCCTCCTTAGGGACCCTTGTGATTACACTGAGCCCACTCAGATAGCTTAACATAATATTCTTCTTTCAAGATCACATCTACAAAATTCCTTTTTCATGTAAGGAAACATTCCCAGATTCCAGGGTTTGGATGCGGACATATTTGGGAGGTCATTATTCTGCCTACCACAGCTTGTGTGTTTTTCATGGGATAAAAATTTAATGGCTTGATATAAGAATATTTTCTATTAAATACTCATATTTTGATTATGGTGCAAGGTGTCTTTCTGATCTCCAGTTATAAGTAATAGAAAATTCATTTTAACACATTGATGCTTTAAAATTTCCATTGACTTTAACAATTGTAATACCAGTTAAAAATGAAGCACTGTTTCATAATTTAGTGTTGTTCATCTATAGACTAGATACGGTCAAATTTTTAAGTAATTTATTGCAATTGCCTTACCCGAAGTCTATTTCAGAAGCTAAAGCTTTTGTTTTATTCAATTATTTTGCCTGAGATTGGGTTATCTCAGCAGAAAAAAATAATTTTGCCTCAAAATAGTAAAAAAAAAAAAATTAAATGTGTGGAATTATTCCTTTCTGTTCAGAGAGAGATATTTCTTGTAAATGACTAAAACTGGCTTTTTTTTATGTGGTTGTTACCTATCAGCCTTGAAGGTCATGGTTGAGGCCAGGACCAAGTCTCTTGGATAATGTTTACAGTGTTCTCAAATGACTTAAAAAAGAACTAAATTGTTTTGGTTCTACAGAAGCAAAGGTCAGAGAGAATATCAGTTTAGTCAGTCTTGTCTAGTCCCTAAGTACACATAGTAAAATATGCTATAAAGTACAGTAAGCAATTTTTAACTTTAGAGGAAATTGGCAGCCTAGTGATTAGAATACATGCTTTGTGTACTTAAATTGCTGGAGAGGAACTTTGAAATAGAGTTTGTTATTAAAGATTGCAGACCAATCACTCCTAGATTTTATGTTTTATGTTTTCACTCTTAGTCACATTAGACTACATTATTTATATGAAAAATATTTTTAATTTATCCCCTTCTCAAGTTATTGGGCATAGTTATTGTGTGTGGGAGAGTAAGGAGAGAAAATACACATGATTTCCAGTTATTACACATACGATTCAAAAAACTAGTATTTTCTCTCGTTTAGAATTTTATTCTCCTCAAGAATCACTTATGAACAAAATAAATTAAATCTGTTCTCTCTTTTGTGGCTCAAGTCCTAGTGAACTTGGCACAAGTTGTGCAATTGTAATCCAATAAAAGGTCAATTCAGAAATACCTCAAAAGGATTGTTAGCATTAGTTAGTCTCCTCTAGCAGATTTCTGCTGCTGCATCTGCAAAATCTATGAAAATAGGATTTCTTAATAGACTTGTAACTTATTTATTAGTCAGAGTGCTAGTTATTTAGACTGTCAGCAATTACACAAATTTTCAAGTAAAATTTAAGCCAGTGATTAGCTTTAGTTGAAATATACAAATGAGATGCCATTATTTTGAGCTCAGCTCAGCCTTTAACACGTTAATATGATGTCAACATTTGAATACAGCAGTATCTTACTACATCTAAGATATTTAGTCTTGGAAAAAATCATTGTTTCTGTGTGGAAAATCCCTGTTAAGGATGTCCTTTGCACTTCATTCCATGTATTCCAAATTATGATTTTGTTTTTGTTCAGTCTCCCTTTTCCATCAAGATTTTCCTCTAGTCTATCCCACCACTCAGCTTAAAAAGTAAAAATTTACAAAACTACTGGAAGCACCCTCCTTGTAAACCTCTTAATAAATATATATCCTCTGCACCTCCAAACATGAAGTAACTCCCATGCTGAATGAGCATGTATCATCAGTAAGCAATATTTATTCTTTTAACACACATATATGCATCACTAAATAATTTTATAATAGTTTTTCCATGTTTTTTTATGAAAAACATCAAATATTCAGCAAATTTGAATGAATTATGTAATCAATACTTGTATACACATTATCTAGACTTTACCCTTGACATTTTACTCTATCATACAACTATCCATTTTAGTATTGTTTGAAACTTTATGTAAATTGTCTTTTTTTTAATTCAGAGAACAAATTCATGTCTTAGTCCTAGTACTTCTCCTTTTACTTCTTCTTATTTCATTTTACTATACTCCAGTGTATTTAAAAAAGAGTCTGATTAGCTTGAATATAGATATAAAATGAAATTAAATAAAAAAAAATAAGGGAGTAAGAACATCTGTACAGAAGGAAAATAAGCACAGAAAAGATAAGATACAATAACAAAATATGTGCTGTGAAGTTTGTACACTTACTAGAAGATGTTCACACATTTGACTCTGTATTTTCACAGCCAAAGTGGAGAAGAAAACACAGTTAAATATACATTTGTTCCTTTATTTAAGAATATTCATTGAATTTTATTAAGATACTCCTTTAAAAGTCTCAGGATACTTAAAAATAAAAGCGAAGTAGTTTCTCAAGAGAAGCATAACTCTTTCTGTGTCCTGAGGCCAGAGTGAAATTTCTTTCATGGATCATCATAAATATAATCCTGGATGATGCAGTGAACATCATACTCACCAATGTTCTCACAATGAATAGAGTGATGAGTTTCACAGGATAGTTTCTTACGTCCTTCACTGTAGGTTGATAACCTAATGCCAATGAACCATTCAGAGAAAGCAATTAGTTGAGAAATTAAAATGATTTGACTCCATCACACAGCTCTCTGGTTAAATGGCTTCCTCTAGGGATATATTTTAAAGTATTAAAATATAGTCAGTTCTGCTATCAGAGGACTTATACCCTAAAAATCACCACATTTTTCAAAATTGCACAGTATAAACTACAGGGCTCATGGCAAAAAATAAGGTTGGAGACACTACATTCAATCACTTTGTTAATGCCACATCAGAAAAAAACAAATAATAGGAACTTAATAAATATGGCAGCACAGTTTCACTTTAAAAGGTTAAAATATAAACAAAATCATAAATGCCACAATAAATATGGCACTTTACCTTGAAAAAGGTCTAAAAATGGGTTTCAGAAGAGTTGCAGCTTGTTAGTCATTTTGAGGTTGCATGGAGGAATTATCTGAAATAATATGGAAAGCTGTAGCACCAGATTTTGATAGATATTACTCATTTTACTGAATTTGACACTGTTGCCAAACACCAGAGTTAAGAATCTTTCCCAGTCTTACATTCAGGTCATGTTACGACATTTAAGAGCTCTTCAAATCTTTCCTGTTAGCACTTTAAGGCATGAGTTTTTAATACTCATTTAACCAACATTGAATATTTGATCTGATGAATAGATTAATTTATGTATCACTGCTGGGAATTATTTTGTGAATTTCTCATCTGCACTTCTCATGGCTTTGTCTGAGCAGATAGGGCTTTGAAAATTGTACTTGTGTTTGAAACCACTTAAGTAGCTACCACTAGAATTAAAACAAGCCACTTCTGTAGGATTCAGTGATTTCTATTTAAGGCTGTTGTATATAGATAGTCTGTTCTCTTCGTGAGAAAATTTATTCCCAGTTTTTGTGCTTTTGGTCTATTGTACACTTGATCTTTTTTTTTTTTTTTTTTTCTGCTTTCTTAGTTTCTTTAGGCCTTGACGTTCTGGGAGAATAGCATTGAAACATGTATATTATCATATGTGAAACAGAACACCATTCCAGGTTCAATGCATGAGACAAATGCTCAGGGCTGGGGCAGTGGGATGACCCAGAGGGATGGGATGGGGAGGGAGGTGGGAGGGGGATTCAGGATGGGGAACACATGTAAACCCATGGCTGATTCATGTCAATGTATGGCAAAAACCACTACAATATTGTAAAGTAACTAGCCCCCAACTAAAACAAATAAATTTATTTTAAAAAAAATTAAATAAATAAAGTCAGGATAGCAGTACTTGAAGTTTTCCCGGTCTGTATGGAGTTTTTTCCATATCAACAACCAATTTTCTGATACTCCAACACTAACTGGATCTCCAATAATTCAATTCAATTCTAACACTACTTAGAGTTAGAATCAGATCCTAAAAGTTCTTCCCCATTTCTGATGCCAGTGGTAAGTCCTAGGGACCAGCCATACTTCTCACTGATCTGCTGTAAGTAGAGGGCTCACATGACCCCATCTCAGGTTTGACAATTTAGAATAGAATAGAATAGCTCCCAGAACGCAGGAACACACTTTCACTGGCTTACTATAAAAGGTATAACTCAGGAATTGCTAAATGGAAAAATGCTTAGGAAGATTCGGGGTTATGTGGTGCGCAGCTTCCACGCCCTCTTTCACTGCACTACCCTTTTAACACTGATTTGTTCACCAACCCAGCAGCTTCTTGATTTTCACTGTACAAGAGTGCTTACAGAGCACGATCTCCAGTCCCCCCTGCCCATCCAAGTCAAGGACTGGGGCTGAAAGTTCCAATCTTCTAATCACGTGCTCTTTCTGGTGATCTGAACCATTTTGACACTATCTAGGGATCCCAATCTAAGCCACTTCACTAACATAAGCTTAGCCGTGATCAAGAAGAGCTCTTTATGAATAACGAAAGAAACTCCTATTACTCAGTAAATTGCAAGAGTTTTAGGAGCCCTGTGCTAGGAATCTTGGACAAGCACCAAATATGTTGCACCAAAAATGTAAATATTACATTTACACTATATTTGTAAATGTAAATATGTAAATATGCTCTTTATATTACATAGCGTAGACATTTCTAATGTTTTTGCACTTAGTCACTGATGGGAGACAAAGTGGATTCTTTCTCTCTGTTGCTGGGAAGACACCACATGTTCTTTCAGTTATTTTCTTTCTAAACACTTTATAAATTCACACTGCTCCTCAAAACATAAAATTTTCCTTTTCATACACTACTGATATTTTTGAACTTATACATGCTGTGGAAGTTGATTTTTTTTTAAATATAAAGATGTTCACCACTGCAGTTCATTTCAGTTCAGTTCGGTCTCTCAGTCGCGTCCGACTCTTTGCAACCCTATGGACCACAGTATGCCAGGCCTCCCTGTCCATCACCAACTCCCAGAGTTTACCCAAACTCATGTCCATTGAGTCAGTGATGCCATCCAACCATCTCATACTCTGTTGTCCCCTTCTCCTGACTTCAATCTTTCCCAGCATCAGGGTCTTTTCAAATCAGTCAGCTCTTCGCATGAGGTGGCCAAAGTATTGGAGTTTCAGCTTCAACATCAGTCCTTCCAATGAACACTCAGGACTGATCTCCTTTAGGATGGACTGGTTGGATCTCTTTGCAGTCCAAGGGACTCTCAAGAGTCTTCTCCAACACCACCCTTCAAAAGCATCAATTCTTCAGTGCTCAGCTTTCTTTATAGTCCAATTCTCACATCCATACATGACCACTGTAAAAACCACTTGACTAGACGGACCTTTGTTGGCAAAGTAATGTCTCTGCTTTTTAATATGCTATCTAGGTTGGTCATAACTTTCCTTTCAGAGTAAGCGTCTTTTAATTTCATGGCTGCAATCACCATCTGCAGTGATTTTGGAGCCCCCCTCCAAAACAGCCATTGTTTCTCTGTTTCCCCATCTATTTGCCATGAAGTGATGGGATCAGATGCTGTGATCTTAGTTTTCTGAATGTTGAGCTTTAAGCCAACTTTTTCACTGTCCTCTTTCACTTTCGTCAAGAGGCTTTTTAGTTCCTCTTCACTTTCTGCCATCAGGGTAGTGTCATCTGCATATCTGAGGTTATTGATATTTCTCCCGGAAATCTTGATTCCAGCTTGTGTTTCTTCCAGCCCAGCGTTTCTCATGATGTACTCTGCATATAAGTTAAATAAGCAGGGTGAAAATATACAGCCTTGACGTACTCCTTTTCCTATTTGGAACCAGTCTGTTGTTCCATGTCCAGTTCTAACTGTTGCTTCCTGACCTGCATACAGGTTTCTCAAGAGACAGGTCAGATGGTCTGGTATTCCCATCTCTTTCAGAATTTTCCAGTTTATTTTGATCCACACAGTCAAAGGCTGTGGCATAGTCAATAAAGCAGAAGTAGATGTTTTTCTGGAACTCTTTTGCTTTTTCGATGATGCAGTGGATGTTGGCAATTTGATCTCTGGTTCCTCTGCCTTTTCTACAACTAGCTTGAACAACTGGGAGTTCATGGATCACATATTGCTGAAGCCTGGCTTGGAGAATTTTGAACATTTTTTTTACTAGCATGTGAGATGAGTGCAATTGTGCAGTAGTTTGAGCATTCTTTGGCATTGCCTTTCTTTGGGATTGGAATGAAAACTGACCTTTTCCCATCCTGTGGCCACTGCTGAGCTTTCCAAATTTACTGGCATATTGAGTGCAGCACTTTCACAGCATCATCTTTTAGGATTTGAAATAGCTCAATTCGAATTCCATCATTTCCACTAGCTTTGCTCGTAGTGATGCTTTCTAAGGTCTCCTTGACTTCACATTCCTGGATGTCTGGCTCTAGGTGAGTGATCACACCATCGTGATTATCTGGGTTGTGAAGATCTTTTTTGTACAGTTCTTCTGTGTATTCTTGCCATCTCTTCTTAATATCTTCTGCTTCTGTCACAATTGCAAAGAATGGCAAAACAAAATATTGTAGGATGATACATGTGATGAACTAAGGTAGCTGATCAGTTTGTTGAGGCGTCTGCATATGTATTTTTACACTGGGCACAGGATTATGTGTTCATCTAGTAATATTTGGACTGTACTCAAGTCGAAATTGTCTTAATGCTCAAATTGTTCCTTGATAGATCAATCATGTTGGAACAAATACATGTCTTCAAAAAAATCTTGTGGAAAAACTGATTACATCTTGAGGAATGAATGGATAGTCTATTCTTCAGAAAATACTGCCTAAGTAATGTATTTCTTCTCACCTAAAGTTTTTTTTTTAACAATATCGAACAACATACCTCAAGATGATCTTCCCTAATAAATAACTGGAGTGCAGTTATTCTATATTGGTATTTACATGAAGTACCATGTGCCTTACCTGAGAAATCAGAGCTAGGATTCAAAACCCAGCACCCTGTCCTCCTTGCCAAAATTAGATAAATCTTTAGCAAAAACGTAAATAAAATTTAAAAGTAAGATAAAATACAAATTTTCAAAAGGTGAAAGGCACTGATTTCTGATAGTACTGCTGTCCTTTAGTATGTTAAAATTTAATATAGCTTATGATGCAACGTCAAAGATTTAAGTCAACATTTACCATGCTTTTACCAAGTCCAGGAGAACAAGCCATTTGCTCAGTTAAGCAACAAATAGGTGAGACCAAGTATAGGCAATATGTTTAAACCCCTTCAAGAAGCATATGCCATGCTTTCCATTTTCAATTCTTTGTATCCTATATATTTGCTGCTCCTACCACTATATTACTACTACAAAGTTTGTTTCTATCTCCATTAGAAGTTACCCCATAATTGACTAAGTGTACCTTGGCTCTAATATTCTTTCAGTGAAAACTACTGTACACATTTTTGCCTTGAAAGAAAGCACAGTATTATAGTTATGTCATACTTTATCAGGTAGTCTCCCATAAAATAGAAATACTTTGAGAAGGTATCTTGCTTTTTGACATTGTATAATTTATCAAATAAAATGAACAGCATCATCAGCAAGAGATATGTGAAAAGTTGAATGACTGATTTGAGCATTAGGCTCAAAATATTCCCTTTCTTGTCATTTCCAGCAGACAGCACAAAATTTAAATTTGAAGCTTTCTGTTTAGAAGAGCTTTTGAAATAAGTCAGCTACCCTTAGGGTGTGGGGCTGCAACTTCTGGTTCTGCCTAGTAGGAAAGCACTATAATATGAGAGAAAACATGATTTTGCACAATTTGCAGTATAAAGAAAAATGCTTACTATTAAAAAAGACCAAAAAGTATACTAATTTAAATGCTAGCCTCTCCCCAAATGGTGACTTTTTTTGAAGGAAATCCATAATGTCATGAATTAGAGTATAGGGCAGTGTTTTCCACTAATTTCTAGTTGAAAGGGGTACCTTCTTTGAAACATTTCAAAGTGTTGATACAAGAGAGGTATGCTTGTGACATGTGAATTATAAAGATACATGAGATATTGAGAATATTACTTAAACTTAGAATCTTCCATTCTTATTTCCTGTTTTTATGCTAAAATAAATGAAAAATAAAACTGACAGAAATATTATTTTTAAGGGTGAATGTTCCCCTGAATGGGAGCAGTGTTAAAAAGAATGATATTTAATATAATTAAAGGAATGTGTTTTCTGTTACAGGGCCTTCCAGGGGGTGCTAGTGGTAAAGAACCCGCCTGCTAATGCAGGAGACATAAGAGACTCTGGTTCGATCCCTAGGTCGAGAAGATCCCTTGGAAGAGGGCTTGGCAACCCACTCCAGTATTCTTGTCTGGAGAATCCTGTGGACAGAGGAGCCTGGCAGGCTACAGTCCATAGGGTCACAAAGGGTTGTACCATCTGAAGTGACTTAGCAATCACACATGTTTTCTGTTATGATTCTGCAGAGTAATAAGCCAATACATTAATATGTTTAATCATACATTTTAACTCCTTTGAATGAAATATTTACATAGTGTTTTTGAAAAGACAAATAACTGACTCATACTCTATACTGTGTTGGATATTCTTAAGATGATTTTATTTTTATATTTAAATCTTACTATAATTTAATTTTTTAATTCAGTAAGTATTAAAAAAAGCAGCTATGTGTTAGGGACTCTGTTAGGCATCAGGGAAAAATATAAATAAGACATACTTTCATTCATTAGTGATATCATAGCATAGCAAGAAGTTCTTCAGACTCTAACACATCCTAGTATTACTGATCAAAATAATCATTTTGACTTGAGTAGTGACAATGTAAAGAGATGATGCAGCAGCTTTCTTAGAATCATCATTAGCATAGTAATTAAATTGAAGATGTTGTAAATAAGATAATTCATTCTTTTTTCTTGAGGTATATTTGTCTTTTGATATATGAGTTTCAGATGTACAACATAGCAATTCAATCTTTTGATAGATTATACTCTACATAAAGTTACAAAATATTGGCTATATTCCTGTTGCTGTATATTACATCCTTCCACTTATTAGTTTTATATTTGGTAGTTCAAAAATCAGTTACATTAACATTGTTTCTATTTACTTAAAAAATAGATCCAGATCAGAATGAAGCTACTTTGAGCAGTAAAGCAAGTAATAATTCGTTTGAGAAAAGTTTCATTATCCATAAACTTGCTGCAATACTCTTATCTGTTCAAAACTGTGTCCTTTTTCTATTTCATTCATTCAGTTATTTATTTGTTCACTCATTGGGATGATAATTCATTTATTAATCAATGTCTCAGCCCTAGGCATAAAGAGTGAAGTTGATATGGTCCCTGTTCTCAAATAGCCCAGTTTCTTAACTTGTTCTAGGCCTCTATATTCATTTTTCTTAAAATGGTTGCACCCTTAAAAGTTTTCACAGTAGTAGTATAAGATCAAGCAGTTCAGGAAAAAGGTTTTAGGTAGGGAAAGAAATCAGAGTAGAGGAAATATTTAATCTCTTACTTTCCAAATCCCTTATCTTATTCATAGAACATTGGCAATATGAGGTCAATATTATATCACAATAATAAAAGAGAAAGACTGGTCCAGGAATTTCCCCTCACCTTCAATTCTTTCCTATACAAGACAGCTTATTTTATTATTTATTTTACAGACACTTAAATAATACTTAGCACTTACTCTGTTCTGGATACTGTTTGAAACACTTCAAGATTGCAAAGCATTTTATTAAGTGGGCCCTGGGTAGAAGAAAATATACAGTATAAAAGCTAGTAGAATTGAACTTTCTGATTAAAAAAATAATGATCAGTTTAATAATAATGACTAACAAGATACGTGCCTGGTATTTCACATACATTTTCTTTTAATACCAATTGAAAAGCTATAGACAAACACTATTGGCATCTCAGTTTTACTGTTGAGTAAAACAGAGGTTAAATAAATATAAGGTCACCAAGTAATTGATGGAGCCTGATTTCAAATCGACATGTTTGACTTCAAAGCATAAGTCCATACCATTACACTGAACTGATTGTGTGTGAATTTGGATGCAGAGTTTAGAAATTTATAGCCCTAAAAATTCTACCTCATAACTTGTCAAGTTTTCTGAAATTGTATCATTTTTTGAAATTAATTTTTCTTGCAGTATTGTTGCTTTATAATGTGCTAGTTTCTACTGTACAGCAAAGTGAGTCAGGTATAGGTATACATATATTCCTTCTTTGGACTGAAACTGCATCTCTACTGATTCATTTTTAGGGATCTCTTTCTTTTTTAATTGAGATATTGTTTATTGTAGCTTTATTTTTATTATTCAAAACTAGAACAGAAACAAAGAACTCAATAAAACACATAAATATAGTGTTATAGTCACACAGTAGAATACTACACAGTAATTAAAAATAATTTATGACTTTCACAACAAAGATCGTTAAATTTACAGGCATAATATTAAGTTAAAGACTCATTCCTTTTATACAAAATTTAATTTTTTAGTTAAAATTTAGTTGACTTATAGTATTATATTAGTTTCAGGTCAGCAACATAGTGATACAGTATTTTTGTAGATTATACACCATACAGACTTATAAATGTGTCTACTATTGACTATATTTCCTGTGCATTCCTATACATTCCAGCTGTGTAACATTTATAGGAGGTAGTTTGTACCTCATAAGTTCCTTCGACCTAATTTACCCATCCACACACACCTCAGAAACCACTAGTTTGTTCTTTTTATCTGTATCCTTTCTCTTATATTTGTTTTTTGTTTGTTAGATTCCACACATGAATAAAAACATTTGTCTTTTTCTGTTTGGCATATTTCACTTAACATTATACTCTTCAGGTCTGTCCATTTTGTCACAAATGGAAAGGTTTCATTCTTTTTCATAGTTGAATAGTATTCCATTATAAAAATATATACCACAGATTCTTTATCAATTCATATACTGATGGACACATAGGTTGCCTCTATATGCAGAGTGTTGTAAATAATGGTGCAATGAATATTTGCATGCATGTATACTTCAAAATAGTTTTTTCATTTTTCTTCAGATAAATACCCGGGAGTAGAATTGCTAGATTGTATGGTAACTCTATTTTTAATTTTTTGAAGAATTCCATGGTGTTTTCCATAGTAGCTATAGCAGTTTTTATCCCCACCAACAGTGTATGAGGGTTCCATTTTCTCATTTCTTATTTTTTGATGATAGCCATTGTGAAAGGTATGAGGTGATATCTCATTGTGGTTTTGTTTTGCATTTCTCTGATGATTAGCAACGTTGAGCATCTTTTCATGTGCCTATTGGCCACCTGTATGTCTTCTCTGGGAAAAATGTCACTTTAGGTCTTCAGTGCATCTTTCAAAGCGATTATTTGCTTGTTTGTTTTTTTATATTGACTTGCATGAATTGTTTATATATATTGGTTATCAACCCCTGATCAGTCATATCATTTGTGAATATTTTTTCCCATTTAGTATATTGACTTTTTGTTTTGTCAGTGGTTTCTTTTGCTGTGAGAATCTTTTAAGCATAATTAGGTCCCCCTTAGGAGATATTTCCAAATAAATATTGCTGGGATTTACGCCAAGGAATGTTCTGTCTGTGTTCTCTACTAGGAGTTTTATGGTTCCAACCTTATATTTAGGTCTTTAATCCATTTTGAGTTTATTTTTGAAAATGGTATGGGAAAGTGTTCTAATATCATCCTTTTATATGTAGTTGTCTAGTTTTTCCACCACCACATATTGAAGAGACCATCTTTTCTCCATTGTTTATTCTTGCCTCCTTTGCCATAGATTAATTGTCCATTGGTGTGGATTTATTTCCAGGCTCACTATTCTGTTCCAGTGATCTATGTGTCTGTTTTATGCAAATACCATGTTGCTTTGATTACTGCAGCTATGTAGTATTGCCTGAAGTCAGGTAGCATGTTTCATTCAGTTCTGCCCTTCTTTTTCAAGATTGTTCTGGCTATTTGGGGTCTTTTTTGTTTCCAAACAAATTGTAAAATTATTTGTTATTTTTCTGTGAAAAATGTCATTGGCATTTTGATAGGGATTGCATTCAATCTGTAGATTCCAATATTATGTTGAGTGAAATCAGTGAGCGTGGGCATCCTTGCCTTGTTCCTTATCTTAGAGGTAGTGCTTTCAAATTTTCATGATAAAGTATGATGTTACCTGTAGGCTTATCACAAATGGCCTTTATTATATTGCACTATGTTCCCTCTACACCAACATTCTGGAGAGGTGTTTTTTTTTATTTTTTATTTACACAATACATTGATGTTGAATTTTGTTAAAAGCTTTTTCTATATCTATTGAGTTGATCATATGGTTTTTATTCTTTAATTTTTTAATGTGATACATCACACTGATTGATTTGTGGATATTGAACCAACTTTGTGTCAATGGGATAGATCCTACTTATTCAAAGTTCATGACTCTTTTAAATGTATTGTTAGTTTCAGTTTGCAAATAGTTTTTTGAAAATATTTGCATCCATAGTCACCGGCGACAAACAATTTGTAATTTTCTTTTTCGGTGTCAGAGTGATCCTAGCCTTCCAGAATGAGTTTCAAAGCAAATTATTCCTGTCCAGTTTTTGGAATAATTTCAATAGGATACGTGTTAACTCTTTTCTAGCTGTTTGGTAGAATTCACCTATAAAGCCATCAGTCCTGGACTTCTGCTTGCTAGGAGATTTTCTTTTTTAAATTATTGACTCAATATTTTTACTTATAATTTGTCTGTTCATATTTTCTATTTCTTCCTAGTTCAGTCTTAGGAGATGTGACATTTCTAGGAATTTGTCTTTTATTTTCTAGGTTGTCTATTTTATTGGCATATAGTTGTTTATAGTAATCTCTTATTATCCTCTGAATTTCTCTGGTGTCTGTAACTACTTTTTAATTTCTGATTTTATTGATTTGAAGCACCTTTTTTTCTTGATGGCTCTCACTAAAGGCTTATTGACTTTATCTTTTCAAACTCTTAGCTTTTCAGCTCTTAATTTCACTTTTTTTTCTTTACTTTCTACTTCATTTATTTCTGCTCTGATCACTAGCATTTCTTTCCTTTTACTAACATTGAGGTTTGTTTGTTCTTCATTTTCTTGTTCCTTTTAGGCATGATGTTAGGGTATTTATTTGAAATTTTTCTTGTTTCCTGAGATATTGCTATAAACTTCCTTCTTAGAACTGCTTTTGCTGCATCACACAAATTTTGGATTGTTGTGTTTCAGTTTTCATTGTTCTTTGGATGTATTTAAATTTCTTCTTTGATTTCTTCAGTGATCTGTTGATTGTTTAGTAGCATATTGTCTAGCCTTCACATTGTGGGGGCTTTTTTTTTGTTTGGTTGTTGGTGATTTTTTTTTTTTTTTGCAGTTTTTCTTAAGTTGATTTCTAGTCTCATAGCACCATGGTTGGAAAAGTTGCTTGAAATGATTTCAGTTTTCTAAAATTTACTAAGGTTTGTTTTATGGCCTACCATATGATCTGGACTGGAAAATGTTCCATGTGCACTTGAACTGTTGTATCTTCCTGATGATGTGACCCATTTATATTTACCTATTAAGCCTGTCTGGTCTAATGTGTCATTTAAGACCAATGTTTTATTATTGACTTTTCTCTCTGGATGATTTGTCCATGGATGTAAGCAGGGTCCTAAAGTAGCCTACTACTATTATTTACTGTTGATTTTCCCCTTTATGTCTGTTAATATTTTCTTTTTTGGTAAATTAATTTATTCTAATTGGAGGCTATTTACTTTAAAATATTGTAGTGGTTTTTGCCATGCATTCACATGAATCAGCCATGGGTGTACATATGTCCCACATCCTGAACTGCCCTCCCACCTCCATCCCCATCCCATCCCTCGGGTTTGTCCCAGTGCATCGTCCCTTAGCACCCTGTCTCATGCATTGAACCTGGACTGGCAATCTATTTCATATATGGTAATATACATGTTTCAATGCTAGATCTGACAGACAGATTGCCTGATGAACTATGGACGGAGGTTTGTGACATTGTGGAGGAGACAGGAATGAAGACTATCCCCAAGAAAAAGAAACACAAAAAAGCAAAATGGCTGTTTGAGGAGGCCTTACATATAGCTGTGAAAAGAAGGGAAGCGAAAAGCAAAGGAGAAAAGGAAAGATATACCCATTTGAATGCAGACTTCCAAAGAATAGCAAGGAGAGATAAGAAAGCCTTCTGCAGTGATCAATGCAAAGAAATAGAGGAAAACAATAGAATGGGAAAGACTAGGGATCTCTTCAAGAAAATTAGAGATACCAAGGGAACATTTCATAAAAAGATGGGCTCAATAAAGGACAGAAATGGTAGGGACCTAACAGAAGCAGAAAATATTAAGAAGAGGTGGCAAGAGTACACAGAAGAACTGTACAAAAAAAGATCTTCATGACCCAGATAATCATAATGGTGTAATCACTCAGCTAGAACCAGGCATTCTGGAATGTGAAGTCAAGTGGGCCTCAGGAAGCATCACTACGAACAAAGCTACTGGAGGTGATGGAATTCCAGTTGAGCTATTTCAAATCCTGAAAGATGATACTGTGAAACTGTTGCACTCACTATGCCAGCAAATTTGGAAAACTCAGCAGTGGCCACAGGACTGGAAAAGGTCAGTTTTCATTCCAATCCCAAAGACAACCGATGTCAAAGAATGCTCAAACTACTACACGATTGCACTCATTTCACACGCTAGTAAAATAATGCTAAAAATTCTCCAAGCCAGGATTCAGCAATACATGAACAGTGAACTTCCAGTTGTTCAAGATAGTTTTAGAAAAGGCAGAGGAACCAGAGGTCAAATTGCCAAAATCCACTAAATCACAGAAAAAGCAAGAGATTTCCAGAAAAAAAATCTACTTCTGCTTTACTGACTATGACAAAGCCTTTGACAGTGTGGATCACAATAAACTGTGGAAAATTCTGAAAGAGATGGGCATACCAGACCACCTGACCTGTCTCTTGAGAAACCTGTATGCAGGTCAGGAAGCAACAGTTAGAACTGGACATGGAACAACAGACTGGTTCCACATAAGAAAAGAAGTACATCAAGGCTGTTTATTGTCACCCTGCTTATTTAACTTATATGCAGAGTATATCATGAGAAACGCTGGGCTGGATGAAGCACAAGCTGGAATCAAGATTACCGGGAGAAATATCAATAACCTCAGATATGCAGATCACACCACCTTATGGCAGAAAGTGAAGAAGAACGAAAGAGCCTCTTGATGAAAGTGAAAGAGGAGAGTGAAAAAATTGGCTTAAAGCTCAACATTCAGAAAACTAAGATCATGGCATCTGGTACCATCACTTCATGGCAAATAGATGGGGAAACAGTGTCAGACTTTATTTTTGGGGACTCCAAAGTCACTGCCAATGGTGACTGCAGCCATGAAATGAAAAGACGCTTACTCCTTGGAAGGAAAGTTATGACCAACCTAGATAGCATATTTAAAAGCAGAGACACTACTTTGGCAAGAAAGGTCCATCTAGTCAAGGCTATGGTTTTTCCAGTGGTCATGTATGGATGTGAGAGTTGAACGGTGAAGAAAACTGAGTGCCGAAGAATGAATGCTTTTGAACTGTGGTGTTGGAGAAGACTCTTGAGAGTCCCTTGGACTGCAAGGAGATCCAACCAGTCCATCCTAAAGGAGATCAGTCCTGGGTGTTCATTGGTAGGACTGATGTTGAAGCTGAAACTCCAATACTTTGGTCACCTGATGCGAAGAGCTGACTCATTTGAAAAGACCCTGATCCTGGGAAAGTTTGAGAGCAGGAGGAGAAGGGGGCGCCAGAGGATGAGATGATTGGATGGCATCATCAACTCAATGGACATGGATTTGGGTAAACTCCGGTAATTGGTGATGGACAGGGAGGCCTGGTGTCCTGCAGTTCATGGGGTCACAAAGAGTCTGACACGACTGAGCGACTGAACTGAACTGCTTATAGTAGTCTCTTATGATCCTTTTTATTTCTGTGTTGTCTGTTGTGATTTCTCCATTTTCGTTTCTAATTCTGTTGATTTGATTCTTCTCCCTTTTTTTCTTGATGAATCTGGCTAATGGTTTGTTTGTTTTATTTATCTTCTCAAATAATCAGCTTTTAGGTTTGCTGATTTTTGCTATGTTCTCCTTTGTTTCTCTTTCATTTATTTCTGCCCGAATTTTTACGACTTCTTTCCTTCTGCTAACCCTGGGGTTCTTCGTTTCTTCTTTTTCTAGGTGCTTTAGGTGTAGAGTTAGGTTTTTGTTTGATTTATCTCTCCTTTCATGAGATAAGCTTGTATTGCTATGAACCATCCCGTTAGCATTGCTTTTACTGAATCCCATAGGTTTTGGGTTGTTCTGTTTTCATTTTCGTTCGTTTCTATGTATATTTTCCTTCGTTTTTTAAAATTTCTTCTGTGATCTGTTGGTTATTCAGAAGCGTGTTGTTTAACTTCCATATGTTTGTATTTTTAATAGTTCTTTTACCGTAGTTGACATCTACTCTTACTGCATTGTGATCAGGAAAGATGCTTGAAATGATTTCAATTTTTTTTGAATTTGTCAAGGCTAGATTTGTGGCCCAGGATGTGATCTATCCTGGAGGATGTTCTGTGTGCACTTGAGATAAAGATGAAGTTCATTGTTTTGGGATGAAATTTCCTGTAGATATCAATTAGGTCTAACTGGTCCATTGCATCATTTAAAGTTTGTGTTTCCTTGCTAATTTTCTGTTTAGTTGATCTATCCATAGGTGTGAGTGAGGTATTAAAGTCTCCCACTCTTATTGTGTGACTGTTAATTTTCCTTTTCATACTTGTTATCATTTGCCTTACATATTGCAGTGCTCCTATGTTGGGTGCATATATACTTATAATTGTTATATCTGCTTCTTGGATTGACCCTTTGACCATTATGTAGTGTCCTTATTTGTCTCTTTTCACGGCCTTCATTTCAAAGTCTATTTTAACTCATATGAGTATTGCTACTCCTGCTTTCTTTTGGTGTCCATTTGTGTGAAATATCTTTTTCCAGCCCTTCACTTCCTGTCTACATGTGTCCCTTGTTTTGAGGTGGGTCTCTTGTAGACAGCATATATAGGGGTCTTGTTTTTGTATCCTTTCAGCCAGTCTTTGTCTTTTGGTTGGGGCATTCAGCCCTGAATGCCCCAATTATATATATTTAGGGTAATTATTTATAAGTATGATCCCATTGCCATTTGCTTTGTCGTTTTGGGTTCGAGTTTATAAACCTTTTCCATGTTTCTTGTCTAGAGAAGATCCTTTAGCATTTGTTGAAGAGCTGGTTTGGTGGTGCTGAATTCTATGAGCTTTTCCTTTTCTGTAAAGCTTTTGATTTCTCCTTCATATTTGAATGAGATCCTTGCTGGGTACAGTAATCTGAGTTGTAGGTTTTTCTCTTTCATCACTTTAAGTATGTCCTGCCATTCCTTTCTGGCCTGAAGAGTTTCTATTGAAAGATCAGCTGTTATCCTTATGGGAATCCCCTTGTGTGTTATTTGTTGCTTTTCCCTTGCTGCTTTTAATATTTGCTCTTGTGTTTGATCTTCATTAATTCGATTAATATGTGTCTTGGGGTGTTTCGCCTTGGGTTTATCCTGTTTGGGAATCTCTGGGTTTCTTGGACCTGAATGGCTATTTCTTTCCCCATTTTGGGAAGTTTTCAAGTATTATCTCCACAAGTATTTTCTCATGGCCTTTCTTTTGTTTTCTTCCTCTGGGACTTCTATGATTCGAATGTTGAGGCGTTTAACATTGTCCCAGAAGTCTCTGAGGTTGTCCTCATTTCTTTTCATTCTTTTTTCTTCTCTGCTTCATTTATTTCCACCATTCTCTCTTCCACCTCACTTAGCCTATCTTCTGCCTCAGTTATTCTACTGTTGGTTCCCTCCAAAGTGCGTTTGATCTCAGTTATTGCATTATTCATTATTTATTGACACTTTTTAATGTCTTCTAAGTCCTTGTTAAATATTTCTTGCATCTTCTCAACCCTTGTCTGTAGTCTATTTACCTGTAACTCCATTTTGTTTTCAATATTTTGGATCAACTTTACTATCATTATTCTGAATTCATTTTCAGGTAACCTCCCTAGCTCCTCCTCTTTTGTTTGGTTTGGTGGGCATTTATCATGATCCTTTACCTGCTGAATATTTCTCAGCCTTTTCATTTTGTTTAGATTGCTGTGTTTGGGGTGGCTTTTCTGTAGTGGAAGTTTGTGGTTCCTCTTTATTGTGGAGGTTGCTCCCGTCGGTGGGGTTGGACTAGTGGCTTGTCAAGGTTTCCTGGTTAGAGATGTTTGTGTCAGTGTTCTGGTCGGTGAAGCTGGATCTCCTCTCTTTGGAGGGCAATGAAGTGTCCAGTAGTGAGTTTTGAAGTGTCTGTGGGTTTGCTGTGACTTTGGGCAGCTTGTATTTTAATGCTTAGGGCTATGTTCCTGCTTCGCTGGAGAATTATTGTGGTATTTCTTGCTCTGGACCTTGTTGACTCTTGGGTGGAGCTTGGTTTCAGTGTAGATATGGAAGCTTTTGTTTGCACGCTTGTCAATTCATGTTCCCTGGAGTCAGGAGTTTTCTGGTGTTCTCAAGTTTTGGATTTAAGCCTCTTGCCTCCGGCTTTCAGTCTTTTTCTTACAGTAGCCTCAAGAGTTCTCCACCCATACAGAACAGGTGATAAAACATCTAGGTTAATTGTGAAAAGATTCTCCATAGTAAGGGACACCCAAAGAGGTTCACAGAGTTACATGGAGAAGAGAAGTGGGAGGAGGGAGATAGAGTTGACCAGGTGGAGGAGAGGGGGAGTCAAAAGGGGAGAGGCCAAACTAGTCAGTAATCAGGTCCCTAAGTGTTCTCCATAGCCCGGAACACCCAGAGAGATTCACAGAGTTAAATAGAAAAGAGAAGGGGGAGAGAGGAGATAGAGGTGACCTGGGGGAGAAAAGAGAGAGTCAATAGAGAGAGCAATCAAGCCAGTAATCACATTCCTAAGCAAAAATGGGTACTGAAGATTAGATTCTTAAAGGTACAAAATTGATCACAAATACCAAAAAGGAGAGATTAGCAATCTAGAGTAGAGTTTAGACTCTGAAAAATACAATATTCAAAATACAAAACAAAATCAATCACAAACATTATAAAAAATATATATGAAATTGGCTTTAAAAATAGGGTCTTTTTTTTGCAAAGTAATAGTAGGTTATAATGGAGAAGGAAATGGCAACCCATTCGAGTATCTTGCCTGGAGAATCCCAGGGATGAAGGAGCCTGGTTGGCTGCCATCTATGGGATCCCACAGAGTCTGACATGACTGAAGTGACTTAGCAGCTGCAGCAGTAAGTTATAAAATGAAAATTAAAGAGTAATCAAGAATTTAACAATAAAAAAAATTAAAAAGATAATAGTAAAAATATATCTAGAAATTTCTCTGGAGCTGTCGAGGGCAGTGTGGGGTCAGTTCAGTCAGATAGTTCCTTGTTCCAGCTTATACTTCTTCTCAAGGTCTATAGGCCCCTTCCAATACTTAGTCAATGCTCACTACAGGGTTTTAATCTGTTTCGCCTGTTACTTCCAGAGTGGTTCCCTCTTCTTTATTTGGGGGGGGGCGGTGGTGGGGGCTTCCTTTGTTTGCCGTCTTTCAGTGTCTAATTTCTTCTCTGACACAAGGGGGCGAAGGTGGTCACTTATTTAGGCTAACTTGTTCGGTTGTGCTGTGGGGAGGGAGAAACACTGCAAACAAATATCACTGGTGTGTGTGCAGAGTGCTTGCAATAGGGACCACACTGGGTATTCCCCTGCTCACGGCATGTGTACTTTCCAGGTCTACACTGCTCAAGCTCCTGGTTGCTCTGCAGGGGAACTGTCCAAAGCAGGCCCTGAGTTTCATGCACTTCCCAGGTCCAAGCTGCTCAGGTTCAGGTTCTCGGGTCCTCCACAAAGGCACAAACTCGGTTGGCCCTGTGATTTGTGCCCTTTCTAGGTCCAAGCAGCTCAGGCAACAAAGTGCTTGGTGAGCACACAGTCCCAGGTGGGCAGTGCGTCTTAATCACCTCCCTGGTCCCAGCCATTAGGTTTCCCGGGTGTGCAGTGAGAGCACCTTCTCAGGTGTGCTGTGTGTCTCCTCTGGGGAGCTGACCTCTGGCTGTGACCCTCCTGGAAGATGTCAACCATCCAGGATCCCAAGAAGACTTGGTTAGCAACTGGGAACCTACTCACATTTTGGTGGATGATGCCATCTCTGGGGCCGAGATTGCCCCTTGCCTTCAGGCTCTGGCTGCCACCTGCTTGCCTCTCTGCCTCTGGCTTGACGGGGCAGAGGTGGGGGGTTGGTCCGCAGCTGGCTAGCTCTCCTCTGGTATTTGCTCAATCCTTTGTTCTGTGAACAGGCCAGGCTGCACCTCAGGTTAGAGCTTTTCACGGGAAAGTTCTCTTTCTCTCTCTTTTTTCTCTCTGGCTATCCCACAGTTTGGGTTGCTATCTCATGTTAGCACCCTCAGATTGTCTTCTGGGCATTCAGGCCCGGTCCTTACCCCAAGCAGGCAACCCTCACTTCCGTGTTCAGCCCCCCACTCTCTGGTGGTGGCCACGAGCGTCTGGGCTACTTCTCCACTGGGAGTTGTTGTTAGGCATGTATTCTGTGTGTGTGTGTGTGTGTGTGTGTGTGTGTGTGTGTGTGTGTGTTTTCCTTCCAGTTATGTTGCCCTCTGAGATCCCAAAACTCCCCACAGACCGGCCAGTGAGAGGGTTTCCTGGTGTTTGGAAACTTCTCCTCCTTCACGACTCCCTCCCCTGAATGGGTCTCCATCCCTAACTCTTTTGTCTCTCTTTTAGTCTATTATATTTTGTCCTACCTCCTTTCAAAGAGAATGGGCTGCCTTTCTGGATACCTGGTGTCCTCTGCCAGTGTTCAGAAGTTGTTTTGTCGAAGTTGCTCAGCATTCAAATGATCTTTTGATGATTTGTGGGGGGGAAAGTCGTCTCCCCATCCTATTCCTCTTCCATCTTAGGACTGCCCATTAATACCTTCTTTATGTATTTAGGTGCTTCTATGGTGGGTACATATATATTTACAATTGTTATGGCTTCTCCTTGGATTGATCCCTTGATCATTATGTTATACCCTTCTTTGTCTCTTATAACAGTCTTTATATTAAAGTCTGTTTTGTCAGATATAAGTATTGCTAACCCAGCTATCTTTTGATTTCTATTTGCATGGAGTACCCTTTCCCATCCCTTCCCTTTTATTCTGTGTATATCTATAAGTCTGAATTGAGTCTCTTGTATGCAGCCTTGGGCCTTGTTTTCCATATTCCATCAGCCAGTTTGTGTCTTTTGATTGGAGCATTTAGTTCATTTACATTTACAGTAACTGTTGATACATACGTTCACATTGCCACTTTATTAACCTTGGAGAGGTTGCTTTTGTAGTTCTTTTTTGTTCCTTTTTTCTTATTTTGTTCTCTTGTGATTTGATGACTATTTTTTGTCTTATGTTTGGATTCCCTTCTCATTTTTGTGTGTCTATTATAAGTTTTGGTTTGTGGTTACCATGAGGCTTATATACATTAATAGTAATATCTCTATACATACACACATATGATTGTTTTGAGTTGCTGATCTCTTAATTTCAAGAGCATTTTAACAATATTGCATTTGTAATCTCTTCCCCTCACTCATTTTGGCATCCTATTTTACATCTAATTGTTTGGTGAATAACTTAACTGCTTATTTTGGATATAGATGAATTTTCTACTTTTGTGTTTTAAACTTCCTGTCAGCTTTGTATGTGGTTGATTTTCTATCTTTACTGTATATTTACCTCTACTGCATGAGGTTTTTCCTTTCCTAATTTTTATGTATCTAGTTGTGGCCTTTTTTTTTTTTTTTTTTTTAGCTTAGGTAAGGTCCTTTAATATTTCTTGTCAAGGTGGTTTGTTGATATTGAGCTCTTTTCACTTTTGTTTATCTATAATACTTTTGATCTCTCTATTAATTCTGAATAAGATTCTTGACAAGTAGATTATTATTTTAGGTTATTCCTTTTCATCACTTTAACTGTATTATGCCACTCTCTTCTGGTCTGCAGAGTTTCTGCTGAAAAGTTAGCTTATAGCTTTATGGGAGTTCCCTTGTATGTAACCTGTTCCATTTCCCTTGATGCTTTTAATATTCTCTCTTTATCTTTAAATTTTGCCATTTTAGTTACAGTGTGTTTTGGTGTATTTTCCTTGGTTTGATCCTGTTTGGGACTCTCTGTGCTTCCTGGACTTGGATGTCTGTTTCCACTTCCAAGTTAGGGAAGTTTTCAGACATTAACATTATACCTTCAAATATGTTATCTGCCCCTTTCTCCCTATTCTCCTTCTAGGGCCCCTATAATGTGAATGTTAGCATGTTTGATGTTTTCTCTGAGATCTCTTACATTGTCCTTATTTCTTTTCATTCTTTTTCCTTTTTTTCTGTTCAACTTCAGTGATTTTCACTACTCTATCTTCTAGCTTGCTGATTTTTTCCTCCTTATTATTTAGCCTAATGTTGATTCCTTCTAGTGTATTTTTCATTTCAGTTATTGTATTATTCATTTTTGGTTGTTCTTTATATTTTCCAACTCTTTGTTAAAAACTTCTACCTGGGTGTATATCTGGAGAAAACCACAATTCAAAAAGATGCTTACCCCTCAATGTTCATTACAGCACATTTACAATAGTCAGCACATGGAAACAACCTAAATAACCATCAACAGAGGAATTGATAAAGAAGTTGTGGTACATATACGCAATGGGATATTACTCAGCAACAAAAAGGAACAAAATATGCCATTTGCAGCAATATGGATGTACCTATAGGTTGTCATACTGAGTGAAAAGCAAATTTTATATGCTATCACTTATATATGGAATCTAAAAAAATGTACAAATGAACATATTTACAAAGCAGAAGTAGAGTCATGTTTGTAGAAAACATGCTTATGGTTACTGAGGGGGAAAGGCGAGAGGGATGAACAGGGACTGACATATACACATTACTGAATACAAAATAGATAACTAATAAGGACCTGCTGTATAGCATAGGGAACTCTACTCAATACTCTGTAATGACCTATATGAGAAAAGAGTTTAAAAAAGACTATATATATATACTCCAATAAATTTTTTTAAAAATATTCTTACTTCTTGCTCTATGCATTCCCCTGAGTTCTTTGATCACCTTTATGATCACTATTGTGAACTCCTTCTCAGGTAGATTGTCTATCTTCTTCTTCTTCTGGGGTTTTATCTTATTCCTTTGTTTGGAACATGTTCCTCTATCATTTTGCCTAACTTGCTATGTGGGCCCATGTGCTGTGGTACATTGACTACTGTGGGTAGTTTGGTAGGTTTGTTTGGCTTTCAGTCCAGTTAATTGTTAGGTCCTGCCTTGCAGAGGCTACTGGTTGGTTGGGTCATGTCATGAGGCATCTGGCTGCAGAACCCAAGAGGGTACTGAGGTAGTTCTGGCTCACTGGTAGGCACTGTAGGGGTTTAGGAGATTATGGGCCTGGTGCTCACCTCCTAGTGGATGAAGCCAGATCCTGAAACTAATGCTGGACTTTGGTAGGCAGACCGAAGTCCTGGGTTCTTGCTGTAGGGCCCAGGGATTCCCAGAGCTACTGTCAGGCCACTGGTGCTTGGGGTTGGTTCATGACAAAGCTGGTTTTAGGGTCTGGGTTGTCCCAAAGCTTGTGTTGGCCTGCTGGTGGGTGGGTTTAGGGACCTGCTGGTCCTAAGACTGATGTTGGCATGCTGGTTAGTGGGTTGATCCACAGACTGCAAGGCTACTGTTGTCCTGGCACTGGTTTCTGCCTGATGCCAGTAGATCTGGGAACCAATATCTCTGGTTGCAGGAACCTGGGGGAGTCTTGGCTCTAGTGACCGTGCATTGATATGCAGAGTCTGATCCTGGGCTCTCTGGTGGATAGGGCCATGTCCAGGAGCAACTGTGGGCTCAGAAAGGTCTTAAGGTAGGCTCTCTACTGACTGATGGGGCTGTGTCCCAGCCCAGCTATTTTCTTGGCTTGAGGTGTCCTGGCACTTGTGCTTACAAGCTGTTGTGCTGATGTGGGTCTGGGTTTTGGGGCTAATAAGGTAGAGGAAGGATTCCAAAATAGTGCTCACCAACACCAGTGTCTACATGGTAGATAAATCTCCCCCAAATGGCTGTTGTCAATATCTATGTTCCCAGCGTGAACTCCAGTTGCCTCCTGTTTCTCCGGGAGACTCTCCAAGTTCAGCAGATAGGTCTGACCCAGGCTCCTTTCAAATTAACTTCTCTTCAGGATCCCAGAGCCTGTGAAATTTTGTGTGCTCCCTTTAAAAGTAGAATCTTTATTTCCCACAGTCCCCTGAATCCCCCAAATGTAAGCCCTGGTGATCTTCAAAGCCAAACATCTTAGGGGCTCATCTTCCTGGTTCAGGACCACTGGGCTGGGAGGCATGATGTTGGGCTCAGACCCTTACTCCTTGGGGAAGACCAGTTATAATCATTCTTTCATTTGTGGACCACTCACCTGTGGGTATGTGACTTGACTATATCAACATCTCTGCCTGCTCCTGTCTCGTTGTGGTTCCTTCTCTATATCTTTAGTTGAAGAAGATCTTCCCTTGTAGGTTCCAGTCTTTTCACTGATGGTTGTTCTTTTTCACTGATGGTTGTAATTTTGGTGTGCCCATGAGCAGAGGAATTCAGGTTCTTTATAGTCTGCTATCTTGGCTATCTTCCCCTATTTTTAAATCAGCTTGTTTGTTTTGTCAATACTGAGTAGTATAAAGTCTCTATCTTAAAAGTCTTTTAGAAAATATAAAACAGAATCTTAATAGTACACTGAAAGGGTTTCGCTAGTGAGTGGGCTTCCCTGGTGGCTCAGACTGTACAGAATCTGCATGTAATGCAGGAGACCTGGGTTCAGTCCCTGGGTCAGGAAGATCCCCTGGAGAAAGGAATGGCAACCCACTCCAGTATTCTTGCCTAGAGAATCTCATGGACAGAGGAGTCTAGTGGAGTTCATGGGGTTGCAAAGAGTGGGACACTTAGTGAGTAACTAAGCACACACACACAACCATACACAGTGAGACCTGGGAAGAGTAGTTGGCAAAGTCACTGAAGAAAATGAGCTGGCTAGATAGAACCAGGAAGTTGATAGGAGCTGGTAACTTAATTGAATTAACAGTTTGCCTGTCCATCTCTGTCCTCCCAGCACTAATTGGCTAAGCTTGTTTATTGAAACTTAAGATTATACCATCATTTAGTTAGCAGAATATGTTCCTTTTTTGAGATTTAAATTAAAGGAATAGGGTTGTAGTATTTAGCTGCTTTAATACAAGAGTACCATTTTTGGCACACTGGATTTTTTTTTTAATCAGACACTAGATTAATAAAAGTATCACCTCAGGAAAATGTCTTAAAGTATTTATATTTATGACTTAATTCATCCTTGTGTGGATTCCTTTCTTGTTCTTCTTTTTTTTAGGTCTTTCCACTCAGATCAGAACCCCCATTCTTGTCAAAATATGCCTTCCTGAAATTTCTTTTCATCTGCTCTTATATTTTAGCTATTTATCTCACATATAAGCATAGAGTAGTGCCTGGATCTTTCTTTTTTTAAAAAAACTTTTTCAGTTCAATACTGATGTTCACATTTAATATGTATACACATTATTCCTCTGCTTGAAATCCTTCAATGTCTTCCCATTCTCAATAAGGATAAAAGCCAAAGTCCTATACAACTCTATACAATGAGAATATTCTGCATGTTGACATTAATAAGGAAAAACAAAAGTGAAAGATAATATCATGTTACATCTTCAATTATTTCAGGAATTTCTTTTTACTCTTCTGATGTTTCCTGAAAAATAAAATAGTTTATTTTTTAATTGTTTAATAATATCTGTCATAGTGCAGCCCAATTTTAGTACTATCTCATTAATTAAATCTTGAAGAAAATATTTTTGACATCAGCTAAGGTAAACTTCCCACAAAATTCACCTTAATTTGGTGTTAATCATGGAGTTTATATTAATACATTTACATTTCAAAATAACTCAGAACTGGCAGAAATCTTTCTTTTTTCTTCACCTTCTAAAATGGGGAAATTTTTAACCTTTTTAGCAGTAAGAATAATGTTCTTTATGCCTTATGGCATCACTTTGCCACACTGATGCTGATAAAGTTTAAAGAGAAATTGAATTCCATTCTATACATTACTGAATACTATAAAAGTCTGTGGCCACACAATAATGAGAATCATAGTAATATGAGCCTTTTGCTCATCATTATAAAATTTAAATTAATAATTTTAGCAGTGTGCTATTATGCATTTGTATTTAATTTGTTTATACTGCTAACATACAACAGAAAATACAATTACAGAAAAACAGTGGGAGGAAAAAATTGTGACAATCCCAACAGGGATGTGAACAGAGATTTCAACTTTATTGAAAAGACAGAGAGACACAACTGAGGCTGGGAAACAAAAGAAATATGCTTCAACTAGTAAGTTTTGCTAGCTGTTGCTTTTATCATCTTGGGCATGTAACATCATGTTACAACTCTGTCTTAGTCTGCTTGGGTTGCTGAAACAAAATTCCACAGACTGAGTAGCTTATAAACAACAGAAATTTTTTTTTTTTTTTACAATTCTAGAGGCTAGAAGTTTGAGATCATAGTCGTTACACATACAGCATTTGGACCTTGAAGCTTGTTCACAGTTAAATATATTCAATATCCTCACAAAAAGTGCTACATAAGCCACTTCCCTCTCTTGTTTCTAACTGAAACTTCTTATTTACCCTAAAACCAACCTCATGCATATTTTCAAGCAGACGATTTGCATTTTCTATTGGAGAGCAAACTGGAATGCTTTCAAAGGGAAAGATAACCTCATAAGTGAAAGTATATTTGAAACCCAGAACATGAATAGCATTTCAATGCTCTTTGATAGGGTACAGTATTACAGGAAGCTAAACATCAAAGTATAGAAGCTCTTTCTTTCCTTTCATATAATACAGGTCTAAGAATATGCTCTGTTATAAGTTTGAAAATTGAGGATTATTCATATTCTAAATGGAACTTCCAGGAAAGTGTCTGTATACTGGGGGGTAAGTAGACAAGATGGGGGATGCCCTTAAAATTAACAGAAGCCCATGAGATCTGATACAGGATCAATGCCTCTTATTCTTATAATTTTCAGTGTAAAATTTATATGAAATATTTATTTAGCAGTATATCATCAGCTGAAAAGTACTGGTTAGTACAGTAAATAATTTATTTACAACCCCTTTGAACAAAAAGGTAGCTTTTTAATCACTAGGCTGTGAAAGAATCCCTTAGCATGAAACAGTAGATATCATTGCTAACATGGGGAATGTTAGTGTGATTTTTTTAAAAAATAACTCTTCTCGGTGTATATGCCCAGCAGTGGGATTGCTGGGTCATATGGCAGTTCTACTCCCAGTTTTTTAAGGAATCTCCACACTGTTCTCCATAGTGGCTGTACTAGTTTCCACTGCTGGGCATATACACCGAGGAAACCAGAATTGAAAGAGATGCGTGTACCCCAATATTCATCGCAGCACTGTTTACAATAGCCAGGACATGGAAGCAACCTAGATGTCCACCATCAGACGAATGGATAAGGAAGCTGTGGTACATATACACAATGGAATATTACTCAGCCATTAAAAAAAAATACATTTGAATCGGTTCTACTGAGATGGATGAAACTGGAGCCCATTATACAGAGTGAAGTAAGCCAGAAAGAAAAACAACAATACAGTATACTAATGCATATATATGGAATTTGAAAGATGGTAATGATAACCCTATATGCGAGACAGAATAAGAGACACAGATGCATAGAACAATTTTATGGACTCTGAGGGAGAAGGTGAGGGTGGGACGTTCTGGGAGAATAGCATTGAAACATGTATATTATCATATGTGAAACAGAACACCATTCCATGTTCGATGCATGAGACAAAGGCTCAGGGCCGGGGCAATGGGATGACCCAGAGGGATGGGATGGGGAGGGAGGTGGGTGGGGGGTCCAGGAAGGGGAACACATGTAAACCCATGGCTGATTCATGTCAATGTATGGCAAAAACTATTACAATATTGTAAAGTAATTAGCCCCCAACTAAAATAAATAAATTTATAAAAAAATCAAAAAAAAAATAACTCTTCTACTATCACCCAGATTTTTATAGAAAAATCATTCTAATCAACCCTTGAAAATCTATTCATCCTACATCAGTCACATATGCTAAAGAAGATTCCAAAATGATTGTGAGAAAGGAGTAACTATTGTCTACATAATGTGAATGAGTAGATTTAAAGTGCTATTAAAAGAAATAAATGACCTAATTCAGGTTAAAATGTTTTTCATGATAAAACTTTATTATGCAACACATCATTAAAATATGCCCTATTTTCCCAAAAGTCAGCAAACACTCTAGTTAATAAGTAAAATTGCATGAACTGGGCTGCAGTTTGTGTTTCACACTTGCTGCACACACTTGCTGCATATTCTGGAGTCTGAAATAAGCCTGTTTGTACATTGGATTGCTTGACAGCATGTAATAGTGGGATGTTTTCTGAAAAAAATCTTTCTAGTACAAGACATCACTAAATTAATCATTCACTGTTTTTGGCCATAAACTTTAATAGATTGACCAGTAGGATGTGCAGTAGGATGTACAAATTAATTCCCTTGATTGGATTAAGAAAAAATGTGAAAAAAGGAAGATTTTAAATTTAAAATTGTATAGAGAATTACCTTTGTAGTGTAATCTCTTGTTTATAATGCATAGTTCTTTTCTGAGTTTCTAAATCAGGAATGTAAACATCTCAGATTAATTAATCTACTATACTGTCTAACAAAATTATATTCTTCTCCAGATTATACTGGGTACATTTTGATAGAGCCAAAATATGTAATCAGAGTACCTGGGCTGGAATAACTGCAGGGAGGGGATTTTGAGAGCAGTGTTAATGATTATACTGTAAAATTGCATTTGTATATGCACTGCTTCAGAAAGATTAATGATTACTCATTTACTTGGCCAACAAACATTTACTGATATATGTGCTGTGCTTAGTCGCTCAGTCGTGTCTGACTCTGCGACCCCATGGGCTAGTAGCTCTCCAGGTTCCTCTGTCCATGAGGATTCTCCAGGCCAGGATATTGGAATGGGTTGCCATGCCCTCTTCCAGGGAATCTTCCCACCCAGGGATCAAACCCAGGTCTCCCGCATTGCAGGTAGATTCTTTACCATCTGAGCCACCAGGGAAGCCCACTGACATCCAAAATACATATATGCTTTTAAGGAGCTGACTATCTGGTTAGGGAGCATCATGCAACAAAAATAACTATATTATAGTCATAATATACTGGTCTAAGTGCAATTATAGAGATATACTTTTAGGTTTTGTGGTACTGTAAGAGGACTGCTAACCTCTGCTTATTTAGGTCAGAGGAATTTTTATAGTGGTGGAACCATTTGATTTGGATCCTGAAGGAGTAGCATATAGCTACTTATATGGAAGTTACAATGAATTTATAGTCTCCAAGTTTAGATTAGTACACAACACTTTTCAGTAATTCTGCCACCAAAAAGATAGATAAAACCTCAGAATCCCTTCTACTGCTCTCCATTGTCTATTTCAGACTTACATATTATTTCCCCTCAAATCTAACATTCCACCTTCTCCTAACATTCCATCTATCTCCTTCAGAAGACAGCCTCTCACTGCAGTGAGGAAATTGAAGCCACAAGACAAAAATTCCTACAACATTCTTCCTTCCTGCCGCCTATGTTTCTTCATATCTATGCATTCTTTTCTTCCTCACTCATAATTCAAATGGAATAGGGGTTCTTTTTTCCCTACATGGCTAATTTCTCCATTTTGCTTCTCTAAGGAACTTATTCCATCAGATACCTTCTTTATATCCTTTGTCAATAACATAAATATCTCTAACTATCAAGCTGTTTCATTATAGCAAATAGTCATCACAAAAGCAATCTATATTTACTGCCTCTATTTACTTGCTGTTCATTTTCCCCACATACAACCATCTGGATTCCCTTCAAATGTTACTATTGCTTTGAAACAGGTCTTCTTAGTTTACCAAAGAGTTCAGTATTTTCAAAGGCATCAGTCACTTTGCATTTCTTATTTCGTATCTCTTTGATGTTTGAGACTGTTTGGCCACTATTTCTTTCTTGAGACTTTCCTTCCTTTGCTTCTATGATACACTTTTCTACTGGTTTTTCTCTATCATTCTGGCATTTTTATCTTACTCTCTTTTCAAGTACTTCTGCATGGACATCCCTAAAATATTGATGATGTTCAGAGACCCAGCTTCACCTCCTGCACTTTTGACTCCTTGGCTTCTTCCTGGATAACCGCAGATATGCCCATGTCTACACTTTTATGCCTATAACCCCAAAGTTTCTACCTGAACTCACTACAGAATTCCAAATCAAATGCATTCAACTTCAACCTGCACATTTCCATCAGAATATTCCAGTGACATCTCAATAAACAAACCTCCTTTCTCCATTTTTTTTCTTCCTGCATCCTGTCTTTCTTGTCTGTCTAAGCACTATCTGGTGCCCACTAAAGTTTAGGCTTAAAAAAAGACAAAACCTCTGTGCTCTTATTACATGCATCCATGCCCTTAAAAGTAAGAAACAATGCAAGATAGAATATGAAATACAGGAAATAAAAGTGACTTCTTTTAAAAATATTCTAGAACATGTTGGCTCATTATAATAATTGTAAAATTCAGGATGGACAACCTATAATTATAAGTAATATAGTGTCTTGAGGCCTTCAAAATATCCTAGTTTAGTGAGAGTCTTTAAGTGTCAGCATATTGGCTAAACACATGTTCACTTCAGAAAGCTAATGAAAACACCTTGAAATTATAGTGGCAATTTAATATTTCATTTGGGATAATCTAAGAGCATGTTATAGTTTACATTTAAAAGAGATTTCTAAGAATATCACTAATTATCATAAACTAATAAGCAAGTATAGTTAATAATTATTTTCTTAGACTTCTTCCCAAGTATTTTCTCAAAGCAAGGGGAGTTTTGTTGAGAGTAGTACCATTTTAAGCCAAATGCATGTTTTGGCTTAGGTCATAATTGAAATGAAAGTGGAGTTTACACCTAGGAGAAGAGCATTATCCTCTCTGATTGTGAAGATCTGATCAGGTTAGTACAGAGAACCTAGTTTTGTGTGTTCTGATCTCATTTTCTGAAACAGTCTTCAGCTTCTTAATTTCTGTTTTTTATTAATACAATATGTTTCCTCAGTTTCCTCATAACTTGCCATCAAATTTGGGGGTAGGGAGATGAAAAATAAAAATAGTCAATTTAACATGATTTATTCAATGTAAGATAACTGGCTTACTTGTTGGTTTTATATTAATTTATACTGAATTAATTTTCTCATAGAAATGTTTGAATTTTCTATTTATGTCAGTTTCCAATGCAGAGGAAGCAGAGGATATAAAATAATTCTCTGAAAAGTCCCTAACTCATATCAAGTGGAAACAAAAGATAAGGTATAAAATGGAGTCAGCAATAACTTTTGCCTATTAGAAATTAATAAAGTACCAGTTTTCACGTTAGCTATAGCCATTACTGATGTTCACCTTCTAGCCAGCCAATGTGTACAGTAGCTTATGCTCTTTTATACTATATAGTACATTTTAAGTTGTTTATCAAAATAGCATACAGCTTTTTTTGCTTATACTAGCAGATCTTCAAGATATTAACAAATGGTATGCTTAAGCCTGAGTCTATTATTTTTAACACATTTTTGGGTATCTAATGATCTTTTTGTTTCTTTCATTTATATTATTATCAAACATTTATTGAGTAAATACTCTGCCAATTGCTGTTTTCTGGGAGATACAAAATTGAAAAAAGGCAAGCGCTCTAAACATAAAGTTAATATAGTCAAGTGGAAGAGAGAGATATACCAACAACAATAAAATTTTTTAGTGGTAAAATGACAGTGGATATTCCAAAGTTAGGAGTAGTTAATTTCTACCACAAGTTTAGATCAGGAGAAGCATCATGGAGGGAGTTTTTGAAAAATTTTAAGCTGGAAAATGGCATTGTCAAATGGTTATTATATATAGATTACTTTGATGGACAAATGAGGGTCATTGGATAGATGCAAAAATGAGTCTGAGGAAAACCAGTTGCAATTATCTAGACAATAAGAATACAAAGGCCTGACTTAAAGTGCTGAGGATGGAGAAGAGAAGACATAAACAATGTGAAGGATGTTAAATCAGTTGGGTATGTGGAGGTTGATGTAGGTTTTTGAAATGATCCCTAAGAAATGACTTGACATAGTAAGACATTAATCAGGATACGAGATACAGGAAAACACAGGTATAAGGAAGGAGGTTATGATAATGTAATTAATTTTGGTCATTTTAACTTTGAGAAATCTGTGGGGCATGCAGGTGAAAATGTCCAATTGAAGTTGGTTTTATTCATTTTAATCTCAGAAGCAAGGTCTGGAAGGAGGAAGGATTAAGATTTTTTGAGTTGTTAGCATATTGATGGTAATTGAAGCACTGATAGTGCATGAAATTATTCAGGGATAGTAAGCTAAAAGAATTGAAGCCAAAACTATAAAGAATGATTGCACTAAATAGAAAAAAATGGCAAACAGTCAAGGAGAGAAGCTATTCCCCAAATGGTAAAATGTAGGAAAAAAGGCAGGGCAATGTGTTATCAAGGAAGCCTAATGCAAGAGACAGTTTTAAACAAAACAAAACAAAACAAAACAAAAAAGAGCAGTTAGTTGTGTCAAATGTCTTATTCTGCCTGATACTGCTCCTCAATAGGAGTGGAAAAGGAATATTTGCATTATTTTCTTCATAGCATTTCAGTTACTAAAATGTTATACTTGAACCAAATATATAATTAATTCTTGCCCTATCTCTATTTATGGGAAGTTTTAATGGAGATGTGTGTGTGCTCAGTCGTGTCCGACGCTTTGAGGCCCCCTGGACTGTAACCCACCAGGCTCCTCTGTCCATTCAATTTTCTAGGCAAGAATACTGGAGTGGGTTGCCATTTCCTTCTTCAGGGGATCTTCGCTGACCCAGAGATCTAACTGGCCTCTCTTGCGGTCTGACTCCTGCATTGGAAAGCGGATTCTTTATGGCTAAAGAATTCCCACCTGGGAAGACCATTTTAATGGAGAATAAGCAAAAAGAAAACAAGAATGGTTGGCTGGATTTATGTAAACGTTCCTGTCGAACTAAGGACCAGATTGGAATGGGTTGCGAAGTTAAATTTTCATGTTAACTAATTTACTACCATGAGTTTCTAGGTTCAAAAGTGAATATGATATGACTTTTATCCTCAAGGAACTTTTGGTTTAACATAGAAAACAGATTTTTAACTCTGGTACATTACAATGAGAGATAATTACAAGTATTACTGCTTTTGAGAATTTACTCTTTAGTTCTCTAGTTCTTCCCGATTTTAGTGTTTACATCGCAACATTTCCAAGTTCTTTGAAGTCTTAAAAATTCTAAAAATACAAGGCACATCATAGTCATATGCATGTTTAAATGACTTTTGGAATGTGCCATGGGTTTCCTAACTTCAAAATAACTTCAAACACTTCAAAATAGCATCTATATATGTGTAGACAGCAAATAGCCTGCCTAAATTTCTCCCTACTAAAAAATAAAAGAGAGAGAGAATGAAATTAATTATTCCAAATTTAATAATTGTATTGCTCTATACATATACTCTCTCCTCTGGAATTGGAGCTTAGCACACCAAAACGTTGATAGCAGCAAAATATGTACATGGTGCATTTTTAAGCAAAAAAAGTAAAACAGACAATGCATCATACTGACATGTAACACAATAGAATACTGTTAACTTACATTAAAAGAATAAGAATAACAACAATTTTAAAACTAAATTGTTTTTAGACATATGATCTATGTAGTATTTACTCTAGCAAAGTAATGTGTCTGGCGAGCTAATCACCCAGTCTCATCAATTCATACTCAGCTGAATTTAAAGAATATTCCCCAAAGTATAATTTTCTCATTATTTCTCCCATTTCAAGAGTCCATATTTTTCTTTATCTGGGGAGCCATAAACTAAAAGATTGAAATTAAAATAAAAACAGGTTCATGTAGTGGAGAATATAGCCTATCTACGTCTATGAAAACCTGGAAGATTTAGAGTAATATTTAAACTTCAAGTCAAATGCCTTGATTAAAACATATTTTGTGAATTGAAATAGATTTTGACTGAGAACATTTTGGCTTGTTGTTTCTGTAGCATTAGGACCCAAGCATTATGGCCTTGCAAATTACCTTGGTGAAACATTGTCTTCCTATGGTTATATTTCCTTTTCTCCTTCTTACATCTCTGGCAACCATCTATTCCAGCTAGCTGTCAACTTAATAATTTATCTGGGAAAATATTTTGAATCTTATTTGTAGAGGACTTTAGTCTAGAATTTATTTTCCTTTGGATGTGATCCAGAACATAATGTTTCAAGGAGAAGGATACTTTTAATTATTTAGTTATGTTCTGTGCTGTGCTTAGCTTCTCAGTTGTGTCAGACTCTTTGCGACCCCATGGACTGTAGCCCACCAGGCTCCTCTGTCCATGGGGATTCTCCAGGCAAGAATACTGGAGTGGGTAGCCTATCTCTTCTCCAGGGGAAACTACCAATACATGTATTTGTTTACTTAAACATTCTTTAACATTGTTTAATTGGAAAGTTGGAATAGAAATAGTACAAGAGCAAGGAATGTTGGATAGATAATTCATTAGCAAGTAATTAATTATAATTATAAAATGGAAATAATTATAAAACCTATTAATCATCTCCTAAATTGACACATGTGTGTGCATGTGTGTGTATGTGAATGTGTATATATGAAAATGAAACACTTAGTTGATAAGTTAAGAATATCTACCCAATCTTTAATATTAAACAGATGGCTTACACTGTCTAGACAGTATTTATTAAATAATCATGCATAATCACAGAAGTGGTTCAATAACAATGAAATGAAAATGTCAAAATATTTGCACAATTAATTACTAAAATTGATTTTATAAAACTGATTTTTAAGAAATTGTGTTGTGTTTCACATCTGCTTTAGACTCAATTTTCACTTCAATACATTTCCCCTAACTCTTTATATATTCTACCAGCTGTTCTCTACAGTTAAGTATTGTGCTTTGTGTCTTAGTTAATTCTGGACCCTCTAAATCAGGTTCTTTCTTTCATTGGGTTTGCACTCTTCTGAGTGTCCCTTTTCTTCTTTACCCATTTAATTTGTACTTCTCCTTTATTTCTGAAAAGGAGTAAAATTTCCTCGAGGAAAATTTCCCTGGGCTTCCTGACTAGGTTAAATTCATACTATATGCTCCCATAGCACTATTTTGCTCTCCTTCATATCATTTTTCACAATTCTAACTTTATATTTATTGTTGTGATAATTTCATTAATGTCATTTCTCTTAACAAGATGGTCAGCCCCATAAGACACTGTATCTGTTTTGGGTCCCCACTGTTTATTCCTCCTTTTCCTGTCACAATGCTTGATATCAAGTGCTGAAGGAAGAAAAGAAGGAAGGAAGGAAGGAAAATATGAGTATAGAGAGGGAGAGAAATGCCAAAATAAAGCTTGTTCAGCTGAAGTACAATTGAGGAAACTTTTTTTTCTTTGGTAATAGAGACAAATAGTTGTGACATCACTTTTCCTCTTTCATTGGTTAGTTATCCAGAAAGAACTCCTGAACTTAGGAGAAGAAAAGGAAAATGTTACCTTTTGATCTCCTTAGATTTTAATGATTTTAGTGACTGAATGGGAATTCAGCTGTGGTATAAGTATATATATATATATATATACATTTTAATAGTGGATAGTGAAAGTCATAGTGGAAATCACATTCATTATTTCACTATTTCTGAGAAATATATTTAATATATTGGGTGCAAAGGTCATGACAATATTTCTCTTACTCTTTTTTTATGAAAGCATTCTGGAATGATGCTGACTGTAAACACTTAGATAAATGAGAGAACCAATACATTCTCAAATGCTAAGCAGTGCTTCTTCTTTATTTGGGGATTAGTGGTTTGCTCCACTAAAAATCACAAGTCAGAAGGATACTGAAAATTTTTGTTTGAATATTTTTTAATGTTGTTCAAGCACCTTTTAGGTTAAAATTTGTTTATTCAGTTCTCACCTTGACAGTGTTAATTTCTTATTTCTTTCCCAATTGAAATTATAAATCCTGTTTTAAGAACCATTTAAACCTTTTGCATTTATATGTTATTTTCAATGTAACTGAAAATCTTTTTACCTTCATCAATCATAACAACTGTACTTCCTTTAAAAATTACAGTAAAATGTCAATCGGATGTAGAGATGGAAGTAGAGAATGAGTGATAATATAGAATAAAAAGGGTTCTTGTATATTTTATTGATGATCAGATTAAATAGAACTTGAGAAAGGGGTTCCAAGATGCATGGCTCACTTTACCAAACATCCCCTTCCTATGGTCTCTTTCTATTTTAAATGTAATTTAATGCAGAAATGGTTACAAAGTGCAGGGAAACATGGGCTCCCTAAGCAAAACCAAACGATATTGACTAAGTGTTGTGTCACTGGAAGCAGACATTCAGACTCCCCTATGTTTTAATTTTTGATTTAATTTTTGATAATGCACATAGTTGCATCTCTGTGTCTCAGACAGGAAAGAGAAAAAAATGATAACCTAAACCATTAGGGCATTTGTATCTACTTACCAGGGCCTTTTTTTTTTTTTAGTACTTTTTATATTTTTAATATCCCAAATCCTAAGGCCTCCCAGGATAATAAAGAGATGTGACTGGGTTATTATCTGTCAAAGATAAAATACAGTGACTCATACAACATGAAATCAAAGAGAATTGTAAAGTCTTAAATTATATCACTATCCCCACATTCTCATAATCAAGTTCTCATTTACCTTAGGTATATAAATATGCAGTTAGATGCTCTATCTTTCCCTATTTCCTGCACTCTGATCAATGTCTCTGTGACCTACATTGCTATATAAAACACACCTACTTCATGGGCATGTATTTGGATCATAAAAGGAAACAAATAGAAAATTTTTTTCTCCTTCTAAAAGCATCTAGTTGATCATAAAAAGTCAAACCTACTGAAAGTTTTCCTATTTCTTATTCCAAAATTAAGGCCAAGGTCCAACTCCTCCACACTTTTAGCAGTTTATGAAGTTGTATTTTTTCTGTATCAATTTAAATCGCTGGATTTTATAACTCAAGTTCTTAGATCGGAAAATTGTATGCTTTGATATATTTATTTCAAATAATAGCAAGGGGTTTTTAATAGAAACATATTCATGATTAATCAAAATGATTCTGTTACCTTTGGGGTTAGAATTAAAGAGCAGTGAGAAAGAGGTAGGAGCTAGAAAAGGTAGTAAGAGCCACTTTTTAAAATTATTACACACAAACACTACACATAATGGGCTTCCCTGGTAGTTCAGCTGGTAAAGAATCTGCCTGCAATGCAAGAGATCTGGGTTTGATTCCAGGGTTGGAAAGACCTCCTGGAGCAGGGAATGGCTACCTACCCTAATATTCTTCCTTGGAGAATTCCATGGACTGTATAGTCCATGGGGTCGCAAAGAGTCGGACATGAGTAAGCGACTTGCATTTTCACACTCAAAAAATTTGTCAAAACATTTTTTGCCCACTGTGATAAAATGGATAGCAAATTTCTTTATTCAATGCCTATGTACCATGAACTGTGCACTCAGTATCCATTGTAGATAGGTATTATTATTCATATTTTACATATAGATCAAGGATCTACGTAATTAGACCTCAAGTCCCTCAAATAACGTTGGCTAAGATTAAATTTGATTCAGTTAGACATCAAGGTTTGCTTAAATTGTTTTTGCACTTCACTGGCAGAGTAGGGTATAACCCATTCTTCATATACTAGTGAAATTCAGCTTACTCCTTTAACACAAATCAGGTGAATCTGTTACTTTGTAGCAAAGGATTCTGCTTTATCAATCTACTAACACGGTCAGATAAAGCTGCATATTTTTATACTTGGTGGAAACTTTCAAGGGATGACTTAATTCTTAATTAGCAGGTAAAGAATTCTCACATGGAAGGTGTTTTCTCCCACCATAGCAGAGAATATATATTTATTCCTAGTAGAGTGGTTAAAAAAAAAAAAAAACAATGGGGAGGTCTGTGTATGTGTGTATAGAAGAAATGAGACTCTCAGAGTTAGATGTCAAGGAAGGAAATATAATTTATTTAGCACAACACTAGCGATCTCTCTTACAATGTTACAGAGAAGATTCTGCAGGTGACACACTGAGAGAGCTTGGAATTTTGACCTGTCTTGACTGTAGATTTTGATAACTCTCCCTCTTAGCAAGTTTTGCTTTAGTAAGTAACTCCTTACAAATAGTTATTGACTTTCGAGTAGCTCAAGTCCCAGGTAGCCTAGACATCTGTTATGAAAATCATAGGTAGGTGTTGCTTGATTCTGCAAGGGGTGAAAAATTAGGAGCCAAGGAGTTGTCTAGAGACCCAGATAACTTCTTACAATGCATTTTGATGCTTTGATTCCACGATTTCGTGGTAACGGTGATGAGAATAATTTCTATGCTTTTTAGCTCCCCAAACCATTGCAGAACACATTCTGAAATTTCCCAGATGGTGGAAGTTAAAGTTTGATTAAACTGAGAATTGTGACATAGTGCCTAGAGGGCATGCAGTACAGTTAGTAAAAGAATAAGTCTCAAGTGAGAGTTTACTGTCTTCCTCAAAAGAGGGCCTAGGGTTTATAGTTCTGTTCTTGCTCCATGAATCTCTCTGTAGTGCTGGGTCTTTTTTATTTTCTTGATGTTTGGTTGGTACCGTAGAGTGAAATGTGAAGATTATTGAATAAGAAATTGAGTCATGAACTGATTTGACTATTCCATCTACACATTTGACATTTAGCCAAAATAAGGAAAATAAGTGATCTGGACTCTGTGTTAGGCAATTCTTCACAGGAGAAAGGATATAGGAAATGATTCTGTTTTTATCTATTATAAAGTCTTAGCCTTAGACTGGGAAATTTCTCTGAAGAAGAAGGTAATAAATTTAATTTAACAAATACCTGAGTGCCTAATATGTGCCAAAAAGGGGTTTGGAAGAATGCAAATGTGAATTAGAGGAGAACTTTACTTTTGAGAAGATCACAGTACAGCCAGAATGACAATGAGAAAATACCATATTGTTTTTCACACGACTTAGTGTGGTAATAATCTTGGAAAGC
This sequence comes from Giraffa tippelskirchi, assembly GCF_054371585.1. Classification (NCBI taxonomy): domain Eukaryota; kingdom Metazoa; phylum Chordata; class Mammalia; order Artiodactyla; family Giraffidae; genus Giraffa; species Giraffa tippelskirchi. The sequence goes on from NC_137289.1 coordinate 69,008,090, forward strand.
ACAGTGAAATCATTTATGAATTCATTTCCAGCATATTAAGTAAAAGCCATACCCAGAAGAAAAGGTTCAATATTTCTTTAAAGGATCAGGTAAATTTCATTTTTTTCACAGAGTTTTCTCTATTTCCTTCAAAGTCCACATTCCTTTTTTTTTTTAACTGCAGTGTTTGGTACTGCCTAAAATATCTACATAAATTTGGTGTCATTCTGTATCATGATTTACAATCTTTATGAATAGAATTTCCTATATTAGAATGTAAGCTATCTGAGTAGAATTTTTTTTTGGTCTGGTATACTGTTATATATAGATGGAATACCATGGATGGAAGTTCCTAACACTGTATAGGAGTCACTGATCAAAACTATCCCCAAGAAAAAGAAAAGAAAAAAGACAAAATGGTTGTCTGAGGAGGCCTTACAAATAGCTGAGTAAAGAAGAGAAGTGAAAGGCAAAGGAGAAAAGAAAGAACTATCCATCTGAATGCAGAGTTCCAAAGAATGCCAAGGAGAGATAAAAGAGCCTTCCTAAGTGATCAATGCAAAGAAATAGAGGAAAACAATAGAATGGGAAACACTAGAGATCTCTTCAAGTAAATTAGCTATACCAAGGGAACATTTCATGCAAAGATGGGCACAATAAAGGACAAAAATGGGATGGACCTAACAGAAGCAGAAGATATTAAGAAGAGGTGGCAAGAATACGCAGAAGAACTATACAAAAAACATCTTCATGACCCAGACAACCATGATGGTGTGATCACTCACCTAGAGCCAGACATCATGGAGTCTGAAGTCTAGTGGACCTTAGGAAGCATCACTATGAACAAAGTTAGAGGAGGTGATAAATTCCAGATGAGCTCTTTCAAATCTTAATAGATCATGCTGTGAAAGTGCTGCACTCAATATGCCAGCAAATTTGGAAAACTAGGCAGTGGATCACAGGACTGGAAAGTCACTTTTCATTCTAATCCCAAAGAAAGGCAATGCCAAAGAATGTTCAGACTACTACACATTTGCACTCATCTCATACACTAGCAAAGTAATGCTCAAAATTCTCCAAGCTAGGCTTCAACAGTATGCGAACCAAGAACTTCCAGATGTTCAAGCTGGATTTAGTAAAGGCAGAGGAACCAGAGATCAAATTGCCAACATCCGTTGGATCATAGAAAAAACAAGAGAGCTCCATCAAAACGTCTACTTCTGCTTCATTGACTACGCCAAAGACTGTGACTGTGTGGATCACAACAAACTGGAAAATTCTTAAAAAGATGAGGATATCAGACCACCTTACCTGTCTCCTGAGAAATTTCTGTGCATGTCAAGTAGAAACAGTTATAAATGGACATGGAACAATGGACTGGTTCCAAATTGAAGAGGAGTATGTCAAGGCTGTATATTGACATCCTGCTTATTTAATGTATATGCAGAGTACATCATGAGAAACGCTGGGCTGGATGAAACACAAGCTGGAATCAAGATTGCTGGGAGAAATATCAATAACCTCAGATATGCAGATGAGACCACCCTTATGGCAGAAAGTAAAGAAGAACTAAAGAGCCTCTTGATGAAAGTGAAAGAAGAGAGTGAAAAAGCTGGCTGAAAACTCAACATTCCAAAAACTAACATCATGGCATCTAGTCCCATCACTTCATGGCAAATAGGGAAAAAAAATGGAAGCAATGAGAGACTTTATTTTCTTGGGCTCCAAAATCACTGCAGATGGTGACTGAAGACATGAAATTAAAAGACGCTTGCTCCTTTGAAGAATAGTTATGATCAACTTAGATAGCATATTAAAAAGCAGAGACATTACTTTGCCATCAAAGGTCCACCTAGTCAAAGCTGTGGTTTTTCCAGTAGTCATGTATGGATGTGAGAATTGGACCATAAGGAAAGCTGAGCACTGAAAAACTGATGCTTTTGAAATGTGGTGTTGGATAAGACTCTTGAGAATTGCTTGGATAGCAAGGAGATCAAACCAGTCAATCCTAAAGGAATTCAATCCTGAATATCCATTGGAAGAACTGATGCTGAAGCTGAAGCTCCAATATTTTGTCCACCTGATGTGAAGGACTGACTCATTGGAAAAGACCTTGATGCTGGGCAAGTTTGAAGGCAGGAGAAGAAGGGGACAACAGAGGGTGAGATGGTTGGATGGCATCACCGACTCAGTGGACCTGAGTTTGAGCAGGCTCAGGGAGTTGGTGATGGACAGGGAAGCCTGGCATGCATCCATGGGGTCGCAAAGAGTAGGACAGGACTGAGCTACTGGACTGCCTGTAGTATCTACAGCATAGCAAATATTCAACAATATTTGTTGAAAGAATAAATAAGTTAATTAAAGGAAGTGTTTTATTACTCATTAAGTAGTTTGACAAATAATTCATTCTGGTTGTTCTCTTTTAATTGGCCAAGATACTTCTTACAATTGATTAATTCAATTTTTATTTTTGGTTCAAAGCAGTAGGATGCAAGGAGATGTCTACGCATTCCCTAAGGTGAGACTAATATAAAAAACAGTGAATTGTCTTTCAAATCATTTCCCACTAAAATGTGCCAAGATTTTGATCTTCAGATAAATGAAGATTCACAAACAGCTGTAACAAATATTATAGACTGATGCTGCATACTCATTGTTGTTGTTATTATTGTTTAGTCGCTAAGTCACGTGCAACTCTTTTGTGACCCCATGGGCTGTAGCCTGCCAGGCTCTTCTGTCCACGGAATTTCCCAGGCATGAATACTGGAGTGGGTTAACATTTCCTTCTCTAGGGAATCTTCACGACCCAGAGATCGAACCCATGTCTCTTGCATTGGCAAGTGAGTTCTTTACCACTGAGCCACAAGGGAAGCCCTGCATATGCATAGTAATGCAATAGTAATGCATTTTAAAATGCATAGTAATGCATTTTAAACTATAATCACAATGTTATACAGCATTTCTTCAAAACTTTTTCATCTTGCATGACTGAAACTTTATATATATTGAACAGCTACTTCCCTTTTTCCCTTTTCTCCAGCCTCTGGAAACCCCTAGCTCCTGGCAACACTACCCCTAACCCCCTAGCCCCTAGCCCCACGCCCCTGGCAACACTCTGCTTCCATGAGTTTGACTATTTTAGATTCCTTATGTAAGAGATATCATGTAGTATTTGTCTTTCTGTGTCTGGTTTATTTCACCTAGGATAATATCCTCCAGGTTCATCCATGTTATTGCAAATGACAAGATTCCCTTCTATTGTAAGACCGAATATTCCCTTGTTTGTGTGTGTGTATACACACACATCATCACCTTCTATATTTATTCGTTTTGTTGATGGATATTTAGGTTGCATGGTGGATAACGTATGGATAATGCTAGTGTGGATAATGTTGCCGTGAACATGAGAATGTAGTTGCCTCTTCAAGATCCTGGTTGCAGTTCTTTTAAATATATACCCAGAAGTGGGATTATTGGCTCATATGTCAGTTCTATTTTCAAGTTTTTCAGGACTCTCCATGTCACTTTCCATAGTGGCTGCACTAGTTTACATTCTCATCAACATTGTACAAGGGTTGTCTTTTCTCAACATCCTCCAACAGTTGATACATTTTGTTTTTTGAATAATAGCCAATATAAATAACAGGTGTGAGATGATATCTCACTGTGGTTTTGATTTGCATTTCCTTGATGATTAGTGATGTTAAGCACCTTTTAATAGACCTGTTGACCATTTGAATGTTTTCTTGAGAGAATTGTCTATTCACACCCTTTCCCCATTTATTAATGCTGTTATTTGATTTTTACCATTGAGTTCTAAGAGTCTCATATACTTTGAATATTGACCCTGCATCAGATATATGGTTTGCAAATATTTTCTTCCATTGTACAAATTGCCTTTCATTTTGTTAACTGTTTCTTTTCCTGTGCATAAACTTTTTTGTTTGATGTAATCCTACTTACCTATATCAGCTTTTATTGCCTGTACTTTCAGCATCATATTCAAGAAATCACTGCCAAGACCAATATAAAGAAGGTTTTCCTTTTTGCTTTCTTCTGGGAATTTTATGGTTTCAAGTCTTGCATTTTAGTTTTGATCCACTTCGACTTCATTTTTGTGTATAAGATAAGTATTCAGTTTCATTCTTTTACACACAGACACCTAGTTTTGCCAAGATGTCAAAATAGCTGATTAAACCTATTACATATTGGCTTATCATCCTATAGAAGGATAATAGAAGCCACATATCCTTTAATTCCCATGTGTAAATATTCTTATCTTTTATACTGCCCCAGTCAAAGAAACATTCATTCTTAATATTTTTATCAGTCCTGTTCTTTTTTTCTATTTTAAGATAAAAAGTCAATATTTTTCTGTTTACCACAAGGAATAAGAATGGGAGATTCTAAGTTTAAATCTTTATAATTGAAAATTTATATGTCTGCTCCTCTTGTCTCAGCATCTTGTAGTATTTCAAATAAGGTAGCCCATTTCAACAAGAAATTAGTGGAAAACTAGATTATTTATACTCTGATTTATTAGATTATTTGTTCCTTTCCAATTGGGATGACCTTTATTTATCTTTTATTTTTTATTAAGTGGCTAGAAAACCCAGTGCTGTGCTGAATAAGAGTGGTGATAACATATATCTTTGACTTGTTTCTGAACCTAGAGGGAAAGCAGACAAGTTTTGTCCCATTTAGAATGATGTTAAATGTACGTTTCCTGGTAAATGCTCTATATAAAGGTGAAACACTTTCCCTCCATTCCTAATTTGTTGAGAACTTTTATTATGAATGGGTTTTGTCAAATGCTTTGTCTGCTTCAATTGATATGATCATATGATTTATCTTTTTTAGCCTATTGAAATGGTGGATTACAGTGATTGATTTTCAAATATTGAACCAGTTTTACATATTTGGATTGAATCCCCTTTCTAGTGGTGTATTATTTTAATATTGCTATATATTATTTGCTGATTTTTTAATGTGGCTAGTGGGACTTGGGAACTAAAGTTTTTATTTGAAAGTGGGAGTCGCTCAGTAGTGTCCGACTCTTTGCAACCCCATGGACTATACAGTCCATGGAATTTTTCAGGCCAGAATACTAGAGTTGGTAGCCTTTCCCTTCTCCATGGATCTTCCCAACTCAGGGATCAAACCCAGGTCTCCCGCATTGCAGGTGGATTCTTTACCATCCGAACCACAAGGGAAGCCCAAGAATACTGGAGTGGGTAGCCTATCCCTTCTCCAGTGGATCTTCCCCAGCCAGGAATCAAACCAGGGTCTCCTGCATTACAAGCAGATTCTTTACCAACTGAGCTATCGGGGAAGTCCAGTTTGTTGGGAACAAATTTTTTATTAAAATATCAAAAGTTTAAAGTTTTGATTTAAATTGATTTTAATAATTTAAACCCTGGTGGCTCAGTGGTAAAGAATCCGCCTGCCAGTGCAGCAGATGTAGTTTAATACTCTGGGTCAGGAAGATCCCCTGGAAAAGAAAATGGCAACTCACTCTAGTATTCTTGCCTGGAAAACCCCATGGGCAGAGGAACTTGGTGGGCTACAGTTCATTGGGTTTCAGAAGAGTCAGACATGACTTAGTGACTTAGCTGGTAAACAACAACAAAACAATCACATATACCTAGTGGCTACCATATTTGACAGTGGAGGTAGCCCCTTCAACTGATGTTTTGTTGAATTGACTTTTTATTAACTAAAAAATTATTGAGGCATAATTGACATAAAACATTATATTACTTTCAGGTGCATAACATAATGATTTGATATCTGTATGTATTATGAAAAGGTCATGGGGTCTAGTGCATTGTTATCTTCCAATAAGTTTTATTATTGTGGGTCCACTGATCTGCCAGGGAAATGCCAAGGACCATGGTATGGAGGGGTGAAATTTGTCTGTTCACACCTGCATGGTGTTCGGGTTAGGCCTGACTGTGGTGGTAGCCCTGACCATGGCTGCTGCTTTCCTAGGTCTTGCTGGCAAGTATCATGCTGCTTCCTACCTTTGGTGTGCCCTGTATAGGTTTCCAATAAAAAAGAAAGTGAACAAATTTTAGATAAAAAGTAAATGAAAAATCACTTGTTATGCCCAGTGCCTTGCTGTGCATGATACTCAGTGATCAATAAATATTTGTTGATTACTAAGAGTTTGTTAGAAGTTTTATTTGGATAAGTTCTTATAGACAGAGTTTGTTTTAGATATCTTAAAGTAGATGTCTTCAGATTAGAAAAATTTCAGCTGTGATGGAATATAGAGGCATGTTAGCCAGTACAGGAAAGTGTAAAAGGTCAACTGGGTATGATGGTACCAGTGTGAAAAAGTTTTAAAAAGAAAGCAACAAACATCCAATATAAACTTGCAGTATAGGCTAATTTACCACATAGACTAAAGGACAGTTTTTCTATTGATACCTAGGGAGTCAATAACAAGTACAAGTGCCTTTCCTAGTCCCTGTTGGATTGCACCTACGGCTGTTTCAATTGTTCTTACTATTTCAGTGTCAGTTTATTGGACTATTGAATGCACTGTATGATGGCAACAGCTGGACAACTGCTGGTCTATTGTGTCTAATTGTTGTAGCAGATGGTTCTGCCATGATAATTAGTATTGAAATGTGCAACAGGCTGAGGATATGAATTTTATCCTATTTATGTTTATAGTTTTAAGCTGTAAGAGGAGCTGTAAGCTCCTTATGAAAGGAGCAGTACATATCAGTAAGTCAGTACTAAGTTAAAACAACCACTGTTAACTATTTTTATTTTATTTTATTTTTTTTTATTTTTTTTTATAAATTTATTTATTTTACTTGGGGGCTAATTACTTTACAATATTGTAATAGTTTTTGCCATACATTGACAAGAATCAGCCATGGGTTTACATGTGTTAACTATTTTTAAATCACTTTTTAAAAAACCCTGATAATGAACTCATATCTTTAAACCCTGCCTTAGTTAATGAAACCAATGCTATATAATGATAGTTCTAGTATATTGCTAAGTTTGACTTTTTTCCCTTCAAAACACACTCAAGACAAGAATTTTATGGAGAAAGTAATAAAAACTACTTCCCATTAATTAATAAAATACATAAATTTCTTAATGAACACCTATATTTGAAAAAATCAGCCTTTCTTTAGTGAGAAAATTCCTGTAAAAAGAGATTTTTTTTAAGGATAGAAATAAGTTCAGGAAATTCTTCTTTCAGTGAGATACTTATTGCCAATGAGAGGCTTATTTGCATGACCAATTTTGCTTGCCATGGTGAAACCTTGTCTGATGGTATTAAACATTAGTAAATCAAATAAATCCCATCAGGTATTATTCATTTCTAAATTATTAAAAATTATTTCTCCACTATTATAGCTCAGTCTGTATCATTGTGTTTATTTTAATTTTCATGCCCCAAACCACCCACTAATGGAAAGCAACATGTTTTAATGGAAAGAACAATGGATTAGGAATTAGAAAACATAATTTTAGCAATATCTCTTGCTGACTAATCATACCACTTTAGTAAGGAATAACACTACTGAATTTCAATTTTCTAATCAGTTAAAAAATTATATTCAATAATATCAGTCTTGTTCTCTTCAAGGTTGTTCTGATATTTCAAATGAAGTCATGTCAATGAAAACATTTGGAAAATGTAAATAAAAGTATAGGTATAAAGACAGAATTTTACCATTATTGTATTTTAAACTACAGCTCCTTCTTTAAAAGTTATCAAAATAGGTGAATCTTCAAAGAAGTTAACTCATAGCCACCATGCTGCTGCTGCTGCTGCTAAGTCGCTTCAGTCGTGTCTAACTCTGTGACCCCATAGACGGCAACCCACCAGGCTCCCCCGTCCCTGGGTTTCTCCAGGCAAGAACACTGGAGTGGGTTGCCATTTCCTTTCCCAATGCATGAAAATGAAAAGTGAAAGTGAAGTCGCTAAGTCATGTCCGACTCTTAGGGACCCCATGGACTACAGCCTACCAGGCTCCTCTGTCCATGGGATTTTCCAGGCAAGAGTACTGGAGTGAGTTGCCATTGCCTTCTCCACATAGCCACCATAGTCACTGACAATTTAAACAATGAAGAAATATCATTCTAAGATTTGTACAGGTAATTTGGATTTATAAATTTAGCAGTCTTGCAAACTTATAGATCTTAAAATCATAGACTCTAACAAGAAGGGACTTTCAAAGTTATGATATCCCTCTGCAGCATTCTTGACTTATCTTCTACTGTGGGCTCAAGTATATAGAGTAAAAGAGAGTTTATTTCCTTAAGTAAATATTAGAAAAAAGCTTCTTTATACTGATCCCAAAACTATACATCTTCTTTCTCTTGGGGTTCTGGCTTTCTTGAAGACCACACAGGATAATTCTAATCACTTTTCTCCATGACAGCTTTTCAGATATTTAAAAGCAGCTTTCAAGGCTATCTACTTTTGTTTATTCCAAGTTAAATGTTTGATATTTCTTCGGATGATTTCTATGTGCCCAGTTTAGGTCATAGGGAAGCTATTGCACTGATCAAGAGGAGAGACAATGAGAACCTAACCTAGGGTACTTGCTCTGGGAATGAAGAGGAAGGATCAGTGCAAAAATATGTTATGGAACATGAAGCAATAGGACTTGAAAAACAATTAATTTTGTGTGGCAAAGAAGGATTCAAAGATAAAATTGAAGTTTCAAGCCTAAACCAATGAGAAGATATTAAGTAGGATGATATTGACACAGCAAGAATTAAAATATTAGAAAGAAGAGTTTTAGAGAGGAGGAGATAAGCTGATTTTTAGAAGCATAGCTTTAGATGCTAAAAGATAAAGAAATGGGTAATGCTAAGTTTTAAAACGTAGATTTAGAACTCAAGAGAATATATGAGATGAAAGATATGGAAGACAAAGTATTTGAGACTGATTGGCAAAAATAAGTATGCAAAATAGATCAGTTATAGCACAGTGGTAAACTAGAGAATACATGCTCAATTTGAATGATTAACAAACACATCCTGTAATTCATGTTTGGTATAGAGATTGCCAGTTTATATCTTTGTTATGTATAGAAAAGAGAGCTAAGAAAAAAAAAATCCCAGAAAACATACATCATACTTTCATAGAAGGAAGAAATGAGACCAGAAAAGCATACTGTATCATGCATGAGACTGAGAGGAAATGATCAGAGGAGAGGAAGAGAATAGCTGGGAGAGTAAACAGAATGGCAACAGCCAGGAAAGAGTCAACATTGTAAATCAACTATACTACAATATAAAATTAAAAACAAGTAAGTTACATTTAAGTCAGATGACAAACAGTCCCAAGATGAAAAATGAGAAGAGCTTTCTGGCCCTGTTTGATAATATTTAAATCAAGAAGAACTAGAAATACAATTAAACATCAAAAGAATATAAACTGAACATGTTCCATATAAGCTTTATTATCTATTGATATAGTAACAAACTTCTAATTAACATATAAGTTAAATTTAACAGCTGTAATCATAATGACAAGAATTGTATTCATTATATTTCTCAGTAGTAAGGCATATTTAATGCTTACTTGCAAAAAAAAAAAACAAAGACCTTTAACCAAGAGAATAAAGAATAAAACAAAACTCTAGAATAATTTTATTGAAGTGTAGTTGATTTACAATATTCTGTTAGTTTCAGGGTAATAGCAAAGTGATTCATTTATACATATATATATATATATATATTTTAGGTTATTTTCCATTATAGTTTACTATAGGATATTGAATATAGTTCCTTGTGTTACATAGTAAATCATTGTTGCTTATCTATTTTATGTATAATCGTTTGTATCTGTTAAAACTAAACTCCAAATTTGTTCCCCCTCATACACACCTTCACCCTTTGGTAATCATAAGTTTGTTTTCTATGTCTTTGAGTCTGTTTCTGTTTTGTAAATAGATTTATTTGTTCATTTGTATTATTTTTTTAGATTTCACTTTTCAATGATCTTATATAATATGTGTCTTTCTCTGTTTGATGCCGCTCAATATGATATTCTCTAGGTCATTCTGTGTTGCTGCAAGTGGTAGTATTTATTCTTTTCATGCCTGAGTAATATTGCATTATGTGTGTGTGTGTGTGTGTGTGTGTGTGTGTGTGTGTGTATCTTTTTAAACTAATCATCTGTTGATGGACACTTTGGTTGCTTCCATGTCTTAGCTATTGTAAACAGTGCTGCAGTGAACATTGGGGTGCATGTATCATTTCAAGCCCTGGTCTTCTCTGGATATGCCCAGGAGTGGTATTGCAGGGGCATATGGTAGCTCTGTTTTTAGTTTTTTAAGGAACTCCAGTACTGTTTTCCATGGTGACCGTACCAGTTTACATTCCCACCAACAGTGTAGACAAAGCTCCAGAATATTAACTCACTTTGTGTACATAATATTTTGTGTTGTAAAATATGTACTAAAATAAATTTCACCATTTTTTATCTTCATGTTTTTCCTTAAAATGAATCACCAAATAGTATATTAGTAAGAGTTTTTGACATTGATTGTCTTAGTTCATGTGCAATATATCCCTAATGAAAAAGTAATAAATGGCCAAAGAAGTATAGTTATCCTGTGGTACATTCATTTCTTAAGCAGTAAAGAGGGTCCGGGCAACATATTCCTTTTCTCTTGTGAGATTTTTTTAGCAGCTTTATTGAGGTTTAATTGACACATGAACTGTGTATACATTTAACGTGTACAACTTGATGTTTTGATATGTATACATTATGAAATGATCACTAACCATGATCAAGCTATTTAATATATCCATCACCTTCACAGGTTTACAATTTTCTTTTGTGTTCGTATATGTTTGGGGGATGGATAAAATGACTTAGTATAAACTCTACTTTATTAGGAAATTTCAAGTATATGATAGAGCATTCTTAACTGTAATCTCCAGGTTTTATATTAGAACATAGTCACCTTGCATAAATGAAACTTTGCTGATGTTGGTCAAAGGATACAAAGTTTCACATAATTTTTGGCAGATTTTTTGATAACTCTGGTGCCTAGACCTGCTTCTGAAGCAATGGATTGATAAATCTTTTATGCCAATGGAAGATAAAATTTACAGCTTATAAATATGAACATCTTCTGTAATTTAAAGTGATTTTCTGTGTAGCTATTCTTTTTTCCAAATAGTTTTATATAATTCCATTAATATATCCAAAAATGTGTGAATATGGCATGAATTATTTACTCTGTTTCTAAGAGATTAGAGTTTAAAACAATATATCTCTAGGGATCTCAGAAGGATGTTTTTGTTGTACATACTGTACACGATAGTGTGCACCAGCATCATAGTGTGACATTCTTCTTACAGAGATCAAATTTTATGTTCTGTTTCAGAATATTTGGTCAATGCAAACCTCTGAAACGTGTTTTTATTATTATTTCAAGACCTGTATTGGATGTCAGGTTTCTCTATTGATAAAACCAAAAGCAGTGTGCATTTATGAATCCATTTTTTTGTCTATAAAAGAAATAAGTAGATGTGAAATCATTTTCCCTAGCTCTTAAAAAAAAACACCAATTTTCTCTAGAACTCATTTAGTAATTATATTCTATTATCTAGACAATATTCTTATAATGAAGAAGAATCTAGTTCAAGGCATAAAACTGTGACAGCATAATGTATGCAATCTCCTTAAAGGAACAACTGAAACAGAATTTATCCTCTCAAAAAATATTGCTGAAAACTCTGTATAAAGTAACGTATATTGAAGACCTAGAGTCTTATTCGTTAAACTAGAAGTGTCAGATCATGCTGACATTATGGAATGCTACTACTAAATACTGGAACACTTGCATACAACACCTGAGTCATTAGAAGTCTCCAAACTATTGTTCAAACAGGATGAGAGCAATGTACTATACATAACTAGGTTTTGTACTGCAGTGCAAAATAACCTTTGTATAAAAGGGTAATCACAAAAAAGCATTTTGTTGGAAAGACCTTTCTTATTGCAGAGAAATAGTGAAATACTTTGTGATAAAAACTTCTCTGTATATTTCAAATTACATAGAGAGGAAAGAAAAGATGTATTTTTGGCTTCATACCACCCAAAGAGGGCTTTTATAAACAAACTTCATGTACTTCAAAAATTATTAGTTTTTGTTAACAGACTTTCTTTGGCAGCCATTTTGAGCTACAAGTTACTTCATAAATATTCATCTGAATTAAAATGTTTCTTTTACTAGTCAATTTTTGAATTTACATACCAAATGGATATTTAAAGCTCCCACATACCCAAATATTCTAAAATACAACTAATTTACCAAAACAACAATCTTTACCTCTACCACAAGTAATTTACATTTGCTTTTAGGTAGAATATTTACCTCAAATAATTTCCTTGCTGTTTCATAGAAAACTTAGTGAGGTCCCCGTGATGACAGGTCATCCTGAGAATTGATAAAAATTATTAGCCATTTTGAGTCTATGGGCTCAGATATAATATCTTTGCATCTGAATTATTTAAATAATACTTTGAAGACTATTTTGTGAGAAAGTCATGGAATCTTATCTCTTGAACCTGTGTCACTGAATTCTTAATTCAAACACAGAGCAAAAAAGAGAGAATGCTACTAGGTTTTAAATACCTACTTGCTGTCAACACTTCTGAGTATTCTCTAGGCTTTCAATTGCATGATCCTTAATTGGCATCTTAGGTGGTCCATTAATAAAGTTTGTCTTATATCTTAATTGTGGAAGAAGCTCCTAATTTAGCTTGTGATATCAAGAAGTTACTGGGTAGCATAAGTGAGCTATATTTGGCTCAGTTCATCTGCCTGGATTCCAAACTCAGCAAGAACAGTGAGTGGTGGTAAGAAAAAGTTGTTATGCGTTCACAATATAGGGTAATGGTTAAAGAGCAAAAACTCTGGAGTCACATTGTTTAGGTTCAAATCTCAGCTCCACCACTTAATATCTATGTGATCTTGGGCATATGTGTAGTATTCATGTGCCTTGTTTTTATTATCTATAAAATGGGATCAATCACAATGAACAATGCTCTATTTATAAGATTAATATGAGGATTAATGAAAAGGTTTTAGGTCAGATATTTGTTATAGTATATGACATATAATAATCTTTCAATATTTGAGCTTTTAGGTTTTAGTATTCATTACACTATTGAATAGAATATGTTCAAGCCTTGTAAATATATTGGATACGTCACTGCATTCTTGATGGTTTTGTCATTTCCTCTAGTAACTGATCCTAAGGTCTTTTTGAAACAGCAGCTTCTCAAGTGAAATAGAGGCATGTGTATAGGGCAGTTAATTTATGGAAAAATTACTCTCAGTAAAGATTTTGACTCTGCATCCTGGAACCATGGGAGGGTGTTTTATTGTTCATTGGGTGGTCAGGCTGTGTCACAAGATAGAGTATAACATGAGTGCCACCAGGGAAGCCCATGAATACTGGAGTGGGTAGCCATCCCCTTCTCCAGGGGATTTCTCCAACCCGGGAATCGAACCGGGGTCTCCTGTACTGCAGGTGGATTCTTTTCCAGCTGAGCTACCAGGAAAGCCCAGCATGAGTGCAGCCAAGGTTAAAAGGTTATGTTATATAAATGCCACCCAAGAAAGAGACCAGTTCATGAATTGAGGTCCCTGAGAGCATTTGCCATGCACACCAGTCACAAGTGGTACAGTGTTTACTTAGAGCAAGAGAAGAGAGTGCACAATATCCAGCCCCTTGCAATGAATTGACCTCTCACAGACAGCAGAACCACTCAACAGCCAATATCAATGGTGTGCCTACACACACCCTGCATTTTGCTGCAATAGAAAGACCCTTTGCCTTCCCCACTATAAACAGATATAGCAGTGGAGTTGGCCAAGTGCCCTGTGATACACATACTTAAACAGAACTAAGACATACATCAAGCCCTGAACAGTGAAAGGAATTCCCAAACAATGAGGTGCTGCCAGCACAGGCTCTTTATCTGTTGTAAGGAAATGTTTCAGGTCCAAGGCTGCTCTTATGTGCAAATGAAAAGGCTGACAAGCTGAAATGGCTGTCTTTCCCAATAGAATTTTTTTTTTAAATAGGAAATATTGAACTATGTTTGTTGATTTAGATGAAAAAGCAAGAATTGTTGATGCTAGAAAAAATGAGATGATTGTAGACGTAAAGTTTGGGGGCAGGAGAGGGTAATATGTAGAGACCTTCACTTATGACAGGGACAAAGCAGAATATCTGGGTCTAGGGAAAGATAGAATGTTCAAAACAGTACAGGAAGATGAAGAAAATTTCTTCAGTTAGTAATATGTAGTGAACCATAAGCAATGAGATTAGCCAAGAATAAGAAGAGGGAAGAGGTGTTATATATTTGAGGATTAATAATATGATATACACTTTCCTCAGAGAGTTAAGCAAGTTACTTGACAAGGGAATTGAGTATGATTTCCAGGCTTCACTAAGAAGCTGCTTGGTGTTTGTGCTCATAAATTTAAAGTAAAAGTAATAGCATGATTGGATATTTTCTCTTTTGTATTCAGCTCCTCAAGTTTGGTACAGAGAAGCAAAACAGTTGGATTTAGTTAAATGAGTACGTTGGAGGCATAGCCGGTCATGGTAGTTCAAGATGTAGGTTTAGAGAGTAATTATAATAATGGTCCGTGGAATCTAAGATGGAAGGTAAATTAGTTTTTTATTTGGATTTCAGGTACATGCCTTTTAAAATTCAGATTGAAACTATTATTATTGTAGCTGTTATTCTGTCTGTATAACTTTGGACAAGTTAATTAAATCCTCTGAACCTCAGTTTCTTCATCCAAAAAATGTGAGGGAAAAAAAGAAAAAAAAATCTAGGCATTTCAAGCAGAAAGGGATTTACACAGGGAACTAAATACTTACAAAATTTCAGAACAGTCTAGAAGAGTGAATGTTGGGGGGTTGCCATAGCTTTCCTGTGTCAATGAGGAACATTGGGTCAGAAATACGTTTCACAGTTCAGAAGAGATCAGGAAACTCCAGTAAACCACGAGTGACAGAGGTTACCAATAATTATGGAACAACTGAGAGGAAAAGTCTCATGTTAATTTTCTTCCAAGGCTGGGAAAATACAAAAGGAAAATTGGAAGAAAATATATGGGAGAAAAAAGTTTGAAGAGAGAATAGAAGGAGTAAAGTTGATGAGCTGTGGCAGATAATTTTAGGGCTTCCCGGGTAGCTCAAACAGGAAAGAATCTGCCTGCAACGCGGGAGACTTAGGTTCGATCCCTGGGTTGGGAAGATCACCTGGAGAAGGGCATGGCAACCGACTCCAGTATTCTTGCCTGGAGAATTCCATGGACAGAGGAGCCTGGCAGGCAACAGTCCATGGAATCGCAGAATCAGACACGACTGAGCGACTAACACATACAGCATATATTTTGGGAGCAGGAAACCAAGATGCAGTGAGGCACACTGATAGATAGATGGGCTACCCTCTTCTCAGATCTCAAATTCTGGGAATTAGTCTCTTTCTTGTTACTGACTTCTCTCTCCCTCTCACTGTTTATATCTAATCAGTTTCCAAAGCCTGTTCTTTCTCAAAAGTAAATTCAACAAATATTTATAGAATATTTACTGATCACGCAGCTGTTCAGTCATTTTTTCATTCATGCAGCAAATACTTATTGAGCACTTAATATGGGCAAGACACAGAGCGCAACGCTGATCTTTGCCCTCATGTGCAGATGAGTGTGCCAGTGGTGGGCTTGAGAACACTAGCTGTATATTCATAACACTTTGGCAATTGACAATGTAGGCAGAATCAAGCCTCAAGGAAATGCTGCAGCATTTAATCTAGCATTTTCCAAGCATATTGGACCATAGAATCCTCTTTGTTTCGTCAAAATATCTATTAACATCCCCTGGAATATCACAATGTTGTCTTTAGTATAAAACTCCAATTAATTAGTTTAGCATACTAACCTAATTAGTCTAGTCCAAGCCATACTATTTTTCTTTTATTTTTTTGTAGTCATATACATTCATACATTCTTTTAATATCACCAAAAAATATGAAATCCAAACACACACAAATATAATCCAGACATCTCTTGAAACGACTGATTTGTCTTACCCCAAATTTAACAGTAATACCATAGTATGTTATATTAATAGCATAGAGTAGAGGGAGAAAGAAGTTAGATGTGACGCTAACAGAAGTCAAAAAGTACATATCTATTAGCCTATTGAATAATGTCAGGTAAAACCTATTCTGCCCTTGATATGAGCAAAATTCCTCTTAATCACTGGGATTAAGGAATCCATTTATAAACTACAGTACATAAAAAGTGGATCATTTTAAAGCTAGCATTCCTTGAAATATGGTAAACTGTAAGAAGAAACTTATTTGATTTATGAATACCATAATATAGATATTCCAGGTATAATTCCTGCACGTTAAAAAAAACCTTGAACAATTTCTTGTATTATTTGCATCAAATAAGTGCTTTCAGCACTGCTCAGTAACATCTTATATAAATAAATGAGGAACATCACATTCTCTCTGCTGTATTCTATTTGTGATAATTGTTTTAAGCAAGACAGTAAGTCCGGCTTACTTACCCCCATCCTAAAACCACCTCCCACCTCCCTCCCCACCCATTCCTTCTGGGTTGTCCCAGAGCACCAGCTTTGGGTGTCCTGCTTCATGCATCAAACTTGCACTGGTTGTCTGTTCTACACATGGTAATATACATGTTTCAATGGTATTCTCTCAAATCAATCCACCCTTGCCTTCTCCCATTGAGTCCAAAATCTGTTTTATACATCTCTGTCTGTTTTATACATCTGTGTCTCCCTGAATGTAGGATTGTTGGCACTGTCTTTCTAAATTCCATATATATGCATTAATATATAGTATTTGTCTTTCTCTTTCTGACTAACTTCACTTGGTATAATAGGCTCCAGGTTCATCCACTTCATTAGAACTGACACATATGCGTTCCTTTTTAAAGCTGAACAAATATTCCACTGTGTATGTATACCACAACTTCCTTATCCATTCATCTGTCTATGGACATCTAGATTGCTTCCATGTTCTAGCTATTGTAAATAGTGCTGCAATGAACATCGGGGTACCTGTGTCTCTTTCAATTCTGATTTCCTCAGTGTGTATGCCCAGCAGTGGGATTGCTGGGTCATATGGCAGTTCTATTCCCAGTTTTTTAAAGGAATCTCCACACTGTTCTCCATAGTGGCTGTATCAGTTTGCATTTCCACCAAGAATGTAAGAGGCTTCCCTTTTCTCCACACCCTCTACAGCATTTATTGTTTGTAAATTTTTGATGATAGCCATTCTGACCAGCTTGAGATGTTACCTCACTGTGGTTTTGATTTGCATTTCTCTAATAATGAATGATGTTGAGCATCTTTTCATATGTTTATTAGCCCTCTGTATGTCTTCTTTGGAGAAATGTCTGTTTATGTCCTCTGCTCACTTTTTGATTGGGTTGTTCGTTTGTCTGGTATTGAGCTGCATGAGCTGCTTGTATATTTTGAAGACTGATTCTCTGGCAGTTGTTTCATTTGCTATTATTTTTTCCCATTCTGAGGGCTTTCTTTTTACCTTGCTTATAGTTTCCTTCATTGTGCAAAAGCTTTTAAGTTTAATTAGATCCTATTTGTTTATTTTGTTTTTATTTGCATTACTCTGGGAGGTGGTTCGTAGAGGACCTTGCTGTGATTTATGTTAGAGATTGTTCTGCCTATGTTTTTCTCTAAGAGTTTTATAATTTCTGGTCCTCCATTTCAGTCTTTAATCCATTTTGAGTTTATTTTTGTGTATGGTGTTAGAAAGTGTTCTAATTTCATTCTTTTACATGTAGTTGAACAATTTTCCTGTCTCCACTTTTTAAAGAGACTATCTTTTCTCCGTTGTATATTTTTGCCTCCTTGATGAAAGGTAAGGTGCCAACTGGTGCATGGATTTATCTCTGGACCTTATTTTGTTCCATTGATCTACATTTCTGTCTTTGTGTCAGTACCATACTGTCTTGATGATTGCAAATTTGTAGTATAGTCTGAAATCAAGAAGGTTCCATTCTTCTTTCTTAAGATTGCTTCGGCTATTCAGGTTTTTTGCTTTCTGTTTCCATACAAATTGTGAAATTATTTGTTCTAGTTCTGTGAAAAATACCATTGGTAGTTTGGTAGGGATTGTGTTGAATCTATAGATTGCTTTGGGTAATATAATCATTTTCAACATATTGATTCTTCCAATCCAAGAACATGGTATATTTCTCCATCTATTTGTGTCATCTTTGATTTCTTTCATTAGTGTTTTATAGTTTTCAGTATAAGGTCTTTAGTTTCCTTAAGTAAATTTATTCCTAAATATTTTTATTCTTTTTGTTGCAATGGTGAATGTGATCGTTTCCTTAATTTCTCTTTCTAATTTTGCATTGTTAGTGTATAGGAATGCAAGTAATTTCTCTGTATTAATTTTATATCCTCCAGCTTTACTATATTCATTGATTAGCTTTAGTAGTTTTCTGGTGGCATCTTTAGGGTTTTCTATGTAGAGGATCATGTCATCTGCAAACAGTGAGGTTTTTAATTCTTCTTTTCCAATCTGGATCCCTTTTTATTTCTTTTTCTTCTCTAATTGCTGTGGCTAGGACTTCCAAAACTATGTTGAATAGTATTGGTGAGAGTGGGCACATTTGCCTTGCTCCTTATTTTAGAGGAAATTCTTTCAATTTTTCACCTTGAAGGATAATGTTTGCTGTGGATGTGTTGTACATGGCTTTTATTATGTTGAGATATGTTCCTTATATGCCTGTTTTCTGGAGAGGTTTTTTTTTTTTATCATAAATGGGTGCTGAATTTTGTCAAAGGCTTTCTCTGCATTTATTGTGATGATCATATGGTTTTTATCTTTCAATTTGTTAATATGGTGTATCACATTGATTGATTTGCGAATATTGAAGAATCCTTTCATCCTTGGAATAAAGCCCACTTAATCATGATGTATGATCTTTTTAATATATTGTTGGATTCCTCTTGATAAAATTTTGTTGAGGATGTTTGCATCTATGTTCATCAGTGATATTGGCCTGTAGTTTTCTTTTTTGGTGGCATCTTTGTCTGGTTTTGGTAACAGTGTGATGGTGGCCTCATAGAATGAGTTTGGGAGTTTACCTTCCTCTGCAAATTTCTGGAAGAAAATTGAATAAGATAGGTATTACTCTTCTCCAAATTTTTGCTAAAATTCACCTGTGTATCCATCTGGACCTGGGCTTTTGTTTGTTGGAAAATGTTTGATTAAATTTTGACTTCCATTCTTGTGATTGGTTTGTTCAAATTTTCTATTTCTTCCTGGTTCAGTTTTGGAAGGTTACTGTTTTCTAAGAATTTGCCTATTTCTTCAAAGTTTTCCATTTTATTGGCATATACTTGGTCATAGTAGTCTCTTATATAACTCTATTTCATGTTACCCTAGACTATGTCATGAAATCAATATCCTAATCTTCTATATTTCAAAAATCTTTTCTGTTGTTTCTGTCTTCTGCATCCTTATTCACACTACTTTCATTTAGACCCTAATCATCTCTAATCTAGATTCTCAAAATACTTTTCAATCTAGTCTCTGTACTTAATCTGATTCTTGCAATTTGATTTCTATTCTGTCCTCAAAATGATTTTTCTATTAAGCAAAACTGATCTTATAACTCCCTAGTTCAAATTATTTAATTGTTCTTTATCACTTATAGGATCAAGTCTAACTGTCTTTAGGTAGGCTATAAGACACTTATATTCAGGTCTCTTCCTGTCTCTCCAATAATTTGTATTGTAGTCACTTTGAACAAACGGTTATTTTTCATTGACAATATACCTTGTAATGCTTTTGTACCTGTGTGTTATGTTCCTTCAATTTGTAATGCCCTTCCTGTCCCTTCCACCTGTGAAATCCTATGCATCTGTCAGGCTTCAAATGAGATATAATTACCTAACAACTCATTCCCGTCCCATCTCCATGCCAGACTTGGGTGATTTTAGGAATCTCCTGCTGAATAGGACTAGAGGAGCCATGTAATAATACTTCAGAAAATGCTCATCAAATAAGACACACACAATGAATTTTTAATTTTCTTACTCTAGTGTGCAAATCCCAGCTTCTTTTTGGGCTCTTACTATAAACACTAAGGGCTTCATTTACATAGTTATCTAAAGGTAAATTTTAAGGGGAGGAGGGAACAGTTAGTGTAGTATAATATTTCAAAAATGCTATATTGATACAGTTTTGAAGTCATGAGAAACGCTGGGCTGGAAGAAACACAAGCTGGAATCAAGATTGCCGGGAGAAATATCAATAACCTCAGATATGTGGATGACACCACCCTTATGGCAGAAAGTGAAGAAGAACTAAAGAGCCTCTTGATGATAGTGAAAGAGGAGAGTGAAAAAGTTGGCTTAAAGCTCAACGTTCAGAAAACTAAGATCATGGCATCTGGTCCCATCACTTCATGGGAAATAGATGGGCAAACAGTGGAAACAGTGTCAGACTTTATTTTTGGGGGCTCCAGAATCACTGCTGATGGTGACTGCAGCCATGAAATTAAAAGACGCTTACTCCTTGGAAGGAAGGTTATGGCCAACCTAGATAGCATATTTAAAAGCAGAGACATTACTTTGCCAACAAAAGTCCATCTTGTCAAGGCTATGGTTTTTCCAGTGGTCATGTATGGATGTGAGAGTTGGACGGTGAAGAAAGCTGAGCGCCGAAGAATTGATGCTTTTGAACTGTGGTGTTGGAGAAGACTCTTGAGAGTCCCTTGGACTGCAAGGAGATCCAATCAATCCATCCTAAAAGAGATCAATCCTGGATGTTCATTGGAAGGTCTGATGTTGAAGCTGAAACTCCAATACTTTGGCCAATTCATGCGAAGGGTTGACTCATTGGAAAAGACCCCGAGGCTGGGAAGGATTGGGGGCAAGAGGAGAAGGGGACAACAGAGGATGAGATGGTTGGATGGCATCGCTGACTCGATGGACATGGGTTTGGGTGGACTCCGGGAGTTGGTGATGGACAGGGAGGCCTGGCGTGCTGCAGTTCATGTGGTCGCAAGGAGTCGGACACGACTGAGCGACTGAACTGAACTGAAGTCATGGCTAAAATGTCTCAGTTCCCTTTTGCAGGCAATTTGCTAAGCTCCCACACCAACAAGGACAGTCCTTATGCCAAGGAACCTGAAAAATCATTCAATTTACCCAATCCACAGGGAACTTTGGAAGCCAAACTAGCCCCCCTCCCTCACCATATGTATGCTGCCTCTTGTTCTTATTCCCCTGTCCCTGGGTGAAACTCTCTGTATGGTAGTTTTGTCTAGTTTGCAACTGTAAGTAACAAAAAGTTTTGCCTTTCATCTGTCCAAGATTAGTTTGTCCTATACCACCATCAAAAGACTCTTTAAATGTTATAAAATAGCAATTTAATCTGTAGTCTAAAGTCTTAGAATAATCTTGTAGAGGAACTTCTAAACATAACTGAGTTACATGTTCACAGATTTAGCAAAGAAATGCTACTTCCTATAGTAAATGATGATGAAGAGAACTCAGTATTTTAAGTGGAAAGCAATATTTTTAAGAGCTCACTGAAAATTTTAAAATGATTTAAACATTTATTGCATGCATTATTTGACGAATCCAAGAGTACACTTAATTCCTATCTTTTATGTAATCTGTAACGAGATCTAAAAATCTCTTATTTGCACAGCTATGAAATATTTAAGCTATGTCAATAAACTTAAATGGATCTGAATATTGCCAGTAAAGTTAATCAAAACATCCTTACGTAAAAAATAAATGCACTTGGAAAGAGTAATCGGTAACTCAATCAAAGTACATTAAATCTTGGCAACCTGGGGACTTCTTTGGTAGTCCAGGAAGTGTCCACCTTGCAATTCAGTGGACATGGGTTCGATCCCTGGTTGGGGAACTAGGATCCCACAGACTCTGGAGCAACTAAGCTTGTGCACCCAGTGAAGATCAATCTGCTTTAGTATAGGGTCTCACCCTCTTTTGTTAATAAATGATAACTCAAGTGGTGCATTGAAATGCATTGTCTATTAAGGAGTGCTCGTTTCTCACCTGTTTAAAAATCATTTTTGGTGATTGCAAATGTAGATCACTGGGACTTTCTAGAGGCAGGATTCAGGAATTTGCATTTTTTTTAATTTTAATTGGAGGCTAGTTACTTTACAATATTGTAGTGTTTTTTTTTTTCCATACATTGACCTGAATCAGGGATGGATGTACATGTGTTCCCCATTCTGAGCTCCCCTCCCACATCCCTCCCCATCCCATCCCTCTGGGTCATCCCAGTGCACCAGACCTGAGCACCCTGTCTCATGCATCAAACCTGGACTGGCGATCTCTTTCACATATGATAGTATACATGTTTCAATGCTATTCTCTCAAATCATCCCACTCTCACCATCTCCCACAGAGTCCAAAAGACTGTTCCACACACCTGTGTCTCTTTTGCTGTCTCTCATATGGGGTTATTGTTACCATCTTTCTAAATTCCTTATATATGCGTTAGTATACTGTATTGGTGTTTTTCTTTCTGGCTTACTTCATGCTATATAATAGGCTCCAGTTTCATCCACCTT
Source organism: Giraffa tippelskirchi (assembly GCF_054371585.1). Taxonomy (NCBI): domain Eukaryota; kingdom Metazoa; phylum Chordata; class Mammalia; order Artiodactyla; family Giraffidae; genus Giraffa; species Giraffa tippelskirchi. The sequence goes on from NC_137289.1 coordinate 69,030,721, forward strand.
ATTAGAACTGATTTGAATGTATTCCTTTTAATGGCTGAGTAATATTTCATTGTGTATATGGACCACAACTTTCTTATCCATTTATCTGCCTATGGATATCTAGGTTGCTTCCATGTCCTGGCTATTATAAACAGTGCTGTGATGAACATTGGGGTATACGTGTGCTTTCAATTCTGGTTTACTCAGTGTGTATGCCCAGCAGTGGGATTGCTGGGTCATATGGCTGTTCTATTTCCAGCTTTTTAAGGACTCTCCACACTGTTCTCCATAGTGGCTGTACCAGTTTGCATTCCCACCAAGAGTGTAAGAGGGTTCCCTTTTCTCCACAGCCTCTCCAGCATTTATTGTTTGTAGACTTTTGGATAGCAGCCATTCTGACCAGCTTGAGATGTTACCTCACTGTGGTTTTGATTTGCATTTCTCTGATAGTGAGTGATGTTGAGCATCTTTTCATGTGTTTGCTAGTCATCTGTATGTCTTCTTGGAGAAATGTCCATTTAGGTCTTTGGTCCATTTTTTGATTGGGTTGTTTATTTTTCTGGAATTGAGCTGCAAGAGTTGCTTGTATATTTTTGAGATTAATTCTTTGTCAGTTTCTTCATTTGCTATTATTTTCTCCCATTCTGAAGGCTGTTTTTTCACCTTGCTTATAGTTTCCTTCATTGTGCAAAAGCTTTTAAATTTAATTAGGTCCCATTTGTTTATTTTTGCTTTTATTTCCATTACTCTGGGAGGTGGATCATAGAGGATCCTGCTGTGATTTATGTCACAGAGTGTTTTGCCTAAGTGTTCCTCTAGGAGTTTTATAGTTTATGGTCTTACATTTAGATCTTTAATCCATTTTGAGTTTATTTTTGTGTATGGTGTTAGAAAGTGTTCTAGTTTCATTCTTTTACAGGTAGTTGACTGGTTTTCCCAGCACCACTTGATAAAGAGAATGTCTTTTCTCAACTGTATATTCTTGCCTCCTTTGTTTTGAGGTGGGTCTCTTGTAGACAACATATATAGGGGTCTTCTTTTTGAATCCATTCAGCCAGACTTTGTCTTTTGGTTGGGGCATTCAACCCATTTACATTTAAGGTAATTATTGATAAGTATGATCCTGTTGTCGTTTACTTTGTTGCTTTGGGTTGGAGTTTATACACCTTTCTGTGTTTCCTGTCTAGAGAAGATCCTTTAGCACTTGTTGGAGAGCTGGTTTGGTGGTGCTGAATTCTCTCAGCTTTTGCTTGTCTGTAAAGCTTTTGATTTCTCCTTCATATTTGAATGAGATTCTTGCTGGGTACAGTAATCTGAGTTGTAGGTTTTTCTCTTTCATCACTTTAAGTATGTCCTGCCATTTCCTTCTGGCCTGAAGAGTTTCTATTGAAAGATCAGCTGTTATCCTTATGGGAATCCCCTTGTGTGTTATTTGTTGTTTTACCCTTGCTGCTTTTCATATTTGTTCTTTGTGTTTGATCTTTGTCAATTTGGTTAATATGTGTCTTGAGGTGTTTCGCCTTGGGTTTATCCTGTTTGGGACTCTTTGAGTTTCTTGGACTTGGGTGACTATTTCCTTCCCCATTTTAGAGAAGTTTTCATCTATTATCTCCTCAAGTATTTTCTCATGGTCTTTCTTTTTGTCTTCTTCTTCTGGGACTCTTATGATTCGAATGTTGGGGCATTTGAGATTGTCCCAGAGGTCTCTGAGGTTGTACTCATTTCTTTTAATTCTTTTTTTTCTTTTTTCCTCTATGCTTCAGTTATTTCTACCATTCTATCTTCTACCTCACTTATCCTATCTTCTGCCTCCGTCATCCTACTGTTGGTTCCCTCCAGGGTGTTTTTGATCTCATTTATGGCATTATTCATTGTATACTCACTCTCTTTTATTTCTTCTAAGTCCTTGTTAAACCTTTCTTGCATCTTCTCAATCCTTGTCTCCAGATTATTTATCTGTAACTCCATTTTGTTTTCAAGATTTTGGATCATTTTCGCTAGCATTATTCTGAATTCTTTTTCAGGTAGACTCCCTATCTCTTCCTCTTTGGTTTGGTTTGGTGGGCATTTATCCTGTTCCTTTACCTGCTGGGTATTTTTCTGCCTTTTCTTCGTGTTTATATTGCTGTGTTTGGGGTGGCCTTTCCGTATTCTGGCAGTTTGTGGTTCCTCTTTATTGTGGAATTTCCTTGCAGTGGGTGGGGTTGGATGGGTGGCCTGTCAAGGTTTCCAGGTTAGGGAAGCTTGTGTCCGTGTTCTGGTGCGTGGAGCTGGGTTTCTTCTCTCTGTACTCCAATGAAGTGTTCAGTAGTGAGTTTTGAGATGTCTGTAGGTTTGTTGTGACCTTGGGCATCCTGTATATTGAAGCTCATGGGTATGTTCCTGCATTGCTGGTGAATTTGTGTGGTATGTCTTGCTCTGGAACTTATTGGCTCTTGGATGGAGCTTGGTTTCAGTGTAGGTATGGAGGCAAATGGGCTCTTATCAATTAATGTTCCCTGGAGTCAGGAGTTCTCTGGTGTTCTCAGGTTTTGGACTTAAGCCTCCTGCCTCTGGATTTCCATCTTATTCTTACAATAGCCTCAAGACTTTTCCTTCTATACAGTACCGATGATAAAACATCTAGATTAATGATGAAAAGTTTCTCCACAGTGAGGGATACCCAAAGAGGTTCACAGAGTTACATGGAGAAGAGAAGAGGAAGGAGGGAGATAGAGGTGACCAGGAGGAGAATAGGGGGAATCAAAAGGGGAGAGGGCAAGCTAGCCAGTAATCAATTCCCTATGTGCTTTCCTCAGTCTGGACCCCTCAGAGATGTTCAGGGAGTTACACAGAGAAGAGAAGAGGCAAGAAGGAGACAGAAGTGACCAGGAGGAGCAAAGTGGGAATCAAAAGGAGAGAGACAGATCCAGCACATAATCAGTTTCCTAAGTGTTCTCCACAGCCTGCAACACACAAAGAGATTCACAGAGTTGGGTAGAGAGGAGAATGGGGAGGGAGGAGATAGAGGGGACATGATGGAGAAAAAGGAGAGTCAAAAGAGGGAGAGAGCAATCAAGCCAGTAATCACATTCCCAAGTAAAAGTGGGTAGTGAAAATTGGGTTCTTAAAGGTACAAAGTTTGATAACAAATACCAAAAAGCAAAGATTAAAAATCTAGAGTAGAGGTTAGACTCTCAAAAATACAATATTAAAAAAACAAAAAAGAAGTCATAAAAATTATAAAATATCTATATGAAGTTTGCTTTAAAAATAGGGTCTTTTTTTGCAAGGTAATAGTAGGGTATAAAAATGAAAATTAAATGAGTAATAGAGGACTTAAAAATAAAAAAAATAAAAATTTATAAAATGACAATAGTAAAAATGTATCTAAGAATTACTCTGGAGCTGTTGCAGGTCGTGTGGGGTCAGTTCAGTTTCAGATAGTTCCTTGATCTGGCTTATACTTCTCAAGATCTATAGGCCCCTTCCTATGTAGACAGTGCTAACTACAGGGTTTTAATCTGTTGCACCTGTCACTTCCAATGTGGTTCCCTCTGTTTATTTTAGCTTCTTCTCTTTGCTAGTCTCTTCAGTGTCTAATTTCCACCCTGACGCAAGGGGGCAAAGGTGGCCACTTATTTAGGCTCGCTTGTTCAGTCGTGCTGTGGGGAGGGAGGAACACTGAACACAAATACAACTGGCATGTGTGGAGAGTGCTCGCAGTGTCTCTGCCACACTGGGTTTGAGCCTGCTCACGGCATGTGTAATTTATCAGTCTACGCTGCTCAGGCTCCAGGTTGCTCTACAGGGAGCAGGCCCTGGGTTGCGTGCACTTCCCAGGTCTAAGCCACTCAGGTTCAGGTTCTCGGGTACTCCACAAAGGCGCAGACTTGGTTGGGTCTGTGTTTTGTGTCCGTCTCAGGTCCAAGCAGCTCAGGAGACTAGGTGTTTGGCTAGCACAGTCTTCCCCAGGTCAGGGGTGCATCTTATCAGTTCCCCCGTCCCAGCTGCTTGGTTTTCTGGATGGCTGCTGGCACGCCCCTCTCAAGTGTGCCATGTGTCTCTTCTGGGGAGCTGATCTCTAGTTGCCACCCTCCTGGTGGATGTAAACTGTCCAGAATCCCAAGAAGTCTTAATTAGCAACAGAGTCTGCATGCAGTTTGGTCACGGATGTGTCCCTGGGGCCGAGTTTGCCCCTTTCTGGCTCTTGCTGCCCCCCGCGTGCCTGTCTCCAGTGGTGGATGGGCCGGTCCGCAACCTGCTATCTCTCCTCTGGTATTTGCTCAGTCCTTTGTTCTGTGAGTGGGCCTGGCAGTGCCTTAGGTTAGGGCTTTTTGTGGGATAGTTCTCCCTCTCTCTCTCTCTCTCTCTCTCTTTTTTTTCCTCTCTCTCTCTGGCTATTGCACAGGTTGGGTTGCTATCTTACGTTAGTTCCCTCAGATTGCCCTCAGGGCATTCGGGCCTGGTCCTTACCTTAAGCAATGCAGCCCGTGCCTCTCTGTTCAGCCCCTGCTTGCTGTTGTCAGCTGTGAGCACTGGGAGTTGCCATTAGGCACATAATCTGTGGGTTTTATTTATTTATTTTTCCTCCCAGTTATGTTTCTCTCTGAGATTCCAAAACTCCCCCACAGACCTGCCAGTAAGGGTGTTTCCTGGTGTTTGGAAAATTCTCTTTTAAGACTCCCTTCCCGGGATGGATCTCTGTCCCTACCTCTTTTGTCTCTCTTTTTATCTTTTATATTTTTTCCTACCTCCTTTCAAAGACCATGGGCTGCCTTTCTTGGTGCCTGATGTCTTCTGCCAGCATTCAGAAGTTGTTTTGTGGAATTTTCTCAGCATTCAAGTGTTCTTTCAATGAATTTGTGGGTGAGAAAGTGGTCTCCCCGTCCTATTCCTCCACCTTCTTAGGACCGCCCAAGAATTTGCATTTGTAGCAAGCCTTCAAATTGATTTTTTGTGTACTCTCAAGTTTGTATGTATTTCTAAAAAAGTTGAGAAAGAATACTTTTTTGACATCCTTGTGAATGCACTCTTTCATGAATTCACAAATCAATTAAATGTACAGATTTTCTTAGTTTCTTCCTTCTCCCCCAACCTTCCTAGGAATAGCTGAAGTATAGATTTGACATGTGAAATCATCTTGCTGGCTGCGCCACATGAGGTAACCTAAAAGAATAAATACAATGAAGAGAAATAATAAATACAACTCCAATTATTAAATGTGTAGTCAATGTTACTGGTTAAGTGTTTTTCAAATATAATCTTACTCTTAAAACTAGGAAGTGTAATAGACCATATTCTGATTTAGTATTTGAAGAAACTAAGGTTCATAGGGGTTGAGTGCTGTTCAGTCATCTCTGACTCTTTGCGACCCCATGGGCTGTAGCCCGCCAGGCTCTTTTGTCCATGAGATTTCTCAGACAAGAATACTGGAGTGGGTTGCCATGTCCTCCTCTGGGGGATCTTCCTGACACAGGGATCCAACCTGTGTCTTCTGCATTGGAAGGCAAATTCTTTTAGCACTGAGCCACTAGAAGCCCTCATATGGGTAAGGCAACATGTTTAGAGTCACACAATTAGTTATTGGTGGAGCCTGGATTAGAACACAGGTTTTTGCTCCAAGCTCTCATGCTTTTTCCACACTATCTATGAAAAATGTCCCTATGTCACTAAATCCTCAATTTCTTTCATGATGCAGTAGCAACTGGCCATACATGTCTATTCCAATATAATTAATTTAATATTTTAATTTAAAATTAATTAAAATTGAATACAAATCCAGTTGCCTGATCACACCAAGTAGGTTTCTGATCTACCTAGTAGATTTCAGGAAAGCATTTTTAAAAGCAAGCTGAAGGATAGATGTTGCAGGATGTGTGATCAGCTTGTGCACAGTTTGCTGGTTGATGGTGAGGTAAGAGGGTAACGTCACAGGGGTTAACATCAATGCTCAGGCTCCAGTAGGTCAGAGTCTACATGTTCATGGTCATCAAGTAGTTAACTTCTTCCATTTGGCAGAGTTTTTATCATCTGTAAAACAACTCAAGAAATATGCCTCAGATACTGTTATCTATGTATTTCAGGGAGGAGCTAACGATTCTGTAACTGCTACATGGCTGATTTACCATTTAAATTGTTACCAGTTGTGGTCTAACTGCTACTTTTGTCATTACATGGTCACATCCTTTCAATCATTAATTCTTGTGTCAGGAATTTGTGACTCAGGGGAGGCCTGAAAGACTGGCTTTTCTACAAATAAGATTCAGGCAGAGGTAATGGGGGTAGGGGTCTGTCCTGGGAAGGCCTCATAGGGTCCTGCTCCATTACAAGGATATAGGCTAATATTAATCATGGTCAAAACCAAAATACCTAAATTTCTTCAGAATAAAATGGATATCTAACTAGCTTTGTAATCTTCACTGTTTTTCCTCAGCACTGTCAGTTCTAAAAGACTCCACACTAAAAATTATCCCTCAGGTTGGTGAAAACTGCTCTCCTTATCTTAAAGCCACTGACTCCTTATTCTTGCTTTCCCGATGCTAAACAAACCAAACTTTTAGTTAAAAATGGATTAAAGCTGGTTGTATACCCAAACCCCCAACCTTATCTTCACCCATTAATCCTTCCTCCAACCCACCAGCATCCTCAGACTCACTTCACCCCCTCCACACCCTGATATAGAATCTGAACCAAATGTGCCCAGAAGAGTGAGGAGACCTCCTTTCATACAAAACAGACAAAAGATAACCAATTGAACTGCCAACTTTATTAGGGCGATGTAATTATCATTTATTTTTAAATTAAATGGGGTATTTCTGAGTGTATTCTGGAACAACTGTATCAAACTTCCCCTTATCCTTTCTGTAGAGCTTAGCTATCTCAGACACCAAAGGATCACTTGAGTTGGGATAGCACAACATGGAGCAAATGGATAACAGTACTTTCGAGATGGCCAGTGCTGGCGACCACTCAGATCTAAGAATGTCCAGGCAGATGCTTCCATTTCTGTTAATGTTTGGATGGTAAATTCAGGTGGAGAATGTGATTTTTGGTGGTTTGAAAGGATAATTGGAAGGGAACTGGATCCTTAAGAAGAAGACTCCTCCCTGATATGGGCTGTCCTTGGGCCCCATTATCTTCGCTTGCCAGTAGAACATGTGGTCGTCCACTGGCCCTGCCGAACACTGGGCGGGGATAGGGGAAGTGTCTGCGGGACAGGTCTAGAAGCTCCTTGCATATGTGCTTTAGGGCCATCGTCTGCTACATGTGACCAGTTTTTGGCTCTGGGCCTGGCGACAGGGAGAAGGCCACCGGGATGCTCACAGGGTGGAATGAGCAGCGACAGACCATGCAGATGGGTGGACTGAGGGCCGGCTCACGGGAGGGTGGAGGCGGGCTTCCTGGGAGGCGGACGTGTGGTGGAGAAGGTAACTGAGGAGGGAGGGAGTGGAGCCCTTGACCAGACCTGATGAGCTACTGGACGCTAGTAGTTTGTGGCCACCGCCTCCTCCCACTGTCCCAAGTTGGAGACTGCCGCCTGGAGGCTGTGCAGCTGTGAGAACAGACCACCTCAAGACACCGCCTCCTGGAGACACAGCCGCACCCGTCATGAGCTGCCAGCCTCTGCTGCTCACCCCTGCCAACTACACTGGGGCCCCGGGGACAGGCAAGGACCAGCTCCGTGAGGTCACAAGGGCCACACTTATGATGCAGCTCAGTGTCTCCAAAGGCGGATCTCACCTGGGTGGCAGGCTGCAGGGTTTACTGTAGAGGGGGAGGGGCGGAGTAGGTAAAGAGAGGAGGGGGCGGAGTTGGGAATGGAAGAGGGAGAAGACAGAGAGGGGAGGTTCAGGATCGAGGACTGGGGAGCGAGTGGGGGTTGGACGGGCCAGGATCTGCCTGGCACGCTAAGCCCTGGCGTTTTGGGCTGGCAGGCTGGGCCACACAAACCGTCCACCAATGAGAGTTACCTCGTTAGATAAGAGCAGTTCAATGTATTCCCTTCTTCCCCCTCAATAACACAGCTTCGCCAATGGTTTTATACAAATTCATTCTCTCTCTCATATATATGTATATATACATATAATTGTGAGTGAACTACATACATTCTGGCCTTTATTTCTAGATACTTCTATGTTTCCTAAGAGAAACATTGTTTTATATGATCATCAAATTTAGCATTGTTCAACACGTTTATTTATTTTTTTAATCCATTTATTTTAGTTGGGTCACCTTCCCTGGTGGCTCAGATGGTAAAGGCGTCTGCCTACAATGCAGGAGACCCAGGTTCCATCCCTGGGTTGGGAAGATCCCCTGGAGAAGGAAATGGCAACCCACTCCAGTACTCTTGCCTGGAAAATCAGATGGATGGAAGAGCCTGGTAGGCTACAGTCCATGGGGTCACAAAGAGTCGGACATGACTGAGCGACTTCACTTTCACTATTTTAGTTGGAGAATAATTACTTTACAATATTGTGATGGTTTTTGCCATACATCAGTATGAATCTGCTGCAGGTATACATATGTCCACCTCTCCTCATCCTGAAACCCCCTCCAACCTCCCTAACCACCCTATCCCTCTGGGTTATCCCTGAGCACTGACTTTGGGTGCCCTCCTTCATGGATGGAAACCTGCACTGGTCATCTATTTTACATATGGTAATGTGCATATTTCAATGGTATTCTCTCAAGTCATCCCCCCTCGCCTTCTCCCACTGAGTCCAAAATTCTATTCTTTACATCTGTGTCTCCTTTGCTGCCCTGCATGTAGGATTGTTGGCATTGTCTTTCTAAATTCCATATATATGTGTTAATATACGGTGTTTGTGTTTCTCTTTCTGACTTACCTCACTCCATATTAGTTTTCTTTCCCACTCCTCTCTACAAACCATATACTTTGGATAGAGTTCTTAGCTACTCAAGATTCACCCCTCTCCCAGAATACAATATTCTTGTCTGTACATCACAGTGATTCTCAAAGCAATGTGGGCTGGGAGCTAATGGGATGAATCTTTGGGAATGAAAGTATTGTGTTTTATCCATCATTAAAATTGATATACTCCTTAACTGTGAATTTGAGAAATGCTGAGTATAAAGAGCAGTATCACAGATGACAGTGTATTTTACCTGTAAATGTTCTGTACATATCAGAATCATGCCCTTCTTTCAATGTCTGATTTTCTTTTGTCTTTTCCTTTTGAATGTCTGAGAATTCATTTCATGTTGCTTTCATTTAACTATATCTTTCAGCAAGAAAATTATAAAGATGATAACTTTCATATCCAATTTATTCTGATCATCAATATATAAGTTATCTAAGTTTTGTGTATCTCAGTCTTTCCATCTGTGAAAAGGAATGAGAAATACTAAATATATATCAGTAGCTATTTGTAACTAAAGTAATGTGTTTGAATATAGAATGCTTCTTGAAATGAATATACATGCTCCACTACTCACCAGTCTTATGCTGATTTTGTATCACTAATTAAGATCATGTATATGAAATCTCTTTTTAAAACTGTAAGGCATTGTACAAATATAAGGTACCATTATGAAAGAACAATATGATATTTTCATCTTTGTTAAGTATTCTCTGTAACATTATCTCATTTAAAGTTCTTAGAAAAATTATATTCAGTGAGTGCATGGGCACTGCACTCAATGAATGCAATTACTCTAAATAATAACAATAATTTCTATGTAAAATATTAATATTATTATATATGAAATATACTTAGTTTCAAACAGGCATTCTAGAAATAATATAATTTTTCAGGTGGTTAGGGAAACCTAAATTACAGGTAGAACATATTTTGAACTATCTTGCCCTAAGTATAAATGGCTATATAGTTTAATATGTTGACATATAAACATTAAGATAGTATCATCCTTAGAAATTTAGTGACTAGAAAAATAAAACCACTTCCTTAACTTAAACGGTTAGATGGCTTATCTCTGTGTTTAAAAGTAGACAAAAAGACAACTACAGGTTCTTGTTTCAGTAAGTTAAGAGTAAATCAGTGTAACCCAAAGTGGACAACATCTTGACTGACATCCAATGAGTACCATAATCTGTATACATGGATTTGTTTGTTTATATTTTAAGGAGTATAGCCTTTTCAGATATGAATAGAGTGTCACTGGAAGATATTCCATATCAATGAAAGCTAGTTTATTGAGAAAATTGACACAAAGCATTATTTGGATATTATTTTACATATGTATATTAGTATATGGATGTGTGTAATGCATGTGTGTATACATATACCTGTGTTTTGTATTGATTTGCAGTAACTTTGACGTATTTAGCATAAGAAGAAAGAACACAGGGCAGAAAGATAACACATTTGATTAGTCAATTGAAGAAGTTGGAGATTTATAAGCCCTTTTCTAGTCCTTGGTTTGAAAATAATAGTAATAATGACAATGACAATAATAATAGCTCCATTTGTAAGTATTTATCACATCTCAAGATTTTCTCATTTTATCACTTAAGTATGTTGTTGTTCTTTAGTCGCTCAGTCATGTCTGACTCTTTGTGACCCCATGGACTGCAGCACTCCAGGCTTCCCTGTCCTTCATTATCTCCCGGAGTTTGCTCAAACTCATGTCCATTGAATCGGTGATGCCATCCAACCATCTCATCCTCTATCGTTCCCTTCATATTTGATATTACTTGTGGTAGCTTAGTGGGGATCCGTCTGCCAATGCAGGAGATGCAAATTCAATCCCTGGGTCAGGAAGATCCCCTAGAGAAGGAAATGGCAACCCACTCCAGTATTCTTGTCTGGAGAATTCCATGGACAGAGGGGCCTGGCGGACTATAGTCCATAGGGTCACAAAAGAGTTGGGCAGAGCTTAGCAATTAACAACAACAGCACCCCTCTTAAGTAGATAACAAAAATCGAACTCAGAGAGGCTTAGTAATTTGCCTAAATCCACACAACCAGTAAATAGGGGAACCGAATGAGGGTTTTTTTTTTAATGTTGTGCTTTTTAATGACAATATTTTTATATTGAGATATCATTTACATGTCACAAAATTCACCCTTTTAAGTGTGCAGTTTTAAGTAGTTTTTCAGTATATTCACAAAGGTGTGCATCCATCACCACTATCAAATTATAGAACATTTTGATTACAATCACATTTCAGTCCCTCCTCATCTCAGTCCCTGGCAACCATGAATCTACTTTCTTTCTCTGTAGCTTTGCCAATCCTGGGCATTTCACATAAATGACAGTAAACAATATGAGACATTTTTCTGCTTGGATTCTCTCACTTAGCATAATGTTTTCAAGGTTCATTCATGTTATAGCATGCATCAATAGTTCATTACTTTTTTAACATCAAATGATATTCCATTGCATGGATATTCCATATTTTATTTATTCATTTATCAGTTGGGCATTATTTTATCCAATTTTTAATAATATTATGAATAATGCTGCTATGAATATCCATGTACAAGTTTTTATGTAAACTTATTCCTTTAGTTCTTTTGTATATACACTTAGGAGTCAAATTGTTTGGTCATGTTGTAATTCTATCCTTAACTTTTTGAATAACTGACAAATTGTTTATGAAAGTCTGATAGAGATTTTAAACAATTCGATACTTAAGAAGTATCGCTATCAAGTAGCCTCCAAAATTCAAAGCAACAAGATGGAAAAAAAATCTATAGTTCTCCCTTTTTATAAGTGAAAATGCCCAAGTGTAGCTCAATGAACTAAATAAAAAATGATTATTCTACTCACTTGTGTAAATATTGGCCAAACAGCCCTGAAGTTTTAAACATTCAAAGTGGTGCAAGAAAGGAGAGCCCTCTCTAGTGAAGATATGCTTATTTTCCTAATTATACTATCTCTTTTTTTGGTTTTGTTTTGCATTTTTAATGTAAATATGCATGCTATTTTAAATAATTATACATATAGAATTAAAAAGCTACATTAACTCAGTTACTGATTACTCTCTATATTTAAAGCTGTGTGTTTGAAAAGCCTGCATTACTTTGCACCATTCATGAATGGAAAATCTATATTCTGTTATTTACTTGTACAAAATCAAAGAAAGGGAATTAATTGTAAAAGGAATTTATAACTGAGTAATCTATGAATGTTAGTAATGCTCTTCTATAGTTTTGTGAGGGTGCAGTTTATTATTTCTGAATGACAATAGAACACATATTTTCTCTATAAGTCATTTTGTTTAATGTTATTTCTCTTAAAACTTGCCAGTTGAAAACATTAATCTCTACTGTAACCTGTAATTTTCTCTCTGTGCTTTCATTAACTGGACCCACCATGATATTAAAGAATTGGTAGTTAACTAAACCCAAGATCCCAAACTAATAAGCTGGACAAAGGACTTAAACTTATTCCTCTATATCGAGATGTGAACATGTACACTTTTTAAAAATTTCTTATTTTATCACTTTTTTAGGAGGGTGGTTTAGAGTGGTGATTGGGAGCAATAACCAGAAGAAAAGCAAAATCTTTCATGCTTTCAATACTGGAATGTCACAGACAGAAAGGATAGGTCTTATATTACCTGAAATAACTCTCTGGGAAATGAAAGGAAGCTTATGGTTGAAGTCTCCTTATTTGGAGGATGTAGAGAATGTGAGCTTTGAATGGATTGGGGGATTTTTTTCTCTTTTCTATTTGTTTTAAACTGAATTGAAAGTATTAATATTCTATCCACTGTGATCAGTATGGTTTACAATATACTTTTATGTAAAATTGAACTGAAAATACATGTGCAGGAAAGAAAAAGTAGATGAATTAGTATTAAGGATAATATTAAAGAGAAGGATGTCAAAATGCACAGTTGGATGAGATACTGAAGAAAGGGAAGCTAATTTATCCCAATATTAAAAACACTCCTGGATCTGATAATCTACTCTCAAGGATTAAAGAGAACAATTTCAAGTTAAGCATGAATAACAAATAAAACTCCGTGCATTATTGATAAGTACATAGAATGATCTCAAAGACTGACCTTCTTAGAACCTTTCTTTAACAGAGTTCGGTGGATGGAAGAGGGTTTTACAGTGATACTGTCTTGTCAGACAGTGTCATTGTGTGGCATAGGCAAGCTACTCCCAAGTGTCTTTTACTGCAGAGCTACAAAAAGGTGTTCCTTAAAATAAATAAATAAAAAAAAATAACAGATTGTTTCTTATTAGGTTTCCCTGTAAAAGAGCTTGAAGGTATGAACTTGATTCAGTTTTAGCAAAACCATTTCCTTGTTATATTTTCTCATTACTTTTTAAGAACAGTGTAAATAGATTGTAAGCTCCACTGAGGGCAGTGTTTTTATTTCATCCTCTTTTGCTGACTGCTAGATCTCCAGCACTTATAACAGTGTCTGACACATAGTAGGTACTCAATAAGTATCTTTTGAATAAATAATTTTATGGCTAATTAATCAAAAATTATTGGAAGGAGGGGAGAGAGGCTCAAGAGGGAGTTGATCTACGTATAATTAGGGCTGATTTGCATTGTATGGCAGAAACCAACACAACATTGTAAAGCAGTTTCCCCCCCAAACAAATTTTAAACAGAATGATTTTTACTCTGAAATATTCATAGAATCACTAATTGAAAATGGGATTCCTGGCATGATAAAAATGCTGTACAAATTGTGTGAATAAGGTAAAATTACTTAGATTATGTCAAAGATATTTACTTTTATAAAAGAATTTGATAATGATCGAGGCAACATCTAAACACGAAAATACATTTTTATTCCAGGATGTAGAATCCTCTTAAGTTCTCAAGATGGATTCATGAGAGTAAGAAGAATAGTTTTTAATAAAGGCCAATACTATTTGCAGGATTTTACCTTTTGTATTCATGCTAAGTATTTTGATCATTCGATGCAAATAGCTGACTCATTGGAAAAGTCCCTGATGCTGGGAGAGATTGAGGGGAGAAGGAGAAGGGGATGACAGAGGATGAGATGGCTGGATGGCATCACTGACTCAATGGACATGAGTTTGAGCAAGCTCCGAGAGTTGGTGATGGACAGGGAAGCCTGGAGTGCTGCAGTCAATGGGGTTGCCAAGAGTTGAACAAGACTGGGCAACTGAATGACAACATTCATACTAAACACTCTTTAATTTGTTTACTTGTTTTTGGACTGTATCTCTGAGGACAAACGTCTATGATTTGTGATGGGCTTCCTGTATTTTGAGTTTCCTTTGTACATTTGGTGGTTCCTCCCTATTTTTCCTCTTTTCAGAACATGGACAACTTAGATGATTTTCAAATAATGCTGATTTTCCATAAAACGTCAAACTAATACATTATTATTTTCACAGAGGGGTTCTCATTGTTTGGGGAAAAGGAGTTTTTCATTTAAAGGAAATGCTACCATATTTTTACTTTTCTATGACTCTAAAATTATTCCAAAATAAACTGGTTTTTATAAGATTTACTCTGATATACCTACATATAAAATGCAAAACTACAAAACTACTGAAGGATTTTTTTTATAAGGCTGTTTTAGGCTGTTTTAACTACTATAACAAAATACCACAAATTTGATAGTTTATAAACAACAGAAATCTATTTCTCACAGTTCTGGAGGCTGGTAAGTCCAGGATCAAGATGCCAGCATAGTTTCCTGTATCTCTCTTAACTGGTTTCCTCACTGTTAACTTTTTGCATCACTGTGGTACATTTGTCAAAACCAGGAAATTAACATTAGCTCATTACTATTAACTAAGACCTGTGTTTTAATAACTCTGTGCAACTTATTTGATAAATAGAAAATCATTTTAGAAAATGATTTTGGAGACAGGCCCTTCCAAACCAAATAATAAAATCTCAGTTGATAAGACATTTTTGAGTATATTTTCAATGGACACGAATCCTTTAAAACAAATTAAATGGAACTGTCCAGCTTTGTATCGTAAAGATTACTATGAGAAATGTAAGCAAACTTACTAAAGATATATGAATTCTGTGGGATACTCATTTTGTGTCCCTTTGAATTGCCTTATACTTGGCAGCATTTGTAGACTTGAATTTAATTGCAGCATTCTGATTTTTCCTTATAATTTTTGAATTTCAAGGATGAATCTACTGATTTTGTTCCTATCAATGTTTAAGAACTATGCTAGGAATCACATCTCTGCTTAATAGCCATTGAACTTGTCCTTAGAACTATGGCTGAACTATGATGATATAATTAAAACCCAAAGTTTGCAAACTATTTAGGAAGGATTTTAATATTCTTTACTTTTCCCACCAACTTAAGATATTTATTTTTGTATAGTGAAAAGACTGGTTTCCAGGATAGGCACTGAAATTTGACTAGAGAAGAAAACTGTTTCATTGCAACCTGAGCCAAAACATACTTAAAATTTTAAAAATAAAAATTTCCACTTGAATATACTCACGGAAAAATAGCTTAAGGAAATGAACTTTCTTAACCTCTGAACACAGTTTGACTGTTCTTTAAATATTTTAGAATAGAAAGCAAATTATTGAGTATTTCAATTGGCAGTCATTTTCTGTACTAAAGAATAAAAGACACCATCCTTGTGGAAGAGGACACTGACTTTCTCACTAGTGTCACTAAAAGCCATTCTGTCACTTAAAGCCATTCTGTATATAACATGAATGAACTGACCGTTAGTCTACCTACCAGAATGTTCATTCCAAGAAATTCGTATATATTCCTTCCAACAACCTCCCAACTGCCTCCTACTCTTCCTAGCCAAAATCGTCATACAAAGTATGAGCTTAGTCTTTTTTTTTTTCCAAACACTTAAAATTTCCTGGTTTGATTTCCATTCTTCTCTTTTTAAATTGTTTTTTATTGTGGTAAAAGTCACATAATAGAAAACATACAATTTAAACCATATTTAACTGTACATTTCAGTGGTACCAAGTACATTCACTTTGTTGTGAAACTCTCACCATCATCCATCTCCTAAATTTTTCACTTTCCTAAACTGAAACTCTGTCCCCATTTAAACCCAATGTCTACATTTCCTCTTCCCCACCCGCTTCCAACCCCTGGCATCTACCAATGTACTTTCTGACTCTATGAATTTGACTATTCTAGGTACCTCATATAAGTGGAATCAGACAGTATTTGTCTGCACCTACTTTATATTGGAATGCATTTTTAAGGTTAACTTACTTTATTTCCTACAGACAGATTGTACCTTCTTCTTCCCCCCACTGTACAGTAGGTCTCATCAGTTATCATTATACACATAGTAGTGTATATATGGACATCCCAGGTGACGATAGTGGTAAAGAACCTGCCTGCTGATGCAGGGTTGGGAAGATCCCCTGGAGGAGGGCATAGCAACCCACTCTAGTATTCTTACCTGGAGAATTCCATGAACAGAGAAGTCTGCCAGACTACAGTCCATAGAGACACAAAGAGTCCGACACGACTGAAGAGACTTAGCATGCAGTGTATAGCAGTAGCATGCAGTGTATATATATCAATACTGTCACTAGATTTATCTTCTGTCTCTCCCTCTTTGTACCCATAAGTTTATTTTCTACATCTATATCTCTATTTCTGCTTTGCAAATAGATTCATCTGTATTTTTCCCCTAGATTCCACATAGTGAAGTCGCTCAGTCATGTCGGACTCTTTGCGACCCCATGGACTGTAGCCTACCAGGCTCCTCTGTCCATGGGATTTTCCAGGCAAGAGTACTGGAGTGGGTTGCCATTTCCTTCTCCAGAGGATCTTCCTGACCCAGGGATCGAACCCAGGTCTCCCACATTGTAAACAAGATGCTTTACTGTCTGAGCCACCAGGGAAGTCCTTAGATTCCACATATATATGTTAATATATGATATTTTTCTCTTTCTGACTTATTTCACTCTGTATGACAATTTTTAGGTCCATCCACTTCTCTTAAAATGTCATAGTTTTCTTCCCTTTCATGGCTGAGTAATGTTGTTCAGTTGCTAAGTTGTGTTTTTGTGACGCCATGGACTGCAGCACATTGGGCTTCCCTATCCTTCACTATCTCCTGGAGTTTGCTCAAAATCATGTCCATTGAGGCACTGATGCCATCTAACCATCCCATGCTCATCTCCCCCTTCTCTCCTGCCCTCAATCTTTCCCAATGTCAGGGACTTTCCAATGACTCAACATGTCAGATCAGATGGCCAAAGTATTGCAGCTTCAGCTTCAGCATCAATCCTTCCCATGAATATTTAGGGTTGATTTCCTTTTGGGATTGATTGGTTTGATCTCCTTGCTGCCCAAGTGGCTCTCAAGAGTATCCTCCAGCACCACAGTTTGAAAGCATCAATTCTTCGGCATTCAGCCTTCTTTACGGTCCAACTCTCACACCCATAGATGACTACTGGAAAAAACAGAGCTTTGACTACGTGGACCTTTGTTGGCAAAGTAATGTCTCTGCTTTTTTTTTCTTTTTTTTTAATAAATTTATTTATTTTAGTTGGGGGCTAATTACTTTACAATATTGTAATAGTTTTTGCCATACATTGACATGAATCAGCCAAGGGTTTACATGTGTCTCTGCTTTTTGATGTACTGTCTAGGTTGGTCATAGCATTCCGTCCAAGGAGCAAGTATCTTTGAATTTCTTGGCTGCAGTTACTGTCCGTAATGATTTTGGAGCTAAAGAAAACACAATTTTCCACAGTGTCCAAGTTTTCCCCATCTATTTACTATGAAGTGATGGGACCACAATCACAGAAAACTAATCAAACTGATCACATGGACCACAGCCTTGTCTAACTCAATGAAACTATGAGCTATGCCGTGTAGGTCCACCCAAGACGGACGGGTCATGGTGGAGAATTCTGACAAAATGTAGTCCACTGGAGAAGGGACATAGACATGAGTTTGAGCAAGCTCAGAGAATTGGTGATGGACAGGGAAACCTTGGCGTGCTGCAGTCCATGGAGTCACAAAGAGTAGGATACGACTGATTGACTGAACTGACTGACTGACTGACTGATGGACCAAATGCCATGATCTTAGTTTTTTGAATGCTGAGTTTTAAACTAGCTTTTTCACTCTCCTCTTTCACTTTCATCAAAAGTCTCTTTCATTCCTCTTTGCTTTCTGCCATGGGTGGTATTATCTGTATATCTGAGGTCGCTGATACTTCTCCCAGCGGTCTTGATTCCAGCTTGTATGTCACCCAGCCTGGCATTTCACATGATGTACTTTACCTATAAGTTAAATAAGCCGGTTGACAATATACAGTCTTGACGTACTCCTGTCCCAATTTTGAACCAGTCCATTGTTCTATGTCCATTTCTAACTGTTGCTTCTTGACCTGCATACAAGTTTCTCAAGAAGTAGGAAAGGTGGTCTAGTAGTCCCAACTCTAAGAAATTTCCACTTTCTCGTGATCCACACAGTCAAAGGGTTTAGCATACACAATGAAGCAGTAGTAGATGTTTTTCTGGATCTTAGAAAAAGAGCAAGAATTCCAGAAAATTTTAATAGTAATAATCCATTGCATATATGTACCACATCTTCTTTATCCATTTCTCTGTTGATGGACAAATAGGTTACTTCTGTGTCCTGCCTATTGTAAGTAATGCCACCTACTTTTCATTTGAAGGAACCATTGCCACTGCTAAATTGCAGCTCAGCTGTTAATATTGTTTCAGTGACTTATAAGACCAATAACAGTGTCGCAACTACTTTTAGATGAAGGGAAAAGGAAATAAAAGCACACATAATTTAGAAAAATAACCCATGGTCGTACCATTAGTACAATTACAAAAGGAGATAAGATTCAGGTTCTCCAGTGTTTTAAGGAGATATAGAAGTGTTATTGAAAATTGTTACTCCTTCTCTGAGGTGTTAAGTTTGGGATTCTCTTTACTCAAGTTACCTTCATGTTGATCTATGTTTTTCTTCTCCCAAAGGTATTAATAACACGTGGTCTTGAACTGCTCATGAATTACTGAGTGAATATTCTGACTCCGGATTTATACAGAGGGAATTTGTTGTATTTTAATGGTAATAAGATTTTCATCTATTTTAAAGGCATGGATAGTTGTATCAAGTTTTCATTTTTAAATTGTTTAGAGGTGATTATTTTATTTAAACATGACCAAGAGTCTCCATTATAATTTGAAACGATGGTAAATCTGTGCCATTTTATATTAGGTGGCTCTCAGGAAAACAAAGGAGGAATTTAATAGCCACATGAGACATTGTAAACACTGCCCTCCTCCAAACACAATTCTTTTGTGGTTATTTAAGGACTATAAATATTTAAGACTATGGAGAAGTTTGTCTTATGACATGTACATTGTGGTAAAGCTAAAAATTTTTTTTATGTGTTTCAATGTTTCATACACTATATAAGATTAAGACTATGTACATAATTCATTAGGTATTAAAAATAAAAGAGACACAGACTCCAGTAAAGTTTAATAAAATGAAATTATTTTGTGCCTTATAAATCAAAAGAACACAATTAATTCTACTTTATCTAAACTGGCTATTTTTATTTTTATATACTCTTAGCCTCTTAGAAACTTGTGTGAACTTTTGCAAAATTTTAATGTAAAACTCAGACATTTCTTTGGGTGCTGCAATACAAGCAATCAGTTAATTATCTGATAAAGATTAAATTTGCAATACAAAATGCAATTAAATCACATATGATTGCTTAATATGTTGAGAACTGTTTCCACAGGCAACCAAAATTATAATTATGCGTAGCTAATGAAGTACTGTTTTTTCTTCCATATCTGTATTTTCCATCGACTTTTTCTCTATTTTAATGTGATCTCTTCCCAGCTTCCCTAAAAAGCTACTACTATAGTCATCTTCTTAGTTATTTTACTGCAATACTTGCCTTGGTGCTTTTATTAAATTGCAGACAAATGTTTAATCATGAGGATGTTTCTAAAGCAGTTTAATTACCAACATGGAAGAAGATGACACATGTTTATGTCCCTGTTTAATCGAGCACCCACACCTGTTAGACACAATGAGAATACTTTGTTCTTCAATGGAGTTGTTTGTTGCTGTGTATTCTCTGCCTATGTAAAAGAATATGATGAATACTAGATTTTTAGCATCTTACTGACTTTCATCTTTTAAGGTGTCCTACCTGTGATTAAAGGATAAAAATAATGCATAGTGCTAATTTTATAGGTAGAATGGCCAATAAGCAGTGGTTTAAGAGCCTTTTCTTAACAAGATTCTGCATTTGCAGATAAATTCAAAAGTCTACCAGCTGAAATACAGACTTCAAATTATATAAGATGACAGTTACCTCTTGGGATTAGAATTAGGAGGGGGGGATATGGCCCTGGGGATTTAATTATTTTACACCTTGCCTAAATGTTAGAAATTATTACAATGAACACATCACTTATAATGATTCTCTTTATAAAAAGCAAACTAATGAAATTTCGAGTTTGCTAGTCACAAAATTTCATTCTCCAAATCCAGCTTGCTGCTGCTGCTAAGTCGCTTCAGTCGTGTCCAACTCTGTGCGACCCCATAGACGGCAGCCCACCAAGCTCCCCCGTCCCTGGGATTCTCCAGGCAAGAACACTGGAGTGGGTTGCCATTTCCTTCTCCAATGCATGAGAGTGAAAAGTGAAAGTGAAGTCGCTCAGTCGTGTCTGACTCTTAGCCACCCCATGGACTGCAGCCTACCAGGCTTCTCTGTCCATGGGATTTTCCAGGCAAGAGTGCTGGAGTGGGGTGCCATTGCCTTCTCCGCCAAATCCAGCTTAGGCAGTATCTTATATGTTTTAGCTTTGCCATACTTCCTTACCCTATGGTCTCTACATTTCTACAAAATTTATCTATCTACAGCTACATTTCTCTGAAATTGGTAATGTATACTTTTGAGTTAATCTGGAAAATTAATCCTTTTTACTGTGTTATAGGTAGTGTTTTGTGGTTCTCTAAATTCCTCTCATATATTGGCTCAGCTAACTTATAGCCTAAAAGAAGAACCTTAAGGTATCAGAATATTTCAGTTAGGAGTGAAGCTTGGGTGGTGAAATATTTGGTAACTATCAAATCGAACAATGTAATTATTATTATTTTTTTGGTTACCTCTAAAGTTAGCTTTGTTACTATGTTACAGTTCAGTCTGTTCAGCTCAGTTGCTCAGTCGTGCCCGACTCTTTGTGACCCCATGGACTGCAGCATGCCAGGCTTCCCTGTCCATTATCAACTCCCGGAGTTTACTCAAACTCATGTTCATTGAGTCGGTGATGCCATTCAACCATCTCATCCTCTGTCGTCCCCTTCTTCTCCTGCCTTCAATCTTTCCCAGCATCAGGGTCTTCTCCAATGAGTCAGCTCTTCGCATCAGGTGGCCAAAGTATTGGAGTTTCAGCTTCAGCATCATATACCAAATATCCAGAAAATAGAAAAACTCTCACAGACCCACTTGTGAGTTGTACGTTTACATTTTATTTTAAATGGTGATTTTCAAGTATATAGGATTTTCATCCATTCATGTTTGATACACTAATTTGGGAGGGGGGATTGGACAAATCCATGTCCATTTCCTTTTTGGAAATGACAGAATCTCATTATACCAAAAGAGCAATTTTCGAATGCAGTTACT
Source organism: Giraffa tippelskirchi (assembly GCF_054371585.1). Classification (NCBI taxonomy): domain Eukaryota; kingdom Metazoa; phylum Chordata; class Mammalia; order Artiodactyla; family Giraffidae; genus Giraffa; species Giraffa tippelskirchi. The sequence continues at coordinate 69,052,257 of NC_137289.1, forward strand.
GAAGGGAGAGATAAAATATTGAGACATTAACACCTTAGTGAAAATTAGATTTTATTAGCTCAGAGAGTTTGGTGAAGAAAAAAAGTTAACGTTGATCTCATATATTAATTGATTGTCTTCATTTATAGAAAAAAACAGTGTTGCTATCTTTTCCAAACTATGTGTTTAATTTTTCAGTTTGAAAAAAAAAGTTCTTTGGTATTAACAAGCCACAGTTACCAATTGCTCTTTTTAAAATTACACTATCTCAAGAAAGCTTTTTATAAGTATATTCATGGTTTTCATACAGTCTTTCTTGCAAACAAGAGTTAACACAGTACAAGTTCTTTAAGTACCAGTAATAAAGGAAGCTTTGGAATATATGAAAGATGCAAACTATGGTTTGATTTACAATGTTGAAGGATTTTTTTTCTTGTCAACATATTTGTGTTCAGTAGAAAAGTTACATGGATCTTATGATAAAAATTGCTGCCGGCATTGGTGCCTATCCTAGCTTCAGCTATTCAATAGCTTAAGAAAATTTCCAAATTGCTATTTGCATAAAATGCTGTTGAATGTATCACATCAAATTTTAGAAAATACCTTAAAACAAAAATACGGGGAAATAGTGGCAAGTGGCAGAATCTTTGCTGTTTTCTCAAGGGATAAATGACACTGTTGATAAACACAGGTATTTTGATTTTTTGTTTTTTATTTTTTTATTTTAATTGGAGGCTAATTACAATATTGTAGTGGTTTTGCCATACATTGCCATGAATCCGCCATGGGTGTACATGTGTTCCCCATCCTGAACGCCCCCTCCCACCTCCCTCCCCATTCCATCCCTCTGGGTCATCCCAGCGCATCAGCCCTGAGGACCCTGTCTCATACATCGAACCTGGACTGGTGATCTGTTTCACATATGGTACATGTTTCAATGCTATTCTCTCAGATCATCTCACCGTCACCTTCTCCCACAGAGTCCGAAAGACTGTTCTATACATCTGTGTCTCTTTTGCTGTCTTGCATATAGGCTTATCATTACCATCTTTCTAAATTCCATATATATGTGTTAGTATACTGTATTGGTGTTTTTCTTTCTGGCTTACTTCACTCTGTATAATAGGCTCCAGTTTCATCAACCTCATGAGAACTGATTCAAATGTATTCTTTTTAATAGCTGAGTAATATTCCATTGTGTATTTGTACCACAGCTTTCTTATCCATTCGTCTGCTTATGGACACAGGTTGCTTCCATGTTCTGGGTACTGTAAACAGTGGTGCAATGAACATTGGGGTACACGTGTCTCTTTCAATTCTGATTTCAATGTGTATGCCCAGCAGTGGGATTGCTGGGTCATATGGCAGTTCTATTTCCAGTTTTTTGAGGAATCTCCACACTGTTCTCCATAGTGGCTGTACTAGTTTGCATTCCTACCAACAGTGTAAGAGGGTTTCCTTTTCTCTGCACCCTCTCCAGCATTTATTGCTTGTAGTCTTTTGGATAGCAACCATTCTGACAGGTGTGAAATGGTACCTCAGTGTGGTTTTGATTTGCATTTCTCTGATAGTGAGTGATGTTGAGCATCTTTTCATGTGTTTGTTAGCCATCTGTATCTCTTCTTTGGAGAAGTGTCTGTTTAATTCTTTGTCCCACTTTTTGATTGGGTCATTTATTTTTCTGGAATTGAGCTGCAGACCTTGTATATTTTTGAGATTAATTGTTTGTCTGTTGCTTCGTTTGCTATTATTTTCTCCCATTCCGAACGCTTTTCACCTTGCTTATAGTTTCCTTCATTGTGCAAAAGCTTTTAATTTTAATTAGGTCCCATTTGTTTATTTTTGCTTTTATTTCCAATATTCTGGGAGGTGGGTCATGGAGGATCCTGCTGTGGTTTATGTCGGAGAGTGTTTTGCCTATTTTTCCTCTAGGAGTTTTATAGTTTCTGGTCTTACGTTTAGATCTTTAATCCATTTTGAGTTTATTTTTGTGTATGATGTTAGAAAGTGTTCTAGTTTCATTCTTTTACAAGTGGTTGACCAGTTTTCCCAGCACCACTTGTTAAAAAGATTGTCTTTTCTCCATTGTATATTCTTGCCTCCTTTGTCAAAGATAAGGTGTCCATAGGTGCATGGATTTAAAAATATGGAACGCTTCACGAATTTGCATGTCATCCTTGCGCAGGGGCCATGCTAGTCTTCTCTGTATCATTCCAATTTTAGTATATGTGCTGCTGAAGTGAGCACCAAGCTTTTGTTTATTTAAGAAAGTATTTCTCCTTTACATCTGAAGGATAACTTCTGTTGGATAGGGTGTTTTTAGCTAACATTTTTTTTTCATTTGTTTTAACACTTTGAATATGTCAATCTACACTCTTCTGACCTGTAAAGTCTCTATTGAAAAATCCACTGTTAGCCTAATGGGGATTCCTTTGTAGACTACAATTTTTCCCAACTGTTTTTAGGCTCCTTTGTTTATCCTTGATTTTTTGACAGTTTCATTTCCATATTTTGGATAAGGTCTTTTTGCATTGAAATAATAGGGTTATCTGTTAGCTTTGTTAAATTGGATATCCAGTTCTTTCCCCAGATTTGGAAAGTTCTTTGCTATTATTTTGTTAACTAGATTTCCTGCTCCCTTTGCCCTCTATTCTACATCTGGAATCCAGGTTATTTTACTATTTATTCTTTGAAGAAATTCCATAGATCATGTCAAGTCTGTTTGCTCTTTTCATTATGTTCTCTTCTAACAATGTCATTTCAAAATTCCTGTCCTCTAATTAAGTATTCTATCTTTCATATGCTCCCCTCTACTTCATATACTCTCTATTCCTTTTTTCATTTCAATCCAGAATGACTATTTGATTCTTCTTCATCATTTCTCTTTCTAAAGATTTCATTTTTATCATGTATTTTTTGAGATTTTGTTATATTCTCTTTCTGACTTTTCTTGCAGCTTGTTGAGTTTCTGCAAAACAACTGCTTTGAATTTTTTGTCCGCTATATCACAAAATTCAGTGCTTTCATGCTCAGTTATTAGAGAATTATTATATCATTTTGTGATGGCATGTTTCCTTGATTTTTCATATTTCTTGTAGTTTTGTGTTGCTTTCACATTTGAAATAAGACACCTCAACTCTTTGCTACTTGCCTACAGATGAGGTATTTTGTTCAAAAGTGAAAAGTGAAGAGTGTTAGTCACTCAGTTGTGTCTGACTCTTTATGACCCCATGTACTGTAGCCTCTGTTCATGGAATTCTCCAGGCAAAAATACTGGAGTGGGTGGCCATTCCTTTCCCCAGAAGATTTTCCTGACCGAGGGATTGAACTCTGGTCTCCTGCATTTCAGGTAGATCCTTTATTGTTTGAGCCACCAAAGACAATGGCATTATTTGGGGATTTTCTCTTTGTATGGCTCCACTCTTCTTGCTCCCTCTTGTGGCAGAATTCTTACGCTCATTCGCTCATTCTCTCATTCTTACAACTCACCAGACAGGTTACCAGAAACCTCTTTTTGTTTCCCAGCAGGTGGCAGTATAGCTCAAGTTTGTGGTTTCTCCTTTGCCCTCTAGACGTTGGTCTGTTTTCTGAAAATCCCTGTCTACTGGAGCTCTCTCACAACTACACGTGGTGTGTGTGTGTGTGTGTTTTCAGTTGTGCCTGATTCTTTGTGGTCTAATGGACTGTAGCCCACCAGGCTCCTCTGCCCATGGAATTTTCCAGGAAAGAATACTGGAGCGGGTTGTTGTTTCCTATTCCAAGAGATCTTCACAACTCGGGGGTCAAAAGTTGCTCCCTTGTGACTCCTGCATTGGCAGGTGGATTCTTTACCACTGAGCCACCTGGGAAGCCCCACCACACCTAGAAACATGCACAAAGAGCTGGCAAGATTAGGAGGAGGGACATGGAACAACAGACTGGTTCCCATTTGGGAAAGGAGTATGTCAAGGCTGTATATTGTCATCCTGCTTATTTAACTTATATGCAGAAAACATCATGTGAAATGCCAGGCTGGATGAAGCACAGCTGGAATCAAGATTTCTGGGAGAAATATCAATAACCTGAGATATGCAGATGACACCACTCTTATGGCAGAAAGTGAAGAACTAAAGAGCCTCTTGATGAAAGTGAAAGAGGAGAGTGAAAAAGTTGGCTTAAGAATCAACATTCAGAAAACTAAGATCATGGTGTCTGGTCCCATCACTTCATGGCAAATAGGTAGGGAAACAGTGGAAACAGTGAGAGACTTTATTTTAGGGGGACCCAAAATTACTGCAGATGATGACTACAGCCATGAAAGTAAAAGACGCTTGCTCCTTGGAAGAAAAGTTATGACCAACCTAGACAGCATATTAAAAAGCAGAGACATTACTTTGCCAACAAAGGTCTGTCTAGTCAAAGCTATGCCTTTTCCAGTAGTCTTGTATGGATGTGAGATTTGGACTATAAAGAAAGCTGAGCACTGAAGAACTGATGTTTTTGAAGTACGGTGTTGGAGAAGGCTCTTGAGAGTCCCTTGGACTGCAAGGAGATACAAACTGTCAATCCTAAAGGAAATCAATCCTGAATATTCATTGAAAGGACTGATGCTGAGGGGGAATCTCCAGTACTTTGGCCACCTGATGCGAAGAACTGACTCATTGGAAAAGACCCCGATGCTGGGAAAGATTGAAGGCAGGAGAAGAAGGGGACGACAGAGGATGAGATGGTTGGATGGCATTACCGACTCAATGGACATGATTTTGAGCAAGCTCCGGCTGTTGGTGAAGGACAGGGAAGCCTGGTGTGCTGCAGTCCATGGGGTTACAAAGAGTCAGACCCAACTGAGCAACTGAACTCAACTGAACTGGACCTGTTAGAGAAATTCCTCAGGTATGATATTCCCAGAAACTTGTGGGTGGACTTCCTGCTGCACACAATCCCTTTAATGCCCTTTGAAAAAAATCTTATTTGCCACTTTCCCAATCTCCTTCCTCCCCCAACTCATGCAGGTCCTGCCAATGTAATCTGAGCACTGCTGAAGAGAAATAGTCTTCTCTAGTCACATTCCACAACACTGCCATAGCCAGGCAGGCACATACTGCTGTCCTTTTCACCCATGAGGGAAGGCACTGCTACCAGATTAGTCAAACACATGCAGTGTTTTCTTAGGAAATGGGGTGGTACTGGGAAAATTTCTCTTATCGTCATCTCTGCTGCTCCCAAACTCATTTATTTCTTCATTATTTTTGCTTCAAAAGCATCTTGGAATCTTTCTTAAGGAAGGTATCTTCCCATGTCAGTACTCTCCAGGTTTTTCCCTGAATATATCAAGAGGGTTATGAGTAGGTTTGCTGGTTCCTCTGGTGATGTCTGTCTGCCTATTTCCGGATGCACAAGTGGGAGAGACTCCTCCAGAGTTCCTTGGCTTATGATGTTAGGTGGCAAAACACCCACAAAGGTGTTTTAGTCTGTGGGTGCATGTCTAAATCATTGTTTAGAAATACGGATAATGAGGAAGAATGTCTTATGCAACTATCATCATCACATCACTCCTTTTTGGTTGTTTCTCTTCCCTTGCAAATATGTTTTACTTTGATGTACTCCCACTTGTTGATTTTTGCTTTTGTTGCTTGTAATAAATTATTATAGTCAGGATTTTTTGTGGTTGTGCCATATAGTGTTTTATAAAATAGGAAAGTAGCATCTTGATTTTGTCAGGAGAACAGTATTAAATATTCTATGTATATGACTTCTCTGTAGCTCAAACGGTAAAGAATCTGCCTGCAATTCAGGAGACCAGGGTTCAACCCCTGGGTTGGGAAGATCCTCTGGAGAAGGGCAAACTGACATCCTTAAATCTGATTTTAAAAGCAATTTTTAATAGTGTTCTTAAGCCAGCACATTTCAGTTTTCTCCTTTTATCTCTTCTTTATCTTTCTTTCCTTTCCACTACTCAGCCTTTCTCCTTTCTATCCTTTGTTGTTTCTTTGTTCTTTTCCTATCTTGTATTTTACCATACCAAATTACTTCTATTACCCACATAAAATTATTTTCCAAAAAACAGAATCCACAAATGTTTCTTTTTCATGGAATAGCCACTAGTTAACTAGCCACAGATAGTATGAGTTATAGAATATTGTTTGTATTTATTTATTTATTTTAATTGGAGGCTAATTCCTTTACAATAATGTAGTGGTTTTTGCCATACATTGACATGAATCAGCCATAACAAGTATCATATCAGTGAAAACTATTTTCCTTAAAAATAAATGTGTAGTTAAAAATGAATATGTTCTCAACATAATCTGCAAAAGTAACATTATTTTCCTAAAAATAACTCAAACACTAAGTTTATAGTAAATCAATGCAAATAGGCACAAACATTACCAAGTAAAGTTATTTTACTGTACTGATTAGTTATAAACAACATTAGCAGTAATGGAAGCAAAGTAGACTTTCCACAATAACTATAATAGGAAAATTACAGTGAAAATTTCTTCTAAATTTCATTGGAAGTTCTGTTTGAGAGCTTGGGAACGGAGGAAATTAGAGAATCCAAAGTTTCTTTGGTCATAATAGATGGCATAGGTACCCTATGCCATTACCAGTGCGTTCTCTTGGCAAAACTTTATTAGCCTTTGCCCTGCTTCATTCTGTACTCCAAGGCTAAATTTGCCTGTTATGCCAGGTGTTTCTTGACTTCCTACTTTTGCATTCCAGTCCCCTATAATGAAAAGGACATCTTTTTTGGGTGTTAGTTCTAAAAGGTCTTGTAGGTCTTCATAGAACCGTTTAACTTCAGCTTCTTCGGTGTTACTGGTCGGGGCATAGACTTGGATTACTGTGATATTGAATGGTTTGCCTTGGAAACGAACAGAGATCATTCTATCATTTTTGAGATTGCATCCAAGTACTGCCTTTCGGACTCTTTTGTTGACCATGATGGCTACTTCATTTCTTCTAAGGGATTCTTGCCCACAGTAGTAGATATAATGGTCATCTGAGTTAAATTCACCCATTCCAGCCCATCTTAGTTCGCTGATTCCTAGAATGTCGACATTCACTCTTGCCATCTTCTGTTTGACCACTTCCAATTTGCTTTGATTCATGGACCTAACATTCCAGGTTCCTATGCAATATTGCTCTTTACAGCATCGGACTTTGCGTCTATCACCAGTTACCTCCACAGCTGCGTATCGTTTTTGCTTTGGCTCCATCCAATCATCTTTCTGGAGTTATTTCTCCACTGATCTCCAGTAGCATATTGGGCACTTACTGACCTGGGGAGTTCATCTTTCAGTGTCCTATCTTTTTGCTTTTTCATACTGTTCATGGGGTTCTCAAGGCAAGAATACTGAAGTGGTTTGCCATGCCCTTTTCCAGTGGACCACATTCTGTCAGACCTCTCCACCATGACCCATCCATCTTGGGTGGCCCCACACGGCATGGCTTAGTTTCATTGAGATAGACAAGGCTGTGGTCCGTGCGATCAGGTTAGCTAGTTTTCTGTAAATTTAGTTTCAGTGTGTCTGCCCTTTGATGCCCTCTTGCAACAATTACCATCTTACTTGGGTTTCTCTTACCTTGGACGTGGGGTATTTCTTCACAGCTGCTCCAGAAAAGTGCTGGACTCTACACGTTGACATCACCAGATGGTCAACACCGAAATCAGATTGATTATATTCTTTGCAGCCAAAGATGGAGAAGCTCTATACAGTCAGCAAAAACAAGACCGGGAGCAGACTGTGGCTCAGATCATGAACTGCTTATTGCCAAATTCAGAATTAAATTGAAGAAAGTAGGGAAAACCACTAGTCCATTCAGGTATGACCTAGATCAAATCCCTTATGAGTATACAGTAGAAGTGACAAATAGATTTAAGGGACTAGATCTGATAGACAGAGTGCCTGATGAACTATGGACAGAGGTTCGTGACATTGTACAGGACACAGGGATCAAGATAATCCCCATGGAAAAGAAATGCAAGAAAGCAAAATGACTGTCTGAGGAGGTCTTACAGATAGCTGGGAAGAGAAGAGAAGCAAAAAGCAAAGGAGAAAAGGAACGATATTCCCATCTGAATGCAGAGTTCCAAAGAATAGCAAGGAGAGATAAGAAAGCCTTCCTCAGGGATCAATGCAAAGAAATAGAGGAAAACAACAGATTGGGAAAGACTAGCGATCTCTTCAAGAAAATTAGAGATACCAAAGGAACATTTCATGCAAAGATAGGCTCGATAAAGGACAGAAATGGTATGGACCTAACAGAAGCAGAAGATATTAAGAAGAGGTGGCAAGAATACACAGAAGAACTGTACTGAAAAGATCTTCACGACCCAGATAATCACGATGGTGTGATCACTCACCTAGAGCCAGACATCCTGGAATGTGAAATCAAGTGGACCTTAGAAAGCATCACTACGAACAAAGCTAGTGGAGGTGATGGAATTCCAGTTGAGCTATTTCAAATCCTGAAAGATGATGCTGTGAAAGTGCTGCACTCAATATGCCAGCAAATCTGGAAAACTCAGCAGTGACCACAGGACTGGAAAAGGTCAGTTTTCATTCCAATCCCACAGAAAGGCAATGCCAAAGAATGCTCAAACTACCGCACAAATGCACTCATCTCACATGCTCGTAAAGTAATGCTCAAAATTCTCCAAGCCAGGCTTCAGCAGTACATTAACCGTGAACTTTCAAGCTGGTTTTAGAAAAGGCAGAGGAACCAGAGGTCAAATTGCCAATATCCTCTGGATCATCAAAAAAGCAAGAGAGTTCCAGAAAAACATCTATTTCTGCTTTATTGACTATGCCAAAGCCTTTGACTGTGTGGATCAAAATAAACTGTGGAAAATTCTGAAAGAGATGAGAATACCAGACCATCTGACCTGTCTCTTGAGAAACCTGTATGCAGGTCAGGAAGCAACAGTTAGAACTAGACATGGAACAACAGAACAGTTCCAAATAGGAAAAGGAGTACGTCAAAGCTGTACATTGTCACCCTTCTTATTTAACTTATATGCAGAGTACATCATGAGAAACGCTGGGCTGGAAGAAACACAAGCTGGAATCAAGATTTCCGGGAGAAATATCAATAACCTCAGATATACAGATGACACCACCCTTACGGCAGAAAGTGAAGAAGAACTAAAGAGCCTCTTGATGAAACTGAAAGAGGAGAGTGAAAAAGTTGGCTTAAAGCTCAGCATTCAGACATCTAAGATCATGGCATCTGGTCCCATCACTTCATGGGAAATAGATGGGGAAACAGTGCAAACAGTGTCAGACTTTATTTTTTGGGGCTCCGAAATCACTGCAGATGGTGATTGCAGCCATGAAATGAAAAGATGTTTACTCCTTGGAAGGAAGGTTATGGCCAACCTAGATAGCATATTTAAAAGCAGAGACACTACTTTGCCAACAAAAGTCCGTCTAGTCAAGGCTATGGTTTTTCCAGTGGTCATGTATGGATGTGAGAGTTGGATGGTGAAGAAAGCTGAGCGCCGCAGAATTGATGCTTTTGAACTGTGGTGTTGTAGAAGACTCTTGAGAGTCCCTTGGACTACAAGGAGATCCAACCAGTCCATCCTAAAGGAGATCAGTCCTGGATGTTCATTGGAAGGACTGATGTTGAAGCTGAAACTCCAATACTTTGGCCACCTCATGCGAAGAGTTGACTCATTGAAGAAGACCCTAATGCTGGGTAGGATTGGGGGCAGGGGGAGAAGGGGACGACAGAGGATGAGATGGTTGGATGGCATCACCAACTCGATGAACATGGGTTTGGGTAGACTCTGGGAGTTGGTGATGAACAGAGATGCCTGGCGTGCTGCAATTCATGGAGTTGCAAAGAGTCGGACACGACTGAGTGACTGAACTGAACTGAACCCTATGCCATTAAAAAACAATGTTGGCTAAATACTAGTATGCCCCATTTTTTTCTAACAGCATTTACACTTACTCATTATGTTGTTGTAGGTAAAGTCTAGAAGAAAAATTTTGAAAATACAGTACAATTTGAGATTGATTCAAGATTTTTAAGAATCATTTTTGAACAAGGAATTTTATATTTGTTTCTGAACAAAAGATTAGATATTTGGGTAGTATTGCGGCCATGTCCTCCAAGCTTACTCCTGACTTATTCTTTGGGCTTCTACTTCAAAAACGTAAGATTCACCTTCTCAAGAATATGCTGCTATCTGTTAATAAAATAGTATGGTAAAATACAATCAAATCATGTTTTTAATAGTTCGAAATTATATTCTGACACAGTGACTAAGCAAAATGAAAGATAAAAGATTGCTTATCCATTTAGTACATCCACGTATATTGAATTCATACATGTAAGTTCATGTTTTTAAAAATTATACATAAATATTTTCTATACATTCCACAGGAAGGTTGGTAAAGTTACATCACAGTATAAATAAAGCACTTATGTTAGTGAGGTCTTTGTACAGTTGATCAAGACACATATGGCACAAGTAGGAAACTAATAGGTATATTTTAAGCACTTTAAGGGAGAATTGTAACACATTTATGATCAGGAATAGCAAGTACATTATTCATCTTACCATTTTAAACAGACTGATATTGAAGTTTATGAAAATGCCATCTCTCTAACATCTACAAATATCCATAACAGTAGCTCACGAACTCTATTTGGCAGAGTAATAACAGTTTCAATTACTTGCCTTTTAAATATCAAATGTCAAGTCTGAACAGTGAAACTGTCAAACTGTCAAAAATATATACCATAGGCATTTCTTTCTTATCATTGTTATGAAGTATGTAAATATAGCACAGCAATTCTCTTCATAGAGCTAACACTATTTCTTCCTCCTGAGTAATAACATCTTTCAGAGTGAAAGATGATGAAATAAACTCTGTACTTAAATGCATTTTTCTTCTGGGATTGGTACAAATAAGAATTTCAGATCTGCTGGTGGATTGATTAATTTATTTGGCATTTCTTTTTCTAAGCATATAAATGAATTGAAAAGTGTTCATTTTGTTGATCTTGGGAGAAGAAACTTAAGATTATGAAAGTAATTCAGCCTACGAACAAGTTTCCTGATGTGGCACCCATTATGTCACAGAATTGACATGGCTCATGGCTCAAATAATAATTATGTGAAAAGAAATCATATGAATATCTTGCTTCATTTAGGCTGGACCAAAGTTCTATTAGGCACAAGAAACTTGTGCTGAGGCTAGTTTCACTACCAATAGAACTACTTAACTTTGTATATTCTGAGCTAAAAAATGAAGATATTTCATTGTTTTAATGGAAAGCTATGACCAACCTAGACAGCATATTAAAAAGCAGAGACAATACTTTGCCAACAAAGGTCCATCTAGTCAAGGCTATGGTTTTTCCAGTGGCCATGTATGGATGTGAGAGTTGGGCTATAAAGAAAGCTGAGCTCAGAAGAATTGATACTTTCGAACTGTGGTGTTGGAAAAGACTCTTGAGAGTCCCTTGGACTGCAAGGAGATCTAACCAGTCCATCCTAGAGGGGATCAGTCCTGGGTGTTCATTGGAAGGACTGATGTTGAAGCTGAAACTCCAATACTTTGGCCACCTGATGGGAAGAGCTGACTCATTGGAAAAGATCTTGATGCTGGGAAAGATTGAGGGCAGGAGAAGAAGGGGACGACAGAGGATGAGATGGTTGGATGGCATCACCGACTCAATGGACATGGGTTTGGGTGGATTCCGGGAGTTGATGATGGAGAGGTAGGCCTGGTGTGCTGTGGTTCATGGGGTCGCAAAGAGTTGGACACGACTGAGCAACTGAACTGAACTGAACTGAAATAACATCAGAAGGCACAGAAATGGAAAGAGTTATGAAAGAGTTGGAATTCCTGTTACTTTTTTTGGTACTAATTGTGAATTTCAGAGTTTCTTATTGTCATTAAACATTTTTAGAAATTAAGAGCAGATAATATATGTGGAATTCTCCAGGCAAATTATCACATTGATATGAATTACTTGTGTGAATAACAATGTAATACATTTTAAGAATATACATAGTACTATCAGCTACTTTCTCAAAGAATAGTATATGGCCTCTGATCATGATTGCTACTAATGAGTTGGACTTGGAAACTTGTAAATGAAAATTTGTAGATTGTTAATGTCCATATTATGAGAACTATGCCTAAGGGCAGGATATTTAATTTTAAGCCTATCACTAGATCATTAGGCTCTCAAGCAAATGGCTTTTATTACACGTTTATTCTGAAAAGTGCTACTTTTCTATCACTTCTCTATCTTCACTTCTCTATCTCTTAATTCATCTTCTTGTCCTGACAGCTTGGGAAGTTATGTTATAATACCACATGTAACATGCTTTTTACTATAGCTCTGATTGCAAATGTAATTCTGTAAGCTGAGATTTATGAACAGTTGTCACGATACTGTTCAAGATGAAAAGATGAATTAACAAATGCATTTTTAAAAAGTCATCAGTAAAAGCTCTGTAGTTGTGAAGTTAAATTAAATGTAATTAATGACATTATACAACTTTTTCTTACTATAGAAGAAAGCCCTTGAGCACCTATAGTTTTTCTAGCTGAGATATTGACTAGTTCTAAAAAAGTCCCTGTTAGTTATATAAATTTCCCATTGTTAAAGTGTTGTAAGAATTTGCTGGAAATATTTTTGTATGTCAATGTCAGATTGGCTGATTATTTTAAAAGTGTCAATGGGATGGGAATGGTCAACTCATTTAGATATTTATTCTGAAAATATGCTTTGATTTTTTGAAATTCTGAAGACATTTTTTTGTTTGGTTTTATTTTTTAACTTTTCTGTACTTAAAGAAATAAGTAAACACAAATATATATATATATGCATATGATATAGCCAACAAATTCATTTTTCTGAAATTGATAATGTCGGTTTCTGCCATACATCAACATGAATCAGCCATAGGTATACAGTCTTTGGTCTTTCTGTGCATTCCCATGAAAGAGAAGATAAATTAAAACAAACACAAATACCAGTTATTATTCAAATAAAAAATATGGAAAGTATGTGTTCCCTTCTCAGGACAGTTTTTCTGCTCAGATAACCTATCTCTCACACAGAACTTCACAAGAGAAGCAGTTTGATTTGTATCAAAAGACCTTCATTTACATATTTAAAGTAACTCACCATACAGTTCAATCTGTTTGGTAAACCACTAGAACCATTAATAAGATTATTTACACTGTCTTATTAAGTGAAGCAAGGCTTCCTGGTAGCTCAGTGATAAAGAATACACTTGCCAATGAAGGAGACATAGATTTGATCCCTGGGTCAGGAAGATGCCCTGCAGAAAGAAATGGCAACCTACTCCAGTATTCTTGCCTGGAGAATCCCGTGGACATAAGAGTCGGACATGACTTAGTGACTGTACAACAACAGCAAAATATGAAGTGAAACAAGTTTCACTACCATTGTCACTACATAAAATGTTATATTTCTGAGCTCAGAAAAAGAAAACATTTCATTGATATAAATAAAATTATTTATTCAGGCAATTATTAAGCAAGTAATTCAGCAAATTGTTAAGTAAAGTAGTCTTCATAACACAGTTGGCTCCTCTGGCTTGAACATATTTGAAGTATAATCAGAAAACCTATTTCTTACTACTTTAATCAACTTCTATTGTATATGCTGGACAGTCTCAAAATTATCCAATTGCTCAGAAATGTAAGCTATTAATATATTTCCTTAAATCAGTCACAGGAAATTATTCTTGTGAGAAAGTAAAAAAGGTTGGGGAGAAGCCCCTCTGCAAAATATATGTTATTTTGGATCTGACTAAATGATATGGAATATAATTATTGCAATCTGTAACTTATCAAAACAAATACACACACATTCTCATGCACACAGGAATGACTTTATTTATGAAAACATCTAGTCTTCCCCCACCTTGTGACCTCACTTGAAATTTTAAGTGACTGAAAAAACCAATTTGTTTTAAAAAACACTAGAGATGTATACATCTCAGAGAGAATGCTAACCAGTTTAGATTCACTCTATAGTTGGAATCATAAACTCTTTTTCTATCTTCATGGGAAGTAAGAACAGTTTACCTTTTTCCTTTGGTTATCATTTATCATTTGGTCATCATGATGAATATTATGCTACTTGTCTCTTTTTTTATCTCCAGGCTGAATAATTGCAAAATTTTAAACGTGTTTTGTTTTCCCTATTTTTCTAGTTATTTCCTTGAGTATGAAATTCTTATTGAACTGTTTCCAATCCACTACATCTTTACTTAAAGAATCTTAGCAAGTCATTGCTTATCTTTTCTGAATTTGCCAAAGGATAAAAACAAAACAAAACAAACAAACAAAAAAACCTGAAGTTTGGCTAATATGGATTCTTTCATTCAGCAGATGGGTACATAAAATCTACTGTATGCTGAGAACTATTTCAGGGGCCAAGGATACAGTAGTGTATAAGATAGACATATGCATGGAATTTACAATTGACTGGGACTTACACGTAATGTAGGTCTTAAAAATTCTTTATTAAATAGCAATGTTGATTATAATCCAGTTTGTCATCCATGTGATCTCTCAGTTGCCATCCCCTATCTTTAATCTATGATGATAGTCAAATGAAAGGAGGGAATGGTGACACTACTGAGTTTACCACACAGAGTGGTCATTGAAAATTGACTGGTGATAATAGAATATTAGTATTGTGCGAAATCTGAGAGTCATATCCCTTTATGTTTGTCAGCCATTGTCAATTCTCTCCATTACTGAACTTAAATAATAGTATGTGTGCCCTGAAACCATCGCCAACACAGACAGGGAGGAAAATGTTTTTTTTTTCCAAAGGGGGCAAAATTAGCATTACAAACACTTTTTATGCATGGTTTTAAAACTGCTGCCTGGAATGATTGCTGCAAGCTACTTGAAGACTCCATCCTGAGAATCTCAGTGAAAGCTAGTATAAGGCACAATGCATTTTCAAAGGTGTTATTTTGCAAATATCTTTATAAAGTAGAAGGGCCAAGAACAATAATGCTTTAGTAGAGGTTTTTCAGAGTAAAAGAACATTCAAATGCATTCAGATAGCAAACACTTAATTTTAAAACTTTATGTTTTTATTACTGAAAAATAAATTATGAAAAGAAATGTGATTCAAACATAGTGTTAAGAACCAGCTTCCTCATATTCTCTAATATAGACTGGTGGATGGGGGAATTTGAGATGAAGATGTGAAACTGTATCTAAACCATTTTGTTAAATCAATTAATTATGAAATCAATAATTTTTATTTGAAATTAGGCATAGTATTTTACAGAACTTAAATAATTACTGTAAGAGAAAACTAGATAGATTGAAAGATTCACGTAAAAAGTGTTTTTTATAATATAGTTATATGATTATAAAAATTTTATAAATATAAGATAAAATAATATATTTTGTTTTTATCACAACAAAATTAGCATACTAAAATAAAATACATTTACAATATTTTTTTCTCTCTCTCTGACTTACTTCACTTTGTATGACGGACCCTAGGTCTATCCACATCTCTACAAATGACCCAATTTTGTTCCTTTTAATGACTGAGTAATAAATATTACATTGTGTATAGGTACCACATCTTCTTTATCATTTATCTGTTGATGAACGCTGAGGTTGCTTCCAAGTTCTAGCTCTTGTATATTAACACATGTACGTGGAATCTAGAAAAATGGTAGAGATGAACTTATTTTCAGGGCAGAAATGTAGGCAAGATTTAGGGAATGGATGGGTGAACACGGGGGTAAGGGGGATGAATTGGGAACTTGGGAATGACCTATGTGCACCAACATGTGTATAAAAGGTAGCTCATTGGAACCTGCTGTATAGTGCAGGGAGCTCAGTTGTGTGCTCTGTGGTAACCTAGATGGATGGGATTGGGGGTGAAGTGGGAAGTAAGCTCAAGAGGGAGTAGATATATGTATACATATAGCTGATTCACTTCGTTATACAGCAGAAACGAATACAACATTGTAAAGCAACTATACCACCAATTTAAGAAAAGCATTTAGCATTCTCAAATGTTCTGTCAAGAATATGTGAAAGTCGTTCAGTTGTGTCCGACTCTTTGTGACCCTATGAACTATATACAGTCCATGGAATTCTCTAGGCTAGAATACTGGAATGGGTAGCCTTTCCCTTCTCCAAGGGATCTTCACAACCCAGGGATCGAACCCAGGTCTTCCTCACTGCAGGCAAGTTCTCTACCAGCTGAGCTATAGGTGAAGCCCACTATTGGGGAGGGAGAGGGACAAAAATTTTTATAACGTGTAGACAAAAACAATCACAATATTAGTTACGAATGCTTTCAAGAAAAGAAAACAAGGCAAGGGATAACTTTTGATAAGGTGTTTCTAGAGTAAATGACACAATCAAATGAGATAGTAAGTCTTCCAGGTACCAGAAGGATATTGCCCATGTGCTCAAGGAGTTTCAACTCAGTTGCCTTGGTAAAGTGTGGCAAGTCAAATAACAGTGCAAGCTTTTAATTCACAAGACCATCAATCCATGATAAATCATACATTTTAGTTTTCATCACAATCATCTAAAAAGGAAGAATTCCCTGAAGTAGGACAAGAAGAAGCAAAATGTGCAGCTTCGTTTTTAGATACTGGGCCTAAACCTCAAAGCATAACAGATTGAGTTGAAGCAGATACCTCAGAAGTATAAAATTCACACCAAACATATGTACACATCCATTCTGATTTGTTTCTGTCCTTCCTATTAATACCCTCAGTCTTTCTCTGGTTCCTTTGTTGTCAAAAGCCCTGGTCCTAGTATCTAAGTTCTAAAAATTTGAGCATCTTTTCTTAGTTGAAGTCTTGGTTATTAAAATCTATTTTATTATCAATATATAAGATATTGTATTAATTATATATAACTAATGTATAATATATATTATTAACCATACTAATGCTAATAATAATATCAGCAGCTACTGACATTTAATAGGTGGCTATTATATGTCAAGGCACATTTGCGAATATTATTTCATTCCATCTTCACACTTTCAGGAAAATAGGTATTATTTTTATCCCAATTTTAGTTTATGAAGACTCTCAAGAGTCTTCTCCAACACCACAGTTCAAAAGCATCAATTCTTCGGTGCTCAGCTTTCTTTATACTCCAACTCTCACATCCATACATGACTACTGGAAAAACCATAGCTTTGATTAGACAGACATTTGTCGGAAAAGTACTGTCTCTGCTTTTTAATATGTTGTCTAGGTTGGTCATAGCTTTTCTTACAAGGGGGGAGTGTCTTTTAATTTCATGGCTTCAGTCACCATGTGCAATGATTTTGGAGCTCCCCAAAATAAAGTCTGTCACTGTTTTCATTGTTTCCCCATCTATTTGCCATGAAGTGATGGGACTGGTTGCCACGATCTTAGTTTTCTGAATGTTGAGTTTTAAGTCAACTTTTTCATTCTCCTCTTTCACTTTCATCAAGAGGCTCTTTAGTTCTTCTTCGCTTTCTGCCATAAGAGTGGTGTCATCTGCGTATCTGAAGTTATTGATATTTCTACCAGCAATCTTGATTCCAGCTTGTAAGTCATCCAGCCTGGCATTTCTCATGATGTACTCTGCACATAAGTTAAATAAGCAGGATGATGATATACAACCTTGACGTACTCCTTTCCCGATTTGGAACCAGTGTTGTTGCATGTCCAGTTCTAACTGTTGCTTCCTGACCTGCATACAGGTTTCTCAAGAGGCAAGTGAAGTGGTCTGGTCTTCCCATCTCTTTCAGAATTTTCCACAGTTTGTTGTGATCCACACAGTCAAAGGCTTTACCATAGTCAATAAGGCAGAAGTATATGTTTTTCTGGAACTCTCTTGCTTTCTTGATGATCCAACAGATGTTGGCAATTTGATCTCTGGTTCCTCTGCCTTTTCCAAATTCACCTGGAACATCTGGAAGTTCATGGTTCACGTATTGTTGAAGGCTGGCTTGGAGAATTTTGAGCATTACTTTGTTAGGGTGTGAGATGAGTGCAATTGTGCAGTAGTTTGAGCATTGTTTGGCATTGCCTTTCTTTGGAATTGGAATGAAAACTGACCTTTTCCAGTTTTATGGCCACTGCTGAGTTTTCCAAATTTGCTGGCATATTGAGTGCAGTTCTTTCTCATAGTCGTCTTTTAGGATATGAAATAGCTCAATTGGAATTCCATCACCTCCACTAGCTTTGTTTTCAGTGATGCTTCCTAAAGCCCACTTGACTTCTCATTCCAGGATGTCTGGCTCCAGGTGAGTGATCACACCATCGTGATTATCTGAGTCATGAAAGTCTTTTTTGTATAGTTCTTCTGTGTATTCTTGCCACCTCTTCTTAACATCTTCTGCTTCTGTTAGGTCCATCCCATTTCTGTCCTTCATTGTGCCCATCTTTGCATGAAATGCTCCCTTGGTATTGCTAATTTTGTTGAAGAGATCTCTAGTCTTTCCCATTCTATTGTTTTCCTCTATTTCTTTGCATTGATCACTGAGGAAGGCTTTCTCATTGGAGAAGGCAAAGAAAAACCACTTTAGTATTCTTGCCTTGAGAACCCAGTGAACAGTATGAAAAGGTGTACAGTATAGTGATTCAGTATGTTCACAGATTATATTTCATTAAATGTTTTTACAAGATAATGGCTATATGAAGTTGGATCCTTACCTTCCACTGTTAAAAAAAAATCTCAAAATGAATCAAACCCTAAATGTAAGAACAAACATGTAAAACTCTCAGAAGAAAACATAGATATAAATTTTTGTTCTATTGCTGTGTATTCTATAGATGTCTGGATGATTTATAGTGTTGTTGTTCTTGATTTAAGTCTAGTTGATTTATAGTGGTGTTCAAGTTCTCTGTTTCTTTGCTGATCTTCTGTCTAGTTGTTTTATTTAGTATTGGAAATAGGATATAGATGTTTCCAACCCTTATTAAATTATCATTTTTTCCTTCATTCTTGTTTGAACCAGATTAACAATTAAAATTCAGGAACACCATTTCAGAAAGCTCAGAGAACTGTTCCACCCATTAGAGGTCAAGGCACGTTACGTAAGTTTTTTTGAGACAGAGAGCTGGACATGAAATGACAGTTTACGCAATCCAGAATCAAGTGCTGCTGTGACCCCTTACAAGATCAAGTAGGAATGTTATCTTTAAAGGAGTTGTCCTGTTGGTGCTAAGACAATGTTGTTTTTTATGGTTGAGCAGGTATTTCTGTTGATCAGGGAGGTCTGGCTGATGCATAATGCAGATACACAATGTACAATAGGAAGAAGAGAGGAGGCCAAAGGGCAGAAAAAAAATTGTATGTTTAAATTTTTGTCTTGCCATAAAATATGAATTTTATTACACAAGTACTTATATAAGTGTTATATCTTTAAATATATTAACTCTTTTATCATTATAAAATGTCTCTCTATATTTCTTGTGAAATTTGGTGTTTTAAAGTTCTTTGTGTGTGATATTATTAATAGTACATCCACTCCAGTTTTCTTGCTTTTGCTATTTTTGTGATATCTTAAAGTATCCTTTTACTTTCAATCTGTTAGTATCTTTGAATATAAAATGTGTCTCCTGTACACTTAGTTCATTATTTTTATATGTCTTATAATTTCTCTTTTTTGATTGGATTGTTTATTCACATTTAATATTATTAATAAGACTGAATTTACATCTGCCATATTACTTTTGGGTTTTTTTTTCCCCCATGGTTCTTTTTGCTACCCTATTTCTCCTTTGCTGATTTTCTTTTCACTAAGTGAATATTTATTGTATTTTTTCTACTCCAGAATGGCTATTTGGTTCTTCTTGGTAATTTTTACTTTTTTATTGATATTCTTTATTTGATGCAACATTGCCATTATATACTCTTGTTTCTTTAACCATGCTTTCCTTTAGTTCTGTGAACATATTTATTTAGTGGTACTTTGAAATCTTTCTCTGTCTTTGAGTATGTTATTGTCATTTGCTTGTTTATTTATTTAGTGACTAGCTGGACTATTTTGGGACTATTTTAGTGAAATCTCTCCCTCACCCCCTCCAAGCTATCTACACACACACAGTATTGTCTCTGAAGTTGCTTCTCAGGAAGAAACAGCTTTGGGCATAGCCACGGTCAGTCCTGATGGCAATGGTACTGATAGGTCTCTCTTCTAAGCAGTCTATAACCACACACAGCTGTTACACTGCATTAATTTCTGGCTGATTGCTATATTCTTTACAATAAGGCCCTGAGGCTTAGAGTCCTCTACAAAGTAATCATATAGTGACTTCCTGTGAGGATTGTTTTCTGAGGCCAAAATCTGCTACTTGTTCTCATACCAGGAGTGCTCCTCTCAGTCATTTTACTCCTCTGTTGTGTCCTGCAAGCCTACAGTCTGGGCTTTACATTCCCAGCTGCCTGGCCTGTGAAGGCCAAGTCGTTCGGGGGCAGCTGGTCGACCTGGTGGCACATCTGGACTTCACATTTAGATCCATAAATCTCCTCCCAGTTGCTTTTCACTACAGCCTCAACTGTGCTTGAGAGCACCTTTAGATTTAAACTTCTTCAAGCTCTGTTTCAAATGAGGTTAGTTCTTTGGAGAAGAGATTAGGAACTGTTTTACAATCTGCTTCTCCCCCTAGGTAAAATCTCAGAATCTAGCAGTGTCAACCTTTTCTCTGAGTGACACACCCCCACTCACCTCCCTCCCCCTTTCTTGGAGCTAAGCGCTCAGTGGAGAAAGTAGCCTGAAATCCTCTCGGTTTGCCTCTCTGCTGTGCTGTGCTTAGTTGCTTAGTCGTTTCTGACTCTTCGCGACCCCATGAACTGCAGCGTCCCAGGCTCCTCTGTACATGGGGATTCTCTAGGCAAGAATACTGGTGGGTTACCATGCCGTCCACCAGGGGATCTTCCTGACCCAGGGATCCAACCCAGGCCTCCCCCATTGCAGGCGGATTCTTTACCAACTGGTGCTTCCCTGATAACTTAATTGGTAAAGAATCCGCCTGCAATGCCGGAGACTCCATTTCAATTCCTGGGTCAGGAAGATCCACTGGAGAAGGGACAGGCCACCCACTCCAGTATTTTGGGCCTGGAGAATTCCATAGACTGTATAGTCCATGGAGTCACAAAGAGTCGGATGACTGAGCGACTTTCACTTCACTTCTTTACCATCTGAACCACCAGGGAAGCCCAAGAATACTGGAGTGGGAAGCCTATCCCCTTCTCCAGGGGAACTTCCCTACCCAGGAATCGAACCCGAGTTTCCTGCATTGCAGGCAGATTCTTTACCATCTGAGCTATCAAGGAAGCCTGGGTTTGCTTCTACTTGCGTGAAACTACTGCCGCACCAGTTAGGGGAGAGCTATATGGGGTCTGGAATTTTCAGCATGTCCTGCCCAAGGTTCCATTCCACCAGCAGCAGAAGGAAGCCCATACATTTTGACTGAACTCACTTGAGTCTCAGCAACCAGCAGCTGGGGACAGGATTAGAAAAGTTTATGCTCTTTTCCTTCTGGGTAGAAAGGTCTGGGCTGAGAGCTGGAAGAGAGATAGCCTTTTGCTTTTGGCTGCAACAGTCTGAAGTGGAGTCTTTGCCTCACTTAGCTGGGGGTTGGGAGAAAGGGAGCAGTTGCGGTTCGAATATCACAGACTCTTGTCTTTCCCCCGACTTTTCTTGGTGGTTTAGTTGCTAAGTTGGGTCTGACTCTTGTGACCGCATTGACTGTAGCCCGCCAGGCTTCTCTGTCCATAGAATTTCCCAGGCAAGAATACTGGACTGGATTGCTATTTCCTTCTCCCCAGGATCTTCCCAACCCAGGGTCTCCTGCATGCAGGCAGACTCCTGCACTACAGGCAGATTCTTTACCAACTGAGCTATGACTTTTCTCAGATACTCTTGAATAGATGTATGTTCATTTTCTGTTTGCCTTAGGACCATTTCCAGAAGCTTCAAATGGTTATATGTGTTTTTAAAATATTTTCTACCAGATTCAAAGGACAGTGCATCAGCTGAGTTTCTTATGCTGTCATGCTGGGACTCAATCTAAGTGCTAATGACCTTTAGCCTTTAGAAGAGTGGATACTTTTGCTCTTCAACTTATTCCTAAACGTAATGGATTTTACATAAAAAAGTAATGTTTTATTATCCATTTTATTGCAATGGTCATAGAATGAAGCAAAATACAAGCTTTGCTTTTTTTTAAATTTATGGTAAGAAATTGCTTTCCGTTTTGTTGACATAATTTGTGGTAAAATAATTCCTATTTATACGTAAAAACCGAGTTTTGTTCACGGAGCCAAAGAATGAATTCTGCAAACTCTCAAACACTCACACAGAGAAAGTTTATTTTAGAAGACAGAGATACAACATTCACAGCATAAACACTGAGAGCCCCCAAAAGGTGAGGATTACATCTGTTTATATCTTTACTAGTATTGATCTGCATATTTTTTTGTTGGCTTATGATGTTAATATGTCGTTTTTCACCAATCAGTTTGAATGTTGTAATGTCCAGTTTGTCATTTTTATGGCTTTTCTGGATCCTTCAGTTTCTGTTTCTCCAGATATTGCGATGCCATCCCCCAACCCTTTCTCAAGACCCCAGACCATTATTTAGGGACCAAATGTATGTTTAAGAGCTAGTGGTCTT
The DNA here is from genome assembly GCF_054371585.1 of Giraffa tippelskirchi. Taxonomy (NCBI): domain Eukaryota; kingdom Metazoa; phylum Chordata; class Mammalia; order Artiodactyla; family Giraffidae; genus Giraffa; species Giraffa tippelskirchi. The sequence continues at coordinate 69,074,884 of NC_137289.1, forward strand.
CTTGGTTTTTTTTTTTCCCCCTTGATAAACTGGACAGCAGTTAATGATTGTCTTGTCCTGGGTCTGAATTTTTTATGACCCTCCAGACCAGGGAGGCATTCCTCTGAATGCCTGGAAAGTGGAACAAAGAGTGAGATGCTTACTTGAGGAGATTAAAAAAAAAATTGAAATTAAAAAAAGGAACCAAGGTCTCAAAGTTCTATACTGTCTAGCAATTTCTGCCTCACTACTATCCTACAATGTGCAAAGTAGTGTGTTGAATAATGCTTTTGCACTCTAGTGGTTAAATCAAGAACAGATTACCATTCTTTCATTTATTCATTGACAAAATGTGTAGTGAGTGCAATTATAGCCAAAAAATAGTATAGGATCTAGGTTTAACCTCAAAATGAAAATAGGCATGATTTCTGCCAGCAATAGCATTAGTATTAAATTCAAAGAAAAAATTTGCAAATTACAAAACAGTATGATAAATAGCTATGATAGGCATACAAGCTCACATGAATGTCACCTAACATATAGTGAGCAAACAATTCACAGAGAGTGATACAAATGAAGGGAAAAAGCATGAGCAAATGTATAATCTTAATTGTAATAAAGTAAATGCAAATCAAAATAATGTGATACCAACTTCCAGTCTGAACAAGATGGAGTAGTTTTGGATTCAATTCTTCACACTTGAAAGCCCTGTACTTGCCCAGCTTCAAGACTGAAGGAAGAGCCTGGAGTCAGCAACAGGGATAACAATACTTTAATAGATAGGACATCTTACACGTACTCTGGAGCAAAAGGGTCCTGGAACAACACCTCCCCGTGGAAGGCAGACATGGGCAGGATGCAGCAGCAGTCTTCATTCTCGGTGGGGGAAGGGGGGATAGGAGACTATGAATTATAGGGAGAATTGATGTCAGACAGACACCTCATTACCAGGGAAACCAGCAGAGGGGCAAGGCTCTCATAGCCCCTCAGGCTAAGTGCCTTCATGGGGTGGAAGTCTTCCCCTTTTTAAACTATCAATGGGGAGCCATTCTAATCTAAAGATTAAAATAATCACTAATCACTAGCTCGTGGGGGGTGGGTAGCAAGTATGTAGGTATTTACTGATTAGGCTCCACAGTTAATGGGAAAGGTTGGTCATCCCATAAGTGAGATGCAGGTGAAACAGGGACTGGAGGGACTGGTTGAGCAAGGGATATTGAGAGAAGCAAACAGTTATCTTGGGTGTGCTGATCATACAGGTAGACCCCTTGCTTCTCTTCCACTAAGTCCTCATATAAACCTTGGACATGTACAAAAGGCAATCAAAAAACTGAAAAGGCAGTAAGAAAAAGGTATATCGGTTTGGGACCCCAGGACTGGAAGAGCAACACATCTGAAGGGCATCTTATGTTCTCTTGAGCAACAGAAGAAGGTGCCACAGACCCAGGATTTCTAAGCCCCATACCTAGCTTTAGAAAACAGCTTAGATAGGCTCATTTCTGCATCAAACTACACAAGACAAGGTGAGCCTGGCACTACCAGCAAGGGGGATTGATTGGGAAACCTACCAACATTAAGCAGTCAAAGGAAGTGCTATCATTTTTGCAGGGCCAGGAATTCCCTTCTCCTACTGAGGGATACTGAAGAGGTACAGGCAAGAGAGACCTTGCAAAAACAATGAATCCACTGGGAAAGTCTCCCTGTTCCTGTGTATCTGAGATTCTCTTCTTTTTCTCAGAGACACTAGGAAAACTCTGGGGCACAGACTGAAGGACCATACTCCAACAAGTGGCTTGGCCCAGGAAGCTTTTTCCATCCTCCACGGGCAGAGAGGATCATGCCAAAATAAGCATCCAGCCAGTTTCCATCCTACAGGCCCAAAACTCCATTCATTTGCTGGGAGACAAGGTAGCTGGCAAGCACAAGGGACAGGAAGTACCCAGATATAGTTAATGGTAATTCTCAGAAAATCTCTTTGTTCACGTGGGTCTGAGACTTCTCTTCTCCATCCAAAGACATAAGGTCAGCTGGAAGGCACAGTTAGTATTATCTTGCACAGTCATAGTATTACCAGGGAAGCCTCTTCACCCTAAGGGACCTATGATTTCCTTTTCTCACTGACAGACATCTGGTGGCCTAACCTGATGAAATCCTTTCTGCCCCTTTAGACATCACTAACATAGACAATGGGGGCCCTTGTAGCATCATATTAACTGAGCAAAACAAAATAATACCACAAGGTCTCTGAAAATTAAACCAACATTAGAGCTGCAGCCCAGAAAAATAGACCATAATAGTATGTTTAACAAACAGTGAAGATGTGATGAAGTAAAAGATTTAAATAGAAGCCAGTGTCTCTGCTAACATAGAGAAGAAATATACAACTGATCATACTCAGAACCAAGAAAATTACAACGAGAAAAGACAATCAAGTAATGTCAACATTCAGATGAATCATATATTGATAACTGTTGTATTATCTGATGATTTTGAAACAGTCATCATAAAAATGCTTCGACAATCAATTACAAATTCTCTTGAAATGAATAAATAGAAAAATATAATGACCAAAAAACAACCTCTTTGGATGAACTTTAAGAGGAAAAAATCAGTGAACTTGAGAACAGATTAAAAGAATTCACTACTCTAAACAGCAGAGAGAAAGCAGACTGAAAAAAAAAAGAAAAAGAAAAAAAGGAACAGAGCAGCAGTGTCCTATGGGACAATAACAAAAGATTCAATGTTTACATCATTGGAATCTGCAAAAGAAGGGGAAAACAAGGTCTGAAAGAAAATATAGAGAAATAGTGGATTGAAACATTATTGCTGAGGGACAGTAACTTATAGATTCAAGAAGATAACTAAACTTTAATAGGGTAAACTCAAAGAAATCCACATACCTGTATAATAATTAGACTTCTGAAAATGAGAGAAAACTAAGGACAAACTAATTTAATAATCTTGCAAGTAGCTAGAAAAAAATGATACATTACTGATAGAATACCAATGCTAACAACAGTGGATGTCTCATCAATGAATCATCAAGGCAAGAAGTAAAATGTCACAATAGCCTTGAGGTACTGAAAGAAAACAACTGTTAACCCTGAATCCTATATTCAGTGAAACTATACTTTGCTAATGAAGGGGAAACAAACACATTATCAGATTAAGGAAAACTAAAATAATGTGTCTTTAGGATACCTGTCTTTAAAGGCTACAATAAGTTTGTCAAAAGGAAAGGAAATTATATTTTTAGAAAAATCTTGAAACATTAAGAAGGAAGAACAAAGGAAAGAGTGGAAATATGGATACATAAATGACTTAATGTTTTTCTTCTAGGTTTTCTAAATAAAATCAATGATATTTAAATGTGGGGAAGGTAAAGGAACCTAAATGGAAGTGAGATTTCTATACTTTAATCAAAGTAGTGAAATGTTGATATCAGTAGATTGTTATATATTTGTATTGTAATACCCAAAGCAATCTCTATGAAAAGTGTACACTCAAAAATAATATAAATAAATGAGAAAGAAAAAAAATATGAGGCCTAAATGAACATGTGAGGGGAACTCTTCACAGATCTCAAGAGATCGCTCTCTGAATAGTGCTCTCCTCCTGATACTGTATCCTGTGAATTCTAGTAGACTTGATATCTTAAAATTTTCAGTTATATTTCCTTAACTCGGGGAGAACACCAGGCTTCACCTAGTTCCTTCTCCCTGTAACATGGCCTTTTTAGGTAATTAGAATAGGAACAAGGAGTCCAGAATGGAGGTGGCTAAAAGACAAAGAAGGGAAAAGTCCATGAAAATAGAACAAAAGAAGGTCTGAGTGAGAACCTCAGGTAAAACAAACAGCACTCCTGGGTAGCCCAGTTTATATAGGGCAGGCTCAGTGGGAGGAGGCAAAACATAAAAAGAGGAGCCAAAATTGGGCTGGGGGGCTTCTCTTCTTCTCGCATATTTTGAGTCAGCCCCCCTCATCCTTCGATGATTATTTTCCTTTGCTTTCTAAATAAAGCTGAGCTGTAACACTGGTCCATCTGAGGAAATTACATGGAGCTGTAACACTGGTCTGTCACTTCAAATTTTTGTTGTGACAAGACAGAATCAAGGAAATTACAAACTTCACTGACATCTATGATGCCATTTCTAAGATTTAACCTGGCTGAAACAACCTCAGCTCAGCCCCCACAAGGCAGAGACCAAGCACAGCAGTAGCCCAACTCAGCGAAAGCTCCTGCAGTGGAAGCGGAACACAAAGAAAACCCAGCACAGGGGAACTGACAAGAAGCTCGGCATGCTGGAAATCGGGACAGCAAAAACAAACTGAGCAGAAAGCTCACACGGCTCATTCTCAGATTCCAGAAGACCCCCGGTTAAGGTAGGGGGTCCTTGCTCCTATGGCTGGAAAGACATATGGCTAACAAAATCTTAATTCTTTTACAATCTCTCATTTCTTATTTCCTCGACCCACGCCCCACCATGAACAGGAGAGCAGAAGTGGTGCGATTGAGGGACTCTGACAGGGGTTACTCCTCAGTGTGTCAAGGTGCTGTGCCAAGGATTAGGCCAATGAAAGCTGAGCATATGTCAGGTATTTAGCAGATTTTCCAGCAGGTTATAAAGGGGATTCCTTGGCACGTTTTTCCCACTGCTTTTTCCTCCCTTCCTTCATCTCCTCTCTCCTGGGACTTGAGCCTGGCCAAAACCCATGGTGCCTGGCTTCAGGACCTAGCAAAGCTCAGGCTCTGATATCTCATTGCAAAAATTCAGTTAGAGACACAGCGATAGGTAAGAGGTGAATTTGTTCGGATTCAGAAAGAAGCACACTCCACAGGGTGTGGGCTATCACAGAGGAGAGTGCAGTGGCCATGGAATGTGGTGTGGTTAGTTTTTGCAAGCTGGATGATTTCATATGCTAATGAGTGGGAGGATCATTCCAACAATTGGGGAACCACCCACTCCTTTTGATAGTCCTTGAAACTGTCCTGGCACCTCTGGGTGTGTCATTTAGCTTGCAGATTGAAGATCAAGGTTTAGTTGAATTTGACTTGTCATCTTTGACCCATTTGATTTTAATCCGTTTATGTTATGCTCTTGGGCTATATCAATCTTTCAAAAGTTGTGCCCTGCCCCCTTCTCTCCTGTTTCATGCTCTTTTCCTGAACCCTGTTCCAGCCCACAGTGTTACCTCTACAGTCTTCTGGAGGGACAACCAGAAAATAGCTGGCCCTTGAGAGGGAAATACTGTATAACATCCAATCCCTCTAGATATTCAGGCCTGCATCTTTCATGTTTCCTACAACATGTGCAACAACAGCATCTCTCAGTGAACTTGCTAAGGCAAGTGACAGGCACACAATACCTGCTGGAAGTCCATCTATTGATGGCATCCCTTCAAGGGCAATGGGGCTTCCAGGGATAATGTTTGCCACTTTGGGAGTTAGCCTTTCAGGCTGTTTGGACCCAAACCCTTACCACCCTTCTCCTAAAGTTACAAACATACCCCTCTATCAAATCTCCACTCCACTTTTATGGACCATCTGGTGTGTTGCCTCTTATCAATTTGTTCTTAAGCCACTTACTAACTCCTACAACCAGGACCCTGCCCCCTTGTAGGCAACATTGTTCCACCTTGCTTATTATTAAAATACTCTTAATGCCCCTAACAGGACCAGATAACCCACTCCTTTGTCATTACTTCTGCTATTACCTAAAGTGGGTCTATGACAATGAAATGTTAACCATTGGAGATACCCTAACCTGCTCTTATGGAGGACTAGGGGAGGAAATCTGGAGAAGGAAATGGTAACCCACTCCAGTATTCTTGCCTAGAGAATCCCATGGACAGAAGAGCCTGGTAGGCTGCTGTCCATATTGTCGCACAGAGTCGGACACGACTGAAGTTACTTAGCATGCATGCATGCATTGGAGAAGGAAATGGCAATCTGACCTGCCTCAACCTGCCTGGGGATTCGATCTCCAGGAGGCTGTCTTGCCTCAGCCAGCCTGGGGATCTGCACCCTGACCCAGGGATGCCTGGCTCTCAGGTTGCAACAGTATTGGGTAGGATAAGCTTCAAAAAGACTCTCTGCTAGGGAAGTCCACCCATGGAAATTGAAGGAGGCCTATTAGTTTTTTTTTTTCTTTTCCTCCCTGTCATCACTGTCTTTCAGATGGGAAATATCCAATCCACTTCCCGACAGACACCACTGAGATGCATCCTTGATAACTGGAAGCTGTTAGATCCTCTATCTCTAAGGAGATGTCATTTAAAATTCTTTTGTGCCACTGTGTGGCCATGGTATCCTCTGGGGGACAAGGAACACTGTCCTGAGGACGGGAGTTTAAATTACAATACCATCCTGCAGCTAGACTTATTCTGCAAAAGACAAGGGAAATGGACAGAGATCCCCATGTCCAAATTTTCTTCCAACTAAGAGATATGAAGTCACTCTGTCTTAAGTATGGGATTGTTGTATGCCCTAAAAGTGAGCCTACTAGGCAAATGGTGTTAGGCACAGACAACCAAGGGAAGGAAGCCCCCCTTGAAGGCTCACTTCCCATGACTCCCGAGTTGCCTGGTGCTCCTTCCTTGTATCCAAACATGCCCCCATATCCAGGAGCACCCCCTCCACAAAAGCCAACTCGAGTATGTCCCTTAGTCGAAACTGGAGGAGAATTCGGACCAACCCAGGTCCATAAGCCCTTCTCCTTCTTAGAACTAAGACATATCAAACAAGACCTGGGAAGCTATACAGATGATTCAGGCAAATATATAGATACATTCCAACACATTACTGAGAGAGTCAATTCCTAGGCAGGTCGATAAGAAGTCTGGAGTCCCCAGGGAGGAGAGAGAGGTCTAGGGCTCTCAAGGAGGAGATAGAGGTCTGGAATTCTCAAGGAGGAGGAAAGGACAAACATTTTTTCCCCTTCTACATTCGTTAGTCACATAAATTTATTTTTTTTCTTTAACCTGGGAACTGATGATTACACGACAAACAAACTCTGTACTAAGGGTTGTGTAATGACAATGTATCCTGCTTGAGGACAGTTTCTCCTTCCTGAAAACCTTCTGGCTAATCCTGTTATCTTAAAATGTAAATTGTGGGAGTAGGTCTGTTAAAATTTTTACAACCTTGAAACATTCTTTTGATGTGTTGTAACAATTAATTTAAAAAGTATATAACTCCCTTGCTAACACTAGTGAGGGGGGCACTCTCTATCCCCCTTCTGATGTCTATGTCAGAAGCTTTCTCTGTCCCTTTTTATACTTTAATAAAACTCTGCTATACAAAATCTCTTGAGTAATCAAGCCTGGTCCCTGGTCTCAAAGCTAAATCTTCTTCTTAGGAGATCATGAATCTGGCGTCGTTCACCATAAGCTATCATTACCTTGGCTTTTGACTTGACATGAAAGGACATCACGGTCATATTTAGTCAAACTTTATCTGACCTTGAGCATGCTAGGGTCTTAAAGGAAGCCTGAAGGTATGCTATGGGGTTTTACATGTCAAGCAATAAATGCCCAATAGGGGAAACTGCGGTTCCCTCCTCAGATCCTAATTGGAATTATAATGACCCTGAGCACATCTGTGAAAGGGATCATTTTCTGATCTGTGTGAAGGCAGGACTGAAAGCAGCCCAGCAAAAAGTAATCAGCTATGCCCGGGTCTCAGCAATAACTCAGGAACCCAACGAGAACACTATTGTCTTTCTGGAAAGGCTAAAAGAAGCCCTCCAAAAGTTAACCAATCTGGACTTAGACTCTTATGAGGGACAGGTGATTTTAAATGAAAAATTCCTGTCCCAATGTGCATCAGACACCAGGATAAAGTTACAACAGCTACAGTAGCAGGACCCTGCTGCCTCTTTAGAAGAGATGGTCCAGACAGCCATCAACAGTTGTTTTATGGCAGAGAACAGGAGAGGGAGGCCAAGGCCCAGGAAAGGGAGAAAAGGAAGCTGTAGTCCCCCTCCATCCCATAGTACCTAATCCTTATGTGATCTTGGGAGAAATCCCACCCAGTCCCAAGTGGTTTACAGACTTGGATCTCAAAGATGCATTCCTTTGCATGTCACTGGCTAAAGAATCCCAATATCTTTGTGCCTTCGAGTGGGAGGCTCCAGGAGAAAAACATCAACAGATGATTTGGACCTCAGTGGTTCAGAGATAACCCCCACCTATTTGGGCAGGCTCTTGGCTGGGATCTCCTAGATCTGGACCTGGGACCTAATGGGAAAATATTACAATACATAGATGACCTACTAATCTGCTCTCCAGATGAGAAAAATGCCTAACAACATGCAATTCAGGTTTTAAACTTTTTGGCGGAGAAGGGATATAAAGTCTCCCATGCTAAGGCACAGATGGTCAAAACAAAGTCACTTACCTGAGAGTTCAGATTACACACGGGTCCAGGGGGCTGTCCTCTGATCTAGTACCAGGAATCCTCCAGTTTCCCTCCCTTATGACTTGAAAACAACTGAAAACTTTCCTGGGGCTAACTGGGTATTGTAGAATCTGGATACCCAACTATGGTCTAATTGCCCAGCCCTTATATGAAAGCTTGAAGGAACGGGATGATTCAATCCCACTGATGTGGGGAACTCCTTAAAAGAAGGCAGAGGCTACACTAAAACAAGCCTTAACTCTAGCACCTGCCTTGAGGTTTGCCAGACCCAGAAAAAGCATTCCAACTTTATGTCCATGAAAAAGAAGGAATATTCTTGGGAATGTTAACTCAAAGGTTGGGACCTAAGTCCCAGCCTGTAGCTTACTTATCCAAGAGACTCGACCTAACCACTTGAGGCTGGCCTCCCTGCCTTCGAAATCTTGCAGCTGTTGCAATCCTGATAGAAGAAGCTTTAAAACTCTCTTTTGGGGGCAAACTATTTTTACCAGCCACCAAGTGAAAAAAATCCCAAATGGGAGAGGCCATTTATGGATGTCAGATCAAAGAATCCTCAGATATCAAGTAGTGCTGATGGAAAATCCAGCCCTGACTATATCCCCTTGTGAGGTTCTTAACCCAGCCACCCTCCTGCCTATCCCCGAGGGCTCTCTCCCCTTTCACTCTTGCCTAGAAACCTTGGACCACTTGACAAAACCCAGAGAGGGATTGTCAGAAGATCCTCTGACCAATCCTGAGGGAATCTGGTACACTGATGAAAGCAGCTTTGTCTTGGATGGAAAAAGAAGAGCCAGATAGGCAGTAGTCTCCACTTTTGAAACCATAGTGGCTAAATCTTTGCCACCAGGTACTTCAGCCCAATTAGCTGAGCTCATAGCCCTGACTTGAGCTTTAGAGCTGGGAAAAGGAAAAAGAATAACCATTTACATTGACTCTAAGTATGCCTTTCTGGTGCTGCATGCACATGTGGCTATTTGGAAAGAAAGAGGCCACTTGACCACCCAAAGGTCTCCAATCAAATATGGTGATCAAATCCTTAGGCTCTTAGAGGCAGTTCATCTTCCCACTGAGGTTTCAGTCTTCCATTGTAAAGGATACCAAAAAGGGAGCACGGAAGTGGCATGAGGGGACCAAGCAGCCGATTAGACAGCTAAAAGAGCATCATTACAAGAACGATGACCTAATAGGTGTTGCCACCTTAGTTCCACAGACTAATTTGCCAGAAACTCCTTCATATACTGAAGGTGAGACTCTTAAAGCTAAGAGTGAGGGCTTTCAAGAAGATCATATGAGGTGGTTCCACAAGGAGGGACTCCTTTTTCTGCCTGGGAACCTCCAATGGAAGTTGGTTAACTCCTTACATGCTGCCACTCATTTAGGGGAAAATGCCTTCCAAAGATTACTAGAAAGATCCTTCAGAGGGGCAGTCCTCCAAATGACTGCAAGGCAGGTGGTCTCCTCTTGTCCCACTTGCCAATTAAACAACCCCCAAGGATCTCGAAGACCCAGCTGGCCCAGCCCATCCAATGACGTGGGACCTACCCAGGAGAGGACTGGCAGATGGACTTCACCCAGATTCCAGTTTCTCAAAGGTATAAATACCTACTAGTCATGATGGATACATTCACAGGATGGATTGAATGCTTTCCCACCTGGACTTAGAAGGCTGAGGAGGTGGTAAAACTGCTCCATGAAATCATTCCGAGATTTGGTCTGCCCAGGTCATTACAAAGTGACAATGGGACATCGTTTACTTCTAAGGTTACCTAAGGGGTCTCTAAAGCTTTGGGCGTTACTTATCTCCTTTGTGCCTGGAGGCCTCAGTCTTCAGGAAAAGTAGAAAGAACCAACCAATCCTTAAAATCAGTGATAAAAAAGACAACCCAGGAGACCTCCCTGGGATGGAAGGAGGCTTTGGGAAAAGTTGGTCTTAGTCCTTATGAGATGCTATATGGCAGACCTTTTGTTTATGTCAATGACCTCTTCCTAGATCCAGAGGCTCAGACCCTCCAGTCTTATACCATGGCCACTGGGCAATTCCAACAGGATATATGCTTGTGGGGTGTCAACAAGGACCCAAAAGATTCTAACAAGTCACAACTATATGCTCCAGGGACTCAAGTCTTAATTAAAGTCTGGAAAGAAGGGTCCTCAAAAGCTCAACTCCAGCCCACATGGAAGGGCCCCTACCCTGTAATACTTTCTACCCCCGCAGAAGTCAAGGTACCAGGACACAACCCTTGGATTCACCACTCACAAGTGAAGCCATGGAAGAAAACAGAAGAGGACACTCAATACACATGTGAGGCCCTGGGAGATCTCAGATACCTACTCAGAACTACAAATGATTGCCATTCTAATGAACACTGCCAAAATTAAGTTTCTGGGGATAAGCTTTCTCAGGATAGCTCTAAAGAGCCAACACAGTTTGGCAAGGGTTGTACTCCAAAACAGACAAGAGATAGATCTCCTGATCCCTGAACAAGGAGGAACTTGAGTCATCTTGAATGAGACATGCTGTTTCTGGGTAAATACCTCCAGCTAAGTTAAAGGAAGTCTCACAGTCATCAAGAAAAACATTCAGACCCTACAGGATCTCAAAGAATGAGCTGGAGAGTTTTCAGGGTGGTTACAATCTCTCTTTGGTGGATCCTCCTGGCGATGGGAAATTTGGAGTTAGCTAATGCCCCCACTAGTCCCTATCATCACCATATTGATGCTGCTTATGATTGCTCCATGTATTATCAATTTGCGAACTCATTTTCTCTCTACCCAGGTCAACAAGTTACAACACGCAGTGCCAGTTGAACAAGGATATATAAAACTACAGCCAACCACAGAAAATATCAGTCACCTTTAGATGGACACCTCTATAAGGACTCTGAGGCTTGAGACTAGCAAGAGGAGGAGGTTCAATGCCCCTGGCCATCCCAGTTCAGCAGGAAGTAGCCAGAGAGACCTTGACGCCCCTATTCCCAAAGAATTGGGCCTCCCATCTCTTAAGGGGGAATGTTAGGTAGTTAGAATAGGAAAAAGGAGTCCAGAATGGCAGTGGCTAAAAGACAAAGAAGGGAAAAGCCCATGAAAATAGAACAAAGGAATGTCAGAAGACCGTAGTGAGAACCTCAGGTAAAACAAACAGCCCTTCTGGCTAGCCCAATTTACATAGGGCAGGCTCAGGGGGAGGAGAAAAAACATATAGAAAGAGGAGCCAAAATTGGGTCAGAGGGTTCTCTCCTCTTCGAGTCTTTTGGGTTGGCCCACCCTCATGCCTCGAGGGTGTATTTTCCTTTGCTTTCTAAATAAAACTGAGCTGTAGCATGGAGCTGTAACACTGGTCCATCTGAGGAAATTACACGGGGCTGTAACACTCGTCCGTCCAAGGGCTGTAACACTGGTCCGTCCATCGCTTCAAATTTTTGTGACGAGACAGAACTGAGGAAACTGCAAACTCCCCAGTCAGCCTGGAAACTCTCTCCAGGCAGTCTGCTCAGCATTAGTTGGACTTAACTCATTTGTTTCATATCTCTAAGGAGTAAGTCCTTTGTTGCCTGATGTCCAGCGTCTTGAGATACATTTTTCATGTTTTTTTTTTTTTCTCTGATATTTTTTTTAGATGTTTTAGGAGTGAGAATTAATCTGGTCCCTGTAAAAAAATAAATGGCAAGACCTATGCTACAATAGTAGTGTTTCGCATAGAAATTCCTTTAGAACATCAAAGACAGTTTATATCACACAGCAGAGCAAGGTTTGTTTGTTTGGTTTTTTCCTTTTGTAGGTAAAGCTCTACATTTTAAAGGGCTACTTTCTGATTTGTAGCTTATCTTTTGAAAATCATCTTGATGTTTTCATGTTGAAATAATTTTCAAATGTATTTAATTGATGTGTGAATGGCTTTATTTATTTATTATTATTATTATTTTAATTTGTTTTGCCATACATTGACATTTATCCACCATGGGTGTACATGTTTTCCCCTTCCAGAACCCCCCTTCCACCTCGCTCCCCATCCCATCCCTCCAGGTCATGCCGGTGCACCAGCCCAGAGCTCCCTGTATCATGCATTGAACCTGGACTGACGATTTGTTTCACATATGATAATTTACATGCTTCCATGCCATTCTCCCATATCATCCCACCCTCACCCTCTCCCATAGAGTCCATAATACTGTTCTATTTATCTGTGTCTCTTTTGATGTCTCACATACAGGGTTATCTTTACCGATTGACTATATACCATATATATGTGTTAGTATACTGTATTGGTGTTTTTCTTTCTGGCTTACTTCACTCTGTATAATAAGCTCCAGTTTCATCCACCTCATTAGAACTGATTCGAATGTATTCTTTTTAGTAGCTGAGCAATGTTCCATTGTGTATATGTACCACTGATTCCTTATCCATTGATCTGCTGATGGGCATCTAGGTTGCTTCCATGTCCTGGCTATTATAAACAGTGCTGCGATGAACATCGGGGTACACGTGTCTCTTTCAATTCTGGTTTCCTCGGTGTGTATGCCCAGCAGTGGGATTGCTGGGTCATATGGCAGTTCTATTATTTGATTTTCAGTCAATGCAGAATGTCGAGTGGTGTTTTTGCTTTGTTTTTATTATTACTCCAACTGATTCAACTGCCTTTCATTCAAAAGGAAATTTCATTTAAACTTTTAATGAATATTGGTAAATTGTACTTAAGACTTTATTAGGCAGAACAATGATAGGGCCCTGCCTAATTAAACTGTAACTACTACCATTTACAGATAATTTATTAGGAGCTAATATATTTCTTAAAAAGTAGTTATGTCGATTGAACATAGTAGAGCTAAGAAAACATGCAAAATGATGGACATGTGCATTTCTGTTGTTTCTTTGAAGATGACTGTTGAAAAGCTGGCCATAGTTATAAGGTTTCATATTACACATTTAGTGAGCATTGAGTAAATATGAACTCCTTCTATGACTTTTGATGAATCATGTGGAAAGTATTCATGGTAGAAGAAGGCAAAATTATATGGCAAATCATCTGTTAACTATATTTGTGTTCAATGATGCCCTGAGTCATATCCCTAGTAAATCATTCAGTTCAGTTCAGTCTCACAGTCGTGTCTGACTCTTTGCGACCCCATGAACCTCAGCACGCCAGGCCTCCCTGTCCAAAACCAACTCCCGGAGCTTACTCAAAGTCATGTTGTTGAGTCGGTAATGCCATCCAACCATCTCATCCTCTGTCGTCCCCTTCTCCTCCTGCCCTCAATCTTTCCCAGGATTAGGGTCTTTTCAAATGAGTCAGCTCTTTTCATCAGGTGGCCAAAATATTGGAGTTTCGGCTTCAACACACCCAGGCCTGATCTCCTTTAGGATGGACTGGTTGGATCTCTTTGCAGTCTAAGGGACTGTCAAGAGTCTTCTCCATCACCACAGGTCAAAAGTATCAATTCTTCTGTGCTCAGCTTTCTTTACAGTTCGACTCTCACATCCATACGTGACTACTGGAAAAACCATAGCCTTGACTAGACAGACCAAGTCATTACATTCTGTTAATTATTCAGAAACTAAGTAAAACAAATTGGCTGTCTCAAGCTAATGCCCAGTAGAACTTTGTTTGCATCACCTGATAGACCTTCCTTGACTGATTAATGTTCAAACTATGAGGTTAAAACAGACTAAATGAGAGAGATTAACCCGTTCTATAATACAGTGTTCTGAAGATTGCATCAAGGCTGTAAAAAAAAGAGTAGACTTTTTTTTCTAGTTTACTATACATAGCAAACTTAGCAATTAGAAAATGTCATTAGCTAATTGTGAATTTTTCAGTCACTAAATTCACTTAAAGATCTAGCCTTTCATTCCTGCTTTACAGATTTTAATTAGTTTTTTCCCCCATTTTTAATATTTATGGCTAAGACAGTGAGAATAGACAAATAATTGAGAATTTTTTAGAAAAAAATGTCTTTAAGCAAGAGGGAAGCTTCTAGTAACTATGTTTAAAAATCACCCTGAAAATATTCAGCACTCTACCTTTTTTCTAAAATAAAATCATATGAAATAAGATAATTAAAACAGCCACCTGTATCTAACTTATAAAAACTAAGAAGTTGCTTTTAAATTACTAGTTAATTCAGAATAATGTCTCAGTGATTGTAAACCTAATAACTTGATGACTGAGGGAATTCTAAGAATTACTGAAACAGAAAAACATGGTCATTTATTGTTTTCACTAGTTTATATGTAATTTATTCCTTCATTCATCCATATGCATGTTTGTACATTCATTCATCAAACATTTGTTAGTCACTTACTTCATTACACTGCATTATTGTATCCATTGGATATTGAAAAAAATGAAGACAGGATGTTAGTAGTTTAGTAAAAGAAACTCAAATTACTATAATTTGAAACCTAATGTTTGTACTACAGCAGAGAAATAGGTAAAGTATTGTGAGTATGTTCAAAAAAAGTTAGATTCTGAGTAAGCAAACTTAAGGAACATTTCACACTGAAGTTGGCATTTGATGAACCAGCCTTGAAAGATAGGTAGTATTCTTCAAGTAGAGAATGGATGGAAGTACATTCCAGGCAGAACAAATAGTATTGGAAAAGGCAGAAAATC
This sequence comes from Giraffa tippelskirchi, assembly GCF_054371585.1. Classification (NCBI taxonomy): domain Eukaryota; kingdom Metazoa; phylum Chordata; class Mammalia; order Artiodactyla; family Giraffidae; genus Giraffa; species Giraffa tippelskirchi. Next base: position 69,089,892 of record NC_137289.1, read on the forward strand.
CTGTAATTTCAAGGTAGGAAAAGAAATTAGTCATTCATTATTATGGTTTAATATTCTTTAATGAGAATAAAACTTAGTATGAGGATAAGAGAGATGAAATATTGCATACTTGTGGAATGGAAAAACAAGCAAACACACATGTATTTAGAAAATAGATTCTGAAACAGACCTTTTAAAAGTATATGCTCCAGATTTCTTAGCTGGAAGGGTGATTTCACATGATTCCTAAGTAGCTACATCAAAATAATTGTCATAAAAATACAGATAAATACAGCTGATTTTTGAACGTTTATGTACTAATACTCATTTTTGAGGTGACAGTTTGTACTGGTGGTGGCTTCTGCAATGCAGGAGACCCACATTTGATCCCTGAGTTGGGAAGATCCTTGGAGAAAGGAATGGCTACCCACTCCAGTATTCTTGCCTGGAGAATCCCATGAATAGAGGAGCCTGGTGGGCTACAGTCCATGGAGTCACAAAAGAGTCAGACACAACTTAGTAACTAACACTTGCTTGCTTTCTTGCTGTTAATTCATGTGGCATGAACACACACACACACACACACACACACACACACACACACCTCTCTGGTGTCACTTCTTATAAGGGTACTAAACCCATAGGACTAAAACCCCACCATCATCTAACACTGAGTACTATCCAAAGGTCCCCTCTCCAAATACCATTACACTGAGGGGTTAGAGTCTCAACATAAAGATATGGTGGGGAAAAATTCATTTAGTCCATAACAAATGGTGACCTAGGATATTGCATGTGCATTTAGTAGTACCAGAAATCATCAGCAAAATTTATAGACATCTTTATATATGCATTTTTCCTTTTGGGTGTCTAGAAATTTCACCATATTTTCAAAAAGATAAGTGATTCAAAAACATAGAAAACTCTGTAGTATAGGAATTTGGATTGCACCCTGTGAAAAAAATAACCGCTACTATATTTAGACTAATGAACACTTAGAATTATCACATTCCATTCTTCCATGTTCTGTCCAGCTCACTCTGTCTCATTTTTCAAGTCTCTGTTTAAATCTGACATCTTCAGAGAGGCCTTTTCTAATTGCTCAAAGCAAAATATTTTCCTCAAATCTTGTTCTCTGTTTTATTGCCTTGTTTGGTTCTCTCATGGTACATACTCTACACCTTGAAGTTCTTTTCTTTACTTTTTAAAATGTTTTGTTTTAGCACTTTGCAAAATCAGTGTCTCTCTTCTTCACTCTTCTGTAACTAGTGTCTACACATATTAGTTACTGTATAAATTAAAAAATAATTGATAAAACAATGAATGAATGGATAAGAGTAATGGCTATGTCTGTACAAAAATTGATTTGGTTTCTTTCACTTCAAATATTTCTTCTGCCCATTCTCTCTTTCTTATTCTGGCAATCCAATTTATATATTTACACACACACACACACACACACACACACACATATATATATTATACCTTTGATATTGAGCCACAGTTCTTAGATGTTCTGTTTTGTGATTTTTCTTTTTCTCATTTTTTCCTCTGCATCATAGTTGGGAATTTAATACTGAAATGGTGAGGAATTTCCTTCCTCTTCTTGTGTTGTTGGAAGAGGGTGTTTGCTATGACCAGGACGTTCTCTTGGCAAAACTCTATGAGCCTTTGCCTTGCTTCATTCTGTACTCCAAGGCCAAATTTGCCTGTTACTCCAGATGTTTCTTGACTTTCTACTTTTGCATTCCACTCCCCTATAATGAAAAGGACATCTTTTTTGGGTGTTAGTTCTAAAAGGTCTTGTAGGTCTTCCTAGAACCATTCAACTTCAGCTTCTTCACCATTACTGGTTGGGACACAGGCTTGGATTACCATGATATTGAGTGGTTTGCCTTGGAAACGAACAGAGATCATTCTGTCGTTTTTGAGGTTGCATCCAAGTACTGCATTTTGGACTCTTTTGTTGACCATGATGGCGACTCCATTTCTTCTAAGGGATTCCTGCCCACAGTAGTAGATATAATGGTCATCTGAGTTAAATTCACCCATTCCAGTCCATCTTAGTTGGCTGATTCCTAGAATGTCGACTTTCACTCTTGCCATCTCCTGTTTGACCACTTCCAATTTGCCTTGATTCATGGACCTAACATTCCAGGTTCCCATGCAATATTGCTCTTTACAGCATCAGACTTTGCTTCTATCACCAGTCACATCCACAACTAGGTATTGTTTCTGCTTTGGCTCCATCCCTTCATTCTTTCTGGAGTTATTTCTCCTCTGATCTCCAGTAGCATATTGGGCACTTACTGACCTGGTCAACACCAAAATTAGATTGATTATATTCTTTGCAGCCAAAGAAGGAGAAGCTCTATACAGTCAGTGAAAACAAGACTGGGAGCTGACGGTGGCTCAGATCATGAACTCCTTATGGCCAAATTCAGACTGAAATTGAAGAGTGTAGCGAAAACCACTAGACTATTCAGGTATGACCTAAATCACATCCTTTATGATTATACAGTGGAAGTGAGAAATAGATTTAAGGGACTAGATCTGCTAGACAAACTGCCTGATGAACTACGGACGGAGGTTCCTGACATTGTACAGGAGACAGGGATCAAGACCATCTCCATTAAAAAGAAATACAAAAAAGCAAAATGGCTGTCTGAGGAGGCCTTACAAATAGCTGTGAAAAGAAGAGAAGCAAAAAGCAAAGGTGAATAGGAAAGATATACCCATCTGAATGCAGAGTCCCAAAGAATAGCAAGGAGAGATAAGAAAGACTTCCTCAAAGATCAATGAAAAGAAATAGAGGAAAACAACAGAATGGGAAAGACTAGAGATCTCTTCAAGAAAATTAGAGATACCAAGGGAACATTTCATGCAAATATGGGCTCAATAAAGGACAGAAATGTTATGGACCTAACAGAAGCTGAAAATATTACGGAGTGGCGGCAAGAAAACACAGAAGAAATGTAAAAAAAAAAAAATCTTCATGATCCAGATAATTACGGTGGTGTGATCACTCGCCTAGAGCTCGACATCCTAGAATGTGAAGTCAAGTGGGACTTAGAAAGCATCACTATGAATAAAGCTAGTGGGGGTGATGGAATTCCAGTTGAGCTATTTCAAATCCTCAAAGATGATGCTGTGAAAATGCTGCACTCAGTACACCAGCAAATTTGGAAAGCTCAGCAGTGGATACAGGAATGGAAAAGGCAGTTTTGATTCCAATCCCAAAGAAAGGCAATGCCAAAGATGCTCAAACTACTGCACAATTGCACTCATCTCACACGCTAGTAAAGCAATGCTTAAAATTCTCCAAGCCAGGCTTCAGCAATACATGAACGATGAACTTCCAGATGTTCAAGCTGGTTTTAGAAAAGGCAGAGGAACCAGAGATCCAATTGCCAACATCTGCTGGATCATTGAAAAAGCAAGAGAGTTCAAGAAAAACATCTATTTCTGCTTTATTGTCTATGGCAAAGCCTTTGACTGTGTGGATCACAATAAACTGTGGAAAATTATGAAAGAGATGGGAATACCAGACCACCTAACCTGCCTCTTGAGAAACCTGTATGCAAGTCAGGAAGCAACAGTTAGAACTGGATATGGAAGAACAGGCTGGTTCCAAATAGGAAAAGGACTACGTCAAGGATATATATTGTCACCCTGATTATTTAACTTATATGCAGAGCACATCATGAGAAACGCTGTGCTGGAGGAAGCACAAGCTGGAATCAAGATTGCTGGGAGAAATATCAATAACCTCAGATGTGCAGATGACACCACCCATATGGCAGAAAGTGAAGAGGAACTGAAGAGCCTCTTGATGAAAGTGAAAGAGGAGAGTGAAAAAGTTGACTTAAAACTCAACATTCAGAAAACTATGATCATGGCATCTGGTCCCATCACTTCATGGCAAACAGCTGGATTAACAGTGGCTGATTTTATTTTTTGGGCTACAAAATCACTGCAGATAGTGACTGCAGCCATGAAATTAAAAGACACTTACTCCTTCGAAGGAAAGGTATGACCAACCTAGACAGCATATTAAAAAGCAGAGACATTACTTTGCCAACAAAGGTCTGTCCAGTCAATGCTATTGTTTTTCCAGTGGTCATGTATGGATTTGAGAGTTGGACTATAAAGAAAGCTGAGCACCAACGAATTGATGCTTTTGAACTGCAGTGTTGGAGAAGATTCTTGAGAGTCCCTTGGACTGCAAGAAGATCCAACCAGTCCATCCTAAAAGAGATCAGTCCTGGATGTTCATTGGAAGGACTGATGTTTAAGCTGAAACTTCATAACTTTGGGCACCTGATACGAAGTGCTGACTCATTCGAAAAGACCGTGATGCTGGGAAAGATTGAAGTCAGAAGAAGAAGGGGACAACAGAGGATGAGATGGTTGGATGGCATCACCGACTCAGTGGACATGAGTTTGGGTAAACTCTAGTAGTTGGTGATGGACAGGGAGGCCTGTCGTGCTGTGGTCCATGGGATGGCAAAGTGTCAGACACGACTGAGCGACTGAAATGAACTGAACTGAATGCTCTTGATGAGTCTCATTGAATGTTAAACAGATATATTGTCTATTGTTTCCCTGGACTTTTCCATCTTTAAAATCAGCAGAAGAATATTCTAGAAGTTCCTTCTATAGCAGAGACAAAAATCTTTCATTTTTACTATATACAGATCTCCTGCTGCTGCTGTTGCGGTCACTTCAGTCATGTCCGACTCTGTGTGACCCCATAGATGGCAGCCCAACAGGCTCCTCTGTCCCTGGGATTCTCCAGGCAAGAATACTGTAGTGGGTTGCCATTTCCTTCTCCAGTGCATGCATGCATGCTGAGTTGCTTCAGTTGCGTCCGACTCTATGCAACCCCATGGACATCAGCCCACCAGGGTCCTCTGTCCACAGGATTCTACAGGCAAGAATACTGGAGTGGGTTGCCATATCCTTCTCCAACAGATCTCCTGACCAAATTTTTAATATAGTAATAAAAATGTTGTTTTGCTATAAAATGAAAGAACACAGAATACCATGGGCTTTAAAATAACAACAGTAAGAAATGTTGGGGTTCATTACTCATGTCAGGAGACTTGGAGAAAGCAAGGGTCTGGAGTAACAATTTTTATATGGATTTCTAGCAGGGTATGGAACTTTGATGTAGTGCATAGAATGAAAATATCTGTTTATAGTAGTTGTTTCCTTTCTGCACCATCACCTTATAATTTGAGCATAATCTTAGATTGAAAAAAAATTGCACAGTTCTATCACAATTTTAATTTACTGCTTTTCCTAGTAATGCAGACTCTATTATGTCTTCTGTGTATATCATGAAGAATATGTATGTAGCAAAATTTATGTTATGTTAACCTTACATTGGCAGTAAACCTTCTTGTGGGAAGCTTGATTAGTTTAGCAGAAACAGGCAAAAGTTTGAATTGCCTAATTTCCAAACATATAGAATTTCATGATATTGCAAATTTTTCCTTTTTCTGATGTGCTGGAACACGTGTGTTGGCGCACATGTGTTGGTTTAAATTCTGCCCAGCTCCTGTGTTGATAATACAGGATATTATCAATATCACTCATGTGATAATATATTTTCTCTTTATAAATGACTTATCTGACTATACAGACCTTGTGATCTCCTTCATTTACTTTCTTGCCAAATGCTTGCACTACCAAAACCTTAATGGAGTGAGAACAAATGATTCCTTTTGTATACCTTAAATGTACTGAATAGCCCAGTAATTTAAATTTCATAAGGTTATGTTTCTTTCTATTCTGCCCTACAAACATGGTTGTGTGGGTTGAAATTATATTTTCTGTTGATGTGGGAACTTAATGTATTTTGTAATAGAGAATACTAAATTATTTATCAGACAGTATTTTGGCATACTTTTGAGTACTTTTTGAATGCTTTTAAATAGATAGGCAAACAGTGGAAACGATGGCTGACTATTTTTCTGGGCTCCAAAATCACTGCAGTTGGTGATCGTAGCCATGAAATTAAAAGACACTTACTCCTTCGATGGAAAGTTATGACCAATCTAGACAGCATGTTGAAAAGCAGAGACAATACTTTGCCAACAAAGGTCCGTCTAGTCAAGGCTATGGTTTTTCCAGTGGCCATGTATGGATGTGAGAGTTGGACTCTAAAGAAAGCTGAGTGCCGAAGAACTGATGCTTTTGAACTGTGGTGTTGGAGAAGACGCTTGAGAGTCCCTTGGACTGCAAGAAGATCCAACCAGTCCATCCTAAAGGAGATCAGTCCTGGGTGTTCATTAGTAGAACTGATGTTGAAGCTGAAACTCCAATACTTTGGCCACCTCATGCAAAGAGCTGACTCATTTGCAAAGACCGGGATGCTGGGAAGGATTGGGGGCAGGAGAAGGGGACGACAGAGGATGAGATGGTTGGATGGCATCATCAACTCGATGGACATGGGTTTAGGAGGACTCTGGGAGTTGGTGATGGACAGGGAGGCCTGGCGTGCTGGGGTTCATGGGGTCCCAAAGAGTTGGACACGACTGAGTGACTGAACTGAACTTAACTGATTGATCCCATTTTCTCATAAAAAATATTTCAGGACGAAATTCTGATATACATAAGCTCCAAACAATTACTCTTTCTTTACTTTATCAGTGGGTATAAATGGGATATTGAGTAAAGAGCTCTATAAATTTTTTTTTTTTATGACACCATTTTGCATGTCCTCTGTCTCCACACCTTATATACACTGAAGGTGGATTGTAATCTGCCATCTTCTTGATCTTTCAAAATTTTTTTTGAAAGATATCCATTTAAATTTTTTTTAAATGGATATCTTATCTCATTTATGCTGTTCTTATTCATAGGTGCCTTCAAGTATTATAAAACTGTTTGGCAAAACAAATAAAATATTATAAAGTTAAAAAAATAAATTTTAGTACACACTAGTTAAAAAAAGATACTAAATAAAATAAAATAAAATAAAATTGTCAATTATTTCATGGTTACATCTTACCACACCCATAGAATGAATTTTATTTATTTGGCTATGAAAACGATTGAAGTGGCCTAATCATAGATAGATTGTGACAGAGTTAAAAATGTAATTTTTTATTTACTTTCAATACTAAAACTTGCTACAACTAATCTAGTTTGTGAGTACATCCTCTACAGAACAAAAATTACCATCTGTCTTTGCTTTGAATCCTTGTAAACCAAAATCTTTTAAAACCACTAAATTGCTGTTGGGTCATGTAAAATATAACTCGTTGGAAAGAGTGCTAAAATGAAATTAAACCTACTGTAATTCACTTCAATGTAATCCAGATATTTTGCCAAATTTTCTTCTTTTATCATGTGTACTTCATAGAAATCTTTCAGTGAAAGATTTTAGCACAACAAAGATGTTGAATAACAATTTAGTAACTGTCCTATTGTATTTCTGACTTTATAAATTACTAATTACTACAGAAATTTCACTCTATTTTTTAAATATGTACTTTTAAATGTATTTACTTAGCTGTGCCAGGTCTTAGCTGTGGCATGCATGGTCTTCTGTCTTCATTGCAGTATACAGGATCTTTAGTTGAGGCATGTGGGATTTAGTTCCCTGACCAGGGATCAAACCCAGGCCCCCTGCATTGGGAGTGTGCAGTCTTAGTCAGTGGACTATTAGGGAAATCTCTGATTCTATTTTTTAAAAGCCTGCATCTAGGATGTTATATAATGATGGGAGCATTTCATTTACTAAACTGAGGCCTGGTATAAGATTTAGTTATATATAAGAAATATTGGGTGATCTAAATTACAATGACAACCTATAGTATTCTTTGTTATTATCTTTTTCACAGAACAAATTGCTTATATATATTTGGATCTTGTCAGAGTACTGGAAAAAGCAAGAGAGTTCCAGAAAAACATCTATTTCTGCTTTATTGACTATGCCAAAGCCTTTGACTGTGTGGATCACAATAAACTGGAAAATTCTGAAAGAGATGGGAATACCAGACCATCTGACCTGTCTCTTGAGAAACCTGTATGCAGGTCAGGAAGCAACAGCTAGAACTGGACATGGAACAGCAGACTGGTTCCAAATAGGAAAAGGAGTACGTCAAGGATATATATTGTCACCCTGCTTATTTAACTTATATGCAGAGTACATCATGAGAAACGCTGGGCTAGAAGAAACACAAGCTGGAATCAAGATTGCCGGGAGAAATATCAATAACCTCAGATATGCGGATGACATCACCCTTATGGCAGAAAGTGAAGAAGAACTAAAGAGCCTCTTGATGAAGGTGAAAGAGGAGAGTGAAAAACTTGGCTTAAAGCTCAACGTTCAGAAAACTAAGATCATGGCATCTGGTCCCATCACTTCATGGGAAATAGATGGGGAAACAGTGGCAGACTTTATTTTGGGGGGCTCCAGAATCACTGCTGATGGTGACTGCAGCCATGAAATCAAAAGACGCTTACTCCTTGGAAGGAAGGTTATGGCCAACCTAGATAGCATATTTAAAAGCAGAGACATTACTTTGCCAACAGAAGTCCATCTAGTCAAGGCTATGGTTTTTCCAGTGGTCATGTATGGATGTGAGAGTTGGATGGTGAAGAAAGCTGAGCACTGAAGAATTGATGCTTTTGAACTGTGGTGTTGGAGAAGACTCTTGAGAGTCCCTTGGACTGCAAGGAGATCCAATCAATCCATCCTAAAAGAGATCAATCCTGGGTGTTCATTGGAAGGTCTGATGTTGAAGCTGAAACTCCAATACTTTGGCCACCTCATGCGAAGGGTTGACTCATTGGAAAAGACCCTAATGCTGGGTAGGATTGGGGGCGGGAGGAGAAGGGGACGACAGAGGATGAGATGGTTGGATGGCGTCACTGACTCGATGGACATGGGTTTGGGTAGACTCCGAGAGTTGGTGATGGACAGAGAGGCCTGGCGTGCTGCAATTCGTGGGGTCGCAAAGAGTCGGACACGACTGAGTGACTGAACTGAACTGTGAGTACTGGATGAAGCAGTAACTTGGATTTTTTTTCTGATCCATAACATGCATTTTAGGAAAGTTTTTTTAATTATTAAAAAGCACCTGTTTTTTTCCTTCTTTTTCTATATTTTAGACAAGAGAAAGTGTAGACTGCTGAGGAAGCAAATGCTCAAAAATATAAAATTGAAAAGTCATTGGACAAATAAATAATTTTGTGACTGCTAACTGACTCAGGTATAATAGGGTTTCTCACTCAGCTATAGCACACATTTATGAAGAACAAAGAATAGGGAAGTGCCCCAAATCCATATATTTTTTCTCTCTGTGGGCATTAAAGTTTACGAGGGTCTTTAAAAAAAATACTTCCTCAAGACTTTTAGAAATATGGAGAGTAACCTAAATCCTTTTTCGGAAAGACGCTTTTTTAAATTCCAAGATCCTACAGAATTCTAGAGCTGAAAATCACCTGTTCCAGAAATTATTTTATTATAACCAGAATATAGGGCTTCCCCAATGGCTCAGTGGTAAAGAATCCGCCTGCAATGCAGGAGATGCAGGAGATGTGGGTTCGATCTTTGGGTCAGGAAGATTTCCCTTGAAAAGGGCATAGCAACCCACTGCAGTATTCTTGCCTGGAGAATCCCATGGACAGAGGAGCCTGGGGGATTCCATCCATGGGGTTGCAAAGAGTCAGACATGACTGCAGCAACTGACCCCACACACTCGCAACTAGAAAATAATTTCTTTTAAAGACAATAAAGAACACTACATATCATCCTATATATGTGTTGATGCTCTTGTAATTTTTTTCCAAAATATTTTTAACTCTCTTCACATTTGTGTTGCTGTCAACATGACCCCGTACCCTGCCCCATGGGTAACTGAAGCATTTAGTTACTGAAGGAACATAATAATAGACATATTTTTTCAAGATGTTTGGGATCTGTGTACATCGTAGAATCCCATAAGCTTCTTTCCTGATTGTGTATTAAGCCATACACAGTCCTAGATTATAATACCAACTACATCTTTACAAACATTCTCAACTATCTTATAATATCCTGAGGCAATAGCAGAGACCACAGAGGAGAGTTTCCCAAAGGAGTAGATATGCATATTAAAGTGAAAACATTGACTTCTGTGTGACATTAGATGGTTAAATCATGGATACTTTCTGCTCTTTTATCCCCTGTTCTCTCTTGCTCTGTTCTCTGATCATTTGATACATATTTTTATTTAAAATAATAATAATACATAATATGTAAATAATGACTAAAATAATGAGGTACACATTCTTATCTTATCCATCCTCAGATTTTTTCCTTTGGCCTAGTACAAAGTATTAACCATATAGACTAGTCATCAACAATTTAAACTTTATCACAACTCAGGGAAATGAAAAGCCTAAAGTGCCATTTTTATGGATGAGACTACTGAGGAAAAGAGATTTGATTGTGTGCCTATAGTCACAGAACTGGCTAGTAGCAAAGCAGAAACAAAATCTCTCAATCTTTCCACTTCTAGTCTTTTCTTTAATGCTATCATCCTTGTTTTATTTAATATGAGGAAGTATGACTCAACTTTAAAATGCATATTATGCCATTTAAACCTCCCCTTCTTTTGTTCATTTTTGAATTGAGGTCAGGAAAATTGATAATAAAAATACTGCAATAAAAGTAATATTAAATGTTGTTTCTGGCTCAGGTAGCGAATATATAGAAAGTGAATAGATTAGAAAATATATAAATGTATAATAATTTAAAACACTAAAATCAAGAAAATCTTAATGATAAAATTGAATTAGCACTTGAAGAAATCTTTTATTTCTTATTTTCTGAAGTAGTAGCTTGTTCTGACTTAAATATATACATATTTATTTAAAATGAAAAGTAGTAAAATGATTGAGATATGATTAACAACTGTTCTCCTAATCACCAACATATTTGATTCTCACTTGCACTTATGAAATATGCTACTGAAGACTTAGAATGTATAAGAATGCTACTGAAGACTTAGAATGTATAAGATTTTTGTATCTCAATGTCTTAAAATGTACAAATATTATCATTATTTTAAATAACTGAAAAAAAGAACATCGAATATTTTCGGGAGGGGGCAGGTTCGATAGGATGATTTATAAGAATGTGGCAGCGTGAACAAACTATATGTATTGAGTTTTTAGAAATCTTATAAGTGAATGATGCTTTTCTAATAAGAAGTGGCCCATTGGCCCAGCTGCAATAATTATTACATTTATGTACATGACAGAGATTGCATGGTATTAGGCTAAGTTTAAAAAAGCGTGTTTTTTTTTCTTAAAAAAATAGACAAATGACTCCATTGACACATTTTTTGAGGTGTGGGAGGCCCATGAGGTCCGTGAAACTGCGGAGATTTCTGCAAAAGACGTATGTGACCACTAGGGACCATTGCGGGATTAGTTCAGCATGGATTTTGTGAGCAATTTATTCGAGACTTTATTCTCATTCACACAAAACTGCTCAACAGGAAACTTTTGATTCTCTGGAATCAAAAGGTGAGTAGCATGTGAATGGCATTTGTACTTATGTAGTCTGTTCCCTGGCTGCTGCTGCTGCTGCTAAGTCGCTTCAGTTGTGTCCGACTCTATGCGACCCCATGGACTGCAGCCTACCAGGCTCCTCTGTCCACGGGATTTTCCAGGCAAGAGTACTGGAGTGGGTCGCCATTGCCTTTTCTGCTGTTCCCTGGAAATCCCCTATATCCTACTATTTGATTAATATGAAGGAAAACCATAAAAAACATGCAAAGGCTGTGAATGTTTTTAAAGAGTGGAGGAAAGTGGATCATTCCAGTTCTAATTTAACTCATACATTTTAGAGATTATTTTCTGTCACCTTTGACTTTTTGATAAAGCCACTAGTGGTTTACATTTTAAAGCTACTAAAGGTCATCCTAAAAGAGATCAATCCTGGGTGTTCATTGGAAGGTCTGATGTTGAAGCTGAAACTCCAATACTTTGGCCACCTCATGCGAAGGGTTGACTCATTGGAAAAGACCCTAATGCTGGGTAGGATTGGGGGCGGGAGGAGAAGGGGACGACAGAGGATGAGATGGTTGGATGGCATCACCGACTCGATGAACATGGGTTTGGGTAGACTCCGGGAGTTGGTGATGGACAGAGAGGCCTGGCGTGCTGCACTTCATGGGGTCGCAAACAGTCGGACACGACTGAGCGACTGAACTGAACTGAAAGGTCAAACTTCAAAATGATAAATTCTCTAATGGAAAGAAATAGACTTAGATGGCTTAATTGTAAGGTGTGCATTTCTGTATAATATAGGGCTACCCCGTTCCCTGAATCCTTTTGTTAACTAATTACAGCCTGTTCCCAAGATTTGAATTCTACTACTTTCTTAGATAGCTAGCATGAATGAGAGAAAACAGAATCTACTTTGAGCCCTTGTTCATTTATGTTGTTTCCTGTTTATTTGTGTTACATTAATAGTCAGAATTTTATTTTGCCATAATTTAATGTGCACCTACCTACTCTGTGTTGGACACTCTATAATCAAGATAAATTAGATATGGTCATTGCCTTCAAAACTCTCAAAGTCTAATTGGCAATAAACATGTAAAATATTGAAATACAGTATGATTAAATCAATATACAAAGGGTTCAGAGCCTTTTTGTGTTTTCTGTATCCCCCTAAATAGGATATTTATATATGCTTGAGTGAAGGCAATACCTGGGTAACCTCCGTATAGAAGGCAATGCTTAAGTTCCCAAAGGACAATTGATGGGTTGTTCGTTTTAAATAGGGAGACTAGTGTACACAAAGGCAGAGGGATATAAAAAAGATTATGGTATCAGGCAACAGCTAATGGCTCAGTACAGGATTCCTGAGAAAAGTGGTGTAAGAGGAGACTTAAAATTACGCAGGATCTAGTTTGTCTAAGACTATGTCTTAGAGCATACCGCTCTAAGTATTTTATAATTTATCCTATAGATGATATGGTGCTACTAGTGAATAATTTTAAACATATAACTGAAATAGGCACCTGCATTTGAGAAAGATTTCCTTGCTGATAATGAGCAGGGTAGATGCATGGAGTGAGGTGCAGAGAGGTAACAGTTGGAGGTTGTGTAGGCTTCCAATATTATCTCTGTCACTAGTGCAGAGGCAGTGAGATGGAAGAGGAAAGGACACACTGAGTATTATTTCAGAATAATTAACCCATTTTGTTTCTTTTCCAAAATAACATATGGTCCAATATGATTTTAAAGTATCATTGAATGAGAATTCTAGAGTTTCAGGCTATAAGTATCTATCTACATTCCCATTTCACAACTGCCTCTCACTGCAAACCAAGCATTTATTGCTTGTAGACTTTTGGATAACAGCCATTCTGACTGGTGTGAAATGGTACCTCATTGTGGTTTTGATTTGCATTTCTCTAATAATGAGTGATGTTGAGCATCTTTTCATGTGTTTGTTAGCCATCTCTATGTCTTCTTTGGAGAAATGTCTGTTTAGTTCTTTGGCCCATTTTTTGATTGGGTCGTTTATTTTTCTGGAATTCAGCTGCAGGAGTTGCTTGTATATTTTTGAGATTAATTGTTTGTCTGTTGCTTCATTTGCTATTATTTTCTCCCATTCTGAAGGCTGTCTTTTCACCTTGCTTATAGTTTCCTTTGTTGTGCAAAAGCTTTTAATTTTAATTAGGTCCCATTTGTTTATTTTTGCTTTTATTTCCAATATTCTGGGAGGTGGGTCATAGAGGATCCTGCTGTGGTTTATGTCGGAGTGTGTTTTGCCTATGTTTTCCTCTAGGAGTTTTATAGTTTCTGGTCTTACGTTTAGATCTTTAATCCATTTTGAGTTTATTTTTGTGTATGATGTTAGAAAGTGTTCTAGTTTCATTCTTTTACAAGTGGTTGACCAGTTTTCCCAGCACCACTTGTTAAAGAGATTGTCTTTTCTCCATTGTATATTCTTGCCTCCTTTGTCGAAGATAAAGTGTTCATAGGTGCGTGGATTTATCTCTGGGCTTTCTATTTTGTTCCATTGATCTATATTTCTGTCTTTGTGCCAGTACCATACTGTCTTGATGACTGTGGCTTTGTAGTAGAGCCTGAAGTCAGGCAGGTTGATTCCTCCAGTTCCATTCTTCTTTCTCAAGATTGCTTTGGCTACTCGAGGTTTTTTGTATTTCCATACAAATTGTGAAATGATTTGTTCTATTTCTGTGAAAAATACCGTTGGTAGCTTGATAGGGATTGCATTGAATCTATAGATTGCTTTGGGTAGTATACTCATTTTCACTATATTGATTCTTCCAATCCATGAACATGGTATATTTCTCCATCTATTTGTGTCCTCTTTGATTTCTTTCATCAGTGTTTTGTAGTTTTCTATATATAGGTCTTTTGCTTCTTTAGATAGATGTATTCCTAAGTATTTTATTCTTTTCGTTGTGATGGTGAATGGGATTGTTTCCTTATTTTCTCTTTCGATTTTCTCATTGTTAGTGTATAGGAATGCAAGGGATTTCTGTGTGTTAATTTTATATCATGCAACTTTACTATATTCACTGATTAGTTCTAGTAATTTTCTGGTGGAGTCTTCACGGTTTTCTCTGTAGAGGATCATGTCATCGGCAAACAGTGAGGGTTTTACTTCTTCTTTTCCAATCTGGATTCCTTTTATTTCTTTTTCTTCTCTGATTGCTGTGGCCAATACTTCCAAAACTATGTTGAATAGGAGTGGTGAGAGTGGGCACCCTTGTCTTGTTCCTGACTTTAGGGAAAGTGCTTTCAATTTTTCACCATTGAGGATAATGTTTGCTGTTGGTTTATTATATATGGCTTATATTATGTTGAGGTATATTCCTTCTATGCCTGCTTTCTGGAGGGCTTTTTTTTTTTATCATAAATGGATGTTGAATTTTGTCAAAGACTTTCTCTGCATCTATTGAGATAATCATACGGTTTTTATCTTTCAAATTGTTAATGTAGTGTATTATGTTGATTGATTTGCGAATATTGAAGAATCCTTGCATTCCTGTGATGAAGCCCACTTGGTCACGATGTATGATATTTTTAATATGTTGTTGGATTCTCTCTCTTAGAATTTTGTTAAGCATTTTTACATCTATGTTTATCAATGATATTGGCCTGTAGTTTTCTTTTTTTGTGGCATCTTTGTTTGGTTTTGGTATTAGGGTGATTGTGGCCTCATAGGATGAGTTTGGAAGTTTACCTTCTTCTGCAATTTTCTGGAAAGATTTGAGTAAAATAGCTGTTAGGTCTTCTCTAAATTTTTGGTAGAATTCATCTGTGAAGCCATCTGGTCCTGGGCTTTTGTTTGCTGGAAGACTTCTGATTACAGTTTCAATTCCTGTACTTGTGATGGGTCTGTTGAGATTTTCTCTTTCTTCCTGGTTCAATTTTGGAAAATTGTACTTTTCTAAGAATTTGTCCATTTCTTCCAAGTTGTCCGTTTTATTGGCATGTAGTTGCTGATAATAGTCTCTTATGATCCTTTGTATTTATTTCTGTGTAGTCTGTTGTGATCTCTCCGTTTTCATTTCAAATTTTGTTGATTTGATTCTTCCCCCTTTGTTTCTTGATGAGTCTGGCTAATGGTTTATCAATTTTATTTATCTCCTCAAAGAACCAGCTTTTGGCTTTGTTGATTTTTGCCATGGTCTCTTTTGTTTCTTTTGCATTTATTTCTGCCCTAATTTTTAAGATTTCTTTCCTTCTACTCACCCTGGGTACTTCATTTCTTCCTTTTCCAGTTGCTTTAGGTGTACATTTAGGTTATTTATTTGACTCTTTTCTTGTTTCTTGAGGTAAGCCTGTATTGCTATGAACCTTCCCCTTAGCACTGCTTTTACAGTGTCCCATAGGTTTTGGGCTATTGTGTTTTCATTTTCATTTGTTTCTGTGAATATTTTGATTTTCTTTTTTTCTTGTATGATTTGTTGGTTATTCAGCAGCATGTTGTTTAGCCTCCATATGTTGGGATTTTTAATAGTTTTTCTCCTGTAATTGACATCTAATATTACTGCATTGTGGTCAGAGAAGATACGTGGAATGATTTTAAGTTTTTTGAATTTACCATGGCCAGATTTATGGCCCAGGATGTGATCTATACTGGAGGAGGTTCCATGTGTACCTGAAAAAGGTGAAATTCATTGTTTTGGGGTGAAATGTCCTATAGATATCAATTAGATCTAACTGTTCTATTGTATCATTTAAAGTTTGTGTTTCCTTGTTAATTTTCTGTTTAGTTGATCTATCCTTTTCATACTTTTTATCATCTGCCTTACATACTGTGATGCTCCTATATTGGGCTCGTATATATTTATAATTGTTATATCTTCTTCTTGGATTCATCCTCTGATCATTATGTAGTGTCCCTCTTTGTTTCTTTTCACAGCCTTTATTATAAAGTCTATTTTTTCTGATATGAGTATTACTACTAATGCTTTCTTTTGATCTCTATTTGCGTGGAATACTTTTTTCCAGCCCTTCACTTTCAGTCTGTATGTGTCCCTTATTTTGAGGTGGGTCTCCTGTAGACAACATATATAGGGGACTTATTTTTGTATCCATTCAGCCAGTCTTTGTCTTTTGGTTGGGGCATTCAACCCATTTACATTTAAGGTAATTATTGATAAGTATGATCCCGTTGCCATTTACTTTGTTGCTTTGGGTTTGATATTATACACCTTTTCTGTGTTTCCTGTCTAGAGAAGATCCTTTAGCACTTGTTGGAGAGCTGGCTGGTGGTGCTGAATTCCCTGAGCTTTTGCTTGTCTGTAAAGCTTTTGATTTCTCTTTCATATTTGAATTCGATCCTTGCTGGGTACAGTAATCTGGGCTGTAGTTGTTTTCTCTTTCATTACTTTAGGTATGTCCTGGTTTTCCCTTCTGGCCTGAAGAATCTCTATTGAAAGATCAGCTGTTATTCTTATGGGAATCCTATTGTGTGTTATTTGTTATTTTACCCTTGCTGCTTTTCATATTTGTTCTTTGTGCTTGATCTTTGTCAATTTGATTAATATGTGTCTTGTAGTGTTTCACCTTAGCTTTATCCTGTTTGGGACTCTGGGTTTCTTGGAATTGGGTGACTTACCCATTTTAGGGAAGTTTTCAACTATTATCTCCTCAAGTATTTTCTCATGGGCTTTCTCTTTGTCTTCTTCTTCTGGGACTCCTATGGTCCCAATGTTGGAGTGTTGAACACTGTCCCAGAGGTCCCTGAGGTTGTCCTCATTTCTTTTAATTATTTTTTCCTTTTTTCCTCTCTGCTTCATTTATGTCTACCATTCTATCTTCTACCTCACTTATCCTATCTTCTGCCTCCATTATTCTACTGTTGGTTCCCTCCAGAGTGTTTTTGATCTCATTTATTGCAGTCTTCATTATATATTGACATTTTTATTTCTTCTAGGTCCTTGTTAAGCACTTCTTTGTTCTTCTCAACCCTTGTCTCCAGGCTATTTATCTGTAACTCCATTTTGTTTTTAAGATTTTGGAACATTTTCCCTATCATTATTCAGAATTCTTTATCAGGTAAATTCCCTGCCTCTTCCTCTTTTGTTTGGTTTGGTGGGCATTTATCCTGTTCCTTTACCTCCTGAGTATTTCTCTTCCTTTTCACCTTATTTATATTGCTGTGTTTGGGGAGGCTTTTACATATTCTGGCAATTTGTGGTTCCTCTTTACTGTGGAGTTTCCTTGCTGTGGGTGGGGTTGGATGGGTGGCTTGTCAAGGTTTCCTGGTTAGGGAAGTTTGTGTTGGTGTTCTGTTGTGGAGCTGGATTTCTTCTCTCTGGAGTGCAATGAAGTGTCCAGTAGTGAGTTTTGAGATATCAATGGGTTTGGTGTGACTTTGGGCAGCCTGTATTTTAAAGCTCAGGCCTGTGTTCCTGTGTTGCTGGAGAATTTGCTTGGTATGTCTTGCTCTGCAACTTGTTGGCCCTTTGGTGGTGCTTGGTTTCAGTGTAGGTATGGAGGCTTTTGATGAACTCTTGTCAATTAATGTTCCCTGGAATCAGGAGTCTTCTGGTGTTCTCAGATTTTGGACTCAATCCTCTTGCCTCTGGTTTTCAGTCTTATTCTTACCAAAGTCTCAAGACTTCTTCATCTATACAGCCCTGATGATAAAACATGTAGATTAATGATGAAAAGTTTCTACACAATGAGGGACACCCAGAGAGGTACACAGGGTTACATGGAGAAGAGAAGAGGGAGGAGTGAGACATATGTGATCAGGAGAAGAGGGGTAATCAAAAGGTGACAGAGCAAGCTAACCAGTAATCAGTTCCCTATGTGCTCTCCACAGTCTGCACCCCTCAGAGATGTTCACGGAATTACACAGAGAAGAGAAAAGGGAGGAAGGAGACAAAGGGGCCAGGAGGTTAAAAGGGGGAATCCAAAGTTGAGACACAGATCCAGCTAGTAATCAGTTCCCTAAGAGTTCTCCACAGCGAGGAACACACAAAGAGATTCACAGATTTGGGTAGAGAAGAGAAAGCGGAGGGAGGAGATAGAGGGGACCTGGTAGAGAAAAAGGAGAGTCAAAAGGGAGAGAGAGCAATCAAGCCAGTAATCTTACTCCAAGTAAAAATGGGTACTGAAGATTGGGTTTTTAAAGGTACAAAATTGATAACAAATACCAAAAAGCCAAGATTAAAAATCTAGAGTAGAGGTTATATTCTCAAAAATACAATATTAAAAATACAAAACAAAGTCACAAAAATTATAATATATATATGTATGAAGTTTGCTTTAAAGATAGAGTCTTTTTTTTGCAAGGTAATAGTAGGTTATAAAAATGAAAATTAAAGTAGTAATAGAGGACTTAAAAATAATAAAAAATTAAAAAATGATAACAGTAAAAATATATCTAGAGCTTTCTCTGGAGCTGTTCAGGACAGTGTGGGGTCAGTTCATTTTCAGATAGTTCCTTGATCCTGCTTTTACTTTTCAGGATCTATAGGCCCCTTCCTATGTAGTTGGTGCTAACTACAGGGTTTTATTCTATTGCACCTGTCACTTCCAAAGCAGTTCCCTCTGTTTATTTTAGCTTGTTCTGTCTGCTGATCTCTTCAGTGTCTAATTTCCGCCCTGACACAAAGGGACATTGATGGTAACTTTTTTAGTCTCACTTCTTCTGTATTCCTGTGGGGAGGGAGGAATACTGCAAAGAAATATCACTGGCATGTGTGGGGAGTACTCACAGTGTTTCTGTTGCACTTGGTTTGCCCCCACTCACGGCGTGTGTTCTTTCATGGTCTACACTTCTCAGGCTCTAGGTTACTCTGCCAGAAACTGTCTGAGGTGGGTCCTGGGTTGTGTGTACTTCCTGGGTCTAAGTTGCTCTGGTTCAGGTTCTTTGGTACTCCACAGAGGCGTAGCCTCGGTTGGGCCTTCGTTTTGTGCCCTTCCCAGGTCAGATCAGCTCAAGTGATCAGGTGCTTGGCAAGCGCAGTCACCCCCAGTTGGAGGCTGCGTCTTATCTCCTCCCCCGTCCCAGCCTCTCAGTTTTCTGGGTGTACATTGGGCACACCTTCTCAGGTGTGCTGTCTGTCTCTTCTGGGGAGCTGATGTCTGGCTGCGACGCCCCCCAGCAGATATCAACCATCCGGAATCCCAAGAAGTCTTGATTAGCAAGGAAGCCTGCTTGCAGTTTGGTAGAGGATGCCTCTCTGGGGCCGCGATTGCTCCCTTCTGGCTCTGGCTGCCCCCCGCCTGTCTGTCTCCGGCGGGGGCTGGGCCGGTCTGCAGCCGACTAGCTCTGCTCGGTCCTTTGTTCTGTGAGTGGGCCTGGCCGTGTCTTAGGTTAGGGCTTTTCCCAGGATAGCTATCCCACAGTCTGGTTTGCTATATCAAGTTAGTTCCCTCAGATTGCCCCAGGGGCATTCAGGCCCAGTCCTTACCTTAAGTAATGCAGCTGGTGCCTCCCTTTCCAGCCCCGCTTGCTAGTGGTGGATGTGAGCATCTGGGCTGCTTCTCCACTGGGAGTTGCCATGAGGCACATAATCTGTGGGTTTTAATTATTTATTTATTTTTCCTCTCTGTTATATTGCCCTCTGAGATTCCAAGGCTCACCACAGACCCGCCGGTGAGAGTGTTTCCTGGTGTTTGGAAACTTCTCTCTTTTTTAAGACTCCCTTCCCGGGACAGATCTCCATCCCTACCTCTTTTGTCTCTCTGTTTATCTTTTATATTTTGGCATACCTCCTTTTGAAGACAATGGGCTGCCTTTCTGGGTGCCTGATATCCTCTGCCAGCATTCAGAAGTTGTTTTGTGGAATTTGCTCAGTGTTCAAATGTTTTCTCGATGAATTTGTGGGGGAGAAAGTGGTCTCCCCGTCCTATTCCTCCACCATCTTAGGACTACCCCCCTGAGAGGTTATTTTTGCTTGCAAACTGGCCAATTCTTTTCTAAGATTATCTCTCTCTCTTTTTTAAATTTATTTAGTTTTTTATTGAAGGATAATTGCTTTACAGAATTTTGCTGTTGTATCTCTTTTAGTACTTTCTAAAAGCAGAAAATAAAAACAAGGCACAGTATGACTCTGACTCTAACTTTTACTCTTTAGAGCTATAGGCTCAGTGAGGATATGGTTTGCATTCTAAGTTATAGGAAGCAACAGTTTAAAAAATATATTTTGCATCTGTGTATCATGGGTCTTCATCTTCTCAGCCTCCAAATCAATTACCTTACTGCTGCTCATTGTCTGACTGTTAAATAATGGAATTTTAGGTTTCTCTTGTTGCAGTTTTTCGTTTCAAAGAATTAATTTCTATTAAATTAGACTTTATAGCTATGGTATCAGACAAATCCTAAATATAAGTGGCTTAACATCTATGTAAAATGAAAAACAAAGGTTTCTAAGTTGACAGATTTCATCCAAGTAGTGATCAGGAATTTGGGCTCCTTCCATCTTTGGCTCCTCTGTCTTCAATACATAGCTTCTAAAATCACTGCAGAAAACATGGCTGATCACAGTTGGAGGTTTTTATGGGACAGTTTTTGAAGTAGTGCCCAACACTGCAACCCCCATTCAATTACTCAGAAAGCAGACACAGGATCACACTTAAGCCAGGAAGGCTGAGAATGTGGATGATGTGTGCTAAGAAGAAAGTAATGAGTTTGGTGAACGTACATTAAAATCTGCTGGTATTTTATGACTCATGAACATCCATTTTGTTACCCTCCTTTCTCCCATTTGCTCCATTTTTCCAGCTAAGTACTAGAACAAAATATAGTTTTTTCTAATATTATATGTTAATGATAATACTTAGGCAGTTTTATCACCCTATGATAAAACCATTTTTAAAGGAAAAATATGAAAGTGAAATGTATTTACAAAAGTCCAAAATTACCAATATAAGAAATTATGTATTTTTTCTAGTATTTCTATTTGGGAGCAGATCAGTTGGTCATATTTCTAGAACCAGCCACATAGTGCTCTACATGGTAGATGCTTAGTAAAGGACTATTTCTCCGTTACTGAAGATAACATCTTGTGCTGATAATAAAGAACAAAACTGAATAAAAAATATCTTTTTACATTATATTCATTTATTAAACAAATACATATTGACCACCAATTATGAGCCAAGTTAGTTATTCTTTTTCTAGGCATGCTCTAAACTGCCTATGTCAAGTGTTTAGTATGGCCTGAGAAAGTGAGTAAAGTTCTCTAAGCTTGCTTTATCCATTATAGTGGAAATTGCTGTAGAAATTTAAAGAACCTTCACTGAACAGCTCTTTTAACTAGAATTTCTTTTACATCATCTTAGCCTCTAGCACAGTGACTTTAAAGATTTAGTGAGCCTGAAAATCACTATGAGCACTGTACTAGAATGCATATTCTTGAGTGCCAACTACAGAAATTCTGTTTCAGCAGGTCTGCTACAGTAAGGCAGAAAGCATTTTTAACAAGCTCACTTGATTCTGTTGCAAAGTGTTCTTGGATCATCCTTTGAGAAAACAGCTACAGAATGCTTTAGATTTTTTTAAATCAGAATATATTATTACCTATGAAACAAATGCCAGTAGCTAATTATTTTAAAAATTCTAATTACTTATAACATTCCAAGTGAGTCAATTGATGATTGTAGAGTTTCTTCCACTTGTGCTGATTTATAGCTTACTTTTAACTAAATAGATATTAGGCATGTGGAATGGGAGAGGCTGACTTCATCCACTGGAAGAACACATTTTATGAACTTACTATCCATGTGTGCATGCTCAGTCTCTCAGCTGTGTTCAACTGTTTGTGATCCCATGCACTAATTGTAGCCCACCAGGCTCCTCTGTCCATGAGATTCTCTAGGCAAGAATACTGGAGTGGGTTGCCACTCCAGGGGACCTTCCTGATTCAGGAATCGAACTGGCATCTCCTGAGTCTCCTGCATTGCCAGGCAGATTCTTTACCACGAGCCAACAATAATTAACACATATTGATAGATATCTCCTTCATTTGCAAATTTTATTCTTGACTGTTTTAGTCACAGGTTAATTTATCTTTTCTACAACCAAAAATGAAAGAAAAAATGCAACAGTTACAGACTCAAAATTTTGAAAGGTACAAGTATAATTAAGGTTAAAAAGGAATAAAGTTGTTGAAATATATTTATTAGTTTGAAGTAAAATAAGCATTGTATTTTAATTTATTTTTTAAAAGCATACCATGGACTTCAGCACTCTAAGGTTTGGTACAATTGTCACAGCAGAAACTAAATAGGTAAAATGATCACCATATGAAAATCAAGTTCATCCAGATTTAACTTGCATTTTTAAACATTTGTGCATTTTTCTGGCAAAGTGATCTTGAATTTATCGAAGAGCTGACTTTGAATCATGACAATCTGTGTTAAAATTATCCTATATAAGACTCATGAGCACTTAGATGCTATATTCATTTTCTTCCTCATGGGAGACTACTTTTAACCATCATCCCTTGAAAGCTCTTTTATTTAGCAACTGCTGATGAATGATTTACATTAAATGTCCACAAGTTTCCATTTTGTTTAATGTTTATGGTGCATTTTATATGTGCAGAATTACTTAGAATATCTTAAGCTTTTTATTTTGGAAAATTTCAAATGTATATAAAAAGAGAAGAGACTGATGAACCCTAATGTATTTATCATCCAGTTTCAAAGCCTGGGAGCTCACAGCTAACCAGTTCATATCAGTTTAGTCTCTCATTTGTGTCTGACTCTCTGTGACCCCATGGACTGCAGTACGCCAGGCTTCCCTGTCCATAACCAACTCCCAGAGCTTACGCAAACTCATGTTCATCAAGTCGGTGATGCCATTCAACCATCACATTCTGTCATCTCCTTCTCCTCCTACCTTCAATCTTTCCCAGCATCAGGGCTTTTTTTTTTTTTTCCAATGAGTTAGTTCTTCACATCAGGTGGCCAAAGTATTGGAGTTTCAGCTTCAGCGTCAGTCCTTCCAATGAATATTCAGGATTGATTTCCTCTAGGATGGACTGGCTTGCTCTCTTTGCAGTCCAAGGGACTCTCAAAAGTCTTCTCCAACACCACAGTCCAAAAGCATCAATTCTTTGGCACTCAGCTTTCTTTATACTCCAACTTTCGAATCCATACATGACTACTGGAAAAACCATAGCTTTGACTAGATGGGCATTTGTTGGCAAAGTAATATCTCTGCTTTTTAATATGCTGTCTAGTTTGGTCATAGCTTTTATTCCAAGGAGCATCTTTTAATTGCATTTTATTTAATTTTATTTGCTGTGAAGTGATGGGACCGGATGCCATGATCTTAGTTTTCTGAATGTTGAGCTTTAAGCCAACTTTTTCACTCTCTTCTTTCGCTTTCATCAAGAGGCTCTTTAGTTCTTCTTCGCTTTCTACCATAAGAGTGGTGTCATCTGCATATCTGAGGTTATTGATATTTCTCCTGGAAATCTTGATTCCAGCTTTTGCTTCATTCAGCCCAGCATTTTCCATGATGTTCTCTGCATATAAGTTAAATAAGCCCGATGACAATATACAGCCTTGATGCACTCCTTTCCCAATTTGGAACCGATCTGTTGTTCCAAGTCCAGTTCTAACTGTTGCTTCTTGACACCACAAGCCACTTCCCTTCTCACTGGATTATTTTAAATTCCACATTATACTACATTCACAATTTTTAAAATTATGTAAATGCCTCTTTGGGAATGGGCTAGCAATATTCTGTCATCAGAATAAACAAGAGTCAAAATCAAACCAATATTTCATATTGAATGATTGTTTGGAGAAATAAAACATGTACTGTATTACATGGTATTACAAAAGAAAAATTATAACATGATATAGAACAAAGAGATAAAAAGTAATCCATACATAAGCAAATTTCTTCGGAAATGGCAACAAATACTCTTGTCACTCATTGTCTTTTTAAAAGAAGGATTACATTTTCTCTTCATTCGTAGCACCTGTGACATCAGCATAGCAGCATGTGATCTCATCTGCAGCCATGAACTCAACTATAATCTAAAGACAAATGACTCTTACCGTGATTTCTCTTGTGAGGTTTCTCCTGAGATCACTTTTATTCACTGTATATCCACTGGCATGTCCCATTTGCACTTCCATGTAATGGGTGGTAAATAAAATTTACCATCATCCCTCTAATCATTAACAGTTTCTTTTTAACCGCCTACTCAAGATAAATATCTGTTAGTTTCCTAGCCTCTTTTCTCTCATCAGTCACATTATTTGTTCTGCATAATTAATACTTTCTTCATTTAAATATTTTCACAATCTGTCCTCTCATTTCCGTCTTCACTGACATTGCCTTAATATAGCTACTCTTCTCTAGATCTCAGCAAAACATGCCTAACCAATGTCTTTATTTCCAGTATTTTTCTCCATCTATCAGTTTCCCCTCTGCTATCTTAGTGATTTTTTAAAAATATACAAATTAGACAATGTCAGTACCACTAAGCATTATTCAATGAGTTCCTTAGCTTAGCATGTGAGGCCTGGTGTAATCTGGCATTGGCTGCCATTCCAGTCCCATATAAAATCTGTTTCTTCACTGAACACTTCCTTTGCTGTACCTAACTACTTTTTCATGAATACTTCTTAATTTTTCTCATTCTCATATCTTTGCATATGTCATTTACTCTCCAATAAATGTCCTTCTCTATCTCTCTTTCTGCATCAATTCTGTACTCAAAGACTTCACTATTGAGTCATGAACTTTAGTCTTCAGGGAAGAGTTCACAATGCTACAACCACTTCCAATGGCATCTTTAGATTTTGAGGGGAAAAGACAATTTATTCTCTTGACAAAATATGTCCAACAACTCTGATATTGAACACTGACAAAATGTCATTTTTCCTTACACAGATATGTTGATATTGATTAGTAGAAATGTAATGCCTTTTAGAGATTCACTTTCTTTCAAATAGTTTGACACATGAAACATTTTCTGAAATTTAGGATTTAGCCAAATTTAGAAATGGCAACCCACTTCAGTATCCTTGCCTGGAAAATCTCATGGACAGAAGAGCCTGGTGGGCTGCAGTTCATGGGGTCACAAAGAGTTGGGCATGAATGCACGACTAACACTTACTTATTTCACATCTTGAACTTTCTTATACTGTTTGAGATAGTGGTGATTTCTTGTCATTACGTGGTCACAATTTGGATCACATCAGAACAAATGTTACTTGCCTAGTTCTCTAATTCATTGTACTTAGTTTGAGTACCAAGAAAACACCATAGTAGCAAGTTCAGTTTTAGTTCAGTTGCTCAGTCGTGTCTGACTCTTTGCGACCCCATGAACTGCAGCACGCCAGGCCTCCCTGTCCATCACCAACTCCCAGAGTCCACCCAAACCCATGTCCATTGAGTTGGTGATGTCATCCAACCATCTCATCCTCTGTCGTCCCCTTCTCCTGCCCTCAATCTTTCCCAGCATCAGGGTTTTTTCAAATGAGTCAGCTCTTCGCATCAGGCGGCCAAAGTATTGGAGTTTCAGCTTCAACATCAGTCCTACCAATGAACACCCAGGACTGATCTCCTTTAGGATGGACTGGTTGGATCTCCTTGCAGTCCAAGGGACTCTCAAGAGTCTTCTCCAACACCACGGTTTAAAAGCATCAATTCTTTGGCGCTCAGCTTTCTTTATAGTGCAACTCTCACATCCATACATGACCACTGGAAAAACCATAGCCTTCACCAGACAGACCTTTGTTGACAAAGTAATGTCTCTGCCTCTTAATGTCTCTGTCTAGGTTGGTCACAACTTTCCTTCCAAGGAGTAAGCGTCTTTTAATTTCATGGCTGCAATCACCATCAGAAGTGATTTTAGAGCCCAGAAAAATAAAGTCAGCCACTGTTTCCACTGTTTCCCCATCTATTTCCCTTGAAGTGATGGGACTGGATGCCATGATCTTAGTTTTCTGAATGCTGAGCTTTAAGCCAACTTTTTTACTCTCCCTTTTCACTTTCATCAAATAGTAGCAAAGTCTCCCCGTTTTTCATAATAATATGCTGTTCACGAAATGACTCATCATCCCTTTTATGGAACTAATCAGACTGGAATGCTTATGATGTTTTGCAGCTGTATTATTCATTAGA
Organism: Giraffa tippelskirchi; assembly: GCF_054371585.1. Lineage (NCBI taxonomy): Eukaryota > Metazoa > Chordata > Mammalia > Artiodactyla > Giraffidae > Giraffa > Giraffa tippelskirchi. The sequence goes on from NC_137289.1 coordinate 69,116,482, forward strand.
GGGCCCCATGTTGGCAATTTTCCAACTAAATGAACCTGAAGTAACAACAGTGCCCGAGATAATGGAGATTATATCAGTAGTAGAGATTTTACAACTCAAACGTGAAACATTCTGTTATTTTATATTAAAATATCATAGCTACTGATTATAGTTAAGTTTCTAACTACACAAAGATAGTAAGTAATTTAGAACTGCTGCTTTTATTAAAAAAAAACTGCAAACCTCAATGGCAATATTTATTACACAAAATATAAAGTCTACCCATCTTGCAGTCTCATTGGTCTTTCATAAATGATTATCCCATTAACAGCTAATACTTAATATGGAGTATCAAAAACAGCTGTGCTAAGTATTGTTTAAAGGCACTAAGCACTAATGAGAATTAGTGAATCATATTTGAAAGAAATTTTTACTCAAATTTTAGGTGGATGTATATATTAGGGAATCCATAAAATCGGAGGCTCTGATTACACAGTACTTAAGTTTTTATTTTGCCTCAAGTGTTAGGAAAGTATCAGTTAGTTACATAGCTGAGTGATTATTGATCCATCCTCATATTCGCATCTTAAGCCAGATGAGCTAATATTAAATTCACAAGGATGACAAATTGAGAATTTTCAATATTCTTAAGTGATATATAAGAAAAATTGATTAGTGGTTTTTCCTGAAATATTGATGTGAGTGAAAAGTTTCATGAAGAGAATCGCCTTAGAAACTCTCTTTATTTTGATAACAGAATTGAGTTAGCCTTCTTAAGAGTGAAATTTTTATATGTAGACCCCTTACCTTAAAGGCTGTACTACTTTTTTTTTTTTTAGATACAGTAAAGTCATGATATGAAAATTAGGTCTAAATAACTGCTCTGATTATAAATGGTGGCCATATCAAAATGTATTTATTAATTTATATGTTTGACACAACTTTATGTTTAATCTGCAAATTTGTCTTCTAGCAATGTATTTGGTATCACACTTGAAAGAAATTTTGTCCTGACTGAAAATATGCAGTTAACGTAAAAATTTTTATTAAAGCAAAAGATGGACATAAGAAAAATGATCATTTTACTATGTCTTTAGTTGTTGTACTTTGTAATAAATAGCCCTGAATGTGTTTGAACACTTGTTGATGAGATGTGGAAGTAACAAAATAAATTGTAGAATATGTTGTGTGAAAAACTGAGCTTGAAAGCAATCTCACATCAAGTTTTATAAAGAGGAAATATATTTGGCTTAATATTGTTTTCCACTGCTTTCTTTTTCCTGGAAAATGTTCTCTTCCAATGAAAGTTTATGTATGACATTCAATAAATTATGAACAACTGAATGTAGGAGACATAATAACCTTTTCAACCTTCAGTTGAAATTGTAGTCTTCTAATTCTCAGAGGAAAAGAAACCATGCTAATATAATGCATCATTTTCAGCTCTACAAGATGATTTGTTGCATTAAAAAAAATCTAATCCTTATGGGAGAAAAATGCAAGATGAACTTTATTGCTAAAAGCAATTAAGTGAAAATTAGGTAATCACAAGGTGAGAAAAGCTCATCAATTAAAAAACTAGAAAAACACAGCGGGCTGTCAAAGATGAAATACTTTGGAAAAAGCAGATATATGTAAGAGTCATTATGACAAAGTCAATATTAATTGCAAAGTTGCTGAATATTAAAGTAATGATATCTTTTTGAAAATATAAATGGATACATTTTTGGGAAAGGATTACTTTGTAAATCTTAGATCTGAGGACTTTATTTCTTATTCACTTTGTTTTCAACCCTCTTTTCTTCTTCCTTTAAAGGGCTCCTTAAGCAACATAAAATTTTTCCCTCCTTATGGCTATTAAAGAGTATACACACATTCCATTTTATATTAATCCATTTTTTAAATACAACTAAATTCATTTCGTCATAAAAGGTCATATTTAAGAAACCAAAATGAGCTCTAAAGTGTTTATGCCCATGTTCAGAGGCCGAGAAAGGAAATGTATTAGTCTGCAAAATTTGTGCTATCATGTCTCACTTAGTACTCATATTGAACCCTTTATGCCAAAACCATATGGTGACAGCTTTTGAAGTTGCTGTAACATATCTTTACAAGATAGTCTTATGAGTTTCATTAGCTACTAGCGAAATTGTGTTTTGAAAGGCATTTATTAGCATTATTAGCATCATTAAAAAGCTCAAAATGTAATTATTTAAAAATCTTAGTGTGAAAAAAGCAATATTTAATGCTTTTAAAAACAATGAATCCTTTCCTGAAATTCTTTTGTTTTCCACATTTAAAAAATGTGTTTAATATATATTAAAATAAAAGGCACACACCCCTATACTCCTTCAAAACATCCTGTTTGCCCCACGTGGGGGTGAGAATGCTCTGGAAGTTCCCTCTTATCAGCTTTTTTTCTTTTTTTTTATAATTGAAGGATAATTGATTTACAGAATTTTGTTGTTTTCTGTTAAGCATCAGCATGAATCAGCCATAGGTATACATATATCCCCTTCGTTTTGAACCTGCCTCTCGTCTCCCTCCCCATCCCACCCCTCTAGGTTGACACAGAGCCCCTGTTTGAGTTTCCTGAGCCATACAACAAATTCTCGTTGGCTATCTATTTTACATATTGCAATGTAAGTTTCCATGTTACTCTTTCCACACATCTTACCCTCTCCTCCCATCTCCCCATGTCCAAAAGTTTATTTTCTATGTCTGTTTTTCCATTGCTGTCCTGTAAATAAATTCTTCAGTATCATTTTTCTAGATTCCGTATATATGCATTAGAATATGATATTTATCTTTCTCTTTCTGACTTACTTCCCTCTATATAATAGGTTCTAGATTTATTCAACTCATTAGAACTGACTCAAATGTGTTCCTTTTTATGGCTGAGTAATATTCCATTGTGTATATGTACCACAGCTTCTTTATCCATTCATCTGTCGATGATCATCTAGGTTACTTCCATGTTCTAGCTATTGTGAATAGTGCTTCAGTGAATAATGGGATACATGCAATTTTCAATGTTGGTTTCCTCAGGGTATATGCCTAGGAGTGGGATTTCTGGGTCATATGGTGTTTTTATTCCTAGTTTTTTCTTTAATGAATCTCCATAACATCTTCCATAGTGGCTGTATCAATTTGCATTCCCGCCAACAATGCAAGAGTGTTCCCTTCTCTCCATACCCTCTCCATCATTTATTGTTTGTAGACTTTTTGATGATGGCCATTCTGACTGGTGTCAGGTGATATCTCATTGTAGTTTTGATTTGCGTTTCTCTGATAATGAGTGATGTTGAGTATCTTTTCATGTATTTGTTAGCCATCTGTAAGTCTTCTTTGGAGAAGTGTCTATTTAGGTCTTTTTCCCACTTTTTGATTGGGTTGTTTGTTTTTCTGGCATTGAGTTGTATGAACTGCTTGTATATTTTGGAAATTAATCCTTTGTCAGCTGTTTCATTTGCTATTATTTTCTCCCATTCTGAGTGCTTGTTTTTCATCTTGATTATAGTTTCCTTTGCTGTGCAAAAGCTTTTAACTTTTTTTTTTAATTTCTGTTACTCTAAGAGGTGGGTCTGGAGAAGGCAATGGCACCCCACTCCAGTACTCTTGCCTGGAAAATCCCAGGGACGTAGGAGCCTGATTGGCTACAGTCCATGGGGTCGCTAAGAGTTGGACACGACTGAGCGACTTCACTTTCACTTTTCACTTTCGTGCACTGGAGAAGGAAATGGCAACCCACTCCAGTATTCTTGCCTGGAGAATCCCAGGGATGGCGGAGCCTGGTGGGCTGCCGTCTATGGGGTCGCACAGAGTCGGACACGACTGAAGTGACTTAGCAGCAGCAACAGCAAGAGGTGGGTCATAGAGGACCTTGCTTTGATTTATGTCATCAAGTGTTCTGCCTATTGCCTATGTTTTCCTCTAAGAGTTTTATGGATTCTGGTCTTACATTTAGGTCTTTAATCCATTTTGAGTTTATCTTTGTGTATGGTGTTAGGAAGTATTCTAATTTCATTCTTTTACATGTAGCTGTCCAGTTTTCCCAGCACCATTTATTGAAGAGGATGTCTTTGCCCCATTGTATATTATTTCCTCCTTTGCAAAAAATAAGGTACCCATAGTTGCATGGGATTATTTCTGTGCTTTCTATCTTGTTCCATTGGCCTATGCTTCTGTTTTTGTGCCAGTACCTTACTGTCTTGATGACTGTAGCTTTGTAGTATAATCTGAAGTCAGAAAGGTTGATTCCTGCAACTCCATTCTTCTTTCTCAAGACTGCTTTGGCTATTCGGGGTCTTTTGTGTTTCCATATGAATTGTGAAATTTTTTCTTCTAGTTCTGTGAAAAATGCCATTGGTGATTTGATAGGGATGGCATTGAATCTGTAGATTGCATTTGGTAGTATATTCATTTTCACAATATTGATTCTTCTTACCCAGGAAGATGGAATATCTCTCCATCTGTTTATGTTGTCTTTGATTTCTTTCATTAGTGTCTTATAATTTTCTGTGTACAGTTCTTTTGTGTCCTGAGGTAAGTTTATTCCTAGATATTTAATTCTTTTTGTGGCAATGGTGAATGGGATGGATTGCTTAATTTCTCTTTGATTTTTCATTGTTTGCATATAGAAATGAAAATGGTTTCTGTGTATTGATTTTGTATTGTGTGACTTTGCTGAATTCACTGACTACTTTCTTCTAGTAACTTTCTGATGCTATCTTTAGTGTTTTCTATGTACAGTATCATGTCATCTGCAAACAATGAGAGCTTTACTTCTTTTCGGATCTGGATTCTTATTTCTTTTTCTTCTCTGATTACTGTAGCTAGGACTTCCAGAACTATGTTGAATAATAGTGGAAAAAGTGGACACACTTGTCTTGTTTCTGATCTTAGGGGGAATGCTTTCAGTTTTTCACCATTGAGAATAATGTTTGCTGTAGGCTTATCATATATGGCCTTTACTATGTTGAGGTATGTCCTTGAATGCCCAGTTTTGTTTTGTTTTGTTTTTTTTTTTTTGAAAAGATTTAACAAAAAATGGGTGCTGAATTTTGTCAAAGGCTTTTGCTGCATCTACTGAGATTATCATATCTTTCAATTTGTTTATATGTGGTGTATCACATTGATTGATTTGTGTATATTGAAAAATCCTTGCATTCCAGGAATAAACCCAACTTGATCATGGTGTGTGAGCTTTTTGATGTGTTGCTGAGTTCTGTGTGCTAAAATTTTGTTGAGGATTTTTGCATCTATGTTCATCAGTGATATTGGCCTATAGTTTTCTTTTTTTGTGTTGTCTTTGTCTGGTTTTGGTATCAGAGTGATGGTGGCCTCGTAGAATGAGTTTGGAAGTGTTCCTACCTCTGCAATTTTTTGAAAGAGTTTTACAAGAATAGGCATTAACTCTTCTCTAAATGTTTGATAGAATTCTCCTGTGAAGCCATCTAGTCCTGGGCTTTTGTTTTTTGGGAGATTGTTGATCATGGCTTCAATTTCAGTGCTTGTAATTGGGTTGTTCATAATTTCTATTTCTTCCTGGTTCAGTCTTGGGAGATTATACTTTTCTAAGAATTTGTCCATTTCTTCCAGGTTATCCATTTTATTGCCATATACTTGTTTATAATAGTCTCTTATAATCCTTTGTATTTCTGCATTGTCTGTTGTAATCTCTCTTTTTTCATTTCTAATTTTATTGATTTGATTCTTCTCTCTTTTTTTCTTGATGAATCTGGCTAAGGCTTTGTCAATTTTGTTCATCTTCTCAAAGAACCAGCTTTTAGTTTTATTCATCTTTACTATTGTTTCCTTCATTTCTTTTTCATTGATTTCTGTTCAGATCTTTATGATTTCATTCCTTCTACTAATTTTTTTTGTTCTTCTTTTTCCAGTTGTTTTAGGTGTAGAGTTAGGCTGTCTATTCGATGTTTTTCTTGTTTCTTGATGTAGGATTGTATTGCTATAAACTTCCCTCTTAGAACTGCTTTGGCTGCATCCCATAGGTTTTGAGTTGCCTTTTTTTTTGTCATTTGCTTCTAGAAATTTTTTGTTTTCCCTTTTGATTTCTTCAGTAACCTGTTGGTTATTTAGAAATGTCTTTTTTAATCTCCATGTGTTTATGTTTCTTATAGTTTTTTTTTTCTTGTAATTGATATCTAGTCAGCGTTTTGGTAAGAGAAAATGCTTGATATGATTTCAATTTTCTTAAGTTCACTGAGGTTTGATTTTTGACCCAAGATGTGGTCTAACCTGGAGAATGTTCCATGTGCACTTGAGAAGGTGTATTCTTCTGTATTTGGATGGAATGCTCTGAAGATATCAATGATATCCATCTCATCTAATGTATCATTTAAGACATGTGTTTCCTCTTTAATTTTCTGTTTTGATGATCTGTCCACTCATGTGAGTGGGGTGTTAAAGTCTCCTACTATTATTGTGTTGCTGTCAATTTCTCCTTTTCTATCTGTTGGTGTTTGTCTTATGTGTTGAGGTGCTCCTATGTTGGGTGCATAGATATTTACAATTGTTATATCTTCCTCTTGGATTGATCCCTTGATCATTATATAGTGTCCTTCCTTATCTCTTGTAATCTTCTTTATTTTAAGGTCTATTTTGTCTGATACAAGGGTTGCTACTTCAGCTTTCTTTTGCTTCCCATCTACATGGAATATATTTTCCATCCTCTCACTTTCAGTCTATATGTGTCTTTAGGTCTGAAGTGCGTTTCTTGTATCAGCATATATATGGGTCTTGTTTTTGTATCCATTCAGCCAGTCTGTATTTTTTGGTTGGAGCATTTACTCCATTAAATTTTAAAGTAATTATTGACACATATGTTTGTATTGCCATTTTCTTAAATGCTTGGGGTTGATTTTGTAGGTCTTTTATTTTTCTCTTGTATTTCTTGAACTATATAAGTCCCTTTAACACTTGTTGTAAAGCTGGTTTGGTGGTACTATTCTCTTAACTTTTGCTTGCCTGAAAATCTTTTTATTTCTCCATCAATTTTGAATGAGATCCTTGCTGAGTATAATAATCTTGGTTATAGATTTTTCCCTTTCAGTACTTTAAATATATCCTGCCTTTCCCTTCTGGCCTGCAGAGTTTCTGCTTAAAGATCAGCTGTTAAGTGTATTGGGTTTCCCTTGTATGTTACTTGTTGCTTCTCCCATGCTGCTTTTAATATTCTTTCTTTGTGTTTAGTCTTTGTTAGTGTGATTAGTAAGTGTCTTGGCATGTTTCTCCTTTGGTTTATCCTGTATGAGACTCTTTGTACCTCTTGGACTTGATTGACTATTTCATTTTCCAAGTTACGGAAATTTTCAACTATAACTTCCTCAACAATTTTCTCATATCTTTTCATTTTCTATTCTTCTTCAGTTCAATTCTGTCGCTCAGTCATGTGTGACTATTTGTGACCCCATGGACTGCAGCACACCAGGCCACTGTGTCCATTACCAACTCCCGGAGTTTATTCAAACTCATGTCCATTGAGTCAGTGATGCCATCCAACCATCTCATCCTCTGTCGTCCCCTTCTCCTCCTGCCTTCAATCTTTCCCAGCATCAGGGTCTTTTCAAATGAGTCAGCTCTTCATATCAGGTGGCCAAAGTACTGGAATTTCAGCTTCAACATCAGTCCTTTCAATGAATGCTCAGGACTGAATTCCTTTAGGATGGACTGGTTGGATCTCTTTGCTGTTCAAGAGACTATCAAGAGTCTTCTCTAACACCACAGTTCAAAAGCACCAATTCTTCCGTGCTCAGCTTTCTTCATAGTCCAACTTTCACGTCCATAGAGGACTACTGGAAAAACCATAGCTTTGCTAGATGGACCTTTATTGGTAAAGGAATGTCTCTGCTTTTTAATATACTGTGTAGGTTGATCATAACTTTTCTTCCAAGGAGCAGGCGCCTTTTAATTTCATGGCTGCAGTCACCATCTCTAGTGATTTTGGAGCCCCCCCAAATAAAGTCAGCCACTATTTCCACTGTTTCCCCATCTATTTGCCATGAAGTGATGGGACTGGATGCCATGATCTTAGTTTTCTGAATGTTTAGTTTTAAGTCAACTTTCTCACTCTCCTTTTTCACTTCAATCAAGTGGCTCTTTAGTTCTTCTTCACTTTCTGCCATAAGGGTGTTGCCATCTGCATATCTGAGGTTACTGATATTTCTCCCAGCAATCTTGATTCCAGCTTGTGCTTCATCCAGCCCAGCATTTCTCATGATGTACTTTGCATATAAGTTAAATAAGCAGGATGGCAATATACAGCCTTGACACACTCCTTTCCTGATTTGGAACCACTTCTTCTTCAGGGACGCCTATAATTCAAATGTTGGTGCGTTTTATATTGTTGCAGATGTCTCTGAGACTATCCTCATTTCTTTTCATTCTCTTTACTTTATTCTGCTCTTCAGAAGTTATTTCCACCATTTTATCTTCCTGCTCACCGATTCATTTTTCTGCTTCAGATATTCTGCTAATGATTCCTTCTAGATTTTTTTTTTTAATTTCAGTAATTTTGTTGTTTGTCTGTGGGTATTTATTCTTTAATTCTTCTTGGTCTTTGTTAATTGATTCTTGCTTATTCTCCATTCTGTTTTCAAGGTTTTTGATCATCTTTACTATCATTATTCTGAATTCTTTTTCAGGTAGTTTGCCAATTTCCTCTTCATTTATTTGTACTTCTGTGTTTCTAGTTTGTTCCTTCATTTGTGTAGTATTTCCCTGCCTTTTCATTATTTTTTTAAACTTATTGTCTTTGAGGTCTCCTTTTCACAGGCTTCAAGGTTGAATTCTTTCTTCCTTTTGGTTTCTCCTCTCCTAAGTTTGGTCCAGTGGTTTGTGTAAGCTACATGTAGGGTGAGATTTGTGCTGAATTTTTTGTCTGTTTGTTTGTTTTTCCTCTGATGGGTAAGGCTGAGTGAGGTGGTGATCCTGTCTTCTGATGATTGGTTTTGTACTTTTGTTTCATTTGTTGTTTAAATGAGGTGTCCTGCACAGGGTGCTACTGGTGGTTGGGTAATGCCACGTCTTGTATTCAAGTGATGTGCTTTGTATAAGTTCTCACTATTTGATACTCCCTAGGGTTAGTTCTCTGGTAGTCTAGGGTCTTGGATTGAGGGCTCGCACTCCAAAGACACAGGGCTTGATCTTTAGTTTTGCATGATTCTGTATATTCTTTTCCACTGGTCAGGTACTCTACTCTCAGCTGGTGTTCTGCATGCACTTCTGTGTCTGAAGGTGTATTCCTGAATTATCCATGGAGAGAGTTGTACTCCATATCCACCTACTCCTCTGCTATATTGTTCCTGGTTCTCTTGTCAGCTTCAGTTACTGGGAGAGAGATTTCCACACACCATGATGGAAAATGCTTAGACTCACTCGTCAGGGAAGGATGCCTGGTGAGCCTAGGAAGGCAGTGCTCCCTTTCCTGAAATTCTAATGCCATGTCAACAGAGGGAAGTCATCTTATCTGGCAAAGTCTTCAAATTGGTATCTGATCCCTAATTTCATTTTAATAAATTGGTTTTTGTAAAAAAATAATTTTTTTCACATAATTAGACCACAATACTGATCAGTATAGTGTCCCATAAGAAATTGTTTCCAACAATTTACCTATCATTAGGTCTGTGCTTATACAATAACCTCCTGACTGATGAGCTTTTTATAAGAAGTAGATAGGTAGGAAAAAGTATCTAAAGGTGCAAATTGCTTTGAGGAGACATTTTTGAAAGAATGTCTAGTTATGGATTTTATTTCCAAAGATGATTATAAATGAGTTATTCACCCCTACATTATGGAAATAATACATTTGGAAAAGTTGCTATGATGTTTATGAACAATAAAATTGAAATTTATTCTAACTATAGCTTAGCAACTTTGTTTTTGCTAACAATTGGTTTGTTCCATAATGTATAAGGAAAACACACAGATAAAATAGTCAAGTGTAGAGCAGTGTTTTTTTTATTTATTGTCAAGTTAGCATTGTCATTACCTAGCATTTTTCTCAATAGTTATTGTTAGGCATTGTATGTGGAGATCGCTGCAGTTTAGTGGTATACCACAAAATAGCTATAAACCAAAATACTTGAAGACAACTTGCCATAAAATAATAACAGAAAAGAGAACTGTATGCATAATTCTTGGGAAACCCAGGATTTGTCTAGAAGATCCATTCAATAATGAAACAAACAGGATGTCAGTATTTCTTAAGGTACTTCTCAAATAGTTAAGCAGAACTTATTATCATATCAGGGACTTTAGAAAGTAAACCATATCAAAATGCTTTCCCTTCTGATGTTTTCTCTACCAAAATCTAGCTAAACTTTGGTATGTATTTGAATGAGAATGAGATATGCAAAGAATTTATAGTCTTACTGCATTTATATATTCATCAGAGGGTTGGGGAATTGAATAAATTAATCATGTATTTTAGTTGGCAATATCTTTGATATGTATAATGTCCTAATTTTAATTAAAACTCACACTATTGTGAATGCTTTCATACCCATATATTTGAAAGCAACTCCATTTTCTTGGAGTCCAGATATAGTATTTTAGCAAAGCTTAATCTTTGTCAGATTTAAATACCATGGTGGAGAGCTGACTCTGAATTCAGCAAGACTACTTTCTACCTCTTCATTAAGCTATAGTTAAGTGCTTCCTATGCTTTGGGAATTGTATTGATTAGTAGAGGTAGGGAGATGAGTACACCCGATTTCAGCTCTGTAAAATGCACAGTAGTAAGGTAAGCATGAAAATATAATTTCAGTGCAATGTATGATTTGTCATGGAAAGCATGAAGAAGTTGCTTCCAGATAAAAGGAAAGATTCACAAACACTCTCTAGGAGGATCAAAGACCCATTTATAGAAAAGTTGAGATTTGTGCAGTGCCCCAAATGATCAACGCGTCACCTAGTAGACAGAGAAAAATAGCATGTCCTTGGATTTTGGTTCATGAAATAATTTCCCCAATTTTGTTCATGGAGTGCTTTTTCTACTTACCTTTTCAGTGTTTTAAATCAATTCTAATAAAAACGGCAAGTGTATTTTGGAGAAAGAAGGAAGTATTTTTAAATTAGTTAAGTAAATGTTGGTTCCATTAATTCAACTCTTTTTTTTTTTTTTAATATTCAACTTCTCACATAACTGACCCTCTAGTGGAAAAAGCATTCCTGTTAAACAGTCATTACTTTGGAGCAGTTGTTCATGGGAATGTAAGCTGACATATTGCCACCTTGAGGCAGCACACTTTTTAGACACAGTTTGTTCCTTCGTTTGCCTGACTTCTTTTCTTAGTACTAAACAAATGGAAGTCTTCCTACATCTGTCAGGCAGTGTAGTATTATGGAAAAGAAAAGGCATCAGGAATCAAACTACATTTAAATAACACTTTACCATTTGCTACCAGCATACATTTGGACTAGTCACTTTATCAGAGGCTAAGATTCTTCACTTCTGAAATAGAGATACTATACGTCTTTATATGTATATAAAATGGTATTATATCCATAAAGTCCATGGCACTATATCTGGCACACTGTATTGTACAGTGTGACATTTTCTCTACTTGCACAGATATAAGGATTTTCTTTTTGTCTTCAACTTAAAGTCTACTTCATTCTCATAATTCTCCTAATATTTTCATCCAATTTTTTTTTTTATGTTCCACATTTTTCTGCTAATACTGAGCCAATTTCTCTGGATATGAGTATGTAAACATGACAGCAGAATCATGTTTGCATGAAAGAAACAATCAACAAAGTGAAAAGATAGCCTATGGAATGGGAAAAATATTTTCAAACCATGTATCCAAAAACATATAAAACCATACAATGCAGGAGCTGTGGGTTCAATCCCTGGGTCGGAAAGATCCCCTGGAGGAGAAAATGGCAACCCACTTCAGTATTCTTGGCTGTAAAGTTGTGTGCTTAGTGACTCAGTCGTTTCTGACTCTTTGCAGCCCCATGGACTGCAGCCCGGGCTGCAAACAGTCAGAAACAACTGAGTCACTGAGCACGCAATCCAATTTAAAATGAGTAAAGGACATGAATATATATTTTACCAAAGAAGATATACAAATGGTCAACAAATACATGAAAAGGTGCTTAATATCACTAATCACCAGGGAAATACAAGTCAAAATCATAGTGAGATTGCATCTCACAGTTGTTAGAATGGCTATCATCAAAAAACGAGAGATAACAAACGTTGGCAAGGATGTGAAGAAAAGGGAACACTTGTATACTGTTGATGTGAATATAAATTAGTGCAGCCACTATGTAAAACAATTTGGAGAGTCCTCAAAAAATTAAAAATAAAACTACCATATGATCCAGCAGTTCTATATCTGGAACTATATACAAAGAAAAGGAAAACACTAAGTTGAAGAGATATCTGCACCTCCATATTCATGGTGGCATTTTTTCTTTTTTGGTCACAGCTTTATTGAGATATAATTTATAAACCACACAATTCACCCATTTATTGTACCACTGAACAGTTTTAGTGTAATCACAGACTTATGTAACTATGATCACATTCAATTTTAGAATATTTTCATCACCCTAAAAAGAAACCACAAACCTTTTGACTGTCACTCCCAACCACTCTGTCCTCAGGCAACTTCTATTAACAAACATTTTGTCTCTGGACAGAAAGTTCTACTTTGGATATTTAACATAAGTGGAATCATATAATATGTGGTCTTTTCTAACTGGCTTCTTTCACTTAACATAATGTTTTCAAAGTTCACTCATGTTGTTGCATGTATCCTTTTTACTGCCAAATAATATTCCATTGTTTGGAATTTTACAATTCCATTGTTGTTCCATTACACAGTTTGTGTATCCATTCATCACTTGATGGACATTTGTGTTGCTTCCTCTTTTTTGGCTATTATGAATTATGTTGCCATGAATATTTGTGAAGTTTTTGGGTGAGCATGTGTTTTCATTTTCCTTGGATATATGTCTCAGTCAGTTCAGTTGCTCAGTCGTGTATGACTCTTTGTGACCCCATGCACTGCAGCACGCCAAGCCTCCCTGACCGTCATCAACTCCTGGGGCTTACTCAAACTCATGTCTATAGAGTTGGTGATGCCATCCAACCATCTCATCCTCTGTTGTCCCCTTCTCCCCCAGACTTTCAATCTTTCCCAGCATCAGGGTCTTTTCCAGTGAGTCAGTTCTTCCCATCAAGTGGCCAAAGTATTGGAGTTTCAGCTTCAGCGTCAGTCCTTCCAGTGAATATTCAGGACTGATTTCTTTTAGGATGGACTGGTTGGATCTCCTTACTGCCCAAAGAACTCTCAAGAGTCTTCTCCAACAACACAGTTCAAAAGCATCAGTTCTTTGGCACTCAGCTCTCTTTATACTCCAACTCTCATATCCACACATGACTACTGGAAAAACCATAGCTTTGACTAGATGGACCTTTGTTGGTAAAGTAACATCTCTGCTCTTTAATATGCTGTTTATGTTGGTCATAGCTTTTCTTCCAAGGAGCAAGCACCTTTTAATTTCATGGCTGCAGTCAACATCGGCAGTAATTCTGGAGCCCCAAAATATAAAGTCTGTCACTGTTTCCATTATTTCTCCATCTATTTTCCATGAAGTGATGGGCCTGGATGCCATGATGTTAGTTTTCTGAATGCTGTTTTGAGCCAACATTTTCACTCTCCTCTTTCACTGTCATCAAGAAGCTCTGGAGTTCTTCCCTTTCTGCCATAAGGGTGGTGTCATCTGCATAACTGAGGTTATTGATATTTCCGCTGGCAATCTTGATTCCAGCTTGTGCTTCATCCAGCCAGCATTTCCCATGATGTACTCTACATATATATTAAATAAGCAGGGTGACAATATACAGTCTTTATGTACTCCTTTCTTAATTTGGAACGAGTCTGTTGTTCCATGTCCAGTTCTAACTGTTGCTTCTTGACCTGCATACAGATTTCTCAGGAGGCAAGTCAGCTGGTCTGGTATTCCCATCTCTATCTTTTTTTTTTTTTAATTAGTTTATTTTCTATTTTTTAACTTTACAATATTGTATTTGTTTTGCCATACATTGACATGAATCCACCATGGGTGTACATGTTTCCCCTTCCAGAACCCCATAGTTTGTTATGATCCACACAGTCAAAGGCTTTGGCATAGTCAATAAAGTAAAAGTAGGTGTTTTTCTGGAAGTCTCTTACGCTATCGATGATCCAGTGGATGTTGGCAATTTGATCTCTGCTTCCTCTGCCTTTTCTAAGTCCAGCTTGAACATCTGGAAGTTCATGGTTCACATATTGTTGAAGCCTGTCTTGGAGAATTTTGAGCATTACTTTGCCAGCGTGTGAGAGGAGTGCAATTGTGCAGTAGTTTGAATATTGTTTGACATTGCCTTTCTTTGGGATTGGAATGAAAACTGACCTTTTCCAGTCTTGTGGCGTCTGCTGAGTTTTCCAAATTTGCTGGCATATTGAGTGCAGCACTTTCACAGCATCATCTTTTACGATTTGAAATAACTCAACTGGAATCCCATCACCTCCACTAGCTTTATTCATAGTGATGCTTTCTAAGGCCCACTTGACTTCACATTCTAGGATGTTGGGCTCTAGGTGGGTGATCACACTATCGTGGTTATCTGTGTCATGAATATCTTTTTTGTATAGTTCTTTTGTGTATTCATGCAATCTCTTCTTAACATCTTCTCCTTCTGTTAGGTACATCCCATTTATGTCTTTATTGTGCTCATCCTTGCATGAAATGTTCCCTTGGTATCTCTAATTTTCTTGAAGAGATATCTAGTCTTTCCCATTTTATATTTTTCCTCTATTTCTTTTCACTGATCTTTGAGGAAGGCTTTCTTATCTCTCTTTGCTATTCTTTGGAACTCTGCATTCAGGTGAGTAGGAGTAGAATATCTAGGAGTAGAATTTCTGAGTTGTATGATATCTATATGATATCTATGGTAACTGAGGAACTGCCAGATTGTTTTTCAAAGTGGTTGTATTTTTTTTGCAATCCTTCCAACAATGCATGAATTTTCCAATTTCTCCACATTCTCACCAACACTTGCCCATCATCTTTCTTCTTGATTATAGGAATTCTTTTAAGGTGTGAAGTGGTATGTCATGGTAGTTTTAATATGCATTCCCATCATATCTAATGATTTTGAACATCCTTTCTTGTGTTTACTGGCCATTTGTGTATCTTCTCTGGTCTAATGTTCATTTAGAAATTGCCTATTTCTAAATTGGGTTGCCTTTTTCCCTCCCATGTGTTGGATCTGTATTATTATTATTTTTTTAATTGAAGGATAGTTGGTTTACAATGTTGTGCTGGTTTCTACTATACAAAAATGTAAGTCAGATATAAGTGTACAGATATCCCCTCCCTTTTGAGCCTCCTTCCCACCCTCCCTATCCCAACCCTTTAAGTCATCACAGAGCACCACATAGCAGGGTTATTTACAATAACCAAGATATGGGGGGGAAACTAAGTGGCCATTGACATACGAATATTAAACATGTGGTACATTTACACATTGGAATATTATTCAACCATAAAAGAAGGAAATACTGACATTTGCAACAACATGGATGGATGGATTTTGAGGGCATTTTGCTAAGTGAAATAATTTGGGTAGAGAAAGAGAAACACTATCTGATCTAACTTATATGGGATAATAAAAAAAGCCTTACAGAAAAAGAGATTAGACTTGTGGTTACCAGACGTGGGGGGAGGGGAGTTGGATGAAGGTATTCAAAAGATACACACTTACAGTTGTAAGACAAATATCTATGATGAAATAAAGATTCATATTTTGAGGGAAAACAAGAAATATTTAAACATATTAGTTTTCTCTCCCTATTTGGGCCTCCTTCTTCCCCTCTAGTGTGCTCTGCACATCTGCATTATGTGCATTATGCATTATGCACATATGCATATGCATATTATGCACATATGCACATATGCATTATGCACATATGCATATGCACATATGCACATATGCATTATGCACATATGCATATGCACATTATGCATAATGCACATATGCATTATGACCTCCTTAGTGGCAGAAATATTTCTGTTCTACCATAAAGATTAGTTTCTCTTCTTTTGGCATCAACCATGTAACTCCTTACAAGATAGCATTCTTTTCTCAATCCTGTAAGTGGTCATGATGAACCATCACTCACTTTGTATGCGCAGACATCTTTGGTGAACTTAATGTACAATGCCAATATATAATTTCCCCTATAGATAGCTATTGGAGCAGAAGAGAATGATCAGATAAGATACTGGGAAGATATTAGGCCACTCCTAATTGAAGTTCGTAGGTTAAATACTTACATTTGACCCTATTAATGTGACTAGCTATGTTCTTGTTTTGCCTACTCTACAAGATTATTGTTTCTTGCATTACCAGCTGATAACTGAGACTCAGAAAAAAATGATGATTAGGTGACTTGAAATGATTGACCAAATATACAGTTCTGAGCATCATGTGAAATGCTGGGCTGGATGGAATCAGATTGCCAGGAGAAATAGCGATAACCTCAGATAATCAAATGACACCACCCTTATGGCAGAAAGAGAAGAAGAACTAAAGAGAATCTGGCTGAAAGTGAAAGAGGAGAGTGAAAAAGTCGGCTTAAAACTCAACATTCAAAAAACTAAGATTACCGCGTCTGTTCCCAAGAAAAAGAAATGCAAAAAGGCAAAATAGTTGTCTGAGGAGGCTTTACAAATAGCTGAAAAAAGAAGAGAAGCTAAAGGCAAAGGAGAAAAGGAAAGATATACCTATCTGAATGTAGAGTTCCAAAGAATAGCGAGGAGAGGTAAGAAAGCCTCCTTCAGTGATCAATGCAAAGAAACAGAGCAAAACAACAGAATGGGAAAGACTAGAGATCTCTTTGAGAAAATTAGAGATACCAAGAGAACGTTTCATGCAAAGATGGGCACAATAAAGGACAGAAATGGTATGGAGCTAACAGAAGCAGAAGATATTAAGACGAGGTGGCAAGAATACACAGAACTATACAAAAAAGATCTTTATTACCCAGATAACCATGATGGTGTGATCACTCACCTAGAGCCATATATCCTACAGTGCGAAGTCAAGTGGACCTTAGGAAGCATCTCTACAAACAAAGCTAGTGAAAATGATGGAATTCCAGTTGAGCTATTTCAAATCCTGAAAGATGATGCTGTCAAAGTGCTGCACTCAATATGCCAGCAAATTTGGAAAACTCAACAGTGGTTTTCTTGAGTGGAAAACTCAGGACTGGAAAATGTCAGTTTTCATTCCAATCCCAAAGAAGGGCAATGCCAAACAATGTTCAAACTATCGTACAATTGCACTCATCTCACACACTTATAAAATAATGCTCAAAATTCTCCAAGCCAGGCTTCAACAGTATTTGAATTGTGAACTTCCAGATGTTCAAGCTGGATTTAGAAAAGGCAGAGGAACCAGAGATCAAATTGCCAATATCTGTTGGATCCTAGAAAAAGCAAGAGAATTCCATCAAAACATCTACCTCTTCTTCATTGACTATGCCAAAGCCTTTGACTATGTGGATCACAACAAACTATGGAAAATCCTTAAAGAGATGGGAATACCAGACCACTTTACCTGCCTCCTGAGAAATCCACATGCACATCAAGTAGATACAGTTAGAACTAGACATGGAACAACAGACTGTTTCCAAATTGGGAAAGGAGTACGTAAAGGCTATATATTGTCACCCTGCTTATTTAACTTATATGCAGAGTACATCATGGGAAATTCCAGGCTGAATGAAGCACAAGCTGGAATCAAGATTGCCAGGAGAATATCAGTAACCTTAGATATGCAGATGACACCACCCTTATGGCAGAAAGTGAAGAGAAACTAAAGAGCCTCTTGATGAAAGTGAAAGAGAAGAGTGAAAAAGTTGGTCTAAAACTCAACATTCAGACAAGTAAGATTATGGCATCCATGATCTTCATGGCAAATAGATGGGAAAACAATGGAAGCAGTGACAGACCTTATTTTCTTGGGCTCCAAAATCACTGCAGGCGGTGACTGCAGCCATGAAATTAAATGACGCTTGCTCCTTGAAAGAAAAGCTATGATCAATGTAGAAAGCATATTAAAAAACATAGATATTACTTTGTTGAGATTGGCCTGTCTAGTCAAAGCTATGGTTTTTCCAGTATTCATGTAAGGCTTTGAAAGTTTTACTCTAAAGAAAGCTGAGTGCTGAAGAATTGATGCTTTTGAACTGTGGTGTTGGAGAAGACTCTTGAAAGTCTCTTGGACTACAAGGAGATCAAATCAGTCAATCCTGAAGGAAATCAGTTCTGAATATTCATTGGAAGAAATGAATATTTCTGAATGATGCTGAAGCTGAAACTCCGATAACTTTGGCTACCTGATGTGAAGGACTGACTCATTAGAATAAACTCTGATGCTGGGCAAGATTGAAGGCAAGAGGAGAAGGGTATGACAAAGGATGAGATGGTTGGATGGCATCACTGACTCCATGGACATTAGTTTGAGCAAGATCCAGGAGTTGGTGATGGACAGGGAAGGCTGGCATGCTGCAGTCCATGGGGTTGCAGAGTCGGAGACGACTGAGACTGAACTGAGCTGAGATGATAAGATTGTAATAGTTTAACTCTAGGTGTGGGAAAAAGCAAAAAAACCACACTGTTTTGTGGACCATGGCAGACTAATAAGACAGGCAGTCCAGAGGATTTTGGCTGCTGTTTACAGGGCCTGGTCCAATAATAGCATACCGTGTGCCTGTCAACAAAATCCTCCTTTGACCTGGGAATGAATGTTCCTAGTGCCATGGACATACTGATCAGGAAATGCCTCACAAATCTTGGTAAAAATATTAATAGGACTCTAAGGGAGGTAATTGTAAAATAAGTAATTTTGCCCATCATCTAGTTTTATAAGAATCAAGCCATTTGCCAATCCAGTTGCTGAAAGATCAGAATGAGGCATTCAGTGCTCTGGGAAAACTGGCAGAACAGACCTTGAGATATGAATATTTTCAAAAGAAAATTTTATAAACTCAGTTTCTTGCATCTTCCTATACTTAGAAAAGCACTAAAACCATTAACTAAGATATCTGTTCCTTGCAAATAGCAGCAACCTTCTACCAAGATATGTACTTGAATGCATGTATTCCTTCTCTAAAATCACATATATATTGATTTCTCCCATTACCTCTTTGGAACACTCCTTAGAGCTTTCTGAAAGGTGTCTGCCAGGTTATAATCCTCAGGTTGGTTTGAATAAAAGTTTTTATTTCTTAGATTGACTATTGATTATCATTTTTGGTACACAAGTTCTAGGTAGATAACATACAATGTGATGAATATAGTTAATGCTGCTGTATGGTATTTGAAAGTTATTAAAAGAATGGACCCTAAGAGTTCTCATAACAAGGGAGAAAACCGTTTTTCTTTCTTTTTTTTGTATCTACATGAGATGATGGATGTTAACTAAACTTATTGTGGCAATTGCTTCACAGTATATGTTAATCAAATCATGCTGTATACCTTAACATTATACAGTGATGAATGTCAATTATATCTCAACAAAACTGGAAAAAATACATTCACTTGAATTTAAATTCTTTAAAAAAGAAAGAAAATCATGAAATGTACTACTTAAATATAATCTGGAGATCAGATTCTTTTGTATTTGACTTTTACAATATGATATAACTGTCAGGCCATTTAATTCGGGAGAGGTGTGGCATTCTTTGGTATTTCCACTATTCCCTGTGGTGGAAATCAATTCAAATGACCAAGAGCACTTGGGAACAGTGCACAGAGCATCATTCTAACAAATTTCAGTAACTGTGCAGCTTTGTATTCGACGATAGCAACTACATTCCTGCCATACTGATGGAAATCTCTGTGGATAAGGAAGCTGTCAAGAGACTATCGCTATTTTAAAACATTCAACACTTCTAAAAACATTATCAGCTGTTGCTGTTTGCTTACTTTTCATTGTCTCATTCCTTTTGCAAACCCCAGATTAGGACCCAGTGTAATTAAGGATAGTAACATGCTTATAATAAACCTTGGGTCTTCCTTCCCAGGAAAAAATGATTGCTTTCCCAGCTTTCCTCAAATAATAGCTTGGTGCAGTTACTCTGAGGGTTATAAATAGTAAGTGATCCCTTAAGGGATGTAGATAGCATATTGAAATCCTTAAGCAAATTACAGAATAGATTATAAAATCTATTAACTGGAGAGAAAGGAGGGGTTCAGTTTTTTAAAAGAATATTTTGCTCTTTTAAAAACAAGTTTAGTAAATCAATCATGGTAGCAGGATACTGACAGAGGAACTTCTATCTCAAGATCTAATGGTGTCCATCAAAGAAACTAGGGAAGGTATCTACCGAGACTATTTAGATGAGAATATAAAGGAATAGTTGATGTTTTAAAGATAAGTATCAGTTCAGTCACTCAGTCATGTCTTACTGTTTGTGACCCATGGACTGCAGCATGCCAGTCTTCCCTGGTCATCACCAACTCCTGGAGCTTGCTCAAACTCATGTCCATCCAGTCAGTGATGCCATCCAACCATGTCATTCTCTGCCATCCCCTTATCCTCCTGCCTTCAATCTTTCCCAGCATCAGAGTCATTTCCAACGAGTCAGCTCCTCACACAAAGTGGCCAAAGTATTGGAGCTTCAGCTTCAGCATCAGTTCTTCAAATGAATATTCACTACTTATTTCCTTTAGGATTGACTGGTTGGATCTCCTTGCAGTCCAATGGACTCTTAAGAGTCTTCTCCAATACTACAGTTCAAAAGCATCAATTCTTCAGTACTCAAATTTCTTTATAGTACAACTCTCACATCCACACGTGACTACTGGAAAAACCATAGCTTTGACTAGATGGATCTTTGTAATAAAAAGACGGGTCTTTTTAATAAGCCAGGTTGGTCATAGTTTTCTTCCAAGGAACAAGTGTCTTTTAATTTCATGGCTGCAGTCACCATCTGCAGTGATTTTGTAGCCCCCCAAAATAAAGTCTCTCACTGTTTCCATTGTTTTCCCATCTATTTGCCACAAAATGATGGGATCGGATGCCATGATCTTAGTTTTTTGTATGCTGAGTTTTAAGCCAGTTCTTCCCTCTCCTCTTTCAGCCTCATTAGGAGGCTCTTTATTTCCTCTTCACTTTCTGCCATAAGGGTATTGTTATCTGCATATCTGAAGTTATTGATATTTCTCCCAGCAATCTTGATTCCAGCTTGTGCTTCATCCAAACAAAGATGCATATACCTATTGTTAAACTTAGAATTTTTCCTTTTTTTAAATTAGTTTATTTATCTATTTTTTAACTTTACAATATTGTATTTGTTTTGCTATTGATAGAATTTTAACCTATGTAAAATATCATGTTTCATTAAGGCACATTGATATCCTTAAAGATTGACCCATCTTGCATGGTGAAGTGTTCTGGAGATTTTTCTTTGAAAATATTTTTTCTTTCACTTAATCTTTGAATTGTATTAAAAGTTAGAGCTGTACAACTAAAAAAGAAATAGCACAAAATTATTCCTATAGGCAAAAGTTTAAAGAAAAACAATGCATGTTACAGGTCCAATGTAATTTTCTCAACCAGTAGAAGCAATTCACCCTCGGAATACTCAGTCACTCCTTACTTCCCAGCAATTTAAGTTTATGGTAGTTAGGAGCATGTTTTTCATTTCTTTTAAAATGGAAATATGTACAAATGCTGCCACCACCGAGCCGTGCTCAGTTGACCCCATGGACTGTACCCACCAGGCTCCTCTGCTCGTGGAATTTTCCAGGAAAGAATATTGGGATAGGTTGCCACTTCCTCCTCCAATGTACAAATGAGAGCCAAGTAAATCCTTAAGACATATCTTAAATGGCTTAAATGAAAGTAATATCAACACATGTTATCAAGTGTATTATCAACATATGATATTAAATTTAATGTTAAATTTCATTTTAAGAATAAGGGAAATGATTCTTTATTTGTTTCAAGAATATATAATTATAAATAAAGAATATAATAATTCTTTGCTTATGTTATGTTCTGCAAAAATCATGTAACACATATCAAAGAAATGAAAAATATAGCAAAAAAGTATCAGCAGCTACAGATATGTATCTGTCACATTCCAAATCTTTTATTATCTCTGATTTTTACAAAAGAATGTAACATTTGATATCTCCAAGATTTGTAGCTACTACACATATCTAAATATCAAGTATATACTAGAGGATTTTTATCACATAGCAACAGCTTAAGGAGATGATAACAACTGCTTATGAAAAATACTGTACATTTCAACTGAGGTGCTCAAGAGGATTGTAGGGGCACATTTTTATCTATTATGTAAATGAAAATATCTCTATTTCTTGAGCTAATCAATGCACTAAAGGGACTATAGACTTTATGATTCATTGACAGTGATATATTGAAATATTCTACACAGTTAGCTGACTTTATGAGGTTTAATTCTCAGTTCAGAAGCTAACAGCAATAATTTTGGCACATATACTAAATTAGCATAAATGCTCATGGTAGCAGTACTAATGTAAAAGTGACAGTGATGCATACCAGACTACTAAAGGTCAAGAACAAGTGAAGCTGAATAAATAAAGGAGAAACCTATAGGACCTTAAAGCAATATTCATACTTTGCAAAGGCAAACAGTAATTTACTACTTAATCTATATATCAGGTCATGGATAATAAAGAATCCACATTATACCAATTCATTATACCATTATATCCAATTCTGTTTCAAAACAGTTTACATGTTTGGAGAAAAAGTTTGCATTAATAAGATGGAGGTGCTGGTTTATTACAGCCAGTAATGGTTGTGAGCCTTTCATAACTTTACCCAGGGCATTGCCCGTAACAAAAAAACTAGCAACTGAATTTCTCTCAACAGCTATCATTTACTATAATACTTAACCAAAATATTGTCTTAATTTGACTGCAACACAAAACTTTCTATAACAATCTGTGAAAACTTGAAACTGTCCATTGTATGTTTCAAAGAAAAAGAGTAGACTTTTCAAAGTTTCTCAATTATTAGTTCCTGAGGAGGTTAACTGCAAAGATGACACAGATATTTCTGAATTATTTTCTGCTAAAAATCAAGAATACTTAGATATTATGGAGCTCATGTTACTTATTCTGGATATATTGTAGAGAATCCCTATTGCCTATTCTGAACCTTTGTATCCAAGAAGCTTAACAGAAATAATTTATGATTTACTCTAGAATAGTCAGTGATCTCAGAGGTAATCCTCTGATTCTCCATGAATCAGACACTGAATGAACACAAACTATGAGGATGGGACTTTGTCAAGGCACTTAAGTCATGATAAAGAAATAAGTATGAGAAGGAAAGAGTTATATAGTACACAAAGGGCTATATAATATACATAGGGATAAAGTAGAGGATGAAACTGGCTGGTGGAAAGGGTAAACAAGTCTTTAGTATAAAATACAAGCTACATTGGAATGTTTATGGATACATGAGCTGAAGATTTTTATAAAAAGTAATAAACCCTTAATTATTGCTAATATAAACATTTATTATAAACTTGCTGTTTATCAAGTACTATCTTTAGCATTATATATACAAAATATATAGTCTATGATGCTAATAATTTTTTTCTCTGCTTTACAGATGAAGAAAGTAAGACAATAGATTTACCAAAGGTCACAGTTAATAATGTTAGAGATGGGATTCAAATACTGTAAGTTTACCTTGAGGACTTTTATTTCTAATGCATGCAAGATGTAGCAGAATGAAGGTATTGATATGCAACTTTCCCACATTAAAGGAAGAGGAACAAAAATGAAAATGCTTGTGGGACTAAAGTCTAGAGTTTAAATATGCAAATTTTTCATAGTCAGAAAAGAAAAGCAAAAATGATCATGCAGGTAGAATTAGAGACAAGAGTTTGAAACTGGAAATACTGTAAAACAAAAGTGACTAACATGTGACATTATATTTAATGCTATAACAACCCTGTGAATTAGGCACTGTTAATAGCCCCACATGAGGGGATGGAACCTGAAAGTGGTTAAGTAACTTGGTCACACAGCAAGTAAGTATTATAGCTGGAATTGGGTCCAAATATGATTATGCTATAAGAGATTATTTTTCGTTGCTTCTGTATACATTCTTAAAAGTACAGAGTAGGTAATATCTCACCTTTCTGGTATTAAGCATATTAATTGTAATTTACACTTGTTTTCCTATGGACCATTTCCTTCCACTGGGAGTGAACATTTTTTAAACAATTATATTGTGATATTTATAGACCATAAAGTTTGCCTTTTTAAAGTGTAGAATTCAATGGTTTTTAGAGTAATCACAGAGTTGTGTGACCATCATCATTAACTGATTTTAGGATAGTTTTATCATCACAAAAAGAAACCTCCAACACATTAATAGTCACTCTTCATCTCCTCCCTTCCAAGTTCTAAGCAACCACTCGGTTTCCTGTCTTGTACGTTTCAATATTTTGGACATTTCATATCCTTCCCTTGACTTTGGGATTTTTAAAAACCCATTCTTCTTCAAAGGGTTTCTCTTAGTTTCTATATTTTACTTTTGGATATCTTATAGCATCTTGAAGAGTCTGAAGCGGACAAACCTATTTCAGTAGAAAACCAATTTCCACATAGGTTACGCAGTTTTATTTTCAAATAGACTTAAAAATGAAATTAGGGAAGTGGCAAGACAATGTTGTGGAAAGAATCATATTGTCAAACAATTAACCTCTGCTAGCTATTATCGGGAGTAGAAATCTGAGCACTTGTGCCAACTGCATCTTGATATCAGCATTATCAAGGAAAATAACACAACCAAACACTGGGTGGAAAAATGCTTCACTCACATAGAGAAGAGGCAGAAGAATATCAACTTCAGTAGTGGACATAGTCTCCCATGACCAGTGAGTCCCTCTCAGTAGCAGACACAGGGCAATTGGCTTGTGTGCATCCATTTCATGCTGCAGCAGAAAGACTCTGTCCCCTTCCAAAATGGGACAGATACAGTAGAGGGATTGGCCAGGTGCTGTTTGGTACACATAGTTAAACCTAAAAGTGGAACACACCTTGAGTATGAACCAGGAAATGATATTCCCACACAAGGTGATAAGTCCAGTATAAGCTGTGGCAACTTATCTCTTCGGAAGTGTTCCAGGACCAAGGCCCATTCTTATGGGACCAAGTGGAAATTAAAAGCCTGAATGTAAGACTGCTTTTTCCCAGCACATATTCATAAAACCTAGGTTTAGCCCCTAGTCTTTCACTTAATAATTTTGTTCAAGCAATAAATATTTGTTGAAATGTACCAAGCACAAGGCTTGTGCATGTGTGTGTATATTTGTGCATGCAAATGTGAGTCTAAAGAAACTCTATTTTCAAAATATTTATAATCAAGTAAATGGATTTGATATTCAATAAATTTATCAAAAGATAGAACAGAGTTAGAAATATGCATGCACTCTTTTGAAAGGACAAAGAAGAAGCACTTAGTTGAACATTTGAAGGTGGGGAGAATGTTAAATCAAAAACTATTAGAAGAAATGTAATGATTCCCTGTATAATCTCCAGGATGTCAATTTACTTCTTAACAAATCTGGGCTTTATTTTTTTTAAGGTGAGATGCTTAGAAAAATGATCTTCAAGAGCCCTTTCAGTTCTATAATACTGAGTGAGCAGAAGGAATATTCTTATCTACACCCTTCACTCCAATAGCAAAAAAGAAATAGAAACCAAGAAAAGTTGCTTATTTAAAATATATTTGGGCCTGAGGGATTTGAGATGAAATATTTTAATTGATTAGGACTTCTTTGGGGGTACTTCTATCATGCAGTCATTTATTCTTTCAACTATACTAAATACTTAATATTACCGTATGCTATTCTAACCAATGGTGTTACAAATTGACAAAAATTGACAAAAAACTAGATATTTTTCCAATGTTGATATTTATCAACTTTAGTAGCTTTCAATACATTAAAGTATACTTCATATATTAGAGGCTTCAGTTTTCCAGTGTTCCAGTTTTTTCATGCTTGGAAAAAATGTAAGTATACTTGTATTTGTTTCAGTGAAATATGAGGGTTTTAAATTTATACTAAATTAAAAGTCAATGACACTTGCTTAAGAATTTATAATAACAGATTTCTTCAGTTCATCAATTGCTCTATTGACTTAAGACAAATGTGTAAGCTTCCCTGGTGGCTCAGATGGTAAAAAATATCCTCTTGCCAATGCCTGCCAATGCAAGAGATGCATGTTAAATCCCTGGGTCAGGAAGATATGCTGGAGAAGGAGATGGCAACCCACACCAGTATTCTTGCCTAGAAAATCTGGTCCATGGGATCTCAAAAATTGGACATGACTTAGTGACTAAACAGCAAGAACAAAACAAAAGTGTAAGAATTATTTTTATACACAGCTTTTTTTTTTAATATAGTAATGTCTGTGTTCTAGATCAGCTCAGTTCAGTTGCTCAGTCGTGTCCGACTCTTTGCAACCCCATGGACTGCAGCACACCAAGCTTCCCTATCCATCAACAACCCCAACAACCTCAACATTACTCAAACTAATGTCCTTCGAGTCAGCAATGTCATCCTACCATCTCATCCTCTGTCGTCCCCTTCTCCTCCCACCTTCAAACTTTCCCAGCATCAGGGCCTTTTCCAACGAGTCAGTTCTTCCCAACAGGTGGCCAAAGTACTGGAGTTTCAGCTTCAGCATCAGCCCTTCCAATGAATATTCGGAACTGATTTCCTTTAGGATTGACTGGTTGGATCTCCTTGCAGTCCAAGGGATTCTTAAGAGTCTTCTCCAATACCACAGTTCAAAAACATCAATTCTTTGGCATTCAGCATTCTTTATAGTCCAAATCTCACATCCATACATGACTACTGGAAAAACCATAGCTTTGACTAGACGGGCATTTGTTGGAAAAGTAATGTCTCTGTCTTTAATATGCTGTCTAGGTAGGTCATAGATTCTCTCCCAAGGAACAAGCGTGTTTTAATTCCATGGCTGCAGTCACCATCTGCAGTGATTTTGGAGCCCCCCAAAATAAAGTCTCTCACTGTTTCCATTGTTTCCCCATCTGTTTGCCATGAAGTGATGGGACTGGATGCCATGATCTTAGTTTTCTGAATGTTGAGTTTTAAACCAACTTTTTCACTCTCTTCTTTCACTTTCATCAAGAAGCTCTTTAGTTCTTCTTCGCTTTCTGCCATAAGGGTGGTGTCATCTGTATATCTGAGGTTATTGATATTTCTCCCGGCAATCTTGATTCCAGCTTGTGCTTCATCCAGCCCGGCATTTTGTGTGCATATAAGTTAAATAAGCAGGGTGATAATATACAAGCTTGATGTACTCTGTTCCGGATTTGGAACCAGCCTGTTGTTCCATGTCCAGTTCTAACTGTTGCATTTTGACCTACACACAGATTTCTCAGGAGGCAGGTCAAGTGGTCTTGTATTTACATCTCTTTAAGAATTTTCCATTGTTTGTTGTGATCCATACAGTCAAAGGCGTTGGCATAGTCAATAAAGCAGAAGTAGATATTTTTCTGGAACTCTCGTGCTTTTTCAATGATGCAATGGATGTTGGCAATTTGATCTCTGGTTCCTCTGCCTTCTCTAAATCCAGCTTGAACATCTGGAAGTTCACGGTTCACGTACTGTTGAAGCCTTGCTTGGAGAATTTTGATAATTACTTTGCTAGCATGTAAGATGAATGCAATTGTGCAGTAGTTTGAACATTCTTTGGCATTGCCTTTCTTTGGGATTAGAATGAAAACTGACCTTTCCCTGTCCTGTGATCACTGCTGAGTTTTCCAAATTTGCTGGCACATTGAGTGCAGCACTTTCGCAGCATCATCTTTTAGGATTTGAAATAACTCAACTGGGATTCTATCACCTCAACTAACTTTGTTCATAGTGATGCTTCCTGAGGCCCACTTGACTTAGCATTCTAGGATGTCTGGCTCTAGGTGAATGCTCACACCATTGCAGTTATCTGCATCAATAATATATTTTTTGTATAGTTCTTCTGTGTATTCTTGCCACCTCTTCTTAATATCTTCTGCTTCTGTCAGGTCCATACAATTTCTGTCCTTTATTGTGCCCATCTTTGCTTGAAATATTCCCTTGGTATCTATAATTTTCTTGAAGAGATCTCTAGTCTTTTCCATTCTATATTTTTGCTCTGTTTCTTTGCATTGATCCCTGAGGGATGTTTTCCTATCTCTCCTTGCTATTCTTTAGAACTCTGCATTCAAATGGTTATATCTTTCATTTTCTCCTTTACCTTTAGCTTCTCTTCTTTTCTCAGCTATTTGTAAGGCCTCCTCAGACAACCATTTTGACTTTTTTCATTTCTTTTCTTGGGTCTTGATCATTGCATCCTATACAATGTCACAAACCTCTGTCCATGGTTCTTCAGGTACTATGTCTGTCAGACCTAATCCCTTGAGTCTATTTGTCACTTCCACTGTATAATTGTAAGGGATTTGACTTAGGTCATACCTGAATGGTCTAGTGGTTTCCCCTACTTTCTTCAATTTCAGTCTGAATTTGGCAATAAGGAGTTCATGATCTGAGCCACTATCAGCTCCAGGTCTTGTTTTTGCTGACTGTATATATCTTCTCCGTGTTTGGCTACACAGAATATAATCAATCTGATTTTGGTATTGACAATCTGGTGATGTCCATGTGTAATAGTCTACATATCTAAGAGTTAGAAAGATTTCTAGAGGTTTCTATAAAAGAGTAATTTAAGAGGTAATAGAACATGGATCCATGGAAATACCTAAATGAGTATTAAAGTCTCTAACCAAATATATAGCTGATTACTCTGTCTTATTTAGGAACAACACCACATTAGTTTGGGCAAGCAGTCTAGCTTAGTGGTTAAAGACGTTGGATTTGTAGTCAGATGGGCAAGGATTTATTATCATCATAGGCCCTTAAACACATTTTGACTGCATTTTGGAGAATAAATTCTCTTACCTGAGCAATTATTTCACAGGGTTATTTTGAAGATTATATGACATAATGTATATAAAACAGTATAAGAACTGGCACATATTAAAACTTAAAAAAATATTAAAATAGAAGGGGAGCTAATATCACTCTAAGCCTATAAGGATATAACTGTGTCATTTAAAGGAAAGGCTGTGTTGTTTTTTTCCTACACAAATCCTATGAGATCTTCAATGCAATATTGACCTATGGTCAAAGACATTAGGAAAACTTTATACTGTTTATGCTATTTAAGATTCATAGAGCACATTGGTATATTAAAAGTTCTACAAAGTTCTATGGCAAAGAATCCAGTTTAACATTTTTAATAGAGCCTTTCCAAAATTTATATGAACAAGAATTTGGAAAATACACTGTATAAACTGGGCACAGTGTATGATTATAATGAATTTTCCATAAAATAAATTATGTAAGAGCTTACAATACAGCCTAATAATTTTTATTTTCCTTTCCAGGATCTAATCCGAGGTACCACATTGCATTTAGTTATCATTTATCCTGCTCTCCTTTAATTTTTGGAAGTTCCTCAATCTTGTCTTGTATTTCATGATCTTGACACATTTGAATATCACTGGTTAACTATTTGTAAAGCATTCTTCAATTTGGATTTGTCTTTTTTTTCTTTTTAATTTCATGATACCAAGGTTACAGATCTTCAGGACGAATATCACAGTGATAAATTACCTTTCTCATCACTTTGTAAGAAGTGTTACATGGTATAAATAGATTACAGTTGATGTTAAATTTGATCACTTGGTTAAGGGGGTAACTCCCAAGTTACTATTTTATTAGTAATTATATAATAGCCATACATGAGAAGAAGGGAATCAAACTAAATTGTTGAAAAAAGTATATCAAAGAATTTGTGGACTTATGCTAAAATCTACCACAATACTTATTAAAAATTCAGGGAAAAATATTTTCAAGGCTATGCAAATATCTTTTTTCTCCTTAACTTTTTATCCACTACTTTTAGTATCCTTCTGTGGATCTAACCTGTAGCAGTTATTACTATGCTGTTTTAATTGTTACTTTCTATTTTTTTCATTCCTTCCACATTTATTAATTAGTATTTTTGGTGAGGAAGTTTTGTCCTTTCTCCCAAAATTATTTATCGACTCAATTACTTCTATTAATATGGATTCATGTATATTTATGTTATACTTTGATTTGCAATCCAACACTAACTTTATTTTGCTGCTCAAACTCTTCAGATTTAGCCCCTAGGAACTCTTTCAAGTTGTCTCATTTTATCCCTTTGACAGAACTCACCATTTTCCAAGTGATTCTTTAATTTCCAGTACTGTAAGATTATCATCTTATAGTTTATCTAACTCAGCCATTTGTCCAAGGCTGATCATTTTAGAAATGATTTTTTGATCATCATACCAAGGATCAGCAAAGTTTTTTCTGTAAATGGCAAGATAGCAAATATTTTAGGCTTTGTGAACCATATAATCTCTGTCACAACCACTTAACTCTGCTATGGTAGCAGAAAAGTGTGCTGTGTTACAATAACATTTTATTTACAAAAACAAGTGGCAGACTAGTTTCAGCCCCCGGACCATAGTTTGCTATTCTTAATTTAGATACCAAAAATTCTAAAGTCAAAGTCAAAATGATAGTTATCCAAAAGACATATTGAAAATCAGGTAAGTTTATTTCAAACCTAATTTTGAGTCTTGAAACCAAAATACCTATCTGTTTTTAAAATTATACCTAGAAAGTAATGTCAGAAGATGGAAGAGGAGGTCCCTAGCTTGCATTCCCCCATGGACACAATGATCTGGTAACCATCCATGGACAAAAGTGCCTTCATGAGAGTTTTCATATCTAGGCAAGAGATTACAAATTCTTGGTGAAGTCCAAGACTGAGGAGAGCCACTCTGAGAAAACAGTCCAGTACTTCAGTGGCAAGCTTGCCAAACATGATCTCAGCTTCAGACTGAAAGCAGCTCCATCACACTAAGAACTGGATTTCATTTCTCCCTGGCTACAGTCCTACAACCAGTCCTGTCCACCAAGGGACGTGGGAGGATCCACATACATCTATGTCCTCTACAACAGGCCTTTCTACCACAATCCTGGCTACAGATTTTGAAGTAGCCCTGTGAACCAGTTCCAATTGTGATGTGCTATGGTCAGGAGTCAGTTATGCATGCTGAGAGACCTGAAGAAGACACTTCTGTCCATGCCCTCAAATAATAGGCCCTGTGACCCAGTTACAATCCCACTCTATTGCACTCCAGAATCAGTCCTACCCATTTAGGGACCCACCCAGGGAACCAATGGAAACCACACACATCTGGGCCTCTAGTATCTGGTCTATCACCTGTGTATTTGACTGTGAATCCAGAAATAGCCCCATGATATAGCTCAAGCACTGTTAGACATGATCCCAGAAGCAGTCTTGTCCACTGGGGACCTGACACTACACCCACCCACTACCTAGCTAACAGATCTGAAAATCATGTATTCAACTGTAGATATGTCTCCTGGCCTCAGCCACACTTTCTGGCAATCCTGAGGGCAATTCCATGTGTTCAGGGACTTGGCAGAAGAAGGTCTTTATCTGCCAAATATATGAAAAGGTATTTCATATGCATAGATATCAACCTGAGGCTACACAGATCACAAAGAACCAGACAAACATAGTACCACCAAAAGAAACTAATAAAAATCCAGTAATAGATCCTAGAGAAATGGAGATTTATGAGTTTCTTTACAATGAAATCAAAATAATTGTTTTAAGGTAGTTCAATTAGCTACAAGAAAACATATACACACTACTTGATGAAATAAGAAAAACAATGCAACAACAAAATGCGAAGTTCAAACAAGATATAGAAATCGCAGTAAATTCTAGAGCTGAAGAATACAACGACTTTTACAGCAGAAGAAATAATTTGCAAACTCAAAGAGAGATCATCCAGTTAGAGGAGAAAAAAGGAAAACTGACAAAGAGTGAAGAAAGCCTACAGGATTTATGGGATACTAGCAATAGAATCAATATAAACATTTTCAAACTCTCAGAAGGAGAAGGAGAGAAAGGGGAAGAAAGCTTATTTAAAGAAATACTGGCTGAAAAATTCTCAAATCTTGGGAAGGATATAGATATCCAGATTCATGAAGGTCAAATGTAACCGAACAAGATCAACCCAAAGAAGACTATGAGACGATTATAATCAGATTATCAAAAGTTAAAGACAAAGGGAGAAGTTTGAAGGCAGTAGGGCAAAAGGGACTCATCACATAAAAGGGAACTTCCATAAGGCTATCAGTGAAGTTCTCAGCAGAAATCTTGAAGACCAGGAGAGAAATGGGATGATTCTCTCATTCAAAGTGCTGAAAGAAAAGATCCTATCACGCAAGAATACTATACTCATCAAAGGTATTCTTCAGAAATGAAGGAGAAATAAAGACTTTCCCAAACAAAACTTGAGGGAGTTCATCACCTTTAGAGCTGCCTTCCTTAAGAGGTTTTTTTCAAGTTACATGTAAGAATGCTAATTAGTAACATTAAAGCATATGAAAGTATAAAACTCACTGGTAAATATACAGTCAAATTCAGAATATTTTAATACTGCAATGGTGGTACAAGTATAAAAGCTAAAAGACCAAAGTATTAATAAGAATTACACATATAATAATTTGTTAATGTATACACAACATCAAACGACCTAAATTATGATACCAACAACACAAAATGTAGGAGAAAAAGAAGTAAAATTGTTATCACCTTAAAATACACTGCTATAACTATAAGATGTTTTATATAAGCCTCATGATAACTGACAAGGGAGAAAAAAAAAACTCAAGGAGATATACAAAAGAGAAAGTGCAAGGAATCACATACCACTACTACTACAAAAAAATCATTGAGTCAAAAAGGAAGATAGCAAGAAAGGAAGTTAGAAACAAAACAATGAAAGAACACTCAGAAAACAGTTAACAAAATACAGTTGTAAGTACTTACCTATCAATAATTACTTTAAGCATAAATGGATTAAATCACCCTGTTAAAACACATAGAGTGGCTAAGTGGATTACAAAAACAAAAGATTAAAAATATTCTGCATACAAAAGATACTCTATATTTAAAGACAAATATTAGGTGAAAGTGAAAGGAAGGAAAAAGATATCCCATGCAAATGGTGTTCAAAAGAGAACAAAGGTCACTATACTTACAAGAGACAAAGAGGGTCATAAATAATGACAAAAGGATCAATTTAACAGGAAGATAAAACAATTAAAATATATACAATTTTGAAGAGGGGTGGTCCTAAGATGGCAGAGGTATAGGATGGGGAGACCACTTTCTCTCCCACAAATTCATCGAAAGAACATTTGAACGCTGAGCAAATTCCACGAAACAACTTCTGAATTTTTGTAGAGGACATCAGGAACCCAAAAAGGCAGCCTCATTGTCTTCAAAAGGAGGTAGGACAAAATATAAAAGATAAAAAGAGACAAAAGAGGTAGGGATGGAGATCCATCCCAGGAAGGGAGTCTTAAAAAAGAGAGAAGTTTCCAAACACCAGGAAATACTCTCACCAGCAGGTCTGTGGCGAGTCTTGGAATCTCAGAGGGCAACATAACCAGGAGGAAAAATAAACAAATAAATAATTAAAACACACAGATTACATGCCTAACGGCAACTCCCAGTGGAGAAGCAGCCAAGACGCTGGCATCAGCCACTAACAAGCGGGGGCTAGACAGGGAGGCGACAGCTGCATTGCTTAGGGTAAGGACCGGGCCTGAATGCCCCAAGGGCAATCTGAGAGAACTAACTTGAGATAGCAAACCAGACTGTGGGATAGCTATCCCCGGAAAAGCCCTAACCTAAGACACAGCCAGGTGCACTCACAGAACAAAGGACTGAGCAGAGCTAGCCGGCTGCAGACTGGCACATACCCCGCCGGAGACAGGCAGGTGGGGGCAGCCAGAGCCGGAAGGGGGCAATTGCGGCCCCAGAGAGGCATCCTTTACCAAACTGCAAGCAGGCTTCGTTGCTAACCAAGACTTCTTGGGATTCTGGATGGTTGACATCCCCCGGGAGGGTCGCAGCCAGAGATCATCTCCCCAGAAGAGACAGACGGCACACCTGAGAAGGCGCATTCATTGTACACCCAGAAAACTGAGCGGCTGGGACGGGGGAGGAGAAAAGACGCAACCCCCAACTGGGAGTGACTGTGCTCTCCAAGCACCTGGTCACCTGAGCTGCTCGGACCTGGGAAGAGCACAAAACACAGGCTCAACTGAGGCTACACCTTTGTGGAATACCCAAGAACCTGAACCGGAGCGGCTTAGACCTGGGAAGTGCTCGCAACCCAGGGCCCACCTCAGACAGTTCCTGGCATAGCAACCTAGAGCTTGAAAAGTGTAGACCATGAAAGCATACACGCTGTGAGCAAGGGGAAACCCAGTGCAACTGAAACACTGCAAGCACTCCCCACACATGCCAGTGATGTTTGATTGCAGTGTTCCTCCCTCCCCACAGCACCATTGAACAAATGAGTCTAAAAAAGTGACCACCACCACCTACTTGTGTCAGGGCAGAAATTAGACACTGAAGAGATCAGCAGACAGAAGAAGCTAAAATAAACACAGGGAACCCCTTTGGCAGTGACAGGTGCAATAGATTGAAATCCTGTAGTTAGCACTGACTAGATAGGAAGGGGCGTATAGATCTTGAGAAGTATAAGCTTAATCAAGGAACTATCTGAAAATGAACTGATGCCACACTGTCCAGAATAGCTCCAGATAAAGTCCTAGATATATTTTTTTAGATATATTTTAACTATTATCATTTTTTAAATTTAAATTTTATTTTAAGTCTTCTATGACTGCTTTAATTTTCATTTTTATAACCTACTATTACCTTGGAAAAAAGACCCTATTTTTAAAGCAAACTTCATATATATATTTGATAATTTTTGTGACTTTATTTTGATTTGTTAATATTGTATTTTTGAGAATCTAAACTCTACTCTTTCTATATATATATGTATATATTTTTTAATACATTTATTTATTTTAGTGGGGGCTAATTACTTTACAATACTGTAGTGGTTTTTGCCATACGTTGACATGAATCAGCCATGGGTTTACATGTGTTCCCCATCCTCAACCCCCCTCCCACCTCCCTCCCCATCCCATCCCTCTGGGTCATCCCATTGCCCCAGCCCTGAGCATTTGTCTCATGCATCGAACCTGGAATGGTGTTCTGTTTCACATATGATAATATACAGGTTTCAATGCTATTCTCCCAGAACGTCCCACCCTCACCTTCTCCCTCAGAGTCCATAAGACTGTTCTATGCATCTGTGTCTCTTATTCTGTCTCACATATAGGGTTATCGTTACCATCTATCGAATTCCATATATATGCATTAGTATACTGTATTGGTGTTTTTCTTTCTGGCTTACTTCACTCTATAATGGGCTCCAGTTTCATCCATCTAAATAAAACTGATTCATATGTATTCTTTTAATGGCTGAGTAATATTCCATTGTGTATATGGACCACAGCTTCCTTATCCATTCGTCTGCTGATGGGCATATAGGCTGTTTCCATGTCCTGGCTATTATCAACAGTGCTGCGATGAACATTGGGGTACATGTGTCTCTTTCAATTCTGGTTTCCTCAGTGTGTATGCCCAGCAGTGGGATTGCTGGGTCATATGACAGTTCTATTTCCAGGTTTTTGAGGAATCTCCACACTGTTCTCCATAGTGGCTGTACAAGTTTGCATTCCCACCAATAGTGTAAGAGGGTTCCCTTTTCTCCACACCCTCTCCAGCATTTATTGCTTGTAGTCTTTTGAATAGCAGCCATTCTGACGGACATGAAATGGTACCTCACTGTGGTTTTGATTTGCATTTCTCTGATAGTGAGTGATGCTGAGCATCTTTTCATGTGTTTGTTAGTCATTTGTATGTCTTCTTTGGAGAAGTGTCTGTTTAGTTCTTTGGCCCACTTTTTGATTGGGTCACTTATTTTTCTGGAATTGAGCTGCAGGAGTTGCTTCTATATTTTTGAGATTAATTGTTTGTCTGTTGCTTCATTTGCTATTATTTTCTCTCATTCCAAATGCTGTCTTTTCACCTTGCTTATAGTTTCTTTTGTTGTGCAAAGCTTTTAATTTTAATTAGGTCCCATTTGTTTATTTTTGCTTTTATTTCCAATATTCTGGGAGGTGGGTCATAGAGGATCCTGCTGTGGTTTATGTCAGAGAGTGTTTTGCCTATGTTTTCCTCTCGGAGTTTTATAGTTTCTGGACTTACGTTTAGATCTTTAATCCATTTTGAGTTTATTTTTGTGTAAGGTGTTAGAAAGTGTTCGGGTTTCCTTCTTTTACAAGTGGTTGACCAGTTTTCACAACGCCACTTGTTAAAATGATTGTCTTTTCTCCATTGTATATTCTTGCCTCCTTTGTCGAAGATAAGGTGTCCATAGGTGCGTGGATTTATCTCCGGGCTTTCTATTTTGTTCCACTGGTGTATATTTCTGTCTTCATGCCAGTACCATACTGTCTTGATGACTGTGGCTTTGTAGTAGAGCCTGAAGTCAGGCAGGTTGATTCCTCCAGCTCCATTCTTCTTTCTCAAGATTACTTTGGCTATTCGAGGTTTCTTATATTTCCATACAAATTGTGAAATGATTTGTTGTAGTTCTCTGAAGAATACCGTTGGTAGCTTGATAGGGATTGCATTGAATCTATAGATTGCTTTGGGTAGTAAACTCATTTTCACTATATCGATTCTTCCAATCCATGAACACGTTATATTTTTCCATCTATTTGTGTCCTCTTTCATTTCTTTCACAAGTTTTTTTATGCTTTTCTTTCTTTCTTTTTTTTTAATAAATTTATTTATTTTATTTGGGGGCTAATTACTTTACAATATTGTAATAGTTTTTGCCATACATTGACATGAATCAGCCATGGGTTTACATGTGTTCCCCTTCCTGGACCCCCCACCCACCTCCCTCCCCATCCCATCCTTCTGGATCATCCCATTGCCCCGGCCCTGAGCCCTTGTCACATGCATCGAACATGGAATGGTGTTCTGTTTCACATATGATAATATACATGTTTCAATGCTATTCTCCCAGAACGTCCCACCCTCACCTTCTCCCTCAGAGTCCATAAAATTGTTCCATGCATCTGTGTCTCTTATTCTGTCTCGCATATAGGGTTATCGTTACCATCTTTCAAATTCCATATATATGCATTAGTATACTGTATTGTTGTTTTTCTTTCTGGCTTACTTCACTCTGTATAATGGGCTCCAGTTTCATCCATCTCAGTAGAACCGATTCAAATGTATTCTTTTTAATGGCTGAGTAATATTCCATTGTGTATATGTACCACAGCTTCCTTATCCATTCGTCTGTTGATGGACATCTAGGTTGCTTCCATGTCCTGGCTATTGTAAACAGTGCTGCGATGAACATTGGGGTACACGCGTCTCTTTCAATTCTGGTTTCCTCGGTGTATATGCCCAGCAGTGGGATTGCTGGGTCATATGGCAGTTCTATTCCCAGTTTTTTAAGGAATCTCCACACTGTTCTCCATAGTGGCTGTACTAGTTTGCATTCCCACCAACAGTGTAAGAGGGTTCCCTTTTCTCCACACCCTCTCCAGCATTTATTGCTTGTAGACTTTTGGATAGCAGCCATTCTGACTGGTGTGAAATGATACCTCATTGTGGTTTTGATTTGCATTTCTCTAATAATGAGTGATGTTGAGCATCTTTTCATGTGTTTGTTAGCCATCTGTATGTCTTCTTTGGAGAAATGTCTGTTTAGTTCTTTGGCCCATTTTTTGATTGGGTCGTTTATTTTTCGGGAATTCAGCTGCAGAAGTTGCTTGTATATACTTCTCTATACATAGGTCTTTTGTTTCTTTAGGTAGATATACTCCTAAG
Organism: Giraffa tippelskirchi; assembly: GCF_054371585.1. Taxonomy (NCBI): domain Eukaryota; kingdom Metazoa; phylum Chordata; class Mammalia; order Artiodactyla; family Giraffidae; genus Giraffa; species Giraffa tippelskirchi. Next base: position 69,154,492 of record NC_137289.1, read on the forward strand.
TATTTTATTCTTTTCATTGCGATGGTGAATGGAATTGTTTCCTTAATTTCTTTTTCTGTTTTCTCATTGTTAGTGTATAGGAATGCAAGGGATTTCTGTGTGTTATTTTTATACCCTGCAGCTTTACTATATTCATTCATTAGCTCTACTAGTTTTCTAGTGGAGTCTTTAGGGTTTTCTATGTAGAGGATCATGTCATCTGCAAACAGTGAGAGTTTTACTACTTTCCAATCTGGATTCCTTTTATTTCTTTTTCTGCTCTGATTGCTATGGCCAAAGCTTCCAAAACTATGTTGAATAGTAGTGGTGAGAGTTGGCACCCTTGTCCTGTTCCTGACGTTAGGAGAAATGCGTTCAGTTTTTCACCATTGAGGATAATGTCTGCTGTGGGTTTGTCATATATAGCTTTTATTATGTTGATGTATGTTCCTTCTATTCCTGCTTTTTGGAGGGGTTTTACCATAAATGGATGTTGAATTTTGTCAAAGGCTTTCTCTACATCTATTGAAATAATCATATGGTTTTTATTTTTCCATTTGTTTGTGCGGTGTATTACATTGATTCATTTGTGTATATTGAAGAATCCTTGCATCCCTGGGATAAAGCCCACTAGGTCATGATATATGATCTTTTTAATATGTTGTTGGATTCTGTTTGCTAGGATTTTGTTAAGGATTTTTGCATCTATGTTCATCAGTGATATTGGCCTGTAGTTTTCTTTTTTTGTGGCATCTTTGTCAGGTTTTGGTTTTAGGGTGATGGTGGCCCCATAGAATGAGTTTGGAAGTTGACATTCCTCTGCAATTTTCTGGCAGAGTTTGAGTAGGATAGGTGTTAGCTCTTCTCTAAATTTTTGGCAGAATTCAGCTGTGGATCCATCTTGTCCTGGGCTTTTGTTTGCTGGAAGATTTCTGATTACAGTTTCAATTTCCATGTTTGTGATTGGTCTGTTGAGATTCTCTATTTCTTCCTGGTTCAGTTTTGGGAAGTCGTACTTTTCTAAGAATTTATCCATTTCTTCCAAGTTGTCCATTTTATTGGCATATATTTGCTGATAGTAGTCTCTTATAATCCTTTGTATTTCTGTGTTGTCTGTTGTGATCTCTCCATTTTCATTTCTAATTTTGTTGATTTGATTCTTCTCCCTTTGTTTCTTGATGAGTCTGGCTAATGGCTTGTCAATTTTGTTTATCTTCTCAAATAAACAGCTTTTGGCTTTCTTGATTTTTGCCATGGTCTCTTTTGTTTCTTTTGCATTTATTTCTGTCCTAATTTTTAAGATTTCTTTCCTTCTACTGACCTTGGGGTTCTTCATTTCTTCCTTTTCTAGTTGCTTTAGGTGTAGAGTTAGGTTATTTATTTGGCTTTTATCTTGTTTCTTGAGGTGAGCCTGTATTGCTATGAATCTTCCCCTTAGCACTGCTTTTACAGTATCCCATAGGTTTTGGGTTGTTGTGTTTTCATTTTCATTCATTTCTATGCATATTTTGATTTCTTTTTTGATTTCTTCTGTGATTTGTTGGTTATTCAGCAGTTTGTTGTTCAGCCTCCATATGATGGAGTTTTTAATAGTTTTTCTCCTGTAACTGACATCTAATCTTACTGCATTGTGGTCAGAAAAAATGCTTGTACTGATTTTAATTTTTTTGAATTTACCAAGACTAGATTTATGGCCCAGGATGTGATCTATTCTGGAGAAGGTTTCGTGTGCACTTGAGAAAAAGGTGAAATTAATTGTTTTGGGATGAAATGACCTATAGATATCAATTAGGCCTAACTGGTATATTGCATCATTTAAAATTTGTGTTTCCTTATTAATTTTCTGTTTAGTTGATTGGTCCATAGGTGTGAGTGGGGTATTAAAGGCTCCCACTATTATTGTGTTATTGCTAATTTCCCCCTTCATACTTGTTAGCATTTGCCTTACATATTGTGGTGCTCCTATGTTGGGTGCATATATATTTATAATTGTTATATCTTCTTGGATTGATCCTTTGATCAGTATGTAGTTTCCATCTTTGTCTCTTTTCACCGCCTTTGTTTTAAAGTTTATTTTATCTGATATGAGTATTGCTACTCCTGCTTTATTTTGGTCTCTATTTGCATGAAATATCTTTTTCAAGCCCTTCACTTTCAGTCTGTATGTGTCCCTTGTTTCGAGGTGGGTCTCTTGTAGACAACATATATAGGGGTCTTGTTTTTGTATCCATTCAGCCAGTCTTTGTCTTTTGGTTGGGGCATTCAACCCATTTACATTTAAGGTAATTATTGATAGGTATGGTCCCATTGCCATTTACTTTATTGTTTTGGGTTTGAGATTATACATCCTTTCTGTGTTTTCTATCTAGAGAAGATTCTTTAGCATTTGTTGGAGAGCTGCTGTGGTGGTGCTGAATTCCCTGAGCTTTTGCTTGTCTGTAAAGCTTTTGATTTCTCCTTTGGATTTGAATGAGATTCTTGCAGGATAGAGTAATCTGGGCTGTAGATTATTTTATTTCATCACTTTAAGTATGTCCTGCCATTCCATTCTAGCCTGAAGAGTTTCTATTGAAAGATCAGCTGTTATCCTTATGGGAATCTGCTTGTGTGTTATTTGTTGTTTTTCCCTTGCTGCTTTTAATATTTGTTCTTTGTGTCTGATCTTTGTTAATTTGATTATTATGTGTCATGGGGTGTTTTGCCTTGGGTTTATCCTGTTTGGGACTCTCTGGGTTTCTTGGACTTGGGTGATTATTTACTTCCCCATTTTAGGGAAGTTTTCAACTATTATCTCCTCGAGTATTTTCTCATGGTCTTTCTTTTTGTCTTCTTCTTCTGGGACTCCTATGATTCTTATGTTGGTGCGTTTAAGATTGTCCCAGAGGTCTCTGAGGTTGTCCTCATTTCTTTTAATTCTTTTTTCTTTTTTCCTCTCTGTTTCATTTATTTCTATCATTCTATCTTCTACCTCACTTATCCTATCTTCTGCCTCTGTTATTCTACTGTTGGTTCCCTCCAGAGTGTTTTTGATCTCATTTATTGCATTATTCATTATATATTGACTCTTTTTTATTTCTTCTAGGTCCTTGTTAAACCTTTTTCCATCTTCTTGATCCTTGTCTCCAGGTTATTTACCTGTAACTCCAATTTGATTTCCAGATTTTGGATCATTTTCACTATCATTATTCGCAATTCTTTACCAGGTAGATTCCCTATCTCTTCCTCTTTTGTTTGATTTGAAGGGCATTTATCCTGTTCGTTTACCTGTTGGGTATTTCTCTGCCTTTTAATCTTGTTTATATTGCTGTGTTTGGGGTGGCCTTTCTGTTTTCTGGCAGTTTGTGGCTCCTCTTTATGGTGGAGATTCCTCACTGTGGGTGGGGTTAGACGGGTGGCTTGTCAAGGTTTCCTGGTTGGGGAAGCTTGTGTCGGTGTTCTGGTGGGTGGAGCTTGATTTCTTCTCTCTGGAGTGCAATGAAGTGTCCAGTAATGAGTTTTGAGGTGTCAATGGGTTTGGCGTGACTTTGGGAAGCCTGCATATTTCAGCTCAGGGCTATGTTCCTGTGTTGCTGGAGAATTTGTGTGATATATCTTACTCTGGAGCTTGTTGGCCCTTGGGTGGTGCTTGGTTTCAGTGTAGGTATGGAGGCGTTTGATGAGCTGTCGTTTAGTGCTTCCTGGATTCAGGAGTTCTCTGGTGTTCTCAGGAGTTCTCTGGTGTTCTCAAGATTTGGACTTCAGTCTCCTGTCTCTGATTTTCAGTCGTATTCTTACAGTAGCCTCAAGACTTCTCCATCTATACAGGACCGATTATACAACATCTAGGTTAATGATGAAAAGTTTCTCCACAGTTAGGGACACCCAGAGAGGTTCACAGAGTTACATGGAGAAGAGAAGAGGGAGGAGGGTGATAGAGGTGGCCAGGAAGAGAGGAAAGGAATCAAAAGGGGAGAGAGCAAGCTAGCCAGTAATCACTTCCCTATGTGCTCTTCACCGTCTGGATCTCTCAGAGATGTTCACAGAGTTACACAGGGAAGAGAAGAGGGAGGGAGGAGACAGAGGTGTCCAGGAGGAGAAATGGGGGAATCAAAAGGGGAGAGACAGATTCAGCCAGTGATCAGTTCTCTAAGTGTTATTCACAGCCCGGAACACACAAGGAGTTTCACAGAGTTGGGTTGAGAAGAAAAGGGGGAGTGGGGAGATGGAGGCGACCTGTGGAGAAAAAGGAGAGTTAAAAGGGGGAGAGAGCAATCAAGCCAGTGATCTCGCTCCCAAGTAAAAATGGATGCTGAAGATTGTATCTTGAAGATACAAAGTTGATAACAAATACTAAAAAGAAAAGATTAAAAATCTAGAGTAGAGGTTAGGTTCTCAAAAATACCACATTAAAAAAAGGAGAAAAAAAGATAAAATTAAAAAAAGAACGACAAAAAAAAACCCACCAGAATCACAAAAATTATAAAATATATATCTATGAAGTTTGCTTTAAAAATAAGGTTTTATAAAAAATTAAAAAAATACAAATAAAAATAGGGTCTTTTTTTTTTTTTGCAAGGTAATAGTAGGTTATAAAAACGAAAATTGGGAGGTGGGGCTAGGATGGCAGAGGAATAGGACGGAGAGACCACTCTCTTCCCCACAAATTTATTGAAAGAACATGTGAATGCTGAGCAAACTTCACAAAACAACTTCTGAACGCTGGCAGAGGACATCAGGCATCAAGAAAAACAGCCCATTATCTTCAAAAGGAGGTAGGACAAAATAAAAAAATTAAAAAGAGAGACAAAAGAGTTAGGGATGGAGACCCATCCCGGGAAGGAAGTTGTAAAAGAGGAGAAGTTTCCAAACACCAGGAAACCCTCTCACTGGCGGGTGTGGGGGAAGATTTCGAATCTCAGAGGGCAACATAACCGGGAGGAAAAATAAATAAAAGCCACAGATTACGTACCTAAAGGCATCTCCCAGCAAAGAACCCCAGACGTTCGCATCCGCCACCAGCAAGTGGGGGCTGAACGGAGAGGAGCGAGTGGCACTGTTTAGGGTAAGGACCGGGCCCGAGTTCCCTGAAGGCAATCTGAGGGAGCTAACGTGAGATAGAAACCTAAACTTTGGGACTGCCAGAGAGAGAGAACTATCCCGCGAAAAGCCCAAATCTAAGGCACTGCTGGCTTGCTCACAGAACAAAGGACTGAGCAATACCAGAGGAGAGCTAGCCTGCTGTGGACCGTCCCAACCCCTGCCAGATGCAGCGGGCAGGCAGGGCCAGCCAGAGCTAGAAAGGGGCAAACTCGGCCCCAGAGAAGGCACCCCCTACCAAACTTCAAACAGGTTTCCAGTTTCTAAGCAAAGATTGCCTGAGATCCCAGAGGGTTGACAGCTGCCGGGAGGGTCGCAGCCAGAGACCAGCTCCCCAGAACCAACACAAAGCACACCGGAGCCGGGCACGCCCATAAACCGAGGCAGGGACCAGGGAGGTGATAAGCCACACCACCACAAGAGGGGAGAGTGTGCTCGCCAAACTCCTGGCTGCCCGAGCTGCTCCAACCGGGGATTGGCACAAAACGCAGGCCCAACCGAGTCTGCGCCTTTGTGGAGAACCCGGGAACCTGAACCTGGACAGTGTAGACCTGGGAAGGGCATGCATCTCAGGGCCCACTCCCTGGCAGAGTAACCTGAAGCCTGAGCAGGGTAGACTGGGAAAGCACACACACAGTGAGCGGGGGCGAAACCAGTGCTGCCGAGACACTGCGAGCTCTCCACACACATGTCAGTGATATTGGTTTGCAGTGTTCCTCCCTCCCCACAGCACAACTGAACAAGCGAACCTAAAGAGATCACCTGCGCCCCTTTGTGGCAGGGCTGAAATTAGACACTGAAGAGACCTGCAAACAGAAGCCAAATAAACAGAGGGAACCACTTTGGAAGTGACAGGCTAACAGATTAAAATCCCTGTAGTTAACACCGACTACATTGAAAGGGGCCTATAGATCTTGAAAAGTATAAGCAGGAACAAGGATCTATCTGAAACTGAACTGACTCCACACTGCTCACAACAGGTCCAGAGAAAGTCCTGGATATATTGTTACTATCATCATCTTTTTTTTAATTTTTTAATTTTTTTTCATTTTTTTTAAGTCCTCTATTACACCTTTAATTTTCATTTTTATAACCCACTATTACCTTGCAAAAAAAAAAAGACCCTATTTTTAAAGCAAACTGCATGCATATATCTTATACTTTTTGTGATTTTGTTTTCTTTCTTCTTTTATATTGTATTTTTTAAGAGTCTAACCTGTACTCTAGATTTTTAATCTTTGTTTTACATATTTGATATCAATTTTGTACATTTAAGAACCCAATCTTTAGTACCCATTTTTACTCAGGAGTGTGATTACTGGCTTGATTACTCCCTCCACCTACTGACGCTCTTTATTCTCCCACAGGGAACCTCTATCTCCCCCCCTCTCCTCTTCTCAACCCAATTCTGTGAATCTTTGAGGGTGTTCTGGGCACTGGAGAACACTTCAGGAACAGAATACGGCCCAGATCTCTCTCTCCCCTCTTGATTCCTCCCTTTCTACCCATGCTGACCTCTATTACCTTCCTCCCCCCACTCTATGTATCTCCCTGAACCTCTCTGAGGGTTGCAGACTGTGGAGAGCACAGACGGAAGTGCTTACTGGCTAGACTCCTCTCTCCACGTTTGAGTCCCCCTCTTCCCCTCCTGATCACCTCAACCAGCCCCCCCTTCACCTCTCCATGTAACTCAGTGAACCTCTCTGGGTATCCCTCACTGTGGAGAATCTTTTCACCATTAAACTAAAAGTTTTATTATTGGTGCTGTATGGATGGAGAAGTCTTGAGGCTACTGCAAGAATAAGACTGAAAACCAGAGGAAACATTAATTAGTAAGAGATCATCCAATAGCCTCCACATATACACTGAAACCAAGCTCCACCCAAGAGCCAATAAGTTCCAGAGCAAGACATACCACACAAATTCTCCAGCAATGCAGGAACATAGCCCTGAGCATCAATATACAGGCTCCCCAGAGGCACACCAAATCCATAGACATCTCAAAACTCAATACTGGACACTCAATTGCACTCTAGAGAGAAGAAATCCTGCTCCACCCACCAGAACACCGACACAAGCTTCCCCAACCAGGAAATCTTGACAAGCCACATGTCCAACCCCACCCACAGTGAGGAACCTCCACAATAAAGAGGAAAGTCAAACTACCAGAATACAGAAAGGCCATGCCTAACACAGCAATCTAAGCAAGCTGAAAAGGCAGAGAAATACTCAGCAAGTAAAGGAAAATGAGAAATACCCACCAAATCAAACAAAAGAGGAGGAGATAGGGAATCTATCTGAAAAAGAATTTATAATAATGATAATAAAAATGATCCAAAATCTTGAAAACAAAATGGAGTTACAGATAAATAGCCTGGAGACAAGGATTGAGAAGATGCAAGAAATGTTTATCAAGGATCTAGAACAAAAAAAACAGAGTCACTATATAATGAAAAATGAAATAAAGGAGATAAAAGACACTCTGGAGGGAACCAACAGTAGAATAACGGAGGCAGAAGATAGGATAAGTGAGGTAGAAGATAGAATGGTGGAAATAAACGAAGCAGAGAGGAAAAAAAGAAAAAAGAATCAAAAGAAATGAGGAAAACCTCAGGGACCTCTGGGACAATATGAAACACCCTAACATTCGAATCATAGGAGTCACAGAATAAGAAGATAAAAGGAAAGGCCATGAAAAAACACTCGAGGATATAATAGTTGAAAATTTCCCTAAAATGGGGAAGGAAATAGTCACAGAAGTCCAAGAAACCCAGAGAGTCCCAAACAGAATAAACCCAAGGTGAAACACCCCAAGACATATATTAATCAAAAAAAAAAATATTAACAAAGATCAAACTCAAAGGACAAATTTTAAAAGCAACAAGGGAAAAACAACAAATAACAGACAAGGGGATCCCCATAAGGATAACAGCTTATCTTTCAATAGAAACTCGTCAGGCTAGAAGGGAATGGCAGGACATACTTAAAGTAATGAAAGAGAATAACAGCTTATCTTTCAATAGAAACTCTTCAGGCTAGAAGGGAATGGCAGGACATACTTAAAGTAATGAAAGAGAATAATCTACAACCCAGATTACTGTAGCAGCAAGGATCTCATTCAGATATGATGGAGAATTCAAAAGATTTACAGACAAGCAAGAGCTCAGGGAATTCAGCACCACCAATCCAGCTCTCCAACAAATGCTAAAGGATCTTCTCTAAACAGGAAACAAAGAAAGGATGTTTAAACACGAACTCAAAACAACAAAGTAAATGGCAACGGGACCATACTTATCAATAATTACCTTAAATGTAAATGGGTTGAATGCCCCAACCAAAAGACAAAGACTGGCTGAATGGATACAAAAGCAAGACCCCTATATATGCTGCCTACAAGAGACCCACCTCAAAACAAGGGACACATACAGACTGAAAGTGAAGGGCTGGAAAAAGATATTTCATGCAAACGGAGACCAAAAGAAAGCAGGAGTCGCAATACTCATTTCAGATAAAATAGACTTTAAAATAAAGGCTGTGAAAAGAGACAAAGAAGGACACTACATAATAATCAAAGGATCAATCCAAGAAGAAGATATAACAATTATAAATATATATGCACCCAACATAGGAGCACCACAATATGTAAGGCAAATGCTAACAATATGAAAGGGGAAATTAACAATAACACAATAGTGGGAGACTTTAATACTTCACTCACACATATGGATAGATCAACTAAAGAGAAAATTAACAAGAAAACACAAACTTTAAATGATACAATAGAAAAGTTAGATTTAATAGACATTTACAGGACATTCCACCCCAAAAGAGTCAATTTCACATTTTTGTCAAGTGCACACGGAACTTTCTCCAAGATAGATCACATCCTGGGCCATAAATCTAGCCTTGGTAAATTCAAAAAAATTGAAATCATCCCAATCATCTTCTCTGACCACAATGCAGTAAGATTAGACCTCAGTTACAGGAAAACAAGTATTAAAAATTCCAACATATGGAGGCTCAACAACACGCTTCTGAATAACCAAAAATCACAGAAGAAATCAAAAAAGAAATCAAAATATGCATAGAAACGAATGAAAATGTAAACACAACAACCCAAAACCTATGGGACACTGTAAAAGCAGTACTAAGGGGAAGATTCATAGCAATACAGGCTCACCTCAAGAAACAAGAAAAATGCCAAATAAATAACCTAACTCTACACCTAAAGCAACTAGAAAAGGAAGAAATGAAGAACCCTAAGGTCAGTAGAAGGAAAGAAATCTTAAAAATTAGGACAGAAATAAATGCAAAAGAAACAAAAGAGACCATAGCAAAAATCAACAAAACTAAAAGCTGGTTTTTCGAGAAGAGAAACAAAATTGACAAACCATTATCCAGACTCATCAAGAAAGAAAGGGAGAAGAATCAGATCAACAAAATTAGAAATGAAAATGGAGAGACCACAACAGATTACACAGAAATACAAAGGATCATAAGAGACTACTACCAACAGCTATATGCCAATAAAATGGACAACTTGGAAGAAATGGACAAATTCTTAGAAAAGTATAGCTTTCCAAAACTGAACCAGGAAGAAATAGAAGATCTTAACAGACCCATCACAAGCACGGAAATCGAAACTGTAATCAGAAATCTTCCAGCAAACAAAAGCCCAAGACCAGATGGCTTCACAGCGGAATTCTACCAAAAATTTAGAGAAGAGCTAACACCTATCCTACTCAAACTCTTTCAGAAAATTGCAGAAGATTGTAAAAACCCTCCACAAAGCAGGAATAGAAGGAACATACCACAACATAATAAAAGCTATATATGACAAACACACAGCAAACGTTATCCTCAATGGTGAAAAATTGTAAGCATTTCCCCTAAAGTCAGGAACAAGGCAAGGGTGCCCAGTTTCACCACTACTATTCTACATAGTTTTAGAAGTTTTGGCCACAGCAATCAGAGCTGAAAAAGAAATAAAAGGAATACAGATAGGAAAAGAAGAAGTAAAACTCTCACTCTTTGCAGATGACATGATCCTCTACATAGAAAACCCTAAAGATTCCACCAGTAAATTACTAGAGCTAATCAATGAATATAGTAAAGTTGCAGGATATGAAATTAACACACAGAAATTCCTTGCATTCCTATACTCCAATAATGAGAAACCAGAAAGAGAAATTAAGGAAACAATACCATTCACCATTGCAACAAAAAGAATAAAATACTTAGGAATATATCTACCTAATGAAACAAAAGACTTATATACAGAAAACTATAAAACACTGATGAAAGAAATCAAAGAGGACACAAACAGATGGAGAAACATACCGTGTTCATGGATTGGAAGAATTAATATAGTGAAAATGAGTATACTACCCAAAGCATCCTATAGATTCAATGCAATCCCTTTCAAGCTATCAACGGTATTTTTCGCAGAACTAGAACAAACCATTTCACGATTTGTATGGAAATATAAGAAACCTCGAATAGCCAAAGGAATCTTGAGAAAGAAGAATGGAACTGGAGGAATCAACCTGCCTGACTTCAGGCTCTACTACAAAGCCACAGTCATCAAGACAGTTTGGTACTGGCACAAGGACAGAAATATAAATCAATGGAACAAAATAGAAAGCCCAGAGATAAATCCATGCACCTATGGACACCTTATCTTCGAGAAAGTGGCAAGAATATACAATGGAGAAAAGACAATCTCTTTAACAAGTGGTGCTGGGGAAACTGTTCAACCACTTGGAAAAGAATGAAACTAGAACACTTTCTAACATCATACACAAAAATAAACTCAAAATGGATTAAAGATCTAAATGTAAGACCAGAAACTATAAAACTCCTAAAGGAAAACATAGGCAAAACACTCTGCGACATAAATCACAGCAGGATCCTCCATGACCCACCTCCCAGAATATTGGAAATAAAAGCAAAAATAAACAAAGGGACCTAATTAAAATTAAAAGCTTTTGCACAACAAAGGAAACTATAAGGAAGGTAAAAGACAGCCTTCTGAGTGGGAGAAAATAATAGCAAATGAAGCAACAGACAAACAATTAATCTCAAAAATATACAAGCAACTCCTGCAGCTGAATTCCAGAAAAATAAACGACCCAATCAAAAAATTGGCCAAAGAACTAAACAGACATTTCTCTAAAGAAGACATACAGATGGCTAACAAACACATGAAAAGATGTTCAACATCATTCATTATTAGAGAAATGCAAATCAAAACCACAATGAGGTACCATTTCACATCAGTCACAATGGCTGTTACCCCAAAGTCTACAAGCAATAAATGCTGGAGAGGGTGTGGAGAAAAGGGAACCCTCTTATACTTTTGGGGGGAATGCAAACTAGTACAGCCACTATGGAGAACAGTGTGGAGATTCCTTAAAAAACTAGGAATAGAACTGCCATATGACCCAGCAATCCCACGGCTGGGCATACACACCTAGGAAACCAGAATTGAAAGAGACACGTGTACCCCAATATTCATCGCAGCACTGTTTACAATAGCCAGGACATGAAAGCAACCTAGATGCCCATCAGCAGGCGAATGGATAAGGAAGCTGTGGTCCATATACACAATGGAATATTACTCAGCCATTAAAAGAATACATTTGAATCGGTTCTATTGAGATGGATGAAACTGGAGCCCATTATACAGAGTGAAGTAAGCCAGAAAAAAAACCAAAACTCCAATACAGTATACTAATACATATATATGGAATTTGAAACATGGCAATGATAACCCTATATGCGAAACAGAATAAGAGACAGAGATGCATAGAACAGTCTTATGGACTCTGAGGGAGAAGGTGAGAGTGGGACGTTCTGAGAGAACAGCATTGAAACATGTATATTATCTTATGTTGAAAAGAACACCATTCCAGTTTTGATGCATGAGACAAATGCTCAGGGGTGGGGCAATGGGATGACCCAGAGGGAAGGGATGTGGAGGGAGTTGGGAGGGGGTTCAGTATGGGGAACACATGTAAACCCATGGCTGATTCATGTCAATGTATGGCAAAAACCACTACAATATTGTAAAGTCATTAGCCCCCAACTAAAATAAATAAATTTATTTAAAAAATGTTAATTGAAGGAGTAATCGGGGAGTTCAAAATAAAAATAAAATAAGAAAATAAAATAAAATTTTACAAACATTAAAAAGAATTAAAAATTTTTAAAAATTAAAAAAAATGATAATTGTAAAAATATATCTAGGACTTTCTCTGGAACTGTTACGGACAGTGTAGGGTCAGTTCATTTTCAGATAGTTCCTTGATCCAGCTTTTACTTCTCAAGGTCTCTAGGCCCCTTCCTATGTAGTCAGTTCTAACTACTGGGTTTTAATCCACTGCATATGTCACTTCCAAAGCGGTTCCCTCTGTTTCTTTTAGCTTCTTCTGTTTCCTGGTCTCTTCAGTGTCTAATTTCTGCCCTGACACAAGGGGGGCGATGGGGGTCACTTTTTTTTTTAGTCTCACTTGTTCAGTCGTGGTGATGAGGGAGGAACACTGCAAACAAATCTCACTGGCGTGTGCTCACAATGTTTCAACCACATTGGTTTTGCCCTGCTCATGGAGTGTGTGCTTTCCCAGTCTACACTGCTCAGGCTCTAGGTAGCACTACCGTGAACTGTCTGATGCGGCCCCTGGGGTTGCCTGTACGTCCTAGGTCTAAGCTGCTCAGTTTCTGGTTCCCGGGTACTTCACAAAGGTGCAGACATGGTTTAGCCTGGGTTTTGTGCCCTTCCCAGATCCGAGCAGCTCCGGTGACCAGGTTTTTGGTTAGCACGGTTGGGGGCTGCACCTGATTCCCTTCCCCCATCCCAGCCGCTCAGTTTTCTGTGTATACAACCAGCGCAACTTTCCAGGTGTGCCGTGCTCTCCCCTGGGGAGCTGATCTCTGGCTGTGACCCTCTCAGCGGGTGTCGACCCTCCAGAGTCCCAAGAAGTCCTGGTTACCAGCGAGGTCTGTTTGCAGTTTGGTATAGGATGCCTCTCTAGGGCCATGATTCCACTCTTCCAGCTCTGGCTGCCTTTGCCTGCCTGTCTGCTGCTGGGGATGGGCAGTCCGCAGCAGCCTTGCTCTGCTCAGTCCTTTGTTCTGTGAATGGGCCTGGCAGTGTCTTAGGTTAAGGCTTTTCACGGGAAAGCTATCCCATGGTCTAGGTTGCTGTCTCAATCTAGTTCCCTAAGATTGCCCTCGGGGCATTCAGTCCCAGTCCTTACCCAAAGCACTGAAGCCCGCCCCTCCCTGCCAAGCCCCCGCTTGCTAGCTGGGGATGCACCCATCTGGATTGTGTGTCTGCTGGGATTTGCTCTTAGGTATGTAAACTGCGTGTTTTAATTAATTATTTATTTTTCCTCCTGATTATTTTGCCCTCTGCAATTCCAAGGCTCGCCACAGACCCACCAGGGAGAGTGTTTCCTGGTGTTTGGAAACTTCTCTGTATTATAAGACTCCCTTCCTGGGACGGATCTCTGTCCCTACCTCTTTTGTCTCTCTTTTTATCTTTTATATTTTGTCCTACCTCCTTTTGAAGACTATGGGCTGCCTTTCTGTGTGCATCCTCTTCCAGCATTCAAAAGTTGTTTTGTGGGATTTGCTTGGCGTCTAAATGTTTTTTCAGTGAATTTGTGGGAAAGAAAGTCGTCTCCCCGTCCTATTCCTCTGCCATCTTAGGACCGCCTCCCCTCTACTCTTTATTTTTGCTTTTTGGTATTTGTTATCAATTCTGTACTTTTAAGAACCCAATGTTCACTACCCAGTTGTACATGGGAATGAGATTACTGGCTTGATTGCTCTCTCCCACTTTTGACTCTCCTTTTTCACCAGCAGGTCATCTCTATCGCCTCCCTCGCCCTTCGCTTCTCTACCCAACTCTGTGAATCTCCGTGTGTTCTGGGTTGTGGAGAACATTTAGGGAACTGATTACTGGCTGGATCTGCATCTCTCCTTTTGATTCTCCCTTTTCCCCTCTGGCCACCTTTGTCTCCCTCCTCCCTCTTCTATTCTCTGTGTAACTTCGTGAACACCTCTGAAGGGTCCAGACTGTGGAGAGCACATAGGGAACTGATTACTAGCTGGCTTGCTCTCTCCCCTTTTGATTCCCTATCTTCTCCTCCTGGTCACCTCTATCTCCCTCCTCCCTCTTCTCTTCTGCATGTAACTCTGTACCTCTCCTGGGGTCCCTCACTGTGGAGAACTTTTTCATCATTAACTTAGATGTGTTATCATCAGTGCTGTATAGATGGAGAAGTCTTGAGGCTACTGTAAGAATAAGACTGAAAACCAGAGGCAAGAAGATTAAGTCCAAAACCTGAGAACACCAGAGAACTCCTGACTCCAGGGAATATTAATCAATAAGAGTTCATCAAAAGCCTCCATACCTACACTGAAACCAAGCACCACCAAAGGGCCAACAAGTTCCAGAGCAAGACGTAGCACGCAAATTCTCCAGCAACACAGGAACATAACCATGAGCTTAAATATACAGGCTGTTCTAAGTCACACCAAACCCACTGACATCTCAAATCTCTCAACTGGACACTTCACTGCACTCCAGAGAAATGAAATCCAGGTCCACCCATAAAACCCAGAACATGAACACAAGCTCCCCTAACCAGGAAACCTTGAAAAGCCACTCGTCCAACCCCACCCACAGTGAGGAACCTCCACAATAGAGAGGAACCATAAACTGCCAAAATACAGAAAGGCCACCCCAAACACAGCAAAATAAACAAGATGAAAAGGAAGAGAATTACTCAAGAGGTACAGGAACAGTATAAATGCCCACCAAACCAAATAAAAAAGGAAGAGATAGGAAATCTACCTGATAAAGAATTCAGAATAATGATAGTGTAAATGATCCAAAATCGTGAAAACAAAATGGAGTTACAGATAAATAGCCTGGAGACAAGGATTGAGAAGCTGCAAGAAATGTTTAACAAGGACCTAAAAGAAATAAAAAAGTCAATATATAATATAGAATGCAATACATGAGATGAAAAACACTCTGGAAGGAACCAACGTAGAATAACGGAGGCAGAAGATAGGATAAGTGAGGTAGAAGACAGAATGGTAGAAATAAATGAGGCAGAGAGGAAAAAAGAAAAAAAATGAAAAGAAATGAGGACAACCTCAGAGACCTCTGGGGCAATGTTAAATGCCCCAACATTCGAATCATAGGAGTCCCAGAAGAAGAAGATAAAAAGAAAGATCATGAAAAAATACTTTAGGAGATAATAGTTGAAAACTTCCCTAAAATGGGGTGGGAAATAGTCACCCAAGTCTAAAAAAGCCCAGAGTCCCAAACAGGGTAAAGGCAAGACAAAACACCCCAGGACAGATATTAATCAAATCGACAAAGATAGAGCACAAAGAAAATCAGCAAAGGAAAAACAAAAAAACACACACAAGGGGATTCCCATAAGGATAACAGATAATCTTTCACTGGAAACTCTTCAGGCCAGAAGGGAATGGCAAGACATACTTAAAAGTCATGAAAGAGAACAATCTACAACACTAATTACTGTACCCAGCAAGCATCTCATTCAAATATGAAGGAGAATTCAAAAGCTATACAAACAAGCCAAAGCTGAGCAAATTAAACACCATGAAATCAGCTCTCCAGCAAATGCTAAAGGATCTTCTCTAGACAGGAAATACAGAAAGGGTGTATAAACTTGAACCCAAAACAACAAAGTACATGGCAACGGGATCATACTTATCAATAATTACCTTAAATGTAAATAGGTTGAATGACCCAACCAAAAGACAAAGACTGGCTGAATGGATACACAAACAAAACCCCTACATATGTTGTCTGCAGGAGACCCACCTCAAAACAAGAGACACATAGAAATCACACTGAAAGTGAAGGGCTGGAAAAAGATATTCCACGCAAATAGAGACCAAAAGAAAGCAAGAGTAGCAATACTCATATCAGATAAAATAGACTTTACAATAAAGGCTGTGAAAAGAGACAAAGAAGGACACTACATAATAATCAAAGGCTCAATCCAAGAAGAAGATATAACAATTATAATTATATATGCACCCAACATAGGAGCACTGCAATATGTAAGAAAAATGATAACAAGTATGAAAAGGGAAATTAACAATAACACAATAATAGTGGGAGGCTTTATATCCCACTCACACCTATGGATAGATCAACTAAACAGAAAATTAACAAGGAAACCCAAACTTTAAATGATACAATAGACCAGTTAGGCCTAGTTGGTATCTATAGGACATTTCACACCCAAACAATGAATTTCAACTTTTCCTCTAGTACACATGGAACCTTCTTCAGGATAGATCACATCCTGGACCATAAATCTAGCCTTGGTAAATTCAAAAAAATTGAAATCATTCCAAGCATCTTTTCTGACCACAATGCAGTAAGATTAGATGTCAATTACAGGAGAAAAACTATTAAAAATTTCAACATGTGGAGGCTGAAAAACACACTGCTGAATAACCAACAAATCACAGAAAATAATCAAAAAAGAAATCAAAATATACATAGAAATGAATGAAAATGATAACACAACAACCCTAAACCTATGGGACACTGTAAAAGCAGTGCTAAGGGGAAGATTCATAGCAATACAGGCTTACCTCAAGAAACAAGAAAAGAGTCAAATAAATAACCTAACTCTACACCTAAAGCAACTAGAGAAGGAAGAAATGAAGAATCCCAGGGTTAGTAGAAGGAAAGAAATCTTAAAAAATTGTGCAGAAATAAAGGCAAAAGAACAAAAGAGACCATGGCAAAAATCAACAAAGTGAAAAGCTGTTTCTTTGAGAAGATAAATAAAATCGACAAACCATTAGCCAGACTCATCAAGAAACAAAGGGAGAAGAACAAAATCAACAAAATTAGAAATGAAAATGGAGAGATCACAACAGACAACACAGAAATACAAAGGATAATAAGAGACTACTATCAGCAACTTTATGCCAATAAAATGGACAACTTGGAAGAAATGGACAAATTCTTAGAAAAGTACGACTTCCCAAAACTAAACCAGGAAGAAATAGGAAATCTTAACAGACCCACCACAAGCACGGAAATTGAAACTATAATCAGAGGTCTTCCAGCAAACAAAAGCCTAGGGCCAGATAGCTTCACAGCTGAATTCTACCAAAAATTTAGAGAAGAGTTAACACCTATTCTACTTAAACTCTTCTGGAAAAAGGCAGAGGAATGTAAACTTCCAAACTTATTCTATGAGGCCACTATCACCCTAATACCAAAACCAGAAAAAGATGCCACAGACACCAAAAAAACCTACAGGCCAATATCACTGAATAACATAGATGCAAAAATCCTAAACAAAATTCTAGCAAACAGAATCCAACAACATATTAAAAATGTACATCATGACCAAGTGGGCTTTATCCCAGTGATGCAAGGATTCTTCAATATCTGCAAATCTATCAATGTAATACACCACGTAAACAAATTGAAAGATAAAAAACTTATGATTATCTCAATAGATGCAGAGAAAGTCTTTGACAAAATTCAACATCCATTTATGATAAAAACCCTCCAGAAAGCAGGCATAGAAGGAACATACCTCAACATAATAAAAGCTATATATGACAAACCCACTGCAAAAATTATCCTCAATGGTGAAACATTGAAAGCGTTCCCCCTAAAGTCAGGAACAAGACAAGGGTGCCCACTTGCACCACTACTATTCAACATAGATTTGGAAGTTTTGTCCACAGCAATCAGAATAGAAAAAAAAATAAACGGAATTCAGATTGGAAAAGAAGAAGTAAACCTCTCACAGTTTGCAGATGACATGACCCTCTGCATAGAAAACCTTTAAGACTCCACCAGAAAATTACTAGAGCTAATCAATGAATATAGTAAATTTGCAGGATATAAAATTAACACACACAAATCCCTTGCATTCCTATACACTAACAATGAGAAAATCGAAAGAGAAATTAAGGAAACAATCCCATTCACCATTGCAATGAAAAGAATAAAATACTTAGGAATATATCTACCTAAAGAAGCAAAACACCTATATATAGAAAACTATAAAACACTGATGAAAGAAATCAAAGAAGACACAAATAGATGGAGAAATATACCATGTTCATGGATTGGAAGAATACATATTTTGAAAATGAGCATATTACCCAAAGCAATCTATAGATTCAATGCAATCCCTATCAAGCTACCAATGGTATTTTTCACAGAAGTAAAATGGATAATTTCACAATTTGTATGGAAATACAAAAAACCTCGAATAGCCAAAGCAATCTTGAGAAAGATGAATGGAACTGGAGGAATCAACCTGCCTGACTTCAGGCTCTACTACAAAGCTACAGACATCAAGACAGTATGGTACTGGCACAAAGATAGAAATATAGAGCAATGGAACAAACTAGAAAGCCCAGAGATAAATCCATGCACCTAAGGACACCTTATCTTTGAGAAAGGAGGAAAGAATATACAATAGAGAAAAGACAATCTCTTTAACAAGTGGTGCTGGGAAAACTGGTCAACCACTTGTAAAAGAATGAAACTAGAACACTTCCTAACACCATACACAAAAACAAACTCAAAATGGACTAAAGATCTAAACATAAGACCAGAAACTATAAAACTCCTAGAGGAAAACATTGGCAAAACACTCTCCGACATAAATCACAGCAGGATACTCTATGACCCACCTCCCACAGTAATGGAAATAAAAGCAAGAGTAAACAAATGGGACCTAATTAAACTTTAAAGCTTTTGCACAAAAAAGGAAAATATAAGCAAGGTGAAAAGACAGCCTTCAGAATGGGAGAAAATAATAGCAAACGAATCCACTGACAAAAAATTAATCTCAAAAATATACAAGCAACTCCTGTAGCTCAATTATAGAAAAATAAACGACCGAATCAAAAAGTGGGCCAAAGAACTAAACAGACATTTCTCCAAAGAAGGCATACAGATGGCTAACAAACACACGACAAGATGCTCAACATCACTCAGTATCAGAGAAATGAAAATCAAAACCACAATGAGGTACCATTTCACGCCAGTCAGAATGGCTGCTATCCAAAAGTCTACAAGCAAGAAATGCTGGAGAGGGTGTGGAGAAAAGGAAACCCTCTTACACTGTTGGTGGGAATGCAAACTAATACAGCCACTATGGAGAACATTGTGGAGATTCCTTAAAAGACTGGAAATCGAACTGCCATATGCCTCAGCAATCCCACTTTTGGGCATACACACCGAGGAAACCAGAATTGAGAGACACATGTACCCCAGTGTTCATTGCAGCACTGTTTATAATAGCCAGGACATGGAAGCAACCTATATATCCATCAGCAGACGATTGTATAAGGAAGCTGTGGTACATACACACAATGGAATATTACTCAGCCATTAAAAAGAATACATTTGAATCAGTTCTAATGAGGTGGATGATGCTGGAGCCTATTATACAGCGTGAAGTAAGCTAGAAAGAAAAACACCAATACAGTATACTAATGCATATATATCAAATTTAGAAAGATGGTAATGATAATCCTGTATGCGAGACAGTAAAAGAGACACAGATGTATAGAACAGTCTTTTCGACTCTGTGGGAGAATGCCAGGGTGGGATGATTTGGGAGAATGGCATTGAAATATGTATATTTTCATATGTGAAACGGATCACCAGTCCAGGTTCCTGCATGAGACAGGGTGCTCGGGGCTGTTGCATTGGGATGACCCAGAGGGATGGGATGGGGAGCAAGGTGTTAGGTGGTTTCAGGACAGGGAATAGATGCACACTCGTGGCGTATTCATGTCAATGTATGGCAAAACCACTACAATATTATAAAATAATTAGCCTACAATTAAAAAAATAAATTTGTATTAAAAAGATATATAAACTCAACCTCAAAGTACCTAAATATATGATGTAAACTTTGACAGATTTGAAGAAGAAATAGCAATATAATAATAACAGGAGACTTCAATATCACACACTCTCTATAATTCATAGAATCTCCAGATAGAAAATCAATATGGAAATAACCGAACTGAAAAATCCTATAGACTAAAATGATCCTAACAGACACATGCAATAGTTTCCACCCAATAGCTGAAGTATATAAATTCTTCTCAAGTCCGGAGAAGGCAAGGGCACCCCACTCCAGTACTCTTGCCTGGAAAATCCCATGGATGGAGGAGCCTGGTGGGCTGCGGTCCATGGGGTCACGAAAAGTCAGACACGATTGAGCGAATTCACTTTCACTTTTCACTTTCATGCATTGAAGAAGGAAATGGGAACCCACTCCAGTGTTCTTGCCTAGAGAATCCCAGGGACGGGGGAGCCTGGTGGGCTGCCGTCTATGGGGTCGCACAGAGTCAGACACGACTGAAGCGACTTAGCAGCAGTAGCAGCAGCAGCAAGTCCGCAAGAAACATTTCCCAGGGTAGATCATATGGTAGTTTGAAAAACAAGTCTTAACAAACTGAAGGATATTGAAATCATTACAAGTATCTTTTGGAGCCATAATGTAATGAAACTAGAAATCAATAACTGTAAGAAAATGGGGAAATTTACAAATACATATAAACTAAGCCACACACTCTTGAACGACCAATACCATTGGATGAAAGAGAAAATCAAATGGGAATTTTGAAAATATCCCAAGACAATATGAAAATGAAAATACAATATGTCAAAGAAGACAAATTAGATAAAATCTAGGAAACTACTTTATGAAAAGAAAATAGAATTATGGTGTTGGAGAGGCTCAAAATGCATAAAGGTCATGAGGTACAATTCTTGAGTGGATGCCTTAACATCTCTGAAGTGCAAGAAAAAAGTAAATATTTATTGAACCTCATGCAGGTGAAATATCCCTTTTAAAATATGTCACCCAATATCATTAGTTATTTCCCCAGGTTTTGTGTCATACCTAGATTTAATAATAATGTGTTGCATGTATTTATTCAAATTAATGATATACATATTCTATAAGACTGATAACCTATTTCTAGAAATATCCCTCTAGTCTGGAGTGGAGTTATTCATCTTTGGGTATAATTATTTCAGCAGCAGTGGCTAATGTCAAGCTGTTATTGGGTCATGGTAAAGTACATAGGTGCTAAAGGCAGACTTTGAGGGTTCAAGTCTTAGGCCTTCAATATGTCATTCTTTGACAAAACTTTATCATTTTGTAACTGCTACAAATGGTGAATTATACTTAATCACTCTTCCAAAGTTTTTTTAGAACCAGATACCTTTCATTTTAACTGCATCATATTTATACCTGAAATTTAATGAAAGGAGTATAATCTTCAGTACTAGTCAGTCTTAGAATTTGACTTTCCAGTTAGATTGTGATTTACTTAACCTCTAACCTGGACGCATGCAACATGGAAATAACAACTCCTCTCTTATAGTGTTATTGTGAGGATTGAAGCAGACATTGTATGTTAAGTTCCAAACACACGGCTTAACACAGTAAAGGGAATCACTAAATTTATTTCCCTCTGGAAAGTAGATTCTGGGCATTGAATAATTAATAAATGAATCTTCATACAACAGTTGATATATTTTCTCAGTCTTAACTGTCCAGTCATTGTAGTAGTAGGTTTGCATTATTCTAATAAATGTAGGAAAGTCATTTGAAAATAGCCAAGAAAACTACTTTTAACAGAACTCTGAATTTAAGTACTTTCTTGAAAGTGAAAGGTTTTCTATTTAGCTCCCGTAGGACAGAAGGATGCTTATAAAAACAAATTCAATCTTTGATTGTAACTACTGGTAATAATTTTGCTTGTAATGGCAATTTTATTTTTCCAATTTTTAAAAAGTAATGCATGTTTGTTCTTTTTTGCTTACCTTTGTCATACACATTCACATACTCTATCCTTTATATACTGATTCCTGTATTTTTTGTTTCTGTCTTTGAACATATTTAATATTTTCTCTTCATTTTTTTTCTATTAAACTTGTCAAAATTATGCATAAATGCTCCATAACATAATACTAAGCTAATCTTTTAAAATGGTTCTAGCCTGAATGTTTTGAACATGAATGAGAATGACAGCACTGTTTCCAGATGCAGGAGGCTTACAGGTGTTTTTTTAATAGCAGGAAGAAAATATTGATTAGGTTTGGAGTGTATGCCAGCTACAGAAATTAACCAGACTTAATTTGTTTCCTTCACAGATCTCTTAGTGTTCAGAAACCAGTTAATGTTTTAATTTTCACCATGTTACCACATAATAAACATTTCCATTATGTTCCAAATCACCTGAAAAAATGAAAGCATTTGAAAGTCATGGAGATGCTTATTACAAATCTATTGGATTAATGTGACAATAAATTCATAGTCAGAGCTAACAGTAGTTTCAATCATGGGCTTACCACAACCATGCATACATTCTTTTTACTGTTTTTATTACTTTGTGTGTATGTGTGTGTGCATGCATGCGCACATGCATGCACATGCCCATGTGTGTTTTGGGGAGTTTTTTCTGTAATTCTGAAGTAGAGAGAAATCATTGAAAACATTATTATATTGTAACACTATTAAATGCCAGCACAGTTGAACATTTCCAACTTTTTAATGAATTCCATATATAAAAGGTCTCTTTGGTGACTTTTTCAAAATAAAAAAGAATAAATTTGAAAAAGTAGACCCATCAGTGTTTCTTCAACTGCACGTGTAGTATACAAAACTAAGGGAAAGAGGCAAATAATAAAATAGAAAAAAAAATGAATGCTGACATTCAATATTTCAGTGATAAAACTTGATTTTGTATAATTACTTTTTAAAAGTTTTTTTTTAATGTAACTTGAAACAATCACAAATTTATAGAAAAAGTTATAAGTACACTTCAGGGAATCATTTTTTCTGAACTGTTTAAGAGTAGATTATCAATCCTTAATACTAGTTTAATGTATATTTCCTACAAACAAGGACTTTGTTCTACACAACCACAGTACAACTATCACAGTCTTATAGTCTCTTTGACCAGCCCCAGAATCAGTAATTTCTTCAAGCAGCTCTGGTCCCTTTTAGTATAAAATGATGTTTATAATCAGAATCTGAGCACTCCATATGTTCATTGATATTGAGATGTTACTGTGACAAGGCTCTCTTACTGATTTGGTGAGGATACGTATATGTGTACATTAGTGTGTATGCAAAAACAAGCAAAAGAATTACTTATATATTTACTTCCACATCTAACTCTACATTTTTAAAACCATGATCTTGTATTGTTATCTTCAATTTCAATCTACACTATTGGGTTTATTCTAGTTTTATCCCTTTCACATATTATTTCCTTTTTTCTGACAGTGAAAAACCTGGCTCCTGTTATGTTTAATATATTTATTTACTTGATCAATCCCTTCTATGTATAACTAATCTCTTGACTTTGCTCGCATTCCCCTCCCCTGTGCAACCCTCTTATGTAGATGTCCTTCTCAACTTACTTGGACCTTAAACTCAAATCAGGCTGCTCCCTGCAAGGAAGTCTCCTTCACCCTGCCTGGGCTATGATACCCAGTACCAGACTACCTCCTTGCATATGCCCTTCTCACCTATGAAGGTGGAGCCCTCATGAATGGGATTAGTGCATTTATAAAAATCATGAATGAGGTTGCTTCCCCTTTCTGCTCTCTCATGTGAGGCTACAAAAAGAAGTCAGCAATTTGCACTCAGGAAGAGGATCCTCAATAGAATTTGACCATGTTGGCAACCAGATCTTGGACTTCAAACCTCCAAAACTGTAAGAGAGAAATTTCTGCTCTTTAAAAGCCATCCAGTGTAATTAAGATGCTTTTCTTATTTCAGTTGGCTATGATTTAAACATACTTAGTATGCAGGGCTCCTATGGAGGTATTCTTCTGATTCAACTCTGACTTCCTAATTTGGGCCACTGCGGTTTCCATATCCTCTGGCATGATTACCTACTTTGCTTTGGCTCACCAAATAGCTTGAGGATTTACTATATTTAGCTATATAATATATTGATTAGGTTTGGAGTGTATGCCAGCTACAGAAATTAACCAGGCTTAATTTGTTTCCTTCACAGATCTCTTAGTGTTCAGAAACCAGTTAATGTTTTAATTTTCACCATGTTACCAAAGATTGATTTAGCTATATAATATAGCTTGGGTTTACTATAAGGAAAAGAGACGGAGGGAAAATAAGGAAGAATAAGAGCTATAATTTAGCTTATAAATTGACTTGAGAAAAATGAATATTTTAAGTTTGTGTCTTTATCTACAAAGTGGCAGTACATAAAAACCTACTAAAGAATATACAGTGAAAAATAAGTCTTCTTTCTGTCTCAGTTACACCCTCAGGATGCAATCATTGTAATCAGTTTCTTTTTTTGTGCATGTATATACTTCCAGACATAATCTATGTATTTACAAACAAACCCATGTGTAGGTATGTACATGCATTTCGGAATGCATTTAACTGGTATTCAGTTTATAGAAAGTTGTTCCCATTTTATTACAATGAATATCTTTCCTGTACATGAATCATTTTGAACATGAGTATAATTTTGAAATAGAGTATCTGAGTCAACTTTGCTAGCTCAATATGTTACCAAACATTTTAATATTTAACACTTTTATAGTTGAAATCTGATATCTCATTGTTCTTTGTATTTTATGTCACAGATGAGGGACATTGAACATATTATCTATTTTGTTTTTAAGTGTCATTGGCAGTTCGTTTTCTGTGTACTATTTGTTAATCAGATTTGTTCATTTTTACCATGTCTTTTTCCTTTATTAACATTTTAACTTAATTTTTAAAATTGAAGGATAATTGATTTACAATATTTGTGTTGGTTTCTGCTATACATCAACATGAATTAGCCATAGGTGTACATATATCCCCTCCCTCTTGAACCTCCTTCCCACCACCCATCCAATCCCACACCTTTAGGTTGTCACAGAGCACTGGGTTTAGCTCCCAGTGTCACACAGCAAATTCCCACTTGCTATCTGTCTTACATATGGTGATGTCTATGTTTCCATGCTATTCTCTCAATTCGTCCCACCCTCTCCTTCTTCACTGTGTCCACAATCTGTTCTCTCTGTCTGTGTCTCCATTGCTGCCCTGAAAATAGGCACCATCTTTCTAGATTCCATATGTATGCATTAGTATACGATATTTGTCTTTCACTTTCTGACTTATTTCGCTCTGTATAATAGGCTGTAGGTTCATCCACCTCATTAGTGCATGCATGCTAAATCACTTCAGTGGTGTCTGACTCTTTGTGACCCTATTGACTGTAACCCACCAGGCTCCACAGTCCATGGGATCTCCCAGGAAAGAATACTGGAGTGGGTTGTCATTTCCTCCTTCAGGAGATCTTGCCAACCAAGGATCCAACCCATGTCTCTTATGTCTCTCCTGCATTGGCAGGTGAGTTCTTTACCACTAGCACCACCTGGGAAGCTCTGACAGCTCATTAGAACAGACCCAAATGCATTCATTTGTATGGCTGAATATTTCCTTTCATATATTCACCCAAGCTTCTTTTTCCATTCATCTGTTAATGGACGTCTAGGTTGCTTCCATGTCCTAGCTATTGTAAATATTGCTGCAATGAACATTGTGGTACCTGTGTCTTTTTCAATTATGATTTTCTCAGGGGTATATGCCTAGTAGTGGGATTGTTGGGTCATGTGGTAGTTTTAGTCCTAGATTTTTAAGGAATCTCCATACTGTCCTCCATAATGGCTGTACCAATTTGCATTCCCACAAACATTGCAAGAGGGTTCCCTTTTTCCACATCTTTTCCAGGATTTATTCTTTGTAGATTTTTTGATGACAGCCATTCTGACTAGTGTGACGTGATATCTCATAGTTTTGATTTGCATGTCTCTAAAAATGAGCAATGTTGAGCATCTTTTCATGTGTTTATCAGCCATCTGTATGTCTTCTTTGGAGAATTGTCTGTTTACGCCTTCTCCCTGCTTTTTGATTAGGTTGTTTATTTTTCTGGTATTGAGGTGCATGAGCTGCCTCTATAATTTGAAAATAAATCCAGTCAGTTTTTTTCATTAGTTACCATTTTCTCCCACTCTGAGGGTTGTCTTTTCACCTTGTTTATAGTTTCTTCTGCTGTGAAAAAGCTTTTTAAGTTTAATTAGGTTCCACTTGTTTATTTTTGTTTTTATTTCTATTACTCTAGGAGGTGGATCATAGAGGATCTTGCTGTGATTTATGTTATACAGTGTTCTGCCTATGTTTTCATCTAACAGTTTTAGTTTCTGGTCTTACATTTAGGTCTTTTGTTCATTTTGAGTTTAGCTTTGTCTAAGGTGTTAGGAAGTATTCTAATTTCATTATTTTACAAGTAGATGTCCAGTTTTCCCAGCACCGCTTACTAAAGAGATTGTCTTTTCTCCATTGTATATTCTTGCCTCCTTTGTCAAAGATAATGTATCCATAGGTGTATGGGTTTATCTCTGGGCTTTCTATCTTGTTTTATTGGTCTATATTTCTGTTTGTTTTTTTTTTTTTTGTCAACCATACTCTCTTCTTGATGAATGTAGCTTTGTGGCACAGTCTGAAGACAGTAAGGTTTATTCCCCCAGCTCCATTCTTCTTTTTCAAGATTGCTTTGGCTATTTGGGGTTGTGTGTGTTTCCATACAAACTTTGCGATATTTGGCCTAATTCTGTGAAAAATGCCATTGATAATTTGATAGTGATTGTACTGACTCTGTAGATTACATTGAGTAGTACAGTCATTTTCATACTATTGATTCTTCCAACCCAGGAATATGAAATATCTCTCCATCTGTTTATGTAATCTTTGCTTTCTTTCATTGATGTCTTTTAGTTTTCTGTATACAGCTCCTTTGTCTCCTTAGGTAGGTTTATTCATAGATATTTTATTCTTTTTGTTGCCATAGTGAAAGAGGTTGATTCCTTAATTTCTCTGTCTGATTTTTCATTGTTAGTGTATAGGAATGCAAGTGATTTCTGTAGAGTGATTTTTTATTTTATGAATATACTAAATTCACTGATGAGCTCTAGTAATTTTCTGATGGTATCTTTAGGGTTTCTGTGTATAGCATCATGTTGTCTGCAAACAATGAGAAGTTTACTTCTTTTCCAATCTGGATTTCTTTTATTCTTTTTCTTCTCTGATTGCTGAAGCTAGGACTTCCAAAACTGTATTGAATAAGAGTGGAGAGAGAGGGCACCCTTATCTTGTTCTTGATCTTAGAGGAAATGCTTTCAGTTTTTCACCATTGAGAATAATGTTTGCTATGGGTTTATCATATATGGCTTTCATTATGTTTAGATAGGTTTCCTCTATGCCCATTTTTGGAAGGGTTTTCATCATAAGTGGGTGCTGAATTTTTCAAAAGCTTGTGAGATAACTGAGGTTATCATATGGCTTTTATTTTTAAATTTGCTAATATAGTGTTTCACATTGATTGCTTGGAGTGTTTTGAAGAATACTTGCATCCCTGGGATAAACCTGACTTGATTATGGTGCATGATATTTTTAATACGTTGTTGAATTCAGTTTGCTAGAATTTTGTGGATGATTTTTGCGTCTATGTTCATCAGAGATATTGGCCTGTTATTTTCTTTTTGGTGTGATGTCTTTATATGATTCTGGTATCAGTGTGATTGTAGCCTCGTAGAATGAGCTTGGAGTATTTCCTTCCTTTGCAAATTTTGGAAGAGTTTGAGAAAGATAGGCATTAACTCTTCTCTAAATATTTGATAGAATTCACATGTGAAGCCATCTGGCTTTGACTTTTGCTTTTTGGGAGATTTTTGATCACAGTTGTTTTGATTTCAGTGCTTGTGATTGGCTTGTTCATAATTTCTATTTCTTCCTGGTTCAGTCTTGGAAGGTTGAACTTTTCAAAGAATCTGTCCATTTCCACTAGGTTGTCCATCTTATTAGCATGTAGTTGCTCTTAATAGTTTCTTATGATTCTTTGTATTTCTACATTGCCTGTTACAACCTTTCCTTTTTCACTTTTAAGTTTGTTGATTTGATTCTTCTCCCCTTTTTTCTTGATGAGTCTAGCTAATGGTTTGTCAATATTGTTTATCTTCTCAAGGATAAGCTTTTAGTTTTATTGATCTTTGTTATTGTCTCCTTCATTTGATTTATTTCTGCTCTGATGTTTATGATTTATTCCTTTCTACTAACTTTGGGGTTTTTTGTTCTCATTTTTCTAGTTGTTTTAGATGTAAAGTTAGATTGTCTATTTGATGTTTCTCTTGCTTGTTGAGGTAGGATTTTATTGCTATAAACTTCCCTCTTAAAACAGCTTTTGCTGCATCCCATAGTTGAGTCACTGTGTTTTCCTTATCATTTATTTCTAGGAATTTTTTGATTTCTCTTTTTATTTCTTCAGTAACCTGTTCGTTTTTTAGAAACACATTGTTTAATCTCAACGTGTTTGCATTTTTTACATTTTTTCCCTGTACTTAATATATAGTTTCATAATGTTGAGGTCAGAAAAGATACTTGGTACAATTCCAATTTTCTTAAATTTACTGAGACTTGATTTGTGACCCAAGATATGATCTATCCTGGGAAATGTTCCATGTGTACTTAAGAAGAAAAAAATCTTATGTATTTAGGTGAAGTGTCCCAAAGATATCAGTTAGCTTCATCTGGTCTAATGTGTCATTTAAGGCTTGTGTATCCTTAATAATTTTCTGTTTTGATGATCTGTCTTTTGGTGTAAGTGGGATGCTTAAGTCCCCTACTATTTGTTTTGTTATGGTCAGTTTCCCCTTTTATGTCTGTTAGTGTTTGCCTTATGTATTCAGATGCTTCTATGTTGGGTGCATACGTATTTATAATTGTTATGTCTTCTTGGGTTGATCCTTTGATAATTCTGTAGGGATCTTTACTATATAGCTTCTTTGTGTTTAATCTTTTTTAGTTTGATTTTTATGTGTTTCAGTGTGTTTCTCCTTGGGTTTATCCTGTATGGGACTCTCTGTTCTTCTTGTACTTGATTGACTATTTCCTCTCCCATGTTAAGGAAGTTTTCGACTATAATCTCTTCAAAAATTTTCCCAGACCTTTTCTTTTTCTCTTATTCTTCTGGGACCCCTATAGTTTGAATGTTGGTGCATTTAATATTGTACCAGAGGTCTCTGAGACTATCCTCAATTCTTTTCGTTCTTTTTCCTTTATTCTCTTCAGCTGCTATTTCCACCATTCTATCTTCTAGCTCTCTTATCTGTTCTTTTGCCTCAGCTGTTCTGCTATTGATTCCTTCTAGAGTACTTAATATCAGTAATTTTGTTGTTCATCTCTGTTTGTTTATTCTTTATTTCTCTAAGTCCTTGCTAAATGTGATAATTGATTCTTGCATTTCCTCCACTCTATTCTTGATATTTTAGATCATCTTTACTATCATTACTCCGAATTCTTTTTCAGGTAGTTTGCCTATTTCCTCTTCATTTATTTGGTCTTATGTTTTTACCTTGTTCCTTCATTTTGTAGTATTTCTTTGTATTTTTTTTCCCTTAACTTAGTGTGTTTGAAGTATCCTTTTCCCAGGCTTTAGAGTCGTATTCCTTCTCCTTTTTGATTTCTGCCCTTGGTGGGTGAGGTTAGTCCAGTGATTTGAGTAGACTTCATGTTGGGAAGGACTTGTGTCTGTGTTCTGGTGGGAGTAGATGCATTTTATTTTTCCCTCTGATGGGCAGGGCTGTGTGAGGTGGTATGTTTTGGGGTATCTGTGGGAAGCATCTCTGCTGATGATTGGGCTTGTGTTTTTTTTTTTCTTGCTTGTTGTTTAAGTGAGACATCCTGTGCTATGTGCTGCTGGCAGTTAGGTGATGTTGGGTCTTGGAAACAGGTGAAGGCCTTTGTGGGAGCTCACTAATTAATACTCTCTGTGGTCAGGAATTTGCTGACAGTCTAGTGTTCTGGACTACATGTTCCAATTCTAAAGGCTCAGGCCCAATCTATATCTGGGGAACTGTAATTTCATAAGCCATTTGTTAGACATAAACAGAGATGAAAACACAGAGAAACAAAAAACAAAGCAAAACAAAAAAACAAAACAAGAGACAAAAGACTAACCTGACAAGTGGTAAATCCAAAATCAGCAAATAACAAAAACAAACAGCAGAAACTACACATACACATATACACACATACAAACAAAATCAAAAGATTCCAAAAAGAGAAAGTACAAGAGAGTCACCCGGCAAGCAAAGGAACCCAAAAATAATATCAACTAATTAAAAGCAAAACTAACTAAAACACAAACTGGGAAACAAAACAAAGCAGATTGCCAACTGGTGAATAAAACAAATAAAACAAAACTAACTAACAAACATGGTGAAATAAAGAAAGAGGAAGAAGGAAAGAAAAAATAGAAGAACAAAGTAAATAGAAGTGTATGAAAAAATATATATGTAAAAGAATAACTACAGTAGAGAAAGAAGAATAAGAAATGCAAACAAACAAAAAAAATAAAACACCCACAGAACCACAAAAAGCCAACATGGAGGTAGAAGTATGTAAAGGAAATAAAAGGTATGATTAAAAAATAGTTCTCAAAAGCTTAATTAGAGTTGGGCTTCCCTGGTAGTTCAGTCAGTAAAGAATCTACCTGCAATGCAGGAGACCCGGCTTCAATTCCTGAGTTGGGAAGATCCCCTGGAGAAATAAATGATAACTCACTCCAGTATTTTTGCCTGGAGAATCCCATGGACAGAGGAGCTTGGCAGGCTACAGTATTATGGCGTCACAAGAGTCAGACACGACTTAGCAACTAAACTACTATTACTACTGACTACTAAATAGAGCTAATAGTGAAAATAAAATCAACAACCAACACAGAACAGAAAAAAGAAGAAAAAACATCCAAAAGCAACCAGAGAACAAATCAAAATGTAAAAATAATAATAAATGTTTTTCTCTGATCTTATCTGTCAGCCTCCTTTCACTTGCTGTGAGTCACATTACACCTTGCTTCCCTAGGATGCCCTCCAACACTGGAGGGCATCCTAGGATGTCTCTGGATCTGCTGTGGGGACAGCTCAGACTCTACTCTGGCCCAACTGCTGCCTGTTCTTGCCTCCAATGTCCACAGCTGCCAGAACTAGTGTGCTTTCTTTTGTGGGAAATTTCATTGTCCTTGTATATATTCCATAGACACAGAGTCTACCTAATTGATCATGTGGACTTAATCTGCAGTTTGTACAGCTGATGAAAAGATTTTTGATCCCCTTCTTTGGCCATTCTGCCCCTGGAGTTCAATTGTAGTTTTATCCCCACCTCCGCATGTGGACCATCCACAGGAGTTTGCTCCTAAAGCTGCCCTGAAGGACTTGGGTCTGCTCCAGTGATGATCAGGTGTGGAGTTGGCACAGTTGCTTGGATTGCAGGGACCCTGGCAGTGCCAGGAACACAGGGGAGCTGGGAGCCACTAGAGCAGAAGATATGGCAGTATTAGGGTTTTTTTCTAGCCTCTGGCAGCTTTGCCCAGTGAAGATTGAGTATGGAGGTGGTACAGATACTCTGATGTGGAAATCTCACTCCTGCTTCAGTTCCCCTATCCCCCTAGATTCAGGTCCAGTCCCACTCACTCTCCTCTTTTCCCTCTCCTTCCTTTGTCCTACCGAATATTCTGTGGATCTATATATTTTCTTCTGGTGGTCAGGGACTCCTGCATACTCTCAGCTGGGTTCTGCAAGATATTCTGTATCTGAAGGTGTACTCCTAATGGAGAAAGATGTGATACACATACACCTAATCCTCTGCCATCTTGTCCCTCTTCCTTTTTGAATGTAAATAGCACTTTATAAATCAAAGAAGTTAACCTTTGCTACTGGTGATTTGAGTTGCAGTATTTTTCCCAGCCTGTTTTTCTCAAACTTTAGTTTTTTTCTGCCAAGGAAAATTTCTCAATTAAAAAAAAATTTGCATATACAATTTTGCTACATTACCAAAAATTGTGCTGTGGTATCCAGAAATCCATGAAGACCTACTAAACATCTTTGCAGTTACCAGTTATAATGAAATAAACATAGCAAAGTAAATCTGGCATTTACTTAATGCTGCACATATTGTTATCATGCTTCAGGGTAACTATGCCTTAATAATACAGTTAACATAAATGAATTCTTGTATTACTTTTTACAAAACCAGAAAAATTGTGCAAGATATTTTCTTGTGACTGAATTAATTTTTCCCTTCTGTAATAAGCATTACTGATGACTTTTTATTCTTTTCATTGTACATATTGTCTAATTGATTTGAATCCTATTGTCACTTTCTTCTGAGTCTACAATATGTCCTGCAGAATTCTAAGGTATCTGTTTGCTTGTTTTTCTTTTTTTTTTTTTTTTACTCAATCAAGTTGTTTTTTTTTTAAAGCTATGTCAAGAGCTATAGAGTTTGAGAAAGCATGATCTCCACACATTGTATAATTAGATATTTGTCAAAGGATATAAAATTATCACTGAGGTTTAAGAATAAGGGTGAACAAAACAATTTTGAAAAAGAATTAGAAGACTGAGATGACCTGACTGCAAGATTAAGCATGAAACTTCACTATTGAAGTCAATGTGGTTTTGGAAAAAAGATAAGTAGATCAATAGAATGCATAAAGGATGTAAGAAATAGACTTACAGTACAGTACAGGAGTGAAGGAAATGAAAGTTACTCAGTCATGTCCAACTCTTTGAGACCCCATGGACTATAGCCTGCCAGGCACCTCTGTCCATGGAATTCTCCAGACAAGAATACTGGAGTGGGTAGCCGTTCCTTCTCCAGGGGATCTTCCCAACCCAGGGATCGAACCCAGGTCTCCCACATTACAGGCAGATTCTTTACTGTCTGAGCCACTAGGGAAGCCCAGACTTACACATGTATCAGTTCAGTTCAGTTCAGTTGCTCAGTGGTGTCCGACTCTTTGTGACCCTATGAATTGCAACACACCAGGCCTCCCTGTCCATCACCAACTCCGGGAGTTTACCCAAACCCATGTCCATTGAGTTGCTGATGCCATCCAGCCACTTCATCCTCTGTCGTCCCCTTCTCCTCCTGCCCCTAATCCTTCCCAGCATTAGGGTCTTTTCCAATGAGTCAACTCTTCGCATCAGGTGGCCAAAGTATTGGAGTTTCAGCTTCAACATCAGTCCTTCCAATGAACACCCAGGACTGATCTCCTTTAGGATGGACTGGTTGGATCTTCTTGCAGTCCAAGGGACTCTCAAGAGTCTTCTCCAACACCATAGTTCAAAAGCATCAATTCTTCGGTGCTCAGCTTTCTTCACTGTCTAACTCTCACATCCATACGTGACCACTGGAAAAATCATAGCCTTGACTAGATGGACTTTTGTTGGCAAAGTAATGTCTCTGATTTTAAATATGCTATCTAGGTTAGTCATAACCTTCCTTCCAAGGAGTAAGCGTCTTTTAATTTCATGGCTGCAATCACCATCAGCAGTTATTTTGAACCCCCCCAAAATTAAGTCTGACACTGTTTCCACTGTTTCCCCATCTATTTCCCATGAAATGATGGGACCAGATGCCATGATCTTAGTTTTCTGAACGTTGAGCTTTAAGCCAAGTTTTTCACTCTCCTCTTTCACTTTCATCAAGAGGCTCTTTAGTTACTCTTCACTTTCTACCATAAGGGTGGTGTTATCTGCATATCTGAGGTTATTGATATTTCTCCCAGCTATCTTGATTCCAGTTTGTGCTTCATCGAGCCTGGCATTTCTCATGATGTACTCTGCATATAAGTTAAATGAGCAGGGTTACAGTATACGGCCTTGACATAATCCTTTCCCAATTTTGATCCAGTCCGTTGTTCCATGTCCGGTTCTAGCTGTTACTTCTTGACCTGCATACAAGTTTTTCAAGAGGCAGATAAGATGCTCTGGTATTCCATCTCTTGAAGAATTTTCCACAGTTTGTTGTGATCCACACAGTCAAAGGCTTTAGCATAGTCAACGAAGTAAAAGTAGATATTTTTTCTGTAATTCTATTTATATAAAATAGAAAATAATACATTTGTTACCTTGGCCTTGGGATAGGTAAATTTATATTTATATATGACTTAGACAGCATGATGCATAAAACAAATAAATGATTAATGAGCCATCATCAAAATTTCAAATTACCATTCCTGTTTTTACAGCTGCTTCTTTAGCATCTAGTTCATGGTTCAAACAAACTGGACTCTATATTTCCCACTTCTATGCCTTTGTTCACATTGTTCTCTCTGTTTTAAATACCTATTACTCAGAATTTGACTCATTCTTCACAGCATAACTGTGCCTTTCTGGAGCTCCCCAGGCCCAAGTAATAATCTTACTGCATTTTTGCTTCTATACCATATGAATGTATATATAAAACATATATAATATATAACATATCAATTTTATTGATTTTATTGTATTAAAAATACTTTGAGGGCAAACATTACATCTTCATCTTTTCTTACCCTTTGACCCAACCAAAAGCCTTATACATAATAGATACTTTAAAAATGTTGAATTCCATTACATGGGTAATGTGTAAGCAAAGATTTGCTTTAGTTCATAAACTATATTTGTTCAAATAGCAGCTATTGG
Organism: Giraffa tippelskirchi; assembly: GCF_054371585.1. Taxonomy (NCBI): domain Eukaryota; kingdom Metazoa; phylum Chordata; class Mammalia; order Artiodactyla; family Giraffidae; genus Giraffa; species Giraffa tippelskirchi. The sequence continues at coordinate 69,189,170 of NC_137289.1, forward strand.
AAACTTTCTATCCTCTATAATTGGACATGTCTTTTTTGGGGCTCCAAAATCACTGCTGATGGTGATTGCAGCCATGAAATTAAAAGACGCTTACTCCTTGGAAGGAAGGTTATGACCAATCTAGATAGCATATTTAATAGCAGAGACATTACTTTGCCAACAAAGGTCCATCTAATCAAGGCTATGGTTTTTCCAGTGGTCATGTACGGATGTGAGAGTTGGACTGTGAAGAAAGCTGAGCACTGAAGAATTGATGCTTTTGAACTGTGGTGTTGGAGAAGACTCTTGAGAGTCCCTTGGACTGCAAGAAGATCCAACCAGTCCATCCTAAAGGAGATCAGTCCTGGGTGTTCATTGGAAGGACTGATGTTGAAGCTGAAACTCCAATACTTTGGCCACCTGATGCAAAGAGTTGACTCATTGGAAAAGACCATAATGCTGGGAAGGATTGGGGGCAGGAGGAGAAGGGGACGACAGAGGATGAGATGGCTGAATGGCATCACCGACTCGATGGACATGGGTTTGAGTGAACTCCAGGAGTAGGTGATGGACAGGGAGGCCTGGTGTGCTGTGATTCATGGGGTCACAAAGAGTCGGACACGAGTGAGTGACTGAACAGAACTGAACTGATCCACAGTATAAATTATGCATAGAACAGTAGTTGTCATTAGGTAAAAAATTCAAATGCAGCCTCCTTCTCCACATACCATTGTATCTGGACTTTAGGGATTTCTTTCCTATTTCTCTCCTTGGTGGATTAGCTAATTCAAACACAGCCCACATCATTCCTATGCCAAATCAGTAAAGGAAAAGGTAAGAGCAAGTAGGATTAAAGAAAACAAGAATATGCCTCCTTAATGGTGTTCTAGGGAGGGAACCTTGAAAAGCTGAAGATGTAATATGAAAACTTCGGCAATTCTAGGTTCCAATCTTTAGGACATCAATTTACTGCATATTAATTACAACATTTCTCTTTTGCAAAATAAAGAGTGTATTAGATAATCCTGCTCCCGTAGTTAGTTAGATTGTATTTATAATTTCATTTAATTAGTTGTTTTTAAGTAAATGAATAATTTCATTTAATTAGTTGTTTTTAAGTAAATGAATAAAAAGAGTTGCTTTATTCGGTACAACAATTTTAGCTCTTATTATATCAGATGGAATTTTATAATGAAGGATTCCTTAGTGTATGGAGGGCCCTTGGAAGAGTATAAGAAGAAAGCAGTGGTCTGGGAGTAGTGTTGGTAAAGTGACAAAAAACGAAAGCATTCAGAATTCATGTATTTTTCCCAATTCATATATATTATGTATATGTTTCATTTCATATATCTATATATGCAGAACACATAACTGTGCTCCTATTGTAGATATATACAATAGAGATAGATACAGACATAGATTTCATGGATAATGGTCTAGATTCACAAGGTTTAATTACGCTCTCCATTTTTACTTATCTTTTATTAATTGAATAGAATAGGACAAAGTACTTTTCTTGAGTTATGGTAGTACTGATATATTACTTATGACTGTGAATATAGTAAGAAATGTTATATTTAATTGTTTATAATATGGGTGTATGATTAGATTTAATGTAATGCCCTACAATCTATTAATAATATCTATTATTTTATAGAAATAAATTTGAAATGTATATAATCTAAAGTGAGTAGAAATATAAAAGAGAACATGATATTCAGCATATACAAGCACACTTTTAATCCTAAGTATATTTGTATTCAACTAAAATTTTTTTTCTAGATTATCTGACCGAGTAGAGTTTATAAACTTCAAATACAAGATGAACCAACTTAAGTCAGTACTTTGCAACAGAATCAGTACTTTGCAATAAAATCAGTACTTATCAATCAAACTGAATCTCTTTTTAACTTGCAGTTTTGCCAGTATTAAAAATAGCAATACTATAAATTGAAAAGGGATGCCATTTGGCTTGTCAATACAAAATAGAATAATCTATCTCTTCCCTTTGAAATCAAGTATAATAAGACCCCAGACCTTACTACATATCTTTTCTTTTGCAAGCTATTTTTCTAAAGTGTTTAAGACATTTCAAAGTAAATGAGCCTAGTTTTAGATCTCACCATCTTTTATTGTACTGTATCTGTACAGTCTTTCAGCTAAAAGAGACACAGATAATGCTTAGATTTCCTTGCAGAATGTATTCTTATAAGCATAACCTAAGCATAGTTACTGATTGCAAGCAAGAGAAACAGGGATAACAAAATTGGTATCTAATACAAAGAGCTCATTCCACCAAAAACATTTACCTTTATTCAACTACATCTTTTTACCCAAGCTTCTAAGAAGCAAGAAATTTGATATTTAAAGTTTTATTTTCTCTTCCCAATATGCCTGCTCTGTTGTAAGTGAGGAGTCAACTTAAATGAGAGGAAAGTGGAAAAATGTATGGATACTTAATTAACTTGATAATCAGATTTTCAGTAGTGGAAATGTGTACTTTCAAGAGGAAAAGATTGTGTAAAAAATAGAAAGCGTGTTTTTCTTAATCAATACATTTCCCCAAATTAAATATAGTAACATGTTACTGAAACATACCGTGACTGTCTTTGAATTTCATATCATTTATCTTGAATTTAGCTTAGAGGTTTATGTTTAGCCCATTTTTGATGAGATACTTGAATGTTTATAAACCTTATCAAGAAGATTATGTGGGGAATTCCCTGGCAGTCCGTAGTTAAGACCCCCGCTCCCATCCCCTGCTTTCACTGCCAAGGGCCTGAGTTCAATCCCTGGTTGCCCTAATTGGGGGACTAAGATCACATGATGTGGTTAAAAGAAAGATTATGTGTTTGCTTGCCTTTCTAAATATGCTAAGTCATAATTACAAGAAACAATATTTAATATTGTTTCCACCATATAAATTAGCCTTACAAAATAACTTAAGTGAAAAAAATAAATGTTTCTATGGCCGTTAGACTTTTCCACCTCATTGCTGAACTTATTCAAGAAAGGACCGGAAAATCACCTGTTAGGGGTATTTGCAGTGATTACTGCTTCTCAAGACAAGTTGATCACCTGATCTCTAAGGTCCCTTGTAACTTTCAGTTCTATAATTCTGTTAGAGAGGAGAAAAAGAGGCTGCTGGGCAAAGCAGAAATGTGAAAGATTACTAACAAGCAGCCTAATATATTGTATGTTCATTTTTACACAACCTGATTACAAATGCAATTTAATTCATGCAAAATTTGATTTACCACAAGAATATTAAAAAATAAATCATACAATACTTGGATTGCATACTTTTGGAGATTCTAATCTCTATCTTAATATTAAATTTGACCACAGAGACCCCCTTGAGTTGATAAAAAGAAGCCATTTTTGCTTTTTAGGAACTACATGTGATCCATCGCTAGGATTTCTTTCAACTATGATTTATGTTATTATTATTTTTTTTTTATAAATTTATTTATTTTAGTTGGGGGCTAATTACTTTACAATATTGTAATAGTTTTTGCCATACATTGACATGAATCAGCCATGGGTTTACATGTGTTATTATTAATATTTTATTTTAATGAAATTTCTATACGATTTAAAGACAATTAAGATACAGAATTTTGAAAAAAGGTAATGACTAATTATTGAACTAATATATTTAACAATACTTTTGTTTTTCACCAATACATACGGAAAATAAAGTAAAAAATCAGTTCAGTTAAGTCACTCAGTCATGTCCGACTATTAACAACCCCATAGACTGCAGCATGCCAGGCTTCCCTGTCCATCATCCACTCCTGGAGCTTGCTCAAACTCATGTCCATCCAGTTTGTGATGTCATCCAGCCATCTCACCTCTGTCATCCTGTTCTCCTCCTGCCTTCAATCTTTCCCAGCATCAAGGTTTTTTCAAAAGAGTCAGCTCTTCATATCAGGTGGCCAAAGTATTGGAGTTTCAGCTTCAGTATCAGTCCTTCCAATGAATATTCAAGGCTGAATTCCTTTAGGATAGACTGGTAAGATGCCCTTGCAGTCCAAGGGACTCTCAAGAGTCTTCTCCAACACCACAGTTCAAAAGCCTCAATTCTTTGATGATCTGCTTTCTTTATACTCCAACTCTCACATCCATACATGACTCCTGGAAAAACCATAGCTTTGACTAGACAGACCTTTGCCAGCAAAGTAATATCTCTGCTGTTTAATATGCTGTCTAGGTTACTCATAGATTTTCTTCCAAAGAGCAAGTGTCTTTTAATATCATGGCTGCAGTCACCATCTGCAGTGATTTTGGAGTCCCAAAAAATAAAGTCTCTGTTTCCATTGTCTCCCCATCTATTTGCCACGAAGTAATGGGACCGGATGTCATGATCTTAGTTTTTTTGAATGCTGAGTTTTAAGCCAACTTTTTCACTCTCTTCCTTCACCTTCATCAAGAGGCTCTTTAGTTCTTCACTTTCTGCCATAAGAGTAGTGTCATCTGTGTATCTGAGATTACTGATATTTCTCTTGGCAATCTTGATTCCAGCTTGTGCTTCATTCAGCCTGGCATTTTGCATAACGTACTCTGCATATAAGTTAAATAAGTGAGTGACAATACACAACCTTGACGTACTCCTTTCCCAATCTGGGACCAGTCCATTTTTCCATTTCTGATTCTAACTGTTGCTTCTTGACCTGTATACAGATTTCTCATAAGGCAGGTAAAATGGCCTGGTATTCCCATGTCTTGAAGAATGTTCCACAGTTTGTTGTGATCCACACAGTCAAATGCTTTGGCATAGTCAATAAAGCAGAAGTAGATTTTTTTTTTTTTAACTCTCTTGCTTTTTCGTTGTTCCAACGGATGTTAGCAATTTGATCTAAACATCTTCATTCTAATTTTTCTCTACTTGAGTAATCTGGGGAAACAGTGAATTAATTAATTTCTGAATTGTGAACTCCTGTTTTTTCCCTGATTTAAAGTAAAAAATCACATATTTGTGAGATTTCTGAACAGTTAGAAAATTATTGATATTGCCATGTTATAGTATTTGTTATAATGAAATACAACATCTTACAATTTAGATGACATCCCTCTCCATAATGGAATATTTTTGAAATCTTGTTCGTTATAGCAGTAACTCAAATATCACCAGTGTAAGATATGGTTACTCACACAATTTCTATAAGAACAAAATGCATGGGTACTATTTTTTAATTGCTATGGAAATTTCCTCCAAATTATTTGCCCACCCAATGTATCATTCTTAGAAAGAAGCTAGAAATTAGGTTGCATGAATCTGTAGGCTTCAGCAAAGTAAGCATGACAGGAGAAAAAGTGTTTTCCCCTATTAAAAGCAGGAGTATAGAAAATAGCTGAAGCTTGCTCTAACATAATATATTTTCTTTTTAAACTACAGATATAAAACAACATTGCCATATGCAAAAGAGATAATAGTAAGTTTTCATTTTTAAAATGTATGTCAGGCACACAACTATAACCTCCCTTACCATGAACTAAGTATTTTTTTTCCATATTCTCAGAGAACAGCACTGTTCATTATGGAATAAGTCATTATTTCCTAAAGCATCAAAGTGTCAGACAACTCTCTTTGTACTCATTAGTGTAGGAACATAAATGTATCTGGCTTGGTTTTTCTCTTAACTAATCTTAAAATAGACTGAAATTGCAGAGAGCAAATGAAAAGAAATTACAGAACAATTTAATCATTAAATTAATGGAAAAATAATATTTGAATAGCATTAGTTATCTAAGCAGCTTGCAATTGGTGATAATGAATTTTCACTAGGAAAAACTGCCTTAATACATTCGTTTTTGTTTCATTTAAAACAGCTTTCTAAGAAAATGTTGCCTAGAGGTTGTTTTTTTCTTTCTTTCTTTACATGAAAGAATGAACCTATGAATGTGTCCAGAACTTTGAAGGATCTGAGATTTTATTCTACTTACAAGCTAATGAGTTATCCTATTACAGTTTTATAGAGGCAGGCAGAAGACATGAGAATTCTGGATTACATAAAAAAATAAAATAAAAGAACTTTATTACTCATAGCAACAACATTAAACAGAGTGCCAATATTTGTGACAGTTCTCTAAGCCTCAGTTTCCATAGGGTGACATTAAGAGGGCCAGGTGACAACTGTGCATGAAATGGTTTACATTACAGGAAAGGAACTCTGAACTTAGGGAAGTTGAACCTTTATAATGGACAGTAACTCTGTTTGATCTTTGCCCTGGTTGGAGATGCTATCTTTATCATATTGGACAGTAAACAAATTTTCTCTGTGCACTGGGGGGAGATATTGTCTCTATCGTTTAAAGCAATTCACTGTACAAATATTTTTAAGCAAGTAGTCTGGAAAAAGGCAAACAATACCTCTCCTTGCAAGTCATGCTGAAAAGTGAGAGACCCATAGATAATTGTCTCTTACCGGGTGTGTGTCTTTTAGTTAACACAAAGGAGAATAGGAAAATGTTGTATGAAAAAAAAAAAAAAAACATCAGAAACTTATTTCAATGGTATTTTGACATTTGTAATTTGAAATTATTTTCTTTTCATGTATTTGAAGAAGGATTTTCAAAACTTTACTTTTGTAGCTAGAAAGTTTTTTACTACCCCGTGATTCAAAGACAAACTCAAAAGAAAATATATGAGAAGAGATGTCAAAGAAGACCTACTCTGTCAGAAAGGGAGCATGTTTACTCAAAGAGAATTGCTGTTCAGCTCTATATCCATTATTCTGGATATACTGTCACTAAGGTCTACGAAATAATTAACAAGGGCTATTGGTGGCTTTGGCGGTTGACCTATAATGTTGAAATCCCAGATGTACAAACAATGCAAACAATTCCTAAGAATGATTTTCAAATTATGACATTTCAGAGTAGGTTGAAGTACATGCTTTGTACTTCCCTGGTGGCTCAGATGGTAAGAGTCTGCATGCAATGCAGGACACCTGGGTTTGATCCCTGGGTCAGGAAGATCCCTTGGAGAAGGGAACAGCAATCCACCCAATATTCTTGCCTGGAGGATTCCATGGACAGAGGAGCCTGGTGGGTTCCAGTCCATGGGGTCACAAAGAGTGAGACATGGCTGAGTGACTAACACTTTCACTTTCACTGAAGTACATTATAAATGTCAAACCCATATCCCAAAGTCATGTCCTTAAGATACTGTTATCCATAGGTCACTGTGATTGAAAATAAAAGTAAGTTATGATTATCTTCTTTCTTCTAGGAATAAATCGAATTTAGTATATGTTATTTGGTTTGTGGTAAAGGCCAATAGCTTTCTATGAAAGATGTACTTCTTTGCTCCTGTTGATACTCAGTGCTTTGTCAAAGACATAATTTTACCACATTAAGATGATGTTCTGGAGAAGGAAATGGCAACCCACTCCAGTGTTCTTGCCTGGAGAATCCCAGGGACGGGGGAGCCTGGTGGGCTGCCGTCTATGGGGTCGCACAGAGTCGGACACGACTGAAGCGACTTAGCAGCAGCAGCAGCAGCAGCAAGATGATGTTGGTTAAACAAGGCTTTACTGTATAGCACATGGAACTCTGCTCAATATTATGTGGCAGCCTGGATTGGAGGGGAGTTTGAGGAAGAATGGATACATGTATATGTATGGCTGAGTCCCTACACTGTTGACCGGAAACTATTACAAAATTGTTAATCGGCTATACCCCAATACAAAACAAAAAGTTTTTTTTTTTCTTTAAAGATAATGTTTATTGTAGTTTGTTCATATATTTATTGTAGTTTGTTCACATTTTTATTTTTCTTACTATTTAGTGCCAATCTCACTACCTCCATCTTTATTACCTCTTTATACTACATATTCTGTTGCTAAAGGAAGGAAGATTTGAAAAATTATAATGAAACTGATTTAGAAATTATATTTAACACATAGCATGCTAAAGTCTAAAAAAGAAACATTTGAACAATAATGATTATTTTGTCACCATGAAATTGGTTAGAAAATAATTTATCAGATATTTTTTCTAAAACACATGCCATCTCTCTCAGTTTCATGATCTACTTCTTTGTCTGTTGTTGTAACATTAAATATTTTCCTACCCAAATAGTATTATATTGTTACAGGACTTAAACTCTAAGTAATAATCAAACATTGTTCAGTGTATACACATTCTTTGTAATACAGCAGTTTATTTATTTTGAGTTCTAGATATTTTAGCAACTACCAAAGTATAAAGAAGAATATAAGTATTATAACTGATGTAAAAATAAAATTTTATAGGAATATAGAACAGAAAATATTGATTTTGACTGGCAGAAAACTTCATGAAAGTGGTGATATTTTAGCTGAATCTTGAAGATTGAGACGTTTTTATATCATTAAATACTGGGCATGTTAATGGATAAAAAAAATCATAATGATCATAACATAGGATACATATAGTGATTAGTGGAAAATGAGACTGGGGAGTTTGTTTGATAAAGACATGTTGAATGCTTTGCTAAAGAATATGGATCTATTTTCCTATATGGTGGAGAAGCTAAAAATATTTCTGAGCTGAGTAGTGGTATAAACTAACCTGTGGAAATAACTCTAGCAAAAATAATGGAGAAAAGAAAAGCAATTGCAAGAGTTAATAAAGACATGAAGTAGGGCCATAAATAGAAAAGATAGATATAAAAGACAGTGTGAAAGTATGATTATAAAGTCTCAAAATTGAATGTGGAGTGAAAGAAAGGAATTAGTTAAAAATGTCTATGATGTTTCTAATATAAGTGCTTTTAAAGGTGAGAACACAGTTAATAAGGATTTGGAACACAGGAGAAGGAACAGATTTGGTGACTCAGATAAGTTTGGTATTAGAAATGTCAAGTTTAAGATCCCAGTGAGATACTTACATGGAGACACATGCCAAGCCGTATGTTTCAAAATGAACGTGGAGCTTGAAGAAGGCAGCAGGACCAGAATTATAGATGTGGTAGTCATCAGCCTGTATGTGATATTTCAAATCATCTGGGAAAAGTGTAGCAAGGAAAGAGACAAAGCTTTAAGGAATAGCTATAGCTAAAAAGATGGAGAGGGGCAAGTTTTGCAAGCAATTGGAGAGATGTTAGGTACAAGACAAATCAGGGGAGTGCAATGTTATGATAGGCAAGGAAATTGAGTTTTTAAAATGAGATAGTGTTTATAACGGTGTTGGTGAACAATGTCAAATGCCCAATGAGGGTAAGAAGAAGCATTTGGATTTGAAAACAAACTCCCTTTTCATTTAGAATACAAACTAGATTATGAGGGACAAATAACATGCCTATTAAAAAATGAAGAAAGTAACTATAGATTACACTTTTTACAAGTTTTGCCTGGGAAGGGAAGGGAAGATGTAACATCATAGTATAAATAGCAAATAAGATGTAGTGGGCTTTTTTGTTCTCATTTTTCAGGAGATGTGTATGTTTGTAACACTTTTAAATAAATAGGCTGACCACAAAATAGGTTAGACTGCCGCAAGTAATTACTTATTGAAATACCATCTGAAATTAAAGTGCAATGATTACATCAGATGCTTAAAGATTTAACAGAAGACTAGCATTATTTTCCAAAGAACCACATCAGAGAAAATGAGTTAATTGCCAGAACCGATTCATGAATCAGTTTTATTAGAGCAAATGAATCATCAATGTTTAGCCTTAAGATTCTGTTCCCTATCTTTTTATAATATCTTTCTTCTTCATTAGCAAATGCTTCATTGATATCTAATTCTATTCATACTTAACCCTCAGTCAGATGGAAAGTCTTATTAACGTCTGGGTACCAGAGAAAGAAAATTTGCAATCTATATCTTCCTAAGAGAGAATAAATTTCAAATAACTATAAAATATATTGTTCAGAAGTATTTACAAGGAGGAAAAAATAGTAACTCTAGGCTGTAAATAAATTCTATGTTTTTATTGGAATACGTGCATTATTACTGACATTTGGGCTATTCCAAAATCAGATATTTTATTGTTTTCGTTGGGCCTTTTTTTCTTTGCTAAAATCTACCTTCAGCTTGTTTTTTCAGTAAAATTTACCAATATTAGTAGGGTAGATAAGAGATATCTATCAAGTACTATTGGAGAAGGCAACGGCACCCCACTCCAGTACTCTTGCCTGGAAAATCCCATGGACGGAGGAGCCTGGTAGGCTGTGGTCAATGGGGTCTCTAGGAGTCGGACACGATTGAGCGACTTCACTTTCACTTTTCACTTTCATGCATTGGAGAAGGAAACGGCAACCCACTCCAGTGTTCTTGCCTGGAGAATCACAGGGTTGGGGGACCCTGGTGGGCTGCCGTCTATGGGGTTGCACAGAGTCAGACACGACTGAAGTGACTTAGCAGCAGCAGCAGCAGCATCAAGTACTATAAATGCACAAGAGAATCAGTGTGCTAATGAAAATATACTACAAAATATTCATAATAAACTGAATTATTCAGATTTCAGAAATAGAAATTATAGCATTCTACTCTAAATTAGAAAAAAAGAGTCTTGATTTTAGAGTCCCAACTAAAAATTATCCATTGAACATGAATTGACAAAATCTGATGATTCTCCCATATTTCTGGTATTATCACTTTCTATTCATGATCTTCATTATGTATTCTCTGTCTCTGTGAATTACACACCACCAATTCAGTTGCTTTATTTACATACCTAGGAATCCTTGACTGTCACTCTCCTTTTCAGTTCAATTCCGTTCAGTTCAGTCCCTCAGTCATTTCTGACTCTTTGCAACCCCATGAATCACAGCACGCCAGGCCTCCCTGTCCATTACCAACTCCCGGAGTTTACCCAAACTCATGTCCATCGAGTTGGTGATGCCATCCAGTCATCTCATCCTCTGTCGCCTTCTCCTCCCACTCCCAATCCTTCCCAGCATCAGGGTCTTTCCAATGAGTCAACTCTTCGCATGAGGTGGCCAAAGTATTGGAGTTTCAGCTTCAACATCAGTCCTTCCAATGAACACCTAGGACTGATCTCCTTTAGGATGGACTGGTTAGATCTCCTTGCAGTGCAAGGGACTCTCAAGAGTCTTCTCCAACACCACAGTTCAAAAGCATCAATTCTTTGGTGTTCAGCTTTCTTCACAGCCCAACTCTCATATCCATACATAACTACTGGAAAAACCATAACCTTGGCTAGATGAACCTTTGTTGGCAATGTCTCTGCTTTTTAATAAGCTGTCTAAGTTGGTCATAACTTTCCTTCCAAGGAGTAAGCATCTTTTAATTTCATGGGTACAATCACCATCTGCAGTGATTTTGGTGCCCCAAAAAACAAAGTCTGACACTGTTCCACAGTTTCCCCATCTATTTCCCATGAAGTGATGGGACCAGATGCCATGATCTTAGTTTTCTGAATGTTGAGCTTTAAGTCAACTTTTTCACTATCCTCTCTCACTTTCATCAAGAGGCTTTTTAGTTCCTCTTCATTTTCTGCCACCAGGGTGGTGTCATCTGCATATCTGAGGTTATTGATATTTCTCCAAGCAATCTTGATTCCAGCTTGTGTTTCTTCCAGCACAGCGTTTCTCATGATGTACTCTGCATATAAGTTAAATAAGCAGGATGACAATATACAGCCTTGACATACTCCTTTTCTTGTTTGGAACCAGTCTGCTCTTCCATGTCCAGTTCTAACTGTTGCTTCCTGACCTGCATACAGGTTTCTCAAGAGGCAGGTCAGGTGGTCTGGTATTCCCATCTCTTTAAGAATTTTCTAAAGTTTATTGTGATCCACCCAGTCAAAGGCTTTGGCATAGTCAATAAAGCAGAAATTGATGTTCTTCTGGAACTCTCTTGCTTTTTCGATGATCCAGTGGATTTGGCAATTTGATCTCTGGTTCCTCTGACTTTTCTAAATCCAACTTGAACATCTGGAAGTTGACAGTTCATGTATCAGTGAAGCCTGGCTTGGAGAATTTTAAGCATTACTTTACTAGCGTGTGAGATGAGTGCAATTGTGTGGTAGTTTGAGGATTCTTTGGCATTGCCTTTCTTTGGGATTGAAATGAAAAGTGACCTTTTCCAGTCCTGTGGCCACTGCTGAGCTTTCCAAATTTGCTTGCATATCGAGTGCAGCACTTTCACAGCATCATCTTTGAGGATTTGCAATAGCTCAACTGGAATTCCATCACATCTATTCAATCACTAAATCTGTCAATTATAGCTATCCAATATTAAATTGTTCAGACCACCACAGACCTGGGGCTTCCCAGGGTGGTGGTAGCAGTAAAGAATCTGCCTGTCAATGCAGGAGATGCAAGAGATGCGAGTTCAATCCCTGGGTGGGGAAGATCCCCTGGATTTGGAAATGGCAACTCACCCCAGTATTATTGCCTGGGAAATCCCGTGGACAGAGGAGCCCGGTGGGCTACAGTCCATGGGGTTGCAAACAGTCAGACACAACTGAGCGACTGAGCACACACACCATAGACTATCACCTGTCTTACTTCAATTTCCTAACTCACTTTCCCATCTCTGACCACATCATTCTGTTACTTAATATCAATGTTTCCTCATGGTTCTTAAAGTCTAAATTCCTTTAATGACTTACCAAGCTCTTAAACATATGGTCCCTGTTTATCTTCCCAGCCTTATATTCCTTTGATCACTCTCTTTTTCTCACCCTTGTACTCTTTAGCTTATATCTTCAGACATACAGAATAAGCAGTTCCCCCCTCTTTATCTAATTTCCTTTCTTAAACATTTATCCAAGTTAGAAAATACAACTTGAATACACTTCCCCCTTTCACCGAACTCCATCTTCCCTTGAGGTAGCTAACACCTTCCAAAACTGAGTACCATGTTTTCTATGAAGATTTCCCTTACTATCTCTCTTGCAAGTTTTGGTTAGATATCCCTTTAATGTTTTATCTTTATACCCTGAATTTAATATTATATGATTTAACACTGAACTATTACTATTTTTGTCTATATCTTCCACTTCATGTGAGCTTCGTGAAGACTGTAACTAATGTCTACTTTGACAAATGCTCATTCATACAGTTTTTGCTGTAGTAAAAACAAATAACATGATATCTACCATCTTTAAAAAAAATTGTGTACAGTACAGAATTGATAACTGAAAGTTCAAAGTTCTACAGCAGATCTTTTAGAAGTTTTTGATCTTGCATCACTGAAACTTTCTAATACTAATTTCTCAGTTTCCCCTAGCACTTGGCAACCACTCTTATCTCTGCTTCTATGAGTTTGAATATTTTAGATGTCTCATGTAAGGGGAATAATGCAGTTTTTGCCCTTCTGTGACTAGCTGATTTCAATTAGCAAAATTTCCTCAGGTTTCATCCATGTTGTCACATAGGACAGTATTTCCTCCTTTTTTAAAACTGAATAATATTCTGCTGTAGGTATATGTCACATTTTCGTTATCCTTTCACTTGTTCATGGATTTTTAAAAACTAATTTATTTTAATTGGAGGATAATTTCTTTACATTATTGTGGTGGGTTTTGCCATACATTGAAGTGAATTACTCACAGGTGCACATGTATCTGTCCATCCTGAACCCCACCTACAACCACCCTCCCCACCCCATCCCTCTGGGTTGTCCCAGAGCACCAGCTTTGATTGCCCTGCTTCATGAATTGAACTTGCACTGGTCATCTCTTTTACATATGGTATTATACATGTTTAAATGTTATTTTTTCAAATCATCCACCCTTGCCTTCTCCCACATAGTCCAAAAGTCTGTTCTTTACATTTGTGTCTCTTTTGCTGCCTTGCATATAGTATCATCATTATGATCTTTCTAAATTCCATATATATGCATTAATATACTGTATTGGTATTTCTCTTTCTGACTTACTTCACTCTGTATAATAGGCTCCAGTTTCATCCACCTCATGAGAACTGACTCAAGTGCATTCTTTTTCTATAACTGAGTAATATTCCATTGCGGAGAAGGCAATGGCACCCCACTCCAGTACTCTTGCCTGGAAAATCCCATGGATGGAGGAGCCTGGCAGGCTGCAGTCCCTGGGGTCTGGAAGAGTTGGACACGACTGAGCGACTTCACTTTCACTTTTCACTTTCATGCATTGGAGAAGGAAATGGCAACCCAACCCAGTGTTCTTCCCTGGAGAATCCCAGGGTTGGGGGAGCCTGGTGGGCTGCCGTCTATGGGGTCGCACAGAGTCGGACACAACTGAAGCAGCTTAGCAGCAGCAGCAGCAGCAATATTCCATTGTGTATACGTACCACAACTTTCCCATCCATTTTATATTTTTATTGACGTATAGCTGACTTACAATGTTGTGTTATTTTAAGGGATGGGATGGGGAAGGAGGTGGGAGGGGGATTCTGGAAGGGGAAAACATGTACACCCATGGTGGATTCATGTCAATGTATGGTAAAACAAATACAATATTGTAAAGTTAAAAAATAGATAAATAAACTAATTTAAAACTACAAAAAAATAAGGTGATTCTGAATACAGCAAAGTGATTGGTTTCAGTTTTTCTTCAACTTTTTTTTTTCCATTATAGATTATTGCAAGATACTGAATATAGTTCTTTGTGGAATACAGTAGGTCTTTGTTGATTATCTATTTCATGTGTAGCACTGAGAATATGTGCATCTTAAACTCCCAATTTATCCCTCCTCCACTCTTTCTCCCTTTGTTAAACTAAAGTTTGATTTCTATATCTGTGGGTCTATTTTTGCTAGCAATATCATATGATATTTGTCTTTTTTTGGCTTACTTCACTTAGTATGACAATCCTCAGGCTCACCTATGCTTCAAATAGCATTATTTTATTCTTTTTAATGGCTGAGTAATATTCCGTTGTATATATGTACCACTTATTTAACCATTCCAATGCTGAGGGACTTTTAAGTAGCTTCCATGTCTTGCCTTGTTTGTGGTTGTTTAAGTTGCTTCCACAACTTGGCTATTGTGAATGATGCCACAGTGAACATGGGAGTCAAAATATCTCTTCAAGATATTCATTTCAATTGTTTTGGATAAATACCCAGAAACCAAATTGCTGTATCATATAGTAGTTTTTTGGGGTTTTTTTTTGAGAAATTTCTATTTTATTTTTCGTACACTTGAACCATTTCACATTGCTACCAGCAGTGCACAAATATTCTTATACCTACAGATTCTTACCAATGATTTTTGTTTATTTTGAAAATGGCTAAACTAACAGGTGTGAAATGATATTTCACTGTGCTTATGATTTGCATTTCCCTGTTGCTTAGCAATGTTGAGTGTCTTTTTACATATTGTTGGTCATTTATATGCTTTCTGTTGACAAACGTGCTTTCAAAAAAATTTTTTTCCAATTAAATTTTCAGAGTTGCTTATACATTTTAGAGAGCAATTTCTTATCAGGTATTAGTTCAGTACAGTTGCTCAGGAATGTCCGACTCTTTGTGACCCCATGAACCTCAGGATGCCAGGCCTCCCTGTGCATCACCAACCCCCTGAGTCGCTCAAACCCATGTCCATCAAGTCGGTGGTGCCACCCAGCCATCTCATCCTCTGTCGTCCCCTTCTCCTCCTGCCCCAATCCGTCCCAGCATCAGGGTCTTTCCAATGAGTCAGCTCTTCGCTTGAGGTGGCCAAAGTATTGGAGTTTCAGCTTCAACATCAGTCCTTCCAATGAACACCCAGGACTGGTCTCCTTTAGGATGGACTGGTTCGATCTCCTTGCAATGCAAGGGACTCTCAAGAGTCTTTTCCAACACCACAGTTCAAAAGCATCAGTTCTTCAGTGTTCAGCTTTCTTTATAATGCAACTCTCACATCCATACATGACCACTGGAAAAACCATAGCCTTGACTAGATGGACCTTTGTTGGCAAAGTGATGTCTCTGCTTTTTAATATGATATCTAGGTTGGTCATAACTTTCCTTCCAAGGAGTAAGTGTCTTTTAATTTCATGGCTGCACTCACCATCTGCAGTGATCTTGGAGCTCCCAGAAAAAAAGTTAGCCACTGTTTCCACGTTTCCCCATCTATCTGCCAGGAAGTAATGGGACTGGATGCCATGATCTTAGTTTCCTGAATGTTGAGCTTTAAGCCAACTTTTTCACTCTCTTCTTTCACTTTCATCAAGAGGCTCTCTAGTACTTCTTCACTTTCTGCCATAAAGGTTGTGTCATCTGCATATCTGAGGTTATTGATATTTCTCCCGGCAATCTTGATTCCAGCTTGTGCTTCTTCCAGCCCAGCGTTTCTCATGATGTGCTCTGCATATAAGTTAAATAAGCAGGGTGACAATATACAGCCTTGACGTAATCCTTTTCCTATTTGGAACAAGTCCGTTGTATCATGTCCAGTTCTAACTGTTGCTTCCTGACCTGCATACAGGTTTCTCAAGAGGCAGGTCAGGTGGTCTGGTATTCCTATCTCTTTAATAATTTTCCACAGTTTATTGTGATCCACACAGTCGAAGGCTCTGGCATAGTCAATAAGGCAGAAATAGATGTTTTTTTTCTGGAAGCCTCTTGCTTTTTCAATGATTCAGCGGATGTTGGCAATTTTATCTCTGGTTCCTCTGCCTTTTCTAAATTCAGCTTGAACATCTGGAAGTTCACAGTTCACATATTGCTGAAGCCTGGCTTGGAGAATTTTAAGCATTACTTTACTAGCATGTGAGATGAGTGTATTTGTGCAGTAGTTTGAGTGTTCTTTGACATTGCCTTTCTTTGGGATTGCAATGGAAACTGATCTTTTCCAGTCCTGTGGCCACTGCTGAGTTTTCCAAATTTGCTGGCATATTGAGTGCAGCACTTTCACAGCTTCATCTTTCAGGATTTGAAATAGTTCAAGTGGAATTCCATCACCTCCACTCGCTTTGTTCGCAGTGATTCTTCCTAAGGCCCACTTGACTTCAGTTTCTAGGATGTCTGGCTCTAGGTGAGTGATCACACTATCATGATTATCTGGGTCGTGAAGATCTTTTTTGTACAATTCTTCTGTGTATTCTTTCCACCTCTTCTCAATATCTTCCACTTCTGCTAGATCCCTACCATTTCTGTCCTTTACTGAGCCCATCTTTGCATGAAATGATCCCTTGGTGTCTCTAATTTTCTTGAAGAGATCTCTAGGCTTTCACATTCTATTGTTTTCATCTATTTCTTTGCATTGATGACTGAGGAAGGCTTTCTTATCTCTCCTTGTTATTCTTTAGAACTCTGCATTCAAATGGGTATATCTTTCCTTTTCTCCTTTGCTTTTTGCTTCCCATCTTTTCACAGCTATTTGTAAGGCCTCCTCAGACAGCCATTTTGCTTTTTTGCATTTATTTCTCTTGGGGATGGTCTTGATTTCTGCCTCCTGTACAGTGTCGTAAACCTCCATCCATAGTTCATCAGGCATTCTGCATATCAGATCTAGTCCTTTAAATCTATTTCTCACTTCTATTGTATACTCATAAGGGATCTTATTTAGGTCATACCTGAATGGTCTAGTGGTTTTCCCTACTTTCTTCAATTTCAGTCTGAATTTGGCAATAAGGAGTTCATGATCTGAGCCACAGTCAACTCCTGGTTTGTTCTTGCTGACTATATAGAGCTTCTCCATCTTTGGCTGCAAAGAATATAATCAATCTGATTTCGTTGTTGACCATCTGGTGATGTCCACGTGTAGAGTCTTCTCTTGTGTTGTTGGAAGAGGATGTTTGCTATGACCAGTGTGTTCTCTTGGCAGAATTCTATTAGCCTTTGCCTTGCTTCATTCTGTACTCCAAGGCCAGATTTGCCTGTTACTCCAGGTGTTTCTTGACTTCCTACTTTTGCATTCCAGTCCCCTATAATGAAAAGGACATTTTTGGGGGGTGTTACTTCTAGAAGGTCTTGTAGGTCTTCATAAAACTGTTCAACTTCAGCTTCTTCAGTGTTACTTGTTGGGAAATAGACTTGAATTACTGTGATATTGAATGGTTTGCCTTGGAAACGAAGAGAGATCATTCCGCCGTTTATGAGATTGCATCCAAGTACTGCATTTTGGACTCTTTCATTGACTATGATGGTTACTTTATTTCTTCTAAGGGATTCCTGCCCACAGTAGTAGATATAATGGTCATCTGAGTTAAATTCACCCATTCCAGACCATCTTAGTTCACTGATTTCTAGAATGTCAGTGTTCACTCTTGCCATCCCCTGTTTGACCACCTCCAATTTACCCTGATTCATGGACCTAACATTCCAGGTTCCTATGCAATATTGCTCTTTACAGCATTGGACTTTACTTCCGTCACCAGTCCCATTCACAACTGAGTTTGTTTTTGCTTTGGCTCCATCCCTTCATTCTTTCTGTAGTTATTTCTACACTGATCTCCAGTAGCGTATTGGGCACTTACTGACCTGAGGAGTTCATCTTTCAGTGTCCTATCTTTTTGCCTTTTCATACTGTTCATGGGGTTCTCAAGGCAAGAATACTGAAGTGGTTTGCCATTCCCTTCTCCAGTGGACCACATTCTGTCAGACCTCTCCACCAAGTCCTGTCCATCTTGGATGTCCCCACAAGGCATGACTTAGTTTCATTGAGTTAGACAAGGCTGTGGTCCATGTGATCAGATTGGCTAGTTGTCCGTGACTGTGGTTTCAGCCTGTCTGCCCTCTGATCCCCTCTCTCAGTGCCTACTGTCTTACCTGGGTTTCTCTTACCTTGGATGCAGGGTCTCTCTTCACCGCTGTTCCAACAAAGCACAGCCACCGCCCCTTACCTCAGAGGTGCATTAGCTCCTCTGGGCAGCGGCCCTTGACCTCTCTCCCAGGGTAGCTCCTCTCTGCCTCTGCCCCTGCCCCTGGCCTCCGGCCAGGGGTAGCTCCTCTCGGCCACACTCTGTATGCTGTCACAGCCACTGCGCTCAGTGCGCTGTCGCAGCCGCTGCATTCAGTGTGCCGTCAGGTATATGGTTACAAAATTTGTTTTTTTCCATCCAGTACTTTGGCTTTTCATTTGTGTCTTTTTTTCTGCCGTACAGAAACTTTTTGATTGAAGTCCTACTTGTCCATTTTTATTTTTGATTCCTATCCTTTTGGTGTCATATTCAACAAATTATCATCAAGACCAGCATCGTGAAGCTTTCTCTTATGTTTTCATCTCAGAGATTTACAGTAACAGGTTTTACATTTAAGTCTGCAATTCATTTGTTGTTATTTTTTTGTCTATGGTGTAAGATAAGTGTCCAAGTTCTGGACTTCCCTGGTGGTCCTGTGGTTAAGAATCCACCTGGAATGCAGAGGACACGGGTTCAGTCCCTGGTCTGGGAATATTTCACATTCCCTGGGGCAACTAAACCCATGCAACACAACTACTGAAGCCCACATGCTCTAGAGCACATGTTCCACAACTACTGAGCACACATGTCATAATTACTGAAGGCCATGAAAGACCCATCGTGAAAGCAAAGTTTTAAAGTGTTTATGAATGAATATCTTTAATATAATGAAAGTGAAAGTGTTAGTCATTCAGCTGTGTCCAACTCTTTGCATCCCCAGACTCTTCTGTTCATGGAATTCTCCAGGCAAGAATACTGGAGGGGGTAGCCATTCCCTTCTCCAAGGGATCTTCCTAACCAAGAGGCCAAACTCAGATCTCCTGCATTGCAGGCAAATTCTTTAACATCTGAGTAACCAAGGAAGTCCCCTTTAACATAACAAAGGCCATATATGACAAGCCCACAGCAAATATTTTCAATGGTGAAACACTGAAAGCATTTCCTCTAAGATTAAGAACAAGATAGAGGTGCCCACTCTAGCCACTATTATTCAACGTAGTTTTGGGAATCCTATATATGGTAACCAGAGAGAAAAAGAAATAAAAGGAATCTAGGTTGGAAAAGAAGTAAGAGTGTCACTGTTTGCAGATTACATGGTACTATACATAGAAAATCCTAAAGATGCCACCAGAAAATTACTAAAAATTACTAGAGCTAATCAATGAACTTAATAAAATCACAGGATACAAAAAAAGGATACAAAATTAATACACAGAAATCCCTCACATTCCTATACACTAACAGCCAAAAATCATAGAATTTAAGCAAACAATCCCATTGACCATTGCAACAAAAAAGGATAAAATATCTAGAAATAAACCAACTTAAAGAGACAAAATGGCTGTCTGAGGAGGCCTTACAAATAGCTGTGAAAAGAAGAAAAGCAAAAAGCAAAGGAGAAAAGGAAAGATATTCCCATCTGAATGCAGAGTTCCAAAGAATAGCAAGGAGAGATAAGAAAGCCTTCCTCAGCGATCAATGCAAAGGAGTAGAGGAAAACCACAGAATGTGAAAGACTAGAGATCTCTTCAAGAAAATTAGAGATACCAAGGGAACATTTCATGCAAAGATGGGCTTGATAAAGGACAGAAATGGTATGGACCTAACAGAAGCAGAAGATATTAAGAAGAGGTGGAAAGAATACACAGAAGACCTGTACAAAAAATATCTTCATGATCCAGATAATCACGATGGTGTGATCACTCACCTAGAGCCAGACATCCTGGAATGTGAAGTCAAGTGGGCCTTAGAAAGCAACACTACGAACAAAGCTAGTGGAAGTGATGGAATTCCAGTTTAGCTGTTTCAAATCCTGGAAGATGATGCTGTGAAAGTGCTGCACTCAATATGCCAGCAAATCTGGAAAACTCAGCAGTGGCCACGGGACTGGAAAAAGTCAATTGTCATTCCAATCCCAAAGAAAGGCAATGCCAAAGAATGCTCAAACTACCGCACAAATGCACTCATCTCACACACTAGTAAAGTAATGCTCAAAATTCTCCAAGCCAGGCTTCAACAATATGTGAACTGTGAACTTCCATATGTTCAAGCTGGTTTTAGAAAAGACAGAGGAACCAGAGATAAAATTGTCAACATCCTATGGATCCTCAAAAAAGCAAGAGAGTTCCAGAAGAACATCTATTTCTGCTTTATTGAATATGCCAAAGCCTTTGACTGTGTGAATCACAAGAAACTGGAAAATTCTGAAAGAGATGGGAATACCAGACCATCTGACCTGTCTCTTGAGAAACCTGTATGCAGGTCAGGAAGCAACAGCTAGAACTGGACATGGAACAACAGACTTGTTCCAAATAAGAAAAGGAGAACATCAAGGCTGTATATTGTCACCCTGCTTTTTTAACTTATATGCAGATTACATCATGAGAAACGCTGGGCTGGAAGACGCAAGCTGGAATCAAGATTGCCGGGAGAAATATCAATAACCTCAGATATGGAGATGACACCTCCCTTATGGCAGAAAGTGAAGAACTAAAGAGCCTCTTGATGGAAGTGAAAGAGGAGAGTGAAAAAGTTGGCTTAAGGCTCAACATTCAGAAAAATAAGATCATGGCATCTGGTCCCATCACTTCATGGGAAATAGATGGGGAAACAGTGGAAACAGTGGCTAACTTTATTTTTCTGGGCTCCAAACTCACTGCTGATGATGATTGCAGGCATGAAATTAAAAGACGCTTACTCATTGGAAGGAAAGTTATGACCAACCTGGACAGCATGTTTAAAATCAGCGACATTACTTTGCCAACAAAGGTCCATCTAGTCAAAGCTATGGTTTTTCCAGTGGTCATGTATGAATGTGAGAGTTGGAATATAAAGAAAGCTGAACACCGAAGAACTGATGTTTTTGAACTGTGGTGTTGGAGAAGACACTTGAGAGTCCCTTGGACTGCAAGGAGATCCAACCAGTCTATCCTAAAGGAAATTAGTCCTGAATATTCATTGGAAGGACTGATATTGAAGCTGAAACTCCAATACTTCGGCCACCTGATGTGAAGAGTTGACTCATTGGAAAAAACCCTAATGCTGGGAAGGATTTGGGGCAGGAGGAGAAGGGGACGACAGAGGGTTAGATGGCTGGATGGTATCACCGACTCGACAGACATGGGTTTGTGTAGACTCAGGGAGTTGGTGTTGGACAGGGAGGCCTGGTGTGCTGTGATTCATGGGGTCGCAAAGAGTCGGACATGACTGAGCAACTGAACTGAACTGAAAGAGACAAAACAACTCTATGCAGAAAATTGTAAGACACTGATGAAATAAATCAAAGATGCCCCAAGGAGATGAAGAGATATACCATGTTCTTGGATTGGAAAAATCAATGCTGTGAAAATGACTACACTACCCAAAAGAATCTACAGATTAAATGCAATCCCTATCAAATTACCAATGGCATTTTTCAAAGAACTAGAAAAAAATGTATATAGTTTGTTTTGAAACACAAACGGCTCCTAATAACCAAAACAATCTTGAGAAAGAAGAATGGAGCTGGAGGAATCAATTTTCCTGACTTCTGATTATATTTGAAAACTACAATAATCAAGACAGTATGGCAATGGCATAAAAATAGAATTGTAGGTCAATGGAGCAAGATAGAAAGTCAAGAGATAAACCCATACACCTATGAGCAAATTATCTTTGACAAAGGAAGCAAGAATATATAATGGAGAGAAGACGGTCTCTTCAGTAAGTGCTGGGAAAATTGGACAGCTGCATTTAAAGAATAAAATTAGAACACTCCTTAAGACCAAACACAAAAGTAAACTCAAAATGCATTAAAGACCTGCATTTAAGACCAGACACTTTAAACTCTTAGAGGAAAACATAGGCAGAACACTCTGACAGAAATCACAGCAAGGTCTTCTTTGACCCACCTCCTAGAGGAAGGGAAATAGCAAAAATAAACAAATGGGACCTAATAAACCTTAAAAAAAGTTTTATTTTTAACTATAAGCAAGATGAACTATATATTCTCTCAGAAAGGGAGAATATAATTGCAAATGAAGCAACTCACAAAACGCAGAAGTTGACAAAATCTCCAAATTATAAAAGCAGATCATGCAGCTCAATATCAGAAAAACAAACAACCCAATCAAATGGACAAAAGATCTAAACAGACATTTATCCAAAGAAGACAGTGATAGCCAATAAACACATAAAATTTCTCAACATCATTCATTATTAGAGAAATGCAAATCAAAACTAGAATGAGATATCATCTCACTCTGGTCAGAATGGCCATCATCAAACAACCTGCAAATAAATGATGGAGGGAATGTGGAGAAAAAGGAGCCCTCCTGCACAGTTGGTGCGAATACAAATTGATGCAGCCACTACAGAGAACAGTACAAAGATTACCTTAAAAATATTAGGAATATAACTACCATATGACCTTGTAATCTCACTCTAGGCATATACCCTGAGAAGACTATAATTTAAAAAGACACATGTACCACAATGTTCATTGCAGCACTATTTACAATAGCCAGGACATGGAGGCAAACTAGATGTCCATTGACAAATAAATGGATAAAAATGTGGTCCATATATACAATGGAATATTACTCAGCCATAAAAAGAATAAAATTGAGTCAGTTGTAGTGATGTGGATAAACCTAGAACCTTTTATGCAAAGTAAACCAGAAAAACAAATATTGTGGATATTATATATCCATATACTAATGGATATATATGGAATTCAGAAAAATAGTACTGATAATCCTATTTGATGGGCAGGAATAAAGATTCAGATGTAGAGAATGGACTTGTGCACATAACAGGGGAAGGAAGAGAGTGGAACAAATTGAGAGAATGACATTGACATACATATTACTATGTGTAAAATAGATAGCTAGTGGGAAGGCACTATGTAACATGGGGAGTTCAGCCTGGTGCGCTTTGATGACCTAAAGAAATGGGGTAGGGGAGTGGGAGGGAGATTCAAGATGGAGGGGGATATATGTATACTACTGATACAATATTGTAAAACAATTATTCCCCAATTTAAAAAAAAATTTAAAGAGACACGTGTACCCCAATGTTCATCGCAGCACTGTTTACAATAGCCAGGACATAGAAGCAGCCTAGATGTCCATCAGCAGACGAATGAATAAGGAAGCTGTGGTACATATACACCATGGAATATTAATCAGCCATTAAAAAAATACATTTGAATCGGTTCTATTGAGATGGATGAAACTGGAGCCCATTATACAGAGTGAAGTAAGCCAGAAAGAAAAACACCGATACAATATACTAATGCACATATATGGAATTTGAAAAATGGCAATGATAACCCTATATGTGAGACAGAATGAGAGACACAAATGCATAGAACAGTCTTATGGAATCTGAGGGCGAAGGTGAGGATGGGACGCTCTGGGAGAATAGTATTGAAACATGTATATTATCATATGTGAAACAGAACACCATTCCATGTTTGATGCATGAGACAAATGCTCAGGGATGGGGCGATGGGATGACCCAGAGGGATGGGATGGGGAGGGAGGTAGGAGGGGGGTCCAAGAGGGGGAATGCATGTAAACCCATGGCTGATTCATGTCAATGTATGGCAAAAACTACTACAATATTGTAAAGTAATTAGCCCCCAACTAAAATAAATAAATTTATTT
The DNA here is from genome assembly GCF_054371585.1 of Giraffa tippelskirchi. NCBI lineage: Eukaryota > Metazoa > Chordata > Mammalia > Artiodactyla > Giraffidae > Giraffa > Giraffa tippelskirchi. The sequence continues at coordinate 69,213,566 of NC_137289.1, forward strand.
AAAAAAAACAAACAAACAAAAAGTGTCCAAGTTCATTCTTTTACATGTGGTTATCAAGTTTTTAAGCACCATTTCTTAAAGAAACTGTACCCTTTCTTTCTCAATTGTGTATTCTTGACACCCAGTTGAAGATCAATTTACTGCATATGTGTGGATTTATTTCAGTTCTTTTAATTCTATTACATTGATTTATGTATCTGGTTTTATGCCAGTACCATACTGTTTTGATTACTGTAGCTTTGTAATGTATTTTGAAATCTAGAAAAATGAGGCTACTGGCTTTATTCTTCGTTCTCCAGATTTTTTAGCTATTTGGGGATTTACTGTGGCTCCATATGAACTTAAAATTGTTTTTTCTACTTCTGTAAAAATTAGTCTTTGAAATTTTCATAGGGATTTTATTGAATATTGACATTATTTTAGGCAGTATGATTATTTTAATAATATTATATCTTCAGTCCATGAACATGGGATGTCTTTTTCCTTTAGTTGTGTCTTTTTCTATCACTGTTATGTAGTTTTTAACAGGTAAGACGTTCATCTCTTTGGTTACATTTATTCTTAAGTATTTTATTGTATATGATGTTGCTGTATATGGAATTTTCCCCCTTAATTTCATTTTCAGTTTGTTCATCAATAGTATATAGAAAAACAATTAATATTTGCATGTTTACTTTATAACCTTCAACTTTACCAAACTTTATGAAATTCTCTTAATTCTAATAGATATTTTTATATATTGCCTTAAATTGAGGTAATTTCCTTCTATTCCTAACTGTTGATTTTTTTTAATGAAAGTATTGAATTTTGTCAAATTATTTTCCTACATCTATTGAGATAATCATGTGATTTTACACTTTATTGCATTAATATGTATATCACGTTGGTGGATTTTCAAAAGTTGGAACACACTTCCACCCCAGGTAATCCTAGTTGGTCATGGTGTAAATTCTTTTTAACATAATGTTTATTTTGGTTTGCTAGTATGTTGTTGAGGATTTTTGCATGTATGTTTATTAGGGATATTGTTCTGCAGTTTTCTTCTCTCATAGGGAAAATTTCTCTGATTTTCTTAGTAAGATAATATTTATCAAAAAATGAATTTGGAAGTGTTCTCTTCAATTTTTTGGAAGTGTTTAAGAAGGATGGATGTTTATTCTTTTTTAAATGTTTGGTAGAATTCTTCAGTGAAACTCTCTTGTTCTGGAATTTTCCTTTTTGGGAGATTTTTGATTACTGATTCAATCTCCCTGGTAGTTACAAGTCTGTTCAGATTTTCTGTATTTCATGATTCAGTATCAACAGGTTGTATGTTTTAGGAATTTATCCATTTCTGCTAGGTTATCCAGTTTGTTGGCATATAATCATCCCTAGCAGTATCTTTTCATCCATTTTATTTCTGTGGCATTAGTTGTATTAACACCACTTTTAAAGTTTTGTTTATTTAAGTGTTCCCTTTTTTATTAGTCCAGCTAAAAGTTTGTTATATTTATGGTTTTTTTTTTTTTTAACTTTTAGTTTCATTGATATTTCTACTATTTTTCTATCTTCCATTTCATTTATATTTGCTGTAGCTTCGCCCCCCTGCCCCCGCTACCATTTTCTAATGTAGGGCTTACTTTGTTCTTTCTCTAGTTTCACAAGGCACAAAGTTAGGTTGATTATCTAAAATCTTTTTACTTTAAATGTTGGTGTTTATCAGTATAAACTTCCCTGTTACCGCCACCTTTGCTGCAGCCCATAAGTTTTGGTATGTTATGTCTACATTTTTGTTTGTCTCAAGATAATTTATTTCTTTTTTATTTCTTCTTTGAAGAGTTGATTGAGAGTGTGCTGTTCAATTTCCACATATTTGTGAATTTTTAAGTTTTTCTTCTGCTTTTAATGTCTAGATCATTTCTCTGTAGTCTGTAAATGGACTTGGTATGAAATCAATCTTCTTAACTTTATTAAGACTTACCTACTGACTTAATATGATCCCGCCTATAGGATGTTCCATATGCCTTTGGGAAGAATGTATATTTTGCTTCTGTCGAGTAGAATGTTTGTAGACATCACTTAGGTCAACTTGGACTGTATTGTTTTTCAAGTCCTCTGTTTCCTTGTTTATCTCTCTCTGAATATTCTCTTCATTATTCAAATTGGGGTACTGAAATTCCCTACTATTATTGTATTGTGGTTTTTCCTTCACATCTATCATTTTCATTATGTATTTGGATGCTCTGACGTTGGGTATATAAATGTATATAATACCACCTTGATGTGTTAAATATTCTGTCATTATATAATGTTATTCTTGGCCTTTTTTGATAGCTTTGGTATAACATCTATTTTGTCTGAGATAAATATGGCTGCTTCTGTTCTCTGGTTAAAATCTGTATGGAATGTTGTTTTCCATCCTTCCCTTTTTAGCCTGTGTGCTTATAAATTTAAAGCTCTTGTGTGTGTGTGTGTGTGTGTGTGTGTATAGTATGAATAATATAATATATATATATGTAGTATGTATAATATATACAAGTAAATACATGTATAAGAAATATATATATATATATATATGTATATATATAATATATGTAAAGATAATATATGTAAGAACAATACTGCATAGGAACCTGGACTGTTAGGACTGTGAATCAAGGTAAATTAGAAGTGATCAAACAGGAGACGGCCAGAGTGAACACTGACATTTTAGGAATCAGTGAACTAAAATGGACTGGAATGGGTAAATTTAATTCAGATGATCATTATATCTACTACTGTGGGCAAGAATCCCTTAGAAGAAAAGGAGTAGCACTCATAGTCAATGAAAGAGTCCAAAATGCAGTACGTGGGTGCAGTCTCAAAAATGACAGAATGATCTTTGTGCATTTCTAAGGCAAACTATTCTATATCAGAGTAATCCAAGTCTATGCCCTACCAGTAATGCTGAAGAAGCTGAAGTTGAACAGTTCTATGAAGACCTACAAGACCTTCTAGAACTAACACCCCCAAAAGATGTCCTTTTCATCATAGGGGACTAGAATGTAAAAGTAAGAAGTCAAGAGATACCTGAAGTAACAGAGAAGTTTGGCCTTGGAGTACAAAATGAGGCAGGGAAAAGGCTAAAAGAGTTTTGCCAAGCCAATGTGCTGCTCATAGCAAACACCCTTTTCCAACAACACAAGAGAAGACACTACACATGGACATCACCAGATGGTCAATACTGAAATCAGATTGATTTCAGCTACCAAAGATGGGGAAGCTCTATATAGTCAGTAAAAACAAGACTGGGAGATGACTGTGGCTCAGATCATGAACTCCTTATTGCCAAATTCAGACTTATATTGAAGAAAATAGGGAAAAACACTAGATCATTCAGGTACGACCTAAATCAAATCCCTTATGATTATACAGTGGAAGTGTCAAATAGACTCAAGGGATTAGATCTGATAGAGTACCTGAAGAACTATGAACAGAGATTTGTGACATTGTTGAGAAGGCAGTTATCAAAACCATCCCCAAGAAACAGAAATGTAAAAAGGCAAAGTGGTTGTGTGAGGAGACCTTACAAATAGCTGAGAAAAGAAGAGAAGCTAAAGGCAAAGGAGAAAAGGAAAGCTATACCCCATTTGAATGCAAAGTTCAAAGAATAGCAAAGAGAGATAAGAAAACCTCCCTCAGTGATCAATGCAAAGAAATAGAGGAAAACAATAAGAAAGACTAGAGATCTCTTCAAGAAAATTAGACACACCAAGGGAATATTTCATGCAAAGATGGGCACAATAAAGGACAGAAATGGTATGGACCTAATAGAAGCAGAAAATATTAAGAAGAGGTGGCAAGAATACACAGAAGAACTATATAAAAAAGATCTTCATGACCCAGATAACTGCAATGGTGTGACCACTCACCTAGAGCTAGACATCCTGGAACACAAAGTCAAGTGGGCTTTAGGAAGCATCGCTATGAACAAAGCTAGTGGAGGTTTTGGAATTCCAGTAGAGCTATTTCAAATCCTAAAGATAATGCTGTTGATGTGATGCACTCAATATGCTAGCAAATTAGGAAAACTCAGCAGTGGCCACAGGTCTGGAAAAGGTCAGTTTTCATTCCAAACTCAAAGAAAAGCAATGCCAAAGAAGGTTCAAACTACCACACAATTGGATTCATCTCACATGCTATCGAAGTAATGCTAAAAATTCTCCAAGCAAGGCTTCAATAATACATGAACTGTGAACTTCCAGATGCTCAAGATGGATTTAGAAAAGGCAGAGGAACCAGAGATTAAATTGCCAACATCCTTTGGATCATAGAAAGAGCAAGAGAGTTCCAGAAAAGCACTTACTTTATTGATTATGCCAAAACCTTTGACTGTGTAGATCACAACAAACTGGAAAACTCTTCAAGAGATGGGAATACCAGACCACCTGACCTGCCTCCTGAGAAATCTGTATGCAATTCAAGAAGCAACCATTAGAACCGGACATGAAACAACAAACTGGTTCCAAATTGGAAAAGGATTATGTCAAGGCTGTATATTGTCACCCTGCTTATTTAACTTACATGCAGAGTACATCATGCAAAATGCTGGGCTGTATGAAGCACAAGCTGGAATCAAGATTTCCCACAGAAATATCAATAACCTCAGATACGCAGATGACATCACCCTTATGGCAGAAAGTGAAGAGGAACTAAAGAGCCTCTAGATGAAAGTGAAAGAGGAGAGTGAAAAAGGCAGCTTAAAACTCAGCATTCAAAAAACTAAGATCATGACATACAGTCCCATCACTTCATGGCAAATAGATGGGGAAACAATGGAAACAATGGCAAACTTTATTTTGAGGGGCTCCAAAATTACTGCAGACGGTGACTGCAGCCATGAAATTAAAAGACACTTGCTCCTTGGAGGAAAATCTATGACCAACCTAGACAGCATATTAAAAATCAGAGACACAGGAAGGAGGTTCAAAAGGGAGGGCATTTAAGTATACCTATGGCTGATTTATGTTGAGGTTTGACAGAAAAGAACAAAATTCTGTAAAGCAATTATCCTTCAATAAAAAAATAAATTAAAAAGGAAAAAAAAAGCAGAGACATTACTTTGCCAAAAAATGTCTGTCTAGTCAAAGCTATGGTTTTTCTAGTAGTCATGTATTGACGTGAGAGTTGGAGTATAAAGAAAGCTGATCACCAAAGAATTGAGGCTTTTGAACTGTGGTGTTGGAGAAGACTCTTGATACTCCATTGGACTGCAAGGAGATCAAACCAGTCAATCCTAAATGAAATCAGTCCTGAATATTCATTGAAAGGACTGATGCTGAAGCTGAAACTCCAACACTTTGGCTATCTGATGCGAAGAACTGACTCATTGGAAAAGACCCTGATGCTGAGAAAGATTGAAGGCATAAGGAGAACAAGACAACAGAAGATGTGATGGTTGAATGGCATCACCTACTCGATGGACATGAGTTTGAGCAAACTCCAGGTGTTGGTGATGTACAGGGAAGCCTGGCATGATGCAGTCCATGGGGTCACAAAGAGTCTTACACGACTGAGTGACTGAACTGATTTTATATATATATATATATATATATATATATATATTAGAAAATACGAATTTTTGCCTAGGTAAAATTTTCATGACATTTTGATTCTACTTGTTTGACTTCAAATGTATATAATGCTAGATTTCTAATGTATATTCACTCACAATTTTTATATACTCCCATGTATTTTGGCATCTAGTAAGTATTACTACTGAAATCTAGAAAGTTTATTGTCTTAATGATTTAAAAAAAATTGAATGAGGCTTGAACCTTCTAATCCATTTCTGAGAATATAAAGAAATATTCTGTTGTAAAAAACAGAAAATTACCATGTGATACAATACCATTTCTTAAGTACAAATTTTGTTTTCAGTTCAGTTCAGTTCAGTTCAGTCACTCAGTCATGTCCGACTCTCTGCGACCCCATGAATTGCAGCACGCCAGGCCTCTCTGTCCATCACCAACTCCCGGAGTCTACCCAAACCCATGTTCATCGAGTCGGTGATGCCATCCAACCATCTCATCCTCTGTCGTCCCCTTCTCCTCCCGCCCCCAATCCTACCCAGCATTAGGGTCTTTTCCAATGGGTCAACCCTTCGCATGAAGTGGCCAAAGTATTGGAGCTTCAGCTTCAACATCAGACCTTCCAATGAACACCCAGGATTGATCTCTTTTAGGATGGATTGATTGGATCTCCTTGCAGTCCAAGAAACTCTCAAGAGTCTTCTCCAACACCACAGTTCAAAAGCATCAATTCTGCGGCGCTCAGCTTTCTTCACCGTCCAACTTTCACATCCATACATGACCACTGGAAAAACCATAGTCTTGACTAGACGGACTTTGGTTGGCAAAGTAATGTCTCTGCTTTTAAACATGCTATCTAGGTTGGCCATAACCTTCCTTCCAAGGAGTAAGCGTCTTTTAATTTCATGGCTGAAGTCACCATCAGCAGTGATTCTGGAGCCCAAAAAAGTAAAGTCTGACACTGTTTCCACTGTTTCCCCATCTATTTCCCATGGAGTGATGGGACCAGATGCCATGATCTTAGTTTTCTGAACGTTGAGCTTTAAGCCAACTTTTTCACTCTCCTCCTTCACCTTCATCAAGAGGCTCTTTAGTTCTTCTTCACTTTCTGCCATAAGGGTGGTGTCATCCGCATATCTGAGGTTATTGATATTTCTCCCGGCAATCTTGATTCCAGCTTGTGTTTCTTCCAGCCCAGCGTTTCTCATGATGTACTCTGCATATAAGTTAAATAAGCAGGGTGACAATATACAGCCTTGACGTACTCCTTTTCCTATTTGGAACCAGTCTGTTGTTCCATGTCCAGTTCTAACTGTTGCTTCCTGACCTGCATACAGGTTTCTCAAGAGACAGGTCAGATGGTCTGGTATGCCCATCTCTTTCAGAATTTTCCACAGTTTATTGTGATCCACACAGTCAAAGGCTTTGGCATAGTCAATAAAGCAGAAATAGATGTTTTTCTGGAACTCTCTTGCTTTTTCGATGATCCAGCGGATATTGGCAATTTGATCTCTGGTTCCTCTGCCTTTTCTAAAACCAGCTTGAACATCTGGAAGTTCACGGTTCACGTATTGCTGAAGCCTTGGCTTGGAGAATTTTGAGCATTACTTTACTAGCATGTGAGATGAGTGCAATTGTGCGGTAGTTTGAGCATTCTTTGGCGTTGCCTTTCTTTGGGATTGGAACGAAGACTGACCTCTTCCAGTCCTGTGGCCACTGCTGAGTTTTCCAAATTTGCTGGCATATCGAGTGCAGCACTTTCACAGCATCACCTTTGAGGATTTGAAATAGCTCAACTGGAATTCCATCACCTCCACTAGCTTTGTTCGTAGTGACGCTTTCTAAGGCCCACTTGACTTCACATTCCAAGATGTCTGGCTCTAGGTGAGTGATCACACCATCGTCATTATCTGTGTCGTGAAGATCTTTTTTGTACAGTTCTTCTGTGTATTCTTGCCACCTCTTCTTAATATCTTCTGCTTCTGTTAGGTCCATACCATTTCTGTCCTTTATCGAGCCTATCTTTGCATGAAATGTTCCCTTGGTATCTCAAATTTTCTTGAAGAGGTCTCTAGTCTTTCCCAATCTGTTGTTTTCCTCTATTTGTTTGCACTGATCACTGAGGAAGGCTTTCTTATCTCTCCTTGCTATTCTTTGGAACTCTGCATTCAGATGAGAATATCTTTCCTTTTCTCCTTTGCTTTTCACTTCTCTTCTCTTCCCAGCTATCTGTAAGGCCTCCTCAGACAGCCATTTTGCTTTTTTGCATTTCTTTTCCATGGGGATTTTCTTGATCCCTGTCTCCTATACAATGTCACGAACCTCTGTCCATAGTTCATCAGACATTCTGTCTATCAGGTCTAGTCCCTTAAATCTATTTGTCACTTCCACTGTATACTCATAAGGGATTTGATCTAGGTCATACCTGAATGGTCTAGTGGTTTTCCCTAGTTTCTTCAATTTAAGTCTGAATTTGGCAATAAGCAGTTCATGATCTGAGCCACAGTCTGCTCCCGGTCTTGTTTTTGCTGACTGTATAGAGCTTCTCCATCTTTGGCTGCAAAGAATATAATCAATCTGATTTCGTTTTTGTTTTAATCTCATAAAATTTTATACTGTTGTCCGTTATTTGTTTTCATACCTTATTCAAGACTCCACATTGTATTTAATTGCATTGAGCAGCTTCAGCTGCATCCAACAAATTATGGTAAATTTTCTTTTCATTTTTATTCTACTACAAATATTTTCTAATTTTCTTTGTTATGGGTTCTAGATAAACCCCTCATTTAAAAGCGGACATTCCATTTCCAAATACATGAGATTTTTTAAGTATCTTTGATATTAATTTCTCATTTAAATGCTTTCTTCTTGGCCATCACCCTCCGTATTTTTTCAGTCTTCTAACTCTATTGAGGCTTTCAATGGCTAAGTCAAAGATCTCTCTTGGTAAATGTCACACTGCACTTGATAATATGTGGATTATTTTCAAATATATTTTTATATTAATATCTAACATAATTTCCCAGTAATAAGAGAACAGACTTTATGATTTCAGCATCTTTAGACCATGAAATTTGTGTGCCTGGTCTTATGTCTCTGGATATGTTCCAGTGTCTCCTAGGTTATAGTCTATGGGTACTTGAACAGAATTTGTATCCTACAGTTGTGTGAAAATTGTATAAATCTTAATTACTTCAAATTGGTTCATAATGCTTTTCAGGTCTACTATATTCTTCTATTTCTCTTTACATTCATTCTATTAATTTTTGAGAGTTTGATATTGAAACTCCAACTAAAAACCTTAATTTATCTATTTAAAATAAACAATTGTAATATATAGTGGAACTATATGTAACTTTGTTCAGTATTTTCCAAGTCTCCTGTAAATGTGTTATCATATTTTCATAATTAAAAAATAGAAAGATAAAAAAATAAAGTGAGTGTCATAATCGCATATATTTGTTTCTTGTTATTTTTGTCTACTCAGTATATCTACTGATTTGGAATTTTAATTCACTTACAATTAAATAAATTATTGATAGGGAAGGACTTGCTGTTGTCATTTCATTGATTATTTTCCATTTGTCTTATACCTTTTTGTCTCTTTTTCTCTCTAGATCTCTTCCTTTGTGTTTTGTTGCTTTTTTTGATCCTTTTATTTTCTTTTGTGTGTTGTCTTTATGTATTTTTCTTTGTGGTTACCATAGTGCTTAAAAAAATCTAATAGTTAAAAAAATTTAAACTGATAACTTCAAACTATACACTTTTGCTTCTCAACAGATACAGATTTTATGGTAGTAATGTTACAAAATACATCTTTTATATTGTGTTTCTGTAACATTTTAATAGTCATATTTATTTTTTATAATTTTGTATTTTAGTTTCTCTATCAGAATTAGCATTGATTTACATACTACCATTGCATTCATATGGTAGTCTGTATTTGTCTATATATTTACCCTTACCAGTGAGCTTTATACTTTTATATGCTTTTGTATTTCTGTTTATAGTCCCTTCACTTTAATTTAAAAGACTTCCTTTGGCATTTCTTGCAAGGCAAGTCTAGTGGTAATGAACTCTCTCAGCTTTTGTCTATCTGGCAATGTCTATTTTACCTTCATTTTTGAAGGATGATTTTGATTGCATTTCTTTTTTGGCAGTTATTTATTTATTTTTTTAATTCTCTAAATCTGTCAACTGACTCCCTTCTGATTTGCAAAATATCTATGGAGAAGTCTGCTGATGGTTTTATGGATGCTCTCTTATACATAAAAAGCTCTTTGATTTTCTCTTGCTGTTTTCAAAACCTATCCTTTTGACAATTTGATTATAAAGTGTGTCAGTATGGATTTCTTTGGATCATATTTAGAGAATTTTGGGTTTCTTGAATCTGAATGTTTATTTACTTCTCTAGATTTAGGAAGTGTTAGGCCATTATTTCTCTGAAGTTTCTGCCCCTTTCTCTGTCTCCCTTCCAGGATTCCCACAATACATATATTTGTTTGTTTGCTAGTTACTCATAAGCCCTTAAGCTTTTTTCTTCCTTTTTTCATTCTTTTATTTTCTTTTTGTCTTCTGAATGGATAATTTCAAATGACTTGTCTTTGTTATTGCTGACTCTTTCTTCTGTTTGATCAAGTTTGATGCTGAGCCTTTCTTGCAAATCATTTGGTTTGGTTACTGTATTTTTCAGTTCCAAAATTTCTGTTGTTAAAAAACACTTTTTCCTTGTTGAAATTCTCAGTTTGTTCATGTAGTATCATCTTTCTAAGCTCATTGAGTATCTTTGCAATGTTTATTTTTAAATTTTGGTTAGATAGTTCATGTAATTACCTTTCTTTAAGAAGTTTTCTTGAGGCTTATTTTGTTACTTTGTTTGAGCCGTTTTTACTTGTTTCTTTGTATTCTTTGTAATTTTATGTGGATATCAGTGTATTTGGAAAACAACTACCTCCCTCATTCTTCATGAATTGTCTTCATAGATGGGAAGAACATCCTCAATGAACTTTAGAGATTCTGGGAGGCATCTCAAATCTTTTCTGTGGATATGTGTTCTTTGGACTTGCGCGTGTAAATTCCTAATTAAAAGGAACTGCTGTTTTTTGTTTTGTTTTTGTTTTTTCCCAGGCATTTATAATATATTGCTCCCTCTGGTGTTTGTCTGTAATACTGCATGTCCTCTGGAGCAGCAGCAGTATACCACCCCCTTTTTTTTTTTCCAATGTCCCTCTGGCATCTGGAGTATACTGGATTTTATCATCACTGTGACACATGTTAGACTGAGACTAGTCCCTCATATGGCCCATTTAAAAGTGAATGTTGTACATGAGTTTCAGTCCTTCCCTCCCACAAGATAAGCCATGGCTGTGATTTTTCCCAACCAGGTTGTGCTGAGCCAGGGAGAGGGAGTCTGGTAGTGAGTGGGTAAGAGTCCTAACATTCCTCTTTAATCTCAGCAGTCTGCAGACATCTAGAGTATACTATATCTCTTCAGTGCTCGGAATCTGGTGGTAAATAAGCTAGTCCAATGGGCAGCCCTCTAAAAATCCGGAACTTAGTACAGATGCTTCAACTCTTTCTCTCCCTAGGGAGAAGCTAGGATTTGAGGGTTTTCACTACTGTGTTCTGTGCCAGCTAGAGGGAAGGACTATGGCCAGTAAGTGTTTACTTGTCCATACCTTTGCCTTTGTTCTCAGCAACTCCCAAACTGGAGGCTTTTCCTGTCGGTGTTCAGAGTGAGGCAAGACAGAAACTAGTCCTTTGGGAAGCCTCCTTAAAATTCAGAACATTGACACAGGGACATATGTTCCTGTTCTTCCCTTCCTTCCCTGGGGAGAAGCTGAGAACCTATTTCTTTTTAATCATGAGATACTGTTCCAGGTAGAGGGATTATGGTGAGAGGGTGCCACAAATTTCCCTACTAGCTTCAATGCAGCTGGTTTCATGCTCAAGGGTGATCTCTAGATTCCTCCAGAGGAAATTTGTCCCTGTATGGTAGTTGAATCATTGTGTTTGCGGGAGGAAAACAGCTCTGAGGATTCTCATCTCACTACCTTGCTGACAGCATTTTCACACACACTTGAATTTTCTGAATTTTTAAATTAATGCCCATTGTAAATACCATTACAAAGACCAACTAAATGTGCTATTTTTTTTTAACAAGGCGAGGAAAGAAGTAATTTATTATTCAAAGACATAATTTAAACCAAAATAGCAATGAGATGTCATTTCAGATGTAAAATTGGCAAGTACCTTTAAAAATGAAAATGCTAATGAAGGAAATCAAACATGTGCTTACAGTAGGATTATCAGTTGATACAAATTTGTTCATTGTGTGAGAATAATGGGATTGTGCATATTTCAGATTTTCTTTTTTATAATACTTATTTCCTATGTTTTCTATAATAAAAATGCATACTTTTATAACAAAATACTCACTTTTAACTGAAAACAATATGTCTATTCTAAAGTTCTCTCTTACCTTTCTCTTTATTTATTTAGTTTAATTGGAGGCTGATTACTTTACAATATTGTGGTGGTTTTTGCCATACATTCACATGAATGTGCTATTATAATCCTCCAATCACTTTATGTACCAAACCAACTCCACACTATCCACAGTTATATTTTTAGAAAGCAGCTCTGATAATGTGACATTCATTTTAAAAAAATTCAAGCTATTTCTTATTTTTAAAATCTATTTTTATTTGGAGCATAATTACTTTACAATATTGTGTTGGTTTCTGCCATACAACAGTGTAAATCAGCCATAAGTCTGCATATGTCCTCTCCCTCTTGAATCTCCCTCACATCCCAGGTGTTTCTTACTGATGCAGTACTGAATTCTTCAACCTAATAGATTAAAATGTCTGAATTCTGCCCAAAGAATCTTTTTATACTCTTTTCCTACTATATTACTCATATTCCCAGCCACACCAGATGACTCTAACTACATTGAATATGCTCTGAAGGTAACTGCCTCTCTTCATTTGTACATATTAATTTCACAGTTTGTGAAGTTCTCTATTTTCCATCTAATTATCTAATATTTTCATCACATGGAGTATTTCATTTGTCTGATTTCTTTCTACTTTTCTAGGTTTTGCTCAACCCATTTTCTCTCTCAGACTTTCGCAGTTATATTATTCTTTATTTAGTCCTTCCTTTCTTCATATTCCATTGAATTTTAATTGGGACAAAAACACATTACATGGAATTTACTATTATAACAATTCTTATGTGTACAATTCAATAGTGTTAATAAAATTGACATTGTTATACATTAATCTCCAGACTTCTTTTCATCTTGCAAAACTAAAACTCCATATACAGTAAATAACAACCACCCACTTCCCCTTACTGTCAGGCCCTGAAAATTACCATCTCTGAATTTGATTATTCTATGTAATGATATCAGAGAGTATTTGTCTTTCTGTGACTTGTCTTATTTCACTTAGCATAATGTCCTAGTGTACATCCATGTTGTAGCATGTGTCAAAATTTCCTTCCTTTTCAAGGCTAAATGATACTCTGTTGTGCATATATATCACATTTTACTTTTTATCCATCGGTGTACACTTATCAACTTTTGTGAATAATGCTAGTATAAAGAGATCTACATATACCTTGTCAAGGCCTTGCTTTCAATTAATTGCAGTATATATCCAAAAGTAGAATTGCTGGATCATGAGGTAGTTCTATTTTTAATATTTTTTGAGGAACCACCATACTGAATTCCATAGTGACTATAACTTCTACATTACCAATGATAATACTCAAGGTATTAAATTACACCATATCCTAATTAATATTTGTCTTTGATTTTCAACAATTTGATTTTAATGTGTCTCTGGGTTTGTCTTTGAATTCTTCTGCTTATGTGTCATTGAGCTTCTTGTACTTGAATATTCATGTTTTTCTTCAAATTTGGAAAATTCACAACTATTATTTAAGTTGGAACTGGAAGTTCATGGTTCATGTACTGTTGATTGAAGACTAGTTTGGGGAATTTTGAGCATTACTTTGCTAGCATGTCAGATAAGTGCAGTTGTGTGGTAGTTTGAACATTCTTCGGCATTGACCTTCTTTGGGATTGGAATTAAAACTGACCTTTTCTGGTCCTGTGGCCATTGCTGAGTTTTCCAAATTTGTTGGCATATTGAGTGAAGCACTTTCACAGCATCATCTTTTAGGATTTGAAATAGCTCAGCTGGAATTCCATCACCTCCACTAGCTTTGTTTGTAGTGATGCTTCCTAAGGCCCACTTGACTTCGCATTCCAGGATGTTTGGCTCTATGTGAGACACCCATTCATCCAATATATATTTATTGAACACCTACTGTGTCCTAACGGGGAAGGCAATGGCAACCCACTCCAGTACTCTTGCCTGGAAAATCCCATGGATGGAGGAGCCTGGTGGGCTGCAGTCCATGGGGTCTCAAAGAGTTGGACGTGACTGAGCGACTTCACTTTCACTTTTCACTTTCATGCATTGGAGAAGGAAATGTCAACCCACTCCAGTGTTCTTGCCTGGAGAATCCCAGGGACGGCAGAGCCTGGTGGGCTGCCGTTGATGGGGTCACAGAGTCGGACACGACTGAAGTGACTTAGCAGCAGCAGCAGCAGCAGCAGTGTGTACTAAGCATTCTTTTAAATGCTTAAGATGCTTCAGTGAAGAAAATAAGCATTCCTGCTTAGTGTGATATTTTATTCATATTAAATTATCCACTTCAATCAGCATCTATATCTTTAATTTTTTTTCATTGAAAAATTAAAATTGTTTTAATTTTGGTTTTTCATGTTTTTAAAAAATCTTCAGCCATGTGGAGCTTCTAATTTTATCAGACTCTCCTACAGGTTTGTTCTGCTCTCTTGTATTTGTGATTGTCTGTCTCTGCATCAATTTCTTGAACTTGTACAAACCATCCTGATTTCTTCCTAATCAGCATAATTTGCTTCTGCTCCTAAGAAATCTCCTGTAATCTTTTGAGGAACATTAAATATGAATTTCCATGACTGGATTTCTGGTTTTGCTTTTTTTTTTTTTTTTTTTAGAAAGCATTTTGTTTAAATTGGAGTTGAGTCCAAGGCCAGCTACATGTTTTTGGCTCTTCAAGGTATTTTGCAATGTGGTTCTGATACAATATCAGGGCAGTAAGTTCATATTTTAAAAGAGCATTCTGCTTTACACTTATAAGGAAAAAAAAGAGTAAGGCAGCAATTATAAAGAATTCAAGGAAGAAAAATATAGATCTAAGCCCTTCTCAGTAACAGTATAGAAGACAGGATTTTATGTAATGATATCTGCTTTTATAAATAAAATCCATGGAAAAACAGATTAGGAAAATTTGATGGAATATTTAGATCTTATATGTTTAGGTTATGCACATTTACAATTCACATGCAAATGCTCACCATAAAATGTTTTTTGCTGACTCCTGTATAAGTAAAGGCTGACAATGGGTAGCCGAAGTGTCTAATTGAACAGATTTTAAATTAAGAAGTCATGTAAGATGATAAACTGAACAAAAAGGCAGAACTTTAGCTTTTCAAGAAGACATTTTGCATCTATGTTGATGCAAATTTGTCATTTTGTCCCACTCTCTCCCTCTCCCAGTGTGTCTATAAGTTCATTCTCTACATTTGTGTCTCCATTCTTTCCTGAAAATAGTTTCATCAATACCATTTTTCTAGATTCCATATATATGTGTTAATATATTATATTTGTTTCTCTCTTTCTGACTTATTTCCCTCTGTATAAAAGGCTCTAGGTTCATCCACCTCACTAGAACTGACTCAAATTCATTCTTTTAAATAGCTGAGTAATATTACATTGTATATATGTACCACATCTTCTTTATTCATTCATCTGTTGATGGACATGTAAGTTGATTCCATGTCCTGGCTATTGTAAATAGTGCTGCTTTGAACATTGGGGTACATGTGTGTTTTAGAACTGTGATTTCCTTAGTGTGTATGCCCAGTAGTGGGATTGCTGGGTCATATGGCAGATTTATTCCTAGTTTTTTAAGGAATCTCCATACTGTTTTCCATAATGCCTGTATCAGTTTACATTCCCACTAGCAATATAGGAGGGTTCCCTTTTCTCCACATCCTCTCTAGCATTTACTGTTTATAGATTTTTTGTTCATGACCATTCTGATTGGTGTGAAGTAATACCTCATTGTAGTTTTGATTTTCATTTCTCTATTAACGAAGTTGAGCATCTTTTCATGTGTTTATTGGCCATCTGTATGTCTTTTTTGGATAAATGTCTATTTATGTCTTCTGCCCATCTTTTGATAGGGCTGCTTGTTTTCCTAACATTGAGCTGTATGAGTTGCTTATACATGTTATGGAGATTAATCTTTTGTCAGTTGTTTTGCTTGCAATTATTTTCTCCCATTCTGACATTCACATGTATTGATGTGAGTGGTGTATGTGTGTGTGTGTGTGCACTGCTATTGTTATTGCTTAGTCACTCAGTCGTGTCTGACTCCTTACAACCCCATGGACTGTAGCACACCAGGCTCCTGTGTCCATGAGATTTCCCTGGCAAGAATACTGGAGTGGGTTGCCAATTCCTCCTCCAGGGGATCTTCCCTACCTAGGGATTGAACCCACATCTCCTGTATCTCCTGTATTAGCAGGTTCTTTACCACTGAGCCACCTGGGAAAACTATGAGTGATATGCTTAGCCTCAGTTTTGTTATGATTTTTGCTATATTTTATTTATTCAAGTCTTGTCTTTTACACTTAGAGTAGCTAAAAGTTTGCCGATTTTTTTTTTAACAAAACCAAAGTTTGGTTTCATAGATATCTCTCTATATATTTTGTATTCTTTATTTCATCTCTGATCTTTGTTATTTCCTTCCTCTACTAAACTCTGCCTTAGCTTTTTCCTTAGTTCCTTGAGATTAAAACTTAAATTTCTTATTCTGTTATATTTCCTTTTTCTTAATGTAGACATTTATCAATAAAACTCCCCAATTTAACTTGCTTTTCTGCATCCATAAACTTTGGTGTATTGTATTTCTATTTTCATTTGTTTCAAATTA
Organism: Giraffa tippelskirchi; assembly: GCF_054371585.1. Taxonomy (NCBI): domain Eukaryota; kingdom Metazoa; phylum Chordata; class Mammalia; order Artiodactyla; family Giraffidae; genus Giraffa; species Giraffa tippelskirchi. Next base: position 69,230,173 of record NC_137289.1, read on the forward strand.
TTTTTAACTTCACTTTTGATCTCTTCTTTGACCCACTAATCCAGAACCAGAGGCCACAGTGGGTTCTTAGTTTATGGGAGCCAGTAAGCAGTGGAATGTGCGGCAAGTCTGGGTTCATAGGAGTTCATGGGGCATGTTGTGTCAAGGAGGCATTCTGTACCAGTGTGATTTTGACGTCTGAATTTTCAGGATCCTACCAGGAGCCTGAGTCCCCAGGAACTACTTGGATCATTGGAGCCAGCCAACTCTTGGTTGGCTTGGAGCCTGGGTTTGTTGGAGTATACCTGAAGCTAATGCCATTTGTGGTCATTGGAACTAGCTGGTGCTGAGGTAGACTGGGAACCTGAATTCATAGGAGGCCCTCAGAAGTCTCATGCCACGGAAGTTGCTTGAACTTGCAGGAGCCTCCTGGGGCTGCAAAAGGTGCCTATGGTTGATAGAGCCAGCAGGCACCTGGATGGACTAGGGGCTTAAGTTTTCAGGAGACTTCTGGGAGCCTGGAACTATAGGAGTCACCAGAGTCATGAAAGCCAGCCAACACTGGGGTGAGCTAGGAGCCTGGGTTTGCTGGAGCCACCTGAGACCATGGGAAGAACCCGATGTTGGGGTAGACAGAGGGCCTGGGTTCCTGTAAGCCCATTGGGAGCTTGGTGCCATTAAAGTTGCCTAGGTCGTGGGTGTCATCAAACCCAAGCAAGTGCTGGGGTAAACTGAGAGCCTGGGTTCATAGAAGTATGCAAGGGGCCAGGTACCACAGAAGCTGCCTGGAGCCAAGCACCTGGCTGAGCATGGAGCCTGGGGTCACAGGAGCTTGCCAGGAGCCTGGATGGGAACCTGCTGAAATCACCTAAGGCCATGAGATTTTTCTAGGAGGTGTTTCTAGGAGAGGATGGGCAGCAGCAGGAGAGGATGGGAGCTAGAAATTTTGATACTACCATTTAGCTGATGTCATTCCTATAAAAATTTAAAACAAGGAAATAAATTACATATTTTAACTGTTACATAAGTATTACTAGTATAAGAACTATCATGTCTGAGAATGATAAACATTGAATAAAGGTTAGTAGTTTCCATTGGTGAGGGAGAGATGAAACAGACCAGTGAAGATTGCACAGCGTGCTTCAGTATATTTGTAATATATATTCACTAAAAATACTTGTGAAGAAAATATAGCAAAATATTCAGATTTGATAAAACTGGGTAGTGGTTAAGTTTTTTTAAATTACTCTCTATACTTCATGTGTAATTGAAGTGTTAAGAAAGTTTGTTGTGTCCGTTAAGATCTTCTGGAACTTGGATCTTTAAACAATTAATTTATATGGTAACCAAAGAGTAGGATATTACATATTGTTCTGAGAAAGCTAGCACTATTTGTTACATTCCAGATTTCTCTCTAAATCATTCACTGTAGCAATTGGTCTGTTAGAAACTTTAACATTAAAAACTTAGAAATAATAGATAAGACATATATTTACCAGGTTTTGATTTACTTAATGAAAAAACAAACCTTAGAAATATTGAAAAACTCTGTGTAATGTTTATACGAAAGTTTCAATTGGTTTGATAATAAATTATTAAAAGTTTTAAGTAGCACCGTTTGTTGTCAGTGTTGTTGAATAAGTAACATTTGGGTCGTTTTTGAAATTCCCCTTTAGTTTCCTGTGACTGCTTAAAAATTTTTGTTGTTGTTTTGTTCTATTTTTTAAATAAAGTACCAGAGCCAAAATTAGATAATGGCCCCTGTTACAATTTTTTTTTGTTCCTCATATGAAGCAAATTGTCATACTTGTGAGCTCATTATTCAATTAACTCATCAAAGATAAATCTTTTTTTCTTCCTTTTGTTATGATTAACATGTTTTATTCTTGTTGCAAGTGAATATCTTTGGATATAAACAATACAGCATGCGTGCTCAGTCATGTCCGACTCTTTGCGACCCCATGGACTACATGCTCCTCTGTCCATGGAATTTCACAAGCAAGCATACTGGGATTGGTTGCTGTTTCCTACTCCAGGTGATCTTCCCAACCCAGGATCGAACCCACATCTCTTGCATTGGCAGGCTGATTCTTTACCACTGGGCCACCTGGGAAACCCAAACAATTAACACACACACATATGTGCACATGATCATGTGCACAACTAACTTTAATACAGAGGGAAAAGCAAATAATATTATTATTTTAGCATAAATTGCTATTCAAGGTAAAATATTCAGAAATAAAGCTAAACAGCTTTATTCTGTTTAGAATAATAGATAAGACATATATTTACTAGGTTTTGATTTGCTTAAAGAAAAACAAAAACCTTAGAAATATTGAAAAACTCAACTTTTCCAACAGAAAAACTTCTGCTCATTTTTTCCCCAGGATCTGAATCCTTGTATGATGCTGTCTTCTGTGGACCAATGCCAGATAAGAGTTGATGAACTATTTTAAATTGTTCACTATTGTATTTAAGTCAATCTTTCTGTCTGGTGTATGTCATTAGCACTATTTTTCTTTAAGGTAAAGCACCATTAAAGAGAGAGGTAATGACTTACGGTGTGATTCCACAGGTGCTGTTGAAACAAATAGCAAATAAGAACTTCAAATTTATTATGAATGTGAGATGGAGGACAGGCTTAGGAGGGACTCGGAGAAGTTGATACTTATGTATCTCTTTTATCACCAAAGATTATTGGCAGTTTAGTTATAATGATGTGCACTTTGTTCTATTTTTAGCATAGTTTGGCTGGTGACTCACTATAATTTTAAATCAGGCTTTTTCTTGTCATTTGTGTTTTTACTTAATGAAAGGGACAAATTGACAAATTTCACTGGTGTCTTTTGGAACTTTCATTTTTTTTTTGCATAAAACTGTCCTTAATTTCAAAACTAGAAGTCAATATTGAACTGCCTCTGCCTTGATCCTTCAGGACACATATAACTTACACTGAACAGTTTGGCATATGGGAATGTATGATTTAACATGTATACTGACTCTTTAATTTACCTCTCCAACAAGACTGCAAATGCCTTGCGAATGGGAACAAATATATTTCCTTTTTATCCTCACATTGTTTACTTCAAAATTCTGCACAAATTATATGGTCAAGAAACATACATTGAATTATTTATGATCTTGTCCATTCTTTTCCCCTGTGTCACTCTGGTTTGTTTTTTTTTTTTTTTTCTAAATCAGAGTAAATGATTAAACAGTCATTCTTTTATATTTCTAAGTTTCTGGGTAATTTCCTCCACAGAATTTTAGGTAATTTTACTTATTTTTCAAGTAAAATAGAGAAAGTTTCCCATATAGAGAATCTTTTGGAACTTATTTATGATTCAAAAGAGCAGAACTCAATAGTCATAGATAATCACACATATCAACCATCTTCACATAAGCTGACATCTGGACAACAAGCTCTTTCCTGGTATAGTCAGCCTCCTGGGCAGTGAGCATGCCATCTCTGTGATCTGTAAATATAAGCATTTCTTGCTAACTGCCATGCCAAGCACTTTGTGCATGCTCAGGCAAATAGACTTCAAATTGAAGAACTGGGCAGGGAGAAGGAAAAACACTGGGAGCTGATGGATCACTTGAAATTAGTCACTCAAGTAGGGGAAGGAGTTTGTTTACTAACATGAAAAGCTGTATGCTTTCTGAACCTCTACTTAATCAAGTTTGCTCTACAAATAACACAGTATAACTTCAAATTGACATTTCCTTTCCTCTTTGTCATATGGAAAAGAGGCGATTTTGAAGACTGTATTTCCAAAATTCAGTCTTTTGAGCAACTATTACTTGATTTATTGATCAGAATTCTTTGGTTTGCCTTGCATATTTTATCTCTTTTCCAGAACAGCTGGTAGATAGACAGTTTCAATCATTTATTCACTCATTCATGTATTTATACTTTATTTAATAGAAATTTTGCATAAAGTACACTCAAATTATATGTTGAATGGATGAATTATTTTATGTTCATTCTATACCAGCCATTTCCCCTAGATTTCATCATTTTTCTCCTCTTCTATTCTCTCTCATAAATACCCACATGCACAAAATGTCATTTTAAAAAAGTTAACAGCAATTTCCAAGCCCTGACATTAAAAATCTCAAGCTTTGTATGTGACTTTGCAAGTATATCATGTTCTTCAAATTTCTAAATCATATTTAATAGATTAACTTTCCTTTTCTTTACAGAATTCTACTAATGAAAAATAGATTTCTAATGCATAATAGAAAAACAAAATAGTTGCTAAATTCATACCACATCTAACTAACAGAATAAAATTTAGATTTCTTACAGACAAAGAATTTTGATAAAGCAGAGTGTGACATGTAGGGAATCAGTAAAACAAATGACGTGGTAAAAGGTGAGATAAGAGATATATTGTGAGTTTGTAACAAGTTCAGAAAGATTGTTATACAAACAAACATGCTTTTTAGAAAAAGAAAGATTTTCAATAATTTTGGTAAGAATTTTATAATTTTGATAACATTTTATGCAAATTCAATAAAATGTTTGAATGTGTATATAAAATAATAACAACGTTTATTTGAATGCTTACATGCTGTGCCAGGTTCTATTCTAAGAACTTTACGTATATTAACTCACTTAATGCTTCCAATGGATCTATGAGGTAATATACTTTCATTATCCCCATTTTATATATGAAAAAATGATGCTATCAAAGGGATAAATAATTTGCCAAAAGTTATGTAGCTTGTAAGTAATAGAACTGGGATTTATGCCAGGGAGTCTGGCCTCAGAATCTGTGCTCTTAACTCTTTTATTTACCCATCTCCCATAATAACTAACTTCCCTGGTGGGTCAGACTGTGAAGCGTCTGCCTACAATGCGGGAGATCTGGGTTCAATCCCTGGGTCAGGAAGATCACCTGGAGAAGGAAACGGCAACCCACTCCAGTATTCTTGCCTGGAAAATCCCATGGACGGAGGAGCCTGGTGGGCTACAGACCATGGGGTCGCAAAGAGTCGGACACGACTGAGCGACTTCACTTTCACTTTCATAATAACTAAACCATTTCTTATAGCTACATCAAATTCTTTCTGTATAACAAAGCACTTTCAAAATATTTGGTATAAATAGCTTTTTAAAAATTATGTATTTTTTAATTCACATGAGTCGGACATGACTTAGCAACTAAACCACAAAAAATCTAACTAGTAATCTTTACTTTTTAGAGTACTTCTAGATTCATAGGAAAAGTGAGCATATAGGACAAAAAGTTTTCATTTACCCACAGACAACCTCCCACACTAGTGATACAGTTGTTAAAATTGGTGAAACTACATTGACACATCAGCAGCCAAAATCTATAATTTATTGGTGTTGACAGTCTATGGATTTTGACAAATGTATAATGACTTGTATCCACTATGAGAGTACTATACAGTATATTTTTACTGCCCTTAAAATTCCTCCATGATTTGCCTGTTCATTCCTCCCTCTTCTCTATACCTAAGCAAACACAGATATTTTTACTGTTTCCGTACTTTAGACTTTTCCAGAATATCATACAGTATGTAACAATTTCATTGTCTTCTTTCATTTACTATATGAATTTAAGGTTCCTCCATGTCTTTTCATCGTTTGATAGCTGATTTCTTTTTAGCATGGAATAATATTCCATTATCTGGATGTACCACAGTTTATTTGTCCACTCACTTACTGAAAGTGTTTCTCAAGTGTCTCAGTTATAAAGAATCTGCCTGTCAATGCAGGAGACATGCGTTAGATCCTTGGATCAGGAAGATTCCCTGGAGGAGGATATGGCAACCCATTCCAGTATTCTTGTCTGAAAAATCCCATGGACAGAGGAATCTGGCAGACTACAGTCCATGGGGTCTTAAAGAGTCAAACGCAACTGAGCAACTGAGCATGCACTCACCTACTGAGTGAAAAGTGAAAGAGTTAATTGCTCGGTCATGTCCGACTCTTTGCAACCCTATGGACTATAGCCTACTAGGCTCCTCTGTCCATGGGATTTTCCAGGCAAGGATACTGGATTGAGTTGCCATGCCCTCCTCCAGGGGATTTTCCGACCCTGGAACTGAACCCAAGTCTTCTGTGTCTCCTGCATTGCAGGCAGATTCTTTACCCATTGAGCCATTGTTATTTTAATTTTCAATTCCCTATTGATATACAATGTTGAATATGTTTTTGTATGCTTATTTGTCATCATGTATCTTTTTTAGTGAAATTACTATTCGGGTCTTTGGCCAAATTTTTAAACATGTCTGTTTTCTTATTATTGAGTTAAAAAAATTGTTTTTGTATGTTTGACATGAGTCATTTATCAGACATACCCTTTGCAAATATTCTCTCTCAGTCTGTGACTTTTCTTCTCATTCTCTTGACATTGTTTTTTATAAGGCAGAAGTTTTAGTTTTAAAGAAGTCCAGCTTATCGACTTTTTCTTTCATAGATGGGGCTTTTGGTTTTGTATCTACAAAGTCATCACTATACCCAGGGTCATCTAGATATTTTTTCTATGTTTTCTTGGAGTTTTATAGTTTCATATTTTACATTTAGGTCCGTGATTCACTTTGAGCTAATTTCTGTGAAGAGAGTAAAGTCTGTGTCTAGATTCAGTTTTTTTTTTTACATGTTATTATCTAGTTGTTCCAGCACCATTTGTTGAAAAAAAGTATCTTTTCTTCATTATATTGACCTTGCTCCTTTGTCAAAGTTCAGTTGACTCTATTTATATGGCTTTATTTCTGGGCTCTCTGTTCTGTTTCATTGATCTAATTATTTAGTATTTCACCAATATCCCACTGTTTTAATAACTATAGCTTTATATTAAGTATTGAAGTTGGACAGTGTCAGTCCTCTAACTTTTTTCTTATCTCTTAATACTTAATTGGTTATTCTGGGTCCTTCACTTCTCCTTATATATGTTAGGTTGGTTTCTCAATATCCACAAAATAACTTATTAGGGTTTTGGTTGGGATTGTTCTTAATCTATAAATCAAATTGGGAAGAAGTGACATCTTGAAAATATTGAGTTTTCCTATTCATGAACATGGAATGTCTCACTATTTACCAGGTTCTTTGATTTCTTTCATCAGTTTTATAGTTTTCCTTATATAGCTGCTGTACATATTTTGCTAGAGTTTTCATCTTTGGGGTTCTAATGTAAATGAATGTTTTTAATTTCAAATTCTACTTGTTAATTGCTGGTATGTAGGAAAGTTATTGACTTTTATATATAAATGTTCTAACCTTCTACCTTGGTAAACAGTTGGCCCTCCATATCTGTGGATTCCACATCTTCAGATTTAGTCAACCATGGCTTGAAAATATATATATTTTTTAATTCCAGAAGTTCCATAAAGCAAAATTTGAATTTGCCATGCACCAGCATTACTAACATAGCATTTACATTGTATTAGATATTACAATCTAGAGATGATTTAGTACTTTAGTACACAGGAGGATGTCCATAGGTTATATGCAAATGCTACAAAATTTTCCAAAAGGGACATGCACAACCACAAATATTGGAATAGTTAGCTTGAATAGAGGTGTATCAACTTTATTGACATTTCAAAGAGCCAGCTTTGAGTTTGATGATTTTCTCTGTTGATTCACTGCTTTTAACTTCATTTATTTTGACTCTAATCATGAATAGTTGCTTTCTTCTGCTTACTTTGGATTTAATTTGCTCTTATTTTCCCAGTTTGTTAAGGTTGAAGCTTAGATTACTGTTTTTAGATATTTATTAATTTTTAATACATGCATGGATCATGTGTGGATAACAATAAATTGTGGAAAATTCTGAGAGATGGGAATGCCAGACCATCTGACCTGACCCTTGAGAAATCTGTATGCAGGTCAGGAAGCAACAGTTAGAACTGGACATGGAACAACTGACTGGTTCCAAATAGGAAAAGGAGTACGTCAAGGCTGTATATTGTCACCCTGCTTATTTAACTTATATGCAGAGTACATCATGAGAAACACTGGGCTGGATGAAGCACAAGCTGGAATCAAGATTGCCAGGAGAAATATCAATAACCTCAGATATGCGAATGACACCACCCTTATGGCAGAAAGTGAAGAAGAACTAAAGAGCCTCTTGATGAAAGTGAAAGAGGAGAGTGAAAAAGTTGGCTTAAAGGTCAACGTTCAGAAAACTAAGATCGTGGCATCCATTCCCATCACTTCATGGGAAATAGATGGGGAAACAGTAGAAACAGTGGCAGACTTTATTTTGGGGGGCTCCAAAATCACTGCAGATGGTGATTGCAGCCATGAAATTAAAAGACGCTTACTTCTTGGAAGGAAATTTATGATCAACCTAGATAGCATATTCAAAAGCAGAGACATTACTTTGCCAGCAAAGATCCATCTAGTCAAGGCTATGGTTTTTCCAGTAGTCGTGTATGGATGTGAGATTTGGACTATAAAGAAAGCTGAGCTCTAAAGAATTGATGCTTTTGAACTGTGGTGTTGGAAAAGACTCTTGCAAGTCCCCTGGACTGCAAGGAGATCCAACCAGTCCATCCTAAAGGAGATCACTCCTGGGTGTTCATTGGAAGGACTGATGTTGAAGCTGAAACTCCAGTACTTTGGTCACCTGATGTGAAGAGCTGACTCATTGGAAAAGACCCTGATGCTGGGAAAGATTGAAGGCGGGAGGAGAAGGGGACAACAGATGATGAGATGGTTGGATGGCATCACTGACTCAATGGACATGAGTTTGGGTAAACTCTGGGAGTTGGTGAGAGACAGGGAGTCTTGGCTTGCTGCAGTCCATGGTGTTGCAAAGAGTTGGACACAACTGAGTGACTGAAATGAACTGAACTGAACTGAATTCATGCATTTAATACTATAAGATTCCCTCTAAGCATTTCTTCTGCTGCATTCTACAAATTTTTGTAAGTTGTTTTCACTTTCATTTAGTTCCAAATATTTTTAAAAAATTCTCTTGAAATTTTTATTGTGGTTTTCTAATTATCTTTCTGTTATTGATTTCTAGTTCAATCCCTCTATGGTATGAAAGCAGACATTATATGTGCTCTGTTCTTTAAAATTCTTATGGTATGTTTTATAACCCAGGATGTTTTCTATCTTCATGAATGGTTCATGTGAGCTTGAAATAACATATAATTTGCTGTTGTTGGATGAAGTAATCTAGAGCTGTCAATAATATATAGTTGTTTAATGGTGCTATCGAGTTCAACTATGTCTTACTGAAGTTCCTCCTGCTTATTTTGTCCATTTCTGATAAAAGGCAGTCAAGTCATATAACAGTGGATATATGAATTTTTCCTTGCAGTTCTATTGTTTTTTTCTTTCATATTTTGATGATCTGTTGTTAGGCACATATACATTAAGAATTATTATGTTGTTTTATAAATCAAAGAAAGATCCTCTATGACCCACCTCCAAGAGTAACTGAAACAAAAACAAAAGTAAACAAGTGGGACCTGATTAAACTTAAAAGCTTTTGCACTGCAAAGGAAACTATAAGCAAGGTGAAAAAGACAACCTTCAGAATGGGAGAAAATAATACTAAGTGAAACAAGTGACAAAGGATTAATTTCCAAAATATACAAGCAACTCATACAACTCAATACCAGAAAAACAAACAACCCAATCAAAAAGTGGGAAAAAGACCTAAGCAGACATTTATCCAAAGAAGATATACAAATGGCTAACAAACACGTGAAAAGATGCTCAACATCGCCCATTATTAGAGAAATGCAAATCCAAACTACAATGAGATATCACTTCATACCTGTCAGAATGGCCCTCATCAAAAAGTCTACAAACAATCAATGCTGGAAAAGGTGTGGAGAAAAGGGAATGCTCTTGCACTGTTGGTGGGAATGCAAATTGATACAGCCACTATGGAAGATGGTATGGAGATTCCTTAAAAAACTAGGAATAAAACAACCATAGGACCCAGAAATCCCACTCCTAGGCATATACCCTGAAGAAATCAAAATTGAAAGAAACACATGTATCCCATTATTCATTTCAGCACTGGTTACAATAGCTAGAACCTGGAAGCAACCTAGATGTCCATGAACAGATGAATGGATAAAGAAGTTGTGGTATATATACACAATGGAATATTACTCAGCCATACAAAGGAACACATTTGAGTCAGTTCTAATGAGGTGGATGAACCTAGAACCTATTATACAGAGTGAAGTGAGTCAGAAAAAGAAAGATAAATACCATATTCTAACACATATATACGGAATCCAGAAAAAATGGTACTGAAGAATTTACTTACAGGACAGCAATGGAGAAACAGACATAGAGAATAGACTTATGGACATGAGGAGAGGGGAGGAGAGGCTGAAATGTATGGAAAGAGCAACATGGAAACTTACATTACCATATGTAAAATAGATAGACAATGGGGATTTGCTATATGGCTCAAGAAACTCATACAGGGGCTCCGTATCAACCTAGAGGGGTGGGATGGGGAGGGAGATGGGAGGGAGGTTCAAAAGGGAGGGGATATATGTATACCTATGGTTGATTCATTTTGAGGTTTGATAGAAAACAGCAAAATTCTGTAAAGCAATTATCCTTCAATAAAAATAATTTTTAAAAAATCCAAAAAAAAAAAAAAGAATTGTTCTGTTGTTTTGGAATATTGACTCCTTTTCATTATATATTGTCCTTCTTTATCCCTGATAGTTTTCCTTGCTCCAAAATCTACTCTGTCTGAAAATGAATATAGCTACTCTTGCTTTCTTTGGTTAGTGTTGTCATAGTATATCTATATCTATATTTATATATATCTATTCCTTTACTTTTAGTATATATGATTTTATATTTAAGGAGGGTTTCTTGCAGACAATATATAGTTGGGTCTTGTTTTTTGATCCACTCTTACAGTCTCTGTCTTCTAACTTGTGTATTTAGACCACTGATTATTGATATAGTTGGATTAATATCTACTCTGTTACTGTTTTCTATTTGTTACATTTCTTTGTTACTCCTGCTTTTGTCTTCCAGAAGTTTCCTGCCTTTTGTGGCTTTAATTGGATATTTTATATGATTTCATTTTACTCCTTTATTGGCATATCAAGTATACTTCTTCCGTTACTTTTTACTAATGGTTTCTCTGAAGTGTTCAGTGTACATTTACAACTAAGATAAGTCCAATTTCAAATAACACTATGCCATTTCACTGATAGCATAAGTACTTTAAAATAAGAAAATAGTCTTAATTCTTTTGTCCTTTTCATCATTGCTGTCATTAATTTAATTTATATGTAAACATATATATATACATATATATATAAATGTATAACCAAATCAAATAAATTGCAGCTGTTACTATTTCGAACTTATTCGTTAGATTAATTTTAAAAAGAAACCATATTTTATTTCAATTATGCATTCTCCAATTTTTTTTCTTCCTTTGAATCTAGATTCAAGTTTCTGATCTATATAATTTTACTTCCCTGAAGATCTTCCTATATTATTTCTTGCAAAATATATCTATTTGTAAAAAAATTCCTCCATTTTCTGCCTGAGTCATTCTTTTCTCTCGCCCTTAGCATATCAATCATCATAGTGTGATAACTCTAACATTCCTGTTGTTTATGACTTGTTTATCTTGATGGTTTTTCTGTTGCTTTTTTTTATTTTTGTTTTTATTTATTTATTTATTTTCTTTTTAGTGTGCCTTGTAATCTTTGTTTGAAAGGCAACATGAAATACTGGGAAAAAGCAACTTTAGTCCATAGACTTTTAGTAACACAGTGCAAAAAATTTTTATCCACACTGAGCCTCCAACAATTATACAGTTTGGGTTTTCCTACCCTGGTACAAGTTCTTGCAGAGATTTCTACTTATGGGTTTCTGTTCAGGTAAGTGGTGATCCCCTGTACCTACTTTTTGTCTACAGTTTGGGGGAAGAAATTTGATTTGTAATCTGACTTCTCTGACCCAAGAAGAGTTGTTAATTTTTCAATTTGTTCAGGGCAGAGCAACTACACTTGAGATTTTTACAGGCTGACCAGAAGTCTTATTTTTGTTGTTGTTGTTTATTTATTTTTTCTAGTTTGATTCCCATTTTACTTATTTTTATATATTTATTTTTAATTGAAAGATAGTTGCCTTACAATATTGTGTTGATTTCTGCCATACATCAACATGAATCAGCCCTAGGGACAGAAGTCTTACTTTTTAAGAATACTATTTTAGATGATAGTTGTCTTAGTACTCTCAATGTAATCCTCAGGTATTGATATTTAAGAAACTGGAACATAAATGAAGGCTTCAATATTACTTATTCAATTTAAAATTTTCTTTTTTCCATGATTGAAATTCTATGCTTAGAATTTCATATTGGGATAATCGAACAGGCTTTTTTTTTTTTTTTGCTAATATGTTTCACTAATTTTACTCTAATAGTAGTAATATATAAATTTACTATCAACAACTAGCATAAAGATACAAAATGATTAATAATAAATCTTTCTATACTTTGCTTTTATTATAGTATACAAATCCTGTACTATAACAGCATGACATTATGTTTCCTAGCACACCATACAAGTATTTCCCATTCTACTTTGCAATTTAATATGTCCCAAAAGGCAAACATTAAATAAATGGTTGCATGTAAATAGGTTTGAAACTATTTTTAACTAAATCCTAAACTTAAGATATAATAATGGAATGAGTCTAGACTATGTAACCAGAATAACTTAGGTTCAAATTCTAGATTCTGCCATTTTTTAACTTTGCAACTGCAGGCAAAATATATAGACTTTCTTTTTTTTTCAATTTTTAAAATCAAGATGTTAGGTTTATTTCTATCTTTCTCTTTGGCTTCCCTGAAAAATAGTCCTTGAGACAAAGTCTGGAACACAAGTATCCATTTAGAAGACGATTCCAGGAAGTGCAAGAGAGGTAGAGAAACTGAAAGAAGGAAGGAAGTCAATAAGGGGCATGTTGATATGTGGTTTGCTCATGTGGACAACAGATGCCCGGTCCTCTGAGATATTATACAGAACATGCCTCTGAAATGCCCTTCAGAAGGACAAAAAACAAAAAAAAAACAAAAACTAGGGCCTTCATTCAATTATGCCCATCTTTACCATTGAGGATTATTTTCTGAGAATTAAATTCCCTGCCCTTGGTGCTGCCCTGCTTTTGTGCTGAGTCAACTCCTGACCTGCAGAAGAAAGCTCTCAGGCAGAGAAGCAGAGTGTTTGAAGTGTTCCTGCATGTGTTTGAAGAAAGAGGTTGCCACCATCACTGCAGGTGAGCTTAAAGGTGAGCAGAATGGATACAGGATGAGGCTGCAATATTTAATATCATATATAAATAACTCAAGATAATCTATCATATAATATTTAATAGTATAGTAGTAGTGTTAGTTGCTCAGGCATGTGCGACTCTTTGCGACCCCATAAACTGTAGCCTGCCAGGCTCCTCTGTCCATGGGATTTTCCAGGCAAGAATATTGGAGTGGGTTGCTATTCCCTTTTCCAGGAGATCTTCCCAATCCAGGGATGGAACTCAGATCTCCTGCATTGCAGGGAGATTCTTTACTGATTGAGCTACATGGAAGCCCTACGAAACTGTGCATGTTCAGTCGTGTCCAACTCTTTGGGACACCATGGACTGTAGTCTGCAAGGCTCCTCTGTTCATGGAATTCTCTAGGCAAGAGTACTGGAGTGGGTTGCCATTTTCCTCTCCAGGGGATCTTCCTGATCCATGGATTGAACCTGCATCTCTTGCATTAGCAGGGAAATTCTTTACTACTGTGCCATCTGGGAAACCCAATATTTAATAGATATTACATAAAAGTGGCTATTATTTATTTTTAATTAACTCAGAAAATAACTGAGAGTCACCATTCCCTTCTCAGGGTATCTTCACGATCAAGGGATTGAACCCAGGTTTTCTGCATTGCAGGCAGATTCTTAACTGTCTGAGCCACCAGGGAAACCCACTAGAAAGAAAAACATAGCCTATCTTAATTTGATCTTACTTACGTCCAACATGAGACCTAAATAAGTAATCTAAGCTGATACTAACATTACTTTCATGAGCATAAGAAACTACAGCTAAATTCTTAGTCTCTTTGACAGTACAATATACTTCAATCAGGATTCTAGATTTGATTCTTTTATCTATTTTAAGTGAATTAGGCACTCAATTGACATCAGTGGAAACTGAAGTTCTCTGTACTGTTCCAGATACCATGAATTCTGCCACCTATGCTTTACAAAGATATCCTATAACCCTAATCTGAATAGATATCTTCTGACAGTGATGCTACATTTTCCTTCATTAGTTCTTTCTAATCACTAAGCGTCCAGTTGTTTTTGTTTTTTTCTTAACTGATGACTAGAAAAAGATATACTACCAGCTATTCAAGGACTATGTAAGTCTTGGTGATATATGTATGTGTGTGTGTGTGTGTGTGTGTGTGTGTGTGTTAGTCACTCCGTAGTGTCTAACTCTTTGCGAACTACCCCATGTAGCCTTCCAGGCTCCTCTGTCCATAGGATTTCCTAGGCAAGAATATTGGAATGGGTTGCCGTTTCATTCTCCAGGAGATCTTACTGACCAAGGGATAGAACCCGGGTCTCCTGCATTGCAGGCAGATTCTTTACCATCTGAGCCACCAGGGAAGTCCATATATATATATATATATAAACATAGAAGCAAAAATTGACAGAATTTATTCAAACTCTTAGTGCTGCTCCTTTCTAATTGCTTTGAATTTGAACATGGACATAAAGGGATGGCTTCAACACTACTACGGGAAACTCTGATAACTTCATTAGGAAATAAAAATTTTACAACAGTCAAAGTCCTCTGTTACCAATACTAGGTATCTATTATTTTATCCTCTTTGTGGCTTTCTGTTTTAATCATCAATGCTTACATTTTGAAACAAAATTATTTATTAATTTCTGCTCTAATGGTCCACTTCATGAAACTCCCAGATGATGGGAACAACTAGAGCTTGTACTTGGATCATCCATACTTGTACTTGGATCATTGTGTTCATTATGTTTACATGTTTACTACATTTTACTACATTCCTTCCCAGTAACATAATTACTTAGTAGATTCTGAAAATACTTGTTTTTTTGTAGTAAAATATTTCTATTTAATAAATGATGAGAATATCATATTGCACTATTGGAATAACTGGCTATAATCAGTGATTTGATAAAATTACAAAGCAATTTCTATATATGTTTTTAAAATATTTATTTTGCTATGTCAAGTCTTAGTTTCAGCATGTGGGATCTAGTTCCCTGACAAGGGATTGAGTCCTGGGCCCACTGCATTGGGCACTCTGACTTGTAGCCACTGAACCACCAGGGAAGTCCCTATATATGTTTTAATATACTATAGGAGAAGAGATAATTATTTGCATCCAAAACCTGATACTGTATTGCAACTAATATATTGTTTTACTAGATTTTAGAACTCCTTTGTAAATGTTTTTAGAACTGAAATTTCAGCAATTAGACTGAGATATTATTGGCTAGACTGAATCTGAGTGGTACATTATACTAGAATATATTTTCATTTGTTTGTATCATGTTTATTATGAATAACATATATAAAGAAACTGCATAAAATATTCACATAGCTTAACATTTTGTTATAAAGAAAACATCTAATCACCACTCAGGTCAAGAAATTGAGCACCTTCTTGATCACTAAGTTCTCTCTCTCTTAGAAATAAACATTACCATATTTTTTTGTGTGTGAAAACCACTTCTTTTCTTTAGAGTTTTGCTACGTATTTACCTAGTCCTGAATACTATAGCTATTATCACCTCTTTTCATAATTTGTAAACTTTTGAATATTTGTGTTATCTTGAGTATGCCATATTTTTATATCATGTTTATAAGATTAGTTCTTGTTGTGAGTGATTGTAGTTCCTTCATTTTTATTGCTTCATAGTGTTGTATGTACTTGTGTGAATATATCATAGTGTACATAGTGTTGTATTTGTATGAATATATCATAATGCTATGACTATACACTTTTTGATGGATATTTGGGTTGTTTCCTATTGGGGCTATTATGAATAGTGCTGTAACCTGGTGGACATGTGCATGCATTCTCTCATATATAATGAGAAATGGAATTGCTAGGTCATAAGGTATGAGCGTCTTCAGTTTTATTAGGTAGTATGCAAACTAGTCTCGAAAGTGGTTTTATTAATAGAAGCTGACACCCTCACCAGCATAATACAAAGTTCCACATGTTTAAGTGATAGATTTCAATGTTTCATTAGAAACATTGAAGAATTATATTTTCAATGATTTTAATCATTAGAAGATGATATTTTTCTAGGTTTTCAAAAAAAGATATTCCTTATTAAATCAAAGAAATTCCCTTCTGTTAATAATATCCTGAATGTTTTAATCTAAAATGGATTTAAGCATCCAAAGTAACCATTGGTAAATTTAAATGCTTTAAATTTTATCACTAATGAATGTGCAGTGATTTTTCAGTGTGATGTTAATTTGTATTTTCTTGATTAATATAGTTGAGCAAGGACTTCCCTGGTGTTTCAGAGGTTAAGAATCTGCCTTATAATGCAGGGGACCTGGGTCTGATCCTTGGTCAGGAAATTAAGATCCCGCATACTGCAGGGCAAATAAGGCTGCAGGCTACAACTACTGATCCCATACATTCTGGAGCCTGTGTGCCACAACTATAGAGAAGCCTCCATGCCACAAAGAGCGTGCTACAACTAAGACACAACTCAGCCAAAAGTAAATAAATAAACACTTAAAAAAAGAAAAAAATATGGTTGAGCAACTTTTCATATGATTATTGTCTGTTTAAACTTCCTTAAAAAAAAAGAACATTTAAAAAATTGACATTGTTTATTCTGTGCTTTTTTTCTAATCTGTGGAAGTTTACTATATATTCTGAGTACTTGTTTATTGTTGGTTACATGGACTGTGAATATCTATTACCCCTCTGTGGCTTATATTTTAATGATCTTTTTGATGTCTTTTGATGAATATGTTTTAAAATTTAGCATAATTTAATTTATCAGACTTTCCTTTATTGTTATGAAGATATTCTCTAATAGTTTCTTTTAAAAAGCTTTGCTTCCTTCCAACAAATATGAGTGGCTGCTGCTTTAACTCCACTCTGTTCCTCCTGCTTCCTAGATAAAAATGTATAAGACACCTAATCCAGAGCAAACTCATTCTATTACAAGCCACTGCTAACACTGTCTAACTGAGACATAGCACAGTACCCCATGGTGTGTAGTCTCCCTGGTTGCAACACACCTCTAACTCTACTGTTTAACTACAGGCATGTTCCTGGTGGGTTTTGACTGGTGGACATGAGCAGAAATAATAGTAGTAATAAGTGGCTATATGATCAAGTGAGTTAATGCATATAAAGTGCTTAGAACCATGTTTGGCTCCAAGTACAGCTTATATAAATGTTAGCTGCAATTATTAATTATTATTACCAGTAACATCGTTTTCTCTATGTCTCTTGTAGTGATTGGTACCACATCTTGCCATAGAAGGAGATGACTCAATTATTTGTACTTTGATTGGGGGTCAGTGACGTATTAGGCATCTATTGCTGCATAACAAATCACACTGAATTTAGCAGCTTAAAACAAGAAGCAATGATTATCTCATAGCTTCTGTGTGTTGGGGATCTGGGAGGAATGTAGCTGGATGATTCTGGCTCAGAGCTTCTCACCAGGTGCCAGTCAAGCTATTGGCTGGGGCTGCAGTCCTACCAAGGCTCCACTGGGGCAGAATCTGTTTCCAAATTCAATCACATGGCTGCTAGAGGCCCCAGTATCTCCTGTTGTGGGCCTCTCCATTTGCAGCCTGATGTTCTCACAATAGAGTAACTGGTTTTCTCATGAGTGAGTGATTCAAAAGGTAATGTGGGAATGTGCCATACTGCATTTATGACATGGACAAATGCTGGTATGGTGGGGACAGGGGAAACATTACACAGGGGTGGGACTACCAGGGAATGGGGACCCTTGGGGACCATCTTCAAGGCTGGCTACAATTGATCGTCCCATTGTTCCTCCAAATGTCTTCCAACATTTCCCTCTTGACTTCACCTTTAATTCAGTTCAAAAAGATGTCTCCAAAAAGTATATTAGTAGTTGCTAACGGATAGGAAAAGAGAGATTGGAGAGTGACTGCTTGTGTGTATGGATAGTTTTGTTCTTGGGGTTGATGAAAAGGTTCTGAAATTAGATGGTGTTTATGGTTGTCTGACTTTGAATATAATAAAACCATGAATTGTACACTGTAAAAAAAGACAAAAAAATGAAAATAAATGAAAAGCTTTGCTCTTTGATCTTACAAATACATGTATTTAATCTACCTGGAATTGATATTTGGGTATTATGAATGGTGTCCAATTATTTTTTCACATGTATATTGTTCCAACACCATTTGTTTAATAAAAATAAATGATAAATAGATTAAGATGTCTTATCATATCATCAGTACAACTTCTGGTTATAAATCAAGTGTCTTTCCCTAACCGTGTGAAAACAACTTTCTTGGCTTTCTATTCTGTTAATCCATCAGGCTTAATAATTAATTCACCATCTTAATTTTCAAAACTTTACAGTAGTCTTTATCATAAGTTTATATAGTGTTAAAATCTGACTGAAGTATTTTCCCCACTATATTATTTTTTAACATTTTCCTGACTTTTCTTGGCCCTTTGAATTTCTATACAAATTTCAGAATCAGCTTATCAAGTTCTATGCAAGAAAAACTGTTGGAAACTTGATTGTGATTGTATTTAATCTATAAACCAATTTTGGGCAGTTTACCTTTTTAAGACTTCCCTGGTGGCTCAGATGGTAAAAGCATCTGTCTACAATGCGGGAGACCCGGGTTTGATTCCTGGGTCGGGAAGATCCCCTGGAGAAGGAAATGGCAACCCACTCCAGTACTCTTGCCTGGAAAATCCCATGGACGGAGGAGCCTGGTAGGCTACAGTCCATGGGGTCGCAAAGAGTCGGACACGACTGAGCAACTCCATTTTCTTCTTTCTTTCTTTTCTTTACCTTTTTAAGATACTAGGTCTTCTAATTTTTGAACACTGTGTATCTCTCATTTATTTAGGTCTCCTTTAATGTCTTACAATGAAGCTTTCCAATTTTTCTAATTTTCTGTTTGTATTTTCTACTCATTTGATATTTTTTGTATGCTTAAAATAAAATTGTATCTTTTCAAATTTCTAATTTTCACTTGTATAAAGACAAATAATTTTAGTCTGTATATAAAAAGACATAATATTTATTGCTCTTGTATACAGGACACATCAGAAATCTAGTTTTCATGTTAATAGTATATTTGCAGTTTTATTTGGATTTCCAACATTCAAAACTATATCCTCTGTAAATAATAATAGTTTTTACTTATTTTTAGTAATTTTTATTTTATTTATATATGTAATCATTGATCTATCTATTTATGCCTTATTGTATTGCCTGAAATATATGGTACACTGTAAAATAAAAATTTTTATAGTGATCTTGAAGGATCACACAGAGCAATGAGTGGTCCTGAAGAGATATCTTAGTTCCCTGTGTAGGATTTAAACTGGGTTAACCTGGATGAAAACCAAGAGTCCTAGTCACTAGACCATCAGGGGTTAGAGCCTAGAAGCAAAGTGATCCTGGATCTTGTCCTTGTTTGAAAGCCAGACTGTTTCAAGGAGGCAAAAACTGTAAAAACTGGTACAGTTTATCATTAGAGATGCAGCAGAATATATGGGAGAGAGAAAAAAACGAAAGTGAAGTCGTTCAGCCGTGTCTGACTCTTTGCGAACCTACCAGGCTCCTCTGTCCATGGAATTTTCCAGGCAAGAGTACTGGAGTGGGTTGTAATTTCCTTCTCCAGGGGATCTTTCCCATCCAGAGATCTAACCCAGGTCTCCCGCATTGCAGGCAGACACTTTACCATCTGAGCCATCAGAGAAGCCCACAGGAAAACAGTTTATCTGACTCAGAATCAGGGCAGAGATACCAACCCAGATAGAAAGGGTATGGGCACCCTCTCTTATGAGGAGGAGCACAGTAATTCAGAAACTAGGCAGAAACACAGCGGAAAAGAGTGCAGGCATCCTGGGTGAGGAGGAATGCAATAAGGAGGTGATGTAAATCACTTATATAGGACAGTCCTTCCTGGTCTTTGTTTACCTTTGGCCAATTATCTTGTTTCTTTCTTCACACCTGACTGGTCCATGGACCATTCCCAAGATGCACGTGCCACTTTTTTCTAAGATGGATCCCACCACAGAGGCCTATGGGTGCATGTCCACACTTATTATGGGATGGGATTCCCTCCATTTTTGATCCCCAAGAAGTCTCCCTGTGCATATGCAGACAGGGAGTCTTCTTTGACCTCAGGGGTGGGCATTTTATCTCCTTGCTCTAGCAGAGCTCAGCTTTTGCCACCAGCTTTGTCCTTGCAGTGTCTGGGTGAGAACAAAGCTTGAATTTTACTCCACTTGACAATACCAGATGTTCAGCCCAAAGGTCCACTTTTACCTCAGTAGCAATGTTCTTGATTTCTGTTGCTGCTGAGAAATTTGACTCCAGATTTAAAAAAACAATGAAGAGCTTCCCTGGTGGCTCAGTGGTAAAGAATCCGCCTGCCAATGCAGAAGACATGGTTTGAATCCTTGATCTGGGAAGATCCCACATGCCATGGAGCAACTAAGCTGGTGCATCACAGCTATTGAACCTGTGCTCTCGAGAACAGGAGCCACAACTACTGAGCCCACATGCCAAAACTACTGAAGCCTGCACCCTACAGACCATGTGCACCACAACTAGAGAGTAGCCCCAGCTTGCTGCAACTAGAGACAGCCTATGTGTGTGCAACAAAGATCCAGCACCGTCAAAAAATAAATAAATAAAATTATAAAAATAAATAAAAAATAATGAAGACATTTTAAAAAACATTAATATTGACTTAGAATGCAGTGAGCCCCAAAATAAATGTTAATGAAACAGTCTATGCTTGGAATCATAAATACTTCATTATTTATGGACTCTACTAATTCAGAAGTATTTTTACTGTTTTGAATTAGCCTTTTCTCAGTTATACTGTGTATGCCAAATTTGTTTAATTTTATATAGCTGAACCCTTTCAAAAAGAATTGGGCTTCTTCATATTTGTACATTTCCAGAGATTACACTTATGGCCTCATGTAGATATCTTTGGAGGCAAACAGGAGTATAGCTACAGAGTAACCTCAGGCTGCCCTGGGCATCCTTAGTCAAACAGAATGAATCAATGTTACTGGGGAAGCTAGAGGTCTGTAGCCACTAAGAACAGGGTTTGGAAATTCTTTCAGGTTAAATGGTGGTAATCACAAATGGTTTTCTGATCTGAGCACCAATCCAACACTTATAGGTGCAGGAAAAGAAAATGTTACTGTATAAACATTAAATTTCAGGGAGGATAGTATTATTTTTAGAAGAGCATATATACTTTTAAATTGATTTGAAAATATATGCAAATTATTTACATAGTTGCTCATGGTCTCCCTATCAGAACAATTTTAAAGCAGTGGTGTTTTCTAACCCATATCTAATGTTGGGAAACTGAATATTATTTAACATGTACCAAAGACATGTATAGATTTATATTCACAGATGTAGGCTTAATTTTGGAGAAGAAATATACGTATATTATTGGTCATCCTCACATTTTTATGAATACTGTTCCCCAGTTACTAAAAGATGGTAATTATGTCCCCATTCCCTAAGTGACTCAAATCTTTTATTCATAGATAAGAGAAAGTGTAACAGTTTAGAATTGTTCAAGGAGTTAAAAGCACTGTGACTGACACCTCAGGTTACAATTTAACACAAACTCTGAGTTTAATTAATCACTGTGTTTGTTGTCAAACATACTGGCAGATAAGAGAGAATGAATGGCCTAAAGGGCAAGATTGTATATGCTATCATGGTTGGTGGTAAGAACAACAACCATTATAACTAAGGGTCTCCTTCTTCTTTTTTTAATATAAAGGGAAACTTGGAGATGTGTTATTCAAGATTAAAAGAAGAAAAAATTGCCAATACTATATAGTTTAGGAATAGACATATATAAAGAAAAAGAAACACTAGATTCCATTTTAACTAACTACTAAATCTTTATTTAAGTAGATTAAAAAATTGTCAAATAGTTTTCTTAATTTGCAGCAAATCTAACCATTTGTCTCAGTTCTAGTCATTCCTGAAATTAGATTAATGACATGATTGTTTTGTTTATCTGTCAATGACTGCTCTGTTGGTTAAGCCATTCATTTTACAAGTGACTACAGATATCTATTGAGCCTTACATCTACATCATCCACATTCCCAAGTATCCCTATATTATTTGTCTTTCTGAGGGAATTGTATAGAATATTATGTTCCCTTTTGTAATCTGTGAAACAAATATTTATTTCAATAATGGTCTTTTCTTAACACCTTTATTCTGTTCCAAATACACATCAAATTTGGTAAACCTTTACATTTTTGTTTCTATACCCTTGCAGTTCTGAATGCTGAAATTGTATAAAAAATTTAAAAAAAATATTAAAGCCCATCTCTACTCTTGTAATGGTTCAATTATTTTAATTACTTTAACTGGACAACTCTGATGATTCTCCATCTCCCCAAACATACAAACATATACACACACACACACACACACACATGCTCACAGACACACAGGTGTGGGAAAGCTTGCTTATTTGGCCTAAATGATCAACTGGATATTTGTGTAATTTGGTGCTGGATTGCATCCTGCAAGCTGCAATCCCTGTACTCTTCCAGCCTCAAGAACTAAAAAGAGCCCAGAGTCAGCCCAGAGACATTATGGTTTAATGGATAGGGAGATCTTACACATCTGAAGCAAGGTCCTGGAGCAACACCACCGCCATCATGTATGGCAGACAGCAGGCAGGACATGGAGTGGGTGGGTGAGGGTGAATTTACCAGTTATAGTGGGTTATAGGTTGGTTCAATGGTTACCAGGGAAACCAGCAAAGGAACACGCACCTGACCACTCTTTGATAAGCTATCATAATGGAAATGTTCTTGCCTAATGGTTAAAACAATCACTACCTGGGGATAGTATGTAGGTATTTATCGATTGGTCTCTGTGACTGAGAGGGAATGAGAGTCTTCTGAGTAAGGTGTAGGTGAAGAAGGGACTGGTAGAGCAAGGGACATACAGAGCACAAGAGAACAGCCATCTTGGGTGGCCTGAGCATACACTGGGGCACCACCACAAAAGATAGCAAGATCAAGGTAAATTTGTGAGTTTCAGTTTTCCGGGTGCTAATTTCTTCTGAGTCTCTCCCTTCTTTCTGGATGTGCTCCCCAGGTGTCGCTAGTGTTAAAGAACCTGCCTT
This sequence comes from Giraffa tippelskirchi, assembly GCF_054371585.1. Lineage (NCBI taxonomy): Eukaryota > Metazoa > Chordata > Mammalia > Artiodactyla > Giraffidae > Giraffa > Giraffa tippelskirchi. The sequence goes on from NC_137289.1 coordinate 69,253,585, forward strand.
CCAACGCAGGAGACAAGAGATGAGAGCTGGGTCCCTGGGTTGGGAAGATCCCCTGGAGAAGGAAATGGCTGCCCACTCCAGCATTCTTGCCTGGAGAATCCCCAAGAACAGAGGAGCCTCGTGTGCTACAGTCCATGTGGTGGCAAAGAGTTAGACACGACTGAAGCAACTTAGAACGCACACACTTCTTTCTGGATGTTATCCTACATTTATAACAATAGAAAACCAACCATTTCATGGTCAGAAGAGAATAGAATGAGTGCTTTCTACTTCAATTTACTAATAGGTACTGCACACCTCTTATGATCTCAGCTTTGTGGTAGCTGTAGCTACTTGAAAAAAGCAGATAGAAAAGAGGGGGCCATATTCAAACAAAAGTGAGTTTTTCTAGCACATAGTAGGTAATTTTGCCAATATAATGCCAATTTTTTTCCTTGCAGATTATGTTGTGGTGTGAGGGTAGGGTGTTGTCACAGCCATGGTAGAGTGAAGAAGTGTGAAGCTTACTATAGAGATATTTAATGAAAATTTTAAAATGGAATTTACTACACATCTATAAGTTTTAAAATAGTAATCACTTGTTCAAAAGCTATGAATGACTTTAAGGACACTAAAGCAAATTGCCAAAATAATTTCAAAAGAATTCTAAAAATTGAACCTTGATTAGCAATTACTGAGAGTGCCTGTTTTATTAATAACTTTATTAATTTATTAAAGTTCACTAACATGAATACTTTTTTAAGCATTACAATTTGATAGGTGAAAATGTTGTCTCATTAAAATTGCGTTTCTTAGCTAGTTGCCATAGCTCTGGTGGCTCAGATGGTAAAGAATCTGCCTGCAATGCAGGAGACTGGAGTTTGATCCCTGGGTTGAGAAGATCCCCTGGGGAAGGAAATAGCAACCCACTCCAGTATTCTTTCCTGGAGAATCCCATGGACAAAGGAGCCTGGTTGCTCCAGTCCATGGCATTGTGAAGAGTTGGACATGACTGAGCGACTAACATTAGCTAGTTACCTAGGTCATTATCATGTTTGTTATCCAGTTGTTATTTCCTTTTTTAAAAAAATATTTTTCGGCTGATATATTTCCCCTGCAAACTACTTTTGCCCATGTGCTCTTGTGTTGATTTGTGTGATCTCTTTATATAAAAATAAAAATTGTAACTTCTCATCTGGCACAATTGGTGTGAATATTTTCCTATTTCTAGTTGCCTTTTGATTATCACTTGGTTAAAAGGAATATAGGAATAAAATGTTAACCTAGACAAAGTTACTGAGCCTTAATTTTTATTTATTCCATTATACTTTAAGAGATTTTAAAGTTCATCAATTTTATCCATATAAAATCACGATTGTCATTAGATAATATCTGGAATATTAAAAAATAAAAAACTGAAGAAAAATTACACACTGTCTCAATTTTCAGAGAGCTTCATATCTGCTATAAATATTTTGATGAATTTCATTTCAGTATCCTTTTTGTCTTCCATGGGAAAGTTTTACGTTGCTGTTGTTTCCTTATTAGCAAAATAAATTCTGCTTCACTATAAGATATGACATCATAATATTATATATTGATAATACTCCCTTTCCAGTCATTACTTTCCATCATCATACAATTTATTTATTAAATAAATATTTATTTACTATGGATGTGTCTGGTGATGAAAGTAAAATCTGATGCTGCAAAGAACAGTATTTTATAGGAACCTGAAATGTTAGGTCCATGAATCAAGGAAAATTGGATGTGGTCAAGTTGGAGATGGTAAGAATAAACATTGACATCCAAGGAATCAGCAAACTAAAATGGATGAGAATGGGTAAATTTAATTCACATGACCATTATACCTACTACTGTGGGCAAGAATCCCATAGAAGAAACAGAATAGCCCTCATAATCAACAAAAGAGTTCAGAATACAGTACTTGGATACAACCTCAAAAATGACAGAATGATCTTGGTTTGTTTCCAAGGAACGCCATTCAACATCAGAGTAATCCAAGTATATGTCCCTATCACTGATTCCGAAGAAGCTGAAGCTGATCAGTTCTATGAAAACTTTGAAGACCTCCTAGTACTAACACCTAAAAAAGATGTTCTATTCATCATCAAGGGTTGGAATGCAAAAGAAGGAAGTCAAGATATACCTGGAATAACAGGCAAGTTTGGCCTTGGAGAACAAAATGAAGCAGGATAAACATTAACTGAATTCTGCCAAGAGAATGTACTGGTCATAGCAAATGCCCTTTTTCAAAAACACAAAAGATGACTTTACACATGGACATCACCAAATGATCAATACTGAAATCAATTGGTTCTTTGTAGCCAAAGATGGAGAAACTGTATACAGTCAGCAAAAACAAGACCTGGAGGTGACTGTGGCTCAGGTTATCATCTTCTCACAGAAAAATTCAGGCTTAAACTAAAGAAAACTGGAAAAACACTAGACCAGCCAGTTAAATCAAATTAATTTGAGTTAAATCAAATTGAAAGCAACAGTTAGAACTGGACATGGAACAACAGACTGGTTCCAAATAGGAAAAGGAGTACGTCAAGGCTGTATATTGTCACCCTGCTTATTTAACTTCTGTGAGGTGTACATCATGAGAAACGCTAAGCTGGAGGAAGCACAAGCTGGAATCAAGATTTCCAGGAGAAATATCAATAACCTCAGATATGCAGATGACACCACCCTTATGGCTGAAAGTGAAGAAGAACTAACGAGCTTCTTGACGAAAGTGAAAGAAGAGAGTGAAAAAGTTGGCTTAAAGCTCAACATTCAGAAAACTAAGATCATGGCATCCGGTCTCATCACTTCCTGGCAGATAGATGCGGAAACAGTGGAAACAGTGGCTGACTTTATTTTTCTGGGCTCCAAAATCACTGCAGATGGTGATTGCAGCCATGAAATTAAAAGACACTTACTCCTTGGAAGGAAAGTTATGACCAACCTAGACAGTATATTAAAAAGCAGAGACGTTACTTTGCCAACAAAGATCCGTCTAGTCAAGGCTATGGTTTTTCCAGTGGTCATGTACGGATGTGAGAGTTGGACTATAAAGAAAGCTGATTGCTGAAGAATTGATGTTTTTGAACTGTGGTGTTGGAGAAGACTCTTGAGAGTCCCTTGGACTGCAAGGAGATCCAATCAGTCCATCCTAAAGGAGATCAGTCCTGGGTGTTCATTGGAAGGACTGATGTTGAAGCTGAAACTCCAATACTTCGGCCACCTGATGTGAAGAGCTGACTCATTGGAAAAGACCTTGATGCTGGGAAAGATTGAGAGCAGGAGGAAAAGGGGACGACAGAGGATGAGATGGCTGGATGGCATCGCCGACTCGATGGACATGGGTTTGGGTGGACTCTGGGAGCTGGTGATGGACAGGGAGGCCTGGTGTGCTGCTCTTCATGGGGTCGCAAAGAGTCAGACACAACTGAGCGACTGAACTGAACTGAAATTAAATTCTGTATGAATTCACAGAAGAGGTAATGAATAAATTCAAGGGACTAGACCTAGTTAACAGTGTGCCTGGAGAACTATGGACAGAGGTCTGTAATATTGTACAGGAGGTGACAAACAGAACCATCCTAAAGAAAAAGGAAAGCAATAAGGCACAGCCTCTGAGGAGGCTTTACGGATAGTGGAAGAACAAAGAGAAGTGAAAAACAAGGGAGAAAGGGAAAGATACATCCAATTAAACACAGAGTTGCAACAAATAACTAGAAGAGACAGGAAGAAATAAACAATGGTTCTTCAATGAGCAATGCTTAATAATTGAAGAAAACAACAAAAGGGGAAAGACTAGAGATATCTTCAAGAAAATTAGAAACATGAAGGGAGCATGCTTCCCAAAGATGGGCACAATAAAGGATAAAAATGGTAGAGATCTAGTAGACACTGAAGAAATCAAGAAGAAATGGGATGAGTACATTGAAGAACTGTATAAAAAAAGATCTTAATGAACTGGATTACTACAATGGTGTGGTTAGACACTCAGAGTCAGACATTCTGGAGTGTGACGTCAAGTGGGCCTTAAGAAGCACTGTTGTTAATAAAGCTAGTGGATGCTATGATTCCAGCAGAACTATTCAAATCCCTAAGGGATGGTGTCATCAAGGTTTTGCATCCATTATGTCAGCAAATCTGGAAGACCCAGCAGTGGCCACAGGACTGGAAAAGGTCAACCCTCATGCCAATTCCCAAGAACGGTAGTACCAAAGAATGTGCTAACCATTGGGCAATTACACTCATCTCTCATGCTAGTAAGGCCATGCTTAAAATTTTGCATGCTATTCTTGAGCATTATGCAAACCAAGAACTTCCAGATGTCCAAGCTGTGTTTAGAAAAGGAAGCGGAACTAGAGGTCAAATTGGAAACATTTGCTGGATTATAGAGGAAGCAAGGGAATTTCAGAAAATCGTCTATCTCTTTTCATCGACTACACTAAAGTCTGACTGTGTTGATCATGACAAACTGTGGAAAGCTCTTAGAGAGATGGGAATACCAGACCGTCTTACCTGTCTCCTGAGAAACCTGTATGCAGATCAAGAAGGAACAGTTAGAACCCTGTATGGAACAGATGATTGGTTCAAGATCCAGAAAAGAGTATGACAAGGCTGTCTGCGGTCATCCTGTTTGTTTAACCTATATACTGAACACATCATGATAAATGCCAGGCTGGATGTGTTACAAGCTGGAATCAAGATAGGTGGGAGAAACATCAACAACCTCAGATATGTGGATGATACCTCTGTACTGGCAGAAAGGGAAGAGGAACTAAAGAGACTTGTGATGGGGGTGAAGGAGGATACTGAAAGAGCTGGCTAAAGCCTAAATATTAAAAAAAAAAACCTAATATCATGGCATCTGGTCCCCTTACTGCATGGCAAATAGAAGGGGAAAATGTGGAAGCAGTGACAGATTTCCACTTCTTGGGCTCCAAAATCACTGTGGATGGTAACTGCTGTCGTGAAATCAGAAGATGATTGCTTCTTGGCAGGAAAGCAATGACAAACCTAGAAAGTTTATTGAAAAGCAAAGACATTACTCTGCTGGCTATGGTCTTCCCAGTGGTCATGTATGGTTGTGTGAGCTGGACTGTAAAGAAGACTGAGCGCAGAAGAATCGATGCCTTTTAACTGTGGTGCTGGAGAAGACTCCTGAGAGTCCCTTGGGCAGCAAGGAGATCAAACCAGTCAATCTTAAGGGAGATCAACCTTGCATATTCACTGAAAGGACTGATGTTGAAGCAGAAGCACCAGTATTTCGGTCATCTGATGTTAACAGATGACTCATTGAAAAAGTCCCTGATGCTGGGAAAGATTGAGGGCAGAAGAAGAGAGTGCCAGAGGTTGAGATGGCTGGATGGCCTCACCAATGCAATGATCATGAACTTGGGCAAATTTCAGGACATGGTGAGGGACAGGGAGGCCTGGTGTGCTGTTGTCCATGGGGTTGCAAAGAGTCGCACACAACTGGGCGATTGAACAATGACAACCCTTTTGTCTTGAGTGGGAAGGTTTTATGTTGCTGTTGTTATTTCCTTATTAGCAAAAGGAATTATGGTTCATTATAAGATATGGTATCATAATGTTTTTATTGATAATACTCTCTTTCCTGTCATTACATTCCATTGTCATACAATTTATCTATTGAATAAATATTTATTTACCATCATTACATATCAGTCACTCTTCTAGGCACTGGGATAGAGCAATGAACAAAATCCTTGCTTACATGGAGAATACATTGCAGTGATAGTGGGGTGAAGGACAATGATGCAAATAAGCATAAAGTATGTCAGGTATTTTTAAAAGGACTTCCCTGGTGGCTCAGTGGTAAATAATCTGCCTGCAATGCAAAAGATGCGGGTTCAATTTCTGTGTTGGGAAGTTCCCCCAGAAGGAAAAAATGGCAACCCACTCCAGTATTCTTGCCTGGGAAATTCCATAGACAGGAAACTGGCAAGCTACAGTCCATGGTATCACAAAAGAGTTGGACATGACTAAATAACAACAACAATCATTGAATGCTTTGAAGAAAAATAAGATCTTTTAAGTAAGAGGAACAAACAGTTCTAGAAGGGAGTAGGGTTTGAAGTTTTATAGAGAAGGGTGAGGAAAAGTCTCTTTATCTGGTGGTATTTTAACTGAGACCTGAATGAGTGGGTAGAATGGACCATGAATATATCTAGGTAAAGACAGTTCCACACAAAGGGATAAAGCAGGAACAGAGGAATTGAGATGGGAATGTGATTGATATTTCTGAGAATATTGAAGTGATAGTGTAGTGGGATTGACATGAGAGATGGGAAGAGAAGTAAGAGAGACAATCAGTGTGGTAAAGTCTTGGCAAAGACTTTTGTGCTTCAATGAGTGTGAGATGGACATTGAGAGCAGGGAAATTACATGATCTGAATTATATTTGTCAAGAATCATCCTTCCAGCTGTGTGAAAAATAGAGGGTAGAAAAAGAAAGGTAAGAGCAGAGAGCTCTACTAGGATTCAAACACCCTCTTCCAACAACACAAGAGAAGACTCTACACATGGACATCACCAGATGGTCAACACCGAAATCAGATTGATTATAACTTTGCAGCCAAAGATGGAGAAGCTCTATATAGTCGGCAAAAACAAGACTGGGAGCCAACTGTGGCTCAGATCATGAACTCCTTATTGCCAAATTCAGACTTAAATTGAAGAAAGTAGGGAAAACCACTAGACTATTCAGGTATGACATAAATCAAATCCTTTATGATTATACAGTGGAAGTGAGAAATAGATTTAAAGGACTAGATCTGATAGTCAGAGTGCCTGATGAACTATGGATGGAGGTTCGTGACATTGTACAGGAGACAGAGAGCGAGACAATTCCCAAGAAAAAGTAATGCAAAAAACCCAAATGGCTGGCTGAGGAGGCCTTACAAAGAGCTGTGAAAAGAAGAGAAGCAAAAAGTAAAGGAGAAAAGGAAAGATATTCCCATTTGAATGCAGAGTTCCAAAGAATAGCAAGGAGAGATAGAAAGCCTTCCTCAGTGACCAGTGCAAAGAAATAGAGGAAAACAACAGAATAGGAAAGACTAGAGATCTCTTCAAGAAAATTAGAGATACCAAGGGAGCATTCCATGCAAAGATGGACTCGATAAAGGACAGAAATTGTATGGACCTAACAGAAGCAGAAGATATTAAGAAGAGGTGGAAAGAATACACAGAAGAACTGTACAAAAAAAGATCTTCATGACCTGGATAATCACGATGGTGTGATCACTCACCTAGAGCCAGACATCCTGGAATGTGAAGTCAAGTGGGCCTTAGAAAGCATCACTATGAACAAAGCTAGTGGAGGTGCAAATCCTAAAAGATGATGCTGTGAAAATGCTGCGCTCAATGTGCCAGCAAATTTGGAACTCTCAAAAGTGGCCACAGGACTGGAAAATGTCAGTTTTCATCCCAATCCCAAAGAAAGGCAATGCCAAAGAATGCTCAAACTACTGCACAATTGCACTCATCTCACATACTAGTAAAGTAATACTCAAAATTCTCCAAGCCAAGCTTCAGCAATACGTAAATCGTGAACTTCCAGATGTTCAAGCTGGTTTTAGAAAAGGCAGAGGAACCAGAGATCAAATTGGCAACATCCGCTGGATCATCAAAAAAGCAAGAGAGTTCCAGAAAAACATTTATTTCTGCTTTATTGACTATGCGAAAGCCTTTGACTCTGTGGATCACAATAAACTGTGGGTAATTCTTAAAGAGATGGGAATACCAGACCACCTGACCTGCCTCTTGGGAATCCTGTATGCAGGTCAGGAAGCAACAGATAGAACTGGACATGGAACAACAGACTGGTTCAAATAGGAAAAGGAGTACGTCAAGGCTGTATATTGTCACCCTGCTTATTTAACTTATATGCAGAGCACATCATGAGAAACACTGGGCTGGAAGAAGCACAAGCTGAATCAAGATTGCCGGGAGAAATATCCATAACCTCAGATATGCGGATGACACCACCCTTATGGCCGAAAGTGAAGAAGAACTAAAGAGCCGCTTGGTGAAAGTGAGAGAGGAGAGTGAAAAGGTTGGCTTAAAGCTCAACATTCAGAAAACTAAGATCATGGCATCTGGCCCATCACTTCATGGCAGATAGATGGGGAAACAGTGTCAGGCTTTATTTTGGGGGGGCTCCAAAATCACTGCAGATGGTGACTGCAGCCATGAAATTAAAAAACGCTTACTCCTTGGAAGGAAAGTTATGACCAACCTAGACAGCATATTTAAAAGCAGAGACATTACTTTGCCAACAAAGGTCTGTCTCATCAAGGCTCTGGTTTTACCAGTAGTCATGTACGGATGTGAGGGTTGGACTGTGAAGAACACTGAGCACCAAAGAATTGATGCTTTTGAACTGTGGTGTTGGAGAAGACTCTTGAGAGTCCCTTGGACTGCAAGGAGATCTAACCAGTCCATCCTAAAGGAGATCAGCCCTAGGTGTTCATTGGAAGGACTGATGTTGAAGCTGAAATTACAATAATTTGGCCACCTCATGCGAAGAGTTGACTCATTGGAAAAGACCCTGATGCTGAGAAGGATTGGGGGTAGGAGGAGAAGGGGACGAAAGAGGATGAGATGGCTGGATGGCATCACCGACTCGGTGGACATGAGTTTGCGTAAACTTCGGGAGTTGGTGATGGACAGGGAGGCCTGGCGTGCTGCAATTCTTGGGGTCGCAAAGCGTTGGACACGACTGAGCGACTGAAGTGAACTGAAGTAATCTGAGAGATGATGGTGGTTTGGACTAAGTTGTTAGCAATAGACGTGATAATAATTCATAGATTTTACAGATGTTTTCAAGGCTTATCTATCACAATCTCCTTGACTGACTAGAGGTGATATGTGAGAAAAATAAGAGAGTCAAGAACAATTCCAAAGCTTTTAGCTTAAAAAACTGCAAGAAAGGAGATGTCATTTACTGAGATGGAAAAGATACAAGAAGGAGCAGACTTAGAGGTTGAGGAGATAAAAGTTCGGCTACAGTGAAATCTTTGTAATTATATTTTTAAAACAGTTTTTCTTTATTAAAGACAATCTACATTTTGGTTGTCTGTTTAGGAAAAATAATAAAAAAAGAGGAAAACAAAAATCACCTATAATTTCATAACCAAAGAAAATGATCCAATGTTTTGATGTAGTTGTATAGACTTTATATAAACACACACCCACACATATAGACATAGTATAAATACATACATGAACACATATTGTATATACTGTATATAACATTTTTCCTACTCAAATGGAATATATTTTTATAACCAGATTATTTTGTATAGTTTCATCTTCCATTTGTTGAGAAATTTTTCCCTATCGAGAAATGTGGGGGAAAAAATCATTTCTACTGTGTTCTAGTACTTTTATGGATTATTATTTTGGTTTTTTTCTAATTTTATTTCATCTTTAACTTATTGAATGATATCAGTTAATAAGGTGTGTTTTTTTTTTTTCTTCAGTTATCTTAAGTTGCTGATTTTGAGAAATACTTCCTAGGCCAAAATCTCTGGTTGTGGTTGTGGTTTACTGCTAAGTTGTGTTCAACTCTTGCAACTCCATGGACTGTAGCCCTCCAGGATCCTCTGTCCATGGGATTCTCCAGGCAAGAATACTGGAGTGGGTTGCCATTTCCTTCTCCAGGGGAACTTCCAGACTCAGGGATCAAACCTGGGTCTCCTGTGCTGCAAGCAGTCTCCTTGCATTGCAGGTGGATTCTTTACCAACTGAGACACTAAGGAAGCCCCCAGGCTAAAGTCTCTGGACCAGTGTTTCTAGAACAGGGGTTGGGAAACCCAATTTTAAGGCCAAATTTTTGCTGCCACTTGTTTTTGTATGGCCTATAAGGGTTTTTTACAGATGAACACATTTATAATTGATTTGATGATTGAGAAAATCAACTTTGAACCATAATTTAGCAATATATAATCCTCTAAATTCTTCTCATTAGAATTGTATTACAAAAAAATTATCATCATGTACACTACATTTTGAATTTTGTCCATTTAAAAATGTGTAGAAATGTGCTTTTTGTTGTTGTATAGGTGCCTAGATAATATCCTTGATATTACTCATCCTACAAAGGATAAAATATTATCTGGTACTTTACAGAAAAATTTTGCTGACTCTTGTTCTAGATCTTTGTAGATCTAGAGCTCTTGTTCTTTGTAAGTATGCATAAGAATCACCTGGGAGCTGTGAGAGAAATGTATGTTTCTGTTGTCTACTACACCTTCATTACTGCTAGACTCAGTAAGCCAAGGGCAGGTTTCAGCAATCTCTGTTTTAATAAACATTCCAAGTGATTCTGATACGCTCTGGAGCAAAGTTTGAGAAACACAGGGTGCTGACTTGGACCAAGCAAGTTTCAGTACTGAGCTTTTAACTACATGTGGGCCAGTATTTCACCACTAGCATTCTGGTAAATATTTACTCATTGCAAAGATTTCACTGGAGTGAATTGCTATAGATATCAAATCTGCCTATGGCTCTCTCCACCTGTCATCATTTGTCCTATCACCTTTCCTTGTAAGACAGTCTTGCTTGGGAACCAAAGGACTGCTTTTGGTGTAGGAGTTCTGTGGTTCTGAATTTGAACCCATATGATAGACATCATTATTCTTGGATTCCATGCATTTGTTCTTATCTCTCTTTTTATTCCCCCTTTATTATTGTTTAAACATATGTTTATATATGTATGCACATATTCACCCATCCATCCACCCATCCATCAATTGATCCAATTTCCCTATAAACATGAGAATTTTCACTTTACTAGAATTAGTACTGCCTCCCTCCCCCGTCACCAAGCAAACTTTGAATTTTTGACAGGAATGATCAACCATGTGTGTTGTGGTGGTTTAGTCACTAAGTTGTGTTCGGCTCTTGCAACCCCCATGGAAGGTAGCCTACCAGGCTCTTCTGTCCATGGGATTTCCCAGGCAAGAATACTGGAGTGGGTTGTCATTTCCTTCTCCAAAGGATCTTCCCAACCCAGGGATCAAACCAGAGTCTCTAGCACTGTAGGTGATCTCCTGCATTGCAGGCAGATTCTTTACCAACTGAGCCACCAGGGAAGCCCATATTTATTTAATGGTAAATTTATAAATTTACCAATACACATTGGAAAGAATAAATCTTGGGACAGCCAAGCTCAAACACTGAAACATAGGGAGCTTTAAAAAAATCAAAACACTATAGCACATTTCAGAGTCATTGTAGTTGAAAGTCAGCAACTATTGCTGGAATATCTTAATAAGAATTCCAGTAAGTCCTGAGCTTTTAGGTACTGTATATGAAATTGAGAAAAGAAGAAATAATTTATCTTCTGAGAGAATTTTAAGCATTAGAATCTGACTATTCTTAATGAAGTTTCCATGAGGCACCACAAGTTTGTATTTTTAAAGGCTAAATCTTTCCTCTTTTCTCCACTTTCTTTATATTTCTGGTGCTTCTTCGGGTCTCCACTGATGAGGCACCAGAGAAATGTCTCCTCTCTCTGAGTACTTGTGAAAGATATCCATGATTTTTATTTTCAAATACTTTTGAGAGAACTCTCTCCCTGAGCACAGTGTGTTTACTAGTATTAATTCAATTTTTTTCTTTGCATTTCAAAATGTGTGCATGCTAAGTCACTTCATTCATGTCTGACTCTTTGCGAGCCCATGGACTATACAGCCTGCCAGGCTCCTCTATCCATGGGGATTCTCCAGGCAAGAATACTGGAGTGGGTTGCGATGCCCTCCTTCAGTGATGTTCCCAGCCCAGGGATTGAACCCGTGTCTATTATGTCTCCTGAATTGGCAGGTGGGTTCTTTACCACTAGCACCACTTGAGAAGCCCCAGAATATGCATTCCCAATTTATCTGAAATTCTTTTTACTGATGAATTCGTAATACTGATTAAAATCATTTAATATAATTTTCTTAGTTATTCAATGATCTCTAATTTTTATTTTAGAGACAGATTCCATATTGTTTCAAGTATTAATAACATTTTCAATTTCATCCAGAAACCTGAAAGATAGCTCTTGTACATTAAGCAAAAAAATGAGTTCTATCAAACAGTACTCTAAAAATGTATGATCCAAGAGTAATTAAAACATATTTCTCACGGCCTTAAATTCTTGACTCCAAATTAGAGATAAAATTTTAAGCATGCAATTACTTGTATCAGAAATCCAGCTTATGTATATATGACAAACCTACAGCAAACATTATCCTCAATGGTGAAAAATTGAAAGCATTTCCCCTAAAGTCAGGAACAAGGCAAGGATGCCCACTTTCACCACTACTATTCAACATAGTTTTGGAAGTTTTGGCCACAGCAATCAGAGCTGAAAAAGAAATAAAAGGAATACAGATAGGAAAAGAAGAAGTAAAACTCTCACTGTTTGCAGATGACATGATCTTCTACATAGAAAACCCTAAAGACTCTACTAGAAAATTACTAGAGCTAATCAATGAATATAGTAAAGTTGCAGGATATAAAATTAACACACAGAAATCCCTTGCATTCCTATACTCCAATAATGAGAAAACAGAAAGAGAAATTAAGGAAACAATACCATTCACCATTGCAACACAAAGAATAAAATAGTTAGGAATATATCTACCTAAAGAAACAAAAGACTTATATATAGAAAACTATAAAACACTGGTGAAAGAAATCAAAGAGGACACAAAGAGATGGAGAAATATACCGTGTTCATGGATTGGAAGAATTAATATAGTGAAAAAGAGTATACTACCCAAAGCAATCAATAGATTCAATGCAATCCCTATCAAGCTACCAATGGTATTTTTCACAGAACTAGAACAAATCATCTCACAATTTGTATGGAAATATAAGAAACCTCGAATAGCCAAAGCAATCTTGAGGAAGAAGAATGGAACTGGAGGAATCAACCTGCCTGACTTCAGGCTCTACTACAAAGCCACAGTCATCAAGACAGTATGGTACTGGCACAAAGATAGAAATATAGATCAATGGAACAAAATAGAAAGCCCAGAGATAAACCCACGCACATATGGACACCTTATCTTCGACAAAGGAGGCAAGAATATACAATGGAGAAAAGACAATCTCTTTAACAAGTGGTGCTGGGAAAACTGGTCAACCACTTGTAAAAGAATGAAACTAGAACACTTCCTAACACCATACACAAAAATAAACTCAAAATGGATTAAAGATCTAAATGTAAGACCAGAAACTATAAAACTCCTAGAGGAAAACATAGGCAAAACACTCTCCGACATAAATCACAGCAGGACCCTCCATGACCCACCTCCCAGAATATTGGAAATAAAAGCAAAAATAAACAAATGGGACCTAATTAAAATTAAAAGCTTTTGCACAACAAAGGAAACTATAAGCAAGGTGAAAAGACAGCCTTCAGAATGGGAGAAAATAATAGCAAACGAAGCAACAGACAAACAATTAATCTCAAAAATATACAAGCAACTTCTGCAGCTGAATTCCAGAAAAATAAACGACCCAATCAAAAAATGGGCCAAAGAACTAAACAGACATTTCTCCAAAGAAGACATACAGATGGCTAACAAACACATGAAAAGATGCTCAACATCACTCATTATTAGAGAAATGCAAATCAAAACCACAATGAGGTATCATTTCACACCAGTCAGAATGGCTGCTATCCAAAAGTCTACAAGCGATAAATGCTGGAGAGGGTGTGGAGAAAAGGAAACCCTCTTACACTGTTGGTGGGAATGCAAACTAGTACCACTATGGAGAAGAGTGTGGAGATTCCTTAAAAAACTGGGAATAGAACTTCCATATGACCCAGCAATCCCACTGCTGGGCATACACACCGAAGAAACTAGAATTGAAAGAGATGCGTGTACCCCAATGTTCATCGCAGCACTGTTTACAATAGCCAGGACATGGAAGCAACCTAGATGTCCATCAGCAGACGAATGGATAAGGAAGCTGTGGTACATATACACAATGGAATATTACTCAGCCATTAAAAAAACTACATTTGAATCAGTTCTATTGAGATGGATGAAACTGGAGCCCATTATACAGAGTGAAGTAAGCCAGAATGAAAAACACCAATACAGTATACTAATGCATATATATGGAATTTGAAAGATGATAACGATAACCCTATATGAGAGACAGAATAAGAGGCACGGATGCATAGAACAATCTTAGGGACTCTGAGGGAGAAGGTGAGGGTGGGACGTTCTGGGAGAATAGCATTGAAACATATATATTATCATATGTGAAACAGAACACCGTTCCATGTTCGATGCATGAGACAAATGCTCAGGGCCGGGGCAATGGGATGACCCAGAGGGATGGGATGGGGAGGGAGGTGGGTGGGGGTCCAGGAAGGGGAACACATGTAAACCCATGGCTGATTCATGTCAATGTATGGCAAAAACTATTACAATATTGTAAAGTAATTAGCCCCCAACTAAAATAAATATTTGTATTTAAAAAATATATTAAAAAATAAAGAAAGAAAGAAAGAAAGAAAAAGAAATCCAGCTTAAATGATCTGTATGGTGAAACTTGCTGTTGAGGAAAGGTTGTGACACTTTTCTGGTTTGTATATTATCTTAAAAATAGATTGCATTGAGGTTACACATTTACCTTTGAGCAATAAATTAGATTACATAAGTGCATCTTTCGTAATCTAAAGACAAAAATTAGTGAAAATGACCCAGTGGTCTAAGAAAATCATTCTGCCTAAAGTGAAATTGGTTTTTTTTTTCCCCTTGGAAACTAAAGTAAGAAACATACTTAGTTCATATTTGTTTTTCTTTCCTTCACAGTTTGTTTTACTTATATAAAAATGTAATAGAAGTTTCAGAAAATTGTATATTTCTATATGTTTTTACTCTTTGCCTGAGGGAGTTCACATTATTGTGGTGTTGCAGTGTGTCTCCACATAACAACTAGCAGCTTCATACAGATTATATTCATTGCCTATATTGCCTGTTCAGAGAAGTTGGACAGTTTCTTTTAGCATTATCTCTTGCTATGCTTGGAATGTTGCTTTTATATCTCAAAATTTGTCTTACATTTTCAATATATATTTCTAGTTACATTACTCAGTCTTTGGTTATCAGATGCTCTAGCTCATGTATACATTGTTGTTGTTTAGTTGCTATGTTGTGTCTGACTCTTTTGCATGGGATTCTCCAGGCAAGAATACTGGAGTGGGTTGTCATTTTATTCTCCAGGGGATCTTCCCAACCCAGGGATCAAATCCACTTCTCCTGCATTGGCAGGTGGATTCTTTACCACTGAGCCTTCAGGGAAGCCCCATGTATACGTTATGAAACCACAATTCCAAACAGACCCCACAGCTTCAATATCAGAATCAGCATCATTCTGATATTTACACTTTGTAAAATAATATCTTCAGCGAGATGCATTAATCAATATAAACAATAGATGTTTTCCACTATCTACTGTGGCTTGACATGCAAGTCATGAAACTTTATGTCAACAAAATGGTACATCACATACAGGCACATCTAATAGAAGTTTTTGAGGTAATGTTTTGACAAACTACATAAACCAGAAATACCTTACATAAACTTGAGTGTTCTAACAAGGATGGAGTTGAGAATAGGCAATGAGAGTAAGACAGTAAAGAGGACCAGTATAGCACCAGTAATTAACATATTCACTTAGAAATGAGATATTCCTGAGTATTACTGTAGTAGTCAAATCAGTTAAGACTAACCATATATAGTGAATGAAAACAATTCATGATGCTTCATGCTAAAGTAGATATCAAACTAGGTAGAATTTTACTTTCTTTACAGTATTCATTTAGATTTATAACATTTAAATTCCTCTTTATCTCTGATCCTTCTTTCAATTATTCTTGAGTTAATTCACGAACTGTCCTTCTAAAAATTCTTCAGTGAACAAGGAAATGCATTCTTCATCTTGACTTGCATTGTTTTGTCACCATCCTTGCCAGACCTTGTTTGGAATTGTGGTTTCATAATGTATACATGGGGCTTCCCTGATGGCTCAGTGGTAAAGGATGGTGACAAATTATTATGAACACATAATATATTTTTGTACAACGAAACCAATAAGGGATATATGCTGGACTTGTTGAAACACTGAGAAAGAAAAGCTTGCAAATTCCTCACTGCATTTTTTTCTTTTCAGGGATTTAGTCTGTCCCAAATCCTGAGAGGTAAGTTAAAAGAGAGTTGCTTGCCGTTGTGTGTAAATTAGTCTTAAATTACTTTTTAAATGCCCCAAGATATTGATTTTTTTTGAAATACTATTAAAAAATTTTATTTATTTATTTATTTTTTAAATTTACAATATTGTATTTGTTTTGCCATACATTGACATGAATCCACCATGTGTGTACCTGTTTTCCCCTTCCAGAAAGAGACCCAAATATTGATTTTAAAAGCCCTTGATTTTTCAGAAGCATAATTTACCCTTTTGGAAGTTTCAAATCAACCTCAGAAAGATATAAAATTATTTACTCTACACTATAGAAGGCTTATTTATTACACAAAAAGGTGCCAACATCTGGTGTTTTCCTTATAATTAGTTCTAAAACAAAGAAACTAATTTACTCTGATGACTGAGACAGTCATGCTATACAATATCAGCACTCATCCCTTTTTCTTGCAGTCTCTCTAAAGCATTCAATAGTTTTTCAACTGAAATAAATTATGTAGGCCTCAAATTTTGATGAGAAATTTAGTGTGAATATTGATCTGTTTTTGTACCAAATGAAAGATCTTTAAAATTGACTTTGATTTTTGAGATTAAAAGTACTTGGAGTTGGTTTTTAAGTTTCATAGGAATTACATCCTCAGAATTTGTACATTGAATGGGTTAGGCCTTTCTCGTCTCAGATTTCCAGTGGTAGCTAGTTTACTTCAAACTACTGACCATGATCCCCTGGAGCCAAATGGAATATATTAACTCTCTTAAAGCTCCAAGAAACCATTTGTTGGGTTAAAATTCATGGGAAGTAATAACACCATAGCCTTCCCTAGTGACTCAGTTGTAAAGAATCCACCGCTAATGCAGAAGATGTAGGAGACGTGGGTTCAGTCTTTGTGTTAGGAAGATCCTCTGGAGAGGAAAATGGTAACCCACTCCAGTATTCTTGCCTGGAGAATCCCATGGACAGTGTAACTTGGCAGGCTATGGTCCATAGGGATGCAAAGTGTTGAATACGACTGAAGCGACTTAGCACGCATTCATACACGTGTTATCAGTAACATTATGTTAGAAGAACCAATCTATGTAAGCAACTTGTTCTTAATTATTTATTCATAGAATAAGATTTAATAAAAATGGCTTATTCTGTAATAACATTTCTCTTGTCAAATACTGAGAAGATAATTGGAAAGCAAACAAGTGGAGAGACATAATCCATAGATTATGAACTCATTAATTCAACAAGTAATCATGGAATGCTAACTATAGTCCAAGTATTGTCACAGGTGCTGGGAACACCTTTATCATCTATAATCAGTCATTTATTGATACATTCCTAACTATTCCCTTACACTAGGCTGTTTATTCACAAATAAGATGGTATTCACTCCACTCCTAAATATTCCGTTAAAAAGTATTCTTATTCAGCATTTTTTCCCCTCTGGGCTAAAAATATCACTTACACATGTAACATCTTATTTTTCTCCTTAACTATGGATTCAACAAGAAAAGTACCAGGATGCTTAAAACTTCCTGTACAGAAAATCTTCCCCTGGGCTTCCCTGGTAGCTCAATGGTAAAGAATCTGCCTGCCAATGCAGGAGACATGGGTTTGATCCCTGGTCTGGGAAGATTCCACCTGCCATGAAGCAACTAAGCATGCACACTGCAACTATTGAGCTTGTACTCTAGAGCCTGGGAACCACAACTACTGAGCCCACATGCCCTAGAGTCCAGTGCTTCCCAACAAGAGAAGCTACCACAATGAGAAGCCAAAGCACCACAACTAGAGAGTAGCCCCTGCTTGCTGCAACTAGAGAAAAGCCCCCACAGCAATGAAGACCCAGAACAGCCAAAAATAAATAAATACAAACATTTTAAAAAGCTGGAAGAAAAATATGTGTAATAAGCCATTGGAAAAAAAGAAATCCCCCCCCAAAATAACCTTTACTATGATGTTTGCAATCACAAAAAATGTTCTTAATTTCCTTCTCCCCAGGCACATTTGAAATCTGTACAAGTGACTATTTTGAAAAGCTAAAAAAAAAAAGAAAGAAACACAAAAAACAAAAACATTGTATTAAATAGTTCACTATTAAGTCGATCATTGATAACATAGTTTTATTAATTTGTACTAATTATCTTGGGCTAGAAAATGAATAATAACCTACTTTTTAATGCTTTGTCACTGATTTAAGCTGTTCAGTTTTTTGGCTCCTCCTTGCAAGCCTAAAATATTAGAAGTATACTAAATGTAGCTAAAAATCAAAAATACAAGATTGAAAAATTTACCCAGCTGTTTGTGTTTAAATAAAGATTACCTTTCCTTTATAGTTTTCAACCCTGCTTTTTATGTCCTGAATTTACAGAGTTGTTTTGACTGATCTGCAGAGTCCTAACATGTATGTTTTATCTGTACCTAGCCACAATTACTCCTTTTCTTTATACTGACTAGCTTTTTGGAAATAGTAATAATTTAAATACTTGAATATTTTCCCAAAGTGTATAAAATGCTTATATTTGAAGTTTTTAGCTTCTATACATATTTCATGATTTATTCTCAATCAAAGTATTTGCAAAGGTCTTAACACTGACACTTCAGGTTTACAAATTCAAATGAAAACTGGCAATGGGGGAAAAGGAATAGAGAGCACATATGGTAAAATAATTACCAATGGATTGATAAGTATTTTAAATTTTATTTGAAGTTGCTTCCTTTTCATATATTTTATGATCACAATGATGTAAAACAAGTAGGCTCATAAAATATGAAAAATTATATTCAGTTAGTTTTTTTTTTCTTTTGTCAATTTAAATGAAGAATATATCATTAACACTTTTCAAATTTTAGGTACATATATATCAATAAGATGTGCATTTTTATTTTTCTAGTAGATTTAAGCTTTTACATGCTATAGATATTTTTTGTCAAGCTCATATAACTCATACCATTTTTAACCAAGGATGTTCATCACAGCATTGTTTACAAACGTAGAAAACATTGAAAATCATATAAATCTCATTTAATAATAAACTGCTTAGATAAGATATAGTACATCCACATAATGGAATGCTATGTAATCACTAATTGATGATACAGATTGGTATTTATTGACATGAACAGATGATTATGTTTTGGCTTAAAATTAAAAAAAAAAACAATACATATAGTATGTTTTCTTTCTTTTTTTTTTTTTTTATAAAACAGTGTGTGTATACATAGGAGAAAAGGCATGAAAGGATAAGCACACACTTAAAAAGTTAATAGTGGTTGTCTTGGAACTCTGGGAATCTTACTTCCTTCTTTATAAGTTTCTGCATCGTTGTACATTTTTTTACAAGGAGCATGTATTATGTTTATAATCAATAAAAAACATAATTTCCATTTGAAAATGTTTGATAATGATTATACAAGTCATCTGTAGATAAACAATTACATGAAAACACGTTATTCTCATTATTTTATGGGCAAAGAATTAACAGAAGTGTTAAAAATTATATATTTATATTGTTTTATGTATGAAAGATTTCTACATAAAGTAATAAAAATCAACTGAGAATAGAGATAAAACATTTTCTTATGATTGGATTTGTGGTATGAGTGAATGCTATTTTTAAAATGTAATAATTTAAGTTTTACATAAATTAAGTATTTATTTCTCTAACTCCAAAATGGATTTGAGCTGGCATATATTAAAAGAAACGCAATCCCAAAGAAAAGGGTTTCCCAGGTGGTGCAGTGGTAAAGAATCTGCCTGCCAATGCAGGAGACACAAGAGACATGGGTTCTATCCCTGGGTCAGGAAGATCCCCTGGAGCAGGAAATGGTAACCCACTCCAGTATCCTTGCCTGGAAAATCCATGGACAGAGGAACCTGGTGGGCTACAGTCCATGGGGTCGCAAAGAGTCGAAGATGACTAAGTGACTGAGCAGAGCAGCAGCACAATCCAAAGAAAATAAGAAAGTAAGTGTAATACAGATTGAAAGGTAGATGGGTGTGGTCAAGAGGGAACTACAACTGAAACACAGAAAATCCATAATATAGAAGTCACAGGGCAAATAATATAACTGCAACATAGAACAGAATATTTTGTCATAACTTCCAAGCAGCTAGACAAAAACAGAACCATACTGGATTAAGAGATCTCATATGATAGATGGAGGCATGCTACTTAATCAAGAGAGAGGACCTTTTCCTTAATTTTGAAACACCTGTGAATATTATCTTGTGAATATATTCAACAATTTACAAGAGGTAATGACAAGTTTAATAGAAGTTGTTCTTCAAAGTAGTTTTCAACATCATTACATCGAGTGTTTACCTTCTATATTGACAGGACAAAGACTGAAGGTAATCCTAAAATTAACTATAGACAAAGGCAATTCAGTATTGTTATTCACCTTTTTTGTTAATTAAACACAATCCAAATACACCTACTAAAGAGTTTAGCAAAACGAGTGATAAGAATGTTCCTTAGCCTGTCTTCAAATATTAAATCTCTCAGGAAAGGTTTTTAAGATGAAACTTAGAATTTAAAAAATCAATCTTTAAAGTGTTAATCTTCTAATGTACTGATTGATAAAGTACCAATATGCTTATTGAAGTTATAAAGTTAATAGTGGAAACTCTCAAAACTTACTCAAATCCACTATGAAGTCTGTGGTATGCCCGCAGTATAATACAAAAGGGAAAAATATATAAATAAATAAAAAGAAAAAAGCTCACATTTTTAAAAAGGAATATTCATTTTAAATAATAATTTAAAGTGAAATTATGCATAAACATTAACTGGATCACATACACTTTCCCCTGCTCTACTGATTTCTCAAAAAGCAAGTTAGAAGTTTTCACTGTGATAGACTTAATGAAATTTCATTTCATTTGGAGAAATGAAATTTAGTAGTATTAGTGAAATAAAGAAGGTCATATACTCAATTACCTCACCTTGATTGGTTTAGGACAAGTGTGTGGAGGAATAAACTTTATTCTATATATTCCTAAGGATATTATATCGAAAAATAGTACAAAACGACCGTTTTACAATTAGAAATTATGTTCTTCACTAAAATGAACAAGGCTTTCTGGTTTCACTTTTTTTTTTTTTCAAAAGAAAGTATTCACTTAAAAAAACCTGTTAATTGACATAAAATAACCTCTTATCACAAAGTAGCCCAAACTAAGTAGGCACCAGCTTAAGGCTGAAACAAATTGAGCATTCTTATCCTCACCACCTGCGTCTGGCCTGGCCCAGAGTGACCTGCACGGGCTTGGAGCCCACTATGCGACCATTCATTTCATCTACTGCTTTGGTAGCCTCTTCAAAAGAGGAGAAGCAGACAACGCCAAACCCTTTGGCTTGCCCCACCTCCACCATCACTTTGGCCCGACTAATTGATCCAAAGGAAGAAAATTCCTCCTTCAGCTTTTCATCATCAATGGTCTCATCCAGGTTCTTAATATAGATAGGCACCCCTGGAGGCCGACTTTTTTCTTTTAATCTCAGCCGCTCAAATCTTCTCCTTAACTCAGCAAGACGTTCAATTTTCTTCTGTGCTCGCCCTACATAGAGCACTTTCCCATCGACGGACTTTCCATGCAGGTCTAACACAGCCTTTTGGGCAGCCTCATGTGTCTCATATCTCACAAATCCAAAGCCTTTCGATTTCCCACTGGCATCTCTTATTACCTTAACACTCTCAGTTGGTCCATACTCACTGAAAAGTTCCTTCAGTTTGTCGTCATCCATGTCATCGCCAAAGTTTTTAACGAAAACATTAGTGAAAGTCGCTCTATCCCTAGTTCTAACTTCAGCAGCCCTCTCTTCTGGAAATTTGAATCGGCCCACGTACACCTGGCGGTTGTTGAGCCGCACTCCGTTCATGTGCCAGATGGCCCTATTGGCAGCGGCCAGGCTGTCAAAGTGCACATAGGCATAACCCTTAGAGCCATTGTCATCGCATACGACTTTGCAGGAGAGAATGCTCCCAAAAGCTGAAAACAGATAAAAAAGGGCCCTGTTGTCAATGGATTTGTCCAGGTTTTTGATGAATATATTTCCAATTCCAGACTTTCTTAAGCGGTCATCTGGCTGAGACCACATTAGACGGAATGGTTTGCCGTTAATCAAATCAAAATTCATGGTGTTCAGTGCCCACTCAGCATCCGCAGGAAAGCGGAAGTTAACGTAGCCATAGCCCAGGGGGCTGCGGGTCACGGGGTCACGGCA
The DNA here is from genome assembly GCF_054371585.1 of Giraffa tippelskirchi. Classification (NCBI taxonomy): domain Eukaryota; kingdom Metazoa; phylum Chordata; class Mammalia; order Artiodactyla; family Giraffidae; genus Giraffa; species Giraffa tippelskirchi. Next base: position 69,276,046 of record NC_137289.1, read on the forward strand.
GATTCGGGTGAAGCGCAGAGGTCCAGCAGGCCTAAACTTTTTATATAACATGTCCTCTGTAACATCTGGGTCCAAGTCACCCACATACAGGGCAGCCTTGAGGTACTTCTTTTTCTTGCCAGCAGGATTAGGCTCCCCACTCCCCATCTCTCTGAACACAGGGAGCAGGCTCTCTTGGGAGAGAAAAAAAGGCTGCTTTCTCTAAGCTATGGGCCAAACAGCTGTTCACAAACAGAAAAAAGCCAAGGCGAAGAAAGCTAAAAGCAGACTCAGAATCACTGTTGAGGCTGAGAAAATGAAGTTCAGAAACAGCTGGTCAGCAGGCTCAGAACAAACGCATCAGACAAAACAGCACCCCAATAACAAATCCATTCTCCCTAAGGGGGCTTAGAATTTCCACCCATCAGATCTAAAATCAGTTTCAAAAGCCAGTAGTAGGAAAGAAATGTCCCTTTCCCCGCTAAATAGTAAGAAATCACCAAGCAGCTGGCTGGCTCCCCACATCTAGCCTTGCCGACAGAGGCCTCACGACCAATTTTCTGCATAAAAATAGGCCTCAAGCTCCTGTGGGTTTAAAATGATAACAACAAGGGCAGGGGCCGAACGTGTATTCCTCCGCCGGCTGCCTGGCCGGTCTCAGGCGGGCTCGCGGCTAACTAAGGCCGCGCTACAGACACTCAGCGTCTGCGAAAGGGCAAACTGGACACCTGGTGGGCTGCGGCCAGGCAGGCTGCAAGCAGCGAATCGCACAGAGAGACAGACAGACAGACACACGCGCGGGGGACCGGAGACCGCCCAGATACCCAAGATGCCCACTGGGTACGGACCGAGTGACGCGCGGTGATTTCGGCAGCCTGAGACTCGCGGCGGGTCCGGAGGAACTGACTGGCGGACGCGCACTGGGTCAGCTCAGACGCGAGGCGGTTCCGGACAGATGCGGGGCGGAGTCAGGAGAGAAGGGCAGATGCCCCGCGGGCGGGCAGAGCGCAGACGGATGGACAGGGCTTGTTCCCCGCAGGACAGACCAACCCCGGGACTAAAAAGCCTGTAGCTGTGGTGGGGCGAGCGGGCGGGCGGGGCGCAAGGAAACCCGGAACCGTGCTAAGGAACTTCCCGCTTCTTCCCCCTTGCTCTCTGCCAAGATGTTAAAGGAAAAAAAAAAGAGAGAGAGATTGAAAAGGTTTCTAGATTTTTTCTTAGTTTTGAAAATTTATTTATTAATTTAAAATATTACGTTTAGGCTGCTGACCCCAAAATCAAGTCAAAGGAGGTGACGACCTAGGTGGAGAGAACTGTCAAGTTGTTTTTGTAATTTTTTTTTTTTAAACGAGTTCCCTAAATCGTTTCTGCTTAGGAAATAAGATATAGGTTGCATACTTTCCTGAGTGGATTGGAAGTCAATTGACAGCTGTACTGGACTCCCAGTCCAGAGCTAAATTATCACAGGGTCAAATAAAACACATGCCCATCTTGTGGTTGGCTTTTATTCTTACTCCATTAAACTTCAGCATAATGGTAGCATTATCCCGAGGTAATAGGCAGAGTTCTTTTCGCTGCTCCAGTAATACTAAGGTTTTAATGATTCAGTTCAGTTCAGTTCAGTTGCTCAGTCATGTCCGACTCTTTGCGACCCCATGAATCACAGCACGCCAGGCCTCCCTGTCCATCACCAACTCCCGGAGTTAACCCAAACTCATGTCCATCGAGTCGGTGATGCCATCCAGCCATCTCATCCTCTGTCGTCCCCTTCTCCTCCTGCCCCCAATCCTTCCCAGCATCAGGGTCTTTTCCAATGAGTCAACTCTTCGCATGAGGTGGCCAAAGTATTGGAGTTTCAGCTTCAACATCAGTCCTTCCAATGAACACCCAGGGCTGAGGATGGACTGGTTGGATCTCCTTGCAGTCCAAGGAACTCTCAAGAGTCTTCTCCAACACCACAGTTCAAAGCATCAATTCTTCGGCGCTTTAATGATTGGAGAGCCATAAACTGACTTTTAATGGTACTTAGTGAGTGGCTCAGCTGGTAAAGAATCCGCCTTCAATGCGGGAGACCTGGGTTCGACCCCTGGATTGGGAAGATCCCTTGGAGAAAGGAAAGGCTACTCACTCCAGTATTCTGGCCTGGAGAATTCCATGGACTATCCATGGGGTCGCAAAGAGTCTGACACGACTGAGCAGACTTTCACTTTCAGTGCCAGAAAAAGTTGAGGGTGTGCTGCCTCCATAATCACGAATTACAAAATCTTAAAGAGATAAAAACTATAATAATAAATGTTCACAGGTGAAATCAACACATAAATATATAAGCACTTTACATAATTAGTAATTTCAACGTTAAACCATTGCAGGGGACAATGCTATAAGATTAGACTCAACTCAGAGCTTTCCCAAGATCTCTCTTTACAGTTTGTGGGAAACTGTTTTGGGAGAGGACTGTTACCTTTTCTTCAGAAACTCTCCAATGTCTGTAATGAACAACTCAGTCAGCCCGTTCCTCAAGACTTCCCCTCAAAAAGAAAATTCAAACAAAACATGTCAGTACAGTTAGACTGGAAAGGATCCTGGGGGAAAATTATGCAAGAGAAGGTGTGTGTATGTGCTCAGGGGTTAAGTCCTGGCTGACTCTTTGTGACCCCATGGACTGTAGCCCTCCAGGATCCTCTGTCCATAGGATTTTCCAGGCAAGAATATTGGAGTTGGTTGCCATTTCCTCCTCCAGGGGAACTTTACCCCAAAGGATGATGTGTTAAGAAGACATTCCTAGAATAAAAGGCTAAATTCATCTGTTGTTTCATTTTTTATAGTTTCTATTAGACAGTATAGTTGACTGAAGATGACAGTTTACCCTCATTATTTGCTCAAATATTTTCTAATTTTCTTTACTGAGCTCTTTTGCTTACTTTCTAGGATACTTGCTTAGCTAAGACATGGAGACTGTGAGAAAAAGCAAATACAAATTAAAAAAATGTTATAGAGATAGACTAATATAAAAACTGGTCTTAAAATAGCACCACATTGACCAACATGTAGAAACACTTGTGAACACGTGCTTACTTTATTGTCCTTAGAACATAAACTTTATAAACATCTTTCCTCATAATCTTAATTAACAATGGGCTAGAATTTGTTTTTATTTTTCTGATTTAAAACTATTACGTTACCAAAAATGCTGTATTAAAATAGCAACATAAAGCCAAGAGAATAATTCCCACAGTATTATCACTAAAATAAAATCAACATTTAATTTTGTGATGGTCTAAATACTGTCCCTATTCCAATTCATTTGTATGTATTTTCTCTAATATTATAGATGAAATGGGGTTGTTGAAAATAATTATTTTCAAAATCACCTCTTCTCTATACTTAACAGCCATTTGGGGGTCATTGCAATGTAAACATTCTAAACTAGGGCTTCCCAGGTGGTCGCTAGTGGTAAAGAACCTGCTTGCCAGTGCAGGAGACATAAGAGATAGTCAGTTTGATCCCTGGGTTGGGAAGGAAATGGCTAACCTACTCCAATATTCTTACCTGGAGAATCCCATGGACAAAGGAGCCTGGCGGGCTACAGTGCATAGGGTCGCAAAGAGTCAGACGTGACTGAAGCGACTTACACAAAATAAAAAACTATATTGGACATTTTATCAGATCAAAAATCAGAAATTTAGAACCATTGTGAAACAAGTGAATTTTAATAGAGTTCCCTCTGCAAAGCAGAGGTTTATGGGGAAAGGGAAATCATTTCATCTATAATTTATTTAATCATTTTAATATTTATATTGGAAACTGTCTCTGGAATAAAAATCAGATGTAGGACATTTCTCTGACATTTTTATTATATATGAAAGGCAAGTTTATAGTCCACACAAACCTGATTCATATGTTAAGTCCATTAAAAATCCCTGCCCAGATTCCTAAGGCAGTTGATTGAGCATATCTGAGTCTTTCTAAATCTGAGAAATATTTCGCATGAGGAAGGACTCCTGGACAACTGACGTTCTAAGTGCATCTCACCAAATTGTTGTGTACAGTTGGTAGTAATGTGTCAGCATGAGTGGAAAAAGAGAACTGGAAAAAGAGAGCTGGAAATATTTATTTTTCAGCCTTGTCTTAGCAGGCACTTGATCCTGTGTTTCCCATTAAAAGTCTGACTTGTGCAAGTTGCTGGGACTTCACAATGAAAATAAACTTCCTGCTCTCTAGAATGAAGTCTGGGATGACTGAACAAAATATTATAAAGTAAAATCTTTATTAAATAGAACTTGCCTCATATTTTTTTAGACAAAGAAAGGAAAATTGCAAAAAAAAAAATGGCATTAAGAATGTAGTATCAGCAGGCATTTCTACAATAAGTTTTGGAGCCAGTAATAGGTCTTTTACTCTATTTCCAAAAATTTTATCCTGATCCATGAGTGTTCATGCTCTGGATGATAATCCTGAAGGCCCTTTGATAATATTTATTATCATAGAAAGATTAAACTGTGTTTATTAGAATGTACTTACTAAAGTGAGCAAGTAAATAAAACTGGAAAAGCTTCAACAGAATTTACAATGAGACAGGATTTATGCTAAATTGTCAATAAATCAGGATATCATATTCCTCAGTATTTTACCAAAATTTCAGTATTTTAAATTATAACACTATAGTTTAGATATTTATTCAAATGCTGTAGCTATAATTCATACATTTATGACTCTAGGTAGTGTATTGGAAATTAAGATGCTTTTAAATAAAATAATTTTATATAAAACTCTAAATAGACTGGATGTTTAATGCCTAGTAATTGCATAAATTTACATTGTAGTATTCCATGGGTTCATTTTAAACTAATAGGATCCAATTAAAAGAGCACCCTAAGGAGACACCTAACTAAACCTAAATATATGTTAAGTTGTTTAAGTTGTTAAGTTGCTAAATAAACAAAGTGATAAAATATAGCCTTCTCCTACTCCTTTCCTAATTTTGAACCAATCACTTGTTCCGTGACTGGTTCTAACTGTTGCTTCTTGACACGCATGCAGGCTTCTCAGGAGACAGGATTCTGCTTAATTTTTTTTTTTAATATATTGAACATATATTTATTTAATCTGTTATTAAATAAACATTTTTGTATGATTTTAATACTCAGATTTATTCACTGTTGAATGCATGATTTTTTTAATTCAACAGGGATTTATTTAATGAGAGAAATGAAAAAAGAAAAACTGTTAAACTTTCAGATGTACGAGCTGGGTTTTGAAGAGGTAAAGGAACCAGAGATCAAATTGCCAACTTTGTTGAATCATGCAGAAAGGAAGGGAGTTTGAGAAGAAGATCTGTTATACTCCTGCTTCATTGACTACACTAAAGCTTTTGACTGTGTGGATCACAACAAACTGTGGAAAATTCTTAAAGAGATGGGAATATCAGACCATCTGACCTGTCTCTTGAGAAACTTGTATACAGGTCAGGAAGCAACAGTTAGAACTGGACATGGAAAAACAGACTGGTTCCAAATAGGAAAAGGAGTACGTCACGGCTGTATATTGTCACCCTGCTTATTTAACTTATATGCAGAGTACATCATGAGAAACGCTGGGCTGGAAGAAACTCAAGCTGGAATGAAGATTTCCGGGAGAAATATCAATAGCCTCAGACGTGCAGATGACACCACCCTTATGGCAGAAAGTGAAGAAGAACTAAAGAGCCTCTTGATGAAAGTGAAAGAGGAGAGTGAAAAAGTTGGCTTAAAGCTCAACGTTCAGAAAACTAAGATCACGGCATCTGATCCCATCACTTCATGGGAAATAGATGGGGAAACAGTGTCAGACATTATTTTTTTGGGCTCCAAAATCACTGCTGATGGTGATTGCAGCCATGAAATTAAAAGATGCTTACTCCTTGGAAGGAAGGTTATGACCAACCTTGATAGCATATTTAAAAGCAGAGACATTACTTTGCCAACAAAAGTCCATCTGGTCAAGGCTATGGTTTTTCCAGTGTTCATGTATGGGTGTGAGAGTTTGACGGTGAAGAAAGCTGAGCGCCGCACAATTGATGCTTTTGAACTGTGGTGTTGGAGAAGACTCTTGAGAGTCCCTTGCACTGCAAGGAGATCCAACCAGTCCATCCTAAAGGAGATCAATCCTGGGTGTTCATTGGAAGGTCTGATGTTGAAGCTGAAACTCCAAAACTTTGGCCACCTCATGCGAAGAGTTGACTCATTGGAAAAGACCCTAATGCTGGGTAGGATTGGGGGCAGGAGGAGAAGGGGACGACAGAGGATGAGATGGTTGGATGGCATCACTGACTCAATGGACATGGGTCTGTGTAGACTCCGGGAGTTGGTGATGGACAGAGAGGCCTGGCATGCTGCAGTTCATGGGGTCGCAAGGGGTCGGACACAACTGAGTGACTGAACTTGACTGAATAACCAATCTAGACAGTGTATTAAAAATTAGAGACATCACTTTGCTGACAAAGGTTTGTACAGTCAAAGGTATGGTTTTTCCAGTAGTCATGTACGGATGTGAATGTTGGACCAAAAGGCTGTTCCCCAAAGTATTGATGCTTTTGAATTGTGTTCTGGAGAAGACTACTGAGAGTCCCTTGGACTTAAAGGAGAACAAACCAGTCAGTCCTAAAGGAAATCAACACTGAATGTTCATTGGAAAGACTGTTGCTAAAGCTGGAGCTCCAATACTTTGGCCACCTGATGGGAAGAACTGACTCCTTGGAAAAGACCCTGATGCTGGGAAAGATTGAAGGCAAAGGGAGAAGGAAGTGGTAGAGTATCAGATGGCTAGATAGCATCACCGATTCAATAGACTTAAATTTGAGTAAACTCCAGGAGATAGTGGAGGACAGAGGAGTCTGCCGTGTTCTAGTCCATACACAAACCTCACATCCTTTGATTAAAAATCCTGATACAGTTATTTCACTTGACCTAGAACAATCAATAAAATAATTTTTAAAATGTAAACTTTAAGGTTTATTTTTATTTTCCATATTAACTGTGGGAAAATACACATCACATTTGTCATCCTAATGATCTTAAAGTGAATGATTCAGTGGCCTTACATTCACATTGCTGTGCAAACTACATCACTATCGACCTCCAGAACACTTCATCATGCCAGACTGAAACACTGTACCCATTAATTCATGCTTTTGGATGACACAAAATATGTTAAGCTATTTTTGGATCTTGGGCATTAAAGCTGCTTTTAGTTATTTTATTGTCTCAGCACAATGTTATAATAAGCATCCTTTTTCACCTATTTTCATATATTATTACTCATTTCTATTAACTAGATTCTCAGAAGTGCGGATCGTACACTTAAATGGTATGTGTATTATTAAATATATACTGACAGGCTTATGTAAAAAATGTTGATGCAATTTACTTATTTTACCAATAACATAGAAATTTAGAAGAAATGGCTAATTCTTAGCAAAATGTACCCAATATCTCAGTCATGTCCAACTCTTTGTGACCCCACGGGCTATAGACCACCAGGCTCCTCTGTCCATGGGATTATCCCATCAAGAATACTGGAGTAGGTTGCCATTTCCTCCTCCAGGTGATCTTCCCAATCCAGGGATCAAACCTGCTTCTCCTGCAGCTCCTGCATTGACAGACAGATTGTTTACCACTGAACCTGCTGGGAAGCCCTCTAACGAAATAGGAATTACCAAATTTGATTCAAAGGAAAAGTGGTAGAACAATTGCTATAGAACAGATTAGAGAATGATTATATATATGCTATTAAAAAAAAACAGGCACAGGTGATTTTATAGTCAAGTATTATTATATAATCTTTAAGAGAATACATGTAATGCTAATGCTATTCAAACTATTCTCAACTGTAAAATCTCACTAATTCACTTTTATAAAATTGTCTCCAAGAGAGACTTCATAAACCTAGCTCATGTTTTCAAACCAAAATAAAGGTATAAATTGATGCTCAGTCCATTTGCTGATAAGACTTGGATATATATTGTCTCAGCTGTGTGTATGTGTGGGTGTGGGAGTATGCAAATTGTAGGAGCTGGGTGAAGTCTTATATAATAAGAATTCAGAAGGGGATACATGATGGGAAGAAAATTAAATACTGGTTTAAAATATCAAAACAAATAAAACATATTCCAGATACTGACCATCATATATTGCATTTTTTTCCTTTCCTTCAGGACAATCTGTTCAGAAATGTGAAACATGGAGAACAGCTCTTCACAGATAAGGTAAACTGAACATTTATATAAGCAGATGATTGAGGAAAATTCTCTCCTTGCCTTTTCTGGCATAATGTTTCAAATGTAAAACAATACATTATTGGTTAATGTTTATCAATGGGAGGATCATTGCGCTTCTATCTTTTAAAACATTTCCCATTCAAATCCCTGTCTTATGGATACAGACACACTAAGTACTCAGATTATTCCTGTGAAAGCTGTTGGGACTTGTTGTTGTATCTTGTTTGTTCAACCATATTTATCATCATAATAAGTAACAGAAACCGTATGCCCATTTCGTTTTGAAATCAATCATTATCTTCATACTTTGATACATATAGCAGAGTTATATTAAGTGGAGATTAGATTTACAAGGTGAAGTACTTTTATTTTCCATTTCATCTTTAATTCCTTAGTATTTCTTTGCCACAATTTTAAATTTCAAATACACTCTTAAATATAAACTTCTTTCATTATAGAATTTCTTTCTATGTAATTCTTCTTTTGGAGTGAAATTGCATAACAGAAATATTAATACATTCATTAAAAAGCTATGACTATTTCCATCTTTTTTATTAAAATTATACATTTAATTCTTTACTGTGTCCTTTAAATTTAATTCTTGTGCAGTATCAGAGAGCCTAAATGACAAGACTAGTATCTGATGGTGTAAAAACTTGCAGAAACTCCCAAGGATTAAAGTAAACTAGTTCTTCTGATCTGGAGATAAGATACACATTCTAATTACTTTGATTTTCCTCAATCAAGAGTCATCAGTAATGCTCACTTTTTGATTTGCAGTGTAATCAAAATAATTATTCACTGACTTAGAGCAACACCTAAGCTCTAGCACATTTCCTTTAGAAATACAGTCCTCTTTTGAATATTTAAATTTGGATAAAAGGGATAAACCTACCACAAAATTTCAAAGGATATAAGGGGTCCTGGGATTCTTACTGTTAACTAAAGAATCCTGCTTGTGGCCCCAATTATTATCTGTTGTTTCTTTTCATAACATATTTAAGTCTTAATACTAGACTTTGGCTGCTGAAACAGTCTTGAAAATGATTTACTAATTTGACTGAAAAATCATTCATTAATAATGAAAGGACATTTCTCTTGATTAATTTATTTACCTATTTGTGGCTCCAGTGATATTGAAATGACCTTTAGAATGTTTGGATACATTATTCATCAACTTAAATGAGCTCTCTGTTTCAACCTGACGGCTAGGCATTTTGTGTTTGCTTCAACTCTCCCCTTTCCCCACCCCTCAAGACATTTATTTTTCTTCACATAACTGTTTCAAGAAGTTATCCAATTTTCAAGACATTTGATATATGATGGTATCCAGATATATTTTAAGGTTTATTTGTGGTTTATCCATTTTCTTAAATAAAATGTACTTTTTGAGGGTCCCCTATGTGACCAACCTAGATAGCATATTTAAAAGCAGAGACATTACTTTGCCAACAAAGATCCATCTAGTCAAGGCTATGGTTTTTCCAGTGGTCATGTATGGGTGTGAGAGTTGGATGGTGAAGAAAGCTGAGCGCCGCAGAATTGATGCTTTTGAACTGTGGTGTTGGAGAAGACTCTTGAAAGTCCCTTGGACTGCAAGGAGATCCAACCAGTCCATCCTAAAGGAGATCAGTCCTGGGTGTTCATTGGAAGGACTGATGTTGAAGCTGAAACTCCAATACTCCAATACTCTGGCCACCTCATGCGAAGAGTTGACTCATTGGAAAAGACCCTAATGCTGGGAAGGATTGGGGGCAGGAGGAAAAGGGGACGACAGAGGATGAGATGGTTGGATCGCATCACTGACTGGATGGACATGAATTTGGGTAAACTCCGGGAGTTGGTGATGGACAGGGAGGCCTGGCGTGCTGCAATTCATGGGGTTGCAAAGAGTCGGACACGACTGAGCGACTGAACTGACTGACCGATGTGCCAGACACTTTGGCACTGGTAATAGAATGTTGAGTAAGATACAGGTGGTCCCTGCTATACATTAGAGTTCATACGTTCTAGAGGGGGAATATCATAGACAAATAAAAAAGAAACAATTTGTGACAAGATCCACACATGTAACCCATGGCTGATTCATGTCAATGTATGGCAAAAACTATTGCAATAATGTAAAGTAATTAGCCCCCAACTAAAATAAATAAATTTATAAAAAAAAAAAAAAAGAAACAATTTGTGACAAGATCCATATGGGAAATGCTCAATTGAGTGTTGTGATAGTAGTAAATAGTGGGACACAGACTAGCACAGACTATTTTAAAATAAAAGGGACCTTCATAAGCTTTTTCAAATGAGCATCTATTTAACAAACATAAAATATTTAAGTGAAATTTATGTTGATATATATAATGAGAAATTATTACACTGAATGAATTCTGTAGGTCCCAGATAAGAAGTCATTTCACCTTCCCAGAATAGCGGTTGAGTGAGAAAGGATGTAGCTATATTGAAAACAGTATATGTTTAGAACTAATTTTTGTTCTTAGTATAGTTTACTAGCCATGGAAAGTATAGGTCAAGCATTAAATATGCCACCTCTATTAGACTTTTCCACGACTGAGTTCTTAGAAAGGTTGCAGAGAAGATAGAAGAAAACAATAATTATATGAATAATTGCTACAAGGAAATAGGAATGAAAATCTTTAAAATTACTTTATGATGTCTGCTCATTCATTTTCATAGATGGTGTTTTTGAAATTTTTTTTCTATAAATTTTGTATGACTCTTCCCCCCCTTTCCCTCCCCCTTTCTCCTTTTCCCTCATTTCCTTAATCATGCTAGACTGGTGATTCCTGATTTAGGACATAAAGATAAAGGTACTAAGTATGTGTCTTTGCGTTACTGAATTATTATATCCAGTCTAATTGTAAGTATTGTATAGTTACTACATTTGGAAAGATAAGTGCAGGTGTAAAAACCAAAAAGCAAAACAAAACAAAAGAAGAAGCCTAGAGAATAATCACTTTTGAACTTAATTGCTTCTACTTGGGCAGCCTCACAAAGGTCTAAAAAGAAAATAGCATCTAGCACTTATTCATTTTCCATTTCTTTACATTTCTTATTCCCTTCTTCTCTCTGCCTTTAAGAACACTTCTTCAAGACCTAGCTTAATCAGTCTTTCAAGATTGCCTATTCCATTTTTGGCCCGTTTAAATACTTCCTTCTTCTCTTTTAACTATCTTCCAATCTTTTTTTTTATCATTTGACCATGTTCATTCTTATATATGGGTCCTTGGACTTCTTTTCTGGATGAAGTATATGATCCTGGGGAATAAATTCTAAATTTTATAATGAAAAAAATCACTTTTCTCTTCTTGTTCATTTGAATTGAATTCAAACGACCTAGAGTGAATTGAATTGAAAAGACTTATACAGGGTCAATACATATTTAGGGTGTGTGCCCTCTTACAGACAAGAGAGACAAAACAAATGCATTATGCAACTGAGCCTGGACCTGGTTTTATCATATTTGTAACCAAAGTATTATAGGCATCTACTACTAATCACTAGATTTGGCATGTAAGAAAAGCCTATATGGGATCCCAGATACCTTGAATATATTATTAACTCTTTCTTTCTTTAGAAACTCCATAGCTTACATTAGGGTTCATCCTTGGTCGTGTACATGCTGTGGGTTTAGCAAATATGTAATGCTACTTATTTACCATTACAATTTCATTCAAAATAGTTTCATTGTCTTAAAAATCCTCTGTGCCTTGCCTGTATATCCTGTCACCTTGACTAAACCCTGAAAATCACTGGTTTACTACTGTCTCCATATTTTTGCTTTTATCATCAGAATGTCATATAAACTAAATCATGTAGAATGTAGCCTTTTCAGACAGTCTTCTTCTTAACTTAGTAATATATGTATACACTTAAGGTTCTTCCACATCTTTCCATGTCTTGAAAGCTCGTTTCTTCCTATAGTGCTGACAATAATATTCCATTGTCCAGATGTACCACAGTTTATTTATCCAAATATTGATGGACATCTTGGTTGTTCCAAGTTTTGCAAATAATGAATAAAGGTAATATAAACATTTGCATGCAAATTTTTGTGTGGATGTAAATTTTCATTTTGTTTGGATATATGTCAAGGAGCACAGTTGCTGGATCCTATGCTAACAATATATGTTTCATTTTGTAAGAAACGCCAAACTGTCTTCCAAAGCTGCTTTACCATTTTTCATTTCCATCAAAAATGAATGATAGTTCCTGTTGCTCCACATCTTTGTCATCATTTGAATTTTCACCATTCTAATTGGTATATAGTGGTATCACAATATTATTTTAAATTGCAATTTTCAAATGATATTTTATATTGAGCACATTTTTATGCATATTTGTTATATGTATATCATCTTTGGTGAAGTGTCTGTTCAGTTTTTGCAAATTTTTTTCTTAAAAAAAATTTATTGTGAAAGTACACTTAGTATGAGATCTACTCTCTTAACACATTTTTCAGCTTACAATATTTTATAATTGACCACAATGTTATACAGTAGATCTCTAGAGCATATTCTTGCTAAACTGAAATTTAATGCTTGTTGATAAGTAACTCTCCATTTCTCTCTCTTTCTGACCTGTGGAAACCATTATTCTATTCTTGAATTCTATGAATTGGGTTATTTTTAGCTACCTCATATAAATGGAATAATGAAGTATTATCTTTCCACGATTGGCTTATTTCACTTAGCATAATGTCCTCAAGATTCATTCATGTTGCCACATATTGCTAATTTCCTTCTTTTTCTTAAAGGCTGTATAGTATGCCATTCTATGTATCTACAACATGTTTTTTTAGTCTACTTATCTGTTGATGGACTAGGTTTTTATACAGATTGGCTATTGTGAATAATGTAAGTCCCTTGGACAGCAAAGAGATCAAACCAGTCAATCTTAAAGGAAATAAACCCTGAATATTCATTGAAAGGACTGATGATGAAGCTGAAGCTGCAATACTTTGGCCACCTGATGCAAAAAGCTGACTTATTGGAAAAGACCCTGATGCTGGGAAAGATTGAAGGCAGGGAGAGAAGGGATTGGACAGAGGATGAGATGGTTGGATGGTATCACTGATTCAATGGACAGGAGTTTGAGCAAACTCTGGGAGATTATGAAGGACAGGGAAGACGGGTGTGCTGCAGTCCATGAGGTCACAAAGAGTCAGACATGACTGACTGACTGAACAACAATAATTTCCTCACACAGTTCACAACCACCATTGTCCAAAAGTGAATAAACAATAAATGCTGGAGAAAGAGTGTAAAAAAGGGAACCCTTCTACGCTGTCAGTGTAAAGGTCAATCAGTAATGGACACTATGTAGAGCCGATGTGCAGGTTTTTTTAAGAAATGAGAATGAGAATGCAATTAGAATGCCCCCTAACAGCATACACAAAAATAAACTCCAAATAGATTAAATTCTAAATAAAAGGATACACAATGGGACACTTGAGGAAAACAGCAGAACAAGGTTTGACGTAAAATGAAGAAAGTTCTATTTTGACCCGCCTCTTAGAATCATGAAAAATAAAACAAACATAAATAAATGAAACCTAATTTTCCTTAAAAGCCAGGCACAGCAAAGGAAACTGTCGGGAGCCGCGTTAGGCATTACTGACAAAATGGAGGCACGGCCCCAACCCCCTCTCCTCATCCCGCAGGCACAGTCCCGGGATGAAGGAGTTAGGTCTTGTGATTCTGACTTGTCCTTTCCTTCCTCCGGTTGAGTTGGCTGGAAAGAATGTTATAATACATAAAGTTAACTATTGACATTTGTTCAAGGATCTTTACAAAGAATGTCCCAGGATGAGCACATAGGCCGAAGCTTGAGGCCATGGGAAACATTGTTATCTGAAACCTGCCTGTAAGGGGAATGTTTATGGCAAAAGAAGTTTGCTGAGTTTAGGGGTTAGGAATAATTAAGAATAGTTAGAAGCTAAAAGTTTAAGGTATGTTGTAGTGTTGGCATATTTTACTATAGCTTATAGAGACTAGGAATTTTAGAGATACTAATAGCTAAAGAAGTCTTTTTAGGAGTTAATGAGCTCAAGCAGGGTTTAGAAAGATAAGGAATAAACTGAGGAATGTGGTATGCAGCCCAGAGACAAACTTGAGTTACAATGTAATCACAAGGACACTTAAGAGGGAACTCTGAAGGACAACAATGATTTATGGAGACAGTCAATCTGGGTGAGGGGAAGCTGAAGATGTCATACCTCTGATCTAATGCTTTTGTAAAAGTATAAAAGAAAACCCGGTGCTTAAAATAATCATGTAGCTCAGTGCTTTGAGTAGGTAAACCATTCAATATCATCACTACAAACAAAGCTAGTGGAGCTGATGGAATTCCAGTTGAGCTATTTCAAATCCTCAAAGGTGATGCTGTGAAAGTGCTGCACTCGATATGCCAGCACATTTGGAAAACTCAGCAGTGGCCACAGGACTGGAAAAGGTCAGTTTTCATTCCAATCCCAAAGAAAGGCAGTGCCAAAGAATGCTCAAACTACCGCACAATTCCACTCATCTCACACGCTAGTAAAGTAATGCTCAAAATTCTCCAAGACAGGCTTCAGCAATATGTGAACCATGAACTTCCAGATGTTCAAGCTGGTTTTAGAAAAGGCAGAGGAACCAGAGATCAAATTGCCTATATCCGCTGGATCATCGAAAAAGCAAGAGAGTTCCAGAAAAACATCTATTTCTGCTTTATTGACTATGCCAAAGCCTTTGACTGTGTGGATCACAATAAACTGTGCAAAATTCTGAAAGAGATGGGCATACCAGACCATCTGACCTGTCTCTTGAGAAACCTGTATGCAGGTCAGGAAGCAACAGTTAGAACTGGACATGGAACAACAGACTGGTTCCAAATAGGAAAAGCAGTATGTCAAGGCTGTATATTGTCACCCTGATTATTTAACTTATATGCAGAGTACATCATGAGAAACGCTGGGCTGGAAGAAACATAAGCTGGAATCAAGATTGCTGGGAGAAATATCAATAACCTCAGATATGCAGATGACACCACCCTTAAGGCAGAAAGTGAAGAAGAACTAAAGAGCCTCTTGATGATAGTGAAAGAGGAGAGTGAAAAAGTTAGCTTAAAGCTCAACATTCAGAAACCTAAGATCATGGCATCTGGTCCCATCACTTCATGGGAAATAGATGGGGAAACAGTGGAAACAGTGTCAGAGTTCATTTTTTTGGGCTCCAAAATCACTGCTGATGGTGATTGCAGCCATGAAATTAAAAGACGCTTACTCCTTGGAAGGAAGGTTATGGCCAACCTAGATAGCATATTTAAAAGTAGAGACATTACTTTGTCAACAAAAGTCCGTCTAGTCAAGGCTATGGTTTTTCCAGTGGTCATGTATGGATGTGAGAGTTGGACGGTGAAGAAAGCTGAGCGCCGCAGAATTGATGCTTTTGAACTGTGGTGTTGGAGAAGACTCTTGAGAGTCCCTTGGACTGCAAGGAGATCCGATCAATCCATCCTAAAAGAGGTCAATCCTGGGTGTTCATTGGAAGGACTGATGTTGAAGCTGAAACTCCAATACTTTGGCCACCTCATGCGAAGAGTTGACTCATTGGAAAAAACCCTAATGCTGGGAAGGATTGAGGGCAGGAGGAGAAGGGGACGACAGAGGATGAGATGGTTGGATGGCATCACTGACTTGATGGACATGGGTTTGGGTAGACTCTGGGAGTTGGTGATGGACAGAGAGGCCTGGCGTGCTGCAATTCATGGAGTCGCAAAAAGTCGGATACGACTGAGTGACTGAACTGAAGTGCTTTGAGTGAGAGACTGCATCATGCATCATTCTCTCCGCCCCGACCCCGTTCATCCCTTCAGAGCGTTTCCCTGGCTGCTGGAGCTGGACTCCGGCAGGAAATCATAAGCATAACAAAAAGGCAACCTTTAGAATGGAACTATGTTTGCAAACGAAGACACCTACAAGGAATTTATCTCTAAAACATGCTGATAGCTTATGCACCTTGATATCAAAGAAACGGCCCAATCAAACAGGGGCGCCAAGATGTAAATGGACATTTTTCCATTTACAGAAATGGAGAAGTTTGGGAAAGATTGAGGGCAGGAGGAGAAGGGGTCACAGCAGATGATATGATTGGATGGCATCGCCAGTCGACACAATGGACATGAGTTTTATCAACCTCCAGGAGACAGTGAAGGATAGGGAAGCCTGGTATGCTACAGTTCATGGGGTCACAGAGTTGAACATGACTTAGCTGTTGGACAGCAACAATTGTGAATAGTGCTACAGTGAACATGGGGATGTTATCCCTTTCAGATGAGAGAAAATATTTCCTAACCATATATCTGATAAGGGATTAGTCTCCAAAATACATAAAAACTATATTTTTACTCTCCTACAACTGCATAGTAAAAACAAAACTAGTGATCCAATTAAAAAGTGCACAATAGACTTGAATAGATAATTCTCCCAAAGAACATACAAATGGCTAACAGGTACATGAAAAAATGCTCAACACTGTTAATCTTTAAGGAAATGTAGATCAAAAACATAAGATATCACCTCACACTTGTCAGGATGATGGCTATTATCAAAAAACAAAGCACAATTGTTGAAACGAATGTGGAGAAATTGGAACACTTACACATTGTTGGTGGGAAAGCATAATAGAAAATGCATGGAGGTTCCTCAAAAAATTAAAAACAGAACTACCATATGATCCAGCAATTCCACTTCTGGGTATTTATCCAAAATAATTGAGAATCTTTTTCCATTTTTAACTGTTTTTTTTTTTTTAATTTCTTGAGTTTTAAGAATTCTTTATATATTTGGGATAATAATTCTTTATCAGAGACATATTTTACAAATATTTTCTCCCAGTCTGTGGCTTGTCTTCTCATTCTTTTCAGTGTCTCATAGAGAAAACTTTTTAAAAACATTTTATTGAATTCCAAGTTAATTATTGTCTTCTTAAAGAATCACATGTTTGTCATTGACAAACTCAAGGCTATCTAGATTTTCACCTATGTTATCTCTAGGAGTTTTATAGTTTGCATTTTCCATTCATGTCTATGATCCATTATGGATTAATTTTTGTGAAGGATGTAAGTTCTATGTCTAGCACCATTTGTTGAAAAGACTATCCTTGTCTGTGCTCTTTTGTCAAAGGTCAGTTGACTATATCTGTGTGGGTCTGGGTCTGAGCTCTCTATTCTGTTCCATTGATTTATTTGTCTAATCAATTCTATTTGACACTGTCTTGATTGCTATAGATTTAAAGTAAGTTTTGAAGCTGGGGTAATATCAGTATTCTAACTTTGTTCATCTCCTTCAATATCTTATAATATTGAATGTTCCTATTCATGAACATGAAATATCTCTCCATGTATGTAGTTTTTGATTACTTTCATCAGAGTTTTATAGATTTCCTCATCCAGATCTTGCACATAGTTTGTCAGATTTATACCTAAGTATTTCATTTACTTGGTGAAAATGTAAAAATTACTATGATTTTTAATCTTGAATTCCAATTGTTTATTCCTTGTATATAAGAAAGCAATTGGCTTTTGTGCATTAATCTTGTATCCTGCAATCTCGCTTAATCACTAGTTAGATCCAGGAGTTTTTTTTTTTGTGACAGTTCTTTAATGTCATCTATGAACATAGTCGAATTTCTTCCTTGCCACTTTACATATGTTATATTTTCTTTTCCTATTGCAATAGCTAGGGTTTTGTGTATGATAATGAATAGTAGAGCAGAGTTATGGGACATTTTTGTCTTGTTCCTGGTATTAGTGGTGAAGAACACAGATCCTCATCAATAACTATGATGTTAGCTGTTGGTTTTTGTGAATATTCTTTATAAAATTAAGGAAGTTCCTCTGTATTCTTAGTTTTTTGAGAGTTATTTTTTTAACATGAATAGCTTTAGATTTCATCAAGTGACTTTTCTGTACCTATTGATAGAGTTAATGTGATTTTTCTTCTTTAGTCAGTTGATGTGATGTGTTGCATTAATTGATTTTCAAATGTTGAACCAGTGTTACATACTTAGAATTGTATAATTCTCTTCATACAGTGTTGGATTTAATTTGCTAATGTTTTGTTGAGGATTTTGCTTTTATGATCATTGAGACATTGGTTTATCGTTTTCATTTGTTGCAATGCCTATACCTCATTTTAGTATTAGGATGATGCTGGCCTTATAGTATGTTATGACATGCTTCCTCTGTTTCTATTTTCTGGAAGAAACTGCAGAAATTGGGA
Source organism: Giraffa tippelskirchi (assembly GCF_054371585.1). Classification (NCBI taxonomy): domain Eukaryota; kingdom Metazoa; phylum Chordata; class Mammalia; order Artiodactyla; family Giraffidae; genus Giraffa; species Giraffa tippelskirchi. The sequence goes on from NC_137289.1 coordinate 69,294,555, forward strand.
TAAACTTCTTTAAATATTTGGTAAAAGTCACCAGCGAACCCATCTGGGACTGGTGCTCTCTGTTGTGAAAGGTTATTAATTATTTAGTCAATATTTTAAATATATATAGGCTTATTCAAATTGTCTATTTCTTCCTAAAATAGTTTTGACTGATTGTGTCTGTCAAGGAATTAGTCCGTTTCATCTAAGTTATCAAATTTGTGAGCATAGAGTTGTTCAAAATATTTTTATTATCTTTTTAATATTCATCGTATATATAGTAATGTACCTTCTTGCATTTCTGATGTTAGTAACTTATGTCTTCTCTGTTTTTCCTAATTACTGTAGCTAGAGTTTTATGAATTTTATTGACCTTTTGAAAGAATGGCTTTTGATCTCATTGATTTTTGTTTATTGATTTATTTCAATCATTCATTTCTAATGTAATCTCTATTATTTATTTTATTCTGCTTTGTGGTTATTGTTTAGTCAGTAAGTAGTGTACATACTTTCGCGACCCCATGGACTATAGTTTGCCGGGCTCCTCTGTCCATGGGATTTCCCAGGCAAGAATATTGGAGTGGGTTGCCATTTCCTTCTCCAGGGGATCTTCCTGACCCAGAGATCGAACCCAGGTCTCCTGAATTGCAAGCAGATGCTTCACCATCTGAGCCACCAGGGAAAATCTTTACTTCTCTCTGAGGAACTTCTTTTAACCTTTCTTACAAGGTGGGTCTACTGGAGACAACTTCTCTCCATTTTTGTTTTTCTGAGAAAGTCTTTATTTCTCTTTCACTTTTGAAGAATCAATTTACTGGATACATACTTCTAGATTGTTGTATATTTTCTTTCAACACGTAAATATTTTACTGCATTATTTTCTTGTTTGCATAGTTTCTGAAGAGAAGTGTGCCTCCAGGTTCCTCTGTCCATGGAATTCTGTAAGCAAGAATACTGAAATGAGTATCCATTCTCTTCCCGACCCAGAGATCAAACCTGGGACTCATGTATTGCAGGCAGATTCTTCACTATCTGAGCCACAAGCGAAGCCCATCTGAAGAGAAGTTCAATGTAATTCTTTCATTGACTTTCTCTAGGTAAGGTGTACCCCTGCCCCCTGGCTTCTTTCAAGTGTGTGTGTGTGTGTGTGTGTGTGTGTGTGTGTGTGTTGTGTGTGTGTGTGTATGTTTTCCATTGTCTTTGATTTTCTGCAGTTTGAACAAAATATACCTAGGTATAGATTCCTTAGTATTTGTCCTGCTTGGTGTTCTCTGAGCATTATTTTTAAAACAAATGGCCTACTAAAAGGATAATATTTCATTTCTGCTGGTAATTTAGTATTTCAATATTGAATTTCATCTTTTGATGTGTGTTTATAAACCCATTCTCACAGCTTTAAATTACATTTATATAATTTATTTAATTTTTAGTCACCAATTACTTGTAAGATTTCTGTGATATATGAAGAAGACAACTGTTTTAACCTTTTCATTGAATTAATGTCTCATTTTAAACTGCCATCTCTTTTGAAATGTATAACTACATAATAGTATATGAGAAACAGAATAATATACAAATATACAATCTGTTTTTATTCAATCTAGCTATAATGTGCTTTATTGCAATAAAAATGTAGCTCTGAATTTCATCGAGTTATTTAATTATTTTTAGATGTCATTCAGGATTTAAAATGAAGAAGAATGAAAATGCCAACTATCAGTGCTGATATAGACTAACTGGAATAATCATATACTACTCACAGGACTAACAATTTGCATACTTTGTAAACATATTGGGTAGAGCCTACCTAAACTGAACCTGTACTTACGCAGTAACCAAGAAATGTCAATTCTAGTTATGTACTTAATTGTAAAATAAACAAATTCTCATCAAAAACAGGTACAAAAATAATCATGGTGGTATGATATATAATGGCCCTACCCAGGATTGGCAAACTATGGTCAGCAGGTCAAATTTTGCCTGCCATCTATATTGGTAAATAAAAATCTATTGGAACACAGTCATGTTCATTCTCATCTATATCTGCTTTCTCACTGCAATGGCAGAGTTGTGTAGCTGCCATATAAACCATATAGCTAAAGCCAAAGAGTTTTACTGTCTGGCCTTTTGCAGAAAATTGTTTTCAACTTCTAGCCCAAACTATAAATAACCAAATGTGGATCAATATAATGGAAAAATAGTACTCCACTTTACTGTGGATCTCTATATAGCAGCAGTTTTCAACTTAGCATGCATCATGATCCTGAGGGCAATTTAGCATAAATTGCTTGTCACCACTCTGCAGAATTCTAATTCAAAAGCTCTTGGGTGGAACCCAAGAAGTTGCGTGACTAACAAGTTCTCAGGTGATCCTGATTCTGCTGGTCTGGGAGCCACACACTGAAAATACTGCTATAAAATAATGAATATGAGTGAATTACTTCAATAAGCAGCAACATGGATGAATTTCACAATCATAATGCTTGACAAAAGAAGCTAGACACAAGAATACATATTTATTGTTCCATCCATATAAACATAAAATAGACAGTAGAAATCAAGGTACAGACTGGTTTAAATAGTGACTAGAACAGGGAGCAATGGGAATTCCTAGTGTTATTTTTTTCTTGATATTGGTGATGGTTACACTTTTCTGCTCACTTTATGAAATTTCATAAAGCTGGAATACACAAATTCACAATTTGTGTAATATGTTTAAATAAGTTATGTACTAAAATGATAATTTCAGTATTCTTTAAATTACAAAAAAACTCCCAATACTGCCACAGTTGATAACAATGTCAAACAAGAAACACTAAAATGTACAAAAGAGAAACCCAATTACTCAGGCTTAACCAATAAGGGTTTAACTTTCCCAAATATCAAGAAGCAAAGAGGGTGTATACTGGGCCTTCTAGAACTGCTGCAACTTCTATAGAAAGTCCTTAGTCTCCCATCTTTCTGTTCTCTTTCCTTAGTATATAATTTCTATATTCAAAGTTACAAAATGGGGGATTTCCCTGATGGTCCAGTGGTTAAGAAGTCAACTTGCAATGCAGGGAATGTAGGTTTCGTCCCTCGTTGAGGAACTAAGATCTCACATCTACACATTCCACATCATGGGGCAACTAAGCCCAAATGCCTCAACAAAGATCTGCATGCAGCAACTAAGACCCAAAGCAGCCAAATTTAAAAATGTTACAAAGTGGATGCTCCTATTCTGATCATATCATTCACATTCCATTGAAGAAAAATGAAAAGTGATAAAGATTAAAACATTGACATCTTACAAGAAATGCCAAATTGCTCCCCAAAACTTCTTTATATATTCATAATTTTGTCACATGATCACTCCTAGATGCAAAAGAAGCTTCATAAATGAAGTAATTAAGCTTTTTTGATACCTTAAGAATACTTATATTAATAAGAAAGAAGTGGATGTTTTGTAAGCAGTTAGCAGTATTTCACATTGTAGGTGACTTAAGTTACAAAGTATCCCATAATCACAAAATGAATGTTTTTAACACATTTAAAATGGAATTTATGTTTTCAATATTGTTTTAAACTGAACCTGAACTATAGATACATAAATATATTTTTATGTATGATATACATATTTGTATTATAAATGTCCCAAAATCTTTTTTGTTAATTAAAAACAAAATTATTTATTTTTAATTGGAGGATAATTGCATTACAATATTGTGTTGGTTTCTGCCGTACGTCAACATAAATCAGCCATAGTGTACATGTGTCCTCTCTCTCTTGAACCTCTCTCCCACTTCCCACCCTATTCAACCCCTCTAGGTTGTCACAGAAGACCAGATTTGAGTTCTCTGTGTTATAGAGTAAATTTCCATTGACTATCTAGTTTTACATATGGTAATGTAAATGTTTCAATGTTACTCTCAATTTGTCCCACCTTCTCCTTTCCCACACCGTATCCTCAAGTCTGTTCTCTATGTCTGTGTCTCCATTGCTGCCCTGCAGATAGGTTCACCAGTATCATCTTTCTAGTTTCCATATATATGCGTTAATATACCATATTTGTCTTTCTCTTTCTAACTTATCTAACTCTATATAATAGGCTCTAAGTTCATCCACCTTATTAGAACTGAGTCAAATGCATTCCTTTTTAGGCTGAGTAATATTCCATTGTGCATATGTACCACAAATTCTTTATCCATTCATCTGCCAATGGATATCTGTCGGAGTCCAGCTCCAGCAGCCAGGGAAACGCCCTGAAGGGATGAATGGGGTCAGCGGAGAAAATGATGCAGTCTCTCACTCAAAGCACTGGGCTCCATGTTTATTTTAAGCATCGGGTTTTCTTTTATACTTTTACAAAAGCATTAGGTCAGAGGTATGACATCTTCAGCTTCCCCTCACCCAGATTGACTGTCTCCATAAATCATTGTTGTCCTTCAGAGTTCCCTCTTAAGTGTCCTTGTGATTACATTGTAACTCAAGTTTGTCTCTGGGCTGCATACCACATTCCTCAGTTTATTCCTTATCTTTCTAAATCCTGCTTGAGCTCATTAACTCCTAAAAAGACCTCTTTAGCTATTAGTATCTCTAAAATTCCTAGTTTCTATAAGCTATAGTAAAATATGCCAACATTACAACATACCTTAAACTTTTAGCTTCTAACTATTCTTAATTATTCCTAATCCCTAAACTCAGCAAACTTCTTTTGCCATAAACATTCCCCTTACAGGCAGGTTTCAGATAACAATGTTTCCCATGGCCTCAAGCTTCGGCCTATGTGCTCATCCTGGAACATTCTTTGTAAAGATCCTTGAACAAATGTCAATAGTTAACTTTATGTATTATAACATTCTTTCCAGCCAACTCAACCGGAGGAAGGAAAGGACAAGTCAGAATCACAAGACCTAACTCCTTCATCCCGGGACTGTGCCTGCGGGATGAGAAGAGGGGGTTGGGGCTGTGCCTCCATTTTGTCAGTAATGCCTATCACGGCTCCCGACAGATATCTACAATGCTTCCATGTCCTAGCTGTTATAAAGAGTGCTGCTATGAATATTGGGTTTCATGTATCTTTTTCAATTACGTTTTTCTCAAGGTGCATGCCCAGTAGTGGGATTTTGGGGTCATATGGTAGCTATATTCCCAGTTTTTTAAGGAATCTCCATACTGTTCTCCATAGTGGCTATATCAATTTGCATTCCCTACAAGAGTGCAAGCAGATTCCCTTTTCTCCATACCCTCTCCAGCATTTCTTGGTTGTAGACTTTTTGATGATGACCATTCTGACAGCTGTGACGTGATGTCTCATTCTGTTTTTTTTTTAATTAATTTATTCTAATTAGAGGCTAATTGCTTTACAATATTTTGGTGGTTTTTGCCCTACATCAACATTAATCAGGCATGGGTGCACACGAGTCCCACCATCATGAACCCCCCTCCTACCCCCCTACCCACCCCATCACTCTGGGTTGTCCCAGAGCTTTGCTTTGTATTTTTCTAATAATGAATGATGTTGAACATTCTTTCATGTGTTTATTAGCCACTTTAATGTCTTTTTTGGAGAAATGTCTGTTTAGGTCTTCTGCCCACTTTTTTATTGGGTTGTATGTTTTTCTGGTATTGAGCTGCATGCCCTGTTTATATATTTTGAAGATTAATCTTTTGTCAGTTGCTTCATATCCTATTATTTTTTCCCATTGTGACGGTTGTCTTTCACCTTGTTTATAGTTTCCTTTGCTGTGCAAAAGCTTTTAAGCTTAATTAGGTCTCATTTGTTTATTTTTGTTTCTATTGGCTTTTCTCTAGGAGGTGGGTCATGAGGATTTTTCTGTGATTTATGTCAAAGAGTGTTCTGCCTATGTTTTCCTTCTAAGAGTTTTATAGTTTCTGATTTTACATTTAGGTCCTTAATCTGTTTTGAGTTTATTTTGTGTATGGTGTTAGAAAGTGTTCTAATTTTATTCTTTTACATGCAACTGTCCAGTTTAACCAGCACCATTTATTGCAGAGGCAGCTCTACTCCATTGTGTATCCTTGCCTCCTTTTCCAAAATAAGGTGCCCGTTGGTGTATGGATTTACCTCTGGGCTTTCTGTCTTTGTCCATTCACCTATATTTCTGTTTTTGTACTAGTACTATACTGTTTTGATGACTGTATATTTGTATTGTAGTCTGAAGTCAAGCAGATTGATTCCTCCACCTCCATTCTTATTTCTCAAGGTTGCTTTGGCTATTCAGGTCTAGTATGTTTCCATACAGATTGTGAAATTGTTTGTTCTAATTCTGTGAAAAATACTATTGGTAGCCTGATAGGGATTGCATTGAATCTGTAGATTGTTTTGGGTAGTATACTCATTTTCACAATATTGATTATGCCAATCCAAGAACTTTATATATCTCTCCATCTGATTTTGTGTCATCTTTGATTTGTTTCATCAGTTTCTTACAGTTTTCTCTATAAAGTTCTTTTGTCTCCTTAGGTTTATTCCTAGGTATTTTATTCTTTTTGTTGCCATAGCAAATGGGATTATTTCCTTAATTTCTCTTTCTGATTTTTCATTGTCAGTGTATAAGAATACAATGAATTTCTGTGTATTAATTTTATTTCCTGCAACTTTGCTATATTCATGATAAGCTCTAGTAATTTTCTGGTGGTATTGCTAGGGTTTTCTATGTATAGTATCATGTCATCTGCAAACAGTGACAGTTCTGGATTCCATTCATTTCTTTTTCTTCTCTGATTGCTATATCAAAGAATTCTAAAACTATGTTAAATAATAGTGGTGAGAATGGGCACCTTTGTCTTATTCCTCATCACAGAGGAAATGCTTTTAGCTTTTTACTGTTGAGAATAATGTTTGCTGTGAGTTTGTCATCTGTGACCTTTATTATGCTTAGTTATGTCCCTTCTATGTCTACTTTCTGGAGAGTTTTTTCCATAAATGGATGTTGAATTTTGTCAAAATTTTCTCTGCATCTATTGAGGTGATCATATGATTTTTACCTTTTGGTTTGTTTATATGGTGTATCATAGTGATTGTTTTGTGTACATATAAAGATCCTTGCATCCCTGGGATGAAGCTCACTTGATCATGACATTTCATTCTTTTAATGTGTTGTTGGATTCTGTTTGCTAGAATTTTGTTGAGGATTTTTGCTTCTATGTTCAGCAGTGATACTGGCCTGTAATTTTATTTTTCTGTGACATCTTTGTCTGATTTTGGTATCAGTGTGATGGTGGCCCCATAGAATGAGTTTGGGAGTTTTTCTTCCTGTGCAATTTTCTGGAAGAGATTGAACAGGATAGATGTACCTCTTCTCTAAACTTTTGGTAGAATTTACCTCTGAGACCATCTGGCCCTGGGCTTTTGTTTGTTAGAAGATTTTTGGTTACAGTTTCAATTTCTGTGTTTGTGATTGGTCTGTTCATAATTTCTATTCCTGGTTCAGTTTTGGAAGTTTGTACTTTTCTATGAATTTGCTGTATTCTTCAAGATTGACCATCTTATTGCCATATAATTGCTCACTGTAGTCTCTTGTGATCCTTTGTATTTCTGTGTTGTGTGTTGTAACTTTTTTTTTATTTCTAATTTAATTGTCTTGGGTATTTTCCCTTTATTTTTCATGAGTCTGGCAATGGTTTGTCAATTTTGTTTATCTTCTCAAAGATTCGACTTTTAGTTTTATTGATCTTTGTTATTGTCTCCTTCATTTCTTTTTCATTTATTTCTGCTCTTATGTTTATGATTTCTTTCTTTCTACCAACTTTGAGGGTTTTTGTTCTTCTTTTTCTAGTTGCCTTAGGTGTAAGGTTAGGTTGTTTATTCAATGTTTTTCTTATTTCTTGAGGTAGAATTGTATTGGTATCAAATTCCCTCTTAGCACTGCGTTTAGTGCACTCCATAGGTTTTGAGTTGTGTTTTCATTGTATTTTCTTTCTAGGTGTATTTTGCTTTCCTTTTGGATTTATTCAGTGATCTATTGGTTATTCAGAGGCTTATTGCTTAGCCTCCATGTGTTCATTTGTTTGTTTTTGCAGTTTTTTACCCAGTAAATTGTATCTATTCTTATAGCATTTTGTTCAGAAAAGATGCTCGAAATGATTTCAATTTTTCTATGTCCACCAAAGCTTGATCTGTGACTCAAGATATTATCTATCCTGGAGAAAGTTCCATGTACACTTGAGAAAAAAGTGAAATCTGCTATTTTTGGATGAAAGGCCCTATAGATATCAATTAAGTGCAACTAGCCCAATATATCATTTAAAGCTTGTGTTCCCTAATTAATTTTCTATCTGGATGATCTGTCCATTAGTGTGAGTAAGGTATTAAAGTCCCCTACTATTAGCATGTTACTGTTTACTTCCATTTTGATTATTGTTACCATTTGACTTATTTACTTTGGTGCTCTTATGTTGGGTGCATATATATTTATAATTGCTATATTTTCTTTTTGGATTGATCCCTTGATTATCATGTAGTGTCCTTCTTTGTCTTTTGTAATGGTCTTTATTTAAAGTCTATTTTATCTGATGAGTATTGTTACTCCCGCTTTCTTTTGATTTCCATTTGCATGATATATCTTTCTCCAACCCCTCACTTTCAGTCTGTATGTGTCCTTAGATCTGAGGTAGGTCTCTTGTAGAGATTATATATTGGGTTCTTACTTTTGTATCCATTTGGCCAGCCTGTGTTCTTTGTGTGGAGTTTTAGGCCATTTACATTTAATTATTGATAAGTATGATCCTATGACTATTCGTTTTATTGTTTTTAATTTGTTTTCATAGGCCTTATCTTTCTCTAGTGTTTCCTGTCGAGTGAAGTTCCTTAGCATTTTTTGTAAAGCTGGTTTGGTGGTGCTGAATCTTCTTAAATTTTTCTTGTCTATAGAGTTTTTGATTTCTCTTTCAAATCTGAATGAGATCCTTGCTGGATAGAATAATCTTGAATGTAGCTTTTTTCCCCCCTTTTATCACTTTAAGTGCATATTGCCACTCCATTCTGGTTTGTAAAGTTTCTATTGAAAGATCAGCTGGTAGCCTTATGGGGATCCCCTTGTACGTTATTTGTTGCTCTTCCCTTCCTGCTTTGAATATTTGTTCTTTGTGATTAATTTTTGTTAGTTTGATTAATATATGTTTTGGCATGCTTCTCCTGGAGATTTTCCTGTATGGAAATCCCTGGGCTTCCTGGATTTGGATGGTTATTTCCTTTTCCACATTAAGAAAATTTATGACTACAATCTCCTCAAATATTTCTCATACCCTTTCTTTTCTTCTTCTGGAACCCATATTATTTTAATGTTGTCCCAGAGGTCTATGAAACTGTCCTCATTTTATTTCATTCTTTTTTCCTTTATTCTACTCTGGCTCTGTTATTTCCACCATTCTATCTTCCAGCTCACTTATCTGTCCTTCCGCCTCCAATAGTCTGATATTGGCTCCCTCTAATGTATTTTTTAGTTTGGTTCAATTCAGTCGCTCAGTTGTGTCTGACTCTCACAACTCTATGGACTGCAGCATACCAGGTTTCCCTGTCCATCACCAACTCCCTGAGCTTTCTCAAACTCATGTCCATCGAGTCCGTAATGCCATCCAACCATTTCACTCTCTGTCATTCCCTTCTCCTCCTGCCTTCAATCTTTCCCAGCATCAGGGTCTTTTCCAAAGACTCAGTTCTTCCCATCAAGTGGCCAAAGTATTGGAGTGTATTTTTAATCTCAGTTATTTTGTTATGCATTGCTGATCATCTGCTCATTAATTCTTCTATGTCCTTGTTAAACTTTTCTCGTATCTTCTCAGTCTGTGCCTCCAGTCTATTTATCTGTGCCTCTGTTTTATTTCCAAGATATTGGATCATTTTTACTATCAGTACTCGGAACTCATTTCCAGGTAGACTTCTTATTTCATTTGTTTGTTCTTGTGAGCTTTTAATATGTTCCTTCATCTGCTGCATGTTTCTCTTTCATTTTGTTTAATTTACCATGTCTTAGAGTCTCCTTTCTTTAGGCTGGAGGGTCATAGTTTTTCTTAATTGTATAGCATGCCCCCCGTGGGTGAGATTGGACCAATGCCTTGTGAAGGTTTCCTGGTTAGGAGAACTTGTGCCTATGCTCTGGTGGATGGAGCTGTATATTGTCTCTTTGAAGGGCTGTGCCATGTCCAGTGGTGTGATTTGGGTGTCTATGGGCCTGATATGGCTTTGGACAGTCTTATTGCAAAACATCTCTGAGAAGGGCCAGCCTTTGGAAGAGATGTGTCAATCTCTTCTATTCGCATGTGGGCAGGGTCAATTATCTCTCTATGAGCTTGAACAAGGGCACTTTAGTTTACAGTCTGGCAGAAGTGTAGGGTTCTTTATGAGAAGCCATTATTTGTGATTATGATAACAAAAACACTGAAAAGCAAGTCAAATAAACACTTTCCAACATGGAGTCAGAATTGGTTTCTTCTCTGCAACAGGGACACAGCAGACTCTAATCTGGCCCTACTCTTTTTTTTTTTTTTAACTTTACAATATTGTATTTGTTTTGCCATACATTGACATAAATTCACCATGGGTGTACATGTTTTCCCCTTCCAGAACCCCCCTCCCACCTCCCTCCCCACCCCGCCCTACTCTTGCATATACTTGCCTCCAATGTCCATGATTGCCAGAGCTAGTGAGTTTTCTTTTGTGGGAAATCTCACTGTCCTTTTATACATTCCGTAGACACAGAGTATACCTAATTGATTGTATGAATTTAATCCGCATCTTGTACAGCTGGAAGAAAGATTTTCAATCCTCGTCCTTAGCCACTCTGTCCCTGGAGTTCAGCTATGGTTTTATCTCCCCTTTGCATGTGGGTCATGCACAGGAGTTTGCCACTGAGGCAGCCCTGGAAGACTTGGGTCTGCCCAGTGATGTGGAGGTGGCACAGTTGCTTGAATTGTGGGGACCTTGGCAACAACAGGTACACAGGGGAGCCTGAGGCCACAGGCACAAGAGATATGGCGGTAGGTATTAGGCTTTTTTCCTAGCCTCTGGCAGCTCTTCCCCTGTGAGGATTGAGTGTGGAGGTGGCACAGTTGTTTGGGGAACTTCGTGGGGCCAGGTGTGCAGGGATGCCAGTGGCCATGGACGCATGAGACAAGGCACTATTAGAGTCTTTTTCTAACCTCTGGTAACTGTATTCAAAGGATTTCCCTGGCTGGGGTCTTTCTTTATTGCCTGGCACAGCAGGTGCTCAAAAACTCCCCCTGGCTGGGGTCTTTCTCTATTGTCCAGCACAGCAGGTGCTCAAATGGTCACTCTGTCTGAAATATTTCTCTATGGCACAGTGATTCAGGCACTCAAAGAGCCACTCTCTCTTGGGACTTTCTCTCTTGGTCAGCTGCCAGAGCCCACTTGTGGGGAGAGTGAGGCTATTGTGATGGCTCCACCCCTTGTGCATGACTCAGTAGTATCGCCCCACCTCCATGGCTGCCTGGATTTCCTTCAAGGACATTTCCTGCTGCAATCTCCTCCCTCATGTCCCCTCAGGCTGTCTACCCAGAATCAACAGCAATCCTTACCCTGGGATTGCTTTCCAATCCCTATACTCCAGCTCACAGCCACCACAAATACTGAAGGGCCCTCCTCCCTATCCAGGGTAGGTAAGGCTGTGTGCTTCTCACTCCATTCAGACCATCATAGATCAGCTGCTGTACTCTCCAACAGTATCAGATGCCTCCCCTCTATCCCAATTTTTTTATTATGATGTGGGAATCTCCCCCACTTCAGTTCCTTCATCCCCTATGTGCAGGTCAAGTTGCATTCACTCTCTCCTCTTTTTTCCTTCCTTCCTTCATCCTATCGAGTTTTGTGTAGATATATATAATCCTTTCTGGTGGTCAGGGATTCCTATTAGCTCTCAGCTGGTGCTATGTGAGATCCTCTGCATCTGAAGAAGTATTCCTAATGCATTCATGTCCACCTACTCCTCCACTATCTTGTCCTTTTGTCCCAAACTCTTGAAAAATAGCTTTCTTCATTTCTTTTATTTCCTAGGGTAAATCTTGAACTAGACACATGTGAGATAATCCCTGGTGTGTAGCCAAGCTATTAAAGACAGAAAATATGTGTTCATTTTATACTTCAACTCTTATCAGTGGAGATGATCTCATTATTTGTGTCATGAATGACAGGGATTTTTTTTTTAATATTGTGATTTGTTACAGTAGGTTTTTGCAAATATTGTATTCAATCATTCATTCAACTCTTCATTCTTTCACTCTTCCATTCACTCATCTGGCAAATGTTTATTGCATTCCTTTTAAGTGACATATATTGTACCAGTAATGATATTGTAATGAATAAGACAGAAACAGTCTATGCCCTCTTAAAAATGAGGTCATTATACTATACTAATTGTCAGAGAAAATAGAAACTGAATAACTTTTTGCAAGATTTATGATGAAGTATTTTGAGTGTGTTATAGGGAAATCAAAGTTTGGCTTATCAGAAAAAGATTGCATGAAGTGATATTTGATCTGAGACATTAAAAAGAAAGAAGGAGTAAGCTAGGTTAAGTTAGTTAAAAGTGGGAGTGAACATTTTTCCATATTTAAGGAATATCTTGTGGAAATGTTTGAGTGAAAATGTTCTTTGCATGTTCAATGGACTGAATAAGCAAGATAGTATAATGACCAGATTTATGTTTAATTAAGACCTATGTAAAGACTGAATTGTAGGTAGAAAATGTATATAGAAAGAGACTGATGAGAAGGATTTTTAGTAGTCAACATTAAAATAATAACTATTTGAACTAGGGTGACAGTTAGTAGAAGTGGAGATAAGTGAATGAATTCCAGAGAAAGAATTAGGTCGGGAATGTGTAGGATGAATCATCTTAGGTTTCTGGCACTAGCAATCGAGTGGCTGGCAATTCCATTTACTATAAGAAAAGTGGATTTGAAATGAAAAATGTTGAGTTCAGTTTTAGATATATTGAATTAGTATGTCTGTGAGACGTTCAAGTAGAAATGTTAAATAAGAAGCTAGATGAATAGATGTGAAGCTTAGAGGAAAGTTATAGGGATTTTCAGCATCTAGATGCTAAAATTAAAATCAAAGTTGGTGGTACCAACTAATAGGAGAAGTTACAAAGAAAATATAAAAAAGCTTAGAAGAGTTCACAAAGAAATAAAATGATGCTGTTAAAGAATAACTTACACATGGTAGGAAATCAATATATTAAGATTTATTCAAACTGAAAACTAATTTCATATGGAATTAATATATTTCAATAATATATTATTTCACACTTATTAGTGAGAAACATTTTTCTATTTTATATCTGAAATAATTGTTCACAATTCCCTCTGGGTCATATTTTATACCTCAACTTTAACATTTGTTAGAATTGCAGCTCCAGAAAAAACATCTACTTCTGTTTCATTGACTATGCTAAAACTTTTGACTGTGTGGACCACAACAAACTGTGGACAATTCTTCAAGAGATGAGAGTACCAGACTACCTTACTTGTCTCCTGAGAAACCTGTATGCAGATCAATAAGCAATAGTTAGAACCAGACATGGAACAACAGACTGGTTCAAAATTGGAAAAGGAGTATGTCAAGGCTGTATATTGTTATCCTCCTTAGTTAACTTACACACAGAGTAAATCTTGAGAAATGCCAGGCTGGATGGATCATAAGCTAGAATCAAGATTGTTGGGAGAAATATCAATGTCAGATATGCATATGACACCACTCTAATGACAAAAACTGAAGAGGAACTAAAGAGCCTCTTGATGAGGATGAAAGAGGAGAGTGAAAAAGCTGGCCTAAAACTGAGCATTCAAAAAAATAAGATCACGACATCTGGTTCCATCACTTCGTGGCAAATAGAAGGGGAAAAGTGTAAACAGTGAAAGATTTTATTTTCTTGGGCTCCAAAATCACTGTGGGTCGTGACTGCAGCCATGAAATTAAAAGGCTCTTGCTCCTTGGAAGGAAAGCTATGAAAAACCTAGACAGCATATTAAAAAGCAAAGACATCACTTTGCTGTAAAATGTCAGTATAGTCAAAGGTATGTTTTTTCCAGTAGTCATGTATATAGGGCTTCCTTGGTGGCTCAGATGGTAAAGAATCTGCTTCCAATGTGGGAGACCCCGGTTCAATCCCTGGATCAGGAAGATGCCCTGGAGAAGAGCATGGCAACCCACTCCAGTATTCTTGCCGAGAGAAGCCCATGGGCAGTGGAGCCTGGTGGGTTACAGTCCATGGGTTCACAAAGAGTCAGGCACAACTGAGTGACTAACACTCACGTATGTATGTGAGAGTTGATCCATAAAGAAATCTGAGTGCCAAAGTATTGATGCTCTCAAATTGTGGAGGTGGAGAAGATTTTTGAGAGTCTCTTGGACTGCAAGGAGATCAAACCAGTCAATCCTAAAGAAAATCAACCCCGAATATTCATTGGAAGGACTGTTACTGAGGCTGAAACATCAGTTCTTTTGCCATCTGATGTGAAGACCCAACTCATTGAAAAGACCCCGATTCTGGAAAGATTGAAGGGAAAAGGAAAAGGGGACAGGAGAGGATGAAATGGTTAAATAGTATCACTGACTCAACGAACATGAAGTGGAGCAACTTTGGGGAGATAGTTGAAGTCAGAGGAGCCCAGTGTGCTACAGCCCATGAGGTCTCAAAGAGTTGAACACAACTTAGCAACTGAACAACAATAACAAAATAGTTCTAGAAACAAAGAAGGGTGGTGGGATAGGTCCTGAGGAGAATCAGCAGTTTCTTCCAAGGCAGTTACCTCAGGGTAAGCCATTGCAGTTTCTCTAGTCACAGCAAGTTAATCTACTCAGACAGAGTTGGATAGAGGCTGCTTCTACAGGCAAAGAAGACTAATCAGAATTTAGAGTTCCAATAAACCCAGTATCATCAGAATCTTCCCATAAAGACTTATTCTAATTTTCAGGCTCTCATTTCTTCCGAATCAATGCCCTCATTTTAGCTGCAGACACCTGCAATTTGAGAATTCAATTTGTACTGTGATTTGGCCACACAGAGAACAAGACCCTCGGTTTGGTTTCTTTTAGTGCAGACATTAAGACTTCCAGGTCATTTATACAACACTTGAGCTGGGAATTATAATTCTTGAGCTCAGGCTCTCCTTTTCCCACTTTGTCCAGTTCAATTAGGAACAACCATCCAATCTCATTACACTCGTTATTTAAAAAAAAATAAAACAAAAGAAACAAACAAACAAGCAAAAACAAAGTATCATAGACAAGGTCACTCAGCCCGTTGTTTTTTATAAATATTTAATGATAAACATTCTATGATGTATTTTTAATTCTCAACAGATATTTGAATCTAGACAGAAATCCAATAATATTTCCTTTTCATCATCACACTATAAATTATCAGTTCTCTATTTCTTACTGGAAATAGAACACTCTACTTTTAAAATCAAATCAGATTAGAAAAGCAATTCTAGAAACCCCACAATCAATTTAGAAAATTGATCTTTAAGATTCTGTTTTTCTAGAACCATTTTTGGTATCAAAATCTGTATTAGAGATCCCTAGAGAAACAGAACCAAAAAGATGTAGGGTGTGTGCGTGTGTGTGTATGTGTGTGTGTTGACAGGGAGAGAGAGAAACAGGGACAGAGACAGAGATTTTTAAGGAATTGCATGACATAACTGTGGAAGCTGTAAATTCTGAATTCTACAGGTCAAGTTGGCAGATTAGAGACCCAGGGAAGAGTTGCTGATTTTGCAGCTCAAATCTAAAGACAGTCTGGAGGCAGAATTCTCTTTCCTTTGGGAGATACCAGGTTGTGGTTTTGTTTTTTGTTTCTTTTTCTGTGTAAGGCTTTCAACTGAGTGAATGAGGTCCATCCACATTATGGAGGTAAAACTTCCTTACTAAAGTGTACTGATTTAAATATTAATCTCATCAAAAATACCCTCACAGCAACAGTTAAACTGGTATTTGAGGAAAGATTTGGATACTGCAGCTTAGTCGAGTTGACATAAAATTAACAATCACAGAAATGAAAAAAAGTTTCAAAATTTCTGATTCTGATCCTATTTACTTGTTTACTCTGAAGCACACCGAATTTTGAAATATTGCCTCATATCAAATAAATTTATATTTATTAAATGTCTACTGATAAAATTTAGACCATACATTGATTCTCAGTTATAGTACAGGGAGATTATGGTGCTAAGTGGACCAGGATACAATAAAATCTCATGTTGAAAATGTTGATGCATGTTACAAAATGGATTTTAGACAGTCCTGGGTGTTCATTGGAAGGACTGATGTTGAAGCTGAAACTCCAATATTTTCGCCACCTGATGCGAAGAGCTGACTCATTTGAAAAGACCCTGATGTTGGAAAAGATTGAGGGCAGGAGGAGAAGGGGATGACAGAGGATGAGATGGTTGGATGGCATCACCAACTCAATGGACATGAGTTTGGGTAAACTCCAGGAGTTGGTGATGGACAGGGAGGCCTGGCGTGCTGTGGTTCATGGGGTCACAAAGAGTCAGACACGACTGAGTGACTGAACTGAACAGTTATCTTTAAATTTTTCTAGATTTTCTACTGTTTAAAATTATATTGTTCAAATTTGCCTGGGGAGAGGGTCAAAGAATTTAAAATTAAAACATCAATAAACGTGATTTTTTTTAAACTTCCAAGTACAATTTCTATCACTTAAGTTTCACTAAGTCCCCATTTTCTTTCTTTCTTTTTTTTTTTTGTAAAATAGCAATGGTCATGAGACAAGGCTTCAATTTTCACATTATTTATAATACTATCAAAGGATCATTTTCTCTATAGAAAATTGTAATGCAATCCAGGGTCTTTTAGAAAATAAGTGAAGAGTGTGCCTATTTACAATATACAAATCATATCTGCATCTTGACCTTTTGAATTCTAATGTAGTTGATAAACAATTATTTTGAAGCACCACAGGCAACTTGTCTTCATGTTTTATGTGACTATTGATAATTTATATGGTATATATTAACTTTAATGTGTTTTTCGTCAGCATTTTTCTATGTGATTGACATTACCACACCGGTAAGTATACCACAGTGTCTAGAATGGTTGTCCTTAATCATGGACTTTTGCCTTATTTCCATTTCATTCACAGTTACAGACTTCCACAAAAAGTTATAATGACACTAAAAATAGAATTGCATATATATTAATGTTTGAGTGTTTATTAACCTAGATTTTAAAGATGACTGGAACCATTGAAATAATGGGGATAACTGCAACAAGTCTCAAGGAAATATCAAAATGTAATCATTGTTTATCAATTTCTACAGAAGTCTACAGATCTTCCAACCTGTTTATGACTATTCTGTAATATATTTCTTAAGTGTTGAAAACCGTTGTTGCAAGACAGACTGACTGACTCTATCACCCCCATAGTTAGAAAATAACATTTCAAAAAAGTTGAAAACAATACCTGGTTATTCTGGTTTCCATCTATGGTTGAGGAGTCTGAGCAGGGCTTAGCTGGGTTCTTGGTTCAGAGTCTCATAAAACTACAATCAACATGTTGGCTACGCTGGAATTTGGTATCCTCTTCCAAGTTCATCTAGTTGTTCCTATGGCTGTAGCACTGAGATTCCTAATTTCTTCCTGGCTCTCAGCCAGCTCTTAGAGGTCATTCACCTGCCCTAGCCACATCAGTTCAGTTCATTTGCTCAGTCATGTCCGACTCCATGCGACTCCATGGACTTCAGCATGCCAGGCTTCTCTGCCCATCACCAACTCCCTGAGCTTGCTCAAACTCATGTCTGTTAAGTCAGTTATGCCATCAAACCATCTCATACTCTGCCATCCCCTTCTCCTGCTGTCTTCAATCTTTCAAAGTATCAGGTTCTTTTCCAATAAGTCAGTGCCTCACATCAGGTGGCCAAAGTATTGGAGATTCAGCTTCAGCTTCAGTCCTTCCAATGTAATATTCAGGACTGATTTTCTTTACGATTGACTGGTTTGATCTCCTTGCAGTCCAAGGGACTCTCAAGAGTCTTCCCCAACACCACAGTTAAAAAGTTTCAATTCTTTGGTGCTCAGCTTTCGTTATGGTCCAACTCTCACTTCCATACATAACTACAGGAAAAACCATAGCTTTGGCTAGATGAACCTTTGTCGGCAGAGTACTATCTCTGATGTTTAATATGCTGTCTAGGTTTGTCATACATTTTCTCCTAAGGAGCAAGTGTCTTTTAATTTCATGGCTGCAGTCCCCATCTGCAGTGATTTTGAAGACCAAGAAAATAAAGTCTCTCACTGTTTTCATTGTTCCCCCATCTTTTTGCCACGGAGTGATGGGACTGGATGCCATGATCTTAGTTTTTTGAATGTTGAGTTTTAAGCCTGCTTTTTCACTCTCTTCTTTCACTTTCATCAAGAGTCTTTTTAGTTCCTCTTCACTTTCTGCCATAAGGGTGATGCCATCTGCATATTTGAGGTTATTGATATTTCTCCCTGCAATCTTGATTCCAGCTTGTGCTTCATTCAGCCTGGCATTTCACATGATGTACTCTGCATATAAGTTAAATATGCAGAGTACCTATTTAGCCACATAAACATGACAAAGATTTGTTAGCTTATTTTTAAAGGTCAGCAAGAGAATCTTTCATTTTAATCTTATAAAATGGAGTCTCCTATTATTTAACCTTGTCAAGGAATTGACATCCCATCACATTTTCCATGTTCTATTGGTAGAAGCATGTCACAGACTCCATGTACATTTCAGAGGAAAGGGACATAGAAAAGTGTGACTCATTACATGTCACCTTTGTGTGTTTCTTCCTATAACATATTCTTGTCTTCAAAATTATAATGGTTATAGTGGATTATAAAAAAAAAATATAGGCATAATAACTGCTAACACATACTTTGTAGTGACCCTACAATTTCCTAGAAGGCAATTTTAATATCCTGCTACATTTTCCACTTTTGGATTACAGAATCATTGGTAAGTTAAAATTCTTAAATTATTTGTGCAAAGTAAACTAAATTCATAGACATCCTCTGATTAGATATATCTTGCATCATCTGTTCTCATGATTCCAAAGTGGTGTTTCCTTTCATGTATATCTTATTGCCTATCACTATCTAAAATAAGGATTTTGATACATAGTAGTCACTTAGATTTTTTTAATTAGTTTATTTTCTATTTTTTAACTTTATAATATTGTATTTGTTTTGCCATACATTGACATGAATCCACCATGGGTGCACATGTTTTCCCCTTCTAGAACCCCCCTTTCACTTTCTTCCCCATCCCATCTCTCTGAGTCATCCCAGTGCACCAGCCCCAAGTACCCTTCACAACAGGAAAAAGAAGTGGAAGCTTCACTGAAATATAGACTGCATTCAGTTTACAGAGAAGCTTTCTCTTAAAATGGCCAGTGCAGTGTAAGTCACAGAAACTCAGCAGGTGATGGGCACATGGATGGACAACCCAGCAGCAGCCATTTATTTGCAGGGAGAAATACTGCACCCTGAGATTTGCCTTGTCAGACTACCTGAAATGCTCTTCACAAAGCTTAAAGATGTTTGTTCTTTTGCATGCCAAGTGAATTGCTTCATAATGCTCTGCTGTGAACTGCATGGTATGAAATTGGTTTTTCTACCATCTAAATTCTGCCTCTGATTAAAAATATCATTGAAGAATAAAATTCTTTGTTGCTTTTGAATGTATAATGTACTTTGTTGTCTATATTAATCAATTTATACTCCCAATTATGAGTTAGACTTCTCTAATTATGTGGAAATTAACTTTTCAGTTCAGTTCAGTTCAGTCGCTCAGTCGTGTCTGATTCTTTGCAACCCCATGAACTGCAGCACGCCAGGCCTCCCTGTCCATCACCAACTCCTGAAGTTTACCCAAACTCATGTCCATCGAGTCAGTGATGCCATCTAACCATATCATCCTCTGTCGTCCCCTTCTTCTCCTGCCTTCAATCTTTCCCAACATCAGGGTCTTTTCAAATGAGTCAACTCTTCACATCAGGTGGCCAAAATATTGAAGTTTCAGCTTCAACATCAGTCCTTCCAATGAACACCTAGGGCTGATCTCCTTTAGGATGGACTAGTTGGATCTCCTTGCAGTGCAAGGGGCTCTCAAGAGTCTTCTCCAACACCACAGTTCAAAAGCATCAATTCTTTGGCGCTCAGCGTTCTTCACAGTCCAACTCTCACATCCATACATGATTACTGGAAAAACCATAGCCTTGACTAGAAGGACCTTTGTTGGCAAAGTAATGTCTCTGCTTTTTAATATGCTATCTACGTTGGTCATAACTTTCCTTCCAAGGAGTAAGTGTCTTTTAATTTCATGGCTGCAGTCACAATCTGCAGTGATTTTGGAGCCCAGAAAAATAAAATCAGCCACTGTTTCCACTGTTTCCCCATGTATATGCCATGAAGTAATGGGACCGGATGCCATGATCTCAGTTTTTTGAATGTTGAGCTTTGAGGCAACTTTTTCACTCTCCTTTTTCACTTTCATCAAGAGGCTCTTTAGTTCTTCTTTGCTTTCTGCCATAAGATTGAAGTCATCTGCATATCTGAGGTTATTGGCATTTCTCCCAGCAATCTTCATTCCAGCTTGTGCTTCATCCAGCCCAGCATTTCTCATGATGTACCCTGCATATAAGTTAAATAAGCAGGGTGACAATATACAGCCTTGACACACTCCTTTTCCTCTTTGGAACCAGTCTGTTGTTCCATGTCCAGTTCTAACTGTTGCTTCCTGACCTGCATACAGGTTTCTCAAGAGGCAGGTCAGGTGGTCTGGTATTCCCATCTTTTTCAGAATTTTCCACAGAATTCTGAATTTCCACAGAATTCAGAATTTAAATTAACTTTTATTAAAGTGTAAAATGTATTCTCATTTTACTTTGTTGTCAATTCCATATGATGATTTCAGTCATCATTTAGACATCAACCCGTATTTCTCATCCGGAGTTCTCTTTATTCTTTCTTGTTTCCATGGAAATATTTTAAACCATTTTAAAATATTTTAAAACTTTGTTACTGAACAACAGCAAATTTTAAATAGTCATATTTGCAGTACTTAAGAAATATATGACAATTATGAAAATACCTACAATGTATAGAAAACTAAGAACAATAACCTAGCAAATTTGAAAAAGTACATAGTATAAATTATAAAAATGAAAGATGAAATAATGTATTTGAGGTTAATGCCAGCAGGATGGCCAACTAGAAAGCTCCATACCTTGTTTCCCAAAGGAAACATAAAATAAACAACTACAGACTGATTAAAATAACTTTATAGGAGCTTTAGGCTTCCCTGGTGGCTCAGTGGTAAAAAAATTCCCTGCCAAGGCAAGAGACATGGGTTCCATCCCTGAACTGGGAAGATCCCCTGGAGAAGAAAATGGTAACCCACTCCAGCATTCTTGCCTGGAGAATCTCATGTACAGTGGAGCCTGGCAGTCTGCAGTCCATGGCATCTCAAAGAGCTAGACATGACTTAGCAAATAAACAGTAACTAATAGGAGCTCTAGAAAAGTCAAAGATCTGCAGGGAACCATGTGAATACCCAATCAAGCAAAATCCAACTTTTGAAATAGTAGAAAATTTCCTGGCACTTTATTTCATCCATACCTCATGCCCTCATCAGCATGGTATGGCTGTGATACATAGGAGGTGGTCCAACCTTGGTTCTCTCTCTTTGGCCGGGAAAAAAAAAAAAAGAAAGAGTGGAGATTGCTTGCAATTTTCTGCCATCTCTGAGTGAAGCAACTTAGCATGCACACATAGACTGCAAGTGAAGGAATGGAAAGATATATTCTATACAGTTTGTAACCAGAAGACAGTAGGAATATTTATAGCAGATAAAATAGACTTTAAGTCAAAAACTGCTACAAGATACAAAGAAGGTTATCACATAATGATAAAATGGTCAACTAATAGGAAGACAAAATATAACTAAATATTAAATATCAAAGCACCTAAATATAAAAAGCAAACACTGACGGATCTGAAGGGAGAAATAGAAATACAATTACAGTTGCTGCTAAGTCGCTTCAGTCGTGGCCGACTCTGTGCGACCCCATAGACGGAAGCCCACCAGGCTCCTCCATCCCTGGGATTCTCCAGGCAAGAACACTGGAGTGGGTTGCCATTTCCTCTCCAATGCGTGAAAGTGAAAAGTGAAAGTGAAGTCGCTCAGTCATGTCCGACTCTCAGCAACCCCATGGACGCAGCCTACCAGGCTCCGCCATCCATGGGATTTTCTAGGCACAATTACAGTAGGGAAGTTCAATTTCCCACTCACAATAACAGTTAGAAAACCAAACTGGAGTGGGTAGACTTTGTCTTCTCAAGGGAATCTTCCCAACCCAGGGATCAAACCCAGGTCTCCCACATTGCAGGCAGATTCTTTACCAGCTGAGCTATAAGGGAAGCCCAAGAATACTGGAATGGGTAGCCCATCTCTTCTTCAGTGGATTTTCCTGGCCCAGGAATCTAACTGGGGTCTCCTGCATTGCAGGCAGATTGTTTACTAACTGAGCTACCAGGGATGCCCTCGATAATGAAACAATGGATTTGAACAACACCATAGACCAAATGAACCTAATAGATATATTCAGAACATTCCTTTCACTGGCAGCGGGATACACATTCTTCTCAGGCACACTCAAAACCTTCTCTAGGATAGATCCTGTGGTATGTCACAAAACAACTCTTAACAAACTTAAGAAGATTAAAATCATACCAAGTATCTTATCTGACCACAGTGGATTGAAACAGAAGGAAACTTGAAAAATCACCAATATGTAAAAATTAAACTACACACTCTTGAAAAACCAAGTCAAAAGAGACAAAGAATGACCATATATATAGAAAAAAGTATCAATTCACCAAAAAGAAATAACAGTTATAAACATATGTCCACCAGACAACAGAGCTCCAATTTATATCAAGGAAACATCAACAGAAATGAAGGGAGAAATAAACAGCTTCACATTAATAGTAGGAAAGTTCAAATCTCCACTTTCAATAGTGAGTGTAACAACCAGAAATATGATCAATAAAGAAATAGATGGCTTATATATCAACATGACTAATTGAACTTACAATACTTATAGAGATGATTTCACTCAACAATAATAAAACACATATTTTCTCAAGTACACATATAACATATCCAAGGACAAACCATGCATTAGTTCACAAAACAAGTGCTTATCAATTTAAAAGGTTGAAATTACACAAAGTGATTTTTGTTAATCACAGTGGAACAAACAAAATCAACAGTAGAAGAAAAAGTGGGAAATTCACAATTCTGTTGAAATTAAACAGCACACTTTCAAATAATAGTGAGTCAAAGAAAAACATCACAAAAGAAATTAGAAAATATCTGGATATAAATGAAAATTAAGACACAACATACCCAAACTTATGGGATACAGCAGAAGCAGTCCTATGAAAGATATTTATAGCTATAAATGCTTACATTAAAAAAGAATGTGCACAACTCAGTAACTTAACTTTACACCTTAAGGAACTAGAAAAGGGGGAACATGCTAAACCTCAACTTAGTAAAAGGCAGGAAATAAAGTTAAGAGCAGAGATAAAATAGAGGCTAGAAAATCACTACAGACAATCAACAAAACCAAAAGATGGTTCTTCTAAAATATTAATGGATCTAATAATATTCTACCTATATCATTTATTATATTTACTAAGAAAAAAGAGGACTCATATATCTAAAATCCAAAATGAGAGAGAGAACTTTATTTCTAATGAAAAATTATATATAAATAAAAGACAACCTACATAAAGTTAAAAAAATTCCTAGAAACACACAACCTGGAAAAGGGAACAGATATTTACTAATTATATTAGATGAATCTACAAGTTTAAATTTCTAAGTAATTACTAAAAGGATAGAAGTAGAATATGAATGTACCTAAACTAAGAGAAAGAGCAAATGGAAAACTAAAATATCAATCAATCCACAAACATGTCAGAGAGAAAAGGAAGAAAGTATTGAACAGACAAAAATGGAGAGCATAAAATAAGAAAGTAAACATAAACAAAATATATCTATAATATAATTAAATCAGAAATAATGCACAATATTCACAACGGGCAAATTATCAAGGTTGGAAATAAAGACAAGATCAATTGCATTGCTAGTCAGAAGTTGTATTGTTAGAGCCTGAGTTAAAATTTGTATTATGATCCTATTTTTCTCAATAATTTGTATATTCTGTTCCTTGTAGATTGTTTACATTAATTTTGCCATCCAAAAATGGGCTTCCCTGGTGGCTCAGATGGTAAAGAATGTGCCTGCAATGCAAGAGATCCTGGTTCACCCCCTGGGTGGGGAAGATACCCTGGAATAGGGAAAGGCTACCCACTCCAGTATTCTTGCCTGGAGAATTCCAAGGACAGAAGAGCGAGGTGGGGGTGGGGCTAAAGTCCATGAGGTCGCATACAGCTGGACACAACTGAGAGATTAACACTTTTCACTTTCCGAAATACTGCATTAAGTTTATCTTGATTACTGAGACTTTTAGTATCTCCTTAAATTTTATGCCAAAGGCCTCACTCTAGTCATGGTCCCACTGTAAAATGAGTAACTGGACACAGGGACTTGTATTAAGCCTATATGCCTCTTTTTGCCAGCAAACAGCAGGATCAGGAGAAGAAAAAACTCCACCTTATGTCTATATCCAAGCCTCACATCAGAGCATCAGTTTTGAATCTAAATCACATCCAGAGACCTAATTCAAGGGAGTCTCGGAAATGTATGTTTTTATTTTCTAGTATCTGCAGAACATGAATGTAGACTAGAGGAAAGGTAGATTGGATAATGACTTCCAGTATACTATATATTAGCCCCTTCCCCAAATCTTCCTCTTTTTCCGTCCAAATTCACCTTCCTTTTTTTTTTATATAATGTTCAATTTTTTACCATTCTGGTTTCTATTTATTTTTTAATCAGTTTAACTATTTTTGTAGTGTCTTTCAATTTCATCTATTATCGCTAATACTTTGATGCTCTTCATCCTGTTTGTAGTATCTGTTAACTTTGTCATTATAGGTGGTATCCTCTGAACTTAAAAATATTTTTAATGTTTCAGTGTGAAACACTTTTTTTCCTGTGGCAGACATATGTTCTCTGTATTGTGTTAAATGTTGCTTCTTCTGGTTGCATTCCCTGGGAGGCAGACTCTGAAACAGATTTTGCATATAGAATTTTTTTGAGGGGTGTGCTGTCAATATTAATATTACAACACAGTTGTAACAGATGGCTCAGCAGATCCTGTAAGGAGTGCTGAAGATTGTCCCATTGTAACAAGAGAGCTTAACCTTTATAAACATTATCATTTTGACCAGTCTTTGGAGGCATGCTGCCTTGAGAAGAAAGTGCACCTCTGGGCAAGTTGGCTCTTTTCAGAAGAGGTAATCCCCATAGGAGCTGACAGCTAAAGGCTGTCACTTAGACTTCACTCCATACAACTGGGGGGAAAAAAGTTCTTCATTTTTCAGGGGATCTGGGTGGCCTGTCAAGGCATTTGCCACAGTTGTTAAAGAGTTTTTGTATTTGCTTCTAGTAGGTGTGCCCTCAGAGATTTCAGGTACATTTATTGGCCTCAGTATTTCTGCACCAGATAAGTGGTGTAAATGAGAATTCATATGCCTATTTTGTGTCTTACGCATTATTTTTTAATGGAATATATTTTTTCACAGAAATTTTAAGCAGAGAAATAAATTCCTTACAGATTTTGCAGGCCAGTGGGCACAATCTTTCCAATTTCCTTTCATTGAAGGGTTAGCCTTTCCAAAAGTCTCAGCTTTATGTTATTTCAAATATAATTCCATGCTTTACCTTGATCCAAGAACAGATCTCTTATCTCCATATGGATTTAAGCTCTCATCCTCTATGTCTATATTGTATTCAGCAGGGCATCTCTAGATCACCAGTCAGGTTGTTAATCTATCTTAGATTTTTTTTTTTCTGGCACCTTGGAATTATGTATGTGTGTATGCTTAGTCGTATCTGACTCTTTGTGACTCCATGGATTGCAGTCAGCCTGGCTCCTCTGTACATGGAGTTTACTGCAGCCCACTGGCTCCTCTGTCCATGGAATTTTCCAGGCAAGAATACTGGATTTGGTTGCCATTTCTTACTCCAGGAGATCTTCCTGACCCAGGGATCGAACCCACATTTCCCATGTCTCCTGCATCAGCAGGTGGATTCCTTACCACTGAGCCACATGGGAAGCCTTGGTTTAAAAATATACGTATATTTAAACATTTTGGTTATGTTGAATGTAACATGTATATGCATGTTTGATATGCAAAAAATTTCACATTAGCTCTGTCCACTCTATATTTTGAAACAAAAACTCCAAAACCCTTCCATTTTTCTACAGTGATATATCAACTTTTCTTCCTCTTTATTGATAACATAGTCATTCAGACAATTTAAATATGTGCTTAGACATCCGATTTGAATATTAGAATATCAATTAATTGTTTATCTTGTGGTTTTAATTAATTTTGAAATCTTTTATAAACAGACTCAATATTCCTAACTAAATATAAAAATATGTTTGTATCTGATCATTTAAAATATTGAGATGATACTTAAGAAGTTTCTTGACCTAATTTAACACAAAGAGCAATTTATGCACTAAAATAGAAAAAAATATTTGCAGGAATACATAATAAACTATTATTTAGTACATTTTATATAAAATTTTAGTAATAGAAGGTATATTTAATTTATAAATTTCTATATTTAGACTCTTCAATACACAGTTAAAATGAGAGAACAGTTGAACTCACGAAGCATCATCATCTCCCTGAAGCAGTAAATGCTTTGTGTTCTAGGCATTTGAAGCCTAAGCAAACAATAATGATGGAGATGGGTATTGGGATATTAGCAGTTGGGTTTATAAATAAGTTTTGGACTTTCTATACCCTTCAGTCATTTTATTTGTATAGACAATTCAGAGTTGATTCTTCTGAGAGTGTGTGTGTGTTTTAGCTATGACTGACATAAATAAATTGTAAACATCACAGTTTAAAGTATTATGTAATAGTAAGAATGTTATATATATATATATTATTTTATATATATCCTCCATTTTGAAGCTGGAACTCCAATACTGTGGCCACCTGATGCAAAGAGCTGACTCATTTGAAAAGACCCTGATGCTGGGAAAGATTGAAGGCAGGAGGAGAAGGGGATGACAGAGGATGAGATCGTTGGATGACATCACCAACTCAATGGACATGAGTTTGAGTAAACTCTAGGAGTTGGTGATGGACAGGGAGGCTTGGTGTGCTGCAGTCCATGGGGTCACAAAGAGTCAGACACGACTGAGTGACTGAACTGAACTGATCCTCCATTTTAATGAAGTTTATCTCAAGTAACAATTTCTTAGTAGAAGAAAGCATAAATCTACTTTTTAAAAATTACATATTCCATAACCTTTTTTATATTCAAAAAATATATATTTTACACAGTATGAATATTCAGACACTATTTATCTATGGGGAAAAATCTATAATATATGTTTTAAATCACCTTTTTAACTTTCCCCAATCTCTCTTCTTTTTTTTTTTTCCATTGACAATTTTCTGCTCACAAAGGGAATGTTTATGCAGGTAAATAATAAAAAATGTGTGTCCCTATGGTTTATGTTAAATCATTGATTTAAATCATTGAAATCAATAATGTCTCTCAGGAGTACAGGCACAAAATATGCTATTAAAATGCTAAGACAACATAAAGGTTAGTGAATACAAATCAAAGTGCAGATGCTATAACCATCAGATTCCAGAAATTTATGTGAAGTATATGTGAAGCTGGTTCAGATTTTCTTGAGAAAAATAAGTTCCTTTATGTGCTGATATTCTACCACTATCAAGACATTTTTAAGTCCAGAGTATTCTTTCTATATTAATGAAGTGACAACTAGATTTTCAAAAGGAAGATATTTTTCCTAAGAGCATGAGCAGTTATATGACTAACAAAGATCTTATTCAGTGACCTGGAAATCGGTACTGATGAAGACAAAATGGCCGATGAAAGTGAGTGGATATAGTTCTAAAGATACATTTAAAGTCAAAACCACAATGAGATACCATTTCACGCCCATCATAATGGCTGCTATCCAAAAGACTACAAGCAGTAAATGCTAGAGAGGGTGTGGAGAAAAGGGAACCCTCTTACACTGTTAGTGGGAATGCAAACTAGTACAGCCACTATGGAGAACAGTGTGGAGATTCCTCAAAAAACTGGGAATAGAAATGCCATATGACCCAGCAATCCCTCTGCTGGGCATACACACTGAGGAAACCAGACTTGAAAGAGCCACATGTACTCCAATGTTCATTGCAGCACTGTTTGTAATAGCCAGAACAAGGAAGCAACCTAGATGCCCATCAGCAGACAAATGGATAAGGAAGCTGTGGTACATATACACAATGGAATATTACTCAGCCATTAAAAAGAATACATTTGAATCAGTTCTAATGAGGTGGATGAAACTGGAGCCTATTATACAGAGTGAAGTAAGCCAGAAAGAAAAACACCAATACAGTATACTAGCACATATATATGGTATTTAGTCAATCGGTAAAGATAACCCTGTATGTGAGACATCAAAAGAGACACAGATAAATAGAACAGTATTATGGACTCTATGGGAGAGGGCGAGGGTGGGATGATATGGGAGAATGGCATGGAAGCATGTAAATTATCATATGTGAAACGAATCGCCAGTCCAGTTTCAATGCATGATACAGGGTGCTCGGGGCTGGTGCACCGGGATGACCTGGAGGGATGGGATGGGAAGGAAGGTGGAAGGGAGGTTCTGGAGGGGGAAAACATGTACACCCATGGTGGATTCATGTCAATGTATGGCAAAACAGATACAATATTGTAAAGTTAAAAAATAAACTAATTATAAAAAAATAAATAAATAAAGTCAATGTCCAAAGCTATACTACTTTTCTTTTCCTAGAATTCTTCTCCTCTTCCTGTAATACTTATGTCAATAAAATAATGTTCTTGCCTTTTGTAACAAACTAGAATACCTTTGATTCCTTCATTCATTCTGATATCTAATTTTTGAATAAATCTTATTGATTCTATATGTCTAGTTAATTTCTAAAACCTATAGCTTCTTCTTCATCTCTACCATCTTTACCTTTGAGTTAATCCAATAATTCTCTCCCATTTCCTACCAAGACTAGTTTGTTTGATATTTTCCCACGTTGATTTCTCTCTAGTTTGTAATTTTTCTTCCTTTTGATATCAGGAACTGTGTTTTGTTATATTGTATCCCAAATAGTGTTTCACGTATAATAAATATTCTCCATTTTTTTAAGAGTAGTTTTATTAGGCTATATTTCACATGCCATAAAAATTCATTCTTTTAAACTTACACTTCAGTGGTTTTTCATATATTTAAAGATTTATGTGATCATCAGCTTTATCTAATCCTAGAATACTTTCATCACCCCCAAAAGAAAACCCATAACCATTAGCAGTCTTTCCCTAGCTCCTCTTCATCTTAGCCACTGTGCAACCACTAATCAATTTGCTTTTTGTCTTTAGGATTTGCCTAGATGAATATTTCATATAAATGTAATTGTATATTAGTGGGCTTCTGGAACTATTTTTTTTCACTTAGCATAATTTTTTTCAAAGTTTATCCATGCTAAACAACATATCAGGACTTTATTCCCTTTTTATGTCTGAATACTATTGCATTGTACAGTTAAACCACTTTTGTTTACCCATTCAGCCACTGGTGGACTTTTGGGTGGTTTCTTCTTTTGGCTAGTAAGAATAATGCTGTTATAAACATTCATGATGCCAGCTTTTGTGTTTCTATTTTTCTATATTTCTATTTCTTTGTGTATATCTAGGAGCAAAACTTTTAGGTCATATGACAGTACTATTTTTAACTTTATAAGGAACATCCAGAATGCTTTCCAAAATGGCTACACAATTTTATATTTTCATCAAGAGTGTATGATGGTTCCAATTTCTCCAAATTCTTGCTAATATTTCCTATGGTCCATGTTTTTTTATTTTATTTTAGGTTATTCTAGAGGGGGTAACAGTATCTTGCATTTTTGACTTGCATTTTCCTGATTAGAGACATATTTTTTTTAAATGTTAGTTGAAAGAATGAGTGAATGATAAACTACAGTTTGATTGTATATTGTTGTTGTTATTCAGTCATGAAGTCATGTCCGACTCTTTGGGACCTCATGGACTGCAACATGCCAGGCTTCCCCGTCCTTCACTATCTCCTGGAGTGTGCTCAAATTCATATCCAATGATCAATGATGCTATTTAACCATTTCATTCTTTGCCACCCCCTTCTCCTTCTGCTCTCAATCTTTCCCAGCACCAGGGTCTTTTCATGCAGTCAGCTCTATGCATCAGGTGGGCAAAGTACTGGAGCTTCAGCTTCAGCATCAGTCATTCCAATGAATATTCAGGGTTAATTCCTTTAGATTGACTGGTTTGATCTTGCAGTCCATGACTTCTCAAGAGTCTTCTTCAATGTCACAATTTGAAAGCATCAATTCTTCTGTGCTCAGCATTCTTTATGGTCCAACTCCCACATCTGAGCATGACTACTGGAAAACCATAGCTTTGACTATACAGATCTTTGTTGGCAATGTGATGTCTCTGCTTTTTAATATGTTTTCTAGTGTTGTCATAGCTTTCCTTCCAAGGAACAAGCATTTTTAATTTCATGGCTGCAGTCACAGTCTACAGTTATTTTGCAGCTCAAGAAAATAAAATTTGTCACTGTTTCCACTTTTCCTCCTTCCATTTGCAATAAAGTTATTACATATATGTATATGTATAATGTTATATATATATATATAACTTTAAAGAGAAAAATCATAACTAATTTTTTGTAACTTATTTTCAATGTCTTTAAATAGAGTTAAAATTTCCTTATGTTGGCATCTATTCTGTTTATTTTCGAATGTCATTTGCTTCACAGTGGATTTCTCAAATGTACTTAAAGGAGCAAACCTAAAAGAAATAGCTGTACTACCTAAATTTTGAAAGAAAAAAAAACAAAACTATATGCCTATATAGCAATTCTTTGTGTGCACATTTTCTCCATTCTTCACTGGCATTAATTTAAGTTTAAAAAGAGCTTCCCCATGGCTCAGCAGTAAAGAATCAGCTTGCAATACAGGGGACACAGGAGACACGGCCTTGATACCTGAGTCAGGGAGGTCCCCTGGAGGAGGAAATGGTAACCCACTCCAGCATTCTTGCCTGAAAATCCCATGGACAGAGTAACCTGGCAGGCTAGAGCCCAAAGGGCTGCAAAGAGTGGGACATGACTGAGCAAATGAGTGAGTGAGATGCTATAGGTTACAAGTTGAAAATAAAATGAAAGTATTAAACTGAATTACTTTCATTTCTGTTTAGTGTATTTAACCTTTAATTTACCATATTAAATTGGCATATTTTAAAACTCAAGAAATAACTTCAACCCAAGAAAAAAAAATAACAACTCTCCCACTCACTGGAGTTTGAAAGACATTTTAAAAATGTAACAAAATAGTGTGATCCCATAAATAACAATAAAAAGTATCACTGGTAATATATAGGCCTTATCATGAGCTTCCAAACCTGAAGGTGAGAGTGAAAGTGAAATTTGCTCAGTCATGTCTGACTCTTTGCGACCCCATGGATTACACAGTCCATGGAATTCTCTAGGCCAGAATACTGGAGGATGTAGCCTTTCCCTTCTCCAGGGGATCTTCCCAACCCAGGGATTGAACTCAGGTCTCCCGCATTGCAGGTGGATTCTTTACCAGCTGAGCCACAAGGGAAAATCCCTTCAAAACCTAGAAGGTATTTTTATTTCATATGAATCTTTTTAAACTATGGATCTTAAGTCTTCACATTAAAATAAAGGAAATCCTGTTCACCTGCTGAATCTTTAGCTAGAACTTGTCTTAGGAAACACTGACAGTGGCGTAAGTAAAAAAGTATATCAATCAATGCAAATCAAAACCACAATGAGGTACCATCTCACACTGAATGGCTGCCATCAAAATGTCTACAAACAATAAATGCTGGAGAGGGTGTGGAGAAATGGGAACCCTCTTACACCTTTGGTGGGAATGCAAACTAGTGCAGCCACTATGGAGAACAGTGTGGAGATTCCTTAAAAAAAAACTGGAAATAGAACTGCCATATGACCCAGCAATCCCTCTGCTGGGCATACACACCAAGGAAACCAGAATTGAAAGAGACACATGTACCCCAATGTTCATTGTAACACTGTTTACAATAGCTAGGACCTGGAAGCAACCTAGATATTCATCAGCAGACCAATGGATAAAGAAGTTGTGGTACATATACATAGTGGAATATTACCTAGCTATTAAAAATGAACACATTTGAGTCAGTTCTAATGAGGTGGATGAAACTGTAGCCTATTATACAGAATGAAGTAAGTCAGAAAGAGAAACACCAGTATAGTATATATATATATATTCCACATATATATGGAATTTAGAAAGACAGTAATGATGACCCTATAGACAAGACAGCAAAAGAGACACAGATGTAAAGAACAGACTTTTGGACTATGTGGGAGAGGCAAAAGTGGAACAATTTGAGAGAATAGCATTGAAACATGTATATTACCATATGTAAAATAGATGACTAGTCCAAGTTCAATGCATGAAGTAAGGCAGTCAAAGCTGATGTTCTGGGACAACCCAGAGGGATGGGGTGCTGGGGGAGGTGGGAGGGGTCTCAGGATGGGAGACATATGCACACCCTTGGCTGATTCATGTTGATGTATGGCAAAAACCACCACAATATTGTAAAGTAATTAGTCTCCAATTAAATAAATTTAAAAAATAATAAAATAAAATTTTGAAAAGAATATAAATCAAAGATACAGTTGAACGAGTTTTTGTTGTTGTTCATTTGCTCAGTTCTGTCTGACTCTTTGCAATCCCATGAGCTGCTGCATGCCAGGCTTCCCTGCCCTTCACCATCTCCTGGAGTTTGCTCAAACTTGTGTCCACTGAGTCAGTGATGCCATCCAACCACCTCATCCTCTGTCGTCCTCTTCTCTTCCTGCCCTCAATCGTTCCCAGCATCAGGGTCTTTTCCAGAGAGTTGGCTTTTTGCATCAGGTGGCGAAAGTATTGGAGCTTCAGCTTCAAAATCAGTCCTTCCAATGAATATTCAGGACTGATTTCCTTTAGGATTGACTGGTTTGATCTCTTTGTAGTCTAAGGGGCTGTCAAGAGTCTTCTCTAGAACCACAGTTTGAAAGCATCGATTCTTAGATGCTCAGCCTTCTTTATTGTCTAACACTCACATCCATACATGAATACTGGAAAACCGTAGTTTTGACTATAGGGACCTTTGCCGGCAAAGTGATGACTCAGCTTTTTAATACACTGTCTAGGTTTGTCATAGGAACAAGTGTCTTCCAAGGAACAAGTGTCTTTTAATTTCATGGGTACAGTCACCATCTGCAGTGATTTTGGAGTCCCAAAAAATAGTCTCTCACTTTTTTCCATTTTTCCCCCATCTATTTGTCATGAAGTGATCAGACCAGATGCCATGATGTTAGTTTTTTAAATGTTGAGTTTTAAGCAAGCTTTTTCACTCTACTCTTTCACCCTCATCAAGAGACTCTTTAGTTCCTCTTACTTTCTGCCATAAGGGTGGTGTCATCTGCACATCTGAGGTTGTTGATATTTCTCCCAGCAATCTTGATTCCAGCTTGAGCTTCATCCAGCCTGGCATTTCATATGATTTACTCTGTATATAATTTAAGTAAGCATGATGACAATATACAGCCTTGACATAGTCCTTTTCCAACTTTGAACCAGTCTGTTGTTCCATGTCCAGTTCTAACTATTGGTTCTTGACCTGCATACAGATTTCTTAGGAGGCAGTTAAGGTGGTCTGGTGTTCCCATCCCTTTAAGAATTTTTCACAGTTTTTTGTGATCCACACAGTCAAAGACTTGAGCACAGTCAGTGAAGGGGAAGTGATGTTTTTCTGGAATTCCCTTGCTTTTTGTATGATCCAACAGATGTTGACAATTTGATCTCTGGTTCCTCTGCCTTTTCAAACTCCAGCTTGTACATCTGGAAGTTCTTAGTTCACGTACTGTTGAAGCCTAGCCTGAAGGACTTTGAGCATTACCTTGCTAGCATGTGAAATGAGTGTAACTGTGTGGCAATTTGAAAATTCTTTGGCATTGTCCTTCTATGGGATGGAATGAAAACTGACCTTTTCCAGTCCTGTGGCCACTGCTGAGTGCCACTGCAGCACTTGAATAGAATCATCTTAGGATTTGAAATACCTCAGCTGGTATCCCATCACCTCCACTAGCTTTGCTTGTACTAATGCTTCCTAAGGCCCCCCTTGACTTTACACTGCAGGAGGTCTGGCTCTAGGTGAGTGATCACACCATCATGGTTATCTGGGTCTGAGCTTTTTTTTTTTTACAGTTCTTCTGTGTATTCTTGCCAGCTCTTCTTAATATCTTCTTCTTCTGTTAGGTCCATATTGTTTCTATCCTTCATTGTTCTCATCTTTGCAAGAACTAGTTTTTAAAGAATACCAATTTGGTTATTCTCCATGCTGTTTCCATTTTTTAAAAAGAATTATTTACTGGAAGTCAAGGAATAATATCAAGCAAGACTTGGATCTATAATACCATTCGAAAAACAACTGTAGTTTAAAAATTGAGGTGTTTTTTTTTTAATTTTTTTTTTGATGTCACCAAAATGGCTTTATTTCGGACACTGACAACATGCACAACAATGCAACTGCATCATTACTTTGTTTGGTTTCCTTAAGTATTACTTAAGTATGCATTAAAAATACATGTTTACATTTAAGAAATGTAACACATTAAAATCCTCTGTAAATGGAACTCCTTCGCAATATATTTTGCTGCTTTGTTTCATACATAAATACCATAATCTACAAAGTTATAAATAGAACTATTAACTCTTATGACATAAAAGTATATACAAATTTTGGAGCTTGACAAGAGTGTTTTCTTTCTGATTTTATATAAGTAACACCATGCAGTATTTGCAATGTTTTTTAATCATATAGATGACTTATAATCAAAACCTTTATTGTCTCCTGACCTGTTTTACCTATAACAGACGTTCAATGTACTTGGTAAGGATGCCATCATTCAAAATCAACGTAGTCAAAAGACTAGATTTTTAAAATAGAACAGAAGGTTGCCATTAAATATTATTAAGCCATATTAAAATCACTTTAGTTTGTTTGAAGAACAAAGTATGCTACCAAAGAGTATATGCTTGTACTATTATTTAGCTGGAAAGCTAATACAATCTTAAAAAATCAGATTAAATTTGTAGTAGCCTTGGGAAAAAATAGTTCATGGAGATTCTGTCAGAGGAACAGAAATTATATTATCCTAAGTTTTCTAAACTTTATTTTGAACCATCACTTCAATTAGTCAAAACTTACAGGGTAAAAATAATGACACACCAAAATGATCTTAGAAAGGCATATTCAGAATTCCTGATGCAGAAAACGTGATTATTTAGTTTTTGTTTAATGACTGGAAATCTTTATTCCTTCAGAAAATAGTAACATTATTAACTGAATGTCACCACCTGTTTGGTGATTTACTAGATAACCACTCAAGGTATTTTATTAAGTAAGCACTCAAATTATTTTTATTTAACAAAAGTAAAAATATTGTTCATGTTGGAATTATTTCATTATGAATTAAGAACTTAGATAAACATTTTCAATTAATATCTTCCCTAAATTTAAATGAATCAAATGACAAATAATACTAAGCTAAGAGGGAGAAGGTGAGGGTGGGACATTCTGGGAGAATAGCATTGAAACATGTATATTATCATATGTGAAACAGAACACCATTCCATGTTCGATGCATGAGACAAGGGCTCAGGGCCGGGGCAATGGGATGACCCAGAGGGATGGGATGGGGAGGGAGGTGGGTGGGGGGTCCAGGAAGGGGAACACATGTAAACCCATGGCTGATTCATGTCAATGTATGGCAAAAACTATTACAATATTGTAAAGTAATTAGCCCCCAACTAAAATAAATAAATTTATAAAAAATAAAAATAAAAATAAAAAAAATAAAAATAAAAACACTTTACATTTGTAAAAATAAATAAATAAATAAATAATAAAAGCATCAAAAAAAAATACTAAGCTAAGCACTGTCACTACTTTTAAAATCTAAGTTTTCTAAAAGTTTTAATTTTCAATCAATATTAATATGATCTGGGTCACACTATTAACTGCCACTCAAACTTTATGTTTAAAAAAAGAAATATTCTTTGTTAAAGAGCAGATTAACAACACGTTTTCCATGTTCTTATAAAAAACAAGATTCTGATATGCATAATGAATCTAAATCAAAAATCCACACATGGTAGCAGAAATTCTGTCAACTTGCAGCCTAATACAACATAAATCCACAGTTATTTTGCATAAACAATTCAAAATTTAAGTTTATAATGGAAATGTCAAGAAGTCTTAACTACAACATTACTGCTGATGGGTTCCAGTATAGTTCACCCAGGCACAGCAGATATGCACATCTGATAGACAGACTGCTTAGAAAATTAAACCTATCAGAGCTATAAATTAGGAATACATAAATATGAATCCAGCAATGCCAAAGCATTAGAGCAGTTAAAGAAAAAAGAAAAAGATGTGATGTAAACACAACTGATAGTTTTCTCTGTAAGCCACTTTCCACTGATTTATAAAGCTATGGTTTTATAATTCTTTTAAAAATGACAATGTTTCCACATTGCTACATGCAGTGATTTCATTGTATGTTCTTGACTACAATGCAATCTCCAATCTTCTTACACAGCTTGACGTAGCCCATCAGGATTTCTTCAGAAAGTCAGCTTGTCGTATTTTCAGCAGCCTTTAAGGCTTCTGTGGCCTTGCGAAGTTCCTTAATAACTGATGGTAAAGCTCCTGGGTTAATTCCTTGATCACACAGCAGCACACAAATAGACAGAGTTTCCATATCTAATCCAGTATTCAAAATTCTTGAAATCTCAAATAGGACACATTCAGATTCGCTGGCGCTGCCACCGACCCAGCGCCACTGCTGCTCGCCATGGTGGAGGCCGAGGGAGGCGGGCGAAGGGCCTGACCCGGAACTCTTTTTTTTTAATTTTCATCTTCTAGAGAGATGAACCCTGAAGCTAGGCATTGTACTGGGTTCAAAGTACCATCTTGATATCATGATGTATTTTATACTTCAGGAAAACAATGATTTAGGTATGAGCATTTAAAAAAAACTCATCTTACAGTTATTGTTCTATGCTGTTCTGCCTTAAGCCACTCTAGAGATGAATAAAATTAAGCTTTTACTTTTAATGAAGTATAATGCTATTTATTATCTGTTCAGCCACAGTTTCAGAAATTTAAAACCACTGAAAATTACTCATTTTTATCCTGCCAATGAGCTTTTATGAAAGTAGAATTTAGTAAGTTGTTTTCAAATCTACTGACTTAAATAAAGCTGATGGATATAAAATTGTACCAATAACATTTGATGTAACCAATCATAATTATTTAATAGCAGAATACTGGAATTCATTGTAATTAGACTATTTAGTATGGTTTACTTTAGATTATCAGATGATCATGAGCAGTAGCGCTATTAAAGTTTATCACTTAATCATTTGAGTGGAAGTCACAGGCTCTGTTTGGTCTTTCATTTTTTGTGAGTAAACCATTAAAAAATTAGAAGAACAATATCATTTAAACTCTGGGAACTTTGCCTAGATATTTGCTTAAGTTTTCTCTTTTTGCTATCAAAAGAGATAGATAGGATAAGGAATAGCAAATTAAGTTGTATTCTCCCCTTCTATATATAATCAACAGCACCACTAGCAAATCTTTACTGAATGCATATCCTGTATTCAAATTAGTGCTATGTATAACTGCATAATTAAAGTGACTGAAGATTAAAATTGCCTTTTATTACTAAACCATGAGTACTTATTACTGTCAAGTTAATTAATTGGTGTTATATTTCTAATAGTAATTACGGCAAGAGATAATATGCAGCTGTAGTGGTGTAGAAAACGTACTTGAGTGGCAGTTAGACCTAGAATTGAGCCCTGGTTTTCCTACCAACTGTGTATTCCTGGAATAAATCCCTTTGTTTTTCTAAACCTCATTTGCTTAGTTAAGGAGACTGAATCTTTTTGAATTATTTTCAATGCTGTATTTTATGAATCTATGAAAGGAATGTGCTCAGTAAATACCACAAGTATCAGTTGAATGCTTATCTTTTTAAGAGGTCTATCTTCAATAAAAAACTTCACAGTATGCTGATTTGTAGGAAGGCAAAATATATTATTTGAACTAAAGCAATCTTTCACAGTATAACTCTAAACACAATCCTAATAAATACATTCATTAATAAATTCATTGATATACATTTTTCTCCTTTCTAGTAACTTAATTTGTTTTATTGACATATATTAAGGTCTAGTTGTCACTACCTTCCATGCATAATCTACTCAATGAATATATATCCTTACTTTGACTGTGTTCTGATAGTCATTTCTGGGCTTTCATTCTTTCAGGTACATGGTAGAATTGCACTTTCAGCTCCCATAGAGATTGGGTGGGGCCATGTACCTAGCTGTGGTCAAATAGTTGTGAGGAGACATCACTTTTAGAATGATCATTCAATTGTCAATAATTCAACATTCTCTTCTCCCTCTGGTGTAGGATTGACAATTTCCAAATTGGTGATTTCTCTGTCAGTTTTGTCCCCGAGTGACTGTGAAGAGCAGGGACAACCAGATGAAGGACATATAGCAAGAACAAGAAGTAAAACTGTTTTGTTTTTATCATTTACATTTTGGAATCCTTTCTACAGTATATCTTAGTTTGCCTTGATTAATGCAAATGGAATATCAAACGAAGTATTTTGAGTTGGTGCCTTTTCCAGATCTTTTAAAGTATTGCATGCAATTGGATTAACTAGGCTATCCAAATTCATTTTAAAATATTTATTGAAATTTCACTTTGTTCTACGCAGTAATCTAAGTGCTGAGGATATACCTAGATTGGTGAAAAAATTAGACAGTTCCTACCTTTATGGAGTATACATTACAATGGAGGAGCACAGTCAATATTTTCCCTTTCCTTTCCAGATATCCTTTCTACCTCTCATCCTGTTCTGTGGTTAAGATCAAAGTAACAAGCTTCCTTACTCTTTGGCTTCTCATTAGGTTTTGCCAATGGAGTGTGCCTTCATAGGCAGAGGTTCACAGTTAGAGAATGAAGTTGATATATTTATTCCTCCAGTTCTCTTCCTGTCATCAAACCTACAGGAAGCTGTATCCTTTTACCAAAGATCATTTAGGTCATAGCTCAAGTAAGGTGGCACTTTCCATATCCCTTTCCAAACAGGTTCTTGAGTCAATTGCTCCCTTTTGCCCTTTTAGGACTAAGTGCAAGTCTCTTCATTGTTGCAATCCCTAGGATATTGCACAATTCCTTGTTAGTTTGTCTAAATTCTGCTCACACCATCACTAATAAAATTACTGAATTCTCCTCAAATTACTTCCTTTGAACATAAATATCCTCTCTAAATATCAAGGAAAACATAAAATTTAGTGCAGGCATACCTTGGAGATACTGCATGTTTGGTTCTAGACCACGGCAACAAATCAAATATCACAGTAAAGCAAGTCACTTTGATTTTCCAGTGCATATGGAAAGTTACGTTTTCATTATACTGTACTCTAGTAAGTATGCAATAGCATTATGTCTAAAAATGTACTTATCTTAATTAAAAAATAGTTTATTGCCAAAATATGCTAACCATCATCTGACAACACAGGGTTGTCACACACTTTTACTTTTTATTAAAATGCGTATCTCTGAAGTACAATAAAGCAAAGCACAATAAGATGGGGGAATGCCTGTACTTTAATTTTATTTGCCTTGTGAATGGAGATAAATGTA
This sequence comes from Giraffa tippelskirchi, assembly GCF_054371585.1. Lineage (NCBI taxonomy): Eukaryota > Metazoa > Chordata > Mammalia > Artiodactyla > Giraffidae > Giraffa > Giraffa tippelskirchi. The sequence continues at coordinate 69,334,601 of NC_137289.1, forward strand.
TTAATTTGTATCATAGAATTCGAGTTTGCATCAATACTCTGAAGATACTTTGTCACTCCAGTAATCTCCTATGCCCAAAATACAGTGTTTCAGATACTATAAGGTAGAAGTTTTCAATACAAAAAATCTGGATCATTATCCTTTTCTATAAAAATAATATCATTATTTTTGAAATTTAAAAGAAAAAGCTAGAGAAATATGGATGTGTTTGGAGAATTTTCCCTTATGTTAGGCTTAAATGGCATTTTAAAAAAATGTTCTTTTTATTCAGGTACTAGATTTCACATCTATATCCTTTTCACTGATTATATGAAAGCCTTTGACTGTGTGGATCACAACAAACTGGAAAATTCTTAAACAGATGGGAATATCAGACCACCTTATTTGTCTCCTGAGAAACCTATATACATGTCAAGAAGCAATAGTTAGGACCCTACATGGAACAATTGACTTGTTCAAAATTGGAGAAGGTGTAGGACAAGACTGTATATTATCACCCTGTTTATTGAACTTATATGCAGAGTATATCATATGAAATACCAGACTGGAGGAATTACAAGATGGAATCAATACTGCTGGGAGAAATATCAACAGCCTTAGACATGCAGATGATTCCACTCTGATGGCAGAAAGTGAAGGTCTTGATGAAGGTCAAAGAGGAAAGTGAAAAAGCTGGCTTAAAACTCAACATTCAAAAAAACAAAGATCATGGCATCTGGTACCATCACTTCATGGCAAATAGAAGAGGAAAGCAGAAATAGTGAGAAATTTTTACTTTCCTGGGCTCCAAAATCACTACTGACGGTGACTGAAGCCATGAAATTGAAAGATGCTTGCTCCTTGGAAGGAAAGCTGTGACAAACTTTAGTTCAGTTCAGTTCAGTTGCTCAGTCGTGTCTGACTCTTTGCAATTCCATGGACTGCAGCATGCCAGGCTTCCATGTCCATCATCAACTCCCAGAGCTTACTCCAACTCATGTCCATTGAGTCAGTGATGCCATCCAACCATCTCATCCTCTGTCATCCCCTTTTCCTCCTGCCTTCAATCTATCCCAGCATCAGGGTCTTTTCAGATAGATCAGTTCTTCACATCAGATGGCCAAAGTATAGGAGTTTAAGCTTTAGCATCAGTCCTTCCAATGAACATTAAGAACTGATTTCCTTTAGGGTGGACTGATTGGATCTCTTTGCTGTCCAATGGACTCTAAACAGTCTTTTCCAACATCACAGTTCAAAAGTATCAATTCTTCAGTGCTCAGCTTTCTTTAGAGTCCAACTCTCACATCCATACATGACTACAGGAAAAACTATAGCTTTGACTAGATGGACTTTGTTGGCAAAGTAATGTTCTGCTTTTTAATATGTTGTCTAGGTTGGTCATAATTTTTCTTCCAAGGAGCAAGCGTCTTTGAATTTCATGGCTGCAGTCACCATCTGCAGTGATTTTGGAACCCACAAAATAAAGTTTTTCATGGTTTGCATTGTTTCCCCATTTATTTGCCATGAAGTGATGGGACCAGATGCCATGATCTTAGTTTTCTGAATATTGAATTTTAAGCCAACTTATTCACTCTCCTCTTTCACTTTCATCAAGAGGCTCTTTAGCTCTTCTTCACTTTCTGCCATAAAGGTGGTGTCATCTGCATATCTGAGGTTATTGATATTTCTCCCGGCATTCTTGATTCCAGCTTGTGCTTCATCCAGTACAGCATTTCTCATGACGTACTTTGCATACAAGTTAAATAAGCAGGGTGACAATATACAGCCTTGACGTACTCCTTTTCTTATTTGGAACCAGTCTGTTGTTCCATGTCCAGTTCTAACTGTTGCTTCTTGACCTGCATACAGGTTTCTCAGGAGGCAGGTCAGGTGGTCTGGTTTTCCTATCTCTTTAAGAATTTTCCACAGTTTTTTTGTGATCCACATTGTCAAAGGTTTTGGCATAGTCAATAAAGCAGAAATAGATGTTTTTCTGGAACTCTCTTGCTTTTTCGGTAATCCAGCAGATGTTGGCAATTTGATACCTGGTTCCTCTGGCTTTTCTAAGTCCAGCTTGAACATCTGGCAGTTCATGGTTTCCATACTTTTGAAGCCTGGCTTGGAGAATTTTGAGCATTAGAGAGTCCCTCGGACTGCAAGGAGATCAAACCAGTCAATCCTAAAGGAATTAACCCTGAATATTCATTGGAAGGACTGATGCTGAAGCTGAAGCTCCAATACTTTGGCCAGCTGATGTGAAGAGCCAACTCATTGGAAAAGACCCTGATGCCGGGAAAGGTTAAATGAGGGAAGGAGCTAAAGGAGCAAAGGATAAGATGATTGAATGGCATCACTGACTCAGTGGACATGAATTTGAGCAAATTCCTGGATATAGTGAAGAACAGGGAAGCCTTGTGAGCTGCAGTCCATGGGCTTGCAAAGAATCAGACACGACTTAACAACTGAAGAACAACACCACATTTCATTCCACTTAATATAAATGCAAAAACTGAAACTTACTTAAATTTTGTTTCAAATTAGGCCCTGGAATGTAATTGTCTTGATATCGATGCCTGTATTCCCTTCTGCTCTTCTGCTCTGTTGGTAAACAACTTTGAGAGCAACAGTTGTTTTTAATTAATTCATTGCCTCATCCAAATATTCAACAGGCAACTACTGTAACCTTGAAATTATTAAGGCTGCTATAGAGAAGAAAATTAACTAAGAGGTGAGAGATAGAAGTGCTATTTCTTATGGACTCATTAAGTCTATATTATTTATATAAAGCACACACTGATAATGAATTTCACATGAAATTAGCCATTCATTATGAAATTCATGGAATTTCAAGATTTTTTTCCATTTGTAATTGAGTTAAAAAAAGTTTTTTGGAAAAAAGTCTGTCCATGTACACTTCAAAAAAGCTTATCATAATTAATGGGAGAGTTAAATTATTCTTTTTTACCAAGTACTAACCACGTTCTAGGCAAGGTTTCTAGCTCTAACAGAGTTCATAGTTTATAGTACAAAGTCCCTGACAATATGCTATGGGAACAAATAGGTGATGCAATGAATGTTTTCGTAAATGTGTGTGGGGGGATAGGGAAGTCTTAACAACTAAGGTTATTAAACCATTAAATCAAATTATTAAAATTTAATTTTTACGATTGAATTATTAAATTATTAAAATCAAACTGAATTGCAGATTTTTTTTTGAAATTATTGTAAACACATTAATGTCAGAGAAAGGTAATTTTCTTGAGAAATGATACTCAAATGGCCAGTTCAAGTATTACCAGTTGGATTCTTTGAGCCCATTACTGGTTTTCAGACTATGATTAGATAAAATTTTATGTAAAATAAATTCCTTTTTAATTTTTTTAAAAAAGGAAAGTAATATTAGACAATTCAGACATACCTTTCTATTGAGAACAGCTAGAAATATAAAACATTTCTCTTTTTGATTGATATATAATTTACATATAATATATAACATATACATTTTTATGGCAATATATTTACTACACCATAGCATTAGTTTACCACCTCTATCACATAATTATAGTTGTTTTTTTTGTGTGTGTGGTGAGAACATTTAAGATTTAGTCTTTTAGCAACTTTGAATTATATAATTTGGTATCATTGGCAGTAATCACTATGCTTTGCATTAGGTCATCTTCTAATGGAAAATTTGTACCCATGGACCAACATCTACCTGATTTCTCCACAGCACAGCCCTTGGTAACCACCATTCTACTCTCTTTTTCTTGAGTTCAGCCTTTTTAGATCCCACATAGAAGTGATAGCATAAAGTATTTACCTTTTTCTGACTTAGCTAAATACCTTCAAAGTCCATCGAAGTAGTCACAAATGACAGGATTTCCTTATTTCTCATGGGGGGGGATATTCCATTGTATACATATACTACATTTTCTTTGACCATTTATCCATTGATGGACACGTAGGTTGCTTCTGTATTTTGACTATTGTGAATAATGCTGCAATAAACATGGGAATAAAGATATATTTTGGATATCTTGATTTCAATTTCTTTGAATATATCAACACCATCCCCAAGAAAAAGAAATGCAAAAAGGCAAAATGGTTGTCTGAGAAGGCCTTACAAATAGCTGAGAAAAGAAGAGAAGCTAAAGGGAAAGGAGAAAAGGAAAGATATACTCATCTCAATGCAGTTTCGAAGAATAGCAACGAGAGATAAGAAAGCCTTCCTCCAAGATCAGTGCAAAGAAATAGAGGAAATAAAATAACGGGAAAGACTAGAGATCTCTTCAAGAAAATTAGAGATACCAAGGGAATATTTCATGCAACGATGGGCACAATAAAGGAGAAAATGGTATGGACCTAACAGAAGCAGAAGATACTAAGAAGTGGTGGCAAAAATACATGGAAGAACTATACAGAAAAGATCTTGATGACCCAGATAACCACGATGGTGTGATCACTCACCTAGAGCCAGATCCTGGAATGAAAAGTCAACTGGGCCTTAGGAAGCATTATGATGAACAAAGCTAGCGGAGTTGATGGAATTCCAGTTGAGCTATTTCAAATCCTAACATATGATGCTGTGAAAGTGCTGCACTCCATATGCCAACAAATTTGGAAAACTCAGCAGTGGCCACAGGGCTGGAAAAGGTCAGTTTTCATTCCAATCTCAAAGAAAAGCAATGCCAAAGAATGCTCAAACTACCACACGGCTGCACTCATCTCACATGCTAGTAAAGTAATGCTCAAAATTCTCCAATCCAGGCTTCAGTAATACGTGAACCATGAACTTCCAGATGTTTAAGCCGGTTTTAGAAAAGGCAGAGGAACCAGAGATCAAATTGCCAACATCTGGTGGATCATCGAAAAAGCAAGAGAGTACCAGAAAAACATCTATTTCTGTTTTATTGCCTATGCCAAAGCGTTTGACTGTGTGGATCACAATAAACTGTGGAAAATTCTCAAAGAGATGGGAATACCAAATCACCTGACCTGCCTCTTGAGAAACCTGTATGCAGGTCAGGAAGCAACAGTTAGAACTGGACATGGAACAACAGACTGGTTCCAAATAGGAAAAGGAGTACGTCAAGGCTGTATATTGTCACCATGCTTATTTAACTTATATGCAGTGTACATCATGAGAAATGCTGGGCTGGAAGAAGCACAAGCTGGAATCAAGATTGCCGGGAGAAGTATCAATAACCTCAGGTATGTAGATGACACCACCCTTATGGCAGAAAGTGAAGAAGAACTAAAGAGCCTCTTGATCAAAGTGAAAGAGGAGAGTGAAAAAGTTGGCTTAAAGCTCAAAGTTCAGAAAACTAAGATCATGGCATCTGGTCCTATCACTTCATGGGAAATAGATGGGGAAAGAGTGGAAACAGTGTGATACTTTATTTTTTTGGGCTCCAAAATCACTGCTGATGGTGACCGCAGCCATGAAATTAAAAGACGCTTCTCCTTGGAAGGAAAATTATGACCAACCTAGACATATATTAAAAAGCAGAGACATTACTTTGTCAACAAAGGTCCGTCTAGTCAAGGCTATGGTTTTTCCAGTGGTCATGTATGGATGTGAGAGTTGGACGGTGAAGAAAGCTGAGCGCCGCAGAATTGATGCTTTTGAACTGTGGTGTTGGAGAAGACTCTTGAGAGTCCCTTGGACTGCAAGGAGATCCAACCAGTCCATCTTAAAGGAGATCAGTCCTGGGTGTTCATTGGAAGGACTGATGTTGAAGTTGAAACTCCAATACTTTGGCTACCTCATGCGAAGAGTTGACTCATTGGAAAAGACCCTGATGCTGGGAAGGATTGAGGGTAGGAGGAGAAGGGGACGACAAAGGATGAGATGGCTGGATGGCATCACCGACTCGATGGACATGGGTTTCAGTAGACTCAGGGAATTGGTGATGGACAGCGAGGCCTGGCGTGTTGAGGTTCATGGGGTCGCAAAGAGTCAGGCACGACTAAGTGACTGAACTGAACTGAAGACAGACATCTCAAGCATAGGGAAACCTTTATAATGACCAGTGAACCTATCTGATCTTGGCTAGAGAGAGACATTTTAATTATGCTTATTCAAAAAATGTCCTACGTTCCATATGGAAGCACTATCATTATTTTCCAAGACTCTTCACTATGAAAACATCTTGGAAGTGTCTGGAATATGTGTGTGTGTGTGTGTGTGTGTGTGTGTGTTAGATGCTTAGTCATGTCCAACGTTTTGCAACCCCATGAATTGTGGCCTGCCAGGCTTCTCTGTCCATGGAATTCTCCAGGTAATAGTACTGGAGTGGGTTGCAATTCCCTTTTCTAGGGGAATCATCCCAACCCAGGGATCAAACTCTGGTATCCTGCATTGCAAGTGGATTCTTTACCACCTGATGTACCAGGGAAGTCTTAAACACTAGTCAATTCTTCTGCTTGCAAATATGAAGAAAAATGAGAGACCTATGGAGCATTGCCTTCTGAAGGATTTTCCCAGTGTATGTCACTTTGTTAATCACATGCAAATATATCTAAAGGACTGAGGGAATAGCCAATCAATTTGTTTCATATTACATTTAATTAAGGCAACTATATACAGGGCTCTAAGAGGCAGAATGTAATCAAACTCTAGAATTGACTTCAACCATGCCCACCAACATCCTGGACTTTGGTGAACAAATATTATTAAACAGCTGAATCTAGCTTACACTGTGAGATGGCTTTCTCCTTAAGTTTCCTTATTGGTCATAATACTTGATTAGAGGAATTAATTCAGAAATGGCAGGCCGCATTAAGTAGCACAAATGCCATGTTGATCTGCAAATACGTAGTCTATGGCAGTTCTGTCATTCATAATAACCCTGTCCAATAAATTGAAGTTGACTTCAATGCTTTCTAGAGCTCAAATGGTATTGTTGATCACTTCAACTAAAGTCAGGTACAAATTATATGCCATTTTAAAAAAAGGTTTATGACTCACATTGGAGGAATAACTGCCTTCAGGGCACATATAATTAATGAGTCTGTTAGCCCTCTGGGATTCTCCCTTGTCTAACAAGAGTGATACTCATTTTGAAAGAGCTCGACAGTCATATAAGTCATGTATGATCTATTGGAGGTGTGTCATTAAACACGAAGGTTTCTTATGAATATCTTAAGGAACACATAACTGCGCTTTCAAAGCTGAAACAAATTAATACTTGGTTTCCACAAAACTATAAGTACAGTTCCAGGGGTGCACATGGTACTTTGTACAGAAAGCATTGTCTACAGTTTTTCAGACTCCTAAATAGAAACTTTGTGTGTCTAAACCCAGGTTAATAATCGCTATAATGTGGTCTCCTAACCAGCAGTAGCTCTTGAGGTTTCCAGTTATGTCTGAAAAAATGATACTAGTCCTTGTTTTCAGTAAGAACTGACCATGTGATCAGTTCAAGCTGTCTTGTTTGTCCATGCCACCAGTCAGGTGGCACTCGTCTACCCCATGCAACAAGTGAGTGGCAGCAAAGGAAATAATGATAGGAAAAGGAAAAGATACACATCTGCAAGTGCTGAAAGATGTTTTGATTGGGAAATGTAGAAGTTGGAGAACCATCCTCTGCTGTTTCCAATATATTTTAGGGTAATATTAAAGGATTATTGTTGTTTATTCACCAAGTCATATCTGACTCTTTTGTAACCCCATGGACTGTCGTCCATCAGGCTCCTCTGTCCATGGGATTTTCCAGGCAAGAATACTGGAGTAGGCTTCCATTTCCTTCTCCAATGTTAAAGGATATATTGTCTGGTCGGGGTGGTCTTAAGATGGTGGAGGAATAAGATGGGAAGACCACTTTCTCCCCCACAAATTCATCCAAAGAACATTTGAAAGCTGAGCAAATTCCACAAAACAACTTCTGAATGCTGACAGAGGACATCAGGCACCCAGAAAGGCAGCCTATTGTCTTCGAAAGGAGGTAGGACAAACTATAAAAGATAAAAAGAGAGGCAAAAGAGGTAGGGATGAAGATTCATTCTAGGAAGGGAGTCTTAAAAAAGAGAGACGTTTCCAAACACCAGGAAACACTATCACTGGCGAGACTGTGGTGAGCCTTGGAACCTCAGAGGGGAACATAACCAGGAGGAAAAAATAAATAAATAATTAAAACTCACAGATTACATGCCTAACTGCAATTGCCAGTGGAGCAGCAGTGCAGACACTCGCATCTGCCACTAGCAAGTGGGGACTGGACAGGGAGGTGTGGGCTGCATTGCTTAGGGTAAAGACCAGGCATGAATGTCCCAAGGGCAATATGAGGGAACTAACTAGAGATATCAACCCACTGTGGGATAGCTATCCCATGAAAAGCCCTAACCTAAGACACCGCCAGGCCTGCTCACAGAACAAAGGACTGAGCAGAGCTAGCTGGCTGCGGATCAGCACATCCCCCGTTGGAGACAGGCAGGCGAAGGCAGCCAGAGCCAGAACAGGGTAATCGTGGCCCCAGAGAGGCATCATCTGTGAAACTGCAAGCAGGCTTCGTTGCTAACCAAGACTTCTTCAGATTCTGGACGGTTGACATCTGCTGGGAGGGTTGCAGCCAGAGATCAGCTCCCCAGAAGAGACACATGGCACACCTGAGAAGGCATGCCGGTTGTACACCCAGAAAACCGAGCGGCAGGGACGGGGGAGGCGATAAGTCGCAGCCCCCAAATAGAGGCGACTGTGCTCACCAAGAACCTGGTCACCTGAAATTCTGGGACGTGGGAAAGGCACAAAATGCAGGCCCAACCAAGTCTGCACCTCTGTGGAGTACCTGAGAACCTGAACCTTAGCTGCTTAGACCTGGGAAGTGCATGCAACCCAGAGCCCGCCTCAGAAAGTTCCCGGCAGAGCAACCTAGAGCCTGAGCAGAGTAGACTGGGAAAGCACACACGCCATGAGTGGGGGCAAACCTAATGTGGCCAAGACACTGTGAGCACTCCCCACACACGTCAGTGATATTTGTTTACAATGTTCCTCCCTCCCCACAGCACGACTGAACAAGTAAGCCTAAAAAAGTGACCACCACCGCCCCCTTGTGTCAGGGCAGAAATTAGACACTGAAGAGGCCAGCAAACAGAAGAAGCTAAAATAAACAGAGGGAACCACATTGGAAGTGACAGGTGCAATAGATTAAAACCCTGTAGTTAGCAACAACTAAATAGGAAGGGGCCTATAGATCTTGAGAAGTATAAGCTGAATCAAGGAACCATCTGAAAATAAACTGACCTTTCATCATCCACAACACCAGAGAAAGTCCTAGATATATTTTTACTATTATCATTTTTTAAAATTTTTTAATTTTTTTAAAATTTTAAGTCCTTTGTTACTTCTTTAATTTTCATTTTTATAACCTACTGTTACTTTGCAAAAAAAGTCCCTATTTTTACCGAAAACTTTATATATATAAATATATATACATATTTTATAATTTTTGTGACTTTGTTTTTTTCTTTAATATTTTATTTTTGAGAATCTAAACTCTACTCTAGATTTTTAATCTTTGCTTTTTGGTATTTGTCATCAATTTTGTACCTTTAAAAACCCAATCTTCAGTACCCATTTTTACTTGGGAGTGAGATTACTGGCTGGATTGCTCTCTCCCCATTTGGACTCTCCATTTTCTCCACCAGGTTGCCTCTATCTCCTCCCTCCCCCTTCTCTTCTCTACACAACTCTGTGAATCTCGTTGTGTGTTCTGGGCTGTGGAGAACACCTAGGGAACTGATGAATGGCTAGATCAGGCTCTCTCCTTTTGATTCCTCCTTTTATCCTCTTGGCCACCTTTGTCTCCTTCCTCCCTCTTCTGTTCTCCATGTAACTCTGTGTACCTCTCCAGGTGTGTCTCATGGTGGAGAAACTTTTCATCATTAACCAAGATGTTTTATCATCAGTGCTGTATAGATGGAGAAGTCTTGAGGATACTATAAAAATAAGACTGAAAACAAGAGGCAGGAGGCTTAAATCCAATTCCTGAGACCACCAGAGAACTCCTGACTCCAGGGAACATTAATTGATAGGAGCTCATCAAACACCTCCATACCTACACTGAAACTAAGCACCACACAAAGGCCAACAAGTTCCAGAGTAAGATATACCACGCAAATTCTCCAGCAACATAGGAACATAGCCTTGAGCTTCAATATGCAGGCTGCCCAAAGTCACACCAAACCCATAGACATCTCAAAACTCATTACTGGACACTACATTGCACTCCAGAGAGAAGAAACCCAGCTCCACCCACCAGAACAAAAACACAAGCTTCCCTAACCAGGAAAACTTGACAAGCCACACATCCAACCACACTCACAGCGAGGAACCTCCACAATAGAGAAGAACCACAAATTGCCAGAATACAGAAAGACCACCCAAACACAGCAATATAAACAAGATGAAAAGGTAGAGAATTACCTAGCAGGTAAGGAACAGGATAAATGTCCACCAAAACAAACAAAAGAGGAAGAGATAGGGAATCTACCTCATAAAGACATCTGAATAATGATTGTGAAAATGATCCAATATCTTGAAAACAAAACGGAGTTACACAAGGATCAAGAAGATGAAAGAAATGTTTAACAAGGACCTAGAAGAAATAAAAGAGAGTCAATATATAATGAAGAATGCAATAAATGAGATCAAACACACTCTGGAGGGAACCAACAGTAGAATAACGGAGGCAGAAGATAGGATAAGTGAGGTAGAAGATAGAATGGAAGAAATAAATTAAGCAGAGAGGAAAAAAGAAAAAAAATAATTAAAAGAAATGAGGACAACCTCAGAGACCTCTAGGACAATGTTAAACGCCCCAACATTCGAATTATAAGAGTCCCAGAAGAAGAAGACAAAAAGAAAGACCATGAGAAAAAACTTGAGGAGATAATAGTTGAACATTTCCCTAAAATGGGAAAGGAAATAATCACCCAAGTCCAAGAAACCCAGAGAGTCTCAAACAAGATAAAGCCAAGGTGAAACACCTCAAGACACATATTAATCAAATTAACAAAGATCAAACACAAAGAACAACCATTAAAAGCAGCAAGGGAAAAACAACAAATAACACACAGGGGAATTCCCATAAGGATAACAGCTGATCTTTCACTAGAGACACTTCAGGCCAGAAGGGAATGGAAGGACATACATAAAGTGATGAAAGAAAAAAACCTACAGCCCAGATTACTGTACCCAGCAAGGATCTCATTCAAATATGAAGGAGAAATCAAAAGCTTTACTGACAAGCAAAACCTGAGAAAATTCAGCACGACCGAACCAGCTCTTCAACAAATGCTAAAGGATCTTCTCTAGACAGGAAACACAGAACGGGTGTAAAAACTCCAAACCAAAACAACAAAGTAGATGGCAATGGGATCATACTTATCAATAATTACCTTAAATGTTAATGTGTTGAATGCCCCAATCAAAAGACAAAGACTGGCTGAATGGATACAAAAATAAGACCCCTATATATTTTGTCTACAAGAGACCCACCTCAAAACAAGGGACACATACAGACTGAAGGTGAACGGCTGGAAAAAGATATTCCACGCAAATAGAGACTGAAAGAAAGCAGGAGTAGCAGTACTCATATCCGAAAAAAAATAGACTTTAAAAGAAAGGCTATGAAAAAGACAAAGAAGGACACTACATAATGACCAAAGGGTCAATCCAAGAAGAAGATATAACAATTATAAATATATATGCACCCAACATAGAAGCACCGCAATATGAAGGGCAAATGCTAACAAATGTGAAAAGGGAAATTAACAATAACACAATAATAGTGGGAGACTTTAATATCCCACTCACACCCATGAATAGATCAAATGAACAGAAAATTAACAAGGAAACACAAACTTTACATGAGACAATAGACCAGTTAGACCTAATTGAAATCTATAGGACATTTCACACCAAAACAATGAATTTCACCTTTTTCTCAAGTGCACACGGAACTTTCCCCAGGATAGATCACATCCTGGGCCATAAATCTAGCCTTGGTAAATTCAAAAAATTGAAATCATTCCAAGCATCTTTTCTGACCACAATGCAGTAAGATTAGATGTCAATTACAGGAGAAAAACTATTAAAAATTCCAACATATGGAGGCTAAACAACACGCTGCTGAATAACCAACAAATCACAGAAGAAATCAAAAAAGAAATCAAAATATGCACAGAAACGAGTGAAATTATAATACAACAACCGAAAACCTATGGGACAATGTAAAACAGTGCTAAGGGGAAGGTTCTAGCAATACAGGCTTATCTCAAGAAACAAGAAAAGAGTCAAATAAATAACTTAAATCTACACCTAAAGCAACTGAAAAAGAAAGAAATGAAAAACCCAAGGGTTAGTAGAAGGGAAGAAATCTTAAAAATTAAGGCAGAAGTAAATGCAAAAGAAACAAAAGAGACCATGGCAAAAATCAACAAAGCCAAAAGCTGGTTCTTTGAGAAGATAAATAAAATTGACAAACCATTAGCCAGACTCATCAACAAACAAAGGGAGAAGAATGAAATCAACAAAATTAGAAATGAAAATGGAGAGATCACAACAGACAATACAGAAAAACAAAGGATGATAAGAGACTATTAACAGCAACTATATGCCAATAAAATGGACAACTTGAAAGAAATGGACAAATTCTTAGAAAAGTACAACTTTCCAAAACTGAACCAGGAAAAATAGAATACCTCAACAGACCCATCACAAGCATGGAAATTGAAACTGTAATCAGAAATCTTCCAGGAAACAAAAGCCCAGGACCGATGGCTTCAAAGATGAATTCTACCAAAAATTTAGAGAAGAGCTAACACCTATCTTACTCAAACTCTTCCAGAAAATTGCAGAAGAAGGTAAACTTCCAAACTCATTCTATGAGGCTACCATCACTCTAATACCAAAACCAGACAAAGGTGCCACAAAAAAAGAAAACCACAGGCCAGTATCACGGATGAACATAGATGCAAAAATCCTTAATAAAATTCTAGCAAACAGATCCAACCACATATTAAAAAGATCATACATCATGACCAAGTGGACTTTATCCCAGGGATGCAAGGATTCTTCAATATCCACAGATCAATCGACGTAATACACCACATTAACAAATTGAAAGATAAAAACCATATGGCTATCCAATAGATGCAGAGAAAGCCTTCGACAAAATTCAACATTCATTTAAGATAAAAACCCTCCAGAAAGCAGGCATAGAAGGGACATACCTCAACATAATAAAAGCTATATATGACAAATCCACAGCAAACATTACCCTCAATGGCGAAAAATTGAAAGCATTTCCCATAAAGTCAGGAACAAGACAAGGGTGCCCACTCTCACCACTACTAGTCAACATAGTCTTGGAAGTTTTGGGCAGAGCAATCAGATCAGGAAAAGAAATAAAAGGAATCCAGATTGGAAAAGAAGAAGTAAAACTCTCACTGTTTGCAGATGACATGATCCTCTACATAGAAACCCTAAAGACTCCACCAGAAAATTACTACAGCTAATCAATGAATATAGTAAAGTTGCAGGATATAAAATTAACACACAGAAATCCCTTGCATTCCTATACACTAACAATGAGAAAACAGAAAGAGAAATTAAGGAAACAATTCCATTCACCATTGCAACGAAATGAATAAAATGCTTAGGAATATATCTATCTAAAGAAACAAAAGACCTATATATAGAAAACTGTAAAACACTGTTGAAAGAAATCAAAGAAGACACCAATAGATGGAGAAATATACCATGTTCATGGATCGGAAGAACCAATATACAATATAGTGAAAATGAGTATACTACCCAAAGCAATCTATAGACTCAATGAAATCTCTATCAAGCTACCAACGGTATTTTTCAGAGAACTCGAACAAATAATGTCACAATTTGTATGGAAATACAAAAAAAACTTGAGTAGCCAAAGCAATCTTGACAAAGAAGAATGGAACTGGAGGAATCACCCTGCCTGACCTCAGGCTCTACTACAAAGCCACAGTCATCATGACAGTATGTTACTGGCACAAAGACAGAAATATAGATCAATGGAACAAAGTAGAAAGCCCAAAGATAAATCCACACACCTATGGACACCTTATCTTCGACCAAGGAGGAAAAAATATACAATGGAGAAAAGACAATGCCTTTAACAAATGGTGCTGGGAAAACTTTTTAACCGCTTGTAAAAGAATGAAACTAGAACACTTTCTAACACCATACACAAAAATAAACTCAAAATGGATTAAAGATATAAACATAAGACCAGAAACTATAAAACTCCTAGAGGAAAACTTAGGCAAAACACTCTCTGACAGCAGGATCCTCTATGATCCACCTCCCATAGTATTGAAAATAAAAACAAAAATATGCAAATGGGACCTAATTAAACTTAAAAACTTTTGCGCAACAAAGGAAACTATAAGCAAGGTAAAAATACAACCTTCAGAATGGGAGAAAATCATAGCAAAAGAAGCAACTGACAAAGAATTAATCTCAAAGATATACAAGAAACTCCTGCAGCTCAATTCCAGAAAAATAAACGACCCAATAAAAAGTGGGCCAAAGAACTAAACAGACATTTCTCTACAGAAGACATACAGATGGCTAACAAACACATGAAAAGATGCTCAACATCACTCATTATCAGAGAAATGCAAATCAAAACCACAATGAGGTACCATTTCACGCCAGTCAAAATGGCTGCTATCCAAACATCTACAAGAAATAAATGCTAGAGAGGGTGTGGAGAAAAGGGAACCCTCTTACACTGTTGGTGGGAATACAATCTAGTACAGCCACTATGGAAAACTGTGGAGATTCCTTAAAACCTGAAAATAGAACTGCCATATGACCCAGCAATCCCACTGCTGGGCATACACACCGAGGAAACCAGAATTGAAAGAGACACGTGTACCCAAATGTTTATCACAGCACTGTTTATAATAGCCAGGACATGGAAGCAACCTAGATGTCCATCAGCAGACAAATGGATAAGAAAATTGTGGTACATATATACAGTGGAATATTACTCAGCCATTAAAATGAATACATTTGAATTAGTTCTCATGAGGTGGATGAAACTGGAGCCTATTATACAGAGTGAAGTAAGACAGAAAGAAAAAAAAAACACCAATACAGTATACTAACACATATATATGGAATTTAGAAAGGTGGTATTGATATCCGCACATACGAGACAACAAAAGAGACACAGATATAAAGAACAGTCTTTTGGCCTCTGTGTGAGAGGGCGAGGGTGGGATGATTTGGGAGAATGGTGTTGAATCATGTATATTGTCATATGTGAAACAGATCGCCAGTCCAGGTTCGATGTATGAGACAGGGTGCTCGGGGCTGGTGCACTGGGATGACCCAGAGGGATGGGATGGGGAGGGAGATCAGAGGGGGATTCAGGATGGGGAACACATGTACACTCGTGCTGGATTCATGTCAATGCATGGCAAAACCAATATAATATTGTAAAGTAATTAGCCTACAATTAAAATAAATAAATTTATATTTAAAAAGGATATATTGTCTGAAATTGTGGCTGGAATTCATAACATTCAAATATAAGCTATTTGCAACAGTTTGGAAGGGACATACAAGGACATTTTCCCTTATTCCATGGCAATTCTGAAAGAAGACCTTTAATATTCCTCACTCCTTTGTCACACCAGAGGTATAATTGGTTCCTTCTCCCTTTGTGGGGATGTGTATCTCTTTTCACCAACACAAACATAGTGTGCCACGAATTAGTAGCTGTAACTACACTTTCTTTGTTTTCCAATCATTTCCTATTTATACCTAGACATTTCAACTGCAAGTGTCAGATGCAATAGGGACAAGGGCATTTTTACAGAAATTATAAAGATCCTTAGATCCCCTTATTTGGCTCACATAGGTCACTGTAGGTGATTCTGAAATCAGTGGACTCAACAGGTAGTCTTTATCATTATGCTGTAGGACCATGTTAATTTAGCAATAAAATCCAGGTAGTTGAACAAGAATTAAGTTTGAATCTGCTAGGCCTCTTTTGACCATGCTGACACTTGGAGGCTATAACAACCAGATCAGCATGTGATTGTTGATATGGGGAAGAAAGGAGAACTGTGGCAGGGAAAGACTCAAAATAGGTTTATAAGCACACATGCTGCTTTTGTTAAGTGAATCATTACCTGGAAACCACTTGGGGATGATTACTTTCTTAAAACAGAACATCCAATTAGCAAATTGCCTTAGTAAGGCATGTATGCAGAAAGAGAGAAGATATGTAAAGTCAGAAATATTTTTAAGTTGATTTGGGAAAATTGTACCAAAGTTCATAATCCCTCATGCCTGTAGATGGTAGGGGACATGAAAGTTTCATTGGGTACCTTGAAAATCAGCCCATTATTGACTGACTTTTTGAGAAAAATGTGTATTATTGTCAGACTAAAATGTCCTGAAAAATAAAACATCTTATATAGTAAGTTTCAAGAATCACTATAGTGTGGCTGGACCTGGCTGATAAGATGGAAACAGTAGTGCCATAATCTTTAAAAGGTACCCAAAGCTGTGAAAATTTCTCCCCCATTACCTTAAGATGGAGGCTAATGTCTGATGAAATTAATATGTCAGAGTGGGAAGAAGCAATGGTCTATGCATTATGGTCTCCACAACCACGAGAAGACCATATCATCTTTTGAGATGAATCATAAGCCTGAAATTAACTGATAATCCTTATATCAGAAAGATAGCATGTTTTACATTGTGTTTGTTCTTTGAAGGTGCATGGGTTGACAATGAAATAGCAAAGTACAATGTGATGGCAAAGTAAAATATGATGGCAAAGTACAGTATGATGTTAAGTCCAGGCACCAGTGGTGGCAATCTAGTTGGTAAAGTCTCAAATAGTATCTTGAATCTATTCATCCTCATCAGAGAACTGGGCCTTGCTGTGGACTCATTAGACATGAGAGACCCATACAGTTTTGTTAGTTGTTGTGATCTGTCCACATTTTGTGTATCTAAAGCGACTCAGTTCAGTTCAGTTGCTCAGGCATGGTTTTTGGTAACTCTTCTTAATATCTTTTAACATCATCTTTTAGCATTTGAAATAACTCAACTGGAATTCCATCAACTCCACTAGCTTTGTTTGTGTGATGCTTCCTAAGGCCCACTTGACTTTCCATTCCAGGATGTCTGGCTCTAGGTGTGTGATCACACCATCGTGGTTATCTTGGTCATGAAGGTCTTTTTTTGTAGTGTTACTCTGTGTGTTCTTGTGACTCCTTCTTAATATCTTTGGCTTCTGTTAGGTCCATACCATTTCTGTCCTTTATCGAGCCCATCTTTGCATGAAATGTTCCTTTGGTATCTCTAATTTTCTTGAAGAGACCTCTAGTCTTTCCCATTCTGTTGTTTTCCTCTATTTCTTTACACTGATCACTTGGGAAGACTTTCTTATCTCTCTGTGCTATTCTTTGGAACTTTGCATTCAAATGGGTATATCTTTACTTTTCTCTTCTGCCTTATCACAAGAGATCACCTAGTTCTTATTCTCTTGAGGGTAAACTGGGGAATTAACTGACTTCTTGGTGAAATAAATTATCCTTATGAATTTTTAATCAATTAGGAATCATATTGTAAAGAAGTAATATGAGTCTTAAATCCTT
Source organism: Giraffa tippelskirchi (assembly GCF_054371585.1). Taxonomy (NCBI): domain Eukaryota; kingdom Metazoa; phylum Chordata; class Mammalia; order Artiodactyla; family Giraffidae; genus Giraffa; species Giraffa tippelskirchi. The sequence continues at coordinate 69,352,247 of NC_137289.1, forward strand.
TTTGATATGTCCATCACAGCTGTAACTATATAATGATAATAGCTGAACATGTGCCTTTCACTTATATCAATGCACAATAAAGATTATCACTAAAGTGTCTAAGGTAAGGAAATTATTTGTGATATATTTCTTGATATCATATATAATTTTCAGCTTTGCTTAAATCTGTACCTTAATAAACACTGTCCTTTTCAAATTTTTGTATTTTTAAATTTATTTTTAATTGGAGGATAATTGCTCTACAAAACTGTGTCAGTTTCTGCCATACATCAACACGAATCAGCCATAAGCATACATATGTCCCCTCCATCTTGACCCTTCCTCCCACCTCCCACCCCTGTAGATAGTCACAAAGCACCAAGTTTGACTCCCTGTATCATATAGATAATTCTCACTGGTTATCTATGTATATGGAATATAGAAAGACAGTGCTGATGAGGCTACTTGCAGGGCAGCAATGATGATACAGACATAGAGGACAGACTTGTGGACTCTGAGGAAAGAAAAGAGTGGGATGAATAGAGAGAGTAGCTTTGAAACATATACATTACCATATGTAAAATGAACTTTTATATTTTTAACAATTTATATCATTTCCTAACATTTGTGCTCAATTTCCTTCCTTCATCCCGAAAGTTATCAGCTTCCATAAAATTTTAGAAAATGGTGTTTGAAATGCCAGTTAGTTTTAAGCTGTAAATAATGAATTTGGAATCATAGGATTTGAAAGGAGGTAGGTAAAATATTTTCCAAAGTTTTTTATAAAAATATGTAAATAATATTGCTTTAGCTATTTCAGCAGTCTATCAAATATCAAGCATATTTTGTGCATTCATTAGAAAAGTAGGACATAATAAAATCACTGATTCTCTATAATACAAATGATTTATTGATGTTCTATTACGTTAATGGCAGTATACATTGAATTCTCTGAAAACCAAATTAATAAAAATCCTATTCCCTGTTCCAATCTGAAAAATAAGACTAATTAAAAAAGAGATTAGCAGTTTGGGACAAAATTTTGCATTTATTGCAGATAGACATTTGGTTGGCAGACATGTAATATACTTATGGATTATAATACTATGGGGAAGTACATTCACTGATACTGAATACCATATTAAAATATGCTGGCATGGACTACCAGAGAAGACCTAGTGCTGTCTGTAAGGAGGTTCACTCCTAAGTCAGATTGAAACTAACACACTCAATTATTATTCTCAAAATTACTATTGAAAGCATCACTACACTTCCCTGAGGGTGAAGTGAGTAAATGGACCAAAAGAGCTTATAAATAAATAATGTCTCTGGTAAATGAGTTGCAAAGAAAAAAATTCCCCTCTCTACTTACTGCTAAGTATATATCAGTTCAGTTGCTCAGTCGTGTCTGACTCTTTGCGACTTTATGGACTGCAGCACTCCAGGATTCCCTGTCCATCACCAACTCCCAGAGCTTACTCAAACTCTTGTACATCGAGTCAGTGATGTCATCCAACCATCTCATCCTCTGCCATCCCCCTCTCCTCTTGCTTTCAATCTTTCCCAGCATCAGGCTCTTTTCCAGTGAGTCAGTTCTTCAGATCAGGTGGCCAAATTATTGGAGTTTCAGCTTCAGCCTCAATCCTTCCAATGACTATTCAGGACTGATTTCCTTTAGGATTGACTAGTTTGATCTTCTTGCAGTCCAAGGGACTCTCAAGAGTCTTCCCCAACACCACAGTTCAAAAGCATCAATTCTTTGGCACTCAGCTTTCTTTATAGTCCAGTATTCACATCCATACTACATAACTACTGGAAAAACCATAGCTTTGAATAGATGGACCTTTGTTGATAAAATAATGTCTCTGCTTTTTAATATGCTGTCTAGGTTGATCATAGCTTTTCTTCTAAGGAGAAAGCATCTTTTAATTTCATGGCTGCAGTCTCCATCTGCAGTGATTTTTGAGCCTCAAACAATAAAGTCTCTCACTGTTTCCATTGTTTCTCCATCTACTTGTCTTGGAGTGATGGGACCAGATGCCATGATCTTAGTTTCCTAAATGTTGAGTTTTAAGCCAACTTTTTCACTCTCCTCTTTCTCTTTCACCAAGAGGCTCTTTAGTTCTTCTTCACTTTCTGCCATAAGGGTGATGTTACCTGCATATCTGAAGTTATTGCTATTTCTCCTGGCAATCTTGATTCCAGCTTGTGCTTTATCCACCCCAGCATTTCACATGATGTGCTCTGTATACAAGTTAAATAAGCTGGGCGACAGTATACAGCCTTGACATACTTCTTTCTCAATTTTGTGCCAGTCTGTCATTTCATGTTCACTTCTAATTGTTGCTTCTTGACCTGCATACAGATTTCTCAGGAGGCAGGTAAGGTGGTCTGGTATTCCCATCTCTAAGAATTTTCCACAATTTGTTGTGATACACACAGTCAAAGGTTTTGGTTTCAGTAAAGCAGAAGTAGATGCTTTACTCTAAATCTCTTGCTTTTTCGATGATTCAACGGATGTTGGCAATTTGATCTCTGGTTCCTCTTCCTTTTCTAAATCCAGCTTGAACATCTAGAATTTCACAGTTCATGTACTATTGAAGCCTGGCTTGGAGAATTTTGAGCATTACTTTGCTAGCGTGTGAGATGAGTGCAATTTGAGCATTCTTTGGCATTGCCTTTCTTTGAGATTGGAATGAAAACTGACCTTTTCCAGTCTTGTGGCCACTGCTGAGTTTTCCGAATTTGCTGGCATATTGAGTGCAGCACTTTCACAGCATAATCTTTTAGGATTTCAATCCTAAAATCCTGTCCAACTCTTTGTGACCCCATGGACTAAACAGTTCATGGAGTTCTCCAGGTCAGAATACTGGAATGGGTAGCTTTTTACCTTCTCCAGCAGATCTTCTCAACCCAGGAATTGAACCGGGGTCTCCTGCATTGTGGGTGGATTCTTTACCAACTGAGCTATGAGGGAAGCTCCACTAAGCATGTATACTGTGGCATAAATTTATGTCCTTAATCTTCGTTGTATTGATTTATTTTCTAATAGCTTTATTTGAGATACATTTCTTATAACAAAGTGTTTTGCAGTGGGTTTTGTCTTTATTTTGTTTTCTCTCTACAGGTTAGAAATAGTCTTAAGGGTATTTGATATTTTTGATCATATAATTGCTATCAATTTTAAATCTTTATTTTAAATTTGTTTTTGTTACATTATAGAAACAAAAATTATTTTTGCCTATATACTTTGCATACAAAACATAACATATACTCTAACCAATTCTAATGTTCCATGTGTAGATTTTTTCAGACATTTTATGCATTTGCAAACATGAAGATTTTCTTTCTTCCTTTTCAATACTTACTGCACTGTTTTTTTCCCATGTCATTATACACAATTTAGGACTTCCAGTGCAACACTGAATACAGGTGGGGATATTGTGTTCATACATTTCTCATTTCAGATCTCAAGTGGGATGATTCAATATAACAGTAGTTTTAGGTTACATATATATATATATATATCTTTTTATCAAGTTGAGATATTTCTCTTATGGTACATTTGCTAAGTCTTTTGTTTTATCAGAAATGATTGATTTTATCAGTTGTTTTTCTATCAGGTGATAGTCAAATCCTATCCTATGAATAGTATTATATGACATAAAGGTGTCATTCATCTATTGTTTGACACTTTGATTTTTTTTCACCCAGTTTTGGCCAATAACAATAATGCTTCAATGAAAAATGCATACAGACTTCTATATGAATATAAATTTTCATTTATATGGGACAAATGAACAGAAAAGTGATTGCTGGGTCATATCTTAAGTATATGTTCAAGTTTTAAAGAATCTGCTAAAGTATTAAAGCTGTACTATTAACCCTCCATATATGAAAGAATCTCTGTATCTTCACTAGCATTTGATATTGTCATCATTTTTATTTTAACTATTGTAGTAATTGTATAGTAATATCTCTTTGTGCACTCATTTGCATCATCCTAATTGCTCGTGTTGTGAACATCTTTTCATGTGTTTATTTGCCATTAGATATGGCTTTCCATATCTTTTGCTATTTCTAAATGTATTGTTTCCTTTTGCTTAACTCTTGATTTTGAGAATTTAAAAAATATATTCTTGATTCAAGTCTTTGGTCCGTTTTGCAGTTTGCAAATGTTTTCTTCCATTCTGTAACTTATGTTTTCATTCTCCTTACTGTGTCTTTTGTAGAACAAATGTGTTACTTAGGAAGAAATTCAGTTTATTAATTATTTTCTTTTATTGCTTATTTTCTTTTGTGACAATTCTAAGGACTGTTCAGCAAGTGCTCTTCCAGAAATTTTTCTAAAAATTTTCTATGTATTATGGAAATTGTTATAGTCTTAACTTTGACTTTTAAGAAAATGATTCATTTTAAATTAATTTCTGTATAAGTTGTTGAATTTAGGTTCAGGTTTATTTTTTGTGTCAGATATCTAATTGCTCCAGGAGCACTTGTTGCAAGTGCAATTCATCTCCCACTTAATTTCTTTTGCACCTTTGCCAAAATTCATTCGGACATAGTTGTATGCGCCCATTTATGAGTTTGCTAATCTATTCCATTGACCCATGTGTTTATGCCTCTACCAACACCACACTTTTTTGATTACTATAGTTAATAATATATTGTATGCCCTAACATTAGGCAGAATGATTCCTCCCCTTTTATTATTTTTTAAGATTGTTTTAGCTATTTTAGGGCATATGCATTTCCACATTCCATATTGTGAGCCCTGACAATTATTGTTGCTTTTTTACTGTTTTTTGTCATGCAAGTGCCTGGCCTGACAAACTTTGACAGCTGAGGCAGGCATCCATTTAAAGGAGACAATTCACTTCAAAGTTGGCTATCTCCAAAACCCACTTTGCCAGCAACAGGACTAAATGAATGTCCAGACTACCTTCTCAAATGGAAACTTCTTTATTTTAGAAATCTTGGTGGATTTCAATAAACTGATCATTCGGGCTACATTTTTTTTTTTTTTCTCTTCACACATTTCAAATTCCTGCTCTTTCATTTTAAACTTCCCGATAAAGTGGGAGACCTTGAAGCCATAGACCCCCACCCTGACCCCAATTAAAGCAGAACCTCAGCTCCCTGTGTTTGTTCTCTATCTCTCTACCCTGAAACATTGCTATGTGGCCCCAGTTGCGCTGTGTAATTTCTAGGTCTTGTAAATAATAACGTCTATTTTTTTTCAAAGTTTCCCTTTGGTTGTTGTTGAAGGGTGTCCTGAAATCATAATAAAAACCACAAAAGACTGTCCAATCACAACTTTGATTATTGATAAGCTGAAACCGGCACAAAATAATTAGCATATCTGGAAGGATTGCATAATTGTCTCTGGCAATTAACCAAAGGGAATGCCTTTTAGCTGCAACTTTCTTACTAACCACCTAACTCAGATGGGCAACACGCCATCTGGGAAACGAGCACTGCTTGCTGGGGTTCTGTTGTGTTTCTATGGGCTTTGTCATATTGCTCCTGTTGTGTGTGTCTGGGATCTCCCTCCCAAAATGTCATGGCTACCAAAATAATACAATAATCTCTCCAGAGCAATGTGATCAAGGCCATATGATGATGATTAGACCACTAATTTTAAACACCTTAGTGAAAGTGTTAGTCGCTCAGTCATGTCCGACTTTTGCAACTCCATGGGCCCACCAGGCTCCTCTGTCCATAGAATTCTCGAGGCAAGAATACTGGAGTGGGTTGCCTTTCCCTTCTCCAGGGAATCTCCCCAACTCAAGGATCAAAGCCCAGTCTCCTACATTGCAAGCAGATTCTTTACTGTTTGAGCCATCAGGGAAGCCCTTAAAGACCTTGATTGACTATTAATGTGTGTAAAAGTCCTCCACACTTCCAGGCCAAACACAGCTAAAAAGGTGAATTGGATCACAGGTCTGCTGTTATTGCCCAAGAAGAGGCTTGGACCTAAAGGCATGAGGAAAGGAAAGGATTCCTGGCAAGGAGAATGTGAGACCTCTCCTGCAACTAGAATGGGTTGATCATGCTGAGACTCTGTGTCTTAACCCAGAAGAGTGAAATAGTCTGCAACTGGAAATCAGTGGCATCACCAGAGGAAAATACTACAGAGGCCTATGGCCCCTGTGTCACCACTAAACTCACTACTGTTACTCTTCACTCCCTAAAATGAGGGGATATTGTGAGCCCAATACCTGCTATGATGTTACTAAAAAATTAATGGATAAATATAGATGTTCTGAACATTTGGTGCCAGTACCTCTTAAGAACCCTGCAGCGGTACTTTAGTTCTTTGATAAATGCAAAATCCCTTGGGAGCTTCCTCTGTGTTATTCAATGCCATGTATACCAATATGCCAAGACTCTGGTATTACACAGCAGAGACCTAGGAGCTTTTCCCAAAGACTATGTATATTGTGTTAATGGAAGCAGACTCCAATACAATCCTAGATAGATCTCTTGGGGCACCCTGGAAAGAAAAGCAGACACTTATGAAGAGGGCTCACAGTGCAGACACTTATGAAGAGGGCTCACAGTGATGCCATCTACAATTGCTTTCATTTTAAAGATTAGGTTAAGATTAGGTTAATAGGAGAAAATTAAGAAGTAGAAACTAAGATCAGAAACCATACCTTAACTGAAATTCAAACTTTTATTGAAGATTTTATTCACCAGAAAAGAGAAAGGGAAACTAATTGACTGTTGAGGTGTTTTTTAGTTTTTTGCTTGGAATAGGCTCTGAATTGTTATTAACAGATGCCAAAATGCATCAGCTGGTCAGTATCATGAAAGTCTCTAAATTTTGTAACTTAAAAGAAAAAAAATCCATCTGGGCTATATGCTTGCTGATTCCAAAGTATCATAAGTCCTAAGTACCCTTGTCTCCCCATTGAATGGAACAGAGCCAAGAAACCTGCTTTATGAGGTGGCTCTCCCACAAAAGGAAAACCTGACAGGGTTATCTAGGACCCTAGTGAGGAAGAAAAGGGGGAAAGAGAAGTCAAAGATCCCTAAAGCCACCAATATTTATACCAGAGTCCTCCCCCCACTCACTTGGATATTTATTGCCTGGCACTCTGCTTATCCTTCCATCACTCTCATCACTGCTAAGGCTCATAGTGAACAGAACACCTTAAGAGAAAGGCTATGTCTTGCCGCTTAAAATTGGCATGATTCAATGGGTTTATCATTTCCATGACCATAGTGATCCAAATGACATTCTTCTTTTCTTCCCTGAAGAGGCCTCATTTGACCTTGAGTCCAGAGGATTATTTTTACAGGACATTCCTCTAATTATAGGGCAGCCTGATTGAATTATACTGGAATTGCCAAAACCTCCCAAAAGTCACTGAAACTCCTCAGAATAAAAGATATATATTCTTTCTCTGTCCTTTGAAGTCCTAAATCTTACCTGTTTTGGAGGATAGAACACCACAGGAGGTAACTAAAACTTGCTTGAGACTGCAGAAAAAAGAAAAGAGAGAACTTTCAAAATACCAGCTGCTAAAAGAACTCTCTTGCCCAAATTCTTAACCACAGTTTCCTTAATTTGTTCTTTGTCAAGAAGAAATATAAATCTTAAAAATCTTCTTCAAAAAGAGTAAAATATTTTAGCTCTCTGAGAAGGAAAACTTAACATTATGGTTGTCATTTGTAAACTAGTGATTTTTATATTGTTATACCAATTCATGACTAAAAAATTTAAATGAAAGCTATAGGGTCTCTCTTTGGGCCTATGTGATATTTATGCATGTCTGTGGATGTATGCTGTGTATAAGTAATTTTTTCCCTCTTTTTGTCTCTCTACCTCCAGATGGTATTGCCAAAATTGATTTTTAATAGAGCTCTATATAATTGCTTTAAAAATGAGTGCTTATGAACAAAGCCAGAAATATAATAAAAACTAACACAAATGTTTTTCCAAGTTCACATGATCTAGAAAAATTTTTGGTAAAAAACTAGCTTGTTTGCTAATTTAATTAATTCTGACATGTATTTAAATTTATCAGCATTAAGTATGATACTTTTAGTCTACTAGATTTACTAACTTCAAATAAGTTCACCCTTTTTATTATCAAGTTTTTGATTACTTAAGTAAGCCTAGTATTTGCAATATTAAAAGCTGAGTTTTGCTCATAACTATTCAACTTTCTAAATTTTCCTGTGAAGTCTTTGACACTTTGATAAAATAGCTATTGTTTCACAGTGACCTGTGTCCTATATGACCAAGTGTTTTAAAATCTTTTTAATATTTTTGATGAATTTCACCCAAATCAAATTCTCAGTGAAATCTTATTGACTTAGAAAAGACTTTGTGGTTTTCCAGAGGGCCTCTGAACTACTTCAAAAGATTTGTTCCTTCTCCTTATAAAAGAGAGATAGTAAACTAATTAGGATTACATATTTGGTATGTTAAATTACTCAGGAAGCACTGAAAAATAAGGAATAATAAATCTTCTTAGGTTATATTATATTGAAAAGGGTTAACAATATAAATGTTCTAGAAATTTATGAAATTCCTGAAGCCGGATATGTCCTGGTATTATGTTAACAGTCAGAATTCTAATTATTATCTTAAAATGCTTATGTCATAGAAATAACCGAATTTCCTTGTAACTTGCATTGTGATAAACCATAATCAGATCTTTAATCATTACTCTTTTTAAGTCTTTTGTCATTTGCAGTTATTGATTAATCTGATGTTTTACAGAAGTATTCCTGAAAAATGCTTCCTATTCAATTAAATTTATGGAAAGGACTTCTGACAAATGTTTTCGGTTTCAGTTCAGTCACTCAGTCGTGTCAGACTCTTTGCAAACCCATGAACCACAACAGGTCAGGCTTCCCTGTCCATCACCAACTCCCGGAGTTTACCCAAACTCATGCCCATTGAGTCGACAATGACATCCAAACATTTTGTTCTCTGTAGTCCCCTTCTCCTCATGTCCTCAATCTTTCCCAGCATCCGGGTCTTTACAAATGAGTCAGTTCTTCGCAACAGGTGGCCAAAGTATTGGAGTTTCAGCTTCAACATCAGTCCTTCCAATGAACACTCAGGACTGATTTCCTTAAGGATGGACTGGTTGGATCTCCTTGCAGTCCAAGGGACTTTCAAGGGTCTTCTCCAACTCCATAGTTCAAAAGCATCAATTCTTCGTCACTCAAATTTCTTTATAGTCAAATTCTCACATCCATACATGACTACTGGAAAAACCATAGCCTTGACAAGACAGACTTTTGTTGGCAAAGTAATGTCTCTGCTTTTTAATGTGCTGTCTAGGTTGGTCATAACTTTCCTTCCAAGGAGTAAGCGTCTTTTAATTTCAAGACTGCAGTCACCATCTGCAGTGATTTTGGAGCCCCCTAAAATAAAGTCAGTCACTGTTTCCATTGTTTCCCCATCTATTTGCCATGAAGTGATGGGACTGGATGCCATGATCTTAGTTTTCTGAATGTTGAGTTTTAAGCCAATATTTTCACTATCCTCTTTCACTCTCATCAAGAGGCTCTTCTTTCGTTCATTTTCACTTTCTGCCATAAGGGTGGTGCTACCTGCATATCTGAGCTTATTGATATTTCTCCAGAAAATCTTGTTTCTAGCTTGTACTTCTTCCAGCCCAGCATTTCTCATGATGTAATTTGCATATAAGTTAAATAAGCAGGGTGACAATATACAGCCTTGACGTATTCCTTTTCCTATATGAAACCAGTCTGCTGTTTCATGTCCAGTTCTAACTGTTGCTTCCTGACCTGCATACAGATTTCTACAGAGGCAGGTGAGGTGGGCTGGTATTCCCATCTCTTTCAGAATTTTCCACAGTTTGTTGTGGTCCACACAGTCAAAGGTTTTGGCATAGTCAATAAAGCAGAAACAGATGTTTTCTGGAACTCTCTTGCTTTTCCGATGATTCAGTGGATGTTGGCAATTTGATCTTCGGTTCCTATGACTTTTCTAAAACCAGCTTGAACATCTGGAAGTTCACGGTTTACACATTGCTTAAGCTTGGTTTGGAGAATTTTGAACATTACTTTACTAGCGTGTGAAATGAGTGCAATTGTTTGGTAGTCTGAGCATTCTGTGGCATTGCGTTTCTTTGGGATTGAAATGAAAACTGACCTTTTCCAGTCCTGTAGCCACTGCTGGGTTTTCCAAATTTGCTGGCATATTGAGTGCAGCATTTTCACAGCATCATCTTTTAGGATTTGAAATACCTCAACAGGAATTCCATCACCTCCACTAGCTTTGTTCGTAGTGATTCTTCCTAAGGCCCTCTTGACTTCGCATTCCAGGATGTCTGGCTCTAGGTGAGTGATCATACCATCATGATTATCTGGGTCTTGAAGATCTTTTTTCTACGGTTCTTTTGTGTATTCTTGCTACCTCTTCTTAATATCTTCTGCTTCTGTTTGGTCCCTACAATTTCTGTCCTTTATTGACCCCATCTTTGCATTAAAAGTTCCCTTGGTATCTCTAATTTTCTTGAAGAGATCTCTAGTCTTTCCCATTCTATTGTTTTCCTCTATTTCTTTGCAGTGATAGCTGAGGAAGGCTTTCTTATCTCTCCTTGCTATTCTTTGGAACACTGCATTCCAATGAGTATATCTTTCCTTTTCTCCTATGCTTTTCGCTTCTCTTTTTTTCACAGCTATTTGTAAGGCCTCCTCAGACAGCCATTTTGCTTTTTTGCATTTTTTTTCTTGGTGCTGGTCTTGATCCCTGTCTCCTGTAAAATGTCATGAACCTCCATCCATAGTTCATCAGGCACTCTGTCTATCAGATCTAGTCCCTTAAATCTATTTCTCACTTCCACTGTGTAATCATAAGGGATTTTATTTAGGTCATACCTGAATGGTCTAGTGGTTTTCCCCACTTTCTTCAATTTAATTCTGAATTTGGCAGTAAGGAGTTCATGATCTGAGCCACTGTCAGCTCCCAGTCTTGTTTTTGCTGACTTTATGGAGCTTCTCCATCTTTGGCTGCAAAGAATATAATCAATCTGATTTTGATGTTATCCATCTGGTGATGTCCATGTGTAGAGTCTTCTCTTGTGTTGTTGGAAGATGATGCTTGCTATGACCAGTGTATTCTCTTGGCAATCTCTGTTAGCCTTTGCCCTCCTCCATTCTGTACTCCAAGGCCAAAAATGCCTGTTACTCCAGGTGTTTCTTGACTTCCTACTTTTGCATTCCAGTCCCCTATAATGAAAAGGACATCTTTTTTGGGTGTTAGTTCTAGAAGGTCTTGTAGGTCTTCATAGAACCATTCAACTTCAGCTTTTTCAGCATTACTGGTTGAGGCATAGGCTTGGATTAATGTGATATTGAATGATTTGCCTTGGAAACCAACAGAGATCATTCTGTCATTCCGAAAATTACATCCAAGTACTGCATTTCGGACTCTTTTCTTGACTATGATGGCTACTCCATTTCTTCTAAGGGATTCCTGCCCACAGTAGTAGATATAATGGTCATCAGGGTTAAATTCACCCATTCCAGTCCATTTTAGTTCTCTGATTCCTAGAATGTTGATGTTCACTCTTGCCACCTCCTGTTTGACCACTTCTGATTTGCCTTGATTCATGGACCTAACATTCCAGATTCCTATGCAATATTGCTCTTTACAGCATAGGACCTTGCTTCTATCACCAGTTCCATCCACAACTGGGTGTTGTTTTTGCTTTGTCTCCATCCCTTCATTCTTTCTGTAGTAATTTCTCCACTGATCTCCAGTAGCATAGTGGTCACCTACCGAACTGGTGAGTTCATCTTTCAGTGTCCTATCTTTTTTCCTTTTCATACTGTTCATGGGGTTCTCAAGGCAAGAACACTGAAGTGGTTTGCCATTCCCTTCTTCAGTGGACTGCATTCTGTCAGACCTCTCTACCATGACCCGTCCGTCTTGGGTGGCCCCACACGGCATGGCTTAGTTTCACTGAGTTAGACAAGGCTGTGGTCCCTGTGATCAGATTGGCTAGATTTCTGTGATTGTGGTTTCAGTCTGTCTGCCCTCTGATGTCCGCTCTTAGCGCCTACCATCTTACTTTGGTTTCTCTTACCTTGGACGTGACAAATGTAGATTTCTGATCACCTTAAGAACATAAAGCTAAATTGTGTAAGAATTTACCGATCTCTAAGGAAAGGCTTGATTTATAAAACTGCTAACAAAGATCAAGATCAACACAGATTAGTTTCATGGGACTGAATGAACTGGTGAGAATAATTAACAACTTTTTTTGGTAACTTTTTTGTTTTATTGCTAGTTCTCTAATGTTTTGCTTTTCCACATTTTAAGAAACCTTTTTTGTCTTTTCTCTAAGGCTATCAACAATTTGGTAAGATTTACTTTTGTGAACAAAGACGAAACATTTACTTTTTCTCCTTACCTGATTTACCCTGAATTGAGAAAGTCCCAGTGAATATCTATTATTTTTGTGGCAGTATAGTTATTTGCAAAAATTCAATAAGCATCTGCTCTTCTTGTAGCAGAACACAACTGGGAAGATTAATTACATTACCAACAGTTTGCCTTGAATGTGATCTTTGAGAGAAACATGCATAGACTCAGATATAACCAGACAGTTTTGAGCAACTAAGATTCATTTTATGGAGCCAATAAAGCCCATTGGATAAAAATCCTGGTAGCTTGATTACAAAGTTTCCAGCAGCACTACTAGATGAATAAGAAGAATTACTTCTTATCAGGTCCAGTGTTCCCTTTTCTCCACACCCTCTCATCTGCCAGGAGGGTCACAACCAGAGATCAGCTCCCCAGAGAAGACACACGGCACACCTGAGAAGGCGCTCTTACTGTGCACCCGTGAAACCAAGATACTGGGACCGAGGAGGTGATTAAAACACCCTGCTCACCTGGGACATTGCACTCGCCATGCACCAGGTTGCCTAAGCTGCTCAGACCTGGGAAGGGCAAAAAACGCATGCCCAACCGAGTCTGTGCATTTGTGGAGTACCTGAGAACATGAATCTGAACAGCTTAGACCTGGGAAGTTTCCAAAACCCAGGGCCCTCTTTGAACAACACCCCTGCAGAGCAACCTGTAGCCTGAACAGTGTAGACTGGGAAAGCACGCACACTGTGAGCAGGGGCAAACCCAGTGTGGTCCAGACACTTTGAGCATTCCTCACACATGCCAGTGACATTTGTTTTCAGTGTTCCTACCTCCCCACAGCACAAATGATCAAGTAAGCCTAAATAAGTGACCACCTTCGACCTCTTGTATCAGGGCGGAAATAAGACACTGAAGAAACTTGCAAACAGAGGAAGAAAAACAAAAACAAAGAAGAGGGAACCGCTCGGGAAGTGACAGGTGCAACAGATTAAAACCCTGTAGTTAGCATTGACTAAGCATTGGAAGAGGGCTATAGACCTTGAGAAGAAATATAAGATGGAACAAGGAACTATCTGAAACTGAACTGACCCCACACTGCCATCAACAGCTCCAGAGAAATTCTTAGATGTATTTTTACTATTATCATTTTTTATTACTTTTAATTTTTTATTTTAGGTTCTTTATTACTCCTTTAATTTTCATTTTCATAACCTACTATTACCTTGCAAAAAAAGACCCTATTTTTAAAGCTATATATATATATATATATATATATATTCAATTTTTGTGATGGCGTGGTTTTGTATTTTTAGCACTGTATTTTTCAGAGTCTAACCTCTACTCTAGATTTTTAATCTCTGCTTTTTGATATTTGTTATCAATTTTGCACATTTAAGAATCTAATCTTCAGTACCCATTTTTGCTTATGGGAGTGATTACTGGCTTGATTGCTCTCTCCCCTTTTGACTCTCCCTTCTCTCCCCCAGGTCACCTCTATCTCCTCCCTCACTTCTCTTCTCTGCTTAACTCTGTGAATCTCTCTGCATGTTCTGGGATGTGGAGAACACTTAGGGAGTTGATTACTGGCTAGATTGTGCACGTGCCTTTTGATTCCCCCTCTTCTCCTCCTGGTCACCTCTATCTCCCTCCTCCCTCTTCTCTTCTCCATGTAACTCTGTGAACCTCTTTCGGTGTCCCTCACCACTGAGAATCTTTTCACCATTAACCTAGATGTTTTATCATCTGTATTGAATGGATGGAGAAATCTTGAGGCTACTGTAAGAATTACACTGAAAGCCAGAGGCAGGAGGCTTAAATTCAAAACTTGAGAGCATCAGAAAACTCCTGACTCCAGGAAATATAAACTGACAAAAGCTCAACCATACCTCCATACTTACACTGAAACCAAGCTCACCCAAGAGCCAACAAGTTCCAGAGCAAGATATACCACAGTAATTCTCCAGCAACACAGGAACATAGACCTGATCATTAAAATACAGGCTGCACAAAGTCACACCAAACGCATAGACATCTCAAAACTCACTACTGGACACCTCATTGCAGTCCAGAGAGAAGAGACCCAGCTCCACCCACCAGAAAAATGATGCAAGCTTCCCTAACCAGGAAACCTTGACAAGCCAATAGTCCAACCCCACTCACAGGAAGCAACCTCCACAATAATGAGGAACCACAAACTTCCAGCCGACAGAAAGACCACCCCAAACACAGCAATCTAAACAGAATGAAAAGGCAGAGAAATATTCAGCAGGTAAAGAACATGATAAATGCCCAACAAACCAAACAAAAGAGGAGGAAATAGGGAGGCTACCTGAAAAAGAATTCAGAATAATGATAGTAAAGATGATCCAAAATCTTGAAAACAAAATGGAGTTACAAATAAATAGTCTGGAGTCAAGGATTGAGAAGATGCAAGAAAAGTTTAACAAGGACTTAGAAGAAATAAAAAAGAGTGAATCAATAATGAATAATGCAATAACTGAGATCAAAAGCAATCTGGAAGGAACTGACAGTAGAAAAACTGAGGCAGAAGATAGGAAAAATGAGGTGGAAGAGAGAATGGTGGAAATAAATGAAGCAGAGAGGAAAGAAGGAAAAAAAAAGAATTAAAAGAAATGAGGACAACCTCAGAGACATCTGGGGCAATGTTAAACGCCCCACCATTCGAATCATAGGAGTTCCAGAAGAAGAAGACAAAAAGAAAGGCCATGAGAAAATAGTTGAGATAAAAATTAAAATTCCCTAAAATGAGGAAGGAAATAGCCACCCAAGTCCAAGAAACCCAGAGAGTCCCAAATAGGATAAACCCAAGGTGAAACACCCCAAGACACATGATAATCAAATTAATGAAGATCAGACACAAAGAACAAATATTAAAAGCAGCAAGGGAAAAGCAACAAATAACACACAAAGGGATTCCTGTAAGAATAACAGCTGATCTTTCACTAGAAACTCTTCAGGCCAGAAGGGAATGGCAGGACATACTTAAAGTCATGAAAGAGAAAAACCTGCAACCTAGATTACTATACCCAGGAAGGATCTCATTCAAATATGAAGGAGAAATCAAAAGCTTTACAGACAAGCAAGAGCTCAGAGAATTCAGCACCACCAAACCAGCTCTTCAACAAATGCTAAAGAATCTTTTCTAGACAGGAAACACAGAAAATGTTTATAAACTCGAACCCAAAACAGCAAAGTAAATGGCAGTGGGATCATACTTATCAATAATTACCTTAAATGTAAATGGGTTAAATGCCCCAACCAAAAGACAAAGACTGGTTGAATGGATACGAAAACAAGACCCCTATATATGCTGTCTACAAGAGACCCACCTCAAAAGAAGGGATACAAACAGACTGAAAGTGAAGGGCTGGAAAAAGATATTTCATGCAAATGGAAACCAAAAGAAAGCATTAGTAGCAATACTCATATCAGATAAAATAGACTTTGAAATAAAGGCTATGAAAAGAGACAAAGAAGGCTACTATATAATGGTCAAAGGATAAATCCAAGAAGATATAACAATTATAAATATATATCTATATGCACCCAACATAGGAGCACTGTAATATGTAAGGCAAATGCAAACAGGTGTGAAAGGGGAAAGTAACAGTAGCACAATAATAGTGAGAGCCTTTAATACCCCATTCAAACCTATGAATACATCAACTAAACAGAAAATTAACAAGGAACACAAACGTTAAATGGTGCAATGGACCAGTTACACATAATTCATATCTATAAGACATTTAACCCCAAAACAATGAATTTCACCTTTAACTCAAATGCACACAGAACCTTTCCAGGGTAGATCAGTTCCTGGGCCATAAATCTAGCCTGGGTAAATTCAAAAAAAAATTGAATTCATTTCAAGCATCTTGTCTGATCACAGTGCAGTAAGATTAGATGTCAGCTACAGGAATAAAGAATATTAAAAATTGAAACATATAGAGGCTACACAACAGGCTACTGAATAACCAACAAATCACAGAAGAAATAAAAAAAGAAATAAAAATATTCATAGAAGTGAATGAAAATGGAAAACAAAAACAAAAACAAGAGCCCCAAACCTATGGGTCACAGTAAAAGCAGTGCTAAAGGGAAGGTTCATAACAATACAAGCTTACCTCAAGAAACAAGAGAAAAATCAAATAAATAACCTAAGTTTACACCTAACTAAAGCAACGAGAAAAAGAAGAAAGTAAGAAGGGTTAGTAGAAGGAAACAAATCATAAAAATTAGTGCAGAAATAAATGAAAGAGAAACAAAAGAGACTTTAACAAAAATCAACAAAATTAAAAGCTGGTTCTTTGAGAAGATAAATAAAATAGACAAACCATTCGCCAGACTCATCAAGAAAAAAGGGAGAAGAATCAAATCAATAGAATTAGAAATGAAAGTGGAGATATCACAACAGACAACACAGAAATACAAAGGATCATAAGGGACTACTATCAGCAACTGTATGCCAATAAAATGGACAACTTGGAAGAAATGGACAAATTCTTACAAAATATGACCTCTCAAAACTGAACCAGGAAGAAATAGAAAATTATACAGACCCATCACAAGCATGGAAATCAAAACTGTAATCAAAAATCTTCCAACAAACAAAAGCCCAGGCCAAATGGCTTCACAGGTGAATTCTACCAAAAATGTAGAGAAGAGCTAACACTTATCCTACTCAAACTCTTCCAGAAAATTACAGAGGAAGATAAACTTCCAAACTCATTCTATGAGGCCACCATCATCCTAATACCAAAACCAGACAAAGATGCCACAAAAAAAAAGAAAATTGCAGGCCAATATCACTGATGAACATAGATGCAAAAATCCTCAACAAAATTCTAGCAAACAGAATCCAACAATATATTAAAAAAGATCATACATCATGACCAAGTGAGCTTTATCCTGGAGATGCAAAGATTCTTCAATATTCACAAATCAATCAATGTGATACACCACATTAACAAATTGAAAGATAAAAACCATATGATTATCTCAATAGATGTAGAGAAAGTCTTTGGCAAAATTCAACATTCATTTATGATAAAAACCCTCCAGAAAGCAGGCACAGAAGGAACATACATCAACATGATAAAAGTCATATATGATAAACTCACAGCAAACATTATCCTCAATGGTGAAAAATTGAAAGCATTTTCCCTAAAGTCAGGAACAAGACAAGGGTGCCCACTCTTACCACTACTATTCAACATAGTTTTGGGAGTTTTAGTCACAGCAATCAGAGAAGAAAAAGGAATAAAAGGAATAGAAGGAATCCAGATAGGAAAAGAAGACGTAAAACTCTCATTGTTTGCAGATGACATGATCCTCTAAAAAGAAAACCCTAAAGACACCACCAGAAAATTACTAGAGCTAATCAATGAATACAGTAAAGTTGCAGGATATAAAATTAACCCACAGAAATCCCTTGCATTCCTATACATTAACAATGAGAAAACAGAAAGAGAAATTAAGGAGCAATTCCATTCACCATTGCAACGAAAAGAATACATTAGTTAGGAATAAATTTACCTAAAGAAAAAAAGCCCTATATAGAGAAAACTATAAAACACTGATGAAAGAAATCGAAAAGGACACAAATACATGGAGAAATATACCATGTTCATGGATCGGAAGAATCAATATATTGAAAATGGGTATACTACCCAAAGCAATCTATAGATTCAATGCAATCCCTATCAAGCTACCAACGGTATTTTGCAGAGAACTAGAACAAATAAGTTCATAATTTGTATGGAAATACAAAAAACCTCGAATAGCTACCTCAGTCTTGAGAAAGAAGAATGGAACTGGAGGAATCAACCTGCCTGACTTCAGCCTATACTACAAAGCTACAGTCATCAAGACAGTATGGTACTAGCACAAAGACAGAAATATAGATCAATGGAACAAAGTAGAAAGCCCAGAGATAAATCCACACACCTTTGGACACCTTATATTTGACAGAGGAGGCAAGAATATACAACAGAGAAAAGACAACCTCTTTAACAAGTGGTGCTGGGAAAACTAGTCAACCACTTGAAAAGAATGAAATTCCAATACTTTCTAACACCATACACAAAAATAAACTCAAAATGGATTAAAGATCCACTTGTAAGACCAGAAACTGTAAAACTCCTAGAGGAACACATAGGCAAAACACTCTCTGACATTAATCACAGCAGGATCCTCTATGACCCACCTCCCAAAGTAATGGAAGTAAAAGCAAAAATAGACAAATGGGACCTAATCAAACTTAAAAGCTTTTGCACAACGTGGGAAACTATAAGCAAGGTGAAAAGACAGCCTTCAGAATGGGAGAAAATAATAGCAAATGAAGCAACTGACAAAGAGTTAATCTCAAACATGTACAAGCAGCTCATGAAGCTTAATTCCAGAAAAATAAGAGATCCAATCAAAAAATGGGCCAAAGAACTAAACAGACATTTCTCCATAGAAGACATACAAATGGCTAACAAACACATGAAAAGATGCACAACATCACTCATTATCAGAGAAATGCAAATCAAAACCACAATGAGGTACCATTTCACGCCAGTCAGAATGGCTGTTATCCAAAAGTCTACAAACAATAAATGCTGGAGAGGGTGTGGAGAAAAGGGAACCCCCTTACACTGTTGCTGGGAATGAAAACTAATATGGCCACTATGGAGAACATTGTGGAGATGTCTGAAAAAACCTGGAAATAGAACTGCCATGCGAATGAGCAGTCCCACTGCTGGGCATACACACTGAGGAAACCAGAATTGAAAGAGACACGTGTACCCCAATGTTCATCACAGCACTGCTTACAATAGCTAGGGCATGGAAGCAACCTAGATGTCCATCGGCAGATGAATGATATAGAAGCTGTAGTAAATATCCACAATGGAATATTACTCAGCTATTAAATAGAACACATTTGAACCCGTTCTAATGAGGTGGATGAAACTGGAGCTTATTATACAGAGTGAAGTAAGTAAGAAAGAAAAACACCAATACAGTATAATAACTCATATATATGGAATTTAGAAAGATGGTAACAATGACCCTATATGCCAGACAGCAAAAGAGACAGAGATATAAACAACAGACTTTGAACTCTGTGGGAGAAGGCAAGGGTGGCATGATTTGAGAGAATAGCATTGAATCTTGTATATTACCGTATGTGAAATTGATTGCCAGTCAAGGTTCAATGCCTGAGACAAGGCACTCAGGGCCAGTGCAATGGGACAACCCTGAGGGATGGGATGGGGATGGAGGTGGGAAGGGTTTCAGGATGGGAGACACATGTACACCCATGGCTGATTCATGTGAATGTATGGCAACAACCACTACAATATTGTAAAGTTGTTAGCCTCCAATTAAAATAAATACATTAATTTACAAAAAAAAAAAAGAGAAAAAAAAACTACCATATGACCCAGCAATCCCACTACTGGGCATATACCCTAACGGCATAAACCATAATAGAAAAAGGCACATGTCCACTTATATTCATTACAACACTATTTACAACAGCTAGGTTATGGAAGCAACCTAGACGTATATTGACAGATGGATGTATAAAGAAGTTGTGGTACACATACACAATATATATGTGTAATACACGGTATTACTCAGCTATAAAAAGCAATGCACCTGAGTTGGTTTTGCTGAGGTAGTTGGACTAAGAGCTTATTATACAAAGTGAAGTAAGTCAGAAAAAGAAAGACAAATATCATATATTAATGCATATATATGGAATCTAGAAAGATGATGATGATGATCCTATCCACAGGAAGTAGTGGAGATACAAACATAGAGAACAGACTTTTGGACATAGTGGGGGAAGAAGTGAAAGTGTTAGTCGCTCAGTCATGCCCAACTCTTTGCGACCCCATGGACTGTAGCCCACCAGGTTCCTCTGTCCATGAATTCTTCAGGCAAGAATACTGGTGTGGGTTGCCATTTCCTTCTCCAGGGGATCTTCTCAACTCAGGAATCGAACCCGCATCTCTTATGGTTCCTGCATTGTCAGGTGAGATCTTTACCACTAGCACCACCTTGGAAGCCTGGAGGGAGGAGAGGGTGAGATAATTTGAGAGTTGTTGTTGTTCAGTTGCTAAGTTGTGTCCAACTCTTTGCGATCCCATGAACTGCAGAAACCCAGGCTTCCCTGTCCTTCACTATCTCCCATAATTTGCTCCAAAGTATTGCAGCTTCAGCTTCAGCATCAGTCCTTCCAGTGAATATTCACGGTTGATATCCTTTAGGATTGACTGGTTTGATCTCCTTGTTGTTCAAAGGACTCTCAAGAGTCTTCTTCAGCACCACAAATCAAAAACATCAGTTCTTTGATGCTCAGTCTTCTTTATGGTCCAACTCTCACATTCGTACATGACTACTGGAAAAAACCATAGCTTTAACTATGCGGACTTTTGTCAGCAAAGTGATGTCTCTGCTTTTTAATACACTATCTAGGTTTGTCATAGTTTTTCTTCTAAGGAGCAAGTATCTTTTAATTTCTTGGCTACAGTCACCATTCTTATTGATTTTGGAGCCCAAGAAAATAAAATCTGTCACTGTTTCCACTATTTCCCCATCTATTTGCCATGAAGTGATAGGATTGGATGCCATGATCTTAGTTTTTTGGATGTATATATTATCATATGCAAAATAAGTAGCCAGTGGGAATTTTCTCTATGACATAAGAATCCAAAGCTTGTGCTCTGTGACAACCTAGAGGGTTCGAATAGGGAAGGAGGTGGGAGGAGGCTTAAGAGGGAGAGGATATATATATGCCTATGGCTGATTCGTGTTGATGTATGGCAGAAAACAACATGGTAGAAACCAGTATTGTAAAGTAATTATCCCCCAATTAAAAATATTTTTTTTAATGGGCAAAGGACTTTAACAGAGATTTTTCTGAAGAAGCTATACAATAGGCCAATAAGCACATGAAAAGACGATCAACTTCACTAATCACTCAGGAAATGCAAATAAAAACTGCAATGAAATGTCACCCCACACTCATTAAGATGGCTACAGTCTGAAACAACAACAAGAACATGGTGATGGTGACATGGAAAAATAGCAACCCTGTGCAATGTTGCTTGGAAGGCAAAATGGTATAGTAACTGTAGAAAACACTAGGGAGTTTCTTCAAAAAGTTAAAAGTAGAATTAGCAAGTGATCCGGCAATACCACATTTAGGTATACACACAAAAGAAATGAAAGCAGGATCTCAAAAGAATATGTTTACACTCATGTACATAGCAGTGGTACTCACAATAGCTAAAATATGGAAGAAGTCCAAATGTCCATCATCAATGAATAGATAAACAAAATGTGATATATACACACAGTAGAATATTTTTCAGTCTTAAAAAGGAAGGAGATTCTGCAATATACTACAACTTGGATGAGACTTAGAGACATATTGCTAAGTGAAATTAGCCCATCACAAAAACAACAAATATAGGATTCTACATATATAAGGCACTGGTTGTTGTTTGGTCACTAGGTCATGTTCAACTCTTATGCAACCCCATGGACTGTAGCATACCAGGCTCCTCTGTCCATTGGGGTTTCTCCCTCTAGCAAAAAACAAAAAAAAAGATTCTACATATGTAGTATGATAATCTCTAGGGCCATTCATGTTCCTGAAAATGGCATTATTTCATTATTTTTTATGGCTGAATAATAATCCACTGCATATTGAGTGGAATATATATATATATATATATATGTCTTCTTTATCCGTTCATTGGTCAATGGACATTTAGGTTGCTTCCATGTCTTGACTATTGTAAATAGTGCTGCAATGAACATTGGGATGCATGTTATATTTTTGAATTAGAGTTTCCCCAAATATATGCCCAGCTGTGGGATGCAGGATCACACAGTAACTCTATTTTTAGATTTTTAAGGAATCTCCATACTGTTCTCCATAGTGGTTGTACTAATGTACATTCCACCAACAGTGCAGGAGGGTTCCCTGTTCTCCACATCCTCTCCAGCCTTTATTATTTGTAAACTTTTTGATAATGGCCATTCTGACTGGTGTGAGATAATACATCAATGTGGTTTTGATTTGCACTTATCTAATAATTAGTGATGTTGAGCCTCTTTTCAGGTGCGTTTTTGGCATCTCTATGTCTATTTTGCAGAAATGTCTATATAGATCTTTTGCCCATGTTTCAATTGGGTTGTATTTTTTTTTTTTGATATAGATATAGAACTGTACGAGTCGTTTGCATCAGGGATAGTTTTAAATATTCTTCCATGAATATATCTGTTACTGATTCCTTATTGGTGTTATTATTAGAATAAATTCCATTTAAAAAAATTAAAGTTTTAAAAAATATAATCATGAACTGGTGTTGAAATTTTCAAATGCTTTTTTTTAATCTATTGAAATGATCATACTGTTATAAGGTTCCTGTTGATATGATCATATATTTTCCTCCTATTTTTTAAATATATGAAGAATTACCTAATAATTAAATGCCAAATCAGCCTTGACTACCAGGGATAAACACTGTGATGCATTATGCATTTTATATGTCACTATATTCAATTTCTTAATATTTTGTTAATAATTTTTATGTCTGTTTAATGATAGAGATTGGTTTAAAATTCTTCTTTCTTATAATGTCCCTGTCAGATTTTGGTATCAAGATTATGCTTCTCCCATGAAATAAGTGATATGATGTATTCTTTTCTTTCCTATTTTTGGAAAGGTTTTTCTGTATTGATGTTTTTTCTTCACTAAATATTTAGAAATAATTCCCAACAAGGTCATTTGTATCTGGGATATTCTCTGTGGGAACATTTTGTAATGAAGAATTTAATTTCTTTAATAAATTTTTGCTTATTTATATTTTTTCTTCTTCTATTAGCTTCTGTAGGTTATAATTTGAAGAATTTATTTTATTTAATTGCTAAAGTTATTAGCAAAATGAGATTCATAATGTTTTTTTATCTTTATGATTTCTGAAGAGTCTATAATTGCACTCATTTTTTTCATTCCTGAAATAAGGGATAGTTGCTATCTTTTTTTTTTTTTTCTTGATCAGTCACACTACGTTATCATTTTTACTAATTTTGGAAAATTAACTAGTGTATTTATACATAGTGTCTATTTTGCTTTTCTTTCCTATTTAATTTTCTACTCCTCAGTATTATTTCTTTGCTGCTAAGTTTCTTAAGTTTGTTTTGCTCTTATTTTCCTATTTTCTTTAGATGGAATTTTAAATCATAATCCATATATCCTTCTGATTCTCTTAGTTTTGATTTATAGATTTTGGAGTGATGTGATTACGTTAAAAACATAAATTTTAATATTTCTGTACTGGAATGACTCTTTCTCCTCTCTTATATTGTTTCTTGATCAATACTTTCAATAGGTAAGTAATTTTAGGTTGCCTGGTATTTTTCCAATCCTTTTATATGTCAATTTTTCTTTTCTTTTTTTTTTCTATTATTCCTATTGAGAAATCTTTCCTCCAGCTTATTATTTTGATAGTAATTTATATTTTTGGTGTTTAATCTGCCTGCTTTTAATTTTTTTGTCTTTAATTTTCAAAGAAGCTTTACTATGATTTGCCTAAGTATGACTATCTTTGTGTTTATGTTTCTTGGATTTTACTAAGCTTCCTGAGTCTGTTGGACAGTGTCTTTAATTGGTTTTGGAAATTTTACTGCCTATTTTCTCCTTTGATTGTTTATTCTGTCACATTCTTTCCTTTCTTTCTAGGATTTCAATTTTGTGAATGTTATTGCATGTTCCACTTAGCTATTGCTCTCTGTTCTGGTTTTTCTCCCCATTACTTGTTCTTTCTGTTCTACTCCTGAGTATTTTCTATTTACTTGTATTTAAGTCTATTAATATGGTGGTGGGCTGTTTAATCTGATATTAAATCTATCAATTGTATTTCTAATTACAGATATTATAAGTTTTGGTTCTGAGATATCTTCTTTTATAATTTCTATATTGGAGTGTAGCTTATTTACAATGTTGTGTTAGTTTCAGGGGTACACCAAAGTCATTCAGTTATACATATACATATATCCATTCTTTTCTCAATTTCTTTTAGGATGGCCTCTTGATCTTTACTTTTGTATCTAAAATTTCTGTTGAAATCCCATCTTTCCATCCACAACATCAATCATTTAAATAATTTTCCTTTAATATTAATTACAGTTATTTGATTCCTTTCTTTTTAATTAGTATCTGTATCATCTGAGCAACTGAATCTCTTGTTTGCCTTTTCTCTTAGTTGTCTGCATTATTTTTCTGTCTCTTTGAATTTATAGCATTTTTAAATTATATGACAGGTAGTATGTGTACAAAACTATATTGATTCCAGATAATTTTGTTTTTCACCAGAAAGAATGCTCCATTTTCTTTGTTAGGCTAAAAACTTGAACTACTGATAGCTTTAATCCAACATTGAGCTGACAGTAGGCTTCAGTTTGTGAGATTCTATCTACCTCTGTTTATCCCTTGTCATGGTTATGTCCTATCTGGGCTTCCTACTGGGACTTTTGTGGGTCTCCGTCTTCTGGGTCCTCCCAAGATTTGAATTCTGCCCTTTAGATATTTTATCTTAATTTACTAGCCTTCTATTTTTGTTTGCTTCAAAGTCTGGTAAATTTCTTGAGGAAGAGAGTGGTAGTGTACTTGGGGAAAGTTTGTTTCCGATGCCTAGTAAAATTGGGAAGATTATTTCCTGCCTTTTATAAATTTTCTACCTAGATTCTCAGCCTCTCATCATTGCAGCAGAATTAAGAAAATGTCTCTTGTTGCAACATAATAATGTGTTCCAATTTCCTTAATTGTCCATTTTGCCATCCAAGCCATCTGTAAACAACCCCTGAAAGCTTTAATAATTTCCTTTTTCCCAAAGGGGTACTCTGCTTGGGGAAGTTTGAAATATAAGTCTGATATATTTCTAGCACATAGAATAGGCCTATGTTCCCTAGAGAAGTAATAGCTGGAGTTTATCAACTCGTATTTCTTTGCTTAGATTTTTGATTCATTTATTCTTCCTTGCCTCCACATTTGTCACATTCTTTACAATTATATTTTTTAAAATTTATTAGCATCAGTATCTTTTCTAGTTTTTGCAGTAGGAATGTTAACCTGCCACTGTAAACACCTTATTGGGGAGCAGAAATAAAATCATGGTTTTAAATTTTTTTCACTTTTTTCAATAACAGAGTTTTAAAATATTATTCATTTAAAACCAGCTTTGTATGTGATAATCTCGTTTTAAAAATGACTTACTTTTCCAGTAAGCATTATTTGTGATCTATAATCTAAGTGTTTTGGGAAAAAAAGTTTTTTTCTTATTGGAAAGAATACTTTAAACTTAAAAGATACATAAATTATCACAACAACAACAAAAAAATTCACATTAACTTTTTGTGAATCTATACTAACAAAACATTAAAAACCAAAAGGACTTACAATATATGGAATTCAGTTCCTCCTTAAAATACCTTCGTTTTTGAATACTAGACATGAAGCTAAATTAAAATAGCAAATGTTTCTATTTTATCAATTGCTTAGTTCTTAGCAATTAGCATATATTTATGGTAGGTCTATTTTGCCAGGAGTTTAGAGAGAGCGCAAATGTACACAAGAGATGAATTCCTTATAGCAGAAATGTTCCATGGCATTTGGTCTAACTGCTTTACTCTAATACCAGGGAAAAAGGGGCCACTATACTGCCTTCAGTTTAGTTCAGCACTGTCACTCAGTCGTGTCCAACTCTTTATGACACCTTGGACTGCAGCATTCCAGGCCTCCTTCTGCATCACCAACTCCTGAAATTTACTCAAACTCATGTCCATTGAGTCAGTGATGCCATCCAACCATCTCATCCTCTGTCATCCCTTTCTCCTCCTGGCTTCTATCTTTCCCAGCATCAGAGTCTTTTCCAATGAGTCAGTTCTTCGCATCAGGTCGCCAAAGTTTTGGAGTATCAGCTTCAGCATCAGTCCTTCAAATGAACATTCAGGACTGATTTCCTTTAGGATGTACTGACTGGACCTCCTTGCAATCCAAGGGATTCTCAAGAGTCTTCTCAAACACTACAGTTCAAAAGCATCAATTCTTTCGTGCTTAGTGTTTTTTGATGTCCAACTCTCACATCCATACATGACTACTGGGAAAAACATAGCTTTGACCAGACGGACCTTTGTTGGGAAAGTAATGTCTCTGCATTTTAACATGCTATCTAGGTTGGTCATAGCTTTTCTTCCAAGGAGCAAGCATCTTTTAATTTCATGGCTGCAGTTACCATCTGCAGTGATTTTGGAGCCTGAAAAAATAAAGTCTGTCACTGTTTCCACCGTTTCCCCATCTATTTGCCATGAAGTGATGGGACCAGATGACACGATCTTAGTTTTCTGAATGTTGAGATTCAAACCAATGTTTTCACTCTCCTTTTTTACTTTCATCAAGAAGCTCTTTAGTTATTCTTCACTTTCTGCCATAAGGGTGGTGTCATCTGCATATCTGAGGTTATTGATATTTCTCCTGGCAATCTTGATTCTAGCTTGTGCTTCATCCAGCCCAGCATTTCTCATGATGTACTCTACATACAAGTTAAATAAGCAGGATGACAATATACAGCCATGATGTACTCCTTTCCTGATTTGGAACCAGTCTGCTGTTCCATGTCCAGTTTTAACAGTTGCTTACGGACCTGCATACAGGTTTCTCAAGAGGCAGGTCAGGTGATCTGGTATTCCCATCTCTTGAAGAATTTTCCAGTTTGTTCTGATCCTCACAATCAAAGGCTTTGGCATAATCAATAAACCAGAAGTAGATGTTTTTCTGGAACTTTCTTGCTTTTTTGATGATCCAGCGGATGTTGGCAATTTGATTTCTGGTTCCTCTGACTTTTCTAAATCCAGCTTGAACATCTGGAAGTTCACAGCTGATGTACTGTTGAAGCCTGGCTTGGAGAATTTTGAGCATTACTTTACTATTGTGTGAGATGAGTGCAATTGTGTGGTAGTTTGAGCATTCTTTGTCATTGCCTTTCTTTGCGATTCGAATGAAAACTGACCTTTTTCCGTCTTGTGGCCACTGCTGATATTTCCAAATTTGCTGGCATATCGAGTGCAGCACTTTCAGAGCATCAACATTTAGCATTTGAAATAGCTCAACTGGAATTCCATCACCTCCACTTGCTTTGTTTTTGGTGATGCTTCCTAA
Organism: Giraffa tippelskirchi; assembly: GCF_054371585.1. Taxonomy (NCBI): domain Eukaryota; kingdom Metazoa; phylum Chordata; class Mammalia; order Artiodactyla; family Giraffidae; genus Giraffa; species Giraffa tippelskirchi. The sequence continues at coordinate 69,379,837 of NC_137289.1, forward strand.
TGCCCACTTCACTTTGCATTACAGGATTTCTGGCTCTAGGGGTGTGATCACACCATTGTGGTTATTTGGGTCATGAAGATCTTTTTTGTAGCATTCTTCTATGTATTCTTGAAACCTCTTCTTAATATCTTCAGCTTCTGTTAAGTCCATACCATTTCTGTCCTTTATTGAGCCCATCTTTGCATGGAAAGTTCCCTTGGTATCTCTGATTTTCTCGAAGAGAACTCCAGTCTTCCCCATTCTATGGTTTTCCTCTATTTCTTTGCATTGATCGCTGAGAAAGACTTTCTCATCTCTCCTTGCTATTCTTTGGAACTCTGCATTCAAATGGGTATAACTTTCTTTTTCTCCTTTGCTTTTCGCTTCTCTTCTTTTCACAGCTATTTGTAAGACCACCTCAGACAACCATTTTGCATTTTTTCGTTTCTTTTTCTTAGGATGGTCTTGATCCCTGCCTTCTGTACAATGTCATGAACCTCCATCCATAGTTCTTCAGGCACTTTATCAGATCTAATCCCTTGAATCTATTTCTCACTTCCACTGTATAATCATAAGGGATTTGATTTAGGTCATACCTTAATGGTCTGGTGGTTTTCCCTACTTTCTTCAATTTAAGTCTGAATTTGGCAATAAGCAGTTCATGTTCTAAGCTCCAGTCAGCTCCTGGTCTTGTTTTGCTGACTGTATAGAGCTTTTCCATCTTTGGTTGCAAAGAATATAATCAATCTGATTTCGGTATTGACCATCTTGATGTCCATATGTAGAGTTTTCTCTTGTGTTGTTGGAAGAGGGTGTTTGCTATGACCAGTGTGTTCTTTTGGCAAAACTCTGTTAGCCTTTGCCCTGCTTCATTCTGTACTCCAAAGCCAAATTTGCCTGTTACTCCAAGTATCTCTTGACTTCCTGCATTTGCATTCCAATCCCCTATAATGAAGAGGACATCTTTTTGGGGTGTTAGTTTTATATTTTCTTACCAGAAAATAGTTTATTTTTGGACAGCATGGGATTCAACAATAAGTAGGATAATTCTTTGCTTTAAGCACACATCATTCTTGCAACCCATACAAAGTCAAACAGGAGCTGAGAAATTCCAGAGTAGTCTCACCCAGTTAGCTTTCTTGGCCTTCTTTCTAGAGTCTAGAAATTGATTCATTTGTGTGCATATCTTCCATTGTTAGGAAATTACCCCTTGAGGACTTCTCTTCTCTTGACTCCTTTTCCTTGTGGATGCCATCATGGTCCTCTCTTCTAAATCTTTTAAGTTCCTCTTATCTCTCCTTTGCCCTTTGTAAAAATTTCTAAGATTTTAGTTATGTCTTATTATACTTTGTACTCTGCTTGAAAAGCCTCAGGTTCTATGGTGAAGAAAGGAATGAATGAACTCTGCTTTTACAGATTCAGCTCTAAGGTCAAGAATCAATGTTTTAGTTTTTTATTGCTGTATAAAACACTACCATAAAAAATGAGTTTAAGTAAAAATTTCTTATAATATTTCACATTTTTGTGTGTTAATTTTGCTCAGCTGGGTGATTGTTGTTTGAAGTGCCTCATGAGTTTGCAGTGAGATGTTAACTGGTGTTGCAATCATCTGAAGGCCGAACTGGGCTCATTTCATATAGTTTCTTCATTCACATGGCTAACATCTTTGATGAAAAGTTTATAAGAGGTGAAAATTGGCTGGGTATCTTAATTTTCTTCTACATGAATTTTTCACATGGCTAATATGATCTTTGTGTGGAGTTGTCAAGGTAGTCTGGGGTTCTTACATAGTGGTTGACTTCAACTAAGGAAGTATGTTCTGAAAGGTCAGGATAGAAACTCAAGGTTTACTGTGAGCTGGCTTCAGAGATTGGAGAAGGGAATGGCAACCCACTCCAGTATTCCTGCCTAGAGAATCCCATGGACAGAGAAGCCTGGCAGGCTATAGTCCCTGGGGTTGCAAAGAGTCAGATATGACTGAGCGACTAACACTAGACTAGACTATCCTCAGGGACAGTCCCCATAACTTCCATTACATTTTATTGGTTACACATAACCAGCCCAGTTTCAGTGGTGCAGGGGATTATGAGTTCATGAATATCAAATATTGTTTCATATTTGAGAGACTATTTTTGAAGAATAGCTGCTACAAACTACATGCTAGGCGACTGCATAGCATAAGTTCTGAGTCCTTTTTTAAAAATAATATCTGTGTTGTTTTTTTTTTTAAGTTTCTTTTTTTTTAAATAAATTTATTTATTCTAGTTGGGGGCTAATTACTTTACAATATTGTAATAGTTTTTGCCATACATTGACATGAATCAGCCATGGGTTTACATAAGTTCCCCTTCCTGGACCCCCCACCCACCTCCCTCCCCATCCCATCCCTCTGGGTCATCCCATTGCCCTGGCCCTGAGCCCTTGTCTCATGCATCGAACATGGAATGGTGTTCTGTTTCACATATGATAATATACATGTTTCAATGCTATTCTCCCAGAACGTCCCACCCTCACCTTCTCCCTCAGAGTCCATAAAATTGTTCTATGCATCTGTGTTTTTTTTTTCATTTTTTATTTCATTATGAAAATCTCATTACTATTATGCTAACTTGGTATATACTAGAACTCAGATTAGGAAGAGATATACTTCTTAGGAAATTGATTTGGAGACAGAGTAGAGAGTTCTATCACACTTGTTCTCTCACACTTACCATTGATCTAATGTGCCACAGAAGTTGCTAGAAAGTGGATTTTTTTCTTGGTAGATTAGTGGCAGCTGATCCCTTCACTTCATGTCATATAGATGGGGAAGCAATGGAAACAGTGAAAGACTTTATTTTCTTGGACTCCAGAATCCATGCAGCCAGTGACTGCAGCCATGAAATTAAAAGACGTTTGCTCCTTGGAAGAAAAGCTATGACAAACCTAGACAGCATATTGAAAAGTAGAGACATTACTTTGCCAACAAAGGGCCATAGTCAAAGCTATGGTTTTTCCTGTAGTCATGGACGGATGTGAGGGTTGGACTATAAAGAAGGCTGAGCTCTGAAGAGTTGATGCTTTTGAACTGTGGTGTTGGAGGAGACTCTTGAGAGTCCCTTGAACTGCAAGGAGATCCAACCAGTCCATCCTAAAGGAAATCAACCCTGAATACTCGTTGGAAGGACTGATGATGAACCTGAAGCTCCAATACTTTGGCCACCTGATGTGAAGAGCCGAATCATTGGAAAATATCCTGATGCTGGGAAACATTGAAAGCAGGAGGAGAAAGGGATGACAGAGGATGAGATGATTGGATGTCATCACCGACTCAATGGACCTGAGTTTGAGCATGCTCCAGGAGATGGTGAAGGACAGGGAAGCCTGGCGTGCTGCAGTCCATGGGGTTGCAAAGAATCAAACATGACTGAGTGATTGAACAGCAACAAAGATTAGTTGCGTGTAGGATGATGATGCCAACATAAATTTCTATTGTTATCTAAAAATTATCTACCATTCATTCAATAGCAATCATTCATTTTTCGCTATCCTTGGTTTTAAATTCACCCTCACTTGACTTTATTTACTTCATATTAAAGAATGTAGATAATTTGCAAGTCTCCTTACAATTTTAAGCAATGCCCACTGTACATCCAAGTAAACAATCAAATATATTGAGCTTAATTTAAAGTTTTTATTATAACAGTGCTTATACAGGAATAATTTATAGTAGACATGAATGAAAAAAGAACACAGAGAAAATTTATTGTTGGCCATCTGGACAGATAAAATGATAAAATAAACAGAAAAGAAGACACTGAGGACAAATACCAATATCTATTAATATCTACACACGTATTTACCTCATACAGAGCATACAGAAATCATGAAGAGTACTTTGAAAATTATTGAAGATATTTTTTGTTAAAGTTATAAAATGGAAAAAAAAGTCTTATGAAGCTGATAAACATGTACCACAGAAACAAGAAAATATTTTCAGCATCAAAAGAATTATGAACAATGGGAGAGTGCTCCTTCAGATATTCATGGATATAAAAGTACCAATCACTTATATAGTTTGTTCTTTTTCTTAAATTGTGCTCTCCTTTTCAATTTGGATTGCAGCTTCCAAGTAAGCTTGTGAAAGAAAAACTTTCAAGTCATACTTTATTTTTATTTTTTATTTTTTTAAATAAATTTATTTATTTTAGTTGGGGGTTAATTACTTTACAATATTGTAGTGGTTTTTGCCATACATTGACATGAATCAGCCATGGGTTTACATGTGTTCCCCATCCTGAACCCCCCTCCCACCTCCCTCCCCATCCCATGCCTCTGGGTCATCATCCCATTGCCCCAGCCCTGAGCATTTGTCTCATGCATCGAACATGGAATGGTGTTCTGTTTCACATATGATAATATACATGTTTCAATGCTATTCTCTCAGAACGTCCCACCCTCACCTTCTCCCTCAGAGTCCATAAGACTGTTCTATGCATCTGTGTCTCTTATTCTGTCTCACATATCAAGTCACACTTTAGATTTATAAATGAAAATACAACATAACTATAAGTCCAACTTGATACTTATTTAAGAGCCTTGATGTCCTTCTTGATCAAATTCATATTTAAAAAAAAATCAGTGTTAATCCTTACCAATTAGATTTGTTATTTCAATTTTCATGGAATTTATAAAGTGATGTATTGCTTAAAGGTTAGCTGATCTTTCACTAAGTACTCATTTGCAGGTATTACAAAATTTACAGTAAAGTCCTGGACATGAAGCAATCAGCATTCACTTCAGTTAAAATTTCAAAAGATGAAAAGGCATACTTTGGGGTTAGAATTATCTTCATAAATTAATTTTCTCAGTTTGTAAGCTTCCTTGTGGTTACCTTAATTTGCAGTTAAAAAATATACCCAGGAAAAAGAGCTCTAGATAAACTGAGCCAAGAGAACCATCATTTAAAATAGTGAAATTTCAAATGTGAGGAAATGGGTGTTAATAACGGTTAATGCACACCTGCAGTTTAGGCTTTCAACTCATTTTTCTGTTTTCAGGAGAAAGTCCCTATGATTACTGTTTGTAAATGTCAGGAAGATATCGATCACACATACTAAAACACCTGAAACTTATTTGATTCTTTTAAGTATTACTTCTCAAGAAAATGTTTATTTCTTCCTCATGAATTGCTTTGTTGTTGTTGTTTGTAAAACTTCTGTGACCAATGTATTTTTTAGTTTGTCTTTTTAAAGTGGTAGATTATATTTGTTTATAAGTAAAGAATAATAATAAATTAGTTTTCTAAGGCATTCACCAACTAGTATATAATTCTTTAGAAATTGTGGCCAGTAAGATACGAGAAGGGCTTCTTTGGTGGCTCAGATGGCAAAAAAATCTGCCTGCAATGCAGGAGACCTGGGTTCAATCCTTGGTTCAGGAAGATCCTCTGGAGAAGGGAAGTGCAACCCACTCCAGTATTCTTGCCTGGAGAATTCCAAGGACAGAGAAGCCTGGTGGGCTACAGTCCATGGGGTCAAAAAGAGTTGGACACCACAGGCGACTAACAAACATAAGGTACTAGAAAGTATCCTGATTCTCATAAAATATTTGTCTTTTAAAATTTTAAAAGAGATGTTTCAAATAAAATTTCCAAAAGTAATATGATATAAATTGAACAACATTTAAGCCATTTTAACCTATGAGATGAAGCAATGATAGATGTGTGCTTTCTATTAGATAATTGCCTTTCTAAAAAAGCAAAATTATGGTGATAGACTCCCTCTCGAGTGCTTGCCAAAAATCTGAGATTTTACAATGTAGATGTAGTTCAAGTTAATTAATTTTAAGGAAAACTGAGCATCTACTTTGGCTATAATTTGTTCTAGACACTAGAGAGGACCAACTAGGTGAGTAGCAACAGGGATGTGTGTGAAAGCAGTAGGGGAAGGAGGGCAGTTTTAAGGTGAAATTGAAAAAAAGATTTGGACTTCATCATGAAAAGAACAACTTTTAATTTAGTTTTTATTTGGGGGTATAATTGCTTTACATTATTGTGTTAGTTTCTGCTGTACAACAAGGTGAATCAGCTATACGTATACATATATCCCTTCCCTCTTAGACCTCCCTCACACTCTCCCCATACCACCCTTCTAGGTTATAACAGAGCACCAAGCTGAGTTCTCTGTGCTATACAGCAGCTTCCCACTAGCTATCTGTTTTACACATGGTAGCGTATATATGTCAATCTCAATCTCCCAGTTCGTGCCACCCTCAACTTCCCTTACTGTGTCCACGTCTGTTCTCTACATCTGCATCTCTATTCCTGCCCTGCAAATAGGTCCATCTATACCATTTTTGTAGATTACACGAGTGAGTGAGTGAAAGTTGCTCAGTCGTATCTAATTCTATGTGACCCCATGGAGTATAGAGTCCATGGGTTCCTCTAGGCCAGAATACTGGAGTAGCCTTCATCTTCTCCAGGGGACCTTCCCAACCCAGGGATCAAGCCAAGGTCTCCCACATTGCAGGCAGATTCTTTACCAGCTGAGCCACTAGGGAAGCCCTTCCTAGTGTCCACGTATATGCATTAATATACTATATTTGTTTTTCTCTTTCTGACTTACTTCATTTTGTATGACAGACTCTGGGTCCATCCACATCTCTACAAACAACCCAATGTTGTTACTTTTAGTGGTTGAGTAATATTTCATTGTGTTTATGTGCCACATCTTCTTTATTCGTTCATCTGTTGATGGACATTTAGGTTGCTTCCATGCCCTGACCATTGTAAATAATGCTGCAGTGAGCATTGAGATGCTTGTGTCTTTTTAAATTATGATTTCCTCAGGGGATATGCTCAGTAGTGGAATTGCTGGGTCATATGGTAGTTCTAGTTTTAGATTTTTAAAGGAACCTCCATGCTGTTCTCCATAGTGGCTGTAACAATTTACATTTCCACCAAGCGTGAAATGGCGTGATTAGATATGAGTTTCAAAATGTTAATTCTGGCTTCATTAAGAAAAAAAAAATTAGAAGAAGCTTGTGCCTGAGAGGCTACAACTTTAGAAGTTGTTGCAAGAGATGATAAAAGATTGTCTAAGGGAGTATAAAGGATGGAGAGAGGGAACAGATAGAACTACTTGGAAGTAAGAAGGAAGCAGAGAGGGAAGATTCTTGGGTGACACCAGTTTTTATTTCTGGTTTATTATTATCAGCTACTGTGTCATTTCTGTGACAGGAACTGTTCTGTGTTGCCAGGCATATAGTTAAGGGCATAAAGTTGTCCTTGAAAAGAGCTTACAGTCACAGAAGGAAATTTATTCATTCACATTGTTTTGAAAAAAAATACTATGCAACCACTTCCTATTTTTTCTTTGGTATCTTTTTCCATCTACATTTGCACATATGTTAAAGACATGATTTCTTTTTGCGGACTATCTCCAACCTCACAATTCACCCCTGATCTGACTATTCCTATAGAAAATGTAAATAGTGTCAACAGTTCTGTTTCATGTCATATGCTATTTAACCTGAGTGTTTTTTTTTTATTTCAGTTAACTGAATTATTTTTGTCATGTTCTCAAAATTCTCTGCTGGTTTGCCATCAAAACTTGCATCAAATTTAACTTAGGCCTTAGGATCAGAGGGGAAATCTGGTTTATTCCTCTTACTTTACAAATGACAAAATAGAAGACTTGAAGAGGGAAACTGGTTTGTTCAAGTCTTTAATGAGAGACCCTGAGAACAGGATTTAGATTTCTTGTTGCAGACTTTACAATTTCCTAGCTTTAAGGTTCTCTTATAAATTACCCATCATTTCCTTGTCTTTGTGCCCCATTTATTTCCATTCTAACAACTTTCAGCATTTTCCCCTATTTACATGCGCCTTCCCTTGTGGTTCATCTGGTAAAGAATCCATCCACCTGCAGTGCGGGGAGACCTGGGTTCTATCCCTGGGTTGGGAAGATCCCCTGGAGAAGGGAAATTCTACCCACTCCAGTATTCTGGCCCGGAGAATTCCATGGACTACAGTTCATGGGGTGGCAAAGAGTCGGACACGACTGAGTGACTTTCACTTTGAGCTTGGAAGAATCATTCATTGAATCAGTTTTCATTTGCCACATTTTCTTGATTTCACAAACATTTTACTCTCTTTTAGTAGTGATGATGATAACAATATTAAAACCTATTCCTTATAAAACACTTTTAATGTACCAGACACTGCATTGAACCATTTGCATGCATTATCACTTTACAAATGTACAAAAATCTTGAGATACGTATTATGGACTAGTTGTTTTTGTGCCTCTAAATGCGTAAGGTGAAACTCTACCTCCCAATGAATAATACTAAGAAGTAAGTCCTTTGGGAGGTAATTGTGGTTAGATGACATCATAAGGGTGGAGCCCTTATGAATAGTATTAGTTCCCCTCATAAGAGTCATGAGAAAGCTTGCTTTCCTTCTGTGTTCTCTGTCACGTAATCTTATATCAAGAAGATAGCAGTCTGCTACCCAGAAAAGGGCTCTTCCCAGAACTCAACCATGCTGGCACCCTGATCTCAGACTTACAGCTTCCAGAACTAGGAGAAGTACATTTCTATTATGTATAAGTGTCCAGTTTAGGGCATTTTTGTCATAGTATCCCAAGCTAAGACAATATATATTATTATAACCCTCATTTTATATTTATGGATAAGAGACAAGTTAAGTTACTTGTCCAAGTAAAGCAGCAAAAAAATGCAACAGAGACAGAATTTGATTACAGTCAACCTGAGTTCTTAGAAACTTTTCTTACTAATTTAAGTAAATATTTCAGATTTGTCTCACTGACATGAGAAATAATATAGAGAGCAATGAGAAAAACATTGAAAATCTTTATAGTCTACTCTTTACACATCTTGATTTCTATTGAGCAAAATAAATTTAAAGTATGCTTGATTGCATTTTATATATTTAGATATAAATAAAATGCATGTTAAATTATCTATATATCTTTGTAAACTCTTTTAAAATACATACATGAATGAATAATATTCAGATTTTATAATCCTAAATTATTAATTGTAACATTCAGATGAGTGCTGAGTAATATATACAAGTGTTAGGTGGTATCATTTTGAATGGTCATCATATATTGGTTTTGAGATACTTACAATAAAATATGGAAAGTAGATTACACATTTTCCAAACCTCCTTATCTTGGCTTGTTGCAGACCAGATTAACACCTTTTCTTCACAGTTGACTACTTTTCCTTATTCTAGTTTTTCTCTTCTCTAGCCAGCTAGATAGCTCTAAGACTCTCCAATATGGCCATGTTAATTTTTTGTTGGTGTATTTACTTCCACTTTTTATCTGCTTCATTATACCTATGATTCTCTATGTTTAATAATTTCACCATAGTAACCAATATCTCCCATGACTACAAGCATATTTTTTATTGTCTATAGTTTGCCTTTGCTCCTCTTTGATGGCACTAAAGATCTTATTTCTTTCGGTCATATTTTTAAAAAAACAAGATCGTTCGGAGGATATGGCATGATGATTCAAGGAAGTTTCCTACTTATTTCAATGCCAAAATATTGATATAGGATTAAGTAAAAGTGCTCCTGACCCTTCACGTTCAACTCAGAAATCTGAAATTGAGTTTTATAAGCTTGAAAGAATATGCTTGAAGTTGCTGTATAAATTTGGTCATATACTACTGATAAAATATCCTGGAACACTTGTTGAATCTCAGAATAATTGTCTCAGAGCAATTTATTAAGTGTGGCCTTAGGAACCAGAACAAATGGGAAGAGGTCAAATGGGTACTTATTTTAAAGAGCTAAGTTCTGTGGGGGTTTGTCCAGGATGACCTATCCATGACTTGGCTATAAAGCGGCAGACACCTATATTAAATGTATGTCTGAATTTTCCTCAACAATTTGCATATTATTACACCCTCTTTGTGGTATGAGAAAGTCACTACAAAGAGTGTTGTAGTTACTTATATTTCTGGGACTGTTTTGAGCAAAAATGGTTCTATATATAAATATAGAATAGAGTAGGGGGATATTAAGTACTGGATTCTCTTAATTCCTTTCAAAGCCATGATTTTGAGATAGTCATTCTATAACATTTTTATTGAAATATAGTTAACTTACAATGTGTTCTTTTCAAGTGTACAGTAAGTGATTCAGTTATATATATGGTATTTTCAGATTCTTTTCCATTATAGGTTATTATAAGATAGTGACTATAGCTCTGTGCTCTGTAGTATGTCCTTGTTTAGTAAGTATATGTTAATCTCAAAATCCTAATTTATTCCTTCCACCACCAATACCCACTTTGGTAACAATAAGTTTATTTTATTTATTTATTTATTTATTTAGTTTATTCATCTATTTTTTAACTTTACAATATTGTATTTGTTTTGCCATACATTGACATGAATCCACCATGGGTGTACATGTTTTCCCCTTCCAGAACCCCCCTCCCACCACCCTCCCCATCCCATCCCTCTGGGTCATCCTGGTGCACCAGCCGTGAGCACCCTGTATCATGCATTGAACCTGGACTGACGATTCGTTTCACATATGATAATTTACATGCTTCCATGCCATTCTCCCATATCATCCCGCCCTCACCCTCTCCCATAGAGTCCATAATACTGTTCTATTTATCTGTGTTTCTTTTGATGTCTCGCATACAGGGTTATCTTTACCGATTAACTAAATACCATATATATGAGTTAGTATACTGTATTGGTGTTTTTCTTTCTGGCTTACTTCACTCTGTATAATAGGCTCGAGTTGCATCCACCTCATTAGAACTGATTCAAATGTAGTTTATTTTCTATATCTGTGAGTCAATTTCTGTTTTATAAATAAGTTCATTCGTATCATTATTTTAGATTTCACATATCAGTGATGTCATATGATATTTGTCTTTCTCTGTGTGATGTACTTCACTTAATATGGTAATATCTAGATCCACCTACACTGCTGCAAATGGTATTAAGAATGTCCTTCTGATTCTGCCATCGTCCTCTCCACACAGTGAGCCCCAGCCAATCTGCCTACTCAGGAAGTCCTCCAATATTTCTAGGAGGATCTCTGGACTAGTTGTGTGCACTGTGGGGTCAGCTCAGACTCAGATCTGGTCTTACTCCAGCTTGTACTTGCTCCAAAATTCCACAATTGCCCCCAGGGTCCACAGTCTCAGGCTATTTGTGGGGATTTAATCCCTGCACTTGTGGCTGCAGGAGTACATTCCCTTCCTCTTCTTTGCTCACACAGCCCCCTGGTGTTCTGTTTGGTTTTGAGTCCACCTACGCTTGTAGGTCGTCCTCCAGTGCCTGTTCCCAGCCCAGACAAGAGGAGGCAAAAGTAATGGCTTATGAGGGTTCACTTCCTCAGTAGGGCTGGAAAAGAGAGGGATATGCAAGCCAAAATTGGAGTGTGTGGGGAGTGTCTGCTGTGGATGAGGCCTACAGGAAGTTGCTACAGTTCTGAGGCTGGCCAAGTGCTCTCCCAGGGGGATTGGCCTGCGTTATGTGTCCCTTGGGAGAACCAAGCTGCCTAGGATCGTAGGAAGGTGTGGGCAGTAACCTGTGCCTACCTTTAGCTTGGTGGCAGCTGCTACCTCTGGGGTTGGGACCAAAGCAACAACATTTTGTCCTCTGCCTCAAGACCTTGTCCTGGTTTTGGCAGTGGCCAGTGCATTTGTGTTCTCCCTTTTGGGATCACAAACTGCAGTCACCTCTAGTTCTGCCTCTGGCTCTCTTGCTGGCTTTGCCCAGGCATATCTACTTCTGGGGTTAAGCAGTTCACACCATTGCTCATCCCACTTATGGCATTCGAGTGAAGGCAAGTTCTTTCAATCTGTGGTCATGTAACGTTAGATGATCCCTGTGGCAGCAATGTCTTGCCTCTCTGGGAGGCCCAGGATTTTCCCTGGACTCCCTCAGCTGTTACTGAGTCCAAACTCACTCTGCTCACCACTCAACAGGCCAGTGAATCTGAGAGATGAAGTGTTGAGATAAGGAATACGACTTTATAGGGGAAAGCCAGCTGACTTAGAAGATGGTGGACTATCTTTTCGGGGTCTGGATGCCAGGTTCTTTTATAGAGTCAGAGAGAGAAGTAATAAGGTACTAAAGTCAAAAGGTAGAATAGAGAGGGAGAAGCAGTGAGAAAGTAAAGTAAAAAGGGTCTTCAGTCTTACAAAACATTTCTGTCAATGGTCAGCCTTTGGAAGGCGTGTGTTAATCTCTTCTATTCACAGGTGGGCGGTGTCAAACAATCTGTCTATGAGCTGAACAAAGGCACTTTAGTTCACAATCAGGCAGAGGGACAGGGTCCTTTGAGGTAGGCCAATTTATAAGATTATAATAACAAAAGCAACAGCAAGTCAAAGAAAAGAAACAGTTCTAATATGGAGTCAGAATTGGCTTCTTTTCTGCAGTAGTACTAGCCCCTTCAGAATATGTTCATGGCATTCAACCCCTGTCCTTTCCCTGGGGTCCAACCCCCAAAGCCTGAGCCTCAGCACTCAGCCCCCACTCACCACGGTGGGCATGCAAAGTGTCTAGGTTGGGAAGTGCTGATTGGCAGCAATCTCTGTGGTGATTTCCCTCTGTATTGCCTTCTGAACACCTGTTGCTGCAATCTTGTCTGAGGTTCTGAAGCTCCTCTCTGTCCCCTCCCGTGAAGGGGTTTCTGAGTGTGCAGATACTTTTCCTCCCTCACAGCTCCCTCTCGAGGGTGCAGGTCCCCGTCCCAAAATCCTTTGTCTCTTTTTTTTATCTTTATCTTTGCCCTACTTTATTCTGAGGAGATTGGCTTGCCTTTTTGAAAGCCTAGGGTCTTCTGACGGGATTCAGAAGGTTTTCTGTAAGAGCTGTTCCACATGCAGATATATTTCTCATGTATTTGTGGGGAGGAAGTTGATCTCCCCATCTTACTCCTCCACCATCTTGAAAATCCTTCCCTGCAAATGACATTATTCACCCTTTTTATGGCTGAGTAGTATTCCATTGTATATTTGTACCACATCTTCTTTATCCATTCTTGGGTTTATGCACATTTAGGTTACTTCCATGTATCAGCTGTCGTGAATTGTGCTGCAATGAATATTGGAGTGTGTGTACCTTTTCAAATTATGGTTTTCTCTGGCTATATGCCCAGGAGTTGGGTTGTAGAATCATATGGTAGGTTTGTTTTTTTTTTTTTTTTAGTTTTTTAAGGAATCTCCATACTGTTTTCTATAGTGAGTGTACCAATTTATATTCCTACCAACAACTGTAGGAGGGTTCCCTTTTCTCCACACTCTCTCCAGCATTTATTACCTATAGACTTTTTAATGATGGCCATTCTGACCGATGTGAGGTGATACCTCACTGTAGTTTGGATTTACATTTCTCTAATACTTAGCAATGCTGGGCATCTTTTAATGTGCCTGTTGGTCCTCTGTATGTCTTATTTGGATAAATGTCTATTTATATTTTCTGCCCATTTTTAGATTGGATTTTTTTGATGTTGAAATGTATGAGCTATTTACATATTTTGGATATTAATTTCTTATTAGTCATATTTTTGCAAATATTTTATTTCATTCACAAGGTTATGTTTTGTTTTGTTTATGGTTTCCTTTGCTGGGCAAAACCTTTTAAGTTTAATTAGGTCCCATTTGTTTATTTTTGCTTTTATTTCATTACTCTAGGAGACAGATCCTAAAAAATATTGCTGTGATTTATGTTAAAGAGTGCTCTGCCTAGGTTTTTCCTTTAGGAGTTTTGGCATATCCAGTCTTACATTTAGGTCTTTAATAAATTTTGAGTTTATTTTTGTATATGGTGTAGAGAATATTTTAGTTTCATTGTTTTCCCTTTAGCTCTAGTTTTCCCAGCATAGCTTACTGAAGAGACTGTCTTTTCTCCATTGTATATTCTTGTTTCCTTTGTTAAAGTCTACTTGACCATAAGTGAGTGGATTAATCCTTTCTATCATGTTTCATTGACCTATATTTCTGCTTTTGTGCAAGTACTATACTGCTTTTATTAATGTAGCTTTGTGGTATAGTCTGAAGTCACAGAATCTGATTCCTCCAACACTGTTCTTTTTCAAGACTGTTTTGGCTATTTGGGGTTTTTGTTTCCATAAAATTTAAAAATTTTTTTTGTTCTAATTCTATAAAAAATTCCATTGGTGGTTTGAGGGGGATCTCATTGAATCTATAGATTGCCTTGGCTAGTATGGTTATTTTAACAATATTGATTTCTCCAACCAAAAATTTGGTATATCTTCCTGCTTGTTTCTTTTATCTTCAATTTATTTTATGATGTCTTCAGTGTCTTACAGTTTTCAGAATTGAGGTCGTTTACATCCTTGGGTAGGATAGATGCCAATAAAATACCAAATTATAACAGACATTCCTTCCTCTAGGCATTTCTAATCCATAGTAATGCAAAAATAGCTAATTATTTTTAAATAATTAAAATGTTTTATTTTTTTAATTTTTATTTTTTATTATTTATTAAATTTACTAACATTTTAACTATTTTTGTTTTTAACTAAAAAATGACTAATTATTAATAACTAATTATAAATGCATTCCCAAGATAGAATTTCTCAAAGGACAAGCAAGGCCACCAATCCTCCTTTTTAATGATGGCCAATGACACAAAGCTAGTGGAGGTGATGGAATTCTAGTTGAGCCATTTCAAATCCTGAAAGATGATGCTGTGAAAGTGTTGCACTCAATATGCTAGCAAATTTGGAAAACTCAGCAGTGGCCACAGGACTGGAAAAGGTCAGTTTTCATCTGAATCCCAAAGAAAGGCAATGCCAAAGAATGCTCAAACCACCACACAACTGCATTCATCTCACTCGCTAGTAAAGTAATGCTCAAAATTCTCCAAGCCAGGCTTCAGCAATACGTGAACCGTGAACTTCCAGATGTTCAAGCTGATTTTAGAAAAGGGATAAGAATCAGAGATCAAATTGCCAACATATGCTGGATCATCTAAAAAGCAAGAGAGTTCCAGAAAAACACCTATTTCTGCTTTATTGACTATGCCAAAGCCTTTGACTGTGTGGATCACAATAAACTGTGGAAAATTCTGAAAGAAATGGGAATATCAGACCACCTTACCTGCCTCTTGAGAAACCTGTATGCAGGTCAGGAAGCAACAGTTAGAACTGGACATGGAACAACAGACTGGTTCCAAATTGGAAAAGGAGTACGTCAAGGCTGCATATTGTCACCCTGCTTATATAACTTATATGCAGAGTACATCATGAGAAACGCTGGGCTAGATGAAGTACAAGCTGAAATCAAGATTTCTGGAAGAAATATCAATAACCTCAGATACACAGATGACACCACTCTTATGGAAGAAAGTAAAGAAGAACTAAAGAGCCTCTTGATGAAAGTGAAAGAAGAGAGTGAAAAAGCTGGCTTAAGGCTCAACATTCAGAAAACTAAGATCATGACATTTGGCCCCATCACTTCATGGCAAATAGATGGAGAAACATTGGAAACAATGGCTGATTTTGTTTTTTGGGGCTCCAAAATCACTGCAGATGGTGACTGCAGCCATGAAAATTAAAAGACACTTACTCCTTGGAAGGAAAAGTATGACCAACCTAGACAGCATATTAAAAAGCAAAGACATTGCTTTGCCAACAAAGGTCCATCTAGTCAAGTCTATGTTTTCTTCCAGTAGTCATGTCTGGATGTGAGAACTGGACTATAAAGAAAGTTGAGCGCTGAGGAATTGATGCTTTTGAACTGTGGTGTTGGAGAAGACTCTTGAGAGTCCCTTGGACTGCAAGGAGATCCAGCCAGTCCATCCTAAAGGCGATCAGTCCTGAGTGTTCATTGGTAGGACTGATGTTGAAGCTGAAACTCCAATACTTTAGCCACCTGATGTGAAGAGCTGACTCATTTGAAAATACCCTAATGCTGGGAAAGATTGAAGACAGGAGGATAAGGGGACCACAGTGGATGAGATGGTTGGATGGCAGCATCAACTCAATGGACTTGAGTTTGAGTAAACTCTGGGAGTCGTTGATGGACAGGGAGGCCTGGTGTGCTGTGGTCCATGGGGTCTTGAAGAGTCAGACACGACTGAGTGACTGAACTGAACTGAGTGACATTCTAGTATATAGAAACTAAAATATTTTATATACAGAATTATATCAGATGTGAGGCAAGGAAAGCTTAGTTAATATAGTATAGTGGCTAAAAGTGTATTCTTTGGTGTTAGATTTTGAGTTGAATCCAAATTCTTCTTTTGCTACTGACTAGCTATATGACTTTAGACAATATACTGAGCCTTTCTGAGCCTCACCATTGCTAGCTGTAAAGTTCTTCTGAGGACCAAGTGAAAAGTTTTGTAAACTCCAGATAAAGTGTTTGATAAATGGCAATTATCACTATCAATGCACTATAAACATGGAGTTTATCCACTACCTTAATTATCAGAAAACTCTAGAAACTGAAATTTATGATCTGTTTTCAAATATGAATCTTAAATCCTATTACTTTAGCTATGTGGTGTGGAGTGAGATGGTTTTCATTTTCTTACAGGTTTTGAGAAATGGCAAAGGAAGTAGAACAAGTTTAAGCGAATTTTAGATTAACTTGTAATTAACCATTATTTTAGTACAGTAAGTTTGAAAACTTTTACTTTACTGTCAAAATCAGTAAGGGAATATTTCGGTACTCTTTATTATTCTATATTGATATACAAGGATACACAGAAAAGCAATTTGATATGCTAATATTGCAATCAGCAAATCCATGTGAAAGTGCACATAGTTGATAATATTTTACAGTCAAGGCTGTCATATAAACCACACAACTATTCAAACTGTACATGTATTATGGGGACATGTGCTGTGTATAATACATTACATCAGTCATGTCTGACATTTTGTCACCCCCATGGACTGTAGCCAACCATTTAAAAACTAAAGTAGACACAAAAATTACACTTTACAGAATTGTCTGATAAATAATTTAATTTTTAACTGAGACCAATTTAAACTCATTCTGGTTGCAGATATAAAACCAAAATGCAGAGACTGTGACCAGAACAGTGCTCAAGGTTTACTATACTTCAGCTGAAACTAGAACTCGGTGTTCTCTCTATCATACCACACTGCTTCCATGCTCTCATGATATCAACACTTGAAGGATAAAAATCAGATATTTTGAAATGTCACTGAAATTGAGTTTGTCTTGTGTTTTCTCATGATAGAATGAAATAATGAATTTGGGGAAATAATATCATAGAAGTAGCTACTGTTCTCATCATATATCATATCATATCATGAAGAAAAATAATATCCGTATGGCTTATTGTTAATGTTAAATTTGCCCACTGGATTGAGATGGCGTTTTCCATGATTTTCCACTGTAAAGTTACTATTTCCTTTTCTCCAGTCTCTGTTTTCTGGAAATGAATCATTATGCCCAGTTCATACTCAAAGGGAGGGGAATTAAACTCTACCTCCTGGGGTAGAAGTATTAAATAATTTGTGGGCATTTGTTTTAAAACACCACAGTAATTAATAAATATGTTTTGAGAGATGATTTTAGGCTATTCAAATATCCTGCTTCTCCTCAATACTTCTTCCAGTTTTTAGCAGTTATCAATGAATCTTGCCTAGCAGTTACTACTGTTGTGTTCTACTGGTGATTTACCATTTTCTATTCTCATCATTCCCTCTACATTTATTGCATGGAATTCTTCTATGGGAAATGTCTGTCCCTTCTTATCATTTATTATTATGTTTATCTTGTTATTTCTTTAACAATGTTGAATCACTGATGTTCATTTTTATCTTTAGACTATAAACCAAAACTATAGTTGTTCTGTTGCTCAAATTGTTCCATATTTGGTGATTGGGTTTGGTCATAAGGTGCCTGTGTTCTTTTAGTATGACTCTATCTTTTATCTCTTTCTCACTGCTTAATTTTTCTGAGGACATTATCATTTTTTGACCATCTAAGAGGCTCTAAAATTATTTTGTAGTTTCCCTGCCCAAGTCCAAGAATCATTCATTTCCCTCAAGAGCCATGGTTTGTTTTATTGGAGAATAGTATTTGAAATATAGTTATAGAGTTGGGTATGCTTATTGCTGCTGGGGTGTTACTGCCTCTTTGTGAACTGACCAGGAAGTATATGTATATATATTAGCCCATGTATGCACACACACACACACACACACACACACACACATACACATATATATATTTCTATATTTGTGTCTATATTAAGGAACATATAATATATCTAGGCTAATATGCAACACAGGATTCATTCTAGCCTTCTTCCTTTGCTGTATCTAGTCAAAACACCGTTTGCTAAAGATATTTACGTTAGTTCCTTTTCTCTTCATCCCCTTAAATGATGTAATGTCCTATTACAGTTCGATTCATTTGTCTTTGATTTTTAAACTTGTATATAATAAAGTTTATATTTTGGACTACATAGTTGTACAGTTTTGACAAATGCTAAGAGTCATGTATCCATCACCATAGTACCACACAGAACAACTGCATCACCCTAAAATTTCCCTGTATGGCCTCTTTGTAGTCAAGTTCTCTTCCTTCCTCTAACCCTTAGCAATCAAAGATTTGATTTCTATCCTTACAGATTTATTTTTTCCAGAATGCCTCACAAATTATATTATACAATATGTAGTTTCTGGATCTGGCATCTATATAAGGTTTAAATTCAGTTGGGTAAATAACTAAGAATGAAAGTGATGGGTCTTGTGAGGAATGTATATTTAAATTTAAGAAAAATTGTCAAACATTTTCAGAAGTAGCTGTACAATTTGACATTCCCACCAGCAATGAATTAAAATTCCTATTGCTCTGCATCTTTGCCAGAATTTTGATCTGTAATATTTTGGCCATTCTAATAGTGCCATCTAATTATGATTTTAATTTGCATTTCACTAATGACTATCATGATATTGAGGATCTTTTAATATGATCTTATACATTTTTTTTGGTAAAGCATCTGTTCATGGTTGTTTTTTTCAATTCATTGTGTTGTTATCACTTATTGTTAAAACTTTAAGTGTTATTCAGATATTCTGAATATAAGACCTTTATGGGATATGTGGTTTGCAAATGTTTTTGAAGTCTGTGTGGTGCATTTTCATTCTTCTAACAATGTCTATTGCAGAGAAAAGTATTTTAATTTTGATAAAGTCCAGTTTAGTATTTTTTTTCTTTTATGGATCATGTTTTGCTTGTCATTTTATTTTTATTGAGGCAAAATTAATAAATTTTGTATATGCTTATGGTGTACAACATGATGCTTTGATTTATGCAAACATTGTGAAATGATTGCCATAATCAGGTTAATTAAAATATCCATCACTTCATCCTCTTCATAGATCACAGCCTTGTCATGGCAAAGGGCTTGTATAACTCAATAAAGCTATCAGTCATGCCATGCAGGGCCACCCAAGATGACCTGGTCATAGTGAAGAGTTCTGACAAAGTGTGGTTCACTGGAGGAAGGAATGGCAAACCACTCCAATATTCTTGCTGTGAAAACCCAGTAAAGAATATGAAAAGGCAAAAATATATGACAAAGGAAGATGAGCTTTCCAGGTTGGAAGGTATCCAATATGCTACCAGGGAAGAATGGAGAGCAATTACTAATATCTATAGAAAGAATGACACAGTTAGGCCAAAGTGGAAACAAAACTCAGCTGTGGATGTGTTTGGAGGTGAAAATAAAGTTTGATGCTGTAAAGAAAATCATAGTATAGAAATTTAAATGTTATGTCTATGAATCAAGGTAAATTGGAAGTGGTCCAGTGGGAGATGGCAAGAGTGAACACCAACATCTTAGGAATCATGAAAATGGATGGGAATGGGTGAATTTAACATTATAATTATACCTACTACAGTGGGCAAGAAGCCCTTATAAGAAATGGAGTAGCCCTCATAGTCAACAAAAGAGTTTGAAGTGCAGTACTTGGGTGCAAGCTCAAAATCTACAGAATGGTCTTAGTCTGTTTCCAAGGCAAGCCATTCAACATCAAAGTAATACAAGTCTATGCCCAAACCAATCATGCTGAAGAAGCTGAAGTTGAACGGTTCTATGAAGACCTACAAGACCTTCTAGAACTAACACACACACACACACACAAAAACGTCCTTTTCATCATACGGGATTGGAATGCAAAAGTAGGAAATCAAGACATACCTGGAGTAACAGGTTAAGCCTTGGGGTACAAAATGAAGCAGGGAAAAGACTAATGGAGTTTTGCCAAGAGAACACACTGGTCATAGAAAACACCCTCTCCCAACAGCACAAGAGATGACTCTACACATGGACATCACCAGATAGTCAACACAAAAATCATTATATTCTTCACAGGGAAAGATGGAGAAAAAAGATTATATTCTTCACAGGGAAAGATGGAGAAGCTGTATACAGGCAGCAAAAACAAAACCTAGAGCTGAGTGTGGCTCATTTATGAACCCCTTATTGCAAAATCCAGGCTTAAATTGAGGAAAAGTAGGGAAAACAACTGGGCCATTCAGGGATGACCTAAATCAAGTTCTTTATCATTATACAGAGGAAGTGATTAGATCTGGTAGACAGAATGCCTGAAGAAGTATGGACAAAAGTTTGTAACATTGTACAGGAGGCAGTGACCAAGACCCATCCCAAAGAAAAAAAACACAAGAAGGCAAAGTGGTTGTTTAAGGAGGCTTTACAAATAACTCAAAAAAGAAGAAACCTGAAAGGCAAGGGAGAAAGGGGAAGATACACAGAACTGAATTCAGAGTTTCAGAGAAGGCCAAGGAGAAATAAGAAAGCTTTCTTAAATGAAACAACAACAACAACAACAACAAAAATAGAGGAAAACAATAGAATTGGAAAGACTAGAGATCTCTTCAACAAAATTAGAGACACCAAGGGAATATTTCATGCAAAAATGGGCACAATAAAGGACAGAACGGTATGGACTGAACAGAAGCAGAAGATATTAATAAGAGGTGGCAAGCATATTCAGAAGAACTATACAAAAAGATCTTAATGATCCAAATAATCATGATGATGTGATCACTCACCTAGAGCCACACATCCTGGAATGTGAAGTCAAATGGGCCTTAGGAAGCAGTGCTGCGAACAAAGCTGGTGGAGGTGATAAAATTTCAGCTGAGCTATTCCAAATCTTAAAAGATGATGCTGTTACGGTGCTGCATTCAATATGTCAGCACATTTGAAAAACTCAGAAGTGACCACAGGACTGGAAAAGGTCAGTTTTGATTCCAATCCCAAAGAAGGGCAATGACAAAGAATGCTCAAACTACCACACCTTGGCATTCATTTCACTTGCTAGTAAGGTTATGATCTAAATCCTTCAAGCTAGGATTTAGCAGTATGTGAACTGAGAATTTCCAGATGTTCAAGCTGGATTTAGAAAAGGCAGAGGAAACATATCAAATTGTCAACATCCATTGGATCATAAAGCAAGGAAATTCCAGTAAAACATCTACTTCTGTTTCATTGACTACATGAAAGCATTTGACTGTGTGGATAACAACAAACTGTGGAAAATTCTTCAAGAGATTGGGATACCAGACCACCTTACCTGCCTCCTGAGAAACCTATATGCAGGAGAAGCAGCAAAAGTTAGAACTGGACATGGAACAACGGACTGGATCAATATTGGGAAAGGATTACATCAAAGCTGTATATTGTCACCTTGCTTATTTAACTTCTATGCCGAGTACATCATATAAAATGCCACGGTGGATGAATCACAAGCTAGAATCAAGGTTTCTGGGAGAAATATCAGCAACCTTAGATATTCTGATGATAACAACTCTAATGGCAGAAAGTGAAGAGAAACTAAAGAGCCTCTTGATGAAATTGAAAGAGTAGAGTGAAAAAGCTGGCTTAAAATTCAGCATTCAAAAAACTAAGATTATGGCATTTGGTCCCTTCACTTCATAGCAAATAGAAGGGGAATAATTGCAAGCAGTGAGAGTTTTTGTTTCCTTGGGGTCTAAAATCACTGCAGATGGTGAACAGCAGCCATGGTATTAAAAAACAAAAACAAACAAACAAAACTTGCTTTTAGTAAGGAAAGTTATGACAAACCTGCACAGTGTATTAAAAAGCAGAGACATCACTTTGCACTCAAAGGTCAGGAATAGTCAAAGCTATGGTTTTTCTAGTCATTGTGTATGGATGTGAGAATTGGACCATAAAGAAGACTGGGCGCTGAAGAATAAATGCTTTCAAATTGTGGTATTGGAGAGGACTCTTGAGGGTCCCTTGGACTGCAAGGAGATCACACCAGTCAATCCTGAAGGATATCAACCCTGGATATTCATTGGAAAGACTGGTGCAGAAGCTGAAGCTCCAATACTTGGCCACCTGATGTGAAGGGTGGACTCATTGGAAAAGACCCTGATGCTGGGAAAGGTCGAAGCCAAAATAAGGATCGTCAGAGGATGAAATGGTTAGATAGCATCACTGACTCAATGGACATGAATTTGAGTGTACTCTAGGAGATAGTGAAGGCCAGGGGAGCCTGGCCTGCTACAGTCCATGGAGTTGCTGAGAGTTGGACTCAAGTTAGTGACCTAACAGCAGCAAAAACAATATAGCAACATAAAAGTTTTCCATACATTTACATTTTATCCTCTCATCTTGCTAAATTCACTTACAAGTTCTAAGAATTCTTTGTACATACTGTACATTAACCACCATGTCTGCTGTAAATACAAGTGGTTAGTTTCTGCTTTTACACCTATATATGTTTTATTTTTTCATCTTGCCTTATTGCACTAGTTAAGACTTCCATTATGATGCTAAATAAAAGTGGTGAAAGTAGACATTTGTCTTGCTCTGTATATTAGGAATCCATTCTCTCACCATTTAGTATGATGCTAGCTGTAGGTATTTTATATGTTGTTTAATAGTTTAAGGAAATTCCCTTCTCATTGCATTTATTTATTTATTGAAGTGTAGAGAATTTACTGTATTATATAAATTTTGGATGTGCAACATAGTGATTTAGTATTTTATAGATTGCACTCCATTAAACATTATTACAAGATAATGGGTATAATATATCCTTGTTGCTTTTCTATTTTACATAGTAGTTTGTATCTCTTAATCCTGTACACTTATCTTTCCCCTCCCTCTTCCATTTTCCCACTGTAATCACTATTTTGTTTTCCATATCTGTGGGTGTGTTTCTGTTTTGGTATGTACATTTATTTTCTTTTATTTATTTATTTAAATAAATTTATTTATTTTAGTTGGGGGCTAATTACTTTACAATATTGTAATAGTTTTTGCCATACATTGACATGAATCAGCCATGGGTTTACATGGGTTTACATTTATTTTCTTAACTTTAGATTACACACATAAGTGATCATACAGTATGTGACTTATTTCACTAAGAATAATATTCTCTAGGTCTATCCACATTGCTGCAAACAGCAGATTTTTGTTCCTTTTAATGACTGTATTTCATTGTACATATATGCCACATCTTTATCTGTTCATCTTTTGATGGGAACTTCAGTTGCTTCAATATATTGGCTATTTTAAATATAGCTGCTATGAAAATTGGGTTCATGTAATTTTCTAATTAACATTTTCTTTTTTTTTTCTGGATATATGCCCAAGAGTAGAATTGCAGGATCATATGACAGCTCTGGTTTTAGTTTTTTAAACTATGTTTTCCATATATTTCCACTATATCTTCCATAGTGACTGCACCAATTTATATTCCTACCAACAGATTACAAAGGTTCCCTTTTCTCCACACCTCCTCTGGCATTTATTATTTGCAGACTTTTGATGATATTTGATGATAGTCTTTTTCACTGGTGTGAGGTGATACTTCACTGTGGTTTTGGTTTATATTTTTCAAATAATTAGCATTTCTGAGCATCTTTCCATGTGTCTGTTGGCCATTTGTATGTCACCTTTGGAAAACTGTGCTTGTTTTCTACCTACTTTTTGATTGGGTTATTGGGTTTTTAAATATTAAGCTGTATGAGTTGTTTGTGAGTGGCAGCTGCGTGGCATTGGAGCAACTTCAAGGAGATACCCCACCTCCAAGGGTAGAGAAGCCCAAGAAAGACAGTAGGAGGGGCGAAATAGCATTTAGAATCCAACCCTGTACTCACCAGAGATGCTCAGAGGGCTGAAACAAACCTTGTGCGCACCAGAACACAGCGACCCCACAGAGACAGAGACAGAACTGTGTGCATGGGACTTTTTGAAGGAGGCCGCCATTATCTTCATTACCTCCACCATAGTGTGGCCCCAGGTAAATAGCAGCTCCACCCATCAATAGAAAATTGGACACAGAAGAGTGTCTCCTGAGGAGGTATGTGTCAGCAGTGGACTGCTGCAGGGGCTCTGGGTGCAGCAGACTTGGGTATGGCATGAGCCTTCTTGGAGGAGGTCGCCATTAATCCCAACAGAGAGCTGCCAGAACTTACACAGGACTGGCAAATAGATTATTGGAAGGCTCAAACAGAACCTTGTGCACACAGGAGAAGGGAGCAATGACCCCACAAGAGACACACCCAGACTTTCCTGTGAGTGTCCAGGAGTATCTGGAAGTGACAAGGATTGGTGGTGGCGTGCTGCAGGGTCGGGAGTAGTGAGTGTAGCAGTGCATGCAAGGGACTTTTTGAAGGAGGCCACCATTATCTTCATTACCTCCACCATAGTGTGGCCCCAGGTAAATAGCAGGGAGGGAACACAGCTCCACCCATCAAGAGAAAATTGGATAAAAGATTTACTGAGCATGGCCCTGCCCATCAGAGCAAGACCCAGTCTCACCCTCAGTCAGTCTCTCCTGTCAGTAAGCTTCCATATGCCTCTCAACCTTCTCCATCAGAGGACAGATAGACTGAAAACCACAATCACAGAAAACTAACCAATCTGATCACATGGACCACAACCATGTCTAACTCAGTGAAACAATGAGCCATGCCGTGTTGGGCCACCCAAGTAGGACGGGTCATAGTGGAGAGTTCTGACAAAACATGGTCCACTGGAGAAGGAAATGGCAAACCACTTCAGTATTCTTGTCTTGAGAACCCCATGAAGAGAATGAAAAGGCAAATAGATAGGACACTGAAAGATGAACTCCCCAGGTCGGTAGGTGCCCAATATGCTACTGGAGATCAGTGGAGAAATAACTCCAAAAAGACTGTAGAGACTGAGCCAAAGCAAAATCAACACCCAGTTATGGATATGACTGGTGATGGAAGTGAAGTCCAATGCTGTAAAGAGCAAAATTGTTAGCCCCATGAATCAAGGCAAATTGGAAGTTGTCAAACAGGACATGGCAAGAGTGAACTTTGACATTCTAGGAATTAGCAAACTAAAATGGACTGGAATGGGTGAATTTAAATCAGATGACTATTATTTCTACTACTGTGGGCAAGAATACCTTAGAAGAAATGGAGTAGCCATCATAGTCAACAAAAATCTGAAATGCAGTACTTGGATGCAATCTCAAAAATGACAGAATGATCTCTGTTCATTTCCAAGGCAAGCCATTCAATATCACAGTAATCCAACTCCATGCCCCAGCCAGTAATGTTGAAGAAGCTGCAGTTGAAAGGTTCTATGAAGACCTACAAGTCCTTCTAGAATTAACACCCCCAAAAGATGTCCTTTTCATTATAGTGGACTGGAATGCACAAGTAGGAAGTCAAGAGATACCTGGAGTAACAGGCAAATTTGGTCATAATGAAACAGGGCAAAGGTTAACAGAGTTTTGCCAAGAGAACACACTGGTAATAGCAAACACCCTCTTCCAACAACACAAGAGATGAGTCTACACATGGACATCACCAGATGGTCAATACCAAAATCAGATTGATTATATTCTTTGTAGCTAAAGATGGAGAAGCTCTATACAGTCAGCAAAAACAAGACCAGGAGCTGACTGTGGCTCAGATCATGAACTGCTTATTGCCAAATTCAGACTTAAATTGAAGAAAGTAGGGAAAAACACTAGACCATTCAGGTATGACCTAGATCAAATCCCTTATGATTACACAGTGGAAGTCAGAAATAGATTCAAGGAATTAGATGTGATAGAGTATCTGAAGAACTATGGACAAAGGTTCAATACATTGTACAGGAGCCAGGGATCAAGACCATCCTCATGGAAAAGAAATGCAAAAAGGCAAAATGGCTGTCTGAGGAGGCCTTACAAATAATTGTGAAAAGACGAGAAGCAAAAAGCATAGGAGAAAAGGAAAGATATACCCATTTGAATGCAGAGTTCCAAAGAATAGCAAGGAGAAATAAGAAAGTCTTCCTCAGCGATCAATGCAAAGAAATAGAGGAAAGCAATAGAATGGGAAAGACTAGAGATTTCTTCAAGAGAATTAGAGATACCAAAGGAATACTTCATGCAAAAATTGACACAATAAACGACAGAATTAGTATGGACCTAACGGAAGCAGATTTTAAAAAGAGGTGGCAAGAATACACAGAAGAACTGTACAAAAAAGATCTTCACAACCCAGAAAATCACGATGGTGTGATCACTCACCTAGAGCCAGATATCCTGGAATGCGAAGTCAGGTGGGCCTTAGGAAGTATCACTACAAAGAAAGCTGGTGGAGTGATGGAATTCCAGTTGAGCTGTTTCAAATTTTAAAAGACGATGCTCTGAAAGTGCTGCACTCAATATGCCAGCTAATTTGGAAAACTCAGTAGTGGCCACGGGATTGGAAAAGGTCAGTTTTCATTCCAATTCCAAAGAAAGGCAATGTCAAAAAATTCTCAAACTACCGCACAATTGCTCTCATCTCACACGCTAGTAAAATAATGCTCAAAATTCTCCAAGCCAGGCTTCAGCAGCACATGAACGGTGAACTTCTAGATTTTCAAGCTAGAAAAGACAGAAAAAACAGAAAAGATAAGCTAGAAGAGACAGAGAAAACAGATCAAATTGCCAATATCCGCTGGATCATCGAAAAAGCAAGAGAGTTCCAGAAAAACATCTATTTCTGCTTTATTGACTATGCCAAAGCCGTTGACTGTGTATCACAAAAAACTGTGGAAAATTCTTAAAGAGATGAGAATACCAGACCTCCTGACCTGTCTCTTGAGAAATCTGTATGCAGGTCAGGAAGCAACAGTCAGAACTGGACATGCAACTACAGACTGGTTCCAAATTGGGAAAGGAGTACATAAAGGCTGTATATTGTCACCATGCTTATTCAACTTATATGCAGAGTACATCATGAGAAACGCTGGGCTGGATGAAGCACAAGCTGAAATCAATATTGCCTGGAGAAATATCAATAACCTCAGATATGCAGATGACACCACCCTTGTGGCAGAAAGTGAAGAAGAACTAAAGAGCCTCTTGATGAAAGTGAAAGAGCAGAGTGAAAAAGTTGGCTTAAAACTCAACATTCAGAAAACTAAGATCGTGCCATCTGGTCCCATCACTTCATGGCAAATAGATGGGGAAACGGTGGAAACAGTGACAGACTATTTTTTGGGGTTCCAAAATCACTGCAGATGGTGACTGCAACCATGAAATTAAAAGACGCTTACTCCTTGGAAGGAAATTTATGACCAACCTAGACAGCATATTAAAAAGCAGAGACATTGCTTTTCCAACGAAGGTCCGTCTATTCAAAGCTATGTTTTTTGCAATAGTCATGTATGCATGTGAGAGTTGGACTATAAAGACAGCTGAGAGCTGAAGAATTGATGCTTTTGAACTGTGGCATTGGAGAAGACTCTTGAGAGTCCCTTGGACTGCAAGGAGATCCAACCAGTCCATCCTGAAGGAAATTAGTTCCTGAATATTCATTGGAAGGACTGATGCTGAAGCTGAAACTCCACTACTTTGGCCACCTGATGTGAAAAACTGACTCATTTGAAAAGACCCTCATATTGGGAAAGATTGAAGGAGGCAGGAGATGGGGACGACAGAGGATGAGATGATTGGATGGCATCACTGACTCAATGGACTTGAGTTAGAGTATATTCCAGGGGTTGGTGATGTACAGGGAGACCTGGCATGCTGCAGTCCATGGGGTCACAAAGAGTCAGATCGACTGAGTGACTGAACTGATGAGTTGTTTGTATATTTTCAAAAATAATCCTTTGTCGGTAGCATTGACTGCTACCAGTGGTGGGTGTCTCCCCATGTATTCTTTCTTTCTCGCTAAGTTCCTTTCCAGGGGCACATGACTTGGCCTGATCACTTTTCTTCCTTTCCTACCCAGTTTTGTGTGTGTGTGTGTGTATGTATGTATGTGTGTGTTTCTTACAGCCTTTGATGTTCTACCATCTTGATTGATCCTCCTTTATTCATTTAATTTTAAGGGAAAGTTTAATCTAGTTAAACTTGCATCTGCTTCTCAAGTTAAATGACAAAAAAATGTTTTAAATTTTTCTGGGGGAGCAGCTACTTGTTGCTATGTTATTAAAATTGTCCTCATACCATAACCTATTTAAATAACATAACATAAGATAACCTACTTAAACAACAGAGCATGTGCTATAACTTTAACATCACTAATATAACCAATTCTGTGTATAATTTCTGTTTGTGCTGTGCTTAGTCGCTCAGTCGTGTCTGACTCCTTGCAACTTCATGGACTGTAACCCACCAGGCTCCTCTGTCCATGGGGATTCTCCAGGCAAGAATACTGGAGTGGGTTGCCATGCCCTCCTCCAGGGGATCTTCCCAACCAAGGGATCAAATCCAGGTCTCTCGCATTGCAGGCTGATTCTTTGCCATCTGAGCCATCATAATTCTTATTTAGAAAGTGATAATTTAGGCATAAGGCCTTAAGTTATATTCTCCCCTCTAATTTATTACATTTTATCCACAGTATTTAGTCTAATATATCATATATCCTTCATGTATCAATGTATTTCTTTTTCCTGTATGCAGTTTTTATGATTTTTTAAATGGTTAAAATTATTAAACATTGTTATTTCATCAGATAATTTTAGAAGTAGAGATTAAAGAGACCTATTGGGTCTTATCTTTCCACTGTGAAATGTATGTATTTTCCAACAAATCCTGTAACTAAGTTAGAGTTTGGGCTTGTTAGTATCTGCAGAAAGAATGCCAGAGGGGATTTCCTTATCAAAAAGTGTTGTCTTTTTCTTCAAACATACTGACTATTTCATCCCATCACACTTTTACAAAAGAGGGATAAATTTCTTAGCAATGTTTTTTTCAAGATAATTTTTATAAATATGTTTATCTTAAATGATTCATTAAGAATATCTCCTGTCTTACATGAATATATTATTATTTGAGGGCTTAGAAAAAAATCCCAAACAGATCAATCTCTGCAGACAGGTTTGTAGTAAACTAAGGAAGAGTAATATAGGAAGCAAGAAATGCAGGTATAGGTCAAGAATGTTTGTGACGTGAATGACATATAGAGCAAGGACAACTAGTTAAAACTTAATTATAACAAGCTTTGTTGATCTTTATTAAATAGTTGCCTTGTGAAGCCTTTAAATATTAGGAATAAGTGGCTGAATTGCAAGGCTAAATATACCAACAGCAAGTAAGCTAATCTACCGTTGTAGAACATGCCCAGATGTATTTTCACCAATACCAATCTACATAGATTGATGGATCCCCTAGGGGCAACTTTTCACATGAACCCAGCAAAGCGGTAAGAATCAACATATGTATCCCACAGTCATTTAACCACTGGGCTACTGAGTAGGTCTTGATCAGGATCATTTCTTTCTGCTTGTCTGTGATTTCATACTAGTCAGGTGGCTTAATTAATTGGTAGGTTATAATGCTTAAATCTACAAAGTGGGATGGTGAGTTTCACTATTTCCTTTGCATCCATGATATGTAAAAGTATCCAAGAGTCTATGTGTGGATGTTACGCTATAAGTTAATAATGATTTAATGGAAATCTCGGTAGTAAATTCATAAAATAAAGCCATTTATTTGAAAGTATTTCCTCACTGTTCCCTGTGCAACAAGGATACAAAGGATATCATTTAAGTCTAGGGGTGCTTAAAATGCCTCTCAATTCTTTTTGGTTGTTGTTCTTTATATATATATGTATATATAACTTTCTTCTTTTTAATAATTCAGTGTCAAGAGTATTTATATATATATATATCTGTATTGTTGTTCTTTAGTTGCTAAGTCATGTCCAATTCTTTGCAACCCCATGGACTGTATCCCACCAGGCTCCTCTGTCCATGGGATTTCCCAGGCAAGAATACTGCAGTGGGTTGCCATTTCCTTCTCCACATACCTGTATACCTTCTGGAGGAGGGCATGGCAACTAGTGTCCTTGCCTGGAGAATCCCATGGACAGAGAAGCCTAGTGGGCTACAGTCCATGGGGTTACAAAGTGTTGAACATGACTGAAGTGACTTAACATGCATGCACCTATACCTGAGTGTGTATATATATATACACATACATACATATATATATATACACATACATACATATATATATATACACATACATACATATATATATATACACATACATACATATATATATATACACACACACACAAACACACATATATATGTGTATATACATATAAATATGCACATAAATATACATATATACACCTGCAAGCATACATACATAATATTTTATTTAGTGTGAGCATTATATCTCATTTTTCTTTTAACTAGTACAAAATATCCATGTATAATCTTAAATATCTTATTTGTTACACCTAGTTTTAAATGTACGTTTTTTTGTATAGGAAAATGTACATAAAAAATAAGACATGACAATAACCAGTGAGTTGCTTTAGCCCAGTAAACAAAACTAAAATGAATGAGACTTTAAGGATTTTTCAGGGCCATAGGAATTTGGTTCCATACAGGAGGCTTTATATTATAGAACCAGAACATGAAAAATATCTTCCATGGGAAATTTGATCTGTGCAGTGACAGTTTTGATATGCAGAAGCTGAATTATTAGTTCATCAGCTGAGTCTAAATGCACAGGCATTACTATCTTCTAATAGTGTGGTAAAATCTAGTTTATTGTTGACAGATTAAAGATTTATTTCTATAAATATATGTTTGACATTAACTAGTTTAGTTGAGACATGGTCAATCATAAAACAATTAACTTTATAAACACCTTTTACAACTATACTACATTTTGATGAGGTGGATGAAACTGGAGCCTATTATACAGAGTGAAGTAAGCCAGAAAGAAAAACACCAATACAGTATACTAATGCATATATATGGTATTTAGTCAATCGGTAAAATAACCCTGTATGCGAGACATCAAAAGAGACACAGATAAATAGAACAGTATTATGGACTCTATTGGAGACGGCGAGGGTGGGATGATATGGGAGAATGGCATGGAAGCATGTAAAGTATCATAAGTGAAACGAATCGCCAGTCCAGTTTCGATGCATGATACAGGGTGCTCGGGCTGGTGCACCGGGATGACCTGGAAGGATGGGATGGGGAGGGAGGTGGAAGGCGGGGTTCTGGAAGGGGAAAACATGTACACCCATGGTGGATTCATGTCAATGTATGGCAAAACAAATACAATATTGTAAAGTTAAAAAATAGAAAATAACCTAATTAAAAAAAAAACTATATTCCATTTTGTCTATGTAATAAGAAAGTGAGCTACAAATTTTAAAATGTTATTCAAACACATTATTCATAAATACGTATTTCTATTATGATACATGCTATTGTGAATCAGAGTGTGCTTTTTAAATTGCATGCAAGGGAGTTATAAATTAGGGAAAATAAATTAGAAGGTAGGAATATTACATATCACTTGTTCCACTCTGGAGGAATAAATCAAATCAGATTTATTGTTACAACAGTTCCTTCAAAATTCTGTTTTTTTTAACCTCCTTAATTCAATTATTATAAATATTATTTGAATGTCTTCAAAAATGTTGGCAATGGAAACAATGTATATTCTGGGAAATGAAAAATATTTATGGCTATTTTATTTATTGTATATGACAATTTTAATTTTAGTAAAATAATATGAAAAATGTATATATGAAATATTGTTTCCAAAAAAGGAATGGTCAAAAAAAAAGACACAAAAAGATTACTAAACTTTGTCAGTAATGAAACCATGACTAATACTCCAGAACTTTTACTCAAACATTAGTATTCACAATCCTTTATGTATATCTTGAGTATTTTATGTGTCTTCCACAGTGTATTATTATAGGGGATAAAAAGTTTAAAAATATTGCCATCGTTCTGAAGGATATCATAGTCTATGATAGATATGCTATATTATGACATTCAGTTCAGTTCAGTTGAGTTGCTCAGTCGTGTCCGACTCTCGGCGACCCCATGAATTGCAGCATGCCAAGCCTCCTTGTACATCACCAACTCCCGGAATTTACCCAAACCCATGTCCATCGAGTCAGTGATGGCATCCAGCCATCTCATCCTCTGCCTTCCCCTTCTCCTGCTCCCAATCCTTCCCAGCATTAGGATCTTTTCCAATGAGTCAACTCTTTGCATCAGGTGGCCAAAGTATTGGAGTTTCAGCTTCAACATCAGTCCTTCCAAGGAACACCCAGGATTGATCTCCTTTAGGATGGACTGGTTGGATCTTCTTGCAGTCCAAGAGACACTCAAGAGTCTTCTCCAACACGAAAGTTCAAAAGCATCAATTCTGTGGCACTCAGCTTTCTTCACCATCCAACTCTCACAACCATACATGACCACTGGAAAAACCATAGCCTTGACTAGACGGACCTTTGTTGGCAAAGTAATGTCTCTGCTTTTAAATATGCTATCTAGGTTGGTCATAACCTTCCTTGCAAGGAGTAAGCGTCTTTTAATTTCATGGCTGCAATCACCATTAGCAGTGGTTTTGGAGCCGCAAAAAATAAAGTCTGACACTGTTTCCACTGTTTCCCCATCTATTTCCCATGAAGTGATGGGACCAGATGCCAGGATCTTAGTTTGCTGAACGTTCAGCTTTAAGCCAAATTTTTCACTCTCCTCTTTCACTTTCAACAAGAGGCTCTTTAGTTCTTCTTTGCTTTCTGTCATAAGTGTGGTGTCATCTGCATATCTGAGGTTATTGATATTTCTCCCAGCAATCTTTTTTTTTTAATTTTTTTTAAAATAAATTTATTTATTTTAGTTGGGGGCTAATTACTTTACAATATTGTAATAGTTTTTGCCATACATTGACATGAATCAGCCATGAGTTTACATGTGTTCCCCTTCCTGGACCCCCCACCCACCTCCCTCCCCATCCCATCCCTTTGGGTCATCCCATTGCCCCGGCC
Source organism: Giraffa tippelskirchi (assembly GCF_054371585.1). Taxonomy (NCBI): domain Eukaryota; kingdom Metazoa; phylum Chordata; class Mammalia; order Artiodactyla; family Giraffidae; genus Giraffa; species Giraffa tippelskirchi. The sequence goes on from NC_137289.1 coordinate 69,413,112, forward strand.
CTGAGCCCTTGTCTCATGCATCTCCCAGCAATCTTGATTCAAGCTTGTGTGTCTTCCAGCCCAGCGTTTCTCATGGTGTACTCTGCGTATAAGTTAAATAAGCAGGGTGACAATATACAGTCTTGACGTACTCCTTTTCCTATTTGGAACCGGTCTGTTGTTGTACGTCCAGTTCTAACTGTTGTTCCTGACCTGCATACAGGTTTCTCAAGAGACAGGTCAGATGGTCTGGTATTCCCATCTCTTTCAGAATTTTCCACAGTTTATTGTGATCCACACAGTCAAAGGCTCTGGCATGGTCAATAAAGCAGAAATGGATGATTTTCTGGAACTCTCTTGCTTTTTCGATGATCTAGCAGATATTGGCAATTTGATCTCTGGTTCCTCTGCCTTTTCTAAAACCAGCTTGAACATCTGGATGTTCACGGTTCACGTATTGCTGAAGCCTGGCTTGGAGGATTTTGTTCATTAATTTACTAGCGTGTGAGATGAGTGCAATTGTGCGGTAGTTTGAGCATTCTTTGGCATTGCCTTTCTTTGGGATTAGAATGAAAACTGACCTTTTCCAGTCCTCTGGCCACTGCTGAGTTTCCCAGATTTGCTGGCATATTGAGTGCAGCACTTTCACAGCATCATCCTTCAGGATTTGAAATAGCTCAACTGGAATTCCATCACCTCCACTAGCTTTGTTCGTAGTGATGCTTTCTAAGGCCCACTTGACTTCACGTTCCAGGATGTCTGAGTCTAGGTGAGTGATCACACCATCGTGATGATCTGGGTCATGAAGCTCTTTTTTGTACAGCTCTTCTGTGTATTCTTGCCACCTCTTCTTAATATATTCTGCTTCTGTTAGGTCCATACCATTTCTGTCCTTTATCAAGCCCATCTCTGCATGAAATGTTCCCTTGGTATCTCTAATTTTCTTGAAGAGATCTCTAGTCTTTCCCATTCTGTTGTTTTCCTCTATTTCTTTGCACTGATTGCTGAGGAAGGCTTTTTTATCTCTCCTTGCTATTCTTTGGAACTCTGCATTCAGATGGGAATATCTTTTCTTTTCTCCTTTGCTTTTTGCTTCTCTTCTTTTCTCAGCTACTTGTAAGACCTCCTCAGACAGCCATTTTGCTTTTTTGCATTTCTTTTCCATGAGGATGGTCTTGATCCCTGTCTCCTGTACAACGTCTCGAACCTCTGCCCACAGTTCATCAGGCCCTCTGTCTATCAGATCTAGCCCCTTAAATCTATTTGTCACTTCAACTGTATAATCATAAAGGATTTGATTTAGGTCATACCTGAATGGTCTAGCGGTTGTCCCTACTTTCTTCAATTTCAGTCTGAATTTGGCAATAAGGAGTTCATGATCTGAGCCACAGTCCACTCTGGGTCTTGTTTTGGCTGAGCTTCTTCATCTTTGGCTGCAAAGAATATAATCAGTCTGATTTCGGTGTTGACCATCTGGTGATGTCCATGTGTAGAGTCTTCTCTTGTGTTGTTGGAATAGGGTGTTTGCTATAACCAGTGCGTTTTCTTGGCAAAATTCTATTAGCCTTTCCCCTGCTTCATTCTGTACTACAAGGCCAAATTTGCCTGTTACGCCAGGTGTTTCCTGACTTCCTACTTTTGCATTCCAGTCCCCTATAATGAAAAGGAAATCTTTTTTGGGTGTTAGTTCTAAAAGGTCTTGTAGGTGTTCATAGAACCGTTCAAGTTCAGCTTCTTCAGCGTTACTGGTCGGGACATAGACTTGGATTACCATGATAATGAATGGTTTGCCTTGGAAACGAACAGAGATCATTCTTTTGTTTTTGAGATTGCATCCAAGTACTGCATTTCAGACTCTTTTGTTGATCATGATGGCTACTCCATTTCTTCTAAGGGATTCTTGCCCACAGTGGTAGATATAATGGTCATCTGAGTTAAATTCACCCATTCCAGTCCATCTTCGTTTGCTGATTCCTAGGATGTCAATGTTCACTCTTGCCATCTCCTGTTTGACCACTTCCAATTTGCCTTGATTCATGGACCTAACATTCCAGGTTCAGTATTCTTGCCTTGAGAACCCCATGAACAGTATGAAAAGGCAAAAAGATAGGACACTGAAAGATGAACTCCCCAGGTTGGTAGGTGCCCTATATGCTACTGGAGATCAGTGGAGAAATAACTCCAGAAACAATGATGGGATGGAGTCAAAGCAAAAACAATACCCAGCTGTGGATGTGACTGGTGATAGAAGCAAAGTCCGATGCTGTAAAGAGCAATATTGCATAGGAACCTGGAACGTTAGGTCCATGAATCAAGGCAAATTGTGACATTAGCATTATAATATTGCTAAGTATAATTGGTAGCATATGAATGGAGGGCAGATTTTATAATTTACATAGAGGAATAAGACTCTAGGTTTTTATGTATGGTTCTATGATGTTAATGTTATGCAACTGTGTTTTGCCACATTGAAACTTTTATGTTTAGTCATGGCAGACTAGGTAATTCAGAACAGCCATCCCATTGAGAACTACCAAAAAAAAAAAAGGAATGAAAAACCATTCCAGTATTCTTGCCTCGAGAATCCCATGAATAGTATGATATGAAACTGGAAGATGAATCCCTCATATCTATAGGTGTCCAAATTGCTGCTAGTGAAGAGTGAAGAAATAGCTCCAGCAAGAATGAGGAAGCTGAGTCAAATGGCACTCAGTTGTGGATGTGTCTGGAGGTGAAAGTAAAATTTGGTGCTGTAAAGAACAATATTGCATAGAAACTTGGAAAATAAGGTCCACAAATCAATGTAAATTGGAATTGGTCAAACAGGAGGTGACAAGAGAGAAAATCAACAGAATTTTGCCAAGAGAACACACTGGTCATAGAAAACACCCTTTTCCAACAACACAAGAGACAACTCTTCACATGGACATCACTAGATAGTCAATACTGAAATCAGATTGTTTATATTCTTTGCAGTGGAAGATGGGGAAGTCCTATACAGTCATAAAAAACACGATCTGGTGTTAACTGTGGCTCAGATCATGAGCTCTTTATTGGAAAATCCAGGCTTAAATTGAAGAAAGTAGGGAAAACCACTAGACAATTAAGTGATGGTGAAAATCACTCAGTCATGTCTGACTCTTTGTGACCCCATGGACTATACTGTCCATGGAATTCTCCAGGCCAGAATACTGGAGTGGGTACACTTTCCCTTCTCCAGGGGATCTTTCCAACCCAGGGATTGAACCCAGGTCTCCCACATTGCAGGAGGATTCTTTACCAGCTGAGTCACCAGAGAAGCCCAAGAATACTGGAGTGGGTAACTTTTCCCTTCTCCAGCGATTCTTCCTGACTCAGGAATTGAACAGGGGTCTTCTGCATAATGATACAGTGGAGCTGATGAACAGATTCGAGGGATTAGATCTTGTAGACAGAGTGCCTGAAAAACTATGGACAGAGGTTCATGACATTGTACAGGAGGTGGTGACCAAAACCATCCCTCAAAAAAAGAAAGGCAGGAAGGCAAAGTGATTCTCCCAGAAGGCTTTATAAATAGCTGAGGAAAGAAGAGAAGTAAAAGGCAAAGGGGAAAGGGAACAATATACTCAACTGAATGCAGAGTTCCAAATAATAGCAAAGAGAGATAAGAAAGTCTTCTTCAGAGAATGATACAAAGAAATAGAGGAAGACAAAAACAGGAAAAAAAATCTAAATAACCTTAGATTATTTACCAAATAATAATGGGCCAAAACTTTAAATCATTTGACAGTTCTAAAATCTAGCGAGTGGTGAGGAGCAATGCAGAGAGGAGTAGCATCTCTCTTCTCCCTGACACAGCATTAAAATGGGGAGCAGAGATAAAGCCTCCAACAGAATTGCCCATTCAAAGAGGAAGTTTTTCTGTCACAGGGTCTGGAAAGAAGCCATGAATCAGAGAGAAGATTTGGAACGTGTATCAGTCATAATTCAAATAAAGCATGCAAAATGAATTTTATGTTATTTGGGTAAGGACAGGCTTGGATAATTATAAATTCCTCATGAAAAATGAAAGCTCAGTCGTGTCCAAATCTTTGCAACCCCATGGACTGTAGCCCACGAGAATGCTCTGTCCATGAAATTATCCAGGAAAGAATACTGGACTGGGTTGCCATTCCCTTCTCCAGAGGATCTTCCTGATCCAAAGATGGAACCTGAGTCTCCTACACTGAAGGCAGATTCTTTACCAACTGAGACACCAAGAAAGCCACCCAAATCCTTATACTAATTATAACCTATTCCTTTGGATGATTAGCAATGAGGGAAGTCGCTCAGTCGTGTCCGACTCTTTGCAACCCCATCAACTGTAGCCTACCAGACTCCTCCATCCATGGAATTTCCCTGGCAAGAGTACTAGAGTGGGTTCCCATTTCCTTCCCCAGGAGATCTTCCTGACTCAGGGATTGAACCCAGGTCTCCCACATTGCAGGCGGACTCTTTACTATCAGAGCCACTAAACCAAAAATTCCTTATACATGGTTTAAACTATTATTAACCATGAGAAGGAATAGGTTACAATTTTGTTTCAAGTATTATGGAAATTTATGTCTAAAACTGTTTGTTTAAAGCACGTTTTGATAATTAACACTGAAATGTGTACTTGAGTTTGAAGAGCTATCACCAAGTGTTATACACCAAAAAGTTCATAAGGATTAGTCTTACAAGGCTACTAAGTGTTGATTGGCAAAAAGTTAGAGTATAATTCTGCAAAAGCAATGCTATAGTGATCTAATGCTCTATGATCTTATTTTATTGTTTAATGAAATGATAGGGTGTTAGGGAATCTAAATGATATTTTAGAACCATCCCCAAGAGAAAGAAATACAATAAAGCAAAGTGATTTTTTGAGGAGGCCTTATAAATAGCTGCTAAACAGAGAAGTGAAAGGCAAAGGAGAAAGACAAAGATATAGCCAACTGAAAACAGAGTTCCAGAGAATAGAAAGGAGGGATAAGTTTGATGCATGAAGTGGGGAACTCAAAGCCAGTGCTCTGGGACAACCCAGAGGGATGTGGTGGAGAGGGAAGTGGGAGCGGGTTCAGGATGAGAGGACATATGTACACCAATGGCTGATTCACAACGATATATGGAAAAAAACTGCCACAATATTGTAAAGTAATAAGCCTCCAGTTAAAATAAATGAATTAATTGAAAAAATAAATCGATTCAGCAAAAACTTAGAAAAAAAAAAAAGAAAGCCTTCTTAGGTACAGTGGAAAGAAATAGAGGAAAATGATAGAATGGGAAAGGCTAGAGATCTCTTTAAGAAAATTGGAGATACCAAGGCAATATCTCATGGAAAGATAGGCACAATAAAAGACAAAAATGGCAAGGACTTATCAGAAGTGAAGAGATTAAGAAGAGGTGGCAAGAATACACAGAATAACTGTACAAAAAAGCTCTTAATGACCAACATAATCATGATGGTGTGGTCACTCAGTGAGAGCCACACATCCTGGACTGTGAAGGCAAGTGGACCTTAGAAAGCATTGCTATGAACAAAGCCAGTGGAGGTGATGGAATTCCAGTTGAGCTATTTCAAATCCTAAAAGATGGTGTTGTGAAAGTGCTGCACTCAATATGCCAACAAATTTGGAAAACTCAGCCTTGGCCACAGGACTGGAAAAGGTCAGTTTTTATTCCAATCTCAAAGAAAGGCAATGCCAAAGAATGTTCAAGTTGCACTCATTTCACGTTAGCAAGATTATGCTCAAAATCCTTCAAGCTAGGCTTCAGCATTACGTAACAGTATGGACAGCAAGATGGCAGAGTAGAAGGACATGCCCTCATCTTCTCCTACGAGAACTAAAAAATTACAACTCAATGTTGAGCAACCATCGACAGGAGAATGTTGGATCCCACCAAAAAATTATTTCCAATGTCCAAGGGCGAAGGAGAATCCCCAGCAAGATAGTAGGAAGGGCGAAATTGCATCTAGAATTAAACCCCATACCTTCCAGAGAAGCTCAGAGGGCTCAAACAAAACCTGTGTGCACCAGGACCCAAAGATTCCACAGAGACTGAGCAGGCCTGTGTTTGAGTATCTCCTGTAGAGGTACAGGTCAACAGTGACCTGCTGCAGGGGCAGGGACTCTGGTTGCAGCTGATCTGGGTCACACAGCCTGTGGCACAAACCCTCTTGGAGGAGGTTGCCATTAACCCCACCATAAAGCTGCCAAGCACATGATCCACAAACTATAGAACAATTATACCAAAGACATTCTCACACTGTTAAGAAAGTTCTAGGGCCCACAACAGATTTCCCAACCTGGGGTTCTGTCAAAGGGACTGAGAACCCCAGGGAATTTGACCATGGAAGCCACTGGGATTTGATTACAGAACTTACACAGGACTGGGGAAACAGGCTTGTGGATGGCACAAACAAAACTTTGTTCACACCAGTACCCAGTACTGGAGAAAGGAGTAGTGACCCCTCAAGAGACTGACCCAGACTTGTCTGTGACTGTCCAGGAGCATCTGGAAGAGGCATGGGTGGGCAGTGGACTGCTGCAGGGTTGGAGTCACTGAATGCGGCAGTGCATTTATGGGACCTTTTGAAGGAAGTCATCATTATCTTCATTACCTCCACCATAGTCAGGTGTCAGGTCAAAGAACAAGGAGAGAACACAGCCCTGCCCATCAACAGAAAATTGGATTAAAGATTTATGAGCATGGCCCCTTCCATCAGAGCAAGATCCAGTTTCCCCCACAGTCAGTTTCTCCCAACAGGAAGCTTCCATAAGCCTCCTATCCTTATCCTTCAGAGGGCAGACAGCATGAAAACCACAATCACAGAAATCTAATCAAACTGATCACATGAACCACAGCTTTGTTTAACTCAATGAAACTATGAGCCATGCCGTGTGGGGACCACCCAAGATGGACAGGTCATGGTGGAGAGTTCTGACAAAACATGGTCCACTAGAGAAGGCAATGGCAAATGACGTCAGCATTCTTGCCTTGAGAACCCAATGAACAGTATGAAAAGGCAAATGGATAGGACACTGAAAGATAAACTCCCCTGGTCAGTGGGTGCCCAATATGCTACTAGAGAAGAGTGGAGAAATCACTTCAGAAAGAATGAAGAGATGGAGCCAAATTGAAAACTCCCAGTTGTGGATGTGACTGGTGATGGAAGTAAAGTCCAATGCTGTAAAGAACAATATTTCATAGGAACCTGGAATTCTAGGTCCATGAATCAAAGTAAATTAGAAGTGGTCAAATAGGAGATGGCAATAGTGAACATGGAAGTTTGTTATTATACATGGAAGTGACAAATAGAATCAAGGGATTAGATATGATAGAGTGCTGAAGAAGTATGGATGGAGGTTTGTGGCATTGTACAGGCAGTGATCAAGACCATCCCTAAGAAAAAAAATGTAAAAAGGCAAAATGGTTGTCTGAGGAGGCCTTACAAATAGCTGAGAAAAGAAGAGAAGCTAAAGGCAAAGGAGAAAATGAAAGATATACCCATTTGAATGCAGAGTTCCAAAGAATAGCAAGGAGAGACAAAGCCTTCCTCAGTCCCCAATGCAAAGAAATAGAGGAAAATAATAGAATGGGAAAGACTAGAGATATCTTCAAGAGAGAAATACTAAGGGAACATTTCATGCAAAGAAGCGCACAATAAAGGACAGAAATTGGATGGACTTCTCAGAAGCAGAAGATATTAAGAAGAGGTGGCAAGAATACACAGAAGAACTATACAAAAATATCTTCATGACCCAGAAAACTATGATGGTGTCATCACTCACCTAGAGCCAGATATTCTGGAATGCAAGTCAAGGGGGCCTTTGCAAGCTTCACTAAGATCAAAGCTAGTGGAGGTGATGGAATTCCAGCTGAGCTATTTCAAATCCTAAAAGATGATGCTGTGAAACCACTGCACTCAATATGCCAATAAATTTTGAAAACTCAGCAGTGGCCAAACGACTGTAAAAGGCCAGTTTTCCTTCCAATCTGAAAGAAAAGCAATGCCAAAGAATGTTCAAACTAAAGCACAATTTTGCTCATCTCAGATGTTAGCAAATAATGCTCAAAATTCTCCAATCCAGGCTTCAGCAGTACATGAACCATGAACTTCCAGATTTTTAAGCTGGATTTAGAAAAGGCAGAGGAACTAGAGATCAAATTTCCAACATCCGTTGGATCATAGAAAAAACAAGAGAATTTCAGAAAAGCATCTACTTCTCTCTTATTGATTACACCAAAGTCTTTGAATGTGTAGATCACAAAAAACTGTGGAAAATTCTTCAAGAGATGGGACTATCAGACCATCTTACCTTATTCCTGAGAAATCTGTATGCAGGTCAAGAAGCAGCAGTTAGAGCCGTACAAGGAACAACAGACTGCTTTTAAATTGGGAAAGGAGTTTGTCAAGGCTGTATATTATCACCCTGATTATTTAACTTATATGCAGAGTAAATCATGTGAATTGCTGGGCTGGATGAAGCACAAGGTGGAATCAAGACTCCTGGGAGTAAAATCAGTAAATTCAGCTGTGCACATGACACCACATTTATGGCAGAAAACAGAGCAGAACTAAAGATAAAAGCCAAATAAATAAACTAACTCTACACCTAAAGCAGCTAGAAAAGGAAGAAACGAAGAAACCCATGGTTAGTAGAAGGAAATAAATCTTAAAAATTAGGGCATAAATAAATGCAAAATAAACAAAAGAGACCATAGCAAAAATCAACAAAGCCAAAAGCTGGTTCCTTGAGAAGATAAATAAAATTGACAAGCCATTAGCCAGACTCATCAAGAAATAAAGGGAGAAGAATCAAATCAACAAAATTAGAAATGAAAATGGAGAGATCACAACAGACAATACAGAAATAAAAAGGATCATAAGAGACTAGTATCAGCAACTATATGCAAATAAAATGGACAACTTGGAAAAAATGGATAAATTCTTAGAAGAGTACGACTTCCCAAAACTGAACCAGGAAGAAACAGAAAATCTCAACAGACCCATCACAAGCGCAGAAATTGAAACTGTAATCAGAAACTTTCCAGCAAACATAAGCCCGGGACCAGACGGCTTCACAGCTGAATTCTATCAAAAATTTAGAGAAGAGCTAACACGTATCCTACTCAAACTCTTCCAGAAAATTGCATAGGAAGGTAAACTTCCAAACTCATTCTATGAGGCCACCATCACCCTAATTCCAAAACCTGACAAAGATGCTACAAAAAAAGGAAACTACAGGCCAATATCACTGATGAACATAGATGCAAAAATCCTTAACAAAATCCTAGCAAACAGAATCCAACAACATATTAAAAAGATCATACATCTTGATCAAGTGGGCTTTATCCCAGGGATGCAAGGATTCTTCAATATTCACAAATCAGTCAATGTAATACACCACATAAACAAATTGAAAAATAAATAACATATGATTATTTCAATAGATTCTGAGAAAGCCTTTGACAAAATTCAACATCCATTTATGATAAAAACCCTCCAAAAATCAGGAATAGAAGGAACATACCTCAACATAATAAAAGCTATATATGACAAACCACAGCAAACATTATCCTCAATGGGGAAACACTGAAAGCATTTCCCTTAAAATAAGGAATAAGACAAGGGTGCCCACTCTCACCACTACTATTCAACATAGTTTTGGAAGTTTTGGCCACAGCAATCAGAGCAGAAAAAGAAATAAAAGGAATCCAGATTGGAAAAGAAGAAGTAAATCTCTCACTGTTTGCAGATGACATGATCCTCTACATAGAAAACCCTAAAGATTCCACCAGAAAATTACTAGAGCTAATCAACAAATATAGTAAAGTTGCAGGATACAAAATTAATGCACAGAAATCCCTTGCATTCCTATACACCAACAACGAGAAAACAGAAAGAGAAATCAAGGAAAAAATTCCATTCACTATAGCAATGAAAAGAATAAAATACTTAGGCATAGATCTACCTAATGAAACAAAAGACCTATATATAGAAAACTATAAAACACTGGTGAAAGAAATCAAAGAGGACACAAATAGATGGAGAAATAGACTGTGTTCATGGATCGGAAGAATCAATATAGTGAAAATGAGTATATTACCCAAAGCAATCTATAGATTGAATGCAATCCCTATCAAGCTAACAACGGTATTCTTCAGAGAACTAGAAAAAATTATGTCACAATTTGTACAGAAATACAAAAAACCTCAGAAAGCCAAAGCAATCTTGAGAAAGAAGAATGGAACTGGAGGAATCAACCTGCCTGACCTCAGGCTCTACTACAAAGCCACAGTCATCAAGACAGTATGGTACTGGCACAAGGACAGAGATATAGATTAATGGAACGAAATAGAAAGCCCAGAGATAAATCCATGCACCTATGGACACCTTATCTCCGACAAAGGAGGCAAGAATATACAATGGAGAAAAGACAACCTCTTTAACAAGTGGTGCTGGGAAAACTGGTCAACCACTTGTAAAAGAATGAAACTAGAACACTTTCTAACACCATACACAAAAATAAACTCAAAATGGATTAAAGATCTAAACGTAAGACCAGAAACTATAAAACTCCTAGAGCAAAACATAGGCAAAACACTCTCTGACATAAATCACAGTAGGATCCTCTATGATCCACCTCCCAGAATATTGGAAATAAAACCAAAAATAAACAAATGGGACCTAATTAAAATTAAAAGCTTTTGCACAACAAAGAAAACTATACCCAAGGTGAAAAGACAGCCCTTGGAATGGGAGAAAATAATAGCAAATGAAGCAACGAACAAACAATTAATCTCAAAAATATACAAGGAACTCCTGCAGCTCAATTCCAGAAAAATAAACGACCCAATCAAAAAGTGGGCCAAAGAACTAAACAGACACTTCTCCAAAGAAGACATACAGATGGCTAACAAACACATGAGAAGATGCTCAACCTCACTTATTATCAGAGAAATGCAAATCAAAACCACAATGAGGTACCATTTCACTCCTGTCAGAATGGCTGCTATCCAAAAGACTACAAGCAGTAAATGCTAGAGAGGGTGTGGAGAAAAGGGAACCCTCTTACACTGTTGGTGGGAATGCAAACTAGTACAGCCACTATGGAGAACAGTGTGGAGATTCCTCAAAAAACGGGAAATAGAACTGCCATATAACCCAGCAATCCCACTGCTGGGCACACACACTGAGGAAACCAGACTTGAAAGAGACACGTGTACCCCAATGTTCATCGCAGCACTGTTTATAATAGCCAGGACATGGAAGCAGCCTAGATGCCCATCATCAGATGAATGGATAAGGAAGCTGTGGTACATATACACAATGGAATATTACTCAGCCATTAAAAAGAATACATTCAAATCAGTTCTAATGAGATGGATGAAACTGGAGCCTATTATACAGAGTGAAGTAAGCCAGAAAGAAAAACACCTATATGTTATACTAACACATATATATGGTATTTAGTTAATCGGTAAAGATAACCCTATATGCGAGACATGAAAAGAGACACAGATAAATAGAACAGTATTATGAACTCTGTGAGAGAGGGCGAGGGTGGGATGATATGGGAGAATGGCATGGAAGCATGTAAAGTATCATATGTGAAACGAATCGGCAGTCCAGGTTCAATGCATGATACAGGGTGCTCGGGGCTGGTGCACCAGGATGACGCGGAGGGATGGGATGGGGAGGGAGGTGGAAGGGGAGCTCTGGAAGGGGAAAACATGTACACCCATGGTGGATTCATGTCAATGTGTGGCAAAACAAATACAATATTGTAAAGTCAAAAAATAGAAAATAAACTAATTAAAAAAAAAAGAACTAAAGAGCCTCTTGATGAAAGTGAAAGAGGAGAGTTAATATGTTGGCTTAAAACTCAACATTCAAAAAACCAAGATCATGGCATCCGGTCCCATCACGTCATTGCAAATAGATGAAGAAACAATGGAAACAGTGAGAAACTTTATGTTTTGGGGCTCCAAAATAACTGTGGATGGTTACTGCAACCATCAAATTAAAAGACACTTGCTCCTTGGTAGAAAAGCTATGACCAACCTTGACAACATATTAAAAAGCAAAAACATTACTTTGCTGACAAAGATCCGTCTAGTCAAAGCTATGGTTTTTCCAGTAGTCATGTATGGATGTGAGAGTTGTATTATAAAGAAAGCTGAGGGCAGAAGAATTGATGCTTTTGAGCTGTGGTGTTGGAGGAGACTCTTGAGAGTCACTTGGAGTGCAAGGACATCCAACCAGTCATCCCTAAAGGAAATCAGTACTGAATAGTCCTTAGGACTGATGCTGAAGCTGAAGCGCCACTACTTTGGCCACCTGATGTGAAGAGCCAAGTCATTGGCAAAGACCCTGAAGCTGGGAATGTTGAGGGCAAGAGGAGAAGGGGGACACAGAGATGAGGTGGTTGGATGGCATCACTGACTCAATGGACATGAGTTTGAGCAAACTCAGAGAGATAGTGAAGGACAGGGAAGCCTGTTGTGTTGCAGTTCATAATTTCACAGAGTCGGACACGACTTCGGGACTGAACAGCAAATGATATTTTTACCAAGATAATTAGACTAGTTCTTTATTCAAAAATTCTTTGATGGTGATAATGAAATAATATAATCTAGATATAAGTTAATATTTTTGTCTATCTTTTATAATTCAGCAGGGCAAGGGGTAGCATTCAGGAAGTCACACATCCAGTGTTTCTAATCTCACATATTTCCTTATTCCATGCAATAGGTGAAACCAGGGGGAGAAAATTATTAATATTATGGATTATTTTATGCTTACAAACTATCTCTCTTTCTCTGAGGGGCATACACATATATGTGTGTATATATAAAGCAGTATTTCAGATCTACTCTTCCTCTTGACCGCAAATTGTTAACTAAAGCCTACAGCTACAGTAAACAATGGTGCTAAACATTTCACACTCTAAAGTAGTGGTTTACAAGACTTTATTATGTATCAGGATCACTTTCTGGAATTGTTAAAACTACAGATCATTTGGCTCCACTCCAAGATTCTAATTGAATTCATCTAGGGAACAACATTTTTCACGTATTCTCAGGTTATGCTGTTAATGCTGGCACTGGAACCACACTTTGAAAACTACTTCTCTAAAGATAGTTACCATTTGGGGCTAAACACCTTCTTCAGGGCTTAAGAGGTGAGGGAACCTCCACTACTGCTACTAGTCACTGACTCCAAACTTTTTTTTCTAAACTTTTTAAGAAAAATGAGAAAAGGAGAAAGGAATAGAAAGTCATTTGTGTCAATAACCTCTTAGGAATATCAAGATTGTGGTTTTAACCCATTCTCTTCTCACTCTGACTATAGAGTTATCTGATGAACTCACAAAACAGAGGCAGTATTTTGATTCCTAACAAATACAGGCTATTGTTTACTAGAGTTAGATTCACAAGCAGTAACAATCCAATGAAAAAGTATTACAATGGTGCCAAGTAAAATGTGAGACAACTTTCCTTTTTATTCCCTCCTTCCCCCCTCAAGGCTAATTGCCTGATAATTTACATATAATTCCATATATTTAAAGTGTACAACATGATTATTTGATAACATATACATTGCTCAAAATCCTTAAATGGAGGCTTCAATAGTGTGTGAACTGAGAACTTCAAGATTTACAAGCTGGATTTAGAAAAGGCAGACGAACCAGAGATCAAATTGCTGCCATCCATTGGATCATACTAAAAGCAAGAAAATTCCACTAAAACGTCTACTTCTGCTTCATTAACTATGTTAAAGCCTTTGATTGCCACAATAAACTATGGAAAATTCTTAAAGCGATAGGAATACCAGACCACCTTACCTGCCTCCTGATAAACCTGTATGCAGGACAAGAAGCAGCAATTAGAACCGAATATGGAACAATGGACTGGTTCAAAATTGGGAAAGGAGTACGTCAAGGCTGTGTATTGTCATCCTGCTTATTAACTTATATGCAGAGTAGTAGTAGTGTTAGTCACTCAGTCATTTCCGATTCTTTGCAACCCTATGGATTGTGGCCCGCCAGGCTCCCTTGTCAATGGGATTCTCCAGGCAAGAATACTGGAGTGGATTGCTATTTCCTTCTCCAGAGGATCTCCCTGACCCAGGGATCGAACCAAGGTCTCTTGCATGGCAGGCAGATTCTTTACCGTCTGAGCTATATGCAGAGTACATCATGTGAAATGCTGGGCTGGATGAAACACAAGATGGAATAAAGATTTCCAGGAGAAATATCAATAACCTCACATATGCAGATGACACCACCCTATTGGGAGAAAGGGAAGAGGAACTAGAGAATCTCTTGATGAAGGTAAAAGAGGAAAGTGAAAAAGTTGTCTTAAAACTCAACATTCAGAAAACTAAGATCATGGCATACAGTCACATCACTTCAGAGAAAGCAGATGGGGAAACAATGGAAACAGTGACAGACTTAAATTTCTTGGGCTCCAAAATCACTGCAGATGATGACTGGAGCCATGAAATTAAAAGATGATTGCTCCTTCGAAGAAAAGCTATGAAAACCTGGACAGAGTATTAAGAAACAGAGACATTACTCTGCTGACAAAGATCCATATAGTCAAAGATATGGTTTCCCTGCAACGCAGGAAAAATCCGAATTTTCCTGCCTGCAGGGCAGGAGACCAGGGTTTGACCCCTGGGTCAGGAAGATCCTCTGGATAAGGGAATGGCAAGCCACTCCAGTATACTTGCCTGGACAATCTCATGGAAAGAGGAGCCTAGTGGGGTTGCAAAGAGTCAAACGTGACTGAGTGACTAACACACACACATGGTTTTTCCAGTAATTATGTATGGACGTGAAAGATGGACCATAAAGAAAGCTGAGCACAGAAGAATTGATACTTTCAAAATGTGGTGCTGGAGAAGCCTCTTGAGTCCCTTGGGCTGCATGGAGATGAAACCAGTCAATCATAAAGAAAATTAGTCCTGAATATTCATTGGAAGGACTGATGCTGAGGCTGAAGCTCCAATACTTTGACTACCTGGTGCAAAGAGCCAACATATTGGAAAAGTTCCTGAAGCTAGGAAAGAGAGAAGGGAGGATAAGGGGAAGACAGAGGAAAAGGTGGTTGGGTGTCATTACCAACTCAAGGGACATGAGTGTGAGCAAACTCCAGGAGATGGTGAAAGACAAGGAAGCCTTGCGTGCTGCAGCCCATGGGGTCACAAAAAGTTGGACATGACTGAAGGACTGAACAACAACAACATACATTGTGAAATGATTATTAAGATTGAGGTCATTAATATATCCATTACCTCACATGGTTAACCCCTGTTTCATGTCTGCGGTGAGAATACGTAAGATTTACTCTCAGCAAATTTTAAGTATATAGTACTGTGTTACTAAATATAGTTACCATGCTGCAGTATTTATCTCTGTCTGATTTATTTCACTTATCATAATGCCCTCTAGGTTCATCCATGTTGTCACAGATGGTAGAATTTCCTTCATTTTCAAGGATGAATGATACTCCTTTGGAGATATATATCACATTTTCTTAAATCATTCATCTGTTGAGGGACACTTAAGTTGTCTCCATTCCTTAGATATTGCGAATAACATTACAATGAACACAAGAATGTGGATGTCTCCTTGAGATAGTGATTTCTTTTTCTCTGTATATAAGTTCAGAAATGAGATTATTGAATTAGTTCGAGTCTAATTATTTGAGGAACCTCCATACTATTTTCCATCCTGGAGGAGGGCATGGCAACCCACTCCAGTATTCTTGCCTGGAGAATCCCATGGACAGAGGAGCCTGGAAGGCTACAGTCCATAGGTTTGCAAAGAGTGGGACATAACTGAAGTGGCTTAGCAGGCACACACACACATATTATTTTCCATAGTGGCTGCACAAATTTACATTTTCACCAGCAGTGTACACCTGTACCATATATTCCACATTTGCACCAATATTTGCTATCTTCTGTCTTTTCTTATAATATTATTCCTAATAGGTATGTAAAAGATCAGTTTTCATTACAATCCCAAAGAAAGGCAATGCCAAAGAATGTTCAAACTACAGCACAATTGCACTCATCTCACAGGCTAGCAAAGCAATGCTGAAAATTTTCCAAGCTAGGCTTCAACAGTAGGTGAACTGTGAAAGTCCAGATGTTCAAGCTAGATTTAGTAAAGGCAGAGGAACCAGAGATCAAATTACTGACATCTGCTGGATCATCAAAAAAGCAAGAGAATTTCAGAAAAACATCTATTTCTGCTTTATTGACTATGTCCAAGCCTTTGACTGTATGGATCACAAAAAACTGGAAAATTCTTAAAGAGATGGGAATACCAGACCTCCTGACCTGCCTCTTGAGAAATCTGTATGCATGTCAGGAAGCAACAGTTAGAGCTGGACATGGAACAACAGACTGATTCCAAATTGGGAAAGGAGTGTGTCAAGGTTGTATATTGCCACCCTGCTTATTTAACTTATATGCAGAGTACATCATGTGAATTGCTGCACTGGATGAAGCACAAGCTTGAATCAAGATTGCTGGGAGAAATATCAATAATTTCAGATACACAGATGACACCACTCTTATGGCATAAAGCAAAGAAGAACTAAAGAGCCTCTTGATGAAAGCGAGAGAGGAGAGTGAAAAAGCTGGCTTAAAACTCAACATTCAAAAACTAAGATTGTGGCATCTGGTCCCATCATTTCATGGCAAATAGGTGGATAAACAATGGAAACAATGAGAACTTTATGCTTTTGGGCTCCAAAATCACTGCAGATGGTGAATGCAACCATGAAATTAAAAGACACTTTCTCCTGGGAAGGAAAGCTATGACCAACCTAGACAACATATAAAAAAGCAGAGACATTACTTTGCCAACAAAGATCCGTCTAGTCAAAGCAATGGTTTTTCCAGTAGTCATGTATGGATGTGAGAGTTCGACTATAAAGAGCGCAGAATAATCAATGCTTTTGAACTGTGGTGTTTGAGAAGACTCTTGAGAGTCCCTTGGACTGCAAGGAGATCCAACCAGTCCATCCTAAAAGAAATCAGCTCCTGAATATTCATTGGAAGGACTGATGCTGAAGCTCCAATACTTTGGCCACCTTATGGGAAGAACTGATTCATTGGAAAAGATCCTGATGCTGGGAAAGATTGAAGGCAGTGGGAGAGGGGGATGACAGGATGAGATGGCTGAATGGCATCACTGACTCAATGGACATGAGTTTGAGCAAGCTCCGAGAGTTGATGAAGGACAGGGAATCCTGGCATGCTGCAGTCCATGGGGTCACAAATAGTTGGACACAACTGAGCCACTGAACTGAACTGAACAGGTGTGAGGTGATATCTCACTGTAGTTTTGATTTGAACTTCCCTGATGATTAGTAGTGCTGAGCAACTTTTCATGTACCTATTGGGTATTTGAAAGTCTTTTGAAATAAGAGTTTATTAATGTCAATCACTTTAATTATTTAATGTATTCATTCATTAATCTTTTATTGAGGTTGAATTGATGTGCAATATTATTTTTATTTCAGGTGCACAGCATAGTGATTCAGTAGTTTTATAGATGATACACCATTTGAAGCTATACTCCATTAAAAGTTATTACAAGATAACTGTAATTCCCTGTGCAATACAATATAACTTTGTTGTTTATCTATTTTGTACATAGTAGTTTGCATCTCTTAATCCCTAATTTGCCTTTCCTCCTTTTCCTCTCCCCGTTGGTAGCTATTGGTTTGTTTTTTATATCTATGAGTCTGTTTCTTTTTTTCCATGTGCATTCCTTTGTATTATTTCTAAATTCCTCATATAAGTGATATCACACAGTACTTATCTTTCTGTTTCTGACTAACTTCAGTAAAATTAGTATTTGCTACATCTAAGCATGCTTCAGTAAATGCCAGAATTTCATTTTTTCATGATTGAGTAGTGTTCCATTGTATGTGTATAAGGCATCATCTTTATTCATTTACCTGTTGATAGGCACTTGGGTTGCCTCCATATCTTATTGTAAATTATGTTACTACAAATATGAGGGTTCATGTATCTTTTTGAATTATTATTATATATTATTTTGTATATTCTGGATCTATGCCCAGGAATAAGATTGCTGGATCAAATAATAGTTCTACTTTTAATTTTTTGAGAAACCTTCATACTGCTTTCCATAGTGGCTGCACCAATTTATGCAGTGTCTTATTTATGTAGGAAAAATTTTTGAAAGTTAAGATAAATATTTAAGTTAGAGCCATGTCTTTTGTTGCAAGTGAATTGACTTTTGAGAGGGGGGCACACCTTCTTTCTCTCTTAATTATTAAAAATCTGAATTTTTAGCATGCTACCAAATAAATCTACTTAATTTGAGGAATTGTTTTGTCATTGTATAGACTAAATGTTTCCTTTGCCCAGACCCTTTCCCAACACTAATGTCTCTAAGGAATTGATTGTCTATACTTGTTTCACTTACTGGTAAGTATTAATATTTTTATAAATTATAATATGCTGAAATAATTAAATTGATTTCACCGTGACTCAGTTATCTGGTTTTAATAATAAATGCTTTGTACTTTAAAACACAATCATTGGTCAAGAGTGGTGTGTTTATCTGGAACCATTAAGTTATTAGCATGTCATATTTATACAGCTTTCTATAGTGGTACTTGTTTCTTTGGAATACATTTGCTATGCTGGTGTGGATATCACTTTGCTCTGGTGAAAAGGAAGCAGTTGGTATGCTCACAAGTATGCTCAGTTCAAACCAGATAACACATATTCCATTTTGTACATGACAAGTTTCAAAACCATATTTATAGAAGACTTCCTCCAGGAGAATTTCTACTCAAGTGAAGAAAGCATTAATCACACTGAAGAGGAGAAGCTCTCAGAGTAAACCAAATTAAAAGTTCACTTAAAACTCTTCATCTTCTAAGAGCAGAACCTCAGGAACAGTATTTCTTCCTACTGCTTTAAGTGATCTCCGAGTAGATGTAATGCACCAAAATATATTTCATTTCTTTTTAGGTCACCTGTAATTTTCTAAAGAAAAAAACAGGCTATTGAAATGTCTACATTTTTCATTGTAAGCATTTGCCTTCTGGGGAAAAAAGAACATCCTAAGAGCTTTTAGAAAACGTAAGACTTATGCATCACACTTGATGCTTTTCTCCTCTCCTATTTTAGCCATAAAAGAGAAGAATGCACATATAGCCTTTACACCAATGTCACAGTTATAAGCAAAATTCTTCTTTACTGCTCATATTTTACTTAATCATATTTGATGTTTTAGACTATTTGAACCCAACTTTATACCTAATGCATCTTTTAATTTTTTCAAATTTTATTTCATTCTCTTTTTTTTAGATTTTTTCAGACTTTCCCCTGCTTGCCACCCTGGGCCTGGCCTCTTTCACCAATTCCTTGCAATTTCATACTTAAGAAACCCCTTTGCCTTAGTGGAAGTAGTCTGGAGCCAAGAGTCCATAAATACTGATACTAGTTCTGGCTTTATTACTGGTCTTCAGTATTGCTATCTGAAAAATACATGCCTGATTTACAGTGTGTAGTTGTGGCTGTTTTTTGAGAAAGCTGAATGTGGAGGTTAATTAACTTTACAGATATGAAGTAGAAGTTTTATTATTTAAACTCTGTTTTGAAGGCTGGGAATATTTGGAAGTTGCTTTTACTTGAATAATTATTCTGAAAAAGCTTACAGCAAATTAAAGTCCTGAGTCCCAGAGAAAGCCTTACTCTTGCTTACTTTCTGTTTGTTTCTTTCCCTCCATCTCTCTCCCTCTCATTTTAAAATCGAAGTATAGTTGATTCACAATATTGTGTTAGTTTCAGGTATACAGCCTAACAATTCAGTATTTTTTTTCAGATTATATTCCATTATAGGTTATTAGAAGAGAATGACTATAATTCTCTGTGCTATACAGTATATCCTTGTTCCTTATCTATTTTATATATAGTAGTTTGTATTTGTTAAGCCCATATACCTAATTTGTCCCTCCTCCATTCTCTGTTCCTATTGGTAACCACTAAGTTGCTTTTTTTAATCTATGAGTATATTTCTGTAATGAATATGCATTCATTTGTGATATTGTTTAGATTTCATATATAAGTGATATTATGTAGTATTTGTCTTTCTCTGTCTAACATTTCACTAAGAATAATTAATTTTTAGGTAGGTCCATCCATATTTCTTCAAATGACAATATTTCATTTTTTAACAATTGAGTAATATCTGTTGTTATTTAGTTGCTAAGTTGTGTCTGACTCTTTTGTGATCCCATGGACTGTAGCCCACCAGGCTCCTCTATCCACGGGATTTTTCTGGAAAGAATACTGGAGTGGGTTGCCATTTCCTTCTCCAGGGGATCTTCCCAACCCAGGGGTCAAATGTGTGTACTTTGCATTGGCAGGTGGATTCTTTATCACTGATTTACCAGGGAACCCCCTAATACACACACACACACACACACACACACACACACACACATACATATATATATATATGTATATATTTTAGATTCCACATATAAGTGATATCATATAGCATTTGTCTTTCTTTTTCTGACTTGCTTCACTTAGTATGATAATCTCTAGTTGCATCCATGGCTTTATTTTGTTATTTTTATGGATGATTAATGTTCCACTGTTTATATATACTACATTTTCTTTATCTATTCATATGATGATGGACATTTATGTTGTTTCCATGTCTTGGCTATTGCAAATAGTGCTGTTATGAACATAAGGGTGCATATATATTTTTGAATTACAGCTTTGTTTGGATATATGCCCAAGAGTGGTATTGTTGGATCATATGGTTATTCTATTTTTAAGTTTATGAGGAACCTCCGTACTGTTTTCCACAGTGGCTGCACTAACTTACATTCCCACCAACAGTGTAATGGGTTTCCCTTTTCTCTACCTCTTTTCTAGCATTTGTTATTTGTAGACATTTTAATGATGGCCATTCTGACTGGTATGAGATGGTACCTCATTGTAGTTTTGATTTGCATTTCTCTAACAATTAGTGATATTTAATATCTTTTCATGAGCCTGTTGGCCATCTGCATGTCCTTTTTGGAAAAATGTGCATTTATATCTGCCCATTTTGGATAGGGTTGTTTGGTTTTTTTTGTTGTTGTTGTTGAGTTTTATGTTCTGTTTGTATATTTTGGAATTTAAGCCCTTGTCAGTTGCATCATTTGCAAATATATTCTACTATTCTGTTGTATTTTCTTATTGTTTCATTTGTTGCATGGAAGCATGGAAGCTTAATTAGGTCTCATTTGTTTATTTTTGTTCTTATTTCTATTGCCTGGGGAGACAGACCAAAGAAAACATTTATGTCAGAGAATGTCTTGCTATATTTTCTTCTAGGAGTTTAATGGTGTCATGTCTTATGTTTAAGTCTTCAAGATATTTTGAGTTTATTTTTGTATATGGTGAGAGAGTATATTCTAGCTTCATAGATTTTCATGTGGCTGTCCAACTTTCTCAACACCACTGTTTTTCCCATCGTATAATCTTGCCTCCTTTATCAAATTTTAATTGATCATATGTGTATGGGTTTATTTCTGGGCTCTCCATTCTGTTCCATTGATCCATATATCTATTATTTTTTAGTTTTTGCCAATGCCATGCTCTTTTGATTTTTGTAGCTTTGAAGTATTGTCTGAATCCTGGGGTGCTTATGCTTATTGCTTTATGCTTTTTCTTCAGGATTACTTTGATGATTCTGGGTCTTTTGGGCTTCCATGTGAATTTTAGTATTGTTTCTTCTAGTTCTGTGAAATATGTCATGGATAATTTGACAGCAATCGCTTTAAATCTGAAGATTGCTTTTGTTAATATGGCCATTTTAACAATATTTCTTCCAATCCAAGAGCACAGGATATCTTTCCATTTCCTTGAATAATTTTTAATTTCTTTCCTTAATGTTTTATGTTTCTCAGGTTATAAGTCTTTCACCTGCTTGGGCAGGTTTTTCCTAAGTATCATGTTTTGGGGGTTAAATTTTAAAATGTATTGTTTTCTTATATTATCTTCTGATGCTCCATTATTGGTGTAAAGAAATGGAAGCAATTTACATATGTTAATCTTGTCTCCTGCAACCTTACCGAATTTATCAATTCCAGTAGCATTTGTATGGAGTCTTTTTATTTTCTATATGCAGTATCATATTATCTGTACATGATGAAAATTTGGGGCATCTACTGACCTGGGGAGTTCATCTTTCAGTGTCATATCCTTTTGACTTTTCATACTGTTAATGGGGTTCTCAAGGCAAGAATACTGAAGTGGTTTGCCATTCCCTTTGCCAGTGGACCATGTTTTGTCAGAACTAACAACTAACCATGACCTGTCCATTTTAGGTGGCCCTACATGGCATGGTTCATAGTTTCAATGAGTTAGACAAGGTTGTGAACAGTATGAAAGGCAAAAAATATATGACACCGAAAGATGAACTCCCCAGGTCTGTAGGGGCCCAGTATGCTACTGGAGAAGAGTGGATAAATAGCTCCAGAAAGAATGAAGAAGCTGAGCCAAAATGAAAACAACATTCAGTTGTGGATTTAACTGGTGATGGAAGTGAAGTTCGATGCTGTAAAGAACATTATTGCATACAAACCTGGAATGTTAGGTCCATGAATCAAGGTAAATTGGAAGTTATCAAACAGGAGATGGCAAGTGGCGAGAATGAACATAGACATTTTAGGAATTATGGAACTAAAATGAACCAGAATGGGTGAATTTAATTCAGACGACCATTACGTATATTACTGTGGGCAGGAATCCCTTAGAAGAAATAGAGTAGCACTCATAGTCAACAGGAGAATCCGAAATTCACTACTTGGGTGCAATCTCAAAAATGACACAATGATCTCTATTCATTTCCAAGGAAAACCATTCAATATCACAGTAATCCAAGTCTATGCCCCAAAAACTAATGCCAAAGAAGCTGAAATTTAATGGTTCTATAAAGTCCTACAAGACCTTCTAGAATTAACACCAAAAAAGATGTCCTTTTCATCATAGGAGACTGGAATGCAAAAGTGGGAAGTCATTAAATACCTGGAGTAACAGGGAAGTTTGGGCTTTGAGTGCAAAATTAAGCAGGACAAAGGCTAACAGACGTTTGCTAAGAGAATGCATTGCTCATAGCAAATACCTTCTTCTAATAACACAAGAGATGACTCTATGCTTCAGCATCACCAGATGGTCAATACTAAAATCAGATAGATTACATTCTTTTCAGTGGAAGATGGAGAAATACTATACAGTCAGCAAAAAAGACTTGGAGTTGACTGTGGCTCAGATCATAAATTCCTTATTGCAAAATTCAGACTTAAATAGAAGAAAGTAGGGAAAACCACAAGACCATCAGATATGACCTAAATCAAATCCCTTACAATTATACAGTGGAAGTGACAATTGGATTCAAGGAATTAGATCTAATAGAATGCTTGGAGAATTATGGATAGAGGATAGTGACATTGTACAGGAGGTGGTGATCAAAATCATCCACAAGAAAAAGAAATGCAAAGAGGCAAAATTGTTGTCTGAGGTGGTCTTACAAACAGCTGAGGAAAGAAGAAAAGCAAAAGGCAAAGGAGAAAGGGAACGATATATCCATCTGAATGCAGAGTTGCAAAGAATAGCAAGGAGAGATAAGAAAGCCTTTCTCAGTGATCAATGCAAATAAATAGAGGAAAACAATAGAATTGGAAAGACTAGAGATCTCTTCAAGAAACTTAGAGATACTAAGGGAACATTTCATGCATAGATGGGCACAATAAAGGACAGAAATGATTTGGAGGAAACAGAAGCAGAAGATATTAAGAAGAGATGGCAAGAATATACAGAAGAACTATACAAAAAAGATCTTAATGACTCAGATAACCATGATGGTGTGACCACTCACATAGAGCCACACATCCTGGAGTGTGAAGTCAAGTGGGCCTTAGGAAGAATCACTTTGAATAAAGCTAGTGGAGGTGATGGAATTCAAGCTGAGCTATTTCAAATCCTAAAAGATGATGCTGGCAAAGTGCTGCACTCAGTATGCTAGCAAACGGAAAACTCAGCAGTGGCCACAGGACTGGAAAAGGCCAGTTTTCATTCCAATCCCAAAGAAAGGCAATGGCCAGAATGTTGAAACTACTGCACAATTGCACTCATCTCACAGGCCAGCAAATTAATGCTCAAAATTCTCCAAACGAGCTTCAGTAATATGGGAACCAAGAACTTCCATATGTTCAAGCAGAATTTAGAAAAGGCAGGGGAATCAGAGATCAAATTTCCAAATCCAAAAAGCAAGAGAATTTCAGAAAAACGTCTGCTTCTGCTTCGTTGACTGCACTAAAGCCCTTGACTACGTGGATCACAAAGAACTGTGGAAAAGTCTTAGAGATGGGAATACCAGACCACTTTACCTGCCTCCTGAGAAAACTGTATGTAAGTCAAGAAGCAACAGTTACAGCTGGACATGGAACAATGGACTGGTTCCAAATTGGGAAAGGAGTACTTTTTACTTGTAGCTGCTTAGTTTTCCCAGCACCACTTATTGAAGAGGCTGTCTTTTCTCCATTGTATATTCTTGCCTAATTTGTCAAAGATAAGGTGCCCATAGATGTGTCGGTTTATTCTGAGCTTTCTATCTTGTTCCATTTGTCTATATTTCTGTTTTTGTGTCAATACTATACACTTTTGATGACTGTAACTTTGTAGTATAGTATGAAGTCAGAAAAGTTGATTCTTCTTGTTCCATTTTTCATTCTCAAGATTGCTTTGGCTATTCGGTTTATTTTGTCTTTCCATACAAATTGTGATTTTTTTTTTGTTCTAGTTATGTGAAAAATAGCATTGACATTTTGATAGGGATTCCTTTGAATCTGTAGATTATTTTGGGTA
Organism: Giraffa tippelskirchi; assembly: GCF_054371585.1. Lineage (NCBI taxonomy): Eukaryota > Metazoa > Chordata > Mammalia > Artiodactyla > Giraffidae > Giraffa > Giraffa tippelskirchi. Next base: position 69,438,028 of record NC_137289.1, read on the forward strand.
GTTGAATCATTTTCACAATATTGATTCTTCCAATCCAAGAACATAGTATGTCTCTCCATCTGTTTGTGTCATCTCCAATTTCTTTCATCATTCTTATATATTCTGCATACAAATATTTTGTCTCTCTAAGTAGGCATATTCCTAGGTATTTTGTTATTTTTGTTTCACAGTACATGGGACTATTTCCTTACTTTCTCTTTCTGATATTTCATTGTTAGTATATAAGAATGCAAGGGATTTCTGTGTATTAATTTTATATCCTGACTTTACTATATTCATTGATAAGCTCTAGTAATTTTCTTGTGGCATCTTTAGGGTTTTCTATGTATAGTATCATGTCATCTGCAAACACTGAGGGTTTTAATTTTTCTTTTCCTATCTAGATTCCTTTTATTTCTTTTTCATCTGTTATTTTTGTGGCTAGAACTTTCAAAAACTGTTGAATAGCACTGGCAAGAGTGGGAACCCTTGTCTTGTTTCTAGTCTTAGAGGATATGCTTTGTTGTTCACTATTGAAAATAATGTTTGCTGTGGGTTTGTCATATATGGCCTTTCTTATGTTGAGGCATGTTCCTTCTATGCCTCCTTTCTGGAGAGTTTTATCATAAAAGGGTGTTGAATTTTGTTGAAAGCTTTCTTTACATCTATTGAGATGACCACATGTTTTGTATTTTTCAGTTTCTTAATATAGTGTATCACATTAATTGATTTGCATATATTGAAGAATTCTTGTATCACTAGCATAAAGCACACTTGATCATGATGTTTGATATTTCTAATGTGTTGTTGCATTCGGTTTGCTAGAATTTTGTTGAGATTTTAAAATCTATATTCATCAGTGATATTGGCTTGTAATTTTATTTTATGTGGCATCTTTGTCTGTTGTTGGTTTCAGAGTCGTGGTTGCCTCATAAAATGAGTTCAAGAGTTTTCCTTCCTCTTAAACTTTCTGGAAGAGTTTTGGCAGGATCAACGTTAGCTTTTCTCTGAACCTTTGGTAGAATTTGCCTGTGAAGCCATTTGGTCCTGGGCTTTTTGTTGTTGTTGTTGGAAGGTTTTTATTATAGTTTGGGTTTCTGTGCTTGTGATTGGATTATTTATGTTTTCTATTTGTTTCTGGTTCAGTTTTGGAAGGTTATACTTTACTAAGAACTTGTCCATTTTTTCGAGGTTGTCCATTTGATTCACATATAATTGCTAATAGATGTTTATGATCCTTTGTGTTTCTGTGTTGTCTCTTCTTTTTCATTTCCAATTTTATTGATTTGGGTCTTCTCCCTTTTCATCTTGATAAGTCTTACTAATGGTTTGTAAATTTTGTTTTCCTTATCAAAGAACGAACTTTTGGTTTTATTGATCTTTTGTCTCTTTTGCTTCTTTTTCATTTATTCTGCTCTGGTCTTTATGATTTCCTTCCTTCTACTAATTTTGGTTTTGTTGTTCTTCTTTTTCTAGTTGCTTTAGGTGTAGAATTAAGTTGTTTATTTGATACTTCTCTTGTTTCTTGAGGTAGGCTTGTATTGCTATAAACTTCCTTATTAACACTGCTTTTAGTGCATCCCATTTGTTTTGAGCTGTCATATTTTCCTTGTTATTTGCTTCTAGGTATTTTTTGATTTCCTCTTTAGTTTCTTCAGTGATCTCTTGGTTATTCAGAAATGTATTGTTTAGCCTCCATGTGTTTGTGTTTGTTATAATTTTTTTTCTCCTGTAGTTAATATCTAATCTTATAGAATTGTGATCAGAGAAGATGTTTAAAATGATTTCTATTGTCTTAAATTTACCAAGGCCTGATTTATGGACCAAGATTTGATCTATCATGGAGAATGTTCCACGTGCACTTGAGAAAAATGTGCAATCTACTGTTTTGGGATGAAATGCCCTGTAGATGTCAATTAGGCTCAACTGGTCCAATGGTTCATTCAAAACTGTGTTTCCTTATTAATTTTCTGTCCGAATGACCTGTCCATTGGTGTGAGTGGGGTGTTAACCTCCATCACTCTTATTGTGTTACTGCTGTTTTCCCCTTCAATAGTTGTTAACATTTGCCTTATGTATGGAGGTGCTCCTTTATTGGGTACATGTATATTTTTAATTGTTATATCTTCTGCTTGGATCGATCCCTTGATCATTATGTAGTGCCCTTCCTTATCTCTTGTAATGGTCTTTATTTTAAAGATTATTTTATCTGATATGAATATTGCTGCTCCCATTTTCCTTTGATTTTGGTTTGCATGCAATAACTTTTTCCAGCCCCTCACTTCTTTCAGTCTGTATGTGTCCTTAGGTCTGAGGTGGGTATCTTGTAGATAGCGTCTATAGAGGTTTTGTTTTTGTATCCATTCAGCCAATCTGTGTCTTTCGGTTGGAGCATTTAGTCCATTCACATGTAAGATAATTATTGATATGTATGATCCTATTGGGCTTTCTAGGTGGTGCTGGTGGTAAAGAGCCCACCTCTCAATTCAGGAAACATAAGAGATGTGTGTTTGATCCCTGAGTCGGGAAGATCTCCTGGAGGAGGGCATGGCAACCCACTCTAGTATTCTTGCCTGGAGAATCCCATGGGCAGAGAAACCCGGTAAACTACAGTCAACAGGGTTGCAGAGACACACAACTGAAGTGACTTAGTGTGTGCACGCACACACACACACACAATCCTATTACCATTTACTTTATTGTTTTGGGGTTGTTTTTGTAGGTCTTTTCTTTCTCTAGTGTTTTTTGTCTAGAGAATTTCCTTTAGCATTTGTTGTAAAGCTGGTTTGGTGGTGCTGCATGCTCATAACTTTTGCTTGTCTGTAAAGCTTTTGATTTTTCATTGAAATCTGAATGAGATCCTTACTGGATAGACTAATCTTCCTTTTAGGTTTTTTTTTTTATAAATTTATTTATTTTAGTTGGGGGCTAATTACTTTACAATATTGTAATAGTTTTTGCCATACATTGACATGAATCAGCCATGGGTTTACATGTCTTCCCCTTCCTGGACCCCCCACCCACCTCCCTCCCCATTACTTTCATCTGTTTAAATATATCCTGCCACTCCTTCTGGGATGCAGAGTTTCTTTTGAAAGATCAGCTGTTAACCTGGGGATTCCCTTGTATGTTATTTGTTTCATTTTCCTTTGCTGCTTCTAATATTTATTCTCTGTGCTTATTTTTTGTTACTTTGATTAATATGTGTCTTGGCATATTTCTCCTTGGGTTTATCCTGTATGGGATTTTCTGGGCTTCTTGGACTTTGGTGGCTATTTCCTTTCCCATATTAGGGAAGTTTCTGTCTATCAGTTCAGTTCAGTCACTCAGTCGTGTCCAGCTCTTTGTGACCCCATGGACTGCAACATGCCAGGATTCCCTGCCCATCACCAACTCCCTGAGCTTGCTCAAACTCATGTCCATAAAGTCGGTGATGCCATCCAACCATCTCATCTTCTGTTGTCCCTGTCTTCTCTTGCCTTTAATCTTTCCCAGCATCAGGGTCTTTTCAAATAAGTCAGTTCTTTGCATCAGGTGACCAAAGTATTGGAGTTTCAGCTTCAGCATCATTTTGTCTATAATCCTCTCAAATATTTTCTCATATCCTTTCTTTCTCTCTTCTCTTTTGGGGACCCCTATAATTCAAATGTTGATGTGCTTAATGTTGTCCCAGAGGTCTCTGAGAATTTCCTCATCTCTTTTTATTTGCTCTTCTTTATTCTGCCCTGCTTCAGTTATTTCCAGCATTCTATCTTCCAGCTCACTTACCTGTTCTGCCTCAATTATTTTGTTATTGGTCCCCTCTAGTGTATTTTTAATCTCAGTTATTGTGTTGTTCATTGCTGATTGTCTATTCTTTATTTCTCCTAGGCCCTTGTTAAACCTTTCTCATATCTTCTCAATCTGTGCCTCCAGCCTATTTATCTGTGTCTCCATTTTATTGCCAATATTTTGAATCATCTTTACTATCATTACTCTAAATTCTTTTTCAGATAGACTGCTTTTTTCCTCTTCATTTTTTCGTATTTTTGGGTTTTTACCATGTTATTACATCTGCTGCATGTTTCTCCGGCTTTTTATTTTGTTTAATATATTATGGGGTTTTTTTGTCTCCTTTCTACAGGTTGGAAGGTCATTAAGAGGAACTATGACCGTGAGTGTGGTTTGACAAGTGCCTTTTGAAAGTTTCCTTGTTGCAGGGACTTGTTCTTCTGTTCTGATGGATGGAGCTGGATCTTGTCTCTCTGAAGGGCCGTGCTGTGTCCACTAGTGTGTTTTAAGGTGTCTATGAGCTTGGCATAGCTTTGGGAAGCATGCCTGATAATAGGCAGGAATCTGTTCCAGTTCTGTTTATCATTTTCAAATTTCCTTTTCTTTTTGCTGTTCTGATTGGGTGATTTCCTGTCTTCTATCTTCCAGATTTCTTGCACATTCTTTTATGTCTCATACTATGCTATTCATTCCTTCTATTGTGTTTATTTCTGCCATTTAATTATTCATTTTTGATAGGGTTTTAAAATATTTTTATTTCCTTATTAAAATTATTATAATTTAGATCTATGTTTCTCTTAATTCAGTTAACATTTTAATCATGAATGATTTGAGTTCTTTATCTGGTAAAGTGTTTACTTTTGTTTTATAATTTATTTTTCAGATTTTTCCTTTTGCTCTTTCAATTGAGAGAGGACTGCTTTTTCATTTTGGTTGACTTTCTCTGCCTCTATGTATTTAGATGAATGAGTTACCTATTGTAGTCTTGAAGGAGAATTCTTATATGGGAGTGCTCCCCATACAAACTGCATGGGTGAGTGGCATTGATGTGAATGCAAATCCCATCTTTCCTTAGGGTTTGCTGTCAGCTAGCACCTTGGTAGGACGTGGGGCTGGAAATGGAAGGGCTCAACTGAAGCTAGATTTGAGGTGAGACTTCCCCTCTTCTCAGTGGCTATCATGGCCCTTTTAGGATTGGTATCTAATAGCAAGTAGCTGGAGCTAAAACCCTGAGTGTTGCATATGAACTGGCTCTATTTCCTTTAAGCTTGTGTTTTCTTCTGTCCCTGTACTGGGACATATGTCCCAGATGGGTGGTAGGGCTGAAGCAAATGGGTTCTGAATGGGCTCTTGGCTCTAGCTGACCACAAAAAGAGGATGAGCTTTCCCTGATGCATTGCTTTTCCAAGTGCTTACCTTTGTTTTCCTCTTTCAACTCTGACACTTCTTTGTGTATAAGTCCTTCTTACCCTCACAGCTGATCCTTGTCCCCAGCCTCTATTGCCCCCATTCTATTGTGGAGCCACACTGCAGAGCTGGGGTGCTTTTTGGACTCTTGGTGTGTATCAGGAGGTGATGCTTTGTGTGGCTGTCACATTTGTTCTGTTCAGGCCAGTGTAGAATCTGAGACAATGGTAGGAAACCTAGCAGCCCTTATAGGAGATTTTTCTCTTACTTGCCTTGGGGGTATGGCAGTATTCATGATCCTCACAAGTGGAGTCTAGGCTTTCCACGGCTCTCAATTTAGTCCCATTTGTCTTCCAACCAACCAACTGGGCTCATCTCCCCTGCATAAGACCACAAGAATGGAGCACTCAATCGGACTCTCACCAGGGAATCCCCAGGGTGGATGTCTGCCTGTGTATTTTCCTCTTCCTTAGACTTTTCTTCCAGGGGCACAGGTCTTGACCTGATCACTTCTCTTCCTGCTAGATCCTTTCAACATTAATTTTACAGGATTCTTTCTACCAGGTTCCAGTTAGTTTTCAGTGAGAATTATTCCACGTATAAATGTATTTTTATGTGTCTATGGGACAAAGTTAATTCTCCATTCACTTATTCTGCCAGCTTGATTGACTTCCCTAGGGGACTGTTTTAAAAAATAGCTTACTTGTGTAGAACTAGTAATAAAAACTTCAAAAATACTGATTTTTATCATCATACTTTGTTTATCCCTTGGTTTTCTTTTTATCATATTTTCATTTTCCCAGTTTCAGTTTTTATTTTATATAAACTAAAGAATAGTTACACACTCTATTGCTAATTGTTACATAAAAATGCTACTGTTTTCTCAAACAAAAGTTTCAAAATGCTGCTCTCTTGTGTTTAGTGATTACCAAATAAATATTTAAACACATCCTAGCTCGACTTTTGCCTCTACATGCTGGCGTTTCTGAACAAGGGTCTCTGCTTATGGAACATGCTACAGTGGATTATTTACAAGTCTTCTTTACTGGCCTTTGCATTTGTTTGTTCTCATTGACATTTGATAGTTTTATACACAGACCAGAGCTGCCAATGAATACAATCTTGATAGAATACATAATTGCCCAGAAGTGGGTTTCCATATTTATGGAACATACCCATAGTATTTTATATATGTTTGAATGTTCTATGATCATTTCACAGCTGCAATATATTCTATAAAATAGTTATTAGAACCTGAAAAGAGGGTACTGTTAATATCAACTTTATGCTGTTTACCTTTCAAACTTTAAGTCCCTCAAATCTCCCAGCATTGTTCATGGAAGCTACTTCAATGGTCCCAATAATTCTCAAACAGAAACTATGGCAATTTTGTCTCTTGTGGGTTACCTACAGTTAGGCCACCTCTTTATAATTTTACTTTTAGATAATAGATAGATAACACCTGGAATGGTTAATTTATGCACCATAATAATAACCATGGTGGCTTGGAATTTGTTCATTTAGAAACCAATTTGAGTAAGAACTTTAGTACTGCTTCTAATTATTGGTTAAATTTATGATCCTACTTCTCATATTCTCAAATTTTATTCTATTTAAAATATTCAAAAAATTGATATTTCAAGAAAATTTGTAATTGAAATTATACACTATAAAGCCATCTTTAACATTTTGCCAATTGTTGAGATTCAGACTCAATCATTAGCAAAATAATGCCTTTTTAATTTTTTCAGCCTGTAAGTAGTTAGGCTTCATAAGTATTTTTAGGCATATCTGGTGCTGTCTATTAAAATGCCAAACTCGAGAATGTTTGCAGTGAAAATGCTCAAAAACAATCATTGACAACTCTGGTGAGAAGTATTTCTCCCTCATAGCAAACACCTGCTGCTGTCTCCAGCTGTCACCTCTTTCTCAGGAGTCCAAGCCACCTACTGTGCTTCCCAAATGACACCTCCCCCTCATCAGCCACCTGCAGCTTATGCCAACTGCTTCTTGTTCTTTCTCCTCCTCCTCGTGAGAAGTTACCTGCTGTCAAAAAATAAATAAATAAATAAATAAATAAGTGGCTGCTTTTTTTTTGGCTAGGAGTATTTCCTAACTGAATAAGAACATAACTGCTGGACATTAGTCATTTCAGAATATCTTAATATTCAGTGAAAGTTTTCTGTCTGAGAAGAATGCTCATCAGCTTACATAGTGCTTAATTTGAAAAAGAAATTTCACATTTTATCTAGTAACTTTTTTTTCTAGTAACTTTTCAAAAGCAACATTTTATGGTTGATTAAGCTGGTAACAAAATTATATGCGAAGGAAATTTATGAATAGTTAGACATAGTTTGGAATGAGAACAACTTTTATATTACTTTTATTCAGAATTAGGTTTCAACAGCAATTTTGGTTTAAATATTTAGTTTAATTCAGAAATAAAAAAATATGTATTTAGTTTGACTGATGAAAGTAGAGTTGGTTCACCAGATATTGTGTAATTAAATTCTGAAGCAAAGTATTCTGGATTTCTGCTTTATTTCTAGATTCATAATTACTGTCAAGTATTGTGGGCTTCCCTGGTGGCTCAGATGGTAAAGAATCTGCTTGCAATGCAGGAGACTTGGATTTGATCTCTGGGTCAGGAAGATCCCCTGGAGAAGGAAATGGCAATCCACTCCAGTATTCTTGCCTGGAGAATTTCATGGACAGAGGAACCTGGTGGGCTACAGCTTATGGGTTCACAAAGAGTTGGACACGACTTAATGACTAAGAACAACAACAAAACATGTATTAATTTAAGCTAAAATTTAAACAAAATAATTTATTAGTTTAATAAATTTGATTACTAACTACTGGATGAGAAAGCAAAACAGGCATCAGCAAAAGAATTTTATCTCCTCAGTACTGCTATAAAATTTTAAACATTTTTAGCAGACATTACTAAACAAAATTCTAATTATAAATTGATATAATAACTTTGGTGTCACAGCTTGGAGTTTTCATGTATTATATTGGATATTTTTACATGGTATTCAAATTTATGAAGATGATTTATTTATTGGCTATATTTTTGCCAGCTTGACTTATATCAAGATTATAATTGTTAGGACAAATAAATAGATTGTCACTTCTGCTGTATTTGTTTTGGCTTATTTCAGTCAGGGACACTAATTAGCCATAAACTGGGTCTCTGCTTTTTGTCATATTTTGTCTTGTATTTCTTATTATTTTCTTCTGCTTTCTGAGAAAGTATCTCTGGTTTGCATTATGTCATTAGATCATCATCAAAATTTTGATTTTCTAAAATTCTGATTCTTATATTCAAATGTTTCTATTGTGGATTTTAATTTTACTACAGGTTTTAGTTTCTGCACAGCCTTAATTCATATCTTATAACTCCTTTTCTTTCTTATGTGTCATCTTGTTTATAATATACATAATTCCATTTTTTTTTATAAAAAAGAGAACATGCAGCCAAATATTTTCCTATTGTCTTTTGGAAATAATTTTGTAAAGTTTTATAATTTGCATAGCTTTTATAATTTTAAATAGATTTTAAAAGTTTTATTTTTCATAGAAATAGTTATATCCTTAATATAACAGAATCTTTTTTCTTACTTTATTTATCTATTTTTTAACTTTACAATATTGTATTTGTTTTGCCATACACTGACATGAATCCACCATGGGTGTACATGTGTTCCCCTTCCAGATCCCCTCTCCCACCTCCCTCCCCATCCCATCCCTCTGGGTCATCCCGGTGCACCAGCCCCGAGCACCCTGCATCACGCATCGAAACTGGACTGGCGATTCGTTTCACATATGATAATTTACATGCTTCCATGCCATTCTTCCATATCATCCCACCCTCGCCCTCTCCCATAGAGTCCATAATACTGTTCTATTTATCTGTGTCTCTTTTGATGTCTCGCATATAGGGTTATCTTTACCGATTAACTAAATACCATATATATGTGTTAGTATACTATATTGGTGTTTTTCTTTCTGGCTTACTTCACTCTGTATAATAGGCTCCAGTTTCATCCACCTCATTAGAACTGATTCGAATGCATTCTTTTTAATGGCTGAGTAATATTCCATTGTGTATATGTACCACAGCTTCCTTATCCCTTTGTCTGCTGATGAGCATCTAGGTTGCTTCCATGTCCTGGCTATTATAAACAGTGCTGCGATAAACACTGGGGTGCAAGTGTCTCTTTCAATTCTGGTTTCCTCAGTGTGTATGCCCAGCATGGGATTGCTGGGTCAGATGGTAGTTCTGTTCCCAGTTTTTTAAGGAATCTCCACACTGTTGTCCATAGTGGCTGTACTAGTTTGCATTCCCACCAACAGTGTAAGAGGATTCCCTTTTCTTCACACCCTCTCTAGCATTTATTGCTTGTAGACTTTTTGATAGCAGCCATTCTGAAGGGCATGAAATGGTACCTCATTGTGTTTTTGATTTGCATTTCTCTGATAATGAGTGATATTGAGCATCTTTTCATGTGTTTGTTAGCCATCTGTATGTCCTCTTTGGAGAAGTGTCTGTTTAGTTCTTTGGCCCATTTTTTGATTGGGTCGTTTATTTTTCTGGAATTGAGCTGCAGGAGTTCCTTGTATATTTTTAAGATTAATTGTTTCTCCATTGCTTCATTTGATATTATTATCTCCCATTCTGAAGGCTGTCTTTTCACCTTGCTTATACATTCATTTGTTGTGTAAAAGCTTTTAATTTTAATTAGGTCCCATTTGTTTATTTTTGCTTTTATTTCCAATATTCTGGGAGGCGGCTCATAGAGGATCCTGCAGTGGTTTATGTCAGAGAGTGTTTTGCCTATGTTTTCCTCTAGGAGTTTTATAGGTCCTGGCCTTGCATTTAGATCTTTAATCCATTTTGAGTTTATTTTTGTGTATGGTGTTAGAAAGTGTTCTAGTTTCATTCTTTTACAAGTGCTTCACCAGTTTTTCCAGCACCACTTGTTAAAGAGATTGTTTTTTCTCCATCGCATATTCTTGTCACCTTTGTCAAAGATAAGGTGTCCATAGGTGCGTGGATCTATCTCTGGGCTTTCTATTTTGTTCCATTGATCTATATTTCTGTCCTTGTGCCAGTACCATACTGTCTTGATGACTGTGGCTTTGTAGTAGAGCCTGAAGTCAGGCAGGTTGATTCCTCCAGTTTCATTCTTCTTTCTCAAGATTGCTTTGGCTATTCGAGGTTTGTTTTATTTCCATACAAATTGTGACATTATTTGTTCTAGTTCTCTGAAGAATACCATTGGTAGCTTGATAGGGACTGCATTGAATCTATAGATTGCTTTGGGTACTATACTCATTTTCACTATATTGATTCTTCCGATCCATGAACACGGTATATTTCTCCATCTATTTGTGTCCTTTTTGATTTCTTTCACCAGTGTTTTATAGTTTTCTATATATAGGTCTTTTGATTCTTTCGGTAGATATATTCCTAAGTATTTTATTCTTTTCGTTGTGATGGTCAATGGAATTGTTTCCTTAATTTCTGTTTCTGTTTTCTCATTGTTAGTGTATAGGAATGCAAGGGATTTCTGTGTGTTAGTTTTATCTCCTGCAACTTTACTATATTCATTGATTAGCTCTAGTAATTTTCTGGTGGAGTCTTTAGGGTTTTCTATGAAGAGGATCATGTCATCTTCAAACAGTTGGAATTTTACTTCTTCTTTTCCAACCTGTATTCCTTTTATTTATTTTTCTGCTCTGATTGCTGTGGCCATAACTTCCAAAACTATGTTGAATAGTAGTGGTGAGAGTGGGCACCCTTGTTTTGTTCCTGATTTTAGGGGAAATGCTTTCAGCTTTTCACCATTTAGGATAATGTTTGCTGTGGGTTTGTCATATATAGCTTTTATTATGTTGAGGTATGTTCCTTCTATGGCTGCTTTTCTGAGGGTTTTTATCATAAATGGATGTTGAATTTTGTCAAAGGCTCTCTCTGCATCTATTGAAATAATTATATGGTTTTTATTTTTCAATTTGTGCAGTGTATTACATTGATTCATTTGTGTATATTGAAGAATCCTTGCATCCCTGGGATAAAGCCTACTTGGTCATGATGTATGATCTTTTTAATATGTTGAATTCTGTTTGCTGGAATTTTGTTAAGGATTTTTTCATCTATGTTCATCAGTGATATTGACCTGTAGTTTTCTTTTTTTGTGGCATCTTTGTCAGGTTTTGATATTAGGGTGATGGTGGCCTCATAGAATGAGTTTGAAAGTTTACCTTCCTCTGCAATTTTCTGGAAGAGTTTGAGTATGATAGGTGTTAGCTCTTCTCTAAATTCTTGGTAGAATTCAGCCGTGAATCCATCTGGTCCTGGGCTTTTGTTTGCTGGAAGATTTCTGATTACAGTTTCAATTTCCTTGCTTGTGATGTTTCTGTTGAGATTTTCTATTTCTTCCTGGTTCAGTTTTGGGAAGTGATACTTTTCTAAGAATTTGTCCATTTCTTCCAAGTTGTCCATTTTATTTGCATATAGTTGCTGATAATAGTCTCTTATGATCCTTCGTATTTCTGTGTTGTCTGTTGTGATCTCTCCGTTCTCATTTCTAATTTTGTTGATTTGATTTTTCTCCCTTTGTTTCCTGACGAGTCTGGCTAATGGCTTGTCAATTTTATTTATCTTCTCAAAGAACCAGCTTTTGGCTTTGCTGATTTTTGCTATGGTCTCTTTTGTTTCTTTTGCATTTATTTCTGCCCTAATTTTTAAGATTTCTTTCCTTCTGCTAACCCTGAGGTTCTTCATTTCTTCCTTTTCTAGCTGCTTTATGTGTAGAGTTAGGTTATTTATGTGACTTTTTTCTTTCTTCTTGACGTGAGCCTGTATTGCTATGAATCTTCCCCGTAGCACTGCATTTACAGTGTCCCATAGGTTTTGGGTTGTTGTGTTTTCATTTTCGTTCGTTTCTATGCATATTTTGATTTCTTTTTTGATTTCTTCTCTGATTTGTTGGTTATTCAGCAGTGTGTTGTTCAGCCTCCATATGTTGGCATTTTTAACAGTTTTTCTCCTCTAATTGACATCTAATCTTACTGCATTGTGGTCAGAAAAGATGCTTGGAATGATTTCAATTTTTTTGAATTTACCAAGACTAGATTTATGGCCCAGGATGTGATCTATTCTGGAGAAGTTTCCCTGTGCACTTGAGAAAAAGTTGAAATTCATTATTTTGGGGTGAAATGACCTATAGAAATCAATTTAGGTCTAACTGGTCTATTGTATCATGTAAATTTTGTGTTTCCTTGTTAATTTTGTTTAGTTGCTCTGTCTATAGGTGTGAGTGGGGTATTAAAGTCTCCCACTATTATTGTGTTATTGTTAATTTCACCTTTCATACTTGTTAGCATTTGCCTTACATATTGTGGTACTCCTATGTTGGGTGCATGTATATTTATAATTGTTATATCTTCTTCTTGGATGGATCCTTTGATCATTAGGTAGTGTCCATCTTTGTCTCTTTTCAATGCCTTTGTTTTAAAGTCTATTTTATCTGATATGAGTATTGCTACTCCTGCTTTCTTTTTGTCTCTATTTGCATGAAATATCTTTTTTCCAGCCCTTCACTCTCAGTTTGTATGTTTCCCTTCTTTTGAGGTGGGTCTCTTGTAGACAACATGTATAGAGGTCTTGTTTTTGTATCCATTCAGCCAGTCTTTGTCTTTTGGTTGGGGCATTCAACTCATTTGCATTTAAGGTAATTATTGATAAGTATGATCCCATTGCCGTTTACTTTATTGGTTTGGGTTTGAGATTATACACCCTTTCTCTGTTTCCTGTCTAGATAAGATCCTTTAGCATTTGTTGGAGAGCTGGTTTGGTGGTGCTGAATTCTCTTAGCTTTTGCTTGTCTGTAAAGCTTTTGATTTCTCCTTTGGATTTGAATGAGATTCTTGCAGGATAGAGTAATCTGGGCTGTAGATCATTTTATTTCATGACTTTAAGTATGTCCTGCCATTCCCTTCTGGCCTGAAGAGTTTCTATTGAAAGATCAGCTGTTATCCTTATGGGAATCCCCTTGTGTGTTATTTGTTGTTTTTCCCTTGCTTCTTTTAATATTTGTTCTTTGTGTTTTATCTTTGTTAACTTGATTATTATGTGTCTCGGGGTGTTTTGCTGTGGGGTTTATCCTGTTTGGGACTCTCTGTGTTTCCTGGACTTGGGTGATTATTTCTTTCCCCACTTTAAGAAGTTTCCAACTATATCTCCTTGAGTATTTTCTCATGGTCTTTCTTTTTGTCTTCTTCTTCTGGGGCTCCTATGATTCGTATGTTTGTTCATTTAACATTGTCCCAGAGGTCTCTGAGGTTGTCCTCATTTCTTTTACTTCTTTTTTCTTTTTTCCTCTCTCTTTCATTTTTTCTATCCTTCTATCTTCTACCTCCTTTATCCTATCTTCTGCCTCCGTTTTTCTACTGTTGGTTCCCTCCAGAGTGTTTTTGATCTCATTTATTGCATTATTCATTATATATTGGCTCTTTTTTATTTCTTATAAATCCTTGTTAAAACTTTCTTGCATCTTCTCGATACTTGTCTCCAGGTTATTTATCTGTAATTCCAATTTGTTTTCCAGATTTTAGATCATTTTCACTATCATTATTCGGAATTCTTTATCAGGTAGATTCCCTATCTCTTCCTCTTTTGTTTGATTTGGAGGGCATTCATCCTTTTCCTTTACCTGCTGGGTATTTCTCTGCCTTTTCATCTTGTTTTTATTGCTGTGTTTGGGGTGGCCTTTCTGTTTTCTCGCAGTTTGTGGTTCCTCTTTATTGTGGAGGTTCCTCACTTTGGGTGGGGTTAGACGGGTGGCTTGTCAAGGTTTCCTGGTTGGGGAAGCTTGTGCCGGTGTTCTGGCGGGTGGAGCTGGATTTCTTCTCTCTAGAGTGCAGTGTAGTGTCCAGTAATGAGTTTTGAGATGTCAGTGGGTTTGGTGTGACTTTGGGCAGCCTGTATATTGAGGCTCAGGGCTATGTCCCTGTGTTGTTGGAGAATTTGTGTGGTATATCTTACTCTGGAACTTGTTGGCCCTTGGGTGGTGCTTGGTTTCGGTGTAGGGATGGAGGCATTTGATGAGCTCCTATCATTTAATGCTTCATGGATTCAGGAGTTTTCTGGTGTTCTCAAGATTTGGACTTAAGTCTCCTGTCTGTGGTTTTCAGTCTTATTCTTACAGTAGCCTCAAGACTTCTCCATCTATATAGCACTGATGATAAAACATCTAGGTTAATGATGGAAAGTTTCTGCACAGTGAGGGACATCTGGAGAGGTTCACAGAGTTACATGGAGAAGAGGAGAGGGAGGAAGGAGATAGAGGTGACCAGGAGGGGAAGAGGTAAATCAAAAGGGGAGAGAGCAAGCTAGCCAGTAATCACTTCCCTATGTGCTCTCCACCATCTGGATCTCTCAGAGATATTCACGGAGTTACACAGGGAAGAGAAGAGGGAGGGAGAAGACAGAGGTGGCCAGGAGGAGAAAAGTGGGAATCAAAAGGGGAGAGACAGATCCAGCCAGTAATCAGTTCTCTAAGTTTTCTCCACAGCCCGGAACATACAAAGAGATTCACAGAGTTGGGTTGAGAAGAAAAGGGGGAGTGGGGAGATGGAGGTGACCTGGTGGAGAAAAAGGAGAGTTGAAAAGGGGAGAAAGCAATCAAGCCAGTGATCTCACTCCCAAGTAAAAATGGGTACTGAAGATTGGGCTCTTGAAGATACAAAGTTGATAACAAATACTAAAAAGCAAAGATTAAAAATCTAGAGTAAAGGTCAGGTTCTCAAAAGTACAATATTAAAAAAAAAAAAACACCAGAGTCACAAAAATTATAATATATATATATATATGAAGTTTGCTTTAAAAATAAGGTCTAAAAAATTAAAAAAAATACAAATAAAAATAAGGTTTGTTTTTTTTTGCAAGGTAATAGTAGGTCATAAAAATGAAAATTGAAGAAGTAATAATGTACCTAATAATAAAAATAAAATAAGAAAATAAAATAAAAATTTTTAAAAATTAAAAAATACTAATAAAAAAAGTTCTAAAAATTTTTAAAAATGGTAATTATAAAAATATATCTAGGGCTTTCTCTGGAGCTGTTACAGACAGTGTGGGGTCAGTTCATTTTCAGATAGTTCCTTGGTCCAGCTTGTACTTCTCAAGGTCTCTAGGCCCCTTCCTATGTAGTCATGCTAACTACGAGGTTTTAATCTGTTGCATCTGTCTCTTCCAAAGCGGTTCCCTCTGTTTCTTTTCACTTCTGTTTGCTGGTCTCTTCAGTGTCTAATTTCCACTCTGACACAAGGGGGGCAGTGGTGGTCACTTACTTTTTTTTAGTCTCACTTGTTCAGTCGTGCTGTGGGGAGGGAGGAACACTGCAAACAAATCTCACTGGCATGTGCTCACAATGTTTCAGCCACACTGGGTTTGCCCCACTCACGGCGTGTTCTTTCCCAGTCTACACTGCTCAGGCTCTATGTTGCACTGCCGGGAACTGTCTGAAGCGGCCCCTGGGGTTGCCTGTACGTCCCAGGTCTAAGCCGCTCAGGTTCTGGTTCCCGGGTACTTCACAAAGGTGCAGACTTGGTTGAGCCTGAATTTTGTGCCCTTCCCAGGTCCGAGCAGCTCCAGTGACCAGGATTTTGGCTAGAGCGGCCTGGAGGCTGCGTCTTTTTCCCTTCCCCCATCCCAGCCTCTCGGTTTTCTGGGTGTGCAACCGGCGCAGCTTCCCAGATGTGCCATGCTCTCCCCTGGGGAGCTGATCTCTGGCTGCGACCCTCTTGCCGGGTGTCGACCCTCCAGAGTCCCAAGAAGTCCTGGTTAACAGCGAGGTCTGTTTGCAGTTTGGTATAGGATGCCTCTCTGGGGCCGTGATTCTGCTCTTCTAGCTCTGGCTGCCCTCACCTGCCTGCCTGTCTCCTGCGGAGGATGGGCTGGTCCACTGCGGGCTTGCTCTGCTCAGTTCTTTGTTCTGTGAGCAGGCCTTGCAGTGTCTTAGGTTAAGGCTTTTTGCGGGAAAGCTATCCTAGGGTCTAGGATGCTCTCTCAATCTAATTCTCTCAGACTGCCCTCAGAGCATTCAGGCCCAGTCCTTACCCAAAGCAATGCAGCCTGCCCCTCCCTGCCCAGCCCCTGCTTGCTAGTTGGGGATGCACGCATCTGGGCTGCGCGCCCGCTGGGATTTGCTGCTAGGTAAGTAAACCGTGAGTTATAATTATTTATTTATTTTTCCTCCTGGTTATTTTGCCCTCTGCAATTCCAGGGCTCACCACAGACCCGCTGGAGAGAGTGTTTCCTGGTGTTTGGAAACCTCTCTTTTTTAAGACTCCCTTCCCGGGACGCATCTCTGTCCCTACCTCTTTTGTCTCTCTTTTTATCTTTTATATTTTGTCCTACCTCCTTTTGAAGACTATGATCTGCCTGTCTGTGTGCCTGATTTCCTCTGCCAGCATTCAGAAGTTGTTTTGTGGAATTGACTCAGCGTCTAAATGTTCTTTCGGTGAATTTGTGGGAGAGAAAGTCGTCTCCCTGTCCTATTCCTCCATCTTAGGACCGCCCTATATAACAGAATCTTATTATAGACTCCATGTTGTTCTTTGTCATAAGATTTATTTATTCTCGAATAAGGAAGGTTATATCTAACATATATACCACACATATACTTCATTGGGATCTGTATGATTGATTCCTCTCTGTTGCAAGAATCCCCTCTCAGTTTTTAATCTGGATGCTAGCTTGACATGCATAACCATATTCAAATATTCATTTTGCTTTATCTAGTTAAACTTCAATGATATAGGCAGACCATTTTCCTGCTCCCACTGCCCAATCTTGGCACTATACAGAAGTGTACCTACTTTTTGACTTGTCTATCAGATTCACACTAGATATATGACTTGAGATGTTTAACATGAACAACTATTCCCTGCTCTCTGTAGGATTATCTTGAAGTAGAACTCATATGCCATATCATTTCATCTGCAATTATCTCAATATGTATCTCCAAAACAAAAGAATTACTAAAATAACTAAAATATACTGTTATCACACCTGAAACATTAACACTAACTTTTAAATATTAACATAATCCAGTGCTTTTTCTCATTTGAAGTGAAGCAGCTCAGTAGTGTCTGACTTTTTGCGACCCAATGGACTGTAGTTTACAAGCTCCTCTGTCCATGGAATTTTCCAGGCAAGAACACTGGAGTGGGTTGCCATTTCCTTCTCCAGAGTATATTCCCGACCCAGGGATTGAACCCAGGTCTCCCGCATTGCAGGCAGACACTTTTCTCATTTATCACACCACATTTTAATATTTTAAAGTTTTTTTTAGTTCATATTTTTATAGATTCACCCTATTTTTTTAAGTTTTAAAATTAGTTTATTTATCTATTTTTTAACTTTAAAATATTGTATTGGTTTTGCCATACACCCTATTTTGATTGGTGATATGTATTTTAAGTTTTAAAACAATACGTAAGTTCTCTTACCATCTCTTTCCGTGCTGCCTCCTTTCCTCCATTCCTCTTTCTTTTTATTGTCTTGCTGAAGTAACCGGCTTGTTTTTGCTGTGCAGTTTCCCTGTGTCTGGATTTAGCCTCCTTACACATTGTCTCACTTTTTCTTATTATACTCTTTTTCCTATAAATTATGTGCATATATAAATATACACACATACACATAAATTGTATGTACCTTTTTTTCCAGGAGAAAGGCAAGACTATATCATAGGGGCATTAAATATACAGACTTCTCAACTCATATTTGGTAATACTGAGATGATGAAGGGTATATAGAAAAGGAAGGATAAATGCCTTTATTTATTTACTAAGATTTGGGATTTCATAATAATGAAATGGTGCTTAGCATCCTCCACAAGTGTTCAAGTTTTTATTTGTTTTTTTAAATATAATTATGAGCTTGACAATATTTGATGTATTTAAATATGTTGTAGCTATTACACTTACTGATACTTAAATGAGCTCCTCATCTTTGCCCAGTAGGACCTTTTTTATGCTAGCATTTCTATTTTGATATCTGTAGCTTTTTATTAATTCTGCATTTTATGGGATGACAAGGTATTTCAGGCTTATCTTGTATATCTGAAACTTAGATTGTAATTATTTAGAGCCCATGAAATGCACCTATGCCATCTGCTCTTGATTTTTCTACCATAAAAATATAAATAATTATATCTAACTCAACAATCTGCTTGTATTCTTCTACTCCAAAGGACTTCAGAACTCTTTCTATTCTTCCTTTATCCCTTCCCATACTATTATCCTTGGGTATTACAGCATATTGGAGAAGGAAATGGCAACCCACTCCAGTGTTCTTGCCTGGAGAATCCCAGGGACAGCAGAGTCTGGTGGGCTGCCGTCTATGGGGTCACACAGAGTCGGGCATGACTGAAGCGACTTAGCAGCAGCAGCATTACAGCATATGTTCAAAGTTCTAGTTACCGTTATTCACTTCAAATATAGTATAGCTACTTAGATTTTGTACCATTCAGCACCTCTTTTCCTTTAAGATATTAACAATTAAATTTTTTTTCTAGTATATGACTTAGTTTATGGCTTTTCTTGTTTCATTCCTTGTAGAGATTTTCCCAAGTCTTTTGCTCTTTAAAAATTTCCAGTCTAACCAGTTTTCATCACTTTTATAATAAGGAAGAACAAATCTGGATCCATATTCGATTTGTTCAGTTCTTATGCTTAGTCATGCTGGCTCTGCACCTTTTGTAAAAAATGCTGTCTAAAGTCTGAAATATTCAGGAGAGCCCATTCTCAAGGCTCTGACCTTTGAGTTTATTAATATAGAGATAAAAAGTTGCAGGACCTAGAATAGCATTTGCTTTATTGGAGGTTTACAGGTGCATTATGACCTCACCTACATGGACATCTATCAGTCAGTCAGTTCAGTCGCTCAGTTGTCTTCGATTCTTTGTGACCCCATGGACTGCAGCATGTCAGGATTTCCTGTCCATCACCAACTCCTGGAGCTTGCTCAGATTCATGTCCATCGAGTCAGTGATGCCATCCAATCATCTCATCCGCTGTCGTCTCCTCCTCCTGCCTTCAACCTTTAACAGCAAAGAATTCTGACACCAAGAAGTTTGCAACAACTAACCATATATCTCCCTCACTTTGCCTTTGAAAGTGCTTTATTAAATCGTTTTTAGGAGTTCAGAGTTTAGGGAGCATCAGCCACATGTCTTCTTGCATGACCCTGCAATAAACTTTTCTCTACTCCAAATTACATTTTGGTTTGTTTGGCTTTACTGTGCATTGGGCACATGAACTTGCATTCAGTGACAATTTTAGCAGATGATCTTTCCTACAACTTTTCTGACATAATCAAGATCTTTGTACATTATTCTGCTTGATGCTCCTCCATTACAATATTTCTGTGCATTTTCCAATAATATTATTTTTTTTTCCCTTCCTTCCCCATCTCTGAGGAATGATTGGCCATCTACATTTAGAAGACTGATTCTGTGGTCTTGTTGCTCTTCCTTTCCACTTCTTTTGAGAGCTGGATTATTAACTATTTTTCTGGCACTGTTAATCTCTCTCATGTTCTGATTTTTTTTTAAAGGAACATTTCCTTTGGTTCCACAATACTATACTAACCTGATATTCCTCCCACTTTGTTGAATATTTCTACTTTGGTGGCTACTTCTGTTTTCTAATTATAATAACTAACCAAGGATTTACTTTGACCAATTTCCCTTCTTGATGTGTTTCACAGTTTCATTTAGGAGAGTGAATGTTTTATATTCGTTAACAGAAGGGGGCTTGGATCCAGAATACTTGAGCATGAATGCTGATTTCATGGTTTTCTATACCTGAAACATTGCTCTTGTTACCTGTTCTCTCTCTGCCTGAGTTATACCAACTGTTATATGGAGATAATTATTACTAGTTTAAAGAGTTTTCTAAAGTAAAGATTATGTGAATTAGTACATGTAAAGTGTTGAAAACAATGTGCTGAAACATAGTAAATTTTAAGCTGTTATAAATATATAGTGCTATGATTTTGACAAATATTATTAAGATACTATTATATGATAACAATTTTAATAGTCTGCGTAAAGAGATAAATGAAAAAGAGCGTAATGAAGGCAATGCTATTAGTATTAAAAATGACATGGACAGCTTACAGGATCTTATTTCCCTGTCCAGAGATTGAATCTAGATCCCCTGCAGTGAAAGCACAGAGTCCTAACTACTGGACTACCAAGGAAATCCCAAGGATATGTTTCTGACTTTTGTAACTGAATGTGTGTAGGTGGGTCCAAGTCCCTTGGAAAAAAAAATGATATAGAAGGGTGAGAAGTAGCTAAAATAATGAAGTTTGTATAGGTAGGATGCTGCTGCTGCTGCTGCTAAGTCGTGTCAATCGTGTCCGACTCTGTGCATCCCCATAGATGGCAGCCCACTAGGCTCCTCCGTCCCTGGGATTCTCCAGGTAAGAATACTGGAGTGGGTTGCCATTTCCTTCTCCAGTGCATGAAAGTGAAAAGTGAAAGTGAAGTCGCTCAGTCGTGTCTGACTCTTCACGACCCCATGGACTGTAGCTCACCAGGCTCCTCCATCCATGGGACTTCCCAGGCAAGAGTACTGGAGTGGGTTGCCATTGCCTTCTCCATAGGTAGGATAGGGGAGATTTTTTTTTTTTCAGAGGGTCTGATGCCTGAACTGATGCTTGAAGGATGGATGAAGATTTTCAGTTGGATAAATGGATGAAAAATACTTCAGAATGAGAGTATAGAGCATGTAGACAAGAACAAAGCATTTAAACTACTGAAGAGAATTTATTCTTATTGGAGATTTAAGGGGGACAATGGAGGCACAGGAGATGTCCCCAGTGAGACAGGCAGGGCCAAGTCATATCATACTTTGAACCTGTGTGAAGATAGCTCACTAATCATTATCTTTAGTCTTGATCAATCTTTATTCTCACATTTCCAGCTTCCTGTTCCAGACCCTTAATCATTAATACCTAAAGTATTATATTAACCTGATTATCAGTCATAAATTTTTCAGTATCTCCCTGTTACCAATCCAGCTCTCATTATTATTCTTCCATGTTTACAAACATTCAAATCTTATCTCTAATTAACAAAGTAGGCCCAAACTACATGTAATCTCCATCTAACTATCCAATTTATTTCCCCAGTCTCTTATTCATAGCCTCTATTCAAGCCCTCCTCCTAAAATTCCTGAAAAGACTCTGTGTTTTTATTTTTTACATGATTCCACATGCTCTCCTCTCAATGGAAATGATATCCTATCAATTCTTTCTGACTAAAATCTTATCTATCATTCAGATGATATTTTTCTAAATGCCAATTTCATCTATTGAATGTGATGTCTCCATCAGACTCATGTGTATTTATTTAGCTATCTTTCTGTGCCCAGCACTGTGTTACATATTTCCATATAATATATATTTTAATATCTACACAAACCATTTAGGGAGGCACTGTTGTCTCTCTTTTACATAATTTAAAACTGAGGACCAAAGAAATTAAAATTTAAAAAAACAAACCTAAATTCACACAGTTAAGTGGCAGAGTCCAGGTTTAAAATAGTCTTATTTGTGTTTAGCTCTCTTTGGTACCTATCACAAAACAAAGCTCACTGTCTTGCACACATTTCTATTCAAGATGAATTGTAGAATGCAAGCATAAATTAATAATGGAAAAATATAGCTCCTCAATTTCATAGGGAATAAGGGGGAAAACCAGCAGACATTAGAATTTCACCCTCAGTATAGCATAAATCATATTTTTTCCTGAGAAATTTTGAAAGCAAATTAAACGGTGCCTAAGATAAAGCTTTTAATTTGAATAGTACTATATACATACTGGAGAAGGCAATGGCAACCCACTCCAGTATTCTTGCCTGGAAAATCCCATGGATGGAGGAACCTGGTAGGCTGCAGTCCATGGAGTCATGACGAGTTGGACACGACTGAGCGATTTCACTTTCACTTTTCACTTTCATGCATTGGAGAAGAAAATGACAATCCATTCCAGTGTTCTTGCCTGGAGAATCCCAGGGATGGGGGAGCCTGGTGGGCTGCCGTCTATGGGGTCGCACAAAGTCGGACACGACTGAAGCGACTTAGCAGCATATGCATACAAGGATTTTTAAAATCATTGTAGATATTAACCCTTGCAGGAAATTAGTTGAATTTATTTTGAGAAGTCTTTATTGAGGAAATTAGATGTAGCAACAAATTTCATGATGTAGCAATACATGACATAGCTTATGAGCCAATATTTAAACAGTCAGGCCCACTTACTGGACACAAGGGTACCCTTGATCTAAAGACTACATTTAGTAAGTATAATACCCTTAGAGTTAGTGGCTATTATTTTCTAGGGTTCATAAAATTTCATTGGCCAATATTCAAGCCTAAACTTATGAGTGTATGTGCTTAAATATACTGGACTACTCAGTCAGCCTGTTTTCACCAGTAATTTCTTATTTTACTCTCCTCCTTTTTTAATTAAATTTACTTTAAGCTTGATCACTTGATTTAGAAAATTAAGACCAAACATTAAGAGGCAGAGTCAGAATTAGGCTAAAATAATTCTGATGCAGTTAGTTAGAGCATTAGTTTGTCTCTTAGAGACAGTTAAATCAGCTACTGAAAACCTTTAAAACAGCTAGAAAGCAAACCTTCAGATTGAAATGCTATAGGAAAAACCACTACCATTATTATATGTATGATGCACCTCATTTTACCCCCATTTTCAACATACACCTTTATTTCATGCTCCAAAGACTTATATATAGTATGCTGATTTTTTACAGTTGTCAGGAATTTACTATTAGTCCTTTTACTTTTTAGCTCTCAGGATGTGTTTGAAGATCACTGAATTGCATATAAAATTTAATTGTTTTTCTCCCAATTGGAGAATACAGAAAACTTGCTGCAGCATATTTAACTTATGGATTCTGACCTATATTTTTTCACTCTGTGAGGCAAAGAATATTTTGTAATATGTCCTCCAAATCCACTATGTGATTAGAAATGATATTATGAAAAGTGGTATAAGAGGTACATTTTGTTGAACTCTGACTCATAAGTGGACAGGTTCATCAGAAAGGTGAAAGTAAATGGGTGGGAAATATTGAATTACTACTCTGAATGACTGAGAATAGAACTCGAAAAGAAGAGAAATGACAGACTAATAAAATGGAGCATGAGAGTATATTAAAAGTGGAAGTTAAAAGGATAGAGAGTTCTTTGGCTTAGTTCAAGTCACTTATACACTCTGAACTTCAGTGTGCTCATCTGTGGGGATAATAATTATTGTATCACGAAGATTTGAACACTAAATTAAAATGTTACAGAAAGCCTTGGAATTGGATTTAAGTAATGACATAGGCATACCTGTTGTTTTTTTTTTTTTTAACTTTTGAAATTATATATGTGTGTTCCTGCATGTTTAGTCATGTCTGACTCTTTCTGACCCCCATGGACTGTAGCCCACCAGGCTCCTTTGTCCATTGGATTCTCCAGGTAAGAATACTGGAGTGGGTTGCCATGTCCTTCTTCAGGGGATCTTCCTGACCCAGGGAGTGAACCCATGTCTTTTGTGCCTCTTGCACTGGCAGGCAGGTTCTTTACCAGGTGAGTCACCAGTTAAGCCTAACATTATATATAGTGCATTTTAAAACTTTTAATATCAGCATGTTCTATCATTGTCAAGCAAACTTTATTTAAATGGCTCCTTTCTATTTATTTAAGTATATCATTTAATACTAGCCTACATATTACATATTATTTCCTTCATAAAATCTAAATATAGATAAATCATCAAAGAGTTTTTGTGAAGACGGGATAAGATACTCAATGTAAAGGACTAAGAACAGAATCAAGAACAATATGAAACTCATTAATTTATTAGTATTTTTATATAGTTCATGAGGTTCTCATGGCCAGTATACTGGGGTGGTTTGCCATTCCGTCCTCCAGTGAATTTTAAGGTCATGCTTAAAATCTTGCCTGTTAGGCTTCAGCATTACATGAACTAAGAACTTCCAGATGTCCAAGTTGGGTTTAGAAAAGGCGGAGGAACCAAAAATCAAATTGCCAACATTTTATGGATCCCAGAGAAAGTAAGGGAAGTTCAGAAAAAGCATCTACCTGTTTCATTGCCTATGCTAAACCTTTGATTGTGTGGATCATAACAAACTGTGGAAAGCTCTTAAAGAGATGGGAATACAAGAACATTTTACCTGTCTCCTGAGAAACCTGTTTGTGGGTCAAGAAGCTACAGTTAGAACCCTGTATGGAACAGATGATTGGATCAGGATTGAGAAAGGAGTAGAACAGGGCTGTCTGCTGTCACCATGTTTATTTAAACCATATGGAACACATCAGGAGAATTGCCTGCTGGATGAGTTACAAGCTGGAATCAAGATAAACAAGAGAAACATCTAATGGTAGAAAGTGAAGAGGAACTAAAGAGCCTCTTGATGAGGGTGAAGGAGGAGAGTGAAAGAGCTGGCTTAAGACTAAATATTAAAAAACTAAGATCATGGCATTCAGCCCCATTATTTCATGGCAAATAGAAGCGGGAAAGGTGGAAACAGTGAGTGATTTCCTCTTCTTGGGCTCTAAAATCACTGCGGATGGTGACTGCAGCCATGAAATCAGATGATTGCTTCTCAGCAGGAAAGCTATGACAAACTTAGACAGTGGGTTGAAATGCAGAGATATTACTCTGTCGATGAAGGTCTGGATAGTCAAGGCTATGGTATTCCCAGTGGTCACAAATGGTTGTGAGAAATAGACTGTAAAGAAGACAGCACCAAAGAATTGAAGCCTTCGAACTGTGGTGCTGGAGAAGACTCTTGAGAGTCCCTTTGACAGCAAGGAGATCAGATCAGTCAATCTTAGGGGAAATCAACCCCGAATACTCATTGGAAGGACTGATGTTGAAGTTGAAACTCCAGTGTTTTGGTCATCTGATGAGAACAGCCAAATCATTGAAAAAGTCCCTGATGCTGGGAAAGATTGAGGGCAGAAGGAGAAGAGGGTGTCAGAGGATGAGATGGCTGGATGGCATCACTGATGCAATGGACATGAACTTGGGCAAACTTCAGGAGAGGGTAGGGGACAGGGAGGCCTGGCCTGCAGTCCATGGGGTCGCAAAAAGTCAGACATGACTGGGCGACTGAATAACAACAGCGATTATTATTCTTACTTTTTTCTTCAGGTTGATGTGAATTCTTAAATTAAGCTTTAGATAATAACTGTTGCTTGAAATACATTTAAAATAATAAAATATTTTAAAGATCATAATCAGTGAGTTAATAAGAGAGATTTACTTGTGATTTTATCAAAATCGAATGATATAGGTTATAAACAAGCTTGGCAAAGAGCAAATTGATAATTATAAAATTTTAGTGTGATTTTCCTTCTTATCATCTTATATTTGTACCACTGGTATACTTTGTTGTTATCTATTGAAATATAGTTAACTTACAATGTTGTGCAAATCTTTCCTGTACAGGAAAGTGACTCAATTTTACATACATATGCATTGTTTCAATACTCTTTTCCATTATGGTTTATCCTAGGAGATTGGATATAGTTCCTTGTGCTGTATAGTAGGACCTTGTTGTTTATCAATCCTAAATGTAATAGTTTGCATCTACCAACTCCAAATTCCCAATCCATCTCTCTCCCTTCCCCTTGGCAACCACAACTCTGATCTCTATGCCTGAGAGTCTGTTTCTGTTTGTAGATAAGCCCATTTGTGCCATATTTTAGATTCCACATATAAGTGATATCATATGGTATTTGTCTTTCTCTTTCTGACTTACTTCACTTAGCATGATAATTTCTAGTTGCATCCAGGATGCTGCAAATGCCATTATTTTGTTCTTTGTTATGGCTGAGTAGTACTGCATTGTATATATACCACATCTTCTTTATCCATTCATTGGTTGATGATGGACATTTAGGTTGTTTCTATGTCTTGGTTGGAGCTTCCCTGGTGGCTCAGATAGTAAAGAATCTGCCTGCAATAGAGGAGATCCGAGTTTGATTCCTGGGCTGGGAAGATCCCCTGGTGAAGGGAATGGATACCCATTCCAGTATTCTTGCCTGGAGAATCCCATGGAAAGAGGAGCCTGGCTGTCTATAGTCCAAGGGATTGCAAAGATTCAGACACGACAGAGTAACTAACACTTTCACTTTTTTTTTTTACATCTTGGCTATTGTGAATAGTACTGCTATCAATATAATGGTGCATGTATCTTTTTGAATTATAACTCTGTCTGGGCATATGCCCAGGAATGGGATAGCTGGATCATATGGCAATTCTGGTTTTAGTTTCCCATGGAACCTTCATACTGTTTGCCACAATGGCTGCACCAACTTACATTCCCACCAATAGTGTGAGAGGATGATCTTTTTTCCACACCTTCTCTAGCATTTGCTATTTGTAGACTTTTTAATGGTGGTCATTCTTACTGGTGTGAGGTAGTACCTCATTGTAGGTTTTATTTTCGTTTTTCTAGTAACTAGAGATATTGAACAACTTTTCATGTCTTATTGGCCTATATGTCTTTTCTGGAGAAATGTCTATTTACATCTTCTGCCTATTTTTCAGTTGGGCTGTTTGTTTTCTTATTGTTGAGTTGTATGAGATATTTGCATATTTTTGAGATTAAACCCCGTGATGTAACATTGTCTTTGGAGCAGAAGATATCAACTCTGGTACCATTAATTTTATGTTCTTAGGTAAGTCACTTGGCTTTTTTAAAGTTCAGTTTCCCTTAGTTCTAAAAATTAAGACATTCATAAACCTCATTAGGTTGCTATTAGGGCGAAAAAATGGTGATTGTGCATATGTTTTGCAAAGAGTAAGGTCTTATTAAATAACTAATAAGGTAGTTAATAGAATTTTGATCAATGGATATTTGTCTAAATAAAGGAGATTAGTTTCTGTTCTTAAGGCTACTACTAAACTAACTGTAATTGGGAACAAGTAATGCAGAGTTTCAGAACATATGCCACAGACCCAAGACATATATGAGACAGAGAATCTTTTCAGCAAATAGTCTGAGACAACTGTATATACACATGCCAAAGAAGAAGTTAGATCTCTACTTCACACCATAGACAACAAATCAATTCAAAATGGACCCCCCCCCCCAAAAAAAGAAATAAATGTAAGGGCAAGTACTATACGACTCTTAGAATTAACTCTGTCGTCCCCTTCTCCTCCCACCTTCAATCTTCCCAGAATCAGGGTCTTTTCAAATGAATCAGTTTTTTTGCATCAGGTGGCCAAAGTATTGGAGTTTCAGCTTCAGCATTAGTCCTTCCAATGAATATTCAGGACTGATTTCCTTTAGGATGGAGTGGTTGGATCTCCTTGCCATCCTAGGGACTCCCAAGAGTCTTATCCAACACCACAGTTCAAAAGCAGTTTTAGTAAGCTCTGGGAGTTGGTGATGGACAGGGGAGCCAGGTGTGCTGCAGTCCATGGGGTTGCAAAGAGTCACATACAACTAAGCGACTGAACTGAACTGAATTTAGAATTAAGCATATGTGCAGAAGTCATAGAAGAAAAACTAGACATCACATTTTTTTAAAAATATTATGTTTCAGAGGACACCATCAAGAAAGTGAAAAGACAACTTACAGTGCAGTAGAAAAATCATGTTAAAATATATCTGATAATGGAGTTGTATCTAGAATATGTTTTTAAAAATCCTTAAAGCTTGAAAACAAAAAGGCAGTCCAATTAAAACATTAACAAAAGACTTGAAAACAACATTTCTGCAAAGAAGGTAGGTAAGTGAGCAAAAAACACATCAAAAGATGCTTAATGTAATTAGTCATCAGGGAAATTAAAATTGAATCAAAAATTTTGTGTTGATCAAAAAAATTTGAGTTTTTTCCATGCCATCTTGTGGAAAAACTCAAACAAGCTTTTTTGGCCAACCCATAATATACCACTTCACTTACACTGTGATAGCTACAATCAAAAAGTCAGATCATAAAAAGTACGGCTGAGGATGTGGAAAAATCAAAACATTCATATACTAGTGCTTTGGATACAATCTGACATTTAATTGTTTAAACATACTGTTACCATATGACCCAATAATTCCACACCTAGAGAATTTAAAATACATATCCACATAAAAAAAACTATGTGAACATTCTTAGCAGCACTATTCTTTGTAACCAAAAAGTAGAACAATATAAACATCCATCATCTGACAAATAAAATGTGATATATAAATCAGAGAAATAAAATATATATTCATATAATAGAATATTTGATAAAAAGAAACAGAGTACATGCTACAACATGGAAGCTGCCCACAAAGGAACACTAATTCCATTTACATTAATTGTCTAGAATAGGCAATATTTAAGGATATAAAGTAGATCAATAGTTGCTTGGTGCTGGTGCTCTGGTGGAAACATTTGGGATGTTTGCTGTTGTTTTGTGAGATAGTGAAAAATGGCCACAAGGAGACCAGGGGAGAGACCCAGTATGAAAAATAGTTTATCATATTCATAGGTCCTAGAGACAGGAGGTACGACACACCAGGCAGGGCAACATGGGGTAGCCACTAGGGTGATCAGGAGGCAGAAGTGAGGGGAAGGTTTAGACCACAGCCTTTATTGGAGTTTTCCAGAAAGCCAAGATGAGGCAGAGTGAAGATATTAGAATTGACCTAGTTTGAATAATTTCTATGATTTTTGGGCAAGTTGCCTGGTACATAGCCCCAGGATGATTAAGGCAATAGTGTATTGCCTCCTGGGGTATGCAGACCAAATAGAGGAGGTGTCACCCTGAATTGGTTACTTAGCATATCAAAAGTATGTTCATAACAGGGGCCTGGACCCTTTGCTATCTCTAAGGATTGGGTAACCTAGGAAGGGACAGTATCTCCCTAGTCAGAAAAGAATTTTTAAGATGTCAAAAGGTCATAATATACAGAGAATTACACATACACACAGATACAATACAGGGAATAACCACTCATAGGTATAGGGTTTCTTTTTAAAGTGATGAAATAATTTAAACTTGATAGTGATGATAGATCACACTCTATGAATGTGCTAAAAGTCATTGAATTCTACATTTTTTTTTTTAAGTTGAAAATGGCTATTTTAATTTTATAAGAACAATCAACCAAATTTGAAATTTTATATACACTTTCATCTAAAATGAAATGAAAATGAATTATAGAAGCATTGTTGTTTTTTTTTTTTTTTTTTTTTTTATAAATTTATTTATTTTACTTGGGGGCTAATTACTTTACAATATTGTAATAGTTTTTGCCATACATTGACAAGAATCAGCCATGGGTTTACATGTGTTCCCCTTCCCGAACCCCCCACCCACCTCCCTCCCCCTCCCATCCCTCTGGATCATCCCACTGCCCCGGCCCCGAGCCCTTGTCACATGCATCGAACATGGAATGGTGCTCTGTTTCACATATGACAATACACATGTCTCAATGCCATTCTCCCAGAACGTCCCACCCTCACCTTCTCCCTCAGAGTCCATAAAATTGTTCCATGCATCTGTGTCTCTCATTCTGTCCCGCATATAGGGTTATCGTTACCATCTTTCAGATTCCATATATATGCATTAGTATACTGTATTGTTGTTTTTCTTTCTGGCTTACTTCACTCTGTATAATGGGCTCCAGTTTCATCCATCTCAGTAGAACCGGTTCAAATGTATTTTTTTTAATGGCTGAGTAATATTCCATTGTGTATATGTACCACAGCTTCCTTATCCATTCATCTGCTGATGGACATCTAGGTTGCTTCCATGTCCTGGCTATTGTAAACAGTGCTGCGATGAACATTGGGGTACACGCGTCTCTTTCAATTCTGGTTTCCTCGGTGTGTATGCCCAGCAGTGGGATTGCTGGGTCATATGGCAGTTCTATTCCCAGTTTTTTAAGGAATCTCCACACTGTTCTCCATAGTGGCTGTACTAGTTTGCATTCCCACCAACAGTGTAAGAGGGTTCCCTTTTCTCCACACCCTCTCCAGCATTTATTGCTTGTAGACTTTTGGATAGCAGCCATTCTGACTGGTGTGAAATGATACCTCATTGTGGTTTTGATTTGCATTTCTCTAATAATGAGTGATGTTGAGCATCTTTTCATGTGTTTGTTAGCCATCTGTATGTCTTCTTTGGAGAAATGTCTGTTTAGTTCTTTGGCCCATTTTTTGATTGGGTCATTTATTTTTCGGGAATTCAGCTGCAGAAGTTGCTTGTATATTTTTGAGATTAATTGTTTGTCTGTTGCTTCATTTGCTATTATTTTCTCCCATTCTGAAGGCTGTCTTTTCACCTTGTTTATAGTTTCCTTTGTTGTGCAAAAGCTTTTAATTTTAATTAGGTCCCATTTGTTTATTTTTGCTTTTATTTCCAATATTCTGGGAGGTGGGTCATGGAGGATCCTGCTGTGATTTATGTCGGAGAGTGTTTTGCCTATGTTTTCCTCTAGGAGTTTTATTGTTTCTGGTCTTACGTTTAGATCTTTAATCCATTTTGAGTTTATTTTTGTGTACGGTGTTAGGAAGTGTTCTAGTTTCATTCTTTTACAAGTGGTTGACCAGTTTTCCCAGCACCACTTGTTAAAGAGGTTGTCTTTTCTCCATTGTATATTCTTGCCTCCTTTGTCGAAGATAAGGTGTCCATATGTGCGTGGGTTTATCTCTGGGCTTTCTATTTTGTTCCATTGATCTATATTTCTATCTTTGTGCCAGTACCATACTGTCTTGATGACTGTGGCTTTGTAGTAGAGTCTGAAGTCAGGCAGGTTGATTCCTCCAGTTCCATTCTTCTTCCTCAAGATTGCTTTGGCTATTCGAGGTTTCTTATATTTCCATACAAATTGTGAGATGATTTGTTCTAGTTCTGTGAAAAATACCATTGGTAGCTTGATAGGGATTGCATTGAATCTGTAGATTGCTTTGGGTAGAATACTCATTTTCACTATATTAATTCTTCCAATCCATGAACACGGTATATTTCTCCATCTGTTTGTGTCCTCTTTGATTTCTTTCATCAGTGTTTTATAGTTTTCTATATATAAGTCTTTTGTTTCTTTAGGTAGATATATTCCTAAGTATTTTATTCTTTTTGATGCAATGGTGAATGGTATTGTTTCCTTAATTTCTCTTTCTGTTTTCTCATTATTGGAGTATAGGAATGCAAGGGATTTCTGTGTGTTAATTTTATATCCTGCAACTTTACTATATTCATTGATCAACTCTAGTAATTTTCTAGTAGAGTCTTTAGGGTTTTCTATGTAGAGGATCATGTCATCTGCAAACAGTGAGAGTTTTACTTCTTCTTTTCCTATCTGTATTCCTTTTATTTCTTTTTCAGCTCTGATTGCTGTGGCCAAAACTTCCAAAACTATGTTGAATAGTAGTGGTGAAAGTGGGCATCCTTGCCTTGTTCCTGACTTTGGGGGAAATGCTTTCAGTATTTCACCATTGAGGATGATGTTTGCTGTGGGTTTGTCATATATAGCTTTTATTATGTTGAGATATGTTCCTTCTATTCCTGCTTTCTGGAGGGTTTTAATCATAAATGGATGCTGAATTTTGTCAAAGGCTTTTTCTGCATCTATTGAGATAACCGTATGGTTTTTTTCTTTCAATTTGTTAATGTGGTGTATTACATTGATTGATTTGCGGATGTTAAAAAAACCTTGCATTCCTGGGATAAAGCCCACTTGGTCATGATGTATGATCTTTTTAATATGATGTTGGATTCTGTTTGCTAGAATTTTATTAAGGATTTTTGCATCTATGTTCATCAGTGATATTGGCCTGTAGTTTTCCTTTTTTGTGACATCTTTGTCTGGTTTTGGAATTAGGGTGATGGTGGCCTCATAGAATGAGTTTGGAAGTTTACCATCTTCTGCAATTTTCTGGAAGAGTTTGAGTAAGATAGGTGTTAGCTCTTCTCTAAATTTTTGGTAGAATTCCGCTGTGAAGCCGTCTGGTCCTGGGCTTTTGTTTGCTGGAAGATTTCTGATTACAGTTTCGATTTCCGTGCTTGTGATGGGTCTGTTAAGATCTTCTGTTTCTTCATGGTTCAGTTTTGGAAAGTTATACTTTTCTAAGAATTTGTCCATTTCTTCCAAGTTGTCCATTTTATTGGCATATAGCTGTTGGTAGTAGTCTCTTATGATCCTTTGTATTTCTGTGGAGTCTGTTGTGATCTCTCCATTTTCATTTCTAATTTTGTTGATCTGATTCTTCTCCCTTTGTTTCTTGATGAGTCTGGCTAATGGCTTATCAATTTTGTTTATCTTCTCGAAAAACCAGCTTTTAGTTTTGTTGATTTTTGCTATGGTCTCTTTTGTTTCTTTTGCATTTATTTCTGCCCTAATTTTTAAGATTTCTTTCCTTCTACTGACCCTGGGGTTTTTCATTTCTTCCTTCTCTAGTTGCTTTAGGTGTAGAGTTAGTTGATTTATTTGATTTTTTTCTTGTTTCTTGAGGTACGCCTGTATTGCTATGAACCTTCCCCTTAGTATTGCTTTTACAGTGTCCCATAGGTTTTGGGTTGTTGTGTTTTCATTTTCATTCGTTTCTATGCATAATTTTATTTCTTTTTTGATTTCTTCTGTGATTTGTTGGTTATTCAGAAGCGTGTTGTTTAGCCTCCATATGTTGGAACTTTTAATAGTTTTTTTCCTGTAATTGAGGTCTAATCTTACTGCATTGTGGTCAGAGAAGATGGCTGGGATGATTTCAATTTTTTTGAATTTACCAAGGCTAGATTTATGGCCCAGGATGTGATCTATCCTGGAGAAAGTTCCATGTGCACTTGAGAAAAAGGTAAAATTGATTGTTTTGGGGTGGAAACTCCTGTAAATATCAATTAAATCTAATTTGTCTATTGTATCATTTAAAGTTTGTGTTTCCTTGTTAATTTTCTGTTTAGTTGATCTATCCATATGCGTGAGTGGAGTATTAAAGTCTCCCACTATTATTGTGTTATTGTTAATTTCCCCTTTCATACTTGTTAGTATTTGCCTTATATATTGTGGTGCTCCTATGTTGGGTGCATATATATTTATAATTGTTACGTCTTCTTCTTGAATTGATCCTTTGATCTTTATGTAGTGTCCTTCTTTGTCCCTTTTCACATCCTTTATTTTAAAGTCTATTTTATCTGAAATGAGTATTGCGACTCCTGCTTTCTTTTGGTCTCCGTTTGCATGGAATATGTTTTTCCATCCTTTCACTTTCAGCCTGTGTGTGTCCCTAGTTTTGAGGTGGGTCTCTTGTAGACAGCATATATAGGGGTCTTGTTTTTGTATCCATTCAGCAACCCTTTGCCTTTTGGTTGGGGCATTCAACCCATTTACATTTAAGGTAATTATTGATAAGTATGATCCCGTTGCCATTTACTTTGTTGTTTTGAGTTCGTGTTGAAACATCCTTTCTGTGTTTCCTGTTTAGAGAAGATCCTTTAGCATTTGCTGGAGAGCTGGTTTGGTGGTGCTGAATTCCCTCAGCTCTTGCTTGTCTGTAAAGCTTTTGAATTCTCCTTCATATCTGAATGAGATCCTTGCTGGGTACAGTAATCTGGGTTGTAGATTATTCTCTTTCATTACTTTAAGTATGTCCTGACATTCCCTTCTAGCCTGAAGGGTTTCTATTGAAAGATCAGCTGTTATCCTTATGGGGATCCCCTTGTGTGTTATTTGTTGTTTTTCCCTTGCTGCTTTTAATATTTGTTCTTTGTGTTTGATCTTTGTTAATTTGATTAATATGTGTCTTGGGGTGTTTCGCCTTGGGTTTATCCTGTTTGGAACTCTCTGGGTTTCTTGGACTTCTGTGACTATTTCTTTCCTCAATTTAGGGAAATTCTCAACTATTATCTCCTCGAGTATTTTTTCATGGCCTTTCCTTTTATCTTCTTCTTCTGGGACTCCTATGATTCGAATGTTGGGGCGTTTCATATTGTCCCAGAGGTCCCGGAGGTTTTCCTCATTTCTTTTGATTCTTTTTTCTTTTTTCCTCTCTGCTTCGTTTATTTCCATCATTCTATCTTCTACCTCACTTATCCTATCTTCTGCCTCCGTTATTCTACTGTTGGTTCCCTCCAGAGTGTCTTTTATCTCCTTTATTTCATTATTCATTCTATATTGATTCCTTTTTATTTCTTCTAAGTCCTTGATAAACATTTCTTGCATCTTCTCAATCTTTGTCTCCAGGCTATTTATCTGTAACTCCATTTTGCTTTCAAGATTTTGGATCATTTTTATTATCCTTATTCTAAATTCTTTTTCGGATAGATTCCCTATCTCCTCCTCTTTTGTTTGGCTTTGTGGGCATTTCTCATTTTCCTTTACTTGCTGAGTATTTCTCTGCCTTTTCATCTTGTTTAGATTGCTGTGTTAGGCGTGGCCCTTCTGTATTCTGGTAGTATGAAGTTCCTCTTTGTTGTGGAGGTTCCTCACTGCGGTTGGGGTTGGACAGGTGGCTTGTCAAGGTTTCCTGGTTGGGGGAGCTTGTGTCGGTGTTCTGGTGGGTGGAGCTGGATTTCTGCTCTCTTGAGTGTAATGGAGTGACCAGTATTAATTTTTGAGATGTCTATGGATTTGGTGTGCCTCTGGGCAGCCTGTATATTGATGCTCAGGTCTATGTTCCTGCGTTGCTGGAGAATTTGCGTGGTATGTTTTGCTCTGGAACTTATTATCTCTTGGGTGGAGCTTGGTTTCAGTGAATTTATGGAGGCTATTGGATGGTCTCTTATTAATTAATGTTTCCCCTGGCTTTCAGTCTTATTCTTGCAGTAGCCTCAAGACTTCTCCTTCCATACAGCCTCAATAATAAAACTTTTAGGTTAATGGTGAAAAGATTCTCCACAGTGAGGGATACCCAGAAAGGTTCACTGAGTTACATGGAGAGATGAGGTGGGGGGGGTGGGTTGAAGTGACCAGGAGGGGAAGAGGGGAATTCAAATGTGGAGAGAGCAATCTAGCCAGTAAGCACTTCCCTCTGTGCTTTCCACAGTTTGGAACCCTCAGAGTGATTCACAGAGATACATAGAGAGGGGGGAGGAAGGTAACAGAGGTGAGCATGAGTAGGAAGGGAGGAATTAAGAGGGGAGAGAGATATCTGGGCAGTATCCTGTTCCTGAAGTGTTCTCCGGTACCCAGAACACCCTCAGAGATTCACAGAATTGGGTTGAGAAGAGAAGGAGGAGGGTGGGAGATAGAGGTTCCCTGGGGGAGAAGAAAGAGCATCAATAGGGGGAGAGAGTGATCAGGCCAGTGATCACACTCCTGAGTAAAAATGGGTCCTAAAGATTGGGTTCTTAAATGTACAAAGTTGATATCAAATATGTAAAACACAGATTAAAAATCTAGAGTAGAGGTTAGACTCTTATAAAACTTACAATCTAAAAAAAAAAAAAAAAAGAAAAAAGGGAACAGTGTAAAAAGAAAAAAAAAACAGTAAAACAGTAAAAAAAGAAACAGTAAAAAAATGTAGAACAGGAAAAAAACATTAAAAAAAAAAACACAAAAGGTATAAGATATATGTATGTAGTTTGCTTCAAAAATAGGGGTTTTTTTTTTTTTTGCAAGTTAATAGTGGGTTATGAAAATGAAAGTTAAAGGTGTAATAGAGGACTTGAAGAAAAAGGAAAGAAGAGAAAAAAAAAAAATTTTAATTAAAAAAAAAAATTAAAAAAAAATTAAAAAAAATAATAATAGTAAAAAATATATATATCCCAGACTTTCTCTGGAGCTGTTGTGAGCAGTGTGGGATCTGCTCAGTTTTAGATAGATCCTTATTCCTGCTTATACTTTTCAAGATCTGTAGGTCCTTTTTAATGCAGTCGGTATTAGCTACAGGGATCTTAATCTGTTGGCCTGTCCCTTCCAAAGCACTTCCCTCTGTTTATTTGGCTTCTGTTTGGAGATCTCTTCAGTATCTAATTTCCGCCCTGCAACAAAGCGGTGGAGGTGATCTCTTTAGGTTCGCTTGTTCAATCGTGCTGTGGGGAGGAAGGAACACTGCAATTCTGGCGTGTGTGTGGTAAGCTCGCAGTGTCTCGGCCGCACTGGGTTCGCCCCCGCTCACGGCGTGTGTGCTTTCCCCGTCTACCCTGCTCAGGCTTCAGGTTACTCGGCCGGGGAGCGGGCCCTGAGCTGCGTGCACTTCCCAGGACTAAGCCGCTCAGGTTCAGGCTCCCGGTTACTCCACAAAGGCGCAGACTCGATTTTGCCCGCGGCTTGTGCCATTCCTGGTCGGAGCTGCCCAGGCGGCCAGGAGTTTGGCGAGGGCGCTGTCCCCTGTTGGGGCGGTGCGGCTTATCACCTCCCTGGTCCCCGCCTCGGTTTACGGGCGCGCCCGGCTCCGGTGTGCTTTGTGTCGGTTCTGGGGAGCTGGTCTCTGGCTGCGACCCTCCCGGCTGCTGTCGACCCTCCGGGATCTCAGGCAGTCTTTGCTTAAAAACTGGGAGCCTGTTTGCAGTTTGGTAGGGGGTGCCCTCTCTGGAGCCGAGTTTGCCCCTTTCCGGCTCTGGCGGGCCCCGCCTGCCCGCTGTGTCCGGCGGGGGATGGCGCAGTCCGCAGCCGGCTAGCTCTCCTCTGGTATCGCTCAGTCCTTTGTTCTGTGAGCGGGCCGGCAGTGCCTTAGAGTTGGGCTTTTCGCGGGATAGTTCTCTCTCTCTCTCGCTGTCCCACAGTTTAGGTTACTATCTCACGTTAGCTCCCTCAGATTGCCCTCGGGGCACTCGGGCCCGGTCCTTACCCTAGGCAATGCCGCCCGCTCCTCTCCGTTCAGCCCCCACTTGCTGGTGGCGGATGATGCGAGCGTCTGGGGTTCTTTGCTGGGAGTTGCTTTAGGCACGTAATCTGTCGATTTTATTTATTTTTTCCTCCCAGTTACGTTGCCCTCCGAGATAAAAAATCCTCCCCCACACCCGCCGGTGAGAGGGTTTCCTGGTGCTTGGAAATTCCTCCTCTTTTACGACTCCCTCCCCGGGACGGGTCTCCGTCCCTAACTCTTTTGTCTCTCTTTTTATCTTTTATAATTTCTCCTACCTCTTTTGAAGATAATGCGCAGTTTTTGTGAAAGCCTGACGTCCTCAGCCAGCCTTCAGAAGTAGTTTTGTGAAGTTTGGTCAGCGTTCAGATGTTCTTTCGATAAATTTGTGGAGGAGAGAGTGGTCTCCCCGTCCTATTCCTCCGCCATCTTCTGCTCTCCCCCTGAATTGTACATTTTAAATGGGTGAAATGTATGATACATTGCATTATATCTCTTTAAAGCTGTTTTTAAAAAGTATGCTAAACAGTTTTGGTTTAAAACCAGGCTTTGCTACCTAGCAGCTTTGTAGCTCTTTACAAGTAATAATCACATTAAGCCTCAGTTTTCCCTTTTATGAAATGAGTATCAGCATCATTACCATCATCATCATCATCTCTACCACATGCAATTCTTATAAGGGTTATTTGACATAACATTTGTAAAGTGGTAAGCATGGCATCATGCATAAAACAATTAACAAAGTATTTTCTTTGGGCATCAGTTTCCTTATGTACATAGTTAAAGATTTGTACTAAATAGATTTGAAGTTTTCTTTAGAGTTTTAATTAACAATTACATGATTCAAACCATAAATATACTACATTTATATAAGAATATCATTGATCAATATATTTCACAAAGCAATCTATATTTTAATGTTATTGAAAATTAAATTAATATTTTAGTCCAATAAGTCATGCTTATAAAAAATGATTTTACTGCTGAACTTCTCAAGGCTTTTTTGGTGGCTCAGCAGTAAAGAATCTGCCTGCAATGCAGGAGATGTGGGTTTGATTTTTGGCTTGGGAAGATCCCCTGCAGGAGGAAATGGCAACCCACTCCAGTATTCTTACCTGGAGAATCTCATGGACAGAGAAGTCTGGCAGGCTACAGTCCATGAGGTCACAAAGAGTCAGACATGACTGAGCACAGCTATCTATCTACCTGTCTTCTCAAGGCTACAGAATATTTATTATGTGTTTTATTATTATTATTATTATCATTATTTTGCTACATCATGTGGGCATGCGGGATCTCAGTTCCCTGACTAGGGATTGAATTCATGCCCCTTGCAGTGGAAACATGGAGTCTTAACCACTGGACTGCCAGGGCAGTTCACAAACATCATTTTCAAACCTGAAATACTAAGGGGTGCCATTTAGGCAAATAATGACCAAAATTTTATTCTCTGTTCTGCTACAATTACAACCGTAGATATCATAATCTTGTAGTTGTTATTAATAGTAAATTTAATTATTATTTTACTATTTATAAAAAATTGTGCTCAGAAAATATTTAAACTGTACATTCTAAAAGAACATTTTGTTTTTACATGAAAACTAATATTTATTTACCAAACATGTATAAAGCAAAACAAAACATGGAGCATGTGTTAACTTAAACTGCTAGAATAATTTGAGTCCCAGGGCCATATATGTAACAGGGTTTTCTAGGCAATAATCAAAAAATTGGAAAGGTCCTGTAACACTGAGGCATTTGGAATTCATCATCACTTTATAACTGTGAAAAACAGGAAGTGGTTGCTCATTCTGTGATACCCTCAAAGCAATATTTCCCACAATACAATTTGAGATGATTTTAAATGCTTAATTAGTGGGTAGAAATTTGGTCAATGGAGAGATCAGTGAAGCAGCCACACAAGAAATAAAAGCACATCTTCTGATTGTGCTCCACAGGATTTCAGAGTTTCGAGTCTTTGACTGGGAAGGAGACTCTTTGAAGAAAGCATGCTCATAGAGGAGAAATTTAATGCCTTCCTCTCTATGTTCCAGAGTATCACATTCTGGGGCTGGAACAATACCACAAATCAGAAGCAATAAGTAATGGTAGGAAAGGCAAATGATTTCAGACTTGAGACAGGTAAATGAGTAAATCTGGAAGGTTATAAAATATTAGAGAGTGGTGAGGAACTTTACATGCACCATGCAAAGATATTCAAATTCTAGAGACTTTTAAAATCACTGTGGGGACCAAAGTAAATTACTTGAATTTAGTTCATTTTCTGCCAGTAGAAGCCTCTGTCAACTAAACTCACAGAAGGATTGTGAAATATGATTTAGCCTGAACTTTTTTCTAGCTAAACACAAGAATTTTGAGAAATGCAAATAACAGTGAAAATTAATATGAGTTTTGGTGCTTGTGCTATAAACAGGAGATCGTCCTATGCAAAATTTGAAATAGGATAATATTCTTTTATCCATTTATCCTCCTTTCTTCTTCTTCTTTTTCTTCCATTCTACCTTCTTCTCCTCTCTACCTATCCTTTTTACCTACCAAAACCTATTTTCTCAGGCAACTTCCATGTCCACTCCCTTATTTCTCTTTTCACTCTTCCCTTGACTCTTAGAATCCTGTGGGAGTGTCTGATTAGTTAGTTAGTATGCAAATAACACCACCTTTCCAATCTAAACCTCTGATGTCTTGTACAAAGAGGAGTGGGTAATGTGTTAAAATTCTGGACCATGGAGTTTAGTTGAAAGTGAAAGTGTTAGTTAATCAGTCCTGTTTGACTCTTTGTGACCCCATGGACTGTAGCTCGCCAGGCTCCTCTGTCCATGGAATTCTCCATGCAAGAATATTGGAGTGGGTAGCCATTCCCTTCTCCAGGGTATCTTTCTGAACCAGGGTTCAAACAGAGGTCTCCTACATTGCAGGTGAATTCTTTATCATCTGAGCCTCCAGGGAAGCCAGGAAGTTTAGTTAGGGGAGTACTTATTCAGTGTTTTAAAAGAGTCATATATTTAACCTGTGATGATGGCTAGAATGACACAGGAGTTGAGGGAAGGGATTGGAAAGACATCTTGTAACATTGCATATTATGCTCTGCATTATTTTAAAATTTACTGACTATTTACCTATACAAAATCTAGAAAAACTTAGGAGAAAAATGGAGAAAGCTTCACTTAAACAATACATTTGAAAGGTGGAAAACGTGTAATTTTCACTTTTTTTTTCAGTAGTCAACCACACTTTGCCACAATTAAAGCCAATCTAGATAATTGTTTGCTTGTCATATGTTACAGGGTAAGTAAGATCAAAGTTCTATAGTAAGAAAATCATAATTCATAAGATTTTCATACAAAAGTAAGAACAAATAACAGATTAGAAGATTCATATACTTATGTGAGTGTACAAAAAAATTGTGGCCAAGTGATCAATGACATAAGATGTATCTATAGACATGGGTAACATTTTAACATAGCCCTCTCTTTTATGTTTCTACACTATTTTTCATATCAGGTACCCTTAGATAAAATGTTATGTCTGTAATGTCTTAAGTAAATTATATAATTGTTGAATGTTTCAGAAATTAAGTCAATTTTAACTTAAATAAATTAATCATCAAGGAAATATTTTATTTCCATATTTTTAATTTTAAAAATCTAAAAGGAAAAGATATTTTGTTGATAGAATGATCAGGATCAATTGACAGAATTTTTGTTACTGCAAAATTAAAATTAGGAATTTAGTCAAATTTTACTTTATAACTAAGTAAAATTTGCCTAATGGCAAATTAAGAAAATGAGAACACTGGAGAGAAAATGTCCTTTAAATATCAGTGAAATGGTATCTCAATAACAAATTAACTGGTAACTATTGGGTACTAAGTAGATTTCAAAAAGGTGGTGTAAATGTATAGTCACATATATGCATGAAAACACACACACAGAGA
Source organism: Giraffa tippelskirchi (assembly GCF_054371585.1). Taxonomy (NCBI): domain Eukaryota; kingdom Metazoa; phylum Chordata; class Mammalia; order Artiodactyla; family Giraffidae; genus Giraffa; species Giraffa tippelskirchi. The sequence continues at coordinate 69,479,001 of NC_137289.1, forward strand.
GCTATTTTAATAGCAATTAATTGGACTTTTTGAAAAATACTTGTGAGGCCTTTATGATAGACTTTTCTAATGCAGTTAGTAGTTATTGTATTTTAATTTAAATATTTATATGTTTAAGGCAAATATATTAGAAAGAATAATTGCCAGAAGAGATTTTGTTCTGTGCTCATTTCTGCAGACATCTTTCTAACGACAAACACACTTCTTTCAGAAGAGCTGCTAGCCTTCAGTTCTGTTATAATATTTATTCTTATACATGATTGCAAGGTGGTGAGAAGCAAGTATTATAATAACTCCATTATAAATTAATTTCACAGGTGCACTCAAAAGATAGACTAAAGGAACATGGAAAAGGATACTGAGATTGTAGATACCAGATAGAGATTTAAATAAGCCAAAAAATTGGTTTTTTAGATCTTGAATCTAGAGAGTTTTCCATGAGGAAGGACAAGCATGGAAACCAGCAGAAATGACTTGTTAAAAACACAGTGTTTAAAGAGAAACAAAGGTTACAGATGTCCTGACATTATGTGCCAGCTTTTAATCACAAGATTTTTGAAACCTAAGCAAACATATAGTTTTAGCAATTTAGAAAATTCCTTCAAATGCATATTATTTTGCAATCTAAAATAATTTTATGAAGAGTATGACTTTATATAAATTCTTTAATCCTTTGGGAGTCTTAAGGAGCACAGAGGAGTCTGACCTTTGAGCTTCTTTTACACTGGCCTAGGAAGATTATCCTATCACTCGGTACAGATAGAACTTCTTCCCCCAGTGATAAAGAAACATTACTTTGTACCTTGTACCATTTTAAAACCATGTAGGAAAAACAAGGGCATTAATCAGAACAGAAGATTTTAAATATTCATGAACTAGTTTGGATGGAACAATACAACTTTATTAAGCATTCTTGTGCTCCTGTGAAAACACAATGTCCCTTTCATGATACTATCACACCATTTCTGCTGTGAGACTCATTTACTTCATTGCTTAATATTAAGACTTATTTCTTAGACTAGTATTCAAGGCTTTTTATATACTCTCTTACTCATCCTGTCTCTCACTATTACCATTGAAAGCTCTTTGTTCTAGTCAAATAAAATATAATTGGTATTAACCCCAAAGCTTAACTTTTTTTCAGAATACATTTCCTCTCCTTTACCAAATTTTTCTGTAGTATCTTCTAGTACTTCTTTATGCACCTAACATTCTAGCAGTGAATGAAATACTACCTTGTAGGATATATATTATTTTCAATAATTATGCTTGTTTCTTTACCTGTCTTTTATAACCTTGAGACAGATGTCCTTGTATTATAATTTCTTTTGGTTTTTCTATCATCTATCATTGTGATCATTATATAAATATTCAAGATACTTAAATTGAATCTGAACTCAATGTTTGCTTTATCATATATAATCAATGATTTGGGGAAATTGAAATTAACCTAGCTTAGGAATCAAAAACCTCCATATGTGATTTGTTTACTATGTTATTAACATGACAGTTTTGTTGGAATAGTAATGTTGAAACTTTTACATTCTCTTCTATGCAGATCAGTGCTGCTTACTTAGTGGGTGTGGACATGATTTTATATAATACATACAGCTAGAATATGATCACTTAATAACAGACTCAGGAAAAGCAACATTCAGCAATTGGGACAAACCGTCTTAACTTTCTGCCTCTCCTTCAACAGTTGTTCAGGTGCCTGCCTTACTTCATCAGTTGGAAATGACAAGACATGACTGTTTAAACTTACAAACTTATTGTTTAAACAAACAATGTTACATGTTAACATTTGGAAATTTTTAATGTCCAATCTTTTGACTAGTTGTAAGTATTAGAGTCCTTATGCCTAGAAATTGACTTAAGTTCTTCCATGAGAATGCCTATGATAAAACAGTTTTCTGTTTTTTTTTTTCTGGGATGAATTTAAAGGGGCATTAAAGTCAGTTTTAATCAATATTTAATTTGCCTTAAGACCTCAAGGTAAGGAGATGAAAGGAAGTCAATGAAGCAAGAACGGACGGAGTTGGACACACTAGCTCTCATTGTGGTTTAAACAGCAGAATGGGAAAGTGTGTCAAAATTAAGAGTATAAAAGTTTAGAAAATGATTTTTTGTACAAATCAGTGCATAGAGAGGGCAATAGGAAGATATTAAACAGGAGATACCAACATGTGTTGAAATAGTTCAATTTAAATATTTTAAATTTTTTTTTTCCAGAAAAACATCTATTTCTGCTTTATTGACTATGCCAAAGCCTTTGACTGTGTGGATCACAATAAACTGTGGAAAATTCTGAAAGAGATGGGAATACCAGACCATGCGACCTGCCTCTTGAGAAGCCTGTATGCAGGTCAGGAAGCAACAGTTAGAACCGATTCAAATGTATTTTTTTTAACGGCTGAGTAATATTCCATTGTGTATATGTACCACAGCTGCCTTATCCATTCGTCTGCTGATGGACATCTAGGTTGCTTCCATGTCCTGGCTATTGTAAACAGTTCTGCGATGAACATTGGGGTACACGCGTCTCTTTCAATTCTGGTTTCCTCGGTGTATATGCCCAGCAGTGGGATTGCTGGGTCATATGGCAGTTCTATTCCCAGTTTTTTAAGGAATCTCCACACTGTTCTCCATAGTGGCTGTACTAGTTTGCATTCCCACCAACAGTGTAAGAGGGTTCCCTTTTCTCCACACCCTCTCCAGCATTTATTGCTTGTAGTCTTTTGGATAGCAGCCATTCTGACTGGTGTGAAATGATACCTCATTGTGGTTTTGATTTGCATTTCTCTAATAATGAGTGATGTTGAGCATCTTTTCATGTGTTTGTTAGCCATCTGTATGTCCGGCGGGTGTGGGGGAAGATTTCTTATTTTAAATATTTGAAAGCATGATTAAACAAAGAAATTAAGTAGATAAAATCAAAGGAGTGGAACTCTATTTTCAAAACTTTTTGGTTAACTTTTCTTCTCAAGCATGCTGCAAAGCAGAATAGATGGATGAAACATGGTCTAGTACCAGACCAAATAAGCAAGAAGTTATATTCATAGAAAGAAAATTGTTTGGAATGTGACCTGGACAGTGAGGTTATATCTATTCTTACATGAAGTTCTGTCTTAATTTAATGCTTAGAAGAAATTCAGACATGAGTATAGTTTAATTTATTTTGCTGACTCTAAGAAGATAGGAGAGGACTAACTCAAAGAGAAGAGTAGCTTTTATATGTAGCCTCCTCAATGATTGGGGACAAAGTATTTTGGATTAATTGATGCCATTATATGAATTCATGATTTTGTGTTAAGGGGGAATTAGATTAAGGTAAAACTGATAGTTGAAAGCATAAATTTAATTCTTAAAAATAATTTAAAAGGATAGAAAGCATTTCCCTTTTATAGTGAAAATAATCATGGGATAAAAAATAGTTATCAAACTCAATTTTGCAAGGTGAACAAGTCATAGAATTCTATTGCAAAACAATGTGGATATATTTAACACTATTGTGCTATACAATTAAAAATGGTTAAGATGAAAAATGTAATGTTATGTGTGTTTTAACCACAAGAAAAATACAATATATTAAAAAATAAATACCAAGGATGCTGAAGATATTGGGAAAAACTGAGAAGAGGTATTGTAGGCTGAACATAGCTGGGGGCAAACTCAGATATGGACTTTTCCATTTGAGTCAAATATTTGAAAATAAATCATACATAATGATACAAAATTATTAAAGGAAAAAAAAATTTAGCAATGAACTAACTTTTTAAAGGAACTTTTGTTCTACCATTCTTAAATACATATATATGAATTCTTGGTCTAAGTTTATATAATTAAAACTGCTAACTATACATATGCCCATTTGTTTATGTCATAATAAATTTTCTTAAGCTAAGAAAATACAGATTAAACCTATTTTAATTTTACTTAAAACTTTTTAAATTTATTGAAGTATAGATTTAGTGTTATTTTTATTTCTGTGTACAACAGTGATTCAATTATATATATATGTATTCTTTTTCATATTCTTTTCCATTATGGTTTATCACAGGATATTGAATAGAGTTCCCGGGGTTATGGCCTTGTTGTTTATCCACTGTATATATAATATTTTGCATCTGCTAATCTTAAACTCCCAATCCTCCCCTCACCCATGGCAACCACAAGTCTGTTCTTTATGTCTGTGTGTTGTTTCTTTTTGGTAGATATGTTCATTTTTGTCGTATTTTAGATTCCATATATAAGTGATACCTTGCGTGTATATGTGCTAAGTCACTTCAGTCATGTCTGACTCTTTGTGACCCTGTGGACTTGTAGCCCACCATGTTCTTCCATCCATGGTGTTCTCCAGGCAAGAATACTGGAGTGAGTTGCCATGCCCTCCTCCAAGGGATCTTCCTGACCCAGGGATCGAATCCATATCTCTTATGTCTCCTGCATTGGCAGGTGGGTTCTTTACTACTAGCACCACCTGGGAGTGATATAATCTGAGTGATATAATATAACCTGAGTGATATAATATAAAACCATAAACTTTAGACAGGTTGCCAGGATTATTGGAATAATGCAGTTATTTTGAATTCATTTGGTATTTGCTTAAAAGAGACAATGTTTTATATTTTTAATGTAGCATTTTTAAAAACAAAGCAATGATAATTTTCAATTTTTTCCTTCAATTACATCACTGTTTTATTGTCATACTTTATTAATAATGCTATATGTTTCCATGAAATTAAATATATACTACAGGGATGGGCCAGAAGGAAAGGCATGGTCTAGGATGATTATCATCACTTCTCTCCTGTTTCTCTCAGTCAGCTCAGGAGCCGTCCAGTCTCGGGGGAAGCAAAGGGCTGAGAAAGGAGAAAGGAGAGGAAATGGAGGGTGAAGACTTAAAGGTTCTGCTTTCTAGTACCAGAAATCCCACCATGGCTTTCAGGCTCATATTGGAAAACAGATACACCCAAGCCATCATCTGGAGAAGGCAATGGCAACCCACTCCAGTACTCTTGCCTGGAAAATCCCATGGACGGAGGAGCCTGGTAGGCTGCACTCCATGGGGTTGCGAAGAGTCGGACACGACTGAGCGACTTCACTTTCACTTTCACTTCACAGGGATGGGATTGTGTTGCTTGCCAATAACAATATGTGAATGATTTTTTAAGATGAAATTTCTCACTATTTTTGAAATAGATGAGTAGATTGTACAAGCAAGCTGTAGTTGATATCTTCATCAAGAAGGTCAGGGTGTTTCCATCTCAGTCTACTAGGAAATTTTAAGAGAAAGTTACAATAGTGATAACAGTTCAGGGGTCAAATATCTAGAATTCTGGTGTTACTCTGTTATTAGAGTAGACGTGTATTCACCTGAGACATAATTCTCACTTTCAAATATTTGCAGAGGTCTATCTCAGGCTAAAATTATAGAAACCTACCTTTTGGGACCAATGCAATTCAGAGGAAGAAAGAGACAAAACAGTGTTTTTTTGTATTCATAGTAGGCCCTCATTGTTCCAGAAAGAATTATCTGGATGTAGGTAACCCATAGGTTACCCATAAGTAACCCATCCTATGGCATTTAGAGAGGAACCTTTCACCAGCATGTGGCATGGTTTGAATATCATAGTAACACATTGGGGAGGACTGCTCTTAGCAGTTCTGCATTAATCAAAAGAGTTCTGAATTGTTCCGATTCACTGAAAAAAACAGTATTCAGTGATCTGCTTTCTTTTGAGCATGAACAAAGGCTTTTTTCATCTCTGTCAAGGAAAGTGGAAACAGTGTATGTTAGTCTGGAAAAGAAATGGCTTTAATGAATTTCACAAGCTCATAAATCTGGAAGTGACCTTGAGAGGTCAGCTGAACTGCACATTTAGACCACACCTAAGCCAGTCCTGGAGAGATGAGACTCTGCCCAGTCAAATGAGTTCTTGAAATTCTTTGGCAATAGAAAGTAAATGAATTGTGAGATCTTTCTCTCCAAGAATAATATCTCTTGTTTTGTGTGTGGATCCCTGGTTCCTCCTTAGGAAATCAATGAAAATTCTACTTGTTTAAGATTTTATCAAACACAAAGTGGATAAAATATTAACCAACCTTTCTTAAAGCAATATATATTGTAAAAGATTAACTATTAGAAATATTTAAATTAATATGATATTTAGGGGAAACAATAAAGAACATAGCATTGCTTTTATCTTTCCTCAGTTTGTTTTTCATTACTTGATGCTATTTTATAACATATTTAAATTGGGAATAGTGAACTGTGTTATGTTTTTCTCACTTTGGCATTACAGTCATTACTTAATATTATTGCCATTATAGCATTTATGGGTGAATTCAATTTCAAATATATATATATGAAATATGATTCTATTATTTTCTCTTAGAAATGCAAATCACATTTTTTTACCTATCAGCAGAAACCCTGGTTTGAGGTCAATGTTTATAATTTCCTATAGCAAGCCTGCCATAATGCTTTCTTTGGTTCATTACTTACTTTTATACCTTTGGAAGTAAGAATTCTTTTGAGTATGTTAATGTTTTAAGAAGTCAAAGTTATATTTCATTTAAGTAGTAAAAATTACAGTATGAGCATATTGTTTTATATTCTTTAAAATGAATCTCCTTAAATGCCCATTTTTAAAATTTTTATCAAAAAACTTTGTCAAAGGGAATTTGTCCTATTAGAAAACTATCTGAGAAACATTTGTTTAGTATAATGTAACAGTTTTATATTTCAGACCAAGTTCAGAAGACACTAACACATATGCATTTCTTATGAAGCTGCTAGAAATTCCTTATAATATAATACTATTTTTACACATTTGTTGTTGTTGTTCAGTCACTCAGTTATATCCAATTCTTTGCAACCCCATGGACTGCAGCACCCCAGGCTTCCCTGTCCTTCACCATCTCCCGGAGCTTGCTCAAACTCATGTCCATTGAGTCAGTGGTGCCATCCTACTATCTCATCCTCTGTTGTCCCCTTCTCCTTCTGCCTTCAATATTTCCCAGCATCAGGGTCTTTTCCAATGAGTCAGTTCTTCATGTCAGGTGGCCAAAGTATTGGAGTTTCAGCTTCAGCCTCAGTCGTTCCAATGGATATTCAGGACTGATTTCCTTTAGGGTTGACTGGTTTGATCTCCATGAAGTCCAGGGAACTCTCAAGAGTCCTCTCCAACACCACAGTTCAAAAGGATCAATTCTTTGGCACTCAGTTTTCTTTATAGTCCAATTCTCACATCCATACGTGACTACTGGAAAACCATAGCTTTGACTAAACAGACATTTGTTGACAAATGATGTCTCTGCTTTTTAATTTGCGGTTTAGGTTGGTCATAGCTTTTCTTCTAAGGAACAAATGTCTTTTAATTTCATGGAGTAATTTGATTTCTGTAATTATTTTGGAGCCCAAGAAAATAAAGACTCACAGTTTCCATTTTTCCCCCATCTAATTTGGCATGAAGTGAAGAGACTGGATGCCATGATCTTCATTTTTTGAATGTTGAGTTTTAAGCCAGCTTTTTACTCTCCTCTTTCACTTTCATCAAGAGGCTCTTTAGTTCCTCCTCACTTTCTTCCATAAGGGAGTTGTCATCAACGTATAAGAGGTTATTGATATTTCTCCCAGCAATCTTAATTCCAGCTTGTGCTTCCACCAGCCCAGCGTTTCTCATGATGTACTCTGCATATAAGTTAAATAAGCAGGGTGACAATATACAGCCTTGACATATTCCTTTCCCAATTTAGAACCAGCCTGTTGCTCCATGTCTGGTTTTACCTATTGCTTCTTGACCTGCATACAGATTTCTCAGGAGGCAGGTAAGGTGGTCTGATATTCCCATCTCTTTAAGAATTTTCCACAGTTTGTTGTGATCTACACAGTCAAAGGCCTTGGTGTAATCAATAAAGAAAAAGTAGATGAACTTTTGGAATTCTTTTGCTTTTTCGATTATCCAACAGATGTTGGCAATAGGATCGCTGGTTCCTCTGCCTTTTCTTCTTCTTTTTTTTTTTTTAAGTAAATTTATTTATTTTAGTTGGGGGCTAATTACTTTACAATATTGTAGTGGTTTTTGCCATACATTGACATGAATCAGCCATGGGTTTACATGTGTTCCCCATCTTGAACCCCCCTCCCACCTCCCTCCCCATCCCATCCCTCTGGGTTATCCCATTGCCCCAGCCCTGAGCATTTGTCTCATGTATTGAACCTGGAATGGTGTTTTGCTTCAAATATGATAATATACATGTTTCAGTGCTATTCTCTCAGAATGTCCCACCCTCACCTTCTCCCTCAGAGTCCATAAGACTGTTCTATGCATCTGTGTCTCTTATTCTGTCTCACATATAGGGTTTTCGTTACCATCTTTCAAATTCCATATATATGCATTAGTATACTGTATTGGTGTTTTTCTTTCTGGCTTCACTCTGTATAATGGGCTCCAGTTTCATCCATCTCAATAGAACAGATTCAAATGTATTCTTTTTAATGGCTGAGTAATATTCCATTGGGTATATGTACCACAGCTTCCTTATCCATTCATCTGCTGATGGACATCTAGGTTGCTTCCATGTCCTGGCTATTGTAAACAGTGCTGCGATGAACATTGGGGTACACGCGTCTCTTTCAATTCTGGTTTCCTCGGTGTGTATGCCCAGCAGTGGGATTGCTGGGTCATATGGCAGTTCTATTCCCAGTTTTTTAAGGAATCTCCATGCTGTTCTCCATAGTGGCTGTATTAGTTTGCATTCCCACCAACAGTGTAAGAGGGTTCCCTTTTCTCCACACCCTCTCCAGCATTTATTGCTTGTAGACTTTTGGACAGCAGCCATTTTTGACTGGTGTGAAATGGTACCTCATTGTGGTTTTGGTTTGCATTTCTCTAATAATGAGTGATGTTGAGCATCTTTTCATGTGTTTGTTAGCCATCTGTATGTCTTCTTAGGAGAAATGTCTGTTTAGTTCTTTGGCCCTTTTTTTTGATTGGGTCGTTTATTTTTCTGGAATTCAGCTGCAGAAGTTGCTTGTATATTTTTGAGATTAATTGTTTCTCTGTTGCTTCGTTTGCTATTATTTTCTCCCATTCTGAAGGCTGTCTTTTCACCTTGCTTATAGTTTCCTTTGTTGTGCAAAAGCTTTTAATTTTAATTAGGTCCCATTTGTTTATTTTTGCTTTTATTTCCAATATTCTGGGAGGTGGGTCATGGAGGATCCTGCTGTGATTTATGTCAGAGAGTGTTTTGCCTATGTTTTGCTCTAGGAGTTTTATAGTTTCTGGTCTTACATTTAGATCTTTAATCCATTTTGAGTTTATTTTTGTGTATAGTGTCAGAAAGTGTTCTAGTTGTATTCTTTTACAAGTGGTTGACCAGTTTTCCCAGCACCACTTGTTAAAGAGATTGTCTTTTCTCCATTGTATATTCTTGCCTCCTTTGTCGAAGATAAGATGTCCATAGGTGCTTGGATTTATCTCTGGGCTTTCTATTTTGTTCCATTGATCTATATTTCTATCTTTGTGCCAGTACTATACTGTCTTGATGACTGTGGCTTTGTAGTAGAGCCTGAAGTCAGGCAGGTTGATTCCTCCATTTCCATTCTTCTTTCTCAAGATTGCTTTGGCTATTCGAGGTTTCTTATATTTCCATACAAATTGTGAAATGATTTGTTCTAGTTCTGTGAAAAATACCATTGGTAGCTTGATGGGGATTGCATTGAATCTATAGATTGCTTTGGGTAGTATACTCATTTTCACTATATTAATTCTTCCAATCCATGAACATGGTATATTTCTCCATCTGTTTGTGTCCTCTTTGATTTCTTTCATCAGTGTTTTATAGTTTTCTGTATATAAGTCTTTTGTTTCTTTAGATAGATAGATATATTCCTAAGTATTTTATTCTTTTTGTTGCAATTGTGAATGGTATTGTTTCCTTAATTTCTCTTTCTGTTTTCTCATCGTTAGTGTATAGGAATGCAAGGGATTTCTTTGTGTTAATTTTTGTATCCTGCTACTTTACTATATTCATTGATTAGCTCTAGTAATTTTCTGGTAGAATATTTAGGGTTTTTTATGTAGAGGATCATGTCATCTGCAAACAGTGAGAGTTTTACTTCTTCTTTTCCTATCTGGATTCCTTTTATTTCTTTTTCAGTTCTGATTGCTGTGGGCAAAACTTCCAAAACTATGTTGAATAGTAGTGGTGAAAGTGGGCATCCTTGTCTTGTTCCTGACTTTAGGGAAATGCTTTCAATTTTTCACCATTGAGGCTAATGTTTGCTGTGGGTTTGTCATATATAGCTTTTATTATGTTGAGGTATGTTCCTTCTATTCCTGCTTTCTGGAGGGTTTTATCATAAATGGATGTTGAATTTTGTCAAAAGCTTTTTCTGCATCTATTGAGATATTCACGTGGTTTTTATCTTTCAATTTGTTATTGTGGTGTATTACATTGATTGATTTGCAGATGTTAAAGAAACCTTGCATTTCTGGGATAAAGCCCACTTGGTCATGATGTATGATCTTTTTAATATGATGTTGGATTCTGTTTGCTAGAATTTTATTAAGAATTTTTGCACCTATGTTCATCAATGATATTGGCCTGTAGTTTTCTTTTTTTGTGACATCTTTGTCTGGTTTTGGAATTAAGGTGATGTTGGCCTCATAGAATGAGTTCGGAAGTTTACCATCTTCTGCAATTTTCTTGAAGAGTTTGCGTAGGATAGGTGTTAGCTCTTCTCTAAATTTTTGGTAGAATTCAGCTGTGAAGCCGTCTGGTCCTGGGCTTTTGTTTGTTGGAATATTTCTGATTACAGTTTCAATTTCCGTGCTTGTTATGGGTCTGTTAAGATTTTCTATTTCTTCCTGGTTCAGTTTTGGAAAGTTATGCTTTTCTAAGAATTTGTCCATTTCTTCCAAGTTGTCCATTTTGTTGGCATATAGCTGTTGGTAGTAGTCTCTTATGATCCTTTGTATTTCTGTGTAGTCTGTTGTGATCTCTCCATTTTCATTTCTAATTTTGTTGATTTGATTCTTCTCCCTTTGTTTCTTGATGAGTCTGGCTAATGGTTTGTCAGTTTTATTTCCCTTCTCGAAAAAACAGCTTTTGACTTTGTTGGTTTTTGCTATGGTCTCTTTTGTTTCTTTTGCATTTATTTCTGGCCTAATTTTTAAGATTTCTTTCCTTCTACTGACCCTGGGGTTCTTCATTTCTTCCTTTTCTAGTTGCTTTAGGTGTAGAGTTAGGTTATTTCTTTGGCTTTTTTCTTGTTTCTTGAGATGAGCCAGTATTGCTATGAATCTTCCCCTTAGCACTGCTTTTACAGTGTCCCATAGGTTTTGGGTTGTTGTGTTTTCATTTTCATTCATTTCTATGCATATTTTGATTTCTTTTTTGATTTCTTCTGTGATCTGTTGGTTATTCAGGAGCGTGTTGTTTAGCCTCCATATGTTGGAAATTTTAATACTTTTTTTCCCTGTAACTGAGGTCTAATCTTACTGCATTGTGGTCAGAGAAGATGGCTGGGATGATTTCAATTTTTTTGAATTTACCAAGGCTAGATTTATGGCCCAGGATGTGATCTATCCTGGAGAAAGTTCCGTGTGCACTTGAGAAAAAGGTGAAATTGATTGTTTGGGGGTGGAATGTCCTGAAAATATCAATTAAATCTAACTTGTCTATTGTATCTTTTAAAGTTCGGGTTTCCTTGTTAATTTTCTGTTGAGTCGATCTATCCATATGTGTGAGTGGAGTATTAAAGTCTCCCACTATTATTGTGTTATTGTTAATTTCCCCTTTCATAATTGTTAGTATTTGCCTTAAATATTGTATTGCTTCTATTTTGGGTGCATATATATTTATAATTGTTATATCTTCTTCTTGGATTGATCCTTTGATCATTATGTAGTGTCCTTCTTTGTCTCTTTTCACAGCCTTTATTTTAAAGTCTATTTTATCTGAAATGAGTATTGCGACTCCTGCTTTCTTTTGGTCTCCGTTTGCATGAAATATCTTTTCTCAGCCCTTCACTTTCAGTCTGTATGTGTCCCTAGTTTTGAGGTGGGTCTCTTGTAGACGGCATATATAGGGGTCTTGTTTTTGTATCCATTCAGCCAGTCTTTGTCTTTTGGTTGGGGCATTCAACCCATTTACATTTAAGGTAATTATTGATAAGTATGGTCCTGTTGCCATTTACTTTGTTCTTTTGAGTTCGTGTTTAAACTTCCTTTCTGCGTTTCCTGTTTAGAGAAGATCCTTTAGCATTTGTTGGAGAGCTGGTTTGGTGGTGCTGAATTCCCTTAGCTTTTGCTTGTCTGTAAAGCTTTTGAATTCTCCTTCATATCTGAATGAGATCCTTGCTGGGTACAGTGATCTGGGTTGTAGATTATTTTCTTTCATTACTTTAATCCTCTGCCTTTTCTAAATCCAGCTCGAACATCTAGAACCTCACAGTTCATGTACTGTTGAAACATGGCTTGGAGAATTTTGAGAATTACTCTGTTAACATATGAGATTAGTGCAACTGGTGGTAGTTTGGATATTTTTTGGCATTGCTCATTTTGGGGATTGAAATGAAAACTGACCTTTTCCAGTCCTGTGGACACTACTGAGTTTTCCAAATTTGCTGGCACATTGAGTGCACCACTTTCACTGCATCATCTTTTAGGATTTGAAATAGCTCAACTGGAATTCCATCACTACCAGAAGCTTTGTCTGTAGTGATGTTTCCTAAGGCCTACTTAATTTTTCAGTCCAGGGTATCTGGCTCTAGATGAGTGATCAACCATCGTGCTTATCTGGGCCATAAAATCATTTTTTTGTATAGTTTCTGTGTATTCTTGCCACCTCTTCTTAATCTCTTCTGCTTCTGTTAGGTCCGTATCATTTCTGTCCTTTATTCTTCCTATGTTTGCATGAAATGTTCCCTTAGTATCTCTAATTTTCTTAAAGAGCTCTCTAGTTTTTCCCCTTCTATTGTTTTCCCCTATTTCTTTGCATTGAAGGCTGTCTTATCATATTTTACATATAGTAATATACATGTTTCAATGCTGTTCTCTCAAATCATCCCACCCTCACCTTCTTACATAGTCAAAACGTCTGTTTTTACATCTGTCTTTTTTGCCACCTTGCATATAGGATGGTTGTTACTGTTTTTCTTAATTCCATATACATGAGTTATGTATTGGTGTTTCTCTTTCTGACTTACTTCACTCTGTATAATAGGCTCCAGTTTCATCCTCCTCATTATAACTGACTCAAATGTGTTCTTTTTTTTAATAGCTGAGTAATATCTCACTGTGTATATGAACCACAACTTCCTTATCCATTTGCCTGCCGATGTATATCTAGGTTGTTTCTATGTTCTAGCTATCATTCACAGTGCTGCAATGAACATTGGAGTACATATGTCTCTTTCAGTTCTGATTTCCTCAGTATGCGTGCCCACCTGTGAGATTGCTGGGTCATCTGACAGTTACATCCACAGTGTTCTCCATAGTGGCTATACGAGTTTGCATTCCCACCAACAGTGTAAGAGTGCTCTCTTTTCTCCACACCTTCTCCAGTATTTATTGTTTGTAGACTTTTTGATGGCACCCATTCTGAGTGGTGCGAGATGGTACCTCATTATGGTTTTGATTTTCATTTCTCTAATAATGAGTGATGTTGAGTACCTTTTCATTTGTTTATTAACCATCTGTAAGCCTTCTTTGGAGAAATGTCTGTTTAGCTCTTTGGCCCACTTTTTGATTGAGTTGTTCATTTTTCTGGTATTGAGCTGCATGAGCTACTAGTATATTTTGGAGATTAATTCTGTCAGTAGCTTCATTTGCTATTATTTTCTCCATCTTGAAGGCTGTCTTTTCACCTTGCTTATAGTTTCCTTCATTGTGCAAAAGCTTTTAAGTTTAGTTAGGTCCCATTTGTTTACTTTTGTTTTTATTTCCATACTCTGGGAGATGGGCCATAGAGGATCTTGCTGTGATTTGTTTGAGTTTTGCTGAGTTTTATAGTTTCTGGTCTTACATTTATATATTTAATTCATTTGAGTTTATTTTTGTGTATGGTGTTAGAAAGTGTTCTAGTTTCTTTCTTTTACAGATGGTTGACCAGTTTTCCCAGCACCACTTGTTAAAGAGATTGTCTTTCCCCACTGTATATTTTTACATCCTTTGACAAAGATAAGGTGTCCATACATGTGTGGATTTATCTCTGGGCTTTCTATTTTGTTCCATTGATCTATATTTCTATTTTTTGTTCCATTGATCCATATCTATATGGTACAGTAGTACCATACTGTCTTGATGATTGTAGCTTAATAGTATAGTCTGAAGCCAGGAAGGTTGATTCCTCTAGCTCCATTCTTCGTTAACAAGATTGCTTTGGCTATTTGAGTTTCCATACAAACTGTGAACTTATTTGTTCTAGTTCTGTGAAAAATATCATTGGTAGCTTGATAGGGATTGCACTGAATCTACATATTGCTTTGGGTAGTATACTCATTTCACTATTTTGATTCTTCCAATCCACCAACATGGTATTATTTCTACATCTGTTTGTATCATCTTTGATTTCTTTCATCACAAGAAAAAACATCTAATAAACAACCTAACTTTACACCAAAATCAACTAGAAAATGAAGAACAGAAGAACCCCAAAGTTAGTAAGAGGAAAGAAATCATAAAAATCAGAGCACAAATAATTGAAAAAGAAATGAAAGAGACTATAGCAAAGATCAACAAAACTAAAAGCTGGTTCTTTGAGAAGATAAATAAAATTGACAAACCATTAGCCAGACTCATCAAGAAAAAAAGGGAGAAGAATCAAATCAGTAAAATCAGAAATGAAAATGGAGATATCACAACAGACAACACAGAAATATAAAGATCATAAGAGACTACTATGAGCAGTTATATGCCAATAAAATGGACAATTTGGAAGAAATGGACACATTCTTAGAAAGTATGAGTTTCCGAAACTGAACCAGGAAGAAATGGAAAATCTTAACAGACCCATCACAAGCACGGAAATCAAAACCATAATCAGAACTCTCCCAACAAACAAAGCCCAGGGCCAGATGGCTTCACAGGTGAATTCTATGAAAAATTTAGAGGAGAGCTGACACCTATCCTACTCAAACTTTTCCATAAAATTGCAGAGGAAGGTACACTCCTAAACTCATTCTATGAGGCCACCATCACCCTAATACCAAAATCAAACAAAGATACCACAAACAAAGAAAACTACATGCCAATATCACTGATGAACATAGATGCAAATATCCTCAACAAAATTTTAGCAAACATAATCCAACTACATATTACAAAGATCGTACATCATGACCAGGTGGGCTTTATTCCAGGGATGCTAGTATTCTTCATTATTCACAAATCAATAAATATGATTCACTATATTAACAAAATGAAAATAAAAACTATATGATTATCTTAATAGATGCAGAGAAAGCCTTTGACAAAATTCAACACCCATTTGTGATAAAACCCTCTCCAGAATGCAGACATAGAAGGAACATATCTCAACATAATAAACGCCATACGTGACAAACCCACAGCAAGCATTATCCTCAATGGTGAAAAATTGAAAGCATTTCCTCTAAAATCAAGAACAAGACAAGGGTGCCCACTCTCATAACTATTATTCAACATAGCTTTGGAAGTCCTAGCCACAGCAATCAGAGAAGGAAAAGAAATAAAAGGAATACAGATTGGAAAAAAAGAAGTAAAACTCTCACTGTTTGCAGATGACATGATCCTCTACTTACAAAACCCTAAATATACAAAAGAAAACTAGTAATCAATGAATATAGTAAATTTGAAAGATATAAAATTAATACACATAAATCCCTTGCATTATTATGCATTAACAATGAAAAAACAGAAAGAGAAAGTAAATAAACTGTCCCATTCACTACTGGAATGAAAAGAATAAAATACTTAGGAATAAATTTACCTAAAGAAACAAAATAACTATAGATAGAAAAGTATTATTGTATTCTTTTGACAGAAATTGCTACTTACTCTACATATTGATGTTTCTGTTACCTTAAACTCTAGAAGAAACTTATTGAGCATTTTTAGTATAAAATAACAATAACACATTTTGCATTGAACAGAGCACTGAATTTGGAATTGCCAACCTCAGCTTATTCTTCAGTAAATTTTCTTTTCTTTTTTTTTTAAATTTAATTTATTTAGTTTAGTTGGGGGCTAATTACTTTACAATATTGTAGTGGTTTTTGCCATTCATTGACATGAACTTTAGAATAAAATTATACAATAATATATTACACAATTATGCTATAATATACAATGATACTAAAAATACATTACAATTTTTATATAATATTATTTGCTTCAAAGGAATGTTTTAAGAATAAGATGGGATAGTATATATGTAAGTGCCTTATAAATCGTGTAAGGTCTGTGGTTAGGGAAGAATAGCAGCCACCTTGTAATTCACTTTTATTCCCATAAACTTGCACAATTCATGAGAAAGGTTTAGGGAAGGAACATAGTGAGGGAGAGAGAATAAAGAGTCAAGTGACTTTTTAATTTGTTATTTTTCAAATGCTCAGGCTGATATCTCCCTTCTCATATTGTTGCCTCACATTTCCTGTTCACTGGCTGTTCACCCTTTGTATGGTTTTCATATATTAAAGCAATATTATTTTCCATATGATAATTTTGAAAATTATTTTCTGCTTAGATAAGATGAAAATTGGCAGGTGAGTGAAAAATGAGATAAAGCTTCTGAAACAATTCCCTTAAACTTTGAGAAAGAGTGGAAACAAGGTAATATTGACAACCACTGAAATTCATTATTATTGCATATTAATAGTTGGAAACTGTAAGTTTCATCCTCTTATTTTTATAGTTTTAAACCTTTGCATGTAGGCAAAAGCTATTTATGTCTGATAAAATTGCTAATTTACAGAACTTCAAATGACCCATGAAGTTTATGAAGCCTGCGACCATGATGCTAAGATCATGATAGAACACAGAATTTACTAAGACATACAATATACATTTAAAAAAAAACTACAAGTAATCTTTTTTATCTCCCAATATTTTAGATATCTAGAACATGGTAATTTATCACTCAAGACAAATAAGTGAGCAGATTAAAATGCTTTATAATCTGAAAATGTCATTTTAATTTCATAATTGTAGTATAATTACACATCTTACTAGAATATTATGATTATATATTATGTACATATTAAAAATTACAGCACCAGTTTTATATCTTACAATTTTTTAGCGATTTATGATTTTCTGTTGTAAAAGTTACTTTTAATAATTTGTAATAAATTAAATATAAACGTTCCTTTACTATAAAAGCATCAGTGAATAATGCTACATTCCTTTTATTAACTGTTATTGCTCAGCTTTTTTCTAGTTTTTGAATGAACTTAATTTTAAACTTCTCATCAGAAAACTTAATAAATAAGTTTCCATTATCACTATCAGTGTTGATTTTCTAACACATGTAAGGTGTTAAATAAAATCAATTATTTTTAATATTAGGCAAAGTTTAATTGAGGGTAGTTTCATACAATAGCTTAATGCCCCTAATTAAAATGCCCCCAAATGCAGATTGATCTCAAGAGACAGTTGTCATGGAGGAAATTTTTAAGCAAGGAAAGATGAGAAGACCAAGTTAGAAGTGTTTACATGAATCTGAAGGCATGGAGTTGCAGAAGAAAATTATTCAAGTTGCCCAGGCTGTATGAAATGCTTAACAAAAGTTTCCAGGAAAATCCATTAGAAAAGAAACTCTGTAGTATGATATAGTAAGAAAAAATGGGAAATAAAATACACTTTGACATTATTTTTTAAGTCGACAAATTTTTACTTTGCTTCTTAGTCTTTTTACAGTATATAAGGAAAATTTGTTTTTCCCCTCCATGCATTATGTTTTAAAGGCTGGAGCATAATAAACTCTTGTAAGCTGAATATCAGTTCACCCCTTGTTTTTTTTTTTTTTTTCTGGTTTACTTGTATGGCATGTAATGTTTTACCTATGCATAAAAATATATGTAATAGGATTTTGCTGTTCAATCCAGAAGACATGGATTTGATCCTTGATCCGGGAGAATCCCACATGCTTCAGGGCAACTAGGCCCGTGTGACAAGACTATTGAGCCTGTGCTCTAGAGACTGGAGCCACAACTACTGAAGCCTGCATGTCCTAAAGCCCATGCTCTTCAACTGGAGAAACCACTGCAATGAGAAGCCCATGCACCACAACTAGAGAGGAGCCCCCCACCACTCACCATAACTAGAGAAAAGCCTGGCAGCAATGAGGACCCAGCACAGCCAAAAATAAATAAATAAATAAAATTATTAAAAAATGAAAAAGGTAAGTGTTTAATTGAATGAGCAACAATGATGAGATAATTGCTCTCATATGTTTAGCAATACAGATCATATTATAAAGCATATGAGTGTTTATATATAAGTGAACAGCATAGCGTCAAGCCATTTTCTTTCTTTTGTTTTTTGGTTTTCATTAACAAATTAATCAGCCAACATTTTTAACCTGTGTAATATCAAAATAGCTCTTTAATGACTCCCATTTCTATCATAATCAAAGATTTAAAGGTTGACTTGCTAGTAAAGCTCAATCGCTTTCTGTAAATTTTGGAGAAGTGGCAAGAGGTTGCTATTTTATTATTTATTTAGGCTCTTTTATTATCTACCAGGTATTGTGTTACCAGTAAAGGTGACTACTGTTTTATTTTATGGATGTATAGATACTCTCATATGCTAGCAAATGTTTCTAATCTTGGATGGTACATGGAGAATGACCAATCATCCTGGGAGGGGTTTCCTCGAATATGGCACTGTAATTGTTAAAATTGAGAGCCTGGGCAATGTCTTGGTGCTCACACTGGTTACTGAACCCAAGGTAGATAAGGCGCAACCAGGGAAGCTGGAAGAAGACTCGAGGAGTTGTGGGGACTGCAGACATGTTTATTCTCTCTGGGCAGTAGCAGCCAGGGAGTCTTCAAAGACTACTGATATACTCAGAGATACAAAGTAGTGGCCCATGGCCAAGTGGGTGCGCAGGCCCAGTGCTACCAAGGTCAGCAATATCATTGTTTACAGAACATAAGATAAGAGGCCATGAGAGTGGGGCAGGAGAACCTGACTGATGCCGTGTTGTCAGTTACTTTCTCCACAGGCAAACTGGTACTTATCTTAGCAGATGTCATTAATATATTTGAAAATAGTTATTTTCAAAATCAAATCAGGTGTATCACACATGAAACTACTAAAATTAAGTAAGAAAATGTGTTGCTAGGCATCCAGAGTGAAAGATGTATGCAGGGTTCTAATGGTCCCTGCAATGCTTGTGACCCTTAAAGAAGACCATGTTGTTACTGGGTTATTCTTCTCGAACGACTGCCACATCCATGCCTGGCCTAATAGGTGTTCCACAAATATACAGGCAAATGATTTTTTTTTTTAAATTTAGAAAGTGCTGATCGATTGATAGCACCAAAATAAATGATAAATAAATAAAAAAATAAAAGCCATATTTTTACACAAAATTCCCATACCACTCATTTTTGACAAACGGTTTCAAAAGTTTTACTAAAATGTTATAAAAGAAATTTTGCAGAAATTTAAGTGCAATATATTCATAAAAACCTATTTACACACAAAGTAATGACAAAAATAGCAAAAGTATCTCAGGTTCCTATGGGGAAAAAATTAGGATCTTAATTTATCTAACTTTAAGCAGACAATTGTTGAGAAAAGTAAGATAATGTTAGTCTTTATAATGTTGAGAAATATTTAATATCTTTAAATTTATTAAGAGAACATGTAAGCATCTTTTAGACTTAATTAGATAATATTTAAATAAACTTTTGTTCAGATACTTAGATCAATTTAAAAAGAAAATGAGAGCTAGAACCTTATAATTAAATCAGCATCTTACATTTAAATAAAATATCTTAATTTTGTTGCTTCCAAGGTGGCCCAGTGGTAAAGAATCTACCTGCTATTGCAGGAGATGAAAGACACATGGGTTTGACCCCTGGGTTGGGAAGATCCCATGGAGAAGGAAATGGCAATCCACTCCAGTATTCTTGCCTGGAGAATTCCAAGGCCAGAGAAGCCTGGCAGTCTATAGTCCGTCCATGGGATGGCAAAGAGTTGGACATGACTGAGCTACTGAACACACACACCTTAATGTTATATTTTTAGTACTCTTACATCTTTTCAAAGTGTAATTCCATTTTATATAACGTTTATGGTTTGCCAAATTGTTTTATTATTAGGTAAAACATTAGTTGAAAAACCAATGGACATATAAACAGGGAGCTAAGTTAATTCCATCATAGAAGTAAGAGTAGCACAGGAATGGAGATAGTTCAACAGAATAGTTAGGTTAGAGTGAAATAAATATTTTCAATATAATAAGGAGGATATCAGCAGGAACATATTTCTTCTTAGATTGAGCTATCTGGATGAGTTGTTAATATAGTTTAATAAAATATAGTATATTCCATAGTAGCAACTACAGCAAAGACTCTTGGTTCTCAGACATTGACAAAATGACAATTTTCTTTTTTGAAGACTTTTTTTGTATCACTTTTTGACTTTTTCTGGAAGAAAAGAGGTACATTTATTTGTCATTTCTGAACCTGTATCTGCTATTCTAGAGTTGAATTGGACTTTTAACACTTGTCAACACTCTTATGTTGTAGAAGAAATCTAATTATTTGCCTGTTTTCTGAGTGGCTAGAATCAGAAATAATATGAAAAATGGACTAAACACGAAAAAACTAGCATTTTTACTTGAACTATGGATATCATGAGCTCTTAAAAGAATTAGGTCTTTGTTTATATCATGCCTCTCTTAAAATACCTTCTTATTTCTATTGTACTTTTCATCTTCCATGAAAATTTCCCTGTCCGTCCTAGCCCATTTTGGTTTTTCCTGCAACTAAACTCTAGAAAATATACTAGTCATTTGAAATTGTAGCTCCTTGAGTGCAGCACTTAAAATATACCTCCTAACAATCAGCAAAAGGCATTAGTTAACTAATTTCTCTAACTTGGCCCTTATTCCCTAAAAATAATTTAAACTATTTAAGAAAATCTACATAGTGCTGGAATTTCAGATAACTGAAAAAAGAGTATAATACTAGGGTGTATGTTTCTAGTCAAAGAGCAAGAATTTCTGAGTCTGGGGAGAGATTAATACTCGCCAAAGATGCTTTACCTTCTAATAGGTCCTTTCAGAGCCACGCTCTAATAGTTTGCATCCTCAGTACTAGAATACATACCCTCTATGTCCCAATATTCTAGGAAAATCCACCCATGAGATGGTGAACTTATCTCCAGATGAAGAAATATCTAACCCTATATTCATCTATATGAACTGTCTTCCTGTTATTTATTTAGTCTTCTTGTGGTACCTCCATAACTTGAGCAGTTTTTCTGTTTTTGATGACCTGGTGGAATCCTATGGACCCCTGTTAATAAATATAATAACATACTATTTCTGTATTTTTTGTTTATCTCCCAAAGTGCTTGCCTCATTTCTTTATTTTCTTATCACATTGTTTAATTTTTTCAACTGCTATATATTGAGTACCTATTTTATTTCAAGGATTGAGGTAAGTGGTAATAAACAAAAACCTGCTCTTTTGGAAAAGCTGACTGTATAATTTGGGAAATAGATATCAGTCACATAAATACATGCAAAACTGCAGCTGTGAAAAGAGTTTCTGAGAAATACAAGGTACACAATTTTATAATATACCCCACAATTTTAGTTATATAATTTTAAAAGGTCAGGAAGAAATATCTGAGGAAGTGACACTTAAGCTGAAAGCTAAAGGATACCTATAGGATAGCTAGGTGAATAATGTTGATAAAATGTTCCAATGAAGAGGGATGCACATGGCAGTGGATCAATGGAAGAGTGTGGATGATGGCCAGTGTGACTAAAATAGAGAGAATAAGGAAGTGTGCAGTGCAAAATAAGATAGGATAAATGATGAGATGTGGAATTAGGCTCAATGAGGTTAGTAATTTTTAATTTTTTTTTATTTTCTTTTAATTTCTACAATATAGTTTTGGTTTCTGCCATGCACCAACACAAATCAGCCTTAATTATGAAAATATTCCTTCCTTCCCTAGCCTCCTTCCTCTCCCTCCATCCCATCCCTTCAGGTCATCTTAGAGTGCCAGATTGGCCTCCCTGTGCTACACAGCAAGTTCTCACCAGCTATCTATCTTACACTTGATAGTGTATGTATGTTGATGTTACTTTCTCCATTTGTCCTACTGTCTCACTACCTCACTGTGTCCACAGATCCATTCTCTACAACTGCACCTCCATTGCATCCCTGCAAATAGATTTATCAATACCAATTTTTTAGATTTCATATATATACATTAATATACTCATTTTTTTTTCTTTCTGACTTATTTTACTCTGTAACAAGCTCTAGGCTCATCCACCTCATTAGAACTGACTCAAATTCATTCTTTTTTTGGATGAGTAATATTCCATTGTATATATGCACCACATCTTCTTTATACATTCATCTGTCAGTGGACATCTAGGTTACTTCCATATCTTGCCTATTGTAAATAGTGCTACTATGAATATTGAGGTGTATGTGTCTTTTTCAATTATGGTTTTCTCAAGGTATATGCCTAGTAGTGGTTTTGCTGTGTCATATGGTAGATTTATTCTTAGGTTTATTAGGTAATCTCCACACTGTTCTCCATAATGACAGTATCAGTTTACATTCTTACCAACAATGGAGGAAGGTTCCCTTTTCTCCAAATCCTCTCCAGCATTTTTGTTTTGTAGATTTTTTGATGATGATCATTCTGACTGATGTGGGGTTATGCCTCATTGTAGTTTTTTGGTCATGATTACATGGAACAGAATCTACATTTTTTTCCTCATCCTCTGCCACAAAGTTCCTCACATCCTGTCTTCCTCTTATCATATTATAGCTTTATATTTACTTATCTGATTGCACACTAGACTGCTAGCCTGTTTATCATGTTTAGCTCATTTATTATTGTCCCCAGCTGTGAATCTGATATTCATCCTCTACTTGAGACTCCCATTTTCATGTGAGGCAGTATAAAGAGCTGTATTGAATTTCAAATGTTTTTGTATTTTCAGCATTTGACACACCAATGAACACATAGACAATAATCAAGACATGTTACTGACTGAAGGAATACTGACTCTGACCGATGTTTTGGGAAGGCTTGCTTATACTCTGACTTTAGACTTAAAGATAAAATGGCGAAATTTCCCTAATGCATTTCCAGACATAAATTATTTTTAAACTATCACAAGACTAGTAAGTGTAATAGGAAATGAGGTGCAGAACTATTCTCAGCAAGTTGATTGTCTACTTAGAGAAGAAAAGCTATAAATACAAGTAATACCTTGAGCTAAGAGTGAAGTAATACATTCAGTTCAGTTCAGTTCAGTCGCTCAGTTGGGTCCGACTCTTAGTGACCCTATGAATCGCAGCACGCCAGGCCTCCCTGTCCATCACCAACTCCCGATGTTTACCCAAAACCATGTCCATCGAGCCGGTGATGCCGTCCAATGATCTCATCCTCTACCGTCCCCTTCTCCTCCTGCCCCCAATCCTTCCCAGCATTAGGGTCTCTTCCAAAGAGTCAACTCTTCGCATGAAGTGGCCAAAGTATTGGAGTTTCAGCTTCAATATCAGTCCTTCCAAGGAACACCCAGGACAGATCTCCTTTAGGATGGACTGGTTGGATCTTCTTACAATCCAAGGGACTCTCAAGAGTCTTCTCCAACACAACAGTTCAAAAACATCAATTCTTTGGCACTCAGATTTCTTCACCGTTCAACTCTCACATCCATACATGACTACAGGAAAAAGGATAGCATTGACTAGACGGACATTTGTTGGCAAAGTAACGTCTCTGCTTTTAAATATGCTATCTAGGTTGGTCATAACCTTCCTTGCAAGGAGTAAGCGTCTTTTAATTTCATGGCTGCAATCACCATCAGCAGTGATTTTGGAGCCCAAAAAATAAAGTCTGAAACCGTTTCCACTGTTTCCTCATCTATTTCCCATGAAGTGATGGGACCAGATGCCATGATTTTAGTTTTCTGAATGCTGAGCTTTAAGCCAACATTTTCACTCTCCACTTTCACTTTCACCAAGAGGCTCTTTAGTTCTTCTTCCCTTCCTGCCAAGAGGGTGGTGTCATCTGCATATCTGAGGTCATTGATATTTCTCCCAGCAATCTTGATTCCAGTTTGTGATTCTTCCAGCCCAGCATTTCTCATGATGTACTCTGTATATAAGTTAAATGAGCGGGGTGACAATATACAGTCTTGACGTACTCCTTTTCCTATTTGGAACCAGTCTGTTGTTCCATGTCCAGTTCTAACTGTTGCTTCCTGACCTGCATACAGGTTTCTCAAGAGACAGGTCAGATGGTCTGGTATTTCCATCTCTTTCAGAATTTTCCACAATTTATTGTGATCCACACAGTCAAAGGCTTTGACATAGTCAACAAAGCAGAAATAGATGTTTTTCTGGAACTCTCCTGCTTTTTCGATGATCCATCGGATGTTGGCAATTTGATCTCTGGTTCCTCTGCCTTTTCTAAAACCAGCTTGAACATCTGGAAGTTCATGGTTCATGTATTGCTGAAGCCTGGCTTGGAGAATTTTGAGCATTACTTTACTAACGTGTGAGATGAGTGCAATTGTGTGGTAGCTTGAGCATTCTTTGGCATTGCCTTTCTTTGGCATTGGAATGAAAACTGAACTTTTCCAGTCCTGTGGCCACTGCTGAGTTTTCCAAGTTTGCTGGCGTATTGAGTGCAGCACTTTCACAGCATCATCTTTCAGGATTTGAAATAGCTCAACTGGAATTCCATCACCTCTACTAGCTTTTTTCGTAGTGATGCTTTCGAAGGCCCACTTGACTTCACATTACAGGATGTCTGGCTTTAGGTGAGTGATCACACCATCGTGATTATCTGGGTGATGAAGATCTTTTTTGTACAGTTCTTCTGTGTATTCTTGCCACCTCTTCTTAATATCTTCTGCTTCTGTTAGGTCCATACCATTTCTGTCCTTTATTGAGCCCATCTTTGCATGAAATGTTCCCTTGGTACCTCTAATTTTCTTGAAGAGATCTCTAGTCTTTCCCATTATGTTGTTTTCCTCTATTTCTTTGCATTGATAGCTGAGGAAGGCTTTCTAATCTCTCCTTGCTATTCTTTGGAACTCTGCATTCAGATGGGAATATCTTTCCTTTTCTCCTTTACTTTTTGCTGCTCTTCTTTTCCCAGCTATTTGTAAGGCCTCCTCAGACAGCTATTTTGTTTTTTTGCATTTCTTTTCCATGGGGATGATCTTGATCCCTGTCTCCTGTGCAATGTCACAAACCTCTATCCATAGTTCATCAGGCACTCTATCAGACCTAGTCCTTTAAATCTATTTGTCACTTCCACTGTATAATCATAAGGGATTTGATTTAGGTCATACCTGAATGTCTAGTGGTTTTCCCCACTTTCTTCAATTTCACTCTGAATTTGGCAATAAGGAGTTCAGGATCTGAGCCACAGTCCACTCCCGGTCTTGTTTTTGCTGACTGTATAGAGCTTCTCCATCTTTGGATGCAATGAATATAATCAATCTGATTTCGGTGTTGACCACCTGGTGATATCCATGTGTAGAGTCTTCTCTTGTGTGGTTGAAAGAGGGTGTTTGCTATGACTAGTGCATTCTCTTGGCAAAACTCTATTAGCCTTTGCCTTGCTTCATTCTGTACTCCAAGGCCAAATTTTCCTGTTATGCCAGGTGTTTCCTGACTTCCTACTTTTGCATTCCAGTACCCTATAATGAAAAGGACATCTTTTTTGGGTGTTACTTCTAAAAGGTCTTGTAGGTCTTCATAGGACCGTTGAAATTAAGCTTCTTCAGCGTTACTGGTCAGGGCATAGACTTGGATTACCGTGATATTGAATGGTTTGCCTTGGAAACGAGCAGAGATCATTCTGTCGTTTTTGAGATTGCATCTAAGTACTGCATTTGAGTCTCTTTTGTTGACCATAATGGCTACTCCATTTCTTCTAAGGGACTCCTCCCCACAGTAGTAGATATAATGGTCATCTGAGTTAAATTCACCCATTCCAGTCCATTTTAGTTTGTTGATTTGTAGAATGTCGACGTCCACTCTTGCCATCTCTTGTTTGACCACTTCCCACTTTCCTTGATTCATGGACCTAACATTCCAGGTTCCTATGCAATACTGATCTTTACAACGTCAGACTTTGCTTCTGTCACCAGTCACATCCACAGTTGTGTATTGTTTTTGCTTTGGCTCCATCCCATCATCCTTTCTGTAGTTATTTCTCCACTGATCTCCAGTAGCATATTGAGCACCAACCTGAAGAGTTCATCTTTCACTGTCCTATCTTTTTGCTTTTTCATACTGTTCATGGGGTTCTCAAGGCAAGAATACTGAAGTGGTTTGCCATGCCCTTCTCCAGTGGACCACATTCTGTCAGACCTCTTCACCATGACCCATCCGTCTTGGGTGGCCCCACACGGCATGGCTTAGTTTCATTGAGATAGACAAGGTTGTGGTCCGTGTGATCTGATTGGCTAGTTTTCTGTGATTATAGTTTCAGTGTGTCTGCCCTCTGATGCCCTCTCGCAACACCTACCATCTTACTTTGGTTTCTCTTTCCTTGGACGTGGGGTATCACTTCACGGCTGCTCCAGCAAAGTGCAGCCACTGCTCCTTACCTTTGACAAGGGGTATACTCACGACGGCCCCTCCTGACCTTGAATGTGGAGTAACTCCTCTCGGCCCACCTGTGCCCACGAAGCCACTTCTCCAGAAGTGGCAAAAGTGCTGAATACAAAAGTGCTAAAATAACATAAAGGAACACGTGTTTAGTGTGAAGTAGGATAAAGCAGGGAAGGCTTTTAAGACAAACTAATTTTCAACTTATATCTTAAATGAGAGAGGGGCATTGATTTCCAAAAAAAAAAAAAAAATAAGGAAGCTAGAAATTTGTCTTGGAAGAGGATCAGTTCAGTTCAGTCACTCAGTCGTATCCAACTCTTTGCATCACCATGATTCGCAACATGCCAGGCCTCCTGGTCCATCACCAACTCTCAGAGTTTACCAAAACCCATGTATATCGAGTCAGTGATGCCATCCAACCATCTCATCCTCTGTTGTCCCCTTCTCCTCCTGCCCCCAATCCTTCCCAGCATTAGGGTCTTTTCCAATGAGTCAACTCTTTGCATGAGGTGGCCAAAGTATTGGAGTTTCAGCTTCAACATCAGTCCTTCCAATGAACACCCAGTACTAATCTCCTTTAGGATGGACTGGTTGGATCTCCTTGCAGTGCAAGGGTCTCTCAAGAGTCTTCTCCAACACCACAGTTCAAAAGCATCAATTCTTCAACACTCAGCTTTCTTTACCGTACAATCTCACATCCATACATGACCAATGGAAAAACCATAGCATTGACTAGATGGACCTTTGTTGGCAAAGTAATGTCTCTGCTTTTAAATATGCTATCTAGGTTGGTCATAACCTTCCTTGCAAGGAGTAAGCGTCTTTGAATTTCATGGCTGCAATCACCATCAGCAGTTATTTTGGAGCCCAAAAAATAAAGTTTGACACTGTTTCCACGGTTTCCCCATCTATTTCCCATGAAGTGATGGGACCAGATGCCATGATCTTAGTTTTCTGAACGTTGAGCTTTAAGCCAACTTTTTCACTCTCCTCTTTCACTTTGATCAAGAGGCTCTTTAGTTTTTCTTCACTTTCTCCCATAAGTGTGGTGTCATCTGCATATCTGAGGTTATTGATATTTCTCCCGGCAATCTTGATTCCAGCTTGTGTTTTTTCTAGCCCAGCATTTCTCATGATGTACTCTGCACATAAATTAAATAAGCAGGGTGACAATATACAGCCTTGACGTACTCCTTTTCCTATTTGGAACCAGTCTGTTGTTCCATGTCCAGTTCTAACTGTTGTTTCCTGACCTGCATACAGGTTTCTCAAGAGACAGGTTGGATGGTCTGCTTTCCCATCTCTTTCAGAATTTTGCACAGTTTATTGTGATCCACACAGTCAAAGGCTTTGGCATAGTCAATAAAGCAGAAATAGATGTTTTTCTGGAACTCTCTTGCTTTTTCGATGATCCAGCGGATATTGGCAATTTGATCTCTGGTTCCTCTGCCTTTTCTAAAACCAGCTTGACCATCTGGAATTTCGCGGTTCACGTATTGCTGAAGCCTGGATTGGGGAATTTTGAGCATTACTTTACTAGTGTGTGAGATGAGTGCAATTGTGCGTTAGTTTGAGCATTCTTTGGCATTGCCTTTGTTTGGGATTGGAATGAAAACTGACCTTTTCCAGTCCTGTGGTCACTGCTGTGTTTTCCAGATTTGCTGGCATATCAAGTGCAGCACTTTCACAGCATCACGTTTGAGGATTTTAAATAGCTCAACCTGAATTCCATCATCTCCACTAGCTTTGTTCGTTGTGATGCTTTCTCAGGCCCACTTGACTTCATATTCCATAATATCTGGCTCTAGTTGAGTGATCACACCATCGTGATTATCTGGGTCGTGAAGATCTTTTTTGTACAGTTCTTCTGTGTATTCTTGCCACCTCTTCTTAATATCTTCTGCTTCTGTAGTAAAAGGCAAATGCATGAGCTTAAAATTTTTCCAATTATTTGTCTTCAATTTTCCTTTAAAAGTGGCAGTTGAGCTTCATTGTTTTTACCAATGCGCAGTTGGTCAATCTATATGCCTTATATATAGACTCTTCATTACCTGTAAATAAGTTATTTGAAAACAGAAAGACAATATATTTATACAATCCAAATGATATATTCTAAGCTTAAGATAGCAGCGTATCTATTGAACATATGTGTAATACATATTAACAGTTGATGTTATTTATTTATTATTAT
The DNA here is from genome assembly GCF_054371585.1 of Giraffa tippelskirchi. Lineage (NCBI taxonomy): Eukaryota > Metazoa > Chordata > Mammalia > Artiodactyla > Giraffidae > Giraffa > Giraffa tippelskirchi. The sequence continues at coordinate 69,508,028 of NC_137289.1, forward strand.
TATTATTATTATTTTTGATTGTGTTGAGTTTTCCTCTCTTTGCTTGGGATTTCTGTGCTGTGAATGGGGGCTATGCTTTGTTGTGGAGTGTGGGCTTCTCATTTTTGTGGCCTCTTGTGTTTTGGAGTACAGGCACTAGGCACACAGTCTTAAGTAGTTGCATCATATGGGCTCAGAAGTTGAAATGTGCATTCACTAGAGCAGAGGCTCAGTAGCTGTGGAGCAAGGATTTGTTACTTTGCAGAATGTGAAATCTTCCCAGATCAGGGATTGAACCCATGTCTCCTGCATTGGCAGGCACATTCTTATCCACTGTGCCACCAGGAAAATCCCAAGAACTGACTTTAAATTCAGTCCTCTTTTATACTTTCCCCACCCCACTTAACATGCACACACACACATACATACACAAATGCATACACATACTTTCCATTCCTCTCATTTTCCCATGAGTTACATTACAATTCTAGCTAGAACATTACTCGGTGCTTTTATTATAACTTTGTTAAATCAATCAATTACTTCACGATTATTATTTCATTTTTCTCTTGTACAATATGTTATTCAACCTAGTGTAGTGATGGTTTCCCTTCTCGTTGATTTGTTGCTATGTACTTTATTAATCGAACTTCACATTCTCCAAGTATATGTCTCTATTTTTAATACATTCAAACACATTCTATCGATTTCATCTCTTTGAAGAGACCCCTCCTGGAGCCTTATGACCTACTGCAAACTTGACTGCTTGGTGTCTAGAATTCCTTTGTGGCTACCATTTCAGAACTGCCCTTCACGAACTTTCTGGAGATTATTTTGCTCTTTTATTTTGTTGGATGCTGTTCAGAGTCCCATGGTTTCCTCCTCCCAGTTTTTTAATCACTTATGTAGTGGATCATACTCTCCAGGACATATTTTGAGAAAGGTTCCATGGCATATGACTGATTTTAAGCCTATTGGTCTAATAATGTTTCCATTTTTCTTTCATATGCTTAGTCACTCAGTCGTGTCTGACTTTTTGTGACCCTATGGATTGTAATCTGCCAGGCTCCTCTCTCCATGGGGATTCTCCAGGCAAGAATACTGGAGTGGGTTGCCATGACACTAGCTCCAGGGGATCTTGGCAACCCAGGGATTGAACCCAGGTCTCCAGAACTGCAGGTGGATTCTTTACCATGTGAGTCACCAGGGAAGCCCTCTTCTTTCATATGTGAGTAATAAAACTCTTTGGGCAAAGATTCCTAAGTGGGAAATCATTTTCATTCACAACTGAAAGCATTGCTTAACTATCTTATAGCATCTGTGTCTTTGTTGAGAAGTCTGAGGCCATTCTTCTACTTGATCTTTGCTTAAGCAATTCTGTTTATCTTTTATAGAAGTTTGTAGGTTAGTTTATTTTTGGACAGTGTTCTGAAATTTTAGAAGGATTTGCCTTGATATATATTGATTTTTATCCCATCTCTGGGGCATTTGATGATCTCTGGGAATATGCAAGTTATGAATTTCCAGTCTATGACATTTTCTTAATGTTTCCTTTGACTTCCTCTCTTACATTTCTGTCTTCACTCCTTGTAAGTTAAAATTCAATGTTGTAATTCCTGAATTTATCTTTAATTTCATTATCTTGTATCTATTATTCTTATCTTTTTATTCTACTTCCTAAAAAATACCATCATTTTCATATTTCAAACCATCTATTGAGTTTTACATTTCTACTCTCACATTTTTAATGACAAAGAATAATATTTCGTTCTTTGAACAATATTGTTGTGCCATTCCATTTTTGTTCAATAAAATTATATATTCTTATTACTTTGAGAATATTCACAGTTTTGAAATTTTTCTCCTTGCATGTTTTTGTTCCCTACATACTACTTTTCTGTTTTTGCTTCTTTCTTTTATATTAAACACTTTCCCAAATATCTGGTGATAGAAAACTTCTTTCTTATTAAAAGTGGACACTAATAACCTATGTGAAAGTTCTGTGCACACAAGTTGGGTTTGTTCACTTTAGTTTTCACTTTTTGGTGATCTATCTGGGTTGTTTCCTTGAGGAGCCTGTGATAGCAATATATTTGCATTATCTCTTGGAGTAGGCAGTTTTTTCAGAGAAGACTATCCCCCAATCCTGACAAGATGACATATCCCTGAATACCACATTTCCAGGAACTGAGTGGGGGGAAAAATTTGAATATATACTCCGTGCGTTTTCATTTAACCCCTTTGTTTTGAGAGTGAAAGTCCTTTTTTCTGTTCTGCTTTGTATTCTTGCATTCATAAACTCTATTTTACTCTTTGAAGAAAATACTTCTGTGTGTAAGAAAGGGGAAAGGTTGTTTGGGATGGAAAATTGCAAGGTTGATTGAGAATGGGTGATCAAATGATCTAACTACTTCTACTAATTTATTTTTTTCCTTTTTTACACTAAACCTTCACAATCCTAATGATTTCAAGTGATACCAATTCCCTTTTGCTTCCCCAATGAAAATTTTATTGTTTCTTGTCTTCTTCCTCTGCCAATGTAGAATTTCGCTTTCTTATTATGCTGAAAGTTACTGATTTTGTGCATTTTTACACTTTTGTATAAAATGTTGCTTCTGCTATTCTCCCATTCTCCTTCCTCCTGTTGAATTTACACCTTAAATGAATCACTTTACTGTTATTGATTAAATTTTCAGAATTTCTTTAATAGAAAGTCTCATTCTGAGTTTTAAAATAAAATGGGAAAAATGGATTGTAGATTTTTTGAATCAGGAGGAAGATGATAAAATATATTTTAAGAACAGATTTTACAATGTGATTTTTTTCAGACATTTTCTATGGTGCTAATATTAAGAATTTCAGCTTTTAGAAAGCAGATATTAATATGTTATTATTTTATTAATATACTGTATATAATCTCTTTATATTGAGCCCACAGGAAGGAAAACTCCTGAAGGGATTTTTCTTGTAGTGTTAAGGCACATGTGTTGTCATGTTAATATAGTTGATTGTGAAATACAAATTAATTATGACAATTTTAGGTTATGAAAGAACTCTGGCCTAGTGTGTGGGCATTGTTATTACTGTTTGGGTTGGAGTACTAGGATTTTATTGTGGTTTTAATTTCCATTTCTCCAAGGTTATTTTTTATTGACCATTTTTTTTTCATCTGCTGTCTGCTCATTTATATATTGTGTTTTTGAAGAGCAGACTCTTCAATTCTTTGACAAATTTTTTGTCTATTTTATATTGTGTAGTTTTCCTTATTGCTATTGAGTTGTATGTTTCCTTTTTACATTCTGAGTATAAGTTTTTTGCCTGACATATATTCTATAAAAAATTTTCTCCCTTACTATGGGAGTCCAGTCTTTTGTCCTCTTGATGTTCAAAGAACGAAAGTTTTAATCTGTATGATATCCATTTTGTCAACCTAATTGTTTATAACCTGTGTCTTTCATGTCCACTTTAAGAAATTCTTGCTTACCCCAAAGTCACTATTAGTTTTATATTGCTGCTATAACACAGTGCCAAAAATGTAGTGGCTTAAACAACACAACTGTATTATTTTACAGAACACCTATATATGTTTCACTGAGTTAAAATCAAAGCATTGACATGGTTGTTTCTTACTGGAGGCTCTAATGGAGAATCTGTTTCCTTGCTTCTTCCAGTTTCTAGAGCCTGCACGTATTCCTTTGTTTATGACTCTTTCTTTATCCTTAGTATAGATAGCAATGTAACACCTCTGAGACAGTCACATCTTCCTCTCACTTTGACTTCAGCTGAGAAAATTCTCTGCTTTTAAAGGCTCAATTTAATTAGCTTGGTCTCACTTGGATAACCCTGGATAATCTCCCTATCTCTTAGTCCTTAACCTGAATCACATCTACAAAGTATCTTTTGCCATTTTAAACTAATATTTTCTCAGGTTTGGAGATAAATATATGGAAATCTTTATGGGAGTATAATTTTGTCACAAGGATATTTTTTCTGTTTTTTTTTAGAAGATACTCATTTAGCCTGTTATTATATTTAAGTATTTGATTAATTTTGAATTATTTTTTAGTGTATGGTATGAGATAAAGGCAGAGGCTTTTTTTTCCCACATAGACAACCTGTTATTTCAGAAATACTTTTTGAAAAGACCATCTTGTTGCCAATGATTTAGCTTTGTGGAAAATCAGTTGAATATGTAAGTTTGAGTCAATTTATAAACTTTTGTTCAGATTCATTGATATATGTTCCTTTGTATGTCATTAAACTTCATACTGTCTGGTGTGGCTTTATAGTAAGTATTAAAACAAAAAATCAGATTATGTAACTTCATGTATTTCAGCAGCTTAACTGAAGTGCTATTTATCTACAATATAATTTATTCATTTTAAAGCACACAATTCAATGATTTTTTTACTTCATTAGCTTTTGTAGGTCATTTACCTTACTACACAAATTTTAAAATCAGGTTTTCAATTTGTTTTAAAAAACCTGTTAGGGTTTTGATTCATTTTAAATGTCACTGTAGACCAATTTGGGTAATATTCCCATTTTAACAATGTTTTCTAATCTATAAATATCTCTCTCCAGTTATTTCGGTATTCTTTAATTTCTTTTTCCAAGGTTGTGTGGTTTGCTGTAGACTTCTTTTAAAATTAAATTTATTCCTAACTATTTCATTTTGATGCTATTTTGAATAAAGTTTTAAATTCATTCTCTAGTTGTTTATGTTTAGTGTATAAGCATGGAAAATTTTTTATATTGACTTTTTATTATTTCTAGTAGATTTCTGTTAATTCCATAAGATCAAATTGTTTAAAAATAAAGACAGTTTTACCATCCCCTATCCAATCAATACACCCTTTATTTCTTTCTCCTGCAAAAATATCAAGTATGATATTAAAAAGAATATTGAAAGATGATATCTTTGCTATGTTATTCAACTTACACAGAAAACACACTGTTCAGAGTGATTTTGTCTGTAGATTTATCATAAATATCTTAGTCAATATGAAGGAATTCTGAGCCATTCCTACTAGGCTGATAGTGTTTTTATCATGAAAGGCAGTGAATTTTGTCAAATACTTTTTGTGCATCTTTTGAAATGGTGATGTGATTTTGTCCTCAATTGTATTAAAATGGTATCTGACAATGGCTGATTATTAGATGTAAAACCAACCTCATATTCCCAAGATAAATTCTACATGGGTGTGATGTAATGTCATTAAAATATTTTTGATTTGATATTATTTAGATAATTATTTTGGTATCCATGTTCATGAATTATATTGGTGTATAGAATTTTTGCAATGTCTTCATCTGATTTTGGAATCAGGGTAATCCTGGCCTCATAAAATGAGTTGAGAAGTGTTCCTTGCTTCTCTATTTGTTGAAAGAACTTCTCCAAGATTGATATTATGCCTTTTAAAAATATTTGATAAAATTCACCAGTGAAGCCATCAGGACCTGGAGTTTTCTTACTGGAAATCTTTAACATTAAGAATTTGATTTTATTAATTGATATAAATCTCACAAGTTGAGAAAGTTAGGATAATTTTTTTCTTTCTGAATTTTTCCTGTTCATCTAAGTTGTCAAATTTCTTTGCATGAATCTGTTTATAATAATTCCTTTTCTATTAGTGTCTGAAATGTGTGTAGTGATATCCCATCTTTAATTCTTTATATTGGTTAATTAGTTTTTCCATTTATTTTTCTTAAAGATAATAACAAGAGTTTTATCACTTTTACTGATTTTTCAAGGAATCAGATTTTGATTTTATTAATTTTCTCTCTTTTCTGTTTTCAATGAAATTGATTTCTTCTCTCAATTATTTCCTTTATTCCACTTGGTTTAGGTTTAATTCATTCTTCTTTTCAGTTTCTTAAACAAACATCTTAGATAATATGTTAAGAACTTCATTTTTACTAACACAGACATTAAAGGGTATAAACATCTATGTCCTGTTTTAGCTATATCACACCAATTTTGGTATATTGTATTTTCATTCAGCCAGTATAGTTACTGTTTCATTGACTTCTACTTCAATGAAATGCTTATTCAGGAATACATGATTTATTTTCGAATTTAGGGGATTTTCTTGATTATTTTTAACTGAATTAGGTTGTGATGAAAAAACATATCTGATTTCAATATTCTTGAATTTAGTGGACTTCTTTTATGACCCAGAGTGAGGTTTATATGCACATGCATTTGGAAAGAATATGTATTCTGCTATTGTTAAGTGTTGGTATAAATACCAATCAGATCAAGGAGCTTACTAGTGCTATTTTACTTCACATGTCTTTGCTGATTTTTTCATTTAGTTGTTCCATCAGTTGCTTTAAGAGGATTTTAAATTCTCCAATTACTATTTTTGAATTATATTTCCTCCTTTAATTTTGCAAATTTTTGCTTTATATAATTTGAAGTTATCCTTTTGGGAGCAGACACATTTATGATTTCAATGTCTTCTTGAATTGACCATAATGATAAGTGTTTATTGAAACTTATTTTATCTGATAAAATGTAACTATTAATACATCAGTCTTTGTATGCTAATGATTTGCATGGTAAATTATTTTTCATCCATTTACTTTCAACGTATTTAAAGTGCCTCTTTTTAAGACAGGATACAATTGAGCCTTATCTTTTATACATTTTGACAATTTCTGCCTTTTACTTAGGGTATTTATACCATGAACAATTTATGTAATTATTGATGTGGTTATATGTGGATTTCCTGTTTCATTTTTTTGGTTTTGTTTTTTACCTGTCTCCATTGTACATTGTACTCTCTTCTCCTGCCTTAATTCTTTTGTATCATTTGACTATTTTCAGAATAAATATTGAAATCTTTCATCCTTGTACACCCATATTGTCCAGCCTGTTCATAGTGTTATAGCTGTTGTGTGTATTAAATACCCATAGAACAATGCTAAAATATTAGTTTTTAGGCAATTAAATGATTTTAAAGAATTTGAAAAGACAAAAGCAACTGTCTTTAATATTTTCCTATATATTTACTGTTTCTGATGCATTTATTTAATTTTTCTCAGAGTCTAAGTGTCTACCTGTTATCATTTTGCTTTAGCCTAAATAAATTTTTGAGAATTTCTTTTTTTTTTATACTGAATTCTCTTAGCTTTCATTTATTTGAAAATGTGTTTATTTCACTTTAATTCTTGAATGACTTTTTGTTGCATACAGGATTCTAAATTGATAGTTATTTTATCTCTAGCATTTAAATAATTTTGTCTTACTTTCTTCTTGCCTCTGTTGTTTCTGATGTCAGCCACTAATTGTATTATTTTTACCCCCATGTATGTCGCATATTTTTTTCATCTTTTATATTTTCAGGATTTGCTCTTCCTCTTTGACTTAATAGTTTGAATACAATGCCACAATGTATGAACTATTTTTTGTATATTACTTGGTATTCAAAATATCTTGTGTCTGAAAATTTCTGTCTTTCATCAAATTTGGGAAATTTTCAGGCTATAGATTTCCCATTTTTTATTTTTTAGCCTCATTTCCTCTATTACTGATCTTGAGTTGGCCAAAAAGTTCATTCAGGCTTTTCTGTGACATCTTGTAAAAAAAAAACCCAAACAAACATTTTGGCCAGCCCAATATTTTGATATTCCCATTTCACATATATTTGACAATTCGATGTCATCTAACTTTACTCTGAGCATCTTTTTTATAATTTTATTTCTCTTTGTTCTTTGTCTTAGGTCATTTCAGTAGCTAGATCTTGTAACACTCTTGCATCTTTTGTGTTCCATTTTGCTATATATTTATCATTTTTTTCATTACAGAAATCATATTTTTGAGTTCCAGAATTTTCATTTGGTTCTTTTATTTTTTTTCTACTTCTTTATTGAGAACTTCCATCTCTGAAGTTTTTGTTCATTGAAAACATTTTGTTTCACTTCATTGAAGATAATGATAAATGTTGGTTTAAAATCCTTCATGCTAACAGATTGTTCAGCCTTTTACACCTTCCATACTTGAACAAGACTGACAAAGGTGGTGCAAGTTAGGATTAGTCATTGCTCTCATTTTCTACCACCCAAGGTTTTAGCAGGGGCCAGTGAAAAGCTTCAACTCCACTTCCACCAGGCATCAATGATGTTGAGTAAGGTGGTAGGAAGCTGAGCCATTTGATATTCCACTTCTCCCTCCCACTAATGAAGTCAGTGAGGAGTTTAACTTCTGTTCTCACCTTGAAGCAAAAAAGCAGTGTGTGTGTTCATACTTTTCTTTTGCTCCCCTGCAGGCTGCAAGGCCCAGTAGGAAACTGATCTGACAACCTACTTGGAAACAATGAGACAGTGCAAGTCAGTGTTTCACTTGCACTCAGACGATCTCAGCAGACCAAGGTGTGATCTGAATTTCCATATCACCCATTTGCAATGAAGTGGTGTTATACACAACAAAAGAAAATCACAATTAAATAAGAAAAGGAAATAAACAGCAACTCTTCATTTGCTAGAGCTGCCATGACAAAGTACTACAGTATGGCTGGCTTAAACAACACAAGTTTATTTCTCACAATTCTGTAGGCTAGAAGTAAAAAATTAAGGTGTCAATAAGTTTGCTTTTTCTGAGACTTCTGTTTTTAGCTTGCAGCTGGCCATCTTCTCATTGTGGTCTAAATGGTTTGTTTGTTTGTTTGTTTTTCCTGTGTGAGTGTATCTCTGATTTTCTCATTCAGAATGTCAAATTTCCTCCTTTTATAAGAATATCAGTCAGATTGGATTAATGCCCACCCTAATTGCCTATTTTAACATAATCATTTCCTTACAGGCCCTATCTACAAATACAGTCACAGTCTAAGGTCCCAGTGGTTAGCACTTCAACATAAAAATTTGAGGGATGAAGCACAATTCAGTCCATGATAGATATCAATACCAAGATGAATGGTATATTGAAATTACTTGATAAGGATTATAAAAAAGTCATCATAAAATGTTGCAACAAACAAATACCCATTATAAATTTCCTCACAACAAATAAAAAAATTAGAAAATCTCAGCAAGAAATGAGAAATTATTAAAGAAAAAGAACCAAATAGAATTTAGAGAACTGAAAAATATAGTAACTGAAGGAAAACTTGTTGAATGATCTTAATTATAAGGTAGAAGCAATGATGATAGAATTAGTCAACTCGATGATAGATCAATGGAATGCACCCAGCGTAAACAAATGAAAAAACAGACATAAAAAATGAACGGAAGTTTTTCTTTTTTTTTTTTAATTTGCTACTCTTGAACTTTCGTAGCAGAAGCAGGACCATTCTCATAATGTCCTGACTTGCGGGACAATAACAAAAAGCTCAATATCTTCATAACTGGAATCCCAGAGGAAAGAGAGTGTGAAACTGGAAAAGCATGTGAAGAAATAAGGGCTGAAAGAGTACCAAATTTGCAAAAACCCCTCATAAGACTACAAATCCAAGAAGCTAAATGAAACTCAGAAAAAAACCAAAGAAATCTACACCAAGAAAAATCATAATTGAACTTCTTAGAACAAAAGACAAAGGAAAATAAAAAAAAAACTTGAAAGAAAATAAATAAATCATGCATTATTTATAAAAGAATACCAATTCTAATTAGCAGTAATTTCAAATTTTATATATGCAAAAGTACTCCACAAGAATAAAAGGGACAATAAAGATACTCCTACACTTAAAGAATGACTAAATAAATTCTCTAAAAAGAAAGAAAACAGAAACAGATGAAAGTTTGGGAATTCAAGAATATAAGAACATCAAAATGGGTAAAAACAGGAGTATAGAAAAAATACTTTATTATTATGAATAAAATCACTTTTATTTTAAGTCACATTTGTTACTTGAAATAAATATGATGCTATCTCAGGTGTGCTACACTGTATGTAAAGGAAATACCCAAGAAAATTGTATTTTAAAACTTGGATGGTAAAGAAACCTGAATGGAAGTAGAAGTCTTACACTTCACTAGAAGTGATAAAATGTCAATGCCAGTAGTTTGAAATAAGATACTTATGTATATTTTAATATCAGGAGCAACCTCTTAAATAAAAAGTGACATACTCAAAAGCAGTATAAACTAAATAAGATATAATCATAAATATATTCAAGTAACCTGCAGGAACTCAAGAAAACAAAAATAAAGGAAAGAGAAACAGTGGAAACAAATAGAAAAAAGATAAAATTTCAAACTTATGTTCTAACATATTGATGGTCTAAATATTTTAATGTGTGTGGTATAAATATTCTAACAAAAAACAGAGGATGAAAAGATTTAAAAATACAAACTTAATCCAAATGTATGCAGACTATAAGAAGCTCACTTCAAACACAATGATATGGGTAAATTGAGAATAAAAGAGTGGAAAAATATACCATGCAAACATTAATCCAGGAAAAAATACTAGAAGTGGACATAGATATTAGATACAGTAGAGTTTAGAGCAAATAAAATTGAGACAAAGAGGGACATTACACAATGATAAGAGAAACAATCTGTTGGGAAAACAAAAATTTTCCCTGATAGTTAAAACATCTATTTTATCTCAGAAGGCATTCCATTTCCTTTATTCACTTTTTTGATAATTTTGTATAATATCCTGAGTGTTATCAATGTTAAATTGTGGATATTATGGATTATATGATTTTTTCTCCTTTGAGTGTTGTTTCTTTCTGTTTTAATATATAATTAGGGGTATCCCTGGGCTTGACCTGTAAACTCTGTTTCTGTGCAGTTTCCCTAGCTATGTTCAGAGGTGTTCTATTAGAGTTGGAAGCAGAATTCCAATTTATTAGACATATTTTTCTTTTCTGGAATCTGGGGAAATTGACTTGCTTTATTGATGGGAAAGGATTTATCATTGATAAGAGCAGGCATTGACATTTTAAAATATATTCTTTACAGGATTTTCAAGAAAAATGTTAAACAAAAAAAAATCATATAATCTAAATCAATGACAATATCAACAACTTTATTCAAATACATTATTTGTGGAAATTACTCTTATACATCTTGGTGGTGGTGGTTTAGTCGCTAAGTTATGTCTGACAGTTGCGACACCATGGATTGTAGCCTGTCAGGCTCCTCTGCCCAGGGGATACTCCAGGCAAGAATATTAGAGTGGCTTGCCATTTCCTTCCCCAGGGGATCTTCCCAACGGGGTCTCCTGCATTGCAAGCAGATAATTTATGGACTGAGCTATGAGGGAATCCCCCTTATGCAGCTTCTGCGGGAAGCAAGAAGAATTATGAGTCAGAAAGCAAACAAGGAGAAAAGGATATGATCTGATTTCTTTTTCCACAGTATAAAAGAATGAGACTTGTGCTAAAACATTGTTGGGTAACAACTTAAAAATGTACAGATTAAAAGAAATGTTCTTGAAATATTGGAGAGAAAATTTTCCCTTAACCACAGCCCATTTTAATGCATCAAATATCTTACTGTTTCAAGGGGTCATATAAGGAAATTCTTAATTAAATGAAGACTCCTCATTTGAGTATAGTGTAAATGTTTTAAGCAATTAAAAAAAAAAAAAACTGGTGTGTACCAGGACTATATACTGTCTGACAGTTAAGGTAAAATTATTAGAATGCATAGTGTGTAAACAACTGGACTCTTTCATGCTACAATTCATTACGCAGAGGCAGTGTTATTCCTCAGAGAATTCACTCCTTCAATTCCATATATTTAAGTTGCTTCTAGAAGTCCTGGCACTTCTAGAGGTTGCTTCTAGAGGTCCTGGCACTTATTTGAATTTTTTCTTATATTGAACTTATGCTAAAGAATGTATCACATCTACAAGAAAACAACACATTTTTTTGTTTCTGTCTTAAAAGACTTTCAGAATAAATTATAGAATAAAAGTGGACATTCCATATAATATCACGTGATATTTTTATAGCCTTTTATTTATAACTAAGATAATTTATGTGATTTTAAGTAGTTCTTTTTCGACTAATTCTTCAAGTTGAAGGTGATAAATTCAGACAAAATTTAATATGTTAAATTAACATGTATGCCTTTTTGAAATAATATATTTTTATGATAAATTATAATCCAAACCCTGTTACTGGATCAGGATTTTCTTAGATGTGTTTAAATTTCTTTACTTTTTCCATAGTTTGAGTTAAAATTAATTTCAGTCTGTTGAGTCGCTCAGTTGTGTCCGACTCTTTGTGACCACGGACTGCAGCAAGCCAGGCTTCCCTGTCCATCATGAACCCCCAGAGCTAGCTCAAACTCATGTCCACTGAGTTGGTGATGCCATCCAACCACCTTATCTGCTGTCGTCCCCTTCTCCTCCTGCCTTCAATCTTTCCCAGCATCAGGGGCTTTTCCAATGAGTCAGTTCATTGCATCAGGTGGCCAAAGTATTGGAGCTTCATCTTCAGCATCAGTCCTTCAAAACGTCCTGGAGCATGCTCAAACTCATATCCACTGAGTTGGTGGTGCCATCCAACCATCTCGACCTCTGTCACCCCAGTCTCCTCTGCCTTCCATCTTTCCCAGTATCAGGATCTTTTCTAATGAGTTGGCTCTTCACATCAGATGGTCAAAGAATTGGAGCTCCATCTTCATCATCTGTCCTTCCAATGAATATTCTGGACTGATTTCCTTTAGAATTGATTGGTTTGATCTCTTTGCAGTCTAAGGGACTCTCAAGAGTCTTCTCCAACACCACAGTGCAAAAGCATCAATTCTTCAGTGCTCAGCCTTCGTTATGGTCCAAATCTCACATTCATACATGACTACTGGAAAAATCGTAGCTTTGACTACATGGACCTTTGTCGGTAAAGTAATGTGTCTGCTTTTTAATATGCTATTTAGGTTTGTCATAGCTTTCCTTCCAAGTAGCAATGGTCTGCACGTCACCATCTGCAGTGATTTTGAACCCCCCCCAAAAAAAAACAAAGTTGGTCACTGTTTACACTGCTTCACCATCTATTTGCCATGAATTGGGAAAGACTAGAGACTTCTTCAAGAAAATTAGAGATACCAAGGGAACATTTCACGCAAAGATAGACTCGATAAAGGACAGAAATGGTATGGACCTAACAGAAGCAGAAGATATTAAGAAGAGGTGGCAAGAATACACAGAAGAACTGTACAAAAAAGATCTTCACGACACAGATAATCACGATGGTGTGATCACTCACCTAGAGCCAGACATCCTGGAATGTGAAGTCAAGTGGGCCTTAGAAAGCATCACTACGAACAAAGCTAGTGGAGGTGATGGAATTCCAGTTGAGCTATTTCAAATCCTCAAAGGTGATGCTGTGAAAGTGCTGCACTCGATATGCCAGCAAATTTGGAAAACTCAGCAGTGACACAGAACTGGAAGAGGTCAGTCTTCGTTCCAATCCCAAAGAAAGGCAATGCCAAAGAATGCTCAAACTAACGCACAATTGCACTCATCTCACATGCTAGTAAAGTAATGCTCAAAATTCTCCAAGCCAGGCTTCAGCAATACGTGAACCATGAACTTCCAGATGTTCAAGCTGGTTTTAGAAAAGGCAGAGGAACCAGAGATCAAATTGCCAATATCCGCTGGATCATCGAAAAAGCAAGACAGTTCCAGAAAAACATCTATTTCTGTTTTATTGACTATGCCAAAGCCTTTGACTGTGTGGGTCACAATAAACTGTGGAAAATTCTGAAAGAGATGGGAATACCAGACCATCTGACCTGTCTCTTGAGAAACCTGTATGCAGGTCAGGAAGCAACAGTTAGAACTGGACATGGAACAACAGACTGGTTCCAAATAGGAAAAGGAGTACGTCAAGGCTGTATATTGTCACCCTGCTTATTTAACTTATATGCAGAGTACATCATGAGAAACGCTGGGCTGGAAGAAACACAAGCTGGAATCAAGATTGCCGGGAGAAATATCAATAACCTCAGATATGCGGATGGCACCATCCTTATGGCAGAAAGTGAAGAAGAACTAAAGAGTCTCTTGATGAAGGTGAAGGAGGAGAGTGAAAAAATTGGCTTAAAGCTCAATGTTCAGAAAACTAAGATCATGGCATCTGGTCCCATCACTCCATGGGAAATAGATGGGGAAACAGTGGAAACAGTGTCAGACTTTACTTTTTTGGGCTCCAGAATCACTGCTGATGGTGACTGCAGCCATGAAATTAAAAGACGCTTACTACTTGGAAGGAAGGTTATGGCCAACCTAGATAGCATGTTTAAAAGCAGAGACATTACTTTGCCAACAAAAGTCCGTCTAGTTAAGACTATGGTTTTTCCAGTGGTCATGTATGGATGTGAGAGTTGGACGGTGAAGAAAGCTGAGTGCTGAAGAATTGATGCTTTTGAACTGTGGTGTTGGAGAAGACTCTTGAGAGTTTCTTGGACTGCAAGGAGATCCAATCAATCCATCCTAAAAGAGATAAATCCTGGGTGTTCATTGGAAGGTCTGATGTTGAAGCTGAAACTCCAATACTTTGGCCACCTCATGCGAAGAGTTGACTCATTGTAAAAGATCCTAATGCTGGGTAGGATTGGGGGCGGGAGGAGAAGGGGACGACAGAGGATGAGATGGTTGGATGGCATCACCGACTCGATGAACATGGGTTTGGGTAGACTCCGGGAGTTGGTGATGGACAGAGAGGCCTGGCATGCTGCAATTCATGGGGTCGCAGAGAGTTGGACACAACTGAGCGACTGAACTGAACTGAACTGATGGGATCAGATGCCATGACCTTAGTTTTCTGAATGTTGAGTTTTAAGCCAGCTTTTTCATTCTTCTCTTTCACTTTCATCAATAGGCTTTTTATTTCCTCTTCACTTTCTGCCATACGGGTGGTGTCATCTGCATATCTGAGGTTGTTGATATTTCTCTTTTAAAATTAATTTTAAATGTGTTTAATAATTAGAATGACATTTAATCAAATTCTATATCATGGAAATTTCATGTGAAGCTCTCAAATTTGTCATGTTACTAAATATATCAATTAAAAATTGACTAAGCCTTTGAAAATCATATAATGTATTTGTTAACTAGTCATAAGCATATTTGTTTCCTTTTAAGTTATTGCAGGATAAATGTGAAAATTAGTTTTCTAAATATAGACCTTAGTTGATTATATTTAGTAGGATTTCTCTTCATTATTTGAAGCATTGAATAATAATTCAATGCTTGACTAAAACTGAAGTGTGTAACTATTCTCTGGTGCTGAGTTCTTTTAGGAAAAAATGATGTTAATTTGTTTATTACCTCTAAAGGAGCTTGGTACAAATTGTGTGGAAAAAAGTCACTTTTTATGAAACCAATACAAAATAATGTTCAGTTCAATTCAGTTGCTCAGTCGTGTCTGACTCTTTGCAACCCCATGAACCGCAGGACGCCAGGCCTCCCTATCCATCACCAACTCCCAGAGTCCACCCAAACCCATGTCCATTGAGTCGGTGATGCCATCCAACCATCTCATCCTCTGTCGTCCCTTTCTCCTCCTGCCCTCAATATTTCCCAGCATCAGAGTCTTTTCCAATGAGTCAGTTCTTCACATCAGGTGGCCAAATATTGGAGTTTCAGCTTCAACCTCAGTCCTTCCAATGAACACCCAGGACTGATCTCCTTTAGGGTGAACTGGTTGGACCTTCTTGCAATCCAAGGGACTCTCAAGAGTCTTCTCCAACACCACAGTTCAAAAGCATCAATTCTTCGGTGCTCAGCTTTCTTCACTGTCCAACTCTCACATCCATACATGGCCACTGGAAAAACCATAGCCTTGACTAGACAGACCTTTGTTGGGAAAGTAATGTCTCTGATTTTTAATATTCTGTCTAAGTTGGTGATAACGTTCCTGCCAAGGAGGAAGTGTCTTTTAATTTCATGGCTATAATCAAGATCTGCAGTGATTTTGGAGCCCAGAAAAAAAAAAATACAGTCAGCCACTGTTTCCCCATCTATTTGCCATGAAGTGAAGGGACTGGAAACCATGATCTTAGTTTTCTGAATGTTGAGTTTTAAGCCAGCTTTTTCACTCTCCTCTTTCACTTTCATCAAGAGGCTCTTTAGTTCTTCTTCATTTTCTGCCATAAGGGTGGTGTCATCTGCAAATCTGAAGTTATTGATATTTCTCCTGGCAATCTTGATTCCAACTTGTGCTTCCTCCAGCCCAGCATTTTGCATGATGTACTCGGCATATAAGTTAAATAAGTAGGGTCACAATATTCAGCCTTGACATACTCCTTTGCCTATTTGGAACCAGTCTGTTGTACCATGTCCAGTTCTATCTGTAATTTCCTGACCTGCATACAGGTTTCTCATAAGGCAGATCAGGTGATCTGGCATGCCCATCTCTTTAAGAATTTTCCACAGTTTATTGTGATCCACACAGTCAGAGGCCTTGGCATAGTCAATAAAGCAGAAATAAATATTTTTCTGGAACTCTTTTGCTTTTTTGATGATCCTGCGGATGTTGGCAATTTGATCTGTGGTTTCTCTGCCTTTTCTATAACCAGCTTGAACATCTAGAAGTTCACAGTTTATGTATTGCCGAAGCCTGCTTTGGAGAATTTTAAGCATTACTTTACTAGTGTGTGAGATGAGTGCAATTGTGTGGTAGTTTGAGCATACTTTGGCATTGCCTTTCTTTGGGATTAGAATGAAAATTCACCTTTTCCAGTCCTCTGGCCACTGCTGAGTTTTCCAAATTTGTTGGCATATTGAGTGCAACACTTTCACAGCATCATCTTTCAGGATTTGAAATAGCTCAACTGTAATTCCTTTACCTCCACTAGCTTTGTTCATAGTGATGCTTCCTAAGGCCCACTTGACTTCACATTTCAGGATGTCTGGCTCTAGGTGAGTGATCACACCATCGTGACTATCTGGGTCGTGAACACATTTTTTGTTCAGTTCTTCTTTGTATTCTTGCCACTTCTTTTTAATATCTTCTGCTTCTGTTAGGTCCCTACCATTTCTGTCCTTCTTTGAGCCCTTCTTTGCATAAAATGTTCCCTTGGTGTCTCTAATTTTCTTGAAAAGATCTATAGTCTTTCCCATTCTATCGTTTTCTTCTATTTTTTGCATTGATCGCTGAAGAAGGCTTTCTTATCTCTCCTTGCTACTCTTTGGAACTCTGCATTCAAATGGGTATATCTTTCCTTTTCTCCTTTGCTTTTCACTTCTCTTCTTTTCACAGCTATTTGTAAGGCCTCCTCAGATAGCCATTTTGCTTTTTTGCATTTCTTTTTCTTGGGATGGTCTTGATCCCTGTCTCCTGTACAATGTCACGAACCTCCATCCATAGTTCATCAGGCACTCTGTGTATCAGATCTAGTCCCTTAAATCTATTTCTCACTTCCACTGTATAGTCATAAGGGATTTGATTTAGGTCATACCTGAATGGTCTAGTGGTTTTTTCCACTTTCTTCAGTTTCAGTTTGAATTTGGCAATAAGGAGTTCATGATCTGAGCCAGTCAGCTCCCGGTCTTGTTTTTGCTGACTGTATAGAGCTTCTCCATCTTTGGCTGCAAAGAATATAATCAATCTGATTTAGGTGTTGACAATCTGGTGATGCCCATGTGTAGTCTTCTCTTGTGTTGTTGGAAGATGGTGTTTGCTATGACCAGTGTGTTCTCTTGGCAGAACTCTATTAGCCTTTGCCCTGATTCATTCTGTACTCCAAAGCCAAATTTGCATGTTACTCCAGGTGTTTCTTGACTTTCTACTTTTGTACTTCCTTCTTTCCAAGAAGTTCCAGCTGTTCAAGCTGGAGTTAGAAAAGGCAGAGGAAGCAGAGATCAAATTGCCAGCATCCCTTGGATCATAGAAAAAGCAAGAGAATTCCAGAAAATAATGTAAGGAGCTATCATTTAGACTTAATGTAATAGATGATATTAAATTTGGAAAGGAAATTGTTGCCAAGCAAATTGTATATTTTTTTCATCTATGTCCCTGATGTTTTTTTCTGTATGTGTGCATTTGTTTGTGTGTGTATATACATGCACATGCACACAGGCTTGTGTGCATTAGAATGAGCACGTCTTTCTCTTTATTTGTGCTAACTTGGAAGTAAAATTTCAGTTTGTACGTTTAATAGTCTCTATGGTGACCAGTTTCCACATGCTCTCCATTTTGTTTTAATTATAATAACATGGATTTAGTCATGGTAAAACTAACTAAAGCAGTTATTTCCAGATAACTGCACCACCCATAAGATACAACTGATCTTTCTTACAAAACAGAAGCAGAAGATATTAAGGACAGGTGGCAAGAAAACACAGAAAAATACAAAAAAAAAAAATCTTAATGACCCTACTAACCACAATGGTGTGATCACTCACGTAGAGCCAGACATCCTAGAATGTGAAGTCATGGGGTCCCCAAGATGCCTCACTATGAACAAAACTAGTGGAGGTGATGGAAATCCAGTTGAGCTATTTCAAGTCCTAAAAGTTGATGCTGTTAAAGTGCTTCACTCAATATGCCAGCAAATTTGGAAAGCTCAGCAGTTCCCACAGGACTGGAAAAGGTCAGTTTTCATTCCAATCCCAAAGAAGGCAGTGCCAAAGAATGTTCAAACTGGTGCACAACTGCACTCATTTCACAAGCAAGGTAATGCTCAAAATCCTTCAAGCTAGGCTTCAACTGTATATGAACGGAGAAGTTCCAGATGTTCAAGCTGGATTTAGAAAAGGCAGAGGAACCAGAGATAAAATTGCCAATATCCTTTGGATCATAGAAAAAGCAAGAGAATTCCAGGAAAAAAAAATATTTCTGTTTTATTGACTACACTAAAGCCTTTGACTGTGTGGATCGCGACAAACTGTGGAAAATTCTTAGAGATGGGAATACCAGATCACCTTACCAGTCTCCTGAGAAACCTATAGACAAGTCAAGAAGCAACAGTTAGAAACAGACACAGAACAATGGACTAGTTCAAAATTGAAGGGAAAACGTCAAGGCTGTGTATGTCACCCTGCTTATTTCACTTAGAGTCAAGATTTCTGGGAGAAATAACAATAACCACAAATATGCAAATGATACCACCCTTATGGCAAAAAGCGAAGAGGAACTAAAGAGACTCTTGATGAAGGTGAAAAAAGAGAGTGAAAAAGCTTGTATGAAACTCAGCATTCAAAAAACTAAGATCATGACATTCGGTCCCATCACTTCATGGCAAATAGAAAGGGAAACAATGACAGACTTTATTTTCTTGGGCTCCAAAATCACTGCACAAGGGAAGAAAAGCTGTGACAAACTTAGATAGCATATTCAAAAATCAGAGACATTTCTTTGTCGTCAAAGGTCAGTATAGTCAAAACTATGGTTTTTCCAGTAGTCAAGTATGGATTTGAGAGTTGAACCATAAAGAAGGCTGAGTTCTGAAGACCTGATTCTTTCAAACTGGTGTTGGAGAAGACTCTTGAGAATCCTTTGGACTCTGAGTCAATCCTTAAGGAAATTAATGCTGAATATTCATTGGAAGAACTGATGCTGAAGCTCCAATACTTTAGCCACCTGATGCGAAGAGCCAGCTCATTAGAAAATACCCTGATGCCGCTGGGAAAGAGTTAAGGAAAAGGGGATGACCGAGGATGAGGTAGTTGGATGGCAGCACTGATTCAACGGCCATGAGTTGAACAAACTCTGTGAGATGTTGGAGAACTGGGAAGCCTGGCGTGCTGCAGACCATGGCATTGGAAAGAGTCGGACACGTCTGGGGGACTGAGCAACAACAAAAACAACGAAAGAGAAAAAGACTCACAGACTTAGAGAACAAACTTATTTTTGCTGGGGGGTATGATGAAGGAAAGATAGTTAGCAAGTTTGGGATGGCCATGTACACACTGCTATATTTGACATGAATAACCAGAAAGGCCCTACTCTATAGCACATGGAACTCTGCTCAATGTTATGTGGCAGCCTGGTTGGGAGGGGAGTTTGGGAGAGAATGCATATATATATATGGCCGAGTCCCTTTGCTGTTCACCTGAAACTATCACAACATTGCTAATTGCTTATACCCCAATGCAAAATTTTAAAAAAATTAAAAATCTCACATCAACCTTTGAGATGATAATCATTATTTATTTATAACTGAGCACCCTGGGGAACAAATAGGTGTTGTGACTTTCCCAAATCCTAAGATTTTTTACTGGAAAAATTTGGCTATGGTTTCACAGCCTTTTCCCATATCAAAATGCTATACTTGAAAAATTGCTTCTATAGATAGTCTAGAAGATGCAAAAATAGAACACTACTTGAGAGTCCATTTTTCATTGATTTATCGATTCAAAAGGTATTAAGTGTCTAATACTTGCCATACACTGTTCTTGGTAACTAGACATACAGAAAAGAACAAAACATACAAAAACCCTGCCCTCATGGAGTTTACATAGTAATGGAGAAGAAATACAATGCATAAATAAATGTCTATCAAATCATGATGGAGAAAAATAAAGCTTAGGTTGAGGGGACATAGAACACCAATAAAAGGAGTGTGGATGCTAAAGTGATGTGGTTTTAGAACGGGCAGTGAGGGAAAGCTTTACTAAGAAGGTGATTTTTGAGCTAAGGCTTAAAGAGCTTGAGAGGAATGATATGAATCTATTGAGTGAAGAGTGTTCTGAACAGTGGAAACAAGAGGTGCAAAATCACTGAGGAAGGAGTGTGCCTACTGTGATCTAAGAAATAATAAAGTCTGTATGGTTGGAGAAGAGTATGCAAGAGGAAAACTAGTGGAACTTGAGATTAGGGAAGTAACAATTGAGGGAAGCAATTTGTGTCATGCCTTATACCATTAAAAAGCATTATTTTTTACTGAGTGAACTGAGATACCATTACAATTATTTTTGGTACACGATATGACTTACATTTTAAAAGGATCACTCTTGTGGCTGTATTATTGATAATATATCAATGGTTGAGGAACTAGAAACATGTTCACATTTCTATGCATTGGGAATCCAGTTACGAGCACAAATGTAAGATCCCTGTTTGATGGAATTTTCATTCTAGTAAGTGATAACAACAAATATGAATCATTTCCCAATTGAATCAGCCATATTTTGATAGGTTCATATGCTCCATAACTTCTGCAGGAGATTCTAAACAGACCTATCAATTATTTCACTTCATGCTGAAACATTGAGACCAATACCTAAAACAAAATCCCACGTATAAAAATAACAAAATGAAAATTAACTTAAAAAATAGCATTAAAGAAGCAACTACTTCATGTAACATTTATTAATAAGTTAGCATTATAATTTTACATTTTGTAAATACATCATACAGAATTATAAATGATATGGGGCATAATAGTGTTTTTCAAAACTGTTTTAATATAACATTTATTAGTAAACTTAATTCTTACTGTGTTAAAATCAAGAAATTGACAAGTACAACAAAATACGTTATTTTATTTAATTTAAATATTTTATTGTAAGCTGCTTCATATCTGTTTTGGAAATATGTGGGATGAATAAAAATAAATATATTAGCTCTTAAATTATTACTAACATCCAAAGCATAAGAACTTTAAATGTACTTTAAATGCAACATCAAATTCTTTAGTTCTATTGCTCCATTACGATTCCAAGAATTCCATATCTTATAAAAGTTAAAAACCACGAGTGCATTTCAATACACTTAGAATTTAATTCTGCTTTTATTTCCAATATTCTGGGAGGTGGGTCATGGAGGATCCTGCTGTGATTTATGTCGGAGAGTGTTTTGCCTATGTTTTCCTCTAGGAGTTTTATTGTTTCTGGTCTTACGTTTAGATCTTTAATCCATTTTGAGTTTATTTTTGTGTACGGTGTTAGGAAGTGTTCTAGTTTCATTCTTTTACAAGTGGTTGACCAGTTTTCCCAGCACCACTTGTTAAAGAGGTTGTCTTTTCTCCATTGTATATTCTTGCCTCCTTTGTCGAAGATAAGGTGTCCATATGTGCGTGGGTTTATCTCTGGGCTTTCTATTTTGTTCCATTGATCTATATTTCTATCTTTGTGCCAGTACCATACTGTCTTGATGACTGTGGCTTTGTAGTAGAGTCTGAAGTCAGGCAGGTTGATTCCTCCAGTTCCATTCTTCTTCCTCAAGATTGCTTTGGCTATTCGAGGTTTCTTATATTTCCATACAAATTGTGAGATGATTTGTTCTAGTTCTGTGAAAAATACCATTGGTAGCTTGATAGGGATTGCATTGAATCTGTAGATTGCTTTGGGTAGAATACTCATTTTCACTATATTAATTCTTCCAATCCATGAACACGGTATATTTCTCCATCTGTTTGTGTCCTCTTTGATTTCTTTCATCAGTGTTTTATAGTTTTCTATATATAAGTCTTTTGTTTCTTTAGGTAGATATATTCCTAAGTATTTTATTCTTTTTGATGCAATGGTGAATGGTATTGTTTCCTTAATTTCTCTTTCTGTTTTCTCATTATTGGAGTATAGGAATGCAAGGGATTTCTGTGTGTTAATTTTATATCCTGCAACTTTACTATATTCATTGATCAACTCTAGTAATTTTCTAGTAGAGTCTTTAGGGTTTTCTATGTAGAGGATCATGTCATCTGCAAACAGTGAGAGTTTTACTTCTTCTTTTCCTATCTGTATTCCTTTTATTTCTTTTTCAGCTCTGATTGCTGTGGCCAAAACTTCCAAAACTATGTTGAATAGTAGTGGTGAAAGTGGGCATCCTTGCCTTGTTCCTGACTTTAGGGGAAATGCTTTCAATTTTTCACCATTGAGGATAATGTTTGCTGTGGGTTTGTCATATATAGCTTTTATTATGTTGAGATATGGGACCTAATTAAAATTAAAAGCTTTTGCACAACAAAGGAAACTATAAACAAGGTGAAAAGACAGCCTTCAGAATGGGAGAAAATAATAGCAAATGAAGCAACAGACAAACAATTAATCTCCAAAATATACAAGCAACTTCTGCAGCTGAATTCCCGAAAAATAAATGACCCAATCAAAAAATGGGCCAAAGAACTAAACAGACATTTCTCCAAAGAAGACATACAGATGGCTAACAAACACATGAAAAGATGCTCAACATCACTCATTATTAGAGAAATGCAAATCAAAACCACAATGAGGTATCATTTCACACCAGTCAGAATGGCTGCTATCCAAAAGTCTACAAGCAATAAATGCTGGAGAGGGTGTGGAGAAAAGGGAACCCTCTTACACTGTTGGTGGGAATGCAAACTAGTACAGCCACTATGGAGAACAGTGTGGAGATTCCTTAAAAAACTGGGAATAGAACTGCCATATGACCCAGCAATCCCACTGCTGGGCATATACACCGAGGAAACCAGAATTGAAAGAGACGCGTGTACCCCAATGTTCATCGCAGCACTGTTTACAATAGCCAGGACATGGAAGCAACCTAGATGTCCATCAGCAGACGAATGGATAAGGAAGCTGTGGTACATATACACAATGGAATATTACTCAGCCATTAAAAAAAATACATTTGAACCGGTTCTACTGAGATGGATGAAACTGGAGCCCATTATACAGAGTGAAGTAAGCCAGAAAGAAAAACAACAATACAGTATACTAATGCATATATATGGAATCTGAAAGATGGTAACGATAACCCTATATGCGGGACAGAATGAGAGACACAGATGCATGGAACAATTTTATGGACTCTGAGGGAGAAGGTGAGGGTGGGACGTTCTGGGAGAATGGCATTGAGACATGTGTATTGTCATATGTGAAACAGAGCACCATTCCATGTTCGATGCATGTGACAAGGGCTCGGGGCCGGGGCAGTGGGATGATCCAGAGGGATGGGAGGGGGAGGGAGGTGGGTGGGGGGTTCGGGAAGGGGAACACATGTAAACCCATGGCTGATTCTTGTCAATGTATGGCAAAAACTATTACAATATTGTAAAGTAATTAGCCCCCAAGTAAAATAAATAAATTTATAAAAAAAAAAAAAAAAAAAAAAACAGATGAAAAACATAAGGCCATGAAAGAAAAAAAGAAAAATAAATAATAAAGAGAGAAAAAGAAAAAAAAAAAAAAAAAAAAAAAAAAGAATTTAATTCTGATTTCTGGAGTCAGATATATATATATTGCTCATTCTTACTGAACAGAATTTTCCTAATTAATTGCTAATGTATCAATTCATATGCTGCCTTATTGTAAATATCTTCAACTCCTTATACATAGAATATATTTAGGTGAACAAAGTTGTGGGTCAAATGTTTGGAAATATTACACAGACTATGTAATTTTTGGAGAGGAAGAGAAAGCTTAGTGATCTCATGTGTTTGAAAAAGACAGTATTCTCTATTCTCATACTAACCAATTTCAAGATCATTCAAATTTTATCAAGTTTAAGTTTGCACTCAATTATTTGGAGAATTGAGTTTTAAAATGATGGGTGAAATGGAATTTTGGATCCTCAAAAGTGTGTTAAAAGGCAAAAATGTCAACCTGTATTAGCATGTCCTATCAAATATGTTTATGAAAAGTTAATATCAAACTTAAGGTACCTATCTATATGTACATTCTTACTGCCATTTTGTTACTTATTTGGGGTTTGTTTCTGTAGGTCTTTTTTATTCCCTTCCTCTTTTGTTATCTTCTCCTGTGATTTGATGAATAATTTTAGTTTAGATTTCTTTTTCTTTTTTGTCTATGTATCTATAATGGATTTTTAGTTTGCAGTTACCATGAGGTTTTGATGTGGCATCTATATATAAACAAGACTGCTTTAACTTACTGGTCTTTTAATTTCAAGTGCATTTTCAATATCCTTCATTTGTGCTCTCCTCTTCTCACAATTTCTGGTTTTGATATGATATTTGTGTGTGGATGGTTTTCTATCTTTACTGTATGTTTGCCTTTACTGGTGAGCTTTTCCATTTGTGATTTTCTTGTTTCTACTTGTGGCCTTTTCTTTTCCACCCAGAGAACTTCCTTTGGTATTTGTTGCAAAGCTGGTCTCATGGTGCTGAATTGTCTTAGCTTTCGCTTGTCTGTAAAGCTCTTGTTTTCTCCATCAAATCTGAATGAGAATCTTTGGGTAGAGTATTCTTGGTTGTAGGTTCTTCCTTTTCATCACTTTAAATATATTACACTGTTCCTTTCTGGACTAGAGTTTCTGCTGAGAAATCATGTTATTACCTTATGGGAATTCCCTTGTATGTTATTTGTGATTTTTCTTCTGTTTCCTTCAATATTTTTCTCTTAGTGTTTTACTTTGTCAGTTTGATTTCTATGTGTCTCAGCATATTCCTCCTTGGGTTTATCTCTCTGCAGGAGACCCTACAATGCTAGCATGTATGTCTGGCTCAGTGTCTTATGAGGTCACTTCTTTTTTTCCCCTGGGAAAAAAAGAAGCAACTACTTCATTTAACATTTATTAATAAGCTAGCATTATAATTTTACATTTTATAAATACATTATACAGAATTATAAATGACATGGGGCATAATAGTGTTATGCCCCAAGAGAGGAGTTTCTGTTTCCCTCAGTCCTGTGGAATTCATGCAGTCATACTTGTTGCCCTTCAAAACCATATTATTTGGGGGCTCCTCCCCCATTGCCATATCACTAGACTGAAAATCTTGATGCAGGGCTCAGAACTTTCACTCCTATGAAAGAATTTCTGTGCTATAATTATTTTCCAGTCTGTGGACCACCTTCCCAGTGTGCATGGGATTTGAGTTTATCATAATTGTGCCCCTCCTACTATCTCATTTTGGCTTCTTCCTTGTTTTTGAATGTTACATATCTTTTTGGTAGATTTTATCATGTTTTGTCAATGACTGTTAAGACTTAGTTGTGACTTTCTTTTTTTTCTGTAAGAAGAGGTGAGCTCATACCCTTCTACTCCACCTTCTTCTCAATAAGACTTTTAATCAAATGATTTATTTAGATCTCTTTGGAATA
The DNA here is from genome assembly GCF_054371585.1 of Giraffa tippelskirchi. NCBI lineage: Eukaryota > Metazoa > Chordata > Mammalia > Artiodactyla > Giraffidae > Giraffa > Giraffa tippelskirchi. Next base: position 69,533,898 of record NC_137289.1, read on the forward strand.
AAAAAACAATATTGGATATTGTTTAAACAAATATTTTTAAAGGGTATGTGATCCTAGAGAGTTTTCTGTAGCAATAAATTGTATATGTATAATTTTACAGTAAAAAAAAAACAAGACAGACAATGCCTTAACTAAGCAGTCAAATTTAATATCACAAATATTGTGACAAACAAAATTTGCATACTTCCTGACATGAACTGAACAGAACTCATAACTTCTCCAGTATCCCTGCTAAAAATGTATAAGCTGAATCTAATCACAAGAACATATTAAATGCAAATGTAAAGAATACACAAATAAGCAGTCTCTACTCTTCAAACATATCAAGGTTACACTCTCTCACTATATTCCTGCATAAGAAAAGATTGAGGGATTATTAATATTCCAGATTAAAGGAGAGTAAGTAGACATTACATTTAAATACAATAGACCTGAATTCTGGGTAACGATGATTTTTTCTTTTATTATAAGCACATAATTGGAACAGTTTTTGAAGTTTGAAAAATACCCTGGTCATGATAATTGTACTGATGTAAGGCAAATTTCTATTGTTGGAAAATAAATGAAGTCTTAGGGGTAAAGTGATATCATATCTACAACTAAATTTTAAAAGTTTCTAAAAATAATGTGTCTGAATAGAAAGAGAACAACAAAGCAAATGAAAGAAAGTACTTATAAATGTGGTATCTCAGTTCAGTTCAGTTCAGTCGCTCAGTCGTGTCCGACTATTTGTGACCCCATGAAAAGCAGCATGCCAGGCCTCCCTGTCCATCACCAACTCTCGGAGTTTACCCAAACCCATGTCAATCGAGTCGGTGATGCCATCCAACCATCTCATTCTCTGTCGTCCCCTTCTCCTCCTGCCCCTAATCCTTCCTAGCATTAGGGTTTTTCCAATGAGTCAGCTCTTCGCATGAGGTGGCCAAAGTATTGGAGTTTCAGCTTCAACATCAGTCCTTCCAAGGAACACCCAGGACTGATCTCCTTTAGGATGGACTGGTTGGATCTCCTTGCAGTCCAAGGGACTCTCAAGAGCCTTCTCCAACACCACAGTTCAAAAGCATTAATTCTTCAGTGCTCAGCTTTCTTCACCGTCCAACTCTCACATCCATACATGACCACTGGAAAAACCATAGCCTTGACTAGATGGACCTTTGTTGGCAAAGTCATGTCTGTGCTTTCAAATATGCTATCTAGATTGGTCATAACCTTCTTTGCAAGGAGTAAGCGTCTTTTAATTTCATGGCTGCAATCACCATCAGCGGTGATGTTGGAGCCCCCAAAAATAAAGTCTGACCCTGTTTCCACTGTTTACCCATCTATTTCCCATGAAGTGATGGGACCAGATGCCATGATCCTCAGCCAAGGATAAATTGGAATTTTTGCAACACTTCTGTTAAGTTTTAACTTATTTGAAAATAAAGTTACAAAATGATTAAGTGACACAATATATATATTTTTTCTATTGGGAAACTCCACCAGGGAATATTGTGCTTTCATAAGCAGAATCACCTAAAAGCAAAAATCTTTGACTTCTTCCACTAGCTTTCCTAAATTTTGGTAACATTGCAAACAAAATAAACAGAAAAATAAATAGATAAATAAATAAAACCTGTCCCCTTTCAATTACTGCTGTTATCTCCCTGGAAATTTAGCAGCTTTTCTTGATAATACAGAAGGTCATGGAAGACTATGCATGAGAAAGAAAACAAACAAAAATAACTAAAGATATTCGTATGCATCTTTATATCAAGTAGAACACTACAGAAACAAAAGCTCTATACGTACAACAGTTAAAAAACTTAGAACTGTGGGAAACTAAAAACTAGTCCAGTATTTACAAGCACAGCAGATCCTGAAGATCACCATGTTATTCTGAATCAGTATATATCAGAGATTCATCCAATCTATAGGCCAGTTTCTGATGTTAGTCCCTTTAAAAGGAGGTAATACTAGCTCTGTAGATGGTGCAGATCAAATCACTGCAGATGGTGATTGCAGCCAAGAAATTAAAAGACTCTTACTTCTTGTAAGGAAAGTTATGACCAACCTAGACCGCATATTAAAAAGCAGAGACATTACTTTGCCAACAAAGGTCCATCTAGTCAAGGCTATGGTTTTTCCAGTGATCATGTATGGATGTGAGAGTTGGACTGTGAAGAAAGCTGAGCGCCGAAGAATTGATGGTTTTGAACTGTGGTGTTGGAGAAGACTCTTGAGAGTCCCTTGGACTGTAAGGAGATCCAACCAGTCCATCCTAAGGGAAATCAGACCTGGGTGTTCATTGGAAGGACTGATGTTGAAGCTGAAACTCCAATATTTTGTCCACCTGATGTGAAGAGCTAACTCATTGGAAAACACCCTGATACTGGCAAAGATTAAGGGCAGGAGAAGGGGATGAGCTGGTTGGATGGCATCACTGACTCAGTGGACATGGGTTTGAGTGGACTCCAGGAGTTGGTGATGGACAGGAAGGTCTGGCGTGCTGCAGTTCATGGGGTCGCAGAGAGTTGGACATGACTGAGCGACTGAACTGAGCTGAAGACTAGCTCAAGGAAGGAGATTTATGTATTTCCTGCACACATTTCAAGCAAAAGTAAACATATACATATCTTTGATGAGAGCATTCCGCTGCATATCACACACTCTGCTTCAAACAAACAAGCAAGATGATTATTTTTAAAAGTTTAAGCATTACTTTATGAACAGGTTTTTGTTCTTGGAGTTCTTTCCTGTTTTTTATGCTTGTATAATTTTAGGGGACTCATATTGAGCAAAAGGTTCCCACCATATTAAATATCACTCACAAAGAGGGTGATTCTCAAAAGACAGGCAAGAGGTGTCAAGAGCCTGGAGGGAAGGACAGAACTTAATCATTTCTTGGCCATATTTATCACATAGCCCATTCCTTTGAACACATACTAATCTAAGCCCTGTTATATAAAATGATGTTTTAAAATATATGTTTATCAAAAACATTAAACCAAATTTTAAAAAATGGAAAATAATTACTTCTCTATTTGAAGAAGAGTGAAGAGATTATAATTACATTATTAATTTCACTACATTAGTGGTAGTGTGTAATAGTAGTAGTAGGGTAATTTCACCATATTATTAATGAAATGGAAATGAAAAATTTTCACTCTAATAGATTATACTATTTGTGATTTGTGGATTGTTGAGTCAATGATTACAAATTTTCAAGGATTTTCTTTCTCATATAATATTAAACTGAGTTTCACACAAGTAGAAAGATAAAAAGCAAAACTACATGAATTGTTTTAAATATGTAACTTTAACTAAAGATTTAACCATTTCATGAGAACAGTTTGTTTTGGGGAGATTTACTTTGGCAAAATACATTTGAACATATCAGCCATCCTGACAATAATAAGGAATCAAAGATGAAACAAATAGATGGAGAAATATACCATGTTCATGGATTGGAAGAATCAATATAATGAAAATTGTTATACTACCCAAAGCAATCTACAGATTCAATGCAATCCCTATAAAGCTACCAACAGTATTTTTCACAGAACTAGAACAAATAATTTCACAATTTGTATGGAAATATAAAAAAGAAACCTCAAATAGCCAAAGAAATCTTGAGAAAGAAGAATGGAACTGGAGGAATCAATCTGCCTAACTTCAGACTATACTACAAAGCTACAGTAATTAAGACAGCATGGTACTGGCACAGAGACAGAAATATAGATCAGTGGAACAAAATAAAAAGCCCAGAGATAAATCCATGCAACTATGGACACCTTATTTTGACAAAGGAGGCAAAAATATACAATGGAAAAAAGACAATCTCTTTAACAAGTGGTGCTGGGAAAACTAGTCAACCACCTGTAAAAGAATGAAAATAGAACACTTTCTAACACCATACACAAAAATAAACTCAAAATGGATTAAAGATATAAATGCAAGACTAGAAACTATAAAACTCCTAGAGGAAAACGTAGGCAAAACTCTCTCTGGTATAAATCACAGCAAGACACACCCCTGATAGTAATGTAAATAAAAGCAGAAATAAATAAATGGGACCTAATTAAACTTTAAAAAGTTGTGTTCCTTGCACAACGAAGGAAACTATAAGCAAGGTGAAAAGACAGCCTTCAGAATGAAAGAAAATAAGAGCAAACAAAGCAACCGACAAAGAATTAATCTCAAAAATATACAAGCAGCTCATGGAGCTCAGTACCAGAAAAATAAATGACCCAATCAAAAATGGGCCAAAAAACTAAACGCACATTTCTCCAAAGAAGACATACAGATGGCTAACAAACACATGAGAAGATGCTCAACATCACTCATTATCAGAGAAATGCAAACCCACAATGGGATACCATCTCACGCCGGTCAGAATGGCTGCTATCAAAAAGTCTACAAACAACAAATAATTACTCAGGGTAATTATTGGAGAGGGTGTGGAGAAAAGGGAACCCTCTCCCGCCCTTGGTAGGAATGCAAACTAGTACAGCAACTATGGAGAACAGTGTGGAGATTCCTCAAAAAACTGTAAATAGAACTGCCATACGACCCAGCAATCCCACTGCTGAGCATACACACTGAGGAAACCAGAATTGAAAGAGACACGTGTACCCCAATGTTCATCACAATACTGTTTACAATAGCTAAGACATGGAAGCAACCTAGATGTCCATCGGCAGATGAATGGATAAGAAAGCTATGGTACATATACACAATGGAATATCACTCAGCTAGTAAAAAGAACACATTTGAATCCGTTCTAATGAGGTGGATGAAACTGGAGCCTATTATACGGAGTGAAGTAAATCAGAACAAAAAACACCAATACAGTATATTAACACATATATGTGGAATTTAGAAAGATGGTAATGATGACCCTATATGTGAGACAGAGATATAAAGAACAGACTTTTGGACTCTGTGGGAGAAGGTGAGGGTGGGATGATTTGAGAGATTAACACTGAAACATGTATATTACCATATGTGAAATAGATGACCAGTCCAAGTCCGATGCATGGAACAGGGCACTCAAAGCTAGTGCACTGGGACAGCCCAGAGGATGGGATGGGGATGGAGGTGGGAAGGGTGTTTGGGATGGGGACACATGTACATCCATGGCTGATTCATGTAAATGTATGGCAAAAACCACCACAATATTGTAAAGTAATTAGCCTCCAATTAAAATAAATTATTTTTTTAAATGATGTGAACTGAAATACCATGGCCTATGATGAAGACCTAGGAAATTATGACAGATTAAGTCATCATAATGTCTTTTGAATTTAAAATATTGCATACTATATCCTCTCAAAAATTTTTATAGGATAATTCACCATATTAGTGAAAAAAAAAATCAATGGGTATAGATTCAGTTATTTGGTAACCTGGTCTGCATTCCTATTGCTTTAAGATGATCATGATAACAATATACATCAGAAGCCTATGTTAGAGAGAAATCAGAATGATGTTTATTGTTTAGTATTTAGTAGTAATCAATGAGCAACCCACTCCAGTATTCTTGCCTGGAGGATCCCATGGACAGAGTAGCCTGGCAGGGCTACTTTGCTACATGGGGTTGCAAAGAGTTGGACACGACTGAAGTGACTTAGAATGTATGCACAGAGTAAACAATATTAACAACATTTTTGTCAAAATTAGATTAGTAATTGGAAACAAATATTAGAAGTAATTTCGGTTTTAAGTACACATACCAAATGCAAGTTGACATATACATAATGGACCTCTAAATAGAACAGTTTATGTATTCTCAAAGCTGTATCTTATTTTTGTACATATTTATATAAACTATCTGAAACAATATTCACTGACTGGTTGATTACCATTATCATGTAGTTGAAATGAGTATTTTTTTTCTTTTTTCTTTTGCTTTCTCTTTTATTTTATGGTTTTAAGTATAGTTGATGAACAATATTATGTAATTTTAAGATGTACAATATAGTGATCCACAATTTTACAAGTTACACTTCATTTATAGTTATTATGAAATACTGGCTGTATTTCCTATTTTACACAATATATCCTTGTAGTTTATTTTATACATAAAAGTTTGTACTTCCTACCACCCCACACTATATTGCCCCTCCCCCCAAATGGTAGCCATTAGTTTGTTCTCTATGTCTGTGAACCTGTTTCACTTTTGTTATATTTTCTAATGTGTTGTACTTTGTAGATTCCACATATAAGTGATATCACACAGTATCTGCCTTTGTCTGACATTTCAATTAGCATGATACCCTCCAAGTCCATCTATGTTGTTGCAAATGCAACATTTCATTCTTTCTGATGCCTGAGTAGTATTTTATTATATGTTTTATTATATGCTGCTATTATATACTATAATAGTATATAATACATTATAGTATAGTATTACAGTATATTACTATATTATATGCTATTACAGTAATTTATTTTATACTACTACTATTTAGTAGTATATCATTATATATATAAGAATATATATATATACAAACATACACTCACATATATATATCCTGGAGTAGAGCACGGGATACCACTCCAGTATTCTTACCTGGAAAATCCTATGGACAGAAGAACCTGGTAGAAAACATTCCATAGGGTCGCAAAGAGTTGGACAGGACTGAAGTGTCTCAGCTCATATATAGAGTTTCTCCACTTCTTTAACCATTTATCTGTTGATGGACAACATAGGTTGCATCTCTATCTTTACAACTGTAAATAATGCTGCTATGAAAATTGGAGTACATGCATCTTTTCAAATTAGTACTTTTGCTGTTTTCAGATATATATCCAGGAGTGGGATTTCTGAGTCATGTGGGATTTCTATTTATAGTTATTTGAGGAACTCCATACTTTTTTCTATAGTGGCTATACCAATTCACATTCCCACCAACAGTGTAGGAGGATTTCCCTTTTTTCACAGCCTCAGCAACATTTGGTACATATGCTATTTTGGGTGATAGCCATTCTGACAGGTGTGAGGTGATATCTCAGGTGGTTTTCATTTTCAATTCCTTGATGATTAGCAGACACGACTGAGCGACTGTACTGTAAGAGCTGTTTATATATTTAGGGTGTTAACTTGATTAGAGATATTTCTATGGGAATCAGAGAACTTCCTGAGGTATCTTCTGCTGAATCCCCAGTTGGATCTTAGACTCTTAGTCCAAAAGGACTTGGGACAAAATTCTGACTCAAGGTAACACATGTTTCTAGTTTGTTCATTCAAATCCTAGTTTGATATAGATTTTTCAGTACCACTAAACATATAAATAAAAGTGAAAATGCTGCATTCAATATGCCAGTAAATTTGGAAAACTCAGCATTGGCCACAGGGCTGGAAAAGGTCAGTTTTCATTCCAATCCCAAAGAAGGGCAATGCCAAAGAATGTTCAAACTACCTCACGATTACACTCATCTCACACGTTAGCAAAGTAATTCTCAAAATTCTCCAGGCCTGGCTTCAATAGTATGTGAACCATGAACTTCCAGACATTCAAGATGGATTTAGAAAAGACAGAGGAGCCAGAGATCAAATTGCCAACATCTGTCGGATCATAGAAAAAGCAAGAGTTCCAGAAAAACATCTACTTCTGCTTCACTGAATAGACCAAAGCCTTTGACTGTGTGGATCACAACAAACTGTGGCAAATTCTTAAAGAGATGGAAATACCAAACCACCTTACCTGCCTCCTGAGAAATCTGTATGCAGGTCAAGTAGTAACAGTTAGAACCGGACATAGAACAGCAGACTGGTTCCAAATTGGGAAAGGAGTACGTCAAGACTATATATTGTCACCCTGCTTATTTAACCTATGTGCAGAGTACCTCATGTGAAAAGCTGGGCTGGATGAAGCATAAGCTAGAATCAAGATTGCTGGGAGAAACATCAATAACCTCAGATACGCAGATAACACCACCTTTATGGCAGAAAGCCAAGAAGAACTAAAGAGTCTCTTGATGAAAGTGAAAGAGGAGAGTAAAAAAGTGGCTTAAAACTCAACATTCAAAAAACATCATGGCATCTTGTCCCATCACTTCATGGCAAATAGATGGAGAAACATTGGAAACAGCGAGAGACTTTATTTTTGGGGCTCCAAAATCACTGCAGATGGTGACTGCAGCTATGAAATTAAAAGACGCTTGCTCCTTAGAAGAAAAGCTATGATCAATCTAGACAGAATGCTAAAAGGCAAAGACATTATTTTGCTAGCAAAGGTCGGTCTATTCAAAGCTATGGTTTTTCCAGTAGTCATTTATAGATGTGAGAATTGGACTATAAAGAAAGCTGAGTGCCAAAGAATTGATGCTTTTGAACTGTGGTGTTGCAAAAGATTCTTGAGAGTCCCCTGGACTTCAAGGAGATCCAACCAGTCCATCCTAAAGGAGATCAGTCCTGAATATTCACTGGAAGGATTGATGCTGAAGCTGAAACTCCAATACTTTGGCCAGCTGATGTGAAGAACGGATTCATTGGAAGAGTCCCTGATGCTGAGAAAGATTAAAGGCAGGAGAAGAAGGGGATGACAGAGGATGAGATGATTGGATGGCATTACCATCTCTGTGGACATGAATTTGAACGAGCTCCAGTAGTTGGTGATGGACAGGGAAGCCTGGTGTGCTGCAGTCCATGGGGGTCACGAAGAGTCAGACACAACTGAGCCACTGAACTGCATGACTGACTAACTAAAAGAAAGATATGCATGATGCAGGTGAGTGGAGAGGCAAGGATTCTCTGGAACCTGTTTAAGTGGAAATGCAGGGAAAGTTTGGGTCAGAGCATGTACTTTTGTATAAAGACTCAAACACTCCGTTAATGAGAAAATATTACCCTAGAATCTTAAGGAACATGAAGATATAAGAAAATTGGGAAAATAAGTACCTGGTAGCGTTAGTTGAAAATGCTCAGCTGTTGTCCTATACACTCTTCCATTTCATTATTAGTATTAAAATGGAACAGTAATCTGTTATATTGGTATATCTCCAAACCTGGACACTTTTGAGAATTAAAAACTGAGATTATCCCAGTAAAACTAGGACATGTGTTCTCACTATATATTAGACTCCTTCTATGTGTCATTCACTGGTGCTAGGATCATTAAACACATTGTATCTTGGTCTTTATAGTAGCTGTACAGGGTGGTTATTATTATTAACATTTTAACAATTAAAAAAACTGAGGCTCAAGAATATATTGTAATTTGCTTATTGTCTCAAAGATAGTATGTGATAGAGCTGGGATTTTTCACAATCCTTACCACTACCCACTAATTTACTCTGTCTTGACACATTCATTTTTTTTTTAAATATATGGCTGTGTTCTATAGATATCTGTATTTATGGCCTCAACTCCAAGGTGTAATAAATATATCGACAAGGATACTATTTACTTCATATGAAAAGAAATGGAACCATCATCTTTGTTTTTCTACCAAAAATATTGAACAAAAGTGTTTTACTTATATGCTATGTTGGAAAATCTGATTTTTATAAAATTCCAGTAAAACTGTAGCTTTCTTACTCATACTTTAATCAGATATTAATATTTCTGGGATATAAAATTTTGATTCATAATTCTTTCACTCTATTATTTCCATTTTTGACATGAGACAATTTCCCTAGCTAAGTATGTAGTGAAGACACCTTTTAAAATATCTCATCTTCATTAATTTAATGAGAAGCGATGACATATTGAGTTATGTGAATGCTGATTTGCTATGCAAACAATTCTTTCTGAAGCATAGAATAAGGCAATCAAATAATTATTTTAGCTAGAATTATGCTTCCTCAGAAAAGTCTAGTGTTAACTCTGCTGGGTAAGGAAGCAAAGAGTTGAATATCAATGTGGGCAAAATTCCTGTGTTATTGAAGTGTCTTACTTAAGGAAACATTTCAATTCCTATTAAGTGGCATTCATTAATGCTGCAACTGTCATATTACTCACACGTGGTGCTTGAAATCTTGTCACAGTGAATATTAATACTCTTTCTGGTACTTTTAAATATAACAAAAATAATGCATTCAATTTAATAAATAAGTGTAGATACTCTTGTTATATGGTGCAAAGTTAAAGAGAGAATTATTTTTGTATACTTAAAAAAGGGTATTCTTTTATTTTTTGCCATGCTGCGTGGCTTGCAGCATCTAAATTCCACAACCAGGAATTGAACCTCGGCCACAGCAGTGAAAGCCTATAATTCTAACCACTAGGATACCAGGGATCTCCCATATTTTTGTGTATTTTTAAACAACAATATGATTCTCCAAAGTTGAATTTAATGTAAGAGCAAAATTAATAGTATATTAATAATATACAATAAATTAAATAGCACTATTTTTGAAAAGTATTAGTATTGAACTTTAGATAAAAAGCTAATCTCATACTTCATATAATGCTTAACATGGAGGAAAAAGTTTATCTAAAATATATAAATTGAAGGTAGAAGTTTATAATCCCTAAATAAAGAAAGAGGCAGGTGCATCTAAAATTCCATTTTGTAGATAAAATAGAAATGCCTGGTTTTCATAACTCATTGCAATATTAGAACATTTTAGCAACCAATCATGGATATTGATCTATGGTTTAAGACTTGAGGAAGCTTGAGAAACCTGGCCACTCTACTATAATAGGACTTTTGAGACCAGATCATGAGTCAAGTAATACCATAGGACTGCTGCTGCTGCTGCTAAGTTGCTTCAGTCGTGTCTGACTCTGTGCGACCCCATAGACGGCAGCCCATCAGGCTCCGCTGTCCCTGGGATTCTCCAGGCAAGAATACTGGAGTGGGTTGCCATTTCCTTCTCCAGTGCATGAACGGGAAAAGTGAAAGTGAAGTCGTTCAGTCGTATCCGACTCTTAGCGACCCCATGGACTGTAGCCTACCAGGCTCCTCCGTCCATGGGATTTTCCAGGCAAGAGTACTGGAGTGGGGTGCCATTGCCTTCTCCAATACCATAATACAGAGAGTTCTTAATTTAATATCATAATTTTGTTTTCTTGTCATTTCCTTCCCTAGTTACCAGGGTCCTTTGTCCTCACACATAAAGAGAAAAAAACAACAACTCACCCTGCAGCTTTATACCTATGGTCTCACCAAGCCAAATTTTTGTTTCTAATCATGACCTTGATGGTTAAGAAAAATAGAATAAATGAAATCAAGTGCTGCACTGACTGATTTGAGTTTGGAAGATGAGATGTGATATATTGATATAATATGATTGACTAGAGACACAGTTTTATGTTTATAGACTGGTTATCCAATTTCCTTAATTGGTGGCCTTGAGCAGTTGCATAGATTCTCTGAGTATCACTTTCTTCACACATACAAATGGAAATAATGATATCATTCATATATTTGTTGAAGAGATTAAGTATACAATGTATAGAAGTAGGTTTTCAAATTTATGGTTCCAAACATATGACAGTTATGGTACCATATTATCATAATTTTTCCCTGAAATGTTTGAATCAGGTATAAGATACCTAGGATGTTGGACATTTTTATGTGTGCATAAGAAATGTTATAATTTGTATATGGAAGAGTTAGATTATAAAGCTCAACAGCATAGCATTTTATCTGCATCTTCCCAGAACGATTTTACCTCTGTTTCTTGGAACTGAAACAGATGCTTTGATGACAGGGCTTTCTAAGTCAATCTCTTCTAAAGACTACTTCAGTTTGTGGAAAATTCAACATCAAAAACAAAATCATAATACTATTCCAAATTGCTACTTGGAGTTGATTAAGATGAAATAGTAGCCACATGTTTTATTATATCAAATGTTAGATTTCCCAATGAGATTTATGAGTATATTGTCAGTTTGTGTTTGATACAATGGGCTATAGAGGCTTTCTAGGTAGACAGTAGACAATCTATCCTATATTAAGTTCCACTAATTGGTAACTTGACAAATTAGGAAGTTGAGGCAAAGAGAAAACTAACTTACTCCTAATTTGAACTAAATCAGTGCGAGTAACTAGAATATCAACAGAAACAACTATATTGCTTTAAAATAAATTATACCACTTAAACTGTAGCCATTGTAATTCACAACCCTAACTTCAAATCTCTACTACATTTTATTTAATACAAAAGTTATGTTGGGTGTTGTAGATTCTGTTACAGTATGAAGACAAACTGAATCATAAAACAGAAATATACACAACTTTATGTAAAAAATATAAGGCAACAAGTGGCCTTTCCACTTAATTTCACTTATTTACTGTGTTAATATGTATTCAGTTTCTATTTTCCTAGCCTGCACTATACCCAGAAATGGAAAGCTACTAAAAAGGGAATGATAATTCAAGGATATGGAAAACACATTTACATTCCCCAGTATTAAGACCTCGTTTTGTCAGAACTCTCCATCATGACCTGTGTGTCGTGGGTGGCCCTACACAGCATGGCTCATAGTTTCATTGAGTTAGACAAGGCTGTGGTCCATGTGATTAGATTGGTTAGTTTTCTGTGATTGTGGTTTTAAGCCTGTCTGCCCTCTGATGGAGAAGGTTAAGAGGCTTATGGAAGCTTCCTGACGGAAGAGACTGACTGAGGGGGAAATTGGGTATTGTTCTGATGGGCGGGGCCATGCTCAGTAAATCTTTAATCCAATTTTCTGTTGATGGGTGAAGCTGTGTCCCCTCCATGATATTTACCTGGGGTCAAACTATGGTGGAGGTAATGAAGATAATGGTGACCTCCTTCAAAAGGTCCCAAGGATGCACTGCTACACTCTGTGCCCCGAATCCTGTAGCAGGCCACTGCTGATCCACACCACTGTTGATCCACGCCTCTGCTTGAGACTCCTGGACACTCATGGGCAAGCCTGAGGCAGTCTCTTGTGGGGTCACTGCTGCTTTCTCCTGGGTCCTGGTGTGCACAAGGTTCTGTTTGTGCCCTCCAAGAGTCTATTTCTCCAGTACTATGTAACTTCTGTCAGCTCTATGGTGGGGTTAATGGCAAACTCCTCCAAGAGGGCTTATGCCATACAGAAGTCCGCAATACTCAGAGCCCCTGGCCCCTGCAGCAGTACACTGCTGACCCATAAATCCTCAAGAGACACACAAACACAGTTCTGTCTCAGCCTCTGTGGGGTCTCTGGGTTCTGGTGCACAAAAGGTTTGTTTGAGTCTTCTGAGTGACCCTGGGAGGTATGCGGTTTGACTCTAAATGTGATTTCACCCCTCCTACCATCTTGCTGGGGCTTCTCTTTGTCCTTGGACATGGGTTATCTCCTAAAATTCGCTCCAGAGCTCTGCAGCTGCTGCTCCAGTGCCTACCATCTTCGTATATAATGAAATAAGACTGATTATATTCATTGCAGCTAAAGATGGAGAAGCTCTATATGGTCACCCCCCCTCAAAAAAAAAAAAAAAAAGAAAAAGACTGGGAGCTGACTGTAGCTCAGAGCTTGAATTCCTTATTGCCAAATTCAGACTTAAACTGAAGAAAGTAAGGAAAACCACTAGACCATTCAGGCATGACCTAAATCAAATCCATTACAATTATACAGTGGAAGTGAGAAATAGACTCAAGGGATTAGATCTGATAGACAGAGTGCCTGAAGAACTATGAATGGAAGTTCATGACATTGTACAGAAGGCAGGGATCAAGACCATCCCCAAGAAAAATAAATGCAAAAAGGCAAAATGGTTGTCTAATGAGTCCTTACAAATAGTTTGTAAATAAAAATAGCATTTACAAAAAATACTGTTTGTAAGGAAGCCTTACAAATAGTGAAGAGAAGTGAAAGGCGAAAGAGAAAAGGAAGGATATACCCATTTTAATGCAGAGTTCCAAAGAATAGCAAGGAGAGATAAGAAAGTCTTCCTCAGTGATCAATGCAAAGAAATAGAGGCAAACAATAGAATGGGAAAGACTAGAAATCTCTTCAAGAATATTAGAGATACCAAGGGAACCATTTCATGCAAAGATGGGCTCAATAAAGGACAGAAATGGTATGGACCTAAAAGAAGCAGAAGATATTAAGAAGAGGCAGCAAGAATACAAAGAAGAACTATACAAAAAAGATCTTCATGACCTATATAATCATGATGGTATGATCACTCATCTAGAGTTAGACATTCTGCAATGTGAAGTCAAGTGGTCCTTAGGAAGCATCACTACAAACAAAGCTAGTGGAGGTGATGGAATTCCAGTTGAGCTATTTCAAATCCTGAAAGATGATGCTGTGAAAGTGCTGCACTCAATATGCCAGCAAATTTGGAAAATTCAGCAAAGGCTATAGTACTGGAAAAAGTCAGTTTTCATTCCAATCCCAAAGAAAGGCAATGCCAAAGAATGGTCAAACTACCACACAATTGCACTCATCTCACACACTAGTAAAGTAATTCTCAAAATTGTCCAAGCCTGGCTTCAATAGTATGTGAATGGTGAACTTCCAGATGTTCAAGCTGGTTTTAGAAAAGGCAGAGGAACCAGAGATCAGTTTGCCAACATTCATTGGATAAATCGAAAAAGCAAGAGAGTACCAGAAAAAAAAAAAAAAAAACAGCTACTTCTGCTTCATTGACTAGACCAAAGCCTTTGACTGTGTGGATCAAAACAAACTGTGGCAAATTCTTAGAGATGGAAATACTAGACCACCTTACATGCTTCTTTAGGAATCTGTATGCAGGTCAGGAAGCAAGAGTTAGAACAGGACATGGAACAAAAAACTGGTTCCAAATCGGGAAAGGAGTACATCAAGGCCGTATATTGTCACCCTGTTATTTAACTTGTATGTGGAGTACATCATGAGAAACGCTGGGCTGGATGAAGCACAAGCTGGAATCAAGATTGCTGGGAGAAATATCAATAACCTCAGATATGAAGATGACACCACCTTCATGCCAGAAAGCGAAAAAGAACCAAAGATCCTCTTGATGAAAGTGAAAGAGGAGAGTGAAAATTTGGCTTAAAACTCAACATTCAGAAAACTAATATCATGGAATCTGGTCCCATCACTTCATGGCAAATAGATGGATTACAGTGGAAACAGTGTCAGACTTTATTCTTTTGGGCTCCAAAATCACTGCAGACGGTACTGCAGCCATGAAATTAAAAGATATTTGCTTCTTGGGAGAAAAATTGTGACCAACTTAGACAGCATATTAAAAAGCAGAGACATTACTTTGCCAACAATGGTCCGTCGAGTCAAAGCTATGGTTTTTCCAGTAGTCATGTATGGATGTGAGAGTTGAACTATAAAGAAAGCTGAGCACAGAAGAATTGATGCTTTTGAAGTGTGGTGTTGGAGAAGACTCTTGCGAGTCCCTTGGACTACGGGAAGGTCCAACCAGTCCAACCTAAAGGAAATCAGTCCTGAATATTCATTGGAAGGACTGATGCTGAAGCTGAAAGTCCAATATTTTGGTGAGCTGACGTAAAAAACTGACTCATTGTAAAAGACTGTATTGCTGGGAAAGATTGAAAGTGAGTGGAGAAGGGGCCAACAGAGGATGAGATGGTTGGATGGCATCACTGACTCAATGGACATGAGTTTGAGTTATCTCCGGGAGTTGTTGATGGACAGGAAGGCCTGGAGTGCTGCAGTCCATGGGGTCACAAAGAGTTAGAAACGACTGAGCGACTGAACTGACTGACTGATATTAAGACCACACTGATATTAAGATCATGTAAAGTGTGTATTTGAGGGAAGGAATGAGCTATAACTCATGGGCATGGGCAGCAGTGTCTTAATGGGCAAACCAGATCCATCCCAAAGGAAGACATGATTCATGAAAATTTTTCTTTCGAACCTGATATTCTGTCATTCAGAGAAGGTTTCCAGCTGAAATATTTTTTGGCTGTCATGAGAAAATAAAAAGCATTTTGTCCATTCACTGCCTTTAGCACCAAAGTAAAAACCCCAGAGCTGAAAGTCATTGGATAGTTCTGGGTCAGTTACTGCTAGAAAGGGTGACAAGGTTTGGTTCAATTAGAGAAAAAGAGACTGAGACAGAAGCTATGAGACTAGGCTATTGTGTGCTACTTCTATGCTGCTTTATCTTGCCCTCTGAGTATGAATTGAACTAGCAGAGCTAAAATTGTTCCCCAATTCTGTAATTTGTCCCCTCCCTGATTCCCTTATTTTTGAAAACAGGAACCTGAAAGGCACCAGACTTGTGCAGTTGCACCTGTGGTATAACCTGTAGGAATTTCAGAGTTCCTTTGGTTTTACACCTTCTGAAATTCTAATTTTAGGCATTCTTTCTTCAGGCTCATTACCCATCAGGGGAGGATAGCCCATTAAAGGTATTCAAATCAAGTTGTTAGTAACAATGACATCCTCTTTTTTCCTGACAGCAGAATCTTGCAAATAAGAAGGTAAGAAATCTAGGAGGGAGAAAATTTGTTTATGAGAGGGAGCAGTGGATGGGGCCAAAATGGGTAAAAACAACATTGAACGGGAAAATGAGTAACACTGAAGATAAAAAATACCTACTGTTTTGTTATTATTGTTCTTGCCTCTCCTGAAAGTCAAAGGCACTTATCCGAAGGGCCAGAAAGGAAAAGTCTCAAGAATCCTTTGGAATAATAAATTTAATAGCCTCAGTATAAAGTTTGCACAGCATTTTGATTTTTTTTAAACATTGACCTTTATTGAGAAGGCAGTAAGTACAATGCAAATTGACATTATTTTGGTGGCAATGAAGTCTTCATATGTGTATTAGATCTTGCCTTTTTAAAAACTAATTTATTTATTTTAATTGGAGGCTAATTACTTTACAAAATTGTCGTGGGTTTTGCCATACATTGACATGAATCAGCCATGGGTGCACATGTGTCCCCCATCCTGAACCCCTCTCCCACATCCCTCCTCATCCTATCCCAGTGTACCAGCTTTGAGTGGCCTGTTTCATGCATCGAACTTGGACTAGTCATCTACTTTACGCATAGAAATATGTATGTTTCAATGCTATTCTCTCAAATCATCCCACCCTCACCTTCTCCCAGAGAGTCCAAAAGTCTGTTCTTTATATCTGTGTCTCTTTTGCTGTCTTGCATGTAGGGTAATTGCTATGATCTTTCTAAATTCCATATATATGCATTAATATACTGTATTGGTGTTTTTCTTTCTGACTTCACTCTGTATAACAGCTTCCAGTTTCATCCACCTCATTAGAACTGATTCAAATGCGTTCTTTGATTAGCACTGTTTACAATAGCTAGGGCATGGAAGAGACCTAGATGTCTGTTGGCAGATGAATGGATAAGAAAGTTGTGGTACATACACACAATGGAATATTCACTTCAGTTCAGTTCAGTTCAGTCACTCAGTCCTGTCCGACTCTTTGCGACCCCACAAATGGCAGCACGCCAGGCCTCTCTGTCCATCACCAACTCCCGGAGTTTACACAAACCCATGTCCATCGAGTCAGTGATGCTATCCAACCATCTCATCCTCTGTCGTCCCCTTCTCCTCCTGCCCCTAATCCTTCCCAGCATTAGTGTCTTTTCCAAAGAGTCAAACTTCCCATGAGGTGGCCAAAGTATTGGAGTTTCAGCTTCAACATCAGTCCTTCCAATGAACACCCAGGACTGATCTTCTTTAGGATGGACTGTTGGATCTCCTTGCAGTCCAAGGGACTCTCAAGAGTCTTCTCCAACACCACAGTTCAAAAGCATCAATTCTTCAGCACTCAGCTTTCTTCACCATCTAACTCTCACATCCATACATGACCACTGGTAAAACCATAGCCTTGACTAGACAGACTTTTGTTGGCAAAGTAATGTCCCTGCTTTTAAATATGCTATCTAGGTTGGTCATAAGGTTCCTTCCAAGGAGTAAGTGTCTTTTAATTTCATGGCTGCAATCACCATCTGCAGTGATTTGGGAGCCCCCAAAAATAAAGTCTGACACTGTTTGCACTGTTTCTCCATCTATTTCCCATGAAGTGATGGGACCAGATGCCATGATCTTAGTTTTCTGAACGTTGAGCTTTAAGCCAACGTTTTCACTCTCCTCTTTCACTTTCATCAAGAGGCTCTTTAGTTCTTCTTCACTTTCTGCCATAAGGGTGGTGTCATCCGCATATCTGAGGTTATTGATATTTCTCCCGGCAATCTTGATTCCAGCTTGTGTTTCTTCTAGCCCAGCACTTTTCATGATGTACTCTGCATATAAGTTAAATAAGCAGGGTGACAATATACAGCCTTGACATACTCCTTTTCCTATTTGGAACCAGTCTGTTGTTCCAGGTCCAGTTCTAACTGTTGCTTCCTGATCTGCATACAGGTTTCTCAAGAAGCAGGTCAGATGGTCTGGTATTCCCATCTCTTTCAGAATATTCCACAGTTTATTGTGATCCACTCAGTCAAAGGCTTTGTCATAGTCAATAAAGCAGAAATAGATGTTTTTCTGGAACTCTCTTGCTTTTTCGATGATCCAGCAGATGTTGGCAATTTGATCTCTGGTTACTCTACCTTTAATATTACTCAGCTATTAAGAAGAACACATTTGAATCAGATCTTGTCTTAATTGTTGATAGTTTCTGATTTTTCTTTTTTTCTCCAGAGGCAAAGAACAAGGTAGTGAGGAGTGTTTGTGTGAATGTATGGGAGGGATTTTGATAGTAATTGACCATATTCTATTAATGAAAATAGAGTGAAGTTAGACATATACTGTTTTTTTTTGGGGGGGGGTCATTGTTTTACAACAATTCTTTATTTTTTTTTAATTTATCTATTTTTTATTTTATTGAGGGATAATTGCTTTACAAAATTTTGCTCTTTTCTGTCAAACCTTAACATGAATCAGCCATAGGTATACCTATATCCCCTCCCTTTTGAAACTTCCTCCCATCTGCCTCCCCATCCCACCCCTCTAAGTTGATACAGAGCCCCCATTTGAGTTTCCTGAGCCATACTTAAATTCCCATTGGCTATCTATTTTACATGGTAATGTAAGTTTCCATGTTGCTCTTTCCATACATCTCACCCTCTCCTCCCCCTCCTCATGTCCATAAGTCTATTCTCTATGTCTGTTTCTCTATTGTTGCACTGTAAATAAATTTTCAGTACCATTTTTCTAGATTCCATATACATGCATTAGAATTTGATATTTATTTTTCTCTTTCTGACTTACTTCACTCTGTATAGGTTCTAGGTTCATCCACCTCATTAGAACTGATTCAAATGTGTTCCTTTTTATGGCTGAGTAATATTCCATTGTGTATATGTACCAAAACTTCTTTATCCATTCATCTGTCTGTGGACATCTAGGTTGCTTCCATGTTCTAGCTATTGTAAATAGTGCTGCAATGAACAATGGGATACATGTGTCTCTTTCAATTTTGGTTTCTTCAAGGTATATGCCTTGGAGTGGGATTTCTGGGTCCTATGGTGGTTTTATTCCTAGTTTTTTAAGGAATCTCCATAGCATCTTACATAGTGTCTATCAATGCTGGAGAAAAGGTAATGCTCTTGCACTTTTGGTGGAAATGTAAATTGACATATACTGTTTTAATAGTCATCAATATCTCATTTAATAAAGGTTTCTTGGGGAAATATTTACATAGGATTTTTTTCTCATTCTTGTGATTTTTCTAAGAGTTTCAGTGCATATTGATTTTATTTTCAGGTAATTATTAGAAAATTAGGGAATGATATATGCAAAGATATAAATATTATTTGGAATGTTTTCCTATATTTTGTAATAATCATAATTCATTGCAATATTAATAGTGAATAGCATTCCTCACTATTCAGAAATGAGCAGAAGATAGAACTCTTGAGAAGAACAGATCTAAGTTTCTTGTCAGAGCCCATACTATCATTCAAAACTTTTTCCTAAGTCTTAGCCCTTGAAGTTTTAATCAAGACTATAGCTTACTCATCACTTGTATCTTTGAGTTTTATATTTAGAAATTAAAAGTCTTAAAAACACAGCATGACAATGAAGCTTTTCTATCAGTATTGCAATCCTACAGTGTTTTTGAGCCATTGTCATAGAAAAACGATCACTCTTCAAAAGAGAATATCTCAGATTTGATTCAGTGCTATCGTTTTCAGTATTCAGCTTAAAAAAGACTTGATTTTCTTTTCTTTTTAAAGCTATAGATTTGCTTGAGATACTATTTTATTTTACTTAAATACTAAATTACATTAATGATGCTTAAAGTTCAATTGTTAAACTCATTCAGAACATAAAACATTTCTGCACCAATGTAAATTTTTCGTTTCCTTTTTGAATATTGACTAATAAAAATATTAAACTTTAATTGTTCTACTTTTTATTTTATGAAAATATTAGTTATAAGATTCAAGACATATTTTGTTCATAAATCAGTCAATTGTACTTAAATAATAAAAATTAATGCATTATATTTTAAAGCATTGCTTCTATAAATATACTACCTAGCTTGCTAAGAAAAGTAAAACGTTTAATTCTATAATAAATACTTCTCTTTCTCATGAAAACAATTTTGAGGAAGTAGTCTGTATTCTAAATTTGGTTTATCTTTTAATGTCATTCTTCTCTTGTCATTTTTCTTTTTTTCAGGTGAAAAGTAGACATTGTTAAAACATGTCAGAAAATGAGTAACTTTCATAGAATTTCCAGGCATAGATGGCAAATCTTAGCAGTAATATCTTCTGACAGACTTTCATAGCTAAAATTTCTCACCCAGATTTCAAAAAGAAAGAGGGAGAGAGAGAGAGAGAAAGACAGAGAGACAGAAGAGAAGAGTTTAAATTGTTCTCAGTTAAATATCTGAACACCTGGGTGCTTATCTCAACTATAGTTAATTATAGTTTCTCTCTGATATTAATCATAAAAACAACACACTTATCAATTTCATAATTTGATGTGCAATGATGGAGTAATCATAAACATGGTATAGGAAGCTTCTGAGTACATAATATACACATTTTTTTCCCCCAACTCTACTTCTTCTCTTTTCTTTTCCCTCTTCCTAGAATTTAACAATTTTAAAGAGGGGTATGTTTTAGCTAGTGAAGTGATGGCTATAAATACTTCCTTCTACTTGCCATGTGTGTTTTTGGCATGCAAAAAAAAAAAACCAAAAAAACAAAATCAGACGTATACTTGGGAAAAGTTGTTGGCTCAGGCTCCTAGATTAAGTCTCAAGTGGTTGTTTCATTAACAAATGGGTCAAGTGGCACAGTGGTAAAGAATCTGCCTTACAATGCAGGAAATGCAAGAGACTTGAGTTCAATCCCTAGGTCAGAAAGATCCTTTGGAGTAGGAAATGGAAACCCACTCCAGTGTTCTTGCCTGGAAAATTCCATGGAGAGAGTAGTTTGGCAGGCTACAGTCCAGGAAGTTGCAAAGGGTCAGACACAACTGAGCATGCGTGAACATGATCACAATTAAGAGGGATTTTCTTTTCTTTTTTTTTTTGGCTCTCATCTCAGTGAGATTATGTTTATTCAAACATAATTTTTTGATGATTATAAAGTTACCAAAAGTTTACAGAGAAGTAAACTTGACCTCTAAAATCACACTTCCAGAGATAATCACTACTTACATTTTGAAAACATCCTTCCTGATATTCTACTGTGTGTACAAAATGTTCTTTTAAATAAGCTGAATTTCTTAAAGTATTTTAAATTAGTAATATTAGTAAAATGAATATAATAGATTTTCATAAATTCAATATCAGCATCAATAAAATGGACTTTTCTAAATTTTAATGGCTGCAGAGATTTACATCCTATAAATGTATCATAATTTATGTGATCTATCTTTTACTAAAATTGAATACCCAAATAATTATTGATTAAATAAGGATTGAAATGGTGCTCTAATTGATGTACTTTTATAATTCAATATCTAGTAGTTTAAATTCTCCAATATGGTTATTCTTATTCATGATTTTTATAGATTTTCTTGGGCTTTTTCATTACCATGTATTTTTGGAATCAGAATGATAATTTCTTTTTAACAACAACAAAAGCTATACTGAGTTTGGGATTGAGAATGCGTTGAGTATATATGTACATAAATATATATATAAATTTAGAAAGAAATGACATCGTTATATTTTATCCTCCAATCCACATATCTGTTTACTTGTGTTTGTGTGTCTTAGTCATTCAGTTGTGTCTGACGTTTTTGTGACTGCATGGACTGTTAGCACTTCTTTAATTCCCTACAACAAGGTTTATTCAGTTTTTTATGTGGAGGTGTTGCCCATTTTTGCCAGGTGTGTTTCCAGATGTTTGAGAAGTTCTTTTATGCTAGTGTAAATGACATCTTTTAATAAACTCATTCTCTAATTGCATATTGCTATCATATAATAAAACATTTGATTTTATATGTTGACTATATCCTATGACTCTAGTAAATTCATTTTATTATCTCTACTATTTTATGTATAAATTGTTTGGACATGTTGTTTACCCATCAATTGTGAATGATGAGAGTTTTATTTCCCTATTCCTAAACTTTATACCTTTTATTTAATTCCTTGCCTTCTTTCAGTAGCAAGAAGCTCCAGTTATAACATTAAATTCATATTATATCATTTTGTCATTCCTAAATTCAACAGGAAAGCATTCGTTACTATTAAGCATCATATTTACTATAGGGTTTTGCTAATAATTGACTAAAAGCTTTTAAAATTGAATTTGATTAAATGATTTTTTCCTGTGTCTCTTGGGATGATCATATAATTTTTCTTCTTTACCCTGTTAATGTGATAAATTATTCTGATTGATATTCAAATGTCAAAGCTACCCTGTCTTCCTGAATAAATCCAACTATGGAATAACACATTTTCTAAGATTTCACATATCACAATGTATGAGTTGGTAATATTTTGTTTCAGATTTTGGCATTTATATTTGTGATGGCAAACAACTTATTTTTGTTTCTTACTCAGATTATGATAGTTTCATAAAACAAATGAAAAAAAATGATTCCATCATATATTATTCAGTGGAAGAGTTTGTGAAACATTAATGTTATTTTCCTCTACGTATTAATATATTAGAAAGTGTTCACTGCTCAAGACACTTGGATCTGGAAATTACTTTATGAATCCACTTATAGATTCAATTTGTTTAATAACTAGAGAACAACTAGAGATACAAGAGAGATACTAGAGATACTAGAGAACAACTAAGATTGCTCTGTCTTTTCTGTCATTATTCAGAGGTGGCTTTTTAAAAAGAAATTTGTCCATTTAATCCAAAGTTTTAAATGTATTAGTATAAAATAATAATTAATAATAGCCTATGTTATCTGTCTAATATGTAAAGATGTCTTGATATAGGTGATTAAGACCATCTTTTTATTATTATTATTTTTTTAATTAGTTTATTTTCTATTTTTTAACTTTACAATATTGTATTTGTTTTGCCATACATTGACATAAATCCACCATCTTCTTTTTATTGTCAGGGATATTCAATACTATTATTCTTCCAAAGAGAAAAAAAAACAATATTGTTTTACATTTTTTATTAATTTTGCTATGGCTGAACTGCATTAATTTTTATTGATCTCTGCTCTTATCTTTATTACTTCCTTGCTTACATTATTTTTAGTTTAATTTGCTGTAATTGCTAGCCTATTGAAATGTATGTTTAGATTATGAACTCACAAAAAGATTTTCTGAAAAGTTCATTTAAAGCTATTAAAATCTATCTATGTCTTGATTAGATACATCCTGCAAGTTTTGATATGTTGTATTTCATTACCTTCTGGTTCAAAATATATTTAATTTCCTTTTTGACCCATGAGTTATGAAAACTGTACTGCTCAATTTCTAAATATTTGTATTTCTTCACAGCATCTTCTTTAGCTTAGTTTTATTGCAGTCAGACATTATGTTCTACATGATTGCATTTCTTTAATATCTGTTGAGAATTACTTTGTGAACTAGTATAGTAGAGTATAGTCAATTTTAGTAAAGTTTACGTGTGCAGTTGAAAGAATCTATATACTGGATTTGTTGGATGTTGTATATATGACAATTAGGTCAACTTTGTAAACCTCATTGTTCAAATCTCATATGCCCTTAATATTTTATTGGATTACTCGTTTTCTCAGTGGCTGAAGGTTGTAAGAATCTCCAACTATAATTGTATATTTGTTTGGTTCTCTTTTTCTCTTTTGAGTATTATCAATTTTATTTTGTGTGTTTTGAAATTATTAGATGCAAATTTAGTATTGTGTATATTCCAATTGAGCTGATTTTTTTCTCAACATAAGATGACTTTTTATATTAATAACTATTTTATCTTATGTTAATACTTTATATTATTTTATATTATACTTAAAATTATAATATGAATTTTGTATTATATCATTATTATAAATGATCATATAAAATAATCATATTGTATTTTTTTAAAATACATTTATTTATTTTAGTTGGGGGCTAATTACTTTACAATATTGTAATAGTTTTTGCCATACATTGACATGAATCAGCCATGGGTTTACATGTGTTCCCCTTCCTGGACCCCCCACCCACTTCCCTCCCCATCCCATCCCTCTGGGTCATCCCATTGCCCCGGCCCTGAGCCCTTGTCTCATGCATCGAACATGGAATGGTGTTCTGTTTCACATATGATAATATACATGTTTCAATGCTATCCTCCCAGAACATCCCACCCTCACCTTCTCCCTCAGAGTCCATAAAATTGTTCTATGCATCTGTGTCTCTTATTCTGTCTCGCATATAGGGTTATCGTTACCATCTTTCAAATTCCATATATATGCATTAGTATACTGTATTGTTGTTTTTCTTTCTGGCTTACTTCACTCTGTATAATGGGCTCCAGTTTCATCCATCTCAGTAGAACCGATTCAAATGTATTTTTTTAGTGGCTGAGTAATATTCCATTGTGTATATGTACCACAGCTTCCTTATCCATTACACAAAAATAAACTCAAAATGGATTAAAGATCTAAACGTAAGACCAGAAACTATAAAACTCCTAGAGGAAAACATAAGCAAAACACTCTCCGACATAAATCACAGCAGGATCCTCCATGACCCAACTCCCAGAATATTGGAAATAAAAGCAAAAATAAACAAATGGGACCTAATTAAAATTAAAAGCTTTTGCACAACAAAGGAAACTATAAGCAAGGTGAAAAGACAGCCTTCAGAATGGGAGAAAGTAATAGCAAACGAAGCAACAGACAAACAATTAATCTCAAAAATATACAAGCAACTTCTGCAGCTGAATTCCAGAAAAATAAATGACCCAATCAAAAAATGGGCCATATTGTATTCTTATACTACAAATTATAATATACATTTTATATCATATTATTATAATAAATAATAAAGTACACACTTTATTTTCCGGGGCTCAAAAATTTATTTTTAGACTTTATTTTTTGACCTCCAAAATCACTGTAGATGGCAATTGCAGCCACAAAATTAAAAGATGCTTGCTCCTGGGAAGAAAAAGACAAACCTGGACAGAGTATTAAAAAGCAGAGACATAACTTTACCAACAAAGGTCCATATAGTTTATGGTATGGTTTATCCAGTAGTCATGTATGGATGTGAGAGTTGGACCATAAAGAAAGCTGAGTGCCGAAAAACTAACGCTTTTGAATTGTGGTGTTGGAGAACACTTGAGAGTCCCTTGGACTGCAAGCAGATCAAACCAGTCAATCCTAAAGGAAATCAATCCTGAATACTCATTAAAAGGACTGATGCTGAAGCTGAAAGTCCAATACTTTGGCCACCTGATGTGAAGAGCCAGCTCATTAGAAATGACCCTGATGCTGGGAAAGATGGAAGGCAGAGGAGAAGGGGATGACAGAGGATGAGATGGTTGGATGTCGTCACCGACTCAATGGACATGAGTTTGAGCAAGCTCTGGGAGATGGTGCAGGACAGGGAAGCCTGGCATGCTACAGTCCATAGGGTCACAAAGAGTCAGACATGACTGAGTGACTGAACAACAACAAATATTATAATTTATATATAATTTATAGTTACAGAATAGTATACATAATATATAAATTATAAATATAATATTTTGTATTATAGTATAATATTTGATATTAAATAATTGTTTTTATAATAAGAGTTCTTGTCCTAAGTCTACTTTGCTGGGTATTAAATATACTGATGCTTCCCTGGTGGCTCAGTGGTAAATAATCTGCCAGTCAATACAGGTGATGCAGGTTTGATCTCTGGGTCGGGAAGATCCCCTGGAGAAGGAAATGACAACCCCCTCCAGTATTCTTGCCTAGAAAATCCCATGGACAGAGGATCCTTGTGAGCTACAGTCTTGGGGTCACAAAAGAGTTGAACATGCTAAGGCAGCTGCTGCTGCTGCTGCTAACTCGCTTTCAGTCGTGTAAGACTCTGTGCGACCCCATAGACGGCAGCCCACCAGGCTCCTCCACCCACAGGATTCTCCAGGCAAGAATACTGGAGTGGATTGCCATCTCCAACTAAGGCAGCTAAACAACAACAAATATAAATATACCACTTAAAAAAATTTGGTTAGTATTTCTCTGGTAGATACATTCTTGTCCTTTTATTGTTTCCTTTTTTCTTTTAAGAAAACATCTACTTGAGTTCTATTTTTGTTTCAGAATTTTTCATTTAGTCTTGCAATTATTGTTTGATATGTTAAACCAGTACTGCTGTATGTAAGCAACCTGGAAATCTCAGTGGCATGTGGTAATAAGCTTTTATTTTTTTTTACTCACAATTTTACAGGCCCATTGAGGTGAATTTGGTTTAGGCTATGATGACTGGGAGGGCTTTCCAGGTGATTCTAGGGGTAAAGAGCCTGCCTGCCAAGGCAGGAGACATAAGAGACGCAGATTCAATCACTGGGTTGGGAAGATTCTCTGGAAGAGGGCATAGCAACCCATTCCAGTATTCTTGCCTGGAGAATCCCATGGACAGAGGAGCCTGGCAGTCTATTGTCCATGGGGTTGCAAAGAGTCAGACATGACTGAAGTGACTTAGTACACATGCACGCATGATGACTGGGTGGTTTTGTTTTGCATGTCACTCACTCCCTTCTTGAGAGCAGCAGGCTAGCCACAACGTATTGTACTCAGAGCAACGGCAAATGTACAAACAACCAGTTCAGCCACACAAATAAGTTTAAAGCTTCTGCTTGTTGCACCTCTATTAACATCTCATTGAGTAAAACCAGGCACATGGCTGAGACAAATTTAAGTTGGAGAAAGTCAAGTTATGGAATGTGAGAGGGATATAGATGCAACCATAACAGATGATATAAGAATCTTGGATACATGCTCAGGTGGCTTACATATGGCACCTAGCCTTACTTAAGTAAGACTTGATCCCTTTTGTAACAATTACATTGTGATGGATTGTTGCTTTATCCATCTTTTGGGTCAACAGAACTTATGTTATTATGGGCAATTAATATCCATTATCAGGTGCTAGGTCTCTATTGGGGCCCAATAGCATTTCTGGAGCTATTTTTCAAGTTATTATCTATTACAGACAGCGTGATCCTGTCTAGAATTCTGGGGTTTATGTTGTGGTTTCCCCAATAGTATTATCATCAACTCTTCCTGATGTCTTTTCCCACATATTTTCCCATGTGGTGCTTAAACACAATAGGGTCTGCTGTATCATATGACCCAAGCATTGCAGCCCAGACATGCTGCAGAGCCCTTTCTTGCCCTGAGCCTCATTGAAAGACAGTATTTTTTCATATCATCTGATAGAGAGTTGGGAGTAGATCATATATCATTTTATAGATCAGTAGAATAGAATGTGCAGCCTCCAATTCCAATAAAGTCCTCCAAGATGTTGCGCTTCCCCTTAGAGGTGGTAGGTTAGAGATGCGATAATTTTTCTTTACGTTGGATGAAATGTCCCAATGTGTTCCAGGCTACTGCACCCTCAACATCTTTACTAATTTCTTGAGTCTCTGAGGAGTTGGGATGGGGTAAAACAAATGAGGGATTTACCATGGGAATTAAGGGGACAGCAAAAAACTCAGCAATCAAGATAAATAAGATTTAATGCAATGTTTTACAAATCAAGTTATCCAAAAATTCCATGATGAACAAATGATCAAATGTTTAAATAAGGACAGGATCAGCATCATTTTTTTTTCCTTTGCCTTAGGGTGTAACAACTATTGGCATAGCACAGTTACTAATCTTCTGTATATGTGTTTTAAAGAGGCTTCTGTCATGCTTGCTCTTTCTCACTTATGCAGGCTAATTAATAAGAAGGCATTGGTATAGTAACTCAGTGTGATGTTCTGCTGAATATTCATAACATCAAGTTCTTTTCCAAAATACATTATGGTAAAGAGTGTAAGAGTTAAAAGTACCATAGATGCATAGTATTTTCTATTCTTGGTGAATGTAAACAGTTTTTAGCCAATCTTTCTGAACAGAGTGGAAAGAAGCATTTTATAGATCAATGGCCACATAATATGCTTCCCCAGTGACTCAGCAGCAAATAATTCACCTGCCAATGCAGGAGACAGGAGTTTGATTCCTGGGTCAGGAAGATGCCTTGGAGAAGGAAATGGAAACTCACTCCAGTATTCTTGCCTGGGGAAACCCCTGGACCAAAGGGCCTGGCAGGCTACAGTCCATGGGGTCGCAAAGAGTCTTATATGACTTAGCAACTAAACAACAAAACATTTTAATTTACTTTATCAAGGATACCATGTGTATTGCAGCTGGAAGTGAGACTATTAATGGATTGAGCTTGTAATATTTTGCTGTCATCCTCCAAAATATACCTGTTTTCTTATGGCTCAGGGCCACTGACCCTGCCTGCTTTAGGTCCTTAAGAGTGGCACTGTTGTTTGTTGTTTAGTTGCTAAGTCATGTATGACTCTTTGAAACCCCATGGAATATAACCCGCCAGGCTCCTCTGTCCATGGGATTTCCCAGGCAAGAATACTGGAATGAGTTGCCATTTCCTTCTTGAGGGGATCTTCCTGACCCAGGGACTGAACTTCATTAGCAGCGGATTCTTTACCACTGAGTCACTAGGAAGTCCCTAAGAGTGGTACTAATCCCTATCATTTTGCCATGATACATAACTGATTTTTGATTTACTATCTGGTTTGTCATGGATAGGCAGATAAGTTTCAGAGAGTTTTTTTTTTGATACTTCTAATTTATCTTCCTAACTAATGATGATAGTTCTTATCTCACAGACCAAGGAACAAATATTTGGGATATGCCCACTATCATGTATGAGATTTTCAATGATATATTTGGGGATTGAAGAAATGACCACTGAGTGAATCTGCAGACCCAGTGGACCAGTAAGCCTGACCTACAATGATACTGCATTTACTATAACATCAGGGCCATTTTTATGTTTTAAATGCCTGGATATCTATTTGAATCCTGAATCAGATAGTTCTTGAAACATTTGGACCCTTGGTCCATTAAGGAGGGGCTGGGAAAATTGTTGTTATATTCACTTGCCCTTATGTTGTAGTATCCATCCTCCTGGGGCCTTTTTAGTTATTGGGTTCCAATCCAAGTCTGAATATTCACTTAGGTCCAGAAACTAGGTGAAGAATTGTGACTTTGGAGCAGTTGTCTTTAGCCTCCTGACTATATATCCTTGATTTCTTTTATTTGTACAGGTTGATACACTTGTTGGCTTCCCATTCATCTTACCATTGGTGACACCATATCATCTTAACTATCTGCATCTCTCTAAGGGTCAAGACTCTCTGGCTGCCATTGCCTTGCCTCTCATGATTTTACTCATCTTGCTTCTGGAAGTTAAGCATCATTACCTATTTTCTCTTATTTGAGGATAGCGTCATCCCTATTGCTTTCAGTGAACCCAGTTATGTAATAGCATCATCTATCACCAGCTTTTACCTACAGAGGATGGCCATATTTTACCTTCCCAGTGATGCTGTTGCCCCCTTCAGAAGTGCATCCTTATTGTATTGGTAGATGTGGGAATTCTCTAGGTTATCCCAAGGAAAACAGTTGTATTATTGGATTTCCAGTCTTACATAATCACACTGGTATTAGTTTTATAAACAAGGCTTATAAAATGCTCTAGTAAACCCACTTCACTTGACCATTTGATCCCTTTTCTCACCTGAGCAGTGAGTTTAACACTGTCTCTTGGAGTTCTTACAATGGTGTTAAATCCTATATCAAAATAAAGGTTTCTAATATTAAATGACTTTCTGTTATCCAACCTCAAGCTATGTGCCTCTTGATAGAGCAACATCATGTGCTCTCCAGAATACTCATCCAATTCTAGTATTTGTTTCCTAGATCCTATAACTCCTGGAAGACCTTTTACTCTTTCAGTTGACCAATGATCCAAAATTGAAAGAAAAAGCTAAGGAAACAAAGTTCCTTAATACAGAAACTGGCTTCTCAAATCTCTAGTTTTTCAACATTCTCATCTGAAAGAATCCTTTACATTGTGGACTTTATTATTCTCTCCAACAAACATAATGGAGGCTAACTTCGGGTTTAGACTAAGGCAAAGTAGCTGGCATCAGCCTAACCTTTCTACCAAGAACAATGGTAAAAGCTGAATTTACTTTTTTAATGAGATGTATTAAGATATAATTTGCATATTGTGTAGTTCAGTCATTTAATATGTATAAGTAGTTATATTTTTAGTATATTTTCCAATGTGTGCAACCTTGACTATAGTCAATTTTAGAATATTTTCATTACCTCAAACAAAATCCATTACTGTATATCAATGACCATCTATCGTCCCCATTTCCTCCAACTCTAGACAAACACTAACATACTTTCTTATCCATAGAGACCTCTATTTTTAAAATTAAAAAAAAATTAAAAAAAATGTTTGACCATACTATGCAGAATGTTAGATCTTAGTTTTCCAAGCAGGGGATGAATCTGCAATCCTTGCAGTAGAAGAGTGAAATCTTAACCACTGAACTGCCAGGGAAGTCCCAAAATCAACTATTCTTGACATTCATATAAATGGAATCATATAATATGTGATTTTTGTGATTGACTACTTTCACTTTGTACATCTGTAAGATTCATTCATTTTTATCATGTTATCGGTACTTCACTTCTTTGTATGTCTGAATTTATTTACCACAATTTATTTATCCACTCATTAGTTGATGGACATGGGATGTTTCCACTTCTTATCAATAATGCTGCTGTAAGTATTCCTGTCTAAATTTGTGTCTAGACATAAGTTTTTTATTTCTATTGGATAGTTATGTAGGAATGGAATAACTGATGGACAATATAGTAACTCTATTTAACCATTTGAGGAACTGCCAGATTGTTTTCCAAAGTTGGCTGCACTATTTTCCAGTCTTACCAGCAGTGTATAAGGGTTGTAATTTATTCACATCATCAGAGATGTTTGTTATTATCTTACTTTTTTTTTTATTATAGCCCTCCTAGCGGATGTGAGGTTGTTACTCCTTATGGATTTGATTTGCATTTCCCAGAATATTAGTGGTGTTGGACATCTTTTCTTGTTCTTATTGGTCATTTTTATATCTTCTAATGAATATTCAGGACTGATTTCATTTAGGATGGACTGATTGGATCTCCTTGCAGTCCAAGGGACTCTCAAGAGTCTTCTCCTACACCACCGTTCAAAAGCATCAGTCTTTTAATTTCATGGCTGCAGGCAGTCACCATCTTCAGTGATTTTGGAGCCCAAGAAAGTAAAGTCTGTCACTGTTTCCATTGTTTCCCCATCTATTTGCCATAAAGTAATGGACTGGATGCCATAATCTTAGTTTTCTGAATGTTGAGTTTTAAGCCAACTTTTTCATTCTCTTCTTTCACTTTCATCAAGAGGCTCCTCAGTTCCTTTTTACTTTCTGCCACAAGGGTGGTGTCATCTGCATATCTGAAGTTATTAATATTTCTCCCAGCAATCTTGATTCTAGCTTGTGCTTCACCCAGCCCAGCATTTTGCATGATATGCTCTGCATATAATTTAAATAAGCAGAATGACAATAAAGAACCTTGACATATTCCTTTCCCAATTTGGAACCAGTCCATTGTTCCATGTCTGGTTTTAACTGTTGCTTCTTGACCTGCATCCAGATTTCTCAGGAGGCAGGTAAGGTGGTCTGGTAGTCCCATCTCTTTAACAATTTTCCACAGTTTTTTTGTGATCCATACAGTCAAAGGCTTTGGTGTAGTTAATAAAGCAGGAGTAGATGTTTTTCAGAAACACTTTTGCTTTTTCAATGATCCAGCAGATGTTAGCCATTTGGTCTCTGGTTCCTCTGCCTTTTCTAAATCCAAGTTGAACATCTGGAAATTCTCAGTTCACATACTATTGAAGTCTACCTTGGAGAATTTTGAGCATTACTTTGCTAACGTGTGAGATGTCACTGATATTTTCATTGTTAAGTTGTGAGTATTCTTTACATGCTCTAGTTACAATTCCACACCCTTAGTTATCATCCACACCCTTTTCAAAATTGAGTACATTTTAAAAAGTTTATTGAATTATCCTCCAATTAAAATAAATTACTTAATTTAAAAAACTGATAGAAAGTATCAGGGAACAATCAAGGCAGCTGGAAGTTGAGGAGCTGGAGATCATAGATACATGTGAAAAAACACTGAGGCAAGCACTGCATTATTGATTTATCTTTGATACATTTGTCAATTCTCCATTCAATGTATAGAAACTGAACAATGTGGCAGGCTCTATGTTGCAGAAATCTCACTGGGCTAGAGAGACTAAAGATACATAATTGGAGTTCAGGGCTACCAAGTAGTGTGGACCTAGAGGGCCAAAATCCCAGATAAAACTTAATTGTAGAAAACTGAGCCTGACTTTGTGCATAGAATTTCTTGAGACACTTGACAACCCCTATGAGGTTCTTGCACACATACCTAGTTTAGAAGCAGATAAGTAATGGGGAAATTAGCTCTTAAGACCCAAAATATTTAGGGAGAATTCACCAACTGTGTGGTCTGGGGAAACCAGAATTGGAATTAAGGACTTTATTTTTTTGAGGTCTAGGAAGGCCTTCATCCTGAATTTAGAATCAAACACATACAGAACAGCATTCTATGAAGCAAAGCTATCTTTTCTAACTCTACTTGCCAGCTAGGAAAATACAAATCTTTCTGGAATGAAATAACATCATCAACCAACACTTTAATGAGTTTTCATACACATAAGACATTACATATACACACATAACACTGTATTCAGCATTTAGAAAGTTGTTGCCAGAAAGTAAGGTCAGATGATTGAAAACCAATAGGAAAAACAAGACAGAAAATAGAACGAAATCACAGAATATTGAGGTTACTAGACACAAGCTTAAAAAGAGTTATAGCTGATGTTTTCAAGAAAATAGATTAAAAGAGAATTACATTAGAAATATAAAATCTATAACAAAAAATCAAATGGAAATTCTGGGGCTAAAAAGTATAATAATTGATATTAAGAAATAAATATTAAGATGTATATTAGTACAGTTGAAGGAAAATTAAGGGATCTGTGAATCCTTGCTACTGCAAGGTTGCCAGATATAACAAATAAAAGTACAGGATACTCAGGTAAATTTGAATATTACATGAATATAAAAGAAACTTAGAAAATAATTTAGAAAATTACTCATTGTTAATTTGAGATTGACATTTAATTGGGCAGCCCTCATTTTATCTTGAAGGCCTAATCTGCTGTTCTTTTCATTACAAGAATGGCAACAGTCTTATATCTTAAGAAATATAGATTTGTGTATATTTTAAAATATATTCACTGCCTGACTCATTTGATTACTTCGAAACATCTTCTCCCATTTGTTAAAATATGAAAACTGTCTAACAAGAGCTCTGTCTGACTAGCTTAAGGTACTGAACTGTTTTGCTTTTTGTTTTTTTTTTCTGAAACTACAGTGTTTTCCCATTGTAACTGAAATATTTTCTCACTATTACTAAAGCATTTACTTCTTGTTATGACCTCTTTTTTCTCAAATCTCCTCTGACATTAGTTTAAAAATGAATGCACAGAAGCAAGTTAACCCTGACTCTATCCTCCTCCTCCAATATCCAATTGACTGATTTCATAGCTGTTGCAAGTTGGCAAATTTTTGTAAAGACATTTGTTTTATTTTTTATAAAGCGTATACAAACAGTGCATAAGTCTGAAAGTAAGAGAGGTGATGATGAGTGGGAAGAAGGCCAAGTGTCTCCTTATGCTTAGAGCATGGGTGTGTGCTAAGTCACTTCACTCATGTCTCACTCTTTGTAACCCTATGGACTATAGTCTCCCAGGCTCCTCTGTCCATGGAGTTCTTCAGGCAAGAATACTGAAGTGAGTTGCCATTTCCTATTCCAGCGGATTTTCCTGACCTAGGGATCTAACCCGCATCTCCTATGTCTCCTGCATCGACAGGTGTGTTCTTTACTACTAGTGCTACTTGGGAAGCTGATATGCTTAGAGCAAAGCTGAAATCAAGATTGCCAGGAGAAATATCAACAATTTCAGATATGCAGATGATATCACTCTAATGGCAGAAAGTGAACAGGAACTAAAGAGCCTCTTGATCAGGGTGAAAGAAGAGAGTGAAAATGTTGGCTTACAATTCAACATTCAAAAAACTAAGATCATGGCATTTTGTTCCATTACTTCATGGCAAATAGATGGAGAAAAAGTAGAAACAGTGACAGATTTTATTTTCTTGGGGCCTAAAATCACTGCAGATGGTGACTGTTGCCATGAAATTAAAAGACGCTTACTCCTTGGAAGGAAAGCTATGACAAACCTAGACAGCATATTAAAAAGCAGAGACATTACATTGCTAACAAAGATCCATATAGTCAAAGCTATGGTCTTTCAAGTAGTCAAGTACAGATGTGAGAGTTGGACTGTAACAAAGGATGAGTATCAAAGAATTGATGCTTTTGAACTGTGGTGTTGCAAAGCTCTTGAGAGTACCTTGGACAGCAAGGAGATCAAACCCATCAATCCTAAAGGAAGCCAATCCTGAATAGTCATTGGAAGGACTAATGCTGGAGCTAAAGCTCCGCTACTTTGGCCACCTGATGTGAAGAGCTGACTCATTGGAAAAGACCTTGATGCTGGGGAAGATTGAGGGCAGGGGAAGGGGACAGCAGATGGTTGGATGGCATCACTGACTCAATTTACATGAGTTTGAGCAAACTTCAGGATATAATTAAGCACAGGGAAACATGGCATGCTGCAGTCCATGTGGCCACAAAGAGTTGGACATGACTCAGTGACTGAAAAACAACATACAAATACTAATGATTTGTGCATGTGCTTATTTCATAAAATGTTTCTTTCAATTGGTTTGTCAGCTGTCCCATTTGCAAATTTGTGTGACTATTTACCTATCAAGAAAATTATTTTGCCTTTGAACTAGTTTTATTGCTAGTTCTGACATCAGAAGATCAAAGGAAACAGAATATTTATGTAATGGTGACATTATGATATATATTTGAATATATATGTGTATATTTATGCACATATATTTTAATGTATCAGTTCAGTTCAGTCACTCAGTCGTGTCCAACTCTTTGCGACCCCATGAATCACAGCACGCCAGGCCTCCCTGTCCATCACCAACACCCGGGGTCTACCCAAACCCACGTCCATCGAGTCGGTGATGCCATCCAGCCATCTCATCCTCTGTCGTCCCCTTCTCCTCCTGCCCCTAATCCTTCCCAGCATTAAGGTCTTTTCCAATGAGTCAACTCTTCGCATGAGGTGGCCAAAGTATTGGAATTTCAGCTTCAACATCAGTCCTTCCAATGAACACCCAGGACTGACCTCCTTTAGTATGGACTGGTTGGATCTTAATAAGGAAAAAACTGAATTACTATGCTGTACATCTGAAACAAGGTAATATTGCGAATGAACAGTACTTCAATTAAAAGAAAGAAAAATCAGTTTTATAATACCTATGTGTCATTAATTGCTTCTATTTGATTTCATTTTGTCTTTCTCTTCCTTTCTCAGGTACCGCTACCACTTTTTAAAATGTGTGTGTTGTTGATATTTTAGTGGATTACTATGCTGTACATCTGAAACAAGGTAATATTGCAAATGAACAGTACTTCAATTAAAAGAAAGAAAAGTCATTTTATAATACCTATGTGCCATTAATTACTTCTATTTGATTTCATTTTATCTTTCTCTTCCTTTCTCAGGTACCACTACCACTTTTAAAAATGTGTGTGTTGTTAAAAAAAAAAAAAAAATGTGTGTGTTGTTGATATTTTTGTGGATTGAAAATGGTCCTTTATTTATTTTTTAGAATTTTTTATGAAGCACCAATATAGAAAAAAAAATAGCTCATTTGAAAATTTGACAGTAGAATATCCAGGGATACCATAAGGACCTGTGTGGTTTAGTCACTAAGTCGTGTCCAACTCTTTGCGAAATCATGGACTGCCATGCCCCTCTGTCCATAGGATTTCCCAGGCAAGAATACTGGAGTGGGTTGCCATTTCCTCCTCCACATAGGACATACTTTGAACTAAACTCCTCATCTTCCAAGTAGTAGTTACATATCTAGGAAAATACTTAAATGACATTTGTTAAAAGTATCTTCAGTGCTAATGATTAGAATATTATTCTGAGACAACATATATTTACAACTCGAGTCTATCTAAAGCTCTTCTTTTGAATGATAACCAATATGTACTGGAGTAGTCTGAAAAGCACTAAAGACTTTCCAAATGGGAAGTTTGTTAAAGAGAGTCATAAAATTAACGTGAAAGGAATTATTATTCTCTAAAAGCACTTACTTATTTCCAAAGTGTTACTTGGTACAGACAAAAAGCTTTAAAAACTGTTAAAAACAAATGAAAGATCAATATTTATATAATCATTTTTGCATGTTATATGCTGGGCTTTAATTAAAGAACTATACATTACAGAATCATGTAACATTCCCAACAGCTCCAAGTAGAAGTATTTGAATAGGGGCATTTTCCAGTTTGGAGACATTTGGTAAAAAAAAAAAGTGAACACCTTCGGTTTGTATTCACTTTGAAAAAAAAGAGTCAATTGAATTGACTCTTTTTTTTCAAAGTGAATACAAACCGTAGGTCAAATAATGTACCTTTTTGTGTGCTATTTGGATAACAAATTTTTAGACCTATATGAACTTTTGTAATAAAATATAAAATCATATCATAAGAATCATGTTGACTAAGTGATTTACTATTTCAAAAGAAGCCTAAACCATTTGTATTTTTATGGTTTTGGGAGAAAAAATATTCAAAAGTGGTGAATGTATGTATGTATATTTACACACATATATAATATTAGATACATACATATTGATGTATATTACTGTATCTATATATATATTTAACTTTCCTCAGTTTGTCTCATGCTTATTTTGAATGTTCTTATGTTAAATTGTAGAACACATATTTCATGTCTAGATGCCTTAAACTAAAGGCTTTCCTCATGCTCTGTGTGTGTGAGTTATGCTCTGGAAACTTTTGAAAAATGTATAAAATTTTTGGTATAGTCACACAATGGAAGATACTGAAATCTATTTTTTTTTGGTACAATTGCCTTTTTATACAATTTTTATGATCTTATTTGTCATATATTTATATGCATATTTGAATAATGATTTATAATAAAACATTGTTTAAATTGCTTAATTGTATATCATATTAGTATTTACATAAATTACTTATTTTTAATTAAAACTTCTACTATTAAAAGCGCATATTCATGGTTAAAAATGCAAAAATATCAAATTTTATAGAGTGAAAAAGCTTATAACCCCTGACTATAATAATTCCACTACAAAAACAACCTGCTAACAGATTTAACAGATTTTGTGTGTGTGCATCCATCAAGAAATGGATTAAGAATGTACAAGCTATACAGATAGATGGGCTTCCCAGGTAGCTTAGTGGTAAAGAAACTTCCTGCCCATTCAGAAGACCCAGGTTTGATCCCTGAGTGGGAAGATCCCCTGGAAGAGGAAATGGCAACCCACTTCAGTATTCTTGCCTGGGAAATCCCATGGACAGAGGAGCCTGGCGGGTTACAGTCTATGGGGTCACTAAGAGTTAGACATGACTGAGCAACTGAGCATGGCATATAGATAGACAGACAGACCTATACACAAACACACACTATAATAAATAGTGTATTAATCTCTGGGAACTGATATGATTACATCTGCAAATAAATTCCTAGATATGAAATAATGCTTCAAATAATACTTGTACTTTAAATTCTGATAGATACTAAGTTGCCCGCCCCCTCCCCCAAATCACCAGTTTACATTCCCACCTAAGAATATAAAAGTATTTGCTTTTCACACTCTATTCAAAAGTACATATGAGTAATATTCCATTGTGTATATGTACCACAGCTTCCTTATCCATTCGTCTGCTGATGGACATCTAGGTTGCTTCCATGTCCTGGCTATTGTAAACAGTGCTGCGATGAACATTGGGGTACACCCGTCTCTTTCAATTCTGGTTTCCTCGGTGTATATGCCCAGCAGTGGGATTGCTGGGTCATATGGTAGTTCTGTTCCCAGTTTTTTAAGGAATCTCCACACTGTTCTCCATAGTGGCTGTACTAGTTTGCATTCCCACCAACAGTGTAAGAGGGTTCCCTTTTCTCCACACCCTCTCCAGCATTTATTGCTTGTAGTCTTTTGGATAGCAGCCATTCTGACTGGTGTGAAATGATACCTCATTGTGGTTTTGATTTGCATTTCTCTCATAATGAGTGATGTTGAGCATCTTTTCATGTGTTTGTTAGCCATCTGTATGTCTTCTTTGGAGAAATGTCTGTTTAGTTCTTTGGCCCATTTTTTGATTGGGTCGTTTATTTTTCTGGAAGCTGTGGTACATATACACAATGGAATATTACTCAGCCACTAAAAAAAATACATTTGAATCGGTTCTACTGAGATGGATGAAACTGGAGCCCATTATACAGAGTGAAGTAAGCCAGAAAGAAAAACACCAATACAGTATACTAATGCATATATATGGAATTTGAAAGATGGTAACGATAACCCTATATGCGAGACAGAATAAGAGACACAGATGCATAGAACAATTTTATGGACTCTGAGGGAGAAGGTGAGGGTGGGACGTTCTGGGAGGATAGCATTGAAACATGTATATTATCATATGTGAAACAGAAC
Organism: Giraffa tippelskirchi; assembly: GCF_054371585.1. Taxonomy (NCBI): domain Eukaryota; kingdom Metazoa; phylum Chordata; class Mammalia; order Artiodactyla; family Giraffidae; genus Giraffa; species Giraffa tippelskirchi. Next base: position 69,572,988 of record NC_137289.1, read on the forward strand.
ACCATTCCATGTTCGATGCATGAGACAAGGGCTCAGGGCTGGGGCAATGGGATGACCCAGAGGGATGGGATGGGGAGGGAGGTGGGTGGGGGGTCCAGAAAGGGGAACACATGTAAACCCATGGCTGATTCATGTCAATGTATGGCAAAAACTATTACAATATTGTAAAGTAATTAGCCCCCAACTAAAATAAATAAATTTATAAAAAATAAAAAAATAAAAAAATAAGTACATATGAAATTTTAAAATCTTTAGTGCTTTAACCATTGAAGTATGTTACCTCATTGATGCCATTTAAATGGTTCCATATATCACATAATCCTTTTGATACTAAAATAAATTGCAGATTGAACAAGTATGTAAACATGTAAGGATTTTTACAGTCTTGGAAGTCTTGGGGATTCCTTAAAATAACTCATAACTTGGAAATTGTACAGATAAATCTTCTTCAACTAGACGTCAATCATATTTAAAATCTGATATATTTTGGAGTGTATGTTTGAAATATACTGTACTCTTTATTTGTTAATCTACTCTAGGAAGAATATCCTTAATTACCTCCTTAATTACCATACCTTGTTTTAAAACCTGGAAGAAAGATTAATGTGACTAATTATTCTCCTTTTATTGGTGATTATCTGGATAGATTCCAGGTATATATTAATAGAAAATAGTCAACATCTCCAATTTATTATTATTTTCCTTTGTCATATTAAATCTTGATATTAATTTAGAGAACAGCAGTATCATTACAACATTGGGTCATTACTATCTAAATACAAATAATATTTGCTACTGACTCAGCACTTAATTTCCTTAGGATACTTTTAAAGTTCACACATTGAACTTATTCAATTTGTTCCTAAGTATTTCATTTCTCTTGTTATGCAAATGATATGCTTTCTCCTATGATATTCTAATTAATTATTTTGTATACATTGAAAATCTATTTAACTTTGTATGAATTTTGTAACCAGATACCCTACTGAATTCTCCTATTGATTTTAATTGCTGTGTGCAGAGATTGTTTTAAAAAAATGTGATCATATAATCTATATAAAACATTTTTATTTGCATAAACATTTATACTTTATTCATTTATTTATCCAATTTTATTATCTAGAGTATCTAGAAAAGCATGGTGATATTAGTGACAATGTGCATCTTTGCTTACTTTATTTATAGCAAAAACTTTTCTAATAAAAGTGATTCTAAAGCTAACCCAGTATTGTGAAGTAATTATCTTCAATTACAAATAAATACATTTTTAAAAGGTGATTCTGCAAAGGATATGCAAATCAAAACCATAGTGAGATATCACCTCATCCCTGTTGGAATGGCTATAATCAGGAAAACAACTGATAACAAGCGTTGGCAAAGATATTGTAATAAGGGAATCCTTGTACACTGTTGGTAGATATGTAAATTGTTTCAGTCACTATGGAAAACAGTATGGAAGTTCTTCAAAAAAATTAGATATAGAACGTGTAATCCATCAATTTCACTTTTAGGTATAAATCGAAAGGGAGTGAAAGCAAGAATTCACAGAGATATGCTCTCCCATGTTTATTGCAGAATTCACAATAGCCAAGATATGGAAACTATCTAAGTGCCCATCAATGGATGAATGGATAAAGAAGGTGTGTTAGGTATATGCAATGGAATATTATTCAGTCATGAGAAAGAAGAAAATTCTGCTATTTGCAATGACATGGATGGACCTCGAGTACATTATGTTAAGTGAGATATGTTATATGGAGAAAGGCAAGTAGTTTCTTTTGTTATATGGAGTTATATGGAGAAGGACATCATGTCAATGGGGAATCTAAAAACCATTATACTTGTAGAAATAGAGTAGAATGATGATTATTCAGGACTAATGGGTGCAGGAATTGGATATATGTTTTTAAGGGTACAAACTTGGAGCTAGTAGATAAATAATGCACAGCATAGTTATTATAGTCAGCAATACTGTATTATAAACTTCAAAGTTACTAAGACAGTACATCTTAATTTTCCCAACTACAGAAAATAAAAGGTAATTATTGACCAGATATGCATTAGCTAATGGAGTTGTAATATTTCAGATGTAAATACATCAATCAACACACTGCATACCTTAAATTTCCACAATGTTATATATCAATGATATTTCAATAAAATGATGCTGGTTTTTGTTTTGATATATGTATATTTATTTACCTATAATTACATCTAGAGCTTCTAAAGGAATATGCCGTGCTGTGCTTAGTCACTCAGTTGTGTCTGACTCTTTGTGACCCCATAGTATGTAGCCCGCCAGGCTCCTCTGTCCATGGGATTCTCCAGGCAAGAACACTGGAGTAGGTTGCATGCCCTCCTCCAGGGGATCTTCCCAATCCAGGGATCGAAACCAGGTCTCTCTCATTGCAGGCAGTTAACTATTTGAGCCATGAGGGAAGCCCAAGAATATAGGAGTGGGTAGCCTATCCTTCTCCAGGGGAACTTTCCAACTCAGGGATCAACCCAGGGTCTCATGCATTGTAGGTGGATTCTTTACCATCTGAGCTACCTGGGAAAACAGGAATACCCAGCTACTGATATTTTTGTTAAGAAAAATTTTAATCAAGAATTTATGTTTTAATGTTGACTTTTGTCAAACATCACCAGGCATTTATTAAAATTATTGTATGTTTTTAATTCCACTGACTTTTTACTAGTATGATTAATTATGTCAAATATTTATCTAAGGTTAAACTCTTCCTAACGCATATTTTATTTAAGATTTTGCATTAAAAGATATTTCATGCAAACGGAGACCAAAAGAAAGCAGGAGTCGCAATACTCATTTCAGATAAAATAGACTTTAAAATAAAGGCTGTGAAAAGAGACAAAGAAGGACACTACATAATGATCAAAGGATCAATCCAAGAAGAAGATATAACAATTATAAATATATATGCACCCAACATAGGAGCACCACAATATATAAGGCAAATACTAACAAGTATGAAAGGGGAAATTAACAATAACACAATAATAGTGGGAGACTTTAATACTCCACTCACGCATATGGATAGATCAACTAAACAGAAAATTAACAAGGAAACACAAACTTTAAATGATACAATAGACAAATTAGATTTAATTGATATTTACAGGAGTTTCCACCCCAAAACAATCAATTTTACCTTTTTCTCAAGTGCACATGGAACTTTCTCCAGGATAGATCACATCCTGGGCCATAAATCTAGCCTTGGTAAATTCAAAAAAATTGAAATCATCCCAGCCATCTTCTCTGACCACAATGCAGTAAGATTAGACCTCAATTACAGGAAAAAAACTATTAAAAGTTCCAACATATGGAGGCTAAACAACATGCTTCTGAATAACCAACAAATCACAGAAGAAATCAAAAAAGAAATAAAATTATGCATAGAAACGAATGAAAATGAAAACACAACAACCCAAAACCTATGGGACACTGTAAAAGCAATACTAAAGGGAAGGTTCATAGCAATACAGGCGTACCTCAAGAAACAAGAAAAAAATCAAATAAATCAACTAACTCTACACCTAAAGCAACTAGAGAAGGAAGAAATGAAAAACCCCAGGGTCAGTAGAAGGAAAGAAATCTTAAAAATTAGGGCAGAAATAAATGCAAAAGAAACAAAAGAGACCATAGCAAAAATCAACAAAACTAAAAGCTGGTTTTTCGAGAAGATAAACAAAATTGATAAGCCATTAGCCAGACTCATCAAGAAACAAAGGGAGAAGAATCAGATCAACAAAATTAGAAATGAAAATGGAGAGATCACAACAGACTCCACAGAAATACAAAGGATCATAAGAGACTACTACCAACAGCTAGATGCCAATAAAATGGACAACTTGGAAGAAATGGACAAATTCTTAGAAAAGTATAACTTTCCAAAACTGAACCAGGAAGAAATAGAAGATCTTAACAGACCCATCACAAGCACGGAAATCGAAACTGTAATCAGAAATCTTCCAGCAAACAAAAGCCCAGGACCAGACGGCTTCACAGCGGAATTCTACCAAAAATTTAGAGAAGAGCTAACACCTATCCTACTCAAACTCTTCCAGAAAATTGCAGAAGATGGTAAACTTCCAAACTCATTCTATGAGGCCACCATCACCCTAATTCCAAAACCAGACAAAGATGTCACAAAAAAGGAAAACTACAGGCCAATATCACTGATGAACATAGATGCAAAAATCCTTAATAAAATTCTAGCAAACAGAATCCAACATCATATTAAAAAGATCATACATCATGACCAAGTGGGCTTTATCCCAGGAATGCAAGGTTTTTTTAACATCCGCAAATCAATCAATGTAATATACCACATTAACAAATTGAAAGAAAAAAACCATATGGTTATCTCAATAGATGCAGAAAAAGCCTTTGACAAAATTCAGCATCCATTTATGATTAAAACCCTCCAGAAAGCAGGAATAGAAGGAACATATCTCAACATAATAAAAGCTATATATGACAAACCCACAGCAAACATTATCCTCAATGGTGAAAAATTGAAAGCATTTCCCCTAAAGTCAGGAACAAGGCAAGGATGCCCACTTTCACCACTACTATTCAACATAGTTTTGGAAGTTTTGGCCACAGCAATCAGAGCTGAAAAAGAAATAAAAGGAATACAGATAGGAAAAGAAGAAGTAAAACTCTCACTGTTTGCAGATGACATGATCCTCTACATAGAAAACCCTAAAGACTCTACTAGAAAATTACTAGAGTTGATCAATGAATATAGTAAAGTTGCAGGATATAAAATTAACACACAGAAATCCCTTGCATTCCTATACTCCAATAATGAGAAAACAGAAAGAGAAATTAAGGAACCAATACCATTCACCATTGCATCAAAAAGAATAAAATACTTAGGAATATATCTACCTAAAGAAACAAAAGACTTATATATAGAAAACTATAAAACACTGATGAAAGAAATCAAAGAGGACACAAGCAGATGGAGAAATATACCGTGTTCATGGATTGGAAGAATTAATATAGTGAAAATGAGTATTCTACCCAAAGCAATCTACAGATTCAATGCAATCCCTATCAAGCTACCAATGGTATTTTTCACAGAACTAGAACAAATCATCTCACAATTTGTATGGAAATATAAGAAACCTCGAATAGCCAAAGCAATCTTGAGGAAGAAGAATGGAACTGGAGGAATCAATCTGCCTGACTTCAGGCTCTACTACAAAGCCACAGTCATCAAGACAGTATGGTATTGGCACAAAGATAGAAATATAGATCAATGGAACAAAATAGAAAGCCCAGAGATAAACAAATTATTCTTTCATTATTTTTATGTATGTCCTCTTTATCCAGGTCTATTTCTTCATTAGCTATTTTAATGTTGTGTGTTTACTTATTTCTCTTTTCCTACTTCTTTAGGCTAATTAGTGAAAAATCTATTTTATTGAACATTTTTAAAAGTCCAAGTTCTTTATTTATTGTTCCACAATTTTTGTTTACTTTAAAAATTTTTTCATTTTCTTTTTTTCATTGGGAGGGATAAATGTTCTGATTAAAAACTGATACTCTGTGATTTTTTAGTTTATTTTGTGGACATATAAAGAATAAATTGTAAAATGAAGAATTACAGTATTGTTGAGAATTTAAGATCCAGGTTTTCAGAGTCAAATAGACATGTGAACAAATTCTGAACATATATGATTTAGGGCAAATTAGATTCTCAGTACCTCATCTTTTCTAGTCAAAAAAGTACAACAACAACTATCTTATGATTACAGAAAGGGCTAAATAAGACGGAATGAGTTAAGAGAAACAGTTCATCAAACTGTTTTTGGTTTTTAAATCAGCAGTTCACTCACTTGCTGTATGATTGCACATAATTTTCTCTGGGCCTGACTTTTTTATTCTTTATTGCAGGGTAATTGCTTTACAATGTAGTGCTGCTTTCTTCCAAACAACACTACAAATTATATATATCCCCTCCCTCATGAGCCTCCTCCTCATCCCACTACTCTAAGTCACCACACAGTACCAGGCTGGGCTGGGCACCCTGTGTTATACAGCAGCTTCCCACTAGCTATCTATTTTGCATATGGTAGCATATATATGTCAATGCTACTTTCTCATTTTGATCCACCTTCTCTTTCCCCTGCTGTGTCTACAAGTCCATTCTCTATGTCTGTGTCTCCATTTCTTCCCTGCAAAGAGGTTCATCAGTACCATTTTTCGAGATTCTATATATATGCTTTAATATACTATTTTTCTCTTTCTGACTTCATTGTGAACAATAGGCTATGGGTTCATCCACCTCTCTAGAACTGATTCAGATTTGTTCCTTTTTATATCTGAGAAATATTCCATTACTGGAATGCAAAACTAGGAAATCAAGGGATACCTGGAGTAACAGGCAAGCTTGGCTTTGAAGCACAAAACGTGCTTAGTCACTCAATCATGTCCAACTCTTTGTGACCCCATGGACTGTAGCCCAGCAGGCTCCTCTATTCATGGGGATTCTCCAGGCAAGAATACTGGAGTGGGTTGCCATGCCCTCCTCTAGGGGATCTTCCCAACATGGGAATTGAACCCAGGTCTCCCGAATTGCAGGCAGATTCATTACCATCTGAGCCACGAGGGACCCAGAGTACAAAACAGAGCAGGGCAAAGGCTATAGAGGTTTGTCACGAGAACACATTGCTGCTGATGCTGCTAAGTTGCATCAGTCGTGTCCGACTCTGTGACCCCATAGACGGCAGCCCACCAGGACCCCCCGACCCTGAGATTCTCCAGGCAAGAACACTGGAGTGGGTTGCCATTTCCTTCTCCAATGCATGAGAGTGAAAAGTGAAAGTGAAGTCGCTCAGTCGTGTCCGACTCTTCGGGACCCCTGGACTGTAGCCTACCAGTCTCCTCCATCCATGGGGTTTTCCAGGCAAGAGTACTGGAGTGGGTTGCCATTTTCTTCTCCAAGAGAACAGACTGGTGATAGCAAATACCATCTTCCAACAACATAAGAGACAACTACACATCAACATCACCAGATGGTCAATACCAAATTCAGATTGATTATATTCTTTGCAGCTAAAGATGGAGAAGTTCCATACAGTCAGCAAAAACAAGACTTGGAGTTGACTGCAGCTCAGAACTCCTTATTGCAAAATTCAGACTTAAACTGAAGAAAGTGAGAAAACCACTAGGCAATACAGATATGACCTAAATAAAACCCCTTACATTTATACAGTGAGAGTGAAAAAAAATATTCAAGGGAATAGATCTGATGGACAGAGTGACTGAAGAACTACAGAGGTTCATAAAACTGTATAGGAGTTAGTGAGCAAAACCACTCCCAAGAAAAAAAATGCAAAAAGGCAAAATGTTTGTCTGAGGAAGGCTTACAAACAGTTGAGAAGAGAAGAGAAGAGAAGTTAAAGGCAAAGGAAAGAAGGAAGGACAAGCCCATCTGAATGCAGAGTTCCAAAGAATAGCAAGGAGAGATAAGAAAGCCTTTCTAAGTGATCAGTGCAAAGAAATAGAGGAAAACAATAGAATGGGAAAGACTAGAAATCTCTTCAAGAAAATTAGAGCTACGGAGGGAACATTTCATGCAAAGATGGGCACAATAAACACAGAAATTGTATAGACATAACAGAAGCAAAAGACATAAAGAAGAGGTGGCGGGAATACACAGAAGAACTATAAAAACAACAACAACAACAACAGCAACAAAAAACACTTAGAGACCCAGATAACCACTATGGTGCGATCACTCATCTAGAGCCAGACAACCTAGAGTGTGAAGTCAAGTGGGCCTTAGGAAACATCACTTCGAACAAAGCTAGTGGAAGTGATGGAATTCCAGTCAAGGTATTTCAAATCCTAAAAGATGATGCTGTGAAAGTGCTGCACTCAATATGGCAGCAAATTTGGAAAACTCAGCAGTTGCCACAGGACTGGAAAAGGTCAGTTTTCATTCCAAACTCAAAGAAGGAAAATGCTAAAAAATGTTCAAGTTACCACACAATTACCCTCATTTCACAAGCGAGCAAGGTAGTGCTCAAAATCTTTCAAGCTAGGCTTCAACAGCATGTGAACTAAGAATTTCCACATGTTCAAGCTGGATTTAGAAAAGGCAGAAGAACCAAAGATCAAATTGCCAACATCCATTGGATCATAAGGAAAAGAAAATTCCAGAACTTCTAGTTCTGCTTCATTGACTACACTAAGGCCTTCGACTGTGTGGATCACAGCAAACTATGGAAAATTCTTAAAGAGATGGAAATACCAGACCACCTTAACTGTATCCTGATAAACCTGTATGAAGGTGAAGAAGCAACAGTTAGAACCAGACATGGAACAATGGACTAGTTCCAAGTTGGGAAAGAAGTACGTGAAGGCTATACAATGTCACTCCCTTTATTTAATTTATATGCACAGTACATCATGCAAAATACTGGGCTGAATGAAGCACAAGCTGAAATCAAGATTTCCAGAAAAATATCAATAACCTCACATATGCAGATGATACCACCTTTATGGCAGAAAGTGAAGAGGAACTAAAGAGTCACTTGATGAAAGTGAAAGAGGAGAGTGAACAATCTGTCTTAAAATTCAACATTCAAAAAACGAAGATCACTGCATCCGGTCCCATCACTTCAAGGCAAATGGATGGGGAAACAATGGAAACAGTGACAGATTTTACTTTCTTGTACTCCAAAATCACTGTGGTTGGTGACTGCAGCCATGATATTAAAAGGCACTTACTCCTTGGAAGAAAAGCTATGACAAACCTCGACAGTGAATTAAAATGCTGGAGAGGGTGTGGAGAAAAGGGAACCCTCTTACACTGTTGGTGGGAATGCAAACTAGTACAGCTGCTATGGAGAACAGTGTGGAGATTCCTTAAAAAACTGGGAATAGAACTGCCATATGACCCAGCAATCCCACTGCTGGGCATACACACCGAGGAAACCAGAATTGAAAGAGACGCGTGTACCCCGATGTTCATCGCAGCACTGTTTACAGTAGCCAGGACATGGAAGCAACCTAGATGTCCATCAGCCGACGAATGGATAAGGAAGCTGTGGTACATATACACAATGGAATATTACTCAGCCATTAAAAAAATACATTTGAATCGGTTCTATTGAGATGGATGAAACTGGAGCCCATCATACAGAGTGAAGTAAGCCAGAAAGAAAAACACCAATACAGTATACTAATGCATATATATGGAATTTGAAAGATGGTAACAAAAACCCTATATGCGAGACAGAATAAGAGACACAGATGCACAGAACAGTCTTATGGACTCTGAGGGAGAAGGCGAGGGTGGGACGTTCTGGGAGAATAGCATTGAAACATGTATATTATCATATGTGAAACAGAACACCATTCCATGTTCGATGCATGAGACAAATGCTCAGGGCTGGGGCAATGGGATGACCCAGAGGGATGGTTTGGGGAGGGAGATGGGAGGGGGGTCCAGGAAGGGGAACACATGTAAACTCATGGCTGATTCATGTCAATGTATGGCAAAAACTACTACAATATTGTAAAGTAATTAGCCCCCAACTAAAATAAATAAATTTATTTAAAAAAATAAAAAATAAAAAAAATAAAAAAATAAAACCTCTTGCTAACCTTGCAAAAAACAAAAAATAAAAAAATAAAAAATAAATAAAAAGCAGAGACATTTCTTTGCTGGCCATGGTCCATATTGTCAAAGCTATGGCTTTCCCAGTAGTCATGTAAGGATGTGAGATTTGGATTATGAAGAAGGCTGAGCTCTGGAGAATTGATGCTTTTGAACTGTGGTGTTGGAGAAGACTCTTGAGAGTCCCTTGGACTGCAAGGAGTTCAAACCAGTCAATCCTAAAGGAAATCAACCCTGGAAGGACTGATGCTGAAGCTGAAGCTCCACTACTTTGGCCACCTGATGCTAAGAGCATTAGAAAAAGACTCATTAGAAAAGACTCTGATGCTGCGAAAGACTGAAGGCAGGGGAAGAAGGGGACGACAGAGGATAAGATGGTTGGACAGCATCACTAACTCAATTGACGTGAGTTTGAACAGACTCTGGGAAATGTTGAAGGACAGGGAAGCCTGACATGCTACAGTCCATGGGGTCGCATAGAGTCAGACATGACTGAGTGACTGAACAACAAATATTCCATTGTGTATATGTACCAAAGCTCTTTATCCATTCAACTGTTGATGGACATCTAAGTTAATCCCATGTCCCGATTTTTGTAAATACTGCTGCAGTGAACATTGGGATACATGTGTCTTTTTGAATTGTAGTTTTCACTTTCTTTATTTGTAAACCATGAATACTATTTGTCCATCTGAGTTAATTGCTAATTAGGATTATATAGTGATTCACAACTCCTAAATTTTTAGACCATGTATAGTTACAAGGATCATTTTAATGTATATGAGAAGGTGTGTTTATGGACTTTTGATTTTACTCTATTTTTGTATTCCATGCCTGCATTTATGCCAGTATCACATTGTTGTGATTTCTATAGCTTTGTAGTAAGTTTTGATACAAGAAAGTATAAGTCCTTCAATTCTTTTTTATCATTATTTTTTTCATTTGGGATCCCTTGAGATTCTGTATGAATTTTAGGATGCATTTTTTATTTATGCACAAATGTTTTTAAAGTTTGATAATAATTGTATTGTTTTGGTTTGTGCTTATATTTAGCAATATTCCCTTCCAGTTCATGAACACAGAATATCTATCTATTTATTGGCTTCTTCTTTCATTTCTTTCAGCAATTTTTTTTTAGTTTTAATTTTATAAGTTTTTCACTTTCACTAATTAAGCTTTATTCTTAAACAATTTCCTTTTTTATATTTGTCATTTTTAGTGTATAGCATAGAAACTGATTTTACAGATTGTTTTTCTTTGCTTGCAACTTTGTTGAATTCATTATTTTTAACATTCTTTGTAGTCTTTAGGGTTTTCTCCTTATATTATCATGTTTTCAGCAAATATATAATTTTACCTCTTGCTCTCTAATTTTGATACTTTTATTTTTCTTGCCTAATTGCTCTGGTTGACATCTAATTCATTGTTGAATATATATGACAGAATTGGACATCCTTTTCTTGTTAATATACAGTTTATTATCATGCTTTCTTTAAGATGTCTTCATAATCCGGCAATTATATATTCAGACATGAAATGACTGGCTATAATAGACACAATCTTTAACTGATACTTTAAATCATATTAAATTTTCTACTAACAGTTGATATACTGTATTTGGATATGAATATCATTGACACAATTTTTGCAAAAATCACATCTTAGGTTTTATTCAAGTTAGATCTGCCAGGAGAAATTAAAACTTTCTATAGTTCTAAAAATATACATAATGGTTCTCCTAATCTATGTATAATGTTGCTTTTTTGTTTAGTTTTCAGCTAATCTGTCATATAATTACATAATTGAAGTTCTAAAGTGCATACTAAATGAGCTAAATTATTTCTCTTACTTGCATTTTAAGACATAAACCTGAGTTCAAAAATTGTTTCTTGGAACCAAGAGATAAATTTTCAAATAAATATAAGCAACTTAAGCAGCTACATTTAAATTATGAGTAAAAAGTATTGTAGAAATAGTTGTTTCCTCAGTGAGCATTGTCATACTTGAGTAATATATAATGATTTTCTCAAGAAATATGTTTGTATTATGCTAGCAAAAAATTATGAACTTGCACAATGTAGAAAGAAAGCTTGGCTTGTGCTGTTGTTATATTAATATTAACCTAACTACTTAAATATATATAAATAAAATTATAGTCACTTTGTATATATATATATATATATATATATTTGTATGTATTTCTATGTCAGTGTCTACTAGTAAGTAAATTCAGTGAAGGTATGCATTGTGCAGTTTAATTTGCATTATAATTACATCTATTAAAGTACCATTTGGTAATGTATGCTTGATAATATATTTGCTAATAAATCAGCTAAAATGGTGCGTTAAACGGTAAAGTGTTATTTTACAATCAAAAATAATTTAATATATAGAGGAATCAACTTTCTCTCATTAGCTTTACCTTTTCCATTACCAGTTTTACCAACAGTTAAGGAATTAAGGTTAACGCATGGCAAAGGGTCAACAAAAATGAAAAGAGCATAAGAGATTATTGGTTTGTGCTGATTCAAAATTTCAGCAACACTGTCAAATGAAATCTGCTTATTTTCAAAACCCTTAGTTTGCCGGGAGAAATATCAATAACCTCAGATATGCGGATGACATCCTTATGGCAAAACGTGAAGAAGAACTAAAGAGCCTCTTGATGAAAGTGAAAGAGAAAAGGTTGGCTTAAAGCTCAACATTCAGAAAACTAAGATTATGGCATCCGGTCTCATCACTTCATGGCAAATAGACGGGGAAACATTTTGGGGGGTTCCAAAATCATTGCAGATGGTGATGGCAACCATGAAATTAAAAGACGCTTACTCCTTGGAAGGAAAGTTATAACCAACCTAGATAGAATATTAAAAAGCAGAGACATTACTTTGCCAACAAAGATCCGTCTAGTCAAGGCTATGATTTTTCCAGTAGTCATGTATGGATGTGAGAGTTGGACTATAAAGAAAGCTGAGAGCCGAAAAATTGATGCTTTTGAACTGTGGTGTTGGAGAAGACTCTTGAGAGTCCCTTGGACTGCAAGGTGATCCAATCAGTCCAGCCTAAAGGAGATCAGTCCTCGGTGTTCATTGGAAGGACTGACATTGAAGCTGAAACTGCAATACTTTGGCCACCTCATGCTAAGAGCTGACTCATTTGAAAAGACTCTGAGGCTGGGAAAGATTGAGGGCAGGAGGAGAAGGGGACAACAGAGGATGAGATGGTTGCGTGGCATCACCAACTCAATGGATGTGAGTTTGGGTAAACTCCAGGAGTTGGTGATGGACAGGGAGGCCTGGGTGCTGCAGTTCATGGAGTTGCAAAGAGTCGGACACAACTGAGTGAGTGAACTGAACTGAACTAATTCATTACTTTCATGAAATGATGAGCAATAGCTTTATGGATCTGAGATGACAGAATTAAAGGACTGTCATTGCTTTGTAGCCAGAAGAACTGCCTGGAGTGGTTGCCATAGGCAAATTTCTGCATGTTGTGCTTAAGTTAATAAAAATGCAGTTTAAGTTTTCTCCAGTGAGAAAACTCTTGGCTGCTTCAGGCACCTTCATATTAGCATATTTCACTTTTTGAAATGGTGCTACTTTTACCAAATTTCAAGTTTTATCTGTAATGAAAGGTAATGCAATTTGGGAGCTATCACAAGGTAAGTATCTTGTCTTATACTGCTCCTTCTGACTTAGCCTTAACAAGTACAGTTGAACTCATCTCACACACTAGTAAAGTAATGCTCAAAATTCTCCGAGCCAGGCTTCAGCAATACGTGAACCGTGAAATTCCAGATGTTCAAGCTGGTTTTAGAAAAGGCAGAGGAACCAGAGGTCAAATTGCAAACATCTGCTGGATCATCAAAAAAGCAAGAGAGTTTCAGAAAAAGCATCTATTTCTACTTTACTGACTATGCCAAAGCCTTTGACTGTGTGGATCACAATAAACTGTGGAAAATTCTGAAAGGGATAGGAATATCAGACCACCTGACTTGCCTCTTGAGAAACCTATATGCAGGTCAGGAAGCAACAGTAGAACTGGACATGGAACAACAGACTGGTTCCAAATATGAAAAAGAGTACATCAAGGCTGTATATTGTCACCCTGCTTATTTAACTTATATGCATCATGAGAAACGCTGGGCTGGAAGAAGCACAAGCTGGAATCAAGATTGCCAGGAGAAATATCAATAACCTCAGACATTCAGATGACACCACTCTTATGGGAGAAAGTGAACAGGAACTAAAAATCCTCTTGATGAACGTGAAAGAAGAGAGTGAAAAAGTTGGCTTAAAGCTCAATATTCAGAAAACTAAGATAATGGCATCTAGTCCCATCACTTCATGGGAATTAGATGGGGAAACAGTAGAAAGAGTGTCAGACTCTGTATTTTTGTGCTCCAAACTCACAGCAGATGGTGATTGCAGCCACAAAATTCAAAGATGCTTACTTCTTGGAAGGAAAGTTATGACCAACCTAGATAGCATATTAAAAAGCAGAGACATTACTTTGCCAACAAAGTCCATCTAGTCAAGGCTATGATTTTTCCAGTAGTCATGTATGGATATGAGATTTGGAATGTGAAGAAAGCTGAGTGCCGAAGAATTGATGCTTTTGAACTGTGGTGTTGGAGAAGACTCTTGAGAGTCCCTTGGATTGCAAGAAGATCCAATCAGTCCATCCTAAGGGAGATCAGTCCTGGGTGTTCCTTGGAAGGACTGATGTTGAAGTTGAAACTCCAATACTTTGGCCACCTCATGCAAAGAGTAGACTCATTGGAAAAGACCCTGATGCTGGGAAGGATTGGGGGCAGGAGGAAAAGGGAACGACAGAGGATGAGATCACTGGATAGCATCACCAACTCGATGGACATCAGTTTGGGTAAACTCCGGGAGTCGGTGATGGACAGGGAGGCCTGGCGTGCTGCAATTCATGGGGTCACAAAGAGTCGGACACGACTGAGCGACTGAAGTGAATTGAACTGAAATGAGCTGGGTTTTTGGCCTATGACTTTGCATGAAATCTTGTTACATCTCTTCATGTGCATGTAAAATACGAATATGTATATTAATTAATATATATTATATAATATTCTAGTATATATCTTACTGTATATTATCTATATCCACGTGTGCTAGTCAGGTTTATTTAAACACTAATTTTCCCCAGGAATCTGTTGGAAACTAGCACATGGAAAATTGTTTTAGCCTGCCGCACTCACACAAATACACATTGATTTATGCAACGATGCTTACCTCTTTTTTGACAGTCATTTTAGATATTAAGTAGTGGACATAAAGATCAGCTTATGAAATTCCTTACACAGAGGATTGAAGAATTATTTTTAAATAGTAAGTCTGATAAGAGAACTATATCTAGCTTCTGCGAAGAACTCTTACAACTCAATAGTAAAATGGTAAATAGCCTGATTATAAAAATGCAAAAATATAAACAGAGATTGCTCCAAAATAGATATAAAATGACCAATGAGCATATGAAAAGATATTCAGCACCATTAGTCACTGTGGAAAGGCAAAACAAAATGAATATGAGATACCATTGCATGCACACAAGGATGATTGTAATAAAAATACAAATAATAAGTGTTGACAAGGATATGGATAATGGAAATATTCACACATTGCTTATGGGAATATAGAATGTTGCAGCCACTTTGTAAAAATTTTGACAGTTCTTAAAACTGTTAAATATAGACTTTCCATGATCCAGCTATTCCATGTTCTACTGTAGGTATATAACCAAGAGTCATTAAAACCTGTGTCCACTCAAAATACTCTACATGAATTTTCACCTCAGTGTTATTCATAATATCCAAAAGAGTGTAAACAGCTCACATGTCCATCAACAGATGACTGAATGCATAAAATGTGACATTTAATTTGCCATAAAAATGGAATTCTACAAAATGGATAGACTCTGAAAATATTAAGTAAAAGAAGCCAGTGGTCACAAAGATCACATAAACAATTGTATTTGTATGAAATGTGCAGTGAGGATATGCAGCAGTTATTTGGTGACAAAAATGACAATCATTTTCAGACTTTTAACACAAAATACTAATAAAAATCTGTGCACATGAAAATTCTGAAAAATATGAATCAAAAGTCTGATTGATTCATTTCCATTTTTATGTTTTTTATTTTTTAAATTTTCATCCATAATAATGTACTTATTTTAAAATAAGAAAAATATAATATCAAAAATGATATATATTAACAGTTATAATAATAATATTTTATAATAACAGTAATTCCCTAGGTTCCAGTCTTCTTGGAAATGACCTCAGAATTTGTCCTGGGGGAATTTACTATTTGCCACATTTAACCACCTACTTAAACTGCCTTGTGTCTATTAATCTTAATTGACATGCTAAAGAAGAGAGGTATCAGATTTAGTGACAAAGTTTGTCCTATGTATAAATTGATTAATTTCCTTTTAGGAGGGAAAGGGCAAAATTATGAAGTCATGTTGATTCAACACCATTATACCTTAGAAGCTTTATTAGATGAGAATTTAATTTCCTCTAAGTGCTGACTTCCTAAGAATTTCTATAGTTTCTGATGGCTTTTTTTTTATTTAAAGCAATCAAAGAAGCACAGACAAGGTTTAAGCCCTTTTTTATTTTCCTTAATCTGTTTAACAACCATTACATGTTTGCATGCTTAGTCGCTTAATCGTGTCCAACTCTTTGCGACCTCATGGACAGTAGCCCATCAGGTTCCTCTGTCCATGGGATTTCCCAGGCAAGAATAATGAAGTGGGTTGCCATTCCCTTCTCCAGTTGAAGATCTTCCAGACCCAGTGATCCAACCCAAATCTCCTGTGTCTCCTGCATCGACAGGTGGCTTCTCTACCCACTAAGCTTAACCCTATTCATGTCAAAACTACAAAAATTCAAGACTACTAGTGTTGTCAAGAAAACATTTAGAAAAAAAAAAAAAGTTAAATTGTACTACCCTCTCCAGTAGACATTTTATTTTTTTTAATCAATGGAGAAGATATACCTCACAAAAGTGTAGTGAAAAAATTGTCAAGTCAGGATAAAACGTAATATATGTCTTCATACCATTTATATAAGAAATAGGAAAATACAGCCCATTCAAAGGAGGAAAATAAACCTCTAGAAATCACCTCTGAAGAATTCCTGGCATCAGTGTATTGCTAGACAAATATTTTAAAACAACTATTTTATTTTTTTTATTTTTTATTTTTTTTAAAACAACTATTTTAAATATTCACAAAGAATTAAAGGAAAACAGGGGCAAAAGAGTTAGGAAAAATCAGGAAAACGATGTATGACTCAGCTGAGAATATCAACAGTTCAGTTCAGTTCAGTTCAGTTCAGTCGCTCAGTGCTCTTTGCAACCCCATGAATCGCAGGACGCCAGGCCTCCCTGTCCATCACCAACTCCCGGAGTTTACCCAAACCCATGTCCATCGAGTCAGTGATGCCATCTAACCATCTCATCCTCTGTCATCCCCTTCTCCTCCTGCCCCCAATCCTTCCCAGCATTAGTGTCAATAGAGATAGATTTTAAAAAAGGAAACAAATGCAATTCTGAAACTGAAAGTTATGAAAACCAAATTGAAAAATTATCGAGGGGGTCCAAAAAACAAATTATACAGATAGATAAAGCCATCAGTGAACTTGAAGACAGATCATGAAAAACTAAATCTAGATTTCTGGGAGAAATACAAACAACCTCAGTTATGCAGTTGATACCACTCTAATGACAGAAGTAGAGGAGTAACTAAAGAGCCTCTTGATGGTGGTCAAAGAGGAGAGTGAAAAAGCTGGCTTAAACTCAACATCCAAAAACTAAGATCATGCATCCTATCCCATCAATTCCTGGCAAATAGAAAGGGGGAAAGTGGAAACAGTGACAGGTTTTATTTTCTCTGGGCTCCAAAATCACTGCAAATGGTGATTGCAGCCATGAAACTAAAAGACGCTTGCTCCTTTGGAGGAAAGCTATGACAAACCTACACAGCATAGTAAAAAGCAGAGACATCACTTTGCCACAAAGGTCCATATAATCAAAGCTATCGTCTTTCCAGTAATCATGTACTGATGTGAGAGTTGAACCATAAAGAAGATTGAACACCAAAGAACTGATGCTTTCAAATTGTGTAAATTGTGATGCTGGAGAAGACTCTTGAGAGTCCCTTGGACAGCAAGGAGATCAACCCAACAAATCCTAAAGGAAATCAACCCTGAATATTCACTGGAAATACTGTTGCTGAAGCTCCAGTACCTAGGCCACTTGATGCGAAGAACCAACTCACTGGAAAAGAACGTGATGCTGGGAAAGTTTGAAGGCGAAAGGAGAAGAGGACAGCAGAGGATGAGATGGTTAGGTAGCATCACTGATTCAATGGATATGAATTTGTGCAAACTCCAGGAGATAGTGGAGGACAGAGGAGTCTGGCATGCTACAGTCCATGGGGTTGCAAAGAGTCCGATATGACTTAGCTACTGAACAACAACGGTGTAATAGGTATTTTTTGCACATAAGTGTTTTAGAAACATTTTGGCATTCTACTATTTACCTCAAAAATATTCACTAAACATCAAATCTGCTTTTAGAATTTTATGCAAAGGAAGTAATCAAAGGTTAAATATTGCACGTTGATTTATCTAGAAGACTATCACAGCCTTCCTTACATTATTGAAAATTTTATCATACTCAAACTTCTTTAATAAAGTACAGTGGTATAAGAAACTATAAATTGATATAAAGCATTCTATAAATAAAATTATGAAAAAATATAAATCAAAACAATAAGAATATTTCATTTTTATGTTTATTTATTTTCCAAATTTCCATCGAGGTATATATGTACTAACTTATAAAATAGAAAATTTTGATAATAAAAATTATACACTCATTACAGAATGATTAAAAAATGGTTAAATAAAGATCAGCTATTATACCACTCAAATAGTTAGAACTAAAATTTTCCAATAAATTTAACTATACTAGAAATTACTATTATAAAATTGTGCAATGACTTCTTATACAACTCAAATGGATTTGGACAAAATGACACAGGTTAAAGGTGCAATTCTGAACAAGACTACTTATTTCAGACATCAACTGTAAGTTTAGGGGATCCCAGGCCTCCTGTAATTCTGAAAAGCTGGCTATAATATTGGGAGACTTTCCCCTCAGAGTCAATAATTTACTATAGTGACAACAGTAAGGAAAGTGCTATACATATAGTTGTAGTTTTTTATAGCAAAAAGAAACAATTTAGAATTAGGTAAAGGAGATATGTACAAGATGAGATATGGGAGGACCTTATAAGCTTTCATTTTCCTCTTCTAAGGGATTCAGGCAAGTCACCCTCCCGGCATACCAATGTGTGACTACAAGGAGAATTGTTTTGGCGTCAAGGGATCTCATCCGAGTTTTGGTGTCTGTATTTTGGGGAAAGTTTCATTATGTAGGCATGATATGCTAAATTATTAGTCACTTGATTGAATCTAATCTCTAGTCATTTTTCCCTCTCTGGAGGAAAGGCAAATATCATATGGTCCAAAGGTCCAACTCTCTAATCACATAATTGACCTTTCTTCTATGACCAGCCCCCATGCTGTATCACTGTATTGCCCTAAGCTCACTATGGATACACCATTAGTCATCTTATCAGCATAATCCAGATGTGCTTGGAGGAGCCCAAAATGAATAACAAAGACACACCTATCACTAGGAAAATTCAAAAAAAAATTAGAGGCTACATTCCAGGGACAAAAGCCAGGCAAATTCTTCATTATGCAAGTTAAAAAAAAAAAAAAAACAACAACTGTATATGGAACATGGGTCATACATAGTTGAATAGAAACATAATGGCATAAAATAAGCCAAATTATTACAAGTGTTAATCCATAAATAGATTATTATTTTTCACACTTTTCAATTTCCTATTTTTAAAACAAATGTATATTCATTTTATAAATAGAAATGCATATATTATTTAGAGATGTTTGGGAAAATGCATTAGGAGAAAAACATTAATAAATGTAATGATTTATTTCTTGGAAAAATTTTACATATTTTTCAAGTCACTGAAAATAGACTAGAAAGTTTTTAGGCAAAACTTTTAAAACTCCATTCCATAGGAGACATTGACAAATACTGCATTAAAATGTCTTTGATCCACTGATGTGAGATATGGTAGATTTTAAATAAGAAGTTTCTTCTTTCCGAGATCTAGTAGCAGGCTTTGTCATAAAAAAAAAAAGTGTCTTTGCAAACTAACTGCATGACAGATATTAAAGTCAAAGCATTTGAACTGCAGCAGCAGCTCTAAACATAGTTATTATCTTGAACCATGTTAAAAATTTGAACTTAAAAATGATTCTTAAAAACTAGTATATATAAAGAATGTCTTATTAGACAACATCTTATTCTCTACCTCTCAGCATGTTCAACTTTGAAAATATATGCAAATTATTCCTTTTCAACCTTTAAATAAGAATGTGAGGAACATCTTGAATTATCATAGGAGACTAACAAATTACAGTGGGTTTCACTTAAATGAATACCTGCTAAAGAGCTAAGACACTTTTGTAGAACACCTACTTTACGAACCAAATCAAAACACATACAGAAAATACATATACAGACATTTTAAAACGAACATTGAAAGCGCTATTGGTTTAAAATACACACAGGCACACAAAAAAATTCTACGGGAAAACAAAAAGAAAATTATGACTTGATAAAAGAATAAGAAAATAATTAGAACTATTTACTGTATATACTTGAATTTATCTTTGCCTTTAAATATGAACTTGGATCAAAATAGTATTCATAAAAAGACTTGGGAATGGGTTATTAATCTATTTCAAGTTAATATATGAAATGAAAAGTTAAAGGATCAGCAACCTATCCAAGGTCAAAAAGAAAATCAATGGCACAGTCAGGTTCCTACTTATTTACAGCAGTCCCTGAAAGAACCACTACATTTTTTCCTGCTGTTTGCATCTCATGTACCACCAAAGAAGGATACTTTGTAAAAGTTTTTAATAAGGAATGAAGGGCTTGATTGCTCATTATTCTTATTTTAAAGAAACAGTTAGATTTCACAATATATATGCATGTATATCTGCCCTGTTAAGCAAGAAAGATGTATCAATTCATTAAAAAAAGTGATATCTGCGTGTGTTTGTGTATGTGTGTATGACAAATTCTAGTACAACAATAAACTCAAAAATTTCTCTGTAAAAACAACGAAATTGGAAACTAAAAAGCTATTATAATAAACACAACGTTTCAATCTGAACAAACTTTGATGTTTCATTGTGAGGAAGAAGAAAGACAATTTATTTAGAAAAATATGCAGAAGTTCATGAGAAGTAGTCCTTTAGTGACTGTCTTAAGACATACTTTCTTTTTATGTATAGTGAATCCGCTCAGTCGTGTCAGACTCTTTGTGACCCCACGGACTGTAGCTTACCAGGCTCCTCCGTCCACGGGATTTTCTAGGCAAGAGTACTGGAGTGGGTTGCCATTTTCTTCTCCGGAGTATCTTCCTGACCCAGGGATCGAACACAGGTCTCCCACATTGTAGGCAGACGCTTTACCGTCTGAGCTACCAGGGAAGTCCAAAGTGTTGCTAAGTTATAATTTTGTGGTGTTGAAACTTTTTTTATGTAGTCTCTATGTCATATTTGTTTCAACTGTTTATAGTCCTTTACTCCCTCTAGTGAAGTTATAGGATGTATACGTCAGCAATAAAGATTGTATTAACAAGAGGAAATGCCATCCTACAAATCCTATTACAAACTTTCTCCATTGCATCTTTGCTCTAGTTGTAAAAATTAATTGTCTTGCCCAAAGAGTTTGCAATTGGCATCTTCGTTTTCTCTTGCCTGCAGTAAATGCACAATCTGCAGCAGTCTTACTTTGTTCCATGACCTAATCAGTTCAGTTCTGTTCCGTCACTCAGTCGTGTCCGACTTTTTGAGACCCTATGGACCACAGCTTGGCAGGCTTCCCTGTCCATCACCAGCTCCCAGAACCTACTCAAACTCATGTCCATCAAGTCAGGGATGCCATTCAACCATCTCATCCTCTGTCATCCCCTTCTCCTCCCGCTTCAATCTTTCCCAGCCTCAGGGTCTTTTCCAATGAGTCAGTTCCTTGCATCAGGTGGCCAAAGTATTGGAGTTTCAGCTTCAACATCAGTCCTTCCAATGAACACCCAGGAGTGATCTCCTTTAGGATGGACTGGTTGGATCTCCTTGCAGTCCAAGGGACTCTCAAGAGTCTTCTCCAACACCACAGTTCAAAAGCATCAATTCTTCGGCATTCAGCTTTCTTTATAGTCTAACTCTCATATCCATACATGACTACTGGAAAAACCGTAGCATTGACTAGAGAGACCTTTGTTGGCAAAGTAATGTCTCTGCTTTTTAATATGCTGTCTAGGTTGGCCATAGCTTTTCTTCCAAGGAGCAAGAGTCTTTTAATTTTATGGCTATAGTCACCATCTGCAGTGATTGAAAGACAGATAAATACAGAAAATCACATTTTACCAAAGCAGAACCCCTTCCAAGCAGAAAACTTTGCAGGAATCCATACCAGGTTAGAAAAATATGAACCATAATTTACAAATATTTGGAGGTTCAGAGTGGAGAAACCTGAGATTTAAAAACTCCTGGGGAGTTCCCCGGCATTTGTGAGTATTTTGTCCTGGAGCTCTATTAGATTCTCATAGTGAAAATCAAAGAAAATTTCTTTTGGACTTCCAACATGGAATGGGAATGTAACTTTAAAATATGTCAGATCTTCCAACATGGAATGAGCATTTAACTTTGAAATAGGTCAGGGCTTCCAACATGGAACGGGAATGTAACTTTGAAATATGTCAGAACATTCTATTGTTCTTAACAAGGCTTTCCTTCAAGAGAAACTGTATTACCAAGGACTAACCTTTTGGAATTCTATCAAAGCTAACTGACTTGGGGGAAGTTAAATACCCAGTCCCAGTCCTTTTCAATATCCTTAGCAGGAGGAAGAGAACTAAAAGATACTTGCGAGGTTTACAGCCAAGGGATTCAGGCTCACTAAAAGACCAAGAACTGTCCATAAGACTATAGAATGCTTTCTCTCCCTCCTGACCTTTTTACCACATCACTAAAGTCTATTTATTGGAGTTCCTTTTAACCAACTTTTCATATCTAGCTTTCAACAAAAAGTTGTAAGGAATAATAAAAGGTCGCTAAAAACAGTTTGAAGGGACAGAGAAAACATCAGTACTAGAGTGAGACATGACAAAAAAGTTGGATATTTTAGACCATAAATTAAAAAAAAATACTGTGATTAATTTGCTAAAAGCTTATCAGCTAAGAATGGTGCTTCCCACAGCAGTAAGCAAAGGATGTGCAGACATCAGAGATTATAACCACCCCCAATGCTGAGTCTTGAGGGAACTCAGGATGGAAACAAGGAATATCAGCTGCCATTTAGCTGTCATGAGACTACAGTCACTCTTGATGGTGCAGCTTGAAGAAACTCAGGATGAGAAAACACAGGATACTGACCCCAGATAACTGAGGTGCATTATCAAAGGAATTATTTCAGTGAGCCGAGATTCTTACATCTTCCCATATACAGAAAAGCATTAAATTCCTTAAGATATCTGGTTTTCTTTAATTAACAATAAATGTCTCCCCCTCACCCACCACCTCCTCAGAGCAGTTTTCTCAGCATTATCTGCAATGCTATCTCCTGTGCTTGAATTCCTAAGAATGTCTGCAGAATAAAATGAAATTCTCAGCTTTTAGCTTGTGCTTTTTTTTTTCAATCGACAGGCTACCATGGAAAAAGAAGGCAACATGCAAGAACAAACACATAATGTAGGCAGTGAGCTTGAAAATTTAGAAGGAACAAAAAAAAAGCAAAAGATTAAAAACACTACAACAGTAATGAAGAATGTCTTCAACAGACTCATTATTAAAATGGAAATTACTGGTTAAAGAATCTCTGAGCTTGAGAATACATCAATAAAAGTTAATAGAAACTTCTCAAACTAAAAAGCAAAGAAAAATATGAAGCAGAAAATTCAAGTACTGTGGGACAATTATAAAAGGTAAAACACAATGTACATGTAATGAGAATACTACAAGGAGAAAGGAATGGAAGATATTTTTGAAGCAATAGTATTGGAGAATTTTAACAAACTAATGTCAGACACTAAACCACAGATCTAGGAAGATCAGAAAGAATAAATGCCAAAAATCCTACTTAGACCTTTCATAGTCAAACTGAAGAAAGTCAAAGACAAAGTCTTGACAGAAACCTTACCTATAGAGGAGCTAAGATAAGAATTTTGTTGTTGTTTTTCAGTTGCTAAGTCATATCTGACTCTTTGCAACCTCATGGATGCCCGGCTCCTCTGTCCTCCACTATCCCCTGGAGTATGCTTAAATTCAGGTTCATTGTGTAAGTGATGCTATCTAACCATCTCATCCTCTGCCGCCCCCTTCTCCTTTTGCCTTCAATTTTTTCTCAGCATCAGGCCCTTTTCCAATCAGTCAGCTCTTCACATCTGGTGGCCAAAGTTTTGGAGCCTCAGCTGCAGGATCAGTCTTTCCAATGAATATGCAAGGCTGATTTCTTTTAAGATTGACTGGTTTGATCTCCTTGCAGTCCAAGGGACTCTCAAGTGTCTACATCAGCATGACAATTCAAAAGCATCAATTCTTCGGCACTCAGCCTTCTTTATTTTCCAACTCACACATCCATACATGACTACTGAGAAAACCATAGCTTTGACTATATGGACATTTGTCAGCAAAGTAATGTCTCTGTTTTTTAATAAAGTGTCTAGGTTTGTCATAGGTTTCCTTCCAAAGAGCAAGTGTCTTTTTATTTTATGGCTGTAGTCATTGTCCTCAGTGATTTTGGAAATCAAGAAAATAAAATCTGTCCCTGCTTCCACTTTTCCCTTTTCTATTTTATTTGACTTTGTATATTTTTCTCTGATGTTTTAGCTTTGTATATGTAGATATGTGTTAGTGATCTACAACAATTTCCTTCTCCCTGAGGAATTTTTAAAAAATTTCTTATAAAGCAGGTCTACTATAAAGCAATATATTTTCTCAGTGTTTGCCTGAGAAAGTATTTATTTCTCCTTCACTGTTAAAGGACAGTTTTACAGAATATAGAATTCTAGATTGGAGTTTGGGTTTTATTTCTCTAAACAATTTAAATATTTCACTTCATTCTCCTTTTGCTTGTATGGTTTTTGAAGAAAAGTGGAATGTAATTGTTATCTTCAACAATTACAAGTCCAAGGGACTCTCAAGAGTCTTCTCCAACACCACAGTTCAAAAGCATCAATTCTTCGGTGCTCAGCTTTCTTCACCATCCAACTCTCACATCCATACATGACCACTGGAAAAACCATAGCCTTGACTAGATGGACCTTTGTTGGCAGAGTAACGTCTCTGCTTTTAAATATGCTATCTAGGTTGGTCATAACCTTCCTTCCAAGGAGTAAACGTCTTTTAATTTCATGGCTGCAATCACCATACTACTGTAAAAATAGGAAAAAACAAAATAAATTTATTTAAAAATAAAATGTTAAAAAAAGTAAGTTAAAAATAAAAACTAAAGGAATAGTAAAGAACATTAGACCAATACAAAAAAAGAAAACAAACCAAAAAAAAAAATAGAGGAAAAAATTTTATGTGAGAGAGTGCTAGTAAGAAGATTGTCCTCCTGATTCTGCCATTGTCCTCTCCACACAGTGAGCACCAGCCAATCTGTCTACTCAGAAAGCCCTCCAACATTTCTAGGAAGATCTCTGGACCTACTGTGGGCACTGTAGGGTTAGCTTAGACTCAGATCTGGCCTCGCTCCAGCTTGTACTTGTGCCCAAAGTCCACAATTACCTCCAAAGTCCACAGTCTCAGGCTAACTGCAGGCATTAACCTCTGCACCTGCAACTTCAGGAGTGAATTTCTTCCCCTTCCTTGCTCACACACCCCCTGATGCTCTGCTTTGGTTTTGGGCCCAATACTGCTTGTAGGCCATCCTCCAGAGTCTGTTCCCCACCCAGACCAGAGGAGGCAAAGGTAGCAACTTATTAGGGCTCACTTGCTCAGTTGAGCTTGGGAGAGGGAAGGGTATGGAAGACACAACAGAGGTGTGCAGGCGTCTCCTGCTGTGGCTGAGGCCTGCAAGAAGTTGCTACAGTTTGAGGTAGGCCATGCACTCTCCTAGGGGGATTGGCCAGGGTTGTGTGTCCCACAGCAGAGCCAAGAACCAAGGCTCTTCTTAGGCTCATAGGAAGGTATGGGCAGTAACCTTTGCCTGCTCATGGCTTAGTGGTAACTGCTACCTCTGGGATCAGGACCACGGCAGCAGTGTTTTGTCTCCCGCCTTAGGCACTCACCCTGGCTTTGTCAGTGGCCAGTCAGCTTGTATTCTCCTTTTGAGATTGTAAACCACAGTCATGTCTAGTTCCACCTCTGGCACTTGTGCTGGCTTGGTGGTGGCCAGGCAGATCTACCTCTGGGGTTGGGCAGCTCACAGCTGTTGCTCATCCCACCTATGGCATTCTTACTCCTCCACCATCTTGATAGTCTCCCTTATTAAGGTTCACTGATGTGTTTTAGAATTGTTCTTTTTTTTTTTTTAACTTAGGTTTCATTTGCAGAAGACAAGGTAAGGATTATAACTCCTTACCTTCCTCCAACTCTAAATGTGCTTCTAGGCTCATGTTAAAAGCACAGAAAACATTTCCCAAAGAGCAAGATGTGTAATACTCTATCAGTACTTTCCTCATATTATGTTGACATTATTTGAGAGCACAGATACTTCATCCAGTCCTTAAAAAGTGGAATCAGTCCTGAGAAATATCCTTGGCATATGGTGGTGAAAGTGAAACTTGCTCAGTCGTGTCTGACTCTTTGTGACCCCATGGACTATAGAGTCCATGGAGTTCTCCAGGCCAGAATACTGGAGTGGGTAGCCATTCCTTTTTCCAGGGGATCTTCCCAACTCAGGGATTGAACCCAGGTCTTCCACATTGCAGGTGGATTCTATACCAGATGAGCCATGAGGAAAACCTAAGATTACTGGAGTGGAGTGGGTAGCTTACCACTGGAGTAGGTAGCCCAAGAATACTGGAGTGGGTACTATGGGCACATGGTAAGTGCTCAACAACTATGTGTGAGATATACAGTTTAGGAAAACGTTGTACAAATTTTTATTTTAAACCAACTTTATATTTTTAGAGCAGTTTTAGATTTACAAAAAAATTGAGGAGAAGATACAGAGACTTCCTATATAGTGTCTATTTCCACACATGGACAGACTTCCCCACTATCAACATCCTCCACCAGGAGGATGAACTTACATTGACACATCATTGTCACCCAAAGTTCATAGTTTATATTAGAGTACACTCTGAGCATTGCATGTTCTATAAATTTTAGCAAATGTATGATATGTATCCATAATGAAAGCATTATGCAGAGCATTTTAACTGTCCTAATAAACTCTATGATATGCCTGTTCATTCATCTTCTCCTTTACACATTGATGACCGCAGACATTTTTACACTCTCTAATTTTGCCTTTTCAGAAATATCATATAGTTGGAATCATACAGTATGTGGCCTTTTAAAAATAGCTTCTTTCCCATGGCTGATTCATGTCAATGTATGGCAAAAACTATTACAATATTGTAAAGTAATTAGCCCCCAACTAAAATAAATAAATTTATAAAAAAAAATAAATAAATAAAAATAAAAATAGCGTCTTTCACTTATTAATATACATTTAAGGTTTCTTCAAGTTATTTTGGATACAAGAGCTCATTCCTTTAAGCTCTAAACAGTACTTTATTGTCTGGATCACCAATACCTATTTATCCATTTATCTACTTAAGGACATATTAATTGTTTCAAGTTTTGGCAATTATGAATGAAGCTGCTATAAATACCCTGGAGGTTTTTCTGTGGGAAGAAGTTTTCAGCTCCTTTGAGTAAATACCAAAGTGCATGATTACTGGACTGCATGGTAAGAGTACGGTTAATTTCATAAGAAACTGCCAAACTCTTTTCCAAAGTGCCTATACCATTTTGTTTACCCATCAGCAGTGACTGAGAGTTCTAGTTGCTCAAAATCCTCATCAGCATTTGGTATTGTTAGTGTTCTAGGTTTTGAGCTGCATGTGTTACTTATAAACAGATTGTTATTCATTATGCTGATCTAAATTTATTGTAAATACTTCAATAAAGATAGCATATGATAATATGCACAATATCTTCTGTTGATATAAATATGAATGACTTCAAAACCAATATGTGCTTCTGAAGTGAAATCTATTTAGAGATATAGATTTGGAGCTAATTGTTTTAAGCCACTGTAATGAAACATGATTTTCAAATGTCAGTAGAAATCAGAAAGGAATCAGAGAACATGTAGATTAGCTAACATCTTGAATAAATATAAAACAGTTACAATTAACACATTGTATTTGTTCTGTATTATCCTTTTTAGCGAATTTGCTTCTTAAAGACTCCTAAAATTTCTCTGAAAGAATATACATAACAAGTACTGTTCTTTAATTTTTCAATCTATCATGGTATTCTGAAACAAAGAACTTTTAACAAATTCCATTTATTTAATTCTATAATTTATATCTCAATGTTTTCCTGATTGTTTTCCTACTTTGGTGTTCTCCAGCTGGTGATTTTTTTAAATTAAAATGCACACATTTCTTATTTTTCTATTATCTAGATTTAATGAAACTTGTTTCTAATATAATAATGCTTTTTTATCTATAAGGTTTAAGGAAATTAATTTGTAACCAATCTTTTTCCCTCAGATTGTATGTATGAGTAATTAGTATATGCAAAAGAGTGAGTAATATCTTTCCAAGCTTAAGTGACAAAGTTAGGAAAATATATAAAAATTCTGGCATTCTTTTTGTTTTAGAATTGTTGAATTATATGACCATTTGTGCAGCTATTGTAGTTAAAAATGATATGAGATAGCAAAAATGTCTTTCTTTTCTTCCACTTGCAATTCTTACAAGGAAAATATAAATTTAGATTTTTTTCCCTTATAAAATATATGGAGACTGTGTGTGTGTGTGTGTGTGTGTGTGAAGGGCAAAAACAACTTTACAAAACCAAAGAATAGAGCACAAATAATAAGCTGTAGGCCAGCAAGGGAAACCATAGTATGTCATAGACAATTAATCTTCTTTTATACTCAGAATATAATCAGATGCCATAGAGGATTATCTACTATTTTCCAAAAATAAGCAAATTCAGCATATAACTCACCACTTCCTTTCTTTTCCTTCACTGCACATTCCTCTTCACTAGTGCAGTTAACAGTCAATTATTCACTCTAACGAAGGGTAGCCTGAACATGAGTAATCCAAACCAGAATGTACTTCAGAAGTAGTTTTAGTTTTTGAATGCACTATGACTTGCCAGGGAATGGACTTTAGCATATTAGCTTTCCTAATAGTTTTTAGTTTAAAATTAGTAAAATCTAGCTTTGTTGGAGAAATGACCACAATTCTGGGAGACAACATAAGATACTGATAGACATAGAAGCTCTGGAGTCATAGTAGCCGAGTTCAAATCTTAGCTCTATGACTTGCAGATTCAGAGTTTGTAGACAAGTCATTTAAGCTCTCGAAATCTCAGTTTACATATCTCTAAAATGGTGATAATACTGACCTCGTAACATTATTGTGAATATTAAATGACATATTATTTTCAAAGTTCTAAACTCTGTGTCTGGCTCATTTTAAGCACTCAGTAAATGCTAGTAAGAATAGGTGCAGTAATTATAGTGTGACTGAGGGTAGCAAATATCGCATTAAAAATGGATAAGGCATAATATAATAGAGCCACATATGTATAAGTTGACTGTACTAATGCAGTTTTGTACCCTATCAACTTTTCTTTCTTAAAACATTTTAAATGTTGGTTTGTAATCTGTTGACCTTGTCATATTGTAAGTTCTTTAAAGTGAAGATCTGTTTCTTAAACTGAATTCCATGGTAGTACAAAAATTCAGGGGATCATTTGCTGCCTTGTAGTCATACAAAAGTATCTGGACAGAATTAAAAGAGCATATCATATGAAAAGCCAGTACCAGCAATATGTTATTTCTACCCCAGGAACTTAGAGTAAATAATGCTTAGGAAACTTGGGCATGTAAATTATAAACAATTTGAAAATTATTTTGAATATATTTTAGTAATGAAACTGTATTTTAA
Source organism: Giraffa tippelskirchi (assembly GCF_054371585.1). Classification (NCBI taxonomy): domain Eukaryota; kingdom Metazoa; phylum Chordata; class Mammalia; order Artiodactyla; family Giraffidae; genus Giraffa; species Giraffa tippelskirchi. The sequence continues at coordinate 69,602,936 of NC_137289.1, forward strand.
AGTAATCTTCAAAAATGCATTTACCCCCCTTCCTCATGTTAGTAAAACAGTATAGGTAACATAATTAAACATTTTTTTTATTTAAGGCTTCCTTTATCATTTTAAACATGAATAAAGACCATATAGTATTGTGACAGTACAAGATAGATGACAGTTTTTTAAACTCTAGAATATACCTTGAAATTGCACCTAAATAAAGACATATACTTACTATTATATATAAAATAGATAAATAATAAAAATCTATTGTATAGCACAGGGAACTCTTCTCAATGCTCTAGAATGACCTATATGGGAAAATAATCTAAAAAGGAGTGGATGTATGTTTATGTATAATTGATTCAATTGCTATACAGCAGAATCTTAATGCACCATTGTAAATTAATTATACTCCAATAAAGTTTTAAAAAAGACTTGGAATGCACATATTTTTTTTTATAATTTGCATGATTTTATTTCCAGAAGCAAGCAGAAGACAGACAAAAGAAAATTGTGAGTTCTATTCATTTATTTAGTGATCCAATGTCAGTTTTGTTATTTAAATCCCTTAGGTCATTCCACATAGGAAACTATTTAATATATCAGATTCTGACAGCATATCTCATCCATTTTAAACCACTGAATCAACTGGCTTAACAAAATGAATCAAATCCTTAAATATAGGAAGGCTAACAATAATAACACTATGGGCTTCCTAGGTAGCTCAGTGATAAAGAATCCAGCTGCAATGCAGGCTATGTGGATTTTATTGCTGGGTTGGGAAGATACCCTGGAGAAAGTAAATGGCAACCCACTACAATGTTCTTGCCTGGGATATCCCATGGAATCCCATGTATAGAGGAGCTTGGTGGGTTACAGTCCATGGGGGTGCAAAAGAGTTGGACACAACTGAGCAACTTATCACCAACACTAATCTATCCTATATTAACTGGAAGGCTACAAAATATTTAATATCTTGCCAGAATACATCTCCACCCGCAGCATGAACATGTGATTCTGTTTTTTTTTTTTTTTAGTCACTAAAAATGCGTTGTATTTGTTCTCTTATTTTTTCATAGATTTATAGCTGTATAAATTTACAAAAGCTTATGCCTGAGGATTTTAAGAATGTAAAACCAATTATTTCTGCATATTAAATCTTAAAATCTCTTGCTATATCAACGAAAAGATAGTGACTAAATTCATATGTTTTACATGATGAAAAATGAATGACGTCATCAGCATTTCATTTCAGTAACTCTGCAAAATATATGAGCAGGCATACACACACACACACACACACACACACACACACACACTCCTAAGAAAAGTTGTGAAATAATACAACTCTCAAAATAATTCATTATTAGAAGAAACTACTCCAAGTAGAAAATAGAGTACAGATAAGTAGACTATTTCATGCACTTTCCCATGCAGTTACTCTTAGTGCAGTTTGTGATTCTGGGCTTTATCAGTACCTGGTTGTGGGATTGCTAATTTTACTTATCTTGCTCTCACTGAATAGACCACAGAAATCATTTCCCTAAATATTTTTCTTCTGCCATCCCCTACATGTGGGCAAGCTTTTTATATGCATGCAACATTTTCAGAAAACACCCGAAATTGTGGCAGGAAAAATATAATGTGCATGTACTTTTTTTCATTACCTTTAGGAGTTAAAATATAGTTTATATATTTAAAATAAGGAGGAATTTATAATTAGGTGATATCAGTGGCAGCAATGTAGACTTTCTGACCTGATTATATTACAATGCTTCATTTAATGGAGAGGTAGAGCTATCTTCACAGTTCAATATAGTTTGATGAACATGTTCAGTGTGAAAGCATTCTATTGGGCACTTTCATTCTTCAGTATCCTTTATAAATGGCTTTGCAGAGAAGTGTTTTGTTCATATTTGACCATTGTTATTATGTGACTGGGGCTTCCTTGGTGGCTCAGACAGTAAAAGAATCTGCCTGTGATGCAAGGAGACCTAGGTTCAATCTCTGGGTGGGGAAGATGCCCCAGAGAAGGGAATGGCAACCCACTTCAGTATTCTTGCCTGGATAATCCCACGGACAGAGGAGCCATGGCGTCACAAAGAGTTGGGCATGACTGAGCGACTAACGCTTTCACTTTCACTTATGTGATTAGAGCTTGAATTGCATTAGCTAGCCCAGTATCCAGCTTCTATGATTGTTTGTTCAGATAAAGGTATGAGCTTCATGTCCCTCCACACAAACATTTACTTTCTTTGTTCTTGGCTATAACCCAAAATAGTAAAATTAGAATGTTAAGTTTAAGTTTCTGTGAGAAGTGGAGTAAGAGTTAACGGAATGTATATGAAGACTTGTATCAGTTTTCCAAATGGCAGGGGGAGAAGCTACCTGACTGGAACTCAAGCATGGGAAAGGCAAGAAAGAGATATGGAAGGTGTCATTGGTCAGAGTAGACAGAGATATTGGAAACTGCAAAGCTACCTGTTCTGATTTTTACTCAGAGATAAAATAATTCTTTAAATCAACAACTTAGCACTTCTGGACTAACTTGATTCATTCATCTAACAAATATTTATCAAATATCTCTATTAAGGTACAACTTCACATAAACTGGGTAGATCATAATAAAAAAGAATAATAAGAAGTATTGGTGAGGATGTGGAGAAGTCAGACACTTCATAATGGGTGAGAATGTAAAATGATATAGCTGCTTTAGAAAAGCTTCTCCCAAAAGTCAAATAAAGAGTTACCATATGGCATAGTAATTATACTCCCAGGTATATATCTAAGAGAATTAAAAACATATTCACATGAAAATTCATATATGAATGTTCATAACAGTATTATTCATAATAGTAAAAAACTAGAGACAACCTAAATGTCCACCTACTGATTGATGAATGAATAAACAAATTGTGGGAGATGGATATTCATACAATATTCAGCCATACAAAAGAACAAAATATTGATATATGCTATACCATGGATGAACCTTGAAAACATACTAGGTGAAAGCAGCTGGCTATAAAAGACCACATATTGCATTATTCCATTGACATGTAATATCTAGGATAAATATACAGAGATGAATCAAACTGGTGGTTGCAAAGGGCTAGAGAGTAGAGAGTTTGGGAAGAAATTAGGAGTGCTTTGGTCTAAATGTCTGTTGTCTTCTTAAATTTAGATATTGAAATTATAATAATCAATGTGACAGTATTAGGAAGACCTCAGTTCTATGAAAGATGATTAGCACATGAGAGCTCTGCCCTCATGAATGAGAATGTCATTATAAAAGAGGCTGGGGAGAGCCCCGTCACTCCCTCTGCTATGTGAGAACAAAGTGAGAAGTCAGTAGTCTGCAACTTTGAAGAGGACCTTCCCCAGAACCCGACTATACTGGCACCCTGATTTCGAAACTGTGAGAAATAAACTTGTGTTATTTATAAGCCACCCAATACATAGTATTATTTTTTTATTTAGCCTAAATTGACAAACACAAGGAGTGATTGAGAATAGGTATGGAGTTTCTTTTGGAAAGGTAATAAAAATGTTCTAAAGGTGTGATGATGCTTGCACGATTCTGTGAGTATATTAAAAATATTAAATTATATACTCAAAAGTGGGGAATTATACTTTCTGGGACTTAGATGTAAGTAAAGTTGTTAATTAAAAACATTTTATGTAGTATTCATTTAATAACCGTTACAAATAAATATGCAAGTGTTCCCAACTTTGAGTGCACATCTGTCAGGTTTAAAAATACTGACCCTCAGGTAGTCTCCCAGACTAATTACATCAAAATCTCTGAGAGTAGAACCTGAACATGAGTATTTTTAAAGCTTTGCAAGTAATTACAATGTACAGCCAAGGTAAGGAAACACTATGTATGTAAAGGGATCTATATGGTACTAAACTATCAAGTGGGCCTTCCCAGGTGGCACAATGGTAAGAATCCACCTGCCAATGCAGGAGACATGGGTTTGATCCCTGGGTGGGGAGGATCATCTGGAGGAGGAAATGGCAACCCACTCCAGTATACTTGCCTGGAGAATCCCATGGACAGAAGGAGCCTGGTGGGCTACAGTCCCTAAGGTCGCCAAGAGTTGGACACGACTGAAGCAATTTAGCACAGCACAGCACAGCACAGCACAGCACAAACTAGCAAGTAGTTAGTTTTCTTATTGGAATCTCAGTTTTCCTATTTGTAAAATGAGCATAGTAATATCTTCCCTTGTTCAAAATATATAAGAAATGTTTTTTAAACTACAAATAAATGCTGAAGGCTAAGTTGCATCGGTCGTGTCCAACTCTTTGCAACCCTTTGGACTATAGCCCACTAGTCTCTATCCATGGAATTCTCCAGGCAAGAATACAGGAGTGAGTTGCCTTTTCCTTCTCCAGGGGATCTTCCCCATCCAGGGATTAAACCCGTTTCTCTTACATCTCCTACACTGTCAGTTAGGTTCTTTACCACTAGTGCCACCTAGGAAGCCTTAGATCACAAAAATTAACCTCAAAATCAAGTTTTAAAGTACAGTAACCTGCTAGTGTTAGAATCTAGGAGTCAGTGTAAATGGGTTCTCATTGTTAAATTCTTTCAACTTTACTATATGTTTGAAAATTTTCATAACAAGATATTAAGGGAGGGGTTCTGGAAGGGAAAAACATGTACAACCATGGTGGATTCATGTCAATGTATGGCAAAACAAATACAATATTGTAAAGTTAAAAAAAAGAAAATAAACTAATTAAAAAAAAACTATTATGTTTCAGGAGTGTTGAAGTACAGTGATGTATAAAGCCAACAAACTTCCTACTCTTACAGAGCTTGCATTCTAAAAGAGTATATACAAATCCTAATAAGTTAATATTTGCTAGTTTAATATACACTTTGAAAAAAACTAAAAGGAAATTAAGGGGTGTAGGTGTTATAGAGGAGTTCTTTCATATAGAATAATCTGGAAAAAGTTGATAAAATGAAACTTAAATAGAGACCCATATTTATAAATGATCATGTTGGCTGCTATTTTGTAGAAAGCCTGGAGGTAAATAGGTGCTTGCCAGGTGGTGCTAGTGATAAAGAACACACCTGCCAATGCAGAAGACATAAGAATCATGGGTTCAATCCCTGGGTTGGGAAGATCCCCTGCAGGAGGGCATGGCAAGCCACTCCAGTATTCTTGCCTGGAGAATTCCAAGGACAGAGGAGCCTGGTGGGGTGCAGTCCCTGGGATTACAAAGAGTCAGACATGACTGAAGTGACTTAGCATGCACACACACGGAGGTAAATAAGGATACAAATAAAGAGACAAATTGGTAGGCTATCACAATAGTTCATAAAAGAGATGATAGTGAAAATATTAAGGATAGTGAGATATGAATAGCCTGGATATTTGAAGGCAGACCTGGCAGTTTTCTGATGCATTGTATTTGGATATGAGAGAAAGAAAAGGATTAAGGATTACTTTAAGGTTTTTGATCTGAAGCTCAAGAAGAATGGTGTCCATGTCTGTTGGAAACCATCCTCATTGGGATCAAGAACTTTTACTAATCTTGATAATCTCTATCCTTTATTCATGAACATGAATATAGGGTTTTTTATTTATTGTCTCAAATTTAACTGGTTGGTGTTATAAAAATAACTTAATAAATGGTAGCTCTTATATACCAGATATTTCCCATAGCCTAACATAAATTTTCACAATTATGTGAGGTAGATTTTTTCCTATTTGATTGATGAAGACAATAAAGTTCATAGAGGTGAAACGTCTTTCCAACAATAGGAGATAACTGACAGAACCAAGACTTGAGGCTACATTTTCTGATGCTAATTTTTATTGAATTGGCCAAAAAGTTGCTTCAGTTTTTTAAGTAAAAATAAGACACATTCACCAAGGGCTTTTTTGAACAACATATTCACCTTCTGCCGTTTTTCAGGCAACTTCATAATTCCATCTTCCCCAAACTTTTTGTCTTTTTGAGCAAAGAACTGTCCCAGGTGCCTTTTACAGTCTTTCAGGGATCAGAACTTTTTTCCATTAAGATAATTTCATAAAGACCAAAATAAATGAACATCCAAAGTTTCAATGTTTGGTGAATATGACAGAGGAATCAGAACTTCCAGACAAGCTGTAACACTTTTTAGCCTAGTCATCAAAGAAACATGTGGTTTTGCATTATCCTGATGGAGGATTATGCGTTTTCTAATCTTGACTATGTGTTGATTAATTCCAGATACTTTTCATCGAGTGCTGATTTCAGCTGGTCGAGTTGGAACCAGTATTTGTTGGAATTCACCATTTGGTTTTCTAGAAGGAACTCATAATAAAGGACACTTTTCCAATCACACCATACACACAACATCACCTTCTTTGAATGAATACCAGCCTTTGGTGTGGTTGGTGGCAGTTCATTTCACTTGCCCCACAATCTTTCCCATTTCAAGTTATTGTACAATATCCACTTTTTATCACCCATCACAATTTAAGAACAGAACATTTTGTTACATTTAAGTAGAGAGCCACATGTGGAAATATGGTCAAGAATTTTTTTTTTTTTTTTTTGCTTAACTTATGTGGAACCCAAACATCAAAGTGATTAACATAACCAAGCTGGTGCAAATAATTTTCAATGCTTGATTTGGATATTTTGAGTATGTCAGCTATCTCCAGGGTGATGTAACATTGATTCTTCTCAACTAATATCTTGATTTGATGGCTATCAACTTCAATTGGTCTATTCGACTATGGAGCATCATCCAGCAAGAAATCTCTAGCATGAAAATTTTCAAGCCACTTTTGACATGTTTGATCAGTCACAGTACCTTCTCCATACACTGCACAAATCTTTTCTTTTGAGTTTTATTTGCATTTTTACCTTTCTTGAAATAATAAAGCATAATATTCCAAAAATGTTGTTTTTTAGTTCTATCTTCAATATGAAACAGGTGACATAAAAATCCACCAATTTTGATAAGGTTTTTTTCAAAATGCATGCTGATATGACAGCTATCACAATACAATCTAACAAAGTTATTTTAAATGAAATTAAAGACAACTCGGAGAAGGCAATGGCACCCCACTCCAGTACTCTTGCCTGGAAAATCCCATGGATGGAGGAGCCTGGTAGGCTATAGTCCATGGAGTCGCTAAGAGTCGGACACGACTGAGCGACTTCACTTTCACTTTTCCCTTTCATGCACTGGAGAAGGAAATGGCAACCCACTCCATTATTCTTGCCTGGAGAATCCTAGGGACGGTGGAACCTGGTGGGCTGCTATCTGTGGGATCGCACAGAGTCGGACACGACTGAAGCGACTTAGCAGCAGCAGCAGCAGCAAAGACAACTAAGTGCTACTAGAGCCATCTTATAGGAAAAAAAAAAATTACCTTTTGGTCAACCCAGTATTTTTGTTTCTCCCTGCTACTTTTACTGTTTCAGCTAGTTAAGATGTTACTCAATCTTGAATCTGATTTTTTTTTATGCTAGTGTTTGTTGATAGGTAAAAGTGGGCAAAATGTTTTCTTATCACAATAAAATAGATACTTATATTGATAGGTTTTTATAATTTTATAACTTACTAAATTGAGCCACAATGTTATCTGAAATACAGACAGAATAAAAAAGATACTTTTCCAAACATTTCTGTCTTCTGCACATTTATTTTATTAATTTTCTTGGCCATGGCACATGACATGTGTGATCTTAATTCCCCAAACAGCGATCAAATCCGTGCCTACGCAATGGAAGTGTGAAGTCCAAACCACTGGGCCACTAGGAAAATCCCTAATTTTCACACATTTAATTAATTAATTTACTTATTTTTTCTTTTAAAAATATTTATTTTTAATTGAAAGATAATCACTTTACAAACTTGTGTTGATTTCTGCCATACATCAACATGAATCAGCCATAAGTATACATATGTCTGGGCTTCCCCACTGGCTCAGCATTAAAGAATCCCACTATCTATTTTACATATGGTAGTATATATGTTTCCTTGCTGTTCTCTCCATTCGTCCCACCCTCTCCTTGCCAGTCTGTGTCCACAAGTCTGTTCTCTATGTTTGCATCTCCATTGCTTCTCTGCAAACAGGTTCATCAGTATCATTTTTCTAGATTTCACATATATGCGTTAATATACAATATTTGTCTTTCTCTTTCTGACTTACTTCATTCTGTATAATAGGCTCTAAGTCCATTCACCTCACTAAAATTAACTCAGGTGCGTTCCTTTTTATGGCTGTTATTCTGTCATATATAAGTACCACAGCTTCTTTATCCATTCATCTGTCGATGAACATCAAGGTTGCCTCTATGTTCTAGCTATTGTAAATAGTGCTGCAGTGAACATCGGGGTACATGTGTCTTTTTCAACTATGATTTTTCTCAGGGTATATGCCCAGTAGTGGGATTGTTTCTTGGGAAACTGGACAGCTACATGTAAAAGAATGAAATTAGAACACAACACCATACACAAAGATCAACTCAAACCTGATTAAAGACATAAATACAAGACCAAAAATAATAAAAATCTTAGAGGAAAACATAGGCAGAACACTCTATGACATAAATCACAGCAAGATCCTCTATGACCCACCTTCTAGAGTAATGGAAATAAAAATACACAGTTTAAATCTATCAAGACACTTATGTTTAAGGCAATCAGCATTGGGGTACATTACACTATTAAAAAATGGTGTCTAGGTACATGAATGGATGTACAGACAATAGAGAGACAAAGTAAGGCTTTATTTCAGGGCTGACTGGGCATTTGAATAACTGTGAATGCTGTCTTTAAACAGTTTCTCTAAGTATTGTGGCCAAACATTTACACAGTGTGTCATGATTGTCCCGTGTCTTAAGATAAGGATAAATACCAACGAGTTTGAAAGAGTAGAGAAATAAAATACATTTCATAATGGAGTATGGACTTACTTAAAAAGTAGTTAGTCATGCAAATACACCTATGCATGTGCCAAGGAAAATTATTTTATGAATCATTTAACATAAAAATGCTAATAGTAATAGTTTTTATTTAGTAAAGTGTTCTTGAAATTTCCCAGATAAAAGAAAGTTGGGAGATAAAAGTAAGCAATAATAACTCCTTCAGCTTCATTAATATTTCATAACATTCCACACTGTACAATGCAGTCATTATGAGGCTAGACTGTAAAATAAATTTTCTGTTGATTTTCTTTGGGGAGTGGGCTTTAATGGAGTTTCTTTAGTTGAGTACCCATAGTGAGGATAAAAGAAAGCTCTCTGATGAACATCTCTACCTTATCTAATGGAGAGCATATAGGTAAGATTTCCCCAGATATAACTTTAGAAAGGAGCTATATTTATTTTTGTAGGATGTTACTATGAAAATACACAAATGACAAAACATTGCTAATGCCATTTAAAGAAAATCGTTTCCAAATCACCTCATTAACTACCTTTCATCTTTTTTTTCTCCCCCTTTCAGGTTTCACTATAGCAACTTCTCTTCAGGGATATTAGAAATGCTATTTGTAACAAGATCAGAATCTTGGAATTTTAATGAAAACCATAATGATCTCGGTGGAACTCATTTACAGATGTGATGAGTTTATTTATTTATTTATTTATTTAAATATGAAGCCGATTATGCAGTTTAAAAATATATTTAAGATATAGGTCAATGTGCTTCATTTACACTATAAATCTAATTTCTAGATCTGCACTGACCCCTTCATGTATCACTATATTGTTGTGACAAAGGGGTTTATATAACTCAATGAAACTGTGAGCCATGAGGTGCAGCACCACCCAATATGGGCAGATCATAGTGAAGAGTTCCAACAAAACATGGTCCACAAGTGGAGGAAATGGCAACTCATTCCAAGATTCTTGTCATGAGAACCCCATGAACAGTATGAAAAGACAAAAAAAAATATGATATCAGAAGAGGAGACCCTCAGATTGGAAGGTATTCAATATTTTACTGGGGAACAGCAGAGAACAACGACTAATAGCTCCAGAAAGAATAAAGGGGCTGGGCCAAAGTGGAAAAGACACTCAGTTTTGGATGTGTCTGGGAGGAGAAATATCAACAACCTCAGATATGCAGATTCAGTTCAGTTCAGTCACTCAGTCATGTCCGACTCTTTGCGACCCCATGAACTGCAGCACACCAGGCCACTCTGTCCATCACCAACTCCGGGAGTCCACCCAAACCCATGTCCATCGAGTCGGTGATGCCATCCAACCATCTCATCCTCTGTCGTCCCCTTCTCCTCCCACCCCCAATCCTACCCAGCATTAGGGTCTTTTTCAATGAGTCAGCTCTTCGCATGAGATGGCCAAAGTATTGGAGTTTCAGCTTCAACATCAGACCTTCCAATGAACACCCAGGATTTATCTCTTTTAGGATGGATTGATTGGATCTCCTTGCAGTCCAAGGGACTCTCGAGAGTCTTCTCCAACACCACAGTTCAAAAGCATCAATTCTTTGGCGCTCAGCTTTCTTCACCGTCCAACTCTCACATCCATACATGACCACTGGAAAAACCATAGCCTTGACTAGATGGACTTTTGTTGGCAAAGTAATGTCTCTGCTTTTAAATATGCTATCTAGGTTGGTCATAACCTTCCTCCCAAGGAGTAAGTGTCTTTTAATTTCATGGCTGCAGTCACAATCAGCAGTGATTTTGGAGCACCCCAAAATAAAGTCTGACACTGTTTCCACTGTTTCCCCATCTATTTCCCATGAAGTGATGGGACCAGATGCCATGATCTTAGTTTTCTGAACGTTGAGCTTTAAGCCAACTTTTTCACTCTCCTCTTTCAACTTTCATCAAGAGGCTGTTTAGTTCTTCTTCACTTTCTGCGATAAGGGTGGTGTCATCTGCATATCTGAGGTTATTGATATTTCTCCCGGCAATCTTGATTCCAGCTTGTGTTTCTTCCAGCCCAGGGTTTCTCATGATGCATTCGGCATATAAGTTAAATAAGCAGGGTGACAATATACAGCCTTGACGTACTCCTTTTCCTATTTGGAACCAGTCTGTTGTTCCATGTCCGGTTCTAACTGTTGCTTTCTGACCTGCATACAGGTTTCTCAGGAGACAGGTCAGATGGTCTGGTATTCCCATCTCTTTCAGAATTTTCCACAGTTTATTGTGATCCACACAGTCAAAGGCTTTGGCATAGTCAATAAAGCAGAAATAGATGTTTTTCTGGAACTCTCTTGCTTTTTCAATGATCCAGCGGATATTGGCAATTTGATCTCTGGTTCCTCTGCCTTTTCTAAAACCAGCTTGAACATCTGGAAGTTCACCATTCACGTATTGCTGAAGCCTGGCTTGGAGAATTTTGAGCATTACTTTACTAGCATGGGGATGAGTGCAATTGTGCGGTAATTTGAGCATTCTTTGGCATTGCCTTTCTTTGGGATTGGAACGAAAAATGACCTTTTCCAGTCTTGTGGCCACTGCTGAGTTTTCCAGATTTGCTGGCATATCGAGTGCAGCATTTTCACAGCATCACCCTTGAGGATTTGAAATAGCTCAACTGGAATTCCATCACCTCCACTAGCTTTGTTCGTAGTGATGCTTTCTAACGCCCACTTGACTTCACATTCCAGGATGTCTGACTCTAGGTGAGTGATCACACCATCGTGATTATCTGGGTTGTGAAGATCTTTTTTGTACAATTCTTCTGTGTATTCTTGCCATCTCTTCTTAATATCTTCTGCTTCTGTTAGGTCCATACCATTTCTGTCCTTTATCGAGCCTATCTTCGCATGAAATGTTCCTTTGGTATCTCTAATTTTCTTGAAGAAATCTCTAGTCTTTCCCAATCTGTTGTTTTCCTATATTTCTTTGCACTGATTGAGGAGGAAGGCTTTCTTATCTCTCCTTGCTATTCTTTGGAACTCTGCATTCTTGTGGGAATATCTTTCCATTTCTCCTTTGCTTTTCACTTCTCTTCTCTTCCCAGCTATCTGTAAGGCCTCCTCAGACAGCCATTTTGCTTTTTTGCATTTCTTTTCCTTGGGGATTTTCTTGATCCCTGTCTCCTGTACAATGTCACGAACCTCTCTCCATAGCTCATCAGACACTCTGTCTATCAGATCTAGTCCCTTAAATCTATTTGTCACTTCCACTGTATACTCATAAGGGTATGCAGAAGCGAGGTGGCTGCAAGGGCTCCGCGCAGAAGCGAGGCGGCTGCGACGGCTCAGCGCAGAAGCATGGCCGAGAGGAGCTAGGCCGGGCTGGGGGCCGGGAGCCGGGGCGGCAGCCGAGAGGGGCTAGGCCGGGCCGGGGGCTGGGGGCCGGCGGCGGCGAGAGGAATTACCCAAGGCCCAAGGTAAGAGAAACCCAAGTAAGACAGTAAGTGTTGCGATAGGGCATCAGAGGGCAGACACACTGAAACTAAAATTACAGAAAACTAGCTAATCTGATCACATGGACCACAGCCATGTCTATCTCAATGAAACTAAGCCATGCCGTGTGGGGCCACCCAAGATGGATGGGTCATGGTGGAGAGGTCTGACAGAATGTGGTCCACTGGAGAAGGGCATGGCAAACCACTTCAGTATTCTTGCCTTGAGAACCCCATGAACAGTATGAAAAGGCAAAAAGATAGGACACTGAAAGATGAACTCCCCAGGCCAGTAGGTGCCCAATATGCTCATGGAGATCAGTGGGGATATAACTCCAGAAAGAATGATGGGATGGAGCCAAAGCAAAAACGATACCCAACTGTGGATGTGACTGGTGATAGACGCAAAGTCCGATGCTGTAAAGAGCAATATTGCATAGGAACCTGGAATGTTAGGTCCATGAATCAAGGCAAATTGGAAGTGGTCAAACAGGAGATGACAAGAGTGAACGTTGACATTCTAGGAATCAGCGAACTAAGATGGAATGGAATGGGTGAATTTAACTCAAATGACCATTATATCTACTACTGTGGGCAAGAATCCCTTAGCAGAAATGGAGTAGCCATCATGGTCAACAAAAGAGTCCAAAATGCAGTACTTGGATGCAATCTCAAAAACGATAGAATGATCTCTGTTCGTTTCCAAGGCAAACCATTCAATATCATGGTAATATGCAGAATATACCACTTTAATGACAGAAACTGAAGAGGAACTAAAGAACATCTTGATGCAGGTGAAAGAGGAATGTGAAAAAGCTGACTTGAAATTCGACATTCAACAAACTAAGATCATGGCATCCAGTCCCGTTGCTTCATGGCAAACAGAAAGGGAAAAAGTGAAAACAGTGGGAGACTTTATTTTCTTGGGCTCCAAAATCACTGCACATGGTGATTGCCACTATGAAATTAAAAGACTCTTGCTACTTGTAAGGAAAGCTGTGACCGACATAGACAGTGTATTAAAAAGCAGAGACATCACTTTGTTGACAGAGGTCCATACAGCCAAAAATATGTTTTTTCCTGTAGTCATGTAAGGATGTGAGAGTTGGACAATAACGAAGTCTGAGTGCTGAAAAATTGATGCTTTTGAATTGTCATGCTGGAAAACTCTTGAGGGTCCCTTGGACAGCAAGGAGATCCAACCAGTCAGTTCTAAATGATATCAATCTTGAATATTCCTTAGTAGGACTGTTGCTGAAGCCAAAGCTCCAATATTTTGGCCACCTGATATGAAGAGACAACTTTTTGGTAGAGACTCTTATGCTGGGAAGATTGAAGGCACAAGGAGAAGGGGGCAGCCAAGGATGAGATAGTTAGATAGCATCACTGACTCAATGGACATGAATTTGAGCAAATTCTGGGAGATAGTGGAGGACATAGGAGTCTGGCATGCTGCAGTCCATGGAGTTGCAAAGAGTCAGAAGCTAACTTAGTCACTGAAAAACAACAACAAAGACCTGCATTGAAATTCCAGTTTGACTGTTTACTGATATATTAACTTGGGAAAGATTTAGAGTGCTCTAAACATTAGTTTCCTCATTTGACAGATAGAAACAACAATTTCTCATGAAGTTGCAAGTTGCAATTTATCTTGAACAATAGAGATCAAGCAAATCCACATTTCCATGCTGACAAAGTGTAAGCATAATTGTACAATGAAAAAGAGAATTTTATAACCAGAGACCTAAACTATAATGCTAAATGGATGATTTTTGGTGAATTTTTCAACTTTCTGAGATTTGGTATCCTCATGTATACAGAGAACATTTAACACTTACCTCAAAGTTTAACAACATTAAATTTAGTATAACATGCATAAAAAAACTTCCACAGTGCCTGAAATATAAAATGTGCTCATTAAAAGATAATTTGCAAAATCCAATAGGTAATTTAGAAGACAATAGAAGCATGTGGTTCACCATTTGCATATCAATATTAAGTTGTTAACATTATGATGGGTGGGTCATGATGGAGAGTTCTGACAAAATGTGGTCCACTGGAGAAGGGAATGGGAAACCACTTCAATATTCTTGCACTGAGAACCCAATGAACAATATGAAAATGCAAAAAAAGATACGACACTGAAAGATGAACTCTTCAGGTCAGAAGGTACCAAACATGCTACTGGAGAAGAGTGGAGAAACAGATCAAGAAAGAATGAAGATGGTATCATTTCAGTTCACTTACTCAGTCGTGTCCAACCCTTTGCGACCCCATGGACTGCAGCACGCTAGGCTTTACTGTCCATCACCAACTCCCGGAGCTTGCTCAACCTCATGTCCATTGAGTTGGTGATATTATACAACCATCTCATCCTCTGTTGTTCTCTTCTCTTGCCTTCAATCTTTCCCAGAACAAGATATTTTCTAGTGAGTCAGTTCTTCACATCATGTGGCCAAAGTATTGGAACTTCAGCTTCTGCATCAGTCCTTCCAGTGAATATTCAGGACTGATTTCCTTTAGGATCAACTGGTTGGGTCTCCTTGCAGTCCAAGGGACTCTCAAGGGTCTTCTCCAACACCACAGATCAAAAGCATCAATCTTTCAGTGCTCAGCTTTCTTTATGGTCCAACTCTCACATCCATACATAACTACTGGAAAAACCATAGGTTTGACTAGATGGTCTTTTATCAGCAAAGTAATGTCTCTGCTTTTTAGTATGTTGTTGAGGTTGTTCATAGCTTTTCTACAAGGAGCAAGTGCCTTTTAACTTCATGGCTGCAGTCACCATGTGCAGTGATTTTGGAGCCCAAGAAAATTAAATCAGCACTGTTTTTATTGTTTCCCCATCTGTTTGCCATGAAAGATGGGACGGGATGCCATGGTGTTTGTCTTTTGAATGTTGAGTTTTAGGCCAGCTTTTTCATTATCCTCTTCCACTTTCATCAAGAGGCTCTTTGGTTCTCTGCTTTCTGCTATAAGGGTGTTGTCATCTGCATATATGAGGTTATTAATATTTCTCCCAGCAATCTTGATTCCAGCTTGTGAAATTTTGACTTCATCTTGAAGAGGCTGAGCAAAAGGGAAAACAATGCCCAGCTGTGGATGTGACTAGTGATATAAGAAAAGTTTGATGCTGTAAACAACAATATTGTATAGGAACCAGGAATGTTAAGTACACGTGCTTAGTCACTCAGTCATGTCTGACTCTTTGCGACCCCATGGACTGTAGTACAACAGGCTCCTCTGTCCAAAGGGATTCTCCAGGCAAGAATACTGGAGTGGGTTGTCATGCCCTCCTCCAAGGGATCTTCCCAACCCAGAGACCAAATCCAGGTATCCTGCATTGCAGGTGGATTCTTTATTGTCTGAGCCACCAGGGAAGCCTCTTATGAATCAAGGTAAGTTGGAAGTGGTCAAAGAGGAGATGGCGGGAGTGAGCATCATTATTTTAAGAATCAGTGAACTAAAACGGACCATAATGAGTGAATTTAATTCAAATGACCACTATATCTACTACTGTGGGCAAGAATCCCTTAGAAGAAATGGAGTAGCACTCAGTCAACAAGAGTCTAAAATGCAGTCCTTGGGTGCAGACTCAAACACGACAGAATAATCTCATTTTTTTTTTCCCAAGGCAAACCATTCAATATCACAGTAATTCAAGTCTATGCCCCAACCACTAATGCCAAAGAAGCTGAAGTTGAACAGTTCTATGAAGACCTACATAACCTTCTAGAACTAACATCAAAAAAAAAAAAAGATGTCTTTTTCATCATAGGGGAATAGAATGTAAAAGTAGGAAGTCAAAAGATAACTGGAGTAGCAGGCAATTTTGCCTTTGGTGTACAAAATGAAGCAGGACAAAGGCTAACAAAGTTTTGACAAGAGAATGCATTGTTCATAGCAAACACCATCTTCCAACAACACAAGAGACAACTCTACATATGGACATCACCAGATGGTCAATACAAAAATCAGATTGATTATATTCTTTGCAGCTGAAGATGGAGAAGCTCTACAAGGCCAGGAAAAAAAAGACAGGGAACTGACCATGAACTGCTTATTGTCAAATTCAGACTTAAATCGAAGAAAGTAGGGAAAACCAACAGACCATTCAGATATGACCTAAATTAAATTCCTTAGGATTGTACAGTGGAAGTGACAAATGGATTCAAGGGATTAGATCTGATAGAGTGCCTAAAGAACTATGGACAGAGGTTCATGGCATTGTATAGGAGACGTTGATCAAAACCATCCTCAAGAAGAAGAAATACAAAAAGGTAAAATGGTTGCCTGAGGAGGCCTTACAAATAGTTGCAAAAAAAGATAAGTGAAAGGCAAAGGAAAAAAAGGAAAGATACATTCATCTGAATGCAGAGTTTCCAAGAATTGTAAGGAGAGATAAGAAAGCCTTCCTAAGTGATGAGTGCAAAAAAATAAAGGAAAACAATGGAAGTGGAAAGACTAGAGATCTCTGCAAAAAAAATTAGAGATATCAAGGGAACATTTCATGCATAGATGGGCAAAATAAATGACATAAATTATGTGGAACTAACATAAGCAGAGGATACAAATAAGATGTGGTGAAAATACACAGGAGAAATATACAAAAAAGATCGTCATAACCCAGATAATCACAATGGTGTGATCACTCACCTAGAGCTAGACATCCTGGAGTGTGAAGTCAAGTGGGCCTCAGGAAGCATCACTATGAACAAAGCTAGTGGAGATGATGGAATTGTAGTTGAGCTATTTCAAATCCTAAAAGATGATGCTGTGAAAGTGCTGCAGTCAATATGTAAGCAAATTTGGAAAACTCAGCAGTGGCCACAGGACTGGAAAAGGTCAGTTTTCATTGCAATCTCAAAAAAATGGCAATGCCAAAGAATGTTCAAACTATCACACATTTTCATTCATCTCACGCACTAGCAAAATAATGCTCAAAAATCTCCAACCAAGAACTTCCAGATTTTCAAGCTGGATTTAGAAAAAGCAGAGGAAGTAGAGATCAAATTGCTAACATCCTTTGGATCATAGACGGAGAAGGCAATGTCAACCCACTCCAGTATTCTTGCCTGGAAAATCCCATGGATGGAGGAGCTTGATAGGCTGCAGTCCAGGGGAAGTGAAATGGAAGGAATCTATGACATGGACAAAAAAAAAAAAAAAAGTATGAGACAAAAGGGAAATAGTTCCCTGCTGACTATGTAAAGCTAGTTTACAGTATAATCACTTTTAGTTCACTTGTAACAACAACAACAAATCCTTGATAACAGACAGAACTGAAAATTTTCCAAAATAAAAGGGTGTAGAATTTTAATTTCCTTTCAAAATAGCCATTTTGCATAACATTGTGGCAGTTTATTTCTCTTAGTCTTTCACCTTTAAGCAACTAACTTCAGCATATGTGCTTCCCTGGTTCTTCAGTGCTAAAGAATCTGCCTGCAGTGTAGGAGACCTGGTTTGATCCCTGGGTCAGGAAGATACCCTGGATAAGGAAATGGCAGCCCACTCCAGTATTCTTGCCTGAGAATTGCCATAGACAGATGAGCCTGGCAGGCTACAGTCCACGGCATCACACAAGAGTGAGACATGACTTAACGACTAAACAACAACTTAGCATAAATTTACCATGGATATCTGAATACTCTGGATTTTTGCCAACTGTTTGATGTTTTTCTTTTTATGAATTTTATTTCACAAAGACATATTGTGTAACTTTTTTCTATGTAATAGCTAAATAAATTAAAAATAAGGACACATGATGATTATTACTTGCACAAAATCAATATATGTTAAATAAAAGTATTTCTAAAATTAAAATTAGACCAAAATTGTGCAAAACATGTGGAGAAATACAAAATTTGACACAGATTGAATCTTTTCAAGGAGTCTTATTGGGAAATTTTCTCTGATATACTATTAACCTAAACACTTGATAAAAGTATACATTGTATTACATTGATTGATGTGCGGATGTTAAAGAAACCTTGCATTCCTGGGATAAAGCCCACTTGGTCATGATGTATGATCTTTTTAATATGATGTTGGATTCTGTTTGCTAGAGTTTTATTAAGGATTTTTGCATCTATATTCATCAGTGATATTGGCCTGTAGTTTTCTTTTTTTTTGGCATCTTTGTCTGGTTTTGGAATTAGGGTGATGGTGGCCTCATAGAATGAATTTGGAAGTTTACCATCTTCTGCAATTTTCTGGAAGAGTTTGAGTAGGACAGGTGTTAGCTCTTCTCTAAATTTTTGGTAGAATTCCGCTGTGAAGCTGTCTGGTCCTGGGCTTTTGTTTGCTGGAAGATTTCTGATTAGAGTTTCGATTTCTGTGCTTTTGATAGGTCTGTTAAGATCTTCTATTTCTTCCTGGTTCAGTTTTGGAAAGTTATACTTTTCTAAGAATTTGTCCATTTCTTTCAAGTTGTCCATTTTATTGGCATATAGCTGTTGGTAGTAGTCTCTTATGATCCTTTGTATTTCTGTGGAGTCTGTTGTGATCTCTCCATTTTCATTTCTAATTTTGTTGATCTGATTCTTCTCCCTTTGCTTCTTGATGAGTCTGGCTAATGGTTTGTCAATTTTGTTTATCTTCTCAAAAAACCAGCTTTTAGTTTTGTTGATTTTTGCTATGGCCTCTTTTGTTTCTTTTGCATTTATTTCTAACCTAATTTTTTAAAGATTTCTTTCCTTCTACTAACCCTGGGGTTCTTCATTTCTTCCTTCTCGAGTTGCTTTAGGTGTAGAGTTAGGTTATTTATTTGTACACCACATTAACAAATTGAAAGATAAAAACCATATGATTATCTTAATAGATGCAGAAAAAGCCTTTGACAAAATTCAACATCCATTTATGATAAAAACCCTCCAGAAAGCAGGAACAGAAGGAACATACCTCAACATAATAAAAGCTATATATGACAAATCCACAGCAAACATTAGCCTCAATGGTGAAAAATTGAAAGCATTTCCCCTAAAGTCAGGAACAAGGCAGGGATGCCCACTTTCACCACTACTATTCAACAAGCTTTGGAAGTTTTGGTCACAGCAATCAGAGCTGAAAAAGAAATAAAAGGAATCCAGATAGGAAAAGAAGAAGTAAAACTCTCACTGTTTGCAGATGACATGATCCTCTACATAGAAAACCCTAAAGATTCTACCAGAAAATTACTAGAGCTAATCAATGAATATAGTAAATTTGCAGAAGATAAAATTAACACACAGAAATCCCTTGCATTCTTATACACCAATAATGAGAAAACAGAAAGAGAAATTAAGGAAACAATACCATTCACAATTGCAACAAAAAGAATAAAATACTTAGGAATATATCTACCTAAAGAAACAAAAGACTTATATACAGAAATCTATAAAACACTGATGAAAGAACTCAAAGAGGACACAAAGAGTTGTAGAAATATATCGTGTTCATGGATTGGAAGAATTAATATAGTGAAAATGAGTATACTACCCAAAGCAATCTATAGATTCAGTGCAATCCCTATCAAGCTACCAACGGTATTTTTCACAGAACTAGAACAAATCATTTCACAATTTGTATGGAAATACAGGTAACCTCAAATATCAAAGCAATCTTGAGAAAGAAGAATGGAACTGGAGGAATCAACCTGCCTGACTTCAGGCTCTACTACAAAGCCACAGTCATCAAGACGTATGGTACTGGCACAAAGATAGAAATATAGATCAATGGAACAAAATAGAAAGCCCAGAGATAAATCCACGCACCTATGGACACCTTATTTTAGACAAAGGAGGCAAGAATACACAATGCAGAAAAGACAATCTCTTTAACAAGTGGTGCTGGGAAAACTGGTCAACCACCTGTAAAAGAATGAAACTAGAACACTTTCTAACACCATACACAAAAATAAACTCAAAATGGATTAAAGATCTAAACATAAGACCAGAGCCTATAAAACTCCTAGAGGAAAACATAGGCAAAACACTCTCCGACATAAATCACAGCAGGATCCTCCATGACCCAACTCCCAGAATATTGGAAATAAAAGCAAAAATAAACAAATGGGACCTAATTAAAATTAAAAGCTTTTGCACAACAAAGGAAACTATAAGCAAGGTGAAAAGACAGCCTTCAGAATGGGAGAAAATAATAGCAAATGAAGCAACAGACAAACAATTAATCTCAAAAATATACAAGCGACTCCTGCAGCTGAATTCCAGAAAAATAAACGACCCAATCAAGAAATGGGCTAAAGAACTAAACAGACATTTCTCCAAAGAAAACATACAGATGACTAACAAACACATGAAAAGATGCTCAACATCACTCATTATTAGAGAAATGCAAACCGAAACCACAATGAGGTACCATCTCACACCAGTCAGAATGGCTGCTATCCAAAAGTCTACAAGCAATAAATGCTGGAGAGGGTGTGGAGAAAAGGGAACCCTCTTACACTGTTGGTGGGAATGCAAACTAATACAGCCACTATGGAGAACAGCATGGAGATTCCTTAAAAAACTGGGAATAGAACTGCCATATGACCCAGCAATCCCACTGCTGGGCATACACACCGAGGAAACCAGAATTGAAAGAGACACGTGTACCCCAATGTTCGTCGCAGCACTGTTTACAATAGCCAGGACGTGGAAGCAACCTAGATGTCCATCAGCAGACGAATGGATAAGGAAGCTGTGGTACATATACACAATGGAATATTACTCAGCCATTAAAAAGAATACATTTGAATCAGTTCTATTGAGATGGATGAAACTGGAGCCCATTATACCGAGTGAAGTAAGCCAGAAAGAAAAACACCAATACCGTATACTAATGCATATATATGGAATTTGAAAGATGGTAACGATAACCTTATATGCGAGACAGAATAAGAGACATAGATGCATAGAACAGTCTTATGGACTCTGAGGGAGAAGGTGAGGGTGGGACGTTCTGGGAGAATAGCATTGAAACATGTATATTATCATATGTGAAACAGAACACCATTCCAGGTTCGATGCATGAGTCAAATGCTCAGGGCTGGGGCAATGGAATGATCCAGAGGGATGGGATGGGGAGGGAGGTGGGAGGGGGGTTCAGGATGGGGAACACATGTAAACCCATGGCTGATTCATGTCAATGTATGGCAAAAACCACTACAATATTGTAAAGTAACTAGCCCCCAACTAAAGTAAATAAATTTATTTTTTAAAAAAGTATACCTTGTATATCACTTTAAAATTTAAATCATAGTTGTTGATTGTTATGGGCTGTGTTCTCCTCTGAAGTCATTTGTTGAAGTCCTAACCCCTAACAACTCAAAATTTGATTGTACTTGTTTATTTAAAACTGTGTCAAGTAAATATTGTCACTCACCATCTGCTTCTACAAGGATTAGTTTGCTAGCCACTACAATCACTGACCTTCATCCCATCCTGAAAGGAGTTCAGGGCAGAGATCATGACCTGGGAAAAAATGGCAGAACAAGCCTTCAGATAATTTGATATTTTCAGGAGAAGATTTTACATAAACAAATTCCTGTATCTTCTCATATGACTCGGGTCCTTATAAGAAGAGGAGATTGGGACACAGAGAGATACAAAGGGAATTCTGCTAGCAGACTACCTGCAGACTTGAGCTGAAACATTAACTCTTCTGAGTCTCTAGACTGCCAGCTACCCTGTAGAGTTTAGACTTGCCAGGCTCCACAATCACATGAGGTAATTCCTTAAAATAAATTTCTCTCTGTCTCTCATCTCTATATCATCTTCTCTACACACACTCATAGACACGCACGCACACACACACACACACACACACACTATTGATTCTGTTTCTCTGGAGAACCTTGACTGATACATTGATATTGACAGAAATCTGATCATTTCAGATTTACCATGCCTGGAATTGATTAAAATTGCAACTTATTTCAAGGATCATTTTTGAAAGATATTCTTAGTATGTTTCTGACAGACTTAATCATAAGATTCTAAGATTTCTGAAATGCCAAAAGTATTTTTAGTATGTTACTGAAAGACTGCATGTGTGCTTGCTAAATCACTTCGGTTGTTTTCAACTCTTTGTGACCCTGTGGACCATAGCCCACAAGGCTCCTCTATCCATGGGATTCTCCAGGCAATAATTCTGGAGTGGGTTGCTGTGCTGTCCTCCAGGGGATCTTCCCAACCCAGAAATTGAATCTGCATCTCTTATGTCTCATGCATTGGCTGGTAGGTTCTTTACCACTAGCACTACCTTGAAAGCCCAAACACTGTATACGCATATTCAATAAGAAAGGTAATTTAACAGTAATAAGCAGATAAAGAGATTTAATTGTTGCTTTCTTTCTTTCTTTCTTTTACTTATGAAGAATAACTTTTCTTTTTAATGTATAGACCTTAATTTATAGCATGATTCTGGCTTTAATGAAGTCAAAACAAATTATAAGTTATTAATTCTCTATGAGTGGGCTTACATACACACTATAAATGTTTAACATGGGACTTAGTAATTTTCCTTTAAAAAGTTAGGAAAAATTGTGATGCCCAAATTCCTAAGGAAATTTTTTTTGAGTTTACAATTCAACATTTTTAAATGCATTCAATCAAAAGCCATAGTGACGAGATAGGTTGTTAGATGTAGGAGGATGTACTGAGCAAGTTTGTGTGGCAGTCATCTCCTAATAGTAGTGGCATTAGCCAAATTTTCTTATTTATATGTTTCTGCGTTTTACAAAATATCTACAGGCAACATATATTACTATAGCAAATATCATAAGTAATAAATGATCTTGAGATCTAAGAAACGAGCATAAAAAGTGAAAGTCGCACAGTTGTGTCCGACTGCGAGTCCATGGAATGCAGCCTGTCCTGCTCCTCTGTCCTTGGAATTCTCGATGCAAGAGTATCGCTTGTGGCTTAGCTGGTAAAGAATCTGCCTGCAATTCAGGAGACATGGGTTGATCCTTGGGTTGGGAAGATCCACTGTAGAAGAAATAAGCATATTATTCTTAAAAAATTTGCCGGCAATTTTTTTTTTTCTGCTTTGAGATAGAAACTGATCTTGTTAGCATTGTATGAATAGAATAGTACCATAGGAATCACAAAATCATGAATCTGGAAGGAAATTTGGTAAATTATCTCTAGATCTTTCAAAATTATTATCATAATGATATAAAAATTTTGGCATCAAAATCATTCTTTCATGGGAGGTAACATATAGGTCATTAAAGAGTTACCTCAATAGGCCTTGGTTACTGAAACCTTAAAACCTTCTATGGTCTCTAAAGAATGACCAGCTTCCTGAGCTGGCCTTCAACTGGCTCCTGAGAGCCATACTCTTGGCACTTGGGTTATTCTGCATGATAAATGTGTTTAGTACAATTTTGATTTGATAGATTAGCTTAATAATGTGATTTAAGGTCGATGCCTGTTTTTTCTCTAAGCGGGGAGGACAGGAGTCTTGTTGCAGTGATAAGGAAGAAAAGAGGAATGAGTTCTTTTTTTTTTCCCTTTCCTGAAAACAAAGAAGCTAAAAAGAACAGTCTGAACATTTCTATTTCTTTTTTTTTTTTGCTTTAACTGCTCCTAACTCTTCATGTCTATTACTAAATTTGCTTTTCTATCCCCTAACTATTCAGCAGATACATTTCCCACCTATTATCCTTTGACCCTATGCTAAGTATTCCCTTCCCTTTTGTCTTTTGTAGCTCTTTTTATTTTTTACATATCAAAAAGAAGGCCTCAGAGTCACCTAACTGCCAGACTCAATTACTGGGTTACTGAAGCCAGCCTAAGACTGTTTTTGAAATAATGCAAGAGGAAGAAGACACGATCCTAACACCCAGGAGCCGGTCAAATAAGCCCCTAGACTCCTCATGGAATCTGAGTCACAGTTCTTGAGGCATGAGCCTACTGTGTTCCCTTCTTTGCTAAGTGAGAATTAAAGACAACTTTCTATTTGCCCCAAACTCTGTCTCCATATTTTTTATTCAGTTTCATTGGGCAGAGAAAGCCAAGATTTTGACCAGCAACACTCTTAGTAGCAAGGTCAGTCATATGGACTGCATACATGCATGAATGACACTCATTAAAACCCTGGACATCGAGGCTTGGATGAGATTTCCTAGCTGGCAAAAATTTACATGCACTGTCCTTTATCATTGCTGGGAGAAT
This sequence comes from Giraffa tippelskirchi, assembly GCF_054371585.1. Classification (NCBI taxonomy): domain Eukaryota; kingdom Metazoa; phylum Chordata; class Mammalia; order Artiodactyla; family Giraffidae; genus Giraffa; species Giraffa tippelskirchi. The sequence continues at coordinate 69,627,430 of NC_137289.1, forward strand.
TAAGCTTGTCCTTGTGTGATTCCACTGAGAGGTAAAGCTTGTGCTTGGTTTCTCCTGAAGTTGGCCACACATGCCTTTTTCTCTTTTCTGATTTTGATCTGTATACTCTTGCTGCTTTTGTTCAGTCTCTCAGTCATGTCTGAATCTTTGCAACTCCATGGACTGCAGCACACCAGGCTCCCCTGTCCTTCACCATCTCCCAGAGCTTGCTCAAACTCATGTCCATTGAGTCAGTGATGTCACCCAGTCAAGTCATCCTCTACCATCCCCTTCTCCTCCTGCCCTCAATCTTTCCCAGCATCATGCCCTTTTCCAATGAGTCAGTTCTTCATTTCAGGTGACCAAAGTATTAGAGCCTCAGCTTTGGCATCAGTCCTTCTAATGAATACTCAGGATTGATTTCCTTTAGGATTGATTGGTTTGATGTCCTTTCTGTCCAAGGGACTCTCAAGAGTCTTCTCCAGAACCAAAGTTCAAAGGCATTAATTCGATGCTCTGCCTTCTTTATGGTCCAAATCTCACATCCATACATGACTTCTGGGAAACCATAGCTTTGATTATATGGACCTTTGTTGGCAATGTAATGTCTCTTTTTTTAATACACTATCAAGGTTGGCTATAGCTTTTCTTCCAAGGAACAAGTGTCTTTTAATTTCATGGCTGCAGTCACCATCCACAGTGATTTTGGAGCCTAAGAAAATAAAGTCTCTCACTGTTTCCATTGTTTCCCCATCTATTAGCCATGAAGTGATGGGACTGGATGCCATGGTCTTCATTTTTTGAATGTTGCATTTTAGCTAGCTATTTCACTCTTCTCTTTCACTTTCATCAAGAAGCTCTTTAATTCCTCTTCACTTTCTGCTTAAGGGTGGTGTCATCTGCATATCTGAGGTTAATGATATTTCTCCTGGCAATCTTGATTTCAGCTTGTGCTTCATCCAGCCCAGCATTTTGCATGATGTACTCTGCATATAACTTAAATAAGCAGGATGACAATATACAGCCCTGATGTACTCCTTTCCCGATTTTGAACCAGTCTGTTGTTCCATGTCTGATTATAACTAGCTTCTTGGCCTGCATATAGGTTTCTCAGGAGGCCGGTAAGGTGGTCTATTATTCCCATCTCTTTAAGAATTTTCCACATTTTGTTGTGATCTACACAGTCAAATGCTTTATGATAGTCAATGAAGCAGAAGTAGATGTTTTTCTGGAATTCTCTAGCTTTTTCTATCATCCAACAGATGCTAGCAATTTGATCTCTGGTTCCTCTGACTTTTCTAGCTTGTACATCTGGAAGTTCTCGGTTCACATACTGCCGAGGCCTATCTTGAAGGATTTTGATCATTGATTTGCTAGCATGTGAAATGAGTGCAATTGTGCAGTAGTTTGAACATTATTTGGCATTGCCCTAGTTTGGGATTGGATTGAAAAGTCCTAGGGTTCCTCCTAGCATATCATTGAGCATGAAGATTGTCTTGGGGAACCCCAATCCAAGTATTTGAATACTACATTTGTGTGTGTGTGTGTGTGTGTGTGTGTGTGTGTGTGTGTGGTTTAAACAGATTGACTGAACCAGGGTTCTCACTGTAGAAGAAAAATCATACAAATGTGGAATATGTGTAAACAAGAAAGAACCTTTGGAATGGGCTGAAATTGGAGGTATCCGTATTGCAGAAGGAAATGGCAACCTATTCCAGTACTCTTATTTGGAAAATCCCATGGAGAGAGGAGACTGGCAGGCTGCAGTCCATGAGGTCGCAAAGAGTTGGACATGACTTAGTGACTAAAAACAACAATGAGAAATTATGATTTTATGTAAATATATATCTACCTGTCCACCTATGCAGATGGGGAAACAATGGAAACAGTGTCAGACTTTATTTATTTATTTTTGGCTCCAAATCACTGCAGATGGTGATCACAGCCATGAAATTAAAAGACGCTTACTCCTTGGAAGGAAAGTTATGACCAACCTAGATAGCATATTAAAAAGCAGAGACATTACTTTGCCAACAAAGGTCCGTCAAGTCAAGGCTATGGCTTTTCTTGTAGTCATGTATGGATGTGAAAGTTGGACTGTGAAGAAAGCTGAGCACTGAAGAATTGAGGCTTTTGAACTGTGGTGTTGGAGAAGACTCTTGAGAGACCCTCGGACTGCAATGAGACCCAACCAGTCCATCCTAACGGAGATCCGTCCTGGGTGCTCACTGGAAGAACTGATGTTGAAGCTGAAACTCTAATACTTTGGCCACCTCATGCTAAGAGTTGACTCATTGGAAAAGACCCTGATGCTGGGAAGGATTGGGGGCAGGAGGAGAAGGGGACGACAGGATGAGATGGCTGGATGGTATCACCAACTCGATGGACATTAGTTTGGGTAAACTCCAGGAGTTGGTGATGGACAGGGAGGCCTGTCATTCTGTGGTTCACGGGGTCTCAAAGAATTGAACATGACTGAGTGACTGAACTGAACTGAACTATCCACCTATGCATAAATATGTACGTGTAAATGCACGTGCATATGTAATGTGTATTAACATGCATATATTTCCTATGCCTAGCAATGAAACAACCTGGAAGCAAAGGCACCCTACTAACAATGGACACATTACCACCTAAATCTTAGTTTCCAATAGGAATTTTAAAGACAGTAAGGATCCTATGGGAGATATCTGTTTCCTAGACTAGAGCAGTATAGGTCAAAGTGAACACTGAACCAATATCTTAAGCTGGAGGCATGGTAAAGTGACAGAGAAGTCAGCTCGAAAAGTCTTTTGCTAGCCAAATTTGTGCAATCTTAGCACTAAAATGATTATACTAATGAATCAAACAATTGGGAAATTATAAAAATATATGAGTCTAACCCATTTGTAAACAGATAAATAAAGAGAATGCCAAAGGCTGACTTGTGAATGTGAAATAATGGGACACTCTTCATTTGGTAACTATCCCAATAAAGATTGATTAAGGAAAAAATAGATGCCAATTTTATAATGAAGCTTTAAAGAAGAGCAGGATATTTACATGATCTTAAAGATTCATCCAACAGATAGCATATGTTACAAGGGAAAAATCATTACCATAGAATGAAGTTTGGTTGTAGGTAATTAGATGAGCAGTTAGAACCATAACTTGACTGCGTGCTCAAAATTAACATCTTTAGTATAGTACAGTTGGAATTCATCTGTCTCTGGATGAGATGCCATTGAAGAAATGTGACATCATTTTCACAGAATTCTGCTGGAGATGCATGACTTTAATCATGCATGACAAAATATAAAGTAAGACCCAAATCAATAATCGATTTTTTTTAAAGGTAGGTTATTATGCACTTCAAAGATGTCAATATTATAAAAAAAAAAAAATGCTGTAAAATGTTCCAGAAAAGGGAATTAAAGAGAATTAATTAAAAGTACTGGATCCTGTACTAGAGGGATAATACGCCACAAAGTGAATTGGGCCAACTGAAAATAAATGCTATACACATGGTTTATAAAATTATAAGTTCAATGGAAAATTTACTGAAATTGAAAATGTTACTATGATTATTATCCCAAAAAAAGGCAATGCCAAAGAATGCTCAAACTACCGCACAATTGCACTCATCTCACACGCTAGTAAAGTAATGCTCACATTTCTCCAAGCCAGGCTTCAGCAATACCTGAACCGTGAACTTCCTAATGTTCAAGCTGGTTTTAGAAAAAGCAGAGGAACCACAGATCAAATTGGCAAAATCTGCTGAATCATAAAGAAGCAAGAGAGTTCGAGAGCGACATCTATTTCTGCTTTATTGACTATGCCAAAGCCTTTGACTGGGTGGATCACAATAAACTGTGGAAAATTCTGAAAGAGATGGGAATACCAGACCACCAGACCTGCCTCTTGAGAAACCTGTATGTAGGTCAGGAAGCAACAGTTAGAACTGGACATGGAACAACAGACTGGTTCCAAATAGGAAAAGGAGTATGTCAAGGCTGTATATTGTCACCCTGCTTATTTAACTTATCTGCAGAGTACACCATGAGAAATACTGGGCTGGAAGAAGCACAAGCTGGAATCAAGATTGCTGGGAGAAATATCAATAACCTCAGATACGCATAAGACACCACCCTTATGGCAGAAAGTAAAGAAGAACTAGAGAGCCTCTTGATGAAAGTGAGAGAGGAGAGTGAAAAAATTGGCCTAAAGCTCAACATTCAGAAAACTAAGATCATGGCATCTGGTCTTTAGACTTAATGGGAAATAGATGGGGAAACAGTGAAAACAGTGTCAGATTTTATTTATTTATTTATTTTGATTCCAAATCACAGCAGCTGGTAATTGCAGCCATGAAATTAAAAGATGCTTACTCCTTGGAAAGAAAGTTATGACCAACTTAGACAGCATATTAAAAAGCAGAGACATTACTTTGCCAACAAAAGTCCGTCTAGTCAAGGCTGTGGTTTTTCCAGTAGTCATGTATGGATATGAGAGTTGGAATGTGAAGAAAGCTGAGTGCCGAAGAATTGATGCTTTTGAACTGTGGTGTTGGAGAAGACTCTTGAGAGTCCCTTGGACTGCAAGGAGATCCAACCAGTCCATCCTAAAGGACATCAGTCCTGGGTGTTCATTGGAAGGACTGCTGTTGAAGCTGAAGCTCCAATACTTTGGCCACCTGATGCAAAGGGTTAACTCATAGGAAAAGATCCTAATGCTGGGAAGGATTGGGGGCAGGAGGAGAAGAGGACGGCAGAGGATGAGATGGCTGGATGGCATCACTGACTCGATGGACATGGGTTTGGGTAGACTCCCTCTAAGCTGCTTTCTTTAGATGATATTCTTAGCTGCAATGGGGAGCTAAGAATTTCATTCACCAGAATTTGCCTGCCTTCCCCAACAAGGCTCCATATAGCCTTCCTTAGATTTCCATTCTAGCCTTTAAAAATTCTCAAAATCTGGAAATACTTCCTTGTGTCTACCTGAATAAAATAAACCTGAAACTCCTTTTTTCCTTCAATCAATATGTGTACAGACTACTTAAAATCCTCTGAATAAGATTATACATGTTCATTGACAAGAAATTACCTCTTCACTTCTCTTTCAGAAATTGGAAATGTTTTAAACCATAAGATATAATTTTAGTAACTAAAATTGGAATTGTATACATATAAATATCAATATAAATTAGAGCAAATTTTCAGAAAACAATCATTACAAAAGATCTTAACTTTAAAAATCAAAACATGTTAAGATTATACATGTAAAGCTGTAGGTAGGTATACATTAAAAAAAATCAAATCTTCCTTTACTCTTCCAAGTATGACTTAAAGTTGAATACTGATTTGAAAAGGCGCACATTAAAAAAAAAAAAACTTAAAAGAGACATGTGTACTCCAATGTTCATCGCAGCACTATTTATAATAGCCAGGACATGGAAGCAACCTAGATGCCCATCAGCAGACGAATGGATAAGGAAGCTGTGGTAAATATACACAATGGAATATTACTCAGCCATTAAAAAGAATACATTCGAATCAGTTCTAATGAGGTGGATGAAACTGGAGCCTATTATACTGAGTGAAGTAAGCCAGAAAGAAACACACCAATACAGTATACTAGCACATATATATGGTATTTAGTCAATTGGTAAAGATAACCCTGTATGCGAGACATCAAAAGAGACACAGATAAATAGAACAGTATTATGGACTCTATGGGAGAGGGCGAGGGTAGGATGATATGGGAGAATGGCATGGAAGCATGTAAATTATCATATGTGAAATGAATCGCCAGTCCAGGTTCAATGCATGATACAGGATACTTGGGGCTGGTGCACCAGGATGACCTGGAGGGATGGGATGGGGAAGGAGGTGGGAGGGGGGTTCTGGTGGGGGAAAACATGTACACCCATGGTGGATTCATGTCAATGTATGGCAAAACAAATACAATATTGTAAAGTTAAAAAATAGAAAATAAACTAATAAAAATATTTAAAATATTTTTATTTCATTTATTACTTTTTGGCTGTACTGAGTGTTTATTGCTGTATGAGTTTTTCTCTAGTTGTGGAGAGCAGGGTCTACTCTCTAGTTCCAGTGATGGACTTCTCTTGCTGCAGAGCATGGACTCTAGGGCACTCAGGCTTCAGTAGCTGTCCACATGGGCTCAATAGCTGTGGCTCTTGGGTTCTAGAGTACAGGCTCAACAGTTGTGGTGCACTGGCTTAGCTGCTCTGTGGCATGCCCGATCTTCCCGGATGAAGGATTGAACCCATATATCCTGCATGGGCAACAAGATTCTTTACCAGTGAGACACCAGGAAAGCCTGAAAAGGCATGCCTTTAAAGATAAATTAAAATAAGGAAAGAAAAGAAGAACAATTTTCCCATCACAGTTAATAACTTTTATACATTTTCTCTTCTAGGTTGAGTTCATTTCAGTCACTCAGTTGTATCTGACTCTTTGCAACCCCATGGACTGCAGCACACCAGGCTTCCCTGTCCATCACCAACTCCCAGAGCTCGCTCAAACTCATGTCCATTGAGTCAGTGATGCCATCCAACCATCTCATCCTCTGTCATCCCCTTCTCATCCTGCCTTCATTTTTTCCCAGTATCAGGGTCTTTTCCAATGAATCAGGTCTTTACATCAGGTGGCCAAAGTTTTGCAGCTTCAGCTTCAGCATCAGTCCTTCCAATGAATGTTCAGGACTGATTTCCTTTAGGATTGGCTGGTTTAATCTCTTTGAAGTCCAAGGGACTCTCAAGAGTCTTCAACAACACCATAGTTCAAATGCATCAATTCTTCAGTACTCAGCTTTCTCTATGGTCCAACTCTCACATTTTCTCTTCTAGGTCTGTGTGCTATTTAAGCATGTGAAAATCATTCTCTTGGGAGATTACAAATGACATACATCCACTACCTTGTGTAAAATAGATAGCTAGCACTAAGTAGCTCTATAGCACAGGGAGCTCAATTCACTGCTCTGTGATGATCTGGGGGGTGAGATGCAGGAGGGAGGGAGGCTCAAACGAGAGGGGATATATATATATACACAGCATATTGTTGATTAACTTTGTTGTACTCCAGAAACTAAGACAACATTGTAAAGCAATTATTCAATTAAAAATTTTTAATTATTTTAATTATACCAATTAAAAAAAAGAAAAAGAAAAAAAAAGATTCTTCTGGCCATTGTGGCAGATACTGTATGAATAGCACAGCTTCAGACCTGGCATACTGCAGTACATGGGATTGCAGAGTTGGACACAATTTAGTAACTGAACAACAGCAACAACAAAAACAATAGCTTCTTAATTAACTATTTTTAAAGAAAATTAAAGCTTTTAGAAGACTCAAATTAAAAGAAAAATATGTATATGTGAGTTGAGAGGATGACATCAGCTTTCTAAATGTGATCTCTTACACCAGTATACATGCCTAGTTCTATTTAGCTTTTAGAATAGTGTAGATTTAATGTATCTGCTATTTGTTGTATTACTTGTATATATTTCAAGGAACTGACTCATTGGAAAAGACTCTGATGCTGGGAAAGATTGAAGGCAGGAGGAAAAGGGAATGACAGAGGATGAGCTGGTTGGATGGCATAACCGACTCAATGGACATGAGTTTGCGCAAGCTCCGGGAGTTGGTGATGGACAGGGAAGCCTGGTGTGCTGCAGTCCAAGGGGTTGCAAAGAGTCAGACACAACTGAACTGAACTATTTGTTGTTGTTCAGTACCTTGTTGTTCATGTCTGATTTTTGCTGTGTTTCATTTGTCCATTTTGATATTGTTCATTTTATTTTCTACATAATTATTATAGGTCATTGTGATTTGGAAGTAATGCTTTGCTAGCATGTCAGATCACTCCGAATTCTAGTTTAACTCTTTTAGACTTTAGCAGTCCTCTAGAAGTTAACATAGTTTCTTGTGTAGTTTAAATATTCAGGGAATATTTATTGAAGACGCAAAAAGTCGGACACGACTGAGAGACTGAACTGAACAAAACTGCAGGATGTTGTGCTATGGGGCTTATAGAACAAAGAAGATAACATCTATTCACTCAAGAAATCTCCTAGGAAAACAACCAGGCTACAGTAAATAAATCAGAATTTTTAGTGTACAATTCATATGTTCATTAAAAAATTAAAGCAGAAGATAAGGAAGAAAATTTTTAAAAATCACTCTAAATTCCACCATTTAAAGTAATCACTGACAAAATTTTGGAGATCATGCTTTCAAACGTCAATTCTCTGTCTCTGTCTCTCTCTGTTTCCATATATCTGTATATGTCTCCACCTTCTACACAAATTCACACACACAGTTATCCAAGTACGATTTTATACAAATTGTATCACACTACATAAATTATGCGTTTTGCACTGCCAACGTTCTTATATAGCTTATCAATATCAAATATATTTAATTATTTATAAAACCTAATTATATAACTATATCCAAATTCATGTTATGAATACCTTATCAATGCTAATCAGTAGAAACTTAGGCTTCTATCATTTTTTCCTATGATTTTTTGCTGTGACAAATTTCTTCATACATAAATATTTTCACAACTATTCAATTATCCCCTAATATAAATTCCTTAAAGATTATTGTTGAGTCAAATGGAACCTATTTTTAAACATCATAATATTAAAATACTTTTAGAGTATACATTCCATACTTCTTGACCAATGCTCATTATTCATATCATTTTAATGTTTGACAATAGGGCATATCATTTTACTTTTTCCCTTTTTTACGCTCATGTGCACAGCTCCAGTTGATTTGGTGTCAGATCTACAGTTTAAGCAAAAGTAGAGATGAAATATTTATCTAATTCTGTCAGTAGGTATTGAAGATTTAGTCCCTAACCCATATGGATTAGAAGAGTAACTAGAAATATGCATTTTTCATCATCACTCATTTATTTGATTGTGTGTTAATGTATTTTTAATGTATGTTAACTTATAAATATTTTCAGTTCAGTTAATTTGCTCAGTCATGTCTGACTCTTTCTGACTACATGGACTACAGCACGCCAGGCTTCCCTGTCCATGACCAACTCCCAGAGCGTGCAAAAACTCATGTCCATTAAGTAGGTGTTTTCCATCCAGTCATCTCATCCTCTGTTGTCCCCTTCTCCTCCAGCCTTCATTCTTCCCAGCATCAGGGTCTTTTCCAAAGAGTCAATTCTTCATACCAGGTGGCCAAAGTATTGGAGTTTCAGCTTCAGCATCAGTCCTTCCAATGAATATTCAGGACTGAAAGGAAATGCCAAAGAATGCTTGAACTAGCGCACAATTGCACTCATCTCACACGCTAGTAAAGTAATGCTCAAAATTCTCCAAGCCAGGCTTCAGCAATACGTGAACCGTGAACTTCCAGGTGTTCAAGCTGGTTTTAGAAAAGGCAGAGGAACCAGAGATCAAATTACTAATATCAGCTGGGTCATTGAAAAAGCAAGAGAGTTCCAGAAAAACATCTATTTCTGCTTTATTGACTATGCCAAAGCCCTTGACTGTGTGGATCACAATAAACTGTGGAAAATTCTGAAAGAGATGGGAATACCAGACCATCTGACCTGCCTTTTGAGAAACCTGTATGAAGGTCCGGAAGCAACAGTTAGAACTGGACATGGAACAACAGACTGGTTCCAAATAGGAAAAGGAGTACGTCAAGGTTGTATAGTGTCACCCTGCTTATTTAACTTATATGCAGAGTACATCATGAGAAACGCTGGGCTGGAAGAAACACAAGCTGGAATCAAGATTGCCAGGAGAAATATCAATAATCTCAGATATGCAGATGACACCACCCTTATGGCAGAAAGAAAGGAAGAACTAAAGAGCCTCTTGATGAAAGTGAAAGAGGAGAGTGAAAAAGTTGGCTTAAAGCTCAACGTTCAGAAAACTAAGATCATGGCATCTGGTCCCATCACTTCATGGGAAATAGATGGGGAAACAGTGGAAACAGTGACAGACTTTATTTTTTGGGGGCTCCAAAATCACTGCAGATGGTGATTACAGCCATGAAATTAAAAGATGCTTACTCCTTGGAAGGAAGGTTATGACCAACCTAGATAGCATATTTAAAAGCAGAGACGTTACTTTGCCAGCAAAGGTCGGTCTAGTCAAGGCTATGGTTTTTCCAGTGGTCATGTATGGATGTGAGAGTTGGACGGTGAAGAAAGCTGAGTGCCGAAGAATTGATGCTTTTGAACTGTGGTGTTGGAGAAGACTCTTGAGAGTCCCTTGGACTGCAAGAAGATCCAACCAGTCCATCTTAAAGCAGATCAGTCCTGGGTGTGCATTGGAAGGACTGATGTTGAAGCTGAAACTCCAATACTTTGGCCATCTCATGCGAAGTGTTGAAAAGACCCTAACGGACCCATTGGAAAAGATCCTAATGCTGGGAAGGATTGGGGGCAGGAGGAGAAGGGGAAGACAGAGGATGAGATGGCTGGATGGCATCACTGACTCGATGGACGTGGGTTTGGGTAGACTTCGGGAGTCGTGATGGGCAGGGAGGCTTGGTGTGTTGCTATTCATGGGGTCAAAAAGAGTCAGACATGACTGAGCGACTGAACTGAACTGAAATGAGCTGAACTGATTTCCTTTAGGATTGACTGGTTTGATCTCCTTGAAGTGCAAGGGACTCTCAAGAGTCTTTTCCAACACCACAGTTGAAAGCATCAATTCTTTGGTGCTCAACTTTCTTTAAGGTTCAACTGTCACATGCATACATGACTACTGGAAAAAAAAAAACAACAACATAGCTTTGACTAGATGGACCTTTGTCGGTAAAGTGATGTCTCTTTTTTTTAATATGTCGTCTAGGTTTGTCATAGTTTTGCTTCCAAGGAAAAGGTGTCATAGTTTTGCTTCCAAGGTGACTTCATGGCTGCAGTCACCATCTTCAGTGATTTTGGAGCCAAAGAAAATAAAGTTTGTCACTGTCTCCATTGTTTCCCCATCTATTTGCCATGAAGTGATGGGACCACTTGAATGTTTGGTTTCAAGCCAGCTTTTTCAATCTCCTCTTTCACTTTCATCAAGAGGCTCTTTAGTTCCTCTTTCCTTTCTGCCATAAGTGTGGTGCTATCTGCATATCTGAGGTTACTGATATTTCTCCCTGAAATCTTGATCCTGGCTTGTGTTTCATCCAGCCTGGTATTTCACATGGTATACTTCTACATATAAGTTAAATAAGCAAGATGACAATATACAGCCTTGATGTACTCCTTTCCAAATTTGGAACCAGTCTGTTCCATGTCTAGTTATAGCTGTTGCTTCTTGACCTGCATACACATTTCTAAGGAGACATGTAAGATGGTCTGGTATTCTGTCTCTTTAAGAATTTTCCACCGTTTTGTGATACACACAGTCAAAAGCTTTAGCATAATCTATGAAACAAAAGTAGATGTTATTCTAGAATTATCTTCTTTTTATATGATCCAATGGATATTGGCAATTTGATTTCTGGTTCCTCTGCCTTTTCTGAATCCAGGTTGATCATCTGGAAATTCTCTGTTCACATACTGCTAAAGGTAAACTTGGAGAATTTTGAGCATTACTTTGCCAGTGTGTGAGATGAGTGCAATTGTGTGGTAGTTTGAACATTCTTTCACATTGCCTTTCTTTGGGATTGAAATGAAAATTTATCTTTTGAGTCCTTTGGCCATTGCTGAATTTCCAAAACTTGTTGGCACAATGAGTGCAGCACTTTAACAGCATCAGCTTTAGAATTCAAAAGACCTCAGCTGGAATTGCATCATCTCCACTAGCTTTGTAGTGATTCTTCCTAAAAGGCCCACTTCACTTCCCAGTCCAGGATAACGATCTAGGTGAGTGATCACACCATTGTGGTTATCTGAGTCATTAACATCTTTTTTTGTATAGTTCTACTGTGTATTCTTGCCATCTCTTCTTTTTTTTTTTTTTTTTTTTTTATAAATTTATTTATTTTACTTGGGGGCTAATTACTTTACAATATTGTAATAGATTTTGCCATACATTGACAAGAATCAGCCATGGGTTTACATGTGTTCCCCTTCCCGAACCCCCCACCCACCTCCCTCCCCCTCCCATCCCTCTGGATCATCCCACTGCCCCGGCCCCGAGCCCTTGTCACATGCATCGAACATGGAATGGTGCTCTGTTTCACATATGACAATACACATGTCTCAATGCCATTCTCCCAGAACGGCCCACCCTCACCTTCTCCCTCAGAGTCCATAAAATTGTTCCATGCATCTGTGTCTCTCATTCTGTCCCGCATATAGGGTTATCGTTACCATCTTTCAGATTCCATATATATGCATTAGTATACTGTATTGTTGTTTTTCTTTCTGGCTTACTTCACTCTGTATAATGGGCTCCAGTTTCATCCATCTCAGTAGAACCGGTTCAAATGTATTTTTTTTAATGGCTGAGTAATATTCCATTGTGTATATGTACCACAGCTTCATTATCCATTCATCTGCTGATGGACATCTAGGTTGCTTCCATGTCCTGGCTATTGTAAACAGTGCTGCGATGAACATTGGGGTACACGCGTCTCTTTCAATTCTGGTTTCCTCGGTGTATATGCCCAGCAGTGGGATTGCTGGGTCATATGGCAGTTCTATTCCCAGTTTTTTAAGGAATCTCCACACTGTTCTCCATAGTGGCTGTACTAGTTTGCATTCCCACCAACAGTGTAAGAGGGTTCCCTTTTCTCCACACCCTCTCCAGCATTTATTGCTTGTAGACTTTTGGATAGCAGCCATTCTGACTGGTGTGAAATGATACCTCATTGTGGTTTTGATTTGCATTTCTCTAATAATGAGTGATGTTGAGCATCTTTTCATGTGTTTGTTAGCCATCTGTATGTCTTCTTTGGAGAAATGTCTGTTTAGTTCTTTGGCCCATTTTTTGATTGGGTCATTTATTTTTCGGGAATTCAGCTGCAGAAGTTGCTTGTATATTTTTGAGATTAATTGTTTGTCTGTTGCTTCATTTGCTATTATTTTCTCCCATTCTGAAGGCTGTCTTTTCACCTTGTTTATAGTTTCCTTTGTTGTGCAAAAGCTTTTAATTTTAATTAGGTCCCATTTGTTTATTTTTGCTTTTATTTCCAATATTCTGGGAGGTGGGTCATGGAGGATCCTGCTGTGATTTATGTCGGAGAGTGTTTTGCCTATGTTTTCCTCTAGGAGTTTTATTGTTTCTGGTCTTACGTTTAGATCTTTAATCCATTTTGAGTTTATTTTTGTGTACGGTGTTAGGAAGTGTTCTAGTTTCATTCTTTTACAAGTGGTTGACCAGTTTTCCCAGCACCACTTGTTAAAGAGATTGTCTTTTCTCCATTGTATATTCTGGCCTCCTTTGTCGAAGATAAGGTGTCCATATGTGCGTGGGTTTATCTCTGGGCTTTCTATTTTGTTCCATTGATCTATATTTCTATCTTTGTGCCAGTACCATACTGTCTTGATGACTGTGGCTTTGTAGTAGAGTCTGAAGTCAGGCAGGTTGATTCCTCCAGTTCCATTCTTCTTCCTCAAGATTGCTTTGGCTATTCGAGGTTTCTTATATTTCCATACAAATTGTGAGATGATTTGTTCTAGTTCTGTGAAAAATACCATTGGTAGCTTGATAGGGATTGCATTGAATCTGTAGATTGCTTTGGGTAGAATACTCATTTTCACTATATTAATTCTTCCAATCCATGAACACGGTATATTTCTCCATCTGTTTGTGTCCTCTTTGATTTCTTTCATCAGTGTTTTATAGTTTTCTATATATAAGTCTTTTGTTTCTTTAGGTAGATATATTCCTAAGTATTTTATTCTTTTTGATGCAATGGTGAATGGTATTGTTTCCTTAATTTCTCTTTCTGTTTTCTCATTATTGGAGTATAGGAATGCAAGGGATTTCTGTGTGTTAATTTTATATCCTGCAACTTTACTATATTCATTGATCAACTCTAGTAATTTTCTAGTAGAGTCTTTAGGGTTTTCTATGTAGAGGATCATGTCATCTGCAAACAGTGAGAGTTTTACTTCTTCTTTTCCTATCTGTATTCCTTTTATTTCTTTTTCAGCTCTGATTGCTGTGGCCAAAACTTCCAAAACTATGTTGAATAGTAGTGGTGAAAGTGGGCATCCTTGCCTTGTTCCTGACTTTAGGGGAAATGCTTTCAATTTTTCACCATTGAGGATAATGTTTGCTGTGGGTTTGTCATATATAGCTTTTATTATGTTGAGATATGTTCCTTCTATTCCTGCTTTCTGGAGGGTTTTAATCATAAATGGATGCTGAATTTTGTCAAAGGCTTTTTCTGCATCTATTGAGATAACCATATGGTTTTTTTCTTTCAATTTGTTAATGTGGTGTATTACATTGATTGATTTGCGGATGTTAAAAAAACCTTGCATTCCTGGGATAAAGCCCACTTGGTCATGATGTATGATCTTTTTAATATGATGTTGGATTCTGTTTGCTAGAATTTTATTAAGGATTTTTGCATCTATGTTCATCAGTGATATTGGCCTGTAGTTTTCCTTTTTTGTGACATCTTTGTCTAGTTTTGGAATTAGGGTGATGGTGGCCTCATAGAATGAGTTTGGAAGTTTACCATCTTCTGCAATTTTCTGGAAGAGTTTGAGCAGGATAGGTGTTAGCTCTTCTCTAAATTTTTGGTAGAATTCCGCTGTGAAGCCGTCTGGTCCTGGGCTTTTGTTTGCTGGAAGATTTCTGATTACACTTTCGATTTCCGTGCTTGTGATGGGTCTGTTAAGATCTTCTATTTCTTCCTGGTTCAGTTTTGGAAAGTTATACTTTTCTAAGAATTTGTCCATTTCTTCCAAGTTGTCCATTTTATTGGCATATAGCTGTTGGTAGTAGTCTCTTATGATCCTTTGTATTTCTGTGGAATCTGTTGTGATCTCTCCATTTTCATTTCTAATTTTGTTGATCTGATTCTTCTCCCTTTGTTTCTTGATGAGTCTGGCTAATGGCTTATCAATTTTGTTTATCTTCTCGAAAAACCAGCTTTTAGTTTTGTTGATTTTTGCTATGGTCTCTTTTGTTTCTTTTGCATTTATTTCTGCCCTAATTTTTAAGATTTCTTTCCTTCTACTGACCCTGGGGTTTTTCATTTCTTCCTTCTCTAGTTGCTTTAGGTGTAGAGTTAGTTGATTTATTTGATTTTTTTCTTGTTTCTTGAGGTACGCCTGTATTGCTATGAACCTTCCCCTTAGTATTGCTTTTACAGTGTCCCATAGGTTTTGGGTTGTTGTGTTTTCATTTTCATTCGTTTCTATGCATAATTTTATTTCTTTTTTGATTTCTTCTGTGATTTGTTGGTTATTCAGAAGCGTGTTGTTTAGCCTCCATATGTTGGAACTTTTAATAGTTTTTTTCCTGTTATTGAGGTCTAATCTTACTGCATTGTGGTCAGAGAAGATGGCTGGGATGATTTCAATTTTTTTGAATTTACCAAGGCTAGATTTATGGCCCAGGATGTGATCTATCCTGGAGAAAGTTCCATGTGCACTTGAGAAAAAGGTAAAATTGATTGTTTTGGGGTGGAAACTCCTGTAAATATCAATTAAATCTAATTTGTCTATTGTATCATTTAAAGTTTGTGTTTCCTTGTTAATTTTCTGTTTAGTTGATCTATCCATATGCGTGAGTGGAGTATTAAAGTCTCCCACTATTATTGTGTTATTGTTAATTTCCCCTTTCATACTTGTTAGTTTTTGCCTTATATATTGTGGTGCTCCTATGTTGGGTGCATATATATTTATGATTGTTACGTCTTCTTCTTGAATTGATCCTTTGATCTTTATGTAGTGTCCTTCTTTGTCCCTTTTCACATCCTTTATTTTAAAGTCTATTTTATCTGAAATGAGTATTGCGACTCCTGCTTTCTTTTGGTCTCCGTTTGCATGGAATATGTTTTTCCACCCTTTCACTTTCAGCCTGTGTGTGTCCCTAGTTTTGAGGTGGGTCTCTTGTAGACAGCATATATAGGGGTCTTGTTTTTGTATCCATTCAGCAACCCTTTGCCTTTTGGTTGGGGCATTCAACCCATTTACATTTAAGGTAATTATTGATAAGTATGATCCCGTTGCCATTTACTTTGTTGTTTTGAGTTCGTGTTGAAACATCCTTTCTGTGTTTCCTGTTTAGAGAAGAT
This sequence comes from Giraffa tippelskirchi, assembly GCF_054371585.1. Lineage (NCBI taxonomy): Eukaryota > Metazoa > Chordata > Mammalia > Artiodactyla > Giraffidae > Giraffa > Giraffa tippelskirchi. Next base: position 69,643,593 of record NC_137289.1, read on the forward strand.
CCTTTAGCATTTGCTGGAGAGCTGGTTTGGTGGTGCTGAATTCCCTCAGCTCTTGCTTGTCTGTAAAGCTTTTGAATTCTCCTTCATATCTGAATGAGATCCTTGCTGGGTACAGTAATCTGGGTTGTAGATTATTCTCTTTCATTACTTTAAGTATGTCCTGCCATTCCCTTCTAGCCTGAAGGGTTTCTATTGAAAGATCAGCTGTTATCCTTATGGGGATCCCCTTGTGTGTTATTTGTTGTTTTTCCCTTGCTGCTTTTAATATTTGTTCTTTGTGTTTGATCTTTGTTAATTTGATTAATATGTGTCTTGGGGTGTTTCTCCTTGGGTTTATCCTGTTTGGAACTCTCTGGGTTTCTTGGACTTCTGTGACTATTTCTTTCCTCAATTTAGGGAAATTCTCAACTATTATCTCCTCGAGTATTTTTTCATGGCCTTTCCTTTTATCTTCTTCTTCTGGGACTCCTATGATTCGAATGTTGGGGCGTTTCATATTGTCCCAGAGGTCCCGGAGGTTTTCCTCATTTCTTTTGATTCTTTTTTCTTTTTTCCTCTCTGCTTCGTTTATTTCCATCATTCTATCTTCTACCTCACTTATCCTATCTTCTGCCTCCGTTATTCTACTGTTGGTTCCCTCCAGAGTGTCTTTTATCTCCTTTATTTCATTATTCATTCTATATTGATTCCTTTTTATTTCTTCTAAGTCCTTGATAAACATTTCTTGCATCTTCTCAATCTTTGTCTCCAGGCTATTTATCTGTAACTCCATTTTGCTTTCAAGATTTTGGATCATTTTTATTATCCTTATTCTAAATTCTTTTTCGGATAGATTCCCTATCTCCTCCTCTTTTGTTTGGCTTTGTGGGCATTTCTCATTTTCCTTTACTTGCTGAGTATTTCTCTGCCTTTTCATCTTGTTTAGATTGCTGTGTTAGGCGTGGCCCTTCTGTATTCTGGTAGTATGAAGTTCCTCTTTGTTGTGGAGGTTCCTCACTGCGGTTGGGGTTGGACAGGTGGCTTGTCAAGGTTTCCTGGTTGGGGGAGCTTGTGTCGGTGTTCTGGTGGGTGGAGCTGGATTTCTGCTCTCTTGAGTGTAATGGAGTGACCAGTATTAATTTTTGAGATGTCTATGGATTTGGTGTGCCTCTGGGCAGCCTGTATATTGATGCTCAGGTCTATGTTCCTGCGTTGCTGGAGAATTTGCGTGGTATGTCTTGCTCTGGAACTTATTATCTCTTGGGTGGAGCTTGGTTTCAGTGAATTTATGGAGGCTATTGGATGGTCTCTTATTAATTAATGTTTCCCCTGGCTTTCAGTCTTATTCTTGCAGTAGCCTCAAGACTTCTCCTTCCATACAGCCTCAATAATAAAACTTTTAGGTTAATGGTGAAAAGATTCTCCACAGTGAGGGATACCCAGAAAGGTTCACTGAGTTACATGGAGAGATGTGGTGGGGGGGGTGGGTTGTAGTGACCAGGAGGGGAAGAGGGGAATTCAAATGTGGAGAGAGCAATCTAGCCAGTAAGCACTTCCCTCTGTGCTTTCCACAGTTTGGAACCCTCAGAGTGATTCACAGAGATACATAGAGAGGGGGGAGGAAGGTAACAGAGGTGAGCATGAGTAGAAAGGGAGGAATTAAGAGGGGAGAGAGAGATATGGGCAGTATCCTGTTCCTGAAGTGTTCTCCGGTACCCAGAACACCCTCAGAGATTCACAGAATTGGGTTGAGAAGAGAAGGAGGAGGGTGGGAGATAGAGGTTCCCTGGGGGAGAAGAAAGAGCATCAATAGGGGGACAGAGTGATCAGGCCAGTGATCACACTCCTGAGTAAAAATGGGTCCTAAAGATTGGGTTCTTAAATGTACAAAGTTGATATCAAATATGTAAAACACAGATTAAAAATCTAGAGTAGAGGTTAGACTCTTATAAAACTTACAATCTAAAAAAAAAAAAAAAAAAAGAAAAGAAAAAAGGGAACAGTGTAAAAAGAAAAAAAACCAGTAAAACAGTAAAAGAAGAAACAGTAAAAAAATGTAGAACAGGAAAAAAACATTAAAAAAAAAAAAACACAAAAGGTATAAGATATATGTATGTAGTTTGCTTCAAAAATAGGGTTTTTTTTTTTTTTTGCAAGTTAACAGTGGGTTATGAAAATGAAACTTAAAGGTGTAATAGAGGACTTGAAGAAAAAGGAAAGAAGAGAAAAAAAAATTTTTTAATTAAAAAAAAATTAAAAAAAATAATAATAGTAAAAAATATATATATCCCGGACTTTCTCTGGAGCTGTTGTGAGCAGTGTGGGATCTGCTCAGTTTTAGATAGATCCTTATTCCTGCTTATACTTTTCAAGATCTGTAGGTCCTTTTTAATGCAGTCGGTATTAGCTACAGGGATCTTAATCTGTTGGCCTGTCCCTTCCAAAGCACTTCCCTCTGTTTATTTGGCTTCTGTTTGGAGATCTCTTCAGTATCTAATTTCCGCCCTGCATCAAAGCGGTGGAGGTGATCTCTTTAGGTTCGCTTGTTCAATCGTGCTGTGGGGAGGAAGGAACACTGCAATTCTGGCGTGTGTGTGGTAAGCTCGCAGTGTCTCGGCCGCACTGGGTTCGCCCCCGCTCACGGCGTGTGTGCTTTCCCCGTCTACCCTGCTCAGGCTTCAGGTTACTCGGCCGGGGAGCGGGCCCTGAGCTGCGTGCACTTCCCAGGACTAAGCCGCTCAGGTTCAGGCTCCCGGTTACTCCACAAAGGCGCAGACTCGATTTTGCCTGCGGCTTGTGCCGTTCCCGGTCGGAGCTGCCCAGGCGGCCAGGAGTTTGGCGAGGGCGCTGTCCCCTGTTGGGGCGGTGCGGCTTATCACCTCCCTGGTCCCCGCCTCGGTTTACGGGCGCGCCCGGCTCCGGTGTGCTTTGTGTCGGTTCTGGGGAGCTGGTCTCTGGCTGCGACCCTCCCGGCTGCTGTCGACCCTCCGGGATCTCAGGCAGTCTTTGCTTAAAAAACTGGGAGCCTGTTTGCAGTTTGGTAGGGGGTGCCCTCTCTGGAGCCGAGTTTGCCCCTTTCCGGCTCTGGCGGGCCCCGCCTGCCCGCTGTGTCCGGCGGGGGATGGCGCAGTCCGCAGCCGGCTAGCTCTCCTCTGGTATCGCTCAGTCCTTTGTTCTGTGAGCGGGCCGGCAGTGCCTTAGAGTTGGGCTTTTCGCGGGATAGTTCTCTCTCTCGCTGTCCCACAGTTTAGGTTACTATCTCACGTTAGCTCCCTCAGATTGCCCTCGGGGCACTCGGGCCCGGTCTTTACCCTAGGCAATGCCGCCCGCTCCTCTCCGTTCAGCCCCCACTTGCTGGTGGCGGATGATGCGAGCGTCTGGGGTTCTTTGCTGGGAGTTGCTTTAGGCACGTAATCTGTCGATTTTATTTATTTTTCCTCCCAGTTACGTTGCCCTCCGAGATAAAAAATCCTCCCCCACACCCGCCGGTGAGAGGGTTTCCTGGTGCTTGGAAATTCCTCCTCTTTTACGACTCCCTCCCCGGGACGGGTCTCCGTCCCTAACTCTTTTGTCTCTCTTTTTATCTTTTATAATTTCTCCTACCTCTTTTGAAGATAATGCGCAGTTTTTGTGAAAGCCTGACGTCCTCAGCCAGCCTTCAGAAGTAGTTTTGTGAAGTTTGGTCAGCGTTCAGATGTTCTTTCGATAAATTTGTGGAGGAGAGAGTGGTCTCCCCGTCCTATTACTCCGCCATCTTCTGCTCTCCTCGCCATCTCCTCTTAATATCTTTTGCTTGTGTTAGTTCCATGCCATTTATGTCCTTTATTGTGCCCATCTCTGTATGAAATGTTTCCTTGGTAACTGTAATTTTCTTGAAGTGATCTCTAGTCTTTCCTGTTCTATTGTTTTCCTCTATCTCTTTGCATTGATCACTTAGGAAGGCTTTCTCATCTCTCCTTGCTATTCTTTGGAACTCTGCATTCAGATGAATATATCTTTCCTTTTCTCCTTTGCCTTTCACTTTTCTTCTTTTCTCAGCTATTTGTAAGGTCTCCTCAGACAATCATTTTGCCATTTTGGATTTCATTTTCTTGAGGATGGTTTTGATCACCATCTCATGCACAGTGTCACAAACCTCTGTCCATAGCTCTTTGGACATTCTGTCTATCAGATCTAATCCCTTGAATCTATTTTTCACTTCCACTGCATAATCGTAAAGGATTTGAATTAGGACATAACTGAATGGTCTAGTGGTTTTCCCTACTTTCTTCTATTTAAGTCTGAATTTGGCAATAAGCAGTTCATTATCTGAGCCACAGTCATCTCCCAGTCTTGTTTTTGCTGACTGTATAGAGTTTCTCCATCTTTGCCTGAAAAGAGTATAATCAATTTGATTTTGATACTGACCGTCTGGTGATATCCGTGTGTACAATCGTCTCTTGTGTTGTTGGAAGGGGGTGCTTGCTATGACCAGTGCGTTCTCTTGGCAAAACTCTATTAGCCTTTGCCTGGCTTTATTTTGTACTCCAAGGCCAAACTTGCCTGTTACTCTGGGCATCTCTTGCCTTCCTACTTTTGGATTCCAGTCCCCTATGATGAAAAAGACTTTTTTTTTTTTTCCAGTGTTGTTCTAGAAGGTCTTATAGGTCTCATATAACTGTTTGCCTTCAGCTTCTTCAGCATTTGTGTTTGGGGCATAGACTTGTGTTACCGTTTTATCGAATGGTTTGCCTTGGAAACCAATCAAGATCAGTCTGTCATTTTTGAGACTGAACCGAAGTACTGCATTTCAGACTCTTGTTGACTGTGAGGGCTACTCGATTTCTTCTGAGGGATTCTTGTGAACAGTAGTAGATATAATGGTCATCTGAATTAAATTCGCCCATTCCAGTCCATTTTTGTTCACTGATTCCTAAAATGTCAATTTTCATTCTTGTCATCTCCTGTTTGATCACTTCCAATTTGCCTTGATCCATGGACCTAACATTATAGGTTCCTATGCAATATCGTTCTTTACAACATTGGACTTTACTTCCATCACCAGTCACACTTACAACTGTTTGTTGTTTTTGCTTTGGCACAGCTTCTTCATTCTTTCTGAAGCTGTTTCTCCACTCTTCTCCAGTAGCAATATTGGGCACCTAGCGACCGGGTGAGTTCATCTTTCAGTGTCCTATCTTTTTGCCTTTTCATACTGTTCATGGTGTTCTGAAGACAAGAATACTGAAGCAGTTTGCCATTCCCTTCTCCAGTGGACCACATTTTGTCAGAACTCTCCACCATGACCCGTCTGTCTTGGGTGGCCCTACATGACATGGCTCATAGCTTCATCGACTTAGACAAGGCTGTGATCCAAGTTATCAGTTTGGTTACTTTTCTTTAATTGTGGTTTCCATTCTGTCTGCCCTCTGATGGATAAGGACAAAAGGCTTGTGGAAGCTTCCTGATGGGAGGGACTGGTGATGGGTGAATCTGGAATCTGTGGAGGAATAAATACTCTAATTTCACAATTTATTATGTATTAGTATTTGTTGATATAAGTGATGAATGTAATACCAGGTCTTTAGTATACATTTAGGAATTTTATAAAATATGTTTTTGAACTATTATAATTTATAGACTCATTTATGTTTACTGTGCTACACATAAGACTTTTAGTGCTTCTTTTTAAAACCCTAAGGATATATATCATACGGCTGCTGTTTTTAAATATGCCTTAGTATATTGTTCTGTTTCTTAACGATTTTACTCAAGGTGATATGTTTCTGCTTCAATATAATTTCTTATTTACTGTTTATGGTAAGTCTTCCTTAATTATTCATTGTTTGCTCTTATGGTTGTGAGTAAATTTTTAGCTGTTCTAAAGCTAATATAAACACAATACATGACATACAAAATATTTTGAATGCATTTTGGGATTAATAATTTTATGACTAATAGATGAAAGTGTGCATGTGATTAAGGTATTCTAGAGCTTGGGGTTTATGTGATTCTTTTCTATTGCTTTAGCTAGCATTATTTCTCCATTTCCTCCTGACTTTCTTGCTCATTCTTTTCCTGATAATTGAATTGGTTGTTAAATAACCACAGTAAATTTTAATGGATGATTGGTTAATAGGATTACAATTTGACAGCAAGAATATCCATTATGAAGTAACTTCTACGTAAGCCTAGTGAATATCACAATTCTCAGTGAATTTTTGTGCTCCACTTGATACAGAAATATCAAAAAACTGTCATGATACATTGATAAATTGTAAAGTATTTTGTTGACTCACTAATACATTCCTAAAATTTAATAAATTTTTCTAGCCTTAAAATAGGTGAGTTTATGAAATTGACTCTTCAGAGATAGACAATATCTTTGTCTATGTTATTTTAAATCTTTAAATGTATTTTTAAATTATGCTTTCTTTTAGAAAATTCTTTATCCACAGATCATTTCCTTTTTCCCTATTTATTTCTTTCTCTCTTCCTTAGTACATATATACAAGTACACAAAATCAATATATTAAGAGTTGTGGTACTTTATAATTATTTTTAAATCAAATTATATTACAGGGACAGAATCTAAGCATTGAAAGATATATTATGAATTGCTCATTTTAATCTCAAATAAAGATATAACTGTTTTACATAGGCCATGCTCACTAATGTCTGAACTAATATCCATTAAGATTTTTAGAACTATCTATAATGCACTGCATTTTCACAAGTGCAAGGCTCATATTTTCTTAGTTACTTTGCATGAATTCAAACTAAAATCAACATCTGTCTGAATAATAATTTGCCTCTTGAAATAAAAGACCTTTTTTTAAGCTCAAATTTTGAAAATCAAATTAATAAAGGCAAATTATGCTTCATATTTTCAAAATATAAGTCAGTATGGTTATAATGTAATGCATGAAATAATGGTTTATTTGGATTTATACTTTGGAATTAGGAAGATTGCTTGTTTTTCATGTTTTTGATAAGAAATATATTAAAATGAAAGCTATCTTTGAAAACCATGGATATGGGGATAATGAGAATGGTCCTTCACTTGAAATATCAAGGGTTCTGGTTCTAAAGATGTTTGACCAATTTCCAGTTATACACCCTTGGAAAATCCATTTAATCTGAGACTAAATTGCTTTATCTGTTAAAATAGTGCAACAAATTATATTATCTCAAGTATTAGTAACAATATTTAAAATGTAATAATATTTTATAATATTAAAATATTATATGAAATACTATTATTTGCCAATATTTAATAACATAATTTAAATATATTAGCATTTAATAATAGATCTAACAGTATTTTATAAAACATTAAAATGATATTTTTACTTAATAACATGGAAAGTATTTCTAATAATAAAATCATGTTTTTCAAAGAAGGATCAGTTCTAAATGTGCTAGAGTTTTGCAGTGAATGAGTATTTTTATGGAATTTAATGATGTAATGAATATATCTTAACCACCAAAATGTTGTGTGATTTATTGGTTGAGATCTTGCTGTAAAAAATTAAAACTGTTTAAAACTGTATTTTCATCACTGGGTCAAAGAAAGAATCAAAAAGGAAAATAGAAAATACTTTGAGATGAATGAAAATGAAGGCACAACAAGATTTATGACATACAGCCAAAAATGAATAAAGAAAAATATATACCTTCAAATATTTGCATTTAAAAAAGAAGAAATATATCTCAAATAAATTACCTGAACTTCCATTTTAAGACACTGGAAAAGAAGGGTAAATTTTATTAATGCAGTTAGAGTCAGGAAATAATAAAAATAGTCTAGCAAGAAAAACAGAAAAAAAAATTACAGTTACTAAAATCAGGAAACAAAGAGAGGAAGTTACTACAAACCTAAAAGTCATAAAAAGGATTAGGGTAGAATACTATGAGAAACTTTTTGCCAACAGATTGGGTAACTCAAATTCAATGGGCAAATTCCTACAAAGACAAAAACTATTAACATTCTCTCAATAAGAAATTGAAAATATAAATAGACTTGTTACAAGAGAGGAAGTTGAATTACTTACTAAATTTTTTCCTACAAAGAGCTCAGGCCTAAATTGTTTCATAGATGTATTTTGCCAAAAAATTAAGGGAGAATTATTATCAATTCTTCACAAATTCTCTCAAAATAAAGAAGAGTGAAATTTTCTCAAGTCTTTCTATAAGACTAGTATTACTTTGATATCAAAACAAGAAAAAAGATTAGAAGAAAAGAAAACTACCAACAAATATCTTATAAACATAGATGCAAAAATCTTTAATAGGTTGCTAATAAATTGTATCATCAATATTTTAAAAAAGTTTATACGCCATGACCAAGTGAGATTTATCACAGAAATGTAAGATTGGTTTAACATCTCAAAATCAATCAATCATGGGCTTCTCTGATGGCTCACAGGATAAAGAATCCGCCTGCAATGCGGGATACCTGGGTTTGATCCCTGGTTTGTGACGATCTCCTGAAAAAGGGAACATATACACTCCAGTATTCTTGTCCAAGGGGTTGCGAAGATTCAGACACATACATCATAACATTAGTATAAAGAGCATATGGTCATCTCAACTGACGTAGAAAAAGTATTTGACAAAATACAATAAATATTCATAGCAAACACTCAAGAAATAAGAATACAATGGAAATGTTTCAACTCAATAAAGAGCATTTATGAAAAATGCAGAAGATCATATCATACTTAATGCTGAAAGGTTAAATGATTTTCCTTAAAAATCAAAACAAGACAAGTGTGTTAGTCACTCAGTCGTGTCTGATTCTTTGTGGCCCCATGGACTGTAGCCTGCCAGGCTCTTCTCTCCATATAATTCTCCAGGCAAGAATGCTGGAGTGGGTTGCCATTTCTGTCTCCAGAGGATCTTCCTAACCCAGAGTTTGAACCTGGATCTCCTGCATTTGCAGGCTGATCCTTTACTGTCTTAACCACCAGGGAAGTCCAAAAACAAGGCAAGGATGTCTGGTATCATCAATTTTATTCAGCATTGTTCTTATGGTGCTATGCAGTGTAATTAGACAAGAAAGTGAAATAAAGAGTATCCAAGTTGGAAAATAAAAGATAAAATTTCTTCTATTTTCAGAAGATATTATGTTGTATAAAGAAAAGTCCTAATGGATCCATCTCCTAGAGTAATGGAAATAAAAACAAAAATAAACAAATGGGAGTGATTAAACTTAAAAGCTTTTGCATAACAAAGATAACCATAAACAAAATGAAAAGACAACCTATGGACTGGGAGAAAATATTTGCAAATGATGCTACCAAAGAGTTTAATTTCCAAAATATACAAACAGCTCATACAGCTTAATATAAAACAAACAAACAACCCAATGAAAACATGGGCAGAAGAACTAGTAGACATTTCTCCAAAGAAGACATACAGATGACCAACAGGCACATGAAAATATATTCAATAGTCCTAATTATTAGAGAAATACAAATCAAAACTTCACTGAGATATCACAAGCCAGTCAAAATGGTCATCATTCAGTTTAGTTCAGTTACTCAGTCATGTCTGACTCTTTGCGACCCCATGGACTGCAGCACGCCAGTCTTCCCTGTCCATCACCAACCCCTGAATCATGCTCAAACTCATGTCCACCGAGTCAGTGATGCCATCCACGCATCTCATCCTCTTTCATCCCCTTCTCCTCCTACCTTCAATCTTTCCCAGCATCAAGGACTTTTCCAATGCGTCAGTTCTTCACATCAGGTGGCCAAACTATTGGAGTTTCAGCTTCAGCATCAGTCCTTCCAATCAATATTCAGGACTGATTTCCTTCAGGATCAAGTGGTTTGATCTCTTTGCAGTCCAAGGAATTCGCAAGAGTGTTCTCCAACACCACAGTTCAAAAGCATCCATTCTTCAATGCTCAGCTTTCTTTATAATCCAACTCTCACATCCATACATGTCTACTGGAAAAATCAGAGCTTTGACTAGAAGGACCTTTGTTGGCAAAGTAATGCATCTACTTTTTAATGTGTCATCTAGGTTGGTCATAGCTTTTCTTCCAAGGAGTAAGCGTCTTTGAATTTCATGACTGTGATCACCATTTGCAGTGATTTTAGAGCCCCCCAGAAAATAAAGTCTCTCACTGTTTCCATTGTTTCCACATCTATTTGCCATGAAGTGATGGGACCAGATGCCATGATCTTAGTTTTCTGAATATTGAGTTTTAAGCCAACTTTTTCACTCTTTTCTTTAACTTAATGGTCACCCTTAACAGTCAACAAATAATGAATGCTGGAGAGTGTGTGCAGAAAAAGGAACCTCAGTATACTGTTGGTGGGAATGTAGAATCAGTGTAGCCACTATGGAGAATAATATGGAGGTCCCTTTAAAAAATGAAAATAGGGTTACCATATGATCCTGTAATCCCATTATTGGGAATATATCCAGAGAAAACCGTAATTCAAAAAGATATATACACCTCATTGTTCATAGCAGCACTATTTACAATTAGTCAAGATACAGGGCTTCCCAGGTAGCTCAGTGGGTAAGGAATCCACCTGCAATGCAGGAGACTTGGATTCAATCTCTGGGTTGGGAAGATACCCTGGAGGAAAGCATGGAAGCCCACACCAATATTCTTGCCTGGAGAATCCCAAGGACAAAAGAGCCTAGCGGACTACAGTCCATAGGGTTGCAAAGAGTGAGATATGACTGCAAGGATTTACCACAGACATAAAAGCAACCTAAATGTCCATCAACAGACGGATATATAAGGAAGATATTTTATATATATACATTCATCCTAAGTTGCATTAGCCATGTCCAACTCTTTGCAACCCTATGGACCAGAGCCTGCCATGCTCTTCCATATGTGGTATTCTCCAGGCAAGAACACTGGAATGGGTTGCTATGCCCTCCTCCAGGGAATCATCCTGAGCGAGGTATTGAACTGGCATCTTTTACATCTCCTGCATTGGCAAGAAGGATCTTTACCAGTAGCACCAACCACACACACACACACACACACACACACACACACACACACACACGAGAGAGAGAGAGGCATATCTATAATGGAATATTACTCAGCCATAAAAAATAGTGAAATAATGTCATTTGTAGCAACATGGATGGACCTAGAGGTTATCATATTAAGTGAAGTATGTCAGAGGAGGTTTATCTTTAAGGGATCCAATATGTTATTTTTTTCTTTTGTGTGCCATTTTTCAAGGAGTTTATATTCCTTATCAGTTCCTGGAAAACAGAAACAAGCAGAGCTACACACAGTTCTCAGGACTGAGATTATGAGAAAGGGCACTTGCTTGGATTCCTTTCAGTGACTCCCTTCAGTGACCTTACTTAAATGTAATCTATTCAGTTATGCCCCTCTTACTCAGGATGTGGAATGCTTTCTGGCCCTTTGAAGATTGTTATTTGCTTGGCTTTGTTTTTGCTCAGTTTTTTTTTTTTTTACTGCCTAAAGCTGCCTTGTATGAAGATACATAAACATGCGTTTCTGCAAATAAAGCACCCGTGTTTCACTCGAGACTTGGGTCCCCTGAGTCCCTCTTCTCTTCGACTCCAGTCCCCAGGTCCTTATCTACAAAGAGTGTGACAAATGGCGCCCGAACAGGGGCCTGGTGAACGCCCTTGGCAAGCGGACGGAGTGACTGTTAGGACCTACTGAGGTCAGAAAGTGCGCGATTATGAGACAAACGGCTGGAAAGCCCCCACCAATTTTCTACTTTACTGTATCATTTATTTAAGGTTCAAGGACTTTCGGTTTTGCATCAACGGATAGAGGCTTGTCTCCAAACAGTGGTTGAATATAATCCCTGGTTCCCTGATGAAGACAGTTTTGATTTAAAAATTTGGAACAGGGTTAAAAAAAAAAAAAACTAAAAAAAAAAAAATTAAACTAGCCACAAGATGGGGAAAAAATATTCCAATAGTTTTCTGGCCCTTGTGGGCCCTCATTAAAGCCATGAGCTTGCCATTTTAAGGCAATTCTAGCCCCCATGATATTCGTCAACAAGCAGAACGCTCATTATACGAACATAAATTAAATGATAAGCCTTTACAAAAGGTCCAATTAGACCAAGATAAAATGTTTCAAAACTTTCTCACCATCCCTACTCCGGCTATCCCAATCGCTCCTCTTCCTCTTGTAATGGGCACAAAACTGAAGGTCCCCTTGATTCGAGGACAAAATAAATCTGATGATGATTCTTCTGATGCTCTCTTTGACACTAAAGCCAACAATACTTTTTTTTTTTTTATGACAATGATAAGCTCCTAACACCCACTCATATTTATGAATACAGATGATCCACTCATTCTCCTTCATGACAAAGGCTTTCTGATTTACTGGCTTTACAATCTCGAGTCTCTGAGGCCAATGATCTTTTTGCCTTCCCTGTGTTAAAAAATGTTAATGCTCAAAGACAACTAATACCTCAATACAAAGACATTGATTTTTCTCACATGCAACAAATGAAAAAGGCTATAACTATGTATGGCCCTCATTTGCCTTTTACTAAAAAAAAACTTCTAAACACTATGACATCTTCTATTGAAAATTGTATTCCTTATAATTGACAAATTTCAATAAAAGTTCTTCTTAATCCAAGAAAATATCTTCAATAGATAATATGGTTTCATGATATGGCCTGAGATCATACCAATTTTTATACTCGAGCTGGCACTCTCCAAAACCAAATCACTTTTAAAATGTTAACCAGTACAGGACAACTTAATTCAATGAAAGCTCAGGTACAATGCCCTCTTTTGTTATGTGAACAATTGACAGAAGTTGCCCTTGAAGACTGAGATCAAATTACTCCTCAAAAAAAAAGCTCAAGATAGCTACACAAAGATATTACAAGGGCCTAATAAAGACTATGCTGATTTTTTAGCTAGACTGAAAATTACTATTTCCCACAATGTTGTCAGAGAGAAAGCCAAAATACAATTAGTAAAACTGCTTACACATGAAAATGTGAATAAAAGATGTCAGAAAGCAATTGCTCCAATGCATGAGACCAAAAATGTTATTAATTATTTAAAGGCTTGTCACAACTTAAGATCAAAAACTCCAAAAATGCAAATGTTAACTAAAACAATGACTGCTACCTTTAAAAAAAGAGATGGAAGATATTTTATTTGTAGGGATAAGAGCCATTTAAAATAAAATTACCCAGTTACTTCTTTTACCTTACATTTCTATTAACTCCTCTAATGATATACAGACAGGTGGATTTGGTAATACAGATCAAAAACAATCCTTATGGACATCAATAATAGCTAAATATGCACGACCAAATATAAATATCAAAATTAATGGCAAAAGATTTTCTGGTCTTCTTGATACTAGATCTGATATTACTATTATTTCCAAACATTCATGGCCAAAATCTTGGCCTATAGAAAAAATTTCGTACCAAATTTCAGGAGTTTCTCAAACCAAAATACAAGAGGTTTATCAAAATGTCCAAATATATCCATGTGAGGGACCAGAAGACCAGCCTACAACATTACAACCTTATATGATAGATGCACCCCTTAATTTAATAGAAAGAGATTTACTTACACAATGACAAACTCAAATATATATTCTACATTTTTCCTAGGGGCCACTGCTCATTTAATAAACAATACAATTATTAAAATAACTTAGAAAAATGACGAACCTATTTGGACAAAACAATGGCCTCTTACAAAAGAAAAATTACAGGAAGCTAAAGAACTTATAGACACACAATTAAAATTAAAACATATTGATAAATCTTGTTCCCCTTGAAATTCTCCCATTTTTGTAATAAAAAAAGAAATATGACAAATGGCGTCTTTTAACAGATCTTTGAAAAGTTAATACATCTATGAAACCTATGGGTACATTGCAACCAAAAATTCCATCACCTATCACTATTCCTCAAAACTGACATATTATTATTACAGATTTACAAGATTGGTTTTTTACTATACCTTTACACCCTCTAGACCAAGAGATATTTGCTTTCTCTCTCCTTTATCCTAATCATATCGGGCCTCACAAACGATATCAATAGACTGTATTGCCTCAAAAAAATGATGAATTTTCCCATCATATGTCAATATTATGTAGCCAAAGCCCTTGAACCTATGAAAAAACAATTTCTTGACTTTCTTGTTATTCATTACATAGATGATGTATTTTCAGCTCCATCTCTTTTAGAAACTCAACAGATATTTGACATAGCTCAACAATGCTTAAAAGCTTCTGGATTAATCATTGCCCCTGAAAAGATTCAAACCTCTACACCTTACCATTACTTGGGATTTATTATTAATAGACAAAGTATTACTCCCCAACTAACACAGATTCATGTTGATAAATTATCAACCTTAAATGATCTTCAAAAAAAATAAAATAAAATAAAAAGCTTTTAGGTGATATAAATTGGATTAGACCCTCTTTAAATATTACAAATTATCAACTGACTAATTATTTAACACTTTTTAAAAAGAAATCCCAATTTAAATAGCCCTCATTCACTTTCACAAAAAGCACGAGAAAAACTCTGTTTGGTACAAAATAAATTACAAAAATAGTTTCTTACTCATATTAAACTTGATTTACCTCTAGAGTTATTTATACTCCCCTCTCCATTCTCCCAGGAGACCTCTTGCCCACCAAAAACACCCAATTGAATGGATCTACACCTATTTTAGAGAGACAAGATCACTTACACCCTATCTGGATTTGATCGCTGTAATCATTATCAATAGAAAAAATAGAGCTAAGGCTCTAATTGGCTCCAATCCTCATAAAATTGTAATACCTATTAATAAATCTCAATTCGAGAACACATTACAAACTTCTACCAACTTCCAAATAGCCTTTCTGAATATTTTAGAGAAATTTCATTTCATTATCTTTCTAACAAACTCTGAAATTTCTTCAAAAATACTAAATTTATTATCTCTCACATTGTCACATCACAACCTTTACCTCAAGCTAATGTTTTCTATATAGATGGGACTAAAAACACCAAAGCCTCATTCTGGTCTCTCAAAGAATATAAAGTCTTTTATATTAAATTTCACTCTGCTCAACAAAACGAATTATATGCTCTCATTCAGGTTATTCACCTATATCATTATCCTATTAATATAATTTCTGACTCCTTATATTCAGTTTTTGTACTCAGAAATATAGAAAATTCTACCATAAATTCTAATCAATCTATTATCCAACAACTTTTTCTTGAACTACAATCTATTATTAGGAACTACACTTCCCCCATTTATAGTACCCATATTCAAACACATTCTTGTCTTCCTGACCCTGTGGCCCATGGCAATGAACAAGTTGATAAACTTGTCTCTTTTGCTACTCCTAAAAAATAACATGTTCTATTAAACAATAATGCTGACTCATTACATCAAATTTGGAAAATTCCATACCGACATGCTAAAAAAATCATTAATAATTGCTCTACTTGTAGGTCCCTACATCTTCGACCCATTACACAAGATATCAGTCCTCAAAGATTACAACCCCCAATAAACTATGGCAAATGGATGTAACTCATTGCCCTGAACTTTCTTCCTCTTCCTTCTTACATATTTCGACCGATACAAATTCTTCTTTTATATCGACTACACCTCTCTGAGGTGAAGCTACATGACATGTTATAACCCACCTGTTAATTTACTTTGCAGTAGTTAAAACACCTAATTCTCTAAAAGCAGTCAATGGCCCTGCCTATATTTCTAGGCAATTCAAACAATTTTTACATTCATTCTTTTAAACAGATTACAAACATTCCTTATAACAAGACATAGTTGAACAAGCACATCACACACTGGAACTACAAATAATAAATACATAAAAAAGGGGAATACACAGGAACACTTCTATCTTCCTTATCAAGAGCAGACTTTACTAGATTCCAACACAATATATTCTTTAAGCCTATAACTATTGTTAATACAGCTTTATTTGTTTTAAAATTTTTTAACTTACCGCAAGGAGATATTTTGACAAAAACAGAGAAAAACATTTCGAGGCATTGAAGGACGCCTCCCTTCCTCTGCCCATTTGGTATTAAGACGGGTTGACTAAACAATGGAAATCTGGAAAATTAATACTACAGGGAAAAGGGTATGCCTGTATTTCTCCAGATGGATCCAACAAAATCAGTTGGCTCCCTCTTCTGAAGATCCACCCTAGGGATCCAATCAACATTCAAGATAGAGAATAAATGGCAAATCCCCAGGAGGAGGAGTTTCCAGTACAAAGCATGAAGGCTTTAAAAATTTCCAAGAAAGGCCACACTCGACGTCATCGACCTTATGATCTCCCTACTTGGGGACAGATAAAACCCTTACTAATCAAGTTGAAAATCTGGTTTCTCAACAGGAAATGCCTCGGAATCCTGAAAATATTTTTGCCGCTATGCTTGCTTTGCTTGCTTTTGCTTCCCCCGTTCAGGCTGACTTGATTAATCACACTTATTGGGCTTATATACCTAACCCCCCTTTTATTGCAGGTTATAAAATGGACAGACATAGGACCGATCATATCCACTAATGACTCAGTACATATGCTTCCTCCTTGGAGCTTAGAGGGGCCCTCTCATCCTGAGGGAGAAGGAAGACTAATTAACATTTCTCTAGGCTATGAAATCCTTTCTTTATGCATGGGCCCAGCAGAACTATGTATTAATGTTAGTCGACAAAAGTGGGCTTTCATCCTGCCTCCAAAAAAGAACTGCCACACATTGCTTGGACTGTTTACTGCCCTGTCCCTTTCTGAGAACCATGTCAATGCTACCAAAACTCTAGGAAAAAGACAAAAGTTGAAATGTGAGGGGTTTACTTATAAGGACTATAAATATACTCCTGTTTATTAGGATAGATGTCAAGCTAAATCAGAGAAATTAATGTTTGTGACCAATTACACCATTGTTGATTGGGGACCCCATGGTATATGGCTATCTAAATGCTCAGATGATATTAACAGTACTATGTGTGATTATGTTACTCAAGTAGCATGGAAGGTTACCAACAGTTCGATGGAACACTTCCATGACAAAAGACTCCTTGGCTGGCTTGACAGCGGAATGGCGTCTCCTTGCCCTCAAATTATCCTCAATAAACGGATTGGGCTTGAACAATGGGACATCTGGAAACTTGCTGCAAGTACTGAAAAACTTAAGACTTGGACTAGCTATTTCACAGAGACTGGTCATAATCATAGTAATTATTCCTTCCATTATAATCATTCATATTTTATACATGCTTGTGTTACCCTTCCTTTTGTTACAGTAATAGAAAACTTACAATTTAATAAGACTTTATGTTCTGTGACTTGTATAGATTACAAAGTGTATACTTGTTTTAATTCCTCTATTTCTCTAAAAAACAAATCCCTTTTGATTCTTCCATCTCGACATTGTCTGTGGTTGCCAGTAGATCTCCAACGACCCTGAGAAGAGGGTCCCATGACAGGACTTGCCTCCCAGTTACTCACTAAATTACTCCGATGATCTAAGCGATTCATTGGATGGCTAATTCTTGGCATTTTGAGATTAATAGCCATTTGCACCACTGCTGCTGTTGCAGACATTGCTTTACAAGCTTCAATTCAAACACAAAACTTTATTCAAAATTGGACTAAAGATGCTCATACTATATGGGCCACTCAAGTTCAGATAGATGAAAAAGTTCAAAATAAAATTCAGAAATTAAAAACAGCCATCCAATGGGTTGAAGATCAATTAATAGATTTGCAAAAACAAATATTATTAGATTGTGATTGAAATTCTACTCAATTTTGTATCACTCCTGTTCCATTCAACCATAGTGCTTACAATTGGGAACAAATCAAATTTCATCTGCAAGATACACATAATAACGCTTCCTTAAATGTACAATTGTTGCAAAAGAAAATTTTTGAAACCTTCTCTAAGAGTCTACCCTCTTCAATAATTTAGAAACCTTAGCTGAACAGATAACTGATCAATTATCTGGGCTGGACCCTCGAAGATGGTTTCAAAAAATTACACATAGTATTAGATCTGGAACTATAACACTGATAATTGTCCTTAGGATTATATTTGTAGTATGCCAATGCCTTTCAACTAAAATTGTTCAAAATAAACAAACTCAATTGATCAGGGCCTTCTTCACAAAAGTATCTACATTAACCCCCAACTGTGAAAAAAAATTTAAAAAAAAGGAGGATTGTCAGACCATGGCAGAAGTAAACCAGGAAAAGACAAATATCATAGGATAGCACTTATATGTGAAATCTAAAAAAAAAAAAAAAAAGGATAAAAATGAACTTATTTACAAAACAGAAATAGACATATAGACATAGAAAACAAACTTAGGGTTACCAAAAGAAATAGTGGTGGGCAATAAAGATGAATCAGAAGTTTGCGATTAACATATACACATTACTATATACAAAATTGGAGAAGGAAATGGCAACCCACTCCAGTACTCTTGCCTGAAGAATCCCAGGGACGGGGGAGCCTGGTGGGCGGCCGTCTATGGGGTCGCACAGGGTCGGACACGACTGAAGCGACTTAGCAGCATATACAAAATAGACAACCAATAAAAACCCACTATAAAACAATGGAACTATATTCAATATATTGTAATATCTACAATGGGAAAAAACAGTTTATATATATATATATATATATATATATATATATATATATATATATATATCTGAATCACATTGCTAAACACTTGAAATGAACACAAAATTGCAAATTCAGTATGCTTCAATTAAAAAATCCTAATGAATCTATAGCAAGGAGAGATAAGAAAGCCTTCTTAAGTAAACAGTGCAATGAAATAGAAGAAAACAGAATGAGACAGACTAGAGATCTCTTCAAGAAAATTCGAGATACCAAGGGAACATTTCATGCAAAAATGGGCACTATGAAGGACAGAAAAATTATGGACCTAACAGAAGCAGAAGATATTAAGAATAGATGGCAGAAATACACAGAAGAGCTATACAAAAAAGATCTTAATGACCTGGTGATCACTCACCTAGAGACAGACACCCAGGAGTGTAAAGTCAAGTGGATCTTAGGAAGGATTACTATGAACCAATTTAGTGGAGGTGATGAAATTCCAGGTGAGCTATTTCAAATATTAAAATATGATGCTGTTAAAATGCTGCACTCAATATGCCAGCAAAATTGGAAAACTCAGCAGTGGACACAGGACTGGAAAAGGTCAGTCTTCATTCCAATCTCAAAGAAGGGCAGTGCCAAAGAATGTTCAAACTACCACACAGTTGCACTCATTTCATATTTTAGCAAGTTCATGCTCAAATCCTCCAAGATATGCTTCAACCGTATGTGAACTGAGAACTTCCAGATGTACAAGCTGGATTTAGAAAAGACAGAAGAACCAAAGGTCAAATTGCTAATATCTGTTGGTAGACAAAGCAAGACAATTAATGGAAAAGCAGCTCTTTCCTTTACTATGATAAAGCATTTGACTGTGTGGATCACAACAAAATGGAAAATTCTTAAAGAGTTGGGAATACCAGACCACCTTACCTGTTTCCTGAGAAACCTGTAGGCATGTCAAGAAGCAACAGTTAGAACCAGATATGGAACAATGGACTGGTTCCAAATTGGGAAAGGAGTATGTCAAGGCTGTATATTGTCACCTTGCTTATTTAACTTATATGCAGAGTACATCTTGCATAATGTCAATCTGGATGAAGTACAAGCTGGAATCAAGATTGCCGGGAGAAATATCTATAACCTCAAATGCTCAGATGACACCACCCTTATAACAGAAAGTGAAGAGGAACTAACAGGCCTCTTGATGAATGTAAAAGAGCAGAGTGAAAAAGCTGGCTTAAAACTTAACATTCAAAAAATGAAGATCATTGCATCTGGTCCCATCACTTCATGGCAAATAGATGGGGAAAAATTGGAAACAGTGACAAATTTTATTTTCTTGGGTTCCAAAATCATTGCAGATGGTGACTGCAGCCATGAAATTAAGAGATGCTTGCTTCTTTGGAGAAAAGCTATGACAAACCTAGACAGCCTATTAAAAAGCAAATACATTACTTTGCTGACAAAGGTCCGTCTAGTCAAAGCTATGGTTTTTTCCAGTAGTCATATATGGATGTGAGAGTTGGACCATAAAGAAAGCTGAACACCAAATAATTGATCTTTTTGAACTGTGGTATTGGAGAACACTCTTGAGAGTCCCCTTGGATGGCAAGGAGATAAAACCAGTCAGTTCTAAAGGAAATCAACCCTGAATATTCATTGGAATGACTGATGCTGAAGCTGAAGCTCCAATACTTTGGCCACCTCATGTGAAGAGTGGACTCACTGGAAAAGACCCTGATGCTGGGAAATATTGAAGGCACGAGGAGAAGGGGGAAACAGAGTACCAGATGGTTGCAAGACATCCTGACTCAAAGGACACGAATTTGAGCAAGGTCCGGGAGATGGTGAAGGATAGGGAAGCCTGGTGTGCTGTAGTCCATAGGATTGCAAATATTTTGACACAACTGAGCGACTGAACAACAGCAATGAATCTATGAAAAAATATTGAAGAAATAAATTCAGCAAAATTCAGAACACAAACTGGGTATGCAAAATCAATTGTATTTATGTATCCAAGTGATGAAAAATTCAAAAATGAAATTAAGTAAAAAAAATTCGATTTATAATAGCATCAAGAATGATAAAATATTTAGGAATAAACTGAACAAAAGAAGTGTAGTATGTATACTCAGAAAACCTCAAAAAGTTGTCATAGAAATGGGCAAAGTACAAAACAAATGGAAAAAAATCTCATGTTCATGGATTAGAAGATTTAATATTTAGGTCACAATTCTCCCAAATCTACTCCAAATTCAATGTTACTCCTATCAAAATTTCAATTTGCGTATTTTAAGAAAATGACAAGTAGTTCCCAATAATTACATAAGCACTCAAGAGACCTATAATAGCCTAAACAATCTTGAAATTGAACACTATTGGAAGATTCAAACATCTGGATTCCAGAATTTATTACAAAACTACCATAATTATGACACTGTGGTACTGACATAAGAATGAACATGTAGGTCAATAGGATAGAATTGAGAGATCAGAAATAAACCCTGTAATTTCTGGTCAATTGATATTTATCTAAGGTGCCAAAATCATTTAATGGGTAAAGAATTTTTTTTCAATAAATAGTGCTGGGAAAACTGTACATCCACATGCAAAAGAATGAATTTTGACCACTTCCTCACAATATGAGCAAAAAATTAATAAAAATGTATCATAGACCTAAATGTGAGAACTAAACCAATTACACTCGTAGAAGAAAATAGAGGAATGGATCTCCATGATCTTAGGTTAGGTAAAACTTCTTAGAGATGACACAAAAGCACAGCCAAGAATAGAAAAAAAAATAGGTAAATTGAACTTTATCAAAATGGATACCTTTTTGCTTCAAAAGACAGCATTCAAGAAGTGAAAAAAGGCCAAAGAATGGAAAAAAAATTCTAACTGTATATCTATCAAGCACTGTGTATCTGGAGTATACAGAAAAACTCTTAACACAAAAAGACAAATGACACGATTTAAAAATTGGCAAAGAATATCAAGAGGCATTTCTCCAAAGAAGATAAGCAAATATCCCATTCATGAGCAGATACTCAACATCAATAATGGTCAAGGAAAAACATCAAAACCACTACTCCACACCTACTAGGATGGCTGATCATCAAAAGGCACATCAAGGTTGTTGAGAATATAGGGATTTGAACCGTCATACACTACAGATTAGACTGCAAACTCACGCATTCACTTTGGAAAACATCTAGCAGTGGCTCAAATAGTTAAACATAAAGTTAGCACGTGCCCTAGCAATTTCACACCTAGGTATATATTAATAGTAAAAAAAAAAATGGAAACATGCCCACAAAATAAATTCATACAGAAATGACCTTAGCAGCATTATTTGTAACACAGAAAGTGGAAAAACCCCCAAAAGCCATCAACTGATGAATGGTTAAACAAAATATGGTACATCTTTCCAATGTAATATTATTTAACCATAGAAAGGAATGTATTAATAGGATACTGATGTATGCTAAAACACTGATGAAGCTTGAAAACACTATGTTAACTGAAAGAAGTCAGTAACAAAGCACTATTTATTGTTTGATTTAACATATATGAAATGTCCAGAATATGCATGTGCCTAAAGATGGAAGTTAGATTAGTGCAGAAATTATATCATTTGCTGACTAGATTATGAGGATGGGTGGTAGAGGGTAATAGGAGTGTTTGCTAAGTTTCTTTAGGGGTGATAAAACTGCTCAAAATTCAGATTATGTCAATATATGAACAATTTTGTTAATATACTAAAGATATAAATTATGCACTTTAAATGGGTGAATTGTACAGTATGTGAATTATATCTCAATAAAGCTGATTAAGTGAAAGAAAAGACTTTATTTGTGGCAATGCCTATAACTATAATCTAATGGGACATTAAAATTGTTGCTTGAAAACCAACTTGCATGATACACAATGAGTACAAACTAGTACTAATTTTGATAACAATGTTGCTTTCTTTTTAAACTGAAAGGCAACATTAAATATGACCCAAATTCGGGAAACAACCATGGGGTGACCTGCTGCCTCTGAGGGAATGACCAATCAGTGCCCTGAGTCTAGAACATTCCCCTGTATGGAAGCTGGATGCCAGTTGTAGCTTGGCCCCAGATTTTTCTTCCTTGTTAGAATAAGCCTTTTCTCCTGTTACAAGTATTCAGTGAACTTCCTTGAATTTCTTAAGCATGTGTGGCATGTGGCACTTGGCCAGTCCTATCAGTATATCAAGCACCCAGGGAAGGGGACAGGGTAATCATCTGTAGCCCAAGAAGAGTGCATGCAGTCTATCTTTCTGTGTTGGCTATGAGGAGTTATCTGCTGACCATGGGAGATCAGCACACACTACAGACAATGATATCACTGTGTTTCTACTTTATGTGCATAAAGCCTTATGTGCCAAGTCTTCCTTCGCCACTCTGAACCTGTAGAAAATGCCAGGGCTGTGGGCTCCTATTTCTGATGGTTGGCATCATTATGATCTCTGCCATCCTCCAGGCAATGGGAATCATCACTTAGAATCGGTAGGTGGACCTTTCTGCTTGATAACCAACAAATGTGCTCTTCTGTATTTATCCCAGAGAAACAAAAAGGCACACACAAACTGTATGTGATAATTAAAAACTTTCTTATTTGTATTAGCTAAAAACTGGAAACAAAAAAAGTCCCACAATAAGTGAATTTTTAAACCAACTGTGTACATTCTATAACATGCAGCCTAGCAATACAAAGGAATAAAATCTTGATACATACAACTTTGATGAATCTCAAGGATGTTACAATGACTTTTTTTTTGAATTTCAGACCCCTGGTGGCTCCATGCTTTTCCCCACTCTCCTCACTGCGACAGTGCATTCTGACTGACCCTTATAGTGAATTTTTAAAAAGCCAACTTCAGTATGTTGGTAAGTTCTGGCAAGTAATTTCTACTTGCTTTTAATAGCATTCTCAGAATGATAAAATTATGGAAAAGAATAACAGATTGGTTGCCAGGGGTTAAGTACTAGGCTAGAGGATATGAAGATGTCTATAAAATGGTTACATGAGGGAGATTTTTGTACTGATAGAGTAATTCTGTATTTTCATTTCAAGAGTAATGAAATGAATCTACAACTGTAATGAAATGACAAAAAACTACATACACATTGTATCAATGTCAATTTCCTGATTTTAATACTGTACTATGGTTACTCAAGTTGAATCACTGGGGAAAACTGAGTAAAAGCTATATGGGACTCAGTTCCACATTTTCAACTTCCTGTGAGTCTATAATTATTGAAAACTAAAGAGTTGTAATAATTTTTTCAGTGAGCACAAGAGCAAAAGTGTTTAAAGAACAGCACTCATTGAGAAACTCTTGTATATGTCACAGGTGCATAAAACTCTTGTATATGTGGCAGGTGCATAACAGGCCTATAGCAAGTCATAGTCACACCACTTGTGATAGCAAAAACTGGAAACTTCCCAAATGCCTATATCGTAACTTTTTAAATTAACATTTGTTAAAATAGAGCATAGGAATGTCAAGTGATGAACCAGGTTAAACAAAGACCAAAAGATAAATTGGAAAGGAGAAATTTATTGCTAACATGTCTTGGGAAACATGCACAACGTGATTGATGGGTCATATGGGAAGGTCAAAGAAGGATAAAGCAGAATGAGAGCATAGGACCTGGGGCATATGCCTTTATTAGGTTTCCAAGGGGTCTTATCTAAGGTGCACAGAAGGGTAAGTAGCTGGAAGAAGGGGAGACAATCTATCCCCAGAAGTGTTTCAGAAGTCCTATCAGCAACTATGAACTTGTGACTCTGAGGTCTGCTATTCTAGGGCATGCACTATCCAAAGTGCCTGGTATCAGTTAAAGGCCCCTGCAGGCCAGTTAACACAAAATGGATGCCGAGATAGCCAAAATATCAACAGCACACTACTGGAGAATGGATAAATAACATAATAAATGACATATAACAATGAATATAAAATGAATGACCAGATCTTGGCCAAACTTTGGTAAGTTTATTTCTAAGGTTTTAAATTATTTTTGATGCCATTATAAATGAAGTTGTGTTTTTAATTTCATTTTTGGATTTCTCATTTCTCAGATTTACTCTTACATATCATTATTGTTAAATATATTACATTTAGATATGATAATAAGCTGATCAATAAATTCATATGTTTGTTTTATGGAACTACTTTTCTAAATCAGTGAATTGAAGAAAAAATATGTAACCATATTGTCTTTAAAAAAAAAATTGCCTATGTAACACCATTACCGGTGTTCTTTGTTTTTCATGTACATTTGAATTGATGGCTAGGGTCAGTGCTTTTAGCATAGAGAACTTTTTTGTAAGGCACCTTGGGTCAGTTCAGTTCAGTTGCTCAGTCGTGCCTGACTCTTTGAGACTCCGTGAACCACAGCACGCTAGGCATCCCTGTCCATCACCAACTCCTGCAGTTTAACCAAACTCATGGCCATTGAGTCCGTGATGCCATCCAACCATCTCATCCTCTGTCGTCCCCTTCTCCTCCTGCCCTCAATGTTTCCCAGCATCAGAGTGCTTTCGAATGAGTCAGCTCTTCACATCAGGTGGCCAAAGTATTGGAGTTTCCGCTTCAACATCAGTCCTTCCAATGAACACCCAGGCCTGATCTCCTTTAGGATGGACTGGTTGGATCTCCTTACAGTCCAAGGGACTCTCAAGAGTCTTCTCCAACACCACAGTTCAAAAGCATCAATTCTTTGGCACTCAGCGTTCTTCACAGTCCAACCCTCACATCCGTACATGACTACTGGTAAAACCAGAGCCTTGATGAGACAGACCTTTGTTGGCAAAGTAATGTCTCTGCTTTTTAATATGCTATCTAGGTTGGTCATAACTTTCCTTCCAAGGAGTAAGTGTCTTTTAATTTCATGACTGCAATCTCCATCTGCAGTGATTTTGGAGCCCCCAAAAATAAAGTCACCCACTGTTTCCCCATCTATTTTTCATGAAGTGATGGGACTGGATGCCATGATTTTAGTTTTCTGAATGGTGAGCTTTAAGCGAACTTTTTCACTCTCCTCTTTCACTTTCATCAAGAGGCTCTTTAGTTCTTCGCTTTCTGTCAAGGGTGGTGTCATCTGCATGTCTGAGGTTATTGATATTTCTCCCAGCAATCTTGATTCCAGCTTGTGCTTCCTCCAGCCCAGCGTTTCTCGTGATGTACTCTGAATATAGGTTAAATAAGCAGGGTGACAATATACAGCCTTGACGTACTCCTTTTCCTATTTGGAACCAATCTGTTGTTCCATGTCCAGTTCTAACTGTTGCTTCCTGACCTGCATACAGGTTTTTCAAGAGGCAGGTCAGGTGGTCTGGTGTTCCCATCTCTTGAAGTATTTTCCACATTTTATTGTGATCCACAGAGTCAAAAGCTTTGGCATAGTCAATAAAGCAGAAATAGATGTTTTTCTGAAAGTCTCTTGCTTTTTTGGTGATCCAGCAGATGTTGCCAATTTGATTTCTGGTTTCTCTGCCTTTTCTAAAACCAGCTTGAACATCTGGAAGTTCACGGTTCAGGTATTGCTGAAGCCTAGCTTGGAGAATTTTGAGCATTACTTTACTAACATGTGAGATGAGTGCAATTGTGCGTTAGTTTGAGCATTCTTTGGCATTGCCTTTCTTTGGGATTGGAATGAAAACTGACCTTTTCCAATCCTGTGGCCACTGCCGAGTTTTCCAAATTTCCTTACATATTGAGTGCAGCACTTTCACAGCATCATCTTTTAGAATTTGAAGCAGCTCAACTGGAATTCCATCACCTCCACTAGCTTTGTTTGTAGTCATGCTTCTTAAGGGCCACTTGACTTCACATTCCAGGATGTCTGTCTCTAGGTGAGTGATCACACCATCGTGATTATCAGCATGCAATTATTTTTTTCAGATAAACAAAATAAACAAACAAATGAGAAATTTCTTTTACCTTCATTGCTGACAGTTAGTTTTGCTGGATATAATGTTCTTATGTGACAGATTTTTTTTTTTTCTTTCAGCATTTTGAATATGTTGTCCCATTTTCTTTTGGCTTTCCTTGGTTCTGATAAGTTAGTCCTTTATTGTGTTGGAGTTTCCTGTTATTTGATCTATCCTTTTAAAGTACTGCATTCAAGATTTTTCTCTTTATCTTTGGCTTTCATTTTTTTGACTAGCATATGTCTGGGAATGTATCTTTTGGCTTTTATTACACTTGAAGGTTTTGGGTGACTTGGATGCACAGATTAAGGTTTTTCATCAAATTTGGGAAGGTTTTTTCTTCTTTTCTCTTTCTCCTGTCCTTTCGGTGCTGTTAGTGTATGTTAGTTGATCAGTCATCTCCAACTCTTTGTAACCCCATGGACTGTAGCCTGCCATACTCCTCTGTCCCTGGGATTTTCCAGGTAAGAATAATGAAGTGGGTTGCCATTTCCTCCTCCAGGAATCTTACAGATGAAGAGATTGAGGCTCAGTCTCCTGTACTCTTCATAAATGTATGTTTTTGTGCTTGTCCCACATTTCTCTGTGACTTTTTTTCAATTTTGCTCATTCTCTCTTTTTCAGATTACATTATTTCTATTGAATGATCTTCAAGTTTGCAGATTCTTTTTAGTCCACCTCAAATCTACCATTGTTCCACTCTACTTAAATTTTGTCTCATTTATTGTATTTTTTAACTCCAAAATTTTCAGTAACTTCTTTTAAATAAGTTCTATCTCTTTATTTATATTTTCTATTGGATGAGATATTTATCATTTCGGTTCAGCTTCTCAGTCGTGTCCGAGTCTTTGCGACCCCGTGGACTGCAGCACACCAGGCCTCTCTGTCTATCACCAACTCCTGGAGTTACTCAAACTCATGTCCATTGAGTCCGTGATGCCATCCAACCATCTCACACTCTGTTGTCCCCTTCTCCTCCTGCCTTCAATCCTTCCCAGTATCAGGGTCTTTTCAAATGAGTCACATCTTCGTATCAGGTGGCCCAAGTGTTGAAGCTTTAGCTTCAGCATCAGTCCTTCCAATGAATATTCAGTACTGATTTCCTTTAGGATAGACTGGTTGGAGCTCCTTGCAGTCCAAGGGGCTCTCAAAAGTCATAGTTATCATAGCTTCTTTCAATAGTTATCATAGCTTCTTTCAATTATTTATTCATGATTTCTTTTAGTTCTTTGAGCATATTTGTAATAGTTGCTTTGAAGTCTTTTTATGCCAAGTTAATCACTGCACCTTTTCAAACGTAGTTTCTTTACTTTTTTTTTTAATTGAAGTATAGCTGAATTACAAATCTGTGCTAATCTTTGCTATACAGCAAAGCAACTCAGTTATATACATATGCATATTCGTTTTTTACATTCTTTTCCATTTTTGTTTATCACAGGATATAGAATATTGTTCCCTGTGTTATACAGTAGGACTTTGTTGTGTATTCATTTTAAATGTAATAGTTTGCATCTACCAATGTCAAACTCCCAATTCATCCCTCTCCCTCCTACTCTCCCCCTTTGCAACCACAAATCTGTTCTCTATGTCTATGGATCTGTTTCTGATCTGTAGGTTAATTCACGCCATATTTTACATTCCACATATATGTGACATCATATGGTGTTTATCTTACTCTTTCTTACTTCACTTAGTATGATAATCTCTAGTTGCATCCATGTTGCTGCAAATGGCATTTTATTCTTTTTAATGGATAGTAGTATTTCATTGTATATGTGTACCACTTCTTTATCCATTCATCTGTCAATGAACATTTAGGTTGTTTCCATGCTTTGGTTATTGTGAACAGCACTACTGTGAACATAGGGGTGCATGTATCTTTTTGAATTATAATTTTGTCCAGGTATATTCCCAGAGTAGAATTGTTACATCATACAGTAATCCTATTTTTAGTTTTCTGAGGAACCTCCATATTGCTTACCATAGTGGCTGTACCAACATACATTCCCACCAACGGTGTAGGAGTGCTTCCCTTTTCTCCACACCCTCTCCAGCATTTATCATTTGTAGACTTTTTATTGATGTCCATTCTGATCAGTGTGAGGTAGTACCTCACTATAGTTTTGATTTACATTCCTCTAAAATTAGTGATGCTGAACATCTTTTCATGTGCCCACTGGCCATCTGTATGTCTTCTTTGGATAAATATCTGTCTAGATCATCTGCTCATTTTTCTATTAGGTTGTTTTTTGTTGTTGTTGTTGAGTTGTATGTATGTTATTTTGTTGTTGTTTGTATATTTCGGTGATTAAACCCTTGTTTGATTAAACTCTTGTCTGATTAAACCCTTGCAAATATTTTCTTTCATTATGTAGGTTGTCTTTTCACTTTTATATGGTTTCCTTTGCTGTGCAAAAGCTTTTAAGTTTAATTGAAGTGAAGTGAAGTGAAGTCGCTCAGTCGTGTCCAACTCTTTACAACCCCATGGACTGTAGCCTACCAGGCTCCTCGGTCCATGGCATTTTTCCAGGCAAGAGTACTGGAGTGGGTTGCCATTTCCTTCTCCAGGGGATCTTCCCCACCCAGGGATCGAACCTGGGTCTCCCGCATTATAGGTAGACACTTTACTGTCTGAGCTACCAGGGAAGCCCCTGGTTTAATTAGGTCCCATTTATTTATTTTTGTTTTTTTTTTTTTTTTTTTTTTTTTTGCCCTGGGAGACTGACCTAAGAAAATGTTGGTATGATTCATGTCAGAGAATGTTTTGGCTATGTTCTCTTCTTGGAGTTTTATGGTGTCATGTCTTATGGTTGTCTTTAAGCCATTTTGAGTTTATTTTTGTGCGTGGTGTGAGGATGTGTTCTAACTTCATTGATTTATATACAGCTGTCAAACTTTGCCAACACTACTTGCTGAAGAGACAAAGGTAATTTCTACAGCCTATTTTTATTCCTGTGAATGTGCCACACTTTTCTGTCTCATTGACTGTTTCTTAATTTTTTTGTTTATGACTGTATTTTTCTATTGCATAATTATCATCAGAGTCTTTTTTTGTGTGCTTAGTTGTTCAGTCGTGTCTGACTCTTTGTGATCCCATAGACTGTAGCTCTCTAGGCTCCTCTGTCCATGGGGATTCTCCAGGCAAGAATCCTGGAGTGGGTTGCCATGCCCTCCTCCAGGGGATCTTCCCAACCCAAGGATTGAACCCAGCTCTCCTACATTGCAGGCGGATTCTTTACCATGTGAGCCACAAGGGAATTATCATCATAGTTTATTTAACTGTGGTTAGAAAAACACATAACATAAAACTTACCATCTTAACTATTTTAAGTGTATTCTTCAGTAGCGTTAAGTATATTTACATTGTTGTTAAAGGAATCTCCAGAACTGTTTTATCTTGCAAACCTGAAACTCCATATTAATTAAACAATAATATCCCATCCCCTTGCCAGCCTTGCCAGCTTCTGGTAACCATCATTTCACTTTCTGTTTCCTTGAATTTGACTACTTTATATACATATAAGTAGAATCATACAGCATTTCTCTTTTTGTGACTGGCTTATTTCACCTCACATAATGTCCTCAAGGTTCATGCATAGGATGTGACAAGGTTTGCTTCCTTTTTTAGGCCTATTCATAAACATTTGTTTATCCATTTATCTATCAATGGGCATTTGGGTTTCTTCCACCTCTTGGCTATTGTAAATAGTGTAGCTAGGAACATGAGTATACAAATATCTCTTCAAGATCCTGCTTTCAATTATTTTGGATATATACCAGATTGCTAGGTGATATGTTGGTTCTATTTTTAATTTTTGAGGAAAATCCATACTGTTTTCCATACACTCCACACTGTATGCACCATTTTATAACCCCACCAACACTCCACAAGCATTCTAATTTCCCCATATCAACATTTTCTTTTCTTTTCTTTTCTTTTTTTATTAGCTATCCTGATGGCACGAGGTGATATTTCACTGTGGTTTTCATTTGCATTTCTTTGATGATTACTTATCTTGAACTCTTGAACATCTTTTCATATGCTTGTTGGCCATTTGTATATCATCATTGGAGAAATGCCTATTAAAGGTTTTTGCCTAATTTTTAATCAGATTATTTGATTTTTGTTGTTGAGTTATGAGTTGTTTATATATAATATTAATGGCATTTTAAAATAATGTATTGTAGAAACTTTGGTCACTTTGATTTTTCTTTACTGACCCCCGTTGGTTTTTGTTTATATATATATATATATATATATATATAATTTTTTTTTTGATTTGGTCACTTATTTGTTATCACTTTGGATGAACAAATTCCAATATGTCTATTTCCCTTCTATTGTATAAGCTCTGTTATCCTAGCCAGAATTTTCCCCCTCATTTATATCTTTTAGTCTGGTTACCTAAGGGTTACTTCTGGATCAACATAAGCCATTTATTATTGGTCAAAGGAGTCCTTAACTCTCTTAAGAATTTTGAATTTTAACCCTTTCCTGTTGAATGTGTGTGTGCCTTGGAGGGAGTTATCACAGTTGAAGGAGTTTATGTTTTTTGCCCCCACATTCAGTCACTGACTAATATCTTAGAAGTTTACTTTCTGATGGATTCTGAAAGTGTGTAGCTTTGACACACATATAGCATTTTACAGACTGCCATGGCTGAGTACAATTTTATTTTTAAACCTGGCTTCCTGGCAGTCACCTCTCAGTAAAAGTAGCTTATTATTCCATCAGTTTTTGGTCAGAGTTTACATTTAAGCTCCTTGTGTCAGTGAAGATTCTGTCCTGTGTTGACTGTTGTGAATGCAGCAATGTTTTCAAGCATGCTTATGTCCTGATGTGATTGCTCTTGAGTAGGGACAGCTTAACTTATACACACAGCTTTTCCCACCTCCACTATTGACTATGATCTCATAATAGCTCTTTTGTCTCTTTCTTTCCCTAGTTCTTTCTGTTAAATTTCTGGTTACTCTAATGTACGCTTGTTTCATGAAGCTGTGAGTGTCTTCCTAACTGTTCACCTCCAAGATCTCCATCATTTTTTACAGTAACCATACGCATTTATTCTCCATGCTTTGTCCCATATAAAGTAGTTCCTTCAAGTAGAGCTGTAAAGGTGATGAAGCAATGGTTTCTAGTCTTTTAGGCTTGCTCATTCAGCAAGGAACTTCAGAGGATGAGTTGGATTAGAGGCACTACAATCCAATATTGGTGGCTGGCTACACCTAGGGCAGAACTTCTGCCCAATGAATTCTGGGTAGAGGAAGGGAGTCCAAGATCTCTTAATCTTTCAGTAGCTGTTGCCTGGAATATACTTTCAGCAGCATGGTCTTTGAAAAATGAGAAGCACCACTGGTCTGCCCTCCCAGCATGAAACTGTTACTCCACGATAGAATTTGGAATAAAGGGCGTCCTGTCCTCATTGTCACACCTAACAAGAGTAGAACTCCCCAGGAAAAGCTTCTATAACTTCAATAATGTAGGGGAGGAAATGTTAAGAGAGTGAGTCATGACTGAAAGGCTACAGAGTCTCATTCTTACTGAGATTTGGTGGATATTCTGAATGAATGTTTCTCGATTTATATGTTCTTAGGACAACTCCCAGAGACACTAAATTCTAATTTTTTAAAACAATTTTCTCCAAGTAAATTGTTGTTTTTTGGGGTAGAGAATCTATCAGATACCTAACTTCATAATTCTGGAACTACCTTATAATATATAATATTTTCATTATTATTGAGATCCAAATATTTAAAGCTTTCATTATAAACTTTTCTTCAACCCACAAGTTCCTTAGTAAAATATCTTATTCTTTCTAAATATACAGGTATCAATATTTAAATTTATATTTTGATCTTTTATATTCATTTTAATTGCATTTTGGTGAGGCTACATAGTCCTATGGTTATTTGAAATTTTTTGAGACTTGCTTCATGATTTAGTATCAGGATACTTAATATTCTGTGGCATGAGAAGTTGTATTCTATCACTGATTGGGCCTGAACTTCACCATTCTGATTTCAGTGTTACCAGCAACCATAGCCAGCTCTGGTGATAGATCATAGTTTTCTTTTTGTTTGCTTGTTCTTGAGGGGGTTGTTCTTGAGAATAAATCCTTTATTACCTGCTGAGCAAAGCACTAAGAAATTATGCTTTATCTAATATCCAGTTATTTTCAATGAGAGGGTTCTTCAATCATCTATTTTGCTATATCAAAAATGTTCATGATCTTCTTTGAGCATGCAACACCCAATATGATGGGCTCTTGAAAGTGGCAATATGTGTAAGCAATTTTCAAAATAGGAGAAAAATATGACACTCCATATATCAATCTTTGATGAACTTGAACTTTCTCAGAATACTTGAATAAATGATTTAGTCCACTGAAAAGTGATATATATTTAAATTCAAATTAGGAATTTCTTGTTTTTGTTTATGCTTGTTTTGAATTTTTTTTAATTCATATAACAATATTGACTTCCTTTCTGGAAAACAGTGTTACTGAATGGAGAGTGGATATAATAATATTTCATTTTACTTTGATAATTTATTTGGGGAGAAATGCTGAATGTCCACTGGCTGAATTTTCTTATAAGATGTGCACAGTTTAAGGTACAAGGAAAATGTTATTTTTAATCTGGAAATTATGAGGTATTCAAAGAAAATGCATTGCTAGATATTCTTGGAACAACTCCAATGTGGATAATGAAAACAGTAATGCTGATATGAGATAGTCAAAGAGTTAAGCTGCTGAAAAGATTCAACTGATTTCCCTGCACACAATATCTAATGGTGAACAGATTTTAAAAAGAAAACTAGTTGGTTTGCATTAAAGTATGCTTTGCCTTATTCTGTTCATAGCTTATTTATGAGGCAAATCACTTTTAGTATATAGTATATATATTTATATATATATAGCATTGGCTTTCACTTATACTTTTGCCTTACAAGACAAGATTTCACACAGAAACTATGTAAATTTCTGGGGCTTATTTTCATTTTCAAAATCATGTATGCTATTTTTGTTACTTATATTACTGTGATTTTACTAAATCTCTATAAAGATCAATTTGTATGAATGTTTCAGTGAAGGTCCAGTTAGGAAACAGAAACTACTCTTGGTATTCCAAAGAGAAGAAATCAGTTTCTAAGATATTATGAGGGAGAGCATAAAAACGATGATGGGGAGGAGATAAGGCCTTGAAAATCAAAAAGGAATAATGGGTAATACCAGAGATCAAAAATTCTAACAAACAATCCTAGACTAGAAGCAAGTGTCAACAACAGGCAGCTGCCACACTTGGAGAGCCAGAAAAAAAAAAATTCCTTTCTTCTTCCAACCTTCTGATCTCCTGCTAGTGCCTCCTATTGGCAAGAAAGTAGGTGGAAACCAGCTGTCAAGTGAATGTAGGAATCATAACAATTTGCAGAATTCCAGCCACAGTGTTATAAAGCAAAAATATAACAAAACAGATTTGAGTCTAAGAGTCAGCATAAATAACCAGAATAATGAACTAATGAAGAAGTAGGCAATTTCTGTGTATTTTTATTAAGTTAAAAAACCTATAATAGCTGAGCACGTTATATCTTACTTGTTATAATTTTGAGATGACTTAAAATATTCACAAGGTGTACATTGAATATGTGTTATATCCTACAAGTGTAATAGTAATTCTCAAGAGAATTAAAATCATTTTTAATAAAAACAAGCAAAGCAAACTTAGAGTGAAAATAATTAGTATCAACTAGAATTATTAGGGACAGTTTCATCTAATATGGGCTCAATGTTACGCTTACATAACATTTTCTTTCTCGTTGTCCAAGTTGTAAGTTGGATACAGAAATAAAACAAAAACAAAACTTTCTTCTATTTTATAGATGAAGTACTTGAGATTCAGAGAGAGTAATTGATTTGCTCAAGGTTATTGAGTTTGTTGGTGTGAAACTGGAACCTGCTCTAAGTGTTTCTAACTCTATACTAAGCACTCATTTTCCTATCTATATCAGGGAATCTGTACTGAAGACAGGTATGCAGCCTCTTTCCAGAAGACATTTATTTATCTCACTCAGAAACAAGTTATTTATACAGATTAATTCTAAACTCTTTTTAGTGCTGGAATATTTAGACTTTATTGGAAATTTACAATTTTAGTATGTACAGGATCTATTGCAATTTCACTGTAGTTAAGCCTTCTAATGACCAGAATATAACACCTCTGGAGAAATGTACTAAATTACCTGGTGGGTGCCTATGTGCATGCTAAGTTGCTTTAGTCATGTCTGACTCTCTGCGATCCTAGGGACTGTAGCCTGCTAGGCTCCTCTGTCCATGGGATTCTCCAGGAAAGAATACTGGAGTGGGTTGCCATGCCCTCTTCCAAGGGATCTTCCCAACTCAAGGATTGAATCTGTGCCTCTTATGTCTCTTGTACTGGCAAGTGGCTTTTTTACCATTAGCCACACCTGGAAAATTACCTGGTGATTGAAAAGTAATTTAACTATTAAGTCTGCAGATTTTATTCAGTTAAGGATACTGAGATGAAATCAAAGACCATTGTCCTTATAAGAGAAAAGAGAGGAGATTTCACACACAAGGAAGAAGGTCATGTGAAAAGAGATTGAGAGGTAGAGATTGGAGCTATGCCACCACAAACCAAGGAGCTCCAGAAGCCACAGGACACTAGGAGATGTAAGGATAGATTCTCCCCTAGAAACTTTGTGGGGGATCATGCCCCTACTGACACCTTAATTTTGGACTTCTGGTCTCTAGAACTAAGAGAAAAAACTTGTCTCTGAAGTTTCGGATGTTTTAAATCACAAAGCTCATAATAATGTGTTAAGGCGGCCCCAGGACTCTGATATGAATGCACATCAGTCTGTAATCTATCTGTTATGCCTATGGGGATAGTAATGCCAATAAAAGCATATAAAAAGGAGGGGGGGAAGATATGCTAACAACTACACAAATATCTTGCCTGTCTTTTGTTTTCATTAAGTAGAAAATAAATACAGAGTGCAGAAAAATAGTTCGAGTAATGTTACCAAAATTATTTCTCTAGGTAGAGTGAACTGAAGATATGGAAAAATATGAGTACTGAAAACTCAACAGATTCAATATAGAGCTCAAGAAAGCAGTTGACACTGATATTAATTTGTCCCTTGAGAGCTTTAACACAAGCTAACTTAATAACTCCACAGATTAATGACAAGATATAGACATTGATATTGCATAGGCTTTTTTCTGGTCATATAAATGTGAATAAATCCTTAATGGTTTCAGGCAAAATATCATGTTTTCTCACTTTAAAGGTCTAGTTGTGAATTTAAGTGCCACTGAAGGAAGTGCCGCTGGTGGGTTTGGGGCTTACCTGATAGCTCAGTTGGTAAAGAATTTGCCTGCAATGCCAGAGACCCTTGTTCGATTCCTGGGTCAGGAAGATCCGCTGGATAAGGGATAGTCTACCAACTACAGTATTCTTGGGCTTTCCTTGTGGCTCAGCTGGTAAAGAATCCGCCTGAAATGCAGGAGACCTGGGTTTGATCTGGGTTGGGAAGATCCCCTGGAGAAAGAAAAGGCTACCCACTCCAGTATTCTGGCCTGGAGAATTCCATGAACTGTACAGTCCATGGGATTGCAGAGTCGGACATGACTGAGTCACTTTTAGGTTCACTTTCAAGCTAGATTCGTATAATAAAAAGGACAAAATTGAATATCAATGGAAACAGAAACATAAATAGTTTTAAACTTTTAAACACACTTTAATGAGACAGATTCATTAAATGTGGTTATAGGTGATTTCTTTTTCTGAAGGACACTGAATTTAAGACTTTTAGGTTTCATTTTTATTGGCTTTGAATTTAATTTTGCTATAATCTTTCTGGAATACCTTCAATCCTAGCTAAAATGCTTAATGATATTCTCTTCTTCTTATCTATGCACACACACACACACGGATGTCCACTAACAATCCAATGTTGAAATCTATCAACTCTTTACCTGTCAAATATCTCAAATCTATCCCCAAATCTCTCCATTTTCATACCCAGTGAGCATCTTCCAGTCCTTAGTAAAGTTATGTCTGGATTACTGAGGCATTTTCCTAACCTGAGTATCTGCTCTGATCTCTTTACTTGCTATTCAGTAGAAGTGATAGAATAATTTTCCCCAAACACCTTTTTCTTTTTTTTTATTAGTTTATTTATCTATTTTTTAACTTTACAATATTGTATTGGTTTTGCTATACATTGATATGAATCTGCCATTGGTGTACATGCGTTCCCCTTCCAGAACCCCCCTCCCACCTCCCTCCCCATCCCATCCCTCTGGGTCATACTGGTGCACCAGCCCCTAGCACCCTGTATCATGCATTGAACCTGGACTGGCGATTCGTTTCACATATGATAATTTACATGATTCAGTGGCATTCTCCTGTAACATCCCACCCTCGCCCTCTCCCATAGAGTCCATAATACTGTTCTATTTATCTGTGTCTCTTTTGCTGTCTTGCATACAGGGTTATCTTTACTGATTTACTAAATTCCATATATATGCGTTAGTATACTGTATTGGTGTTTTTCTTTCTGGCTTACTTCACTCTGCATAATAGGCTCCAGTTTCATCCACCTCATTAGAACTGATTCGAATGTATTATTTTTAATAGCTGAGTAATATTCAATTGTGTATATGTACCACGGCTTCCTTATCCATTTGTCTGCTGATGGGCTTCTAGGCTGCTTCCATGTTCTGGCTATTATAAACAGTGCTGCAATGAACATTGAGTTACATGTGTCCCTTTCAATTCTGGTTTCCTCGGTGTGTATGCCCAGCAGTGGGATTGCTGGGTCGTATGGCAGTTCTATTCCCAGTTTTTTAAGGAATCTCCACACTGTTCTCCATAGTGGCTGTACTAGTTCGCATTCCCACCAACAGTGTAAGAGAGTTCCCTTCTCTCCACACTCTCTCCAGAATTTATTGCTTGTAGACATTTGGATAGCAGCCATTCTGACGGGCGTGAAATGGTACCTCATTGTGGTTTTGATTTGCAGTTCTCTCATAATGAGTGATGTTAAGCATCTTTTCATGTGTTTGTTAGCCATCTGTATGTCTTCTTTGGAGAAATGTCTGTTCAGTTCTTTGGCCCACTTTTTGATTGGGTCATTTATTTTTCTGGAATTGAGCTGCAGGAGTCACTTGTATATTTTTAAGATTAATTCTTTGTCCGTTGCTTCGTTTGCTATTATTTTCTCCTATGCTGAAGGCTGTCTTTTCACCTTGCTTATAGTTTCCTTTGTTATGCAAAGGCTTTTAATTTTAATTAGGTCCCATTTGTTTATTTTTGGTTTTATTTCCAATATTCTGGGAGGTGGATCATAGAGGATCCTGCTGTGGTTTACGTCGGAGAGTGTTTTGCCTATCAAACACCTTTTTCATCTCATCAAAACTCTGTTTAAGAGTATAAAATTACTACAACTATCTTAGCTCTAACTTGAATGCTTGTCTCCAGTTTATTCCCTGTTCCCTTCTTCCTTTACCACCCTCACATGCTTATCTTGTGAAATTAATTTTCTTTTCATTATTGTTGTTCAGTCGCTCAGTTGTGTTCAACTCTTTGCAATCCCAAGTGCTGCAGCACGCCAGGTTTCCCTGTACTTCACCGTATCCCAGAGCTTGCTCAAACCCATGTCCATTGAGTTGGTGATGCCATCCAGCAATCTCATCCTCTGTTGTCCCTTTCTCCTTCTGCCCTCAATCTTTCCCGACATCAGGGTCTTCTCAAAAGAGTCAACTCTTCGCATCAGGTGGCCAAAGTATTGGAGCTTCAGCTTCATCATCAGTCTTTCCAATGAATATTCAGGACTGATTTCCTTTAGGATTGACTGGTTTGATGTCCTTATAGGCCAAGGTACTTTGTATTTCCCTGTAGAGTTTCCTAATTCCCCTCTGGATGCTATCCTTATTAACCCCCCATCACATTCTAGAAATTATTATTGTTTTTATTTATCTTTTAAACACACTCAATACTTCCTTTCTTCTTCCAGGAAGTCTTTTATGATTAATTCAGATCATTCAAAACGTCCACGTATTGTAATCCCTTCAGGTAATACATACTATAGGTGGAAAATTATTTTATATTTGACGATGCTTTTATTTTCTGGTTAGAATTCAGTTCAGTTCAGTCCCTCAGTC
This sequence comes from Giraffa tippelskirchi, assembly GCF_054371585.1. Classification (NCBI taxonomy): domain Eukaryota; kingdom Metazoa; phylum Chordata; class Mammalia; order Artiodactyla; family Giraffidae; genus Giraffa; species Giraffa tippelskirchi. The sequence continues at coordinate 69,682,336 of NC_137289.1, forward strand.
GTGTCCGACTCTTTAAGACCCCATGAACTGCAGCACGCCAGGCCTCTCTGCCCATCACCAACTCCCGGAGTCTACCCAAACCCATGTTCATCGAGTCGGTGATGACATCCAACGATTTCACCCTCTGTCGTCCCCTTCTCCTCCCGCCCCCAATCCTACCCAGCATTAGGGTCTTTTCCAATCAGTCAACACTTCGCATGAGGTGCTAAAAGTATTGGAGTTTCAGCTTCAACATCAGACCTTCCAATGAACATCCAGGATTGATTTCTTTTAGGATGGATTGATTGGATCTCCTTGCAGTCCAAGGGACTCTCAAGAGTCTTCTCCAACACCACAGTTCAAAAGTATCAATTCTGTGGCACTCAGCTTTCTTCACCGTCCAACTCTCACATCCATACATGACCACTGGAAAAGCCACAGCCTTGACTAGATGGACTTTTGTTGGCAAAGTAATGTCTCTGCTTTAAGATATGCTATCTAGGTTGGCCATAACCTTCCTTCCAAGAAGTAAGCGTCTTTTAATTTCATGGCTGCAGTCACCATTAGCAGTGATTCTGGAGCCCAAAAAAAATGAAGTCTGACAATGTTTCCCCATCTATTTCCCATGAAGTGATGGGACCAGGTGCCATGATCTTGGTTTTCTGAACGTTGAGCTTTAAGCCAACTTTTTCACTCTCCTCCTTCACCTTCATCAAGAGGTTCTTTAGTTCTTCTTCACTTTCTGCCATAAGGGTGGTGTTATCCGCATATCTGAGGTTATTGATATTTCTTCCGGCAATCTTGATTCCAGCTTGTGTTTCTTCCAGCCCAGCGTTTCTCATGATGTACTCTGCATATAAGTTAAATAAGCAGGGTGACAATATACAGCCTTGACGTACTCCTTTCCTAATTTGGAACCCGTCTGTTGTTCCATGTCCAGTTCTAACTGTTGCTTCCTGACCTGCATACAGGCTTCTCAAGAGACAGGTCAGATGGCCTGGTATTCCCATCTCTTTCAGAATTTTCCACAGTTTATTGTGATCCACACAGTCAAAGAATTTGGCATAGTCAATAAAGCAGAAATAGATGTTTTTCTGGAACTCTCTTGCTTTTTCGATGATCCAGTGGATATTGGCAATTTGACCTCTGGTTTCTCTGCCTTTTCTAAAACCAGCTTGAACATCTGGAAGTTCATGGTTCACGTATTGCTGAAGTCTGGCTTGGAGAATTTTGAGCATTACTTTACTAGTGTGCGAGATGAGTGCAATTGTGCGGTAGTTTGAGCATTCTTTGGCATTGCCTTTCTTTGGAACTGGAACGAAAACTGACCTTTTCCAGTCCTGTGGCCACTGCTGAGTTTTCCAGATTTGTTGGCATATAGAGTGTAGCACTTTTCACAGCATCACCTTTGAAGATTTGAAATAGCTCAACTGGAATTCCATCACCTCCACTAGCTTTGTTTGTAGTGATGCTTTCTAATGCCCACTTGACTTCACATTCCAGGATGTCTGACTCTAGGTGAGTGATCACACCATCGTGATTATCTGGGTCATGAAGATCTTTTTTGTATTGTTCTTCTGTGTATTCTTGCCTCCTCTTCTTAATATCTTCTGCTTCTGTTAGGTCCATACCATTTCTGTCCTTTATCGAGCCCATCTTTGCATGAAATGTTCCTTTGGTATCTCTAATTTTCTTGAGGAGATCTCTAGTCTTTCCCATTTTGTTGTTTTCCTCTATTTCTTTGCACTGCTCGCTGAGGAAGGCTTTCTTATCTCTCCTTGCTATTCTTTGGAACTCTGCATTCAGATGGGAATATCTTTCCTTTTCTCCTTTGCCTTTCACTAGTCTTCTCTTCCCAGCTATCTGTAAGTCCTCCTCAGACAGTCATTTTGCTTTTTTGCATTTCTTTTCCATGGGGATTGTCTTGATCCCTGTCTCTTGTACAATGTCACGAACCTCTGTCCATAGTTCATCAGGCACTCTGTCTCTCAGGTCTCGTCCCTTAAATCTATTTGTCACCTCCACTGTATACTCATAAGGGATTTGATCTAGGTCATACCTGAATGGTCTAGTGGTTTTCCCTACTTTCTTCAATTTAAGTCTGAATTTGGCAATAAGCAGTTCATGATCGGAGCCACAGTCTGCTCCTGGTCTTGTTTTTGCTGACTGTATAGAGCTTCTCCATCATTGGCTGCAAAGAATATAATCAATCTGATTTCGGTGTTGACCATCTGGTGATGTCCATGTGTAGAGTCTTCTCTTGTGTTGTTGGAATAGGGTGTTTGCTATTACCAGTGCGTTCTCGTGGCAAAACTCTATTAGCCTTTGCCCTGCTTCATTCTGTACTCCAAGGCCAAACTTGCCTGTTACGCCAGGTGTTTCTTGACTTCCTACTTTTGCATTCCAGTCCCCTATAATGAAAAGGACATCTTTTTTGGGTGTTAGTTCTAGAAGGTCTTGCAGGTCTTCATAGAGCCATTCAACTTCAGCTTCTTTGGTGTTACTGGTCGGGGCATAGACTTGGATTACCGTGATATTGAATGGTTTGCCTTGGAAACGAACAGAGATCATTCTGTCGATTTTGAGATTGCATCCAAGTGCTGCATTTCGGACTCTTTTGTTGACCATGATGGCTACTCCATTTCTTCTAAGGGATTCTTGCCCACAGTAGTAGATATAATGGTCATTTGAGTTAAATCCACCCATTCCAGTCCATCTTAGTTTGCTGATTCCTAGAATGTCGATGTTCACTCTTGCCATCTCCTGTTTGACCACTTCCAGTTTGCCTTGAGTCATGGACCTAACATTCCAGGTTCCTATGCAATATTGCTCTTACAGCATTGGACTTTGCATCTATCACCAGTCATATCCACAGTTGGGTATCGTTTTTGCTTTGGCTCCATCCCACCATTCTTTCTGGAGTTATTTCTCCACTGTTCTCCAGTAGCATATTGGGCACCTACTGACCTGGGGAGTTCATCTTTCAGTGTTCTTTTTGCCTTTTCATACTGTTCATGGGGTTCTCAAGGCAAGAATACTGAAGTGGTTTGCCATGCCTTTCTCCAGTGGACCACAATCTGTCAAACCTCTCCACCATGACCCATCCGTCTTGGGTGGCCCCACACGGCATGGCTTAGTTTCATTGAAATAGACAAGGCTGTGGTCCGTGTGATCAGATTAGCTAGTTTTCTGTAATTTTAGTTTTAGTGTGTCTGCCCTTTGATGCCCTCTCGCAACACTTACTGTCTTACTTGGGTTTCTCTTACCTTCTGGTTAGAATTAGGTCACCTAATTTATTTCATTATCTTCTGTTAGATTTTATCTTTTATTTATTTACTTTTGGCTCTACCAGGGATCAAACCTGTGCCCCCTACATTGAGAGTGGGGAGTCTTAACCACTAGACCACCAGGGAAGTCCCTGTTTTTGGAGTTTTACTGAGGTGTATTTGAAATATAAGATCGTATTAGTTTCAGATGTGCAACATAGTGAATCCATATTTGTATACATTCAGAAACAATTACCACAATAAATCTGTAAGCATTTGTCACATACATATTCATAACATTTTTCTTCTGATGATTTCTTTTAAGATCTACTTTCTACTTAGAAACTCTCAAACAAGCAATACAATATTCACTATAGTCACCAGGCTGTACATTACATCAGTATAATTTATTTATTTTATAACTTGAAGTTTGTAACTTTAGACTACCTTCACCCATTTTGCACACTCTTCACCTATCACCACTATAACAGAGAAGAACAAACGTTACTCTATATTGAATTTATTCCTTTAGTTCTTTTGTCTATGCTTAGTCATGCTGACTCTGCACCTTTTGTAAAAGAATGCTGTCTATAGGCAGAAATATACAAGATAGCCCCTTCTCAAGGACCTGACCCTCAAAGGTAGAACACTTTTCCATTCATACAGAGATAAAAAGTTGCAGCATAGAGAATAACATTTGTTTTCTTGAAGGTTTATAGGAATATTGTGATTAGACCTACGTGACAGCTATGAAAACAAATGCACCAAGAAGTTTGCAACAAACAGCCATATCCCTTCCTCTTTTAGCATAAAAGAATACTGAAGTCTAACTTGGGTAAGGTGTTTTGGGGGACACTAGTCCACCATCTTGGACAAGGGGTATCTACTCAAGATGGCCCCTCCTGACCTTGAATGTGGAGTAATTCCTCTCAGCCCTCCTGTTCCCATGCAGCCACTGCGCTTCTGGTAAGGAGCAATGGCTGCACTTTGCTGAAGCAGCCATGAAGGGATACCCCACGTCCAAGGTAAGAGAAACCCAAGTAAGATGGTAGGTGTTATGAGAGGGCATCAGAGGGCAGACACACTGAAACTATAATCACAGAAAACTAGCCAATCTGATCACACGGACCACAGCCTTGTCTATCTCAATGAAACTAAGCCATGCCGTGTGGGGCCACCCAAGACAGATGGGTCATGTTGGAGAGGTCTGACAAAATGTGGTCCACTGGAGAAGGGCATGGCAAACCACTTCAGTATTCTTGCCTTGAGAACCCCATGAACAGTATGAAAAGGCAAAAAGAACACTGAAAGATGAACTCCCCAGGTCAGTAGGTGCCCAATATGCTACTGGAGATCAGTGGAGAAATAACTCCAGAAAGAATGATGGGATGGAGCCAAAGCAAAAACAATACACAGCTGTGGATATGACTGGTGATAGAAGCAAAGTCAGCTGCTGTAAGAGCAATATTGCATAGGAACCTAGAATGTTGGTTCCATGAATCAAGGCAAATTGGAAGTGGTCAAACAAGAGATGGCAAGAGTGAACGTCGACATTCTAGGAATTAGCGAACTAAAATGGATTGGAATGGGTGAATTTAACTCAGATGACCATTATATCCACTACTGTGGGCAGGAATCCCTTAGAAGAAATGGAGTAGCCAACACGGTCAACAAAAGAGTCCGAAATGCAGTACTTGGATGCAATCTCAAAAACGACAGAATGATCTCTGTTTCCAAGGCAAACCATTCAATATCACTGTAATCCAAGTCTATGCCCTGACTAGTAATGCTTAAAAAGCTGGACTTTAATGGTTTGATGAAGACCTACAAGACCTTTTAGAACTAACATCCAAAAAAGATGTCCTTTTCATTATAGGGGACTGGAATGCAAAAGTAGGAAGTCAAGAAATATCTGGTGTAACAGGCAAATTTGGCCTTGGAGTACAGAACGAAGCAGGGAAAAGGCTAATAGAGTTTTGCCAAGAGAACGCACTAGTCATAGAAAACAACCTCTTTCAACAACACAAGGAAAGACTCTACACATGGACATCACCAGATGGTCAACACCGAAATCAGATTGATTATATTCTTTGCAGCTAAAGAAGGAGAAGCTCTATACAGTCAGTCAAAACAAGACCAGGAGCAGACTGTGGCTCAGATCATGAACTCCTTATTGCCAAATTCAGACTTAAGTTAAAGAAGGTAGGGAAAACCACTAGACCATTCAGGTATGACCTAGATCAAATCCCTTATGATTATACAGTTGAAGTGACAAATAGATTTAAGGGACTGGATCTGATACACAGAGTGCCTGATGAACTATGGACAGAGGTTCGTGACATTGTACAGGAGACAAGGATCAAGATCATCCCCATGGAAAAGAAATGCAAAAAACAAAATGGCTGTCTGTGGAGGCCTTACAAATAGCTGGGAAAAGAAGAGAAGAAAAAAGCAAAGGAGAAAAGAAAAGATATTTCCGTCTGAATGCAGAGTTCCAAAGAATAGTAAGGAGAGATAAGAAAGACTAGAGATTTCTTTAAAAAATTAGAGATACCAAGGGAACATTTGATGCAAAGATGGGCTCAATAAAGGACAGAAATTGTATGGACCTAACAGAAGTAGAAGATATTAAGAAGAGGTGGCAAGAATACACAGAAGAACTGTAAAAAAAGATCTTCACTACTCAGATAATCACGATGGTGTGATCACTCACCTAGAGCCAGACATCCTGGAATGTGAAGTCAAGTGGGCCTCAGAAAGCATCACTATGAACAACGCTAGTGGAGGTGATGGAATTCCAGTTGACCTATTTCAAATCCTGAAAGATGATGCTGTGAAAGTGCTGCACTCAATATGCCAGCAAATCTGGAAAACTCAGCAGTGGCCACAGGACTGGAAAAGGTCAGTTTTCATTCCAATCCAAAAGAAAGGTAATGCCAAAGAATGCTCAACCTACTGCACAATTGCACACATCTCACACACTAGTAAAGTAATGCTCAAAATTCTCCAAGCCAGGCTTCAGCAATACGTGAACCATGAACTTCCAGATGTTCGAGCTGGTTTTAGAAAAGGCAGAAGAATCAGAGATCAAATTGCTAACATCTGCTGGATCATCAAAAAAGCAAGAGTCTTTCAGAAAAATATATATTTCTGCTTTATTGACTATGACAAAGCCTTTGACTGTGTGGATCACAATAAACTGTGGAAAATTCCTCATGAGATAGGAATATCAGATCATCTGACCTGTCTCTTGAGAAACCTCTATGCAGGTCAGGAAGCAACAGTTAGAACGACATGTAACAACAGACTGGTTCAAAATAGGAAAAGGAGTCCGTCAAGGCTGTATATTGTCACCCTGCTAATTTAACTTATCTTCAGAGTACATCATGAGAAACGCTGGGCTGGAAGAAACACAAGCTGGAATCAAGATTGCTGGGAGAAATATCAATAACCTCAGATATGCAGATAACTCCACCCTTATGGCAGCAAGTGTAGAAGAACTAAAGAGCCACTTGATGAAAGTGAAAGAGGAGAGTGAAAAAATTGGCTTAAAGCTCAACATTCAGAAAACTAAGATCATGGCATCTGGTCCCATCACTTCATGGGAAATAGATGGGGAAACAGTGGAAACAGTGTCAGACTTCATTTTTTTGGGCTCCAAAATCACTGCTGATTGTTATTGCAGCCATGAAATTAAAAGACACTTACTCCTTGGAAGGAAGGTTATGACCAACCTAGATAGCATATTTAAAAGCAGAGGCATTACTTTGCCAACAAAGTTCCGTCTAGTCAAGGCTATGGTTTTTCCAGTGGTCATGTATGGATGTGAGAGTTGGACGGTGAAGAAAGCTGAGTGCCGAAGAATTGATGCTTTTGAACTGTGGTGTTGGAGAAGACCCTTGAGAGTCCCTTGGACTGCAAGAAGATCAAGCCAGTCCATCCTAAAGGAGATCAGTCCTGGGTGTTCATTGGAAGGACTGATGTTGAAGCTGAAACTCCAATACTTTGGCCACCTTATGCGAAGAGTTGGCTCATTGGAAAAGTCCCTAATTCTGGGAAGGACTGGGGTAGGAGGAGAAGGGGAGGACAGAGGATGAGATGGTTGGATGGCCTCACCGACTAGATAGACATGGGTTTGGGTCAATTCCCGGGAGTTGATGATGGACAGGGAGGCCTGGCGTGCAGTGATTCATGCCATCGCAAAGAGTCGGATACGACTGAGCAACTGAACTGAGCGGAACTGAGTCCATCATCTTCTCGATCTGCTGGCTTTCCTAATAAAGTTGCTATTCCTTGCCCCAACAACTCATTTCTTGATTTCCTGCCCTGTCATGTGACAAGCAGTATGAGCTTGGAATTTGATAATACCACTTCCACAACTTTTCTCTGTATCTAGAAGCTTGCTTTTCTTTTTAGAACTGCTTTGAAAAATAACAAACTTATCCCATGTTATAATTTCCACATATGTGTGTGGTATATGCTAAATATCTATACTTACATGCTAAATATGCTAAATATCACTTTTGGCTTTCTTTGGTAGATTTTTATAGGGTTCTACTTGTATCTGGGAGGTGAAAAATGAGTAGAGTACTACTTTCTGATGCTACTGGGAAGTTTTAAACAATTATTTTATTGTTTAGAGCATACATATAATACCAAATTACCAATTATTATATCACAAATTTATGAGAAAATTCTTTCAACAGGATACAAAACAGTGCCTTATAGATAGAAAATGAGTTTAGGATAAATTTATTTGTAGTATTGATATGTTATGAACTATAAAATGTCTTGTCATTGAATATAGGACAACTGAAACTTACACAACATTGTAAATCAACTATATTTCAATATATTTTTAAAAGTCTGTCCCTGAGCCACTGGAAAATCAGAAGAAGAAATTAAAGCCCAGAAGTGAGAAAAGATTTATCTAAGAATACAATCATTATTGACAGAACTGAAAAATGAGACTTGTCCCAAAGTGCAAGCTTCTTGTTCATCTCATCAAAACATTCTGCAGTTCTACTGAAATATTTATTCTAGAGGAGGGAAAAAATAAATTTTCAATGAAAGTTGATTTTATGGAATACTTTATCTTAAATTTGCTCATCAGTAAACATTGTTTGAATACCTTCTACATGAAAAATATTGTAAAGGAATGTAGAGAACAAAATAATGAAAATACTAATGCTATAACTCACATGTAAAATTACTTATAACTTATCAGTTTGATCCTTGTAATGATTTTGTTATGTATACAATTAAAATTGTTGTCACCACTTTAGAATGAGTAAAAGTGAATCTCATAGGCTATCAATGACTAGTAAATAGCAAGACTGAGTGTTGACTTTGGTTTTTATAAACAAGTGGTATGTAAGCTAGTAGAAAATAAATAAAAGGCAGAATAAAGTAATATTTGCAACATATGTATAAATGTTCTAATATAATATTAGTATTTCTTTTTTAAGATTTATGTTATCAAGGTTATATTTTAATAAACACATGATGCTTCCTTCATATGAACACTTTAACAAACTTATCAAAAGATTCTATGATTACAACAAAAAAATTACCTCTTAACAATAGTGATGTATTCTCTATGAAAATGTTTCCAGCATAACCTAGCTTTGTATATATGAGTATAAAAGTAACAAATTATAGGTTTCAACTCTTGAAATTCTTGAGTTCTATAAGGTTGACATAAATTGAAGACAGTGACTTTTTAAATGATACTAGCTGGGAATTTAGAGCAAGATTGCTTATGGACATTTGTATTTGGATGACCAGATACTGATAATGTGTTATGCCAGTTTTTATGACTAGCATAATAGTCACAAAAGTGCTTTTTCTGTTTGTTTCTTTGTTTTCCACACTGATTTTACATTATGTATAATAACCTTAAAATTGAACCTATAATTAAATTTTCAGAGAGCAGTTCAACAGCATGAAACACACTCTATAAATACCCTGATTTTTTAAGCCATGAATAACACATTTAAGTATAGGACAGAGGTTTTGTATGATTGTCGACACTTAGTAGTCATCAAAACACTGATATTACACTGGTGAAAAGTTCATTCGAGTTTTCCTGTAACCCTAACAAACTTTTGGGCCAACCCAATAAAATAGATGTGTGTGTGTGTGTGTATGTGTGTTTGTGTTTGATTTTCTTTAAATAGCTATTTTTCCATAACTAGAACTAAGGGGAAAGCTGTGCTTAGATGGTAATAGTTAAATTTGGGGATACAAAAATTTTAAAATCTTGTCCCTCTACTATCAGGTTTGTTACACCTTTCAGTTCAGTTCAGTTCAGTTGATCAGTCGTGTCTGACTCTTTGCGATCCCATGGAGTGCAGCACGCCAGACCTCCCTGTCCATCACCAACTCCTGGAGCTTGCTCAAACTCATGTCCATTGAGTCGTGATGCCATCCAACTATGTCATCTTCTGTCGTTCCCTTCTCATCCTGCCTTCAATCTTTCCCAGCATCAGGGTCTTTTCCAATGAGTCAGTTCTTCCCATCAGGCAGCCAAAGTGTCGGGGTTTCAGCTTCAGCATCAGTCCTTCCAATGAATATTCTGGACTGATTTCCTTTAGGATTGACTTGTTTGATCTCCTTACAGTCAAAGGGACTCTCAAGAGTCTTCTCCAACAGGACAGTTCAAACTTTTAAAGATAGTTAAATAGGTTATTTCTTTAGTCTTAATGTTTCTCAGAACCTTTACTGTCTTAATGCATGATACAACAGTTAAAATACCCATTCCTATGTTCAGACTTCCTGAGTTAAAATTCTGATATTGGTCTATTATCATATGCTTTGTAATATATTATTGGTCTAAAAACTCATTTCATCAAAACATACTATATATAAATCGAAGTATTTATTCTAGAATAAAGCAAAACAATTATCCATATAGCTTTGTAACTTCAGATAGATTACTTAAATGAAGTCAAACTAAAGTCTCAGTTTTCTAAACCAAAAAAATGTGCATAAATATAAGATTGCTATGGGTATTAAATAGATATTCCACATACAATACTTAATACAATATCCAGCCCCCAGTATCCCCAAGATCCTTAACAGGTTTATTATTATTATTATTATTATTATTATTATTATTTTTACTTATAGATATACTGAGGTAACATTTAGTAGTTTGTGTTTCTTTAAATTGCTTGACAATAGATCATTAAAACACTTAATAATCAAGACAATTATTAACATCTCCAAGTATTCATTATTATTTTAATATATAGGATATTGATAAGCCCTTATGATTATTTGAATGCCTTCACTACAGCTTTGAGGTTCATTAAAGGCAAAGAGCTTGTCTTGTTGATATTTTGTCCTTAGAGCTTAGCACAGCTCTTAGTGCAAAATAGATTCTCTGCATGTGGTTTATAGAACTGAGATTTATTTCCAGTCTGCACTCTCAACCACCCTATACCAACTACATCTCCAACTTATAGAATTGTCTCTAGCTTTGGCTACTCTCCTGAATTAAAGGTCTAAAATTCCAACTTCATAAGAATAGTTGTTCATTTTACAAAATATTAGAAGCTAATCTCAGTGTATATTAACCATTACTGAAGTAGAGATGAACTTCCAGCTTCCTTTTTCCCTTTAGTCCAATCCATCTTTCTCACTGCCATTAAATTACTTTTTCCTTAAATACAAGTATGATCAGATATCATTTTTACTCAAAATATTTCACAGATTCCTACTTTTACAAAATCCAGACTATTAAGTGTGACATGACACTATTCATGAGCCATGTTTTCCAGCCTCATCTCCTATCTCACCTTTTCAAAAACCCTTGAATTTGGTCATATTCATCACATAAGACCTTCTATGTTTGTAAACATTAGCCTCATGTAAAGACAATTTGCAAGTGCTTCAGAAACTGCAATTTACTTTGGAATATACAATCAATAATCCTCTTTACTAAACATATTGACAAATTTGTAAATATTTGGAAAAATATGTTTAAAATATAACTTAATATGAGATACAATAATGACATAGAATAGAAAATACATATATTCATTTTTAAGTGGTAGTCTGACCAACCAATGAACTCTGGTATTTGTATTTATTCCTATCTTACACATTTGTCATGTTCAAGGTGTGATTAAAAAAAAAAAAAACAAATTCCTTCAGGTAAATATATGATTAGTACTTTGTCTCCTGCACTTTTACAATAACTTTTTATCATTTATAAAACATTATAGGATCTCCCTGTGAAAACATCATAGATCTCTCATTAGAGTATGTCAGAATATGATTCATGATGCGAGTCACAGATGTCCTAAAACAGCATAGTCTAACCTCTACTTCCATCACTAATTTATCAAGTGTAAGGGTAGAAAATCATTGTCAGAGCAAAGTTGCCAGGGTTATGAGCAGCAAAAGAATGTCTTAATAAATAAAAACCATATTCGTATTTCTACTCACCATATAATCCAAACAAGAAAGAGATAAAATTAAAATTTTAATAAACTTCACATTTTGATCTGGTATATAATAAAGATGGGGCTTCCCTGGTAGCTCAGATGGTAAAGAATCTGCCGAAAATGTGGGAGACCCGGGTTCAATCCCTGAGTTGAGATCCTCTGGAAGAGGGCATGGCAACCCACTCTAGTATTCTTGCCTGGAGAATCCCCATGGACAGAGGAGCCTGGAGGGCTACAGTTCATGGGGTCACAAAGAGTCAGACATGACTGAGCTACTCAGCACACACATAATAAAGATGAGCATAAAGTATCACTTTAAATGTGAAAAATTATTGCATCTTATAGAAAATGATTGGTACTGAAGAAAATCTGAGTCCTACTCTTATCACTAATCATGATAGGAAATTATTTCTTTAAGTGCTAAATATTGACTATATGCAATGCACTGTAGGAGAAATCATTGTGAATAATAAAGATTCTTGCCTGCAAGAACCTTATAGTCTAGTGCAAGAGAAACAGAAGCATATAAAACTGGCAAAATATAGTAAATATAACATTTCACTCCTAAAAATACAGACTTGAAGTGAACAGGCTCATTTTTTTGGAGTTCTAGCAATGTTAGATAGGCAGGTAGATAGATGACAGATAGATGCATACATACATATGTAGAAGCAGGAAGAGAAAGAGAGAGAATAGTGGTTGGTGCAGACTCTTTTTTTTTTTTTTTGGTCACCTTGTTTATTGGCCCTGCCTGAACACTCTACACAGAATAGCACCCGCTATAAGAATGAGACATATGCTAAGAAGAAAAGAATGTGGACTCTTTATGCAGATTGTTCAATCAACACTAAGGTAGATGTTAATGGTTGAATTGATCTCTCCCTCCCACCATCCCCAGACAAATACATTAAAGTAACTTTCAGTACCTCAGTATGTGACTTTATTTGGAGACAGGGTTTTTGCAGATGTCTATGTATGTATGTGTTACTCAGTCGTGTCTGACTCTTTGTGACCTCGTGAACTGTAGTCTGTCAGGCTCCTCTGTCCATGGAATTCTCCAGGCAAGAATACTGGATTGGGTTGCCATTCCCTTCTCCAGGGGATCTTCCCGACCCAGGGGTCAAACATAGGTCTCACGCATTTCAGGCTGATTCTTTACCATCTGAGTCACTAGTGAAGCCCTTTACAGATGTAACAAAGTTCAAATGAGGTCATTAGTGTGGACTTAACCCAATAAGTTACATTTATAAAAGGGGGGATATGGACATGAATACATACACAGAGGGAAAACAATGCGAAAATATACCCAGAGAAGCCAACCATGTGACTGGTACGATCCATCTATGAGTCACGGAATGCCAAGGATTTCTGAAAACACCAGAAGGTGGAAGAATCAAGGAAGGATTCTTCTCTAACATCCACAGAAAGAGCATGGCACTTCTGACACCTCAGATTCAGATTTCTACCCTCCAAAACTGTGACATGATAACCTTCTGTTAAGTCATCTAGCTTTTGGTGCTTTATTATGTCAGTCTAAGGAAATTAATATGGTATGACAGACTTTTAGTCATTTGTAAAATAACTATAATAATAAGAGACGATTTTTGAGAGTTAGCTTATAAATGCAAACAAATGTAGAAGATAATGTTAGAAGATAAGATTTACTAAATTAAAATTTCCCTGGATGATTAATCTGAGAACATTGCATTTAAGTTGAAATAATCTGCCTCTTTAAATAAGTTTTGTAATGAATATTTATTTTCCAATCAGAATAAACAAAAGACAAAAAAACTACAAAAAGAAAACTATTAATACTATCTAATCTATGCACATTTGAAACAAAAGCAAAAATTCACCTATCACCTTAACTACCTCTAAATCAATGGCAGAATACTAGGATAACTCAATGAGCATTCATAATATACTAAATTCATATTAGTCAATATTTTTACTTTTTACCTTCCCATATAATTTTTGCTAAATTTATTAATTAAACATCAAAACCATCATTTAAGTATCTGGCTTATCTTGAGAATAAGAAGTAATAATTTTAAAGGAAGAATGTTGAATTTTTTAGGTCAAATATGTAATCTGTATCTTTATTTTGCTGTCTTTGCTGAATATATAGAAGAAGTAATAAGCATTATTGGAAGTTTAGACCACAATGTCTAAAGAATAGATGTAAACATTTTTGCATGTGCTAAACAGTTTTGAAAAATATCTTAGACAGATTTTTATGACAATTCAAATAATATAATTCTATTGAAAATGAATTGAATACATGTTTTGTATTAGTATATGTGGGTCAGACTGTCAAATGTTCATCAAATCTGTTTGCTCTTTTTTCCTGGCACAAAGTTCTACTGCATTTTCCAATATCTCTTGAAGTTAGATATGACCATGTGATTGAGCTCTGGACAATGAAATATGAGAAGAGATATGTGCCAGCTCCAGACTTTGCCCAGAAAATCCACACATATGTAAACCTACAGATTAATTTCCTGTTTGATGGGGTGGAATGAAAACAACTTTGTTAGTTGTATGTTCAATACAATGAAGCCACATGGTAGGAGGAGCCTAGGCAACTAAATTGCAATTTGGAAAAGGCAGACTAACAACATCCATGTTGAAGTTTTATATAAGTCAAATACAAGATTTGATTTTTTTTAAGATATGGGTATTTTGGAGGTTTATAGATTGCAGAAGCAAGTCTATCTTATTTAAAACACCACACCATATTCACATCGCATTTATCAACAGAAAACACAATCTCAGGATTTGTTTAGGCCAGTACTTTTTGGGGAAAGATTGAACTGAGTAACTATTTAGTTATTTCTTGCAGATAATAAAATGTGTACCAAAGCCTTAGTAGTAAATTAGACAACCTCTTCTAAAACCTATTATTAGAAAATACTAAATTTGCATAGTTTATATTGTACCTGAAATCCATATGGAGAACAGACGTTATTCAAAATTTGTATAATGGCCATTTATTTGCTTGGAAAGTTTTATAAAATGTTCTTTGATCTTCTGTTGTATATGAAGACATCCTCATCTTTAAGCCTCCATCTTTCTTATTGAAAAGTATTTCATTATTTTGGTATCTTTCTTGTCCTTCTTGTTACTAAAATTATGACTGTATTAGTAATAACATTTTTATTAGTTCTTTTTATAGCTAGGAAAATAGATTCATTCAATCAAGATAGTTCAATAAATAAAAAGAAATATTGAAAGGATATAGTGAGACCCTCAGGAATCTGGAAAAAATAATATATTACATGATATTAAGTAACTGGAAAGCAATTAGAAACCAAGGTCAGCAGGCAGCTTCTTTGTCTATAGCCATCTCTGTTGACATTCTTATATCTGTTTGAGCTACTTTTTTTCTGTCCAATATGTGTTCTCTGCTTATTCATGAATACGGTGTTTACTCAACTCATTGTGACCTATGGCTTTAGCTCTGATCTCCAGCCTCTATCCCAAAGCCTTTGTACTTCAACTTCCCCAAAAGGATTTCCAACATTCTTTGCTTCCCAATTCTGAAATTTCCAAGGCAGGTATTTGGTTAACCTATACTCTGTTTTTCATGAGTGAATCTAAGATTGGATAACCCCTTAAAATAGATGCTAACTCTCTGTTCTACTCACCTAAATAGAGGGCATCCTGTACAGCTACCTTTGCCAACACATTTAGTGATAGTCATTATTATTATTTGAAAGAGCTTTAAAGCAAGAAAGAGACCCATTGATTCTAAATTCAGTGCATAATGGGGGAATGCTATGATAGGGTGAAAGCTATTTTAAGAATTAAACAGAGAATACAATGTATATGTGTGCACATGCTAAGTCACTTTAGTCGTCTCTGACTCTTTTGTGATTCTATGGAATGTAGCCCAGGCTCCTCTGTCTATGGGATTCTCCAGGCAAGAATACTGGAGTGGTTGCCATGCACTCCTCCAGGGCATCTTCCCCATGCAAGGATCCAACAGGTGTTTCTTCCATCTCCTGCACTGAGAGGTGGATTCTTTACCACTAGCACCACCAAAGAAACATATAAAATATATATACACAAACAATATGCACAAGTGGAATTCACAGAGATTACAATGGTTGAATAAAGAATACCATCTCTTGCTGTCTCTTAGAGGTTTCAGAGTGCTGAGAGTGCTAGCTATACTTATAGCTGTATTTACACCTATCAACTGCACTGTTATTACTTTGTTACTGTTACTGTATTTACTGTGTCAAACATTTTCAATTCTTTAGATACTTAATACTTTACTTATACAAAATCAATTATTCTACTTATAATATTATTGTAGTTCAAGAGAAAACTTACTAAATTATAACTTTTAAGACAACATTTATGATATCCTTGCCTTTGTTCTCTTCTTGTTCCTTACAATTATATGAAAACACTAACATGATGTATTGTAATCGTCTATCCCCTCCACTAAATTAGAAATAACTCTAAAGAAGGGACAATATTTAACTTATACTTCTGAAACCTAACATAGTGCTTAGTAGGTAGTAAGTGCCTCAAACACAGTTATTGCATTAGTGAAACTAAGTTCTTTCAGGAATGATGGGAAATTCATTAAAAAAAAAAATCTCTCCTATGTTTAGGTCCAGTGCTTCATTTCTAGATTACCAATAGAAATTAAATGAAATCACTTTTTTAAAATGTATTTATTCTTTAACTGAAGTATAATTGCTTTAGAGAATTTTGTTGCTTTCTGTTAAACCTCAACATGAATCAGCCATAGGTATACATATATTCCTTCCCTTTTGGACCTCCCTCACATCTCCCTCCACATCCCACCCCTCTAGGTTGATTCAGAGCCCCAGTTTGAGTTTCCTGAGCAATATAGCAAATTCCCGTTGGCTATCTATTTTATATATGGAAATGTAAGTTTCCATATTACTTTCTCCATACATCTCACCCTCTCCTCCCCTCTCCCCGTGTCCATAGGTCTATTCTCTATGTCTGTTTCTCCATTCAGTTCA
Organism: Giraffa tippelskirchi; assembly: GCF_054371585.1. Classification (NCBI taxonomy): domain Eukaryota; kingdom Metazoa; phylum Chordata; class Mammalia; order Artiodactyla; family Giraffidae; genus Giraffa; species Giraffa tippelskirchi. The sequence continues at coordinate 69,699,040 of NC_137289.1, forward strand.
GGTCAGTCGCTCAGTCATGTCCGACTCTTTGGGGCACGAAGAACCGCAGCACGTCAGGCCTGTCTGTCCATCACCAACACCCAGAGTCCACCCAAACCCATGTCCATCAAGTCGATGATGCCATTCAACCATCTCATCCTCTGTTGTCACCTTCTCCTCCTGCCCTCAATCTTTCCCAGAGTCAGGGTCTTTTCCAGTGAGTCAGCTCTTTACATCAGGTGGCCAAAGTATTGGAGTTTCAACTTCAACATTGGTGCTTCCAATGAACACTAAAGACGGATCTCCTTTAGGATGGACTGGTTGGATCTCCTTGTAGTCCAAGGGACTCTCAAGAGTCTTCTCCAACACTACAGTTCAAAAGCATCAATTCTTCGGTGCTCAGCTTTCTTTATAGTCCAACTTTCACATCCACACATGACTACTGGAAAAACCATAGCCTTGCCTAGACGGACCTTTGTTGGCAAAGTAATGTCTCTGCTTTCTAATATGCTGTCTAGGTTGGTCAAAACTTTCCTTCCAAGGAGTAAGCATCTTTTAATTTCATCACTACAATCACCATCTGCAGTGATTTTGGAGCCCAGAAAAATAAAGTCGGCCACTGTTTCCACTGTTTGCCCATCTAATTGCCATGAAGTGATGGGACCAGATGCCATGATCTTAGTTTTCTGAATGTTGAGCTTTAAGCCAACTTTTTCACTCTCCTCTTTCACTTTCAACAAGAGGCTCTTTCGTTCTTCACTTTCTGTGATAAAGGTGGTGTCATCTGCATATCTGAGATTATTGATATTTCTCTCGGCAATCTTGATTCCAGCTTGTGCTTCCTCTAGCCCAGCGTTTCTCATGATGTACTCTGCATATAAGTTAAATAAGCAGGGTGACAATATACAGCCTTGACGTACTCCTTTCCTAATTTGGAACCAGTCTGTTGTTCCATGTCCAGTTCTAACTGTTGCTTCCTGACCTGCATACAGGTTTCTCAAGAGGCAGGTCAGGTGGTCTGGTATGCCCATTTGTTGCCCTGTTAATAAATTCTTCACTACCATTTTTCTAGATTCCATATATATGCATTAGAATATGATCTTTCTCTGAGTTACTTCACTCTGTATAATAGGTTCTAGGTGCATCCACCTCATTAGAACTGACTCAAATGCATTCCTTTTTATGACTGAGTAATATTCCATTGTGTATATGTACCACAGTTCTTATCCATTCATCTGTCAGTGGACACCGAGATTGCTTCCATTTTCTAGCTATTGTAAATAGTGCTGCAATGAACGATGGGATATATTTGTCTTTTTCAATTTTGGTTTCCTCAGGGTATATGCCTAGAAGTGGGATTACTGGGTCATATATGGTGGTTTTATTCATGGTTTTTTAAGGAATCTCCATAACATATTCCATAGAGCCTGTATCCATTTACATTCTCATCAACAGTGCAAGAGTGTTTCCTTTTCTCCACACCCTCTCCAGCACTTATTGTTTGCAGACTTTTGAAGATGGCCATTCTGACTGGTGTGAGGTGATATCTCATTGTAGTTTTGATTTGCATTTCTCTAATAAAGAGCAATTTTGAGCATCTTTTCATGTATTTGCTAGCCATCTGTATGTCTTATTTGAAGCTATGTCTGTTTAGGTCTTTTTCCCACTTTTTGATTGGGTTCTTTGTTTTTCTGGTATTGAGTTGCATGAGCAGCTTATATATTTTGGAAATTAATCCTTTGTCAGTTGTTTCATTTGCTAATATTTTCTTCCATTCTGAGGGTTTTCTTTTCACCTTGCTTAGTGCTTCCTTTGCTGGGCTAAAGCTTTTAAGTTTAATTAGGTACCATTTGTTTACTTTTGTTTTTACTTCCATTATTCTAGAAAGTGGGTCATAAAGGATCTTACTTTGATTTATGTCATCAAGTGTTCAGCCTAAGATTTCCCCTAAGAGTTTTATAGTTTCTGGTCTTACATTTAGGTCTTTAATCCATTTTGAGTTTATCTTTGTGTATGGTGCTAGTTCAGTTCAGTTCAGTCACTCAGTCGTGTCGGACTCTTTGTGACCCCATGAATCGCAGCATGCCAGGCCTCCCTATCCATCACCAACTCCTGGAGGCTACCCAAACCCATGTCCATCGAGTCAGTGATGCCATTAGCAAGTGTTCTAATTTCATTCTTTTACATGTAGCTGTCAAGTTTTCATAGCACCATGTATTGAAAAGGTTGTCTTTGCCCCATTGTAAATTCTTGCCTCCTTTGTCAAAAATGAGGAACCCATAGGTGCTTGGGTTTATTTCTGGGCTTTCTGTCTTGTTCCTTTGGTCTGTATTTCTGTTTAGTGCCAGTACCATATGGTCTTGATGACTGTAGCTTTGTAGTATAATCTGAAGTCAGGAGATTGATTCTTCTGGCTCCATTCTCCTTTCTCAAGACTGCTTTGGCTATTCGAGGTCTTTTGTGTTTCCATGTAAATTGTGAAATTTTTTGTTTTAGTTCTATGAAAAATGCCATTGGTAATTTGATAAGGATCACATTGAATCTGCAGATTGCATATGGTAGTATAGTCATTTTCACAATATTGATTCCTCCTACCCAGGAACATGGAATATCTCTCTGTATGTTTGTGTTGCCTTTGTTTTCTTTCATCAGTGTCTTATACTTTTCTGTGTATAGTTCTTTTGTCTCCTTAGGTAACTCTATTCTGAGATATTTTACTCTTTTTGTTGCAATGGTGAATGGGATTGATTTCTTAATTTCTCTTTCTGATTTTTCATTGTTAATATATAGAAATGAAAGTGATTTCTGTGCATTGATTTGGTATCCTGAAACATTGCTAAATTCACTGATTAGCTCCAGTAATTTTCTGATACTATCTTTAGAGTTTTCTATGTATACTATCATGTCATCTGCAAACAGTGAGAGCTTTACTTCTTTTCTGATCTGGATTCTTTTCATTTCTTTTTCTTCTCTGATTTTTGTAGCTAGGACTTCCAGAACTATGTTGAATAATAGTGGTGAAAGTAGACACCCTTGTCTTGTTCCTGATCTTAGGGGGAATGCTTTCAGTTTTTCACCATTGAGAATAATGTTTGCTGTAGGCTTATCATATATGGTTTTTACTATGTTGAGGTAGGTTCCTTCTATGAAGAGTTTTAATCATTAATAGGTACTGAATTTTGTCAAAGGCTTTTCCTGCATCGATTGAGATTATTATATGCTTTTCATCTTTCAATTTGTTAATACGGTGTGTCATATTGATTGATTTGTGTATAGTGAAGAATCCTTGCATCCCTGGAATAAACCCAACTTTATCATGGTGTATGAGCTTTTTCATGTATTGCTGAATTCTGTTTGTTAAAATTTTGTTGAGGATATTTACATTTATGTTTGCCAGTGATATTGGCCTGTAGTTTTCTTTCTTTGTGCTTTTTCTGGTTCTGGTATCAGGATGATGGTGGCCTCACAGAATGAGTTTGGAAGTGTTCCTTCCTCTGCAATTTTTTGAAAGAGTTTTAGAAGGATAGGCATTAGGTATTCTCTAAATGTTTGATAGAATTCTCCTGTGAAGCCATCTGGTCCTGGGATTTTGTTTTTTTGGAGATTTTTAGTTACAGCTTCAATTTCACTGCTTGTAATTGAGTTGTTCATAATTTCTATTTCTTCCTGGTTCAGTCTTGGAAGATTAAACTTTTCTAAGAATCTGCCCATTTCTTCCAGGTTATCCATATTATTGCCATACACTTCTTCATAATAGTCTCTTATAATCCTTTGCATTTCTGCATTGTCTGTGTAACGTCTCCTTTTTCATTTCTGATTTTGTTGATTTGGTTCTTCTCTCTTTTTTTCTTCATTATTCTGGCTAAAGTTTTGTCAATTCTGTTTATCTTCACAAAGAACCAGCTTTTAGCTTTATTAATCTTTACTATTATTTCTATCATTTATTTTTTAATTTATTTCTGCTCGGATCTTTATGATTTCTTTCCTTCTACTAATTTTGGATTCTTTTTGTTCTTCTTTTTCCAGCTGTTTTAGGTGTAAAGTTAGGTTGTCTATTCGATGTTTTTCTTGTTTCTTGAGGTAGGATTGTTTTACTATAAACTTCCCTCTTAGACTTGCTTTCATTGCATCCCAAAGGTTTTGAGGTGTCCTGTTTTTATTGTAATTTTTTTTCAGAATTTTTTTGATTTCCCTTTTGATTTCTTCAGTAACCTGTTGCTTATTTACAAACGTATTATTTAACCTCCATATGTTTGTGTTTTTTGCACTTTTTTTTCCTTGTAACTGATATCTAGTCCCATAGAGTTGTCATCGGAGAAGATGCTTGATAAGATTTCAATTTAATTAAATTAATTAGTTTTAACTTGTGACCCAAGATGTGGTTTATCCTGGAGAAAGTTCCATGTGCCTTTAAGAAGAATCTGTATTCACCTGCATTTGGATGGAATGTCCTGAAGATATCAAAGAAATCCATCTCATCTAATGTATCATTTAAGACTTCTGTTTCCTTATTAATTTTCTGTCCATTGGTGTGACTGGGGTGTTAAATTCTTCTACTATTATTTTGTTTCTGCCAATTTCTCCTTTTAGGTCTATTAGTGTTTGTTTTATGAATTCAGTTGCTTCTATGTTGGGTGCATAGATATTTATAATTGTTATGTCTAACTCTTGGATTAACCCCTTCATCCTTCCTTATCTCTTATTATATTAAGTATTATCCTTTTTTATCTCTTATAATATTCTTTATTTTAAGGTCTATTTTGTCTGATATGAGGATTGCTACTCCAGCTTTCTTTTCCTTCCCATTTGCATGGAATATATTTTTCCCTCTTCTCACTTTCTGTCTATCTGTGTCTTTAGGTGTGAATTGGGTTTCTTGTAGACAGCATATATATTTGTCTTGTTTTTGTATCCATTCAGCCAGTCTGTGTCTTTTGGTTGGAGCATTTAATCAATTTACATTTAAAGTAATTATTGATATAAATGTTCTTATTGCCATTTTCTAAATTGTTTGGGGTTGATCTTGTAGATCTTTTTTCTTCTCTTGCATTTTTTGACTATTTAATTCCTTAAACATTTGTTGTAAAGCTGGTTTGGTGTTACTGCATTCTCTTAACTTTTGCTTGTCTGAAAAGCTTTTGATATCTCCAGCAATTTTGAATGAGATCCCTGCTGGCTACAGTAATCTCAGTTGTAGATTTTTCCCTTTCAGTACTTTAAATATATCCTGCCTTTCCCTTTTGGCCTGCAGAGTTTCTGCTGAAAGATAAGCTGTTAAATGCATGGGGTTTCCCTTGTCTGTTACTTTTTGCTTTTCCCTTGCTGCTTTTAATATTCTTTCTTTGTGTTTAGTCTTTGTTAGTTTGATTAGTATGTGTCTTGGTGTGTTTTTCCTTGGGTTTATCCTGTATGGGACTCTGCGCCTCTTGAACTTTATCAACTATTTCCTTTTCCATGTTGAGGAGATTTTCAACTATCATCTCTTCAAAATTTTTCTCATACCCTTTCTTTTTCTCTTCTTCTGGGACCCCTATAATTCGAATGCTGGTGTATTTGATATTGTCCCAGAGGTCTCTGAGACTATCCTCATTTCTTTTCATTCTTTTTACTTTATTCTGCTCTTCAGAAGTTATTTCCACCATTTTATCTTTCAGCTCACTGATTTGTTCTTCTGCCTCAGATATTCTGATATTGATTCCTTCTAGAATATTTTTAATTCCAGAAATTGTGTTGTTTATCTCCATATGTTTATTCTTTTATTCTTCTAGGTCTTTGTTAATTTATTCTTGCATTTTCTCCATTTTGTTTTCAAGGTTTTTGATCATCTTTACTGTCATTATTCTGAATTTTTTTCAGGCAGTTTGCCTATTTCTTCTTCATTTATTTGGCCTTCTGTGTTTCTAGTTTGTTCCTTCATTTTTGTGGTATTTCTCTGTCTTTTCATTATTTATTTATTTTTTAACTTAGTGTGTTTGAGGTCTCCTTTTCCCAAGCTTCAAAGTTGACCTCTTTCTTCCTTTTATTTTCTGCCTTCCTAAGGTTGGTCCAGTGGTTTGTGTAAGCTTTGTATAGGGTGAGATTTGCACTGAGGTTTATTTTGTTGTTGTTGTTTGATTGTTTGTTTTTCCTCTGATTGGCAAGGCTGAGTGAGGTGGTAATCCTGTCTGCTGATGATTTTGTTTGTATTCTTGTTTTGTTTGTGGTTTAGATGCAGCGTCCTGCACAGCATGCTTCTTGTGGTTGGGGATCCCGGGTCTTGTGTTCAAGTGGTTTCCTTTGTGTTAGTTCTCAGTATTTGATATCTCTAAAGGCTCAGGGCTTGATCACTGGTCAAGAGCAAAGATTCCACAAGTGGTTTTTTACAGCATTAATTGAGATTAAAACAAATACCCAGAAATGAGTAACCAAAGATGAACCACAGACAAGTGTCAGTTACAAAATCAGGCAAATAATAATCAAAATAATGGAATATATGCATATACATATACACCCATAAGCAAAAACAAAACAGTCCAACAAAAAATAAAGTACAGCATATTGACTGGGCAAACAAAGTAAATAAAAAATTATATCTACCAGTTAAGAGCAAAACAATATAAAGTAAAAGTGGAATCCAGTTAAAAACAAAACTAAATAAAGCACCAAGAGGAAAACAGCTAAAGTAAGGTGCCAAGTGGGGAATAAAGCAATGAAAACAAAACTAACAAATATGTTGAGAAGAAAAGAAGGAAAGAAAAGAAAGAAAGAATAGACATGCAAAGTTACACAGAGGTAGAGAAGGAAGATTTATACACATCAAAGATTAAATGCAATGAGAAAAGAACAGTAGGAAAAGCAAACAAAGAAGAAATGTAGAAACTATAATAATAGGTTTACAAAAAATAAAAAAATAAAATAAAGAAAGAAATGAAAAACTCCCCAGAGCTGCAAAAGCCCAACCTAGAGGCAGAGGTTTATAACATCAATAAAAAGTGTGACTGCATATACACACACATATATATATATATATACCCACAAGCAAAATCAAAGCAGTCCAGCAAAAATAAAGTACAATAGATTGACCCAATGAACAAAGGAAGCCAAAAATTATATTAACCAGTTAAGAACAAAACTGACTAAAGAATAAATTGGAAAACAAAACTAAAGCAAGGTGCCAAGTGGGGAATACAGCAATGGCAAAAAAAAACTAACAAATACATTGAGAGGAACAGAAAGAAAAAAAGAAAGAAAGAATAGGTATGTAAAGTTATATAGAGGCAGATAAACAAGATTTAGATACATTAAATATTAACTGCAAGGAGAAAAGAACAGGAGGAAAAACAAACAAAGGAAAAAATGTAGAAAAACTAATAATAGGATATAAAAATTAAAAATTAAAATTAAAAAAAGAGAAAAAAAATTAAAAAGGCAGAAGAAAGAAAGAAAAAAGAAAACTTCACAGAACTGCAAAAGCCCAGTGTAGAGGCAGAGGTGTATAACAACAATAAAAAAATGTGATAGAGGAAAAAAACAAAGCTCAGAAAGCAACAACTAAAATGGCGGGGGGGGGGGAGGAGAAAAAAATGAAAAAATCCAATGAATGTACAGAACAATTCAAAACATAAGAATAATAAATGTTTTTCTTGAGTCACTGCTGTCAGAGTCCTTTCCCTTGCTGGGAGTCACAGTCCACCTCACCTCCCTAGGATGCCCTCCAACACTATGCTGTTCTCTTGATCTGCTGTAGGGGAAGCTCAGATTCTAATCTGGTCCTACTCCTGCGTGTTCTTGCCTGCAATGTCCACAGCTATTAAAACTAGTGTGTTTTCTTTTGTGGGAGCTCTCAATGTCTTTTCATATATTCCATAGACATAGAGTCTGTCTAGTTGATCATGTAGTTTATAAAGCTGATGGTAAGGTTTGGGGTCTTCTTCCTTAGCCACACTGCCCCTGGGTTTCAATTGTGGTTTTATTTCCACCTCTGCACATGGGTTGTCCACTGGGGTTTGCTCCTGAGGCTGCCTTGGCAGACTTGAGTCTGCCCAGTGAGGGCCAGGTGTGGAGGTGGTGCAGCTGCTTGGGTCGCAGGGGTTCTGGCAGCACCAGGTTCTCAGGGAAGTTGGCAGCTAGGACAGCAGGAAATATAGTGCTCTAGAAGGGCATGGAAACCAGTATTGGCCAATACTCTCCTTTTTTCTTGCCTAGAGAACCCCCTGACAGAGAAGCCTGGTAGGCCACAGGGTTGCAAAGATTTAGACATGACTGAAGCGACCCTCAGTGCATAGATGCAAGTTTTTTTTTTTTTTTTTTTTGCCTGTGACAGCTCTAGCCCAGTGAGGACTGAGCATGAAGGTGGCGCAGCTGCTTGGTTTGTGGGGACCCTGGTGGCACCAAGTGTGCAGGGACGTGGACTGCCTCTGCCGCAGGGAGTTATGGCCCTATCAGACTGTTTTTTTAAGCCTCTTGTAGCTGTCAATCAGAAGCCTCTGGCCAGTCTTTCTCCATAGCTCTGCCTGTTCAGGCACTTAGAGGGCTTCCTTGCCTGGGGTCCTTCTCTGTTGTTCAGTGCATCAGGCATATAGAGGGGCCCCCCTGGCTGGGGTGTTACTCTGTATTTTGGCACATCAGTCACTTAAAGGAGCACCCTGGGTGGGGTCCTACACTGTAGTTCAGTATGTTAGGCATTTGATGGGCCTGCCCCTCTATTGTTCAGCTGCTGATGCTGGCCTGTGAGGAGAGAGAGGCTATAGTGATGGCTCCACCCCCTACGTGACTGAGCGGTTTTGCCTTGCTTTCATGGCTTCCTGGCTTTCCTCCACAGGCATTTCCCACCACAATCTACTGCCTCACCTCCCCTTGGTCTCTCTCTCCACAGACAATAGCAGTCCTTGCCCTGGGATTGCTCCACAGTCCCTCAACTGCAACTCCCAGCTGCTGCGCCTTCTAGGGGACCTGCATCCCTGTCCAGGTTATGTATGGCTGTGACAAGGACTGTCTGATTCTCATTCTATTTAGGCTGCTACAGATCAGTTGTTTCACTCTCAGCCTTAAATGTTTTTCCTCTGATTTAGACAATTGCCACAATGTGGGGATTAGACCCCTGCTTCAGTTCCCCCACCCACTGAGGGCAGGTCCATTCCTACTAACACTCCTGTTAGAAGGACCTAACATGCCTAGTTCCTTCATCCTACTGAGTTTTTCATGGTTCTATATACTCTTTTCCACTGCTCAGGTACTTATGTCCTCTCTCAGCTGATGCTGTGCATGCACTTCTGTGTCTGATGGTGTATTCCTGATGCATCCATGGAGAGAGATGTACTCCATGTCCATGTACTCCTCCGTCATTTTGTCCTCTGAAATCAATTTTTTTTAAATGCACTAACTTTACTTTGTTTCTTTTGAACTTCAAGCCTCAACAACTAGAAGATGTAAAGAACCAGATTTTATGATTACTTATACCATTTAAATGTAGTCTTTGCTCATTCTAAAAAGAGAAATAATGAGTAAAAAGATTAATATTGATAATTGGGAAGTTCAGCGCTGAATTTTCAGATCACTTTAATTATTTTGTAGAACATAATAGCATGGATTTCTGCATACTAATTTTCTCTTTCCTTATGTTTGCCATTAGTTTTTATTCACTTTCATCTTTAAATTTTGTATCCTTTTATACTCTATACTATTTTGTAAATCACTGATCTAAGTTAGTATTTGTTTCATAGTTTCACAATCCATGTCAATTGTAATTTAACATCCAGAATTAGGTCTATACTGGTATGTTTTACAATACGCTTGGGCATTTGCTTAATTTCATATTCAGAATTTGAAAAATATTGTTATAGAAAAGGATTGAATATATTCACTTGTTAAATCTTTTAAAAGCTCCTTGATGTTTTCCTATATGGTCATAAAAAAAAGAAAACAAAATTTTGAAACTTGAAAAGTAAATCATATATATTCACCCAGAAATAAAATTCCTTCCAGAAAATATTAGAAAATTATCTTTAATCAGGTTGAATATTTAGAATATATTGAACCAGTAGAATATGTTCAAATTATATTGCTTTATTTTTTTTTAATAAATTTATTTATTTTAGCTGAGGGCTAATTACTTTACAATATTGTAGTGGTTTTTGCTGTACATTGACACGAATCAGCCATGGGTTTACATGTGTTCTCCATCCTGGACCCCCCTCCCACCTCCCTCCCCATCCCATCCCTCTGGATCATCCCATTGCCCCAGCCCTGAGCATTTGTCTCATGCATCGAACCTGGAATGGTGTTCTGTTTCACATATGATAATATACATGTTTCAATGCTATTCTCTCAGAACATCCCACCCTCACCTTCTCCCTCAGAGTCCATAAGACTGTTCTGTGCATCTGTGTCTCTTATTCTGTCTCGCATATAGGGTTATCGTTACCATCTTTCAAATTCCATATATATGCATTAGTATACTGTATTGGTGTTTTTCTTTCTGGCTTACTTCACTCTGTATAATGGGCTCCAGTTTCATCCATCTCAATAGAACTGATTCAAATGTATTCTTTTTAATGGCTGAGAAATATTCCATTGTGTATATGGACCACAGTTTCCTTATCCATTCGTCTGCTGATGGACATCTAGGTTGCTTCCATGTCCTGGCTACTGTAAACAGTGCTGCAATGAACATTGGGGTACATGCGTCTCTTTTAATTCTGGTTTCCTCGGTGTGTATGCCCAGCAGTGGGATTGCTGGGCCGTGTGGCAGTTCTATTCCCAGTTTTTTTAAGGAATCTCCACACTGTTCTCCATAGTGGCTGTATTAGTTTGCATTCCCACCAACAGTGCAAGAGGGTTCCCTTTTCTCCACACCCTCTCCAGCATTTATTGCTTGTAGACTTTTGGGTAGCAGCCATTCTGACTGGTGTGAAATGGTACCTCATTGTGGTTTGGATTTGCATTTCTCTAATAATGAGTGATGTTGAGCATCTTTTCATGTGTCTGTTAGCCATCTGTATGTCTTCTTTGGAGAAATGTCTGTTTAGTTCTTTGGCCCATTTTTTGGTTGGGTCATTCATTTTTCTGGAATTCAGTTGCAGGAGTTGCTTGTATATTTTTCAGATTAATTGTTTGTCTGTTGCTTCATTTGCTATTATTTTCTCCCATTCCTAAGGCTGTCTTTTCACATTGCTTATAGTTTCCTTTGTTGTGCAAATGCTTTTAATTTTAATTAGGTCCCATTTGTTTATTTTTGCTTTTATTTCCAATATTCTGGGAGGTGGGTCATGGAGGATCCTGCTGTGATTTATGTCGGAGAGTGTTTTGCCTATGTTTTCCTCTAGGAGTTTTATAGTTTCTGGTCTTACGTTTAGATCTTTAATCCATTTTGAGCTTATTTTTGTGTATGGTGTTAGGAAGTGTTCTAGTTTCATTCTTTTACAAGTGGTTGACCAGTTTTCCCAGCACCACTTGTTAAAGAGATTGTCTTTTCTCCATTCTATATTCTTGCCTCCTTTGTCGAAGATAAGGTGTCCATAGGTGCATGGATTTATCTTTGGGCTTTCTATTTTTTTGGCTTTATCCCAGGAATGCAAGGTTCCTTTAATATCCGCAAATCAATCAATGTAGTACACCACATTAACAAATTGAAAGATAAAAAACATATGATTATCTCAATAGATGCAGAGAAAGCCTTTGACAAAATTCAACATCCATTTATGATAAAAACCCTCCAGAAAGCAGGAATAGAAGGAACATACCTCAACATAATAAAAGCTATATATGACAAATCCACAGCAAACATTTTCCTCAATGGTGAAAAATTGAAAGCATTAAGTCAGGAACAAGGCAAGGGTGCCCCCTTTCACCACTACTATTCAACATAGTTTTGGAAGTTTTGGCCACAGCAATCAGAGCTGAAAAAGAAATAAAAGGAATACAGATAGGAAAAGAAGTAAAACTCTCACTGTTTGCAGATGACGTGATCCTCTACATAGAAAACCCTAAAGATTCTACCAGAAAATTGCTAGAGCTGATCAATGAATATAGTAAAGTTGCAGGATATAAAGTTAACACACAGAAATCCCTTGCATTCCTATACACCAATAATGAGAAAACAGAAAGAGAAATTAAGGAAACAATACCATTCACCATTGCAACAAAAAGAATAAAATACTTAGGAATATATCTACCTAAAGAAACAAAAGACTTATATATAGAAAACTATAAAATACTGATGAAAGAAATCAAAGAGGACACAAACAGATGGAGAAATATGCCGTGTTCATGGATTGGAAGAATTATTATAGTGAAAATGAGTATACTACCCAAAGCAATCTATAGATTCAATGCAATCCCTATCAAGCTACCAACGGTATTTTTCACAGAACTAGAACAAACAATTTCACAATTTGTATGGAAATTTAAAAAACCTCGAATAGCCAAAGCAATCTTGAGAAAGAAGAATGGAACTGGAGGGATCAACCTGCCTGACTTCAGGCTCTACTACAAAGCCACAGTCATCAAGACTGTATGGTACTGGCACAAAGATAGAAATATAGATCAATGGAACAAAATAGAAAGCCCAGAGATAAATCCATGCACCTATATTGGTTTATTTTGTTAGAGCACAGAAAAATGCACTGAAAAATCTTTAAATTCAATGTGCTTTGATATGTATCAATCTGGCTACCCACTCCAGTATTCAGACCTAGCGGATTCCATGGACTGAATAGTACATGGGGTTGCAAAGAGGCAGATACACTGAGCGACTTTCGCTTTCACTTTCAATTCCACAAATAGTGTTTTGTTTTGTTTTGTTTCAGGTAGTTGAAGTGAAAAGAAACTATTCTTCTCTTGTGGAATTCTGTAATTAAGTGTTGCATTTTCAAACTCATTTCAGAAATTAAGTTGTCTGTGTATGAATTGCTTGGATCTCACAAAATAATGAATATAGAATAGGAAAAAAATAGTAAAATTTTTCTGTTAAATATTTCCATTGTAGATAACTGTAAACTATTTCTAAAATTTTGGTTTTATTCAATTTTATATGATGTAAACTTAAAATAACCACTCAATTGTTGGCCATTATTACCTAATTATGTACTTTCTCCATGCTGAATTAACTCAGCTTGGAATAGAATTTCATTAAGTTATTTTCCAATGTCTCCCTCTGGTATTGTTAAACATTCCCTTTTGAAATTGATTATGCTGTGGAGAGATGCATGTTGCTGGCACTTGTTTCTCATAGGGGCACTCTGCAGAATTCCTTCCAGCACAATGGAGGGGGTTTTCATCAGTTGAGGTCTCCAATCATAAGTCACAAGAATATATAACCCAAGATGTATAAAGGCACTAGTAATATAGGGAAATAACTTTTAATATCACAAGAGATGCTATTAGAGTACACAGTAAGTGGGACTGCTCTTTGCACAGTGAAATCAAAGTATTTTCTTTTATTATTAACCCCATACATCTCATTAATCACTATTATTAAGCCTCTTTCATTTCTGATACTCTTTACCCATGTTTTCTTTCTATATTGCTGCTCTCAAGTACACTTTATTTCCTTTTTAATTGTTCTTATCCTATAATGAAAAGAGGGAAAAATGAAATTAAATACTTACACTGCCCTCCTAGAAGGTTTCTGGATATATTATATTTGTCATATAACTGTACTGTTTAAAACCAGACACACTTGCATCAATGCCTTGAAATTGAAAATGGTTTCAGAGGGAAAACATCAACTGAACAGTGAGTTGAAGTCAAGGAGGAGTGAGAAGATTCTAGTGAATTCTACAAGACAAGTAAACTTCCTTAACTGCTTCCATACAGCAGTCCAACTGATGAAATCACATGTTTTTACAAGAGCAACAAATCATTCTCTGTAGTTCTCTACTGCAGTTCTGCAAATATTTTTCACATAGTAAATGACATTGTACCCTGAGAGCAACAATTTAGGTAATACATCCATGAGCATAGCGGTTTTCTGTAGTAAGCAACTGAGAAAGCACTTCAGCAATGATCCTGAAATGAAGAGAGTATCTGATAATTCAACTAAGTGACTACTATTGATAGGCAACTATTTTTGCATTTGTAGATTTAAAGAGGTGGGTTTGATCCTATCCATTTATAAAAGAAGTAGATTATTTAACAGTTCATGTATGCATTTATTTTCAGTAATGCTTGTACTCAGAGATGTCAGTATCGTGTTGACATGATTTCTCTTCAAATATGATTATGATTATGTTAAAATTCCAAAAGTACAAAAGTGATATCAAAAAGGTAAGTCTCCTTCCTTCCCACCTCAATTCCTAGTCCCACTATTCAGATGTATTTAAAATTAGGGTAGCACTACATATATATTGGACTTAAAATGGGGGGAAAGACTATGGCAGACTGTATTTTCCAAAAATTGTTATAGCAATCTGACTAAAGATCTGATCCCTCATGCACTACTAGAATCTTACTCTCCATCAGGGGATGGAATCAATTTCCTTGTCCCTTTAACCAAGGAAGGCATTTGTTACTGCTTTAACAAATAGAAAGTGGTGTAAGTCATACAACCTGACTCCCGTGGCTATTGTAAACTGCACTATGGCTTCTGAGTAGCTTTCTTTTTATTTGGGGATGATCGGCTCAATACAACTAATAGACATATGAGTAACCAAACTTTCAGATGATTCCAGCCCCGTAACCTAGCTACTCAATTCTTCCACCTCATGCACTTTAGAGAAAAATTAATCACAATGTTGCACATGCTGCAGTTGTCTGAACAAAATAAATATTGTTTTAAGCCACTGAGTTTGGGGAGTTATTTGTTATACAGCCATAGTGACTGGAACACCTGCCAATTTTAACATGGTTAAAGTGATATTGCCTTATTTGGCAAAACAAATACAATATTGTAAAGTTAAAAAATAGAAAATAAACTAATTGAAAAATAAAATAAAATGAAAAAAATAAAGAATTTCAAAATCAATAATTCCTCTTTCAGATAAGTGGCTGTCAGTAAATTAACTTCTCCCTAACTTGTAGGAGAATAATAAAACCATGTATCCTATAGAACCGTGCTGTCCAATATAAATTTGTGCAAAATTGGAAATGTTCTATATTTGCACTGTCTAATAATGGTAGTGAATAGCAACATGTAGATTTTAAGTACTTGAAATGTATCTATTGTGATTTATGAAGTATTTTTAATATTATTTAATTTTAGCTCAAATTTAAAAAGCCACTTGTAGTTAATAATTAACGTACTGATGTGTGTGTGTGTGTGTGTGTGTGTGTGCATGCAAGTCACTCAGTCATGTCCAACTCTTTGCAACCCCATGGACTCGAGCCCACCAGGCTCCTTTGTCCATGGGGATTCTCTAGGCAAAAATACTGGAGTGAATTACCATGCCCTCCTCCAGGGAATCTTCCTGACACAGGGACTGAACCCATGTCTCTTATGTCTCCTGCATTGGCAGGTGGGTTTGTTACCACTGAGCCACCTGGGAAGCCCAACGTACCAACAGCACAGGTTAAAAAGTTATTTGTAATTCAGGTATTGTTTTTTTTCCTTTTAGGTTTAGAAAGTTAATCAAAAACACCACAATTAAATTTTGGATGGATAGAAATTTATTAATTCTTCTTAGATAAAATCATATCAAGTAAACCAAATTATTTTGAAAGGTTGTAAATGTTTTCTGCATTCAGGTAGGGGTATCTTAACAAACCATTAAAAATATTTCAGTCATTCTGCTATCAGTTAAAGTAATAATCAAGAAAACAAGCATGCAATTTTCCAGAGTTTCTAACGACTAGCTCTAAAACAATGATAAAGTTTGTAAAGCACTTTGCATTTTACAAAGAACTTTCAAATGCATCATTACAATTAATTATCTTTTCATAGGAAGGCATGTAAAATGTTATAGTAAAAACCATAGGAATGTTGGTTTATTGAATATGCATTGCAAATAAATTAAAATCATTATATAAAATAAAACTGAATGAAGAAATAAATAATTGATTTCTGGTTACCACATTATATTCTGAGCTAACAAGGACTCCTCATAACTACAGAACCATAAACATTCTAGAAAAAATATAATACAGTTTTTAAGTATCTAATGATGAAAATATAATAAACTAAAATGTATATTGAATGCAAAGCAAGATAAATACAAATTAATGTACACAAGATCAGTTCAGTTCAGTCGCTCATTCGTGTCCGACTCTTTGTGACCCCATGAATTGCAGCACGCCAGGCCTCTCTGTCCATCACCAACTCCCGGAGTCTACACAAACCCATGTCCATCGAGTCGGTGATGCCATCCAACAATCTCATCCTCTGTCGTCCCCTTCTCCTCCCGCCCCCAATCCTACCTAGCTTTAGGGTATTTTCCAATGAGTCAACTCTTCACATGAGGTGGCCAAAGTATTGGAGTTTCAGCTTCAACATCAGACCTTCCAATGAACACCCAGGATTGATCTCTTTTAGGATGGATTGATTGGATCTCCTTGCAGTCCAAAGGACTCTCAAGAGTCTTCTCCAACACCACAGTTCAAAAGCATCAATTCTTTGGCGCTCAGCTTTTTTCACCGTCCAACTCTCACATCCATACATGACCACTGGAAAAACCATAGCCTTGACTACACGGACCTCTGTTGGCAAAGTAATGTCTCTGCTTTTAAATATGCTATCTAGGTTGGCCATAACCTTCCTTCCAAGGAGTAAGCGTCTTTTCATTTCATGGCTGCAATCACCATCAGCAGTGATTTTGGAGCCCCCCCAAAATAAAGTCTGACACTGTTTCCACTGTTTCCTCATCTATTTCCCATGAAGTGATGGGACAAGATGCAATGATCTTAGTTTTCTGAACGTTGAGCTTTAAGCCAACTTTTTCACTCTCCTCTTTCACTTTCATCAAGAAGAGGTTCTTTAGTTCTTCTTCACTTTCTGCCATAAGGGTGATGTCATCCGCATATCTGAGGTTATTGATATTTCTCCCGGCAATCTTGATTCCAGCTTGTGTTTCTTCCAGCCCAGCGTTTCTCATGATATACTCTGCATATAAGTTAAATAAACAGGGTGACAATATACAGCCTTGACATACTCCTTTTCCTATTTGGAACCAGTCTGTTGTTCCAGGTCCAGTTCTAACTGTTGCTTCCTGACCTGCATACAGGTTTCTCAAGAGACAGGTCAGATGGTCTGGTATTCCCATCTCTTTCAGAATTTTCCACAGTTTCTTGTGATCCACACAGTCAAAGGCTTTGGCATAGTCAATAAAGCAGAAATAGATGTTTTTCTGGAACTCTCTTGCTTTTTTGATGATCGAGTGGATATTGGCAATTTGATCTCTGGTTCCTCTGCCTTTTCTACACAAGATAGATGCTATTAAAACTGTAAACTTTTAGTAATTAGAAAAACAAATGATCAACCATATATAAAAGAGAAGTCATCTCTGATTGATATATTGTCAGTCATCTCTGACTGACAGTTGATTTTCAGAAACATTAAAGGTCTGAAAGGCATGTAAAAATGTCTTCCAAGGGCAAAGGTAAAATAATTACCAAACTGGAATCCTATACTCAACTTAACTGTAATTCAACAATGAGAACTAAATAAAAATATTTTCAAACAAGTATCTGGAGAGCTTATCACTTATTGAAGCTAACTGAAAGATCTAGTAGTTGGTATTGTTTACTCATATAAAGGATATAGAAAAGATAAGTGATTTAATGCAATGAAGAATGGTGAGCAAAGTAGTTAGTAAACAATTTGGCTAAATCTAAATAAGCATTGACTGAGAAAAAGTAAAGCTTTTATAATAAATAATTTTGGGGCTTCCCAGGTGGTGCCGGTGATAAAGAATCTGCCTGCCAATGCAGGAGACACAAGAGATATGGGTTTCTTCCTTGGGCCCAGAAGGTACCCTGGAGTAGGAACTGGCCAACCACTCCAGTATTCTTGCCTGGAAAATCCTATGGACAGAGATGCCTGGCAGGCCACAGTCCACGGAGTTGCAGAGCTGAACATGACACACACACAATTTGGGGTAACTTCAAAAGGGGAAACTTAATAACTAGAATAATGACACATCACAATAAACTGTGGAAAATTCTGAAAGAGATGGGAATACCAGACCATCTGACCTGTCTCTTGAGAAACCTGTATGCAGGTCAGGAAGCAACAGTTAGAACTGGACCTGGAACAACAGACTGGTTCCAAATAGGAAAAGGAGTATGTCAAGGCTGTATATTGTCACCCTGCTTATTTAACTTATATGCAGAGTACATCATGAAAAGTGCTGGGCTGGAAGAAACACAAGCTGGAATCAAGATTGCCAAGAGAATTATCAATAACCTCAGATATGCAGATGATACCACCCTTATGGCAGAGAGTGAAGAAGAACTAAAGAGCCTCTTGATGAAAGTGAAAGAGGAGAGTGAAAAAGTTGGCTTAAAGCTCAACATTCAGAAAACTAAGATCATGGCATCTTGTCCCATCACTTCATGGGAAATAGATGGTGAAACAGTGGAAACAGTGTCAGACTTTATTTTGGGGGGGCTCCAAAATCACTGCTGATGGTGATTGCAGCCATGAAATTAAAAGACGCTTACTCCTTGGAAGGAAGGTCGTGACCAACCTAGACAGCATATTTAAAAGCAGAGACATTACTTTGCCAACAGAGGTCCGTGTAGTCAAGGCTATGGTTTTTCCAGTGGTCATGTATGGATATGAGAGTTGGACAGTGAAGAAAGCTGAGCACTGAAGAATTGATGCTTTTGAACTGTGGTGTTGGAGAAGACTCTTGAGAGTCCCTTGGACTGCAAGGAAATCCAACCAGTCCATCCTAAAGGAGATCAATCCTGGATGTTCATTGGAAGGACTGATGTTGAAGCTGAAACTCCAATACTTTGGCCACCTCATGCGAAGAGTTGACTCATTGGAAAAGACCCTAATGCTAGGAAGGATTGGGGGCAGGAGGAGAAGGGGACGACAGAGGATGAGATTGTTGGATGGCATCACCGACTCGATGGACATGGGTTTGGGTAAACTCTGGGAGTTGGTGATGGACAGGGAGGTCTGGTGTGCTGCAATTCATGGGGTCACAGAGTCGGACACGACTGAGCGACTGAACTGAACTGAACTGAATTGTGTGATTGGGCTTCCCAGGTAGTGAAGTGGTAAGGAATCCACCTGTGAATGCAGGAAATGCAAGAGACGTGGGTTCAATAAAATGCTTTAATATGTTTATATTTTTTGTCGGATTAGATGAAGCACAAGCTGGAATCAAGATTGCTGGGAGAAGTATCAATAACCTCAAATATGAAGATGATACCATCCTAATGGCAGAAAGTGAAGAGGAACTAAAGAGCCTCTTGATGAAAGTGCAAGAGGAAAGTGAAAAAGCTGGCTTGAAACTCAACATTCAAAAAACAAAGATCATAGCATCTGGTCCCATGACTTCATGGCAAATAGATGGGGAAACGAAGAAAACAGTGACGGATTTTATTTTCTTGGACTTCACAATCACTGCAGATGATGACTGCAGCTATGAAATTAAACGGTGCTTCTTCCTTGGAAGAAAAGATATGACAAATATAGACAGCATATTAAAAAGCAGAGACTATTTTGCTGACAAAGGTCTGTCTAGTCAAAACTGTGGTTTTTCCAGTGGTCATGTATGGATATGAGAGTTGGATACTAAATGAAGTGGAGCACTGAAGAATTGATGCTTTTTAAATGTAGTGTTGGAGAAGACTCTTGAGAGTCCCATGGACTGCAAGGAGATCCAACCAGTCCATCCTAAAGGAAATCAATCCTGAATATTCATTGGAAGAACTGATGCTGAAGCTCCAATATTTTGGCCACCTGATGCGAAGAGCTAACTCTTTGGAAGAGACCCTGATTCTGGGAAAGACTGAAGGCAGGAGGAGAAGGGGATGACAGAGGATGAGATGGTTGGATGACATCACTGACTCAATGGACATGAGTTTGAGCAAGCTCCAGGTGTTGGTGATGGACAGGATAGCCTGGCATGCTGCTGTCTATGGGATGGCAAAGAGTCAAACAAGACTTAATGACTGAACTGAACTAACTAATTAATGTCAGCCCGAATATTTACAGATTCTCTATAACAATAAACAGAGCTCCGACTTCCAATGTATACTTTATCTTCTCCTAAAATCATCTCAATTAAATTGACCTATATGATACAGAATGCAATATAGTTTCATATAGTTATGAAAGGCTCTGTTTCATGATTTTGGTCATCATTTTCCAAGCCTGCTTGAATTTCTTAGTTCCTGCAAAGGCTCTCCATGCATGGCAAGTCTGACCACACCCAGCCTAGCTACCGACCCCAGGTATAGAAGCTATCATTGTTCTTTGCTTGCATATCAAGGTCTTGTTTCCCTATAAATATTCAGTTCAGCAAGACTTTTTTTGCATTCACTGCTATTGATTAGTCACATTGTGTAAATTTAATTCGTCTGTTTTTTTGTGTGTCTTCCTGCAGAAGCAAAGATGTTTTTTGTTCTATCTACATTCTATCCATAACAGGAAGTTCTAAGAGTTCAGTTTTATAGTATGATATGTTTTTCAGTTGTAAGGATTGAATTTATTGGATTTTCTCTTTGTAAAGCACAATAAAAACTCAAGATAGGATAGAGGTCTATAACAGTTGCACAAGACTACATCTGACTTTAAGGAGTAATCTTTTGGCTTGGAGCTTAATACAAAGGCACTTCAAAAGATAGGTATGAGTGAAAAGTATAAAGATACATCCTTCAAGATATTTGTGTTTCTACTTAAATATAAATAACTTAATGCATATATATATATATAGGAAACACATAGATGTTCTTAGAAAAAGTATAGAATCAAAATGACAGATATTTTCTCTTGTGACTGTCTATTGGTAACATCAAAGGGACTCACCAACAATCCGCTTTCTATCAGACATATTGTATCAATGACCAGGCAATTTTAGCATCAAAACTGACACACTACGTGGATTTGAAGTGCCTTGTAACTAGGGAAATATTGGAGGTTCTGTCAAATAATCAGTATGCAAAAGGCCAGGATATCTTACACCACAATTTGTCTTGTCCACTTCTTGCAGGAAGGTGAATATTGTGGTCTCTGTAAGTTGAAAGAAATTGAATCTTGTGAATATTGACAAAATGAAATGAAAAATTGCCAGGTAAGTGTCTGGTGTACCTGATGCTGGCATAGAAGTAATTAATATATGGCCCCATATACATAAAGATATGAAATATTTTGAAGATTAGAAGTCCATTATGTAAAATCTTTATGAAGTTTTTGCCTTTTCTATGGTATCTGTGATAAGTAAACAGAAAGCCTATCTTTTCAAGAACAATTCCTAATGAGAGTAACCTATTTATCTTCTACATGTCAAAGGACATGCAACATGAATTTGAAGCACTTTTAAGCCACTGCTGGAATCCCCAGGTTTTTAAACATCTAAGGCCATGCTACAGACCTTGGTGTGTGGCTGGATTATACTTATACAAGAGGAAGAAGTATGATAAATTTGTGACATAAAGTTCTCCACTTTTATTATATAATTTGTTTGTTTTTTCAAAGTAACCAAATAGCTGGTGGTCTCCCAAAGTCAATTATTCTTTTCTTACTAGCCGAGTTTCTAATTTATTCATGATGTAAATTGAAATATCTAATTTCCTAGCTCACATTAAGGCCTCTGTGAGTGTGTGACAAAGTTCTAGCCAATGAAATATAGTCATAAATTCCTGGGTAAGCATTTAATTTTGAATAAAAGAACAATGTGTCTCTTCATCACTTCACCTTTGGCCCTTCTACCTATCTAGCTGTTGTTTTGAAGCTAGCAGGCATCATATGACTAGTGGATGCCCTTGAACATGAAAGCCTCTATATTCTAAGATTGGCAGAATTGGAAGTTGGGAAAATTGTAGCTCCCGTTGACATTGGTGAGTGTGAGTATAATTAACAATCCTGAGTCTCCTGTGACTGGGCTCCTTTTCATATCATAAAATAAATCTGTCTTTGGTTAGTCAAATGTTTTGAGTTTGCAATTATTCAGAGCTGAACACACTCTGACCTGATAACACGAGAAGTGAAATTTTAGAAATCAGTTCTCATAATGCAGATATGATTTATGTATCATCTGGCTGAAAACATCTATTAACAAGTTGTTTGTTGTAAAGTTCTTAGAACTGATGTGTATATTCTCCTGGACACTCTTAAGACTTCACAATGGCACTAGCATATTTAATGGAATCCAGTATTGTAGTCATGTCTGACTCTTTGCAACCCCATGGACTGTAGCCTTTCAGGCTCTTCTGTCCATGGAATTGTCCAGGCAAGAATACTGAATTGGGTAGCCATTCCCTTCTCCAGGGACTCTTTCCAACCCAGGAATCGAACTCGGGTCTCCTGCATTGCAGGTGGAGTCTTTATTATCTAAGCCATCAGGGAAGCCCAGTAAGTATAAAGATATCCCATTATTTTCATATATGCATAAGTGCAAGATTTCAGAAACACAGAACACAACCTAAGTCTCTGAAATAAAATAGTATATCTCGGTCTAGTTTTAAAAGAATGCCTATACACTTTCAAAGTTTTCTTTTCAAGTCATGTGATACTTCTTTCCAACTGACACAGCTGATGCTTGAAACTTAGAATTTGTATGGTGTTATATCAGGGTCTATAAATTCATTCCCTAAAATGGAAGGACACAAAACACATTGAAAGAGGGCTCTGTAAAAATATGACAAACTTTTACACTGTTGGACTCTCAGAACAAACCAAATAGAAACAAAATAATGATGAGGCAAATTATAAACTACTACGACGTAGATTAAAAAGCACAGACATTGCTTTGCCAACAAAGGTCCATCTAGTCAAGGCTATGGTTTACACAGTAGTCATGTATGGATTGTGAGAGTTGGACTATAAAGAAAGCTGAGTGCTGAAGAATTGATGCTTTTGAACTGTGGTGTTGGAAAAGACTCTTGAGAGTCCCTTGGACTGCAAGGAGATCAAATCAGTCAATCCTAAAGGAAATCAGTCCAGAATATTCATTGGAAGGACTGATGTTGAAGCTGAAACTGCAATATTTTGGCCACCTAATGCAAAGAGCTAACTCATTTGAAAAGATCCTGATGCTGGGAAAGATTGAAGGCAGGAGGAGAAAGGGATGACAGAGGATGAGATGGTTAGATGGCATCACCGACTTGATCGATATGAGTTTGGGTAAACTCTGGGAGTTGATGATGGACAGGGAAGCCTGGAGTGCTGTAGTCCATGGGGTCACAAAGAGTCAGTCATGACTAAGTGACTAAACTGAACTGAGATTATAAACTGAGGTAACAATCTGTCTGTTTTTAAATATTAAAAGAGGGCATCATGTATGTGTGTATATATATATATATATACACATATATCTATAGATACATATATATATGTATCTATCTATATCTATATCTATATCTATATCTATATCTATACCCCTGATGAGAGAGGCATTGGACATTTTACACATTGGAAATTTTCAAGTTAGCTGATACATTTATAAGGAATAGAAATTGCATGATGACCTAAAAATCAGTCAGTTCAGTTGCTCAATCATGTCTGACTCTTTGTGACCCCATGGACTGCAGCACACCAGGCTTCCCTATCCATTACCAACTCCCGGAGCTTGCAACAAACTCATTTCCATCGAGTCGGTAATGCCCTCCAATCTCATCCTGTCTTCCCCTTCTCCTCCTGCCTTCAGTGTTTCCCAGAACCAGGGTCTCTTCCAACGAATTAGTTCTTCGCATCAGGTGGCTAAAGTATTGGAGCTTCAGCTTCAGCATCAGTCCTTCCAATGAATATTCAGGATTGATTTCCTTTAGGATTGACTGGTTGGATCTCCTTGAAATCCATGGGACTCTCAAGAGTCTTCTCCAACACTACATTTCAAAAGCATCAATTCTTCAGTGCTCCGCTTCCTTTATGGTCCAACTGTCACATCCAAACATGACTATTGGAAAAACCATAGCTTTGACTAGACAGACCTTTGTTGGCAAAGAAATGTCTCTGCTTTTCAATATGCTGTCTAGGATAGTCATAGCTTTTCTTTCAAGAAGTTAGTGTCTTTTAATTTCATAGCTGCAGTCACCATCTGCAATGATTTTGAAGACCAAGAAAATAAAATCTGTCACTGTTTCCATTGTTTCCCCATCTATTTGCCATGAAGTAATGGGATCGGATGCCATGATCTTAGTTTTCTGAATGTTGAGTTTTAAGCCAGGTTTTTCACTCTCCTCTTTCACTTTCATCAAGAGGCTCTTTGGTTCCTCTTCACCTTCTGCCATAAGGGTGGCATCATCTGTGTATCTGAGGTTATTGATATTTCTCCCAGCAATCTTGATTCCAGCTTGTGCTTCATCCAGCCTGGCATTATGCATGATGTACTCTGCATATAAATTAAGTAAGCAGAGAGACAATATACAGCCTTGAAGCACTCCTTCCCAATTTGAAACCAGTCCATTGTTCCATGTCCAGTTCTAACTGTTGCTTCTTGACCTGCATACAGATTTCTCAGGAGGCAGGTATGGTGGTCTGGTATCCCATCTCTTTAAGAGTTTTCCACAGTTTGTTGTGAACTAAAAATAGGTATATAACAAAGAACAATAAATTCTTTGTTCTTCATTCACAATGAATCTCATGTATTAAGTGGGATTTCTGTAAAGGACAGCATAACCCAAAATGGGACAAGGGACTCTAATCTTGAAATATCAAAGAACAGGTATAACTGAAAATATAATGAACACTTTCACAGGCTTTGTTTTATGTTGTGAACATAAACACTTGTGCATATTTTCTTTCAGAAATTACATGGAGGCCTTTAAAATTATTTAAAGAATGGATGAATAGAAATATTATTCATGTTGCTGTTGATTTGGGAAGATACAGAGAGATCACTCAACTATTTGGTGTTTCTGTAGGGAGCAAGGATTCATCAGTAGTTATCGATACTACTTTTTATGGGGAAAATGCAATCTAGACTCAAAAGTGCCTAAGAAATCAAGGACTTTATAGTTTGATGCTACAGCATATATTAAGGGTCAAACATCTGTAGAATGACAGAAAAACTCATTTTGAACTTGCTATGTTAGTAACTTGTAAGATAATTCATCATGATGAATAGTTAAGGGCATACAATCAGTGATCAAGTTTGTTCATCATGACCAAGAATATGCAATATGGATCAGAAGTAGCTTTTGACTAAAAGAAGTTCTTCTTGAATTTCTTTACTCCTTTTCTTTGGTAGAGGCCTTGGTATATGGCAGATATATTTAAGGACAGACAAATCTATCATGATTTTGCTGTGTCTAAAGCATAGGCATGTAAATGTAATTTGAATGAAATCTATTCATGGGAACTCTAATTCCATTAACAGATACTTTTAAAAGGCATATATATGTATATATATATATATATATATATATATATATATATATATATATATTTAGTTCAAGAGTAATTTACTCAGTTGGTTGATATGAGGTATTTCAGACCCTTCTATGAGACTTAAATTTCTGTAAGATTTTGAAATCCTTTGGGATATCTTCAAGTCCTTAAAATGGAAGATGCATTAAGTTTAAGGGGAAGGCTATACCTTTAAGTGGGCTTCCCTGGTGGCTCAGATGGTAAGGAAATTGCCTAGCATTCAGGAGACCCAGGTTTGATCCCTGGGTTGGGAAGATCCTCTAGAGAAAGGAATGGCCACTCACTCCCATATTCCTGCCTGGAGAATTCCATGGACAGAGGAGTGTAGTAGGCTACAGTCCATGGGGTTGCAAAAACTCAGACACGACTGAGTGATTTTCATTTCACATACCTTTCAGTGTTAGCAAAAACTTTCACGGCAAAATATATCCAGGATCATGAAAATATTCTTTAAAGACAATGGCTACATAAGTGAGTTTTTGTCTACATGTGTATGTGTTCAAGTTTCTCCCCATTGTTGGTTAAGTGAGTCCATAATTTGGAGTCATTTATTGTACTAGCAGTCTAAAAACGGAAGCAGATTTCAGGATGGGACAAAGATTTATAAGTTTGCTTAGGACAGGATTAAAAAAATTGCTTTTTAGCAGTAAGGAAGAATTGCATGGCCGCTGTGATTTTTAAAGTAATAACACTCTTTAAGGAGATTAGTTCTTTTGAAAGAAAGAAATCTTTTACAGAGAAACTGATTTTAGACAGTTACAATCTTTTTTTTTTGAGCTGTAATTTTTTAATAATTTTTTAACAAAAAATGTCAGAAATTGAAAATGAAACATTTAAGTGAAATTGTTCATTGAAAGTAAAATCTCTTTGAAGGTGATTTTTCATATTTTCTTTCCTAGAAAGGTAAATCCAAGTGAATTCTTGGATCTCTTTAAGCATAAGTCCCCATTTTGTTTGTACTTTTGTATCATGTTGGAGTCTTACTAAGTAAGAATTACTATCTTTAATTTATCGCAATGTAAATGAAGCAAATTTGTGGGAATGGTGATATGTTAACTCATGAATATTCTAGCTGAAAGTTCTTGGAGTGGGATGTATATTTCCTTTGTTCACTTGGTGACTTTAAAAGAAACAAACATTATCTGAGACTCAGAGATACCACCTGGATTCAGCTATGTGTACATGAAAGAACACCCTCCATATCTTAGTGGATAAGAGTGTTAGTTATAGGGAAAATAATTAGTGACCGAACCTTATAAAGTAAAGGAGAGCATAAGAGGAGCCTGGTTCTGTAAGGATACACAGTACCACATAAAGGGAGATGACTTTTAATTTACAGGATGGGATAGCATAAAAGGACTGGTGTCAATGAAAATTGTAAAGGTCTCCCTCAAGAAGCTGATGCCTTTGTGTGAGCTGTAGGACATTTATGGGGGAGGACACTAGTTTGAGAAATTTCCTAGTAGATCTTTAAAAGATTGTGGAGTGTGCAGGATGTTAAGGATGTCCCTATGGTGTCTGTGGATCGATAAGGCACAGAAGCCTCTGTCAAGAGTTTTGTGATCCTGCTGTGAAAAAGAAAAAGTCAAGGTCAGTTTCTTCAGCATATAAAGGGACATCTAATATAGATTTAAAGAGCCTCTGTTCAAGAAGAATAAATTGGGAAAGTTATTAACAAAACTGTAAAAGCTCCAAGCATAAAGATAAAAATGGATGAATTTGACTATATTAAATTCAAGATCTCTATTCTATTCTGAAAAGGATGCATAAACAGTATTAAGGGAGCAATGGTTGAGTGGGAGAAAATGTTTACAGCATTTTCACTAACAAAACGTGAATGTTTAAAATAAAAACATAGAACAATATCACCCATATAAAATAAAAAAAAATGTGTTACCATCAATAATATATTTTGGTAAGGCTTTTCACAATATTAAGTAAACATATGTAAGCTAGATTGGGAAAATATATATCATATACATGAAAGTAGGTGTATAAGTGGGTAGGGGAGTAGGATTATAGAGAGGATTGAAGAAGAAATGTTAGCAAATAAAGAGCTGTAAATACAATAATGATAGTAACTCGTGAAATGAAGAATATAACTTAACCCGAAATCCAAAACAAACATAACAAAGAAATAGTCCAATACTCATCCCAAATTTTCACACTAGATTAGACCTTATTAATTTCATGATCTTCTAAAATTTAAGAATAACATATAATATGTAGTTTGTATATTTTAAATGACAAGAGTTTCTTAGATGTCCTGGGAGTACTTATATTGTCATGTATATCTAGGATGACACTTTGTCTGTGATCAGTTACAATTAAAAATAAATATACTTTTGGTTTTGAACTTATGAAACATGACAGAGGTTCAATTGTGGACAAACAAAAGTGACACACTTCATTTTCAGATATGATTACTTTTGGAGATGGAAATAGGAGAATTGATTGAATTGATTGTACCCTTCAACTGGCGACCTACTATTTATCACTAGGTCTATTACTTTAACATAATAAATCTAGAGAAAATGTAATAAACTGTCCATCTTAAATTCTTCTAGTTTATATGCACATATCAATATATACTTTATTTCAGTGTTTATGAGATTTTAATAATTAAAAATATAAAATAGGTCACCTACTAAAAGTAGAAGTTAGTTCAATCTCTGTATTTCAAAATTTTTGTTTATGGATATTGAGGTCTTACTGAGGTATTTCTAGTAATTTCTTAAAATAGGTGACTAATATTAAATGATCAGATATTTTCTGAATACCTATTTATCCTTATTTTAGTTTTTACAATATGACTGTATATTGTGTAGCCTCAGAAATCCAGGGAAGGCTTTTTTATGGAAGTAGAGCCAAGAGCCAAGGAAAATAGAACTAATAAGAGAACAGTGATAATAGTATTTCAAGCAAAGGAAACACTATTCCAAGAAAGAACCTATTATAAAACCTGGTGTGTCACAGGAGCTAAAATTCTTATATTTTGCCATGATTAATATTAATGCTACGTTAAAATTATATTTTCAAGAGGGTCAAAAGTAAAGATAGGAAAAGATAGGAAAGTAAAGATAGGAAAATAGTTAGGGAGTTCTTGCAGTTTCCCGGGTAAGAGATTATAGTGGCTCACGCTATAGTGATAGCAGTAGAGGAGGTAAAAATTCATCAGATTTGGGATATATTTTGAAAATAAAGCACATAGGTCTGGATTGAGGTGAAGAGAAAAAGGAGGAGATCAAAGATTCTTCTAAATTTGTTGCCCTGAGGTCCTGAGTAAACGATTATATCACTTACTGAGGTCTGGAATACTGTGGGCAGAATAAATGCAAAGAAAACCCAAGGCTCAGTGTGAGATTTACTGAATCTGAAATGACTGTTAGACATACAAGGTTTTGAGTATGCAGTTGAGCTTTATAATGTGGATTTTATGAATTTGAGATATGAATATATGGATGTTTTTTAAACCATAAGGCTAGATTACATCACCGGGGAAGTGAGTGTAAACAGAGAAGTCCTAAAACTGTGTCCTGTGGCACTCAAACATTTAGAACCGAAAAAGAAAGAGTATTTACCTAAAGAGAATGAGAAGGGATGGCCAATGAGGTAGCAGGCAGGAAATCAACTGAAGAAAATATTTACAAATATTTTTTTATTTATTATACTAAATTGCTAGAATATCCAATTAGTACAACCAGGTGTAATGGTTAGTCATTCAAGTTGTGCCAATAAGTATATATCTAAGCCTATGAATTGGTACAATTCATGGCTAGATAGATAGGAAAACAACAACAAAAAATTGTACAAAGATCATGGAAAATCTACAAGGTGACATGTAATTTATCAAAACTGATGAAATTTCTGACGACAACCTTTCAAAAGAGACTAAAATAAATAAGTGAATAATAAATGAAATAGATTTAGAAAATGTCAGCCAGTAAAGGAAAAGAGTAGATGTCAGATCTAGTCATTAATGTCACATCTTGCATATGATTTATGTACTTATACATTTGTACATAATAGAAAATCTATTTCATAAAAGATAAAAGCATATCAAAAAAGAAATAGCATGTCAGCATATTAGCTAGCTAATAATAAAGATATTTTATAGTGATTATTAATCCAAGAGAGGAAACTTGAGTCAGATAACATTTTCTTTGAGCAGTTAGTTATTAGAAATATATTTGTAGAATTTGTAAACAGCTATTTTACTCATAAGATGGTGATTATCCAGAATTGATTTTTCTTTGTAATACCATAATCAACGCCCCCTGCTTCTGTAAAGAAAATGATTGATGCCAGAAAGCTATTAGTTCACAGGAAATTGTCAAATGTTTTAAAAGACAAACCTCCTTCTCAATATTGTTATTCTGAGTATATACGTAGTTGTAATCTGAGAAAGATTGAAGAAGCTGATAGATTTAAGATCATTCTGTTGGCATTACTAGCTTATTTTCTCTGAAACTTATAAGAGTTTTTCAGCCTACCTTGGCCTACAAAATATGGTACATCTTTTAAGACATTACTATTTATTATGTTACACAATGTCCATATAGTGATACATAGGATATGTCAGGATGGTCTCTTTTCTGTGCCTTTATAATAATCCATAGAAATATGTAAATCTGTGGTGTATGAGCCTTCTATAAGTAAGAGAGGTGGGGGCTACTTTAAGAAAAACAAAAAATAAAATTAAAAATTTATAAACATAAGGATCCACTTAGATGAGAAAATAACAATAACTATAAAAATATTAAAAGCTGAATACTACAGAAAAATGAAATTTATTTATAAATTATGTAACATGTCCCTAAAATACTTTCTTTTTAATTCATTTAAAGTGAGATTTACATAGTTATCCATTTTAAAATGAATTATCCAATGTCATTTAGTACATTCACAATGTTGTACAGCTACCAACTTTACCTAGTTCAAAAACATTTCCAACACTCTAAAATATAAGCTTTTAATCATTAAAAACATATTTTCCTCATTCTTCCTTCCTCTACCCACTGGCAAATACCAGTCAACCATCTGTATCTGTAGGTTTATCCATTCTAGATATTTTGTATAAATAGAATCATACAATATGTTACCTTTTTAGTCTGGTTTCTTTAACTCAGCATAATCTTTGGAGGGTCCATCCACATTGTAACATATACCAGTACTTCATTTCTTTATATAGCTGAATAGTATTTTATTGCATGAATACACATGCATGCTAAGTTGCTTCAGTCGTGTCTGACTCTATGCAACCCTATGAAGTATAGCACCCCAGGCTCCTCAGTCTATGGGATTCTCCAGGCAAGAATACTGGAGTGGGTTGCCATGCCCTCCTCCAGGAAATCTTCCTCACCCAGGGATCGAACCTACATCTCTTACATCTCATTCATTGGCAGGCTGGTTCTTTACCATTAGCACCACCTGGGAAGCCCTTACATGAATATACCAAGATTTATTTACCCATTCATCTGTTGATGGGCATTTGGACTGTTTAGATTTTGGCTATTTTGAATAGTGTTTTTAGGAACATTTGTGTACATGTTTGAGTACCCTTTTCACTTGTTTTGGGTATATAGCTAGGAGTGGGAATATGGGATGATATGATTATTTTATGTTTAATTTTTGGAAGTATCACCAAACCACCTTCCATAGCCATTGCATCATTTCACATTCCTACTGGAAAAGTACTAAGGTTCCAATTTTCCTACATCTTCTCTAACACTTGCTATTTTCTGCTATTATTTACTTTTAATTATGATCATCTTAGTGGGAATGAAGTGATGCTTTAATGTGGTTTCAATATTTGCTATTGTCGTTCAATCACTCAGTCATGCATGACACTTTGCGACCCCACGGATTGCAGCACACCAGGCTTCCCTGTCTCTCACCATCTCCTGGAGTTTGCTCAAACTCATGTCCATCGAGGGAATGGGGAAAGTGAAAGTCACTTAGTCATGTCTGACTTTTTGCAACCCACAGACTAGGACCTGCCAGGCACCTCTGTCCATGGAATTTTAAGGTCAGGATACAGGAGTGGGTAGCCGTTCCCTTCTCCAGGGGATCTTCCCAACTCAGGGATCAAACCCAGGTCTCCCACATTGCAGGGAGATTCTTTACCTTCTGAGCCACCAGGGAAAACCCATGTCCATTGAGTCAGTGATACAACTCATCCAATCATCTCATCCTCTGTCATCCCTTTTTCCTCTTGCCTTCAGTAGTTCCCAGCATCAGGATCTTTTCAAATGAGTCAGTTCTTCTCATCAGGTGGCCAAAGTATTGAAACTTTAGCTTCAGCATCAGTCCTTCCAATGAATATTCAGGACTGATTTCCTTTAGGATGGACTGGTTGGATCTCCTTGCAGTCCAAGGGACTCTCAAGAGTCTTCTCCAACACCACACTTCAAAAGCATCAATTCTTCAGCGCTCAGCTTTCTTTATAGTTCAACTTTCACATCCATACATGACTACTGGAAAAACCATAGCTTTGAATATATGGACCTTTGTTGGCAAAGTAACGTCTCTGCTTTTTAATATGCTGTGTGTGTTGGTCATTGATTTTCTTCCAAGGAGCAAGCATCTTTTAATTTCATGGCTATAGTCACCATCTGCAGTGATTTTGGAGCCCAAGAAAATAAACTCTGTCATTGTTTCCATTATTTCCTCATCTATTTGCCATGAAGTGATGGGACTGTATGCCATGATCTTTGTTTTTATTTTTTTTAATTTTTAAAATTTAATTTATTTATTTTAATTAGAGGCTAATTATTTTACAATATTGTAGTGGGTTTTTCCATACATTGACATGAATCAGCCATGGGTGTACATGTGTTCCCCATCTTGACCCTCCCTCTCACCTCCCTTCCAATCCCATCCCTCAGGGTCATCCCAGTGCACTGGCCCTGAGTACCCTGTCTCATCCGTTGAACCTGGGGTGGCGATCTATTTCACATATGGTAATATACATGTTTTGATGCTATTCTCTCAAATCATTCCACTCTCACCTTCTCCCACATAGTCCAAAAGTCCATTCTTTACATCTGTGTCTCTTTTGCTGTCTCACATATAAGGTCATCATTACCATATTTCTAAATGCCATGTATACGTGTTAATATACTGTATTGGTGTTTTCATTCTGACTTACTTCAGTCTGTATAATAGGCTCCAGTTTCATCCATCTCATTAGAACTTAATTCAAATGCATTCTTTTAAATAGCTGAGTAATATTCCACTGTGTATATATACCATAGCTTTCTTATCCATTCATCTGCTGACTAGGTTGCTGACTAGGTTGCTTCCATGTCCTAGCTATTGTAAACAGTGCTGCGAAGAACATTTCAGTACACGTGTCTCTTTCAATTCTGGCTTCCTTGGTGTGTATGCCTATTAGTGGGATTGCTGGGCATTATGGCAGTTCTATTTCCAGGTTTTTAAGGAATCTCTACACTGTTCTCCATAGTGACTGCACTACTTTGCATTTCCACCAACAGTATAAGATGGTTCCCTTTCCTCTGCACCCTTTCCATCATTTATTGTTTGTAGACTTTTTGATAGCAGCCATTCTGACCTGCATGAGATGGTACCTCATTGTGGTTTTGATTTGCATTTCTCTGATAATGAGTGATGTTGAGCACCTTTTCATGTGTTTATTAGCCATTTGTGTGTCTTCTTTGGAGAAGTGTCTGTTTAGTTCTTTGGCCCATTTTTTGATTGGGTCATTTGTTTTTTTGGTATGGAGCTTCATGAGCTACTTGTATATTTTTGAGATTAATTCTTCATCAGTTGCTTCATTTGCTATTATTTTCTCCCATTCTGAAGGCTGTCTTCTCACCTTGCTGATAGTTTCCTTTGCTGTGCAAAAGCTTTTCAGTTTAATTAGGTCCTATGTGTTTATTTTTGCTTTTACTTCCATTACTCTGGGAGGTGGGTCATAGAGTATCCTTCTGTGATTTATGTTAGAGAGTGTTTTGCCTATGTTTTCCTCTAAGAGTTTTATAGTTTCTGGTCTTACATTTATATCTTTAATCCATTTTGAGTTTATTTTTGTGTTCACCATTGCAACGAAAAGAATAAAATACTTAGGGATAAATCTACCTAAAAGAAACAAAAGACCTGTATATAGAAAACTATAAAACACTGATGAAAGAAATCAAAGATGACACAAATAGATGGAAGAAATATACCATGCTCATGGAGTGGAAGAATCAATATAGTGAAATGAGTATACTACCCAAAGCAATCTATAGATTCAGTGTAATCCCTATCAAGCTACCAATGGTATTTTTCAGAGAACTAGAGCAAATAACTTCACAATTTGTATGGAAATACGAAAAAACCTCAAATATCAAAAGCAATCTTGAGAAAGAAGAATGGAACTGGAGGAATCAACCTGCCTGACTTCAGAGTATACTACAAAGCTACAGACATCAAGACAGTATGGTCCTGGCACGAAGACAGAAATATAGATCAACGGAACAAAATTGAAAGTCCAGAGATAAATCCACACACCCATGGACATCTTATCTTTGACAAAGGAGGCAAGAATATACAATTGAGAAAAGACAATCTCTTTAACAAGTGGTGCTGGAAAAACTGGTCAACCACTGTCAGGGGATGTTCAACTTTAAGGGATTCAATATGTTTTCTTCCTTTGTGTGCCATTTCTCAAGGGCTCTATGTTCCTTATCAGTTCCTGGAAACAGAAAGGAGCATAGCTGCACACAGTTCTCAGAACTGAGATTATGACAAAGGGCACCTGCCTGGATTCCCTTCAGTGACTTCCTTGTACTTAAAGGACTATTCATTTTTTTGCAACTGGTGAAATTTCATTCTTTTTAATGTCTGAGTAATCATTTTATTGAAGATATATAAGCATGCATTTCTGCAAATAAAGTACCCTTGTTTCACTCTAGACTTGGGTCCCCCGCATCCTTCTTTTCTTTGCCTTCTTTTCGTCACCTCCAGTCCCCAGGTCCCGGTCTATAAAGACCATAACAAGTGGTGCCCGAACAGGGACGTGGTGAAAGCCCATGGCAAGTGGACGGAGTGACTGTTACGACCTACGGAGGTCGGTAAGTGTGGGATTATGGAACAAACAGCTGGAAAGCCCCCGCCACTTTTCTACTTTACTGCATCATTTATTTAAGATTCAAGGACTTTCAGTTTTGCATCAGCAGATAGAGGCTTGTCTCCAAACAGTGGTTGAATATAATCCCTGGTTCCCTGATGAAGACAGTTTTGATTTAAAAATTTGGAACCGGGTTTAAAAAAAAAAAATGTTAAACGAGCCACAAGATGGGGAGAAAATATTCCAGTAGATTTCTGGCCCTTGTGGGCCCTCATTAAAGCCATGATCTTGCCATTTCAAGGCAATTCTAGCCCCCTTGATATTCATCAACAAGCAGAATGCTCATTATAGGAACATAAATTAAATGATAAGACTTTACAAAAGGCCCAATGAGAACAACATAAAATGTTTCAAAACTTTCCCACCATCCCTGTTCCGGCTGTCCCAAGCACTACTCTTCCTCTTGTAACGGATATGAAACCGAAGATCCCCTCGATTCGAGGACAAGATAAATCTGATGATGATTCTTCTGATGCTCTCTTTGACACTAAAGCCAAAAATATATATTTTTTTATGACAATGATAAGCCCCTAACACACAGTCATATTTATGAATACAGATGATCTGCTCATTCTCCTTCACGACAAAAGCTTTCTGATTTACTGGCTTTGCAATCTCAAGTCTCTGCGGCTGATGATCTTTTTGCCTTCCCTGTGTTAAAAAATGTTAATGCTCAAAGACAGCTAATACCTCAATACGGAGACACTGATTTTTCTCACATGCAACAAATGAAAAAGGCTACAACTATGTACGGCCCTCATTCGCCTTTTACTAAAAAAACACTATGACATCTTCTATTGAAAAGTTTATTCCTTATGATTGGCAAATTTTGATAAAAGCTCTTCTTAAACCAAAAAAAAAAATATCTTCAATAGATAATATGGTTTCATGATGTGGCCCGAGATCATGCCAGTTCTAATGCTCGAGCTGGCACTCCTCAAAATCAAATTATTTTTAGAATGTTAAGTGGTATGGGACAATTTAATTCAATGGAAGCTCAGATACAATGCCCTCCTTTGTTACATGAACAATTGAAAGAAGTTGCCCTTGAAGCTTGAGATCAAACTACTCCTCAAAGAAAACCTAAGGTAGCTACACAAAGATATTACAAGGGCCTAATGAAGGCTATGCTGATTTTTTAGCTAGATTGGGAGTTACTATCTCCCATAATGTTGTTGGAGAGGAGGCCAAAATACAATTAGAAAAACTGCTTACATATTAAAATGTGAATCAAAAATGTCAGAGAGCCATCGCTCCAATGCATAAGACCAGAAATGTTATTGATTATTTAGAGGCTTATCACAACTTAAGATCAACAACTCAAAAAACGCAAATGTTACCTGAAACAATGGCTGCTACCTTTAAAAAGAAAAAGGAAACATATTTTGTTTGTAAGGATAAGGGCCATTTAAAAAAGAATTGCCCAATTACTTATTTTACCTTACATTTCTATTAATTCCTCTAGTGGTATACAGACAGATGGATTTGGTAATACTAATCAAAAACAATCCTTATGGACATCAATAGTATCTAAATATGCACGACCAAACAAAAACATCAAAATTAATGACAAAAGATTTTCTGGTCTTCTTGATACTGGATCTGATATTATCATTATTTCCAAACACTTATGGCCCAAATGTTGGCCTATACAAAAAATTTCTTGCCAAATTACAGGAATTTCTCAAACCAAAATACAAGAGGTTTATCAGAATGTCCAAATATATCCATTTGAGGGGCCAGAAGACCAGCCTACAACATTACAACCTTATATGATAAATGCACCCCTTAATTTAATAAAAAGAGATTTACTTATACAATGACAAACTCAAATATATATTCTACATTTTTCTTAGAGGCCACTGATCATTTAATAAACAATACAATTATTAAAATAACTTAAAAAAAGGACAAACCTATTTGAACAGAGCAATGGGCCCTTACAAAAGAAAATTAGAGGCTACTGAAAAACTTATAGATACACAATTGAAGTTAAAACATATTGAAAAATCTTGTTCCCCTTGAAATTCTCCCATTTTTGTGATAAAGAAGAAATCTAACAAATGACATCTTTTAACAGACCTTCGAAAGTTTAATGCATCCATGAAACCTATGGATACATTACAACCAAAAATTCCATCACCTACCACTATTCTTCAAAACCTATTCTTCAAACCTATTATTATTATAGGTTTACAAGATTGCTTTTTTACTATACCTTTACACCCTCTAGACCAAGAGAGATTTGCTTTCTCTCTCCCTTACCCTAATCATATCGGGCCTCACAAACAATATCAATAGACTCTATTGCCTCAAAAAATGATGACTTCTCCCACCATATGTCAATATTATGTAACCAAAGCTCTTAAACCTATGAAAAAACCAATTTCCTAACTTTCTTGTTATTCACTATATAGATGATATATTATTTTCAATTCCTTTTATTTTAAAAACTCAACAGATGTTTGACATAGCTCAACAATATTTAAAAGATTCTGGATTAATCATTGCCCCTGAAAAGATTCAAACCTCTACACCTTACCATTACTTAAATTTTATTGTTAATAGACAATGTATTACTCCCCAACTAACACAGATTCATGTTAATAAATTATCAACCTTAAATGATGTTCAAAAATTTTAGGTGATATAAATTGGATTAGACCCTCTTTAGACATTACAAATTATCAACTGACTAATTTATTTAACACTTTAAAAAGAGATCCCAATTTAAAAAGCCCTCGTTCACTTTCACAAAAGACACAAGTACTCTGTTTAACACAATATAAATTACAAAAACAATTTCTTACTTGTATTAGACTTGATTTACCTTTAGAGTTATTTATACTCCCCTCTCTCCATTCTCTCACAGGACTTCTTACCCTACAAAAATACCGATAAAATGGATCTATATTCATTTTAGAGGGACAAGGTCACTTACACCCTATCTTGATTTGATCACTCTAATCATTATCAATAAAAAAAAAATAGAGCTAAGACTCTAGTTGGCTCCAATCCTCATAAAATTGTAGTACCTGTTAATAAATCTCAACTCAAAAACATATTACAAATTTCTACCAATTTCCATATAACCTTTCTGAAATATTTTAGAGAAATTTCATTTCATTATCTTTCTAACAAACTGAAATTTCTTCAAAAATACTGAATTTATTATCTCTCACATTGTCACCTCACAACCTATTCTTCAAGCTGATGTTTTTTATATAGAGGGGACTAAAAATGCTAAAGCCTCATTCTGGTCTCTCAAAGAATATAAAGTTTTTTATGCTAAATTTCACTCTGCTCAAGAAAATAAATTATATGCTCTCATTCAGGTTATTCACCTATATCCTTACCCTATTAATATAGTTTCTAATTCTTTATATTCAGTTTTTATATTACAGTATATAAAAACTTCTCCCATGAATTCTAATCAGTCTATTACTCAACAACGTTTTCTTGAACTACAATCTATTGTTAAGAACTGCACTTCCCCTATTTATATTATCCATATTCAAATACATTCTTGTCTTCCTAGCCTTATGGGTCATGACAATGAACAAGCTGATAAACCTGTCTCTTTTGCTACTCCTGAAGAGCAACATGCTCTATTAAACAATAATGCTGGCTCATTACATCAAATTTAGAAAATTCCATACCAACATGCTAAAAAAAATCATTAATAATTGCTCTACTTGTAGGTCCCTACATCTTCGACCCATTACATGAAATATCAATCCTCGAAGATTACATCTCAATAAACTATGGCAAGTAAATATAACTCATTTCCCTAAACTTTCTCCCTCTTCCTTCTGACATGTCTCAATCAATGCAAATTCTTTTATATGGGCCACACCTCTCTGAGGTGAAACTACACAACATGTTATAACCCACCTGTTAACTTGCTTTATAATAATGAAAACACCTAGCTCTATAAAAACAGACAATGGCCCTGCCTGTATTTCTAGGCAATTCAAACAATTTTTACATTCATTCTCTATTAAACATATTACAGACACTCTTTATAATCCACAAACACAAGACATAGTTGAACAAACACATCACACACACTTAAATTACAAATTAGAAAAAAAATTAAAAAGGGGGGAATACACAGGAACACTTCTATCCTCCTTATCTAGAGCAGACTTTACTAGATTCCAATGCAATATATTCTTTAAGCCTATAACTATTGTTAATACAGCTTTATTTGTTTTAAATTGTTCAAACTTATCACAAGGAGATATTTTTGACAAAAGGAGAAAAAACATTTCGAGGCATTGAAGGACGCCTCCCTTCCTATGCCCATTTGGTATTAAGACAGGTTGACTAAACAATGGAAATCTGGAAAATTAATATTCCAGAGAAAGAGGTATTCTTGTATTTCTCCAGATGTATCCAACGAAATCAGTTGGCTCCCTCTTCGGAAGATCCACCCCAGGGGAGGCACTGGCATTTAAGACAGAGAAGAAACAGCAAAATCTTCAGGGGGAGATTCCAGTAGAAGCCATGGCGGCTTTAAAAATTTCCAAGAAATGCTGCACTCAATGTCATCGACCTCATGATCTCCGTACTTGGGGACAGATAAAAACCCTTACTAATCAAGCTGAAAACCTGGTTTCTCAACAGGAAATGCCTCGGAATCCTGAAAATATTTATGTTGCTATGCTTGCTTTGCTTGCTTTTGCTTCCACCTCTCAGGCTGACTTGATTAATCACACCTATTGGGCTTATATACCTAACTCCTCTTTATTGCAGGTTATAAAATGGACAGACATAGGACCGATCATATCCACTAATGGCTCAGTACATATGCCTCCTCCTTGGAGTTTGGGGGCCCCTTTCATCCTAAGGAAGAAAGGAGACTAATTAATATTTCTCTAGGGTATGAAGTCCCTCCTCTATGCATGAGTCCAGCAGAATTATGCATTAACATTAGCCAACAAACAAGGACTTTTGTCCTGCCTCCAAAAAAGAACTTCCACACATTGCTTGGACTGTTTATTGCCCTGTGCTTTTATGAAAACCATGTCAATGCTACCAAAACTCTAGGAAAAGGACAAAAGTTGGAATGCAAGGGGTTTATTTATAAGGACTATAAATATACTCCTGTTTATTGGGATAGATGTCAAGCTAAATCAGGGAAATTAATGTTTGTGGCCAATTACACCATTGTTGATTGGAGACCCCATGGTATATGGCTATCTAACTGCTAGGATGATATTAACAGTACTATATATGATTATGTTACTCAAGTAGCATAGAAGATTACTAACAGTTCAATGAAACACTTCCATGACAAAGGACTCCTTGGCTGGCTTGATGGTGGAATGGCACTTCCTTGCCCTCAAATCATCCTCAATAAATGAATTGGGCCTGAACAATGGGACATCTGAAAACTTGCTGCAAGTACTGAAAAACTTGGAACTTGGGCTAGATATTTCACAGAGACCAGTCGTAGTCATAGTAATTATTCCTTCCATTATAATCATTCATATTTTATACAAGCTTGTGTTCCCCTTCCTTTTGTTATAGCCATAGGAAACTTACAATTTAATGACTTTATGTTCCGTGAACTGTATAGATTGCAGGAGGAAAAACACTGCGTTTTTCTATTTAGATGAAGTATCTACAGTAGTCAAACTCAAAGGAACAAACAATAAAATGCCAGGGGGTGGGTGAACAGGACAAAAGGAAGATTTTAATCAAGTTTTATAAAATGTCAGTTATGAATAACTTCTAGCGATCGAGTATATAATATATTCCACATAGATAGCAATACTTTTTTGTACACTTAAAAGCATTTTAAGAGCAGGTCTCATGTTGTGTTCTTACCAAATTTTTTAAAATAAATGAATTAAATAAAGCATTTTTAAAACAATTTTCATTTGTTTATATCATTTAGAGTTATCTAAAACTGTCAAATGCTAAGCAACCAGATGAAAATATATGCTTTTTCTGCAATTTTTTTTTGTATTGAGAATTATAAGAGATCTAAGAAATCATTTAATCTGTACTATTGATTTTGAGTTAGAGAAAATCGAGGCCAAGAAATTTAGCAAACCCTCTCAGGTCATTCACCAAGTTCCTAGCCCCACAAGCTTGGAATCTGAAATCCTGATTGGATATATTGAACTATTTCTGCAATATGGGTAACGGAAATGTAAACCTCAGCCAAAGTTAAATAATACCCAACTATGAATTTCTAGAGTTTTCAATAAAAAAATAGAAATTTCTAAAATCATTTTAGTAGTGTGGAAAGTGTAAAAATGTCTTTATTTAAACTAATATTAAGTATGAATCAACAAAGAATGAAATATTTCCAAATTTAGGCCTAAAACATTTTGTCTCTACTTCGTAATGTCTCTCTAGGGAGCTGGAGGAGGTGCTAAATGCAGCCTAGTCAATTGATGGTCATTAGACTATCCTGTGGCTAACTGAACAAATTTTCTTTTTATAACTTCTACTATTTTTTTGGTTTTATACAGGTACAATCTATATTTGATCATGTTTCAAGCTCTATAGGTTTAATGAGTAATATTCTAAATTTATAGAATATGCAGAATTAACTTCAGATGTTATCAGATAATATTTTCTTAAAAATATAGACTCCACCCATTAGAGGAGTCACAATGTCCACCATGGTCTTGCATTGTGGCAGCTGGCATATGGCAAAGTATGTATCACTGAAGTTAGATTTAAGAAACTAGATTATTTGGGAGGAGTTCAAAGGGAATAAGATGAAATGAAATTTTAACCTACAACTTGTATAGCATCTCATGTCTCAAAAGAAAATGTGTTGTTGATGAGATATGATCAATATGATAGCTTGAAGTCTTAAAATAAATAAACTCCCTCTGTAAATTAGGATCTTGAGGATTCTGTGTGAGAAAGAGCAATGCATGTTTAAGTGAGAATATTTTAGATTTTTTTTTTTCTCTTGGGAATTTTTTTCTTTCCTTGCTGTTTACTGGTGAGAAGAAAAGACTGCTTAAAACAGGCTTGTGAAACTATCTAACGTTACAGTTCTTAGGAACTACTTGCTGACAAAGCCAAGGACAAGTTAGTAGGAAGCAAAGATACCTAAGGGTAACCACTTTTATTTTCCCCATCACTCTTCACTCCACATTTCTGAGCTCTGTAATTTATAAGAAAACAGCATGACTGAGTAAATGAACAAGAATCATTGAAGCATAGATATAAATGTGTAAAACAGCTTTGGGTAGAGTAGTTGCTGACCTTGGTAAAGTCAGCATCAATAATGTGCTTAATGAACTTTAGTTGGAGCAGAGTGTATAATTAGGATATGGAGCACAAATATTCCTGAGGTTAGCAGAAGGAGTTGACAGAGAATGAGGAGTCAGGGGCAAAGAAAAGACAATCTCCAGTTGGAAATATTTAATGAAGGCAAAGCTCATCTCTGATACAATGTGCAATTTTTCATCTTCACACGTAAAACCAATGCTGTTTCTGGAAAATATTTTTGCTCACCCTTTTCTCCAATCCACTCAATACACAGATTTTTCTGTTTCTCCTTTGGAGTTTACACTGTTTTTGAAAAGGCTTGCTTATTAAGTGATCATGGGTATTTGTAACTACATTTATATTTTTTTGAGATGTTGCTAACTATTTCCATCACTTGTTAATTAAAAAAAAAAAAAAGGTCTGCAATTCAACATGCCACAGAAAGAAAAGAAGCTTTATTCCTCTTAGTGTCTCAGAGTTGATTAAAAGTTCATAAAGAAAATATATATGGTCTGGACATTCAAGATTAAAACTTCCATTAAAAGTCATGCTCAATTCAAGAAATTTGAATTTAATTTGTATATAGTCTGTTTTCAAAGTTAGCATTGAGAGTAATTTTAGCTAGTGTTTTTTCTCACATATAATGTTATCTTCAATTCCACATATACCCTAATTTGATGTTTTGGTTTTGCACTGTTTACTCTCTAACTAAAAAGAGAGTTTCTAAAAAAAATAAAATAAAATAAAATAAAAAGAGAGATTCTACGTTAGGTATACATTCATGCAGATATAATAACTGATATAAATAACCAGTCAAGGTATTTTTATAATATCATACTTCTGGATTTTGCAACATCCTTGGTCAGCATTACGAAAGTGTGAAGTTTTTGCATAGAAAAATAATACCAAAATCTCTAGGTTAGATTTTGAAACTAAACTATATCTTGTTATCTTGTACTAATCTGTGCTTTTACCCATCAATGTTACAGTGGTAAGCTGAAACTTGCTATTTCACTGTTTGAACTTGCATTTCTGTGATAACTAGCAAATTCAAACTGTCTTTTTTAATTAGTTAATTAATACAGTCTGGCCTCTAGAAACTTGCAAAAGTATGACTTTAAGGCATCTCATTTCCTAATTCTGTATTCTATGACCTCTTACCCACCTCTGTCTTGGTGACTTTGTTGTAGCTCCTCTGTCTGGGTAACACTAGATTCCATATTTTTTAATCAGAGAAAATGTCCTGATCCAGTTAAAAGTTACAATTGTCATTCTACATGAATAAATAAGCACTCTAGATTTTTCAATATATTTATATAGGCTATTAATAGCTTGATATCATTCCTCAGTTTCTAATTACCGTAGCATGTACAAGAATACACATATACATATATTTTCACCTTGTGAGTCTGATATGTATCTAATACTTGGTATATGCTAAGTATTGCTCTAAATATATTAACATACATTTCATATGTTAATTCATGTTGTCCTCTCAACAACCTTATGAGGTAGATACTATTATTATTGCTGTTGCAGTTTAGTTGCTAAGTCATGTACAACCCTTTTGCGACCCCATGGACTGTAGCCAACCAGACTCCTCTGTCCATGTGATTCCCCAGGCAAGAAGACTGGAGTGGGTTGCCATTTCTTTCTCTAGGGGATCTTTCTGACTGTGGGATCAAACCTTCATCTCCTGCATTGGCAGGTGGGTTCTTTACCACTGAGCTACTGAGGAAGCCCCTAAGATACTATTACTTTTTTTCTAAAGATGGGAAACTGAAACATGGAGAGGTTTAAAGTAGCTAGTCCAAAATCAGACATTTATTAAGCAACGGAACTAAGATTGGATGGCCACAGTCTTGTTAAAAATATAGAAATAGATCACAAGAATCAGTGACAAGATAATAAGGTAAAATTGTATGGATTTACAAACATAGGTAGAGAGACAAGACTTTGATGTATTTATCCACTTTGGTCATTCTTGTTCTTCATTTTTTGTTTTCCTCTCCATCAGTCCTTCCACAAAGGACAAATATGCTAAATCTCAGTGCAAGTAAGTTATTGATCAGCTTTTTCTTTTCCAAACTGAAATTTTACCAGAA
This sequence comes from Giraffa tippelskirchi, assembly GCF_054371585.1. Taxonomy (NCBI): domain Eukaryota; kingdom Metazoa; phylum Chordata; class Mammalia; order Artiodactyla; family Giraffidae; genus Giraffa; species Giraffa tippelskirchi. The sequence goes on from NC_137289.1 coordinate 69,742,955, forward strand.
TAAACTATAGAGTCAGAGAGATGACAATATGAGTAAGAAATAACTTCACACTCTACAAGTAGTGCTTCTCTGATCCTGGAATGAAGAACATGGAGAGAGAAAGAAAAAGAATAGGACAAGGTTACAGCTATGGATTTCCTGGATTCCCTTTCAGGGTTTAGAAAGAAGAAAAATTCAATAATAACAACATCAACAAACTAGCAGTGGAATAAAGATATACAAATAGCTTTGACAAAATTTAAGAAAATCAGAATGTTTCTTGCTTTTCTGCTCATATCATGGATATTCTATAAGCTTGTGTTTGACACAGTTTGCATCCAATATGGCACAGTTACTGTAAGTTGGGAAGAGGCTTTGGGTTCATAGACTTAAGGCCAGGCCTTACACTTAATTTTGGTGCAAAGAAAGCAGCTAAGAAGCCTTTGGTCCTAAAAGGACACCAAGATGACCAAAATAGTGGGCAAAATAGCCCATATCTTGGCCCATAACAGAGTAGAAGCAGGTGGGCTCAGGTAATTCAAAGAAAATATAGTGAATACAGAAAGACACAGGTAAATCAAAGGCAATACAGTGAGTATAGATAGCATCAAATGTCTCTTCCCTAAAACAATGAGAATATTTATATAAACTTTCTCCTTTTCCCAGATACCATCCTAGGAAGGAACCAGTACAGAGCATGCCCACTGATAAGGGTAAGAAACTCCTCACAATTGAATTTTATAAGGAAGTAACTGAGGTTTGATCTAGATAGAGCTGTCAAAGCATTTGAATTTTGCTGGAGATAGGACTTATTCAACTTGAGTATAAGGTAATGTCTGCTCTAGGAGAAGTGAGGCTTGACAGAGACTTTGTCTTCAGTTACATCAAATAAATAAATTTATATTAATTTCTACTCATCAGAGTTTAGAATATTTTAATTTCAATATAATATCTATATTAAATACATAACTGTGAGCATTCAAAATAAATGCTATGCATAGCCAAAAGCAATACTGTTTTCACTTTGTTAATGCATAATTTAGGGTGATTAATGTTTCTTGAAATAAGAATGCAGTACAGTTTGACATAAATTATCCTTTTTACCCACGGTTATTATCCTTGCAGCAAGTCTTTATTGCTCCAAATATCTGTCAACTAAGTTCAATACAGGTGGAGATGTTTCTCGGGAAATATTTCTTCAATGATTCCTTGTTTTTCATTTCAAAAACAATCATTTGAATTGCTGCAAATCAAGGAAAGCTTCTCATTTTTGGCTATTCACTTAGAGAAATATTATCATGTGTTAACATTGGCCACTGTTATTTTGCAGTTAGAAATATGAGTTTTGAAATATGAGCTTGTCCTTACTGTCCATGACTATAGAGAGTCCCTTGGTCTGCAAGGATATCAAAGCAGTCAATGCTAAAGGAAATCAGTCCTGAATATTCATTGGAAGGACAGAGGCTGAAACTGAAGTTCCAATACTTTGGCCACCTGATGTGAAGAACTGACTCCTTAGAAAAGACCCTGATGATGGGAAAGATTGAAGGCAGGAAGAGAAGGGAGTAACAGAGGATGAGATGTTTGGATGCCATCACCGACTCGATGGACATGAGTTTGAGCAAGCTCCGGGAGTTGGTGATGGACAGGGAAGTGAGTCGCAAAGAGTCAGACATGACTGATCTACTGAACTGAACTGACTGATGGAGTGACAAATCAAGCGTTCATCAATCAGAGTTATCCTGTACTCCTAATTAAGATGTGAAAAATGAGGGATAGAGGGCAGTCATAAATGTCTGTAGAATTTGAAGCCTGAAAATCTGGGGAAATAAATGTGGCATTAACAAAAATGAGAATAATGGGGAAGGAAGTGCTACAGCTTCTCTGTAACAAATAGGAAAGTGTCAAGATTTGTGGGACCAACAAAGCATATATGACTCTAGAGCTCATGAGGTAGTAATTTCTAGACTCTTACACTAACATCTCTCCACTGAGTTCATATATTATTATACCTTTCCTCCCAGCAGACCTGCACTCTACAACAGATGCATGACTATATCTAAAATTTTGTGATAAGCTGGCCTCTAGCTGTTGTTTAAGTAATACCTTCTATTTTTCTTTCCTTTGGACAGTGTAAAATTAAAGCCGTCTGAGAAACTGTAAAAATTGCCAGATGTTTATACATGTTCTTTTGTGCTCTCTCAGGAAGAAATTGTTTCTCAAAGAAAATTACAATGTTTTCTGTGAAATTGTTCTTTAAAAAGTTGCCTAAATTGATTGTGCTTCCCCATGTTTTCCTAGATGTGAAAAGTAGGACAATCCTTTGGTTGTGTGCATGCTTGCTCAGAATCTTCAGTCGTATCTGACTATTTGCAACCCTATGGACTTAGCCCACCAGGTTCCTCTGCCCATGGGATTCTCCAGGCAGAAATACTAGAGTAGGTTGCCATGCCCTTCTCCAGGGGATCCTCTCAACCAAGGAATCACACCCACATTTCCTAGGTCTCCTGCATTGCAGGTGGATTCTTTACTGCTGAGCCACTGGGGGAGCCCTAATCCTTTGGTTACATGATTTTTTATGAATGAGGTACCAGTGGGTTACAGCCTTCAGCATATCTGTGAGATAGACTATACTGATGGATAGGTAGATGGGGTTAGTGAAGAATCATATGGTACTTGTGCTGTTGCTCCTTCTGACATTATCTCCATGCCTAATTTCATGAAGTTATTGTCTAGCTTAGAAATGACCTCATTTTTAGCCACTTCTCCAAGAAATGTAGAGAGTTTATCAATAGATTAAATAATTTCCATTTCCCTGCCACCATTTGTCAATAGAAATTTAGAGGTCTGTAGCTGAGTTACTGCATTTCTTAAAATATCAGGCATAGTGTGTGACATCTGGGAATTCGATAGGGATTTGTTCAATGTAATTTGCCAAATGCAATTTGCATGTTTCCACAGGAAGAAAATCAAATGTGGAGATGGGAAAGAGAGTAATAGTAGAAGCAGGGTAATGGTAAGAATAGCAGTTGTGTCAGTTGAGTACTCTGGGAAGAAGATGCTGAAGGAGAAGTAGAAATAGGGTAAGGTTAGTGAGGGAATAATATATGTGAATATGGAAGTAGGAGGGAGTAGGATTTGGCAGGGAAAACCTTTAGACTACAATGCATCTCTGACATCTGTGAAATGAAGAAAGGAAGACATAAGACTGAGAAGAGAGACCCTCAGATCATATCATACAGAACTGTTAAAGTCTTGTCCAAACCAGGAGGGAGTTGCCAAGAAAAGATTTCCTGTTTGAAAGATCCCATATTGGTCGTAAGAGGCCATCCTCACTAACAACACCACCATTCTTAGTACTGGCTGAGGTCTAATCAGAAAAAGTGCAAACTCTTGTTTACCTTGTCCTATCAGAATGATATCATTAATGTGACAAGTAAATATGATGTTCTGCAGTGTATAAGGATGTCTTCAGATTATATTATGACAAAGGATGGAAAAGTTACCAAAGCCCTGAGAAGAAGCAGTAAATGTATATTTTTATCTGTTCTATTTGATTATGAATTATTTCTGATCTCTCTTTTGACTGGAATAGAAAAAGAGCACATTTGCTAAATCAATAGCTCCACACCATGTACATGTGCTATGCTGTGTTGTACTCAGTCATGTCTTATTGTTTGCAACCCCATGGAATGTAGCCCACCAAGCTCCTTTGTCCATGGAATTTTCCAGGCAAGGATAATGAAGCAAGTTGCCATTTCCTATTCCTGGAGATCTTCCTGACCCAGGGATCGAACATGAGTCTCTTGCATCTCCTGCATTGGCCGTTACCACTGCACCACCTAGGAAGCCCTACCAGGTACCTGGGGCTCTATTAATGTACTCTAGCAAAGATACCACACATGGTGTTGGCAGGTATTATTTTCAATTACTATTTACTTGAGCTTGTCCTTACTGTCATGTATGACTCTTTGAGACCCTATGGACTGTAGCTCGCCAAGCTTCTCTGTCCTTGGGATTCTCCAGACAAGAATACTTGAGTAGGTTGCCCTGCCCTCCTCCAGGGGATCTTCCCAACCCAGGGATTGAATCTGTGTCTTTTATGTCTCCTGCATTGGCATGCAGGTGCTTTATCACTAGTACTACCTGGGAAGTATGAGAGGTGGAGAATTATCATCCCCATGATGTTAGTGAACCCCGATCTGTGACTGCCTGTATTACCCAGAGCCCTGTCTTGCAAAGAAGAGCTATAAACTGAAGTGCTTAGTGAAGCTGGTGACCCTCTCACTAGCACATTCATGGTAGTTTAAATGAGTAGTGTGTCCTCTGGGATATAATTATATGCAGGGTCATCTGGTCTCACATAATATGTTCCAGCAGATTGACTTTCCTGACCCTCCTTAATTCTTCCCTTATCACTAGCTAGAGCAATTCAGATATCCTCACTTCCCTGAGCAAGAGTCATCATTTTCTCTAATCTAGAGACTATTTTAGCAGTGAGTTTGCCTTATGTGCAGCAGGCCTTATCAGGTATTAGAGCCTTTATCTTGAGAGAGGCGCTCAAAGTCAAGCCATTCTCCTTTATGTAGTTTTATGATCTGAGCCATTGATCAAGCACCCCAATAATCCAAACCCATAAATACTCCATGGCTACAGTGGAGTTATATCGAGTGTTATTCTTAGTTACTAGCATGTGATATGAGTGCAATTATGTGGTAGTTTGAGCATTCTTTGGCATTGCCTTTCTTAGGGATTGGAATGAAAACTGACCGTTTCCAGTCCTGTGGCCACTGCTGAGTTTTCCAAATTTGCTGGCATATTGATTCCAGCACGTTCACAGCATTATCTTTTAGGATTTGAAATAGCTCAACTGGAATTCCATCATCTTCACTAGCTTTGTTCGTAGTGATGCTTCCTAAGGCCCACTTGACTTCACATTCCAGGATGTCTGGCTAGAGGTGAGTGATCACACCATCGTGATTATCTGGGTCATGAAAATCCTTTTTGTACAATTCTTCTGTGTATTCTTGCCACCTCTTTTTAATATCTTCTGCTTCTGTCAGGTCCATACCATTTCTGTCCTTTATTGTGCCCATCTTTACATGAAATATTCCCTTGGTATCTAGTTTTCTTGAAGAAATCTCCAGTCTTTCCCATTCTATTGTTTTCCTCTATTACTTTGCATTGATCCCTGAGGAAGGCTTTCTTATCTCTCCTTGCTATTCTTTGGAACTCCACATTAAATGGGTGTATCTTTGCTTCTCTCCTTTACTTTTCTCTTCTCTTCTTTTTACAGCTATTTGTAAGGCCTCCTCAGAGAGCCATTTTGCTTCTTTGCATTTCTTTTTCTTGGGGATGGTCTTGATCCCTGTCTCCTGTACAGTGTCATGAACCTCTGTCCATAGTTCATCAAGCACTCTGTCTATCAGGTCTAGTCCCTTTAATCTATTTGTCACTTCCACTGTATAATCATAAGGGATTTGATATAGGTCATACCTGAATGGTCCAATGGTTTTCCCCACTTTCTTCAATTTAAGTCTGAATTTGGCAAAAAGGAGTTTATGATTTGAGCCACAGTCAGCTCCTGGTCTTGTTTTTGCTGACAGTATAGAACTTTTGCATCTTTGGCGACAAAGAATATAATCAATCTGATTTTGGTGTTGGCCATCTGGTGATAACCATGTGTAGAGTCTTCTCTTGTGTTCTTGGGAGAGGGTATTTGCTATGACCAGTGGGACGTGAACCCTGAACTTCCAGATGTTCAAGGTAGTTTTAGAAAAGACAGAGGAACCAGAGATGAAATTGCCAACATCTGCTGGATCATTGAAAAAGCAAGAGAGTTCCAGAACAAAAAAATCTATTTCTGTTTTGTTGACTATGCCAAAACCTTTGACTGTGTGGATCACAATAAACTGTGGAATATTTTGAAAGAGATGGGAATACCAGACCACCTGACCTGCCCCTTGAGAAACCTGTATGCAGGTCAGGAAGCAACAGTCAGAAGGGGACATAGAAAAACAGACTGTTTCCAAATAGGAAAAGGAATACGTCAAGGCTGTATATTGTCACCATGCTTTTTTTAACTTATATGCAGAGTACATCATGAGAAACGCTGGGCTGGAAGAAGCACAAGCTGGAATCAAGATTGCCAAGAGAAATATCAATAACCTCAGATATGCAGATGACATCACCCTAATGGCAGAAAGTGAAGAAGAACTAAAGGGCCGCTTGATGAAATTGAAAGAGGAGAGTAAAAAAGTTGCCTTAAACCTCAACATTCAGAAAACTAAGATCATGGCATCTGGTCCCATCACTTCAAGGCAAATAGATGGGGAAACAAGGGAAACAGTGGGCAGAAGGTGACTGCAGCTATGAAATTTAAAGACACTTACTGCTTGGAAAGAAAATTATGACAAACCTAGACAGCATATTAAAAAGCAGAGACATTACTTTGCCAACAAAGGTCCGTCTAGCCAAGCTTTGTTTTTTCCAGTAGTCATGTGTGGATGTGAGAGTTGGCCTATAAAGAAAGCTGAGCACTGAAGAATTGATTCTTTAGAACTGTGGTGTTGGAGAAGACTCTTGAGAGATCCTTGGGCTGCAAGGAGATCCAACCAGTCCATCCTAAAGGAGATCAGCCCTGGATGTTCATTGGAAGGACTGATGTTGAAGCTGAAACTCCAATACTTTGGTCACCTGATGTGAAGAGCTGACTCATTAGAAAAGACCCTGTGCTGGGAAAGATTGAGGGCAGGTGAAGGGGATGACAGAGGATGAGATGGTTGGATGGCATCACTGACTCAATGGAAATGAGTTTGGGTAAACTCTTGGAGTTGATGATGGACAGGGAGGCCTGGTGTTCTGCTGTTCATGGGGTCACAAAGAGTCAGACATGACTGAGCGACTGAACTGAACTGAACTGATTCTTAGTTACTGGTCTGGGAGCTAAGAGAAAAGGTAGAGGCAGCTCATAAAGGAGACTCTGTTTTCCAGCAGTAAGGACACTTCTGCATTGTATTCCCATATGACAGAAGTGCTAATTCTTAATAGAAAGGCATGAGTCCCCTTTTGGGGTACCAAGGGATTAAAGGCATCTTAGGAGTCAAACTCACCTGGGTTACCCACCCATATTTCCCTGTACCATGAATCATAGTCCCAGGGTTTTCCAAGAAGGATCCAAATCTTTTTTATAGTGGTCCTGCTTTAGTCATGCCTTCAAATCATCATTTTATCTTGAGGGTTTAACTTTTCTGTCTACTCCCTAGGGAGATATTATAGCTACTTTTTGAACTACCAGAAAGGCTTTTTGGTCTTTGCACTTCATTTTTAATTGTTTATTAACTGCCCTTTGTAGAGCATCAGTGTAAGTTAGTAAAAAATCAACCAATTTTGGTATATTTATATGCATTTATTCCTCCAAATCCTCTACTTGGCAAAAATCAAAATCATTGCATGGGTGAAGACACTTTTATTCATAGGAACTTTCTTCTAATTTATCATCAGTGAATATTTTAGAAATTGTGTCACAATCTTCTGGCAGGGACTCTCTGTGTCCAACATACCTCCTAGAATAAGATACTGATCACCAAATAGCATTTTACTATCTGAATTCTTATTTAACTTATGTCATCACATTGTCTGTCAAGTACCATGGGGTGCAGATGCTGAGACAGACATAGAATTGCAAGAAGCTTATTGGGAAGGGTGGTGGTGATAATGCCTATATGTGATAAAATGGAGAGAAAGCAAGATAAGTAGGAAAAATCTTAAGGTTACACACAGATCCAGTATGCATTGAGGGAAAGGAAAAAGGAAAGAAATTGGATATTTCCCAATTCTAATGCAAAATCTTCGCCAAACCCACTGAAATAGTTGGAGCAATTATTTCCCCTTAGCGGAGTCTTTGGGCTTCCCTGGTGGCACATATGGTAAAGAATCCTCCTGCAATGTGGGAAACCTGGGTTGGATCCCTGGTTTGGGAAGATCCCCTGGAGAAGAGAATGGCTCCACACTCCATTATTTTGGCCTGAAGAATTCCATGGACAGAGGAGGCAGGCAGGCTACAGTCCATGGGGTCGCAAAGAGTCAGACACGACTGAGCGACTTTCACTTCACAGTGTGTTTCACTTCACTTCACAGGGGAGCCTTTCATTGGGCAGTTACTGATCAAGGGCTGCCTGGGAAGAGTGTCTTGGCTCATAAATCTGAGGCACATCCTAAAGACATTAACACCCAGAAGCAGTTAGGGAATGGCATTCTTTGTAGCTGAACTGAAGCTTCTTTCTTCAGATATTTAAAGAGTACACCTCTATGGCTATAGCAACGGGCTTCTCAGGTGGCGCTAGTGGTAAAGAACCCATCTGCTAGTGCAGGAGACACATGAAAAGTGTGTTCAATCCCTGGGTTGGGAAAATCCCCTGGAGCAAGGCATGGCAACCCCACTCCAGTATTCTTGCCTGTAGAGTTCCATGGACAGAGAAGCCTCGTGAGCTACAGTCCATAGGGTCACAAAGAGTTGGACATGATTGAAGGGACTTAGCAGGCACACATAACTTAGCATGCAACAATAAAGAGTGGAAGAGAAAAGAGATACATAGTGTAGTTGAGTGAGGAATAAATATTAGAAGAAAAGTATCAAAGGGTAAGTGGAAGATGGATATCAAATGAAACATACAATGTTTATAATAAAGAGCCATGAAAATAATGATATTGAATCATATATCAGCTATTTCCTATGTACAGTTGGACTTTGAACAACACAGATTTAAAATATTCAGATCGACATATATGTAAATGTTTTTCAATAAATTTGTACTAAAGGATATACTATCAGATCAGTGGTTGGCTCAATCTGCAGTTCCAGAATTATGGATAAGGAGGTCTGACTGTAAAGTTATACGGAGTTTTTGACTGGGGTGGTGTTTGGTGCCCCTAACCCCTGTGTTGTTCAAGGTCAACTGTAATTTGTATTTGCTCATTTAATACGATATTCACATGAGTTAAGTATTATTATTTTACAAATGTTGAGATATAGAGATTAAGTAACCAAGGTCACAAAATTCAGAAGTGGTTGATCTGCAGTTCAAAATGAACAGTCTAACTCTGTATCTCATATCCTAACCATTATACAGTACTGTCAAATTATATTTAATGTATGAAAATAAATTTTGCTTTTTTCTTGTTATAAACGTATCCACAATCATATATGAGTGTATTTTACATGTAATATATATCATATATATGTGCATATTGAATTATCAAGCTATAGATGTCAATTGTGCACTTAGTCGCTCAGTCATGTCTGATTCTGTGTGACCCATGGACTGTAGCCCTCCAGGCTCCTCTGTCTGTGGGGATTCTCCAGGCAAGAATACTGGAGTGGCTTGCCATGTCCTTCTCCAGGGGATCTTCTCAACTGGGGATCAAACCAATGTATATTAATAAAATTATCATTTAATTTTCAAATTTTAGAAAATGTAATTTTTTCTATATAAAGAATAGTTACATTGCAGTCATCTGTTTTTATACAAACTATAATAAAATTATTACGAATAGTCATGTTTATTTTGAGAATTAGTATACCTTTAACAGATTTTCCTCTGACTTTAGAAATAGTTTTCTATCTCTTTCAATTATTACTGAAATTGTCCAGGGATCCTCTAGATATTCTCTGGAAAAAGTATTTCTATATATATCCTTCTATTAAAATCCTTCACCAATCCACAGATAACTACCGAATACTTTCAATTTCCTTTTGGGGATCATTATGGGATATAGAAACTATATTTCTGAATATTTTCACTTCCCTACAATGTTTAGATCCTAAAGATGTACTGCTATGCACAAATTTTAACATCTTTTCAAAATATTTTGGAATGAACCAAAAAAAAAAAAAAACACAAACACAAACACAGCTGCTTACATGCCATTAAAATGTATATAAACCTGAGCTATATAAATACCATTATCTAATCCAAAATTGCCACCTCCTCTCACCATCTGTGAGTTCTTTTACAGTAGGGCAATATGTAAAGGATGTTAACTTGGAGTATTAATTCTTACTTTGTTTATATCTAGCAAACTCTTTTAAAATAAAGCTTAAAGAGACAACAAAGTAGCTGTAAGCATTCAAAACAGGTTTTCATCAACTGCTCTTGGAGGTTATCCCATAGCATATCAGTAACACAGATTTACTTTTAAACAAGTAGCACATAAATGTGTAAAAATATGCCTTAATTTTTTTATCAAGTTTATGTCTCTTTGACGGAAAGTACATTTGAAAGCCATTTTTAAAAGATAAAGAAAATATTAATTCTGTCTTTCAACTGGTTGTGGGAAAGTTACTTTAGTCCACCTCCTCACAAATCAACTTATCTTATGGAAATTGGATCAAGAATATTACACCTGAGAGTTTCCAATGAATGTTGCCTCTAAAGATACAGACAGCTTCTTGATAATTACATCTAATTGCTTATTTAGTTAAGGGGCTTAACAATGGCCATGAAATGAATTACATATGGCCCAGGAGTCCTTATACTGACCTCAGGAAAAGAGACAAGGTAATTAAGCAGGTGTTATCCTTGATCACAGTATTAAGAATTTAGCGCCTATTATCTTAGATCTTGTTAAAATCAAGCGATTATGTTAACTATATTGGTCTTCAGAATTCCATGGACTAGATAGTCCATGTGGTTGCAAAGAGTTGGGCACAACTGAGAGACTAATTGACTGAGTGACTTGGTGACTAGTCAGCAACTAGTCAACGAGTGACTAATAACATCACCAATTATTAGAGAAATACAAATCAAAACTGCAATGAGATGTCATCTCACACCAGCCAGAATGGGTATCATCAAAAAACCCACAAACAACAAATGCTGGGGAGGGTGTGGGTACCCTCCTACACTGTCAATGGGGATGTAAATTGGTACAGTCACTATGGAGGAAAAGTAGGGAGGTTTCTTAAGAAACTAAAAATAGAGATACCATATGACTCTGTAATCCCACTCTTGGACATATAAACAAAGAAAAGCATGATCTGAAAGGATACATGCCCCCCAGGATTCACTGCAATACTGTTTATAATAGCCAAGACATGGAAGCAGCCTAAATTCCCATCAACAGAGGAATGGATAAAGAAGATGTTGTACATATATACAATGAAATATTACTCAGTTATTATAAAGAATGAAATAATGCCATTTGCAGCAACATGGATGGACCTAGAGATTGTCACACTGAGTAAAGTAAGTCAGGTAGAGAAGAAGAAATATCTTATATACAGAATCTAAAAATAAATAATACAGATTAACTTCCTTACAAAATAGAAACAGACTCAAAGACTTAGAGAACAAACTTATGGCTGCTAGGGGGAAGGATAGGAAGAAGAGATAGTTAGGGAGTTTGAGATTGACATGGACACACTGCTATATTTAAAATGGATAATCAACAAGGTCCTATGGCATAGCACAAGGAACACTGTTCAATGTTATGTGGCAGACTGGATGGAAGAGAAGATTGGGGGAGAGTGGATACATGTATATGTATGGCTGAGTCCCTTTGCTATCTACCTGAAATTATCACAGCATTGCTAATTGGCTATATACTAATACAAAACAAAAAGTTTAAAAAATAATAAAAAAAAAACTATTACACTTTTACTACAGAAATGCTGTGCCAATTCAAAAGTGGGATAGATGGTCTAATCAAAAATGATGCTGGGGGTAATCTTTGAACTGCAGAGAAAAGAGGAGGGACTCCAAAAAAGTGTCACAATCTTCATTAGCTAAGCAAATAGACAGTGGAGCTTGGAGAGGCAAACATAGCAAGAACTTAAGGGGCAGAGTCCTTTAAAGAGAGACCTGGAAGGAGAACGAGCTCTAGAAATCTGCATGGGTGCATTTGCTCTGTGCCAAACTGTGCAATGTTTAGGATGAAATCCCACAAGGTAAGAAAAAAAAAAGTCTCAGGAAGGAATAAATACCACAGAATTTAAAGATGGACAATACCCAAATGACCCAGATAATCATGATGGTGTGATTACTCACTGAGAACCAGACACCCTGGAATGCGAAGTCAAGCGGGCCTTAGGAAGCATCACTATGAACAAAGCTAGTGGAGGTGATGGAATGCCAGTTGAACTATTTCAAATTCTAAAAGATGCTGCTGTGAAAGTGCTGCACTCAATATGCCAGCAAATTTGGAAACCTCAGCAGTGGCCACAGGACTGGAAAAGATCAGTTTTCATTCCACTCCCAAAGAAAAGCAATGCAGAAGAATGCTCAAAGTATCGCGCAATTGCACTCATCTCACTTGCTAGCAAAGTAATGCAGAAAATTCTACAAGCTAGGCTTCAATAGTACATGAGCCATGAACTTCCAGATGTTCAAGCTGCATTTAGAAAAGGCAGAGGGACCAGAGATCAAATTGTCAACATCCGTTGGATCATCGAAAAAGCAAAAGAGTTCCAGAAAAACATCTACTTCAGTTTTATTGACTATGCCAAAGCCTTTGACTGTGTGGGACACAACAAACTGTGGAAAATTCTTAAAGAGATGGGAATACCAGGCCACCTTAACTGCCTCCTGAGAAATCTGTATGCAGGTCAAGAAGCCACAGTTAGAACTGGACAAGGAACAACAGACTGGTTCCAAATCGGGAAAGGAGTACGTCAAGGCTGTGTATTGTCACCATGCTCATATAACTTTATGCAGAGTACATCATGAGGAATGCTGGACTGGATGTACCACAAGCTGGAATCAAGATTGCAGGGAGAGATATCAATAACCTCAGATATGCAGATGACACCACCCTTATGGCAGAAAGCAAAGAAGAACTAAGGAGCCTCTTGATGAAAGTGAAGGAGGAGAGTGAAAAAGTAGGATTAAAAGTCAACATTCAGAAAACTAAGATCATGGCATCCGGTCCCATCACTTCATGACAAATAGATGGGGAAACAATGGAAACAGTGGCAGACTTTATTTGTGGGGGGACTCCAAAATCACTGCAAATTGTGACTGCAGCAAAGAAATTAAAAAACACTTGCTCCTTGAAAGAAAAGTTATGACCAACCTGGTCAGCACAATAAAAAGCAGAGACATTATTTTGCCAACCAAGGTCCATCTATTCAAGGCTATGGTTGTTCCAATAGTCATGTATAGATGTGAGACTTGGAATATAAAGAAAGCTGAGTGCCAAAAATTGATCGTTTTGAACTGCAGTGTTGGAGAAGACTCTTGGGAGTCGCCTGGACATCCAGGAGATCCAACCAATCCATCCTAAAGGAAATCAGTACTGAATATTGATTGGAAGGACTGATGCTGAAGCTGAAACTCCAAAATTTTGGCCACGTGATGCGAAGAACTGACTCATTTGAAAAGACCCAGTGCTGTGAAAGATTGAAGGCAGGAAGAGAAAGGGTTGACAGAGGATGGGACGGTTGGATGGCATCACCAATTCAATGGACATTAATTTGAGTAAGCTCCGGGAGTTGGTGGGCAGCGAGGCCTGGCCTGCTGCAGTCCATGGGGTCACAAAGAGTCAGACAGGACTGAGCATCTGAACTGTAGTTAAGTGAATTCCCAAATTCACACAGGACTGAGAACAACTTAAATTCTCATATCCAACTCAGAGAAACCTTTCCAAATACATAAAGTCTCTCAATAGAGATCCCACAAGTGCTATATCTTAGGAGTAAAGCCAAACTAAGGCTGGATTAAATTCAGCAGTAGCAAATGTGTGCTAAAAAAAGAAAAAAAGAAAAAAACAACCTAACTATTAAAGTAAGTTCTTCTGGAAGAAGAAAAGTGACACCAGATGCAATTTGTATCTATGCTGAAGAATAAAGAGCACTAAACAGCATAAATATGTAGGTAAATATAAATGTGTTTGCTGCTTCTGCTGCTGCTAAGTCGCTTTAGTCATGTCCAACTCTGTGCGACCCCATAGACGGCAGCCCACCAGGCTCCACCATCCCTGGGATTCTCCAGGCAAGAACACTGGAGTGGGTTGCCATTTCCCTCTCCAATGCATGAAAGTGAAAAGTGAAAGTGAAGTCGCTCAGTCATGTCCGACTCTTTGCGACCCCAGGGACTGCAGCCCACCAGGCTCCTCCATCCGTGGGATTTTCCAGGCAAGAGTACTGGAGTGGGTGCCATTGCCTTCTCTGATAAAAGTGCTTACTTATTAGTATATATTTTAAAGTAACGTTTTAAAGCAAAAATAATAATAATACATTGTGGAGTTTATAGCATATACAGAAGAAAATTGTATGACAATAGGTTGATGATATTATCTTATATTCCTAGTTTTCTGATGTATATTTGATTTAGTATTAATAGATAATGGATTTTTTAAATGTATTTTCTGAATGTTTAGAGAAGAATATATGATATTTCTCTTTTATTCTTTTAATAAGGTGAACTAAGTTGATTGACATTCAAATGTTAACCTTGAATTCCTGATGAAAACCCCACTGTGTTATGCTGTTTTTAATTACTTATTCAGCTGGACAGGCATGGAATGGTTATGAGGAGCTATTTTGTTTGTAGATACTATTGCTTTTTCTAAAACATGAAGAAAACAAATTGCTGAAATTGTATTTCCAGTAAATTAGATGTGGATATACATCTGTCTAATAAGACTTTGTAGAAAAAAAGATGGAAGGAATTGTATAGGCCTATGAAGGGAGAAGCATTGGTGGGTTAAAAAAAAGAGAAAAACAGTCCTTGAGATGTACCATGATATTTCTGATTTGAATGTAATTACTCTTTTATTCTAAACTTCTTGAAATTATAATAGCAAAGTGTTACAATTTTCTCAAACATTGCCTCGTACATAGTGTTGGAACAAACATTTTTCCAAGGGAGATGTGATGAACCTCTTATTGTTTCACTGTTTCTTCTAATCCCACTTTGCACATACAGCTTTTGGTAATGACAGAATGTGCCTCAGATTCTAATTGCTCTGAAGGAAATTAACGAGAAAGATGAGTAGCTTTCTTCAGAGATATATTACAAATTAAACATTTATGTAAAAAGAAAATGCTCTCTGTAGAGTGTATTATTCACATGACATAAAGAAGAAACACTAAAACCAAATATATTTTGAGGAAACTGCAGCAGGAGAGAAAAGGTAATTTTCAAAGTATGGACATAACCCAGTTAAGCCTCCGAAATTGCTAAACTTCACGGGAGAGTTACTGAATTAATATTTGCCCACAACAAGGGGTAAAATAATACTTACTGAAGAGTATGCCTCTTCATAACACAGTCACTTCACACAACAAGCTATGGCCAATTTGCTGCACTTAAAGAAGTGATAGTGACACATTAATATTCTTTGTATATTTTGTTAAACTCTTCACTTGTTTTTTCCTTGCTGTTTTACCTCTTGTTTTATGGTTGGCAGGGACATAGCCTCTATGGAAAATTTCTGTGTATAATCTTAAACAAATTTTCTCTACGTGGAAGGTAAACAAATGACCAAGAATTATGTCATTAACTTAGGTATTTGGCATCTATTTAAGATGCTGCTTAATGAGGCAAATGTTTCATTAGTTTTATTGTTCATTATTTATTATCTTCAGTTTGACTTATTTTATGCCTTTGATTGCACATTCTATAGATCTCAGAGCTCAGTACATTTTAGGAAATTTTTACTTAGTAACCTGAAATCTACAAATTAAAGTGATAATTATGTTTCAAGAACTATGAGGTCCTTTTATGTCTTCTTGAGGGGATTTGCTGAAACTATAGAATAGAACTGTGACGAGACATTCTCTTAGTTTACCTCAGATGCAGCTCTGGTTAATGTTTACTATGCAAAGCATAGTAAAGCTTTTTTTTTTTTTTTGTCCCCACAAGTATCTCAATGTTACCTTCCTGCTTTTTTCTGCCTCAGGATTGTTTCTAATGCCAAAAGTTTGTGAGCTCAACCTACAAGCAAATACAGCCCAGAAGTGTGTGTGTATGTATGTGTGTGTGTGTGTGTAGGAGGTTGTGTACAGTCCAGAGGAAAGAGAAAGAGAGAGAGAGTGTGTGCAAGGCATTTTAAACTTCCAGAAGGTAAACACTCAAGTCAAAAAAGGATGAGAGTGAAGGGGAACAATTATGAGGTACAAGGTGCATTCTCCATGCTTCCTCATAGAGTATCCAACAGAATTAGTCTCCAGTATGTCACAGTGGTAAGCAACTTAAAACTGCTCCTACATACTGAGTTTCCTTTCTTCCTTTTCTCACTTTCTTGCCCCTTCAATTTGGCTTCCCCAAATTGCCTTCCCCCAAAACTATTTGCTTTTAAACATTATCTCAATGTCTACTATCAGAGGAACTCAAATTAATAAAATAATATAGCAATCTAGTCCCCTTTAAGCAATATATTCTTATATAAACACATATGAATATAGTACTGTATTGAAAAGTTATGAAGCTGTAACCCATTGGGCATGAAATCCCAGTAAATTTAACTTTTTCTAAGATTTCAAATATTCACAAAGCTATTTCTCTAGTGTCAACTAAGTCCTGCCATCCAGAGCTTTCTGCTATATATAAAGCAACTCAACTTAACAATGCCTCCCTCTCTCACCACGCACTCATGCACACACACACACACACACACACACACATTGTTCTTCAACTTACATTGCCAATCTTGTGAATGTTAATGAATGGAAGTGTTGATGTGCATGTGAATATAACACTTATGCATGTACACAATGAGTGGTAGTATAAATAAATAGAGATAATGTTGGGGAATTTGGTAAAAATGTAAAAAAATACAAATATACATACACTTCAACTAAAAAATTCATTATTAGAATCTGTTATAAATAGTAATACATGTACTCAAAATATCAAACATAAATCAATTTATCATAGTACACTTTTAACTGTGAAAAGATGGGACTGTTGCCTTTCAATTGCTCAGTCGTGTCCAACTCTTTGTGACCCCATGGACTGCAGCACGCCAGGCCTCCCTGTACTCCATTATGTCCTGGAGCTTGCTCAAACCCATGTCTACTGAATTGATGATGCCATCCAATCATCTCATCCTGTATCCCCCATTTTCCTACTGCCCTCAATCTTTCCCAGCATCAGGGTCTTTTCCAATGAGTCAGATCTTCACATCAGGTGGCCAAAGTATTGGAGCTTCAGCTTCAGCATCAGTCCTATCAATAAATATTCAGGGTTGATTTCCTTAAGGATTCATGGATCTCCTTGCTGTCCAAGGGACTCTCAAGCTTTTTCTCTAGCACCACAGTTCAAAAGCATCAATTCTTTGGCATTCATCCTTCTTTATGGTCCAACTCTCACATCCATACACAATTACTGGAAAAAACATTGCTTTGACTATACAGACTTTTGTCAGCAAAGTGATGTCTCTTCTTTTTAATATGCTGTCTAGCGTTGTCATAGCTTTTCTTCCAAGGAGCAAATGTCTTTTAATTTCATGGCTGCAGTCACCATCCACCATGATTTTGGAGCCCAAGAAAATAAAGTCTGTCACTGTTTCCGTTGTTTCCCCATCTATTTGCTATGAAATGGGACCAGATGCCATGATCTTAGTTTTATGAATGTTGAATTTTAAGCCAGCTTTTTCACTCTCCTCTTTCACCTTCATCTAGAGTAGGGCCACTCAAGGCAGATGGGTCATTGTGGAAAGGTATGACAAAATGTGGTCCTCTGGAGAAGGGAATGGCAAACAACTTCAGCATTCTTGCCTTGAGAACCTCATGAAAAGGTGGGGGGAAACTCATAAATGTCTATCCATAAAAAATGGTTAAAATGTTATATATTACATTTTTTTTAATGAGGCAGAACTGCATGTATTGAAATGGAAAGGCCTCCAAGTGTTTGTGTTATATAACACACACACACACACACACACACACACATATAAAATGCCAGTTGCCATACAAATATGGATCACATGATAGAAAACAAACCTCAAATTAAATGCTTGTAGACATGCACTCACATGAGAATGCAAACATGTATTTTGTTTATGTGCATACATGATAAGTTGCCTCAGTTGTGTCTGACTCTTTGTGACCTCATGGACTGCAGCCTGCCAGACACCTCTGGGATTCTCCTGGCAAGAATACTGGTGTGGGTTTCCATGCCCTCCTCCAGGGGATCTTCCCAACCCAGGGAAGGAACCTGAGGTTCCTGCATTGCAGGCAGATTCTTTATTGCTAGAGCCATCAGTGAAGCCCTGTTTTGTTTATATGTGGCTGTATAAAAATAATCGATTTTCTTAAATGTTTCACAACAAACCATAAACCTTCATTGACAATGGAGATGATGATGATTAGACTGAGTAATAAGGGATTTTCCATTTTTAAACTGTATAAATATGTACTTTTTAAGATCATTTCTAATGATATAAACATTTAATTAAGGAAAAAAGTAGGTTCAATAATTCCCTGTTGACATTTGGAAACCTTTTAAATTGTCTCACTCATAATGTATTCTGAAAAAATAAATGTGAAAATTGCAAATATAAAATTACCTTATATTTTGGTGGATGAGCTACAGAGGTCATTTATTCTCTTTACACTTTTGTTTGAGTGACTATCCAATTTTTTAATATATTTAGTCAGTTATTTGATACATGACATCTTTATAGCTGGAGTGATAAGTTCTGTGCACTTAACATACTAATGAAACTATAAAGTAACTTTCTAACTTACATGTTCAGTTATTTTCTCCTAAGTGTTCTTAATTAAAATAGTATTATGTGTAATAGTCTCAGAATATATATTTTCAAATCTTCCCAATATATAGTTTTCACTATTTTAAAGTAGCTCGATGAACTGGCACAAGAGTATATCCATGAACAGTAATATTTACTGATAAGATATTATTACTGGTACAGATGTGCAGGACAGATTTATGAAAAACTCTTATAAAACATGATTTACATTCTAAGATTTTGATTTATAGAACTTGACAGATACAGAAGACAAGTGATTGATTTGTTATAATGATGCTCTTCAATTACTAAAGTTAAAGTTGTGTCACATCAGCATGTCCATTATAAACTCTTAATTTCAGGAATTTATAAATTGCCTGGAAAAAGCTATTCGAGGTGAAAACTTTTTTTCTGACAATTTTCTGCTTAAAAGTTACAAATAAGATAACTGGAGAAAGCAGGAGGACAGTGGAGAAAATAATATTCCAGTTAAGATACATTTTTTTGTGTACTTGGATTGAAAGTCTGTTTCAGAAATAGGAAATTTCTTGTGGGAAATGTCTTTCAACATTACTTCCCTTTCCAAAAGCCTTAAAAATTTCCATAAGATAATGATTTGTGAAAAAATATTAAGGAGGATGAATCTGTTTTACCCAATGTTGGCCAAATAAAATAAAAACTTCAAGAATGATAAGACATTTTTATAAGAATGTCCTTAGAAAAATGAGAACCCAAATGGCTGCCTATACATGGCCTCCTTTGAGACCTTGTTGTATTATTGGAGAATGTTGTGCCAACGTTCAGATCATGGAATTATGAAAATGATTAATGCTTCTCATTTTTATTACTGTGGCAAAATATTTAGGCCACTTATTATTTATACTGCTACTTCCAATTCTATAATAATAACAACAATAATAATAATAGCAGTCCTTAGAGCATGTCATTGTTTTAGTTGCAATAAAGAATACTAACATTTTTTTCTGATTTTATTTTAATTTTAATTGATCTAATAATCAAGTTTATTTTCCAGTGATTCTCTGTATCAAATAACATATTCTTTAAGAGCTGTAATTATTCAAGATCCTTATAGATGACTCAGACAACAGTTTATTTAGTCAGATGACTAAAACCAGAATTACTTAACCTCAGAAATATTGACATCTTGGGTTGAATAATAGTTGTGGAGGATTTTCCTATGCATTGTAGGACATTTAGCAGCATCCCTGGCTTCTGCACATCAGAAGCTTGTAGAACATGTCCATTTCTATCCTTGCCCCCTCACCTCGCCAGGTGTGAAAACTAAAATCTCTACAGACTTTGCCAATTGTCTTCTTAGGGACCGGATTATCCCTGATGAAGAGATAGTTACTTAGTTCATACCAATATGCTTATACTTATATTGAAGATGCTCTTTTAATAATATTTATCTCTTCTTAAATTCTTAGTTAATAGTAACTTCTACCAGGACCTGAAAATTCCGCTTTTTCCTTTGTAGATGGAAACTAAAATTATAGGTAGCTACCAACTAGGATGACTGAAGTTATTCTGATAAAAGTACTAGGTCTTATAGTCAACATTTTTGGCATTATCTTTCTTCCCCAAGATATTCTATTTCTACTACTCAACCTGAAAAGATGAAGATCTCAAAAACTCATTCCATGGAAATAAAAACTGAAGAGTCTTTCTGACTTCAAAGACAATGTCTAGTCATTTGGATGAATATTTCTAGAAGGTGTGTGCACATTGAGGGGGTTGTGAATATTTCTAGAAATGGGGGTCTCTGGAGAAAGAGGCAGTTAATCCTACTATTGTTGTTCTCTAATATTAAGCAAAGTTAATTGTAACCTCTATCCTTCTAGAAGAGTGATTCTCAATCTTGGCTGCATGTCAGAATCACCCAAGAAACTTTAAAAATTCCACTCAAAATCTCTGAGAAAGGGATCTAGGCATCCTTAGTTGTTTTTTGTTTTGTTTTTTTTTTTGGTTTGTTTGTTTCTTTTTAATTAACTTTTATTAGACTATAGTTGATTTAAAACGTGCTAGTTTCTACTGCACAGCAAAGTGAATCAGTTACACATATACATATGTCTACACTTTTGTAGATTCTATTCCCATATAGGTCATTACAAAGTATTGAGTAGAGTTTCCTGTGGTATACAGTAGGTTCTTATTAGTTAATGGCTTCCCTTGTGGCTCAGCTGGTAAAGAATCCACCTACAATGCAAAAGACCTGGGTTTGATCCCTGGGTTGGGAAGATCCCCTGGAGAAGGGAAAGGCTACCCACTCCAGTATTCTTGCCTGGAGAATTCCATGGACTGTATAGTCCATGGGGTCACAAAGAGTCAACCAAAACTAAGCGACTTTCACTTTCACTTGCTTCATTTTATCTTATGTGTGCATGCCTGCTAAGTTGCTTCAGTCATATCCAACTCTTTGTGACCCTATGGACTGTAACCTGCCAGGATCCTCTGTCCATGGGATTCTGCAGGCAAATTTTTGACATGATAAATTTTTCAGCTATTAACTTATAAACAAGTAGGATGCATTTAAATGCATGGAGAGACTGGATATCCATGGAAATCTTTGTTGTTGTTCAGTGAGTTGCCATGCCGTCCTCCAGGGGATCTTTCCAACCCAGGGATCGAACCCATGTCTCTTATGTCTCCTGCATTGACAGGTGTGTCCTTTACCACTAGAGCCACCTAGTAGTGTCAAACCCAGTCTCCCAATTTATCCCTCCACCCTCCTTTAAAACTATTCGCGTTATAAATGTGTGGCTAATTTTGAAAACGGCTGATCTAGAAAAAATTCTTTTGTCTTCAAATTTCCCCTTAGTATTCTCAGCTGGACTTTATCTTGGAAATAGAAAATGTTAAATCCAAGTAAGAAACAAGAAGGCTAAACCAAGGCTTCTCAAAGTATGTTTCTTAAATTGGCAACATTAACATCATATGAGAACTTGTTAAAAATGCAAAATTTGGGGCCCTCATACTAGAACTAATATATCAGAACTTCGAGAGCCAGGCAAAGTAATCTGAGTCTTAACAAGACCTTCAGGTGATTTGGATGTATGCAAAAGATTAAGAAACATTGAACTAGTTGAATAGTACGTGGAAAGAGTAATAACAATTTGTTTATACTTTATTTGACTGTCAATTCATTCCTCTCCAATTTTTGACATGATAAATCCCACTTCTTTATTTTTTAGCAATAACTTGTAAACAAGTAGGATGCATTTAAATGCATGGGGAGACTAGATATCCATGGAAATCCTTGTTGTTGTTCAGTCACTCAGTCGTGTCTGACTGTTTGCGACCCCATGAACTGCAGCACCCCAGGCTTCCCTGTTCTTCACTATCTCCCAGAGCTTGCTCAAACTCATGTCCATTGAGTCAGTGATGCCATCCAACCATCTCATCCTCTGCCTTCCCCTTCTCCTACTGCCTTCAATCTCCCCCAGCATCAGGATCTTTTCCAATGAGCCAGCTCTTCTCAATTAACAAATACTGGAAAAGAGTAACAATTATTCAAGACTGAAAGCAAAATAGGGAGAATTTTCACAGGAACGCATAAAAGAAAATATGTGATTTTACTCAATACTAAGGTCATATGTGGAACAATGATGAATAAGTCAAAAGACAAAGATCATATTTTTTTCCAGATGCTAATCCTTTATCCAACAGGTATAAGTAATCTTGCCATTTTATATATCTCTAAGATTGAGGATTATTAATCCATGGCCATAAGAGATTATGGTATTTTTCCAGATTCTATGGAATAATGATATTTGAAATTTCATTTCACAAAATGTTTTTTACATGATATAATATTTTTTAAAAACTGCATTTAGAAAATCTACCTGTATACTTCTGTTCAAAAACAAGAAATTCTGCCATTTAAGAGGCTTTTTAAAATGTAAACGTTGCTAAATCAATTATCATAGTAATTTTGATAGAAATTAAAACTTTACTGTGACTACTAACTAAAGCTCTGTAGCATTGCATGGCTTATTTATCATTAATTTCTAATTTATTTTTTAAAATCCTCAGAAAAAATATCAATGCCTTTAAAATAGAGCCAAAATTAGTCTAATGATATCTGCTCAATAGAATATCTTCTCTAGAATGATGAGCTAATCTTATTTAGTAGAATCCTAATATGACAATGTCATTAAATATTCCTTGGTCAAACTTATTTTCAGGGAAGAAATAAATATGTTCCTTTGTGTGTTAGGCACTCAGTCGTTTCTGACTCTTTGCGATCCCATGGACTGGAGCCCGCCAGCCTCCTCTGTCCATGGAATTGTCCAGGCAAGGATACTGAAGTGGGGTGCCATTTCCTTCTCCAGGGGATCTTCCCAACCCAGGGATTGAACCTGGATCTCCTGCATTGCAGGTGGATACTTTGCCATATGAGCTACTAGGGAAGCCCACAATATTTCCTTAGTCAAGGGAAAATAACTGTCTTGAGGAACCAAGAGATTATGTTGATAAGGATATCATTGAGATGAATGTCACTTTCATAATTACCTATCAGACAGCTGAATTCAAAGTATTATTAGTTTAACTGGGAAGACACTATTTTTTAAAATAAAATCTTGAAAATGCCCCAGACATTAGAAAAAAAAATCCTGCTGTCAACTGTAAAATAATGTCTCAAAATAGATATTTAAGCAATTGCAAGAATCCTTTTACCAAAACTAATCTCTTTAAGAAATATAAAAATAATTATAATTAACACTACTCTGCAACTGTAATTAAGATTCAGAGCAATTGCTCCTTTATAGAGTATACTTGTTGATATCAATAAAATATTTACACAATACTTATTACATTTTACCTGTCAATCATTTAGAAAAATAATATTCTTCTAATTAATAATTGTGTCAACAATTTCAGAACTTGAAAAGCTGTTGAATGCAATATTATATAGATTTCTGAATAAATTTTCAAATGCATTATGTTAAAACATAAAGATTATAGATACTTTGGATCTATATAATATTGCATTGACAGAATGTGGCCCACTGGAGAAGGACATGGCAAACCACTTCAGTATTCTTGCCTTGAGAACCCCATGAACAGTATGAAAAGGCAAAAAGATAGGACACTGAAAGATGAACTCCCCAGGTCAGTAAGTGCCCAATATGATAATGGAGTTCAGTGGAGAAATAACTCCAGAAAGAATGATGGGATGGAGCCAAAGCAAAAACGATACCCAGCTGTGGATGTGACTGGTGATAGATGCAAAGTCTGATGCTGTAAAGAGCAATATTGCATAGGAACCTGGAATGTTAGGTCCATGAATCAAAGCAAATTGGAAGTGGTCAAACAGGAGATGGCAAGAGTGAACGTTGACATTCTAGGAATCAGTGAATGAAGATGGACTGGAATGGGTGAATTTAACTCAGATGACCATTATATCTACTACTGTGGGCAAGAATCCCTTAGAAGAAATGGAGTAGCCATTATGGTCAACAAAAGAGTCCAAAATGCAGTACTTGGATGCAATCTCAAAAACGACAGAATGATCTCTGTTCATTTCCAAGGCAAACCATTCAATATCACGGTAATCCAAGTCTATGCCCCGACCAGTAACGCCGAAGAAGCTGAAGTTGAACGGTTCTATGAAGACCTACAAGACCTTGTAGAACTAACACCCAAAAAAGATGTCCTTTTCATTATAGGGGACTGGAATGCAAAAGTAGGAAGTCAAGAAACACCTGGCGTAACAGGCAAGTTTGGCCTTGGAGTACAGAATGAAGCAGGGCAAAGGCTAATAGAGTTTTGCCACGAGAATGCACTAGTAACAGCGAACACACTATTCTAACAACACAAGAGAAGACTCTACACATAGACATCACCAGATGGTCAACACCGAAATCAGATTGATTATATTCTTTGCAGCCAAAGATGGAGAAGCTCTATACAGTCAGCAAAAACAAGACCAGGAGCAGACTGTGGCTCAGATCATGAACTGCTTATTGCCAAATTCAGACTTAAATTGAAGAAAGTAGGGAAAACCACTAGACCATTCAGGTATGACCTAGATCAAATCCCTTATGAGTATACCATGGAAGTGACAAATAGATTTAAGGGACTAGACCTGATAGACAGAGTGCCTGATGAAATATGGACAGAGGTTAGTGACATTGTACAGGAGACAGGGATCAAGACAATTCCCATGGAAAAGAAATGCAAAAAAAGCAAAACGGCTGTCTGAGGAGGCCTTACAGATAGCTGGGAAGAGAAGAGAAGCGAAAAGCAAAGGAGAAAAGGAAAGATATTCCCATCTGAATGCAGAGTTCCAAAGAATAGCAAGGAGAGATAAGAAAGTCTTCCTCAGGGATCAGTGCAAAGAAATAGAGGAAAACAACAGATTGGGAAAGACTAGAGATCTCTTCAAGAAAATTAGAGATACCAAAGGAACATTTCATGCAAAGATAGGCTCGATAAAGGACAGGAATGGTATGGACCTAACAGAAGCAAAAGATATTAAGAAGAGGTGGAAAGAATGAATACACAGAAGAACTGTACAAAAAAGATCTTCACAACCCAGATAATCACGAAGGGGTG
Organism: Giraffa tippelskirchi; assembly: GCF_054371585.1. Lineage (NCBI taxonomy): Eukaryota > Metazoa > Chordata > Mammalia > Artiodactyla > Giraffidae > Giraffa > Giraffa tippelskirchi. The sequence continues at coordinate 69,768,206 of NC_137289.1, forward strand.
ATCACTCACCTAGAGCCAGACATCCTGGAATGTGAAGTCAAGTGAGCGTTAGAAAGCATCACTACAAACAAAGCTAGTGGAGGTGATGGAATTCCAGTTGAGCTATTTCAAATCCTCAAAGGTGATGCTGTGAAAGTGCTGCACTCGATATGCCAGCAAATTTGGAAAACTCACCAGTGGCCACAAGACTGGAAAAGGTCAGTTTTCGTTCCAATTCCAAAGAAAGGCAATGCCAAAGAATGCTCAAACTACCGCACAATTGCATTCATCTCACATGCTAGTAAAGTAATGCTCAAAATTCTCTAAGCAAGGCTTCAGCAGTATGTGAACCATGAACTTCCAGATGTTCAAGCTGGTTTTAGAAAAGGCAGAGGAACCGGAGATCAAATTGCCAATATCCGCTGGATCATCGAAAAAGCAAGAGAGTTCCAGAAAAAGATCTATTTCTGCTTTATTGACTATGCCAAAGCCTTTGACTGTGTGGATCACAATAAACTGTGGAAAATTCTGAAAGAGATGGGAATACCAGACCATCTGACCTGCCTCTTGAGAAACCTGTATGCAGGTCAGGAAGCAACAGTTAGAACTGGACCTGGAACAACAGACTGGTTCCAAATAGGAAAAGGAGTATGTCAAGACTGTATATTGTCACCCTGCTTATTTAACTTATATGCAGAGTACATCATGAGAAACACTGGGCTAGAAGAAACACAAGCTGGAATCAAGATTGCCGGGAGAAATATGAATAACCTCAGATATGCGGATGACACCACCCTTATGGCAGAAAGTGAAGAAGAACTAAAGAGCCTCTTGATGAAGGTGAAAGAGGAGAGTGAAAAAGTTGGCTTAAAGCTCAACGTTCAGAAAACTAAGATCACGGCATCTGGTCCCATCACTTCATGGGAAATAGATGGGGAAACAGTGGAAATAGTGTCAGACTTTATTTTTTTGGGCTCCAAAATCACTGCTGATGGTGACTGCAGCCATGAAATTACAAGACGCTTACTCCTTGGAAGGAAGGTTATGGCCAATCTAGATAGCATATTTAAAAGCAGAGACATTACTTTGCCAACAAAAGTACATCTAGTCAAGGCTATGGTTTTTCCAGTGGTCATGTATGGATGTGAGAGTTGGACGGTGAAGAAAGCTGAGTGCCGAAGAATTGATGCTTTTGAACTGTGGTATTGGAGAACACTCTTGAGAGTCCCTTGGACTGCAAGGAGATCCAATCAATCCATCCTAAAAGAGATCAATCCTGGGTGTTCATTTGAAGGTCTGATGTTGAAGCTGAAACTCCAATAGTTTGGCCACGTCATGCGAAGCCTGACTGATTGGAAAAGACCCTGATGCTGGGTAGGATTGGAGGCGGGAGGAAAAGCGGATGACAGAGGATGAGATGGTTGGATGGCATCACCGACTCGATGGACATGGGTTTGGATAGACTCCGGTAGTTGGTGATGGACAGAGAGGCCTGGCGTGCTGTAATTCATCGAGTCGCAAAGAGTTGGACACGACTGAGCGACTGAACTGAACTGATATATAAGTGTCATTATCTATGACTGAACGAGATTATGGGGAAAATTTTGTTAATTTTGACTCTTAAGAAGGAGGTTGTAATGATCTATTGTAGTATCAATAGTGTCTATTTACAGGCTAGTTATTAAACACACTAGAATATAATGACTTAGCCTGATACTTATCAATTTCTCTAATTAGCTCTTTTTCTTATATATTGATTTATAAGCATAAAATCAAGGCTGCATTTATACAATGTTCCTGTAACATATAATTGACTTCTTAGAAGGGAAAGTCAAGGAATGATCTATTTATATACACATGCTATGATTATTAATTTTATATGTCATCTTGGCTAAGCTATGGTTCTTCCAACAAAGGGGATACTGTAGGAAATAAAGGAGAATATTTATTTCTTCCATGAAAATGTCTGACCAAGGTCAAACATTAGTCTAGATGTAGCTGTGAAGTTATTTTGTCGATGGGACTAACATTTACAATTACTTGAAAGCCTTAAGAGCAAAACCTGAGGTTTTCTGGAGAAGGAGTTCACCCCAAGATCAATGTAAGTTTCCTGCCTGAGTTCCCAGCTTGCTAACCTACTACCTGTCTTATGGATTTCAGATTTGCCGGCTCCCACATTTAGAAGAGCGATTCCTTAAACTCTCTCTCTCTGTGGTATATAGATATAGATGACATAGATACAAATATAGATACAGATGATATAGTTATAAATAGATATATCCTATTAGTTCTGTTTCTCTGGAGAACCCTGACTGATACAAATACCAATATCATTAATTTTTTTTCCTCTCCTGAAATCAGCAGTTGTTTTGGCATCATAGAGCTGCAACTTTAGTATAATTTAAGCATTGTATAACTTAGAATTACTTATTTGAAAGTAATTTTCAAAATACCATTTTATAAATGCTTTGATTTGCTTTTTCAAAAGAATGTTTTTAGTCAATTATATATTTTTCCGGGAGCTATGTCTATTTAGTGTTATCCTCAAGGTTCATATTAAAAATATCTAAATTCATGGCAGTGTCAGTGAATGCAACCCTGTAATTCTGGATCTATTTGATGCAAAATATTAGGAATTAATGTCTATTATTTATATACTACACTTTTGCAAACTACCTCATGTCAAATTTAAGGATGAAGAAGCTCAAAGTAGAGCAGAATCTATTCTTATAATAAAACAAAGCAAACTTATACTCCTTTGTTTCTTGTTTTCTATGTCTAATACAAATAGCAAAGAGGTCTATCACATCAATTCATTTCTATGGAAATTGAATCACACTTTCTAAACTGGCACTTGATGCAGGAACACAGCTCTACATTGATTTGATGATATAGGTACTGTGTTCAAATAAATGTGTCTTATAATTCAAAGAGTCAAACAATCAACCAAATTGGTTAAGTTATTGAAAGAAATGTGGAGGAATCAATGCATAGAAAGCTCTTATGTTTGAAATGTTAACCAATCATGCAGCAGCTCATTGAATTATATTTTGGGTTGTGGAACAGCCTTTTTTCTATAATTTATATCTGAATGTTGGACTATTATTCATTTGAAATCACAGGAAACTGAAATTGCTCTCTCCAACAAAAAATTTTCACATGAAAGTAGTTGAAAGAGGCATTTTAAAGAGATCTCCCGTACACACACACACAGACACAGACACACAGACACAGACACACACACTCATTTCATTCTGCATAAAATTGACATATTGCAATCTTGGCTTCAACCAAAAAGTCACAGGTTTTGAGCTGTTCTTAGGCTTTGACAGCATACATATGCTTGATAAATCAGCTGATGGAAATTTCATAAAGTACATAAAACTGCCTATCTTACCAGGTAATTAGTAAAATTGCCTAGTAAAACTTAATTTTTTTTTTTAAGAAATTAAAGCAAAATAAGAGATGTAAGGCCTGGAAGATATTGTGAGAACAAAACGTATAGTACATTTGAAACGTCATGGGAAAAAAGATGCTCCCCTAAGTAGTCCCCTTTGTATTCTTCAAGTAAGAAACAATCACAGTGGTATTTCACCGCCACTTCCACCAGCACTGCCACCTACATTTTGTATGCGATCTATTCCACATATGGTAATATACATGTTTCAATGCTATTCTCTCAAATCATCCCACCATTGCCTTCTCCCACAGAGTCCAAAAGTATTTTCTTTATATCTGTGTCTCTGTTGCTGTCTTGCATATAGGGTCATCATCACCATCTTTCTAAATTCTATATATATGTGGTAATATACTGTACTGAAGTTTTTCTTTCTGACTTACTTCACTCTGTATAATAGACACCAGTTTCATCCACCTCATTAGAACTGGTTCAAATGTATTCTTTTTAATAACTGAGTAATATCCATTCTAGGGCTTCCCTCCTAGCTCAGTCAGTAAAGAATCTGCCTGCAATGCAGGAGACCCGGGTTCAATTCCTGGTTCAGGAATATCCCCTGGAGAAGAAAATGGCAACACACTCCAGTATTCTTGCCTGGAGAATCCCATGGGAAGAGGAACCTGGCGGGCTACAGTCCATGGGGTCACAAGAGTCAGACACGACTAAGTGACTTCCACTTCACTACTACTACTAATATTTCATTGTGCATATGTACCACAGCTTTCTTTTCCATTTGTCTGCCGATGGACATCTAGGTTGCTTCCATGCCCTAGCTATTGTGAACAGTGCTGCAATGAACATTGGGGTACACGTGTCTCTTTCAAGTCTGGTTTCCTCAGTGTGTATGCCCAGCAGTGGGATTGCTGGGTCATATGGCAGTTCTATTTCCATTTTTTTAAGGAATCTCCCCACTGTTCTCCATAGTGGCTGTTCTAGTTTGCATTCCCACCAACAGTGTAAGAGGGTTCCCTTTCCTCCTCACCCTCTCCAGCATTTATAGTTGGTAGACATTTTGGTAGTAGCCATTCTAACTGGCGTGAGATGGTACCTCATTGTGGTTTTGATTTGCAGGTCTCTGATAATGAGTGATGTTGAACATCTTTTCATGTGTTTGTTAGCCATCTGTATGTCTTCTGTAGAGAAATGGCTGGTTAGTTGTTTGGCCCATTTTTTGATTGGGTCGTTTATTTTTCTGGAATTGAGCTGCATGAGCTGCTTGTATATTATTGAGATGAATTCTTTGTCAGTTGCTTCATTTGTTATTATTTCTCTCATTCTGAAGGCTGTCTTTTCACCTTGCTTATAGTTTCCTCTGTTGTGCAAATGCTTTGAAGTTTAATTACGTCCCATTTGTTTATTTTTGCTTTTATTTCCATTACTCTGGGAAGTGGGTCATAGAGGATCCTGCGGTGATTTATGTCAGAGAGTGTTTTGCCTATGTTTTCCTCTAGGGGTTTTATAGTTTCTGTTCTTACTTTCAGATTTTTAATCCATTTGGAGTTTATTTTTATGTATGCTGTTAGAAAGTGTTCTAGTTTCATTCTTTTACAAGTGGTTGACCAGTTTTCCCTGTGCCACTTGTTAAAGAGATTGTCTTCTCTCCAATGTATATTCTTGCCTCCTTTGTCAAAGATAAGGTGTCCATAGTTGTGTGGATTGATCTCTGGGCTTTCTGTTTTGTTCATCTATATTTCTGTCTTTGTTCCAGTACCATACTGTCTTTATGACTGTAGCTTTGTAGTATAGCCTGAAGTCAGGCAGGTTGATTCCTCCAGTTCCATTCTTTTTCTCAAGATTGCTTTGGCTACACGAGGTTTTTAGTATTTCCATTCAAATTGTGAAATTATTTGCTCTAGTTCTCTGAAAAATACCGTTGGTAGCTTGATAGGGATTGCATTGAATCTATAGATTACTTTGGGTAGTATACTCATTTTCACTATATAGATTCTTCCAATCCATGAACATGGTGTATTTCTCCATCTAGTTGTGTCTTCTTTGATGTCTTTCATCAGTGTTTTATAGTTTCTATATATATATATATATATATATATGTCTTTTGTTTCTTTAGGTAGATATATTACTAAGTATTTTATTCATTTCATTGCAATGGTGAATGGAATTGTTGCCTTAATTTCTCTTTCTGTGTTCTCATTGTTAGTGTATAGGATTGCCAGGGATTTCTGTGTGTTAATTTTATATCCTGCAGCTTTACTATAATCATTGATTAGCTCTAGAAATTTTCTGGTGGTGTCTTTCGGGTTTTCTATGTAGAGGATCATGTCATCTGCACACACAGAGTTTTACTTCTTTTTCAATTTGGATTCCTTTTATTTATGTATGTATGTATGTATGTATGTATTTATTTTCTTCTCTGATTGCTGTGGCTAAAACTTCCAAAACTGTTTTGAATAGTAGGGGTGAGAGTGGGCACCCATGTCTTGTTCCTGACTTTAGGGGAATTGCTTTCAACGTTTCACCATGGAGCATAATGTTTACTGTGAGTTTATCATATGTGGCTTTTATTATGTTGAGGTTTCTTCCTTTTATGCTTGCTTTCTGGAGGGTTTTTATCATAAATGGATGCTGAATTTTGTCAAATGATTTCTTTGCATCTATTGAGATAATCATATGGTTTTTATCTTTCAATTTGTTAGTGTGATGTATTGCATCGATTGATTTGTGAATATTAAAGAATCCTTGCATCTCTGGGTAAAAGCCCACTTGGTCATGATGTTTGATCTTTTTCATATGGTGTTGGGTTATGTTTGCTAGAATTTTGTTAAGGATTTTTGCACCTATGTTCTTCAATGATATTTGCTTGTAGTTTTCTTTTTTTGGTGGCATCTTTGTCTGGTTTTGGTATTAGAGTAATGGTGGTCTCATAGAATGAGTTTGGCAGTTTACCTTCCTCTGCAATTTTCTAGAAGAGTTTGAGTAGGACAGGTATTAGCTTTTCCCTAAATTTTTGTCAGAATTCACCTGTGAAGCCATGTGGTCCTGGGCTTTTGTGCATTGGAAGATTTTTTATTACAGTTTCAATTTCCCTGTTTGTAATTGGTCTGTTAAGATTTTCTGTTTCTTCCTGGCTCAATTTTGGAAGGTTAATACTTTATAAAAAATCGCCCATTTCTTCCAAGTTGTCCATTTCATTGGCATATAGTTGCTGATAGTAGTCTCTTCTGATCCTTTGTATTTCTGTGTTGTCTCTTCTGATTTCTCCATTTTCATTTCTAGTTTTGTTGATATGATTCTTTCTCTGCATTTTCGTATTGTTTAGATTGCTGTGTTTGGGGTGGCCATTCTGTAGGCTGGAAGTTTGTGGTTCCTTTTTATTGTGGATGTTGCTTCCTGTAGGTGGGGTTGAACTAGCGGCTTGTCAAGGTTTCCTGGTTAGGGAAGCTTGCGTCTCTGTTCTAGTGAGTGGAGCTAGATCTCTTCTCTCTGGAGTACAATGAAGTGTCCAGTAATGAGTTTTGAGATGTCTATGGGTTTAGTGTGACTTTGGGCAGCCTGTATTTTAATGCTTAGGGCTGTGTTGCTGCATTGCTGGAGAATTAGCATAATATGTCTTGCTCTGGAACTTGCTGGCTCTTGGGTGGAGCCTGGTTTCAGTGTAGGTATGGAGGTTTTGGGATGAGCTCTTGTCAATTAATGTTCCCTGGAGTCAGGAGATTTCTGGTGTTCTCAAGTTTTGGATTTAAGCCTCCTGCCTCTGGTTTTCAGTCTTATTCTTACAGTAGCCTCAAGAGTTCTCCATCCACACAGCACAGATGATAAAACATCTAGGTTAATGGTGAAATGATACTCCACAGTGAGGGACACCCAGAGAGTTTCACAGAGTTACATGGAGAAGAGAAGAGGTTGGAGGGAGATAGAGGTGACCGGGAGGAGAAGAGGAGGAGTTAAAAAGGGAGAGACCAATTTAGCCAGTAATCAGTTCCTTAAGTGTTCTCCATAGCCCAGAACACCCAGACAGATTCACAGATTTAACTAGAGAAGAGACGGGAGAGGGAGGAGATAGAGATGACCTGGGGGAGAAAAGGGAGAGTCAAAAGGAGAGAGAGCAATCAAGCTCTCTTACTAAATCACACCCCTAAGTAAAAATGGATACCGAAGATTAGAGTCTTAAAGGTACAAAATTAGTAGCAAATACCAAAAAGCAAAGATTAAAAATCTAGAATAGAGGTTAGCCCCTCAAAAATACAATATTAGAAATGGGAAACAAAATCAATCACAAAAATTATTAAAAATATATATAAAATTTGCCTTAAAAATATGGTCTTTTTTGCAGGATAATAGTAGGCTATAAAAACTAAAAATAAAAGAGTAATAAAGAACTTAAAAAATAAAAATTATGATAGTAAAAATATATCTAGGAATTCCTCTGGAGCTTTTGAGGGCGGTGTTGGGTCAGTTCAGTTTCAGATAGTTCCTTTTTCCATCTTATACATCTTCTCAAGGTCTATAGGCCCCTTCCAATATTTAGTCAATGTTAGCTACAGGGTTTTAATGTGTTGCACCTGTCACTTCCAGAGCAATTCCCTCTTCTTTGTTTTGGCTTCCTCTGGGTGATCAAAGTATTGGAGCTTCAGCTTCAGCATCAGTCCTTCCAGTGAATATTCAGGGTTGGTTCCCATTAGGATTGACTTGATCTCCTTGCAGTCCAAGGGACTCTCACGAGTCTTCTCCAGCACCACAGTTCAAGCCTTTCCTGGTGGCTCAGATGGTAAAGAATCTGTCTTTGTTTAACAGTGTGTTATTTTGTTCACTGTGAATTAAAAAAAAAAAAAAAACTTTTGATTTTTAAAAAATTAATTAAAAAAAAGATGATCTTAGTTGTTGTGAGTTTTGGCATCCCCTTAAATTTCACATCCAGGGCCATGCCCTACTTGCCTCACCTTGACCCCACGCAGCCAGTGGCTCTGGAGTCAGAATGAGGACAGTCTGATCAGCTCATGGGAGTTCAGCATCCTTTTCAGCATTGTGATACTATTTTATTTTCCCTTTGGAGACATTTTGAGGGATGAGTCACCAGTCTTAAAGGACATGTCTTGGCCCTTTGCCGTCGCTGCTCTGACACAAGTGGTTGGCTCCAAGGTTACTTACAGAATTTCAGCTTTGAGACCCTGACGCCCAGGTCTGATGAAGGCCTGTTAGAGTCTTGGAGAGTGGTGTTTTGTCACTCCGTGTGGATGTGTGTGAGCTGCAGCAGGAAGGAGATCTATTTTCAACTCAATAGCCACATGACAAAGGACCTGTGCCATGAGGCTTTCCCAGGCGCCGATGCCAGCCTGCCAGTGAGTGCTGTCGCTCTGCTGGCAGGGCTCGTGTGGTTCAGGGCTGTGGCTGCACTAGCCTGGTGCAGGGGGATGGCTGCCCGCTTCTCCCCTGTGTTGCTTGCAGAGTGGCTTGGGTAAACTGAACAGATCATAAGCCTGGCCTGATGTATTTCATATGGGAATTAGCTGTGCTTTCCTAAGTACTTTTTTTTTTTAATAAAGCTTTAAAAAATCAGCTTCTTTTGCATGTCTCTTTTTTAACTGTAAAAATAATAGGATAATTGTAGAAACTTTGAAAAGTGAAGGGTGGTTTGGCAAGCAAATATACACATACACATACCCACACACGGATTGTTCACCTCTTCATATTTGCCTTACATAGTTTTCTTTCCTTTGCTTAATTAAAAAAAATAAAAAAAAATATTTTAAGAGCAGTTTTAGGTCCACAGCAAATGGAGTAGAAAACAGAGTTCCCATACACCCCTTCCTCACCCCTACCTTCCCCATTACCAACATCCAGCATTTTCCTTAAGTTTTAGATTTTTTTAACTATGTTTAATTATTTTCAACTTTATAATATCTTGTACATTTGTTTTGTGAATTTCTCCCCCCTTAACATTGCTTCAGTAGTCCTTAAACTAACGTGATTAAGGTCAAAAGTCTCATGAGGTCACTTCCTGTTGACCTTTCTTCAGAGGAATGCAGTTGGGTTCACAGTGGGCGGGGGGGTCCCTGGATGACCTGCCCTTTGAATGTTTATCATGTGGAGATTTCACAGAATGTCCTTATAAGGATGTAGGGGCCTGATGAAGACTCACTCCTTCTGCCTGTCTTATCTCTGGATTCTTTTTTCCTCATGGCATTTGCGGGGAGGGGGCTTGGGATCTACTTTCTATTAGAAGCGTGTAGCCTTCCTCACGAGTTAGAAAATAGAACTGTAGCAGGAGTGTTTCCAGAAACACCTAACGCTGATGGATGCTTCTGAAAGTGAATACCGCTACGGGGCTCACCTGCTTGCCAGGCTGGGGGGTTGAAAGTGGTGCAGGATTTCCAAGGGAAGGGATGGGTGAGACACGGACACACGGGCTGCCTTCTCAGTGCTGTGTGATGGGCAGAAACACCTTTCGCTGGTGTACCTGTAGACACTGGTTTAGTCAGCTCATTTCTGTGCGACTGCTGCCTAACACTGGAGAAGGCAATGGCACCCCACTCCAGTACTCTTGCCTGGAAAATCCCATGGACAGAGGAGCCTGGTAGGCTGCAGTCCATGGGGTCGCGAAGAGTCGGACACGACTGAGTGACTTCACTTTCACTTTTCACTTTCATGCATTGGAGAAGGAAATGGCAACCCACTCCGGTGTTCTTGCCTGGAGAATCCCAGGGATGTGGCGGAGCCTGCTGAGCTGCCGTCTATGGGGTTGCACAGAGTTGGACACGACTGAAGCGACTTAGCAGCAGTAGCAGTTTACAAGTCTCTTCAGTGTCTAATTTCCACCCTGACTCAAAGGGGTGAAGGTGGGTCACTTATTTAGGTTCACTTGTTCAGTTGTGTCATGGGGAGGGAGCAACACTGCAAACAAATATCACTGGCGTGTGTGGGGAGTGCTTGCACTGTACGGACTGAGTTTGCCCCAGCTCATGGCGGTGTGTGCTTTTCCGGTCTACACTGCTCAGGCTCCAGGTTGCTCTGCAGGGGCACTATTCAAAGCAGACCCTGCATTTCGTGCACTTTCCAGGTCTAAGCTGCTCAGAATCAGGTTCTGGGGTACTCTGCAAAGGCACAGACTTGGTTGGGCATGCGTTTTGTGGCCTTCCCTGGTCCAAACAACACAGGTGACCAGGTGCTTGGCAAGCGCACTGTCCCAGGTGAGTTGTGAGTCTTAATCACCTCCCTTGTCCTGGCCACTTGGTTTCCCATGTGCGCCGTGAAAGTGCCATCTCAGGTGTGCCATGTGTCTCCTCTGGGGAGCTGATCTCAGGCTGTGACCCTCTTGGCAGATGTCAGTCATCCAGGATCCCAGGAAAACTTGGTTAGCAGCTGGGAGCCTGCTCACAGTTTGGTGGAGGATACCATCTCTGGGGCCAAGATTGCCCTTTGCCTTCCAGCTCTGACTGTCGTAGGCCTGCCTCTCTGCCTCCAGCTGGGGGAAGGGGCCAGTCTGCAGCCAGTGAACTCTCCTTTCTCCTTTGATATTCGCTCAATCCTTTGTTCTGTGAGTGGACAAGGCTTCCCCTTAGGTTACAGCTTTTTGTGGGAATTTTCTCTCTCTCTGGCTATCCCACAGTTTGGGTTGCTATCTCATATTAGCTCCCTTAGATTGTCCTCAGAGCATTCAGGCCTGGTACTTATCCTAAGCATGCAACCCATGCCTCCTTGTCCAGGCCCCACTCTTGGTGGAAGACAAGAGGACCTGGACTACTTCTCCACTAGGAGTTGTGGTTAGGTCTGTACTCTGTGGGTTTATTGTTTTTTTTTCCTCCCAGTTATGTTGCCCCCTGAGGTTCCAAAACTTCCCACAGACCCAGCAGTGAGAGGGTTTGTTGCTGTTCGGAAAATTTTCCTCCTTTACGACTCCCTCCCGAGGATGAGTCTCCATCCCTAATTCTTTTGTCTCTCCTTTTGTCATTTATATTTTTCCTACCTCCTTTTGAAGAGAATGGGCTGCCTTTCTGGGTGTCTGGTGTCCTTTGCCAGCATTCAGAAGTAGTTCTGTGGAAGTTGCTCAGCATTCAAGTGATCTTTTGATGAATTTGTTGGGGAGAAATTGGTCTCCACCTCCTATTCATCTGCCATCTTAGGACTGCCCCCTGAATGTTGAGTTTTTTTTTTTCCTTATAGTTTTTATTTTTATTTTTTTTTAATAAATTTATTTATTTTAGTTGGGGGCTAATTACTTTACAATATTGTAATAGTTTTTGCCATACATTGACATGAATCAGCCATGGGTTTACATGTGTTCCCCTTCCTGGACCCCCCACCCACCTCCCTCCCCATCCCATCCCTCTGGGTCTTCCCATTGCCCCGGCCCTGAGCCCTTGTCTCATGTATCGAACATGGAATGGTGTTCTGTTTCACATATGATAATATACATGTTTCAATGCTATTCTCCCAGAACGTCCCACCCTCATCTTCTCCCTCAGAGTCCATAAAATTGTTCTATGCATCTGTGTCTCTTATTCTGTCTCGCATATAGGGTTATCGTTGCCATCTTTCAAATTCCATATATATGCATTAGTATACTGTATTGTTGTTTTTCTTTCTGGCTTACTTCACTCTGTATAATGGGCTCCAGTTTCATCCATCTCAGTAAAACCGATTCAAATGTATTTTTTTAATGGCTGAGTAATATTCCATTGTGTATATGGACCACAGCTTCCTTATCCATTCGTCTGCTGATGGACATCTAGGTTGCTTCCATGTCCTGGCTATTGTAAACAGTGCTGCAATGAACATTGGGTTGCATGCGTCTCTTTCAATTCTGGTTTCCTCGGTGTGTATGCCCAGCAGTGGGATTGCTGGGTCATATGGCAGTTCTATTCCCAGTTTTTTAAGGAATCTCCACATTGTTCTCCATAGTGGCTGTACTAGTTTGCATTCCCACCAACAGTGTAAGAAGGTTCCCTTTTCTCCACACCCTCTCCAGCATGTATTGCTTGTAGACTTTTGGATAGCAGCCATTCTGACTGGTGTGAAATGATACCTCATTGTGGTTTTGATTTGCATTTCTCTAATAATGAGTGATGTTGAGCATCTTTTCATGTGTTTGTTAGCCATCTGTATTTCTTCTTTGTTGAGTTTTAAGCCAACTTTTTCACTCTCCTCTTTCACCTTCATCAAGAGGCTCTTCAGTTCCTCTTCACTTTCTGCCATAAGGGTGGTGTCATCTGCATATCTGAAGTTATTGATATTTCTCCAGCAATCTGGATTCCAGCTTGTGATTCATTCAGCCCAGCATTTCACATGATGTACTCTGTATATAAGTAAAATAAGCAGGGTGACAATATACAGCCTTGATGTACTCCTTTCCCAATTTTAAACCAGTCAGTTTTTCCATGTCTGGTTCTAACTGTTGCTTCCTGACCTGCATACAGATTTCTCAGAAGGCAGATAAGGTGATCTGGTACTCCCCTCTCTTGAAGAATTTTCCAGTTATTTGTGATCCACACAGTCAAAGGCTTTAGTTTAGTCAGTGAACCAGAAGTAGATGTTTTTTATGGAATCCTCATTCTTTTTCTATGATCCAAGGGATGTTGAAAATTTGATTGCTTGTTCCTCTGCTTTTTCTTCATCCAGCTTGAACATCTGGAAGTTCTTGGCTCACATACTGTTGAAGCCTAGTTTGGTGAATTTTGAGCATTACTTTGCTAGCATGTGTAATCTGTCCAATCGTGTGGTACTTTGAACATTCTTTGGCATTGTCCTTCTTTGAGATTGGAATGAAATCTGATCTTCTCCAGTCCTGTGTCCACTGCTGAGTTTTCCATATTTGCTGGTATATTAAGTGCATCACTCTTTTAGGATTTGAAATAGTTCAGCTTGTGTTCCATCACTTCTACAAGCTTTGTTTGTGTTAATGCTTCCTAAGGCCCACTTGACTACACACTCCAAGATGTCTGGCTCTAGGTGAGTGATCACACCATCATGGTTATCCGGATTGTGAAGATCTTTTTTGTATAGTTCTTCTGTGTATTCTTGCCACCTTTTCTTAATATCTTCTCCTTCTTTAGGTCCATACAGTTTCTGTACTTTATTGTGCCCATCTTTGCATGAAATGTTCCCTTGATATCTCCAATTTTCTTGAAAATACCTCTAGTCTTTCCCATTCTAGTTTTCCTCTATTTGCATTGTTAACTTGGAAGGCTTTCTTATCTCTCCTTGCTATTCTTTGGAACTCTGCACTCAGATAGGTATATCTTTCCTTTTATTCTTTGCCTTTTGCTTCTCTTTTCTCAGCTGTTTGTAAGGCCTCCTCACAGAACCATTTTGCCTTTTTACATTTCTTTTTCTTAGGGATGGTTTTGATGACTGCCTCCTGTACAATGTCACAAACTTCTGTCCATAGTTCTTTAGGCATTCTGTCTATCAAATCTAAACCCACGAGTCTGTCATCTCCACTGTATAATTGTAAGGGACTTGATTTAGGTCATACCTATCTTGTCTAAACCATCTCTCATTCCTGAAACAAAAAAAGGGGGGGGGGTGTGGGATAGAAATGAAGCATTTTTAAAATTGTTTTGCATTGTGATATCTGATTAATAACTAAGTTTGGAAGACAAAGCTGTGAGATCTCTTGTTGCCTCTATGTGGATATATGCATGTTTCAGTGTGCGTTTTGGATAATACTGCTGGAGTTGGTTTGTAAATAATTTCTAATCTAATTGGCCTAAAGAAAAGTAAGCACTTAGAAATCAAATAATACTAAATACAAGATAAAGTAACTGAAATGAATGTCTGGTTCAGGTAAACTTAGAAATATTCAGTATTAAATACCTGGTATTGATGTTTATTTGTTGATCTAACTAATATATGTCTATATAGGCATGTCTGAGTCATTAACATTAAGCAGAATATTTTCATTGTACCTAGATTTAACATACATTAAATAATATTATCTGTTACAAGTTCATCAGCCACGATATACTTCAAATAAATGCACTTCTAAAAAGTATAAATGAGATACAAACTTTTAGAAACTCTATTAAGGATAATTATGCTTTATGAATGTATCTCTAAAATAGTCTCTCTAGATTGGCATAGCTTGAATTTCTAAGGGTTATGCTAAACTAAGTGAAGTGCTGCACTCAATATGCCAGCAAATATGGAAAATTCAGCAGTGACCACAGGACTGGAAAAGGTCAGTTTTCATCCCAATTCCAAAGAAAGGCAATGTCAAAGAATGCTCAAACTATTACACAATTGCACTCATCTCACACACTAGTAAAGTAATGCTTAAAATTCTCCAAGCCAGGATTCAGCAATAAGTGAACCGTGAACTTCCAGATGTTCAACCTGGTTTTAGAAAAGGCACAGGAAACAGAAATCAAATTGCCAACATCCGATGGATCATTGAAAAAGCAAGAAAGTACCAGAAAAACATCTATTTCTGCTTTATTGACTATGCCAAAGCCTTTGACTGTGTGGGTCACAATAAACTGTGGAAAATTCTGAAAGAGATGGGAATACCAGACCATCTGACCTGTCTCTTGAGAAACCTGTATGCAGATCAGGAAGCAACAGTTAGAACTGGACAAGGAACAACAGACTGGTTCCAAATAGGAAAAGGAGTACATCAAGGCTGTATATTGTCACCCTGCTTATTTAACTTATATGCAGAGTACATCATGAGAAACGCTGGGCTGGAGGAAACACAAGCTGGGATCAAGATTGCAGGGAGAAATATCAATAACCTCAGATATGCAGATGACACCACCCTTATGGCAGAAAGTGGAGAAGAACTAAAGAGCCTCTTGATGAAAGTGAAAGAGGAGAGTGAAAAAGTTGGCTTAAAGCTCAGCATTCAGAAAACTAATTCATGGCATCCATCACTGAGGCATCCATCAGTGAGGGTCCCATCACTTCATGGCAGATAGATGGGGAAACAGTGGAAATAGTGACTGGCTTTATTTTGGGGGGCTCCAAAATCACTGCAGATGGTGATTGCAGCCATGAAATTAAAAGACTCTCACTCCTTGGAAGGAAAGTTATAACCAACCTAGATAGCATATTAAAAAGCAGAGACATCAGTTTGCCAGCAAAGGTCCATCTAGTCAAGGCTATGGTTTTTCCAGTAGTCATGTATGGATGTGAGAGTTGGACTGTAAAGAAAGCTGAGCACCGAAGAATTGATGCTTTTGAACTGTGGTGTTGGAGAAGACTCTTGAGAGCCCCTTGGACTGCAAGGAGATCCAACAGTCCATCCTAAAGGAGATCAGTCCTGGGTGTTCACTGGAAGGTCTGATGTTGAAGCTGAAACTCCAATACTTTGGCCACTTCATGTGAACAGCTGGCTCATTGCAAAAGACCCTGATGCTGGGACAGATTGAAGGCAGGAGGAGAAGGGGACGACAGAGGATGAGATGGCTGGATGGCATCGCTGACTCGATGGACATGGGTTTGGGTGGACTCAGGGAGTTGGTGATGGGCAGGGAGGCCTGTCGTGCTTTGGTTCATGGGATCGCAAAGAGTCGGACATGACTGAGTGACTGAACTGCCCTGAACTGAAACTAAGTGATGGTCGTCTATTGAATAGCTAGGTGATTTCCAAATAAAATAAGAATTTGAAACATGTATTTCTGAACACTAATTTCCTCTTACAGAGAGACTAAACAAATTTGGGACTATTAGTGAATAATGTTTGGTGCCATCCTGATAAGGTAGAAATTGCTAGGCAATCAGTGTAGGACTCTGAGACTTTGGTCTTGTTTTAAATAAACATCTTGCTCCATTAGCCTAAAGATATACCCTTTATCCCAAGTTCCAGAAATGTGTCCCTGGTCTGAAAAAGGATCATCACTCAGAACCAAAGAAGGGTCTAATTAACTTCTGTTCCCTATTCCCGAGGGAAAACAACTGGTGATCCTTAATCTTAAGCCCATACATTTGGTCCACTGTAAAATAACCAGAAAGCACGAAAGGGTGGCGACTTAATCAGAGGGTCAGGAGAAGCCATAAAGGTGTTAAATTAAATTGTAAACTGATTGGTTAATAATAACTAAAGACAGGTGCCAAAAAAACCGCACAGATTAATACTCGTAAAGATATAAAACTGCAGCAATCCCCACCTTTTTGAGGACTCCTCAGACTCTTCTTTGGCTCAGTGAAAAACAGTGTTTCTGTAGCTTTACTGCTGGGGTCTGGAAAAGGAAGTTTCTTCTTGTCTAACCACTTACAACTTGTCTGTGAGGATGAGTCCAGTTGGATTATTGTGGAATGAGTATTATATAACCTCTTTTAAGAGGAACACGCTGGGATGACTGGTAGTCTTCCAGTTCCATCTTGTACTTTGTAATGGAGGGTTGTACGATTTTGCAGTGGCATAGTTCTCATTGCATTATGTGGGAAAAAAGTAGGGGGAGGGGCTGTTGTTTGGTTTCTACTTAGTTTTGATGTGCTACAGACATTAGGATTTCAGTTAAATTAAAAAAATAAGAGTTTCATTATGGAAATTTTTGCAAAATAATTTTTAAATGATTTAATATGGGTTTAATAAAGATTAGCTCACTGTTTTTCCTCTAGACTTTAACCACTCTGCAGTTTAGCTGCACTATGATTATTTTCTGAGAGTAAAGCCTAGAAAGCTTTAATATGCCACAATCTGTGGAGATAACTGGAAATAATTTTCTAAATAAACTGCATTGTTTAAACCTAAAACTATTTCCATGTTACTTGAATTTCAGAACACTGCAGACCCTAGCAGAGAAAAGAATCAACTTCTAATACCATGATGTTGTATAAATAAAAAGCTGAAGGTGGCATGGAGAAAATTTTCTTGAAAAAGATAGATTTCTTTTATTGATATCAGTGAAATATATCATAGAAAGAATTAAGACAAATGGGAAGTCCATGGGGATGGCTCTAACAAAGAATAGAGCATAATTGGTTATGGATGAAGTTGCTTTGTTCAGTACTCCCTCTCTTTCTCTCAAATCATTTAGAAGACTCATCAATGTGTACTCCAAGAGTCCTATATTAAAAGTATTCTCCTAAAAGGGTGTCACATCAAGGTATCTAAATCTTCCAGTATAGAAGCATATTTACAAACTAGTCTTAAAGGATATTTTCAACTTGGTGTTCTTTCATTTCTCTCAGGAGTACAATTTGCAATATCAGAGATTTCCCTTTAGCTTATCTGTGAAGTCTATAGTGCCTTGCACATTTTTTATAAGGTGCTCTAATGTATACAGTGTATCTCTTTGAAGGGAAAAGATGAAAATGGGATTATCTTGAATTCAATGATGACTAAGATACAAAATAAATTCAAACTATCCGGTAACCTGTCCAACCAGCAAGGGAATACTTTGTGTACTATATCTTAGCAATTCCAGTAAGTTGTTTTTTTTTTTTAGGCCACTTTCTTAAAGCATCTTTTTTTGGTTTTCAAATATTTCCCAGTATTTGTATTTGACTAATTTTAGTATATGAGTATTCTATCATATCTGAAGGACCTAAATGTTCTCACCATTCTTTCTAAAAAAAAAAAAAAGTGTCTTTATTTACATATTTGCAGTTAAGAATATGCCCTAGACCTTTTTGATTTTTTAGTTCATTAGGATAAAACAAGGACAATACAAGCAAAATAAGCATACATTTAGCCACCAACTTCCAAAATGTTAAAATGAGATCATATACTTTGGAGCAGGAGAAAGCAAATTGTCAGCAGATCAAAGAATGTAGTCTTTCACCTAAGAGGGCATATAATTTTGTATACACACACACACACAAATATATATATATATATTTCAAAGTACTTCTGGATGACTATCTTATTTTTTAGAACCTCAAGAATAGGCACACATTAGAACACAATCAAAAAAGACTTCAAAAAATCCTAAATAACGAAGCCAAGATCAATTGTAAAGGAAAAGTAGAATTCACTTGCAGAAAGTGAAGTACATTAGGCCAGCTATGGCCTTTTGTAATAGTTTTTACTACTAGTTATACAGGTAGAATACAGGGCTGGATACTCCATAAGCCTAATAAAGAATGACACTGTAATAGTTTTTGCCATACATTGACATGAATCAGCCATGGGTTTACATGTGTTCCCCTTCCTGGACCCCCCACCCACCTCCCTCCCCATCCCATCCCTCTGGGTCATCCCACTGCCCCGGCCCTGAGCCCTTGTCTCAAGCATCGAACATGGAATGGTGTTCTGTTTCACATATGATAATATACATGTTTCAATGCTATTCTCCCAGAACGTCCCACCCAATATTGTAAAGTAATTAGCCCCCAACTAAAATAAATAAATTTATAAAAAAATAAAAAAAAATAAAAATAAAAAAAATTGATCAGTTCCCTTTAAAAGTGTCATGGTCACAGAAAGCAAGAAAAGATTGTGGAACAGTTACAAATTGGAGAAGATTAAGGAGAAATAACAGCTAAATGCAATGTGGAATCCTGGATTGCATGCTGGAATAGAAAAAAGGAAATTAGTGGGAAAACTGAAAAAAAGAAAAAAAAAAGAAAAAAAAAAGAATGACACTGTTTTCTACAAAATGAAAACTGGAAATGTAATATACATATTTTAGAACACCTTTCTTATTTGGACTTTTTAAAACTCGTATTCATTTACAATAATGTTTTCATTTTGTTTAAATCTTCAGTGACATTGGTGAAATTTTGAACTTTTATGTAAGCATCCTTTTATATGAAAAAGACAATAGCAGTGTGTGACCAATGTTTTTCTACTAGATATTCTAAATGCTTCAATCTGCAATTTCTTGTAATACTCATGTATAACAAAGGATTGCTCTTTATGGGTTGTATACATATCTTAATAGAGAGGTTTCAGATGTTAAAGTTTGAATCATAAGTTGTTAAATGTCCTGGTTCAGTACATAGTATGATGAAATGTTTAATTACTATCTATTATTATTACTGTCCTTTTGAAAATGCTTAAGTTCTTAGGTTCTTATCCCAAAGAGCACCTAAAGAACCTTAAATTTATTTCTTTAGATTTTTAGGTCATAATGTAGAAAAAGCTGAATTAGAAAGTATTAAAATTGGCAATAATTTATTAAAAAGACACACTTTGAGATTGATCAATATAGCAGAGTAAGAGGATATGGAGCTCGCTTCCCCATGAAAACATCAAAATCTATATGTGGAACAATTCTCACTGAAAACTAACTGGAAATTGCCAGATAGACCCCTGTACAACCAAGGCTGTAAAAAAAGATCCACAGATGATTGAGAAGGAAGGGAAGAACAGCAATTGGGTTGCCTTTGGGAGGAAACTCAGAGGAAAAGGGTGAATACAAGTATGGAATCCACCATGGGAAGTGAGCAGTGAGAGTCACAGATAGGGTGGCCCACTCACAAGGGCCTTTGAAGGGGAAACAAATATCCTTGGCTGGTTGGAGGACTGCTGAGACTATCAGGATGGCTGTGGGAAGCCTGAAATTCACTCAGGAGGAGAGGAGGCACAATGCCTTCCCCTGAGGCAGGAAGGAGAGATGGAGAGAGGACTGCTCCTGCATCTGCTGTGTTTCCCAGAATTGTCTATGTGCATGCCCCAGCCTGAACCAAATGAAGACTCCAGCCCCACTCCATGTCAGAACATGTCACTGGATCTGGGGCAGCCAGGACTGGGCAGGAGACTCAGCTATGGGGCACCGAGGAGATTAAGTCCTGGGGAGTAACTGGGTGGAGTGACGGCAGCCACTGTTGGTACTAAGTGGCACAGCAGAAGCATCTTACAACTCTGATGGCAGCTGCTCCAAAATAGCTCAATTTCTGATATATATGAACAGTTCACATAGGCTGCTGCTGCTGTGAAGTGTGGTTCCACAACAGAGTGGAGCAAGGTTGGGGCAGTGGAAGTTGGGGAAGTGATCAGGGTGAAGGATAAAGGGTACTTGCACTCACAGCTGTGTCTGAGCAGAGCAGGGTAAGGAATTATGGACACTTGCACAGGTAACATATTGGAGACAGCTTGAGCGTGACATGATCCAAGAGCTTACACAGGCCACACTTACATAAGAAATTAAAGGGAACTGAGTACAGTTAGGGCTTCTGCTCTAGCAACTTGGGAGCAAGCACTGCCCACTTTAAGGAGTTGACAGCCACTGAGCAAGGGGAAGTCCTATTTCACATACAACTCCAACTCTAGCACCACCATCTTCAACCCAATATCCTACTAAGGTGATGACGGCCAGCAAATTCAGAAAAAGACATGTCTTACATTCATGTCAAATCCAGCTTGCCCATGAAAGGCATTGGGCACAAGCATTATCTATAGAAAGCTCCCACATAAAAGCACACCTTGAAGGCAACATAGGTAACTTCACATAAATTCATGGAGGCAGAGAAAATTAAATAAAATAAAAAGGCAGAGGAACTGCTGTCAATTGAAAGATCAAGAGGAAAATTCCTAAAAAAAATAAGTTATGAAAGAGAAATAAGCAATTTACTAGATAAAGAATGCAAAGAATTGGTAATAAAAAATCTAAACTGAATTAGGAAAAAGAACAGATGAGCACAGCAAAAATTTTAGTAAGGAACAAAAAAATATAAACAGACACCAATCAAAAATGAAGAATTCAATGACTTCAATGAAAAAAAAAAGAAACATTGCAAAGAATAAACAGCAGACTAAGTGATACATAAAAATGAAGAAGTGACCTGAAAGATACAATAATGGAAATAATGCAATCAGAACAGCTCAAAGAAATATAAATTAAAAAGGAAAACAGTTTAAAAGATATCTGAGATGACACTAAGCTTACTAACATTCACATTATAGGGGTCTAAGAAGGAAAAAATAGAGAAGAAGGAATTTAAAATGTGTTTGAGGAAATCATTGCTTAAACTTCCCAGATATACAAGTACACGAAGCACAGAGGGTTCCAAACAAGAAGAACCTAAAAAGACACACACCAAGACATGCTATAATTAAAATGGCAAGTGTTAAACATAACAAGAGAATATTAAAGGCAATAAGATAAAAATAATGAGTCATATGTAAGGGAATCCTGTAAAACTACTAGCTGCTTTCTCTACAAAAATTTGAAGGTCATAAAAGCATGATTTATTCAAAGTGCTAAAAGGGAAAAAACAGGAACCTAGGCTACTCTGCCCAGCAAGATTATTATTTAGAATACAAAGAAAAATGAAGAACGTCTCAGACAAACAAAAACTAAATGAGTTTATAAACACCAAACCTACCTTAACAGAAATGATAGAATCTTTTCCAAGTGGAAAATAAGAATCTATAAGAAAGTGAAAATCCAACTAAGAAAGGACTAATAGTCAACAACTTAAATAATCCACTCAGTTCAGTTCAGTTCAGACACTCAATCGTGTCCAACTCTTTGCAACCCCATAAACCGCAGCACGCCAAGCCTCCCTGTCCAACAACAACTCCTGGAGTCCACCCAAACCCATGTCCATTGAGTCAGTGATACCATCCAACCATCTCATCCTCTGTCGTCCCATTCTCCTGCCCTCAATCTTTCCCAGAATCAGGATCTTTTCAAATGAGTCAGTTCTTCACATCAGGTGGCCAAAGTATTGGAGTTTCAGCTTCAACATCAGTCCTTCCAATGAATATTCAAGATGGATTTCCTTTAGGATGGACTGGTTGGATATCCTTGCAGTCCAAGGGACTCTGAAGAGTCTTCTCCAACACCACAGTTTAAAAGCATCAATTCTTTGGTGCTCAGCTTTCTTTATAGTTCAACTCTCACATCCATACATGACTATTGGAAAATTACAGATTTGACTAGATGGACATTTGTTGGCAAAGTAATGTCTCTGCTTTTTAATGTGCTGTCTAGGTTGGCCATAACTTTTCTTCCAAGGAGCAAGCATCTTTTAATTTCATAGCTTAAGTCACCATCTGCAGTGATTTTGGAGTCCCCCCTCCAAAAAAACACAAAAATATAAACTCAGTCACTGTTTCCACTGTTTCCCCATCTATTTCCTATGAAATGATGGGACCAGATACCATGATCTTAATTTTCTGAATGTTGAATTTTAAGTCAACTTTTTCACTCTCCTCTTTCACTTTCATCAAAAGGTTCTTTAGTTCCTCTTCACTTTCTGCCATAAGGGTGGTGCCATCTGCATATCTGAGGTTATTGATATTTCTCCACGAAATCTTGATTCTAGCTTGTTCTTCATCCAGCCCAGCATTTCTCATGATGTACTCTGCATATAAGTCAAATAAGCAGGGTAACAATATACAACCTTGACATACTCCTTTCCGTATTTGGAACCAGTCTGTTGTTCCATCTCCAGTTCTAACTATTGCTTCCTGACCTGCATACAGATTTCTCAAGAGGCAGGTGAGGTGGTCTGGTATTCCCATCTCTTGAAGAATTTACCACAATTCGTTGTGATCCACAAAGTCAAAGGCTTTGGCGTAGTCAATAAAACAGAAGTAGATATTTTTCTGGAACTCTCTTGCTTTTTTGATGATCCAACGGACGTTGGCAGTTTGATCTCTGATTCCTCTGCCTTTTCTAAAACCAGCTTGAACATCTGCAAATTCACGGTTCATGTACTGCTGAAGCCTGGCTTGGAGAATTTTGAGCATTACTTTCTAGTGTGTGAGATGAGTGCAATTGTGCAGTAGTTTGAGCATTCTTTGCCATTGCCTTTCTTTGGAATTGGAATGAAAACTGACCTTTTCCAGTCCTGTGGCCACTGCTGAGTTTCCCAAATTTGCTGGCATATTGAGTGCAGCACTTTCACAGTATCTGGGCCAGAGGACATGAAAAAGGGTGGTGACTTATTCTAAGGATGAAGAGAAGCCATAAAGATGTTAAGTATCTTGGTCATTCAATTGATTGTTTAGTAATAATGTAATTTAAGAAAGAGTATAAAAACTGCTGTTAGTCCCTCCTTAAAGGGACTCTTTACTCCCTCTTAGTGTCTATGCTGAAAACTTTGTACTTTCCTCCTCTTTAATAAATCCTATTCATTTGCAACTATGAGTGTTTGTATATTCCTGTATTCCATTTTTTGGCTCTGTGGACAACTCAGATTCCTGTCTCATCTTTTGGGGGCTTATCCAGTATTCCTCAACGCCTACTCAAGGTAAGCACAGACACTCACTGTCAACTCTGTCATTCACCTCTCACTACCAAATCTAACTACACAGTCTCTTGATCCACTTTTTGTTTCACAAGCCTACAAGAGTTCTTAAGGCAGACAGAGTTAGTAGACAGTGGCCTCAGGTCTCGGTTTTGGCCAGCTGGTTGACCTGGAGGTGCCGAGCAAAACCTCTCCTAGGCTGCTGCTTCAGTGAGTGCCACAGGACATCTATAATTTCTCTTTCCTAACATCTAAAGGTCATTAGATTTTTCACTTAAGGTAGGACATTTTGGAATATGTGTGAATACTACTAACCTTGTGCACTGCATAGCGTGCTTTAGAGGAGCTCCAGTTCAGGCATACCCAATGTTCAGGAGCATAGGAAGTCCACCAACCTTGGCTCTCACTCTATTTATCTATAAGTGGAAGGGAAGGTAGAGATAGGAAGAGCACAAAGGTCTAGGGCACCTGGATAAGAGTGGTCAAGCCCAGGTGCACTCCAAAGTTGAGGGAAGCATACTTTATCGGTGCTTCTTTGCTCCCACCCCACAAGGAGGGGACACCCTCTATTGGAGGAACCAGAGAAAAGACAAAGAGCACTGGTTGCTGCTCTTCTCTCTTCCAAATGGGAACAACCTCTTCGAGCCTCATACCTGACTCAAAGTGGATGCCTTTGGAATGTATACTGAAGAACTAGAACAAGTTTGACACTCAAATCCTGTTAAAGAAGTGTATGATCTTTTTCTGCACCAAGGCATGGTCCCGATATGCTCTATATGATGGTGAAAAATGGCCCCCCTGAGGGCTCACTTAATTATAATACTATCCTCCAGCTAGACCTTTTCTATATATGAGAAGGAAAATGGTCAGAAGTCCCATGTATACAGGTTTTCTTTGTCTTGAGAGAAAACGCCCTCTTACACATGAATTGTGAGCTTGTTCCTTCTATGCTGCCTATAACTTCCCTCAAGCCCTTGGGTTCAAACTGTCCCCCTTATCCAGGGCTGCCCAAACCTAGCCCACAGGAGCCTCCACAATCTCTGGTAACATCTCTGGCACCAGCAGCAGCTCCTACCCCAGTGGCTCCTAACCCAACCCTGGTGATCTCTAAGCTATATCCTTCCCTCCTTCCATTACAGGAAGTTCCTAATGGGGACTTGGGACCCACATGAGTCCATGTCCCTTTCCCCTCAAAGATTTAAGACAAATTAAATTAGACCTATCGAGCTTTACTGAAGATCCTAACAAGTACATAAATGTTTTCTAGAGTCCAACTTAATCTTTTGAAATTGCATGGAAAGATATTATGCTAATCCTGACTAGCACCCTTACTGACAATGAATGAAGTAGAGTAATTAAAAATGCCCAGGAATGGGAAGATGAATGTTATGCTAATAGCATGCAGGGGACATCTGACAGTGAATCATCCTGGTTACCTATAGGACTCTAGTCAGGGCCCATAGTTGATACTAATTAGGCACATGACAAAGACAGTGATGACTTGAAGAGAGTTCACTTTATCACTTGCATTAACAAAGACTGGAAAAAATCACAAGCTAAGCCCTTAGACTACTCCAAACTATTTGGAGTGATGCAAGAAAAGGAGGGAAATACAACACCTTTTCTGAAAAGGCTCAGGGAGGCATTGAAAAAACACACTTATTTGGACCCAGATTCCTCAGAGGGCCGACTTATTCTTAAAGGCAAATTTATCACTCAATCAGTTCAGATATTCGGAGGAAACTCTAAGTATTGGCCTTCAGCCCCGATGTGGATTTAGAGTGCCTCCTGAGAGCTGCCGTATCAGTGTTCTTTAATAAAGATCAGGAGGAATGTAAGGAAAAAGAGAGGAGGGATAAGAGAAAGGCAGAAGCTCTCATTATGGCCCTAGAGGAAGTTAACTTTAGGGCTGAAAAGGCAGAAGGACAAAAGCAAAAACCTGGAGCCTGTTTCTGTTGTGGCAAGGATGGACACTTTAAGGGACGATGCCCCCAAGGCAAGCAGAGGTCACCACCGAGGCCTCACACCCCTTGCAAAGGAGAGCACCCGAAGAGTAACTGGCCCCAGAGGCATAGGTTTCATGGGTCAGAAACTCAGACCTAGAATCAAGCCTGCCAGGGTCTGGAGCTTCCCACTTTGGCTTCTGTCCTCATCACAACACAGAAGCTTAGGGGTGACTCTAACTGTAGGAAGCCATCCTGTTACTTCCTGCTTGATACAGGAGCCAATTTCTCAGCCCTCCTCTCTAATCCAGGTCCTCCTTCTCCTGAGTCAGTTACTATACGTGGCATTTCTGGAAAGCCAATTACAAAATTCTTTATACAACTGTTGAGTTGTAAGTGGGATTCCATTATTTTTTCTCATATACCTTTCTGATAATACCAGAAAGCCCAACCCCCATCCTAGGAAGAGATATTCTATCTAAAATGCAAGTTTCAATTCATATGGAAATGGAACCTACAGAAAACTTATGCTTAACCCTGACAGAAGTAGAAATCAACGCTGAAATCTTGGCAACTGGAGGAAAGATAGGAAGAGTCATCTCAGCTCAACCAGTACAGATAACTACTAAACATACTAATAACTTTCCTCATCAAAAAAAAAAAAAACAAACCCTCTAAAGCCAGAGGCAAAACAGGGACTCATTCCCTTGATTGAAAGCCTCAAAGGGAAGGGACTCTCTATCAAATGTAACAGCCCTTGTAATAAACTTATTGTGGGAGTCCAAAAGCCTAATGGGGAATGGAGTCTAGTTCAGGACCTCCACCTCATTAATGACACTGTAATTCCATTACATCCTGTATGCCTAACCTTGATACTCTACTCTCCCAAATCCTGGAAACAGCCACTTATTTTACCATTTTAGATTTGAAGGATGCCTTTTTTTGCATACCCTTATCTCAAAGTTCACAATTTTGTCTGCTTTTAAGTATCCATCTGATCCCTACTCTATTAACTTGCACATTGTTACCTCAAGGATTTAGAGGTAGCTCTCACTGGTTCAGGCAGGCTTTAGCCAAAGACCTAGCTCTGCCTTTCGGGCAACTGAATCTATAAAACCCATTCAATATGTAGATGATATTCTCCTTTGTGTTGACACAGAGTTAAAGTGTAACCAAGCCCCCTGTGACCTTCTTAATTATCTAGCTCGATGTGGCTAGAAGATATCAAAATCAAAAGCTCAAATATGCCAACAAGAAGTGAAATATTTAGGACTCAAACTCTCCCATGGAGTTTGAGCCCTGGAAAAAGAAACAAATGGAACCTATCTTACGACACCCTCTCCCTAATACTCTTAGACAACTCCGTGGTTTCCTTGGCATAACTTGCTACTGCCAGATTTGGATTCCCGGATATGAAGAGCTGGCTTGACATTTATATAAGTTGCTAAAAGAAACTCCACAATCAGGACAAAAGTTATTACAATGGGAACCTGGAGAAATATATGTATTTGAGACTTTAAAACAGGCTCTTCTTCAGGCTTCTGCTCTCAATCTGCCTAAGGGAGACCAATTTAATCTTTTTTGTAACAGAGAGATCAGAAATAGTGCTGGGGGTTCTAACTGAGTCCAAAAGAAGCTCCCAACAACCTGTTTCTTATTTAAGCAAAGAGCTCAATTCTGTAGCCCAAGGATGGCCACATTGTCTACAAATAGTGGCCTCAGTAACTCTATTAATTCCTGAAGCTACTAAGTTAATTATAGGCCAAGATCTGACAGTCTATACTTCACATGATATCTCTGGAATTTTAAACTCTAAGGGAGGGCTATGTCTATCTGACAAACAGCTTCTCAGATACCAATCTCTGCTCTTAGAAAGTCCATAATTCAGCTAAAAACCTGCTCAGCCTTTAACCCAGCAACATTCCTTCCTGAGTCATTAGATAAGAAACAGGAACATGTTAGCCATCAAGTCCTAGCTTTAAATTGCTCAGCTATGGTGGACTTAAATGATAAGCCTTTAGAAAATCCTAATGAAACTATGTTTACAGATGGCAGCTCCTTTATGGAAAAAGGCGAATGTAAGGCAGGATACACAGTGGTCACATTATCTAAAATTTTATAAAGTAATCCCCTACCCTCTGGAACTATCACTCAATTAGCTGAATTTATTGCTTTAACCAAAGCCTTAGAGCTGGAGACTGACAAGAGAGTGAACACCTATACTGACTCTAAATATGCTCACTTAGTCCTTCATGCTCATGCTGCTGTCTGGAAGGAAAGAAACTTTAAAACCTCATATGGCAGTTCCATTAAATACTATTAAGAAATTATGCATTTCTTAGATGCAATTAAACTACCTAAAGAAATGTCAGTAATACACTGCCAAGGTCATCAAAGGGATGATTCTGACGTAACAGAGGGAAATAAGAGAGCCGACCCATAAGCAAAAAAAGGCAGCCATCCAGTCTTTTAATATTTAGGCTCCTCTCCTCTGGGATAAGATCCCCACTGACATAAAATCTCAGTATTTTTCTGAGTAACTTCAACACTCTTTCTTGTGGAGATGATACTCTACTCACCTCTGGATGACTTCAAACAGAAGATGAAAAACTTGTATTGCCCTCTAGCACCCGATGGAAAATTCTTAAAACTCTACATCAAACTTTCCATTTGGGAATGGAAAATACCTACCAACTTGCTAAGAGTCTTTTCAAGGGAAAGGGATTAATAAAAACTATAAGCAAGATTGTAAAAGGATGTGAACTTTGTCAAAAGAATAATGCTCGAAACAACCAGTCAGATTTCCCAGGTTTACAGCATACAGGAAGATATCCTGGAGAGGACTGACAGATAGACTTCACTCATATGCCAAAAGCCAAGGGACATTGATACCTACTGGTTTGGGTTGATACCTTTACTGGGTAGATAGAGAATTTCCCTTATAGAACAGAACAAGCAAAAGAAGTTGTTAAGACTTTAATACGTAAGATCATTCCTCTCTTTGGCCTGCCAAACAGAATTCAAAGTGACAGTGACCCTGACTTTTAGGCTACAATAACACAGTGCATCTCTCAGGCCAGAGGAATTGAGTTTCATTTACATTGTGCCTGGAGACTTCAGTCCTATGGGAGGGTAGAAAATGATAATGATATGATTAATAGACATTTACAAAAACGTTCACAAGAGACTCACCTTTCCTGGGCTTCATTAAAAACACAATACTATAGTGAAAATAAATATAGGCTGCTTTTCTAGCTCTCCTATATGTTTTCATGTAGGTGGATATTCCATTTTCCAGCATTAAATACTACTTTGGTGTCATTATATTAGTGGAAGCTGTTTATGGAACATTTCCTGACAGGTGACACCATCTAAAGGATAATTCACATTAATCAATATTAGCCCAAGGTCACCCATATAAATGTTGTTTTTGAGATAATATTTTTCAGTTACTTTTAATAACAAAGAAATGAGGTGTTTGTTTGTTTTTCCTCTAACTTTTAGATGCAATGAATATACCTAATAAATCTTCAGATCTCGCTCTGCAATTAGAATATCTTTTTTTTTTTTTTTTATAAATTTATTTATTTTACTTGGGGGCTAATTACTTTACAATATTGTAATAGTTTTTGCCATACATTGACAAGAATCAGCCATGGGTTTACATGTGTTCCCCTTCCCGAACCCCCCACCCACCTCCCTCCCCCTCCCATCCCTCTGGATCATCCCACTGCCCCGGCCCCGAGCCCTTGTCACATGCATCGAACATGGAATGGTGCTCTGTTTCACATATGACAATACACATGTCTCAATGCCATTCTCCCAGAACGTCCCACCCTCACCTTCTCCCTCAGAGTCCATACAATTGTTCCATGCATCTGTGTCTCTCATTCTGTCCCGCATATAGGGTTATCGTTAACATCTTTCAGATTCCATATATATGCATTAGTATACTGTATTGTTGTTTTTCTTTCTGGCTTACTTCACTCTGTATAATGGGCTCCAGTTTCATCCATCTCAGTAGAACCGGTTCAAATGTATTTTTTTTAATGGCTGAGTAATATTCCATTGTGTATATGTACCACAGCTTCCTTATCCATTCATCTGCTGATGGACATCTAGGTTGCTTCCATGTCCTGGCTATTGTAAACAGTGCTGCGATGAACATTGGGGTACACGTGTCTCTTTCAATTCTGGTTTCCTCGGTGTATATGCCCAGCAGTGGGATTGCTGGGTCATATGGCAGTTCTATTCCCAGTTTTTTAAGGAATCTCCACACTCTTCTCCATAGTGGCTGTACTAGTTTGCATTCCCACCAACAGTGTAAGAGGGTTCCCTTTTCTCCACACCCTCTCCAGCATTTATTGCTTGTAGACTTTTGGATAGCAGCCATTCTGACTGGTGTGAAATGATACCTCATTGTGGTTTTGATTTGCATTTCTCTAATAATGAGTGATGTTGAGCATCTTTTCATGTGTTTGTTAGCCATCTGTATGTCTTCTTTGGAGAAATGTCTGTTTAGTTCTTTGGCCCATTTTTTGATTGGGTCATTTATTTTTCGGGAATTCAGCTGCAGAAGTTGCTTGTATATTTTTGAGATTAATTGTTTGTCTGTTGCTTCATTTGCTATTATTTTCTCCCATTCTGAAGGCTGTCTTTTCACCTTGTTTATAGTTTCCTTTGTTGTGCAAAAGCTTTTAATTTTAATTAGGTCCCATTTGTTTATTTTTGCTTTTATTTCCAATATTCTGGGAGATGGGTCATGGAGGATCCCGCTGTGATTTATGTCGGAGAGTGTTTTGCCTATGTTTTCCTCTAGGAGTTTTATTGTTTCTGGTCTTACGTTTAGATCTTTAATCCATTTTGAGTTTATTTTTGTGTACGGTGTTAGGAAGTGTTCTAGTTTCATTCTTTTACAAGTGGTTGACCAGTTTTCCCAGCACCACTTGTTAAAGAGGTTGTCTTTTCTCCATTGTATATTCTTGCCTCCTTTGTCGAAGATAAGGTGTCCATATGTGCGTGGGTTTATCTCTGGGCTTTCTATTTTGTTCCATTGATCTATATTTCTATCTTTGTGCCAGTACCATACTGTCTTGATGACTGTGGCTTTGTAGTAGAGTCTGAAGTCAGGCAGGTTGATTCCTCCAGTTCCATTCTTCTTCCTCAAGATTGCTTTGGCTATTCGAGGTTTCTTATATTTCCATACAAATTGTGAGATGATTTGTTCTAGTTCTGTGAAAAATACCATTGGTAGCTTGATAGGGATTGCATTGAATCTGTAGATTG
This sequence comes from Giraffa tippelskirchi, assembly GCF_054371585.1. Taxonomy (NCBI): domain Eukaryota; kingdom Metazoa; phylum Chordata; class Mammalia; order Artiodactyla; family Giraffidae; genus Giraffa; species Giraffa tippelskirchi. The sequence goes on from NC_137289.1 coordinate 69,798,911, forward strand.
CTTTGGGTAGAATACTCATTTTCACTATATTAATTCTTCCAATCCATGAACACGGTATATTTCTCCATCTGTTTGTGTCCTCTTTGATTTCTTTCATCAGTGTTTTATAGTTTTCTATATATAAGTCTTTTGTTTCTTTAGGTAGATATATTCCTAAGTATTTTATTCTTTTTGATGCAATGGTGAATGGTATTGTTTCCTTAATTTCTCTTTCTGTTTTCTCATTATTGGAGTATAGGAATGCAAGGGATTTCTGTGTGTTAATTTTATATCCTGCAACTTTACTATATTCATTGATCAACTCTAGTAATTTTCTAGTAGAGTCTTTAGGGTTTTCTATGTAGAGGATCATGTCATCTGCAAACAGTGAGAGTTTTACTTCTTCTTTTCCTATCTGTATTCCTTTTATTTCTTTTTCAGCTCTGATTGCTGTGGCCAAAACTTCCAAAACTATGTTGAATAGTAGTGGTGAAAGTGGGCATCCTTGCCTTGTTCCTGACTTTAGGGGAAATGCTTTCAATTTTTCACCATTGAGGATAATGTTTGCTGTGGGTTTGTCATATATAGCTTTTATTATGTTGAGATATGTTCCTTCTATTCCTGCTTTCTGGAGGGTTTTAATCATAAATGGATGCTGAATTTTGTCAAAGGCTTTTTCTGCATCTATTGAGATAACCATATGGTTTTTTTCTTTCAATTTGTTAATGTGGTGTATTACATTGATTGATTTGCGGATGTTAAAAAAACCTTGCATTCCTGGGATAAAGCCCACTTGGTCATGATGTATGATCTTTTTAATATGATGTTGGATTCTGTTTGCTAGAATTTTATTAAGGATTTTTGCATCTATGTTCATCAGTGATATTGGCCTGTAGTTTTCCTTTTTTGTGACATCTTTGTCTAGTTTTGGAATTAGGGTGATGGTGGCCTCATAGAATGAGTTTGGAAGTTTACCATCTTCTGCAATTTTCTGGAAGAGTTTGAGCAGGATAGGTGTTAGCTCTTCTCTAAATTTTTGGTAGAATTCCGCTGTGAAGCCGTCTGGTCCTGGGCTTTTGTTTGCTGGAAGATTTCTGATTACACTTTCGATTTCCGTGCTTGTGATGGGTCTGTTAAGATCTTCTATTTCTTCCTGGTTCAGTTTTGGAAAGTTATACTTTTCTAAGAATTTGTCCATTTCTTCCAAGTTGTCCATTTTATTGGCATATAGCTGTTGGTAGTAGTCTCTTATGATCCTTTGTATTTCTGTGGAATCTGTTGTGATCTCTCCATTTTCATTTCTAATTTTGTTGATCTGATTCTTCTCCCTTTGTTTCTTGATGAGTCTGGCTAATGGCTTATCAATTTTGTTTATCTTCTCGAAAAACCAGCTTTTAGTTTTGTTGATTTTTGCTATGGTCTCTTTTGTTTCTTTTGCATTTATTTCTGCCCTAATTTTTAAGATTTCTTTCCTTCTACTGACCCTGGGGTTTTTCATTTCTTCCTTCTCTAGTTGCTTTAGGTGTAGAGTTAGTTGATTTATTTGATTTTTTTCTTGTTTCTTGAGGTACGCCTGTATTGCTATGAACCTTCCCCTTAGTATTGCTTTTACAGTGTCCCATAGGTTTTGGGTTGTTGTGTTTTCATTTTCATTCGTTTCTATGCATAATTTTATTTCTTTTTTGATTTCTTCTGTGATTTGTTGGTTATTCAGAAGCGTGTTGTTTAGCCTCCATATGTTGGAACTTTTAATAGTTTTTTTCCTGTAATTGAGGTCTAATCTTACTGCATTGTGGTCAGAGAAGATGGCTGGGATGATTTCAATTTTTTTGAATTTACCAAGGCTAGATTTATGGCCCAGGATGTGATCTATCCTGGAGAAAGTTCCATGTGCACTTGAGAAAAAGGTAAAATTGATTGTTTTGGGGTGGAAACTCCTGTAAATATCAATTAAATCTAATTTGTCTATTGTATCATTTAAAGTTTGTGTTTCCTTGTTAATTTTCTGTTTAGTTGATCTATCCATATGCGTGAGTGGAGTATTAAAGTCTCCCACTATTATTGTGTTATTGTTAATTTCCCCTTTCATACTTGTTAGTTTTTGCCTTATATATTGTGGTGCTCCTATGTTGGGTGCATATATATTTATGATTGTTACGTCTTCTTCTTGAATTGATCCTTTGATCTTTATGTAGTGTCCTTCTTTGTCCCTTTTCACATCCTTTATTTTAAAGTCTATTTTATCTGAAATGAGTATTGCGACTCCTGCTTTCTTTTGGTCTCCGTTTGCATGGAATATGTTTTTCCATCCTTTCACTTTCAGCCTGTGTGTGTCCCTAGTTTTGAGGTGGGTCTCTTGTAGACAGCATATATAGGGGTCTTGTTTTTGTATCCATTCAGCAACCCTTTGCCTTTTGGTTGGGGCATTCAACCCATTTACATTTAAGGTAATTATTGATAAGTATGATCCCGTTGCCATTTACTTTGTTGTTTTGAGTTCGTGTTGAAACATCCTTTCTGTGTTTCCTGTTTAGAGAAGATCCTTTAGCATTTGCTGGAGAGCTGGTTTGGTGGTGCTGAATTCCCTCAGCTCTTGCTTGTCTGTAAAGCTTTTGAATTCTCCTTCATATCTGAATGAGATCCTTGCTGGGTACAGTAATCTGGGTTGTAGATTATTCTCTTTCATTACTTTAAGTATGTCCTGCCATTCCCTTCTAGCCTGAAGGGTTTCTATTGAAAGATCAGCTGTTATCCTTATGGGGATCCCCTTGTGTGTTATTTGTTGTTTTTCCCTTGCTGCTTTTAATATTTGTTCTTTGTGTTTGATCTTTGTTAATTTGATTAATATGTGTCTTGGGGTGTTTCGCCTTGGGTTTATCCTGTTTGGAACTCTCTGGGTTTCTTGGACTTCTGTGACTATTTCTTTCCTCAATTTAGGGAAATTCTCAACTATTATCTCCTCGAGTATTTTTTCATGGCCTTTCCTTTTATCTTCTTCTTCTGGGACTCCTATGATTCGAATGTTGGGGCGTTTCATATTGTCCCAGAGGTCCCGGAGGTTTTCCTCATTTCTTTTGATTCTTTTTTCTTTTTTCCTCTCTGCTTCGTTTATTTCCATCATTCTATCTTCTACCTCACTTATCCTATCTTCTGCCTCCGTTATTCTACTGTTGGTTCCCTCCAGAGTGTCTTTTATCTCCTTTATTTCATTATTCATTCTATATTGATTCCTTTTTATTTCTTCTAAGTCCTTGATAAACATTTCTTGCATCTTCTCAATCTTTGTCTCCAGGCTATTTATCTGTAACTCCATTTTGCTTTCAAGATTTTGGATCATTTTTATTATCCTTATTCTAAATTCTTTTTCGGATAGATTCCCTATCTCCTCCTCTTTTGTTTGGCTTTGTGGGCATTTCTCATTTTCCTTTACTTGCTGAGTATTTCTCTGCCTTTTCATCTTGTTTAGATTGCTGTGTTAGGCGTGGCCCTTCTGTATTCTGGTAGTATGAAGTTCCTCTTTGTTGTGGAGGTTCCTCACTGCGGTTGGGGTTGGACAGGTGGCTTGTCAAGGTTTCCTGGTTGGGGGAGCTTGTGTCGGTGTTCTGGTGGGTGGAGCTGGATTTCTGCTCTCTTGAGTGTAATGGAGTGACCAGTATTAATTTTTGAGATGTCTATGGATTTGGTGTGCCTCTGGGCAGCCTGTATATTGATGCTCAGGTCTATGTTCCTGCGTTGCTGGAGAATTTGCGTGGTATGTCTTGCTCTGGAACTTATTATCTCTTGGGTGGAGCTTGGTTTCAGTGAATTTATGGAGGCTATTGGATGGTCTCTTATTAATTAATGTTTCCCCTGGCTTTCAGTCTTATTCTTGCAGTAGCCTCAAGACTTCTCCTTCCATACAGCCTCAATAATAAAACTTTTAGGTTAATGGTGAAAAGATTCTCCACAGTGAGGGATACCCAGAAAGGTTCACTGAGTTACATGGAGAGATGAGGTGGGGGGGGGTGGGTTGAAGTGACCAGGAGGGGAAGAGGGGAATTCAAATGTGGAGAGAGCAATCTAGCCAGTAAGCACTTCCCTCTGTGCTTTCCACAGTTTGGAACCCTCAGAGTGATTCACAGAGATACATAGAGAGGGGGGAGGAAGGTAACAGAGGTGAGCATGAGTAGAAAGGGAGGAATTAAGAGGGGAGAGAGAGATCTGGGCAGTATCCTGTTCCTGAATTGTTCTCCGGTACCCAGAACACCCTCAGAGATTCACAGAATTGGGTTGAGAAGAGAAGGAGGAGGGTGGGAGATAGAGGTTCCCTGGGGGAGAAGAAAGAGCATCAATAGGGGGAGAGAGTGATCAGGCCAGTAATCACACTCCTGAGTAAAAATGGGTCCTAAAGATTGGGTTCTTAAATGTACAAAGTTGATATCAAATATGTAAAACACAGATTAAAAATCTAGAGTAGAGGTTAGACTCTTTTAAAACTTACAATCTAAAAAAAAAAAAAAAAAAGAAAAAAGGGAACAGTGTAAAAAGAAAAAAAAACAGTAAAACAGTAAAAAAAGAAACAGTAAAAAAATGTAGAACAGGAAAAAAACATTAAAAAAAAAACACAAAAGGTATAAGATATATGTATGTAGTTTGCTTCAAAAATAGGGTTTTTTTTTTTTTGCAAGTTAATAGTGTGTTATGAAAATGAAAGTTAAAGGTGTAATAGAGGACTTGAAGAAAAAGGAAAGAAGAGAAAAAAAAATTTTTTTAATTAAAAAAAAAATTTAAAAAAAAATTAAAAAAAAAACTAATAGTAAAAAATATATATATCCCAGACTTTCTCTGGAGCTGTTGTGAGCAGTGTGGGATCTGCTCAGTTTTAGATAGATCCTTATTCCTGCTTATACTTTTCAAGATCTGTAGGTCCTTTTTAATGCAGTCGGTATTAGCTACAGGGATCTTAATCTGTTGGCCTGTCCCTTCCAAAGCACTTCCCTCTGTTTATTTGGCTTCTGTTTGGAGATCTCTTCAGTATCTAATTTCCGCCCTGCAACAAAGCGGTGGAGGTGATCTCTTTAGGTTCGCTTGTTCAATCGTGCTGTGGGGAGGAAGGAACACTGCAATTCTGGCGTGTGTGTGGTAAGCTCGCAGTGTCTCAGCCGCACTGGGTTCGCCCCCGCTCACGGCGTGTGTGCTTTCCCCGTCTACCCTGCTCAGGCTTCAGGTTACTCGGCCGGGGAGCGGGCCCTGAGCTGCGTGCACTTCCCAGGACTAAGCCGCTCAGGTTCAGGCTCCCGGTTACTCCACAAAGGCGCAGACTCGATTTTGCCCGCGGCTTGTGCCGTTCCCGGTCGGAGCTGCCCAGGCGGCCAGGAGTTTGGCGAGGGCGCTGTCCCCTGTTGGGGCGGTGCGGCTTATCACCTCCCTGGTCCCCGCCTCGGTTTACGGGCGCGCCCGGCTCCGGTGTGCTTTGTGTCGGTTCTGGGGAGCTGGTCTCTGGCTGCGACCCTCCCGGCGGCTGTCGACCCTCCGGGATCTCAGGCAGTCTTTGCTTAAAAACTGGGAGCCTGTTTGCAGTTTGGTAGGGGGTGCCCTCTCTGGAGCCGAGTTTGCCCCTTTCCGGCTCTAGCGGGCCCCGCCTGCCCGCTGTGTCCGGCGGGGGATGGCGCAGTCCGCAGCCGGCTAGCTCTCCTCTGGTATCGCTCAGTCCTTTGTTCTGTGAGCGGGCCGGCAGTGCCTTAGAGTTGGGCTTTTCGCGGGATAGTTCTCTCTCTCTCTCGCTGTCCCACAGTTTAGGTTACTATCTCACGTTAGCTCCCTCAGATTGCCCTCGGGGCACTCGGGCCCGGTCCTTACCCTAGGCAATGCCGCCCGCTCCTCTCCGTTCAGCCCCCACTTGCTGGTGGCGGATCTAGAATATCTTTTAAACTAACACATACTTTCTAACTTCCATCTACATTGCTCTGAATTTTTGAAAAATGGGGAAAAATGAATTACATCATTATTTGGGTTTTTTTATGCAGCTGTAGACTGTCTTTTAAATTGTACTTGCATATTTGTAATTTCCTGTGAACTAGGAAAATAATGATCATTTTCCATTATTGCTGATATAATCACCAGCAGTTAATCAGCTCACCAGCCTTCTTCAGGGTGATAACAGAATAAATTAATCTGGAGGTGTGTGCTGCTTGATGCTTTTTAATAATAGTCTACTAACCACAGATGACAAGGATTAACTTGCTACAGAAATAATGAATCCATTAATATGGGCTCATTAGCCCTGAAGGAAGTTCTGTGTATGTATATTTGTGGGGCCATGCTTTTGATCATTGGTTTAATAAAATAATGGCCAGAAAAATCTATTATAGTCTTCTTAAAATAAGCAGGTATCTAATTATAGTTAAGTCTTAGTAGATGAGTATTGATTGAGCATATACATTTTTAAGAGTGTGAATGGAAAGAAATTACGATAATTTCAACACTTTATGGAGATTTTAAGATGGAGCCAGATTTAAAGTGCTGTAGTCAAATACAGGAATTCAATGGTGAAGAAGTGACTTGAAGTGTCAAATGTCTGATACATTCAAAAGAAGGCTATTCATGTTAATGTTTGGCAAAACAAATACAATATTGTAAAATTAAAAAATAGAAAATAAACTAATTTAAAAAAAAAGAAAAGACTATTTTCCACATCAACATATCCCTTCTCGTGCCAAGCTTTGGGCCAGGTGAGCTCCATATAAAACTCTGCTTTAAAAAAATCTCATCAACTCATTCAAATTGAAGGATGCCAACCTCACTACTTTGTCTCTCCCAAGGGACATTTGCAGTTGAAAAGTTGCTTATAAGCATTAGGTGATATTTGACCCAAGGAATAAATGTATTGATTATAACTCCAGAAATCAGTGATAGCAGAAACATTCCTAGAAAGAGGTCATGATCAGTGTAAAGGGTCCATATATTGCCCGCTTTTTATCTTAATAATTTAGATAAGCGATTTTTTTTTCTAGACAGCCCCATACATCCTAAATAACCTTGTACATTTTAATTTGATATACTGCATAATGTAAAAGCGCTTATATAGACGAAAGAAAGTATCATAAGAAACTGCCAGACACCACACAAGTGAAGAGATTATTATCATATTGTATGCATATCTTTGGTCTTTTGGTACAGCATGCGGTATTACTTCCTTATCCCCCAATATGTGTGTCTCATAAGCTATTAAGAATTGATCTCAGATATATATTAAGGCCTCCCAGGGCACAGAGAGCATTTTGAATTTGGCATGCCTTAATGACACTTTTGAGACCAAGAATTTTAGTGTCTCTTTGATGTATGTGGAGTGGGTGGGGTTGGTGAAGGAGCAGTATTACCTGTGCTATTAATTGTATACCACAAAGATATCTTCTCATTCTAACATAAGTATTAGTAGTTAATTATTTTAGTGCTTACTCTGCTTTAGGCACTGTGATAAATACACATTTACCTCAAGCAACTCTTCCATCAAACCCTTTGAGTCGGGGCTATTGAATACCAGTTTCACAGAAGGGCAAACTGAACTTCACAGAAGTCGGGTAGTATACCAAGGATCACACAACTGGTGAGTGGTGGATCTGAGATGAAAACCCAAGTATGTCTAATGTCAGAGTCTCCACAATTAATGAATATACTAAATGGTGTCCACTGATGGTAAATAATGAGATATTTCATGCTACTAGAAAGAGCTAATATTTATGGAGTACTTACAATGTTCTAGTCACTATTCTGGACACTTAACTTAATTCTGGCAGTAGCTGAATGATGTTGCTATTATTTTAATTAATATTTTATAAGTGAAAATATTGAAATTTAGACAGGTTAACATTTCAAAGTCTAGTGAAGTGGTAACCCACTCCAATACTCTTGCCTGGAAAATCCCATGGACGGAGGAACCTGGCAGGCTACAGTCCATGGAGTCGTAAAGAGTCGGACACGACTGAGCGACTTTACTCACTCACTAATAAACATGGAGTTGAATTTACCACTGGATTTTTCAATTCCAGAAGCCTAACTTTAACAATTATATATATTTCTCCATCATAAAATACAGTCCAGCATCTGTAGATACCATGATGAAATCACAAGCAGAGTTCTATTTTGGCTTATATATCATTTACTTTTAAAAATGTATGGGCAATTTACTCTCCTTGTGTTTTTATGGCAAAAATAATAATAATAATGACATTGAATACTAACTCACTGGGCTTCCCAATACTAAAGTATCTGCCTGCCATTGCAGGAGATGCAAGAGACACAGGTTTGATACCTGAGTCGGGAAGATTCCCTGGAGGAAGAAAAGACTTCCCACTCCAGTATTCTTCCTGGGGTAATCCCACGGACAGAGAAGCCTGTCTGGCTACAGGCCATGGGGTCTCAAAGAGTCGGACAGGACTGAGCTACTAAACACACAAGCACCAATTCACTAATTTTCAGTAACTGTCCCTTTCCAATAGTATAGATTATTTATTCATACAAATGTTTATTTAGTACCCACTCTGCTGCAAGTGTATTCCCTGATAGCTCAGTTGGTAAACAATCTGTCTGCAAAGCAGGAGACCCCGATTCGATTTCTGGGCCAGGAAGATCTGCTGGAGAAGGGATAGGCTACCCACTCCAGTACTCTTGGGCTTCCCTTGTGGCTCAGCTGGTAAAGAATTCGCCTGCAATGTGGGAGACCTGGGTTCGATCCCTGAGTTGGGAAGATCCCCTGGAGAAGGAAACAGCTACCCACTCCAGTATCCTGGCCCCAAAGAATTCCATGGACTGTATAGTCCATGGGGTCGCAAAGAGTCAGACAGATAGAATGACTTTCACTGCTGAAAGTACTGTTTTGGAATCAGAGAAAAAGTGGCCGTAAATTCTTCCTCTTGGATAGATTAAATTCTTGTCATGGATACATAGGCAATAAACAAAGAAAAAAATGAAAATATCAGTTCAGTTCAGTTCAGTCGCTCAATCGTGTCCGACTCTTTGCGACCCCATGGATTGCAGCACACCAGGCCTCTCTGTCCATCACCAACTCCCGAAGTCTACCCAAACCCATGTCCATCGAGTCGGTGATGCCATCCAACCATCTCATCCTCTGTCATCCCCTTCTCCTCCTGCCCCCAATCCTACCCAGCATCAGGGTCTTTTCCAATGAGTCAACCCTTCGCATGAGGTGGCCAAAGTATTGGAGTTTCAGCTTCAACATCAGACCTTCCAATGAACACCCAGGATTGATCTCTCTTAGGATGGATTGATTGGATCTCCTTGCAGTCCAAGGGACTCTCAAGAGCCTTCTCCAACACCACAGTTCAAAAGCATCAATTCTTTGGCGCTCAGCTTTCTTCACCGTCCATCTCTCACAACCATACATGACAACTGGAAAAACCATAGCATTGACTAGACGTACTTTTGTTGGCAAAGTAATGTCTCTGCTTTTAAATATGCTATCTAGGTTGGCCATAACCTTCCTTCCAAGGAGTAAGCGTCTTTTAATTTCATGGCTGCAATCACCATCAGCACTTATTTTGGAGCCCAAAAAAATAAAGTCAGCCACTGTTTCCACTGTTTCCCCATCTATTTCCCATGAAGTGATGGGACCAGATGCCATGATCTTAGTTTTCTGAACGTTGAGCTTTAAGCCAACTTTTTCACTCTCCTCTTTCACCTTTATCAAGAGGCTCTTTAGTTCTTCTTCACTTTCTGCCATAAGGGTGGTGTCATCCGCATATCTGAGGTTATTGATATTTCTCCTGGAAATCTTGATTTCAGCTTGTGTTTCTTCCAGCCCAGTGTTTCTCATGATGTACTCTCCATATAAGTTAAATAAGCAGGGTGACACTATACAGCCTTGACATACTCCTTTTCCTATTTGGAGCCAGTCTATTGTTCCATGTCCAGTTCTAACTGTTGTGTCCTGATCTGCATACAGGTTTCTCAAGAGGCAGGTCAGATCAGCAGGAGATCAAACCAGTCCACCCCAGAGGAAATCAACCCTGACTATTCATTGGAAGGACTGATGCTGAAGCTCAAGAAAAAAAAAAAAAAGAGGCATGTCAGGTGGGCTGGTATCCCATCTCTTTCAGAATTTCCCACGGTTTATTGTGATCCACACAGTCAAAGGCTTTGGCATAGTCAATAAAGCAGAAATAGATCTTTTTCTGGAACTCTCTTGCTTTTCCGAGGACCCAGTGGATGTTGGCAATTTCTTCTCTTGTTCCTCTGCCTTTTCTAAAACCAACTTGAACATCTGGAAGTTCACTGTTCACGTATTGCTGAAGCCTGACTTGGAGAATTTTTAGCATAACTTTACTAGCATGTGAGATGAGTGCAATTGTGCAGTAGTTTGAGCATTCTTTGGCATTGCCTTTCTTTGGAATTGGAATGAAAACTGACCTTTTCCAGTCCTGCGGCCACTGCTGAGTTTTCCAAAGTTGCTGGCATATCGAGTGCAGCACTTTCACAGCATTACCTTTGAGGATTTGAAATATCTCAACTGGAATTCCATCACCTCCACTAGCTTTGTTCGTAGTGATGTTTTCTAAGGCCCACTTGACTTCACATTCCATGATGTCTGGCTCTAGGTGAGTGATCACACCATTGTGATTATCTGGGTCGTAAAGATCTTTTTTGTACAGTTCTCTTCCTGTATTACAAATACATGAAGCAACTTCACTGAGCTGAGGGGTGAGGGAAAAAGTGTTGACCTAAGTAATGTTAGCAATAAGTGAAGTCTGTTAAATTAAAGGCAAATAAACAAGAGTTAAGTACTATACACAAGTGGTTAAAGTTGTTTCCCTTGGAAATAGGGGTTAGCAATTCTGATAACACTGTACATATATAAGGAAATTGGGCAATTGAGCTGGTGGAAGCCAAGTTTTTCATTGTTGAAACAGGAGGAAACATATAAAGAAGAGGGAAGCCTAGAAATACTCATGTGTCAATGGATTAGAGTTGGAGCCATCAATATGAGCTCATGTTTAGGTTATAAAACATATGGTTACTTATGCAAATATTTATAAATTATATGGATATGTGTATATACAAGGGTTAGTGTAAAAACATATATTTCCTTGCATCTTGTAATACTATAAAGTAAGAAAGAATAAAAAGAAAAAAAATCACACAAACAAAAACTCCAAATCCTTAGATTTATGAAGATCTGTTAAAGGGATACAAGACTCAGTTGAAAGAGTTCTCACTGGCCAAATCTGAGACAACTTGAGAAACAAAATAAAGATGTATTGAATTATAACCAAAAGTATAAAACAAATACCAAAGAGTTCATACTGATATGAGCAAATAAATAAATAAATAGGAGATAATAGGCAAGTATCAGTTGTTGGAGAATTTCAAATAATTTACTTCCCCTTCAAGAAAGTAGAAGATAGTATAACACTCCACTCTTTAAATGTAGCCTGCAAATAATAACTTTCCTCCAAAGAAGATGTAATCAGTTCAGTTCAGTTCAGTCACTCTGTAGTGTCCAACTCTTTGTGACCCCGTGGACTGCAGCACGCCAAGCTTCCCTGTCCATCCTGAACTCCCAGAGATTGCTCAAACTCATGTTCATCAAGTCAGTGAGGGATAAAAAAAGACTGCTGTATAATGGATAAACTGAATAAACATTACTTCCGCTAGGGGGTCCGGAGAAGGCAATAGCAACCCACTCCAGTACTCTTGCCTGGAAAATCCCATGGACAAAGGAGCCTGGTAGGCTGCAGTCCATGGGATTGCTAGGAGTCAGACACAACTGAGTGACTTCACTTTCACTTTTCACTTTCATGCATTGGAGAAGGAAATGGCAACCCACTTCAGTATTCTTGACTGGAGAATCCCAGGGACAGTGCAGGCTGGTGGTCTGCCATCTATGGGGTCGCACAGAGTTGGACATGACTGAAGTGACTTAGCAGTAGCAGTACGGGGTCAGGGTAAACATCAACAGTGGTAAACCATGTTGATAGTATGTTCCCTTTATATGATGTGATGAGAATAACACTTTATTTCTGTGGTTTTCCTCAACTGAAGGTCACTGTACAAATCTCCTGACAGTATGCCTCAAAACATTCCAGGTCATCAAAGGAATCTGAGGAATTGCCACAAACAATGACAGTTAAACTTAATGTGACATCCTGGACGAGATAAACCACATTAACAAAACTGAGGAAGTCTGAATAAAGTATAAAAATTAGCTAATAATAATATATCAATAATGTTTCAATAGATCCTCTCAAATAGAATTCTTGAAGGATAAAATGATGACACTAAATAAATAGTTGAAAAATAGCTACAATTTTTTTCAGAACTGAGAAAAGACATGAGCCCTTAGACTCAAATAAGTGAGATAACTTAAGATAAACATACATTTGGTCATATAATATTGAAACAGCAATGTAAGCTAATTGTAAAATATAGATTACTAACAAACCAAACAAAAATTAATCTAAAATAGATGGCTATATTTCAAAAACTGAAGAAAGTTATTTGATAAAATTTAATACCCATTCATAATAGAATATTTTGTAAACTAGAAATAGAAATGAACATTGCCTTCATGACAAAAAGTATCATATAAAGTACCAGCTAAGATAGATTTTAAAGCCAGATTACACTGGAGTTCTGTCTCTGTTTCTGAAAGGCTATGTATAACTTGAATCTTCTTTTTATTTCAGAAATAATAATATTTACCCATGAAATTTGATGAAAGAGATAAGGATATATGAAAAATGCTTAAAATATTTTCCTTCACATAGAAATAATCGAATTAATATTTTTGATGTTATTATTATTGTTATTAATGAGATGAGTTAGAAATAAGAACAGGTTTTCCTCTGTTACCTAAAAGTGATAAGTTATACAAGCCAACAAGGGCTTTCCTGATACCTTACCTCGTAAAAAATCCGCCTGCAATGCAGGAGACCCTGGTTTGATTCCTGGGTCAGGAAGATCCATTGGAGAATGGATAGGCTACCCACTCCAGTATTCTTGGGCTTCCCTTGTGGCTCAGCTGGTAAAGAATCCGCCTGCAATGTGGGAGAACTGGGTTGAAGGAAAAGCTACCCACTCCAGTATTCTGACCTGGAGAATTCCATGGACTCTACAGTCCATGGGGTAGCAAAGAGTAGGACATGACTGAGCAACTTTCACTTTCACTTTAGCACAAGTAAGCACCAGTAAGGCAAAATTTACTATGTATAGCTAACATCCAATCAAAAATATCTAGACATGCAAAGAAACAAGACACTATAACCCATGATAAAGATATTAATTAGTCAATTGAAACTGATCAGGATCTGGCACAGATTTTAGAATAATCAGGGAAGGACATTAAAGTAAATGTCATAAGATATAGGGACCAAAAGGCGACATATAAGGCTTCTGAACTCCCCTCCTCCAATGAAGACACAAAATATACTGCTACACATAGAGAAAATACCTCTGAAAGAAAACCAGAAACTAGCTGAGTGTGTCCTACACATCAGACAAATGAGAAAGTACATACATCTAAATGGGCAGGAAAGACTGGGACACACTCACTCTAGAAACCCCACCCTTGTAAAGCACCGTACACACAGGAGGGAACCCTCAGCTCATAGTTTCTCACACTCAACTCCCAGTTTCTCCATGATACATGAAGGATTTTGTACTCCACATTTAGCACCCTACTTTTAAGCCTCCCATCCAGTAGATGGGCCCCCCAAACACCTAGCCCTGGGGTTAATAAATCTTGATTAATGAGATCTACAAGACTATAATTAAAAACAAGCAGTTGTTAATGGGAAGATGTCACTTTCTTCAGCTATCTTCTTAGGGCTCAGTACAGAGAGAGTAGGCAAAAATGCCCATCTCCCAGTCGTTCCTTGAGATGTTCCTCTGTACATTTTGAAAGCTGATGACTGAAGATCAGATTTCTAATTTAGCATTAACCTAGAAACTGGCTGTGATTTTCTTTAGAGATGGGGGAAGCTGGATGAGATGTTCCATGTATTCCCCCTCTAGACCACTCCCAGGCACTAATGTCTCCTTGGAAGGAGCTTATACACATGTCTGGTGCCCTATATTTTGCATCTGTTGCACAAGTAACGGGCCTCTGGATTACCTGGATTCCTTCACCAGTAGGATTTGCATTGACAAGTCCCACAGAACTGTAACAAATAAAGGAGCAGTTTGAATAAAAAATAAACAATCAGAGGAACAAATAACAAATAAACAGGCAGAGGAACACCTCTCCCCAATGGTTTTGGCACCAGACACAGAGTAGATGGTACAGGCAAAAGTACCCGTCTCCAAATTTCTCCATCAAAAAGGCTTAACTACATACTTCCTAAGCTGCTCCCTGGAGGCCTGGCTTCCAATCAGCCACCTCAATATGTAAGGCAAATGCTAACACATATGAAAGGGGAAATTAACAGTAACACAATAATACTGGGAGAATTTAATACCCCACTCACACTTACGGATAGATCAACTAAACTGAAAATTAGCAAGGAAACACAAACTTTATTTTTTTATATTAATTTTATTTATTTATTTTTTAAATTTATTTATTTTAGTTGGGGGCTAATTGCTCTACAATATTGTAGTGGTTTTTGCCATACATTGACATGAATCAACCATGGGTTTACATGTGTTCCCCATGCTGAACCCCCCTCCCACCTCCATCCCTATCCCATCCCTCTGGGTCATCCCATTGCCCCGGGCCTGATCATTTGCCTCATGCATCGAAACTGGAATGGTGTTCTGTTTCACATATGATAATATACATGTTTCAATGCTATTCTCTCAGAAAGTCCCTCCCTCACCTTCTGCCTCAGAGTCCATAAAACTGTTCTATGCATCTGTGTCTCTTATTCTGTCTCATATATAGGGTTAGCATTACCATCTGTCAAATTCCATATATAGGCATTCAGTTCAGTTCAGTCACTCAGTCGCGTCCGACTCTTTGCGACCCCATGAATTGCAGCACGCCATGCCTCCCTGTCCATCACCAAGTCCCGGAATTGACCCAAACCCATGTCCATCGAGTCGGTGATGCCATCCAGCCATCTCATCCTCTGTCGTCCCCTTCTCCTCCTGTCCTCAAACCTTCCCAGCATCAGGGTCTTTTCCAATGAGTCAACACTTCGCATGAGGTGGCCAAAGTATTGGAGTTTCAGCTTCAACATCAGTCCTTCCAAGGAACACCCAGGACTGATCCCCTTTAGGATGGACTGGTTGGATCTCCTTGCAGTCCAAGGGACTCTCAAGAGTCTTCTCCAACATCAGAGTTCAAAAGCATCAATTCTGCGACACTCAGCTTTCTCCACCGTCCAACTCTCACATCCATACATGACCATTGGAAAAACCATAGCCTTGACTAGACAGACCTTTGTTGGCAAACGAATGTCTCTGCTTTTAAATATGCTACCTAGGCTGGTCATAACCTTCCTTCCAAGGAGTAAGCGTCTTTTAATTTCATGGCTGCAATCACCATCAGCAGTGATTTTGAAGCCCCCCCAAAAATAAAGTCTGATACTGTTTCCACTGTTTCTCCATCTATTTCCCATGAAGTGATGGGACCAGATGCCATGATCTTAGTTTTCTGAACGCAGAGCTTTAAGCCAACTTTTTCTCTATCCTCTTTCACTTTCATCAAGAGGCTCTTTAGTTCTTCTTCAGTTTCTGCCATAAGGGTGGTGTCATCTGAATATCTGAGGTTATTGATATTTCTCCTGGAAATCTTGATTCCAGCTTGTGTGTCTTCCAGCCCAATGTTTCTCATGATGTACTCTGCATATAAGTTAAATAAGCAAGGTGACAATATACAGCCTTGAAATACTCCTTTTCCTGTTTTGAACCAGTCTGTTGTCCCTTGTCCAGTTCTAACTGTTGCTTCCTGACCTGCATACAGGTTTCTCAAGAGACAGGTCAGATGGTCTGGTATTCCCTTCTCTTTCAGAATATTCAACAGTTTATTGTGATTCACACAGTCAAGGGCTTTGGCATAGTCAATAAAGCAGAAATAGATGTTTTTTCTGGAACTCTCTTGCTTTTTTGATGATCCACCGAATGTTGGCAATTTGATCTCTGTTTCCTGTGCCTTTTCTAAAACCACCTTGAACATCTGGAAGTTAACGGTTCACGTATTTCTGAAGCCTGACTTGGAGAAATTTGACCATTACTTTACTAGCGTTTGAGATGAGTGCAGTTGTGCAGTAGTTTGAGCTTTCTTTGATATTGCCTTTCTTTGGGATTGGAATGAAAATATATGCATTGGTATACTGTATTGTTGTTTTTCTTTCTGGCTTACTTCACTCTGTATAATGGGCTCCAGTTTCATCCATCTCAATAGAACTGCTTCAAATGTGTTATTTTTTAATGGCTGAGTAATATTCCATTGTGTATATGTACCACAGTTTCCTCATCCATTCATCTGCTTATGGGCATCTAAGCTGCTTCCATGCCCTGGCTATTATAAACAGTGCTGTGATGAACATTGAGGTACACATGTCTATTTCAATTCTGGTTTCCTCGGTATGTATGCCCAGCAGTGGGATTGCTGGGTCATATGGCAGTTCTATTCCCAGTTTTTTAAGGAATCTCCACACTGTTCTCCATAGTGGCTGTACTAGTTTGCATTCCCACCAACAGTGTAAGAGGGTTCCCTTTTCTCCACACCCCCTCCAGCATTTATTGCTTGTAGACTTTTGGATAGCAGCCATTCTGACTGGCGTGAAATGGTACCTCATTGTGGTTTTGGTTTGCATTTCTCTAATAATGAGTGATGTTGAGCATCTTTTAATGTGTCTATTAGCCATCTCTATGTCTTCTATGGATAAATGTCTGTTTAGCTCTTTGGCCCATTTTTTGGTTGGGTGGTTCATTTTTCTGGAATTCAGTTGCAGGAGTTTCTTGTATATTTTTGAGATGAATTGTTTGTCTGTTGCTTTGTTTGTTATTATTTTCTCCCATTCTGAAGGCTGTCTTTTCACCTTGCTTATAGTTTCCTTTGTTGCGCAGAAGATTTTAATTTTAATGAGGTCCCATTTGTTTATTTTTGCTTTTATTTCCAATATTCTGGGAGGTGGGTCATAGAGGATCCTGCTGTGATTTATGTCAGAGAGTGTTTTGCCTATGTTTTCCTCTAGGAGTTTTATAGTTTCTGGTCTTACATTTAGGTCTTTATTCCATTTTCAGTTTGTTTTTGTGTAAGGTGTTAAAAAATATTCTAGATTCATTCTTTTACAAGTGGCTGACCTGTTTTCCCAGCACCACTTGTTAAAGAGATTGTCTTTTCTCCCTTGTATATTCTTGCCTCCTTTGTCGTTCATAAGGTGTCCATAGGTGCGTGGGTTTATCTCTGGGCTTTCTATTTTGTTCCATTGGTCTATATTTCTATCTTTGTGCCAGTACCATACTGTGTTGACTGTGGCTTTATAGTAGAGCCTGAAGTCAAGCAGGTTGATTCTTCCAGTTCCATTCTTCTTTCTCAAGATTGCTTTGGCTATTCGAGGTTTTTTATATTTCCATACAAATTGTGAAATTATTTGTTCTAGTTCTGTGAAAAATACCGTTGGTAGCTTAATAGGGATTGCATTGAATCTATTGATTGCTTTGGGTAGCATACTCTTTTTCACTGTATTAATTCTTCCAATCCGTGAACACGGTATATTTCTCCATCTGTTTGTGTCCTCTTTGATTTCTTTCATCAGTGTTTTATAGTTTTCTGTATATAAGTCTTTTGTTTCATTAGGTAGATATATTCCTAAGTATTTTATTCTTTTCATTGCAATGGTGAATGGTATTCTTTCCTTAATTTCTCTCCCTGTTTTCTCATTGTTAGTGTATAGGAATGCAAGGGATTTCTGTGTGTTAACTTTATATCCTGCAACTTCACTATATTCATTGATTAGCTCTAGTAATTTTCTGGTAGAATCTTTAGGGTTTTCTATGTAGAGGATCATGTCATCTGCAAATAGTGAGAGTTTTAATTCTTCTTTTCCTATCTGGATAATTTTAATTCTTTTACTGCTCTTATTGCTGTGGCCCAAACTTCCAAACCTATGTTGAATAGTAGTGGTGAGAGTGGGCCCCCTTGCCTTATTCCTGACTTTAGGGGAAATGCTTTCAATTTTTCTCCCTTGAGGATAATGTTTGCCGTGGGGTTGTCATATATGGCTTTTATTATGTTGAGGTATGTTCCTTCTATTCCTGCTTTCTGGAAGGTTTTTATCATAAATGGATGTTGAATTTTGTCAAAGGCTTTTTTTGCATCTATTGAGACATTCATATGGTTTTTATCTTTAAATTTGTTAATGTGGTGTATTACATTGATTGGTGTGCGGATATGAAAGAAATCTTGCATTCCTGAGATAAAGCCCACTTGGTCATGATGTATGATCTTTTTAGTATGTTGTTGGATTTTGTTTGCTAGAATTTTATTAAGGATTTTTGCATCTATCTTCATCAGTGATATTGACGTGTAGTTTTCATTTTTTGTGGCATCTTTGTCTGGTTTTGGAATTAGGGTGATGGTGGCCTCATAGAATGAGTTTGGAAGTTTACCTTCCTCTGCAACTTTCTGGAAGAGTTTGAGTAGGATAGGTGTTGGCTCTTCTCTAAATTTTTGGTAGAATTCCGCTGTGAAGCCGTCTGGTCCTCGACTTTTATTTGCTGCAAGATTTCTGATTACAGTTTCGATTTCCGTGCTTGTGATGGGTCTGTTAAGATCTTCTATTTCTTCCTGGTTCAGTTTTGGAAAGCTATACTTTTCTAAGAATTTGTCCATTACTTCCAAGTTGTCCATTTTTTTGGCATATAGCTGTTGGTAGTAGTCTCTTATGATCCTTTGTATTTCTGTGTAGTCTGTTGTGATCTCTCCATTTTTATTTCTAATTTTGTTGATTTGATTCTCCTCCCTTTGTTTCCTGATGAGTCTGGTTAATGGTTTGTCAATTTTGTTTATCTTCTCGAAAAAGCAGGTTTTAGTTTTGTTGATTTTTGCTATGGTCTCTTTTGTTTCTTTTGCATTTATTTCTACCCTAATTGTTTTTTTCATTGTGCATTTATTTTTTTTATTTTTATTTTTTTATTTTAGTTGGGGGCTAACTACTTTACAACATTGTAATAGTTTTTTCTACCCTAATTTTAAAGATTTATTGCCTTCTACTGACCCTGGGGTTCTTCATTTCTTCCTTCTCTAGTTGCTTTATGTGTAGAGTTAGGTTATTTATTTTACTTTTTTCTTGTTTCTTGAGTTATGCGTGTATTCCTATGACCTTTCCCCTTAGCACTGCTTTTATAGTGCCCCATAGGTTTTGGGTAGTTGTTTTTTCATTTTCATTCATTTCTATGCATATTTTGATTTCTTTTTTTGATTTCTTCTGTGATTTGTTGGTTATTTAGAAGCGTGTTGTTTAGCCTCCATATGTTGGAATTTTTAATAGTTTTTTTTCCCCTGTAATTGAGGTCTAATCTTACTGCATTGTAGTCAGAGAAGATGATTGGGATGATTTCAATTTTTTCGAATTTACCAAGGCAAGATTTATGGCTCAGAATGTGATCTATCCTGGGGAAAGTTCCGTGTGCACTTGAGAAACAGGTGAAATTGATTGTTTTGGGGTGAAATGTACTGTAAATATCAATTAAATCTAAGTGGTCTATTGTATCATTTAAAGTTTGTGTTTCCTTGTTAATTGTTTTTTTTTTTAGGTTTTTTTTTTTATTTTATAAATGTATTTATTTTAGTTGGGGGCTAATTACTTTACAATATTGTAATAGTTTTTGCCATACATTGACATGAATCAGCCATGGGTTTACATGTGTTCCCCTTCCTGGACCCCCCACCCACCTCCCTCCCCATCCCATCCTTCTGGATCATCCCATTGCCCCGGCCCTGAGCCCTTGTCACATGCATCGAACATGGAATGGTGTTCTGTTTCACATATGATAATATACATGTTTCAATGCTATTCTCCCAGAACGTCCCACCCTCACCTTCTCCCTCAGAGTCCATAAAATTGTTCTATGCATCTGTGTCTCTTATTCTGTCTCGCATATAGGGTTATCGTTACCATCTTTCAAATTCCATATATATGCATTAGTATACTGTATTGTTGTTTTTCTTTCTGGCTTACTTCACTCTGTATAATGGGCTCCAGTTTCGTGTAGTTCATCTATCCATATGTGTGAGTGGGGTATTAAAGTCTCCCACTTTTATTCTGTTATCGTTAATTTCTCATTTTATATTTATTAGCATTTGCCTTACATATTGTGGTGCACCTATGTTGGGTGCATATATATTTATAATTGTTATATCTTCTTCTTGGATTGATCCTTTGTTCATTATGTAGTGTCCATCTTTGTCTCTTTTCACAGCCTTTATTTTAAAGTCTATTTTATCTGAAATGAGTATTGTGACTCCTGCTTTCTTTTGGTCTCCGTTTGCATGAAATATGTTTTTCCATCCCTTCACTTTCAGTCTGTATGTGTCCCTTGTTTTGAGGTTGGTCTCTTGTAGACAGCATATATAGGGGTCTTGTTTTTGTATCCATTCAGCCAGTCTTTGTCTTTTGGTCGGGACATTCAACCCATTTACATTTAAGGTAATTATTGATAAGTATGGTCCCGTTGCCATTTACTTTGTTGTTTTCAGTTCGTGTTTATACACTCTTTCTGTGTTTCCTGTCTAGAGAAGATCCTTTAACATTTGTTGGAGAGCTGGTTTGTTGGTGCTGAATTCTCTCAGCTTTTGCTTGTCTGTAAAGCTTTTGAATTCTCCTGCATATCTGACGGAGATCCTTGCTGGGTACAGTAATCTGGGTTGTAGGTTATTCTCTTTCATTACTTTAAGTATGTCCTGCCATTCCTATCTAGCCTGAAGAGTTTCTATTGAAAGATCAGCTGTTATCCTTATGGGATTCCCCTTGTGTGTTATTTGTTGTTCTTCCCTTGCTGCTTTTAATATTTGTTCTTTGTGTTTGATCTTTATTAATTGGATTAATATGTGTCTTGGTGTGTTTCACCTTGGGTTTATCCTGTTTGGGACTCTCTGGGTTTCTTGGACTTGTGTGATTATTTCCTTCCCCATTTTAGGGAAATTTTCAACTGTTATCTCCTCGAGTATTTTTCATGGTCTTTCCTTTTATTTTCTTCTTCTGGGACGCCTGTGATTCGAATGTTGGGGCGTTTCATATTGTCCCAGAGGTCCCTGAGGTTTTCCTCATTTCTTTTGATTGTTTTTCTTTTCTTTTTTCCTCTCTGCTTCGTTTGTTTCCACCATTCTATCTTCTACCTCACTTATCCTATTTTCCGCCTCTGTTATTCTACTGTTGGTTCCCTCCAGAGTGTTTTTGATCTCATTTATTTCATTATTCTTTATATATTGACTCTTTTTTATTTCTTCTAGGTCATTGTTAAACATTTCTTGCATCTTCTCAATCCTTGTCCCCAGGCTATTTATCTGTAACTCCATTTTGTTTTCAAGATTTTGGATCATTTTTATTATCATTATTCTAAATTTCTTTTTCAGATAGATTCCATATCTCCTCCACTTTGGTTTGGTTTGGTGGGCATTTATCATTTTCCTTTAGTTGCTGAGTATTTCTCTGCCTTTTCATCTTGTTTAGATTACTGTGTTTGGGGTGGCCTTTCTGTATTCTGGTAGTTTGAAGTTCCTCTTTATTGTGGAGGTTCCTCATGGTGGGTGGGTTTGGATAGGTGGCTTGTCAAGATTTCCTGGTTGGGGAAGCTTGTGTCGGTGTTCTGGTGGGTAGAGCTGGGTTTCTTCTCTCTGGAATGCAATGGAGTGTCAAGTAGTGAGTTTTGAGATGTCTATGGGTTTGGTGTGACTGTGAGCATCCTGTATATTGATGCTCAGGTTTATGTTCCTGCGTTGCTGGGGAATTTGTGTGGTATGTCTTGCTCTGCAACTTATTGGCTCTTGGGTGGAGCTTGGTTTCTGTGTATTTATGGAGGCTTTTGGATGATCTCTTATTCAGGAGTTCTCTGGTGTTCCCAGGTTTTGGGCTTAAACCTCCTACCTCTGGTTTTCAGTCTTATTCTTGCTGTTGCCTCAAAACTTCTCCATCCATACAGCACTGATAATAAAACTTCTAGGTTAATGATAAAAAGATTCTCCACAGTGAGGGATACCCAGAGAGTTTCACCGAGTTACATGGAGAGGTGAAGAGGGAGGAGGGAGATAGAGGTGACCAGGATGAGAAGAGGGGGACTCAAACGTGGAGAGAGCAGTCTGGCCAGTAAGCACTTCCCTATGTACTCTCCACAGTATGAAACCCTCAGAGAGGTTTACGGAGTTACATAGAGAGGAGGGCAGAAGGAGATAGAGGTGAACATGAGTAGAAAGGGGGGAATCAAGAGGAGAGAGAGAGATCCGGGCAGTACTCTCTTCCTTAAGTGTTCTTCGGTGCCCAGAACTCCCACAGAAATTCACAGAATTGGGTTGAGAAAAGAAGGAGGAAGTGGGGAGATACAGATGCCCTGGGTGAGAAGAAAGAGAGTCAGTAGGGGGAGAGAGTAATCAAGCCAGTAATCACACTCCTGAGTAAAAATTGGTACTAAAGTCTGGGTTCTTAAATGTACAAAATTGGTAACAAATATATAAAACAAAGGTTAAAAATCTAGAGTAGATGTTAGACTCTTAAAAAATACAATATTAAAAAAAAAATCACAAAAAGTATAGGATATATGTATGCAGTTTGCTTTAAAAATAGGGTCTTTTTTTTTTGCAAGGTAATAGTGTATTATAAAAATGAAAATTAAAGGTGCAATAAAGGACTTAAAGAAAAAAGAAAAAATATAAAAATTAAAAAATGATAATAGTAAAAATATATCCAGGACTTTCTCTGGAACTGTTGCGAGCAGTGTGGGATCAGTTCAGTTTCAGATAGATCCTTGTTCCTGCTTATACTTTTCAAGATCTATAGGCCCCTTTCAATGTAGTTGGTGTTAACTACAGGGATTTTAATCTGTTGACCTGTCACTTCCAAAGCGATTCCATCTGTTTATTTGGCTTTTGTTTGTAGGTCTCTTCAGTGTCTGATTTCCGCCCTGACACAAGGGGCTGGAGGTGGTCTCTTTAGGTTCCCTTGTTCAGTCGTGCTGTGGGGTGGGAGAAACACTGCAAACCAATATCACTGGCGTGTGTGTGGAGGACTCGCAGTGTCTTGGCACACTAGGTTTGCCCCCACTCATGGCCTGTGTGCTTTCCCAGTCTTCCCTGCTCAGGCTTCAGGTTGCTCTGCTGGGGAGCAGGCCCTGAGATGTGTGCACTTCCCAGGTCTAAGCTGCTCAGGTTCAGGTTCTCGGGTATGCCACAAAGGTGCAGACTTAGTTGGCTCCATGGTTTGTGCTGATCCCCGGTCGGAGCAGCTCAGGCAGCCAGATGTTTGGCGAGCGCACTCTCCCCTGTTGAGGCAGTGCGACTTGTCACCTCCCTGGTCCCAGCCTCGGTTTCTGGGCGCGCCCAGCTCTGGTGTGCCTTGTGTCAGTTCTGGGTAGCTGGCCTGTGTCTGCGACCCTCCCGGCGGATGTCAACCATCCGGAATCTCAAGAAGTCTTTGCTCTCTTGGGATGAGTTTGCCCCTTTCCGGCTCTGGCTGGCCCCGCCTGCCCACTGCAGCCGTCGGGGGGATGGGGCAGTCACAGCTGGCCAGCTCTTTTCTGGTATTGCTCAGTCCTTTCTTTTGTGAGTGGGCTGGCAGTGCCTTAGATTTGGGCTTTTTGTGGGATAGTTCTCTCTCTCTCTGCCTATCCCACAGTTTAGGTTGCTATCTTACGTTAGCTCCCTCAGATTGTTCTCTGAGCATTCGGGCCCGGTCCTTATCCTAAGCAGTGTCGCCCACTCCTCTCCATTCAGCCCCCTCTTGCTGGTGGCGGATGCGAGCGTTTGGGGTACTTTGCTGGGAGTTGCCTTTAGGCACGTAATCTGTGGGGTTTATTTATTTATTTTTCCTCCCGGTTATGTTGCCCTCCGAGATTTGGAAACTTCCCCCAAACCCACCGGTGAGAGGGTTTCCTGGTGTTTGGAAACTTCTCCTCTTTTACAACTCCCTCCCCAGGACGGGTCTCTGTCCCTAACTCTTTTGCCTCTCTTTTTATCTTTTATATTTTGTCCTACCTCCTTTCGAAGACAATGGGCTATTTTTCTGGATGCCTGATGTCCTCTGCCAGCTTTCAGAAGTTGTTTTGTGAAGTTTGCTCAGCGTTCAGATGTTCTTTCAGTGAATTTGTAGGGGAGAGAGTGGTCTCCCCCTCCTATTCCTCTGCCATCTTAGCCCCGGGCCAGCAGGAAACACAAACTTTAAATGATGCAATGGAGCAGTTGACCTAATTGATATCTATAGGACATTTCACCCCAAAACAATGAATTTCACGTTTTTCTCAAGAGCACATGGAAACTTCTCCAGGATAGATTACATCCTAGGCCATAAATCTAGCCTTGGTAAATTCAAAAAAAGTGGAAATCATCTTAAGCATCTTTTCTGATCACAATGTGGTAAGATTAGATGTCAACTACAGGAAAAAAAAACTATTAAAAATACAAACATTTGGAGGCTAAACAACACACTTCTGAATAACCAACAAATCACAGAAGAAATAAAAAAAATAGAAATCTGTATCTAGTATGAATGAAACCTGACCTTCCCCTCTGGGACCCTGATGAGTCTTGATACACCAAAAACTGTTAGCATACTATTCAAAGAAGAAAGCTTGGACATACTACTCAAATAAAGAAGTTTAGACATCACAAGAGACAACAAAGAGCTCAAGGTGGGCTGATTAACAAGGTTCATTTCCTACTCAATATCATCTTCAAGAATGGGAGAAATGGGTATATTATCTAATATGCAGAAATATGCATAGCTATGTCTCCCCCTACACCCACTTTAGGGAAGTTTTTATCCATAATTTCTTTGAATAATATTTCTGTCCATTTCTCTCTTTATTCTCCTTCTGAGATTTCCACACTATGCACACTGATCTCCGGCATGATGCCCCATATTTCTTTAAGCTATTTTCACTCATTTTCTTTTTTGATCCTTTAACTGGAAGTATTCTATTGCTCTTTCTACTAGTTTGGTGTTGAAATCCTCTGTTGAATTTTCAATTCATCTATTGTATTCTTCAGTTCTATGATTTTCCTTTGGCACTTTTAATGTATTTTCTAAATCCTTGTTGAAATCCTGCCTTTGTCCATTCATTGCTCTCCTAAACTTGGTGAATATCTTTATGACTGTTGTTTTGAACTTTCTATCAGGTAAATCACTGATTTAAATATCATTAAGATTTGTTTGGGGAGATTTCTTTTGTTTTTTTTTTTCTTTCTTTATTTGAAACATATTCTTCTGTTTTGGTGTTTTCCTTGATTCTGTGTTGGTTTCTTCATTGCTAATCATTAGAGAAATGCAAATCAAAACTACAATGAAGTATCACCTCACACTGATCAGAATGGCTGTCATCATAAAGTCTACAAACAATAAATGTTGAAACAGGTGGGAGAAAAGGAACCCTCCTACACTTTTGTCGGGAATGTAAAGTGATACAACCACTGTGGAGAATGGTATGGAGATTCCTTTAAAAAACTGAAAATAGAACTACCATATGATCTGACAAACTCACTCCTATACATGTATCCAGAGAAAATCATAATTTAAAAACATACATGCACCCCAATGCTTATTGTAGCATTATTTACAATAGCCAAGACATGGAAGTTACCCCAGTGTCCATCAACAGAAGAATGGAAAACGGAGGTCTGGTGCATATATACAATGGAAAATTACTGAGCCATAAAAAAGAATAAAATGATGTCATTTGCCGAAATATGGGTGGACCTAGAGGTTATCATACTAAGTGAATTAAGTCAAACAGAGAAAGGGATATCATATGATAACATTCATATGTTGAATATAATTTTAAATGATGACATGAATGAACTTATTTACAAAACAGAAACAGACTTACAGATATCAAAAACAAATGTATGGTTACCAAAAGGGAAATGTTGGGGGGAGGGTAAATTAGGAGTTTAGGATTAACATACACACGTTACTGTTAATATATATAAGACTGATAACAAATAAATAACTATTGTATTGGACAGGAAACTCTACTCAATATTCTATAATAACCTATATGAAAAAAGAATCTGACAAATAATGAATATGTATATATGTATAACTGAATGACTTTGCTGTACAACTAAAACTAATACAAAAATGTAAACCAACTATGTTGTTGTCCAGTTGCTAAGTTGTGTCTGACTCTCTGCAAACTCATGGACTGTAGTCTGTCATGCTTCTCAGGTCCATGCATTTCCCAGGCAAGAATACAGGACTGGGTTGCCGTTTCCTTCTCCAGAGGAATCTTCCCAACCCAGGGATTGAATCCATGTTTCCTGCTTGGCAGGCAGATTCTTTACCACTAAACCACCTGGGAAGCCTCCAAATCAGCTACACTCCTACATATATATATATTTATTTATTTATATTTATATATTTATATATATATAAATTCTTCATACTGAAATCATCTTTAAGGCAGTTGAGACACTGTCTATTTGGGCTTCTCAAATCTATTTATTTGCTTATTTAACGTATATGCAGAGTACATCATGGGAAACTCTGGGCTGGAAGAAACACAAGCTGGAATCAAGATTGCTGGGAGAAATATCAATAACCTCAGATATGTGGATGACACCACCCTTATGGCAGAAAGTGAAGAAGAACTAAAGAGCCTCTTGATGAAAGTGAAAGAGGAGAGTGAAAAAGTTGGCTTGAAGCTCTGCGTTCAGAAAACTAAGATCATGGCATCTGGTCCCATCACTTCATGGGAAATAGGTAGGGAAACTGTGGAAACAGTGTCAGACTTTATTTTTTGGGACTCCAAAATCACTGCAGATGGTGATTGCAGCCATGAAATTAAAAGACGCTCACTCCTTGGAAGGAAGGTTATGGCCAATCTAGATAGCATATTTAAAAGCAGAGACATTACTTTGCCAACAAAAGTCCGTCTAGTCAAGGCTATGGTTTTTCCAGTGGTCATGCATGGATGTGAGAGTTGGGCGGTGAAGAAAGCTGAGCACTGAAGAATTGATGCTTTTGAACTGTGGTGTTGGAGAAGACTCTTGAGAGTCCCTTGGACTGCAAGGAGATTCAACCAGTCCATCCTAAAAGAGATCAGTCCTGGGTGTTCATTGGAAGTACTGATGTTGAAGCTGAAACTCCAATACTTTGGCCACCTCATGTGAAGATTTGACTCATTGGAAAAGACCCTAATGCTGGGTAGGATTGGGGGCAGGAGGAGAAGGGGATGACAGAGGATGAGATGGTTGGATGGCATCACCGACTCGATGGACATGGGTTTGGGTAGACTCTGGGAGTTGGTGATGGACAGAGAGGCCTGGTGTGCTGCAATTCATGGGGTCGCAAAGAGTCGGACATGACTGAGCGACTGAACTGTACTGAATCTATTTATTTATTTATAATTTTGTTTCATTTGTTTTGTGATGAGTCTCATAGCTATAGTTGTTCTAGTTGCTCATCTATTATTATTTTGACTCCCAAATTCTCACTGTGACTTACTGTTTCTATTATTTGTCTAATTGCTCACTTTAGGACCAAAGCATCATTTGCCCCAAAACTTGAACATTCTACAGAGATAATCAGTCTCAAACAGACAGAAATAGTTATTTATTATTTCTAGCCCTATTTACCCTTACACATCCCTACCTATTCATAAGAAGAGACTTAAAGATACATTAAAGCTCTGAAGTAATAAAAAAATAATAATAATATTCATGAAGGATTTTAAAGTGAAAGTCAAAACATACGGTCAATGCCCAGGCTTAAAAATTACCACCAGTTAATAAGTTTGACAGTACCTCAAATCATCCCTAGCTGTAAATTTTTTGCATTTGAATGTTGCATTTATTTTAATAGACTTTTTTTTAATAAAAATTTTAGCTTTATGGCATATTGAGGTATAACCCTATGTAGAGTTTTACATAGGATTAACACCTTATTTTAGTTTTAATAAGGATTAATACCTTATTTTAGTGTTATAAATATGCAACAATAGATGAACCAATAATAAAGCATTGTTATTAATCGAATTTCATAGTTTATATTTTGTTAGTTTTTTTTCATACTCTATTTTTATTATTAATAGCTCTGTTGAAAGGTATTCACCCACCATATAGTTTATCCATTTAAAGTGTCATATCAATGGCTTTTAGCGTATTCAGAGTTGTGCATCCATCATCACAATTGATTTTAGGACATTTTATTACCCCAAAAGAAATTCTTCATCCTTAGTTATTATTCATCAATTTGTCAACCTCCCTAGTTCTAACTAACCAATGATCTACTTTCTGTCTCCTTAGATTTATGTATTATAGACATTTCACATAAATGTTATAGTATTATAATGTGGTCTTTTGTGACTGGTTTCTTTCATACTAAATTGCTTCAGTCATGTCCAACTCTGCAACCTTATGGACTGTAGCCCACCAGTCTCCTCTGTCCGTGAGATTCTCCAGGAAAGAATACTGGAGTGGGTTGCCATGCTTTCCTCTAGGGAATCTCCCAGCCCAGGTATCAAACCCATGTCTTTTACATCTCCTGCATTGGCAGGCTGGTTCTTTACAACTAGTGCCACCTGGGAAGCCTGGCTTCTTTCATTCAGTATACATTTTTAAGATTCATTTGTTGTAGTATGTACTAGTACTTCATTTATTTTTACTGCCTTATAATATTCCACTGCATTGATATACCATATTTTAATTGTACAGTCATCAGGACATTGAGTTATTTATAATGTTTTACTATTATTAATATTAATACTGCTATGAATATTTGACTAAAAGTTTTTATATGGTATTTGGTTAGCTTTATGTGACAACTTGGCTAGCCTATTCAATCAAACACTAATCTATGTATTTGTGTGAATATATTTTACAGATGTGATTAACTTCAACAAGCAGCTGAGCTTAACTAAAGGACACCTTTCTCTTTAATGTGGGTAAGCCTCATCCAATGGTTTGAAATGCTTTAAAAAAATGAGATTTCTCTGAAGAACAAATTCCATTTCAAGGCTGCATCAACTCTGAGCTAATTTCTTAAAAAAAAAAAATATATATATATATATATGGAGAAGGAACTAGAAATCCACTCCAGTATTCTTTCCTGGAAAAGCCTACATACAGAAGAGGCTAGTGGACTATAGTCCATGGGGTCGCAAAGAGTTGGATATGACTGAGCTACCTGCAGTACCTCTTTTAACTTCCAAAACTATAACTATACTCAAGTCTCACTAGATCCTAAAATGAGGTATAAAATCTGGCCCACAGGTAAGTACATCATATTTCAAAATAATTGCCTGATTTTTTTCCCATTTATGCAAGCATAAATCTGGGGAAAATATGTAGAAATAAACATTAGTGGTATGAGATAACGATGAAAGGAATATAAAGTTAAATCAGGCTGAATTTATTGGTTCGAGCCCACTAACCAGTGATTCTAGATTTAGTGTAGCTTGACTTAGAAAGGGCTCTAGGAATTTGGTTGTTTGTTGTTTGTTATTCAATTGCTCAGTAGTGTCCAACTCTGAGCACACCAGGTTTCACTATCCTTCACCATCTCACAGTTTGCTCAAATTCATGATCATTGAGTCAGTGATGCTATCTAATCATATCATCCTCTGCTGTCCTCTTGTCCTTTTGCTTTCAATCTTTCCCAGCATTGGGCATCCCTGGTAGCTTAGCTGGTAAAGAATCTGCCTGCAATGCAGGAGACCCTGTTCATTTCCTGGCTCAGGAAGATCCCCTTTAGATGGGATAGGCTACTCACTCCAGTATTCTTGGGCTTCCCTTGTGGCTCACCTGGTAAAGAATGGACCTACAATGTGGGAGACGTGGGTTCTATCCCTGGGTTGGGAAGATCCCTTGGATAAAGGAAAGGCTACCCACTCCAGTATTCTAGCCTGGAGAATTCTATGAACTGTATAGTCCACGGGGTGTCAAAGAGTCAGACATGACTGAGCGATTTTAGCTTTCACTTCCCCAGCATCAGGGTCTTTTCCAATGAGTCAGCTCTTCGCATCAGGTGGCCAAAGTATTGGAGCTTCAGCATCAGTCCTTCCATTGAATATTCAGGGTTGTTTGGTTTACTAAGCTGTAGACCAAGAGTTGACCTACCTTAAAGTTGAAATGATACAACTACCTTGATATATTCTAGAGGGAAGAATCCAAAGGCTTACAGAAATTGAAAAGTTAGGGTATATTTATTACATAAGACTAGCTCACACCTGGAGAAGGAAATGGCAACCCACTCCAGTATTCTTGCCTGGAGAATCCCAGGGATGGAGGAATCTGGTGGGCTGCTGTCTATGGGGTTGCACAGAGTCAGGCACAACTGAAGTGACTTAGCAGCAGCAGCAGCTCACCCTATTGACTAAGATCCAGGGGGTAAACCTTCAGCATGATTGTAAAAAGTAAATGTGGGGTGGGGGAAGGGACCTCAGAGTCTTTGAACAACTCTGTGGTCACTCTTCTCTATAGTTGATACCATTTACAGACTAAGAACCACTCAAATGAAGCAGAGGAAAGGTCTCTTGAGGAAGAAACCCATTGCATTGTCAGAAATTTATACTGTTAATATTTCTCCCAGCCATTCCCAAATAAAGTTATAGCCTTTTACTAGAGCAATTGTGCAATGGGTATAAAAGAAATAATTAGACTCTTTGGTGATTACTGTACACTGGCTCTGAACTGACATGAATTCTCTGAGATCCAAACATCACCATGCTCCACCAGAGTGGAGGCTTACAGAGGTCATATGAACAATGAAATTTTACCTCAGATCCATTTCACAGAAGGAAAGGTCAGGTAGAAGCCACTAAAACTGCCTCTACCAAGGAAAATAGTGAGTCCAAAGCAATACTGCATTCCTAAAGTGGGTGAAGAGATTAATACCACTATCAAGGGCTTGAATTATGTAGTGGTGTTGATTCCCAGCATATCTCTATTCAACTCACCTGTTTCTCCTGTGAGAAAGCAAATGGATTTTGATGAATGACAGTAAACTATGGTAAACTTAACCAGATGGTTGCTACAATTCCAGCTGCTGTTAAAGACATAATTAAATTGCTCGAGCAAATTAACAGATGCCCAGCTAACTGGTATGCAATTATTTATTTGGCAAAGTTTTTTTTTTTCCCCAAATTTATGTTAATAAAGACCAACAGAATTAGCTTTTTGTTTTCAATCTGGCAAGGCCAATTTCATTCTTCTGCCTCAGGGGTTTATGAACTCCCCAACCCTACGTCATAATTTAGTTAACAGGGACCTTGATCAACATTCCTTTCCTCATGGCATCACACTGATCCATTGCATTGATGGCATTAGGCTGATTGGGCTTAGTGAACAAAAAGTAGCAACAATTTTAGATTTATAAAATATTTGAGTGTCAGATGATGGGAAATGCATCCAACACAAATTCAGAAGTTTTACATTTCAGTGAAATTTTTAGTGGCTTATTGGTGTGGGGCTTGTGAGATAAGTCATCTAAGACAGAGGATAAGTTGCTTCATCTGACCCCTTCTGAAAAAAAAATAATAAATAAACAAAAGGAATGAAGAAGAACAATGTTTAGTGAACCTCTGTGGATTTTGAAGACAATGTATTTCTCACTTGGGTGTGCTGCTTAAGGCCATTTACCAAATGATCCAAAAGTTGTTAGTGTTGAGTAGAACCCATAACAAGACAAGGCTTTGCAGAAGGTTCAAGCTGCCATGAAAACTGCTCTGCCATTTGGGCCTTATGAGACAAAAGATCCAATTGTGCTTAAAATTTCAGAAGCAGATAGAGATACTGTTTGGAGATTTTGGCAGATCCCTGTAGGTGAGTCTTTGCTCAGTTCCTTAGGCTTTTGGAGCAAAATCCTGACATGCTTTGGGGATAACTACTCTCCTTTGGCGAGCCACGTTTTGGCTTGCCATTTAACTTTTGAAGTGCCTGAATGATTAGAAATAGGCAGCCAGGCTACCATGAAATCCAAGCTGTTCAATATGAACTGAGCATTTGGCCACCAAAGCCATAAATTTGAGTGTGTGCAACAGCACTTCTCTATCAAATGAAAATGCTACAGTGAAATGGGGTCAAGTGACCAGCATATACTATTTACTGATCTTGCTGTGTTTATTCTTGCTGTGAGATATTGTTCTGGCCAGTGCCTTGTGTTTCGAATCTTCCTTGATGACACCAAACTTACAGAAGATGCAGTGGGATGAGCTCTGTGACCTCCTACTTTCTGATGATTGACATCCTTATGATCTCTGCCATCCTTCACACAGTGAAAGTCCTTACCTGAAATTGGTAGCTGGATTTCCATACTTACCACCCAAATATATAACTATACATAGATTGTTTCATTTAATTTTGAAATAGATTAGTTAAAAAGAAAACAATAGAAATATGTCATCTTTTATAATTATAAAATCATTTTTGCCGATGCTCTTTGTTTTTGTGTCTGTAATGGATTTGAGTATTCATGTTTTACTTGTTTTCATCCTAAAGAACTACATTCTTTTAAGGAACAATATTTCTTGTAAAGGCACAGGTACTAGCAACAAATACTCAGATTTTTGTCATTGTTGTTGTTGAATATGTGAATGTTTTTATTCTACCTCCATTTTGTTTTGAAATATAATTTTACAGATATAAGATTCTTTGTTGAGATTTTTTTTCCCCAGCACTTTGAAAATGTCATTGCACTGATTTCTGGCCTTCATTGCCTGGGGAGAAGTAAGCTATTAATTTTATCGGGTTTTCCTTATATGTGATGAGTTATTTTACTCTTGTTGCTTATAATATTTTCTATTTGTGGCTTTTCATCATTTTTACTATCAAGTGTCTTGACGTGGGTCTCTTTGTATTCATATAACTTGGACTTTGTTGAACTTTTTTATGGTTAGATTAATGTTTTTCAACAAATTTGTTAAATGTTTAGCCATGATTTCTTTGAATATTTTTATTAACTTTTTTTCTCCTCTTGACACTTCCATAATTATATCTTAGTGTTTAAAGATATCTCACTATTCTCTGAGGCTTTGTTTACTTTTACTTCTTTCTATTTTCTCTCTCTTCTTCAGATTATATATTCTTTATTGATCTATACTTATTTATGCTAAATCTTTGTTTGATCAGTTCAAATCTATTTTTGAGCTCCTGCAATGAATTTTTCACTATGGTGGTTGTAATTTTTAACTCATGAATTTCCTTTTGGTTCATTTAAAAAATAATTTATATTTCTTCATTTATGGTCTCTATTTGAGGAGACATTATTTTCATAGTTTACTTTACCTCTTTAATATCATATCCTTAAATTTTTTGAACATATTATAAGGGCTTCTTTAATATTGTTCTTGTTAAATTTGAATACTTGCTATTCTCACAGGCAGTTTATGTTGTCTGTTTTTCCCCCTGTGTATGAGTTATTTATTTATTTTTCTTTAAATTCTCAACATTTTTGGTAGAAAACTAGAAAATTTAAGAAACATATTATGGCAATTCTGGAAATTGATCTTCACTCCACTTTCTATTTGTTATTTATTTTCATTGTGACTTGATTAGGCTATTCTAGAGAAGTTTGTTTCTGCCCACAGTACAATGCCTTCTGTGTTACTCTACAGAGAGTACAGCCTTATGTGTGTATGCAGTTTCCCAGTGATGAGAATGGTTTTAGTGAGCTCCTCTTTGTCTACCATCTTATTCACTCATCACTCTGTTTTGCTATCTGCTACATTTAGTATTAATACCTCATTATTTAGGGTTACACTATGTGCAAGATACTTGTTCTATTTTTTTTTTTTTTACAATGCCATGGGCTCAGCAGTTGGCTCCAATTAAATTTGGACAGGGGTAGTGTTTGAGGCAAAGCTTCGAAGGTTTTTTTTATTCACTGTGTGTGAGTATGCGTTAGTCATTCAGTCTGACTCTTTGTGACCCCATGGATTGGGGCCCACCAGGCTCCTCTGTCCATGGGATTTTCCAGGCAGGAATACTGGAGTGGGTTGTCATTCCCTTCTCCAGAGGATCTTCCTGACCCAGGGATCAAACCTGGGTATCCTGCATTGCAGGCAGACTTTTTACCATCTGAGCCATTAAGGAAGACTCGGGGTTCTTCCTTCCTCTTTCCCACTTTTGAACTTGTTGACCATGAATTAGCTTGTTTATCATAATTTAGATGAACAATTATTTTTGAGAATGCTCTTTGGATTGAACTTCTCTACACGCTGTTTTACATAAGTCAGTTCCTTTTGGGAGAGCCTCGGAGCTGTTTTTTTTTTTTTTTTTTAATTGTTGTTGCTGCTGTTGTTGTTGTTATTTGACTGCTTTTCTTCCTGAGAAAACATTTTGAGAGACTACTCTTGTCAGTGGGCAAGGAGGTAGACTCCATTCGTTTTAGGTTACCTCTACATCCATAAAATCTTTTGCCTACCTGAAAAGTAGATCAAGGGATTGTGATTTGAAGTATTATCAGCCTAATGTAACTGGGATAGTGTCCCTGTCCTATGTTTTAAGGGTTATGTGGAGGAAGTAGTACGTGACATCTTAGCCAAAAACACAAGGGATTTAGCTTTTTCAATTTGAGCTGAAGTAGATGATAAATGCTGCCATTTTGCTCCATTTGGTGAGATATAGTAAACTTTGATAGGAATCAACTCATCTAGCCATACTTGCTCAGAGTAGAGGTTACATCAAACTGATCTAGAGATGCGAAAGAGTAAGTCACAAATCAAATGCCACAGGTTCTCATTGTTTACATCAAATTATAGTTGACTTTTTAAATAAATATTTCTTCATTTGTTGTTGCCCTTCGGACAACTTTAAAAATTGTATTTTATTATTTTCACAATATTTTCTTGCTTCACTATGAAGTGGATCACAGAGCTCTACACTCATACCAGATGAAGAATAATTCTTTACTTTCTGCCTTATGTCTTTTTCTTTTCCAGTATCCTATTCAGGGGCTTCCTAGGTAAAAAAAAAAAAAAAAAAAAAAATTGCCTGCTAATGCAAGAGACACAGTAGAGGAGGATTTGTTCCCTGGGTCAGCAATATCTCCTGGAGTAAGAAATGGCAATCCACTCCAGTATTCTTGCCTGGAAAATTCCATGGATAGAGGATTCCAGAGGGCTACAGTCCCTGGGGTCACAAAGAATCAGATGCCACTGAGCATGCATGACTGAACACCGGCTGATCCTATCCAGAAGACCACATTACTCTAGTTGTCATGTTTCCTTAGGCTTCTCTAGGCTGGGACATTTTGTCAGAATTTCCTTGTTATTGGTAACCTTGGTGGTTTTTAAAGAGTCAGATATATTGTAGAATGCTCCTCTACTTCAATTTGGCTGATGTTTTTCTCATGATTAGACTAGGATCATAATTGACTCAATTGACATGAGTTTGAGCAAATTCTGAGAGACAATGAAGGACAGGGAAGCCTGGCATGCTGGAGTCCATGAGGTCACAAAGAGTAGGACACAACCGAGTGACGGAACAACAAATAGGCTTTAGGGAGGAAAGCAACAGAAGTGCCATTTTCATCACATCATATCCTATCATGCAAGATATAAAATTCTGAGTTGATAGATATTTTATTTCAATGCTTTAAAATTTCATTCCATTCTCTTCTTTCTTGGTGGGTCTCTAACAAGAGGCATGAGGAAATTCCTAACCTTATACTCCAGTTTTTAAGCATTTCTCTTTATCTTTGTTTATCTTCAATTTGAATGCGATATCTATAGCTCTATATTCTTTGATATATTTGTACTTTTTTATAACCAATAATTATTTATAAAAAATTTATTTATAATTCTTGTGTTCTTTTAGCTTACTGAATCTATGATTTAGTGTCTGCTTGTTATTTTGGAAATTTTTTAACCATTATTACTTCAATTATTTTTTTCTATTCTGTTCTCTTCTTCTTTGTTATTCCATTTATAAGTAAGTTCAGGTCAGTTCAGTTGAGTCGCTCATCATGTCCGACTCTTTGTGACCCCGTATATCGCCCCATGACAGGCCTCCATGTCCATCACCAACTCCCAGAGTTTACCTAAACCCATGTCCATCAAGTCGGTGATGCCATCCAACCATCTCATCCTCTGTCGTCCCCTTCTCCTCTTGACCCCAATCCTTCTCAGCATTAGGGTCTTTTCCAATGAGTCAACTCTTCGCATGAGGTGGCCAAAGTATTAGAGTTTCAGCTTCAACATCAGTACTTCCAATGAACAACCAGGACTGATCCCCTTTAGGATGGACTGGTTGGATCTTCTTGCAGTCCAAAGGACTCTCAAGAGTCTTCTCCAACACCACAGTTCAAAAGCATCAATTCTTCGGCGCTCAGCTTTCTTCACCGTCCAACTCTCACATCCATACATGGACACTGGAAAAACCGTAGCCTTGACTAGACAGACCTTTGTTGGCAAAGTAATGTCTCTGCTTTTAAATATGCTATCTAGGTTGGCCATAACCTTCCTTACAAGGAGTAAGCATCTTTTAATTTCATGGCTGCAATCACCATCAGCAGTGATTTTGGAGCCTCAAAAAATAAAGTCTGACACTGTTTCCACTGTTTCCCCATCTATTTCCCATGTAAGTAAGTTACATGCTTTAAAATTGTCAAATGATTTTGATATGTTCTGTTCTGGTTCTTCATTTTGTTTTGTTTTCCCTTTGCTTTTCATGTTGGGGAATTCCTACTGACATATCTGCATACCCATTTGTTCTTTCCTCAGCACTGTCAATGGACTGATGAACCCATCAAAGGTATTCATTTTATTTTTATTAGACATTTTGCTTGGATTATTTCTTAGAGATTCATTCTCTGATTAAATTTCTTATCTGTCCTATCATGTCTTTTACCTTTTCCATTACAGCTTTTAACATATTAATCATAGTTGTTTTAAATTCTCTATATGAAAATTCCAAAATGTGTTCTATTTGAGTCTGGTTTTAATGTTTGCTTTAGAATATTCTTTAGAATATTATCTCTTACCTACTAGTAAAATTTGCAATTTTTAAAGAAGTTGGACAGAATTTATTGGGTAATAGAAACTTACATATGCTTTTAATGTAATTTTATGTTAATCTGACTAGGAGTTATGCTGTGTTTAATATTTCCAGTAAATGTAGGTGCCAGACACTTCAATTTCCTCTAGTGTCCTTGCTCTTTTCTCTCTTGTTGTTTTTGCATTTTCCTATAAACTCCCTCTTAAATATATTCAATGTATTTCAATTCTTTCACCTGTAATTTATTGCTACCTATGGGAACCTTGTTTACATGGCAGTAAGTTATGGGGAAGAGGAAGTATTCTATAATCTTATGATTACATTTCAGCCTTTTAAGTGAGCCTATGTCCTTTGGCAGTGATAAGACAATAAGAAGGGCTTGCAGTTGAATAATTACCTAGTTACCCAGTTGAATATTTACCCAATTGAATAGTTATTCAAACAAGTTGGAAGAGGCACTGATAAAAGTCTTTCTCCTTTGAGAGTAGATCTTTGTTATGGATACCATTCTGGGCATATTTCAAAATGATGTTTTTCCTCCTCCCACCATCTGAAATACAAATAGAGTTTTCTTGTTTTTTCATCATGAGAATCTGATGAGGTTACTGACAGGAGAAATCATGAAAATGTGTGAGTGATCCCAAAACTAAACACTCAGGATTTTCTCACTTTCAAATTTTTCCACAGTCAGTCTCCAGTGGATTATAAAAGTTACAATTTAAATGTTCCTAACAGTTTTGGCTGCTTCTCTTTCAGGTAGGCCCATCTCAGCTGTGATGCCCTTGTATTCTCCCATCTCTCCAGATTTAGAAATTACAGTTTTCTCTGTGAGCTCAGTTATCTTGTGGGTCCAAGTGAAATCACTGATTTTCTTTTTGCTTGATTTTTTTCTTGTTAAAGAGAGAATACTGACAACATCCTTGCTCTTTATAAGTTATAGCTAAAGAGGGAAATCTGCACTAATTTTTATTGTGTTGTCATATACTAAATAATAGTTCGAGTACCTGGAAGAGAAGAGAGACTCCACAGTGGCCAAATTTAAATACTGGAGTAATCTTATTTCAGTCTAAATATGTTATTGTAAATGGTTATCTGCAGTCTGCTACCACTTTGTTATTGTGCCTCAACGGTATAATTATTTAACTAAGAACATTTATATATTTAAAGATATTAGGAGTTATTAGAATTAAAGTCAGTTTAATGATGTGTAAATTTCACTGAGGTTCAGAATACAGAATCTTTCATAAATTAATTTCATTTAGTATTGAGGAAAACATGGCTCTTATGTCAAACAAAAATGATATTTCAAGGGTAATAAAAATGTGATTTAATAAATATTTGTATAGGTCAATATTTTGAGAAAATGGGCATCATTTGGAAATATTGGGTACACCTTTAATTAATATACCATAAACAGGAATCTGTGCTGTATATATCTATAGAAGTTTATCTAAAGTACTTTTTAATTCTTGAAAAAAAATTTTCACTGTCAAATATTATCACGTCTTATTTACTATACACATGTTGTACACATGATGTTCAGTATAACATGATTAAATAGCTTTGTTCCTTGGCTTTTCTTGCTGTAGCTAGGTATGGACTTTAATATTATCATAAAGGATTTATCATGTTTTTCTTTTTTATTTAATAATAATCTGTTTTCTGTTCAGAAACCGGGAATGAAGAACTTCTTTTCATTAAAAGTGAGGCATATTTCCCTCTCAATATCTCTTCTTAAGAGAAAATATCTTTCACTGATTGAAAATCTAATACAGAGAATAGAGATATTTATAAAACTGTAAAATTAGATTCTCATGTCATCTCTTATATGAAAACTTTAAGCTTTGAAACATTAAGCATAAGAACATATGTAAAGCCATAAGAACACTTCCCGTCACATAAGCACTTAGTAAATATGAGTTATTATTTGGAGAATTATTCATTTCAACCACTTTTCAGAACAATTTGGCAATGCATATAAAAATTAAAATGCTTATTTGAGTCAGCCATTTAATATCTAGAAATGCATACTAGATGAATAACATAAATGCAATTTATAATTTATGACATACACCCAAACACAGAGAGTTAACTTCCCAAGAGCTTTTTTTTTCTGCACTAATGGGTGCACATTTAAATACTTAAAGCAAATTAAATCACTATTAGCAACATACTGTTAAATAATTTGGTGGGTAGCTTTCTAATATTCCTTCCTCAAACATTCCCACTTCTTTATGTATATGCCCTATGTAACTCCTTCTCTTTGAAGATCTTTAGAATATATGAACATTATAGGATATTACTCCCATTATTGGGTTACTAATCAACTGACTAAGAGTTAAGCAAAATAAAGATTATCCTGAGTGAAAAGAAAGTCACTCAGTCGTGTTCCACTCTTTGCAACCCCATGGACTATATACTATATAGTCCATGGAATTCTCCAGGCCAGAATACTGGAGTGAATAGCTTTTCCCTTCTCCAGCAGATCTTCCCAACTCAGGGATCGAACCCAGGTCTCCCACATTGCAGGCACATTCTTTACCAGCTGAGCCACAAGGGAAGCCCAAGAATACTGGAGTGGATAGCCTATCCCTTCCCCAGGGGATCTTCTTGACCCAGGAATCAAAACGGGTTCTCTTGCATTGCAGGCAGATTCTCTACCAACTGAGCTATGAGGGAAGCCCCAAAAGTGAAAGTGCTCAGTCATGTCCTACTCTTTGTGACCCTGGAGTGGGTAGCCTTTTCCTTCTCCAGGGGAACTTCCCAACTTAGGGACTGAACCCAGGTCTCCCACATTGCAGGCTAATTCTTTACCAGTTGAGCCCTTGATGGTCCAGTGGTTAAGAATCTGCCAGTTTGATCCCTGGTTCAGGAAGATCCCATATGTCATGGAGCAAGTAAGCCTGTGTGCCACAATTACTTAGCCTATCCTGAGTGGGCATCACCTAATCAGTTGAATCCTTGAAAGGAACTGAACGCTTCCTGAAAGAATTGATATGAAACATATGAATGGTACTCTTTCTTGAATTGAAGGAACAAGTGGACAGGATGTAGAGAAGTTGATATGTCAAGGAATGGCTAGATGCTAAGAATAGCATTTTGCTGACAGCCAATAAAAAAGTAAGAATGTCTCGCATATAGGGTTATCGTTACCATCTTTCAAATTCCATATATATGCATTAGTATACTGTATTGTTGTTTTTCTTTCTGGCTTACTTCACTCTGTATAATGGGCTCCAGTTTCATCCATCTCAGTAGAACCGATTCAAATGTATTTTTTTTTAATGGCTGAGTAATATTCCATTGTGTATATGTACCACAGCTTCCTTATCCATTCGTCTGCTGATGGACATCTAGGTTGCTTCCATGTCCTGGCTATTGTAAACAGTGCTGCGATGAACATTGGGGTACACGCGTCTCTTTCAATTCTGGTTTCCTCGGTGTATATGCCCAGCAGTGGGATTGCTGGGTCATATGGCAGTTCTATTCCCAGTTTTTTAAGGAATCTCCACACTGTTCTCCATAGTGGCTGTACTAGTTTGCATTCCCACCAACAGTGTAAGAGGGTTCCCTTTTCTCCACACCCTCTCCAGCATTTATTGCTTGTAGACTTTTGGATAGCAGCCATTCTGACTGGTGTGAAATGATACCTCATTGTGGTTTTGATTTGCATTTCTCTAATAATGAGTGATGTTGAGCATCTTTTCATGTGTTTGTTAGCCATCTGTATGTCTTCTTTGGAGAAATGTCTGTTTAGTTCTTTGGCCCATTTTTTGACTGGGTCGTTTATTTTTCGGGAATTCAGCTGCAGAAGTTGGAATTTGAAAGATGGTAACGATAACCCTATATGCGAGACAGAATAAGAGACACAGATGCATGGAACAATTTTATGGACTCTGAGGGAGAAGGTGAGGGTGGGACGTTCTGGGAGAATAGCATTGAAACATGTATATTATCATATGTGAAACAGAACACCATTCCATGTTCGATGCATGAGACAAGGGCTCAGGGCCGGGGCAATGGGATGATCCAGAAGGATGGGATGGGGAGGGAGGTGGGTGGGGGGTCCAGGAGGGGGAACACATGTAAACCCATGGCTGATTCATGTCAATGTATGGCAAAAACTATTGCAATGTTGTGAAGTGATTGGCCCCCAACTAAAATAAATAAATTTATAAATAAAAAAAAAAAAGTAAGAATGACAATCTTACAAGCATAGTGATTTAAATTCTTCTAGCAATCATTGAGGAGAACAAAAAGTGAAAAATGTTGGAATAAAGATCTCAAAAATGTCTCTCCACTTTTAAAGCTGTTAGAGAATTGGCAATTCTTTCCAGATTCACATATTTCATAAGGTTGTGAATTACCCTCCCCAACTTCACCAATCTTGAGACTACATATATAATTAAAAAATTAGACAAATTTTATCAGAATAGTGATCTTGGTGGTGTTTTAATTTTCCTTGTCCTCATATCTTGCTCTCCAGCACTGTAGTTACATTGAAAATTAACAGTTCATATTTACAATGAAGACCCATATCCTAGCAGAAACCAGAGTGACTAAAATGTTGCTGAAGCTCTTACAAAGCCCCTTCAGAAAGAACTGTCATTGTTTGGCCTGTCTGGTAGTTTTCTGGAAGACCTGATATGGAAAGTCATATCCATTTGACCTAATTCAGAGATTGTCTAACACAAGAAACCTTTTCTCTGGGAGCATTTGTTGAAAAATAATTGCAGGCAATTTTTTTTGTTGTTATCTGAAATGGTAGATAAACAATGAAGAAAATACATAAATAAAAATCTTAAAATTAAAAGTTGCGACATGAGTTGTCCATAGGAACTTTGAAAAGTTCTGTCATATTTGTAGGACTCTAGAAGATCAGGCATATTCCCAAGGCTGTATGCACACCCATAAAAACCTGAGAAGGCTCTATGTTCTCAAGTGTGACAAACGTTGACATTCTGCACATGGAGGAAGTAAAGGATAACGCTGAACTGTCAGCTGCCTCTCTGAGCGTTGAAAGCATGTCCTCATATGCACACAGAGCCTCTCAGCAGGCTAGGAGATCTCTTAGTTCCTGGTGGATAAGGAAATCTAATTTTTAGGTGACCACTAATGTAACTCAGCATATAGGTCAGTGTTGACAAGTGACAAAGTATAGTCTTCATAGAATTAGTTGAGGATAACTAAACAAAAAACAACAACTATAACAAACACCACCAATAACAAATCCTGGGGAGAGGAAATAACTGATTTCAAGAGTTAACACATTATGTAATTTAAAAGGCCCATTTTTAAACAAAAATAAGGAAGATTCAAAAACAAAAAGAAATGCAAACACAATGATAAGAAGTTGGAGGTGACTAGTAGACAAATACACTTTAAGACAAAAATTATTACTAAAGGAAAAAAAAGATATTTTATAATGGTTCAATCCATGAAGAAGATATCAATTATAAAAAGATAAACACCCAATAATAGAGTCCCAAAGTACATAAAGCAAAAACCAATAGAATTGAAATAATTGAAGGGGGAAATAGTCAACTGGGCAGTAATAGTTGAAAAAACTCAGTAATAGAACACATAAACAAAAGATACAAAGGAAATAGAGGACTTGAAAAGCACATGAAACCAACAGACTAGATATTTATATAAAACTCCTTCCAAAACAACAGAATATAATTCATTCAAGTGTGTATAAACCATTTTTCAGGATATACCATAAAACAAGTCTGAATAAATGTAAAATGACTAAAATCATATAAAATATATATTCTACAATGAAAACTGGGATCAAGTTAGAAATTCTAAACATACAGAAGGAAATTTGTAAATTCATAAATATGCAGAAAATAAATAAAACATTACTAAATAAACAATGGATCAAAAAAGAAAATAAAACAAAGGTGGAAAATGTTTTTATTTTTTTAAACTTTCTTATGTTGCATTGAGATCTAGCTGATTAACAATGTTGTGACAATTTCAGGTGAACAGTGAAGGGACTCAGACATCTATATCTATATCTATATCTATATCTATCTATCTATCTTT
Source organism: Giraffa tippelskirchi (assembly GCF_054371585.1). Taxonomy (NCBI): domain Eukaryota; kingdom Metazoa; phylum Chordata; class Mammalia; order Artiodactyla; family Giraffidae; genus Giraffa; species Giraffa tippelskirchi. The sequence goes on from NC_137289.1 coordinate 69,842,022, forward strand.
CCATTCTCCCCTAAACCCCCCTCCCATCCAGGCTGCCACATAACTCTGAGCACTCTGATTTGGAAAATACATTTTAGATAATAAAAATAAAAGTAAAAAGTGCTCAGACTTATGTAAAGCAGTGAAACAGGTGCTAGAAGGATATACATATCTATAAACTTCTATATTAAAAAGGAAGAAAGATCTCAAAGCAATAACCTGAACAACTACCTTAGGAAACTAGGAAAAGAAAGAGCAAACTAAACCCAAGGCAAGCAGAAAGAAGAAAGGAATAAATACTAGAGCAGAAAAGAAATACAGAATTAAAATTAATAGAGAAAAAGAAGCTGTTAAACCAAGTTAGCTCTTTTTTAAAAACGGGGGGGAAAAAAAGATAAAACTTTACATAGACTGACCAAGAAAGATAGAGAAGACAAGCTGTTAAAGTCAAGAAGGAAAATAAGACATTACTACAGCTCTTACAAAAATAAAAATAAATATTAAGGCAAATGAATAGTAAGTGAACAATTGTACTAAACAAATATGATAACTTAGATGAAATAAATTCTTAGAAAAAAATTCACAAAGTACCAAAAGTGACTCTAAAAGAAATAGAAAATCTGAATCTACCTATAACAAGAGGTTGAATTAGTAATCAAAACACTTTGCATAAGGAAAAGAGACCAGGACCAGATGACTTCACTGTTGAATTCTACCAATCATTTAAGAATTTAAGTCAGTTCTTCAAATAATTATAAAAAAAAAATCTAAGCCATTCTATAAGGCCACTAATAATTTCTCCGATACCAAATCAGGAAAAAAAATCACAAAATATTTCTAATTAATGAAGACATAAAAATATTCAGAAATATAAAAACTAACCAATTCTAGCAGCTTACAAATAAGAGTGATTTATCCCAAGATTATCCCAGATGGGTTTACCATAAAAAAAAATTAGTTGAAATCATTCAACGTATTAATAGAATAAAAAAAAAAGAAAATCCAATAACCGTCTCAATAAAGCAGAAAAAAAAAATAACTTTTGATCAATCCAACACATTGTCATGATAAAGATACACAAGAAACTAGAAACAGAAGGGAACTTTTCTAAAATTATTTTAATTTTTATAGAAGATTAATTGCTTTACAAAATTTTGCTGATTTCTGTCAAACCTCAACATGAATCAGCCATAGGTATTTTCCTGGGCTCCAAAATCACCACAGATGGTGACTGCAGCCATGAAATTAAAAGATACTTACTCCTTATAAGGAAAGTTATGACCAATATAGACAGCATGTTAAAAAGCAGAGACATTACTTTGCCAACAAGTGTCCATCTAGTCAAGGCTATGGTTTTTCCAGTGGTCATTTATTGATGTGAGAGTTGGACTATAAAAAAAGCTGAGCTCTGAAGAATTGATGCTTTTGAACTGTGGTGTTGGAGAAGATTCTTGAGAGTCCCTTGGACTGCAAGGAGATCCAATCAGTCCATCCTGAATGAGATCAGTCCTGGGTGTTCATTGGAAAGACTGATGTTGAAGCTGAAACTCAAATACTTTGGCCACCTGATGCAAAGAGCTGACTCATTGGAAAAGACCCTGATGCTGGGAAAGATTGAGAGCAGGAAGAGGAGGGGACGACAGAGGATGAGATAGTTGGATGGCATCATTGACTCAATGGCCACGGGTTTGGGTGGACTCCGGGAGTTGGTGATGGACAGGGAGGCCTGGCATGCTGTGGTTCATGGGGTCGCAAAGAGTCGGACACGACTGAGTGACTGAACTAAACTGAGCTGATACATATATCTCCTCCCTTTTGAACCTCCCTTCCATCTCCCTCCCCATCCCACCCCTCTAGGTGGATACAGAGCCCCTGTTTGAGTTTCCTGAGCCATATAGCAAATTCCTGTTGGTTATCTATTTTACATATGGCAATGTAAGTTTCATGTTACTCTTTCCAGACATCTCATCCTCTCCTCCCCTCTCCCCATGTGCATACGTCTATTCTGTATGTCCGTTTCTCCACTATTGCCCCGTAAGTAAATTCTTCAGTACCGTTTTTCTAGATTCCGTATATATGTGTTAGAATATGGTATTTATCTTTCCCTTTCTGACTCACTTCACTCTATATAATAGGTTATAGGATCTTCCACCTCATTAGAACTGACCCAAATGTGATCCTTTTTATGGTTGAGTAATATTCCATTGTGCATATATACTACATCTTTATCCATTCATCTGTTGATGGACATCTAGGTTGCTTCCATGTTCCAGCTATTGTAAATAATGCTGAAATGAACAATGAGATACATGTGTTGTTTTCAATTTTTGTTCCCTCAGGGTATACGCCTAGGAGTGGGATTACTGGGTCATATGGTGCTTTTGTTCCTAGTTGTTTTGTTTTGTTTTCTTACGGAATCTCCATACTGTCTTCCACAGTGGCTGTATCAATTCACATTCCCACCAACAGTGCAAGAGTGTTCCCTTTTTTCCACACCCTTTCCAGCGTTTATTGTTTGTAGACTTTTTGATGATGGCCATTCTGGCAGTGTGAGGTGATATCTCATTATAGTTTTGATTTTCATTTCTCTAATAATGAGCGATGTTGAGCATTTTTTCATGTGTTTGTTAGCCATCTGTATGTCTTCTTGGGAGAAATGCCTGTGTAGGTCTTTATCCTACTTTTTGATTGGGTTGTTTGTTTTTCTGGTATTGAGTTGTATGAGCAGCTTGCATATTTTGGAAATTAATCCTTTGTCAGTTGTTTCATTTGCTATTAATTTCTCCCATTCTGAGGGTTGTATTTTCACCTTGCTTATAGTTTCCTTTGCTGTGAAAAAGCTTTTACATTTAATCAGGTCCCACTTGTTTACTTTTGTTTTTATTTCCATTACTGTAGGAGGTGGATCATGGACGATCTTGCTTTGATTTATGTCATCGAGTGTTCTGCCTGTTTTCCTCTATGAGTTTTATAGCTTCTGGTCTTACATTTAGGTCTTTAATACATTTTGAGTTAATCTTTGTGTATTTAGGAAATGTTTTAATTTCATTCTTTTACACGTAGCTGTCCAGTTTTCCCAGGACGATTTATTGAGTGGCTGTCTTTGCCTCACTGTATATTCTTTCCTTCTTTGTAAAAAGTAAGATACCTATATGTGCATGGCTTTATTTCTGGGCTTTCCATATTGTTCCACTGGTCTATGTTTCTGTTTTTGTGCCAGTACCATACTGTCTTGATGACTGTAGCTTTGTAGTATAACCTGAAGTCAGGAAGATTGATTCCTCCAGCTCCATTCTTCTTTCTCAAGACTACTTTTGCTATTTGGCGTGTTTTGTGTTTTCATATGAATTTTGAATTTTTCTGTTCTGGTTCTGTGAAAAATGCCATTGGTAATTTGATAGGGATTGCATAAAATCTGTAGAGTGTATTTGGTAGTATAGTCATTTTTCACAATATTGATTCTTCCTACCCAGAAACATGGAATATCTTTCCATCTGTTTATGTCATATTTGATTTTTTCTTCAGTGTCTTATAATTTTCTGTATACAGTTCTTTTGTCTCCTTAGGTAAGTTTATTCCTAGATATTTAATTCTTGTTGTTGCAATGGTGAATGGGATTGATTCCATAATTGTTCTTTCTGATTTTTCATTGTTAGTATATAGAAATGCAAGTGATTTCTGTTTATAGATTTTATATCCTGCAAATTTGGTAAATTTGCTGATTAGCTCTAGTAATTTTCTGATATTATTTTTAGGGTTGTCTATGTACAGTATCATGTAATCTGCAAAAAGTGAGAGCTTTGCTTCCTCTTTACCGATCTGGATTCCTTTAATTTCTTTATCTTCTCTGATTGCGGTAGTTAGGACTTCCAGAATTATGTTGAATAATAGTGGTATAAGTGGACACCCTTTTCTTCTTCTTGATCTTAGGGGGAATGTTTTCAGTTTCTCACCATTGAGAATAATGTTTGCTGTAAGGCAGTACTTGGATGCAATCTCAAAAACGATAGAATGATCTCCGTTCATTTCCAAGGCAAACCATTCAATATCACAGTAACTCAAGTCTACGTCCCGACCAGTAACGCCAAAGGAGCTGAAGTTGAACGATTCTATGAAGACTTATAAGACCTTCTAGAACTAACACCCCAAAAAGATGTCCTTTTCATTATAGGGGACTGGAATGCAAAAGTAGGAAGTCAAGAAACACCTGGTGTAACAGGCAAATTTGGCCTTGGAGTACAGAATGAAGCAGGGCAAAGGCTAATAGAGTTTTGCCAAGAGAATGCACTAGTCATAGCAAACACCCTCTTCCAACAACACAAGAGAAGACTCTACACATGGACATCACCAGGTGGTCAACACCAAAATCAGATTGATTATATTCTTTGCAGCCAAAGATGGAGAAGCTCTATACAGTCAGCAAAAACAAGACCAGGAGCAGACTGTGGCTCAGATCATGAACTGCTTCTTGCCAAATTCAGACTTACATTGAAGAAAGTAGGGAAAATCACTAGTCCATTCAGGTATGACCTAGATCAAATCCCGTATGAGTATACAGTAGAAGTGACAAATAGATTTAAGGGACTACATCTGATAGACAGAGTGCTTGATGAACTATAGACAGAGGTTTGTGACATTGTACAGGAGACAGGGATAAAGCAAATCCCTATGGAAAAGAAATGCAAAAAAGCAAAATGGCTGTCTGATGAGGACTTACAGATAGCTGGTAAGAGAAGAGGAGTGAAAAACAAAGAAGAAAAACAAAGATATTCCCATCTGAATGCAGAGTTCCAATGAATAGCAAGGAGAGATAAGAAACCCTTCCTCAGAGATCAATGCAAAGAAATAGAGGAAAACAACAGATTGGGAAAGACTAGAGATCTCTTCAAGAAAATTAGAGATACCAAAGGAACATTTCATGCAAAGATAGGCTCGATAAAGGACAGAAATGGTATGGACTTAACAGAAGCAGAAGATATTAAGAAGAGGTGGCAAGATACACAGAAGTACTGTACAAAAAAGATCTTCACAACCCAGATAATCACGATGGTGTGATCACTCACCTAGAGCCAGACATCCTGGAATGGGAAGTGAAGTGGACCTTTGAAAGCATCACTACGAACAAAGCTAGTGGAGGTGATGGAATTCCAGTTGAGCTATTTCAAATCCTCAAAGATGATGCTGTGAAAGTGCTGCACTTGATATGCCAGCAAATTTGGAAAACTCAGCAGTGGCCACAGGACTGGAAAAGGTCAGTTTTCGTTCCAATCCCAAAGAAAGGCAATGCCAAAGAATGCTCAAACTACCGCACAATTGAACTCATCTCACATGCTAGTAAACTAATGCTCAAAATTCCCCAAGCCAGGCTTCAGCAATACGTGAACCGTGAACTTCCAGATGTTCAAGCTGGTTTTAGAAAAGGCAGAGGAACCAGAGATCAAATGGCCAATATCTGCTGGATCATCGAAAAAGCAAGAGAGTTCCAGAAATCATCTATTTCTGCTTTATTGACTATGCCAAAGCCTTTGACTGTGTGGATCACAATAAACTGTGGACAATTCTGAAAGAGGTGGGAATACCAGACCATCTGACCTGTCTCTTGATAAACCTGTTTGCAGGTCAGGAAGCAACAGTTAGAACTGGACATGGAACAACAGACTGGTTCCAAATAGGAAAAGGAGTATGTCAAGACTGTATATTGTCACCCTGCTTATTTAACTTATATGCAGAGTACATCATGAGAAACTCTGGGCTGGAAGAAACTCAAGCTAGAATCAAGATTGCTGGGAGAAATATGAATAACCTCAGATATGCAGATGGCACCACCCTTATGGCAGAAAGTGAAGAAGAACTAAAGAGCCTCTTGATGAAGGTGAAAGAGGAGAGTGAAAAAGTTGGCTTAAAGCTCAACGTTCAGAAAACTAAGCTCATGGCATCTGGTCCCATCACTTCATGGGCAATAGATGGGGAAGCAGTGGAAACAGTGTCAGACTTTATTTTTGGGGGCTCCAGAATCACTGCTGATGGTGACTGCAGCCATGAAATTAAAAGACACTTGCTGCTTGGAAGGAAGGTTATGGCCAACCTAGATAGCATATTTAAAAGCAGAGATATTACTTTGCCAACAAAGGTCCGTCTAGTCAAGGCTATGGTTTTTCCAATGGTCATGTATGGATGTGAGAGTTGGATGGTGAAGAAAGCTGAGCGCCGCAGAATTGATGCTTTTGAACTGTGGTCTTGCAGAAGACTCTTGAGCATCCCTTGGACTGCAAGGAGATCCAGTCAATTAATCCTAAAGGAGATCAATCTTGGGTGTTCATTGGAAGGACTGATGTTGAAGCTGAAGCTCCAATACTTTGGCCACCTCATGTGAAGTGTTGGTTCATTGGAAAAGACCCTAATGCTGGGTGGCATTGGGGGCAGGCGGAGAAGGGGAAGACAGAGGATGAGATGATTGAATGACGTCACTGACTCGATGGGCATGGGTTTTGTTAGACTCCCGCAGTTGTTGATGGACAGAGAGGCCTGGCGTGCTGCAATTCATGGGGTCGCAAAGAGTCGGACACGACTGCGCGACTGAACTGAACTGAACTGAACTGTAGGCCTATCATATATGGTCTTTACCATGTTGAGTTAGGTTCCTTCCATGCCCATTTTTTTACGTTTTAAGCATAAATAGGTGTTGAATTTTGTCAAAGGCTTTTTCTGCATCTATTGAAATAATCATATGGTTTTTATCTTTCAATTTGTTAATCTGGTGTATCACATTGATTGATTTCCATATATTGAAGAATTCCTGGAATAAACCCAACTTGATCATGGTGTATGAGCTGTTTGATGTATTGCTGAATTCTGTTTGCTAAAATTTTGTTAAGGATTTTTGCATCTATGCTCATCAGTGATATTGGCCTGTAGCTTTCTTTTTTGTGTGTTGTCTTTGCCTGGTTTTGGTAATCAGGGTTATGGTGGCCTCGTAGGATGAGCTTCAAAATGTTCCTTTCTCTGCCATTTTTTTTAAAGAGATTTAGAAGGATATAGCATTAGCTCTTCTCTAAATGCTTGATAGAATTCCCCTGTGAAGCCATCTGGTCCTGGGGTTTTATTTTTTGGGGAAATTTTGATCACAGCTTCAATTTCAGTGCTTACAATCGGGTTGTTCATATTTTCTATTTCTTCCTGGTTTATTCCTGGAAGATTGAACTTTTCTCAGAATCTGTCCATTTCTTCCAGTTTATCCATTTTATTGCCTTATAGTTGTTCATAATATCCTCTTATAATCCTTTGTATTTCTACATTGTCTGTTGTAACCTCTCTTTTTTCATTTCTAATTTTGCTGATTTGATTCTTCTCTACTTTTTTCTTGATGGGTTCGACTAAGGGTTTGTCAATTTTGTTTATATTCTCAAAGAATCAGCTTTTAGTTTTATTAATCTTTACTATTGTTTCATTTCTTTTTCATTTATTTCTGCTTGGATCTTTATGATTTCTTTCCTTCTACTATTTTTTTTCTACTTCTTTTTCCAGTTGCTTTAGGTGTAAAGTTAGGTTGTCTATTCAATGTTTTTCTTGTTTCTTTAGATAGAATTGCATTGCTATAAACTTCCCTCTTAGGATTGCTTTTGCTGCATCCCATAGGTTTTGAATTGTGGTGTTTTCATTGTCATTTCATTCTAGAAATTTTTAGATTCCCCTTTTGATTTCTTCAGTAACTTGTTGGTTATTTAGAAACATGTTGTTTAATCTCCATGTGTTTGTGTTTCTTACAGTATTTTTCTTTTCTTGTAATTGATATCTAGTCTCATGGTATGCTTGATAGAATTTCAGTTTTCTTACACTTACTGAGGTTTGATCTGTGGCACAAGATATGGTCTATCCTGGAGAATGTTCCATGTGCACTTGAGAAGAATGTATATTCTTCTGCATTTGCATGGAATGTGCTGAAGATATCAATGAGATCCATCTCATCTAATGTATCATTTAAAACTTGTGTTTCCTTATTAATTTTCTGTTTTGATGATCTGTCCATTGGTGTGAGTGGGGTGTTAAAAAGTCTCTTACTACTATTGTGTTACTGTCATTTTTTTTTCCTTTCATGTCTGTTAGTGTTTCACTTATGCATTGAGATGCTCCTATGTTGAGTGCATAGATATTTACAATTGTTATGTCTTCCTCTTGGATTGATCCCTTGATCATTATGTAGTGTCCTTCCTTATCTCTTCTTATCTCTTCTTTATTTTAAGGTATATTTATTCTGATATGCTAATCCAGCTTTCCTTTGCTTCCCATTTGCATGGAATATAATTTTTCATTCTTTCACTTTCAGTCTATATGTGTCTTTAGGTCTGAAGTGGATTTCTTGTAGACAGCATGTATATGTTTGGGGTTTTTTTTTGGTATCCATTCAACTAGTCTGTGTCTTTTGGTTGGAGCATTTAATCCATTTACATTTAAAGTAATTACACATATATATGTTCCTATTGCCATTTTATAATTGTCTGGGGTTGATTTTGTAGATCATTTTTCTTCTGTTGTATTTCTTGACTATATAAGTCAATTTAACATTTGTTGTAAAGCTGGTTTGGTGGTACTGAAGTCTTTTAGCTTTTGCTTGTCTGAAAAGCTTTTTATTTCTCCATCAATTTTGAATGAGATCCTTGCTGGGTACAGTAATATCGGTTGTAGATTTTTCCCTTTCAATACTTTAAATGTATCCTGCCATTCCCTTCTGGCCTGCAGAGTTTCTTCTGAAAGATCAGCTGTTAAGCATATGAAGTTTCCCTTGTAGGTTACTTGTTGCTCCTCCCTTGCTGGTTTTAATATTCTTTCTTTGTGTTTAGTCTTTGTTGGTTTGATCAGTATGTGTCTTGGCATGTTTCTCCTTGGGTTTATCCTTTATGCTTCTTGGACTTCATTGGTCATTTCCTTTTCCATGTTGGGGACATTTTCAACCATATCCTCTTCAAAAATTTTCTCATAGCCTTTCTTTTTCTCTTCTTCTTATGGGACCCCTATAATTCGAATGTTTGTGTGTTTGGTATGCTCCCAGACGTCTCTGAGACTGTCCTCAGCTCTTTTCATTATTTTTACTTTATTCTGCTCTTCAGAAGTTATCTCCACCATTTTATCTTCCAACTCACTGATTTGTTCATCTGCTTCAGATATTCTGCTCTTGATTCCTTCTAGAGTATTTTTAATTTCAGTAATTGTGTTGTTTGTTTCTGTATGCTTATTCTTTAATCTTCTAGGTCTGTGTTAATTGATTCTTGTATTTTCTTCATTTTGTTTTCCAGGTTTTTGATCATCTTTTCTATTATTATTCTGAATTCTTTTTCAGGTAATTTTCCTATTTCCTCTTCCTTTCCTATTTCCTTATTTGGACTTCTGTGTTTCTAGTTTGTTCCTTCATCTGTGCAGTATTTCTCTGCCTTTTCAATTATTTTTTTAAGTTATTTTGTTTGAGGTCTCCTTTTCCCAGGCTTCAAGGAAAGTTGAATTCTTTCCTTGAAGAAGTTTGAATTATTTCTTCCTTTTGGTTTCTGCCCTCCTAAGGTTGGTCCAGTGGTTTGTGTGAGTTTCGTATACGGTGAAATTTGTGCTGTGTTTTTGTTTGTTTGTTTGCTATTCCTTTGATGGGCAAGGCTGAGTGAAGTGGTACTCCTGTCTGCTGATGATTGGGTTTGTATTTCTGTTTCATTCGTTGTTTAAATGAGGCGTCCTGCACAGGGTGCTACTGGTGGTTGGGTGATGCCAGGTCTTGTATTCAAGTTGTTTCCTTTGTGTGCATTCCACTATTTGATGCTCCCTAGGGTTAGTTCTCTGGTAATCAAGTGTCTTGGAGTCAGTGCTCCCACTCCAAAGGCTCAGGATTTGATCTCTTGTAAGGAACGAAGATTCCACAAGTGGTTTGTTTTGGCATTGAGAGTAAAACAAATATCCAAAAACGAGAAACCAAAGATGAACCCCAGACAAATGGCAGTTACAAAATCAGGCAAATAATAATTAAAATAATGGAATATATACACATACATATATACCCATGAGCAAAGTGAAAACAGTCCAACAAAGATAAAGTACAGTAGATTGATCCAGCAAACAAATGAAATCAAAAATTATATTTACATTTAAGAACAAAGTTAATTAAAGCACAAACTGGAAAAAAAAAGCTAAAGCAAGGTGCTAATTGGAGAATAAAGCAATGAAAATAAAACTAACAAATATGTTGAGAGGAAAGGAGAGAAAGAAAAGAAAGAAAAAATAGATATGCAAAGTTAAATAGAGGTAGATAAAGAACATGTATATACTTTAAAGATTAACTGCAAGGGGAAAAGAACAGTAGGAAAAGCAAGCAAAGGAATAAATGTAGAAAAGATAATAGGTTTAAAAAATTAAAAATTAAAATTAAGAAAAAAAGAGAAAAAGAAAAAACGAGGAAAACTCTACAGAACTTCAAAAGCCCAACATAGAAACAGAGGTTTATGACAACAATAAAAAATGTGACTTAGGATAAAGGAGAAAAAAAAAGGTCAAAAGCTTAATTGAATTTCTTAGTGACAATAAAATCATCAACTACAATGGGGGGGAGGGGAAAATGAAAAAATATCCAAAAGAATCTACAGAACAAGTCAAAAAATAAGAATAATAATTGTGTTTTTTTTTTGAGTCTCTGCTGTCAGAGTCCTTTCCTGAACTGGTAATCACAGTCCACCTTACCTCCTTAGGATGCCCTCCAATACTGTACTGATCTCTGGACCTGCTGTGGGAGCTGCTTAGATTCTAATCTGGTCCTACTCTTTTGTGTTCTTGCCTCCAATGTCCACAGCTATCAGAGCTAGTGTGTTTTCTTTTGTGAGAGCTCTCAATGGCCTTTTATATATTCCATAGACACAGAGTCTGCTTAGTTGATCGTGTGGATTTAACCTGCAGCTTGTACAGCTGGTGGGAAGGTTTTGGGTCTTCTTCCTTAGCCACACTGCCCTTGGGTTTCAATTGTGATTTTATTTGCACCTCTACATGTGGGTTGTCCACTGGAGTTTAGCACCTGAGGCTTCCCTGGAGGGATTGGGTTTGCCCCACGAGGGCCAGGTGTGGAAGTGGTGCAGCTGCTTGGGTCGCAGGGGTTCTGGCAGCACCAGGTACTCAGGGGGGTTGGTAGCTAAGGCAGCAGTAAATATAGGGCTCTAGAATGGTATCATAACCAGTATTGGCCAATACGCTCCAGTATTATTGCCTGGAGAACCCCCTTTCTGACAGAGAAGCCTGGCAGGCCACAGTCTACCAGGTTGCAAAGAGTTGGACAGGACCGAAGCGACCCTGCGTGCATAAATACAAGAATTCCCCAACCCTTCACCCCGCCCCCCACAGGGCAGCTCTGCCCCAGTGAGAGTTGAGCGTGAAGGTGGTGCAGTTGTTTGGCTTGCAGGGATGCTGGAGGCACCAAATGTTCAGGGACACAAAATGCCTCTGTGCAGGAGTTATGGCCCTATCAGTCTTTTTTTTTTTTTTTTTTTTTTTGAGCCTCTTGCAGCTGGGGATCAGAAGGCCTCTTTGGCCGGTCTTTCTCTGTAGCTCCACCCATTCGGGCACTTAGAGGGATCCCTTGCCTGGGGTCCTTCTCTGTTGTTTGGTGCATCAGGAACATAGAGGGGCCCCCCTGACTGGGGTCCTGCTCTGTAGATCGGTGCATCAGTTACTTAAAGGGGCATCGTGGGTGGGGTTCTACTCTGTAGTTCAGTGTGTCAGGTGTGTTTGATGGGCCAGCCTCTCTAATGTTCATCTGACGATGCTGGCATGTGGAGAGAGAGGCTGTGGTGATGGCTCCTCCCCTTATCTGTGACTCAGAAGTATTGCCTTGCTCCTGTGGCTGTCTGGCTTTCCTCCGCAGGCATTTCCCTCCACAATCTCCCCCCTCACATCCCTTCAATTCGTCTCTCCTCAGTCAACAGCAGCCCTTGCCCTGGGATTGCTCCACAATCCTTAAACTCCAGCTCCCAGCTGCTGCCCCTTCCAGGAGACCTGCGTTCCTGCCTGGCATATGTATGGCTGCCACAAGGACTGTCTGATTCTCATTCCATTTAGCCTGCCACAGATCAGCTGTCTCATTCTTAAATATTTTCTCCTCTAACTCAGACAATTGCCCTGCTGTGGGGATTGGACCCTTGCTTCAGCTCCCCCACCCACCAAGGGCAGTTCCAGTCCTACTAACACTTCTCTTTTTCCCCGTAGTTCCTTCATCCTACCGAGTTTTGCGTGGTTCTATATATTCTTTCCCACAAGTCAGGTCCTCCTGTGTGCTCTCAGCTGGTGTTATGCATACACTTCTGTGTCTGAGGTGTATTCCTGATGTATTCATAAAGAGAGATGTACTCCATGTCCACCTACTCCTCCACCATCTTGTTTTCAGATCAGGAACTTTCTTAATCTGATAGAGAGTATCTATGGAAATTTTACAGTTAAAATTATACTTAATGATGAAAGACTAAAATTTTCCAACCCTTAAGATCAAGAACAAGACAAATATATTCATTTCTCATCACTTTTACTAAAAGCTCTAGATGATCAATTAGACAAGAAAATAAAATAAAATAAAATGCTTCCAGATTAGAAACAAAGAAGTTAAACAGTCTCTTTGCAAATGGAATGATCTTATACAAGCAAAATCCCAAGAAATCCACTATTAGAGTTAATAAACAAGTTCAAAAATTCTGGAGGAATCAATTGTATACTCTAGCAATTAACAATCAAAAGTGAAATTGTGAAACGGTTCAATTTACAACAGTACCAAAAAGAATAAAGTACATAATAAAATTTTTTTAAATTAGCAGAAAACCTTTAAACTTCTTGAAAACTGTAAAACATCATTAAAATAAGTTAAAGTTTAAATAAATGGAAAGATCTCTGATAATGGATTTGAATACTTAATATTGTTCAGATGACAATACTATTGAAGGCAATTTACAGATTCAACGGAAAGCTTATCCAAATTCCAATAGGATTTTTGTAGAAATTGACAACCTAATATTAAAATCCATGTGGAAATTCAAGGGACCCAGAAATCAGAATTGTCAAAACAATCCTGCATAAGAAAGACAGATTTGGAACTTCCACATTTCCCAATATTAAAATTTCCTACAACAATATCATAATCAAAGAGCTTGGTATTGGAAAAAGGAAAGGGGGGATACATGGAGCAAAATGGAGATTCCAAATAAATCCAGATTTCTACAGGCAATTGATTTTTGACAAGAATGGCAAGATAATTCAATGTAGAAAGAATATTTTCACCAAATGCTCTTGAACTCCTTCCATACCAGGTATAAAGAATTACTCTAAAATGAATCAAAGAGCTACATATAAGAAATAAGACTATAAAACTCTTAAACGAAAATATAGGAGTAAATGTTTTTGACTTTGAGTTCTACAAAACCTTCTCAGATATGACACCCAGAGTACAAGTGATAAAATAATAAATATATAATTTCGACTTCACAGAAATTGAAGCCTTTTGTGACTCAAAGGATGTTATTAATAAAGTGAAAAATCAATAACACAATGGAGGAAAATATTTGCAAATCATACATCTGACAAGTAGCTTATATCCAGAATATATAATATTTAACATTAAACAAAGAAATAATTTAATTTAAAATGGACAAATAAATAAAGATGACATAAAAATATCCAATAAGCACAAGAAATATGCTCAACATTGTTAGTCACTGGAGAAATGCAAATCAAAACCACAATAAGCTTTCAACATTACGCTAAGAGAAATAATGAAACATAAAAGACCACATAAAGCATAATATGATTAATAAGAAATGTCAAGACGAGTCAAATCTATTATATATAGACAGTATATAAGTTAGTGGATGCCACGGCCTGAGGCCAGGGAAAATTGAGGAGTGACTGCTAATAGTTACATAGTTTCTAGTTTCTTTTGCAAGGTGATGAAAAATGTTCTGGATTTAGACAGTGATGATTCTCCTACAATCTTATGAATATACTAAAACATCATGACATTTTATATTTTAATGAATTCAATGTTATGTGCATTCTATGTCAAATTAACAGCTACAAAAAACCTTTGAAGATAATTAAGAATATTTAGGTCTGGGCTAAATATTAGGTGATAACAGAGAACAGTTATCAATTTCCTTAATGTGAAAACGATATTATGGCTATAATTTTTGGTGATATATTCTGAAATTTTTAGGCATAAAGCTTTTGATATTTTTAACTTATTTTTGTATGGTTTAGCAAAAAATACTTCTGTATTATATATAACACTGTTAACAAAAAATGAATTGTTCAGTCTAGGTGATGGATACCAGAATACTCAATGCATTTTTTTTTCACTTTATTTTGAAAAATTTCAAAATATACAAAATTGTACACCTTAAAACAATCAAGTCTTTGGGGTAAACTTCCAGCTTAGGACACTGAGTATCCTTATAAAGAACATCATTAGAAAGCAATAAGAGAATTCCAAAAGATGAAATGCTTTTCAGGACAGCTGGCTTTATAATAAATTATAATAAATCCATATCCCTAGAAAGGGAGTTTTTAGATTAAAACAGATTTAAGAGATATAATCAGATGCAGCCTTTGTTTCTAGAGTAATAATGATTTCAGAAAATAAGCTATAAAAGACACCTTTTAGGTAATTGGAATGATTTGGAGCTAGACTGAAACAACAAATGGGATGTAATTATATTGCTTTGAAAAGATAGAAATTGTTAATGAAAAGAACGTATTGCAAAGTCATATGTAAGTGTGATCATATTTTGATTAAATGCATACACATATAAAATGATTTTATATATAGATATAGATACACACACACACACAGAGACACACACACACATATATATACACATTAAAATGTATGTTTTCTGGGTTTTGGGAGTATGCTCCTTTACTTTTTTCATTTTAAAAATCATTTCAGCTGTGTTTAAAATTTTCTACATTTTATATATAGTGTTACAAGCAAAACAAAATATGTTTTAGTGTCAACTTGAAAAAAACAAACAAACAAATTCTGAGCTTGGGGGATTTCAAACGTCAGATCAGATCACTGTTTTAGCTGGCATCTTGATTTCAATTTTAGCTTTTCGAGGCTGAGGAGAGAAGTTAGTTGATACCTGCATGGACTTCTGACCTACAGAAAATTTGAAATAGTAAATTTTTATGTTGCTAAGTTTGGTACATTTTCTTATACAACAAAATAAAACAAATACAAATACATTTTGATATAACCTTACAGTGGAATGATATGCAGTAGAAAGAGGTAAATATGCATGTGGATGATAGGGAAAAAAAAGAGCATTCAGATACAGTATTATGTGAGAAAAGATGAGACAAGGGAAAATATTTGTAGAATACTTACATTTAAGGAAAAAATAGATATATCTTTAGTCTGAAGGTTGATGTTCAGTCACTGAGGCATGTCCAACTCTGTGACTCCATGGACTGCAGCACGCCAGGCTTCCATGTCCTTCAATATCTCTCAGAGTTCGCTCAAACCCATATCCATTGCAAATAGATGGGGAAACAGTGGAAACAGTAGCTGACTTTATTTTGGGGGGCTTCAAAATCACTTCAGATAGTGATTGCAGCCATGAAATTAAAAGACACTTACTCCTTGGAAAGAAAGTTATGGCCAACCTAGAGAGCGTGTTAAAAAGTAGAGACATTACTTTGTCAACAAAGGCTGTCTAGTCAAGGCTATGGTTTTTCCAGTAGTCATGTATGGATGTGAGAGTTGGACTATAAAGAAAGCTGAACTCAGAATAATTGATGCTTTTGAACTGTGGTGTTGGAGCAGACTCTTGAGAGTCCCTTGGACTGTAAGGAGATCCAGCCAGTCCATCCTAAAAGAAATCAGTCCTGGTTGTTCATTGGAAGGACTGATGTTGAAGCTGAAACTCCAATATTTTGGCCACCTGATGCGAAGAGCTGACTCATTTGAAAAGACCCTGATGTTGGGAAAGATTGAGGGCAGGAGGAGAAGGGGACAACAGAGGATGAGATGGTTAGATGACATCACTGACTCAGTGGACATGAGTTTGGATAAACTCTGGGAGTTGGCGATAGACAGGGAGGCCTGGCATGCTTTGTGGTTCACTCGCAAAGAGTCGGACACAACTAAGCGACTGAACTGAACTGATATCCATTGAGTCAATGATGCCATCCAACCATCTCATCCTCTGTTATCCCCTTGTCCTCCTGTTCTCAATCTTTCCCAGCATCAGGTTCTTTTCCAATGAGTCGGCTCTGCCAATCAGGTGGCCAAAGTATTAATGCTTCAGCTTCATCTTCAGAATCAGTCCTTTCAATGAATATTCAGCATTAATTCCTTTTAAAATTGACTGGTTTCATCTCCTCATTGTCCAAGAAACTCTCAAGAATCTCCTCTAGCACCATAGTTTGAAAGCATCAATTCTTCAGTACTCAGCCTTCTTTATGGTCCCACACTCATATCTGTACCTGAATACTGAAAAAAACAAAACAAAACATAGCTTTGACTATATAGAACTTTGTTGGCAAAGTGATGTCCCTCTTCTTAAAAAAACTATCTAGGTTTGTAATTTTTTGTTTTTAATACAGTTCATGAGGTACTCACAGCAAGTGTGCTAGCGTATCTTGCCATTCCCTCCTCCAGTGGATCACACATTTCTGAGAGTCCCTTGGACAGCAAGAAGATCAAACCAGTCAATCATAAGGGAAATCGACCCTGAATATTCATTGGAAAGACTGATGCTGAAGCTAAAGCTCTGGTATTTTGGTCACCTGATGTGAACAGCCAACTCATTGGAAAAGTCCCTAATGCTGGGAAAGATTGAGGGCAGAAAGAGAAGAGGATGTCAGAGGATAAGATGGCTGGATGACATCACTGATGCAATGGGCATGAACTTGGGAAAACTTTGGGAGATGAGGAGGGACAAGGAGGCCTGGTGTGCTACAGTCCACGGGGTTGCAAAGAGTCAGACACAACTGGGCAAATGAACAACAACTAGGATTGTCATAGCTTTTCTTCCAACGAGCAAGTGTCCTTTAACTTCATGCCTGCAGTCACTGTCAGCAGTGATTTTGGAGGCCAAGAAAATAAAGTCTGCCACTATTTTCATTTTTTCCCCATCCTTTTGTCATGAAGTGATGGGACCAGATGCCATGATCTTCATTTTTTGAAAGTTGAGTTTTAAGCCAGCTTTTTCACTCTCCTCTTTCACTTTCATCAAGAGTCTCTTCAGTTTCTCTTCACTTTCTTCCATTAGGGTGGTGCCATATGCATATCCGAGGTTGTTGATATTTCTCCCAGCAATCTTGATTCCAGCTGGTGCTTCATTCAACCCAGAATTCTGCATGATGTACTCTGCATAGAAGTTAAATAAGCAAGGTGATAGTATACAGCCTCTATGCATTTCTCTCCCAATTTGGAACCAGTTCATTGTTCCATGTCCAATTCTAACTGTTGCTTCCTGAACTGCATACAGGTTTCTCAGGAGACAGGTAAGGTGGTCTGGTACTCCCATCTCTTTAAGAATTTTCCCCTGGATTTGTGATCAACACAAAGGCTTTAGTGTAGTCAATGAAGCAGAAGTAGATATTTTTCTGTGCAGTACTGTGCTAAGTTGTTTCAGTAGTGTCCAACTCTTTGTAACCCCATGCACTGTAGCCCACCAGGCTCTTCTGTCTGTGGGATTGTCCAGGCAAGAATAATGGAGTGGGTTGTCATGCCCTCTGCCATGAGATCTTCCTGACCCAGGGATTGAACCCACATCTCTTACATTTACTGCATTGTCAGGCGAACTCTTTATGATTAGTGCCACCTGTGATCATTTATTATATCATGTGATGGGATATCCACAAGTTCTGTGGCCTTAAAATTAGTTAAATTAGTAGCTCAATATTGCTATTAAGAAATCAGGTCCTTTCGGTCTGTCCACTCTGTTTTCCACAAAATTGGCTTCATGTTGATGGTAGAATTAGCATTTCATGCAAACCAGGTACTTTTCTAATTATTACATATAGTACTACATTTCATTCATATTCACTGTGATGTGACTACCATTATTATATCCATGTCATACAAAATGAAAGATATATACAATCTGAAGAAATATCAGAATATAACAAAAGAAAATTAAAGTTCAGAAAAGTTATATAATTTGTTCAAAGTTACACAGCTGGTAAGCAACCTGGTATTCATATCCAATCCAAAATGGTATTCATATCCCAGCCTTGTCTAACTCAATGAAACTATGAATCATGCCGTGTAGGGCCACACAAGATGGACGGGTCATGGTGGAGAATTCTGACAAAATGTGGTTCACTGGAGAAGGGAACGGCAAACCACTGCACTATTCCTGCCTTGAGAACCCCATATAGTATGAAAAGGCAATAAGATAAGACACTAAAAGATAAACTCCCCAGGTCAGTAGGTGCCCAATATGCTACTGGAGTTCAGTGGAAAAATACTCCAGAAAGAATGAAAAGACAGAGGCAAAGCAAAAACAACACACAGTTGTGGATGTGAATGGTAATGGAAGTTAAGTCTGATGCTGTAAAGAGCAATATTGCATAGAAAACTGGTCCATGAATCAAGGCAAATTGGAAGTGGTCAAACAGGAGATGGCAAGAATGAACATAGACGTTTTAGGAATAAGTGAACTAAAATGTATTGGAATGAGTGAATTTAACTCAGGTGACCATTATATCTACTACTGTGGGCAAGAATCCCTTTGAAGAAATGGAGTAGCCATCATAGTTGACAAAAGAGTCCAAAATGCAATACTTGGATGCAGTCTCAAAAATGACAGAATAATCTCAATTCATTTCCAAGGCAAACCATTCAGTATCACAGTTATCCAAGTCTATGCACTGACTAATAATGCTGAAGAAGCTGAAGTTGAACGGTTCCATGAAGACCTACAAGACCTTCTAGAACTAACACCCAAAAAAGATGTCCTTTTCATTATAGGGGACTGGAATGCAAAAGTAGGAAGTCAAGAAACACCTGGACTAACAGGCAAATTTGGCTTTGGCGTACAGAATTAAGGAGGGCAAAGGGTAATAGAGTTCTACCAAGAGAACACACTGGTCATAGCAAGCATGCTTTTCCAACAACACAAGAGAAGACTCTACACATAGACATCACCAGATGGTCAACACCGAAATCAGATTGATTATATTCTTTGCAGCCAAAGATGGAGAAGCTCTATACATTCAGCAAAAAAAAAAGACCGGGAGTTGACTGTGTCTCAAATCATGAAATCCTTATTGGCAAATTCAGACTTAAAGTGAAGAAACCACTAGACCATTCAGGTATGACCTAAATCAAATCACTTATGATTATACAGTAGAAGTGAGAAATAGATTTAAGGGATCAGATCTGATAGAGTGCATGATGAACTATGGACAGAGGTTCAAGACATTGTACAGGAGACAGGGATCAAGACCATCCCCATGGAAAAGAAGTACAAAAAAGCAAAATGGCTGTCTGAGGAGGCCTTACACATAGCTGTGAAAAGAAGAGAAGTGGAAATTAAAGGAGAAAAGGAAAGATATACCCATTTGAAAGCAGAGTTCCAAAGAATAGGAAGGAAGATAAGGAAGCCTTCCTCACTGATCAGTGCAAAGAAATAAAGGAAAACACTAGAATGGGAAAGACTAGAGATCTCTTCAAGAAAATCAGAGATACCAAGGGAATATTTCATGCACAGATGGACTCAGTAAAGGGCAGAAGTGTTATGGACCTAACAGAAGAAGAAGATATTAAGAAGAGATGGCAAGAATACACAGAAGAACTGTACAAAAAAGATCTTCATGACCCAAATAATCACGATGGTATGATCACTTACCTAGAGCCAGACATCCTGGAATGTGAAGTCAAGTGGGCCTTAGGAAGTATCACTACAAACAAAGTTAGTGGAGGTGATGGAATCCCAGTTGAGCTATTTCAGATCCTCAAAGGTGATGCTGTGAAAGTGCTGCACTCAATATGCCAGCAAATTTGGAAAACTCAGCTGTGGCCACAGGACTGGAAAAGGAGAGTTTTCATTCTAATCCCTAAGAAAGGCAATGCGAAAGAATGCTCAAACTACCACACAATTGCACTTATCTCACACGCTAGCAAAGTAAAGCTCAAAATTCTCCAAGCCAAGTTTCAACAATACGTGAACCGCAAACTTCCAGATGTTCAAGCAGGTTTTAGAAAAGCCAGAGGAACCAGAGATCAAATGCCAATATCCAATGGATCATCATAAAATAAGAGAGTTCCAGAAAAACTTCTACTTCTGCTTTATTGACTATGCCAAAGCCTTTGACTGTGTGGATCACAATAAAATGGAGAATTCTGAAAGAGATGGGAATACTAGACCACCTGACCTGCCTCTTAAGAAAGCTTTATGCAGGTGAAGAAGCAACAGTTAGAACTGGACATGGAACAACAGACTAGTTCCAAATAGGAAAAGGAGTACGTCAAGTATTGTCACCATGCTTATTTAACTTTCATCCAGAGTACACCATGAGAAACGCTGGGCTGGATGAAGCACAAGCTGAAATCAAGATTGCTGGGAGAAATATCAATAACCTCAGATATGCAGATGACACCACCCTTATTGCAGAAAGTGAAGAAGAACTAAAGAGGCTCTTGATGAAAGTGAATGAGAAGAGTGAAAATGTTGGCTTAAAGCTCAACATTCAGAAAACTAAGTTCATGGCATCTGGTCCCATCACTTCATGGCAAATAGATGAAGAAACAGTGGCAGACTTTATTTTCTTGGGCTCCAAAATCATTGCAGATGGTGACTGAAGCCATGAAATAAAAAGACACTGATTCCTTGGAAGAAAAATTATGACCAACCTAGACAACATATTAAAAGCAGAGACATTACTTTGCCAACAAAGGTCTGTCTAGTCAAGGCTATGGTCTTCCCAGTAGTTATGCATGGATGTGAGAGTTGGAGTATAAAAAAAGCTGAGTGCCGAAGAATTGATGCCTTTGAACTGTGGTGCTGGAGAAGACTCTTGAGACTCCCTTGGACTGCAAGGAGATCCAACCAATCCATCCTAAAGGAGATCAGTCCTAAATGTTTATTGGAAGGACTGATGTTGAAGCTGAAACTCCAATAATTTGGCCACCTGATGCGAAGAACTGACTCTTTTATAAGTACCCTGATGCTGGGAAAGATTGAGGGCGAGAGGAGAAGGGGACGGCAGAGGATGAGACGGTTGGCTGACATCACCAACTCAATAGACATTTGTTTGAGTAAACTCTGGGAGTTGGTGATGGACAGGGAGGCCTGTCCTGGCCTGCTGCAGTCCCTGTGATTGCAAAGAGTCAGACACGACTGAGCAACTGGACTGAACTGATTTATATCAAAGAAGTCTAGCTCCAAGAGTCCATTCCCTTTACCACTTTCTTAAGACTGTTTCCTAAATATTCACAAGATGCTTGTCAGCACTAACTGTGGCATCATGCTTCCTTCTTCAATTCTAGTAAGAGAATAAGTTTTTCCTCCTAACAGAGTTTCAGAGTTCACTCCTTTAGTCTTATTGGGCCAATTGAGATCAAGTACCCATTCCTGAATCTGTAATGGTGATCAAGGGAATGCCATATACCACTTCCTGGTTATTATAATGCACACTTGGAGACAGAAATGACGTCAGTTTCCTCTGCTTTCATAAGAAGAAGTTGGAAGTAATGAATATTTGTGTGCAACCAGCAGTATAAAACAGGGGAGTATGTGTTTATATATGAACAATTTTTAGAGGAGTACACAGGAAACCATAGGGGGCTCATTCTTGAAAGAAGTGGAATTGTATGGACTTTTGGAGAAATTAAATTTTTATCATATAATGCCATTTTTGTTCTTGGATTTTTTAATGAACTATTGATTTTCTTCATGATTTAAAAATGTTATAGAATAACACAGGGTGTAACCCTATTTCTTTTAAAATGTTTATGTCTATATGATCATATAAATTTGTATATGCAAAACAAATGCTATGCAAGGATACGTGTCACCTTTTTTCAAATAGGTACCCAAAAGCTCTGGCATAATATTGTGGAGGGACTACATTATATGTTAAACCCCATTTTCTTGAACTCAGTTCTATGGCATTTTAACCCAGATAATCATCTGTTGGGTTTGTGCGTTGAGGGAGGGGGAGTTTGTCATTGTGTATAGTAGAAAAGAATCTCTGTTCTCCCCCACTAGATACTAGTAGTACTATCACCATTTTCTGAGAACAAAAAGATCTCTAGATATTGTCAAAAGCCCCTTAGGACAAATCACGCCAGTTAAGAACACATCTATATAAGTTATAATAAATAATATGTGTGCTTGTGCTAAATCACTTCAGTCATGACCGACTCTTTGTGACCATAAGGACTATAGCTCACCAGGCTCTTCTGTCCATGGGATTCTCCAGGCGAGAACACTAGAGTGGGTTGCCATGCTCTCTGCCAGGGCATCTATAACGTATAGATTATAATAAATGTGCTATTTAGTTTAAATGACTGAGATAATTTTAACCGGAGTGAGTGAATTTAGCACATCATAACATTATGCTTTTTAACCACATATTAGATATCTATTATAATCTTATAATAATGGAATGTACATAAAATAGTCCTATTTTAGATTGCAGTGTCATTACATATTTAGATATCTATTATAATCTTATAATCCAGCCTCATGTTTTATTTTCGCCTTCACTGTGACTATTTACATCCTGCACATGACATTAAATAGTCCCATTAAAGAAATCTACTTTCAAAAAACATTTTCACTTTCACTAAATATTTTGTTTTCCAAATGCTATTTAAATAATTTTAACTACATAATTTTAAAGAATTTTATGATTCTCAAAATAGCAAGTATACTGTAATTGCAAATTCTTCTGTAAAACAGAATGACATTAAGAGAAAAAATAATCACAATACTTTATTGCAGTTGATTTCATAGACAGCAGTTTTATGTATATATTATTAACTGCTTGACTAGAGAAAAATATCAAAATAAATTGTTAAAAATAAAATATACCATACACATAATGGTAAAGGTGAAAATATTTTCTCACACTTTACTTAATTTTAAAAATAATAGTCTACCATGGAAAGTGAGATGTAATATAATTGTATAATAGCTAACAAAATTCTATTTATTTTTTAACTTTTTAATTGAAAGATAATTGCTTTACAGTTATGTTGGTTTCTGCTGAACATCAACATGAATCAGCCATAGGTGTACTTATGTCCACTCCCTTTTGAAACTCCCTCTCTCCCCAACCCTCTAGGTTGTTACAGAGCCCCAGTTTGAGTTCCCTGAGTCATACAGCAAATTCCCACTGGCTATCTATTTTACATACGGTAATGTATATTTCCATGTTACTCTCTCCATACATCCCACATTTTTCTTCCTTCTGCCTCTCCCCGTGTCCATAAGTTTGTTCTCTATGACTGTGTCTCTGTTGCTGCCCTGCAAATAATTTCATCAGTACCATCTTTCTAGATTCCATATATATGCGTTAATATACAATATTTGTTTTCCTTTTCTGACTTACTTCACTGTGTATAATAGGCTCTAGGTTGATCCACCTCATATTGTACACAATTTCAAAAGAAACAGCAACAGGAAATAAAACCAAAACTTAAGAAATTGTGCATTTGTGTATGTGTGCTTTAATTTTTCCCAAGTAAATCTACTCTTAAACATACAGTTCTGATTTTACATCACTGTAAATGTAATTTACTCATACTACTGGGATCTGTCTGTTATCTAGTGGCAGTTTCGAGACTCACTCCCAGTTTTAATTTTTATTTGTTCTTTACTTAGCATTCACCTTAGAATTCTTAAAGCACTTTCCTGTTGAAGTACAAAATTTTCAGGAGAGTGACAAAACAGAAACGCAATTGTGGGATTAAAAAGGTCATACCAGTCTAATAAATGCTATTTAGCATTTTAACAAAGGTTAAGCTCAGCAAGATACTAAAACTTGAGAATAAACAGAATTTTATTTTTTTGAGTGATTTTACTTGAGCATAGGAAAGAATTTTAAGCAAGGTAAGATGTAATAACAAACTAGTTAACACTTACAGAACTATTAATACACTCTATACAATGTTCTAATACCTTCATTAGAATTTGTAAATTAATATTCACAATAATCCTATGAAATAATTACTATTATTATTCCCACTTTACAGATGAGCAGTAAAAAGACTTTATATAAATTGATGAGTCTTATGATTAATAAGTTATATATCCAATGTTTAAATTCCAGAGCCCGTACTTCTAAACACTATGCTTTATTGATAAGAGTAATTTAAATTTGCAGTTGGAGATGGCAGAGGGTGGAGGACAATTTTTCCAGTGCAGCTTGATTAAAATAATTTAGTTGGATATGATGCACATTGTATTGATATTTTGGATTGACACATTGCATTTAAAAGTAGTTTATAGTTGACATTTCAAAATGTTATTATGTCATAAATGTTTTGTATGGATTAAAGTAATATATATGTCTATTAATTTAATCATCTTCTGATGCTTGACTTCAATCACAGCTATTTCTTTACACAAAATAAAAGTGAAGATTTCATGCATATTTTATTTAAAATGCCTTACATTGGTGTTTAATAAACATAATCATTTGACAAATATATTTACATCTGTTAGTTCATTTATATGCCACATTAACACAATAAGACAGAAAGCAAAGGTGATTATCATGCCCATTTTACCAACACATTAGTACTAAATCAGAGGGAATTAATGATTGCTCAGGATCCACTGCATGCTGGTAGATGCAGCACTAGAATTCATGCCTCTTAATCTTACTACAAATATATGGGTACCATGGCCTCTTCAAGTTGACCCATGAAATTAACAATCGCACTATCCAAGTGGTGAATGAACATATGATTCATGCTACTAATAGGGAAAAAGCTAACTTAAATTATGATGAGAAACTAACACACACACCATAATGACTAAAAGACATGGGGCAATGTAGAATTGTGAATATATACAATTTTTGGAAAACAGTTTGGTATTGTCTACTGAAGATAAAATTCCATATTCCCCAGGAGCTAGAAATTCCACTTCTAAGTACATACCCAGGTGAAATGTGTACCAAGTGGAATGTATGAAAATGTTCAAAATACTGTTATTCCTAATATGTCCAAACTGGAAATGACCCCAAAGCCCATCATTAAGAAAAGGGGTAAACTAATTGTGGTATATTTCTACAATGAAGTGCTATGTAATAATTAAAATGACTGATTAATAGTTAATTCCACAACATATTTGAACCTTAACAATGTAATTGTAAGCAAAAGAATGTATTCTGCATGACTAAATCCACTTATATAAATTTCAAGCAACAAGCAAACTAAAACTACTCTATTATGCTCAGAAGTACATGCTCAGATGTGAAGAAAAACAATGAAGTGATTCTTATACAAGTGAGCATAGTTTTAATTGAGGGGATACAGGGAGTAGTAATGAGGGGGCAGGATATAGAGGCGATTCTGTGGAGAAGTCAATGCTTTATTTTTGACCTGGCTGGATTTTACATAAGTGTCTTTAATTGGTAATCTCATCCATTTTTTCCCTTCTTTCCTTTCCCATGACCTTCTCCAGCTAATTACTCCAACCATAGATCTATAATTTATATGTACTGTTTTACTTTTAGGCACTCTTCAGGGCATCCCAATGAGAAAGTTATAAGCATATTGTCCGGGCCAGCTGTAATTGTTAAAAAGTTCCTCATTGAAAGGCATGTTTGCAGCACATTGTAAATTAGCCTCATTTTCTTTCTCAATGCACAAATTCATAATGATCTCTATAGTAACCTATCAAAAAAACTCTGGGACCTGATCCCACTGCCCCCTCTCTGGTATACTAGATTATCGGAACATGACACAAGTCCAAGTAGCCCAACAGTCCTCTCCTGGTAATTATATATACCAAACACTATGCATACAAAATACTGTACATTCATAAATACTTCAAAAGATTAAAAAAAATCTTAAGAATTCATCCTCATAATTTAATTTCCTTAGTTTATTTTCCCTTTAGGTTCTCACCTCTCTTTATGAGTCTTCACCATATGTAGTTTCCTTTCATTTATATTTTCTATTTTCAACAAGATGTTAGAATGGATAGTTCTGTGAACTCCCTTTTAATCAATTTTTTTGGACAATTTTTGAGAACTGTGCAACTCAAACTTCCTTCTTTTTTTGGTTAGGTGAGAGTGTATTCTTTTCATATTTCATCTGTGAATTTAAAGAAAGTATTTTTATTTTCCTCTTTCAGAGAGGTAAAAAGTATATTATATTTGAAAAGTTCTGGTAATAACTCAGAAAATTGTTAAGTATATAGACAAGTTAAAGTGTATACTATGATTAAAAATAAGAATAATAAATATGAATCCACAGCAGTATTGACATGGTATCGAGAAAGTATTGAGAAAGGCATCAGGCTGTGAGTGAAAAAACAAGAAGCATTTTACAATGTACATACTCAAAATTTCCAAAAGTAGCATGTAGTTAGTTTCATAAACCTTTTGGAAAATTAAAGCATGGGTAATGATACCTATGCTTTTGAACTATGGTGTTGGAGAAGACTCTTGAGAGTCCCTTGGACTGCAAGAAGATCCAACCAGTCCATCCTAAAGGAGATCAGTCCTGGGTGTTCATTGGAAGGACTGATGTTGAAGCTGAAACTCCAATACTTTGGCCATCTCATGCGAAGAGTTGACTCATTGGAAAAGATCCTGATGCTGGGAAGGATTGGGGGCAGGAGGAGAAGGGGACAACAGAGGATGAGATGGTTGGATGGCATCACTGACTCGATGGGCATGGGTTTGGGTAGACTCTGTGAGTTGGTGATGGACAGGGAGGCCTGGCGTGCTGTGATTCATGGGGTCGCAAAGAGTCAGACACGACTGAGCGACTGAACTGAACTGAACTGAACTGAATGATACCTATGGACTTCCTAGTAGTTCAGCTGATAAAGAATTCACCTCCAAAGCAGGAGAGCCTGGTTTGACTCCTGGGTGGAGAAGATCCCCTGGAGAAGGGATAGGTTACTGACTCCAGTATTCTTGGGGTTCCCTTGTGGCTCAGATGGTAAAGAATCCATCTGCAATGTGGGAGACCTGGGCTTGATCCCCCTGTTGGGAAGATCCCCGGAGGAGGACATGGCAATCCACTCCAGTATTCTTGCTTGGAGAATCCCCATAGACAGAGGAGCCTGGTGGGCTACAGTCCATGGGGTCTGTAGAGAGTCAGACACGAGTGAGTGACTAAGCACAGGACAGCACAATGATACCTATAACTTTTGAATTTTTGAGAAGATTATTGGAAGAATATATACAAAAAAACTTAATACAGCACTCAGCATTTAGTAATGACAGTGAATATTTGTCTCTCTTCCATTAGAACTGTGAATTTAGACAAATTATATTAACTGAGGCCAAAGTACACCTCTCGGTGCAAAGGGGGAATCCATATTTGAAAATTATAGTAAATTTCAGTTATCTCTGGCATATTAGGTAAAACAGCAAAATTTTAAGGATGAATGTTTATGTGAAAGGCAAGAAAATAATTATAAGTGAATGTTTCCAGATTTCAAATACATATTTGAGACCTGGAAAGGAGAAATCAGTATTCCTAGGAATTCTTGGGAATTCTTAAAATCATGAGTTATGTATTTTTACAAGATTTTATTTACACATTTTTAAATAATGAGTGATCTTAATATTAAACAGGGAATCATTTTTTCTTATGATATATATATATATAGTTACACAATATATAAAAGTTCTTTTTCATAAAGTAAGATAAAACTAAAAATGCATGGTTTATGATTATCATGAGCCAATAGGAAAATGTTATACAACTGAATAGCATGTAAAAATATCTTCCTAATATAGACATGACATTGTTTCTAATTTTTCATATTTTAATACAAAATATATGCCAAATAAAAATTATTCAAAATGCCACAAATCATATAGAAAATAATTAATATTTAAAATTTATTTATAATATGAAAACTTTAAATATGCAAAGCATGCTATGTTCTATTTAATATACTTGATCTTTGTTTCATTGCAAATATTCCCAGACAGAAAATTTTATTTCATTCTGCATTGATATTGGTTGAATTGTTAAGAATTCATTCAAAATATCTTCCAGTTTGTCATTAAGATTCATGTTGCTTCAGATTTTGTTTTCTTGCCCTGATTTTGGCTTTGTAATTGATAATAATTTTTTTTCTAATTCACATTTAGTCAGTTTCTGATCTTTTTACAAAGTATTATACAGCAACACTCAAATCTTCTCTTGACATCTCTTCTGATAAAACATTTACAAGGAACTGTGGACTATTGAAAATATTGAAACACTGAAAAACATTCACAAATATTATTGAGTAATATTAAACTAAATGAAAATTTAAATCTCCTGGCAAGGTTAATAGCACTACATGGAATCATTTTTCAAAACTGCCAATTTCAGGATCTATTTGGCTTTCCTAGTGGCACTCTGGTAAAGAATCTACTTGTCAAAGCAGGAGCCGCAACAAACATGGCTTTAGTCCCTGGGTCAGGAAGATTCCCTGGAGAAGGAAACAGCAACCCACTCCAGTATTCTTGCCTGGAAAATCCTATGGACAGAGGAGTTGGTGGGGCTATAGTCTATGGGGTTGCAGAGTCATGACTGAGCACACAAGCATCCTCCTCCATCACTGCTTTCAAAATGTATTTCTTAGAAACCCACTCATAGGATTTGTATAAGTTATATCGTGCATATACAATTATTTTCTTTGCAAGAATTATTTACTCTTAGTAACAAAAATTCAACAGATACACATTCCTAATATAACAACAGCTACAAGAAAAACTGACTGATTCGATTATGACTGTTTCTTTCCTATGTATTCTGTGTCCCTGGAAATGCTGATTTTTTTTAATGTATTTATTTTTTAGTGAAGGATAATTGCTTTACAGAATTTTGTCGTCTTCTGTCAAGCCTCAACATGAATCAGTCATCAGTTCACTTCAGTTCAGTCGCTCAGTTGTGTCCGACTCTTTGCAACCCCATGAATTGCAGCATGCCAGGCCTCCCTGTCCATCACCAACTCCCGGAGTTTACCCAAACTCATGTCCATCGAGTCAGTGATGCCATCCAACCATCTCATCCTCTGTCGTCCCCTTCTCCTCCTGCCCCCAATCCTACCCAGCATTAGAGTCTTTTCCAATGAGTCAACTCTTCGCATGAGGTGGCCAAAGTATTGGAGTTTCAGCTTCAACATCAGTCCTTCCAATGAACACCCAGGACTGATCTCCTTTAGGATGGATTGATTGGATCTCTGCAGTTCAAGGGACTCAGCCATAGGTATACATATATCTCCTCCCTTTTGAACCTCCATCCCATCTCCCTCCCTCTCCCACCCCTCTAGGTTGATACAGAGCCCCTATTTGAGTTTCCTGAGCCATACAGAACTTTTTAACCTTGATTCAGTAAGTCATTATTTTCTCTTTTTGCTTTCAAGTTTATGTTAGTGGATACTTTAGAATTTGTAACATTTCTATATTAGTTCCTAAGCTTTGCTTCTCACAGATTTGTAATACTTTTTCCCATTTTCCAATTTCTCAAAAAATTTTTCTAAGTAATCAGGATTTAGTAAGACATATACATCAAAAAATGCTTAGAGGGAATTTCTGCATAGAATCACTAATTGTGGTGAATGATGAAGCTGAGCTTGGGTTTCATTTTGTATTTAATATAACCCCAAGAAACAACACTTCATCATATACATGAGTTGATCTAGAGTTTTAGTGCATAGCACTTGGTGTGCTGGCTTATTTGTATAATGGAGGAAAAGAAAATGTATCTGATCACACTCTTTCTAAATAAGTGATCAAACTACTCTGACTTCATAAACCAGGGTCTAAATCCCAAGAATTGACTGCATGTGAGGACAGACAGGAGAAAAACTGCCAAAAAGTCATTGTGTATAATACTTCTGCTTTCAGACTGAATGTTTTATTTGGACTCATTTTACTGTTAGTTGAATATTGTACATTTTTATATCTAGATAAGTACTTATTCATATGAAATTTAGAAAGTGACTACCTTTTTTTTTTTTTTTTTTTGCCAAATATCCTTCTATTCTCTTTGTTCAAAAACTGTTACAAATGAAAATCAGAAAACTTTTTTTTCAGCCCCATGGTACTACTAAATATTTCCAGACTCCTTTCTATATGTAGTCACCATTCTTTTCTTTCTATATCTGAAACTCCTATACACACTCTTCTGATGTAAAAACTGTAGGCCAAAAATAAAAAAAAATATCATTTCATTTTTGATTTAAACATTTAAAAAAAGAATTATATAGGTCAAAATGAGCCATAAATTCAAGGAACATGATGTGTGTGTGTAAAAAAACAAGAAAAAGTGAATGCAAGATTTCATATTCAATTATTACTCATCTCAAATTCATTTCCATGTTTAATAATTTCTGATTAAAACAACTTAATATAATTGCAGGTTAAAACTATAATTTTTGCTTACAGTTATAATGATTAGTTCTGTGTGAATCAAATATTATTTTTTATTTATAGAATTGTCATTTGGTATCAAAGAGGTTGAAGTAGATTTAATATGTATTTTTTGTACAGAAGTAGAATCAATATGTAATTTTTCTGTACAGAAAGAAAGTGAAATGATTTCTGCTCTACTACAAAATGATATTTGATTTCTTTGTGATCACTGAAAAACTATTTTAGAGCTGTCAGATAAATCTGTTCTTGGTGGAGCCTTAGGTGTTTCAGAGGAAATCTATAAAAAGTCATAATAGTAATGCTTAGGCAATTAATTATTTTTACATCCCTCTATCTAGTCATTCCCCTTCATGGATCGAGCCTTGTTGTGGTGGATGGGCTTGTGCGATTCAATGAAGCTATGAGCCATGCTGTGCAGGGCTACCCAAGATGGATGGGTCAATGTGAAGTGTTCTGACAAACATGGTCCACTGGAGGAAGGAATGGCAACACACTCGAATATTTTTCCCTAAGAACCCCATGAATGCTATCAAAAGACTATCAAAAGAATACTATCAAAACCACACAGTGCTATCAAAAGACTATGACACTAGAAGATGAGGCCTCAAGGTTGGAAGGTGTTAAACATGCTACTGTGGAAGAATGGAGGACAATTACTAATAGCTCCAGTAAGAATGGAGTGGCTGGGCCAAAGCAGAAAAGATACTCAGTTGTGGATGTGTGTGGTGGTGAAAGTAAAGGTTGATGCTGTAGAGTGCAATAATGTATAGGAATATGGAAAGCTAAGGACCATGAATCAAGGTAATTTGGATGTGAGCAAGCAGAAGATGGCAAGAGTGAGCATTGCAATCTTAGGAATCAGTGAAATAAAATGGGCTGGAATGGGTGGATTTAATTCAGATGACCATCATATCTGAAGGCAAGAATCCCTTAGAAGAAATGGAGTAGCCCTCATAGTCAACAAAAGAGTCTGAAATTCGGTACTTGGGTGCAATCTCAAAAACGACAGAATGAATCGTTTCCAAGGCAAACCATTCAATATCACAGTAATCTAAGTCTATGCCCCAAACATCAATGCCAAAGAAGCTGAAGCTGAACAGTTCTATGAAGACCTACAAGGCTTCCTAGAACTAATACCCCCAAAAAAGTATTTTTCATAATAGGGGACTGGAATGCAAAAGTAGGAAGTCAAGAGATATCTGGAGTAACAGGCAAGTTTGGCCTTGGAATACAAAATGAAGCACGGCAAAGGTTAACAGAGTTTTGTCAATAAAACAAATTGGTCACAGCAAATACTCTCTTCCAACAAAACAAGAGATGTCTCTACACATGGACGTCACCAGATGGTTGATACTGAAATCAGATTGGTTACTTTTTGGCAGCCAAACAGGGATAACTATGTAGTCAGTAAAAACAAGATTTGGAGCTGACTATGACAAAGATCATGAGCTTTTAACTGCAAAATTCAGGATTAAATTGAATAAAGTAGGAAAAACCACTAGGCAAATCAGGTATCAGTTCACTTCAGTTCAGTTGCTCAGTTGTGGCTGACTCTGTGAGACAATGGACTGCATCATGCCAGACTTCTCTTTCCATCACCAACTCCCAGAGCTTACTCAAACTCATGTGCACTAACTTGGTGATGCCATCCAATCATCTCATCATCTGTTGTCCTCTTCTCTTCCCGGCTTCAATCTTTCCCAGCATCAGGGTCGTTTCAAATGAGTCAGTTCTTCACATCAGGTGGCCCAAGTATTGGAGTTTCAGCTTCAGCATCAGTATTTCCAATGAATATTCAGGACTGATTTTCTTCAGGATGGACTGGCTGGATCTCCTTGCAGTCCAAGGGACTCTCAAGAGTCTTCTCCAACACCACAGTTCAAAAGCATCAACTCTTCGGCGCTCAGCTTTTATCACAGTCCAACTCTCACATCCATACATGACTACTGGAAAAACTATAGCCTTGACTAGACAGACCTTTGTTGGCAAAGTGATGTCTCTTATTTTAAATATGCTGTCTCTGTTGGTCATAGCTTTTCTTCCAAGGGGCAAGCG
This sequence comes from Giraffa tippelskirchi, assembly GCF_054371585.1. Classification (NCBI taxonomy): domain Eukaryota; kingdom Metazoa; phylum Chordata; class Mammalia; order Artiodactyla; family Giraffidae; genus Giraffa; species Giraffa tippelskirchi. Next base: position 69,874,635 of record NC_137289.1, read on the forward strand.
TCTTTTAATTTCACGGCTGCAGTCATCATCTGCAGTGATTTTAGAGCCCCCTAAAATAAAGTCTGCACTGTTTCCATTATTTCCCCTTCTATTTCCCATGAAGTGATGGGACCAGATGCCATGATGTTAGTTTTCTGAATGTTGAGTTTTAAGCCTACTTTTCCACTATTCTCTTTCACTTTCATCAAGAGGCTCTTTAGTTCCTCTTTGCTTTCTGCCATAAGGGTGGTGTCATCTGCACATCTGAGGTTACTGATATTTCTCCCAGCAATCTTAATTCCAGCTTGTGCTTCATCCAATCCAGCATTTCTCATGATGTACTCTCCATATAAGTTAAATAAGCAGGGTGACAATATGCAGCCTTAACATACTCCTTTCCCAATTTGGAACCAGTCTGTTGTTCCATGTCCACTTCTAACTGTTGCTTCTTGACCTGTATACAGATTTCTCAGGAGGCAGGTCAGGTCGTCTGGTATTCCCATCTCTCCAAGAATTTTCCAGTTTGTTGTGATGCACACAATCTTAGGCTTTGGCATAGTCAATAAAGGAGAAATAGATGTTTTTTCTCGAACTCTCTTGCTTTTTCTATGATCCAACGGATGTTGGCAATTTGATGTCTGGTTCCTCTGCCTTTTCTAAATCCAGCTTGAACATCTGGAAGTTCACAGTTCACGCACCATTGAAGCCTAGCTTGGAGAAGTTTGAGCATTACTTTGCTAGTGTGTGAGATGAGTGCAATTGTGCAGTAGTTTGAGCATTCTTTGGCATTGCCATTCTTTGGGACCATTCAGGTATAACCCAAGTTAAATCCCTTATAATTTTACTGTGGAGGTGACAAATGGATTCAGGGGATTAAATCTGTTACACAGAGTGCCTAAAAAACTATGGATGGATGTTTGTGATATTGTATAGGTGGTAATGACCAAAACTGTCTGAAAGAAAAAGAAATCCAAGAAGGTTCCAAAGAAAATCAAGGAGAGATAAGAAGACCTTCTTAAATGAGCAATGCACAGAAATAGAGGAAAACAATAGAATGGGAAAGACTAAAGATCTCTTCAAGAAAACTGGAGATATCAAGGTAAAAATTCAAGGGAATTTTTCATCAGTATGGGCATGATAAAGCACAGAAACAGTAAAGACCTAACAGAAGCAAAAAAAAAAAAAAAAAAGGAAAAAGAAATCAGGAATAGGTTGCAAAAATACACAGAATAACTATGCAAAAATGGTCTTAATAACCCAGATAAGCACACTTGTGTGTCATTCAGCTAGAGGCAGGCATTCTGGAGTGTGAAGTCAAGTGGGCCTTAGGAACCATAACTATAATCAAAACTAGTGGTGATGACAGAATTCCAGCTGAGCTATTTAAAATTCTAAAGGATGATGCTCTTAAAGTGTTGCACTCAATATATCAGGATATTTGGAAAACTCAGTCATGGACACAGGACTGGAAAGTTCAGTTTTCATTCCAATTCCAAAGAAAGTGCCAAAGAGTGTTCAAATTACCATATAATTGTGCCCATTTCACATGCTAGTAAGTTTATGCTCAAAATCCTTCAAGCTAGACTTTAGCAGTACATGAACTAAGAACTTCGAGATGTACAACTGTGTTGAGAAAAGGCAGAGGAACCAGAGATCAAATTATCAACATCCGTTGGATCATAGAAAAAGCAAGGGAATTCCAGGAAAATATCTGCTTCATTGACTATGTGAAAGCCTTTGACTATGTGGATCACAACAAATTCTTAAAGACGTAAGAATATCGATCCCCATACCTCTTTCCTGAGAAACCTGTATGCAGACCAAGAAGAAACAATTAGAACCAGACATGGAACAACTGACAGGTTTAAAATTGTGAAAGGAGTACATCAAGGTTGTATATTGTCACCTTTTCTATTTAACTTGTATACAGGGTACATCTTGCAAAAAACTGAACTGGATGAAGCACAAGCTGGCATCAAGACTGCTGGGAGAAATAACAACAACCTCAGATATGCAGATGATACCACTCTAAAGGCAGAAAGTGAAGAGGAATTAAAGAGTCTTTTGATGAAGGCGAAAGAGTAGAGAGGAAAAAAATGGTTGAAAACTCAACATTCAAAAAACTAACATCATGATATCTGGCCCCATCCTTGATATCCTGGAATCTGAAGTCAAATGGGACTTAGGAGGCATCATTACGAACAAAGCTAGTGGAGGTGATGAAATTCCAGTTGAGCTATTTCAAATCCTAAAAGATGATGATGTGAAAGAGCTGCTGTGCTCAGTATGCCAGTAAATTTGGAAAACTCAGCACTGTCCACAGTACTGGAAAAGGTCAGTTTTCATTCCAATCCCAAAGAAAGGCAATGCCAAAGACTGCACAAACTACCATACAATTGCACTCATCTCACACGATAGTAAAGTGATGCTCAAAATTCTCCAAGCCAGGCTTCAACAGTACATGAACCGTGAACTTCCAGATGTCCAAGCTGGATTTAGAAAAGGCAGAGGAACCAGACATCAAATTGCCAACATCCATTGGATCATGGGAAAAGCAAGAGTGTTTCAGGAAAACATCTACTTCGGCTTCATTGAATATGCCAAAGCCTTTGACTGTGGGGATCAAAACAATCTTTGGAGAATTCTAAGAGAGATGGGAATACCAGACAACCTGACCTGCCTCCTGAGAAATCTGTATGCAGGTCAAACAGAAACTGTTAGATCCTGATATGGAACAATGGACTGGTCCAAATTGGGAAAGGAGTATGTCAAGGCTGTATATTGTCAACCTGCTTATTTAACTTATATGCAGAGTACATCATGTGAAATGTCAGTCTGGATGAAGCACAAGCTGGAATCAAAATTGCAGGGAGAAATATCAATAACCTCAAATATGCATATGACACCACCCTTATGGCAGAAAGCAAAGAGGAACAAAAGAGCCTCTTGATGAAAGTTAAAGAGGAGAGTGAAAAAGTTGCCTTAAAACTCAACATTCAAAAAACGAAGATCATGGCATCCAGTCCCATCACTTTGTAGCAAATAGATGGGGAAACAATGGAAACAGTTACAGACTTTATTTTCTTGGGGTCAAAAATCACTGCAGCGATGAAATTAAAAGATGCTTGCTCCTTGGAAGAAAAGCTATGACCAACGAAGACAGCATATTAAAAAGCAGAGACATTACTTTGCTGACAAAGGTTTGTCTAATCAAAGCTGTGGTTTTTCCAGTAGTCATGTATGGATGTGAGAGTTGGACTGTGATAAAAGCTGAGCGCCGAAGAGTTGATGCTTTTGAACTGTGGTGTTGGAGAAGACTCTTGAGAGTCCCTTGGACTGCAAGGAGATCCAGCCAGTCCATCCTAAAGGAAATCAGTCCTGAATATTCATTGGAAGTACCGATGCTGAAGCTGAAACTCCAATAATTTGGCCACCTGATGTGAATAACTGACTCATTGGAAAAGACCCTGAATATGGGATAGATTGAAGGCAGGAGTAGAAGGCAATGACAAAGGATGAGATGGTTGGATGGCATCACCAACTTGTTGGGTATGAGTTTGAGCCAGCTCTGGGAGTTGCTGATGGACAGGAAAGCCTGGCATGATCCATTCCATGGTGTTGCAAAGAGTCAGACATGACTGAGCATCTGAACTGAACTTATCTGGTCCCATCATTTCATGGCAAATAGAAGGGGAAAATTGTAACCAGTGACAGATTTTTTCTTGGGCTCCAAAATCACTGTGGACTGTGACTGTATCTATGAAATTAAAAGATGCTTGCTAATTGGAAGGAAAGCCATGAAAAACCTAGAGAGCATATTGAAAAACAGACATCATTTTGCAGACAAAGGTTCATATTGTCAAAGCTATGATTTTTCCTGTAGCTATGTATGGAAGTGTTAGTTGGACCCTAAAAAATGCTGAGCACCAAGAAATTGATGCTTTCGAACTATGGTGTTATAGAACTATTGAGCAAGGAGATAAAATTGGTCAATTCTAAAGAAAATCAACCTTGTATATTCTTTGGAAGGACTGATGTTGAATCTGAAGCTCCAATACTTTGGCCACCTCATGAGAAGAGCTGACTCATTGAAAAAGATGATGATTCTGGGAAGGATTGATGACAAAAGGAAATGGAAGCAGCAGAGGATGAGTTGGTTAGAAAGCATCACTGATTCAAACAGCAAACTCTGGGAGTAGTGAACAACAGGGGATCCTGGTATGTTGCAATCCATGGGGTCCTTAAGAGTCAGACATGACTTGATGACTGAATAATAATAATAATACAGTCATTCAGCTCAGACAAAGAAACATGTATTTCTTTTGTGCCTTCTACATATCAGTTATTGTGCTAAGCATAATATACAAGGAAATTTTTCTATAAGAGAAAACTTTAACAAAGAAACTGAGGACTTTGACCTATATTTCTGTAATGCCAAAAGAGAAGGAATATCATGTGCAAAAATTTACTTGATAGCTTTATGTTAGTAGTGGCAATGGTAGTAATGATAGGTGTGAGAAAGAGTGTTTATCGATCTACAACATGAGTGTTTACATTTGAACAGTAATTATTTTGTCAACAAACACTTTGTTTTATAAAGAAGTTACCAAGACAAACCAATAAAACAAAAATTAAATATGTGTTTTTTTTTCCTTCATTGAAATAAACCATTCTACGGGCAGAGGTATCACCAAGATGCAGTTGCAGACAAAGGAACATTGTTTTATTTTTTAAATATGTTTTCCCCTTATCTCCTTGCTTTCTCACCTGATGTAAATACAATAATAAAATCAAACAAGGAACATTGCTTTCTAAAAGCAATTAAAAGAATTTTAAAAATCATATGTTTATACTCTAAACTACTTTTAAGATTCTCATACATTGGCAGGGGATAAGAAAAATCATATACTTTGCACTTAATTCTCTTTTGGGTACAATTGATGAGTAGAAAAAGGTACACTCATTCTATCCCCTTTTTGTGTTTCTTCCCTAAAACTGTACCTAAGTTTCTGATCATCATCAACTGCCTTTCAGTGCAACAAACAGTGTTTTCTGGGCCTGTGCCTACCCTAGCATTTTTTAAAAATGATATTTAAATTTTGTAGTGTCCATAAATTAATACATTCTTCATCATTTGTTTTGCATACACAATACCATATGCTTCTTAGATTCCCAAATTTCTGCTTGATGTGCTTTGCCTCCCATTCCAGAAAAATACCAGTTGTGCTGCCAGGTCTCTGGAGTACCAGCAGAAACACACGATTTTACCAGTAATGGCATAATGAGATACATCACACACTTTACTAACAACAGGGACTATTGTCTGCCATTTCAAGTTGATATATGCTGTTATCAACAGCCACATACCTGATATTTAGATTCTATTCTCATCATGATCCCTTCCCAGATGACTAATAGAAAAAAAAAAAATCTGTTGCCACCACCTTTTCTTACTTGTTTGAAAATGTACCATATCTACATATGTTGACTGTGCCAGACTGGCTGTTTCTCAGAAAGGTATCTTGAGCCATTCCAGTCCAACAGTGTAAATAACCCTAGGTAACTTGGACTAAGCTTTGTTAGTAGTACATGAAAGGAAGCTCCAAAATTTATAAGGTATAGCTATCCCTCTGGCATATGCTGGAATACTCATCCATGTACTTGCAAAATCTTATGAATGAATAGCAATAAAACTGTGGAAATAAAAAGGGGCGATGTGGAAAATCTCTTGATAATAAAGAAACAACCCTAATCCAAAGTTTCTCTATAATTTCAAAAAAACACATATAAAGGTGAAAGAAGATCATCAGTGTTAAAGTTAATAAGCCACTGATTCATTTAATAAATGTAAAGAAAATAAATAAATCTAATGAAAATGATAAAATTGCTTTAAGATTACCAATGACAATGGAAACAAAATGTGTCTCTTTGTATGGAGACTCAAAGAGCACATCTATAGTTATGGCTGACATACCTAGAATATAGGTGATTTAAAAATCATGACTCCCTGAGAGAATTGAGTGGGTCAGGAGAGAAACTGTAGCCAGACCAGTCTAGAGTGACAAAGCATTATGTGTGGAAAATTTCAGACACTTCATAGTTGATTTCAGGCTCTACTATAATATGAACACTTAGAATCCAAGAAGGGAGGCATCAAATTTCATTGCACTCTGGGAGTAGCCTAGGAGAGAAGACTAGAAATTAAGAATGTTTAAGCCTGAATTTGCTCTAACAATGTTCACTTCTTCAAACATCATTGGAACACTTCTGAAAAACAGGGTTAATACCAAAAAAAAAAAAAAATCAACTCTGGAGTTTGTGGTAAGTTCCTCAAGAAATAGAACCTTACAAGAGATTTTAAATGACTTGAATCTGTAATTAGGTTGCTTCCTAATCGTTTGCAAGTTGCACACCCATTCTGTGCTTTTGTTTTCTCTTCCTATTGACAGATTCTCTCCTTGACCAAACTTTAGTCAGTCTTCTCTGAGCCGTCTCTTTGACTAGATCTCAGTCTTGGTCCCTTTCCTTTCTTTGGCCTGTGTAGCCCAATTTTAACAACAACAACAAAAAAGAATCCTGCTAAGTCAGTTTAACAAGAATCTCTCACTCTTGATATCCAATTATCCTAGATACCTGAACAGATTATTCATCCTCCACTCTCAGATATTTGATCATCCTGGTCTGCCTTCAGCAAGAATCCTGATAAGTCAGTTTAGCAAGGATCCTCCTACCCTTGACTTCCTTTTCGTAATTTCTTCATTAACATGCCAACATCCCACACCCGCCAGTCTTCACAGGTATTACAATAGTTTTTAATAAAGTCCTCCTTACCAGTTTAACAAGTGTCAAAATATTTTTAATACTGTAAAGGTAGAAAGTGAAAGTGGAGTCTCTCAGTCATGTCCAACAATTTGTGACCCCATGGACTGTAGCCTAACAGGCTCCCCCATCCATGGGATTTTCCAGGCAAGAATGCTGGAGTGGGTTGCCATTTCCTTCTCCAGGAGATATTCCCGACCCAGGGATTGAACCCGGGTCTCCCTCATTGTAGGCAGACACTATACCATCTGAGCCACCAGGGAAGCCCATAAAGATAGAACTTGGAATAAATGTAAAACATGTTTCCAACTTTTGGTTATTGTATGACTTTGATTTTTTTTTCTTATACTTATTAACTCATTCGTTTAAATGTTCTGTCTTCTATCACTTACTAAGTGTCTTTCAGAGTGTAAATTTGGCACTTACTTACTGAGTTTTCTAGGTTTTCTGAATTGTGGAAGGAAAATAAAAATTGCTTGGCTCCCCTGGTGGCTTAAATGGTAAAGAATCTACCGGCAATTTGGGAGACCTGGGTTCAATCCCTGGTTTGGGAAGATCCCCTGGGGGAGGGCATGACAACCCACTCCAGTATTCTTGCTTGGAGAATCCCTATAGACAGAGGAGCCTGGTGGGCTACAGTCCATGGGATTGCAAAGAGTCAGACGTTACTGAGCCACTAGGCATAGCACATTGCTAAGAGAGTGCTCTAAAATGGAGCCAGGAGGCCCTTGAGAAAGTATTACTTAGACATTTCTCAGCCTGGATGGAATCTGACAATCTGTTGTCCTAATGAAAGTGTCCAGAATATCCACCAAAAACTCAAGATATTTATTTGACTATTACCCTTAAAATTCCCTAATAGCTCAGTTGGTAAAGAATCTGCCTGCAATACTGTAGACCCTGGTTCAATTCCTGGGTCGGGAAGATCCACTGGAGAAGGGATAGACTACCTACTCCAGTATTCTTGGGCTTCCCTTGTGGCTCAGCTGGTAAAGAATCCACCTGCAATGTGGGAGACCTGGGTTCGATCCCTGGGTTGGGAAGATCTGCTGGAAAAGGGAAAGGCTACCCACTCCAGTATTCTGGCCTGGAGAATTCCACGGACTGTATCATCCATGGGGTCGCAAAGAGTCGGACAAGACTGAGCGACTTTCACTTCACTTCACTTCACAACCCTAAAATAACTCTTGAGAACCTATCTCCTTATGGGACACTTACCCTAAAACATGTAACAGCTGTGTCTTAAGAACAAATATTTCCTTTCCCGTGTAAGAGAACAGCCTCATGGCTTTTGCCTTTATAATCCCCTGACTCTTCCCCTTCCCTGGACACTTTTGGTTTTACTCGAATCTGTGTCTCCAAAGTTGCAATACTTAAAACTGAAAAAAAACTAGTACTAGCAGTCCCCTACGTTTTTGGGTGTTTTTGTTGTTGTTGTTGGCAGAATAAGGGTAAAGCTAATTCAAATTTGATATCTTAACAACAAAATCTTCAAAGCCATTAATTCTCAGAAACAAAGTGTACATGTTATTTAACTATTAGCATACAGTCTCCCTACCTTCCTTTTTTTTTGCAGAAATCTGAAAAAACTTTCCATAGATCCAACCTGTTTTGTTAGAGAATATTGCTTTCCATGTAACAAAATTCTACTTTACATAATCCCTACTGGGAGAGTGGCAACAACAGTTTGTCAGTGAACCTTCATCAATTGAATGAGTAAGTGTTTCCAGGCTGTTTCAATTACCACCTTGTTTTAAATTCAAGAATTCAGTAACATTAAAAAGAAAGCACTGACTACTTCTAAACAGAATGAGAAGCATGAATCTAAGACTGCTGACCTTGATTATAAATAGTCATGAGAGGGATTAGTATATGTGCAAATCACATATGGAGAACAGTTTCTGGAAATGGCAATTAAATTCTTATAAAATGCATGCTGCCACTTTTCCAATTATAATTTAATTAAGCATTTGATATTGTAAATATGCAAAAAAGCACCAGAAGGAAATAGGAAATAGCCACCTTTCTCTAGCCTGTTTATTATGATATTGAACAAACACATGGGATTAAAATAAAAAAATAAAAAAAAAACACTCTGAGGCAAATCTTTACATACTTTAAGACAAAGAATTTCACCTAGAAGTTTCTAACAGGCAAAAATGATCATACACATGAATCTGGTTTATTGCTGCTGTTGTTTGTGAAGTAAAATAAAGGAATTTTGGCATTCTAACATATGGAAATATAATTATATTTATGTAGATTGATACAGATAGACTAATGCAGAAGTACAGAAAAATGAGATTCAACTTGTAATGATAACTAAGTACTCTGAGGTAATCTGGGCAAAAATGTGGTGTTTTAGATATAGTTCTAAGCATTATGCCATTTGTTCCTTGAGACATCATGTTTTGTTTCCAGTTCTCACAGAACTTCAAAAGTATGGTTGAGATAACAGGTTGGGAAGGAATAACTATGATTATCATAATAGCTGTGAAAAATTCAGACTTGACCTTCCATTTAAGAAATCATCAGTTAATTATAATGGCACAGAATATATGTAGAATGTGTATTTAGGTGCCTTCAACTTGATATTATATGACCCAGTTTTCTTTCCCCAGTAAAGTCTTCTTCACAAATAAACTTACTGGCCCTATCTCCACTTTTGGGTGTAATAGTTTATAGGCAACAATTTCTAACACAGAAAGAAATCCTGAAGGCTCCTATGTGTGTACTTGATTTAGTCCTAAAGGGCTAGATTTACTGCCCAGTAGGCTTGATTGAGTCCTTTAAAGGAACAGCACAAATTTAGTGTTTGCTCTCATGCTCATTTCCTCTATTAAAGCTATTTGTCTGATTTAAGATGTTTAATCGGATACTGGAGTGTAATTTCTTTGCATTTATAATTATAAATACTTGGAGTCAGGTACTATTTCACCTTCATATATATTTTCATTCCTAAAAACACCCTTTTAATGTATATATTGAAAAGCTTAGCTTACAAAGAGAGGACATAATATCCAGAAGATCATGGTCTAACTGAGCCTATCATTTTATATACTATTCTTATATTTCTCAAATATATGCTTGTTGATAATGAATAGCAATGGAATGCTAAATCAACATAAATTTTAAAATTATTTTTGCATTTCTAGTGAAGCTAGAAATATGTTAAAGAAATGTTAATTTTATAATCTTTTCAGTCTTGCAGTGTTTAAAAACAAATATGCATTCAGTAACAGACAAATAACACTCCCTCATTCCATTAAATCTGAGAAATAATTATGATGAGACAAAATGCTAAATATTTTTTGAAGTATGTAACTACATATTTCAAACAACACAGAAATTTGATTATAGCTTACAGACAAGTTTTAGTGTTGGTAAATTGTTTAATCTTTTCTAAAGGGTATATTCCTGAGTCATTTTAAAGTTTCGCTTCTTATAAGTAAGGGAGAACATGTTTTCCATTTATTCATAGTTAGATTTAATTGTGATTAAAACACATAACTAAAGTAGCCTGAAATAAAACAGGTTTGAAAAATAAGTTCAATGTGGAGACATATAATCTAAAGAACTTCTCTTTGTATAAGAAGTGGAATTTTCTAAGTTACAGGATGAAGTAGATCGAATGAAGAAGAAGAAAATGGAATTTAATCAGTGGGGAATCGTTGGTGCATTAAGAGCAAAACTAAAATTTTAGTAGACTAGAAAATCTGGAAAAAATATCTGATGGTCTTTAAAAATGAAGTCTATAGTGATACCATATACCCTTTAGAGCATATTGAAAGCTATATTAAATAGGAAAAGCATAAAACATATTAGATAAATAGGATTAAAGTCAGAGTAAAAGAAACAGTCATTAATTGATTCGATATTTCATCTGAAAAGATAATACAGTAAAACATTTTGTTGGGGTTACCAGATAGTATGAGCTATTACAATTAGTGATTAGGCTGATTTTTTCCAGATATATATTTAGATACCAATCTACATTTGCTGTATATGTTTATTTTCAGAACACATTAACTTTGAACCTTTCACACTTTAATTTATTTAAAATTGTAACATATATGCACACACATACACACACAACACATATGTTGACTGTAGCAACCAAATTTCTAGGCACCAGGAATACATAACAGAGTAGTAGACACATTCCACTTTCTCACAGAACATGCATTCTGGTAAAAGGAGTAATTTTTAAACAAAATTTGACAGAAACAAATGGATGAGCAAACTAATTGTTGTAAAGGGAAAGTAAAAATTGTCCTTTGTGGTTAAATAAGAGAGGGCATAATCTCCTAAGTTATCAATGAAGGTTTCCATACAAAAGGGAAATTTAGCTGACACCTGAATAATGAGCCAGCATTAATTTGACAGAGATGGAAAGGAAAGATCATTCCAGCAAGATAGACTAGAATACACAAAAAGGAGAGGGACATATATGAGAAAATAAAAGAAGAATCTGGATGAAGTAAAAAGCTACACACTTAGGCTACATAAGTAGTCTGAGACCACTATAAAAATTGGCTAGGTACTTCTTTGTGGCCCAGTGGTTATGAATCTGACTTGCAATGCAGGGGCTGCAGGTTCAACCCCTGGTCGGGGAACTAAGTTCCCATATGCCATGAAGCAACCAAGCCTGTGTGCCGCAAATAGAGAGTCCATGCACTACAACAAAAGATCCCATGTGCCCCAATTAGTAAGAACTGACACAGCCAAATAATATACATACATACATATATATATATAATGAGTAAATTATAAGTCTGGTTAAAAAAACAAAAGAACAGAATGATGTGGCATTTTACGGTTTAAATTTTGATAATATCACTTTGCCTACACTGAATTGTTCATTATAAATGTACAAGAAAATATGAGAAGTAACCTATTTGGAAGTTTATTGATATATGTTCTGGTCAAGAGTTGATAGCTCAGACTAAGATGACTAAAGAGATAAATATTTTGGGTGGCTACCTTCCTTAAAAAATATAAATTATACATTAAAATAGGTTTTGTAATGTTCTTGGACTTGCAGGATAGGAGCTAAGGAGGAGGAAAGTACTTCATAGGTGAAATATGAACCCAAATATCACACACATCAGCACTACAGGCAGAGACTAGCCCTTAGCCTCACATCAAAGAAGAGAACCTCAATGACTGACATTTATTAAGCCTGAAAACCTATAAATGAGTTGAACTGACCAAATGGGCATAGAATCCTTGAGAGTCTTACAGACACACAGGTGATTCCTCTGAGGGGGGGAAATTTATCTTATTTTCCATCCCTATATTTTCAACAGACTGGTAGAGATATATATGGGCTCTCAGAAAGCACCTTAGGGGTTGCCAGGGCCTGAGGGGAGTAGAGAATGAGGACTGACTCCTTAATGGGAATGAGGTTTTCTTTAGAAGTAATGAAAAAAGCCTGAAACTAGATAGTAATAATAATTGCTGCTGCTGCTGCTGCTAAGTCACTTCAATCATGTCCGACTCTGTGCGACCCCATAGGCGGCAGCCCACCAGGCTCTCCCGTCCCTGGGATTCTCCAGGCAAGAACACTGGAGTGGGTTGCCATTTTCTTCTCCAATGCATGAAAGTGAAAAGTGAAAGTGAAGTCGCTCAGTCATGTCCTGCTCTTAGCGACCCCATGGACTGCAGCCCACCAGGCTCCTCCATCCATGGGATTTTCCAGCAAGAGCACTGGAGTGGGGTGCCATTGCCTTCTCTGAATAATAATTGCACAACATTACGGATGTGTCTAACCCAGTGAATTGTAGACTTTAAAGTGGTGAGTTTTATGGGAATTTTTTCCTCAATTAAAAATATGTGAATGGATTAAATAATACAATCAAAACTCTGAGATCCTCAGAAAGGAAAAGCAAAACAAAACAATCAATGTGTTGCCCACCAGAGTCAAGTTTTATTAACTATTTTATTGAAGAATAATTGATTTACACTATTATAAAACTTCAGGCATATAGCATAGTGATGAAGTTATTTTACAGAATTGTTCAGTTGCTAAGTTGTGTCCCACTCCTGGTGACTCCATGACTGCAGCACGTTAGGCTGCCCAGTCCTTCACTGTCTCCTGGAGTTTACTCAAATTCATGCCCATTGAGTTGGTGCTGCCATCCAACCAACTCATCCTCTGTCACCCAATTCCCCTCCTGCCCTCAATCTTTCCCAGCATCAGGGTCTTTTCCAATGAGTTGGCTCTTTGCATTCAGTGGTCAAAGTATTGGAGCTTCAGCATCAGTCCTTCCAATGAATATTCAGGGTTGATTTCCTTTAGGATTGACTGGTTTGATCTCCTTGCAGTCCAAGGGACTGTCAAGAGTCTCTCCAGTGCCACATTTCAAAAACTTCAGTTCTTTGGCGCTCAGCCTTCTTTAGGGTGCAACTCACACATCCATACCTTACTAATGGAAACAACACAGTTTTGACTATACAGACCTTGGTCAGCAAAGTGATCTCTCTATTTTTAATATGTTTTCTAGCTTTTCTTCCAAGGAGCAAGTGTCTTAATTTTGTGGCTGCAGAACCTGTCTGCAGCGATTTTGGAGCCCAAGAAAATAAACTCTGTCACTACTTACACTTTTCCCCCATCTATTTGCTGTTAAGTGATGGAACCAGATGCCATGATCTTAATGAATGTTGAGTTTTAAGCCAGCTTTTTTCACTCTCCTCTTTCACCCTCATCAAGAGGTTCTTGAATTTCTCTTCATTTCTGCCATTAGAGTGGTACTATCTGCATATCTGAGATAGCTGATGTTTCTCCCAGCACACAACTGAGCAACTTTCACTTTGTTTGACTTCCCTGGTGGCTAAGATGGTCAAGAATCTGCCCACAATGCAGGAGACCTGGGTTTGATCCTTGGGTTGGGAAGATCCCTTGGAGACAGGAATGGCAACGTAATACAGTATTCTTGCCTGGAAAATTCCATGGACAGAGGAGCCTGATGGGCTACCGTCCATGGGGTCACAAAGAGTTGAACATGATTGAGTGACTTTCCATCTTGATTCTAGCTTATGATTCATCCAGCCTAGCATTTCTGCGTTTAAGTTAAATAAGCAGGGTTACAGTATACAGCTTTGACGTACTCCTTTTCCAATTTTGAACAAATCTATTGTTACAGTTCTAACTGTTGCTTCCTGACCTGCATACAGGTTTCTCAGGAGAAAGGTAAGGTGGTCAGGTATTTCCATCTCTTTAAGAATTTTCCACAGTTTGTTGTGATCCGCACATATACTCCATTAAAAGTTATTGCACAATAATGGCTATAATTCTCTCCTGTACAATACATCTTTGTTGCCTCTCTATGTATTTTATACATAGTAAATTGTATCTTTTAATCTCATACTCCTATCTTGCCTCTCCTCCGTTCCACAGTTTTCTTTCTATATCTGTGAGCCTGATTCTGTTTTGTTATATATATTCTTTGTTTTATTGTTAAGATTCCACATATAAGAAATATTATAGTGTCTTTCTCTGACTTATTTCACTAAACATAATATTCTCTAAATCTGTCAAGATTGATGGAAATGGCAGTATTTTATTCATTTTTATAATTAAGTAGTATTTCATCATATATATGTACCACAATTTATTTATCCATTCATCTCTTGGTAGATCCTTGGGTTGCTACCATATCTTAGCCAGTGTAAATAATACTGCACTGAACACTGAGCTGCATGTATTTATTTGAGTGACTGTTCTGTTCCTTTTCAAATATGTACCCAGAAGTGGAATTGCTGGATCATATGATAGTCCCATTTTTAATTTTTTGAGGAATCTTCATCCTGTTTTCCATATTGACTGCACCAATTTACATGTTCACTAACAAACATACAAAGGTTCCCTTTTCTCACATTCTCACCAACATTTATTGTTTGTAGACTGGTTGGTGATATATGGTATTCTGACATGTGTAATGTGATATATCATTGTTGCTTTGATTTGTGATGGTGTGATCACTCATCTAGAGCCAGACATCCTGGAATGTGAAGTCAGGTGGGCCTTAGAAAGCATCACTATGAACAAAGCTAGTGGAGGTGATGGAATTCCAGTTGAGCTATTTCAAATCCTCAAAGACGATGCTGTGAAAGTGCTGCACTTGATATGCCAGCAAATTTGGAAAACTCAGCAGTGGCCACAGGACTGGAAAAGCTCAGTTTTCATTCCAATCCCAAAGAAAGGCAATGCCAAAGAATGCTCAAACTACCGCACAATTGCACTCATCACACATGCTCGTAAAGTAATGGTCAACATTCTCCAACTCAGGTTTCAGCAATACGTGAACCGTGAACTTCCAGATGTTCAAACTGGTTTTAGAAAAGGCAGAGGAACCAGAGATCAAATTGCCAATATCCGCTGGATCATCGAAAAAGCAAGAGAGCTCCAGAAAAACATCTATTTCTGCTTTATTGACTATGCCAAAGCATTTGACTGTATGAATCACAATCAACTGTGGAAAATTCTGAAAGAGATGGGAATACCAGACCATCTGACCTGTCTCTTGAGAAACCTGTATGCAGGTCAGGAAGCAACAGTTAGAACTGGACCTGGAACAACAGACTGGTTCCAAATAGGAAAAGGAGTATGTCAAGGCTGTATAGTGTCACCTGGCTTATTTAACTTATATGCAGAGTACATCATGAGAAACGCTGGGCTGGAAGAAACACAAGCTGGAATCAAGATTGCCGGGAGAAATATCAATAACCTCAGATATGCAGATGACACCACCCTTATGGCAGAAAGGGAAGAAGTAAAGAGCCTCTTGATGAAAGTGAAAGAGGAGAGTGAAAAAGCTGGATTAAAGCTCAACGTTCAGAAAACTAAGATCATGGCATCTGGTCCCATCACTTCATGGCAAATAGATGGGGAAACAGTGGAAACAGTGTCAGACTTTATTTCTTTGGCCTCCAAAATCACTGCTGCTGATGATTGCAGCCATGAAATTAAAAGACGCTTACTCCTTGGAAGGAAGGTTATGGCCAACCTAGATAGCATATTTAAAAGCAGAGACATTACTTTGCCAACAAAAGTCCATCTATTCAAGGCTATGGTTTTCCAGTGGTCATGTGTGAATGTGAGAGTTGGACTGTGAAGAAAGCTGAGCACCGCAGAATTGATGCTTTTGAACTGTGGTGTTGGAGAAGACTCTTGAGAATCCCTTGGACTGCAAGGAGATCCAATCGATCCATCCTAAAGGAGATCAATCTTGGGTGTTCATTGGAAGGACTGATGTTGAAGCTGAAACTCTAATACTTTGGGCACCTCATGCGAAGAGTTGACTCATTGGAAAAGACCCTAATGCTGGGAAGGATTGGGGGCAGGAAGAGAAGGGGACGACAAAGGATGAGATGGTTGGATGGCATCACCAACTCGATGGACATGGGTTTGGGTAGACTCCAGGAGTTGGTGATGGACAGAGAGGCCTGGCGTGCTGCAATTCATGGGGTTGCAAAGAGTCGGACATGACTGAGCGACTGAACTGAACTGAAAAATTAGTGATGTTGAGCATCTTTTTCAAATGTCTGTTGGCCATCTGTATGCTCTCTTCAGAAAACATGTCAGTTCAGGCCTTCTGCTGCTTTTTTGATTGAGGTTTTTTTTGTTGTTGTTGTATAAATATATTAACTTGTGTGAACTGATTATATATTTTGGACATTAACCCCTTGTTAATCACATTATTTGCAAATATTTTCTCCCATTCTGTAGGTTGCCTTATTATTTTCTCAATGAATTCCTTTGTTGTGAAAAGATGTTGTTTGATTAGGTCCCATTTGTTTATTTTTGCTTTTATTTTATTTCTCCTAGGACATAAATCCAAAAAAAATATTGCTATGATTGATATCATTGAGGGTTCTGCCTATGTTCTCTTCTAGTTTTAGGGCTACTGCTACTCCCAGTTTCTTGTTGCTGTTCCTTGAATGAAATGTCCTTTTCGATGCTGTCACTTTCAGTTTGTGTCTTTACCTGTGATGTGAATCTTTTATAGCCAGCCTAAGTATGGGTCTTGTTTTTTATTTTTATCCAACCAGCCACCTTGTGGCTCTTGATTGGAGGATTTAGTCCATTGACATTTAAAGTAATTATTGATCAGTTCAGTTCAGTCCTTCAGTCATGTCTTTGTGACTCCATGGACCACAGCACGCCAGGCCTCCCTGTCCATCCCCAATGCCAGGAGTTTAGTAAAACTCATGTCCAATGAGTCGGTGATACCATCCAACCATCTCACCCTCTGTCATCCCCTTTTCCTCCTGCCTTCAATCTTTCCCAGCATCAGGATCTTTTCTAATGAATCAGTTCTTCGCATCAGGTGGCCAAAGTATTGGAATTTCAGCTTCAACATCAGTCCTTCCAATGAACACCCAGGATTGATCTCCTTTAGGATGGATCGATTGGATCTCCTTGCAGTCCAAGGGACTCTCAAGAGTCTTCTCCAACACCACAGTTCAAAAGCATCAATTCTTCAGCACTCAGCTTTCTTTATAGTCCAACTCTCACATTCATACATGACTACTGGAAAAACCACAGCTTTACCTAGACAGATTTTTGTTGGCAAAGTAATGCTTCTGTTTTTTAATATGCTGTCTAGGTTGGTCATAACTTTCTTTCCAAGTAACAAGCATCTTTTAATTTCATGGCTGCAGTCACCATCTGCAGTGATTTTGGAGCCAATAAATAAATAAAGCCTGTCACTCTTTCCACTGCTTCCCCATCTATTTGTCATGAAGTGATGGGACCAGATGTCATGACCATATTTTTCTGAATGTTGAGGTTTAAGCCATCTTTTTCATTCTCCTCTTTAACTTTCATGAAGAAGCTATTTAGTTCCTCTTTGCTTTCTGCCATAAGGGTGGTGTCATCTGCATATCTGAGGTCATTGATATTTCTCCCGGCAATCTTGATTCCATCTTTTGCTTCCTCTAGCCCAGCATTTCTCATGATGTACACCTCATATAAGTTAAATAAGCAGGGTGACAATATACAGCCTTGATATACTCCTTTTTCTATTTGGAACCAGTCTGTTGTTTCATGTCCAGTTCTGACTGTTGCTTCCTGACCTGCATACAGATTTCTCAAGAGGCAAGTCAGGTGGTCTGGTATTCCCAACTCTTTAAGAATTTTCTACAGCTTGTTGTGGTCCACATAGTCAAAGTCTTTGTGATAGCCAATAAAGCAGAAGTAGATATTTTTCTGGAACTCTCTTGGTTTTTTGATGATCCAATGGATGTTGGTAATTTTATCTCTGCTTCCTCTGCCTTTTCTAAAACCATCTTGAACATCTGGAAGTTCACAGTTCACGTACTGTTGAAACCTGTCTTGGAGAATTTTGAGCATTACTTTACTAGCGTGTGAGATGAGTGCAATTTGAGCATTTTTTGGCATTGCCTTTCTTAGGGATTGGAATGAATACTGACCTTTTCCAGTCCTGCGGCCGCTGCTGAGTTTTCCAAATTTGCTGGCATATTGAGTGCAGCACTTTCACAGCATCATCTTTTAGGATTTGGAATAACTCAACTGGAAGTCCATCACCTCAGGTGCTGCTGCTGGTGCTGCTACTACTAAGCCGCTTCAGGAGTTTCCGACTCTGTGCAACGCCATAGATGGCAGCCCACCAGGCTCCTCTGTTCCTGGGATTCTCCAGGCAAGAATATTGGAGTGGGTTGCCGTTTCCTTCTCAAATACATGCATGCATGCTAAGTCACTTCAGTCGTGTCCGACTCCATGTGACCACATGGACAGCAGCCCACCAGGCTCCTCTGTCCACAGGATTCTTCAGGCAAGAATACTGGTGTGAGTTGCCATTTCCTTCTCAAATACATGCATGCATGCTAAGTCGCTTCAGTCGTGTCCGACTCCATGCGACCGCATGGACAGCAGCCCACCAGGCTCCTCTGTCCGTGGGATTCTCCAGGCAAGAATACTGGTGTGTGGGTTGCCATTTCCTTCTCCAATCACCTCCGCTAGCTTTGTTCATAGTGATGCTTCCTAAGGCCCACTTGACTTCGCATTCCAGGATATCGGCTCTACGTGAGTAATCATACCATCGTGATTATCTGGGTTGTGAAGATATTTTTTGTATAGTTCTTCTGTGTATTCTTACCACCTCTCCTTAATATTTTATATGTACTTATTGCATTTTATTATTTGTTTTCAGGTTGTTTTTGTTGTTCTTCTCTGATCGTTTCTTCTTTTTGTTTCTTCTCCTGCGGTTTGAATATTTTATTTAAAAGTATCCTTGTGCTCCTTTAGTTTCAGTTTTTGTGGCTTTTGATTTCTGGTTATCATGGAGTTTATGTATGTTGACCTATAGTTATATCTACCTGTTTAAAAATGAGGTTGCTCAGTCGTGTCCAACTCTTAGCAACCCCGTGGACTGTAGCCTACCAAGCTCCTCTGCCCATGGAATTTTCCAGGCAAGAGTACTGGAGTGGGTTGCCATTTCCTTCTCCAGGGGATCTTCCCAACCCAGGGATTGAACCCGGATCTCCCGCATTGCAGGCAGAGGCTTTACCATCTGAGCCACCAGGAAAGCCAACCTGCTTTAAACAGGTAGCCATTTAAGTTCAAACACATTCTAAAAGATCTACATTTTTTTATTTCCATTCCCCACATTTTGTGTTTTTGATACTATATTTTACATCTTCTTGTTAATCCTTTAAGTGTTTATTTTTAGATATTTTTACTTTTTTTCTTATTTTAATCTTCTTATTGGCTTGTTTAATTGCTTGAACTTTAGTCCTTATTGTAAATTTGCATTTCTTAGTGGGATTTTCCCTTTCCTATAGATTCTTAATTCCTTCCATTTACAGAAAATCCTTTGTCATTTATTTAAGGATAGGCTTAGTACTGATGAAGGATTTTTTTTTTCTTCCCTTGTCTGAGAACTTTTCTATTTCTCCTTCAATTCTAGATGATAATCTTGCTGTGTAGAGTATCCTAGGTGGCAGGTTTTTTTTGTTTTTTTTTTCCCTTTTCAGCATTTTGAATAAATTATGCTACTCCCTACTGGCCTGGAAAGTTTCTGCAGACAAATCAGCTGGCAGCTTTCTAGGGATTCCCCTGTATATGAATCTTTATTTTTCTCTTATGGCCTTTACAATTCTCTCTTTAACATTTCCATTTTATTATATGTCTTGGTGTAGATCTTATTTGGTTCATCTTATTTGTCTGTGCTTTCTGTATCTGTACATCTGATTCCTTCTTCACATTTGAAAAGTTTCCAGTAATAACTTCTTCAAATACACTTTTGAAACTCTTTTTTCCCTCTTCTCCTTCTGGGCCCCCTATAATGTGAGCACTGTTACACTTAATATTATCACAGATATCTCTTAATTGTTCTCATTTAAAAAAAAAAGGTTTTATTTTTGCTGTTCTGCTTGGGTGATTCCCATTATTACAGAATATCCTTCAGATCAGTTATTCATTCTTTGTATCACATAGTCTACTATTCATTTTTTTCTTGTGTGCTTTTTATTTCAGTTATTGAATTCATACAATTAGAAATGCACAGTAGCATTACTTTAAAATATGGATATGATGTATACATGAACTGGTTTGTGCAAGTTCAGAAGGCACAAGTAAATTTTATGGAAGCAACTGAAATTTTATGGAAGCAACTGAAAAAAAATGGAGGAAGATAATATAGTGGGAAAGATCTCTTCAAAAAAATTAAAGGTACCAAGGGAATATTTCATGCAAAGATGGGCACAGTGAAGGACAGAGATGGTATGGACCTAACAGAAGCTGAAGATATTAAGAAGAAGTAGCAAGAATACACAGAAGAACTATACAAAAGAGATCGTCATGACCCAGATAACCATGATGGTGTGATCACCCACCTAGAGCCAGATATCTTGGAATGCAAAGTCAAGTGGGCCTTAGGAAGCATCACTATGAATAAAGCTAGTGGAAGTGATGGAATTCCAGCTAAGCTATTTAAAGTCCTAAAAGATGATGCCGTGAAAGTGCTGCACTCAATATGCCAGAAAATTTGGAAAAATCAGCAGTGGTAACAGAACTGGGAAAGGTCAGTTTTCATTCCAATCCCAAAGAAACGCAATGCCAAAGACTGCTCAGACAACTGCACCACTGCACTCATCTCAACACCAGCAAAGAAATGCTCAAGATTCTCCAAGCCAGGCTTCAACAATACATGAACTGTGAACTTCCAGATGTTCAAGCTGGATTTAGAAAAGATCAAGTTGTCAACATCTGTTGGATAATCAAAAAAGCAAGAGAGTTCCGCAAAAATATCTACTTCTGCTTTATTGACAATGTCAAAGCCTTTGACTGTTTGGATCACAACAAACTGTGAAAAATTCTTACAGAGATGGGAATAACAGACCACCTAACCTGCCTCCTGAGAAATCTGTATGCAGGTCAAGAAGCAACAGTTAGAACCAGGGAACAGCAGACTGGTTCCAAATCGGGAAAGGAGAACATCAAGGCTGTATATTGTCACCCTGCTTGTGTAACTTATCTGCAGAGTACATCATGCAAAATGCCAGGTTGGATGAAGCAAAAACCAGAATTAATATTGCCCAGAGAAATATCAACAACCTCAGAGTAGCATATGACACCACCTTTATGGCAGAAAGTGAAGAACTAAAGAGCCTCTTGGTGAAAATGAAAGAAGAGAATGAAAAAGTTGCCTTAAAACTCAGCATTCAAGGAACGAAGATCATGCCATCTGGTCCCATCACTTCAGGGCACATAGATGGGGAAACAGTGGAAACAGTGTGATACTTTATTTTATTTTTATTTTTTTGGCTCCAAAACCACTGTAGACGGTGACTGCAGCCATGAAATTAAAAGTCATTTGCTCCTTGGAAGAAAAGCTATGACCAACTTAGACAGCATACTAAAAAGCAGAGAAATTACTTTGCCAACAAAGGTCCATCTAGTCAAATATATGTTTTTTCCAGTAGTCATGTATGGATGTGGGGCTTCCCTCATAGCTCAGTTGGTAAAGAATCCGCCTGCAGTGCAAGAGACCCTGGTTCGATTCCTGATTCCTGATTTGGCAAGATCTGCTGCAGAAGGCATAGGCTAGTTACTCCAGTATTTGTGGGCTTCCCTTGTGGCTCAGCTTGTAAAGAATCCACCTGCAATGTGGAAGACCTGAGTTTGATCCCTGGGTTGGGAAGATCCCCTGGAAAAAGAAAGGCTACCCACTCCAGTATTCTGACCTGGAGAATTACATGGACTCTACAGTCCATGGAGTCGCAAAAAGTCAGACACGACTGAGCGATTTTCACTTTCACTTCACTTTTATGTATGGATGTGGGAGTTGGACCACAAAGAAAACTGAGCACTGAAGAATTGATGCTTTTGAATTGTGGTGTTGGAGGAGACTCTTGAGAGTCTCTTGGACTACAAGGAGATCAAACCAGTCAATCCTAAAGGAAATCACTCCTGAACATTCATTGGAATGACTGATGCTGAAGCTGAAACTCCAGTACTTTGGCCACCTGATGCAAAGAACGGACTCATTGGAAAAGTCTCTGATGGAAAGATTGAAGGCAGGAGGTGGAGGGGACGACAGAGGATGAGATGTTTGGATGGCATCACTGACTCAATGGACATGAGTTTGAGCAAGCTCTGGGAGTTTGTGATGGACAGAGAAGCCTGGTGTGCTGTAGTCCACAGAGTCACAAAGAGTTAGACACAGCTGAGTGACTAAGCTGAACTGAACTGAGAGTAATAGAGACAAAATATTGTGAGAGCAAAATAAAATAAAAGATTAATTTTATCTGCTGATTTCAAGTCAGATTTTATGGATTTAGCAATATCATCCACTTTTAACAACATCTGGTAAAGATTACAAAAAGGAAATTAGAAATCAACCCACCTACTAATATTTACAACATAAATGGAAATAGAATGTTAAAATTCGCTAATATGTTAAAGAATAATATAAAATGTACAATTTAGAGGTCATTTCACTAATGCTAGCAAAGTTCATTTTTAGGAAATTATATTTATGAAATTTATAATATTTAATAAAGTAAATGAGAAATGTCTCAACCTTCATAGATACAAACAAGGCTTTCACTAAATCCAACAACTCTCTCTAATTACAAGAATGTATATTTCTTAAAATAAGAATTGAAATATCAATCTTAAACCAAAAGTCAGTTTCATGATTAAAGGTGAATTAGGATCAGGAAAAAATACAAAATCTCCAGCTATGTCCACTACTATTTAACATTTTTTCTAGCTGTTTTGTGAGACAAGGAAATTATATGAGAAATATAAATATTGACAAGGAGTAGGCAAAATAATTAATGTATAGAATAAATTGTATCCCACGAAAACCTAGAGAATCAACTAAAAAACTACTAGAGTCAATCATTAGTCTATAGCTCTTGCTCACTGTGTAATTAAAGTACAAGAATAACAAATATTGTTTTCTGTAATTTTGATCTATATATAAATGATAAACATTAGAAAATACAATGGAAGAAAATGTTATTGATAATAGAAAATTCATATAATACTGAGGAATAAACTTCATATTAAATTTTTAAGTTCTTTATAAAACTCTAAAACTCTACAGGAAGCATCAGTAATTTGGCTAAATAGAAATTCCTTGCTTTAAACAGAAGCACTAAATGTAGTAAAGTAGTTCATACAGGTCAGCCTCCAAGGATGTACAGGAGGATACAGATAGGTTGATTGTAGAACTGGAAATTCAAACAGAATATAAATAAATTTCCCTTCATTGTTTACTTTGAAAAACTTTCTTGGCTTTTATTAGATGTTTTTCTTTAAGAACTTTAACATAATTTGCCATGTTCCAAAAATTGGAAAAATTGAATTATTACCTTGGATGGCATTGGACGCATTTTAAAGTCAAATCAGAGGAAAATTGATATCTTCACTATATTTAATGGGCCCCCTTGACCTCTGGCATCTGGTTGGATTTAGCCAATGGAGGGCCCTGCCAGAAAATTGGAAATTAGAGAACGTGAATGAGCTACTTATATCCTTACTTCCTTCACTATTTCATTACAGCAGGTTGGTTTTTGCCTCTGTCAAAAAACATAAATTCTAGAAGTGTCTTCTTTCTCACTCTCTCCCAATTTGTTTTGTTCTGTTTAGTAAATGCTCCCTTGACTTACCCCTTTATTCTTATGGATAATAATCATTCCCACTTATGTTTTCCTAAACTGTATCCATACTTTTAAAATTATTCTCTCTTTTAAATTCAGTCTAAGTGTACCATCTGTTTCCTTCTGAGATGCCTAATACAGTAATAGGCAACAAAATTGGCCCCAGGAAACAG
The DNA here is from genome assembly GCF_054371585.1 of Giraffa tippelskirchi. NCBI lineage: Eukaryota > Metazoa > Chordata > Mammalia > Artiodactyla > Giraffidae > Giraffa > Giraffa tippelskirchi. The sequence goes on from NC_137289.1 coordinate 69,898,742, forward strand.
GCTCTCAAAATTAAGTTCTGAAATTGACTTGCTCACATATTTGAGGACCTCAGAGATAATCCTCTTGATAGGAAATAAATTAGACAGCAAGTGAATCTTTGACCACCCTGAATTTTCTGTGGTCTGATTTAAAAATCTTACAATTGGATTGGCACAGTATCATAACTTTTTAAAATGTATAAGGTATCTGTAAGAACTGGCCTGTGGAAGTCCAGATGGCAAAAGTTAAATAACTGAATTTGAGGCTCAGACTACTGTTCTTGCTGCTTTGCTATCTCACCCAAAACTCCTATCAAATTAATGAAGGGTTTAGAAAACTTAAGTCATGGCTTAAAGACATGTGGGCTTCCCTAGTGGCTCAGACAGTAAAGAATCTGCCTGTAATATGGGAGACCCAGGTTGTATCTTTGGATCGGGAAGATCCTTTGGAAATGGAGTAGCCATCCACTCCAGTATTCTTGCCTGGGAAATCCCATGGAGAGAGAAGCCTTTTGGGCTACAGTCCACAGGGTCACAAAGAGTCAGACAGGACTGAGTGACTAACTTAGATAGATTTGAATGACAGACTAGCACCATGGATGGCACTGAATTACAGTCCCATTCATATGTGGTTTCAATAATATGTGACTTTGAAAGACCAGGTTGAAAGAATAGTCTTCCAGGGGGCAGAATTTAGCTTTATATTTGCGTGGAGGGAGAGATTACCTCAAGTATGGTTGTTCAATTATTCACAGGTAGTGGTTAATAATTTGCCTATTTGATCAAAGAATTTTAAAAAATAGGATTGAAAGAGCAATAGTGAGTGAGGTATGTTGACAGATTCCCTCAGAAAATGTACATAGGGTAAATATAAACACAGGCCACACAGTCTCCCACTTGAAGAACTTCACAATGGAACATGATTTTTAATAAGGTGGACAAGATGACCTATCTGGAATGTCAGTTGCCTTTCTAACCACCCTGGTACCCTACTCAATGAGATCATAAACCAAGTGTCTGTTGGTGGCAGGGAAAGATACTATGTATAATAAACCTGGACTTCCTTTCATGAAGGCTAATAAACAAAAAAGTATTATTTCACTAGTATCTTTAAAATAAAATTAAAACAGTGGTTAGATAATCATTTAAAATATGAAAAGAAAAACTTTAATAAATCTGAGAAAAAGTGTAAAATAAAAGATAACCTCAGATGTTATGGTGCAATTTTTCTGAGGTTTTTTAATAATATAAATCAATGTGTAAAATGCTGAATACTTTTGACACATAAAAAATGCCTTTTAGGAGTTTACACAAAAGGGACAATTTTAACAGGTTTGAAAATATGTCCACATGAGATTCACCTTAAGACACAATTTATAGTAGCAAAAACTTGAAAGACCACCTAAATACCCATTGAAGAGGATTTATTAAAGTAATTCTAATACATCAATTTTCATTATAGTCATTAAAATCGTAATATATAGTTCCTGAAAAAAATGTACAAACCATATCATTGAGTAAAGAAAAATAAGCTACAGTACATCAATTCTCTTATCTATGTAAATTCCTACAGATTGCTTGTATTTTATGCAAAAGTGATGAAATTTCTGAAGTTTTTAATTTTGATTGTACTATTTTGGGGATTCAAATATTATAGTGAACAGGCAATTTTTTATAAATATTTAATTTTTTAATTAGTTTATTTTCTATTTTTTAACTTTACAATATTGTATTTGTTTTGCCATACATTGACAGGAATCCACCATGGGTGTACATGTTTTCCCCTTCCAGAACCCCCCTTCCACCTCCCTCCCCATCCCATCCCTCCAGGTCATCCCAGAAGCTGTTTTTTAAAGAAAAAAAAATTTATTTGAAATATGCTTTTTAAAAATGTCATACCATCATATTGAATCTGTACTTAATTAGAAGGAACAGATATAAAGTGTTTTTAACCCTACTGCAAATTCTTCCAATTAATCAGATGACAAAAATTTTCAAAGAAAACTGCTTTTAAGTTATTATTATTAGTTTAATTACAATTTGTGTTTATGTATGACTTTTCTTACTGATAGAAATGAAAATACACAAAGAAACTACTCTAAGTATTGTTTCTTTGTTACTTGTTTTCCCATCTAAATTTCCAAGAAAAAGACCAAAACAAGTGTCACTGTTCTTTCTGGAATTAATCTTTTAAAATTCATTTTGTATCATTTTTGTTAGAACAGTCTTTAGGGATTTTGAATTTCCCCTAATTTACTTGTTATTGTTTTGAATAAAATAAGTCTTACACTTTACTGTAAATTAGAGTTATCAGGGGGGCTATAAAAATAGAGATAATTGTCCTATCCCATAGATTCTAATTCAGCAGATCTAAAGAATCTTTATGTTTAATAAATATGCTTGGAGATTCAGATGCAGATGGTCTATTGATGGATGAAATTCACTTAAAGTGTTTGAGAATAGAAATGAAATCACTCTCACCCTAGTTCTTTATAGTCTGCCTAGAGAAAGATGTGTTACTTTTTCCTTAAGAAGGTTAGTAAGGTTCTTCCACAAATTTTGAATTTGGTAACGAGTATCTAATTTGTAGTTATAGTTGAGTTTTATGAATCTCTCAGATGATCAGTTATAAACTAATTCATAAAGCAACAAAAGAGCCCATGGAATAACTACTGATGATGAGATTGGTATGATTCTGATTTTTTGACCACTGATGTGACTGATTCTCCTGTCACATATTGTCTAAAATGTACAATATAGTTCAGTCATATATTGTCTAAAATACACAACGTGGTTCCAGTCAATGAAGCAGTTATCTTTTTTTTTTTTTTTATAAATTTATTTATTTTAGTTGGGGGCTAATTACTTTACAATATTGTAATAGTTTTTGCCATACATTGACATGAATCAGCCATGGGTTTACATGTGTTCCCCTTCCTGGACCCCCCACCCACCTCCCTCCCCATCCCATCCTTCTGGATCATCCCATTGCCCCGGCCCTGAGCCCTTGTCACATGCATCGAACATGGAATGGTGTTCTGTTTCACATATGATAATATACATGTTTCAATGCTATTCTCCCAGAACGTCCCACCCTCACCTTCTCCCTCAGAGTCCATAAAATTGTTCTATGCATCTGTGTCTCTTATTCTGTCTCGCATATAGGGTTATCGTTACCATCTTTCAAATTCCATATATATGCATTAGTATTCTCAAACTTGGATGCACATTGGTGAGTTACAAAAAAATACACCTTAGTCCCAGAGATTTTGCTTTGTAAAGTTAAAGTCTATTAAGAGTTTTTAAAGCTGCTCAGATGATAATAACGTGTAGTCAAGGCTGAGAACCATTCTTTTGCAAGACTGGAAGAATACAAACTCAGAATTGCTACAAGCTGGGCTAAGTATGCTTCCATGAAAGTACCTACCATACTAGGATTTTTTTTCTTTCAGTAGACCAATTTAATGCAATGCTATGCATTTATTTCTTAGATACTGTTTCTCTGGGTTTTTAATTCCCAATAGTTCCAATTTCAAAGAGCACTGGATCTATATTTTAGAATATAAGTTTCTCAAGGATTCGAAGTTTGCTTCACCTTGGAGGGGCCTTAGGTCTTAGCTAGAAACTTGACCCCACTATTTCCTGTGGATACTTAACAAATGCTATAAATAAAGATTAAACTATTTTTCTTGAGCTAAGGAAAATCAGCAGGTATCTGCCTCTCCTGCAGGGACTACAACTAAATGCATTTTGGAAGAAAAAGAAAAAAAGTTCAGCTGTGGATGAAAGTTCCTTCAGGAAAGAGGAAAACTGATGATTAGCTCCATAGTGTCATATTCCTGCTGAGAAGTTAACCTCTCATAAAAGCCAAACTCTGTTTGATACAGAATTGTCTTCTGGGAGAACTCCAACTAACAACAGCCCTTCACCTTCTGCACATTAAGAACTTGATACAATTTGTATTCTGTATGTATTTTTAAGGCTGACACCAGGAAGTCAAATTCAGTCTTCAAAAACAGGACACTACTTAAGTTCTAAAGGGGCCAGCTATAAGAAGCTTTCTCTCCTTTGCGTCTTTCTCTTCCTTTTTACATAGACCACCAAAAGACTCAAGATTGCTTTCTTTTTCTCATTCAGCTCCTAAAATCTGTTTCTAGTATGAAAAGAATGAAGAAATAAGTTGTCATAGCTGTTATTATGATAAGATTATCTCCCCTTCAGAAATTGAGTGAATCATTTGCACAATTAAAGGTACATTTAAAAATACTAATACATATGGAATTTTCCTGTTGACTTAATCAGAATTTTGTATAAAATAAGACTGATGCATATATTTTTCAAATGCAGGGGCCTTTTATATTAGTTCAGTTCAGTTCAGTTGCTCAGTCGTGTCCAACTCTTTCCGACCCCATGGACTACAGCACGCCAGACCTCCCTGTCCATCACCAAATCCCAGAGTTCACTGAAACTCATGTCTATTGAGTTTGTGATGCCATCCAACCGTCTCATCCTCTGTTGTCCCCTTCTCCTCCCGCCTTCAATCTTTCCCAGCATCAGGGTCTTTTCAAACGAGTCAGTTTTTCTCATCAGGTGGCCAAAGTATTAGAGTTTCAGCTTCAACATCAGTCCTTCCAATGAACACCCAGAACAGATCTCCTTTAAGATGGAGTGGTTGGATCTCCCTGCAGTCCAAGGGACTCTCAAGAGTCTTCTCCAACACCACAGTTCAAAAGCATAAATTCTGCGGTGCTCAGATTTTTTTATAGACCAACTGTCACATCCATACATAACTACTGGAAAAACCATAGCACTGACTGGATGAAACTTTGTTGGCAAAGTAATGCCTCTGCTTTTTAATATGCTGTCTAGATTGGTCATAACTTTCCTTCCAAGGAGTAAGCATCTTTTAATTTCATGGCTGCAGTCACCATCTGCAGTGATTTTGGAGCCCAGAAAAATGAAGTCAGACACTGTTTCCACTGTTTCCCCATTTATTTGCCATGAAGTGATGCGACAAGATGCCATGATATTTGTTTTCTGAATGTTGAGCTTTAAGCCAATTTTTTCACTCTTTTTTCACTTTCATCAAGAGACTCTTTAGTTCTTCACTTTCTGCCATAAGGGTGATGTCATCTGCATATCTGAGATTATTGATATTTTTCCCGGCAATCTTGATTCCAGCTTGTGCTTCCTCCAGCACAGTGTTTCTCATGATGCACTCTGCATATAAATTAAATAAGCAGGGTGACAATATATAGCCTTGACATACTCCTTTTCCTATTTGGAACCAGTCCATTGTTCCATGTCCAGTTCTAACTGTTGCTTCTTCACCTGCATACAGGTTTCTCAAAAGGCAGGTCAGATGGTCTGGTATTTTCATCTCTTTCAGAATTTTCCACAGGTTGTTGTGATACACACAGTTAACGGCTTTGGCATAGTCAATGAAGCAGAAACAGATGTTTTTCTGGAACTCTCTTGCTTTTTCGATGATCCAGCAGGTTTTGGCAATTTGATCTCTGGTTCCTATGCCTTTTCTAAAGCCAACTTGAACATCTCGAAGTTCACGGTTCATGTATTGTTGAAACCTGGCTTAGAGAAATTTTGAGCTTTACTTTGCTAGCATGTGAGATGAGTGAAATTGTGTGGTAGTCAGAGCATTATTTGGCATTGCGTTTCTTAGAGATTGGAATGAAACCTGACCTTTTCCCGTCCTGTGGTCACTGCTGAGTTTTCCAAATTTGCTGGCATATCAAGTGCAACACTTTCACAGCATCATCTTTGAGGATTTGAAATAGCTCAGCTGGAATTCCATCACCTCCACTAGCTTTGTTCGTAGTGATACTTTCTAAGGCCCACTTGACTTCAAATTCCAGGATGTCTGGCTCTAGGTGAGTGATCACACCATCACAATTATTTGGGTCATGAAGATCTTTTTTTATGGTTCTTCTGTGTATTCTTGCCACCTCTTCTTAATATCTTCTGCTTCTGTTAGGTCCATACCATTTCTGTCCTTTATTGAGCCCATCTGTGCATGAAATATTCCCTTGGTATCTCTAATCTTCTTGAAGAGATATCTAGTCTTTCCAATTCTGTTGTTTTCCTCTTTTTCTTTGCACTGATCATTGAGGAAGGCTTTTTTATCTCTCCTTGCTATTCATTGAAATGGGTATATCTTTCCTTTTCTCTTTTGTTCTTGGCTTCTCTTCTTTTTACAGCTATTTGTAAGGCCTCCTCAGATAGCCATTTTGCTTTTTTGCATTTCTTTTTCTTAGGGATGGTCTTGATCCCTGTCTCCTGTTCAATGCCCTGAACCTCCGTCCATAGTTCATCAGGCATTATGTCTCTCAGGTCTAGTCCCTTAAATCTATTTCTCACTTCCACTGTATAATCGTAAGGGATTTGATTTAGGTCATACCTGAATGGTCTAGTGGTTTTCCCTACTTTCTTCAATTTAAGTCTGAATTTGCCAATAAGGAGTTCTGATCTGAGCCAGTCAGCTCCTGGTCTTGTTTTTGCTGACTGTATAGAGCATCTCCATCTTTGGCTGCAAAGAATATAATCAATCTGATTTTGGTGTTGACCATCTGGTGATGTCTGTGTGTAAAGTCTTCTCTTGTGTTGTTGAAAGAGGATGTTTGCTATGACCAGTGCGTTCCCTTGGCAATACTCTATTAGCCTCTGCCCTGCTTCATTCTGTACTCCAAGGCCAAATTTGCCTGTTACTCCAGGTGTTTCTTAACTTCCTACTTTTCCATTCCAGTTCCCTATAATGAAAAGGACATATTTTTTTGGGTGTTAGTTCTAAAACGTCTTGTAGGTCTTCATAGAACCATTCACCTTCAGCTTTTTCAGCATTACTAGTTGGGGCATAGACTTGGATTACCTCGATATTGAATGGTTTGCCTTGGAAATGAAGAGATCATTTCTGTTGGTTTTATGCTTAAAACCTTACAATTTCACATTATTTTGGAAGATATCCAAATGTTGAAAAGAACAAGTTATTTTTGAAAGAGTAATTTGTTTTTTTACCAACTTTATTCAGATACAATTGACATAACATTGTATAGGTTTAACATGAACAAAATAATGATTTTTTATATATGTATTGTGAAATGTTTACCACAGTGATTTAAGCCATCCATCACCTCACATATTTATCATTCTTACTTTGGTGAGAAGTTTTAAGATCACTCTTAGCAATTTTTAAATATAAAATACTCTATTGTAAACTATTGTCTCCATGGTGTATTTTACACCCCCCCTCCAAACTTATTCATCTTATAACTGGAATTTTATACCCTCTAACCAGCTTCACACAGTTCTCCCACCTTTCCCTGGCAATCATCAATCTGTTCTCTGATTCTGATAGATGTTTTACATTTCACAAAAAATGATATCCTATATTATTTAGCTTTCTTTGTTTATTTTACTAAGTATAATGACCTCAAGATTGATCTAATTTTCACAATTGGCAGCATTTCCTTTTTCTTTAATAGCTGAGTAGTATTCCAGTGAACTTTGTGTCTGGGGGCGGGAGTGGTGGAGTCACATTTTGTTTACGTTTTTATCCGTCAGTACTTCAATAGACACATTGTTTCCATGTATTGACTATTGATAACAATGCTACAATAAACACTGGGGTGCAGATACCTCTCTGAGATAGTGATTTCATTTCCTTTAGGTATATGCCCAGAAGTATAATGGCTGGATGATAAGATAGTTTTATTTTTAATGTTTTGAAGAACTTCCACACTGTTTTCCATAATGGCTATACCAATTTACTTTCCCATCAACAGCGTAAAGGGTTTCCTTAACTCCACCTCCTTGCCTAACTTATTATTTTTTGAATTTTCATAATAGCCATTCTATCCGATGTGAGGTGATATCTCACATTAATTTTCTTTATGATTAGTGATGCTTAGATTCTTTTAATGTAACCATTTGACTATCTTATTTGAAAAAAGGTTTGTTCAGATTCTTTGCCCAGTTTTAAATTCAGATTATTTGAGTTTTTCCTATTAAGTTATAAGATTTCCTTATTTATTTTACACATTAAACTTTATCTGATACATGATTTACAAATATTTTCTCCTATTCTGTAGGTAGCCTTTTCATTTTCTTGATCATTTGGTTTATGATGCAAAAGCATTTCGGTTTGATGTAAAACTAGTTGTTCATTTTTTATTTTGTTGCTTGGGCTTTCAGTATCTTATCCATAAAATGAATGCCACAACAAATCTCAAGGTACTTTTTCCTCTATATTTTCTAGGAGTTTTAAAGTTTTAAGTTTTCATTTAAGTCTTTAACTCACTTTGGGTTTATTTGTGTGTCTGGTATAAGATATGGATTCCCCTTAATTATTCTGCATGTAGATATCCAGTTGTTGCAGCACTATTTATTGAAAAGGATGTATTTTCTCCTTGAGTATTCTCTGTTCCCTTTTCAAGTATTAGTTGACCATATATGCATGGGTTTATTTCTGGGCTCCCAATTCTGTTTCATTGGTCTATATGTCTATTTTTAAGCAAATATGGTACTATTTCGGAGAAGGCAATGGCACCCCACTCCAGTACTCTTGCCTGGAAAATCCCATGGGTGGAGGAGCCTGGTAGGCTGCAGACCCATGGGGTCGCTAGGAGTCAGACATGACTGAAGCGACTTAGCAGCAGCAGCAGCAGCAGCAGCATGGTACTATTTTGACTACTATAACTTTGTAATGTGGTTTTAAATCAGAAGGTATGATGCTTTGACCTTTGATGTTTATTCTCAAGATTGTTTTGTTTATTCAGTTCTTTTATGGTGCCACAAAAATTTTAGGATTTCTTTTTTTATACTTTTGTAAAAATTACCCTTGGTATTTTGATAGGTTTTGTACCTAATATGTATATGGCTTTGGATAGTATGGACATTAACACTATTTTAATTCTTCCAATCCATGAACATAGGATATCTTTTAAGTTACTTATTTTCATCAGTTTCTTTCACTAAGAAACTGTATTAGTTTTCAGTATACAAATCTTTAACCTCCTTGGTTAAATTCATTCCTAAGTATTTGAGTGTTTTTGTTGCTATTGTAAATGGAGTTATTTTTTTTCTAGGTAATTATTTTTTTAATTTATAAAAACAGGACTGATTTTTATATTTTCTAGTAGTTTATTGAGAATGTTTGCATCCATATTCATCAAGGATGGTAATTTTCTTTACTTATACGTGTCTTTACTAAGCTTTGGTATCGGTAATATCAGCCACATAAAATGACTTTGGAGATGTTCCCTCCCCTTTTATTTTTTGGAAGAGTTTGTGAAGGATTTGTATTAATTATTCTGTAAATGTTTGGTAGAATGTACCAGTGAAACTATTGTTTCTTGGAATTTTCTTTGTTGGAAGATTTTAGATTACTTATGTAATCTTCTTACTTGTTATTAGTCTGTTCCAGTTTTCTATTTCTTCATGATTCAGTCTTGATACATTGTATTTTTCTAGGAATGAATGTCAATTTCTTTTTGGTGTACAATTGTTTATAGAAGTCTCTTATAGTCATTTTTATTTCTATTATTTTATTATAAAGTCTCCTCTTTCCTGTACAAGTTTATTTCTTCAGGTTCATTCTTTCTTTTCCTTGTTAGTCTAGCTAAAGTTTTGCCAGTTTTACCTTAAAAAAAATTTCATAGTTTCACTAATTTTTCCATGTTTTCTTAGTCTCTGTTTCCTATATTTCTGTTTTAAGCTTTATTATTTCCTTCTTCCTGCTATCTTTGGGACTATTTTTTTCTTCATTTCCTACTTTCTTGGTATGTAAAGCTAGGTTGCTTATTTAAGTACTCTCTTTTTTTTTCTCAAGTATGTATTTATTACTATAAAATTTCCTCCTAGAACTGCTTTTCATGCATCCCACAAGTTTTGTTATGCTGTGTTTCCATTTTTGTTTGCTTCAAGGTATTTTTCTCCCATTTATTTCTTCTACAATTCATCAGTTTTTCGGAAGTGTGTTGTTTAATTTTCACATATTTGTGATGTGCCCAGCTTTCCTCCTGCTGTTGATTTCTAGTTTTATAAATCTGTGCTCTGAAAAAAAATGATATAATTTATATCTTCTTGAAATTGTTGAGTCTTGTTTTGTGGCCTAATATATAATATATTCCTATTTCATGGGTTTGGAAGAACGTGTCCTGTGATACTGTTGGATGGAATGTGCTGTATACATCTGCATGGTGTATTTGGTCTACAGTGTTGTTCAAATTCCTCATTTCATTATTGACTCTCTGTTCAGATATATTTACTCTTGATATTGGGTTATTAAACTCCACAATTATCATTGTCCTGTTGCCTATGACTTTCCTCAGATCGATGTTTAGATATATGCTTGGTGTATACATATTTTTGATAGTCATAGATTCTTGAGGAATTAACCCCTTTATTAGTGGGAGAAATATCAACAACCTCAGATATTCAGATGATGCCATTAAAATGGCAGAAATGAAGAGGAACTAAAGAGCCTTTTGATGAGGGTGAAAGGAAAGTGAAAAAGCTGGCTTGAAACTCAACATTCAAAAAACTAAGATCGTGGCATTTGGTCCCATCACTTCATGGCAAATAGATGGGAAAAACATGGAAGCAGTGACAGATTTTATTTTCTTTGGCTTCAAATTCACTGTGGATGGTGACTGCAGCCACACAATCAAAAGCTATGACAAACCTAGGCAGCATATTAAAAAGCAGAGACATCACTTTACTGACAGAGGTCCATATAGTCAAAGTTATGGTTTTTCCAGTTGTCATGTATGGATATGAGAGTTGGAATGTAAAGAAAGCTGAGTGCCAAAGAATTGATGCTTTTGAATTGTGGTGCTGGAGAAGACTCTTGAGAGTCTAGTGGACTGCAAGGAGACCAAACCAGTCAATCCTAAAGGGAATCAACACTGAATATTCATCGGAGGGCTGATGCTGAAGCCCAAATACTTTGGCCGCCTGATGTGAAAAACTAACTCATTAGAAAGACCCTGATGCTGGGAAAGATTGAGAACAGGATGAGAAGGGGGCAACAGAGGATGAAATGGTTGGATAGAATTACTGACTCAATGAACATGAATTTGAACAAACTCCAGGAGATAGTGAAGAACAGGGAATCCTGGCATGCTGCAGTCCATGGGGTCGCAAAGAGTCAGACATGACTTACAGGCTGAACAACAACAATATCTTCTGTGTCTTTTGTTATCATTTTTGGCTTAAACTCTCTTTTTCTGGGAATGAGAAATAGTTATTCTTGCTTTCTTTGTGTTACCATCTGCTTGAAATATAATTTTTCCTTCACTTTACTTTCAGTCTACGTCTTTTCTTAGAGCTAAAGTGATTCTCTTATAAGCTGTGTATCTTGGATTTTTTTCTTTTTTTGGCTATTCAGACATACCTTGTCTTTTGATAGGATAATTCTATCAGTTTGAACATAAAGTAATTATTTTCAAATGAGGACTTACAATTGACATTTTGTTAGTTTTTTTCTGACTATGTTGTTGATTCATTGCTCTAGATTCCTTTCCTGCTGATGACTTTTTGTGACTATATGCTTTGAATCCTTTATTATAATATTTTGTGTATTTACTATGGCTTTTTCCTTTGTGGTTACCACAAGGCATACATAAAATATCTAATATTTATTTAATTATATTTTAAACTGATAGCAGTTTATTTTAGATAACATACAAAAGCTTTACACATTCATTTCTCCCTCACATGTTTTAGGTTATTGATGTGACAATTAAATCTTTTAAAAATATTTATCTAATAAAATTAATGCACTTTTGCATTTTATATGTTTATAGATAGAAAGACAGATGGAAGTATTGGGATAGATGTACAATGTATTTCTGTGTATTATAGTCCCAAAAGTGAAAGCCAACAAATGTCAACAAATGTCAACAAAGTTGTCAAATCTTTTCTATGAAGGGCCACATAATAGATATATTAGGCCTTTCGAGTTACACATAGTCCATGAAGCATAGTCTTCATTGTTCTTTTAATAATACTTTAAAAAATAAACAACCACTTTTAGCTCATGGGCCATACTAAAGTTAGCTATTGGCCAGATATGGCTCATGAGCCATATTTTACCAACTTTTGTCTTAGAATGTAGATTCAAATTGCTATCTGTATTATATTACTACTAAGGGCTAAGTGTATGGCTAACATTTTAGGAAACCATCAATCTATTTTTCAAAATGGTTGTACCATTTTAGAGTTCCAAAAGCAATGTGTGAGCGTTCAAGATTCTCATCATCATTGTTGTTAACACTTGATTTTGTCAATCTGGTTTTTTTAATTTATTTTAATTGAAGATATAAAGAAGAAGTGGCAAGAACACAGAGAAGAACTGTACAAAAATGATCTTCATGACTCAGATAATCACGATAGTGTGATCACTCACACTCACCTAGAGCCAGACATCCTGGCATGTGAAGTCAAGTGGACCTTAGGAAGCAACACTACGGACAAAGCTAGTGGAGGTGATGGAATTCCAGTAGAGCTATTTCAAATCCTCAAAGATGATACTGTGAAAGTGTTGCACTCAATATGTCAGCAATTTGGAAAACTCAGCAGTGGCCACAGGACTAGAGAAGGCCAGTTTTCATTCCAATCCCAAAGAAAGGCAATGCCAAAGAATGCTCAAACTACCACAAAATTGCACTCATCTCACACGCTAGTAAAATAATGCTCAAAATTCTCCAACCAGGCTTCAGCAATACATGGACCATGAACTTCGAGATGTTCAAGCTGGTTTTAGAAAAGGCAGAGGAACCAGAGTACAAATTGCCAACATCCGCTGGTTCATCGAAAAAGCAAGAGAGTTCCAGAAAAACATCTATTTCTGCTTTATTGACTATGCCAAAGCCTTTGACTGTATGAATCACAATAAACTGGAAAATTCTTAAAGAGATAGGAATACCAGACAAACTGACCTGCCTCTTGAGAGACTTGTATGCAGGTCAGGAAGCAACAGTTAGAACTGGACATGGAACAACAGACTGATTCCAAATAGGGAAAGGAGTACGTCAAGGCTGTATAGTGTCACCCTGCTTATTTAACTTATATGCAGAGTACATCATGAGAAACGCTGGGCTAGAGGAAGCACAAGCTGGAATCAAGATTGCTGGGAGAAATATCAATAACCTCAGATATGCAGATGACACCACCCTTATGGCAGAAAGCAAAGAAGAACTACAAAGCCTCTTCATGAAAGTGAAGGAGGAGAGTGAAAAATTTGGCTTAAAGCTCAACATTCAGAAAACTAAGATCATGTCATCCGTTCCCATCACTTCCTGGCAGATAGATGGGGAAACAGTGGAAACAGTGGCTGACTTTATTTTTCTGGGCTCCAAAATCCCTGCAGATGGTGATTGCAGCCATGAAATTAAAAGACACTTACTCCTTGGAAGGAAGGTTATGGCCAACCTAGATAGCATATTTAAAAGCAGAGACATTATTCTGCCAACTAAGGTCCATCTAGTCAAGACTATGGTTTTTCCAGTGGTCATGTATGGATGTGAGAGTTGGATGGTGAAGAAAGCTGAGCGCCGAAGAATTGATGCTTTTGAACTGGGATGTTGGAGAAGACTCGTGAGAGTCCCTTGGACTGCAAGGAGATCCAGCCAGTCCATCCTAAAGGAGATCAGTTCTGGGTGTTCTTTGGAAGGACTGATGCTGAAGCTGAAACTCCAATACTTTGGCCACCTGATGCGAAGAGCTGATTCATTTGAAAAGACCCTGATTCTGGGAAAGATTGAGGGCAGGAGGAGAAGGGGACAACAGATGATGAGATGGCTCGATGGCATCACTGACTCGATGGACATGGGTTTGGGTGGACTCAGGGAGTTAGTGATGGATGGGGAGTCCTGGAGTGCTGCGGTTCCTGGGGTCACAAAGAGTCGGGCACGCCTGAGCGACTGAACTGAACTGAATTTTTATGTTTCCTGTCAGTTTTGTTATCACAGCTGTTGTAGTGCTGTTGAGATCAGATCTCCCTGTGTCCCACCTAGTGGACAGTCTGGGAAGTGGTCTATTCCTTCCTTCAATTCTTAATCTCTTTTGCATAATGTTTTAGATTGAATCTATGCAAGGGCAACTTGGGAGATGGAAAAGTTCATAAACAACTTTGTAGCATTGTTTTCCTGAGCTCTTCCCTCTCCATGAACTCCCTACTACTCTTGAGTTTCCTGTTACTTCCGTTTTTCATCTCCTACCTTGAAAGGTGCAGTTTTATTTATCTTGCTCTGTCACATAATTTCTGCAAAGACAGTTGTGTCCAGAACCAAGCAATGGGTATTCTCATTACCCTTTTTGGAACCCACACGTCTTCCAGTTAGAAAAAAATTATTCCACCAGAGATTTCAGGGCTTGTTGTTGAGTTGCTGCCACCCTTATCACAACCAGAAAATTCCAATTTTTCTCCACAAGAATAAATTACAGGACTTCTGGAGTTTTCTTTTCCTGTGGCAATGGTCATTACCAGGTTCTCCTTCAAGACTGAAGAATTAAAGAGAAAAATGATTAGCACAATTACCACTGATTAGACAGTACCTCAAATTCTGTTCTTTCTCAATACTGAACCTTCTAATTCATGAACACTAGACAGCTCTATATTTATCTAGAATTTATTTAATTTTTCTCAGCAATAGTTTCTACCTTCCATACACAAATACTGTACACATTTTTTTAATTGTGACTAAATAATTCCAGATTTTTTGTTTTTGAATTTTGATCATTTTTCTCTTTTCTCTCAACTCTCTTGCTTCTGGCAACCATCAATCTGTCCTCTGCATCTACCAGCCTCTCTTTGTTCTGTGCTTTAATTTTCTTTTTAATATATTTCACATATGAGAGAGATTACATAGTAATTTTTCCCTGTCTGGCATATTTCACTTAGCATAAGGCCTTTGAGGTCTATCCATGTTGTCACAAATGTCAAGCTTTCTTTATTTTTTTATGGCTAAATAATATTCCATTCTGTATGTGTACACATATGTGTGCATGTGTGAATTCTTTTATCCATTCTTTTATCCATTCATTCACTGATGGACACTAAATTGTTTCATATCTTGGATAGCATAAATAATGCTGCAATAAGCGTAGTGATGCATACATCTTTTAGAGCTAGTTTTTTTTTTTTTTAATTTCTTCAGATAAATAGCCAGAAATGGAATTGTTGGATCATATTGTCGTTCTACTTTTAATTTTTTTGAAGAATCATCTGTTTTTTTTTTTCCCCTAGTGGATTCATCAATTTACATTCCCACCAATGATTCACAAGTGTTCCTGTTTCTCCACTTCCTTACCAACAATTGTTATTTCCAGATATTTTTTAATAATAGCCATTCTAATGGGTTTAAGGTAATATCTCATTCTGGGTTTGATTTATATAACTCTGATGATTAGCAATATAGAAAATCTTTTCATGTACCTTTCATCCATCCATCTGTAAATCTTTTTTTGGAAAATATCTATCTAGATCTTCTGCCTGTGCCTGATTTTGTTTGTTTGTTTCTGTTATTGAGTTATATTTACATCTTCTAAGAAATGCATACCAAATAAAAAGTTGTTGTAATTATTATTTTTAATAAGTTTGTTTTTAATTCAATCTAGGTCTATATTAAGTGCATTACACAAAAACATTATAATTTATTGATTCTGATTTGACTAAATATTTGCCATTACCAGTGAGCTTTAAATATCCATGTATTTATAAGGTGATTGTCATCCTTTTATTTCAGCTTGAAATGCCTGTTAGCATTTCTTATGAAGTAGTTCTGGTGGTAATGAACTCTCAGCTTTTGTTTGTTTAGGAAAGTCTTTATCTCTCCTTCATTTCTGAAGAACAGTTTTGCTAGGTATAATAATCTTCGTTGATAGTTCTTTTCCTCCCAGGTATTTTGAATAGTGCCATCCCATTCTCTTATGGCCCGCAATGTTCTTTTGAGAAATCTTCTTTTAGTCTAATGGAAACTCCTTTGTATATGAGTTATTTTCTCTAGTTGCTTTCAGAATTGTCTCTTTGTCTTTTATATATGACTTTAATGTGTCACAGTACAGCCATTTTGGGGCTCAATCCAAAAATAGACCTCATGAATCTGGATGTGCATTTCTCTCCTTAAATTGGGAAATGCACATTTTTGGCCATTATTGCTTAAAAAAAATAAAACAACTTTTTTCCGTTTCTTTCTCTTCTCTTTCTGGGATTCCTATAACACATATTTTGTTTCTTTTGATGGTATCTCATAATTCCCATAGGCTTTATTCAGTCTTTTCCATTCTTTTATTTTTTTGCTTCTCAGAATTATTTCAAATGACTGATCTTCTAGTTCACAACTTCTGTCGTCTGCTTAGTCAAGTCTGTTATTGACACTCTCTATTGAATTCTTCAATTAATTATCGCATAGTTGCATTCCCAGAGTTCTGTTTGTGATTTTCTTAGATAGTTTGTATTTCCTTGTTGAATTTCTCATTTTTTAATACATTGTTTTCCTAATTTTGTTTAGCTATCTGTATGTTCTTATAGTTCACTAAACTACTTTAAGAGGGTCATTTTGAATTATTTGTCAAACAATTCACAGATCTCAATTTCTTCAGATTCAGTTATTGGAACTTAATTAGCTTTCTTTGGTGGTTTCACACGTACCTAATATTTCATGATCCTTGGTTTCTTGCATTGCTATCTGGGCATTTGAGAAAACAGTCTCTTCTTCCAAACTTGACAGGTTTACTTTGGCAGGAAAATACCTTTATCTGTCATCACAACTTGGAGTACTGGAGGAGTCTACTAGTAAAGTCCAAAGGCTTTTGGACTAGTAAAGTCCAAAGTTTTCTATTATACTCTTTAGTTGTGTGACATCACTGCATGTGCTCTAAGGTCAGAATGGTGCAATTGGCTGTATTCCATATTAAGCTGGTCTACAAATTCAATTGGGGCCACTAAGTGGGTTCCCTGATTGGGCTGGGTTTCTGGTTATGCTTATGGTCAGGTGGGGTCACTAGTTGGGTTCTACGATCACTTCTGGTCAGGCAAGATCACAGGACTTTTTCCCTGGCAGACTGGTGCCACTTGTGGGACTCCAGGATTGGGCAGGGGTATAGGCTGTGTTTCACAATTGCTCCTGATCCTATGAGGTTCAAGCTATGTACCCTTAACAGATTGTGCCACAGGATGGATTTTGTATTCAGAAAGGGCCACAGGCAGGGCTTTACAGTCAGATAGGGCTTTAGGCTGTGTTCTGCTCTTGGGTGGTGCTACAGGCTGTGCCCCAAAGTTGGGAAGGATTGCAGGCTGGGTTTCATGATCAGATTGGCCACTGACTTTTATCTACTTATATAAAAACTCACTGGGCAGGGTGTCTGGTCAGAAGTGGCTTCCAGTTATATCCTGCTATTGAGTGGGCTACAAACTGCTCTGAAGTTGGGTTGGGATATAAGCTAGGCTTCATGGCTAGATGGCACCATGGGTGGGCCCTGAGGATGCCTGGTATCACTATTTGAGTTTCCTGATCATACATGCCCAGAGGATATACTTGATAGTTGGGTAGGATGATGCTGAAACTCCAATACTTTGGTCAGTTGATGTGAAGAACCGACTCATTTGAAATGACACCAATGCTGGGAAAGATTGAGGGCAGGAAGAGAAGGGGACAACAGAGGATGAGATTGTTGGATGGCATCACTGACTCAATGGAAATGAGTTTGAGTAAACTCCAGGAGTTGGTGATGGACAGGGAGGCCTGTCAAGCTGTAGTCCATGGGGTTGCAGTCAGACACAACTGAGCGACTGAGCTGAACTTAAGGACTTTAGCACCCTGCCCAGGAAGGGCTGTAGGATGAGTTATATAGCTGCCCAGGTTCTCTGGCCAAGCTTCTTGTTTGAGCAGAACCGGAGACTGTATTCAGCAGTTGAATGAGGCTGGAATTTTGCTTTCCTCCCCAGGTTGGGCCATAAAATGGTCTCCATGCCAACTACAGTTACTTGACTTGGGACCCAAATCAGACCAAACTGCCAATTAATTTACCTGCCTAGCTGGGGCCAAAACCTTGGCTCTGTAGATGGCACAACTGCTTCCTGGCATCTCTGTCAGGGTGTCATTGCATGCAGAAATGTGGTCTGTCAAGATCCACAGTCTGGTTGCTAGAAGCTCCACCTTCCCTTTTCTAGCTCTTTGATTCCCAGTGGTTGAGTCCCCAGATTCCTCTCATGATCCCTGTGCAATGAGACTTGAGTGAGTTTCCTGGGAAATATCCTTTAACTCTAATGGAGCTGGATTTATACCTTGTGTTTTGTTTTTCCCGCTGGTGAAACCATAGGTCCAGGGGTTCCTTCTTGGGGCAGTGTTGTGTCAGCCGGAGGAATGGGTAATGTGGTCAGAGTGTAGTCACTCCTCTTACCTTTGTAATGTGGTCTTTCTTAGTCTCTGTGGTCCACAAGGGTGCTTCATCCTCATTCCCGGGTTCTGGGATTTTCAAATGGTGTCTTGTCTGTAGATGGTTGCTAATTGCTCTTTTTGTGAGAGGAATTGAAGTTGGTAATGACCTATGTCATCCTCTTGATAACATCTCTCCCAGAGCAAGTTGTTATATGACATAACAAAGAAATTATGTGTTCTAATCAAATATCTGTAGAATGTTTCTCTCTCTTTCCCTCCCTCCTCCTCTCTCTCATATGTGTGTATGTATACAGATACATATGTACATACAATTGTGCAGTTAATCATTCTTTCATTATCACTATATATCAAGCCACTACTCTATTCCAAATCTTTTCCTAGTCAAGAATTTGGATGCATTAGTAAATGAAACAGAGAAACTTTCCCTCATATAAAAAGAAGCAGAAAAGAAATAATATTTGAGTGTAAAAGTTAGAGTCTTCAAAGTAATTTGGTACTTAGTATGAATACAAAAATTGGACAGTGGCAGTATACAGATGTTATATAAATGCATAATGTTAGATTACATTTCTGAGAATATTAATGCATATAAAGAAGGAAAGGAGTGCACAGAATGAACACTATGCCACTGAAGAGAACAAAAATAAGTATAAATGTCTAAGAAGGAACAATAATTAGGTAAAAGGAACATGAAGAGAATGTTGTGTCTGGGAAACTAAGTAAAATGTAACAATTAAGTTAAATGCTGCTAATGATTTGGTAAAATGAAAACTGAGCCATTGTTATTAGCAATGTTGAGATCACTTATGGTCTTAACAAGAGCAATTTCAGTGAGGTGGTTGGATTAAAAATTGGACTGGAGGACTTCTTTGGTGGTACAGTGGATAAGAATCTGCCTGTCAATGCAGGGGACATGGGTACAGTCCCTGGTCCGGAAAGATTCCACATGAGGAGGAATAACTAAACCCACCCACCACAACTACTGAGCCATGCTCTAGAGCCCACAGAGCCACAACTACTGAGCCCCATGTGTCACAACTACTGAATCCCGTGTGCTTAGAGCCTGTGTTCCTCAACAAGAGAAACCACTGCAATTAGAAGCCAATGCAACACAATGAGGAATAGCCCCTGCTCACTGCAGCTAAAGAAAGCTTGCTTGCAGTAACAAAGATCCAATGCAACAACAAGAAAAAAAGGAAGTTGGATTGCACTGAGTTTAAGAGATAATTGTAGGGCAATAAATGAAGGAAGTGAGTATGTACAGCCATTCTGAAATATTTAAAATAAAACTTACCAAAAATATACTAAGAACATGTATTTATATTTCTTATTTGAGTTAGGAAGTTTTAGGCTTTTATAATTCTTGAGAATAATCATTAGAAATGCTGAGTAATAGAGTAAGAGACAGAAAAACACTGTTTTAAGAATCTGGTTTAAGTTTCATTTTAATACAGGTATTTACCTTGATATGTTAAAGCCATGGAACACAATTTAGTTTTCTATGGAGCATAGATCTCACAAGGAATTCCATAGAGGAAATTAAGACTTAAATAAATTATCTCTTTTGGGAAATACACTGTATTTCCTAGTCAATAATTTGTCAGCATTTTTATGTAATTGCTTTTTATAACATAAAGCTATTGGAAATACTGTCAAAGGGAATACATATTTACACTCTAAATGAAAATAATTTTCTTGTGAAATGGTATTTTTAAAAATTATGGAAAGAGCTAAACTACTCAAATGACTTATTTAATTCAAACAGGAATTAAAATGTGTCAGTATCATTGCTCAAGTTAAGCTATAATTAGTATCAAGCTAGTGTAGCTCTTCAAATTCACATGTCTATGTCTAAGTTCTCCAATACTTTTTTAAGAATGAAGTACTAAGCAAAAAATAAACAGCAAAGCTAAACTTCTGAAAGTACCATTAAAAATAATCACAAAGGTCTTTAAGAACATTTAAGTAACTTAAGTATGATATCCTAGTAAGTAATGGCTCATGGTCTACCCATACACTGCTTAAAATAGACACAATGGCACAACCAGCCATCCCCAAACTGGTTCAGCTAACTTAAGGGAGACATATGTAATATAAAGATAAATTTGTTTTGAAGATGTTACCCACCATTGTTGTATGAGATATTATAGAGCAGTGGTTAAGAGCTCAGATTCTGAGCTCAGTCTCAGACTATGCAGACTGGCCTTGACATCTGAAGATTGAGTAGTGATAAATACAAGGGTATTTAGTCTCCATTCAAGATATTTCAAGCTCATTGAAGACATAATAAATACTCAGAGGGATTAGGATCATTCACAGTGTAGTTAGGGGCTATGATGAAGAATGTGAGTTTTGCAGGTAAACTTTCCTATTTTAATAAGTATTTTTAGAAAAGTATAAAATAACCAAATACTGTAAATTGATTGAATCAGTTATTTTATTACTTTTTAGGTGTCTTAGGTTTTACAGCTTAATGAACATAAAGAAGTCCACTCTCTCTAAATTTAGTACTTCACAATTATTTTTTCTATTCAATATTTTTCCACTCTCTAGGAAATTAAATCTACAATTGCAATAATTGATATTCTTACAAACTCACCTAGACTTGCACCATCATAAAATCTTGCAGTCTTCAAGATATACGTTTGGAGTAGAAGAAAGTCAAGGAGGAAAGATAGTATGTAATGTTACTAACATTTTTGCTTAGTCTTTTCACCTAAGATTGCCAACTAAAATGCAGAACACAATTAAATTTTAATTACAGAAAAACAATGAATAATTTCTATTGAAAATATGTCCCAAATAACCATGAGAACATTTTCTTGGTGATTCATAGTACTTTCAGTTTTTTGTTTTTTTTTTTTTTTACAAATGCACTTTATTAATTTTTACCACTGTAAATTCCATGTCATACAATTTTCCTTGGTTAACCTAGAGTCAACTGTATGTCTATCATTTTGGTGGTTTTGGGAAGGCCAGACATATCAGCCAGTAGATATAACAGAACTAACAATGTATCTTTCAACTTCATGACTGACATCTTCAAGTAAGAATTTATATAGGAAATATTTTACAATAATTTTTGCAACTGAAAAACAAAAAGTACATTTTGCATACCTGAGTAACATTCTTATGACTGAACTATATTAAAGTTAAAATATTTACACATAATTTTTTATCATGTGTAATGAAAACTGATGATAGTTTATAAAAAGTATATGATGTGTCTATATTTGTACTTCCTTTTAAAAAGATTTTTCACTGAAATAGATTATCAATAACTCATTTTGAACATCATAGTACAGTGCTTACATAAAGCAATAAAGGAGTTAATAAGCTAAAATCAGAACAGAAATAGTATTTGGATGTGATATGTTTATATTTTGCTTGCCAGACAAAAAGAGCTTTGAAAATTATTCACCACACTCTAGATATTAAAAAAAAAAACTCTTAGAATGTGTACCAAATAGTGTTGCATTTTTAATACAGTGTATATTACTTGACAAATAAATAAGTGGTTACAATTAGCTACATAAGAAATAAATTTTTTCTAATGGCAGTCATCCAGGACTAATGTAGATGGTTGCAGTAAACAGAATTCCAAAATGACTTCCTAACAACCCACACTCCAATCTCCTAGACTATGAATGTGATAAAATGCACATGATTGAATTATTTTACATGACAAAATACATTTTGCAAATGCAAATAAGTTTACTAATTAGTGACTGAGTTAAAAACCTAATCTAATCACATGAGCTTTTTAAAAGGAAAACATTTTCTCTAGCTGATAGCAGAAAAAATCTAGAGAGATGAAAGCATGAAAATTTAGCACATCATTGCTGTCTTTGAAGGTTCATACAAAAACCTGAGAGTAGACCCCAAGAAGTGAGAGCCTTCCTCTAGCCCACAACCAGCAATGAAATGGGGACTTAGTTTCTACAACCACAGGAAACTGAGCTCTACCAACAACCTAAATGAGACTAGAGACAGATTTTCCTCTGAAGCTTCAAGTAAGGATTACAACTCTGCCAAAATAGTGATTTGGGTCTTATGAGACCCTGAGCAAAGAACCATATTGTGTCTGAACTTCTGACTTACTGAACTTTGTGCTAAACAGGTCTTGTTTTAAACTGTTATATTTTTGTTAGTTTGCTAAACTGACAAATTAATACAATGGCCAACTTAGAAAAACTAGTGGGGTGATTGAAAAAAAAAACTATTTTGCCTATTATATAGATTACAAAAGGTATCCAGTCCCTTTTCTGTTTTTTGTTTGTTTGATTTTTCTGAATCTGTCAGTTTATTCAGGTTATGGCTTTCCTTTGAGGGAAGAAGAAACAAGGAAAATTTGTCATTTTCCTTTAAAGGGAAATTATTTGTACATTCTTGAAACCAGAGCTGTAGTAAAACATGACATATGAACGCTTTAGATCAATTGACAAATTCTTGCCATGATCCCCCCATCTAAATTGATAGTCTGCTGCTGCTGCTGCTGCTAAGTCACTTCAGTCGTGTCCAGCTCTGTGTGACCCCATAGACGGCAGCCCACCAGGCTCCCCCATCCCTGGGATTCTCTAGGCAAGAATACTGGAGTGGGTTGCTATTTCCTTCTCCAATGCATGAACGTGAAAAGTGAAAGTGAAGTCTCTCAGTTATGGCTCTTAGTGACCCCATGGGCTGCAGCCTACCAGGCTCCTCCATCCACGGGATTTTCCAGGCAAGAGTACTGGAGTGGGGTGCCATTGCCTTCTCCGATAGTCAGTCTAGAAAAAGCCAAAAGGAAATGCTATTTCAGAGAGTGCTTCTAGGTCTTGAGTCCCTGCTGAAGACTGTAAAACTGCGGACAAATCTTTAAACTCTTCAAAGTGTTTTAAGAATAAAATGTCAGATTTTAAGTAAGTGTGTCTGAGCCTTCTGTCTCAATATAAAATTAACAGACCAACATTTGTCTGCATATATAACCACTAAATCAATCTAGATGTAGTCATCCCTCTGAATTTCTCTTAGGACTTCCTTAGTCAAAGTACAGATGGGAAGGGTCTCTGACTCACACCTTCTGGGTGGCCCAAGTGCCTAGGGCATAATAGGATTTTAGAAAGCACACTTCCTCCAGAAAATACTGTGCTATGGCCAGCTTTAATAAATTATGACAAAATAACCACTTCTAAAGTCTGTGCAAGATTCACTATAGGCAAGTGGGAAGAGAAAGGGATTGAAAAGGAATTTATTTTGCTTCCATATGTGGAATTTTCAATGTAAAAAGATTGAGGGCTCTTAGTGATACTTAATAGCTACATTGGCAAGTTTTGTCTAAAAGTACTTGAATTTAATAAAGAGCATCTGGTTTGAATAAGGAGACAACTATTATGTTTATGGCACATCCACACTTTAATAAGGGTTGATTTAGGCAATCAAAGTGCCAATCCGAAGTTATAACATGGATACTCTAGTTCAAAGAAATTACGGGTATTCTGCCAAAAAAAAAGGAGATATGATCACTTAAACAAATCCTTAGATGCAATACATAGTGGGAAAACATAAAATTCTTATTCTTAAAGGTAGAACAAATATAAGAACAAATGAATCTTTCTTTGTTTAGCTCTGTGAATGAAACTCCAAAGATTGAATGATTTAATTAATATTTAGTAAGCTCCTATTATGTACCTAGCACCTAAAGAAACTTTTGACTCAATATGATGAATTAGATCTCTTCATCTTTGTATTCTTTCTAGCCTTTTTCTAGAAAGGTTATTGTTTTCTTTTACTCTTTTGCTATCATTATGATTTGATGTATATTCCAGAGGACCACAAATGGAATTATTTCTAGATTTTACTGGGGTAATAATTTTTAAGGCAGACTTCTAGGTAATTGAGTTCAAATATATAATAGTAAAGTTTCAGATCTTCCTCACAGACTTTGATCCTTCAGTCGTTCTTTGAATCAACTTTGAGTCAGTGGTATCACACTCATCACAGGCCGTTAAGGATACAGATTTCCTTTTTAGGAACTAACTAGGATAGCTCCCTGGAGAAGGAAATGGCAACCTGCTCCAGTGTTCTTGCCTGGAGAATCCCAGGGATGGGAGAGCCTGGTGGGCTGCCGTCTATGGGGTCACGCAGATTCGGACATGACTGACGTGACTTAGCAGAAGCAGCAGCAGGATAGCCCCCTCCCCACTGTTCAGTTCAGTTCAGTTGCTCAGTCGTGTCTGACTCTTTGTGACCCCACGGACTAGCAGTATGCCAGGCTTCCCTGTCCATCACCAACTCCCAGAGCTTACTCAAACTCATATCTATTGAGTCAGTGATGCCATCCAACCATCTCATCCTCTGTCATCCCCTTCTCCTCCTGCCTTCAATCATTCCCAGCATCAGGGTCTTTTCAAATGAGTTAGTTCTTTGCATCAGGTGGCCAAAGTATTGGAGTTTTCAACTTTCATCAGTTTAGGAAAAAAGATAAGGAGGCGTGGGGAAAATGGAAAGGTAACAATTGTTATGTTGAAGTTTTCAGTCTTATAAATTCTTTGATCCATCTCAGTAGAATTTTGACACTCATTTGATTCAGTCTTTGTACACAGCAACCCAGCTGTTCTTTGGTTCCTCTGGTTTAACTTTCTCCAAAAGCAGCAAAAAAAAAAAAAGTTTTCTGGGAGAAATTCTATTGTGATGATTGAGTTGATTTTTTTTTCCTCTCACTGTCCAACAGCTATTCTTTTTCTCAAGGATCTCTAGCTATTAAATGCCCTCAAACTCAGTTTCTCAGAATTAATTCTATACTGCCCCTCTCCTGGTTATTAGTAACTCCAAATGTATCTCTCTTTATTATATTAGCCCTTTTTTATTGCCTCAAATTTATCAGAAATCCTTAGATGCAACACTGGGAAAACATGAATTGCATCCACTCATACTTTTAAAACTTGCCTCTTCATTTCCTAATAATTTTATGATTATAATATTTCAATTATATTTTTCTCCTCAATTATTTTTTGCCACACATCCATGACAAGTCCTAAGAAATAGAACTCTTTATAAATCAGCCTTTGCCTTAGAGGTCCAATGAATGGCTAATATCTCACTGCACTTATTTATTGATTGATGTTAGTCACGTAGAATTAGAGTAATCAAGCCTTCTTGTTCATGCTGCTCTCTCAGCATTGATCTGTGATATTATTTTCTTTTATTTCACAGGTATGTATATACAAATGGATGAATCATCTACCTCTG
Organism: Giraffa tippelskirchi; assembly: GCF_054371585.1. Taxonomy (NCBI): domain Eukaryota; kingdom Metazoa; phylum Chordata; class Mammalia; order Artiodactyla; family Giraffidae; genus Giraffa; species Giraffa tippelskirchi. The sequence goes on from NC_137289.1 coordinate 69,924,364, forward strand.
TACGTATTTGTTCTGATACAATGAAAGCCTGTAAATTCACCACAGATAAGAGAGGTAAAATGTTAACAATATCTTCATCTAACTATATGAATCCCTCAATGTCTCTTTGCTACCTCCAAAAGAGATAATCACTTTCGTTATCTTACATTTATCATTCTACCATTCCCTTGTTTTTATTAAAATAGATTTTCATGTCTACATATTTAGATACCTATATATTTTCCTGAAGAATGTATTCTTTTTTACAACCATGATGGCCTCCATTAAATGCTTGGTTATTTTTTTTTTTTAATAAACCTTTTATTTTAACAAAGTTTAAATTTACAAGGAAGTGTAAAGGTAATACATAGAGGTTCCATACTTTGCAACTTTAGTTTCTCTCATTATTAATATCTTATTTGTAACAATTAATGAATCTACACTGATACATTGTTACTTTATTTAGATTTCTTCCTCATTTTCCTAATATCCTTTCTTTTTACTTACAGGATGCCATCTAAGATATTAATTACATTTAGTTATAGTGTCTTCATAGGCTTCTTTTGACTGTGACTATTTCCCAGACTTTTCTTGTTTTTGATAATATTGGCAGTTTGAAGAGTACTGATCAGATATTTTATTAGACTTTCTCTCAGTTAGAATTTGTCTGATGTTCTTATTATGATTACACTGAAATGATGTGTTTAGGATGGGAGGGCAGATAAAAGAGATAAAATGTCACTGTCTTCACATCATACCAAAGGTAGATGCTATCAACATGATTTATATGATTATTGATGTTAATCTTGATCATCTGGCTGAAGTAGTATTTGCTAGTTTTCTTCACTTTAGAGTTACTCTCTGCTCCCTTCCATACTGTGGTCTTCAAGAAGTCATTATGTATAGCCAAGTACTAAGGAGTGAGGAATTGTGTTCTCCTCCTTTAGGGTGGATCATTAGAATACAATATTTGAAATTTAACCGTGTGGAAGATTGTTTCATCTCCTCCATTTATTAATTTGATCATTTTTAGATACTTGTTTGGAATCATGGAGACTTCTTTTATACTTTAATTTGGAATCTATTCCTACTTTGTTGTGTTATTCAAACTGTTCCACCATTGGTGATTGATAATTCTTTCAGTGAACTTATTTGTCCCTTTGGTATGTTCTCATTAATGCACTTTATTCACTTGCTATTGAGCACATCTTTAACTTTTGGCCCTGCAAGATGCTCCAGGCTCATCATTTATTGTTCCTCCCTCACTCTTAGAATCAACCAATTCTCCAAGGATCCTTGGTCTTTTTTTTTTTTTTTTTTTTTGGCTAATGGTATGAAAAACCAAGATCTTCTAGAAACAAATGGCAATGAAAACATGAAGACCCGAAACCTATGGGATGCAACAAAAGCAGTTCTAAGAGGAAAGTTTATAGCAATACAATCCTACCTCAAGAAACAAGAAAAATCTCAAATAAACAACTAACCTTATACCTAAAGCAATTAGAGAAAGAAGGACAAAGAAACTCCAAAGTTAATAGAAAGAAAGAAATCACAGATATAAGAGCAGAAATAAATAAAATAGAGACAAAGAAAACAATAGCAAAGATCAATAAAACTAAAAGCTAATTCTTTGAGAAGAAAAACAAAATTGATAAGCCATTAGCATGACTCATCAAGAAAAAAAAAGGGAGAGAATTCAAATCAGTAGAACTAGAAATGAAAAAGGAGCACTTACAACTGACACTGCAGAAATACAAATGATCTTAAGATACTATTAAAATCAAATGTAAGCTAATAAAATGAACAATCTGTAAGAAATGGACAAATACTTAGAAAAGCACAACCTTCCCAGACAGATCCAGGAAGAAATAGAAAATATGAAAAGACAAATCATAAGCACTGAAATTGAAACTGTAATTTAAAATCTGCAAACATACAAAAGCCCGGGGTCAGATGGTTTCATAGGTAAATTGTATCAAATATTTCAGTTTAGTTCAGTTGCTCAGTCATGTCCGACTCTTTGCAACCCCATGGACTACAGCACGCCAGACCTCCCTGTCCATCACCAAATCCCAGAGTTAACCCAAACTCATGTTCATTGAGTTGGTAACGCCATCCAAACATCTCATCCTCTGTCGTCCCCTTCTCCTCCCGACTGCAATCTTTCCCAGCAACAGGGTCTTTTCCGGTGAGTCGGTTCTTTGCATCAGGTGGCCAAAGTATTGGAGCTTCAGCTTCAGCGTCAGTACTTCCAATGAATATTCAGGACTGATTTCTTTTAGGATGGACTGGTTGGGTCTCCTTGCAGTCCAAGCAACTCTCAAAAGTCTTCTCCAACACCAAAGTTCAAAAGCATCAATTCTTCAGCTCTCAGCTTTATTTATAGTCCATCTCTCACATCCATACATGACTACCACAAAAACCATAGCTTTGACTAGACGGACCTTTGTTGGTAAAGTAATGTCACTGCTTTTTAATATGCTATCTAGGTTGGTCATAGCTTTTCTTCCAAAGCACAAGCACCTTTTAATTTCATGGCTGAAGTCACCATCTGCAGTGATTTTGGAGCCCCCCCTCCCCCAAAAAAATAAAGTATCTCACTATTTCCACTGTTTCCCCGTCTACTTGCCAAGAAGTGATGGGACCAGATGCCATGACCTTAGCTTTCTGAGTGCTGAGTTTTAAGCCAGTTTTTTCACTCTCCTCTTTCACTTTCATCAAGAGGCAATAAGAGACACAGATGCATAGAACAGTCTTATGGACTCTGAGGGAGAAGGTGAGGGTGGGACGTTCTGGGAGAATAGCATTGAAACATGTATATTATCACATGTGAAACAGAACACCATTCCATGTTCGATGCATGAGACAAATGCTCAGGGCTGGGGCAATGGGATGACCCAGAGGGATGGGATGGGGAGGGAGGTGGGTGGGGGGTCCAGGAAGGGGAACACATGTAAACCCATGGCTGATTCATGTCAATGTATGGCAAAAACTACTACAATATTGTAAAGTAATTAGCCCCCAACTAAAATAAATAAATTTATTTTTTAAAAAAAGAGGCAAGAAGAGCTAATGCCTACACTTTTCAAACTCTTTCCAAAGACTGCAGAGGGAGAAACACATTCAAACTCATTCTATGAGGACACCATCACCCTGATACCAAAACCAAACAAATCTATCTATCTATCTATCTATCTATATATGCCAATATCACTGATGAATATAGATGCAAAAATCCTCAACAAAATTCTAGCATGCAGAATCCAACAACACATTAAAAGGATCACACACCATGATCAAGTGGGGTTTACCCAGGGATGTAAGGGTTCTTCAATATACCTAAATCAATCAATGCAGTATACCATATTAACATATTGAAGGATAAAATCTTATGATAATTTCAATAGATGCAAAAAGAAAGTTTTTGACAAAATTCAACATCCATTTATACCAAATGGATGCAACATCCATCTAGACAAAAAGCTCTCCAGAAAATGGGCATAGAGGGATCTTACCTCAACATAATAAAGGCCATATAAGACAAATTAACTGCAAACATTGTTCTCAATGGGGAAAAACTGAAAGCATTTCCTCTAAGATCAGGAATAAGACAAGAGTGCGCACTCTCAGTGCTATTATTCAACATACTTTTGGAAGTCCTAGCAATGGAAATCAGAGAAAAAAAAAAGAAATAAAAAGAACCCAAACTGAAAAGAAAGTAAAACTGTCATTATTTGCAGATGATCTGATACTATGCATAGAAAATCCTAAAGATGTCACCAGAAAACTACTAGAGCTAATCAATCCTTTTAGTAAAGTCTCAGGATACAAAATTAGTATACAGAAATCATTTGCATTCCTATACAACCTAACAAGTAAAGATCAGAAAGAGAAATTAAGGACACAGCCCCATTTGCTATTGCAACAAAAAGACTAAAATATCTAGGAATAATCCTACCTAGGAAGACAAAAGACCTGTATGCAGAAAACTATAAGACACTGATGAAAGAAATCAAAGATGACACAAACAAACGGAATGATATACCATGTTCCTAGATTGGAAGAATCAACTTTGTGAAAATGACTATAATATCCAAATCAATCTACATATTCAGTGCAATCTCTCTCAAGTTACCAATGGCACTTTTCATAGAACTAGGACAAAAAATTTTACAATTTGTATGAAAACACAAAAGACTCCAAATAATCAAAGTACACTTGAGAAAGAAAAATGGAGCTGGAGGAATCAAACTCCCTTACTCCAAACTATACTACAAAGCTACAGTAACCAAGACAGTATGGTAGTGGCACAAAAACAGACATATAGATCTATGGAACAGGATAGAAAGCCTAGAGAAAAATCCATGAAGCTATGGCAATCTACACTTTGACAAACGAGGCACAAATATACAATGGAGAAAAGACGGCCTCTTCAATAAGTGGAGCTGAGAAAACTGAACAGCTCCATGTTAAAGAGTGAAATTAGAATACTTTCTAATACTCAACATAAAAATAAACTCAATGTGGATTAAAGACCTAATTATAAGGGCAGACAGTATAAGACTCTCAGAAGAAAACATAGGCAGAACACAACTTTGACAAAAATCACAAAAAAAATCCTTTTGACCCACCTCCTAGAGTAATGAAAAAAAAAATATATATATATATAACTTAATGGGACCTAATTAAACTTTAAATCTTTTGTACAGCAAAGGAAACCATAAACGAGACAAAAGACAACCCTTAGAATAAGAGAAAATATTTTCAAATGAAGCAACTGACAAAAGATTAATCTCCAAAATATACAGGCAGCTGGCCAACAAACACATGAAAGGATGCCCAATGTCTCTCATTATTAGAGAAATGCAAGTCAAAACTATAGTGAGGTATCACCTCACAGTGATCAGAATGACAATCACCAAAAATCTCCAAACAATAAATGTAGGGAGGGGTGTGGAGAAAAGGGAAACCTTTTGCACTGTTGGGGATGCAAATTGACACAGTCACGATGGATAACAGTATGAAAGTTCCTTAAATACTTAAAAATAGAGCTACCATAAGACTCAGCAAATCTACTACTGGGCATATACTCTGTGAAAATCATAGCTCAAAAATATACATATACCCAAGTGTTCATTGCAGCAATATTTACAATAGAAAGGACATGGAACCAATCTAAATGTCCATCAACAGATGAATGGATAAAGAAGTCATGGTGCTTATATACAATGAAATATTACTCAGCCATAGAAAGGAGTGAAATTGGATCGTTTTTAGCAATGTGGATGAACCTAGAGTCTCTCATATAGAATGAAGTAAGTCAGAAAGAGAAAAACAAAATATCATACATTAAAGCCTATGTATGTAATCTACAAAAATGTTACAGATGATCCTATTTGCAGGGAAAGATGTAGAGAACAGACATGTGGACCTGGGAGGAAAGAAGGGAAGGGTGGGACAATGGAATATTACTCAGCCATTAAAAAGAATACATTTGAATCAGTTCTACTGAGATGGATGAAACTGGAGCCCATTATACAGAGTGAAGTAAGCCAGAAAGAAAAACACCAATACAATATACTAATCCATATATATAGAATTTGAAAGATGGCAACGATAACCCTGTATGCGAGACAGAATAAGAGACACAGATGCATAGAACAGTCTTATGGACTCTGAGGGAGAAGGTGAAGGTGGGACATTCTGAGAGAATAGCATTGAAACATGTATATTATCATATGTGAAACAGAACACCATTCCAGGTTCGATGCATGAGACAAATGCTCAGGGCTGGGGCAATGGGATGACCCAGAGGGATGGGATGGGGAGGGAAGTGGGAGGGGGGTTCAGGATGGGGAACACGTGTAAACCCATGGTTGATTCATGTCAATGTATGGCAAAAACCACTACAATATTGTGAAGTAATTAGCCCCCAACTAAAATAAATAAATTTATTAAAAATAAATAAATAAATAAAATATAAGAGTAGGATTGACATATATACACTACTGTGTGCAAAATCGATAGCTAGTGGGAAGCTGGTGTATAGCACAGGGAGCTCAGCTCTGCTCTGTGATGATCTATATGGGTGGAACGGGGAGTAGGTGGGAGGAAGGTTCAAGAGGGTGGAGCTATAGGTATACTTATAGCTGATTCAGTTCATTGAACAGCAGAAACTAACACAATTTTGTAAAGCAATTATATCCCAATAAAATAAATAGATAAAAGTAAAAATAAACCAAGATCTTAGAACTAAGCATGGTCTTTGTTACTAGAGTATCACTTTTTAGGCCTCTTCAACTGCAAAAGCAAAAAAAAAATATGTATATATATATATATGTGTGTGTGTGTGTAAGCTAACCTGTACAGACAAGTATTTATAAATATTTCTATATTTATCTGTATTTATATTGAATTACACACATGAGTTTCTACTTATGTTTCCTACTGTATCATCAAATGGATCACTATAGCATCCACCCCTTGTTTAACTGTAAATCCACTCCAACACAGAGAAATTTGATTCCACCTTTCTCTCTTCCCTGATGGCTCAACTGGTAAAGAATCTGCCTGCAATGTGGGAGACCTGGGTTCAATCTCTGGGTTGTAAAGATCCCTTGGAGAAGGGAATGGCTACCCACTCCAGTATTCTGCTGCTGCTGCTGCTAAGTTGCTTCAGTCATGTCCGACTCTGTGCGACTCCATGGACTATAGCCTACCAGGCTCCTCCGTCCATGGGATTTTCCAGGCAAGAGTACTGGAGTGGGGTGCCATTGCCTTCTCCACTCCAGTATTCTAGCCTGGCGATTTCCATGGACTCCACAGTCCATGGGGTCGCAAAGAGTCGGACGTGACTGAACAACTTTCACTTCACTTTGTCTCCATATAATTAGCTGTTATTTCTGGCTTACAGTTCAAGATGGTGAAACAGAAGGACTTGTGCTCATCTCCTCATGTGAAAGCACCAAAATTGCAACCAACTATTTAACAAATGGTAGAACACACCAAAAACAGATACCCATGTCCAAAGTCAAAGGAGAAGCCACAGCGAGATGGTAGGAGGGGCACAATCATGATAAAATCACTCACTTGCTGGGTGAGTGGCCCAAAAACTGGAGAACAATAATACTAAATGAATTCTTCCACTGTTGTGAAGGCTCTGAACCCCTCATCAGGCTTCCCAGCCTGGGGATCCAACAAAGGGACTGGGAATATCCACAGGACTGGGAGAAACAGAAACTCCTACCTTGGAATGCACATAACAAAACCTTGTGCACACCAAGACCCAGAGGGAAGGAGCAGTGACTCCCACAGGAAACTGAACCAAAACTACCTACTAGTGTTGGAGGGTCTCCTGTGGCAGTGTGGGTCAGCAGGGGCTCACCACAGGGATGGAGGCACCAGCAGCAGCATTCTGGGATGGTCCCTCTTGGTATAAGCCCTCCTAGAAGTCACCATTAACCCTATCATAGACCCAGGGCTGGGTCTGATCAGGCCAAACAACTACTAGGGAGGGAACACAACCTCACCCATTAGCAGATAATCAGATTAAAGCTTTACTGAGCAAGGCCCTGCCCAGTAGAGTTAGATACAGTTTTTCCCACCACCAGTCCCTCCCATCAGGAAGTTTACAAAAGCCTCGTTGCCTCCTCCATCGGAGGACAGACACAAGAAGCAAGAAGAACCACAGTCCCACAGCAGCTCAAACATTTAATTAATTATTTCTAGAATATATTTATAAGTAAGAAGAATCAGTTGCTCAGTCATGTCTGACTGTCTGTGACTCCCATGGACTGTAGCCCGCTAAGCCGCTCTTCCATGGAATTTCTCCAGGCAAGAATATTGGAGGGGGTAGCCAATTACTTCTCCAGGGGATGTTCCTGACCCAGGGATCAAAACAATGTCCCCTCATTGCAGGTAGACTTTTTTACACCATGAGTCACCAGGGAAGACCCAGAATACATTTAGAGCAGTATCACAATTTTTAACCCACAACCTGAGCAAAAGCATTGTGTCAACTACAGTTCAGTTCAGTTCAGTTCAGTTCAGTTCAGTCACTCAGTCGTGTCTGACTCTTTGCGACCCCATGAATCACAGCGCACCAGGCCTGCTTGTCCATCACCAACTCCCGGAGTTCACCCAAACACACGTCCATCGAGTCAGTGATGCCATCCAACCATCTCATCCTCTGTCGTCTCCTTCTCCTCCTGCCCCCAATCCTTCTCAGCATTAGGGTCTTTTCCAATGAGTCAACTCTTCGCATGAGGTGGCCAAAGTATTGGAGTTTCAGCTTCAACATCAGTCCTTCCAATGAACACCCAGGACTGATCTCATTTAGGATGGACTGGTTGAATTTTCTTGCAGTCCAAGGGACTCTCAAGAGTCTTCTCCAACACCACAGTTCAAAAGCATCAATTCTTCAGTGCTCAGCTTTCCTCACCGTCCAACTCTCACATCCATACATGACCACTGGGAAAACCATAGCCTTGACTAGACGGACCTTTGTTGCCAAAGTAATGTCTCTGCTTTTAAATATGCTATCTAGGTTGGCCATAACCTTCCTTCCAAGAAGTAAGTGTCTTTTACTTTCATGGCTGCAATCACCATCAGCAGTGATTTTGGAGCCCAAAAAAATAGAGTCTGACACTGTTTCCACTGTTTCCCCATCTATTTGCCATGAAGTGATGGGACCAGATGCCGTGATCTAGTTTTCTGAATGCTGAGCTTTAAGCCAACGTTTTCACTCTCCTCTTTCACTTTCATCAAGAGGCTCTTTAGTTCTTCTTCACTCTCTGCCATAAGGGTGGTGTCATCTGCATATCTGAGGTTATTGATATTTCTCCTGGCAATCTTGATTCCAGCTGTGTTTCTTCCAGCCCAGCGTTTCTCATGATACACTCTGAATATAAGTTAAAATAAGCAGGGTGACAATATACAGCCTTGACGTACTCCTTTTCCTATTTGGAACCAGTCTATTGTTCCATGTCCAGTTCTAACTGCTGTTTCCTGACCTGCATACAGGTTTCTCAAGAGACAGGTCGGATGGTCTGCTTTCCCACCTCTTTCAGAATTTTCCACAGTTTATTGTGATCCACACAGTCAAAGGCTTTGGCATAGTCAATAAAGCAGAAATAGATGTTTTTCTGGAACTCTCTTGCTTTTTTGATGATCCATCGGATGTTGGCAATTTGATCTCTGGTTCCTCTGCCTTTTCTAAAACCAACTTGAACATCTGGAAGTTCATGGTTCACGTATTGCTGAAGCCTGGCTTGGAGAATTTTGAACATTACTTTACTAGCGTGTGAGATGAGTTCATTTGTGAGGTAGTTTGAGCATTCTTTGGCATTGCCTTTCTTTGGGATTGGAATGAAAACTGACCTTTTCCAGTCCTGTGGCCACTGCTGAGCTTTCCAAATTTGCTGGCATATCGAGTGCAGCACTTTCACAGTATCATCTTTCAGGATTTGAAATAGCTCAACTGGAATTCCATCACCTCCACCAGCTTTGTTCGTAGTGATGCTTTCTAAGGCCCACTTGACTTCACATTCCAGAATGTCTGGCTCTAGGTGAGTGATCACACCATCGTGGTTATCTGGGTCGTGAAAATCTTTTCTGTACAGGTCTTCTTTGTATTCTTGCCACCTCTTCTTAATATCTTCTGCTTCTGTTAGGTCCACGTCATTTCTGTCCTTTATTGAGCCCATCTTTGCATGATATGTTCCCTTGATATCTCTAATTTTCTTGAAGAGATCTCTAGTCTTTCCCTTTCTATTTTTTTCCTCTATTTCTTTGCACTGATCACTGAGGAAGGCTTTCTTATCTTTCCTTGCTATTCTTTTGAACTCTGCAACTACAGTACAGTGCTTATATACAGTTTGTTTTCCTTAAACATTATCGATTCCACTCATTTTCAAGGTTACATATGTCAGCACATTTTCCTCCTTTCTCTGTAATGAAATTGTTCCATTTCTTTACAATACATATAGCTTGCTTTGTCATATTCTGTACTAATCATGGGATATCTTGATCTCCTATATAATTTAAAAATTTGCATTCCTTACTGTTTACACTTTGTGAAAAGTTATAAAATCCAGTTGGTTTTAATAAATGCATGTGTCATCTGTTTACCATTACAGTGTTATTCTGTTTCATCCCCAGTAGTGCAGACTGCATTTCAATTCTGACACTAACTACCTAGAGTAAATATTGAACCCCATATACATAAAGACTCCACAAGATTGCTCTTACTTCTGACAACAGCCACACTTCAGGGGTTCCCCAGGTCACATGCACTTCTGATTAACTGGTTAAAATGCAGAGGTTCCCATGACTTTCTCAGATTTGATAATTCATTATAACTACTCAAAAGACTCATGAAAGTGCTATACTTAAGGATTATAGTTTCATTACAAATGGCACAGATCAGAAACACTCAAATGAAGACACATATAGAATGAAGTTTGGGAAGGAATTCAGAACTTCGTTGTACTTTTCTCAAACACCTGAGTACATTAACTTCCTGGCATGATAATGTATTTTCCAGTCAGGAAGGTCCATTGAGCCCAGATGTTCACATGTTTTATTGGGGTTTTATTATATAGGTGTAAATGATTAAATTATTGGCCATACAATGAATTTCAAAATCCTCCTCCTTTCCTGCCTTCCCTAGATGCCATGCTGGCCCAAATTTCCAATCTTCTGAACAAATGATTCATCTTTCTAATGACCACACCTATCCTAAAACTACCTAGGGTCCTACTCTAAGTCACATTATTAACATAACAAAGACATTATCTAGGTAATCCCAAGAATTGGAATAAAGACCAAATACATATTTTATATACCACAAATATAATACAGAATAGTTTCACTGTCTTAAAAATCTCCCTAAATTTTACCATTCAACCATTCTTTTCTCCTCAATTGATCTTTTTACCATCACTAGAAGTTGCTTTCAGACCAACTTCTTTCACTTAGCAAAGCATAATTAGGATTAAGCCATATTTTTTCATGGCTTGAAAAAATAAAGATGATTGAAACTAGAATCATGGCTTCTGGTCCCATCACTTCATGGCAAATGGATGGGGAAACAATGGAAAGAGTGAGATATTTTATTTTCTTGGGCTCCAAAATCACTGCAGATTGTGACTGCAGCCATGAAATTAAAAGATGCTTGCTCCTTGGAAGAAAAGCTATGACAAACCTAGACAGCATACTAAAAAGCAGAGACATTACTTTGCCGATAAAGGTTCATATAATCAAAGCTATGGTTTTTCCAGTAGTCATGTATGAATGCGGAGAAGGCAATGGCAACCCACTCCAGTACTCTTGTCTGGAAAATCCCATGGATGGAGGAGCCTGGTAGGCTGCAGTCCATGGGGTCGCTAGGAGTCAGACACAACTGAGTGACTTCACTTTCACTTTTCATTTTCATGCATTGGAGAAGGAAATGGCAACCCACTCGAGTGTTCTTGCCTGGAGAATCCCAGGGATGGCAGAGCCTGGTGGGCTGCCATCTATGGGGTTGCACAGAGTCGGACACGACTAACGTGACTTAGCAGCAGCAGCAACAGCATGTATGAATGTGAGAGTTGGACCATAAAGAAAGCTGATTGCCGAAGAATTGGTGCTTTTGAACTGTGTTGCTTGAGAAGACTCTTGGGAGTTGCTTGGACTATGAGGAGATCAAACCAGTCAAACCTAAAGGAAATAAGTAATGAATAGTCATTGGAAGGACTGATGTTGAAGTTGAAGCTCCGATACTTCGGCCACCTGATGTGAAGTTCTGACACATTAGAAAAGACCCTGATGCTGAGAAAAACTGAAGGCAGGAGGAGAAGGGGATGATAGAGGATGAGATGATTGGATAGCATCACTGGCTCAATGGACATGAGTTTGAGCAAGCTCCAGGAGTTGGTGATGGACATGGAAGTCTGGCGTGCTGCAGTCCATGGGGTTGCAAAGAGTCAGACATGACTGAGCGACTGAACTGAACTGAACTGAGTATTTCATTGTATGAATGTATAAGAGTTTGTTTACTTATTCACTTGCTGAAGAAATTGTTCTTAAATGTTTTGGTCATCATAAATAATGTTGTGATAAACATCTGCTTGCAGTTTTTTGTTTGTTTGTTTTTGTTTTTTAATATGGACATGCATTTTCAAATCAAATGAGTTAATACATGAGTACAACTACTAGATTGGATTAAGTCTATGCTTAACTTTGTATGAAACTGCCAAATTCTATATACTGTATACTAACAATGAACTATCAGAAAGAGAAATTAAAGTAACAATCCCACTTACCATTGCATCAAAAAGAATAAAATATCTATGAAGAAACCTTCCTAAGAATATAAAAAACCTGTACTGAGGAAACAATTAAACACTAATGAAATATATTGAAAATAACACAGGTGGAAAGATACAATGTGCTCATAAATTTGAATAATTAATATTGCTAAATGACCATACTACCCAAAGCATTCTACAGGTTAAATGCAATCCCAATAAAAATACCAAGGACATTTGTCACAGAACAACAGCAAATAATTTTAAAACTTGTATGGAAACACAGAAAAAAAAACCCAAAAAAACCCCGATTGCCAAAACATCTTTGAGAAAGAATAATAAAGCTGGAGGTATTACACTACCTGACTTAAAACTATGCTACAAAGCTACCAGTAATCAAAACAGTGTAGTACGGGCACAAAAACAGATACACAGATCAATGGAACAGAATAGAGAGCCCAGAAATGAACCCACATTATATGGACATTTAATGTAAAACAAAATAGGCAGGAATATACAATGGGGAAGAGAAATCTTCTTCAATAAATGGTGTTGGAAAACCTGGACAGCAACATGCAAAAAAATCAAACTGATCTCTCACACCATGCTTGCACAAGAATAAATGCAAAATGTGTTGAAGACTTACATGTAAGACTTGAAACCATAAAACTTCTAGAAGAAGACATAGGAAGCAAACTCTTTGACATCAGTCTTGATAATTTTTTTTTTAATCTATTTTCTCAGTCAAGGGAAATAAAGTAAAAAAAAAAAATTAATGGGACTACAGCAAGCTTAAAAGCTATTGCACAGCGAAGGAAACTATCAACAAAATGGAAAGACCACCTAATAAATGGGATAAAATATTACAAATGTTATTATACTTGCAAAATATATTTGATAGGGGTTAGTATCAAAAATATACATAGAACTTGTGCAACTCAACATAAAAAAAAACAACTAAAAAATGGGCAGAAGATCTGAATAGAGATTTTTTCATGGAAAACATACAGATGTCCAGCAAGCACATAAGAAGATATTCACCATCACTAATCATCAAGGAGTGCAAATCAAAAACACAATTAAGATATTATTTCAAGTCTGTCAGAATGACTATTATCAAAAAGAGAAAAAAATAACAAGTGTTGTTGAAGATGTAGAGAAAAGGGAAACTTCATGCACTTTTAGTGGGAATGTATATTGGTGTAGCCAGCCATTATTAAAAACTGTATAGAGTTTACTCAAAAAAATAGAGCTATCATATGATCCAGCAATTTCATTTCTGGATATTTATTAAAACATTAAAAAATTAATTAGAAAAAATATATGCATACATATGTTCATTGCAGCATTGTTTACTATCAGCCATTAAAAGATAAATTTTGCCATTTTCAACAACATGGATGGACCTAGAAGGTATTATACTAAGTGAAATAATTCAGACAAAGAAAGACAAATACCATATGATTTCACTTACATGTGGAATCTAAAAGAACAAAACAAATGTGTGAACACAACAAAATAGAAATAACATTATTGATACAGAGAATAAACAAGTGGTTGCCAGAGGAGAATGGGGTGGAGGGAAGAAAAATATAGATAAAGGAAATTCAGAGGTACAAAATTCCATTGCAAAACAGAGTTATAGATATGAAATGTGCAGTATGGGGACTGTAGTCAATAAACAGTATCTTAGTATGGTGACCTTGGAGAAAGCAATGGCAACCCACTCCAGTACTCTTGCCTGGAAAATCCCATGGACAGAGGAGCCTGGTAGGCTGCCGTCTATGGGGTCGCACAGAGTCGGACATGACTGAGCAACTTCACTTTCACTTTTCACTTTCATGCATTGGAGAAGGAAATGGCAACCCACTCCAGTGTTCTTGCCTGGAGAATCCCAGGGATGGCGGAGCCTGGTGGGCTGCCGTCTATGGGGTCGCACAGAGTCGGACACGACTGAAGCGACTTAGCAGCAGCAGCAGCAGCAGCAGTATGGCGACCTACTATAACTAGACTTATCAAGTTGGTCATTTTGAAATGCACAGAAATATCAAATAATTGCTGTGTAACAGAAACTAGCACACTGTTTTAGGTCAATTATACTTCAAAAAAATTAATAGAAAAATAAATCAGATTTGTGGTTATCAGAGGTGGGATTGTGGGAAGGGGGATTGGATGAACGCAGGCAAAGTGTACAAACTTTAAGTTATAATTGAGTACTAGGGCTGCCAACAAAGGTCTGTCTAGTCAAGGCTATGGTTTTACCAGTAATCATGTATGGATGTGAGAGTTGGACTGTGAAGAGAGCTGAGCACTGAAGAATTGATGCTTTTGAACTGTGGTGCTAGAGAAGACTCTTGAGAGTCCCTTGGTCTGTAAGGAGATCCAACCAGTCCATCCTAAAGGAGATCAGTCCTGAGTGTTCATCGGTAGGACGGATGCTGAAGCTGAAGCTCCAATACTTTGGCCACCTCATGTGAAGAGTTGACTCATTGGAAAAAACTCTGATGCTGGGAAGGATTGAGGGTAGGAGAAGGGGATGACAGAGGATGAGATGGCTGGATGGCATCACCAACTCGATGGACATGAGTTTGGGTTAACTCCGGGAGTTGGTGATGGACAGGGAGGCCTGGTGTGCTGTGGTTCATGGGGTCGCAGAGTCAGACACAACTGAGCGACTGAACTGAACTGAACTGAACTGAACTAGGGCTGTAATGTACAAAGTGATAAATATAATTAACAATGCTGTGTGTGTGTGTTATTATACATATCAAAGTTGTTAGGAGAGTAAATCCTAAGAGTTCTTATCACAAGAAAAATTGTTCTTTTTCTGCTTCTTAAATTTTGAATATATATGAAATTATAAATGTTCACTAAACTTTTTATGATAATCATTTCATGATGTATGCAAGTCAAGTCATTATGCTCTACACCTTAAACTTACACAGTGTTATATATCAATTATATCTCAATAAGACTGGAAATTTAAGAAAAAAAAAAAGGGCTTCTTTGTATATTTTGGATACAAGTAGTTTATTGGATAAGCTTTTTGCAAATATTTTTCTCAGTTTGTGACTTGTCTTTTCATTCTCTTAAAAGTGTCTTTTATAGAGAGTTTTTTTGGCCACATAGCTTGTGAGAGTGAACCTATTCCCTCAGCAGTGAAAGTGCAGAGACCTAACCAGTGGACCACCAGGGAATTCTCTAAACTCAAAGTTATATATATTTTTTTCCTATGCTTTCTTCTAGAGATTTTATAGTTTTGTGTTTTACTTTTGAGCCTATAATCCATTTTGAGTTGATGTTGTTTGACTAACATCCTTTCACTTCTGTTTGAGGGATTCCTTTTAGCATTTCTTATATGGCAGATATAAGTGATACAAAGCTCCCTCTGGGAGTGCATTTCTTTTTTCACTCTGGTAGTGCATTCCTTTAGTCCCTCTGGAAATGTATTTATTTTTTCCCCTCTGAGAGTACATTCATTTTCCCCTCATTTTTGATGGACAATTTTGTCAAATATAAGATTCTTAATTAACATTTTTCTCTTTTGGCACTTTATACCATCCCACTGCCTTCTGATCTCCAAGATTTTGCTGAGGAATCTACTAGTATTCTTATAAAGAACACCTTGTTTATGATGACTCACTTTTTTCTTAATGCTTTCAACATTTTCTTTGTCTTTGGGTTTTGACAGTTTAGTTATAATGTGCCTCAGCATGGGTCACCATGGGTTTATCCTCCTTGGAGTTCATTAAGCTTGGTGTATTTGTGGATTCATGTATTTCCTCAAATTGGGGGATATTTTGGTCACTATTTCTTAAAAAAAAAATGAAACTTTTTTTTTTCTCCTTTGTGGACTCCCATGATACATATATTGTTCCATTAGATATATCACATAAGTCTTTTAGGCTCTGTTCTTTTTTCTTCATTTTTTTTTCTCTTCATGCTCAATAATTTCAAATAATTCACCTCTAATTTGCTAATTCTTTCTTCTACTTGACTGAAACTGTTCTTGAACTCTTTTTTTAATTTTTTTTTGATTCAGTGATTGTGTTTTTCAACATCAATATTTCTGTTTAATTTTCACTTATAATTTGTATGTCTGTTGAGATTTATATTTTATTCATATATTGTTTTCTTTAGTTCTTTGTGTGTTTTCCTGCATCTGTTTCAGTATATTCAAGACAATTCTTTAAAAGTTGCATCTAGCAAATCGATGCCTATGTTTCTCTAGGGATGGTTTCTGCCACTTTATTTTCTACCCTTGGATGGACTGTATTTTCCTGTTTTTTTGTATGCCTTGTGATTTTGTTGTTGAAAATTGAGCATTTGAAAAACTGCTTACTCTCCCAGACTTTTCAGATTGTTTCTGGGCCAGGGAAGTTCTTCACTAACTAGCAGGACATTTTTGAGCCTTGGAATCAGCCTAAGGTGAAGATTGAATGTCTTCTTAGGGGTTTTCTGAGCAAGGGTTTTGCCTTAAACTGTGTGCATTTTTTTTTTAATCCTCACTTATAGAGAGTTGCATTTAAATGTTTTTATTTCCTAATGAGAATGAGTCTTATCCAAGAATATCCTTGGGACTTTAAATTCTCTGTTGTTTGTCTCCATTCATGATCTCTTATTATAAGTACTCATAGTTCTTCATTTCTCTGTACCATTTAAGAGCAATGCCCACCTCTTCAGCTGCATTTCTTCATCTGAGCTTCAATGTGGGCTAAACAGAGAACACTCCTTCAGGTAGCTCCCCAGACACTCTAGAACATTGCAAATAATGTATTCTCTGCTTCCTAAAGATCTAGGAAGGGAGTTTGGAACTGCTATCTCCTACAGACAAAGACCATGCTGTGTTAGGGAAAAGATGGGCAATGGTAAACAAAAAATATTATAAAATTTCTTATTATTCTGAATATATATTTTTCTTGATAGGGTGTTTGCTAGGTTGCTATAAATATGTGACTGTTTTGAAAGCTCCCAAAAGGTCATGATAACAAGCTTTTGGTTACATAGGAGAACAAGAAATTGTTATTCTTCCTAGTCTATCATTTTTTCTGAAGTCATTACTAGACTTTCATTTATTTTTATAAATGTTATATATCTACTAGACTATGTGCACTTTCCCACAAAAAAGATGGGCATTTTATTTTTCCTTGAACAGTTCTTAAATAATAGGGGGTTAATCCACAAATAACTTGTTTTTGGCCCTCTATATATAGGGTTCCTCTGCATTCACAGATTCAACAACCATGGATTGTGTAGTACTGTAATATTCACTATAGAAAAATATCAGAGTATAAGTGGATCCATGCAGTTCAAACTCATGTTGTTCAAGGGTCAGTTGTACTATCAATTTTTGCTATGCATATTTTGATGATATTTTTATATACTCTAATAGCATTATCCAGAGAAACAGGATCAATAGGACATATATAATTATGTATTAGAAGGATGTCCCAGAGAGAGGCTGTAATGCTTCAACTGTCCATTTTTGTTGTTGACTGTATATCAGACAGAACAATCTACAAAACGTGTCTGAGCTTTTTCTTACTTTATTAAATGATTGTAAGAAACTCTCTATGAGGCCATAAGTGCAAGCTGAAAGAGATGAGGCTGTGTAGAAAGGGTGGGGATCATGGGTTTTTGGGCTACTTCTTCATATAACTTACTTGTGCCTTTAGACTTGCTGGGAACTGATCATGTATATAAAACCACCATTTTGATAATGGAGTATTGCTACACATGCCAAACTTCCTGGTATTTTTGGTCAGAAAATACCCAGTTCATGATGAATAGATCAGGTCACATGACAACTTGGTAGCCCATAGAAAAGCATTCAGTCTCTACAAAGGCCCAATAGTAAGCCAGCAGCAGCTTCTCAAAGAAAGGTAGTTATCCGTGGATGATGGCAGGGCCTTGCTCCAAAATCTTAAAAGCCTAAGCTCTGAATAATTACAGAGGTTTACCAAAGTATTTTTATCTGTCACTGCTACTTCAAACACCAAAGAATCTGCTGGGTCATATGGCCCAAATGGTAGAGCAGCTTAAACAGTATCTTAGACCTGTTACAGAGCCATATTTTTTTCTGGGCCCCATTCAAAACCAGCCGCTTTGTGTGGGGGCTGGGGAGCGGGTCACACAGTGAATGGACCAGAGTAATACATCTAAATGGAAACTATGTTGCCTGTTAAGTCCCAGGAGGTCCACTAGGCATTGTGCCTCTTTTTTTGTTATAATAATGACAGATGCAGCAACCTATCCTTCATCTTAGAAGGGATATTTTGACATGACCCACACCACTTTGTTGATCAGTCATTCAGTCATATCTGACTCTTTGTGACCCCATGAACTGCAGCACACCAGGCTTCACTGTCCTTCACTATCTCCTGGGGTTTGCTCAAATTCATGGTCATTGAGTTGATGATGCCATCCAACCATCTCATTCTCTGTTGCCCCCTTTTCCTCATGCTCTTGATCTTTCCCAGCATGAGGTTCTTTTCCAATGAGGCAGCTCTTTGCATCAGGTGGCCAAACCATACCATCACTCAACCCCTATAAATTTCACTGAGGTAGAAGTTTTCTGAATTTAAGTCAGTTTTATTTAGCACTCTCTGATATGCAAATACCTTACTAATAAATCTAGAATAGTTGCTACTTTTACTCACTAGTTTCAATCAGCCTAATGTCATCAATATAAAGGACCAGTGTACTGTATTGTGAAAAGAAACTGTGATTAAGATCCTTATGAACTAAATTATGACAGGCTGCAGAGTTGATATACCCATTGAGGTAGGAGAGTGAAGGTATATTGTTGGCTTTGCCAGTTTAAAAGAAAACTGCTTCTAGTATACGTTAGGGACAGAGATGGAGGAAAAGGCACTTGTTAGATCAATAGCTGCATATCAGGTACAAAGGATGTGTTAATTTGTTCAAGCAATGAAACCACATCTGGTATAACAGCTGCAATTGTTGTCACTACTTAGTTAAGATTATGAGAACTTACTGTCATTCTCCAAGATCTGTATGCTTTCTATAGAGGCCAAATAGGAGAGTTGAATAGGGGATGTACTAGGAATCACCACCCCCACAGTTAAAAGTCCTTAATGATAACACTAATGTCTGCAGTCCCTTCTGAAATGACAGGCTTTTGATGTACTACTTTCTTAGATGCAGGCAGTTCTAATGGCTTCTATTTTGGCCTTTCCCACCATAATAGCCCTAATTCCACAAGTCAGAGAACCGATGTGGGGATTGTGCCAGCTACTAAGAATTTACATTTCAATTATACATTCTGAATCTGGGGAAGTAACCACAGCATGGACTCGGGGACACATTGGAACCATTGGGAGACACATAATAGCTAAATTTCTATTGATCACCTGACCTCCATAAGCCATGACTCTGACTGAAGACTCACAGTGACATTTTGAATCTCCTGCAATCAGTGCCAATTCAGAGCTAGTGTCAATAGTCCCGAAAAATCTGATTATTTATTTTCTCCTATTAATAGTCAACCTGGTAAAAAAAAAACTACCAGGTTTTTGGGGTAGGCTGGGAGAAAGATTACAGTATAAATTTTCAGAAGTATACCGGGGTCATTCCTAAAGGATATCTGTCTTCATTTCTATTAAAATTTGTTCTGGGCCTGTAATATGACCCATGTCTGGAAATTGAGGACCATGACTCTGTGTTTATGATTTGAGTGACATTTGTGTTCCCTTTACCTAGATCCTTTCTACTTACTAGATCAAGTAAGTATTTAGTAGGCTTCTCTATTTCCCTCCTGGAAATGTTGCCAAAAATCTTGGCTCTCTGTGCACGAATGCCAAACAGAAATACAGAGACAAGAATTATGGAGGAAAAGGAAAGAGTGACTTTATTACTTTGCCAGGCAAAGGGGGAACACAGTAGGCTAGCACCTCAAGAACTATGCTCCTTCATTCCCTAGCGAGTAGGGGAGAAGTTATACAGTCAGGCAGGGGTTTGTGATAAGAATCAAGGCAGTAATAGTCTTTCTTTCTTCTGCAGAATTTCAAAAGGGTGAGGTTGCTGACAAGATTTGTGTGTGTACAAGGTCTCAGGGTTGGGTCTCCTAATCTTGATGAGCTTCTCCGGTCCCTTTAGTCTTGCCTAAGGTGGTTTTATGGCTGCTCTTCCTTTGATTCTGCCATTTGGAGCTGAGAGAAGGTCACAGAGGCTGGAGTCTTGCCTATAAAAAATGGGAGATAAAAAGACCTCCATATCCAGGAGCCCTACCAGGCCCTGCTCAGCATCAGGAACACCATGATTAGCCAACCAACATCCTAAATCCATGTAAGATCCTATTGTGATTGATGTTTTGATTTTATTGTCCATCACAGTAACCATATTCAGCTCAATTTACCTTTGGTGGTTGAATACAGCCACTTAACTGCTTGCCATCTCAAGATCCAATTACTTCCATTGCGTTTAAGGTTTCCATTGATTGGCTGTGGTTTCCTCCATTAAGATCTGACCTACAAAGAAAAGCAATTACTTAAAACTTCAAGGATATTGGAGCTTTCTTCACAAAATTATTCCTCAAAGTATTGGTGAAAGTTAGTCCTTTGGGTCTTCTCATTGTGGGTGAGTAGGTCTTAAATGAAAAACCCATTTTAAGATCCCAAACTCCCTAAGCTGAAACCAAGCAGGACCCTGTGGGGCCCTCCTGGGTACAAATCCTTTCTGTGTTCCCTGTTTGTCTTGTTTTTTTTTTTTTTTTTTTTGGAGGAAATAGGCTTCATTCAGCCTCTTTGACCTTCCCTGAGTTCCAAAGGGCAGATTCAAACAGCTGCTAATCAGGGAAAGGAGGGAATGCAGAAACAAGGGAGGAGCCATCAAGAAATAATAGCACAGCCATTAAAACAGGGTCCTGGTTCCTTCTCAAGGAATATATATATATAAAACAAAATCTTTCAGTTCTTCTGTAGAAACTAAGGTCTCATCCAGGTGGAGGATGGTAACTTAAGGCCTAGTACAAGGCTCCTGGAGCACTGCCCTGTTACCTCACCATCAACCAATCAGGAGAAAGTATGCAAACAAGTAGAAGATAATGATTCTGATCCCCTCCCCAAATGATTCACCCTTTAAAATCCTTCATGGTCTAGATAATCTCTGGAGTTCGTTTTTGGACACTAATATGCCTTCTCCCCAGGCTGCTGGCCTCCAGAATAAAGCAACTTTCCTTTTCCACACAACACTATTCTCTCAAATATTGACTTTCAAGCAGTGAGCAGCCAAAACTGAGTTCAGTAACAAGCACATATAAGTAAATTTGGACTGAAGCAATTTTATGTTCCTTCCACCATTATGTCAATTCCTCAACATTGATTTCCATACATGTTCCCAGGATTTATGTCTGTATAATCTAGAAAATTCAATGAGATTTTTGTTTGTTTTATGTTTTGTTTTTTAGAGTGTAGTACAACTTCTCAAGGGTTATGCTTTGTATCTCAGATTCAGAAACTTAAAGCTAGTTAAAACTCTAGAAGCCAAAATGTGTAGTAGGAGTAGGTCCTGAGGAGCATCAGCATTGTCTTGCAGAACACCTGCTACAGGGAGGGCAGTTATATTTTCCTCAGGCAATTCAAAAATAATCATGTCAGATGGAGGTGGAGAACTCTCTCCCATTAGAGGTAGAAAGGCTGCTTCCTATGGGAGGTGGGAGGGTGTGGGTCGGTTCAGTTCAGTCACTCAGTCGTGTCCAACTCTTTGAGACCCCATGGGCTGCATCACACCAGGCTTCCCTGTCCATCGCCAGCTCCCAGAGCTTGCTCAAACTCATGTCCATTGAATCGGTGATGCCACCCAACCATCTCATCCTCTGTCATCCCCTTCTCCTCCTGCCTTCAATCTTTGCCAGCAACAGGGTCTTTTCAAATAAGTCAGTTCTTTGCATCAGGTGTCCAAAGTATTGGTGTTTCAGCTTCAGCATTAGTCCTTCCAATGAACACCCAGGACTGATTTCCTTTAGAATTGACTGGTTTGATTTCGTTGCAGTCCAAGGGACTATTAAGAGTATTCTCCAACACCACGGTTCAAAAGCATCAATTCTTTTGCAGTCAACTTTCTTTGTAGTCCAACTCTCACATCCATACATGACTACTGGAAAAACCATAGCTTTGACTAGATGGACATTTGTTGGCAAAGTAATGTCTCTACTTTTTAATATGCTGTCTAAGCTGGTCATAAGTTTTCTTCCAAGGAGCAATTGTCTTTTACTTTTATGTCTGCAGTCACCATCAACAGTGATTTTGGAGCCTAAGAAAATAAAGTCTCTCAATGTTTCCATTGTTTCCCACCTATTTGCTATGAAGTGATAAGACCAGATGTCATGACCTTAGTTTTTTGAACGTTGAGCTTTAAGCAAACTTTTTCACTTTTCTCTTTCATTTTCATTAAGAGCCTCTTTAATTCCTCTTCACTTTCTGCCATAAAGGTAGTGTGGTCTGCATATCTGAGGTTATTAATATTTCTTCCAGCAATCTTCATTCTATCTTCATCCAGCCTGGCATTTCACATGATATGCTCTGCCTTTAAGTTAAATAAGCACAGTGACAATACATATCCTTGACATACTCTTTTCGCAGTTTGGAACCAGTCTGTTGTCCATGTCCAGTTCTAACTGTTGCTTCTTGACTTGCACACAGATTTCTCAGGAGGCAGGTTAGGGGGGTCTAGTATTCCCATCTCTTTCAGAATTTTCCACAATTTGTTGTGATTCACACAATCAAATGCTTTGATGTAGTCAATAAGACAGAAGTAGATGTTTTTCTGAAACTATCCTGCTTTTTTGATGATCCAATTGATGTTGGCAACCTGATCTCTGGTTCCACTGCCTTTTCTAAATCCAGCTTGAACGTCTGGAAGTTCTCTGTTCATGTACCGTAGAAGCCTGGTTTGGAGAATTTGGAGCATTATTTTGCTAGTGTGAGAGATAAATGCAATTGTGTGGTAGTTTGAACATTCTTTACCATTGCCTTTCTCTGGGATTGGAATGAAAACTGACCTTTTCCAGTCCTGTGGCCACTGCTGAGTTTTCCAAATTTGCTGGCATATTGAGTGCATCACTTTCACTGCATCATCTTTTAGGATTTGAAATAGCTCAACTGGAATTCTGTCACCTCCACTAGCTTTGTTCATAGTGATGCTTCTTAAGGCCCACTTGACTTTGCATTTTAGGATGTCTGGCTCTAGGTGAGTGATCACACCATCACGGTTATCTGGTTTATTAAGAGTTTTTATTTTTTTTGTATATTTTTCTGTGTATTCTTGCTACTTCTTCTTAATATCTTCTGCTTAATAACACTTAATATCTTCTGCTTCTCTTAGGTCCATACCATTTCTGTTTTTTTATTGTGCCCATCTTTGCCTGAAATGTTTCCTTGGTATCTCTAGTTTGCTTGAAGAGATCTCTAATCTTTCCCATTCTATTGTTTCTTGTGGATCAGCTGGTAAAGAGGGCCTGCAATGCAGAAGACCCAGGTTCAATCTCTGGATCAGGGAGATCTTCTAGAGAAGGAAATGGCTACCCACTCCAATATTCTTGCCTGGAGAATCCCATGGACAGAGGAGCCTGGTGGGCTACAACTCATGGGACGGCAAAGAGTCAGACACACTGAGCAACTAACACACATTTAAGAATATAATCTTTTCTTCCCTTCTCTTTGTTATTAGCTATATTTTTTTTTAGAAAGCAAACATTATCGAGGTATTTAATTGATACTATTTTGCCTAGCTCTTGTTGCATCTCCTTTATTTATTTCTCCTATCATTTTATTAGATCATACAAAATTGTTTTAAAAGTGTGTATTTTGTTGCAAACTATCTGAGACCTCTGTGCCTATATGTTTTTTACTTTGCTATCACATTTTTACGGTAATTTGGCTAGGTTTAAACATTTTACTTATAAAATTATCTTCACACCTTTCTTTACAAAGTATTTTCCATTGTCTTTCTATATCTAGTGTTGCTTTGGAAAAGTCTGTTTAGTTGATTCTTGGACTTTTTTTTTTCTGTTTGAAATTCTTTTTTGTTTTTTCTCTTTGTCTTTCATATTCTTAAATTTGCCTAGTTATGTAGGTAATGTTACTGTTGTTGTTTCTACTATTTGTCTGCTTTGTTTAGAGATGTTTTTCATTATATTTTGCTTATGAATTTTTATTTTTTTCTAACGCATATTTTTTTTCCATTTTAGTTTTTTTCTCCTGCTGGGACACAGATTATGGAAAAACATAGCAGTCAGAAAGCATGGTGTCTGGATCTTAAACATCTGAGTTCACATCATTGTTCCCCCATGCAGTATCAAATTACTTAATCTCTTTGTACCTCAGGTCCTTTATCTAAGTGAAAATGATAACAGTAGACTTGACCTCAAGATTTTTGTACCAACTTTTCCTGGCCCATATTTAGCAGTTATATGTATGTTTGCTGAGCTTTTCAGGTGGCACTAGTCATAAAGAACCCACTTGCCAGGAGACATAAGAGATGCAGGTTTGATCCCTGCGCCGGGAAGATCCCCTAGAGGAGGGCATGGAAACCCATTCCAGTACTCTTGCCTGGAGAAGCCCATGGACAGAAGAGCCTGGCTGGTTGCGGTCCATAGTGTCGCACAGAGTTGTACATGATGGAAGCAGTTTAGCACACGTGCATGCACATATGTGTTTGCTACTATTCTCCTAGCTTTTATCTTTTGTTTATTTTGCATTTTCTATCTCTTCTGTCATTTCTGTTTCCTTATGGAAGTGTTTGTCAATCTGGTCTCCCAACTTTCTAATGTATTCTGCATCCATATTTATTTCAATAATTATATTTTCCATGACTAAAATCTCTACTCTTTTATGAATTTTTGTTCTTGTTTCTTGTTGCTGAATTTTTTCCTTATAATTTTATTATTAGGCTTATTTAAATTTAAATAACCACGTTAAGTGACTAACATGGTCTAATGTCTTTGTCTCCTAGAGTATTAATTATACAGCTATTTCTAAAGTAATTGTATTTCTCAGATTTCTATTTTGGCTTGTGACACACTTGTGAATATCTGAATGACAATGTATATCATACATCAAAGGCTGACCAGGCTCCACTCTGTCAGACAAACCTTTCCTCTAGTGTTAAAGAGAAGGACAGAGCCAGTCCCTGGAGTAAGAGTACAGAAAAATCGCTCTGTCTTTCCAGTTTTATATCCTCCCTCTAGGCAAGTTTGAAAGAAAGTGTCTGGACTTTGGAACCTAAGGAAAAGTCGACATTTGGAGTAGGTATGCCCTAGATCAATGGTCTAAAACAAAACAAAACAAAACAAAAAACAGTGGGACAAATTCACCCCAGGCCTAACCTGATTTTGTACATGCCCTTAGCTAAGGTTTGTTTATACATTAGAAAAGAAGAAAATATATGATAGAAACTTATGTGAATCCCCAAACTTAAAGCATTTACTATCTGGCCCATTATAGAAAGTTTCTTAACTCCTGCTTTATTGTGTGTGTGCGTGTGTGTGTGTGTATATATGTATATATATGAGGGAGAACAAGGGAGTAAATGCTTATGGCTATCCATACTCCTCCCTGGAACAGGTTTTTTTCTGTTTTACCCTCATGAGCACCTCAACTAATGGTATGGATTTTTGCCACAGTGTGTCACAGTAAGGAGGCAAGCATTGATTAACCTAAGAGAGACTGAAGAACTGAATTCAATCTTTTTTCCTAATATATTCAACTCAACACCCTCCATACCCATAGATAAAAAAAAAAAAATACACTCCATTAATTCTAAATGATTTCCATATTCTTAGAAAGTTTTTCAGAGTTGGTGTTTCTCTTTCCAGGAAAATTCTTAACTTTAGCTATTTCTCCTGGATTTCTCTTGATGGATTAAGATAGCAGCTGACACAAATTCAGCATCTTGAAAGGAATAGAATTGAGAATGGTGATTTTTAAAAATTATCTGAGACATGCTGTTTTTTTCTTTTATTCTGTAACACTAAAAGGTAACTTAAACAGGTATTTTGATGTCAATCTAGAGATATTAATATTTTCCAATTTGCTATCCATTACTAATAAAGGAATATTATCAGTCCTGGTTAAGGACTCTAACACCTGTATGCTTGTGTTCTATCGCTCACCAAGTGTGTGATCTTGGGCAAGTTACTTAAACAGTTATCTGTAAAATGGGAGCAATGATAGTAATATTAATACTTCATTAGATTGCATAAGTATTAAATAAATGGGTATTTGTAAGGCACTAAAAATAGTGCATGGCATATTATAGTCACCACTAAAGTGTTTATTAAATAAGCATACTGAAGAAAATGTAAAAAAAAAAAGAACTGATATATTTATTATAATACAATAATATTGCATGTGCTTGAGGTGAATTTACATTTTAATATAATGGTAATATAAAATATAATCTTCTAGTTTAAGAGTTTTGATAAGGCTATTTACTTTGTGATAATCTAAACATTTACTATCTTATTCCCTCTTTTATTTTTCTTCTTTGGGAAGTCAAAATCTGACTTCTGGTCTATACATATATTTATAAATCACTATAAATTTAAGATTATGCCATATTTTTAGTTGCACAAAATACACTATTTTGTGATTTCAGGTGTCCAAGGATATATTTTTTACTGAAATTTGAATTGGAATTTGTCAAAGCAAAGAGACAAATATCCCATCATACCTTGGAGGGAATATTTGTTATTGATATTTTTTGAAATAAGAAGTTTCAAAATGAAACAGCTATTTGCAGATGTCCATAACATGGTTCCAATAATTTGTACTGTAGGGAAGAGAGCATTTTTCTTTCTTCTCTTCTAGGCTTGTTGGCAGGCTTAATGATTAAATTTACATAAGTAAGATAAATAAGAGAAAAACAAATTTAATTTCATAAATATAGAAGTCCCATAAAAGTATGAGTTTCAAAGAAGTGACCAAAGTCCTAAACTTTGATATCTTTTAGACAAACAATAAATGTGTGAGGAATTGACATGACAAAGGGGTTTGACTTTGAGGTAGTATTTAGTGAAGTAGCAAGATTTATTAAATATAGATTGCTTGACCTTAAATTCTTATTTCTGGTGATAAGAAAGCCTTCTTCCTTAGGGTACAGAAAGGTACATTTCATATGGGAAATTTATCTCCTGTTTTCATGGGGACAAAAGAGGGTTAGAGGGTCCTTCTTGCACTGGCTGTTTCTCAAGTTACTTTAATTCAAAATGATTGATTTGTCAAAGATAGCATATTTTACTAAAGTGGAAGTAATTTCTAAGTCTCTTTAAAAATCTCTGCATGAGGACTTCCCTGGCTGTCCAATGGTTAAGACTCCGTGCTGCAGGAGCTGCAGGTTTGATCCCTGGTCAGGGAACTAAGATCTCAGATCCTACATGCTCCACAGCATAGCCAAAAAAAACACACAAAAATAAAAAACTGATGATCTTATTGTGTGATTCTGTTTTCTGATAATTGCTTTTTCTGTCTACAATATTGCAAGTGTAAATTAACTTGTATATCTAAGGTGTTCAAGAAATTATGTATTTTATAACTTATAATCATTGTTTTCTAATTTCCCAATACTTATTATTTTGTACAGCATGGACATATTTGGCTGATTTTTTAAAATAACAAGAATAATTAAATAACATACAGAATATAAAGCCAAGAATTGTGGTGAAAGAAACATAAGCAATAATCATTCAATAAGGAATGCAAACTATACTTCTTAAAAGAGTCTGGTAACTTCTTGGAAGAATATAATATTGGTTTCACAGGAACAACTCTGATTTAAAATCAAATATTTAATTTAAAACTTAAAATCTGTTTGACATTTTTGTTTTAGAAGCAAGACTGTATTTTATGACAAATGTTGAAGTTCATATCTTACAACAACGAAGAGCAGTAAAACTGGTATTGAACGTTCAGTATTTTATTAACCTAGAAAATGTACCTTTTCAATATTCAGTATTTACAAGGTAGGATATATTCCCAAAAAGCTCTTTGATCTTTTGTTAATCCTTATGACATTCTTGTGAGATAGGTCAGTACTTTGAAGGGGGAAGGATTTATCGTTATAAAAGAATATTATATATAAAAAAATATATTCTGAGGGTGCTCAATAGGAAACTATACAAGTTCAGATGGTGGATGACTAAAGATTAAATCGTTAATATGTCTTTGAAGCTAGTTGTGCTATTTTAGGGTTTTTTTTTTAAATTTTTTCTTAAATACTACATTTCTATCAAAAGCAGAATAAAAACCAATAACTGAAGCCATTTATTCCAAATTAAGAAAATTAACAAAAATTAAACAAAGCCATAGAGTTAAAATAATCTGGCCTTGAATCTGCAATCCATTCCTTTCTCCAATATATGAATAAGGACACAATATTTAATCTCTCTGACTGATTCTCATTTCTGATTTTTAAAAGAACTTCAGTTCAGTTCAGTTGCTCAGTTGGGTCTGACTCTTTGCGGCTCCGTGAACCGCAGCACGCCAGGCCTCCCTGTCCCTCACCAAACCCTGGAGTTAACCCAAACTCATGTCCATTGAGTCGGTGACGCCATCCAACCATCTCAACCTCTGTTGTCCCCTTCTCCTCCTGCCCTCAAACTTTCCCAGCATCAGGGTCTTTTCAAATGTGGCAGTTCTTCACATAGGTGGCCACAGTATTGGAGTTTCAGCTTCAACATCAGTCCTTCCAATGAACACCCAGGACTAATCTCCCTTAGAATGGACTGTCTGGGTCTCTTTGCAGTCCAAGGGACTCTCAAGAGTCTTCGCCAACACCACAGTTCAAAAGCATCAATTCTTCAGCACTCAGCTTTCTTTAGAGGCCAACTCTCAAATCCATACATGACCACTGGAAAAACCATAGCCTTGACTAGATGGACGTTTGTTGACAAAGTAATGTCTCTGCTTTTTAATATACTATCCAGGTTGGTCATAACTTTCCTTCCAAGGAGTAAGTGTCTTTTAATTTCATGGCTGCAATCACCATCTGCAGTGATTTTGGAGCCCAAGAAAATAAAGTCAGCCACTCTTTCCACTATTTCCCTATCGATTTACCATGAAGTGATGAGACTGCATGGCATGATCTTAGTTTTCTTAATGCTGAGCTTTAAGCCAACTTTTCACTCTCCTCTTTCACTTTAATCAAGAGGCTCTTTAGTTCTTCTTCACTTTCTGCCATAAGGATGGTGTCATCTGCATATCTGAAATTATTGATATGTCTCCCGGAAATCTTGATTCCAGCTTGTGCTTCTTCCAGCCCAGCATTTCTCATGATGTACTCAGCATATAAGTTAAATAAGCAGGGTGACACTATACAGCCTTGACGTAATCCTTTTCCTATTTGGAACCAGTCTGTTGTTACACATCCAGTTCTGTTGCTTCCTGACCTGCATAAATTTTTCTCAAGAGGCAGGTCAGGTGGTCTGGTATTCCCAATATCCTTCAGAATTTTCCATAGTTTATTGTGATCCATACAGCCAAAGATTTGGCGTAGTCAATAAAGCAGAAATAGATGTTTTTCTGAAAATCTCTTGGTTTTTCGGTGATCCAAAGGATGTTGGCAATTTGTTCTCTGGTTCCTCTGCCTTTTCTAAAACCAGCTTGATTATCTGGAAGTTCACAGTTAATGTATTGCTGAAGCCTGGTTTGGAGAATTTTGAGCATTACTTTACTAGCATGTGAGATGAGTGCAATTGGGTGGTAGTTTGAGCATTCTTTGGCATTGTCTTTCTTTGGGATTGGAATGAAAACTGACCTTTTCCAGTCCTGTGGACACTGATGAGTTTTCCAAGTTTGCTGACATATTGAGTGCAGCACTTTCCAAGCATCATCTTTTAGGATTTAAAATAGCTCAACTGGAATTCCATCACCTCCACTCGCTTTGTTCATAGTGATGCTTCCTAAGGCCCATTTGACTTCACATTCCAGGATGTCTGGCTGTAGGTGAGTGTGAGTGTTCACACCATCGTGCTTATCTGGTTTGTGAACATCTTTTTTTGTACAGTTCTTCTGTGTGTTCTTGCCACCTCTTCTTAATATCTTCTGCTAAAAGTACTTAATACTCTACATTTCTAGATATATAGATAGACTGTATGAAATTATATCTATTATTAAAAAGTACTTAACACTCAATAAATGTTAACTATTATTTCTGGTGGATTAATGATATGATAAAATGATGAAAATGAATAAGATGAGAGAATGAGTATGATGTCACAAATACAATTCATGTTAACTTGTATTAAACCTTCAACTTTTAAAGTTGAGCTTTTAAAAACTTTAGATGTTTATAAAGCAATAATGTTTATAATAAGCATTGAATTCAGTAACACTTATAATCTCTAATACCCTGGATTTTTAATCTATACTGATAGAATGAGTCAATTCCTAGTAACAGATGGTACAGTGAGAAAATCCCATCTAATAAACACAACCTTCTTATGGTATAGTGGAAAATTTATATGAATGCAAGGACACAAGGATAACTAAGTCATGTTTAAGAAGAACAAAGTTCGGAATATGCTCTACCAGAAATGATTCATTAAAATCAGATTCATTATGATAGTGTGGAATTCACCAGACAGAAAATCAACTCATCAATAAGAAATCTGAGAAATGGAACCCAAGCATATACATAAACTTTACATATGATAGAGCTGGCATTGCATTTGAGCACTAAATGCACTATTTGAATAATGCTGCTAGGCAATTGGTCATCTATTTTGAAAAATAAAATGAAATCAGTTCTATTACCTAAAGCCAAATACAGATACCAATTCCATTTGTAATAATGACTTACATGTATGCAACTAAATTTCGAAGCTTTTAAATGAAACAACAACAACAACAACAAACCAAAAAACCACGATCTTGCAATGAAGGTTTCATAAACAAGACAAAAACAGGGCTAACCATAAAAGAAAATTTAGGTAAATTGAGCCTTTTTTTTTTTCACTAAAACTGCCATTTAATAGAAAAACAATCAGTTTTTAAAAATCCAGATGTATATCAGAACTATCCTGGAAACAAATTTCAAATTTGAATAAAGTTATTACTGTAAAAAAAAAAAAAAAAGAAAGAAGGAAAAAGAAATGCCCAAATGCATTTTTTCTCCAAAGCTCCAGATGTGTTTCTAACGAGCAGTCACATTTAAAAAAAACCTGGACTATATGATGGTCTTTTACTTTTTCAAGGCAGAGCAGAAATTAAAGTTGGTGGTTACATGTTTTGAATCTTTCAGGACGATGCCAGTTCTGAATTATTTCTTCATCGGAAATCACATGATGATCCAATGCTTTGAGAGGCCATATACTGTTGAAAAGAACATGTCTGTATCTTTTTTCTAAGGCTTACTGTACAATCAAACATAGTGAGGACAATGAGGCTTGGACAGGCAAATAACATACGTATGTTCTTAAACTTTGCAAACCCACTGTCATGTAGATAGAGAAATGCTAGTTTCTTCAATCCACCCAAAAATTTGGTACCTGGTAGACTGTTTATCTGATTTCCATGAAGATTAAATTTGATTAATTTTATACAACTTTGAAGAGGATGAATATCTGCAATAAAGTTGTTTGAGAAGATGCATACTCTAAGAGAGATACAAGATTGAAAACTTTCCATAGATCTTTATATGAAGGCCACTGAAACTTCACAAAAAATATCTTTTTGATCTTCTATTATATTTTCATTATAGTGACTCCATTCCTTGTGATTGGTTTGCTCTTCTATGATTGTTACTTGAAACATCAGGTCTACTGGGCTGCAAGACCTTACGAGCTGGGAAAAAGGGGCCCAGACCCTGCACTGTCCAACAAATCACTAGATGGCCATATCCATTCCGGAGACCATTGTTAGGGTAATGGGGCCAAAATTGCGTCTTAAAATTAAAATAACAGAATAAAAAATAAAGTGACAACCAGAAAGTATATATTTCCAACAAATTATTAGCCAAAGGATTATTAATATTAATAACATGTGCATATTATCTTTTTAGTTGACTCTTAGAAATTTAGCACTAACTGATCTTAAAACTTCTTATTTTAACTCACTACATTCTGTTGTCTACATAGCAACATGAATAGTATTTTAAAAACTATGTCAGATCATGTCACACTTCCAGAGAAACTGTGTAATTGCTAATCATTTCTGTCAGAGTAAATGCCAAAGTCTTATTAGCTCTCATAAACCACCTATTACTACTCTCTCCTTTGTTCACTTTGCCTCTAATCATACTCGCATCTTTGTTTTTCCCTCAATATGTCTTCAGGTACACACTGTCCACTAGGATACTTATCTGACTATTTACTGTAACTGGAAAATTTCCCTATCAGGTATCCTCATGAAATTTATTTAGTTTCTGTAAGTCATTGTCAAATAATTCCTTCTTAATGCAATGCACCTTGACCACCATATTTTGTTGCTGTTGCTGCTGCTACTGAGGAAGCTGACCACCATATTTAAAATTGTACTCATTCAATTTCTTGGCATATCCATCTTACCGTGATCTTTTTCTGTAGCACTGTGTTTATTTGGTTTGTTGTTGATGTTGTTCAGTTGCTGGGTTTGTTGTTGATGTCG
Source organism: Giraffa tippelskirchi (assembly GCF_054371585.1). Lineage (NCBI taxonomy): Eukaryota > Metazoa > Chordata > Mammalia > Artiodactyla > Giraffidae > Giraffa > Giraffa tippelskirchi. Next base: position 69,957,233 of record NC_137289.1, read on the forward strand.
TTCAGTTGCTAAGTCATGTCTAACTCTGTGACCTCATGGACCATAGCACCCCAGGCTCCTCTGTGCTCCTGGAGTTTCCTCAAATTCATTTTCATCGAGCCAGTGATGCTATATAACCACCTCATCTTGTGGCATCCCCTTCTCCTTTTGCCTTCAATCTATTCCAGCATCAGAGTCTTTTCCAATGAGTTGACTCTCTGCATCAGGTGGCCAAAGCACTTGAGCTTCAGCTTCAATGGCTTCCATGATAGTTCAGTTGGTAAAGAATCCACCTGCAATGCAGGAGACCCCTGTTAAATTCCTGGGTCAAGAAGATCTACTGGAGAAGGTATAGGCTACCCACTCCAGTGTTCTTGGGTTTTCCTTGTGGCTCAGCTGATAAAGAATTGGCCTGCGATGTTTGATCCCTGGATTGGGAAGATCCCCTGGAGAAGGGAAAGGATATACACTCCAGTATTCTGGCCTGGAGAATTCCATGGACTGTATATTCCATGGGGTCACAAAGAATCGGACCAGACTGAGTGACTTTCACTTCACTTCACTTCAACATCAGTCCTTCCAATGAATATTCAGGACAGATTTCCTTTAGGATTGACTGGTTTGATCTTCATCCTGTCCGAGAGACTCTAATGAGTCTCTTCTAGCACCAAAATTCAAAAACATCAATTTTGTGGTGCTCAGTCTTCTTTATAGTCCAGCTCTCATGTAAATGCATGACTACTGGAAAAAACATAGGTTTCACTATATGGAGCTTTCTTGACAAAGTGATGTCTCTTCTTTTTAATATGCTGTCTAGGTTCATCATAGCTTTCCTTCCAAGGAGCATCTTTTAATTTCATGGCTGCAGTCACCATCTGCAGTGATTTTGGAGCTCAAGAAAATAAAGTCTGTCACTGCTTCCAAGTTTTCCCCTCTCTTTGCCATAAAGTGATGGGATTGGATGCCATGATCTTAGTGTTTTGAATGCTGAATTTCAAGCCAGCTTTTTCACTCTCCTCTTTCACCCTCATCAAGAGGCTTTTTAGTTCCTCTTCACTTTCTGTCATTAGAGTAGAATCATCTACATATCTGAGGTTGTGGATAATTCTCCCAGCAATCTTGATTCCAGCTTGAGCTTCATCCAGCCTGGCATTTCGCATGATGTACTCTGCATAGAAGTTAAATAAGCCAGGTGACAATATAAAGCCTTGACTTATTCCATTCCCAATTTTGAACCAGTCAATTGTCCCATGTCCTGTTCTAACTGTTGCTTCTTGACCTGCGCACAAGTTTCTCCAGAGACAGGTAAAGTGGTCTGGTATTCCCATCTCTTTAAGAATTTTCCAGTTTTTTGGGATCGATATAGTCACAGGCTTTAGCGTAGTCAAGGACACAGAAGTAGATATTTTTCTGTGCTGTGCCATGCTGTTGCCTCAGTAGTGTCTGACTCTTTGCAACCTCATGGAGTGTAGCCCATCAGGCTCTTCTGTCCATGGAATTTTTCAGTTAAGAAAAAGTATTCTTTTTTTAAGTACTCAAGAGTACTGGAGTGCATTGCCATTACCTCCTCCAGGGATCTTCCCTACCCAGGCATTGAACTCACATCTCCTGCATCTCCTGTACTGCAGGTGAATCCTTTACTTGCTTCCCTTATAACTCCGTTGGTAAAGAATCCACCTGGTTCAATTCCTGGGTATGGAAGATCTGCTGGAGAAGGGATAGGCTACCCACTCCAGTATTATTGGGCTTCTCTTATGGCTTAGCTGGTAAAGAATATGCCTGCAATGAGGGAGACCTCAGTTTGATCCCTGGGTTGGGAAGATCTGCTGGAGAAGGGAAAGGCTACCCACTCCAGTATTCTGGCCTGGAGAATTCCTTGGACTGTATAGTCCATGGGGTTGCAAAGAGTCATATGTGGCTGAGTGACTTTCACTTCATTTTTCTTTACTTGCTGAGCTATTGGGGAAGCCCAACAAAAGAATATAAATACAGTATTATTCTATTTATGAAACTGCAAAAGTAAGCAAAATAAAACAACGTACACTTAAAGGATACATTTATATATGAAAAAACTATGAAGAAAAACAATGAATAATACAAAATTTATGGTAATGTTGTATGCTAAGTCACTTCAGTCGTGTCTGACTCTTTGGGACCCTATAGACCGTAGGCTGTCAGGCTCCTCTGTCCATGGGATTCTCCAGATAAGAATACTGGAGTAGGTTGTCATTTCCTCTTCCAGGGTATCTTCCTGACCCATGGATTGAGCTCACGACTCAGTCTTCTGCACTCGGAGGTGGGTTCTTGAATGATGCAAAATTTACAGTAATGCCATAGCTGAAGGTGCAGAAGAGGGATCTTTGGAGAGCGACATCCAGGGATTCTTAGATGTACTAGTTCATCCTATATTTTACTCATTGATGAGTGCATGATTACTTATTTTGTGTTTTTGTTTGTTTGTTTGTTTTTAAGTACTTGCTTATATGAGCATTTCAGTGTGTCTAGGAAACGTTTTACAAAGAAAAGAAGAAGCAAGAATAAGAGGTCACAGAGATGAAGAGAGAACTAAGAAGATAATGAACACACAGAAACAAAATATCTTGTTCTTCTGTTCCAAACTTTAATCAGTCTCTAATCAATGATGTGTCACAGAGAGAAATTAGAATTAGTTTCTGCACATAAAAACTCTTGATCTAGTAGAGGCAAATGCTCATAAACATCCGGTAAAGAAAAAAGCGGTGTCTCTGTGTATCTTCCAACAAAGATTAAAACTGCATATAAATTTTTCATAGGAAAATAAAGTTGACTTTTTCCTTTAAAAAAATTGCATCATAAGCTATTTTTGACTACTCACACACTGGCTTTAACACCTTTCAACCATGGTTACTGTAGATGGTGTAAACACGTTGTGGCTGGTATGCAGAGAAGATATCTTAAAGTATCTAGTTAAAAATAAACTTCTCACACTAAAGTATTAAAAGTTGGTTTCAATATCTTTTTGGATATTTTGTGATCTGACTTTTCAGGGGTCCTTGGGGCTTTTAAAAACTTTTGCTGTTTGAAATGTTATTTACAGGATCCCTAGGGAATTTCACAAGAATAACACTATACCCCTGAAGTTATTTCTTTAATTTAAACCATACCAAGAAATGATTTCTGTCTTTAAAAAACTCACTATCTGTTCTCAAATGTTATGTTAGTTAGACATAAACAGTGTAATATAGGCTTCACAGTATTTACAATTCAGGAAAACTTTTCTTGGAGTAATGTAATATATTTTGATGAATATTCATTGGCACCCATGGCTGATTCATGTGAATGTATGGCAAAAACCACCACAATATTGTAAAGTAATTAGTTTCCAATTAAAATTTAAAAACATTAAAAATATATATAAATAAATAAATTTTAAAAAGTGATTAAATATTAAACAATGTTAGAAAGAACTGGGTTTAGATCAACTTGGAGGAAAAGGTGGCATGATTGGATAACAGATGAGTAAATATTTTAGCTGAGGTCAGAATATTTTCAGGAAGGTCTATAAAAGATAAAAAGAGAGACACAAGATGTAGGGACGGAGATCCATCCCGGGAAGGAAGTCTTAAAAAAAGAGAGAAGTTTCCAAACACCAGGAAACACTCTCTCTGGCAGGTCTGCGGTGAGCCTTGGAATCGTAAAGGGCAAAATAACCGGGAGGAAAAATAAATAAATAATTAAAACCCGCTGTTTACGTACCTAACAGCAAATCCCAGTGGACACACAACGCAGACACACGCATCACCAACTAGCAAGCGGGGGCTGGGCAGGGAGGAGCGGGCTGCATTGTTTTGGGTTAGAACTGAGCCTGAATGCCATGCGGGCAATCTGAGGGAACTAGATTGAGACAGCAACCTAGACCGTGGGATAGCTTCTCCGTGAAAAGCCTTAACCTAAGCCACCCCCAGGCCCACTCACAGAACAAAGGACTGAGCAGAGTAAACGGGCCGCGGACCGGCCCATCCCCAGCAGGAGACAGGCAGGGGAGGGCAGCAAGAGCCAGAAGAGCGGAATCGCGGCCCCAGAGAGGCATTCTATACCAAACCGCAAACAGACCTCGCTGCTAACCAGGACTGCTTGGGACTCTGGAGGGTCGACACCCACCGAGAGGGTCGCAGTCAGAGATCAGCTCTCCAGGGGAGAGCAAGGCACGCCTAGGAAACTGCGCCCATTGTACACCCAGAAAACCGAGCGGCTGGGACGGGGGAAGGGAAAAAGACGTAGCCCCCTACCGTGTTAGCCAAAAACCTGGTCACCGGAGCTGCTCGGATCTGGGAAGGGCCCAAAACCCAGGCTCAACCAAGTCTGCACCTTTGTGAAGTACCTGGGAACCAGAACCTGAGTGGCTTAGACCTGGGAAGTACAAGCAACCCCAGGGGCCGCTTCAGACAGTTCCCGCCAGTGCAACCTAGAGCCTGAGCAGTGTAGACTGGGAAAGCCCACACTGTGAGCAAAGCAAACCCAGAGTGGCCGAAATATTGTCAGCACATGCCAGTTAGATTTGTTTGCACTGTTCCTCCCTCCCCACAGCACGACTGAACAAGTGAGACTAAAAAAAAAAAAAGTGACCACTACGGCCCTCCTTGTGTCAGGGCAGAAACTAGACACTGAAGAGACAAGAAAACAGAAGCTAAAAGAAACAGAAGAAATCACTTTGGAAGTGATAGATGCAACAGATTAAAACCTTGTAATTAGCACCGACTACATAGGAAGGGACCTAGAGACCTTGAGAAGTACAAGCTGGACCAAGGAACTATCTGAAAATGAACTGACCCCACACAGTCCATAACAGCTCCAGAGAAAGTCCAAGATATACTTTTACTAGTATCATTTTTTACATTTTTTACACTTTTTTTTATTATCTTTTTGGTGATTTTTTTAAAATTTTATTTTATTTTATTTTTATTTTTAAGTCCCGTATTACTCCTTCAATTTTCATTTTTATAACCTACTATTACCTTGCAAAAAAAAAACCCTATTTTTATTTTAATTTTATTTTTTTTTCTTTCTTTAAGACATTATTTTTAAAGTAAACTTCATTTATATATATTTTATAATTTATGTGACTTTGGTGGGTTTTTTCTTTCTTTCTTTTTTTCTTTTCTTTTTTCTATCTTTTTCTTTTCTTTTTTTCCCCACTTTTCTTTCTCCTTTTTTAATACAGTATTTTTGAGAACCTAACCTCTACTTTATATTTTTAATCCTTGCTTTTTAGTATTTGTTATCAACTTTATATCTTTAAGAACTCAATCTTCTGCACACATTTTCACATGGGAACTAGATCACTGGCTTGATTTCTCTCTCCCTCTTTTAACTCTCCTTAATGGAGTAGCCATGTTGGTCAAAAAAAGAGTCTGAAAGGCAGTACTTTGATGCAATCTCAAAAATGACAGAATGATCTCTGTTCGTTTCCAAGGCAAACCATTCAATATCACAGTAATCCAAGTCTATGCCCCGACCAGTAATGCCGAAGAAGCTGAAGTTGAACGATTCTATGAAGACCTACAAGACCTTTTAGAACTAACACCCAAAAAAGATGTCCTTTTCATTATAAGGGACTGGAATGCAAAAGTAGGAAGTCAAGAAACACCTGGCATAATAGGCAAATTTGGCCTTGGAGTACACAATGAAGCAGGGCAAAGGCTAATAGAGTTTTGCCAAGAGAACGCACTGGTCATAGCAAACACCCTATTCCAACAACACAAGAGATGACTCTATACGTGGACATCACCAGATGGTCAGCACAAAAATCAGATTGATTATATTCTTTGCAGCCAAAGATGGAAAAACTCTATAGAGTCAGCAAAAACAAGACCGGGAGCAGACTGTGGCCCAGATCATGAACTGCTTATTGCCAAATTCAGACTTAAATTGAAGAAAGTAGGGAAAACCACTAGTCCATTCAAGTATGACCTAGATCAAAACCCTTATGAGTATACAGTAGAAGTGACAAATAGATTTAAGGGACTAGATCTGATACACAGAGTGCCTGATGAACTAAGGACAGAGGTTCGTGACATTGTACAAGGAGACAGGGATCAAGACAATCCCCATGGAAAAGAAATGCAAAAAAGCAAAATGGCTCTCTGAGAAGGCCTCACAGATAGCTGGGAAGAGAAGAGAAGCGAAAAGCAAAGGAGAAAAGGAAAGATATTCCCATCTGAATGCAGAGTTCCAAAGAATCGCAAGGAGAGATAAGAAAGCTTTCCTCAGAGATCAATGCAAAGAAATAGAGGAAAACAACAGATTGGGAAAGACTAGGGATATCTTCAAGAAAATTAGAGATACCAAAGGAATATTTCATGCAAAGATAGGCTCGATAAAGGACAGAAATGGTATGGACCTAACAGAAGCAGAAGATATTAAGAAGAGGTGGCAAGAATACACAGAAGAACTGTACAAAAAAGATCTTCACGACCCAGATAATCACGATGGTGTGATCACTCACCTAGAGCCAGACATCCTGGAATGGGAAGTCAAGTGGGCCTTAGAAAGCATCACTATGAACAAAGCTAGTGGAGGTGATGGAATTCCAGTTGAACTATTTCAAATCCTCAAAGATGATGCAATGAAAGTGCTGCACCTGATATGCCAGCAAATTTGGAAAACTCAGCAGTGGCCACAGGACTGGGACAAGCCAGTTTTCGTTCCAATCCCAAAGACAGGCAATGCCAAAGAATGCTCAAACTACTGCCCAATTGCACTCATCTCACATGCCAGTAAAGTAATGCTCAAAATTCTCCAAGCCAGGCTTCAGGAATACGTGAGCCATGAACTTCCAGATGTTCAAGCTCGTTTTAGAAAAGGCAGAGGAACAAGAGATCACATTGCCAATATCATCGAAAAAGCAAGAGAGTTCCAGGAAAACATCTATTTCTGCTTTATTGTCTATGCCAAAGCCTTTGACTGTGTGGATCACAATAAACTGTGGAAAATTCTGAAAGAGATGGGAAAGCAGACCATCTGACCTGTCTCTTGAGAAACCTGTATGCAGGTCAGGAAGCAACAGTTAGAACTGAACGTGGAACAACAGACTGGTTCCAAATAGGAAAAGGAGTAGGTCAAGGCTGTATACTGTCACCCTGCTTATTTAACTTATATGCAGAGTACATCATGAGAAACACTGGGCCGGAAGAAACGCAAGCTGGAATCAAGATTGTTGGGAGAAATATCAATAACCTCAGACGTGCAGATGACACCACCCTTATGGCAGAAAGTGAAGAAGAACTAAAGAGCCTCTTGATGAAAGTGAAAGAGGAGAGTGAAAAAGCTGGATTAAAGCTCAATGTTCAGAAAACTAAGATCATGGCATCTGGTCCCATTACTTCATGGGAAATAGATGGGGAAACAGTGGAAACAGTGTCAGACTTTATTTTTGGGGGCTCCAAAATCACTGCTGATGGTGATTGCAGCCATGAAATTTAAAGACGCTTCCTCCTTGGAAGGAAGGTTATGGCCAACCTAGATAGCATATTTAAAAGCAGAGACATTACTTTGCCAACAAATGTTCGTCTAGTCAAGGCTATGGTTTTTCCAGTGGTCATGTATGGATGTGAGAGTTGGACGGTGAAGAAAGCTGAGCGCCGCAGAATTGATGCTTTTGAACTGTGGTGTTGGAAAAGACTCTTGAGAGTCCCTTGGACTGCAAGGAGATCCAATCCGTCCATTCTAAAAGAGATCAGTCCTGGGTGTTCATTGGAAGGACTGATGTTGAAGCTGAAACTCCAATACTTGGGCCACCTCATGCCAAGAGTTGACTCATTGGAAAAGACCCTAATGCTGGGTAGGATTGGGGGCAGGAGGAGAAGGGGACGACAGAGGATGAGATGGTTGGATGGCATCACCAACTCGATGGACATGGGTTTGGGTAGACTCCGGGAGTTGGTGATGGACAGAGAGGCCTGGCGTGCTGCAATTCATGGGGTCGCAAAGAGTCGGACACGACTGAGCAACTGAGCCAAACTACCCTCTTCTAGTCTGACAGCACCCTGTATCCTCTTTAGTTTAGCCCTCTCTTCTATATTTCTGCTGCCAACTGCATAACATTGAAGCAGCCAGTCTTATGATAACAACTGCTGGGCTTCCATATTAACAAACAATAAGTCATATTTCAAACAGACATTTATTTTGTTCCAATGTGTTTCAGTTGTATCTAATATGTCAAGAAAACGGTAGATCTCGGGGCTTCCTTGGTGATTCAGTGATAAAGAATCCACCTACCAATGCAGCAAATAAGAGTTCAACCCCTGATCTAGAAAGATCTCACATGCCCAAGTGCCATGGAGGAACTAAACCTGTGAACAACAACTATCGAGCCTGTGCTCTAGAGCCTGGGAACCACAAATACTGAGCCCGTGTGCCATAAGTACTGAAGCCCATACACTCTAGAGCCCATGCTTCACAACCAATAAGAATAGCCACTGCAATGAGAAGCCAATGCACCTCAACAAAGAGTGGCCCTGCTCACCACAACTAGATTAAAACCCATGCAGCAACGAAGATACCACACAGCCAAAAATAAATTAAATAAATAAATAAAATGTTTTATAAAGGAAGACCTAAAAATAGGGAGGAAAGAACCTCTAACAGCAACTTTGTGGAGGGAAGGAAACAGTGTGTCTTTGTCAATCAAAACACCCAACATTCCCTTACTGGCCACACACTCTCTCAGGTGAATTGTCTAGTGGTCTCTGGCATGTGGTCCTACCATCTGGCACACTGACTCAGCCACGCTGGTCATCACTTCATAAACAATGAAATAAATCATTATGTATGTGCTATTAGTTCAGAAAAAGTTCAAAATATGAACTCAGTAACTTCTTATCATATAACTAAGAACTATTGAAGTAACTCATATGAATATTTATGTATAGCACATATAAACAAAGTAAACACTATATTCTTAATGAACATTTATTTGGATCTATATAATACAAATTAAAACCTAAACGTGAATCTAAAGAAATGTTCTTTAAAAATTGTTTCCTGTTGGGACTTCCTTGGTGGTCCAGTGGTTAAGAATCCACCTTCCAATGCAGGGGAGATGAGTTTGATCCCGCTCAGGGAACTAAGATCTCACATACCATGGAGCAACTAAGCCTGCAGGCCACAACTTGAGAGTCCATATGCTTCAAGGATCTTGCACGATACAATGAAGCTCCTGCATGCTGCAACTAATATCTGAATCAGCTAAATAAACAAATATTATTTTTTAAAGAATAGTTGCTTGATAAACACACCTAAAGGTCATTTAATATATTAACTCAGTAAATATTTATTGAGTGGCTATCATATGATGGGCAAAATTTTAGGCATGGGAACTATACTGATGAACTAAGGAAACTAAGTGGCACCCCCATGGAGCTTATATTTTATTAAAGAACTAGACAATATGCAAGTATATAAGTGTTAGTCTAACATATAAGTTAATATCTAGTGATTGATATTATGAAAAGAGAGAGTGCTCTCTATATATGTTTATTTTCAGCAAATGTGTAAGTACCTATTTTAAAAATGCAAACATAAAGACTCTGAGAGTTTAAGCCTTGGAACAAAGATCCTCATTGTTTCTTGTATTTCTTTCTCACTGCCATTCATACAGATCCTTGGAGAGAGCCCTACCTCTCTGGACTAGAAGGTAGCTTATACTCCCGGGGTCTTTCAGCCTTGACTTGGGGTTTAATATCCCCATATCTGGTATATCTCTTCTTTCTCACACAAAGATTGATATTTCCAGTACTAGAGTTTCATGAAAGTGCCTGCATACTACATGACAGCCTATATCCAAGAGTTAATAACTTAGTCTTCAAGAAATGCAAACTTGTCAATTAAATTGCATTTTATATAATTATGTATATCCTACTCAATTTCTCTTATTGATTATTGCAATACCTGTTAAAATTATTTCAACATTTTGTTAAAATGGTAAGGAAAACTTTATTTAAGACTATTGCAATAGGTGTCAAGATAATCACAATAGGGGAGAGAGATTGGCCTCAATTATGAATACAATAAAGATCACTTGGACATTTATAGGCAGAAAGCAGAGTGCAGGGATCAGTGGATTGAAAATTGATAAGAGGAGATATCAATGGTAAGGAGATTCTTACTAAAACTACTTAACAGGTTTCAGGTATGACCTAAATCAAATCCCTTATGATTATACAGTGGGAGTGACAGATTCAAGGGATTAGAACTGATAGACTGAGTGCCTGAAGAACTGTGGGCGAAGGTTTGTAAGATTGTACAGGAGGCTGTGATCAAAACCATCCCCAAGAAAAATAAATGCAAAAAGTGCAAATGGTTGTCTGAGAGGTCTTACAAAGAGCTGAGAAAAGAAGAGAAGCTAAAGCCAAAGGAGAAAAGGAAGGATATATCCATCTGAATGCAGAGTTCCAAAGAATAGCAAGGAGAGATAAGAAAGCCTTCCTAAGTGATCAATGCAAAGAAATAGAGGAAAATAATATAATGGGAAAGACTAGAGATCTCTTCAAGAAAATTAGAGATATCAAGGGAACATTTCATGCAAAGATAGGCACAATAAAAGACAGAAAGAGTAGGGACCTAACAGAAGCAATAAATATTAAGAAGAGGTGGCAAAAATACATAGAATAACTATACAGAAAAGATCTTCACGACCCAGATAACCAGAATGGTGTGATCACTCACCTAGAGCCAGACATCCTGGAGTCTGAAGTCAAGTGGGCCTGAGGAAGCATCACTAGAAACAAAGCTAGTCGAGGTGATGGAAATCCAGCTGAGCTATTTCAAATCCTATAAGATGATGCTGTGAAAACGTTGCACTCAATATGCCAGCAAATTTGGAAAACTCAAGTGGTCACAGGACTGGACAAGGTCAGTTTTCATTCTAATGCCAAAGAAAGGCAATGCCAAAGAATGTTCAAACTACCACACAGTTGCACGCATCTCCTGCTAGCAAAGTAATGCTCAAAATTCTCAAAGTGAGCCTTCAACAAACTACATGAACCAAGAACTTCCAAATGTTCAAGCTGGATTTAGATAAGGCAGAAAACCAGAGGTTAAATTGCCAATATCCATTGAATCATAGAAAAAACAAGAGAATTCCAGGAAAAAAAAAATCTATTTCATTCACTATGCTAAAGCCTTTGACTGTGTGCATTGGAAAAACTGTGGAAAATTTTTAAAGAGATAGAAATACCTGACCACCTTACTGCTTCCTGAGAAATCTGTATGCTGGTCAAGAGGCAACAGTTAGAACCGGACATGGAACAACGAACTGATTCAAAAATGGGAAAGGAGTACATCAAGGCCGTATATCGACACCCTGTCTATTTAACTTATATGCAGAATACATCATGCGAAATGCCAGGCTGGATGAAGCCCAAGCTGGAATCAAGATTGCCCAGAGAAATACCAATAACCACAGATATGCAGATCACACCACCCTTATGGCAGAAAGTGAAGAGGAACTAAAGAGCTTGGCATCTGGTCCCATCACTTCATGGCAAATAGATGGGGAAACAATGGAAACAGTGACAGACTTTATTTTCTTGGGCTCCAAAATCACTTCAGGTGGTGAATGCAGACACGAAATTAAAAGACACTTGCTCCTTGGAAGAAAAGTTATAACAAACCTAGACATCATATTAAAAAGTAGAGACATTGCTTTGTCGACAAGGGTCCCTATAGTCAAAGCTATTGTTTTTCCAGTAGTCATATATAGATGTGAGAGTTGGAACATAAAGAAAGCTGAGCGTGGAAGAATTGATGCTTTTGAACTGTGATGTTGATTAAGACTCTTGTGAATCCCTTGGACTGCAAGGAAATCAAACCAGTCAATCCTAAAGGTAATAAGTCCTGAATATTCATTGGAAGGACTGATGCTGAAGCTGAAACTCCAATGCTTTGGCCACCTGACGAGAAGAACTAATTCGTTGGAAAAGACCCTCATGCTGGGAAAGATTGAAGGCAGGAAGAGAAGGGGCTGACAGAGGATGAGACGGTTGGATGGTATCATCAACTCGATGGGCATGAGTTTGAACAAGCTCTGGGAGTTGGTGATGGACAGGGAAACCTGGTGTCCATGGAGTGGCAAAGGGTCGGACACGACTGAGTGACTGAAAGGAACTGAACAGAATTCTTGATGAAGGCAGGGCACAATGATCAGGTGTTAAAATTAGGAGGAATTTTGCCAAACTGAATTAACAATATTCTTCCTAAAACTTGGCTAGGCAGGCCCAAAAATCAAAGACAAGGACAATCAAAATAGGGCTCAGAAGAGCCTGTCTAAAATTTGATCATGGAGAGTATTTGCCATATGCAATGTGTCCAAGTGTGCTTAGATTTGTGAGCCACATTTGCTCTATCTGAAACAGACAAAGATGAGATGGATTTCTTTTTTTCAAAATGAAATCTGCTTTACAGTTAATTAGAGATTTTTAAAATGAGATCAACAAGCTTTCTAAATTATCAGTTCCTTCCTTTTACTAGATAATTGGTAGTTGTACACTACTCCTCATCATTTTCAGAACATTACTCTAGCCTTCAAAAAGAACAAGCATGTGGTCTTCGAAAAATTGAGCAAAAATTTAAAAAAAAAATACTTATTTTAAATGTCACCATTGTTCTTCTGTGACTTTTGCTTTGTTATAGTAGAAGAGCTGACTGGCTCCTATACAAAAGGGGGAAAAAAAAAAAACAACACTGAGAGACCATTACTTTATCTGTGATAAATATACAATAACTTCTTTAAGATTGACAAAAACAAGTCATTTTTGCTTTTATTTGTTATATGCAACTATATAGTTTGCTAAAATATTTTTGTTTGATGAACATATTTCCATATACTCTATTTCATGGAATTAATGTTCAGAACTTAAGGGCCCATTTAATGGTTTTACTCAATTGTGGTATAACAAAATGAAAACAAATAACATCTTAGCAAATACATATTTTTTTAGTAATTAGTAAAAGTTTATTTTGCATACACCAAAAAGACAGCTTGCAAACCAGAAGCACTCAAACCAAACCATGGAATGAGGTTTGGGGTATATTATTATAAAGCTGCTTATTTAGTAAGAAGGCAGTACTATTTATTCTTTACAGTGGTTGGTGGTGATATTAGAATTTGCAGTGGTTATGTCATGTCAACTTGGGAAGCAGTTTAAGTTGCAAATCTACATTTTATAAGAAAGCACAAGTCATATCTTGAGGACGTGGTTATGAAGAAGAAAAAATAATATAAATAAAACAGTAAATCATGCCTGAACATATCTGCATTGTTAGTTTGGATGCATTTGACATTAACTTGCCTCTATGAAGGAAAATAAAAATTATATTAGAAATTCAGAGAGGAACAAAAGCAGCACATTTTTAAGTGCGTGGGAACACTTTTTCCCAGACTGATTTGGCATCAAAGTAATCTAGACTTATTCAACATCAAAGTAATCTAGATTGCTTTGCCAAATTGAAATTTCTGAACTTTGATATCAGGAAATATTTGTTCAGTAGGTTATTCTATGCAACTAACCAACTCAAATTTAAGAATACCACCTTAGGTAATAAGAAGCCACTGTAGTTTAGATCCTTAGAAAGGATGAAATCAAAAGGCAGGTGCTTTAAATTTCATAGCAGAGCCCTCTATTTCACACATCAGGTACACATTTCTATTCAGAAACTTAGAGAATAGAGTCAGTAAGTTAGAAAAGTTTTATTCCATTTTTTACTGTTATATATATATATATATACTTATATTTATATATATATATATCATTTGATTTGTAAAATGACATATAATGTACATGTTATTTGTAACAGTAATATAGTGATCATCCATAAACTTGCCAAAGATGAACACAATCATAAATATTGTATATGCATGCAAAAAGAAAATACTATTTACTCAAGCTCTATACAAATTTTGTCACTTGTAAATGGACTGGTGTTAGGGAAATAAAATAGTAGTCTTATTCAGGCTTCAGAGGCAAAAATGTAGAGCAGGCCTCTAACCTTGTTTCTAACCTCCTGCCTAAACACTTCACTGACTGTGAGTGACTCTGAGTGACTGCTGTGAGTGCAAGACTTGCAGCACCATAGTTAAGATAGGGGGAAATTTTGAGATTGTTGAGCCCGTGAAGGGGGCCTGGCCAACCAAGCCCCAGGCTTAACAACATTCCAAGTTTTTTAATACAAAGCAAACAGCATTAACATGAAACCAGAGTTGCAATTTGGTCACAGATTAATGATAATTTCAGTTTGCGACTGTTCTAGGTTTATAAATGGGGCCCCAATCTGCAGTCTTTTGAAGATTCACCCATGGAGTGGACACACTTTCTGGGACCTTTTCCCAATGGGGACTCCATATGTGCTGTGACATGGAACTTCTCTGCACTATTTAAGTCTGGATGTTGGTCAAAACCCAATTTAGTGATGTATCCTTTGCTCTTTCTATTTCTCTTTTCTTTTAATGTTAGTATATTGAAAATAATCTAAGTAATTCTCTAATAACTATTTGTATTATTTATTTGTATATAACAAGTGGCTTATTTTGTTAACAAATCCTTTGAACCTGAGATGAAAGTGAAAACTTTTGGCAAAACAACTGGGTCTTTTAAAATTCAATGTTATTTTTCCAAAATTTTGCAGTGTAATATGCAGCAATATTTCATTTTTTTGATATAAATAGTCCACTGTGTGAACAAACCATAATTTAATTAAGCTTTCTCTGGTTATGGGACATTTGTGCTATTTTCAGCCTTTTGCTATTATGAACATCACTATAACAGACATTACATCCACATCTCATGAACTAGTGTTTCTTTTAGACATACACCAAGGAGTGGGAATATAACCACGTTTAACATGTTCAACTGAACAAGATACTAACAAGTGTTTTTGTTTTTTTTTAAGGATTCCCTTTGATTCTTGTTATCTCCAACATTCAACATTATCAGACTGTTTAGTAATTTGCCAGTCATACATACTTTAAATAATGTTTCACTGTGGCCTTAATTTGAATTTCCCTGGAAAATGAGAATGCTTGAATATAAGTGGTTTTTCATATACTGTATTATTTTTTCTTGTTGATTTGTGGCAATTCTTTATATATTCTTCAGACTAAGATATTGCTGTGATTTATGTCAGAGAGTGTTCTGCATATGTTTTCCTCTAGGAGTTTTAAAGCTTTTGGTCTCGCATTTATGTCTTTAATCCATTTTGAGCTTGTTTTTGCATATGAAGTTAAAGAATTATCTAATTTTATTTTTTTACATGGGGTTGTCCAGTTTTTGCAGCACGACTTGTTGAAGAGACTGTCTTTCCTACATTGTGTAGTCTTTCCTCCTTTGTCCAGAGAAAGCAATGGCAACCCACTCCAATACTCTTGCCTGGAAAATCCCATGGATGGAGGAGCCTGGTAGGCTGCAGTCCATGGGTTCCCTAGGAGTAGGACACGACTGAGTGACTTCGCTTTCACTTTTCACTTTCATGCATTGGAGAAAGAAATGGAAACCCACTCCAGTATTCTTGCCTGGAGAATCCCAGGGACAGCAAAGCCTGGTGGGCTGCTGTCTATGGGGTCGCACAAAGTCAGACATGATTGAAGCGACTTAGCAGCAGTAGCAGCAGCAGCCTCCTTTGTCAGAGCTAATTGACCATAGGTCCATGGGTTTATTTCTAGGTTTTCTATCCTGTTTCATTGAGTCATATTTCTATTTTTGTACCAGTACCATGCTGTTTTGGTACTTACAGCTTTGTAATAAAGTCTGAAAGTCAGGGACCCTGATTCCTCCAGCTCCATTTTTCTTTCTCAAGATTGCTTTGGCTATTCAGAGTCTTTTGTGTCTCCACACAAATTTTGAGATATTTTTGTTCTAGTTCCATGAAAAGTGCCATTGGTAATTTGATAAAGATTGCACTGAATCTGTAGGTTGCCTTAGGTAGTAGTTATTTTGACAATATTGATTCTTCCAGTCCATTAACATGGAATATCTTTCCACCTGTTTCCTCTTCTTTGATTTATTTCTTCAACATCTTATAGTTTTCAGAGTAGAGGTCTTTTGTCTATTCAGGAACGCTTAATCCTAGGTGTTTTTGTTTGTTTGTTTGTTTTATGTGATGGCAGATAGAATTGTTTCTTGAATTTCTTTCTGATCTTCATTGTTATTGTATAGAAATGCAACCAATTTCTGTGTATTAATTTTGTAACCTGAAGCATTACTAAATTCATTGATGAGTTCTAGTAGTTTTCTGGTAGTATTTTTAGCATCTTCTATGTGTAATATCATTTTATCTGCAGTGACAGTTTAGCTTCTTCATTTCCAATTTGGATTCCTTCACTTTTTTTCTTCTCTGACTGCTGTAGCTAGGACTTCCAAAACTATGTTGAATGAAAATGGTGAGAGTGGATATCCTTGTCTTGTTCTTGATCTTCGAGGGAATGCTTTCAGCTTTTCATCATTAAGTATGATGTTAGCTGTAGGTTTGTCACATGTAGCCTTTATTATGTTTGGGTGTGTACCCTCTATGTCCAATTTCTGGAGAGCTTTTATCATAAATGAGCTCTGAATTTTGTCAAAGCTTTTTCGCTATCCATTGAGATGATCATATGAGTTTTATTCTTTAATTTGTCAACGTGGTGTATCACACTGATTGATTTGTGGGTGTTGAAAAATGCTTGCATCCCTGGGATGAATCCCACTTGATCATGATGTATAATCTTTTTAATGTATTGTTGGATATCGATTGCTAGTATTTTGTTGAGGATTTTTGCATCTATGTTCATCAGTGATATTGGCCTGTAATTTCTTTTCTTTGTTATCTTTATCTCATTTTTGTATAAGAATGATGGTGGCCTCATAAAGTGAATTTGGAAGTTTTCCTTCCTCTGCAATTTTTGGAACAGTTTCAAAAGGACTAGTGTTAACTCTTCTCTAAATATTTGATAAAATTCACCTGTGAAGGCGTCAGGTCCTGGACTTTTATTTGTTGGGAGGTTTTTAATCACAGTTTCAATTTCAGTGCTTGTGATTGTTCTGTTCATATTTTCTATTTCTTCCTGGTTCACTCTAGGGAGACTATACTAAGAATTTCTCTATTTCTTCCAGGTTGTACATTTTATTGCCTTAAAATTGCTTTTAGTAGTTTCTTATGATCCTTAGTATTTCTGTGGAGTCAACTGTAATTTCTTCATTTCTAATTTAATTGATTTGAGTCCTCTCCCTTTTTTTCTTGATGAGTCTGGCTAAAAGTTTATCAATGTCATTTGTCTTTTCAAAAATCATCTTTTAGTTTCATTGATCTTTGCACTTGTTTTCTTTGTCTCAATTTTATTTATTTCTGCTCTGATCTTTATGACGTTTTTCATTCTACTAACTTTAGGTTGTGTTTGTTCTTCTTTCTCTAGTTGCTTCAGATGTAATGTTAGGTTGTTTATTTGAGATTTTTATTGTTTCTTGAGGTAAGATTGTGTGGGTAAAAATTTCCCTCTCAGAACTTCTTTTGGTGCATCCCATAAGTTTTGGATGATTATGCTTTAGTTTTCATTTGTCTCTAAGTATTTTCAAATTTCCTCTTTGATTTATTTAGTGATCCATTGGTTGTTTAGTAGCATAATTTTTAACTGCCATGTGTTTTTATTTTTTAGTTTTTTTCTCGTAGTTTATTTCTAATCTCATAACACTGTGATTTAAAAAAAAGATGCTTGATGAGATTTTGATTTTCTTCAATTTATCAAGACTCACCTGTGGCCCAGGATGTGGTCAATCCAGGAGAATGTTCCATGTGCACTTGAGAAGAATGTGTAGTCTGCTAATTTTGGATGGAATGCTCTATAAATATCAACTAAGTTCAACTCATATAAAGTGTCATTTAAGGCCCGTGTTTCCTTATTAATTTTCTGTCTGGATGATGTGTCCATCAATGAAAGTGGGGTGTTAAAGTCCCCAAATATTGATGTGTTACTGTTGACTTCTCTCTTTATTATTGTTAATATCTGCCTTACATATTGAGGTGCTCCTATGTTAGGTGCATATATATTATAACTGCTATATATTCTTCTTGGATCGAACCTTTGATCATTAGGTAGTGTCCTTGTCTCTTTTAACAGTCTTTGTTGTAAAGTCTATTTTCTCTAATATGAGCATTGTTACTCTAGATTTCTTATGATTTCCATTTGCAAGGAATACCTTCTCCTATCCCCTTACTTTCAGTCTGTAAGTGTAAGTGTTTCTATAGGTATGAGGTGTGTTTCTTGTAGAAAATATACATATGGATCTTGCTTTTGTATTCACCCAGCCAGTCTATGTATTTTAATTGGTGCATTTAATACATTTACACTTAAGGTGATTATCAATATGTGTGATCTTATTACACTTTTCTTAATTGTTTGGGATTATTTTTTGATAGATCTTTTCCTTCTCTTGTGTTTCCTGCCTAGAGAAATTCCTTTAGCATTTGTTGTAAAGCTGGTTTGCTGGTGCTAAATTCTCTTAAATTTTGCTTGCCTGGAAAGCTTTTGATTTCTCCATCAAATTGGAATGAGAGTCTTGCTGGGTAGAGTATTCTTGGTTGCAGGTTCTTCCCTTTCATCATTTTGAATATATTATGCCATTCCCTTCTGGCTTATAAATTTTCTGTTGAGAAATCAACTAATCACCTTATGGGAGTTCTCTTGTATGTTATTTGTTATTTTCCCTTGTTTCTTTTAATATTTTATCTTTGTCTGTAATTTTCATCATTTTGATTACTATGTGTCTTGGTGTATTCCTCCTTGTGTTTATTCTTCCTAGGACTCTCTGGTCTTTCTGGTCTTGGTTGACTGTTTCCTTTCCCATGTTAGGAAAGTTTTCAGCTATTATCTCTTCAAATATTTTCTCAAGTCCTTTCTCTCTCTCATCCCCTTCTAGGACCCCTATAATGTGTATGTTAGTGTGTTTAATGTTGTCCCAAAGGTCTCTTAGTTTGTCTTCATTTCCTTTCATTCTTTAATCTATATTTTGTATTGTGGCACTGATTTTCACCATTCTGTCCTCCAGGTCACTGATCCATTCTTCTGTCTCGGTTATTCTGCTATTGATTCCTTCTAGTGTATTGTTTGTCTCTGTTTTTGTTTTGTTTTGTTTTAATTAATTAATTTATTTTTTTGTTTACTTCTTGTACGTCTTTGGCAAACATTTCTTGTATTTCTCCATTCCTTTGCCAAGATCCTGAATCATCTTCACTATGATTATTCTGAATTATTTTTCTGGAAGGATGCCTATCTCCAATCCATTTGGTTGTTTTTCTGTGGTTTTATCTTGGCCCTTCATCTCGGATGTAATCATATCCCTTTTTATTTTGATTAGCTTTCTGCGATTGTGGTTTTTGTTATGGAGGCTGAAGAATTGTAGTTCCTCTTGCTTCTTCTGTCTGCACTCTGGTGGATGAGGATAAGAGAGTTGTGCAAGTTTCCTGAAGCGAGGGACTGGCAGTGGGGAGAATCGAGTCTTGTTCTGGTGGGAAGGGCTCTGTTCAGCAAAACTTTAATCCAATTTTCTGCTGATGGGTGGGGCTGTGCTCTCTCCCTGTTTATTGTTTGGTCTGAGGTGATCTAGCTCTGGTGTCTACAGGCCCTATGCTATGGCTAATGGTGACCTCCAAAGAGGGCTCATGCCAAAAGACACCTCCCAGGACTGCTGTTGCCAATGCCTCCATACACACAGTGAGCCACAGTCACAGGTAGGTCTAGTTCAGTATCATGTGAGGTCAATGCTCCTATCCCCTGGGTCCTGGTGCCCAAAGGTTTTGTTTGTGCCCTCCAAGATTGGAGTCTCTGTTTCCCCCTGTTCTGTGGAAACCCTGCAATTAAATCCCACTGGCTTTCAAAGTAAATTCCCCAGGGATTCTTAGTCCCTTTGCTGAATCCCCAGGCTGGGAAGTCTGATGTGGGGCCTAGAACCTTCATAACAGTGAGAGAACTTTTTTGCTATTATTGTTCTCCAGTTTGGAGGTCACCCACCTGGTGGTTATGTGATTTGATGTTATCATGATTGTGCCCACCCCTTCTACCATCTCATTGAGGTTTATCCTTTGTTCTTGGATGTGGGATATCGTTTTTTGGTGGGTTCCAGCATCCTCCTGTAGATGGTTGTTCAATGGTTGTGATTTTGATGCTCTTGTAGGAGAAGACAAGTGTATGTCCCTATACCCCTTCATTTTGAACCTAATCCAGTCCTGAGAATTTTTTTTAATGAAATTAATTCTATACATTTGATACAAAACAGAAAAAGGGATGTTATAGAAAAAAATTATAATCCAGTTATTCCAAATATTATAATATAAGCCATAATATTTAAATTGTGACTTATAATATTTATTACCAATGTCTATTTTGTGCAAAGTTATATCATGATGGCAAAACTAAGGACTTGACAGAATGTCAACACTAAGCAAAGGTAGGCTTTTTTGAAGGTTATATGTACCAAGTTTGCACATGGTGAAAATTAAAGGATATGCACTGATACACTGTGTTGAGGGCTGTTTTTTTTTTTTTTGATTATGTGAACAAACTCTGCTTTTTGTTTATAATTAATGCATATATGTAATTATTTCCTTTTTCTTTCTGAGAAATACAGACATCACCTTTAGTTATTAATACAGAAATCCAGTAGAAAATGTATATGTTTTACTTATTTTAACTTTCATTATATTGCCAATTAAAGAACAAACACAGACAATCACAAAATCTAATGTAAATGTTTCTTAAAACACTCAGTGGCTTTCTTAAGAAAAGTAATATATAGATGTAGTGTTAAGCTAAAAAAGAAGATGAAGATAAAGAAGAAGAGGAGAAGGAGGAAGAGGAGAGGAAGGAGGAAGAAACTTCATTTAATTTTATAAAAAACAGTTTTTCACCTGAATTCCCCGAAACAGAAAGCTCAACTACTAATAGTTCAGTTCAGTTCAGTTCAGTCCCTCAGTCGTGTCGGACTCTTTGCGACCCCATGAACTGCAGGATGCCAGGCCTCCCTGTCCATCACCAGCTCCCTGAGTCCACCCAAACCCATGTCCATCGAGTCTGTGATGCCATCCAGTCATCTCATCCTCTGTCGTCCCTTTCTCTTACTGCCCTCAATCTTTCCAGCATCAAGGACTTTTCCAATGAGTCAACTCTTCGCATGAGGTGGCCAAAGTATTGGAGTTTCAGCTTCAACATCAGTCCTTCCAATGAACACCCAGGACTGATCTCCTTCAGGATGGACTGGTTGGATCTCCTTGCAGTCCAAGGGACTCTCAAGAGTCTTCTCCAGAACCACAGTTCAAAGGCATCAATTCTTCGGTGCTCAGCTTTGTTTATAGTCCAGCTCTCAAATCCATACATGACTAGACGGACATTTGTTGACAAAGTAATGTCTCTGCTTTTTAATATGCTATCTAGGTTGGTCATAACTTTCCTTCCAAGGAGTAAGCATCTTTTAATTTCATGGCTTCAGTCACCATCTGCAGTGATTTTGGAGCCCAGAAAAATAAAGTCAGCCACTGTTCCCACTGTTTCCCCATCTATCTGCCATGAAGAGTAATAATAATTAAAATAATGTGATCCTATTAGTTAATAATAGATTAACAATTATTGGCTGTTAGTTAATAGATTAACTAGATTAGCTATTATCTACTATTAGATAATATAAAAATGATTTTTTGAATGACAATTGACTCACAGGATGAAGGAAGATGGAAGATGGAGATGTATGGAAGAGTTTCATTTGCCTTACTTTCAATTTCACACTCAATGTGCAAAGAGCCAACATTATTTGGAAGTTCATTTTGAGAATTCTGCATCACTAAAGTAGAAGAAATGCATAGCTGATTTACCCATCTGCTTATATTATATTTGGAAAGGGCCATGTTAAGTATTTTGAAATTAAGGCCATTGAAAAACTATCCATCATATTATCAGATTTTTTTTTAATAAATTTATTTATTTTAGTTGGGGGCTAATTACTTTACAATATTGTAATAGTTTTTGCCATACATTGACATGAATCAGCCATGGGTTTACATGTGTTCCCCTTCCTGGACCCCCCATCCACCTCCCTCCCCATCCCATCAGATTTTATATATGTATATTTCCTTTTTATCCTAAAATTCAACATGATTTTTAAAAATTTTATAAGAATGGTTTTGATTTACTGCACTATAAATAAGTTGCTCTTTGTTTACCTATGAGGTGAGATAATTTGCTGAAAAGAGTAGGCTTTCAGGCAATGGAGAACCACATATCTGGATTTTTTTTTTTCTATCTGGCAATACAAATGAACAAGAAAACAAAACAAACAGAAACTCTAAGTTATTTAACATTGTTTTTCTCAGAAGATAGTAACTAGTTTGCAAAGGCTTTTGTTGTGTTTTGCAACAACATTTTTCTTAGTATTCTAAACATTTTTGATCTTCATTTCTATATACCATGAGAGCCCCAGACTTGAACTCAGGAAATCCATGGAGAAGTTTATCTTTTTCTTGTAATCTATATATGTTCCTTATACTCATACTGTTTCCTCTTTTCTTTCTATTTTATTTCACTTTTTTTTAAAACTTCTTATTGGAGTATAGTTAATATACAGTGTTATGTTAGTTTCTGCTGTACAGCAAAGTGAATCAGTTATGCAAAGGCATATATCCAATCTTTTTAGATTCTATTCCCATATAGGTCATTTGAGAATACTGTATTGCATAGAGTTCATGGTGCTATACAGTATGTTCTTATTAGTTATTTGTTTTATGTTTCAATTCAGTTCAGTTGCTCAGTCATGTCGGACACTTTGCGACCCCCATAGACTGCAGCTCACCCAGCTTCCCTGTCTATCACCAATTCCTGGAGTTGCTCAAACTCATATCTATCAAGTCAGTGATGCCATCCAACCATCTCATCCTCTGTCGTCCCCTTCTCCTCCTGCCTTCAATCTTTCCCAGCATCAGGGTCTTTTCCAGTGAGTCAGTTATTTGTATCAGGTGGCCAAAGTATTGGAGCTTCAGCTTCAGTATCAGTCTTTCCAATGAATATTCAGGACTTATTACCTTTAGGATTGACTGGTTTGATCTTCTTTCAGTCCAAGGAACTCACAAGAGTCTTATCCAACATCACACTTCAAAAGCATCAATTCTTCAGCGTTCAGCTCTCTTTATAGTCCAACTCTCACATCCATACATGGTTACTGGAAAAACCATAGCTTTGACTAGACAGACATTTGTCAGCAAAGTAAGGTCTCTGTTTTTAATATGGCTGTCTAGGTTTGGTATAGCTTTTATTCCAAGGAGCAAGAATCTTTAAATTGAATGTCTGCAGTCACCATCTGCAGTGATTTGGGGCCCAAGAAAATAAAGTTTGTCACTGTTCCCACTGTTTCTCCATCTACTTGCCATGAACTGATGGGACTGGATGCCATGATCTTAGTGTTTTGAAAGTTGAAATGACCCAGATTTCCCCACAGCCGTTCCCTCCCATCTGGAAGCTTCCACAAGCCTCTTATCCTTATCCATCAGAGAGCAGACAGAATGAAAATGACTGTGATAGAAAACTAACCAAACTCATCAGATTGATCATTAGCCTTGTCTAACTCAATGAAACTATGAGCCATGCCATGTAGGGCCACCCAAGACGGACAGGTCATAGTGGTGAGTTCTGAAAAAATGTGTTTCACTGGAGAAGGGAATGGGAAACCACTTCAATATTCTTGCCTTGAGAACCCCAGGAACAGTATGAGAAGGCAAAAATATATGACACAGAAAGATGAACTCCCCAGGTCTGTGGGTGCCCCATATGCTACTAGGGAAGGCTGGAGAAATAGCTCCAGAAAGAATGAAGAGACTGAGCCAAAATGCCTACTTGTGGATGTGACTGGTGATGGAAATAAAGTCCAATTTTGTAAAGAACAATGTTGCTTAGGAACCTGAAATGTTAGGTCCTTGAATCAAGGTAAATTGGAAGTGGTCAAACAGGAGATGCCAAGAGTGAACACTGACATTTTAGGAATCAGTGAATTGAAATGGACCAGAATGAGTGAAGTTAATTTTGTGACTCCATGGGCTGTAACATCCAGGTTCCTCTATCCATGGGATACACCAGGCAAGGATACTGGAGTGAGTAGCCATTTCCTTCTCCAGGGGATCTTCCCGACCCAGGGATTGAACCTGGGTCCCTTGCATCTCTCACACTTCAGGCGGATTCTTTACTTTTTGAGCCACCAGGGAAGCCTGAATTTAATTCAGATGACCATCACATCTTTAATTTCTTAAGCTCTCAAATCACTGCAGATGGTGAATGCAGCCATGAAGAAAAGCTGTAACAAACCTAGACAGCATATTCAAAAGCAGAGGCATTACTTCGCTGACAAAGGTCCGTCTAGTCAAAGCTATGGTTTTTCCAGTAGTCACGTATGGATGTGAGAGTTGGACTCTAAGGAAAGCTGAGCACTGAAGAACTGATGCTTTTGAACTGAGGTGTTGTGGAAGACGCTTGAGAGTACCTTGGACTGCATGGAGATCAAACCAGTCAAGCCTAAATAAATCAGTCCTGAATATTCATTGGAGGGACTGATGCTGAAGCTGAAGCTCCAATACTTTGGCCACCTGATGTGAAGAACCGACTCATTGGAAAATACCCTTATGTGGGAAAGATTGAAGGCAGGAGGAGAAGGAGATGAGAGGACGAAATAGTTGGATGGCATCACTGACTCAATGGACATGAGTTTGAGCAAGCTCTGGGAGTTGGTAATGGACAGGGAGGCCTGGCGCGCTGTAGTCCATGGGTCGCAAAGGGTCGGACATGACTAAGAGATTGAACTGCACTGAACTGATCATTACATCTACTACTGTGGGCAAAAATCCCTCAGAAGAGATGGAGTAGCCCTTATAGTCAACAAGAGTCCAAAATGCAGTACTTGGGTGCAGTCTCAAAAAGGACAGAAAGATCTCGACTCATTCCCAAAGTAAACCATTCAATATTACAGTAATCCAAGTTTATGCCCCAACCACTAATGCTGAAGAAGCTGAAGTTGACCAGTTCTATGAAGACCTTCAAGACCTTCTAGAACTAACATCCCATAAAATATGTCTTTTTCATCATATGGGACTAGAAGTTTATGTTTAGTAGTGTGTATATGTCAATCCCAGTCTCCCAATTAATCTCTCACTCTCTTTCCCTGCTTGCTAACCATAAGTTTGTTTTCTACATCTCGTGCCTGACCTCTGGTGGGTGGAGCTAGGTCTTGTCCTCTGGTGGGCAGGGCCATGTCAAGTGTGTTTTGAGGTAGTTGTGAGCTCAGTATGGCTTTAGTCAGCTTTCTTGCTAATGGGTGTGGCTGTTTTCCTGTCTTGCTGTTTTTTTGGCCTGAAGTGTTTCAGCATTGGAGCCTGAAGGCCATTGAGTGGGGTCAGTTTTGATGCCGAAATGTGAGCCTCTTGGGGAGCTCATACTGATTAATATTCCCTGGGGCCTCTTCTGTGAGTGTCTTTGCCACCACAATGAGATACGGCCAACCTCTGTCTCCCTAGGAGACTCTCCAAAACTCTTAGGTGGGTTTATCCCAGGTTCCTATGGAGGTATTACTTTCTGCTGGACCCCAATGCATGTGAGACCCAGTGTACATCCTCCAAGAATGAAATCTCTTTCCTCAACCCTGATGAACTCTTCCACTCAAACCTTGTTGGTCTTCAAGGCTAAACGTTCTACAGGTTCTTCTTCTTGATGCTATACCTTCAGACTGTCTTGGAGGGCTATTTTTATGTGGGAATGTCCCTGTGTACCCTGAGGGGCTTATTTATTTATGTATTTGGTGTGAGAGCTATGTTTAGTATGGATGTCTGCCACATTTTGTCTCAGTGTTTTGCTGACTATTATCATTTTGATAGGAGATTTGACTGGTGTTGTATCAATTTGAGGCTGCCCTGGATATTGAACAGTTCCTCTCCTTCTCACTGTGGTTGTCACTGCCCTGTCAAGAGTGGGGTCTTCTCACTAGTTGTTGGAGTAGAAGCCCCCAGATCTGTTTCTTAGCTGTGTTTCTGACCTGTGGAACAAGGTAGGCATAATTGGAGAATTCCCACTTGGAGAGAAGCTGCTGAGTATTCCACCCCGGAGTTGTTCACCTGTTACTGTGCTCTGTTGTGTCATTTTTCACCTGTTGTGTGAGCTCACAACTTACACTGTTGCTGGCACTGCTCTCAGCCCCACTTTAACCGTGGGTATGCCAGCAACTGGCCCTGGTGTCCCTCAGGCATTGTTATTTCATCAGGCCAATAGCATAGAGTCACTAAAATCAGGTCTCAAGAGTGCAGTAATTATGGATCTGGACAGTGTGGGTGCCATAGAGGAAGCTCAGACTCTGACCTGACCCAATCCCCATGTATGTGTGCTTACAGAGTTCACAGTTGTTCTCAGGCATGGGAGCACTCATTACCCATTCCAATGTTCCAACCAAGACAGTCATAGGGGTTTAATCCACAGTTCACACAGCCATAGGAGAGATTTCAGCTCTTGTTCCTTAGTTGCACAGACCCCTGGGGTTCAGCTTTGGTTTCAGCCCCACCTGTGTGTGGGGGGCATCTACAGACCTCTACTCTCCACCCAAGAAAAAGGAGGCAGAGGTGGCTAATGAAGGGGCACAAGCTTACACTAGTGATGGGAGTAGGCAGAGGTGGCAACCAACTTGGGTGCACATGTCCACCCAGCTGTGAAGGGGAAGAAGTGGAGCCTGGGGGCACATGGGCCCACTTTGGCAGGAGGCCCTCCTAGTTACTGTGGTGGCAGAGTCCAGCACATTGGAAGAGGATGTAATAGCAGCCCTGCCCCTTCACACGTCACTCAAAAATGGCGCTTCATTTCTATGGTGGTCTGGGTTTCCTCCATGAGCATCCTGAGCTGTGCAGCTCTTCATTCTTATTCCCTCCATGCAACCAACAGCAGTTCTCTCCCTGGATCCACTCTCCAAACCCGGTGTTTCAGTGCTTAGCCCCTTGTCAGCACTGGCAGACACTGTCTCAGGTAGGGGAACACAGAGCTGTGGCATGGACCATCTGTGAAGGTCTCACTCGGTCCTGCCTGCCACAGACCTGTTGTTGTGCTCTCCTCTGGGATCTCCAAAGTCCCCTCCTGTCTCAGCTAATCTCTCCTCCAGAGAAGGAACTTCCTTGGGTGTGTAAACCTCTCCTCTCTTCCAGTTCCCCGCCTCACACCACTCCAGGGTTGCAGATCCCATCCAGTTTCCTCTTTTATTCTTTTTCTTTTTCTCTCTTTTGACCTATCCAGTTACACAGGGATCTTTCTTGTCAGTTTAGGTGACCAAGGCCCTCTGCTAGCATTCAGCAGGTGCTCTGTGAGGACTGTTCCATTTGTAGATGTAATCTTGATTCATTTGTTTTGAGAGGTGAACTCCACATCCTCCTACTTCACCATCTTGATTCCTCCTCCATATTGTTTTCTTATATGTAGCAAGGGCATTTCTAGTGAGATCAAATCTAAGAATATTTTCTAAGATTTTGCTATTATATATATATTTTTCATGCTCTCATTATTGATTCTAACATAGTTAATCTTGAATCCATTAGATACCAAGGGTAAAGTGCAATAATTGCTCCAAAATAATCTAAGGAATTTCAAATCAAGTAGAAAAATGTGTACTTTATTTTTAATATTTTGGACCAATATTCTTATCTTGTTTATACAGTTTGATTTGAATAATAAAAAATCAAAGGTTATAGCTACATATGTATAAAGAAGTAAAGAATGAAGTCAGTTTTGGAAACTTCAAGACAAAGGAGTTTTAAAAAATTATCTTGATAACAGTAACAATTGAAATAATGAAAGGAATGTTTTAAGCAAGTATTTAGCTGTTAAGGTTTTTTCTTATGGTGAAGCTGTCAAGTCATAAGTTTCCCTTCATTTTCATAACCTGATAAAAGGAGAAAAAACAAGCAGATTTCAATTATGCATATAAGTTCTTGAAATGCACTGCCAACTTCAGGTGCATGTGTGTACTTACCCAATAAGAGAATATCTGTAGAGAATATCTTCCATTAGAGTTATTCATATCAAATGGTGGCAAAAACAATAGATTTTACTAAGCAATCAAATAAGACACTATATCAAGATTTCCCAACACCATGAAGATTTTGTCCAAGTCTGTAGTTTGGCAAAACAAAAACATTAATACCATCAACACCAATAAGTAGTAAACTTCTTTTTGAAATATGAGTATTATCTTTCCTGTTTACTAAGTCAAGGCATATCCACTGTAAAATATCTAAAGAACTCAGCGAATTAATAAAGAAGAAGCAGACAAGGAGAAATCTAATTAATAATGTTTAGGTAAATTTCACATACCATATTTAAAGTTGCACTTTATTTGTATTTTTCATGTGATATTATAGCATTACAAGGGGTTTTTTCTGTTTGTTTGTTTTGCTTTTTTTTTTTTTTGAGAGAAAAGATATCAAGTATCTTTAAAAAAATATTCTAATGGTTGAACAGTGTCTCTAAGTGTGGCATTTAACTAATTTCTGGTTACTGAACATGTAAATTGTCTCTTTTTTTCTATAATATTAAAAAGCACTGAAGAAATTATCTTTGTATATTTGCTTATAAACACTTCTATCATTTGTTTTTCAGCATATATTCTTAAACTGAAAGATTTATAAAATAAGAAAGGTATATCTTTAAGATTTTTGCTAAATTTCCTTCCAGCAAGACTATACCAGTATATTCTTAAGAAAACTATATCACAGTGTCTTTTTGTTTCCTTACCCCTACCAGCTTTGGTTATTATTAGGAACAAAAACCATAATCTGGTAATTGAAAAATCTGTGTATCTTTAACATATATTTCTTTGCATATTGCCATTTTATGTATAGTCCATTTTTATTTATCATTTTTGAATTATTAACTCCTGTCCTTTCAAGTCTATACTTTCAAAGAATTAAGCAAGTAACATCTGAAGGAGAGGCCTAGTTTTAGAAAAGAGCAGACAGAGCTGCCCCAAACTCATTCTTCATTGTGAATTGTCTGAGTTTGTTCAGGCTATTATAATAAAATACTGTAGACTGGAAGGCTTATAAACAACAAGCATTTATTTGTCACAGTTCTGGATGCTGGGAATTTCAGTATCAAAGTGGTAGATTCAGTGCCTGATGAGGGCTCAGATCCTGGTTCACAGAAATTGCCTTTTGTTGTAACCTCACATGGTAGAGGGGCAAGAGAGTGCTGTCTCTCTGGTTTCTTTTATAAGGTCCTTAATATTGTTCATGAGGGCTCCACTCTCAGGAACTAATTCTTCCTAAAAGTCCCACCTCAAAGTACCATCACACTGAAGATTAGGTTTTCAACATATGAATTTTCATTGGATATAAACATTATATCTGTAATGTGGAAAAATGGTATTTTATCAATCCTGGGTGTTCATTGGAAGGACTGATGTTGAAGCTGAAACTCCAATACTTTGGCCACCTCATGCGAAGAGTTGACTCATTGGAAAAGACCCTAATGCTGGGTAAGATTGGGGGCAGGAGGAGAAGGAGACGACAGAGGATCAGATGGTTGGATGGCATCACTGACTCAATGGACATGGGTTTGGGTAGACTCCAGGAGTTGGTGATGGACAGAGAGACCTGGCGTGCTGCGATTCATGGGGTTGCAAAGAGTTGGACACGACTGAGTGACTGAACTGGACTGAAATAATACTGCCCCTAATCTCTAATTCTATACGTCATAAGAGTTTAAACTCTTCCTTGAGATTACTGTTCAGTGATTTAATGATTCAAGAGTGTTGGCTTGTAACCTCATAAACTGTACCTTAATGATACATCAGGGAAATTAAGGTAATAATTGCAAGGTAGAGTAAGCTTCTATATCTGGTGCTACATAACTCTTCACCATTTTACACTGAGTTGTTGAACTAAAATAAATAAGTAAATAAATAAACACAACAAGAATTAAGAACTGTAATGAGTGATAAAAATAATATAAAATAGCTAAGATTTTTTAAAAAATACAAATAAATCATTTAATTCCCCAAATATAAGGAAAACATAAAATATGAATATTTACAACAATAATAATTACAATCTTACAGCTACATCTTCAAGTCAAAGCTCAGTATGCATATTCTTGTGTTCTTCCTTCTGCATATAATATTTTTATTTGTTCCCAGAAACACTATATAATTTAAGGCCCAGTTTGAGTGTTATCCTTTTCATGAAACTATTTTAGAGATTCCTGTTCCAAAATACCTGTGTACGTTATTAAAATTCATAGTGATTTGTACATGTTTCTAAATGTCTATCTCCCAAATCTCAGTTTCAACCCCCTTGAGAAAGGTCTTTTTACTTACTTTTTTCTCAGTAGGTGTTTCAGATTTTGGTATATTAAATATATGCAATTGAAATGTGTTGAGTAAATGCATTAAACAATGAATTAATTTCAGGAAATCTGGGAACTATTTAAATAGATGCATAATTCAAATTTTCAAAAGAAACATTTGATGTCCACAAATTTCACAGAGTTCTAAAATCAATTGAATATACTGAGATTTTTCCTACTGATATATCATATCAACTCTTAATCTTTTCTTAATTTAGTAATTTGTACAATAATAAATCTATGATTCTATATAAGCAGGTAAAAGGAAGTAGAGAGCCAATTATCTAATTGATTGAATTGGAACACTTTCTCAAAACCTTTTTTTTTCTACTTTTTCATTCTTCTTTATCCAAGTATAAAAAATATTATATTTCATTGGCCTTACAATTCAATTTTATCTTTCTTTGAGTAATCTTGGAAGTAATGCCCAACAATCTTTCCCTATTCTCTTCTATAATTCAATTCAGTCTCCATTTACTGAACTCATCCTCCAAGTGTTGAGCTAGCAGTGGGCATATAGGGAATTATATGGAAATTAACAAGACACAAGCTGTGCTCTCAAGGAACTTATAATCTATTGCAGGAATGAAATGTATATATAGATTACTAGTGGTTTTATAATTATGTAGTGTATCAAATATAATAAATTAAAACATACAATTGAAGAATGTCATAAAGGAGAAAATGAGAAGTGAGAGTTAAAAAAAAATATTAGTATCAAATTTAGATTTTAAACTCCATGAAGTAGAATTCAGATTTTACATTCAGGAACCAGAAAGTATTTAAGAGTACAATAGTTACCAAAACTGGTTTATGTTTTAAAAGTTAACTTTGGTAAAATTGTGAGTAGAATAAATAGTCTCCAGAGTCTGAAGCCCAGAAGAATTGAGAGGTTGTGGCAATAATAACTGATCCATGATTGTCTAGACCTAAATGTAGAACTGATAGAATTTGATGACTAGGTGGATAATAGAATGTTTTTAGACCAAATAACTCAAGTAAATGACAATTATCATTAATCATGATGATAAACAACAGTACCACCTCCCCTCATGACAGTGATAGATAGCTTATGGTGAAGGATGTCAGATTTGTCATCTCTGAAGGAGAAGCTTTAGCTTCAGGACCAGGGACCAAGCTTGATCACTCAAGAGTTTTGTGTAACAGAGTTTTATTAAAGTATTAAAAGGGACAGAGAAAGCTTCTGACACAGACATCAGAAGGGCGACAGAGAGTGCCCCCCTTGCTAGTCTTAGCAAGGGAGTTATATGCTTTTTCAATTGATTATTACAGTAAATTAAAAGAATGTCTCAAGATTGTAAAGGTCTTACCAGACCCACTCCCACACTTTACATTTTTAAGGCAATGGGAATAGAACTAACAATAGAAAAATCTTACCAGATCCACTCCCATAATATATTTTAAGATGACAGGATTAGTCAGAAGGTTCTCAAGGAGAAGCGTGTCCTCAAGCAGGATACATTGTTATATAACAACTCTGTTATTGGTACAGAGTTTAAACTGAGTTGCTTTGTTGTGTAATCATCAGCTCTGGGCTTAAAGAAGAAAAAAAAAAAGTTTGTCCTTTTCTCCACCTTGAGAGCTCCAGATCCCTATCTCCTCCTCGGGGACCTCAGACTTCTTATCAACCTACCTAAGAATTGACTCTCTCAATAGGAAAAATTACCCATGCCAAGAAGATAATAAAAATTTATTTCATGGTTCAGGAACTATGTGATACACTGTGCCTTTCACATGTCCCTGTTTAAGCCATAGCATGAACAAACAGGCCTACAAAGTTCAGGTACAATTATAGAACATATGTCACAGAGCTCTGGTTTGAGTTCCCCAGGTCATACAGCAAATTCCCACTGGCTATCTTTTACATATGGTAGTATATATGTTTCCGTGCTAACTCTCTCCATTTGTCCACCCTCTCCTTCTCTGCCCTCATGTCCATATGTCTGTTCTCTATGTCTGCATCTCCGTCGCTGCCCTGCACATATGTATGCATGAATGTGTGCTAAGTCACTTCAGTCGTGTACGACTCATTGCGACCCTATCTATGAACCATAGCCTACAAGGCTCCTCTGTCTATGGGATTCTCTAAGTAAGAATATTGGAGTGTGCTGCCATTTCCTTCTCCAAGCAATCTTCCCAACCCAGGGATCGAACCCAAGCCTCCTACGAGACCTGCATTGGTAGGTGGGTTCTTTACCACTAGCATTCATGTTGATGTATGGCAGAAACCAACACAGCATTGTAAAACAGTTATCCTTCAATTAAAAATAAAGAAAGAAAGAAAAAAAGAATGCAAAATTTGAGACATACTCTCAGTGGAGAAGAGAAATTGCTTTAAAGGTGTGTTGTCTAGATTAACATAAAATTTAAAAAAAGTATAAAGCCAACTATAAAATAAACAAAAAACAAAAAAACTACAGTTCAATTTTTGGTGAGATGAGTTTGAAACCTGCCTTGACTCCCCTGGTCTTTTCTATCTTAAATAACTTCTTCTTGTCTTTTATTGATTAATTCTTTAAATTTCAACATTCTAGATACATTTAATCAACTCAATCCATCTGCCAAATCCAGAATCCCCTGTTCTTTCATTTCTCCCTCAAAATTTGCCTCAGTCCAAACATTGGCTTGCATGTGGAAAGATTAAATATTT
The DNA here is from genome assembly GCF_054371585.1 of Giraffa tippelskirchi. Taxonomy (NCBI): domain Eukaryota; kingdom Metazoa; phylum Chordata; class Mammalia; order Artiodactyla; family Giraffidae; genus Giraffa; species Giraffa tippelskirchi. The sequence continues at coordinate 69,990,283 of NC_137289.1, forward strand.
CATATATGGATGGTGGTAATATAAACTGTTCTAGTCATTCTGAAAAAAAAAATGTTTGGTTGATTTTTAGACAACTAAACATATACTTAGCATATGAGACAGGTATCTTATTTTTGAGAATTTATTCTAGAGAAACAATAGTTTGTCTGCACAAAAACTTGTTCATAGATGTTTTATTTGTTATAGCTCAAAACTGGGAAAAAAATCAGATATTCTCCAATGAATGAATATTTTAAACAAACTTGGGAGGAATACCATGCAATAGGAATGAACAAAATATTGATATACACAACAATTTGGACAACTCACCTGGGAATTGTGGCAAACAAAAATAGCAAATTTCAAATTATCACAGACTATGTAATTCCATTTATATATATACATGTTAAATGATAAAGTTATGGAAATGGAGAACAAATTAATGGCTTCCAGGGGTTAGGAATGGTGTTGAGTAGGGAAAAGATGTGCCTATAAGAGGGAGCACGAGCACAAGAGAGATCCTTGTGGTGGTGGAATATTTCTATATTTTTATTGTGGTGGTCCTTATTTGAATCCACACGTGTAATGAAGTGGCATAAAACTATATACACAAATTGTACTACTGTCAATTCCCTGGTCTTGATGGTGTCTTATAATTTTGTAAGACGTGATCTTTGGGGAAAATTAAGTGAAGAATATATGGGACCTCTCTGTACTATCTTTGCAATTTTCTGTGAATCTATAATTACTTAAAAATAAAATCTTAAAAAAGTAGTCTTTGTTAAGATTGCTTTTTCCTGAAGGACTGATATCATGGGCATGTAACCTGTGTATACGCATAGGGCCTCACAGAAGCACCCTGAGCCTGCTGTAATGCTTTGCAGTTGCCATTTAAAATTCTTAGCTTTTTAACAAAGGGCCCTCCACATGTTCGTTTTGCACTGTGCTTCACAAATTGTGTATCTGGTACTGATTGCCCTAGTTTGTGCCTGGTATTTGTTTAAGGCAGCATCAAACTTTATTTTTCAAGTCACTCTTAGGGAACTTGACTCATAAGGTAGAATTTTACTAATCATCATTTAAGACAGAAAATTTCCCATTCATGTACTTTCACTGTAAATATCAAAGGGAAGGATGTCATCCTGAGGAAGTGGTCACAGGCCTCAAAGAGACAACTGCACTCAAAATTAAAGCATAATCTGATTTTTATTTAATTAAACAGAAGACAGACGACATAAAGAAGTAACTTTAAGGGTATCTTCCCAATATACGTCACTTTTCAGATGAAACAACAAAAAAGCAGCATATGTAAAGAACACTTTGATCAATGTATTTTTAAAATTTTACTATATTATTTTTCATTGTGAATCTTCATGCAACTCAGGACATCTATCATTTTAATTATAAATGCACCATGCTTTCTGAGTTGGATCAAGGATACTTTCATCTTTCACTGGAAGAACTATTTGAAATGATTGACTATGTTAAAAAGAATGAGGAGAACAAATTAAAATTTGTTTTTTCAGGATAGCATTTAAGAGACTACATTCACACAAGTTTTATGGATATTTGAATTGTTCTTTTGGTAATACTAACTTTGTCTGCATATTAATACACACTTAAAAACCAGAAAAGATTAGTTCATCCTATAGCTTTCCTACTCCAATGGCAAAGATAGTAAGGGGTGGTCCATTTCCTAGTGGTGAAGGAAAGAGATAAGGATAAGAAGTAGGAATGACAAAAAGAAGAGCCTTAAATCTTCTTGCCTGTTCAGTCCCTTCAGTTGTGTCCAACTCTTTGCGACCCTATGGACTGTAGTCTGCCAGGCTCCTCTGCCCATGGGATTCTCCAGGCAAGAATACTGAAGTGGGTTGCCATGCCCTCCTCCAGGGAATCTTCCCAACCTAGGGATCTTCTTTATGCTGACATTATTTTTCTTGCTCCAAATTTAGCATTTGCAAATTCCTTTGGTAATGTTTTTGCCTCCTTTTACTACTCCTTTCTCTGTTTTCTGGTTCTCTCCTTCTTCCTCTCATGCCACCACAGAGAGGCAGATTGTGGTTAATAATAAGTTAATAATAAGAGTGCTATTCACGTTCATGATCATCACATCAACTTCAAAATTCAGATAATCAGAATCCTACTTTGATGTCTGAAAGCTTACTTTCTTCCTCTGTATCTTATGCCCACTTACTCCTTCCACTTCTATATAATATTACTTTAAATGTAAGATTGCTATATAATTAAGATGATCAATTTCCATGAAAACTGCAAAAGAAAGAATTTATCACACATAAGACTATTTGCTTTGCAGTTTAGGAGAATGAGAACTTTTAGAATAATTTATATCCTTTTCAAATGCCTCTATTAATTTGAATATGAACTGATATATGTAAGGATAAAAGATATAGGCAAAGCTACTACAAATGATGGTAGAAATGCTTAATGATGATTTAAATTCCCTATATATATGCATAATTGAATAAAGATAAATTTTGCTATTGCTATTATAATCCAATGTTTTCACAGTTTTTCTTAAGAATTAATATCTCATAACAACTGTATAACACATTTCTGATATCAACGCTTTCCAGAACATGACAAAGAAAATGTCCCAAAGGAAATTTTGCCTGCATATTTCCAGTCATAATATGAACTTTTTAGTCATTAGGCAGATAACATTTCTTCTAAGAAGCTAATTTCTGTGTATTTTATAGTTACAAACAAGTTAAAAGTTGAACAATTCTTTCCATTAAAACAAAGAAGCAAACCAAAAATGAACAAATACACGATCTAAACTTTCCAATGCAATAGATTAAAATTCTCTAGAGTGAAACCTGCTTTGGTATTGCCATAGATATTGTGCTCAGGAGGATTTGGTTGAGGATGGAATTTCCATCTGGAAATTGCCCCTAATGATAATCCTGGATAGTTTCATTTTAATACTCTAGAGACAAGCAAATTCTCCATTTGACTCATTAGGATACAGTTAAGTTTGAACTCTTTCAGAGAATCTCTATAATGAAGCCATGGATTGAATTTCCAAGTCAAGTCTTGGAAATTATGATGAAGTATAAATTCTACATATATAAGGAAAGATTCTATGATTAGTTTTTAAACGCACTTTTAATAGTATTTCCAGGCAGAGTATTATGCATCTCAGTGCTACAGTATGATGTGTCATAGAAAATCACATTGCTTTAATTAAGATCACGTTTTAAGGGAATTCTATCAGTGATAGTTTTTTTGTCTGTTCAACACTTGCATATATATATATATATATATATATATATATATATATATATATATATTTTAAAACCTGACTTTGTTTCTGATTAAAATTAAAATGTAAGTCATTCCTCTATTACTTTATGTAGTGAAAAGGAAAGTAATTGCTCTACAAGACGTCTGAGATTTAAAACTGTGCCACAAACTGACAGATCAAACAATCAAAAAAGCAACTTTTTTGCAACTCTAAGGAAATTACTTCACTGTGAGAATCGTTAGTAAAAGTTTGAAGAATTTTAATTTAGTGTCATATAATAAATCAAGATATGGATGTGACTCTAAACATTTCTACATACACAATTACGTACAGATTTCTTGTAAAACACTCATTATGGTTTCATTGACTTTCAAGTTGTCATATTTAAAGTAGCACATTTTTTTTAGTTTGGCCTAGAAAAGCAGAACAGAAAGTAGAAAATTAGTTTAGTCACATATTTAGAAAAAACTGACAGTTAATTATTTTAAAGTCAGATCACTTAATGGGAAAATGTATATGAATAGCCAAATGGATCATCATATTAATTAAACTGTTGACTAAAAAAAAGAAATGCACAGCATGAGAGTTGAGAACTAAGTTTTATTTGGGGCAATATGAGGACTGCAACCCAGAAGACAACATCTCAGATAGCTCTGAAAAACTGCTGCAAATAGGTAAGAGGGAAAGACAGCATATATGTGATTTTGGCAAAGGGGGAGTACATGCAATCAAGCACATATTTTTTTGTAGAAAGTTTCTGCTGGCCTCATGAAGCTTCTGTTAGTCACGAGAAGAAAAAAAAAAATCACCATGAAGTATTTTAGTGTTTTTCTAGATATGAGGATTTATCTAAAATTGGGCTCATAAAATCAATTCCTGAGAACATCCAAATAACTAAAAACCTGTTCTGCCAGTTTCCCAGATTACAGAGTGCCTCATTCTTGCTTACCACCCTGAACTCCTTCAGAGGATGTTGGAGGTCAGCAGCTGCAGCGGCATGTGATTTAATCCTTGTAGAGGTAGATGACAAGCACCATGGCAAACGTCAATTTCTGGTTCACAATGTATATAATTTGATTTTAACAATAAAAGAAAAGCAGTTGAGTAAAAGTAAGCCAAACTATAACTATCATTAAATTGATTGAGTTATTAATTTGAATCAATTCCTGGGCTCTAGACATATTTTTTTAATAAGTTTATTTTCTATTTTTTAACTTTACAATATTGTATTTGTTTTGCCATATATTGACATGAATCCACCATGGGTGTACATGTTTTCCCCTTCCAGAACCCCCCTCCCACCTCCCTCCCCAGCCCATCCCTCCGGGTCATCCAAGTGCAACAGCCCCGAGCACCCTGTATCATGCATTGAAACTGGACTGGCGATTCGTTTCACAAATGAAAATTTACATGCTTCCATGCCATTCTCCCATATAATTCTGCCCTCATCCTCTCCCATAGAGTCCATAACATTGTTCTATTTATCTGTGTCTCTTTTGATGTCTTGCATACAGGGTTATCTTTACCAATTGACTAAATACCATATAAACGTGTTACTATACTGTATTGGTGTTTTTCTTTCTGGCTTACTTCACTCTGTATAATGGGCTCCAGTTTCATCCATCTCAATAGAACTGATTCAAATGTATTCTTTTTAATGGCTGAGTAATATTCCATTGTGTATATGTACCACTGCTTCCTTATCCATTCGTCTGCTGATGGGCATCTAGGTTGTTTCCATGTCCTGGCTATTATAAACAGTGTTGCGATGAACATTGGGGTACACGTGTCTCTTTCAATTCTGGTTTCCTCAGTGTGTATGCCCAGCAGTGGGATTGTTGGGTCATATGGCAGTTCTATTTCCAGGTTTTTGAGGAATCTCCACACTGTTCTCCATAGTGGCTGTACTAGTTTGCATTCCCACCAACAGTGTAAGAGGGTTCCCTTTTCTCCACACCCTCTCCAGCATTTATTGCTTGTAGACTTTTGGATAGCAGCCATTCTGACTGGTGTGAAATGGTACCTCATTGTGGTTTTGATTTGCATTTCTCTAATAATGAGTGATGTTGAGCATCTTTTCATGTGTTTGTTAGCCATCTGTATGTCTTCTTTGGAGAAATGTCTGTTTAGTTCTTTGGCCCTTTTTTTGCTTGGGTTGTTTATTTTTCTGGAATTCAGCTGCAGGAGTTGCTTGTATATTTTTGAGATTAACTGTTTGTTGCTTCATTTGCTATTATTTTCTCCCATTCTGAAGGCTGTCTTTTCACCTTGTTTACAGTTTCCTTTGTTGTACAAAAGCTTTTAAGTTTAATTAGGTCCCATTTGCTTATTTTTGCTTTTTTCCCCAATATTCTGGGAGGTGGGTCATAGAGGATCCTGCTGTGGTTTATGTTGGACAGTGTTTTGCCTATGTTTACCTCTAGGAGTTTTATAGGTTCTGGTCTTATGTTTAGATCTTTAATCCATTTTGAGTTTATTTTTGTGTATGGTGTTAGAAATTGTTCTAGTTTCATTCTTTTACAAGTGGTTGACCAGTTTTCCTAGCACCACTTGTTAAAGAGTTTGTCTTTTCTCCATTGTATATTCTTGCCTCCTTTGTCAAAGGTAAGGTGTCCATAGGTGAGTGGATTTATGTCTGGGTTTTATATTTTGTTCCATTGATCTATATTTCTGTCCTTGCACCAGTACCATACTGTCTTGATGATTGTGGCTTTGTTAGAAGTCAGGCAGGTTGATTCCTCCAGTTCCATTCTTCTTTCTCAAGGTTGCTTTGGCTTTTTGAGGTTTTTTGTATTTCCATACAAATTGTGAAATTATTTGTTCTAGTTCTCTGAAGAATACTGTTGTTAGCTTGATAGGGATTGCATTGAATCTATAGATTACCTTGGGTAGTATACTCATTTTCACTATATTGATTCTTCCGATCCATGAACACGGTATATTTCTCCGTCTATTTGTGTCCTCTTTGATTTCTTTCACCAGTGTTTTATAGTTTTCTATATATAAGTCTTTTGTTTCTTTAGGTAGTTATATTCCTAAGTATTTTATTCTTTTCGTTGCGATGGTGAATGGAATTATTTGCTTAATTTCTCCTTCTGTTTTCTCATTGTTAGTGTATAGGAATGCAAGGGATTTCTGTGTGTTAATGTTATATCCTGCAACTTTAATATATTCGTTGATTAGCTCTAGTATTTTTCTGGTGGAGTCTTTAGGGTGTTCTATGTAGAGGATCCGGAGAAGGCAATGGCACCCCACTCCAGTACTCTTGCCTGGAAAATCCCGTGGATGGAGGAGCCTGGTAGGCTACAGTCCATGGGGTCACTAACAGTCGGACACGACTGAGTGACTTCACTTTCACTTTTCACTTTCATGCACTGGAGAAGGAAATGGCAACCCACTCCAGTATTCTTGCCTGGAGAATCCCAAGGAGGGCGGAGCCTAGTGGGCTGCCGTCTCTGGGGTCGCACAGAGTCGGACACGACTGAAGCGACTTGGCAGCATGTAGAGGATCATGCCATCTGAAAACAGTGAGAGTTTTACTTCCTCTTTTCCAATCTGGATTCCTTTTATTTCTTTTTCTGCTCTGATTGCTGTCACCAAAACTTCTGAAACTATGTTGAATAGTAGTGGTGAGAGTGGGCACCCTTGTCTTGTTCCTGATTTTAGGGGAAATGCTTTCAGTTTTTCACCATTTAGGATAATGTTCCCTGTGGGTTTGTCATATATAGCTTTTATTATGTTGAGGTATGTTCCTTCTATGCCTGCTTTTTGCAGGGTTTTTATCATAAATGTATGTTGAATTTTGTCAAAGGCTTTCTCTGCATCTATTGAAATATTCATATGGTTTTTATTTTTCAATTTGTTTATGTGGTGTATTACATTGATTGATTTGCAGATATTGAAGAATCCTTGCATTCCTGGGATAAAGCCCACTTGGTCATGATGTATGATCTTTTCAATATGTTGTTGGATTCTGTTTGCTAGGATTTTGTTAAGGATTTTTCCATCTATGTTCATCAGTGATATTGGCCTGTAGATTTCTTTTTTTTTTTGTAGCATCTTTGTCAGGTTTTGGTATTAGGGTGATGGTCACCTCATAGAATGAGTTTGGAAGTTGACCTTCCTCTGCAATTTTCTGGAAGAGTTTGAGTAGGATAGGTGTTAGCTCTTCTCTAAATTTTTGGTAGAATTCAGCTGTGAAGCCATCTGGTCCTGGGCTTTTGTTTGCTGGAAGATTTCTGATTACAGTTTCAATTTATGTGCTTGTGATGGGTCTGTTGAGATTTTCTATTTCTTCCTGGTTCAGTTTTGGGAAGTCGTACTTTTCTAAGAATTTATCCATTTCTTCCAAGTTGTCCAATTTATTTGCATATAGTTGCTGATAATAGCCTTTTATGATCCTTTGTATTTCTGTGTTGTCTGTTGTGATCTCTCCGTTTTCATTTCAAATTTTGTTGATTTGATTCTTCTCCCTTTGTTTCTTGATGAGTCTGGCTAATGGCTTGTCAATTTTCTTTATCTTCTCAAAGAACCTGCTTTTGGCTTTGTTGATTTTTTCTCTGGTCTCATTTTTTTCTTTTGAATTTATTTCTGCCCTAATTTTTAAAATTTCTTTCCTTCTACTAACCCTGGGATTCTTCATTTCTTCCTTTTCTAGTTGCTTTAGGTGCAGAGTTAGGTTATTTATTTGACTTTTTTCTTGTTTCTTGAGGTGAGCCTATATTGCTATGAATCTTCCCTTTAGCACTGCTTTTACCATGTCCCATAGGTTTTGGGTTGTTGTGTTTTCATTTTCATTCATTTCTATGCATATTTTGATTTTTTTTTGATTTCTTTTGTGATTTGTTGGTTATTCAGCAGTGTGCTGTTCAGCCTCCATATGTTGAAATTTTTTTTCTCCTCTAATTGACATCTAATCTTTGACATCTAATCTAGTTTTTCTCCTCTAATTGACATCTAATCTTACTGCATTGTGGTGAGAAAAGATGCTTGGAATGACTTCAAGTTTTTTGAATTTACCAAGGCTAGATTTATGGCCCAGGATGTGATCTATTCTGGAGAAGGTTCCTCGTGTGCTTGAGAAAAAGTTGGAATTCATTGTTTTGGGGTGAAATGACCTATAGATATCAATTAGGTCTAACTGGTCTATTGTATCATTTAAAGTTTGTGTTTCCTTGTTAATTTTCTGTTTAGTTGATCTGTCCATAGTTGTGAGTGGGGTATTAAAGTCCCCCGCTATTATTGTGTTGTTGTTAATTTCCTCTTTCATGCTTGTTAGCATTTGCCTTACATATTGTGGTGCTCCTATGTTGGGTGCATATATATTTATAATTGTTATATCTTCTTCTTGGATTGATCCTTTGATCATTATGTAGTGTCCATCTTTGTCTCTTTTCACCACCTTTGTTTTAAAGTCTATTTTATCTGATATGAGTATTGCTACTCCTGCTTTCTTTTAGTCTCTATTTGCATGAAATATCTTTTTTCCAGCCATTTACTTTCAGTGTGTATGTGTCCCTTGTTTTGAGGTGGGTCTCTTGTAGATAACATATATAGGGGTCTTGTTTTTGTATCCATCCAGCCAGTCTTTGTCTTTTGGTTGGGGCATTCAACCCATTTACATTTAAGGTAATTATTGATAAGTATGATCCCGTTGCCATTTACCTTATTGTTTTGGGTTTGAGATTATACACCCTTTCTGTGTTTCCTGTCTGGAGAAGATCCTTTACCATTTGTTGGAGAGCTGGTTTGGTGGTGCTGAATTCTCTTAGCTTTTGCTTGTCTGTAAAGCTTTTGATTTCTCCTTCGTATTGAATGAGATTCTTACAGGATACAGTAATCTCGGCTGTAGATTATTTTCTTTCATCACTTTCAGTATGTCCTGTCATTCCCTCCTGGCCTGAAGAATTTCTATTGAAAGATCAGCTTTTATCCTTATGGGAATCCCCTTGTGTGTTATTTGTTGTTTTTCCCTTGCTGCTTTTAATATTTGTTCTTTGTGTTTTATCTTTGCTAATTTGATTATTATGTGTCTTGAGGTATTTTGTCTTGGGCTTTTCCTGTTTGGGACTCTCTGGGTTTCTTGGACTTGGGTGATTATTTCCTTCCCCTCTTTAGGGAAGTTTTCAACTATTATCTCCTCAAGTATTTTCTCATGGTCTTTCTTTTTGTCTTCTTTTTCTGGGACTTCTATGATTTGTCTGTTGGTGCGTTTAACATTGTCCCAGAGGTCTCTGAGGTTGTCCTCATTTCTTTTAATTCTTTTTTCTTTTTTCCTCTCTGTTTCATGTATTTCTATAATTCTATCTTCTATCTCACTTATCCTACCTTCTGCCTCGGTTATTCTACTGTTGGTTCCCTCCAGAGTGTTTTTGATCTCATTTATTGCATTATTCATTATATAATGACTCTTTTTTTATTACTTCTAAGTCCTTGTTAAACCTTTCTTGCATCTTCTCGATCCTTGTCTCCAGGTTATTTATCTGTAACTCCAATTTGTTTTCCAGATTTTGGATCATTTTCACTATCATTATTCAGAATTCTTTATCAGGTACATTCCCTATCTCTTCCTCTGTTGTTTGATTTGGAGGGCATGTATCCTGTTCCTTTACCTGCTGGGTATTTCTCTGCCTTTTCATCTTGTTTATATTGCTGTGTTTGGGGTGGCCTTTCTGTTTTCTGGCAGTTTGTGGTTCCTCTTTATGGTGGAGGTTCCTCGCTGTGGGTTAGACATATTTTTATCTAGACTATTTTGTGATGGTATTTACTTTTGGCCTATTCTAACTTATTCCAAAGAAGGGGGCTAGGGCATCAATAGTACAGAAAACAGAAGGAAAAAAAAAAACCTTCCGCTTGTATGAAAACTTCACTGTCTCTGTTTCTAAAGTATAGTCTAATATATTATATTATAAACAGTAAATTTGAACATCAATACCACATGCAAAAATAAACTCAAAATCGATTAAAGAGCTAAATATAAAACAGAAAATGATAAAAATCTTAGATGAAAACATAGGAGGAACATATTTATTTCTATTAGAAGAAACACACTTTGACATAAATTATAGCGATATTTTTGGGGATCTATCTCCTAAAGCAAAGGAAATAAAAGCAAAAATAAATGCATGTGACCTAATTAATCCTAAAATCTTTTGCACATAAAAGGAAATCATTGAGAAAACTAAGACAACTTACCAATTGGGATAAAATATCCATAAATGGTATGTCCAATAAGGGGTTAGTATCCAAAATACATAAACAATTCATTGAGCTCAACACACAAAAACTACCTTATTAAAAAATGAGCAGGAGACCTGAATAGACATTTTTTCCAAAGATGACATACAGATGGTCAACAGGTACTTGAAAATATGCTCAAGCATTGTTAATCATCAGAGACATGCAAATTGAAACTACAATAAGCTATCACCTCACAGCTGTCAGAAAGGCTATCATCAAAAGGACATAAACAACAAATGTTGGAGAGTATGTGGAGAAAAGGGCTTCCTCTTACAATTTACATTTCCTGTTGGTGGAAATGTAAATTGGTGCAGCCATTGTGGAAAATGAAATGGGAGTTTCTCAAGAAACTAAAAAGGGACCTATCATATGACTCACTATTTCCACTCCTGGATATACACATCTGAAAAAAACAAAAACAAGAACTGAAACACTAAACTGAAAGGTTCATGCATCCCAGTGTTCCTAGCAGTGTTATCTACAATACCCCAAATATGGAGGCAACCTAAATGTCTACCATCAGATGAATAGGTAAAGAAGAATTAGTACACATACACACACAGTGGGATACTGCTCAGCTATTAAAAAAAAAAAAAAGAATGAAATTTCGCCATTTGCAACAACCTGGATGGCTTTTGAAGATATGTTAGGTGAGATAAGTCAGACAGAGAAAGACAGATGCTGTATAATACACTTATATGTGGAATGTATATAACAAAAAGAGACTCACAGATATAGAAAACAAGCTAGTGGTTATCACTGAAGAGAAGGAAGGGAGAAGAGACAATTTAGGGGTAAGGAATTAAGAGTTAGAAACTATCATTTATAAAAGAAATAAGCTAAAAGAATATATTGCATAACACGAAGAAGATGGCCAATACTTTATAACAACTATAAATGGAATATAACCTTTAAAAATCACGAATCACTATATTGTACATCTGTAACTTATATAATATTGTACATCAACTCTACCTCAGTAAAAAATCCTAAAAATTCAAACTAGTAATAGACAAAGTTGCCTATAATTCTTTTCAGTTTCCTTTATACTCTTTTTTCTCAATAATATAAACATTGGAGTTGAAACTTTCAGAAGGACAATAAAAAGTATGAAATCTCAACTACAAGTGGGGATTATTCTTTTGAAGATGAAAGTAGTTAATTTTAAGACAAATCAAAGAGATGAAACTGCTGACAGTAATTTACCACAAGCATACTAGTTTCTTTCCCCTCAAGGAAAGAAACAAGATGAAGTTTCCAATATCAATAAGGTGTATAAAATTCATGAATGATAAATGCATAATAAATTATTATATAAACTTGATTAATTTATAAGATAAAACATCCAATTATAACAGCAATAAAATATAACTACTACAATAAAATTTTAAAAATTCAGAAAAGCATACACAGTAGAATATCTAAACATCATTCTGAAAAACAAAACTTTTTGAATTTGTTATATATATAATATATAATTTGATATATTCTTCCAGTTTATTTTGTGTTTTGTTTCTATTTATCAGTAAAAATGTTTATTGGAATCTACCACATGGGCTTCCCTGGTAGCTCAGTTGGTAAAGAACCTGACTGCAATGTAGGAGACCTGGGTTTGATCCCTGGGTCAGGAAGATCCCCTGGAGAAGGAAATGGCAACCCACTCCAGTATTCTTGCCTGGAGAATCCCATGGACAGAGGAACCTGGAGGGGTACAATCAATGGGGTCACAAGAATCGGACACGACTTAGCAACTAAACCACCACCACCAACATGTGCCAGACTCTGAGACACAATATTGAGCAAAAATAGTGTCAGTAACCTGCCTTCACTTTTAGCTTAATTGGAGAGACTGATATCAATCAAATAACTAAAACAACAAATTTAAAGTAGTTTGTACTGGATAAAATATAGGGAAACCGACTAAGAGGCTAGTTGCTGCTCCTGCTGCTGCTGCTAAGTAGTTTCAGTCGTGTCCGACTCTGTGCGACCCCATAGACGGCAGCCCTCCAGGCTCCCCTGCCCCTGGGATTCTCCAGGCAAGAACACTGGAGAGGGTTGCCATTTCCTTCTCCAATGCTTGAAAGTGAAGTCACTCAGTCATGCCCGACTCATAGCGACCCCATGGGCTGCAGCCTACCAGGCTCCTCTGTCCATGGGATTTTTCAGGCAAGAGTACTGGAGTGGGTTGCCATTGCCTTCTCCGAAGAGGCTAGTTGCTGTGGATCTAATGAGAAATGGGTTTAGTTCATGGTCATAGTGGGGCTTTCCAGGTGGCCCTAGTAGTAAAGAACCCCAATGCCAATACAGGTAGATGTAAGAGATGTGGGTTCAATCCCTGAGTCGGGAAGATCTCCTGTAGAAGGAAATGGCAACCCACTCAAGCATTCTCACCTGGAGAATCCCATAGACAGAGGAGCCTGGCGATCCCATAAGGCTGCAAAGTGTCAGACATGTCTGAAGCGACTTAGCATGCATGTTGAAATGAAAAGAGGTGCAGGAATCTATGAGATTTGTGCGCAGCAATATTTATTCACACATTCCAGAAGTATCTGAAGAACTGGGATCATTGTTATCAAACAAATATTACATAATGTCTTAGGATTTTTAAAATTTTCTTTCTTTTTCTTTTTGTTTTTATTCATGTTGAGGTTTGACAGAAAACAGCAAAATTCTGTAAAACAATTATCCTTCAATAAAAGTTTTTTTTTTCCCCTTTTTGAAGTTTTGTCCAATTATACTAGTGCTGACAGGCTCACTCTAATAGAAGTCTTTTAAAGCATTTGTAGCATAAATATCATTTATAGTATGAATCATAACTTTCCATGGATTCACTGCAGAAGTAACCTAATTTAAAATTCTCATTAATTTAGAACTTATCCTATAAAGTTAACCCTCCCCAAATGGGTCTTGGCATGCTTAGTTAAAAAACTAATCATCAATTTGAAAAATGTGAAGACTAAAAATCAAGGTTTATAATTAACAAACATGTTATATAATATTTTTCCGAGTTTGAAATGCATTCTTACTGATGAAACAGTTCAAAAAACAACATGCTTGAGTCAGTAAAGTTAACACTTCAGAAATAAAAATTTTCCTTTCGTCTTTATTCTCTTTTTCTCTGAAACGAAGCATTAAATTATTTTTAAAGAAAACCTGTAACTAAAAATCAATCTTTTTCTGATATTTTATAAGCATTTTACCAAAAAGACACTATAATTGTAACTCAGCAATCATTGAAATGAGTGTTTTCCTTTTAAAAAATGTATTTATCTTTACTTATTTGGTTCCAGCTGAGGCACACAGAATCTTCATTTCTTATTGCAGCATTCGAATGCTGCATGCATTCAAATTCCTAGTTTGCATGTGGGATCTAGTTCCTTGACCAGGGATTGAACCTGGGCCCCCCAAACTGGGAGAGCAAAGCCCAAACTACTGGACTACTAGGGAAATCCCAAGAGTACATTCCTTATATATTCGAAAAGTGCATTTTGAATAAAAACCTGCTTCAGTAAAAATAATCAATGAATTTTCAAAGTTTTTCCTCAATAAATTTGAAAAATAAATGTGCTCAGGAAATTAAATTTCTTGGAATTCTCCTCTAATGTTATATATTTGTAGTGGTTTTATTCCAACATGGATGTAGTTATTCTCACCTTCTAGAGTGAGAAAATGGCAGCAATTTTTTTTCTAATTATCTAGATATGATATGACAAATACTTCTTAAAATAAATTATCATAAAATTATTGATTTTATCATAGAAAATATTATCATCATAGATAATTTGATTAACAATGTAATTAAGTTTTTCACTAGGAAAAAATCATCCTAAATCTAGCCAAGGCTATGGTTTTTCCAGTGGTCCTGTATGGATGTGAGAGTTGGACTATAAAGAAAGCTGAGCGCTGAAGAATTGATGCTTTTGAACTGTGGTGTTGGAGAAGACTCTTAAGAGTCCCTTGGACTGCAAGGAGATCCAACCAGCCCATCCTAAAGGAGATCAGTCCTGGGTGTTCATTGGAAGGACTGATGTTGAAGCTGAAACTCCAATACTTTGGCCACCTGATGCGAAGAGCTGACTCATTGGAAAAGACCCTGATGCTGGGAAAGATTGAGGGCAGGAGGAGAAGCGGATGACAGAGGATGAGATGGCTGGATGGCATCATCGACTCGATGGGCATGGGTTTTGGTAGACTCCAGGAGTTGGTGATGGACAGTGAGGCCTGGTGTGCTGCAGTTCATGGGATCGCAAAGAGTCGGACATGACTGAGCAACTGAACTGAACTGAGCTGAAATATTGAAATATTTTTTAAAACAGAATCTATGCAAGGTATACTGAAGCAGCCCTTGATTTCTCTTGTCCCTACCAATCCAAAAAAGAAATTTATATTTCCTTCTGAATTGTTTATCTATAACATGACACAAAGAGGTAGGAACTGGCATGCGTATCCCTAGGTGGTGGTTAAGTTTAGTCGTTGAGTTCTGTCCTACTCTTGCAACCCCATGGGCTGTAGCCTGTCAGTCTCCTCTGTCCATGGGATTTCCCAAGCAAGAATACTGGAGTAGGTAGCCATTCCCTTCTCCTGGGGATCTTCCTGATTTAGAGGTCAAACCTGCATCTCCTGATTGCAGGTGGTCTCCAGCATTGCAGGCAGATTATTTACCACTGAGGTACCAAGGAAGCCCACCCTAGAGAGAGCTTTAAATTATAAAATCAGTATTTCTGTCATTAGTTTGATCACAAACTGAAAGTGAACAGCAAATATGTTCTGGCCATTAAAGGCCCATTGCAGGCACAAATTTGTTTAGGGAGGAAAAGTGTAATTCAATCAAAATGCAATTACTTTAAAAAGAAGTGTTCTAATTCAATCAAATAACTAGTTACTAAGGATGTTTTAAAGAATAACATTAAGCAATGTTTTCAAACTGGTTAATGTAGTGAATATAGACATTTACATCCCTTTGGCAATAGCAATGATAGATATTTGCATTTCTAATTGAGAATTTGGTGGCTGTCAAGAGATTTATTTACTTCATCTCTGAACTGGAAAGAAAAAGTAAATTTGCATTGCTATGTGGCTATGTGTCACTAGAAAAGACTAGTGGAATCAGAACATTACCTGTGGAAGTATTAACTTGTCATCTGTTTTACAGCTCAGGAGAAAAAAAAAAAGAACACAACCCTTATAATTATTTGGAAATTATTTACTTTTGAACTTTAATTTAGTGATAAAATTAAAGATAATGATATCCTTTTAGATTTTTTAAACTGCACCATGTGCCATAAAGCAATAAAACATGCTATTAAATATTGGTTAGGACAGGGAAAATGCATTCAATAAAGACTTGAAATTCCTCTGTAGCTACATTAAATGAAATTTAAACAAAAATAAAAAGGTATAGAAACTTAATGAAGTAGGTAATAAAATTGCACAGAGACAAGTTTTCTATGCTTAATGAGTCAATTTTTTTAATATGTGCCCAAATACGAAATGTATTTTATAGTAACCTTTTTTTAAAGTATGATGAATTGAATGCTAAATGCACATGCTTCATAAATATACTTGATTATAAGCGTTGAAGCCATGTTTGTCTTAAATCCAATTAGAAAGTTACAGCAAAAGATTTTAAGTCTTACCTGTATGATGATAGTTCCCTCTGGGAAAAGGAAATATTATATATAGATAACTAAGAGCTGGGGATGAGAAGTAAAGGTGTTCTAGTAAAAAGATAGTTTCCTTCTCTCGGTCTTCATTTTTTTTAATACTACACTTCCTTAGAGGTAATCTTTCATTGCAGACTGAAGTAGATGACAAATTGCTAGCATGAAAGTATGAAAGTGAAAGTTGCACAGTTCCCTCTGATTCTTTGTGACCCCATGGACTATACAGTCTATGGAATTCTCCAGGCCAGAACACTGGATTGGGACTGGAGTGGGTAGCTTTTCCCTTCTCCAGGGGATCTTTCCAAACCAGGAATCAAACCTAGGTCTCCCGCATTGCAGGTGGATTTTTTACCAGCTGAGCCACCACTACATGAGTACTGAATATGGATCATTTCCTGCCTTCAATTAAATCCCCCTCTTTACTCTGCTAAATTATTTGAAATTCCCACATTCTATTTTAGATTAAAGTTCTCTGTTTCTAGCAGGCAGCTGATGAAATGTATTTATGTTTCTTCAGTGAGAAAACACATTAATCCACCAGTAATCCTTAACTTATAACTTAGATTGACTTATCAAATTACAATATTTAATAAAGAACTGTGTCCTGAGGTAAGTAGGATCAAATCAGGTGGTGGAAGAGAAGAAACTAACTAAAAGCCATTATTTCAAGTCTTTATTGACATATTGTGACTTAAGGACAGATCAAGATGACTGTTCTATGAGGAGTAACAACATTAAAAAATCCCTAGACTAAGAAGGATTGTAGTTCAGTTCTGTTTTGAGAACGATTTATTGATCAAATTCGCAGAAGGAATGGGGGAAATAAGGCTGTGGTAATCATATGGCAGGACATAGGTATTGCAAGACTGGAATTTTAGCTTAGCAGTCATTAGTTGGTCAATTTGGTTTAGCAAGGCAGGTGGGGAGGAATGGCTGGAGCTAAGGTGAGACATGTTTAGTTCTGCATCAACTTTCACAAAGGCAAGGCAAGTAGAATTTGTTTATTACTGTCTTCTCAAGACACTAAGAGTGAAATGTGGCATTTGCAAATTTGAAATCAGCATGAAGATATTGGATGCCTAGGGTGATGGCTGTATATGAAGTGCCTAGAGATAGAAAACGACAAAGAGAAACATAGGGAAGCAAAAGACACAGACCAAATACAAATTTCATTCTGGGTACCTTTTGCTGCTTAAACAGTTATGTTTTTTCTCCTTCCCCCTTTGCATTAACTGTTTTGCAAAATCTATGAATGATTCTAAAGCGGGCATTTGAACATGTCTAAACTATAGCCACTCCCTGGTGGCTCAGAGGTTAAAGCGTCTGCCTGCAATGAGGGAGACCCAGATTCGATCCCTGCGTAGGGAAGATCCACTGGAGAAGGAAATGGCAACCTACTCCAGCATTCTTGCCTGGAGAATCCCACGGAGGGAGGAGCCTGGTAGGCTACAGCCAATGGGGTCGCAAAGAGTCGGACATGACAGATCGACTTCACTTTCACTTTCAAACTAGAGCCACAGTTAGTATTTTAGAATGGCTTCTTGTCCAAGAGAATGGCATTTAGGCATGTGCTTTGCTGCATTCCTTCTTTAACATTTCGATCATCAGTCAATGGCTTTATCACAAATGCTAGTACTAGACACTGAGGAGTTAACAAAGAACTTGGATCTGTTCTTTACTTTGATGGGAAGAAAAGATGAGACCTCTAATCTGGCCTTTCCATATCTCAGATACCTTAGGGATGGTTTGGTTTAGGCTTCTGTCACATATATTGCCACCAAGGTTCAGTAGAATTTTTTTCTTCAGTACTTTAAGGTTAAAGCCTGTAGCAACTTCTATTCAGTTGTCACCTTTGCTATGTTCCTTAGTGCCCTCGTTTATTCATCCTTTACTACTCCTGGACTGTTTCTGAGTAAGAGAAAATGCCCCAAGGGTACACACACACATACTAGCAAGACACTAGGCTATGTGTAGTATCCTTTTTTATTTTCCTCTTAAATGTTTAAATATAATAATAAGGGTTAGGTAAGTTCACTGAACCATGACTGCTGTTCACAACAGCAGACACTGTCCACAGGCTCTAATTCTCTGGCAGTGATCATCTGAACAGATCTTCCCAAAGATAATTAAAATTAAAGATATTTCTTGTTAAACCTCCATTATTTACTTAATTATTCACTAATGTTATTAAATGGTCCCTGAAAAGAGGTTGAGGAACCGTTTGCAGTGTTTTGGACTATTGTACTATTACCCGCTCACTCAGAAATGGTGTTTTCCTCTTTGAGCTTGAGTAGTTTAAATGAATTTGAGGTATTTTTTTAAATTATTGCACCTATTAAAAACCTTTCTGAGTATGGACTAGAACAAAATGTAAACCATGAGTTCATTATAACAGCATTAGTGGAGCTACTTTAAGATTAGAGAGGAAATAGCCAAAAAAATTCATTGATTTATAAGTCCCACAAATTTAAATAATACAGTTCTAATCAAATAAATGTTAAACTCAAATGAATGTTCCACTCAAATAAATGTTAACCTTGTAGCCGTTTAAACTCATTATTGTTGCTCAATAGGCAGAGTTGATAAATCCTGAGAAATGCATACACTTTTCCCAAGCTACTTCATGCTCCCATGGAATAATCTGATATAGTTTAACCTTGTACATTCACTTTTCAAATACTAAATTTATCAAACTAGATTTTTATGATAGCTTTAAATATATCATATTGGAGAAAGAGAGAATTTATTTTCATTTAAATCATGAAATTGGAACATATGCTATCAGAATTAGACTATGTTATAACTCTGAACTGATTTAAAGCATATATTTTGCTGTGGCATTGTTGTCAAGTCACTAAGTCATGTCTGAGTCTTTTGTGACCTCAAGAACTGTAGCCTGCCAGACTCCTCTGTCCAAGGGATCGCCCAGGCAAGAATACTAGAGTGGGTTGCCATTTCCTTCTCCAGGGGATCTTTCCAACCCAGGGATTGAACTCATGTCTCCTGTACTGGCAAGCATTTTTTTTTTTTTACTGCTGAGCCACCAAAGCCTTTACTGTGGTGTGCAAAGAAACAAAACTTTTCAATGATACTTTTTAAAAAAATCATGAAACTGGAAGGATAATGTGACCAGGCGATGATGGTATATGACAAGTGTTCAATGCAAAGCATAAGCTTGGGTCAGGAAATCTACTACTATTTGCTGGAAAGAAAGACTGTGGGAAACTAGAATAATCTGAAGATAGACACAATCAGATAATGAAATAGTGCTGGTTATCCATTTTATCCACACTCCTGCCAGGCCTAGCTGATACTAGCATGAGCTGAATGCTTACCAAATCTATGAAAGGAGCCCTTGCAATAAAGAACCTACCTGAGATCTGCACCAGACATAGGCAGCTGGTGGGACATTGTGGATTGCTTGCATTCTCTAATTCTCGGCCTTCTCAGAATTATACATATAAAATTATTATCTTAATAGCAATCAGCAACACCCTTATTCTTTTAGCACCAAATCCACCAGCTTATGAATATCTGAGCCTTTACAGTTTCTGCCACCCTTTCTTCATATTCCTTTGAGATGTGTGCTTTTTTGGATGATAGTTCAGCTCAGTTGCTCAGTCGTGTCCTACTCTTTGTGACCCCATGAATCGCAACACGCCAGGCCTCCCTGTCCATCACCAACTCCCGGAGTCTACCTAAACTCATGTCCTTCGAGTTGGTGATGCCATCCAGCCATCTCATCCTCTGTCATCCCCTTCTCCTCCTGCCCCCAATCCTTCCCAGCATTAGGGTCTTTTCCAATGAGTCAAATCTTTGCATCAGGTGGCCAAAATATTGGAGTTTCAGCTTCAATATCAGTCATACCAATGAACACCCAGGACTGATCTCCTTTATGATGGGCTGGTTGGATCTCCTTGCAGTCCAAGGGACTCTCAAGAGTCTTCTCCAACACCACAGTTCAAAAGCATCAATTCTTCAGTGCTCAGCTTTCTTTATAGTCCAACTCTTACATACATACATGATTACTGGAAAAACCATAGCCTTGATTAGATGGACCTTTGTTGGCAAAGTAATGTCTCCACTTTTTAATATGCTGTCTAGTTTGGTCATAACTTTCCATCCAAGGAGTAAGTGGATGATAGGATTGGATGATAGGAACTTTATAAATCCTCCTCTTTCATTTCCGGAGTAGAGTTGCAGCAAAAATCTAACTCAATGTAGTACCTCTTCCATTTCCTGTTAAATTTAAGATGCTAAATTCAGTTTATACAGGAGATCCTGACTTATTTCCTGGGTTGGGAAGATCCCCTTGAGAAGGAAATAGCAACCCACTCCAGTATTCTTGCCTGGGAAATCCCATGGAGAGAGGAGCCTGACAGGCTACATGCCCTGGGGTTGCAAGAGTCAGACCCAACTTAACGACTAAACCAGTAAATTCAGTTTACATCTCAATTTGACATCATTTTCTATGTTACCGCCTCCAGTCCAATACCAACATGACAAACTCAGGGCCACTCAAACAGGGAAGCAAATTGGCAAAATTTCATCACATTATTGTTCAAATCTGGACCCTGCCACTCACTAGGTATGTGAGCCTGGGAAAAATAATTTCAGTTCTTTTCAGACTTAGCTTCCTTGTCTATAAACTGGACATGATAGAATTTAAGTTTCCTTCCAAGTATAGCATTCTCAAAGTGTAAGTATTTTAAATTACCTTAGAAAATTGAAAATACCAAATTAATAATCTACATGGCAAACATAAAATATCATAGAGACTAAGACAGGTCAAGATGTTCCTCAGTATTTAGCACTTTAGTAAATATAATAGTTCAGAAAAATGAAAGAATATCAGCAACTATATTGATAAGATGGGCTTCTAGAGGTGTAAAATAAACTCGGTTATGAAAGAACCTATAATATTTGGATTAACTGAAAGCAAGAAGGAAGTTCTAAGTGGAGTGAAACAAAAGCGTGGGTAGGAATAAACATAATATATTGTATAGAACATAATATAACAACAAACTGTGGAAAATACTTAAAGAGATGAGAATATCAGACCATCTGACTTATAAAGAAAGCTGAGCACTGAAGAATTGATGCTTTTGAACTGTGGTATTGGAGAAGACTCTTGCGAGTCCCTTGGATTCCAACCAGTCCATCCTAAAGGAGATCTCCTTTAAAAGGCTCTCATACTATCTACCTGCCATAAATAATCAAGACCAGGTACCAGACAACTAGGAGGGCTCTGTATGCCCCACAGCCTGCTGAAATTATTCGGATGAGCCAATCCTAAACTTGCCCACACTTCCTCATCCATTTCTTATTGTGGAAACAATAGTAATGGCTCTTCCCCAAAGTTCTTCCTTCTCACTCTGTTTCCTGATCTGCTGCATGCTTCCCTGTGGGCATCCTGCATGGCATGCCTCCAACTCTTGGAAACTGTAATAAATTATCTCTTCAACGGTAATCACCTCTTGGACTCTTGACCCTACTATACCCTCCTCTGTCCATGGGATTTTTCAGGCAAGAATACAAAAGTGGGTTGTAATTTCCTCCTCCAGGGGATCTTCTTGACCCAGGGATTGAAGTAGAGTCTCCTGTGTCTCCTGCATTGCAGGCAGATTCTTTACCCACTGAGCTATCAAGGAAGCCCCCAAAGTTTCTATTAATGCACTGTATTTTAAAACAAGAAGTTGGCATATATACATATATATGCATATATAAATAAATTTACCACATATGGATAGTTTTTTAATTTTACTTTTTTTATTGAAATATAGTTGATTTGCAATATTATGTTAATTTCAGGCATATATCTTGGTGATTCAGTATTTTTGCAGTTTATATTCCATTATAGGTTACTACAAGGTAATGGTAATAATTTCTCATGCTGTACAGTGTATATGTGTGTGTTAGTCACTCAGTCGTGTCTGACTTTTTGTGACCCCACGAACTGTAGCCCGCCAGACTTCTATGTCCATGGGATTCTCCAGGCAAGAATACTGGAGTGGATTGCCATTCCCTTCCCCAGAGGATCTTCCTGACCCAGGGATCAAACCCTGGTCTCCTCCATTGCAGGCAGATTCTTTACCATTTGAGCTACAGGGAAGTCCGCACAGTGTATAGTTGTTGTTTATCTATTTTATACATACTACTTTGTAACTGTTAATTCCCATATCCCTAATTTGTTCCTCCTCCTTTCACTCTCCCTTTGGTAACCAAAATTTTTCTTCTTTATGAGTCAGTTTTGCACACACACTCATATGTATTATTTTTCAGATTGCAAATCTAATTCAAATAATACATCATTCGTTTTTCTCTGTTTGACTTATTTAACTAAGAATAATGTTTCTAGGTCTACCCACATTGCTACAAATGGAAGAATTCCATTCTTTTTATGGCTGAGTAATATTCCATTGTATACGTATATCTATATACAACACTTCTTAATTCAGTCATCCATTGATGGGCATTTGGGTTGCTTCCAAGTCCTAGCTAGTATAAATCAGTTCAATTCAGGAGATCAGCCATGTCTGACTCTTTGTGATCCCATGGACTGCAGCATACCAGGCTTCCCTGTCTATCACCAACTCCCAAAGCTTACTCAAACTCATGTGCATTGAGTCGGTGATGCCAATCAACCATCTCATCCTCTGTCAACCCCTTTTCCTCCCACCTTCAATCTTTCCCAGCATCAGGGTCTTTTCCAATGAGTCAGTTCTTCACAACAGGCAGCAAGAGTAATGGGGTTTCAGCTTCAGAATCAGTCGTTCCAATGAATATTCAGGGCTAATTTCCTGTAGGATTGACTTGCTGGATCTCCTTGCAGTCCAAGGGACTCTCAAGAGTCTTCTCCAATGTCACAATTCAAAAGCATAAATTCTTCGGCACTCAGCTTTCTTTATAGTCCAGCTCTCACTTCCATACATGACTACTGGAAACAGCTTTGACTAGATGGACCTTTGTTGGCAAAGTAATGGCTCTGCTTTTTAATATGCTGTCTAGGTTGGTCGTAACCTTTCTTTCAAGAAGCAAGTCTTTTAATTTCATGACTACAGATACCATATGCAGTGATTTTGGAGTCCAAAAAATAATCTCTCACTGTTTCCATTGTTTCCCCATCTACTTGCCATGAAGTGATGGGACCAGATGCCATGATCTTAGTTTTCTAAATGTTGAGTTTTAAGCCAACTTTTTGACTCTGCTCTTTCAATTTCTTCAAGAGGCTCTTTAGTTCTTCTTTGCTTACTGCCATAAGGGTGGTGTAATCTGCATATCTGAGGTTATTGATATTTCTCCTGGCAATCTTGGTTCCAGCTTGTGCTTCATCCAGCCCAATGTTTCGCATTATGCATTCTGCATATAAGTTAAATAAGCAATGTGACAGTATACAGCTTTGACATACTCCTTGCCCAATTTAGAACCAGTCTGCTGTTCCATGTCCAGTTCTAACTGTTGCCTCTTGACCTGCATACAGATTTCTCAAGACACAGGTAAGGTCGTCTCATATTCCCATCTCTTTAAGAATTTTCCACAACTTGTTGTGATCTACACAGTCAAAGGCTTTGGCATAGTCAATAAAGGAGAAATAGATATTTTTCTGGAACTCTTGTTTTTTCAATGATCCAACAGAGGTTGACAATTTGATCTCTGGTTCCTCTGCCTTTTCTAAAACCAGCTTGAACATCTGGAAATTCACAGTTCATATACTCCTGAAGCCTGGCTTGGAGAATTTTGAGCTTTACTTTGCTAGCATGTGAGATGAGTGCCATTGTGAGGTAGTTTGAACATTCTTTGGCATTGCCTCCTTTGGGATTGGAATGAAAACTGACCTTTTCCAGTCCTGTGGACACTGCTGAGTTTTCCAAATGTGCTGGTATATTGAGTGCAGCACTTTCATATCATCATCTTTTAGGATTTAAAATAGCTCACCTCGAATGTCATCACCTCTACTAGCTTTGCTTGTAGTGATGCTTCCTAAGGTCCACTTGATTTTGCATTCCAGGATGCCTGGGTCTAAGTGAGTGATTACACCATTATGGTTATTTGGGTCATGAAAATCTTTTTTGTATAGTTCTTCAGTGTATTGTTGCCACGTTTTCTTAATATCTTCTGCTTGTCTTAGGTTCGTACCATTTCTGTCCTTAATTGTGGCCATCTTTGCACAAAATGTTCCCTTAATATTTCTAATTTTCTGGAAGAGATCTCTAGTCTTTCCCATTCTGTTCTTTTCCTCTATTTCTTTGCATTGATCACTGAGGAAGACTTTCTTATCTCTCTTTGCTCTTCTTTGGAACTCTGCATTCAAATGGGCATATCTTTCCTTTTCTCCTTTGCCTTTATCTTCTCTTCTTTTATCAGATATTTGTAAGACCTACTCAGACAATCATTTTGCCTTTTTGCATTTCTTTTTCTTGGGGTTGCTCTTAATCACTGCCTCCTGTACCATGTCATGAACCTCTGTCCATAGTTCTTCAGGCACTTTATGAGATCTAGTCCCTCTAATCTGTTTGACACTTCCACTGTATAATCCTAAGGGATTTGATTTAGGTCATACCTGAATGGTCTAGTGGTTTTCCCTACTTTCTTCAACTTAAGTCTGAATTTGCCAATAAGGAGTTCATGATCTGAGCCACAGTCAGCCTCTGATCTTGTTTTTGCTGACTGTATAGAGCTTCTACATCTTTGGCTGCAAAGAATATATTCGGTCTGATTTCAGTATTGACCATCTGGTGATGTCCATGTGTAGAGTCTTCTCTTGTGTTGTTTGAAGAAAGTTTTTGCTTTCACCAGTGTATTCTCTTGCAAAACTCTATTAGCCTTTGTCCTGCTTTATTTGTACTCCAAGGCCAAATTTGCCTGTAAAAAGCTATTGTAAGTAGAACTACAAGAAATGTTGGGGTGCATGTGTTGCTTCAAATTAGAGTTTTCCCCAGATATATGCCTAGGAGTAGGATTGCTGCATCATATGTTAGCACTATTTTTAGTGTTTTTAAGGAAACTCCAGACTATTTTTCATATTGGCTGCATCAACTTACATTCCCACCAAAAGCGTAGGAGGATTATTTCCTTTTCTCCATACCCTGCTGGAGCATTTATTATTTGTAGACATTTTGATGATATTCATTTTAACAAGTCTGTGACTATGTCTAATTATTGCTTTTATTTGCATTTCTGTTATAATTTAGTAATGTTGATCATCATTTCATGAACCTGGTAGCCTTCTGTATGTCTTCTTGGGAAAAATGTCTTCTGTCCATTTTTTTGGTATGTTTGTTTTTTGATGTTTGTTTGTATCAGCAGTTTGTATATTTTGGATCTTAATCCCTTGTTGGTCACATCATTTGCAAATAATTTCTCCCTTTCCGTTGGTTATATTTTCATTTTGTCAGTGGTTTCCTTTGTTGAGCAAAAGCTTTTAGGTTTAATTAGGTCCCATTTGTTTATTTTTGCTTTTAATTATTTTACATTAGGAGACAAATTCAAAAACATTGCTACAATTTATGTCAAAGAGTGCTCTGCCTATGCCTTCTTCAGTAGTTTTATGCTTCTAGGCCTTACATTTACTTATTTATTCCATTCAGTTTATTTTTTGTATATAGTGTAAGGGGATGTTCTAATCTCATTGTTTTAAATGTAGATGTTCAGTTTCCCCAGCATGACTTGTTGAAGAGACAGTCTTTTCTCCATTGTATATTCTTGCCTCCTTTGTCATAGATTGATTGAGCATAGGTGCCCAAGTTTATTTTTGCACTCTCTATTCTGTTCCATTGATTGATGTGTCAGTTTTCATGCCATATCACCAACATGATGACTTGATTACTGTAGCTTTGTAATATACTCTGAAGTTAGAGAATATGATACTCCTGATTTCTTGTCATTTCCCTTTTCATGAAAAATCTTTTTTTTTTTCATTTTCTCACCTTTAGTCTTTGTCTTTATAAATTTTTTTTTCATTTTCTCACTTTTAGTCTGTTCCTTTAGCCCTGAAGTGAGTCTCTTGTAGGCAGTATATTGAAGGTTCTTTTTTTTTTTTTTTTTGTACAGCCACCCTATGGCTTTGGTTGGAATATTTAGTCCATTCACATTTAAAGTAATTATTGATGGATATGTACTTATTGTCATTTTATTACTTCCTTTCCAGTAGTTTTTGTAGTTTTTATCTGTTCACTTCCTCCTCTTTTTTGTTGTTTCTCTCATTGTGGTTTGATGATCTTTTGCAGTATGCTTGGGTTACTTTCTTTTAGGTATTTCTGTCTCTCCTATAGGTTTTTGATTTGTGGCTACTGTGAGGTTCATAGATGTTGACATAATTATACCTACTTGATTTAAACTAATAAGTATTTAGTTCAAATACATCCTGAAAATCTACATTTTTACTCCCTCCCCCACATTTTATTCTTTTGATGTCATATTTTATATCTTCATGCTTATCACTTTACTTTTTATTGTAGTTATAGTTGCTTTTACAACATTTTGTCTTTCAATTTTATACCGGCTTATTTAAGTGATCTTTAATCTCTATCATGTATTTGTCTTTCCTAATGGGGTTTTCCCTTTTCTATAGGTTCTTACTACTTTTCCAGTTAGAGAAGACCCTTCAACATCTCTTTTAGAGTAGGTTTAGTATTGATGAATTCTTTTAGTGTTTGTTTCTCTGAGAAGTTCATTATTTCTCTTATTTTAAATCATACTCTTGTTGGGTAGATGATTCTAGTTTGCACATTTTTCCATTTAACCACTTTGGATGTATCATACGTTTCCTTTCAGACATGCAAAATTTCTACAGAAAAATTAGCTGATAACCTTATTGGGATTCCACTGCATATGACTCTTTGTTTTCCTCTTACTGCTTTTATAATTCTCTCTTTATCTTCGACTTTTGACATTTTCACTATATGTCTTGGTGCAGGTCTGCTTGGGTACATCTTGTTTGAATGTGTGCTCTGTACTTCCTTTACCTGGACTTTATTTCATACTTTAGGTTTAGGATGTTTTCAGCCATAATATTTTCAAATATATTTTTTTATTACTTTCTCTCTCTCTCCTTCTTCTGGGACCTATATAATGCAAAGTTCCTTGCATTTGATGGCAGCCCAGACATTGTGTATATTGTGATCATTTTTTGTTTCATTTGTTTTTCTGTATGCTGTTCTAACTGGGGGATTTTCATTACTCTATCTTCTATATCATTTATGCATTTTTTAATCATTTAGTCCACTATTCATTGCTTCTGCAGTCCTTTTTATCTCAGTTGTTGAATTATCTCTCTGAATTAGTTCTTCTTTATATTTTCTATTTTCTTATTTAAAAAGGTCTATATCAATTCTCTTCCTTAATTCAGTTAACATTTTTGTTACCAACATTTTGAATTCTTTGTCTGATACATTGCTTTTTTCTATTTATTTATTTTTCAGTTTTTTTTTCTTGCTCTTTCAGCTGAGACCAATTCCTCTACCTTTTTATTTTTCTTAACTTTTCTGTCTCTGTGAATTTAATTGAAACAGTTACCTATTGTGATCTTGAAGGAGTGCTCTTATGTGGAAACATCCTTTTGTAGGCTGTGTATGCCCAATGCTTTTGATGGGAGGGCTGGATTTGATGTGGATGTCAGTCACGTCTTTCCTCAGGGCGTGCTGACAGAGAATGTGGCTGGTGATTGATGAATAAGAGACAGCACAGTGTGTGAACTGGGAATTCAGCTCTGCTCAGTGGCCATCACAACCCTGTCAGTGGAGGCAGGGGAGTGTGTGCTCCCAAGTTCCTAGAGTAGAAGTTAGGTCTGAGTTCTCTCTTTTCCTTTTAAGCTTGTGTCTTTCCTTCTCCTTGCACTAGGTGAAGGAGAGTCCTGAAGCAAATGTGCTCAAAGGTTTACAGGGGTTTCTGTCTGTGTAGGCATCTGTGACTTCACTCAGAGGCAGCTGAGAGTTATATATTTTCCCCTATCTTGGCTGTTCCAGATTTAGTGCTAGGCTGTGGAGTAGAGTGGGTGGGACCAGAGCATTCACTTGGCTTGGGCTAAAGTGTGAAATGAGGTGGTCACTGGAATTCCGACAGTCACACTGCTGCCAGAAATCTGTACTGCTTCTGAGTTGTCACTTGACTGAGTGCCAAGAATGGCCACTGCCATCCCACATGGGCTATACTCTGCACACCTGGATCACCTCTGTGTCCCTAGATCAAGTCTTTTCCCAAGTCCTGGCCACCTTAGATCCAGTGCCAAGTTGTGTCATGGAGTGAGCAGGGCCAGGGTGTTTATTTGGCTTGAACTGGGGAAGCAGCAGCATCTATGGCAGACCACTCTCCCACTGCCTGAGAGAAAACCAGCACACAAACAAATCCTCCTGAGTGGATTCTAAGCTTCTCCAGCTTTTCTGTCTGTTCCAGAAGTTCTCCAAGCAGCCAAGGGGGCTTGTCTCTAACACGTAAGATCCCAGCACTGTGATGTTCAGTCTCTGGCTCAACCTACTCACTCCCCAGGGTGAATGTCCACTTATGTCATCTCCCTTTTTCTCTTAATCCCTACTTGATGCTTTTCTTCCTATCATACTGTATTAAATATTTCCTTCTTATAGTCTTGGAGTCCTTTCAACACTTTCCAGTTAGGTTTCCAAAACAATTGTTCCACATGCAGATGATTTTTGACGTATCCTTGGGGGACGAGTAGTGAGCTGAGCTTTTTACTCCATCATCTTGATCTCCCTCTGGGTATACATGTTTTTTTAACTCCATATAATATTGTTGTGATTTCACCTATACATAAAAATTACCACTTTAAAACTCCAAAAATAGAAAGTAGCTAAGGCTAGAATAAATGTAAAGTTTTCCCTAAGAAATAATAGTCAACATATTGTAAAGTAATTAGCCTCCAACTAAAATAAATAAATCAATTAAGAAAAAGAAACTTAGGGCAGAAAAAAAAATGATAGTCAACATGAAACATAATATACTAGGTACAAAGTTAAGACTATATGGCCATTGACATGAATCCACCATGGGTGTACATGTTTTCCCCTTCCAGGCAAAACAAATAAAAAATAAAACAAAAAAAAAAGAAGTAAATCACACACACATACAAAAAATAAAAATAAAATCATCTCAAAAAAAAACCCCCAAAACTATATGGCCATTATTTCATCCGAATTTCACTATGTTATGTTAATTACTTTCACCATTTTATGGAATAGAAAACTGAGACTTAGGAAGATTGAGTGACTTCCTTAAGTTCACAGAGCTTACGAGTGGCAGAACTGATGCTCATCAAAACCAGACTAACGGAGTTTAGGGCCTGCTTAACACTCTTAACAATTGTGCACAAACTTTTTTCTAGCATAGTAATAAATATAAATATAAATACACACACACACACACATATATATATATAACAATGATGATTATGATAATATAACCATGATTATATTACTATAAGTTGTGAGGTAATATTATATGGATAGAAAGTGATGGATCCAGAGTTCAAACTAAGACTGATTGACTTAAAAGCTTGTGTTATTTTTGGTATTGGTACTATTTTTCAAATTTTGCTCCACCACAGTAAGTTCTTCACCATGGGAACCACTCTGATGCATAATAACGAATCTCCCCAAGACAATTAAGTCCTATTCTTCTGAGCACATGAAAACCAACTTCTAATCTGAGAAGATTTCTATCAATACTGTAAAATCAAAGGTTATTTTAAAAACAAAAAAACTAAAACTTCAAAACATTTACAGGCAACTGAAGGATTCCGGTACTTTGCGAAAATGTTTAGTTTTTATATATCCAAACACACTAATCTTTAATATTTAAGGTTTAGTTTGACCAAAGGTTTGGCTTGATGATTTCCTTAACCATTTGTTCCAATGTTTTGTTTTGTTCCCTTAACCACTGTAAACTTACAGTGTCTGAAGACCTGGTTAAACTTTGAAATTCCAGTAGTGATCTGCTGTCTTCTTTCTATGTTCACCTCATTCTCAGTTTCTTATATACCTCTTTCTTTCCCAATCTTCGTGATCTTCATCTTTTACCTGATACCCACGTCATGCTTCTATTGGTACTACAACCAAAACTCAGATACTTCCCCTTAAATCTTTTAAAATCTTGGGTGATAGAATTAAATTACATTTTCTCCCCAGTCATCTGGTTCCTTTTTGCTATTGTTTCCCATTAACACAATACCTAGTCTCCTTATTTTAAAAATACTATCTTAAAATTTCCATGGCTTAAACATATATGTTATATACATTATCTTATGGAGTCTTATTTCATTGAGAACAACTTAAATACTCATTACATGGTTAATAAGCCTGAACATAATGCTTGATAACTTAAAAAATATCAATGCACATTTATGAGAATAAATGTCTTTTTAGAAGTACTATAAATTGATAACATTCTGAGATCCTGAAAAATATATAGGAAGTTAATAATTTTTAATTACCTAATTCAAGAGCCAAATGATCTTATGGTGTAAAAATAGAGAAGAAATACAGTAATGTACTAAGCAGATGTATCACCATTGGAATAAATGTTTCTGACTATTGAAATGCAAACTTTTCTAAATAAAATCAAGAGAATTTTATTTTTCCATAGCTTGGAGACCTGGAGTAAGTCAAAAAGTCTCTAAGTCTCTGTTTTCTCATTTATATAATGAGAAGTATAACAGTCTAAATTTATTGAAGAAGCTTTGACTGAGTTGATTAGATTTAGTAACATAAAATTGTGGCTACAATGTATGTATATAAATAAATATCAACAAGGTTAAAAACAGAAACTGAAATCTGCAGGGACTTTGAAAACTACTTTGCCTGCAAAATATAAATATTTTCAATTGAGTTTGGTAAAAATCATTAAGATTGCTTTTTATCATTTTTATTTTGCTTGTTTTGAGTTCTATACATTTATTCAACAATCAGCAGTTATTTATCCTTCGCATTAACTGTCTGTAGATTTTTGAAAATGATGACAGGTACATAGGTAACCAACATATAGAGCTTGTTTGGTGACTCTTCATCTTCCTTATATTTTCTGCACAACTGCACATGAGTACAGTGTGGGACATTCCTTATTCTTTTGGTCCAGTCAGCTTTACTGAGCCTAGAGTCAATGCATACATCCGGAGTTCCCATCTTCTTCACTGCAAATTTCAAGATTTGTCTGAGTGCCCAAGGACATGCTCCTTGAAACTCACTTTATGAGTGCATTTTTTTTTTTTTTATAAATTTATTTATTTTAGTTGGGGGCCAATCACTTCACAACATTGCAATAGTTTTTGCCATATATTGACATGAATCAGCCATGGGTTTACATGTGTTCCCCCTCCTGGACCCCCCACCCACCTCCCTCCCCATCCCATCCTTCTGGATCATCCCATTGCCCCGGCCCTGAGCCCTTGTCACATGCATCGAACATGGAATGGTGTTCTGTTTCACATATGATAATATACATGTTTCAATGCTATTCTCCCAGAACGTGCCACCCTCACCTTCTCCCTCAGAGTCCATAAAATTGTTCCATGCATCTGTGTCTCTTATTCTGTCTCGCATATAGGGTTATCGTTACCATCTTTCAAATTCCATATATATGCATTAGTATACTGTATTGTTGTTTTTCTTTCTGGCTTACTTCACTCTGTATAATGGGCTCCAGTTTCATCCATCTCAGTAGAACCGATTCAAATGTATTTTTTTTAATGGCTGAGTAATATTCCATTGTGTATATGTACCACAGCTTCCTTATCCATTCGTCTGCTGATGGACATCTAGGTTGCTTCCATGTCCTGGCTATTGTAAACAGTGCTGCGATGAACATTGGGGTACACGCGTCTCTTTCAATTCTGGTTTCCTCGGTGTATATGCCCAGCAGTGGGATTGCTGGGTCATATGGCAGTTCTATTCCCAGTTTTTTAAGGAATCTCCACACTGTTCTCCATAGTGGCTGTACTAGTTTGCATTCCCACCAACAGTGTAAGAGGGTTCCCTTTTCTCCACACCCTCTCCAGCATTTATTGCTTGTAGACTTTTGGATAGCAGCCATTCTGACTGGTGTGAAATGATACCTCATTGTGGTTTTGATTTGCATTTCTCTAATAATGAGTGATGTTGAGCATCTTTCCATGTGTTTGTTAGCCATCTGTATGTCTTCTTTGGAGAAATGTCTGTTTAGTTCTTTGGCCCATTTTTTGATTGGGTCGTTTATTTTTCGGGAATTCAGCTGCAGAAGTTGCTTGTATATTTTTGATATTAATTGTTTGTCTGTTGCTTCATTTGCTATTATTTTCTCCCATTCTGAAGGCTGTCTTTTCACCTTGTTTATAGTTTCCTTTGTTGTGCAAAAGCTTTTAATTTTAATTAGGTCCCATTTGTTTATTTTTGCTTTTATTTCCAATATTCTAGGAGGTGGGTCATGGAGGATCCTGCTGTGATTTATGTCAGAGAGTGTTTTGCCTATGTTTTCCTCTAGGAGTTTTATTGTTTCTGGTCTTACGTTTAGATCTTTAATCCATTTTGAGTTTATTTTTGTGTACAGTGTTAGGAAATGTTCTAGTTTCATTCTTTTACAAGTGGTTGACCAGTTTTCCCAGCACCACTTGTTAAAGAGATTGTCTTTTCTCCATTGAATATTCTTGCCTCCTTTGTCGAAGATAAGGTGTCCATAGGTGCGTGGGTTTATCTCTGGGCTTTCTATTTTGTTCCATTGATCTATATTTCTATCTTTGTGCCAGTACCATACTGTCTTGATGACTGTGGCTTTGTAGTAGAGCCTGAAGTCAGGCAGGTTGATTCCTCCAGTTCCATTCTTCTTCCTCAAGATTGCTTTGGCTATTCGAGGTTTCTTATATTTCCATACAAATTGTGAGATGATTTGTTCTAGTTCTGTGAAAAATACCATTGGTAGCTTGATAGGGATTGCATTGAATCTATAGATTGCTTTGGGTAGTATACTCATTTTCACTATATTAATTCTTCCAATCCATGAACACGGTATATTTCTCCATCTGTTTGTGTCCTCTTTGATTTCTTTCATCAGTGTTTTATAGTTTTCTATATATAAGTCTTTTGTTTCTTTAGGTAGATATATTCCTAAGTATTTTATTCTTTTTGTTGCAATGGTGAATGGTATTGTTTCCTTAATTTCTCTTTCTGTTTTCTCATTATTGGAGTATAGGAATGCAAGGGATTTCTGTGTGTTAATTTTATATCCTGCAACTTTACTATATTCATTGATCAACTCTAGTAATTTTCTAGTAGAGTCTTTAGGGTTTTCTATGTAGAGAATCATGTCGTCTGCAAACAGTGAGAGTTTTACTTCTTCTTTTCCTATCTGTATTCCTTTTATTTCTTTTTCAGCTCTGATTGCTGTGGCCAAAACTTCCAAAACTATGTTGAATAGTAGTGGTGAAAGTGGGCATCCTTGTCTTGTTCCTGACTTTAGGGGAAATGCTTTCAATTTTTCACCATTGAGGATAATGTTTGCTGTGGGTTTGTCATATATAGCTTTTATTATGTTGAGATATGTTCCTTCTATTCCTGCTTTCTGGAGGGTTTTAATCATAAATGGATGCTGAATTTTGTCAAAGGCTTTTTCTGCATCTATTGAGATAACCATATGGTTTTTTTCTTTCAATTTGTTAATGTGGTGTATTACATTGATTGATTTGCGGATGTTAAAAAAACCTTGCATTCCTGGGATAAAGCCCACTTGGTCATGATGTATGATCTTTTTAATATGATGTTGGATTCTGTTTGCTAGAATTTTATTAAGGATTTTTGCATCTATGTTCATCAGTGATATTGGCCTGTAGTTTTCCTTTTTTGTGACATCTTTGTCTGGTTTTGGAATTAGGGTGATGGTGGCCTCATAGAATGAGTTTGGAAGTTTACCATCTTCTGCAATTTTCTGGAAGAGTTTGAGCAGGATAGGTGTTAGCTCTTCTCTAAATTTTTGGTAGAATTCCGCTGTGAAGCCGTCTGGTCCTGGGCTTTTGTTTGCTGGAAGATTTCTGATTACAGTTTCGATTTCCGTGCTTGTGATGGGTCTGTTAAGATCTTCTATTTCTTCCTGGTTCAGTTTTGGAAAGTTATACTTTTCTAAGAATTTGTCCATTTCTTCCAAGTTGTCCATTTTATTGGCATATAGCTGTTGGTAGTAGTCTCTTATGATCCTTTGTATTTCTGTGGAGTCTGTTGTGATCTCTCCATTTTCATTTCTAATTTTGTTGATCTGATTCTTCTCCCTTTGTTTCTTGATGAGTCTGGCTAATGGCTTGTCAATTTTGTTTATCTTCTCGAAAAACCAGCTTTTCGTTTTGTTGATTTTTGCTATGGTCTCTTTTGTTTCTTTTGCATTTATTTCTGCCCTAATTTTTAAGATTTCTTTCCTTCTACTGACCCTGGGGTTTTTCATTTCTTCCTTCTCTAGTTGCTTTAGGTGTAGAGTTAGTTGATTTATTTGATTTTTTTCTTGTTTCTTGAGGTACGCCTGTATTGCTATGAACCTTCCCCTTAGTATTGCTTTTACAGTGTCCCATAGGTTTTGGGTTGTTGTGTTTTCATTTTCATTCGTTTCCATGCATAATTTTATTTCTTTTTTGATTTCTTCTGTGATTTGTTGGTTATTCAGAAGCGTGTTGTTTAGCCTCCATATGTTGGAACTTTTAATAGTTTTTTTCCTGTAATTGAGGTCTAATCTTACTGCATTGTGGTCAGAGAAGATGGCTGGGATGATTTCAATTTTTTTGAATTTACCAAGGCTAGATTTATGGCCCAGGATGTGATCTATCCTGGAGAAAGTTCCATGTGCACTTGAGAAAAAGGTAAAATTGATTGTTTTGGGGTGGAAAGTCCTGTAAATATCAATTAAATCTAATTTGTCTATTGTATCATTTAAAGTTTGTGTTTCCTTGTTAATTTTCTGTTTAGTTGATCTGTCCATATGCGTGAGTGGAGTATTAAAGTCTCCCACTATTATTGTGTTATTGTTAATTTCCCCTTTC
This sequence comes from Giraffa tippelskirchi, assembly GCF_054371585.1. Taxonomy (NCBI): domain Eukaryota; kingdom Metazoa; phylum Chordata; class Mammalia; order Artiodactyla; family Giraffidae; genus Giraffa; species Giraffa tippelskirchi. Next base: position 70,025,423 of record NC_137289.1, read on the forward strand.
ATACTTGTTAGTATTTGCCTTATATATTGTGGTGCTCCTATGTTGGGTGCATATATATTTATGATTGTTACATCTTCTTCTTGAATTGATCCTTTGATCTTTATGTAGTGTCCTTCTTTGTCCCTTTTCACATCCTTTATTTTAAAGTCTATTTTATCTGAAATGAGTATTGCGACTCCTGCTTTCTTTTGGTCTCCGTTTGCATGGAATATGTTTTTCCATCCTTTCACTTTCAGCCTGTGTGTGTCTCTAGTTTTGAGGTGGGTCTCTTGTAGACAGCATATATAGGGGTCTTGTTTTTGTATCCATTCAGCAACCCTTTGTCTTTTGGTTGGGGCATTCAACCCATTTACATTTAAGGTAATTATTGATAAGTATGATCCCGTTGCCATTTACTTTGTTGTTTTGAGTTCGTGTTGAAACATCCTTTCTGTGTTTCCTGTTTAGAGAAGATCCTTTAGCATTTGCTGGAGAGCTGGTTTGGTGGTGCTGAATTCCCTCAGCTCTTGCTTGTCTGTAAAGCTTTTGAATTCTCCTTCATATCTGAATGAAATCCTTGCTGGGTACAGTAATCTGGGTTGTAGATTATTCTCTTTCATTACTTTAAGTATGTCCTGCCATTCCCTTCTAGCCTGAAGGGTTTCTATTGAAAGATCAGCTGTTATCCTTATGGGGATCCCCTTGTGTGTTATTTGTTGTTTTTCCCTTGCTGCTTTTAATATTTGTTCTTTGTGTTTGATCTTTGTTAATTTGATTAATATGTGTCTTGGGGTGTTTCGCCTTGGGTTTATCCTGTTTGGAACTCTCTGGGTTTCTTGGACTTCTGTGACTATTTCTTTCCTCAGTTTAGGGAAATTCTCAACTATTATCTCCTCGAGTATTTTTTCATGGCCTTTCCTTTTATCTTCTTCTTCTGGGACTCCTATGATTCGAATGTTGGGGCGTTTCATATTGTCCCAGAGGTCCCGGAGGTTTTCCTCATTTCTTTTGATTCTTTTTTCTTTTTTCCTCTCTGCTTCGTTTATTTCCATCATTCTATCTTCTACCTCACTTATCCTATCTTCTGCCTCCATTATTCTACTGTTGGTTCCCTCCAGAGTGTCTTTTATCTCCTTTATTTCATTATTCATTCTATATTGATTCCTTTTTATTTCTTCTAAGTCCTTGATAAACATTTCTTGCATCTTCTCAATCTTTGTCTCCAGACTATGTATCTGTAACTCCATTTTGCTTTCAAGATTTTGGATCATTTTTATTATCCTTATTCTAAATTCTTTTTCAGATAGATTCCCTATCTCCTCCTCTTTTGTTTGGCTTTGTGGGCATTTCTCATTTTCCTTTACTTGCTGAGTATTTCTCTGTCTTTTCATCTTGTTTAGATTGCTGTGTTAGGCGTGGCCCTTCTGTATTCTGGTAGTATGAAGTTCCTCTTTGTTGTGGAGGTTCCTCACTGCAGTTGGGGTTGGACAGGTGGCTTGTCAAGGCTTCCTGGTTGGGGGAGCTTGTGTCGGTGTTCTGGTGGGTGGAGCTGGATTTCTGCTCTCTGGAGTGTAATGGAGTGACCAGTATTAATTTTTGAGATGTCTATGGATTTGGTGTGCCTCTGGGCAGCCTGTATATTGATGCTCAGGTCTATGTTCCTGCGTTGCTGGAGAATTTGCGTGGTATGTCTTGCTCTGGAACTTATTGTCTCTTGGGTGGAGCTTGGATTCAGTGAATTTATGGAGGCTATTGGATGGTCTCTTATTAATTAATGTTTCCCCTGGCTTTCAGTCTTATTCTTGCAGTAGCCTCAAGACTTCTCCTTCCATACAGCCTCAATAATAAAACTTTTAGGTTAATGGTGAAAAGATTCTCCACAGTGAGGGATACCCAGAAAGGTTCACTGAGTTACATGGAGAGATGAGGTGGGGGGGGTGGGTTGAGGTGACCAGGAGGGGAAGAGGGGAATTCAAATGTGGAGAGAGCAATCTAGCCAGTAAGCACTTCCCTCTGTGCTTTCCACAGTTTGGAACCCTCAGAGTGATTCACAGAGATACATAGAGAGGGGGGAGGAAGGTGACAGAGGTGAGCATGAGTAGAAAGGGAGGAATTAAGAGGGGAGAGAGAGATCTGGGCAGTATCCTGTTCCTGAAGTGTTCTCCGGTACCCAGAACACCCTCAGAGATTCACAGAATTGGGTTGAGAAGAGAAGGAGGAGGGTGGGAGATAGAGGTTCCCTGAGGGAGAAGAAAGAGCATCAATAGGTGGAGAGAGTGATCAGGCCAGTGATCACACTCCTGAGTAAAAGTGGGTCCTAAAGATTGTGTTCTTAAATGTACAAAGTTGATATCAAATATGTAAAACAAAGATTAAAAATCTAGAGTAGAGGTTAGACTCTTATAAAACTTACAATCTAAAAAAAAAAAAAAGAAAAAAGGAAACAGTGTAAAAAGAAAAAAAAACAGTAAAACAGTAAAAAAAGAAACAGTAAAAAAATGTAGAACAGGAAAAAAACATTAAAAACAGAAAACACAAAAGGTATAAGATATATGTATGTAGTTTGCTTCAAAAATAGGGTTTTTTTTTTTTTGCAAGTTAATAGTGGGTTATGAAAATGAAAGTTAAAGGTGTAATAGAGGACTTGAAGAAAAAGGAAAGAAGAGAAAAAAAAATTTTTTTTTTTAATTAAAAAAAAAAGTAAAAAAAAAAAAAAAGTAAAAAATATATATATCCCGGACTTTCTCTGGAGCTGTTGTGAGCAGTGTGGGATCTGCTCAGTTTTAGATAGATCCTTATTCCTGCTTATACTTTTCAAGATCTATAGGTCTTTTTCAATGCAGTCGGTATTAACTACAGGGAACATAATCTGTTGGCCTGTCCCTTCCAAAGCGCTTCCCTCTGTTTATTTGGCTTCTGTTTGGAGATCTCTTCAGTATCTAATTTCCGCCCTGCAACAAAGCGGTGGAGGTGATCTCTTTAGGTTCGCTTGTTCAATCGTGCTGTGGGGAGGAAGGAACACTGCAATTCTGGCGTGTGTGTGGTAAGCTCGCAGTGTCTCGGCCGCACTGGGTTCGCCCCCGCTCACGGCGTGTGTGCTTTCCCCGTCTACCCTGCTCAGGCTTCAGGTTACTCGGCCGGGGAGCGGGCCCTGAGCTGCGTGCACTTCCCAGGTCTAAGCCGCTCAGGTTCAGGCTCCCGGTTACTCCACAAAGGCGCAGACTCGGTTTCGCCCGCGGCTTGTGCCGTTCCCGGTCGGAGCTGCCCAGGCGGCCAGGAGTTTGGCGAGGGCGCTCTTCCCTGTTGGGGCGGTGCGGCTTATCACCTCCCTGGTCCCCGCCTCGGTTTACGGGCGCGCCCGGCTCCGGTGTGCTTTGTGTCGGTTCTGGGGAGCTGGTCTCTGGCTGCGACCCTCCCGGCGGCTGTCGACCCTCCGGGATCTCAGGCAGTCTTTGCTTAGAAACTGGGAGCCTGTTTGCAGTTTGGTAGGGGGTGCCCTCTCTGGAGCCGAGTTTGCCCCTTTCCGGCTCTGGCGGGCCCCGCCTGCCCGCTGTGTCCGGCGGGGGATGGGGCGGTCCGCAGCCGGCTAGCTCTCCTCTGGTATCGCTCAGTCCTTTGTTCTGTGAGCGGGCCGGCAGTGCCTTAGAGTTGGGCTTTTCGCGGGATAGTTCTTTCTCTCTCGCTGTCCCACAGTTTAGGTTACTATCTCACGTTAGCTCCCTCAGATTGCCCTCGGGGCACTCGGGCCCGGTCCTTACCCTAGGCAATGCCGCCCGCTCCTCTCCGTTCAGCCCCCACTTGCTGGTGGCGGATGATGCGAGCGTCTGGGGTTCTTTGCTGGGAGTTGCTTTAGGCACGTAATCTGTGGATTTTATTTATTTTTTCCTCCCAGTTACGTTGCCCTCCGAGATAAAAAATCCTCCCCCACACCCGCCGGTGAGAGGGTTTCCTGGTGCTTGGAAATTCCTCCTCTTTTACGACTCCCTCCCCGGGACGGGTCTCCGTCCCTAACTCTTTTGTCTCTCTTTTTATCTTTTATAATTTCTCCTACCTCTTTTGAAGATAATGCGCAGTTTTTGTGGAAGCCTGAAGTCCTCAGCCAGCCTTCAGAAGTAGTTTTGTGAAGTTTGGTCAGCGTTTAGATGTTCTTTCGATACATTTGTGGAGGAGAGAGTGGTCTCCCCGTCCTATTCCTCCGCCATCTTATCCCCGCCCCTCTATGAGTGCATTTCTGAATGTTAATAACGTGTTCTCTGATCACCTACTCATTGATGACAAACTTGCCCCTCCTCTAATCACTCTTTTTTGCATGAGCCATTCAGTCAGGCTTGGTTTGGAGAAAGGGTGTTTTTGTTGTTAAATTGTACTCTGGTTCACAATAAATCAGTGTAGGGTAAAATATGGTAAAAGCACCTTACTAAAGAAAGTAAACATTTTCAAGAAAGTCATAAAGTAAAATTTTGAAATTGTAAATAGGGAAGGGATTTGTTTGTGTGTGATTGTGTGAGAGAGAGAGAGAAGAGAGAGCTTGAGAAAGAGAGGGAGAGAGGAGCAAATTACTGTTTTTTTATTAAGTGTTTTTAAAGATAATTGTAATTGTAAGAAGTAATACAGATTCTCTATAACTTTTATCTAGTTTTCCCCAGCTGTAGCATCATATAACTATAGTACAATATGACAAAATGGAAATTAACATTGACATAATCTACAAACTTTATTCAGACTTCACCGGTTCTATGCACACTCATTTATATGTGTGTGTGTGTGTGTGTGTGTGTGTGTGTGTGTGTGTGTGTGTGTGTCTGGTTCTGTGTTATTCTTTCCACTAGACTGTGGTATATGTTTATACATTGCACATTTTTTTGTTAATGCAGTTGATGTTTTATGAAATTGCTGCAACCTCTGAATTAGAAAATACTGAATGATTACACTTAAGGAAAATACAAGGTGAAATTCATTTAAGCTTCTTTTCACAAGATTTTTGTCAATGGGTCAATGCATAATCTGTCTTTATATGTGTTTCTTTTTAAAGACGGTTATTACATACTGTTGATTTATTAAAGTTGAACTCATGGCCTACAGTGATATCTCCCACATTGCAGGCAGACACTTTACCATCTAAGCCACCATACAGTGGTATAAATCATATCTATAGGAAGCTTATGTAACACACATATTTGCTCTGTAAGGGACATCAGAGCTTACTTGGGTTTAGGAATATTAGACAGCACTTTAGCACCATGCTCCATGATTAGGGACCATTTTTAACAGAGAAATCACCAACAAAAACACAAAAATGTGAAAAATCTGACACTAACTGGACCACAATAGGGACAGTACTTTATAATATGCAACTGAAACAAGAAGGCATAAAAGCCTTGTTCAACCTTAGGTGAGAATTTGCATATCAGGTGACCCAAAATGTTCACCTCTTGGGACATGTTCACAAAATGAAAATGAACATGCCATGAATACTGATTTTGCCGTTAGAAATAGATTTTTAGTGAGTAGGCAAATTTTCAAGTACAGAATCTGTGAATAATAAGAACTGTATTTTATTGAAGATTTTTGTGTTTATAACATTTTTTCTTTCTATAATGTCATTGTATGATTTTAGTATTTTGTGTGATTTTAGTATTAGGGTAATACTGAACTCATGAAAGGAGATAGATAGTGTCCCTGTCCCCTATTTTCTATAAGAAAGAAAGAAAGAGAAGTCACTCAGTCATGTCTGACTCTTTGAAACCCCATGGACTGTAGCCCACCAGGCTCCTCTGTCCATGGAATTTTCCAGGCAAGAATACTGGAGTGGGTTGTCATTTCCTTCTCCAGGGAATCTTCCTGACCCAGGGATCAAACCTGAGTTTCCCTAATTGCAGGCAGATGCTTTACTATCTGAGCCACTAGGGAAGCCCATTTTCTACAAGAGATTGTCTAAAATAGTTGTGGTCTTCTTTAAATTTTTAGTAAGATTTTCTAGCAAATTTAGCTGGGCCTGGATTTCTTTTTCAGAAAGTTTTTATTTATGAATGTAATGTCCTTATTAGTTATAAGGCTATTCAAATTATCTATTTCATCTTGGTTGAGATTTGGTTGTTGTCGTTGTTCAGTTACCAAGTCATGTCTGACTTTTTGTGACCCCATGGACTGCAGCAGGCCAGGCCTCTCTGTCCTTCACTATCTCCCGGAGTTTGCACAAGTTCATGTCCACTGAATCAATGATACAGTCCAACCATCTTATCGTCTGTTGCCCTCTTCTCCTTCTGCCTTCAATCTTTCCCAGCATCAAAGTCTTTTCCAATGAATCAGGTCCTCACAACAGGTGGCCAAAGTATTGGAGCTTCAGCTTCAGTATCAGTCCTTCCAATGAGTATTCAGGATTGATTGATTTCCTTTAGGATTGACTGGATTGGTTGGTAGTTTGTGGGTTTTTGAGGAATTGGTGCATTTCTACTAAGTTGTTAAATTTATGAGTGTAAAGTTATTCATAGTATACCCTGGTTCAGTATGCTCTTTTAATGACTAAAAGAACTGTAGCAATTGTCAACTTAGAGATTAGTCACAGACTGAAAGTAGAGAGTGTTTTATTTGATAGGAAAATCTTAGGACTTCAAGCCCAGAATACAGCATCTCAGGCAGTCCTGAGAAACTGCTCTTAGGAAGACATAGGGCGGTGGGAGTGGGGGTTGGGGTAGGGGAGGGAGTCAGGATTTATAGAAGTTTGTAACAAAGAAGGCAGGCAGTCTGAACATCAAAGTGAAAGTGTTATTTGCTCAGTCATGTCCAACCCTTTGCAACCCTATAGACTATAGCCCGCTGGGCTCCTCTGTCCAAGGAATTCTCCAGGCAAGAATACTGGAGTGAGTAGCCATTCCCTTCTCCAGAAGATCTTCCCAACCCATGGGTCTAACCTGGGTCTACCACATTGCAGGCAGAATTTTTACTATCTGAGCCACCAGGAAAGCCCTGAACATCAAAGATTACTGCTAATTAAGGAAAACCAGATATCTCAAGGAATTTGACACTCTTCTTATATATGGGAAGATTCGAGAGTCTGAGATTATTGAAGTCATTCCTTTCATATGCATTTCAGCTGTCTGGGGCCAGCATTCTGTTTTTTTTTGGTTTCTCACTCCCTCCTCAAGCTCCTCAGTCACCTGGGGGATGGCGGCATCTGCTGGATCATAGGTATTGTTTCCCTTTCTGGAGCCTTCATTCACATTTAGAGGTCTGAAATCACTGATGGCTGTTACATCCTTGATTATTGATGTGGCAGGAGATATTCCATTTCACACAATATTCCATTCATTCCTGAAATTAGTGACATGTTTACTTTCTATTTTTGCCTCTGTTGTCAGAGATTTATCAACTTTATATTTTTTTCATCTTGTTTAATTGATTTCCACTATTGTTTTCTTGTGGTTTTTCAATGCTGTTTCCCTCAATGATAGAGATACTTTTCTTGACTGGACTGCTTGTTATCTCTAGGTGGATAATAGGAAACTCTGTCTCACATTGACAGACAGTGCTTCTATGGAACACTTCTTTTCTTAGGCCATTCTACTTAATAGCCTCTGCAAAATTGCTGAAATACCCGGCGTCTCTTCATTGGGAAAGAAAGCCCCATATTGTAGTCATTCCGTAAAACCATTTATTCCTAGAGGAATTCTCCTTCCTGCTATATCCAGGTGCATAAAAAGACCCTTTAACCCATACAGATGGAGGGAACTTTGCAAGGATGGACCAAGCAGTTGGTATTTTTAGGTGGCTGAAAGGGGTCTCTGACTCTTTGGGAAAGAGAAGACTTCCCTGATACAAGATATTGGTTGTTAGTACAATCATCCTTGCAGTGTCACAAGACTGCCTAGCGTTGCTGTTGGGATTTTCTCTAGATCCAGAAGAGGAATTTCGTAACCATCTTCTGCTGCTAAGTTGAATGTGAGCTATGCTGGGCTGAAGTTGCCTTCTTCTGCTGTTTGGCGTGTTGTAAGGCACTGAACCACTCTGTTTTTACTTTACTCTTAAAGTCTGGTGCATTATTTCCAGGATTTATAGTAATATTTAGCAGGAAAAAACAGTGATGAGTCTATATGACTTTTTCTGGACCTTAAGCTCTAACTATTTCTGAAACGGGTTTGGAGGGGGAATTTTTTTGGTTAATAACTTCTACAGTCAAAGCCTGAAATGAAAAAGCATCAAAACAATGTTTTGTCCATGGAAACCTTTTGAATAAACATCTGTTCATATTTAAATCTAACCAGAAATAGAAAAGAAAACCTGAAGAATACGTAAAAATAAAAATAACAAGGTACACTTAGGAGCATTGCAATCACAAGGAAATTAATGATATCATTTATGAGATGGTGGTGGTATCCACAAATAAGCCCAGAAACATCTTAAAATCCTACCAAGGAGACATAGACAATATTTGTTTATTGCTGAATCTCATGTAGAATTTATAATAAGGAAAAGAAAATAATTCCTGAGGAAATATGTGTCAGGCCTTGAGTAGAGGGAAAATTCATATGAATATATTTCTTAATTTATAGATCTTGCTACTTGGTTACATTTGTTATAAATGAAAGTTCACATACTATTATGATACTATTATAGTGAAACAGGATAAATCCCAGATTGACAGTTTATTAAATAGGTAATGTTAGACTTAACTCCTATAAGTTACACCTGAAAGTAGTCACATGAAGTCTGTAGATAGCCTAATCTCAGTATATCACACATGTTTATTATTTTATGCTGCCATATTTCCCATATGATATTTATTTTATTATTTAATATTGTACTGCATAAGCAGTTCATAAATCAGATATACAAATCTATTTACAAATGGTTGTAACATTCTAATTAGCACATGTGGCAACAAGGAATAATAGGTATTTTTGACAGCTATGTTTGAGTTGATCTAAGATAAATAGGAACAAAAATCCCTCCCCTTGGGAAAACGGAGCTGGGGTGAAAGTCAGGAAAGTCAACTCCCAAACTCCTTCTTACCCAGTGAATATTCCTCCCCTTCATTTGTATGTTCCTGATAGTCTACTTTCCAAAGAAGTCTGGGGCAGCAGCTCTTCACTCTCTTTGCTTAAATAAGCTTTAAATAAGAAAGCATTCTTATTTATTATTTATCTTATTAAAATTATACCAGCAAGCAGTCTACATTCATATATCTACATGACTATATATATGAAAAGTAAATCTTTGACCAGAGCAAATTAGAACATAGCTGTTTATTCTCTTATCATTCCCCATCTTTTGTTCACTATTTTAAAAATCAAATGGAATTTATACTTGTGATATATGAATTTTAGTAAAGTTTACTTCTCAGGTTAATAAACATTATATTATAATCTCTGTTACTTCTGAATAGAATTCATTATTTAATTGCACTTAGATGATTTCATTGTGTTTAGAGACACTTACATCCCACTGGGTTTCCTAGATGGTGCTAGTGGTAAATAATCTGCCTGCCAATGCAAGAGAAGAAAGACACGAGTTCAATCCCAGGGTCTGGAAGATCTCCTGGAGAAGGAAATGGCAACACACTCCAATATTCTTGCCTGAAAAGTCCCATGGACAGAGGAGCCTAGTAGGCTACAATCCATAGGGTTGCAAACAGTCAGACACGACGGAGCAACTGAGCACGCACACACACACACCTCCCTGGACAGGGAAATGGCAGACCATTTCAGTATTCTTGAGTGGGAAATCCCATGGACAAAGGAGCCTTGTGGTCTATAGTCCAGGGGGTCGCAAAAGAGTTGGACATGACTTAGTGGCTAAAGAACAACAACAGCATATCTTTCTGAACTTCCAATTTCTATTTATTTTCTGTGATGTTCTCCTCAATGACCATCTTATCTATGAAGATTTTTCTGCCTTAGCGAGTTACCCATTCTCTGAATTAGCATATTCATAGTTTATTCAAATCAACTTGATGACTATATATTATCAAAACTTTGCTACTTTATACTAAAATCAGAGTTCACCACCTGAATTGTAACTTGCATAGGGGCAGAAGCCATATTATTCAGTTCAAGTAAAAAAGAGTAACTGAACTATTGCCTATTTGTCTAATACTCTTAGGTAAACCGGAGTTCTTAGCAAAATTTATGAGTAGTCAATAAGCAGCAGATTAGTTGCCCAATACTGTGAAATCTGTTATTGCTCTCTGGGAAATGTATCAGTTAAATCTGAAAGAAGCCTTAGTTGAAAGAATGTAAGGCTTTGTTAGAAAAGAGGTGAATAATGTGTGTAATTCCCCTTGAGAAGGTGTTTTCCATATCAATAATGAATTAAACAAAGAATTTGAGATCATCATGTAAAAGATTCAATGTTAGAGCAATATATCAATAAAGAGAATGATACTTTTGTTTCTAGAGCATGAAAAACTTAATGCATATTTTCTCTGGATTGATAATTAATAATAACAACAATAATGATATTGAACACTTAGATCATTTTGATAGTTGTTTGATTTCCATACCCTCAAATATAAAAATCTTTCTAGTTGGCTACATTTTTCATAATTTGGAGTTAAGAATATTTTAAAAGTCAAATTTATAATGGCTAGAGATATCACTCATGTACTATATATCAAAATTGTGATAATAAAACAAAATTGTAATTTCCCAGATACTAAAATGAATAATGTAATATTTTACTTGCACAATATAGTATACTGTACAGGTTGAAATCTTCCTTTTATTTTTATGGTCTGTTTTTGTAAATGAAATTAAGTTTTCATTAATGTTCTATGAATAAAGAAAGTATTACTGGAAATAAAGGCACAGAGAAAATAACCTTTGCTGGGAAGACTTTACATTTTAACATTAAGGTAGAAAGTTACTTAGCCTTTTACATCCTTCCTAAAGTGTGTGGTTTTTAACTAGACAATGTAAATAACTTAAAAGCTGAGGTCAAAAGGCCTTTATGAGTTATGCCATCATTATGAAAGAACATTTTTCAGAAACAATGTGAAGCTTTCAGTTGAAGATATTCCTGCTATTAAATAGAAATGAAGCTCAGTGAAAAGTTACAACTCAATACAAAGAAAAATGAAGTTTGGTTGAAATATTCATTTGAACCACTTCTTCCTCAGAATGAAAGTGCTATTTTTCCCATCATTTTTTAATAATCATACTTTCAAAATGACAATAGTAAAGAACGAACCTCTCATACAGTCTCACAAAAACATAAAAAATGCTAGAAATTTGAACACAACGAAAGTATATAGAGTCAACAGTTTAGAAATTAACATAATTGAGCAGTAAAAGGAATAGTTATTTAAGACTAGGAAAGGCTTTATTCTCCATATTTAAAACCAATTCAATTCACATATAGGTAATCTGAAAACCTGTAAAACTGAAACATATTCTCCTAGCTGTCAAATCTCTTATCTTTAGAAGAATATTATGTTCTACCTAAAAAAATCAGGGTAGATAACTCCATCAAGCTGATGAATTTCAGACAGGAGATAGATGAGCCCCAGGCTGAAAAGCTGGATTTTGTCCTCTGTGAATAGACATACTCTAAGATGAAGATAATAGCAGGAGGGAGGAGAAGCTAAGTCCTGCACAGGTAAGAGATAAAGAGATCACATATTTCTCATTCTTGAAGTCAAGGAGACCTTCCTGACTGCACAGGAGCAGAAAGGCACCTCAAAGTTCAAAAAGGAAGAGGCACCATCAGAGTAGGTGATGTCAACCTACTCATAGACTTCTTTGCTAGAATCCATCTCGACTAAAAGATGCACATGCACACAAAGAGGAAGACCCTGAGATAAACCAAATGCAGACTCTGAACCAAGTAAGGCAAGATGATTGGCTAGAGGAAGTCTGAAAGAAATTCCCCATATAAATGATTCAAACTACCAGGAGGGCATAACTCTCTCTCTGAGACCACCCGCATAAGTCTAATCACATATACTCTTTTTCCTGCTAATAAACACATTACTTGTTTCATTATTTTCTGTCTCTTTGCAAAAATTCATTTCTACAAAGCTGACGGGCCAGTGTTACAAACAGTAACACTGGTTACCGTACCTGGTGGTCTAGTGTCCTCACTGCTGCAGTCGGACTTCAATCTCTGGCTAGGGAACCAAAATACTGCTTTAAGCCACTTCAGGCTGAGGCCACCTAAGATGAAATTTGATTTAATTGAATCAACAGCGGTTTTATGACAAGTTTCCTTTTTCTTTACAACAAGTTTTCCAAAAAGATACAATTGAAATAATGTTTTAGAAATATATCCCAGAGAGTAGAATATTTGATGAAAGAGAAAAAGGGAATATATTGGGGTAGAATAAACCATTTGGAAGTTATGTCAGTAACTCATTTGTGAAACAATGCAAGTAACTGAAAAGGTAACAACATATACCCTTATAAAGGGCCAACCTGACAAGTGAAGGAAACTGGGAATATGTCAATAGAAGTAACTGTGAGAAAAAAACGCTCAAAGCCTAAACAGAAAATGAAGTTTTTCTACCATTTTATAGTGACCAGACTTCAACTTCAAACCAAATCATTCTTATTTTCCACTAGAAAATGCATTATCTCCTCCTTTGAATGAGAGGGAGAATATTGGTACCATCCATAGGAAATTCTGGTAGTGATTAAGTTTCTGAAATGATCTAAGCCAGTTGTTTCCAAACTCATCTCATTATTATAACAATCTGACATACTTCTGTAGGAAAACAAATTTCCAGGTCTCACACCAGAGATGCCAAAAAGCAATATTATTGCTCCTTCTGGAAGGCGGATAAGCAATGTTTGTGAATCACTGGTGTAAGGAATGCAATTACGTATAGACTTTAGACCTTAATGATTGTTAGTAGTTCTTGTGTTCAAATCCCTGTTCCACTACTCTATGTACTCTCTGGCAAGAAACTAAAGTTCTATGTGCTTCAGTTTCTTTTTAATGAACATACCTAATTGTCTTGTGTAAGGATTATATCAGTTAACATAAAATAATTTTAACAGTGACAGTACAAGGGAAAGACTAAACAGTATCTGCCTTGTTTTTATAGATTTCACTTGCAATGACTCCCCTGCATGAATCCTGGACTTCAAAAAAATTAGACATATTGCTTACAATTGTTCAGTAAGTACTTGTGAAATTAAGACCAAAGTGACCCCTATAATGTGAGTAGTTTCTCACATTTTAAAATAGTAGTAGTTTCTATCATTTTTAAATAATATAAACAATCTGAAACACAGGTAAATATTTATTATATTGACCTCCAATTAACCCTGGGGTGAATTTTAGAGTGTTCGGTTCTATTTGTTTAGTTTTCTTCCAGCTCTTGGTTCTTGAAGGATTAAGACACATAATAAAAAAGTTTTAGTATACACATACCCTTAAAAATTAAATACTACTTTTGAAATATATGAAATATATGAAAATAGTCATCTAAAGGCTATTTTAAGCAACATTATAAATATTAAATTATTTTGAAATTAAAACTAATTGATGCTCAGAAATTTTAAAAGTATAGGATTATTGATTTTACCTTATGGAATTAATATAATATTGCCACAAAGAAAATGTATATTTATTTTCTCTCTGTTTCTTTCTTAAATTTAACTTAGAAAGGATGTAGTATTTAGTTGTGAGATGGTATGGCATATGTATTTTATATTATGAGTTTGCAGTTAGATTCTCATTTTTATCTATTTTTGACTGGTAAGTTTAAAACTGAGATATAATTCACATATAATAAAATGTATAGTTTGATAAATTTTGACCACAGATCATGCAGTTAACACTTCACTGAAGATGCAGAACACACCCATTTCTAACCAATCCACTTCCCAGAGGTAGTCAGTGCTCTTATTTGGTTCATCATAGTTTAATATAGCATATCTCAAAACTTCACATAAAAGGAATCACAAGATACACTCTTTTGTCTGGCTTCTATCCCACAATATAATATTTAATCCATGTTTAGTTAATCCATGTTAATTGTATTTCAATCAATAGTTTGCTCTTTTTTATTGTTGAGCTCTTTTTTATTGTTGTTCATCATATAAATAAACCACACAAACTTGTTTCTCCATTCTCCAGTTGATTATTGTTTGGATGTTTCTGACTTGGGGCTATTACAAGTAAAATTGTTGTGAATATTCTTATATAGGTGTTTGTGTGTGTGTGCATTTTGTTGGGAACATATGCACTCATATTCCTTCATTAAATACTTAGAAATGGTAATACTTGGTTATAAAATGGGTGCATGTTTACCCTATATATTTAACTTTACAAGGAAATGCTAAATACATTTCCAACATTGCTGTACCATTTTGCATTTCATTCAATATTGTATGTGAATATTGTTTCTCCACATCTTGCCAACACCTGGTGTTGTCAGCTTTTTAATTTGAACAATTCTAATACTTGTAAAATATCATCTTATTCTGATTTTAATTTGCATTTTTGTTGCTATTGTTGTTCAGTTGCCAAGTCATGTCTGACTCTTCATGACCACATGGACTGCAGCACACCAGGCTTTCATGTCCCTCACCACCTCCCGGAGTTTGCCCAAGTTCACCTCCATTGAATCAGTGATGTCATCCAACCATGGATGATACTTGCATTTACCTGATGGCTAAAGATTCTAAGCATTTTTTAATATGCTTCAGTCAGTCAGTTCAGTCACTCAGTAATGTCCGACTCTTTGCGACCCCATGAACCGCAGCATGCCAGGCCTCCCTGTCCATCACCAACTCCCGGAGTCCACCCAAACCCATGTCCAATGAGTCGATGATGCCATCCAGCCATCTTATCCTCTGTCGTCCGCTCCTCCTCTTGCCCTCAATCTTTCCCAGCATCAGGGTCTTTTCCAATGAGTCAGCTCTTCGCATCAGGTGGCCAAAGTATTGGAGTTTCAGCTTCAACATCAGTCCTTCCAATGAACACCCAGGACTGATCTCCTTTAGGATGGACTGGTTGGATCTCCTTGCAGTCCAAGGGACTCTCAAGAGTCTTCTCCAACACCACAGTTCAAAAGCATCAATTAGTGTATTATTGCTTATTAGCACATAACCACTTTTGTGCCATGACCAGTCAAGTTTTCCCCCCTTTTTTTCCACATATTCACTTTTTCTCAGTAAGAACATTTAAGTTCTACTCTTTTAGCATATTTAAATGTGCAGTATAGTTATCAACTATCGTCACCATACAATTCACTGGAACCTCAGACCTAGTTATGTTATATCTGAAATTTTGTATCCTTTTACCCTCTTCTTCTTATTTCCTCCACTCCTCAGCTCCTGGTAACTAATTTTCCACACTTTGTTTCTGAGATTAGGATTTTTTTTTCCTTCTTTCTTTTTTGCCTCTAGATATGAGACCATGCATTATTTGTCTTTCTCTTTCCACCTTATTTCACTTAACATAATGCCTTCCAGGTTTATTCATGTTGTCACAAACGACAGGTTTTCCTTCTTTTTAAAGTCTGAATAATATTCCATTCTCTCTATATCTGTATCTATCTATCTATCTACCTATCTATCTATCACATTTTCTTTATTCATTCATCTGTTGATGGATACTTGAGTTAATTCCATACAATGGCTATTGTGAGTAATGCTGTTATAACATGGGAGCACAGATATTTCTTTGAGATAATGATTTTGTTTCATTGTGCTTTTGACTTCATTTCCCTGATGACTAGTTATGTTGACACCTTCTCATGTACCTGTTGGCCATTTGTATGTATGTCTTTGAAAGAAATGTCTCTTCAGGCATTTTGTCCATTTTTAACTGGATTACTTGTTTTTATTTCTTTTCAGTTGTACGAGTTCCTTGTATATTGAGGAAACCAAATCCTCATTGGACATGCGGCTTGTAAATATTTTCTCACATTCTATATGTTGCTCTTTCATTTTGTTGATGCTTTTCTTCACTGTCCAGAATTTTTTTTAGTTTTATGTAGTCTCACTTGTTTATTTTTGTTTTAGTTCTCTTTGCTTCTGGGGTCAAATCTAAAATAATAATAATAATAATAATTCCCAATACCCGTGTAAGGGTGTTAGTTCCAGAAGGCCTTACAGCTCTTCATAGAACTTGTTAGCTTTAGGTACTTTGGCATCAGTGGTTGGGGTATAGACTTGGATTACTGTGATGTCAAATGGTTTGCCTTGGAAATGAACAGAGATCATTCTGTCATTTTTGAGATTGCACCTAAGTACTGGATTTAAGACTTTTCTGTTGATTATGAGGGCTACTCCATTTATTCTAAGGGATTCTTGCCTACAGTAGTAGATATAATGGTCATTTGAACTAAGTTCACTCATTCACATCCATTTTAGTTCATTGATTCTTAAGATGTCGATGTTCACTCTTGTCACATCCTGCTTGACAACGTCCAATTTACCCTTATTTATGAACATACTATTCCAGGTTTCTATGCAGTATTGTTCATTACAGCATCCGATTTTACTTTCACCACCAGACACATCCACAACTGAGTGTCATTTCTGCTTTGACCCAGCTGCTTCATTCTTTCTGGAGCTATTAGTAATTGCCCTCTGCTCTTCCCCAGTAGTATATTGGATACCTTCTGACCTGAGGCTCATCTTCTGGTGTCATATCACCTAGAGCCAGACATCCTGTAGTGTGAAGTCAAGTGGGCTTTAGGAAGCATTGCTAGTAATAAAGTTAGTGGAAGTGATGAAATTCCAGGTGAGCTATTTCAAATCCTAAAAGATGATGCTGTGAAAGTGCTGCACTCAATATGTTAGAAAATTTGGAAAACCCAGCAGTGGCTACAAGATTGGAAAAATTCTGTTTTCATCCCAATTCCAAAGAAGGGCAATGCTAAAGAATGCTCAGACTACCAGACAATTGTATTCACTTCCCATTCTAGTAAGATTGTGCTCAAAATCAAGCTAGGTTTCAGCAGTATGTGGACCTAAAACTTCCAGATGTATAAGCTGGATTTAGAAAAGACAGAGGAACCACGGATCAAATTGCCAACATCCGTTGGATCATAGAGAAAACAAGGGAATTCCATAAAAAGATCTACTTCTGCTTCATTGACTACATGAAAGTCTTTGACTGTGTGGAAACTTCTTTAAGAGATGGGAATACCAGGCCACCTTACCTGTCTCCTGAGAAACATGTTTCCGGGTCAAAAAGCAACTGTTAGAACCTTATATGGAACAACTGACTGGTTCAAAATTGAGAAAAGAGTATAGCAGTGCTGTATATTGTCACCCTGTTCATCTGTTTGTTTAACTAACATGTAGAGTACATCATACGAAATGCCGGGCTGGATGAGTTACTAGCTGGAATCAAGATTACTGGGAGAAATATCAACAACCTCAGATAGGAAGATGATACCCCTCAGAAAACCAAGAAGAACTAAAGAGTCTCTTGATGAGAGTGAAGACAGACAGTGAAAAAGTTGGCTTAAAACTCAACGTTAAAACTAACATCATGGCATCTTGTCTCATCACTTCATGGCAAACAGAAAGGGAAAAAGTGGAAGCAGTGATATATATATATATATATTTTTTTTTTTTTTTCTTCTTGGGCTCCAAAATCACTGTGGATGGTGAGAGCAGCCATGAACTTACAAGATACTTGCTTCTTGGAAAGAAGACTATGACAAACCTAGACAGCATATTAAAAAATAAAGACAACACTTTGCTGACAAAGGTCCATATAGTCAAAGCTATGATCTTTCCAGTAGTCATGTGTGGATGTGAGAATTGAACCATAAAGAAGGTTGAGTACCAAAGTATTGATGCTTTGAAGTTGCTGTGCTGGAGAAAAATCTTGATCAAACCAGTTAACACTAAGGGAAATCAACCCTAAACATTTATTGGAAGAACTGTTGTTGAAGCTTCAAAACTTTGGCCACCTGTTGCAAAGGGTCAACTCATTGGGAAAAAAATACCCTAATACTGGGAATGATTGAAGGCAAAAGGAGACGTGGGTGTCAGAGGATAAAATTTTTGGATGGCGTCACTGATTCTATGGACATGAAATTGGGTGAACTCTGGGAAATGGTGAGGGACAGGGAGGCCTTGTGTGCTGCAGTCTATGAATTTGCAAAGAGTCAGACATGACTAGTGACTGAAAAACAACAACAACTCATGTAAGGGAGATTATTCCCCCATATTTTCTTCTAGAAGTTTGACAATTTTAAATTTTACATTCAAATTTTTAATCCATTTTGAGTTTAATTTTGCTTATTGTGTAATATAGTGGTCCAATTTTAATCCTTTGAATGTGACTAGCCACTTTCCCAACATCATTTCTTAAAAACACGAATCTTTCTGTATTGTATATTCTTGGCATGGGTTTATTTCTGGCTTTCAATTCAGTTTCAGTGATTTGTTTGTCTGTTCTTATGTCAAGAGAATGGGAATTTGTATATATTTATGCCAATAAAATTTGCCTGGTCTTATGCCAACAGAAGTATAATTTGTCTGTTTTTATGCAAATAGAATGAGAGTTTGTCTTTTTTTATGCCAACAGAATGAGAAACACCAGAGTTCTCTTCAAGAAAATTAGAGATATCAAGGGAACATTTCATGCAAAGATGGGCACAATAAAAGTCAGAAATGGTATGGACTTAACAGAATAAGAATATATTAAGAAGAGGTGGCAAGAATACACAGAAGAACTATACAAAAAAGATCTTCTTGACCCAGATAACGATGGTATAAGCACTCACTTATTGCCAGACATCCTGCAGTGTGAAGTCAAGTGGACGTTAGGAAGTATCACTATGAACAAAGCTAATGGAGGTGATGGAATTGTAGATGAGCTATTCCAAATACTAAAAGATGATGCTGTGAAAGTGCTGCATTCAATATGCCAGCAAATTTGGAAAATTCAGCAGTGGCCACAGGACTGGAAAAGGTCAGTTTTCATTTCAATCCCTAAGAAAGGTAATGTCAAAGAATGTTCAAAGTACCGCACAATTGCACTCATCTCACACACTTTCAAAGTAATGCTTAAAATTATCCAAGCTAGGCTACAATAGTATGTGAACCAAGAAATTCCATATACCCAAGATGGATTTAGAAAAGGCAGAGGAACCAGAGATCAAATTGCCAACATCCGTTCAATCATAGAAAAAACAAGAAAACATCTGTTTCTGTTTCATTGACTATGCCTTTGACTTTGTGGATCAGAAAAAACTATGGAAAATTCTGAAAGAGATTGGAATACCAGACCCCCTGACCTGCGACTTGAGAAATCTGTATGCAGGTCAAGAAGCATCAGTAAGAGCCGGACATGGAATAATGGACTGGTTCCAAATTGGGAAAGGAGTACATCAAGGATGTATGTTGTCATCTTGCTTATTTAACTTATATGCAGAGTAGAAAAGTAAGGCTGGATGAAGCACAAGCTAGAATCAAGATTGCTGGGAGAAATATCAGTAACCTCAAATATGCAGACCACACTAACTTTATGGCAGAAAGTGAAGAGGAACTAAAGAGCCTCTTGATGAAATTGAAAAAGGAGAGTGACAAAGCTTGCTTAAAACTCAACATTCAAAAAACGAAGATCATGGTGTCCAATCCCGTTACTTCATGGCAAATAGATGGGGAAACAATGGAAACAGTGACAGACTTTATTTTCTTGGGCTCCAAAATCACTGTAGATGGTGACTGCAGCTATGAAATTAAAAGACTTTTGCTCCTTGGAAGAAAAGTTATGATCAACCTAGACAATATATTAAAAAGCAGAGACGTTACTTAGCCAATGACGGTCTGTCTAGTCAAAGCTATGGTTTTTCCAGTAGTCATGTATGGATGAGAGAGTTGGACCATAAAGAAAACTGAGTGCCAAAGAATTGACGCTTTTGAACTGTGGTGTTGGAGAAGACTCTTGAGAGTCCCTTGGACTGCAAGGAGATCAGATCAGTCAATCTTAAAGGAAATCAGTCCTGAATATTCATTGGAAGGACTGATGGTGAATCTGAAGCTCGATTACTTTGGCCACTTGATGTGAAGGAGTGACTCACTGGAAAAGACCCTGAGGCTGGGAAAGATCGAAGGTTTGAGGAGAAGAGGACAAAAGAGAATCAGACGGTTGTATTGCATCACTGACTCTATGGACATGAGTTTGAGCAAACTCCAGGAGTTGGTGACGGACAGGGAAGCCTGGCATGCCATGGGGTTTCAAAGAGTCAGACATGACTGAGTGACTGAACTGATTAACTGATGCCAATATCATGTTGTTTTGAGTACTATTGCTTTCTAATTTGCTTTGAAAGTACAAACTATGATGCCTCCAGATTTGTTCTTTCTCAAGATCACTTTAACTCTTTCGGATCTTTTGTGTTGCCATACAAAATTGATTTTCCTGTTTCTGTGAAAAATATCATTGGAATTATGACAGGGTTAATTTAATGTTGATTTTTTTTATCTTACAACTTTATTAAAGTTATTTATTAGTTGTAACATTTTTTTTTTCTGGAATCTTTAAGATTTTCCACACACTGTATCCTGTCATCTGCAAATGACAGTTTTAGTTCTTCCTTTCCAATTTCCATGTCCTTTATCTATTTTTTCTTTCCTAATTCCTCTGCCTAAGACCTCTTGGAATAGTTTGAATAAGCGTAGGAAGAATGGGAATCCTTGTCTTGTTCCTAATTTTAGAGGAAAATTTTTGTTTCACCATTGAGAATTGTGGATTCTACATATAAGTGATAACATGTAGAAGTTTTACATGTTTAGCTATATGTCAAAGCAGTTTTGTATATGGCATGAGTGCAGCTGCAGGTGCACAATTTTGTATTTCTACATCTAGTTTTTCTAGCATATTTATAAATAGACCCTCTTTCCTCCAATGAGTTATTCCAACACCTTTTATTGACCATTGGGTTACTTTGGCAACATTATTGAAAATTAAGCAGGCATATATCTATAGATTTATATATGGATGGTATTCTGTCCCATTGATCTATTTATCCTTTGCAACTACCACATTAGATATTGTAGCTTTATAATAAATGTTAATAAGTAATATAAATACTGCAGTTTTATTCTTTTTCAGTAATTTTTGACTCATGCATTTCCATATAAATTTTAAGGTCTTCCTGTCAGTTTCATTCACCCACTCCCATTCTTTTCACTATTTTTGTCATATATGTTACTTCTATTAATATGTTATAAAATCCACAATCCATTGATTTGATTTCCTTTGAGGAATCAACTGATTGTTAGTGCAATTTTTTTTTTAGAAAACAGGCTTTTGTATTTAGCCATATATTTACCATTCTTATGTTTCTCATTACTTTTTGTAATCTGAATTTCTCACACTATTTCCCTCCATTATAAAGAATATCCCTTCCCATCCCTTGTTTTTGAGATTTGCTGGCAGTGAATTATGTTGCTCTCATATTTTAGGAATACAATTGTAGTTAGACAACTTTTCTTTGGCATTTTAAAAGTAGTTCTGCTGTATTCAGATGTATACTTTTTGATTAGAAGTCAATCATTATTCTTATTGCTGTCTCCCTGTATGTGCTTAGTCTCTCAGACATGTCCAACTTTTTGGACCCCATGGACTGTATGCAGCCTGACAGTCTCCTCTGTCCACGGGGATTCTACAGCCAAGAATATTGGAGTGGGTTGCCATGCCCTCCTTCAAGGGATCTTCCCAAACCAGGGATTGAATCCAGGTCTCCCGCATTGCAGGTGGATTCTTTTTTTGTTTGTTTGTTTGTTTTAGTAATATGCTTTATTTACTATATTGCAAATATTATCATTTAAACATATAATCAATATTAAAATTATAAAGATTTACTTTATTTATTTTTTTAATTTTAAATTAGTTTATTTATCTATTTTTTAACTTTACAGTATTGTATTTGTTTTGTCATACATTGCCATGAATCCACCATGGGTGTACATGTTTTCCCCTTCCAGAACCCACCTTCCACCTCTCTCCCCTTCCCATCCCTCCAGGTCATCCCCGTACACCAGCCCTGAGCGCCCTGTATCATGCATCGAACCTAGACAGGCGATTCGTTTCACATATGATAATTTACATGCTTCAGTGCCATTCTCCCATATCATTACAGTCTGAGCCACCAGGGAAGCTGGAAGTCTGTTTCCCTGTATACTATATATATGTTTTTTCTCTAGCTATTCTTAAGATTTCAATCCCCCCCCCTTGTTTTTCAGCTATTGACTATGTTATGTTTAAATCATTTTTTTTTTGTACTTATACTACTTGGATATCAGTGAATTTATTGGAGCTGTGGTTGGCTAATTTCCTTCCATTCTGGATATTTTCAACAAAAATTTATTTTAAAATATTTTAGCCATTTTGTTTTTCTTCATTCCTTCTAGAACCCCATTGACGCCTATGTCGTGTCATTTGGTATTGTCCCACTGATCCTTGAATTCTATTTAGAATTATATATAAAACTTTAATAGTCTTTATATTTCAGTTTGAAAAAGTTTTACTCACCTGTCTTCCAGTGAACCTTTATTTCTGATGTTCAATCTTCTATTAATCCCATCTAATGAATTTCATATTTCAGCTGTTACAGTTTTTAGAACTAAGATTTTCCTTTGGTTCTGTTTTAGATATTCAAGGACTCTCCTAAAGTTCTCCATCTCTTTGTTCACTAGAGTCACCTTATCTTGAGATTCTTTGATATATTTATCATAATTATTTTAATGTACATGTCAGATAATTAAAAGTGATTACATCTGTGCATATACTTCTGTTAACTCTTATTTGTTGCATCTCAGTTTTGTGTCACATTTTATTGCTTCTTCAATTGTCTAGTGCTTTATGCTTATATACTGACCATTAAGAATGGTATGTTGTAGAGACTGCATTTTCTTATTTTCCTCTAAAGATGATTAAGTTTTCTCCTTCCAGGTAGTTAAATTACTGAAGAAATGCTTTGCTGCAGTGAACACTAAATGATAAACTTTGTTGGATTAGGTTTCTTTTAATTTTGCTTTTAATTCTAAGACATAGACTACAGTTCTGGGACATGAGTCATTCTCTTACAGCATGACACTTCTGGGGTTTCAATAGAGAGCTTTAGGTGCTTACTAAGCCAATTTACATTGGTGGTTCTTGAATTCACCAGTATCTGCTGAAATATCTGCTCAGCTTTTAAAGTATTTTTTTGGTCTTGTTTCTTCCTGCTGGGTTTCTAAAGTTTTGATTTTTTTCTTGTCCCTTGGAAGAAGGTGTTTGTTATGATCAGTGCCTTCTCTTGGCAAAACTCTGTTAGCCTTTGACTTGCTTCATTTTGTACTCCAAGGCCAAATTTGCCTGATACTTCCTACTTTTGCATTCTAGTCCCCTATAATGAAAAGGATATATTTTGGAGGTGTTAATTCTAGAAGGTCTTGTAGGTCTTCATAGAACCATTCAACTTCAGCTTCCTCAGCATTACTGGTCGGGGCATAGACTTGGATGACTGTGATATTGAATGGTTTGCCTTTGAAACAAACAGAGATCATTCTGTCGTTTTTGAGATTGCATCCAAGAACTGCATTTTGGACTCTTTTATTGACTATGATGACTACTCTTTTTCTTCTAAGGGATTCTTGCCCACAGTAGCAGATATAATGGTCATCTGAATTAAATTCACCCATTTCAGTCCATTTTAGTTCACTGATTCCTAAAATGTCAATGTTCACTCTTGTTATCTCCTGTTTAACTACTTCTAATTTGCCTTGATTCCAGGTTCCTATGCATTATTGTTCTTTACAGCATCGGACTTTACTTCCATTACCAGACATATCCACAACTGGGTGTTTCTTTTGCTTTGGCTCTGTTTCTTCATTCTTTCTGGAGTTATTTCTCCACTGATCTCCAGTAGCATACTGGGCACCTGCCGACCTGGGGAGTTCATCTTTCAGTGTCCTATTTTTTGTCTTTTCATACTGTTCATGATGTTCTCAAGACAAGAATACTGAAGTGGTTTGCCATTTCCTCGTCCAGTGGACCACATTTTGTCATGCATATTGGAATGCAAAAGTAGGAATTCAAGAGATACTTGGAATAACAGGAAAATTTGCCTTAGAGTACAAAACAAAGCAGGTCAAAGGCTAATAGAGGTTTCCCAAGAGAACACATGGACCATAGCAAACACCCTCTTCCAACAACACAAGAGAAAACTGTACACATGGATATCACCAGATGGTCAACACCAAAATCAGATTGATTATATTCTTTGCAGCCAAAGATGGAGAAACTATATACAGTCAGCAAAGCAAGACTGGGAGCTGACTGTGGCTCAGATCATGAACTCCTTATTGCCAAATTCAGATTTAAATTGAAGAAAGTAGGGAAACCCACTAAGCCAATCAGGTATTACCTAAATAAAATCTCTTACAATTATGCAGTGGAAGTGAGAAATAGACTCAAGGGATTAGATCTGACAGAGAGGGTGCCTGAAAAACTATGGACCAAGGTTCCTGACATTATACAGGAGGGAAGGATCAAGACCATCCCCAAGAAAAAGAAATGCCAAAAGGCCAAATGGTTGTCTGTGGAGACCTGACAAATAGCTGAGAAAAGAAGAGACACTAAAGGCAAAGGAGAAAAGGAAAGACATACTCAGTTAAATGAAGAGTTTCAAAGAATACTATGGAGAGATAAGAAACCCTACCTCAGCGATCAGTGTAAAGAAATAGAGGAAAACAATAGAGTGGAAAAGACTAGAGATCACTTCAAGAAAATTAGAGGCACCAAGTAAAGTAAAAGTAAGTAAAATCGCTCAGTCGTGTCTGACCCTTTGCAACCCCATGGATTGTAGTCAAACAGGCTCCTTCGTCCATGGAATTTTCCAGGCAAGAGTACTGGAGTGAGTTGCCATTTCCTTCTCCAGGGGATCTTCCCGACCCAGGGATCGAACCTGCCTCTCTTGTGTCTCCTGCATTGGCAAGTGGATTCTTTACCACTGTGCCACCTGGGAATCCCAAGAGGCACCAAGGGAACATTTTATGCAAAGAAAGGCACAATTAAGGACAGAAATGATATGGATCTAAAAGAAGCAGTAGATATTAAAAAGAAGTGACAAGAATACACAGAAGAACAATACAAAAAAGAGAATTTCATGACCCAGATAACGACGATGGTGTAATCACTCACCTAGAGGCAGACTTCCTGAAACGCCAAGTCAAGTGGGCCTTATGAAACATCACTACAAACAAAACTAGTGGAGGTGATGAAATTCCAGGTGAGCTATTTCAAATCCTGAAAGATGATGCTATGAAAGTGCTGCACTCAACATACCAGCAAATTTGGAAAACTCAGCAGTGGCCACAGGACTGGAAAAGGTCAGTTTTCATTCCAACCCCAAAGAAAGGTAATGCCAAAGAATGCTCAAACTACCACACAATTGAACTCATCTCACACACTAGCAAAGTAATGCTCAAAATTCTCCAAGTCAGGCTTCAAGGGTATGTGAACTGTGAACTTCCAGATGTTCAAGTTGTATTTAGAAAAGGCAGAGGAAACAGAGATCAAATTGCCAATATCTGTTGGGTCATTGAAAAAATGAGGGAATTCCAGTAAAACATCTAATTCTGCTTTATTGACTACACCAAAATCTTTGACTGTGTGGATCACAAAAAACTGTAGAAAATTCTTAAAGAGATGGGAATTCCAGACCACCTGACCTGCCTCCTGAGAAATCTGTATGCAGGTCAAGAAAAAACAGTTAAAACTGGACATGGAACAATGTACTGGTTCCAAATCAGGAAAGGAGTATGTCAAGGCTTTATGTTGTCATCTGCCTTATTTAACTTATATGTAGAGTACATCATGAGAAATGCTGGGCTGGATGAAGCACAAACTGGAATCAAGCTAACCAGGAGAAATATCAATAACCTCAGATATGTAGATGACCCCACCCTTATGGCAGAAAGTGAAGGACTAAAGAGCCTCTTGATGAAAGTGAAAGAGAAGAGTGAAAAAGTTGGCTTTAAACTCAACATTCAGAAAACTAAGGTCATGACATCTGATCCCATCACTTCATGGCAAATAGATGGGGATACAACGGAAAATATTGACAGACTTTGTTGTTGTTGTTGTTGTTTGTCTCCAAAATGACTGCAGATGGTGACTGCAGCCATGAAATAAAAAGACGCTTGCTCTTTGGAAGAAAAGCTGTGACCAACCTAGATAGCATATTAAAAAGCAGAGACATTGCTTTGCCAAAAAAGGTCTATCTAGTCAAAGCTATTGTTTTTCCAGTGGTCATGTATGGATGTGAGAGTTGGACTATAAAAAGACAAACAAACAATCAAACAACTGAGCACCAAAGAATTGATGCTTTTGAATTGTGGTGTTGGAGAAGACTCTTGAGAGTCCCTTGGGCTGCAAGGAGATCCCACCAGTCCATCCTAAAGGAGATCAGCCCTGGGTGTTCATTGGAAGGACTGATGTTGAAGCTGAAACTCCAGTACTTTGGCCACCTGATGGGAAGAACTGTCTTATTAGAAAAAACCCTGATGCTGGGAAAGACTGAAGGCTGGAGGAGAAAGGAACAACAGAAGATGAGATTGTTGGATGGCCTCACGAACTCGATGGACATGAGTTTGCGTAACCTCCGGGAGTTAATGATGGACAGAGAAGCCTTACATGCTGCAGTCCATGGGGGTCGCAAAGAGTTGGACATGACTGCGTGAATGAACTGAAATGAACTGAACTAGAAAGTCTTTTACGTCTTCATAGAACAAGTCAGCTTCAATTTCTGCAGCATTAGTGGTTGGAGCATTGACTTGTGTTACTGTGGTGTTGAATGGTTTGCCTTGGAAATGAACTGAGATCATCCTGTAGTTTTTGAGATTGCATCCAAGTACTGCATTTTGAATGCTTCTGTTGACTATCAGGGCTAATCCTTTTCTTCTAAGGGATTCTTGTCTGCAATAGTAGATTAACAGTTATCTGAATTATTATGAATTTGACCATTCCCATCCATTTTAGTTAACTGATTCCTAAGATGTTGATGTTTAATCTTGCCATCTCCTAATTGACCATGTCCAATTCATGTTGATTCATGAACCTAACATTCCAGGTCCTTTTGGAATATTGCTCTTTACAGCATTAGAATTTAGTTTCACCACCAGACAGATCGACAATTCAGTGTCATTTCTACTTTGACGAAGCAGAAGACATCACTTTGCCAACAAAGTTCTATGTAGATAAAGCTATGGTTTTTCTAGTAGTCATGTACTCAGCCATAAGGAAGGCTGAGTACTGAAGAATTGATGCTTTTGAGTTGTGGTGCTGAAGAAATCTCTTGAGAGTCTCTTGAACAGCAGGGAGATCGAACCAGTCAATCTTAAAGGAAATCAAGTCTGTATGTTCATTGGAATGAGTGATGCTGAAGCTGAAGCTCCAATACTTTGGCCACATATGTGAAGAGTCAGCTCATTGGAACAGACCCTGATGCTGGGAATGATTGAACACAGGAGGAGAAGGGGATGACAGAGGATGAGATGACTGGATGACATCACCGACTTGATGGGCATGAGTTTGAGCAAGCTCTGGGAGTTGGTGATGGACAGGGGAGCCTGGCGTGCTGCAGTCCATAGAGTTGCAAAGAGTTAGACGACTTAGCAAATGAACAACAGTGACCACAAACCATATGGTGAAGATTCTTAAGGGAATAATTAATATTCCAAACTAGTTTGTATAAATAAATTTCAAGATACAACATTCCTTTCTTTATAATGGGAAAGCATATTACAAAATTAATACACAACTCACACAAGTTGTAATGCACGATTCTGTAGGCATCTCTGCTCCATCCTTCTTTTCTTACTTCCTTTAAAACAAAAATGCAAGCAAAGATTTCCATAGCACAAGGAAAGAAAGAAAATAAATAAATAAATATTGAAATCTCTTTCTTTCTCCTAAATATTGAACACAAAACAGTATGTAATAATAACCAGCATACAATTTCCCTTCCTATGACCAAAAGTAAAAACACATATTCATAAATAATTTTTCCTTTCAATTTAATCTTCATATGGAATACTTGTTGGGGTCCTTTAATGGACCGGGACCTGGTGGTCTGGAGTCGACGATAAGAAAGTGAAAGAGAGAAAGATAGATAGAGAGAAAAGAAGAGAGAGAGAGAGAAAGAAAGACATGGGGACCCAAGCCTCTGATGGAGGAAGGGTGTTTTAATGATCTTTCTGTGAGTATATATATGCTGTTGTACAAGAGATTTCTTTTGACAATGATAAAGGTCAGAAATCCAAACGTACAGCAACCGTTACCAAGGGAACAAGGGAATAATAATAGTCACAAAGTCAGAAGACAATCCATATCTCAAGAAAGAGGATCGAGACTAGCCAGTTTTGTCGTAAGGCGAATGGTTGCTGAAGGAGACCCAAGCCTGTCTCATTCCATGACCTCTGTCCTGGGAGCAGCCTGCCGTTTCACTGATAAGGAACAGAGGTTTTATGAGAAACAGCACGTAGGGATCCTCCTGTTAAACATTCCCTGACAATTTGAGGATTTATGAGAAACAGCACGTAGGAATCCTCCTGTTAAATATCCCCTGATAATTCCTCTTCATTTATTTATAATATTTTCAAAAAGGGTTCTGACTGTTTGTGTTCATTTGTTTGTTATTAACAATTTTTGCATACAGGCAATGGTAAACAACAAATATAATTGTAAAGACAATGACCAAAATTACAGTTCCAGATCCGATATTGTGAGTAATGCTTTGAAACCATCGACGTGGGTCTAGCTCAGATAATTGATCAACTAGTTGTTCAGCTAAAGTTTCCAAATTAGTGGAAGAGGACAGATTTTTAGAAAAGGTTTCAAAGATTTCTTTTTGTAATAATTATACGTTCAGAGAGGCATTATCATGTATGTCTTGTAAATGAAATTTGATTTGTTCCCAGTTGTAGGCACTATGATTGAAGGAGTAACATAGAATTGAGTAGAATTCCAATCACATTTTAGTATCACCTGTTTTTTCAAATCTATTAATTGATCTACAATCCATTTGATGGCTGTTCTTAGGTCCTGTATTTCATTTTGAATATCCTCATCTATCAGAGTGGCCCACATAGTATGAACATCTTTAGTCCAATTTTGGATAAAATTATGTTTGAATTGAGGTTTGTAAAGCATTTCCAGTGACTGTAGCAGTGGTGCAAATAGCTATTAATCCCCAAATGCCAAGAATCAGCCATCCAATGAATCGTTTAGATCACTGGAGCAGTTTAGTAAGTAACTGGGAAGCAAGTCCAGCCATGGGACCTTCCTCCCGGGGATGCTGGAGATTTATTGGTAACCACAGATTATGTCGAGATTGAAGAATCAAAAGGCAATCATTTCTTAAGCAAATAGAGGAGTTAAGACAAGTACATAATTTGCAATTTATACAAGTTACAGAACGTAAAGGCTTATTGAAGTGTACATTTCCTATAGCTACAACAAAAGGAAGTGGAACACAGGCTTGTATAAAATATGATTGACTATACCGAAAGAAATAATTATTATGACTATGACTGGTCCCTATGAAATGTACCGTCCAAGTCCCAAGTTCCTCCATACTTGCAGCTAGTTTCCAGATACCCCATTGTTCAGGCCCAATCTGTTCATCGAGGATGATTCAAGGACGAGGGGGGGACCATTCCACCGCCAAGCCACCCAAGAAGTCCTTTGTCATGATAATGCTCCATATTAGTGTTAGTAACTTTTCATGCTACTTGAGTAACATAATCACACACAGTGCTGTTAATATCATCTGAGCAGTTAGATAACACATACCATAGGGTCCCCAATCGACAATTGTATGATTAGCCATAAACATTAATTTTCCTGATTTTGCTTGACATTTGTCCCAATGAACAGGAGTATATTTAAAGTTCTTATTAATAAACCTTTTGCATAGTGTTCTTTGTTCTTTCCCTAACTCTTTCCCTAAAGTTTCAGTAGTATGAACATAGTTCATGGACAAAGAAAGGGCAATAAATAATCCAAGCAATGTCCGAAAGTCCTCTTTTGGAGGCAGGGCAAAAGCCCAAGTTTGTCGGCTAACGTTTATGCATAATTCTGCTGGGCCCATACACAAAAGAAGGACTTCATAACCTAGAAAGATATTAATTAGTTTCCCTTCTTCTTCAGGATATGAGGGCCCTTTAAATCTCCAAGGAGAAGGCATATGTATGGAGCCATTGGTTGGAACGATTGGTCCTTCTTCCGTCCATTCTATAACCTGAAGTAAAGGGGGGTTGGGTATGTAAGTCCAGTAAGTATTATTTATTGATTCAGCTTGAGTGGGGGAGGCGTAAGCAAGCAAAGCAAGTGGGGCAGCAAAAATATTTTCGGGATTCCGAGGCATTCTCTGTTGAGAAACCAAATTTTTAGCTTGATTAGTAAGGGTTTTTATTTGTCCCCAAGAGGGGAGATCATAAGAGTGATGCCCCTGGGGCAGTGCTTTCTGGAGATCTTTAGAGCTGCCATGGCCTGTATTGGAATTTCTTCCTTCTGGGATTTTTGTTGTTTTGTCTCTACTTTGAAGGCGGATGTTTAACAGGAGGATTCTTATGTGTTGTTTCTCATAAATCCTCAAATTGTCAGGGAATGTTTAACAGGAGGATTCCTACATGCTGTTTTTCATAAAACCTCTGTTCCTTATCAGTGGAACTGCAAGCTTCTCCCAGGACAGAGGTCATGGAATGAGACAGGCTTGGGCCTCCTTCAGTAAACATTCTCCTTATGACAAAACTGGTTAGTCTTGATCCTCTTTCTTGAGATATGGATTGTCATCTGACTTGTGACTGTTATTATTCCCTTGTTCCCTTGGTAATGGTTGCAGTACATTTGGCTTTCTGACCTTTATCATTGTCAAAAGAAATCTCTTGTACAACAGCATATATATACTCACAGAAAGATCATTAAAGCACCCTTCCTCCATCAGAGGCTTACAAGTGGTGCTCCATCAGGGACTGGTATACATGGCAGTTTGCCGGAGTGACCCAGAGCCTATTGAGGCTGGTAAGTACTGAGACATGGGTTAAACGGCTGGAAAGCCCCACTATTTTTCTCTTCAATTGGTGGAAAACTATCTTGACTGTAATAATTGTAGTCGCCTTATTCTTGCTGTTTGCTTTTTATATCTGTAACTATATAGTGAATTTTATATCTAAGTGGCTTAAGCACTTAAATCACAAATTCTTATTCATGTTCCTACAGTTTATTGCCTCAACAAATTAAGGCCTACACCCCTTCCCAGCAGGAAGAGGTTACAAAAAGATTTCTCCACCCCTTTCCCTGACAACCACATTCTCCTAAAAGCAGGAGAAAATGAAAGAGTTAAAACTTAAGCAGACAGTCCAAGGCCCTATAAAGGGGAAGCAAACATTCTCATTCAAGCTTTTCTTAAGCCCTATGCAACAATATATCTTGCCGGAAACCTGACCTTTCTTTAGGTCCAACACTAATGATTACACAGCACGTAAGAATCCTCCTGTTAAACATCCCCTGATAAATACTAAGCTACATATCTACATATATAATGAATTAACTTATATTTATTCACCTCTAATCATTTCAGGTAGATTTCCAAGAGTATATTTTTCAGAATTAGCCTTTACCAAACACATTGCATTAAGATAAGGGATTGGAGAGATATTTTCCACAGGACAGCAGGGAAGCAGGCTCTGATACTCATTTCTTCTAGAAATAATTAACAATATTAAATTATTAAATTTAGTAAGTATGCCTATAGTTCACTTAAGTATATTTCCAATCAATTTGCAACTCACTTTCCATGTTTATGTTGTAATGCAAATAAAAAAACATTTTATATTGGATTAAAGTTGATTAACAATGTTATGTTAGCTACAGGTGTACAGTAAAGTGATTCAGTTATACATATGCATATCAATTCAGTTTACTCACTCATTCTTGTTCGTTTCTTTGCGACCCCCATGGACTTCAGTAAGCCAGTCTTCTCTGTCCATCATCAAATCCCGGAGCCTACTCAAAGTCAAGTCCGTCGAGTAAGTGATGCCATCCAACCGTCTTATCCTCTGTAGTCCCCTTCTCCTGCCGCCTTCAATCTTTCCCAGCCTCAGGGTCTTTTCTACTAAGACAGTTCTTCCCATCAGGTGGACTAAGTATTGGTGTTTCAGATTAAGCATCAGTCCTTCCAATGAATATTCAGGACTGATCTCTTTTAGGATAGACTGGTTGGATCTCTGTGCAGTCCAAGGGACTCTCAAGAGTCTTCTCAAGCACCACACTTTAAAAGCATCAATTTTTCAGCACTCAGCTTTCTTTATAGTTCAACTCTCACATCCATACATGATCACCGGAAAAACCATAGCTTTGACTAGATGGACCTTTGTTGGCAAAGCAATGTCTCTACTTTTTAATATGCTGTCTAGGTTGGTCATAGCTTTCCTTCCAGGGAGGAATCATCTTTTAATTTCATGGCTGCAGTAACCATCTGCAGTGATTTTGGAACCCAAGAAAATAAGTCTGTCACTGTTACCATTGTATCCCCATCTATTTGTCATGAAGTGATGGAACTGGATGCCATGATCTTAGCTTTTTGAATGCTGAATTTTAAGCCAAGTTTTCCACTCTCTTCTTTCCCTTTCATCAAGAGGCTCTTATTTTTTCTTTGCTTATTGCTATAAGGGTGGTGTCATCTGCATATATTAGGTTACCTATAGTTTTCCCGGCAATCTTGATTCCAGTTTGTGCTTCATCCAGCCCAGCATTTCTCATGATGTACTCTGCATATAAGTTAAATAAGCAGGGTGACAACATATAGCCTTGACATACTCCTTTCCTGATTTGGAACCAGTCTGTTGTTCCATGTCCATTTCTAACTGTTGCTTCCTGACCTGCATACAGATTTCTCAGGAAGCAGGTAAGGTGTTATGGTATCCCCATCTCTTTAAGAAGTTTCGATAGCTTGTTTTTATCCACACTATCAAAAGTTTTGGAGAAGTCAATAAAGGGGAAGTATAAGTTTTTCTGGAACTCCCTCATTTTTTTCAATGGTCCAACAGATGTTGGCAATTTGATCTCTGGTTCCTCTGACTTTTTTAAATCCGGCTTGAACATCTGGAAGTTCACAGTTCACATACCCTTGAAGCCTGGCTTGGAGAATTTTAAGCATTACTTTGCTAGCATGTGAGATGGGTGCAATTGTGTGATAGTTTGAGCATTCTTTGGCATTACCTTTCTTTGGGGTTGGAATGAAAACTGATCTTTTCCAGTCCTGTGGCCACTGCTGAGTTTTCCAAATTTGCTGGTATGTTGAGTGCAGCACTTTCATAGCATCATCTTTCAGGATTTGAAATAGCTCACCTGGAATTTCATCACCTCCACTAGCTTTGTTTGTAGTGATGCTTCCTAAGGTCCATTTGACTTCATATTCCATGAAGTCTGCCTCTAGATGTGTGATCACACCATCGTCGTTATCTGAGTCAGGAAGATCTTTTTTTGTATTGTTCTTCTGTGTATTCTTGCCACCTCTTCTTAATATCTACTGCTTCTGTTAGATCCATACCATTTTTGTCCTTAATTGTGCCCATCTTTGCATGAAATGTTCCCTTGGTGCCTCTAATTTTCTTGAAGTGATCTCTAGTCTTTCCCACTCTATTGTTTCCCTCTATTTTTTGCACTGATCACTGAGGTAGGCTTTCTTATCTCTCCATACTTTGGAACTCTCCGTTTAAATGGGTATATCTTTCCTTTTCTCCTTTACCTTTACTGTCTCTTCTTTCTTCAGCTATTTGTGAGGCCTCCTCAGACAACCATTTGGCATTTTGGCATTTCTTTTTCTTGGGGATGGTCTTGATCCCTGCCTCCTGTATAATTTCAGGAACCTTGGTCCATAGTTTTTCAGGCACCCTCTCTGTCAGATCCCTTGAGTCTATTTCTCACTTCCACTGTATAATCATAAGGGATTTGACTTAGGTAATATCTGATTGGCCTAGTGGTTTTCCCTACTTTCTTCAGTTTAAGTCTGAATTTGGCAATAGGGAGTTCATGATCTGAGCCATAGTCAGATCCTGATCTTGTTTTTTCTGACTGTATAGAGTTTCTCCCTCTTTGGCTGCAAAGAATATAATCAGATTTCAGTATTGACCATCTGGTGATTTCCATGTGTACAGTCTCCTCTTGTGTTGTTGGAAGAGGGTGTTTGCTATGACCAGTGCGTTCTCTTGGCAAAGGCTAATCACCTTTGCCCTGCTTCATTCTGTACTCTAAGGCCAAATTTTCCTGTTATTCCAGGTATCTCTTGACTTCCTACTTTTTCATTCCAGTCCCTTATCATGAAATGGACATCTTTTTGGGGTGTTAGTTCTATAAGGTCTTCATAAAACCATTCAACATCAGCTTCTGCAGCATTTCTGGTCGGGGTATAGACTTGGATTCCTGTGATATTGAATCATTTGCTTTGGAAATGAACAGAGATCATTCTGTTGTTTTTGAGATTGCATCCAAGTACTGCATTTCAGACTCTTTCATTTACTATTATGGATACTCCATTTCTTCTAAGGGATTCTTGCCCACAGTAGTAGATGTAATGGTCATCTGAGTTAAACTCACCCATTCCAGCTTATTTTAGTTTGTTGATTCCTAAAATGTTCATGTTCGCTCTTGCCATCTCCTGTTTGACCACTTCAAATTTGCCTGGATTCATGGACTTATCATTCCAGGTTCCTGTGCATATCTAAGAATATCTAATAATAATTGAATATCTAAGAATAATTTTATAATCCCAGGTCAGGAAACTGTTGCATGTTTCTTCTTCTATACTTTTGTGTAGCTTAATATTTGACATTTCAAGCTATTGGTGATCCATTTTTAGTTAATTTTTTATAAGGTTTGAAGTTTTGGTCAAAGTTCTTTCTTTTCATATCGGTATCTAATTTTACAAGATTGTTGAAAGGATTTTTATTGAATTGTTTTTCAAAAATTTTCAAGATTCAACGGATTGCAGTTTGGTGGTTATACTTCCAGACTGTATATTGTGTTCTACTGATTTATATATCTGTTTTTTCACCTGTATTATACTGCTTTGCTCATTGTAGGTTTATAGTAAATATTAAAATTGCTACTATAATATTTCCAACTATTTTATTTTAAGAATATAAATGTTTTAATAATTAGTTTATAATTAAATTAAATATAAATAGTTTTAATAATTCTAATGAATTTGCTCTTGTATATCAACTTTAGAATAAACATTTTTATGTTGACAAAAAATCACAATGACATTCTCATTGGAATTTGTGGAAAAATGTGGAAAATTGGTATCTTTCTTATGTTGAGTATTCTACTGAAAGATTGTTGTATGTCTCTCCGTTTAGGTCTTTGATCACTTTTATCAACATTTTCTAATTTTTTTATATACAAATCCTGCATATGTTTTCTTAGAATGCTTTATACCCTGAAATTTTATTTTACAAAATAATTTCACTGAGATATACTGTATATCATACAATTCACTCATTTACATTGCACAATTCAATGCTTTGAATATATTTACAGGATTTTGCAACCATCATAACAATATAATTTTATAACAGTTTTGTGCCTCTAAAAGAAATCATGTATCTATTAGCAGTAAATCTATATTTCTTCTCACCACTTCATATCCAGTCTTAAGCATACTCATACACAAATATACTCCAAATTTGCCCACTTAGAACATTTCATAAAATAGAATCACACACTCTATTTTTGTTTTTTGGTTTTTTTGGTAATAGGCTTCTTTAACTTAGTATAACATTTAAAGAGTTACCAATGTGGCATGCTGAAGTATTTTGTTGCTGTTGTTGATTAACATTTATTTGTATAAATACCCCACATATTTTTACCATTCATTAATTGACATTTGAGTTATTTTTACTTTTTGTCTATTATAAATAATGGTGCCATTTACATTCCTGAATAATTTTTATGTGGCTACATAGTTTCAAATCTTGGATATACATTTAGGAGTAGAAATTTTAGGTCGTGTGGTAATGATGTTTAACTTTCTGAAGAACTTCCAGACTGTTTTCCAAAGTTGCTGTACGATTTTACCTTTCTACCAACAATGCATGAGAGTTCCAATTTCTCTATATCCTTTTTAACATGTGTTATTGTGTGCCTTTTTGACAATAGCCCACCTGTGGGTATGAAGTGGGATCCCACTGTGAATTTTATTTGCATTTATCTAGTTACTAATGATGTTAATTATCTTTTTATCTGTTTATTGTCTGTTTGTGTGTTTTAAAGGAATAAGTTATTTGTTGAAGTGAATGTAAATGGTTTGAATTTCGGTTTCCAATTGTTCATTATTGTTCTACAGAAATGCAACTGGTTTTGTGGAATGACCTTGTTTTGTGGGATCTTGAAAAAGGTGCATACTGGTTCTCAGCTATTTTTGTAGCTTTTCCTTTCTCCAGGGAATCTTCCCAACCCAGGGATTGAACCCAGGTCTCCCATATTGCAGGTGGATTCTTTACCAGCTGAGCCACAAGGGAAGCCCAAGAATGCTTAAGTGGGTAGCCTATCCCTTCTCCAGTGGATCTCCCTGACCCAGGGTTGAACCGGGGTGTCCTGCATTGCAGGTGAATTATTTACCAACTGAGCTATCAGGGAAGCCCTGAAAAATGCATTTATTGGTTCTCAGCTATTTTTGTAGATTCATTAGAAGGTTTTATTTTTATTATTTTCCTATGACTGCCATAACAAGTTAGAACAGATGTGGTGGCTAAAAGAATAGAAATTCATTACCTCACTGTTTTGGATACCAAGTCCAAAATCAAAGTCCCTGTGCTGTGCTCAGTTGTGTCTGACTCTTTGCAACCTCATGGATTGCAGCCCACCATGTTCCCCTGTCCATGGGATTTCCCAGCCAAGAATACTTGAGTGGGTTGCCATTTCCTTCTCCAGGGGAAAATCAAAGTATCAGTGGAGAAATGTCCCTCTAAAAGCACTAGGGAAGAATGTTCCTTGTCTTTTCCAGATTCTAGTGCCTGCCTCTTCTTCCTTCCTCCCTCACCTGAATTGCTTACTACATTTATATTTCCACTAACAATCTCTTTAAGGCAATTTAGCCTTTCTCTGCTATTCATGTCAAAATTCTTCCAGCTTCTGTCCATTCCACAATTCTACAACCATTTCCATATTTTTAAATATTTCTTACAATAACATCTTACATGTCAGTACCAAAATATATATTTATTTTCTAGGGTGAAAATAACAAATAACTACAAGCTTGGTGGTTTAAAACAATAAAAAAAAAATGTTTATTGGAGATCAGAAATCTGTGAGGAAGGACTCTCTCCAAAAGCTCTGGGGAAGAATCATCCTTTACTTCTTCCAGATGCTAGTGTCTGCTTGTAATCTTTCTAAACACAGAAGCACTCCAATACTTTCCTCTCTCTTTTAATTGACTTTTTCTTCTGTGTCCTATCTTATAAAAACCACTTGTGACTAGATTAAGAGGTATCTGGACATCTCAGGATGATATTATCTAAAGATTCTTAATTACATATCCAAAGACGCTTTTTTTTCCCCAAATAAGATCACATTTACTGACATATGTTTTGGTTAGCCACCATTCAACATAATACAAATACTATACATATGCACATACAGAATACTATAAATACACATATACAGCCAAGTCACAAATAAAAGCATGCTTAAACTACCGTTAGGTACATTATTTTATGCTGTGCGTTCCTGAGATTAAAAGTAAGTAACGAGAAAGGAAGAATAACATTGGTGGTGTGATTGTTAAGTTCAGCAATTTATTCTATTGTTCCATTTTTTATATCCATTACATTAGTCACATGTCAAAAATCATTGCTTTAACGTATAAAGTTCAGCCACTTTTAGGATATTCATGAAATTTTGCAATTGTCACCATAACCTAATTTGAGAAGATTTTCATCACTCAAAAATAAATCCCATACTCATTAATAATTGTAATCCATTCTTCATCCTTTAATCTCCTAGCAACCACTAATTTAATTTTTTTCTGTAAATTTTTTACTGTTCAGAATATTTCATGTAAAAATAATGGCACACTATGTACCTTGTATGTTGAAAGGAGAGATGAGAAACCCTTCCTCAGGGATCATTGCGAAGAAATAGAGGAAAACAACAGAATGGGAAAGACGAGGGGTCTCTTCAAAAAAATTAGAGATACCAAGGGAACATTACATACAAAGATGGGCTCGATAAAGGACAGAAATGATATGGACCTAACAGAAGCAGAAGATATTAAGAAGAGGTGGCAAGAATCCACAGAAGACCTGTACAGAAAAGACCTTTACGACTCAGATAATCACGATGGTGTGATCACTCATCTAGAGCCAGACATCCTGGAATGTGAAGTCAAGTGGACCTCGGAAAGTATCACTACAAACAAAGCCAGTGGAGGTGATGGAATTCCAGTTGAGCTATTTTAAATCTTGAAAGATGATGCTGTGAAAGTGCTGCACTCAATATGCCAGCAAATTTGGAAAACTAAGCAATGGCCACAGAATTGGAAAAGGTCAGTTTTCATTGCAATCCCAAAGAAAGGAAATGCCAAAGAATGCTCCAACTACCTCACAATTGCACTCATCTCCCACGCTAGTAAAGTAATGCTCAAAATTCTCCAAGCCAGGCTTCAACAATACATAAACCGTGAACTTCCAGATGTTCAAGCTGGTTTTAGAAAAGGCAGAGGAACCAGAGATCAAATTGTCAACATCCCCTGGGTCATTGAAAAAGCAAGAGAGTTCCATAAAGACATCTATTTCTGCTTTATTGAC
Source organism: Giraffa tippelskirchi (assembly GCF_054371585.1). Lineage (NCBI taxonomy): Eukaryota > Metazoa > Chordata > Mammalia > Artiodactyla > Giraffidae > Giraffa > Giraffa tippelskirchi. The sequence goes on from NC_137289.1 coordinate 70,064,173, forward strand.
TATGCCAAAGCCTTTGACTCTGTGGATCACAATAAACTGTGGGTAATTCTTAAAGAGATGGGAATACCAGACCACCTGACCTGCATCTTGAGAAACCTGTATGCAGGTCAGAAAACAACAGTTAGAACTGGACATGGAACAACAGACTGGTTCCAAATAGGAAAAGCAGTACATCAAGGCTGTATATTGTCACCCTACTTATTTAACTTATATGCAGAGTACATCATGAGAAACTCTGGGCTGGAAGAAGCACAGGCTGGAATCGAGATTGCCAGGAAAAATATCAATAACCTCAGATATGCAGATGACACCACCATTATGGCAGAAAGTGAAGAGGAACTAAAAAGCCTCTTGATGAAAGTGAAAGAGGAGAGTGAAAAAGTTGGTTTAAAGCTCAGCATTCAGAAAACTAAGATCACAGCATCTGGTCCCATCACTTCATGGTAAATAGATGGGGAAACAGTGTCAGACTTTTTCTGGGGGGGCTCCAAGCTCACTTCAGATGGTGATTGCAGCCATGAAATTAAAAGATGCTTACTCCTTGGAAGGAAAGTTGTGACTAACCTAGATAGCATATTAAAAAGCAGAGACATTACTTTGCCAACGAGGGTCTGTCTAGTCAAAGCTATGGCTTTTCTAGTAGTCATTTATGGATGTAAGATTTGGACTGTGAAGAACGCTGAGCACCGAAGAATTGATGCTTTTGAACTGTGGTGTTGGAGAAGACTCTTCAGAGTCCCTTGCACTGCAAGGAGATCCAACCAGTCCATCCTAAAGGAGATCAGTCCTGAGTGTTCATTGGAAGGACTGATGTTGAAGCTGAAATTCCAATACTTTGGCTACCTCATGCGAAGAGTTGACTCATTGGAAAAGACCTTGATGATGGGAAGGATTGGGGGCAGGAGAGAAGGGGACGACAGAGAATGAGATGGCTGGATGGCATCACCGACTCAAATGTACATGAGTATGGGTAAACTCTGGGAGTTGGTGATGGACAGGGAGGCCTGGCGTGCTGTGATTCATGGGGTCACAAGGAGTCAGACACGACTGAGAGACTGAACTGAACTGATGTACTTTTTCTGAATGACTACTTTAATTTAGCATGCTATCTTATAGCTTTCAACAATCCTCCATTTCTTTGTGTGGCTGAGGAATATTCCATTGTATGGGTCAGTTCAGTTCAGTCACTAGGTCATGACAGACCCTTTGAGACCCCATGGACTTTAAATGTCAGGTTTCCCTGTTCATAACCAACTCCTGGAGCTTGCTCAAACTCATGTCTATGGAGCCGGTGATGCCATCGAACCATCTCTTTTTCTGGCATCTGCTTGTCCTCCTGCCTTCAATCTTTCCCAGCAATAGGGTTTTTCCAATGAGTCAGTAGTTTGCATCAGGTGGCCAAAGCCTTGGAGCTTCACCCCTCAGCATCAGTCCTTCCAATGAATATTCAGGACTGATTTCCTTTAGGGTTGATTAATTTGATCTGCCTCCAGTCCAAGGGACTCTCAAGAGTCTTCTCCAACATCATGGTTCAAAAGTGTCAATTCTTCAACACACAGCTTTCTTTATTGTCCAACTCTCACATCCATACATGATTAATGGAAAAACCATACCTTTGACTAGATGGGCCTTTGTGGTAATGTAATGTCTCTGCCTTTTAATACGTTGTCTAGGTTTATCACAGCTTTTCTCCCAAGGAGCAAGTGTCTTTTAATTTCATGGCTACAGTCACGATATGCAGTGGTTTAGGAGCCCAAGAAAATAGTCTGGCACTGTTTCCACTGTTTCTCCATCTATTTCCCATGAAGTGATGGGATCAGATGCCATAATCTTTGTTTTCTGAATGATGAACTTTAAGCCAACTTTTTCACTCTCCTCTTTCACTTTCATCAAGAGGCTTTGGCATAGTCAATAAAGCAGAAATAGATGTTTTTCTGGAACTCTCTTGCTTTTTCGATGATCCAGCGGATATTGGCAATTTGATCTCTGGTTCCTCTGCCTTTTCTAAAACCAGCTTGAACATCTGGAAGTTCATGGTTCACGAATTGTTGAAGCCTGGCTTGGAGAATTTTAACCACTACTTTACTAGCATGTGAGATGAGTGCAATTGTGTGGTAGTTCGAGCGTTCTTTCGCATTGCCTTTCTTTGGGATTGGAATGAAAACTGACCTTTTCCAGTCCTGTGGCCACTGTTGAGTTTTCCATATTTGCTGGCGTATTGTGTGCAGCACTTTCACAGCGTCATCTTTAAGGATTTGAAACAGCTCAACTGTAATTCCATCACCTCCACTAGCTTTGTTCGCAGTGATACTTCCTAAGGCCCGCTTGACTTCACTTTCCAGGATTTCTGGCTCTAGGTGAGTGATCACACCATCGTGATTACCTGGGTCGTGAAGTTCTTTTTTTTACAGTTCTTTTGTGTATTCTTGCCACCTCTTCTTAATATCTTCTGCTTCTGTTAGGTCCATAACATTTCTATCCTTTATTGAGCCCATCTTTGCATGAAATGTTCCCTTGGTATCTCTAATTTTCTTGAAGAGATCTCTAGCCTTTCCATTCTATTGTTTTCCTCTATTTCTTTGCATTGATTGCTGAGGAAGGCTTTGTTATCTCTCCTTTCTCTTCTTTGGAACTCTGCATTCAAATGGGTGTATCTTTCCTTCTCTCCTTTGCTTTTCACTTCCCTTCTTTACACAGCTATTTGTAAGGGCTCCTCAGGCAGCCATTTTGCTTTCTTGCATTTCTTTTTCTTGGAGATGGTCTTGATTCCTGTCGCCTATACAATGTCACAAACCTCCATCCATAGTTCATCAGGCACTCGGTCTATCAGATCTAGTCCCTTAAATCTATTTCTCACTTCCACTATATAGTCAAAAGGGATTTGATTTAGGTCATACCTGAATGGTCTTTTGGTTTTCTCCACTTTCTTCAATTTCATTAAGAACTTGACAATAAAGAGTTCATTATCTCAGCCACAGTCAGCTCCTGGGCTTGTTTTTGCTGACTGTATAGAGCTTCTTCATCTTTGGCTGCAAAGAATATAATCAATCTGATTTTGGTGTTGACCATCAGGTGATGTCTATGTGTAGAGTCTTCTGTTGTGTTATTGGAAGAGAGTGTTTGCTATGACCAGTGCTTTCTGTTGGCAGAACTCTATTAGCCCTTGCCCTGCTTCACTCTGTACTCCAAGGCCAAATTTGCCTGTTACTCCAGGTGTTTCCTGACTTCCTACTTTTGCATTTCAGTCCCCTATAATGAAAAGGACATCTTTTTTGATTGTTAGTTTTACACAGAGATAGCTCTACCATGCTCATTTGTCTCTCCCTCTAAATTGTGTCAGTCCTATTATTCTGGGGCTTAATCAAACAAAAGTTAATTTGTTTTGAAGGTTTTCCTTCTAGCATTTGGAACAGTTATTCCACAGTATTCTTCTCATATCCATTCAAGATATACCATGCCCTCAGAAATTACATTGGTAAAAATGGAGTCTTAGGAGAATCTGTCTAATTTTTTTTTAAAATAAATTTATTTATTTTAGTTGGGGGCTAATTACTTTACAATATTGTAATAGTTTTTGCCATACATTGACATGAATCAGCCATGGGTTTACATGTGTTCCCCTTCCTGGACCCCCCACCCACCTCCCTCCCCATCCCATCCCTCTGGGTCATCCCATTGCCCCGGCCCTGAGCCCTTGTCTCATGCATCGAACATGGAATGGTGTTCTGTTTCACATATGATAATATACATGTTTCAATGTTATTCTCCCAGAACGTCCCACCCTCACCTTCTCCCTCAGAGTCCATAAAATTGTTCTATGCATCTGTGTCTCTTATTCTGTCTTGCATATAGGGTTATCGTTACCATCTTTCAAATTCCATATATATGCATTAGCATACTGTATTGTTGTTTTTCTTTCTGGCTTACTTCACTCTGTATAATGGGCTCCAGTTTCATCCATCTCAGTAGAACCAATTCAATCTGTCTAATTTAACAACACTTATCAGAAGGTAAAGTAGAATAATTGAGACCTTACCTCTTTATAAGTAATTAGTAAAATGTAGATCAGAAAAAATATTTGCTAATGATAATTGATGGCAAAAAAGTGATGGAAGCAAGAATTTTGTACTGTTTCTATGGTGCTATAAATATGTCATAACCACCTTAGATTATGATTTGTCATAACGACCTTTATAGATTCGTCATAACCTCTTTTTAGATCATAATTTGTTGTACCACTTCTAAATGTATATTGCATATTAAAAAAGCAGGGACATTACTTTGCCAACAAAGGCCCATCTAGTCAAAGCTATGGTTTTTCCAGTAGTCATGTATGGATGTGAGAATTGGACTATAAAGAAAGCTGAGTGCAAAAGAATTGATGCTTTTGAACTGTGGTGTTGGAGAAGACCTTTGAGAGTCCCTTGGACAGCAAGGATATCCAGCCAACCCATCCTAAAGGAAATCAGTTCTGAATATTCATTGGAAAGACTGATGCTGAAGCTGAAACTCCACAGTACTTTGGAAACCTGATGCGAAGAACTGACTCATTTGAAAAGACCTTGATGCTGAGAAAGATTAAAGGTAGGAGCAGAACAGGACTACAGAGGATGAGATCGTTGGATGGCATCATTGACTCGATGGACATGAGTTTGAGCAAGATCAGGGAGTTGGTGATGGACAGGGAAACCTGGTATGCTGCAGTCCATGGGGTCACAAAGAGTCAGACATGACTGACTGACTGAATTGAATTGAACTGAAATGTATATTGTAAAAATAATAATTCATGTGCATACGGACAGATAAACAGGGATTGTCACTGCATCAGTGTTTGCAATAACAAAAACTGAGAAATAACCTAAATGAATAACTATGAATTTTAATATGAGTTTATTTATAGAATTTAATAGAATTAAGAAATAAAAGTGAAATCTATGTATCAGTGTAGATTGTCTAAAAAACATTAGGGAGAAAAATAAGCCATTAAATATATATATATATATATATATATATATATATATACATATATATATATACATATATACATAAAACATACAATCCACAAACAAGTGTCCATATTAATTTGTAGTTTTAATCACTTTGTGTGGTGGAGAAACAAAGTGCTGCTTTGGATCTGGTCCTGTTCAATCTTAGAGAAATGCATGTGAAACATAAAGTATAAAAATATGAATATGATGCATAGAACAGTCTTATGGACTCTGAGGGAGAAGGTGAGGGTGGGATGATCTGAGAGAATAACATTGAAACATGTATATTATCATATGTGAAACAGAACACCATTCCAGGTTCAATGCATGAGACAAATGCTCAGGGCTGGGGCAATGGGATGACCCAGAGGGAAGGGATGGGGAGGGAGGTGGGAGGAGGTTCAGGATGGGGAACACATGTAAACCCATGGCTGATTCATGTCAATGTATGGCAAAAACTACTACAATATTGTAAAGTAATTAGCCCCCAACTAAAATAAATAAATTTATTTAAAAAAATAAATAAATAAAATTTAAAAATATGGATATGAAAAATTATTTTTTTGGTAGTAGAATAGGGATAAGACTGCCTTGAAAAAGTATAATTAGGCAACTTTGACTGTATCAATAGTTTTTTTGTTTTTTCATTTTTTTAAATTTTCTTAAATTTATCATTGAAGCTAAATTTTTAATTAATTAGTTTTGTATGATACATTTTGAATTTTTGCGATCATCTTCTTAATCATCTACAACTTTTTGATAAAAAAATCAAGTAAAAATAGAGCGAATGAAGAAAGATAATGTAAAGCAGATAATACATAGTTGATATATAAAACTTTAAAAATAGTCAAGATTCTTTGCCCTTTAAAAAAATCTCCCAAATGATCACAATGTTTATTGACTTGCTAATACATTTGTGATTTCCTTTATAAGTTGCCATAGTATTACCAGAAAAATAGATTAAACTGACCTCAGGCATTTTTTTAAATAAATTTATTTATTTTAGTTAGGGGCTAATTACTTTACAATATTGTAGTAGTTTTTGCCATACATTGACATGAATCAGCCATGGGTTTACATGTGTTCCCCATCCTGAACCCCTCTCCCACCTCCCTCCCCATCTCATCCCTCTGGGTCATCCCATTGCCCCAGCCCTGAGCATTTGTCTCATGCATCGAACCTGGAATGGTGTTCTGTTTCACATATGATAATATACATGTTTCAATCCTATTGTCCCAGAACGTCCCACCCTCACCTTCTCCCTCAGAGTCCATAAGACTGTTCTATGCTTCTATGTCTCTTATTCTGTCTCTCATATAGGGTTATCGTTACCATCTTTCAAATTCCATATATATGCATTAGTATACTGTATTGGTGTTTTTCTTTCTGGTTTCCTTCACTCTGTATAATGGGCTCCAGTTTCATCCATCTCAATAGAACCGATTCAAATGTTTTTGTTTTTTTTTTAATGGCTGAGTAATATTCCATTGTGTATATGTACCACTGCTTCCTTATCCATTCGTCTGCTGATGGACATCTAGATTGCTTCCATGTCCTGGCTACTGTAAACAGTGCTGCGATGAACATTGGGGTAACGCGCCTCTTTCAGTTCTGGTTTCCTCGGTGTGTATGCCCAGCAGTGGGATTGCTGGGTCATATGGCAGTTCTATTCCTAGTTTTTTAAGGAATCTTCACACTGTTCTCCAAAGTGGCTATACTAGTTTGCATTCCCACCAGCAGTGTAAGAGGGTTCCCTTTTCTCCGCACCCTTTCCAGCATTTATTGCTTGTAGACTTTTGGATAGCAGTCATTCTGACGGGCATGAAATGATACCTCACTGTGGTTTTGATTTGCATTTCTCTAATAATGAGTGATGTTGAACATATTTTCATGTGTTTGTTAGCCATCTGTATGTCTTCTTTGGAGAAATGTCTGTTTAGTTCTTTGGCCCTTTTTTTGCTTGGGTCGTTTATTTTTCTGGAATTCAGCTGAAGGAGTTGCTTGTATATTTTTGAGATTAATTGTTTGTCTGTTGCTTCGTTTGCTCTTATTTTCTCCCATTCTGAAGGCTGTCTTTTCACCTTGCTTATAGTTTCCTTTGTTGTGCAAAAGCTGTTCAGTTTAATTAGGTCCCATTTGTTTATTTTTGCTTTTATTTCCAATATTCTGGGAGGTGGGTCATGGAGGATCCTGCTGAGATTTATGTCAGAGAGTGTTTTGCCTATGTTTTCCTCTAGGAGTTTTATAGGTTCTGGTCTTATGTTTAGATCTTTAATCCATTTTCAGTTTATTTTTGCGTATGGTGTTAGGAAGTGTTCTAGTTTCATTCTTTTTCAAGTGGTTGACCAGTTTTCCCAGCACCACTTGGTAAAGAGATTGTCTTTTCTCCATTGTATATTCTTGCCTCCTTTGTCGAAGATAAGGTGTCCATAGGTGCGTGGGTTTATCTCTGGGCTTTCTATTTTGTTCCATTGGTCTATATTTCTATCTTTGTGTCAGTACCATACTGTCTTGATGACTGTGGCTTTGTAGTAGAGCCTGAAGTCAGGCAGGTTGATTCCTCCAGTTCCATTCTTCTTCCTCAAGATTGCTTTGGCTATTCGAGGTTTCTTATATTTCCATACAAATTGTGAGATGATTTGTTCTAGTTCTGTGACAAATACCATTGGTAGCTTGATAGGGATTGCATTGAATCTATAGATTGGTTTGGGTAGTATACTCATTTTAACTATATTAATTCTTCCAATCCATGAATACGGTATATTTCTCCATCTGTTTGTGTCCTCTTTGATTTCTTTCACCAGTGTTTTATAGTTTTCTATATATAAGTCTTTTGTTTCTTTAGGTAGATATATTCCTAAGTATTTTATTCTTTTTGTTGCAATGGTGAATGGTATTGTTTCCTTAATTTCTCTTTCTGTTTTCTCATTATTGGAGTATAGGAATGCAAGGGATTTCTGTGTGTTAATTTTATATCCTGCAACTTTACTATATTCATTAATTAGCTCTAGTAATTTTCTGGTAGAATCTTTAGGGTTTTCTATGTAGAGGATCATGTCATCTGCAAATAGTGAGAGTTTTACTTCTTTTCCTATCTGTATTCCTTTTATTTCTTTTTCAGCTCTGATTGCTGTGGCCAAAACTTCCGAAACTATGTTGAATAGTAGCGGTGAGAGTGGGCATCCTTGCCTTGTTCCTGACTTTAGGGGAAATGCTTTCAATTTTTCACCATTGAGGATAATGTTTGCTGAGGGTTTGTCATATATAGCTTTTATTATGTTGAGGTATGTTCCTTCTATTCATGCTTTCTGGAGGGTTTTTATCATAAATGGATTTTGAATTTTGTCAAAGGCTTTTTATGCATCTATTGAGATAATCATATGGTTTTTATCTTTCATTTTGTTAATGTGGTGTATTACATTGATTGATTTGCAGATGTTAAAGAAACCTTGCATTCCTGGGGTAAAGCCCCCTTGGTCATGATGTATGATCTTTTTAATATGATGTTGGATTCTGTTTGCTAGAATTTTATAAAGGATTTTTGCATCTCAGTTCATCAGTGATATTGGCCTGTAGTTTTCTTTTTGTGTGGCATCTTTGTCTGGTTTTGGAATTAACGTGATGGTGGCCTCATAGAATGAGTTTGGAAGTTTACCATCTTCTGCAATTTTCTGGAAGAGTTTGAGTAGGATAGGTGTTAGCTCTTCTCTAAATTTTTGGTAGAATTCTGCTGTGAAGCCGTCTGGTCCTGGGCTTTTGTTTGCTGGAAGATTTTTGATTACAGTTTCGATTTTCGTGCTTGAGATGGGTCTGTTAAGATCCTCTATTTCTTCCTGGTTCAGTTTTGGAAAGGTATACTTTTCTAAGAATTTGCCCATTTCTTCCAAGTTGTTCATTTTATTGGCATATAGCTGTTGGTAGTAGTCTCTTATGATCCTTTGTATTTCTGTGTAGTCTATTGTGATCTCTCCATTTTCATTTCTAATTTTGTTGATCTGATTTTCTCCCTTTGTTTCTTGATGAGTCTGCCTAATGGCTTGTCAATTTTGTTTATCTTCTTGAAAAACCAGCTTTTAGTTTTGTTGATTTTTGCTATGGTCTCTTTTGTTTCTTTTGCATTTATTTCTGCCCTAATTTTTAAGATTTCTTTCCTTCTACTAACCCTGGGGTTCTTCATTTCTACCTTCTCTAGTTGCTTTAGGTGTAGAGTTAGTTTATTTATTTGATTCTTTTCTTGTTTCTTGAGGTACGCCTGTATTGCTATGAACCTTCCCCTTAGCATTGCTTTTACAGTGTCCCATAGGTTTTGGGTTGTTGTGTTTTCATTTTCATTCGTTTCTATGCATATTTTGATTTCTTTTTTGTTTTCTTCTGTGATTTGTTGGTTATTCAGAAGCATGTTGTTTAGCCTCCATATGTTGGAATTTTTAATAGTTTTTTTTCCTGTAATTGAGGTCTCATCCTACTGCATTGTGGTCAGAGAAGATGGCTGGGATGATTTCAATTTTTTTGAATTTACCGAGGCTAGATTTATGGCCCAGGATGTGATCTATCCTGGAGAAAGTTCCCTGTGCACTTGAGAGAAAGGTGAAATTGATTGTTTTGGAGTGGGAAGTCTTGTAAATATCAATTAAATCAATTTTGTCTATTGTATCATTTCAAGTTTGTGTTTCCTTGTTAATTTTCTGTTTAGTTGATCTATTCATATGTGTGAGTGGAGTATTAAAATCTCCCACTATTATTGTGTTATTGTTAATTTCCCCTTTCATACTTGTTAGTATTTGCCTTACATATTGTGGTGCATATATATTTATAGTTGTTACATCTTCTTCTTGGATTGATCCTTTGATCATTATGTAGTGTCTTTCTTTGTCCCTTTTCACAGTCTTTATTGTAAAGTCTATTTTATCTGAAATGAGTATTGCGACTCCTGCTTTCTTTTGGTCTCCATTTGCATGAAATATGTTTTTCCATCCCTTCACTTTCAGTCTGTATGTGTCCCTAGTTTTGAGGTGGGTCTCTTGTAGACAGCATATGTCGGGGTCTTGTTTTTGTATCCCTTCAGCCAGCCTTTGTCTTTTGGTTGGGGCATTCAACCCATTTACATTTAAGGTAATTGTTGATAAGTATGGTCCTGTTGCCATTTACTTTGTTGTTTGGAGTTCATGTTTAAACATCCTTTCTGTGTTTCCGGTTTAGAGAAGATCCTTTAGCATTTGTTGGAGAGCTGGTATGGTGGTGCTGAATTCCCTCAGCTCTTGCTTGTCTGTAAAGCTTTTGAATTCTCCTTCATATCTGAAGGAGATCCTTGCTGGGTACAGTAATCTGGGTTGTAGATTATTCTCTTTCATTACTTTAAGTATGCCCTGCCATTCCCTTCTAGCCTGAAGAGTTTCTATTGAAAGATCAGCTGTTATCCTTATGGGGATCCCCTTGTGTGTTATTTGTTGTTTTTCCCTTGCTGCTTTTAATATTTGTTCTTTGTGTTTGATCTTTGTTAATTTGATTAATATGTGTCTTGGGGTGTTTCGCCTTGGGTTTATCCTGTTTGGGACTCTCTGGGTTTCTTGGACTTCTGTGACTATTTCCTTCCTCATTTTAGGGAAATTTTCAACTATTATCTCCTCAAGTATTTTTTCATGGCCTTTCCTTTTATCTTCTTCTTCTGGGACTCCTATGATTCGAATGTTGGGGCCTTTCATATTGTCCCAGAAGTCCCTGAGGTTTTCCTCATTTCTTTTGATTCTTTTTTCTTTTTTCCTCTCCTTCATTTATTTCCACCATTCTATCTTCTACCTCATTTATCCTATCTTCTGCCTCCATTATTATACTGTTGGTTCCCTCCAGAGTGTCTTTTATCTCCTTCATTTCATTATTCATTATATATTGACTCCTTTTTATTTCTTCTAGGTCCTTGATAAACATTTCTTGCATCTTCTCAATCCTTGTCTCCAGGCTATTTATCTGTAACTCCATTTTGCTTTCAAGATTTTGGATCATTTTTATTATCATTATTCTAAATTATTTTTCAGATAGATTCCCTGTCTCCTCCTCTTTTGTTTGGTTTGGTGGACATTTCTCATTTTCCTTTACTTACTTTCTCTGCCTTTTCATCTTGTTTAGATTGCTGTGTTAGGCGTGGCCTTTCTGTATTCTGGTAGTTTGAAGTCCTCTTTATTGTGAAGGTTCCTCACTGTGGGTGGGGTTGGACGGGTGGCTTGTCAATGTTTCCTGTTTGGGGGAGCTTGTGTCGGTGTTTTGGTGGGTGGAGCTGGATTTCTTCTCTCTAGAGTGCAATGGAGTGTCCAGTATTGAGTTTTGAGATGTCTATGGATTTGGTGTGCCTCTGGGCAGCCTGTATATTGATGCTCAGGGCTATGTTCCTGCGTTGTTGGAGAATTTACGTGGTATGTCTTGCTCTGGAACTTATTGGCTCTTGGGTGGAGTTTGGTTTCAGTGTATATGTGGAGGCTATTGGATTATCTCTTATTAATTAATGTTTCCTCTGTCTTTCAGTCTTATTCTTGCAGTAGCCTCAAGACTTCTCTATCCATATAGCATCAATAATAAAACTTTTAGGTTAATGGTGAAAAGATTCTCCACAGTGAGGGATACCCAGAGAGGTTCACTGTGTTACATGGAGAGGTGAAAGGGGGGAGTTGAGGTGACCAGGAGGAGAAGAGGGGGACTCAAACGTGGAGAGAGCAGTCTAGCCAGTAAGCACTTCCCTCTGTGCTCTCCACAGTCTGGAACCCTCAGAGAGGTTCACGGAGATACATAGAGAGGGGAGAGGAAGGTAACAGAGGTGAGGATGAGTAGAAAGGGAGGAATCAAGAGGGGAGAGAGAGATCTGGGCAGTATTCTGTTCCAGAAGTGTTCTCCGGCACCCAGAACACCCTCAGAGATTCACAGAATTGGGTTGAGAAGAGAAGGAGGAGGGTGGGAGATAGAGGTTCCCTGGGGGAGAAGAAAGAGCGTCAATAGGGGGAGAGAGTAATCAAGACAATAATCACACTCCTGAGTAAGAATGGGTACTAAAGATTATATTCTTAAATGTACAAAATTGATATAAAGTATGTAAAACAAAGATTAAAAATCTAGAGTAGGGGTTAGACTCTTATAAAACATACAATATAGAGCAAAGAAAACAGTATAAAAAGAAAAAAACAGTAAAACAGTAAAAAAGAAACAGTAAAAAAAGTAAAACAGGAAAAAATCAGTAAAAAAAGAAAACACAAAATGTATAAGATATATGTATGCAGTTTGCTTTAAAAATAGGGTTTTTTGTTTTTTGTTTTTGCAAGGTAATAGTGGGTTATGAAAATGAAAATTAAAGGTGTAATAGAGGACTGAAAGAAAAAAGAAAGAAAAAAAATTAAAAAAAAATGATAATAGTAAAAATATATATCCTGGACTTTCCCTGGAGCTGTTGTGAGCAGTGTGGGGTCTGTTCAGTTTCAGATAGATCCTTGTTCCTGCTTATACTTTTCAAGATCTACAGGTCCCTTTCAATGCAGTCAGCGTTAACTACAGGGATTTTAATCTGTTGGCCTGTCACTTCCAATGCGCTTCCCTCTGTTTATTTGGCTTCTGTTTGGAGGTCTCTTCAGTGTCTAATTTCCGCCCTGCCACAAAGGGGCGGAGGTGGTCTCTTTAGGTTCGCTTGTTCAGTCATGCTGTGGGGCGGGAAGAACACTACAAACCAATATCACTGGCGTGTGTGTGGAGAGCTCGCAGTGTCTCGGCCGCACTGGGTTCGCCCCCGCTCACGGTGTGTGTGCTTTCCCTGTCTACCCTGCTCAGGCTTCAGGTTACTTTGCTGGGGAGTGGGCCGTGAGATGCGTGCACTTCCCAGGTCTAAGCCACTCAGGTTCAGGTTCCCGGATACTCCACCAAGGCGTAGACTCGGCTGGGCCCGCGGTTTGTGCCGTCCCGGTTGGAGCAGCTCAGGCAGCCAGGAGTTTGGTGAGTGCACTCTCCCCTGTTGGGGTGGTGCAGCTTATCACCTCCCTGGTCCCCGCCTCGGTTTACGGGCGTGCCCGGCTCCAGTGTGCTTTGTGTTGGTTCTGGGGAGCTGGTCTCTGGCTGCAACCCTCCTGGTGGCTGTCGACCCTCCTCCGGGATCTCAGGCAGTCTTTGCTTAGAAACTGGGAGCTTGTTTGCAGTTTGATAGGGGGTGCCCTCTCTGGGGCCGAGTTTGCCCCTTTCCGGCTCTGGCTGGCCCCGCCTGCCTGCTGTGTCCGGCGGGGGATGGGGCGGTCCACAGCTGGCTAGCTCGTCTCTGGTATCACTCAGTCCTTTGTTCTGTGAGCGGGCTGGCAGTGCCTTAGATTTGGGCTTTTCGCGGGATAGTTCTCTCTCTCTGGCTGTCCCATAGTTTAGGTTGCTATCTCACGTTAGCTCCCTCAGATTGCCCTCAGGGCATTCGGCCCGGTCCGTACCCTAAGCAGTGCAGCCAGCTCCTCTCCGTTCAGTCCCCATTTGCTGGTGGCGGATGCGAGCGTCTGGGGTTCTTTGCTGGGAGTTGCCTTTAGGCACGCAATCTGTGGGTTTTATTTATTTTTTCTCCCAGTTATGTTGCCCTCCGAGATTCGAAATCTTCCCCCACACCCGCCGGTGAGAGGGTTTCCTGGTGCTTGGAAGTTTCTCCTCTTTTACAACTCCCTCCCCGGGACGGGTCTCTTTCCCTAACTCTTTTGTCTCTCTTTTTATCTTTTATAATTTCTCCTACCTCCTTTCTAAGATAATGCACTGTCTTTTTGGATGCCTGACGTCCTTTGCCAGCATTCAGAAGTAGTTTTGTGAAGTTTGCTCAGCGTTCAGATGTTCTTTCGATAAATTTGTGGGGGAAAGAGTGGTCTCCCTGTCCTATTCCTCCACCATCTTAGCCCTACTCTCGACCTCAGGCATTTTCATTTAATTATCTTCTTTTATGATTTGATTACTACCTTTATTGTTATCTTTGGAGTCCTTTCTTTTTCTTTTATTTGTTTCTATTATAGATTTTAGACTTGTGGCTACCATGAGATTTATATATATATATATTTGTTCTAAGTTGCTGATCTTTTTTTATTATTTTTTTTGAATTTTTTAAATAAATTTATTTGTTTTAATTGGGGGCTAATTACTTTACAATTTTGTAGTGGTTTTTGCCATACATTGACATGAATCAGCCATGGGTTTACATGTGTTCCCCATCCTGAACCCCCTCCCACCTCCCTCCCCATCCCATCCCTCTGGGTCATCCCATCGCCCCAGCCCTGAGCATTTGTCTCATGCATCAAACCTGGAATGGTGTTCTGTTTCACATATGATAATATACATGTTTCAATGTTATTCTCTCAGAACATCCCACCCTCACCTTCTCCCTCAGAGTCCATAAGACTGTTCTATGCATCTGTGTCTCTTATTCTGTCTCGCATATAGGGTTATCGTTACCATCTTTCAAATTCCATATATATGCATTAGTATACTGTATTGGTGTTTTTCTTTCTGGCTTCCTTCACTCTGTATAATGGGCCCCAGTTTCATCCATTTCAATAGAACTGATTCAAATGTATTCTTTTTAATGGCTGAGTAATATTCCATTGTGTATATGTACCACAGCTTCCTTATCCGTTCATCTGCTGATGGACGTCTAGGTTGCTTCCATGTCCTGGCTATTATAAACAGTGCTGCAATGAACATTGGAGTACATGTGTCTCTTTCAACTCTTTCTATATATATATATATATAGTGATATATATATATATATATATATATATATATATAGTGCTATATATATATAGTGATATATATATTGTGATATATATATATATTGCGATGAACATTGGGGTACACATGTCTCTTTCAACTCTTTCTATATATGTATATGTATATATATATATATATATACATATATATATATTAGTTCTAAGTTGCTAATCTTTTAATATCAAATATATTTGTGTTCTACCTCTCTCATGATTACTATTTTGTCATCATATTTTTATCTAGTTGTTTGTGTACCCGTTAACTGCTTATTGTGGATATAGTTGATTTTACTGCTTTTGCCTTTAAATTTCCTGCTAGCTTTGTGTATGGTAAATTTCATATCTTTAGTGTATGTTTTGCATTTACCAATGAGATTTATCCTTTGGTGATTTTCATGTTTCTCCTTGTGGACTTTTTTTGTTTCAAAATGTTCCTTTAACTTGTTTTTGTAAAACTGATTTGGTGGTACTGAACCCTTTTAGCTTTGGCTTGTCTCTAAAGCGTTTGATTTCTCCATTAAATCTGAACAAGAGTCATTCTGGGAAAAGTATATTTCATTGTATGCTTTTCCTTTTTATCACTTTACATATATTGTGCCACTCCCTTCTGGTCTGCAGAGTTCCTGCTTATCAGCCGATGGCTTTATGGGAGTTCCCTTGAATGTTACTTGTTGATTTTTCACTTGCTTCTTTTAGCATCTTCTCTTGAAAAAAAAAAAGATGTCATTTTAATTATAATGTGTCTTGGGATGTCCCTTTTGATTTAATCCTGTATGGCACATTGTGTGCTTTCTGGGCTTGGATATCTGTTTCCTTTCTTAGGATAGGGATGTTTTCAACTTGTGTCTTCAAATATGTTCTCAGCCCTTTCTCTCTTCCTTCCAGGACCTCTATGATGCACATATCAGTGTGCTTGATGTTATCGTAGAAGTCTTTTAAACTATTTTCTTTTCACTTTTTTTTCTATTTGGTGGCTGATCCATCCTTTATATCACTTAGTCTATTCTTGATTCTGCATAGTGTATTTTTCATTTCAGTTATTGTATTCTTTATTGTTTATTTATTTATACTTTATTTTTGTTAAAAATTTCTAACTTCTCATTCTGAGAATCCATTCTTCTCCTAAGCTTTTTAATCATCTACAATCACTACCCTTAACTCTATCTTTGGTAGTTTCCATCTCTCCAGTTCACTTAGTTCTTCTTTGGGGGTTTTATTTTAGTCCTTCATTTGGAATATATTCCACTGTCACTTCATTTTGCCTAATTTATTTTTATTTCTATTAATATATCTCTAGTAGGTTGGAAATGTTTTCTGACTTTGGAAAAGTGTCCTTTTGTAGGAGACATTCTATGCATCCCAGGAGCACACTTTCTTCTTGTCACCAGAGCTATATGTTTCAGGGTTGACTCCTTTATGGGCTGTGTGGGTCCTTTTGTTGTGGCCAACTGACTGGTGTGGGTGGTCTTGCAGACTTTGTTGGCTCCAGTACAATTGCCTGTCTGGTCCTGCCTTGTGCAGAGGCTGCTGACCACTAGTTGGAGGAGCTGGGACATGAAGCAGCTGGTTGTGGAACCCAGGTAGTCTCTGGAGCTAGTGCCTGCTCATGATTGAGCAGACTCAAGGTCCAAGAAACCTTGGGGCTGATACCAGCCCACTGATGGATGAAGTTGAAATGGGGTACTACTGGCCCACTGGTGAGCAGAGCCAGGTCCTTGGTTGTGGTTGCAGGGCCTAAGGTGTCAGAACTGGTTTCAGAGCACTAGTGGATGGGTCCAGTTACTGACAGTTAGCTGTGGGGTTTGGGGTGTCCTGAAGCTTGTGGTGGTCTGCTAGTGAGTGGACAGGTGCTGACTTGCTGATTGGTGAGCTGTGTCCATAGACTATGAGGCTGCAGCTGTCCTGTGGCTGTTGTCCACCTACTGTGGTGTGAAGTTGGTCCCAAGGCTAGAGCAGGCTTGCTAGAGGATGGAGTCCAGGTGATTTTGAAGTTAGTGCCTGTCTAGGTGGATGAACTTGGGTTCTGGGGCCTATGACTGGAAGGCCCTGGGGGTTCAAAGTCTAGTGTCTGTGCAGTGGTGTATGGGGCCGTGTTCTGGATACTATGGTGGGCAGAGCCTTCACCAGGGTTGGTTGGAGGCACCAGGGGTCTTTAAGAGAGCTAGTCTGCTAGTGGGTATAGATGTGTGTTGCTGTTGTTCATTTGCTAAGTCATGTCCAACTCTCTGTGACCCATGGACTGTAGCAAGCCAGGCTCCTCTGTCTTTCACTATCTCCTGGAGTTTACTCACACCCATTTCTGTTTAGTCAGTGATGCAATCTAACCATCTGAACCTCTGCCATCCCCTTCTCCTTTTGTCTTCAATCTTTCCCAGCATCAGGGTCTTTTCCAATAAGCTGGCCACTTCCCATCAGGTGGTCAAAGTATTAAAGCTTCAACTTCAGCAACAGCTGAATATTCAGAGTTGATTTCCATTAGGATTGACTGGTTTGATCCCCCTGCAGTCCAAGGGACTCTCAGCAGTCTTCTTCAGCACCACAATTTGAAAGCATCAACTCTTTGATGCTCAGCCTTCTTTATGGTCCAAATCACATCCATACATGACTAGTGAAAAAAAGCATATCTTTGACTATATCGATTTTGTAGCAAAGTGTTGCCTCTACTTTTTAATATGCTGTCTAGGTTTATCATAGTTTATTTAAAAGAGAAAGTGTCTTTTAATTTCATGGCTGCAGTCACCATCTGCAGTGATTTGGGAGCCCAAGAAAATAAAATCTTCCACTGTTTCCACTTTTTCCCCTTCTCTTTGCCATGAAGTGATAGAACTGGATGCCATGATCTCAGTTTTTTGAATGTTAAGTTTTAAGTCAGCTCTTTCGCTCTCCTCTTTCACTCTCATCAAGAGGCAATTTAGTTCCTCTTCATTTTCTCCCTTTATAGCGGCATCATCTGCATATCTGAGGTTGCTCATATTTCTCTGAACAATCTTGATTCTAGCCTGTGATTCATCCAGCCTGGCATTTCACTTGATGTACACTGAAGATAAGTTAAATAAGAAGGGTGACAATATATGGCTTTGTCATGCTCCTTTCCCAGTTCTGAACCGGTCTATTGTTTTATACCCGGTTTTAACTGTTGCTCCTTAAGGCGCATACAGGTTTCCTAGAAGACAAATAAGGTGGTCTGGAATTCACATCTCTTTGATAATTGCCCACAGTTTGTTGTGATCCACATGATCATGAAGCAGAAGAGAATGTTCTTCTGGAACTCCCTTGTGTTCTCCATGAGCCAATGAATGTTGGTTCCTCTGTCTCTTCAAAATCTAGCTTGTACATTTGGAAGTTCTCAGTTCACAAATGGATGAAGCCTAACTTGCGGGATTTTGAGCACAGCCTTGCTAATACGTGAAATGAGTGAAACTGTATGGTAGTTGGAACATTCTTTGGCATTGCCCTTCTATGGGACTAGAATGGAAACTGACCTTTTCCAGTTCTGTGGCAACTGCTGTTTTCCAAATGTGCTGACATATTGAGTATGGCATTTTAACAGCAGCATCTTTTAGTATTTTAAATAGCTTGGCAGACATTCTATCACCTCCACTAGCTTTGCTCATAGTAATGCTTCCTAAGGTCTAATTGACTTCACACTCCAGTATATCTATCTCCAGGTGAATGACTGCACTATTTTTTTGTTATCTGGGTCATTAAGACCTTTCCTTTATGGTTTTCTGTGTATTCTTGCCACCTCTTCTTAATCTCCTTTGCTTCTGTTAGGTCCTTACTATTTCCGTCCTTTATCATGCCCATCCCTCCATGAAATACTTCCTTGATATCTCCAATTTTCTTGAAGAGATCTCTAGACTTTCCCATTCTATTGCTTACCTCTATTTCTTTGCATTGATTCTTAACTCTCATTGCTCTTTTCTTGAACTCTTTGCTCTTTTCTTGAACTCTGCATTCAATTGCATCTATTTTTCCCTTTCTCTCTTTCCTTTCACTTCTCTTCTTTCTTCAGCTACTTGTAAAGACTCCTCAAAAAACCACTTAGCCTTCTTGCATTTATTTTTTTGAGTGATGCTTATGGTTATTGCTTTCTGTATAATTTTACAAACCTTTGTCCACAGTTCTTCTGGCACTCTGTCTACCAGATCTAATCCTTTGAATTTGTTACCTCCACTCTAATCATAGGGATTTGATTTAAGTCATATGAAGACCTAGTGTTTTTCCCTGCTTTCTGCAATATAAGCCTGAATTTTGCAATAAGGAGCTCATGATCTGAGCCACAGTCAGCTCCAGGTCTTGTTTCACTGAGTTTATACAGCTTCCCCATCTTTGGCTGCAGAGAACATCTGATTTTGGTATTGGCCATCTGGTGATATTCATTTGTAGAGTCATCTCTTCGGTTGTTGATAAAGAGTATTTGCTATGGTCAGTGTGTTCTCTTTATAGAACTGTTAGTCTTTGCCCTGCTTCATTTTGTACTCTAAGGCCAAACTTGCCTGTTACTACAGGTATCTGTTGACTTCCTACTTTTCCATTCCAGTCCCCTGTTATGAAAATGACATCTTTTTCTGGTGTTAGTTCTAGAAGGCTTTGAAGGCTTCATGGAACCAGTCAACTTTGGGTTCTTCAGTATCCATGGTTGGGGCACTGACTTGGATTACTCTAGTTTTGAATGGTTTGCCTTAGAAATGAAACAAGATTATTCTGTCATTTTTGAGATTGCACCCAAGTACTGCATTTCAGACTATTTTGTAGACTATAAGGGATACTCTATTTCTTCTAAGGAATTCTTGCCCTCAGTAATAGATATAATGGTCATCTAAATTAAATTTTCCTATTCCCATTCATTTTAGTTCACTAATGTTTAATCTTGCCATCTCCTGCTTGACCATGTACAATTTACCTTGATTAATGGACCTAATATCCCATATTTTTTATGCAATATTGTTCTTTAAAACATCAAACTTTACTTTCAACCACCAAACACCTCAACAGCTGTGTGTCATTCCCTCTTTGGCTGAACTGCTTCATTCTTACTGGAGCTATTAGTAACTGCCCTCCGTTCTTCCCCAGTAGCATATTGGGGGGTGTGTGTGCTCATCTTCTATTATTACATATTATTATATATTTTTGCCTTTTCATACTGCCCATGGGATTCTACAGACCTGCAAACTAAAGTGGGTTGCCATTTCCTTCTCCAGTTTTGTCAAAACTCTTCTCTATGACCCATCTGTCTTGGGTTGTCCTGCATAACATAGCTTATAGCTTCATTGAGTTATGTAAGGTCTTTGCCATGACAAGGCTGTGATGATGGTGGGGGGGAGGTCTGTTTACTTGACCAGTTTGTGGGTTAGCATGAGGCATCCCAGTGCAGCTGCCTATATGCTGTTGGTCCAGAGAAAGGCTGAGTACTGAGGCTAATAAGCTAGAAGGAGGAAACCAAAATGGCACTTGCCAACATCACTATCCACATGGTAAGACAAGCTCTTAAAACTGTCTGCTGCCAGTGTCTATGTCCCCAGGGTGAACTTCAGTTGCTGGCTGCCTCTCTGGGAGATTCACCAAGATCAGCAGATAGATCTGACTCAGGCTCTTTTCAAATCACTGCTTTTCCCCTGGGTCCTAGAGCTTATGATATTTTGTGTGTGCTATTTAAGAGTGGAGTCTGTGTTCATACCAGCCCTCTGACTCTTGAAATTAAGCCACAATGGCCTTCAGAGCCAATCTTCTGGGGAGCTCATGTACCCAATGTAGAACTCTCTGTCTTGGAAGCCCAATGTGGGGCTCAGACCCCTCAATCTTTAGGGAAACCTCTGCAATTGTGTGTTTGCATACTAAATCACTTCACTCATGTCTGACTCTTTGCAACACTATGGACTGTAGCCCGTCAGGCTCCTCTGTCCATGAGATTCTCCAGGCAAGAATATTGGAGTGGGTTGCTATACCCTCCTCCAGGGGATCTTTCCCACCCAGGTATTGAACCCACATCTCTTATGTCTCCTGTATTGGCAGCAACTATTCTTTCATTTATGAGTTTCCTACCCAGGGGTGTGGAAATTGACTATATTGCAACTCTATTCCTCCTAACCATCTTGCTCTGGTTCCTTCTTTGTATCTTTGGTTGTATAAGACCTTTTCTAGAAGGTTCTTGTCTTTTCCATCATGACTGTCACTTAAATAGTTGTAACTGTGGTGTCCCCATGAGAGGAGGCCAACTTAGGGTCTTTTTTAATCTGTCATCTTGGCTAATATAGACCTCAGGCATTTTCAAAATGTTGCCTACTCCAGTTTCATGTCATTAAAGTAGATTTTCTTGTCTGTACATTCTGGGAACCAAATTTTTAGTTGCTAATGTTATTGTGGTCTAGTAAGTTTAGATATTACTAACAGATATCTGAAAAGCCTGTTAGTTCTTTATTCTACTGGCTTAAAAAAATGGCATCATCATTATACAGCATATAATAAAAGACTAGCGAAAGGTCTTTGCATGATAGGGTTAATGAAAAATTTTAGCAGAGAAGAATGAGAGAGTTTATAAAGAGTAAAGATAAAATAGCATAAATAAGGATCATGGTAATATGCTCATCTCAGGTCTGTGATTCATTGAGATGATAATTGTGACCATGGATAATCAAGGGTATCTCCAAATAAGAATTATGGAGACAGGATAACTACAAATTATATTAAAGCAATGGAATACTACTACCAATCAGCTTGCAAGGGTCCTGGACTCCTACATTCAAGTCAGTGACTGAGAATCTCAAGGTGATTCTACATATCCAAGAAAAAAAAATGTAGAAGTTGATCTACTAGCTTACCTGGACTTCCCATGGAATATATAGAGATCATATTCTGTATGATCAGAGAAGTTTAGCTATTACACATTTGTATCTGAAAAGCCTATTAGTGCTTTCTTCAGAGAAGTGCTTGTAATCTGCATCCTTACTGACCTGAAAAAAGTTTATAATCATTAATGGTATTTGAGAGAGGACTATTGACTCACAGAATTAAACAAATTCTCATTGGTTTCAGAAAATGAATATGACAACATATAGGACAATCATTAAGAAAAAGAATGCAGATGAAAATGATTTTGTAACAAAATTCAACCTTTTCTATGTTTCTTTGAGAAGTCATATTTTCTAAATATTTCTTTGATTTGGGGCACTAATGGAATGTCTTCCAGTTCAAAGGTAGTTTTGACACAATACAAAGCCTATAGTGTAACACAAAATATGTTGGTTCATTGAGTTTGATATGGTGTGTATATATTTTGGGTTAAGTCAACACTCAGAAAGCATACTTGAAGACTAGTGAGCTAATATACTAATGAAGCATGTATAATTGAGGAGTGCTCCACAAGTATTACATGAAAAAGAGATGCGCACTAGAAATGACCATACGCTTTGATATGGTCCACACTCTTTGGCATACTCTTTGATATAAATGTCTCCATGCATCTCAATCAAAATCAATTGAGTATTAGCACAGTGGCAGATGGATTTTTGGTAAAAAAAAATAGTGAATAGTAACATGTAATAGTGGTGTGATAAATGTTAGTTACGTTTTCTCCCTGGAAAAATTAAAGTTATTCATGATAAGAATACTGATGACTTCCCTGGTGGCTCACATGGTAAAGAATCTGCCTGTAATGCGGGAGACCTGGGTTTGATTCCTGGGTCAGGAAGATCCCCTGGAGAATGGAATGGTTACCCACTCCAATATTCTTGCCTGGAGAATTCCATGGACAGAGGAGCCTGGCAGGCTACAGGCCATGGGATAGGACACAACGGAGTGACTAATACTTTCACTTTCACTAGCTACTGAGCAGTGCTTGACATTCCACTGCTAGAGTTTCATTCTATATGGTGGCTTCCCAGATGGCTCAGCAATAAAGAATCTGCCTGCAATTCCTGAGACACACCAGATTCAGGTTGGATCCTTGGGGTGGGAAGATCCTCTGGAAGAAGGCATGGCAACCCACTCCAGTATTCTTGCCTGGAGAATCCAATGGACTGAAGAGCCTGGTGGGCTACAGTCCATGGGGGTATCAAAGAGTGGCTAAGATGGTAAAGAATCTGCCTGAAATGTAGACCTGGGTTTGATCCCTGGGTTGGGAAAATACTCTGGAGAAGGGAATGACAACCCTCTCCAGTATTTTGCCTGGAGAATGCCATGGACAAAGCAACCTGGTGGGCTCTAGTCCATGGAGTCCCAAAGAGTCTGAACACAACTGGGCAACTAACACTTTTACTTTCATGATAAGAAGTTCAGAAAAATACTTGAAGACATTCCTTACCCATGCATGAAATAGAACATAAAATCTATAAGAATCTTGTACTAGGTTTGATGCTCCAGCCTAAGATGTTAAATGTTCTTTGCTTGTTGCCAATTATATGGATGATAGAATCAAGTTTTAGAAATACTAATGTTTGTCTCAAAGTATCTTCTTACAAAAGGTTGTAGTAGATGAACTAACAGAGAGTTGGAAATACTTCTAGCATAAAAATAGGTTGTTAAGGTGTTTCTTTTAGTACAATTAAAATCAATTAGCTAATAAGTCCCCATGTTTGTAATAGGCATGTTTGTAAGAATTTGACCTGAAAGTTAGCATTATAATTCCCTTTTACTGAAATGTTTAATGTCTAGAAAGAATCTGAGTTGTATACAACTACTAGATTAATTGTATTTGTTTGTTTGTTTTAACAAATGCTTCACCCAGTGAAAAGTGAAAGTGAAAGTCACTCAGTTGTGTCTGACTCTTTGTGACCCTATGAACTATACAGTCGATGGAATTCTCCAGGCCATAATACTGGAGTGGGTAGCTGTTCCCTTCTCCAGGGGATCTTCCCAACCCAGGGATCAAACCCTGGTCTCCCACATTGCAGGAGGATTCTTTACCACCTGAGCCACCAAGGAAGCCCAGTCCTACTTCTCAAATCCATTATTTTGAAAGTAACAATTCATTGTCACTTGGTTTGTGTGCACTGCACACAAAAAATAATGTTTAGATATGATACCCAAGTTTAGTCAATGTATATAACTGAGAATGCATGTGTTCATGCATGTTCAGTCTCGCAGTTGTGTCTGAATCTTTGAGGCCCCATGGACTGTAGTCAGATGGTGCTAGTACAAACCAAACACAGGAGATGTAAGAGATATGCATTTGATCCCTGGGTGGGGAAGATCCCCTGGAGGAGGAAATGGCAAGCCACTCCAGTATTATTGCCTGGAGAATTCCATGGACAGAGGAGTCTGGTGGGCTATGGTCCATAGAGTCACAAAGAATTGAACACTACTGAAGTGAGCTAGCATGCACATATGGACTGGAGCCAACTAGGCTCCTCTGTCCATGGCATTTTCCAGGCAATAATACCAGAGTGGGTTTTCATGCCATCCTCCAGGGATCTACCTGACCCAGAGTTCAAGCTCACATCTCCTGCATTGGCAGGTAGATTCTTTACCACTGAGCCACCTGGGAGGACCTGAAAATGCATACTATTATTTAAATGTCTGTCAGAATACTGACTGACTGAATGAGTGAGTCTCATTGTAGTACACAACGAATTATACTTTCTGAAAGTGAAAGATATGAGGCTTAGTTTAGCATCAAGTCTCCAGTAAAAAATGATTGGAAGAAAATTACATATGTGAGGATGTTGACTCTTGAGTATATAAGAGAATGTGGTCAGGACTATTATTATTTCCACTCATATTACCACACAGTGTTGTGTGGTTATCAGATTTAAATAATTTACTGGTGATGCAACCCTGTTCTTTAAATATGCTACTAGAATAATATACATTTTGACAACTTTAAAAAAATCAGACATATAGAGAACAATTGAATTTACTACGTTGAAATTTCCTTTGTATTTCCACTCAAGAATTTTCAAATTACTTCATAAGATTTTGTAGTAAGTTACACTTCAGTGCAGATGGTGACTGCAGCCATGAAATTAAAAGATGCTTGCTCCTTGGAAGAAAAGTTATGACCAACCTAGACAGCATATTAAAAAGCAAAGACATTACTTTGTCAACAAAGGTCCATGTAGTCAAAGCTATGGTTTTTCCAGTAGTCGTGTATGGATGTGAGAGTTGGACTATAAAGAAAGCTGAGTGCAAGAAAAATGATACTTTTGAACTGTGGTATTGGAGAAGACTCTTGAGAGTCCCTTGGACAGCAAGGATATCTAACCAGTCCATCCTAATGGAAATCAGTCCTGAATATTCATTGGAAGGACTGATGCTGAAGCTGAAACTGCAATGCTTTGGCGACCTGATGTGAAGAACTGATTCATTGGAAAAAACCCTGATGCTGGCAAAGATTGAAGGCAGGAGGAGAAGGGGACTATAGAGGATGAGATGGTTGGATGCCATCACTGACTCAGTAAACATGAGTCTGAGTAAACTCCGGGAGTTGGTTATGGACAAGGAGGCCTGGAATGATGCAGTTGCAAAGAGTCAGACACAACTGAGTGACTGAACTGAACACTTTAGTGGCAATTTATTTGCCTTCCATATATATACATACATATGTGTGTGTGTGTGTGTGCGTGCGTGTGTGTGTGTGCGTAGGCTAAAAAGGCAGCCTTTTTTAATCAAAAGAACAATATCATAGGTGTCAGAATGACTGATTAATTCTTGGTTCTGTCACTAATTGTGTGAGCTTAAGTAGCTCATTTATTGTGTGTGTGTGTGTGAAAGATGGAAAATAATATTCTATTCCCAACAAATCAGTTTGTGGCCATTACTAGTGAAAGAAATCCCTTGAAAGTGCTTCAACTGCTAATTTTTAAGATTAAATCACAACAAGTAGTCTCAATTTTGAGATATTTTGACATTCTCACAATAACAGAAATGTCATTAGTATTCAGTGTGAAATTGATGCTAAATATGACATGATTTCTGTCAGCCTTATTCAATGAAAATTTGTTCTAACAAAAGTGTCAATATTTTCCTAGTTGAGAAACACTTTCCTAGAATGTTTCACCCATAGTCCTTTAAGCCAAATTATCCCATATATGATACAATTAGCTCAGATTTTAGGGAAAATATACAAACAACACAACTAGGTTGTTTTGGACTCTCCTGACTATGAAAACTAACTCGTCCATCACCAACACTATGAGCAATTATCACACTTGTTCTTGCACTTATCTCAATTAACAAAGATTTCTGTTTTGGAATTTCAGTTTTGATATTATAATTAACATTAATTTTGTAAGAGTCAGATTCTCATATTACAGTATCTTTGGACATTTTTAAAGTTTTTGTTATTTATTTGCTATCAAAACTGCTCATTTAGTTGTTTTTTTGGGGGGTGGGTAATAATTGCAAATTTCAGGACCTAGCCTCAAAGAACACCTTCACTCTTTAACCTCTCACTCTCTTTCCCTCCCATCCTCAGATATTCTGACTTCTAGCCTATAAGCAAAACAGAGTAAAATTTAAATAATGAAACCAGTCGAAGATTATACATTTTCTATACTTGTAGAATTTCAGAATCAAGAAACCTCATAAGGTCTCCAATCCAGCTTTATATGTAATGCAGAGATCATCTGTATAATAGTCTCAAATAAACATAAAGAGTTGGTCTGAACATTTTCCATCATGGAAATGTAAGTAAGTTGTTCGGTGCCACTTTTGTGTAGTTTTATTTATTTTTTTTTAATTTGAAGGATAATTGTTTTATAGAATTTTGTTGTTTTCTGCCAAGCATAAACATGAATCAGCCATAAGTATACATATGTTCCCTCCCTCCTGAAACTCTCTCCCATTTCCTTCCCCATCTCACCCCTCTAGATTGTTACAGAGCCCCTCTTTGAGTTTCTGAGTCATACAGCTTATTCCCATTAGCTATCTATTTTACATATGGCATTGTAAGTTTCCCTGTTACTCTCTCCATACATGTCACCCTGTCTTTTCTCCCCTCCCCACCGTGTCCATGAGTCTATTCCCTATGTCTGTTTCTCCATTACTGCCCTGCAAATAAATTCATCAGTACAATTTTTTTAGATTCCATATATATGCTGCACCACAGCTGCTTTATCCATTCATCTGTTGATGGACATTTAGGCTGCTTCCATGTTCTAGCTACTGTAAATAGTGATTCAATGAACATTGGGGTACATGTGTATTTTTCATTTTTTTTCCCTCAGTGTATATGCCTAGTAGTAGGATTTCTGGGTCATATGGTGGTTTTATTCCTAGTTTTTTTTTTAAGGAATCTCCATACTATCTTCCATAGTGGCTGTATCAATTGACATTCCCACCCTCAATGCAAGACGGTTCCCTTTTCTCCACACCCTCTTCAGCAATTATTGTTTGCATACTTTTTGATTATGATGGCCATTCTGACTGGTGTGAGGTGTTATCTCATTGTAGTTTTAATTTGTATTTCTCTAACAATGAGTAATGTTGAGCATCTTTTCATGTGTTTGTTAGCCATCTGTCTTATTTGGATAAATGTCTGTTTAAGGCTATTTCCCACTTTTTGATTTGGTTGTTTGTTTTTCTGGTATTGAGTTGTTTGAACTGCTTGCATATTTTGGAAATTAATTATTTGTCATTTGTTTCCTTTGCTATTATTTTCTCCTATTCTGAGGGTTGTCCTTTCATCTTGTTTATAGCTTTATTTGCTGTCAAAAAGCTTTTAAGTTTAATTAGGTCCCACTTGTTTATTTTTATTTTTATTTCCATTACTCTAGGAGGTGGGTCATAGAGGATCTTGCTTCAATTTACGTCATCAAGTCTTCTGCTTATGTTTTCCTCTAAGAGTTTAATAGTTTCTGGTCTTACACTTGATTCTTTAATCCATTTTGAGTTTATCTTTGTGTATGATGTTAGGAAGTGTTCAAAGTTAATTCTTTTACACGTAGGAGTCCCGTTTTCCTAGCACCACTTGTTGAAAAGGCTATCTTCGCCCCCATTGTATATTCTTGTCTCCTTTCTTAAAAATAAGTTATCCACAGGTGTGTGGGTTTATCTCTGGGCTCTCTATCTTGTCCCATTGGTCTATATTTCTGTTTTTGTGCTAGTACCATACTGTGTTGATGACTGTAGCTTTGTAGTATAGTCTGAAGTCAGGAGGGTTGATTCATCCAGCTCCATTCTTCTTTCTAAAGACTGCTCTGGCCATTTGGGTCTTTTGTGTTTCCACATGAATGTGATTTTTGTTGTTGTTGTTCCAGTTCTGTGAAAAATGCCATTGGTAATTTGATAGGGATTGTATAGTATCTGTAGATTGCATTTGGTAGTACAGTCGTTGTCACAATATTGATTCTTCCTATCCAGGAACATGGAATATCTCTCCATCTGTTTATGTCATCTTTGATTTCTTTCATCAGTGTCTTATAATTCTTTGTATAAACTTCTTTTGTCTCCTTAGGTAGGTTTATTCCTAAATATTTTATTATTTTGTTGTTGTTGTTGCAATGGTGAATGGGATTGATTTCTAAATTTCTCTAAGTTTTCATTGTTTGTATATTGGAATCCAAGTGATTTCTATTTATTGACCTTGTATCCCATGAATTTACTAAATTCACTGATTAACCCAAATAATTTTCTGATAGTTTCCTTGGGTTTTCTATGTATAGTATCATCTCATCTGAGACAGTGAGAGTTTTACTTCTTTTCTGATCTGGATTCCTTTCATTTCTTTTTCTTCTCTAGTTGCCGTAGCTAGGACTTTCAAAATTATATTGATTTTCTATTTCTTTCCTGGTTCAGTTTTGGAAAGTTATACTTTTTTAAGAACTTTTCCATTTCTTCCAAGTTGTCCAATTTATTGGCATATAGTTGCTGATAGTAGTCTCTTATGATCCTTTGTATTTCTGTGTTGTCCGTGGTCATCTCACACTGGTCAGAATGGCTACTATCCAAAAGTCTACAAACAATAAATGCTGGAGAGGGTGTGGAGAAAATGGAACCCTCTTTCACTGTTGGTGGGAATGCAAACTAGTACAGCCACTATGGAGAACAGTGTGGAGATTCCCTAAAAAATTGGAAATAGCACTGCCATATTGTCAGGGAGCGTTTAACAGGAGGCTTCCTGTGTGCTGTTTTTGATCTGTCGTGAATCCTCTGTTCATTACTAATTCATGAATATTCAGGAATTAAGAGGAGTGGCAAGCCTCTCCTGGGACTGAAGAATGCATGCATTTCCTTCTGCAGTTTTTCCATACGGTGAAAAGTAACTATTTACGACCCTCTTCCTTTTTGATATGGACCATATGGTAAAAGTGATTATTTACAACCCTCTTTCTTTGATATGGATTGTCTTCTAGCTTTGTGATTTGTTTCCTTGGTAATTTGTAAGTCCAGTCTTGTGATCTTTATCTTTGCTGAATAGCTACCTTGCAAAACAGTATATATACTCACACTATGTTGAATAAAACACCCTTGTTCCATCAGAGCTTGGGTCCCCATGTTTTTCTTTTTCTTTCTTTCTTTCTTTCTTTCTTTCTCTCTCTCTTCCCTCAGGCTAATTCTCTGGAGCATGGAAACCCACTGAGCTCACTTTCTTGCCCGGGCTTTCAAGATCTGCTCAAGAGGGCTCCCTGTGCCTTTGTGAAGCAGTGCGAACCTTGTGTCAAAGGTTTTATTGGTTCTCTGCATAAACCAGGGGATATCAGCCTCTTTCTCTCTTTTACTTTCTTATTGTTGACTCTGGACCACCAGGTTCAGGTCCATTAAAAGACCCCAACAAGTGGCGCCCCAGAACAGGGATCTGGTACACGTGGCAGTTTGAACGGAGTGACTCAAGGGCCTATTGAGGTCGGGATCTATTGAGATCGGAAAGTACTAAGACATGGATCAAACGGCTGGAAAGCTCCACCACTTTTCTACTATACTTCATCATTTATTTAAAGTTCAGGGACTTTCGGTTTTCTGCCAGAGAATAGAGGCTTGCCTTCAAACAGTGGTTGGATGTAACCCTTGGTTCCCTGATGAAGGTAGTTTTGATTTAGAAATTTGGCACCGTGTCAAAGAGAATGTTGAACCAGACAGGGAAAAAATATTATGATAGATTTCTGGCCCCTATGGGCTCTCATTAAAGATGAGATGCTGCCATTTCAAGGTAATTCTAGCCCTCCTGATATTTGGCAACAGGCAGAACACTTATTACATGAATATGAATTAGATGATGAAACTTTACAAAAGGCCCAATTAGAACAAAATAAAATATTTCAGAATTTTCCTACAAGCCCTGCCCAGGTTGCTCCAAATGCTCCTCCTCTGCCAGCAGGCACAAATCCCAAAGTCTCTCCTTTGCTAGAACTTAATGAGTCTGGCAACGATTCCCCTAAGACACCTTTTGACATTAAAAAGGACAACACCTTCCTGAATAACAATGATAAGTTTTTACCACATACTCTTAACTGTACAAATTTGCTACCTACTGACTCTCCTTCACGATAGAGGCTCTCTGAATTGCTGGCTTTGCAATCACAAGTCTCTGAAGCCGATAGTTTTTCTGCCTTTCCAGTTTTAAGAAATCCTGATGCTCAATGGCACACAGTATCTCAATATGAAGGTATTAACTTTTTTCACATGCAACAAATAACAAAGGCTATAACTTTGTATGGCTCACATTCACCTTTCACTAAAGCACTTCTAAATGTTATATCATCCTCTATTGGAAATTTTATTCCCTATGATTGGTGAATTTTAATAAAAAGCTCTCATTAAACCAGGAGAATATCTTCAGTGGATAATGTAGTTTCATGATATAGCCAGAGATCATGCTAACAGAAATGCTGAAGCTGCCACTCCCCAGAATCAAATTACTTTTGAGATGCTAACTGGTACAGGACAAATTGAGGCTATAGAAGCTCAAATACACTGCCCTCCTTTGTTGCATGAGCAATTAAAAACAGTGGCCCTTGAAGCTTGGGATCGAATTACTCCTCAAGGGGAGCCTACAGGTAGCTATACTAAAATATTGCAAGGACCTAATGAAAGGTATGCTGATTTTTCAGCTAGATTAGAAACTGCTATTCCCCGTACTGTAATTGGAGAAGAAGCTAAAAGGCAACTAGAGAAACTACTTGCTTATGAAAATGCAAATCAGGAATGTCAAAAGGCTATAGCTCCAATTCGTGAGACAGGGACTATTATTGATTATTTAAAGGCTTGTAGCAATCTAGGATGGAGAAGGCAATGGCACCCCACTCCGGTACTCTTGCCTGGAAAATCCCATGGACGGAGGAGCCTGGTAGGCTACAGTCCATAGGGTCGCTAAGAGTCGGACATGACTGAGCGACTTCACTTTCACTTTTCCCTTTCAAGCACTGGAGAAGGAAATGGCAACCCACTCCAGTATTCTTGCCTGGGACAAGGGACGGCGGAGCCTGGTGGGCTGCCGTCTATGGGGTCACACAGAGTCAGAAACGACTGAAGCGACTTAGCAGCAGCAGCAGCAATCTAGGATCAGAAACTCATAAAATGCAAATGCTAGCTGAAACAATGGTTGCTGCCTTTAGAAAGGGAAATTAAGGGTGTTTTACATGTGGAGATAAGAACCATTTAAAAAGGGATTGCCCTAAGAAAGCTAATTAAAAAAAAAAAATCTCCAAAAATCTGCTCTCACTGTCATAGAGGAATGCATTGGGCCAAAGATTGTAGATCTAAATTTGACACTGAAGGGAAACATATTCCCAGAAACTCCAAGTAGGGGACCACCCCCCCCCCCAAGTCCCCTTCAACAAAAACCAAGGGCAAATTCCATCTTGTCCCTCAAACTCTCAACATCTGGCAGTGCTGCCGTCGATATACCAGCCATAAATGACTTTCTCCTTACCCTCAAGCAGTCCCCTCTAGAATACCTACCGGGCTTTTTGGACATCTGCCTCCACAATCCTTTGGTCTTTTACTTGGCCGATCTAGTTTGACTTCTAAAGGAATTACTGTTCACCCTGGAGTAATTGATTCAGATTATAGAGGAGACATTCAAATTATGATGTTTTCTCAGATTTTATGGCAATTCAAAAAGGGGGACAAAATTGCTCAATTACTTCTTTTATCTTACATTTCTACTAATTCCTCTAATGATGTACGGACAGGCAGATTCGGCAGTACAGATCAAAAACAGTCCTTTTGGACGTCGTTGGTATCTGAATTTGCCCGACCGACTATAAAT
Organism: Giraffa tippelskirchi; assembly: GCF_054371585.1. Classification (NCBI taxonomy): domain Eukaryota; kingdom Metazoa; phylum Chordata; class Mammalia; order Artiodactyla; family Giraffidae; genus Giraffa; species Giraffa tippelskirchi. The sequence continues at coordinate 70,096,059 of NC_137289.1, forward strand.
AGCAAAATTAATGGTAAAAGATTGTCTGGTCTCCTCGACACTGAATCTGATGTTACTATTATTTCCAAACATTTATGGCCCAAATCCTGGCCTATAAGAAAAATTTCTTGCCAAATTGCAGGAATTTCTCAAACTAAATTCTCCAAGCCAGGCTTCAGCAATACATGAACCGTGAAATTCCTGATGTTCAAGCTGGTTTTAGAAAAGGCAGAGGAACCAGAGATCAAATTGCCAATATCCGCTGGATCATCAAAAAAGCAAGAGAGTTCCAGAAAAACAACTATTTCTGCTTTATTGACTATGCCAAAGCCTTTGACTGTATGGATCACAATAAACTGTGGAAAATTCTGAAAGAGATGGGAATACCAGACCATCTGACCTGTCTCTTGAGAAACCTGTATGCAGGTCAGGAAGCAACAGTTAGAACTGGACATGGAACAACAGACTGGTTCCAAAGAGGAAAAGGAGTACGTCAAGGCTGTATATTGTCACCCTGCTTATTTAACTTATATGCAGAGTACATCATGAGAAACGCTGGGCTGGAAGAAACTCAAGCTGGAATCAAGATTGCTGGGAGAAATATCAATAACCTCAGATATGCGGATGACACCACCCTTATGACAGAAAGTGAAGAAGAACTAAAGAACCTCTTGATGAAGGTGAAGGAGGAGAGTGAAAATGTTGGCTTAAAGCTCAACGTTCAGAAAACTAAGATCATGGCATCTGGTCCCATCACTTCATGTGAAATAGATGGGGAAACAGTGGAAACAGTGTCAGACTTTATTTTTTTGGGCTCCAGAATCACTGCTGATGGTGAGTGCAGCCATGAAATTAAAAGACGCTTACTCCTTGAAAGGAAGGTTATGGCCAACTTAGATAGCATATTTAAAAGCAGAGACATTACTTTGCCAACAAAAGTCCATCTAGTCAAGGCTATGGTTTTTCCAGTGGTCATGTATGGATGTGAGAGTTGGATGGTGAAGAAAGCTGAGCGCCGAAGAATTGATGCTTTTGAACTGTGGTGTTGGAGAAGACTTTTGAGAGTCCCTTGGACTGCAAGGAGATCCAATCAATCCATCCTAAAAGAGATCAAAACTGGGTGTTCGTTGGAAGGTCTGATGTTGAGGCTGAAACTCCAATACTTTGGCCACCTCATGCGAAGAGTTGACTCATTGCTGCTGTTGCTGCTGCTCAGTCGCTTCAGTCGTGTCCGACTCTGTGCGACCCCATGGACTGTAGCCTACTAGGCTCCTCCGTCCATGGGATTTTCCAGGCAAGAGTACTGGAGTGGGGTGCCATTGCCTCCTCCGGTTGACTCATTGGAAAAGACCCTAATGCTGGGTAGGGTTGGGGGCGGGAGGAGAAGGGGACGACAGAGGATGAGATGGTTGGATGGCATCACCGACTCGATGGACATGGGTTTGGGTAGACTCCGGGAGTTGGTGATGGACAGAGAGGCCTGGCGTGCTTCAATTCATGGGGTCGCAAAGAGTCAGACATGACTGAGCAACTGAACTGAACTGAACTTAAAATACAAGAGGTTTATCAAAGTACTCAAATATATCCACGTGAGGGACCAGAAGGCCAGCCTGCATCACTAAAATATTATTTGATAGATGCACCCCTTAATCTAATAGGAAGAGACTTACTTATGCAATGGCAAACTCAGATATGCATTCCACATTTTTCCTAGGGGTCACTGCTCATTTAACAAACAATGCAATTATTAAAATAACTTGGAAGAATGATGAGCCTATTTGGACAGAGCAGTGGCCCCTCATGAAAGAGAAATTACAGGTGGTTAAAGAACTTATAGATACACAACTAGAATTAAAGCATATTGAGGAATCTTGCTCTCCTTGGAACTCTCCTATTTTTGTTGTAAAAAAGAAATCTAACAAATGGTGCCTCCTATGGCAACCCACTCCAGTATTCTTGCCTGGAGAATCCCAGGTACAAAGGAGCCTGGTGGGCTACAGTCCATGGGGTCACAAAGAGTCGGACACGGCTGAGTGACTAACACACACAACAGACCTTAGAAAAGTTAATGCATCTATGAAACCTATGGGTACATTACAACCAGGAATCCCATCACCTACCACTATTCCTCAAAATTGGCACATTATTATTATTGATTTACAAGATTGCTTTTTTTAATAGACCTCTACACCCTTTAGACCGAGAGAGATTTGCTTTCTCTCTCCCTTATCCTAATCATATCGGACCTCATAAACAGTACCAATGGACTGTACTACCACAAGTGATGATGAATTCTCCCACCATGTGTCAGTACTACATAGCTAAAGCCCTTGAGCCTGTGAGAAAACAATTTCCTAACTTTCTTGTTATTCACTATGGATGATATATTGTTTTTGGCTCCATCTATCTTAGAAACTCAACACATGTTTGATATAGCTCAACTATGCTTAAAAAAAACTCTGGATTAATCATTGCCCCTGAAAAAACTCAAACCTCTACACCTTACCATTACTTAGGGTTTGTTGTTAATAGAAAACATATTACTCCCCAACTAACTCAGATATGTACTGATAAATTATCAACCTTAAATGATTTTCAAAAATTCTTAGGTGATATAAATTGGATTAGACCTTCTTTAGGCATTGCTAATTATCAACTGAATAACTTATTTAATACTTTAAAAGGAGATCCTGATTTAAATAGCCCTTGTTCACTTTCTCAGGAGGCATGAGAGGAACTCTATTTGGTGCAAAATAAACTGCAGAAACAGTTTCTTACCCACATCAGACTAGATATACCTCTGGAATTATTTATACTCTCCTCTCTTCATTCTCCCACAGGACTTCTTGCCCAACAAGAACATCCAATAGAATGGATCTATACCCGTTTTAGGGGAATAAAGTCACTTACACTCTACCTTGATTTAATTGCTCTAATCATTATCAGTGGAAGAAATAGGACTAAAACTCTAATTGGCTCTGATCCTCATAAAATTGTAATACCTATCAATAAATCTCAATTTGAGAATGCATTACAAACTTCTACCGATTTCCAAATAGCTTTTCTGGAATATTTTGGAGAAATTTCATTTCATTATCCTTCTGGTAAGCTGTGGAATTTCTTCAAAAACACTGAATTTATTATTTCCTGCATCATCAGCTTACAGCCTATACCACAAGCTGAGGTCTTTTATATAGATGGGACTAAAAACGCCAAAGCTTCATTCTGGTCTCTTAAGGAATATAAAGTCTTTTATACTAAATTTCATTCTGCTCAACAAAATGAATTATATGCTCTTATTCGAGTTATTTGCCTACATCTTTAGCCCATTAATATAGTTTCTGATTCCTTATATTCAGTTTTTGTATTAAAAAATATAGAAGTCTCCACCATAAACTCCAATCAACCTATTATTCAACAACTTTTTTTTGAACTGCAATCTGTTATTAGAAACCACACTTCTTCCATTTATATTACCCATATTTGAGCACACTCTTGTCTTCCCGGCCTCATGACTCATGGTAATGAACAAGCTGATAAACTTACTTATTTTGCTACTCCGGAGGAACAGCATGCTCTGTTTCACAACAATGCTGGCTCCCTACACCAGCTATGAGAAATACTATAACACCAGGCTAAAGAAATTATTAGTAATTGCTCTTCTTGTAGACCCCTACATCTTTGACCCATCACACAAGGTATTAATCCTCGCAGTTTGCAACCTAATGAACTATGGCAAATGGATGTAACTCATTGCCCTGAACTTTCTCTATTTTCTTTCTTGCATGCCTATATCAAGACCAATTCTTCTTTTATATGGGCCACATCTCTTCACGGTGAAGCTGCACAACACGTTATAACTCACTTATTAGCTTGTTTTGCTGTAATGGGAACTCCTAGTTCTATAAAAACAGACAACGGCCTTGCCTATATTTCTAGACACTTTAAACAATTTCTACAATCATTTTCTATTAAACATATTACAGGTATTCCCTATAATCCACAGGCACAAGGCACAATCGAACGAGCACATCACACACTAAAATTGTAAATAAAAAAAAATTAAAAATGGGGAACACACAGGAACATTACTGTATTCCTTATTAAAGCAGACTTTACTATATTCCAACATAAGATATTTTCTAAACCTATAACTATTGTTAATACAGCTTAATTTGTTTTAATTTTTTTAAGCTTACCACAGGGAGATATCTTAACAAGAGCAGAAAAACATTTCGAGGAATTGAAGGACACTTCTGTTCCTCTGCCCATTTGGTACCAAGATGGGTTAACGAAAAAAAGGGAATCTGGGAAACTAATTTTACAGGGAAAGGAGTATGCTTGTATTTCCCCAGATGGATCCAGCGAACTCACATGGCTCCCTTTTCGGAAGGTTCGACTCAAGGGGGCCCCCAGCCTTCAAATCAGAGACGAAACAACAAAAAACCCAAGAGGAAGAAATTTCAATATGGGCCATGGCAGCTCTAAAGATCTCCAGGAAGCACCACCTTCAGTGGCATCAACCTTATGATCTCTCCACTTGGGGACAAATAAAAACCCTTACTAATCGAGCTGAAAATTTGGTCTTTCAACAGGGAATGGCTCAGAGTCCTGAATACATTTTCTTGGCAATGCTCAGTCTGTTTGCCTGTGCCTCCCCCGTTCAAGTGGAGCTAACTAACCATATTTACTGGGCTTACATATCCAACCCCCTTTACTACAGGTGGTAGAATGGACGGAGAGAGGACCAATCATTTCAGCCAATGACTCTATACATATGCCTTCTCCCTGAAACATTAAAGGGCCCTCACACCCTGAAGAAGAAGGGAAACTAATTAACATTTCTCTAGGTTATGAAGTCCTTCCTTTGTGCATGGGCCCAGCAGAATTATGCATAAACGTTAGCTGACAAAGTTGGGCTTTTGCTCTGCCTCCAAAAGAAAACTTTTGGACGTTGCTTGGATTATTTATTGCCCTTTCTTTGTCTGTGAATCATGTTTACACTACTGAAAATTTAGGGAAAGAGTTAGGGAAAGAACAAAGAACTTTATGCAGAGGGTTTACTTATAAGAACTTTACATATACTCCTATTCTTTGGGACAAATGTCAAGCCAAATCAGGAAAATTAATGTATGTGGCTAATCATACAATTGTCGATTGGGGACCCCATGTTATGTGATTATCTAACTGCTCAGAGGATATTAACAGCACTGTGTGGGACTATCCTTCTCAAGTAGCATGGAAGGTTACTGACACTAGGATGGAGCATTACCATGACAAAGGACTTTTTGGGTGGCTTGATGGAGGATTAGCCCCACCTCGTCCTAGAATCCTCCTCAATAAACAGATTGGGCTGGAACAATGGGACATCTGGAAACTTGCTGCAAGCACTGAAAAACTTGGGGCTTGGACTGGACATTTCACAGGGACCAGTCATAGTCATAGTAACTATTTCTTTCGCTATAATCAATCATACTTTATACAGGCCTGTGTCACACTTCCCTTTGTTATAGCCATAGGAAATTTACAATTTAATAAGACTTTACTTTAATAAGACTTTAACTCTGCTCTGTAACTTGTATTAATTGCAAACTATATATTTGTCTTAACTCCTTTATTTACTTAAGAAATGATTCCCTTTTGATTCTTCAATCTCGACGTAATTTGTGGTTACCAATAAATCTCCAACGGCCCTGGGAAGAAGGTCCCATGGCTGGACTTGCTTCCAGGTTACTTACTAAACTGCTCCAACAATCTAAACAATTCGTTGGATGGCTGATTCTTGACATTTTTGTGTTAATAGCTATTTGCACCACTGCTGCTGTCACCGGCACTGCTTTACATACCTCAATTCAAACACATAGTTTTATCCAAAATTGGACTGAAGATGCTCATAATATGTGGGCTACTCAGGCTCAGGTAGATGAGGATATTCAAGAGGAAATACAGGAACTAAAAACAGCCATCAAATGGGTCGGAGATCAATTACTATATTTACAAAAACAAGTGATACTAAAATGTGATTGGAATTCTACTCATTTTTGAGTAGAGAAAATACTACTCAAAAGATCTTTCTTTCTACTCCTGTTCAATTCAATCATAGTGCCTACAACTGGGAACAAATCACATTTCATTTACAAAACATTCATGATAATGCTTCTCTGAATGTACAATTACTACAAAAGGAAATATTTGAAAATTTTTCTAAACGTCTGCCCTCTTCCACTAATTTGGAAACTTTAGCTGAACACCTAGCTGATCAATTATCTGGGCTAGACACATGAGGATGATTTCAAAGATTACTCACAACATCAGGTGTGAAACTGTAACTTTGGTGATTGTCTTAATAATTATATTTGCTGTTTACCATTGTCTTTCTATAAGGATGGTTAAAACTAAACAAGCTCATATGTCAGGATCTTTTTTACAAATATAATAAAATAGGGGGAATTGTCAGGGAGTGTTTAACAGGAGACTTCCTGTGTGCTGTTTTTGATCTGTCATGAATCCTCTGCTCATTATTAATTCCTAAATATTCAGGAATTTAGAGGAGTGGCAAACCTCTCCCGGGACTGAGGAATGCATGCATTTCCTTTGGTAGTTTTTCCATATGGTGAAAAGTAACTATTTATGACCCTCTTCCTTTTTGGTATGGATCATATGGTAAAAGTGATTATTTATTTACAACCCTCTTTCTTTGATATGGATTATCTTCTAGCTTTATGATTTGGCTCCTTGGTAATTTGTAAGTCTGGTCTTGTGATCTTTATCTTTGCTGAATAGCTACCTTACAAACCAGTATATATACTCACACTATGTTGAATAAAGCCTTGTTCCATCAGAGCTTGGGTCCCCGTGTCTTCCTTTTTCTTTCTCTCTCTCTCTCCCCCTCAGGCTAATTCTCTGGAGCATGGAAACCCGCTGAGCTCGCTTTCTTGCCCGGGCTTTCAAGACCTCCTTGAGAGGGCTCCCTGTGCCTTTGTAAAGCAGTGCAAACTTTGTGTCAAAGATTTTATTGGTTCTCTGCTTAAACCAGGGAATATCAGCCTCTTTCTCTCTTTTACTTTCTTATCGTTGACTCCAGACCACTAGGTTCTGGTCCATTAAAGGACATCAACATCATATGACCCATCAATCCCACTGCTGGGCATACACACCGAGGAAAACCAGAATTGAAAGAGACACGTGTACCCCAATGTTCATTGCAGCACTATTTATAATAGCCAGGACATGGAAACAACTTACATATCCATCGGCAGATGAATGAATAAGAAAGCTGTGGTACATATACACAATGGAATATTACTCAGCCATTAAAAATAATACATTTGTATCAGTTCTAATGAGGTGGATGGAACTGGAGCCTATTATACAGAGTGAAGTAAGTCAGAAAGAAAAACACCAATGCAATATACTATTGCATATATATGGAATTTAGAAAGATGGTAACGATGACCCTATATGCGAGACAGGAAAAGAGACACAGATGTATATAACAGTCTTTTGGACTCTGGGAGAAGGCGAGGGTGGGATGATTTGAGAGAATAGCACTGAAACATGTATATTATCATATGTGAAACAGATCGGCAGTTCAGGCTCAATGCATGAGACAGAGTGCTCAGGGCTGGTGCACTGGGATGACCTTGAGGGATGGGTGGGAGGGGGGTTCAGGATGGGGAACACATGTAAACCCATGGCTGATTCATGTCAATGTATGGCAAAAACCACTACAACATTGTAAAGTAATTATCCTCCAATTAAAATAAATAAATTAAAAAATTATATTGAATCATAGCAGAGAGAGTGGACAACGTTGATCTTGTTTCTGATCTTAGAGGGAATGCTTTCAGTTTTTCACCATTGAGAATAATATTTTCTGTGGGCTTATCATATATGTCCTTTGCTATGTTGAGGTAGTTTCTTTCTATGCCCATTTTTTGAAGCATTTTTATCATAAATGGGTGCTGAATTTTGTGAAAGGATTTTTGTGTATCTATTGAAATTACTATGTATATTTTTTATCTTTCAATCTATTAATATGGTATATCACACTGATTGATTCGCATATATTGAAGAATCTTTGTATGCCTTGAATAAACCAACTTGATCATGATGTATGAGCTTTTTAATGTGTTGTTGAATTGTTTGCTAGAATTTTGCTGAGAATTCTCGCATCTATATTCATCAGTGATATTGGCCTGTAATTTTATTTTTTGTGTGTGTTGTCTTTGTCTGCTTTTGGTATCAGAGTGATTGTGGCCTCATAGAATGTGTTTGGAAGTGTTCCTTCCTCTGAAATTGCAGAAAAATGGGCATTAACACCTCTCTAAATGCTTGATAGAATTCCCCTTTGAAGCAATCTGGCCTTGGGTTTTTTTTGATTGTGTGTGAGATTTTTTGTCACATATTGGTTTCGATGTTTGTAATTACCTTGTTCATAATTTCTATTTCTTCCTGGTTTAGTCTTGGGAGGTTGAACGTTTCTAAGAATCTGTCCATTTCCTCTAGGTTGTCCATTTTATTAGCATATAGTTGCTCATAATATTTTCCTATGATCCTTTGTATTTTTGTGTTGTCTGTTGGAACCTTTCCTTTTTCATTTCTAATTTTGTTAATTTGATTTTTCTCCCTTTTTTCTTGATGAGTCTGACTAATGGTTTGTCAATTTTTTTCCTTCAAACAACAAGCTTTTAATTTTATTAATCTTGCTATTGTGTCCTTCATTTCTTTTTCATTTATAGCTGCTCTGAATTCTTTCTTTCTGCTGACTTTAGGTTTTCTTTGTTTGTTTGTTTTTTTCCAGCTGCTTTAGATGTAGAGTTAGGCTGTCTATTTAATAATTTTCTTGTTTCCTGAGGAAGGATTGTATTGCTATAAACATCCCTCTTTGAACTGCTTTTGCTGAATCCAAAAGATTTTGGGTCATCGTGTTTTTGTTGTCATTTGTTTCTAGGAATCTTTTGATTTCCCTTCTTAGTTCTTCAGTAATGTCTTCATTATTTAACAACGTATTGTTTAATCTAAATGAGTTTGTGTGGTTTTTTTGCAGTTTTTTTTTCCCTGTAGTTGATATCTAGTTTCATAGTGCTATGGTCAAAGACGATACTTGATTTCATTTCAATTTTCTTAAATTTACTGACTCTTGACTTGTGGCTGAAGATCTGGTCCATTCTGGAGAATGTTCCATGTGCAGTTGAGGAAAAAGATGTATTCTGCATTTGGATTGAAAGTCCTGAGGATATCAATTAGGTCCATTTTTTCTACTACTTCATTTAAGGTTTGTGTTTCCTTACTGATTTCCTGTTTTGATGATCTGTCCATTGGTGTAAGTGGGGTGTTAACGTCCCCTACTATTATTGTGTTACTGTTGATTTCCCCTCTTGTGCCTGTTAACGTTTGCTTTATATATTGAGGTGCTCCTATCTTGGGTGCATACATGTCTACAATTGTTAATGTCTTCTTCTTGGATTGATTTCTTTATCATTATATATAGTCCTTTTTTTGTTTCTTTTAATGGTCTTTACTTAAAGTCTGCTGCTGCTGCTGCTAAGTCGCTTCAGTCGTGTCCGACTCTCTGCGACCCCATAGACTGCAGCCCACCAGGATCCACCGTCCCTGGGATTCTCCAGGCAAGAATACTGGAGTGGGTTGCCATTTCCTTCTCCATACTTAAAGTCTGTTTTGTTTGAAATAAGTATTTCCACTCTGGCTTTCTTTTGGCTTCCATTCACATGGAATTTCTTATTCCATCTTTTTACTTTCATTCTGTATGTGTCTCTAGGTCTGAAATGAGTCTCTTTTGGGCAAAATATATATGGGTCTTACTTTTTATCCATTCAGTCTGTATCTTTTGGTTGGTGCATGCAATCCATTTACATTTAAAGTAATTATTGATATATATGTTCCTATTGGCATTTTATTAATTGTTTTGGGTTTATTTTTGTAGGTCTTTCCTTTCTCTTATATTTTCTGCCTACATAAGTCCCTTTTCTATGTGTTGTAAGGGCGGCCTGATGGTGCTAAATTCTCTTAACTTTTGTTTGTTTGTAAAGCTTTTGATTTCTCCAGCAATTTTGAATGAGATCTTTGCCAAGTACAGTAACCTTGGTTGTAGATTTTTTCCTTTTAGTACCTTAAATATATCTCCTCATTCTCTTCTGGACTGAAGAGTTTCTGCTGAAAGTTCCGATGTTAATCATTTGGGTTTTCCCTTATATATTGCTTTTCCCTTGCTGTTTTTAATATTATTTCTTTGTGTTTAATCTCCATTAGCTTCATTAATAAATGTCTCGATGTGTTTATCCTTGGGTTTATCCTGTAAGTGACTCTCTGCACTTCTTGGACTTGCTTGACTATTTCTTTTCCCATGCTGGGGAAGCTTTCAACTATAATATCTTCAAAATTTTTCTGAGTGCCTTTCTTTTATTCTTCTTCTTCCGGGACCCCTATAACTCAAATGTTGGTACATTTAATATTATCCCAAAAGTCTCTGAGGCTATCATCAATTGTTTTCATTCTTTTTCCTTTATTCTGCTCTTCAGCAGTTATTTCCACCATTCTATCTTCCCATTCACTTATACATTCTTCTGTCTCAGCTATTCTGCTATTGGTTCTCTTCTAGAGTATTTTTAATTTAATAATTGTTTTATTCATCTTTCTTTGTTTATTCTTTATTCTATGTCCTTGGTAACTGTATTAACTGTGTTATTGTTTCTTGCATTTTCTCCATTCTATTTTCAAGTCCTCAGAACATCTTTACTATCATTATTCTGAATTATATTTCAGGTAGATTGATTATTTCCTTTTTGTTCATTTGGTCTTGTGAGTTTCTACCTTGTGCTTTCATTTGTGCTATATTTCTCTGTCTTTTCATTTTTTTTTATCCCTAACTTATTCTGCTTGAGGTCTCCTTTTCCTGAGCTTTAGGGTTGTATTCATTCTTCCTTTGGTGTTTGCCCTTGGAGGGAATGTTTGGTTGCGTGGTTTGTGTTGACATCTCATTAGGGGTGACTTGTGCCTGTGTTCTAGTCGGAGAAATTGAGGTTTTCTTCTTCCTCTGATGGGCAGGACTGTGTGAGGTGATAGATTTTGGAGTGTCTGTGAGATGAGTGTTGATGATTGTTTTTGTATTTTTGTCTTGCTTGTTGTTTGGGTAAAATGTTCTGGGGTGGATCCTGTCAACAACTAGGTAACACTAACCTTTGTGTACAGGTGTCAAAGTTCTCAGTGATTAATAACCCCTAGGTCTAAGACTTCTCTGGCAGTCTGGGATCTTGGAATCAATGCTTCCACTTCAATGGTTCAGGTGTGACCCTTGGTCAGGGGATCAGAGCTTCACAAGTCATTTGTTATGGGATTAAAAGGGGTTAAAGCAAACACAAGACAAAAATCAAAGCATGACATGAAATAAGAGATGAACCCAGATAGATGATCAATACAAGATCAAGCAGGTAACTAGAAAAATAATGGGGCATATACACACACTTCTACATACACACAGATATAACCAAAGTGTTCTAAAGAAAAGAATGCGGGAGATTGATTTGGTGAACAAGGGAAACGAAAAGTGATATTGACCAATTAAAAGCAGAGCTAACTAACACTCAGTCTGGAAAACTAAACCTGGGCAGAGTGCCAACTGGGGAATATAGTAAAGAGAACACAACACTGTAACTTACATGCTGAAAAAAGAGTGAAGGAAAAAGGGGAGAAGAAAAAGAAAGAAAACAAAAAAGAGGAGAATAGAGATAAAAGAGAAAAGTAAGGAGTCGAAGAGAAGGTAAAGAAAAAAAGAGACACAATAAAAGTAAAACAACAAAGATAGATATATGTGAAAAGATATATATATACAGGAATAACTACAAACAGTAAAGAACTATAAGAAAAGCAGTCAAATATGTCAAAAACAAAATCAGAAAAATCACCAAAAAAAAAAGGTGAAAAAATCTTACTATTATTATTTTTTTTAACAAGAAAAGCAAAGAGCATAACTCTACAGCACCGCAAAAGGCTAATATAAAGGTAGAAATATGTAGGGGGAATCAAAAGTGTGATTTAAAAGAGAGAGAGAAAAAAAATGGTTCTCAAGGTCTTAATTCTTCTTGGTTGTGGAGTCTGCCCCTGTGGAAGGGGTTGGATTAGTGTCCTTCAACGTTTTCCTGCTTGGAGGAGCTCATGCCTGTGTTCTGGTTGATGGAGTTGGATCTCACCTCTCTGAAGGGCACCACAGTGTCCAGTAGTAGGTTTTGAAGTGTCTATGGGTCAGTATGTCTTTGGACAGTCCTTCTGGCTTTGATAGTGTTAGACACATCTATTCCTGCAGCCGTGTTTAAGTAGCCCTCTCAGCATATCTTCACTGCCGCCAGCCCCGTACTTGACCCTGGAGTCATTGCTGGTGCTTCTGTTTCCTGGTCCTGCCCTGCACTGCAGGCTGAAGCTTGCCAGGTAGGGGCTTATGTGGATCTTTTCTCTGTTCCCCAACCCTGTCCTCTGCATCGTGGAGACTTGTGTGGGCTTTCCTCAGCCCCCTGAGCTTGCCCTCTGTGGCCCAGGGCTTGTGAACACTTGTTTCAGCTCAGCAGGCCCACCCTCTATGTCGCGGGACTTGTGTGCTCTTCTTTTGGCTCCCCAGACCCACTTTCTGCGCCACGAGTATCGTATGTGCTGCATAGGTTTGTATGATACAATTCTCTTGGCACACTGGGACTGTCCTCTGCACCACAAGGCTTGTGTGTGCTGCAGAGTTTTGTTTGTGCTCTTCTCTGGGCTCCCTGACCCTTCCTCTGCACCGACAGGTTTCTGTGTCCTGCAGAGGTTTCTGTGCATGCCTCTCTCAGCACCCTGGGCTTCCTTCTGCACTGCAGGGTTTCTGCGGGTTTCTGTTGGTTCCCTGCACCTACCACCTGGTTGGGGCCACAGCCTATGAGCTGTTTATGGGGTGAAAAGTTTAGCTTTCTCTATTTTCTACCCTCTAGATCCCTGCTTTGCCCGAATTTCTGGGATTCTGCAGCTCCCCCTTGGGCCTGCCTCTAAGGGAGCTTCCCAGTGTATGGGAACACTTGCTTCTTTACGACTCCCCCTCCATCTCGGGCAACAAGCTCCCAGACAGAAGTTCTCCATCTCTTCCTTTTTTATGTCTCCATCCTTTTCCCTACCTCATTCCAGGGAGCTTAGCCTGACTCCCCTAGAGGTCTGGAATCTTCTGTTGTCACCTAAAGGTTGCTTTGTAGGAGTTATTCCATATCTTGACAAATTTTTAATGTATTTGTGGGGAAGCTGGCAATCTCCCCATCTTACTCCTCCACCACCTTGCATCTCTGTGTGCAGTTCTTATTGTTAGAAACTTTCTCACATACTGAAAGGATGCCTTCTTCATAAAATCCATCAATTTATCGTTGTTTTCACCTATAAATCGATCATTTCAGTTCAGTCATACAGTCGTGTCTGAATCTTTGCAACCCGATGGACTGCAGCATGCAGGCTTCCCTGTCCATCACCAACTCCCAGAGCTTACTCAAACTCGTCCATCGAGTCAGTGATGCCATCCAACCATCGCATCCTCTGTCATCCCCTTCTCCTCCCGCCTTCAATCTTTCCCAGCATCAGGGTTTTTTCCAATGAGTCAGTTCTTCAGATCAGGTGGCCAAAGTATTGGAGTTTCAGCTTCAACATCAGTCCTTCCAATGAATATTCAGGACTGGTTTCTTTTAGGATGGACTGGTTTGATCTCCTTGCAGTCCAAGGGACTCTCAAGAGCCTTCTCCAACACCACAGTTCAAAAGCATCAATTCTTCGACACTCAGCTTTCTTTTAGTCCAACTCTCACATCCATACATGACTACTGGAAAACCCATAGCCTTGACGAGATGGACCTTTGTCAGCAAAGTAATGTCTTTGCTTTTTAATATGCTGTCTAGACTGGCCACAGCTTTTCTTCCAAGGAGCAAGCAACTTTTAATTTTATGGCTGCAGTCACCGTCTGCATTGATTTTGGAACCCCCCAAAATAGTCTCTCACTATTTCCCTTGTTTCCCCATCTATTTGCCATGAAGTGATGGAACTGGATGCCATGATCCTAGTTTTCTGAATGTTGAGTTTTAAGGCGACTTTTTCACTCTCCTCTTTCACTTTAATCAAGAGGCTCTTTAGTTCTTCTTCACTTTCCGCCATAAGGGTGGTGTCACCTGCTTGTATGAGGTTATTGATATTTCTACCAGAAATCTTGATTCCAACTTGTGCTTCATGCAGCCCAGCACAATGTTCTCTGCATATAAGTTAAATAAACAGGGTGACAATATACAGTGGTTTGGAACCAGTCTGTTGTTCCATGTCCAGTTCTATAAATAAGATCTATTTCTCTTCTGTTAAGTATTTCACTGCCGGAGTCCAGCTCCAGCAGCCAGGGAATTGGCCTGAAGGAATGAGCGGTGTCGGCAGAGAATGATGCAGCCTCTGACTCAAAGTGCGAGACTGCATGTTTATTTCAGGCATCAGATTTTATTTTGTACTTTCACAAAAGCATTAGGTCAGAGGTTTGACATCTTCAGTTTCCCCTCACCCAGATTTCCTGTCTCCATAAATCATTGTTGCTCTTCAGAGTTCCCTCTTAAATGTCCTTGTGATTACATTGTAACTCATGTTTGTCTCTGGGCTGATTACCACATTCCTCAGTTTATTTCTTCTCTTTATAAATCCTGCTAGCCTCTAGTATCTTAAGCTCATTATCTCCTAAAAAGTCTTCTAGCTATTAGTATCTCTAAAATTCCTAGTCTCTATAAGCTATAGTAAAATATGCCAACACTACGACATTCCTTCAACTTTTAGCTTCTAACTATTCTTAATTATTCCTAAACTCTAAACTCAGCAAACTTCTTTTGCCATAAACATTTTGCTCACAGTTCAGTTCAGTTCAGTTCAGTCGCTCAGTCATGTCCGACTCTTTGCAACCCCATGAATCGCAGCACGCCAGGCCTCCCTGTCCATCACCAACTCCCGGAGTCTACCCAAACCCATGTCCATTGAGTCAGTGATGCCATCCAACCATCTCATCCTCTGTCGTCCCCTTCTCCTCCTGCCCCCAATCCTTCCCAGCATTAGGGTCTTTTCCAATGAGTCAGCTCTTCGCATGAGGTGGCCAAAGTATTGGAGTTTCAGCTCCAACATCAGTCCTTCCAATGAACACCCAGGACTAATCCCCTTTAGAATGGACTGGTTGGATCTCCTTGCAGTCCAAAGGACTCTCAAGAGTCTTCTCCAACACCACAGTTCAAAAGCATCAATTCTGCGGTGCTCAGCTTTCTTCACCGTCCAACTCTCACATCCATACAGACTACTGGAAAAAACATAGTCTTGACTAGAAGGACCTTTGTTGGCAGAGTAATGTCTCTGTTTTTCAGTATGTTATCTAGATTGGTGATAATCTTCCTTCCAAAGAGTAAGCGTCTTTTAATTTCATGGCTGGAATCACCATCAGCAGTGATGTTGGAGCCCAAAAAATAAAGTCTGACTCTGTTTGCACTGTTTCCCCATCTATTTCCCATGAAGTGATGGGACCAGATGCCATGATCTTAGTTTTCTGAATGTTGAGCTTTAAGCCAACTTTTTTCCTCTCCTCTTTCACTTTCACCAAGAGGTTCTTTAGTTCTTCTTCACTTTCCGCCATAATGGTGGTGTCATCTGCATATCTGAGGTTATTGATATTTCTCCTGGAAATCTTGATTCCAGCCTGTGCTTCTTCCAGCCCAGCGTTTCTCATGATGTACTCTGCATATAAGTTAAACAAGCAGGGTGACAATATACAGCCTTGACGTACTCCTTTTCCTATTGGAACCAGTCTGTTGTTCCATGTCCAGTTCTAACTGTTGCTTCCTGACCTGCATACAGGTTTCTCAAGAGACAGGTCAGATGGTCTGGTATTCCCATCTCTTTCAGAATTTTCCACAGTTTATTGTGATCCACACAGTCAAAGGCTTTGGCATAGTCAATAAAGCAGAAATAGATGTTCTTCTGGAACTCTTGATTTTTTGATGTTCCACTGGATGTTGGCAATTTGATCTCTGGTTCCTCTGCCTTTTCTAAAACCGGCTTGAACTTCTGGAATTTCACGGTTCACATATTGTTGAAGCCTGGCTTGGAGAATTTTGAGCATTACTTTACTAGCGTGTGAGATGAGTGCAATTGTGCGGTAGTTTGAGCATTCTTTGGCATTGCCTTTCTTTGGGATTGGAATGAAAACTGACCTTTTTCAGTCCTGTGGCCACTGCTGAGTTTTCCAGATTTGCTGGCATATTGAATGCAGCACTTTCACAGCATCATCTTTGAGGATTTGAATTAGATCAACTGGAATTCCATCACCTCCACTAGCTTTGTTCATAGTGATGTTTTATAAGGCCCACTTGACTTCACATTCCAGGATGTCTGGCTCTAGGTGAGTGATCACACCACTGTGATTATCTGGGTCGTGAAGATCTTTTTTGTACAGGTCTTCTGTGTATTCTTGCCACCTCTTCTTAATATCTTCTGCTTCTTTTAGGTCCATACCATTTCTGTCCTTTATTGAGCCCATCTTTGCATGAAATGTTCCCTTGGTATCTCAAATTTTCCCTCACAAGCAGGTATCAAATAACAATATTTCCCATGGCCTCAAGCTGCGGCCTATGTTCTCATCCTGGAACATTCATTGTAAAGATACTTGAACAAATGTAACTTTATGGATTATTTCCTGGGCATAACTGCAGAAGTCTGTGTGCTTTCTCATGCTCCTCGCAAGAACAATAAGCACCTTAACATGCTTTCCAGCCCACTCAACCGAAGGAAGGAAAGGACAAGTCAGAATCACAAGACCTAACTCTTTCATCACGGGACCATGCCTGCGGGATGAGGAAAGGGGGTTGGGCCATGCCTCCATTTTGTCAGTAATGCCTAACGCAGTTCCCGACATTTCACACACTCTAAGACATTTATCATGTCTATAGTCTATAAGGTTGTATAAATTAAATAAATAATATTTCAATAGTTTGAGTCTTAAAATGTTCTTTTACATTTTTTGTTGAATGCATCTTTTTATATTCATCCGAGTTATCTATAAAAGTTCTATGCAGGAAAGAATAATGCAATAAACCCTGTAAATTACCCAAAGAAATTCTTCTCTGTAGCTTGGCAGTGTTGTATTTTTCATTTATCTTTTCAATCACTTATCTATCTTGACATGCAATCCATGTTTTCTCACATATGATGTAATTTCTTTAAGTCTGGTTAGAGATTTTTATCTAAATACTTAGTAGTCTGTAAGAACATAAAGTTAGACTAGCTTGACAAATATTAACAACTACTGTTTATTTTAGACAGTATGTGGCTTGGCCTTAGCAAATCTAGGCACTTAGATGAGATTCAGTTCTCTCTTATTTGGCCTATGCTTCTGTCTTGTGGAGCCCTATACCAATTTCACAGGTGTAAACTCTTGTACCAAGGCCACAGATATGGAACCCTGTACCAAAGGCATCTCCAGAACTGACTGATACCCATAGCAACCATTACCACGAGTCCCCCTTATCTAAACTGGCAAGCTCCCTGACCCCATATCAGGTAAAAATGCCCACTGTAACCAATCACCTAATGTCATCCTTCCAGCAGAAATTTTCTTTGTCATGAGGCTACAAAAATGGGCTACTATTCCACAAAAAGCATCAGCTCTCTTTTGAGCTGGCCCATTGTAGTAACAGCATCTTTTGCTTTAATAAACTCTATTCTCCTTTCATTCTTCCTCATGTTTGGAAATTCTTTGCCAACCCAAACACAGACCACAACATTTGGTGGCCCATACAGGAACTCTCAGGGGATTCTTCTCCTTCTTTCTCTCATTTCTATTCCTTCAAGTCCTGTGTGAACAGGCCAGTAGTTGTGGAAGCAATTGAGGAACTCTGGCCAGGGTTACTCTCTGGCATGTTCCAAAGGCCCCACAGTCCACTGTGCTCCAGTAGCAGCCTCCCAAGTGGATGAGGGGTCTCCTTTCCTTTGTATCCCTTAGACTGAGGACCAGGCCAATTAATATTGTGATAACATACGTCAGGCACTTGAAAACCTTTAGAGTGTCTGCAGCTTGAAGACTCCCATTGAAAGGTTAAGGGGGTTACAGAATGGATCAGTCTATTAGAACATCTGTTCCCAGCATTCAATCTTCATGCACTGTGAGACATACATTGATTAATGCAAAAAGCAAAACAAAACCTGAGCCCACTCTCCCTGACCACCACTTCCCTGGTAGGACTACAAGGCAGATTTTTCAGCCTGTCTTCCCTGATACTGTCACATTTCTCAGAGTCCATTACCTCTGACTCATCCCAAAGAGTGTCTTCCACATTTCAGGAGATCACCAAATGGTTAGTCACCTGGTTGGTTCTGGGAATTTCTCTTTTCTATCTTTCCCTTCCCAGGTGACATGGTGCCTTAGCTGCACAGAGCCTCAGTTGCATACTTTATGCCTTAGCCTCCCTTTCTGTGACCTCCTCTCACTGTTGGATGTGAATCTTGGGACAATCAAGCCTACTGGTGCCTCAGTCACATGGAGAGATCACTGGGACAAAAGGGAGGACTTTCTGTCACCTGGTGACTCTCAGTACCCCCATTCTACAGCACATAGGCTAAGAATGGATTCTGGTACATCCTTGGAATCTCCCTCAGAATCACCCCTCACCTGCATTCTCAGGAACTGGTAACTGTGTGACCCTGAAAATCTCTAAAAGAAAATCTACCCTTCCACAATACAAACTGGGGGGCCAAAAATTGGCCTCTTAATGGCACACTCTCTTCTGCTGAAAGCAGGAAAAGGACTCAGAGCTTCCTTACATTCTAATTTTCATAGCCCTTTTAAGAAACTGTATCTGAGGGACTCATGTCGTATGT
The DNA here is from genome assembly GCF_054371585.1 of Giraffa tippelskirchi. Taxonomy (NCBI): domain Eukaryota; kingdom Metazoa; phylum Chordata; class Mammalia; order Artiodactyla; family Giraffidae; genus Giraffa; species Giraffa tippelskirchi. The sequence continues at coordinate 70,114,938 of NC_137289.1, forward strand.
GCCTTTCTGTTGCCACCCTTTCTCCTTGACCCCTCCTAGGAAGTTCCTTACTCGACCTTTCCTATCCACATTTGATCTTGATTGTCAGAAACAAGGAAAGGATTCTGAGGTTCCTTTTGGCCCAGGACTTTCTATTATTATCAAAAGCCTGGGAAAACAAAACAAAGCAAAACTCTCCTAACTTGCTAAAAAAAAAAAAAATCTTCTTCTAACTTCTTCTGTCTCTCAGGGTGGGGAAGAAAGAGTGTTCCCCACTCCTGTAAGTTCCCTTACACCTTCAGATTATTCTGATAAAACTAAGACCCCACCTTCCCAGAGGGACAATCTCCAGTGGGACGACACCTTATCAGTCAGTTTGCCCTTGTCATCAGAACTAATTTGAACACTTTTTGGTTTGAATGTTAGGTATGAAACTATGACTACAAAAAGGAGAGATGACATTTTTGACACTGGATGGCCATAATATTCTTTAGACTCCAGAGAAAACTGGTTAAAATGAACTCTTTTGAAAATGCAAAACCAATTCTTTTGTGCATAAAATTAGAAAAAGGTGGCTTGTTGAAATACTTTTCTTGGGAGCTCTAACCCTGAGAAAACAGAAACATACCTAAGAAAGAGCCTGAAGTTAACTCTTATTATGTCCTTGAGATATACAGCCCAGTTTGCCTGAAACTTCAAACCTGATCAAATTAGTAGAAATTTAAGCCAAGGGTGGGGGGTGGAGCAAAAGTCATTTTAAATCTCAAGCAAAAAACCATGAAATCTCTGTCAGGATTTATGCATGTCTCAATGTCTGTCTTTCTCTTTGGATAATATTGCTGAAGTTAATTTGTAAATGAGCTCTAATTTAAGTGGCCTAAAGAAAAGTAAACACAAATCAAATAATTCTAAATACAAGTGAAATTAAGCTAAATGATTTTCAGGTTCATGTAAACTGGGAAACACTTAATATTAAATTAATACCTGGCATTTATGTTTGTTTGTTGATTTAATTAATATAGACATACTTTGGTCACCTGATGCGAAGAACTGACTCCTACTCGATGAACATGAGTTTGAGCAAGCTCTGGGAGTTGGTGAAGGACAGGGAAGTCTGGTGTGTTGCAGTCCATGGGGTCGCAACGAGTCGGACACAACTGAACGACTGAACTGAACTATCTTAAGAATCCTCAACACTCAGTATAAAACTTTTATTGTACCTAGGTTTAATATGAACTAAATAAGATCTTATTATATCTGTTGCAAATCTATCTGCAAGGAATGTAACTCGAAGTGAGGAAACTTTTAAGGAAAGAAAATGCAAATAAGATAGCTCTGGGTGATTTATGTTTACCGATCAACAGAGTCTTGATATAAAGAACAGTTCATGGTTGTTTAGGGAAAGTAGGACATGTGTTTCCATAAAAAAACAAAAAGTTTAAGAAATGGAATTACATTTCATTAAGGGAAAAGAAAGTAGGTCTGTTACAGGTGGCCGTTCTCTGAATTATCAAAAAGTGATGAATACATAAAGTGGAAAAACGTTTGTGAAAAGTGGACCTTGAGAAAAGTAGGGTGCACGGTACAAGTTTTCTTAGGATGTTGCACTACATTTAAAATAACTTATTGTTACTTTGGCTAATTGAATATTATTTCATGATAAATGTAAGCTGGTACCAGACTGCAACTTGGTTTCCTCTCCCTGTTAAGAGAATAAAGTTTTCTTGGATTGCACCTTTGATAACAGACTATGTGAATTTCTTTGCATTTAAGTGATTTATATATATATTTTTAATCTTTGATTATTTTGGTAAAGTGAATATGGATATCTGACAATGAATTACAAAAATTATGGCACATGTAGCTAAAACTCATACTGATTCCTCAAAAAATTAACCCCTGACTGTCAGATGTTTCCTATCCTGATATCCTTGTAACGTAGCAACACTCTACTCCTAAATCAGGGAATTTAAAATGGGTAAACAATAGCTGTAATTTAAACAGTCAGGACTATAGGAAATCTAAGATGACCACTTGGCTTTTCCTGGCTCCCTGAAAAACCTCGTTTTTTTGTTTGTTTGTTTTTTGTTTTTTGATGTGATAAAGCCTTTCCTGGCTCTAGGGTTAATGCCCTCACAAGGAAGGAAAAAAAAAGGTCATTAAAACTATGTGTTCCATATGGGTATACTTTCTACAATCTCTAGTGATCAAGGTACCTTGTTCTCTGGACAAATCATACAAGCCTTAACATAAACTTCACAAACATTTTGTAACTATCACTGTTACTATTATTCTCAATCATCAGAGAAGGATAGCAGAACAAAAATTAGCCACATGACATTAAATAAACTGCTAAATATGATTGCAATTTTCATGACTTTTTGTCCAACATATTACTAACTTCTAATCTTTATTTTTCAGCTATAAAGAAGCTCTTCTCCTCAAGCTACTTATAATTTAAAATGATTTGGTAATTTACACCTACGGGTAAAGAATTTTTCTTTTCTCTCTACCTTGCCCCTGAAGAAAGTGGAAACTCTTGGATTCTAAACAGCCTTATCTGGTAAATGAAAAGACTGTCTCCTGACAAGTATAAGAATCTCAAAGTAATTTGGTAACCTCTAGAAGAGAGAAAAATCCATGCAAAAAATCTAGGCACAATCTGATCGCAGGCCTTGGCATGGCTTTCTTGACCTTAGAGACCTTTTGAGATTTTTTTCTAAGACTCCTGAAATATTAAATTCTAGTTTTGTTAATTAATGTCTGTGCTTACTAAGACTCACTTCTGAGACAGATCTTTGTTGTTGTGTTATATTGTTGCAAAATTTAACTGAGTTACTGAAATGATATTCTAAGTTTGTTTCTGAAGTCTAACTTCGTAGTCAATCTTTGGATAAAGATCAGATGCTCCATGATTTACAACCAGGAGATTAACACCAGGCTATAGTCATTTAACAGACTAAGTCAGACAACCTAAGGATATACTGAGTTACACCTAATAAAAATTCTTAAATTCTGGCTTATAACCTTACTAATACTACTAGCTATATTATTTTTGATTATTGCCTGTTTTACAAAAAATTGTTGTCTCTTACGTTACCAAATGTGTTACTGAGTCTCTAATAAAATAAATGATTACAATAGTGTAACCAGAGATATGGAAGAAGCAACAAGAGGGAATATGTTCTTGGACAATAAGAGACTGCTAGTAAGGCACATATGGTGCAGAACTTCTGCTACTACCAAGGCCTAGGACAGTAAGAGTACACAGAGTGGCCAATCAGAAAAATCTCCATCAGCCCAGGGAATGAACATTCCTAGCACCATGGGACAAAATGGAAATGAAATGCTTCCCAACAATGGTCACATTTATGACCATAAAGGGACCCTGACAACTGAAAACTTGCACTTGCCATCTGCCTCTATAAAGATTAAATCAGTAGTCATTGCGACTACAGACCTTCAACACCCCCTGAAAGGAGTTCCAGGTGGAGATAAGAAATGAGGCACTTTGTGCTCTGGGAAAAACTGGCAGAACAGGCATTTAGATAGATGTTTCCAGATAAAGATTTTCATGAGCCCCAATTCTTGCACCTTCTTGATAGCTTACAGTAAATGATGTCAGATTTGTGATCTGCGAAGAAGAAAGCCTTAGCTTCAGGACCAGGGACCAGGCTTGATCACTCAAGAGGGTATTTTTTTTTTTTTTGTAGCAGAGTTTTATTAAAGTATAAAAAGTGACAGAGAAAGCTTCTGACATAGACATCAGAATGTGGACAGAGAGTACCCCCCTTTTTACCAGACCCACTCCCACAACATACATCTTAAATTAAGAAGATTAGAATTAACAATAGAATGATCTTAGAAAGACTCATTCCCACAGTATACATTTTAAGATAACAAGATTAGTCAGAAATTTCCTGTTAGGAAGGAGAAACATGTCCTTAAGCAAGATACATTGTTGCTATATAATATAGAGTTTAAGGAAAAACATAGCTTAAGCCATTAGCTCTGGGCTTAAAGAAAGAATGTTTTATGTGACTAAGATCAAGGAATGTAGAAAAAAATCTGTTTGTCTTCTTCTCCTCCTCGAGAGCCACTTTCCCCTTTTTGAGGGCCCTGGACCCCTTCCTCCTTGAGGGCCCCAGACTCCTTATCAGCCTACCTAAATATTAACTCTCTCTAATTCCCCTCTTTTTCTTTTAGGAGAATATGGCTGCCAAGGGAAAAGGGGCATCACACTCCTTCTGTAGCTACTTCCTGCTGGCCAAGGGCACAGGCACTAAATTGTTGAGGCAGCATATTCTCCTAACCCTCATATCGAGGATCTCTGATCCAGGGGTCCCAAGTAATAGTTGGAGGAGGCTGTGGCACTTGTAGGAGCTTGGACAACCATTTGTAACCTAAAAGCTTTTACACAGTTAGAAACAAACCCCATTATACAGTTACAGATATAAGGCAAAATAGTCATTAAACCAAGTTGAAACATAATCAAAATTAAAAGTCACATTATGTCTATAGTTAAGGTACAGTATGTTATACCAGTCCATTTTAAGATTGTTAGATGTCATCAGATTAAAATGTCACATATGTTTGTTGTTGGTGAAGGTATTCATGGAGATGAAGAAAGTCCTTTCCCAGGGGGGAAACCCACCATGTGAAGCCTTTTATTGACGAGTAGAGGAGCACTCTGCAGACTCAGCAATTAGACTGATTGTGGAGGCTGGGTCAGGGGTCACATCCCGGAGTTCCTGTAATGTCTGTTGAAAAGCTGAAATCTGAGTCACATAGCTAATTCTAAGGCTTAATTTTCCTTCTGGGGAAAGAAAAGTGAAAGTGGCAGGGTTTAAGTTTCCACAAGCTCTAAGTTTAGTTATTGTTCCTTCCAGTAGTAGTGATTGGTATTTAAGAAACTGACTGTCATCCAAATATTAACTTTAGAGTTTAAGATCCCACTTGCATAATGAGAAGTCAGTACAGTAAGATTTCACCCATTAGTAAACTTAAGAGCTTCAAGCACTAGCAAAACAATAGAAGCTACAGTTTTTTGGTGAGGACCTTGGGGTTGAGTCATCACTCCTAAGGCTATACCTTTTGTTTCAGTAACAAACAGATTAAACTCTGACCCTGTGGGCAAGCATAAAGCAGGAGCTTGTAAGAGAGCAGCTTGAAGAGCCTTAAAAGCCTTTTGAGTCTCCAGTGACCAAACCGGTTTTACTAGCTGAGTTTCAGTTACAAGTTTATATAAAGGCTGGGCAAGTTCCCCCGTAATGGAGGATCCAAATGTGGCAGTAGCCTGTGATGTCCAAAAATCCTCTCAATTGTCTTTAAATCTTAAAGTGGAGGATGATTTAGTATAGGTTTAACGCTAGAAAGCATCCTTCAAATCAATGACTGAAAAGTATTTGGCTCATTCAAGAATTTCAGACAATAAAGTATAAGGATTAGGCACCATGGAGTGTAAAGGAACCACAGCCTCATTTATTATTCACAAATCTTGAACTAGTCTCCATTTATCATTTGACATTTTTGTACCCAAAATAGGAGTGTTGCATGTACTGTTACAGGGAATTAATAGCCCTTGTTCCTTAAAATTTTCAATGATGGGTTTTAAGTCTTCCTTAACCTTTGGCCTTAATGGATACTGCTTTTAATATGGAAATAGGTGAGGGTCTTTGAACTTGATAACGACAGAAACAGCATTTTGTGCTCAACCCACAGTTTTTTCCATCAGCCCTCACCCTAGGATTTACGTTTTGTTCAATTATAAAGAGTGGGTTCCATATTCATGAAAACTGAGGCCTGGACCTTGCTCAGTGTATCCCTCCCCAGAAGGGATGAGGGAGACTCCAGCACGATTAGATACTTGTGAGAAAATAGCAGAGTCACAGTTGTAGCTGAAAGGATGACTGTAATAATAATGTTTGGGAGGCGGGGCTAAGATGGCGGAGGAATAGGACGGGGAGACCACTCTCTCCTCCACAAATTTATCGAAAGAACATCTGAACACTGAGCAAACTTCACAAAACTACTTCTGAACGCTGGCAGAGGACGTCAGGCATCCACAAAGACAGCGCATTATCTTCAAAAGCAGGTAGGAGAAATTATAAAAGATAAAAAGAGAGACAAAAGAGTTAGGGACGGAGACCCGTCCTGGGGAGGGAGTCGTAAAAGAGGAGAAATTTCCAAGCACCAGGAAACCCTCTCATCGGCGGGTGTGGGGGAAGATTTCTTATCTCGGAGGGCAACGTAACTGGGAGAAAAAATAAATAAAACCCACAGATTGCGTGCCTAAAGCAACTCCCAGCAAAGAACCCCAGACGCTCGCATCATCCGCCACCAGCAAGTAGGGGCTGAACGGAGAGGAGCGGGCGGCACTGCCTAGGGTAAGGACCGGGCCCGAGTGCCCTGAGGACAATCTGAGGGAGCTAACGTGAGATAGTAACCTAAACTATGGGACAGCCAGAGAGAGAGAACTATCCCGCGAAAAGCCCAACTCTAAGGCACTGCCGGCCCGCTCACAGAACAAAGGACTGAGCGATACCAGATGAGAGCTAGCCGGCTGCGGACCGCCCCATCCCCCGCCGGACACAGCAGGCAGTCGGGGCCAGCCAGAGCCGGAAAGGGGCAAACTCGGGCCCAGAGAGGGCGCCCCCTACCAATCTGCAAACAGGCTTCCAGTTTCTAAGCAAAGACTGCCTGAGATCCCGGAGGGTCACCAGCCGCCGGGAGGGTCACAGCCAGAGACCAGCTCCCCAGAACCGACACAAAGTACACCGGAGCCGGGCGCGCCCGTAAACCGAGGCGGGGACCAGGGAGGTGATAAGCCGCACTGCACCAACAGGGGAGAGTGCGCTCGCTAAACTCCTGGCCGCCTGAGCAGCTCCCACCGGGAACGGCAAAAGCCGCGGGCCCAACCGAGTCTGCGCCTTTGTGGAGTAACCGGGAGCCTGAACCTGAGTGGCTTAGACCTGGGACGTGCACGCATCTCAGGGCCCAATCCCTGGCCCACTCCCCGGCCGAGTAACCTGAAGCCTGAGCAGGGTAGATGGGGAAAGCACACACGCCGTGAGCGGGGGCGAACCCAGTGCGGCCGAGACACTGCGAGCTCACCACACACACGCCAGGTTTGCAGTGTTCCTCCCTCGCCACAGCACGACTGAACAAGCGAACCTAAAGAGACCACCTCTGCCCCTTTGTTGCAGGGCGGAAACTAGATACTGAAGAGACCTCCAAACAGAAGCCAAATAAACAGAGGGAAGCGCCTTGGAAGTGACAGGCCAACAGATTAAAATCCCTGTAGTTAATACCGACTGCATTGAAAGGGACCTATAGATCTTGAAAAGTATAAGCAGGATCAAGGATCTATCTGAAACTGAGCAGACCCCACACTGCTCACAACAGCTCCAGAGAAAGTCCGGGATATATATATTTTTTTACTATTATTATTTTTTTTTTTTAATTTTTTTTCTCTTCTTTCCTTTTTCTTCAAGTCTCCTATTACACCTTTAACTTTCATTTTCATAACCCACTATTAACTTGCAAAAAAAAAAAAAAAAACAACCTATTTTTGAAGCAAACTGCATATATATATCTTATACCTTTTGTATTTTCTTTTTTTATTGTTTTTTTCCTGTTTTACTTTTTTTACTGTTTTACTGTTTTACTGTTTTTTTTCTTTTTACACTGTTTCCTTTTTTCTTTTTTTTTATATTGTAAGTTTTATAAGAGTCTAACCTCTACTCTAGATTTTTAATCTTTGTTTTACATATTTGATATCAACTTTGTACATTTAAGAACCCAATCTTTAGGACCCATTTTTACTCAGGAGTGTGATCACTGGCCTGATTACTCTCTCCCCCTATTGATGCTCTTTCTTCTCCCCCAGGGAACCTCTATCTCCCACCCTCCTCCTTCTCTTCTCAACCCAATTCTGTGAATCTCTGAGGGTGTTCTGGGTACTGGAGAACACTTCAGGAACAGGATACTCCCCAGATCTCTCTCTCCCCTCTTGATTCCTCCCTTTCTACTCATGCTCACCTCTATTACCTTCCTCCCCCCTCTCTATGTATCTCTGTGAACCACTCTGAGGGTTCCAGACTGTGGAAATCACAGAGGGAAGTGCTTACTGGCTAGATTGCTCTCTCCACATTTGAATTCCCCTCTTCCCCTCCTGGTCACCTCAACCCCCCTCCTCACCTCATCTCTCCATGTAACTCAGTGAACCTTTCTTGGTATCCCTCACTGTGGAGAATCTTTTCACCATTAACCTAAAAGTTTTATTATTGAGGCTGTATGGAAGGAGAAGTCTTGAGGCTACTGCGAGAATAAGACTTAAAGCCAGGGGAAACATTAATTAATAAGAGACCATCCAATAGCCTCCACATATACACTGAAACCAAGCTCCACCCAAGAGCCAATAAGTTCCAGAGCAAGACATACCACGCAAATTCTCCAGCAATGCAGGAACATAGCCCTGAGCATCAATATACAGGCTGCCCAGAGGCACACCAAATCCATAGACATCTCAAAAATTAATACTGGTCACGCCATTGCACTCTAGAGAGCAGAAATCCAGCTCCACCCACCAGAACACCGACACAAGCTCCCCCAACCAGGAAGCCTTGACAAGCCACCTGTCCAACCCCAACCACAGTGAGGAACCTCCACAATAAAGAGGAACTTCATACTACCAGAATACAGAAAGGCCACGCCTAACACAGCAATCTAAACAAGATGAAAAGGCAGAGAAATACTCAGCAAGTAAAGGAAAATGAGAAATGCCCACCAAACCAAACAAAAGAGGAAGAGATAGGGAATCTATCTGAAAAAGAATTTAGAATAATGATAATAAAAATGATCCAAAATCTTGAAAGCAAAATGGAGTTACAGATAAATAGCCTGGAGACAAGGATTGAGAAGATGCAAGAAATGTTTATCAAGGACTTAGAAGAAATAAAAAGGAGTCAATATATAATGAAAAATGAAATAAAGGAGATAAAAGACACTCTGGAGGGAACCAACAGTAGAATAACGGAGGCAGAAGATAGGATAAGTGAGGTAGAAGATAGAATGATGGAAATAAACGAAGCAGAGAGGAAAAAAGAAAAAAGAATCAAAAGCACTGAGGAAAACCTCAGGGACCTCTGGGACAATATGAAACGCCCCAACATTCGAATCATAGGAGTCCCAGAAGAAGAAGATAAAAGGAAAGGCCATGAAAAAATACTTGAAGAGATAATAGTTGAAAATTTCCCTAAAATGAGGAAAGAAATAGTCACAGAAGTCCAAGAAACCCAGAGAGTTCCAAACAGGATAAACCCAAGGCGAAACACCCCAAGACACATATTAATCAAATTAACAAAGATCAAACACAAAGAACAAATATTAAAAGCAGCAAGGGAAAAACAACAAATAACACACAAGGGGATCCCCATAAGGATAACAGCTGATCTTTCAATAGAAACCCTTCAGGCTAGAAGGGAATGGCAGGACATACTTAAAGTAATGAAAGAGAATAATCTACAACCCAGATTACTGTACCCAGCAAGGATCTCATTCAGATATGAAGGAGAATTCAAAAGCTTTACAGACAAGCAAGAGCTGAGGGAATTCAGCACCACCAAACCAGCTCTCCAACAAATGCTAAAGGATCTTCTCTAAACAGGAAACACAGAAAGGATGTTTCAACACGAACTCAAAACAACAAAGTAAATGGCAACGGGATCATACTTATCAATAATTACCTTAAATGTAAATGGGTTGAATGCCCCAACCAAAAGACAAAGGCTGGCTGAATGGATACAAAAACAAGACCCCTATATATGCTGTCTACAAGAGACCCACCTCAAAACTAAGGACACACACAGGCTGAAAGTGAAGGGATGGAAAAACATATTTCATGCAAACGGAGACCAAAAGAAAGCAGGAGTCGCAATACTCATTTCAGATAAAATAGACTTTAAAATAAAGGCTGTGAAAAGGGACAAAGAAGGACACTACATAAAGATCAAAGGAACAATCCAAGAAGAAGACGAAACAATCATAAATATATATGCACCCAACATCGGAGCACCACAATATATAAGGCAAATACTAACAAGTATGAAAGGGGAAATTAACAATAACACAATAATAGTGGGAGACTTTAATACTCCACTCAGGCATATGGATAGAACAACTAAACAGAAAATTAACAAGGAAACACAAACTTTAAATGATACAATAGACAAATTAGATTTAATTGATATTTACAGGACTTTCCACCCCAAAACAATCAATTTTACCTTTTTCTCAAGTGCACACGGAATTTCTCCAGGATAGATCACATCCTGGGCCATACATCTAGCCTTGGTAAATTCAAAAAAATTGAAATCATCCCAGCCATCTCCTCTGACCACAATGCAGTAAGATTAGACCTCAATTACAGGAAAAAAAGTATTAAAAATTCCAACATATGGAGGCTAAACAACACGCTTCTGAATAACCAACAAATCACAGAAGAAATCAAAAAAGAAATCAAATTATGCATAGAAACAAATGAAAATGAAAACACGACAACCCAAAACCTATGGGACACTCTAAAAGCAATGCTAAGGGGAAGGTTCATAGCAATACAGGCGTACCTCAAGAAACAAGAAAAAAAATCAAATGAATCAAATAACTCTACACCTAAAGCAACTAGAGAAGGAAGAAATGAAGAACCCCACGGTCAGTAGAAGGAAAGAAATCTTAAAAATTAGGGCAGAAATAAATGCAAAAGAAACAAAAGAGACCATAGCAAAAATCAACAAAACTAAAAGCTGGTTTTTCGAGAAGATAAACAAAATTGATAAGCCATTAGCCAGACTCATCAAGAAACAAAGGGAGAAGAATCAGATCAACAAAATTAGAAATGAAAATGGAGAGATCACAACAGACTCCACAGAAATACAAAGGATCACAAGAGACTACTACCAACAGCTAGATGCCAATAAAATGGACAACTTGGAAGAAATGGACAAATTCTTAGAAAAGTATAACTTTCCAAAACTGAACCAGGAAGAAATAGAAGATCTTAACAGACCCATCACAAGCACGGAAATCGAAACTGTAATCAGAAATCTTCCAGCAAACAAAAGCCCAGGACCAGACGGCTTCACAGTGGAATTCTACCAAAAATTTAGAGAAGAGCTAACACCTATCCTACTCAAACTCTTCCAGAAAATTGCAGAAGATGGTAAACTTCCAAACTCATTCTATGAGGCCACCATCACGTTAATTCCAAAACCAGACAAAGATGTCACAAAAAAGGAAAACTACAGGCCAATATCACTGATGAACATGGATGCAAAAATCCTTAATAAAATTCTAGCAAACAGAATCCAACATCATATTAAAAAGATCATACATCATGACCAAGTGGGCTTTATCCCAGGAATGAAAGGTTTTTTTAACATCTGCAAATCAATCAATGTAATACACCACATTAACAAATTGAAAGATAAAAACCATATGGTTATCTCAATAGATGCAGAAAAAGCCTTTGCCAAAATTCAGCATCCATGTATGATAAAAACCCGCCAGAAAGCAGGAATAGAAGGAACATACCTCAACATAATAAAAGCTATATATGACAAACCCAAAGCAAACATTATCCTCAATGGTGAAATATTGAAAGCATTTCCCCTAAAGTCAGGAACAAGGCAAGGATGCCCACTTTCACCACTACTATTCAACATAGTTTTGGAAGTTTTGGCCACAGCAATCAGAGCTGAAAAAGAAATAAAAGGAATCCAGATAGGAAAAGAAGAAGTAAAACTCTCACTGTTTGCAGATGACATGATTCTCTACATAGAAAACCCTAAAGACTCTACTAGAAAATTACTAGAGCTAATCAATGAATATAGTAAAGTTGCAGGATATAAAATTAACACACAGAAATCCCTTGCATTCCTATATTCCAATAATGAGAAAACAGAAAGAGAAATTAAGGAAACAATACCATTCACCATTGCAACACAAAGAATAAAATACTTAGGAATATATCTACCAAAAGAAACAAAAGACTTATATATAGAAAACTATAAAACACTGGTGAAAGAAATCAAAGAGGACACAAACAGAAGGAGAAATATACCATGTTCATGGATTGGAAGAATTAATATAGTGAAAATGAGTATACTACCCAAAGCAATCTACAGATTCAATGCAATTCCTATCAAGCTACCAATGGTATTTTTCACAGAACTAGAACAAATCATCTCACAATTTGTATGGAAATATAAGAAACCTCGAATAGCCAAAGCAATCTTGAGGAAGAGGAATGGAACTGGAGGAATCAACCTGCCTGACTTCAGGCTCTACTACAAAGCCACAGTCATCAAGACAGTATGGTACTGGCACAAAGCTAGAAATATAGATCAATGGAACAAAATAGAAAGCCCAGAGATAAACCCACGCACCTATGGACACCTTATCTTCGACAAAGGAGGCAAGAATATACAATGGAGAAAAGACAAACTCTTTAACAAGTGGTGCTGGGAAAACTGGTCAACCACTTGTAAAAGAATGAAACTAGAACACTTCCTAACACCATACACGAAAATAAACTCAAAATGGATTAAAGATCTAAATGTAAGACCAGAAACTATAAAACTCCTAGAGGAAAACATAGGCAAAACACTCTCCGACATAAATCACAGCAGGATCCTCCATGACCCACCTCCCAGAATATTGGAAATAAAAGCAAAAATAAACAAATGGGACCTAATTAAAATTAAAAGCTTTTGCACAACAAAGGAAACTATTAGCAAGGTGAAAAGACAGCCTTCAGAATGGGAGAAAATAATAGCAAGCGAAGCAACAGACAAACAATTAATCTCAAAAATATACAAGCAACTCCTTCTGCTGAATTCCAGAAAAATAAACGACCCAATCAAAAAATGGGCCAAAGAACTAAACAGACATTTCTCCAAAGAAGACATACAGATGGCTAACAAACACATGAAAAGATGCTCAACATCACTCATTATTAGAGAAATGCAAATCAAAACCACAATGAGGTACCATTTCACACCAGTCAGAATGACTGCTATCCAAAAGTCTACAAGCAATAAATGCTGGAGAGGATGTGGAGAAAAGGGAACCCTCTTACACTGTTGGTGGGAATGCAAACTAATGGAGAACAGTGTGGAGATGCCTTAAAAAACTGGGAATAGAACTGCCATATGACCCAGCAATCCCACTGCTGGGCATACACACTGAAGAAACCAGAATTGAAAGAGACGCGTGTACCCCAATATTCATCGCAGCACTGTTTACAATAGCCAGGACATGGAAGCAACCTAGATGTTCATCAGCAGATGAATGGATAAGGAAGCAGTGTTACATATACACAATGGAATATTACTCAGCCATTAAAAAAAATACATTTGAATCGGTTCTACTGAGATGGATGAAACTGGAGCCCGTTATACAGAGTGAAGTAAGCCAGAAAGAAAAACACCAATACAGTATACTAATGCATATATATGGAATTTGAAAGATGGTAACGATAACCCTATATGCGAGACAGAATAAGAGACATAGATGCATAGAACAATTTTATGGACTCTGAGGGAGAAGGTGAGGGTGGGACGTTCTGGGAGAATAGCATTGAAACATGTATATTATCATATGTGAGGCAGAGCACCATTCCATGTTCGATGCATGTGACAAGGGCTCAGGGCCGGGGCAATGGGATGGCCCAGAGGGATGGGATGGGGAGGGAGGTGGGTGGGGGGTCCAGAAAGGGGAACACATGTAGACCCATGGCTGATTCATGTCAATGTATGGCAAAAACTATTACAATATTGTAAAGTAATTAGCCCCCAACTAAAATAAATAAATTTATTTTAAAAAAAATAATAATAATGTTTGGCTCATCTAGACAGTAGTGAACTGGGAGTAAAGTGGGCCAGGGGATTCAGTGAGCACAGAGAAAGTTTCCCCGATGTCTAAAAGGAAATCGACTTATTGCTCCCCCCATAGTTATTAATACCCAGGGTTCCTCAGATGTAATTAGGATAGGAGTTTGTGTGGGGACCCCCAGGCCCTTCAGTCCTCCCAATTGCCTTGAGAGCCTGACCCCTGGGGCCTATGCCTTGGAGGGCAGTCTATTCTCCAGTGTGATCCTTTGCAGATCAGACTTGGAGCTGGGGGCGGCTTAGATGCCTGAGGGCGGCTTAGATGCCTGAGGGCAATCCTGCTTAAAATGCTCCTCCTTCCCATAGTAATAACAAACCCATCCCTTTTCACCCGGGCATTTTTCCTCAGGCTGTTTCAGAGAGTATCTAACAGGCATTGTTGGGGCTTCAGTCTTTTGCCTGGTCCTTTTTTGCTTCTTATTATTCTCTGATTCTCTACCATCATATACCATCTGAGACAGCTACAGCAAGTTATCTAAAGACTGATTTGGTCTGAACACCTGTTTTTGTAGCTTACAGCAGATATCTGGAGCCAACTGAGTGAGAAATCTATCTTTGAAGATCCTTCCTCCCTCTGAACTTTCACAATCGATGTCAGTAAACTTGCACAGAGAGCCTCCCACAGTCTATCTAAGAATTTACTAGGAGCTTCCTTCTCTCCCTGTTCTATGTCAGCCAACTTAGAACAGTTTAAAGTCTAGAATAGTTTAAAGTCTTAGTGCATGCTTGTTTAAGTCCTTCAAGAATATATCTGACAAAGTAGTTCTGTTATGGGAACTGTTTGGCTCCCAGTAGGTAGGAGGGCTATTTTGTGTTCCCTCTTCCCCTTCGTCTCATGTTAAAACCATTCATCTCCAAAAGCAGTAGTTTCCCTGAAACTCCAGATTTTGACTCAGGAGCCAGCGTCTGTCTCAAGACATACATTACATCTCTCCGAGTAAGCTCATAAAGTAAAGTTAGTCCCATAAAGGGTTCTAGGTACTTTTTTGGATCCTTTAAATAGTCTCGACCAGAATTGGGACTGTTTGAATGTCTACTGAGGCTGAGGCAACCCCTCCTGGAAGGGTGCCCTGATTCTCAGTCTGTTAATTTGGGAGCCCCAGATACAGGGGCAAAGTAAAAGGACAGGAGGGAGCTGAAAGTTTCACACCCAAATCTGCATTCTTAAGACACAAGTCTGGCATGACTCTTAGAGAGATGAAGAGCAACACATATGGCACTAATATCAGTTTCTCTTATTTTCTACAGATCAAACTTAAAAGGGTGGTTCTTGGAACTGCTAGAGAGGAAAAAGTGGCATCCGTAGCCATGGCTTTTTTCTACTGAAGACGTGCCTCTCTGCTCTAGATAGGGTGGAGACAGACTTCCCCCCGAAACTTTCTTTCTCTGGTTGGACTTAGTCTGTTTCTTACTGACAAAGGTACCTTACTGGTCCCTCTTGGTTCTACCACCGAGGCAGAGTGGAGATGTACCAGGGGAGACCTGATGGCATCCCAATGATTTCCAGTTCCTCACCATTAAGACTTTGGCTTGATTTCCCCTTTTCCTCTGGTGCCACCCGGGGTGGAGAAGAGTAGTTTACAGAATGTTTCCAAACTAAGACTGCTAGGGGAAGCATCCATCTTCCACGTACCTGTGTTTAGCTCTGGGGAATCAAACTTATCTCAGTTAAATATATATATATATCATATATATATATCTCATATATACATTTAAATATATATGATATATATATGATAAAATCATATATATATCATATATATTTAAATATATATATATGAGATATATATATATATATATATATATATATATGATTCTGGAACTGCTAGCTCCCATCTGCAAGAGAGAAAAAAGCAGCATCCACAGCCATGGCTTTTTTTCCATCAGAGGTGCCCCTCCATGCTTTAGATGGGGGTGGAGACAGACTTTCTACCAAAGCTTTCCTCCCCTGTTCAGACTTAGTCTATCCCTTACTGATGCAGGCCCCTTTAGCCATCCTTGCTCTACCATCAAAGCAGGGCGAAGATGCACCAGGGGTAGCTCTGATGGCATTCCAAATTGATTTAGTTCCATACCACCAAGACCTTTGATTTATCTTTTTCTCTGATGAAAGACAGAGTGTAACAGAGTAGCTTTCCAGAATGTTTCCCAAGCTAGGACTACTAGGGGAAGAATCCGTGTTCCATATGTCTATGCATATTCCTGAGTACAGTCCTGACTTGAGTAGAAGCAGTGAATCATAAAGGGATGCACAACAAAACCCAAGATGCCTCTTCTGAGTGTTGCCATGCCAGTATATATGATAGAAAATGAGGTAGTGGAGGGTTGGCCAGCGAAGAAAAAGTGATCTTTGTCCTCGAGCTACCAGGGCCAATCCTTCCAGTTCATTTCTATATATTCCACAAAAGGAATATCCAGGGAGTTGAGATAGAAGCCACTGGAGAACTTTCTCTGCTCTGCTAAGAGCTAGTACTACCAAAGGAAGAAGCTCACTGTACTTCATATCTGGGATTCCCGACCTATGTTCTTAGAAACCTCAGGCTCACTAGCAGTGCTTCCATCCATATAGTTTGGAGGCATAGCTATGACAAGGACTCACTTTAAGGATTCTGGTACCATATGGAAGCAGCCAAGAGAGAGACGCTGCTGAAGCTAGAGTTCCACCTAGTTCCCAAACATGCTTCTAGTAAGTCTGGGTTCCCTATGACTACCAAGCTTGAGGTCTAAGTAAAAGTACATAGTAACAGCGTGGATCACAAGTCCCTTGAAAGTCTATGATCCAACAGATTAGGTTAGTAGTTCTAATTCCAGAAGCAGTTATGAAATGGTCAAAGAGACCAGGAAAAGCTGACTGAGAAAGGAAAGTTCAGTCCACATGCTTCACCCATTTCTGGCCACTCCCCTCGCAGGGACGTTGGGTGCCTCTTGGCAGTGGTAGGTTGACAAGGCTCCTCTCTTGAGGCTGCCTTCCAGTCATTATGAGGCACTGAGAAACCACAGAGCAGGGCTCAGATCTCGCTTTTTACTTGTTTCTGTACTTCTCCTTCATTTTACATTCATACAGAGACAGGCACACTGTAGAATTAGTAAAGTAAAAGGAGAAATGTGTGTATAGTAGAAGAACAGGTGAGCTAGAACTCTGAGTGTCCTTACCTTGTCTTGAATATCCTGGACAAGCCCCAAGATGATAACTTATGGTGAATGATTCTTTGTTCTCTCCGAAGAAGATTTAGGGACCAGAGACCAGGCTTGATCACTCAAGAGCGTTTGTGTAGCAGAGTTTTATTAAAGTATAAAAAGGGACAGAGAAAGCTTCTGACATAGACATCAGAAGGCAGATGGAGAGTACCCACTTTGCTAGTCTTAGCAAGGCCTTATATACTTTTACCAGATGACACACATCTTAAATTAACAAGATTAGAATTAACAATATAAAGGTCTTACCAGACCTATTCCCACAACAAGAGAACAAGATTAGTCAGAAGGTTCTTTTTAAAAAGGAGAAATATGTCCTCCAGCAACATACATTGTTGTTGCATAATCCTTAGTACAGGGCTTAAGATGAGTTGTGTAATGATTAATGTGTAATCATTAGCTCTGGGCTTAAAGAAGAAAGATTTTATGTGACTAATATGATGGGAGGTAGGAAAAAAAAATCCCCTTTTCTCCTCCTCAAGAGCCCCAGATCCTTTTCTCCTTCTCAAAGGCCCTGGACTCCTTTCTCCATGAGGACCTTGGACTCCTTATCAACCTACCTAAGAAGTAACTCTTTCTCATTCTCATGCTTAGAGAAATTAATATCATGGACCAATGTCTGGTCTTGGTTGCCCTGTATATCTCTTCTGCTAGTTGCTCCTTGTCAGCTTTTCTACTTCTATTAATCTTTGGGCCATGTATCTTTAACCTCCTTGTTAATTTTTCTTCTTCTAGCATACAGAAAATAAATTTCCAGATGGTGCTACAACAAAGATACCAGCCAATCAGCACATAAATAATGTTGGAGCAAGCTGCCTTATCATTCCATGGATTCTCATCTCTTTCTATAAATACACCCTGACAGATAGCAGATATTGGGACCTAGGACCCCACAAATCTTCTTTCCAACAGAAAGAAACTAAGAGTGGCCTTTGTCCCTTTCCCCAATGACTTGAGTCCCCATGACCAAAGGCAGATATAGGCAGTCATTTAGACATGAGCAGGTGTTAAGGGACTAAAGATTTGGCCCACAGATTAAAAAGGGGGGAAATTCGGAGCCCTATACCAAGGTCACAGGTGTAAAACCTTGTACTGAGGCCACAAATGTGGAACCCTGTACCAGTGTCAACTCTGGAACTGACTGAGCCTCATAGCAACCATTGCCTTGAGCTCCCTCTTATCTAAACTGGCCAGCTCCCTGACCCCATATTAAGTAAGAATACTCACCCTATCCAATCACCTAATATCACCCTTCCAGCAGGGATTTTCTTTGTCTTGAGCCTATAAAAATGGGCTACTAACCCACGAAACACATCAGCTCTCCCTTGAGCTGGCCCACTTTTCATACAGCATCTCCTGCTCTAATAAGCTCTATTTTCCTCTCATCCTGCCTCATGTCTGTGAATTATTTTCCAACCTGCACACAGACCACGACTATCTGTGTGTGGATAGTTTTAGCTCTTTCTGAAGCAAACCATTTAAAAAAAAAATTGAAAATACTACCGCCCTAATTTATGTATCTTAAAATCATATAGTTTCAGCCACCTGGGGAAAGATTATACGACTTTCTTGTTCTTGAGTACAAAATTCCCAGGTAAAGAATTCATTTTTTCAGATTGATTTGGGTTTATTCTTAATGAAACAATTAGGAAGAGAAACAACCTAATACTTGAACTAGCCATGGCAACTGTGATAAACTGGAAATACAGGAAAGATCATTATCTATAAAAATGTACTATAGTGCTGGGCATGCAATTTAAAACATATTCATTATCTTGGTGTTTGCCAAAACAATGAAATGGATTAGTTTTAACTAATTCTTAATTAACCTATATTGTTTTTCAACATAAAGTGGATGACTAAAATTGGATCTCTTTTTAAAGCTTTAAAAACTATCTCTTTAATAATCTCTTTTAGATATTTCCAAGAAATTAATGTTAAACTAACTCAATTGTAGTTTCTGAAATGCATTTTTATCCTTCTTGAAAATTAGAACAATTCTATTTAATCTCTTTGTGCCTAATTTTTAGGATTCCTTGAAGATTCATGGCAAAGATCTGCCAAACAATTTTGATGAAGAAGTACAAAGGAAGAAGGATATTTTGGGTTTGCTTCCCCCTTTGTCATTCTCTAAAGTTTGCATCATATTGCCTATCCTTTATTTTTTTACGGCCTTGAATATATAAAAATACTAACTGACATTTACTAAGTGCCAGAGGCTATTCTAGGCCTTTATGTAGGCTATTGCATTTAATAACACACAGAAACAACCTGAGATACTTACTATATTTATTCAAATGTAATAAGTGAAAAATATGAGACAGAGGAGCTAACTGCTCAAGATATCATAATTAGTAAGTATAGGAGCCAGTATTTGTGTTCATACAACTCACCTCTTAAGTACCAGGTATGCTACCTACTAAGAAGCTTAATTTTCCCACTAACAATTTTTTTTCATAGCTATCAATATAGGAATCTTTCTATTGTTGTAGGTGCTATTCTCAGAATATTTAACTATATTCCAACTGGGAAAAGGTTGGGGTGTCATCATATAATACCTGTGTCAGGAAGCATTTAACAGGAGGCTTCCTGTGTGCTGTTTTTGGTCTTGCATAAATCCTCTATTCCTTATTAGCTCCTGAATGCATGTTTTCGAGAGGGGCCAGCAAGCCGGCTCCCAGGAATAAGGAATGTATGCATTTCCTTCGTTAGCTTTTCCATATGGTGAAAAGTAACTATTTATGATCTTCTTCCTTTTTGATATAGAAAGTGATTATTTACAACCCCCTCTCTTTGAGATGGATTCTAGCCTCATGTTTCCTGGATGATTTGTAAGATTTTTTTGATCCTTATCTTTGCTGAAAAAGGTATCTTGTAAGACAGTATATATATGTGCACATTATGTTGAATAAATGCCCTTGTTCCATCAAAGCATGGGTCCCCGTGTCTTTCTTCATTTCTCTCTCTCTCTCTCCTTCAGGCTACTTCTATGCAGCACAGGGGCCCGCTGTGCCTACTTACTTGACCAGGCTTTCAAGACATCTTTGAGAGGGCACCTGGAGCCTACGTGGGCGATGCTAACTCTTTGTCTTAGAGTTGTATTGGTTTTCTGTGTAAACCAGAGAATATCAGCCTCTTTTCTTCTTTCTTTCTCACATTTTCTTATCGTCGACTCTGTAACACCAGGTTCCGGTCCATTAAAGGACCTCGACATACCTGGTATATCACTGCTCTTCAGCTGATAATTTCTAGGGAAAAAAAAAATCATTTTCATGATTTTAAAGATCAGTGTTCAATTTAATTTTTGTCTTATCAAAATATATTTTTTTCCCAAAGGAGCTTATATTCAAAAATATATTTAATGCATTCACTAAGAATGTGATATATTAGTACTGATTTTGTACCTTTTGTGGTGAAATACCTTTAATTTTCACAATATTTTTAGGTAACTTAAAAATAATTTAAGCAATTCTAGAGCTTCCCTTGTGGCTCAGTGGGTAAAGAATCTGCCTGCAATGCAGGAGACTGCTTGCAATGTAGGAACTGCTGCTGCGCTAAGTCACTTCAGTCGTGTCCAACTCTGTGCGACCCCATAGACGTCAGCCCACCAGGCTCCGCCATCCCTGGGATTCTCCAGGAAAGAACACTGGAGTGGGTTGCCATTTCCTTCTCCAATGCATGAAGGTGAAAAGTCAAAGTGAAGTTGCTCAGTCGTGTCCAACTCTTCGCAACCCCATGGACTGCAGCCTACCAGGCTCCTCCATCCATGGGATTTTCCAGGCAGAGTACTGGAGTGGGGTGCCATCGCCTTCTCCAGCAATGTAGAAGACCCACTTTTAATCCCTAGGTCAGGAAGATTCCCTGGAGAAGGAAAGGACAACTCACTCCAGTGTTCTTGCTTGGAAAATCCCATGGACAGAGGAGCCTAGAGGGCTAGAGTCCATGAAGTCATAAAAGCCAGGCATGATTTAATGACTAAACTACCACCACCATCAGAACGAATCATATTCACAAACCCAGTCTTCAGTAATATAAATCTATACATATGACATTCCTCAGTAATCATATGGCTTCAGTTGAATTAGCCTTCAGCAAGTGTACAATATTTTAAGTTAATTGAAATTTCAAACATATTCAATTCCTCCAGTCATCACTACCAAGACAAAAATTGCTTATAAATTTAGAAGGAAATAAAAAATTCTCAATTTTCTAACTAGCGTGTTGTTCAACTGCTACCTAACATAGTGGTTTGGTTTGTTTGTTTAAGAAAAACTCAATATTAACCTTCTAAGAGGTTAATTATATTAATATATAGATTAAATTTATATTAACCTACATCTATATAGTAATATAATCAAACACTAACTTGGAGATTTTTGTTTTTCAGAATATGTACAGAGTTGTTTGTTTTGTTTGTCTTTTTAGTCAAGTAAAATTGAGCTTGAATGTGATTGGAAATAATTTTTCTCTTCTCAACCCAAGAGATTTATTGTATTATTGATTTAAAACAACTAGGGAGATTGATGTCAATGCCAATTTTCCTGCATATGTAAATAACTCTATGTACCAGTGCTGTATACAGTTGTCATCTGATGGCTGAAGGAGCTTAACAGCCTTAGAGCTCTACAGATTTTGCTTTGATCAATGGTAAAAACTAATTTTAGTGTCTCAAATATGTCAAAGCCACTTCTGTCAATTGTCTATTTCTACAGCAGTATAGCAGTTGTTTAACACACTAATAATATCCAATTATTTTTGAAAGACATTTATTAAAAACCTATCTACAAATTCAAGGTCGCTCAATCATATCCAACTCTTTGCAACCCAATGGACTACAGCCTGTACGTCTCCTCTTTCCATGGAATTCTCCAGGCAAGAATATTGGAGTGGGTAGCCATTCCATTCTCCAGGGGATCTTCCTAATCCAGGGATTGAACTCAGATCTCCTGCACTGAAGGCAGATTATTTACCTTCTGAACCACTAGGGAGTTTAAAGATGGTGGAGTAGAAGGATGTGCACTCTTATTCTCTAGTTCAAAACTGTAGAATACCAAATTCACAACTAGCTGTTGAAGAACCATTGAAAGGAGGATGCTGTAACCCACCAAAAAAGATATCTCACATCCAAGAACAAAGGAGAAGCCTTAGTGAGATAGTGGGAGGCATGCAACCACATTAAAATCAAACAACATACTCTACAGGTAGGCCACCCACAAACATGAGAACAAAAATATCAAAAAAGTTCTCACACTTTTGCAAAGGTTCTAGGCCCCACATCAGACTTTCTATCTTGGGTGGATGGCAAAGGGACTGGGAATCCCCAAGTAATCTAACTTTGAAGGCAAGCGGAATTTCATTACAAAACTTCCACAGGACTGGGGAAGACAGAGGCTCTTAGAGAGCACAAACAAAACCTTATGTGCATCAGAACCCAGAGGAAAGGAGCAGTGACCCCACAGGAGACTGAACCAGACATACCTGTGAGTGTTTGAGGGCCTCCTGTGGAGATGTGGGTTGACAGTGGCTTTCCAAGGGAACATGGGAGTAACATGTTGGCATAAGCACTTTTGGAGGTCACCATTAGCCCTACCATAGAACCTATAAGCTCTAACCTTGTGATGCCACAAGCCAAACAATTAACAAGGAGAGAGCACTGTCCCACCCATCAAAAGATAATAGGATCAAAGTTTTACTGAGCATGGCTCTGAGTAAGAGCTAGTTTTCCCCACAGCCAGTCTCTTCCATCAGGAAGTTTGCACAAGCTTCTTATCCTCATCCATCAGAAGACAGACAGAAGAAAGGGCTACAATCCCATGGACTGAGAACAAAACCTGCAATCTCAGAAAGCTAACCAATATGATCACATGGATCACAGCCTTGTCTTGGTGAAGGGACTTGTGTAACTCAATGAAGCTATGAGCCATGCTGTGCAGGGCCACCTAAGGCAGACAGGTCATGGTGGATGGAGAGTTCTGACAAAACGTGGTCCCCTGGAGAAGTGGATGGCAAACCACTCCAGTATTCTTTCCTTGAGAACCCCATGAACAATATGAAAAGGGAAAAATGTGCAACTCCAGAAGGTAAGCCCCCAAGTAGGTAGTTGTCCATTACACTAATGGGGAAGAGCAGAGAAAAAGCTCCAGAACGAAGGAAAAACTGGTCAAAGTGGAAACAATGCTCAGCTCTAGATGTGTCTGGTGGTGAAAGTAAAGTCCAATGCTGTAAAGAACAATATTGCATAAGAATTTGGAATATTAGGTCCATGAATAAAGGTAAAGTGGACGTGGTCAAGCAGGAGATGGCAAGAGTGAATATTGAAGTGTTAGGAATCAGTGAACCCATCTACAAATTGAACTAAAGTAGATGGGAATGGGAGAATTTAATTCAGATGACCATTATACTGACTACTGTGGGCAAGAATCCCTTAGAAGAAATGGAGTAGCCCTCATAGCCAACAAAGGAGTCCAGAATGCAGTACTTGGGTGCAATCTCAAAAATGACAGAATGGTCTTGGTTCATTCCCAAGGTAAATCATTCAACATCACAGTAATCCAAGTCAATGGCACAACCACTAATGCCAAAGAAGTTGAAGTTGGCCAGTTCTATGAAGATGTCCCTTTCATCATAGAGGATTGGAATGCAAAAGTAGGAAGTCAAGAGTTATCTGGAGTAATAGGAAAGTTTTCCCTTGGAGTACAAAATGAAGCAGGACAAAGTCTAACAGAGTTTTGTCAAGAAAACATGATGGTCATAGCAAAAACCCTCTTCCAACAACAGAAGAAAAAATTCTACACATGGACATCACCAGAGGGTCAATATTGAGATCAGATTGATTTTATTATTTGCAGCTGAAGATGGAGAGCCTCTATACAATCAGCAAAACAAGACTTGGAGCTGACTGTGGCTCAGATTGTGAGCCCCTTATTGGAAAATTGAGACTTAAATTGAAGAAAGTAGGGAAAACCACTAGGCATAAATGAAATTCTACAATTATACAGTGGAGGTGACAAATACATTCAAGGACTTAGATATGGTAGACAGAGTGCCTGAATAACTATGGACAGTGATCCATAACATTGTACAGAGGACATGAACAAAACCATCCCTAAGGAAAAAAAAATGCAAAAAGGCAAATTGGTTCACTGAGGAAACAAGGGACTGAAGCCTCCTTAAGTGAACAATGCAAAGAAATAGGGGAAAACAATAGAATTGAAAAGACTAGAGATCTCTTCAAGAAAATTGGGGATACCAAGGGAACATTTCATGCAAGGATGGGCACAATAAAGAACAGAAATGGCAAGGACCTAACAGAAGCAGGTGAGTTTAAGAAGTGATGGCAATAATACACAGAAGGACTATACAAGAAAAGATCTTAATGACCTGGATAACTACAGACTTCCCTGTGGCTCAAATGGTAAAATTCTGCCTGTGATGCAGGATACCAGGCTGTGATCCCTGGGTTGGGAAATTCCTTCAGAGAAGGGAATGACAATCCACGCCAGTATTCTTTCCTGAAGAGCTCCATGGACAGAGAATCCTGATGGGCTATAGTCTGTGGGGTCACAAAGAGTCAGACACGACTGAGTGACTAACACACACACAACCACAGTTGTGCGGCCACTCCCCTAGAGCCAGACATTCTGGAGTATGAAGTCAAGCAGGCCATAGGAAATATTGCTAACAATAAAGCTAGGGGAGGTGATGGAATTCCAGCTGAGCTATTTCAAATTCTAAAAATGATGCTGTTAAAATGCTGAACTCAATATGTCAGCAAATTTGAAGAATTCAGCAGTGGCCACAGATCAGTTTTCATTCAAATCCCAAAGAAGGACAATGCCACAGAATGTGCACACTACTGTACAATTAGACTCATTTCACGTACTAGCAAGGTAATGCTCAATATCCTTCAATCTAGGCTTCAGCATTATATGGAACACAAACTTCCAGATGTACAAGCTGGATTTAGAAAAAGCAGAGGAACCAGAGATCAAATCGTCAACATTCAATGGATCATAGAGAAAGCAAGGGGATTCCAGATAAAACGTCCACTTCTCCTTTGTTGACTATGCTAAAGACTTTGACAACGTGGATCACAACAAACCTGGGAAAATTCTTAAAGAGACAGAAATACCAAGCCACTGTACCTGTCTCTGAGAAATCTGCATGCATGTCAAAAGTAACAGTTAAAACCAGACATGAACAATGTACTGGTTCAAAATTGGGAAAAGAGTACATCAAGCTGTATACTCTCACCCTCCTATTTAACTTCTATGCAAAGTACATCATGTAAAATGCCAGGCTGAATGAATCACAAACTTCAATCAAGATTGTTGGGAGAAATATCAGCAACCTCATATATGCAAATGATACCACTCTAATGGCAGAAAGGGAAGAGGAACTAAAGAGCCTCTTGACGAGGATGAAAGAGGAGATTGAAAAAAACTGGCTTAAAACTCAACATTCAAAATCTAGGATCATGATGTCCAGTCCCGTAACTTCATAGCAAATAGATGGAGAAAAAGTGGCAACAGTGAGAGATTTTATTTTCTTGGGCTTCAAAATTATTGTGGACCACATTTGCAGCCATGAAATTAAAAGATGCTTGCTTCTTGGAAGGAAAGCTATAACAAACAGAGACAGTGTATTAAAAAGCAAAGACATCCCTTTGCAGAAAGAGGTCTGTATAGTCAAAGCTATGTTTTGTTCAGTAGCCATGTACAGATGTGTGAGTTAGACCATAAAGAAAGCTGAGAACTGAAGAATTGATGCTTTCAAATTGTAGTGCTGGAGAAGACTCTTGAGAGTCCCTTGGACAGAAAGGATAGCAAACAAGTCCACTCTATAGGGAATCAACCCTGAATATTCATTGGAAGGACTGATGTTGAAGCTGAAGCTCCAGTGATTTGGCCACTTGAAACGAACAGCTAACTCATTGGAAAAAGAGGAGGAGATGGTTGAATGTCACCACTGACTCAATTGACATGAGTTTGAACAAACTCTGGAAGACAGTGGAGGACAGAGCAGCCTGGTGTACTGCAGTGCATGGGATCGCAAAGAGCCAGACACAATTTAGTGACTGAACAATGAACAACAACCTACAAATTATTTTGCTACCAGCTTGAAAATATAATCCCCATATTCACTTACTGAAAAAACTATGATATAATATTGTGTCTAAAGTATTGTTTATGTGCTGTATGATATATAGTGGTGCTTTTTTGTAGGAAAAAATGTACTTTTTTCAGACATATGTGGTTGAGATTCATAATTCTGTCATTTTTAGGGGTGCAATCATAGGGAAACTTACTTACACTGTACATTTTTGTCAAGAACTATGAAGATTCTGATATCTTATTAAGCTGATAAGTTAGCCACCAAAGTTCCACAGTGCCTGACAAAAGATATGTGTCTCTGGAGTCTGATACAAATAACTCTATTACTCACAAGAGAGCAAGCATTATACATATGATCATCACGTGAGTGTCAGTTTTTATCACTTCTAAGTGTCTTGAATTCGATGTGACATGATTCAGGTGGATGCTATGCACTCAATAATTTTGAATCACAGCTGAAATACACTGAACTTATGGTACCCATACGTTTACACTGGACAGTGGGTATGGCTGATATTTCATTAAGCTGGAGAAAATGTATATATTCTCATTATTTACATAAGAAGACACTATCTCTATAATTCAAGACTTTTTTTTTTTCTAAACATGAATCCTTAAAAGTATAATCTGGAACAAAGGACAGTTTATTCTTTCTCTGTCAGCTAAACCATGACAGACTCACGCAAAATTGTATCCTGACAATGTTTCAACTTTAAAAAGGGCAAAATATTTTGTATTCTATAGAGGTTTTGATAAACTTAAACATTCTATCCTTTGTAAGAGCCCTAATCCAATATATGACACAGTGAATGGTCTAAAAAAATAATGTCCTGTTATTCCCTCCCTCTTCAGTTTTATTAAAATGTACACCTGTGGCTGATTCATGTCAATGTATGGCAAAAATCACTACAATGTTGTAAGGTAACTAGCCTCCAATTAAAATAAATAAACTGATTTTAAAAAATAAAAAGAATGTAGCCGACATGAATACTGAATGCTACTAATTATTATTAATCCTGAAAAGCCCTATCATACTTTATTAATAGATCATTAGAATATGAACCTCATGTTAACTCTGCTGTTGCAGTTGTAATTGTCCTAGAAGATAAAGTTACTTACTCTGAAGAAGTAAACTTTGAGCAGCTTATAAAGATTATACCAGTTGCTACCAAAACTGCAATAATTATCTGTGTCTTAATACCTTACAACAGTGCTGACACAAACTGATGCTCAACAAACATTTATTCAGTGCAATGATAGATTAATAACAGATGCGCAATCTTTGAGGAAGAAATGGCAACCCACTCCACTATTCTTGCCTAGAGAGTTCCATGGACAAAGGAACCAGGTGGGCTACAGTCCATGGGGTCGCACAGAGTCAGACATGACCAAAGACTTAGCATGCATGCACATGCAATCTTTGGTCAATGTAAAATGAACTATGAACTCAGTATTTTGTTTGAATTTGTAAAATGTTATACATATGAACAATCCATGGCAAATAACTGTGCTGTAAAAGTCATTTATGAGTAGTTTACAAGTATATGAACAATTGTAGGTACATAAATGTCATGAACAATATATATTTTTTTAATATTAAGAAAAAGATAATGCATAGAAAATATAGGTTCACACAAGTGTTGAGAAAGATGATCCCAATATTCTCAGTAATGAACTGACTATTTGAGACAAGGAAAGAAGCTTTTATATATTGGATAATGCTAAGTCACTTCGGTCGTGTCCAACTCTGTGTGACCCCATAGACGGCAGCCCATCAGGCTCCGCCATCCCTGGGATTCTCCAGGCAAGAATACTGGAGTGGATTGCCATTTCCTTCTCCAGTGCATGAAAGGGAAAAGTGAAAGTGAAGTCGCTCAGTCGTGTCCGACTCTTAGCGACCCCATGGACTGTAGCCTACCAGGCTCCTCTGTCCGTGGGATTTTCCAGGCAAGAGTACTGGAGTGGGGTGCCATTTCCTTCTCCAATATTGGATAATATTTGGATCTAAAACCCAACTTGGAAATTTTTTAGAGTTAATGTATTTGGAAATTATTCACGGCAATGAGATATTTTAGTATCTGTTGATACTACCTGTGAAAAATATGATCAAAATTAATTTAGCAAGGATGGAATTTGGATTAACTGGGCCACTTAAGTGACATAACTTTTCATCAAAGTATGATGTGATATTTTGTCAACATTGGTAAGTTAGTCTGTCAGGACATATCCAACTTTTTGCATGTTATTTTGAAGCATCTTAATAGAAACTTCAACAACAAGAAAATACAGAACTAATTTAAAAAAGTCATAACATAATAAATGTGATCTTTCTTGGGAAATTAAAATTTAATATACTGAATCTGAAATAAAACAGCTTATAGGATGGGCTCAGTAGCAGAATGGAAAAACAGAGAAAAGAGAGTGTGAATTTGGAGACAAATCATTACTGATATCAAATATGGAAAGCAGAGAAAACAAATGGAAAAGAAAAATAAACTGAACATCAGGAACTAATAGGAAAATATTAAAAAAATTCAAACATGAGTCAATGTATCCAAAGAAATAGAAAATTTCTAAACTGTGTTCCTGAAATGTGTAACCCAAATAATGCCCAGAAGTCTCCTTGTGTTCCTTTTGCTGCAACTCTGGGGGGGGACAAAAATAGCTAGCATTTATACTGTAAAGAATCCGTACAAATAGAGAATTTCAGAGATCTACAGAACACTGAGTAAGGTCTTTCATATGTGGTGGAGAAATGTAGTCGTAAAATAAATTATTGGAGTATCTTCTAATGAAACTTAAAGAAACAAAACCAAAAATACCAAATGATTTTCAACTAACTAAACGTGACCCATAGCAAAGTTTTTGTTTATAGGAAAACAAAACATCTAGCACTCACAAATTAAATTTTAGAAGGTCTGGTAAGCCATTCAAATTAATCAAGCATGATATCAATTATCATAAAATATAAAGAAATATCAAGAAATTATCAAATATCAAGAAAAATATCAATTAACACCGAGGAGAAATTGATTAATCTAAGCAAATCTAGAAATGAAGTTGGTATTATTTTTAGTAGACATAACATTAAAACAGTTACTATAGCTGTATTTCATATGCTTAAAAAGCTAGGCAAAATATTAAATATGTTAGGCAGAGAATTGGAAGATATAAAAATAACTCAGATTAAACTCCTAGAAATGAAAACAAGAATGCCTGAGATAAAATATTTACTAGATTGCATAAATGACAGATTCGATTTTGCACAAGAAAGAGTTCTAAATTCAAACAGAGCAATGAAAATCCATGTGAAATGAGTCACAGAGAAAGGAAAGAGTAAAAAAAAAAAACTAAACAGAGCATTGGGGAGTGGTGAGACAACTTTAAATTGCTTAATATACCTAAAGGGCCTTGAAAGAAATGAAAAAGAGAGACAGAAAATACTTAGAGATATAATAACTGAAAATGTTCCAAACGATGTAAAATAATAAACTCATAGCTTAAAGTATCCCAAGCAGAAGAATTATGAAAAGAAAAAAAAACACTAAGGTGTATGATATTAAAATTTTTCAAATGCAGAGGCAAAGGGAAATCTTAAAATCAGCAAAAGATGACAGATTAAGTATAAACCAACATTTGAAAGCTCATAAATTTGCAATACACTCTTAGTAACTATATTTACCAGTTATCAGTTATGCATTGTATTACTCAGTGTTCTCCAGAGAAACAAAAAATATAAGAGATCTAATAGGAATTGGTTCACACAACTATGGAGGCCATAAACCAAAAACTCACAGTTTATTGTTTGTAAGCTGGATAACCAAGAAAAACACTTGTGTAATTCAGTCTGAGTCCAAAGACTTTGAAACCAGGGGAGCATATGGTGTAAATTTGTTAATCTCCTCCAAAAACACCCTCACAAACATAGCCAGAAATAATGTTTTACCATCCCTTACCTTAGTCAAGTTGACAAATAAATTTAACCACCACATGTAGGGTAAGGGGGAGAAGGCAATGGCACCCCACTCCAATATTCTTGCCTGGAGAATCCCAGGGACGAAGGAGCCTGGTGGGCTGCCATCCGTGGGGTCGCACAGAGTCGGACACGACTGAAGCGACTTGGCAACAGCAGCAGCAGTAGGGTAAGGAAGTTAGAGAAGGCAAGGTTCTGAAAAAGAACTAGACGGGCACCTTACAGGAATGGATCACCTTTAATGAGGTGACAAGGGGCAGCAGTCATATTAGTGAGCTGCTGCACTAACCCAAGAAAAGAGTAAGTATATATAGGCATATATGTGGAAAGCTACTGTCTTAAGGGGGCCTGCCCTTCTCCAAGGTTGTTTGGAGTAGTTATCTCTCTTTTTTTTTTTTTTTTTATTTTTATTTTTATTTTTTTTATAAATTTATTTATTTTAGTTGGGGGCCAATCACTTCACAACATTGCAATAGTTTTTGCCATACATTGACATGAATCAGCCATGGGTTTACATGTGTTCCCCCTCCTGGACCCCCCACCCACCTCCCTCCCCATCCCATCCTTCTGGATCATCCCATTGCCCCGGCCCTGAGCCCTTGTCTCATGCATCGAACATGGAATGGTGTTCTGTTTCACATATGATAATATACATGTTTCAATGCTATTCTCCCAGAACGTCCCACCCTCACCTTCTCCCTCAGAGTCCATAAAATTGTTCCATGCATCTGTGTCTCTTATTCTGTCTCGCATATAGGGTTATCGTTACCATCTTTCAAATTCCATATATATGCATTAGTATACTGTATTGTTGTTTTTCTTTCTGGCTTACTTCACTCTGTATAATGGGCTCCAGTTTCATCCATCTCAGTAGAACCGATTCAAATGTATTTTTTTTAATGGCTGAGTAATATTCCATTGTGTATATGTACCACAGCTTCCTTATCCATTCGTCTGCTGATGGACATCTAGGTTGCTTCCATGTCCTGGCTATTGTAAACAGTGCTGCGATGAACATTGGGGTACACGCGTCTCTTTCAATTCTGGTTTCCTCGGTGTATATGCCCAGCAGTGGGATTGCTGGGTCATATGGCAGTTCTATTCCCAGTTTTTTAAGGAATCTCCACACTGTTCTCCATAGTGGCTGTACTAGTTTGCATTCCCACCAACAGTGTAAGGGGCAAAGAATTCTGGAGATCAGCCAGAGGCTGTACCGGCTGAGAGCTGGGTGTAATCAACCTTAATATCCATTTTTTTTTTTTTCCTTCTGGTGAGAGAGTTCTTTGTTTTGCCTAGAATGGTGGGGATGACCTGGAGGGGAGTTTTAACTCCAGGCTATTTTGAGCCATGCAACTTTGCTTCACCACATATATCCAAAACAAAACTGACAATATTTGCTAATATGAGAGCAAAAATCGTTGATTATAGAGCAGTGCTTTGCAAATTTTAGTGTGTATCAGAATTTTCTAGTATTATGGCTATTATTGTACATTCTAAGGCCTTAAACCTAGAAATCCAAAGTTTATAGTAAGATCTATAGATATTTTAACAAATTGTTGTTAAAATTGTCATAATTTCAATTGATTTATAATTGACATATAAGAAAACACACAATTATAATTGTTCAATTTAATGTATTTTGACAATTGTAAATACGTATCTATCAAACAAAAAAAGATGTAGAAATAAGATATTATCTGACTTCTTTCATTCAACTTAACAGCTTTTAGATTCTTCCCTGATGTTTTATGTAACAGCATTTTTTTTTCTTTTTTTATCATTGAGTAGGATTTCAAGTTGAAAGTATACTGTAAATTATTCACCCATTCATCTGATGATGGATATCTGGATTGTTGCCGATTTGTTGGATATTATGAATAAAAGTGCTATGTATATTCCTATTCTTATCTCCAAGTAGACAGCTGATTTTGTTCTTTGGGGAGATGGTAATTACATAGGAAAGGAGCTGGTGTGTCATAGGCTGCATATATATTTAACTTTTAAAGAGCTACTTGAAAGCACTTCACATTCCAACTATCAATGTGTATGAGTTCCAGCTGCCAAAATTTATTTATATCAGTTCCTTTTATTTTCATTATTTTAATATGTACTGATATCTCATTGTTGTTTTAATTTGCGTTTTCCTCATGCCTAATGATGTTGAGGATATTTCAGATGTATAACGATCACATGTATAGCTCATCTTTTGCTCAAATCTGTTCAAATCTTTTGACTAATTTTTTATTGGATTTTTTGTTCATTATTGATTTTATCATACTTCTTTATGTCTTGGCTAAAGTCTTATGTCAGATATATGCACTGAAAATATTTTTCACGGATTGAAGTTTACACATCCATCTTCTTGTATTGTGTCTTTTGATAAACAGAATTATAAAAATTTCATTGTCTTATTTTTTGTCATTATGCTTAGTACTTGTTGTGACCTGACTGGAAAGTCTTTGCTCAGCCCAATGTGAAAATTTTCTTCTGTATTTTTTTCTAAAGGTGTTGTGGATCTAGCCTTTAAGGTTTGGTCTATGAGCCACCTTGAATTATTTTCATTTAGGGAGTGAAGTAGGAGAATAAGTCTTAGGGGCCTTTCCTCACTTAGCTCTGTTCCTCTGCCTCCAAACTCAGCACTTTATACCATAGATGTTTTGAAATCTTATGAGAAAGTGTTGAAGAAACTTGATCATTTATTGGAACTTTTCTGGATTCCAGTTCATCAAACCAGCTTATACATGGCCATTGAAGATATGTTAAATGTTTGAGTGGTTCCTACTTATCTATAAATAAATTTCTTTTCCCCACCACTCTACATAGGAAGAAATTAATCATGAATCTCCTCTGTCCTACAAAAGGCTTGACACTTTCTCCATTTTAGTTACTTAAAAATTTCCCTACATTCTCATATCTCTGGTGGGTTAAGGGGAAAAAAAAAACCAAAACACTATGCCTTTGTAGATTATCAGGCTTATTCTTGGTATTAGGGAAAGAATGATCGTGATTTGTGAATTTCTACATCTTAAGTGAATTGAGAAGTCCTTAGAACTTACTCCCGGAGAAGGCAATGGCAACCCACTCTAGTACTCTTGCCTGGACAATCCCATGGATGGAGGAGCCTGGTAGGCTGCGGTCCATGGGGTCGCTAAGAGTCGGACATGACTGAGCTTCTTCACTTTCACTTTTCACTTTCATGCATTGGAGAAGGAAATGACAACCCGCTCCAGTTTTCTTGCCTGGAGAATCCCAGGGGCGGGGGAGCCTGGTGGGCTGCCGTCTATGGGGTCACACAGAGTCGAACACGACTGAAGTGACTTAGCAGTAGCAGCAGTGGAACTTACTCCAATGCATGTGATTTTAGGTTCTGTCTTTGAGAAACACTGCTATGTTGACATGAAAGAATTTCAGCACCACTTCATTCCAAATGCCCTGATCTCTACTCTGATATATAGCAGGAATGTGTCAACCCAAAATGAGATGCTATTCCAGTTGAGCTACCATTCTGGCTGATTTATGGAAGATTTTTGTATATATTAAGCCAGTTTATTGTTTTCTCTGTTTTATAGATAAGTCTACAATGTGTAGGAAAGTAATTTAACCTAAACTTACAAAACAAGCAGCATGGCTCATCTATGGATGTTTTACTTTGTGAAAACAAAAGATATATAGAAGAGAGGCAATAAACACTAATGCTCATAAAATATAATCTGATGAATGAAGATTTAGTTTTCCAATTTATCTGTGTTTTTTCCAAATAATCCTAAAATTTTGATATTTGTATTTTCAAATGCAAAGGATCTGCTATATCTCAAAAACTTACCTAGAATAAAACAACAGACTACATATTTCTTATATTTTTTTTCCCTTTTTTAAGTAGACATAATGTTTGGTATTGGACTCACTGGAATTTTTTCAGAAACTAACTCCAGTTAGACCATATCTCATACACATATATAAAATTTTCCTTTACATAATGAAGCATTTCTCTAACATAGGACAGGCAAATTTGTAATGTGTTAAGAGCTTTGAATGTTTTAAGTTAGGAACTTCCATAAAATTTTTATGTAAAAGGAAAACTAATTTCTGTAGATTCAAAAAAGCAGCTTGTTATTGAATGCATAATTTGAGTATCTATCATGCTCTTTTTACTTACTTGATGAAAGAGCATTCAAGTGAAATTACAATAAATAATTCATAACTAAGTTTATTGAATGACTGAATACTGCCCCTACTATTATTAAACTTTTAGCTCTGTGTCTTTAACTTGTGTATTTTATATATAGAAATTCTCAAAAGACTGTTGGTGTTTTGGCAGTGGTGGATAAATAGAGAGTAATCTATGAACAAAGGAATCAACTGAAGTTGTCAAGCACATTTATTCAACAAATATATAAAAACCACTGGAGGCTTAATTTGTGAGTTCAAGTCAATTATAATGCTCAGCTATGTGTGACTGGATACTATATCACTCCCTTATGTATACTTATTCAGAGAAGAGAGCCCTGTTATCATGTACAAAGCTAACTTCTGAAATAACCAAACTCGTGGCAATACAATCTTCATTCCTCTTTTCTGTTTTATTGATGATGGAGCTGTTAGAGATATCACAAAGGGAATATTTCACAGTTGCAGGTGAATAATAAATGTTATCAGTTTGTTGAATGTCTCACAATGTGACCAAACTTTATAGGACACTTTTTTTAATGCTATTGGGGTTAAAGTTTGATAATAGATACTGAAGGGTACAGAATATACCACCCTAAAATATCCCACTACTTTCTCTCTTCAACATGCTAGAAATATAACCTTGGGTGAATAATTTAATGATTATTCTATCTGTAAACTGAACAGATTGATAGCACCTCTTTGATGAAGCTGTGAACTCAATAATATAATATTGACACAGTTAGCATATTACAATGCAAACATTAAATCTAATATTTTCTGTATATTTTTAACCTACAAGTGTGAGAATGACTTATATACTGGGCAACATAATATACAGTCACATTTAACATATGTGTATACATGTATAACTGCATGCAGTAAAGTAGTTTAGATCTGTTTCTTAATTTATCATTGTGAAAAAGAAAATCGAAGTATTATGATTTATTCTTACTATATTTTACTTCCTTTCATTCCAAAGAGGTCTCTAGATATAACTTTTGGTTTCCCTCATCTCTCTGAATATTCCCCGATAGCCTTTCTTCCTTCTTTTTTATTTTTAACAACTTCATTGAGATATACATCATAAAACTCTCTAAAGCATACAATTTAGAGAGTTTTTCCTGTATGTTCAAAGAAATGTGCAGCTATCGTGTGCTCAGTTGCTAAGTCTTGTCCAACTCTTTGTGACCCCAGGGACTGTAGCCCACCAGGCTCCTCTGTCCATAGTTTTTTTCAGACAAGAATACTGGAGTGGGTTACTATTTCCTCCTCCAGGAATCTTCCTGATTCAGGAATCAAACCCATGTCTCCTGAACCTTCTACAATGGTAAGCAGATTCTTTACCAATGCATTTCAAAATATTTCATAACTTGAAAAAATAATTCCACTAGAAGTCACTCATTTGTCTCCCTTCTGATTTCAGCACTCAGAATATTATGTTTTAAAGCAATTGTCAAGGTTCAATAATTATAGGATAGCTTCAGGTGGATTTGAGATAACAAATATTGTTCATTTTAAAATTTCATTTTCCTAAGAAGGAATGAGAGAAAGTTATTTTTGGGAAAGACCTTTTATTTTTATTTCAATTGTTGATTTACAACGTGTTAATTACTGCTGTGCACAAAGTGATTCAGTTATACATATATGCATATATATATATATATATATATATATACATTCTTCATTATATTCTTTTCTATTATGGTTTATCATAGGATATTAATATAGTTCTCTGTGGTATAAATTAAGTCCTCATTTTTGTATCCATTGTACATATAAAAGCTTACGTCTACTCACCTCAACCTCTCATTTATAAGAAAATATTTTTGGTGTGATTAAAAATAAATGATTTCTGTACCATCACACATATTGATATCTTGCAACTATAAAGAAGAATTATTTTTGCATTAATATAATTTTTATTATTCAAAATGAAGTACAGTTAATTTTTTACAGGCAGGCAAAGTGAATAGCAATCATATAAAGCATATGACTCATGTCTATAGCTGATAAGCATTTGTTATCCTTAATATCCAGTAGTGTGATTTTCCCCCTTTACAATAATCTCCTTATAGTAAATTTTGTAAGTTACCCAATAATCATTTATACTGATGAATTATATTTACAATTATTAATATATAAATAGCTTTACTTGGTCATATGTGTTTTTAGATATATTATATACATATGTATCATAGTGGAATAGAAAATCTTGTTTCAATAATTAAGTATGAAGTGTATAATGTATATGCTGCAGTACTTAATATTTATTTTGTATCTATGACATAATAAGCTATTTAAATATGTTGAAATTCTAAAAACTGAATAATCTAATTCTCAATGGTTTCTATATAAGTCAAATATTTGTGTGTTTCCACATCATTAAATGCAAATATGAATAAATTGTAAAATACTTTTTCCAAGCCACTACAACCAAGTGAAAATTCTATGGAAAAGACAATCAATGAATACAAGAGTGTAAGTTTAAACAGACAGGGTATTTTCTTGTAAATACACTTCTGAAAATTATTTTCACAATGCTATTCACTTTTGGTTAAGTAATTCAAATGAATAAACACCAGAGTCACTTCATCTCTGATGTGAAAAGGAGGCTTGCCAGAAAGTTAGAATATAGTTCTTTATTAGCCTTGAGAAGGAAGCTTGTGCTAGAAGAGTTTCCAAACTACAGTGCATTGTTAGGTCCCAAATGTTTTCCCTCATCTATATCCGCAATCATTCTCTAAGCCAGAGTAGGAGAAGGTGTTGAAATTAAGCCTGTGGGAATTTGACCCAGTGGCAGTCAGTTAAAAGAATTTGGTTTAAGGTGTCATGAATGTAACAAAACCAAATCTTGGAAACAAAGTTTTTTTTCTTCAAGATTCAAATGGTTCCCACACTAATGCATGAATAAGTATACACATATGCCCCCCCCACATCTCCTTTTGAAACAAACAAACAAAAAATGTATATGGCCAAATAACCAGTAAATATCTCTTCATAAATAGATTGTTTACAAAATGAAGCAATATTTGAATTGTAATTTTTCTTTATCAAGTTCTATAAGAGTAACTTCATATACATAATCTACTAATAATTTTTGAGCTCTGTCTAAAACAGATTTACACACTGGTATTTTTTTTTTCTGTTTTATGGACCAAACTCAAACCATTAACAAAAGTATTAACTCTAATTGTTATTCAAAACTATTTGTTAAAATTCCACAAATTATACTGTGAAACAAAGCTAACATATAAAATATTTTCTTACATAACAATATAAGAATAGGCTGTAACAATAAGAATATTTAAATCAATATTTCAGTTTTATATTCATACTTGTACTTTGACAGTGAATTTTTCAACTAATAAAATATTTATATAAGGCTATAAAGAATATGTTTGATTGCATTTAAATATCCAAATATAAATTATTAGATGAAATACTGCTTTTTTAATATGATAGTAGCTTCCCTGATAGCTCAGTTGGTAAAGAATCCGCCTGCCAATGCAGGAGACCCCGGTTCGATTCCTGGATTGGGAAGATCCGCTGGAGAAGGGATAGGCTACCCACTCCAGTATTCGTGGGCTTCCCCTGTGTGGCTCATCTGGTAAAGAATCCACCTGCAATGAGGGAGACCTGGGTTTGATCCCTGAGTTGGGAAGATTCCCTGGGGAAGGGAAAGGCTACCCATTCCAGTATTCTGGCCTGGAGAATTCCAGGTACTGCATGAGGTCACAAAGAGCATGACATGACTGAGCGACTTTCAAAAAAAAAAAAAAGAAAGAAATCTCTGGGCTTCCCTGGTGGCTCAGACACTAAAGAACCTGCCTGCAATGCAGGATATCTGGGTTCGATACCTGAGTCAGGAAGATGCCCTGGAGGAGGAAACAGCAACCCACTCCAGTATTCTTGCCTGGAGAATTCCATGGACAGAGGTGCCTAGGTGCCTACTGTCCATGGTGTCACAAAGAGTCAGACATGACTGAGTGACTAACACACACACATGGTCATCTTTACTGGGTATAATTGAAAGGCAAAACAGTTATATACAAAATTCTGGATAAAAATCTTAAGGCTAGTGCATCTCTCACTCTGGTTATGTATATATAGTTGTCCAAATTGGTTTCCAGAAAAGCAAAGGCTTTAAAGTCTTAAGCCTTGCTATTGTCTTAAAGACTCAGGTCATTCAACAAACTTTTCTTTAGGGCAGGTACTTGTGGGATTTTTGTATCTCTTACTAATCAGTCTCACCAACGAATATTAACTGTGAAATACTTCTACAACCACAAAATTTCCACTATAAATGCTAATTGGAAACCTGTATTTGATCTGTTTTAAAACATTATATAATCAAGGAGGGGACATTATGTGTTTTAAAAGCATTGTTAACTATAATGTTAGTAATGGGTGAATTTAGCTTTCAATCACTGGTACATCATGATTGTTTTTACTCCATGACAGCAATATATAAGTATCATAAAGTTTAATTTTTATATTTTCAGAAGCAAACGCAGGAAAGATGATTTTTAATGAAAACTTTTGGTGTCTGGCTTCCCTGGCTTCCCTGGTGGCTCAGATGTTACAAAATCTGTCAGCAGTGTAGGGGACCCGGGCTTAATTCCTGGGTCAGGAAGATCCTCTGGAGAAGGGACTAACTATCCACTCTAGTATTCTTGTTTGGAGAACTCCATGGACAGAGGAGGCTGTTAGGCCACAGTTCGTGGGATCACAAAGAGTCAGACAGGACTGAATGGTTTGCCTTGGAAATGGACTGAGATCATTCTGTCATTTTTGAAACTGTATTTCAGACTTTTTTGAGGACTCTATGCATTTCTGACTCTATGAGGGCTACTCCATTTCTTATACGGAATTCATGCTCACAGTAGTATATATAAGGTTCATCTATATTAAATTTGCCCATTCCCATGCATTTTAGTTCATTGATTCTTAAAATGTCAATGTTCAATCTTGCCATCTCCTGTTTGACCACTTCCAGTTTACCTTGATTCGTGGGCCTAACATTCCAGGTTCCTATTTAATATTGTGCTTTATAGCGCTGGACTTTACTTTCACCACCAGACACATCCACAACTTGGCATTGTTTCCACTTTGGCTCAACTTCTTAATTCCTTCTGGAGCTATTTTTCCACTCTTCCCTAGTAGCATGTTGGACATTTACAGACCTGGGGGTTTCTCTTTCAGTGTAATATATTTTTGCCTTTTCATACTGTTCATGGGGTTCTCCAAGCAAGAATGCTGAAGTGGTTTGCCATTCCCTTCTCCAGTGGACCACACTTTGTCAGAACTCTCCACCACGACCTGTTTGTCTTGGGTTAGTAAATAAAACAGAATAAAAAAATAGTACATTGTTTACCTTAACAACTTTGCAATACCTCACGACACTGTAGCGGTAAAATACTTGCTGGGAATTCAGCTAATGCTCCCTGGGTAAAATATATTTTACTCTGGGTGAGCTTCTGTGTCAGTTCAAATACAGTTTTGCAAATGAGGTCTTTGAGGGAATTCCCATAGAGGTAGAATAATGAAAAGTCACTGAGAATCAGATGTTAAAGAAACTTTAGCACTGTTGTTCTTCCTCCTGTCTCTTTCAGGCTGCTAGAGGAATGTAGGGTGTTAATTTCCAAGGCTGGAAAATAAAATGGGACTAGGATCAGTTAAAATGCCACAAATTTCATTGTTATTACTGAGATTCAGCCATTTTTCATAATTCCATGCTCCCTAGCTTTCTTTGAGCCTTTGGTTTGTTTACACAGTAGTACTGAGAAAATTGATCCGACAACTTTTGCCAAGGTGGGTTTTCTGGTGGGTTGCTTTTATAGAAAAGATAATTGATATTATATTCTCACTTTCCCAGTTTTACTGACAGCATCTTGATTGTTGACACTTGCTCTATTTTCAATCTTATAATCTCTGTTGTCTCCTGGTGTGTTTAGAACTTTCACATTTATTGTGATTAATTATATGATTGCATGAAAACATATCACCTTGCTAATTGTTTCCTACGTGTTACATCTGGTCAATATTATCTTGGGTGGCCTCGGCCTGATGTGGCTTGTAGCAGAGTTTTGCTTCCTGGCCAGAGATTGAAGTCAGGCCACAGCAGTAAGAGCATTGAATCCTAGACACTAGATGATCAGGAACAGTGGCTAGTGACAAAACTGCAGCCTGTCAGCTATATAGAAATGAATTTCCACATTGAGATGGAAAGCAGTGAAACAAAGTGTTTATTAGGAGGGAAAAGTTAAAGTACATGGGTAGGCTCAGAAGGATACTTGTGCCCTCATGATAGCTTGAATCACTTTTATGGAGCATTTCTTTTGAGTTTCCTTTAACAAATCATTTTGCTTTTCCTGGTTCTGAGTCCATATTTGTTATGTCTCAGGATCACCCCATGCGTGCATGCACATCTCTTAGCTAAGATGGATTCTAGTGAAAAGGTCTATGGGTAGTTGACATCACTTGCCATGAGGTAGAGCCCCCTCTCTTTTTGACCTCCAAAGAGCCTTTCTGTACATGCATAATTGGGAAGGTCTTCTTGACTTTGAGAATGAGGATTATGTGGTCTTTTATCTCTTATCTTAGTAGGATCCAGCCTCCTCCATCATTCTGCTTTTATAGGACTTCTGCTATTATGGAGTTTTTGTCCACAGGGGAGAAATTTTTAGCCTGGGGCCCATCTATCTCCTGCTTCAATTGTTTTAATTTTATTTATGTTAATGAAGTAAGTTTATGTTTCCTATTTTTTTTTCATCTATTGGATATTTCATTCATCCTCTTTTTTTAAATTTTATTTCTGGTTGTCTTAGGATTTTTCAATGCACCATTGTTAAATAGTTGAAATTTACTATCAAATAATGTTTCACAATATCTGGTGTAGTGTAAGAACATTAAAACACTATGTTCATATTGCCTCTCTACCATTTTTTTGTGTTATTATTTTCAGAAATTTATCTTTCACATGTAGTTTAAACCCACAACATACGAACTCACTCTGTTCTTTAAAATGAGTTCTACTTTATATTAATTAAAAGTAGGAAAACTAATTTATATTTACCTTCATTTATGACATTTCCAGTGCTCTTCTCTGTGTGTATGTGTGTGTGTGTGTGTATATGTGTGTGTGTGTGTGTGTGTGCGTGTTGATCCAAGCTTTTGCTTGGTATTGTAGTGTTTTGCTTAATATGTGCTAAATCTGAAGGTCCAATACTTTGGCCACCTGATGTAAAGAGCTGATTCATTGGAAAAGACCCTGATGATGGGAAAGATTGAAAGGAGGATGAGAAGGGGGTGACAGAAGATGAGATAGTTGGATGGCATCACTGACACAACAGACAAGAGTTTGAGTAAAGTCTGGGAGATAGTGAAGGACAGGGAAGCCTGGCATGCTGCAGTCCATGAGGTCTCAAAGAGTAGTGACTGAACAACAACAACAAAATTCCGTTTAATATTTCTAGTAGTGCTGATCTCCTGGCTATGCATTTTCTTTCTTCTTTTTAGAAATCTATCATTATTTTGAAGCATATTTCATAATATTCAGAGATTTTGTTTAATAGCTTTTTATTCTTTTTAACCTCCAGCTCTTTAAAATCATTATTCCATCGTCTTCTATTTTGTCTGCTTTCTGATGACAAATCTTCTGTAGTTCATGCCCTTTTTCCTATGTATATATGTATTTTTTTCGGGGTTTTCTTTCCAATTTTAGTTTTGTCTTTGGGATTCAGTACTTCAAATATGGTCTTTCTGGTTACAGTTTTATTGGTGAGAAAACTTAACCTAATTTGTGTTCTCTGAGTTTCTTGCATTTGCAGTTTTTTAGTTATCAATTTTTAGAAATCCTCAATCATTGTTTATTTACATATTTATTGTGTTACATTCTCTTTCAGATATTCCAATAACACTTTTCCAACTGTAAA
Source organism: Giraffa tippelskirchi (assembly GCF_054371585.1). Taxonomy (NCBI): domain Eukaryota; kingdom Metazoa; phylum Chordata; class Mammalia; order Artiodactyla; family Giraffidae; genus Giraffa; species Giraffa tippelskirchi. The sequence goes on from NC_137289.1 coordinate 70,157,248, forward strand.
AAATGCACAGTGTGAGAGTTCTGAGTTAAGTTTTATTTGGGGCCAAATGAGGACTGCAGCTCAGGAGACATCAACTCAGATAGGGCTGAGAAACTGCTCCAAATAGGTAAGGGAGAGGGTCAGTATATATGTAATTTTGATGAAGGGAGAGTACATGCAGGCATGTGTTTTTTCCCAAAAGGTTTCTGCTTGTCTAATGAACCTCATGAGGAACAGTCATCTCCATGAAGGATTTTAGTATTTTTCTAAATGTGAGGAGATACAAGAATTGAGCTCATAAAATTTGCTCCTGAAAATATCTATCTGAAAACCTGTTCCGCCAATTATTCTCTGAACACAGAGTGCCTCATTTCTGGTCTTTACACTGAACTCCTTTCAGAGGGTGTTGAAAATCAGTAGCTGCAGAAGCACATGATTTCATCCTTGCAGAGGTAGATGACAAGTGCCCATGGCAAGTGCCACTTTGTAGTTGACAGCATATATTAAAGTGTGGACTCCTTATTGTCAAATTCAGACTTAAACTGAAGAAAGTAGGGGAAACCACTAGACTATTCAGGTATGACCTAAATCAAACACCTTACGATTATACAGTGGAAATGACAAATAGATTCAAGGGATTAGATCTGATAGAGAGAGTGCCTGAAAATCTATGGACAGAGGTTCGTGACATTGTATAGGAGGCAGCGATCAAGACCATCCTCAAGAAGAAGAAGTGCAAACAGGCAAAATGGTTATCTGAGGAGACCTTACAAATAGCTGAGAAAAGGAGAAGCAAAAGGCAAAGTAGAAAAGGAAAGATATACCCATTTGAATGCAGAGTTCCAAAGAATAGTAAGGAGAGATAAGAAAGCCTTCCTCCGTGATCAATGCAAAGAAATATAGGGAAGAAAATAGAATTGAAAAGACTAGAGATCTCTTCAAAACAATTAGAGATAACAAGGGAACATTTCATGCAAAGATGGGCTCAATAAAGGACAAAAATGGTATGGACCTAACAGAAGCAAAAGATATTAAGAAGAGGTGGCAAAAATACACAGAAGAACTATACAAAAAAGATCTTCATGACCCAGATAATCATGATGGTGTGATCACTCATCGAGAGCCAAACATCCTGGAATGTGAAGTCAAGTAGGCCTTATGAACAAAGCTAGTGGAGGTGATGGAATTTCAGTTGAGCTATTTCAAATCCTAAAAGATGATGCTGGGAAAATGCACTCAATATGCCAGCAAATATGGAAAACTAAGCAGTGATCACAGGATTGGAAAAGGTCAGTTTCCATTCCAATCCCCAAAAAAAGGCAATGCCAAAGAATGTTCAAACTACTGCACAATTGCACTCATCTCACACGCTGGCAAAGTAATGCTCAAAATTCTCCAAGCTAGGCTTCAACAGTACATGAACCGTGAACTTCCAGATGTCCAAGTTAGATTTAGAAAAGGCAGAGGAACCAGAGATCAAATTGCCAACTTCTGCTGGATCGTCAAAAAAGCAGGAGAGTTCCAGAAAAACATGTGCTTTTGCTTTATTGACTACAGCAAAGCCTTTGACTGTGTGGATCACAGTCAAATTTTCCTGTGGAAAATTCTTAAAAAGATGGGAATATGAGCACTTTACTTGTGTCATGAGAAATCTGTAGGCAGGTCAGGAAGGAAAAGTTAGAACTGGACATGGGACAACAGACTGGTTCCAAATTGGGAAAGGAGTATGTCAAGGCTACATATTGTCACCTTGCTTATTTAACTTATATGAAGAGTACATCATGAGAAATGCCAGGCTGGATGAAGCACAAGCTGGAATCAGGATTGTCGGGAGAAATTTCAATAACCTCAGATATGCAGATGACACCACCCATATGGCAGAAAGTGAAGAGGAACTAAAGAGACTCTTGATGAAATTGAAAGAGGATAGTGAAATTGGCTTAAAACTCAACATTCAGAAAACTAAGATCATGACATCTGGTATCATCACTTCATGGCAAATAGGTGGGGAAAAAATGGAAACACTGAGAGACTTTATTTTGGGGGGCTCCAAAATCACTGCAGGTGGTGACTGCAGCCATGAAATTAAAAGATGCCTCCTCCTTAGAAGAAAACCTATGACCAACCTAGACAGCATATTAAAAAGCAGAGACATTACAGGGATCAAACCCAGGTCTCCCACATTGCAGGCAGACCCTTTAACCTCTGAGCCACCAGGGAAGCCTATGGATGTGAGAATTGGACTATAAAGAAAGCTGAGCTCCAAAGAATCCATGCTTTTGAACTGTGGTGTTGGAGAAGACTCTTGAGAGTCCCTTGGACTGCAAGGAGATCCAACCAGTCCATCCTAAAGGAGATCAGTCCTGGGTGTTCATTGGAAGGACTGATCCTGAAGCTGAAGCTCCAATACTTTGGCCACCTGCTGCCAAAACCCGACTCATTGGAAAAAACCCCGATGCTGGGGAAGGTTGAAGGCAGGAGGAGAAGGGGACAACAGAGGATGAAATGGTTGGATGGCATCACCAATGTGATGGATATGAGTTTGAACAGGCTCCGGGAGTTGGTGATGAACAGGGAAGCCTGGTGTGCTGAAGTTCATGGGGTCACAAGGAGTCAGACATGCTGAGCAACTGAACTGAACTGAACTGAATATTATACCATTAAACTAATATTGTACTATGTATCTTGAAAACATTGTTAATTATTTTATTATGTTTCTTGTTTTCCAGTTTAGCTAAATTCTATTTATTTACCTTCAAGTTCAATTATCCTTTATTTAGACATGTTGATTCTGCTGAGGAACCCAATTTAGACATACTTTATTTAATATCATAACTTTCATTTCTTAGGAATTCTTTTTGATTCTTTCTTATTGCTCCCATTAATTTATCAGATGTACCCATGTGGTTTCATATATTGTTTATTTTTTCAAGTAATACCATTAACATGTTAGTCACGCTTATTTAAAATGTCCTTTTTGATTATTTCAACAGTATGTCATACTGTTACTGAATTAAGTAGTATGGACCCTTTTCAGGCCCTAGGATAATGAAGAAAGAAATAAAATCACAACTTTTGCTTTCACCCTTCCCATCCTTATTATTCTATCCATGTATGCTAGTTCCACACTTTCCCAAATCATTTTTTTTTTCTTTCAAGATAGTGTCCAAACCTCTACAGCTTTATCTATTACCACTTCCCCATCTCTAGCTCTTTCATACTATGTCAACGCAATCGATACCATTATTCTCAATTTTGTATTTTTTTTTTTGCCTGAATTTTCCTAACTATTGTTAAAAGATTAACTGAGGCATGCTATTTTTTTTTTAAGTTTATTTGAGCACAAATTGATTCAAATCAGACTGCATCCAATCTAGCAGATAGAAAGTTGCTCCAAAGAGCTATAAAAAATGGCAAACTTTAAAGGGCAGAAGGAAGCAGAATAAGGAAGCAAAATTAGGAGAAAATAAATTCATTTGCTACGACAATTTTTGTTTCCTTTAGTGGATAGTAGGGGGCCTATCAGGCAGATTACTTAATTAGTGCTGGTCAAGCAATTTTTGATTGACTGGTTTAAGATTCCATTTCTGTAAGCACGGAAACTGTAGTTAAGTCTTGGTTTGATGATGGGGAGCTTAGCATAAGCAGCTCCATTTGGGGCTTATTTTCTGATTCAACAATTCTTTCTTGGCTTGTCTTTACTTATTCTTTAAGTTTTAATTTAAATATCTCTTATAGAATGCTTTTTATTTTCTGAGTATATGTGAAAAAAACTAGGTACTTAATCGGCATTTCTTGAATACTTGAAAAAAAAAAAAACAGAACAAACTTGTAGATATCATGTTTGAAAAATCCAAGTACAGGTATCAGAGAAGATGGCAGTGTCCTGTGAAGGTTTAAGCAAAATTATTCTGTTTTTCCCATTAATGTGGGTTGCTTATTGAAAGCTTTTGTAAGGTTCTACATAGAAAAGCATATTCACACCAAAAAAAAAAAAAAAAGGAAGAAGAACCAAACTCTATTCAGTTCCATCAACAGGATCCCATCAATTTGGTTTTGAAAAGCCTACATATGATCCAATGTGATTCTCCTGAGCTCCTGTGGTTAAGGGGTAAAGGAAGTTATTGATTTGTTAAGACTTGTTTAGTCAGGTCCTCTGCTAATCCATTAATCAAATGCAAAGCCCCCTAGGGCTAGATGATTCTTGCTTGTTGCATTTTCTACTAAATTACTCTATTTTCTCACCTTGGTAGCTACGTTTGCCTGCTTAGTAGCATGAATGGTCACTTGTTATTTTTGTACCAAAGTGCAAATGACTGAATGCAGCTCTATGTGAACACTCATTAATGCACAGTTCTTTTGTGTCTGCCACACTTCAACTCATTTTGCCACACTATAGGCACACAAAAAGCTGAGTTGAACAACATTATGAAATACACTTAACATTGACCAAATGTAATTTCATCATTCATTCACAAATGTAAAATGTATTTAAAAACGTTTATGAAATTAATATATTTTCCTAAATAAATCACGATGGTTAACTATGCCTGTGTATGAGGTACATAGTTTGTATGGTAAAACATGCACATTACAAACTTGCTTTGAATTTCTAAGCACTCCTATTACCATAACTGCCCTAGAGCTGCAGGTGCACAGGATATTTACACCAAAAGCAAGAATAATGTATGAATTATTTTCTCTTCTAGCTACTTCCCCTCTTTACTTCACAGCCTGATAGTCTGAGAGTAAATAGGACTATGTTCATAAAAGAAGGACAAGAAAGAAACTTTACAGTTTGTGCCAAATGATTTTAATCCATCTAAAAAGGGGATAAATTAATCCTCTCATCCCCTCCTCCACCTCTGAGCATGAAGCTAGATACAGTGTTTGTGCCTTGGGTCTTTAAGAGCTATTATTCACAAATAAACAGAATGACTCACTAATTTCAACCACTAATAGGTTCAATTCATTAACAACATATTTTTATGGTTCTCTTTCCTTTATAATGTAAACTTAATGAAATACCCCTATTTATGTGTTGCTTTCCCACAAAGTGGAAATCTGATCAGAATTCTCTGTGCATTAGAAAAAACAAAACAGATGAATAAGACCTAGGCATATTTGAAAAAGCTTCATGGTTTGTTAATAACACAAATTGCTACTGAGTTACTAACACAAGAAATAGAAACTGTTTCTATCCGTTATGTGTTTACATGATGACATGTTTGCATTTTCAAATATAAAGTTTGATATAATAACTGTTAACGACTTTGAACTGGTTTGAATAATTTTTTAAATAAAAATCTTTGAGTATTTATTCTGAATAAGTTCTTGGTTTATTTAGGTGAGTGTGGGTGAGGAGATAACATACAGAATATTCTTGTCTTTGCATTGTACTGAGTAATTTGATATTTGTTGAAAATGATTGTGTTAGTTGCTCAGTTGTGTCTGACTCTTGGGCTACCCAATGGAAGGTAGCCCACCAGGTTCCTCTGTCCATGGGATTCTCCAGGCAAGAATATGAAGTGGATTACCATTCCCTTCTCCAAGGGATCTTCCCAACCAAGGGACTGAACCCAGGTCTCCTGCTTTGCAAGCAGATTCTTTACCATCTGAGCCACCAGAGCTACTGAGGCCACTATTCGTAGACAATGTGGCCATACTTGGGCTACAGAAACAAGTTCTTTGCTTAAATAAGTAAGAGGTTGTTGTGAGCTTCCTTTGGGCTGAGTTATGACTCCTAGAACTATTCCTTATCTCTCTGTTACAAATTAAATCAGTCTCCTGTAGGCAGACTGAAAGTAGGAGCCTGAAGAAGAGCCTGTTGTAAAACTTTAAAAGCATGTATTTCTCCAGGTTTCCATTTTAATACCTTCTGTCCTGATTGTTGAATCTCTTTTAGTAATTTATATAAAGGTTGAACCAGCTCTCCGTATCCAGGAATTCAAATTTGTCAGTAGCCAGTTATGCTGAGGAAAAAATGAAGTCTAATGGCGTTAGACAGAGGATGTTGTTGAATATAATTGCATGCAAATATTGAGAGAAAAAAATGTTTCTTATTTTCTTCTAGCTCCACTAAGTGCAATTATAAATATCTTTGCAAAGATTAGTTGATTTTAGGTTCTAATGGACAATTCTCAAATATACACAAGCCAGCGTAGGGCTTCAGAATAGGCCTCCCTAAGATGTACCATTTTGGCAAGTGGATTATTTTGAGCTAAGGCAATCAAGACACTGTGGACTTAAGAAAAACAATTGTTCATCCCTTAATTATCTATAATAATTTAAATTGAAGATTTTTCCCAGAAAAATGATTTATTACCAGAGATAAATTCTATTTAAGTGGTCTCATCTGTATGGCAGGGTAAATATATAGTTACCAGACATCTGCTCTTCTTTGTCCTGTGAGTGGTCTGCCTGTCCTCGAAAGTCCCAAACCTATCCTGCTTATTAACTCAAGATGGTATATATACCTCATTTTACTTTCTTATCTCTGAACATCTCATGTATATAGGTATGTGGGATTCTTGTACATACAAAATTAAATTTTGTTTTCTTTTGTAATTCTGTCTCGTGTCAATTTAATTCTTAGACTAGCCAGAGGAAACTAGAAGAGTAGAAGAAACTTTTCTTTCTTCCCAACAGTTGGCATAGCCAGTGAGGATAAACTTCCTTGCCAAGACTCTGCTCCCTTTGAGGTCACTGCAACTGAGAAATCCTGGAGTATTTGACAATCACTAGTAGAAGGTAAGAGTTCTTGCTACATTAGTCTCCAGGATGTCTCCCTGCTGCAGAATTTGTTGGAAATGAGAGTGGTAAGAGTCTTTTTTTTTTTTTTCCCTAAATTTAAATTGTGCTTAGACGCTCAGTCATTCCTGACTTTTTCTGGCCCCATGGACTGTAGCCAGCATGGGATTCTCCCAGCAAGAATACTGGAGTGGGGTGTCATTTTCTCCTCCAGGGGATCTTCCTGATCCAGGGATTGAGCCTGTGTCTTTTAGGTCTCTAGCATTGGCAGGCAGATTCTTTACCACTAGTGCCACCTGAGAAAGCAAGAGAAAATATTTATGGGCCTACTTACTTAGACTTAGCATTTGGCTTTATTGATCCATCTCCATCCAGATATGGTTTCTGTTTTTCTTCACCTCTGTTTCCCTTTGTCTTGTTCTATGTCCTGAGAGCTTAACTTTATGATCAGTGAGAATATTCCCTTTTGCCTCCATCATTTGAAAGGTGCCTATAACCAGTGTGGTCAGTCAGATAGACTGGGATTTTGAAGAGCTATAGCCAGCTGGCCAAAAGCACAGGTAACATCCTGACTTGATTTATTGAACTTACAGTCTCAGCTTCCCCTAACAGGTCTTACAGATGCTAATAAAAACATTATGTTAATTAGGAGAAAGGAAAGAGACTGAGAGAGAGAGAGAGAGAGAGAGAGAGAAAGTTGATCTCGGGTGGCCTTGGATTGCAGTGGCTTGGAGCAGCTTGAGTCTTTTTGAGTCTTTTTCAAAGATTGAGGCTGGGTCATGGTGGTGAAAGTACCAGATCCTAGCCACTAGACCGGTGGTCAGTGACAAGGGCCCTGGACCTTTGGTTTTGCAGAAAAGAATTTCCGCAAAGACAGAAAGTAGTGAAGCAAGTAAAGTATTTATTAGGAGGAAAAGAGTACAGTAAGTGTGGATAGACGCACGAGCAGACTCAGGGAGGGAGAGAGTTGCTGAATCACAATCTCATGGCAGATTTAATTATTTTCACAGGGCATTTCTTCTGGGTTTCCTTTGGCCAATCATTTTTATTTGCCTGGTTCACAGTCCATATTTGGTATATCTCAGGAGCCTCCCACGTGTGCACAAGCATCTCTTAGTCAAGATGGATCCTCTAGAATAGGCATCTGAGTAGAACATCCCTTTATATGACTCTCCTTTGTCCTCCAAAGAACTTTTTCTGTGCATGTGTGGTCAGGGACATCTCCTGACTTCAAGAACAAGAAATATGTGGTTGGGGCAAAGCCCAGCCTTCTCCCTTAATCCTTCTCCCTTAATCCTTCTCCCTTAATCATCCTGGTATTTTTGTCTTGGAGTTTCTGTCAGTAGAGAATGAATCTCCAATTTCTTTACAGATGCACAGCCCCATCTGCATCCTGCCTCAGAGTGACCAAAATGGCGAGTAGAAGGACTCTGAGCATACCTCCTCTCTCCAGCGCACCAAAATTACAACTAACTACAGAATAACCGTCAGTGAAAAAGAATGGAACCTACCAGAAAATATATTCTATAACTAAAGACATGAGGAAGGAACCACAATGAGATCTGTGGGGGGGTGGGGGGGGGTGGATTCATGATATAATGAAATCCCCTAACCTTCAGGTGGGTGACTGCAAGCTGGAGAATAATTATATTGCAGAGGTTCTCTCACAAGAGTGAGATTTCTGAGCTCCACTTCAGGCTCCCAAGCTTGGGGATCTAGCACCAGGAAGAGAAGCTCCTGTAGCATTTGGTTTTGAAAGCCAGGATGCTTAATTGAAGGAGTTCCATGGGATTGGTGGAAATATATATCATACCTTCCTTATCCATTCCATCCATGAACATTTAGGTCGCTTCTATGTCTTGGCTATTGTAAATAATGCTACTATGAACATTGTAGTACATGTATCTTTTCAAATTAGAATTTCCTCTGGATTTATGCCCAGGAGTGGGATTGTTGCATCATATGGTAACTCTATTTTCAGAGTTTTAAGGAACTTCCACAGTTTTCCATAGTGGCTGCACCAATTTATATCCACACCAATTGTGTAGAAGGGTTCCCTTTTCACTACCTCCTCTTCAGCACTTATTAATTGTAGGCTTCTTAATGAAAGCCATTCTGACTGGTGTGAGATAATACCTCATGGTAGTTTTGATTTGCATTTTTCTAATAATTAGCAATACTGGGCATGTTTTTGTGTGCCTATTGCCCATGCATATGTAGAAGTTACTCTTTTAAAAGGTAAATTTACAGTTATAAAAAGAATCTCCATTTGTAGGGGTGTTTCTCCAGAAACTCATCTACACTATCTGAAATTCCTAAGACTGAAGGAAAAATATAGGGAAAGGGGACGTTTTATAAATACAAACTTCTATAGAAATACCCTTGCCCAAAAATCTGGTTCAAGAAAAAAATTAAAGCAAAAGATATAAGGTCTCTAATATTTATCTGCATGTCTATGTATGTATGTTATAGATAAGGTATTTTTCTACTTTTAGATGGCATTATCAAAATTTAGTATAAAAATTCTATTTAATTAGCTTGAAAGCAAACAAGCACCATATAAATTGAGTTCAGTTCAGTTCAGTTGCTCAGTCGTGTCCAACTCTTTGCGACCCCATGAACCACAGCACACCAGGCCTCTCTGTCCATCACCAACTCCCAGAGTACACCCAAACCCTTGTCCATTGAGTCGATGAAGCCATCCAACAATCTCATCCTCTGTCGTCCCCTTCTCCTCCTGTCTTCAATCTTTCCCAGCATCAGAGTCTTTTCAAATGAGTCAGCTCTTCACATCAGGTGGCCAAAGTACTTGAGTTTCAGCTTCAACATCAGTCCTTCCAATGAACACCCAGGACTGATCTCCTTTAGGATGGATTCGTTGAATCCCCTTGCAGCCCAAGGGACTCTCAAGAGTCTTCTCCAACACCACAGTTCAAAAGCATCCATTCTTCGGTGCTCAGCTTTCTTTATAATCCAGCTCTCACATTCATACGTGACCACTGGAAAAAAACATAGCCTTGACTAGACGGACCTTTGTTGGCAAAGTAATGTCTCTGCTTTTTAATAGTCTGTCTAGGTTGGTCATAACTTTCTTTCCAAGGAGCAAGCGTCTTTTAATTTCATGGCTGCAATCACCACCTGCAGTGATTTTGGAGCCCAGAAAAGTAAAGTCAGCCACTGTTACCACTGTTTGCCCATCTATTTACCATGAAGTGATGGGACTGGATGCCATGATCTTAGTTTTCTGAATGTTGAGTTTTAAGCCAACTTTTTCACTCTCCTCTTTCACTTTCATCAAGAGGCTCTTTAGTTCTTCTTTGCTTTCTGCCATAAGGGTGGTGTCATCTGCATATCTGAGGTTATTGATATTTCTCCCAGCAATCTTGATTCCAGCTTGTGTTTCTTCCAGCCCAGCATTTCTCATGATGTACTCTGCATATAAGTTAAATACCTTCAAAAATATAGTAGAAACTAACCCGAGTGTTTTTCTTTTTTCTTTTACATAATCTAAGGTAATTTTCTGTAAATAAAAGCTAGTTAAGGTTTGTTGGTATAATTAATAAAGAAATATCTTTAGAGTAATCAGCATGACGTATAGTAATTTTGTTCTACTTAGGTTTATTTAAAATAAATTCATGTTATGTCTGTGCAATTTTTTCCAAAAAAAAAAAAATGATGATGGCTAACTGCTTTAATTTCTCTTAAAATCTTTATAAGGAATCTAAACATGATTGTTGAGAATAAATGAATTAAATCGATATAAAAGATATGAAAAAGTTTTTAGGTGAACCCTTAAACAACTATTACTTTATATGTCTACTTAAATATTTTCCCAAAACTCTTTGGTAAGTTATACCATTAGAATTTTACTAAATTAAGTAATGAGTTAATTTAAATTCATTGAATATCTAGATCATTGTCAAATAGGATAAAACACAGAATCATTCATGATTTAATGTAGGTTTACCTACTTTTTGGCTTTTTATTGCAGAGAAGCTAAAGATAAATGATAACTCGTTAGTAAACATGTCGTGCCACACTGAGCATTTGTACCATTAAAAAAGGCACATGCTTTGATAATTTTGGAATTTATTCATTTATTTTCTTATAGAATTCTGTTCTAACAAGTAGTTCACATGTGCTTATTTCTTAAGTTCTCACTAAAAATTAAGGTTTCTAACAGTTAAAAATTCAAATTAATGTATGTAACTAAGATAACTGGTAATAATAGGAGATACAACTGTTTGCAAGGAAAGCAAGTTCTTGACTAAGGGAAGGTATAAGATATGGAGATTGGTTTTGTGAGAGAGAGAGAAAGGAGAGATAGAGAGAGACTAAGACTTATATATAAGACTAAGAGAGAGAGACTAAGCCTTAAGTCAAATAAGCCAAAATTGCATGAATTTATTATAAGATTTATGTAATCTCTTGTTTTGCCTTTGAAGTCTTTCATCGTCACTTTGACCAAATAGAAAATTGAGTGTTATTATGAAAATAGTAATCTGTAATCCTATTAGTAAAGCACCCAAAACTTTTTATATTTTTACAAACTTTCCAAAATCATAGTCTAAGTGAAATATTTTCTATCTCTAGTTAACTTAGGGATTTTTCAGAGGTCCCCTGAAACTTCTCAAAAGATGTGCTCTCTCACCTTATAAAAAACTGCTACATTAATCAGGGTTGTTTGATATGTTAAATTACATAGGAAGCACTGTCAAATAAGTGATGCTAAAATCTTCTTATATTATATCTGTTTGTATATATGTTTTTAACCTAAATGTTACAGAAATAGTATGAAATTCCCAGAAATCTGATCCATTTTGCTGATATGTATTGAGGTAATGTTATCAGTCATATTTCTATTTACTGTTCTAATATATTGTATGTCACAGAAATAATCAAATACCCTTGTGAATTGTGTTATAATTAACTCTTTAGCCATGGTCATTTTTAAGTATTTTTACAGACAGCTATTATTTTATCTGATGCTTTTATAAATATGTTTCATTTCCAGAGAGACTTAGAAAAATGACTTTGACAAGTACTCTAAAATATAGGTTTCTGATACCTTTCAAATCATAAAATTGAACTGGGCAATAATTTACAGAACTCTGATGGAGAAGCTGATAGCTCCATAAAATTAAAAATAAAATCAAGATCAAGAATTAATTATATAGTATTAAATAAACTGATGAGGATGATTGCAATTTCTATGACTTATTATTGCTGATTCTTTAATGCTTTGATTTCCATATACAAGAATCCTTTTCCTATTAAGCTAACTATGACTTACAGTAGTATGGTAAAATACAGCTTTGTAAGCAGAATTGAAAAATTTATTTTTTCCTCCCTACCTGATATCTCCAGAATTCATAAATTCTTAGTGGGTATTCTTATTTTCATGGTAATATAGTTTTCTGCATAAGTTCAATAAGAATCTGTTCTCCTTATGTGTGTGTGTGTGTTTGTGCTCAGTCATGTCGGACTCTGCAATCCCATGGACTTTAGCCCACCAGGCCCTTCTGTCCAAAAGGGCACAATTGGAAACCAGTTGCATTTCTAAGGCTTTAACTAGAATGTTATATTTGAGAGACATGTGCATAGACTCAGATATGACCAGACAGCTTAAAAGAAACTAAATTTTACTTTATGGAGCCAATAAAGCCCATTGGGAAAACAGCTTAATACATTGTTTATAGGGTTCCCACCAGCTTTGCCAGGTAAGTAAGGAGTCACTGAGTGGTTGCACAGCAAAAGACATGAAGATTATTCACATATGAGTTGTTATGGTGATTTCTCTGAAGTGTATATAAAGTTGTTCCACCCTAGCTTGCATGGCTTCAGAAAAAGAGCAGAAAATTTTGGGTACCTTGAGAAAAGAGTAATTCACTCAAATCTACTGGTATTGTAGGTAAGTTTGATAGCAAGTTCTTGGCTTGACTTCTTGCCCTCCAAAAGCATTTAAAAGTTCAACCTGAAATTTCTCATAAAAAACTCTGGCAAAGCAGATTAAAAGATTTGTGTGATCAACCATTGTTCTTGCTGTATTATATAAATAATGGGACCAAGTTTATCGAAACAATTTATTTTGCAAGCTGATTTAGCTCTTTTTGGTAAAAAAAAAAAAAAAAACTAAAACAAAAACGGGGAGGGTAATTTTAGAGAGGAAAATTATGTTTCACTAATATATTTTTGGAGAAGGCAATGGCACCCCACTCCAGTACTCTTGCCTGGAAAATCCCATGGATGGAGGAGCCTCGTAGGCCACAGTCCATGGGGTCGCTAAGAGTCGGACGACTGAGCGACTTCACTTTCACTTTTCCCTTTCATGCACTGGAGAAGGAAACGGCAACCCACTCCAGTTTTCTTGCCTGGAGAATCCCAGGGATGGCAGAGCCTGGTGGGCTGCCGTCTATGGGGTCGCAGAGAGTCGGACACGACTGAAGCGACTTAGCTTCAGCAATATATTTTTACAGACATTAGATTCTATAACTGGCCGTTTTCTTTTAAGGTTTGCAAACTGGACTGGGTCTGGAATTCTACTTGTTTCCTCCAATATTTGGTTAGGACTCTCCAAATTAATTTTTCTATTTTTTCTTCCACCTTTCTGACTTGAAATACTTAAGAAATAAATCCTTTTTTTTTTTTTGAAGCTATGCAAGCTAAAGTTGGACAGCTTGATATAAACTTCAGAGAAATTACCACAACAGCTCTTGTATGGACAGTCTTCATGCCTGTTGCTATGTGGCCACTCAGAAAGATCAACAGAGACCTTCAAACTGCAAACCAGAAAAACATGTACCAGATTGTCAGTGCCTGGTCTCATTTCATCTGAAGATGCTTTGAGACAGACATCTAGAAATTTTCTCAACTAGCTGTCTTTAGAAATAAGAAACTGGGATTATAGTTTATTCCAATCCTTAACCATTACTTTTCTTTTGTTTCCATAAAAATGCCTCTTTTTAAATACCTGGTCACTTGAGCCATAGGCCTAATTTCGAGAGCTTATTTGCATCACTACCTCTTCAAATGAGAAGAATAGCATTTTAACTGAACTGATCTACTCTTAGGCCTAAAATGCCATTGAATGAAATGGAGCAATCTACCTACTTAACTTCTGAACTGTGAATATTCTAGGGAAGTGTCATAAGAGAGAAATGGAGGGATTTAGAACAGACTTCTCCAAGATGTTCCACTTTGACATGTGGATTATTTTCAGCTAAAGTCAATAGAAACAGGGTCAAAAAAGACTACTGTCCCTCCCTCAACTACTTAGAAGAATTTGATTTAGAGATTTTTTCCCAGGAAAAAAAAATAACTTTTCCCAGAGATAATTTTTATCTAAGCAGCCCCATCTTTAAGTCAGGGCAAACATTTAATTACAAAACATCTGCTCTTATTTTTTTCCTATAAATGACTCTCCTGCCCTAGAAAGCCCCAGACCCTTATCCTTTCTTAGCTCAGGATGGTATATATGCCACATGTTACCTTTCTGTCTCTGAACACCCCTATCTGTGGGGTTCTTGCATGTATGAAATTAAATTGATTTTTCTGTTAATCTGTAGTCAAGGCTATGGTTTTTCCAGTGGTCATGTATGGATGTGAGAGTTGGACGGTGAAGAAAGCTGAGTGCCACAGAATTGATGCTTTTGAACTGTGGTGTTGGAGAAGACTCTTGAGAGTCCCTTGGACTGCAAGGAGATCCAATCAATCCATCCTAAAAGAGATCAATCCTGGGTGTTCATTGGAAGGTCTGATGTTGAAGCTGAAACTCCAATACTTTGGCCACCTCATGCGAGGGGTTGACTCATTGGAAAAGACCCTAATGCTGGGTAGGATTGGGGGCGGGAGGAGAAGGGGACGACAGAGGATGAGATGGTTGGATGGCATCACCGACTCGATGAACATGGGTTTGGGTAGACTCCGGGAGTTGGTGATGGACAGAGAGGCCTAGCGTGCTGCAATTCATGGGGTTGCAAAGAGTCGGACACGACTGAGCGACTGAACTGAACTGATCTCATGTCAATTCAATTCTTAGATTAACCAGAATCTGGTAGGGTAGAGGAAAGTTTACTTTCTCTCTGGCAAGTAAATTTGAGCACAAATAAAATCTCTTACATAGTTCTGGAATTGCCTAATGAATGAACACATAAATTGATGAGTGAATTCTATATGTGGGTTGTAAAGTATGAACTGGATATTACAGAAGCAACAACATGGAGGAAGCTGAGACTTGGGAACTGTTAACCCTTACATTGTGTTTTGATTTGTTTGACTGTCATACTTCATATATAAGCTTTGATACCATCCTTCTGTCAAGCAATAGTGATTGAATGTAGTGGAATAGAGAGTAGAAATATTCCTCTTTACCTCCTCAATCTAATATAAAAACGTGTAGGTTTTGCCTCCTCTTTGGGTCTTCATTTCTTATGGAGACTCTTGTGTCATATAAACATTGTATTAAATAAATGTGTATGCTTGCTGTACCAGGAAAAGGGGGATAACTCTAAATCTCTAGAAACTCTTATTAATGGAGAAAGAAATGAATTAAAGCTGCATAACATTATTCTTGTTTACTGTGCTTTTCTTAGTAATCTCCCATAACTGACTTCCCACTCTCAACATCTTTTGTCTTTAACTGAAGATAGTATTTAAGGCAATGTCTTTGGCCATTTTGGAGAGTCACTCAGTTTTCCTGAATGTCTCTCATGTATACATTCTATTAAAATCTTATTCATTTTTCTCCTGTTAATATGTGTTATGTAAGTTAAATTATTAGACCAGTCAAAGAGCCTAGAAGAGAAGAAGAAAGTTTTTTTTTTTTTCACTCCTGAAGCTGTATATTGTATGCTAGGGAATATAACACTGAACAAAACATGTGACTTCATCAAGCTTAGTTGTTTTTTTTTTTTTGAATTTTTCTTATTGTTGTTGTTCAGTAACTAAGTCATGTCTGACTCGTTGTGACCCCATGGGCTACAGCATGCCAAGCTACCCTGTGCTTCACTATCTCCTGGAATTTGCTCAGATTCATGTGCATTGAGTCAGCAATGCTATCTAAACATCTCGTCCTCTACTGCCCCTTTTGCCTTCAATCTTCCCAAGAATCAGGGTCTTTCCAGTGAGTTGGTTTTGTGCATCAAGTCGCCAAAATATTGGAGCTTCAGCTTAGTTTTCAGTTCAGTTCAGTCGATACGTCATGTCCGACTCTGTGACCCCATGGATTGCAGCACAGCAGGCTTCCCTGTCCATCACCAACTCCCAGAGCTTTCTCAAACTCATGTCCATCAAGTCAGTGATGCCATCCAACCATCTCATCCTCTGTTGTCTCTTTCTCCTCCTGCCTTCAATCTTTCCCAGCATCAGGGTCTTTTTCAATCAGTCAGTTCTTCACATCAGGTGGCCAAAGTATTGGAGCTTCAGCTTCAACATCAGTCCTCCTAATGAATATCCAGGACTGATTTCCTTTAGGATGGACTGGTTGGATCTCCTTGTCATCCAAGGGACTCTCAAGAGTCTTCTCCAACACCACAGTTCAAAACCATCAATTCTTCAACTTAGTCTTGGAAATACACAAAAGCAGAAAAGTGGTTACATCACTGTTCCTACATTACAAACAGAATAATTTAACTCAGTATTTCACTTTTTCTACTACATTTATAGTTCTGTTGCTTTTGATAATGATAATTTTATCTTTGTCTTTTAATGAGCTTATTCATATTGATGTATTAATATGAAAATAGAAAAAAAATCTAATATTCATTAACTGCTACTTTCCTGTATCTCAAAGAAAAATACAACTAGGGATAACCATTGCAAAACTAATTTCTATCAGAAGGAGACTTAGGATAACCATCTTGTTTTTAGGCCAACATGAAGCTTATTACTGTGGGAGTGAATGAAAAATACTATATGGAAATTTTTGAATTCTCATGGAAAATAAATCATATTATTGAGTTACATTAGAATAGTTCTTCTATGGAAAGAAACACAAATGATCTGTGCACATATACTGCTAGGTACAAATAGATTTGGGTCATTTAATAGTTTTAATTAGGGAAATAAAGATATTTGTCCTAGATTGTTATATGTATTTTCCCTGATGGAAGAGATTTGATGAACTTCAAGTCCACATAAAAATGTTTGTGTTGTAATTCTGAATTTTTATTGTATATCTAGAGTTTTTTATTTGCATTTGATATCAATTTGAAATATATACAATTTAATGACTATCAAGTGACATCCTATTTAATAAGACATAATACTGTGCAAAAACAATATATAAATTCAAACAGAATCTCTATAACAAAAGGCAATGGTATTCTTTGTTACTTTCCAACAGTACACCTTCAATGGTGTTACCAACAACTTATTCTTTTAATGTCCTCTGTTTACATTTAAATGTATCAGAGCTCTACTAAGAAGAAAAACTGTTCAGTACTGTCTTGTTTCTCATTCTGCCGACTATGCCAGTTGTATTACTGATCCTGTTCATGATACCAGTTGTCTCACTGTTCACACTGTTTTCACTGTTTCCTGAACCCAGGGTAGCCAGGCGAGGCATGAGATAAGAGGCTGGAAAAAGACTCGAGGAGCAATAGGAACTGCAGACAAGTGTATCCTCTCCTGGTTGATGCAGTAGCCATAGCATCAGTTCAGTTCAGTTCAGTCACTCAGTCATGTCCGACTCTTTGCAACCCCATGGCCTCCCTGTCTATCACCAACTCCTGGAGTTTACCCAAACTCATGTCCATTGAGTCAGTGATGCCATCCCATCATCTCATCCTCTGTCGTCCCCTTATCCTCCTGCCTTCAATCTTTCTCAGCATCAGGGTCTTTTCAAATGAGTCAGTTCTTCACATCAGATGGCAAAAGTACTGTGGTTTCAGCTTCAACAGCAGTCCTACCAATGAACACCAGGACTGATCTCCTTTAGGATGGACTGGTTGGATCTCCTTGCAGTCCAAGGGACTCTCAAGAGTCTTCTCCAACACCACAGTTTAAAAGCATCAATTCTTCAGTGCTCAGCTTTCTTTACAGTCCAACTTTCACATCCATATATGACTACTGGAAAAACCATAATCTTGACTAGATGGACCATTGTTGGCAAAGTAATGTCTCTGCTTTTTAATATGCTGTCTAGGTTGGTGATAACTTTCCTTCCAAGGAATGTATTTTAATTTCATGGCTGCAATCACCATCTGCAGTGATTTTGGAGCCCCAAAATATAAAGTCAGCCACTGTTTCCACTGTTTCCCCATCTATTTTCCATGAAATGATGGGACCGGATGCCATGATCTTAGTTTTTTGAATGTTGAGCTTTAAGCCAACTTTTTCACTCTCCTCTTTCACTTTCATCAAGAGGCTCTTTATTTCTTCTTCACTTTTTGCCATAAGGGTGGTGTCATCTGCATATACTAGGTTATTGATATCTCTCCCAGCAATCTTGATTCCAGACATAGCATGACCTCTCTCCTGGCTGACACAGCAGCAATAACAGTCTTCTCTTCTAGCTGACACAGCCCCTGTAGCAGTAGACATGCTATATTCTCTTCTCTCGTGGCTGACTCAATGGACACAGCTATGATGCAGCAGTAATTGCCGCTGTTTTCCAGGTGGAGCTTATATATTCCTAAAGTACAAAGTAGCTCTTGACCAACAGAGTACCTTGTGATGCACATGCACAGTGCTATAAATGGCCTCAGCTGTTACATAATCATTATTTACAAAGCATGGGACAAGAGCAAGAAGCCATGGGGTGAGAGAGCTTAACCACACCATCTTGGCTAATTTACTCTTTCCCTACAAGTATTAAATTCTTTGCTATTTCCTTGTAGGCAGAAAGGGTTTTAGCTGTCTTTTTTGTTAATAACATATACTTATTCTGTGTCATATGCCTAACTTTCATTATCTTGTTATTGTAATTATTTTACTGATTCTAACTATAAAAATTACTACCAGTTCATTAATCCACATAGGAAACTTTGCTTGCAATTATAGATCATTTATGATTAAGGTACCAATTTCTGAAATAATATTTGGTCAACAGAAAATTGCAAAAGGAGGTGAGTTTTAAAATTTTTACAGAGTAAACCTCAAAAATGTTAATTTCTTCATAAAACAAATGTGCTTGATATATAATTATTTGGCAAGATGCTACAAAATAAGTACAGACGTTTATGCTAATATTTATCAATTTCTCATGGCAACAGATGAAAAACATAAAGCTTAGCTGAGAAAGGTAAAGGTAAAATAAATGAATACATCAAAAAGTATCTAAATGATTACTTTAATTTTCTTTTGAAAAAATATTTATTTTAGTTAATTTTGATAGTTATTATTATACAGTTTTTAATAGCATACATTTTTCTCAAGAAAATCTTATAACTCAGAGTAGTATCATTTCTGAATAAGTCATGGTATATTTCAAATATCTCACTCAAATTATCAGTCTTGTTAATCTTTAAGAAATATTGGCTACAGATTATTTATGAAATGTTTTGGCTTAGTTTTCCTTCTCTATTAGTACTATTCAAATTGTCATCTGAGGTTAAGGGTTGAAGTAATAATTGATTTTGTGTTGTGAAGACTAAAATTCTTAAAGCTATGTCAACTGAATCTGAACAAAATGCTTAACTTGCTTGGATATATAAACATGTGATTCTTCATTTTCACATTATTTCCTGTAAGATGCCTTAGCAATTTGCAGTGTTTCTAAAATTGAATCCATAGGTACCTAAAATATTGCTTTTCAGTCTTATTATAGTTTTCTCTCCCCAACAATTTAGGTTGATTTTGCAGTTGTTTAAAAACTCTATTTTTGTAAATACCTCAAGATGGCAAATGAAAAGTTTGCCAAACAGAAGGACCAAGATAAGTCTAGATATATCAATACATGAATTTGTGACCTTGAAGAATATAGTCACATTTTTTAATATTTTGTTTTCCTATTTACAAAGTATTATTTCTTACAGAGATTATCTTGTTTGTTTTTAGAGGGGCATCATGATTGGAGATACTCTTTGTAAATGGTTACCATACAAAATAAACATGCAAAAATATTGTAACTCCATAGCTTTCTTGACTGTCTTTTCTGTTGTGGGCAGAGCACGTACACTCTCTTTGTCTCTATTTTGAAAGTGTTTAGCTCAATCTGCACCATATAATTCAACATTCAGATTGCCTACTTAGGCTTTCTTGTTGATGGCATAGGGGCATAAGAAGGCAACAATAAAATATGTTAAAATTAAGCCAGTCTGTAATAATAATATTGATTATTTTAAAGTTTTTTTTTTAGAAAATTGATAACTCCCTTGCTGTGCATGTATTTAATATGTGGATTTCTTCATTACTAGTACCAGAGTCCATCAGGCACTATTATGCACTATTAAACTCTTAGCTTCAAAGACTGGAATATTCTCTAATTATTGACATTTTGCACCTTTGCTACTATTGCTTTATTGAAGTCATATGAATCAATCTAATACCAGCTTGTCTGCTGACAGTTATTGGCAAAATGTCTTTGAATGATCAATTATTTTATAAATGCAATATTTTAATATGTTTAAGTAGTGATCTCTTATATGATTTTCCCATTACTGGGTATAAGTATTCTTAGTAAAATTAAGCCCATAAAAATAGATTCTTTGAGGAACCACAACATTAAATTTCTGATCTCTTAACAAATGTGTCCATTTGATAAATGAATAGAGATTTATTCATCTGATCCTATTATGGTCAGTTTAGAAATAGTATTGAAATATAAAGTTTTAAACTTTGCCTTTTATCTGAGGATGATTTTAGATAATTTAGTGCCTAAAAATTGTAAATGCTTATAGCAATACAACCAATTGTTCTGTAATTATTGTGATTACTTATATCCAGTAAATAACATTAATATTTTAACCATGTGGTAAATAGAAGCTGAAGCATAATTATTGATTTACTAATATAGCTAGAAGATATCTTTAATTAGGAAGTTGCTGGGAAACTAGTGATTATAATAATTACTTCAGTCAATAGCTAATGAATAAAAACTGCTGTAACTGTTCTAAATACATTATATAAAAATATATTTTTATGTACCTTACACTATCTTCAACAGATTTCACCATATTTGTGACTTTATAAACATATATGATGTCTTTCATAACCTATGACTTACCTACTTTTTTATTTTGACAGCTTAATTTTTTCAATGCTCCTAACACTTTCAATACCTAATGTTCAGATAACTTTTCCTTGTATATAATCAATTGTGCTTAGATCAAGAGACTTTTCAAATTTTCTGAGCAGTAAACTTCAACCATCAATTGTATTTTGAATGGGTTGTTACAGTATATTCAAAGAATATAAGTATATTGAGTATTTGAAATAAAACCTAACTTTATGTATATCCAAAGAAAATTTATGACTATAATTTCTAGTTCTCATATCCAATTAATACAAGAAAAACTGAAATTTCCTGCTCTCAGAATTTATTATCAAATTGAAGTTCTTTCAATGTAGCACAGATCTTTAATTCTCTAAGTGTTTTTTGAAAAATACAGTGTCTTAAAAAGAAAAGTAAATGACTTGAAGAAATATGCTTGTGAAAACATAAAACTCAGGTTACTTGAAAATTAACTTGGAGTCATTGGTTAGATCAAAATATTGTCTAAGTAGAATTTCTAGCTCTGAAACAAAATATGAAATAAACAATGTTTTGATTTTGAATGTTTTAAGAAAGAATTTTTTTTTTTCTCTTGGGAAATTATGTACTTTACTGAGAAGTTTACTTAAACCTATTTAGCTTTCTATTGATGCTCTAATAAATTACCATATACTTGATGGTTTAAAACACTAACTTACTGTCTTATAGTTCTGAATGTCAGATGTCTAAAATGAATATCATTATGCTTGTAGATCTGTGTTCTTTTCTAGAAGCTCTAGGAGAGATCTATTTCCTTGACTTTCCCAGCCTCTAGAGGCTGCCCCATTCCTAGTCTCATGAAAGTGAAAGTGAAAATTGCTCAGTCATGTCTGACTCTTTGTCCATGTAATTCCCTAGGCTAGAATACTGGAGTGGATAGCCTTTCCCTTTTCCAGCAGATCTTCCCAACCCAGGGATCCAACCCAGGTCTCCAACATTGCAGGTGGATTCTTTACCAGCTGAGCCACCAGGGAAGCCCAAGAAGGCTTAAGTGGGTAGCCTATCCCTTCTCCAGCAGAACTTCCCAACCCAGGGATCAAACCAGGGTCTCCTGCATTGCAAGCAGATTCTTTATCAGCTGAGTAGTCTCATGACTCCTTCCCATATCTTCAAAGCCAGGAATCACAGTTTGAGGCCTTGTCACATTGGATCACTTCATCCATTGTCACATTGCCTTCTCTGGCTTTGACACTTCTGTTTTTCTCTTTCATTTATTTTTATATACCATTTAGAAGCCTGCTGCTGCTGCTAAGTTGCTTCAGTTGTGTCCGACTCTGTGTGACCCCATAGATGCAGCCCATCAGGCTCTTCTGTCCACGGAATTGTTTAGGCAAGAATACTGGAGTGGGTTGCCATTTCCTTCTCCTTAAAAAGCCTGAGGTAGAATTTTAAAGGCAAAATTCACCATTTTTATGTGGTGCTTAAAATGGTTGCTTCAGTGTTTTTTAGCATACTCACTATACTGTGCTTGCCTCTTTCACTTTTAAATTAGGTTGGTTCCACTTGGATAATACAGGATAATCATCCTATTTAAAGTCTGCTGAAAAGCAACCTTAATTTCTTGTTCTATCTATTAAAAAAAAGTGTTTTGAGTATCAAAAAGGATAAAACTTCTGCCACTGCCTTGTAAAATATAAATCAGTATATGAATATCAGGTGTTGATTATGCACTGTGTTATTTCAAAATGATGTCATAATTTAAATACCCTGATGTGGGGAAAGATTGAGGGCAGGAGGAGAAGGGGACAATAGATGATAGCACCATCGAGTCAATGAACATGAGTTTGAGCAAACTCCGGGACATAGTAAAGTACAAGGAAGCCTGGTGTGCTGCAGTCCATAGGGTGTCTTATGTCTCCAGCATTGGCAGATAGTTTCTTTACCATTAGCATCACCCAGGAAGCCTGGAAGTGAAGGTGTTCATGGATTGTAGCCCTCCAGGATCCTCTTCCCATGGAATTCTCCAGAGAAAAATACTGGAGTCAGTAGCTATTCCCTTCTCCAGGGGACCTTCTCGACCCAGGGATCTAATCTGGGTCTCATGCATTGTAGGTGGATTCTTTATCATCTGAGCCACCAAATGCAAACCTTTTTAATTTTAATAAGATAGAATTTACTATTTTCCTTTTAATGGACTATGGTTTAAGAATTTTTTGCCTATCTCAAATCTTAAAGATATTCTCCATATTTTCTTCTAAAAGTTTTACTGATTTAAATCTTAAGTTTATGGTCAGTTTTCAATTAACTTTTGTTTATGACATAAGGTGAAGTCTAAGTTCTAATATTTGCATGTGGACGTGCAATTGGTTCAACATCATTTACTGAAAAGATTATCCTCATTGAATCACTTTGGTATTTTTTATTATCATCAACTGATCATTAATGTAAAAATTGGTTTTTGGATTCTCAAATTATTTTTCTTTAGTCTATATGTCCATCCTCTGCAATAACCCATCATCTTGATTACCAAAATTTTGTGGGAATTTTTGCAATTTGAATGTGTGAGACCTCCAATAATTTTTTTCAAGATTGTTTTGACTATTTCTGTGTCGTTGCAATTCCATATTAATTTTTGGATCTTCCCATCGACTACTGCAAAAAGCTTGCTGGAAAATAAAAAAATATATTAGATATTAAATTGAATACAAACATCTATTTAGGGTGAAATACCATCATAACAATATTGACTCTTACAGTTCCCAATCATGAGATATCTCTCCATTCATTTAAATATTGTGTAATATCTGTCACCAGTGTATTGCCCTTTCCAGTGTAAATATCATTGATATATTTTACTAAATTTATTCTTAAATGTTTTATTAGTTGTGATGATATCACAAAGGACGTTTTCAAATTTTATTTTCAGTGGGTTTATTGCTATTAAATCAAGATGTAATTGATTTTTATTTATATTTTTAAATTAAATTAATTTATTTATTTTAATTGGAGACTAATAACTTTACAGTATTGTAGTGTTTTTTGCCAAACATCAGCATGAATAAGCCACAGGCCCACATGTGTTCCCAGTACAGAAACTCCCTCCCATCTCCCTCCCCATCTCATCCTCCAGGGTCATCCCAGTCCACTAGCCCTGAGAACCCTGTCTCATGCATCAAACCTGGACTGGCAATCTGCTTCACATATGATAATATACACGTTTCAGTGCTACCCTCTCAAATCATCCCACCCTCAACTTCTCCCACAGAGTTCAAAAGACTGTTCTTTATGTCTGTGTCTCTTTTCCTGTCTCGTATATAGGGTCATCATTACCATCTTTCTAAATTCCATATATATGCATTAGTATACTGTATTGGTGTTTTTCTTTCTGACTTACTTCACTCTGTATAATAGGCTTCAGTTTTATCTACCTCATTAGAACTGATTCAAATGCATTCTTTTTAATGGCTGAGTAATATTCCATTGTGCATATGTACCACAGCTTCCTTACCAATTCATCTGCCAAAGGACATCTAGGTTACTTCCATGTCCTGGCTATTATAAACAGTGTTGCGATGGACATTGGGGTACCTGTGTCTCTTTCAATTCTGGTTTCCTTGGTGTGTATGCACAGCAGTGGGATTGCTGGGTTGTATGAGTTTTTTAAGGAATCGCCACACTGTTCTCCATAGTGGCTGTACTAGTTTGCATTCCCACCAACAGTATAAGAGAGTTCCTTTTCCTCCGCACTCTCTCCAGCATTTATTGTTTGTAGACTTTTTGATAGAAGCCATTCTGACTGGCGTGAGATGGTACCTCATTGTGGTTTGATTTGCATTTCTCTGATAATGAGTGATGTTGAGCATCTTTTCATGTGTTTGTTAGCCATCTGTATGTCTTCTTTGGAGAAATGTCTGTTTAGTTCTTTGGTCCATTTTTTTGATTGGGTAGTTTATTTTTCTGGAATTGAGCTGCAGGATCTGCTTATATATTTGGGGGATTAATTCTTTGTCAGTTGCTTCATTTGCTATTATTTTCTCCCATTCTGAAGGCTGTCTTTTCATCTTGCTTATAGTTTCCTTCAATGTGCAAAAGCTTTGAAGTTTCATTAGGTCCTATTTGTTTATTTTTTTATTTTACTTCCATTATTTTGGGAGGTAGGTCATAGAGGATCCTGCTGTGATTTACATCATAGAGTGTTTTGCCTATGTTTTCCTCTAGGAGTTTTATAGTTTCTGGTCTTACCTTTAGATCTTTAATCCATTTTGAGTTTATTTTAGTGTATGGTGTTAGAAAGTGTTCTAGTTTCATTCTTTTAGAAGTGGTTGACCAGTTTTCCCAGCACTACCTGTTAAAGAGATTGTATTTTCTCCATTTATATTCTTGCCTCTTTTGTCAAAGATAAGGTGTCCATAGGTGCGTAGATTTATCTCTGGGCTTTCTATTTTGTTCATTGATCTATATTTCTGTCTTTGTGCCAGTACCATTCTGTCTTGATGACTGTAGCTTTGTAGTATAGTGTGAAGTCAGGCAGGTGGAATCCTCCAGTTCCATTCTTCTTTCTCAAGTTTGCTTTGGCTATTCAAGGTTTTTTTATTTCCATAAAATTGTGAAATTATTTGTTCTAGTTCTCTGAAAAATACCATTGGTAGCTTGATAGGGATTGCATTGAATCTATAGATTGCTTTGGGTAGAATACTCATTTTCACCATATTGATTCTTCTGATCCATGAACATGGTGTATTTCTCAATCTAGTTGTGTCCTCTTTGATTTTTTTTTTCACCAGTGTTTTATAGTTTTCTATATATAAATCTTTGGTTTCTTTAGGTAGATTTATTCCTAAGTATTTTATTATTTTTGTTGCAATGGTGAATGGAATTGTTTCCTTAATTTTTCTTTCTGTTTTCTCATTGTTAGTGTTTAGGGATGCAATGGATTTCTGTGTGTTAATTTTATATCCTGCAACTTTACAATGTTCATTGATTAGCTCTAGTAATTTTCTGATGGAGTATTTAGGGTTTTCTATGTAGAGGACCATGTCATCTGCAAACAGTGAGAGTCTTAATTCTTCTTTTCCAATCTGGATTCCTTTTATTTCTTTTTCTTCTCTGATGGCTGTGGCTAGAACTTCCAAAACTATGTTGAATAGTAGTGGCAAGAGTGGGCACTCTTGTCTTGTTCCTGCTTTTAGGGGAAATGCTTTCAGTTTTTCACCATTGAGGATAATGTTTGCCGTGGGTTTGTCATATATAGCTTGTATTATGTTGAGGTATGTCCCTTCTATTCCTGCTTTCTGGAGAGTTTTTATCATAAATGGATGTTGAATTTTGTCAAAGGCTTTCTCTGCATCTATTGAGATAATCATATGGTTTTTATCTTTCAATTTGTTAATGTGGTGTACTACATTGGTTGATTTGCATATATTAAAGAATCCTTGCATCTCTGGGATAAAGCCCACTTGGTCACGATGTATGATCTTTTTAATATGTTGTTGGATTTTGTTTGCTAGGATTTCGTTAAGGATTTTTGCATCTATGTTCATCAGTGATATTGGCCTGTAGTTCTCTTTTTTTGTGGCGTCTTCATCTCGTTTTGGTATTAGGGTGATGGTGGCCTCATAGAATGAGTTTGGAAGTTTACCTCCCTCTGCAATTTTCTGGAAGAGTTTGAGTAGGATAGGTGTTAGCTCTTCTCTAGATTTTGGTAGAATTCAGCTGTGAAGCCATCTTGTCCTTGGCTTTTGTTTGTTGGAAGATTTCTTATTATGGTTTCGATTTCCATGCTTGTGATGGGTCTGTTAAAATTTACTATTTCTTCCTGGTTCAGTTTTGGAAAGTTATACTTTTCTAAGAATTTTTCAATTTCTTCCAAGCTGTCCATTTTATTGGCCTATAGTTGCTGATAGTAGTCTCTTATGATCCTTTGTATTTCTCTGTTGTCTATTGTGACTTCTCCATTTTCATTTCTAATTTTGTTGATCCGATTCTTCTCCCTTTGTTTCTTGAAGTCTGGCTAATGGTTTGTCCATTTTATTTATCTTCTCAAAGAACCAGCTTTTAGTTTTGTTGATTTTTGCTATGGTCCCCTTTGTTTATTTTTCATTTATTTCTGCCCTAATTTTTATGATTTCTTTCCTTCTACTAACCCTGGGGTTCTTCATTTCTTCCTTTTCTAGTTGGGGGTTCTTCATTTCTTCCTTTTCTAGTTGCTTCAGGTTTAGAGTTAGGTTATTAATTTGACTTTTCTCTTGTTTTTTGAAGCAAGCTTGTATTGCTATGAACCTTCCCCTTATCACTGCTTTTACTGAGTCCCATAAGTTTTGGGGTTGTTGTGTTTTCGTTTTCATTCATTTCTATGTGTATTTTGATTTATTCTATGATTTGTTGGTTATTCAGAAGCATACTATTTAGCCTCCATATGTTTGTATTTTTAATAGGATTTTTCCTATAGTTGATCTAATCTTACCGCATTGTGATCAGAAAAGATGCTTGGAATGATTTCATTTTTTTTGAATTTACCAAGGCTAGATTTATGGCCCAGGACATGATCTATCCTGGAGAAGATTCCGTGTGCACTTGAGAAAAAGGTGAAATTCATTGTTTTGGGGTGAAATGTCCTATAGATATCAATTAGATCTAACTGGTCCTTTGTATCATTTAAAGTTTGTGTTTCCTTTCTAATTTTCTGTTTAGTTGATCTATCCATAGGTGTGAGTGGGGTATTAAGGTCCCCCACTATTACTGTGTTACTGTTAAGTTCCCCTTTCATAGTTGTTAGCATTTGGGTTACATATTGTGTTGCTCCTATGTTGGGTGTATATATATTTATAATTGTTATATCTTCTTCTTGGATTGACCCTTTGCTCATTATGTAGTGTCGCTCTTTGTCTCTTTTCATAGCCTTTATTTCAAAGTCTATTTTATCTAATACGAGTATTGCTACTCCTGCTTTCTTTTGGTCTCCATTTGCCTGAAATATCTTTTTATAGCTCTTCACTTTCAGTCTGCATGTGTCCCTTGTTTTGCGGTGGGTCTCTTGTAGACAGCATATATAAGACTCTTGTTTTTGTATCCTTTCAGCCAGTCACTTACTTTTGGTTGGGGCATTCGACCCATTTACATTTAAGGTAATTATTGAAAAGTATGATCCCATTGCCATTTACTTTGTGGCTTTGATTTCGAGTTTATACACCTTTTCTGTGTTTCCTGTCTAGAGAAGATCCTTTAGCATTTGTTGAAGAGCTGGTTTGGTGGTGTTGAATTCTCTCAGCTTTTGCTTGTCTGTAAAGCTTTTGATTTCTCCTTCATATTTGAGTGAGACCCTTTCTGGGTACAGTAATCTGGTTTGTAGGTTTTCCTCTTTCTTCATTTTAAGTATGTCCTGTCATATTTCAATATTTCTATTGAAAGATCAGCTGTTTTCCTTATGGGAATCCTCTTGTGTGTTATTTGTTGTTTTTCTCTTGCTGTTTTTAATATTTGTTCTTTGTGTTTGATCTTCGTTAATTTGATTAAAATGTGTCTTGGGGTGTTTTCCCTTTGGTTTATCCTGTTTGGGACTCTCTGGGTTTCTTGGACTTGGGTGGCTATTTCCTTCCCAATTTTAGGGAAGTTTTCAAATATCATCTGCTTGAGTATTTTCTCATGGCCTTTCTTTCGGTCTAAGCCATTCAGGTTCAGTTTCTCAGGTACTCCACAGAGGCAGAGACTCGTTTGGGCCTGTGTTTTATGCCCTTCCCAGGTCCAAGCAGCTCAGGCGACCAGGTGCTTGGCAAGCGCACTCTCCCCAGGTGGGGTGGTGCATCTTATTTCCTCCCCCATCTCAGCCATTCAGTTTTCTGGGTGTGCAGCGGGAGTTCCCTCTCAGGTGTGCTGTTTGTCTCCTCTGGGGAGCTCATCTCTGGCTATGACCCTTCTGGCAGATGTCAACTGTCCAGTATCCCAGGAAGATTTGGTTAGCAACTGGGGTTCTACTCACAGCTTGGTGGAGGATGCAGTCTCTGGGGCCAAGATAGCCCCTTTCCCTCCAGCTCTTTCCGACACCCGCCTGCCTCTCTGCCTCTGGCAGGGGATGGGCCAGTCCACAGCCGTCTAGCTCTCCTCTGGTGTTCTTTCAATCCTTTGTTCTGTGAGCAGTCCTGGTTGTGCTTTAGAGCTTTTTGCAGGGAAGTTCTCTCTTTCTCTCTCTCTCTCTTTTTTTTTTTTTTTTCTCTCTGGCTTTCCTACAGTTTGGGTTGCTATCTCACGTTAGCTCCCTCATATTGTCCTCAGGGCATTCAGGCCTGGTCTTTACCCTAAGCAATGCAGCCCGCACCTCCTTGTTCAACCCCCTCTTGCTGGTGGCGGACATGGGCGTCTTGGCTATTTCTCCACTGAGAGTTGTAGTTAGGCGCATAATCTGTAGGTTTTATTTATTTATTTTTTCCTCCCAGTTATGTTTCGTTCTAAGATTCCAAAACTCCCCACAGACCCGCTGGTGAGATGATTTCCTGGTGTTTGGAGACTTCTGCTTTTTCGTGACTCCCTCCCTGGGATAGGTCTCCATCCCTAACTCTTTTGTCTCTCTTTTTATCTTTTATATTTTATCCTACCTCTTTCAAAGACAATGTGCTGCCTTTCTGGCTGCCTGGTGTCCTCCACCAGCATTCAGAAGTTGTTTTGTTGAATTTGCTCAGTGTTCAAATAATCTTTTGGTGAATTTGTGGGGGAGAAAGTGGTATCCCATCCTATTCCTCTGCCATCTTAGGACCGCCGCCTGTAATTGATTTTTATATATTGTTATTTTATTTTGCAGTCATGCTGAAGTTGTTTATTAGCTCCAATAGTATGAGTTTGTGCATGCGTGTGTGTATATCCTTAAGATTTTCCTTATTAAGCGTTGTGTCATCTGCAAATAGTTTTACTTCTTCTTTTCGCCAAACTGGATGTCTTTATCTCCTTTTCTTGCCAAACTGCCAGGCTAGAACTTATAATACAATGTTGAGTAAAGGTGGAGAAGGCAGAAATACTTGTCTTATTCCTAATCTTAGTCCATGGGATTGCAAAAGTCAGACACGACTGAGCAACTACAATAATTCCCAACCTTTGAGGCAAAAGTATCAGTCTTTCACCATTGCATATTAAATAGTATGTATTTCATCCTTAGATGCTCTTTATCAGATTAAGGAACTTCTTTTTTATTCAGAATGTCCTAAGATTTTTAACATGATAGAATGCAAGATACTGCCAAAGTTTTTCTTTATGTATTGAAATAATCATGTAGCTATTGTCCTGTATTCTATTAATATGGTAAATTAAATTTTTACAACTTTTTTTGGAAATAAATGACATAAAATAAATAAATGTGTGATTTTGGGTGCACAATGTGAGAAATATATATATATACACACACACATAAATATAGGAACAAATACCACAATAAAGTTAGTTAATGCAACCATTACCTCACAGAGTTACCAATATTTTTGTGTGTGGTGAGAAAACAGTGTTTACTATCTCAGCAACTTCCAAGTGTAAAATATATTGTTTTCAACTATAGTAAATATGCTGTACATTAGGTCCCCAGGACTCATTTGTCTTAGAATAGAAACTGTGTGCCCTTTGATCAAGATCTTTTCATTTTCCCCAATCCCAACCTCAGACAATCACCAACCTACTCTGTTTCTATGAATTCTGCTTTTTCTTAACTTTCCTCGTGTAAGGGAGAGTTTCCAGTACTTGTCTTTCTCTGTTTTACTTATTTGACTTAACATAATGTCCTCAAGTATTACCCATGCTATTGTAAAGTGTAGGATTTACTTTTTTTTCTTTTTGATGGCTGAATAACATAACACACCTATATTATGTATAATTTATATTATGTACAATTTTTTTTCTTTACTGATTCATATGTAGATACACACTAAGGATGTTTCAGTGTTTTGGCTATTGTGAATAATGCTGCCAGTGAACACAATAGTGCAGATATCTTCAAGATAATAATTTCTATAATATATACTCAGAAGTCCAAAAGTGGAATTCCTGGATCATATGGTACTTCTGTAATTTGATATTTTGTGGACTCTCCATACTGTTTTCTATAGTGGCAGTAGAAATTTACATTCCTGTCAACACTTCTCTCCTTATCCTAGTCAGCACTTGTTACCTTTTGTCTTTTTCATAATAGATATTATAACAGCTGTGAGGTGATATCTTGTGATTTTGATTCCTGTTTTTCTGAAGATTTGTAATGTTGAGCAACTTTCATGTACCTGTTAGCAATTTGTATGTCCTCTTTGGAAAATATCTATTTAGATCCTTTGCCCAATTTTTAATCACAATATCTGTGAGTTTGTTGCTGAATTTTATGATTTCTTTATATATTTTGGCTATCAGATATATGATATTCAAATATTTTCTCCCTTTCCAAAGTTTTCATTTTTATTTTGTTGACTATTTCCTTTGCTACTCAGAAGTGCCTTAGTTTGATGCTGTCTCTCTTGCTTACTTTCCTTTTGCTGCTTGTGATTTTGGTGTCAAATACATAAAGTCATTCTCAGGACTATGTCAGGAGCCTTTCCCCTATGTTTTGCCAGAATTCCCAGCCTACAGGCTGCTTAGGGGATTTTACACTTGTCTTCTTGTGAACCAATTTCTTTAAAATATCTGTTGCTGTATAAATTCTGCTCTCTAGAAAATCATGACTAATGACTAACACAGATTTCGATACTGAGAATGATGTTAGATTAATAAAATCTTATGGATGAGTTTTATGAGTTGCTTCTTGGATTTCTGGAATTGATTCTCTAATCTGATGATATTTATTATTTTTTAAATAATATTTCTAAATTTATTTATTTTCAATAAGATTTCCATACTTCACAATCTGTATTCAGCAGACAAAATTCACTATTGTTATATTTTCTCTGGGATTTCTTAATGAGTAATTTGTAATGTGAGAGTCATTAATTTTATTTTATTAGTTATTATTATTATCATTATTTAATTGGAGGATAACTGCTTTATAATATTGTGTTTGTTTCTGCCAAACAACAACACAAACTAATCATTAGTGTATATATATTCTCTTCCTCAGCAGCCTCCCTCCCACTGCCCCCATCCACCCCTCTAGCTTACCACAGAGCTCCAGGCTGAGCTCCCTATGTTATGTAGCAGTTTCCCACTGCTATTTTTTTTACACAAAATATTGTATATATGTCAAAGATACTTTCTCAATTCATCCCATTCTCTCCTTCCCCTGCTATATCCATGAGTTCATTCTCTATATCTGCATCTATTCCTGCCTTGCAAGAGGCTCATCAGTACCATTTTTTCTGGATTGCACGTATATGCACTAATATACAATACTTCATTGTTTCTTTCTGACTTAACTTCACTTTATATAATAGGCTCTAGGTTCATCCACCCCACTAGACTCAAAGTTTTTTCTTATGTATGGCTGAGTGATGTTCTTGTTGTGCAGTTGCTAAGTCATGTTCGACTCTTTGTGACATAATGAACTGTAGCATGTCAGGCTTCCCTGTCCTTCAATAGCTCCCAGAATTTGCTCAAGTTCATATCCATTGAGTGATGATGGCACCCAACCATCTCATCCTCTGCCTCCCCCTTCTCCTCCTGTGCTCAATCTTTCCCAACATCAGGGTCTTTTCCAATGAGTCAGCTCTTCGCATCAGTTGGCCATAGTATTGGAGCTTCAGCATCAGTATCAGTCCTTCTGATGAATGTTCAGAGTTGATTTCCTTTAAGGCTGACTGGTTTGATCTCCTTACAGTTCAAGGGACTCTCAAGAGTCTTACCCAACAGCCACAATTCAAAAGCATCAATTCTTTGGAGCTCAGCCTTCTTTATGGTCCAACTCACATATCGTACATGATCAATGGAAAAACCATAGATAGAGTAAATATATTAATTAAATGTTTGAATTTATTAAATTAATTAATATTATTATTAAAGTGTACTTATTATCAATTAATTAAAAGGTATTGTGTGTGTTAGTCACTCAGTAGTGTCTGATTCTGCTACCCCATGGACTGTAGCCCACCATACTCCTCTGTCCATAAGAGTCACTAGGCAAGAATACTGGAGTGGGTTGCCATTTCCTTCTCTAGGGGATATTCCCAACCCAGGTATCCAGCCTGGGTCTCCTTCATTGCAGGCAGATTCTTTACTGTCTGAGCCACCAAGTGTACAAAAGCTATGCTTTTCTAACATTTTTGAGTAACAAAAATAATAACAAATGCATTCCACTAAATAGTATCCTTGAACACTAAACCAGTGTGCAGTAGTCTGTAAATTTGTGTGTTAGGATTGGCGAAGGGGAAGAGAGTGAGGGAAGATTTTGAAGGGAAATATCTGTTTCATGGGAATAAGTTCTATAAATGGCATTTCATGTTTGCAGTTGCATTAAATGAGTTTTATTCAAATAAAAATATGAGAGATTTCAGAAATAGTGGAGTGAGAAATTTGAAAATTAGTTCCTCAACAAGATCAATGAATGCACTGACAAAAGTAATGAAAATCAACATATTATTTTAGAGTTCTGAAAATTTGCCATAAGTTGCAAAAATCTAGGCATTTTATTCAATTATACTATATTATTAATTAAGGTAATGTTTTCTCCCAGTAGAACTGAGGCAGCATGTAGATGATCACTCCGTCCTGAGGTTTGCAATTTAAGTTCATTCCCTGTGGAGGGAAATTCCAAAATATCAATAGTAGGATAAGAGATACGAGACTACGTATTTCTCATTCTCAAAATCAAGGAGACCTTCCCAACTAGAAAGCTCCTTGGAGGTAAAAGAGGGAGTGATGCTAAGCTACCTATAGACCTCGTCACTGAAATCCATGATGGCTGAGAGTTGCACATACATGGGAAGATCCTGAAATATAGCAAATATGGACTCAGAACCAGGCAAAGCAGAACGATTGGCCAAAGGAAACCTGGAAGAAATGTGCCATAAAAGTGATTCAAACTACCATGAGGGAATGACTTTCTTAGTCCACCAGTGTGTCAACTCACATGTACCATACACTTTTTCCTCCCAATAAATGCTTTACTTGTTTCACTACTTTCCTTCTTTGTGGGGATTCTTCTCTTCAAAGTTGAGGGGCCAGGCCCTTGTCACAGACCACTGGCCTAGTAGTTAGGATTCAGCACTCTCACTGCTGTGACCTGAACTTCAGTCTCTGGCCAGGAAATGAAACCCTGTTTCAAGCTGCTGCAGACTGAAGTTGCCTGAGATCAAAACCATCAATGATGAGATAATGGGTCTTTCAAAATTGCTTCCTATAACTTCATTTTTATACTTTAATCACTACTTTCTAAATTACAGCATATTTGCTGACAAAGCAATAAAATAAATTTGGTTTTAGTTTCTTTCAAGTTATCATAAAATTTAACTGCTTTTGTAAGGTGTTGAAAATAACGTGCTTTGTGGTTCTATTTTATCCACATGATAATTGTATAGAGGTCATTCCATTCCATTCATACATTGCCTTGTATCAAATCACCAATCATGAGGGGCAAGATTTCAGATTTTGAGTACCTTTGGAATAAAACTTTATATTTGGTTATTTGAAATATTTGTGTGTGATCCTTATTCTTTTTTTCCTGTGGTTTTATAATATTTTATGATGCTTGTCTTTCTGTTGAAAACTATAGTCACATATCTCTTCAAGGTCTCAAATGCCTCAGTAGTAAGCTTAGTTTTCTTCTTTATTTGTATCTGAATTTTGCATGATTTTCCCCTCTGATTACTTTAGTTTATACAAGGCCATACAGTAAGAACATAATAAAAAATGTACATGCATTGCATTATATTTTAAAATTACCTCTGGTAGTCTAATCAGAGACTTCTACTTCTGATTAACGTGGAGCAAAAGCGATAGGATATATTTTGTAACTTAAACAGAAACACAGATACAATACACAGAAGACGACTTACATTAAATTTTACTTCAGTCATTAAAAGACAGTGATTCCAGAGAGTTGGGAGAAAAATGACATAAACCCTGTAATCACCTAGTATCCCACTTTAAGAAAATTTCTAAACTATGGCTCAGGGGAAGGGAACCAGTGAGAATTCTGTTGGACTCATAGTAAGCAGAGGAGAGGGAGTAAAGAGTTCAGTTCAGTTCAGTCGCTCAGTTGTGTCTGACTCTTTGCAACCCCATAGAATGCAGCATGCCAGGCTTCCCTGTCTATCACCAACTCCTGGAACTGGCTCAAACTCATGTCCATTGAGTCAGTGATGCCATCCAGCCATCTCCTCTTCTGTTGTCCCCTTCTCCTCCTGCCTTCAATCTTTCTGAGCATCAGGGACTTTTCTAAAGAGTCAGTTCTTCACATCAAGTGGCCAAATTATTGGAACTTCAGCTTCAACAACAGCACTTCCAATGAATATTCAGGACTGATTTATTTTAGGATTGACTGGTTTGGTCTCCTTGCAGTCTAAGAGACTCGCAAAACTTTTCTCCAACACCACAGTTAAAAACATCAATTCTACAGTGCTCAGCTTAATTTATGGTCCAACTCTCATATCCATACATAACTACTGGAAAAAACATAGCTTTGACGATATGGACCTTTGTCAGTAAAGTGATGTCTCTGCTTTTTAATATGCTGTCTGGGTTAGTCATAGCTTTTATTCCAAGGAGCAGGTGTCTTTTAATTCCATGGCTGCAGTCACCATCTGCATTGATTTTGGAGCCCAAGAAAATAAAGTCTCTCACTTTTTTCATTGGTTCCCCTTCAATTTGCCATGAAGTGGTGGGACTGGATGCCATGATCTTAGTTTTTGAATGTTGAGTTTTAAGCCAGCTTTTTCAGTCTCCTCTTTCACTTTCATCAAGAGGCTCTTCAGTTCCTCTTGGCTTTCTGTTATAAGGGTGGTGTCATCTGCATATTTGAGGTTATTGATATTTCTCCTAGAAATCTTGATTACAGCTTGTGCTTCATCCAGCTCGGCATTTCTCATGATGTACTCTGCATATAAGTTAAATAAGCAGGGTGACAATACAGAGCCTTGACATACTCCTTTCCTAATTTGGAACGAGTCTGTTGTTCGATGTTCAGTTCTAAATGTTGTTTCTTGACTTGCATACAGTTTTTGCAGGAGGCAGGTAAGGTGGTCTGGTATTCCCAACTCTTGAAGAATTTTCAGCAGTTTGTTGTGATCTATACAAAGTTTTTGGCATATTAAATAAAGCAGAAGTAGATACTTTGTTTTGTTTTTCTGGAATTCTCTTGCTTTTTCTATGATCCAACAGATGTTGGCAATTTGATCTCTGGTTCTTCTGACTTTTCTAAATCCAGCTTGAACATCTGGAATTTCTCAGTTCACATACTGTTGGAGCCTAGCTTGGAGAATTTTGAGTATTACTTTGCTAGTATATGAGATGAGTGCAATTGTGCAGTAGTTTGAGCATTCTTTGGCATTGCTTTTCTTTGGGAATGGAATGAAATCTGACCATTTCCAGAGATCTCTTCAAGAAAATTAGAGATTCCAATGGAAAATTTCATACAAAAAAGGGCACAATAAAGGGCAGAAATGGTATGGACCTAGCAGAAGCATAAGATATTATGCAGGTGGCAAGAATACACAGAAGAACTCTACAAAAAAAGATCTTCATGACCCATATAACCATGATGGTGTGATCACTCTCCTTGGGCCAGACATCCTGGAGTGCAAAGTCAAATTGGCCTTAAGAAGCATCACTATGAACAAAGCTAGTGGAGGTGGTGGACTTTCAGCTGAGCTCTTTCAAACCCTAAAAGATGATGCTGTAAAAGTGCTGTACTCAATATGCCAGCAAATTTGGAAAACTCAGCAGTGGCTACAGGACTCGAAAATGTCAGTTTTCATTCCAATCCCATGATAGTAGAGAGAACAAGAGATCTAAATTTTGCAGAATAGTTTAGCAGAGAGGATAGTGTTACCTACAGAGAGAATTCTGGAAATTTACAGATGGTCCCATTTAAAATATTTAGTGCTCAGTGCAGCTGTATGAGACAACTGATCAGCATCAGATAAGGAACTATTTTCTTGTGCTCACAAGGTATAAGACCTGTTTTTGTTCCCACAAGCCACAGAGAAAAAGTGCTTAAGTTACATCTAGAGTAGTGTTTGACCATATATTCGGAAATCATTGCTTAACTGAGTTGGCACATACAGTTTGACCATCGCTATCCATCCCTTGTCAACTTCGCACCCATACACATCTCGTTAAACTCTGTTTAATCTCCAAGTATAATAACAATGCCACACTCCCTCCTAACATAATATAATTGTTCTGTGTACAGCTAAAATGCACTAAATTCTTTCTTTCAAAAAATAACTCAAAGTCCTTGGGTGATGTTCATTCATCTTCTTGATATTTTCTAACCTATATACTATGATGAAAAGTTAATAATACTTAAATTTTATTATGGAATTAATACATCTTATATTAATATATCTTATAAAAGAGAAGTAAATATATTATATGCACAATCACATGCATAAATATAATGAACATAAGGAAGAAATGCTCAGAAAAATTACAGTCCTTATTTTTGTAACTGGTCATGTGGTCATTGCTGTTATTTTAAACTATTATACTTACTTTCATGACTCACTCAGTATTCCCTTTGCCACCATCAACAGCATGACCAACCTATGTTTCTCTACTGGGGAAGGGGACGTGGTCAGCCTTTCTCAATTACTCTACTATGACAGTCACTGAGGAAACATACTGGGCCTTAGTTCAAGTGATCCATGATTCAGCCCTGCCCGCCTTTCCTGACTAATATCCACAGATGAGTTACATTATCCACTTGATTATTAAAATACTGCTCTATTGAATTTACCTTTGGTGAGCGTTCCTATGGGACACAAATATTTTAATAATTGTTTTGCCCGTTAAGATACAATTTTGGACATACCTCTCTTTTCCAGACATTACGATTTTTCAAATCATATTCCTTGCAATTCACTGACCATTCAGCCTATTCACTGGCCAAAGCACATTCAGTTCAGTTCAGTCGCTCAGTAGTGTCTGACTCTTTGCGACCCCATGAATTGCAGCATGCCAGGCTTCCCTGTTCATCACCAACTCCCGGAGTCTAGCCAAACCCATGCCCATCGAGTCAGTGATGCCATCCAACCATCTCATTCTCTGTCGTCCCCTTCTCCTCCTGCCCTCAATCCTTTCCGGCATTAGGGTCTCTTCCAATGAGTCAACTCTTCGCATGAGGTGGCCAAAGTATTGGAGTTTCAGCTTCAACATCAGTCCTTCCAATGAACACCAAGGATTGATCTCTTTTAGGATGGATTGATTGGAGCTCCTTGCAGTGCAAGGGACTCTCAAGAGTCTTCTCCAACACCACAGTTCAAAAGCATCAATTCTGCGGCACTCAGCTTTCTTCACCGTCCAACTCTCACATCCATACATGACCACTGGAAAAACCATAGCCTTGACTAGACGGACTTTGTTGGCAAAGTAATGCCTCTGCTTTAAAATATGCTAAGTTGGCCATAACCTTCCTTCCAAGGAGTAAGCATCTTTTAATTTCATGGCTGCAATCACCATCAGCAGTGATTTTGGAGCCCCCCAAAATAAAGTCTGACACTGTTTCCCCTGTTTCCCCATCTATTTCCCATGAAGTGATGGGACCAGATGCCATGATCTTAGTTTTCTGAACGTTGAGATTTAAGCCAACTTTTTCACTCTCCTCTTTCATTTTCATCAAGAGGCTCTTTAGTTCTTCTTCACTTTCTGCCATAAGGGTGGTGTCATCTGCATATGTTAGGTTATTGATATTTCTCCCGGCAATCTTGATTCCAGCTTGTATTTCTTCCAGCCCAGCGTTTCTCATGATGTACTCTGCATATAAGTTAAATAAGCAGGGTGACAATATACAGCCTTGATGTACTCCTTTTCCTATTTGGAACCAGTCTGTTGTTCCATGTCCAGTTCTAACTGTTGCTTCCTGACCTGCATACAGGTTTCTCAAGAGACAGGTTTGATGGTCTGTTATTCCCATCTCTTTCAGAATTTTCCACAGTTTATTGTGATTCACATAGTCAAAGACTTTGGCATAGTCAATAAAGCAGAAATAGATGTTTTTCTGGAACTCTCTTGCTTTTTCAATGATCCAGCAGATGTTGGCAATTTGTTCTCTGGTCCCTCTGCCTTCTCTAAAACCAGCTTAAACATCTGGAAGTTCACGGTTCACATATTGCTGAAGCCTGACTTGGAGAATCTTAAGCATTACTTTCCTAGCATGTGAGATGAGTGCAATTGTGCGGTAGTTTGAGCATTCTTTGGCATTGCCTTTCTTTGGGATTGGGATGAAAACTGACCTTTTCCAGTCCTGTGGCCACTGCTGAGTTTTCCAAATTTGCTGGCATATCGAGTGCAGCACTTTCACAGCATCATCTTTCAGGATTTGAAATAGCTCAACTAGAATTCCATCACCTCCACTAACCTTGTTCATAGTGATGCTTTCTAAGGCCCACTTGACTTCACATTCCAGAATGTCTGGCTCTAGGTGAGTGATCACACCATTGTGATTATCTGGGTCGTGAAGATCTTTTTTTGTACAGTTCTTCTGTGTATTCTTGCCACCTCTTCTTAATATCTTCTGCTTCTGTTAGGTCCATATCATTTCTGTCCTTTATCGAGCCTATCTTTGCATGAACTGTTCC
Organism: Giraffa tippelskirchi; assembly: GCF_054371585.1. NCBI lineage: Eukaryota > Metazoa > Chordata > Mammalia > Artiodactyla > Giraffidae > Giraffa > Giraffa tippelskirchi. The sequence goes on from NC_137289.1 coordinate 70,196,791, forward strand.
CTTGCTATCTGTAATTTTCTTGAAGAGATCTCTAGTCTTTCCCAATCTGTTGGTTTCCTCTATTTCTTTGCATTGAGCTCTGAGGTAGGCTTTCTTATCTCTCCTTGCTATTCTTTAGAACTCTGCATTCAGATGGGAATATCTATCCCTTTCTCCTTTGCTTTTCACTTCTCTTCTCTTCCCAGCTATCTGTAAGGCCTCCTCAGACAGCCATTTTGCTTTTTTGCATTTCTTTTCCATGGGGACAGTCTTGATCCCTGTCTCCTGTAGAATGTCACGAACCTCTGTCCATAGTTCATCAGGCACTCTATCACATCTAGTCCCTTAAATCTATTTGTCACTTCTACTGTATACTCATAAGGGGTTTGATCTAGGTCATACCTGAATGGACAAGTGGTTTTCCCTACTTTCTTCAATTTAAGTCTGAATTTGGCAGTAAGGAGTTCGTGATCTGAGGCACAGTCTGCTCCCACTCTTGTTTTTGCTGATTGTACAGAGCTTCTCCATCTTTGGCTCCAAAGAATATAATCAATCTGATTTTGGTGTTGACTATATGGTGATGTCCATGTGTAGAGTCTTCTCTTGTGTTGTTGGAAGCGAGTGTTTGTTATGACCAGTTCGTTCTCTTGGCAAAACTCTATTACCCTTTGCCCTGCTTCATTCTGTACTCCAAGGCCAAATTTGCCTGTTACCCCAGCTGTTTCCTGACTTCCTACTTTTGCTTTCCAGTCCCCTATAATGGAAAGGACATCTTTTTTGTGTGTGAGTTCTAAAAGGTCTTGTAGACCTTCATAGAACCGTTCAAATTCAGCTTCTTTGGCGTTACTGGCTGGGGCATAGACTTGGATTGCCGTGATATTGAACGGTTTGCCTTGGAAACGAGCAGAGATCATTCTGTCATTTTCGAGATTGCATCCAAGTACTGCATTTTGGGCTCTTTTGTTGACCATGATGGCTACTCCATTTCTTCTAAGGGATTCTTGCCCACAGTAGTAGATATAATGGTCATCTGAGTTAAATTCACCCATTCCAGTCCATCTTAGTTCGCTGATTCCTAGAATGTCGAAGTTCACTATTGCCATCTCCTGTTTGACCACTTCCAATTTGCCTTCATTCGGGGACCTAACATTCCAGGTTCCTATGCAATATTGCTCTTTACAGCTTCAGACTTTGCTTCTATCACCAGTCACATCCATAGCTGGGTATTATTTTTGCTTTGGCTCCATCCCTTCATTCTTTCTGGAGTTATTTCTCCACTGATCTCCATTAGCATTTTGGGCACCTACTGACCTGGGGAGTTCATCTTTCAGTGTCCTATCTTTTTGCCTTTTCATACTGTTCATGGGGTTCTCAAGGCAAGAATACTGAAGTGGTTTGCCATGCCCTTCTCCAGTGGATCACATTCTGTCAGATCTCTCCACCATTACCTATCCATCTTGGGTGGCCCCACATGGCATGGCTTAGTTTCATTGAGATGGACAAAGCTGTGGTCCGTGTAATCAGATTAGCTAGTTTTCTGTAATTTTAGTGTCAGTGTGTCTCCCCTCTGATGCCCTCTTGCAACACCTAACATCTTCCTTGGGTTTCTATTACCTTGGATGTGGGTATTTCTTCACGGCTGCTTCAGCAAAGTGCAGCCGTTGCTCCTTACCTTGGACAGGGGTTATCTACTCACGACGGCCCCTCCTGACCTTGAATGTGGAGTAACTCCTCTAGGCCCTCCTGTGCCCACGCGGCTGCTGCTCCTTGGGCCTGGGGTAACTCCTCTCGTCTGCCCCTGGCCTTGGGCACAGGCTAGCTCCTCTCGCCTCTGCCCCCGGCCCCTGACCTGACCTAGCTCCTCTTGTCGCCACCCCCAGCCCCGGCCTGGCTTAGCTCCTCTTGGCCGCCGCCCCCGGCCCCCGGCCTGGCCTAGCTCCTCTCGGCCATGCTTCTGCGTGGACCGTCGCAGCCGCACATATACAAAATATGAGTTTTTAAAATAACTGAATATAATTCTACTTGAATTTGGTATTGTCCTTTCAGTATGCTGAAATTTCTAGCTGGAGCAGAGTCTTTTTATTGAAATACCACAAACTTTCTAGGAATGTAATTTCTGTAAAGGAAGAAGAAAAGGGGCATCACACAGACACACATCTTAGATAATGCACCCTGTCACAGCAATAGTTCTTTGGCACAATATATGACAACAGAATTATCTTTGTGCTACCCAATTGAGGGATATGATTTATCCATCTGAGGAACTGTTGTGACAGGCAATACATCCAATGTTGCACGTGTTCTGCATTCAAATACACAGGCTATGTGTTCAAAAGAACTAACTCTATCAATGAAGCTCTGTTGTTGTTTCTGTAAGTGACAGATCTTGAGGTTTTTATTTTATGGCAAATATTACATACTACTATCTCCAATGACTGAAAAGAGTTTGGAATAGCATTAGCTCTGATGGACGCTGTAGGGGAAGAGTCTCAGCTTTCTTAGCTGCAAGCAGCTGAGATTTATAGATCACCTATTTCACTGCCTGAATGATTTTGGATTCCACAAAAATTCTAATATTGGAATATTAGTAAAAGATGAAGCATATCTGACTTAAGATATGATTACAAAAAAGTCTGAAGCATAGGTAAGATTTATTAGAGGCACATATTTATGAATAGACAATTAAATTTCATAGAAAATCTCCTGGAAAGCTACACAATTTTTCTAAATTATTCTATATAACAGTTGATTTTGTGTATTTATATTTTGCCTGTGTTATACTTAGCAGCTTAAATTAACTTCCAAGTTTCAATTGGTCACTTGATCAAATAATCCTGGTGGGTTGATTATAAAAATATATGATATTTTAGAGAAAATATGTTTTAGATTATGTCCTGAGATCCTTATACATTATAAGAGCTGTTTTATTTTTTTAACTTCTAATTAGAGGATAATCACTTACAATATTGTGATAGTTTCTGCCATACATCAGCATGAATTTGCCATAGGTAGACATATGTTCCTTCCCTCTTGAACCTCCCTTTCACCTGCTTCCATATCCCACCAGTCTAGGTTCCTTGCATCATACAGCAAATTCCCCCTAGCTATCTATTTTTCATACGGTAATGTGTATGTCTCAATGCTACTCTCTCAAATCATCCAACTCTCTCCTTCTCCATGGTGTTCAGAACTCTGTTTTTTTATGTCTGCATCCCCTTTGCTGCCCTGCAAGTAGGGTCATCAATACTATCTTTCTAGATTCCATGTATAAGTGTTAATATACAATATTTGTCTTTCTCTTCCTGACTTACTTCTCTTCATAATAGGCTCTAGGTTTATCCATCTCATTAGAACAGACTCAAGTGTATTCCTTTCACTAGCTGAGTAATATTCCATTCAGGTATAAAAAATGAAATGTTTGTAAAATATTTCATTGTGTATATGTACCACAAATTTTGTATCCATTCATCTGTAGATGGACATCTAGGTGACTTCCACATCTTAGCTACTGCAAATAGTGGTGCAATGAATATTGGAGTACATAAGAAATTTTCAATTATGGTTTCCTCAGAGTATATGCCCAGTAGTGGGATTGCTGGGACATATGGTAGATTCATTCCTAATTTTTTAAAGAATAGCCATAATGTTCTCCATAGTGGCTATACCAATTTGCATTCCAACCAACAGTGCAAGAGAGTTACCATTTTTCCAGGATTTGTTTTTAGATATTTTGATGATGGCCATTCAGACTGGTGTGAGATGATACCTAATTACATTTTGATTTGCATTTCTCTAATAATGAGTGGCATTGAGCATCTTTTCATGTGTTTATTAGCCATCTGTATGTCTTCTTAGGAGAAATGTCTGTTTAGGTGTTCTGCCCACTTTTGATTGGGAAGTTTTTTCTGGTATTTATCTGCATAAGCTGTTTGCATATTTTGGAGATCAATCCTTTCTCAGTTGTTTCATTTGATATTATTTTCTCCTATTCTGAGGGTTTCCTTTACATTTTGCTTAAAGTTTCATTCATTGTGCAAAGGCTTTTAAGTTTAACTAGGTCCCATTTGTCTATTCTTTCTTTTATTTCTATTACTTTAGGAGGTGGGTCATAGAAGACCTTGCTGTGATTTATGTCAAAGTGTATACTGCCTATGTTTTCCTCTAGCAGTTTTAAAGCTTCCGGTCTTACATTTAGGTCTTTAATCCATTTTGACCTTGGGTATGGTGTTAAGAAGTCTTCTAATTTCATTCTTTTAATGTAGCTGGCCAGAGTTTTTCCAGCACCGATTATTGAAGAAGCTGGCTTTTCTCCATTGCATATTTTTGGCTTCTTTGTCAAATATAAGGTGCTCAAAGTTTCATGGATTTATCTCCAGGCTTTCTATGTTGTTCGATTAGTCTATATTTCTCTTTTTGTGTCATTATACTGACAGGATGTGGTCCGCTGAAGAAGGGAATGGCAAACCACTTCAGTATTCGTGCCTTGAGAAACCCATGAACAGTATGAAAAAGCAAAAAGATAGGACACTGAAAGATAAACTCCCCAGGTCGGAGGGTGACCAATATGCTACTGGAGATCAGTGGAGAAATAACTCCAGAAAGAATGAAGGGATGGAGCCAAAGCAAAAAAACACACAGTTGTGGATGGGACTGGTGATAGAAGTAAAGTCTGATGCTGTAAAGAGCAATATTGCATAGGAACCTGGAACGCTAGGTCCATGAATCAAGGCAAATTGGAAGTGGCCAAACATGAGATGGCAAGAGTGAACATCGACAATCTAGGAATCAGCAAACTAAGATGGACTGGAATGGTGAATTTAACTCAGATGATCATTATATATACTACTGTGGGCAGTAATCCCTTAGAAGAAATGGAGTAGCCATCAAAGTCAACAAAAGAGTCTGAAATGAAGTACTTGGATGCAATCTCAAAAACGACAGAATGATCTCTGTTCGTTTCCAAGTCAAACCATTCAATATCACGGTAATCCAAATGTATGCCCCAACCAATAATGCTGAAGAAGCTGAAGTTGAATGGTTCTATGAAAACCTACAAGACCTTCTAGAACTAACACCCCCAAAATATGTCCTTTTCATTATAGGGGACTGGAAGGGAAAAGTAGGAAGTCAAGAAACACCTGGTGTAACAGGCAAATTTGGCCTTGGAGTACAGAATGAAGCAGGGCAAAGGCTAATAAAGTTCTGCCAAGAGAACACACTGGTCATAGCAAACACCCTCTTCCAATAACACAAGAGAAGACTCTACATGTGTACACCATCAGATGGTCAACACCGAAATCAGATCGATTATATTCTTTTCAGGCAAAGATGGAGAAGCTCAGCAGTCATCAAAAACAAGACCGGGAGATGACTGTGGCTCAGATCATGAACTCCTTATTGCCAAATTCAGATTAAAACCGACAGAAGTGGAGAAAACCACTAGACAATTAAGGTATGACCTAAATCAAATCCCTATGACTATACAGTGAAAGTGAAAAATAGATTTAAGGGACTCTATCTGATAGGCAGAGTGCCTGATGAATTATGGATGGAGGCTTAGGACGTTGTACAGGAGACAGGAATCAAGACCATCCCCAATAAAAAGAAATGCAAAAGAGCAAAATGGCTGTCTTAGGAGGCCTTACAAATTTACAAATAGCTGGGAAAAGAAGAAAAATGAAAAGCAAAGGAGAAAAGGAAAGATATACCCATTTGAATGCAGAGTTCCAAAGAATAGCAAGGAGAGATAAGAAAGCCTTCTTCAGCCATGAATGTAAAGAAATAGAGGAAATCAATAGATTGAGAAAGACTAGAGATCACCTCAAGAAAATTAGAGATACCAAGGGACATATCATGCAAGTTCAGTTCAGTTCAAGTCAGTAGCTCAGTCACGTCTGACTCTTTGCGAACCCATGAACCATAGCACACCAGGCCTCCCTGCCTATCACCAACTCCCTGAGTCCACCCAAACCCATGTCCATCGAATCAGTGATGCCATCCAGCCATCTCATCCTCTCTTGTCCCCTTCTCCTCCTGCTCTCAATCTTTCCCAGCATCAGGGTCTTTTCCAATGAGTCAGCTCTTCGCATGGGGTGGCCAAAGTATTGGAGTTTCAGCTTCAACATCAGTCCTTCCAGGGAACCCAACCTGGTGCTCCGTGACAGTCTAGAGGGGTAGGATGGGGTGAGGGGAGGGGAGGGAGGCTCCAGAAGGAGGGGTATATGTATAATAATGGCTGATTTGCATTATTGTACAGCAGAAACCAACGCTATTGCAAAGCAATTTTCCTCCAATTAAAAAATAAATAAATAAATTGCCTATTAAAATATGTATCATTATGTGAAGCAGGAAGATCCAGCTACCAGTCTCAAATAAGTATTCCCACTGCATGGAGAACAGCACGAATCAGAACAATATCACCTACCAGAAGTAGAGGCCTATATACCCAAGCCTATTACATCGCATATAGGCCTGGAGTCACCAAGGAGAATTCAATATATACAAGGAACTGGATGGAACCGTGTTTTTCTCACAGAAAAGAGATGCAATGATATTAGCATAAATGGTATAATCCATTCCCATGGACATCAGATCCTTCCCAATAGTCATCAAGATTACACACACCTCTCTCTTGCTATTCACTGCATATATAGGAAAAAAATTATTCTCCTAATAAGTAAGACAAATGATAAGTTCAAGGAGGATGATTAGGCCTCCCTGAAGTATGATTCTCAGCCAGGAACCTCAGGTGCCAGGGTTTAGCCAGCTTAAATAAAAGTTAAAGAGTAAATCTAATGGGCTTATAGGTTTACAGAGCATGGACTTTCTTCAAGTCCATCAGGCAAATTGTTGATGTATTCATAGTAAAGACGTGTTGGTTACAACACAGACTTCACCCTGTTCTGCAAGCAGATAATCAAGGACAATCTAGTTATACATCACTGCCCAGAGTAATGAGCACAGTGACTCCTGTTGTTCTTGAATGACCTGAGCAGTAGCATTAGCTATTTTTGTCATAGTCAAAGAGAGATAGTGTGTCATCTTTTCTAGTGCCTGTAAGCCTATGCCCAGTATTAAAGTGTGGACAGTATTAAAGTGTGGACAGCTAAGTAGAGCTAACTGTCACTTTGCTTCCTAAAGAATGCAATGTGCCACCCTGTGATAGGCCAGCAGAGTGGAGTTACTCTAATCTTTTCTGTGGTTGGCCAAATAGACAATATGCTCCAGAATCCTGAGGCAGTGAGAACCTTCTCCAGGAGAAAGGGATTCCACTACCCATTAATATTTCAATCATTTAGCTGCCAGTCTCCTGACAAAATGGCTAGAGCATTCGTCATAGCCCAAGAATCAATAAGGAGATGTGGGTTCGACCCCTCAATCAGGAAGATCCCCTGGAGAAGGAAGTGGCAACCACTCCAATACTCTTGCCTGAAAAAAATCCCATCGACAGAGGAGCCTGGTGGGCTACAGTCCAATGGATTGCAAAGAGTTGGACATGACTGAGCAACTAAACATAGCAAGCACAAAAATCAATAAAGATTCTCCCTGGTGGCTCAGACAGTAAAGAATTTGCCTTTTGTGCAGGAGACCCAGGCTCAATCCCTGAGTCAGGAAGATCCCATGGAGAAGGAAATGGTTACCTGTCAGGATACACTTAACAGGAGGCTTCTTGTGTGCTGTTTTCAGTCTTGCATGAGTTCTACGTTCCTTAACAGCACCTGAATACAGGTGCCAGAGAGCTGGCAAGCCGGCTTTCAGGGATAATTGAAATTCATGTATCTCATTCGTATGGGAATTGCATATGGTGAACAGCAGCCATTTACAACTCTCCTCCTTTCTGATATTTAAAGTAACTTTTACAACTTCCTCTCTTGAGAATGATTCTAGCCTCTGGCTTTCTAGATGACTTGTTAGATTTTTGATCCCTGCCTCTGCTAAAAAGGGCTATCTTGTAAGAGAGTATATATATGCCCACAATATGTTGAATAAACACCTTTGTTCCATCAGGGCACTTGTCCCCATGTCTTTCCTCATTTTCTCTCTCTCTCTCTCTCTCACTCTCGCTCTCACTCTCTCTCTCGCTCTCTCCCCCCTCTCCGTTTCAGGCTGCTTCCACAGAGCACAGGTGTCCACCGTGTCTTCTTACTTGCCCGTGCTTTCAAGACCTCTTCGAGAGGGTTCCCTGAGACTATGTAGACGGTGCTAGCTCTTTGTCCTAGAGTTATATTGGCATCCTGTGTAAACCAGGGAATATCAGCCTCTATTCTTCCTTCTTTCACTTTCTTATCGGTCGACTCTGTACCCCCAAGTTCCGGTCCACTAAAGGACCACAACAGATACCCACTCCAGTATTCTTGCCTGGAGAATCCCATGGGCAGAGGAGGCTGGCAGGCTATAGTCCATGGGGTCGCAAAAAGTTGAACATGACTGAGCAACTAACACACACACACACACAAAAAGCATGTTGAGTGGGTTGGCTTGCACACTCATCATCACTACTCAAAATTTGGCCTACTGGGAATGCATTTTCACCTAGTCTCATTTGGAGATGGTAATCTGTGGGGTGAATCACCAAGGTGGTCTTGTGAACTACTACAGCTTTCAATTTCACAAAGTGTGTGTGTGTGTGTGTGTGTGTGTGTGTGTGCGTGCGTGCATGCACGCTAGTCACTCAGTCTTGTCTAACTCTTTGCTCTTTGCAACTCCATTGCCTGTAGCCCACCAGGCTCCTCTGTCCGTGGTATTCTCTAGACATGAATACTGGAATGGGTTGTCGTTTAACCCAGGTCTCTTGTATTGCAGGCAGATTCTTTACCATCTGAGCCACTGGGGAAGCCCTTCAATTTCCGAAAGCAATAGGTAAATCAGGTCATATCTTCAACTAGATTCTAGTCAAATAATGGCCTCCAGTTGGCTAGGGGAGGAACCAGGGCATTATTTACTGGACACTCTGTTCCCTCTGGCAGAGCAGCCACCTGCTCATGTAGTTCATTAATACCTTGGGGTCCAAACCTGGCTCAATCTTGGATATACCATTTCCATTTGATTATCAAACTCTGCTGGGTTTACACAATTTTATTAGCAATATTGGTGAGAAGTCAAGTAAGGATCTATATCTCATGTTTCAGAGTCACATAAGATGACGGGGCAATGAGATATTCTGTGTCCACTAGGGCCTAATAGTAAATGAAAGGCTGTCCTTCAGAGGGAATATATTGGGCAGTATCTCCAGGGAACTCTATTCTCAGAATCCAAGAATCCTGTGTACCTCAGTGGTGATTTCCTGTCAGCAGACTTCAATCAGTCTGTATGGGGAGAGGTAAACACCTGCAGTTCTTCAGTGGGACCTGAAATGAACGTATCATCTATAGAGTATATATCCGAGATCTATAGCAAGACTCGGGATTATTGTAAATCAAGTCACAAACATTGATGACAGATAGGTGAAGAGTTGCCCTCCCAGAGAGAGGACAATGAAAGTGTATTGCAGGCAATTCCATGTAAATGCAAATTGATTTTGATCTTCCTCTACGGGGAAATTGATGAAAAAGACATGGGCCAACTCTATAACAGCATACTAATTTCAGGTACATGCTACTAACTTTTCCTTAACGGTGATGATGTCTGGCAGAGCAAGGGCCAGGATTAAAATCTTTGCATTCAGCCTGTGTTGGTCTATAGTTAGCCATGATTCCCTTTTTGATCAGCCAAACTGAGCTTTTAAACTGCGAAGAAGACATACAAAGCACTCTTACTTGCATGGGGTCTTGGATTTAAAAGATAATGTCCTTTTCTCTTCAGCCAGTGATACAGTATGGATTTCACTGGATCATGCTTCAGGGCTAAAGCAATTCTGGTAGGGAGAAAGGGCATGAAAACAGGAGGGTAGCAAGCTCCCAGTTTTGCCTCAGATATTGCCCTGGGGGAGTGAATATTCCGGAGGTAGAAGTGTTTTTCAATGCCACAAGACGTCAGAAAGTCAATACTTTAATGCATGCAGCGGTAAGAACCATAATCACTGGTGTCCCAAATGATCCAAAGGGCCACACTCACATACACATGCTATTTGTTTTTCATGAACTACTCCACCTACCCCAAAACCACCCAAGGCCGCCATTTGACTGTTATCCTTGGAGACGCTTGGGATAATAGTCACCTAAGTATGTCTCAAATAGCCCCATAAATGCTATGGCCCCTCATGTTTCCTTCCACTTTCACAAGGCAGAGGATCCCTAGTTCCCTGTGGGGACCTGGAGACCTTGATACCACTCCCGATTGCTCTTCTTAAAAAGGGTAAGATTGGGATAGAGATGGGATAGTTCATGCTCTTTATCTGAATCTGGTTCCTAATATTAATCAGAACATCATCTTCCTCATATTCTAGCTGGGTTGGTGGTGGTGGTGGGGGAGGCTGCAGCTCTAGTAACACCATGCTTTTCATCCTGCTCTTCAATAGTCTCTGCAAGCATTTTCAATTCTAATTTATGGGGCCCCTCTTCTGCTTTATATCCTTGAGGAAGATCTTTGGTGGAGATTCTCTCCATTTCAGTCTTACAATTCCTTGTTTTATGAGCCACAACCACAATTGCACATCGTCTGGGCTTCCCTGGTAGCTCAGCTGGTAAAGAATCAAGCTGTGATGCAGGAGACCATAGTTCATTTCCTGGGTCAGGAAGATCCCTTGGAGAAAGGATAAGCTAACCACTCCAGTATTCTTGGGCTTTCCTGGTGGCTCAGATGGTAAAGAATTTGCCTGCAATGTGGGAAACCTGGTTTGATCCCTGGGTTGTGAAGATCCCATGGAGGAAGGCATGGCAACCCACTTCAGTATTGGGCTTCTCTGGTGGCTCAGGTGGTAAAGAATCTACCTGCAATGTGGGAGACATGGGTTCTATCCCTGGGTGCAGAAGATCTCCTGGAGAAGGGAACGGCTACCCACTCCAGTATTCTGGCCTGGGGAATTCCACAGACAGAGGAGCCTGGCAGGCTACAGTTCATGGGATTACAATGAGTCAGACATGACTGAGTGACTTTCACTTTCACTTTGGGCCCTATAAACTTTGTTTTCCCTCCTTTTGGCCTTTGGAAGTAGGAAGTGGCATTCTGTTTGCGTCTTTGCCCCTCAAGTCTCTTATCTATAGCTATGAAGATTATCATCTTGCCAAGCACTCACCCCTACATGCACAAATGGGATGTTGTGGTTCACCTTCTCTATCACCTCACTCACAACATCCCATAAAACAGTAGAAAAGACAGAGCACTCTTACATTGTGGGATACCCTGACTTATGAAGACCTTTAAGACTCTGAAGGGAAGAACAGTTACATCTATGTCCTGGTGAAAGTAGAGTCATAGAGCCAGAAGTCAACAGGCTTTATCTTAAGAGTCATAATGGCTTCCTGGACCATTGTCCAGGGTTCTTGCTTTGAGGAGAATCTCCTACTATTGGGCACACAGTTCTCTGACTTCCAGTCACCCAAACCAACAGTGGCATCAGTTTATCTCAGTCCTGGTCCTGTTTCCTGTTGGTCATCTTGCTCAATGCCAGGGGAATATACACACACACACACACACACACACACACACACACACACACACACACACACAGTAGTTGCAGATCGGTAGGCAATTTCCCCAAACTACACCACTCTACTTGGAATATTCGTATCTGAAAGACCCACTCAGCAAACAGCACACCAACCAGGTGGTATGAGGCTCTCTTGGATTCAACACATATCTCTTCTTTAATTTCCTTATCTCACCCTCAGAGGGGGAGCTCTTATCCACTGGCTTGTTTCCTAGAAATATCATCTGTAATTCAGTATTTTATGAAAACAGATCTTACCTGCAGGCAGTCTCACTTATTGGAGCTCCTTCCTAGGAGCTTTCCAATCCTTACTCCTTTCAGTCTGCATACCTGGAGATACTAACAGTTTGGGCAAATGGTCTACAAGAACAAAGTAGCCAGCAGTCAAAGAACTGTCATTCTTTTTCTTTTTGGGTCCCACTTCCTGTGTCTCCACCTTGACCCATTAGCTCAATTCATCCCCTGTTTACTAAGATTCATTAATGATTAAATGTTGGCGGATGCACTGAAGCTGCAGGACCAGAGGATGCTCCCTGCCAAAGCCTTATCTGAGGGGGCAAAGAGAAAATGGTGAGCGTCCTGGGGAGCCTGGCAGTGGTGCTTCTGGACGAGGAGACCACAAGGATGGACCCCGAGGGGCAGCTGCAGATGTGGCAGGCAATCCAGGCCATTGTTAAAAACACAGAGAGGGGCGCCCTGCTGACCACCCACTACATGACCGAGGCCAAGGCAATGTGCGACCACATGGCTATCATAGTGTCTGGAAGGCTGAGGTGTATCGGTTCCGTTCAGCATCTGAAAAACAAATTTGGTAAAGACTATTTACTGGAGGTGAAAGTAAAGGCGCTCACCCAGGTGGAGCCTCTGCACACAGAGATTCTCAAGCTTTTCCCCCAGGATGCTTGGCAAGAAAGCTATTCATTCATGATGGCATATAAATTACCCATGGAGGATGTTCACCCTCTGTCTCAGGCCTTTTCTAAATTAGAAGCAATCCTTCGACCTGGAAGAATACAGCCTTTCTCAGGCCACCTTGGAACAGGTATTCTTAGAACTCTCCCAAGAGCAGGAACAGGGGCATTTTGATGATGAAGTTGATACGACAGTCAGATGGAAACTTCTGCAGCAGGAAGAGTCTTAAGACGCTGAACCTCCTCGTGTCAGATGTTAGCTCTCATTGCATCCTCAGTTTCCATAATTCTAGAAGAATCTTTCATATTACTGAAGTTAACAGAATATTCAGAAGTTTAAACATTCAATAATGGTTAAGTTTTTAAGATTTTTTTTGATATGGACCATTTTTAAAGATTTTATTGAATTTGTTACAGTATCGCTTCTGTTTTATGTTTGGGTTTTTTGGTCGTGTGTCACATGGGATATCTGCTCCCCGACCAGGGATGGAATCCACACTAACTCTATTGGAAGGTTAAGTGTTAACCACTGGATCACTAGAGAAACCCCATGATTAAGGTTTTAGATGGTTTTTTAAATTTTAGAATGGAGAGAAGAGGCAAAGATAGGGAAATCTAGCAGACAAAATTAATGTAATCAGATGTTATATTAATCACTGATTAGGTCTATTTTGTGTCTAATGTTAATTCAGAAATCACACGATGTTAGACAAGTGCTGTGTTATTCAATAAGGCTGACTGCTCAGCACATGTTACAAATAAAACCTTATAGGCTGTTTAACCCTAGACTTTAAGCGTATCATCTTTTTAAAGAATTATTAACTTAAGTACCAACTTAATGTGACATGGGCTGTTGGAAGATCTAAAAAGTTGATAGATGAAAGGACAACATAACTTTTAGATTTAATCATGTAATCTGATTATAAAATAAATAAGTGTTCATTTCAGGGTGTATAGAAATTTTGTGATTGAAGATAACATAAATCTGTAGTAAAACCACAGTAAACATTTTGGCTGACCTATTTTCAATGTGTTTTTTACAAGTAGTTTTTCGAAGTTGACATCAATGAGCCTATTAATTCTTTATATCTCTCACTTACCATTTCTTGGATGTTTCCCAAGTCATTATAACCCTTCTGTGTTCTGTAAAAGCTTCACGGCATTCCTCTGATGTTCTACCATGTTAGCCTTTTTACTGTTACCTGCCATTCTAGTTCCGTGCACATTTATAAATAAAGCTGTGATGAGCTGCTTTGAAGAAAAAAAAAGATTGCTTGGAGAAATATCAACAACCTCAGAGATGCAGATGATACCATTCTAAGGGGAACTAAAGCAAAAAGGAACTAAAGCACCTCTTCATGAAAGTGAAAGAGAGTGAAAAAGCTGGCTTGAAACTCAACAATCAAAAAACTAAGGTCATAGTATCTGGTCCTATCACTTCATGGCAAATAGATGGGGAAAAAATAGAAAGAGTGGCAGGTTTTATTTTCTTTGGCTCCAAAGTCACTGTGGAAGATGACTGTAGCCCTAAAATTAAAAAACAAACAAACAAAAAAAAAAAACAAAAAAACAAAAAAACTTGCTCTTTGGAAGAAAAGCTATGACAAAACAAGACATCACATTAAAAACCATAGATATCCCTTTTCCATCAAAGATCCATATAGTCAAAGCTATGGTCTTTTCAGTAGTCATGTATGAATATGAGAGTAGGAATATAAAGAAAGCTGAGCACAAAAGAATTGATTTATTTTGACCTGTGATGCTGCAGAAGACTCATGAAAATCCCTGGACAGGAGGGAGGTCAAACCAGAAAATACTCAGGAAACCAGTCCTGAATATTCATTGGAAGGACTGATGCTGAAGTTGAAACTCCAATACTTTGGCCACCTGATGCAAAGAGCTGACTCATTGGAAAAGACCCTGATGCTGGGAAAGAATGAAGGTGGGAAGAGAAGGGGATGACAGAGGATGAGATAGTTGGATGGCATCACCAGCTCGATGGACATGAGTTTGAGTAGGCTCCAGGAGTTGGTGGACAGGGAGGCCTGGCGTGCTGCAGCCCATGTGGTCACAAAGACTCAGACATAACTTAGAAACTGAACTGAACTGAACTGATGATGAAGCTGAAGCTACAATACTTTGGCCACTTGATGTGAAGAGCCAACTCATTTGAAATGACTCCGATGCTGAGAAAGATTGAGGGCAGGAGGAGAAGGAGTCACATCACTGGTTCATTGGACATTCGTTTGAGCAGACTTTGGGAAATAGTGAAGGACAGGGAAGCCTGGCATGCTACAGTCCATGGGGTCACACAGTTGAACATGACTTCATGGCTGAACAACAGCAATGACTGCATAACAATTAAGATCCAAGTTCAAACAATATAATGAATACCAAAATAATCACAATTTAAAGCAAAATATATACCCCTCTTACCAAATGAAATTTTAATGCCACAGATTTATTTTATATCTCTTTAAGTACAGTAGCTTTTTGGAGGACCACAAATCACTGCAACATATATATATATATATATATATATATATGTATATGTATATATATATATATATATATATATATAATCACTTCAGTTCACTCACTCAGTTGTGTCTGACTTTATGACCCCATGAACTGCAGCATGCCAGGCTTCCCTGTCCATCACCAACTCCGAGAGATTGCTCAAACTCCTGTTGATTGAGCCAGTGATGCCATCCAACCATCTCATCCTCTGTCATCCCCTTCTCCTCCTGCCTTCAACCTTTCCTAGGATCAAGATCTTTACTAATGAGTCAGTTCTGCACATCAAGTGACCAAA
This sequence comes from Giraffa tippelskirchi, assembly GCF_054371585.1. Lineage (NCBI taxonomy): Eukaryota > Metazoa > Chordata > Mammalia > Artiodactyla > Giraffidae > Giraffa > Giraffa tippelskirchi. The sequence continues at coordinate 70,212,083 of NC_137289.1, forward strand.
GTATGAGAGCTTCAGCTTCAACATCAGTCCTTCCAGTGAACATTCAGGATTGATTTCCTTTAGGATTGACTGGTTTGCTCTCCTTGGATTCCAAGGGACTCTTAACTGTCTTATCCAACACCATAGTTCAAAAACATCAATTCTTTGACACTCACCTTTCTTTATGGCCCAACTCTCACATTCATATGTGACTACTGGAAAAAAAAATATATATATATATAGCTTTGACTAGACAGACCTTTATTAGCAAAGCAATCTTTCTGATTTTTAATATGCTGTCTAGGTTGGTCATAGCTTTTCTTCCAAGGAGCAAGCATCTGTTAATTTCATGGCTTCAGTCAGTCACTATCTGCAATGGTTTTGGAGCCCAAGAAAATAAAATTTGTCACTGTTTCTATTGTTTCCCCATCTGTTTGCCATGAAGTGATGGGACCGGATGTCATGATCTTAGTTTTTTGAATGTTGTGTCCCACACAAAAATCTGTACATGCGTATTCAAAATGGTCATAATTGGTTAACAATTGGCTCGAAAGATTAAACAAATTGTGGTACATCCATAATATGAAATAATACTCAACAATAAAACCTAACTACAAATCTGTGCAACAGCCTGGATTACTCTTTAGGAAATTAAGCTAAATAAAAATAAATAAATAAATAAACCCCAAATGTTATATATATATTGTGTGTGTGTGTGCGTGTGTGCGCGTGCACTTATTTGCTCAGTCATGTCTGACTCTTTTTGATCCCATTGACTGTAGCCCACCAGGCTCTTCTATGCATCGGATTCTTCAGGCAAGAATACTGCAGTGGCTATTCCCCTTCTCTAGGGGATCTTCCAGACCCTGGGATGGAACCCCAGTCTCCTGCATTGCAGGCAGATTCTCTACCATCTGAGCCATCAGGGAAGCCCATATATTAGATAATGCTATTATATAACATTTTTGAAAGGACAATTTTAGGAGCGACAAGCAGGGTTTCCGAAAGCGTGATACGGCGAGAGAAGGAGAAACAAGACACAAGAATTCAGAGAAAAGCGAGGATCAAGGGACCAACATTGCTCCAAGGTGAAGGTGCTGAAACTGAATCCAAGACAGCTTTATTATGCTTTCAGCTGTGAATGAAAGAATATGCAGGGAGTTAAACTATAACTCATGTGGCCTTCAGGGCCAAAGAACAAAATGATTAACCATTGAGTAATTAGGAAACAGTAATCAATAACAAATCAGTAACTAAGACTAGTATTCTTATCTATAGATTTTCCACCAGATACACAAAATATGTGACTCTGAGACGCCAGTTGAGAAACAGCCTTGGGTCAGTTTTCAAACCCCAGGATCATATCTTGTTTTCAAGATTATGAACCGTTCCCTCTGGACTTGTTCTAAGAGTCTCATGCCTTATAGCAGCCAGTTTATCAATAATTATAAATTTATTTTGCAGCCCTTGCCAGGGCCTGCTTTTCTTTTATTCTTCCTGTCTCCTACAGGAGTGGAAAATGGATTGTGGTTGACAGGAGTTAGAGGCAGAGATGAGAAGGGAGATGACTGTAGTGATGAAGAGTGACAGGAGGGAGGCTTATCTGGAGGTCCAGTGGTTAAGAACCCACCTGCCAATGCAGGGGACATGCATTCGATCCCCGGTCTAGGAAGAGCCTACATTTTGCGAGGCAACTAAGCCCTTGTGCCATAAGCACTGAAGCCTGCACACCTAGAGCTTGTGCTCCACAGCAAGAGAAGCCAATGCAATGAGAAGCTCAAGCACCACAATGAAGAGTAGCCTCCATTTGCTGCAACTAGACAAATACCTCAAACAGCGACGAAGCCCCAGCTCAGCCAAAAATAAATAAATAAAACATTTTTCTAAAGTTAATAGGAGGAATTCTTGTGGTGATGTAAATGTCTGTATCTTAAGTATACGATATTAGTTTCATGATTGCAATTGTATTATAGTATTGCAAGATGTTATTATTGGAGATAATGGGTAGAGGGTACATGAGATCTTGGTACTATTTCTTACAAGTGTATGTGTATCACAGTGTTCCCAAGATAAAATATTTAATTAAATATTATATACATTTTGAATTGAGTAAAATGTCATAACTAATTTGACCAAGAAATATTTTAAAGTTCTAAAGAATTAGATATTTAGAGGATTTAATTTTTCTTTCAGTATTCATTACAATTACAATATTCTTGAGACCAGAACTTCATTTCAAAATTAAAATGTGTTTTCATTGGACATCCTAAAAAATATAGCTTTGATAACTTTTTATTGACATTTATTTATATATTAATTACTCTTGTCATAATCCTTTTCTTTTGTCCATTTCCATTGCCCACTTGTTTATTAACCTGCATTTGTTTTATTTTAATCAATTTTGAATCTTGTTTATTTGGATAGTTGTCCACGATTGACCTATTAACAGTTGCATGGATTTCCATCTCCTTTCAATAGCTAAAAATGTATAGTCTACATCATCATATGTGTTAATCTAATCTCTCTTATCTTTAAGAATATTCATCTCTCTAGATCAGTGGGAGTAGTAAATGGCATCCCACTCCAGTATTCTTGCCTGGAGAATCTTGTGGATGGATGAGCCTGGTGGGCTGCTCTCCATAGGGTTGCACAGTTGGACATGACTGAGGCGACTTAGCATCCATGCATGCATTGGAGAAGGAAATGGCAACCCACTATAGTATTCTTGCCTGGAGAATCCCAGGGACGGAGGAGCCTGGTGGGCTACCATCTACGGGGTCGCACATTGGACACGACTGAAGCGACTTAGCAGCAGCAGCAGCTAGATCAGTGGTTCTCAACTGAGGGTGATTTTGCACTCTCAGTCACAGGATATTTTTGACAATGACTTGACACATTTTTGGTTCTTAAAACGTGGGACTCAATACTACTTTCATCTAGAGTAGGTAAAGACCAGAAATCCTGCTATATGTCCTACAAAGCTCAGAATAGCCCCCAGAGCAAAGAATTATCTGGCCCAAAATTCCAGTAGTGCTGAGGTTAAAACAAAATCTCTAGTTGCTAACACAATAATTCTGCATTGCTGATCATTATTTATCAGGGCTTCCCTGAGAGCTCAGTTGATAAAGAATCCACCTGCAATGCAGGAAACCCTGGTTCAATTGCTGGGTCAGGAAGATCAGCTGGAGAAGGGATAAGCTACCCACTCCAGTATTCTGGCCTAGAGAATTCCATGGACAGCAAAGAGTCAGACATGACTGAGCAACTTTCACTTTCACTTTTCATTTATCAGAAACAAAAGCAAACAACTTGATTTCTTTGATAAAAACTATTTACAATGACTTTCTGGATGGCTCCATTTTGCTGTATCTAAATTTTCCAAACTAATTATGTGGAAAACAAAAATCATTATTTCCCCCCAACACTTTATGCCTTATTAATACAATTAATTTTTATCAGCCTTTTAGTTTTTTAAATTAGAAAATAGATGATCAAATTTGGATTTATCTCATCCTTAAAGTACAACATTTAATTAGCTAGTAAAACTGGTCACCTTCTGGTACAACCATAACAAAATTTTCATTACCCTTTCAGCTTTTTGCCTTTAAATATCTAGGGCCTTTGTACACATACTTTATTCCTAATTTTTACTCTTCTTGCTTTTGTTAACTCACTATTTTTTATCCTAAAAATTCCTTACTTATCCTTTAAGAACTAGTTCAAGCACCATTTGTATGGGAACTTTCTTCATGCCCCTTCTTCTGAGTTTTCACAGAATTTCTATAGCACTTATAATTTGTGTTTTATTTATTCCCACATCTCCCATGCCATTCAGTGAGATTATGAAGATAATTATTCATCTTTGTATTCCTAATGCTCAGCACATAACCTGACACTGTAGATACCTTGAAGAAGGATTAACTGAATTAATCCTTAGGATTTAACTGAATTAAATAACAAGTAGTTAATTGGATAAATGTATGAATATAAAACAATGTAACATGATTCATATTGGAGCTTATACAGATACTATTGTCTATACCAAGGAGAAAAAAGTGACTTCTGAATTTCATTAGATATCACCAATTATACATAAATATTATTTAAAAATAGATTTCTGAAAGTTAGCACTTACAAATTGTTAAAATTTCTATCTAAGTAAAAGCTTTATGAATTATAATCTATTGTATGTGTTCTAAGATCTTTTTCTAGTTGGGTATAAACAAGCACTCTCCCATATAGAACACTCACAATAACATTTATAGTTTAATGAGTAATAAATACTTTAAAAACCTAAATTCTTGTACATCAAATTCAACTCTAACAGAGGTATTCATTGCTAATCCATTTGGAATAAACTAATATTAATAATTTCTATTTGCCACCAACAATTCATTGATTGCATTGGTCTTGTACAGACATTGAAAATGACTTCTGCTTTTGTACAAAAATTATTTAAAATTCTTTAAAAAATCAATTGAAACACATTTTACATATATACAACTTCTGTATTTTCTCCAAAATTATATTAAGATAAAGCAGCTTAGTGATTTACTAATTTACTGATACTTACACTTTAAATAATAATATGAATGTTAATCTTTCCATATCTAAATATTTGATATTTGGATTCAGGAAAAGCAGAAAATGTCCATAAACTACTCACCAGACTATGCATCTCCTTTTCAGATTATAAAAGTTGTTTAAGGCTAGCCTACAGTTGGAAGACTTAAGGATGTTGCTTTATTCATTTAATCCCCATTGGACAGGTGTTCAGATAAAGTTAAGGACTTGAAATTCAGACTAGTCATTTATCTTTGTTAATAACCTACTCAAAGGGTTTCTGGATGAAGACATCAACTTATTTGAGTAAGATAAATTTTAAATTACCTATCCACCTCATTGGAACTGATTAGAATGTATTCTTTTTAATGGCTGAGTAATATTCCATTGTGTATATGTACCACAGATTCCTTATCCATTCGTCTGCTGATGGGCATGAAGGTTGCTTCCATGTTCTGGCTATTATAAACAGTGCTGAGATGAACATTAGTGTACACATGTCTCTTTCAATTCTGGAGCCTATTATACAGAGTGAAGTAAGCCAGAAAGAAAAACACCAGTACAGTATACTAACACATATATATGGTATTTAGTCAATCGGTAAAGATAACCCTGTATGTGAGACTTCAAAAGAGACACAGATAAATAGAACAGTATTATGGACTCTATGGGAGAGAGCGAGGGCGGGATGATATGGGAGAATGGCATGGAAGCATGTAAATTATCATATGTGAAACGAATCGCCAGTCCAGGTTCAATGCATGATACAGGGTGCTCAGGGCTGGTGCCCCGGTATAACCTGGAGGAATGGGATGGGGAGGGAGGTGAAAGGGGGGTTCTGGAAGGGGAAAACATGTACACCCATGGTGGATTCATGTCAATGTATGGCAAAACAAATTAAAAAAAAAGAAAAAAAAATACTTATCAAGGACAGTTATTCTTACATCCTAAGCCATGCCTCATAGAAGAGAGTAAAATGATAACTTAAAAGTGAATTTTCAGAGTAACATTTCTGATTCAAATTTTAAAGAAAATTATATTATTAGAAACATATATTATTCAATGAAAACATTTCTAATTTAAATTAATTGGACAAGCACTAATTGTCTTAAATTAGTAGCTAGTCATCGTGGTGACATCTCTGGTACATCTGACATCGTGGTACATCTCTGCTTTATTTATAGACACTCCTATATAACTTCTTATGGATGTGAATGTATTAATTTATTCATTCACTATTCCTTTATATATAAAGTACATGTTATATACTGAAAGTTTTGTTTGACACTGGAATTACAAAGATGGTTGATACCCAGCCTTACCCTCAAGAAGCTCATAAAATAGTAGAATAGACATACATGTATAAAATAAAAATTGTGTAAGGGAAAATGAGGTTTCTATATTTCTATAATCTAGTTAACATTAAACCAGATATATTAACAAGTCTTTCTTAGAAACTACCTTTCTGAAGCTATGAAAAAATGCAATAAAAATTATAGGATGTATGTAAAAAGGAGTTTTAACCATGGAAACAAAGGGAAATAGACCACGCCAATTTTAAGAATCTTTAATTTCTAAACATGGCTATCCAGAGTAATTCTGCTTAAGTTGTTTTAACATTAGGTGTACTCAATAAATTTTAATCTGGTGAGTGATTAATATTTGATTTGGAATCAATTAAAAGTTAATTTTTGAGATTTGTAATTCCCCTACCTAATAATCAATTTGAGCATTTATGGCTTAGTAGTCAATGACATTATCTTTACTACAGTACAAAAATAAAGAAGATTACACACACACACACACACACACACACACACACACACACACACATATATATATATATATAGAGAGAGAGAGAGAGAGACATGTTCAAATGTACGTATCACAATAGAGTTTAAAAATTGCTTCCATTTCCCCCCAAATTCTGTCTTTGATCCAAAAGATAATGAACTCTCATTGTTCTTTTACTTTATTTGCCACTGGATCTCTTTCATACCAACTCAAAGCTACTGAAATTAAACTCCTCTTGGCCAGTAGAATAAAAACTATTCTGCATGTAGCAGAGTAGCTGGCACCTTAGTCTCCAGACAAAGTTTCTTTAGGGCCAGTGTGTTCAGGATTATATATAGGCAGTGATCCAAAATAAAGTCTCTCTGCCTGAAATTGGTAAGAGCCATGGGTATCTCATCGTGACTTCATAGAACACTGCTTCCAACTTCCCACTCTGTAGATAGAGATAAGGAGAAAGTGATGACAAAGCTAACTTTTGAAAGTAATTTAAAGCAATCTTGTTGTTGGGAATTGGGAAATCTATCTGTAGCCTATCATTCTCCAGACAGATATAAGAACAAGTAGCATGAAAGAATACTACAGTTGAAAAACTGAACTAAGTACTAGAAGGAAAAATAATAAATACTAGAAAAATATGTGTTTAGTTGAATTTTCAATGAGATTTTCCAAGAGTATTGTTTTTATTCTTCATTTTTAGTTTTTCATCCTTTTCCAGAAGTCTGAATTTGCCAGTTTTCCATAAAATGAACTAAGCGTATATGTGATGAAGAGTTCTAATTTTGTAGTCATTGATTTTGACTTCTTGAAAAGCATGACAGACTACCAATCAATGTTAAAGTTATTTATTTTGTCTTGCAAAGGCTTCAGAAACATTCCATCAAGCCTTTATAATTTGTTATGGAAATGTTTACATTCACAAATAAATGTACTTAGCATATTATATCTTTCATGTGTTCTAAACAGTAACTACAAATAGCTATGGAACATTCAATTCTCAAATATTCAATGTTTTCAATAAAACTGGTCCATTATGATTTTTTGCTTATAAAAATCTAACTGGCACATTGCTACATTACAAATTGAGTTACAAAAAAACAATATATAAGAATGCTTTCCCTTTGTATATATGCACTATAGTAGAAAGCATATAATTTTTACTTTTGTAAAATAATTATACATGCCACTCATGAAAAACTGTCATTGAATTTTAATTCTGGTTGTGGCCATAAGAAACTTTCAAAATTTTCAGACCTTTAATATGAAATATTTATAATTTTATGTCTAGTAGTAATCTTAGAATTAGTTAATAAAATCTCTGTATTTCAGAAATAAATTTGAAGTCACAAAGGGCTTAAACACTTCCTTAATATTATGTAGATAAATAACAGCAGGATAAGGAGTAGAAACCACATTTATTTACTACTCATTTATCATTTTTGCTCTTTTTCACCATTAGCTTCATACAAAATAAATGTGAAAAAACCCTAAACAAGAAAATTTAATATAGTTGGTGTGTATATATTTTATATATTCTTTCTAAGTGGTCAAATTACAGCTTTACACACACAGACACACACAGACACACACACACAGACACATATACTTGTACTTGGAGAATCCAAGTAGCAGGCATCTTTGGGACAGCTTTTACTCACTTGTGGCCCAAGTGGGTTTATTTGGCTTTTTTAAACAACAAATATGATAGGAGAAAGTGCCCTTAGAACATATTTTCTTCATCACCACAAGTTGATTAATGGATTCATGAACATAATGATAAAGAAATCAAATGCATATGAAGAGTTGTCTTAATATTTCCTAGACTGATGTAGCAGCATACCAGTAAAAGAAAATTAGACAAACAAATGGAACCTAGTGAACCCCATGAATGTTTCTGTTCAGCTTGCCAGATGATTAAAAGTGCTATTTGCTTGGCAGAGTAATTTTTCTTCCCTTACATGAAAGTGATCATTAGAGCTATTGAACAACACTCAACTGAAGAGTTGTGACTGCATAGCTGTAAGCTAATATTTTTTTTTTTTGCATATCGACTAGCTAAAAATCAATGATCATATTTGGGTGATTCAAACTGAAAGAAGTACATGGAATGAAAAATTGAGATAAAAGATATGTAGTGTCCTGTTTGAAAGTGAAACTGAAAGTTGCTCAGTAATTTCCGACTCTGCGACTCCATGGACTATAGCTTCCCAGGCTCCTCTGTCCATGGAATGCTCCAAGCCAGAATATTGGAGTGGGTAGCTGTTCCCTTTTCCAGGGGATCTTTCCAACCCAGGGATTGAACACAGGTCTCCTACATTGCAAGCAGATTCTTCACCATCTGAGCCACCAGGGAATCCCAGTGTTGTGTTTAATAGTTGATTATAAAAATGTGACCTATTAGAAGCAAACCAGTCACATAGCACCCCTGCTGAGGTCTCCAGACTCTTGTTATCAGAATATGCAGTTAACGTTATTTAGATTACTTTTTATTGTAATATAATTGTTAATTAATGCAGCAATTAACAGTAGTTGATACAGAGCTGTGTATGTCACCATTTGCAGATGCACTTTTATCAACAGAAGCAAAGCGGATATTTTTCCAATTAGTTATAGGTCATGTTGCTCTTATTTTTATTAGCCTTTCTGTTTCTTCACTGTTGGACAAGTTCCACAGAACATTTTTGTACTTATAACTATTACATGTGGATATTAAGGGGGTGTGATTTTAAAAGCTTCTGATGAGGTGTTATTTGACTAAGATATAAATATTCATCACACTTAATATCTTAATTATAAGCTAAATTTTAGGTGAGAAATGGTTGGTCTCTCTCATAAGAGCTATAACAGTTTTAGAAAAGATACTATTTATGTATAAAGTACAAAAATGTACTTCGAACATGACTGAATGAGGTAATGCAGATTCCTTTCCTGCTAAAAACAAACAAAAAATAAACTGTGATTTATTAAAATAAAAATAAATTCCAAAGTTCTAAAAACAAAACAGAAACTCAAAGCCAGAAGAGAAAATTAAGGCAAATGTTACAGTTGTTCTTGTGACTGTTAGACCTAATGTTAAAAGCTTTAGTTTTAATATCCAAAAAAATAGATGATATATGGCCTGGGATTTGCCTGAAGTGGAATGCTAGTCATGAGAACTTGAATAAAACCAGTACCCATGATTTTTCATTCACAAGAAAGACTAGAAAATTTCTTCCTATATGCATCCTTTGGTATTCTAGATAGGAAAAAATAGAATAAAAAGAAACAAAAGAAAGGAAACATCTTAAGAAGTTGAAACCACAACAATGTCTTAAACATAGACACAAGCTTCAAAGTGGTACTATGTATTTAGTGTGAGATTTCTGAGATAAAAATTAACAATAGGAAGAAGAAAAAAATGGTCTCATATTTATGAAATCACTGGAAACATAAGAACAACAAAAATTTGTAAAAAAAAAAAAAAATCAATAAATAAAACCTTGATTAAATAGAGTCAGGAGACCAGAAGGGAAAGGGATACTCTTATGCCCTCAGGCAATAGCAGAGCCCAATACAAATAAGAAAGACTTGTTTTTCTTTCCTAGAAAGAGCTCAGTCAATTAGAGACTGTCCTAACTCAGCCAATGAAAAGTCATACATTTTTGCCCTCCCAACTTCCCTTTTAATTTTCCTGTGGCTCCCCATGGTTGCAGACAACAAACTACAATCCTTTGTTAAATCCAAATAAACCTATTTTTGCTGGATAAACAATGAGCAGACTAATTGATTTAGGTCAACAAAACCTTTTCTAGGAAAAGTACTGTGATATATAGTTGTTTTTTTTTTCTTCCTTTCTTTAATAGGTGGAGGAGAAAGGGAAGGTTTTGCTTTCATTGCAGAAGAACTTACAAATAATGTTAAAATCCCTCAGGAAATAAATTATAAAAAAGGAAATTCAGCAGAGCAAAAACCAGGAGAATTTGTATTTAAATTATTAGATATAATAAGATAGTATGAAAAAAACATAATTTAGCATGTTTATAATGAATTATGAGTTAGAGAATCCAGGAAGGAAACAAATATATATAAAGGAAGAAGAGGACTTTATGGCAATAAAACATGTTATGTATAATTAAACAGATAAATATTACCTGTTGGAAACAAAACAGAGATTATCATATTCAATTTAATTGAAAAACACTAATCATATCTTTTTATTTGTTTATTTTAATAAGATAATAATGTCTATTAGAATTATCCTCCTTTGGAAACAAGTAGAAATTCCAAAAAAAGGACTCATATAAAATAACTGCTTAAAAATGATAGGATGCTGAAAGAGGAACTCCCCAGGTTGGTAGGTGCCCTATATGCTACTGGAGATTAGTGGAGAAATAACTCTAGAAAGAATGAAGGGATGGAGCCAAAGTAAAACAATACACAGTTGTGAATGGCACTGGTGATAGAAGCAACATCCGCTGCTGTAAAGAGCAATATTGCATAGGAGCCTGGAATGTTAGGTCCATGAATCAAGGCAAATTGGAAGCAGTCAAACAGGAGATGGCAAGAGTGAATGTCAACATTCTAGGAATGTTGACAATCTAGCAAACTAAAATGGACTGGAATGGGTGAATTTAACTCAGATGACCATTATATCTACTACTGTGGGCAAGAATCCCTTAGAAGAAACAGAGTAGCCACGATGGTCTACAAAAGAGTCCGAAATGCAGTACTTGGATGTAATCTCAAAAACGACAGGATGATCTCTACATTTCCAAGGCAAACCCATTCAATATCACGGTAATCCAAGCCTAGGCCCCAACCAGTAACGCTGAAGAAGCTGAAGTTGAACAGTTCTATGAAGACCTACAAGACCTTTTAGAACTAACATCCAAAAGAGATGTCCTTTTCATTATAGGGGACTGGAATGCAAAAGTAGGAAGTCAAGAAACATCTGGAGTAACAGGCAAATTTGGCCTTGGAGTACAGAATTGAAACAGGGCAAAGTCTAATAGAGTTCTGCCAAGAGGACACACTGGTCATAGCAAACACCCTCTTCCAGCAACACAAGAGAAGACTATACACATGGACATCACCAAATGGTTGACACCAAAATCAGATTGATTATATTCTTTGCAGCCAAAGATGGAGAAGCTCTATACAGTCAGTAAAAACTAGACCGGGAACTGTCTATGGCTCAGATCATGAACCCCTTATTGCAAAATTCAGACTTAAATTGAAGAAACTAGGGAAAACCACTAGACCATTCAGGTATGACCTAGATCAAATCCCTTATGACTATATAGTGGAAGTAAGAAATAGATTTAAGGGACTAGATGTGATAGACAGAGTGCCTGATGAACTATGGTTGGAGGTTCATGACATTGTAAAGGAGACAAGGATCAAGACCATCCCCATGGAAAAGAAATGCAAAAAAGCAAAATGGCTGTCTGAGGAGCCCTGACAAATAGCTGTGAAAAGAAGAGAAGCAAAAAACAAAGGAGAAAAGGAAAAGATATTCCCATCTGAATGCAGAGTTCCAAAGAATAGCAAGGAGAGATAAGAAAGCCTTCCTCAGCGATCAATGCAAAGAAATAGAGGAAAACAACAGAATGGGACAAACTAGAGATCTCTTCAAGACAATTAGAGATACCAAGGGGACATTTCATGCAAAGATAGGCTCGATAAAGGACAGAAATGGTATGGACCTAACAGAAGCAGAAGATATTAAGCAGAGGTGGCAAGAATACACAGAAGAACTGTACAAAAAAGATCTTCATGACCCAGATAATCACAATGGTGTGATCACTCACCTAGACCAGACGTCCTGGAATGTGAAGTCAAGTGGATCTTTGAAAGCATCACTACGAACAAAGCTAGTGGAGGTGATGGAATTCTAGTTGAGCTATTTCAAATCCTGAAAGATGATGTTGTGAAAGTGCTGCACTCAATATGCCAGCAAATTTGGAAGACTCAGCAGTGGCCACAGGACTGGAAAAGGTCAGTTTACATCCCAATCCCAAAGAAAGACAATGCCAAAGAATGCTCAAACTACCGCACAATTGCACTCATCTCACACGCTGGTAAAATAAGGCTCAACATTCTCCAAGCCAGGCTTCAGCAATACGTGAACCGTGAACTTCCAGATATTCCAGCTGGTTTTAGAAAAGGCAGAGGAACCAGAGATCAAATTGCCAACAACTCCTGGATCATCGAAAAAGCAGGAGAGTTCCAAAAAACATCTATTTCTGCTTTATTAACTATGACAAAACCTTGACTGTGTGGATCACAATAAACTGTGGAAAATTCTGAAAGAGATGGGCATACCAGACCACCTGACCTGCCTCTTGAGAAACACGTATCCAGGTCAGGAATCAACAGTTAGAACTGGACATGGAACAACAGACTGGCTCCAAATAGGAAAAGGAGTACGTCAAGGCTGTATAATGTCACCCTGCTTATTTAACTTATATGCAGAGTACATCATGAGAAACACTGGGCTGGAAGAAGCACAAGCTGGTATCAAGATTGCCTGGAGAAATATCAATAGCTTCAGATATGCAGATGACACCACCCTTATGGCAGAAAGTGAAGAAGAACTAAAAAGCCTCTTGGTGAAAGTGAGAGAGGAAAGTGAAAAAGTTTGCTTAAAGCTCAACATTCAGAAAACTAAGATCATGGCATGTGGTCCCATCACTTGATGGGAAATGGATGGGGAAGCAGTGGAAACAGTGTCAGACTTTATTTTTTTTGGCTGCAAAATCACTGCAGAAGGTGATTGCAGCCATGAAAATAAAAGACACTTACTCCTTGGAAGGAAAGTTATGACCAACCTACATAGCATATTAAAAAGCAGAAACATTACTTTGTCCACAAATGTCCGTCTAGTCAAGGTTATGGTTTTTGCAGTAGTCATGTATGGATGTGAGAGTTGGACTGTGAAGAAAGCTCAGCACTGAAGAACTGATCCTTTTGAACTGTGGTGTTGGACAAGACTCTTGAGAGTCCCCTTGGACTGCAAGGAGATCCAACCAGTCTATCCTAAAGGAAATCAGTCCTGGTTGTTCATTGGAAGGACTGATGTTGAAGCTGAAACTCCAATGCTTTGGTCACCTCATGCGAAGAGTTGACTCATTTTAAAAGACCCTGTTGCTGAGAAGGATTGGAGGCAGGAGGAGAAGGGGACGATAGAGCATGAGATGGCTGGATGGCATGACCGACTCGATGGACATGAGTTTGGGTAAACTCCAGGAGTTGGTGATGGACCGGGAGGCCTGGTGTGCTGCATTTCATGGGATCACAAAGAGTCGAACACCCCTGAGCGACTGAACTGAACTGAACTGAAAGTTAAAGAAGAATGATAATACAGCCAGGTTTCAAGGATTGTCTTTGTTAAGAAAAAGCAGTCTCAGAAGACAGTCTCTATATTCACAGTGGATTTTTCACTGAGCATTTTTCTTATAGGTGACACAGGGGAAAATTTCATGTCAAAACTGGTAGCATTACTTGATTGAGAAGAGTATCTCAAGTTCAGACGTGTGAATGTGGTTGGAACTTGAGGTCAAAATCCCATGGAGGAGGGAATTGCACAGAACTAAGACCAAAAATATGTCTACAACCTTCCTTCATAAGTGACAGTCTCTTAGGCTGTTCATGCGCAGAAAGGACTCCAGGGGACTCAGCAGAGAGACTACAGAGATTCACAGAGATTTCATCAGGCACTCAATATTGGAGAACCAGAGGTCAAAATCACACCCTGTCAAGGTAACATTAAAGCCCTGCCAAAACTCCAAGTTCCTTTTCTTTGGAACAGCATAAAGGGCTACCCTGGTCTTCCCAGTTGGCGCTAGTGGTAAAGAACCTGTCTGCCAATATAGGAGACTTAAGAGACATGGGTCCAATCCTTAGGTTGTAGAGATCCCCTAGAGGGGAACAAGACAACCAATTCCAGTGTTCTTCCCTGGAGAATCCCTTGGACAGAGGAACCTGGCAGGCTATGGTCCATGGGGTTGCATAGGGTTGGATATGACTGGAGCAACTTAGCACGTATGCAAGGGGCTGCCCCAAGAGAAATATTCATATCTCAGGAGTTAAGACCATACCATAGGAGCAGGGATAATGCAGTAACAGTACAATAGATATAGGCCAACCATAAATAAATCATAAAATAGATCCTTTGCTAGAAGATTATCAGCTAGTTTACTATATGCCTATCAAAGAAAAATTTAACTCTCTTTGAAAAAGGATAGAATTATCCAGACTTTCAACATTTTTATTTTACAATGATGACATTTAATAAAAAAAAAAAAATAGTGTATGCTAAAAAAATTAAAACAGATCAGGTGCATGAAAACTCAGAGGAGGGAATAAAATCAATAGATGAAGAATAACAGATGATTCAGTTACTTGGATTATTGGAGGAAAACTTTAAAATAACTATGATTAATATATTCAAAAATAAAGGAAAATTGGGACCTTCAAGATGACTGAGGAATAGATGGGGAGACCACCTTCTCCCCCACAATTATATCAAAAAATCATCTGCATGTAAAACAATTCCCACAGAATATCTTCTGGACACTGTCAAGAGGACCCCAAATGTCCAGAAAGGCAAACCAATACACTCAGAATGAGGCAGGGCAAAATAATAATAATAATAAAAAAAAGGAGACAAAAGATTTTTGGATGGAGACCCTTGTCCTGGGGAGGGAGTCATGGAGGAGAATTTTTCACTGAAGCGGGGTCAGGTGGGAGTTTTTGAACTAGAGGGAAGTACAGTCAGACAGGTGCTCTGAAGCCAAAATGGAGGAAAGTCACCATCGAGATTGTGCAGAATGGCAATTCCCCGTCAAGAAGCAGCCCACATGCGAGCTTCTGCCTGCAGCGAGTGGGGGCTGAGTGCAGAGGCTTGGGCTTTGGGGATTAATTCTCAGGAAGAGGATTGGGGTTGACTGCTGTGAAGATACTCTGAGGGGGCAGAACTGGGGAAACCCTAGGACCACTAGAGAAACAAAAGATCATTCCCAAGGAAGGCTCTAACACTGCACTTTAACTCCACATACACACTACAGAACAAAGGACTCTACCCCAGTCAATACCAAAGGGGGATGAGCCAGTTGTGGTCTATGGCCTCAGAAGCAGAGAAACAGGCAAGAATGCCAGAGCCAGAAGGCAAGGGGCTAGTACAGTCTTGACCCCAGAAGTTGCAACTACTGCCAAGATGTGAGTGGCTGCTAGTCGCTACACACGTCTTTCAGGGATCCTGAGCAGCTTGGCCCTGCCAATGATAACACAACCCAGGACAAATTCCCCTGGGGAAGCACAAGCTCCACGTAAGACTGTGGTGGCCGTCACGTGGCCCAGTCATTGTGAGCACTCACCACAAACCCCAGTGGTGTCTCCTGAACTGAATCCCCGACTCCCTAGCACAACTGAGCAAGTGAGCCTGAAAATGGCTACTTTTGCCCCCTCATGTCAGGGTGGAGATCAGACACTGGGGAGAGACATGCAAGCAGAGGCAGGTCCAATACCAAAACAGAAAAATGAGCAAAGGAAAGAAGGGGAAACACTGGAACATGATTAAAGCTTTATCATATGTGTAATTTGAATGTTAAAGGGAGAAAAGTTAATTTGACAGAAGCAATATCTGAAGAAATATTAATAATAATTTTATCAAAACTGATAAAGGACATAAAATTACAGATTTAAGAATATCTAATTTAAGAAGGGGACTTCCCTGTTGGCTCAGAGGTAAGAATTTACTTTCAACACAGGAGACACAGATTCGATTCCTGGGTTGGGAAAATCACCTGGAGGAGGGCATGGCAATGCTCCATTCCAGCATTTTTGCTTGGAGAAGCTCATGGACAGAGGAGCCTGGCAGCTACAGTCCATAGGGTCACAAAGAGTCA
Source organism: Giraffa tippelskirchi (assembly GCF_054371585.1). Lineage (NCBI taxonomy): Eukaryota > Metazoa > Chordata > Mammalia > Artiodactyla > Giraffidae > Giraffa > Giraffa tippelskirchi. The sequence continues at coordinate 70,228,303 of NC_137289.1, forward strand.
GACACAACTAAAGTGACTGAACACATGCACTCTAAGAAGGATACTTTCAGAGAAGACCACAAGTAGGTATATCATAATACAATTGCTTAGAAATTTAGAAAAATTAAAAAAATCATAATAAAAAAATCTGGCAGCTAATAAGATTTTTTCTTTTTCTATATGTATCTAAGCAATTTTATAATGATTTCTCTGGCAACTAGTAAGATTTTCTCTTTATTGTCAGTTTTTTTTTAAATCTCAGTAAGTATTTTTTCCAATATTGCTTTTGTCCCATTAGCTTTTCTCCCTTTGACATTCAAATTACATGTATTATAGTTTAAATCATGTTCCATTGTTTGCTTTTAATTGAAGTATAGTTGATTTATAACGTTTTGTTAGTTTCTGGTGTAAAGCATTGTGATTCAGAAATAATATATTGTTGTTTACTAATAAGTTTATCAGTTGGCTCAGTGGTAAAGAATTGCTTACTAATGCAGAAGACTCATGTTTGATCTGGAGAAGGCAATGGCAACCCACTCCAGTACTTTTGCCTGGAGAATCCCATGGATGGAGGAGCCTGGTGGGCTGCAGTCCATGGGGTCACACAGAGTCAGACACGACTGAAGCGACTTAGCAGCAGCAGCAGCAGCAGCATGTTTGATCCCTGAGTTGGGAGAGTTCCCTTGGAGCTGTCACACAGGTGCATGGTATGTGCTAAGTCTTTTCAGTCATGTCTGACTCTTTGCGACCCCCATGGACTGTGGTTCTCTAAGCTTCTCTGTCCATGGGATTATCCCAGCAAGAATAATGGAGTAAGTTGTCATTTCCTCCTCCAGGGGATCTTCCCAACCCAGGGATTGAACCTGTGTCTCTTATGTCTTCTACATTGGCAGGTGGGTTCTTTATCACTAGCTGTGGCTCAAATGGTAACAAATTATCTTACAAATGCCTACCAATGCAGGAGACATGGGTTCAATTCCTGGGTCAGGAAGATCCCCTGGAGAAGGAAATGCAACCCACTCCAGTATTCTTGCCTGGAAAATTCCATGGAGGAAGGGGCCTGGAGGGCTATAATCCATGGGGTCACACAGAGTTGTACAGGACTTAGTGATTGAGCACACATACATTTACTAATAATCAACAATTATGTGGCCGAAAATTCAATAGGAACAATATAAGCTAGAATACAATGGAGTAACATGTTTAAAGTGCTGAAGGGAAACAGTCAGTCTAGATTCTCTTCCCAATGACTGCATTTTTCAAATGCAGAAGCAAATTAAAGGTAGTTTAAAATGAAGCAGATATAATGCATTATGAGTATATCTGTATTAAAACAAAAATAAGTTAATGACATGTTTCTTTATGCTGAAGGAAAAAGATTCCACATGGAAACACAGAATAGAAGGAAGATCAAAGAAAGCAGAAATAGTAAACGTGTGTAAATATAAATAAATCCTAACTATTTAAAACTACAATGGAAACATGTGAAATGTAAATATATATATATATATATATATATATATATATATATATATACACACACACACACATACATGTCATATATATATATATATACACATGACAACAAGGGCACAAAAATTGGAAGGCTATAAATGAAGTTAACATGTAGTAATGTTAGGGGAAGCACACTGACTAAAACTGTCCACCCTGGCCAGGCACTATAGTAAGCATTTGCATGAGTTATTTTACAACAGGAGGTCCTGATAAGGAGCACAGAACTAACAAGCTACTACCAACCAGAATTCAGGAAAGGTCAAAAGGAGACACCATGTGTCCGACCACCACCCAGAATCCTCACTGGCATCCATCTTGGCTGAACAATGCATGAACCATTAGGAAGGACCTCGAGTCAAAATGATTGGCCAAGGACAACCTGGAAATAAATCCTGTTAATATAAAACTCCAGACTTCAAGTCATGTGGCAGAGGAGTTCTCCTGGGTTACCTTACCCTACTACTCTCTCCCTGAGCACTCTTTCCCCAAAGAGCCTCTTGCTTTGTCAGCTCATATGTCTCCTCGGACTATTCACTTCTGAGTGTTAGACAAGAGCCCACTCTCAGGCCCTGGAAGGCATCATTCTTCCTGCAACAGTAAGATTTTAACATTTGGAAGACATGACAAAAATTTAAATTTAAAATAGACTGTAATAACCTGAAAAAAATGCTATTATATCTACAGTCACCACTAAAATAATAATAAAATAATATGGGATTAAAGCCAATATAGGAGAAAAGTGGAAAAATACAAATGTTTGACAAACAAAAGAAAGAAAGATTGAATGAAGAATCAAAAACACATAGGGATAATAGAAGGGTATATTTACATTAAAAAAATCAGTAATTACATTTATTATTGTATAAAAATAGGACCAATCACTGTAATCAAAAATGAAAAACTTCCTGGGTAAAAAAGAAAAACAAACAAAAAAAAAGAAAAGAAAAAAAAAGAAAAACACTGCTGCTGCTGCTGCTAAGTCACTTCAGTCGTGTCCGACTCTGTGCGACCCCGTGGACTGCAGCCTACCAGGCTCCTCCATCCGTGGGATTTTCCAGGCAAGAGTACTGGAGTGGGTTGCCATTGCCTTCTCCGAAAAATCTCACTATATACTGCTTATGAACTTCCCCAGCGGGTCAGTGGAAATGAATCCACCAGCAATGCAAGAGCCTCAGGAGACACAGGTTGGATCCTTGGGTCAGGAAGATCTTCTAGAGGAGGGCATGAAAACTCACTCCAGTATTCTTGCCTGGAGAATCCTATGGACAGAGGAGCCTGGCGGGCTACAGTCCATAGGGTCACACAGAGTTGGACACGACTGAAGCGACTTAGTACAGCACAGCACACATACTGCTTATAATCATGTTTTTAATATAATGACACAATAAATTTTAAAGTAAAGAATGGAAAGAGTATGCCATGTGACACTAAACAAAGTTTTGTATGGCTATATTAATATTGGTTGGATGGCATCACTGACTCGATGGACATGGGTTTGGGTAAACTCCGGGAGTTGGTGATGGACAGGGAGGCCTGGCATGCTGCGATTCATGGGGTCACAAAGAGTCGGACACGACTGAGCGACTGAACTGAACTGATTAATATTGGACCACATAGACTTTGAGGCAAAAATATTACTGCAGAGAAGGATATATTATAATGATGAACCTATTGAAAAACATAATAAACCAATCCTAAATGTGTATCTATCTCATAACACAACCTCTAAAAGTGTAAAACAAAATTTGATAGAACAAAGAAGCAAAAAAGGCAAGTCTTCAGTTATAGTGGACTTTAACAGATGGTAACTGAAAGAACAGATAGACAAAAATTATGATCAATAAAGTTTTTAACTTAATTCTATATAAAGAGCTTTACATTAAACAACTACCAAATACAAAATTTTGGAAGTACACATGGAGCACTTACCATGATATTCCATAATGTGAGCTTAAAGCAATTCTTAATGTTTCAAAAATTATTGAAACCATAGAGATCAGATTACCTAACCACAGTGGAATAAATCTAGAAATCAATAATATAAAGATAACAGAAAAATTGCGTTAGAAAATTAAACAACACTTGTTCAAATAATCCATGGGCAAAATAATTAATTGCAATAGAAATTGTAATATATTTTGAACTGAAAGGAAATTAAAATAAGACATCAAAACATGTGAAATGCGGTTATAGAGGGCTTAGAGGAGTTTATACCTTTAAGTGAATATATAAAAATTAAATATTTAAAATAAATGATTTTCTCATCACAATACTTTTCTGTATATTTAATTTTTATCTATATCAAATAAGCACTAAACTTATTGTGATAATCATTTTATGAGGTATATAAGTCATATCATTATACTGTGTATCTGAAATATACACAGTGCTGTCTGTCAATTATATCTCAATAAAACTGGAAGAAAAAAATTAAAAAAAATAAAAATTCACTATTTGTTAATAATGACATTGGAGGCAGTTTGTCAGAAGCAGCATAAAATGGGTTTTCAAAAACATCAAATTAGGAATTAAAACAAATTGAATTTTTATCTCAGGGAATAGTGTATTTGAAATAGGGGGCAGGTTTGGGAGGATACAATTACTATTTATAAGGATTTGGCAGCCTTTTAAATGAAGATGAAGCCCATAATTGTTCTGTATCACTTCACAGGGCACATACATGTATATCTAGCTATCTATATCTATCTATCTATCTATCTATATGTATGTATGATTATGAAGTCTGGTTAGTTAAAAATCTGCAAAGCCAATGTCCATGTTCAAGTGCAAAGACTGAAAGTTGCTCTTGAACCAGGAAGAACTGAAGTTTCAATTTGAAGGATATAGGCAGAAGAATACCCAAAGAAGATTCAGATTTTTGTTCTTTACAGACCTTCAAATTATGGGATGAAGTCCATCAATGTGATGGAGAGCAATCTGCTTTACTCAGTCTATCTATTCAAATGCTAATCTCATGCAAAATCACTCTCACAGAAAAATCCGGAATATAAGATCAATAAAATGTCTTGGCACCCCTGTCATCCAGTTGTAACCGGGAAGGGTTAATTTTGACTCCATGGTATGATTTTAAGCCTTGCTTTTGCCATTTTTGTTATTATCATCACACATAACGGCCTGCCTCAGAGAACTCTGCCCTTCCTGCCTGACCCTTAAACTAAAGTGCTCACAGGAAGACAATCTGACTCTCCCCAAGTGAATGACTCTAAGGAAAAGAAAGAAACTAGCACATCCCCTTTTCTGAAGCTTGCCATTATAGGAGATATTTGCAAGAAGTAAATGGTCTTCTTACTTTGTTTCCTCCCATCCTCCCATCTCAGATCCATAAAAGAACCTGACATCCAGGCCTTGATCAGATGGTTATTCTGAGACGTCATTTTATTGTTGCTCAGTCACTCAGTAGTGTCCTACTCTTTGTGACCCCATGGACTGCAGCACACCAGGCTTCCCTTTCCTTCACCATCTACTGGAGCCAGCTCAAACTCACGTCCATTGAGTAGGTGATGCCATCCAACTATCTCATCTTTTGCCATCCCCTTCTCCTCTTGCCTTCAATATTTCCCAGCATCAGGGTTTATTCTAACAAATTGGCTCTTCACATCAGGTAGCCAAAATATTGGGGCTTCAGCTTCAGCATTAGTCCTTCCAATGAATATTCAGGACTGATTTCCTTTAGGATTGACTGGTTTGATCTCCCTGCCATCTTCTCCATCAGCTGGCTTTCTGAATAAAGTCACATTCCTTGCCTCAACATCATGTCTCTCAGATTTATTGGCCTATTTTGTGGCAAGCAGAGCAAGTTTGGACTCAATAACACAATCAAGTTAATATAATATTAGCCATCACATGACGTAAGTTACTTATCTTCTCTATGTCTTTGTTTTCTCACTTATAAAATGGAGCTGAAAACAGTATCTACTGAGGTGGGAACTCCCAACTAGAATACCAACACCCATCTAGAATAACAACTTTCTGCCTTCTGCCTCTTTTATCTTGCTTAAACATCTTTTGCTCACTGCTCACCACCTCCGCTTCTGTAATCTTGTTTGCTCATTGCAACAGTGGGAACCTCAGCTACCTGAGGAGGGGAAATCTGAGTTGCTTGAGCAGGATATTCCTGATGACCTGGAAGTCTGTGCTGTATAAAAGATGCCCAGAACAAAGTCTGGGTGCTCAGAAAGCTGGGTGCTCAAACTTCTGGAGGTGACTCCACTGAGCCTGTACCAGTGCTGAATAAACCCTGTTCTTCTGCATCTCCAGTTGCCACTTGTCTCTTTCTGCCACCACGATTTCTATAACATATTCTGGTGAGTTGGCCGGGAAACCGACAACCGAGCTAGCTCCTTGTGTCAACATTGTTGGGGAACTAGAGAAAACCCCGACCACTGGCCCAGTGATAGACGGGGGTCACTCAGCCATCTGCTGGATTCTGACTCTCACTCGAGCAGTGCTGACCTCAGCCCACACCACTGCCCAAATGGACTCAGTAGGAGAGCAGAAGTGGGTTCCAGGATAGAACGTCAGACGGTTGAGTGCCCCAGGGACATCTGCCCAAGTCAGGACCTGCCATACAGTGGAAGGGGACTCTGATCACCTCCCAGTGACCAGAGAGTCACCCAGAATAGGGTTCGTTCCCTCGAGTAGTCTGTCAATTCTGGTGTGTGTGAGAGTGACCGAGTTCAATGAGAGTCTGTGCTCCACCGTCTTCAGACTACAGAGCCTGAGTGAGTCCCAACCTGTGGTTCTGTGGCACATCATATGGCTTAGAGCTGCTCCAGTCTCTGAGCAATCTAATCCCTCCCTGCGAGGCTGGTCTTGGCCATGGGTTTATATTGATCTGCCAATGCTAAGAGGTGCCTAAATCTCCACAAGGGAAGTGGCCAGGCAGGTGAAAGTGAATGTTTCCCTTTGTTTGTTGTGTGACATTGCTTCAGGGTGGGAACTCTCACAAAATGGTCACCTCAACTTCAAAACCCACTGTCTTAGAATGTATGGTTAAGAATTTTAAGAAAGGATTCTCTGGGGATTATGGCATAAAATTGAGTCCTGGAAAGCTGCACACTCTTTGCACTCTAGAGTGGCACTCCTTTGGGGTCAGATGGTCCTCAGATGAGACCTTAGATGTGTCCACTGCCTGAGAAGTATACAGAGTCATAATGTGAGAACCAGGCCAACCAGACCAATTTCCATATATTGACCAATGGTTAGAAATTGCCCAGCTGAGGCCCCCCTGGGTTCAGTTCTGCATGACAGGTCAAGGACAATGTAAGGTTCTTGTGGCTCAATCAGAAAAAAATAAAATGTTCATGCCAGAAAAAGGAACCACCTATCTTCCAAGGAGAGGTTGAAGATGTACCTCTGATGCCCCCACCTTATATCCCCACAGCTCCTCCACCAGGAGCAGCAGATCTGTATTTACCAGAAAGTCTACTGCCTTTCATTTCATGTCCTCTTCCTGATGCTCCTGAAGCTTTTGTGCCCCCATGGCCAGCCACCCCAGAGCCAATGATCAGGCATCTCTGGTCGGCTCAAGGTGCAGCTGCCCCGGCACTTCAAATGCCTCTAAGAGAGACCCAGGGACAGAAGTGTATTGGCCCTGATGGAACTCTACAAGAGAGGGGAATTGTCTCCTACTACCAACCATTTTCAATGACTGATCTTCTCAACTGGAAACATCATACCCCTCATATTCTGAAAAACCTCAAGTGTTGATTCATCTTCTAGAGTCCATTATCCAGACTCACTGTCCCACTTAGGTGGACTGTCAGCAGCTTCTCCTCACACTGTTCAACATCAAGGAGAGCCAACGAATCATGACAGAGGCTCGAACATGGCTCCAGTCCAATGCCCCAGGGGGTCAATTAGACGTGGTGAACTGGGCATGGGAGGCCCTCCCAGAAGAAGAGCCCCATTGGGACCCCAACACCGAGGGAGGGAGAAACCGGCTGGAGAGGTATCAATAGACCCTCCTATAGAGAGTAAAACCTGGGTCTAATATGGCCAAGATCACTGAGGTGCTACAAAACCAGATGAAAGCCCAGCAGATTTCTACAAGAGGCTATGTGAGGCCTTCTGGGTCTTCACCCTTTTTGATCTTGAAGGCCCTGAGAACCAATGTATGATAAATGTTGCTTTTGTGGGACAAGCCCAATCGGACATCTGGAAAAAATTATAGAAGTTAGAAGGATTTGAAGAAAAAAATGCCACAGAACTGTTAGAAATAGCTAATAAAATCTTTGTCAATCATGACCAAACAGCACACGGAGAAGCAGAAGAGGATAAAGCAAAAAAACTGAACTCTTGGCAGCTGCCCTGTCAAAGCCTGCAACCCCTGTGGGGCCACCTCATAGTCAACAGGCCCAGACCCAAGAAAGAGGAGCTTCCTCGGCCACGATTGGTGTGCCTATTGCAAGGAGAAGAGACACTGGAAGAATGAGTGCCCCAGTCACCCCAAGAAGAGAGAACTGAGCATGGGAGCCCCACCAAGCCAATATCAACCCAAGCCACCCAGGGCTAATCAGATCAGCCTAGCTGGAGCAGAATCTGGCTAGAGGGGACCAGACTCTCTCCAATTGGGCCCCTGAGAGCCTGTGGTCAGAATTGAAGTAGGAGGCCATCCAACTGACTTTATGGTGGATATGGGTGCTGAGCATTTGGTGGTCACTCAACAAGTAGCCCCCTTCTCGGGAAAGGAAACCACTATCATCTGGGTCACAGGTGCTCAGACCTGCAGGCACTTCTGTGGTCCTCAATGATGCCGATTAGGAGGCCATAAAGCAGTACCTTAATTCCTTTACCTACCTGAATGTCCTGTCCCCTTGATGGGAAGAGACCTGTTTGCCAAGATGGGGGTCCAAATTTCCTTCTCTGCCAATGAGTCAGCCCAGCTAAAACTAGCAGGACTACCCTCCTCTTTGATTATGACTCTTGCTATAAGGAGAGAAGAAGAACGGTGCCTGTATTTCTCCCCTCCAGAAGAGAGGAACATTCCTCCTGAATTAGAGACTGAATACCCACTAGTTTTGCCACGGAATCCCCTAGGACTAGCAAAACAACATATCTCCAATCCTGATTGATCTGAAACCTGGAGCTCAGCCTATAAAACTGCGACAGTACTTGATTCCCCTAGAGGCTTGACTGGAAATCCAAGCTCATTTGGACAGACTGCTCCAACATGGACTCTTGATAAAGTGCCAGTCACCCAGGAACATCCCATTGCTACCTGTGAAGAAGCCAGAGACACATGACAACCATTTGGTTCAGGACCTGAGAGCTGTAAATGAGGCAACAATTACGTTGCACCTGGCAGTACCTAATCCATACACCCTACTAGGTCTGATCCCTTCCACAGCTTAATGGTTTATCTGCTTGGACTTAAAAGATGCCTTCGTCTGCCTCCAGGTCACACCTGTCAGCCAACCACTATTTGTTTTTGAATGAGAAAACCCAAACATGGAAAACAAGGAACAGCTTACTTGGACAAGGCTTTCTGAGAGGTTCAAGAACTCCCCTACTCTCTTCTTCGGGGCCTTGGCCACCAACTTGGCTAAATTTCCTGGATAAGAGTTAAACTGTGTCCTGCTTCAATATGTCAATGACCTCCTGCTGGCCAGCATGACACAGGTTCAATAAGCAGAAGGAACAAAGGTCCTCTTCTCCCTGTTAATAGAAGCTGGGTACCAAATATCAAAGAAAAAGGCACAGATCTGCAAAAGACAAGTCAAATTTCTAGGCTTTAACATCATGTGGGACTGCTGAATGCTAGGGATTGAAAGGAGGCAAGCAGTTTGCATCATCCCCACCCCTACCACTTGCTGGAAGGTCCACAAGTTCCTGGGAGAGACAGATGTCTGTAGAATATGGATTCCCACATTTTCAGACCTGGCAAGACCCTTATATGAAGCTCTAAAAGGAGATAAAAAGGCTCCCCTTGAATGGGGACAAAGACAGGAGGAGTCATTCCAAACAATTAAAGCCAAACTCTCTGAGGAAATTGCATACTACCTACCCAGCTCTAGGGCTTCCTGATGTAACGAGGGAGTTCAACCTCTTTGCTCATGAAAAGAATGGAATGGCCTTGGGAGTCCTAACCCAAGAATTTGGACCTTGGTAAAGGCCAGTAGCCTACTTGTCTAAACAAACTGTTTCAGTTATGACTGGATGGCCACCCTGTCTCCAGACTCTAGCAGCCACTACCTTATTGGTGAGGCAAGCTGACAAGTTAACGGTAGGGCAAAACCTCAGTCTTAACGTCCTGCATGCAGTTGTAACCCTGATGGATAGCAGAGACCACCACTGGCTCATGCATGTACAGATGATTCGGTATCAAGGGTTACTATGTGAAAATTTGTGGGTAAAACTAGAAGTTATATGAACTCTAAACACAGCTACCTTCCTACCAAACAAAGCAGGGCCCCTGGACCACGACTGCTTAGAAGTACTAGATGAAGTATTTTCTAGCAGACCAGACTTGACTGATAAACCACTCCAAATCCCAGACCTGGTCCTATATACTAATGGTAGAAGCTTCATGGAGAATGGGAAAAGGATGGCTGGGTATGCTGTGGTGTCTGACTCTGAAATGGTGGAGGCAGAGGCACTTCCTCAAGGATGGTCAGCTCAGAGAGGGGAGTTATGAGCATTAATCAGAGCACTGGAACTCAGCCAGGACCAGCGAGTCAACATCTATACCGACTCAGCGCATGCTTTTACTAGTCTTATACGAGGATAAAGGACTCCTTACTACAGAAGGGAAAAGGATCAAGAACCAAGCCAAAATCCTGAAGCTTCTGGAAGTAGTATGGGAATCAAAGAAAGTGGCAGTTGTCCGCTACAAAGGCCACCAGAAGGGAGATGACCTGGTGGCCAAAGGGAACCACCACGCTGATGTGGCTGCCAAACAGGCCACCCGGGGGCAGCCACCAGCCAAACCAAAAGTCCTGCTAGCCCCAGAAATGCCAGCTGCCCCCAGGTACTCTCCCGAAGAGGAGGAATGGATAAGGAAAGAATGGGTGACTAAGACCAAGACAGGATGGTGGATCACACAGGACCACAAGTCTAGGTTCCAGAGCAGCTAGCCTACAAACTGGTCCACCAACAACATAAACTGTCCCATATGGGCAAAATTGCTAGGCCAGTACTATCTCATCCCTCACCTCCCCCCAACTGTTCTCTTCTGTCTCCAGCAGTGTATAACTTGTTTACAAAATAGTGTTTGCCAGAGACCTAATAGGCCAGCAGGGGCATAGTACTGTGGACTATCCCCATTTGAGGATATGGAAGTAGACTTCACTAAAATCACTCCAAGCCAAGCATTCAGATACCTTTTGGTTCTTGACTGCACCTTTTTGGGGTGGGTAGAGGCCTTTCCAACCTGAATCAAAAAAGCAAGAGAAATGACTAAGGCACTCCTGAGAGATGTTTTCCTCAGATATGGAATGCCTCTGACCATAGAGTTGGACAATGGACTGGCATTTGTAGCCAAAATAGTACAACAGGTGGCAAGGGCTTTGAAGATCTGGTGGAAATTGCATACTGCCTACCGACCCAGAGGTCAGGGAAAGTAGAACATATGAACCAAACCCTCAAACAACCCTAGCCAAACTATGCTAGGAGACCAACATATCATGGCTAGACATATTACCCGTGGCTCTCTTGATGGTGAGATGTTCACCCTGGGCAGTGATAGGGTACTCCCCATTTGAAATCCTGTATGTATGGCTGTCCCCACTGGTCATCTTAAGAGGGAACACCAGAGAACTTGGAGAGTTGAACTTATATAAACAGTTCCAAGGATTAGGATACACCATCTCCCACACACACAAATGGATCATGGATAGAATACCTATATTTTAGGCATAACAGTGCCCCCACCAACCCAGGGACTAAGTATAGGTAAAAAACTGAAAGAAAGAACTCTTGAAACCAATGTGAAGAGGGCTTTATTCTGTAAACTAAACCACCCCCACTGCTCTCAAGGTGACAGGAATAAATGCTTGGATCCATCACTCCAGAGTCAAACCTGCAGGCCCAACCAATAGCTGAGGGAAGTGGGAAGCAGCCCTCAATCTAGAGGAAACCCTGCACCTGACCTTTCAAAGAAGGAAATAATGATATCAAAGCCCTGCTCTGGCCACACCAGAAGCTGGTCAGTCAACACATGGCTGAAGCTTGAGGAACCAGCAGGACCAATGTATTGGCTATTAATTTGACTGGGACTCCCTCTATTTATCTTATTGGAAATAGGACACTACTCTGTGTCTCCCCCAGAGTGGACTATCATTCAAAAGCTTTCCCTCTGCTTTGCCTATTTTCTCATACTCCTTATTTTAGGGGGCCTCTTCTTACTGTGAACAGCTTAGATATGAAAGCAACTTATTTTTTCCTTGTAGCTCCTTAAGTTGTAAAATCTCCCCTCCATCTAGAAACCAGGGTGACTGTTCTGATTGTATAAAATCCTTTTACCTTACAGGAAAAGCATGCCCCACTTTCACCTATTATACACACCAGCCACCAGCATACTATAACTCTGTTTCTAAATGTTCTGGGGTGGGGGCAGTGGAGGACTTTATTTGACTTTATTGGAAAGGCCAGATTACAATGGGCAGATGATGTGTGGTGTTCTGGCACCCCAGGAGAAGTAGTATGCTGGGACTGGGACTCAACAAATGCTCGAGGCTGGCCTAAAGACCTACTCCTGGTTAAATCCCTTGGTGACCACATCTGACCCTGTGACCCCTACAACTAGAACAAAGGGTTAGGCCCCAAGCCAGGACCCAAGGGACTATATGACCAACTCCAAGCTTCCCTAAAAGACAAACTAGAAATGCCTGCTGTTAAAAATAATCTCTTTATTCCTCTATCTGAGAAAGTAGCCCAAGAACTGAGCATCACTAATTGCTGGGTCTGGGGAGGAGCCCTGATGAGCGAGACATGGCCATGGAGAGGCACTGGACTAGATGCCCTCTAGATACTTCAATGGAATCGGACCATCAACAGACGGGCAGGGGAGCCTATCTGGAGTTGGACTCTCTCCACAATGATGATAGATGAGGAATGTTTAAGCCAAATGGGAGTGGATTGCACTTGGGTTGGAGAAACAAAATGTAAAAGAGTCCTTGTTTATAATGCTGTCAACAATAGTCATTCATTCATGGTGGCCAGAGCACCCGTCCTGGTACTGGGCCCCCTCAAAAGGGAAAAGGGGAAACCACCACTGCTCTTCCTCTCAACATTTGTCATTACATAATTGTACTGGGGACCAGTCCAGTATTAATCTGTTCTTGGAAGTCTCAGGTGTCAGCCCAAACTGGAAACATCTTAATTCTTCCAACCCAGACTTATAGCAGGCCCCATAAGGGCTCTTTCCCACCAAATTGGAAAGGGACTTGCACTATAGGGGTGATTCAGCCAGGTTTTTTCTTTTACCTGGCTTACAAGAAAACATGCTAGCTGTCTCGATGCTTTAAAACATCGAGAAAGGCAGTCTCCAGAAATAGGAGGCCATCAAAATGACTGGCCTCCCAAGTGGATTATTCAGTATTATGGTTCAGCCACATGGGTAAAAGATGGGAGTTGGGAATACAGGACACCCATTTATATGCTAAATCGAATAATACAACTATAAGCAGTGCTAGAGACTATAACCAATGAAACGGCTACTGCCTTGGAACTGCTGGCATGGCAATGATCCCAGATAAGAACTGTGATCATTCAAAATCATCTGGCACTAGACTATCTCTAGCGGAGGAAGGAAGAGTTTGTGGGAAGTTCAACCAAACTGACTGTTGCCTCCAAATAGATGACAATGGAAAGGCTGTGACAGACATAGCTAAAAATATCAGGAAGATTACCCATGTTCCAATTTAGACCTGGAAGGGATGGGATATGGATGGCCTCTTTGGAGGATGGTTCTCCTGGCTAGGAGGGTTTAAGACAATGATTGGGACAGTTATAGTCATGCTTCCCGGGTATCTGCTTATTCCCTGCCTCATGCCCCTTCTAGTCAAGATTGTAACTGGGTCATTGAGGCAGTTGTCAAACAGAAAACAGCCACCCAAGTGCTGATTTTGAAAGGATATCAGCAACTGATAGAAGCTAATGTTCTCTTATGGCTACAGATGCACCCCAAGCATTAAGAGGGGGGAATGAGGTAGGAACCTCCAACTAGAATGCCAACCCCCATCGAGAATAACAACTTTCTGCCTTCTGCCTCTGTTGTCTTGCTTAAACAGCTTTTGCTCACCGCTCACCACCTCCACTTCTGTAACCTTTCTTGCTCACTGCATCAGTGGGAACCTAAGCTGCCTGGGGAGGGGGATCTGAACTGCTTGAGCGAGAAAGCCTTGAAGACCCGAAAGTCTGTGCTGTATAACACCCAGAGCAGAGGCCCGGTGCTCAGACTCTGGAGGCAACTCCATTGAGCCTGCATCAGTGCTGAATAAACCCTGTTCTTCTGCAACTCTAATTGCCCCTTGTCTCTTTCTGCTGCCATGGTTTCTATAGCAATACCTCACCAGGTCGTTGGATGGACTGAATGATAGAATTATCTAAAATAGTACTTCTAGTAGTCCCTGGAACAGAATAATTCTCAAATAATATTATGCTGTGCTCAGTCACTCAGTTATGTCCGACTCTTTGCAATCTGACAGACTATTATGTCCATGGAGATTCTCCAGGCAAGAATACTGGAGTGGGTTGCCATGCCCTCCTCCAGAGGATATTCCCAATCCAGAGATTGAACCCATATCTCCTGCATTTCAGGCAGATTGTTTACCATCTGAACCACCAGAGAAACCCAATTAATATTAGATTGTATTTTTAATGCTCAGAATATAAAGCTCTCAAATAATTATAATAATTTGATATAATATGATAAAAGACTGAGTCAAAGAGAAGCTGCACTTAAACTTATCTCCAAAGTCTAAGAGCAGAAGACCAAAACTTATCCTGATCTTTTGTAGTATCTAGAAACCTAAACATTTTTGCAATGATATATGATTGGTACAACTGTGTCTTAATATTATTTTCTATATTTTACTAAATTATGTTTGATAAAGTTTTCGGAAGATGAGTTTTATTTTTATTATTATTACACAGCAAATAAAATTAGATTATAGCAGTGAAAATTACAGAAAATTCTGTATAAATGTAGACAAATCAACTCAAAAAGTGAGAATTTGTATTTTAGAATAATTTTTTTTCTTTTCTTTTTTTTAAAATAAATTTATTTATTTTAGTTGGGGGATAACTACTTTACAATATTGTAGGGGTTTCTGCCATACATTGACATGAATCAGCCATGGGTTTACATGTGTTCCCCATCCTCAACCCCCCTCCCACCTCCCTCCCCATCCCATCCCTCTGGGTCATCCCATGGCCCCAGCCCTGAGCATTTGTCTCATGCATCGAACCTGGAATGGTGTTCTGTTTCACATATGATAATATACAGGTTTCAATGCTATTCTCTCAGAACGTCCCACCCTCACCTTCTCCCTCAGAGTCCATGAGACTGTTCTATGCATCTGGGTCTCTTATTCTGTCTCGCATATAGGGTTATCGTTACCATCTTTCAAATTCCATATATATACATTAGTATACTGTATTGGTGTTTTTCTTTCTGGCTTACTTCACTCTGTATAATGGGCTCCAGTTTCATCCATCTCAATAGAACTGATTCAAATGTAGTCTCTTTAATGGCTGAGTAATATTCCATTGTGTATATGTACCACAGCTTCCTTATCCATTCATCTGTTGAAGGCCATCTAGGTTGCTTCCATGTACTGGCTATTGTAAACAGTGCTGCGATGAACATTGGGGTACACGCGTCTCTTTCAATTCTGGTTTCCTCGGTGTGTATGCCCAGCAGTGGGATTGCTGGGTCATATGGCAGTTCTATTCCCAGTTTTTTAAGGAATCTCCACACTGTTCTCCATAGTGGCTGTACTAGTTTACATTCCCACCAACAGTGTAAGAGGGTTCCCTTTTCTCCACATCTCACCAGCATTTATTGCTTATAGATTTTTGGATAGCAGCCATTCTGACTGGTGTGAAATGGTACCTCATTGTGGTTTTGATTTGCATTTCTCTAATAATGAGTGATGTTGAGCATCTTTTCATGTGTTTGTTAGCCATCTCTATGTCTGCTTTGGAAAAATGTCTGTTTAGTTGTTTAGTCCATTTTTTGATTGGGTCGTTTATTTTTCTGGAATGCAGCTACAGGTGTTGCTTGTATATTTTTGAGATTAATTGTTTGCCTGTTGCTTCGTTTGCTATTATTTTCTCCCATTCTGAAGGCTGTATTTTCACCTTGCTTATAGTTTTCTTTGTTGTGCAAAAGCTTTTAATTTTAATTAGGTCCTATTTGTTTATTTTTTTTTAATTTTTTTAAATAAATTTATTTATTTTAGCTGGGGGATAATTACTTTAAAATATGGTAGTGGTTTCTGCCATACATTGACATGAATCAGCCATGGGTTTACATGTGTTCCCCATCCTGAAGCCCCCTCCCACATCCCTCCCCATCCCATCCCTCTGGGTCATCCCATTGCCCCAGCCCTGAGCATTTGTCTCATGCATCGAACCTGGAATGGTGTTCTGTTTCACATATGATAATACACATGTTTCAATGCTATTCTCTCAGAACGTCCCCCCTTCACCTTCTCCCTCAGAGTCCATAAGACTGATCTATGCATCTGGGTCTCTTATTCTGTCTCGCATATAGGGTTATCGTTGTCATCTTTCAAATTCCATATATATGCATTAGTATACTGTATTGGTGTTTTTCTTTCTGGCTTACTTCACTCTGTATAATGGGCTCCAGTTTCATCCATCTCAATAGAACTGATTCAAATGTATTCTTTTTAATGGCTGAGTAATATTCCATTCTGTATATGTGCCACTGCTTCCTTATCCATTCGTCTGCTGATGGCCATCTAGGTTGCTTCCATGTCCTGGCTATTATAAACAGTGCTGTGATGAACATTGGGGTACACGTGTCTCTTTCAATTCTGGTTGCCTCAGGGTGTATGCCCAGCAGTGGGATTGCTGGGTCATATGGCAGTTCTATTCCCATTTTTTTAAGGCATCTCCACACTGTTCTCCATAGTGGCTGTACTAGTTTGCATTCCCACCAACAGTGTAAGAGGGTTCCCTTTTCTCCACACCCTCTCCAGCATTTATTGCTTGTAGACTTTTGGATAGTAGTCATTCTGCCTGGTGTGAAATGGCACCTCATTGTGGTTTAGATTTGCATTTCTCTAATAATGAGTGATGTTGAGCATCTTTTCATGTGTTTGTTAGCCATCTGTATATCTTCTTTGGAGAAATGTCTGTTTAGTTCTTTGGCCCATTTTTTGATTGGGTCGTTTATTTTTCTGGAATGCAACTGCAGGAGTTGCTTGTATATTTTTGAGATTAATTGTTTGTCTGTTGCTTCATTTGCTATTATTTTCTCCCATTCTGAAGGCTGTCTTTTCACCTTGCTTATAGTTTCCTTTGTTGTGCAAAAGCTTTTCAGTTTAATTAGGTCCCATTTGTTTATTTTTGCTTTTATTTCCAATATTCTGGGAGACGAGTCATGGAGGATCATCCTGTGATGTATGTCGGAGAGTGATTTGCCTATGTTTTCCTCTAGGAGTTTTATAGTTTCTGGTCTGACGTTTAGATCTTTAATCCATTTTGAGTTTATTTTTGTGTATGGCGTTAGAAAGTGTTCTAGTTATATAGCTTTTATTATGTTGAGGTATGTTCCTTTTATTCCTGCTTTCTGGAGGGTTTTTATCATAAATGGATGCTGAATTTTGTCAAAGGCTTTTTCTTCATCTATTGAGATAATCCTATGGTTTTTATCTTTCAATTTGTTAATGTGGTGTATTACATTGATTGATTTGTGGATGTTAAAGAAACCTTGCATTCCTGGGATAAAGCCCTCTTGGTCATGATGTATGATCTTTTTAATATGATGTTGGATTCTGTTTGCTAGAATTTTATTAAGGATTTTTGCATCTATGTTCATCAGTGATATTGGCCTGTAGTTTTCTTTTTGTGTGGCATCTTTGTCTGGTTTTGGAATTAGGGTGATGGTGGCCTCATAGAATGAGTTTGGAAGTTTACCATCTTCTGCAATTGTCTGGAAGAGTTTGAGTAGGATAGGTGTTAGCTCTTCTCTAAATTTTTGGTAGAATTCAGCTGTGAAGCCGTCTGGTCCTGGGCTTTTGTTTGCTGGAAGATTTCTGATTACAGTTTTGATTTCCGTGCTTGTGATGGGTCTGTTAAGATCTTCTATTTCTTCCTGGTTCAGTTTTGGAAAGGTATACTTTTCTAAGAATTTGCCCATTTCTTCCAAGTTGTCCATTTTATTGGCATATAGCTGTTGGTAGTAGTCTCTTATGATCCTTTGTATTTCTGTGTTGTCTGTTGTGATCTCTCCATTTTCATTTCTAATTTTGTTGATCTGATCCCTCTACCTTTGTTTCCTGATGAGTCTGCCTAATGGTTTGTCAATTTTGTTTATCTTCTCGAAAAACCAACTTTTAGTTTGGTTGATTTTTGCTATGGCCACTTTTTTTCCTTTTGCATTTATTTCTGCCCTACTTTTTAAGTTTTCTTTCCATCCACTAACCCTGGGGTTCTTCAGTTCTTCCTTCTCTAGTTGCTTTAGGTATACACTTAGGTTATTTATTTGATTTTTTTCTTGTTTCTTGAGGTACGCCTGTATTGCTATGAACCTTCCCCTTAGCATTGTTTTTAGAGTGTCCCATAGGTTTTGGGTTGCTGTTTCTTCATTTTCATTCGTTTCTATGCACAATTTGATTTCTTTTTTGATTTCTTCTGTGATTTGTTGGTTATTCAGAAGCGTGTTGTTTAGCCTCCATATGTTGGAATTTTTAATAGTTTTTTTTCCTGTAATTGAGGTCTAATCTTACTGCATTGTGGTCAGAGAAGATGACTGGGATGATTTCATTTTTTTTGAATTTACCAAGGCTAGATTTATGGCCCAGGATGTGATCTATCCTGGAGAAAGTTCCGTGTGCACTTGAGAAAAAGGTGAAATTTTTTGTTTTGGGGTGGAAAGTCCTGTAAATATCAATTAAATCTAACTTGTCTATTGTATCATTTCAAGTTTGTGTTTCCTTGTTAATTTTCTGTTTAGTTGATCTATCCATATGCGTGAGTGGAGTATTGAGGTCTCCCACTATTATTGTGTCATTGTTAATTTCCCCTTTCATACTTGTTAATAGTTGCCTTACATATTGTGGTGCTCCTATGTTGGGTGCATATATATTTATAATTGTTGTATCTTCTTCTCGGATTGATCCTTTGATCATTATATAGTGTCCTTCTTTGTCTCTTTTCACAGCCTTTATTTTAAAGTCTATTTTATCTGAAATGAGTATTGTGACTCCTGCTTTCTTTTGGTCTCCGTTTGCATGAAATATCTTTTTCCATCCCTTCACTTTCAGTCTGTATGTGTCCCTTGTTTTGAGGTAGGTCTCTTGTAGACAGCATATGTCGGGGTCTTGTTTTTGTATCCATTCAGCCAGTCTTTGTCTTTTGGTTGGGGCATTCAACCCATTTACATTTAAGGTAATTATTGATAAGTATGGTCCTGTTGCCATTTACTTTGTTGTTTTGAGTTCGTGTTTAAACACACTTTCTGTGTTTCCTGTTTAGAGAAGACCATTTAGCATTTGTTGGAGAGCTGGTTTGGTGGTGCTGAATTCCCTCAGCTCTTGCTTCTCTGTAAAGCTTTTGAATTCTCTTTCATATATGAATGAGATCCTTGCTGTGTACAGTAATCTGGGTTGTAGATTATTCTCTTTCATTACTTTAAGTATGTCCTGCCATTCCCTTCTAGCCTGAAGAGTTTCTATTGAAAGATCAGCTGTTATCCTTATGGGGATCCCCTTGTGTGTTATTTGTTGTTTTTCCCTTGCTGCTTTTAATATTTGTTCTTTGTGTTTGATCTTTGTTAATTTGATTAATATGTGTCTTGGGGTGTTTCGCCTTGGGTTTATCCTGTTTGGGACTCTCTGGGTTTCTTGGACTTCTGTGACTATTTCCTTCCTCATTTTAGGGAAATTTTCAACTATTATCGCCTCGAGTATTTTTTCATGGCCTTTCCTTTTATCTTCTTCTTCTTGGACTCCTATGATTCGAATGTTGCAGCATTTCATATTGTCCCAGAGGTCCCTGAGGTTTTCCTCATTTCTTTTGATTCTTTTTTCTTTTTTCCTCTCTGCTTCGTTTATTTCCACCATTCTATCTTCTACCTCATTTATCCTATCTTCTGCCTCCGTTATTCGACTGTTGGTTCCCTCCAGAGTGTCTTTTATCTCCTTTATTTCATTATTCATTATATATTGACTCCTTTTTATTTCTTCTAGGTCCTTGATCAACATTTCTTGCATCTTCTCAATCCTTGTCTCCAGGCTATTTATCTGTAACTCCATTTTGTTTCCAAGATTTTGGATCATTTTTATTATCATTATTCTAAATTCTTTTTCAGATAGATTCCCTACCTCTTCCTCTTTTGTTAGGTTTGGTGAGCATTTCTCATTTTCCTTTACTTGCTGAGTATTTCTCTGCCTTTTCATCTTGTTTAGATTGCTGTGTTTGGTGTGGCCTTTCTGTATTCTGGTAGTTTGGAGTTCCTCTTTATTGTGGAGGTTCCTCACTGTGGTTGGGGTTGGACGGGTTGCTTGTCAAGGTTTCCTGGTTGGGGGAGCTTGTACCGGTGTTCTGGTGGGTGGAGCTGGATTTCTGCTCTGTAGAGTGCAATGGAGTGTCTAGTATTGAGTTTTGAGATGTCTATGGATTTGGTGTGCCTCTGGGCAGCCTGTATATTGATGCTCAGGGCTATGTTCCTGCATTGCTGGAGAATTTGTGTGGTATGTCTTGCTCTGGAACTTATTGGCTCTTGGGTGGAGCTTGGTTTCAGTGTATATGTGGAGGCTTTTGGATGATCTCTTATTAATTAATGTTTCCTCTGTCTTTCAGTCTTATTCTTGCAGTAACCTCAAGACTTCTCCATCCATACAGCATCAATAATAAAACTTTTAGGTTAATGGTGAAAAGATTCTCCACAGTGAGGGATACCCAGAGAGGTTCACTGAGTTACATGGGTAGGTGAAGGGGGGTGGTTGAGGTGACCAGGATGAGAAGAGGGGGATTCAAACGTGGAGAGAGCAGTCTAGGCAGTAAGCACTTCCCTCTGTGCTCTCCACAGTCTGGAACCCTCAGAGAGGTTCACGGAGATACAGAGAGGGAGGAGGAAGGTAATAGAGGTGAACATGAGTAGAAAGGGAGGCATCAAGAGGGGAGAGAGAGATCTGAGCACTATTCTTTTCCCGAAGTGTTCTCCGGTGCCCAGAACACCCTCAGAGATTCACAGAACTGGGTTGAGAAGAGAAGGAAGAGGGTGGGAGATAGAGGTTCCCTGGGGGAGAAGAAAACACATCAATGGGGGAGAGAGTAATCAAGCCAGTAATCCCACTCCTGAGTAAAAATGGGTACTAAAGATTGGGTTCTTAAATGTAGAAATTTTATATCAAATATGTAAAACAAAGATTAAAAATCTAGAGTAGAGGTTAGACTCTTAAAAAAATACAATATAAAAAAAAAGAAAAAAAGAAAACAAAATCCCCAAAAGTGTAAGATATATGTATGCAGTTTGCTTTAAAAATAGTTTGTTTTTTTTTTTTTTGCAAGGTAATAGTGGGTTATAAAAATGAAAATTAAAGGTGTAATAGAGGACTTAAAGAAAAAAAAAATTAAAACAATTAAAAAAAATGATAATAGTAAAAATATATCCAGGACTGTCTCTGGAGCTGTTGTGAGCAGTGTGGGGTCTGTTCAGTTTCAGATAGATCCTTGTTATTGCTTATACTTTTCAAGATCTATAGGCCCCTTTCAGTGTAGTCGGTGTTAACAATAGGGATTTTAATCTGTTGGCCTGTCACTTCCAAAGCGTTTCCTTCTGTTTATTTGGCTTCTGTTTGCAGGTCCCTTCACTGTCTAATTTCCGCCCTGCCACAAAGGGGCGGAGGTGGTCTCTTTAGGTTCACTTGTTCAGTCCTGCTGTGGGGAGGGAGGAACACTGCAAACCAATATCACTGGCGTGTGTGTGGAGAGCTCGCAGTGTCTCGGCCGCACTGGGTTTGCCCCCACTCACGGCGTGTGTGCTTTCCCAGTCTACCCTGCTCACACTCCAGGTTACTCTGCTGGGGAGTGGGCCCTGATATGCGTGCACTTCCCAGGTCTAAGCCGCTCAGGTTCAGGTTCCCAGGTACTCCACAAAGGCGCAGACTCAGTTCGGCCTGCGGTTTGTGCCTATCCCCGGTCGGAGCAGCTCAGGCAGCCAGGAGTTTGGTGAGCACACTCTCCCTTGTTGGGGCAGTGCGGCTTATCACCTCCCTTGTCCCCACCTCGGTTTACGGGCACGCCCGGCTCTGGTGTGCTTTGTGTCAGTTCTGGGGAGCTGGTCTCTGGCTGCGACCCTCCTGGCAGCTGTCGACCCTCCGGGATCTCAGGCAGTCTTTGCCTAGAAACTGGAAGCCTGTTAGCAGTTTGGTAGGGGGTCCCCTCTCTGGGGCTGAGTTTCCCCCTTTCCGGCTCTGGCTGGCCCCCCTGCCCACTGTGTCCAGCGGGGGATGGGGCGGTCCGCAGCCAGCTAGCTCTCCTCTGGTATCGCTCAGTCCTTTGTTCTGTGAGCGGGCCGGCAATGCCTTAGATTTGGGCTTTTCACAGGATAGTTCTCTCTCTCTAGCTGTCCCAGTTTAGGTTGCTATCTCACGTTAGCTCCCTCAGATTGCCCTCAGGGCATTCGGGCCCGTTCCCTAAGCAGTGCCACCTGCTCCTCTCGGTTCAGCCCCCACTTGCTGGTGGCGGATGCGAGTGTCTGGGGTTCTTTGCTGGGAGTTGCCTTTAGGCACGTAATCTGTGGGTTTTATTTATTTTTTCTCCCGGTTATGTTGCCCTCCAAGATTCGAAATCTTCCCCCAAACCCGCCTGTGAGAGGGTTTCCTGGTGTTTGGAAACTTCTCTTTTACGACTCCCTCCCCGGGACGGGTCTCCGTCCCTAACTCTTTTGTCTCTCTTTTTATCTTTTATATTTTGTCCTACATCCTTTCAAAGATAATGGGCTGTTTTTCTGGATGCCTGATGTCCTCTGCCAGGGTTCAGAAGTTGTTTTGTGAAGTTTGCTCAGCGTTCAGATGTTCCTTTGATAAATTTGTGCTGGAGAGAGTGGTCTCTCCGTCCTATTCCTCCGCCATCTTACCCCCTCCCCTAGAATAATTTAAAATCAATATATTTGTATCACATTGAAGTATAGCAAAAATCGCTAAATGACTGAAGCATAATCAAATAGGGATCCTGTCAGTTTTTCTTGAATTAACAGTAAAAGACATTTGTAATTACCAGTAGACTTTTTGCTATAATCACGATTCTAAATTTTTAAAGAACAACTAACTCTCTTCACGTAGTTAAATATTTTTCCTTGATATTTTCTCAAATTTTCTTAGTAAAATGCTTCTTCATTACAAGTACAAAGATAAAATTCATCCTGACAAAGAAAGGGTATACTATTTTAATCACTAAAATACATTGATGATAGCTTAATGTATGAAAGAACTAAAGGAGAATTAAACATGGTGTTTTAAAGAAACAACTTGATTTTATACTCAAAGGATGACCCTTCCAAGTGTATCACTCAGAGTGAGGATTTGTAATAAGTTGAATTTTTTCAGTTATTTTCTCCTTTCATTTAAAATACTTATTTTTATGTTAATTGTTTACTACACTGATTGTGACATTTTAACATAACAATATATGAACGCCATCTCAGGAAATACAAACACAGGATGAGTTAGATGCAGAGGCAGGCCCCATTCTGTCTAATTTGAGGCATACTATAAGTTGACAAATCTGATTTACTGCTAGATTTATGTTAGAATTCCACCTGCTACCTTATATCAAACATTTTATTTAGATATTCAAGGAAACACCACCACATTCCACTTTGAGAATGTTTCCTGACTTGCCACCAATAAATATGTAAATCTAAGATTTCCCTCATTTGCAAAGCAAATAGAGAAAGCTATGCACCCTTAACTTGCTTTTCATTGCCTCCTCTCAACAGAAAGTAGGTTAAAACTGCTAGATTTTGCCTTGTTTCTTTACTGCTATAATATTATGTATTATAATAAAAGGCAACAGTCAAAGTTATCCCTGAAAGTTTCAGGCCTCTGATATATAAGAGTCATAGTAGTTCCTGTGCTGCAATAAAGTCTTGTTAATATGAAAAGCATCATGATAAACTTGTAAAATATTTTATTTGCATCTAGTCACCTTCTTGAAAAACTAAGCTACAGTTTTCAAAATACAAAGACTACCACAGAATACTAAGGTTCTTTGGAACTATCTTAACAGCTTCTATGGAGGGAAGGGGTGGGAGGTTCCTCCCTTCTTTTTTCTCTCACCATAGCTTTAAACACATTCATTCCAGTTTCTAATTTCTCTGTTTATATATCATGTCTGGATGATTTTTTTTAATTAGTTTATTTTCTAACTTTACAATATTGTATTTGTTTTGCCATACATTGACATGAATCCACCATGGGTGTACATGTTTTCCCCTTCCAGAACCCCCCTTTCACTTCCCTCCCCATCCCATCCCTCTGGGTCATCCTGGTGCACCAGCCCCAAGCACCCTGTATCATGTGTTGAAACTGGACTGGCGATTCTTTTCACATTTGATAGTTTACATGCTTCAATGCCATTCTCCCATATCATCCTGTCCTCACTCTCTCCCATAGAGTCCATAATACTGTTCTATTTATCTGTGTCTCTTTTGATGTCTTGCATACAGGGTTATCTTTACCGATTGACTAAATATCATATATATGTGTTAGTATATTGTATTGGTGTTTTTCTTTCTGGCTTACTTCACTCTGTATAGTAGGCTCCAGTTTCATCCACTTCATTAGAACTGATTAGAATGTATTCTTTTTAATGGCTGAGTAATATTCCATTGTGTATATGTACCACAGCTTCCTTATCCATTCATCTGCTGATGGGTATCTAGGCTGCTTCCATGTCCTGGCTATTATAAACAGTGCTGCGATGAACATTGGGGTACACATGTCTCTTTCAATTCTGGTTGCCTCAGTGTGTATGCCCAGCAGTGGGATTGCTGGGTCATATGGCAGTTCTATTTCCAGGTTTTTGAGGAATCACCACACTGTTCTCCATAGTGGCTGTACTAGTTTGCATTCCCACCAACAGTGTAAGTGTGTTCCCTTTTCTCCACACCCTCTCCAGCATTTACTGCTTGTAGTTTTTTGGATAGCAGCCATTGTGATGGGCGTGAAATGGTACCTCATTGTGGTTT
Organism: Giraffa tippelskirchi; assembly: GCF_054371585.1. Classification (NCBI taxonomy): domain Eukaryota; kingdom Metazoa; phylum Chordata; class Mammalia; order Artiodactyla; family Giraffidae; genus Giraffa; species Giraffa tippelskirchi. The sequence goes on from NC_137289.1 coordinate 70,253,207, forward strand.
TGATTTGCATTTCTCTGATAATGAGTGATGATTTTATTTGAAGGAATAATAAGCAAAGACAGAGGTGAGAAATCAAACCGTCATGAACAGAAAGCTGTTCATTGAGGCTGGAGTGAAGGGTTCAGGGGAGGTGGGTAGTTTTTTGAAGGAAATCCATTAGGCTATCAAAATGAACACCAGCACCACTCAATATCATTCACCTCTTTTTACTCGTGCTATTGAAACAGGAATCCAACTTTCATCCACAAAGCTGACAAATGAACTCCACGAATAGCAGAGTTTTATTTCAGAGAATAGAAATACAAGACTCCCAGCATAGACAATGAGAGGGAGAAAAGTTTCCTGAAACTGTGGGAATCACAACGGTTTATATTTTTACCAATACCGACCTGTATGTTGTTGATTGTTTCAGGAGTCCCAATGTACATAATTCCAGGCCAATTAGCTTAAAAATCAACATGTTCAGCTTGTCAACTTTATGGCTTTCTTTGATTTTCCAGTCCTTGGATTTTCTGAAGACTTTGAGTCTCCATCCTCTGACTTTTTCTTGTGACCTCAGACCATTGTTCAAGAATCAGATGTATATTTTTAAAGTTAATGACCCACCTTGTGCTTTTCACCTTGATGAGTTGGATACCAGTTACCGATTGTCCTGTCATGGGTTCAAGTGTTTCATGGCCCCTAAGTCAGAGAGGCATCCCTCTGAATGCCCAAGAACTGGAACAGCAAGTATGGCTATAGATTACTGGAGCGATGGAGCAAGACACCTGCATGAGAAAATAGGTGGAGAGTGGAATTGGATTTTTAGGAGAAGAAACCGAGGCCTTAACCCTACACTGAATACTTAATAATTTTCTATCTCTCTATAAGAGACTCAGGTGCAAAGAGTAGCAACATTTGAGGTCTAGGATAAAGTGGCCAGACAGATAAAACAATCTTATTTTCCTTATTGAGCAACACTGCACTTCCCAGATATAGAATTTTTATAGTGTTCAAATGCATTAAAATAATACAGATATACTATTAAAAATCCAATAAAATCATTTTTCTATTTATTATATCATGTTATATTTATTTTTAATAAATTTTTATTGAAATATACTTTATTTTCAAGAATCTTAAGGACATTTAAAAAATATTATTATTGACTGCAGGGGCTTCCAAGCTGGCTCTAGTGTTAAAAAAACTACCTGCAAATACAAGAGACATAAGAGACAAGGGTTCAATCCCTGGGTAAGAAAGATCACCTGAAGGAGGGCATGGTAACCACCTCCAGTATTCTTGCCTGGGGAATCCCATGAACAGAGAAGCCTGGTGGGCTATAGTCCATAGGGTAACAAAGATTTGGACTCAACTGAATGACTTAGCACAGAACACACATTATTGACTGCACAGGAAAAGCAAAAACAAGGCAAAACCAAACAAAAAACTCCAAAAATTGTAGATAATAGATCTACAAAGATGCTTTGAGACTCTGATAATATAGTTCAATTGCCTTATTTTAAGATGAAAACCAAGGTCATAAGAAAGACTTGTCCAGGGCTTACAAGGTTTTCTGGCTCCAAGTTTAGTATTCTTTCCATTATGTCAAGCAGTTGCAAAATTCTGAACTCTTAGGTGTTTTTAAATATATACTGTCTGCGTTTCTCAATTCAGGAAAAAAAAAACAAAAAACTGAAATTTTTTTTCAAAAGAACTCCAACATTTGAAATTTCTATGTCCTTTTGTGTGTAAGCTGCAAATCAGCTTTGTGTATATCTGTGTATGCGGGCACACATATGTGTATATGTGTTTCATTTTTGTTTAGATAAATTTTGCTTAAAATGTGTCATTTTGTTCTTCCAGGAGATAAGATAGATGGAGTAATGATGAGAAATCATCATTTTGAGTTTAATTTCTGAGATTAATTGCATTACTCCAAATACTTTACATGGTCAAAGTAACTGGAATCTACCTTTAGAAATGATTTCAGAAAAGTCCTGATTAATACAGAAAGCAAGGCATGGGATTATTTTGACATTCTTCCTCATAAAGGGCAGCACTTTTAATTTATACCATTTTTCTTAGAAAATGTCAGCCAGCATTGAAATCATTTGTCTTTATAGCAATAACTCCAGTTTGAAAATAATCATTGTTTATCAGATATTCTTGATCTGATCAAAGGTAGGTTGTCATTTCCCAGGTTAAGAAGAAATCAATAATTGGAAACTTGCCTACATGTGTAGACATGAGTAAAGTCATATATATATATATATATATATATATATAGTGTCAACTGAAAATTATCACTGGTCATCTGGTTCTACAAGAATGAAGTCATATCATACACCACTGCAGTCTCTGACCTTCAACACACCCTGAAATGAGTTCAGGGTGGAGAATGAGGTATTCTGCCTTGGGCAAAACTGGCAGAGCAGGTCTTCAGATAGTTAGATATTTTCATGAAAAGATTGTATGAATCAATTTCTTGCATCTTCTCATGTCTAGAAAAGCACTGCAGTCATTAATGGAATCATCTGCTCCTTAAGACTAGCAGTAAGCTCATGCCAAAATGTGTACTTGCTTGCAGTATCCCCCTTCTCTAAAACCATATACAGTAATGATCTACCACTGGCCTCCTCAGAGTAGTACCTCAGAACTATCTGAGAGGCTAACTCCCAGGCTATAGTCCTCATTTTGCCACAAATAAATCTAAACTCACAACTCTCATACCTTGTTTTTGTTTCCAGTCAATACAAGTAAGAAAGAAAATAAGAAAATGGCAATTTTCTTCCATAATAAGAAATGATTATTTGTGAATAACAGATCCCATATTTTCTAACTGGCCTCAACCATTGTAACTCCACCTTTATGCATGCTCAGTCACTCAGTCATGTCCAACTCCTTGTGACCCCCATGGACTGTAGCCTGTCAGGCACATCTGTCCATGGGATTTTCCCAGCAAAAATACTGGGGTGGGTTGCCATTTCCTTCCCCAAACTCCATCTTTCCTCACAGGCTAGTTTTATTCTAGTACAACTAGAACACTAAGAATGTAATTGTAACACCACTGAAGTATGAGATGAGACAAATTATTTGCATTGTATGGTTACTTAAAATGACAACCACTATCAAAAAAATATGACAGTGTTCCAAAAAAGGCCCTTTTAGGGAACATGAAAGTTTGCTTCATTTTAGAAATGTGTTACTGATCAATCATGAAACTATTTAGAAATTCAGATCTTTAGTGTCAACATTATTTTCAGCATAATTGTGCAGTCACTACAGTGTTGTCTGTGTTGGTTTTAAAGTTGAATGGTTGCTAGCTTTGATCTATTATTTTTGTCATTGTAAACTTTGGTGTTGCAGAGTTTACCTTTTGTGTTTGGAAATTTTATGCACAAATTGAATTATATTATATTAAAGAAGATGGCTTTGGAAATATAACAAACAGCAGATTGTCGGATAAAGCTTAACCACCAGAAAATCTATTTTTGGAAAGGAAAGAGAAGAACATTATATTATACATGAAATACAAATTAATAATTGTACTTGTACATCTGGGGCAAGTTATATAATTATATTGTTTTTCTATTTGGAATATCACTGTTTAAAATTTATAGAGCTCAATATTTATTTATTTTTCTAAATTTATTTATTTATCTTTTTTTTTTTTTTTACTTTACAATATTGTATTGGTTTTGCCATACATTGACATGAATCCGCCATGGGTGTACATGTGTTCCCTTTCCAGAACCCTCCTCCCACCTCCCTTCCCATCCCATCCCTCTGATACTCTCTTAATGTTGAGAAAAAGCCTTAACGGTTTTAAAACACAGAAAATAAAATGAGTGGTGAAGTGTTTAAAAGCTCCCTTGTATTCAAATATGGAAGTTTAAAATTATTCCCTAAAACATAAATGAAAGTTACTATTTATAAAATTGAAATATTTAAATATATAAAGAATATATAAAGTTAGACCTGCTTTACTTTGGTACTGAGTTATTTTAGGGCATTTTAATATTCTTCAGAATTAGAATTTAAATATGTATTCATTTATCACAATGAACCATTCTTCAGGTAGAGCTATACTCTAAGCCCATCCCTGCTTTCAGTCAAGATCATCCATCTTATGTAATCTCTATCTCAATTACAATGATAGAATGCTATTTTAAAATTAAAACAATATAGATTAGGCAATGAAAAGAAATGGGTTTCTGTGGTGGCTCAGTGGTAAAGAAACTACCTGCCAATGCAGGAGATGCTAGTTTGATCCCTGGATTGGGAAGAGCCCCTGGAGAAGGAAATGGCAACCCACTCCAGTATTCTTGCCTGGGAAATCCCATAGACAGAGGAGCATGGTGGGTTACAGTCCATGGGGTCGCAGAAGAGTCTGACATGTCAGTGACTAAACAACAACAACAATGCAAAGAAAACATTACTTGTGAAACAAATCCTAGCATTGCTGGAAGGCTGACCTTATAATGTTACTGAGTATTCCTAAAGGCCCCAGGGTTATTTCCTACAACAGTCTGCCACAACACCCAACATTCCCACTCTTGAAACAATTTTCATTTTAGGGAATCAAATTTAAATTAATATTTTTATGTTATATTAAGGTAAATTTATTTATATGATTGGCCGGCCAAAATCAGGCCAAGTGAAAGCCTTTGCTGAGTATCTATAATTGGGACTTGGAGGCTGCCAAAAATAAGTAAGAGGGTAGTAGGCATGTATCTGTGGTGTCAGACACTAGGGAAGATCAGTACGAAGTTAAGAACTCACTCCTATTCACTTCTCATACTAACAGAGGTTGGACATTTTGCCTATCAGGGTGAAGCAGTACAGTGCTCATTTTTTGCCACTGCTGAGGCATTTGGCCTTTCGGTGCCTTGGAGTCCTTTGTTTGATACTTTGTCCTCTCCCACCTTAATACTACAACTGTCACCATTCTTATCTTTAGTTGTACTCAGGTCAATGAGAAAGGTTGAGAGTAAGGGGTTTGTATTTCAAGATTGTTATTAAAGGGAATGACAAAAGCTTTTTTTTAATGATTACACTGAATTTAATAACACCTTAAAATGATATTGCCAGTTACATCATTGCTATGATTTGGAACAGAAGAATATGTGTGTGTTTATGTCTATATATGGTACTTAATTGATAGAAAATATCTCTCTCATTTGCAAATCTGTGACTCCCTTGTGGAGAGTATGTAGGCTTTGCCTCTCTGTGGATTCACTGCTTTAGAATATATTTGAACAATTTCAGAGGTTAGGTTTACATATTCAGGGCAGGATATGTCTATATGGTATAGAAATGATAACAATAACAAAAAATAAAAGCATTTCTGATTTAAAAAAAAAACATACATTGATGATTAATGTAAGGTATCTTAATCGACTAAATGATTTTTTAAAATGATCATCAAGGCAGTCCTAAGATGACAGAGGAATAAGACGGGGAGACAACTTTCTCTCCCACAAATTCACCAAAAGAACATTTATACGCTGAGCAAATTCCACAAAACAACTTGTGAATGCTGGCAGAGGACATCAGACACACAGAAAGGCAGCTCATAGTCTTCGAAAGAAGGTAGGACAAAATATAAAAGATAAAAAGAGAGACAAAAGAGGTAGGGATGGAGATCCGTCCGGGAAGGGAGTCTTAAAAAAGAGAGACGTTTCCAAACATCAGGAAACACTCTCTCCGGTGTGTCTGTGGTGAGCCTTGGAATCGCAGAGGGCAAAATAACCAGGAAGAAAAATAAATAAATAATTAAACCCCGCGGTTTACGTACCTAACAGCAATTCCCAGCAGGCGGGCAGCACAGACACTCGTATTCCCAACTAGCAAGCAGGGACTGGGCAGGGATGGGCGGGCTGCATTGCTTTGGGTTAGGACTGAGCCCGAATGCCCTGTGGGCAATCTGAGGGAATTAGATTGAGACAGCAACCTAGACCGTGGGATAGCTTTCCCACGAAAATCCTTTACCTAAGACACTGCCAAACCCACTCACAGAACAAAGGACTGAGCAGTGTAAACCCGCTGTGGACCAGCCCATCCCCTGCAGGAGACAGGCAGGAGAGGGCAGCCAGAGCAGGAAGGGCAGAATCGCGGCCCCAGAGAGGCATTCTATACCAAACTGCAAACAGACCTCGCTGCTAACCAGGGCTGCTTGGGACTCTGGAGGGTCGACACCCGCTGAGAGCATTGAAGCCAGAGATCAGCTCCCCAGGGGAGAGCATGGCACACCTGGAAAGCTGTGCCCATTGTACACCCAGAAAACTGAGTGGCTGGGACGGGGGAAGGGGAAAAGGTGCAGCCCCCAACTGCGCTAGCCAAAAACCTGGTCACTGGAGCTGTTCGGACTTGGGAAAGGCATAAAACCCAGGCTCAACCAAGTCTGTGCCTTTGTGAAGTACCCGGGAACCAGAACCTGAGCGGCTTAGACCTGGGAAGTACAGGCAACTCCAGGGACCACTTCAGACAGTTCCTGGCAGTGCAACCTAGAGCCTGAGCAGTGTAGACTGGGAAAGCACACACACCGTGAGTGGGGCAAACACAGTGTGGCCGAAACATTGTGAACACACGCCAGTGAGATTTGTTTGCAGTGTTCCTCCCTCCCCACAGCACGACTATATAAGTGAGACTAAAAAAAAAAAAAAGTGACCACCACCGCCCCCCTTGTGTCAGAGTGGAAATTAGACACTGAAGAGACCAGCAAACAGAAGAAGCTAAAAGAAACAGAGGGAATCACTTTGAAAGTGAGAGATGCAACAGATTAAAACCCTGTAATTAGCACCTACTACATAGGAAAGGGCCTAGAGACCTTGAGAAGCACAAACTGGATCAAGGAGCTATCTGAAAATGAACTGACCCCACACTGTCCACAAAAACTCCAGAGAAAGTCCTAGATATATTTTTACTAGTATCATGTTTTTTTTTTAATTTTTAAAACATTTTTTAATTGTTTTTTTGTTAATTTTTTAAAATTTTATTTTATTTTCTTATTTTATTTTTATTTTTAAGTCCCCTATTACTCCTTCAATTTTCATTTTTATAACCTACTATTACCTTGCAAAAAAGAAGACCCTATTTTTATTTTTTTTTCCTTTAAGACATTAGCTTTAAAGTAAACTTCATAAGTATATATTATAATTTTTGTGACTTTAGTGTTATTTTTTCTTCCCTTTTTATAATATGGTATTTTTGAGAACCTAAACTATACTCTAGATTTTTGATCATTGCTTTTTAGTATATGTTATCAACTTTGTATCATCAAGAACCCAATCTTCAGCATCCATTTTTACTTGGGAATGAGATCACTGGCTTGCTTGCTTTCTCCCCCTTTTAACTCTCCTTTTTCTCCAACCGGTAGCCTCCATCTCCCCACTCCCCCTTTTCCTCTCTACTCAACTCTGTGAATCTCTTTGTGTGTTCTGGGCTGTGGAGAACACTTAGAGAACTGATTACTGGCTGGATCTGTCTCTCCCCTTTTGATTCCCCCTTTTCTCCTACTGACCACCTCTGTCTCCTTCTTCCCTCTTCTCTTCCCTGTGTAACTCCGTGAACATCTCTGAGAGATCCAGACGGTGGAGAGCACATAAGGAAGTGAATACTGGCTAGTTTGTTCTCTTCCCTTTTGTTTCCCCTCTTCTCCTCCTGGCCACCTCTATCTCTCTCCTCCCTCTTCTCTTCTCCATGTAACTCTGTGAAACTCTCTGGGTTTCCCACACTGCAGAGAAACTTTTCATCATTAATTAGATGTTTTATCATTGGTGCTGTATAGATGGAGAAGTCTTGAGGCTACTGTAAGAATAAGACTGAAAACCAGAGAGAGGAACTTAAGTCCAAATCTTGAGAACACCAGGGAACTCCCGAATCCAGGTAGCATTAAATGATAGGAGCTCATCAAATGCCTCCATACCTACACTGAAACCAAGCACCATCCAAGGGCCAACAAGTCCCAGAGTAAGATATACCATGCAAATTCTCCAGCAACACAGGAACATAGCCTTGAGCTTCAACATACAGGCTGCTCAAAGGCACACCAAACCCATTGACATCTCAAAACCCATTACTGGACACTTCATTGCACTCCAGAGAGAAGAAATTAAGCTCCACCCACCAAAACACCGACACAAGCTTCCCCAACCAGGAAACCTTGACAAGCCACCCGTCCAAACCCATGCACAGCAAGGAACCTCCACAATAAAGAGGAACCAGAAACTGCCAGGAAACAGAAAGGCCAACCCAAACATAGCAATATAAACAAGATGAAAAGGCAGAGAAATATCCAGTAGGTAAAGGAACAGGATAAATGCCCTCCAAATCAAACAAAAGAGGAAGAAATAGGGAATCTACCTGATAAAGAATTCTGAATAATGATAGTGAAAATGATCCAAAATCTGGAAAACAAATTGGAGTTACAGGTAAATAACCTGGAGACAAGGATCGAGAAGATGCAAGAAAGGTTTAACAAGGACTTAGAAGAAATAAAAGAGTCTTTATATAGTGAATAATGCAATAAATGAGATGAAAAAACACTCTGGAGGGAAGCAACAGTAGAATAACAGAGGCAGAAGATAGGATAAGTGAGGTAGAAGATAGAATGATAGAAATAAGTGAAACAGAGAGGAAAAACGAAAAAAAAAATAAAAGAAATGAGGACAACCTCAGAGACCTCTGGGACAATGTTGAACGCACCAACATACGAATCATAGGGGTCCCAGAAGAAGAAGACAAAAAGAAAGACCATGAGAAAATACTTGAAGAGATAATAGTTGAAAACTTCCCTAAAGTGGAACTCTTCAGGCCAGAATGGAATGGCAGGACATACTTAAAGTGATGAAAGAAAATAATCTACAGCCTAGATTACTGTAACCTGCAAGAATCTCATTCAAATACGAAGGAGAAATCAAAAGGTTTACAGACAAGCAATAGTTCAGAGAATTCAGCACCATCAAACCAGCCCTCAAACAAATGCTAAAGGATCTTCTCTAGACAGGAAACACAGAAAGGGTGTATAAACTCGAACCCAAAACAATAAAGTAAATGGCAATGGGATCATACTTATCAATAATCACCTTAAATGTAAATGGGTTGAATGCCTCAACCAAAAGACAAAGACTGGCTGAATGGATAAAAAAACAAGACCCCTATATATGTTGTCTACAAGAGACCCACCTCGAAACAAGAGACACATACAGACTGAGAGTGAACGGCTGGAAAAAGATTTCATGCAAATAGAGATCAAAATAAAGCAAGAGTAGCAATACTCATAACAGATAAAATAGACTTTAAAACAAAGGCGGTGAAAAGAGACAAAGATGGACACTACATAATGAACAAAGGATCAATCCAAGAAGAAGATATAAAAATTATAAATATATATGCACCCAATATAGGACCACCGGAATATGCAAGGCAAATGCTAACAAGTATGAAAGGGGAAATTCGCAATAACACAATAAGAGTGAGAGACTTTAATACCCCACTCACCCCTATGGACAGAACAACTAAACAGAAAATTAACAAGGAAACACAAACTTTAAATGATACAATAGACCAGTTAGACCTAATTCATATCTATAGGTCCTTTCACCACAAAACAATAAATTTCACTTTTTTCTCTAAAGCACATGGAACCTTCTCCAGAATAGATCACATCCTGGGCCATAAATCTAGTCTTGGTAAATTCAAAAAAGTTGAAATCATTCCAAGCATCTTTTCTGACCACAATGCAATAAGATTAGATGCCGATTAGAGGAGAAAAACTATTAAAAACTCCAACATATAGAGGTTGAACAACACACTGCTGAATGACCAACAAATCACAGAAGAAATCAAAACAGAAGTCAACATATGCATAGAAACAAACGAAAATGAAAACACAACAACCCAAAACCTATGGGACACTGTAAACGCAGTGCTAAGGGGAAGATTCATAGCAATACAGGCTCACCTCAAGAAACAAGAAAAAAGTCAAATAAATAACCTAACTCTACACCTAAAGCAACTAGAAAAGGAAGAAATGAAGAACCCCAGAGTTAGTGGAAGGAAAGAAATCTTAAAAATTAGAGCAGAAAAAAATGCAAAAGAAACAAAAGGGACCATAGCAAAAATCAACATAGCCAAAAGCTGGTCCTTTGAGATGATAAAATTGACAAGCCATTAGCCAGACTCATCAAGAAACAAAGGGATAAGAATCAAATCAAAATTAGAAGTGAAAACGAAGAGATCACAACAGACAACCCAGAAATACAAACGATCATAAGAGACTAGTATCACCAACTATATGCAAATAAATTGGACAACTTGAAAGAAATGGATAAATTCTCAGAAAAGTACGACTTCTCAAAATTAAACCTGGAAGAAATAGAAAATCTCAACAGTCCCACCACAAGCATGGAAATTGAAACCATAATCAGAAATCTTCCAGCAAACAAAAGCCCAGGACCAGATGGCTTCACAGCTGAATTCTACCAAAAATTTAGAGAAGAGCTAATACTTATCCTACTCAAATTTTTCCAGAAAATTGCAGAGGAAGGTAAACTTCCAAACTCATTCTATCAGGCCACCATCACCTTAATACCAAAACCTGACAAAGATGCTACAAAAAAAGAAAACTGCTGGCCAATATCACTGATGAACATAGATGCAAAAATCCTTAACAAAATCATAGCAAACAGAATCCAACATCATATTAAAAAGATCGCACATCATGACCAAGTGGGCTTTATCCCAGAGATGCAAGGATTTTTCAATATCCACAAATCAATTAATGTAATACATCACATAAACAAACTGAAAAATAAAAACCATATGATTATTTCAATCGATGCAGAGAAAGCCTTCAACAAAATTCAACATCCATTTATGACAAAAGCCCTCCAAAAAGCAGGATAGAAGGAACATACCTCAAATTAATAAAGGCTATATATGACAAACCCACAGCAAACATTATACATAATGGTGAAAAATTGAAAGCATTTCCCCTAAAGTCAGGAAAAAGACAAGGGTCCCCAATCTCACCACTACGATTCAACATCGTTTTGTACATTTTGGCCACAGCAATAAGAGCAGAAAAAGAAATAAAAGAAATCCAGATTGAAAAAGAAGAAGTAAAACTCTCACTGTTGGCAGATGACATGATCCTCTACATAGAAAACCCTAAAGACTCCACCAGAACATTACTAGAGATAATCAACGAATATAGTAAAGTTCAAGTATATAAAATTAACACACAGAAATCCCTTGCATTCCTATACATTAACAATGAGAAAACAGAAAGAGAAATTAAGAAAACAATTCCATTCACCATCACAATGAAAAGAATAAAATACTTAGGAATATATCTACCTAAAGAAACAAAAGACCTATATATAGAAAACTATAAAACACTGGTGAAAGAAATCAAAGAGGACACAAATAGATGGAGAAATATACCGAATTCATGGATAGGAAGAATCAATGTAGTGAAAATGAGTATACTACCCAAAGCAATCTATAGATTCAATGCGATCCCTATCAAGCTTCCAACGGTATTCTTCAGAGAACTAGAACAAATAATTTCAGAATTTGTATGGAAATACAAAAAACCTCGAATAATCAAAGCAATCTTGAGAAAGAAGAATGGAACTGGAGGAATCAACCTGCCTGACTTCAGTCTCTACTACAAAGCCACAGTCATCAAGACAGTGTGGCACTGGCACAAGGACAGAGATATAGATCAATGGAAAAAAATAGAAACCCCAGAGATAAATCCACTCACCTATATACACCTTATCTTTGACAGAGGAGGCAAGAATATACAACGGAGAAAAGACAATCTCTTTAACAAGTGGTGCTGGGAAAACTGGTCAACCACTTGTAAAAGAATGAAACTAGAACACTTTCTAACACCATACACAAAAATAAACTCAAAATGGATTAAATATCTGAACGTAAGACCAGAAACTATAAAACTCCTAGAGAAAAACATAGGCAAAACACTCTCCGACATAAACCACAGCAGGATCCTCTATGACACAACTCCCAGAATATTGGAAATAAAAGCAAAAATAAACAAATGGCACCTAGTAAAACTGAAAATCTTTTGCACAAAAAAGGAAACTATAAGCAAGGTGAAAAGGCAGCCTTCAGAATGGGAGAAAATTATAGCAAACGAAGCAACAGACAAACAATTAATCTCAAAAATATAAAAGCAACTGTTACAGCTCAATTCCAGAAAAATAAACGACCCAATCAATAAGTGGACCAAAGAACTAAACAGACACTTCTCCAAAGAAGACATACAGATGGCTAACAAACACATGAAAAGATGCTCAACATCACTCATTATTAGAGAAATGCAAATCAAAACCACAAAGAGGTACCATTTCATGCCCGTCAGAATGGCTGCTATCCAAAAGACTACAAGCAATAAATGCTGGAGAGGGTGTGGAGAAAAGGGAACTCTCTTACACTGTTGGTGGGAATGCAAACTAGTACAGCCACTATGGAGAACAGTGTGGAAATTCCTCAAACACCTGGAAATAGAACTGCCATATGACCCAGCAATCCCACTGCTGGGCATATACACTGAGGAAACCAGAATTGAAAGAGACACGTGTACCCCAATGTTCATCGTGGCACTGTTTATAATACCAGGACATGGAAGCAACCTAGATGCCCATCAGCAGATGAATGGATAAGGAAGCAGTGGTACATATACACAATGGAATATTACTCAGCCATTAAAAAGAATACATTCAAATCATTTCTAATGAGGTGGATGAAACTGGAACCTATTACACAGAGTGAAGTAAGCCAGAACGAAAAACACCAATACAATATACTAACACATATATATGGTATTTAGGCAATTGGTAAAGATAACACTGTATGCGAGACATTAAAAGAGACACAGATAAATAGAACAGTATTATGGAGTCTATGGAAGAGGGCAAGGGTGGGAGGATATGGGAGAATGGCATTGAAGCATGTGAATTATCATATGTGAAACAAATCGCCAGTCCAGGTTTGATGCATGATACAGGATGCTCGAGTCTGGTGCACTGGGATCACCTGGAGGGATGGGAGGGGGAGGGAGGTGAAAGGGGGGTTCTGGAAGGGGAAAACATGTACATCCCTGGTGCATTCATGTCAATGTATGGCAAAACAAATACAATATTTTAAAGTTAAAAAATAGAAAATAATCTAATTAAAAAAATAAAATAAAATGATCATCAGGATGATATGACAAAGTTTTTATAATATCAGTTCTTGAGAAAGGTGGAATATATACACACATACACATACATACATAAGTCCAATTTTTAAATTTTATATCAATGTGGAAGTATAGACAAGTACCAATTCCTATAAATGGTAGATAGATAAAAAATTATTTATACATGTGTCAATAGATAAATAATATACGTATACACAGAAACACACACCTACTGAGTAGCCATTTCTTGATGTTAATCTCAGTAAGAATGGGAGCCAAGTTTATTTTCCTGTATGGCTAGGTTTTTAATCATCTACTGTTTTCTCAAAAGACAGGAAACATATTTATAGCTACTGGAAGATAATGCAATCTGAGTAATACGTTTTAGTGAGAGTTCTCATTTGTCTAAAAACAATAGCAGAAACTCGAAGGAAAATCATGACTTCTCCATTTACATCACTAGATGATGTGAATGATTCTGCAAGTGTTTGCTCTCAAGATACACCAATATTCTTTGAAATTGATGTGATACTAATTTGTCATCATATAAATGATAAAGTTAAGAGAAGGGTGCAATGATTTAGGTTCACCACCTTCTGAAATACATAAATCCACCTCTTTTCTCATCAATTTTTATTTATTTAATTTTTATTAAAAACCTTGAGGAAAGGGACTTCCCTGGTGGTCCAGTAGTTAAGAATTCACCTGCCAATGCAGGGGTCATGGGCTAGATCTTTCATTTGAGAAAATCCCACATGCTGTGGAACAACTAGCCCTGTGCATCACAACTGCTGAACCAATGCCCTAGAGCCCATGAGCCACAACTACTGAGCCTGTGTGCCACAACTACTAAACAAGTGTTCCCTAGAGACCATGTTTTGCAATGAGAGAAGCCATTGCAATGAGAATCGCATGCACCACAGTGAAGAGGAGCTCCTGCACGCTGAAACTAGAGAAAGCCCTTGTGCAGCAATGAAGACCCAGGGAAACCAAAATTAATCAATCTATCTATCTCTATATATATATAAAACTTAAGGAAAGATTGTATAGTCTTAAATTTTCTAGAAGACAATTGAATGTAATAAAACTATAGAAACATTTTCTCATTAAAGTATTGTTCATATGAAAATAGACATTACTCATGTATATTGAAATGCAATTCCTATAGTGTATTAAAGCACATGACATATTTCTTTCTTAGGATTAGAATGCATTTAAAACTTCCCTTTTGATAACACAGGGAACTGTGCTCAATATTTTGTAATAAGCTATTAAGGGAAGAGAATCTGAAGAGGACTGTATGCGTATATATTTAGGTTGGTGCAAAAGTAATTGCAATTTTGCATTGTTGAACTTTGCCATTTGATATTGGAATACATTCTCAATAAATGTGGCTGTACATAATTTTAATGTACATCTCTTGTTTTATGTTTGTATTAATTATTTGTTGCTTGCTGTTTATTTTATATTTTTTAGACTATAGAAATGATGTTAGACCAAAAGCAAATTTGAGCAATGTTTTTAATTGAGTTCAAAATGTGTCATAAAGAAGTGCAGACAATTTGCAACATCAGCAAAGCATTTGGTCTAGGAACTGCTAACGAACATACAGTGCAGTGGTGGTTCAATAAGTTTTACAAAGGAATCAAGAGCCTTGACAATGAGGAGCATAGTGGCCAGCCATTGGAAGTTGACAACAACCAATTGAGAAGATCATTGGATCTGATCTTACAACTACATGAGAATTTGCCAAAGAACTCAATATTGACCACTCTGCTGTCGTTTGGCATTTGAAGCAAATTGGAAAGGTGAAAAAGCTCAATTAAATGGGTGCCTCATGAGCTGATCAAAAATCATAAAAGTTGTCATTTTGAAGTGTTGCCAAAGTATTGGAGCTTCTTCAGAGTCAGCATCAGTCCTTCCAATGAATATTAAGGGTTGATTTTCTTTATGATTCACTGGTTTGATGTCCTTGCTGTCCAAAGTTTGATCTCCTTGCTGTATCAAGTGTCTTGTCCAGCACTACAATTAAAAATCATAAAAAATGATAATATTCTGAAATAACTACTATTTTTCATTCTGGAACTGCTTAAAAAAATGGAATCTCCCTTTATTTTAGCTGTCACTAAGGTGAAGATTAGAATCAGAGGAAAGATGACATAAGGAATGCCTCAGTCACATAGCAAGAGAAAAGCCCTTACTTTTTAGAATAGTGCACTATGGGAATTATTAGAAAGATTAAGATTATTGCTGAAATCATCAGAGAAGTTTTTTCATTGTTCTCTTTTGGGGATGCTGTGAAGAAACCACTTTACAAGTTGCCCTTTCATAGTGGTAGTTACATTAGTTAAAAAAAAAAAAAGGGACAGGGAGAGAGCCTGGATCCATGTCCTCCAACTGCTCTTAGCTCTGTGCAATAGAAGAGACACAAAGAAACTTCTGCACGCCCAAAGGCTGAGCATCCAATTTGTGAGCCAGGCAGAGGATATTGCTGTGGCTGCAACAATCAATTCTAGAGATTCACAGAACTGCCCTAGTCAAGGTATGGTCAAGTCAAGAAGGAGAATTACAGTATTCTATCTAAGTCAAGAGAGAACAGATTATAAATTAACTAGCAGTAGAATCCAGTTTTGTATCACATAAGAATGCCCAATAACAAGATTAGACAAACCACACTGCAAAAAAATAGCCACCCGTACACACCAAGTGCCTATCATAAGTCTAAAGTGTCCCTGCACCAAAATGCCACAAGGTCACATAAGTCTTCTTATATTGGTCACCATCTTGAAGAGAAGCAGAAGTGGGAAGAAATGTGAATGGTTGGGCTATTAAGAGTTCAATTACCGAAACAGACATTTGAAATTCTGGATCAAATTAAGCATACAATATCAGAACAAGTTAAGCTTCTATTCACCTTCCTAGCTAATGGAGAGGAAGTTGGGATGAGTGTGTCATAAGAAACACCAGAAGCAACTGAGCAAATAAATACTATAAACAGTGTATGGTGACTAAATGTATAATTCCATCAGAGTATTTTTAAATTTCTTAGTACATATTTTTGAACTATCATTCAGAAAGGATAATCCAACTTACACTAACACTTTTACAATGCTCAAACATGTCTTTTTGAACTCTACAGCTCTTGGTTATCATCCCTTTAAAAAAATGTAATTTGAAAAATTGTACATTATTATGAATTAAAAGTGTTATTTTAATTTGCATTTCTTTTATTACTGATACTGAAAATGTGTTCACATATATTTTGGTCACTTGTGAAGAAGCTTAATTGCTTACTAATAGCATTTAACTTACTCTTTATTTTTAAGTTTTCTTCTGAAAGGTCGTTTACATTTTTTGGATAAACTCACTCATTAGAGTTTATTGTTATGCATTGCATCAATAATTTTCATTTTTTCTTGTTTGTATATCATAATTTGTTCACTATTTTTTAAGTTTTCAATAGAGTTTAAAGTACAAACAGTAAAGTGAGTAATTTGTTATTTAGTCACTAAGTTGTGCCCTGCTCTTTGTGACCCCGTGGAATGTAACCCATCAGGCTCTTTTGTCCATGGGATTTCCTAGACAAGAATACTACGGTGAGTTGTCATTTCCTTCTCCAGGAGATCTTCCCAACCCAGGGATAGAACCCACGTCTCCTGTATTGGCAGACAGATTCTTTACCACAGAGAAACCAGGGAAGTCCCATATAATCACAGAGGTTTGAGAGTTTTAATTATGCATGAGTTTAATTAAAATTCCAAATTATTCAGTTTTTGTTATTAAAATAGAGCATTTTGTACACCCATGGCAGATTCATGTCAGTTTATGGCAAAACCAATACAATATTGTAAAGTAAAATAAATAAAAAAATAAATAATTTTAAAAAAAAGAAAGAAATAGAGCATTTAAATATAACTATAAGAATAGAAAATACAAAAGGTAATTTGTTCTATTTTATTTATATTAATTATGCTCTATATTGTTATTGAATGAGGTCATTAATTCATTAAGGTGTCATTGAGCATTTGGAGATTAATTAACTGTTGTAAATCTCATCATCAAATGACTTACTTATCTGGGAGAATTTACCTGTACTTTGGAAATGCTTTATTTATAGTGCATTTGACCTATTTACCTATGATGTTGGGCTGCAGTACATCAAACTTCGTTTGGTTATTCTTCTGTTATACATCAAACATATTTGAACATACTAAGAATCAAATGGGATGGCCCAGAGGGATGGGATGGGGAGGGAAGAGGGTGGGGGGTCCAGGAAGGGGAACACATGTAGACCCATGGCTGATTCATGTCAATGTATGGCAAAAACTATTACAATATTGTAAAGTAATTAGCCCCCAACTAAAATAAATAAATTTATAAAAAAAACCAACAACAAATGATGTAAAGACATATGTTGGGTAAAATAATGCCCCTCCTCCTCCAAATAAATGTCCATTTCCAAATCCTTGATATCTGTGAATATTTTATGTCACATGACAAAAGGTGCTTTGCAGATGTAATTAATTACTGTGCAAATAATAGAATATATGTATGTGTGTGTGTATATATATACATATATATATATATATATGTATATATATATACCTTTGTCCCCAGTTTCTGAGGTAGAGCTCCTAAAACCCTTGTAATTTCCTAAGTGATAAGAACACAAGGAGCATCTCGTGTTCTAATACTTGGCCTTTGACCCTGATTCTTGATGCAGAGCTCCTAAATATCTTGAAAATTCCTGGGTGATAGGAGTAAATTTTGTTCTAATGAGGCAGTGGTTAATGGCTCCCAGATGGGGGCTGGTCACCAGAAAGACCATGCATGATTAGAATCTCGGAAATTTCAGCTCCACCTGCTATTCTCTTGGAAGAGAAGTGCTGGACAATGAATTAGTGATAGATCATGGCCATGTGATGAAGCCTCCACAAAAATTTCCAAAGAACAACATTCAGAGAGACTCCAGGTTGGTGAGCACATCCATCTGCCACAAAGGTGATGCACAAGCAATCATCAGTTCAGTTCAGTCGCTCAGTCGTGTCCGACTCTCTGCGACCCCATGAATTGCAGCACGCCAGGCCTCTCTGTCCATCACCAACTCCCGGAGTCTACCCAAACCCATGTCCATCGAGTCGGTGATGCCATCCAACCATCTCATCCTCTGTCGTCCCCTTCTCCTCCCGCCCCCAATCCTACGCAGCATTAGGGTCTTTTCCAATGAGTCAACCCTTCACATGAGGTGGCCAAGTATTGGAGTTTCAGCTTCAACATCAGACCTTCCAATGAACATCCAGGATTGATCTCTTTTAGGATGGATTGATTGGATCTCCTTGCAGTCCAAGGGACTCTCAAGAGTCTTCTCCAACACCACAGTTCAAAAGCATCAATTCTGCGGCGCTCAGCTTTCTTCACCATCCAACTCTCCCATCCATACATGACCACTGGAAAAACCATAGCCTTGACTAGACGGACATTTGTTGGCAAAGTAATGTCTGCTTTTAAATATGCTATCTAGGTTGGCCATAACCTTCCTTCCAAGGAGTAAGCGTCTTTTAATTTCATGGCTGCAGTCACCATCAGCAGTGATTCTGGAGCCAAAAAAAATAAAGTCTGACACTTTTCCCACTGTTTCCCCATCTATTTCCCATGAAGTGATGGGACCAGATGCCATGATCTTAGTTTTCTGAACGTTGAGCTTTAAGCCAACTTTTTCACTCTCCTCCTTCACCTTCATCAAGAGGCTCTTTAGTTCTTCTTCACTCTCTGCCATAAGGGTGGTGTCATCCGCATATCTGAGGTTATTGATATTTCTCCCGGCAATCTTGATTCCAGCTTGTGCTTCTTCCAGCCCAGCATTTCTCATGATGTACTCTGCATATAAGTTAAATAAGCAGGGTGACAATATACAACCTTGACGAACTCCTTTTCCTATTTGGAACCAGTCTGTTGTTCCATGTCCAGTTCTAACTGTTGCTTCCTGTCCTGCATACAGGTTTCTCAAGAGACAGGTCAGATGGTCTGGTATTCCCATCCCTTTCAGAATATTCCACAGTTTATTGTGATCCACACAGTCAAAGGTTTTGGCATAGTCAATAAAGCAGAAATAGATGTTTTTCTGGAACTCTCTTGCTTTTTCGATGATCCAGCGGATATTGGCAATTTGATCTCTGGTTCCTCTGCCTTTTCTAAAACCAGCTTGATCATCTGGAAGTTCACGGTTCACGTTTTGCTGAAGCCTGGCTTGGAGTATTTTGAGCATTACTTTACTAGCATGTGAGATGAGTGCAATTGTGCGGTAGTTTGAGCATTCTTTGGCATTGCCTGTCTTTGGGATTGGAACGAACACTGACCTCTTCCAGTCCTGTGGCCACTGCTGAGTTTTCCAAATTTGCTGGCATATCGAGTGCAACACTTTCACAGCATCAACTTTCAGGATTTGAAATAGCTCAACTGGAATTCCATCACCTCCACTAGCTTTGTTCGTAGTGATGCTTTCTAAGGCCCACTTGACTTCACATTCCAGGATGTCTGGCTCTAGGTGAGTGATCACACCATCGTGATTATCTGGGTTGTGAAGATCTTTTTTGTACAGTTCTTCTGTGTATTCTCGCCACCTCTTCTTAATATCTTCTGCTTCTGTTAGGTCCATACCATTTCTGTCCTTTATCGAGCCTCTCTTTGCATGAAATATTCCTTTGGTATCTCTAATTTTCTTGAAGAGATCTCTAGTCTTTCCCAATCTGTTGTTTTC
Organism: Giraffa tippelskirchi; assembly: GCF_054371585.1. NCBI lineage: Eukaryota > Metazoa > Chordata > Mammalia > Artiodactyla > Giraffidae > Giraffa > Giraffa tippelskirchi. The sequence continues at coordinate 70,273,159 of NC_137289.1, forward strand.
CTCTATTTCTTTGCACTGATCGCTGAGGAAGGCTTTCTTGTCTCTCCTTGTGATTCTTTGGAACTCTGCATTCAGATGGGAATATCTTTCCTTTTCTCCTTTGCTTTTCGCTTCTCTTCTCTTCCCAGCTATCTGTATGGCCTCCTCAGACAGCCATTTTGTTTTTTTGCATTTCTTTTCCATGGGCATTGTCTTGATCCCTGTCTCCTGTACAATGTCACGAACCTCTGTCCATAGTTCATCAGGCACTCTGTCTATCAGATCTAGTCCCTTAAATCTATTTGTCACTTCTACTGTATACTCATAAGGGATTTGATCTAGGTCATACCTGAACGGTCTAGTGGTTTTCCCTACTTTCTTCAATTTAAGCCTGAATTTGGCAATAAGCAGTTCATGATCCGAGCCACAGTCTGCTGCCAGTCTTGTTTTTGCTGACTGTATAGAGCTTCTCCATCTTTGGCTGCAAAGAATATAATCGATCTGATTTCAGTGTTGACCATATGGTGATGTCATAGCAATCATAGAACCTTATAAAAGCGAAGCAGGAGGGTCATCCTCAAGAGGAGATGTAACAACAGAAGCAAAAGTCTGAGCAATGCAGGCACAATGCAAAGAATGTTGACAGCCTCTGGAAGTTGGAAAAAGAAAGGATCATCTTCTGCCCTAGAACCTATAGAAAGAGCAAACCTCTGTTGACATTTTGGTTTAATCCTGTAAAACCTGTTTCAGACTTCTGATCTCCAAAACTGTAAGATGATATTGCATTTCCCTAAACCATTAAGTTTGTGGTAACTAGTTTACTGCAGCAACACAATATTAATCCATATCTACACTTTATTGTATTTTCCAAGTTATAGGAGAAGATCGATATGTATGTGTGTGTCTTTCTCTCACAAACAGATAACTGTGTTTTCTTTTTAGAATAGCGTTTTTATTATCTGGATTGCTAAATCATTTCTCACTTGATAATCACAATTTAGTAAGTGCTGGATATGGTGAAGTGAATAAAAATTCTTTGAATGGTGTAAAAATCAGTTTCTAAGTATGAGTCTGTTATGTTTCTCTTGTGAAAGAATTTTTTTCCTTAATATATATATTACTAGGGGTGTGTATACAAAAGTGCATGCCTTAGAAGCATCATTATTTTTCTAAAAATAGTTAATTCAATTCCTAAAAAAATGCATAATTCTGAATGGCTGAAATTCTAGATTATTCAATTGTTCAATATATTTTTGGTAATTGTTCCAAGTCTCAGAGGATGATTATGGGGGAAAAAAAAAAAGTTGTGTGTGTTAAAGTTTGTTTAAAGTATAATGCTAATGCAAATATAATTTATCATTATAAATGATAACTTCTTTTAAAATTAAATTACATAAATAGCTTTATTTCTGATGTGATTTTAACTGAAAAACACATACATTTGATTAAAATTGAAACCAATTTTCTATTCTAAGTATAAAAATTTTCAAGATATTTTTCTTGAAATATTGGTAATAAAGAGATTTTCTGAGGAGTATTTTTTGAGTTTCTGCTACATAAATTTAGCTTCAAAAAATTTAGTGAGTGATTTCTGAAAGACAGACGAGACTGTAGGAGAATAAAAGATTTACATTGACAAAGAGTCTTAAGAACAAAATTATGGTGTAAAAGAAGTACTCTCTGTATGCATGTTCCATTGTATTTTAAGATATGTCTGTAATTGTCAGAACTTACTATTGACTACAGCCTTAGAAATAGACAGCAACCTACTTTCTTTAGAATTCAGGCTGATGATCTCAAAGGTCCTCATGCCCAAACCATCCACCCCATTCTTCTTGGTTTTCTTTAATCAAAGTTGAATTTTTAATGAATATGTAATTACTGTGTAAAATATGGCTGTTTTCTGGAATATTTAATTTTTATCAGTAATAGGTCTATTTAATTGTTATGCAGTTTACTTTTTATTAGCATTTTGTATAATCTCAATTGAATATGCTTGCAAAATGTATGTTTCTGTATGTGCTCATGTGTGCATAAGCAGAGAGTATTTTAGCTATGTACTAGAGTAGATATATTCAGAACTACTGGGAGGGATTGTGCTAGTAGAAAAGGAATAATCATAATTCTAAAACTAGTGGTTTAATTTCTCAGGTGAATATGTAACTATAGCAAGGGTTACACATACAATAGAAATGTTCTTTTGTCTTTTGTTTCTTTCTTTTTTTTTTATTTTTGCTGCACCACACTGCAGAAAATGAATCTCTTCAAAATGAGGTAGGACAAAAGATTTATATATTATTATATGTGGGGCAGAACACCATTCCAGGTTCGATGCATGAGACAAATGCTCAGGGCTGGGGCAGTGGGATGACCCAGAGGGATGGGATGGGGAGGGAGGTGGGAGGGCGGTTCAGGAATTGGAACACATGTAAACCCATGGCTGATTCATGTAAATGTATGGCAAAAACCACTACAATATTGTAAAGTAATTATCCCCCAAGTAAAATAAATAAATTTATTAAAAAAGCAAAGAAAAGAGAGACAAAGGATTTAGGAATGGAGACCTGTCCTGCAGAGGAAATAGTGAAAGAGAAGTTTCCACACAATAGGAAACCCTCTCACATGCAGGGTCTGTGGGGAGCTTTGGAATCTCAGAGGGCAGAATAAAAGGGAAAAAAAAAGAAAGAAAAGACACCACAGGATTAGCACCAAATGGCATTTACCAGATGAGAAACAGTGTGAGAAGCAGCTCGCGCATTCGTGTCGGCCTGCAGAGAGCGGGGTCTAGGTGCCAAGGCACAGGCTGCATCATGGGTCCTTAGGGAAAGGACTAGGGTTGAATTTCCTGAGGGCACTCTGAGGGTACTAACATGACATAGCACAGACAGAACAGGGAAATACCAAACCATGGGAATGCCAGAGAGACAAAGAAAAACAAAAGATCTTAATGCAAGAAGACCCTAACGCCGCACTGTGAACCATGGCATGCTCACAGAACAAAGGATTGTGCCCTAGTAAATAACAAAGGAGAGCAAGCTTACTACTGACTAAGGCCCTCCCTGGAGGCAGAGAGGTAGATGTGCAACAGCCAGAGGTGGAAGGCAAGGGGAAGCTGCAATCTCGCCCCAGAGACTGCATCCCTCATCAAGCTGTGAGCAGGTTGCCAGTCACTAACCATGTCTTCCTGGGATCCTAGACAGTTCATATCTGCCAGAAGTGTCACAGTCTGAGACCAGTTCCCCTGAGGAAATGCACAATGAACCTGGGATTGTGCCTTTGTTGCACACCTGGGAGTTTGAGTGGCTTGGGCCTGGGAAGTGCATACTACCTTGGGCTGTGGCAACTCCCATGTGTTCCATCCACTGCAAGTGCTCCCCACACATCTCAGTGGTGTTTGTTATAAGTGTCCCTCCTTCTCCACAACACAACTGAGCAAGTGAGCCCAAACAAGTGGCCACCTGCACCTCCTTATGTCTGGGCAGGTATTAGACACTGAAGAGACTTGCAAGCAGAGGAGGCCAAACTAAGAAAAGAAAAGAAGGGGGAACCACCCTAGAAGAGGCAAGTGCAACAGACTGAAATCATTCAGTTAAGCTAAGTCTGTGCATTTGAGGGGCAACTATAGACTTTGAGAATAAGTACTAGCTGGAACAAGGGATTATCTGACACTCAAAGGACCCCACACTGTCCACAAAGCTCTAAAGGAATTTCTATATATAGTTTTCTATATAGTTATTACATTTTTATTTTTTTAATTTTATTATTTCTTTAATACAATTTTACTTTTTTATATTTATTGCTTTTCTATTTTCTCTTTATTTTCTTCCCCATCCTCTTTATGTTTCCCCCTCATACTGTCCTAATATGGTTCTTATGTTTGATTCTGTATTTTTATATTGTACTTTTGAGAGTATAACCTCTATTCTAGTTTTTTTTTTTTTTTTTGCTTTTTGCTTTTTGATCTTTTGTTATTGAATTTGTACATTTAAGAGTTTAATTTTTAACTTCCACTTTCACTTAAGGATTTGATTACTGACTTGGTTGCTCTCTTCCTTTTTGACTCTACATTTTCTCCTCCTTGTCACTTATATTTCATTCCTCACTCTTCTCTTCTCTATATAACTCTGTGAATCTCTTTGTGTGTGCCTGGCTGTGGAGAGTTGCTTCCTCGTTAACCTAGGGCTTTTTTCTTCTGTTCTGTGTGAATGAAGAAGCCTTGAGGCTACTGTAAGAGGAGAATTGAAACCCAGAGGCAAGAGGCTAAACTCCAGAACTGTATAACATCATAAAACTCCTGACCCCAGGAAACATTAATAGATGGGAGTCTCAATACTAGAAAAATAATCGACCCAATCAAAAAGTGGGCCAAAGATCTAAACAGATATTTCTCCAAAGAAGACATACAGATGGCTAGTAAACACATGAAAGGATGCTCAACATCACTCATTATCAGAAAAATGCAAATTAAAGCTACAATGAGGTACCATCTCACACCGGCCAGAATGGCTGTCATCAAAAAGTCGACAAAGAATAAATGCTGGGGAGAGGGTGTGGAGAAAAGGGAACCCTCTTATACTGTTGGTAGGAATGCAAACTAGTACAGCCACTATGGAGAACAGTGTGGAGATTCCTTTTAAAAGCTGAAAATAGAACTGCCATTCGACCCAGCAATCAAACTGCTGGGAATACACATTGAGAAAACTGGAACTGAAAAAGACACATGTACCCCAATATTCATTGCAGCATTTTATACAATAGCTAGGATATGGAGGCAACCTAGATTTTCATCGGCAGATCAATTGATAAGGAATTTGTTGTACATATACCCAATGAAATATTGCTTAGCTATAAAAAAGAATGCTTTTGAGTCAGTTCTAATGAGTTGGATGAAACTGGAACCTATTGTACAGAGTGAAGTAAGTCAGAAAGAGAAGCACCAATACAGTATATTAATGCATATACATGGAGTTTAGAAAGATGATAACAATGGCCCTATAAGCAAGACAGCAAAAGAGACATAGATGTAAAGAACAGACATTTGGACTCAGTGGGAGAAGATGAGGATGGGATGATTTGAGTGAATAGTATTGAAACATGTATATTATGTAAACATGTAAAATATGGTAATATACCATATGCATCGAATCAGTGCAAGTTTGATGCATGAAGCATCACACTCAAAGTTGGGGCTCTGGGACAACCCAGAGGGATGGGGTGGGGATGGAGGTGGGAAGAGGTTTCAGGATGGGGGGACACATATGCACCCATGGCTGATTCTTGTCAATATGGCAAAAAAACACCACAATATTGTGAAGTAGTTAGTCTCCAATTTAAATAAATACTTTTTTTTAAATTTATTTTTATTTATTTGTATCTTTTTTTTTCAAATAATTTACATGGACCAAAAAAAATAAAAAGCAAAAAGGACAAAATTGTCATATCCTCCTCTTCTGTCTTGTATCAAATATCTTTTTTTTTTTCAAGAGCATTTTAATTTATTTATTTTAGTTGGGGGCTAATTACTTTACAATATTGTAGTGGTTTTGCCATACATTGACATGAATCAGCCATGGGTTTACATGTGTTCCCCATCCTGAAGCCCCCTCCCACATCCCTCCCCATCCCATCCCTCTGGGTCATCCCATTGCCCCAGCCCTGAGCATTTGTCTCATGCATCGAACCTGGAATGGTGTTCTGTTTCACATATGATAATATGCATGTTTCAATGCTATTCTCTCAGAACGTCCCACCCTCACCTTCTCCCTCAGAGTCCATAAGACTGTTCTATGCATCTGGGTCTCTTATTCTGTCTCGCATATAGGGTTATCATTACCATCTGTCAAATTCCATATATATGCATTAGTATACAGTATTGGTGTTTTTCTTTCTGGCTTACTTCACTCTGTATAATGGGCTCCGGTTTCATCCATCTCAATAGAACTGATTCAAATGTATTCTTTTTAATGGCTGAGTAATATTCCATTGTGTATATGTACCACTGCTTCCTTATCCATTCATCTGCTGATGGACATCTAGGTTGCTTCCATGTCCTGGCTATTATAAACAGTGCTGCGATGAACATTGGGGTACACGTGTCTCTTTCAATTCTGGTTTCCTCAGTGTGTATGCCCAGCAGTGGGATTGCTGGGTCATATGGCAGTTCTATTCCCAGCTTTTTTAAGGACTCTCCACACTGTTCTCCACAGTGGCTGTACTAGTTTGCATTCCCACCAACAATGTAAGAGGGTTCCCTTTTCTCCACACCCTCTCCAGCATTTATTGCTTGTAGACTTTTGGATAGCAGCCATTCTGACTGGTGTGAAATGATACCTCATTGTGGTTTTGATTTGCATCTCTCTGTTAATGAGTGATGTTGAGCATCTTTTCATGTGTTTGTTAGCCATCTGTATGTCTTCTTTGGAGAAATGTCTGTTTAGTTCTTTGGCCCATTTTTTGATTGGGTCGTTTATTTTTCTGGAATTCAGCTGAAGGAGTTGCTTGTATATTTTTGAGATTAATTGTTTGTCCGTTGCTTCGTTTGCTATTATTTTCTCCCATTCTGAAGGCTGTCTTTTCACCATGCTTATAGTTTCCTTTGTTGTGCAAAAGCTTTTCAGTTTAATTAGGTTCCATTTGTTTATTTTTGCTTTTATTTCCAATATTCTGGGAGGTGGGTCATGGAGGATCCTGCTGTGATTTATGTTGGAGAGTGTCTTGCCTATGTTTTCCTCTAGGAGTTTTATAGTTTCTGGTCTTACATTCAGATCTTTAATCCATTTTGAGTTTATTTTCGTGTATGATGTTAGAAAGGGTTCTAGTTTCATTCTTTTACAAGTGGTTGAGCAGTTTTCCCAGCACCACTTGTTAAAGAGATTGTCTTTTCTCCATTGTATATTCTTGCCTCCTTTGTCGAAGATAAGGTGTCCATAGGTGCATGGGTTTATCTCTGGGCTTTCTATTTTGTTCCATTGATCTATATTTCTGTCTTTGTGCCAGTACCATACTGTCTTGATGACTGTGGCTTTGTAGTAGAGCCTGAAGTCAGGCAGGTTGATTCCTCCGGTTCCATTCTTCTTTCTCGAGATCGCTTTGGCTATTCGAGGTTTTTTGTATTTCCATACAAATTGTGAAATGATTTGTTCTGTTTCTCTGAAAAATACCGTTGGTAGCTTGATAGGGATTGCATTGAATCTATAGATTGCTTTGGGTAGTATACTCACTTTCACTATATCAATTCTTCCAATCAATAAACACAGTATTAAATAAATACTTTTTTTAAAAAAGAACTATATATAAGTATATATTTACTTGACATAGTACTCTTATTGTTAACTATAGCCAGATCATCTTTAGTTTATTAATCAGCTGTGATCTCTGCCAATATGTTCAAAATCAAATTCTCACTTAACAGCCTGTCACCCATTTCTGTTAACTTTATTTTATTCTGATGAGTCTTTTATTATGGTTTGTAAAGGAAGATACAGATACAGTATTTGACAGTAAGTACTTTTAATGCCAGGATTTTGCAATATTATTCACCAATGCCTGCCATTCTGTCTTCATCTACACTTATTTCATTATCTGTACTTTCCTGTTCCTTATTCTAAAACCATTCTACCCCATATCTGTATGACCGCAACAGCCTATTAGTCATTGTCTTCATTTATCTCTATATTCTTTCATTCCACAGACACTGGCATTTAATGACACGGCTTCTGCCCTTTCACTGTAACACTCTGCAAGTGCTGTGTTTGTCACCATATGAAGTCCTACGAGTTGATGTGGCTTCTAGGACTTTCTGCAATTGTTTTATATCATCTAGCTAGTTATTTTTATTGAATATTAGTACTACAAGAAATAATCATACATATTGTCTACCATAAAGATATTCACTGCCTACTTTCCATCCAATGTGAGCTAGTTTTCTCAAAAAGGTTTACATGTGAGGATATGTTTGATTTTTTCTTAGTGTTTTTGCTTACTTCACTCCTCATATTATCTAAACACACTGCCAACCTCCTTATATCTCTAATCATTTTATACTTTAAGGTTTATTCTTATCATGTTTATCAAATTATATCTACTTCCTTTGTTCTTTTTTATTTTTCATTTCCTCTGAGTTAATCATGAATCGTATTTTAGAACTTAAGGCTTCTTTGTTTCATATATACAAATTTTATCTTCCCAACTACCTTGTAAACTCACCGAACCCATAGACTACCATTCTCAGTCCATAGATGTTGTTGCCCTATAGGTGGTACCAAGACTGCTATTAGAATAGCAGCTTACTGAGGGAGTGCACTCACACATAAACTCTACTTACTGAAGGCTGACCAGCATGGCGGTATTCACGGTTTATTTTCAGTAAGAAAATCTATGAAGCATGACCCGAGATTGTTTCTATCCCACTGTATGCTTCTCCTGAGATTGTTTCTCCACTTTTCTGTCTGCCACCTATTTTTGGCATCACCCACCTCAATTCTCAAGCTTCCCTGGTGGCTCAAACAGTAACGTGAGTCTGCCTGCAATGTAGGAAACGCAGGTTCGATCCCTGTGTCAGGAAGATCCTCTGAGGAAGGGAATGGCAACCCAAATCCAGTATGCTTGCCTGGAGAATTCCATGGACAGAGGAGCCTGGCAGGCTACAGTCCATGGGGTTGCAAAGAGTTAGACATGACTGAAACGATTAACACAACAAACACAACAGCAACAATCTCAAATCTCAGTAGCCTTTCCTAGTTCCTATCTTTCTCATCTACCAAATTTAAGAAACTCCATCTTCAGTCTCCCTTTTTCAACTATCATTTCTTGTGTATCATTTTAAAAACTGCAATATATACCTCCATTCTCATATCGTTATATCATTTTAACTTTTTTGTAATCCTCTCCATATTTTATTCTAGGTCTCAGTTCTCATACTGCATTCCTCACTCAGCCCAAACTTTTCTCTAAAGTCACTTTTATCTTAATATACAGCCCTGTACCAGTCACAAGCTCTCTATCTTTCAACCCCAACTCATAATCTTTTCCCTAGGGTCTCCCATTTTACACAGTTTCTAGCATATATTTAATTTTAACTTTATCCTAATTGCAATCTTTCTCTATAATACTGCTTATATAAATCTACCTGTTGCTGATAATCAATCTCCTACTTTCTGCTTACTTCTGCATATTTCCTTGGCCAAAAATTTTTTTCAGTCTAGAGTCCCCTTTTATCCTTTATGGTGTGCATGATATTATAAGTCTGGCTAAGCTTCAAACTCTTTGTGTTTTTTCTTCTCACTGTTGGTCTTAGCTCCTGCAGACTTACATCAGTAGATCAAGACCTAATTTTCTGCCAGCTCTGAAGTTGCTTGTCATGACTCTACAATCATGAGTGCAGCTTTTTCTTCAGAGGGCACTGCCATATCCAACCTTCATATTTGTCTCATTTTTTTTTCTTATTTATATCTATTGTAAATTAATTTAAGCAAAACAATGGGTCAACATAAATATGTGTTATTTGGATATGGCAAACACTTTAGGGGGTTAATAAAATTAACTGAAATTTGGCAAAACATTGTTCTTAATGAGCCTAAAAAAATATTATGTTCATAGCAGGGACTCAGTAGATTAGTTTTTCTTTCAGATTTTCTTTGATAATTAAGAGTTTTGTTTGTTTGTTTTGGCCACAAACCTTGTGGTATCTTAGTTCCCTGACCATGAATGCAATGGAAGTGTAGAGTCCTAGCAACTGGACAGCCAGTGAATTCTCTTGCTTGCTAAGAAAACACATTGAGATTACATAGATATAATTAGGATATTGAATCCTCGATTTATAATTGTCTTCTCTCCAGCAAAGGAAGAATTTTCATGGTGTTTTTTACTGTATCCTTTTTCAGGAAAGAAGAGATACAACATAAATAAGAAAGAAATATGAATGAGAAGAAAGTGAAATATGAACAAATTAAGTGAAACGTAAAGAAAAAAATATGAATGAGAAGAATTTTGAATTTCTAAATGAATCTTTATTGGAAATTTAAAAACCAGTTAGGGTGAGAAACGTATAGAATGGAAATTTGTGGAAGGGAATTAAGTAAAGGAGAACTTTTTGTGGTTGTATCTTTCAAGAGAAGAAAAATAAATCTGATACAGTCTTTAATATTCAATTTGTCCTCATGTAGTACATTTGGAAAAGCTGTGCTGTAATTTACATTTATTTAAATATGTAATCTATAATTTTGGAAATATGTCTTCAGTGTACAGAAAGTAATCATAAAATATAAATAAGAACAAATGCTGTTTGTCACAGCCTTTAATAATATCTAAAACAGTCTGTTATAGTTTTTTTGTTGTTGTTGTTGTTTTACCTTGTAGATATGATTTTTAAGTTAGGTCTTATTCATTTTACCCTCCTGCTTCATGCATTACAGGTTTCCCAGATGGTTTACTCATATTAAAACACCTGTCTATGCCTCTGACTCAAATCCAAGGTAATGATTTTGACATTAGGTCATATTATCTCATTCTGTCTCTGTTGATTCTTCTTGCCTTCTTTCTTTGTTTCAAACTATTTTAAAGAAGGTTCACTAGGAGAAAAAAAAAAGACTTCGAGATGGAGATCTATATTTAGGAGGACGTTGTGTTTTGTTGCTTTTTCCAACAGGGGCAGGATGGGATACCACTGAAAATTTTCAAGAAAGTGAGGAAAACAGGATTATAGGCAGAGTTCAAGTGTGAAATAGTTAAAAGAAAGAATTTAGGCAATTTCTGGGGATGAGATAAAACTTTAGATATGCCCTGAAATAAGTCTAGGGGCCAAACTTTTGTTTATTTCTTTGGCCCATAGCTAGATGTGAGCTGGCACTGGGGAGGGGTTGTAACCTTGGGAGAGGCAAGTCTCTTTTAATTACTGGGGAGGAACCCTACTGTGCATATAAATTCACATTTCTAGGCCTTTCATCTAAAACACTGATGCAAGGACAAATTCAAAATCAGATGGCAAAGACACATATACTCTTAGCCCTTTTATTTCTATTGGTTAAAATGAGTCATTTCAGATTGTTTCTGCGTATAGCAAATGCTGCGTGTGTGCTCAATCTCTTAGTCATGTCCAACTCTTTGCAACCCCATGGACTGTGGTCCACCATGATCCTCTAAATATTCCCTTTGAAAGGATGAATGCAATCCAATATTATTTGAGAATTCACTTTTGTTGTAATTTTAGAAGATTCCCTGAAATATTTTTCATGCTTTCAATTTAAATTTTAGAGTATCTCACAAAAATCTGAATAAAATTATTACCACACATATGATGTAGTTTGATTCTTTTACAAATCTGATATTGTACCAATTAAATATGTCTAAAACATAACTTACAAATGGATATTCAATGAACTGATGACATAAAAAAATATGAGGAAAATAGAAAATTTTGTCATAAGATACACTTGTGAAATAAAATAAAAGAATACATTCTTAAATACTAACTAGTCAATATTTGATAACATTAAAATGGGAAAAGGCTGTCATCTTTAGGGTTCTATAAACGTAAAAGTTATTTATTATAAAAATGTGTTCTTTACTGTCTGTGTTCAACATATAGTATTCTGGTATTGGTGGTGTTAATGAAGTCTATTTTAAATGATAGTTATTGTGTATATATATATGTGGAGTAATGGTATTATCATCTACACATATTATAAAATATAATGCTCTGTAAGAGAAATCTGAAAATTACTAATGCAGTCATAAAGGAACACAATATATGCCTGCTCCTGAAACTTTGATTAAAAAAAAAAAAAAGTATATCCATGAGGTGCTAAGTGTGCAAACTTATAAAGATTTGAAAATTCATTTTTTAAACATTGAACTGCATTACTCATCTGTCTTTTTCTGGGTAAAAGTTTGCCTTCCAACTCTACTGAAGAAGGATGTATCTATAAATCTATTTTAGTTCTTTCTGATTTCAGTATTTGAATTTTATTTCTCAATTTTATAATTATAGCTCAATAGATATATTTGTATTCATAGCAAAAATGTAAATAAATATCCAGTTGAACTATTTTGTCCTGTGTTTGTTTCTTTTTTATGTGCTTTTAACATTAAAAAAATAATAATTATTTTTAATTGAGGGATAATTGCTTTACAGCATTGTGTTGATTTCTGCCAAACATCAACATGAATCAGTTATAGGTATACATATATCCCCTTCGAGTTGAATCTCCCTGCCACCTCCCTCCCCATCCCACCCCTCTAGGTTGTTACAGAGCCCCAGTTTCAGTTCCCTGAGTCATACAGCAAATTGTCATTATCTATTTTACATATGGTAATGTATGTTTCCAAGTTACTCTCTCCATACATCCCACTCTTTTCATCTTCCCCCATGTCAATAAGTATTCTCTATGTCTGTGTCTCCATTGCTGCCCTGCAAAAAAATTCATCAATATCAACTTCCTAGATTTCATATATATGCATTAGTATCAGTTCAGTTCAGTTCAGTCACTCAGTCATGTCCGACTCTTTGTGACCCCATGGACTGCAGCACGCCAGGCTTCCCTGTCGATCACCAACTCCCAGAGCTTGCTCAAACTCATGTCCATCGAGTTGGTGATGCCATCCAACCATCTCATCCTCTGTCGTCCCCTTCTCCTTCCACCTTCAATCTTTCCCAGCATCAGGATCTTTTCCAATGAGTCAGTTCTTTGGCATCAGGTGGCCACAGTATTGGAGCTTCAGCTTCAGCATCAGTCCTTCCAGTGAATATTCAGGGCTGATTTCCCTTAGGATTGACTGGTTTTATCTCCTTGCAGTCCAAGGGACTCTCAAGAGTCTTCTCCAACACCACACTTCAAAAGCATTTATTCTTTGGCTCTCAGTTTTCTTTATAGTCCAACTCTCACATCCATACATGACTACTGGAAAAACCATAGCTTCCCTGTAAATAAATTATTCAGTACCATTTTTCTAGATTCCATATATATGCGTCGGTATATTTGTTTTTCTCTTTCTGACAAACTTCACTGTGTATAATAGGCTCTAGGTTCATTTACCTCATTATAACTAACTCAAATATGTTCCTTTTTATGGCAAGTACATTGTATATATATACCACAGCTTCTTTATCCATTCAACTGTTGATTGACATCTAGGTCGCTTCCATGTTCTAGCTATTGTAAATAGTGCTGCAATGAACATTGGGGTACATCTGTCTTTTTTCAATTTTGGTTTCCTCATGGTATATGCCTAGTAGTGGGATTGCTGTGTCATATGATATTTTTATTCCTAATTTCTAAAGGAATCTCCATACTCTCTTCCATAATGGCTCTATGAATTTACATTCCCGAAAACTGTGAAAGAGGGTTCACTTTTTCCCACACTGTCTCCAGCATTTATTATTTGTAGACTTTTTGATGGTGTCCATTCTGACTGGTGTGAGGTGATATCTCATTGTCATTTGAATTTGAATTTCTCTAATAATGATCTATGTTGAGCATATTTTCATGTGTTTATTAGACATCTGTATGTATTCTTTTGGAGAAGGAAATGGCAACCCACTCCAGTATTCTTGCCTGGAGAATCCCAGGGACAGAGGAGCCTGGTGGGCTGCCGTCTATGGGGTCGCAGAGATTCGGACACGACTGAAATGACTTAGCAGCAGCAGCAGCATGTCTTCTTTGGAGAAATGTTTGTTTAGGTCCTTTTCCCACTTTCTAATTGGGTTGTTTATCTCTCTGGTATTGAATTATATGGAGTGCTTGCATATTTTGGAAATTAATCCTTTGCCATTTGTTTCATTTGCTATTATTTTCTCCCATTCTGAGGGTTGTCTTTTCACCTTGTTTATAGCCTCCTTTGCTGTGCAAAATCCTTTAAGTAGGTCCCATTTGTTTATTTTGTTTTTATTTCCATTACTGCTGAAGATGGGTCGTAGAGGATTTTGCTGTGGTTTATGTCATAGAGTAAATGTTTTGCCTATTTTTTCCTCCAAGAGTTGTATACTTTCTGGTCTTACATTTAGGTCTTTAATCCATTTCAAGCTTATCATTGTGTATGGTGTTTGAAAGTGTTCCAATTTCATTCTTTTACACATAGCTGTCCAGTTTTCCCAGTACCACTTATTGAAGAGGCTATCATTGCCCCATTGTATATTCTTGCCTCCTTTGTCAAAAATAAGATGCTCATAAATACATTGGTTTATCTTTGAGCTTTCTGTATTGTTCTGTTGGTTTATATTTCTGTTTTTGTGCCAGTACCATACTTTCTTGATGACTGTACCTGTTGTACAGTCTGAAGTTGGGAAAGTTTATTCCTCCAGTTTCATTCTTCTTTCTCAAGACTGTTTTGGCTATTTGAGGTCTTTTGTGTTTACATATGAATTTTATTTTTTTGTTATAGTTCTGTGAAAAATGCCATTGGTAATTTGATAGGGATCACATTGAATTTGTAGATTGCATTTGGTAGTACAGTCATTTTCACAATATTGATTATTCCAACCCAGGAACATAGACTGTCCAGTTATTTATGTTGTCTTTGATTTCTTTCATCAGTGTCTTATAGTTTCTCTGTATACAGCTCTTTTGTATTCTTATATAGGTTTATTTCTAGATATTTTATTCTTTTTGTTGCAATGGTGAGTGGGATCGATTCCTTAATTTCTCTTTCTGATTTTTCATTGTAATTGTGTAGGAATGCAAGTGATTTCTGTGTATTGATTTTGTATCCTGTGACTTTGTGAATTCACTGATTAGCTCTAGTAATTTTCTGATAGTATCCTTAAGATTTTCTATGTATAGTATCATGTAGTCTGCAAACAGTGAGAGTTTGGCCTCTTCTTCTGATCTTGATTACTTGTATTTCTTTTTCTTCTCTGATTGCTGTAACCAGGACTTCCAAAACTATGTTGAATAATAGTGGTGAGAGTGGGCACCCTTGTTTTGTTAGTGATATTAGAGGGAGTCACCATTGAGAATAATGTTTGCTGTGAGTTTGTCATATACGATCTTTACTGTGTTGAGGAAGTTTCCTTCTATGCACATTTTTTGAAGTGTTTTTTTTATCATAAATGGGTCCTGAATTTTGTCAAAGGCTTTTTCTGCATCTATTGAGATTGTCATATGGTTTTATCTTTCAATTTCTTAATATGGTGTATCAGATTGATTAACTTGCCTGTATTAAAGAATCCTTGCATACATGGGATAAACCCAACTTGATCATCGTGCATCATCTTTTTAATGTGTTATTTAATTCTATTGGCTAGAATTTTGTTGAGGATTGTTACATCTATTCATCTGTGAGACTGGCCTGTAATTTGCTTTTATGTGTTGTCTTTATCTGGTTTTGGTATCAGTGTGATGGTGGTCTCATAGAATAATTTTGGAAGTGTCTCACCCCAGTCATTTTTTGAAAGAATTTAGAAGAATAAGCACTAGCTCATCACTAAATGTTTTATAGAATTCACCTGTGAAGCCATCTCTCCCTGTGCTTTTGTTTTAGGGGAATTTTTTTTTTTTTTAATCACAGTTTCGATAGCAGTGCTTGTAATTGGCTTGTCCATAATTTCTATTTCTTCCTGATTCAGTCTTGGAAGATTGATTCTTTTTCTAAGAATCTGTCCATTCTTACTGGTTGTCCATTTTACTGGCATACGTAATAGTCTCTTATGATCCTTTGCATTTTTGCAGTGTCTATTGTAACCTCTACTTTTTCATTTCTAATTTTTTTGATTCAAATCTTCTCTATTCTTTCTTGATGTGTATGGCTAAAGATTTGCAATTTTTTAAAAAAATCTTCTCAAATAACCACTTTTTAGTTTTATTAACCTTTACTATTGTTTCTTTCATTTCTTATTCATTTATTTCTGGTCTGATCTTTATGATTTCTTTCCTTCTGCTAACTTTGTATTTTTTTTTCTTGCCCTTCTTTTTTCAGTTGTTTTAGGTGTAATGTTAAGTTGTCTATTCAATGTTTTTATTGTTTCTTGAGGTAGGATTGTATTGCTATAAACTTCCTTCTTAGAACTTATTTTCCTGTATCCCATAGATGTTGACTTTTCATGTATTCATTTTCATTTATTTCTAGGAATTTTTTGATTTCCCTTTTTATTTCCTCAGTAGCTTGTTTGTTATTTAGAAATGTATCATTTAATCTCCATGTGTTTGTGGGTTTTATAGTGGGTTTTTTTTCCCTATAATTGATACCTAGTGTCATAGTGTTGTGGTCAGCAAAGATGCTTGATATGATTTCCATTTTGTTAAATTTACTGAGCTTTGTGTTGTGACTCAAGAAGTGGTCTCTCCTGGAGAATGTTCCATGTGCACTTGAAAAAAAAGTGTATTCTTCTGCATTTGGATGAAATGTCCTGAAGATATCAATGTGATCTATCTGCTCCAATGTGTCATTGAAGACTCGTGTTTCCTTATTAACTTTGTTTTGATGAACTGTCCATTGATATTAGTGAGGTTTTAAAATCCCCTACTATTATTGTGTTACTGTCAGTTTCTCCTTTTGTATCTGTTAGTGTCTGTCTTATGTATTGAGTTGCTCCCATTTTGGGAGAATAAATATTTACAATTGCTATGTCTTGGATTGATCCTCTGATCATTTTGTAGCGTCCTTCCTTATCTCATGTAATATTCTTTATTTTAAGGTCTATTTCGTCTGATATGAGAATTACTGTTCCAGCTTTCTTTGGATTTCTATTTGCAGGGAATATCTTTTTTCATTCTCTCGCTTTTAGTCTGTATGTGTCTCTAGGCCTGAAATGGGTCTCTTGTACACAGCATATATATGGGTCTTGTTTTAGTGCCCATTCAATCAGTTTGCATCTTTTGGTTGGAACATTTAATCCATTTACATTTCAAGTAGTTATTGATTTACATGTTCCTATTGCCATTTTCTTAATTGTTTGGGGTTTGTTTTTATAGGTGGTTTCTCTTGTGTTTCCTGTCTGTAGAAGTCCCTATAACATTTGTTGCAATGATAGTTTGGTGGTACTAAATTTTCTTAACTTTTGTGTGTCTATAAAACTTTTGATTTCTCCATCAATTTAGAATAAAATCCTTGCTGGGTAGACTGATCTCAGTTTTTCCCTTCCAGTACTTTAAATATATCTTTCTATTTCCTTCTAGCCTGCTGAGTTTCTTCTGAAAGATTAGCTGTTAATAGTATGGGGTTTCCCTTGTGTTACTTGTTGCTTTCCCCTACTATTTTTAATATTCTTTTTTTTGCGTTTAATCTTTGTTAGTTTGATTAATATGCATCTTGGGGTGTGTCTCCTTTGGTTTATCTTGTATGGGACTCTCTGTGCTCCTTGGACTTGATTGACTATTTCCTTTCCCATGTTGGGGAAATTTTTGACTATAATATCTTCAAAAATTTTATCATACCCTTTCTTTTTCTCTTCTTCTGGGATTCTTATGATTCCAATGTTGCTGCATTTAATATTGTCCCAGAAGTCTCTGAGACTATCTTTGGTTCTTTTCATTCTTTTTACTTTACTCTGTTTTTGGCAGTTATTTCCACCATTCTATCATCTAGCTCACTTACTTATTCTTCTGCCTCAGCTACTCTGATAGTGATTCCTTCTATGAGTATTTTTAATATCAGTAACTGTGTTGTTTGTCTCTGTTTATTCTTTATTTCTTCTATGTCCTTGTTAAATATGTTAATTGATTCTTGCATTTTCTAGATTCTATTTTTGAGGTTTTGGATCATCTTTACTATCATTTCTCTGAATTCCTTTTCAGGTAGTTTGCTTATGTCCTCTTTGTTTATTTGGACTTGTACGTCTCTAGGTTGTTCCTTCATTTGCACAATATTTCTCTGACTTTAGAATCCACCTGCAATGCTGGAGACCCTGGTTCAATTCCTGGGTCATGAAGATCTGTTGGAGAAGGGATAGGATATCCACTCCAGTATTCTTGGGCTTCTCTGGTGGCTCAGCTGGTAAAGAATCCACCTGGAATTTGTGCGACCTGGGTTTGATCCCCGGGTTGGGAAGATAGACTGTAATATAGTGTAGACATAACTTTTGCATCCACTGGGAACCCCCCCCAAAAAATGTGACTCACTTTATTGTGATATTCACTTTATTGCAGTAGTCTTGAACTGAACCTGCAATTTCTCCAAGGTATACCTGTATATGTATGAATGGAATGTAGTATGTGAGTGGTGAAAAGAGAAAGTGAAAGTTGCTCAGTCATGTTTGACTCTTTGCGACCCCATGGACTGTACAGTCCATGGAATTCTCCAGGCTGGAATACTGGAGTGGGTAGCTTATCCCTTCTCCAGGGGATCTTCCCAGCCCAGGGATCAAACCCAGGTCTCCAACATTGCAGGCAGATTCTTTACCAGCTAATCCACAAGGAAAGCTCAAGAATACTGGAGTTGATAGCCTGTCTCTTCTCCAGCAGATCTTCTGTACCCAGGAATCGAACCAGGGTCTCCTGCATTGTAGGTGGATTCTTTATCAACTGAGCTATCAGGTAAGCCCTTATATGAGTGGTAATCATAGGCAATGATGAAGAAGCTATCCACGAAAAATGATTGCTATTATATGCTATCAATTTAATATATGTTCATTAAACTATCTCAAATTATTTCACTTCTAACATATTTTCTTTTAATGAGTTTAATTTTATTTTGAATTATCAACATTATTATCTAAGCACAGCACGTTTATAATACTTGAAACTTTTTTTCTAGTCACAGGACTTTTTTTTTTTTATCTAGTTGTAAGCATACACTGCAACTTTCAATGCCTTTAAAATTATTTTTATTGAATTTTTGGAGAACATTTCTGATATCAAATTTAGCAGAGTCTCTAGGAACACCTGGCAGGACTTTTTATAGCCCTCTGTTTGCTATTGCTGTCAGAATCCTGTGAACTGGAATCTGATAATAATAACAATACTTTTTTTTTTTTCTCTTCAGAAATGGGTGTTAAGAGAGTCCACACATTTTCCTAGTTCAATTGCTGACTAGATACAGATCCAGGGCCTGATATTTTGACCATCTGTTTGTAATAGCACAGTATAAACAGAGGTTTCCGTATGAGTTGTTGCTCTCTTCTAAACGATGTTTCTTTTGGATATATTCTATTTTGTCTTCCTTTCTGAAACTTTATCTAACACTATTAAAAATTATATTCAAACAATTTTGTCTCCATTTGGTAACCAAATTAGAAATATTTTAGAAGATAAATTTTAAAATGAATTTGCCCCAATTGAACTTAATTCTCAGGAAAGCTGCAGGAATGCTGCCTAAATTCAACCAAATCATTGAAACTACTTCCACAGACATGGGATAGGTATTTCCAACCATTATCAGTGCTTATGATCACAACTCTCATGTTGTGGTGAGATCGCAAATGATTCTCAAAAGCTTTTTGATCAAATACATTTTGAAATTGGGAATGTGGGACATAGAACACAGGCCTCACAAAACTGTGGAATCCATCCTTTCCTTTAATATCAGTTGATTTGTAAAATTTTCTTGATGCCATTCTCTCAATGAGGGGACGGGATGTACTACTGCACATCCTCAAAAGTCTTCCAAATATGATTCTCTCACCATGAGTTAGGGCATTTAGATGCGAAAGAAATGCTATATATTTTTGCTTCACCCACATGGTATTTTGACGACCTGTAGCATGAGAGAAATGTCTCCCACAGACGGAGAATCATCCTTTTCATCTCATAATTGTTAATAAATGGGATTCTCCATGAAACTGGGATTTGGAAAGGGATTTTGTAATTTATGGTATGACAGAAATCACTTGTTTTCGTCTCCACTTTTCCTGAGTAGAATCTTGCTCTATTAGTTAAAGGACTGCTTTTATTAACTTTTACTAGTGGTGTACTCAGATGAGTAATTCTCTTTAATCCTGACATAAGAAATATACATTTTCTAGGAATGGGAATCTGAATTAAAAGCGGCTCTTATTCCTTTAAATCTTCTTTTTGAAAATCTTTTTGGGTATCTTCTACTTCAAGCTTATTATTTTCTGCTGCTTGAGGAACAGCATGCTCCAGGAAGTTTGGTGTGTTTAGCTCCCTGTTCATTGGTCTGCTTTCCATTTAGAAATCATATTAGAATCAGCAAATGAAGACTCTATATCTGTACTACAGTCATCTGGAGCCTCATTTTCTAAAGTTTTGAGAGCACTGTCAGTTGGATTACTTCCTTCTTTAGTAGGAGAAGCCATCTTGAGTTCTATTTATGAAAAAAAAAAGACAAAGATCCATTAAATTGAAAAATGCTCCATTCCATAAGAAACCAGTTTAGTCTTGGCAAAAAGCATGTGGATGTGTTATATCTGAGTTTTCTCATATCCTTAAATACATATGTATCTCTCACTTCTTTAACAGCAGAGTGACAGACTCACAAAATAAAATAAGAAAAAATAAAATCTAAAGGAAAATATGACTATTAAATAGGTGGTCTCATTACTTACTTCTGGAAGCTAAACAGCTTTAGAATAGCACACATTTTCATCTGGTTAATATATGAATGTTATCTCTGCACTAAAATCTTTATTTTTTAATGCCTGGATTTGTATATGGATATAGTCAAAAGTCATACATCTTCTTCTTAACTATCATTTTCATTAAGAAACTCAGTCAAATATGCACATGTTTATTTAAGCAATGCATTTTTCTAATTGCTTCTTGTTCTCTGCTCTTTATATCTGATGTTCCTTTACCTGGAGTATTTCTTTAATTGTGTATAAAGTAATATGAGCAGTCTCAAGATGGCGGAGGAATAGGACAGGTAGACCACTGTCTCCCCCACAAATTCATCAAAAGATCATCTGAATGCTGAGAAACTTCCACAAAACAACTTCTGAATGCTGGCAGAGGACACGAGACACCCAGAAAGGCAGCCCAATTCTTCAAAAAGAGGTAGGATAAAATATAAAAGACAAAAACAGAGACAAAAGATTTAGGGAAAGAGACCTGTCCTAGGGAGGGAGTGGTGAAGGAGGAGAAGTCTCCACACAGTAAGAAATCCTCTCACAGGCGTGTCTGTGGGGAGTTTGGGAATCTCAGACGGCAACAAACCAGAAGGGGTAAAAATGTAGAATATGCGCCTAAAAGCAACTGCAAGTGTAGATAGAGAAGTGGCCCAGACACTCGTGTCCTTCACCAGTGAGTGGGGGCTCTTCAGGGAGCCACGGACTGCATCATTGATCCATAGGGTAAGGACCAGGCCTGAATGCCATGAGGACAATCTGAGGGAGCTAATGTGGGATAAAAACCCAAAACATGGGATCGCCAGAGAGACAAAAAAGAAGAAAGACCTTTCCATTCCAACTCGGCTCTAATGCAGAATTGTGACCCCTGGAGTGTTCACAGAACAAAGGATTGAGCAAATACCAAAGGAGAGCAAATCTGCTGCCATATAGGGCCCTCCCTCCCTGGAGGCAGAAAGACAGGCATGTGACGGCCAGAGCTGGAAGGCAAGGGGCTGCTGCAATATCAGCCCCGGACACTGTACCTTCCACCAAACTGTGAGCAGGTTCCCAGTTGCTAACCACATCTTTCTAGGATACTGGATGATTCACATCTGCCAGGAGTGTCACAACCTGAGGTCAGCTTCTCAGAGGAGCTGATGGCACACCTGGGACTGTGCTTTTGCAGCACACCCTGGAAACTGAATGGCCTGGACCAGGGAGGTGATTAAGACATACAGTCCACCTGGGAGAGTGTGTTCACCAAGCACCCAGTCGCCTGAGCTGCTCAGACCTGGGAAGAGCACAAAATGCACAGCCAATCTGGGTCTGTGCCCTTGCGGAGCACCAGAGAACCTCAGTGGTTTATGAGAGCGGGCAACAGGCAGGAAGGCCAGAGGTCTCCAAACGGAGGAAATAGGCTGCAAGTGTCAGACATTTTATCTTGCTTAAGCAGCAGGAGGAAACAACCTAGCGATATTTTTTCCCTTCTCTATACAAATTTAAAAGAGGTTTCTCTTAAAATACTGTGTTGCCATGACACCTGGTTTCACCTGAAGTTAACTATTCTCAAACTTTGAGTTAACCAATGCATTTTTCTTATGGAAATGTTTGTCTTAAGCTATGTTAATGTACTGTGCATTTACCCCAAACACTGTCTTCCGCCTAATGGCTCAGAACCTACTTGGCAAACCAGTATGTTATACTCGGACATTGTTCCCCTAATCTATGTCAATGAAACTATTTGCATGATCTGCCTTACTGCAAAATTCAACTCAATCGTTTTATGACCCCGAATGTCCGGTGCCCAGATTATTCCAAAATATATCTTATGGATGAGGGGTCTGGTGCCATTCTGAATTTAAGACATTCCTTTCTTACATTAACAAACTGCTAGCAACTATGTAACATCCAGCTGAAGACTAGCAGAGGGGTACTCTTTCTGCCCCCTTCTGATGCCTATGTCAGAAGCTTTCTCTATCTCCTTTATACTTTAATAAAACTTTATCACATCAAAGCTCTGAGCGATCCAGCCTCATCTCTGGCCCAGGATTGAATTCTTCTCCTCCAGAGGCCAAGAATCCCGGCCATTTTTCTGTGGCTCAGCAACAACCTTTCAGTTAGAGCTGGCCAGTGAATGAAATACAGGACCACGTGAGACAGTGTCCTTCCAGAGCACCCTGGGGACTGAGCAGTGTAGACTTGGGAAGCAGATGTTGCCTTAGGTTGTGGCAAATCCAGTGTGGTCCATCCACTGTCAGCACTCCCCATGCATGCCAGCAGTGTTTCTTTGCAGTGTCCCTCCCTCTCCACAACACAACTGAACAAGTGAGACTAAATAAGTGACCACCTCTGCCACTTTCTGACAGGGTTGAAATTAGTCACTGAAGAGACTTTCAAATAAAGGAAACCAAAATAAATAAAGAAGGGAGAACCACCCTGGAAGTGACAGGTGCAACAGATTAACACTCTGCATTTAATACTGGAGACTGTGCATTTGAGAGGCACCTATAGACCTTGAGAAAAAGTACAAGCTGGAACAAGCGACTATCTGACACTGGACTGACCTCACAACAGCTCCAGAGAAATTATGACATATGTTTACTATTATCATGTTTTAAATCCTGTAAAAATAGTTTTTACTTACTCCTTTAACTTTGATTTTTATAGCCTATTATTGGTACTCAAGGAAATGAGGTGGATGAAACTGAAGCCTATTATACAGAGTGAAGCAAGCCAGAAGGAAAAACACCAATAGAGTATACTAACACACATATATGGTATTTAGTTAATCGGTAAAAATAACCCTGTATGCGAGACATCAAAAGAGACACAGAAAAAGAGAACAGTATTATGGACTCTATGGGAGAGGGCGAGGGTGGGAAGATATGGGAGAATGGAATGGAAGCATGTAAATTATCACATGTGAAACGAATCGCCAGTCCAGGTTCAATACAGGATGCTCGGGGCTGGTACACCGGGATGACCCGGAGGGAGGGGATGGGGAGGGAAGTGGAAGGGGGGTTCTGGAAGGGGAAAACATGTACACCCATGGTGGATTCATGTCAATGTATGGCAAAACAAATACAATATTGTACAGTTAAAAAATAGAAAATAAACTAATAAAAAAAAGAAACTTTGGGATTAAAACGTAGAGAATAACATAAATAGGCCATCGGGCACACAAATATTTTTTTTAATTGAATAAATGTGGCAGAAAGCCAAATTTTTCTTATAGAATAATTTCAATCAATAAATGTAGAAGCAAAGGACAATTTCTTTAACAAGTGGTGCTGGGAAAACTGGTCAACCACCTGAAAAAGAATGAAACTAGAACACTTTCTAACACCATACCCAAAAATAAAATCAAAATGGATTAAAGATCTAAATGTAAGACCAGAAACTATAAAATTCCTAGAGGAAAACATAGGCAAAACACTCTCCGACATAAATCACAGCAGGATCCTCCATGATCCATCTCCCAGAATATTGGAAATAAAAGCAAAAATAAACAAATGGGACCTAATTACACTGAAAAGCTTTTGCACAACAAAGGAAACTATAAGCAAGGTGAAAAGACAGTCTTCAGAATGGGAGAAAATAATAGCAAACAAAGCAATGGACAAACAATTAATCTCAAAAATATACAAGCAACTCCTTCAGCTGAATTCCAGAAAAATAAACAACCCAATCAAAAAATGGGCTAAAGAACTAAACAGACATTTCTCCAAAGAAGACACACAGATGGCTAACAAACACATGAGAAGATGCTCAACATCACTCATTATCAGAGAAATGCAAATCAAAACCACAATGAGGTACCATTTCACGCCAGTCAGAATGGCTACTATCCAAAAGTCTACAAGCAATAAATGCTGGAGAGGGTGTGGAGAAAAGGGAACCCTCTTACACTGTTGGTGAGAATGCAAACTAGTACAGCCACTATGGAGAACAGTGTGGAGATTCCTTAAAAAACTCGAAATAGAACTGCCATATGACCCAGCAATCCCACTGCTGGGCATACACACTGAGGAAACCAGAATTGAAAGAGACACGTGTACCCCAATGTTCATCGCAGCACTGTTTATAATAGCCAGGACATGGAAGCAACCTAGATGTCCATCAGCAGATGAATGGATAAGGAAGCAGTGGTACATATACACAATGGAATATTACTCAGCCATTAAAAAGAATTCATTTGAATCAGTTCTATTGAGATGGATGAAACTGGAGCCCATTATACAGAGTGAAGTAAGCCAGAAAGAAAAACACCAATACAGTATTCTAATGCATATATATGGAATTTGAAAGATGGTAATGATAACCCTATATGCAAGACAGAATAAGAGACACAGATGCATAGAAGAGTCTTATGGACTCTGAAGGAGAAGGTGAGGGTGGGACGTTCTGAGAGAATAGCATTGAAACATGCATATTATCATATGTGAAACAGAACACCATTCCAGGTTCGATGCATGAGACAAATGCTCAGGGCCGGGGCAATGGGATGACCCAGAGGGATGGGATGGGGAGGGAGGTGGGAGGGGGGTTCAGGATGGGGAACACATGTAAACCTATGGCTGATTCATGTCAATGTATGGCAAAAACCACTACAATATTGTAAAGTAATTAGCCCCCAACTAAAATAAATAAATTTATTTTAAAAAAAAGAATGTTATGCTGAATACAGACAGAATTGAGACAAGTGGATAGAAATGAGATTTACTTTATTTTGATAGTTTTTTGACATAAGAAACACTTTGGGATGATGAAAAATATTAATGTGTGTATCTGAGTTTCCCAGTTGGCTCGGTGGTAAAGAACTCACCTGCCAATTCAGAAGACATAAGAGTCGTGGGTGCAGTCCATGGGTCAGGAAGATCCTCTAGAGGAGGGCATGACCACCCCCTCCAGTATTCTTGCCTGGAGAATCACATGGCCAGGAGAGCTTAGTGGGCCATGGTCCAAAGAGTGAGACAAAATTGAAGCGGCTTAGCATTCACATGTTACCTATGTGTACGCATTTGTCAAAATTAATTGGCCAATTCACTTAAAATCCATGAATTTCACTGCATGTCAATTATATTACTATAAAAATTATAAAATAAAATTTCATACAATTTGACTCCACAATTTGACTTCTTAGATTATACCTGAAATAAGTAATGGGAACTGTGAGCTAGGTATCTCTAAAGGGATGGCCATTTAGAAAGTGGAAAATCACAGGCAAGTTAATATTGAAGAATTACAATGTTGATTGCATTATATTAATTATAGTAGAGGTATATTCAATTATAAAAATGCATATTATCTAAACATATAGTATATTATGAGCAATGAATGATTTCGGGGATGGATGCTGCTGCTGCTGTTGCTAAGTCGCTTCAGTTGTGTCTGACTCTGTGTAACCCCATAGACGGCAGCCCACCAGGCTCCACCATCCCTGAGATTCTCCAGGCAAGAATACTGGAGTGGGTTGCCATTTCCTTCTCCAGTGCATGAACGGGAAAAGTGAAACTGAAGTCGCTCTGTCGTGTCTGACTCTTAGCAACCCCATGCACTGTAGCCTACCAGGCTCCTCCGTCCATGGGATTTTCCAGGCAAGAGTACTGGAGTGTGGTGCCTTTGCCTTCTCTGTCAGGGATGGATAAACAGCTGTAAATAGCAGATGAAAATTTTTCCTTCAGGAGACTTGCGAACATTAGAGGGAATGAAACAATATATATGTAAACAAAAATAATTTTATAGAGTAATAAACAGTATAAAGAAAATACAAAGAATTAATATGTCTTGATCACTTACTATGAACAAGTACTACACTGCATTTTTTACATATTAATATATTTTTCCTGGGATGATCAAGGATAAAACATGGACATATAAACAGAATGAGGAAATAATTATACAAGTTCAGTAATGGGTAGGAGGAATGGCACAAGCAAACTTGTGGAAATAAAATGTAGTCATCTTAAATAAAAGACTATAAAGATAAACTATATTGGAACATCTAACTGAAAAGGTTCCTTGGATAAGAATGTAAAAATTCTTGCTAAATAAAAGAATGTGAATTATTCTTACAGCATTCTCTACCCTTAATAGCATGCACATATCTAAAGAATGGTTTGGTTTAAAAATGCAGTCCACTCCCATTTTTCTGAGGATTAACTATTTATATGTAGAGCTTTTGAAAAGCAGGCTTAGTTTTTGTACTCCAATGGAATCCCAATGGAAAGTAATGTGAGAAAATTAAAGATATTTCTTTTTCAGTGCTCAAGGAATATACATTCTTTAACAACAAATTGAAGGGGAAAATCAAGGTGAATATTTTATTCCTTCACTTCCTTAACTAGATTTTAATAAACTGTGAATTCATGTATATTAATTTAACCAATATTTATTGAAACATTTATCCCATGTCAATCTTTATTCAAAAGTATAAAGATAGAATAGGGAACAATTTATAGTATCCTTTCTCTTATAGAGTTTAAACATTCATCGGAGATAGAGACAAGTAGCATGTAATTAAATAGGTACTAACCAGAAGATAAAAATAAATCATATGAGGATTCTTAGAGAAAACAACACTTAACCTGAAAGGAGATGAACTGTGGAAAGATTAGGGAATAGACATAAATTCAAAATGGATTGAGTTTAGAGTATACAAAAGTTGGAAGAAGAGGAGAAAAAAAAAGAGTAGTCTAGAAATGTAAGATGGAATTAAATCTCACAAGGATTTCTAAATCATCAAAAAAGTGTAGACTTACTTTTGATGATTGGAAGCTCAGTGGAGAATGTTTCATTTGCAAAAATAAATCTTTCACATTCAAAACAGGAAAACACTTAAAATATTACTACCATTTCCCATAATTTTATTTCACAAATGCCAATTACTACAACCACCTGTTTGAGTTTCCTACATAGGACCTAAATTTGTTTGTAAAAATTACCCCAAAGAAAATGACCATAAGGAAACAATTTGAAACCTGAAAACTATTTCATATTTTATTTTTTTCTATCAAAATTTCTACCTTTGATATCATAAATTCCTTAGCCCAAGTTACATAGAGATGACTTTTATACAGGGTGACAAGTGATTTATACTCATTGATTAGAGCACAGAGGTGGGAGAGCTGCTATCAGAAAAAGTTTTGCAAAAAAACAATGGCATTCAATTACAAAGGTGCAATGGAATGATTAAGTAGGGAAGATAGAAATTCATTCTAGGAAAAGGGAAAATATACATGAATAATCATATTTATTGGCTATGGATGACAAATTATTGCTAAAAATTAAGATTCTAAAAGAAAACTTCTCTGAGAGTTCAAACTGGAGAAGCAAACAAGGTCTTTATCAAGGAGAGTGTGGACTTTATGTGCAATGAGAAGCTATAAGCAAATAAAATTATTTCATTTTCAATTGATAAATATACTCTTGCTGGAATGGTTTCCAGCTATTGGTTTAGCATGTAAAGAGCTTGAAAATCATCACCCCATCCTAACAATAGGCAAAGAGATGAACAAACTGAAAATAAGCAACATTTTTTAGATATGTCAGAGAATTTAGATCGATTAGCAAACCACTGTTCCCCAAATTGGAGAAACAGACAGGCAAATGCAAACATATACTATGCACAAGTATGGAAACTTACAAGCTGAAATCTAGAAACCAATACTGAGGTAAGAAAATTCAACTTCTAACTAGCAAATAGCTGGGACCCATAAGAGTTGGTATTTAATTTGAGTCTGAAAGCAGGAAAGTGGTGAAGGCTGTCAAAGGGGAAGAATTCTCTTTACTCTGGGGAGAAAGAAATCTCTCTACTCAAGGGAAAGTTAGCCTTTTTGTTCTATTGAGGCCTTCAATTGATTGGATGGAATACAACTGCATTAGGAAGGACAATATGCTTTCCTTAGTTTACCAATTTAAATGTTAATCTCATACAAAAACAGCCTCAGAGAAAAACTCAGAAGTATTTTTGAACAAATATCCAGTTACACCATTACCCAGTCAATTTAACATGTGAACTATATCATTATCATAATGTGAGCAGAGAAAAGGAAATTCTAAGAAAGAATCAGAAAAGAAATGCTAGATTAAAAAATATATTAGCAAAAGTATTAGTAATAAAGAATTTATTTTACAGGCTTATTAGTAAACTGTACAAAGCTAAAGAAAGTATCAAAATGCAAAAAAGAAAGGAAGAAAGAAAGAAAACTTCAAACTTTAAATCTAACCACATCATATTCAAAATGCAGAAAATAGACAAAGAAAAAACTTTAAAGAAGCCTGAGGAAAATAGGGCATACAAGGAAGCACAAGATTAAGAATTATAGTAGAATTCAATTCAAAATCCATGCAAACAAAAGAGACTGAAGTGAAATATTTAGATATTAAAGGAGAAAAAAATCATACTAACCTAGATTTCTGTACCCTGGAAAATTATCCTTTAAAAATAAAGAATAAATACTTTCTCTGTCAAACTACAGTTGGAGTAGTTTTATGCCAGTAGGCTTGCCTTTTAAGAAATGTTAAAATACATTTTTCAGAGGGAAAAAAATAATATGTACTAGATACTTGGATCTGCACTAAAAAAGCACTAAGTAAAGAATAATTGAAGGTAAAATCAAAAATTTTAATTTAGTTGATTTTATATGTAAAATTATAGAGTATAGGTAAGCAAAAGGAATGACAAAAATAACACGAAGGGAAAGAGGGCGATATTAGGTATACTTCATTATAAGCTGTTTGCACTAGTTGTAAGTAATATAGTGCTATTCGAATTTGCTGAAAATGTATATTATAAACTCTAGAGCAAATAATAAAATATTTTTTAAACAATTGAGTAAAATTTATATTTTAAAGTGAGAAAATGCAATCGTAGAAAATGCACACATATAAACCGCTTGAGTAAAATTACATAAAGCAAAAAAAAAAACCTGGATACAAAAATAAAACAAAAGAACAAGGGTAACAGAAAACAGTAACAAATAAGGCAATATTAATTTATTATATCAATAATCACTGTAAATGCCAATGATTCCAATGTGATAATAAATAACCAATCAATTAAAAGACCAGTTGATTGTCAAAGTGAATGCAAAATCAAGATCAACTATCTTTTGTCTAAAAGAAACCCACTTTAAATATAAAGATACATACAAGTTAATAGAAAAGGGGTGGAGTAAAATATATCATGCTAATACTAATCAAAAGAAAGCTGGAGTAGCTATACTAGTTTCAGACAACACATATTAGAAGCCAGAAAAAATTATCAAACATGAAAATGGGCATAATATAACAATAATAGACACAGTCTCCAAGAAGACCTAACAATCTTCACAATGGAGTGCCAAAATGCATGAGACACACATTGATGGAATTCCAAGGAGAAATGGATGTATATACTATTGTACTTGGAGACTTCAACACACCTCTATCACTAATTGACAAATTCAGAAGGCAGAAAATCAGTAAGGACATGGTTGGATTCAATAGCTCTATCAATCAATTGCATTTGACTTTATAGACTACTTGCAGCAGAATGTATATTTTTCTCAAGCTCACATGAGACATTTGCCAAGATTTACCACATTCTGCCATAAATTACATTAACAAATGTAAAATTCTAGAAACCATAAAATGTAAGCTGTCAGGCCACAGTGATATTAACCCAAAATTCAATACAGGAAAATAACTGGAAAATCCCAAACTACTTGGACATTAGACAACACATTTGCAAATAGCATATGGCCCAAGGAAAATTTTCAGAAATTTAAGAATAATTTTAGCTAAATGAAAATTATTATATAGGTAGTATACATATTGTGTGTCTATTATACTTCAATAAAGATGATTTTTACAATCCACTAAATACGGATGTGAGAGGCGGGAGGGGGGTGGGGAAAGAATATTGTTCCTGTTAAAAATAAGTTAAATCAGTTCCTTAAAAAATGAAAAATAGAATTATCATAGGATCCAACAATTCCACTTCTGGGTTCATACCCCAAAGAACTGAAAGCAAGGTCTTAAATGGATATTTGTACACCTGTGTTCATAGCAGCATTGTTCACTAGAGCCAAAAGATAGAAACAATGCAAGTGTAAAAAAAAAAAAAAAAAAGAAAATTAAAACACAATCCAAAAGTTATAAAGTACAAAAGAAGTAGTGCTTAAGGAAAATGTATAGTATTGAAAGCATTTATTAGGAAAGAAGAAAGATATAAAATAAATAATCTATGTCCCAAACTTAGGCAACTAAAAAAAAAGAGAAGCTGGTTAAATCCAAAATAAATAGAAAAAAAGAAAAGAAAAACAATAGAATATAAATCCATGAAATTGAAGACTAGAGATTTATAGAGAAAAACAATGATATCAAAAGATAGTTCTTTGAAAAGATTAACAGGATTGATAAAGGTTTATCCAGGCTAAAAAAAAAAAAGCATAAATTACAAATATCAGAAACATAAAGGAGGACCACTATTGCACATCCTTGAACATTACACAAGGATAATAAAAGCATATTATGAACATTTCTATGCCCACAAAATGTATAATCCAGTTGAAATGACTCATTATTTGCAAGACACCAACTGCTAAAACTCACACATGAAGGAAATAGACAATCTGAGTAGGCCTATGTGCTGTTCTTAGTCGCTCAGTCATGTCCAACTCTTTGCAACCCCATGGACTGTAACCCATCAGGCTCCTCTGTCCATGGGGATTCTCTGGAAAAGAATACTGGAGTGGGTTGCCATGTCCTACTCCAGGGAATCTTCCTAACCCATGGATTAAACCCAGGTCTATCGCATTGCAGGTGGATTCTTTATCATCTGAGCCACCAGGAAAATAGGTATATATATGTATATATATTTTTCAATCAACAACTAGCAATTTTTACCAAAAAAAAAAAAAAGGAAGAAAGGACGGCAAGAAAAGAGTAAGTGAGAAAGAGAAAGAAACGATGTATAGATGGGTTCACTGATGAATAATATTAACTAGTTAAGTAAGAAATTATGTCACTTCTTTATGACCTCTCCCAGAAGATAGCAACAGAGATGATAATTCCTAACTTATTTAATGAAGTGAAGACTGTCATAATATCAAACTAGACAAGGACATTAAAAGAAAACAAAAATACAGATTACTATCTCTCAGAAATATAGTTATAAAAATCCAGAATAAAATATTAGCAAATTGAATTGAAAAAATGTATTAAAAATTAAGTATTACAAAAAAACACACAATGTTTTGTTAACTGCTTTGGGTTTGTTTTTGAAGGTCGTTTTTATTCCCTTCCTCTTTTATTTTTTTCTCTAGTATTTCTTGCCTTGAGAAGTCCCTTTAGCATTTGTTGTAAAGCTTGTTTGGTGGTGATGAATTCTCTAAGCTTTTGCTTGCTGTAAGCTTTTGATTTCTCCATCAAATCTGAATGAGAGCCTTGCTGGGTATAGTTTTCTTGGTTGTAGGTTTTCCCCTTTTATCACTTTAAATATATCCCACCACACCCTTCTGGATTGCAAAATTTCTGCTCTAAAATCAGTTGATAACCTTATGGGGATTCCCTTTTATGTTATTTGCTGCTTTTCCATTGCAATTTTAATATTTTCATTGTATTTAATTTTTCTTAACTTGATAAATATGTGTCTCAGAATGTTTCTCCTTCTCCTGTACAGGACTCTCTGCACTTCCTGGACTTAGGTGACTATTTCTTTTCCCATGTTAGGGAAGTTTTCCACTATGATTTCTTCAAACATTTTCTCAGGCTCTTTCTCTTTTCCTTCTTCTTCCGGGACCCCTATAATTTTAATGTTGCTGTATTTAGTGTTGTCCCAGAGGTCTCTGAGGCTGTCCTAATTTCTTTTCTTTTTCTTTTTTTCTTTATTCTGCTTCATGGCAGAGATTTTTACCATTCTGTCTTCCAGGTCATTTATCTTTTCCTCTGTATCAATTATTCTCCTTTTGATTTATTCTGATGTATTTTTCCATTTCAGTTATTTTCTTGTGTATATCGTTTTGTTTGTTCCTTAGTTATTCTAGGTCTTTGTTAAATTTATATCTTCTTGATCCATGCTTTCATTCTATTTCTGAGATCTTGAGTCATCTTAGCTATCATTACTGTGAATTCTTTTTCAGAAACACCGCTATCTCCTCTTCATTTAGTTTGTCTTATAGGTTTTTGTCTTGCTCTTTCATCTGCAACATATTTCTTTGTCATTTCATTTTGTCAAACAGTGTGTTTGCAGTCTTCTTTATGTAGGCTGAAAGATCTTAGTTCCTTTTGCTTCTAGTGCATGCCTCCTGTGGGTGAGACTGGTCCAGAGGCTTATTTCATTATCATCTTGATAAGAGGTTTGAACTATACAAACAGCTCATGCAGCTCAATATCAACAAACAAACATATAAAAATAAAAAAGTCAAAAAAATGGATGGAACATCTAGACATTTATCCAAAGAAAACATCAGATGGCTAAAAAGCACACGAAAAGATGCTCAATATCACTAATTACTAGAGAAATGCAAATCAAAACTAAAATGAGGTATTACCTCACACCAGTCAGAATCAGTTCAGTTCAGTCATTCAGTCATGTCTGACTTTTTGTGATCCCATGGACTGCAGAATGCCAGACCTCCTTGTCCATGATGAACTCATGGAGATTACCCAAACTTATGTCCATTGAGTCAGTGACGCCATCCAACCATCTCATCCTCTGTCGTCTCCTTCTCCTTCCGCCTTCAATCTTTCCCAGCATCAGGGTCTTTTCAAATGCATCAGTTCTTCGCATCAGGTGGCCAAAGTATTGGAGTTTCAGCTTACACATCAGACCTTCCAATGAACACTAAGGACTGATTTCCTTTAGGATTGATTGTTTCGATTTCCTTGCAGTCCAAGGGACTCTCAAGAGTCTTCCCCATCACCGCAGTTCAAAAGCATCAATTTTTCAGTGCTCAGTTTCCTTTATAGTCCAACTCTCACATTCCTAGATGATTACTGGAAAAACCATAGCCTTCACTAGAAGGACCTTTGCTGGCAAAGTAATGTCTCTGCTTTTTAATATGCTATCTAGGTTGGTCATAACTTTTCCCCCAAGGAGCAAGTGTCTTTTAATTTCAGGGCTGCAATCACCATCTGCAGTGATTTTGGAACCACAAACATAAAACCTGCCACTGTTTCCACTGTTTCTCCATCTATTTGCCATGAAGTGATGGGGCTGGATGCCATGATCTTAGTTTTCTGAATGTTGAGTTTTGAGGCAACTTTTTCACTCTCTTCTTTCACTTTCATCAATAGGCCCTTTAGTTCTTCTTCACTTTCTGCCATAAGGGTGGTGTCATCTGCATATCTGAGGTTATTGATGTTTCTGCCAGCAATCTTGACTCTAGCTTATGCTTCATCCAGCCCAGCATTTGTCATGATGTACTCTGCATATAAGTTAAATAAGCAGGGTGACAATATACAGCCCTGACGTACTCCTTTTCCTATTTGGAACCAGTCTGTTGTTCCATGTCCAGTTCTAACTGTTGCTTCCTGACCTGCATACAGATTTCTCAAGAGGCAGGTCAGGTGGTCTGGTATTTCCATCTCTTTCAGAATTTTCCACAGGTTATTGTGATCCACACAGTCAAAGACTTTGGCGCATTCTATAAAGCAGAAATAGATGTTTTTCTGAAACTCTCTTGCTTTTTCAATGATCCAAAAGATGTTGGCAATTTGATCTCTGGTTCTGCTGCCTTTTCTATATCCAGCTTGAACATTTGGAAGTTCACGGTTTATGCATTGCTGAAGCCTGGCTTGAAGAATTCTGGGCATTACTTTACTAGCATGTGACATGTGTGAAATTGTGTGGTAGTTTGAGCATTCTTTGGCATTGCCTTTCTTTGGGATTGGAATGAAAATGGACCTTTTCCAGTCCTGTGGCCACTGCTGAGTTTTCCAAATTTGCTGACATATTGAGTGCAACACTTTCACAGCATCATCTTTTAGGATTTGAAATAGCCTAACTGGAATTTTATCACCTCCACAAACTTTGTTCATAGTGATGCTTCCTGAGGCCCACTTGACTTCACATCCCAGGATGTCTGGCTCTAGGTGAGTGATCACAGCATCGTGATTATCTGGGTCATGAAGATCTTTTTTGTACAGTTCTTCTGTGTTTTCTTGCCACCTCTTCTTAATATCTTCTGCTTCTATTAGGTCCATATCATTTATGTCCTTTATTGAGCCCATCTTTGCATGAAATGTTCCCTTTGTATTTCTAATTTTCTTGAAGAGATCTCTAGTCTTCTCCATTCTATTGTTTTCCTCTATTTCTTTGCACTGATCACAGTATGGAGGTTCCTTTAAGAAATAAAAATAGAATTAACAAGTGATTTGGTAATCCCACTCCTGGGCATATATCTGAAGAAAACCATAGTTGAAAAAGGTACAAGCATGGTCATTTCAGCAACACATAAACAAAAATTGGAAAGATACAGAGAAGATTATCATGGCCCCCATGTAAGTATGACATGCAAATTTGTAAAGCATCCTATGTATATATTTTGGCATACAATAGAAATCAATACATTGTAAAGCAATTATCTTCCAATTAAAAATTTTAACAATGAGAAAAGTGATGTGTGCACCCCAAAATTCATTTCATTGCTATTTACAATAGCCAGGACATAGGAGCAAACTAAATGCCCATCAACAACAGAAAAATAAAGAATATGTGATACTATATATAGTGGAATACTACTCAGCCATAAAAAGAACAAAATAATGCCATTTGCAGCAATATAGATGAATGTAGAGATTGTCATTTTAAGTGAAGTAAGTAAGGCACAGAAAAATGGAATGTATGATATCAATCATACATATGATCTAAAAAAAGAGATACAAATGAGTTTATTTATAAGACTGAAATACAGTCATGGATATAGAAAAAAATAAATAAATAAAGAATAAGAAACTTAAGGTTTCCAGAGTGTAAAGGAGAGAGGAATAAGTTGAGAGATTGGGAAGTTTCTATATTTTACAAAATAGATAATGAATAAGTAAAGCACAGGTGATGCTACTCAATACTCTGTAATGGCCTGTATGGCAAAACAATCTAAAAAATGTAGATCTATGTATATGTGTAACTGATTCACTTTGTTGTACTTCAAACTAACACAACATTGTAAATCAGCTATACTCCAATAAAAACTGAAAAAAGAAAGAGAAAAAACAACAACAATTGAGAATAGAGGGGAAAACTTGCAAACGTGATTTTAGTATTAGGAAGACTCATATAATCCCCACATTTTGTCTTCTCCAAATTCTCATCTGTTTTTCTTGATCAGAATCCTATTTTAATGATACTTATACATATCAGACCTAGGAGGATGGAGGAATTAAGGAGCACAAGAGGCTACTCGATTCTAGGGCTATAAAAAGAAAAATGAAGTTAGGAAGAGAGCAGAATTTAAAAACTCTTCAAAGTGATTTGAGTTTTTCTAGCCATACGCATAGCATAACTGAAATGCCAGATGAGGCTGTAACATTATTGTCTTCAGCTTTTCATGTCTACTTACTTCCCCAAAACATATGCAAAAACACATGACAAGGCATGTATATTCTGAGGAGTAGAACTAAGATCCAGCCAGGCCCTTTTCCTTAAGTATCGTTTCTATATGTTAGAACAATAGTTTTAGTTGTATAAATAATTTTAGAAGCAAGTGATATATATATATATATGATGGTGGTTTAGTTGCTAAGTCGTGTCCGACTCTTGCAACCCCATGGTCTGTAGCCCTCCAGGCTCTTCTGGTCCATGGGATTTCCCAGGCAAGAATACTGAAGTGGGTTGCTATTTCCTTCCTCAGGGTTTCTTCCAGACCCAGGAATCAAATCCGGGTCTCCTGCATTGCAGGCAGATTCCTTACTGACTGAGCTACAAAAAGAAGCCCTGATATATATATATATATATATATATATATATATATATATATATATCCAATGAAATTTGTTCCAAATGTTCAAGGTCAGTTCAACACCTGAAGATCAGTTAATCTATCACATCAGCAGACAAAATAAGAAAATCCACATGATCACATCACTGTGAAAGCAGAAAAGTCATTTGACAGAAAACAGTACCCATTCATGGTTAAAGCTCTCAGCAAATTAAAAAAAAAAAAAATACATCTATTCACGGTTAAAGCTCTCAGCAAATTAAAAATAGAGGGGGTTTCCTCAACTTCATAAAGCATATCTACTCAAATATCTATAACTAACATTATAGTTGAGGATGAAAAACTAGAAGCCTTTTCCTATGATCAGGAAAAACACAAGGACGTCCCTTCACACCATCTCTTTTCAATATCATATTGGAAGCTCTATCTAATGCAATAAGGCAAAAAATAATAAGATGTGTAAATATTCTAAATGAATAAATAAAGCTGTCTTTATTCACAGATAAAACAATTGTCTATGTAGAAAATGTAAAATACTTGACAAAAACAAAATCTTTCAGAACTAATTAATGACAAGATCATGGTTGCCAAATACAAGGTTAATATATAAAAGTCAGTTACTTTCCTATTACAAGCAATGAAAACTGCAATTTGATATTTATAAAAAGAACATAAATTTCCTCGTTCCAGTTTTACCCCCCCCACACACACACACAGAAACTTTTAAGGCACCACTCCACCTTAACAACAGGTAAAATGTTGAACAGACTAAAAATATAGTCTCTTGGATTCATAGGAGAGATGAGGACACAGAGTAACCACTGCCCCAAAGATAAGAGAGATAAACAGACAATATAGGGAGTCATGGCTTACCTGAGCAGACACATGAGCAGAAAATGCCACAGGAATCACTCCTGGGAAACCTGAACTGTAAGGAATGAATTGCTGGGGACTCAGAGAGGACAGTTCTCAAACAAAAACTTTATGGCAACATAATCATTGTGGAGGTACAATTTTGTGAGTTTTACCTCCAAGCATTTGACTCAGTTGTTACAGTAAAAATCAGATAAAAATTTCATTGAGCTTCTGGGTAAGGAAGCAAAAAGTAATTATTTTGAAATACACCAGTGCACTGTTTTTTTGTTTTTGTTTTTTTTTAAAATGAGGTTTGCCCCTAGGAGAAACTAGTTGCAGCCTAATCTACTGAAGTAGGCTAACTGACCTAGGGGAAGGAAAATACCCAAGTCCTGCCCTTTCTAGCAATCTGTCCCATCTGAAAGGTGAGGGAAAAAACAAAGAAACTAAGAAACACTTGTGAATTCTGCAGTCCAGAGACATAAGCTCCCTGAAAGACTCACATCTAATCACAGGACTGTATTAGATCTCCTCCCTTCATGCCTCACCACCTCATACGTCATCCCCTCCCCTCATACCTCAACACCGTATTACTAAAGGTCTTTTTGGAGAAGTTCCTTTATCCAATGCATCATGTTTTGTTGCTAAAAACAAAAATTGCAAGACCCAACAAACATAAACTTAAACACACACACACACACACACACACACTTTAAAGAGACAGAGCAAACATCGGAAACAGACATGGAAGAGAAGTTGTAATTATTACACTGGAAATTTAAAACAAGTATAATTAATATGCTAAAGGCTCTAATGGATAAAGCAGATGCACGCAAAAACAGATGGGCAGTGTAAGCAGAGATAGACATCCTCATAAAGAACAAAAAAGAAATGCTAAATATCAAAAACAATGTAACTGAAATGAAGAATGTCTTTGATGTGTTTATTGATGGTGATTGCAGCCATGAAATTAAAAGATGCTTACTCCTTGGAAGGAAGGTTATGACCAACCTAGATAGCATATTTAAAAGCAGAGACATTAGTTTGCCAACAAAGGTCTGTCTAGTCAAGGATATGGTTTTTCCAGTGGTCATGTATGGATGTGAGAGTTGGACGGTGAAGAAAGCTGAGCGCCAAAGAATTGATGCTTTTGAACTGTGGTGTTGGAGAAGACTCTTGAGAGTCCCTTGGACTGCAAGGAGATCCAACCAGTCCATCCTAAAGGAGATCAGTCCTGGGTGTTCACTGGAAGGACTGATGTTGAAGCTGAAACTCCAATACTTTGGCCACCTCATGCGAAGAGTTGACTCATTGAAAAAGACCCTAATGCTGGGAAGGATTGGGGGCAGGAGGAGAAGGGGACAACAGAAGATGAGATTATTGGATGGCATCACTGACTCGATTGACATGGGTTTGGGTAAACTCCTGGAGTTGGTGATGGACAGAGAGGCCTGGCGTGCTGCGATTCATGGAGTCGCAAAGAGTCGGACACGACTGAGCAACTGAACTGAACTGGACATGGCTGAGGCAAGAAATTCTGAGTCTTAGGATATCTCAATAATAATCTCCAAAATTAAAAAGAAGAAAAAGACTGAAAACAAAAAGAACAGAACATCCAAGGCATGTGGGACAATTTTAAAGATGAAATATCTAAAATAAATGTCATGGAAATGTAATGTACAGCATGGTGACTATAGTTAGCATTGTATTGCGTATATGAAAGTTGTTAGAGCTGGTCTTAAAATTCTTCATCACTAAAAAAAAAAAGTTTTGACTATGAGTGGTGATTGATGTTTGGTGATCATTTGCAATTTATACAAATATCAAATCACATTGTATACCTGAAACAAATACATGTCAATTATAACTCAATCTTTAAAAAAAAGTGTAATATACATGTAACTTTATGAAAGAAAGAAAGAGAAGAAAGGGACAGAAGAAATATTTGAAACAATAATGACTGAGAATATCCCCCAAATTAATGTCAGACACCAAACTACAGATTCAGAAAGCTTAGAATATAGCAAGCAGGATAAATTCCCAAAAGAGTATAGGTAAGCATAGCCTCCTCAAACTACAGAAAATCAAAGATAAAAAATCCTGAAAGGAGCAAGAGAGGAAAAATCTTATTTATAAACTCATTAGGGTAAATACAAAGGAGTTCAAATGGTGGATTTTATAATAAGAATACTTTTATAAGAAACTGCCTTCATACCACGTCCCACATTTCACAATTTCTTATCTTTTCTCCTTTATAGATAAGATTTTTCCTCTCTTCCTCCTTTCAGGATTTTTTATATTTTATTTTCTGTAATTTGAGGAGGCTATACTTACCTATACCCTTTTGGGAATTTATCCTGCTTGGTATATCCTAAGATTTCTGAATCTGTAGTTTGGTGTCTGACATTAATTTGGGGGATATTCTCAGTCATTATTGTTTCAAATATTTCTTCTGTCCCTTTCTTCTCTTTCTTTCATAAAGTTACATGTATATTACACTTTTTCTTTAAAGATTGAGTTATAACTGACATGTATTTGTTTCAGGTATACAATGTGATTTGATGTTTGTATAAACTGCAAATGATCACCAAACATCAATCACCACTCATAGTTAAAACATTTTTTTTTTTTTTAGTGATGACAGATTTTAAGACCAGCTCTAACAACTTTCATATACGCAATACAATGCTAACTATAGTCACCATTCTGTACATTACATTTCTATGACATTTATTTTAGATATTTCATCTTTAAAATTGTCCCACATGCCTTGGATGTTCTGTTCTTTTGTGTATGTGTGTGTGAAATTGTGAAATGTGGGACATGGTATGAAAGACAGTTTCTTATAAAAGTATTCTTATTATAAAATCCACCATTTCAACTCCTTTGTATTTACCCCAATGAGTTTAAAACTCATGTACACACACACACACACACACACACACACACACGTGCATGTGTTTGTTTATAGTAGTTTTATTCATTATTGCTAAAACTGAAAAACAACCAAGCTTACCTACATCAAGTGAATGGATAGTGGTACATCCATACAATATAAATTTTAGTGCTGTTATTGCCATGAGTTGAAACAACCAAGATTACCTTCCACAGGTGAATGGATAAACAGGGACTCATCCATACAAACAGTGACTCATCTCAGTTTTTCAGTGCTGAGAACACATGAACTATCAAGTCACAAAAAGACATGGAGAAATCTTAAGTATTTATTACGAAGTAAATGAAATCAATCTGCAAAGGTAAGATTTCAAAGACATAACATTCTGGAAATGAGTTTTATAGAATTGAAACTATTCTGTATGAAACTATAATATTGCATACATTATATTATGTATTTATAAAAATCCATGAAATATACACCAAGAAATACCTCTAGTATAAACTATATACTTTGGTGATAATGATGTGTCAATGTTGGTTCATGTATTTTTAAAAATGTACCCCTCATGTTCAAGAACTTTATGGTGGGGGAGGATGTACATGTGTATGTGGAGAGGATATATGAAAACTCTCAGTATTTTCTGCTCAAATTTTCTGTGGATCTAAAGTTTCCCTAAAGAATCTAGTTTATATTTAAAAAATCACTCTAACTTCACTGTGAGGAATAACTTTGAAAGGGACAAATCAGACAAAAGAGAGATTAAAATGAATTAATAAAGAATGTGGACTCTGGACCTCAGTTGTCATTGCAGAAACATGGAGAAAGTAAGATAGTCTTAATTAATGATAAAATAGAAACTTTGGAAATTTGGATTTCATCATTAATCAGGTATGAGTGGGGGGAAAGGTGAAATCAAGGATAACTCCTAGATTTCTGTTTTACATGACTTGATCTGAAGTGTTGCATATGATAAGTTATACTTGGAAACAAACAGATTGAGGTGGGACAGTAATTTTTGTCTAATCTCACATTTTCAGTTTGAATTTCTGTGGGACATCCATGCAGTTGTTCACTTGGGTTAGAAGCTCATGCATAAGATCTCCTAGATAAGGTTTCCATAACAAAACATCATAGACTAAATGGCTTAATCAAAATTAGCTTATTTTCACAGTTTTGGAAGCTGGGAAGTCCAAGATCAAAGTGTCAGCTTTCTGCTGAAGCTTACAATGTCATTAGGAAAAAATTCCTACATTCAGAGGATCTGGAAAAAAATCAAAATGATACCTAAGAAAAAAAAAAGTTCTAAAGATACTAGTTTGAAATGAACTGCGTTATTTAAATATTAACATTACTGTTAGTAATAGTATTTAACACTAAAATATAAATATTAATATGTAGCATTAATATTTGAAGAAGAGTAGATCTAAGATAGGTGGAAAAGAATAAAGAAACTCTTCCAGGGATAAAGAGAACCATTAAGGGACAATGAATTAAGGATGGAGCCATAGTTTAATGTCTATTTTCTTTCTATAAGAACTAAAAGAATAAAATGTCACTGCAGAATTATATATTATGAATTCTCCATTTGTAATTTTTCATCCTAATTAATTTTGCTACATCAGCTTTCCGGAAAAGAAATAAAAAGAAAGGAAGGAAGAAAGAAAAAGAAAGATCACTTTCTCTAAGGTTAATCAAAGAAGCAGACTTGTCTAGTTAGCAACCCTAAAACCTTCATGACTGACTAAATTATGCTATAGAATGTAAGTGTGTTGTTTCATAATCAAACCCAAATATTTATTTGCCATATGCTCAGTTTTGCACCATACAAAATATAATTCATTCAATTTCAAGCATAAACCAACTCATCTGTTACTGTGATATATGCTTGATGAGAATGTAGACCATTGTAACTCTTTTACTTTCATAAGCTGCCAACAAAATTTATAAGCATGGAGCTGGTATTCAAAGCAGATTAAAGTTTATATTGGTTCTAATTCACCTGCTAGTTTTAAAGGCTGATGTTATATTTCCCACTTAAAATTGCTTCTGGTTAAAAATTATGCAGGCTCACACTCTTTAAGGATACAGAGCTTAAAGCCATAATGACTACTTCAAATCGGTGCTATTCATTACATGTTCCTTATATTTACAATAGTGAATTGCTTGACATATAACAAAGACAAATAAGATTTGATTAAATCTATCAGGCAATGTTGTAGAACTTCCAAATTGAGGGTCATATGGGAATATCAATCCTTTTTTCTCCACCAGCCTTTACAAATTTGTTGATGCTGAAGATAAAAATGAATATTTTCCATAGGCTTTAAAAGCTAACTGAACTAGAAATAAAAGATATTAGATCATATATATCATTGATGCCAAGTTTCTCCAGCTAGATATAAATTCAGAAGACCATTTTATTAAAAGATCATGTAAGAAATAACTTTATTAACCTAACCTAATAATCTAATGACATGGATCCTGAGGAAATTATTTCTAAGTTTATTCTTTGCACATCAATATAAAGGGAATGTTTACCTCTTTAAACCTCAATTATTAAAAAAAAATACTGTAAACCATATTAGCTATTTTATTTGTTAGCAATCCTTTTAGAAGACAGTTTCATTTTTGTTTCTTTGGGTTTCATGGGGAGATTAAAATTATACATTTTTGAAACTGCAAGTTCTTTTGTTTTGTGACAGAGAGCATCACTATACGCATGCTGCTAAGTCACTTCAGTCGTGTCCGACTCTGTGCGACCCCACAGATGGCAGCCCACCAGGCTCCTCCGTCCCTGGGATTCTCCAGGCAAGAACACTGGAGTGGGTTGCCATTTCCTTCTCCAATGCATGAAAGTGAAAAGTGAAAGTGAAGTCGCTCAGTCGCGTCCGACCCTTAGCGAACCCATGGACTGCAGCCTACCAGGCTCCTCTGTCCATAGGATTTTCCAGGCAAGAGTACTGGAGTGGGTTGCCATTTCCTTCTCCGACTATACGCATGAGATGATGATATAATTTAGAACCTAAACTGCATTCTACTAAGAATCTAGATTAAAACTTTAAATGTACTATTAATATTATATAACTTGTGTAATGAGGTAATATGAAAAGGAGAATCAGTAGACATGCTTATTTATTGTCATTTAAATTCTCTTTTATT
Organism: Giraffa tippelskirchi; assembly: GCF_054371585.1. NCBI lineage: Eukaryota > Metazoa > Chordata > Mammalia > Artiodactyla > Giraffidae > Giraffa > Giraffa tippelskirchi. Next base: position 70,316,408 of record NC_137289.1, read on the forward strand.
CATATGTTGCAAAATGTAAAAAAATTGTATATCATATGAGTATATACCAGCATATATCGTAAAAATATTTATTTGATTATGCTCCTTAGGACCTATTATAATAATAAAAGTGAAAAAAACAAAAACAAAAACATTGGCTATAAAAATCAAGGTGATTTGAATGATTTTCACAATATCTTCTTAAATGTTATTTTTTGTCTTACAATTTCACTATGAATGAGGAAAAATCAGTAGTGTAAAACAGAGGACATATTTTTACTTTTCAGAAAAAAATACAATTGAAATAATATGTTGGATAAAACTTGTGAGAATTTGAAATGCTTCCTGATCTTGAAGTAGTAAAATTAAGTTGGATACAAGTGCTATTGAAGGTCATTAATTGTATTTTGAGATACAAGAAGGAATAATGTATGTAACAAAATGGCAAACGTGTAATTATATGTAAACAAACATTCATTGTTTGAAATATAACTTTACCAGGATAAAAGTAGAAAACATTTAACACATGGAAGCATAATTTAATTTGTCAAAAGAGTAGTTATCAAGGTTAACATTTTCTTGGGAACTTGTATATATTTTTTTTTGTAAGAAGGTTTCCAATTTTGATTAAATATACATGTTAAAATGTCCAGAGTAACCATTAAAATGGTAAAAACAGATATTATTGTTTCCAAACTAGCAGAATGCAAATAAGCAAAATGAAAAAACAAAACTAAGTAAAAGAGAAGAGAGATAAAAATAGAGAAATAAAAAGGTAGGGAATTAAAACACAAAATCAAATAATTGAAATCAATTAAAATAATTCAGTAATTTAAGTCACAATTATAAATATGGTAAACATAGATACAAAATAAAATCGAAACATGTGCTATTTACAAGAAACGTATTTAAATATAAGGTATACAAAATTAGAACATGAAATAATAGAAAAAGGCATACCAGGTAAATGCTAACAAAAGAAAGCTGGATTAGAAGTATTAATAGCATGCCAATACACACACATGCACACACATGTATGTTCAATTAACCAAGAACTAATATTTTCTCATATCAGCACTTACTGACCTTAGGTTGACAGCTGGATGAGATCATTTGAACTATAAAAATTAGCAAATACTGCAAATGAGAGCATTGTTTTCTTTGCAGAAAACTGATTTTCTAACAATTACCAGCACACCACTGATTTGTATGCATCTAAAAATACAGAAAGCAGAAACACACAGCTATGAGGGGGAAAAAAATATGCTATCAGAGTAGGAAATTCTAACACTTCTCCCTGTAACTGATGGAATAACACAGAAAATTTAACCTGATATCATAAAACACTGCAACAAATAACTGCAAAATATATGCTATCTTAAAGCACACACTGTCCATTTATGAGAAGTAACCACATACTAAACCAGAGATTGAGTTCCAATAAATATCAAAGGAATAGAATAAAAAAAATCCACGTTCTCTGATAACAATAAAATTAATTTAGAAAACCAAAAATTGAGATAATGTTAAATATTCTCATGCATATGAAGCTAAGAACATACTTGTAAGTAATTTATTGTTGAAGAAGAAATAATAATGAAAATAAAGCTTGAAGAAAATAGAAACACTACATACAAAAATATGACTACACAATCATTGCACCCAAGTACTCCATCTGAGACTCTTTTGTTGACTATGAAGGTTACTCCATTTCTTCTAAGGGATTCTTGTCCAAGTAGTAGATATAATGGTCATCTGAATTAAATTCGCCCATTCCTGTCAATTTTAGTTCACTGATTCCTAAAATGTCAATGTTCAGTCTTGCCATCTCTTGTTTGACCACTTCCAATTTATCTTGATTCATGGACCTAACATTCCAGTTTCCTATGCAATATTGCTGTTTACAATGGACTGATTTCAAATTGGGAAAGGAGTATGGCAAGACTGTATATTGTCACCCTGCTTATTTAAATTATATGCAGAGTACATCATGTGAAATGCTGGCCTGGATGAGGTATAAGATGGAATCAAGATTGCCAGGAGAAATATCAATATGCAGATGACACCACCCTTATGGCAGAAAGTGAAGAAGAACTAAAGAGCCTCTCGGTGAAAGTGAAAGAAGAGAGTGAAAAAACTGGCTTAAAACTCAACATTCAAAAAAATGAAGATCATGGCATCTGGTCCCATCACTTTATGGCAAATAAATGGGGAAACAATGGAAACAGTGGCTGATTTTATTTTCATGGGCTCCAAAATCACTGTTGACTGTGACTGCAGCCATGAAATTAAAAGATGCTTGTTCCTTGGAAGAAAAGCTATGACAAATCTAGACAGTGTTTTAACTGGAGCCCATTATACAGAGTGAAGTAAGCCAGAAAGAAAAACACCAATACAATATACTAATGCATATATATGGAATTTGAAAGATGGTAATGATAACCCTGTATGAGAGACAGAAAAAGAGACACAGATGCATAGAACAGTATTATGGACTCTGGGAGAAGGTGAGGGTGGGACGATCTGAGAGAATAGCATTGAAACATGTATATTATCATATGTGAAACAGAACACCATTTCAGGTTCGATGCATGAGACACATGCTCAGGGCTAGGGCAATGGGATGACCCAGAGGGATGGGATTGGGAGGGAAGTGGGAGGGGGGGTTCAGGATGGGGAACACATGTAAACCCATGGCTGATTCATGTCAACGTATGGCAAAAACCACTACAATATTGTAAAGCAATTAGCCCCCAACTAAAATAAATAAATTAAAAAAAAAAAAGCTTTACTTTATAAAACATTGCTTTCCTGACAAAGGTCAGTTCAGTCGCTCAGTCGTGTCCAACTCTTTGCGACCCCATGAACTGCAGCACACCAGGCCTCTCTGTCCACCGCCAACTCCTGGAGTCCACCCAAACCCATGTCCATCGAATCTGTGATGCCATCCAACCATCTCATCCTCTGTTGTCCCCTTCTCCTCCTGCCCCCAATCCTACCCAGCATTAGGGTCTTTTCCAATGAGTCAACTCTTCACATGAGGTGACCAAAGCACTGGAGTTTCAGCTTCAACATCAGTCTTTCCAATGAACACCCAGGATTGATCTCCTTTAGGATGGATTGATTGGATCTCCTTGCAGTCCAAGGGACTCTCAAGAGTCTTCTCCAACACCACAGTTCAAAAGCATCAATTCTGTGGCACTCAGCTTTCTTCACTGTCCAACTCTCACATCCATACATGACCACTGGAAAAAACCATAGCCTTGACTAGACGGACAAAGGGCAGTACAGTCAAAGCTATGATTTTTTCCAGTAGTCATGTACAAATGTGAGAGTGGGGCCATAAAGAAGACTGAGCACCAAAAAATTAATGCCTTTGAACCGTGGTTTGGAGAAGACTCTCGAGAGTCCTCTGGACAGCAAGCAGATCAAACCAGTCAATCCTAAAGGAAATAAATCCTGAATATTCATTGGAAGGACTGATGCTGAAGCTGAAGCTCCAATACTTTGGCTACCTGATGTGAAGAACTGACTCATTGGAAAAGACCCTGATGCTGGGAAAGACTGAAGGCAGGAGGAGAAGGGTGTGACAGAGGATGAAATGGTTGGATGGCATCACCAACTCAATGGATATGAGTTTGAGCAAGCTCTGGGAGATGGTGAAGGTCAGGGAAGCCTGACGTGGTGTGGTCCATGAGGTCACAAAGAGTTGAACATGACTGAATGACTGAACAACAACAGGTGTAGTGGTACATAGAACTACTTAGGTATTTATATTATAAGGTAGGCTGAAATCAATGAGCTCAAAAACAGAATAAAGAAAAAAATAGAAAGAAATGACAAAATTATTTGAAAACTTAATGAAATAGGAAGAAAATATATTATAGAGAGGATCAATAAATCTAGTATCTCTCCAGTCAAGATAAATTGACATTTTTTTGCCAAAGTGGATAAATATTAAAAAGAGAACAGAAACTGTACAGGTAAATTTGCCTTTCATTTCAGTAAACAAGGATCCAGTCATCATTCCCTAAAACTGCTCCCCATCCTCTGACAGAGTATCCTGAGAAGAATTCAGAATTAGGATCGAGAAAACAGGAAGAATTCTGTGCTTTGGTACTGGCCCTATATAGATAAGATACATATCAAAAGAAAATTTCAATGAGCCCAGATTCATGCATTTTTCCATACATAGAAATGCATTAAAATCTTTCAATTGTCATGTCTATTTTTGTAATAGACTGGGAAGCCTGATGTGCTGCAGTCCATGGGGTTGCAAATAGTCAGACATGACTGAGTGACTGAACAAGTTTTGTCATAAGATGTAATCTTTGATGTTAGAATATATATATATATATATGTATCTGTTATATCCTGGCTCCTCATTTACCTATTTAGAATAGTTCCTCAGAGTTATCTGAGAGGCTGTCTCCTGGGATAAATTCCTCAGTAAGGTCCCCAAATAAAACTTAAGTCACAACTTTTAGGTTGTGTGCTTTTCTTCAGTTGACAATTTTGGCAACGAAGGAAGTGACCAAAAGCAAACTTCTCTCCTTCTCCTGGACTCTGCAAGAATCTGGAGCCTTGGTCCCACCAAAGGCATCGTGTATCTGTCCCCCTCCTTGATGAATCCAGAATATCTTTAGTGAGTCTCTCCTGGTTTTGAATTTCTTATTATTGGCAGATAATCCTAAATTGCATTCCAGTGGTAGATAAACTCCCCTCTAGAGGAGTAGATTTCCTTGAAATTAGTTTCGAGAAGAGCCACCTGTGTTGCCCCAAAGAAACTGATAAGAATTTCCCCAGTTGAAAGACACTGAGCAGAATTACTCTAGTTGGAGACACTGGGAAGATTTTATTATGCATATACAGAATTTATTCCTACAAGTACTTGTTTAATTGGGAATGGAAGGAAATCTAGGCCTAAAAACGATGAAATTGGGGTTCTTTTGACATTTCAAATATATAATTATGTCTGCAGCTAGGAAAAGCCAGCTCAATAAAGCACCTTTTCAGAAATTCTGACCTTAAATAAACAGTCCCTTCCAGGAGGAACTTGCATTTCTTTCCCTGTATTTTTGAGATGTTCTATATGATTTTTCTTAAGTATTTTGTTTTTTTTGTTTCATTTATTGTTTCTGCATTTTGAGAGCTTGATGTCTGCCATCTAGAAGGGACATATACAGTGTTCATTGTCAGCCAGTTGAATAGACTGGGATTCTGAATAGTCTTTCTGTCTGGCTATGCTGATACTTGGAGAAATTTGTCATAAGTGATACCAGCCCATAAGGGGATTAAACGTTTGTTGTGTCTTCCAGTACAATGAAAGCCTTTACTTTCTTAGACTATTTACTATCTTAGACTATTTTGGGGTAGTAAACTTTCTACATCTTGTAAGTATAAGATTTATATCCTTTTCACTCTCTTGTGGGGAACATCTCTGATGTCTTACTGGTTTGCATAACTGTTAAGATACTCCTCTTCAATGACCAGACATGGATTCTTTAAATTTGAGGAACTTCCAGACTGGTAAATTTGTAGACAGGTCTCATTATAAACAGTTGTTTTATTGGTATTTATTGAAACATCAAGTTAGAAGGTGGATACAAAAAATACAACTAATCTTAAGAACTCCTTTACTTAACGCAAACAATAATAGCAGCAAAATAGTTTGGGAAGTCTTATATGTGATCTCAGTTTCCCCTCAATGGAGCTTAGAGATGCTAATAAAAACATTAGATTTATTAATGTTATTTATGTTTGCTAACAGGGGATTAAGAAGAACCTGAGGGAGAAGTCAAAAGACTTCTTTCTCATAAAGTGAAAATTTTAAAGGAATTCATCCCAAAAGGATAGAAAACTTTAGACAGTTCTTAAGAAATAGGATACATGAATGAAAAGAACACAGAATGTCACTGAAATGTGCTACCAGTAGTGACTTTTTTTTTTTAAAGAAATCTTAAGGGCAGCTTTCATAACTCAGAAACTCTGGCCAGTGATCTATCTTTAGAAAGCCATCTCACGCCTATGTATAAAAGATGCGTGCCTTATGTTCATCTCCTCACAGAGCTGTGTGAACAGAGGTGATGTGGTTGACGATTTTAATCACATGCTGCAAAACGTAAAGTTCAGGTGACATTATTTTGGCTAGCCAACATTTCTCTATGGATGACACAGTACATAGATTCACATCCAAAAGTAATCTCTTTGACCTGAGTAGTGAAACCAGAAAGCTGTACAATCATGGCAGCCGCTCCATCCATGCATATATCAACACAAAATGACCAGTTCATTTTTCTTGATATGTAATCATTCAAAGACTTGAATAGCAGCTCTGGTGTTGATTGGCAAGTAGTGTGCACATAACATAGCTTAATGCACATCTTTCTGAAAAATATACTGCACAAAAGCAAGCATTGTTGCCTTGCTGTCAATGTAAGTGGACTCATTTCTTCAACCCGGATTGTGTATCATGGTGTCTCATTAATTCTCTCTAACACTTGTGCCTATGATCCCTGGGTCAGGAAGATCCCTTGGAGGAGGGCACCAAAACCCACATCAGTATTCTTGCCTGGAGAATCCCATTGACAGAAGAAACTGGCAGGCTACAGTCCATAGGATCACAGAGTCAGACACAACTGAAACAACTTAGCATGGCACATCTTCTCTTTCATCAATTCCTCTAGTTACAGTGATAGCTAAAAGAGGAACATGTGCCACCTTTTGAACTGCAGCCTCTCCTAAAAGTTCATGACAAATGTCCTTAGCAGAAGATAGCATCAACACTTCACCAATAGCAAAGGGTTTCTTAGATTTAGCAATGTACTTAGCCACTAAGAATGATTATCTCAGTGCAGACACATTTGATTAAGTGGTGGCCTTTGATAATTGCTTCTGTTCTTGCTGTTCACTTTTTTTTTCTTTCAAAAAACTTCAGAGTTTGTCTTTTATTGTGGGGTACTTGGTCTCCATGTTGTGAAGTAGTTTTGAAGGTTTCATCGATAGGTTGCATAGTTTGTCACCACATATTATATAAAGTGAGTTTGGAGAATGTGAATCACCTGCTGCAATGAACCCAAAATTTAAGTAAGACTCTAGGTATTTTCTTTTAAATGCAGCTTTCTTTTTGATGGCAGTCTTAGAGTCTTCTGCTTTCTCATCATTAGGTCTGTCCCCATTTTCAAAGAAACTCTCCAGTGACATATATTTTTTACTCATATTGTGTACAGTTAGCTTGAAGCTTTGGGAAGCCCAGGTGGTACAGTGGTAAAGAATCCACCTGTCAATGCAAGAGATTCAGGAGACATGGGTTTGATCCCTGGGTCAGGATATCTCCCAGAGGAGGAAATGACAACCCACTCCAGTCTTCTTGCCTGAACAATCCCATGGACAGAGGAACCTGGTGGACTACAGTCCATGGTGTCACAAAGACTCAGACATGACTGAGCTTCTGGGCAAGTACACAGGCTGTGCAGTCAAACCTCTAACAATAATATGTATTTGCACCTGAAAACCAGCACTAGCATCACTGCTTAAGCTCCCCTTCAGATTATCAGGCATTAGATTCTCATAAGAAGCATGTAGGCTTCCCTTGTGGCTCAGCTGGTAAAGAATCCGCCTGCAATGTGGGAGACGTGGGTTCAATTCCTGGGTTGAGAAGATCCCCTGGAGAAGGGAAAGGCTACCCACTTCAGTATCTTGGCCTAGAGAATTCCATAGAGTCAGACACGACTGAATGGCTTTTACACACACACAAGAAGCATGCAACCTAGATCCCAGTTCACAGTAGGACTTGTGCTCCTGTGAGATTCTAAGGCTGCCATTGATCTGACAGGTGGCAGAGCTTAGTGGTTATGGTGAAATGGGAATCTGAGCTCTTGTCCTCAAAGCCAAAGAATGTAATCCACAGACACGCAGACACTGAGAGGAGGAAAAGTGTCCCGAAACTGAGGGAATCACAACAGTTTATATCTTTGCCACTATTGACCTGTTCGTTTTGGTTGGCTTAGGGGCCCTGATGTATGCAATCCCTGAACAATCAGTTAAAAAAAAAAGCAAAAAAACACATCATACCTAGTTTGTCAATTTTATGGCCTTTTTTTTTTTTGATCTCTCAGTCATTGAGTTTTCCTAAGACATTGAGTCTCCATCCCCCGAATTTTTCTTGTGCACTCAGGCCATTGTTTAAGGATGAGATAGATGTATGTTTTAATGTTGATGGTTCACCTGGTGTTTTCTTTCTCGATAAGTTGGACATCAGTTACTCATTGTCCTGTTATGGTGAGAGGGTAACAGACAGGAAGGCCAGGGGTCTCCAAACGGAGGAAATAGGCTACAAGTGTCAGACGATTTTTATCTCTCTCTTAAGCGGCAGGAGGAAACAAACAAATGTTAGATTTGTTTTCCCCTTCTCTATACAAATTTAAAAAGAGGTTTCTCTTAAAATTCTATGTTGCCATGATGACACATGGCTCCACCTGAACTTAACTTTTCTCAAACTTTGAGCTAACCAAAGGGTTTTGCTTATAGAAATATCTGTCTTAAGCTTTGTTAATGAACTATGTATTTACCCTAGACTCTGTCTTTCTTCAAGATTCATGTCAATCGTTTTATGGCCAGGATGACTCACCTGGTGCCAACGTTATCTCAAAATGCATGTTGTGGGTGAGGGGCCTGGTGCCACTCTGAGTTTTGAGACATCTCCTTTCGGTAATTAATAGCTTGCTAGTAGCTATATAACACCTGGCTAAAATAAAAGGGGGACACTCTTTCTGCCCCCTTCTGATGTCTGTGTCAAAAGCTTTCTCTATCTCTTTTATGCTTTAATAAAACTTTATTACACAAAAGCTCTGAGTGATCAAGCCTCGTCACTGGCCCTGGATTGAGTTTTTCTCCTCCAGAGGCCAAAACTCCTGGCCTCTTTTGTGGTTCAGCAAAGACCTTTCAAAGACTTCAAGTTTTTTAAGGCCTCCAGGCCAGGCAGCCATTCCTCTGAATACCAAGGAACTGGAACAGCAAGTAAGTACAGTTATAGTTTAATGGAGCAAGATGTTTGTGTGAAAGAAAAAAAATAAATGAAAACTAGAATTATATTTTTAAAAGGAGAAATCAAGGCTTTTACACTATACTGACTACCTAATAATTTTCTATCTCAGTGGGAATGATTGGGAGACAATGTAAATGTAGACGAAACTTCACTGTCTCTCCTGGAGCAGCTCACCTCCTGATGTGCTGCCTGTTTCTTAACAGGCTGCAGAGAGATAAAAGTCTATGGTCTGGATGTTGGGGACCTCTGCCTTAGAAGATGAGGGCTTGTGATGTGTCATAATGGAAGCTAAATTTAATGGTAAAAAGTTGGTAGAATTGAGATTAATTTAAAGAATTAAGTGTATTTGAATGGGTTTTATATCAGATGGTTACATCTCTTTTGCCTAATTATATTACGACACACACACGTCTCATTGGAAAATACTTTCACTGCCTGGTATAATGCATGGTATAAAAATCTGCCCTTCAGGCAATATTAATTAAATATTTTCAGAGAAACCAAAAGTATTGCCTGAGCTCACATAATATGACATAAAAACGGAGCTGATATTCAAGAGTTAATTCTAAAAGAATAATAAAAAAATACATTTGAATCGGTTCTACTGAGATGGATGAAACTGGAGCCCATTATACAGAGTGAAGTAAGCCAGAAAGAAAAACAACAATACAGTATACTAATGCATATATATGGAATTTGAAAGATGGCAACGATAACCCTATATGCGAGACAGAATAAGAGACACAGATGCATAGAACAATTTTATGGACTCTGAGGGAGAAGGTGAGGGTGGGATGTTCTGGGAGAATAGCATTGAAACATGTATATTATCATATGTGAAACAGAACACCATTCCATGTTCGATGCATGTGACAAGGGCTCAGGGCCGGGGCAATGGGATGACCCAGAGGGATGGGATGGGGAGGGAGGTGGGTGGGGGGTCCAGGAAGGGGAACACATGTAAACCCATGGCTGATTCATGTCAATGTATGGCAAAAACTATTACAATATTGTAAAGTAATTAGCCCCCAACTAAAATAAATAAATTTATAAAAAAAAAAGAAAAAAAAAAGGAATAAAGAGATAGTAATGAAAGTTTCAACTGATAGAGGTTGCAATTAAAAAAAAAAAGAATAATGGAGATTTTGTTTTGCTCTGGGGTAAATTGTTCTAGGTTTAATATGTGCACTAAAAAAGAGACTTTTTTTTAAGGTCTTGTATAAACTTTTACAGGCATAATAAATTTAATCCTAGAGTTCTAGAAGATAGAACTCTTGACTTTCAGTTGAGTTGGAAAAGTTCTCACCCAGTATATAAATATTTTAAATGTAATTGGGCAAATCAATCTTTTAATATCATTTAGATGGCAGATGAGTTCTTTGGTGAATTAAGAGCAACCATCTTTGTCTTACAACTCTCTGCAAATCAGAAATGTAAATAGATCCCACAATGACATGCGACTGAGACTAGTTAGCTCAATCTGGTAGAACCAGGAACCAAGTAAATAAATAAATAAATAAATAAATGCTTTTTTTAAGTCATTTTTTTAAAGTCAAACTGCTGGAAAGTCTCCCTTAAGATCTAAATCACTGCCTCTTTAAGGACTTATAAAGTACAACTACCAATCTTAAAAGTCTTTTCTACAAACAGCAAAAAACCTTAGTCATCTGAACATATTTAACTTATTATTATTGTTATTAGTAAACTAGTAAGTTTATAGTATAATATTTGATTAATTTTTATGTTTTGAAATGAAACTATGAAATCTCTAGTTGCATCTTTTTATGTCTGTGTGTACATATATGTTTTCCCTCTAGACAGTTTTATCTAAATTAAATGTATAAAATAGCTCCATTTAATTGACTTAAAAATAAGTGCTTACAAATTAAATATTTTTAAAAAGAAACTAACCCGAATAAAGTTTAAGTTCATGTGATCTGAGGCACATTCAACAGTAAAATAATATTCAGTATTAAAATTTAACTTTGTTGGCTTAATTAATACAGATATGTATTACTTTTATTGAACCTAGTTTTAGATAGTTAGAATACAAAAAAGGAGTCCAGAATGGTGATGGCTAAAAGACAAGGAAGGGAAAAGCATGCAAAAGTAGAACAAAGGAAGGTCTGAGGACCTGAATGAGGACCTCAAGTAAAACAAACAGCACTCTTGGCTAGCCCAATTTACATAGGGCAGGCCCAAGGTAGGAGAAAAGACATATAAAAAGAGGAGCTAAAATTGGACTGGGGGCCTTTCCTCTCTTCACGTCTTTTAGGTCGGCATGCCCTTATGCCTTGTGGATGGATTTCCCTTCACTTTCTAAATAAAACTGAGCTGTAACACAGAGCTGTAACACTGGCCCGTCTGAGGGCATATTGCTGGTCTGTCTGTCGCTTCAAATTTTTGTTGTGATGAGACAGAACCGAGGAAATTACAAAACCCCTGACACTAGGTTTACTAAAATGTCATGTTAGGTTTACTAAAAAGTCAAGATTAGGTCATGTTATTTCTGCTATAACTTATATCAATGAGAAAAACAGCCTGGGCTTGTGACTGATGTGGTCTAATGCCTCATGGGTAATCCAAACATAATTGTAATTCAGTATATGTCAATGGGCTAAGAGCGTTCAAGTGAACTATTTGAAGATAATTGTTTTATGCTGTGTCTGAGGCAGGAGGTCGATATCCCCCCACCACCCGGGTATGCAGTTGGAGTTCATTCCTTGTGGACAGCAATTTCAAAATATCAGTAATGGGACAATCGAGAGATGAAGCTGGATCTTTTCCAGATAAAAGTTGAGACCACATCTTTTCATCTTTTGAAGGAGACCTTCCTGACTAGAAAGCTCTTTGGAGGTCAAAGGGGGAGTGATATCAAACCTAACCATAAGCCTCTTCACTGGAATTCATCTTGGCTAAGAGATGCATTCAGTACATGCACATATGGGAGGATTCTGATACACACCAAATAAGGAATCAGAACCAGGCAAATGAAAATGGTTGTCCAAAGGAAATCTGGAAGAAATGTCCCATAAAAGTGATTTAGACTACCAGGAGGATGCAATTCTTTCTGAGTCTGCCCATGTATCTATCTACATGTACTGTATTTTTATCTCTCCTAATAAGCACTTTACTTTTTTCACTAATTTCTGTCTTTGTGGAAATTATTTTCTGCCAAGACCTTGTCACTGACCACTGGTCTGGTGGCTAGGGTTCAGCTCTCACTGCTGTGACATCTCAATCTCTGACTGGGAACCAAAACTCTGCTGTAAACCACTGAAGGCTGAAGCCAGATGAGATTATATTTAGTGTGAAACCCTCCAATGCAGGAGATGTAAGAGACGCAGGTTCAGTTCCTGGGTTGGAAAGATCCCCTGGAGGAGGGCATGACAATCCACTCCAGTATTCTTGTCTGGAGAATCTCATGGACAGAGGAACCTAGCAGGCTACAGTCCATAGGGTCACAAAGAGTTGAACACAACTGAAGTGACTTAGAGCACACAGGGAATTCAAGGTAAGCCATGGGCAGCTTGAGGCCCCTGATTTTTGCTTTTGCTTTCTTGCTCTTGGTCTCTGCTTTGCTTTCTTTTCAAGATCTTAAGGACATAACCTCTGCCCACAATGTTATGGTTCCCCCCAACATTGGGGATGATGGGGTATCTCCCAGGACATGTAGATTCAAATAAAGCTTGGACGACAGCTGATGCTGTCCTTTGGGACATGGTGGAAATGTGATTTCTGACAATGAAGGAGTCTGGAGTCTCTCTCCCTTGCTCTCTCTCTCTCTCTCTCTCTCGCTCTCTCTTTCTCTCTCTCACTGTCCTATATGGAATGCTTATCTTTCCCACTTCATTCACACAACAAGGTATCTTTCTCACTTCATATATCTGCTCCCTTCTAGGAAAAGATTTTCTGGACATCATAGCTAGACTGTGTCCCCACCACTGTCAAACTCAGTATTGTCTCTGTCAGATAAAATCATCAGATGGTTCCAAATTCCATCTTAGATCCCAGACAGTTAGGGCAAAAGGTTTGGTGTTCTTCTGCTGTTAAATCTCTCACTTCACTTACAGCCCAGAAATTTATTATGAAAATTGCTCCATCTCCCTACCCTGAAGCAATGAACCCCATGCCACCTTCCAGAGCATCCAATTTCATTTTTTCCAAGAGTTCCTTTTTGCATCTACTGGACTCCCTTTACTACAAGTTTTGGCACTCTACACTGCTGCAGACAGCCTATTGGGCTGGCCACTGCCCAGAAGCCTGAAGTATAAACTGTAGATACTCATTCTTGAGAAATACACCCCAGCATAAGGCAACTTATCTTAAGACATATGTTCTATAGACAAGGGATCCCTCCTAAGGAAAGTTCTAGCAATCAGTCTGCACTGGTTCAAATGTCTTCCTTTGGTCACATGGGGGCACACATTGTGCAAGGTATGAAGAAAGACAAGGTCAGGAGTCGCTGGCAGAGTAGAGAACACTTGAAACCCCATCAGATTTGAAGGGAATTTGCTGGATGCCCTGAACCTCTTCAGGTTAAGCCTCCTGGTAAATGTTTCTGGGATGCCAGATTCCATTTCTAGGAGAGCCCCCTTGTTCTCAGTTGCAGGTAACTCAACACTGGAAGATCTCCCTCCAAGCCAGAAGAAACACCTCTGGAGTATATATAAGAATTGGATTTTTTTTTTTAATAGGAGAGCTAAGAAAGGGGAAAAAAAATTAAATTCCACTGCACCAGTGTGTGGCCTTGGTATAAACTGGAGAATGGAGAAAAATTGACTGAAAATGGGTCTCTAAATTACAATATCATTCTGCAATTGGATCTTTATTGTCCCAAGATGGGAACGTGGGCTGATTTCCCTATATTCAGGCTTTCATTGTCCTTTACCAAAATCCCACCCTATACAGCTTTCATACTTCAAAATTTAGGGAACCAGAAAACTCTCTTGATATTTTAGATGAGCCTCTTCTAAACTCTCCCATCTCTTGGGGGAAAAACAAGCTCCCACTACTCCCACTACTCCTACTTCTCTAGAGACACCTGCTTTTCTGGAGTCACCTACTTTTCCTAGTCATTCTGACTGATCACAAACTCTACCTCCTTTCAGTTCAGTTAAAATGCACAGTCATGCCTGACTCTTTGTGACCAGATGGACTGCAGCATGCCAGGCTTGCATGCCCATTACCAACTCCTGGAGCCTGCTCAAAGTCATGTCCATCAAGTCAGTGATGCCATCCAACCATCTCATCCTCTGTCATGCCCTTCTCCTCCTGTCTTTAATCTTTCCCAGCATCAGGGTCTCTTCCAGTGAGTCCATTCCTCTCATCAGGTGGCCAAAGTATTGGAGCTTCAGCTTCAGCATCAGTGTTTCCAATGAATATTCAGGATCGATTTCCTTCAGGATTGACTGGTTTGATCTCCTTGCAGCCCAGGGGACTCTCAAGAGTCTTCTCCAACACATTTCAAAAGCATCAGTTCTTCAGTGCTCAGCTTTCTTTATAGTCCAACTCTCACATCCATGCATGACTACTGGAAAAACCACAGCTTTGACTAGACGGACTTTTGTTGGCAAAGTAATGTCTCTACTTTGTAGTATGCTGTCTAGGTTTGTCATAGCTTTTCTTCCAAGGAGCAAACGTCTTTTAATTTCATGGTTGCTGTCACCAATTGCAGTGTTTTTGGAGACCAAAAAAATAGAGTCTGTAACTGTTTCCGTTGTTTCCCAATCTATTTGGCATGAAGTGATCGAACTGCCTCCTGAGAAATCTGTAAGCAGATTTATCTGCCTCCTGAGAAATCTGTATGCAGGTCAAGAAGCAACAGTTAAAACTGGACATGGAACAATGGATTGTTTCAAAATTTGGAAAGGAGTACATCAAGGCTGTATATTGTCACCCTGTTTATTTAACTTACATGCAGAGTACATCATGCAAAATGCCTGGATGGATGAGGCACAAGTTGGAATCAAGATTGCTGGGAGAAATATCAATAACCTCAGATATGCAGATGATGCTACCTTTATGGCAGGTGATATTCTACATATAGTCCTACAGTGAAAGACTCAGATAAAAACACCATACAAGTCCTTAGTTCCCTTGGGATCTGTGATTACAGAGTCTCTCAGACAAAGGCACAAATCTCAAAGCAACAAGTCAAATATCTGGGATATATTATAAACCCCAGAAGTAGACAGATATCTCCAAATAGAAAATGAGATATATTAGGCCTAAGTGTTCCAGAAGAAACATTTCTGTATCTTTGGGGGCATGTCAAGATTTTGTAGAATTTAGATTCCAGGATTTGGGCTAATGGCCAAGCCCCTCTATGTCAAGACTCAGTCTCAATCTCTGGCTCAGAAATGAAACCCTGCTTTAAGCTGCTGCAGGCTGAGGTCACCCTAGGCCACAGCCTAACTGAATTAGTTTCTCCAGATTTTTGGTAACTTGAAACATTGGAGTTTTACAAAATAAACTTAAATAATGGGATAATAAATATTTAGATCATTCCTAGGTAAGATAAGATACTGAAAGATTAATTACTAAACATAGGCTTACTTTTGGAGAGAAAGCTAGATATTTAGGTCTATTAATACAAGTGTTTGTTGCCACAATGAAAAAGTTTCTATAAAAATGCACATTTTTAAAGAATTTTTCCAATCAACAGAATGTCAATGTAAGATGATTTATAATTGCTTACTTCTTAGTTTTCATTACAAATTAAAGCTTAAAATATAAGAATTCTAATGAATATAGGTTATTAAAACTACTAAAATTGATAAGAAAAATATCTTTGTATGGAGGAAAATTGTATAAGGGATGAAGATGCATTTTGTTAAAGGGGAAAAAAAATATTTATTTTTTTCCCCGGGGAAAAGAAGGATAGTAAAAGTGTAGGACAAAAACGAAAAGTAAAAAAGAATATTAAAGAATGTTTATGGAAAAGAAGCTCTGAGAAAAGAGTTTTGTGCATGCTCAAGATTAGCTGATTACATTTGAATTGGGTAAATAAATTTTAATATTAAAAGTAAGTTGGTAGAAAACTAGAATATGTTGTGTTAAGAGAAGAAAGTTTTCTTAGAATATTGATCTGCTTTTGATAACAGATTGTAAAGTTTATTTTGTATATAAGCTTCACTTAATTTATGCATCCAAGAAAATTGGTGATTTTTCAACTTTTTACTTATTAGGTTGAGGTGATGACTTTGCAACTCCTTTCATGAAATACTAGAAACAAAGTTGACATCATTTTTTTTGTTTTTGCTTATGTCATTAATTTCCTATTTTCTTTCTGTTATGCATTGTATCTAGTAAATTTGGTATATGTTTTGGCTCAGCTCTTAAAATAAGGAAATTGATTAATCATTTAATCTGTTAAACATAGAAATCATGATATATAAAAGGATTATGCTATAGTGAGACATGAAATGAAATAAATTCCAGTAAGTTTGCATTCAGAGTGTAAAGTATATCATAACAAAGCTATAACAAATATTTTGCTAAATCAACATTTCTTAAAATTTAACAATTGAACTACCGATTATATTACTAATGTCACTGCCTAGAGCTCTTTAATGTACATTGATTATCCACTAATGTTCTTTCCAATCTTCTGATCATTGTTTATGATTAAGCTTTGGACCATGGTCTAAACATTTTCTCAAATAAATTTATTTCATACTCATTTCGTTCACTTAGCACAATTTATCCAACATCTGAAATGCCACATAAGTTATTACCAACTCCAAATGTTTTGGAATTTTTCTTGTTCTTCCATATCTTAATATTTTCATGAAGATTATTCCTTCATAAGACTAATAAAATAATAAAACATATACCTTTAGTGTAATGAAATTTACAAGATTAAACATCATGTCCCAAAGATTCACTCTATGTTGTGTTTATAGCAACATAATCCTCTTACAGTTGACAATATATTGAATCTAAGCATTTCAATTTTCCACAAACAATGTCATTTTCTTATAGGTTATTATGTCACTTGATTTAATGTAGATTTTTATTGCTTGACTGAAAATATAAACAGTCATACAAAACATATATCTCTTTTCTATTTTGTTGTGAAACACTGTCTATCTCATATCTCAAAGCTATTTTTCTTTACACAGAGTAAATTAAAATCTGTGCTTTTATTTTTCAAAGGAATATATTAACATGTTAGTATTAAATTTCACCAATCACATAAAAGTTTCAGACTAGACTGTGAAAAGCAAGGTATATATTACAGTCATATAACATATTATTGAAGTCAGAAACTATTTCCAGGTCTGAATATTAAAAACAAACAAACAAACAAACAATGAATCACAAAATTGGAGCATTAGAAAGAGTACTGAAACATTACAGTATTTCTCTGTTTCAGGAGGTATTTAGTAGTGATTAAGACAATCCATGAAGTTTTTTACATAACCATGAAAAAAAGCAAATGCTGAATAATTATATCTTGTTTAAGTTAAAAATCACAATGTACTATATTTTTAAATTATTTAACATACAATCTGATTATGAAAGTTTTCTCTAAAATTTTGATCTATTTTGACAAGATTTCCTTAGCTTCCTTACTAGAAAGTTTATTTAATAAAGACTTGAGCTATGAAATCATTATTACACTATTATAATTTTATTCTCTTTGGTTTAGATTACTGTGTTTAATGGTTTTAGTTCTCGTGTAGGTTGAGACTTAAAATTAACTAATTAATGTAACCTTGAAAAATAGGCAGGTCCCACATGAATCTATTACTGCTTTACTACTTGAATTTATATTTTCACATACTTGGAGACATGCTTATCCACACTGTTTATGGAAATTACTTTTAAAATGTTCAAGATTGTTTTCACTTATCAGGAATTTAAGCATTGTGCCTGATTCTCTATAAAATGTTTCAGAGCTAAAAAATATTAAGGCCCCAAGTAATGTTTAGCTATGAAATGCAAAAACATGAAGTCTGAAATATTAAAGTTTTATTTAAATGAAAATCTATAAAATGTAATGTTTTAGCCTACACCACAGCTCATTTGTAGAGTTGAATAATACCTAATGGAGGATACAAATGCATTTTAATATGTATCACATGATATGGTACAAGGCTCGTAGAGTAAAACTGATATCATTAAGAGGCCCTATTTAGATGCACATAAGAATAGCTCCAAGACAGGTGGTATTATGTTTCTCATACTATTATATTTGTGACTTAGACTCCATGAAAAATAAAAGCAAGTCTCAGAAAAATCTGTGTACCAAGTCAAAAAGGTATAAATATGGCTATAAATAGTTAATAATATGCTATATAACATGAACAAGCACAATATTCCAAATGTATGCTACCAATCATTTGCCTTTATGGCAGTAATCAATTAGTTAGCTGCAGGTTAGGCACTGGACTTCTACAAAGGTTCAGTCTGACCACTGAGTAATCCTGTATCCTATACTTGATTATTAATAAAGTTAAAAATAATCAATACTTGAATCCATGAGTTATATAGATATTTCATCAGGTATATAAATTATGCTATTTTAGACCAAACTTTAAGTCAAAAAAAGAAGTGCTTCTCAACTTTCACTACACGCTGCAAACTAGTTCCTCAGTCAAACACATCTTGACTATATAGTCTTAAATTTATTAGTCCTTTTGAGAGAGAAAATTATAAAGGCAACAGAAAGAGACCAGAATTTGCTGTTGGCAAGAGATGAACATATATCTGTAATATTATTTGCTTTATTTAAAAATGCATTATTATCTTTGTTTTAATTTCAATAACTCCATACCATGTAATAAAAGTAGAATTGTACAAAGAAATATCTTCTTTTGGATTCTTATTCTTTTTATCTTGCTAGCTTATGTATTATCCTGGATAAGTTTTGCTTTGTTAGTGGAATGGTAAATCACACATTTGGTTCAGGATTTAGACACAACTATTTGTCAATATCCATTGGATCATTAAAAAAAAGCAAGGGGATTCCAGGAAACCACTTACTTCTGCTTCATTGACTAAGCTAAAGCCTATGTCTGTGTGGATCACAACAAACTCTGAAAGATTATTAAAGAGACAGGAATATCAGACCACTTAACTGCCTCCTGAGAAACCTGTATGTGGGACAAGAAGCAACAATAGAACTAGACATGGAACAAGTGATTAGTTCAAAATTGGTTCAAAAGATGTCAAGGCTGTGTATTGCCACCCTGTTTATTTAACTTTTATGCAGAACAGATCATGCAGAATGCCATGGCTGAATGAATCACAAGCTGGAATCAAGATTGCTGGTAGAAATATCAACAACCTCAGATATGCAGATGACACCACCTTTATGGAATGGAAGTGAAGAGGAACTAAAGAGCCTCTTGATGAAGTAAAAAGAGGAGAGTAAAAACAAACAAACAAAGAACTGGCTTAAAATTCAACATTAAAAAAACTAAAATTATGACATCCAGTCCCATCACTTCATGGCAAATAGAAGGGGAAAAAGTAGAAGCAATGACTGACTTTATTTTCTTGGGCTCCAAAATCACTGTACATGGTGGCTGCAGCCATGAAATTAAAAGACACTTGCTCCTTGGAAAGTAAAAAATGCATGAAATTAAAAGATGCTTCTCTTCCATGGTGGCTCAGAAAGTAAATAATTTGCCTGCAATGAGAGAGACCTGGGTTCGATTCCCTGGGTCAGGAAGATCCCCTGGAGTGGAAATAGCAGCCCACTCCATTGTTCTTGACTGGAGAATCCCATGGACAGAAGAGACTGGAGGGTTATAGTCCTTGGAGTCACAAAGAGTCAGACGTGACTGAGCAACTAACACACACACACACATCTTGGAAGAAAAGCTACAACAAATCTAGACAGAGTATTGAAAAGCAGACCTTTGCCAACAAAGGTCCATATAGTCAAAGCTATTGTTTTTCCAGTAGTCATGTATGGATGTGAGAGTTGGGCCATAAAGTAAGCTGAGCACCTAAGAACTGATGCTTTTGAATTGTAGATCTGAAGAAAACTTTTAAAGAGTCTCTTGGCCTGCAAAGAGATCAAATCAGTCAATTCTAGAGGAAATAAACTCTGAATATTCTTTGGAAGGACTGATGCCAAAACTGAAACTGCAATATTTTGGCCACCTGATATTAAAAGTCAACTCACTGGAAAAGATCCTGATGCTGGGAAACATTAAAGGTAGGAGGAAAAGGGGGAAATAGAGGGTGAGATGGTTGCATGGCATCACAGACTCAATGGATATGAGTTTGAACAAATGCTGGGAGACAGTTAAGGACAGTCTCCGGGTGGCTCAGATGGTAAAGAATCTACCTACAATGCAGGAGACCTGGGTTTTATCCCTAGGTCAGGAAGATCCCCTGGAGAAGGGAATGGCTACCCACTCCAATATTCTTGCCTGGAGAATTCCATGGACAGAGGAACCTGGTGGGCTATATTTCACGGTATCACAAAGTGTCATACATGACTGACTGAGTGATTAACACTTTCACTTTCAATTAAGGACAGAGAAACCTGGCCTGGTGCAGTCCATGGGGTTGCAGAGTCAGACACGACTTAGCAACAGTATAATTCATATTTGGTTATAAGCACTGTGATGCATCTAGCCTATGCTATATATATATGTAGACTTCTACTTTAGGTCATTAGACCTCAAAACTGAGGATTGAGGCAAGAGTCTATAAATAATAGAAACTGTATTTTTTTAGTCATTGATTTCCATTCACATATTCCTGTCATTTATGTTGTAGGTAGTAGTGAATGGACTACAAAAGAACAAGATTTAGACATTCCTAAATACCATGTTAGCATATAACCTTTTATTTATTTATTTTTTATTTAGTTCATTACTATTAATAATGTCAATGACTACAGTTTTCTAACTTTTGCCTTTATTTATTTTTTTTAATATCATGCTGTACCTAGTCACCAACATAATCTTTATCAAATGCATAATCACAGACAGCTATAGCACAAATAAAAGTAAACTAACAAAAACATGTACTTCAGAACTAGGAGACAGACGATCTCTTTTCTCTATTTACTATGAAGTGTAGAATTCTTCCTTGAAAGTATTTAAACTGAAAGAGCTCACATTCTCACACTATCACCTAGTTTAAAGTGCTTAGTACTTTTTCTTAATTAGGTTAAAAGATATAAAATTTAAGGACATATGCTGAATACGAAATGTCCAGATTATAAAATATGTTTTATAAATCAGTGTTGATATGTTTTCTATAACTTCTCCCCACATAACACCTCCCTAGCATAATATCAGCCTCTGATTGTGAGTTCTTGGCTATAATTTACTGGTGTATGCAAACTTCATGATGATTGCAGCTATGACAAAAGTCCGAGTCTACAAATATTTCCTGTAGTAAATATTGAAAGTGTCTCTTCCTATATATATATATATATATATATATATAGTCTGTTGTATTATATATATATGTAATATATATATAATCTCCTAGATACTATCCATCTATATATACTATATACTATATGCTATATATCTCCTAGATAGTATCCAATAACGTGTCTCATGAAATTTCAAACATCTGTGACTTGACTGACATAAATTTGAGGTATGTAGAACTATTTTAATTTCCTTGCAATCATATCACCTACACAAAACAGTGATGCTGACTCCTCACCTTTCTCTTGTCTCTGAAAAAGTCTATATTGAATAAAGATGTGAGAATTTGTAGGGCAGATCTTATCTGTCAGATTATTGATATTCAGAAATTATAACTAATGCCTGACGTAAACTGTTATCCCACTGGCTGGGGAAAGTTTTCCAATTGACTCTTTATCCCAAAGAATAAAGTCTATAGTTGCCATGGTAATAGAAGGTGTTAGCAATAACTGAATGAAAAAATAAAAACATTATAGGCAGTTGATCTTATTAGTACACATTGAAATATACCACAGCCATCTCCAGCTATGTTTAAAACATTCTCTGATGAAACTGGTATGAGCCTCTTAAGAATGTTTGAGTAGAAATTGCTGAAGGTTGGAATAAACACTCATTAATTTCATGCATTCTATGAATAGATATATGGATTGCATAAGCAAAGTACTCACACACAAAAATTTTAAAATCCATATTCCAAGCAGAATTTTTAATAAGTGCTTGCTGGAAAAAAAATGAAATCATAGAAAAACACCAATATCAATAACATTTCACTAATGTTCTCACTTTTTGAAGTAAAAATAAAATAACATTTTTTGGTAAATTGCTACTTACCATTTCTAAATTATACTGAAATTCCTCATCTGTATCTGAAAGTTGTTTACACCAAAACTAACTCAAAAAGAATAAATTTCATAATGGAACACAAATTCAGTTTATAGAACATCAAGTGATCAGTTAATAAAAATATGAGTTACAGATTGTAATATAACAAATATACATTGTTAATTGGTTCAATAAGTTATTATTACAGTTCAAGTGAACCAAGAAAGAAATATTTTATTTGTATCCTGATTTTTTATTCAATAGTTAATTCTATATTTGAATAAAATAAAATATAGCAGAGAATAAACTAACACAACTATCTACATTAATAGCAAATAATAGTATAAAATACAAAAAAATACTTCCACATTTGACCATGAATTAAGACTTTATATAAAATCAACTTTGAATAATCATATGTGTTATTTAATTTTATATTTTTTGTGTGTGTGATACGGTCTGCTATTTGTATTTTTATTTTTGTAACTTTTTATTATTTTATATTTGTATCATTTTATTTTTTTTTAATAAAAAGCTAATTTTTTATTATGCGCCAGACAGCACGGAAGCATGGCCGAGAGGAGCTACCCCATGGCTGAGGCTGGGGGCGGCGGCCGAGAGGAAAATATCTTATAGGAATTCTTAATTCTGATATCCAACTTCCTAAAATTTCTATCTTAACTAACCTTATTACCAAATGAATTAATTAAAACAATTTTCTTAGGTGAAAATTAAGCAAACAAGAATACAGTAACTGGAAAATAAACTCAATACCAATTTTAAAATTAAAGAAGCCAATTCCAAATTATGTGAAAATTAATTGACAAATTTTCATTAGAAGATCAACCATTGTTTATAACTATCTTGAGGTGAACAGAGAAGCAAATCTCTATCAGGTCAGAAAATTTTACTAAATGCTCAGTATTAAGAAAGTGTCAACATAGATCATCAAATTGGAAGCAAACAAACAAAAAAGATGTACTTCTTAGTACAAGGCCAATATACTGGTTTGAATTCAAATGTCATTGGTTGCCAATACAAATCTGGAAGATCCTAAAGTGTACTTTATGACTAAGAGACTCTGTGTTCAGACATAAAACTGTTATTAAATTTCACAATTTTTTTCTGGATTTTCATATGTCACCTATAAACAGAAGAAAATACTGCTAAATTACTTCCATTTAAGAAACGTGAGGAGATAGGAAATCAACATGATTATTGTTCTTGTTCTTTTACATCTGTGAAGATAGAAAACACTGATTAGTAACTTGCAGCCATTAACTCAAACTTAAAATTAACTTTTGATGCTTAATTCTCTTGTTGATATATTGTAGGAAAGAAAAAATGTTGATGGCAAGAAGATCACCCTTTATTTACATTTTAAAAATGTACCCTATTCAATGTTGTTTCAAAATTCATGCAACATGATCTTATATACATTTAATTTATTTGAATAATACCATTCATTTGGCGTGGTTAATATTTTACCTATAAATATGTATCTTTAATTTTATTTTCTTCCAGTAAATTTAGATATATTTTTGACTAGCCTATATTAAACTTAGGCTGTTCTAAAGTTCTGAAAAATATTTTACTTTTTTATTGAAATGCTAATCAAAGTATCTTTTTCATATAATCATTAGCAAAAAATCTAGGCAGAAACACTGAATAAATTATAATGATATAATTCTGCAAACTAATACTTTCTAAATGCTTATATGAGTTGTACAAAGGGAGAAATATTTTTACATTGACAAAACAGCATCACAATTTTACAGATTCCTTTGTGAAAAATATTAACTAGTTTTAGACAGATTCTAATTACTGTTGAAAATAATTGGCAAAGTTTTAGGAATGCCATATGTGGAAGATTTAGCCTCTGAAATCACTCAAATATCCATTTGTTCAATTATATATATTTATTCATATTTCTTAAAAAGCAATTTTGAGAAGTATAATTGTTATTTATAATTCATTTAAAGTCTCAATTCTGGTATGTTTTACAACTTTGAACACATGATTAATGCCAAATGAAAAATACTTTTTTGATGTAATTATTTGACATATAGCTATATTTACATCAAGTTCTATAACAGCATAAACTAATCAATGGTAGAGAAAATAAGATTATCCTTCCTTGGGGGAAGGATATTGAGTGGGAGAAAACAAAGAGATCTTTCTGAGATAATGTAGTCTTCAATATCTCAATAGGGTTTCGGGCTGCACAAGTGTACGCATTTGTCAAAATGTTTTAAAGGATAAACCAGAGATTTGTCAGTAAATTTTAACTTTGAAGAAATATAAAACTAAAAAAAAAATAGAATTTGAATTAATGATAAGTCTACTCATGTGTTTAAAGGTAAAGTATACCACAATAGTGGTATAAGTCTCCAAGTTATTTAAAAAATAGCAAAAAATAAGATAAATTTATGAGTGGACATATGGATAAATCAAAGGTTATATATATACTAAGCATGAAAAGTAAAGTTTCTATACTTGAATCTATTTGATAGATATTTGTTGTTGTTGTTCAGTCATTTGTCATGACAGACTCCTTGCAACCCCATGGACTGCAGCATGCCAGGCTTCCCTGTCCTCCTATTTCCAGAATTTGCTCAAACTCATGTCCATTGAGTTGGTGACGCTACTTGGCCATCTCATCCTCTGCCACCCTCTTCTCTTTTGCTTTCAATCTTTCCCAGCATCAGGGTCTTTTCCAATGAGTTGGAACTTCACATCAGGTGATCAAAGTACTGGAGTTTTAATTGATACTCAACTATTTTGTATTTTTATTATCATAATAAAATGAAAAAAATAAGTATAGAACTGATAAGGAGTCATAAAACGGTTTCCTGAAGAAGTGACTGCTTCACTAAAAAGTGAAGGAAAGCAGAAAATAGTCAAGTGTAGAATGGAGAAAGAACACTCCAGAGGAAACAACAGATATCAAAATCCTGAAATGGAAAATAAGTTGATGTGTTTAAATAATGCAAGAATAAACTTATAAGGAGTTAAGGCATTTGTGGAACCATAAGTCATATTAATGATTAGTCTTTATCTATTGCTTATGCTGCTTCAGTGGTCTAGTTTAACTTATTCATTTTCATAAGCTAAGCTTATTAAATCAATAATCACAAGTTATTGATGTGTAATAATTACAAATAAATCAATAAATATGTATCAGTAATTACACTAAAATGACATTGATTAAATATTTCAAACAAAAGGAAGAGATTGGAGGATTGGATTTTAAAAATAAAAGATATAAATCTATGCAGTCTATAAGAAATGTAGTTTAGTATTCAAGGCAAAAATGGGTTGAGAGTAAAAATGAACATGAAAAATGATACACGATGAAAATTCTTAGCACAAGTAGACCAGAGTGCATATATTGATCTCAGATAAAATAGACTTTAAAACAAAACAAATCACTAAAGGCCAAAAAAAAAAAAAAAGTCAATTTCTTAATGAAAATAAGGGAATTTTATCAGGGAGATATAATAACTATACACGTAAACTAACAATGGAGTACAAACTACCTGAAGCAAAAAATTGTAGAGTTGAAAATATAAATACACTATTAAACAGAAATAATAGATGTGGAAGAACTATACAAAAATTCAGAAAAAATATATGTATAATATTTGAACAATGATCAATTAACTTAATCTAACAGACATACATAAAACAGTCTACTAATGGTGCAGAATACATATTAATTTCTAGTGATTATGGAGTATTATCCAAGATAGGTCAATATGTTTGGTCATAATTAAAGTTGAAACACATAAAATACTTGTATTGTGCTATGTATATTCTGTGACTTAAATGAATTAAATCAGATATCAAGAATAGGGTTAAAATCTGGAAATTCTTCAAATATTTGGAAATTAAACATAACCATCTAAATAACCCATAAGTAAAGAATAATTAGTGGGAAATTAGAAAAATTTTAAAGCAAATGAAAATAGCAAAATTTAATTATTTTTTTATTAATTTACTTTCAACTAGAGGATAATTGCTTTACAATACTGTGCTTGTTTCTGTTGTACAATAACATGAACCATCCATAAGTATACTATATGCCCTCCCTCTTAAACGTCCCTCCCACACCCCCATCCCACTGTTCTAGGTTTTCAGACAGCATGGGGTTTAACTCCCTATGCTATACAAAATGTCAAACTATATTGCCATTCATTTGCTAAGTTGTGTCCAAGTCTTTATGAATTCATGGACTACAGCACGCTAGGCTCCTCTGTCTTCCATGAGCAACCAGAGTTTGCTCAAATTCATGTCCACTGAGTTGGTGATGCTATCACATCATCTCATCTTCTGCCACCCCCTTCTCCTTTTGCCTTCAACCTTTCCCAGAATCAGGGTCTTTAGCAATGAGTAGACTCATCACATCATATGGCCAAAGTATTGGAGCTTCAGCTTCAGCATCAGTGCTTCCAATGAATATTCAGAGTTGATTTCCTTTAAAGTTGACTGGTTTGATATCCTTGCAGTTCAAGGAACTCTCAAGAGTCTTCTCCAGCATCACAATTTAAAAGCATCAATTATTTGGCAATCAGCCTTCTTTATGGTCCCACTCTCACATCCATATATGACTACTGGAAAAACCATAGCTTTGACTATATGGACCTTTGTCAACAAAGTGATGTCTCTGTTTTTCAATACGCTCTCTAGGTTTGTCACAGACTTTCTTCGAAGAAGCAAGCACCTTTTCATTTCATGGCTGAAGTCAAAATCCACAGAAATTTTGGAGACCAGGAAAATAAAAATTGTCACTGCTTCCACTTTTTCCCCTTCTATTTGCCATGAAGTGATGGGACCAATTGTCATAATTTTAACTTTTTTAATGTTGAGTTTCAACCTACCTTTTTCACTCTCTCCTTTCATCCTTACCAAGAGACTCTTTATGTCCTCTTCACTTTCTGCCATTAAAGTGGTATTATCTGCATATCTCAGGTTGTTGGTACTTCCCTCAGCATCTTGATTCCAGCTTGTGATTCATCTGCCCTAGCATTTTGCATGATGTGCTCTGCATATAAGTTAAGTAAGCAGAGTGTGGATCACAATAAACTGTGGAAAATTCTGAAAGAGATGGGAATACCAGACCATCTGACCTGCCTCTTGAGAAACCTGTATGCAGGTCAGGAAGCAACAGTTAGAACTGGACATGGAACAACAGACTGGTTCCAAATAGGAAAAGGAGTATGTCAAGGCTGTATAGTGTCACCCTGCTTATTTAACTTATATGCAGAGTACATCAGGAGAAACACTGGGTGGAAGAAGCACAAGCTAGAATCAAGATTGCCAGGAGAAATATCAATAACCTCAGATATGCCGATGACACCATCCTGATGGCAGAAAATGAAGAGGAACAAAAGAGCCTCTTGATGAAAGTGAAAGAAGAGAGTGAAAAAGTTGGCTCAAATATCAACATTCAGAAAACTAAGATCATGGCATTTGGTCCCAACACTTCATGGCAAATAGATGGGGAAACAGTGGAAACAGTGGCTGACTTTCTTTTTCTGGGCTCCAAAGTCACTGCAGATGGTGATTGCAGCCATGAAATTAAAAGACATTTACTCCTTGGAACGAAAGTTATGACCAACCTAGATAGCATATTAAAAAGCAGAGCATTACTTTGCCAACAAAGGTCCGTCTAGTCAAAGCTATGGTTTTTCCAGTAGTCATATATGGATGTGAGAGTTGAACTATAAAGAAAGCTGAGTGCCGAAGAATTGATGCTTTTGAAGTGTGGTGTTGGAGAAGATTCTTGAGAGTCCCTTGGACTGCAAGGAGATCCAACCAGTCCATCCTAGGGGAGATCAGTCCTGAATTTTCACTGGAAGGACTGAAGTTGTAGCTGAAACTCCAATTCTTTGGCCACCTCATGCAAAGAGTTGACTCATTGGAAAAGACCCTGATGCTGGGAAGGATTGAGGGCAGGAGGAGAAGGGGACAACAGAGGATGAGATGGTTGGATGGCATCACCAACTCAATGGACATGAGTTTGGGTAAACTCTGGGAGTTGGTGATGGACAGGGAGGCCTGGCATGCTGCGATTCATGGGGTCACAAAGAGTTGTACATGACTGAATGACTGAGCTGAACTGAAGCAGAGTGTCAATATACAGCCTTATTTTACTCCTTTTCCAGTTTTGAACCAGTCATTTATTCTGTGCCTGCTTCTAACTGTTGCTTCTTGACCCGCATACAGGTTTCTCAGGAGACAGGTAAGGTGATCTGATATTCCCATCTCTAAGAATTTCCCACAGTTTTTTGTGAGCCACACAGTCAAAGGCTTTAGCATGGTCAATGAAACAGAAGTGGATGTTTTTCTGGAACTCCTTTGCTTGTTTCCATGATCCACCAAATGTTGGCAATTTGATCTCTGGTTCCTCTGCCTCTTCGAAACTAAGTTTTTACCTCTAGAAGTTCTCATTTCACATACTTCTGAAGTGTAGCTTGAAAGAGTTGGAGCATAAATTTGCTAGCATCTGAAGTGAAAACAATTGATGTTGTTGCTTAGTTGCATTGCTAAGAAGAAATCAACTCTAAATATTCATTGGAAGGACTAATGATAAAGCTGAAGCTCAATACCTTGGCCACCTGACGTCAAGAGCCGAGAAGACCCTGATGCTGGGGAATATTGAAGACAAAAGGAGAAGAGGGCAGCTTATAAGATGGTTGGTTAACATCACCGACTCAAAGGACATGAATTTGAGCAAACTCCAGGAGATAGCAGAGGACAGAGGAGCCTGGAATGCTACAGTCCATGGGGTCACAAAGATCAGACTTGACTTAACAACAACAACCATGACCAAGTGGGAATTATCTCCGGAATGTAAATATCATTTAATATCAGAAAACAATAATATATCATATTAATAAAATAAAGAATGAAAACATCCAAGTTTTCTCAGTAGACTCAGAAAAACACATAACACAATTCAAACTCTATTCCTGAGGAAAAATCTAAATAAACTTGGAATAAGAGAAAATTCTTTAAACACATAAAATGCATCCACAAAAAGCCTGTAGCTAATATACTCAATGGTAAAAGACAGAGTCTTCTCCCCAAAAATATTGGGAAAAAGATAACTATGCCCACTCACCATATTTGTGCAACATTGTGCTGAAGATTCTAGCCAATCCAATATGAAAAAAACAATAATTACAATAACAATAATAGTAATAAAATAAAAATAGCTAGTTTGCATAGGCAAAACAAAATTGCTTTCAGTCACACATGACAAGATCAATTATGTAAAAAATTTACAAGAATCCACAAAAATTGAGAACTAAGTAACTAAGAAACAAGTTATGCAAAGTTGAAAAATAGATCAATATACAAAAATTGTTTCTATGCATTACTCATGAAAAATTCAAAAATAAAATTACAGAAGTAAACAATTGACTGCTCAGAAATAATTTTTAAATATTTGTAAGAATTTTACAGTAAAAATGATAAAACATATTTGAGAGCAATCACATAATGCCAGAGTCCAGCTTCGACAGACAGGGAAACAATCTGAAGGGATGAATGGGGTCGGCGAATGATGCAGCCTCTCACTCAAACCACTAGGCTATTAGTATCTCTAAAATTCCTAGTTTCTATAAGCTATAGTAAAATATGCCAACACTACAACATACCTTGAACTTTTAGCTTCTAACTATTCTTAATTATTCCTAACCCCTAAACTCAGCAAACTTCTTTTGCCATAAGCATTTCCCTTACAAGTAGGTTTCAGATAACAATGTTTCCCATGGCCTCAGGCTGCGGCCTATGTGCTCATCCTGGAACACTCTTTGTAAAGATCCTTGCACAAATGCCAATAGTTAACATTATGGATTATAACATTCTTTCCAGCCAACTCAACTGGAGGAAGGAAAGGACAAGTCAGAATCACAAGACCTAACTCCTTCATCCCTGGACTGTGCTTCAGGGATGAGGAGAGGGGGTTGGGGCAGTGCCTCCATTTTGTCAGTAATGCCTAACGCTGGTCCCGACAAAATAAGATATAAATAAATGAGAAAATCCCTATTAATCACTTGGAAGACATGATATTGTTAATATGAAAATTTTCTTCAATTTATGTATAAGTTAAAAGCAATCTTTGTCAAAACTATAAGTTGTTTTCTTTTTGCAGGAGTTGAAATAATGACCCTAACATTTCTATAGGCAGTTGCATTGTCCAATTTAAAACACACTACAAACTATAGTAATCAAGACTATGTGGTACTGGCATAAAGGAAAATGGACAAATGTAACAGAATTGAATATCCAGAAAATGCCAAGACAGTTAAAAGAGAAAAAATAGCCTTTTTGATAAATGGTGCAGAAACATTTGGCTATTTACAAGCAAAAAGATAAATGCATATATTACTGTATACCATAAACAGTAAAAATTGAACTTTAAAAGGATTATATTTATTAATATAAATTAAAATTACAAATTTCTAGAAGAAAGCACAGGGTAAAAAAATCTTTATAACCTTAGTTTAAGCAAAGAAATCCTAGGTACGAAGAAAAACACAACTCTTAGAAAAAAGTATAATAAATTAAACTTTATTATAACAACTTTGCAGTAAAAGGGAAACAAGTAAGAAAATTAGAAGACAAAGTAGAGATTAGGAGAAAATATTTTCAAATTGTATATCTGATAAAGGACATATATCCAGAATAGGTTATTCAAAAATAAAATAAATAAAATAGGCAAAATATTTGGAAATCTATTTTGTCACAGAAGCAATATAACTGTGTAATAAAAACTGGAAAATATGCTTAAAATCATTAACTTAGCTTTTACATGAGTGTTCATGGATGCACAATTCGTTATTACTCCAAACAAGAAACAATCCCATGTTGATTCAATGTGAACAGATGAAATATGATATACACATGCAACTGAACACTACTCAACAATATGCAGAATGAGGTATTGATGTATGTCAGAAGTGCATGTACTTCAAATAATTATACTAAGTAAAAGAAGTCAGATACAGAAGACTGCCTATTGATTTAATTTACATGAAATGCTCAGAATCTACAAAGAGAAAAACTGTACAAATGGTTCTGTGCACGGGATAGAAATGTGGAGGAACTGCAAACAAGTATGATAAATTTTGGAAAGAGTGAAGAAACTGTTCCAAAACTGTATTATACTGATGGTACATAACTACATAAACTTATTTAAAAAATGGAATTGTTATTTAAATGGTAAATTGCATAATATTTATATTGCAAAATTTTTAAAATATAAATAATGAAATCTATAAATTGGAATCAACTGGTTTTCTGGCTAAGTGCTTAAGTTATTAATGAGAGTAGGTAATACATATATGCTCTCCTTTGTGTAAGACAGAAAACAAATTACAAATATAGATATGAATCTGCCTATTTTTACAAAAGAAAGTTTATAAAGGATAAACTAGGAAATAATAAAAAATTGAGGGACAGGATATCAGAAAAAAATAAGTATAGTAATGTTGAATATAACTGACTATTCATTTATATGATTTTGATTATACATTTTTATACATAAAGAGAAAAAATAAACTAACATTGAATACAAATTTACAAATAATACAGTTTTATATGAAATTAATAAAACATCAGAGTAACATTAAGCAGTGCATTGAAAGGCTGCAAAACCTTCACAAATAACCCATTTCAAAAAGAATATGCAGAACATGTTTTATGGGAATATATGTGAATAAAAGTGAATTCTGGACATGACATCAGTTCATTTCAGTTCAGTCACTCACTCGTGTCTGACTCTTTGCAACCCAGTGAACCGCAGCACACCAGGCCTCCCTGTCCATCACTAACTCCCTGAGTCCACCCAAACTCATGTCCATCGAGTTGGTGATGCCATCCAGCCATCTCATCCTCTGTCGTCCCCTTATTCTCCTTCCCTCAATCTTTCCCAGCATCAGGGTCTTTTCCAATGAGTTAGCTCTTTGCAGCAGGTGGCTAAAGTATTGGAGTTTCAGCTACAACATCAGTCCTTCCAATGATTATTCACACCTGATCTCCTTTAGGATGGACTGGTTGGATGTCCTTGCAGTTCAAGGGACTCTCAAAAGTCTTCTCCAACAACACAATTCAAAAGCATCGATTCTTTTGGAAAGTCTACAAGCAATAAATGCTGGAGAGGGTGTGGAGAAAAGGGAACCCTCTTACACTGTTGGTGGGAATGCAAACTAGTACAGCCACTATGGAGAACAGTGTGGAGATTCCTTAAAAAACTGGGAATAGAACTGCCATATGACCCAGCAATCCCACTGCTGGGCATATACACCGAGGAAACCAGAATTGAAAGAGACGCATGTAACACAATGTTCATCGCAGCACTGTTTACAATAGCCAGGACATGGAAGCAACCTAGATGTCCATCCGCAGACGAATGGATAAGGAAGCTGTGGTACATATACACAATGGAATATTACTCAGCCATTAAAAAAATACATTTGAATCGGTTCTACTGAGATGGATGAAACTGGAGCCCATTATACAGAGTGAAGTAAGCCAGAAAGAAAAACAACAATACAGTATACTAATGTATATATATGGAATTTGAAAGATGGCAACGAAAACCCTATATGCGAGACACAATAAGAGACACAGATGCATAAAACAATTTTGTGGACTCTGAGGGAAAAGGTGAGGGTGGGACGTTCTGGGAGAATAGCATTGAAACATGCATATTATCATATGTGAAACAGAACACCATTCCATGTTCGATGCATGAGACAAGGGCTCAGGGCCGGGGCAATGGGATGACCCAGAGGGATGCGATGGGGAGGGAGGTGGGTGGGTGGTCCAGGAAGGGGAACACATGTAAACCCATGGCTGATTCATGTCAATGTATGGCAAAAACTATTACAATATTGTAAAGTAATTAGCCACCAATGAAAATAAATAAATTTATAAAAAAAATAAAAAATAAAAAAATAAAAGGTATCGACTGAGAAGAGAAAAAAAAAAAAAGCATCGATTCTTCGGCAATCAGCTTTCTTCACTGTCCAAATCTCAAATCCATACATGACCTCTGGAAAAACAATAGCCTTGACTAGATGGAAATTTGCTGGCAAAGTAATGTCTCTGCTTTTTAGTATGTTATCTAGGTTGGTCATAACTTTCCTTCCAAGGGGTAAGCGTCTTTAATTTTATGGCTGCAGTCACCATATGCAGGGATTTTGGAGCCCAAAAAAATAGTCAGCCACTGTTTCCACTGTTTCCCCATCTATCTGCCATGAAGTGATGAGAACAGATGCCATGATCTTAGTTTTCTGAATGTTGAGCTTTAAGCCAACTTTTTCACTCTCCACTTTCACTTTCAACAAGAGGCTCTTGAGTTCTTCTTCACTTTCTGCCAGAAGGGTGGTGCCATCTACATATCTGAGGTTATTGATATTTCTCCCGGCAATCTTGATTCCAGCTTGTGCTCCCTCCAGCCCAGCGTTTCTCATGATGTACTCTGCATATAAGTTAAATAAGCAGGGTGACACTATACAGCCTTGACATACTCCTTTTCCTATTTGGAACCAGTCTGTTGTTCCATGTCCAGTTCTAACTGTTGCTTCCTGACCTGCATACAGGTTTCTCAAGAGGCAGGTCAGGTGGTCTGGTATTCCCATCTCTTTCAGAATTTTCCACAGTTTATTGTGATCCACACAGTCAAAGGCTTTGGCATAGTCAATGAAGCAGAAATAGATGTTTTTCTGGTACTCTCTTGATTTTTCTATGATCCATCAGATGTTGGCAATTTGATCTCTGGTTCCTCTGCCTTTTCTAAAACCAGCTTGAACATCTGGAAGTTCACAGTTCACGTATTGCTGAATCCTGGCTTGGAGAATTTAACCATGGATAAATGATTATCTTCTTTATCTTTCTTATTTTTTTTCTTTTGGCTAATTGATCTAATAAGTTGCATCTTTTATTTGTTTCATTTCATTAAGTTATAGTTGACTTACAATATATTAGCTTCAGATGTTCAAAATAGTGACTGAATATTTTTATAGATTTTACTCTCCTTAAAGTTGTTAAAAAATATTGGCAATACTCTCTGTGCTGTAAAATGTATCCTTTGTTTATTTATTTTATACATAGTAACTGATAACTCTTACTCTTGCCCCTAACCTCATCCCTCTCTCTACTGGCAATCACAAATTTGTTCCCTTTATCTGAATCAGCCTTTGGAAGTTAGTGGAGTACAAGGATGTGCACTCATCTTCTTCTGCTAAAGCACAAAATCACAACTATCTGTTGAACAACCATCAACATGAGGACCCTAGAACACATCAAAAAAAAGATTTCCCACATCCAAGAACATAAGAGAAGCCACAACAAGATGGTAGGAGAGGCACAATCACAATAAAATCAAATTCCATACTCACCAGATAGGCAACCCACAAACTCAGTTCAGTTCAGTTCAGTTCAGTTCAGTCGCTCAGTCATGTCCGACTCTTTGCGACCCCATGAATTGCAGCACGCCAGGCCTCTCTGTCCATCACCAACTCCCGGAGTTTAACCAAACTCATGTCCATTGAGTCGGTGATGCCATCTGACCATCTCATCCTCTGTCTTCCCCTTCTCCTCCTGCCCCCAATCCTTCCCAGCATCAGGGTCTTTTCCAATGAGTCAACTCTTCGCATGAGGTGGCCAAAGTATTGGAGTTTCAGTTTCAACATCAGTCCTTCTGCTGAACACCCACAAACTGGAGAACAGTAATAAAAAGGAATTTCTCCCACTGTTGTGAAGGTTTTAAGGTCCATATTAGGCTTCCCAGCCTGGGGATCCAGCAAAGGGAATGGGAATCCCTAGGGAATCTGATTTTGAAGGCCAGTGGGATTTGACTACAGGACTTCCACAGGATTGAGGGAAACAGAGATTCCACTTTTGGAGGAAAAAAACAAAAACTGTATGCACCAGGACATCGAGGCAAGCAGCAGTGACCCCAAAGAAGTTTAAGCCAGACCTACCTGTGACTGTATGAGGGACTCCTTTGGAGGTGTGTAAGTTTTGGCAGCTCTATGGTGAGGTTAATGGTGACCTCCTCCAAGAGGGCTTATGCCATCCAAAAGTCAGCTGCACCCAGTGCCCCTGTCCCGGTGGCAGTCCACCGCTGACCCATACCTTCACAGGAGACACTAAAACACAGTTCTGTCTCAGTCTCTGTGGAGTCCCTGGGTCCTGGTGCACACAAGGTTTCTTTGAGCCCTCTTAACGTCTCTGGAGGGAATGGGGTTTGATTCTAAATGTGAATTCACCCCTGCTACCCTCTTGCTGGGGCTTCTCCTTTGCCCTTGGATGTGGGGTATCTCCTCAAAGTCGCTCCAAAAACTACCATCTTACAGGGGTTGCTCTGACCTTGGGTGCAGGATATCTCCTCAAGGCTGGTCCAGCGAAGTGCAGTGGCTGCACCCGACCCTGCACATGGAGTATCTCCTCAAGGCTGACACGCCTGACCTTGGATGTGGGATATCTCCTCACAGTGGGCACTACTGACCTTAGAGGTGGGATGTCTCCTCTCGGCCGCTCACCACTCCAGTGCCGCAAAGCCACTGCTAGCTGATCCAGCACCGCACAGCCACTCAAAATTCTCCAAGCCAGGCTTCAATAATACGTGAACCATGAACTTCCAGACGTTCAAGCTGGTTTTAAAAAAGGCAGAGGAACCAGAGATCAAATTGTCAACATCTGCTGGTTCATCAAAAAAGCAAGAGAGTTCCAGAAAAACATATATTTCTGCTTTATTGACTAGGCCAAAGCCTTTGACTGTGTGGATCACAATAAACTGTGGAAAATTCTGAAAGAGATGGGAATACCAGACCACCTGACCTGTCTCTTGAGAAACTTGTATGCAGGTCAGGAAGCAACAGTTAGAACTGGACATGGAAAAACAGACTGGTTCCAAATAGGAAAAGGAGTATGTCAAGGCTATATGTTGTCACCCTGCTTATTTAACTTATATGGAGAGTACATCATGAGAAACGCTGGGCTGGAAGAAGCACAGGCTGGAATCAAGTTTGCTGGGAGAAATATCAATAACTTCAGATATGCAGATGACACCACCCTTCTGGCAGAAAGCAAAGAAGAACTCAAGAGCCTCTTGATGAAAGTGAAAGTGGAGAGTGAAAAAGTTGGCTTCAAGCTCAACATTCAGAAAACTAAGATCATGGCATCTGTTCTCATCACTTCATGGCAGATAGATGGGGAAACAGTGGAAACAGTGGCTGACTTTATTTTCTTGGGCTCCAAAATCACTGCACATGGTGACTGAAGCCATGAAATTAAAAGATGCTTACTCCTTGGAAGGAAGGTTATGACCAACCTAGATAGCATATTAAAAAGCAGAGACATTACTTTGCCAACAAAGGTCCATCTTGTCCAGGCTATGGTTTTTGCAGTAGTCATGTATGGATGGGAGATTTGGACAATGAAGAAAGCTGAGGGCTGAAGAATTGATGCTTTTGAATTATGGTGTTGGAGAAGACTCTTGAGAGTCCCTTGGACTGCAAGGAGATCCAACCAGTTCATCCTAAAGGAGATCAGGTGTGAATAATCATTGGAAGGACTGATGTTGAAGCTGAAACTCCAATACTTTAGCCACCTGATGTGAAGAGCTGACTCATTTGAAAAGACCCTGAATGATTGAACGTGGGAGGAGAAGGGAACGACAGAGGATGAGATGGTTGGATGGCATCACCGACTCAATGGGCATGAGTTTGAGTAAACTCCAGCAGTTGGTGATGGACAGGGAGACCTTGCATGCTCCAGTCCATGGGGTCGCAAATAGTTGAACATGACTGAGCAACTGAACTGAACTGAACTGAACTTTGGAGGCATGAGTCAGAAGTGGCCTGCCTCAGGGAGGAGGGTGCTGACTGCAACAGTTCTGGGAGATGTGTCTTGTAAATCCTCTTGAAGTTTGCTATTAGCCTTACCATAGAACCTCTATACTCCAGGATTGGGTGGCCTCTAGCCAACCAAATAACTTGGAGGAAGAGCAGCTCCCCACATCAGGAGATAATTGAATTAAAGTTCTACTGAGCATGACTCTTCCCAGCAGAGCCAAACCCAGTTTTTCCTACAGCCAGTCCCTTTCATCAGGAAGCTTGCACAAGCCTTTATCTTCATCCACCAGAGAGCAAACAGAAGAAATAAGAATACAACCCCACAGCCTCCAGAATGAAATTCAAAGTCTCATAAAGCTAACCAAAATGAAAATAAATAGGATTATGTCCCAGAAAAAGGAACAAGGTAAATCCCCAGAAAACAACTCAATGGAGTGAAGATAGACAACCTTCCAGAAACAGAGTTCATAACAATGATTGTAAAGATGATCCAGAATCTTGGAGAAAGAATGGAGAAGATGTAAGACATGGTTACCAAAGACCTAGAACACCTAAAGAAGAAACAAACAGAGATGAAAAATACACTAGAAGGAATCAATAGCAGAATAACTATGGCAGAGGAATGGATAAGTGATCTGGAAGACAGCATGATGGAAATCATTGCCACAAAACAGAATATAGAAAAGAGAATGAAAAGAAATGATGATAGCTTAAGAGATATCTGGGACAACATTAAATGCAGCATACTCACATTATAGGGATCTCAGGAGTAGAAGAGAAAGAGAAAGGACACACACAAAAAATATGTCAAGAAAATACAGCTAAAAATTTCCCTAACATGGGAAAGGAAATAGTCAATCAAGTCCAGGAAGCAAAGAAAGTCCCAGGAAGGATAAATCCAAAGGCGAACACACTGAGACACCTAGCAATCAAACTGACAAAAATTAAAGTCAAATATAAAATGGTAAAAGCAACAAGGGAAAAAAAAAGACAACATATAAGGGAAATCCCGTAAGGTTCTCAGCCAATCTCTAATGGAATCTATACAAGCCAGAAGGGAATGATATGATATATTCCAAATGATGAAGGGAAAAAACCTACAACCAAAAGTACTCTACCCAGAAAGATTTTCAATCACATTTGAAGGAGAAATCAAAAGCTTTCCAGACAAGCAAAAATTAAGAGGACTCAACACCACTAAACCAGTTTTGCAACAAATACTAAAGGAACTTCTCTAGGCAGGAAACACAAGAGAATGAAAAAACCTACAAATAATAAACCCAAAACAACTTGGAAAATGGTAATAGAATCGTGTGTGTGTGTGTCAGTCACTCAGTCATGTATGAATCATTGCGACCCTGTGAACAGTAGCCTGCCAGGATCCTCTGTCTATGAAATTCTCTAGGCAAGAATACTAGACTATGTTACCATACATATTGATAATTACTTTAAATTCAAATGGAATAAATGCACCAACCAAAAGACATGAACTGGCTTGGTGGATACAAAAATTAGATCCATATATATGATATATACAAGAGACCCACCTCAGACCTATGGACACTTAACAGACTGAAAGAAAGGGTATGGGGGAAAATATTTCTTGTAAATGTAAATCATAAGAAAACTAGAGTAGCAATACTCATATCAGACAAAATATACTTTAAAACAAAGATTGTCATAAAAGACAAGGACACTACATAATGATCAAGGTTTCAATCCAAGAAGAAAATACAGCAACTATAAAT
Source organism: Giraffa tippelskirchi (assembly GCF_054371585.1). Taxonomy (NCBI): domain Eukaryota; kingdom Metazoa; phylum Chordata; class Mammalia; order Artiodactyla; family Giraffidae; genus Giraffa; species Giraffa tippelskirchi. Next base: position 70,355,289 of record NC_137289.1, read on the forward strand.
AGATATGCACCCAACATAGGATCACCTCAATATGTAAGGCAAATATTAACAAACATAAAGGGAGAAATAGTAACACAATAACACTGGGTGACATTAATACCCCATTACATGGATAGATTATCTGACAGAAAATTAATAAGGAAACATAGGTGTTAAATGACACTTCAGACGAGTTGGACATATTGACATTTACAGAGTATTCCATCCAAAAGCAGCAGACTACATGTTCTTCTCAAATGCACATGGAGAATTCTCCATTATCAACTACATGCTGGGCCACAATGCAAGCCTTTGTAAATCTAAGAAAATCAAAATCATATCAAGCATCTTTTCTGATTCAATACTTTGAGATTAGATATAAACTACAATAAAAACCTCTAAAATCACTACCACGTGATGACTAAACAATATGTTATTAAACAACCATTGTATCACTGAATAAGTCAAATAGAAAAAATTAAGAATACCTAGAAACAAATAAAAATGAAAGCACAGCAGTTCAAAACTTTCAAAAGCAGGCCTAAGAGGGAATTTTATAGTAATACCATCTTACCTCAAGAAAAATCTCAAATAAACAACATAACCTTATGCCTAAGACAACTAGAAAAAAAAAAACTAAAGATTGTAGAAGAAAAAAAAAATCATAAATATCAGAGAAGAAATAAATGAAATAGAGACAAAGAAAACAATTGCAAACATCAATGAAACTAAAAGCTGGTTCTTTGAAAAAGATAAACAAAATTGATAAACTTTTAGACAGACTTGTCAAGAAAAAAGGGAGAGCACTCAAATCAATAAAATTAGAAATGAAAAACAAGAAGTTACAGCTGACTCTAGAGAAATACCAAGGATCAAAAGAGACTACTATGAATACCTGTATGCAAAAAAAAAAAAAAAAAAGAACAACCTGGAAGAAATGCACAAATTCCTAGAGAGGTACAGCTTCACTAGACTGAACCAGGAAGAAGTAGAAAATATGAACAGACAATCAAAAGCACTGAAATTGAAGCTGTGATTAAAAACCTCCCAACTAACAAAAGTCAAGGGCCTGACAGCTTCACAGGCAAATTTTATCAAACATTTAGAGAAAAGTTAACACCTATCCTTCTGAAACTGCTTCAAAATTTTCAGAGGAAGGAAAATTTCCAAACTCATTTTATGAGGCCACCATCACCCTTAAGCCAAAACCAGACAAAGATACAACAAACAAAGAAAATTAAAGTCCAATTACACCAATTAATATAGATGCAAAAATCCTCAACAAAATACTAGTAATCTACATACATTTAAAAGATCCTATGCCATGACCAATTGAGATTCATCCCACAGATGCAAGGATTTTTCAACATCTGCAAATCAAGCAATGTGATACACCACATCAACAAACTGAAGAATGAAAAAGATAAGACCATGTCAATAGATGCAGAAAAACTTTGGACAAAATTAACATCAATATACGATAAAAACTCTCCAGAAATTGGGAAAGGGCATAGAGGGTACATACTTCAATATAACAAATGCCATATACACCAAACTATCATCTTTCTTGCATCATATTCAATGGTGAAAAGCTGAAAGTATCCCCTCCAAGGTCAGGAACGTGACAAGGATGTCCACTGTCACCATTTTTATTCTATTTAGTTTTGGAAATCTTAGCTACAGCAATCAGAGAAGAAAAAGAAATAAAAGGAATCCAAATTGGAAAAGAAAAAAAAGCTAAACTGTCACTGTTTGTAGATGACCAGATACTCTACATAGAAGAGTCTAAACATACTACCAGAAAACTACTAGAACACATCTGTGAATTTGATAAAGTTGCAGGTAACAAAATTAATGCACAAAAATCTGTTGCATTTCTATAAGTAACAATGAAAGATCATAAAGAGAAATTCAAGAAAAAATTTCATTTACCATTGCAGCAAAAACAATAACATATCTATTAATAAACCTACCTAAGGATGCAAAGGAACTGTACTCTGAAAACTATAAGATGCTGATGAAAGAAATTGAAGAAAACATAAACAGAAAGAAAGATATACTATGTTCATGCATTGGAAGTATCAATATTGTCAGAATGACTATACTACCCAAGGCAATCTACAGATTCAATGTAAACCCTGTCAAATTACCAGCGACATTTTTCACAAAACTAGAACAAAAATTTCAAAATTTGTATAGAGAAACAAAGGAACACAAATTGCCAAAGCAATCTTGAAAAAGAAAAAAAATGAAGTTGGAGGAATCAGGCTTCCTGTATACAGACTATATTACAAAGCTACAATCATCAAACCAGTATGGTACTGGCACAAAAATGGAAATATACATTAATGGGACAGGAGAGAAATCCTAAAAATTAGCTCATGTGCTTATGGTCAATTAATTTATGACAAAGGAGGCAAGATTATACAATTTTGGAAAGACTGTCTATTCAACATATGGTGCTTGGAAAACTGGACAGCTACATGTAAAAGAAGAAATTAACTCCATACACAAAAAATAAGCTCAAAATGGATTAAACACCTAAATGTGCGACTGGACACTTTAAAACTCCTACAGGAATACATAGGCAGAACATGTTCTGATAGATATAACAGCAACATCTTTTTTGACCATCTCCCAGAATAACAGAAATAAAAAAAAATTAATAAATAAACAAATGGGACTATTAAAATTTTTTTCACAGCAATGAAAACAACAAACAAAACAAAAAGACAACCCACATATTGGGAGAAAATATATGCAAATTATATGATCAATAAGGGATTAGTCTCTCAAATTTACAAACAACCTTTGAGATTTAGGACTCCTTGATAGCTCAGTTGGTAAAGAATCTACCTGCAATGCAGGAGTTCAGTTCTGTCTCTCAGTCGTGTCTGACTCTTTGTGATCCCATGAACCACAGCATTCCAGGCCTCCCTGTCCATCACCAACTCCCTGAACCTACCCAAACCCTTGTCCATCGAGTTGATGATGCCATCCAGCCATCTCATCCTCTGTCATCCCCTTCTCCTCCTGCCCACAATCTTTCCCAGCATCAGGGTCTTTTCAAATGAGCCAGCTCTTCACATCAGGTGGCTAAAGTATTGGAGTTTCAGCTTCAACATCAGTCCTTCCAATGATTATTCACACCTGATCTCCTTTAGGATGGACTCATTGGATCTCCTTGCAGTCCAAGTGACTCTCAACAGTCTTCTCCAACACCACAGTTCAAAAGCATTAATTCTTTGGCACTCAGCTTTCTTTATAGTCCAGATCTCACATCCATACATGACCATTGGAAAAACCATAGCCTTGACTAGACAGACCTTTGTTGGCAAAGTAAAGTCTCTGCTTTTTAATATGCTGTCTAGGTTGGTCATAACTCTCCTTCCAAGGAGCAAGCGTCTTTTAATTTCATGGCTGCAGTCATCATCTGCAGTGATTTTGGAGCCCAGAGAAATAAAGTCAGCCACTGTTTCCCCATCTATCTGCCATGAAGTGATGGGACCAGGCGCTGGTACAATGACTGGGTTTGGAAGATCCATTGGAGAAGGAATAGGCTACTCACTCCAGTATTATTGGGTTTCCCTTGTAGCTCAGCTGGTAAAGAATCCGCCTGCAATTTGGGAGACCTGGGTTCAGTCCCTGGCTAAGGAAGATCCCCTGGAGAAGGGAAAGGCTACCCACTCCATTATTCTGGCCTGGAGAATTCCATGGACTGTATAGTCCATGGGGTTGCATAGAGTCAAACATGAATGAGCAACTTTCACTTTCACTTTGAGATTTAAGAGCATCAAAACAAACAACCCACTCAAATAATGGGCAGAAGACCTGAACAGACGTTTCCCCCAAAGAGGACATGCAGATGGCAAATAAGTACATGAAAAGATGCTCACCATCACTAGTTATTAGAGAAATGCAAAATCAAAACTACAATGCAATATCACCTCACACCAGTCTGAATGGCTATCGTAAAAATTCTACAAACAACAAGTGCTGGAGAAGGTGAGAAGAGAAGAGAACCCTCCTACACTGTAGGTGGGATTGTAAGTTTGTATAGCCATTATGGAGAACAATATGGTAGTTATCTGAAAAACTAAAAATATAGCTACCATATGACCCTGCAATCCCATTCCTTGGCATTTATTTGGAGAAAAACATGATCCAAAAGGGCACATGCACCACAATATTTATTGCAGCAGTATTTGCAATAGTCAAGACACTGAAGCAACCTAAATGTCCATTGATAGAGGAATAGATAAAGAAATGTGGTACATATATACAATGGAATATTACTCAGTCATTAAAAAGAATTAAATAATGCCATTTTAAGCAACATGGGTGAACCTAGCTCTCTAGGCTCATAAGTGAAGTTAGTCAGACAAAGAATGAGAAATATCGTATGACATCCCTTATATGTGAAATCTGAAAAGAAAGGATACAAATGAATCTGTTTCTGTTTTTGTTACATATTTTTTGCTTTATTTTTAAGAGTTTACATATAAATATAACCTACAGTGTATTTCTTTCTCTGTGTGACTTATTTCACTAAGCATAATAACCTCCAGGTCCATCCATGTTGTTGTAAATAGCAAAATTTCATTTTTTTATGGCTGCAGTATCCCACTGTATGGAATACACCACCTTTTCTTTATCCATTCATCTGTTGATGGATACAGGCCATTTACACATCTTGGCTATTGTAAATAATGCAGCTATGAACACTCTAGTGTATGCATGTTTTTGAATTAGTGTTTTCATTTTCTTCAGATATATGCCAAGTAGATATATGCCAAGTAGTGGATCATATGGTAAATCTGTTTTTAATTTTTTGAGGAAACTTTGTACTTCTTTCCACCATGTGCAAACACATTTACATTCCCATACACAGTGTTCAAGAGTTTCATTTTCTCTGTATCCTGACCATTTGCTAATTATGGTCTTTTTGATGATAGCCATTCTGACATATGAGATGATACATCACTGTGGCTTTGATTTGTGTTTCTCTGGTGATTAGTGGTGTTGGGCATCTTTTTATGCGTCTGTTAGTCATCTGTATATCTAAACAAGATATCTATCCAAGTCTTCTCATTTTTAATTGTTTTTTTTTGTATTGACTTGCATGAGCTATTTATATACTTTGAATATTAACACTTTATCAGTAATATCATTTGCAAATACTTTTCCCACTCAGTAAGTATTATGGATGATTTCCTTTTTTTGTGAAAAATCTTTTAAGTTTAATTAGAGCACATTTATTTCATTTTGCTTTTGTTACTTTTGCCTTAAGAGACAGATCAAAGTATAATCCTCCAATTTATGTTAGAGAGCTCGTGAGCAAGGACAAGACTCAGTGGGTTCTGGGACTGATGCTTAACTATTCATGTGTGAGACTGGTCCTGAGGTTAGTGACTGCCCACTGGTGGGTAGAGTCAGGAACCAGGGTGTCCTGGTACTGGTACCTGCCTACTGGTGGGTACTGATGGGTCCTGGTGTCTGAGGTTGCAGGCTCTGTTGTCTACAGCCTAGTGTCTGTACAGTGGAGTGTAGGGTGAGTTCCCAGGTCCTCTGGGGGCAGGATGTGTCTTCAGTGGTTGTAGGCTCAAGAGATCTTAAGGCAGCCTTCCTGTTGGTTGGTGGGGCTGTGTACCCACCCAACTAGTTGCTTGATTTGAAGTGCCCCAGTACCAGTGCCTACAGGCTGGTCAGTAGAGGGAGAGCTGAACTGCAAAGTTAATGAGCTAGAGGGAAGATTCCAAAATGGTGCTTGCCAGAAGCAGTGTTGAAGGGGTAGGATAAGCTACCAAAATTGGCTGCTGACAATTTCTAGTCCCCAGGATGAGTTTTAGTTCCCTCCCACTTCTGTGGATTCTCCAAGATCAGCAGGCTCCCTTCAAATCACTCTTCTGGCCTGGTTCACAGAATATCTGATATTTTCTGTGTGCATTTAAGAGTGGAGTCTCAGAGACGAGATGGCAGGATAGTAGGTGGACACAGAATACATCTATGTGCACGTATGCATCAAGAATATATCTTCAGATGTAGAGGATCTTGCAGAGAACCAGTAGAGTGCTAAAAAGAGTCCCTGACCACCAGAAATGAATATATAGTTCCATACAAAACTCGGTAGGATGATGAAAGAAAGGTTAAAAGAGGAGGAGAGAGAGGAGAAATGGATCTGCACCCAGAGTGGGGGGATGGGTGGAGGAGAGCTGAAGCAGTGATGACATCTTTTCATTGGGGGCAATCAGTTGGGACGGAGGGAAAGCATTTGAGGCTGTTGGAGAGTGAAGCAGCTGATATATGCAAAGTCAGGAGGGGTGGCCGTGAGGAGATACACCTTGTCCAAGGTAAGAAGCAGTGGCTGTGCTTTGCTGGAGCAGCTGTGAAGAGATACCACACGTCCAAATAAGAGAAACTCAAGTAAGACGGTAGGTGTTGCAAGAGGACATTAGAGGGCAGACACACTGAAACTATAATTACAGAAAACTAGCCAATCTGATCACATGGACCACAGCCTTGTCTAACTCAATGAAACTAAGCCATGCCGAGTGGGGCCACCCAAGACAGATGGGTCATGGTGGAGAGGTCTGAGAGAATGTGGTCCACTGGAGAAGGGCATGGCAAACCACTTCAGTATTCTTGCCTTGAGAACCCCATGAACAGTATGAAAAGGCAAAAAGATAGGACACTGAAAGAGGAACTCCCCAGGTCGGTGGGTCCCCAATATGCTACTGGAGATCAGTGGAGAAATAACTCCAGAAAGAATGATGGGATGGAGCCAAAGCAAAAACTATACCCAGCTGTGGATGTGATTGATGATAGAAGAAAGGTCCGATACTGTAAGGAGCAATATTGCATAGGAACCTGGAATGTTAGGTCCATGAATCAAGGCAAATTGGAAGTGGTCAAACAGGAGATGGCAAGAGTGAACGTCGACATTCTAGGAATCAGCGAACTAAGAGGGACTGGAATGGGTGAATTTAACTCAGATGACCATTATATCTATTACTGTGGGCAGGGATCCCTTAGAACAAATGGAGTAGCCATCATGGTCAACAAAAGAGTCCAAAATGCACTACTTGAATGCAATCTCAAAAATGACAGAATGATCTCTGTTCATTTCCAAGGCAAACCATTCAATATCACGGTAATCCAAGTCTATGCCCTGACCAGTAATGCTGAAGAAGCTGAAATTGAACGGTTCTATGAAGACCTACAAGACCTTTTAGAACTAACACCCAAAAAGGGTGTCCTTTTCAAAATAGGGGACTGGAATGCAAAAGTAGGAAGTCAGGAAACATCTGGAGTAACAGGCAAATTTGGCCTTGGAGTACAGAATGAAGCAGGGCAAAGGCTAATAGAGTTTTGCCAAGAGAACGCACTGGTCATAGCAAACACTCTCTTCCAACAACACAAGAGAAGACTCTACACATGGACATCACCAGATGGTCAACACCAAAATCAGATTGATTATATTCTTGGCAGTCAAAGATGGAGAAGCTCTATACAGTCAGCAAAAACAAGACCAGGAGCACACTGTGGCTCAGATCATGAACTCCTTCTTGCTAAACAGACTTAAATTGAACAAAGTGGGGAAATCCACTAGACCATTCAGCAATGACCTAAATCAAATCTCTTATGATTATACAGTGGAAGTGAGAAATAGATTCAAGGAACTAGATCTGATAGACAGAGTGTCTGAGGAACTATGGATGGAGGTTTGTGACATTCTACAGGAGACAGGAATTAAGACCATCCCCACTAGAACATTCAGGTATGACCTAGATCAAATGCCTTATGAGTATACAGTGGAAGTGACAAATAGATTTAAAGGACTAGACCTGATACACAGAGTGCCTGATGAACTATGGACAGAGGTTCATGACACTGTACAGGAGACAGGGATCAAGAAAATCCCCATGGAAAAGAAATGCAAAAAAGCAAAATGGCTGTCTGAGGAGGCCTTACAGATAGCTGGGAAGAGAAGAGAAGCGAAAAGCAAAGGAGAAAAGGAAAGATATTCTCATCTGAATGCAGAGTTCCAAAGAATAGCAAGGAGAGATAAGAAAGCCTTCCTCAGCGATCAGTGCAAACAAATAGAGGAAAACAACAGATTCGGAAAGACTAGAGACTTCGTCAAGAAAATTAGAGATACCAAAGGAACATTTCATGCAAAGATAGGCTCAATAAAGGACAGAAATGGTATGGACCTAACAGAAGCAGAAGATATTAAGAAGAAGTGGCAAGAATACACAGAAGAACTATACAAAAAAGATCTTCACGACCCAGATAATCACGATGGTGTGATCACTCACCTAGAGCCAGACATCCTGGAATGTGAAGTCAAGTGGGCCTTAGAAAGCATCACTATGAACAAAGCTAGTGGAGGTGATGGAATTCCAGTTGAGCTATTTCAAAGCCTCAAAGTGATGCTGTGAAAGTGCCGCACTCGATATGCCAGCAAATTTGGAAAACTCAGCAGTGGCCACAGGACTGGAAAAGCTCAGTTTTCGTTCTGATCCCAAAGAAAGGCAATGCCAAAGAATGCTCAAACTACCGCACAATTGCACTCATCTCACATGCTAGTAAAGTAATGCTCAAAATTCTCCAAGCCAGGCTTCAGCAACACGTGAACCATGAACTTCCAGATGTTCAAGCTGGTTTTAGAAAAGGGAGAGGAACCAGAGATCAAATTGCCAATATCTGCTGGTTCATCGAAAAAGCAAGAGAGTTCCAGAAAAATATCTATTTCTGCTTTATTGACTATGCCAAAACCTTTGACTGTGTGGATCACAATAAACTGTGGAAAATTCTGAAAGAGGTGGGAATACCAGACCGTCTGACCTGTCTCTTGAGAAACCTGTATGCAGGTCAGGAAGCAACAGTTAGAACTGGACATGGAACAACAGACTGGTTCCAAATAGGAAAAAGAGTACGTCAAGGCTGTATATTGTCACCCTGCTTATTTAACTTATATGCAGAGTACATCATGAGAAACGCTGGGCTGGAAGAAACACAAGCTGGAATCAAGATTGCCGAGAGAAATATCAATAACCTCAGATATGCGGATGACACCACCCTTATGGCAGAAAGTGAAGAAGAACTAAAGAGCCTCTTGATGAAGGTGAAGAAGGAGAGTGAAAAAGTTGGCTTAAAGCTCAACGTTCATAAAACTAAGATCATGGCATCTGGTCCCATCACTCCATGGGAAATAGATGGGGAAACAGTGGAAACAGTGTTAGACTTTACTTTTTTGGGCTCCAGAATCACTGCTGATGGTGACTGCAGCCATGAAATTAAAAGACGCTTACTCCTTGGAAGGAAGGTTATGGCAAACCTAGATAGTATGTTTAAAAGCAGAGACATTACTTTGCCAACAAAAGTCCGTCTAGTCAAGGCTATGGTTTTTCCAGTGGTCATGTATGGATGTGAGAGTTGGACGGTGAAGAAAGCTGAGCGCCGCAGAATTGATGCTTTTGAACTGTGGTGTTGGAGAAGACTCTTGAGAGTCCCTTGGACTGCAAGGAGATCCAATCAATCCATCCTAAAAGAGATCAATCCTGGGTGTTCATTGGAAGGTCTGATGTTGAAGCTGAAGCTCAAATACTTTGGCCACCTCATGCGAAGGGTTGACTCATTGGAAAAGACCCTAATGCTGGGTAGGATTGGGGGCCGGAGGAGAAGGGGACGACAGAGGATGAGATAGTTGGATGGCATCACCGACTCGATGAACATGGGTTTGGGTAGACTCCAGGAGTTGGTGATGGACAGAGAGGCCTGGCGTGCTGCAATTCATGGGGTCGCAGAGAGTCGGACACAACTGAGCGACTGAACTGAACTGAACTGAACATGGAAAAGAAATACAAAAAAGCAAAATGAATGCCTGAGGAGGCCTTACAAATAGTTGTGAAAGGAAGACAAGTGAATAGCAAAGGAGAACAGGAAAAATATTCCCATCTCAATGCAGAGTTTCAACGAATAGCAAGGAGAGATAAGAAAGTCTTCCTCAGGGATCAATGCAAAGAAATAGGGGAAAACCACAGAATGGGAAATACTAGATATCTCTTCAAGAAAATTAGAGATACCAAGGGAGAATTTCATGCAAAGATAGGCTCCATAAAGGACAGAAATAGTATGGACCTAACAGAAGCAGAAGATATTAAGAACAGGTGGCAAGAATAAACAGAAGAACTGTACAAAAAAAGATCTTAACAACCCAGATAATCAAGATGATGTGATCACTCACCTAGAGCCAGACATCCTGGAATGTGAAGTTCACTGGGCCTTACAAAGTGTCACTATGAACAAAGCTAGTGGAGGTGATGGAATTCCAGTTGAACTATTTCAAATCCTGAAAGACGATGCTGTGAAGGTACTGCACTCAATATGCCAGCAAATCTGGAAAACTCAGCAGTGGCCACAGGACTGGAAAAGGTCAGTTTTCATTCCAATCCCAAAGAAAGGCAATGCCAAAGAATGTCACATGTTTGCCCTCATCTCACATGCTAGTAAAATAATACTCAAAATTCTCCAAGTCAGGCTTTAGCAATACGTGAACTGTGAACTTCCAGATGTTCAGGCTGGTTTTAGAAAAGGCAGAGGAACCAGAAATCAAATTTCCAACATCCACTGGATCATCGAAAAAGCAAGAGAGTTCCAGAGAAACATCTATTTCTGCTTTATTGACTATGCCAAAACCTTTGACTGTGTGGATCACAATAAACTGTGGACAATTCTTAAAGAGATGGGGATACCAGACTGTCTGACCTGTCTCTTGAGAAACCTGTATGCAGGACAGGAAGCAACAGTTAGAACTGGACATGGAACAACAGACTGGTTCCAAATAGGAAAAGCAGTATGTCAAGGCTGTATATTGTCACCCTGCTTATTTAACTTATATGCAGAGTACATCAGGAGAAATGCTGGGTTGGAGGAAGCGCAAGCTGGAATCAAGACTGCCCGGAGAAATATCAATAACCTCAGATATGCAAATAACACCACCCTTATGGCAGAAAGCGAAAACCTAAAGAGCCTCTTGATGAAAGTGAAAGTGGAGAGTAAAAAAGTTGGCTTAAATCTCAACATTCAGAAAACTAAGATCATGTCATCTTGTCCCATCACTTCATGGGAAATATATGGGGAAACAGTGGAAACAATGTCCGACTTTATTTTGGGGGGCTCCAAAGTCACTGCAGATGTTGCCTTCAGCCATGAAATTAAAAGATGCTTACTCCTTGGAAGGAAAGTTATGACCAACTTAGATAGCATATTTAAAAGCAGAGACATTACTTTGCCAACAAAGGTCCATCTAGTCAAAGCTTTGGTTTTTCTGGTGGTCATGTATGGATGTGAGAGTCGGACGGTGAAGAAAGCTGAGCACCGAAGAATTGATGCTTTTTAATTGTGGTGTTGGAGAAGACTTTTTAGCGTCCCTTCAACTGCAAGGAGTTCGAACAAGTCCATCCTAAAGGAGATCAGGTGTGAATAATCATTGAAGGACTGATGTTGAAGCTGAAACTCCAATACCTTGTCCACCTCATGCCAAGAGTTGACTCATTGGAAAAGACTCTAATGCTGGGAAGGATTGGGGGCAGGAGGAGGAAGGGATGACAGATGATGAGATGGCTGGATGGCATCACCGACTCAATGGACATGGATTTGGGTAGACTCAGGGAGTTGATGATGGACAGGGAGGCCTGGCGTGCTGAGATTCATGGGGCCACAAAGAGTCGGACACGACTGAGCGACTCAACTGAACTGAACTGAACTGAATGGAGTTAGAACCACACAGACAACCTGTGCTGCAACCCCATGTACTCCAGAAAGACATAAGTCCAACAGAATGCACAGCTGCTGGGAGCTGGAGGGTGGGGATTGGAGAGGAATCCCAGGGCAAGGACTGTTGTTGACTGTGGGGAAATAACCCAAGGGGATGGTAGGAAGGAGATTCATGGTGGGGAATGCCTTCAGAGGAATGTTGGGCAGTCATGGAGGCAGGGTGCAATAAAGAAGGGCCAGCGAGGGAGCCCTTTTGAACACTAACTGCCAGAGGCTAGAAAAGAATTCTAAGAGCACTATATCTCCTGTTCCCATGGCAACTGGCTTCCCTGTGTATTTGGCACTACTGGGGTCCCTGAGTTCTGAGCAGCCATGCCACCTCCATGCTTGGTCCTCACTGGGGCAGAGATGCCAGAGGCTGGTAAAGAATCTTAAAGCACCATATCTCTTGCACACATAGCCACTGGCTTCCATGAACACTGGGTGACACCGGGGTCCAGGTGACCAAAGGAGCCACCTTGCCTACATTTCTGGTCCTCACTGGGACAAAGATTCCAAAGGCTAGAAAAGAATCCTAATAACATCATATCTCTTGCCCAAGGCTGACAGCTTCCCTGCACACCTGGCACCATCAGGGTCCACATGATCCAAGCATCTGCACCACCTCCAAGACCTATCCTCATCTGGCAGACCCAGATTTCCAGGGAAATCTCAGTCACAAACTGCTTTAGTTGACTCACATGCAGAAATGGGGATAAAACCACAACTGAGCTCCAGGGGCACAGTGACTAAGGTGACTAAGGAAGATAAAAAAAAAAAAAAAAACCTTTCCAACAGTTGTACAAATTGTAGATAAAATCCACACAATCAACTAGATAGACTCTGCATTTATGCAATATATAAACAGACAATGAATGTTTCCACAAAAGAACATGCTCTAACTCTGGCAGCTATGGACAATAGAAGCAAGAACACAAAGGAGTAGCGCCAGATTAGAGTCTGAGCTGTCCCTATAGCAGATCCAGAGACCAGCCCTCCCCGGTAATGGAGAATCCCCTAAGGAGGCAGAGGTGGGCTGTGGCTCACAGCTGGGAACAGGATGCTGATAGCTGAAACTCGAGAAAAATATTTATCATTGCTTTTATATATTGATTCATTCCATAATTGGTTCTGGATTTTTTTCTCTTTATTTTCCTCTGTTGCTGTGGTTATTATTATTATTATCTCTATTTAGGTTTTCAGGACATTTTAAAAATCACACTTTTAATATATTTTTATATATTTCTACTAATACTTTAGATTTTTGCAGGTCTGTGGATTTTTCTGTTATTGTTCTTGTTGTAGTTTTCTCTTTGAAAGTAAAAGTGAAAATGAAAGTTGCTCAGTCATGTCCAACTCTTTGCAAGCCCATGAACTATACAGTCCGTGGAATTCTCCACGCCAGAATACTGGAGTAGTTAGACTTTTCCTTTCTCCAGATCTTCCTAACCCAGGGATTGAACCCAGGTCTCCTTCATTGCAGGCGGATTCTTTACCAGCTGAGTCACAAGGGAATGCCAAGAATACTGGAGTGGGTAGACTATCCCTTCTCCAGAGGATCTACCTGTCCCAGGAAGATTTTCCCTATCCCACATTGCAGGCAGATTCTTTACCAACTGAGCTATCAGGGAAGCCATTGTTTTCTCTTTAATATATATTATTTTATATATTTCTATTTAATTGTTCTAGTTTTTTTTCTTTTTTCCACCATTTTAATTTGTTTTCTTTTCCTTGCTCGTTCCTGTTTGCACTCTGCTTTCGTCTTGTATTTGTGTGTGTGTGTTTTATCTCATTTTGTTTTTAATTAGCTAATATAATTATTGATTACCTTTGTTCACCAGGTCACTCTCATGTGCTTTGTATTCTTTGATTTGTTTTGGTTTCATTTGTGTGTGTATCTGTGTGTAAGTGTTCTTTTCATGTTGTTTCTACTTGTCTGATTTTGCGTTTACCATTTGTCTGGAGTTCATTTTCTTTGTTTTGTTCCTTGTTTATTTATTTATTTTGCTTCTAGGAGGTTTTTGTTTGTTTGTTTGTTTTAATCTCATTCATTGCCATAACAAATGACTTGTGGGATCTCGGTTCCCTGTCCAGATTTCATGCCTGAGCTTCTGTGGTGAGAGCACTGGGTCATGAACACTAGACTGCCAGAGAATTCCTGACCCCAAGGAGTATTATTCAGTGAGAAATCCCATGAAGGATAATACTTATATTCAAGAACTGTCATCACCTAACTGCCTATAGCACCCAGTGCAGGATGCCTCACCCAAACAACAAGCAAAACAAGACCACAAACACAATCATCAGCAGACAGACTCCTAAATACACCCCAAAACAAACAAGCCTACATGGCCCTGCCCATCAGAGGGAAAAGCTTACCTCCTCCCAACAGAAAACAGGCAAAAGTCTCTCCCAACAAGAAGCCTATACAAATCACAGCACCAACCTCACACACCAGAGGCAGACACAAAAAGCAAAAGGAACTATGACTCTATAGCCTGGGGATAGGAGACCTCAAATGCAGTAAGTTAGACAAAATGAAAAAAAACAAAAAGCAGAAATACTGTGCAGATGAAGGAATAAGGTAAAAATCCAGAAGATCAAATAAACAATGAGGAAATAGGCAAACTACCTAAAAATGATTCAGAGTAATAATAGTAAAGATGATCCAAAATCTTCAAATTAGAATGGAGAAAATGCAAGCATCATTTAACACATTTAGTAAGAACCTAAAGAAATAAAGAATAAACAATAGTGACAACACCATTACTGGAATTAAAAATACTCTAGACGGACTCAATAGTAAAATAACTGAGGAGGAAGATCAAGTAAGTGAGGTGGAAGGCAGAATGGTGGAAATAACTGCTGAAGAGAAGAATAAAGAAAAAAAATATTTCAATAGTAATCAAAAGCAGTCTCAGAGACCACTGGGGCAATATTAAACACAACAGTATTTGAATTATAGGAGTTTCAGAAGAAGAGGAAAAGAAAGTGTCTGAGAAAATTTTTGAGATATTATAGTTGAAAACTTCCTTAACATGGGAAAGGAAATAAGCAAGTCCAAGAACAGAGAATCCTATGCAGGATGAACCCAAGGAGAAACACACTGAGACACATATTAATCAAACTAACAAAAACTAAACACAAAGAAAAAAAAATATCAAAAGCAGAAAGGAAAAAGAAAAAGTAACGTACAAGGGAAACCCCACAAAATTAACTGCTGATTTTTCAGAAGAAACTCAGTAGGCCAGAAGTTAATGGCCGGATATATTTAAAGCAAGGAAAGGGAAAAACTACAATCAAAACTGCTCTACCCAGCAAGGATCTCATTCAAAATTGATGGAGAAATCAAAAGCTTAACAGATGAGCCAAAAGTAAGAGAATTTGACACCACAAAACAACCAGTACAACTCATGCTAAAAAAAAACCTTCCATAAGAAGGAAATAAAAACAAAGGAAAAGGCCTAAAAAAAAAAAAAATCCAATGCAATACAGAAAATGCCAGTAGGAACATATATAACAATTACTCTAAGTGTAAATGGAATACCGGTTCCAACCAAAAGATGCAGACTGGCTGAATGGATACAAACACAAGACTCATATATATACTACTAGATACCCACTTCAGATCTAGAGACACATTCCAAGTGAAAATGAGAGGATGGAAAAAAAATTCAATGACAACAGAAATCAAAGAAAGCCAGAGTAACAGTTATCATATCAGAAAAAAATAGACTTTAAAATAAAGAATATTGCAAGAGATAAGGAAGGACACTACATAATGATCAAGGGATCTATCCAAGAAGATGACATAACAAAGGTAAATATTTTTGCACCCAACATGGAAGCATCTCATACATAAGGCAAACACTAAGAGACATCAAAGGGGAAATTGAGAGTAACACAATAATAGTAGGGGACTTTAACACTGCATTTACACCAATGAACAGATTATTCAGACAGAAAATAAGGCCATGTCTTAAATAACATCTTAGACCTGATGGACCTAATTGATATCTTTAGGACATACCATCCAAATGCAGAATACATTTTCTTCTCAAATGCACAGAGAACATTTTCCAGGATGTCTTATATCTTGGGTCACAAATCAAGTTTCAGTAAATTTAAGAAAATTAAAATCAATTCAAGTATATTTTCTGACTACAACATTATGATAATATATATATATATATATATATATAAATTACAAGGAAAAAAAAACATGAAAACCCCAAACACATGGAGGTTAAACAATGTTCTAAATAACCAACTGGTAACTGAATAAATAAAAGACAAAACCAAAAAAAAATACTTAGAAATAAATGACAATATTAATACAAAGTTTCAAAACCTACGTGATGCAGCAAAAGCAGTTCTAAGAAGTAAGGTTATATCAATAAAATCCTAATTCAAGAAACAAGGAAAACATCAAATAGGCAAACTAACCTTGTAACTAAAGCAATTGGAAAAAGAACAGCAATTCCCTTGAGAAGAGAAAATGGGCACGTTATCTTTGACAAAGGAGACAAGAATATATAATGAAGAGAAGAGAGTTATTTAATAACTGGTGCTGGGAAAACTAGACAGCTACATGTGAAAGAATGGAATTAGAACACTTCTCAACACTGTACACAAAAGTAAGCTCAAATGGATGAAAGACCTAAAGTAAGACCAGAAACTGTAAATGTCTTAGAGAAAAACATGGACCGAACACTATTTGACAAAAATCATGGCGAGATCCTGTTTAACTTTATAATATTGTATTTGTTTTGCCATATATTGACATGAATCCACCATGGGTGTACATGTTTTCCTCTTCCAGAACCCCTCTCCCACTTCCCTCTCCATCCCATCCCTCTGGATCATCCCGGTGCACCAGCCCCAAGCACCCTGTATCATGCATCAAACCTGGATTGGCGATTCGTTTCACATATGATAATTTACATGCTTCAATGTCATTCTCCCATATCATCCCACCCTCGCCCTCTCCCATAGAGTCTATAATTCTGTTCTATTTATCTGTGTCTCTTTTGATGTCTCTCATACAGGGTTATCTTTACAGATTAACTGAATACTGTATATATGTGTTAGTATACTGTATTGGTGTTTTTCTTTCTGGTTTACCTCACTCTGTATAATAGGCTCCAGTTTCATCCACCTCATTGGAACTGATTCAAATGTATTCTTTTTAATGGCTGAGTAATATTCCATTGTGTATATGTGCCACAGCTTCCTTATCCATTCATCTGCTGATGGGCATCTAGGTTGCTTCCATGTCATGGCTATTATAAGCAGTGCTGTGATGAACATTGGGGTACACGTGTCTCTTTCAATTCTGGTTTCCTCAGTGTGTATGTAAGCTTTAAAATCAGTCAATTGATTTTCATATACAAATAAGGCATTCTCATAGTTGTAAGACTTCATACAATAATGGTGCACATTAAACTTCTAGAAAGATGTTACTTGAAAACATGTTGTAACCAAGAAAGGGATGAAACACAATTGAGTGACCAATAATGACCCAGAATTTTTTAAATGGCTAGCTTTGGGGAGTAAAACCAGTAAAACTTAGAATGGTTTGAATAGCAATTTTAAATTATGGATAGATATAAAGCATGTTCAAATATAAATGATTTTTCTTAAAAGTTAAAAAATAATTAAACTTGCATAAGATTGAAATCAATTCATATGACTATGAACCAAAAGTAGGAAACCAAGTACTTGCTATATTATTAGATCCTCTGCATCTACTCCTATCTTTATATCCACCTTCTGGACTCTCAATTAGTAATAATACATGAACTAATTGATTCCCATTTGTTTTCAGTAATTTAAATTGGATATCTATCTATTCTGTGCAACAACAAGTAATTTTACTGGGATCTACAAATAGAAGCTTTAAATATTAGCATGCTATATTTTTCAGCTCAGAGTGTAAAATGCTAAAAAAGAGAATTAGATTTGATCATAATGAATACCTTGAGAACAAGTTTATTCATACAGTGCTAGTTGGAATACAAATCTCTAGGCTTTTTTGAAAACCAATTTGGAAATATTTAGTCATATATTTATTTCACCCAGCCATCTCACTGCAATTCAGCCTAAAATAAATCAAACTAAATGAACAAAACAGTATATAAGAATGCATGTACTAACATATTTATTGCAGTATTGCTTTTACTTATTAAAAGGGATAAAACTAAACTTCCAAAAACAAATTGTGGTGAGGCCAAATAATGGAATATTATATAACTATGAAACACTTTGATTGAGAACAGAAACTAACTTAGAAGAATGTTCATAGTATTCTATTATAATAATTTTAAAAGTTGCAAATAGAGTAAGAGATGCAGGCTGGAACCCTGGGTTGGGAAGAGCCCTTGGAGAAGGAAATGACAACCCACTCTAGTATTCTTGCCTGGAGAGTCCCATAGCCAGAAGAGCCTGGTGGGCTACAGTCCATGGGGTTGCAAAGAGTCAGACACAACTGAAGCGACTTAGCATGAATTCATGCATGCATACATTCACATATACTAAGATCATATTTTGTATTAAAAAACAAACACAATTTAAAATGAGACTATATTTTATTTAGCCAACAAACAGTTGTAATTTCCTGCAGCATGACTCCATGGCCTATTTTTAAATTAATTTGTACTGGAATATAGTTGATTTACAATGTTGTATTAGTTCCTGCTGTACAACAAAGTAAATTAGCCATACATATACAAGTATCCAATCTCTTATAGAATCCATTCTCATATAACTCATTATATAGCACAAAATAGAGTTTCCTGTGCTATACAGTGGGTTCTTATTAGCTACGTTTTATATGTAGTTTCAAGACATACTTTTGCAAGTGGGGGAGAAAAAGATCTGAAAAGTAAATTTCTCACATGAACTTTATCTCAGTATTTCTCCTATACATTGCAATTCCATATGTTGTATTGGTAAAATTGATAGATTCAATGTAGAGAGGTCAGAATCCACAAGCTAATCTCTAAAGAGATAAATAAAACATTTATGTAATATATAGAAAGTATATCTTAAGAAAATTGAAAATTACATGTGATGTTTTAATGCAAAATAGAATATGTGGCATCTCTGTTTTCACCTAAAACAGAAGTGTCAATTCTAATTGTTAACATTTCACTGGTCCCTAGGGAAAACCTTAAGCGTTACCTTTAATTATTTCATTTCATTGAATAAGATATACATGTATAACTCAGGGAAGAAAAAAGTTAGTTTTTGGAGACAAGTTTTACTCTGTCTTAAGATACTAAAATTAGATTAGGAAAATAACATAATTGAGTATCATGAAGTTTTCATGTATAAAAGAGACTAAATTAAAATGAAATATAATAAGTGATAATAATTTGGTCTACTGAATTATCAGATTACTTAATAGTACACAATGTTAAAAATGAAATAGCTTTGGATGGCATCACTGACTCAATGAGCATGAGTTTGAGTAAGCTTCTGGAGCTGATGAAGGACAGAGAAGCCTGGTATGCTGCAGTCCATGGGGTTGCAAAGAGTCAAACATGACTGAGTGACTGAAAAACAACAGCAGTTCTTTCTTTATAACCAACTTTTATGTCTACAATAAATTATTGTGTGAGCAAGTCACTTCAGTCACTCAGTTGTGTCCAAATCTGCATCTCCATGGATTGCAGCATGCCAGGCTTCCCTGTCCATCACCAACTCCCAGAGCTTGCTTAAATTCACGTCCATTAAGTCAGTGATGCCACCAACCATCTCATCCTTTGTCATCCTCTTCTCCTCCCAGCTTTAATCTTTCCCAACAGCAGGGTTTTTTTTCAATGAGTCATTTCTTCTCATTAGGTGGCCAAAGTATTGCGGTTTCAGCTTCAACATCAGTCCTTCCAAGGAGTATGCAGGGCTGATTTCCTTTAGGATTTACTGGCTGTATCCCCTTGCAGTCCAAGGGGCTCTCAAGAGTCTTCTCCAACACCACAATTCAAAAGCATCAAATCTTTGGTGCTCAGCTTTCTTTATGGTCCAACACTCACATCCATACATGACTACTGAAAAAAACATAGCCTTGACTAGACAGACCTTTGTTGGCAAAGTAATATCTCTGCTTTTTAATATGCTGTCTATGTTGGTCATAACTTTTCTTCCAAGGAGCAAGCATCTTTTAATTTCATGGCTGCAGTCACCATCTGCAGTGATTTTGGAGACCAAGAAAATAAAGTCTGTCACTGTTTCCATTGTTTCTCCATATATTTACCATGAAGTGATGGGACTGGATGCCATCATCTTAGTTTTCTGAATGCTGATTTTTAAGCCAGCAATTGTATTCTCTTCTTTCATTTTTATCAAGAGGCTCTTTAGTTCCTCTTCACATTCTGCCATAAAGGTGGTGTCATCTGTGTATACAGGGTTTTTGATACTTCTCCTGGCAAACTTGATTCCAGCTTGTAACTCATTCAACCCAGCATTTTGCATGATGTACTATGCATATAAGTTAAATAAACAGGGTGACAGGATACAGCCTTGACGTACTCCTTTCCAATTTGGAACCAGTCTGTTGTCCCATGTCCAGTTCTAACTGTTGCTTCTTGACCTGCATACAGATTTTCCAGGAAACAGGTCAGGTGGTCTGCTATTTCCATCTTTTGAAGAATTTTCCACCGTTTGTTGTGATCCACACAATCAAAAACTTTGGCATAGTCAATAAGGCAGAAGTAGATTTTTTCTTTATTTCTGGATTTTCCTTACTTTTCCGATGATCCAACAGATGTTGGCAATTTGATCTCTGGTTCCTCTGCCTTTTCTAAATCCAGAGTGAACATCTGTAAGTTCTCTGTTCACATACTGTTGAAGCTCACTTGGAGAATTCTGAATATTGCTTTGCTAACGTGTGATATGAGTCCGACTGTGTGGTAGCTTGATCATTCTTTGCAATTGCCTTTCTTTGGGATTGGAATGAAAACTGACCTTTTCCAGGCCTGTGACCACTGCTGAGTTTTCCAAACTTGCTGGCATATTGAGTGCAGCATTTAGATAGCATCATCTTTTAGTATTTGAAATCATTCTATCACCTGCACTAGCTTTGTTCATAGTGATGCTTCCCAAGGCTCACTTGACTTCACCTAAGGCCTTTCTGAAATTGTTATACAGATTGCAAACCCAAAGCCTGAGAAAATGTATAATGGTCACAAAGTGGTATAGCACAAGATTGTGGACAAAAGTTCCCAGGAGTAAAATTATTACTGAGTCCAAGCTCACTCTGCTCTCTGCACAACAGGCCAATGAATCTGTGAGACAAGACATTGAAGCAAGGAAGAGACTTTAGTTGGGGAGCCAGCATGCTAGGAAGATGACAGTCTAGGGCCTCAAAATAATCATCTTGTTGGGATCTGGATGCCATATTCTTTTCTAGAGTCAGGGAGAAAGAAGCAACGAAGAACTAAAATAAAAATGCAGAATTGAGAGGGAGAGACAGTGGTTAAGTAAAGTGAAAGTGTCGTCAGTCTTGCAAAACATCTCCAATGAAATGGCCAGCCTTTGGAAAGGGTGTTAATCACTTCTATTCACAGGTGAGCAGGGACAAACTATCTCTCCATGATCTAAACAAAATGACTTTAGTTTACAGTCAAGCAGAGGGGCAGGATCCTCCACACAAGCCCTTAAGTATGATTATAATAACAAAAGCAATGAAAAGCAAGTCTACGAAACAGTTTCCAAAATGGAGTTGGAATTGGCTTCCTCCCTGCCACAGAATGACCGGAATTCAAGAATTAGTTTCTTATATGAACTAGCAGGAAGGTGAAGATACAGGTTAATTTTATTTGTTGCTACACTGAGTACACATTTTTCAATTAATAAGACTAATCACTTGAAATAGTACCACAGTATAATATGGAACTGTTAGATAGTTAGAATAGGAAAAAGGAGTCCAAAATGGCAGTAGCTAAAAGACAAAGAAAGGAAAACCCCATGAAAATGGAGCAAAAGGAAATCCAAGGACCAGAGTGCGAATCTCAGGTGAAACAATTAGCCCTCCAGGCTAGCCCAATTTACATGGGGCAGGCTCAGGGAAAGGAGACAAAACATATAAAAAGAGGAGCCAAGATTGAGGCTGGCCTCTTTCCTTTTGGGTCGGCCCGCCTTCACACCTCGAGGGTGTTCCACCCTTTGCTTGCAAATTAAACTGTGTTGTAACCGAGGTGTAACAATACTCCACCATTTCAAATCTTTGCCTCTGCAAGAAAGAACCAAGGAAATAACACACTCCTTTGACAGAACAAACAAAGATAAGCTCATAAAAATCAAAAGAATATAAGTAACAGGAAAAAAATTAGGGGAATAGAAAGCACAAAGTAAGACAGAAATAAATTCCAATATATCAGTTATAATAATAAATACAAATGAGCTAATGCTCCAGATACATAAAATATTTTAAAAAGTGTCTACTAAAAAAGATATCCAAGCAGCAACCTGCTCCCCAGGCTGCAGTCCTCATTTTGTCCCCAAATAAAACTTAACTCGCAGCTCTCAAGTTGTACCATCTTTTTTAGTCGAGTTCCTCGTGACTGGTTTCGGTTTTCTCAGGTGAGTGAGAAATTTATGGGAGTGGTGGAGGCCTAGTCCTCATACCCTGCATTGGTCCCAGAGGGAAACGCACTCATTAATTAAAATATTTGCTCGTCCAGGGCTCACACATAAGCACTGGCCATCAGAGACCTGAGCAGCCACAGTGGCCTTAGATTGCCAGAGACATAATCTGAGATATATAAGATGAACTGAAATGAGTCTGGGGTGACTCCTGGAAGAGTTAAGCTCACAAGCAGCACATGGGCCCATTACACAAGTTCACTAGTGATTTTTATCCCTGAAAAATTCAGATTAAAATGGGAAACAGAATCTCTCAAAAGCAGAGACAAAGGGGTATCAGAAAGCCAGCCTCTGACTAACACTCCAGCCAGATTCATACACATACATATGGGGCTCATACTTGCAACTACCTAGTTAATTGGAGAAATTATGCTAAAACAGATCTCAACCTAAAATGTCTAAACTGGGGTTCTTTGGATATTCCAAAGTTGGTATTTTTGCATGCAGAATTAGAAAAGGCTGGCCTTGCTTACTGTGACTGGTATCTAGAAGCTTCTAAAACAGGAAATGATAGAGTAACTTCACAGGAAACCAACAAGAGATTGCTTGAAACTATATCAGAACTAAAAAAGGATGCTAGTACTGACTCTGCCAGGTTGCAGGTCTAGTGGAACTGGGAAGTCATGTTTGGCATTTATGCCATTTGGCTTTTGATTTCTGGGCATCACCTTGCCTTTAGTTTCATTTGGAGTGTGACTCATGGCTGGTGAAGTTTTGCTTTGGTTTTGTTGGTTTCTTTGAGCTCACGAACATCTGATCCAAACTGCTTGAGCTAATATGGGAATTGCTCAGTCTAAGGTTCCACATTCTACCTGGGAACCCCTTGGGGAAAAAAAAGATATATATATAAATATATATATATATATATATATATATATATATATATATATATAGACTGGTCAGTCTATAGCTATGATCCAATGACAAGAATATTGACATAGGATAGGAAAATGGACTGAAGTTCCCTTATGTCCAGGACTTCCTCCTGTAATCAATAGCCTGGGTCTGACCAAACTAAGAACCCCTACTTCCCTAGAGAGACAATCCCTGATGGGACCAACCTGCCTTTGTTATCAAGGACCAGTTGAGCACTATCTGGCCTAAATTTTGGCTATAAAACTATGATTACAGAAAGATATGATTTTTGAAAATGTGGTCACAATATTCTTTAAACTCCAGAGAAAGCAAGAAGACAAAAAAAAATCTCTTTAAGAATCCTTACCCTAAGGCAATAACTCCTCCTATACCTTTAGAGCAGAGCTCTCTGGTTCACTTATCTAGACCATATCTAATTCTTGAAACCAAAAGAAAGAAAAGGGGGAACAAAATCTTTTAAAATATTTTTCCAACCATTGTTTACAACTAGTTAGTTTTTTTCTTGTTATATCTGATTCGTAACTAAGTTTGGAAAACAAAACTATAGGATCTCTTGTTGTGTCTATTTGGATATGTGTATGTCCCACTGTGTGCCTTTGCTTTTTACATAGTATTGCTGACTGCTGAGATCAGTTTGTAAATGAGCTCTAATCTAATTGGCCTTAAAAAAGAAGTAAGCACTTACAAATCAAATAATTCTAAGTACAAGAGAAATTAACCTAAATACATTTCAGATGCACATGAACTTGGAAATATTCAGTGTTAAATACCTGACATTAATGTTTGTTTGTTGATCTAACTAATGTAGACATGTCTAAGAGTAATTAACATTAAGCAGAATATTTTCATTACACCTAGGTTTAATATAAGTTAAATATTATTATATCTGTTACAATTTTGTCAACAAGGAAATTACATCGAGCGAAAAAACTTCTAAAAAACATAAATGAGATATAAGGCTTCAGATAAACTCTATTAAAAATAATTATACTTTAGGAATGTCTGTCTAAAATAGTCTCTCCAGATTGGGGTAACTTGAACTTCTAAGGGTTGTGCTAAACTAAGTGTTGGAAGTCTATTGAATAGCTAAGTCATTTCCCAATAAAATAAGATTTTGAAACATTTACTACTGAACATTAATTTCCTCTTAGAGAGAAAGTAAAGAGATTTGGGAGTAAAAACAAATGATGTTTGGTGCCATCCTAAAATGTTTTCTCTAAGAAAGCAAAGGTTTTGAAATTATCACTGGTATTTATGCTCATCAATCTATAAACTGCTAATATAAAAGTCAGCTCTTGGTTGCTCATGGGAAGTAGGAAGTGTGCTTTTGGCAAAGAAGGTACGAGAAATGGAATTACATTTTGTGAAGGGAAAAGGAAGTAAGCCTGACTTACAGGTGGCTTTTTAGGATGGAATAACACAGTAACAGGTACAGAAAGTGATAAGGTTTGTAGAAAGTGAACCACGAGGTAAGAGTTTTGTACATGGTTAGGACTAAGTTTAAACCAAAGTTAATTAAGTTTACCTTTTAAATAAAGTAAGCTGGTGCAAAAACTTGAATTTACTTTCTCTGTGTTAAGAGGGCATCTTTTCTTGAGATATTGAACTGCCTTTGATAATAGATTTAAGTCTCTTTATCTCTTAAATGATCTGTTCTGGAATCCTTTATTGTTACTTTGGCTATTGTTTCACAATGACCTATAATCCTATCTGACTGAGTGTTCTAAACCTTTTTTGATATTTGTTGGCAAAGCTTCCTAAAGCATTCTAATGAAGAACTTGGTTTCTAGCTAAATTTGGGATGCTTCAGAGGGCCCCTGAAACATCCCAAAGAGAGATATTACACTAATTAGGTTCATTTTGTATACAGAGTTATGTGAGAAGTATTGTCAAGTGAGTAATAAGTCTCAGGTTATATTGTATGGTAAATGTTACTAATAGAGATATCCTAGAAACTGTATGGAGTTTCTAAAATTCTGATATGTTTGGGTAAAGTGTTATCAGGCATAGTTCTGGTTACTATCTCAAAATATTGTCATAGCACCAACCAAGTTTTGCAAAAATGCTTCCATTTCAAGAAGATTTATAGAAAGGACTTTTGGATAGATACCAGTTTCTGAACTGTTTGAGGATTCCAATGGAAAACCTGATGACTTCACAAAGGTTAACAAAAGGGCTGAATGAACTGGTGGATATGCTTATAACGTTTATGGTTTCCATCTGAAAAAAAATACTGATTTGAATCTGTGTTTTCCAGATGCAAGAAAAAAAAAAAAAAAACTTCCCCTAAAACTAGTTATGACAGTAAATTGGTAAAACTATATTTTATGAACAAATTTAAATATTTATATTTTCTCTCTATCTGAGCCCTCCAGAGATTGGAAGCTTTTAGTTTCCTGTAACTTTATCAGATAAATTAGGAAGGTTATCACACTAACTGGTACAGAAATCTCAAGGAATTTTGGAGACATTGAGAAGGGAGATCTGTTAGGAAAAAAAGTCTGTGATAAGCCTTTGACGTGACTTTCCTAGCCCTGAAAGGTTTTCTTTTAAAAGTTCAATCTGAGACTCTATAAGTCTTAGCAAAGGAAAAGAAAATCTTTGATGATTTATGGTTATATGAATCATCAGGCCAAGTTTATGGAGACCAGACCTATATCACAAACAAGTTATAATTTGGTTATATTTGGTAAAAGTGACTTTAAAGAGAAAAAGATGTTTCAATGAATGTTAAATCCCATTTTGTTAATCCAAGTTTGTTTGTATCTACTAAGACTCCTTTCTTGGATAGTTCTTTGCTGTTAAGGTATATTAATGTAAAATTTAATTGAATTATTAAAGGGAACTGTGGCATTGTTTCTGAAGACTTTCTCAGTAATCTATCTTTGGACGAAGATCAGATGCCTCACGCATGACCTGTAACCAAGACTGGAAGAAGATATAATTTAAGGAACTGTCTCCAACCTGAATGGAAGGATCTTTTTATCAGGAACTCTTAACTAGCTCATGCCAAGTAAAATCGGGGGAAATTGACTCTTTGGTTAACTCCCACTTCCAAAGGCCCCTGAGCTGGACTGGTCTATAGAGAGGCCTGCTGACCTCAAACTCACCATAAAACAATGCTTGAACAGAGGAAACTGCACTACACTAGGACCAGAAGAAGATGACATCAGAAGTAGACAGCTTGCCCAAGATGCTAATCTGACTCATATGATCATTTATAATATTTTCTTGATTCCTTGGACCTATGTCTAGTAATCAAATGTTTTATATCATGGACACGATTCTATGCTAGCTTAAAACTCAATCCAATTGTTGGGTTGTGGCCAATTACCTGTGTCTAGTACTTCTGGCGGAGAAGGCAATGGCACCCCACTCCAGTACTCTTGCCTGGAAAATCCCATGGATGGAGGAGCCTGGTAGGCTATAGTCTATGGGATCGCTAAGAGTCTGACACGACTGAGCGACTTTACTTGCAGTTTTCCCTTTCATGCAGTGGAGAAGGAAATGGCAACCCACTCCAGTATTCTTGCCTGGAGAATCCCAGGGACGGCGGAGCCTGGTGGGCTGCCGTCTATGGGGTCGCACAGAGTTGGACACGACAGAAGTGACTTAGCAGCAGCAGAAGCAGTACTTCTGGGTTGCCTTGATGGATTTCTGTTCTCTAGGGCTCTGATTGGATACCCCCTAGGAAAATTATTTTAGATGAGTGTTCAGTCGTGTTCTATCTATTCATGATATTACTAGATGGGGTCCTCTCACCTGGCCAATTAATAATACCTGCTCCGATGCTGGCCATAGATTTAAGTTTTCTCTTAGGGTCATTCAAACTCAATCAGAAGGACGAGTTAAGTATCAATAAAAAAAAAATAACCTCTTGTCTATTAAAAGGAAAACTCCCACCATTATGGGGTGGATCTATATGGTTAACACCAGGCTATGCGTTTGGGTGAACTCTGGGAGTTGGTGATGGAGAGAGAGGCCTGGTGTGCTGCGATTCATGGGGTTGCAAAGAGTCAGACACGACTGAGCGACTGAACTGAACTGAATGGTCATTTAAATTTAAAAGCTCCTCTATGTTGGGAATGGTTAAATTATACTAAAAGTGATTAACCTGGTAATATTATGAGACAAGGCTGTTTGCTTTATGAACAATGCCTATTATTACCCTTAGAGAGACTGACTGGTATGGAACTCAGTGAATTTGTGGCACTAACTAATGGCTGTGACATCTACAGGGATGGATATGGAGGTGTAGCCTGGGACTCCCATGAATTTAAGGTCATACATGTCAGCAAATTAGAGGTAACCTTAACCAAACTACCATTGGTATGACCCTAATGGGTCAAATATCTGTATTCTACTGGTATGACCACTTAGCAGCTTTTTTGTGTGTGCCTTCATTGGGGTTGGAGGATGTGATTGGCCATATCAAAGCCTTAACAACTTTAATAAGCTCTAAATGATAGTAACTGGGCTATCAGCCTATTGAATTCTGAGATCTCTATGAAGAGAAAGGCAGTGCTACACAACTGCAAGGCCCTTGGCATCTTACAGCATCTCAGGGAGCTATCTGTGGTATAATTCAAAATGAATGCTGTATTTTCATCCCTGATAAATCCTTTAATGTAACACATTTGATGAACCACATGAAAAATCAGATTTCTGCTTTAAGTGACCCATTCCCTTGTCTTGACGCTCTTTTAAAAAACTGGTTTGGTATGGGAGGCTCATGGCTAAAATATTTACTTTTAATTCCACTAATGTTATTAACTATACTATTTGTATTTTGCTTGCTTCATAAGATTATTATTTCTTGTATTACCAAGTGTATGACTGAACCTCCAACGAAAATAATGATGACTAGACTTGAAGCAGTTGATTAAATGTATAGCTCGATATATGATCAACGATTGTAATAGTGTAACTCTAGATATGGTAAGATGCAATGAAAGGGAATACTTTCCTGGACCATAACTAGAAGACAGGTGTCCAGAGATCTCTGACTATTAAGAGCTAGTCCAGTAATAGCACATTGAGTGGCCTACCAGTAAAAACCTTCTTCAGAACCGGGAACAGGCCTCCCCAGCAATGTGGGACAAAATGGTCATGAAATGCTCCCCAAAGTATGGTAGGATTTATTAGCACAAGGGGGCTGTGTCAACGACCAATTGGCACTTACCAAGAGCATTGCCAATGACTGAACAACAAAGGCATTTGCCATCTGCCTCTATGGAGACTGAACACATGCTGCTATAGCTGTTGACCTTCAACAACACCTGAGGGAGTGAGGGAGTGAGGCACTCTGTCCTCCAGGGAATCGGGTGGGACAGGCCTTTAGATATTTGGATGTTTTTAGGAACAGATTTTATGATCTCAATCCTTGCATCTCCCCATATCTAGAGAAGCATTAAATCCCTTCATGGTGATATCAGATCCTCATGACTAACATAAAACCTTTTGTAAAATGAGTGCTTCATGGTATTGAACTCCCCCTTCACCAAAACATTATATATTGACCTTCCCCCACTGTCTTTTTGGAGAAGCCTCTCAGCTATCTGAGATGGTGCCTCCCGGACTGCAGTCCTCATTTTAGCCCAAATAAAACTTAACTCGCAACTCTCAAGTTGTTCATTTTTTTTTTTTTTTTTAGTCGATGAAAGTATACCAAAAATTCAGTTAAAACTTGTTTACAAACCCTATCTGTGCTGGAGAGCCTGTGTTTGCCTTCCAGATTTTTTTGTCTTCTGCGTGTCCCCTAACTTTAGCTGTGAATTGATTAAGTCATTTCCTCAGCTCTAAAAGGCATCCAAAGGAGCATGAATTCACTGATCAGAATTGTTATAGAAAACATAATTTGACATAGACTTTTTTGCATTGCAGGTAAATGTGGCATTTGGCCAAATTACTAGTATATTCTTCTATACTTGTAGTAATACTTCAAGATGGGTGAAAAAAGATTGTTATAGAAATAGAAGGACAAGTCACCCAATTTCTAAGAAAAAAGAAAAAGCAGTATGGTTAATGAGATTTGTTTTAACTGGCTGAGTTCAAGACACACAGAGAGCAAGAGTTAGCATATTGAAGGTTAGCCTCATTCTGCCACATGAAGTTTTGCTGATAATAGTTTTGAAATGAAGATATCTTGGCCAAAGGCCAGGGGGTTGGACTGTGCAAGTAAGAATTAACATAGCAGAGTAGATCTTTCAAAGAGCTATTTATATGGCTGTCTTTTCATTGTCATTTGGGAAACTGGCTGTTTGAAGTTTCCTCACACCAGTAAGGTTGTTTTGCCTGCATACAGCACTAAACATCTGCTTTAATTTTGGGGATTAGGAATTTTGTTTGTTGCCTCTGATAGTATCTCTACATGACCAACATCCATCAAAATCCTTTGTCGCTGTTGTTCAGTCATGTCCAACTCTCTGCGATCCCATGGAGTGCAGCACACCAGACTTCCCTGTCTTTCACTATCTCCCGGAGCTTACTCAAACTCATGTCCATTGAGTGGGTGATGCCATCCAACCATCTCATCCTCTACCATCCTTTTCGCCTCCTGCCTTCAATCTTTCCCACCATCAAGATCCTTTCTAATGAGTCGGCTCTTCGCATCAGGTGGCCAAAGTATTGGAGCTTCAGCTTCAGCATCAGTCCTTCCAGTGAATACTCAGGGTTGATTTCCTTTAGGATTGACTGGTTTGATCTTTTTGAAGTCCAAGGGACTCTTAAGAGTCTTCTCCATTGTTGTGCAAAAGCTTTTAAGTTTAATTAGGTCCCATTTGTTTATTTTTGCTTTTATTTCCAGTATTCTGGGAGGTGGGTCATAGAGGATCCTGCTGTGATTTATGTCGGAGATTGTTTTGCCTATGTTTTCCTCTAGGAGTTTGATAGTTTCTGATCTTATCTTTAGATTTTTAATCCATTTTGAGTTTATTTTTCTGTATGGTGTTAGAAAGTGTTCTAGTTTCATTCTTTTACAAGTGATTGACCAGTTTTCCCAGCACCACTTGTTAAAGAGATTGTCTTTTCTCCATTGTATATTCTTGCCTCCTTTGTCGAAGATAACGTGTCCATAGGTACGTGGAAGCAAGCTAGATGTCCATCAACAGACGAATGGATAAAAAAGCTGTGGTACATATGCACAATGAAATATTACTCAGCCGTTAAAAAATTACATTTGAATCAGTTCTAATGAGGTGGATGAAACTGGAGCCCATTATACAGAGTGAAGTAAACCAGAAGGAAAAACACCAATACAGTATACTAATGCCTATATATGAAATTTAGAAAGATGGTAACGAGAACCCTATATGTGAGACAGAAAAAAGAGAGACACAGGTGCATAGAACAGTTTTTTGGACTGTGTGGGGGAAGGTGAGGGTGGGACGATCTGAGTGAATAGCATTGAAACGTGTATATTATCATATGTGAAACAGAAGGCCAGTCCAGGTTCGATGCATGAGAGAAGTGCTCAGGGCTGGGGCAATGGGATGATCCAGAAGGATGGGATGGGGAGGGAGGTGGGTGGGGGATCCAGGAAGGGGAACACATGTAAACCCATGGCTGATTCATGTCAATGTATGGCAAAAACTATTACAATATTGTAAAGTAATTAGCCCCCAACTAAAATAAATAAATTTATAAAAAAAAAAAAAAAAAAAAAGAGTCTTCTCCAACATGACAATTCAAAAGCATCAATTCTTCAGGGCTCGGCCTTTGTTATGGCCCAACTCTCATATCCATACATGACTATTGGAAAAACCATAGCTTTGACTATACAGACCTTTGTGGGCCAAGTGGCGTCTCTGCTTTTTAATATTCTTTCTAGATTTGTCATAGCCTTTCTTCCAAGGAGCAAGCGTCTTTTAATTTCATGGCTGCAGTCACCATTTTCAGTGATTTTTGGAACCCAAGAAAATAAAGTCTTTCACTGTTTCCATTGTTTCTCCACGTATTTGCCATGAAGTGTTGGGATCGGATGGCATGATCTTAGGTTTTAGAATGTTAAGTTTTAAGCCAGCTTTTTCACTCTCTTCTTTTACTTTCATCAAGAGCCTTTTTTCATTTCATCAATATCACTAGGCAATGAATTTCTAAAGGGCTTCCCTGGCCAGGAATGTTGCACTTTTCTTTTCTTTTTTTTTTTTTTTGCTGCAGAAAATAACACACTCAAGTAGGCTCCCTCAGAGGAAGAAGAAAAGGTAAGAAGTATAAATATTTCCAGAATCTGAAAGATCTGTTCCTTACCCCTTGATGATCAATACAATACAGTATAGTCAGTCCTTGAATTATAATGTTTTGAACTACAATTTTTTGACTTTATTATATTGTGAAAGTGATACTCACTTAGTAGAAACGGTAGTTTGAACTTTGATCTTTTTCTGGGTTAGTGATATGTGGAATTGAGGTAGGAAATTATCAGGTAGTCAGTGTAGAGTTGAGGTTTTGGTTTCTTCTCCTAAAAATCCAATTCTAGCCTCCACCTATTTTGTCATGCAAGCATCTCACTCCAGTGTTCCAGTAATCTATAGTTGTACCTGCTGTTCCAGTTCCTTGGCATTCAGGGGAATGCTTTCCTGGCCCAGAGGCCATAAAACCCTCAAACTCATGACAGGACAATCAGTAACTGATATCCAACTCACCAATAAGGAAAACATCAGATGGGCCATTAACTTTAAAAATATACATCTCAGTCTTGAACAATGGACTGAGATCACGAGAAAAGGGCAGGGGACAGAGACTCAAAGACTTAGGAAAATCCAAGGACTGAAAAATCAAAGAAAGCCATAAAATTGACAACCAGGACATGTTGATTTTTAAACTGATTGGTCAGGGATTGCATACACTGGGATCCCTGGCCCAACCCACAAAGAACAGGTCAATATTGGTAAAAGATATAAAAACCGTTGTGATTCCCATGGTTTTGGGGAAACATTTTGGCCTCTCAGTATCTATGCTGAGAGTCTTGCACTTCTAGTCTCTGAAATAAAACTGCCTGTGTGAGTGGAGTTCATTCCTTGGCTTCATGGATGGGACTCGAATTTCTGTTTCTGTGTGACACTCTCTCATAACACTAGGTGATGGCAGCCAGCTGCAGCCCAAAATCAGCCCTCAATAACAGGGGCAAACTACTTATATGATCACAACCATTCTGTTTTTCACTTTTACTACAGTATTCAATATCTTACATAAGATATTTGACTCTTTATTATAAAATATGTGTTGTGCTAGATGATTTTGCCTAACTGTAGGCTAATGTAAATGTTCTGGGTATGTTTCAGCTGGTGGTGGTAGTTTAGTTGCTGAGTCATGTCCAGATCTTGCAACACCATGGACTGTAGCCTGCCAGGCTCCTCTGTCCACGGGATTCTCTAGGCAATAATACCCGAGTGAGTTGCCATTTCCTTCTATTATGTTGTGTAGGTTTTGCACGTGGAACGTCTTCTTGACATAATATTTTTAACTTATGATTCGTTTATTAGGATATAACCACTTCATGGATCACAGCCTTGTTGTGATGAAGGGTCTTGGGTAATTCAATGAAGCTGTGAGCCATCCCATGCTAAAATCATGACATCCAGTCCCATCACTTTGTGGCAAATAGGAGGGGGAAAAGTGGAAGCAGTGACAGATTTTGTTTTCTTGGGCTCTAAAATTACTGCAGATGGTGGCTGTAGCCTTGAAATTAAAGGGTGGTTGTTCCTTGGAAGGAAAGTTATGATAAACCTAGACAGTGTATTAAAAAAGCAGAGACATCACTTTGCTGATAAATGTCCATATAGTTAAAGCTATGGTTTTTCCACTAACCATGTACAGATGTGAGATTTGGACCATATTAAAGAAGGCTGAGCACCAAAGAATTGATGCTATAAGAATCTTGAACTGGGGAGACTGTTTGGTATTATCCATGTGGGCCCAGTGTAATTACAAAGGTCTTATAAATCAAAAAGAGAGGTGGAAACATTAGAGTTATTCCATCTATTTCTGCTTCTGAAGATGGAAGAAGACCATTAGTCAAGAAATACACGAAGATTCTAGGAACTTGGAAAGATAAGGAGCCAAATGATTCCTAGTGCCTCCAGAAGTAGTGCAAACTTGGTGACATCTTGATTTTAGCCCAGAGAGATCTGTTATGGACTTCCAACCTCTAGGATTGTAAGATAAATTTGTGTTGTTTTATGTCATGAAGTTTGTATACTGTGTTGTATAAATAAATGTATATTCATTCTAAAATTTAAAAATTGTAAATGAAAATAAACTAGAACACTCAAAACCATTTTGAAAAGGAAAACTTCGGGTAGAAGAACCACAATGATCAATTTTAAGCTCATTATAAACCCACAAAAAATAATATGATGTATGGTATTGATGAATAAACACATAGATAAACAAAACAGAATAGAGCCCTGAAAGGAATTTGTATAAATATGACCAATTGAGTTTGACAAAAGTACAAAGATAATTAAATGAAAAAGGGACTTTATCAACAAAAAAATTTGGATCAATTGAACTTTCATTTGGAAAACAAACAAACAAAGAAGCAATCCCCCCACTATCTTATAATACACATCTTACATAAACTTCTAATGTATCATAGATATAAATGTATAATGTAAAACTATGAAACACTTGGAAAACATAAAATATTTTTTATGACATGAAGTTTAGTTATGACACTAAGAAAATGATAAAGCTTACTTCATTTTTTTTTCTAAATTCTTACTCTAATAATACACTGTTATGAGAATAAGACAAGATATAAACTTGAAAGAAAAATCTTTGCAAATCACTATTAAGAAATAAGCATATTCAGAATACATACAGAATACACAAATCTTAACTGTGAGAAAATAAGCAACCTAGTTCAGGAAATGAAAAATCCACCAAAGTGTGTGAATTTGTTTTATAAATTTGGGAAAATGATTTGTGAAATGAAAATATCTTGTGCCATCAAATAAACAAGAAATTTCACAGCCATCAGGGATTTCTGGCCTCCAAATGTGAATGAGAGCTCCCCAAACTGAGATCCAGGGGATGTTGCCACCCCTGAAGGTGATTGCAGAGGAGGAGCTAGGGGAATGCAAGGAGCAAGGTGAACAGGGAAACAGATTTGTCCCCAGATTGCTGAGGTGCATATGAAAGGAATGAATTCAGGGAGCCCAGAGGCTTGCATCTTCCCATACATAGAATGCTAATTTCTTAACTTGATACCTGATCTTTGATGTTCAGACTGCCTGCTCCCTTTGTTGCAAGCTTGCATTTAGCCTGAATTCCCCTCCTACCTCCTTGGAGTAGTTTTCTCAGAGCTACTGAGATGCTGTCTCCTGGGCTCAGAGTCCTAAACATTCCCACCAAACAAAATAACTCTCTACTTTTAGGTTGTGACTATATTTTCTAGTCAACAAAATCAATATAGAAAAGATAGCCTTTTAAATAAATAGTAGAAGCAATTGGGCGTGGATAGGTGAGATAAACAAAAGAAAAAAACCCAACAGAACTCCAGTTAAAACTCGCTCCTGTTATAATTATTAATTAAAATAGATCATAGACTTTAAATATACTATATAAGCTATAAAAATAGAAAAAAAAACAATATAAGAAAATTTTCAAATCTAGAACTAGACACAGAATTCCTCTACTTGACACCACAGTTCAGTTCAGTTGCTCAATCGTGTCTGATTCTTTGCGACCCCATGGACTGCAGCACATCAGGTTTCCTTGTCCGTCACCAACTCCTGGAGCTTG
Organism: Giraffa tippelskirchi; assembly: GCF_054371585.1. Taxonomy (NCBI): domain Eukaryota; kingdom Metazoa; phylum Chordata; class Mammalia; order Artiodactyla; family Giraffidae; genus Giraffa; species Giraffa tippelskirchi. The sequence continues at coordinate 70,390,353 of NC_137289.1, forward strand.
TTCAAACTCATGTCCATCGAGTCAGTGATGCCATCCAACCTTCTCAATGTGTGCCGTCCCCTTCTCCTCCTGCCTTCAATCTTTCCGAGCATCAGGGTCTTTTCTAAGGAGTCAGTTCTTCGCATCAGGTGGCCAAAGTATTGGGGCTTCAGCTTCAACGTCAGCCCTTCCAATGAATATTCAGGACTGATTTCCTTTAGAATTGACTGGTTTGATCTCCGTGCACTCCAAGGGACCCTCAAGAGTCTTCTCCAACACCACGGTACAAAAGCATCAATTCTTCTGCACTCAGCTTTCTTTATGGTCCAACTCTCACATCCATACATGACTACTGGAAAAACCATAGCTTTGACTAGGCATACCTTTGCTCTCAAAGTAATGTCTCTGCTTTTTAATACACTGTCTAGGTTGGTCATAGCTTTTCCTCCAAGGAGAATGTGTCTTTAAATTTCATGGCTGCAGTCTCCATCTCCAGTGATTTTGGAGACCAAGAAAATAAAGTCTGTCACTGTTTCCCCATCTATTTGCCATGAAGTGATGGGACAGGATGCCATGATCTTAGTTTTTTGAATGTTGCATTTTAAGTCAGCTTTTTCCCTCTCTCCTTTCACTTTCATCAAGTCGCTCTTTAGTTCCTCTTCACTTTCTGCCATAAGGGTGGAGTCCTCTGCATATCTGAGGTTATTGATAGTTCTCCCAGCAAACTTGATTCCAGCTTGTGCTTCATCCAGCCTACAGATACATCATGAGTGTATAAAAGGAAGAATCTGTAAATTAGACTTCATCAAGATGAAAACTTTTGCCCTACACAGTTTATCTTAAGAGGAAGAAAAGAAAAGCTATAGGCTGGTAGAAAACATTTGCAACCTGTATCTTAAAAAAAAGACTTACATCTAGAATTTGTAAAGAACTCTCAAAATTCACAAGGAAAACAAAATTCAATTAGAAAAAGAGGCAAACACACCACATGAACACTTTTACTTAAGAGGATATAAGATGGTAAATGAGCACATGAAAGGTGTTCAACAGCATTAGCTACAAGAGAAATAAAATTAAAATCTCAATGAAATAGTCTTAAATATTTATCAGAATGGCTTAAAAAGAGCATAGTGACAATACTACATCTCTGCAAAGATAAAGAAAAACTGGATCACTCAATACTACTGGTGGAAATGTAAATAAGTGCAACTGCAGTGGAAAATTGTATGGTGGTTCCTTATACATTAAACATATGCTTACCATATGCTGAATAATTGTACTGTAGGGTAATACCCAAGAAATGAAAACTTATATCCATGCATGAACCTTTATGTGCATGTTCATAACATACTTTGCATAATACCCTCAAGCTGAAAGCAACCCATGTGCACTTCAATGGGTAAATGGTTAAACAATCTGTGGTACATCCAAACTCTTGAACACTACTAAAGAATAAGATTAAATTCAATTTAGGCAACAACTTGGATGATTCTTCATGAAATCACCTGAGTGAAAAAGCTCTTCTCTAAAGTTTACATGTTGTATGATTCTTTTCATATAATATTCTCAAAATAACAAAATTATAGAAATAGGGATCAGCTGAGTATTGGCAGGGGGCCTTGGGAAGGGCAAGGAAGTATCTGTGTATATAATAGAGTACTATGAGGGATCCTTGTGATGCAAGTGATCTTTGATAAAATCGCATAGAACTAAGTACACACAGACACACACACGCACACACACACACACACAAGAGTACATGTAAAACAGGAAATATGAATGAGATAGAACTTCAAGCAAAATTTCAAGAAATAATATTAGATACCAAATATACAATTTTGAGTGCCTATATAATTAGCTTATTCTCCCAGGTGCCAGCTCTGTCACCTATCTTTTTGTCAAGAGAAGAGCATTTTTCTAATATTGAACACTCAGTTGAAGCTTTGAAGAGAATACTCAGTAAAGCCCATGGTTCTAAAAGAAGATTCACAGTGATACCAGCAACTTGGTAGAGTGAAAAGCCACCTTTGAAGCGTGCCTTCAATATGCACTGGTAAAACATCTATGACACAATAAATGTGCCTCTTTCCCATGCACCAGGATGACAGAGAACTCCACACATCTATGCACCTAAAGATGGGTTGACTGGAACACATAGAAGGGGCAGAATTGAGGGAACAGCAGAAGTGGTGCCTCTGATTATGGCAGCTGACTTCATAGCCACAGAGAACCTGGTAGTAGCCAAGGAAGTAGTACATGAGATTCCAGCCTCTCAACTGCACCAGCCACAAGAAAATGAGTGAGCAGCAGCAGTGAGGCATGAATTTTGTTCCTCCAGTCACTGAGGTGTCCAGCTCCCCTACTCCTCAAGCCACAGATGTTGAGCCTGGGAACCTTACAACACCAGACATGACAGAGGAGTCCGTGAGACCCCAGCTTTCCCCACACTACCACTCCTCACCCCATGGCAGTGGACCTGAAAATCTGAATTTGCTTCTGAATGCGGCAAATGAGCATGCCATCCTGGTGCCCCAGTCAGCAATTCCAGCAACATTGGTAGCAGCAAGGCACCAATATCCCCAGAGGCACAAGAAATGATAATGGGGCCACACCCCTTAGAGAGGTAGTGGTGTATGGAAAGTTCAGTTCTTTTCAGTTCAGCCACTCAGTCATGTCCGGCTCTTTGTGACCCCATGGACTGCAGCACACCAGGCTTCTCTGTCCATCACCAACTCCCAGAGCTTGCTCAAACTCATGTCCATCGAGTCGGTGATGCCATCCAACTATCTCATCCTCTGTCATCCCCTTCTCCTCCTGCCTTAAATCTTTCACAGCTTCAGGGGTTTTCTTGCAATGAGTCAGTTCTTTGCATCACGTGGCCAGAGTATTGGAGTTTCAGCTTCACCATCAGTCCTTCCAATGAATATTCAGGACTGATTTCCTTTAGGATTGACTGATTTGCTCTCCTTGCAGTCTGGAAAGTACTAACTCTCAATGATAATCAAAGGCAGCTCAGGGAAGAGAAACCGAGTTTGCACCTACTGGAAAATAAAGGAAAAAATTTAATTTCTAATCTTCTGAGTCATTAGAATCAAGCAAAAAGATGTCCACTACTTCGAATTTATTTGTGGAAGATGAAAACATCAAGCAACGTGAAGAACCACAATAATATTACATCACAAAAATAAAATGGCAATTCTCCAAAAACCAAACAAAATTCACAAAATATTGCAATGTAACTCATAGAAAATTAAAAATTACAGTTGAAGAAGCTCAATGAGTGACAAGGAAACTCAGAAAGACAGTTCAATGAGGTCACTAGTAAATTAATCATTAGTAAGAATAATTTTCTAAAGATATGACATCTCTAAAATATTACACAAGAATTCTGGAGCTGAATAATGCAATAAATAAGCAGAAGAATGTATTAGAAAAGTTTAGAACAGAACAGACCGTACGGAAGAGAGAATTAGTGAGCTCAAAGATAGAAATCTAGAAATCATGCAGTAGAAGAGGAAAGAGAAATAAGATATTTTAAAAATGAGGAAATTCCATGAGACCTATCTGACTCTCATGGGAAGAGAAACATTAGGGCAATGGATATGCTAGAAGGAGAAGAGAGGGAGAAGGAAGCATTTTGTTCAATTAAATAAATAAATAAATAAATAAGCTGAGAATTTCCCAAACCTGGGGCAGGAACTGGGCATACAAATTCAGGAAACTAAGAGAACACCTAATTACATCCATACAAAAGGATCTTCTCCAAAACACATTATATTAAAATTGTCAAAATCAATGAAGAAGAATTTTAAAGGGATGTGGGGCAAAAAAGGTGGTAACTTACAAAGGAACCCCTATTAGGTTAAGAGCAGATTACTGACAGGAAACTCCACAGTCCAGGAACAAGTGTAATTACATTATTAAAATACTGAAAGTTAAAAACTAAATCAGCAAAGAATACTATATCTAACAATGTTACCATTCAGATACGAAGGGGAAATAAAAACTTTTCCAGACAAACAAAAGCTAAGGGAGTTCATTAACACTAGACCTGCCTTATGAGAAATCTTGAAAGGAAATCTTCTAACAGAAACATGAAGGGAAAGCACACAAAACTTTGAGTAAGGTCATAGGCAAAAATCATAAAATTTCATCTTTTTATTAGAAATAATTTAAACACTTCATTATAGCATGAGGTTAAAGAGCAATAAAAAAAAGGACAAAAATAACTACAGCTATTTTAATTTGTGGTAAACTTACAATATTAGAAAAGGAAATTTGTGACAACAAAAACACAAAAGGGGAAACAGGAAAAAGATAGATCCCTAATAGATAAGGCAGTAGCTACCAGGTGAAGAAAGACTCTTTCTTTAAACCTATGTGACATTTTATGTGGATTTCTCTGATGGTATACCTCATAGTAACTACAAAACATATAAATCTAGAGGATAAACATGAAATATAAATAAAAAAAGGAAACTGAGAAAAAAGTCATAAAATCATCAAGACAAAATGGCAGACAGAAACTCAGGGAAAAAGCAACATGGAGATATCGAGCAACCAGAAAACAAAAGATAAAATGGCAATATATGGTCCTCATCTATTGATAATCACCTTAAAAGTAAATAGATTGAATTCACACATCACAAGAAACACAGTACCTGGACGAACAACAATGTAAAAAGACCCAACTATATGCTGCCTCCAGGAGACTCATGCTATCCCTAAAGAAAAACAGGCAAAAGGTGAAAGGATGAAAGATGATACACAAAGCAATTGGCAGCAAAAAGCAAGTGGGCTATCTAGACTTATATCAGGCAAAATAAACAGCATGCCAACCAATGTAACAGAAAAAAAAAAAAGGATGTTATATAATGATAAAAGGATTGTCCCTTCGTCAAGAAGACATAAAATTTACTAAAATCTAAAAACCTAACACAGGAGCACCAAAATATTTAACACAAGTATTAACAGAATCTAAGGGAGAAATTGACAGCAGCCCAATGGTAGTAGGGGACACATTCCACTTACATCAATGGATAGATCATCCAGTCAGAAATTCAACAAGGAAGTATTATCCTTATATGAAGCTTTAGACCAGATAGATTGATATATTTGTACAGAATATTTCATACAAATGCAATATAATGGACATTCTTCTCAAGTAGACATGGAACTTTCTCAAGTGCAGTTCAGATCAGTTCAGTCACTCAGTGGTGTCCGAATCTTTGCAACCCCATGAACTGCAGCACGCCAGGCCTCCCTGTCCATCACCAACTCCCTGAACCCACCCAAACCCCTGTCCATTGAGTCGATGTTGCCATCCAGTCATCTCATCCTTTGTTGTCCCCTTCTCCTCCTGCCCTCAACCTTTCCCAACATCAGGGTGTTTTCCAATGAGTCAGTTCTTCACATCAGTTGGCCAAAGTATTGGAGTTCCAGCTCAACATCAGTCCTTCTAATGAACATCCAGGACTGATCTCCTTTAGGATGGACTGGTTGCATCTCCTTGCAGTCCAAGGGATTCTCAAGAGTCTTCTCCAACACTACAGTTCAAAAGCATCAATTCTTCGGTGCTCGGCTTTCTTTATAGTCCAACTCTCACATCCACACATGACCACAGGAAAAATCAAAGCCTTGACAAGACGGACCTTTGTTGGCAAAGTAATGTCTCTGTTTTTTAATATGCAATCTAGGTTGGTCATAACTTTCCTTCCAAGGAGTAAGCGTCTTTTAATTTCATGGCTGCAGTCACCATTTGCAGCGATTTTGGAGACCAGAAAAATAAAGTCAGCCGCTGTTTCCACTGTTTCCCCATCTATTTGCCATGAAATGATGGGACAAAATACCATGATCTTAGTTTTCTTAATGTTGTGCTTTAAGTCAACATTTTCATTCTCTTTCACTTTCATCAAGAGGCTCTTGAGTTCTTCTTCACTTTCTGCCAGAACGGTAGCGTCATCTGCATATCTGAGGTTATTGATATTTCTCCTGGCAATCTTGATTCCAACTTGTGCTTCTTCCAGCCCAGCGTTTCTCATGATGTACTCTGCATATAAGTTAAATAAGCAGGGTGACATACAGCCTTGACTTACTCCTTTTCCTATTTGGAACCAGTCTGTTGTTCCATGTCCAGTTCTAACTGTTGCTTCCTGACCTGCATACAGGTTTCTCAAGAGACAGGTCAGACAGTCTGGTATTCCCATCTCTTTCAGAATTTTCCACAGTTTATTGTGATCCACACAGTCAAAGACTTTGGCATAGTTGATAAAGCAGAAATAGATGTTTTTCTGGAACTCTTTTGCTTTTTCGATGATCCAGCGGATGATGGTAATTTGATCTCTGGTTCCTCTGCCTTTTCTAAAACCAGCTTGAACATCTGGAAGTTCATGGTTCACAAATTGCTGAAGCTTGGCTTGGAGAATTTTGAGAATTACTTTGCTAGCGTGTGAGATGAGTGCAATTGTGCGGTAGTTTGAGCATTCTTTGGCGTTGCCTTTGTTTGGGATTGGAACGAAAACTGAGCTTTTCCAGTCCTGTGGCCACTGCTGAGTTTTCCAAATTTTCTGGCATATTGAGTGCAGCACTTTCACAGCATCATCTTTCATGATTTGAAATAGCTCAACTGGAATCCCATCACCTCCACTAGCTTTGTTCGTAGCGATGTTTCCTAAGGCCCACTTGACTTCACATTCCAGGATGTCTTGCTCTAGGTGAGTGATCACACCATCGTGATTATCTGGGTCGTGAAGATCTTTTTTGTATAGTTCTTCTGTGTATTCTTGCCACCTCTTCTTAATATCTTCTGTTTCTGTTAGTTCCCTACCATTTCTGTCCTTTATCGAGCCTCTCTTTGCATGAAATGTTCCTTTGGTATCTCTATTTTTCTTGAAGAGATCTCTAGTCTTTCCCATACTATTGTTGTCCTCTACTTCTTTGCATTGATCACTGAGGAAGGCTTTCTTATCTCTCCTTGCTATTCTTTGGAACTCTGCATTCAAATGGGTGTATCTTTCCTTTTCTCGTTTGCCTTTCAGTTCCCTTCTTTTCACAGCTATTTGTAAGGCCTCCTCAGGCAACCATTTTCCTTTTTTCATTTCTTCTATCTTGGGGATTGTCTTGATCCCTATCTCCTATACAATGCCATGAACCTCTGTCCAAAGTTCATTAGGCACTCTGTCTGTCAGATCTAGTCCCTTAAATATATTTCTCACTTCCACTGTATAGTCATAAGGGATTTGATTTAGGTCATACCTGAACAGTCTAGTGGTTTTCTCCACTTTCTTCAATTTCAGTCTGAATTTGTCCATAAGGAATTCATTTCTGAACCACAGTCAGCTCCCAGTCTTGTTTTTGCTGAATGTATAGATGTTCTCCATCTTTGGCTGCAAAGAATATAATCAATTTTAATTTGATGTTGACCAGCTGGTGATGTCCATGTGTCGTGTCTTCTCTTGTGTTATAGGAAGAGGGTGTTTGCTCTGACCAGTGCGTTCTCTTGGCAGAACTCTATTAGCCTTTGCCCTTCTTCCTTCTGTATTCCAAGGCCATATTTTCCTGTTATTCAGTGTTTCTTGACTTCCTACTTTTGCATTCCAGTCCCCTATAATGAAAAGGACATCTTTTTTGGTTGTTAGTTCTAGAAGGTCTTGTAGGTCTTCCTAGGACTGTTCAACTTCAGCCTCTTCAGCGTTACTGGTAGGGGCATAGACTTTGATTACCATGATATTGTATGGTTTGCTTTGGAAATGAACAGAAATCATCCTGCCCTTTTTGAGATTACAACCAAGTACTGCATTTTGGATTCTTTTTTTGACTGTGATGGCTGCTCTATTTCTTCTAAGGGATTCCTGCCCACAGTAGTGGATATAATGGCCTTCTGAGTTAAATCCACCCATTCCAGTCTATCTTAGTTCCCTGACTCCTAGAATTTCGATGTTCAGACTTGCCATCTCCTGTTTGACCACTTCCAATTTCCCTTGATTCATGGACCTAACATTCCAGGTTCCTATACAATATTGCTCTTTACAGCATCAAACCTTGCTTCTATCACCAGTCCCATCCACAATTGGGTGTTGTTTTTGCTTTGGCTCCATCCCTTCATTCTTTCTGGAGTTATTTTTCCACTGATCACCAGTAGCATATTGGGCATCTACCGACCTGGGGAGTTAATCTTTCAGTGTCCTATCTTTATTTCTTTCTATACTGTTCATGGGGTTCTCAAGGCAAGAATACTGAAGTGGCTTGCCATTCCCTTCTCCAGTGAAGCACATTCGGTCAGACCTCTCCACCATGACCCGTCCATCTTGGATGACCCCACATGGCATGGCTTAATTTCATTGAGTTAGACAAGGCTGTGGTCCATGTGATCAGATTGGCTAGTTGCCTGTGATTGTGGTTTCTCTCTGTCTGCGCTCTGATGCCCTCTCTCAGTGCCTACCGTCTTACTTGGATTTCACTTACCTTGGATGTGGGGTATCTCTTCACATCTGTTCCAGTAAAGCGCAGCCGCTGCTCCTTACCTTGGATGTGGGGTAGCTCCTCTCGGCCACCGCCCCTGACCTTGGCTGTTGGGTACCTCCTCTCGGCTGTGCTTCTACACAGTCCAGTCGCATATCTTTGACTATATGGACTTTTGTTGGCCACATGATGTCTCTGCTTTCTAATATGCTTGTCTACATTTGCCATATATTTTCTTCCAAGAAGCAAACATCTTTTATTTTTGCGGCAGCAGTCACCATCCACAATGATTTTGGAGCCCAAGAAAATAAATTCTGTCACTGCTTCCACTTTTCCCCCTTCTATTTGCCATGAAAAGATGGGACTGGATGCCATGATGTAGTTTTTTGAGTGTTGAGTTTAAAGTCAGATTTTCCACTTTCTGCTTTTACATTCATCAGGAGTCTCTTCAGTTCCTCTTTGCTTTCTTCCATTGGAGTGGTATTATCTGCATGTCTGAGATTGCTGATGATTTTTCCAGCAATCTTGACTCCAGTGTGCAATTCATCCAGCCCAGCATTCTGTGTGATATACTCTGCATAGAAGTTCAATAAGCAGGGTGACAATATACAGACTTGTCGTACTCTTTTCCCAATTTTGAATCAGTCTGTTGTTCCATTCCAGTTCTCACTGTTGCTTCTTGACCCACATACCGGTTTCTCAGGAGACAGTATGGTGGTCTGGTATTCTCATCTTTTTAAGAATTTTCTAGTTTGTTGTGATCCACCCAGTTAAAGGTTTTATCTTAGTCAATGAAGCAGGAGTAATTTTTTTTTCTTTCTGGAATCCCCTTGTTTTTTCTATGATCCAATGGATGCTGACAATCTGATCTCTGGTTCCTCTACCTTTTCTAATTCTAGCTTATCCATCTGGAAGTTCTTGCTTCATGTACTGCTGAAGCCAAGTTTGAAGTATTTTGAGCACTACCTTAAAGCATGTGAAATGAGCTCAATTGTACAGTAGTTTGAACATACATTTATATTGCTCTTCTTTGGGATTAGAATATAAAATGACATTTTCCAGTCCTGTGATCACTTCTGAGTTTTCCAAATTTGCTAACATACTGAGTACAGTACTTTAACAGCATAGTTTAGGATTTTAAATAACTCAGCTAGAATTCCATTACCTGCACTAGCTTTGCTCTTAGTAATGCTTCCTAAGGCCCACTTGACTTCACACTTCAGGATGTCTGGCTCTAGGTGAGTGACCACAACATCGTGGTTATTCATGTCATTAAGACCTTTTTTTGTATAGTTTTTCTGTGTATGCTTGCCATCTCTTCTTAATCTCTCTGCTTCTGTTAGTTCGTTGTTGTTTCTACCCTTTATTTTCCCATCTTTGCATGTAAAGTTCCTTTGGTATATCCAATTTTCTTGAAAAAATTCCCAGTCTTCCCCATTCTATAGTTTTCCTCTATTTCTTTGCATTGTTCACTAATATCATATATCATATTAATAAATTTTAAAGGAAGAGTTGACTATATCTTTAGATACTGAGAATAGTTTTGATAAATTCACTAATTATGCATGATAAAAAGAATCAAGGAAATAGTAACTGAGGAATACTGTCAAAATGATAATATACATGTATATGTATCTTAATTCAGATACCAGTATCTTATTTAATGGAGGAACATCAGAGACATTTCTACAAAGCTCATGGACAATGCAGGAACACTTATTATTTTTGTTTCCATTTAATGCTAATATTCACTTCTAGTCAACACTATTACACGTTTTATTCAATGTTTAATATTACTCAATGCAGTGCTGAAGCTCTAATACTTTGGCCAACCTGATGTGAAAAGCTGACTCATTGGAAAAGACCCTGATGCTGGGAACAATAGAAGGCAGGAGGAGAAGGGGATGACAGAGGCCAAGATGGCTGGATAGCATCACCGACTCAATGGACATGAATTTGAGCAAGCTCTGGGAGGTGGTGAAGGACAGGGAAGCCAGGGGTACTGCAGTCCATGGAGTCACAGAAGGTCAGACATGACTGAACAACTGAACAACAGCAACAAATGCAATTAAGCAAGAAGTGTCAGTGAAACATATAAAAAGATATTTAAAAGTAAAATTATCTCTATATGCAGATTATATGATAGTTGTTTTGGGAGAGATGTTCCCAAAGACTACCACTAGATTCAGGGATTTCCTAGGACTCAGAAGTTTCAGCATACAGTTGTATTCATGAATATTATTTATTTCAATAAAAGCATACAAAAGAAAATCAGCAAAGAAAAAAAGTACATTGGAAAAACATACTGCCCAGTTGCTTTTTTCCAAACATTCTCTCTCCCAGTGGAGTTAGATAGCATATACTTAGTTATTCCAGCAACAAATTGTGACAACTTGTATGAAATACTTACAAAGGATAGACTGAGTCTCATTAGAGATTCAGTCCTCAAGCTTTATATTAGAAGCTGGTCATGGAAGTATCTTCTGCCTAACACATATTAAAAATTCCAGTCCCTCAGAAGAACAGCAAGTGTTCACCACAATCCACATTGTTTGTACAGCAATTAGGCACAGTGAGCTACTCTTATCAGTTCTAGCAATGGTGTAAAACTTTTCAAATCCAAGTTTCCACATGGCAATATAGGCTCATACTTGCAGGAAGTCCTTTCTAAATAAAGATAACAGTCCTGGGCTTGCTATGTTAACTATTTTCTATACAATAGTCTGCCTGGAAAACCCCAAAGAATCAATGATAAGATGAACTTTTCAAAAAGTATTCAGTGAAGTAGCAGGATAGTAAATTAATGTATAATAATCAGTAGACTACATAAAAATAAATAATATAACATTAGAGCACATAATGGTAAAAAAGCATTCAAATTACAATAATAATAAATATTAAGTATTTAGGAGGAAGTTTAACAAGGGATGTGCAAAATCTCTATTGTAAACATTTCAAAACCTTCCTGAGCAACACTTGAAACTTGAGCAAGACTTGAAACAGAAAATATTTGTTAATCTCCAATTTCACAAAACAGTATTAGGGGAGGTCAATTATCCTTCAGTTAATTTATTAATTCAATACAATTTCAATAAAAATATTTTAAGAAACTATTCTATGCAGTTAGATGCATTGATACTGAAATTCTCCTGATTAAAAAAAGTATGAAAGAAAGCTAGGAAAATACTGAAAAAATAAACTATAAGGGAAAAATAGCCTCACCAGTCATTGAAACATATTTTAGAGTCTCTGTAATTAAAACAGTATAGTGCTGGTACATGAGTAGAAGAAATAGACCAGTGGAACAGAATTTAACTTCTATAATTAGATACAAAAAAATATGGATATTTAATGTATGAAAAAGTTAGAATTTTAACTTACAGTGTAAAAATGCAATCCCTATCAAGCTACCAATGGTATTTTTCACAGAACTAGAACAAATCATCTCACAATTTGTATGGAAATATAAGAAACCTCGAATAGCCAAAGCAATCTTGAGGAAGAAGAATGGAACTCGAGGAATCAACCTGCCTGACTTCAGGCTCTACTACAAAGCCACAGTCATCAAGACAGTATGGTACTGGCACAAAGATAGAAATATAGATCAATGGAACAAAATAGAAAGCCCAGAGATAAACCCACGCACATATGGACACCTTATCTTCGACAAAGGAGGCAAGAATATACAATGGAGAAAAGACAATCTCTTTAACAAGTGGTGCTGGGAAAACTGCTCAACCACTTGTAAAAGAATGAAACTAGAACACTTCCTAACACCGTACACAAAAATAAACTCAAAATGGATTAAAGATCTAAACGTAAGACCAGAAACAATAAAACTCCTAGAGGAAAACATAGGCAAAACACTCTCCGACATAAATCACAGCAGGATCCTCCATGACCCACCTCCCAGAATATTGGAAATAAAAGCAAAAATAAACAAATGGGACCTAATTAAAATTAAAAGCTTTTGCACAACAAAGGAAACTATAAACAAGGTGAAAAGACAGCCTTCAGAATGGGAGAAAATAATAGCAAATGAAGCAACAGACAAACAATTAATATCAAAAATATACAAGCAACTTCTGCAGCTGAATTCCAGAAAAATAAACGACCCAATCAAAAAATGGGCCAAAGAACTAAACAGACATTTCTCCAAAGAAGACATACAGATGGCTAACAAACACATGAAAAGATGCTCAACATCACTCATTATTAGAGAAATGCAAATCAAAACCACAATGAGGTATCATTTCACACCAGTCAGAATGGCTGCTATCCAAAAGTCTACAAGCAATACATGCTGGAGAGGGTGTGGAGAAAAGGGAACCCTCTTACACTGTTGGTCGGAATGCAAACTAGTACAGCCACTAGGGAGAACAGTGTGGAGATTCCTTAAAAAACTGGGAATAGAACTGCCATATGACCCAGCAATCCCACTGCTGGGCATATACACCGAGGAAACCAGAATTGAAAGAGACGCGTGTACCCCAATGTTCATCACAGCACTGTTTACAATAGCCAGGACATGGAAGCAACCTAGATGTCCATCAGCAGACGAATGGATAAGGAAGCTGTGGTACATATACACAATGGAATATTACTCAGCCATTAAAAAAAATACATTTGAATCGGTTCTACTGAGATGGATGAAACTGGAGCCCATTATACAGAGTGAAGTAAGCCAGAAAGAAAAACAACAATACAGTATACTAATGCATATATATGGAATTTGAAAGATAGTAACGATAACCCTATGTGCAAGACAGAGTAAGAGACACAGATGCATGGAACAATTTTATGGACTCTGAGGGAGAAGGTGAGGGTGGGACGTTCTGGGAGAATAGCATTGAAACATGTATATTATCATATGTGAAACAGAACACCATTCCATGTTCGATGCATGTGACAAGGGCTCAGGGCCGGGGCAATGGGATGATCCAGAAGGATGGGATGGGGAGGGAGGTGGGTGGGGGATCCAGGAAGGGGAACACATGTAAACCCATGGCTGATTCATGTCAATGTATGGCAAAAACTATTACAATATTGTAAAGTAATTAGCCCCCAACTAAAATAAATAAATTTATAAAAAAAAATGGACTCTTTAGTAAATTATTATTGAACAATTGTTTAACCTTTTGATGAAAAGATATAATTAAATTCAATTATAATATTATGACAAAGAATAAATTTCAGATGAATTAGGGATCTAAATGTACAGTATGAACTTTTAAATAACCAGAAGAAAAATTTAAAAAAAATTAATTTTATGCATTTTAATTTGAGGCATAATTGACTTATTATATTAGTTTCAGGTCTACAAGATAATAGTTTCATATTTGTATTCATTGTGAAATAATTATCATAAGTTAAGTTATCATCTGTTACTCTGCAGTGTTACAGAATTATTTTTCTTTTTTGTTTCTTGTGGTGAAGACTTTGAAGCCTTACTTTCTTAGTAATCTTCAAATATGCAATACAGTATTATTAATTATAGTCATTATTCTGTATAATACAGGTAAATTTATCTTTAACCCCAGTGCAGTGAAATAATCTCTCTGACTCAAAAGCAAGAGATAATAAAATAAATGTTTGTTAAATGTAACTGTTAAAAAAATGTTTGCATGACAAAAATTACCATAAATAAAGTCAAAAGGCAACTGACAGAGAAAATATGTGCAACATATACTATAGACAGTGCTGTTTTCTCTAATATCAGTTCAGTTCAGTTCAGTTCAGTCACTCAGTCCTGTCTGATTCTTTGTGACCCCAGGGACTGCAACACACCAGGCTTCCCTGTCCATCACCAACTCCTGGAACTTGCTCAAACTCATGTCCATCGAGTTGCTGATGCCATCCAACCTCTTATATATTAGAGATGATGTCATTATTAAATTCCTGATGGCTCAGACGGTAAAGAATTATCCTGCAATGTGAGACACCTGGGTTCGATCCTTGGGTTGGGAAGACCCCCTGGAGGAGGGCATGACAACCCACTGTAGTATTCTTGCCTGAAGAATCCCATGGACAGAGGAGCCTGGTGAGCTACAGTCCATCAGGTCACAAAGAGTTGGACACAACTGAGCGACTAAGCACAGCACAGCACAATTATTAAATACTTAGTGACAAAGGACCAACAATTCTATAAGAAAAAATGGGAGTGGTATATGAACACATAATTGACCAAAAATGTAAAAATAACCTTTAAAAATAGCAAAAAAAAAATCTGATAAAGAAATGTAAATTTTTAAAAAATGACACCTATTCTTATCAATTAGACTGGCAAAAAAATGAAATCAACAACACATTCTGTTGGTTAAGCTGTGGGAAAGCAGGTACTGTCAGTTCAATTTCAGTTGTTCAGACCAAAAATCTTGGCAACATGCTTTCAAATTTATATATGAGGTAATTGTAGACATATGCAGTCATAAGAAATAACACAGAGATTCCAAGTGCTCTTTGCCCAGTTCCCTCTCATGGCAATATGTTCAAACTACAGTACAGTATCACAATCAGAATACTGACACTGTTCAACTCAATAATGTTATTCAGATTTTCCCAGTTTTATTTGCATTCATAGGCATGTATGTTTGTGTCTGTGTGATTTATGAATGTGTCTGTATTTAGTTCTATACCATATCACATGTGTAAATTCATGAAAGCAACCATCATCAGAGTCAAGAAACACTACCCTCACCACAAGAGTCCCTCAATTTTGGCAACATATTTTAAATCCCAATTTCTCATATATCCTATGTCCTAACCACTAGAAAAATCGAAAGTGGTCCATTTAAAACGTAAGTGAAATCATGACATGCTTCAGGCTGTTACAGGCCTTTATAATTGCCTACAGTCATAGGTGATTTGGCCTCTGCCTACCTCTCTGGCCTTATTGTTTACCTCCCTCCCTGGGGCTCACTCTGCCTAGGACACACTGACCTCATGGCTATTTCACAGTCATAATCAAGTATGTTACTGTCTCTG
Source organism: Giraffa tippelskirchi (assembly GCF_054371585.1). NCBI lineage: Eukaryota > Metazoa > Chordata > Mammalia > Artiodactyla > Giraffidae > Giraffa > Giraffa tippelskirchi. The sequence continues at coordinate 70,405,776 of NC_137289.1, forward strand.
AGTCTTTGAACTCATTGTTCTTTCTGCCTTGAATGCTTTTGCCACAGATAAGTACATATTTTCCTCACGTTCAGGACTCTTCTAATGTTACTGATTTAGAGGAACCTTTTCTAATTACCTCATACAAATAGCATTCTCTAGCTTGATACTATATATTCTTCTCATCCTGCTTTATTTTTCTCCAAAGCACCTATTAATATCTGACATCTGTTTGTGTGTGTGTGTGGGGGGGGTGTTCCCTGTTGGCCTGCTCAGTATATTCAGGTTCGATTCCTTGGTCAGGAAGATCCCCTGGAGAAGGAAATGGTAGCCTGCTCCAGTATTCTGGCCTGAGGAATCCTATGGTCAGAGGAGCTTGGCAGGCTATAGCCCATGAGGTTGCAAAAGTCAAACACAACTTAGTGACTAAACTGCCACACCATACATACATACATACATACATACTCACACATATGTTTATATTGTCTATACCTTTCTACCACAATGCAAGTTTCATAAAATTTGTGTCAGTCCTATATTCTTGAGTAGTGCTGGAGGATTTAGTAAGATAGTAATATTTGCTGAATAAATGAGTGAGAATAATTAGAACACAAATAAGCTGTGTTTGCTAGTAGTGGTGATGGGGAGACCCTACCTATTGAATAAATGCAGCTAGATAAGAGATTAATAAAAACAGAGAACTGAATACATACAAATATGTGAAATTTGACTTATTTTTAGTTAATCTGTTAGTCCACTGACCTACTTCTCTGTCCATTGTAAAATAGACACACTTACACAGGTCAGCATAAACACCGAAAACACGTCTATAAGGATATGCCAAAGGGGTAACTGTGTGTAACTAATACTGTTGGTGCTGCATCTAGATCCATGTACCATCCCTCAGCCTCTGCAAGTTTTGTGCTAAAGATCTGAACCAACAAGCTTGAGAACTTGCCCCTAGCTACTGGATCTACTATCCTATATAGTAGGGGTACCTGGGGGTTTACTCACTTACCCCTTAATCTCCAGTAGCCAAACACTGGCAAACAGAGTATAAGGACTTCAGCATCTTTTTCTAGATGCAGGAAAAAAACTCTGAGACTTAACTGACTACATAATTTATAAGCCCCAGTGCAAAATAAAAATGGGATCTTTGTTCAAAAATTTTGAGAAGCCTTTCCAAGTGGGTGGGGCCCCTGTGCAGTTAGGCCTCACATCCATAAAGGTGACCCTGTTTTGAAGTATAATTTATGCTCCAGAGGTCCAGAGGTCCTGAATCTCTGATTTCACCTGAAATCGCTTCATTTTATGGATCCTTCTCTGTCCTGCCCCTTCCCTTTCAGAATTTTCCTGGGAATACTCCCTTAATAAATCACCTGCACCTGAATCCTTGGTTAAGGATTATGAGTAGTAAATATCTGCAAAATGTTATATGTGAGGTCAGTAATATACCGAATAATACATAGTATGCTGTATTTGATATTCAATTATAGTATATCAGATAACCAGCAGAAATTTACCCACGCATAAACGCTGCATCTTCTCATTTTTATAACATTTATTATTTTAGTAATATTCTATTTAAAAATCTGATTTAAATAAACAAATAAACACACAAGAGTCTTTGCCACAATACGCTCTCTTCATTCACAGTAAAATGAGAAATAGGCTGGCAAAACTTTGCTCAAAGTGTTTGTTTTTCTGAGTATTTCAAAGCTTATAGACAAAGTGGTAGTGAAAGTTTCCATATTCTCATAAATGCTCCAAAGCAGCTTGAGAGATGTTTGTAGAGAATGTTTTCACTCTGAAAATAACCATGAAGAGCTTTAAAGGAACTGTAAAGTGCCATGAGCTGTGAAGTGGCATGATAAGAGTGGTGAGGCATATTTAGCACATATAAAATGTGAACCTCTTTTGAGTTATTGAATTGAATTGTCACTCTTTTTACTGCAATGAATTCAATCTCCTTATTCTTTCAACTTCAAAAAATTCATTTCAGTAGGTATAGGGAACATATATGGAAAATCCAATGCCTAGACTCTGTCTGTGAAGAGACAAATAACAGACCTAACTAGAGGAAGGGTTTAGTCATCAAAGGGAGTTTCAGTCAATTCCTCAATCCCAAACTGCCTTTCAACAGTTATTAATACAAAGCTGATGTCTCCAGGTTATACTAGTCTAGTGAACAAAAGTATAAGTGGCAAGCATAAATATTTCTGTAACATATGAGTTTCCTATGAGGGTTCAGCTGGAGTTATGGACCAGAAACCATTGCCATCCTATCATTTAAGAATTTTTGGAAAAGTAAAATGCTTTGTTCATATGGCGATTTCTAATTTTCCCTGATCACAGTGGATGTCTGCTGACTTTAGTAGTTCTCTTATACTATACTCTCAGTCTAATAATACTGACTTTTCTTGGTTAGTGGCTAGTTAATATCTTAAAATATTAGAATTCAAAATAACATAATAAAAACAAAACAAAAAGAACTGAAAATTAATATGCTTTTTGAATGTCTTAGCCATGAAAAACATTCCGTATAAAGACAGTATTGAACAAAGTAATGGATCAGAGACAGAAACTAGAAGAGACTCTATGTGTGTGATACTATGCCAGTGATTGGATGGCATATGGTAACGTGTCAGAATCAAGTGTGAGACACAATGTGGAACAGATATCTACAGTGCAGAACAAGTAAATAATTTGTATCATAGCAAAGTTTCATATGATGTAGGACTTATTTATTTAAAATTTATCTTAATTTTGGTTTCACTAGTAGGTACATAAAATTTATTTTATGGCTTGTAAAGTATAAACCTGAACAGAAATTGAGCCATTAATGACAGAGAATTAAAAGAAATGACTAGATTTCTCTTGCATCAATTCATGCATGCACATGGAATGGCAGATAAATCATGTCAATTTTGTGTATTTTGGAGGTATTCAGATAAAAGATAATAAAAACCTGCTGTTCAGAAAGTCCAGTTGTCACTGTTCTTACACATGAAATTGGAACTGAAAAATGTACTTACTGTGGTGATATAGACAAAGGTTCATGGATTCCTAGAACTTTCTGGTAAATTGATTTTTATCTCAGGTTCAAACTTTCTCATCATAAACGCTCATCTGATGATTTTTTTTCAAAGGAACCATTGATTAGGTTTTTCAAATCTCTATAAGTGTGCTGCTGCAGCCCTCTCTACCTTCATAATATTCTAATCAGTTTCAGTGCAATATTTAGATATCCCAGCAGTACTACAGAAAAGCCTAATGTGGTAGCAACCCAGGTCATTATGCAAAGCTATTTTGGCTTTGATTAATAGCTTAATAGTTGCCCTTCTAATCATGTGGAAAGTTTTCTTCATATGTTGGTCAGTAATACAGTGTGGAGATGAAATAAATTATCCCAAGGTGGTTAATTTCTGAATGAAATTCCACATGTGCCTCATGTCAGAATATAGCAAGATATAAGGCAGAGATCCTTACAAAGGTACTTATATTTAGTGCATATTGTATGACACCTATAAAACACTCATTAGCTATATGATTCAAGGTAGTAAGTATGTTATCTGGCATTAACCTTGACTCAGCCATATACAATTAAGAATTTATTTCCTTATGGACTTAAAACCATTTTAGGGAGTCATTTTTAAAATTTTCTCCAGTATATTATATAATTGGAGGCATTATATGTCATCTCTTTGAAATCATATTTCTCTTATATGGTGCCAACAGCCTTAATCTTAACAGACCCAAGCAGCCTCCATGAGGAGATTATTTGACTTTTGTACATCAGTAAGAATCAGTCGCATGCCCCTTGCTTAGACTCCCATTAAATGTTCAAAGCTAACTTCAAATGGGGCTCTAGAGAGCAATTTCGATTATAAATTTATTGAAAAATCATAAACATTTTTCTTCCTAACTCGACTCTCAAAGGGAAAAACTACCTCATACAGACTGTTTATTGTTAAGCCCTGAAAGCACTTTCACACACTAGTCTTTCTCCCTTCCTGGAACCTCACAACCTTACATGAAACAAAGTATATTTAACATTATAAGTGTGCTTTTCCTTTAGATATACTTCCTTAAGGATGCCTTCTGATTCCTCATTATGTTGATACTTAATTTCCTTTCTTTTCCCAGCAATGAGACATGCTAATTTTTAACCACAGATTTATTTGAAAAGCCATAGAATATATTTACAACCTATCTTTAGAATACATCCATGTGTACCACTGAATCCTCTTCTATACTGATAAAAAGATAAGTGGGTTTGTCTTTCCTATAAATAATTGATCTTGGTAACAAAGGAGCTGAAGGGATCTACTGATCCTGCAGAGAGTACACATAGAGGATGCTAGACTGAGAAACTTATTGTCTTTATAGTAACTTGTTCCATTTTATAAAAAGAAACAAACACAGGCGGGGCTAAGATGGCAGAGGAATAGGACGGGGAAACCACTCTCCCCCTACAAATTTATGGGAAGAACATCTGAACCCTGAGCAAACTTCACAAAACAACTTCTAAACGCTGGCAGAGGATATTAGGCATCTAGAAAAACAGCCCATTATCTTCGAAAGGAGGTAGGACAAAATATAAAAGATAAAAAAAGAGAGACAAAAGAGTTAGGGATGGAGACCCATCCCGGGGAGGGAGTCGTAAAAGAAGAGAAGTCTCCAAGCACCAGGAAACCCTCTCACCGCGGATTTGGGGGAAGATTTTGAATCTCAGAGGGCAACATAACCGGGAGGAAAAATAAATAAAAGCCACAGATTACGTGCCTAAAGGCAGTTCACAGCAAAGAACCCCAGATGCTCGTATCCGCCACCAGCAAGTGGGGGCTGAACGGAGAGGAGCAGGAGGCACTGGTTAGGATAATGACCGGGCCCAAATGCCCTGAGGGCAATCTGAGGGAGATAACTGAGATAGCAACTTAAACTGTGGGACAGCCAGAGAAAGAGAACCATCCCGTAAAAAGCCCAAATCTAAGGCACTTCCGGCCCACTCACAGAACAAAGGACTGAGCAATACCAAAGGAGAGCGAGCCGGCCACGGACCGCCCCATCCCCCGGCGGACACAGCGGGCAGGTGGGGCCAGCCAGAGCCGGAAAGGGGCAAACTCGGCCCAAGTGAGGGCACCCCCTACCAAACTGCAAACAGGCTCCCAGTTTCTAAGCAAAGACTGCCTGAGATCTCGGAGGGTTGACAGACGCCAGGAGCGTCGCAGCCAGAGACCAGCTCCCCAGAACCAACACAAAGTACACCGGAGCCGGGGGTGCCAGAAACCGAGGCGGGAACCAGGGAGGTGATAAGTCACACCGCCCCAACAGGGGAGAGTGCGCTCGCCAAACTCCTGGCTGCCTGAGCTGCTCCGACTGGGGATCGGCACAAACCTCGGGCCCAGCCGAGTCTGCGCCTTTGTGGAGTACCCGGGAACTTGAACCTGAGTGGCTTAGACCTGGGAAGTGCACGCATCTCAGGGCCCACTCCCTGGAAGAGTAACCAGAAGCCTGTGAAGGGCAGACTGGGAAAGCACACACGCCATGAGCGGGGGCAAACCCAGTGCGGCCGAGAAACTGCGAGCTCTCCACATACACGCAAGTGACTTTGGTTTGCAGTGTTCCTCCCTCCACACAGCACGACTGAACAAGCGAACCTAAAGAGACCACCTCCGCTCCTTTGTGGCAAGGCGGAAATTAGACACTGAAGAGACGTGCAAACAGATGCCAAATAAACGGAGGGAAACGCTTTGGAAGTGACAGGCCAACAGATTAAAATCCCTATAGGTAACACAGACTGCATTGAAAGGGGCCTATAGATCTTGAAAAGTATAAGCAAGAACAAGGATCTATCTGAAACTGAACTGAGCCCACACTGCTCACAAAAGCTCCAGAGAAAGTCCTGGATATATTTTTACTATTATCATTTTTTTTTTAATTTTTTTCTTTTTTCTTTAAGTCCTCTACTACACCTTTAATTTTCATTTTTATAAACCACTATTACCTTGCAAAAAAAAAAAGACCCTATTTTTAAAGCAAACTGCATGCATATATCTATACTTTTTGTGATTTTTTTCTTTTATATTGTATTTTTTTAAGAGTCTCACCTCTACTCTAGATTTTTAATCTTTGTTTTACATATTTGATATCAATTTTGTACATTTAAGAACCAAATCAGTTATATCCATTTTTACTCAAGAGTGTGATTACTGGCTTGATTACTCTCTCCCCCTACTGACGCTCTTTCTTCTCCCCCAGGAACCTCTATCTACCCCCTTCCTCCTTCTCTTCTCAACCCAATTCTGTGAAACTCTGAGGGTGTTCTGGGCACCAGAGAACACTTCGGGAACAGAATACTGACCAGATCTCTCTCTCCCCTCTTGGTTCCCCCCCTTCTACTCACGCTCACCTCTATTACCTTCCTCCCCTCTATGTATCACAGTGAACCTCTCTGAGAGTTCTCGACTGTGGAGAGCACAGAGGGAAGTGATTACCGGCTAGATTGCTCTCTCCACGTTTGAGTCTCCCTCTTCTGCCCCTGGTCACCTCAACCCCCCTCCCCTTCCCTCTTAACCTCTCCATGTAACTCGGTGAACCTCTCTGGGTATCCCTCACTGCGGAGAATCTTTTCACCGTTAACCTAAAAGTTTTATTATCGATGCTGTATGGATGGAGAAGTCTTGACGCTACTGCAAGAATAAGACTGAAAACCAGAGGAAACATTAATTAAAAGGAGATCATCCAAAGGTCTCCATACATACACTGAAACCAAGCTCCACCCAAGAGCCAATAAGCTCCAGAGAAAGACATACCATGCAAATTCTCCAGCAACACAGGAACATAGCCCTGGGCATCAATATACAGGCTGCCCAGAGGCACACCAAACCCACAGACATCTCAGAACTCAATACTGGACACTCCGCTGGACTCCAGAGAGAAAAAAATCCAGCTGCACCCACCAGAACACCGACACAAGCTTCCCCAACCAGGAAATCTTGACAAGCCACCCGTCCAACCCCACCCACAGTGAGGAACCTCCACATTAAAGAGGAACTTCAAACTACCAGAATACAGAAAAGCCACGCCAAACACAGCAATCTAAGCAAGATGAAAAGGCAGAGAAATACTCAGCAAGTAAAGGAAAATGAGAAATGCCCACCAAACCAAACAAAAGAGGAGGAGATAGGGAATCTATCTGAAAAAGAATTTAGAATAATGATAATAAAAATGATCCAAAATCTTGAGAACAAAATGGAGTTACAGATGAATATCCTGGAGACAAGGATTGAGAAGATACAAGAAATGTTTAACAAGGACCTAGAAGAAATAAAAAAGTGTCAATATATAATGAATAATGAATTAAAGGAGATAAAAGACACTCTGGAGGAAACCAACAGTAGAATAACGGAGGCAAAAGATAGGATAAGTGAGGTAGAATATAGAATGGTGGAAATAAACGAAGCAGAGAGGAAAAAAGAATCAAAAGACATGAGGAAAACCTCAGGGACCTCTGGGACAATATGAAACGCCCCAACATTCGAATCATAGGAGTCCCAGTAGAAGAAGATAAAGGGAAAGGCCATGAAAAAATACTCGAGGAGATAATAATTGAAAATTTCCCTAAAATGGGGAAGGAAATAGTCACAGAAGTCCAAGAAACCTAGAGAGTCCCAAACAGGATAAACCCAAGGAGAAACACCTCAAGACACATATTAATCAAGTTAACAAAGAGCAAATATTAAAAGCTGCAAGGGAAAAACAACGAATAACACACAAGGCGATCCCCATAACGATAACAGCTGATCTTTCAATAGAAACTCTTCAGACTAGAAGGGAATGGCAGGACATACTTAAAGTAATGAAAGAGAATAATCTACAACCCAGATTACTGTATGCAGCAAGGATCTCATTCAGATATGAAGGAGAATTCAAAAGCTTTACAAACAAGCAAAAGCTGAGCGAATTCAGCACCACTAAACCAGCTCTCCAACAAATGTTAAAGGATCTTCTCTAAACAGGAAACACAGAAAGGGTGTTTAAACACGAACTCAAAACAACAAAGTAAATGGCAACGGGACCATACTTATCAATAATTACCTTAAATGTAAATGGGTTGAATGCCCCAACCAAAAGACAAAGACTGGCTGAATGGATACAAAAACAAGACCCCTATATATGCTGTCTACAAGAGACCCACCTCAAAGAAAGGGACACATACAGACTCAAAGTGAAGGGATGTAAAAACATATTTCATGCAAACGGAGACCAAAAAAAGCCAGAGTCACAACACTCATTTCAGATAAAATAGACTTTAAAATAAAGGCTGTGAAAAGAGACAAAGAAGAACACTACATAATGATCAAAGGATCAATCCAAGAAGAATATATAACAATTATAAATATATATGCACCCAACATATGAGCACCACAATATGTAAGGCAGATACTAACAAGTATGAAAGGGGAAATTAACAATAACACAATAATAGTGGGAGACTTTGATACCCCACTCACACATATGGATAGATCAACTAAACAGAAAATTAACAAGGAAACACAAACTTAAATGATACAATAGACAAGTTATATTTAATTGATATTTATAGGACATTCCACCCCAAAACAATCAATTTCACCTTTTTCTCAAGTGCGCACAGAACTTTCTCCAGGATAGATCACATCCTGGGCCATAAATCTAGCCTTGGTAAATTCACAAAAGTTGAAATCATCCCAATCATCTTCTCTGACCACAGTGCAGTGAGATTAGACCTCAATTACAAGGAAAAAAACAACTATTAAAAATTCCAACATATGGAAGATAAACAACACGCTTCAGAATAACCAACAAATCACAGAAGAAATCAAAAAAGAAATCAAAATATGCATAGAAACGAAGGAAAATGAAAACACAGCAACACAAAGCCTATGGGACACTGTAAAAACAATGCTAAGAGGAAGGTACATAGCAATACAGGCGTACCTAAGGAAACAAGAAAAAAATCAAATAAATAACCTAAATCTACACCTAAATCAACTAGAGAAGGAAGAAATGAAGAACCCCAGATTTAGTAGAAGGAAAGAAATCTTAACAATTAGGGCAGAAATAAATGCAAAAGAAACAAAAGGGGCCATAGCAAAAAACAACAAAACTAAAAGCTGGTTTTTCGAAAAGATAAACAAAATTGACAAACCATTAGGCAGACTCATCAAGAAACAAAGGGAAAGAATCAGATCAACAAAATTAGAAATGAAAATGGAGAGATCACAACAGACTCCACAGAAATACAAAGGGTCATAAGAGACTACTACCAACAGCTATATGCCAATAAAATGAACAACTTGGAAGAAATGGACAAATTCTTAGAAAAGTATAACTTTCCAAAACCGAACCAGGAAGAAATAGAAGATCTTAACAGACCCATCACAAGCACAGAAACCGAAACTGTAATCAGAAATCTTCTAGCACACAAAAGCCCAGGACCAGATGGCTTCACAGCTGAATTCTACCAAAAATTTAGAGAAGAGCTAACGCCTATCCTACTCAAACTCTTCCAGAAAATTCCAGAAGAAGGTAAACTTCCAAACTCATTCTATGAGGCCACCATCACCCTAAATCCAAAACCAGACAAAGATGTCACAAAAAAAAGAAAACTGCAGGCCAATATCACTGATGAACATAGATGCAAAGATACTTAATAAAATTCTAGCGAACAGAATCCAGCAACATATTAAAATGATCATACATCATGACCAAGTGGGCTTTATCCCAGGAATGAAAGGTTTCTTTAATATCCGCAAATCAATCAATGTAATACGCCACATTAACAAATTGAAAGATAAAAACCATATGATTATTTCAATCGGTACAGAAAAAGCCTTTGACAAAATTCAACATACATTAATGATAAAAACCCTCCAGAAATCAGGACTAGAAGGAACATGCCTCAACAGAAAAAAAAACTATGTATGACCAACCCACAGCAAACATTATCCTCAATGGTGAAAAATTGAAAGCATTTCCCCTAAAGTGAGGAACAAGGCAAGGGTGCCCACTTTCACCACTACTATTCAACATAGTTTTGGAAGTTTTGGCCACAGCAATCAGAGCTGAAAAAGAAATAAAAGGAATCCAGATAGGAAAAGAAGAAGTAAAACTCTCGCTGTTTGCAGACTACATGATCCTCTACATAGAAAACCCTAAAGATTCTACCAGAAAACTACTAGAGCTAATCAATGAATATAGTAAAGTTGCAGGATATAAAATTAACACACAGAAATCCCTTGCATTCTTATACACCAATAATGAGAAAACAGAAAGAGAAATTAAGGAAACAATACCATTCACCATTAAAAGAAAAATAATAAAATACTTAGGAATAGATCTACCTAAAGAAACAAAAGAATTATATATAGAAAACTATAAACACTGATGAAAAAAATCAAAGAGGACACAAACAGATGGAGAAATATACCGTGTTCATGGATTGGAGGAATTAATATAGTGAAAATGAGTATACTACCCAAAGCAATCTATAGATTCAATGCAATCCCTGTAGCTTCCAACGGTATTTTTCACAGAACTAGAAGAAACAACTTCACAATTTTCATGGAAATATAAAAAACCTCGAATAGTCAAGCAATCTTGAGAAAGAAGAATGGAACTGGAGGAGTCAACATGCCTGACTTCAGGATCTACTACTAAGCCACAGTCAACAAGACAGTATGGTACTGGCACAAAGATAGAAATATAGATCAATGGAACAAAATAGAAAGCCCAGAGATAAATCCAAGCACCTATGGACACCTTATCTTCGACAAAGGAGGCAAGAATATACAATGCAGAAAAGACAATCTCTTTAACAAGTGGTGCTGGGAAAACCGGTCAACCACTTGTAAAAGAATGAAACTAGAACGCTTTCTAACACCATACACAAAAATAAACTCAAAATGGATTCAAGATCTAAACGTAAGACCAGAAACTATAAAACTCCTAGAGGAAAACATAGGCAAAACACTCTCCGACATAAATCACAGCAGGATCCTCCATGACCCACTTCCCAGAATATTGGAAATAAAAGAAAAATAAACAAATGGGACCTAATTAAACTGAAAAGCTTTTGCACAACAAAGGAAAGTATAAGCAAGGTGAAAAGACAGCCTTCAGAATGGGAGAAAATAATAGCAAGCGAAGCAACAGACAATTAATTTCAAAAATATACAAGCAACTCCTGCAGCTGAATTCCAGAAAAATAAACGACCCAATGAGGTACCATTTCATGCCAGTCAGAATTGCTGCTATCCAAAAGTCTCCAAGAAATAAATGCTGGAGAGGGTGTGGAGAAAAGTGAACCCCTTTACCCTGTTGGTGGGAATGCAAGCTAGTACAGTCACTATGGAGAACACTGTGGAGATTCCTTAAAAAACTGGGAATAGAACTGTCATATGTCCCAGCAATCCCACTGCTGGGCATACACACCGAGGAAACCAGAATTGAAAGAAACACGTGTACCCCAATGTTCATCGCAGCACTGTTTATAATAGCCAGGACATGGATGCAACCTAGATGTCCATCAACAGATGAATGGATAAGGAAGCTGTGGTACATAAACACAATGGAATATTACTCAGCCATTAAAAAGAATACATTTGAATCGGTTCTATTGAGATGGATGAAACTGGAGCCCATTATACGGAGTGAAGTTAGCCAGAAAGAAAAACACCAATACAGTATTCTAATGCATATATATGGAGTTTGAAAGATGGTAACGATAACCCTATATGCGAGACAGAATAAGAGACACAGCTGAAAAGAACAGTCTTATGGATTCTGAGGGAAAAGGTGAGGGTGGGACATTCTGAGAGAATAACATTGAAACATGTATATTATCATATGTGAAACAGAACACCATTCCAGGTTCGATGCATGCGACAAATGCTCAGGACTGGCGCGATGGGATGACCCAGAAGGATGGGATGGGGAGGGAGGTGGGAGGACGGTTCATGATGGGAAACACATGTAACCCCATGGCTGATTCATGTCAATGTATGGGAAAAACCACTACAATATTGCAAAGTAATTAACTCCCAACTAAAATATGTAAATTTATTTAAAAAATAAAAAAATAAATTAAAAAAATAAAAAAAAATTAAAAAACATGTTTTGAATGAAGCATTCTGTGTTTCTTTTTATTTTTATAAAATAGAGTGAGATACTGTAAAAATTATCAGTAATATGAGACTCACCTTCCTGGATCACAATCTTGTCACAGTGAAGGGGTTTTACTAACTCGAAGCTATGACCCATGCCATACAGGGCCTACCAAGATGGACAGGTCATAGTGAAGAGTTCTGACAAAATGTGGCCCACTGGAGGAGGGCATGGCAAATCATTCCAGTATTTTTACCATGAGACGCTGATGAACAGTATGAAAAGGCAAAAAGATATGACATCAGAAAATAAGCCCCTGGGTAGAAAAGTGTCCAATATTTTATTGAAGGAGAGCAATAACTAATAATTCCAGAAAGAATGAAGGAACTGGGCCAAACTTGAAATGATGCTTAGTGTGGATGTGTCTGGTTGTGAAAATAAAATCCAATGCTGTAAAGAACAATATTACATAGGAACCTGGAATGTTAGGTCCATGAATCGAGGTAAATTGGATGTGGTCAAACATGAGATGACAAGAGAGAATACTGGGATCTTAGGAATCAGTGAACTAAAACGGACGGAATGAGCAAATTTAATTCAGATGACCATTATATCTACTACTGTAGGCAAGAATCCCTTAGAAGAAATGGAGTAGCCCTCATAGTCAACAAGAGTCCAAAATGCAGTACTTGAGTACAATCTCAAAAATGACAGAATGATCTCTAAGGCAAACTATTCAACATCACAGTAATCCAAGTCTATGCCCCAACCACAAATGCCAAAGAAGCTGAAGTTGAATGGTTCTATGAAGACCTACAAGATCTTCTAGAACTAACACCAAAAAAAAAAAGTAGTTTCCATCATAGGTGACTGGAATGCAAAAGTAGGAAGTCAAGAGATACCTGGAGTAACAGGCAAGTTTGGCCTTGGAGTACAAAATGAAGCAGGGCAAAGGCTAATGGGGGTTTTCCAAGAGAATCCACTGGTCATAGCAACCATCCTCTTCCAACAACACAAGAGACAATTCTACACATGGACATCACCAGATGGCCAATACCGAAATGAGATTGATTATACTTTTTTCAGCCAAAGATGGGAAAGCATTATACAGTCAGGAAAAAACAACAACAACAAAAAAAACACCTGGAGCTGACTGTGGCTCAGATGATGAACTAATTGCCAAATTCAGATTTAAATTGAAGAAAGTAGGGAAAACCACTAGGCCATTTAGATATGACCTAAATCAAATTCCTTATAAGTATATAGTGGAAATGACAGATTCAGGGGATTCGATCTAGTATTAAATTAGATCAGGGGATTAGAGTCCCCGAAGAACTGTGGACAGAAGTTTCTAACATTGTACAGGATGCAGTGACCAAAGTCATCCCAAAGAAAAAGAAATGCAAGAATGCAAAGTGGTTTTGTGAAGAGGCTTTACAAATAGCTGAGGAAAGAAGAGAAGTGAGAGGCAAGGGAGAAAGAGAAAGATATACACAATTGTAATGCAGAGTTTCAGAGAATAGCAAGGAGAGATAATAAGGCCTTCTTAAATGAACAATGCAAAGAAGTAGAAGAAAACAATAGAATGGGAAATAATAGAGATCCCTTAAAGAAAACTAGATATATAAAGGGACATTTCGTGCAAGGATGGGCACAACAAAGGACAGAAACCGTAAGGATGAGGATGAGATATGTAGGTAGCATCACCGACTCAACGGACATGAATTTGAGCAAACTCCAAGAGATAGTGAAGGATAGCGAAACCTGTCATGCTACAGTCCACAGGGTCGCAAAATGTTGGATACTACTTAGTGACTGAACAACAACAGTTAAAAATATGATTCTGTGAAATCTGGTTCTATACTGTATCATATACAGAGAATTTTCCATTTAAAAATTATTTTTGTTCATATTATTTTAGTTGATTTTAGCAACATCGGGAGATTTTCTTTTGCTTCTTTTGAGTTATGAATTCCATTTAATACATAAAGTCAGATTCTTACATTGATATACTTTTGCTACGTGGGGACTGCTTGCATGTTAAGTTGTTTCAGTTGTGTCTGACTCTTTGAGACCCTATGGACTTTAGCCCACCAGGCTCCTCTGTCATGGGATTTCCCAGACAAGAATATTGGAGTATGCTGCCATGTCCTCTTCCAGGGGGATCTTCCTGACCAGGGATCAAACCAGGGTCTCTTATGTCTCCTGCATTGACAGGTGTGTTCTTTACCACTAGTGCCACCTTTGTGGACTAAATTAATGCAGATATAAGATGCTCTGTATGTTCCAAAAAAAAAAAAAAAAAAAAGGTTATTCTAATGACCTGTTTTGCTGCATCTTCCCATATGTTTGTCTTCTCTTATCTGTCTCTGAGCTCTGACCAAGGTTAAAAAGGAGTGAAATTAGGTATTATAATTTGGCTAAGATAACGTGTTTGTTTGTTTTTTCTGTCTTGCAAAATAAGCTCTTGTTTGGAAAGACAAAATAATTTAAGTTTTAGGCTCTGGTATACTTGTTGTATCTGCCAACATATCTGCATAAACTGACATGACTCTCTTTTTTTGGCCATGCCACATGGCTTATAGCATCTTATTTCCTCAACCAATGATTGAACTCGTGAATCTGCATACTTGGCAGTGAATGTATTTAGCTCTAACCACCAGACGGCTAGGGGATTCTACTCATTCCAATCTTAAGCAGCCCCTGTTTCCCTACAGTTCTATTTTCCAGGCACATGCTAATTATAGGAAGACACAGAAATTGACTAGATGATTAGCCAGTTAAAAGGATGAAAAATTAAGGGACCATTTTTGATAGAGTTTTTATTTGTATTTTTCATTTTAGTCTTAATTTTTTATTGGAGTATAATTGATTTACAATGTTGTGTTAGTTCCTGCTGTATAACAAAGTAAATCAATGATATATACACATATATCCACTGCTTTTTAGATCCTTTCCCTATATAGGATGCTACACAGAGTATTGAGTAGAGCTCCCTATGATTTACAGTAGGTCCTTTTTAGCTATCTATTTTATACATAGTAATGCATATATGTCAATGTCAATGTTCCAGTTTATCCCACTGCCCCCCTTTCTCCACTGGTAACAATAAGTTTGTTTTTTACATCCATGACTCTATTTCTGTTTTGTAAATAAGTTCTGCCACTGCTACTGCTAAGTCACTTCAGTCGTGTCCGACTCTGTGCGATCCCATAGACGGCAGCCCACCAGGTTCCCCCATCCCTGGGGTTCTCCAGGCAAGAACACTGGAGTGGGTTGCCATTTCCTTCTCCAATGCATGAAAGTGAAAATTGAAAGTGAAGTTGCTCACTCATGTCCAACTTTTTGCGACCCCATGGACTGCACTCTACCAGGCTTCTCTGTCCATGGGATTTTCCAGGCAAGAGTACTGGAGTGGGTTGCCATTTGCACTTTTTTTTTTTTTTTATATTCCACATACAAGCAATCGTTGCTCTTTAGTTATTAAGTCGTGTCCAACTCTTTTGCAACCCCATGGACTGCAGCCTATCGAGCTCCATGGGATTTCCCAGGCAAGAATACTGGAGTGGGTTGCCATTTTCTTCTCCAGGGAATCTTCCTGACCCAGGGGTTGAACTCTCATCTCCTGCATTGGCAGATGGATTCTTTACTACTGAGCCATCAGGGAAGTGACATTATATGATATTTATCTTTCTCTGTCTGACTTACTTCAGTCAGTATGACAATCTCTAGGCTCATCCATGTTGCTGCAAATGACATTATTTTGTTCTTTTATACTGTTGAGTAATATTCCATTTTATATATATATACATATATCCATTAGAATGGATAAAGAAGGTATGGTACCATACCTTCTTTATCCATTCTAATGTCAATGGACATTTAGGTAACTTCTGAATAGGAAAACTTTAAAGTGATATAGACAGAGATATTCTGTATCTCCTCAAGAGCTTTTAAAGCATTGGGCAAAATTGTGTTGCTCCAGTACAATTTAAGTAGTGTTCTATGTTGAATTTTGTCTCCCCCAAAGTTATATCTAATTTCAAAATCCAGTAGTATAGGCCTAATGCTTGAGTTTTTCCAAAATTCACATGTTACACCCTAATCCCAGTTGCACTGGGATTGAGATTTGGGGCCTTTGCGAGGTGATTAGGTCACAAAAGTTGAGCCCTCATGAGTGGAATTAATGCCCCTGTAAAAGACACCCTAGAGAGATTGGAAAATTCTCAGTCTATTCATATTGCAAAAAAAAAAAAAAAAAGTACTTTAGAGAGAACACTCTGTGGCCAGATAAGGTTGCTGGAGAGATGTAGTGTGTAGCTTACAGATCCAATAAAGCATTTCAGGAGAAATTCAGCCAGCTTGGATTGAAGAAGAGAATGAAGAACACTTGACAGACTTCTTGGATTCTACAAGCAGAAAACAGGCTGCCAGAGGGCAAGATTGCTGCTGAGAGTTAAATGGATGAAGGCTGTTGGATCCTTTACTGGCACAGAGGTCAGGGTCAACAGGTCTGCTGAAACTCCAGTGGTTGGGGCTCATTGAGTCTCCATGTGTCCAGAGGGTGGATCAAGTGACAGAATTATTCTTGGGCCTTAAAACCTAATGGCATTATCCCTGCTTGCCTTCATACTTGCTTAGAACCCCTGACACTTTTTTTTTTTCTTTTTTATATTTTCCCTCTCGGAATGGAATACCTATCTTTGCCTGCCCCAAGTTACTGGGAGGTAAATAACTTGTTTCACAGGTCTACAGATGAAGAGATATTTTTCCTCAGAGTGAATCATTTTTTGAGTCTCCTCATAACTGAATTAGATGATTTTGAAATTAAGATACAGAATTTTATATTTTAAAATATTTTAGTCTTAGAGTTAATGTTAGCATTATGTAAGACTTTGGGGAATTTAGGAAAGGTGGGTGTATTTTGCAAATGAGAAGAAAATAAATTTGAAGGAGGAAGAGGACAATGTTGTGGATTGAATCATGTTCCCACAAAAACAATATTGAAGACTTAACCCCAAGTACCTAAGTACATGATCTCATTTGAAAATAGGGTCTCTGCAAATATAATCAAATTAAGATAAAGTCATATTGGATTAGAGAGGCCCATAATTTGATGACTTTTATTCTTAAAGAGTAGGGAGATTTGGACATAGAGACACATACAGATCAAACCATATGTGATGACAGAAGCAGAAAATGAAGTAATGGCTTCTACAAGTCAAGGAATGCCAAGGATTGTTGATAACCACCAGAAACTAAGAGAGAGACATGGACAGATTCTTCCTTGGAGTTTCTAGAATTAACCAATTCTGCAAAAATGTCAATTTTAGACTGCTTCCAGAACCGTGAGAGAATAAATTTATGTTATTTTAGGCAAATTGGTTTGTGTTAACTATTTACAACAGCATTAGAAAAATAGTACTATCAGGAAACACTAGATTGGAAGGGAAATGGCAAGAAATTTACTTTAAAATCAGAAAAAGAAAAAGCCCAAGATGGAGGAGAGTTGTTACAGCATTTCTATAAGGATCCTAATTATTACTTTTTATTCTCTGCCATGATCTACTTCTATTCAAGGATATTAAAAATCCATGTTTGTTACAACTAAAGTATAGATACAGAGAGAGAAAAAATCAGATTTTTATAATATTGAGTAAAGGAACTTATAAAGATTCAGTTAGGAAACAGCACCACACTTCAAATTGAGTAAGGAACTTTAAAAAAAAAACAATTTGTTTATTTTATTTGAAGGCTAATTACTTTACAATATTGTAGTGGTTTTTGCTATACATTGACATGAATCAGCCATGGGTATACATGTGTTCCCTATCATGAACCCACCTCCAACCTCCCTTCCCATACCATCCCTCAGGTCATCCCAGTGCACTGGCCCTGAGCACCCTGTCTCATGCATCTAACCTGGACTGGCACTCTATTTTTTAAAAAATAATTAATTTATTTTAATTGGAGGCTAATTACAATATTGTAGTGTTTTTTTTTTTTTCATATATTGACATGAATCAGCCATGGGTGTACATGTGTTCCCCATCCTGAACCCCCCTCCAACCTCCCTCCCCATCTCCTCCTTCAGGGTTATCCCAGTGCACTGGCCCTGAACACCCTGTCATGCATCGAACCTGGACTGGCAATCTATTTCACATATGGTAATATACATGTTTCAATGTTATTGTCTCAAATCATCCCACCCTTGCCTTCCCGCAGAGTCCAAAAGTCTGTAAAGAATTTTTAATGTAAAAAGTTAACTAGTGACAAGGAAGTCAATACTAAAGGTAAAAAGAACTTAAAACTATGCAAGTACAGCAGATATAGGTAGTAACCATTACTTCAAGGATGAGGAAGAGTATCCAAAAAAGAAAATTGTTGTATCCAGTAGATAAGTCTTGTTTGACTCTTAATGACTCTGTGGACTGCAGTACACCAGGCTTCCCTGCCCTTCACCATCTTCTGGACTTTGCTTAAATTCATGTCCATTGAGTTGATGATGCTATCTAACTATCACATCCTCTGCTGCCCCCTTCTTCTTTTACCTTCAATCTTTCCCAGCATCAGGATCTTTTCCAATGAGTCAGCTCTTCATGTCAGGTGGCCAAAATATTGGAGCTTCAGCTTTAACATCAGTCCTTCCAATGAATATTCAGGGTTGATCTCCTTTAGGATTGACTGGTTTGATCTCCTTGCTGTCCAAGGGACTCTCAAGAGTCTTCTCCAGCTCCACAATTCAAAAGCATTATTTTTTCAGTGCTCAGTCTTCTTTACAGTCCACCTCTCACATATTGAAAAAATCATAGCTTTGGCTATAAAGCTTTGACAGTAAAGTGATGTCTTTGTTTTTTAATATGCTGTCTAGGTTTGTCATAACTTTCTTTCCAAGAAGCAAGCATCTTTAATAAAAAATATTCATGGCTGCAGTCACCGTCCACAGTGATTTTGGAGTCCATAAAAATAAAATCTGTCACTGATGGCCATGATCTCAGTTTTTTTTTTAATTTAGAATTTCAAGTCAACTTTTTCACTCTCCTCTTTCACCTTCATCAAGGAATATTTAGAAGGAAATAGTTTAAAAGATTTTGAACACCACCCTCCTAAAACTGAGAGTCAGACCACTTTGGAGTGTGTTTGGCTGTGGATACTTGGAAGGTAGGGAAGTTCACTGATGTGTTTTATGCTGAGACTAGTAATCATGATAACACCTACTAATATGATAACAAACTAGACTGCTTGCAAGACACTCTAGGAAGCTATGCTTGGGAACTCTATTTGGAGTAGTTGTAACTGGTAAGGTGAGTATCATTAAGCATCCAAATGCTGCAGACCACATACTACAGAAACTAGCCATGAAGGGCTGATTAGAACCAGAAAAAGAAAACCCTTATTCCTTTACTGAAGAAGTTTAACATCATGTCAAATGGTGAAGTAGAAATATATAGAGAGTATACCTCTAATATCACAAAGCAGGATTAAAAAAATAGGTAGATTTGCAACTGAAAAGCAGTAAATTAACAGCTGGCATGGGTGCAATTCCTTTTAAACTTGATATGTGAAATTTCTTATTTCCATAAACAATGAGTTTGTAGTCTGTAAGCTTCACATATCTAAGAAAATATCAATGAAGATGCCAATTTTTCCCTTGAAAAAGTCCAAGATCCAAAAGGTTAATTAATTTATAAACAAGAATTAGTATTTTTTTAAAAATATAAAGATAGCAATCCAAATATTTCTCCATTCACTGCCAAATATAGATTTTGCATGTTTATATATAGCTTAACTGTCAGAGGAAATGGTAAAAATTTACTTGTGAGCTGTATACTCCTCACTATACTTAAGAAGATATAGCATTGTCAAAGTAAACAATTAGAATATCCCCTTCAGGGGGCGGTCCTAAGATGGTGGAAAAATAGGAAGGGGACACCACTTTCTCCCCCACAAATTCATCAAAAGAACATTTAAACGCAGGCCAAATTCCACAAAACAACTTCTGAATGCTGGCAGAGGACACCAGGCACCCAGAAAGGCAGCCCATTGTCTTCAAAAGGAGGTAGGACAAAATATAAAAGACAAAAAGGGAGACAAAAGAGGTAGGGATGGAAATCTGTCCTGGGAAGGGAGTCTTAAAAAAGAGAGAAGTTTCCAAACACCAGGAAACAACTCTCTCCAGCGGGTGTGTGGCAGGCCTTGGAATCTCAGAGGGCAAAATAATCAGGAGGAAAAATAAATAAATAATTAAAACCCACAGATTACGTGCCTAACAGCAACTCCCAGTGGAGCAGCAGCCTAGATGCACGCATCCCCCACTAGCAAGTGGGGGCTGGACAAGGAGGTGTGGGCTGCATTGCATTGGGTAAGGACTGGGCCTGAATGCCCCTAGGGCAATCTGAGGGAACTACCTTGAGATAGCAATCCAGACTATGGGATAGCAATCCTGTAAAAAGCCTTAACCTAAGACATCGCCAGGCCTGCGCACAGAACAAAGGAGTAAGCAGAGCTAGCCGGCTGCAGGCCAGCCCATCCCCCACCAGACATAGGCAGGCAAGGGCAGCCAGAGACGGAAGGGGGCAACTGCGGCCCCAGAGAGGCATTCTATACCAAACTGCAAGCAGAATTCATTGCTTATCAAGACTTCTTGGGATGCTGCATGGTTGACATCCGCCGGGAGGGTCGCAGCCAGAGGTCAGCTTCCCAGAAGAGACACACGGCACACCTGAGAAAGTGTGCCCATTGTACACCCAGAAAACCAAGCAGCTGGGATGGGGGAGGGGATAAGTCACAGCCCTGACTGCGCTCGCCAAACACCTGGTCACCAGAGCTGCTCGGACCTGGGAAGGGCACAAAACGCAGGCCCAACCAAGTCTGTGCCTTTGTGGAGTACCCGAGAACCTGAACCTGAGTGGCTTAGACCTGGGAATTACAGGCAACCCAGGGGCCCACCTCAGACAGTTTCTGGCAGAACAACCTAGAGCCTGAGCAGTGTAAACTGGGAAAGCACGCACACTATGAGCAGGGGCAAACCCAGTGTGGCTGAATCACTGTGAGCACATGCCAGTGATATTTGTTTGCAGTGTTCTCCCTCTCCACAGCACGACTGAATAAGTGATTTAAAAAGTGACCGCCACCACCCCTGTTGTGTTAGGACAGAAATTAGACACTGAAGAAACCAGCAAACAGAAGAAGCTAAAATAAACAGAGGGATCCGCTTTGAAAGTGACAGGTGCAATAGATTAAAACCTTGTAGTTAGCACCAACTACATAGAAATGGACATATAGACTTTGAGAAGTACAAGCAGGACCAAGAAACTATCTATAAATGAAATGACACCACACTGTCCGCAACACATCCAGAGAAAGTCCTAGATATAGTTTTAATACTATAATTTTTTTATTTATATTTTTAATTTTTTTATTTTAAGTCCCCTATTACTCCTTTAATTTTAATTTTTATAACTTAGTATTACTTGCAAAAAAAGACCGTATTTTTAAAACAAACTTCATATATATATATATTATAATTTTTGTGACTCTGCTTTTTTTTTTTTAATATCGTATTTTTGAGAACGTAACCTCTACTCTAGATTTTTAATCTTTGCTTTATGTTATTTGTTATCAACTTTGTATCTTTAAGAACCCTATCTTCAGTACCCATTTTTACTTGGGAGCGAGATCACTGGCTTGATTGCTCTCTCCCACTTTTGACTCTCCACCAGGTCGCCTCTATCTCCCCCTCCCCCTTTTCTTCTCTACCCAACTCTGTGAATCTCTTTGTGTGTTCTGGGCTGTGGAGAACACTTAGGGAACTGATTACTGGCTGGATCTGTCTCTCTCATTTTTATTTCCACTTTTCTCCCCCTGGTCACCTCTGTCCTCTTCCTCCCTCTTCTCTTCTCTGTGTAACTCTGTGAACATCTCAGAGGGATCCAGATTGTGGAGAGCACATAGGGAAGTGATTACCGGCTAGCTTGCTCTCACCCCTTTTGATTCCTTCTCTTCTCCTCCTGGTCACCTCTATCTCCCTCCTCCCTCATCTCTTCTCCATGCAACTCTGTATACATCTCTGGGTGTCCCTCACTGTGGATAAACTTTTCATCGTTAACCTAGATGTTCTATCATTGGTGCTGTATAGATGGAGAAGTCTTGAGGCTACTGTAAGAATAAGACTGAAAACCAGAGGCAGGAGGCTTAAGTCCAAATCCTGAGAACACCAGAGAACTCCTGAATCCAGGAAGCAATAATCGATAGGAGCTCATAAAACACCTCCATACCTACACTGAAACCAAGCACGGCATAAGGGCCAACAAATACTAGAGTCAGACATACCATGCAAATTCTCCAGCAACATAGGGACATAGCCCTGAGCTTCAATATACTGGCTTCTCAAAGTCACACCAAACCCAATGACATCTCAAAACTCACTGCTGGACACTTCATTGTACTTCAGAGGGAAGAAATCCAGCTCCACCCACCAGAACACTGACACAAACTTCCCAAGCCAGGAAAACTTGACAAGCCGCCCATCCAACCCCACCCACAGTGAGGAACCTCCACAATAAAGAGGAACCACAAACTGCCAGAAAACAGAAGGGCCACCCCAAACACAGCAACATAAACAAGATGAAAAGACGGAGAAATACCCAGAAGGTAAAGGAATAGGATAAATGCCCACCAAACCAAACAAAAGAGGAAGAGATAGGGAATCTACCTGATAAAAATTCCAAATAATGATAGTGAAAATGATCCAAGATCTTGAAAACAAATTGGAGTTACAGATAAATAACCTGGAGACAAGGATCGAGAAGATGCAAGAAAGATTTAACAAGGACCTAGAAGTAATAAAAAAAAGAGTCAATATATAGTGAATAATGCAATAAATGAGATAAAAAAAAAAAACACTCTGGAGGGAACCAACAGTAGAATAACGGAGGCAGAAGATAGAATAAGTGAGGGAGATGATAGAATCGTAGAAATAAATGATGCAGAGAGGAAAAAAGAAAAAAAAAGAATTAAAAGAAATGAGGACAACCTCAGAGACCTCTGGGACAATGTTAAATGCACCAACATTGGAATTATAAGAGTCCCAGAAGAAGAAGACAAAGAGAAAGACCATGAGAAAATACTTGAGGAGGTAATAGTTGAAAACTTCCCTAAAGTGGGGAAGGAAATAATTACCCAATCCAAGAAACCCAGAGAGTCCCAAACAGGATAAACCCAAGGTGTAACACCCCAAGACACATAATAATCGAATTAACAAAGATCAAACACAAAAAACAAATATTAAAAGCAGCAAGGGAAAAACAACAAATAACACACAAGGGGATTCCTATAAGGATAACAGCTGATCTTTCAATAGAAACTCTTCAGGCCAGAAGGGAATGGCAGGACATACTTAAGTTGATGAAAGAAAATAATCTACGGTACAGATTACTGTACCCAGCAAGGATCTCACTGAAATATGAAGAAGAAAACAAAAACTTTACAGACAAGCAAAAGCTGAGAGAATTCAGCACCACCAATCCAGCTCTCCAACAAATGCTAAAGGATATTCTCTAGAGAGGAAACACAGAAAGGGTGTATAAACTCGAACCCAAAACAATAAAGTAAATGGCAACGGGATCATACTTATCAATAATTACCTTAAATGTAAGTGGGTTGACTGCCCAACCAAAAGACAAAGACTGGCTGAATGGATACAAAAACAAACCACTATACATGTTGTCTACAAGAGACCCACCTTGAAACAAGGGACACATACAGACTGAAAGAGAAGCGCTGTAAAAAGATATTCCATGCAAATAGAGACCAAAAGAAAGCACGAGTAGCAAAACTCATATCAGATACAACAGACTTTAAAACAAAGGCGGTGAAAACAGACAAAGATGGACACTACATAATGATCAAAGGATCAGTCCAAGAAGAAGCTACAACAATTATAAATATATATGCACGCAACATAGGAGCACCACAATATGTAAGGCAAATGCTAACAAGTATGAAAGGGGAAATTAACAATAGCACAATAATAATGGGAGATTTTTATCCCCAATCACATCTATGGATATATCAAACAAACAGAAAATTAACAAGGAAACAGAAAATTTAAATGATACAATGGACCATTTAGACCTAATTGACATCTATAGGACATTTCACCCCAAAACAATGAATTTCACCTTTTTCTCAACTACACACGGAACCTTCTACAACATAGATCGCATCCTGGGGCATAAATCTGGCCTCAGTAAATTAAAAAAAAAAAAATTCCAATCATCTTTTCTGACCACAATGCAGTAAGATTAAATGTCAATTACAGGAAAAAAACTATTAAAAATTCCAACATATGGAGGCTGAACAACACACTGCTGAATAACCAACAAATCACAGAAGAAATGAAAAAAGAAATCAAAATATGCATAGAAACGAATGAAAATGAAAACACAACTACCCAAAACGTATGGGACACTGTAAAAGCAGTGCTAAGGGGAAGGTTCATAGCAATACAGGCTTACCTCAAGAAACAAGAAAATAATCAAATGAATGACATAACTCTACACCTAAAGCAACTAGAAAAGGAAGAAATGAAGAACCCCAGGGTTAGTAGAAGGAAAGAAATTTTAAAAACTAGGGCAGAAATAAATGCAAAAGGAACAGAAGAGACCATAGCACAAATTAACAAAGGCAAAAGCTGGTTCTTTGAGAAGATAAATAAAACTGACAAACCATTAGCCAGACTCATCAAGAAACAAAGGGAGAAAAATCAAATCAACAAAATTAGAAATGAAAATGGAGAGATCACAACAGACAACACAGAAATACAAAGGACCATAAAAGATTACTATCAGCAACTATATGCAACTAGAATGGACAACTTGGAAGACATAGACAAATTCTTAGAAAAGTACAACTTTCCAAAACTGAACAAGGGAGAAGTAGAAAATCTCAACAGACCAATCACAAGCACGGAAATTGAAACTGTAATCAGAAATCTTCCAGCAAACAAAAGCCCAGGACCAGATGGCTTCACAGCTGAATTCTACCAAAAATTTAGAGAAGAGCTAACAACTATCCTACTCAAACTCTTTCCAGAAAATTGCAGAAGAAGGTAAACTTCCAAACTCATTCTATGAGGCCACCATCACCCTAATACCAAAACCTGACAATGATGCCACAAAAAAAGAAAACTACAGACGAATACCAATGATGAACATAGATGCAAAAATCCTCACCAAAATTTTAGCAAACAGATTCCAACAACAAATTAAAAAGATCATACATCATGACCAAGTGGGCTTTATTCCAAGGATGTAAGGATTCTTCAATAAAGAAAATCAATCAATGTGATACACCACATAAACAAATTAAAAAATAAAAACCTGATGATTATTTCAATAGGTGCAGAGAAAGCCTTTGACAGAATTCAACATCCATTTATGATAAAAACCCTCCAAAAAAGCAGGACTAGAAGGACCATACCTCAACATAATAAAAGCTATATATGACAAACCCACAGCAAACATTATCCTCAATGGTGAAAAATCGAAAACATTTCCCCTAAAGTCAGGAATAAGCAAGGGTGCCCTCTCTCACCACTGCTATTCAACATAGTTTTGGAAGTTTTGGCCACAGCAATCAGAGCAGAAAAAGAAATACAGATATCCAGATTGGAAAAGAAGAAATAAAACTCTCATTGTTTGCAGATGACCTGATCCTCTAATTAGAAAACCCTAAAGACTCCATCAGAAAATTACTAGAGCTAACCAATGAATATAGTAAAATTGCAGAATATAAAATCAACACACACAAATCCCTTGCATTCCTAACCACTAACAATGAGAAAACAGAAAAATAAAGAAACAATTCCATTCACCATCACAATGAAAAGAATAAAATACTTAGGAATATATCTACCTAAAGAAACAAAAGACCTATAGATAAAAAACTATAAAACACTGGTGAAAGAAACCAAATAGGACACAAATAGATGGAGAAATATACCGTGTTTTTGGATCAGAAGAATCAATATACTGAAAATGAGTATACTATCCAAAGCAATCTACAGATTCAATGCAATCCCTATCAAGCTACCAATGGCATTTTTCAGAGAACTAGAACAAATAATTTCAAAATTTGTATGGAAATAAAAAAACCTCTAATAGCCACAGGAATCTTGAGAAAGAAGAATGGAACTGGAGAAATCAACCTGCCTGACTTCAGGCTCTACTACAAAGCCACAGTCATCAAGACAGTATGGAAATGGCACAAAGACAGAAATGTAGATCAATGGAACAAAATAGAAAGCCCAGAGATAAATCCACGCACCTACGGACACCTTATCTTCGACAAAGGAGGCAAGAATATACAGTGGGGAAAAAGTAATCTCTTTAACACGTGGCAATGCAAAAACTGGACAACCACGTGTGAAAGAATGAAACTAGGACACTTTCTAACACCATACACAAAAATAAACTCAAAATGGATTAAAGATCTAAACATAAGACCAGAAACTATAAAACTCCTAGAGGAAAACATAGGCAAAACACTCTCCGACATAAACCACAGCAGGATCTTCTATGACCCACCTCCCAGAATATTGAAAATAAACAAATGGGACCTAATTAAACTGAAAAGCTTTTGCACAACAAAGGAAACTATAAGCAAGGTGAAAAGACAGCCTTCAGAATGGGAGAAAATAATAGTAAACGAAGCAACGAACAAAGAATTAATCTCAAAAAATGCAAGCAACTCCTGCAGCTGAATTCCAGAAAAATAAACGACCCAATCAAAAAGTGGGCCAAAGAACTAAACAAACATTTCTCCAAAGACATACAGATGGCTAACAAACACATGAAAAGATGCTCAACATCACTCATTATCAAATGCAAATCAAAACCACAATGAGGTGCCATTTCACGCCCATCAGAATGGCTGCTATCCAAAAGTCTCCAAGCAATAAATGCTGGAGAGGGTGTGGAAAAAAGGGAACCCTCTTACATTGTTGGTAGGAATGCAAACCCATACAGCCACTATGGAGAACAGTGTGGAGATTCCTTAAAATACTGGAAATAGTACTTCCATACGACCCAGCAATCTCACTGCTGGGCATACACACTGAAGAAACCAGAATTAAAAGAGCCATGTGTACCCCAATGTTCATCACATCACTGTTTATAATAGCCAGGACATGGAAGCAGCCTGGATGCCCATCAGCAGACAAATGGATAAGAAAACTGTGGTACATATACACAATGGAATATTACTCAGCCATTAAAAATAATACATTCAAATCAGTCCTAATGAGGTGGATGAAACTGGAGGCTATTATACAGAGTGAAGTAAGCCAGAAAGAAAAACACCAATACAGTATACTAACGCATATATATGGAATTTAGAAAGATGGTAATGATAACCCTGTATGCGAGACAGCAAAAGAGACTCAGATGTATAGAACAGTCTTTTGGACTCTATGGGAGAGAGCGAGGGCAGGATGATATGGGAGCATGTAAATTATCATATGTGAAATGATCGCCAGTTCAGGTTTGACGCATGATACAAGGTGCTCGGGGTTGGTGCACTGGGATGACCCAGAGGAACGGAATGGGGAGGGAGGTAGGAGGGGGTTTCTGGGTGGGAAACACATGTACACCCATGGTGGATTCATGTCAATGTATGTCAAAACCTATACAATATTGTAAAATAAATAAATTAATTAATTAAAAAAAGAATATCCTCTTTAATAACTGAGGAGTTTTATTTCATTGTGTAGAATCTTTGGCTACACTGGGTTACTTTTTCCTGTAAAAATCTTAAAAGATGATGGTTCAGATTTAGTAAACAACAATTTATTAAATTTATCATTTTTAAAAATATGTGTAACATTGCAAAGATTGAGACTCTGCTTAGAGTATTCAGGGAGGTTCAGTATAAAGAAAAAAGACAATATAAATGTGACTACAATATAGTTAAGGGAATATTTATGAAACATTATTTTTCTTGTTATAAAATGTATCTTTTGTTAGACACAGGAGATTTAAAAAATCGCCGTAATCAATATTGTGTTCAAGCAACAGTTACACATTTTAAAAATAATCAGTTTTGTTGAGAAAAATATTTATTAAATTACAGATATTGTCATTAATGACTTCCCTGGTAGCTGAGCTGGTAAAAAATCCACCTGCAATGTGAGATACCTGGGTTCGATCCCTGGGTTGGGAAGAGTCCCCGGAGAAGGGAGTGGCTACCCATTCCAGTATTCTGGCCTAGAGAATTCCATGGCCTGTATAGTCCACAGAGTTGCAGAGTCGAACATGACTAAGTGGCTTTCACTTCACATTGTCATCAAATCCCCAAACATTAAAATGAGAATTATTATTTTTTTTGAAGAAAGGGAATACTAGGTTTTGCACAAATAAAGAATGTAACCTTGTACAACAAATATTAAATATATAGAATTCATTACATGAAATATAAAGTCTGGACACATAAAATTCAATAAGAAAATAAATATGAATCTGGGATGAATTCAGAACAAAAGCTGATGCTAATTAGACATATTTTGAAATATTATTGTGATCTTCTGAAAATAGCTTCCTATAAAAATTGACTCAGTAAAAAAAAAAAAAAAAAATTGACTCAGTAACATTGGTGGTGCTAGTGGTAAATAACCCATCTGCCAATGTAGAAGAGGTAAGAGACACAAGTTCAATCTCTGGGTCTGGAAGATCCCCTGGAGAAGGTCATGGCAATCCACTCCAGTATTCTTGTCTGGAGAATCCTGTGGACAGAGGAGCCTTGTGGGCTACAGTCCATAGAGTTGCAAAGAGTCAGACACAACTGAAGCGACTTAGCACAAGCACAACATTGTTAATATATGTTTCTGAGCTTTTTAAAATGTCTGATTCATGCAATATACAGCATGAAAGAAAAACTAGATTATGAGCATAGAACTTTGAAGTAAAATATTAACTCTTATTGGTTACAGTAAAATGTTACTTGTATATGTTATAGTAAAAATAAAAGAGAATATATACAGTAAACTGTTAATGTTACTTGTTCGAATATTCATGAAAGAAATGTCTCAAAATTCCATTGCTGCCTGTTATAGTTTGTCTAGAATATATAGCTATACAATTTTCCTCAAAACTTTGTATTCTGTAGCAGAAAAAGTCACTGTTCTCTGAAAATTAATAGGGTATAAACAAAAATGCCACAAATGAATCTGACAGATGCCTATTTGCAATTAATTCTACTTATATAGTTAGTTGCTTCTCTTCTCATTTATCAAGTTTCTTTAGGTTTCAGTAATTCCTCAAATGAAAAGCTATGCTTTTAAAGTGATAGAGAAAAATAAGTATGCTTGTTTTACTCAAGACACAGATGAAAGCATATCTTTGTTCTAATGCCATAGGACTCAAAATGCAGTCTCAATAAACTGACAACATATTCAAATATTATTCTGGTTCCATATCAACTTCACTATTCTTGATGCACAATATTTTGTATTAAATAAGAACATATGCAAATAATGTGTGCATACTAATATAAAGAGTGTCCTTTTCTTCTGCTATCATTTATCTAGAAACAGAATAAGCATACATCTCTGCAATTGTAGTAAGTAGGTATCCTTAAAAGACACTCAAATGCCTTCTGAATCATCAAAAATTAAGTTTTATGTGAGTTTTGTCTTTTAAGTCTCTGGAAATTGATATTTCTTAAGTAGACTACATGGTAAATCTTTGCTAACTCAATATGTGATTTACTAGAAAGCTCTCTTTGTGACTATGTTTGCTAAAAGATAATTTGTTATAACTCTGAACCATATTAGTCTTACAATTATTGGTTAAGCTTGGTGATCATTTCATAGTGAAATGAAAGTTGCTCAGTCATTTCCATCTCTTTGCGACCCCATGGACAATACATTCCATAGAATTCTCCAGGCCAGAATACTGGAGTGTGTAGCCTTTCCCTTCTCCAGGGGATCTTCCCAACCCAGGGTTCGAACCCAGGTCTCTTGCATTGCAGGTGGATTCTTTACCAGCTGAGCCAGAAGGGAAGCCCATCATTTCATAATTTCCTAATTATTTCACCTAGAAGCAGGTTTCAGGCAACCATATTATATACACTTCATGGTCATTCTAAAATAGACACGTTTTCATAAACATTAAAACCACTCTGTGCTTAGATAGGGACACATTTTCCCTGGCTTGATTTCCTTTTACTGCCCAAATTTTCTTTACTTAATACATTTTGTTACCTTATAAAATAACTATTGGTTTTTTAGAAATCTTTTTCTTTTTTTTAAATAAATTTATTTATTTTAGTTGGAGGCTAATTACTCTACAATATTGTAGTGGTTTTTGCCATACATTGACAGGAATCAGCCATGGGTTTACATGTGTTCCCCATCCTGAACCCCTCTCCCACCTCCCTCCCCGTTCCATCCCTCTGGGACATCCCATTGCCTCAGCCTTGAGCATTTGTCTCATGCATTGAACCTGGAATGGTGTTCTGTTTCACATATGATAATATACATGTTTCAATGCTATTCTCCAAGAACTTCCCACCCTCACCTTCTCCCTCAGAGTCCATAAAACTGTTCTATGCATCTGTGTCTCTTATTCTGTCCCACATATGGGGTTATCGTTACCATCTTTCAAATTGCATATATATGCATTAGAATACTGTATTGGTGTTTTTCTTTCTGGCTTACTTCATTCTGTATAATGGACTCCAGTTTCATCCATCTCAATAGAACTGATTCAAATGTATTCTTTTTAATGGCTGAGTAACATTCCATTGTGTATATGTACCACAGCTTCCTTATCCATTCGTCTGCTGATGGACATCTAGGTTGCTTCCATGTCCTGGCTATTGTAAACAGTGCTGCGATGAACATTGGGGCACACACGTCGCTTTAAATTCTGGTTTCCTCTGTGTGTATGCCCAGTAGTGGGATTGCTGGGTCATATGGCAGTTCTATTCCCAGTTTTTTAAGGAATCTCCACACTGTTCTCCATAGTGGCTGCACTAGTTTGCATTCCCACCAACAGTGTAAGAGTGTTCCTTTTTCTCCACAACCTCTCCAGCATTTATTGCTTGTAGACTTTTGGATAGCAGCCATTCTGACTGGTGTGAAATGGTGCCTCATTGTGATTTTGATTTGCATTTCTCAGATAATGAGTGATGTTGAGCATCTTTTCATGTGTTTGTTAGCCATCTGTATGTCTTCTTCGGAGAAATGTCTGTTTAGTTCTTTGGCCCTTTGTTTGATTCAGTCGTTTATTTTTCTGGAATTGAGCTGCACGAATTGCTTGTGTATTTTTGAGATTAATTGTTTGTCTGTTGCTTCGTTTGCTATTATTTTCTCCCATTCTGAAGGCTGTCTTTTCACCTTGCTTATAGTTTCCTTAGTTGTACAAGAGCTTTTAAATTTAATTAGGTCCCATTTGTTTATTTTTGCTTTTATTTCCAATATTCTGGGAGGTGGGTCATAGAGGATCCTGCTGTGATTTATATCGGAGAGTGTTTTGCCTATGTTTTCCTCTAGGAGTTTTATAGTTTCTGGTCTGACGTTTAGATCTTGAATCCATTTTGAGTTTATTTTTGTGTATGGTGTTAGAAAGCGTTCTAGTTTCATTCTTTTACAAGTGGTTGACCAGTTTTCCCAGCACCACTTGTTAAAGAGATTGTCTTTTCTCCATTGTATATTCTTGCCTCCTTTGTCGAAGATAAAGTGTCCATATGTTTGTGGATTTATCTCTGGGCTTTCTATTTTGTTCCATTGATTGATATTTCTGTCCTTGTGCCAGTACATTACTGTTTTGATGACTGTGGATTTGTAGTAGAGCCTGAGGTCAGGCAGGTTGATTCCTCCAGTTCCATTCTTCTTTCTCAAGATTGCTTTGGCTTTTAGAGGTTTTTTGTATTTCCATACAAATTGTGACATTATTTGTTCTAGTTCTCTGAAGAATACCATTGTTAGCTTGATAGGGATTGCATTGAATCTATAGATTGCTTTGGATAGTATACTCATTTTCACTATACTGATTCTTCCGATTGATGAACACAGTCTGTTTCTCCATCTATTTGTGTCCTCTTTGATTTCTTTCATCAGTGTTCTATAGTTTTCTATATATAGGTCTTTTGTTTCTTCAGGTCGATCTATGCCTAAGCATTTTATTCTTTTCGTTGCTATAGTGAATGGGATTTTTTCCTTAATTTCTCTTTCTGTTTTCTCGTTGTTGGTGTATAGGAATGCAAGGGATTTTTGTGTGTTAATTTTGTATCCTGCAACTTTACTATATTCGTTGATTAGCTCTAGTTAATTTCTGGTGGAGTCTTTAGGGTTTTCTATGTAGAGGATCATGTCAACTGCAAACAGTGAGAGTTTTACTTCTTCTTTTCCAATCTGGATTCCTTTTATTTCTTTTTCAGCTCTGATTGCTGTGGCCAAAACTTTCAAAACTATTTTGAATTGTAGTGGTGAAAGTGGGCACCCTTGCCTTGTTCCTGACTTTAGGGGAAATGCTTTCAATTTTTCACCGTTGAGGATATTGTTTGCTGTGGGTTTGTCATATATAGCTTTTATTATGTTGAGATATGTTCCTTCTATTCCTACTTTCTGGAAGGTTTTTAATCATAAATGGATGTTGAATTTTGTCAAAGGCTTTGCCTGCATCTATCGAGATAATCATATGGTTTTTATCTTTCAATTTGTTAATGTGGTGTATTACATTGATTGATTTGCGGATGTTAAAGAAATCTTGCATTCCTGGGATAAAGCCCACTTGATCATTATGTATGATCTTTTTAATATGATGTTGGATTCTGTTTGCTAGAATTTTATTAAGTATTTTTGCATCTATGTTCATCAGTGATATTGGCCTGTAGTTTTCTTTTTTTTGTGGCATCTTTGTCTGGTTTTGGAATTAGGGTGATGGTGGCCTCATAGAATGAGTTTGGAAGGTTACCATCTTCTGCAATTTTCTGGAAGAGTTTGAATAGGATAGGTGTTAGCTATTCTCTAAATTTTTGGTAGAATTATGCTGTGAAGCCGTCTGGTCCTGGGCTTTTGTTTGCTGGAGGATTTCTGATTACAGTTTCGATTTCCGTGCTTGTGATGGGTTTGTTAAGATCTTCTATTTCGGGGAGAGAGCAGAAGATGGCGGAGGAATAGGATGGGGAGACCACTCTCTCCTCCACAAATTTATCGAAAGAACATCTGAACGCTGACCAAACTTCACAAAACTACTTCTGAAGGCTGGCTGAGGACGTCAGGCTTTCACAAAAACTGCGCATTATCTTCAAAAGAGGTAGGAGAAATTATAAAAGATAAAAAGAGAGACAAAAGAGTTAGGGACGGAGACCCGTCCCGGGGAGGGAGTCGTAAAAGAGGAGGAATTTCCAAGCACCAGGAAACCCTCTCACCGGCGGGTGTGGGGGAGGATTTTTTATCTCGGAGGGCAACGTAACTGGGAGGAAAAAATAAATAAAATCGACAGATTACGTGCCTAAAGCAACTCCCAGCAAAGAACCCCAGACGCTCGCATCATCCGCCACCAGCAAGTGGGGGCTGAACGGAGAGGAGCGGGAGGCATTGCCTAGGGTAAGGACCGGGCCCGAGTGCCCCGAGGGCAATCTGAGGGAGCTAACGTGAGATAGTAACCTAAACTGTGGGACAGCGAGAGAGAGAGAGAGAGAGAGAACTATCCCGCGAAAAGCCCAACTCTAAGGCACTGCCGGCCCGCTCACAGAACAAAGGACTGAGCGATACCAGAGGAGAGCTAGCCGGCTGCGGACCGCGCCATCCCCCGCCGGACACAGCGGGCAGGCGGGGCCCGCTAGAGCCGGAAAGGGGCAAACTCGGCTCCAGAGAGGGCACCCCCTACCAAACTGCAAACAGGCTCCCAGTTTTTAAGCAAAGACTGCCTGAGATCCCGGAGGGTCGACAGCAGCCGGGAGGGTCGCAGCCAGAGACCAGCTCCCCAGAACCGACACAAAGCACACCGGAGCCGGGCGCGCCCGTAAACCGAGGCGGGGACCAGGGAGGTGATAAGCCGCACCGCCCCAACAGGGGACAGCGCCCTCGCCAAACTCCTGGCCGCCTGGGCAGCTCCGACCGGGAACGGCACAAGCCGCGGGCAAAATCGAGTCTGCGCCTTTGTGGAGTAACCTGGAGCCTGAACCTGAGCGGCTTAGTCCTGGGAAGTGCACGCAGCTCAGGGCCCGCTCCCCGGCCGAGTAACCTGAAGCCTGAGCAGGGTAGACGGGGAAAGCACACACGCCGTGAGCGGGGGCGAACCCAGTGCGGCCGAGACACTGCGAGCTTACCACACACACGCCAGAATTGCAGTGTTCCTTCCTCCCCACAGCACGATTGAACAAGCGAACCTAAAGAGATCACCTCCACCGCTTTGTTGCAGGGCGGAAATTAGATACTGAAGAGATCTCCAAACAGAAGCCAAATAAACAGAGGGAAGTGCTTTGGAAGGGACAGGCCAACAGATTAAGATCCCTGTAGCTAATACCGACTGCACTAAAAAGGACCTACAGATCTTGAAAAGTATAAGCAGGAATAAGGATCTATCTAAAACTGAGCAGATCCCACACTGCTCACAACAGCTCCAGAGAAAGTCCGGGATATATATTTTTTTTTTTACTATTATTTTTTTTTTTTTTAATTTTTTTTTTTAATTTTTTTTTTAATTAAAAAAAATTTTTTTTTCTCTTCTTTCCTTTTTCTTCAAGTCCTCTATTACACCTTTAACTTTCATTTTCATAACACACTATTAACTTGCAAAAAAAAAAAAAAACCCTATTTTTGAAGCAAACTACATACATATATCTTATACCTTTTGTGTTCTTTTTTTTTTTTAATGTTTTTTTCCTGTTCTACATTTTTTTACTGTTTCTTTTTTTACTGTTTTACTGTTTTTTTTTCTTTTTACACTGTTCCCTTTTTTCTTTTTTTTTTTCTTCTTTTTTTTTTTTTTAGATTGTAAGTTTTACAAGAGTCTAACCTCTA
This sequence comes from Giraffa tippelskirchi, assembly GCF_054371585.1. Taxonomy (NCBI): domain Eukaryota; kingdom Metazoa; phylum Chordata; class Mammalia; order Artiodactyla; family Giraffidae; genus Giraffa; species Giraffa tippelskirchi. The sequence continues at coordinate 70,440,934 of NC_137289.1, forward strand.
CTCTAGATTTTTAATCTGTGTTTTACATATTTGATATCAACTTTGTACATTTAAGAACCCAATCTTTAGGACCCATTTTTACTCAGGAGTGTGATCACTGGCCTGATCACTCTCTCCCCCTATTGATGCTCTTTCTTCTCCCCCAGGGAACCTCTATCTCCCACCCTCCTCCTTCTCTTCTCAACCCAATTCTGTGAATCTCTGAGGGTGTTCTGGGTACCGGAGAACACTTCAGGAACAGGATACTGCCCAGATCTCTCTCTCCCCTCTTAATTCCTCCCTTTCTACTCATGCTCACCTCTGTTACCTTCCTCCCCCCTCTCTATGTATCTCTGTGAATCACTCTGAGGGTTCCAAACTGTGGAAAGCACAGAGGGAAGTGCTTACTGGCTAGATTGCTCTCTCCACATTTGAATTCCCCTCTTCCCCTCCTGGTCACTTCAACCCACCCCCCCCACCTCATCTCTCCATGTAACTCAGTGAACCTTTCTGGGTATCCCTCACTGTGGAGAATCTTTTCACCATTAACCTAAAAGTTTTATTATTGAGGCTGTATGGAAGGAGAAGTCTTGAGGCTACTGCAAGAATAAGACTGAAAGCCAGGGGAAACATTAATTAATAAGAGACCATCCAATAGCCTCCATAAATTCACTGAAACCAAGCTCCACCCAAGAGATAATAAGTTCCAGAGCAAGACATACCACGCAAATTCTCCAGCAACGCAGGAACATAGACCTGAGCATCAATATACAGGCTGCCCAGAGGCACACCAAATCCATAGACATCTCAAAAATTAATACTGGTCACTCCATTGCACTCTAGAGAGCAGAAATCCAGCTCCACCCACCAGAACACCGACACAAGCTCCCCCAACCAGGAAGCCTTGACAAGCCACCTGTCCAACCCCAACCACAGTGAGGAACCTCCACAATAAAGAGGAACTTCATACTACCAGAATACAGAAGGGCCACGCCTAACACAGCAATCTAGACAAGATGAAAAGGCAGAGAAATACTCAGCAAGTAAAGGAAAATGAGAAATGCCCACAAAACCAAACAAAAGAGGAGGAGATAGGGAATCTATCCGAAAAAGAATTTAGAATAAGGATAATAAAAATGATCCAAAATCTTGAAAGCAAAATGGAGTTACAGATAAATAGCCTGGAGACAAAGATTGAGAAGATGCAAGAAATGTTTATCAAGGACTTAGAAGAAATAAAAAGGAATCAATATAGAATGAATAATGAAATAAAGGAGATAAAAGACACTCTGGAGGGAACCAACAGTAGAATAACGGAGGCAGAAGATAGGATAAGTGAGGTAGAAGATAGAATGATGGAAATAAACGAAGCAGAGAGGAAAAAAGAAAAAAGAATCAAAAGAAATGAGGAAAACCTCCGGGACCTCTGGGACAATATGAAACGCCCCAACATTCGAATCATAGGAGTCCCAGAAGAAGAAGATAAAAGGAAAGGCCATGAAAAAATACTCGAGGAGATAATAGTTGAGAATTTCCCTAAATTGAGGAAAGAAATAGTCACAGAAGTCCAAGAAACCCAGAGAGTTCCAAACAGGATAAACCCAAGGCGAAACACCCCAAGACACATATTAATCAAATTAACAAAGATCAAACACAAAGAACAAATATTAAAAGCAGCAAGGGAAAAACAACAAATAACACACAAGGGGATCCCCATAAGGATAACAGCTGATCTTTCAATAGAAACCCTTCAGGCTAGAAGGGAATGGCAGGACATACTTAAAGTAATGAAAGAGAATAATCTACAACCCAGATTACTGTACCCAGCAAGGATCTCATTCAGATATGAAGGAGAATTCAAAAGCTTTACAGACAAGCAAGAGCTGAGGGAATTCAGCACCACCAAACCAGCTCTCCAGCAAATGCTAAAGGATCTTCTCTAAACAGGAAACACAGAAAGGATGTTTCAACACGAACTCAAAACAACAAAGTAAATGGCAACGGGATCATACTTATCAATAATTACCTTAAATGTAAATGGGTTGAATGCCCCAACCAAAAGGCAAAGGGTTGCTGAATGGATACAAAAACAAGACCCCTATATATGCTGTCTACAAGAGACCCACCTCAAAACTAGGGACACACACAGGCTGAAAGTGAAAGGATGGAAAAACATATTCCATGCAAACGGAGACCAAAAGAAAGCAGGAGTCGCAATACTCATTTCAGATAAAATAGACTTTAAAATAAAGGATGTGAAAAGGGACAAAGAAGGACACTACATAAAGATCAAAGGATCAATTCAAGAAGAAGACGTAACAATCATAAATATATATGCACCCAACATAGGAGCACCACAATATATAAGGCAAATACTAACAAGTATGAAAGGGGAAATTAACAATAACACAATAATAGTGGGAGACTTTAATACTCCACTCACGCATATGGATAGATCAACTAAACAGAAAATTAACAAGGAAACACAAACTTTAAATGATACAATAGACAAATTAGATTTAATTGATATTTACAGGAGTTTCCACCCCAAAACAATCAATTTCACCTTTTTCTCAAGTGCACATGGAACTTTCTCCAGGATAGATCACATCCTGGGCCATAAATCTAGCCTTGGTAAATTCAAAAAAAATGAAATCATCCCAGCCATCTTCTCTGACCACAATGCAGTAAGATTAGACCTCAATTACAGGAAAAAAACTATTAAAAGTTCCAACATATGGAGGCTAAACAACACGCTTCTGAATAACCAACAAATCACAGAAGAAATCAAAAAAGAAATAAAATTATGCATAGAAACGAATGAAAATGAAAACACAACAACCCAAAACCTATGGGACACTGTAAAAGCAATACTAAGGGGAAGGTTCATAGCAATACAGGCGTACCTCAAGAAACAAGAAAAAAATCAAATAAATCAACTAACTCTACACCTAAAGCAACTAGAGAAGGAAGAAATGAAAAACCCCAGGGTCAGTAGAAGGAAAGAAATCTTAAAAATTAGGGCAGAAATAAATGCAAAAGAAACAAAAGAGACCATAGCAAAAATCAACAAAACTAAAAGCTGGTTTTTCGAGAAGATAAACAAAATTGATAAGCCATTAGCCAGACTCATCAAGAAACAAAGGGAGAAGAATCAGATCAACAAAATTAGAAATGAAAATGGAGAGATCACAACAGATTCCACAGAAATACAAAGGATCATAAGAGACTACTACCAACAGCTATATGCCAATAAAATGGACAACTTGGAAGAAATGGACAAATTCTTAGAAAAGTATAACTTTCCAAAACTGAACCAGGAAGAAATAGAAGATCTTAACAGACCCATCACAAGCACGGAAATCGAAAGTGTAATCAGAAATCTTCCAGCAAACAAAAGCCCAGGACCAGACGGCTTCACAGCGGAATTCTACCAAAAATTTAGAGAAGAGCTAACACCTATCCTGCTCAAACTCTTCCAGAAAATTGCAGAAGATGGTAAACTTCCAAACTCATTCTATGAGGCCACCATCACCCTAATTCCAAAACTAGACAAAGATGTCACAAAAAAGGAAAACTACAGGCCAATATCACTGATGAACATAGATGCAAAAATCCTTAATAAAATTCTAGCAAACAGAATCCAACATCATATTAAAAAGATCATACATCATGACCAAGTGGGCTTTATCCCAGGAATGCAAGGTTTTTTTAACATCCGCAAATCAATCAATGTAATACACCACATTAACAAATTGAAAGAAAAAAACCATATGGTTATCTCAATAGATGCAGAAAAAGCCTTTGACAAAATTCAGCATCCATTTATGATTAAAACCCTCCAGAAAGCAGGAATAGAAGGAACATATCTCAACATAATAAAAGCTATATATGACAAACCCACAGCAAACATTATCCTCAATGGTGAAAAATTGAAAGCATTTCCCCTAAAGTCAGGAACAAGGCAAGGATGCCCACTTTCACCACTACTATTCAACATAGTTTTGGAAGTTTTGGCCACAGCAATCAGAGCTGAAAAAGAAATAAAAGGAATACAGATAGGAAAAGAAGAAGTAAAACTCTCACTGTTTGCAGATGACATGATCCTCTACATAGAAAACCCTAAAGACTCTACTAGAAAATTACTAGAGTTGATCAATGAATATAGTAAAGTTGCAGGATATAAAATTAACACACAGAAATCCCTTGCATTCCTATACTCCAATAATGAGAAAACAGAAAGAGAAATTAAGGAAACAATACCATTCACCATTGCATCAAAAAGAATAAAATACTTAGGAATATATCTACCTAAAGAAACAAAAGACTTATATATAGAAAACTATAAAACACTGATGAAAGAAATCAAAGAGGACACAAACAGATGGAGAAATATACCGTGTTCATGGATTGGAAGAATTAATATAGTGAAAATGAGTATTCTACCCAAAGCAATCTACAGATTCAATGCAATCCCTATCAAGCTACCAATGGTATTTTTCACAGAACTAGAACAAATCATCTCACAATTTGTATGGAAATATAAGAAACCTCGAATAGCCAAAGCAATCTTGAGGAAGAAGAATGGAACTGGAGGAATCAACCTGCCTGACTTCAGACTCTACTACAAAGCCACAGTCATCAAGACAGTATGGTACTGGCACAAAGATAGAAATATAGATCAATGGAACAAAATAGAAAGCCCAGAGATAAACCCACGCACATATGGACACCTTATCTTCGACAAAGGAGGCAAGAATATACAATGGAGAAAAGACAACCTCTTTAACAAGTGGTGCTGGGAAAACTGGTCAACCACTTGTAAAAGAATGAAACTAGAACACTTCCTAACACCGTACACAAAAATAAACTCAAAATGGATTAAAGATCTAAACGTAAGACCAGAAACAATAAAACTCCTAGAGGAAAACATAGGCAAAACACTCTCCGACATAAATCACAGCAGGATCCTCCATGACCCACCTCCCAGAATATTGGAAATAAAAGCAAAAATAAACAAATGGGACCTAATTAAAATTAAAAGCTTTTGCACAACAAAGGAAACTATAAACAAGGTGAAAAGACAGCCTTCAGAATGGGAGAAAATAATAGCAAATGAAGCAACAGACAAACAATTAATCTCAAAAATATACAAGCAACTTCTGCAGCTGAATTCCCAAAAAATAAATGACCCAATCAAAAAATGGGCCAAAGAACTAAACAGACATTTCTCCAAAGAAGACATACAGATGGCTAACAAACACATGAAAAGATGCTCAACATCACTCATTATTAGAGAAATGCAAATCAAAACCACAATGAGGTATCATTTCACACCAGTCAGAATGGCTGCTATCCAAAAGTCTACAAGCAATAAATGCTGGAGAGGGTGTGGAGAAAAGGGAACCCTCTTACACTGTTGGTGGGAATGCAAACTAGTACAGCCACTATGGAGAACAGTGTGGAGATTCCTTAAAAAACTGGGAATAGAACTGCCATATGACCCAGCAATCCCACTGCTGGGCATATACACCGAGGAAACCAGAATTGAAAGAGACGCGTGTACCCCAATGTTCATCGCAGCACTGTTTACAATAGCCAGGACATGGAAGCAACCTAGATGTCCATCAGCAGATGAATGGATAAGGAAGCTGTGGTACATATACACAATGGAATATTACTCAGCCATTAAAAAAAATACATTTGAACCGGTTCTACTGAGATGGATGAAACTGGAGCCGATTATACAGAGTGAAGTAAGCCAGAAAGAAAAACAACAATACAGTATACTAATGCATATATATGGAATCTGAAAGATGGTAACGATAACCCTATATGCGGGACAGAATGAGAGACACAGATGCATGGAACAATTTTATGGACTCTGAGGGAGAAGGTGAGGGTGGGACGTTCTGGGAGAATGGCATTGAGACATGTGTATTGTCATATGTGAAACAGAGCACCATTCCATGTTCGATGCATGTGACAAGGGCTCGGGGCCGGGGCAGTGGGATGATCCAGAGGGATGGGAGGGGGAGGGAGGTGGGTGGGGGGTTCGGGAAGGGGAACACATGTAAACCCATGGCTGATTCTTGTCAATGTATGGCAAAAACTATTACAATATTGTAAAGTAATTAGCCCCCAAGTAAAATAAATAAATTTATTAAAAAAAAAAAAAAAAAAAAAAAAAAAAAAGATCTTCTATTTCTTCCTGGTTCAGTTGTGGAAAGTTATATTTCTCTAAGATTTTGTCCATTTCTTCCAAGTTGTCCATTTTATTGGCATATAGCAGTTGGTAGTAGTCTCTTATGATCCTTTGTATTTCTGTGGAGTCTGTTGTGATCTCTCAATTTTCATTTCTAATTTTGTTGATCTGATTCTTCTTCCTTTGTTTCTTGATGAGTCTGGCTAATGGCTTGTCAATTTTGTTTATCTTCTCGGAAAACCAGCTTTTAGTTTTGTTGATTTTTGCTATAGTCTCTTTTGTTTCTTTTGCATTTATTTCTGCCCTAACTTTTAAGATTTCTTCCCTTCTACTAACCCTGGGGCTCTTAATTTCTTCCTTCTCTAGTCACTTTAGGTGTAGAGTTAGTTTATTTATTTGATTTTTTTCTTGTTTCTTGAAGTACGCCTGTATTGCTATGAACCTTCCCCTTAGTATTGCTTTTACATTGTCCCATAGGTTTTGGGTTGATGTGTTTTCATTTTCATTCATTTCTATGCATATTTTGATTTCTTTTTTGATTTCTTCTGTGATTTGTTGGTTATTCAGAAGCGTGTTGTTTAGCCTCCATATGTTGGAATTTTTAATAGTTTTTTTCCTGTAATTGAGGTCTAATCTTACTGCATTGTGTTCAGAGAAGATGATTGGGATGACTTCAATTTTTTGGAATTTACCAAGGTTAGATTTATGGCCCAGGATGTGGTCTATCCTGGAGAAAGTTCCGTGTGCACTTGAGAAAAAGGTGAAATTGATTGTTTTGGGGTGGAAAGTCCTGTAAATATCAATTAAATCTAACTTGTCTATTGTATCATTTAAAGTTTGTGTTTCCTTGTTAATTTTCTGTTTAGTTGATCTATCCATATGTGTGAGTGGAGTATTAAAGTCTCCCACTATTATTGTGTTATTGTTAATTTCCTCTTTCCTATTTGTTAGTATTTGCCTTATATATTGTGGTGCTCCTGTGTTGGATGCATATATATTTATAATTGTTATATCTTCTTGGATTGATCCTTTGATCATTATGTAGTGTCCTTCTTCGTCTCTTTTCACAGCCTTTATTTTAAAGTCTATTTTATCTGAAATGAGTATTGTGACTCCAGCTTTTTTTGGTCTCTGTTTGCATGAAATACGTTTTTCCATCTCTTCACTTTCAATCTGTATGTTTCCCTAGTTTTGAGGTGGGTCTCTTGTAGACAGCATATATAGGGGTCTTGTTTTCGTATCCATTCAGCCAGTCTTTGCCTTTTGGTTGAGACATTCACCCCATTTACATTTAAGGTAATTATTTATAAGTATGGCCCCATTGCCATTTACTTTGTTGTTTTGAGTTCGTGTTTAAACACCCTTCCTGTTTTTCCTGTCTAGAGAAGTTCCTTTAGCATTTTTTGGAGAGCTGGTTTGGTGGTGCTGATTTTCTCAACTTTTTCTTGTCTGTAAAGCTTTTAAATTTTCCTTCATATCTGAATGAGATCCTTGCTGTGTACAGTAATCTGGGTTGTAGATTATTCTCTTTCATTACTTTAAGTATGTCCTGCCATTCCTTTCTAGCCTGAAGAGTTTGTATTGAAAGATCAGCTGTTATCCTTATGGGGATCCCCTTGTGTGTTATTTGTTGTTTTTCCCTTGCTGCTTTTAATATTTGTTCTTTGTGTTTGATCTTTGTTAATTTGATTAATATGTGTCTTGGGGTGTTTCGCCTTGGGTTTATCCTGTTTGGGACTCTCTGGGTTTCTTGGACTTCTGTGACTATTTCCTTCCCCATTTTAGTGAAATTTTCAACTCTTATCTCCTCGAGTATTTTTTCATGGCCTTTCATTTTATGTTCTTCTTCTGGGACTCCTATGATTCGAATGTTGGGGCGTTTCATGTTGTCCCAGAGGTCCCTGAGGATTTCCTCTTTTCTTTTTTCCTCTCTGCTTCGTTTGTTTCCACCATTCTATCTTCTACCTCACTTATACTATCTTATGCCTCCGTTATTCGACTGTTGTTTCCCTCCAGAGTGCCTTTTATCTCCTTTATTTCATTATTCATTATATATTGACTCCTTTTTATTTCTTCTAGGTCCTTGATCAACATTTCTTGCATCTTCTCAATCCTTGTCTCCAGGCTATTCATGGTAACTCCATTTTGCTTTCAAGATTTTGGATCATTTTTTTTATCATTATTCTAAATTCTTTTTCAGATAGATTCCCTATCTCCTCCTCTTTTGTTTGGTTTGTTGGGCATTTCTCATTTTCCTTTACTTGCTGAGCATTTCTCTGCCTTTTAATCTTGCTTAGATTGCTGTGTTTGGCGTGGCCTTTCTGTATTTTGGTAGTTTGGAGTTCCTCTTTATTGTGGAGGTTCCTCACTGTGGGTGGGGTTGGACGGGTGGCTTGTCAAGGTTTCCTGGTTAGGGGACCTTGTGTCGGTGTTCTGGTGGGTGGAGCTGGATTTCTTCTCTCTAGAGTGCAATGGAGTGTCCAATATTGAGTTCTGAGATATCTATGTATTTGGTATGCCTCTGGGCAGCCTGTATATTGAAGCGCAGGGCTATGTTCCTGCGTTGCTGGAGAATTTGCATGGTATGTCTTGATCTGGAACTTATTGGCTCTTGGGTGGAGCTTGGTTTCAGTGTATATGTGGAGGCTTTTGGATGATCTCTTATTAATTAATGTTTCCTCTGGTTTTCAGTCTTATGCTTTCAGTAGCCTCAAGACTTCTCGATCCATACAGCACTGATAATAAAACTTTTAGGTTAATGGTGAAAAGATTCTCCACAGTGAGGGATACCCAGAGAGGTTCACTGAGTTACATGCAGAGGTGAAGGGAGGGGGGTGTTGAGGTGGCCAGGAGGAGAAGAGGGGGACTCAAACGTGGAGAGAGCAATCTAGCCAGTAAGCACTTCCCTCTGTGCTCTCCACAGTCTGGGACCTTCAGAGACATTCACAGAGATACGTAGAGGCGGGGAGGAAGGTAATAGAGATGAGCATGAGTAGAAAGGGAGGAATCAAGAGGGGAGAGAGAGATCTGGGCAGTATTCTGTTCCTGAAGTGTTCTCCAGTGCCCAGAACACCCTGAGAGATTCACAGAATTGGGTCAAGAAGAGAAGGAGGAGGGTGGGAGGTAGAGGTTCCCTGGGGGAGAAGAAACAGCGTCAATAGGGGGAGAGAGTAATCAAGCCAATAATCCCACTCCTGAGTAAAAATGGGTACTAAAGATTGGATTCTTAAATGTACAAAATTGATATCAAATATGTAAAACAAAGATTAAAAGTCTAGAGTAGAGATTAGACTCTTAAAAAATTCAATATAAAAAAAGGAAAAAGAAAACAAAATCACAAAAAGTATAAGATATATGTATGCAGTTTGTTTTAAAAATAGGTTTTTTTTTTAGCAAGGTAATAGTAGGTTATAAAAATGAAAATTAAAGGTGTAATAGAGGACTGAAAGAAAAAAATAAATTTAAAAAATTAAAAAGAAAAAAATGTTATAATAGTAAAAATATATCCAGGACTTTCTCTGGAGCTTTTGTGAGCAGTGTGGGGTCTGTTCAGTTTCAGATAGATTCTTGTTCCTTCTTATACTTTTCAAGATCTATAGGCCCCTTTCAATGCAGTCGGTGTTAACTATAGGGATTTTAATCTGTTGGCCTGTCACTTCTAAAGCGCTTCCTTCTGTTTATTTGGCTTCTGTTTGCAACTCTCTTCAGTGTCTAATTTCCACCCCACCACAAATGGGTGGAGGTGGTCTCTTTAGGTTCGCTTGTTCAGTCGTGCTGTGGGGAGGGAGGAACACTGCAAACCAATATCACTGGCGTGTGTGTGGAGAGCTCGCAGTGTCTCGGCCGCAGTGGGTTTGCACCCGCTCACGGCGTGTGCGCTTTCCCAGTCTGCCCTGTTCAGGCTTCAGGTTACTCTGCCAGGGAGTGGGCCCTGAGATGCGTGGACTTCCCAGGTCTAAGCCGCTCAGGTTCAGGTTCCCGAGTACTCCACAAAGGCATAGACTCGGTTGGGCCAGTGGTTTGTGCCGATCCCCGGTCGGAGCAGCTCAGGCAGCCAGGAGTTTGGTGAGCGCACTCTCCCCTGTTGGGGCAGTACGGCTTATCACCTCCCTGGTTCCCGCCTCGGTTTATGGGCGCGCCAGGCTCCGGTGTTCTTTGTGTTAGTTCTGGGGAGCTGGTCTGTGGCTGCGAACCTCCCGGCAGCTGTCGACCCTCCGGGATCTCAGGCAGTCTTTGCTTAGAAACTGGAAGCCTGTTTGACGTTTGGTAGGGGGTGCCCTCTCTTGGGCCGAGTTTGCCCTTTCCGGCTCTGGCTGGTCCCACCTGCCCGCTGTGTCCGGCGGGGGATGGGGCGGTCCGCGGCCGGCTAGCTCTCCTCTGGTTTTTCTCAGTCCTTTGTTCTGTGAGCTGGCTGGCAGTGCCTTAGAGTTGGGCTTTTCGCAGGATAGTTCTCTCTCTCTGGCTGTCCCACAGTTCAGGTTGCTATTTCATGTTAGCTCCCTCAGATTGCCCTCAGGGGGTTTGGGCCCGGTCCTTACCCTAAGCAGTGCCACCCGCTCCTCTCCGTTCAGCCCCCACTTGCTGGTGGTGGATGCGAGTGTCTGGGGTTCTTTGCTAGGAGTTGCCTTTAGGCACGTAATCTGTGGGTTTTATGTATTTTTTCTCCCGGTTTTGTTGCCCTCCAAGATTTGAAATCTTCTCCCAGCCCCGCCGGTCAGAGGGTTTCCTGGTGTTTGGAAACTTCTCTTCTTTTACGACTCCCTCCCCGGGAAGGATCTCCGTCCCTAACTCTTTTGTCTCTCTTTTATCTTTTATATTTTGTCCTATCTCCTTTTGAAGATAATGAGCTGTTTTTCTGGATGCCTGATGTCCTCTGCCAGCGTTCAGAAGTTGTTTTGTGAAGTTTTCTCAGTGTTCAGATGTTCTTTCGATAAATTTGTAGGGGACAGCATGGTCTCCCCATCCTATTCCTCCACCATCTTAGCCCCGTTCTCGAATCAGAAGTCTTTTTCTTTAATTCATGTACTGCTCTCCCGTTTATCTCTGGTGTGTAAATGTAGGGATAACAATGGGCATGTCTTTATCATGTGCTGTGCTTTGCTTAGTCACTCAGTCGTGTCTGACTCTGTGATCCCACGGACTGTAGCCCACAAGGCTCCACTGTCCATGGGAATTCTCCAGACAAGAACACTGGAGTGGGTTGCCATGCCCTCCTCCAGGGGATCTTCCCAACCTAGGGGTCGAACCCAGGTCTCCCACGTTGCAGGTGGATTCTTTACTGTCTGTGCCACCAGGGAAGCCCAGAAAAGCCCAAGAATACTGGAGTGGGTAGCCTATTCCATCTCCAGGGGACCTTCCCGGCCCAGGAATCGACCCAGGGTCTCCTACATTGCAAGCGGATTCTTTACCAGCTGAGCTACCAGGATTATTTATGAAGGTGTCTCTTTTTATTGATTGCTTAATTAATTCAAAATATAAAATATGAATTTAAATATGTCCTATAATATTGGGTTTTTGGATACAGTGTCTTTTTAAATTTATCTTCAAACTCCTAAATTGCTGACTTCATGCAATGTCCTATACATAGCAGACACTGCATAAATATTTTGCAAAATAACTGGTTATTTATTTATTCATACTAAACTATAGTTGATTTACAAATATTAGCTTCAGATCTATAATATAATTATTCAGTATTTTTATGGATTATATTCCATTTAAAATTACTATCAAATACATAGTATATTTCCTGTGTGGAATAATATAACCTTGTAGCTTATTTATTTTATGCATAGTACTTTGTACCTCTTAACCTCCTACCCCTATTCTGCCCTCTCTGACTGAATATTTTTTAAATATAATGATGCAATTAAGGAAAGTAAAGTTTGGGTAAAATATGAAGGAGGACTTCCTGACATTAATAGTAGTTGATACTGTACATTGTAAAACATTAGGGAACTTATTTAGGACTATCACTCTAACTCTTTAAATTTCTTCATGTAATCTATTAGTTTCTTTAAACTACTATCACAAAGTGCTACAAAGTGGGTGCCTTAAAAGAACAGAAATTTATCGTCTTATATTTGTAGAGGCCAGAAGTCTGAAATCAAGGTATCTTCGTAGCCATCCTCTCTCTGAAACTTCTAGGGCAGAATTCTTTGCCTCTTACAGCTTCTGGTGGTTGACAACAATCCTTGGCATTCCCTAATCTGTGGCCTCAATTTGTGACCTCTGCATCACATGGCATTTTTCTGTATGTCTGTGTGTTTCTGTATCTCTAATTTCTCTTCTCCCTAAGAAAACCAGTCATTAGATTAGGGCCCAACATAGTTCAGTATGACCTTGTCTCAAATAGTTACTTTACAAAGACCCTATTTCCAAATCACATCACATTCTGGCATTCTAGGTGGGAATTTATTTGAGGGGACACAAATCAATTTAGTACAGGTAATTTTAAGTTACTGTCTAGATAGAAAAGACACAACTCCATGATTTTCAAGAGCATATTCCAGAGATTAGATTCTGTTATTTTACTTATTCTGCTTTGCCTGATAGAAATAATATTACAAAGTTATGGAGCCAACCACTGTTTCTAAGATTATAGGCAACATTGAATACATAAAAAGTTGAGATTTGTTTCTTTACATGCAGAGCAAGTATTATTTTTTTCCATGTACACTACTGTGAAAAAAATTAACTCCACATGAGTTATGCTTCAAGCAAAAATCTTCACTTCTTGGCCATTTAACTTTTAGTAAAAGGTAAGTGCCAAACCTTTAATTTTTCCCTTTCACATTCTACATATAAAGCAAATATGTATACAGTTTTAAGTCTGTTATTTTCTACTTCTTATTTCATTGCTATCTAGGCTCATATCCCTAAATGAAGTGAAATGGAATTCTCCATAGTTCTTTCATAGTTACTTAAGTAACATCATTGTCAAATTATTGTGTAGTCTCTAATGACCCCAAATTATCTCCTTTCAAAAGTAATTTTGTTTAAATCTACCTGAGAATTTGATCTATTTTTAACTAGTGTGTAATTATAACAGTATTTGCTTAGAGCAATTATATTCTGGTTTTGATTGCATGATTTTTATTACTTAAAGTCTATGTCAATGAGTTTTAATATATTAATAAAGTTGTATAGCAACCACCAAAATCAATTTTAGAACATTTTTTTTCACTCCAAAAAGAAGCCCTGTGAATATTAGCGATCACTCCCTCTAATTTTATGTCAAACCTACCACTTCCCAGCCTTACATAAACTCAAATCAACTTTCCACCTCTATAGATTTGCCTATTCTGGATATTTCTAGAAAAAAATCATTTGATATATTATATTTTGTGACCAACTTTTTCTACTTAGAAAAATATTTTCAAGGTTCGTCCACATTGTAGCATGTATAAGGACTTCAGCTCTTTTTTGTTATTGAATGATATTCTAGCATATGAATATCATATTCTGTTTGTCTATTCATCAGTTTATAGATAACTGATTCATTTCCACATTTTTATTATTGTGATTAATGCTGATATGATTACTAATAAATAGTTTTTCTGTGAACAGAGATTTTCATTCTCTTTAGCATATACTTAGAATGGAATTGGTAGACAATATGGTAGCTCTGTGTTTATCATTTTGAGAAAATGCCGATTTTTTTTTTTCCCAGCAGCATCATTTTGCATTCCTAGCAGCAGTATATGGTGGTTCCAATCTTGTCATGTCCCTGCTGACTTTTGTTTTTTGTTTTTTTATTCTTTCAGTGATATTTCAATGTAGTTTTTTTTTTTTTTCTTTTAATGGTGACTCTAGACCTTACCTTATACATCTTAAGGTTCCCAGTGAATTTAAATTTCTTGATTTATCACAAAAGAATTCAGATATGAAACAAGGGTGTTAGGAAGGGAAATGAGAGTTTATTTAAGCAAGAAGAGGCACTTAGAGGGAGAACTGGACAACTTGTGAGGAGCTGCTGCCCTTGGTTTCTTTGACAAGCTGGTTATGAAGGACATACAAATGAAGGGGAAGACTATTCACTGGGGAAAGAGGAATTTGGCAGTTCTATTCCCTGATTTTCATCCAGAGGCAGGAGGTAAATATCCCACTCACTCCCCTACCAACACCATGATCACAGCATGACAGACTTCCATTTCTTTCACTAACTCCCAGAATTTGCTCAAGTTATTGTCTACTGAGTTGGTGATGCTATCTAAGCATCTCAACCTGTACTGCTCCCTTTTCCTATCACCTTCAATCATTCCCACCATCAGGATCTTGTGCAATGAGATAACTCTTTTATTCTTCACATTAGGTGGCCAGTGTCAGAATTTCAGCTTCATCACAGACCTTTCAATGAATAAACAGGTTGATTTCCTTTAGAATTGACTCATTTCATCTCCTGGCAGCCCAAGGGACTCTCAAGTCTTCTCCAGCACCACAATTCAAAATCATCTATTCTTTGGTGCTCAGCCTTTTTTATGGTCTGACTCTCACATCCACACATGATTACTGGAAAAGTCATAGCTTTGAGTATATAGACATTTATTGGCAAAATGACATCTCTACTTTTTTTTTTTTAATATACTGTCTAGGTTTTTAATAACGTTCCATCCAAGGAGCAAGAGTCTTTGAATTTCATGGCTGCAGTCACCATCTGCTGTGATTTTGGAGCCCAAGAAAATAAAATTTATCACTGTTTCCACGTTGCCCTTTTCTATTTGCCATGAAGTGATGAGACAGGATATAATGATCTTCGTGTTTTGAATGTTGAGTTTCAAGCCAGCTTTTTCACTTTCTTCTTTAACATTCATCAAGATGTTCTTTAGTTTCTCCTCACTTTCTACCATTAAACTGGTATCATCTGCTTCAGATTGCTGATATTTATCCCAATAATCTTGATCACAGCTTGTGATTCATCCAGCCCAGTATTTTGCATGATGTATTCTGCATAGAAGTTAAATAAGCAGTGTGACAATATACAGCCTTGTACCCCTTTCCAATTTGAAACCAGTTAATTGTTCCATGTCCAGTTTTAGCTGTTGTTTCCTGTTCTGCATACAGGTTTCTCAGGAGACAAGTAAGGTGGTCTGCTATTTCCATCTCTTTAAGAATTTTCCACAGTTTGTTGTGATCCACACAGTCAAAGGCTTTCACGTAGTCAAAGAAACAGAGGTAAATGCTTTTTATGGAATTCCTTTTCTTTCTCTATACCCCAATTAATGTTGACAATTTGATCTCTGGTTCCTCTGCCTTTTCTAAATCTAGGTTGTACATCTGTATATTCTGGGTTCACATACTGCTGAAGCCTAGCTTGAAGGATTTTGAGCATAACCTTGCTAGCATGTGAAATAAACCCAACTGTACAGTAGTTTGAACATTATTTGGAATTGCCCTTCTTTGGGATTGGAATGAAAACTGACATTTTCCAGTCCTGTGGCCTCTGCTGAGTTTTCCAAATTTGCTGGCATATTGAGTGCAGCACTTTCATAGAATCATCTTTTAGGATTTGAAACAGCTCAACTGGAATTCCAACACCTCCTTTAGTTTTGTTTGTAGAAATGCATCATAAGGCCTACTTGACTTCACACTTCAGGATATGTTTCTAGGTGAGTAATCACACCATCCTGGTTATCTGTGTCATTAAGACCTTTCTTGTATAGTTCTTCTGTGTATTTTTGCCACTTCTTCTTAGTAACTTCTTGTGGGTCCTTATCATTTCTGTACTATATCATGGTCATCCTTCTATGAAATATTCCCTTGATACTGCCAATTTTCTAGGAGATCGCTAGCCTTTCACATTCTATCATTTTCCTCGACTTCTCTGCATTGTTCATTTAAGAAAGCCTTCTCATCTCTCCTTGCTATTGTCTGGAACTCTGCATTTGGTTTAGTATATCTTTCCCTTTCTCTGTTGCCTTTTGCTTCTCTTCTTTCCTCAGTTATTTGAAGAGCCTCCTCACACAACCACTTTGCCTTATTTCATTTCTTTTTCTTTGGGATGATATTGATCACTTCCTTCTGCACAATGTTATGAATCTCTGGCCATAGTTCTTCAGGCACTCTGTCTGCCAGATCTAATCCCTTGAATCTATTCATAACCTCTACTGTATGATTATAAGGAATTGATTTAGGTCATACCTGAATGGCCTAGTGGTTTCCCCTACTTTCTTCAATTTAAGTTTAGATTGCAATAGGGAGCTTACGATCTGAGCCACCATCAGCATCAGGTCTTGTTTTACTGACTATATAAAACTTCTCCATCTTTGGCTGCAAAGAACATAATCAATCCGATTTCAGTATTGACTATCTGGTGATGTCCATGCGTAGAGTTATCTCTTGTGTTGTTGTAAATGGGTTTTTGCTATGACCAGTGTGTTCACCTGTGGAAGTTCAGAAATGGATCGGAATGGTCAAATTTAATTCAGATGACCATTATATCTACTACTCTGGGCAAAAATCTATTAGAAGTAACGGAGGAGCCCTCACAGTCAACAAAAGAGTCTAAAGTGCAGTGCTTCCAAAGGCAAATCATTCAGCATCACAGTAATCCAAGTCTATGACTCAACCACAAATGCCAAAGAAGCTGAAGTTGAATGATTCTATGAAGACCTACAAGATCTTCTAGAACTAACATCAAAAAGAGATGTCCTTTTTCATCTTTGGGAATTGGAATTCAAATGTAAAAGTTCAAGAGATACCTGGAGTAACAGGCAAGTTTGGCCTTGGAGTACAAAATGATGTAGGGCAAAGGCTAACAGAGTTTTGCCAAGAGAATGCACCGATCATAGCAAACACCTTCTCCCAACAACACAAGAGAGGACTCTACAGGTGGACATCACGAGATGGTCAATACCGAAATTAGATTGATTATATTCTTTGCAGCTGAAGATGGAGAAGCTCTATACAGTTAGTGAAAAAAAGAAGACGTGGCTCTGACTGTCACTCAGAATATGAACTCCTTATTGCAAATTTCAGACTTAATTTGAAGAAAGTAGGGAAAACCACTAGACCATCCAAGTATGACCTAAGAAATATCCCTTATGATTATACAGAGGAAGTGATGAATAGACTCAAGGGATTATATCTGGTATAGTGCCTGAAGAAATATGAACAGAGATTTGTAACATTATACAGGAGGCAGTGATCAATACCATCCCCAAGAAAAAGAAAGGTACAATGTTTGTCAGAGGAGGCCTTACATATAGCTGAGAAAATAAGAGAAGCAAAAGACAAAGGAGAAAAGGGAAAGATATACCCACCTGAATGCAGAGTTCCAAAGAAGAGCACGGAGAGATCAAACAGACTTTTTAAGTGAACAATGCAAAGAAACAGACAAAAACAATAGAATGGGAAGAGATCTGTTCAGGAAAATTAGAGATATCAAGGGAACATTTCATGTAAAGATAGGCATAATAAAGGACAGAAATGGTAAAAACCTAAAAGAAGCAGAAGATATTAAAGAAGAGATGGCAAGAATATACAGAAGAACTATGTAAGAAAAGTCTTAATGACCCAGATAATCACGATGATGTGATCACTCACCTAAAGCCAGATATCCTGGCATGCAAATTCAAATAGGTCTTAGGATGAATTACTACAAACAAAACTAGTGGAGATGTTGGAATTCCAGCTGAGTTATTTCAAATTCTAAAGGATGATACTGTTAAGTTTCTGTACTCAATACGCCAGCCAATTTAGAAGACTCAGCAGAGGCCACAGGACTGGGAAAGTTCAGTTATTTTTGTCAAATCCAAAGAATGTTCCAACTACCATAGAACTGAACTTGTTTAACATGCTAGCAAGGTAATTCTCAAAATCTTTCAAACTAGGCTTTAACAGTACGTGAACAAAGAACTTCCTGATGTACAACCTGAATTTAGAAAAGGCAGAGGGACCAAATTTTAAATTGCTAACATCCGTTGGAAAATAGAAATCAAAAGAATTCCAGGAAAACATCTACTTCTACTTTATTACGTTAAAGCCATTGTGTGGATCATAGCAAACTGTGGATAATTCTTAAAGAGTTGTAAATACCAGACCACCTATCCTGTCTCCTGAGCAACCTCTATACAGGTCAAGCAACAACACTTAGAATTGGGCACAGGACATCTGACTGGCTCAAAATTGGGAAAGGAGTATGTAAAGGGTGTATTGTCACCCTGCTTATTCAATTTATATGCAGAGTACAACATGCTAAATGCTGTGCTGGTTGAAGCTCAAGCTGGAATCAAGACTGATGGGAGAAATATCAATAACCTCAAATATCCAAATGACACCACCCTAATAGCAGATAGTGAAGAGAAACTAAAGAGCCTCTTGATGAAGGTGGAAGAGGAGAGGGAAAAAGACTGGCTTAAAACTCAATGTTCAAAAGACTATGATCAAGACATATGGCCCCATCAGTATATGGCAAACAGATGGGGGAAAAAACGGAAACAGTGACATACTTTGTTTTTTCTTGAGCTCCAGAATCACTGCAGATACTGACTGCAGCCATGAAATTGAAAGACATTTGCTCCTTGGAAGAAAAGTTATGGCAAACCTAGACAGTATATCAAAAATCAGAGACATCACTTTGGTGACAATGACCTGTATAGTCAAAGCTATAGTTTTTCCAGTAGTCATGTAGGATGTCAGAGTTGGGCTATAAAGAAGGCTGAGCACCAACCAATTGATGCTTTCAAGCTGTGTTGCTGGAGAAGACTCTTGAGAATCCCTAGGACAGCCAGAAGATCAAATCAGGAAATCAACCATGATATTTATTGGAATAAATGATGCTGAAGCTGAATTCTAATATTTTGGCCACCTAATGTGAAGAGTCTTTTCATTGGGAAAGACCCTGATGCTGGGAAAGATGGAAAGCAAGAGGAGAAGGGGATGACAGAGGATGAAATGGTTGGATCGCATCACCGATTCAATGGACATGAATTTGAGCAAATCCAGGAGAGGGTGAAAAACAGGGAAGCCTGACTTGCTGCAGTCCATGGGGTTGCAGATAGTCAGACATAACTGAGAGACTGAATAACGACAACAAGCGTGTTCTCTTGACAATACTTTGTTAGATTTGCCCTGGTTCACTTTGTAATCCAAGGCTGAACTTGCCTGTTATTCCAAGTATGTCTTGACTTTCTGCTTCTGCATTCCATTCCCCTGTGATAAGAAGGGCATCTTTTTTGGTGTTAGTTCTAGGAGGTGTTGTAGATCTTCACAATACCCGTCAACTTCAGCTTCTTCAGCTTTAGTGGTTGCGGCATAGACTTGGATGATTGTGATGTTGAATGGTTTGCTTTGGAAATTAACCAGTGCATTCTGTCTTTTATGAGATTGCACCCACATACTGCATTTCAGACTCTTTTGTAGACTCTGAGGGCTACTCCATTTCTTCTAAGTGATTCTTGCCCATATTAGTAAATGCAATAGTGATCTGAATTATATTTACCCATTCCATCCAGTTTTGTTCATTGATCCCTAAATTGTTGATGCTTATTCTTGTAATCTCCTGCTTCAGTCAGTCAGTCAGTTCAGTCACTCAGTGTCTGACTCTTTGCGACCCCATGGACTGCAGCACGCCAGGACTCCCTATCCATCATGAACTCCCGGAGTTTACTCAAACTCATGTCTATTGAGTTGGTGCTGCCATTCAACCATCTTATCCTCTGTCGTCCGCTTCTCCTCCTGCCTTAAGTATTTCCCATCATCAGAGTTTTTTCAAAGCTCTTCTCATCTGGTGGCCAAAGTATTGGAGTTTCAGCTTCAGCATCAGTCCTTCCAATGAATATTCAGGACTGATTTCCTTTAGGATGGACTGGTTGGATCTCCTTGCAGTCCAAGGGACTCTCAAGAGTCTTCTTCAACACAACAGTTCAAAAGCAGCAATTCTTTAGTATTCAGCTTTCTTTATAGTCCAACTCTCACATCCATATATGACTACTGGAAAAACCATAGCTTTGACTAGATGGACAAAGCAAAGTAAAGTTGGCAAAGTAATGTCTATGCTTTTTAATGTGTTCTCTAGGTTGTTCCTACCTTTCCTTCCAAGGAGCAAGCATCTTTTAATTTCATGGCTGCAATCACCATCAGCAGTAATTTTGGAGCCTCCAAAATAAATCTGCTGCTGTTTCCAATGTTTCCTCATCTATTTGCCATGAAGTGATGGGACCAGATGCCATGATCTTAGTTTTTTGAATGTTGAGTTCTAAGCCAGCTTCTTCACTCTCCTCTTTCACTTTCATCAAGAAGCTCTTTAGTTCTTCTTCGCTTTCTGCCATAAGGGTGGTGTCATCTGCATATCTGAGGTTATTGATATTTCTCCAAGCAATCTTGATTCCAGCTTCAGATTCATCCAGCCTGTCATTTTGCATGATATACTAAGTACAGAAATTAAATAAGCAGGGTGACAATATACAACCTTGACATACACTTTTCCCGATTTTGAACTAGTCTGTTGTTCCATACCCAGTTCTTATTGTTGCTTCTTTACCCACATGCAGGTTTCTCAGGAGGCAGGTAAAGTGGTCTGGTATTCCCATCTCTTTAAGAATTTTCCACAGTTTGTTGTGATCCACACAGTCAAAGGCTTTAGGATAGTCAATGAAGCAGAAATAGATGTTTTTTTTCTGGAACTATCTTGCTTTTTCTCTGATCCAACAGATGTTGGCAATTTGATTTGTGGTTTCTCTGCCTTTTCTAAATCCAGCTTCTACATCTGGAAGTTCTTGGTTAACATACTCTTGAAGCCTAGCTTGAAGGATTTTGAGCATTACCTTGCTAGCATGTGAAATGAGTGAAGTTGTACAGCAGTTTGAACATTCTTTGTCATTGTCCTTCTTTGCGATTGGAATGAAAACTGACCTTTTCTAGTCCTGTGGCCACTTCTGTGTTTTCAAAATTTGCTGGAATATCAGGGAACTATAGTCAATATCTGTGATAACCTATAATTGAAAATAATTTCAAAAATAATATGTTTATATGAATAACCAAATCAACTTGAAACATTGCAAATAAATTATACTTCATACTTCAACAAAATACATATATTAAGAAAAAATAACAAATACATAGAAAAAAATTCTAAAAGAAAAAGACACCTCTGTGGAGAGGATGAGGTGTAGGTTTCACTGTGTACTTCATGTATTTCTGTATTATTTGATTTCCTGGACAATCAGATAAGAAAAGTGAGAATTGACAAAAACTAGTCTTAACACAGCAGAGCTGGCTGTGAAAAGTGTAGCTTTAATGATGGAGAGAACAAACTTGATTTCCAGGTGAAAAACAAAATCTTATGTAAGTGTTGTTGTCAGTAAAATAGCAAACTTGTTAGGAAAGAAATGGAGAAAAAGATCAATTTGACTATTCTTAGTTTCCATTCCCTATTGAAGGAACAGCCTAGTGAGAAATTTAAGTGTAAGTGAGAGAGCCATGGAAATAGCTAAAACATTTACCACATAACCCTAGTTTATTAGGTAACTATACTGATGGACAGGAGAAGCCTGAGAAAACCCATAATAAAATGAAAGCTATAGTAGATTTGAGTACAGTTTGAACTTTGTAGACTTTTCCCAACTGACAAAAGGTCTATAGGCAGAAGGTAGAAGTTTATGGGTGTGAACAATTAACATGACCGCTTAAAAATCATTATCTGAATGTTAACTAATACAGACACTGGAACACTGCTCAAAAACCCAGGATTTAAATGTATATGTGTATTTTGTGTTTGTTTGTGTGTATACATATATATGGCTTCCTAGATAGTTCTAGTGGTAAAAACCCACCTGCCAACGCAGGAGACATAAGAGATGCAGCTTTGATATCTATGTCAGAAAGATCCCCTGGAGAAGGGAATGGCAACCCACTTCAGAATTCTTGTCTGGGAGACTCCTATGGACAGAGGAGCCTGGCAGGCTACAGTCCATGGGGTTGCAAAGAGTCAGACATGACTGAAGTGACTTAGCACATGCAAACACACACACACACGATTTATTATATATATAAATTTCATATTTTTTCCAGACAAGTGAAAAACCAACTAAAAAAGTCATGGGACTAATGATCACTCTCTAGAAAAAAATGAAAGATTTATTTTTCAATAATAGCAACAACACTTACAGGAACATGCAAAGAAACAGGCAAGTGGGGCATATATGAGGAAAAGAAAAGTTAATAGAAATTGACACTGAATGGCCCCTCATTGGGTTTAGCTGAGAAATACTTCAAAGCAGTTACCAAGGGACCTGAAAGACTAGAAACCAAACAGTTCTCAAGAGGATACCAAGTACTAATTCTGGATATCCCCGAAGGTTCAGCCTAGAGGGAGCAGTAAGAAATGCTCATCTGCCAGTATTTACCTGAAATAGGCCTATTTGCATACATAAAAAACTGCTCCCTGAGGATCAGATATATTTAGCATATGTATAAGAGCTGATTGTGATACTTCCAAAAAACCAGGGAGGCCAGGGACATCAACTCCACATTTTTCCTCTGATCTACTCTAGGTTGCTAGTATTTCCATGGGAGGATATAGTGCCTATATCTTGTGCCCTGACTTTTGCATCTGCCACACAGGCAATGTAATTTTCTCTTCTTTTAATTAATTAATTTATTTTAATTGAAAGCTAATTACTTTACAATATTGTAGTGGTTTTTGCCATACATTGATATGAATCAGCCATGGGTGTACATATGTCCCTTATCCTGAACCCTCCTCCCACCTCCCTCCACATCCCATCCCTCAGGGTTCTCCCAGTGGGCCAGCCCTGAACGCCCTGTCTCATGCATCGAACCTGAATTGGCAATCTATTTCACACATGGTAATATACATGTTTCAATGCTATTCTCTCAAATCATTTGACCCTCGCCTTCTCCCACAGAGTATAAAAGTCTGTTCTTTATATCTCTGTCTCGTTTGCTGTCTAGCATATAGGGTCATTGTTACCATATTTCTAAAGTCCATATATTTGCATTAACATACTGTATTGGTGTTTTTCTTTCTGACTTACTTCACTCTGTAGAATAGGCTCCAGTGTCATCCACCGGAGAAAGCAATGGCACCCCACTCCAGTACTCTTGGCTGGAAAATCACATCGATGGAGGAGCCTGGTAGGCTGCAGTCCATGGGGTCGCTAGGAGTCGGACACGACTGAGCGACTTCACTTCCACTTTTCATTTTCATGCATTGGAGAAGGAAATGGCAACACGCTCCAGTACTCTTGCCTGGAGAATCCCAGAGACAGGGGAGCCTGGTGAGCTTCCATCTATGGGATCGCACAGAGTCAGACACGATTGAAGCGACTTAGCAGCAGCAGCAGCAGCAGTTTCATCCACCTCATCAAGACTGATTTAAATGTATTCCTTTTAATGGTTGAGCAATATTCCATTGTGTATATATACCACAGCTCTCCTATCCATTCGTCTGCTGATGAACATCTAGGTTGCTTCCATGTCTTGGCTATTGTAAACAGTGCTGCGATGAACATTGGGGTACACTTGTCTCTTTCAATTCTGGTTTCCTCGGTGTGTATGCGCAGCAGTGGGATTTCTGGGTCCTATGGCAGTTCTATTTCCAGTTTTTTGAGGAATCTCCACAGTGTTCTACAACGTGGCTGTACTAGTTTGCATTCCCACCAACAGTGTAAGAGGATTCCCTTTTCTTTGAACCGTCTCCAGCATTTATTGTTTCTAGACTTTTTGATAGCAGCCTTTCTGATCAGTGTGAGATGGTACCTCATTGTGGTTTTGATTTGCATTTCTCTGATAATGAGTGATGTTGAGCATCTTCTCATGTGTTTGTTAGCCATCTGTATGTCTTCTTTGGAGAAGTGTCTTTTTAGTTCTTTGGCCCATTATTTGATTGGGTCGTTTGTTTTTCTGGTATTGAGCTCCATGAACTGGTTGTATATTTTTGAGATTAATTCTCTGTCAGTTGCTTCATTTGCTATTATTTTCTCCCATTCTGAAAGCTATCTTTTCACCTTGATTATAGACTCCTTCGTTGTGCAAAAGCTTTTAAGTTTAATTAGGTCCCATTTGCTTATGTTTGCTTTTATTTCCATTACTCTGGGAGGTGGATCATAGAGGATCCTGCTGTGATTTATGTCAGAAAGAGTTTTGCCTATGTTTTCCTCTAGGAGTTTTATAGTTTCTGGTCTTACCTTTAGATCTTTAATCCATTTTGAGTTTATTTTTGTGTATGGTGTTAGAAAGTGTTCTAGTTTCATTCTTTTACAAGTGGTTGACCAGTTTTCCCAGCACCACTTGTTAAAGATATTGCCTTTTCTCCATTATATATTCTTGTCTCCTTTGTCAAAGATAAGGTGTCCATAGGTGCATGGATTTATCTGTGGGCTTTCTATTTTGTTCCATTGATTTCTATTTCTGTCTTTGTGCCAGTACCATACTGTCTTGATGACTGTAGCTTTGTAGTACAGCCTGAAGTCAGGCAGGTTGATTCCTCCAGTTTCATTCTTCTTTCTCAAGATTTTTTGACTATTCGAGGTGTTTTGTATTTCCATGAAAATTGTGAAATTACTTGTTCTAGTTCTTTGAAATATACCGTTGGTAGCTTGATAGGGATTGCATTGAATCTATAGATTGCTTTGTGTAGTATACTCATTTTCATATATTGATTCTTCCGATCCTTGAACATGGTATATTTATCCATCTGTTTGTGTCATCTCTGATTTCTTTCATCAGTGTTTATAGTTTTCAATATATAGTTTTTTTTTCTTCAGGTAGATATATTCCTAAGTATTTTATTATTTCTGTGGCAAAGGTGACTGTAATTGCTTCCTTAATTTCTCTTTCTGTTTTCTCATTGTTAGTGTATAGGAATGCAAGGGATTTCTCTGTTAATTTTGTATGTTACAACTTTACTCTATTCATTGATGAGCTATAGTAATTTTCTGATGGTGTATTTAGGGTTTTCCATGTTGAGGATCATGTCATCTGCAAACAGTGAGAGTTTTACTTCTTCTTTTCCAATCTGGATTTGTTTTATTTATTTTTCTTCCCTGATTGCTGCGGCTAAAACTTCCAAAACTATGTTGAATACTAGTGGTGAGAGTGAGCACCCATGTTTTGTTCCTGACTTTAGGGGAAATGCATTCAATGTTTCACCACTGAGGATAATATTTGCTATGGGTTATCATATATGGCTTTTATTATGTTGAGGTATGTTCCTTCTATTCCTGCTTTCTGGAGAGTTTTTATCATAAATGGATGTCGAATTTTTTCAAAGACTTTCTCTGCATCTATTGAGATATTCATATGGTTTTTATCTTTCAATTTGTTAATGTGGTGTATCACATTGATTGATTTGTGAATATTGAAGAATCCTTGCATCCCTGGGATAAAGCCCACTTGGTCATGATGAATGATCTTTTTAATATGTTGGATTATGTTTGCTAGAATTTTGGTGAGGATTTTTGCATCTATGTTCATCAGTGATATTGGCCTATAGTTTTCTTTTTTTGTGGCATCTTTGTCAGGTTTTGGTATTAGGGTGATGGTGGCCTCATAGAATGAGTCTGGCAGTTTATCTGCCTTTTCAATTTTCTGGAAGAGTTTGAGTAGGATAGGTGTTAACTCTTCTCTAAATTTTTGGTAGAATTCAGCTCTGAAGCCATATGGTCCTGGACTTTTGTTTGTTGTAAGGTTTTTGATTACAGTTTCTATTTCCATGTTTGTGGTGAGTCTGTTAAGATTTTCTGTTTTGTCGTGGTTCAGTTTTGGAAGGTTCTACTTTTCTAATAATTTGCCATTTCTTCCAAGTTGTCCATTTTATTGGCATATAGTTGCTGATAGTTTTCTCTTATGATCCTTTGTATTTCTGTGTTGTCTGTTGTGATTTATCCATTTTCACTTTTAATTTTGTTGATTTGATTCTTCTCTCCCCCCCTTTTTTTTTGATGAGTCTGTCTAATGGTTTGTCTATTTTATATACCTTCCCAAAGAACAAGCTTTTAGTTTTGTTGATCTTTTCTATAGTCTTCTTTGTTTCTTTTTCATTTATTTCTGCCCTAATTTTATGATTTATTCCCTTCTATTAACCCTTGGGTTCTTCAGTTCTTCCTTTTCTAGTTGCTTTAGGTGTAAAGTTAGATTATTTATTTGGCTTTTCTCTTGTTTCTTGATGTAAGCTTGTATTCCTATGAATCTTCCCTTTAGCACTGCTTTTACTGAATCCCATAGGTTTCGGATTGTCGAGTTTTCTTTTTCATTTGTTTCTGTGCATGTTTTATTTATTTAT
The DNA here is from genome assembly GCF_054371585.1 of Giraffa tippelskirchi. Lineage (NCBI taxonomy): Eukaryota > Metazoa > Chordata > Mammalia > Artiodactyla > Giraffidae > Giraffa > Giraffa tippelskirchi. The sequence continues at coordinate 70,467,363 of NC_137289.1, forward strand.
TTATTTATTTTTATTTCTTCTTTGGTTTGTTGCTTATTCAGAAACTTGTTGTTTAGCCTCCATAGCTTTTGTCCTGTACTTGACATCTAATCTTACTGCTTTGTGATCAGAAAAGATGCTTGAAAGTATTTCAATTTTTTTGAATTAACCAAGGCCCAGGATGTGATCTATCCTGGAGAAGGTTCCATGTGCACTTGGGAGAAATGTGAAGTTCATTGTTTTGGGGTGAAATGTCCTATAGATATCAATTAGAACTAAATGGTCCATTGTATCATTTAAAGTTTGTGTTTCCTTGGTAATTTTCTGTTGGGTTGATCTGTCCGTAGGTGTGAGTGGGGTATTAAAGTCTCCCGCTATTATTGCGTTACTTTTAATTTCCCCTTTCATACTTGTTAGCATTTGCCTTGCATATTGTGGTGCTCCTATGTTAGATGCATATATATTTATAATTGCTATATCTTCTTCTCGGATCGATCCTTTGATCATTATGTAGTGTCCTTCATTGTCTCTTTTCATGGCCTTTATTTCAAAGTCTATTTTATCTGATATGGGTATTGTGTCTCCTGCTTTCCTTTGTTCTCCATTTGCATGAAATATCTTCTTCCAGCCCTTCACTTTTGGTCTGTATGTGCCCCTTGTTTTGAGGTGGGTCTCTTGTAGACACCATATATGGGGTCTTGTTTTTGTATCCATTCAGCCAGTCTTCGTCTTTTGGTTGGGCCATTCAACCCATTTACATTTAAGGCAATTATTGATAAGTATGATCCCATTGCCATTACCTTTGTTGTTTTGGGTTCGAGTTTATAAACAATTTTCTGTGTTTCCTGTCTAGAAAAGATCCTTTAACATTTGTTGAAGAGCTAGTTTGGTGGTGCTGAATTCTCTCAGCTTTTGCTTGTCTGTAAAGCTTTCGATTTCTCCTTCATATTTGAATGAGATCCTTGCCGGGTACAGTAATCTGGGTTGCAGGTTTTTCTCTTTCATCACTTTAAGTATGTCCTGCCATTCCTTTCTAGCCTGAAGAGTTTCTATTGAAAGATCAGCTGTTATCCTGATGGGAATCCTTGTGTGTTATTTGTTGGTTTTCCCCTGCTGCTTTTAATATTTGCCCTTTGTGTTTGGCTGTCATGAATTTAACTAATATGTGTCTTGGGGTGTTTCGCCTTGGGTTTATCCTGTTTGGGACTCTCTGGGTTTCTTTGACTCGGGTGGCTATTTCCTTCCCCATTTTAGTGAAGTTTTCAACTATTATCTCCTCAAGTATTTTCTCATGGCGTTTCTTTCTGTCTTCTTCTCCTGGGACTGCTATGATTCGAATGTTGAGTCATTTAACATTGTCCCAGAGGTCTCTGAGGGTGTCTTCATTTCTTTTAATTATTTTTTCCTCTCTGCTTCATTTATTTCCACCATTCTCTCTTCCACCTCACTTATCCTATCTTCTGCCTCAGTTATTATACTGTTGGTTCCATCCAGAGTTTTTGATCTCAGTTATTGCATTATTCATTATTGATTGACTGTATTTTATTTCTTCTAGGTCCTTGTTATGCATTTCTTGCATCTTCTCAATCCTTGTCTCTAGTGTATTTATCTGTAACTCCATTTGTTCTCGAGATTGTGGATCACATCTACTATCATTATTCAGAATTATTTTTCAGGTAGAATCCCTATTTCCTCCTCTTTGGTTTGGTTTGGTGGGCATTTATCATGCTCATTCACCTGCTGAATACTTTTGTGCCTTTTCATTTTGTTTAGATTACTGTGTTTGGGTTGGCCTTTCTGTAGTCTGGAAGTTTGTGGTTCCTCTTTATTGTGGAGGTTGCTCCCTGTGGGTGGGATTGGACTAGTGGCTTGTCAAGATATCCTGGTTAGGGAAGCTTGCATCTGTGTTCTGGTGGGTGGAGCTGGATCTCTTCTCTCTGGAGTGCAATGGAGTGTCCAGTAGTGAGTTTTGTGGTGTTTATGGGTTTGGTGTGACTTTGGGCAATCTGTATTTTCATGCTTGAGGCTGTGTTCTTGTGTTGATGGAGAATTAATGTGGTATGTCTTTCTCTGGAACTTGTTGGCTCTTGGGTGGAGCTTGGTTTCAGTGCAGGTATGGAGGATTTTGGATGAGCTCTTGTCTATTAATATTCCCTCGAGTCAGGAGTTTTCTGGTGTTCTCAAGTTTTGGATTTAAGCCTCCTGCCTCTGGCTTTCAGTCTTATTCTTACACAAATATGAGGAGAAGCCTCAAGACTTCTCCATCCATACAGCACAGATCATAAAACATCTAGGTTAATGGTGAAAAGATTCTCCACAGTGAGGAACACCCAGATAGGCTCACAGAGTTACATAGAGACGAGAAGAGGGAGGAGGGAGATAGAGGTGACCAGGAGAAGAAGAGGGGTAGTAAAAAGGGGAGAAATCAATCTAGCCGGTAATCACATCCCTAAGTAAAAAGGGGTAATGAAGGTTAGATTTTTAAAGGTATAAAATTGATGAAAAATGCCAAAAAGCAAAGATTAAAAATCTAGAAGTAAAGGTTAGACTCTCCAAAATACAACGTTAAAAATACAAAACAAAGTCAATCACAAAAATTATAAAAAATATATATCTGAAATTTGCTTTAAAAATAGGGTCTCTTTCTTCTTTGCAAGGTAATAGTAGGTTATAAAAATGAAAATTAAAGAAGTGATAAAGAACTAAAAAAATTTAAATATAAAAAAAGTTAAAAATAATAATAGCAAAAATATATCTAGGAATTTCTCTGGAGCTGTTGAGGGCAGTGTAGGGGTCAGTTCAGTTTCAGATAGTTCCTTGTTCCAGCCTATACTTCTTCTTAAGATCTACAGGCCCCTTCCAATGCGTAGTCAATGTTAACTACAGGGTTTTAATCTGTTGCACCTGTCACTTCCAGAGTGGTTCCCTCTTCTTTGTTTATTTTGGCTTCCTCTATTTGCAAGTCTCTTCAGTGTCTAATTTCCGCCCTGACTCAGGGGGGCAAAGGTGGTCAGTTATTTAGGCTCACTTGTTCAGTTGTGTTGTGGGGAGGGAGGAACACTGCAAACAAATATCACTGGCATGTGTGTGGAATGCTCGCAGTGTATGGATCACACTGGGTTTGCCCCAGCTCACGGGAGGCGTGTGCTTTCCCAGTCTACACTGCACAATCTCCAGGTTGCTCTGCAGGGGTACTGTCAAAAGCAGGCCCTGCGTTTCATGAATTTCCCAGGTGTAAGTTGGTCAGGTTTAGGTTCTTGGGTACTTCACAAAAGCACAGACTTGGTTGGGCGTGCATTTTGTGCCCTTCCCAGGTTCGAGCAGCTCAGGTGACCAGATGCTTCACAAGCGCACTGTCCCTGGTGGACCGTGCATCTTAATCACCTCCCTGGTCCCTGGCACCCAGTTTCCCAGGTGCGCCCGGAGAGCACTGTCTCAGGTGTGCTGTGTGTCTCCTCTGGGGAGCTGATCTCAGGCTGCAACCCTCCTGGCAGACGTCAGCTGTCCAGGATCCCAGGAAGACTTGGTTAGCAACTGGGAGCCTGCTCACAGTTTGGTGGAAGATGCTGTCTCTGGGGCCAAGATTGCCCCTCGCCTTCCCTCTTTGGCTGTTGCACGCCTGCCTCTCTGCCTCTGGTGGGAGCTAGCTACAGCCGGCTAGCTCTCCTTTGGTATTGGCTCAATCCTTTGTTTTGTGAGCGGGCCAGGCTGCGCCTTAGGTTAGAACTTTTCACGGGAAAGTTCTCTCTCTCTTTTTTTCTCTCTCTAGCTATCCCACAGTTTGGGTTGCTATCTCACCTTAGCTCCCTCAGATTGTCCTCAGGGCATTCAGACCCAGTCCTTACCCTAAGCATGCAACCCGCGCCTCCCTGTCCAGGCCTTGTTTGCTGGTGGTGGACCTGAATGTCTGGGCTACTTGTCCACTGGGAGTTGTGTTTAAGCATGTATTTTGTGGTTTTTCTTTTTTTCTTCCTCCTGGTTATGTTGCCCTCTAAGATTCCAAAAGTCCCCAGAGACCCGCCGGTGAGAGGGTTTCTTGCTATTTGGAAACATCTCCTCCTTCTCGACTCCCTCCCCGGGATGGGTCTCCATCCCTAACTCTTTTGTCTCTCTTTTTATCTTTTATATTTTGTCTAACCTCCTTTTGGCTGTCTTTCTGGGTGCTTGGTGTCCTCCACCAGTGTTCAGAATTTGTTTTGTGGAAGTTGCTCAGCATTCAAATGATTTTTGATGAATTTGTGGGGGAGAAAGTGGTCTCCCCGTCCTATTCCTTCACTATCTTAGGACCACCCCTTTAACTTTTCTTTAAATGTTTGGTATTAAATTAACCTGTTTTGTGGATTTTTTTAAATTGCTGATTCAATTTTATCACTGGTAATTGGTAACTGTTTGTATTTTCTGTTTCTTCTTAATCAGACTTGGGCAATTGTATGTTTCTAGCAATGTGTTCATTTTGTCTAGTTTGTCCATTTTATTGGTGTATACCTATTCATAATATTTTCCTATAATAATTTGCATCTCTATATATTCATTACTGTTTCTCTTCTTTAATTTTTTGATGTTATTTATCAAAGTTGTCTCCCTTTTTTCCTTAGTGAGTCTAGTTTAAAATTTGTCAATTTAATTTTTTTTAAATAACCAATTCTTCCTTTCATTGATATTTTCTATTGTCTTTTTAAATCCTTATTTTATTTCCACTCTGATCTTTATTGATTTCTTCCTTCTAATGACTTTGGACTTCAAATGTGTAAGGTTAGATTTCAAATGTGTAGACTGCTTATTTTAGATTTTCCTTGTTTCTTGAGGTAGGCCTCTACTGTAGTAAATGCTCGTCTCAGTGCTGATTATGCTAAGTTCAATAGATTTTGCTATATTTTGTTTCCACTTACATTAGTCTTTAGGCATTTTTAAATTTAAACTTCAATTTATTTGTTGATCCAAGTATTCAATAGCGCATTTTCAGTCTCCTCATATTTGTGATTTTTCGAGCTTTTATCTTATAGTTTCATATTTAGTTTCTTGCCATTGTGACCAGAAAATTTCCTAGTATAATTTCAATGTTCTTCAATTTATTGAGACTTACTTTGTGTCCTAAATTATGGTCTACTCTCGAGAAAGTGTACTTGAGAAGAATGTCCATTATATTGCATTTGTATGAAATATTCTGTACAAATATATCAATCTATCTGGTCTAAAGCTTCATTTAAGGATATTACTTCCTTGTTGAATTTCTGACTGGATGATCTATCCATTGATGTAAGTGGAATGTGTCCCCTACTACCATTGGGCTGCTGTCAATTTCTCCCTTAGATTCTGTTAATACTTGTGTTAAATATTTTGGTGCTCCTGTGTTAGGTTTATACATTTTAATAACATTTATGTCTTCTTGACGAATTGAACCTTTTATCATTATATAACATCCTTTTTTTTTTTTTCTGTTACATTGGTTGGCATGCTGTTTATTTTGCCTGATATAAGTCTAGATAGCCCACTTGCTTTTTGCTGCCAATTGCTTTGTGTATCATCTTTCATCCTTTCACCTTTTGCCTGTTTTTCTTTAGGGATAGCATGAGTCTCCTGGAGGCAGCATATAGTTGGGTCTTTTTACATTGTTGTTCGTCCAGGTACTGTGTTACTTATGATATGTGAATTCAATCTATTCACTTTTAAGGTGATTATCAATAGATGAGGACCATATATTGCCATTTTATCTTTTGTTTTCTGGTTGCTCGATATCTCCATGTTGCTTTTTCCCTGAGTTTCTGTCTGCCATTTTGTCTTGATGATTTTATGACTTTTTTCTCAGTTTCCTTTTTTATTTATATTTCATGTTTATCCTCTAGATTTATATGTTTTGTAGTTACTATGAGGTATACCATCAGAGAAATCCACATAAAATGTCACATAGGTTTAAAGAAAGAGTCTTTCTTCACCTGGTAGCTACTGCCTTATCTATTAGGGATCTATCTTTTTCCTGTTTCCCCTTTTGTGTTTTTGTTGTCACAAATTTCCTTTTCTAATATTGTAAGTTTACCACAAATTAAAATAGCTGTAGTTATTTTTGTCCTTTTTTTTTTTGCTCTTTAACCTCATGCTATAATGAAGTGTTTAAATTATTTCTAATAAAAAGATGAAATTTTATGATTTTTGCCTATGACCTTACTCAAAGTTTTGTGTGCTTTCCCTTCATGTTTCTGTTAGAAGATTTCCTTTCAAGATTTCTCATAAGGCAGGTCTAGTGTTAATGAACTCCCTTAGCTTTTGTTTGTCTGGAAAAGTTTTTATTTCCCCTTCGTATCTGAATGGTAACATTGTTAGATATAGTATTCTTTGCTGATTTAGTTTTTAACTTTCAGTATTTTAATAATGTAATTACACTTGTTCCTGGACTGTGGAGTTTCCTGTCAGTAATCTGCTCTTAACCTAATAGGGGTTCCTTTGTAAGTTACCACCTTTTTTGCCCCACATCCCTTTAAAATTCTTCTTCATTGATTTTGACAATTTTAATATAATGTGTTTTGGAGAAGATCCTTTTGTATGGATGTAATTAGGTGTTCTCTTAGTTTCCTGAATTTGTATGCCCAGTTCCTGCCCCAGGTTTGGGAAATTCTCAGCTTATTTATTTATTTATTTATTTAATTGAACAAAATGCTTCCTTCTCCCTCTCTTCTCCTTCTAGCATATCCATTGCCCTAATGTTTCTCTTCCCATGAGAGTCAGATAGGTCTCATGGAATTTCCTCATTTTTAAAATATCTTATTTCTCTTTCCTCTTCTACTGCATGATTTCTAGATTTCTATCTTTGAGCTCACTAATTCTCTCTTCCGTACGGTCTGTTCTGTTCTAAACTTTTCTAATACATTCTTCTGCTTATTTATTGCATTATTCAGCTCCAGAATTCTTGTGTAATATTTTAGAGATGTCATATCTTTAGAAAATTATTCTTACTAATGATTAATTTACTAGTGACCTCATTGAACTGTCTTTCTGAGTTTCCTTGTCACTCATTGAGCTTCTTCAACTGTAATTTTTAATTTTCTATGAGTTACATTGCAATATTTTGTGAATTTTGTTTGGTTTTTGGAGAATTGCCATTTTATTTTTGTGATGTAATATTATTGTGGTTCTTCACGTTGCTTGATGTTTTCATCTTCCACAAATAAATTCGAAGTAGTGGACATCTTTTTGCTTGATTCTAATGACTCAGAAGATTAGAAATTAAATTTTTTCCTTTATTTTCCAGTAGGTGCAAACTCGGTTTCTCTTCCCTGAGCTGCCTTTGATTATCATTGAGAGTTAGTACTTTCCAGACTGCAAGGAGAGCAAATCAGTCAATCCTAAAGGAAATCAGTCCTGAATATTCATTGGAAGGACTGATGGTGAAGCTGAAACTCCAATACTCTGGCCACGTGATGCAAAGAACTGACTCATTGCAAGAAAACCCCTGAAGCTGTGAAAGATTTAAGGCAGGAGGAGAAGGGGATGACAGAGGATGAGATAGTTGGATGGCATCACCGACTCGATGGACATGAGTTTGAGCAAGCTCTGGGAGTTGGTGATGGACAGAGAAGCCTGGTGTGCTGCAGTCCATGGGGTCACAAAGAGCCGGACATGACTGAGTGGCTGAACTGAAAAGAACTGAACTTTCCATACACCACTACCTCTCTAAGGGGTGTGGCCCCATTATCATTTCTTGTGCCTCTGGGGATATTGGTGCCTTGCTGCTACCAATGTTGCTGGAATTGCTGACTGGGGCACCAGGATGGCATGCTCATTTGCCGCATTCAGAAGCAAATTCAGATTTTCAGGTCCACTGCCATGGGGTGAGGAGTGGTAGTGTGGGGAAAGCTGGGGTCTCACGGACTCCTCTGTCATGTCTGGTGTTGTAAGGTTCCCAGGCTCAACATCTGTGGCTTGAGGAGTAGGGGAGCTGGACACCTCAGTGACTGGAGGAACAAAATTCATGCCTCACTGCTGCTGCTCACTCATTTTCTTGTGGCTGGTGCAGTTGAGAGGCTGGAATCTCATGTACTACTTCCTTGGCTACTACCAGGTTCTCTGTGGCTATGAAGTCAGCTGCCATAATCAGAGGCACCACTTCTGCTGTTCCCTCAATTCTGCCCCTTCTATGTGTTCCAGTCAACCCATCTTTAGGTGCATAGATGTGTGGAGTTCTCTGTCATCCTGGTGCATGGGAAAGAGGCACATTTATTGTGTCATAGATGTTTTACCAGTGCATATTGAAGGCACGCTTCAAAGGTGGCTTTTCACTCTACCAAGTTGCTGGTATCACTGTGAATCTTCTTTTAGAACCATGGGCTTTACTGAGTATTCTCTTCAAAGCTTCAACTGAGTGTTCAATATTAGAAAAATGCTCTTCTCTTGACAAAAAGATAGGTGACAGAGCTGGCACCTGGGAGAATAAGCTAATTATATAGGCACTCAAAATTGTATATTTGGTATCTAATATTATTTCTTGAAATTTTGCTTGAAGTTCTATCTCATTCATATTTCCTGTTTTACATGTACTCTTGTGTGTGTGTGTGTGTGCGTGTGTGTGTCTGTGTGTACTTAGTTCTATGCGATTTTATCAAAGATCACTTGCATCACAAGGATCCCTCATAGTACTCTATTATATACACAGATACTTCCTTGCCCTTCCCAAGGCCCCCTGCCAATACTCAGCTGATCCCTATTTCTATAATTTTGTTATTTTGAGAATATTATATGAAAAGAATCATACAACATGTAAACTTTAGAGAAGAGCTTTTTCACTCAGGTGATTTCATGAAGAATCATCCAAGTTGTTGCCTAAATTGAATTTAATCTTATTCTTTAGTAGTGTTCAAGAGTTTGGATGTACCACAGATTGTTTAACCATTTACCCATTGAAGTGCACATGGGTTGCTTTCAGCTTGAGGGTATTATGCAAAGTATGTTATGAACATGCACATAAAGGTTCATGCATGGATATAAGTTTTCATTTCTTGGGTATTACCCTACAGTACAATTATTCAGCATATGGTAAGCATATGTTTAATGTATAAGGAACCACCATACAATTTTCCACTGCAGTTGCACTTATTTACATTTCCACCAGTAGTATTGAGTGATCCAGTTTTTCTTTATCTTTGCAGAGATGTAGTATTGTCACTATGCTCTTTTTAAGCCATTCTGATAAATATTTAAGACTATTTCATTGAGATTTTAATTTTATTTCTCTTGTAGCTAATGCTGTTGAACACCTTTCATGTGCTCATTTACCATCTTATATCCTCTTAAGTAAAAGTGTTCATGTGGTGTGTTTGCCTCTTTTTCTAATTGAATTTTGTTTTCCTTGTGAATTTTGAGAGTTCTTTACAAATTCTAGATGTAAGTCTTTTTTTTAAGATACAGGTTGCAAATGTTTTCTACCAGCCTATAGCTTTTCTTTTCTTCCTCTTAAGATAAACTGTGTAGGGCAAAAGTTTTCATCTTGATGAAGTCTAATTTACAGATTCTTCCTTTTATACACTCATGATGTATCTGTAGGCTGGATGAAGCACAAGCTGGAATCAAGTTTGCTGGGAGAACTATCAATAACCTCAGATATGCAGAGGACTCCACCCTTATGGCAGAAAGTGAAGAGGAACTAAAGAGCGACTTGATGAAAGTGAAAGGAGAGAGGGAAAAAGCTGACTTAAAATGCAACATTCAAAAAACTAAGATCATGGCATCCTGTCCCATCACTTCATGGCAAATAGATGGGGAAACAGTGACAGACTTTATTTTCTTGGTCTCCAAAATCACTGGAGATGGAGACTGCAGCCATGAAATTTAAAGACACATTCTCCTTGGAGGAAAAGCTATGACCAACCTAGACAGTGTATTAAAAAGCAGAGACATTACTTTGAGAGCAAAGGTATGCCTAGTCAAAGCTATGGTTTTTCCAGTAGTCATGTATGGATGTGAGAGTTGGACCATAAAGAAAGCTGAGTGCAGAAGAATTGATGCTTTTGTACCGTGGTGTTGGAGAAGACTCTTGAGGGTCCCTTGGAGTGCACGGAGATCAAACCAGTCAATTCTAAAGGAAATCAGTCCTGAATATTCATTGGAAGGGCTGACGTTGAAGCTGAAGCCCCAATACTTTGGCCACCTGATGCGAAGAACTGACTCCTTAGAAAAGACCCTGATGCTCGGAAAGATTGAAGGCAGGAGGAGAAGGGGACGGCACACATTGAGAAGGTTGGATGGCATCACTGACTCGATGGACATGAGTTTGAACAAGCTCCAGGAGTTGGTGACGGACAAGGAAACCTGATGTGCTGCAGTCCATGGGGTCGCAAAGAATCAGACACGATTGAGCAACTGAACTGAACTGTGGTGTCAAGTAGAGGAATTCTGTGTCTAGTTCTAGATTTGAAAATTTTCTTATATTGTTTTTTTTTCTATTTTTATAGCTTATATAGTATATTTAAAGTCTATGATCTATTTTAATTAATAATTATAACAGGAGCGAGTTTTAACTGGAGTTCTGTTGGGTTTTTTTCTTTTGTTTATCTCACCTATCCACGCCCAATTGCTTCTACTATTTATTTAAAAGGCTATCTTTTCTATATTGATTTTGTTGACTAGAAAATATAGTCACAACCTAAAAGTAGAGAGTTATTTTGTTTGGTGGGAATGTTTAGGACTCTGAGCCCAGGAGACAGCATCTCAGTAGCTCTGAGAAAACTACTCCAAGGAGGTAGGAGGGGAATTCAGGCTAAATGCAAGCTTGCAACAAAGGGAGCAGGCAGTCTGAACATCAAAGATCAGGTATCAAGTTAAGAAATTAGCATTCTATGTATGGGAAGATGCAAGCCTCTGGGCTCCCTGAATTCATTCCTTTCATATGCACCTCAGCAATCTGGGGACAAATCTGTTTCCCTGTTCACCTTGCTCCTTGCATTCCCCTAGCTCCTCCTCTGCAATCACCTTCAGGGGTGGCAACATCCCCTGGATCTCAGTTTGGGGAGCTCTCATTCACATTTGGAGGCCAGAAATCCCTGATGGCTGTGAAATTTCTTGTTTATTTGATGGCACAAGATATTTTCATTTCACAAATCATTTTCCCAAATTTATAAAACAAATTCACACACTTTGGTGGATTTTTCATTTCCTGAACTAGGTTGCTTATTTTCTCACAGTTAAGATTTGTGTATTCTGTATGTATTCTGAATATGCTTATTTCTTAATAGTGATTTGCAAAGATTTTTCTTTCAAGTTTATATCTTGTCTTATTCTCATAACAGTGTATTATTAGAGTAAGAATTTAGAAAAAAAAATGAAGTAAGCTTTATCATTTTCTTAGTGTCATAACTAAACTTCATGTCATAAAAAATATTTTATGTTTTCCAAGTGTTTCATAGTTTTACATTATACATTTATATCTATGATACATTAGAAGTTTATGTAAGATGTGTATTATAAGATAGTGGGGGGATTGCTTCTTTGTTTGTTTGTTTTCCAAATGAAAGTTCAATTGATCCAAATTTTTTTGTTGATAAAGTCCCTTTTTCATTTAATTATCTTTGTACTTTTGTCAAACTCAATTGGTCATATTTATACAAATTCCTTTCAGGGCTCTATTCTGTTTTGTTTATCTATGTGTTTATTCATCAATACCATACATCATATTATTTTTTGTGGGTTTATAATGAGCTTAAAATTGATCATTGTGGTTCTTCTACCCGAAGTTTTCCTTTTCAAAATGGTTTTGAGTGTTCTAGTTTATTTTCATTTACAATTTTTAAATTTTAGAATGAATATACATTTATTTATACAACACAGTATACAAACTTCATGACATAAAACAACACAAATTTATCTTACAATCCTAGAGGTTGGAAGTCCATAACAGATCTCTCTGGGCTAAAATCAAGATGTCACCACGTTTGCACTACTTCTGGAGGCACTAGGAATCATTTGGCTCCTTATCTTTCCAAGTTCCTAGAATCTTCGTGTATTTCTTGACTAATGGTCTTCTTCCATCTTCAGAAGCAGAAATAGATGGAATAACTCTAATGTTTCCACCTCTCTTTTTGATTTATAAGACCTTTGTAATTACACTGGGCCCACATGGATAATACCAAACAGTCTCCCCAGTTCAAGATTCTTATAGCATCAATTCTTTGGTGCTCAGCCTTCTTTAATATGGTCCAAATCTCACATCTGTACATGGTTAGTGGAAAAACCATAGCTTTAACTATATGGACATTTATCAGCAAAGTGATGTCTCTGCTTTTTTAATACACTGTCTAGGTTTATCATAACTTTCCTTCCAAGGAACAACCACCCTTTAATTTCAAGGCTACAGCCACCATCTGCAGTAATTTTAGAGCCCAAGAAAACAAAATCTGTCACTGCTTCCACTTTTCCCCCTCCTATTTGCCACAAAGTGATGGGACTGGATGTCATGATTTTAGCATGGGATGGCTCACAGCTTCATTGAATTACCCAAGACCCTTCATCACAACAAGGCTGTGATCCATGAAGTGGTTATATCCTAATAAACGAATCATAAGTTAAAAATATTATGTCAAGAAGACGTTCCACGTGCAAAACCTACACAACATAATAGAAGGAAATGGCAACTCACTCGGGTATTATTGCCTAGAGAATCCCGTGGACAGAGGAGCCTGGCAGGCTACAGTCCATGGTGTTGCAAGATCTGGACATGACTCAGCAACTAAACTACCACCACCAGCTGAAACATACCCAGAACATTTACATTAGCCTACAGTTAGGCAAAATCATCTAGCACAACACATATTTTATAATAAAGAGTCAAATATCTTATGTAAGATATTGAATACTGTAGTAAAAGTGAAAAACAGAATGGTTGTGATCATATAAGTAGTTTGCCCCTGTTATTGAGGGCTGATTTTGGGCTGCAGCTGGCTGCCATCACCTAGTGTTATGAGAGAGTGTCACACAGAAACAGAAATTCGAGTCCCATCCATGAAGCCAAGGAATGAACTCCACTCACACAGGCAGTTTTATTTCAGAGACTAGAAGTGCAAGACTCTCAGCATAGATACTGAGAGGCCAAAATGTTTCCCCAAAACCATGGGAATCACAACGGTTTTTATATCTTTTACCAATATTGACCTGTTCTTTGTGGGTTGGGCCAGGGATCCCAGTGTATGCAATCCCTGACCAATCAGTTTAAAAATCAACATGTCCTGGTTGTCAATTTTATGGCTTTCTTTGATTTTTCAGTCCTTGGATTTTCCTAAGTCTTTGAGTCTCTGTCCCCTGCCCTTTTCTCGTGATCTCAGTCCATTGTTCAAGACTGAGATGTATATTTTTAAAGTTAATGGCCCATCTGATGTTTTCCTTATTGGTGAGTTGGATATCAGTTACTGATTGTCCTGTCATGAGTTTGAGGGTTTTATGGCCTCTGGGCCAGGAAAGCATTCCCCTGAATGCCAAGGAACTGGAACAGCAGGTACAACTATAGATTACTGGAACACTGGAGTGAGATGCTTGCATGACAAAATAGGTGGAGGCTAGAATTGGATTTTTAGGAGAAGAAACCAAAACCTCAACTCTACACTGACTACCTGATAATTTCCTACCTCAATTCCACATATCACTAACCCAGAAAAAGATCAAAGTTCAAACTACCGTTTCTACTAAGTGAGTATCACTTTCACAATATAATAAAGTCAAAAAATTGTAGTTCAAAACATTATAATTCAAGGACTGACTATACTGTATTGTATTGATCATCAAGGGGTAAGGAACAGATCTTTCAGATTCTGGAAATATTTATACTTCTTACCTTTTCTTCTTCCTCTGAGGGAGCCTACTTGAGTGTGTTATTTTCTGCAGCAAAAAAAAAAAAAAAGAAAAGAAAAGTGCAACATTCCTGGCCAGGGAAGCCCTTTAGAAATTCATTGCCTAGTGATATTGATGAAATGAAAAAAGGCTCTTGATGAAAGTAAAAGAAGAGAGTGAAAAAGCTGGCTTAAAACTTAACATTCTAAAACCTAAGATCATGCCATCCGATCCCAACACTTCATGGCAAATACGTGGAGAAACAATGGAAACAGTGAAAGACTTTATTTTCTTGGGTTCCAAAAATCACTGAAAATGGTGACTGCAGCCATGAAATTAAAAGACGCTTGCTCCTTGGAAGAAAGGCTATGACAAACCTAGAAAGAATATTAAAAAGCAGAGACGCCACTTGGCCCACAAAGGTCTGTATAGTCAAAGCTATGGTTTTTCCAATAGTCATGTATGGATATGAGAGTTGGGCCATAACAAAGGCCGAGCCCTGAAGAATTGATGCTTTTGAATTGTCATGTTGGAGAAGACTCTTTTTTTTTTTTTTTTTTTTTTATAAATTTATTTATTTTAGTTGGGGGCTAATTACTTTACAATATTGTAATAGTTTTTGCCATACATTGACATGAATCAGCCATGGGTTTACATGTGTTCCCCTTCCTGGATCCCCCACCCACCTCCCTCCCCATCCCATCCTTCTGGATCATCCCATTGCCCCGGCCCTGAGCCCTTGTCACATGCATCGAACATGGAATGGTGTTCTGTTTCACATGTGATAATATACATGTTTCAATGCTATTCTCCCAGAACGTCCCACCCTCACCTTCTCCCTCAGAGTCCATAAAATTGTTCCATGCATCTGTGTCTCTTATTCTGTCTCGCATATAGGGTTATCGTTACCATCTTTCAAATTCCATATATATGCATTAGTATACTGTATTGTTGTTTTTCTTTCTGGCTTACTTCACTCTGTATAATGGGCTCCAGTTTCATCCATCTCAGTAGAACCGATTCAAATGTATTTTTTAATTAACTTATTTATTTTAGTTTATTTATTTCAGTTGGAGGCTAATTACTTTACAATATTGTAGTCGTTTTTGCCATACACTGATATGAATCAGCCATGGGTTTACATGTGTTCCCCATCCTGAATCCCCCTCCCGCCTCCCTCCCCATCTCACCCCTCTGGGTCATCCCATTGAACCAGCCCTGAGCACTTGTCTCATGCATCGAACCTGGACTGGCCTTCTGTTTCACATATGATAATATACACGTTTCAATGCTATTCACTCAGATCGTCCCACCCTCACCTTCCCCCACACAGTCCAAAAAACTGTTCTATGCACCTGTGTCTCTCTTTTTTCTGTCTCACATATAGGGTTCTCGTTACCATCTTTCTAAATTTCATATATAGGCATTAGTATACTGTATTGGTGTTTTTCCTTCTGGTTTACTTCACTCTGTATAATGGGCTCCAGTTTCATCCACCTCATTAGAACTGATTCAAATGTAATTTTTTAACGGCTGAGTAATATTTCATTGTGCATATGTACCACAGCTTTTTTATCCATTCGTCTGTTGATGGACATCTAGCTTGCTTCCACGTACCTATGGACACGTTATCTTCGACAAAGGAGGCAAGAATATACAATGGAGAAAAGACAATCTCTTTAACAAGTGGTGCTGGGAAAACTGGTCAATCACTTGTAAAAGAATGAAACTAGAACACTTTCTAACACCATACAGAAAAATAAACTCAAAATGGATTAAAAATCTAAAGATAAGATCAGAAACTATCAAACTCCTAGAGGAAAACATAGGCAAAACAATCTCCGACATAAATCACAGCAGGATCCTCTATGACCCACCTCCCAGAATACTGGAAATAAAAGCAAAAATAAACAAATGGGACCTAATTAAACTTAAAAGCTTTTGCACAACAATGGAGAAGACTCTTAAGAGTCCCTTGGACTTCAAAAAGATCAAACCAGTCAATCCTAAAGGAAATCAACCCTGAGTATTCACTGGAAGGACTGATGCTGAAGCTGAAGCTCCAATACTTTGGCCACCTGATGCGAAGAGCCGACTCATTAGAAAGGATCTTGATGGTGGGAAAGATTGAAGGCAGGAGGCGAAAAGGATGGTAGAGGATGAGATGGTTGGATGGCATCACCCACTCAATGGACATGAGTTTGAGTAAGCTCCGGGAGATAGTGAAAGACAGGGAAGTCTGGTGTGCTGCACTCCATGGGATCGCAGAGAGTTGGACATGACTGAACAACAGCGACAAAGGATTTTGATGGATGTTGGTCATGTAGAGATACTATCAGAGGCAACAAACAAAATTCCTAATCCCCAAAATTAAAGCAGATGTTTAGTGCTGTATGCAGGCAAAACAACCTTACTGGTGTGAGGAAACTTCAAACAGCCAGTTTCCCAAATGACAATGAAAAGACAGCCATATAAATAGCTCTTTGAAAGATCTACTCTGCTATGTTAATTCTTACTTGCACAGTCCAACCCCCTGGCCTTTGGCCAAGATATCTTCATTTCAAAACTATTATCAGCAAAACTTCATGTGGCAGAATGAGGCTAACCTTCAATATGCTAACTCTTGCTCTCTGTGTGTCTTGAACTCAGCCAGTTAAAACAAATCTCATTAACCATACTGCTTTTTCTTTTTTCTTAGAAATTGGGTGACTTGTCCTTCTATTTCTATAACAATCTTTTTTCACCCATCTTGAAGTATTACTACAAGTATAGAAGAATATACTAGTAATTTGGCCAAATGCCACATTTACCTGCAATGCAAAAAAGTCTATGTCAAATTATGTTTTCTATAACAATTCTGATCAGTGAATTCATGCTCCTTTGGATGCCTTTTAGAGCTGAGGAAATGACTTAATCAATTCACAGCTAAAGTTAGGGGACACGCAGAAGACAAAAAAATCTGGAAGGCAAACACAGGCTCTCCAGCACAGATAGGGTTTGTAAACAAGTTTTAACTGAATTTTTGGTATACTTTCATCGACTAAAAAAAAAAAAAAAAATGAACAACTTGAGAGTTGCGAGTTAAGTTTTATTTGGGGTAAAATGAGGACTGCAGTCCGCGAGGCACCATCTCAGATAGCTGAGAGGCTTCTCCAAAAAGACAGTGGGGGAAGGTCAATATATAATGTTTTGGTGAAGGGGGAGTTCAATACCATGAAGCACTCATTTTACAAAAGGTTTTATGTTAGTCATGAGGATCTGATATCACCATGAAGGGATTTAATGCTTCTCTAGATATGGGGAGATGCAAGGATTGAGATCATAAAATCTGTTCCTAAAAACATCCAAATATCTAAAGGCCTGTCCCACCCGATTCCCTGGAGGACAGAGTGCCTCACTCCCTCACTCCCTCAGGTGTTGTTGAAGGTCAACAGCTATAGCAGCATGTGTTCAGTCTCCATAGAGGCAGATGGCAAATGCCTTTGTTGTTCAGTCATTGGCAATGCTCTTGGTAAGTGCCAATTGGTCGTTGACACAGCCCCCTTGTGCTAATAAATCCTACCATACTTTGGGGAGCATTTCATGACCATTTTGTCCCACATTGCTGGGGAGGCCTGTTCCCGGTTCTGAAGAAGGTTTTTACTGGTAGGCCACTCAATGTGCTATTACTGGACTAGCTCTTAATAGTCAGAGATCTCTGGACACCTGTCTTCTAGTTATGGTCCAGGAAAGTATTCCCTTTCATTGCATCTTACCATATCTAGAGTTACACTATTACAATCGTTGATCATATATCGAGCTATACATTTAATCAACTGCTTCAAGTCTAGTCATCATTATTTTCGTTGGAGGTTCAGTCATACACTTGGTAATACAAGAAATAATAATCTTATGAAGCAAGCAAAATACAAATAGTATAGTTAATAACATTAGTGGAATTAAAAGTAAATATTTTAGCCATGAGCCTCCCATACCAAACCAGTTTTTTAAAAGAGCGTCAAGACAAGGGAATGGGTCACTTAAAGCAGAAATCTGATTTTTCATGTGGTTCATCAAATGTGTTACATTAAAGGATTTATCAGGGATGAAAATACAGCATTCATTTTGAATTATACCACAGATAGCTCCCTGAGATGCTGTAAGATGCCAAGGGCCTTGCAGTTGTGTAGCACTGCCTTTCTCTTCATAGAGATCTCAGAATTCAATAGGCTGATAGCCCAGTTACTATCATTTAGAGCTTATTAAAGTTGTTAAGGCTTTGATATGGCCAATCACATCCTCCAACCCCAATGAAGGCACACACAAAAAAGCTGCTAAGTGGTCATACCAGTAGAATACAGATATTTGACCCATTAGGGTCATACCAATGGTAGTTTGGTTAAGGTTACCTCTAATTTGCTGACATGTATGACCTTAAATTCATGGGAGTCCCAGGCTACACCTCCATATCCATCCCTGTAGATGTCACAGCCATTAGTTAGTGCCACAAATTCACTGAGTTCCATACCAGTCAGTCTCTCTAAGGGTAATAATAGGCATTGTTCATAAAGCAAACAGCCTTGTCTCATAATATTACCAGGTTAATCACTTTTAGTATAATTTAACCATTCCCAACATAGAGGAGCTTTTAAATTTAAATGACCATTCAGTTCAGTTCAGTCGCTCAGTCGTGTCTGACTCTTTGCAACCCCATGAATCGCAGCACACCAGGCCTCTCTCTCCATCACCAACTCCCAGAGTTCACCCAAACGCATAGCCTGGTGTTAACCATATAGATCCACCCCATAATGGTGGGAGTTTTCCTTTTAATAGACAAGAGGTTATTTTTTTTTTATTGATACTTAACTCGTCCTTCTGATTGAGTTTGAATGACCCTAAGAGAAAACTTAAATCTATGGCCAGCATCGGAGCAGGTATTATTAATTGGCCAGGTGAGAGGACCCCATCTAGTAATATCATGAATAGATAGAACACGACTGAACACTCATCTAAAATAATTTTCCTAGGGGGTATCCAATCAGAGCCCTAGAGAACAGAAATCCATCAAGGCAACCCAGAAGTACTGCTTCTGCTGCTGCTAAGTCACTTCTGTCGTGTCCAACTCTGTGCGACCCCATAGACGGCAGCCCACCAGGCTCCGCCGTCCCTGGGATTCTCCAGGCAAGAATACTGGAGTGGGTTGCCATTTCCTTCTCCACTGCATGAAAGGGAAAACTGCAAGTAAAGTCGCTCAGTCGTGTCAGACTCTTAGCGATCCCATAGACTATAGCCTACCAGGCTCCTCCATCCATGGGATTTTCCAGGCAAGAGTACTGGAGTGGGGTGCCATTGCCTTCTCCGCCAGAAGTACTAGACACAGGTAATTGGCCACAACCCAACAATTGGATTGAGTTTTAAGCTAGCATAGAATCGTGTCCATGATATAAAACATTTGATTACTAGACATAGGTCCAAGGAATCAAGAAAATATTATAAATGATCATATGAGTCAGATTAGCATCTTGGGCAAGCTGTCTACTTCTGATGTCATCTTCTTCTGGTCCTAGTGTAGTGCAGTTTCCTCTGTTCAAGCATTGTTTTATGGTGAGTTTGAGGTCAGCAGGCCTCTCTATAGACCAGTCCAGCTCAGGGGCCTTTGGAAGTGGGAGTTAACCAAAGAGTCAATTTCCCCCGATTTTACTTGGCATGAGCTAGTTAAGAGTTCCTGATAAAAAGATCCTTCCATTCAGGTTGGAGACAGTTCCTTAAATTATATCTTCTTCCAGTCTTGGTTACAGGTCATGCGTGAGGCATCTGATCTTCGTCCAAAGATAGATTACTGAGAAAGTCTTCAGAAACAATGCCACAGTTCCCTTTAATAATTCAATTAAATTTTACATTAATATACCTTAACAGCAAAGAACTATCCAAGAAAGGAGTCTTAGTAGATACAAACAAACTTGGATTAACAAAATGGGATTTAACATTCATTGAAACATCTTTTTCTCTTTAAAGTCACTTTTACCAAATATAACCAAATTATAACTTGTTTGTGATATAGGTCTGGTCTCCATAAACTTGGCCTGATGATTCATATAACCATAAATCATCAAAGATTTTCTTTTCCTTTGCTAAGACTTATAGAGTCTCAGATTGAACTTTTAAAAGAAAACCTTTCAGGGCTAGGAAAGTCACGTCAAAGGCTTATCACAGACTTTTTTTCCTAACAGATCTCCCTTCTCAATGTCTCCAAAATTCCTTGAGATTTCTGTACCAGTTAGTGTGATAACCTTCCTAATTTATCTGATAAAGTTACAGGAAACTAAAAGCTTCCAATCTCTGGAGGGCTCAGATAGAGAGAAAATATAAATATTTAAATTTGTTCATAAAATATAGTTTTACCAATTTACTGTCATAACTAGTTTTAGGGGAAGTTTTTTTTTTTTTTTTCTTGCATCTGGAAAACACAGATTCAAATCAGTATTTTTTTTCAGATGGAAACCATAAACGTTATAAGCATATCCACCAGTTCATTCAGCCCTTTTGTTAACCTTTGTGAAGTCATCAGGTTTTCCATTGGAATCCTCAAACAGTTCAGAAACTGGTATCTATCCAAAAGTCCTTTCTATAAATCTTCTTGAAATGGAAGCATTTTTGCAAAACTTGGTTGGTGCTATGACAATATTTTGAGATAGTAACCAGAACTATGCCTGATAACACTTTACCCAAACATATCAGAATTTTAGAAACTCCATACAGTTTCTAGGATATCTCTATTAGTAACATTTACCATACAATATAACCTGAGACTTATTACTCACTTGACAATACTTCTCACATAACTCTGTATACAAAATGAACCTAATTAGTGTAATATCTCTCTTTGGGATGTTTCAGGGGCCCTCTGAAGCATCCCAAATTTAGCTAGAAACCAAGTTCTTCATTAGAATGCTTTAGGAAGCTTTGCCAACAAATATCAAAAAAGGTTTAGAACACTCAGTCAGATAGGATTATAGGTCATTGTGAAACAATAGCCAAAGTAACAATAAAGGATTCCAGAACAGATCATTTAAGAGATAAAGAGACTTAAATCTATTATCAAAGGCAGTTCAATATCTCAAGAAAAGATGCCCTCTTAACACAGAGAAAGTAAATTCAAGTTTTTGCACCAGCTTACTTTATTTAAAAGGTAAACTTAATTAACTTTGGTTTAAACTTAGTCCTAACCATGTACAAAACTCTTACCTCGTGGTTCACTTTCTACAAACCTTATCACTTTCTGTACCTGTTACTGTGTTATTCCATCCTAAAAAGCCACCTGTAAGTCAGGCTTACTTCCTTTTCCCTTCACAAAATGTAATTCCATTTCTCGTACCTTCTTTGCCAAAAGCACACTTCCTACTTCCCATGAGCAACCAAGAGCTGACTTTTATATTAGCAGTTTATAGATTGATGAGCATAAATACCAGTGATAATTTCAAAACCTTTGCTTTCTTAGAGAAAACATTTTAGGATGGCACCAAACATCATTTGTTTTTACTCCCAAATCTCTTTACTTTCTCTCTAAGAGGAAATTAATGTTCAGTAGTAAATGTTTCAAAATCTTATTTTATTGGGAAATGACTTAGCTATTCAATAGACTTCCAACACTTAGTTTAGCACAACCCTTAGAAGTTCAAGTTACCCCAATCTGGAGAGACTATTTTAGACAGACATTCCTAAAGTATAATTATTTTTAATAGAGTTTATCTGAAGCCTTATATCTCATTTATGTTTTTTAGAAGTTTTTTCGCTCGATGTAATTTCCTTGTTGAGAAAATTGTAACAGATATAATAATATTTAACTTATATTAAACCTAGGTGCAATGAAAATATTCTGCTTAATGTTAATTACTCTTAGACATGTCTACATTAGTTAGATCAACAAACAAACATTAATGTCAGGTATTTAATACTGAATATTTCCAAGTTCATGTGCATCTGAAATGTATTTAGGTTAATTTCTCTTGTACTTAGAATTATTTGATTTGTAAGTGCTTACTTCTTTTTTAAGGCCAATTAGATTAGAGCTCATTTACAAACTGATCTCAGCAGTCAGCAATATTATCTAAAAAGCAAAGGCACACAGTGGGACATACACATATCCAAATAGACACAACAAGAGATCCTATAGTTTTGTTTTCCAAACTTAGTTATGAATCAGATAGAACAAGAAAAAAGTTACTAGCTGTAAACAATGGTTGGAAAAATATTTTAAAAGGTTTTGTTCCCCCTTTTCTTTCTTTTGGTTTCAAGAATTAGGGATGGTCTAGATAAGTGAACCAGAGAGCTCTTCTCTAAAGGTATAGGAGGAGTTATTGCCTTAGGGTAAGGATTCTTAAAGAGATTTTTTCCTGTCTTCTTGCTTTCTCTGGAGTTTAAAGAATATTGTCACCACATTGTCAAAAATCATATCTTTCTGTGATCATAGTTTTATAGCCAAAATTTAGACCAGATAGTGCTCAACTTGGCATTGATAAGAAAGGCAGATTGGTCCCATCAGGGATTGTCTCTCTAGGGAAGTAGGGGTTCTTAGTTTGGTCAGACCCAGGCTGTTGATTACAGGAGGAAGTCCTGGACATAAGGGAACTTCAGTCCATTTTCCTATCCTATGTCAATATTCTTGTCATTGGATCATAGCTATAGACTGACCAGTCTATGTATATATATATATATATATCTTTTTTTTCCCCAAGGGGTTCCCAGGTAGAATGTGGAACCTTAGACTGAGCAATTCCCATATTAGCTCAAGCAGTTTGGATCAGATGTTCATGAGCTCAAAGAAACCAACAAAACCAAACCTAAACTTCACCAGCCATGAATCACACTCCAAATGAAACAAAAGCAAGGTGATGCCCAGAAATCAAAAGCCAAATGGCATAAATGCCAAACATGACTTCCCAGTTCCACTAGACCTGCAACCTGGCAGAGTCAGTACTAGCATCCTTTTTTAGTTCTGATATAGTTTCAAGCAATCTCTTGTTGATTTCCTGTGAAGTTACTCTATCATTTCCTGTTTTAGAAGCTTCTAGATACCAGTCACAGTAAGCAAGGCCAGCCTTTTCTAATTCTGCATGCAAAAATACCAACTTTGGAATATCCAAAGAACCCCAGTTTAGACATTTTAGGTTGAGATCTGTTTTAGCATAATTTCTCCAATTAACCAGGTACTTGCAAATATGAGCTCCATATGTATGTGTATGAATCTGGCTGGAGTGTTAGTCAGAGGCTGGCTTTCTGACACCCCTTTGTCTCTGCTTTTGAGAGATTCTGTTTCCCATTTTAAGCTGAATTTTTCAGTGATAAAAATCACTAGTGAACTTGTGTAATGGGCCTATGTGCTGCTTGTGAGCTTAACTCTTCCAGGAGTCACCCCAGACTCATTTCAGCTCTTCTTACACATCTCAGATTATGTCTCTGGCAATCTAAGGCCACTGTGTCTGCTCAGGTCTCTGATAGCCAGTGCTTATGTGTGAGCCCTGGACGAGCAGGTATTTTAATTAATGAGTGGGTTTCCCTCTGGGACCAATGCACGGTATGAAGACTAGGCCTCCACCACTCCCATAAATTTCTCAGTCACCTGAGAAAACCAAAACCAGCTGGGAGGAACTGTCAACTGAAAAATATGTACAATTTGAGAGTTGTGAGTTAAGTTTTATTTGGGGGCAAAATGAGAACTGCAGCCCGGGGAGCAGAGTGCTGCTTGGACATCTTTTTTAGTAGACACTTTCTAGCAATATTTTATGTATCTGCAGCATTAGCTCATTTGTATTTATTATTATAACTGATATATTGGGATGTATTTCTGTCATCTTACTTTGTGTTTTCTATTCCTCTATTTTTTTTCCTATTACTTATATTCTCTTGATTTTTATGAGCTTGTCTTTGTTCTGTCAAGGGAGTGTGTTATTTCCTTGGTTCAGTCTCACCGCAGCAAAGATTTGAAATGGCAGAGCAGTGTTACACCTTGGTTACAACTCAGTTTTATTGGCAAGCAAAGTACAGTACACCCTTGAGGCATGAGGGAGGGCTGACCCAAAAGGAAAGAGTCAGGTTCAATCTTGGTTCCTCTTTTTATATGTTTTGTCTCCTCCCCCTGAGTCTGCCATATGTAAATCAGGTTAGCCAATAGGGCTGATTGTTCCACCTGAGATTTTCACTCTGGTTCTCGGATTTTCTCTTGTTCCATTTTCAAAGGCTTTTCCTTTCTTTGTCTTTTAGCCACTGCCATTTTGGACTCCTTTTTCCTATTCTAACTACATAACATTCCCTCCTCAAGAGATGGTAGGCTCAATTCTTTGGGAGTTGGGGCGTCATGGTTTCTCTGGCTACTTCCTGCCAAGCTGGGACAGTGAGGGGCCTTGGGCCTCCCCTTCTTGCTAGTCTCAAGCCTCCGAGTCCTTATAGCAGTGTCCATCTAAGGGTGAGTGATATTTTCTGTGGTTGGATGTAGTTTTATATATCCCTGTTGAACTGGCACTGCATGTTGTAGCTTGTTCACCTGGGCAGAGACAAAACGGGTTAGACAATTGATAATATATGGAGCAATCATAAACAGCATCGATATAGTGATAACAGGGATTAGTGGGATCATTAGCAAATTCCAAATCCCCCTCGCCAAGAGAAAGACCCCCCAAAGAGAGATTTTAGCCACCCTGAGAACTCTCCAGCTCATTCTTTGTGATCTTGTGGGATCTGAATGTTTTTCTTGAGGACTGTGAGACTTTCTTTAACTTAGCTGGAGGCATTCACCCAGAAACAACACATCTCACTTAAGATGGCTCAAGTCCGTCCTAGTTCAGGGATCAGGAGATCTATCTCCTGTCTATTTTGGGATACAACCCCTGCCAAGCTGTGTTGTTGGCTCTTTAGAGCTATTCTGAGAAATCTTATCCTCAGAAACTTAATTTTAGGAGTGTTCATTAAAATAACACTCATTTGTAGTCGTGAATAGGTATATGAGATCTCCCAGGGATTCACAGGTATATTGAGTGCTCTCTTTTTTTTTCTTCTATGGATTGACTCATGAGTAGTGAATCCAGGAGTTGTGCCCTGGTACCTTGACTGCTGTGGGGGTAGAAAGTGTTACAGGGTATGGGCCCTTCCATGTGGGCTGGATTTGAGCCTGTGGGGACCCATCTTTAGTTAGGACTTGAGTCCCTGAAGCATATAGTGGTGACTATTTTGAATCTTTTGGGTCCTGGTTGACACCCCACAAGCATAAGTTGGAGTTGCCCAATGGCCACGGTAGAAGACTGGAGGGTCTGAGCCTCTCTGTCTAGGAAGAGGACATAAACAGGATGTCTGCCATATAGCAACTCATGAAGGCTAAGACCAACCTGTTCCTAAGGGGCAATATGGGTGCAGAAGAGAGCTATTGGTAAAGCCTCCTTCCATCCCAGGGAGGTCTCCTGGGTTATCTTTTCTATCACTGATTTTAAGAATTGATTGGCTCTTTTTTTACTTTTCCTGAAGACTGTGGCCTCCAGGCACAACCAAGGTAATGAGTAATGTCCAATACTTTAAAGACCACTTGGGTGACCTTAGAAGTAAATAATGTCCCATTGTCACTTTGTAATGACCTGGGCAGACCAAATCTCAGAATGACTTCATGGAGCAGTTTTTACTACCTCCTCAGCCCTCTCAGTCGGGGTGGGAAAACCTTCAATCCATCCTGTGAATGTATTTATCATGACTAGTAGGTATTTATACCCTTGAGAAACTGGCATCTGGGTGAAGTCCATCTGCCTGTCCTCTCATGGGTAGGTCTCATGCCATTGGTTAGGCTGGGCCAGCTGGGGTCTTCAAGCTCCTTGGGGGTTGTTTAATTGGCAAGTGGGACAAGAGTAGACCACTTGCCTTATAGTCATTTGGAAGCCTGTTCCTCTGAAGGACCTTTCTAGTAATCTTTGGAGGGCCTTCTCCCCTAAATGAGTGGCAGCATGTAAGGAGTTAACCAGCTTCCACTGGAGGTTCCCTGGCAAAAAAAAGGAATCCCTCCTTTTGGAACCACACCATATAATCCTCTTGAAAGCCCTCACTCTTAGCTTTAAGAGTCCCACCTTCAGTATATGGAGGAGTTCTGGGCAAATTAGTCTGTGGAACTAAGGTGGCAACTCCTGTTAGCTCATTGTTCTGTAATGCTGCTCTCTTGGCTGCCAGATTGGCTGCTTGGTTCCCTCGTACCACTTCCGTGCTCCCTTTTTGGGAGACTGAATGGGAGACTGAAATCTCAGCGGGCAGATGGACTGCCTCCAAGAGCCTAAGTATTTGATCACCATACTTGATTGGGGACCCTCGGGTGGCCAAATGGCCTCTTTCATTCCAAATAGCAGCACATGCATGTAGCACCAGAAAGACATACTCAGAGTCAGTGCAAATGGCTACCCTTTTTCCTTTTCCCAGCTCTAAAGCTTGAGTTAGGGCTATGAGCTCAGCTAATTGGACTTAAGTACCTGGTGGCAAAGGTTTAGCCTCTATGGTCTCAAACTTGGAGACTACTGCCTATTCAGCTCTTTTTGTTGTTGTTGTTGTTGCTTTTCCATCTAAAACAGAGCTGCTTCCATCAGTGTACTAGATTTCCTCAGGATGGTCAGAGGATCTTCTGACAATCCCTCTCAGTGTTTTATCCACTGGTCCAACGTTTCTAGACAAGAGTGAAAGGAGAGAGCCTGCGGGGGTAGGCAGGAGGGTAGCTGGGTTAAGAACCTCATAAGGAGCTATAATCAGGCCTGGATTTTTCATCAGCACTACTTTATACCTGAGGATCTTTTGATCAGACATCCATAAATGGCCTCTCCAATTCAGGAGTTGTTTCACTTGGTGGCTAGTAAAAATGGTTAGTTTGCCTTCAGGAGAAGAGTTTTAAAGCATCTTCTATCAGGACTGCAATAGCTACAAGATTCTGAAGGCAGGGAAAAATCTCTTCACAACAAGGAAGTAGGCCCCTCAGGGACCACCAGAAGCTGGTGGGAAAATATTTGTCCATCTCAGCAACAAAGAAGTGCTTGGGTGAATCTTTTTGTAATTGCTTTTCCTGTATCACCCCAAATGGTACAGGTTTTGGAGAAGGCTCTGGAGTAGGAGGTCAGGACAGAATAGGTAGCCCCTGCCTCAACCAAGAAATTCTCGGACCTACCTGCAACCACATCCAGTTGCACCCTTGGCTCCAGCCCCTTGACGGTTATCTGTGACAGATGGGTTGGATGGAGTGGGCAGCTTCAGTCCTGTTGAACCATCATGAGGGAAGGCTTGGCGCTTAACCTTGAGGCTCTTGTATCCCATAGACAGAGTGCTGCCCAATGTCTCAACTGATGGCATGTGTAGCAAGCTGTTTTAGGAGACTTACCATGGCTTGGACACTCTTTGGCCCTTTGTCCAGCCTGTCTACAGATTAGGCATTTGCTTCGTCCTTGTCCTTCAAGGACTCGGGGTTTGCCATAGGTCTTCCCTGGAGGGTGGCCAGCACCTGGGAATGCCTTGTCTCTTTCCTTTTCTCCCTTTCCTGGGCCTTGGCCTCCCTCTCCTGTTCTCTGTTATAAAAGGTACGTGTGGCTATCTGGACCATCTCATTTTAAAAGGCAGCAGGGTCCTGCTGCTGTAACTGTTGCAACTTTATCCTGATGTCTGATGCATGTTGGGACAGGAATGTGTCCTTTAAAATCATCTGTCCCTCATAAGAGTCTAAGTCCATATTGGTAAACTTTTGGAGGGCCTCTTTTAGACTTTTCAGAAAGGCAATGGGGTTTTCGTTGGACTCCTGAGTTTTTGCTGAGACTAGGCACGGTTCCACAACTAATAGGCATCCTTATATTTCCATGGGTGGACTTACCTTAGAGGTGAGTCTTTCTGAAGCTTATCCTACCCAGTACTGTTGCAACCTGAGAGCCGGGCGTCCCTGGATCCTCAGGCAGGTCGAGGCATGTCAGCCTCCCGAGAATTGGGTCCCTGAGCAGGTCGAGGCATGTTGAGCTCCTGGGACCCCTGGGCTTGTGAATCCCTGAACAAGTTGAGACGTGACAACCTCCCAGAGACCAGATTCCTAGTCAGGTTGAGGCCGGTCGACTTCCTGGGACCCTGGGCTGGTGGATCCCTGAAGAGACTGAGGTGTGACAAACTCCCGGGGACCAGATCCCTAAGCAAGTTGAAGCAGGTCGACCTCTTGGGACCCCAGGCTGGAGTTGGGCATCCCCAAGGTCTCCAACAAGACTAGTGCTGGGTAGGATTAAGGGGTTGTAATCTTAACTCATTACCAGTTTGTCCACCACTGATGGGTCCACCTATGTACCAAGATGTAAAGCAGTCCAAGT
Source organism: Giraffa tippelskirchi (assembly GCF_054371585.1). NCBI lineage: Eukaryota > Metazoa > Chordata > Mammalia > Artiodactyla > Giraffidae > Giraffa > Giraffa tippelskirchi. The sequence goes on from NC_137289.1 coordinate 70,495,472, forward strand.
CTGTGCCCTGAGACTGGGAACCTGGCAAAATAGCCATAAGGCTTATCCTCTTATTGCTCTGAGGGAATGTAAGTCACTGACTTCTTCCCCTAGTCCTCTATAAGAGTAGTTTAGGGTGTTTCCAATGCTGAACATTTCATTGTCATAGACCCACTTTAGGTAATAACAGAAGTAATGACAAAGGAGTGGATTATCTAGTCCTGTTAGGGGCTTTAAGAATATTTCAATAATATCCTGGGTGGAGTGATGTTGCCTACAGAGGGGGCAGGGTCATGGTTGTAGGAGTTAGTAAGTGGCTTAAGGATAAAATGTTAAGAGGCAACAGACCAGATGTTCCATAAAAGTGGAGTGGAGATTTGATCTGGGGGTATGTTTGTAATTTTAGGAGAAGGGTGGTAAGGGTTTGGACCCAAACGGCCTGTAGGGCTAACTCCCAAAGTGGCAAACATTATCCCTGGAAGCCCAGTTGCCCTTGAAAGGATGCCACTAACAGATGGACCTCTAACAGGCATTGTGCACCTGTCACTTGCCCTAGTGGGTTCACTGAGAGATGCTGTTGTTGCACATGTTGTAGGAAACATGGAAGATGAAGGTCTGAATATCTAGAGGGATTGGAGATTATACAGTACTTCCTTCCCAAGGGCCAGCTATTTTCTGGTTGTCCCTCCAGAAGATTGCAGAGGCAATGTTGTGGTCCTGGGGCTCAGGAACAGCATGAAAAAGGAGGGAAGGGGGCAGGGCACAACTTTTGACAGAATGACATAGCCCAAGGGCAAAACATAAACGGATTAAAATAAAATGGGTCCAAGATGGCAGACAGTCAAATTCAACTAAACCTTGATCTTCAGTCTGCAAGCTAAATGACACACCCAGAGGTACCATGACAGTTCCAAGGCACTATCAAAAGACCAAGGAGTGGGTGATTCCCCAATTGTTGCAATGATCCTCCCACTCATTAGCATATGAAATTGTCCAGCCCATAAAAACTAACCACACATTTCATGGTCGCCACATTTACCCTCTGTGATGGCACACACTCTGTGTCCTGTGCTTCTCTCTGAATCCCAACAAATTTACCTCTTACCTATTGTTGTGTTTCTCACTGAATTTTTTTTGCAATGAGACATGAAGAACTTGAGTTTCATTAGGTCCTGAAACCAGGCACCGTGGGTTTAAGTCGGGCTCAAGTCCCAGTCAGACAGGACTGAGTGAGGAAGCATAGTACAGAGTTCCTGCCACATGGGTTTTAGTCCCAATCTTAGGTAAACAGTTTCAAACACAACTTTCAGAAATGGAAAGATGATGACCTACCCAATACTTTGTAAGCAGTGGTATACATGGCGAGACGAGCCGAAGGACGAGAGGAAAAAGCAGTGGGAAAAACGTGCCGAGGAATTCCCTTCATAACTTGCCGGAAAATCTGCTAAATACCTGACCTATGCTCACAGTTTTCATTGGCCTTATCCTTGGCATAAAGAAGATTAAGGACAGGAGAACCCTCACCCACTTGGGCAACAGCTACTAAGGTGCAGCAGATAGTGGAGCCTTCAGGACACACTGGGGAGTAGCCCCTGCCAGAGTCCCTCAGTTGCACCCACTGCCACTCGCCTGTTCACAGGGGGTTGGAGGAAACAAAAACGAGAGATTGTAAAGGAATTAAGATTTTGTTAGCCATATGTCCTTCCAGCTATAGGGGCGAGGACCTCCTACCTTAACTGTAGGTCTTCTGGAATCTGAGACAGCTGTGTGAGCTTTCTGCCGAGTTTGTTTTTGTTGTCCCAGTTTCCAGCACACTAGGCTTCTTGTCACTTTCACTGCACTAGGTTTCCTCCACATTCAGCTTCCACAGCATGAGCTTTTGCTGAATTGGGCTTCTGCTGTGCTTGGTCTCTGCCATGTGGAGGTGGGGGGACAAGCTGAGGTTGTTTAAGCCAGGTTAAATCTGAGTCACGGCACCAGATATGTCAGGGGAGTGTGTAATTTCCTCAGTTCTGTCTCGCCGAGGCAAAGATTTGAGACGGTGGAGCAGTGTTACATCTCGGTTACAACTCTGTTTTATTGGTAAGCAAAAGATAGTATACCCTCGAGGTGTGAGGGCAGACCAACCCAAAAGGAAAGAGACCAGGCTCAATCTTGGCTCCTCTTTTTATATGTTTTGTCTCCTGCCCCTGAGCCTTTCCTATGTAAATTGAGCTAGCCAGGGGGCTGATTGTTTCACCTGAGTTTCTCACTCTGGTCCTTGGATTTCCTTTTGTTCCATTTTCATGGGGTTTTCCTTTCTTTGTCTTTTAGCCACTGCCATTTTGGACTCCTTTTTCCTATTCTAATTACCTAACAGTTCCATATTATACTGTGGTAGTATTTCAAGTGATTAGTCTTATTAATTGAAAAATGTGTAGTCAGTGTAGCAACAAATAAAATTAATCTGTATCTTCACCTTCCTGCTAGTTCATATAATGTTGAGGTCCTTTAATGGACAGAACCTGGTGGTCCGGAGTTGACAATAAGAAAGTGAAAGAGAGAAAGAGGCTAATATTCCCTGGTTTACACAGAAAACCAATAAAACCCTAGAACAGGGCTTGAACCACTCACGAATGCACAGGGCATCCTCTCGAAGAGGTCTTGAAAGCCTGGGCAAGAAAGTGAGCTCAGCGAGTTTCCACACTCCAGAGAATTAGCCAGAGGGAGAGACAGAGAGAGAGAAAGAGAGAGCGAGAGAAAGAGAAAGACACGGGGACCCAAGCTCTGCTGGAACAAGGGTGCTTTAATGATCTTTCTGTGAGTATATATAGGCTGTTGTACAAGGAATTTCTTTCTACAATGATAAAGGTCAGAAAATCAAATGCAAAGCAACAGTCATCAAGGGAACAAGGAATCAACAATGGTAACAAGGTCAGAAGACAATCTATCTCAAGAAAGATGGTCGTGACTAAGCAGTTTTGTCGTAAGGAGAATGTTTACTGAAAGGAATCCATGCATGTGTTTTATCTCATGACCTCAGTCCTGAGAGCAGCGCGTCTGCTCGTTCCTGTTACCAGGTACTGATAAGGAACAGAGGATTTAGGAGAGACAGAAAACAGTACACAGGAATCCTTCTGTTAAACGTTCCCTGACAATATAAGGAACTAATTCTTGAACTCCCGTCATTTTGTGGCAAGGAGGAAGCCAATTCCAACTCCATTTTGGAAACTGTTTCTTTGACTTGCTTTTCCTTGCTTTTGTTATTATAATCATACTTAAGGGCTTTCCTGGAGGACCCTGCTGCTGCAGCTTGACTGTAAACTAAAGTCATTTTGTATAGATCATGGAGAGATAGTTTGTCCCTGCCCACCTGTGAATAGAAGAGATTAACACCTGCAGGAGAGAGCTAGTGAGCCTAGGTCGGTCTGAAACATTCTTGGATCCTGAGGGGAAAATATGCCATGCGTCCACCTGGATACCGGGCCTAGGGCCCAACATTCACAGTTTTCACCCAGGGAGCCATAACTTAGTGAGGCTTAACAACTGCTTGAAAATCCATCCAGTTGCTGTTTTCTTCCTTATGACAGACCTAGCTTTGCTCCCATTTTGGGATTTCTGAAGCAAGGATGCGGCCCACAACTAACTTCTCACCTTGGGTCCATTTGAAGTTCAAGGTCCCCTGACCATGTGACCACAGTATGGCATCCGGCCCTCTCAGACACACTCCCACAGCCTGCTTCCTCATGGGCAGGACTGCTCTGACATAGGAATTTATTTGCAAGGCTCGGAAAGTGCAGGGAAACACACGGCCCTTACTCTGAAATTTAGGCCTTTGGAGCAGGCCTGGGGTCTGACGTTTGAGGAGTGAAACACTTGCTGTAAGATAGAGGCCTGAAAATTCACTCACTGTGGCTGCCTTACCTTCCTCGAAGAACAATAGCTTTCCCAGCATCCTGCGTGCTGAAAGTCACACATGGCTGGAAAGTGTTTGCCTGGAGTTCATTTTTCAGTGGCAATGGCCTCTGAGGCCGTGCACCCAGGGAGGACTCTCACACTTCCAGAGAAAGTCAAACCAACCTCCAAATGTCTGTTCCGTCACGTTTCCTCTGCAGGAGAGAGCTACGGAACCTAAGTCTCTCTAGAACGTTCTTGTATCCTGCAGGGAAAGCACCCTGTGAGTTTACCTGGATACTGGGCCTAGGGACCAAAACTCACATTTTCTCCTTGGGAGTGCTAATGACGGGCGGGCCTAGGAACTTACTGCAAATCCATCCAGTTGCTGCTTTCTTCCTTATGACACAGCTAGCTTTGCTCCCCACATTGGGATTTCTGAAGAAAGGGGGAGGCCCACAACTCCTCACCTGGGGCCCACTTGAGCTGCAAGGTGACTTCAACAAGGTGACCACAGTATGGCATACGGGCCCCTCAGACACACTCCAGCAGCCTGCATCCTCATGGGCAGGACTGCTCTGACTTAGAAATGTGTTTGCAAGGCTTGGAAACTGTGGGGAGACACATGGCCCTGACTCTGGAATTGAGGTCCTCGGACCAGGCCTGGGGGTCTGATGTCTGAAAAGCAAAACACTTGCTGCAAGATAGAGGCCTGAAAGCAAACTCTCTGTGTATGCCTTTCCTCCCTTGAAGGGAAGATAGCTTTCCCAGCCTCCTGCATGCTGAGTGTCACACACGCTGGAAAGCACTTGCTTGTAGTTCATTTTTTAGTGGCAATGGCCCCTGAGGCCCTGCACCCAGGGAGGGCTCCCACACAACCAGGGAAAAACAAAGCAACCTCCAAAAGTCTGTTCCATCACGTTTCCACCGCAGGAGAGAGCAAGCGAGCCTAAGTCTGTCTGGAACGTTCTTGGATCCTGTGGGGAAAACACCCTGAGCATCCACCTGGATACGAGTCCTAGGAGCCAAAGTTCACATTTTTCAACCTGGGAGCCCTAATGCGTTGCAGCATTGCAACTGCTTGAAAATCCAACCAGTTGTTGTTTTATTCCTGTTTACAAAGATAGCTTTTCTCCCCACTTTGGGATGTCTGAAGCAAGGGGGATGCCCACAGCTCCTTGCCTGTGGCCCTATTGAAGTGAAAGGTGCCCTCGACCAGGTGAACACAGTATGTCACCCGGCCCCCTCAGACACACTCCCGCAGCCTGCTTCTTCATGGGAAGGACCGCTCTGAACTAGGAGTGAGTTTGCAAGGCTCAGAAAATGCAGTGAGACACATGGCCCTGACTCTAAAATTTAGGCCCTCAGAGCAGGTCTGCAAGTCTGGCTTCTGAGAATTGAAACACTTGCTGCAAAATAGAGGCCTGAAAATTCACTCTCTTTGGCTGCCTTTCATTCCTCCAAGGAAGATAGCATTCCCAGCCTCCTTCAAGCTGAAAGTCACACACCTGAAAAGTGCTTGCTTAGAGGTCATTTTTCAGTGGCCATGGCCCCTTGTGGCCCAGCGCCCAGTGAGGGCTCCCACACTCCAAGGGAAATTCAAAGCAACCTCCAAATGTCTGTTTCCCTCAAGTTTCCTCTGCAGGAGAGAGCTAGTGAGCCTAAGTCTGCCTGGAATTTTCTTGGATCCTGAGGGGAAAACACCTTGTACATCCCCTGGATACCGAGCCTAGGGGCTAAAATTTGCATTTTTCTCCAAGCGATGCTGAACTTGGTGAGGCTTAACAACTGCCTGAAATCCCATGCATTTGTTATTATCTTAAATCTAGCAGAGCTAGTTTTGCTCTGTGCTTTGGGATTACTGAAGCAAGGGAGCATTTCACAACTCAGCACCTGGAGCCTTTTTGAGATGCAAGGTGTCCTCAACTAGGTGACCACAGTATGATATCTGAAGCAAGGGGGATGCCCGCAGCTCCTTGCCTGTGGCCCTACTGAAGTGAAAGTTACCCTGGACCAGGTGAACACAGTATGTCACCCGGCCCCCTCAGATACACTCCCTCAAGCCAGCTTCCTCGTGGGCAGGACCTCTCTGACGTAGGAATGTGTTTGCCAGGCTCAGAAAGTGCAGGGAGTCCCAGGGCCCTGACTCTGGAATTTAGGCCCTCGGAGCAGGCTTGGAGGTCTGATGTCTGAGAAGTGAAACACTTACAGCGAGATAGAAGCCTGAAAACTCACTCTTGTGGCTGCCTTTCCTTCCTTGAAGGAAGATAGCATTCCCAGCCGCCTGCATGCTGAGAGTCACACACAGAAGGAAAATGATTGCTTGGAGGTCATTTTTCCATGGCGATGGCCCCTGAGGCCCTGCGTCCAGGGATGCCTCCAACACTTCTAGGGAAAGTCAAAGCAACCTCCCAACGTCTGTTCCATCACGTTTCATTTGCAGGAGAGAGCTAGTGAGCCTAGGTGTGTCAGGAAAGTTCTTGGATACTGCGGGGAAAACAGCCTGTGTGTCGACCTGGTTACTGGGCCTAGGGGCCAAAATTCACATTTTTCTCCTCGGGACCAACCTCCAAAGCAACCTCCAAACATACAGGTGAATGCACAGGCTGTTTTCCCAGCAGGAACCGAGAACATTGCAGACAGACCTAGGCTCACTAGCTCTCACCCGCAGAGGAAACATGATGGAACAGCTGTGTGGAGGTTGCCTTGACTTTCCCTGGGAGTGAGGGAGCCCTCCTTGGGAGCAGGGCTTCAGGGGCCGTCACCACTGAAAAAAGACCTCCAAGCCAGCGCTTTACAGGTACGTGTGACTCTCAGGCCAAAGGTAGCTTGGAAAGCTATCTTCTTTGGAGGAAAGATAGGCAGCCCCAGAGAGTGTTTTTTCAGGCCTGTATCTCACAGCAACTGTTTGGCTTCTCAGACGTCAGACATCCAGTCTTCATCTGAGGGCCTCATACCCTAGTTAGGGCCATGTGTGTCCTTGCAATTTTCCGAGCCTTGCAAACACATTCCTAGGTCAGTGAGGTCCTGCCTGCATGGAAAGAGGCTGCAGGAGTGTGTCTGAGGGGGCCGGGTGCCATGCTGGGGTGAGCTGGTCGAGGGCACCTGGCACCTCCAATGGGCCCCAGGCAAGGAGTGGTGGGCCGCTCCCTGGGGTCAGAAATGCCAAAGCGGGGAGGAAAGCTAGCTCTCTCAGAAGGAAGGAAACAGCAACGGGATGCATTTTCAAGCAGTACCTAGGCCACACTCTGATAGGGCTTCCTGGGAGAAAAAGGCGAATTTTGGCCCCTAGGCCCGGTATCCTGGTGGATGTACAAGATGTTTTCCCTGCAGGATCCAAGAACGTTCCAGACTCACCAAGGCTCAGGAGCTCTCTTCAGCAGAGGAAACGAGAAGGAACAGACTTTTGGAGGTTGCTTTCATGTTCCCTGGGAGTGAGGGATCCCTCCCTAAGCGCAAGGCCTCAGAAGACTTTGTCACTGAAAAATGACCTCCAAACAGGCGCTTGCAGCCATGTGTCACTCTCAGTATGCAGGAGGCTGGCAAAGCTATCTTCTTTGGTGGATGGGAAGGCATCCACAGACACTGTGTTTTCAGGCTTCTAACTTGGAGCAAGTCTTTCACTTCTCAGACGTCAGACCTCCAGGCCTGCTTCGAGGGCCTCAATTCTGGAGTCAGGGCCATGTGTCTCTCTGCGCTTTCCAAACCTTGCAAACAAATTCCTAGGTTAGAGCGGCACTGCCCATGAGGAATCAGGCTGCAGGAGAGTGTCTCAGGAGGCCGGGTGCCATACTGGTGTCACCTGGTCGAGGGCACCTTGTACCTCCAATGTGCCCCAGCTGAAGAGTTGCGGCCCTCCCCCTTGTTTCACAATCCCAAAGCAGGGATCCAAGCTAGCTCTGTAAGAAGGTAGCAAACAGCAACTGGATGGATTTTCAAACAGTTCCTAGGGTGCCCTCCAATAGGGCTCCCCAGGACAAAATGGTGAATTTGGCCACTGTGCCCAGTATCCAGGTGTAAGCACAGGGTGTTTTCCCTGCATGATCCAAGAATGTTCCAGACTCACCAAGGCTCAGCAGCTCTCTCCTGCAAAGGAAACATGAAGCAACTGATGTTTGGAGATTATTTTCATGTTCCCTGGGAGTGTGGGATCCCTTCCCAGTCACTGGCCTCAGAGGACTTTGGCCCAGAAAAATAACCTCCAAGCAGGCGCTTTCAAGCCATGGGTAACTCTCATTATGCAGGAGGCTGGCAAAGATATCTTCCTCAGCAGAAGGAAAGGCATCCACAGAGATGGTGTTTTCAGGCATCTAACTTGCAGCAAGTCTTTCGCTTCTCAGGCGTCAGACCTCCAGGCCTGCCCCGGGGCTTCAATTCCATAGTCAGGGCCCTGTGTCTCCCTGCAGTTTCCGAGCCTTGCAAACACATTCCTAAGTCAGAGCAGTACTGTCCATGAGGAATCAGGCTGCGGAGGCCGGGTGCCAAACTTAGGTCACCTGGTCGAGGGCACTTGCACCTCCACTGGGCTCAAGCTGAGGAGTTCCTGGCCTCTGCCTTACTTCAGAAATCCCAAAGCAGGGAGCCAAGCTAGCTCTGTCAGAAGGAAGCAAACAACAACTGGATGGATTTTCAAGCAGTTGCTAGGCCACACTCCATTAGGGTTCCCCAGAACAAAAAGTCGAATTTTGGCCCCTAGGCCTGGGATCCAGACACACAGGATGCTTTCCCCGCAGAATCCAAGAACGTTCTAGCCTCACCTAGGCTCATGAGCTCTGTCCTTCAGAAGAAATGTGAAGGAATAGACGTTTGGAGGTTGCTTTGCCATTCCCCCAGAGTGTTGGAGTCCTCCCTAGGCACAGGGCCTGAGAGGCCTTTGCCACTGAAAAACGACATCCAAGCAGGTGCTTTCCAGCCGTGTGTGACTCTCAGTATGCAGGTGGCTGGCAAAGCCATCTTCCTTGGCGGAAGGAAAGTCATCCACAGAGATGGATTTTTTCAGGCTTCTAAATGGCAGCAAGTCTTTCACTTCTCAGAGGTCAGACCTCCAGGCCTGCTCCAAGGGCCTCAATTCCAGAGTCAGGGCCGTGTGTCTCATTCCATTTTCCAAGCATAGAAAACACATTCCTAGGTCACAGCAGTACTGCCCATGAGGAATCAGGCTATGGGAGTGTGTTTGAGGAGGCTGGATGCCATACTTGGGTCACCTCTTCGAGGTCACCTTTCACCTCCAATGGGCCCCAGCTAAGGAGTCGAGGGCCTCCCCCTTACTTCAGAAATCCCAAAGCTGGAAGACAAGCTAGCTTGGTCAGAAGGAAGCAAACAGCAACTGGAAGGATTTTCAAGCAGTTGCTAGGCCCCACCCCGTTAGGTTCCCCCGGAACAGAAAATCGAATTTTGGCCCCTAGGCCCAGTATCCAGGTGGACACATAGGGTGTTTTCTCCCCAGGATCCAAGCATATTCCAGATTCATAAAGGCTCACAAGCTCTCTCCTGAACAGGAAACGTGAAGAAACAGACGTTTGGAGGTTGTTTTGATATTCCCTGGGAGGGTGGGAGCCTTCCCTAGGCGCAGGGCCTCAGAGGCCTTTGCCACTGAAAAATAACCTCCAAGCAGGCGCTTTCCAGCCCTGGGTGACTCTCAGTACGTAGGAGACTGGCAGAGCTATTTTCCTTGGTAGAAGTTAAGACATCCACAGAGATGGTGTTTTCAGGTGTCTAACTTACAGCAAGTGTTTCACTTCTCAGACATCAAACCTCCAGGCCTGCTCTGAGGGCTTCAATTTTGGAGTCAGGGCCCTGTGTCTCCTTATGCTTTCCAAGCCTTGCAAACGCATTTCTAGGTCAGAGTGGTACTGCCCATGAGGAATCAGGCTGTGGGAATGTGTCTGAGGAGGTCGGGTGCCATACTGGGGTCACTAGCTCAAGGGCAATTTGCACCTCCAATGGGCCCCAGCTGAGGAGATCTGGGCCTCCCCCTTGCATCAGAAATCCCATAGCGGGTAGCCAATCTAGCTCTGTCAGAAGGAGGCAAACAGCAACTGGATGGATTTTCAAGCAGTTCCTAGGCCACACCCCGTTAGGGCTCCCTGAGAGAAAAAGGTGAATTTTGACTCATAAGCCCAGTATCCAGGTGGATGCCCAGGGCATTTTCCCTGCAGGATCCAAGCACATTCCAGACTCACCTAGGCTCTCTAGCTCTCTCCTGCACAGAAAACGTGAAGGAACAGGCGTTTGAAGTTTGTTTTGACGTTCCCTGGGAATATGGGAGCCTTCCCTGGGCGTAGGGTCTCAGAGGAATTTGGCCCAGCAAAATGATCTCCAAGTAGGCGCTTTCCAGCTATGTGTGACTCTCAGTATGCAGGAGGAAGACAAAGCTATCTTCCTTGGCGGAAGCAAAGTCATGCACAGAGATGGTGTTTTCAGGCTTCTAACTTGCAGCAAGTGTTTTGCTTCTCAGACTTCAGACCTTCAGGCCTGCTCTGAGGGCCTCAATTTCAGAGTCAGTGCCGTTTGTCTCCTACACTTTCCGAGCCTTGCAAACACATTCTTAGGTCAGAGCAGTACTGCCCATGAGGATCAGGCTGTGGGAATGTACTGAGGAGGCCGGGTGCCATACTGGGATCGCCAGGTCCAGGGCACTTTGCACCTCCAATAGGCCCCAGCTGAGGAGATCTGGGCCTTCCCCTTGCTTCAGAAATCCCATCACGGGATGCCGGGGCTAAGATGGCGGAGGAATAGGACGGGGAGACCACTCTCTCCTCCACAAATTTATCGAAAGAACATCTGAACGCTGACCAAACTTCACAAAACTACTTCTGAAGGCTGGCTGAGGACGTCAGGCTTTCACAAAAACTGCGCATTATCTTCAAAAGAGATTACGTGCCTAAAGCAACTCCCAGCAAAGAACCCCAGACGCTCGCATCATCCGCCACCAGCAAGTGGGGGCTGAATGGAGAGGAGCGGGCGGCATTGCCTAAGGTAAGGACCTGGCCCGAGTGCCCCGAGGGCAATCTGAGGGAGCTAACGTGAGATAGTAACCTAAACTGTGGGACAGCGAGAGAGAGAGAACTATCCCGCGAAAAGCCCAACTCTAAGGCACTGCTCGCCCACTCACAGAAAAAAGGACTGAGCGATACCAGAGGAGAGCTAGCCGGCTGCGGACCGCCCCATCCCCCGCCGGACACAGCGGGCAGGCGGGGCCCGCCAGAGCCGGGAAGGGGCAAACTCGGCTCCAGAGAGGGCACCCCCTACCAAACTGCAAACAGGCTTCCAGTTTCTAAGCAAAGACTGCCTGAGATCCCGGAGGGTCGACAGCCGCCGGGAGGGTCGCAGCCAGAGACCAGCTCCCCAGAACCGACACAAAGCACCGGAGCCGGGCGCGCCCGTAAACCGAGGCGGGGACCAGGGAGGTGATAAGCCGCACCGCCCCAACAGGGGACAGCGCCCTCGCCAAACTCCTGGCCGCCTGGGCAGCTCCGACCGGGAACGGCACAAGCCGCGGGCGAAACCGAGTCTGCGCCTTTGTGACCGGGAGCCTGAACCTGAGCGGCTTAGACCTGGGAAGTGCACGCAGCTCAGGGCCCGCTCCCCGGCCGAGTAACCTGAAGCCTGAGCAGGGTAGACGGGGAAAGCACACACGCCGTGAGCGGGGGCGAACCCAGTGCGGCCGAGACACTGCGAGCTTACCACACACACGCCAGAATTGCAGTGTTCCTTCCTCCCCACAGCACGATTGAACAAGCGAACCTAAAGAGATCACCTCCACCGCTTTGTTGCAGGGCGGAAATTAGATACTGAAGAGATCTCCAAACAGAAGCCAAATAAACAGAGGGAAGCGCTTTGGAAGGGACAGGCCAACAGATTAAGATCCCTGTAGTTAATACCGACTGCATTAAAAAGGACCTATAGATCTTGAAAAGTATAAGCAGGAATAAGGATCTATTTAAAACTGAGCAGATCCCACACTGCTCACAACAGCTCCAGAGAAAGTCCGGGATATATATATTTTTTACTATTATTATTATTTTTTTTTAATTTTTTTTTTAATTTTTTTTTTCTCTTCTTTCCTTTTTCTTCAAGTCCTCTATTACACCTTTAACTTTCATTTTCATAACCCACTATTAACTTGCAAAAAAAAAAAAAACCCTATTTTTGAAGCAAACTACATACATATATCTTATACCTTTTGCGTTTTCTTTTTTTTTTTAATGTTTTTTTCCTGTTCTACATTTTTTTACTGTTTCTTTTTTTACTGTTTTACTGTTTTTTTTCTTTTTACACTGTTCCCTTTTTTCTTTTTTTTCTTTTTTTTCTTTTTAGATTGTAAGTTTTATAAGAGTCTAACCTCTACTCTAGATTTTTAATCTTTGTTTTACATATTTGATATCAACTTTGTACATTTAAGAACCCAATCTTTAGGACCCATTTTTACTCAGGAGTGTGATCACTGGCCTGATCACTCTCTCCCCCTATTGATGCTCTTTCTTCTCCCCCAGGGAACCTCTATCTCCCACCCTCCTCCTTCTCTTCTCAACCCAATTCTGTGAATCTCTGAGGGTGTTCTGGGTACTGGAGAACACTTCAGGAACAGGATACTGCCCAGATCTCTCTCTCCCCTCTTAATTCCTCCCTTTCTACTCATGCTCACCTCTGTTACCTTCCTCCCCCCTCTCTATGTATCTCTGTGAATCACTCTGAGGATTCCAAACTGTGGAAAGCACAGAGGGAAGTGCTTACTGGCTAGATTGCTCTCTCCACATTTGAATTCCCCTCTTCCCCTCCTGGCCATCTCAACCCACCCCCCCCCCACCTCATCTCTCCATGTAACTCACTGAACCTTTCTGGGTATCCCTCACTGTGGAGAATCTTTTCACCATTAACCTAAAAGTTTTATTATTGAGGCTGTATGGAAGGAGAAGTCTTGAGGCTACTGCAAGAATAAGACTGAAAGCCAGGGGAAACATTAATTAATAAGAGACCATCCAATAGCCTCCATAAATTCACTGAAACCAAGCTCCACCCAAGAGACAATAAGTTCCAGAGCAAGACATACCACGCAAATTCTCCAGCAACGCAGGAACATAGACCTGAGCATCAATATACAGGCTGCCCAGAGGCATACCAAATCCATAGACATCTCAAAAATTAATACTGGTCACTCCATTACACTCTAGAGAGCAGAAATCCAGCTCCACCCACCAGAACACCGACACAAGCTCCCCCAACCAGGAAACCTTGACAAGCCACCTGTCCAACCCCAACCGCAGTGAGGAACCTCCACAACAAAGAGGAACTTCATACTACCAGAATACAGAAGGGCCACGCCTAACACAGCAATCTAAACAAGATGAAAAGGCAGAGAAATACTCAGCAAGTAAAGGAAAATGAGAAATGCCCACAAAGCCAAACAAAAGAGGAGGAGATAGGGAATCTATCTGAAAAAGAATTTAGAATAAGGATAATAAAAATGATCCAAAATCTTGAAAGCAAAATGGAGTTACAGATAAATAGCCTGGAGACAAAGATTGAGAAGATGCAAGAAATGTTTATCAAGGACTTAGAAGAAATAAAAAGGAATCAATATAGAATGAATAATGAAATAAAGGAGATAAAAGACACTCTGGAGGGAACCAACAGTAGAATAACGGAGGCAGAAGATAGGATAAGTGAGGTAGAAGATAGAATGATGGAAATAAACGAAGCAGAGAGGAAAAAAGAAAAAAGAATCAAAAGAAATGAGGAAAACCTCCGGGACCTCTGGGACAATATGAAACGCCCCAACATTCGAATCATAGGAGTCCCAGAAGAAGAAGATAAAAGGAAAGCCCATGAAAAAATACTCGAAGAGATAATAGTTGAGAATTTCCCTAAATTGAGGAAAGAAATAGTCACAGAAGTCCAAGAAACCCAGAGAGTTCCAAACAGGATAAACCCAAGGCGAAACACCCCAAGACACATATTAATCAAATTAACAAAGATCAAACACAAAGAACAAATATTAAAAGCAGCAAGGGAAAAACAACAAATAACACACAAGGGGATCCCCATAAGGATAACAGCTGATCTTTCAATAGAAACCCTTCAGGCTAGAAGGGAATGGCAGGACATACTTAAAGTAATGAAAGAGAATAATCTACAACCCAGATTACTGTACCCAGCAAGGGTCTCATTCAGATATGAAGGAGAATTCAAAAGCTTTACAGACAAGCAAGAGCTGAGGGAATTCAGCACCACCAAACCAGTTCTCCAGCAAATGCTAAAGGATCTTCTCTAAACAGGAAACACAGAAAGGATGTTTCAACACGAGCTCAAAACAACAAAGTAAATGGCAACGGGATCATACTTATCAATAATTACCTTAAATGTAAATGGGTTGAATGCCCCAACCAAAAGGCAAAGGGTTGCTGAATGGATACAAAAACAAGACCCCTATATATGCTGTCTACAAGAGACCCACCTCAAAACTAGGGACACACACAGGCTGAAAGTGAAAGGATGGAAAAACATATTCCATGCAAACGGAGACCAAAAGAAAGCAGGAGTCGCAATACTCATTTCAGATAAAATAGACTTTAAAATAAAGGATGTGAAAAGGGACAAAGAAGGACACTACATAAAGATCAAAGGATCAATTCAAGAAGAAGACGTAACAATCATAAATATATATGCACCCAACATAGGAGCACCACAATATATAAGGCAAATACTAACAAGTATGAAAGGGGAAATTAACAATAACACAATAATAGTGGGAGACTTTAATACTCCACTCACGCATATGGATAGATCAACTAAACAGAAAATTAACAAGGAAACACAAACTTTAAATGATACAATAGACAAATTAGATTTAATTGATATTTACAGGAGTTTCCACCCCAAAACAATCAATTTCACCTTTTTCTCAAGTGCACATGGAACTTTCTCCAGGATAGATCACATCCTGGGCCATAAATCTAGCCTTGGTAAATTCAAAAAAATTGAAATCATCCCAGCCATCTTCTCTGACCACAATGCAGTAAGATTAGACCTCAATTACAGGAAAAAAACTATTAAAAGTTCCAACATATGGAGGCTAAACAACACGCTTCTGAATAACCAACAAATCACAGAAGAAATCAAAAAAGAAATCAAATTATGCATAGAAACGAGTGAAAATGAACACACAACAACCCAAAACCTATGGGACACTGTAAAAGCAATACTAAGGGGAAGGTTCATAGCAATACAGGCGTACCTCAAGAAACAAGAAAAAAATCAAATAAATCAACTAACTCTACACCTAAAGCAACTAGAGAAGGAAGAAATGAAAAACCCCAGGGTCAGTAGAAGGAAAGAAATCTTAAAAATTAGGGCAGAAATAAATGCAAAAGAAACAAAAGAGACCATAGCAAAAATCAACAAAACTAAAAGCTGGTTTTTCGAGAAGATAAACAAAATTGATAAGCCATTAGCCAGACTCATCAAGAAACAAAGGGAGAAGAATCAGATCAACAAAATTAGAAATGAAAATGGAGAGATCACAACAGACTCCACAGAAATACAAAGGATCATAAGAGACTACTACCAACAGCTATATGCCAATAAAATGGACAACTTGGAAGAAATGGACAAATTCTTAGAAAAGTATAACTTTCCAAAACTGAACCATGAAGAAATAGAAGATCTTAACAGACCCATCACAAGCACGGAAATCGAAACTGTAATCAGAAATCTTCCAGCAAACAAAAGCCCAGGACCAGACGGCTTCACAGCGGAATTCTACCAAAAATTTAGAGAAGAGCTAACACCTATCCTACTCAAACTCTTCCAGAAAATTGCA
Organism: Giraffa tippelskirchi; assembly: GCF_054371585.1. Lineage (NCBI taxonomy): Eukaryota > Metazoa > Chordata > Mammalia > Artiodactyla > Giraffidae > Giraffa > Giraffa tippelskirchi. The sequence continues at coordinate 70,511,145 of NC_137289.1, forward strand.
GAAGATGGTAAACTTCCAAACTCATTCTATGAGGCCACCATCACCCTAATTCCAAAACCAGACAAAGATGTCACAAAAAAGGAAAACTACAGGCCAATATCACTGATGAACATAGATGCAAAAATCCTTAATAAAATTCTAGCAAACAGAATCCAACATCATATTAAAAAGATCATACATCATGACCAAGTGGGCTTTATCCCAGGAATGCAAGGTTTTTTTAACATCCGCAAATCAATCAATGTAATACACCACATTAACAAATTGAAAGAAAAAAACCATATGGTTATCTCAATAGATGCAGAAAAAGCCTTTGACAAAATTCAGCATCCATTTATGATTAAAACCCTCCAGAAAGCAGGAATAGAAGGAACATATCTCAACATAATAAAAGCTATATATAACAAACCCACAGCAAACATTATCCTCAATGGTGAAAAATTGAAAGCATTTCCCCTAAAGTCAGGAACAAGGCAAGGATGCCCACTTTCACCACTACTATTCAACATAGTTTTGGAAGTTTTGGCCACAGCAATCAGAGCTGAAAAAGAAATAAAAGGAATACAGATAGGAAAAGAAGAAGTAAAACTCTCACTGTTTGCAGATGACATGATCCTCTACATAGAAAACCCTAAAGACTCTACTAGAAAATTACTAGAGTTGATCAATGAATATAGTAAAGTTGCAGGATATAAAATTAACACACAGAAATCCCTTGCATTCCTATACTCCAATATTGAGAAAACAGAAAGAGAAATTAAGGAAACAATACCATTCACCATTGTATCAAAAAGAATAAAATACTTAGGAATATATCTACCTAAAGAAACAAAAGACTTATATATAGAAAACTATAAAACACTGATGAAAGAAATCAAAGAGGACACAAACAGATGGAGAAATATACCGTGTTCATGGATTGGAAGAATTAATATAGTGAAAATGAGTATACTACCCAAAGCAATCTATAGATTCAATGCAATCCCTATCAAGCTACCAATGGTATTTTTCACAGAACTAGAACAAATCATCTCACAATTTGTATGGAAATATAAGAAACCTCGAATAGCCAAAGCAATCTTGAGGAAGAAGAATGGAACTGGAGGAATCAACCTGCCTGACTTCAGGCTCTACTACAAAGCCACAGTCATCAAGTCAGTATGGTACTGGCACAAAGATAGAAATATAGATCAATGGAACAAAATAGAAAGCCCAGAGATAAAACCACGCACATATGGACACCTTATCTTCGACAAAGGAGGCAAGAATATACAATGGAGAAAAGACAATCTCTTTAACAAGTGGTGCTGGGAAAACTGGTCAACCACTTGTAAAAGAATGAAACTAGAACACTTCCTAACACCGTACACAAAAATAAACTCAAAATGGATTAAAGATCTAAACGTAAGACCAGAAACTATAAAACTCCTAGAGGAAAACATAGGCAAAACACTCTCCGACATAAATCACAGCAGGATCCTCCATGACCCACCTCCCAGAATATTGGAAATAAAAGCAAAAATAAACAAATGGGACCTAATTAAAATTAAAAGCTTTTGCACAACAAAGGAAACTATAAACAAGGTGAAAAGACAGCCTTCAGAATGGGAGAAAATAATAGCAAATGAAGCAACAGACAAACAATTAATATCAAAAATATACAAGCAACTTCTGCAGCTGAATTCCCGAAAAATAAACGACCCAATCAAAAATTGGGCCAAAGAACTAAACAGACATTTCTCCAAAGAAGACATACAGATGGCTAACAAACACATGAAAAGATGCTCAACATCACTCATTATTAGAGAAATGCAAATCAAAACCACAATGAGGTATCATTTCACACCAGTCAGAATGGCTGCTATCCAAAAGTCTACAAGCAATAAATGCTGGAGAGGGTGTGGAGAAAAGGGAACCCTCTTACACTGTTGGTGGGAATGCAAACTAGTACAGCCACTATGGAGAACAGTGTGGAGATTCCTTAAAAAACTGGGAATAGAACTGCCATATGACCCAGCAATCCCACTGCTGGGCATATACACCGAGGAAACCAGAATTGAAAGAGACGCGTGTACCCCAATGTTCATCGCAGCACTGTTTACAATAGCTAGGACATGGAAGCAACCTAGATGTCCATCAGCAGACGAATGGATAAGGAAGCTGTGGTACATATACACAATGGAATATTACTCAGCCATTAAAAAAAATACATTTGAATCGGTTCTACTGAGATGGATGAAACTGGAACCCATTATACAGAGTGAAGTAAGCCAGAAAGAAAAACAACAATACAGTATACTAATGCATATATATGGAATTTGAAAGATGGTAACGATAAACCTATATGCGAGACAGAATAAGAGACACAGCATGGAACAATTTTATGGACTCTGAGGGAGAAGGTGAGGGTGGGACGTTCTGGGAGAATAGCATTGAAACATGTATATTATCATATGTGAAACAGAACACCATTCCATGTTCGATGCATGTGACAAGGGCTCAGGGCCGGAGCAATGGGATGATCCAGAAGGATGGGATGGGGAGGGAGGTGGGTGGGGGGTCCAGGAAGGGGAACACATGTAAACCCATGGCTGATTCATGTCAATGTATGGCAAAAACTTACCATATTGTAAAGTAATTAGCCCCCAACTAAAATAAATAAATTTATAAAAAAAAAAAAAAAAAAAACTCCTAGAGGAAAAAAAAAAAAAAGATCATACATCATGACCAAGTGGCCTTTATCCCAGGAATGCAAGGTTTTTTTAACATCCGCAAATCAATCAATGTAATACACCACATTAACAAATTGAAGGAAAAAAACCATATGGTTATCTCAATAGATGCAGAAAAAGCCTTTGACAAAATTCAGCATCCATTTATGATTAAAACCCTCCAGAAAGCAGGAATAGAAGGAACATATCTCAACATAATAAAAGCTATATATGACAAACCCACAGCAAACATTATCCTCAATGGTGAAAAACTGAAAGCATTTCCCCTAAAGTCAGGAACAAGGCAAGGATGCCCACTTTCACCACTACTATTCAACATAGTTTTGGAAGTTTTGGCCACAGCAATCAGAGCTGAAAAAGAAATAAAAGGAATACAGATAGGAAAAGAAGAAGTAAAACTCTCACTGTTTGCAGATGACATGATCCTCTACATAGAAAACCCTAAAGACTCTACTAGAAAATTACTAGAGTTGATCAATGAATATAGTAAAGTTGCAGGATATAAAATTAACACACAGAAATCCCTTGCATTCCTATACTCCAATAATGAGAAAACAGAAAGAGAAATTAAGGAAACAATACCATTCACCATTGCATCAAAAAGAATAAAATACTTAGGAATATATCTACCTAAAGAAACAAAAGACATATATATAGAAAACTATAAAACACTGATGAAAGAAATCAAAGAGGACACAAACAGATGGAGAAATATACCGTGTTCATGGATTGGAAGAATTAATATAGTGAAAATGAGTATTCTACCCAAAGCAATCTACAGATTCAATGCAATCCCTATCAAGCTACCAATGGTATTTTTCACAGAACTAGAACAAATCATCTCACAATTTGTATGGAAATATAAGAAACCTCGAATAGCCAAAGCAATCTTGAGGAAGAAGAATGGAACTGGAGGAATCAACCTGCCTGACTTCAGGCTCTACTACAAAGCCACAGTCATCAAGACAGTATGGTACTGGCACAAAGATAGAAATATAGATCAATGGAACAAAATAGAAAGCCCAGAGATAAACCCACGCACATATGGACACCTTATCTTCGACAAAGGAGGCAAGAATATACAATGGAGAAAAGACAATCTCTTTAACAAGTGGTGCTGGGAAAACTGGTCAACCACTTGTAAAAGAATGAAACTAGAACACTTCCTAACACCGTACACAAAAATAAACTCAAAATGGATTAAAGATCTAAACGTAAGACCAGAAACTATAAAACTCCTAGAGGAAAACATAGGCAAAACACTCTCCGACATAAATCACAGCAGGATCCTCCATGACCCACCTCCCAGATTATTGGAAATAAAAGCAAAAATAAACAAATGGGACCTAATTAAACTTAAAAGCTTTTGCACAACAAAGGAAACTATAAACAAGGTGAAAAGACAGCCTTCAGAATGGGAGAAAATAATAGCAAATGAAGCAACAGACAATTAATCTCAAAAATATACAAGCAACTTCTGCAGCTGAATTCCCGAAAAATAAACGACCCAATCAAAAAATGGGCCAAAGAACTAAACAGACATTTCTCCAAAGAAGACATACAGATGGCTAACAAACACATGAAAAGATGCTCAACATCACTCATTATTAGAGAAATGCAAATCAAAACCACAATGAGGTATCATTTCACACCAGTCAGAATGGCTGCTATCCAAAAGTCTACAAGCAATAAATGCTGGAGAGGGTGTGGAGAAAAGGGAACCCTCTTACACTGTTGGTGGGAATGCAAACTAGTACAGCCACTATGGAGAACAGTGTGGAGATTCCTTAAAAAACTGGGAATAGAACTGCCATATGACCCAGCAATCCCACTGCTGGGCATATACACCGAGGAAACCAGAATTGAAAGAGATGCGTGTACCCCAATGTTCATCACAGCACTGTTTACAATAGCCAGGACATGGAAGCAACCTAGATGTCCATCAGCAGATGAATGGATAAGGAAGCTTTGGTACATATACACAATGGAATATTACTCAGCCATTAAAAAAAATACATTTGAATCGGTTCTACTGAGATGGATGAAACTGGAGCCCATTATACAGAGTGAAGTAAGCCAGATAGAAAAACAACAATACAGTATACTAATGCATATATACGGAATTTGAAAGATGGTAACGATAACCCTATATGCGAGACAGAATAAGAGACACAGATGCATGGAACAATTTTATGGACTCTGAGGGAGAAGGTGAGGGTGGGACGTTCTGGGAGAATGGCATTGAGACATGTGTATTGTCATATGTGAAACAGAGCACCATTCCATGTTCGATGCATGTGGCAAGGGCTCAGGGCCGGGGCAATGGGATGATCCAGAAGGATGGGATGGGGAGGGAGGTGGGTGGGGGGTCCGGGAAGGGGAACACATGTAAACCCATGGCTGATTCATGTCAATGTATGGCAAAAACTATTACAATATTGTAAAGTAATTAGCCCCCAACTAAAATAAATAAATTTATAAAAAAAAAAAAAAAACTGATAATGTAAAAAAGAAAAAAAAAGAAATCCCATCACGGTTAGCCAATCTAGCTCTGTCAGGAGAAGCAAAAAGCAACTGAATGGATTTTCAAGCAGTTCCTAAGCCACACCCCTTTAGGGCTCCCCAGGAGAAAAAGGTGAATTTAGGCCCCTAGGCCTGGTATTGGAGAAGGCAATGGCACCCCACTCCAGTACTCTTGCCTGGAAAATCCCATGGACGGAGGAGCCTCGTAGGCTATAGTCCATGGGGTCGCTAAGAGTCGGACACGACTGAGCGACTTCACTTTCACTTTTTCCTTCCATGCACTGGAGAAGGAAATGGCAACCCACTCCAGTATTCTTGCCTGGAGAATCCCAGGGATGGTGGAGCCTGGTGGGCTGCCGTCTATGGGGTCGCACAGAGTCGGACACGACTGAAGCGACTTAGCAGCAGCAGCAGCAGCAGCAGGCCCGGTATCCCGGTGGATGCACAGAATGTTTTTCCCGCAGGATCCAAGAACATTCCGCACTCACCAGGGCTCAGGAGCTCTCTCCAGCAGAGGAAACGTGAAGGAACAGACGTGTGTAGGTTGCTTTCATATTCTCTGGGAGTTTTGGAGCCCTCCCTAGGTGCAGGTCCTCAGAGGCCTTTGCCACTGAAAAATGACCTCCAAACAGGCGCTTTCCAGCCGTGTGTGACTCTCAGTATGCAAGAGACTGGCTAAGCTATCTTCCTTGGCGGAAGGAAAGGCATCCACAGAGACTGTGTTTTCAGGCTTCTATCGTGCAGCAAGTCTTTCACTTCTTGGACGACGGACCTCTAGGCCTGCTCCGAAGGCCTCAATTCCAGTGTCAGGTCTGTGTGTCTCCCTGCACTTTCTGCACCTTGCAAACGCATTCCTAGGTCAGAGTGGCACTGCCCATAAGGAATCAGGCTGGGGGAATGTGTCTTAGTAGGCTGGGTGCCATACTAGTGTCACCTGGTCAAGGGCACCTTGCACCTCCAGTGGGCCCCAGGTGAGGAGTTGCCGGCCTCCCCCTTGCTTCAGAAATCCCAAAGCGGGGAGCAAGGCTAGCTTGTCAGAAGGAAGCAGACAACAACTGGATGGATTTTCAAGCAATTGCTAGGTCACACCCCATTAGGGCTGCCCAGGAGAAAAAGGCAAATTTTGGCCCCTAGGCCTGGTATCCAGGTGGGCTCACAGGGTGCTTTCCTCGCAGGATCCGAGAATGTTGTAGACAGACATAGGCTCACTAGCTCTCTCCTCCAGAGGAAAAGTGACACAACAGCCATTTGTTGGTTGCGTTGAGTTTCCCTGGGAGTGTGGGAGCCCTCCCTGTGTGCAGTGCCTCGGGGGCCAATGCAACTGAAAACTGACCTCCAATCCAGTGCTTTCCAGCCATGTGTGACTCTCAGCCCTCAGGCTGCTGCGAAAGCTATCTTCCTTGGAGGAAGTCAAGTCAGTCCCAGAGAGTGTGTTTTCAAGCCTATATCTTCAAGCAAGCGTTTGGCTTCTCAGACGTCGGATCTCTAGGCCTGAAACTTCTCACCTGCGGCCCATGGGAGATGCAAGGTAACTTCAACCAAGTGAACCCAGTATGGCACCTGGCCTCCTCAGACACACTGCCGCAGCCTGATTCCTCATGGGCAGTGCAGTACTGCTCTCTCCTAGGAATGTGTTTGCAAGGCTCAGAACGTGCAGGGAGACACATGGCCCTGACTCTGGAATTGAGGTCTTGGGAGTAGGCCTGGAGGTCTGAAGTCTGAGAAGCAAAACACATGCTGCAAGAGAGGCCTGAAAACTCCCTCTCTTTCTCTGCCTTTCCTTACACGATGGAAGATATCTTTCCCAGCCTCCTGCGTGCTGAGAGTCACAAACAGCTGGAAAGCACCTACTTGGAGGTCATTTTTAAGTGGCAATGGTCTCTAAATCCCTGTGCCTAGGGAGGGCTCCCACACTTCCAGGGAATGTCAAAGCGACCTCCAAAATGTGTTCTGTCATGTTTCCTGTGCAGGAGAGAGTTAGTGAGCCTAGATGTGTCTGGAATGTACTTGGATCCAGCAGGAAAACACCCTGTGCTTCCATCTGGATACCGGGGCTAGGGGCCAAAATTTTCATTTTTCTCCCGGAGAGCCCTAACGCAGTATGGCCTAACAACTCCTTGAAAATCCATCCAGTTGCTGTTTGCTTCCTTCTGACTGAGCTAGCTTGGCTCCCTGATATTGGATTTCTGAAGGAAGGGGGTGGCCCGCAACTCCTCTCCTGGGGCCCATTAGATGTGCAAGGTGCCCTCCACCTGATGACCCCAGTATGGCACAAGGCCTCCTCAGACACACTCCCGCATCCTGCTTCTTCATGGGCAGGATCGCTCTCTCCTAAGAGTGTATTTGCAAGGCTCTGTAAGTGCAGGGAGAACATGGCCCTGACTCTGGAATTTAGGCCTTCAGAGCAGGCCTGGAGGTCTGACATCTGAGAAGTGAAACACTTGCTTCAAGAGGGAAACATGAAAACTCACTCTTTGTGGCTGCCTTTTCTTCCTCGAAGGAAGATAGCTTTCCCAGCCTCCTGCGTGCTGAGATTCACACAAGCCTGGAAAGTGCTTGCTTGGAGGTCATTTTCAGTGCTGATGGTCCCTGAGGCCATGCATCCAGGGAGAGCTCCCACACTCCCATGGAAAGTCAAAGCAACCTTGAAATGTCTGTTCCCTCCTGTTTCCTCGGCAGGAGACAGCTGTTGAGCCTAAGTCTGTCTCAAACCTTCTTGGATCCCGTGGGGAAAACTGCCTGTGCCACCATCTGGATACCGGGCCTAGGGACCAAAATTTGCAGTTTTCTCCCCTGGAGCCCTTATGTGGTGCAGCCTAGGCACTGATTTAAAATCCATCCAGTTGCTGTTTTCTTCCTTCTGACAGAGCTAGCTTTGCTCCCTGCTTTGGGATTCCTGAAGCAAGAGGGAGGCCCACAACTCCTCGCCTGGGACCCATTTGAGGTGCAAGGTGCCCTAGACCAGGTGATCACAGTATGGTACCTGGGCCCTCAGACAAACTCCTGCAGCCTGCTTCTTCATGGGTGGGACCGGTCTGACATACCAATCTGTTTGCAAGGCTCGGAAAGTGCAGGGAGACACATAGCCCTGACTCTGGAAATTAGGCCCTCGGAGCAGGCCTGGATGTCTGACGTCTGAGAAGCAAAACACTTACTGTGAGACAGAGGCTTGAAAACTCACTCTCTGTGGCTGCCTTTCCTTCCTCAAAGGAAGATAGCATTCCCAGCCTCCTGCATGGTGAGAGTCACACAGAGTTGGAAAGCGCTTGCTTGGAGGTGATTTGTCAGTGGCAATGGCCCCTGAGGCTTTATGCCCAGGGAGGGCTCTCACTCTCCCATGGAAAATCAAAGCAACCTCCAAATGTCTGTTTCATCACATTTCCTCTGCCGGAGACATTAGTGAGCCTAGGTCGGTCTGGAATGTTCTTGAATCCTGCATGGAAAATACCCTGTACATCCACCTGGATACCGGGCCTAGGGGCCAAAATTCACAATTTTCTCCCAGGTAGCCCTATAGTGGTGCAGCCTAGCAACTACTTGTAAATCCACCCAGTTGCTGTTTTCTTCCTTCTGACAGAGCCAGCTTTGCTCCCCGCTTTGGGATGTCTGAAGCAAGGGGGCGGACTGCAGCTCTTCGCCTGAGGCCCATTTGAGGTGCATGGTGCCTTCGATCAGTGACAACAGTACAGCACCCGGACCCCTCAGACACACTACCGCAGACTACTTCTTCATCAGCAGCATCACTTCACCTAGGAATGTGTTTGCAAGGCTCAGAAAGTGTAGGGAGACACACAGCCCTGACTCTGGAATTTAGGCCCTCAGAGTAGATCTGGAGATCTGATGTCTGAGAAGCACCAAGATAGAGGCCTGAAAATGACTCTCTGTGGATGCCTTTCCGTCCTAGATAGAAGACAGATTTCCCAGCCTCCTGCATGCTGAGAGTAACACACAGCTGGAAAGTGCTTGCTTGGAGGTGATTTGTCAGTGGCAATGGCCCCTGAGGCCTTGTGCCCAAGGAGGGCTCCCACACTCCCAGGGAAAGTCAAAGCAACCTCAAAACATCTGTTCTGTCATGTTTCCTCTGCAGGAGATAGCTAGTGTGTCTAGGTCTGTCTGGAAGTTTCTTGAATCCTGTGGGGAAACATCCTGTGCGTCCATCTGGATACCAGGCCTAGAGGCCGAAATTAGTATTTTTCTCCCAGGGAGCCCTAATGCCGTTTGGCCTAGGACCTGCTTGAAAATCCCGGCATTTGATATATTTAACTTGTGATTTGGGCCCTAAAGGCAGAAGCACCATTTCTTCGTAGGACTGCCAGGTTGTTGCAGTTTGACACCTTAAACAAAGCATGCAGGTTGGGTTCTTTTATGTCTTCCTTATGCCTGCAGTGTTAGCATCTTCTGAAAGCCAGCCACATGCTTCTAAATGCTACAGAGTCATCTGACACAGTAATTTTGTGCAGTCTGGTAACCACAGGTATGGCAGTGGTGCTCAGCCAACATTCTTCCCTGAATGCTTTGCTAAGGGAATGGTGCAGTGTGATCTAGGTGTGCCTTTGCACTGCTGCGAACCTGTGGGAAAATGTTTTTCTGAAGCCAGAATTCTGGGCCTGAAGACAAACCAGAATTTCTGCCAAACTAATGCAGAATACATACAGTCTCCAACCTGAAGGGTAAACACTGGTGCATTTTCCCCTGCTTTATGACAGCAAATATCATAAAGTACTTATGTTTTCTGAGAGCAACACACTCCTTGCCTTTTCTTGCTGGAAGTCCTCTGACAGTACACTTTTAGGAGATCAGGGTAAAAAGAGCTATAGAAGTCAACATACATGGATCATACCTTGTGACCTCGGATTTCAATTACACAGCTTAGAATAGGCAGGGAGACGTGTGTTTGTGACCCTGGAATTGGGGTATGATGTTCAAAAGCAATCATTTGCCCTTGGAAACCTGGATACTTGCAGCACCAACCTGCAGGAAAGACACACAGGCTCATTCTACTCTTCAATCCTAGAACCGCGTCTTTAAGTACCTGACATTTCAAGAAAGCAGGTGGGCTTCCCTAGTGGCTCAGAAGGGAAATCATCTGTTTGCAAGGCGGGAGACCTGTGTTCCATCCCCTGGTTGGGAAGTTTCCCCGGAGAAGCAAATGCCAGCCTACTCGAGTACCCTTGCCAGGAAAATGCCATGGTTGAAGGAGCCTCGTTAGCAAAGGAATAGCAAAGAGTCGAACATGACCAAGCCCCTTAATTTCTCCTGCATCAGGCTTCTTGGTACTTCTTTCTGTGAGGTCTTCTGAGAGGACGTTTCACCTAACCAGAGGAAAAGCAGGCATGTCCATGCACATACAAAGAGCACTTGCCACTGAGATCTTGGCTTCTCCCATAGTAGAATGTCTGTGCACTAGGAGTGTCTTTACACAGCTCGTAATGTGCACAGAAGTGTGTTATTTTGAAGTAGGGATTTCAGGCAATCCGACCAAATACGTGTGTGACGCCTGTGTAAGGAGAGTTGCCACCTCAAACCAGCCAGGAAAGCACACTGGGTTATTCTTCTGTATACTATGACAACTGCTGGGGTGCATTATTGAGTTTTCTGAAAGGAACATGATGCTGGCTACTTCTTACTGGGAAGTATCACCCAGTCTAATTTCACTGAATTAGGCTAGCAATAGGTATGGCAGCCAACACTCACAGAAGCATCCCTCCCCACTGAACTCTTTCCTCATGGAATGGAATGGTGCAGTCTGTCCTTGGGCTGTCTTGGCCAGCTCTCTAACTACATGGTCTATTTTTTTTTTTTTTTTGTTAACAAGGGATTTGGAGCCTAAAGGCAGAAGCAGTATTTCCTAGTGTGACTGTCCGGTGGTTGCAGTCTGACGCCTGAAAGAAAAGCACGCGGGTTGATTTCTCTGTTCCTTATGCATGCAACTTTTCTTAAGTGTCTGCTTTTTCTGAAAAAACAGTCACTTTCTTATTTAATGCTACAAAGTCATCTGGCAATGTAATTTTTCCCAGTCAGATAACAACAGTTATGGCAGAGGACCTCACAGAACATTCTTACCTAAATTCTTTTCTCAGGGAATGGTGCAGTGTGATCTAGGAATGACGTTGCACAACCCAAAACCTGCAGGGTAATGTTTCTCTGAACCTATAACTCGGGGCCTGAAGATAAAGCGGCATATTCTCCTAAAAATTCTGGAATACTTGCAGTTTCCAACCTGACGGAAAAAACACAGGTACATTTTTGCCTTCTTTATGACAGCAAGTTTTATCAAGTAGTTGTGTTTTCCGAGAGAAACACACTAATTGCCATGTCTTGCTGTCAAGTACTATGACAGTTCAGTTTTAGCTGATCAGGGTAAAAGCATATAGAGAAATTGACATATAGGGATAGTACCTTGTGTCCTCGGAATGAACTTACATAGCTTTGAAACCGCAGGGAGATGTGTTGTTGTGAACCTGGAACTGGGGTATGACACCCAAAAGCAGTCATTTGCCATGTGAAACCTGGATAATTGCAGCATGCCACCTGCGGGGAAGACACACAGGCTCATTCTACTCTTCAATCCTAGAACCGTTCTTTAATTAGTTGACTTTTCTAGAAATCAGGCGGGCTTCCCTGATGGCTCAGCTGGTAAAGCATCTGTCTGCAATGCAGGCGACCTGGGGTCCATCCCCGGGTTGGGAAGATCCCCAGTAGAAAGAAATGCCAACCCACCCCACTACTCTTGCCTAGAGAATGCCATGGGCAGAGGAACCTGGTTGTCTACAGTCAATTGGATCAGAAAGAGTCGTAGACGACTGAGCAACTTTGCTTCTCATGAATGAGGCTGCTTGTTACTACTTACTGTGAGGTCGTCTGGCTCTATGTTCCACCTAAACAGGGTAAAAGCAGGCTTGGCCATCCACATTTACAGTGTACTCTCTGCTGATATATTTGCTTCACAAACTGTGCAGTGTAAAGACACTAGGACTGTCTCTACACATCTCTGAATGTGCTGGGAAATGTGTTATTTTGAAGCTGAAATTACAGGCAATATGACCAAAACAGTACATCTCTCCTGTGAAAGCAGGATAGTTGCAGCCTCAAACCAGCCAGGAAAACACACTGGGTCATTTATCTCTGCATTATGACAACTTTGGCCATTGTTTGAGTTTTCTGAAAGGAACATGCTACTGGCCACTTCTTACTGGGAAGTAATCACCCAGTCCAGTTTCACCGAATTAGGCTAACAGCAGGTATGGCATTCAACACTCACAGAACACTCCTCAGTGAACTCATTCTTTTTTATTTTTTTTTCTTGAAATTCACCCAAATACTGCATTTCAAACTCTTTTGTTGACTGTGAGTTCTACCACATTTCTTCTTAGGGATTCTTGACTATGTGAGTAGATATAATGGTCATCTGAATTAAAATCTCCTATTCTGGTCCATTTTCCTTTAGTTATTCCTTACATGTCAATGTTCTCTCTTGCTATTTCCTGTTTGAAAACTTCCAATTTACCATGATTCATGGATCTAACATTCTGCCCTCCTATGCAATGTTGTTCTTTATAACATTGGACTTTATGTCCATCAACAATCACATCCACAGCTGAGTGTTGTTTTTTCTTTGGCTCCATCTCTTCATTCTTTCTGGAGTTATTTCCTCAGTCTTCTCCAGTAGCATGTTGGGCACCTACCAACCTGGGGAGTTCATATTTCAGTGTCATATATTTTTGCTTTTTCATATTGTTCTAGGAATTTTCATGGGAAGCATACTGAAGTCATTTGCCATCCCCTTCTCCAGTGGATCACGTTTCAACAGAACCGTCCACTGTGACCCATCGGTCTGTCTTGGGTGGCCCTACATGGCATGGCTCATAGTTTCACTGAGTTAGAGAAGGCTGTGGTCCATGTGATCAGCTTGGTTAGTTTTCTGTGATTGCAGTTTTTATTCTGTCTTCCCTCTGATGGATAAAGATAAGAGGTTTATGGAAGCTTCCTGATGGGAGAGACTGACTGTGAGGGTAACTGGGTCTTGTTCTGAAGGTGAATGTTTCTATGAAGACCTACAAGATCTTCTAGTGAAGTGAATGTCACTCAGTCATGCCCAACTTCTTTGCTACCCCATGGACTATGGAATTCTCCTGGCCAGAATACTGGAGTGGATAGCTTTTCCCTTCTCCACGGGATCTTCCCAACTCAGGGATTGAACCCAGGTCTCCTGCATTTCAGGTGGATTATTTACCAACTGAGCCACAAGGGAAGCCCAAGAATACTGGACTGGCTAGCCTATCCTTTCTCCGGCAGTCTTCCTGATCCAGGAATCTAACTGGGTTCTTCTGCATTGGAGACAGATTCTTTACCAACTGAGCTATGAGGGAAGACCTTCTAGAGCTAACACCAAAAAATGATGCCCTTTTCATCATAGGGGATAGGAATGCAAAGGTAGGAAGTAAAGAGATACCTGAAGTAACAAGAAATGAAACAGGGAAAAGGCAAAAGAGTTTTGCCAAGAGAATGCACTGGTTATTGCAAACACCCTCTTCCAACAACACAATTAATTACTCTACAAATGGACATCACCAGATGGTCAATACTGAAATCAGATTGATTATATTCTTTGCAGCCAAAGATGGAGAAGCTCTATACAGTCAGCAAAAACAATACTGGGAGCTGACTGTTGTTCAGATCATTAACTCTTTATTGAAAAATTCGGACTTATTAAAGAAAGTAGGGAAAATCACTAGGCCTTTCAGTTATGACCTACATTAAATCCACTATTATTGTACAGTGGAAGTGACAAATAGATCCAAGGGATTAGATCTGACAGAGTGAAAGTAAAACTACTCACAGAGCTTTGTGATTTGTATAGGAAGTGGTGATCAAAATCATCCCCAAGAAAAAGAAATACAAAAAGGCAAAATGGTTCTCTGAGGAAACTCTACAAATAGCTGAGGAAAGAAGAGACGCTAAAGGCAAAGGAGAAAAGGAACGATATACCCATCTGAATTCAGAGTTCCAAAGAATAACAAGGAGAAATTTGAAAGCCTTCTTAAGTGAACAATGCAAAGAAATAGAGGAAAACAACAGAAAGGGAAAGACTAGAGATCTCTTCAAAAAATCTAGAGATACCAAGGGAACATTTCATGCAAAGATGGGCACAATAAAGGACGGAAAGTGCATGGATCTAACAGAAGCAGCAGATATTAAGAAGAAGTGGCAAGAAAACACAGAAAAACTATGCAAAAACGATGACAATGACACAGATAACCATGAGGGTGTGATCACAAACCTAGAACCAGATATCATGGACTCAAAGTCAAATGGGCATCACTACAAAGCTAGTGGAAGTGATGGAATTTCAGCAGAGCTATTTCAGATCTTAATAAGTGATGCTGTGAAAGTGCTGCCATCAAAATTCCAGCATATTAGGAAAACTCAACAGTGGCCACAGGACTGGAAAAAAATCAGTTTTCATTCCAATCCCAAAGAAGTGCAATGCCAAAGGATGTTGAAACTACCACACAATTGCACTCATTTCACATGCTAGCTAAAATTCTTCAAGCTAGGCTTCAACAGTATGTGAACTGAGAACTTCCAGATGTACAAGCTGGATTTAAAAAAAGGCAGATGAACCAGAGATCAAATTTCCAACAACTGCTGGATCATAGAAAAAGAAAGAGAATGCCAGAAAAACATCTGCTTCTGCTTCATTGACTCTGCTATAGCCTTTGTTGGTGAGATCACAGCAAACTGTGGAAAATTCTTAAAGAGATAGGAATACCAGACCACTTTACCTGCCTCCTGAGAAAGCTGTGTGCAGGTCAAGAAGCGAAAGTTATAACCAGACATGGAACAATGGTTCTAAATTGGGAACGGAGTACATCAACACTGTATATTGTCACTCTGCTTATTTAAGTTATATGCAGAGTACAGCATGCAAAATGCCAGGGTGGGTGAAGCACAAGCTGGAATCAAGCTTTCCAGGAGAAATATCAATAACCTCAGATATATAGATGATGCCACCCTTATGGCAGAAAGTGAAGAGGAACTGAAGAGCCTCTTGATGAAAGTGAAACAGGAGAGTTAAAAAAAAAAACACACACACACAATAACAAAACTGGATTAAAACTCAGCATTCAAGAGACTTTATTTTCCTGGGCTCCAAAATCACTGCAGCCACAACAAAAATCATTCATAGCAAAACTATGACAATCCTATATTGCAGTGATTTTGGAGCCTAGGAAAATAAAGTCTCTCACTGTTTCTATTGCTTTCCCATCCATTTGCCATGAAGTGATGGGACTGGATGCCATGATCTCTTGAGTTCCTATACAGTGTATTAAAAAGCAGAAACATTACTTCACCGACAAAGATCAGTATCAGTTCAGTCAGTTCAGTCGCTCAGTCATATCCAACTCTTTGTGACAACGTGGATGCCAGGCTTCCCTGAACATCACCAACTCCTGGAGCTTGCTCAAACTCGTGTCCATCTAGTTGGTGATGCCATCCAACCATCTCATCCTCTGTCACTCCCTTCTCCTCCTACCTTCAATATTTCCTAGCATCAGGGTCTTTCCCAATGAGTCAGTTCTTTGGCTTCAGGTGGCCAAAGTATTGGAGTTTCAGCATCAGTCTTTCCAATGAATATTCAGGACTGATTTCCTTTAGGATTGATTGATTCGATATCCTTGCAGTCCAAGGGACTCTCAAAAGTTTTCTCCAGGACCACAATTCAAAAGCATTAATTCTTCAGCACTCAGCCTTCTTTACTGTCCAACTCTCACATCTGTACATGACTACTGGAAAAAATCATAGCTTTGACTGTATGGATCTTTGTCAGCAAAATGATGTCTCTGCTTTTTAGTACACTGTCTAGGTTTGTCATAGTTTCCTTCCAAAGAACAAGTGCCTTAATTTCATGGCTACAGTCACTGTCCACAATGATTCTGTCACAGATTCCACTTTTTCTCTTTCCATTTGCCATGATGTGGTGGGGCCAGATGCCATGATCTTAGTTGTTGAAAGTTGAGTTTCAAGCCAGCTTTTTCACTCTCCTCTTTCACCCTCGTCAAGAGACTATGGAGAAGGAAATGGCAACCCAGTGTAGTATCCTTGTCTGGAGAACCCTATGAACTGTATGAAAAGGCAAAATAAGACATCTTTTATTTCAAATCCTGTCTGTGTGACATTGGGCAAATCACTTAAGCATTCAAAGTCTCAGTTACATATAAAATAGGAATTATAATGCCTGTTTCATAGAAGCATTGGGTAAAACAACAGGACACATATACACAATGGAATATGTACACACATATATGCAAATATTTGCTTCTTATGGGCTGTTCTGGTGCCTCAGATGGTAAAGAATCTGCCTGCAATGCGGGAGACCTGAATTTGATCCCTGGGTTGTGACAATCCCTTGGAGGAGGGCATGGCAACCCGCTCTAGTATTGTTGCTTGGAGAATCCCCATGGACATAGGAGCCTGGCAGGCTACAGTCCATGGAGTCACCGAGTCAGACATGACCGAGCAACTAAGCAGAGCACATTCTTTCCTATGTTTTAATCATAATCTTTAACATGTTTATTATTTTCAATGACGTTTTGGGGGACAGTATCATAATTTAAAAAATAAAATTCTATGATAAATTGCTCTTTTCAAAAAAAAATCCCTACGCTATAGTTATAGACACATCAGTTCTTCCTGTTAATACAATATTTAGATTAAATTAAATATTAAAACATTGGCACTTTCATCCCCTTTTGTGATTGTCATGAAGATATATAGTATGTTCAGCATCACTCTGCAGTGTTTTATTCACAGCTTTTTCATGTCTAGTGTAATAATAAAAGCCTCTTCTGACTTCAATATACTATTTATTTAAGTATCACATGGAAGCTTCTTAATAACTTTATATTTTTCATAGTCATCTGGGAGGCATTTATCCATTCATCTATTTTTGCCCTTTTTCTCAGTTTTCACTCCTATCCCATTCAGATATGAAATCTTCTGTATGTGTCTTTTCTTGTTTTAAACACTCTTATCAAGTTACCTGGTAAGGTCTTTTAAAATTTATCACAAAGTTTAGTAAACTGTCATCTTTGCTTAATGTCTTAACTTACTTATAATTTCCTTCTACTATTTAATATATGTTAAAGAGATTTTTTTTTCCCTTGAGGCATCACCTTATCTGCAGGGTTACACAGAATCATTCTATTGTATGTATACCAGGAATATGGATGCTAGTATATCATGTAACAGGTCTTTGCTCAATCAATTTTACCACAAATTATACTTAGTGGGAAATACATACATATGAATACATACATATATATATATATATATATATATATATATATAACTATATTACTATATATATAGTTATATATAGTTATATAGTTATATATAGTTACTATATAGTTGGAAAACACTCTTAAATTAGAGTAATAATTTTGCTTTGGATTTAGAATCAGTTTATTAGCTAAAACTTACTATGACAATATTTGTTTTCTGTAGTTTTAATGCTCTAGATTATCACAAAGGTAAGAGTGTGCAGAGTTTTTGTGTTTGTCTGTGTGTGTGTGTACATGTGTGCATGTTGTTTGAAGGATAAAAATTAAGGTTGGAAAGTGACATAACTAAAAGATGAACGAGATAGGAAAAAGTGGAAGTTCTCTAAAATCTTTATGCAGAACTGAATTATCAAGGTCTAAAGTGCATAGCATAGCTCTAATTTATGCTGGTGACGCTTTTGCTAATTTTCACCTTTTCATCTTACCCATCTTCCCTTACTATTTGTATGTTTAATCTCTGTTTTGAAATACATTTTGTTTCTCATCTACCCTCGCCTTAAGCTCTTAAAGCATGTGGAATTCTGAAGTTAACAGGTTTAGCCATGCATATTCTTCTGATGTAAGTGGTAAACTGAAGCATTTAGTTACTTATAAATATTGACTGGGATCAGTTAGGAAACTGACAATTTTCCTAACTTCTACTAACCATTAATCTGAGTAAATCATGTTTGTAGGTGTCAGTTATTTATACATTTAATAGTCTTTATTAACAGACAACAAATTGTCCAATAAAGAAAAGTTAACATATCCAACTTACATACTTGTCATTGCTCTAAACTGAGGTTTCTCAAGATGTTTACTTAGGAACATTAGTTTCATTGTGTCATCACAGCATTTTTTCTGATCTCCAAAAAATAGTCCATTTATATTATCACTTACAGTGCTTCCCAAACTAGATCACCAGCTATGCGGAATATCACTTGATAAAAATGGCTCCATGATCAAATATATTTGGGAATTCTGTGTTACCAAGTTAAGTAAGTTTCTTTGTTGTAGGACTTCTCACAGCTCATTATATATCAATGTATATTGTGAATAAGAACAAGAGGTAGTTTACCACATTTCTGAAGATTATTTACCAAGGAATCATTGTATCTTTTAAATAAAAAAGCATCACAAAGAACCTTTTTTGAAAATTGTTGTTGTACCTCCACTGATACATTCTTATATATAAAACACATGAATTTGATCTTAACATCTCCAAGCCTACGAACATAAATATTTTAACATTTTGCTTAAAAATATTAGTAAAGTTTTGAGGCATTGCTATAATTGCAATATGAACAAAGTTTTCACGAAAATGTTTAATAAGGTGATTAAGATCTTAAACATCATGAAAATTGTATCAAACTTCAAAATAGATAATATCTTATAGTTTAATACCTACAAAATATAGTATGAATAATTCCTTTGGTATAAAATTGTGAATATACTTCTTCTTTGGATATATGTTTGTCCTTTACTTTTATGAAATTCATACCTGAGGTCTGCTTTGTAAAATTAGTTCTCTGTTGGTCCAATTAATGCATGTGTATTTGTTGCAAACCAAGATTGTTATCAGAAAATATAATACACTTCTCTCTACCAAGAAGTAATTGTAAAGACTTTGTTTGTTGCATACAGTTGGGAATAGTCTACACTATAATAATAGAATAAAACAAGTTTTGTTCTGTTGTCAAGGAACTCTGAGAAAGAACATGAAAACCTCAAGTCTATGAAATGCTGAGAAAATCCTACACAATAAAACCCATGTCACCAGATCTGGCAAGATATATATATATATATTTTTAAAGACCTAACACTGAAATAAAGACAATGAGGGCCTAGAAAACAAATTTGAAGTGTACTCAAGACAGTATCTTCTTAGGTTTCTCTTAATGCTCTCTGGGGCAAAAATTCCCTACAATAAAGCACAATGGCTTATACTTACGCCAAAGTGTGCTACTTTGGAGTTTTTCTTTTGAGTAAGTTTGATTATTTTCTAGCATTTCAAAAATATATATTAGTTCTACAACTGAAATTCTTTGTTGATTGTTCTGTGTGCATTGAAGTGCAGAAGAATACATCACTGTGTTTGTTAGCCATCTGTATGTCTTCTTTGGAGAAGTGTCTGTTTAGTTCTTTGGCCCACTTTTTGATTGGGTCGTTTATTTTTCTGGGATTGAGCTGCAGGAATTGCTTGTATATTTTGAGATTAATTGTTTGTCCGTTGCTTCATTTGCTATTATTTTCTCCCATTCCGAGGGCTGTCTTTTCACCTTGCTTATAGTTTCCTTTGCTGTGCAAAGGCTTTTAAGTTTAATTAGGCCCCATTTGTTTATTTTTGCTTTCATTTCCAATATTCTGGAAGGTGGGTCATAGAGGATCCTGCTGTGGTTTATGTCAGAGAGTGTCTTGCCTATGTTTTCCTCTAGGGGTTTTATAGTTTCTGATCTTACATTTAGATCTTTAATCCATTTTGAGTTTCTTTTTGTGTATGGTGTTAGGAAGTGTTCTAGTTTCATTCTTTTACAAGTGGTTGACCAGTTTCCCCAGCACCACTTGTTAAAGAGATTGTCCTTTCTCCATTGTATATTCTTGCCTCCTTTGTCAAAGATAAGGTGTCCATAGGTGCGTGGATTTATCTCTGGGCTTTCTATTTTGTTCCATTGATCTATATTTCTGTCCTTGTGCCAGTACCATACTGTCTTGATGACTGGCCTTGTAGTAGAGCCTGAGATCAGGCAGGTTGATTCCTCCAGTTCCATTCTTCTTTCTCAAGATTGCTTTGGCTATTTGAGGTTTTTTGTGTTTTCATACAAATTGTGAAATTATTTGTTCTAGCTCTCTGAAGAATACCGTTGGAAGCTTGATAGGGATTGCATTGAATCTATAGATTGCTTTGGGTAGTATACTCATTTTCACTATATTGTTTCTTCTGATCCATGAACACAGTATATTTCTCTATCTATTTGCATCTTCGTTGATTTCTTTCACCAGTGTTTTATAGTTTTCTATATATAGGTCTTTTGTTTCTTTAGATAGATATATTCCTAAGTATTTTATTCTTTCCATTGTGATAGTGAATGGAATTGTTTCCTTAATTTCTCTTTCTGTTTTCTCGTTGTTGGTGTATAGGAATGCAAGGGATTTCTGTGTGCTAATTTTATATCCTGCAACTTTACTATATTAATTGATTAGCTCTATTAATTTTCTGGTGGAATCTTTAGGGTTTTCTATGTAGAGGATCATGTCATCTGCAAACAATGAGAGTTTTACTTCTTCTTTTCCAATCTGGATTCCTTTTATGTCTTTTTCCGCTCTGATTGCTGTGGCCAAAACTTCCAAAACTATGTTGAATAGTAGTGATGAGATTGGGGACCCTTGTCTTGTTCCTGATTTTAGGGGAAATGTTTTCAGTTTTTCCCCATTTAGGATAATGTTTGCCGTGGGTTTGTCATATATAGCTTTTATTATGTTGAGGTATGTTACTTCTATTCCTGCTTTTTGGAGGGTTTTTATCATAAATGGATGTTGAATTTTGTCAAAGGCTTTCTCTGCATCTATTGAAATAATCATATGGTTTTTATTTTTCAATTTGTTTATGTGGTGTATTACATTGATTGATTTGTGGATATTGAAGAATCCTTGCATCCTTGGGATAAAGCCCACTTGGTCATGATGTATGATCTTTTTAATATGTTGTTGGATTCTGTTTGCTAGGATTTTGTTAAGGGTTTTTGCATCTATGTTCATCAGTGACATTGGATTGTAGTTTTCTTTTTTTGTAGCATCTTTGTCAGCTTTTGGAGTTAGGGTGATGGTGGCCTCATAGAATGAGTTTGGAAGTTTACTTTCCTCTGCAATTTTCTGGAAGAGTTTGAGTAGGTTATGTGTTAGCTCTAGGCTAACAAACACATGAAAAGATGCTCAACATCACTCATTATCAGAGAAATGCAAATCAAAACCACAATGAGGTACCATTTCACGCCCGTCAGAATGGCTGCTATCCAAAAGACTATAAGCAATAAATGCTGGCGAGGGTGTGGAGAAAAGGGAACCCTCTTACACTGTTGGTGGGAATGAAAACTAGTACAGCCACTATGGAGAACAGTGTGGAGATTCCTCAAAAAACTGGAAATAGAACTGCTATATGACCCAGCAATTCCACTGCTGGGCATACACACTGAGGAAACCAGACTTGAAAGAGACACGTTTACCCCAATGTTCATTGCAGCACTGTTTATAATAGCCAGGACATGGAAGCAGCCTAGATGCCCATCAGCAGATGAATGGATAAGGAAGCTGTGGTACACATACACAGTGGAATATTACTTAACCATTAAAAAGAATACATTTGAATCAGTTCTAATGAGGTGGATGAAACTGAAGCCTATTATACACTGTGAAGTAATCCAGAAAGTAAAACACCAATACAGTATGCTAACACATATATATGGTATTTAGTCAATCGGTAAAGATAACCCTGTATGCGAGACATCAAAAGAGACACAGATAAATAGAACAGTATTATGGACTCTATGGGAGAGGGTGAGGGCGGGATGATATGGGAGAATGGCATGGAAGCATGTAAATTATCATATGTGAAATGAATCGCCAGTCCAGGTTCAATGCATGATACAGGGTGCTCGGGGCTGGTGCACCGGGATGACCTGGAGGGATGGGATGGGGAGGGAGGTGGAAGGGGGCTTTTGGAAGGGGAAAACATGTACACCCATGGTGGATTCATGTCAATATATGAAAAAACAAATACAATATTGTAAAGTTAAAAAATAGAAAATAAACTAATTTTAAAAAAAGAAAAATAAAGAAGAGGCAGGCATTAAAAAAAAATACATCATTGTGCTCTTTGGCTTATGCAGTAAAAACTTAGAAGGTATTGTTTAGTGTTTCTCAAGATATAAATATCATGCTACATACTCAGCTATAGACATAATCAGAGAGAATATTTGACATTGGATCACAGTCTAAGAAGACAGTGCCATCTTCCCGAGTTTTTAAAAATATTTTTATGCCTATAAGATAAATAATAGTTATTTTGAGTAGCAAAATCATGTCAATGCAGAATGAGAGAATGCCCATTTCCGTTCTTGGCATGAAGTAAGTAAAACAAAAAATGCTTGTTGAATGAATTCACAATTGAGTGAATAAATGTGCCTATGGTAAATATCACCATAAAATACAATTTTGCACTACTAGCAGTCAACTATTTGCTCATATAACTAATGATATTTTCGATAAGATATAGTGTTTTTTTTTGATAACTCAGTTTACTTATAAAGTGTTTATAGATTTAACTCATCATTTTTATCATCAGTTTGCTCTGGATTCAGAAAGTTGAAATTCTGTCTCTACCGCTTACTATGTGGTCCAAAGCTCTCTTAACTTTTGTTTCCTCATGTGCAAAAGAGATATAATAAGTTTCTGTGAGTCATATGGCATAATATGTGTAAAACATTTAACACGGTGCCTCACATTTGGAAGAACATTGTTATTGTTATGATCATCAGCCATTAATCCATTTCACAGTGATGGCAAGCAACTATGTTAGGCTCAGGAGATACTCCCTGAGTTATCAATGTTTACTGAGCACTTACTATGTATCGAGTACTTGGGATAAAAATAGTTACAGTCCTTGCCTTCCAGCAATTTTCAACCTGGTGCAGAATCTAGGTGCTCTGCTTTTGAAGAAAATGTACTTGAAAAATAGCAAACAATGAAAAGATGTAAATAACACTGGTTGAATATTAAGAGAAAAAGTTCTTCAATATTTCAGAATAAAACAGCTTTTTCAATATTCAGTTAAGATGTTTAAGGGGGCATGGCAGTAATTTGATACTCAGAATCTCAACATAGGAAGGAATCTATGGCACACAGGAGGAAATAAAATGAAAAAGAAGCATGACATGCTCAAGGACAAAAAAAAAATAAGTTATAAAGCTAGGGTTTTTGTAAAGTTCTACTTTCTAGACTAATGCTCTAACTGACCACACTATGTACTTATTTTAAGTCTGGTGTTGCTGCTGCCATTTTTCCATCATGACTTATTGGAAAGATATAAGGCTAGAAATCTAAGATTGATATCTAGGCCAGGTATTTTTACTAATTTACTTCCATTTACTTCAAGTACCTCATCTATAAACAAAAGGTAAAATTTTACTCAATTTAATCCATGACATTTGATAATACAGTAATTAAATGACCAGTCCTCTTTCACCATGGTAAATTGAAGCTTCATCTTTACATTGGCCATTTATAGTGATTCTTTTTGACAATTTAGAAATATCAATTTTGATATAGTGATATTTTATTGTTCCTTTTCAAAAATTTGGGTATGCTTTGTCTCTTATAATTAAGTAATCAACTAAGTAATAGGTTAGCATGAATAGTGATTTCTAACTATTGTAGTTATCATTCATTTCATTCAGAAATGATTGCATAGATAATAGGCTCCCCATAAGTCCATTAATATATATGACAGTTGTGGGTGGCTGAGTAATTTCAAAAAAGACAATAATCAAAATTTCCACTGTATTTTCATGAATTACTGAATTCATTCTGAAGAATAAGGAGAAGCTAATTTTGTGATTATGTAAAAGGTGGGAGTTGTAAACATGGTTATACCATGTTAGTGAATTCTTTAAGGATAAAAATAAAGACAGAAAATTTCTGGATGCATAAATACTATAAGAAAGTATATAAAATTTGTCTGCACAATAAATTAAAAGGCAAACTTTTTATTATTTCTTGAAACTGAATTTTAGCTACCTCTTATTAGAATAATATTATACTTCCCCTTAGTACTTTCTAAGGTCAGTCTATTTTATTAATCCTTCATTAATTATTCTGTGATATATAAAGATAATTCACTTAGCAGTAACAGTTTACCTTTAATTTTGTGTTTGAGGGATTCTAATATATTATAATGTGACCTTGGGAAAATTCCTCAGTCTTTTCAAAGTAAGTTTTCTAATCTATTAAATGAAGCATATTTTGCCTAAATTAGAATACGCATGCATGCATGTTCAGTCACCCAATTGTGTCTGACTCTTTGCAACCCCATGGACTATAACCCACCAGGCTTCTCTGTACATGTGATTTTCCAGGCAAGAATTCTCGAGTGGGTTGCCATTTCCACCTCCAGGGGATCTTCCTGACCTGGGGATTGAACCTGTATTTCCTGTGGTTCCTGATTTGGTAGACAAATTATTGACCACTGAGCCACTGAGGCTTGTATAACTCGGTGAAACTAAGCCATGCTGTGTGGGGCCACCCAAGACAGATGGGTCATGGTGGAGAGGTCTGACAGAATGTGGTCCACTGGAGAAGGGAATAGCAAACCACTTCAGTATTCTTGCCTTGAGAACCCCATGAACAGTATGAAAAGGCAAAAAGATAGGACACTGAAAGATGAATTTCCCAGGTTGGTAGGTGCCCAACATGCTACTGGAGATCAGTGGGGAAATAACTCCAGAAAGAATGAAGTGATTGAACCAAAGCAAAAACAACACTTTGGCCACCTGATGCGAAGAGCTGACTCATTTGAAAAGATCCTGATGCTGGGAAAGATTGAGGGAAGGAGGAGAAGGGAACAACAAAGGATGAGATGATTGGATGGCATCACCAACTCAATGGACATAGGTTTGGGTGGACACTGGGAGTTGGTGATGGACAGGGAAGCCTGGCATGCTGCGGTTCATGGGGTCGCAAAGAGTCGTACACAACTGAGTGACTGAACTGAACTGAACTGAACTGAGACACTGAGGAAGCCAAAATCAAAATATGATAAGTGTCAAATGAGATAAATAATGTAAAATATATAGGCTAGTACCTGACAGGTAGAAATACAAAAGAAATATGTTGTGTTCTCCATTTTCTATACCTTGTGGATATCACCTTGATTTACACTTACTCATCAGTATCAAATTTCTGAGAAGGCAAAAGGGAATGAGTTGCAAGGTCAACAGGGACCTGGCAGGTGTAACAATGGCCTCACTCTCATTACTTGCAGTGACTGATTATTGGATGGGGCAGCAGGGGTGACTGGACCTTGTGTTTCTCATCATTTAACAGCTTATCCCTGGATTGTTTTCATGAGTGTTGAATAATGTAGCAAGAAAGAAAGTGAAAGAATATATATATATATATAACCAAAGGCATATAACCAAAATGGGAACTCATTTACTTCTGTGGAATATTTTTCCCAGATCAAATTTTTAGGTAGTTAGATAGAATAGGAAAAAAGGAGTCAAAAATAGTGGTGGCTAAAAGGCAAAGAAAGGAAAAAGCCTGTGAAAATGGAACAAAAGAAAATCCGAGGACCAGAGTGAGAACCTCAGGTGAAACAAACAGCCCTCCTTGCTAGTCCAATTTACATAGGGCAGGCTCAGGGGGAGGAGAAAAACATGTATAAAAAGAGGAGCCAAAATTGAGCCCCTCTCTTCTTTTGGGTCAGCCTGCCCTCACACATCAAGAATGTATTTTCCTTTGTTTGCCAAATAAAACTGAGCTGTAACAGAGCTGTAACACTGGTCCACCATTTCAACTTTTTGCTGCAGCAAGACAGAACCAAGGAAATGATACACTCTCCCGACATATCTTGTGCCATGACTCAGATTTAACCTGGCTGAAACAACCTCAGCTTGGCCCCTGCAAGGCGGAGGCCAAGCACAGCAGAAGCCCAACTCAGCAGAAAGCTCACATGGCTCAGTCTCAGATTCCAGAATACTTCCAGTTAAGGTAGGAGGTCCTTACTCCTATGAATGGAAGAACCTATGGCTAACAAAATCTTAATTCCATTAAAATCTCTCATTTATTGCTTCCTTGAATCCCCTGTGAACAGACAAGCAGCAGTGGGTACAACTGAGGGTCTCTGGCAAGGGTTACTCCACAGTGTGTCCTGAAGGTTCTACTACCTGCCGTGCCTTAGTAGTTGTTGCCCAAGCTGGTGAGGTTCTTCTGTCCCTAATCTTATGTATGCCAAGGATCAGGCCAATGAAAACTGTGAGCACAGGCCAGGTATTTAGGAGATTTTCCGGCAGGTTATGAAGGGGATTCCTTGGCACATTTTTCCCACTGATTTTTCCTCCCATCCTTCAGCTCCTTTCTCCATCAATGACATTGCTTACAAAGTATTGAGCAGGTCATTGTCTTTCCATTTCTGAAACTTGTGTCTGAAACAGTTTCCCTAAAATTGGGACTCAAACCCACGTGGCAGGGACACTGTGCTATGCTTAGTCACTCAGTCATATCTAACAAGGACTTGAGTCAGGCAAAAACCCATGGTGCCTGGTCTCAGGACCTAATGAAGCTCGGGTTCTTGAGGTCTCATTGCAAAAAAATTCAGTGAGAGATACAGCAATAGGTAAGAGGTAGATTTGTTCAGATTCAGAGACAAGCACAGTCAACAGAGCATGTGCCATTGCAGAGGGTGTATGCAGTGGCCATTAAATGTGGTGTGGTTAGCTTTTGTGAGCTGGGTGATTTAATATGCTAATGAGTGGGAGGATCATTCCAACAATTGGGGAACCACATACTCCTTGGTCTTTTGATAGTGACTTGGAACTGTCATGGAACCTCTGGGTCTGTCATTTAGCTTGCAGACTGAGGATCAAGGTTTAGTTGAATTTGAGTTGTCTGCCATCCTGGTCCCATCTTATTTTACTTTTATTTTATTTTTCTTTTAATTGGAGGATAATTACTTTACAATATTGTGGTGGTTTTTGCCATACATTCACATGAATCAGCTACGGGTGTACATGTGTTCCCCATCCTAACCCTCCTTCCCACCTCCCTCCCCATCCCATCCCTCAGGGTCATCCCAGTGCACCAGCCTTGAGCACCCTGTCTCATGCATCAAACCTGGACTGGTGATCTATTTCACATATGATAATATACATGTTTCAATGCTATTCTCTCAAATCATCTGACCCTTGCCTTCTCCCACAGAGTCCAACAGTCTGTTCTTTACATCTGTGCATGTTTTGCTGTCTCACATATAGGGTCATCATTACCATCTTTCTAAATTCCATATATATGTGTTAATATACTGTATTGGTGTTTTTCTTTCTGACTTACTTCACTCTGTATAACAGGTTCCAGTTTCATCCACTTCATTAGAACTGATTCAAATGCATTATTTTTAATACTTGAGTAATATTCCATTGTGTATATGTACCATGGCTTTCTTATCCACTCATCTGCCAATGGACATCTAGGTTGCTTCCATGTCCTGGCTATTACAAACAGGGCTGTGATGAAAATTTGGATACATGTATCTCTTTCAATTCTGGTTTCCTCAGTGTGTATGCCCAGCAGTGGGATTGCTTGTTCATATGGCAGTTCTATTTCGAGTTTTTTAAGGAATCTCCACACTGTTCTCCATAGTGGCTGTACTAGTTTGCATTCCCACCAACAGTGTAAGAAGGTTCCTTTTTCTCCATACTCTCTCCAGCATTTATTGTTTATAGACTTTTTGATTACAGCCATTCTGATGGGCGTGAAATGGTACCTCATTGTGGTTTTGATTTGCATTTCTCTGATAATGAGTGATGCTGAGCATTTTTTCATGTGTTTCCTAGCCATTTGTATGTCTTCTTTGGAGAAATGTCTGTCTAGTTCTTTGGCCCATTTTTTGATTGGGTCGTTTATTTTTCTGGAATTGAGCTGAAGGAGTTGCTTGTATATTTTTGAGATTAATTCTTTGTCAGCTGTTTAGTTTCCTATTATTTTGTCCCATTCTGAAAGCTGTCTTCTCACCTTGCTTATAGTTTCATGCTCTTTCCCTGATCCCTCTGCAGGCCCACAGTGTTGCCTTTACAATCTTCTAGAGGGACAACCAGAAAATAGATGGCCCTTGGGAGGGAAATTCTATATAATATCCAATCCCTCTAGATATTCAGACCTTCATCTTCCATGTTGCCTACAACGTGTGCAGAATATGGTCCACTGGAGAAGGGAATGGCAAACCACTTCAGTGTTCTTACCCTGAGAACCCCATGAACAGTATGAAAAGGCAAAATGATAATATACTGAAAGAAGAACTCTCCAGGTCGGTAGGTGCCCAATATGCTAATGGAGATCAGGGGAGAAATAACTACAGAAAGAATGAAGGGATGGAGCCAAAGCAAGAATAGCACCCAGTTGTAGATGTGAGTATGATAGAAGCAAGGTCAGATGCTGTAAAGAGCAATATGGCATAGGAACCTGGAATGTTAGGTCCATGAATCAAGGCAAATTGGAAGTGGACAAATAGGAGATGGCAAGAGTTAACATCAACCTTCTAGGAATCAGCAAACTAAAATGGACTAGAATGGGTGAATTTAACTCATATGACCATTATATCTACTACTGTGGCCAGGAATCCATTAGAAGAAATGGAGTAGCCATCATGATCAACAAAAGAGTCCAAAACGCACTACTTGGATGAAATCTCAAAAATTACAGAATGATCTCTGTACGTATCCAAGACAAACCATTCATATCATGGTAATCCAAACCTATGCTCCAACCAGTAACACTGAAGAAGATGAAGTCGAATGGTTCTATGAAGACCTACAAGCCCTTTTAAATTAACACCCCAAAAAGATGACCTTTTCATTATAGGGGACTGGAATGCAAAAGTATGAAGTCAAGAAACACCTGGAGTAACAAGCAGATTTGGCCTTGGAGTACAGAATGAAGCAGGGTAAAGGCTAATAGAGTTTTTCAAAGAGAACACTGGTCATAGCAAACACCCTCTTCCAACAACACAAGAGAAGACTCTACACATGGACATCACCAGATGGTCAAAAATGAAATCAGATTGATTATATTCTTTGCAGTCAAAGATGGAGAAGCTCTATAAAGTCAGCAAAAACAAGACCGGGAGCTGACTGTGGCTCAGATTATGAACTCCTTGTTGCCAAATTCAGACCGAAATTGAAGAAAGTAGGGATAACCACTACATCATTCAGGTATGACCTAAATCAAATCCCTTATGATTATACAGTGGAAGTGAGAAATACACTTAAGGGAGTAGATCTGATAAACAGAGTGCCTGATATGCTATGGATGGAGGCTTGTGACATTGTACAGGGGACAGGGATCAAGACCATCCCCAAGAAAAAAGAAATACAAAACAGCAAAATGGCTGCCTGAGGAGGCCATACAAATAGCTGTGAAAAGAAGAGAAGCAAAAAGCAAAGGAGAAAAGGAAAGATATTCCCATTTGAATTCACAGTTCCAAAGAATAGCAAGGAAAGATAAGAAAGCGTTCTTCAGCGATCAATGCAAAGAAATAGAGGAAAACAACAGAAGGGAATAGACGAGAGATCTCTTCAAGAAAATTAGAGATACCAAGGGAATATTTCATGCAAAGATGGGCTCGATAAAGGACAGAAATGGTATGGACCTGACAGAAGCAGAAGATATGAAGAAGAGGTGGCAAGAATGCACAGAAGAACTGTACAAAAAAGATCTTCATGACACAGATAATCACGATGGTGTGATCACTCACCTAGAGCCAGACATCTTGGAATGTGAAGTCAAGTGAGCCTTAGGAAGCATCACTAGGAACAAAGCTAGTGGAGGTGATGGAACTCCAGTTGAGCTATTTCAAATCCTGAAATATGATGCTGTGAAAGTGCTGCACCCAATATCCGAGCAAATCTGGAAAACTCAGCAGAGGTCACAAGACTGGAAAAGGTCAGTTTTCATTCCAATCCCAAAGAAAGGCAATGCCAAAGAATGCTCAAACTACCACATAATTGCACTCATCTAACTCGCTAGTAAAGTATTGCTCAAAATTTTCCAAGTCAGGCTTCAGCAATATATTAACCATGAACTTCCGGATGTTCAAGCTGGTTTTAGAAAAGGCAGAGGAACCAGAGATCAAATTGCCAGCATATGCTGGATAACCAAAAAAGCAAGAGAGTTCCAGAGAAACATCTATTTCTGCTTTATAGACTATGACAAAGCCTTTGACTGTGTGGATCACAATAAACTGTGGAACATTCTGAAAGAGATGGGAATACCAGACCACCTGACCTGCCTCTTGAGAAACCTGTATGCAGGTCAGGAAGCAACAGTTAGAACTGGACATAGAACAACAAACTGGTTCCAAATAGGAAAAGGAGTAATTCAAGGCTGTATATTTTAACCCTGATTATTTAACTTATATGCAGAGTACATTATGAGAAATGCTGGGCTGGAAGAAGCACAAGCTGGAATCAAGATTGCCAGGAGAAATATCAATAGCCTCAGATATGCAGATGACACCATCCTTATGGCAGAAAGTGAAGAAGAACTTAAAAAACCTCTTGATGAAAGTGAAAGAGGAGAGTTAAAAAGTTGTTAAAGCTCAACATTCAGAAAACTAAGATCATGGCATCTGGTCCCATCACTTCATGGAAAATGGGTGGGAAAACATTGGAAACGGTGTCAGATTTCATTTTTCTGGGCTCCAAAATCACTGAAGTTGGTGATTGCAGCCATGAAATTAAAAGACGCTTAATCCTTGGAAAGAAAGTTATGACAAACCTAGATAGCATATTAAAAAGCAGAGATATTACTTTGCCAACAAAAGTCCGTCTAGTCAAGGCTGTGGTTTTTCCAGTGGTCAGGTATGGATGTGAGAATTGGACTGTGAAGAAAGCTGAGCACCGAGGAACTGATGCTTTTGAACTGTGGTGTTGGAGAAGACTCTTGAGAGTCCCTTGGACTGTTAGGAGATCCAATCAATCCATCCTAAAGGAGATCAGTCCTGGGTGTTGACTGGAAGGACTGATGTTGAAACTGAAACTCCAATACTTTGGCCACCTGATGTGAAGAGTTGACTCATTGGAAAAGACCCTGATGCTGGGAAGGACTGGGAGCAGGAGGAGAAGGGGTCGACAGAGGATGAGATGGCTGGGTGGCATCACGGACTCAATGGACATGAGTTTGGTTAAACTCCGGGAGTTGGTGATGGACTGGGAGGCCTGGTGTGCTGAGATTCATGGGGTCACAAAGAGTTGGACACGACTGAGCAACTGAACTGAACTGAACTGAACTGTGCAACAACAGCGGCTCTCCGTGAACCCGCTAGTGCAGGTGACAGCACACAATGCCTGCTACAAGTCCATCTGTTGATGGCATCCATTCAAGGGCAATTGGGATTCCAGGAAAATTGTTTGCCAATTTGCAAGTTAGCCCCATAGGCCGTTTGGGCCTAAACCCTTACCACCCTTCTCCTAAATTTAGAAATATACCCCCAGATCAAATCTCCACTCCACTTGTATGGAACATCTGATCTGTTGCCTCTTATCAATTTGTTCTTAGTTCAGTTCAATCGCTCAGTCGTGTCCAACTCTTTGCGACCCCATGAATTGCAGCAGGCCAGGCCTCTCTGTTCATCACCAACTCCAGGAGTCTACCCAAACCCATGTCCATCGAGTCGGTGATGCCATCCCACCATCTCATCCTCTGTCGTCCCCTTCTCCTCCTGCCCCCAATCCTACCCAGCATTAGAGTCTTTTCCAATGAGTCAACTCTTCACATGAGGTGGCCAAAGTTTGGAGTTTCAGCTTCAACATCAGTCCTTCCAATGAACACCCAGGATTGATCTCCTTTAAGATGGATTGATTGGATCTCCTTACAGTCCAAGGGACTCTCAAGAGTCTTCTCCAACACCACAGTTCAAAAGCATCAATTCTTTGGTGCTCAGCTTTCTTCACCACCCAACTCTCACATCCATACATGACCACTGGAAAAACCATAGCCTTGACTAGATGGACTTTCATTGGCAAAGTAATGTCTCTGCTTTTAAATATGTTATCTAGTTTGGCCATAACCTTCCTTCCAAGGAGTAAGCGTCTTTTAATTTCAGGGCTGCAATCACCATCAGCAGTGATTTTGGAGCCCAAAAAAATAAAGTCTGACACTGTTTCCACTGTTTCCCCCATCCATTTCCCATGAAGTGATGGGACCAGATGCCATGATCTTAGTTTTCTAAATGTTGAGCTTTAAGCCAACTTTTTCACTCTCCTCTTTCACTTTCATCAAGAGGCTCTTTAGTTCTTCACTTTCTGCCATAAAGGTGATGTCATCTGCATATCTGAGGTTATTGATATTTCTCCCGGCAATCTTGATTCCAGCTTGTGTTTCTTCCAGCCCAGCATTTCTCCTGATGTACTCTCCACATAAGTTAAATAAGCAGGGTGACAATATACAGCCTTGACCTACTCCTTTTTCTATTTGGAACCAGTCTGTTGTTCCATGTCCAGTTCTAACTGTTGCTTCCTTACCTGCATACAGGTTTCTCAAGAGACAGGTCAGATGGTCTGGTATTCCCATCTCTTTCAGAATTTTCCACAGTTTATTGTGATCCACACAGTCAAAGGCTTTGGCGTAGTCAATAAAGCAGAAATAGATGTCTTTTTGGAATTCTCCTGCTTTTTCGATGATCCGGCAGATATTGGCAGTTCTTAAGCCACTTACTAACTCTTATAACCAGGACCCTGACCCTTTATAGGCATCATTGCTTCACCCTACTTATTATTAAAATACTCCTAATGCCCCTAACAGGACCAGATAATCCACTCCTTTGGCATTACTTCTCTTATTACCTAAAGTGGGTCTATGGCATTTAAATATTTACCTTTGGAAACATCCTAAATTGCTCTTATGGAGGACTGGGGAAAGAAATCAGTGACTTACATTCCCTCAGAGCAATAAGAGGATAAGTCTTATCATTTCACCAGGTTCCCAGTTTCACGGCATGGGATTGGATGGCTTTACATCATGGTATCTATTCCCATCCATGGTAGGCAAACCAGCAATGATTTAAGATTACAACCCCTTAATCCTAGCCAGCATTGTTCATGCTGGAGACCTAAGGGACACCCACCTCCAGCCTGGGTAGGATAAGCTTCAGAAAGACTCACCCCTAAGGAAGTCTTCCCATAAAAATAGAAGGAGACCTATTTTTTTTTGTTTGTTTTCCTCCCTGTCATCACTGTCTTTCCGATGGGAAATAACCGATCCACTTCCCAAGAGATGCCCTTGAGATGTATCTTTGATAACTAGAAGCTGTTCGATCCTCTAACTCTAAAGAGAAGTCCCTTAATTTTTTTTAGTGCCACTGCATGGCCATGGTATCCTCTGGGTGATGAGGAACACTGGCCTGAGGTTGGGAGTTTAAATTACAATACCATCCTGCAGCTATACTTATTCTGCAGAATACAAGCGAAATGGACAGAGATCCCCTATGTCCACGTTTTCTTCTGACTAAGAGATATGAAGGAACTCTGTCTTAAGTATGGGATTTCTGTATGCCCTAAAAGTGAGTCTACTAGGCAAATGATGTTAGGCACAGGCAACCAAGAGAAAGAAGCCCCCAATGAAAGCTCATCTCCTATGGTTCCCGAGTTGCCTGGTGCTCCTTCCTCGTATCCAAACATGCCCCCATATCTGGGAGCACCCCCTTCACAAAAGCCTACTCGAATATGTCCCTTAGTTGAAACTGGAGGATAATTCGGACCAACCCAAGTCCATAAGCCCTACTCCCTCGTATAACTAAGACAGATCAAGCAAAACCTGGGAAGCTATACAGATGACCCAGAAAAATATATAGATACATTCCAACACATTACCTTGGCCTTTGACTTGATGTGGAAGGACATAATGCTCATATTTAGTCAAACTTTATCTGACCCTGAGTATGCTAGGGTCTTAAACGAAGCCCAAAGTTATGCTACAGGGCTTCACATGTCATGTGATAAATACCCAGTGGGGGAAACTGTGCTCCCCTTTTCAGATCTTAATTGGAATTATAATGACCCTGAGCACACCTGGGAAAGGGATCATTTTCTGATCTATGTAAAGAGAGGACTAAAAGCAGCCCAGAAGAAAGTAATCAGCTATGCCTGGGTCTCAGCAATAACTCAGGAGCCCAGTGAGAACCCCATAGCTTTTCTAGAAAGGCTAAATGAGGCCCTCCAAAAGTTTACTAATCTGGACTTAGACTCTTACGAGGGACAGGTGATCTTAAAGGACAAATTCCTGTCCCAATGTACATCAGACATCAGGATAAAGCTATACAAGCTACAGCAGCAGGACCCTGCTGCCTCTTTAGATGAGGTGGTCCAGACAGCCACCTTTTATAACAGAGAACAGGAGAGGGACTCCAAAGCCCAGGAAAGGGAGAAAAAGAAAGAGCAAGGCATGCCCACATGCTGGCCGCCCTCCAGGGGAGGCCTATAGCAAACCCCATGTCCTTAAAGTACAAGGCAAATGCCTAATCTGTAGATAGGTGGGACATTGGGCCGAAGAGTGTCCAAACCGTGACAAACCTCCTAAAATGGCTTGCTACAAATGCCATCAATTGGGACATTGGGTGGCACTCTGCCCTTGGGACCCAAGAGCCTCAAGGTCAAGCTCCAAGCCTTCCCTCATGATGGTTCAATAAGCTTGCCTTTCACAGATAACCATCATGGGGCTGGAGCCAAGGGTGCAACTGGATGTGGCAGGTAGGTCCAAGAATTTCTTGGTTGACACAGTGGCTAACTACTCTGTCCTGACCTCCTACTACAGAGCCCTCTCCTCCCAATCCTGTACCATTTTGGGTGCTACAGGAAAAACAATAACAAAAAGATTTACCTGAGCCCTTCGTTTTTTTTTGGGAGGGGGGTGTTTCCTCTTTCTTTTTATTTTATTTTATTTTTTAAATTAGATTATTTATTGATTTTTTTAACTTTATAATATTGTATTTGTTTTGCCATACATTGACATGAATCCACCATGGGTGTACATGTTTCCCCCTTCCAGAACCCTGCTCCCACCTCCCTCTCCATCCCATCCCTCTGGGTCATCCCAGTGCACCAGCCCTGAGCACCCTTGTATCATGCATCAAATCTGGACTGGCAATCCGTTTCACATATGCCAATTTACATGCTTCAATGCCATTCTCCCATATCATTCCACCCTCGCCTTCTCCCATAGAGTCCATAATACTGTTCTATTTATCTGCATCTCTTTGATGTCTTGCATACAAGGTTATCCTTACCAATTAACTAAATACCATATATGTGTTAGTATACGGTATTGGTGTTTTTCTTTCTGGCTTACTTCACTCTGTATAATAGGCTCCAGTTTCATCCACCTCATTAGAAGTGACTCGAATGTATTCTTTTTAATGGCTGAGTAATATTCCATTGTGTATATGTACCACAGTTTCCTTTGTCTGCTGATGGGCATCTAGGCTGCTTCCATGTACTGGCTATTATAAACAGTGCTGCAATGAACACTGGGGTACACGTGTCTCTTTCAATTCTGGTTTCCTCAGTGTGTATGCCCAGCAGTGGGATTGCTTGTTCATATGGCAGTTCTATTTCCAGTTTTTTGTGGCATCTCCACACTGTTCTCCATACTGGCTGTACTACTTTGCATTTCCACCAACAGTATAAGAAGGTTCCCTTTTCTCCACACCCTCTTCAGCATTTATTGCTTGTAGACTTTTCGGTCGCAGCCATTCTGACGGGCGTGAAATGGTACCTCATTGTGGTTTTGATTGCATTTCTCTGATAATGAGTGATGTTGAGCAACTTTTCATGTGTTTGTTAACCATCTGTATGTCCTCTTTGGAGAAGTGCCTGTTTAGTTCTTTGGCCCACTTTTTGATTGGGTCATTTATTTTTCTGGAATTGAGCTACAGGAGTTGCTTGTATATTTTTGAGACTAATTGTCCGTTGCTTCGTTTGCTATTATTTTCTCCCATTCTGAAGGCTGCCTTTTAACCTTACTTATAGTTTCCTTTGTTGTGCAACAGCTTTTAATTTTAATTAGGTCCAAGTTGTTTATTTTTGCTTTCATTTCCAATATTCTGGGAGGTGGGTCATAGAGGATCCTGCTGTGGTTTATGTCGGAGAGTGTTTTGTCTATGTTTTCCTCTAGGAGTTTTATAGTTTCTGGTCTTACATCTAAATCTTTAATCCATTTAGAGTTTATTTTTGTGTATGGTGTTAGAGATTGTTCTAGTTTCATTCTTTTACAAGTGATTGACCAGTTTTCTCTGTACAACTTGTTAAAGAGATTGTCTTTTCTCCATTGTATATTCTTGCCTCCTTTGTCAAAGTTAAGGTGTCCATAGGTGTGTGGATTTATCTCTGGGCTTTCTATTTTCTTCCATTGATCTATATTTCTGTCCTTGTGCCAGTACCATACTGTCTTGATGACTGTGGCTTTGTAGTATAGTCTGAAGCCAGGCAGGTTGATTCCTCCATTTCCTTTCTTCTTTCTCAAGATTGCTTGGGCTATTCGAGGTCTTTTGTATTTCCATACAAACTGTAAAATTATTTGTTCTAGTTCTCTGAAAAATATCATTGGAAGCTTGATAGGAATTGCATTGAATCTGTAGATTGCTTTGGGTAGTATACTCATTTTCACTATATTGTTTCCTCCGATCCATGAACACGGTATATTTTTCCATCTATTTGCATCTTCTTTGATTTCTTTCACAAGTGTTTCATAGGTTTCTATATATAAGCCTTTTTTTTTCTTTAGGTAGATATATTCCTAAGTACTTTATTCTTTTCATTGCAATGGTGAATGAAATTGTTTCCTTAATTTCTCTTTCTGTTTTCTCGTTATTAGTGTATACGAATGCAAGTGATTTCTGTGTGTTAATTTTATATCCTGCAACTTTACTATATTCATTGATTAGCTCTAGTAATTTTCTGGTAGATTCTTTTGGGTTTTCTATGTAGAGGATCATGTCATCTGCAAACAGTGAGAGTTTTACTTCTTCTTTTCCAATCTGGATTCCTTTTATTTCTTTTTCTGCTCTGAATTCTGTGGCCAACACTTTCAAAACTGTGTTGAATAGGAGTGGTGAGAGTGTTCCCCCTTGTCTTGTTCCTGACTTTAGGGGAAATGTTTTCAGTTTTTCACCATTTAGGATAATGTTTTCTGTGGGTTTGTCATATATAGCTTTTATTATGTTGAGGTATGTTCCTTCTATTCCTGCTTTTTGGAGGGTTTTTGTCCTAAATGGATGTTGAATTCCATCAAAGGCTTTCTCTGCATCTATTGAAATAATCATATGGTTTTTATTTTTCAATTTGTTTATGTGGTGTATTACATTGATTGATTTGCATTTATTGAAGAATCCTTGCATTCCTGGGATAAAGCCCACTTGGTCATGATGTATGATATTTTTAATATGTTGTTGGATTCTGTTTGCTAAGATTTTGTTAAGGTTTTTTGCATCTATGTTCATCAGTGTTATTGGCCTGTAGTTTTCTTTTTTGTGGCATCTTTGTCAGGTTTTGGTATTAGGGTGATGGTGGCCTCATAGAATGAGTTTGGAAGTTTACCTTCCTCTGCAATTTTCTGGAACAGTTTGAGTAGGATAGGGGTTAGCTCTTCTCTAAATTTTTGGTAGAATTCAGCTGTGAAGCCATCTGGTCCTGGGCTTTTGTTTGCTGGAAGATTTCTGATTACACTTTCGTTTTCCACACTTGTGATGTGTCTGTTAAGATCTTCTATTTCTTCCTGGTTCAGTTTTGGAAAGTTATACTTTTCTAAGAATTTGTCCATTTCTTCCAAGTTGTCCATTTTTTGGCATATAGCTGTTGGTAGTAGTCTCTTATGATCGTTTGTATTTCTGTGTCATCTGTTGTAATCTCTCCATTTTTTTTTTTTCTAATTTTGTCGATTTGATTCCTCTCCATTTGTTTCTTGCTCAGTCTGGCTAATGGTTTGTCAATTTTGTTTATCTTCTCGAAAAACCAGCTTTTAGTTTTGTTGATTTTTGCTATGGTATCTTTTGTTTCTTTTGCATTTATTTGTGCCTTAATTTTTAAGATTTCTTTCCTTCTGCTAACCCTGAGGTTCTTCATTTCTTCCTTCTCTAGTTGCTTTAGGTGTAGAGTTATGTTATTTATTTCATTTTTTTTTCTTTTTTCTTGCGGTACGCCTGTATTCCTATGAACCTTCCCCTTAGCATTGCTTTTACAGTGTCTCAGAGATATTGAATTGTTATGTTTTCATTTTCATTCGTTTCTATGCATATTTTGATTTGCTTTTGGATTTCTTTTGTGATCTGTTGGTTATTCAGAAGCGTGTTGTTTAGCCTCCATATGTTGGAAATTTTAATTGATTTTTTTCTTGTAATTGAGGTCTAATCTTACTGCATTGTAGTCAGAGAAGATGTTTGGGATGATTTCAATTTTTTTTCAATTTACCAAGGCTAGATTTATGGCTCAGGATATGATCTATCCTGGAGAAGTTTCCGTGTGCACTTGAGAAAAAGGTGAAATTGATTGTTTTGGGGGTGAAATGACCTGTAAATATCAATTAAATCTTGCTGGTCTATTGTATCATTTAAAGTTTGTGTTTCCTTGTTAATTTTCTGTTTAGTTGATCTATCCATATGAGTGAGTGGGGTATTAAAGTCTCCCACTATTATTGTGTTACTGTCAATTTCCCCTTTCATACTTGTTAGTATTTGCCTTACATATTGTGGTGCTCCTATGTTGGGTGCATATATATTTATAATTGTTATATCTTCTTCTTGGATTGATCCTTTGATCATTATATAGTGTCCTTCTTTGTCTCTTTTCACAACCTTTATTTAAAAGTCTATTTTATCTAAAATGAGTATTGCGACTCCTGCCTTCTTTTGGTCTCTGTTTGCATGAAATATCATTTTCTAGCCCTTCACTCTCAGTCTTTATGTGCCCCTTGTTTTGAGGTGGGTCTCTTGTAGACAGTGTATGTAGGGGTCTTGTTTTTGTATCCATTCAGCCAGTCTTTGTCTCTTGATTGGGGCATTCAATCCATTTACATTTAAGGTAATTATTGATAAGCATGGTCTCGTTGCCATTTACTTTGTTGTTTTGAGTTCGTATTTAAACACCCTTTCTCTTTTTCCTGTCTAGAGAAGTTCCTTTAGCATTTTTTGGAGAGCTGGTTTGGTGGTGCTGATTTTCTCAACTTTTTCTTGTCTGTAAATCTTTTGAATTCTCCTTCATATCTGAATGAGATCCTTGCTAGGTACAGTAATCTGGGTTGTAGATTATTCTCTTTCATTGCTTTAAGTATGTCCTGCCATTCCCTTCTAGCCTGAAGAGTTTCTATTGAAAGATCAGCTGTTATCCTTATGGGGATCCCCTTGTGTGTTATTTGTTGTTTTTCCCTTGCTGCTTTTAATATTTGTTCTTTGTGTTTGATCTTTGTTAATTTGATTAATATGTGTCTTAGGGTGTTTTGCCTTGGGTTTATCCTGTTTGGGACTCTCTTGGTTTCTTGGACTTCTGTGACTATTTCCTTCCCCATTTTAGGGAAATGTTGAACTTTTATCTCCTCGAATATTTTTTCATGGCCTTTCCTTTTATCTTCTTTTTCTGGGACTCCTATGATTCGAATGTTTGGGCGTTTCATATTGTCCCAGAGGTCCCTGAGGTTTTCCTCATTTCTTTTAATTCTTTTTTCTTTTTTCCTCTCTGCTTCATTTATTTCCACCATTCTATCTTCTACCTCACTTATCCTATCTTCTGCCTTCATTATTCTACTGTTGGTTCCATCCAGAGTGTCTTTTATCTCCGTTATTTCATTATTCATTATATATTGACTCTTTTTTATTTCTTCTAGGTCCTTGTTAAACATTTCTTGCATCTTCTCAATCCTTGTCTCCAGGCCATTCATCTGTAACTCCATTTTGTTTTGAAGATTTTGGATCATTTTTATTATCATTATTCTAAATTCTTTTTCAGATACATTCCCTATCTCCTCCTCTTTTGTTTGGTTTGATGGGCATCTATCATTTTCCTTTACTTGCTGATTATTTCTCTGCCTTTTCATCTCGTTTAGATTGCTGTGTTTGGGGTGGCCATTCTGTATTCTGGTTGTTTGAAGTTCCTCTCTATTGTGGAGGTTCCTCACTGTGGGTGGGGTTGGACAGGTGGCTTGTCAAGGTTTCCTAGTTGGGGAAGCTTGTGTCAGTGTTCTGGTGGGTGGAGCTGGATTTTTTCTCTCTGGAGTTCCATGGAGTGTCCAGTATTGAGTTTTGAGATGTCTATGGGTTTGGTGTGCCTCTGGGAAGCCTGTATATTGATGCTCAGGGTTATGCTCCTGTGTTGCTGGAGAATTTGCGAGGTGTGTCTTGCTCTGGAACTTATTGGCTCTTGGTTGGAGCTTGGTTTCAGTGTATGTATGGAGGCTTTTGGATGATCTCTTATTAATTAATGTTTCCTGGAGTCAGGAGTTCTCTGGTGTTCTCAGGTTTTGTGCTTAAGCCTCTTGCGTCTGGTTTTCAGTCTTATTCTTGCAGTACCCTCAAGACTTCTCCATTCATACAGCACTGATAATAAAACTTCCAGGTTAATGGTGAAAATATTCTCCACAGTGAGGTATACCCAGAGAGGTTCATCAAGTTACATGGAGAGGTGAAGAGGGAGGAAGGAGATAGAGGTGACCAGGAGAAGAAGAGGGGGACACAAAAATGAAGAGAGCAGTCTAGCCAGTAAGCACTTCCCTCTGTGCTCTCCACAGTCTGGAACCCTCAGAGAGGCTCACGGAGATAGATAGATAGGAGGGAGGAAGGAGATAGAGGTGAGCATGAGTAGAAATGGAGGAATCAAGAGGGGAGAGAGAGATCTGGGCAGTATTCTGTTCCCGGAGTGTTCTCCGGTGCCCAGAACACCCACAGAGATTCACAGAATTGGGTTGAGAAGAGAAGGAGGAGGGTGGGAGATAGAGGTTCCTTGAGGGAGAAGAAAGAGCATCAGTAGGGGGAGAGAGTAATCAAGACAGTAATCATACTCCTGAGTAAAAATGGGTACCAAAGATTGGGTTCTTAAATGTACAGAATTGATATCAAATATGTAAAACAAAGATTAAAAATCCAGAGTAAAGGTTAGACTCTTAAAAAAATACAATATAAAAAAACAAAATCACAAAAAGTATAAGATATATGTACGCAGTTTGCTTTAAGAATAGGGTCTTTTTTTTTTTTTGGCAAGGTAATAGTGGGTTATAAACATGAAAATTAAAGGTGTAATAGAGGACTTAAAGAAAAAAAAATTAAAAAGATAATAGTAAAAATATATCCAGGATTTTCTCTGGAGCTGTTGTGAGCAGTGTGGGCTCAGTTCAGTTTCAGATAGATCCTTGTTCCTGCTTATACTTTTCAAGATCTATAGGCCCCTTTCAATGCAGTCTGTGTTAACTACAGGGATTTTAATCTGTTGACCTGTCACTTCCAAAGCGGTTCCCTCTGTTTATTTGCATCTGTTTGCAGGTCTCTTTAGTGTCTAATTTCCGCCCTGACACAAGGGGGAAGAGGTGGTCTCTTTAGGTTCCCTTGTTCAGTCGTGCTGTGGGGAGGGAGGAACACTGCAAACCAATATCACTGGCGTGTGTGTGGAGAGCTCGCAGTGTCTCGGCCGCACTGGGTTTGCCCCCGCTCACGGCCTATGTGCTGTCCCAGTCTGCCCTATTCAGGTTTCAGGTTACTCTGCTGGGAAGTGGGCCCTGAGATGTGTGCACTTCCCAGGTCTAAGCCGCTCAGGTTCAGGTTCCCGGGTACTCCACAAAGGCGCAGACTCGGCTGGGTCCACGGTTTGTGCCGATCCCCGGTAGGAGCAGCTCAGGCAGCCAGGAGTTTGGCGAGCACACTCTCCCCTGTTGGGGTGGTGAGACTTATTACCTCCCTTGTCCCCGCCTCGGTTTCTGGGCACCCCCAGCTCCGGTGTGCCTTGTGTTAGTTCTGGGGAGCTGGTCTCTGGCTGCGACCCTCTCAGCAGATGTCAACCCTCCAGGATCTCAGGCAGTCTTTGCTTAGAAACTGGAAGCCTGTTTGCAGTTTGGTAGGGGGTGCCCTCTCTGGGGCCGAGTTTGCCCCTTTCTGGCTCTGGCTGGCCCCGCCTGCCCACTGCATCCGGTGGGGGATGGGGCGGTCCACACCCGGCTAGCTCGCCTCTGGTAATGCTCAGGCCTTTGTTCTGTGAGCGGGCCGGCAGTGCCTTAGATTTGGGCTTTTCATGGGATAGTTCTCTCTCTCTGGCTGTCCCACAGTTTAGGTTGCTATTTCACGTTAGCTCCCTCAGATTGCACTCAGGGCACTCGGGCCCGGTCCTTACCCTAAGCAGTGCCGCCCACTCCTCTCCATTCAACCCCCACTTGCTGGTGGCAGATGAGAGTGTCTGGGGTACTTTGCTGGGAGTTGCCTTTAGGCACGTAATCTATGGGTTTTATTTATTTATTTTTCCTCCTGGTTATGTTGCCCTCCGAGATTCGAAATCTTCCCCCAAACCCGCTGGTGAGAGGGTTTCCTGGTGTTTGGAAACTTCTCCTCTTTTACAACTCCCTTCCTGGGACGGATCTCTGTCCCTAACTCTTTTGTCTCTCTTTTTATCTTTTATATTTTGTCCTACCTCCTTTCGAAGATAATGGGCTGTTTTTCTGGATGCCTGATGTCCTCTGCAAGCGTTCAGAAGTTGTTTTGTGAAGTTTGTTCAGCATTCAGATCTTCTTTCGATAAATTTGTGGTGGAGAAAGTGGTCTCCCCGTCCTGTTCCTCTGCCATCTTAGCCCCGCCTCTGTCAAATTTTGTTGATTTGATTCTTCTCCCTTTGTTTCTTGATGAGTCTGGCTAATGTCTTGTCAATTTTATTTATCTTCTCAGAGAACCAGCTTTTGGCTTTGTTGATTTTTGCTATGGTCTATTTTGTTTCTTTTGCATTTATTTCTACCCTAATTTTTAAGATTTATTTCCTTCTACTAACCCTGGGGTTCTCCATTTCTTCCTTTTCTAGTTGCTTTAGGTGTA
This sequence comes from Giraffa tippelskirchi, assembly GCF_054371585.1. Lineage (NCBI taxonomy): Eukaryota > Metazoa > Chordata > Mammalia > Artiodactyla > Giraffidae > Giraffa > Giraffa tippelskirchi. The sequence goes on from NC_137289.1 coordinate 70,554,530, forward strand.
GAGTTAGGTTATTTGTTTGACTTTTTTCTTGTTTCTTGAGGTGAGCCTGTATTGCTATGAATCTTCCCCTTAGCACTGCTTTTACAGTGTCCCATAGGTTTGGGGTTGTTGTATTTTCATTTTCTTTCATTTCTATGCACTTTTTGATTTCTTCTTTTATTTGTTGGTTATTCAGCAGCGTGTTGTTAAGCCTCCATATGTTGGAGTTTTTAATTGTTTTTCTCCTGTAATTTACATCTAATCTTACTGCATTGTGGTCAGAAAAGATGCTTGGAATGATTTCAATTTTTTTTTAACTTACCAAGACTAAATTTATGGCCCAGGATGTGATCTATTCTGGAGAAGGCTCCATGTGCACTTGAGAAAATGGTGAAATTCATTGTTTTGGGGTGAAATGATCTATAGATATCAATTAGGTCTCAGTGATCTATTGTATCATTTAAAGTTTGTGTTTCCTTGTTTATTTTCTGTTTAGTTGATCTGTCCATAGGTGTGAGTGGGGTATTAAAGTCTCCCACTATTATTGTGTTATTGTTAATTTCCCCTTTCATACTTGTTATCATTTGCCTTACATATTGTGGTGCTCCTATGTTGGGTTCATATATAACCTGAGCACTTGTTTGTTGCTGGAATGGACAAATATTTTCCCACTGGCTTCTGGAGGTCCCTTATTGGCATATTCCCTTATTGGGAAGAGATAGACTCACTAAACTGGGGAACGCCCTTGTGATGGGAAGATTTTCAGCCCCTCGAGCCCTGCCACTTCTGGTTATTACTGAGTAACCCATTGCACCCTCTCCAATAGGGAGGGACCAAAAACTATGGAAGGACAAAATTAACACCCAGGTGTGGGATCAGGGACTCCTGGATGAGCCCACCAAGCTGAACTGTCATCATTGTCCTCCAAGATCCCACTCGGTTTCCAAAATGGAAACAATACACCCTCAGAAGAGAAGCTTGGGAAGGACTACAACCTCTAGTAAATAAGTTCCTTGCCTGTGGGCTATTGGTCCCCATCAATTTTCTGTGTAACACCTTGATCCTCCCTATAAAGCAAAAGGATGGGACCTGGTGAATGATTCAAGATCTCTGGATCATAAATGACGTTTAGTCCTCTTTCATTCCACAGTACCCAATCCCTATGTAATCTTAGGAGAAATCCCACCCAGTGCCAAGTGGTTTGCATATCACTGGCTAAAGAAACTCAGTATCTTTTTGCCTTTGAGTGGGAGGCTCCAGGAGAAAAACACCAACAGTTGACTTGGACAGTATTACCTCAGGGGTTTAGAGATAACCCCCACCTGTTTTGGCAGGCTTTTAGCCACGATCTCCTAGATCTGGACCTGGGACCTAATGGGAAAATATTACAATATGCAGATGACTTACTAATCTGCTCTTCATATGTGAAAAATGCCCAACAACATGCAATTCAGGTTATAAACTTTTTGGCAGAGAGGGGATATAAAGTCTCCCGTGCCAAGGCACAGATGGTCAAGACAAAGGTCACTTACCTGAGAGTTCAGGTTACACATGGGTCCAAGAGGCTGTCCTCTGATTGAGTACAAGGAATGCCCCAGTTGCCCTCCCCCACAACTCGAAAACAATTGCAAGCTTTTCTAGGGCTAAATGGGTATTGTAGAATCTGGATATCCAGTTATGGTCTAATTGCCCCGCCCTTATATGAAAGCTTGAAGGGAGGGGATGATTTAATCCCATTGATGTGGGAAACTCCTCAAAAGAAGGCAGAGGCTACACTAACACAAGCCTTAACTCAAGCACCCACCTTGAGGTTGCCAGACCCAGAAAAATCATTCCAAGTTTATGTCCATGAAAAGGAAGGAATAGCCTTGGGAGTGTTAACTCAAACATTGGGACCTGAGCCCTAGCCTGGAGCTTACTTATCCAAGAGGCTCGACCCAACTGCCCAAGGCTGACCTCCCTGCCTTCAAAATCTTGAAATTATTGCAGTTCTGATAGAAGATGCTTTAAAACTCTTTTGGGGGCAAACTAACTATTTTTACCAGACACCAAGCGAAACAACTCCGGAATGAGAGAGGCCATTTATGGATGTGAGATCAAAGGATCCTCAGATATCAAGAAGTACTGATGGAAAATCCAGACCTCACTATATCCCCTTGTGAGGTTCTTAACCCAGCTACCCTCCTGCCTACCCCTGAGGGCTCTCTCCCTTTCCACTCTTGCCTAGAAATCTTGGACCACTGGACAAAACCCCCAGATGGATTGTCAGATCCTCTGACCAATCTTGAGGAAATCTGGTACACTGATGGAAGCAGCTTTGTCTTGGATGGGAAAAAAAAGAGCCAGATACGCAGTAATCTCCAATTTTGGGACCATAGAGGCTAAAACATTTGGCACCAGGTTCTTCAGCCCAATTAGCTAAGCTCATAGCCCTGACTCGAGGTTTAGAGCTTAGAAAAGGAAAAAAAGAGTAGCCATTTACACTGACTCCAAGTATGCCTTTCTGTTGCTACATGCACATGCTTATGTTCGGAAAGAAAGAGGCCACTTGACCTCCTGAGGGTCTCAAATCAAATATGGTGATCAAATCCTTAGGCTCTTGGAGGCAGTCCATCTTCCTGCTGAGGTTTCAGTCTCCCATTGTAAAGGACACCAAAAAGGGAGCATGGAAGTGGCACAAGAGAACTAAGCAACCAATCAGGCAGCTAAGAGAGCAGCATTACAGAACAATGACCTAATAGTAGTTGCCACCTTAGTTCCACAGACTTATTGGCCCAAAAGTCCTTCATATACTGAAGGTCAGACTCTTAAAGCTAAGAGTGAGGGCTTTCAAGAAGATCATACGGAGTTTTTTTTAAAAGGAGGGACTCCTTTTCCTACCTGGGAACCTCCAATGGAAGTTGGTTAACTCCTTACATGTTGCTACTCATTTGGGGAGCTGCTGCTGCTGCTGCTAAGTCGCGTCAGTCGTGTCCGACTCTGTGCGACCCCATAGACGGCAGCCCACCAGGCTCCCCCGTCCCTGGGATTCTCCAGGCAAGAGTACTGGAGTGGGTTGCCATTTCCTTCTCCAGGGCATGAAAGTGAAAAGTGAAAGTGGAGTCGCTCAGTCGTGTCCGACTCAGTGACCCCATGGACTGCAGCCCGCCAGGCTCCTCCTTTCATGGGATTTTCCAGGCAAGAGTACTGGAGTGGGGTGCCATTGCCTTCTCCACATTTGGGGAGAAGACCTTCCAAAAATTACTAGAAAGGTCCTTCAGAGGGACAAGCCTCCAAACGACTATAAGGCAAGTGGTCTGCTCTTGTCCCACATGCCAATTAAACAATACCCAAGGAGCTCGAGGACTCCAGGTGGTCTGGCCCATCCAATGATGCTGGATCTACCCAGGAGAGGACTGGCAGATGGACTTCACCCATATGCCAGTTTCTCAAAGATATAAATACCTATTAGTCATGATAGATACATACACAGGATGAATTGAAGGCTTTCCCACCTGGACTGAGAAGGCTGAGGAGGTGAAAAAAAAAAAAAAACCTGTTCCATGAAATCATTCTGAGATTTGGTCTGCCCAGATCATTACAAAGTGACAATGGGACATCATTTACTTCTAAGGTCACTCAAGGGGCCTCTAAAGCGTTGGGCATTACTTATTATCTCCATTGTGCCTGGAGACCTCAGTTTTCAGAAAAAGTAGAATGAACCAACTGAATCTTAAAATCAGTGATAAAAAAGAACCCAGCAGACCTCCCTGGGATGGAAGGAGGCTTTACCAATAGCTCTCCTCTGCACCCGTATTGTCCCTAAAGAACAGGTTGGTCTTAGTCCTTATGAGATGCTATATGTGAGACTTTTTGTTTATGTCAATGGCCTCTCCCTAGATCCAGAGGCTCAGACCCTCTGGTCTTATACCATGGCCATTTTACAATTCCAACAGGATATACGCCTGTGGGGTGTCAACCAGGACCCAAAAGATTCTGAAGAGCCACCAGTATATGCTCCAGGGACTCAAGTCCTAATTAAAGTCTGGAAAGATGGGTCCCCAGAGGCTCAACCCCAGGCCACATGGAAGGATCCCTTCCCTGTAATACTTTCTACCCCCACAGCATTCAAGGTACCAAGACATGACTCCCCGATTCACTGCTCATGAGTCAAGCTATGGAAGAAAACAGAAGAGGACACTCAATACACCTGTGAGCCCTTGGGAGATCTCAGATACCTATTCAGGACTACAAATTAGTGACATTCTAATGAACACTCACAAAATTAAGTTTCTGGGGATAAGATTTCTCAGGATGGCTCTAAAGAGGCAACACAGCTTGGCAGGGGTTGTACTCCAAAATAGACAGGAGACAGATCTCCTGATCCCTGAACAAGGAGGAACGTGAGCTATCTTGAATGAGATGTGTTGTTACTGGATAAACACCTCCAGTTAAGTTAAAGAAAGTCTCACAGTCCTCAGGAAAAACACTCAGATTCAATGGGATCTCAAAGAACAATGTGAAGAGTCCTCAGGGTGGCTACAATTCCTTTTGGGGGATCCTTCTCCTGGTGATGGGGAATTTGGAGTTGGCTAATGCCCCTACTAATCCCTGTTATCACCATATTGATGCTGCTGTGATTGCTCCATGTATTATCAATTGTATAACCCATTTTGTCTCTGCCCAGGTCAACAAGCTACAACATGCAGTGCCAATTGAACAAGGATATATAAAACTACACCTGACCATGGAAAATATCACTCACCCTTAGATGGACACGATTATAAGGACTCTGAGGCTTGAGACTAGCAAAAAGGGGGAGGCCTGATGCCCCTTTCCATCCCAGCTCAGCAGGAAATAGCCAGAGAGAACTTGACACCCCTACTTCCAAAGAATTGGGCCTCCCATCTTTTGAGGGGGGAACGTTAGGTAGTTAGAATAGGAGTCCAAAATAGTGGTGGCTAAAAGACAAAGAAAAGAAAAAGCCTACAAAAACAAAACAAAAGAAAATCCAACGACTACAGTGAGAGCCTCAGGTGAAACAAACAGCTCTCCTGGCTAGCCCAATTTAAATAGGATAGGCTCAGGGGGAGGGGAAAAAAGAAACATAAAAAGAGGAGCCAAAATTGAGCCCCTCTCTTCTTTTGGGTCGGCCTGCCCTCACACTTCAGGGATGTATTTTCCTTTGCTTGTAAATAAAACTGAGCTGTAACTGAGGTGTAACACTGGTCCATTGTTTCAATTTTTTTTGCTGCAGCAAGACAGAACCAAGGAAATTACACACTACCCCGACAAAATCATAAGACCAACTCAAATCCAAGGAGTAAGTAAATAGACTTCACCTTGTGAGTGGAAAAGTTGAAGAGTTCCATTTTATAGGGTGTTAAAACACAAAGATGTAAAAAATTGCAGCCGTTTTTAAACAATCAAACATAGGTTAAAGAAAATACCTGTTGACAAGGAGATAAAATGCATGAAAGGATATTTATGGATGATACTCTCAGAGTAAGATGGAAAGATAACTTAATCCTAGAAATTAAAACTGGTCTCAATCATTCATTTTGACATTCGTCTATCATCTGCTCATTGAGTGCTTTCTATATGTCAAATCTTATATAACTCAGATCTAGAGCTACAAAGAAGACACATTCTGCTTGAATACCTCACAGTCTAGTGAAAATTATATGATGGTTGATACAAATTGCTTTAGCAATAGAGAATAAGTGGAAATTAATATACATTGAGCAGAAAAAAAACAGAAAACTAATTTTTATTACTACCTATTGTATTTTAAGCTGATAAGTTACACTGTCTCAATTAATACTCATATTACTCCTATGAAGTAAGCATTATTGCATTTGTATTTTACCATCCTCTTATGAGAACAGTCTTAGTTAAAATACAAGTCTGTTGGATTCCAAATATCATATAGTTTCAAGCACACAAATGGAGGGGGATCAGTCACCGAAGAAACTCATAATCTGTGTGCTGAAAGAAGACGGAGATGATGAAATAAGCTTCAAAAAACTTTCAAAGTGGCAAGAGAGTAAAATAATATATATTTTACAAATCTTTAAAACAGCCAAAGCTAATAGTGAAGGAACAAGAACTGTGAGTGAAAATTTGAGAGATATGGGAAATATTTGGCACAGCAAGAATAGAGAGAAGGTAAGAGACATAAGAAATATATAAAAATATGCTAAGCAAGAAGGAATGCTGGGATACACAACCTTAACTTTTAAGTGGATCCACTCAGCATGTCTTTGGGAATTACTCTCGTGATGTCCAACACCCAAGAATTTAAAACCAGTTTAACCAATGGTGGTGAGTTTTCAGTGTTGGATCTTGGCTTGTTGGATGTGGCAAGAGTTGTATTTGGTTCCAGCAAAAACATCGTAATCTTAATTGACAACAGAAGTTCATATTGGATAGTCAATTAAAATGCATATAATCGCTCACTATTGCTTGATGTCACTCTTCATCTGAGGGATATACATCACTGCTTTTACCAGCACTAAGGGGTGGTGGTTTAGTCACTAGTCATGTCCAACTCTTTGCGACCCCGTGGACTATAGCCCACAAGACTCCTCCGTCCATGGGATTTCTCAGGCAAGAATACTGGAGTGGGTCACCATGCCCTTCTCCAGGGGATCTTCCTGACCCAGGGATTGAATCCATGCCTCCTGCTTTGCAGGCATTGGCCAGCAGATTCTTTACCACGGAGCCACCAGGAAGGCCGCATGTTACCCTCTCTCCCTATTCTTGCTGTGCCAAATATTTCCCATATCTCTCAAATTTTCACTCACATTTCTTGTTCTTTCACTATTAGCAGATGGCTTTGACTGTTTTAAAGATTTGCGAAATATATATTATTTTACTCTCTTGACACTTTGAAAGTTCTTTGAAGCCCCTTCACAGGGAGGGGAGGGTATATAAACCATGGCTACATGAATGATTTTGCATGTGACTTACTTTGGCCAAAGAAATTGAAGTTTACAAATTCTCAGCATGAGCTTTTTACGAACTATTGTGAGGTTCTACCACAGCGTTATTTTTTCTATACCCTGAAAACTTTGTTTTACAGATAAAGGTTTCTCCTTTGGCTTGGACCCTAAAATGAAGGAGACGTTTTGAGAAGAATTTTAGCCAACTCAGAAAACAATAGATAATGTGAAAAAGTAATAAACATTTGTCTTTCTGATCCACTCATTTGTGAACAACTCATTTGTTAGTGAAGATAGAATACAATTGTTAGTAAATCAAGAAAAAGCAGAATTAGATACATAGATTTTAAGTATATAGAGACTAAGGGGACAAAAATAACTGTAAAGGTAAATAGTAAATTCTGTAAATGTGAATGGTTGAGAGAGGCTGAAGGCAAAGAATTAAAATTAGAAAAGTATCAAGATGAAAAAGTCCCTTTAATGTTTATTTATATAGTCATTCATTTGTTTTTTTTTAATTGGATAATAATTGCTTTACAAACTTGTGTGGGTCACAACACTCAGACCATTGTTAAAATGGGACAGTTAGCATTGTATAAAATTGATGTCAATCAAAAGAATGCCTTAGAATTTGAGGCATTGTGTTGTAAGGCTTCAAATTTTGAGATCAATTTCCTGGCTTCCTGAAAATTAAAGCAGAAAGTTTTTATATTTTTTTTTCTTTTTTAAAATTAATTTTTTTAACTGAAGGATAATTTCTTTACAGTTGTTACATTTTTTTAACAAAAGGCTGTCAGTAGAGTTTTTTAGAGTTTCATTTTAATAGAGTTTTATTTCTATGCAATGAAGAATTGACAGACCGCTATTCTTGTCTCTCTTCCTGGCACACAGTATTACATACAGTTTTGAAGCAATGATAATGCTTGCAACAGCTTTTTGGGGGGATGTTACATTGATCTCTTAAATTATAAACAGTACAAAATGTAAAATTTGTGAAAACTAATACAATTTTTCCTTAAAGAATATTAGACTGGAGTTTCTCATATTGTGTTTTAGGAAGACTTGGAGTGTTCATTGATGTTTACAATTTTAATATTTCTGAAGGCTGTTACAGTGGCCTGGATATGTGCTGAATGCCAAACTTTTAATCTTTTTTAAACAAAGAAATATTTAAAATAAATTCTATTGCAATACACACACACACACACACACACAAAGTTGTCTTGGTTTCTACCATACAACAATGTGAATAAGCCATAAGTAAATATATATATATATATATATATATATATATATATATGTACACACACACATATATATAGATATATATCTATATATATAGACATATATATCTATGTAGATCTATCTATATATATATATATATATATCCCCTCCCTTATTGAACCTCCCTCCCTTCCCACACCTTGATACAAATCACCAAGTTGAGCTCAGAGTGTTATACAACAACTTCCCACTATCTATCAGTTTTACATGTCTTAATGTATACTTTGCAATGCTACTCTCTCAACTCGGCCCACCCTCTCCTTCCCCGACTGTGTCCACAGGTCTGTTCTCTATGTTAATGTCTCTGTTCCTTCCCTGCAAATAGGTTCATCAGTGCCATTTTTCTAGATTGTATATATATGCATTAATATTTTTTTCTCTTTCAGACTTACTTCATTCTGGATAACATGCTCTATGTTCATTCACCTCACTAGAATTAACTCAAATTTATTCATTTTTATGGCTGAGTAATATTCCATTGTATATATATACCACTGTTTCTTTATCCATTCATCTGTTGATGGACATTTAGGTTGCATCCATGTCTTACCTGTTGTAAATACTGCTTCAGTGAACACTGGGGTTTATGCGTCTTTTTGAATTTTATGGTTTTCTCAGGTTATATGCCCACTTGTGGGATTGCTGGGTCATATGGTAGTTTTATCCATAGTTTTTTTTTTTTTTTTTTTTTTTTAAGGAATCTCCATACTCTTCTCCATAGTGGCTGTATCAACTTACATTCCCATCAACAGTGTTAGAGGGTTTCCTTTTCTCCACATTCTCTCCAGCATTTTTCATTTATAGATATTTTTGATGATGGCAATTCTGACCAGAGTGACGTGATGACTCATTGTAGTTTTGATTTGCATTTCTCTAATACTGAGTGACGTTGAGCATTTTTTCATCTGTTTGTTGGCCATCAGTATGTCTTCTTTGGAGAAATCTCTGTTTAAGTCATCTGCCTATTTTTTTGATTGGGTCATTTCTTTTTCTGTTATTGAGCTGCATGAGCTGCTTGTATACTTTAAAGGTTAATTATTTGTCAGTTACTTCATTTTCAATCTTTTTTTTTTCCCATTCTGAAAGTTGTCTTTTCATTTTGTTTATGGTTTCATTTGCTGTGCAAAAGCTTTTACATTTAATTAGGTCCCAATTTTCTAGTTTTGTTTTTATTCCCATTGCTCTAAGATGTGGGTTATAGAGGACCTTGCTGAAATTTATGCCATGTCATGTTCTGCCTGTGTTTTCCTCCAAGAGTTTTATATTAATAGCTTCTGCACTTACATTTAGGTCTTTAATCCATTTTGAGTTTATTTTATGTAGCTGTTAGGGAGTGTTCTAATTTTATTCTTTTATATGTAGGTGTCCAGTTTTCCCAGCACCACTTTACCAGCATCTGTATTCTTCAGACTGTTTTTTCTCCATTGTATATCACTGCCTTCTTTGTCAAAGATCAGGTGGCCACAGCTGTGTTGGTTTATTGCTAGGCTTTCTATCTTGTTCCATTTGTCTATATTTCTATTGTTGTGCCAACACCATACTGTCTTGTTGACTGTAACTTTGTAGTATAGGCTGAATTAAGGAAGGTTGATTCCTCTAACTCCGTTTTTCCTTCTCAAGATAAATTTGGCTAGTCAGATTCTTTCGTGTTTCCATACAAATTGTGAAATATTTTGTTCTAGTTCTGTGGAAAAATGCCATTGATAATTTGATAGAGAGTGCACTAAATCTATAGATTGCTTCGGGTAGTGTAGTCATTTTCACAATATTAATTCTTCCAACCCAATAACATGATATATCTCTCTGTCTGTTTGTGTTGTCTTTGATTTCTTTCATGAGGGTCTTAAAGGTTTCTGTTTATGGTCTTTAGTCTGTTTCAGTAGGTTTATTCCTAGGGGAAAAACGCCAAGCTAGTAGAGGAAATAATCATAAATATCAGAGCAGAAATAAATGAAAATGAAAGCAAGGAAACAATAGGAAAGATCATAAAACTAAAAGTTGATTCTGAAGATAAACAAAATTGACAAACCATTAGCCAGACTTATCGAGAGCAAAAGGGAGAAGACTCAAATCAACAAAATTATAAATGAAATAGGAGAGGTTATGACAGACAATGTAGAAATACAAAGGATCATAAAAGACTGCAGCTGCTGCTGCTGCTAAGTCACTTCAGTCGTTTCCGACTCTGTGCGACCCCATAGATGGCAGCCCACCAGGTTCCCCCGTCCCTGGGATTCTCCAGGCAAGAGTACTGGAGTGGGTTGCCATTGCCTTCTCTGAAAAGACTGCTATGAGCACTTATATGCCAATAAAATGAACAACCTGTAAGAAATGCAAAAATTCTTACAAAAGACTGAATCAGGAAGAAATAGAAACTATGAACAGACTTATTACAAGCACTGAAATTGAAATTGTGAACAAAAATGCCTCCTTTGTCAAAGATACCCACAAGTGTGTTGATTTATTTCTGGGCTTTCTATCTTGCTCCATTGGTCTATATTTCTGTTTTTGTTCCAGTATCATACTGTTTTGATAACTGTATTGCTGTAGTATAGTCTGAAGTCAGGAAGGTTGATTCCTCTAGCTCCTTTTTTGTTTGTTTGTTTTCATTATTGCTTTGATAATTCAGAGTCTTTTGTGTTTTGAAACAAATTGTTATTATTATTATTATTATTTTGTTCTAGTTCTGTGAAAAATGCCATTGGTAATTTGATAGAGAATGCATTGAATTTGCAGATTGTTTTGGATATTATATCAATTTTCTTAATATTGAGTTTTCCACTCCAAGAACATTATATATATATATATATATATATATATATATATCTGCATCTGTGAGTCTTTGATTTTTTTTAATCAATGCCATATAAATGTGGCTCTGAATACATAGCTTTTGTATTCTAATGTAGGTTTATTCCTAGGTATTTGATTCTTTTTATTACAATGGTGATTGGGCATGTTTCCTTAATTTCTCCTTCTGATTTTTTGTTATTAGTCTATAGTAATGCAAGAGATTTCTGTATATTAATTTTCTGTGTTGAGACTTACTAAATTCATTAATTAGCTCTAGTATTTTTCTGGTGGCATCTTTAGGGTTTTCTATGTACAATATCATGTCATCTCCAATCAGTAACAGTTTTCCTTCTTGTTTTCCAATCTGGATTGCTTTTGTTTCGTTTTCTCTCTAATTGTTGTGACTAGGACTTCCAAAACTATGTTAAATGGTATTGGCAAGAGTGGGTACCCTTGTTTTGTTCCTGATCTTAGAAGAAATGCTTTCAACTTTTTACCATTTAGAATTATGTTCACTGTGGGTTTGTCATATATGAACCTGTATTATGTTGAGATGGTTTTCCCCTATGCCGACTTTCTGGACTTTATTTTTTTTTTATCATAAATGGGTGTTAAAGTTTGTCCAAAACTACTTCTGCATCTATTTAGATTATCATATGGTCTTGTTAATATGATGTATCACATTGATTGATTGGCATATATTGAAGAAACCTTGCATCCATGGGATAAACCCCACTTGTTCGTGGTGTATGATCTTTTTAATGAGCTGTTGGATTCTGTTTGTTAATATTTTGTTAAGGATTTTTGCACCTTTTTCATCAGTGATATTAGCCTATACTTTCTTTTGGTGATATTTTTGCCTGATTTTGGTATCATAGAATTAATTTGGGAGTTTTCATTCCTCTGCAGATTTTTGGAAGAGTTTGAGAAGAATGGGTTTTAGCTCTTCTCCAAACATTTGAAATCACCTGTGAAGCCATCTGTCCCAGAATTATTTTTGTTGGAAGATGTTTAATCACAGTTTCAATTTCAGTGCTTGTGATCATTCTGTTCATATTTTAGATTTATTCTTGGTTCAGTCTTGAAAGGTTGTACTTTCTAATTGTTCATTTCTTCCAAGTTGTTCATTTTATTGGCATGTAGCTGCTTGTAGTTGGCTTCCTTGATGGCTCATAAGGTAAAGAATCTTCCTGCAATGAAGGAGACCTGGATTCGATTCTGGGGTCCTGAAGATCCCCTGGAGAAGGGAATGGCAACCCACTTCACTATTCTTCCCTGGAGAATTCCACTGTAGTCTTGCGGGCTACAGTCCATGGGGTCACAGAGTTGGACACGACTGAGCAACTAACACTTTCACTTTCATCAGCTGCTTGTAGCAGCCTTGCATGATCTTTAGTATTTCTTGGAGTCAGTTGTAACTTCTCCCTTTTTGTTTCTAATTTTATTGATGTGAGTCTTCTCCTTTTTTTTCTTAATGAATCTGGCTAATAGTTTATCTATTTATCCTAGTTTATCTATTTATCCTCTCAAAGAACCAGCTTTTGGTTTCATTGGTTTTTGCTATTAATTTCATGCTTTTCATTTATTTATTTCCACTTTGATCTTTACAATTTCTTCTATTTTACTAAATATGGTTTGTTTGTTGTTGTTATTGTTCTTATTCTTTTTCTAATAGCTTTCTATTTCTCTGTCAAATCTCAATGATATCCTTACTGGGTAGAGTAATCTTGATTATTGGTTTTTCACTTTCATTACTTTAAATATATCCTGCCATTCCCTTCTGGCTGTAAAATATGTGCTGAAAGATCAGGTATTAAGCTTATGGTGATCCCCTTGTATGTTTGTTTGTTTTTCCCGTGCTGATTTTAATATTTTTTCTTTGTGTTTATATTTTGTTATTTTGACTAATGTGTGCCTCTTCATGTTTCCCCTTGGGTTTGTCCTGTATTGGACTGTCTACATTTACTGGACTTGATTATTTCCTTTTGCATGTTAGGGAATTTTTTGACTACAATCTCTTTAAATATTTTCTCAGACTCTTTCTCTTTCCCTTCTTCTAGGATCAGTATAAGCCAAATGTTGCCTTTAATGTCTCAATAGTATCTGATACTATCTTCTATCTTTTTTTTTCATTCTTTTTTTCTTTATTCTGCTTCTCAGCAGTTGTTTCCATCATTGTATCTTCCAGCTCATTTATTGGTTCTTCTGCTTCAAATATTCTCCTGTTGATTCTTTTTTAGTGTATCTTTAATTTCAATTATTGTGTTGTTCACCACTGCTCTTTAGTTCTTTTTGGTCTTTGTTAAATGTTTCTTGTATTTTCTCCATTCTGTTTCTGAGATTTTGGATCAACTTTACTATCAATACTTTGAATTTTTATTCAAGTAGAATGCATATTTCCTCTTTTTTTATTTGGTTTTGTGGGGTTTTAACTTGCTGCTTCATCTGCATGATATTTCTGTTTTTTCATTTTGTCTGTGTTTGAAGTCTCCTTTCTCCTGGCTGTGGTATCGTAGTTCACATTCTTCTAGTATCTGCTCCCAGTGGATGAGGTTGGTCTAGTGGCTTGTGTAGGCTTCATGGTGGTGGTGGTGGTGGGGGGGGGGCTGATTCCTTTGCTCTGGTTGGGCAAGCTGGGTTTTTTCCCTCTGATGTACAGAGCCATGTGAGGTGGTGTGTTTTGGAGTGCCTGTGGGCTTAGTATTACTTTAGGCTTCTTGTCTGCTGATGGTTGGGTTGGCATTCCTATCTTCCTTGTTTGTCATGAGGCATCCAGTGCTGGATGGATCTGAGTTTGGATTCAAACGAAGGCCTTCATGAGAGCCCTCACTGAGTAATAATATTCCCTGGGGCCAGGAATTATTTGGCTATCCAGTGTCCTGGACTTGGTGCTCCCATCCCAGAGGCTCAGACCTGACAATCAATCAAGGAACTAAGACCCCAAAAGCCAATCATCATGGTAATAAAAAGGATTAAAGAAAAGCATACAAAAACTAAGACAAATGGTAAAAGCAAAATCAAGCAAACAGAAATAAGAACAAAGGAAGACAGACACACATACACACACACACACACACACACCAAACAGAAACAGAACCAAAGGGGTGTGGGGGGGAAACGAGAACAACCAGAGAAACAAACAAAAATCCAAAACCGAGATCAAACAATTAAAAACAAAACTAATATAAAAAAGCCAAAACAAAAAATAAAACTAAAACAGGATGCCAACTGAAGAATAAAGCACAGTAAACACAACAAATAAAAATCATTTAAAAAAAAACACAGAACAACAGAAAAGCAAAGTAAAATAGATTTTTTTAATTAAAAATATGATAAAAAGTTCCAAAAGTCTACAAAAAATTTAAATAATAATAATAAAAAGCAACCACAACAGCAAAGATTAAAAAAACAACAACACAGAACCAAAAACAGAATGAAACAAAACATAAAAATAATAAATAGCAAATGTCTTCCTGGGGTCTCAGCTGTCAGGGTCCTTACCACTTGCATGAGCCATAGCCCACCTCTACCTCCCCAGCAAGCCCTCCAATGCCTCCAGGCTGGTCCCTGGACCTTCTGTGAGCCCTGTATGGGCAATTCTGGCTCTAATCTGACCATACTCCCACATGTATTTGCCCCAAAAGTCCGCAGCTGTCCAAGCTAGATTGTTTTCATTTGTGGGAACACACATTGTCCTTTCATATATTCCATAGACACAAGGTCTACCTAGGTCAGTCAGTTTAGTTGCTGAGTCATGTCTGACTTGTTGCGACCCCATGGACTGCAGCACATCAGGCTTCCCTGTCCATCTCCAATTCCTAGAGTTTGCTCAAACTCATGTCCATTGTGTCGGTGATGCCATCTAACCATCTCGTTCTCTGTCATCCCCTTCTCCTCCTGCCTTCAATCTTTCCCAGCATCAGGGTCTTTTCTAAGGAGTCAGTTCTTCACATCAGGTGGCCAAAGTACTGGAGCTTCAGCTTCAGCATCAGTCCTTCCAATGGATATTCACAACTGATTTATTTTAGGATGGACTGGTTTGATCTCCTTGCAGTCCAAGGGACTCTTGAGTCTTGTCCAACACCATGGTTCAAAAGCATCAGTTCTTTGGCACTCAGCTTTCTTTATAGTCCAGCTCTCACATCCATACATGACTACTGGAAAAAACCATAGCTTTGACTAGGCGGACTTTGTTGGCAAAGTAATGTCTCTGCTTTTTAATATGCTGTATAGGTTGGTCATAACTTTTCTTCCAAGGAGCAAGCATCTTTTAATTTCATGGCTGCAGTCACCATATGCAGTGATTTTGAAGCCCCCCAAAATAAAATCTGACACTGTTTCCATTGTTTCCCCATCTATTTGCCATTGATCATTGGACTTTAATTTGCAGCTTGTGCACCTGATGGAAATATTTTTAATCTTCTTCTTTAGTCACCCCTTCTCTGGGGCTCAGTTGTGGTTTTATCACCATCTGTGTGTTGGGGGGCAGCATCCACAGAAGTCTGCTCCCCAGGCTGCCCTGGAGGACTTGACTCTGCTTCAGTGCAGATAGGGCTTGGAGGTGGCATGACTGCTTGGACTGTGGGAGCTTTGGTACAGCCAGGTGCTCATGGAAACTGATGGCAAAACGAGCAAGAGATATGACCCTATTAGTAGGTTTTTCTAGCCTCCAGCAGCCAATGCACAAGGGGAAGCTCTGGCCAGGCCTTTTCTTGCACCTTTCCACAGACATGAGAGGGGCAGCTCTGGCCAGGTCTTCTCTATTGCTTGGAAGCAGGCACTGCCATATAGGAAAAGAGAAGCTACAATGGTTACTCTATCCCCTATGTGTAACTCAGTAGTAACACCCTGTTTCCATGGCAGTTCAGTTTTCCTCCAAAGGCATTCTCTGTTTCAGGCTTCCTCCCTCCTGTTCCCTGTTGCTGTCTCCTTGAAGACAATAGCTGCCGGAGTCCAGCTCTGACAGCCAGGGAAACACTGAAGGGATGAACGGGGTCAGCAAATGATACAGTCTCTCGCTCAAGGCACTGAACTGCATGTTTATTTTAAGCATCAGGTTTTCTTTTATATTTTTACAAAAGCATTAGGTCAGAGGTATGACATCTTCAGTTTCCCCTCACCCAGATTTACTGTCTCCATAAATCATTGTTGTCCTTCAGAGTTCCCTCTTAAGTGTCCTTGTGATTACATTGTAACTCATGTTTGTCTCTGGGCTGCATACCACATTCCTCAGTTTATTTCTTATCTTTCTAAATCCTGCTTGAGCTCATTAACTCCTAAAAAGACTTCTTTAGCTATTAGTATATCTAAAATTCCTAGTTTCTATAAGCTATAGTAAAATATGCCAACACTACAACATACCTTAAACTTTTAGCTTCTAACTACTCTTAATTATTCCTCAACCCTAAACTCAGCAAACTTCTTTTGCCATAAACATTTCCCTTACAAGCAGGTTTCAAATAGCAATGTTTCCCATGGCCTCAAGCTGCGGTCTATGTGCTCATCCTGGGACATTCTTTGTAAAGGTCCTTGAGCAAATGTAACTTTATAGATTGTTTCCTGGGCAGCTGCAGAAGGCTTTGTGCTTTCTCATGCAAGAACAATAAGCACCTTAACATACTTTCCAGCCAACTCAACCGAAGGAAGGAAAGGACAAGTCAGAATCACAAGACCTAGCTCCTTCATCCCGGGACCGTGCCTGCGGGATGAGGAGAGGGGGTTGGGGCTGTGCCTCCATTTTGTCAGTAATGCCTAACGCGGCTCCCGACATCTCCCCCTTTCTTATTTTTTAGAGCATAAGTGTGAAACTCAGTAGATAAAGCAGAAATACTTCGGTTGAGTATTTTGAAAAGGCATGGGGCTAATAGGCAAATCAGAACCAACAGGCATAAGCACATGGCTGCATTAATCATTATTGTAAAAAAAAGATCCATGGGAAAGATATCCCTCGATTTTTAAAAAGGGAATTAGAAAGCCATTGAGAGGAAAAGTCAGACTCTGCCTGCTTTATATTCTGAATATCCTGATGTAACTTAGAAATATCAATACTAAAATCTGAGTGATTCCAAACCCCTAAAATATGATTTTTAATGCATTCCCGAGAATGCACAGAATCATTCACTTGTAGAGGAGTAACACACATCCATTTAAATTCAGCATGGCACCTTAAAGACAACTTAATTTTTAAATTTTAACTTCTTGCCCTACAAGCAGGACTGCTTCTTCTAAAGCATTGACCTTATTTTCTATCTTCTTATCTATAATTTCCTGTGTAGTAAGAGCTATGGAGACATTTTTGGACAGGTGATCGACAAACAAGGCAGTATGCACTTCTTTTGACAGGGCAACAGCAGAAACCGTGACTGAAGCAATTATGGCAATCAAGGTAGTTATTCCCACAATCAGAGCTACAATGAATCTTTTAGGTCGAGAAATTAAGCCATTAAATTCATACAAAACGTTCAATGCATAATCATCAAACCATTGCCTCTCTAATTTTACAGGAACCATCAAATATGGTGGTTCCTTTACAATTGTCACAGCCTTATAATTACTATAATCATTTCCATCAACACAATTTGATACAAGACAATTCACACATTCAACATTATAAACAGTTTCTCCTTTAAAAACTCCCAAATCATTCCGATTTTTGGCCAACAGAAAGGCATAGGGAGAATGTACACAGGCCCATACAATATATCTTTGTTCATTTAAAGGTCCATGTAAAACCACAGGTGCCATAGCAGCCAATGCTCTCCATAATTCAGGTTGTATGGGACCTGTTTCATTGAAACTCACTAAAGGAGGAACCCATCCATTAACATGCCACCTAGTAATTGCTAAATGATAAGGGATAAATGAATTATTCCATACGGATCTATAATGTTCTTCAAAAATCAAATTCAACCATTGATCCGAAAGATAGGGGCACCCCCATTCAATCAGAGAATGTCTGGTGGCAACAATGGGAATAAATAACTTTAGGACATACATGCATTCTTTCTAATGAGGAAAGCCAGAATTTCTGCTTATACTTTCCCAGGCTTGTAGTCTTTGTTCATCAGAATCTGGGGGGGGGGGGGGTGGAGTGCACATCTCGGAAAGCCCTTTAAATGAGGGGTTGCCTGTTTTATGGCATCATATTGTCTTTCTTGTGCCCCTGTTATCAGCAGCTGTAAGGACCAAAAGTCTCTCTTGCCATTGCTTCTCGGAGAATCAGTAAGCATGCCTTTCAAGGAAGTTCTAACATATCCACTCAAAACCAGAGCTGATCCTAGTAAGGAGGAAGGTATGACAAAGCAAATAGGTGGATAAACGGACACGCCTGAAAAATTGAAGGGAGCGCTGACCACTGTTTTAACATTATTAGGATAGATGGAAGCCCCACCCAAAAGATGAGTATCATTAAAAAAACACGAATGGGCTCATTTATCCAATCTACAGGCTGGAAAGAAGGTGGATTAGGCACATAGGCCCAATGAACTTTTTCTGCGCTAGAGGGCCCCAGCTGACAAGCCGACACAGCAAGCATGGCCACAAACATTACCATAGGAGTGGCCTCATGTCTCCCCCTTTCTATTAATTTTTCAGCCTGCTGAGCGAGGTGTTTCAGCTGGCCCCATGTTGGCACCGTGCTGGAGGTAGTTGCTTGAGTGTGATGACGGCGACGAGGTGGAGCAGAATATGGTTGGAGTCGACCAGCATGTCTCTCTTGGAGCGCCAGGTGCCTGAAGCGATGTACTAGCAGTGAAGCCTCAGATGAAGGGTCACCCGCCCTTCGACTTCTCTTTGGTTCCCTCAGGTCTGGACTCAACGAGCTTCTGATCTCCCCATTATCCCTCAGTCCTGGACTCCAGGACTCCAGGGATCTCAGCGACCTCAGTGGTCTCTGTGGTCTTGGAGATCTCATGGGGCTGGACATGTCAAATCAGTCTGTCAGGAATCCAAACAGGAGAAGTGGAATCTTGTGGAAACACACGAGCACACCCTCTCCTGCAAGTTAACAGCACATCTGTCCCTTTCCACTCTCCAGTAAAGAGGTCTTTCCACTTGACCAGGGGCTGAGTCACAGCCCCTTCAGGAATCTAGTGTCTCATCATTGCAGTCTGCCCCTGTGTGTCTACGTTTAAATGATTAACTACAAACAAAGCATGATGTAGAACATGCTGTGGAGAGGAATACCTAAATTTTACTTGTCTTTATTTAGCTATCTGATTTTTTAAAGTCTGGTGTGCCCTTTCCACTATGGCTTGGCCTTGGGGATTATAAGGTATTTCTGTTGAATACAGTATAGAAAATTGTTGACAACATTTTTTAAAGGCAGCAGAAGTATAAGCTGGGGCATTATCTGTTTTTACCTGTTCAGGAAATCTTATTTGGGCAAAGCATTGAAACAAGTGCTGAATTACATCTTTTGCTGCTTCACCTGATCTAGCAGAAGCTATCATAACCTGAGAAAAGGTATCTACAGTAACATGCACAAAGGACAGTTTTTTAAAGACCGGGGTATGAGTTACGTCCATTTGCCAGAGAGCATTAGGCCTAAGGCCTCGGGGATTTACTCCTAATGATAGAGATGGATTAGATGTCAGGCAGTTTGGACATAACTTAACTATTTGTCTAGCTGCCTCCCTAGGGATATGAAATTCATACCTTAAACCAGCTGCATTTTGATGGTGAATTTTGTGAGAATTTTTAGCCTTGTCAATCTTTTCATGTAAGTTTAAGGCAATTACTTTAGTTAATGCATCTGCTAAAGCATTTCCCTCATGTAAAGGGCCGGGCAAGCTGGAATGGGCTCTAATATGTCCCACAAACTATTTTTTATCTCTATGCTTAATCTCTTTTTGTAAATTAAATAACAAGGAGAAGATAGTAGTCTTATTTTCTGGAATATTAGCAGTCTCAATATGAGGGAACAACCCTACAATATATCGGGAGTCAGTCAAAAGATTGAAGGCATGATCTTTTAAATGTTGAAAAGCCCAAATAACTGCTCTTAACTCAGCTCTTTGGGCAGATGTCTCTACAGTTACCTGAACATGGGATTTTTCATTAATAATTTTGACTGCTGTGCCATTAGAGGAACCATCTGTGAAAACTAGAATTGCCCCTTCTAAAGGTTGAATAGAATTTTTTTTCAGGAAAATCAAAGGATGTGTTTTTAAAAAATGCAAAAGGGGGCTTGAGGGTAAATGAAACAAAATTTGTCCCCTGAAATCTATCAGGGCATCTTGCCAATTATCACTATTTTGTAAAAGAAATTGCAGTTGATCATTATTGAATGGAATCACTATATTTGTTACCTCTTCTCAAAAAGCTCCACACTCACTTCTTTTTTTACTTTTTATAATTAATTGTGCCACCAAGCTGGGATAAGATAAAACTATTTTTCTTGGGGTCACTGGTAGATGGAGCTATTCTAATGGGCCTTCTTGTCACAAGCATCCTGTAAGTGTATGTTCTGTGGCGAGAATAATTAAATCTCATCTTCTGTTAATATTAATTTTAATTAACTGATCATTCAAAGCCTTATCCACTTTAACAAGAGCCGACTCTGCCTCACTAGTTAATTTTCTCTTAGAACTGGGATTAGGATCGCCCCTTAAGCAATCAAATAAAGGCTTTAAATCTACAGTAGTCAGTCTTAAATGTGGGCATATCCAATTAATATCCCCTAATAATTTTTGGAAATCATTTAAAGTTAGTAAACGATCTCTTTGCAGCTGCAAAGGAGCACGACTCATAGTATGGGTGTTTAACACCCTTCCTAAATAAGAAAAAGGAGGATTTACTTGTATCTTATCTGGAGCTATTTTCAAACCCCAGTTTTCCAAGGCCTCAATCAATTCAGACAAGATTTGTTGCAATAAGGCTCTATCTTTATGGGCAGCCAAAATATCATCCATATAGTGTATCAAATATAGATCTTTATACTTCCCTCTAACATTTTGCATAGCTTGATCCACAGATTTTTGACGCAAGGTGGGGCTATTTTTCATTCCTTGAGGCAAAACCTTCCACTGAAACCTTCTATAGGGCTGTTTAAAATTAACTGAAGGAAGACTGAAGGCAAATCTGTTACAATCTTGAACAGCCAGGGGGATGGTAAAGAAACAATCTTGTAGATCTATGACTATTACATTATATTGAAAAAGTACAGCTACTGGGGAAGGGAGACCCGGCTGAAGGGCCCCCATGTCTTCCATAGATGCATTTATAGCTCTCAAATCTTGTAACAATCTCCACTTTTTAAATTTTTTTTAATGACAAAAATGGGAGTATTCCAGGGGCTATTAGAAGGCTCTATATGGCCGGCTGCCAGTTGCTCCATAAATAAGTCTTCAGCTGCCTGCAGCTTTTCAGCTGTTAAGGGCCATTGCTCCACCCATACTGGATCATCAGATTTCCAGGTAATAGGGTCGGCTGCAAGAGCAGCGGCCTCTAGGATAAATTTGAGTATCCTACACCTTTTTTATTCTTGTTAGGAACCGTTTTTAATGGAGAAACAATTCCCTGCTGATCTTTACCAAGCCCCTTGTCAGGATTATACCTCATTAGCAACATTTGGTTAGTAACCTTTTTATCTGGGCTATATAAAATATTTCCATCTGAGATAATATATCTCTCCCCCATAAAGAAAAAGGCAGTGAAGGGATCACATATGGGCAAAAGGTGCCTTGTGCCCCCTTCTCATTTGACCATGTCAAAATTTGTGCGCTCTTAGCAACCAAGGGCACTGACCCTATTCCTACCAAGCTGGCATTGGTCAGACGTGTTGGCCAGGACTAGGGCCAATCTTTTCCAGCAATGCAAGAGACATCTGCTCCAGTGTCTAACAGCCCTGACATTTTATTTTCTTGAATTAAAAGATCTTTCAAAGGCCTCGAAGCTGTAATTTCCTGCACCCAAAAGGCTAGATCACTAGATCCAAATCCTCTGGGGCCCCTAGCTTGAGAAGTCAAGGTTTTTCTTGTCTGATAATAAGGTAAAAGCAGAAGCTGTGCTATTTTTTGACCTTTATTAATTTACACAGTTTTGGCAGGCGGAGAGACCAAATCTTTAATTTCTCCAGTATAATCAGAATCTACTACCCCAGGCACCACTGAAATTTCTTGAAGGGAAAGCGAGCTACGCCCCAGCACAAGTCTTACAATGCCCTCAGGCAGGGGGCCAACCAATCCCGTTGGAATCGGAGTAACCGGTACATCAGGGGTTAATATTGTTGTGGCGGTGGAACTGAGGTCCAGTCTTGTGCTACCTGGGGTTGCTCTGAGGAGTTCTGAGACAGAACAAAGGGAATAAAGGGATTTGACGCATCTGCCCCTATTGTTGTCTGGGGCTGGGGCTGCCCTTGCTGTCCGTTTCCCTGAAACTGAGGAAAACCACTTTCTTGTACTTGGGGGGTGAGCATAGTCCCATCCTTATGGAATTTAGATCTACATTCTTTTACCCAATGATACCCCTTCTGGCATCGGGGGCAAGGTGTCTTTGGAGGGTTTGTTTTAGTCTGTATTGGCACGGCTTGTTGTCTCTGTTTGGCAGGACATTGCCGGCAAAAATGCCCCATTTGGCCACAAGAGAAACACTGCTTATTTGCAGAATCATATCCATTAGGGTTAATCTTTTTTTTCATTCCCTGAAAAACTTGGGCAGCAGTTTCTCCCCTCAAGTCTGCGGCTAAGGCAATCCCCTGCATAAAGGAAGATCCTACTTCCTGGCAGGTTTGTATGTAAGTCCAAAGACTTTTTTTACTTCTAACAGGTCTAAGCAATGCCTGACAGGTAGAATTGGCATTTTCATAAGCCAATTGTTTAAGAACTATCTCTGCTGGCTCAGAACACTTGATAGTTCTTTTTACAGCAGTTTTCAATCTGGCCACAAAGTCTTCATATCTCTCATCAGGTCCCTGTTTGATATTATTCAAAGTGAATAACTTTCCATCTGAAGGGGGCAAAGATTTTCATGCCAAGATACCTATGGCCATAATCTGATTAAGTGCTTTTTTAGACAACCTTGCTTGGGCTACGTTAGATTCATATTTTCCATCTCCTTTTAATGCCGCAGATTCCACTGTCCTGAGCTGTGCATCATTAGAGGTTTTGTTTTCTGCTGACTGTAGTTTAGCCAACTTGTCATACTCTGCCAACCACAGGAGGAACTCTCTTCCAGGAAGGCAAGCCTTTGCAACCGTTTTCCAATCAAATGGTGTCATCTATCTTCCAGCCAAGGCATCTAGCAGGGTAAGTGTATAGGGGGAGGTAGACCCATAATCATGGCAAGCTTGTTTAAGCTCTTTCAGTAGTTTATATGAGATCGGTTATCATTTTCCCTCTTCCTCGCCTTTCCTTTCTGTTTTGGTAAAAACTACTGGAAAGGCCATAGAGAATTCCAAGTCCCCCTGTTGTTTTGCTTTTCTTCTAGCCTGGGTGAGGCCCCCCTGAGGGGGCATTCTCCAGGGAGCATGCTCTGTATATTGTGTATGCGTCTGTTTCAAAAGGTTTTTGTTTTAGAAAACTCCTTATCTTCTTCAGCCTCAGGCAATGCTCTGGGAGGCTTTGGGGGCAAAGTGGGGAACTCCTGGGCCCTGGGAGGCACAAACGGAGGTGGCAGTGATCACCTTAAATCAAAAGTGATGGATAAATTTTTAAAGGTTTGCGTAGAGGAGGAGGGGCCTCGCTACGGAGCTCGGCCACAGGTCCTGCAAGTCTTCTCGTTTTTCAGGAGGTTGAGCACAGTTTCCCTCCTTGTCTTCATCAATGGCAGAAAACATGATCTGTGCAGAAGGTGGAAGCCCACCATCCACCGTTGCAGCCTCTCCCATAGGCTGTCTAACAGCCTCATGCTGAGGGTCTAGAACGTCCCTAATCATATTCCACAGAGCAAAAGCATCTACTGGAACATTTTCTGGCCCATGCAAAGTGTAAAACAAATGTAACTGATCTCCAACCTTAGTCCAGGTTTCTAGATTTACAGTGCCCTCCTCAGGAAACCATGGGCATTGCTCTTGGAGAAAAATTAGAAATTTAGACAGCCTTTTTTTTTTACTTTAACACCTCTATGGGCTAACATGTGAAGTAATATTTTAATAAACATTTGTCTATTCTTGGATGCAGAGAGTCCCATTTTCCTAGAGAATATTCTTATTGATTTTGTGTCTTCCTCATCCTGCCTAAACTGCAGAGGGGTACCGGCCACCCACAGACACAATCCTACCCGTCCCACTTTGCATTTATTAAATTATTTAATTACTTACCCATCAGGTGTCCCTGTTCGGGCGCCACTTGCCAGAGTCCAGTTCCAACAGCATTAGGTCAGAGGTATGACATCTTCAGTTTCCCCTCACCCAGATTTACTGTCTCCATAAATCATTGTTGTCCTTCAGAGTTCCCTCTTAAGTGTCCTTGTGATTACATTGTAACTCATGTTTGTCTCTGGGCTGCATACCACATTCCTCAGTTTATTTCTTATCTTTCTAAATCCTGCTTGAGCTCATTAACTCCTAAAAAGACTTCTTTAGCTATTAGTATCTCTAAAATTCCTAGTTTCTATAAGCTATAGTAAAATATGCCAACACTGCAATGTACCTTAAACTTTTAGCTTCTAACTACTCTTAATTATTCCTCAACCCTAAACTCAGCAAACTTCTTTTGCCATAAACATTTCCCTTACAAGCAGGTTTCAAATAGCAATGCTTCCCATGGCCTCAAGCTGCGGCCTATGTGCTCATCCTGGGACATTCTTTGTAAAGGTCCTTGAACAAATGTAACTTTATAGTTTATTTCCTGGGCAGCTGCAGAAGGCTTTGTGCTTTCTCATGCAAGAACAATAAGCACCTTAACATACTTCCCAGCCAACTCAACCAAAAGAAGGAAAGGGAAAGTCAGAATCACAAGACCTAGCTCCTTCATCCCAGGATGGTGCATGCAGGATGAAGAGAGGGGGTTGAGGCCGTGCCTCCAGTTTGTCAGTAATGCCTAACACGGCTCCTGACAAATAGCAGTCATCACCCCAGGATTTCCTTCTAGTACCCATACTCCAGCTCCTGGCCCAAATGTCCACTAGTGGACATGCATCCCAGTCTGGAGCATGTAGGGCCAAGGCAAGGGTTGTCAGTGTAACTCTCATTCTATCCAGTCTGTCACAGATTGACTGCTTTACCCTTCTCTGATAATCTCAAATGTTTCCCTTCTGTCCCAGATGATTTCCCCATCAGTGAGAGAGCTTCCTGAATGTGGGAATCTTTCCCCCACTTTAGTTCCCCACCCTGGGGTGCAGTTCTAGTCCTGCTAGGAATAAGTGTTGTTATCTTGTAAGGGATTTAGTTTAGGTAAAGATATTAAAAAGCCTATGGGGAAAATAAGTATATAATGGAGTTTATATGTGATAAAGTTTCCATAGGGTATAAAGAGTTTTAACAAAAAATGAACAAGCGTGAAATAGACAAGAAATTATCTGACTAAGAGGAGTAATCAGAATGCTGAAGATAGTGGGGAAAAGTTATTTACTAACATAATTGAGATTATGACTCAGAGTTGACAAAAGGATAAATTCATGATTATAATGAGGAAGCTTATTACAGTCTTCCAATTGGAATGTTGGAAGGATTTCTTCTGAAAATCTTAAACCTGAAATATCATTCTGTGAATTATATTCTTGAAATACTCAACCATTGTCAATTATGACACTAATCCTGACTCTCCTCCTTTCCTTTCCCCTTCTTTTTCCTCCTTCTTTTGTATAGCAATTTTCTGCCTTCATTTTTAAAAAAATTCTTCTTGTTCTTAAATCCAGGTTTTCAGTTAAAAAAATCAGATTTTCTTTCTATGTTTTTTTTCTTATTACTTTATGTATTTAAGAGCTTATATATCATTCACTCACTCAATAGACATTTATTGAGAATCTATTATCTACCAGATTATGTGCCAGAATTTTTATACTGATTTGCCTTTGACAAAGTAAGATGAAGACAATTTAGACAGGGTCTTTACCTCGAGAAAGTTTATACTCTAGACTCTGCCTTTAACATCTCTACCAGGCTTGTATCATGTACATTAAATTGATCATTTAATGTGTTTGAATCTATATTCTTAAATTCAGTTTGACAAGATGTGAAGTAGTTATCTTCCATTCAAAAACTAGTTCCCCTCCTGTCTCATCCAACTTAATGATAATATAATTTTCCCAAGTTCAAGGCTCATAAATTAAGTGTATTTGACTTTTCTTCTTCATTCCCCATGTATATAATTAATCACAAAAATCTATTGATTCATCCTTCATGAAGTTTATTTCTTTTTAATCTCTCCCATTGCAGTTCTATTGCTACAACTATAGTTTAAACCTAATGCCTACGTATCTACAATGGTGTCCATCATGGTACATTTCTGTCATTTTTTTTTTTGAAATGATATCT
Source organism: Giraffa tippelskirchi (assembly GCF_054371585.1). Lineage (NCBI taxonomy): Eukaryota > Metazoa > Chordata > Mammalia > Artiodactyla > Giraffidae > Giraffa > Giraffa tippelskirchi. Next base: position 70,580,924 of record NC_137289.1, read on the forward strand.
GTGGGGGATAATTTGTTAAATGAGAGGGGGAATTATTTTGTACTAAATAATTTTTATCCTATTTTCCTATTTTAAACACTTTTTCTGCTGTGCTCTGGAGAAGGCAATGGCAACCCACTCCAGTACTCTTGCCTGGAAAATCCCATGGATGGAGGAGCCTGGTAGGCTGCAGTCCATGGGGTCGCTAAGAGTCAGACACGACTGAATGACTTCACTTTCACTTTTCACTTTCATGCATTGGAGAAGGAAATGGCAACCCACTCCAATGTTCTTGCCTGGAGAATCCTAGGGATGGCGGAGCCTGGTTGGCTGCTGTCTATGGGTTTACACAGAGTTGGACATGACCGAAGCGACTTAGCAGCAACAGCAGCAGCAGCTGTGCTCTGTGTTTGTCTTCTAAACTACTGATTTTCTCTAACAGACTCATAATGAAAGGTTGTTGCTGAACCATGAAAGACACCAGGATTCTCAGCCTCTGGAGTAGAAGCATTCAACCTGGGCCAGTGACGAGCCTTGATCACTCAGAACTTTTGTGTAATAAAGTTTTATTAAAGTATAACAGAGATAGAGAAAGCTTCTGACATAGATATCAGAAGGGGGTAGAAAGAGTGTCCCCCTGCTAGTATTTAGCTGGATGTTATATAGCTACTAGCAGAGCGCTAATTAGAGAAAGGAAATGTCTCAAAATCCAGAGACTGGCACCAGACCCCTCACCCACAACATGCATTTTGAGATAACATTTGCAAAAGTGAGTTATCCTGGGCCATAAAATGATTGACATGAATCTTGAAGAAAAGCTGGTTTCCAAGCAAATACAGTCTCATTAACATAGCTTAAGAGAACATTTGCATGAGTAAAACATGCCGGTTTGTCAAGTAGGTTCTGAGTCTTAGGCAGAACCAACTTGAAGACAGAATCTAGGGTAAATACGTAGTTCATTAACATAGCTTAAAACAAACATTTCCATAAGAAAAACGCATTGGTTAGCTCAAGGTTTGAGAAAATTACCTTCAGATTACCTTGTCATCTTGGCAACACAGAATTTTAAGAGAAACTTGCTTTTAATTTTGTATAGAGAAGGGGAAAAAAAAATCTGACATTTGTATTTTGTTTCCTCCTGCCGCTTAAGTGGGAGATAAAAAATGTCTGAAACTTGCAGCCTATTTCCTCCATTTGGAGACCCCTGGCCTTCCTGCCTGTTACCCTCTCAATAACTTAACCTCATAGGTGTAAAGAATCTTAGAAATTATGCCATCTAACATCCTTGTGTTTTACATAAAAGAAGTCTATAGAAAGGTTAACTGACTGTCATGGAATCTTTAAATTTGGGCATAATTGTCTAAATTATATCTAATGATTTTACTCTCCATAGAGTTCTTACAGTTTGGTTTCATTTGTAATCTATTTGGAAAGTGTGTGTGTATGTATAAATATGTGCATGTGTATGTGTGTGTCTTTATATTCTGTTTTAATTTATGCACTTCAAAACTAACTCCTAATTATAACTTTATGAAAACATTCCAAGTTTATGCCTTAACCTACTGTCATTTTGTGTATTCTGTGTGCTTGTCTCTGAATCAACCTTCCCAGAAAGACAGATTTCTATAACTTCTCCTTAATATCTCATGCTTTTTATAGTTTATAGTGTTTAACTTACTCAAACATAATTTTTCAATACATGAAACTTTGCTAGAAAGCTTATGATTTTCTAATGGTTTGAAAAATTAATCATCATGCTTTTCTAAGTTACAAGAATTAAACTTAGAAATATGTAATTTCTAAACTGTAACCTTCTCCAATGTCTTTCTTCTAATATTCATGAATCTCTCCTACTCATCTACTAGCTGTTAGAACCAGTAAGTAGTTACCCTTTGATGACTTCACTCATTTTCAGCACCCTAGGAAGTAAGGTCTTACAGATTTGAATACATCAATGATATTTAAATTATATTTTACTAGGTCTTTTCATAGAGTATTGTACCAATACATGTTATGAATAAGATTTAAAAAAAAAACTAGCTATAATAGCTGAAAAAATTAGGAGAAAAAATACAATAATTCTTTATTAATGCTGTCCTTATCTCTCAACTTGCTGTCTTGATATTTTAATATTATTGGAACATAGTCACATTACACTGCTGTGTCAGTTTCTGAATTAATTTAGAAAGAGAAAAACAAATATCATATATTAATGTCTACATGTGGAATCTAGAAAAATCATATAGATGATCTTATTTGCAAGGCAGAAATAGAGACATAGATGTAGAGAACAAGCAAATGGATACAAAGAGGGAAAGCAGTGGTGGTGGGATGAATTGGGAGACTGGGATTGATATACACACACTACTATGTATGAGTCAGATCACTAATGAGCACCAACTGTATAGCACAGGGAACTCTACTCAGTGATCTGTGGTGACCTCAATGAGAAGGAAATCCAATAAAGGTGGGGTGTATGTATATGTATCAACATATACTCTTCCCTCTTTCATGAATGACTACATAATCATAGTGGAAAAATCTGTATTTCTTTATTTACAAAAATCATTCTCATTTTTCATCTACCTTTTTTAAATGCTATGGTACTTTATTAGTCTCTTCTTAAAATTTTCCTTTAAAAAGCATAAAATAAAAATATAAAAAGTAAGAAAAATACAATTTCCTTGTAATGTTTGTTGAAAGATGTGAATATGGTTTCATGTGTTGAACTTTTCTTACTGAAGGGAAAAGAAAAGGAGTAGCATAATAAATTTATAACTATTGATCTTTGGTGTGTTGTATGCCATCATTTAATAATCAAAAACTACTTAATCTTTTACTTTCTGAGTTCCTGATTCTCCCATTTTTATTAAGTTTTTTAAAGCACCTTCAACTAGAAAAAGGTTATTTGTTTTTTTGCTTCAGAGTGATACATTAAAAATTGAGAATATCAGTGTTATAGATTCATCATATTATATCTGCTGTATCTATGTATATATGCTTTATACAGTTTGTTAAAATAGTAAATAAATCTTTATTTCTCTATAGTTCACAATGGTTCATTTTACCAAAGTTTGTAATAAGCACAGAAGTTTATTTTATCCAGTTGTCACCTATGATCCATGATTCCATATTGACATGTTACATATTGAACTTATCATAGAATGAATCTTTATTTGTTGCAATTCAATTATTTGGTCATTTGGCACACTAAGAGGTTGATTCTATCCTTTCTGATGTTTACTGATGTTCACATATCTAAATTCCTAATAGGAAATATACTAAATTGATATGACTAAGATCATTCTTGGACCCAATAGTATTACCCATGAAATTTGACCTTTTCTGCTTACATTATCCTCATTATCCCAATTGTTTATATAGGGAGAGTTATAACTCTTTATCTTTTAATAAAACAGAAGACATTAAAGGCAAACTAGATAAACACTTTTTAATATGCCCGATTAAGGCCACAGGTAGAGAATGGCCTAAGTTAATTGCTGCTATCTTTTCTATTTTAGTAAAAGTGATGAGTTTCTCTTAAAACTAATAGAAGGATTGACATTTCAAATAAGGAGATACTTGTGAATATTTCTTGAATTATACCCCAAGTAGAAACTAGCTCTTCTAGACAGGAAGAGAAAGTGTAACCCAATAATTTTATGAAAATTGATGTTAACTAAACCAAGAAAGAATACATTGCTCAGAGAAGGTGCTGCATTTATCTTCTTAGGGTAAAATAATAAGACAGAAGGGAAAATGAAAATGCTAAATCGGTATGCAAAAGCTAGGTGTGTGATGACATTTTAAATTTTACTCAGTATTAAATGGCTATGTTTCACATAATCTTTAAAAGCATGAGACTGACATATATAGAGACTTACCTTGCAGAGACTAAATCCTTTTTCATTACAAAGCTTTTATAGCAGTGTTACAACCTTGCCTTGAGTATCTGAACATTGCATTATAATATACAACGTCCAATCACATAGGAGAATGTGGGTAATAAAACCTAGGGCTCATAAACTTTCTCAGACTATGTACCTGTACTGCATTTTAATATGATCTCTTTTCACTTTCTGTATCATTAACTCCGACACAGCAAATTTTACTCTCTTTAGCTGTGTTACTGGGATGACTGTCCACTAAATATGAACTTTAAGTGAAGACGACTTCACCTTGATACTGTACTTTATTTGCTTCAATTAACTTTAGTGCTTATCTTGCTTCAATTAACTGTGTAATATCTGTTAGTTAAGTCCTAATATTATATTAGTGTAGGGCAATTTTCTAAGGTACAAAAATGTATTTTAAAAATATATAGTGCAAAGTACGTGTATTACCATACTCTGACACTACAAGTAGATAGGGAGAAGTATTGGAGGGTATAATAAACAATTTAGTAGAAATCACTGTTACTTGTCTTCCTGGTATCCACCACCACTACTTTTTTACTATCAGAAGCCAGATTTTATATGGGACAATATTCTAGTAGTCTTCATCAATGGATCATAATTTATTTAACTCAATCAAGATAATGTGTTACCCATCTGTACAGCCTATGTTATAGATATTAGTGGTCATATGACCCAGTTCTTGATAATAAGGGATAAGAGGAAGTCTTCCAGGATCACTTTTGGAAATAAATTTCCCAATTAAAAAAGAAAAAGGAAGATATTATCCATTTGCTTTCTCATATTCTTTTGTATTGAATGCTGATACCTATCTGGAATTATAGCAGCCATCTTGAGACTAATGACAGAAGCCACAGAGATGTCAAGATACACTGTTAAGTCACAGTTGTAATGGAAAGATGTAGTGAATATAAGCAGAAACTTTTTTACTGTCTTGACTTTCCTTGTCTGTGAGGAAAGTAAAATCACACCGTTGAAACAATAGTAAATGTTTATATTATGATGTTTAATATTTACAACATAAAGGTTTTCCAAATGGATACCTTAAGTGTGTATTTTCTAAACATTGCAGATTGGACAGATTTTGCCAAAGAAATGAGGAACCGTGAATCCAAAGACTACAAAAATATTTATTTCTCATTTCTGAGTCTTCAGTTTAGCGAAGATTCCTTTTAACTCTCCTCATCTCCACTTGGCCTGGATTCAGGCTGAAGGTAAATCTAAGGCTTCAAAGGTTTGACTTCCCATTTGAGGACCCAGAATAAATTGATATCTATTATATAGGGCATTTTACTCTCTAGGCAGCTGTCATAAGCTCATGAGAAGTGATAGTAATTAGCATTTATTGGACATGTGTACATCACATCTGTTCACATGCCATTGATAAATAAGTCATGTATCCAAGATAAACATCAATCGGGCAGGTAAATTTATTCTTCCCACAGTAAGAGAGAAGAAGGGAGAGTGAACATATTCTGAACAATTACACAACTTATAACAAATACTTTAGGCTATGGAATTATGTAATTATTTATTTATATTTATTTTTATAACTACCAAGTCTAAAATTGCTAAATAATACCAGATATTTTACAGAAAATCCTCAGTAAATTTAATGCTATAACAAGAAATAATTATAATTAACACATACAATAACTGATGTTTAAAGTTTAAGATTAGAAGTTAATCAACAATTATCACTATGCATATAGTTAAGTGTGTATATGTTTAGTTATTGATTTCCAAAGATCTGGAAGAGATTGAAGTTTCTAGTTTAAACATTCAATTTGGAAAAAAAAAATGAAATGTCTCTATTTCTTATCTGCAAAATTACAGATAGCTTCTATGAGGAAATTGGGCTCAACTGCAGAATTTTGAGACACACAAAGCACTTTTACATCATTGATGCTACTATTTACTATCAAATAAGTAGGATTATTATAAGTCCCTAGACAAGTGGAAGTTTATTATCAATAACTAAAATCTTACCAAATAGTACTTACTCACTGTTTATTTCTCTCCTTCTCTATAAATATGATAGATAAAAATGTATAAATATACTCTTACATAAACAAAAAATCAAATATGCTAATACTTGATTACTGGTTTTACTTGTTAATATGTTTAATAACTATGGAGACATTAGATTATTTTCAAAAATGTTTAAATATTTAACGAGTAATGTGTGTACACTGACCAATCCCAAACACCTAGATCAATACGGGGATAAACGGTAGTACAATCTACCATCGAGTGCCAGACAGATATCAGTCCTCATGATGATTATAGCACTTTTTTCTCCTACTTGATTACAATGTATTAAGTGAAACAGTATATTAGAAATGTGGGTGGTTTGAAAGTATCACATATGTTCTAATTTTTAACTTTATTCCAAGTTTTTAAGAATAATAAGGTAAGAAGTAAAAATGATTTATGGAGAGTACTTTGTTTTTACTTAATTGTTGAAAAAGTGATTATTCTATAACAAAATCTTAAAAATAAACCCTTAGTGATAAAAATTTATTAGTTTTATAATTGTTCATTTCCAGATTTCGCAGTGCTGTAAGTAGAGATAACTTGGTGAGTAGTAAAAAAAATATTTTACCTTCAAATAATAAAGATAAAGATCAAATTGTACAGGTAGCACAATAAGATAACAATAAAAAGTGTCATAATTTTAGCTGACAAAAATATTTCCCACACACTCTTAATGCAGTCTCAGTTTATTTGAATAGTAACATTAGAATCTAGAATACTATCGTGTCATGTTTCTTTTTTTTTTTTATAAATTTATTTATTTTAGTTGGGGGCTAATTACTTTACAATATTGTAATAGTTTTTGCCATACATTGACATGAATCAGCCATGGGTTTACATGTGTTCCCCTTCCTGGACCCCCCACCTACCTCCCTCCCCATCCCATCCCTCTGGGTCATCCCATTGCCCCGGCCCTGAGCCCTTGTCTCATGCATTGAACATGGAATGGTGTTCTGTTTCACATATGATAATATACATGTTTCAATGCTATTCTCCCAGAACGTCCCACCCTCACCTTCTCCCTCAGAGTCCATAAAATTGTTCTATGCATCTGTGTCTCTTATTCTGTCTTGCATATAGGGTTATCGTTACCATCTTTCAAATTCCATATATATGCATTAGTATACTGTATTGTTGTTTTTCTTTCTGGCTTACTTCACTCTGTATAATGGGCTCCAGTTTCATCCATCTCAGTAGAACCGATTCAAATGTATTTTTTTTAATGGCTGAGTAATATTCCATTGTGTATATGTACCACAGCTTCCTTATCCATTCGTCTGCTGATGGACATCTAGGTTGCTTCCATGTCCTGGCTATTGTAAACAGTGCTGCGATGAACATTGGGGTACACGTGTCTCTTTCAATTCTGGTTTCCTCGGTGTATATGCCCAGCAGTGGGATTGCTGGGTCATATGGCAGTTCTATTCCCAGTTTTTTAAGGAATCTCCACACTGTTCTCCATAGTGGCTGTACTAGTTTGCATTCCCACCAACAGTGTAAGAGGGTTCCCTTTTCTCCACACTCTCTCCAGCATTTATTGCTTGTAGACTTTTGGATAGCAGCCATTCTGACTGGTGTGAAATGATACCTCATTGTGGTTTTGATTTGCGTTTCTCTAATAATGAGTGATGTTGAGCATCTTTTCATGTGTCCAATAATGAGAGAACAGAAAGAGAAATTACGGAAACAATACCATTCACCATTGCAACAAAAAGAATAAAATACTTAGGAATATATCTACCTAAAGAAACAAAAGACTTATATATAGAAAACTATAAAACACTGATGAAAGAAATCAAAGAGGACACAAACAGATGGAGAAATATACCGTGTTCATGGATTGGAAGAATTAATATAGTGAAAATGAGTATACTACCCAAAGCAATCTATAGATTCGATGCAATCCCTATCAAGCTACCAATGGTATTTTTCACAGAACTAGAACAAATCATCTCACAATTTGTATGGAAATAAAGAAACCTCGAATAGCCAAAGCAATCTTGAGGAAGAAGAATGGAACTGGAGGAATCAACCTGCCTGACTTCAGGCTCTACTACAAAGCCACAGTCATCAAGACAGTATGGTACTGGCACAAAGATAGAAATATAGATCAATGGAACAAAATAGAAAGCCCAGAGATAAACCCACGCACATATGGACACCTTATCTTCGACAAAGGAGGCAAGAATATACAATGGAGAAAAGACAATCTCTTTAACAAGTGGTGCTGGGAAAACTGGTCAACCACTTGTAAAAGAATGAAACTAGAACACTTCCTAACACCATACACAAAAATAAACTCAAAATGGATTAAAGATCTAAACGTAAGATCAGAAACTATAAAACTCCTAGAGGAAAACATAGGCAAAACACTCTCCGACATAAATCACAGCAGGATCCTCCATGACCCACCTCCCAGAATATTGGAAATAAAAGCAAAAATAAACAAATGGGACCTAATTAAAATTAAAAGCTTTTGCACAACAAAGGAAACTGTAAGCAAGGTGAAAAGACAGCCTTCAGAATGGGAGAAAATAATAGCAAACGAAGCAACAGACAAACAATTAATCTCAAAAATATACAAGCAACTTCTGCAGCTGAATTCCAGAAAAATAAACGACCCAATCAAAAAATGGGCCAAAGAACTAAACAGACATTTCTCCAAAGAAGAAATACAGATGGCTAACAAACACGTGTCATGTTTCTTTAAGGAATGCTGAAGCCACAGAGAAGTAGCAGTAAGGAAAAATAAACAAAGAACAAATAGAGCACATGGAATGGATCTGGTTATGGGGAGGCTAGCCTTTACTAGGATTGATAGTAAGGCACATCGCAATGCCTAGGAAATATGGCAATCTGAGAATATACTTGTGAAGTTGATGGTATCCTTAGAGTTTTAGGGAATACAGTCTAGTTGAAAGTATGTCTCTCTCCAGTAGCTTTAGCTGAGTGAATTGAGGATGCAACATCTAGAGAGAAGGTAATGGTGAAGAACTAATAAATAAAGGCTTACAGATTTAGAGCCCAGCTCTAGCTCCAGCAGAGAATACTGTAAACCTTATAGAAACACACAACAGGAATGGACACATCTAGGAAAAATTTGTATGGGGAGAATGTAATTTGCTGGACATGCATGAACAAAGATCACACTAGACAGCAAAGATCACACTAGACAGTATAGTTAAATAAATAAATTATCACACTCAATAATAGGGATGGGCCACTTAATATATTGCTAGTTTTGGTCAAAATTTTATTTTGTTGAGATTAGCAGACATTAGAAGTTGTCTACGACCTGTAGCTGAGCAGAATTAAAGTAGACAGGAACTTACTATGAGACGGTTCAGAGATCATATGTTGAAAATTATTTCATATGTAACTTAAGGGGTAATATGAGTTAAAATTTATTTTTCTAATAAAAAAATTACTGTAAGATATCATGTGTCAGGTCATAATCTAGGTGCTCAAGACATTGAGATGTTTAAGATTTAGTTTCTGCTAACAAGAAGTTCATAAGTATAAATAGAGAGATAAGAGATGGAGTATGAAAGTGATATCAAGTAAGCAGAAAAAATCACATATTGAGTGCCAAGCTATTAAAATACATTTAAAAAAACTTATAGGAGGTGACTTCATCAAGAGAGAAGAATAGAGAAAAGAAGGAGAGGAGAAATGTGTTAGGAAGAAAGAGAGATTACAAGCATGATGAAGGTTTGATGTTCTGTTGCTGGCTATGAGACATAAGTTTCTGAAGGAGGCCTCTGGGAGGTAAGACTAATACACAGCAAGCAGCCAGCCAGGAAACCCAACCTCAGTTCTTTAACTCAAAAGAAATTTATTCAGCCAACAATCTGAATGAACTTGGAAGAAAATTCTTCCAAGAGTTTCCCAATTATAGCTCAAGCCGGCTGACACCTTGGTTCTGTCCTAAAAGCTGCAGGAGAGAAACCAGTCAAACTCACCCAGACTCTTCATCTAAAGAAAGTCTAGAGGGATCAACCACAATATCAGAGTAGAAAGACCATGAGCTCACTTCCTCTAATAAGAACACCAAAAGCAAAACTGTTTGCAGAATGATCATCAATGAAAAAGACCAAAACATGCCAGAAACGATATATAATGAAAGACATAAAGAAGAAACCACAACAAGAAAGGTAGGAGGTGCAGACTTGCTGTATAATCAAGTTTCATATCCCTGGATGGGCAACTGAGAAACTGGAGAATAATTATATTTCAGAGGTTCTCCCACAAGATTGAGAGTTCTGAGCCCCATGTTGGGCTACTCAGCATGGTGGTCATGTACTATGAAGCATTTGGCTTTGAAGGACAATGGGGTTTATTCTTATTAGTCCCAAAGTATTGGAGGAAATAGAGACTTCACTCTTTAAGGACACACATAAAATCTCACATGCACTGGGGCCCAGGGCAAAAGCAGTAATTTTATAGGAGCCTGGGATAGGCATACCTGCTGGTCTTGAGGAGACTCCCAGAGGGGCAGGGGGTGGTGATGGCTCACTCTGGAGACATTGCACTGGAAAGAGCCATTCTTGGGAGATCCTTCCACAGGGAAAAAAACAAACAAAGAAAGAAAGAAAACAGACACAAAGAGAGAAAATTGCAGGCCAATATCTCTGATGAACATAGACACGAAAATCCTCAACAAATATTAGCAAATTGAATCTAACAATACATTAAAGTGATTACACATGATGATCAAGTGGGAATTATGCTACAGATGCAAAGATTTCTGTTACTGTTGCTGTTCAGTCGCTGTCTCCAACTCTTTGTGACTCCATGGACTGCATAATAAAGGCCATATATAACAAAGATGAGGCTTATGTCATACTCAGTGGTGAAAAACTGATAGCATTTACTTTAAGATCAAGACCAAGACAAAGATGCTTATCCATGCCAAGCTTATGCAGCATAGTATTGAAAATCTTAGCCATAGCAATCAGACAAGAAAATGAAATAAAGAGGATCCATACAGAACAGGAAGAAGTAAAACTGTCACTGGTTGCAAATTACATGATACCATACATAAAAAAAAATTCTATAAACATCACCAGAAGACTGCTAGAACTGAACAATGTTAATAGGCAAAAATCTGTTGCATTTCTATACACTAATAATGAAAGAACAGAAAGAGAAATTAAGCAAATAATCCCATTCACCATTTCATCAAAAGAATGAAATATCTAGAGTATCCGTCAGAGGGCAAACAGAATGAAACCCACACTCATAGAAAGCTAATCAAACTGATCTCATGGACCACAGCCTTGTCTAATTCAACGAAAGTATGAGCAATGCTGTGTAAGGCCACCCAAGACGAACGGGTCATGGTGGAGAGATCTGACAAAACATGGTCCACTGAAGGAGGGAATGGTAAACCACTTCAGTATTCTTGCCTTGGGAACCCCATGAAACGTATGAAATGGCAAAAATATATGATACTGAAAGATGAACTCCCAGGTCAGTTCAGTTCAGTTCAGTTGCTCAGTCGTGTCCAACTCTTTGCGACTCATGGACTGCAGCACGCCAGGCCTCCCTGTCCATCACCAACTCCCGGATTTTCCTTAAATTCATGTTCATTGAGTCGGTGATGCCATCCAAACATCTCATCCTCTGTTGCCCCCTTCTCCCCAGGTCAGTAGGTGCCAAATATGCTACTGGGGAAGAGTGGAGGAAGAAATTCAGATAGAATGAAGAGATGGAGCCGGAGGAAACAATGTCCAGTTGTGACTGTGACTGGTGATGGAAGTAAAGTTCAATGCTGTAAAGAATGATATTGCATAGGAACCTGGAATGTTAGGTCTATGAATCAAGGTAAATTGGAAGTGGTCAAACAGGAGATGGCAAGAGTGAACATTGGCGTTTTAGGAATCAGTGAATTAAAATGGATTGGAATGGGTGAATTTAATTCAGATGACCATTATATATCTACTATGGTGGGCAAGAATCCCTTAGAAGAAATGGAGTAGCCCTCATAGTCAACAAAAGAGTCTGAAATGCAGTACTTGGGTGCAATCTCAAAAATGGCAGAATGATCTCTCTTTGCTTCCAAGGCAAACCATTCAATATTACAGTAATCCAAGTCTATGCTTCAACCAGTAAGTCTGAAGAAGCTGAAGTTGAATACTTCTATGAAGATCTACAAGACATTTTAGAACTAACACCCCCAAAAAGATGTCCTTTTCATCATAGGGGACTGGAAAGCAAAAGTAGGAAGTCAAGAGATACCTGGAATAACAGGCAGATTTGGCCTTGGAGTACAAAACGAAGCAGACCAAAGGCTAACACAGTTTTGTGAAGAGAACGTACTGGTCATAGCAAACACGCTCACCAACAACACAAGAGACGGCTCTACCCACAGACATCACCAGATGGTCAATACTGAAACCAGATTGATTATGTTCTTTTCAGCCATAGAAGGTTCAGCTCTATACAGTCAGCAAAAACAAGACTAGAAGCTGACTGTGACTCAGATCATGAACTCTTCATTGCCAAATTCAGATTTAAATTGAAGAAAATAGGGAAAATCACTAGAGCATACAGGTATGACCTAAACCCTTACGATTATACAGTGGAAGTGACAATAGATTCAAGGAATCAGATCTGATTGATGAGTGCCTGAAGAACTATGAATAGAGGTTTGTGACACTGTACAGAAGGCAGTGATCAAGACTATCCCTAAGAAAAAGAAAAGCAAAAAGGGCAAAATGGTTGTCTGAGGAGGCCTTACAAAAGCTGAGAAAAGAAAAAAAGCTAAAGGCAAACAAGAAAAGGAAAGATGTACCCATTTGAAGGAAGGGTTCCAAAGAATAGCAAGGAGAGATAAGAAAGCCTTCCTCAGTGATCAATGCAAAGAAAGAGAGGAAAACAATAGAATGGAAAAGACCAGAGATCACTTCAAAAAATTTAGAGATACCAATCTTCATGCAAAGATGAAGATACCAATCTTCATGTAAAGATGGGCACAATAAAAGACAAAAATGATATGGACCTGACAGAAGCTGAAGATATTAAGAACAGGTGGCAAGAATACACAGAAGAACTATACAAAAAACAAACAAACAAAAAACAAAAAAAAAACCTTCATGACCCAGATAACCACAATGCTGTGATCACTCACCTAGAACCAGATATCCTGGAATGCGAAGTGAGATGGGCCTTAGGAAACATCACTAAGAACAAAGGTAGTGGAGGTGATGGAATTCAAGCTGAGTTATTTCAAATCCTAAACGATGATGCTGTTAAAGTGCTGCACTCAATATGCCAGTAAATTTGGAAAACTCAGCAGTGGCCACAGGACTTGAAAAGGTAAGTTTTCATTCCAGTCCCAAAGAAAGGCAATGCCAAAGAATGTGCAAACTACTGCATAGTTGCACTCATCTCACACGCTAACAAGGCAATGCTCAAAATTCTCTAAATGAGGCTTCAACAGTATGTGAACCGAGAACTTCCAGATGTTCAAGCTGGATGTAGATAAGGCAGAGGAACAAGAGATCAAATTGCCAACATTCTTTGGATCATAGAAAAAGCAAGAGAGTTCCAGAAAAACATGTACTTCTGCTTTATTGACTATCCCAAAGCCTTCGACTGTGTGGATGACAACAAACTGAAGAAAATTCTTAGAAATAGGAATTCCAGACCTCCTGACCTGCCTCCTGAGAGATCTGTATACAGGTCAAGAAACAACAGTTAGAACTGGACATGGAACAATGGGCTGGTTCAAAATTGGGAAAGGAGTATGTCAAGGCTGTATTTAGTTATTTAATTTATATGCAGAATGCATCATGCACAATGCCAGGCTGTATGAAGCACAAGCTGGAATCAAGGTTGCCAGGAGAAATATCAATAACCTCAGATACGCAGATGATACCACCCTTGTGGCAGAAAGCAAAGAAGAACTAAAGAGCCTGTTGATGAAAGTGAAAGAGGAGAGTGAAAAAGCTGGTTTAAGCCTCAACATTCAAAAAACACTAAGATCATGGCATCTGATCTGATCACTTCATGTCAAATAGATGGAGAAAAAGTGGAAACAGTGACAGATTTTATTTTCTTGGGTTCCAAAATCACTGAGATGGTGACTGCTTCCATGAAATTAATAGACACTTGCTCCTTGTAAGAAAAACTGTGATCAACCTAGACAACATATTAAAAAGCAGGGACATTATTTTGCCAACAAAGATCTGTCTAGTCAAAGCTATGGTTTTTCCAGTAATCATGTTTGGATGTGAGAGTTGGACCACGAAGAAAACTGGGCACCAAAGAACTGATGCTTTTGACCTGTGGTGTTGAAGAAGACTCTTGAGTATCCCTTGGACTGCAAGGAGATCAAACCAGTCAATCCTGAAGAAATCAGTACTGAACGTTCATTGTAGAGACTGATGCTGAAGCTAAAGCTCCAATGCTTTGGCCACCTGATGCGAAGAACTGACTCATTTGAAAAGACCCTGATACTGGGAAATATTAAAGGAAGGAGGAGAAGGGTACAACAGAAGATGAGATGGTTGGGTGACATCGCCAACTCAATGGACATGGATTTGAGCAAGCTCTAGGTGTTGATGATGGACCGGGAAGCCTGGGCGACTGAACTGATCTGATCATTGAAAAATAAACTTGTACCCACTAGCAATCACCCTCCATCCTCTCTCCAACCTTCATAGTTCCAAGGTAACACTAATCTACTTTTTTCTTCCATGAATTTGTCTCTCTCGACATTTCATATCAATGGCATCATTTAGAGATGAAGAATGACTTTCTGTCCTGCCTGTTCCTTTTAGCTCTGGTTGGTAGCATTTCTACTAAACAGTATTCTCAAAAACATTTACAGTTGTCCCACATATGTTACAGTATTCCTTGTCATTACGTGAGAGATTCCTTCACAGAACTTGACAAGATAACTTCATATCTTCTTCTGAATCCTGTGAAGATGGTTGACTGGATTTACGTTTAGCACACAATCTATTCAGTGAAAGGTTTCCTGTAAAACCCTTGAGCATCTTTTCTAAACATGATTTCTCAATAGTGAATTTTCTAAATTTGGCATCTTTTTCGATCTGAATAGGTTAAAAATATATCATTTCATTAATTTTTGGTTCTTTGTATCTTAAAAGCTCTTTCCTTACTATTTCCTCTCATATTTTACTAGAAGCCTCAAGCAGAAATCAAGTTGCACTTTCAACACTAAGCTTAACAATCTCTTTACCTGAATATTCATATTTATTGTTCACAAGTTCTATCTTCCACTCAATAGCAGATCACAATTTTCTACCACTTTTTAGCAAGAATTGCCTTCCTGCATTTTCCAGTAATATCTTCTTCACATCTTTCTCAACTCTCATCCAAAACACCTCTGTTGTTCATATTTCTGTTAGATTTAATGATGGCATGACTTTCTCTACTATGCTCCTTGTTTTCTTATGAGCCCTCAACAACAGTGCTTTTAATATCTATATTTCTACCAACAGCTTCCTCAAGGCAACCTATACTTCTACCATATTTCTAAAAACTCTTTCAGACTCTACCCATTATCCAATTCCCAAGACACTTCAGTGTTTTCAGGTATTTGTTACAGCAGCACATCACTTACCAGTATCAAAATTCCTGTTAGTTTCCTAGGTCTACTATAATAAATTACCACAAACTGAGTGGCTTAAGATGACAGAGATATTTTCTCCCAGATTTATTGGAGACTTAAGTCTGAAATCAAGGCATTGGCAGGGTATGTTCCCTCCAAAATCTCTGGAGAAGAATCTTTCATTGCCTATTCCAGCTTCTGACAGCTCCAGTCATTCCTTAGTTTGTGGCTATGTAACTGCAGTTTCTGCTTCCATCTTCTCATGGCTTTCTCATGTCTTTCCCTTGTGTCTCTCTGGGTGCCTCTTATAATGATGTGCTTCATTGATTTTATGACCTACCTTGAAAATCCAAGTTGAACTCATCTCTTTGTCCTTAATTTAATCACATTTGCAAAGAATGGTCACATTTATATATTCTGATGGCTATCACGTATACATATCTTGGGGGGAGGCATCATCCATGTCGCTACACCAGCTGTTCTATCTGATGTCTTCTTACAAGTGTCCTATTGCATCTACACAAGGTACCCATGTGTTTACCTCTCATCTTTTCCAGAAGGTATTTTCTCTCATCAGCTATAAGGCCAGTTGTCCACTATGCAATCTCAATTAGCTAATGTGTTTTTCAAAAAGCTTGGATTTGAAGTTATTCTGACTAGTTTTTTTTTAATTCATAATTTTATTCATTATCCCCCAATCCAGAAACATTACAAATTTTTATCAACAGGAACATGGGTAAACATACTGCAGTATATTAACACAACAGAATACTACTCAATAAAAAATAAACTATTAATAGACATCATTAATGAGTCTCAAAAAATACACACTGAATGAATGAAGTCAGATACACAGAAATATACACATTGTTTGATTCCATGTATATGAAGTCGAAAGAAAGATGTAAAAAACATGCAAAACAAATCTATTGTCACCAAAACAAGAAAGTGGTTTCCTCTGAGAATGAGAATAGGAAAAAAGGCATGAAGGAGCTTTCAGGAGTGATGGAAATCTATCTTGACTTTAGTGGCAGTTAATGGGCTATAATCCATAGCAAAACCTCCTAGTTAATATCTACAATTTATTATTTATTAGTTGTATTTCAACTACAAAGATAACATACAAAAATATCAAGGAATTAAGAGTAGCATGGACTGAATAAGATAAGGTATAGTGGTTAAAAAAGCCTTAGGCATGAATATTTCATGTGGCCAAAAATAAAATGTGAAAAGTATAAAATGGTTAAAAAAATTCTGTATGTTGTGCATGTATATGCACGTATAAACATATATATGTATATGCATATATATATGATTGTTGAAATATTTTAGAGATTTCTCATTAAATACAATTTCATGAATAATGTGAGTCATCTTAATAGTGCATGCAAAGAAAATACTGCTTTTCCTAAAATAAAGAAAATAGGAGCTTCCTCTTTAAGAAAAAAGTTTGTTTTACAAAATAAAATTATCTTGCTATCAAAATTCAGAGGGGAAAGAATCAAACCTGCTTATAACACACATAAATTCAGAACACATGAAACCTCCTTGCACAGAGCCTTCCTCCAGAAAACAGAGCCAACTCACTAATCTTCTCTGGGGCTTAGTATCTTACTCTTTATTTACACAAAGCTGATGAGGTATCTCCACAGATGAAGCATGTATCCTGTTTAAACTATCAAACCTGAAACTGGATCCTACTTCCTACATTTCATCTTTTACTAATACCTTAGTAAATTTCCTGATCCTGATAACGTCGACTTCCAAGCTCAAGACACCAATCGCACCCCTATTCCCTCAATTTTCCAAAAGCAGGCTATGCCATTACCAGGACTGAAACAACCAAAAGCATTTTCTATCTTCAGTTCAGTTCAGTCACTCAGTCGTGTCCGACTCTTTGCGACCCCATGAGCTGCAGCAAGCCAGGTCTCCCTGTCCAACACCAACTTCCGGAGCCTAACCAAACTCATGCCCATTGAGTCAGTGATGCCATCCAACCATCACATCCTCTGTCGCCTCCTTCTCTTCCTGCCTTCAATCTTTCCCAGCATCAAGGTCTTTTCAAATGAGTCAGCTCTTCACATCAGGTGGCCAAAGTATTGGAGTTTCAGCTTCATCAGTCCTTCCAATGAACACCAAGGACTGATCTCCTTTAGGATGGACTGGTTGGATTTCCTTGCAATCCAAGGGACTCTCAAGAGTCTTCTCCAACACCACAGTTCAAAAGCATCAATTCTTTGGCGCTCAGCTTTCTTTATAGTCCAACTCTCGCATCCATACATGACTACTGGAAAAACCATAGCCTTGACTAGCCGGACCTTTGTTGGCGAAGTAATGTCTCTGCTTTTTAATATGCTATCTAGGTTGGTCATAACCTTCCTTCCAAGGGGTAAGCATCTTTTAATTCCATGGCTGCAATCACCATCTGCAGTGATTTTAAAGCCCAAAAAATAAAGTCTGACACTGTTTCCACTGCTTCCCCTTCTATTTGCCATGAAGTAATGGGACCAGATACCATGATCTTAGTTTTCTGAATGTTGACCTTTAAGTCAACTTTTTCTGTCTTACTTCTTCTCAATCTCAAAGCAGTGATGAAGGTCAAAGATGGCTGAGAATTCACTTCTACTTCAAGAAGGCAATAGTCTCCAGGAAATATATTTTGACTCCAAGGGTGTTTAGAAGATTGGTCACAGTAGAGATCTAGATTAATTCGTTGAATGAAAAGTTAATGTTTAAAATAGAAGAAAGGGACACTGAGAAAGTGGTCACCTAGGGTACCACCTTTTGCTGGAATGAAAGCACCTGGACCTTGTCCCTGTGTTACCCTCTACTGCCCAAGCAAGTTTCATGAGGGGCATTAAAGAGGAACATGAGAGGCCCCAAATGGTCTAATTTTTGCTAAAACCCATAATACCAAACCTAGACCTAATACCTAATCTAATTAGTTTCAATCTTTCCCCAAAAGTGTAATTTTAATCAACCAGTTTGGGATTTTCTGGTTATCACCAATGACATAATTTGTCATGCAGTATCTCTCCATCACCATTTTCCTTGGACCCAGAAGAGGCAGTCTGAACTATAAAACATTTGCATTTCCTTCCCCACCAAAGGATCTTGGTCCCAAACAGTTAATCATTCAACCTTCCTTCCTCTCTCTTTTTCTCTCTTTCTTAGCTAATGACTTCCTTGCCCCACCCTCCTTCTCTAAAAGCCTTCCATTTTATATCACTCTCAAGAGTGCCCATCTAATTGTTATTTGCTAGATGGGATACAGCCCAATTCATGAATTGTCAAATAAACTCAATTGAAACTTACTAGGTTGAATTTTGTTTTATAACAGCAGAGACTACATATTAGTCTTAAGGGACTTAAGAAACAGAATGTTACAGTTAACACAGATAAAATAAAAACTTACCTTTAATCCTTTAATGTTCACTTTTGTGAATCCTTCACAGTCCTGGTGAGACAGGAGGGAAAGGGGCAGGACATAACCGCTAGATAAATGAAGAAGTGGTGCAGCTGTGAGGATTTGATAAAAATATGCTGGTTTTATCATTTTGCATTCCCACCAACATTTTAAGAGGGTTCCCTTTTCTCCACATCTTCTCCTGAGTTTATTGTTTGTAGACTTAGGAATAAAACTATCATATGACCCAGCAATCCCACTACTTGGCATATACTCTGAAGAAACCAGAATTGAAAAAGACACATGTAATCCCAATGGTCACTGCATCACTATTTACAATAGTTAGGACATGAAAACAACCTAGATGTCCATTGCCAGATGAATGGATAAGGAAGTTGTGATACATATACATAATAGAATATTACTCAGCTATAAAAAGGAATGCATTTGAGTCAGTTCTAATGAGGTGGATAAACCTAGAGCCTATTATACAGAGTGAAGTAAATCAGAAAGAGAAAGACAGATACTGTTCATTAATGCATAGATATGGAATCTAGAAAGATGGTACCAATGATCCTATGTACAGTGAAGCAAAGGAGACACAGACACAAAGAACAGACTTTTTGACTCAGTGTGAGAAGGAGATGGTGGGATGATTTGAGAGAATAGCATTGAAACATATATATTACCATATGCAAAATAGATAACCAATGAGAGTCTGATGCGTGAAGCAGGGCACCCTAAGCCAGTGCTCTGGGACAATCTAGAGGGATGGTGTGGGGAGGGAGGTGGGAGGGGGTTCAAGATGGAGTGGACACATACATACCTATGGCCAGTTCATGTTGATGTATGGCAAAAAAACACAATATTGTAAAGTAATTATTCTCCAATTAAAATAAATAAATTTATGAAAATAAAAAAAAAGCAGTTGGAACAAGCTGATACCAAGGTGGATTCAACAATAGTCCTACCATTAAGCATTAGCTCATTATGCCTTCATTATAATACTAAAAGTGACTCCCTTTCATGCCATTACAATCCCAAGGTGGACCATAAAAGGCCAAAGAGGGGGCAGTGGCCTAATTCCTGGGAAATCCCCACTCCTCCTCAAAATAACAAGACTATTTCTTCCTCCCACTCATCAGCGTATAAAGTTACTCAGTCCATAAAAACCAACAAACTTATCCCCTGGGGCCTGCTCTCAATTTCTAAGACAGTCAGCATTCTACCTTCCCAGTGTGTATCTCTCTAAATGAGCTGGCTTTCACTTTTCTTTGGTTCACTCTGAATTCTTTCCTTCAGGAAGCCAAGCACCCTCACTTCTAGGTCAGGTCTAAGACCTCCTGCAGGTCCCAGGACATGACATTTCCCTCTCTCACAACATTGGGAATGTGGAACTGAGGAGAAAGCAAACTTAAAGGACCAGAATCTCAGCCCTAATGCTACCGCTTTCAAACTCAAGAAAGATCTCAATGTCAAAATATAACTTTGTTTAGTGAGCAGGGATGGTTCTTAAGTATGTGATGGGATCTTTTTAAATGCCTCAGTCACCTCTTTCGGGATGGAATTAATAAAAGTTGATACTTTTATGATAATGTCTTTAATAGTACTCACCATGTGCATGTACAAACACACAGGAATTTCCTTCAAAAACACCAAGGTACTGATAAAGCTGACACTACTTTATACTTGTCCACTTGGGAGGCCCCCATAAACCACAGACCTGGATGCCCGATCCACTAGTCCCTGAATTCTGGTGCCACCCGTCCCCAGAGTGATTCTGCAGCCACCTAGTGATATGTGACTCTAACCTGATACCACCCCGCTGGCCTTTGTGATGAGGGAAAAATGGCTCAAGAATGGATAGAGCATCCGTGAATGAGATCAGAGATTCCTCAGGTACTGTCTGACTGGAAATCTATCCTGACCGGCTTTTATGGTAAAGTGTTACTGTTAGTCGCTCAGTTGTGCCCAACTCTTTGTGACCTCAGGGACTGTAGCCTGCCAGGCTCCTGTGTCCATGAGATTTCCCAGGCAAGAATACTGGAGTGAGTTCCTTTTCCAGGGGATCTTCCCAACGTGGGATCAAACCCAGGTCTCTGCATTGCTGACTGATTCTTTACTGTCTGAGCCACGAGGGGCCTTCCTTTACTGTAAAGGACGGAACCATATTTTCTCTGGCTCGCTACAATCCATCTCAGAAGCCAAAATCTTGATGCAGAGTTTTAATAACAATGTGTATCTTCATAGAGGTTTATTTAATAATGAATTATCACAGTTGATTGATTTCTCTATAATGGAATCTCCTTATCTATAGAACTACATGAGACTTAGATAAGAATTGCATGCATAAGTATTTGGAAGTAGCTTTGATCATACTGAGGTCCCAGAGAACACATTTGCACAATTTAACATATTGTTAATGAGCCCAGTGTAATTCAATTTGGAAATTACTAGAATGTCAAGATATCATTGACATTCCTGTTGTGGAGCAAAACATGATCTTAGTCTTCCCTCGTGCTACACATTTTAATTTGCATTTTTATTAGTTTAAATTTGAATTCTTTTTGTATGGTAGTTGTTATAACTGGGAATGTTTATCACCCATGAAAATTCACAAGTATGCACATATTTGATTTTATGATTAAAGTGTAATATTGTGTGTGGTAAATGAGTTAATATATGTAATCACAATGTAGCTTAATCATAACTTAAGTTTATGTACATTACATGGAAAGTAATCTCAATCTCAATGTGATTACTATTCTTAACAGGTTTTAGAGGGTCAAGATTGTCTTTATCTTCTTGGTAATAGCCACATGCAATTTGTAGAGGCCATTCTCATTTATGAAACCAAATAATACACTTAAAATTGCTATCTATTTATTCCCAACTGAGTGTGTGGTCAAAGATAGATCATGTAAACAGCCTACATTTTAGTTACAATAATTTTTATTATATTTCTGTGAGCTTTATTAGATTCATTTATTAACTCTTAAGAAATGGACTCCTGGATTTTGTTTTTCCAACTTGAATGTTTTCATTAAAAACAGAAGAATAAACTTACTCCTCACATACAAGATTTAAAGAAAGCATTTTTATATCACAAATCTATTAAAATTTCATTATGTCATATAAACAACAATTGCTGGAACAATCTTGTATTTTTCTTTATTTCTAACACTCAAAGAATTGGAATGGATCACTAATATATCTTTAATTACCTTTCTTCTAAAAGGAAAGACTTAAAAGTGGTTCTTATGATTAGACATTAAAATTATAATATTTTCAATCCCCAAGTTTCTCATAAAAAATGCACTTAGTGGGGTTACTAATAACCCAAATACATTGTGGATTTTATTTTGTTTTTCTGGTAAAATACTTAATCTTATTTATTTTTAACCTGACCTATTTCTCTTGAGAACTATATTCCTTCATATATACATTAGAAGAAGTTATCTTTCAAACATGGCATGCTTTCCTGGGGCTTCCCACGTAGCTCAGATGGTCAAGAATCTGCCTGCAATGCAGGAGACTGGGTTCAATTCCTGGGTCAGGAAGATCCCTTGGAGAAGGGAATGGCAACCCACTCCAAGAACATGGACAGAGAAGCCTGGCAGGTTAGAGTCCACAGGTTCCTAAAGAAGCAGACATGACTGAGTGACTAATACGTACATACATACATGCTTACTTTGCATCTAAAATGACACATCACCTTCTGTGTTAACTGTATTCTTCCAGTAAGTGTGTGGATAGTTCATGATCTATGTAGCAAAGGGACACAGTTGACAAAGGGACACATACATATAAATGTATGAATGCATCATACATTTTTCCTTTCAGTACAACTTTTGGCATGGTCAAATATTTCTCTGGCAGTATATGTAATTTTCTGTTTATTAAAAATGTATTTTTTGGCATTGTAAAAAAATGAACTTTACTACTAGAAATCAGATGCAAAGAATAAAGCAAATGTTTTCTAGGGTTTTAGAATTATCAGAATTTCAATAACCAAGATTTTTACTGAAATAGAGTCCTTTGTATGCAAAGACAGTGAAGACACATTATCAGGTCATTTTATTTTTAATAGCAGTATTGGAGTTTCACTGATTTACCCATGATTTTTACTGCTAATATCTAAAATGCCACATAGCAGTATCCATCTGCAATACAGCTTAAGTGAAGCTTGCAAAACGCAGTTAGGGAATCATGCACAACTAACTGGATCATATAAAAATTTAACTAAACCAAAACATCACAGGTGCTAATTCTAATTAAGCAAGTATTATGTATTAGGGAAAGTTCTAACTCGAATCAGACAATTCATTTAATTTTTGCAAATTTCTATTATTTTCATCACCCTTGTTTTACACATAAAAAAGCAAGAAACCTTACTTTGTCATACATTGCAAACTCTTTAATAACTAGAGAGTATATATTATAAAATTGGGACCCATTTGTCGAGTGTATACATAACATATACAGTAAAGTTAAATAAAAGGCATTTAACATGTACAGTAATTGTAAGCTGAAATGTTCTAGTATACACTAGCAAAACATCCTTTGCAATCTTCTTTCCAGCTTCCCTTAACCCAATGAAAATGCAGAGTATACTGTTAAGAGAAGAGATTTAGTGTTCTAAGCTAGAATGTTCCTTCATAGAAGACATTTTCAAATATAACCATTGCTACATATTTGAAGTTTATTCAACACTACTATGTATATAGTGGACAGACTTAACTCTTTATTTGAAACATCTGAAACATCTAGTCTTTCTAGATGTTTAGAAGTGTACAAAGTATGTTAAAGGTACAGGTAGTGAAATAACATATTTTATAGACATATCCTTTTGCTAAATTCTGCCTTTTAGAAATGGAATGATCAAAATGATCAAACCACTGCTCTAAGCAGTACACATTATTTTATTTGCACTGATGCAGGGAGAAAGAAAGTGCAAGGGGGCTTATACCTATATGTTTATAGGTAGGCAAGAGTAATCATCACCTTGAATATGTGTCTGTGTTTTGTTTTACTCAGCTTTGTATATAGTGTACATAAGGGACAAGCGTCCAAATTTACAACATCTAGTCTTCCTAGATGTTAACGAAGTTGCCAGTGTTTGACAAAAATAGCAAATATATACATTATATACATTTTGTGTTAAAATTCATACAAGAGACTTTTGAAAACAACTGACAGAAGTGAAATTCTTAAAGTCCCTCTAACTATTACAAATGCATATTAGACTTGTCCACCGGTTTTATAGAGATGAGAAGGGGAAAGGTTCTTGGTCAACGAGTTTCTGTTTAGATGACACTTTGAGACTGTCACCTTTTTGTACAGTTTATTCAGTGCTACTATGTGTATGCATAGTGGACACACTTAAATCTTTATTTGAAATGTCTAGCTTTTCCTTTAAAATATACTCCCCATTTTAAAAGTAAAGGGCTAAATTAACACCTTTTAAGTATTATTTTCAAATTCATAGGAATGGTTGTATTTGTGGAGTAGAATTGTTAAACTTGAGTCTTGGAGAGTAAGCTGACTGTTCACAGGGTGGTGGGGGAAGGTGAAGGGGACAGAGAAGGAAGTGCAGAGAGAAGGGTTCTGCCCATCAATTTTTAGACAATTTTCATATTATATAACCATTGTTGTGTTTGAAGGTTTTAATTAATATTGCTGTGTATGAAAGAATAAGCAAGTCCTAGTGCCCAAAGTATATTAAAAGTAGAGGTAGAAAAGTAGCAACTTAATAATGTCCTTTTGTTGGTTTTTAGAAAGGGCTGTGTCTTCTGGGAATGTCTATGCTAATAGAACTCTTTTTAGCTAAATATAGTTTGGTACTTTGTTCCTGAAATGCTAGAGAAAGAGAACAGGAAATGTGAAAGGGAGGACTCTTGCCTAATACCCTCATTTCTATAAGACAGTTTTAGGTTATAACCCTAAGTCTGTATGTGCACTTTTGTCAAGTACTTATGTTTATTGTGGACAGGGTTCATCCTTTTTTTTTCCTTTAATTTATTTATTTTCGTTGGAGGAAAATCACTTCCAACTGTGATGGTCCCTGCCACACATTGACATGGATGAGCCGTGGGAACACATATGCCCCCCCCCCATCCTGAAGCCCCCTCCCACCTCCCTCCCCACCCCATCCCTCTGGGTTGTCCCAGAGCATTTGCTATGAGTGCCCTGCTTCATGCACCAAATTTGAACTGGTCATCTATTTTACAAATGGTAATATACATGTTTTAATGCTATTCTCTCATATCATCCCACCCTCGCCTTCTTCCACATAGTCCAAAAGTCTGTTCTTTACATCTGGGTTTCTTTTGCTTCCTTGCATATAGGATCATCATTACCATCTTTCCAAATTCCATATATATGCATTAATATACTGTATTGGTGTTTCTATTTCTGACATACTTAACTCTGTATAATAGGTTCCAGTTTCATCAACCTCATAAGAACTGACTCAAATGCATTCTTTTTTTATAGCTGAGCAATATTCCACTGTGTATATTTACCACAACTTTCTTATCCATTCTTCTGCTGATGGACATATAGGTTGCTTTCATGTCCTAGCTATTGTAAACAGTGCTGAAATGAACACTGGGGTACATGTATCTCTTTCAATTCTAGTTTCCTCAGTGTGTTGGCCCAGAAGTGAGATTACTGGGTCATATGGCAGTTCTATTTCCAGGTTTTAAGTAATCTCCACACTGTTTTTTACAGTAGTTGTTCTAGTTTGCATTCCCATCTACAGTGTAAAAGGGTTCCCTTTTCTCCACTGTCTCCATCATTTATTGTTTGTAAACTTTTTGAAGGCAGCCATTCTGGCCAACGTCAGATGAAGCCTCATTGTGGTTTTCATTTGCATTTCTTAGAGAAATTATTAGATATTATTAGATAATTAGAAATATTAGAAATCATTAGATAATGAGTGACCTTGAACATCTTTTCATGTGTTTGTTAGCCATCTGTACGTCTTTGGAGAAAGGCCTGTTTGGCCCACTTTTTAATTGGGTTGTTCGTTTTTCTGGCATTAAGATGCATCAACTGCTTGTATATTTTGGAGATTAATTCTTTGCCAGTTGC
Source organism: Giraffa tippelskirchi (assembly GCF_054371585.1). Lineage (NCBI taxonomy): Eukaryota > Metazoa > Chordata > Mammalia > Artiodactyla > Giraffidae > Giraffa > Giraffa tippelskirchi. Next base: position 70,606,938 of record NC_137289.1, read on the forward strand.
TTCATTTGCTATTATTTTCTCCCATTCTGAAGGCCGTCTTTTAATCTTGCTTATAGTTTCCTTTGTTGTGCAAAATCTTTTAAAGTTTAATTAGGTCTCTTTTGTATATTTTTTGTTTGTTTGTTTTATTTCTGTTACTCTGGGACATGGGTAATAGAAGATCTTGCTGTGATTTCTGTCAGAGAGTGTTTTGCCTATATTTTCCTCTAGGAGTTTTATAATTTCTGGTCTTATGTTTAGATCTTTAATCCATTTTGAGGTTATTTTTGTGTGTGGTGTTAGAAAGTGTTCTAGTTTCATTCTTTTTCACATGGTTGACCAGTTTTCCCAGCACCACTTGTTAAAAAGATTGTCTTTTCTCCACTGTATATTTTTAAATCCTTTGTGAAAGATAAGGTGTCCATAGGTGTGGGGATTTATCTCTGGACTTTCTATTTTGCTCCATTGATCTATATTTCTGTCTTTGTGCCACTACTGTACTGTCTGGATGACTGTAGCTTTGTAATGAAGTCTGAATTCAGGAGGGTTGATTCCTCCAATTCCATTCTTCTTTCTCGAGATTGCACTGGGTATTGGAGGTTTTTTGTATTTCCATAGAAATTGTGAAAGTATTTATTCCAGTTCTGTGGAAAACACCATTGGTAGCTTGATAAGGATTGTTTTGAGTCTATAGATTGTTTTGGGTAGTATACTAATTTTCACTATATTGATTCTTCCAATCCACGAACATGGTATATTTCTCCATTTATATATGTCATTTTTTATTTCTTTCATCAATATTTTATAGTTTTCTATATATAGGTCTTTGTTTCTTAGGTAAATTCATCCCTAAGCAGTTTATCCTTTTTGTTGCAATGGTGAATGGAATAGTGTCTTTTAATTCTCTGCTTTTTTTTTTCATTGTTAGTGTATAGGAATGTAAGGGATTTCTGTGTATTAATTTTATATCCTGCAATTTTATTATATTCATTAATTAGTTCTGGTAATTTTCTGGGAATGTCTTTAGAGTTTTCTATGTAGAGGATCATGCCATCTGCAAACAGACAGTTTTATTTCTTTTCCAATCTGGATTCCCTTTATTTATTTTTCTTCTCTGATTGCTGTAGCTAGGACTTCCATAATTATGTTCAATAGTAGTAGTGACAATGAGAACCCTATCTTGTTCCCAGTTTTAGCGGAAATGATTTCAATTTTTTTTTGCCATTGAGGATAATGTTTGCTGTGGGTCTATCATATATAGTTTTATTATGTTGAGGTATGTTCCTTCTATGTTTGGTATCTGGAGAGTTTTTTTTTTTTAATCAAAAATTGGTGTTGAATTTTGTCAAAGGCCTTCTCTGCATCTGTTGAGATAATCATATGGTTTTTATCTCTCAATTTTTAATGTGGTGTATCATGTTGATTGACTTGCAAATATTGAAGAATTCTTGCATCCCTGGAATAAAGCCCATTTAGTCATGATGTATGATCTTTTTAATATGTTGTTGCATTATGTTTGCTAGAATTTTGTTGAGGACTTTTGCATATACTTTCATCACTTATATAGGCCTGTGCTTTTCTTTTTATGGCATCTTTGTCTGGTTTTATTAGGGTGATGATGACCTCTTAGAATGGGTTTGGAAGTTTACCTTCCTCTGCAATTTTCTGGAAGAGTTTAAGTAGGATAGATGTTACCTCTTCTCGAAATTTTTGGTAGAAATCACCTGTGAAGCCATCTGGTCCTGGGATTTTGCTTGTTGGAATTTTTTGATTATGGTTTCAGTGTGTGCTTGTAATGTGTGTATTATGATTTTCTATTTCTTCCTGGTTCAGTTTTGGAAGGATATACTTTTCTAAGACTGTTTCCATTTCTTCCAAATTTTCCAAATAATTGGCATGTATAATTGCTCATAGTAGTCTCTTATGATCTTTGTATTTCTGTGTTGTCTGTTGTGATTTCTCCATTTTCATTTCTAATTTTATTGATTTTATTCTTCTCGCTTTTATTCTTGATGAGTCTGGATAATGTTTTGTCTATTTTATTTATCTTCTCAAAGAACCAGCCTTTAGTTTTGTTGATCATTGCTATAGTCTCCTTCTTTTCTTTTTCATTATTTCTTCTCTAATTTTTATGATTTATTACCTTCTACTAACTTTGGGGTTTTTCTATTCTTTTTCTAGTTACTTTAGGTGGAAGGTTAGGCTGTTTATTTGATGTTTCTCTTGTTTCTTGAGGAAAGTGTGTATTGCCATGAACTTCACTCTTAGCACTGTTTTTACTAAATCCCATAGGTTTGAGTTTTCATTTTAATTTGTTTCAATGCATATTTTGATCTTTTTTATTCCATGATCTGTTGGTTATTCAATAGCATGATGTTTAGCCTCCATTTGTTTGTCTTTTTAACAGTCTTTCCCCCTGATGTTGACATCTAATCTAGCTACATTGTTATTGGAAAAAAAATGCTTAAAATTATTTCATATATTTTTTAAAACTTACCAAGGCTATATTTATGGCCCAGGATGTGATCTATCCTGGAGAATGCTCTGTGTGCCCTTGAGAAAAAGGTGAAATTGATTGCCTTTGGGTGAAATGCCCTGTAGATATCAATTAGGTCTAATTGATCCATTGTATCATTTAAAGCTTGTGTTTTCTTGCTAATTTTCTGTTTGGTTGATCTATCCTTAAGTGTGAGTGGAATATTAAAGTCCCCCACTATTATTGTGTTACTGTTAATTTCACCTTTCATGCTTGTCAGCATGTGCCTTATGTATGGAGGTGCTCCTATGTTGGTTGCATGCATATTTATAGCTGTTATATCTTCTTTTTTTTTTTTTTAATAAATTTATTTATTTTAGTTGGGGGCTAATTACTTTACAATATTGTAATAGTTTTTGCCATACATTGACAAGAATCAGCCATGGGTTTACATGTGTTCCCCTTCCCGAACCCCCCACCCACCTCCCTCCCCCTCTCATCCTTCTGGATCATCCCATTGCCCCGGCCCTGAGCCCTTGTCACATGCATCGAACATGGAATGGTGCTCTGTTTCACATATGACAATACACATGTCTCAATGCCATTCTCCCAGAACGTCCCACCCTCACCTTCTCCCTCAGAGTCCATAAAATTGTTCCATGCATCTGTGTCTCTTATTCTGTCTCGCATATAGGGTTATCGTTACCATCTTTCAGATTCCATATATATGCATTAGTATACTGTATTGTTGTTTTTCTTTCTGGCTTACTTCACTCTGTATAATGGGCTCCAGTTTCATCCATCTCAGTAGAACCGATTCAAATGTATTTTTTTTAATGGCTGAGTAATATTCCATTGTGTATATGTACCACAGCTTCCTTATCCATTCATCTGCTGATGGACATCTAGGTTGCTTCCATGTCCTGGCTATTGTAAACAGTGCTGCGATGAACATTGGGGTATTGGTGTTATATCTTCTTAGATTGATACTTTAATCATTATGTACTGTCCTTCTTTGTCTCTTATCACAGCATTTATTTAAATTCTATTTTATCTGATATGAGTTTTGCTACTCCTGCTTTCTTTTGTTCTCTGATTGCATGAAATATTTTTGTCCATCCCCTCATTTTCAGTCTGTATGTGTCCCTAGATTTGTGGTGTGTCTCCTCTAGACAGCATACAGAGGGGTTTTGTTTTTATAATCCATTCAGCCAATCTTTGTCTTTTGGTTGGAGCACTTAGCTCATTTACATTTAAGGTAATTATTGATAAGTATGATCTTAGCAAAGTAATACTCAAAATTCTCCAAGCCAGACTTCAGAAGAATGTGAACCGTGACATTCCAGATGTTCAAGCTGGTTTTAGAAAAGGCAGAGGAACCAGAGATAAAATTGCCAACATCCTTTGGATCATCGAAAAAGCAAGAGAGCTCCAAAAAAACATATATTTCGGCTTTATTGACTATGCCAAAGCCTTTGGCTGTATGGATCACAATAAACTGTGGAAAATGCTTCAAGAGATGGGAATAACAGGCCACCTGACCTGTCTCTTGAGAAACCTGTATGCAGGTCAGGAAGCCACAGTTAGAACTGGACATGGAACAACAGACTGGTTCCAAATAGGAAAAGGAATACGTCAAGGCTGTACATTGTCACCCTGCTTATTTAACTTATATGCAGAGTACATCATGAGAAACGCTGGGATGGAGGAAACACCGGCTGGAATCAAGATTGCCAGGAGAAATATCAATAACCTCAGATATGCAGATGACATCAGCCTTATGGCAGAAAGCAAAGAAGAAATAAAGATCCTCTTGAGGAAAGTGAAAGAGGAGAGTGAAAAAGTTGGCATAAAATGTAACATTCAGAAAGCTAAGATTATGGCATCTGGTCCCATCACTTCATGGAAAGTAGATGGGGAAACAATGGTTACAGTGACAGACTTTATTTTGGGGGGCTCCAAAATCACTGCAGATGGTGACTGTAGCAATGTAATTAAAAGATGGTTGCTTCTTGGAAGAAAAGTTATGACCAACCAAGATATAATATTAAAAAGCAGAGACATTACTTTGCAAACAAAGGTCTGTCTAGTCAAAGCTGTGCTTTTTCCAGTAGGCATGTATGGAGATGAGAGTTGGGCTACAAGAAAGCTGAGTGCCGAAGAATTGATGCTTTTGAACTGTGGTGTTGGAGAAGATTCTTGAGCGTCCCTTGGACTGCAAGGAGATCCAATCAGTCCATCCTAAAGGAAATCAGTCCTGAATAGTCATTGGAAGGACTGATGCTGAAGTTTAAACTCCAGTACTTTGGCCACCTGATGCGAAGAACTGACTCATTGGAAAAGACCCTAATGCTGGGAAAGATTGAAGGTCAGAGGGGAAGGGGACGACAGAGGATAAGATGGTTGGATGGCATCACTGGCTCAATGAACATGAGTTTTAGTAAACTCGGGGAGTTGGTGATGGATAGGGAGGCCTTGTGTGCTGCACAACATTGAGTCACAAAGAGTCAGACACGACTGAGCGACTGAACTGAACTGAATCATCCTGTTACCATTTATTTTGATGTTTAGGATTCATTTTTACAAACCTTTTCTCTGTTTCATGTCTAGAGAAGATCTTTCAGCATTTGTTAAAGAGTTGGTTTGGTGGTACTGAATTCTCTCAGCTTTTGCTTGTCTGTATAGCTTTTGATTTCTCTTTCATATCTAAATGAGATCCTTAATGAGGAGAGTAATCTAGGTTGCAGGTTTTTCTCTTTCACGACTTTAAGTATGTCTTGACATTCCCTTCTGACCTGAAGAATTTCTATTGAAACATTCCCTTCTGACCTGAAGAATTTCTATTGAAAGAGAAGCTCTTATCCTTATGAGGATCCCCTTTGTGTTACTTGTTGCTTTTCCCTTACTGCTTTTGATATTTGCTCTTTGTTTTTATTTTTTGTTGGTTTGATTAATATGTGTGTTGTGGTGTTTCACCTTGGGTTTTTCTTGTTTGGGACTCTCTGGGTTTCTTGGACTTGGGTGGCTGTTTCCTTCCCCATATTAGGGAAGTTTTCAACTATTACCTCAAGTATTTCCTCATGCCTTTTCTTTCGGTCTTCTTCTGAGATACCGATGGTTTGAATATTGGGGTGTTTAGCATTGTCCCAGAGGTCTCTGAGGATGCCCTCATTTCTTTTAATTTGTTTTCTTTTTTCCTCTTTGTTTCATTTATTTCCACCATTCTTTCTTCCACATCACTTATTCTCTCTTCTGCCTCAGTTATTCTACTGTTGGTTCCTTCCAGAGTGCTTTTAATCTCAGTTATTGCATTGTTTATTATTGATTGATCCTTCTTTATTTCTTCTAGGTCCTTGTTAAACATTCCTTGCATCTTCTCAGTCCTTGTCTCTAGTCTATTTATCTGTAACTACATTTTGTTTTCAAGATTTTGGATCAATTTTGCTATCATTATTTTGAATTCTTTTTCAGGTAGACTCCCTAACTCATCCTGCTTTGTTTGGTTTGGTGGGCTTCTGTTGTATACCTTCACTTTTTGAATATTTCTTTGGCTTTTCTTTTTGTTTAGATTGCTGTGTTTGGGAAACCCTTTCTGCAGACTGAAAGTTTGTTGTTCCTTTTAATTGTGGAGTCTGATCCCTGTAGGTGTGGTTAGACCAGTGGCTTGTCAAGGTTTCCTGGTTGGGGGAACTAGTGTCTGTGTTCTTGTGGGTGGAGCTGGATCTCTTCTCTCTGGAGTGTAATAAAGTGCCCAGTACTGTGTTTTGGGATGTCTGTGATTTGGTGTGGCTTTGGGCACCCTGTCTTTTAACATTCGGGGTTGTTTTCCTGTTTGCTGGAGAATTATCATGGTATGTCTTGCACCAGAACTTGTTGGCTCTTAGCTGGAGCTTGGCTTCAGTGTAGGTATGGAGACTTATGGGTGAGCTCTTGTTTATTTGTTCCCTGTAGTCAGGAGTTCTCTGATGTTCTAAAGTTCTGGAGTTAAGCCTACTGCCTCTGGGTTTTGGTCATTCCCTTACAGTAGTCTCCATACTTCTTCATCCATACAGCACAGAAGATAAAACACCTAGGTTAATGATGAAACCTCTCTCCACAGCCAGGGACATTCAAAGAGGTTCACAGAGTTATATAGAGAAGATTAGATGGAGGAGGGAGATAGAGGTAATTAGGAGGAGAAAGGGAGAGTCAAAAGGGGTGAGAGCAATCAAGCCAGTAACAAATTCCTAAGTGAAAATGGATACTGAAGATTAGATTCTTAAAGGTTAAAAATTGATAACGAATATCAGAAACCAGAGATTAAAAGACTGGAGTAGAGGTTAGATTCTCAACAATACAATGTAAAAAATATAAAACAAAATTGATCACAAAATTAAAAATAATATATGTGTTATTTGTGTGTGTGTGTGTGTGTGTGTGTGTGTGTGTGTGTGTGTGTTTTAAGTAGGGGTAGATTATAAAAATGAGAAAGGAATAATATAGAACTAAAATTTTTGAAAGATTGAAAAGTGATAATAGTAAAAATATATCTAGGAATTTCTCTGGAGATGTTGTAGGCATTGTGGGGTCAGTTCACGGTCAGATAGTCCCTTGTTCCAGTTTGTACTTGTTCTCAAGGTCTATAGTTGCTCTTCAAATGCACAGTCTCAGCATTAACTGCAGGTGTTTTTTTTTTTTTTCTTCTGTTGCACCTGTCACTTCCAGACTGGTTTCCTTTCTTTCTTTATTTTGGTTTCCTCTGTTTTCTGTCTCTTCAGTGCCTAATTTCTGCTCTGACACGAGGGGGTAAAGGTGGCCACTTATTTAGGCTCACTTGTTCAGTTGTCATGTGGAGAGGGAGTGGCACTGCAAACAAATACCACTTGCATGTGTGTAGATTCCTCAAAGTGGATGGACAACACTGGGTTTGCCACAGCCCAAGGCATTGTGTACTTCTCGGGTCCACACTGCTCAGGCTCCAGGATGCTCTACAAGGGCACTGTCTCAAGTGGGCCCTGCATGTTTTTCACTTCCCAGGTCTAAGCCACTCAGGTTCTTGGGTGCTTTGCAAGGCCAAAGCCCCAGGTGGGCCGTGTGTTTTGTACCTTCCCCAAGTCCAAGACACTCAAGAGACTGGGTGCTTGGTGAGTGCACTGTCCCAGGTTGGCTGTGAGTCTTATGATCCTCCATAGTCATGGCTGCTCAGTTTCCCCAGTGTGCTGTGGGGGCACTGTCCCAGGTGTGCCATGTATCTCCTCTGGGGAGCTGATCTCAGGCTGTGACACTCCTGGCAGATGTGAGCTGTCCAGGATCCCAGGAAGATGTCGTTAGCCACTGGCAGCCTGCTCACAGTTTGGCGGAAGGTGCAGTCTCTACGGCTTAGATTGCAACAGTCCTTTGCCTTCTGGCTCTGTCAATCATACACCTGCCTCTCTGCCTCTGGGGAAGGGGGGCCTTAAGTGGCACCCAGCTTTCTCTCCTTTGGTATTCACCTCAATCCTTTGTTGTGTGAGAGTACCAGATGTCACAATGTGGAGTTAGAGTCTTTTGTGGGAAAGGTCCTTTTATTGTTTTGTTTCTCTGCTGATCCTATCGTTTGGGTTGCTATGTCACATTAGTTCCCTAAGATTGGCCTCAGGGCATTCAAGCCCAATCCTTACCTTGTGGACCGACCTGCCCATCCCCTACTCGCTGGTGGCAGGTGGGAGTGTCTGAGCCCCTTCTCTGCTGGTAGTTGAGGTTAGGCCATATTCTTTGTTCCCCCCCACCTCTGGTTAGGTTGCTCTCTGAGATTCCAAAACTCCCCACAGACATGCCTGTGAGAGGGTTTCCTACTGTGTAGAAACTTCTTCTTCATGGCTCCCTCCCCAGGATGGGTCTTCATCTTTAAATACTTGTCTTTGCTTTTGTCTTTTATATTTTGTCCTACCTCCTTTTGAAGAGATTGGGCTGCCTTTCTGGGTGCTTGGTGTCCTCCACCAGCATTCAGAAGTTGTTTTGTGGAAGTTGCTCAACATTCAAATGATCTTTTGATGAATTTGTGGGGGAAAGTGGTCTCCCTGCCTTATTCCTCTACCTTCTTGGGACCATCCCAGGTTCAGTATTTTGCAACCTGTAGGCTTTTTAGGTTTGAGGTGACGGTGTATGATAAAAAGTAGAGTTAGTGAATTAACCAATTTGTAAATATCCTCGTCATAATTGATAAAAAGCAGCATACTGGACATGGAATTGTTACACTATCTCTGAGAAATGTACATCAGGACTTGTTTATTAGGTTGACAGCAGAAGGAAGTATAAAGGAAAGGATATACGTGGATGTATTCATATTTATATTTTTATGATAACCATTGATGTGTTTGCATCTCTTGGCTGCACTATAGGAATGCATTGTTAACTAATTAATTCAATGGGAAATAACTCCTATAGCTTATGATGAATGGTATTGAATTTGTGATCTCTGAAGAAGATTTAGCTTCATGACCAGGGACAAGACTTGATCACTCAAGAGCTTTTGTGTAGCAGAGTTTTATTAGAGTATAAAATGGGACAGAGAAAGCTTCTGATATAGACATCAGAAGAGGGGGTGGAGGGCCTCCCCACTCTCTAGTCTTATGAAGGCCTTATATACATTTACCAGACCCACTCCCACCATATTCATCTTAAATTACCAAGATTAGAACTAACAATAGAAAAGTCTTACAAGACCCACCCCACAACATACATCTTAATATAACAAGATTAGTCAGAAGGTTCTTATTAAGAAGGAGAGACATGTCCTTGAGGAAGATACATTATTATTATATAATTATTAGTACAGAGCTTAAGGAAAAACATACCCTTGAACAAGATGAGTTTTGTTGTGTAATCATTAGCTCTGGGCTTAAAGAAAATTATATCTTATGTGATTAAGATTAAGGAATGTAAAAAAAAAAAGTTTGTCGTTTTCTCCTCCTCAAGGGCACTGGGCCCCTTCCTCCTTGAGGGCCCCAGTCTCCTTACCAACTAATCTAAGAATTAACTCTTTCACCTCATTCCTAAAGCTTGAATAGATTAGATTGGAAAATTAATCCTCTTAAGAGCATTATAGTTTGTCCACTCTGTTGCTTTATGTCTCATTTTTAATTGAATATTAAGGGAATGTAGTATTTTAATCAAAACTGCTAACATCTTTATCTAGAGGCAAGTTGCCATTTTTGTCTTTTCTGAAAAAAATTCCCCAAGAAAGGCAGGATTATGATTTTTTTCCTTACAGATTGAATTGATGTAGTGTATTCTTGGTTATCAAAATTCTCATAGCTTTGGGACTTTGAAACACCAACTATTCATGATGTGAGAAACAGCATGATACATAACTGTACAATCTTGTTGCTATTGTTCAGTTGCTAATTTGTGTATGACTCTTTGCAACCCCATGAACTGCAGTACACGAGTCTTCCTTGTCCTTCATTATCTCCCTGAGTTTGCTCAAATTCATGGACATTGAGTCAGTGATGCCATACAACCAATCTGCTGTCGCCCCCTTCTTCTCTTGCCCTCAATTTTTCCCAGCATCAGGATATTCTCCAGTAAGTCAGCTTTTTGAATCAGGTGGCCGAAGTATTGGAACTTCTGCTTGAGCACTTCAGTCCTTCCAATGAATATTCAGGGTTATTTCCATTAGAATTGAATGGTTTGATCTTGCTGTCCAAGAGACTCTCAAGAGTCTTCTCCAGCACCACAGTTTGAAAACATTAATTCTTTGGTGATCAGCCTTATTTATAGTCCAACTCTTAACCATACATGACTACTGGAAAAACCATAACTTTGACTACACAGAACTTTGTCAGCAAATTGATGTCTCTGCTTTTTAATTCTCTTTCTATATCTGTATAGCTTTTCTTTCAAGGAGCAAGCGTATTTTAATTTTGTGGCTTCAGTCACCATCTGCAGTGATTTCAGAGCTCAAGAAAATGAAAGCTGACATTGTTTCCACATTATCCCCATCTATTTGTCATGTAGTGATATGACTGGATGCCATGATCTTTGTTTTTTGAATGTTGAGTTTTAAGCCAGCTTTTTGACTCTCCTCTTTCACATTCATCAAGAGGCTTTTTAGTTCCTCTCATTTCCTGTCATTAAAGTGGTATCATCTACATATCTGAGGTTATTGATATTTCCCCCAGCAATCTTTATTTCTGCTTGTGATCTGTCCAGCCTGGTTTTTCTCATGATGTACTCTGCATATAAGTTAAATAAGCAGTTTGACGATATACAGCCTTGACGTACTCCTTTCCCAAATTTAACCAGTCCATTGTTACATGTTCCGCTCTAACTGTTGCTTCTTGTCCTGCATACAGGTTTCTCAGGAGGCAGGTAATGCAGTCTGGTATTCCCATCTCATTAAGCATATTCCATATGATCTTAATTATATAAAAACGAATGTTTAGTTGTGACACTATACAAATTAGACCTAGAAGGGCAAATCAAAAGATAAACTCTTTGTTATTATGAATAAATGTGTTTTTGCTTGTTTTGTGATTTTTGGCTTCCTATTATGCACATGTTTACTTCTAAGTAGTGAATGTTATTTAATTTTTTTATTTTAAAGCAAGAAATAAAGAAAAGGATAACAACTAACTCAAGTTGACTCATTTGGTGAATGGTAAATTAAGATTTTAAATCCAGAGGTCCTTGTATCAATTTGAGCTCTGAAACCACTATGCCATTCTGCCTTCTGCATATTTCATTGTGTAATGATCATAAATTCAACAATATTGCCAAATTGCAGAAGTAGGTATTTGCAAGTCTTCCTACCTTGCTTTGATCTACTAATTAATATTTCTTTCCATTTATTTTTCTCCTTGATTAGAGGAATTGAATAAGGTATATATAATGTTAAATAGTCAATATATCTTAGCTATTATATTTTATTAATAAATATATAGATTAATAAGAAAGTATGACTAAGCAGCAAGAAGAAAAATAGGAGAACACAGACAAAAATTAAAGTAGAAAAATGTGTATAAGCATGCTTTTCCTGAATTTGTAGTAATAATATACCACCAAAATTTTTATTTTCTTTTATTTTTTTTCTCTACATCAGAGTAAGTAACTACTTTGGGGACCATAGAACTAACACTTTAGGGAATTAATTTCCAAATGGGATTTCACTTCAAAGTCTACTCCTGATTATCTATGCTTGGGTTTTGCTCATTGCAGGAGTGAGAAAACTGCTGTGGTAAGTGGGAACACAGCTTGGATTCACGTGGGTAAATTCTCATTTGTTTCTTATTCTCTAAGCCAATATTACTCCTCATTTGTACATTCAATCAAGAGATGACCAGACGTCAGTTTTACACTTTGTCCTCTGAGGTTTGGACATGGAAATTTCACTGAAGTCTGCAAAGAGGTTTCTACCAAGTTCAAATAGTGGTTACAGAGCCACGACAATAGAAATTAAGGGGAAAAGCTGTTGTGTATTTGCTCTTCCTGTCAGTGAAACTACTGCTTAATTTCCTGTCTAGGTCTGATGGCTATAAACATCTTTTAAAACAAATATGAATTCTCTCCTAACATCTCCAATTATATATCAAAGACAGGTTCAAAGCAGAGTTTTTTAAAGGTCTATTCTACCTTTTATTTTTTTTAATTTATTTATTTTAATTGGAGGCTAATAACTTTACAATATTGTAGTGGTTTTGTCATACATTGACATGAATCACCCATGGGTGTAGATGTGTTCCCTATCCTGAATCTCCCTCCCACATCCCTCCTCATCCCATCCCTCTGGGTCATCCCAGTCCAACAGCCCTGAGCACCCTGTCTCATGCATCGAACCTGGACTGGCGATCTGTTTCACATATGATAATATACATGTTTCAATGTTATTCTCTCAAATCATCTCACTGTCTCCTTCTCCAACAGAGTCCAAAAGGCTATTCTATACATCTGTGTCTCTTTTGCTGTCTCGTATGTAGGGTTATCATTACCATTTTTCTAAATTCCATATATATGTGTTAGTAAACTGTATTGGTGTTTTTTTCTTTCTGGCTTACTTCACTCTCTATAACAGGATCCAGTTTCACCCACCTCATTAGAACTGATTCAAATGTATTTTTTCTAATGGCTGAGTAATATTCCATTGTGTATATGTACCACAGCTTTCTTATCTACTCGTCTGCCGATAGACATCTGGGTTGCTTTCATGTCCTGGCTATTATAAACAGTGCTGATATTAACACCACGGTGCAAGTGTCTCTTTCAGTTCTGGTTTCCTTGGTGTGTATGCCCAGCAGTGGGATTGCTGGGTCATATGGCAGTTCTACTTCCAGTTTTTTAAGGAATCTCCACAGTGTTCTCCGTAATGGCTGTGCTAGTTTGCATTCCCATCAACAGTGTAAGAGGGTTCCCTTTTCTCCACACCTTCTCCAGCATTTATTGTTTGTAGACTTTTGGATAGCATCCATTCTGATCAGTGTGAGATGGTACCTAATTGTGGTTTTGATTTGCATTTCTCTGATAATGAGTGATGTTGAGAATCTTTTCTTGTGTTGATAGCCATCTGTATGTCTTCTCTGGAGAAATGTTTGTTTAGTTCTTTGGCCCATTTTTTGATTGAGTCGTTTATTTTTCTGGAATTGAGCTGCAGGGGTTGCTTGTATGTTTTTGAGATTACTTATTTGTCAGTTGCTTCATTTGCTATTATTTTCTCCAAACCTGAAGGCTGTCTTTTCACCCTGCTTATAGTTTCCTTCGCTGTGCAAAAGCTTTTACATTTAATTAGGTCCCATTTGTTTATTTTTGCTTTTATTTCCAATATTCTGGGAGGTGGGTCATAGAGGATCCTGCCGTGATTTATGTCAGAGAGTGTTTTGCCTATGTTTTCCTGTAGGAGTTTTATAATTTCTGGTCTTACGTTTAGATCTTTAATCCATTTTGAGTTTATTGTTGTGTATGATGTTAGAAAATATTCTAGTTTCATTCTTTTACAAGTGGTTGACCAGTATTCCCAGCACCACTTGTTAAAGAGATTGTCTTTTCTCCATTGTATATTCTTGCCTCCTTTGTCAAAGATAAGGTGTCCATAGGTGCGTGGATTTATCTCTGAGCTTTCTATTTTGTTCCATTGATATATATTTCTGTCTTTGTGCCAGTATCATATTGTCTTGATGACTGTCGCTTTGCAGTGTAGCCTGAAATCAGGCAGGTTGATTCCTCCAGTTCCATTCTTCTTTCTCAAGATTGCTTTGGCTATTCAAGTTTTTTTGTATTTCCATACAAATTGTGAAATCATTTGTTGTAGTTCTGTGAAAAATACTGTTGGTAGCTTGATAGGGATTGCATTGAATCTGTAGATTGCTTTGGGTAGTATACTCATTTCTCTATATTAATTCTTCCAATCCACGAGCATGGTATATTTCCATTTATCTGTGTCCTCTTTGATTTCTTTCATCAGTACTTTATAGTTTTCTATATATATTTGTCTTTTGTTTCTTTAGGTAGATATATTCCTAAGTATTTCATTCTTTTTATTGCAATGGTGAATGAAATTGTTTCCTTAATTTATCTGTTTTCTCATTGTTAGTGTATAGGAATGCAAGGGATTTCTGTGTGTTAATTTTATATCCTGCAACTTTACTATATTCATTGATTAAATCTAGTAATTTTCTGGTGGAGTCTTTAGAGTTTTCTATGTAGAGGATCATGTCATCTGCAAACAGTGAGAGTTTTACTTCTTCTTTTCCAATCTGGATTCCTTTTATTTATTTATTTTTTTCTATTCTAATTACTGTGGCCAAAACTTCCAAAACTCTGTTGAATAGTAGTGGTGAGAGTGGACACCCTTGTCTTGTTTCTGCCTTTAGGGGAAATGCTTTCATTTTTTCACCATTGATGATAATGTTTGTTTTCTTTAAAACAGGCAAATAAAAGAAATTTATTGAAAATTGTATAAGTACAGGTGTCTAACATTATTTGCAATCTTTAAAAATAGTTTTTTTAAGACATTGTAATTATTAAGATGTGCTTTTTAAAGATATCCAACTCCCCCCCAAAAATAATAACATGAATATGGGAATCTGTTCAAGATTGTCCCCAAAAGATGTCACACAATTTTAAAGAGGTTGTTTTAATTTAGAAACTGAGTTGCAGTACTCTGAATGAAGTCATTATTTTGATGAATATACTAATATAGAGGTACTTGACCATCTACAGATTTTCTCAATGAAGTGTGTATTCTAAAAACTTGCTTTCAAGCAAAGCAGTAATTCTAGGATAAGACTTAATGGTGAAAAATTTAGAAGGAATATAAAATAGAGCTATGTTTTCTCATGGAGTAATAGAAAATCTGATATTTCAGTTAAACAAAGTAAAAAAAAAAAATCCCTTTAGCAGCACAACAAAGAATTCGCAACCAGTAAAATAAATAAATAAATAAATAAAATAGTAATAATAATGTGATTCTAATGTATGATATGAGAGAATGAGGCACTTTTTGTGTATTTAATCTAGCAAAGGACAACTTTTGACAGAGGTTGTGTAATAGAAGCTTTGGGACATGCCATCCTTTTTTCTACTTCCATTTAAAGAGCTCCTGTCATATCTCAAAACGTGCAAATCATGGCATGCTATGACCATTTGCTGATCACCTAAGAGACTAGCATGGCATTATTCAATACACTATGCATCCACTAAATATTAAAACAAGCTGTTCTTTCTGATATTTTGTCAGCAAAACAGTTTCTCCTAGATCAAAGTACTAGCTAATATGGTTTGTTTAGCTGAAGAGTCTCCACTCAACAGAATATAAGAAAGGAAGAAATTTTAAAATCTTAAATCATTATTTTTTAAAACTTTTTATTTTGTATTGGGTTATGTCTGATTAAAAATGTTGTGATAATCAAGAACTGATAAATCTCCACTGGCCATTCTAATGATGCTTGGGCAATTTCATAATTTTGCCAAGGAACCATTGGTTGTTTCTGTGGAAAGAAAGACCACTCAAATGAGAACAGGTAAAGACTTTGTGTCCACATCTTCCTATAGCAAGGGAGTTAGCTACCATTACTTGCATTTGGGATAGATTCAAAGGCAGGCAGAAGAACGTGAAAGCATTATAGAGTTTAAAAAAGAAAAGCCTCAGTTATGTCCTAATTTGATGCTAGTTGCATGAGAAACTGCATGTAGGTTAAATAGAAGTAAGGCATTCTCTGTGCCTGTTTAGATGAGCAGTCTTTATTTAGTTGGTACTAAGTTGGAAACAGAGATTCTCAGGTGGGTCGGACAGTAAAGCTTCTGACCGCAATTCGGGAGACCTGGGTTCGTTCCCTGGGATCTGGAAGATCCCCTGGAGAAGGAAATGGCAACCGACTCCAGCACTCTTGCCTAGAAAATTTTATGGATGGAGGAGCCTGGTGAGCTACAGTCCATGGAGTTGCAAAGAGTCGGACATGACTGAGTAAGTTCACTTACTCACTCAAGTTGGAAACTACAACAAATATTAGGAAAGCTGCCATTTATTGTCAAGTAAGTCCTGGCTTTTGAACTGTGGTGTTGGAAAAGACTCTTGAGAGTCCCTTGGACTGCAAGGTGATCCAACCAGTCCATCCTAAAGGAAATCAGTGCTGAATATCCATTGGAGGGACTGATGTTGAAGCTGAAACTCCAATACTTTGGCCACCTGATGTGAAGAGCTGACTCATTCGAGAAGACCCTGTCGAAAAGACCCTGATGTTAGGAAAGATTGAAGGCAGGAGGAGAAGGAGAGGATAGAGGATGAGATGGTTGGATAGCATCACTGTCTCAATGGAGAAGAGTGTGAGTAATCTCCAGGAGTTGGAGATGGACAGGGAGGTCTGGCGTGCTGCAGTCCATGGGGGTGCAAAGAGTCAGACATGACTGAGCGATTGAACTGAACTGAACTGAAGTCCTGGCCATGTTGGTCTGATTGCTATAAAGGTTGCTGTTTTTCTTTCTTTTTTTAATTAAGGTGGTTCTTTTATTTAAAATATGTGCTTATCACCTATATGTATTGATATGTTTTCTCCTAAAGCAGTCAAAACCAGTTATTCAGTAATATTCCAAATATCAAAAAATAAAAGAGAAAAATCCCATAAATGTAAATGAATATGCCAAGATACAGAAACAACCTTGCTGACTAAGTTTAAGGGTGTATTATTAAAACAACTTATCATTGCAACAGTTTACATAATTCTAATAACTCATTATCTTTCAATAGTGATTAATGCTGTATATGCAAAGAAAAAAAGGACACAGGACACATACAAGTAACAAAAAGAAGAAAATTATTCTTACACTTTGCTGGACATGAAAACTCTCTTTCCACTTCTTTTCCTTCAGACTAAGGTTTCCTGGGCTTTCTATGCCTGAGCACTAGGGAATTACATACTTCCTTTCACCTGAGCTAGAACATTGACCAATCAGAATAGAGCAGAGGGATAACTCATACTTGCTGCCCCAAGCCTGTTTCAAGTCCTCTTTGAATGAGACATTCCGATTGTGTTCCATGCCTTCTCTCTGAAATCTATCCTTCCCCTCCTGCCTATTTTTAGCGTCATGGTCTCTCCAACTATAAAGAAATCATCCATACCCTTAATCAAGACGTTGAATATTCTTTCCGTGTTCTTCAATTTAAGCTGGACCCTCCACAGAGTCCATGCCCTCTAAAGTCCTCTCTTACTTGGAGGGTTTTTTTTTTTCTTTCTTTTTTTTTTTATCTTCCTGTCTCTTAGTGAACTGTCACAAAAAAAATTAAAATTGCCATCTAGTTATTCTACCCAAAATTTGTCATCTACCAGACTCCTAATTATTTCCCCACATTTACTAAGATTTTTTTCTATATATATATATATATATATATATATATATATATATATTTTATTGAGATAGTTGACTTACAATGTTTTAGATGCAGACCAAGGTGATTCAGTTATACACACAACATATACTATTTTTTAAATTATTTTCCATTATAGTTTATTACATGATATTGACTATACTTCTTTGTGATATACAGTAAATCTTTGTTGCTTGTTGCATATCTATTTTTATTAACTAGGAATCTAGCATTCTTATTCAAACTAAGTTAAATAAGTGGAATTAAAATGTCATAAATTTTATAGTTAAGCAAAAGTTCATAAGTTTTCTAAAATATATGTATTATACATATTATTTGTATATATGTATACAAAAGCTTTTCTACTATGCTTGATAAAGGCTCGAGAAAGGACATCAAAAAAAAGAAGAGATTGAAAAATTGGAAAACAAACTAAATGAAATGGGAACCGTGAATATGAAATAGAAAAAGTGAAGTAAACTAGAAAAAATAAAAGATTGTCATACAGTCCAGTTGGTTTTAAATATGACTGCTCATTAGAAAAATATCTGGAACTCTGGAGAGCAAAAAAAGAAAAATACCTGGACATTTGTATTTTTCAAACAATTCCAAGATAATTCTGATATGCATCTGGATTTTAAAAAGCAATAACAAATTTTTCTGTTAAATTGTATTTTTGCTGATATAGAGTTCTATTGTTGTAATCACAATAGCAAAATATGTTTATCAGTTTTCACAATCAATACCCAGACAAAAAACGAAAGATAATTACAATTGCAAGCTATAATGAAAATATGGTTAACCTAACAATATAAAATAATTGCATACAATTTGAGGGGTCAAGAAGAGGAATATGGTAAGCAGAAATGCATACATGCACATATGTTCATCTGTCCAGCCAGTTGATGTCTTTTGGTTGGTGCATTTAATCCATTTACATTTAAGGTAATTATAGATACTATGATCCTATTACTTTTTTTAAAATTGTTTTGGGTTTATTTTCTGCAGACCTTTTCCTTATTTTGTGTTTCCTGCCTAGGGAAATCCTTTAGCATTTGTTGTAAAGCTGATTTGGTGGTGGTGAATTCTCTTAACTTTTTCTTGTCTGGAAATCTTTTGATTTCTCCATCAAATCTGAAGGATAGTCTTACTGTGTATAATATTCTTGGTTGTAGATTCTTCCCTTTTATCACTTTAAGTATATTGTGCCCTTCCCTTATGGCTTATATAGTTACAGCTGAGAAATCATCTGATAGATAGCTTGATGGGAATTTCCTTGTATATTATTTGTTGTTTTTCCCTTGTTGCTTTTAATACTTTATCTTCGTCTTTAATTTTTGTCAGCTTGATTACTATGTGTGTGTGTTCCTCTTTGGGTTTATCCTGCTTGGGACTCTCTGTGCTTCCTGGAATTGATTGACTATTTTCTTTCTTATGTTAGGGAAGTTTTCAGCTATTACCTCTTCAAATATTTTCTCAGGTCCTTTTTCTCTCTCTTCTCCTTCTGGGAACCCTATAATACGAATGTTGGTGCACTTAATGTTGTCCCAGAGGTCTCTTAGGCTATCTTCATTCTTTTCATTTTTTTTTTTTTTCTATATTCCTTTCTGTGGCAGTGATTTTCATCATTCTGTCCTCTAGGTCATTTATCTGTTCTTCTGCCTCAGTTATTCTGCAATTGATTATTTCTAGTGTATTATTCATCTTTGTTTGTTTGTTCTTTAGTTCTTCTAGGTCTTTGGTAAACATTTGTTGCATCTTCTCCATTGTTTTTCTGAAATACTGGATCATCTTCACTAGCATTATTCTGAATTATTTTTCTGGAAGCTTGCCTATCTCCATTTCATTTAGTTGTTTTTTCTGGGGTTTTATCTTGTCCCTTCTGAGACATAACTTTCTACATTTTCATCAGGATTAACTTTCTGTAATGTGGCTTTTGTTCTAGTCATTGTGGAACTGTGTTTCTTCTTGCTTCTTCTGTCTGCCCACTCATAGAGGAGGTTAAGAGGCTTGCACAAGCTTCCTGATGGGAAGAACTTGTGGGAAAAACTGG
Organism: Giraffa tippelskirchi; assembly: GCF_054371585.1. Lineage (NCBI taxonomy): Eukaryota > Metazoa > Chordata > Mammalia > Artiodactyla > Giraffidae > Giraffa > Giraffa tippelskirchi. The sequence continues at coordinate 70,626,258 of NC_137289.1, forward strand.
TTCCTACTCTAGTGGATAGAGCCTTGCCAGTAAAGCTTTAATCCAATAATCTGCTGATGAGTGGCGTTGTGCTCCCTCCCTGTTAGTTGCTTGGCATTAGGTGATCCAGCTCTGGGATCTGTGGGCTCTATGGTAGGGTTAATAGTGACCTCCAAGAGAGTTTATACTTCCCAGACAGATGGTGCCAGTGTCCCCTTCCCTGTGGTCAGCTCGTGCCAACCCATGCCTCCACATGGGTTGGAGGAGGCCCTCCAACACTAGCAGGTAATTTTGGTTCAGTCTCTTGTGGGGTCACTGCTCCTTTCCTCTGGGTCTTGGCGTGCATAAGATTTTGTTTATACCCTCCAAGACTGGGGTATCTGTTTCCCCCAGTCCTGTGAAAGTCCTATAATTAAATCCCGGAGGCCTTCAGGGTCAGATTACCTGGTGATTCCCAGTCCTTTGTCAGATCCCAAGGTTGGGAAGCCTAACATGTGGTTCAGAACCTTCACAGCAGTGGGAGAATTTCTTTGGTATTATTGTTTTCCATTTTGTGGGTTACCCACATGGGGAGTATGGGATTTGATTTGATTGTGATTGTGCCCTTCCTGAAGTCTCACTTGGCTTCTTCTTTGTCTTTGAATGTGAAGTATCATTTTTTGGTCGGTTCCAGTGTCCTCCTCTCAAAGATTGTTCAACAGAAAGTTCCAATTTTGGTGCTCTCCCAGGAGGAGATGAGCACTTGTCCTTCTACTCCACCATCTTGAACTGAAAACTCCACTATAAAGTTTGTTGCTCCACTATAAATTTCTGGGAATGGTTGCTGAAGATAGTGGTTTGAATACCTAGATTAATTGATAAAATAAGGGGTTGGTTTTACAGATTATCTTTGCAGATTCTGGGTAAGAGTTCTATTTTTAATATGATCTGGCAATAGTTCATTTGTATACTTAATCACTTGCTTCATGGACCACAGCCTTGTCATGGTGAAGGAGTTTGTGTAACTCATTGAAACTATGAGCCATGCCATGCAGGGACACTAAAGGCAAGCAGTAATAGTGAAAAATTCCGACAAAATGTGGTCCACTGGATAAGGAAACACTGACCCACTCCAGTATTCTTGCCTGGAGAACCCCATGGACAGTACAAAAAGGCAAAAAGATATGACACCAAAAGTTGAGTCCCCCCAGGTTGGAAGGTGTCCCATATGCTATTGGGGAAGAATGGAGGGAAATTACTAATAGCTACAGTAAGAATGAAGTGGCTGGGTAAAAGTGGAAATGATACTCAGCTGTGGATGTGTCTGGTCATGAAAGTAAAGTTCAAAGATGTAAAGAACAATATTGCATAAGAATCTGAATTATTAGGTTCATGAATCAGGTTAAATTGGGAGAAGTCAAGCAGGAGATGGTAAGACTGAATATCAATACCTTAGGAAACAGACAACAATCATAGCTACTACAGTGTGAGAAGATCCCTTAGAAGAAATGTAGTAAACCTCATAGTTACCAAAATAGTCCAAAACGTAGCACTTGGATGCAATCACAAAAACAACAGAATGATCTTGCTTCACTCCAAGGCAAACCATTCAGTATCACAGTAATCCAAGTCTATACCCCAACCACTGATGCAGAGGAAGGTGAAGTTGACCAATTCTATGAAGATCAACAATACCTTCTAGTTGTTCAGTTACTCCACTCGTTTCCAGCTCTATGCAATACCACGAACTGCAGCACACCAGGCTTCCAGGTTTTCCTGTCCTTCACTGTCTTCTGGAGTCAGTGATCCCACCAATTCAATTCATCCTCTGTTGCCCTATCCTTTTACCTTTAACCCTTCCCAGCATCAGGGTCTTTTCCAATGATTCAGCTGTTTGCATCACGTGGCCAAAATTTTGGAGTTTCAGCTTCAGCACAAGTCCTTCAAATAAGTATTCAGAGTTGATTTCCTTTAGGATTGACTTGTTTGATCTCCTTTCTGTCCAAAGGACCCTCAAGAGTCTCTCCAGCACCACTATTTGAAAACATCAATTATTTGGCGCTCAGCGTCCATACTTGACTACTGAAAAAACCATAGCTTTGATTATACGGATCTTTGTTGGCAAGGTGATGTCTCTGCTTTTTAATAAGCTGTCTACATTTGGCATAGCTTTTTTTTCCTAGAAGCAAGTGTCTTTTAATTTTGTGGCTGCAGTCACCATCCACAGTGATTTTGGAACCCAAGAAAATAAAATCTGTCACTGTTTCCACTTTTTCCCCATCTATTTGACATGGAGTGATTAGATCAGATGCCATGATCTTAGGTTGTTGAATGTTAGGCCAGCTTTTTCACTCTCCTCTTTCACAACTCATCAGTAGGCTCTTTTGTTCCTTTTCACTTTCTGCCATTAGAATGGTATCATCTGCATATCTAAGGTTGTTATTTCTCCTGGCAATCTTGATTCCAGATTGTTCTTCATCCAGCCCAGCATTTCACATGTTGTACACTGCATATAAGTTAAATAAGCAGGATGACAATATATAACCTTGACGTACTCCTTTCCTGATTTTGATCCAGTCACAGTCAGTTGTTTCATGTTGCTTCTTGACCTGCATACAGGCTTCTCAGGAGGCAGCTAATGTGGCCTGGTATTCCCAGCTCTTTAAGAAATTTTCACAGTTTGTTGTTATCTACCCCGTCAAAGGCTTTAGCATAGTCAATGAAGCAAAAATAGATGTTTCTCTGGAATTTCCTTGTTTTTGCTACCATCCAACAAATGTTGGCAATTTGATTTCTGGTTCCTCTGCAATTTCTAAATCCAGCTTGTACATTTGGAAGTTCAAGCCTAGCTTGAAAGATTTTCTAGAGCTAATACCAAAAGAAAAAAAAAAAAACACAAATATATGTCATTTTCCTCATAAGGGATTGGAATGCAAAAGTAGGAAGTCAAGAGATATCCAAAATACCAGACAAGTTTGTCCTTGGAGTACAAAATGAATTATGGCGAAAGCCAACAGAGTTTTGTCAAGAGAACATGCTGGTCATAGCAAATACCCATTTTCAAAACCCTAGAGACATGGACATCATGAGATAGTCAATACTGAAATCAGATTGATTATGTTCTCTGCAGCCAAAAATGAAGAAACTCTATAAAGTCAGAACAAATAAGGCCTGCAGCTGATTGTGCCCCAGATCATGAGCTCTTTATTGCAGAATTCAGGCTTAAATTGAGGAAACTAGAAAAAGCTACTAGGGCATTCAGGTATGATATAAATGAAATCCTTTATAATTATACCATGAAAGTGGCAAATAGATTCAAGGGATTATACCTGGTAGAGAGAGTGCCTGAAGAACTATGGATTATGGTTCACAACATTGTATACAAGGCAGTGATCATAACCATCCCAAAGAAGAAGAAATGTAAGAAGTCAAAGTGGCTGCCTCAGGAGGCTTTACAAATAGGTGAGGAAAGAAGAGAAATGAAAGGGAAAGATACAGTTAACTGAATGCAGAGTTCCAGAGAATAGTAAAGAGAGATAAGAAGCCCTTCTAAATAAACAATGCAAAGAAATAGAGGAAAACAATGGAATTTGAAAGATTAGAAGTCTCTTCAGGAAAATTGGAAATATCAAGACAATATTTCATGCAAGGATGGGTATGATAAAGTACAGAAATGTTAAGGACCTAACAGAAAGCAGAAGAGATTAAGAAGATTTGGCAAGAATACACAGAACTTGAACAAGAAAGAACTTGACCAGGATAGCCACAATGGTGTGGTCACTTACAAAGAGAAGGACATGCTGAAGTGTGAAGTCAAATGGGCCTTAGGAAGCATTACTACAAATAAAGCTAGTGGGGGTGTCAGGATTCCAGCTGAGCTATTTAAAATCCTAAAAGATGATGCTGCTAAAGTGCTTCACTCAATATGTCACCAAATGTGGAAAACTCATCAGTGGCCACAGGACTGAAAAAGGTCAGTTTTCATACCAATCCCAAATAAGGGCAATGCCAAAGAATGCTTAGACTACTGTACAATTATGGTAATTTCACATGTTAACAAGGAAATGCTCAAAATCCTTCAAGCTAGACTTCAAGAATATGTAAATTGAAAACTTCCAGATGTACAAGCTGGATTTTGAAGAGTCAGAGGAACCAGATATAATTGCCAACATTTGTTGGATCACAGAGAAATCAAGGGAGTTCCAAGGTGGGGGGGGACACAAAAACATCTACTTCTGCTTCACTGAATATGCTAAAACCTTTGACTGCATAGATCACAACAAACTGTGGAAAATTCTTAAAGAGATGGGAGTATCAGACCACCTTGCCTATCTCCTGAGGAATGTGTATTTGTGTCCAGAAGCAACAGTCAGAACCAGGCATGGAACAGCTGACTGGTTCAAAATTGGAAAAGAAATATGACAAGGATGTATATTGTTTCCCTGCTTTTTTAACTTATATGCAGAGTACATCATGCAATATTCTGGACTGGATGTATCACAAGCTACACTGAGGGTTGCCAGAAGAAATATCAACAACCTCAGATATGCATATGATACCACTTTAATTGCAGAAAATGAAAAGGAATGAAAAAATCTCTTGATAAAGGTGAAAGAACAGAGTGAAATAGCTGGCTTGAAACTCAACATTAAAAAAAAAAACAAACAAAAAAAAACCTGTGATTGTGGCATCTGTTCCTATCACTTCATGGCAAATAGAGATGGAAAAAAATGGAAATAATGGCAGAATTTATTTTCTTGGGCTCCAAAATCACTGCAGCCATGACATTAAAAGATGCTTGCTCCTTGGAAGGAAAACTATGACAAACCTAGACAGAGAATTAAAAAGCAGAGACGCCATTTTGCTAGCAAAGGTCCATATATTCCAAGTTATGGTTTTGCAGTAGTCATATACATATGTGAGTGTTGGACCATAAAGAATGCTCAGCATTGAAGAACTGATGCTTTTGAATTGTGGTGCAAGAAAATCCTTGAGAGTCCCCTGGACTGCAAGGGGATCAAACCAGTCATTTCTAATAGAAATAAATCCTGATTATTCTTTGGAAGAACTGCTGCTGAAGCTGAAGCTGCAATACTTTGTCCACCTGATGAAAAGAGTCAACTCATTAGAAAATACCCTGATGCTGAGAAAGACTGAAGAGAATAGGAGAAAGGGTAAGCAGAGGATGAGATGGTTATATAGCATTACAGACACAATGGACATGAACTTGAGCAAACTCTAGGAGACAGTGAAGAACAGAGGTGTTTGGCCTGTTACTCTCCACAGGGTCGCAAAGAATGGGATACAAGTTGACTAATGAACAACAACAAAATACTTGATTACTTCTTTTTTATTTTATATTGGATTATACTTGATTTACAATGCATTCCATATGTACAGCAAACTCATATATATATATATATATATATATTCTTCACATTCACTTCCCATATAGGTTATTCAGAGTACTGAGTAGAGTTCTCTGTGCTATATAGTAGGGTTTTGTTGATTATCTTTTATACATATATTAGTGTGTATTTTGTATATGTTAATCTCACCTCCTAATATATCCCCATCACTTTTCTCCTTTGGTAAAGATAAATGTGTTTTTCACTGGCTGACTTATTTCACTTAGTTGATAATTTCTAGATCCATCCATGTTGATGCAAATGGCATTATTTCATCCTTCTTTATGACTGAGTAGTATTCCATTGTATATGTATACCGCATCTTCTTTATTCATTCGTCTGCCAATGAGCTGTTTGGTTGCTTCAACTTCTTTGCTACTGTAAATAATGCTGCTGCAATGATCATTTGGTAACATGTATCTTTTAGAAATATGGTTTTCTCCAGTTATATGCCCAGGAGTGGGATTTCTGGATCATATGGCAACTCTATTTCTAGTTTTGTAAATAACTAAAAATACTGTTATCCTTAGTATTTGTATCAATTTACATTCCCACCAACAATGTTGGAGAGATCACTTTTCTCCATACCCTCTTTGATGTTCATTGTTTGTGGAAATTTTGATGATGCCAGTCTGACTGGTGTGAGGTGATACCTCATTGTACTTTTGATTCATATTTCTTTAATTATTAGTGATATTGAGCATCTTTTCATGGGCTTTTTGCCATTTGCTTGTCTTCTTTAAATAAATGAGTATCCAAATCTTTTGCCTTTATATTTGATTGGTTTATTTATTCTTAGGATATTGAGCTGCATGATCTGTTTGTAAATTTTGGAGGTTTATACCTTGTTGTTCACATTGTTTGCAAATATTCTCTCCCATTTTGTGGATTGTCTTTTCATTTTATTTATGATTTCCTTTGCTGCCCAGAAGACTTTAATTAGGCCCCATTTGCTTTTAAAAGAATATTCATTATACTTGGAGGCAGATCCAAAACATATTGGTGCAATTTACCTCAAAGTAAACATATTCTGCCTATGTTTTCCTCTGAAATAGTTATAGTATCTAGGCTTAAGTATTTAATCTACTTGGAACCTGTTTTTGTGTGTGGTGTTATAGAATATTCTAATTTCATTCTTTTATATGTAGCTATCCAGTTTTCTCAGCATCATTTATTGAAGAGATTGTCTTTTCTCCAATGTATATTTTTGCTTCCTTTCTCATAGATTACTTGACCATAAGAGCATGGGTTTGTATTTGGGATGTCTATCCTGTCCCATTGATCTATATTTTTATTTTTGTGTCAGTACCAAGCTCTTTATACCAGCTTTGTAGTGTAGTCTGAAGTTATGGAGCCTGGTTTCTCCAGCTTCACTTTTTGTTCTAAAAAAATGATTTTGTGTTACATGTATTTTGCATTTCCATACAAATTTTAAGAAAGTGTTTGTTCTAGATCTGCAAAAAATGCCAGTTTTAATTTGATAGGGATTGCATTGAATCTGTAGATGACACTGGGTAGTATAACCATTTTGAATATATTGGCCCTTCCAGTCCAAGAGCATGGTATATCTCTCCATCTGTTTGTGTCATTGTTAACTTCTTTCATCAGCATCTTATGGTTTTCAGTGTACAGGTCTCTTTCCTCCTTAGGTAGGGTTATTCATAATTTTATTTTTTCATGCAATGGTAAATGTATTGTTCCTTAATTTATCTTTCTGATCTTTCAGTGTTAGTGTCTAGGAATGCAAGAGATTTCTGTGTATTAATTTTGTATCCTGTGACTTTATCAAATTCACTGATGAGTTTTAGTAGTCTTCTGGTAGCATCTTTAGGATTTTCTAGATATAGTATCAACTCAACTGCAAACAGTGACATTTTTACTGTCTTTCAACTTGGATTTTTCACATATTTTTTCTCTGATTGTTACGGCTATGTTGAATAATAGTGGCAAGAGTGGATATATTTGTCTTGTTCCTGATCTTAGAGGAAATGTTTTCAGTGTTTCTATGGTGAATATGCATAACTTATATGTAGAGTACATCATGAGAAATGCTGGGCTGGAAGAAACACAAGCTGGAATCAAGATTGCCGGGAGAAATATCAATAACCTCAGATATGCGGATGACACCACCCTTATGGCAGAAAGTGAAGAAGAACTAAAGAGCCTCTTGATGAAGGTGAAGGAGGAGAGTGAAAAAGTTGGCTTAAAGCTCAACATTCAGAAAACTAAGATCATGGCATCTGGTCCCATCACTCCATGGGAAATAGATGGGGAAACAGTGGAAACAGTGTCAGACTTTACTTTTTTGGGCTCCAGAATCACTGCTGATGGTGACTGCAGCCATGAAATTAAAAGACGCTTACTACTTGGAAGGAAGGTTATGGCCAACCTAGATAGCATGTTTAAAAGCAGAGACATTACTTTGCCAACAAAAGTCCGTCTAGTCAAGACTATGGTTTTTCCAGTGGTCATGTATGGATGTGAGAGTTGGACGGTGAAGAAAGCTGAGCGCTGCAGAATTGGTGCTTTTGAACTGTGGTGTTGGAGAAGACTCTTGAGAGTTTCTTGGACTGCAAGGAGATCCAATCAATCCATCCTAAAAGAGATCAGTGCTGGGTGTTCATTGGAGGGTCTGATGTTGAAGCTGAAGCTCCAGTACTTTGGCCACCTCATGCGAAGGGTTGACTCATTGGAAAAGACCCTAATGCTGGGTAGGATTGGGGGCGGGAGGAGAAGGGGACGACAGAGGATGAGATGGTTGGATGGCATCATGGACTCGATGAACATGGGTTTGGGTGGACTCCGGGAGTTGGTGATGGACAGGGAGGCCTGGCATGCTGCAATTCATGGGGTCGCAGAGAGTTGGACATGACTGAGCGACTGAACTGAACTGAACTGATGGTGAATATGATGTTAGCTGTGGGTTTGTCATTTACGGCCTTTATTATGTTGAAATATGTTCCCTCTATGCTCACATTCTGGAGAGTTTTTGTCATAAATGGGTGTTTAATTTCATTAAAAGTTTTTTATGCACCTATTGAGATGATTGTATTTTTTATTCTTCAATTTGTTAGTGTGTTATACACTGATTTATTTGCAAATATTGAAAAATCCTTGCATCTCTGTGATAAATTCCACCTGATTCTGGTAAATGATCCTTTTTAATGTATTGTTGGATTCTGTTTGCAATTTGGTGAAGATTTTAGTGTATCTGTTCATCAGTGATATTGGCCTGTAATTTTCTTTTTTGTGATATATTTTTCTGATTTTGGTATAATGGTGATGGTAGCCCAATAGAATGAGTTTGGTAATTTTCTTTCTTCTGCAATTTTTTGAAATAGTTTTGGAAATATAGATGTTAGCATTTCACTAAATGTTTGATAGATTTAGCCTGTGAAGCCATCTCATCCTGACTTCTGCTTGTTGGGAGTTTTAAAATAACAATTTCAATTTAAGTAACCATTTGCTGGTCTGTTAAGATTTTCTACTTCTTCCTGGTTTAGGATTGGGGGATTGTACCATTATAAGAATTTGTACATTTCTTCTGGGTGCTCATTTTATTGGCATATAGTTGCTTATAGTACTGTTTCTTATGATCATTTTTATTTCAATGGTTCAGCTGTAACTTCTTCCTTTACATTCTAATTGTATTTATTTGCATCATCTTCCCTTTTTTCTTGATGAATCTGTCTAAAGGTTTATCAATTTTGCTAATCTTCTCAAAGAACTAGCTGTTAGTTTCATTGATCTTTGCTATCATTTTGTTTGCCTCTATTGCATTTATTTCTGATGTTTATGATTTCATTCCTTCTAATAACTTTGGGTTTTGTTTATTCTTGTTTCTTTAGTTGCTTAGGTGTAAGATTAGGCTGTTTATTTGAGATGTCTCTTGTTTTCTGAAGTAGGATTGTATTGCTATAAACTTCCCTCTTAGACTTGCTCTTGATGCATCCCATAGATCATTGTGCTTTTTACTTTTTTTAATACATATATTTGCTTCAAACACAATCCCTAAAATCCCAATTTAAACAAACATTTCAAATGCAATAAACAAAAGTTCCATAATAAAGTATGTCCTTAAGTCTTAGCAATTAGGGAAGAGGGGACAAAATCTGAGTAGAAACATTTGCAATTTAAATAGAAATAAAACCTAACATAGACTGAATGCATCCACTAGAAGGAGAAGAAGGGCGCGTTGTCAGGTAACAGACTGTGATAAAACTGGCAGGTGGGGAGGAAAGACAAAGTGGTAGAGACAGAAAGTGATAGATACAGAAAGGGGCAAGACATTTATTTTTTTCTACTTTTCTAGGAGAAAATACTCCTTAAAAAATTAATGTGACTTGCTCCAAAAGCAAAATGGTGGAAGTGGGTGGGAACCTCATCTTGTTGTCAGAAGGGCTTAGTGGAGCAACCGGACAAAATTCGGCTCAGCTGCAAAGCTAAGCAGCTCCGCGCAGCTTTGAGGAGGGCCAAGAACAGGCAGTGCCACAGGGAGACAGCTAGGCCCTCGATAACTTAAACAGACAAACAAAACAAGGCATGTTTGTTAAGTGAAGTTGCTCGGTCGTGCAACTTCACCTGGCCCTCGATAACTTAAACAAACAAACAAAACAAGGCATGTTTGTTAAAGGCTCCCATAAATTCTCAAGAGTTCTGCCAAACTCATGGACCTAGACTCAGCTTGTTGGGCTTCAGAATTTCTGAAGTAGTCCTTTCCTCCTTAGCCCTAAGGGTTGGGCTGCAACAAGCCAGGAGCATCTCCAATGCTATAGAGAAAAGAGATGTTCTACATGTGTAGGCGAGAAAGAATGGGTCATTTGAATCATTCTTGCAGAGGAATGAGAAGTCAGAAGAAGGGCAAGGAAGTGTTAGGAGGAAAGAGCAGGGCTGATAGAGAGATTTGGGAAATGAAAGTTTTAAAATCTACTGCCATTTTATCCAGCAGAGTGAAACATAGTCACAAGTGCAAGGGACGCTGGGGAGTTTGGTCCAGGTTTGGCATTCAAAAGTTCCAACCCACTATACAGTAAAAAAAAAAAAAAAAAAAAAAAAAAAAAAAAATATATATATATATATATATATATATATATATATATATATATAATTCACACCCTGTGATTTTCTGTATGGGCTTTTCTGTGGATGTTGAGGAAGGAAGGGAAATCTGGGGCAAGCTTGGGTGCTCAGACCAAACTGAACCCCTTGTAGTTGTTGAGGGCCTGAGTCAGCTGTGCCTGCAGGACTTCTTTGCTGCTGTACTTGGGGAGGTCAAGAAGATTGTAGCAAGTGTGGGCCACGGGCAAGTACTTCTCTCCATTGGCTGTGGACTGGATTATGATCTGCAGGCTGGCCATGCTATAGATGGGAATACAATTGCTACCCATCAGGAACAACAGAAACTTCTTCTTTTCCAGTGGGAACTCATGAAATGTTTCCCAGAATAGTTTCATGGTGGGATGTGTGGCTGAGTAATCACCCTTGTAGATGGCAGTCTCTTCCAGGTCCTCCCAGTTATAGCTGTTGTTCCCCACCATCATGGCCCTCAGTTCTGAAGGCTGGAAGAGCTCTAGCACTTTGCAACCACATACCTTTAGGAAGCTGCTGGAGAAAGCTGTGTACCACTAGTGAACTGTAGAATTTATCAAGTTACTCTTCTACACTGAGGCTGAGAGAGATGAAAAATCCTCACCAAATTCTCTCATCAGGAGGCATTCTAAAGCATCCTGTAGATTACCACCCAGCCCTAGGATTCCAACAATGACTCTCAGGTGGTCTGGGGATAGGGGAGGCAGAAGGAAGGGGAAGGTACCTGTGCTTTTGTTTTCATTTATCTCTAGGTATTTTTTTTTATTTCCTCTTGATCTCTTCAGTGCTCCACTGATTATTTAGTTACATACTGTTTAGCCTCCATATGTTGGTATTTTTACTTTCCCCCCCGTAATTGATTTGTAATCACATAGAGTTGTCAGAAAAGATGCATGATATGATTTCAATTTTCTAACATTTACCAAGTCTTGATTTGTGATCCAAGATGTAATCTATCCTGGAGAATATTCCATATGCATTTGAGAAGAAACCATATTCTGCTGCTTTCAGATGGAATGCCCTATAAATGTAAATAGTTTATGTGGTCTAATGTATCATGTAAGGCATCATGTAAGGCTTCTGCTTCCTTATCAATCTTCTTTCTGGAGTTTTTCCATTAGTGTGTTAGGCGTTAAAGTACCTCAAAATTATTATGTTATTGTCAATTTCTTGTTCTATGGCTTTTATCATTTGCCTGATATATTGAGGTGCTCCTATGAGGTGCATATATGTTTACAGTTGTTATATCTTCTTCTGGGATTGATCCCTTGTTAATTGTGCAGTATCTTTCCTTGCCTCTTGTAACAATCTTTATTTTAAAATCTATGTTGTCTGATATGTGTATTGCTACTCCAGCTTTCTTTTGATTTACGTTTGCAAGTAATATCTTTTTCCATCCCCTCACTTTCAGTCTGAATGTGTCCTTTGGTCTGAAATGAGTCTCTTGTAGATAACATGTATATGGGTCTTGATTTTGTATCCACTCAGCCAGTCTGTGTCTTTTGGATAGAGCATTTCATCATGTACTTTTAAGGTAATTATTAATATGTATGTGCCTACTGCCATTTTATGAATTGTTTTGGGTTGTTTTTGTAGTGTTTTTTCTTCCCTTCCTCTTTTGTTCCCATCTCTTATTGTGATGACCACCTTTAATGTTATCTTTCAGGTGTTTTTCTTTTGTGTGTGTGAATTTACTGTAGTTTTGTGTTTGCTCTTCCCATGAGGTTTGGATATAGCAGTCTATACATGAACAGGGTTGTTTTAATTCATTGGTCTCTTTCCCATCTAGAGAAATTTCCTTTAGCATTTGTTGTAAAGCTGGTTTGGTAGTGTACAATTCTCCTATCTTTTGCTTCTCTCTTGGCTTTTGATTTCTCCATTGAATCTATATGAGAGACTTGCTAGATAGAGTATTCTTGGCTGTAGATTTTTCACTTTTTATCTCTTGAAATACATTGTGCCACTTCATTCTGTTCTATGGAGTTTCTGCTTAAAATTCAGCTGATAACCTTATGGGGATTCTCTTATGAGTAATTTCTGGTTTTCTTCTTGCTGTTTTCAATACTTTGTCTTTACTTTTTGTCAGTATGATTAATATTTGTGTTGGTGTGTTCCTCCCTGGATCCATCCTGTTTGAGATTTGCTGTGCTTCATGGACTTGAGTGCTTTCTTTGTCATGTGAATGACGTTTTGGGCTATAATATTTTCAAATATTTTGTTGGGCCCTTTTTCTTTCTCTTCTCCTTCTGGGACCCCTACACTGAGAATGTTGGTGTGTTTAATATTTTCCCAGAGGTCTCTGAGACTGTCCTCCTTTCTTTTCAAATTTTTATTTTTTAAAAATTCAGTTCTATGGCAGTGATTTCCACCACTCCATCCCACAGCTCACTTTCATTATTCTGCATCAGCTTTTCTGTATTGATTCTTTCTAGCATATATTTTAAATTAATTTATTTTAATTGGAGGATAATTATTTACAATATTATGATTTTTTTTTGTCATACACCAGCATGAATCAGCCATGGATGCACATGTGTCCCCCTCATCCTGACCCCCCACACAACTCCCTCCTCCTCTGTGTTGTTCCAGAGCAGCAGCATTGAGTGCCCTGCTTCATGCATCAAACTTGAACTGGTCATTTATTTTACATATGGTAATATACATATTTCAAAGGTATTCTCTCAAATCATCCCACCCTCGCTTTCTCCTACAGAGTCCAAGTCTGTTCTTTACATCTATGTCTCTTATGCTGCCTTGCATATAGGATCATTATTACCATCTTTCTAAATTCCATATATATGTGTTAATATAGAGTATTGGTGTTTCTTTTTCAGAATCACTTCACTCTGTATAATAAGCTCCAGTTTTATCCGATTCACTAGAACTGACTCAAATATGTTCCTTTTTATAGCTGGAGTGATATTCCATTGTGTATATGTGTCACAACTTCCTTATCCATTCATCTGCTGATGGGCATCTAGGCTGCTTCCGTGTCCTGGTTATTGTAAACAGGGCTGCAATGAACATTGGGGTACACGTGTCTCTTTCAATTCTTGTTTCCTTAGTATGTATGCCCAAAAGTGGGATTCTGGGTAGTATGGCAGTTCTATTTCCAGTTTTTTCTAAGGAATCTCCACACTGTTCTCCATAGTGTCTGTACCAGTTTGCATTCCCACGAACAGTGTAAGAGGGTTCCCTTTTCTCCACACCCTCTCCAGCATTTGTTGTTTGTAGGCTTTTTGATGATGGCCATTATGACTGGCATGAGATGGTATCTCACTGTGGTTTTGATTTGCATTTCTCTGATAATGTGTGATGTTGAGCATCTTTTCATGTGTTTATTAGCCATCTGTATGTCTTTGGAGAAATGTGTTTAGTTCTTTCACCCACTTTTTGTTGTATTGTTCGTTTTTCTGGTATTGAGGAATATGAGTTGCTTGTATATTTGGAGATTAATTATTTGTCAGTTGTTTGATTTGGTATTATTTTCTCCTATTCTGAAGGCTGCCTTTTCACCTTGCTTATAGTTTCCTTAATTGTGCAAAAGCTTTTAATTTTAATTAGGTCCCATTTGTTTATTTTTGTTTTTATTTTCATTACTCTGGGAGGTGGGTCATAAAGGATCTTGCTGTGATTTATATCAGAGGTGTTCTGCCTATACTTTCCTCTAGGAGTTTTATAGTTTCTGGTCTTATATTTAGTTCTTTAATCCACTTTGAGTTTATTTTTGTGTATGGTGTTAGAAAGTGTTCTAGTTTCATTCTTTTACACGTGGTTGACCAGTTTTCCCAGCACTACTTCTTAAAGATTGTCATTTCTCCATTGTGTATTTTTGACTCCTTTGTCAAAGATAAGGTGCCCATAAGTGCATGGATTTATCTCTGGGATTTCTATTTTGTTCTGTTGACCTGTATTTCTGTCTCTGTGCCAGAACCATACTGTCTTGTTGACTGTAACTTTGTGATGTTGTCTGAAGTCAGGAAGGTTGGTCCTTCCAGTTCCATTCTTCTTTTTCAAGATTACTTTGGCTATTTGAGGTTTTTTGTATTTCCATACAAATTGTGAAATTATTTGTTCTAGCTCTCTGAAAAATACTGTTGGTTGCTTGAGAGGGATTGTACTGAATCTATAGATTGTTTTGGATAGTGTACTCACTTTCACTATATTGATTCTTCCAATCCATGAATATGATATATTTCTCCATCTATTTGTGTCATTTTTATCAGTTATATATATATATATATATATATGTGTGTGTGTGTGTGTGTGTGTGTGTGTCTTTTGTTTCTTTAAGTAAATTTATTCCTAAGTATTTTATTATATTATTTTTGTTTCAATGGTGAATGGGATCATTTCCTTAGTTCCTCTTTCTTTTTTCTTTCTTTTTTTCATTTTTAGTGTATAGGAATGCAAGGGATTTCTGTGTTGATTTTATATCCTGCAACTTTACTATATTCATTGATTAGCTCTAGTAATTTTCTGGTGATATCTTTAGGATTTTCTATGTAGAGTATCATATCATCTGGAAACAGTGAGAGTTTTACTTCTTCTTTTCCAATATGGATTTATTTTATTTCTTTTTCTTCTCTGATTGCTGTGGCCAAGACTTCCAAAACTATGTTGAATAATCGCTGCGAGAGTGGTCACCCTTTTCTTTTTTCCTGATTTTAGAGGAAAAATTTTCACCATTGAGGGTAATATTTGCTGTGGGTTTATCATATATGACTTTCATTATGTTGAATTATGTTCCTTCTGTGTCTGCTTTCCGGAGAGTTTTTAGTCATAAATGGGTGTTGAATATTGTCAAAGGCTTTCTCTGCATCTATTGAGGTAACCATATGTTTTTTATCTTTCAATTTGTTAATATGGTGTATCACATCGACTGATTTGCAAATATTGAAGAATCTTTGCACCCCTGGAATAAAGCCCAGTTGGTAATGCTGTATGATCTTGTTAATATGTTGTTGGATTTTGTTTGCTAGAATTTTGTAGAGGATTTTTGCATCTATGTTCATCAGTGATATTGGCCTGTAGTTTTCTTTGTGTGTGTGGCACCTTTGTCTGGTTTTGGTATCAGGGTGATCGTGGCCTTGTAGGATGAGTTTGGAAGTTTACCTTCCTCTGCAATTTTCTAGCAGAGTTTAAGTAGGGTAGGTGTTAGCTCTTCTCTAGTGTGTGTGTGTGTGTGTGTGTGTGTGTGTGTGTGTGTGTTTAATTTTAGCTATTCTATTGGTCATCTCTGTTTATTTGTTCTTTAAATCTTCTAGCCCTTGTTAAACATTTCTTGTATCTTCTTAATCTCTGCTTCTATTCTTTTCCCAAGACTTTTGGATCATTTTTACTATCATTATTCTGAATTGATTTCATGTAGCTTGCCTATCTCTTCATTTAGTTGTTATTTGGGGTTTTTATCTTGTTCTATCATTTGCAACATATTTTTCTGTCATCTCATTTTGTCTAATTTTTTCTGTTTGTGGTCTACTTTCCACAGCCTGCATGATCATGGTAACTCTTGTTTCTGATTTCTGCACCTTGCTGGGTGAGGCTGGTCCAGATGCTTCTGCAGGCTTCCCAGTGGGAGGAACTGGTGCCTGTCCTCTGATGGGAAAAGCTGTGTCTTGTCCCTCTAGTGGGCAGAGTCATGTCAAGGGGTGTATTTTGATGTGGTTGTCAGCTTAGTATGACTTTAAGCAGCCCCTTTTCTGATGGGTAAGTCTGTGTTCCTATTTTGGTGGTTGCTTGACTTGAGACTTTCCAGATCTGGAGCCTACAGATTATTGTGGCTGGGTCTTGGTGTCAAAATATGGACTTCTGGGAAGGTTCACTCTGATCAATATTTCCTAGGGCTTTTGCTACCATTGTCTTTGCCTTCCTACTGAGCTATATTTGATCTTTGGCTCCCCAGGAGACCCTCCAAGACCTCTAGGTAGCTGTAGCCTAGGTTCTTATGGAGACACTACCTTGTGCTGGGTCCCAGTACATGTGAGACCTTGTGTACACCCTCCAAAATTGGAATCTCTGTTTTCTTCAGCCCTGTGGAGCTTATTCACTCAAGCTCTGTTGGTCTTCAAGGCTAAATTCTCTGGGGGTTCTCCCACCTAATGACAGACTCTCAGAATGTCTTGCAGGGTAATTTTTATGTGGGAACTTCCCTGGGTAGCCTGTGTGGCTTTAATAATTTTTGGTATAATTTTTTTTTTTTTAGCATAAATGTCTGCCATAACTTTTCTCAGTGTATGCTGGCTGTTATTTCCTTCATAGGAGTTGTGACTGCTGTTGTGGTGACCATAGCTTGCACTGGATATTGGGCAGGGCCTCCTCTTTCTTCTGCTGTTGTCACCTCACTGTCAGAAGTGGGGTCTGCTCCCTGATTGTTTGAGTATAGGCCCCCAGATCTGTGTCTTAGCTGTGATTCTGATCTGTATTGCAAGGTAGGTGAGATTGGAGCACTCTCACTGGAAGGGAAGCCATTGACTATTCCTCCTCTGAAACTGTTCACCTGTAGGTATTACTTTGTTGCACCTTCCATCCACTGCATGAGTTAGCACAACTATTGGCACCACTTTACCTGTGTGTACACTATCATTTGGCCTTAGTGTCTCTCAGATATTATTTTTACCAAGCCATCAGTGTAGATCCACTGACATCAGCTCCCAGGATTATGTAATCATGGATTTGGATTTTCTCTGGGTGCCATGGCAACAACTCAGACTATAGCCTGGCCCAGCCTGCAAATGTATGTGCCCATAAAGTTTAGAGTTGCTAAAGCTAGACCCATATTGCTTTCAGGAGCACTCATTGTCCATTCAGATGCTCTGTATGCATTGAGTTTACAAAGCCAATTATGTTGGTGGCAATTTTTAGTTTGGGCTGCTGAAAGGAGGATTTTCAGCTTTACTTCCTTAGTTGTATGGCCCCGGGGGCTCAGCTATGGTTTCAACCCCACTTCTGCATGAAAGCCACCCACAGAAGTCTCTCCTGAGGCAGCCGTGGAACACACAAGTTCACCTTGATGAAGAGGGAGCACTGAACAGGTGGCAGGTAAGGTTGCAGTATCCACAGTGGGGACAGGGCCCAGAATGGAGCCAGCAACTACTGGAAAGAGAGAGCCACCCCCAAGCAGCAATGGGGCACACAGGGGAGCTGGTGGCCATGGTCACAATAGAGCCTTCTTTGGTGGGAACTCTTCCCAGTGCTCTGCTGTGGGAACAAGAGACAGCCCTGGAGTAGGCCCTTCTTTATCCCCAGAAGCCCAGACTGCTGTGTGGGCAGAGTGGCTGCAATGACAACACCCTCTTCAGCTTCATTCAGCAATGGTGCTTCACTTCTATGGTGGTCTGGGTTTCCTCTACAAGCATTCCTGTTTGTAGATTTCCTTAACTCAGTCCCCTCAGTCTGTCTCCTTATACCCAATAGCAGTCCTATCTCCTAGTTTTCTCTTCAAACCCCACATTCCAGCACTCAGCATCCCCTTATTTGCACCAGCAGACACACATCTCAAGCTGGAACATGCAGGGCTATATCACAGACCAACTGTGTAGGTCTCTCTCTGTCCCGCCTGCCACAGACCAGTTGATGTGCTCTCTTCCAATAACCCCCAAATTTCCCCTTCTGTCCCAACTGTTCTCCTTCACAGTGAAGTAGTTTACCCAGACATAGAAACTCCTCTTCTCCTTCAGTTCCCCCCCTCAGGGATGTAGGTCTCATCCTGCTCCCTCTGTTCATTTTTCCCTTCTTCTATCTTTCATCCTACCCAGTTATTCAGGGAATTTTCTTGTCCTTTTAGGTGTCTGAGGTCCTCTGCTAGTGTTAAGCCACTGCTCTATGAGAAATATTTCATTTGCTCATATTCTCCCTCAAAAATAATAATTTGTCATCCATCTACAGACAAAAATATTTTTGGTGGAAGCTTCCATATACAATATCATATACCAAAGGACATAGAAGAAATCTCACAAACTTTTGCATCAGTAATAGGTATACAGACATTGCACCAGATTGTGAACTCTGTAGGGTCATTTGAACCAGCTCTAGCACTACTTGACCACAGTAGTTCAAGAGTCCCTGGAGAACATTGATCTATATAATCACCCATGGATGAGAAAACCTTTGTAGAAGTTCAGGTTTCCAGTGAAGACATTCTAGCATACCATGAAGCATATATATATATATATATATATATATATATATATATACACACATATACACACACACACATACACATACATACATATGTGTGTGTGTATGTATATACTCATATATATGTACATATATATATATGAGTAAGAGAAGTAGTTTAACTTTACCAATGTCATCCCTTCCTCAAGGCAGCAGAGTTCAGTGCTAAGAGACACTTTCTTGATCCATCATTTCTCCCAGTGGGGGAAAGTGAGAACATGTGAGTGCCTGACTTTCAGAGTTATGCATAAAACTGTCAAAGAGTGCTAGTTTTTCTTGCCCCATCCAGAGTACTAAGTCGTGAATTGCACAACTGGATATCAGTGAACATCTGAGATAAAAGGAGCCAGGGCTTGGGATAGAACATATCAATGGGGCATAGATTCTACTAACTATGTTACAGGCTCCATCAAGAAGCTTGCCCACAAGTCACTAGAAATACCTCTTCTGCAGATTCCCCCTATTGACCATGGACATCTCCAATACTCTGCATTTCTTATCCACACATCACTCACAGCCTGTGACTGACCCCCTCTGTTCACTCCCAGTGACAGAGTGAGCTTGGCAGATAGCTAGTGAGCATGCACAGAAAGCTTATCAGAACATGAGGACCAGGATTTAACCATAATCTTAAATTTTAACTCTACCATTGGGAAAATAAAAGAGAGGGTGTGAGCAACTGGCCTAGTTTGTTTAAATATAAACAGAAAGCACAGAAACTTAAGAATTATTTAACAAGAGGGAGCAAAAGTGAGGAGTAGGTATATTCATGGAATGTCTGAGAAAGCCTCAGAATTCTGCCGAACTGACAAGCTATTTCTTTCCAAAAGTCAGTGAATAAAACCAGAGGAAGTGACTGCTGCATCAAAGGTTAAGACAGAAACAGAAGATTTCAAGTAGCATAAAAAATCAAGGAAGGATGGCACTCCAAATGATCACAACAATCTTCCAGTCACCAAGAAGTGGAGATTTATAATTTATTCAATAGTGATTTTCAAAATAGCTGTTTTAAGAAAGCACAAGGAAAACTTTAAGAAAAGTTTAAGAAAGTTTAAAGTTTTAAGAAAGCTACAAGAAAACACAGAAAGGCAATCCAATCAAATTGTAAAAGTAGTAAACAAACAAAGTGATATTTAGCAAAAACAAATAAATCATTAAAAAAAATTCTGGAGCTGAAGAACACAATGAATTAAATGAAAAATTAAATAGAGAGCAACAAAAGCAAAATAAATTAAGCAAAATAAGGGAGCCTTTGAATTAGAAGACAGAAACTTGGAAACTATAGAGTCACAGAAGAAGAAAAATAAAAATACAAATAAAGAATGATGAAGAAAACCTATATGAATTGTGAAATGCCACCAAAAGAAGCTATCTGTGAAATACTGCAGCCCCAGAAGCAGAAGGGAAAGTGATGGGGTCAGAAAGCTTATTTACAGAAATGATGACTGAAAACTTCTAAAACCTATAGAGAAATTTGGATATTCCATTACATGAACCTCACATAGACCACAAAATAAACCCAAAGAGATCTTATACAATAATTATATCAAAAGTGTCAAAAACCAAAACACAGAGAAATCTTAAAAGGAACAAGAGAAAAGATGCTTCTAACTTACAAGAGAATCGCCATAAGGTTATCAACATATATTTCTGAGAAACCTTACAGGCCAGAAGAGAGTGGAATGGAATGTTTAAAGATATAAACCTAAAAGCAAACAAGGAAAAAAAAAACAGACAACCAACACTGCTCTATCCATCCCCAAGTTGTCCTTCAGCAATAAAAGATAAAGAATCTCCTAGATAAACAAAAGCTGAGGGGCTTCATCACCACTAGATCTGCCTTATAAGAAAATACTAAAAAGAGTTATCCAAGCTGAAATGAAAGGATGCTCTTAACATGAAATCATATGAAAATACACACACATTGGTAAAGGTCATTATATACAAGAAAAATTCAAAATACTCTAATAGAGTAATATGGTAATGTTTTAACTACTTTAATATATTATAATAAAGAGTATTAAAATTGCTATAGCT
This sequence comes from Giraffa tippelskirchi, assembly GCF_054371585.1. NCBI lineage: Eukaryota > Metazoa > Chordata > Mammalia > Artiodactyla > Giraffidae > Giraffa > Giraffa tippelskirchi. The sequence continues at coordinate 70,646,927 of NC_137289.1, forward strand.
ATAATAACTTGTTAATAGATACACAATACAAGGGGAAGTAATTGTGACATGAAAAATACAAAAGGGAGGTATAAAAGGGTAAGGTTATTACATGCAATTGAAGTTAATTTGTTATCAGTGCAAATTACACTGCTGCTGTTGCTGCTAAGTCGCTTCAGTCGTGTCTGACTCTGTGTGACCCCATAGACGGCAGTCCACCAGGCTCCCCCTTCCCTGGGGTTCTCCAGGCAAGACCACTGGAGTGGGTTGCCATTTCCTTCTCCAATGCATGAAAGTGAAAAGTGAAAGTGAAGTCGCTCAGTCGTGTCTGACCCTTAGCGACCCATTGGACTGCAGCCCACCCGGCTCCTCCGTCCATGGGATTTTCCAGGCAAGAGTACTGGAGTGGGGTGCCATTGCCTTCTTCAGCAAATTACACTAATACACACATATAATGTTCTATGTAAACTACATGATAAATACAAAGAAAAAAGCTAGAGTTCATACACTAAAGATAAAGAGAAGAGAATTAAAGCCTACCACTCCAATAATATATATAATCAATTCACAAAGAAGTCAGCTAGACAGAAAGAAAGGAATAAGGAAACTACAAAAGGACCTAAAAATAAATGAAAAACTGGCATTAGTATCTATGAATAATTGCTCTAAATATAAATTGATTAAATTATCCAGTTTAAATGCATAGAGTGGCTGGATATATAAAAAGTGATACTCTACTGTACATTGCTTACAAGATTCTTTAGTTTTAAAAATGCACAAAAGCTCAAAATAAAAGGATGAAAAAAATATTCCATGAAGATGGAAACCAACAAACAAGAGGAATATTTATACTTACATTAGGCAAAATAGAAATTAAGCTAAAATATGTCACTAGAATAGAGGAAAATATTTATGTAAAGAAAAATAGTAAATTCATCAAAAGAATATATCAGTCATATATATATATAACACACATCAGAGTATGTAAATGTATTTAAAAAATACTAACACTGCAATGCAATAATACTAGGAAACTTCAATACTCCACTTTCAACAAGGGATAGGTCATCCAGAAAGAAAATCAATAAAATGCTAGATTTGACTATACCTTAGACCAAAGGAATTAACAAACATATACATAATACTCCATGCAATAGCACACACACATATATATATATTTATGCATATATATTTGCATAAATATATATATATATATTCTTTTCAAATCCACAGAGAACATTCTCAAAGATAGATCATATTATAGGTTCACAGAAAGTCTTCGTAAATTTAAGAAAATTGAAATCATAAGAAGTATCTTTCAGCCCACAATGGTAAAACAAAAACAGAAAATTTAGAGATCAATAATAGGAAACAAATCAGAAAGCTTACAAAGATGTGGAAATTAAAGAACACACTATTGAATAACCAAAAGGTCAAAAAATAAAGGGAAATTTAAAAAGTGTCATAAGACAAACTGAAATAAAAGCATAACCTATCCAAATTATAGTATGGAGAGTAGTGATTTAAGAAAGAAATTTATAGAAATAAACATCTACAATAAGAAACAAATTCTCAAATAAACTAATACTATATCTCAAGGAGGTAGAAAAAAATGAATCCAAAATTAGAAGGAAAAAAATAGCAATGATCAGTGCAGAAATAAACATAGAGACCAGAGAAACAACAGAACAGATTATCAAAACTATCAACTATTTTTAAAAAGATAAACAAAATTGACAAACTTTTAAGCTAGAATAAGAACAAAAGAAATTAGAAATAAATAAAATAGTAAATGAAAGAAGGAGATATTATAACTGATACAGCAAAAATAGGTCATTAGACAGCGATCAACAATTACACACAGACAAATTAGACAACTCATAAGTATATAAATACCTGGAAACATACACTCTACAGAGAGTCAACCATAAGGTAAGAGAAAAACTAAACAGACCAATTACAAGTAAAAAGCTTTAATCAGTAATCAAAAACTTCCCCACACAGAAAAAAATAGGGCCAGATGCGCTCACTGTTGAATTCAACTAATTATTTAAGGAAGAAGCAACTCCAATCCTTTTAAAACTCTTTCAAAAACATGAAGGGGAAAGAAAACTTTCAAACTCATTTTATGAGACCAGAAATACTCTGATAGGACACTAAAGGAGAAGAAATAGACTACATCCCGATAGCTCTAATGAATATAGATGCAAAAATCCACAACAAAATATTAGCAAACTGAATTCAGCAGCACATAAAAAGGAACATGTATTATGGTCAAGTGGGGTTTATCTCTGTGATGCAAAGGTGGTTCCACCTATACAAGCCATAAATGTGGTACATCTCAGTCTGTCCTTGGGGCTGCACAAACAGGTCTAGGACACCAACTAGCACTCTCTGTACCCAGGGGCCATGATGAATGATTGCTGCTATTCCTACCTCTTCCCTGGAGAAATCTGAAATTGGTATACTGTCTCTAAATTGTCATGTTCTTCAGCCATACATCAAATTACTTTCCTGCTTCTCTTTGCCAGCACCAGTCAAGACCATATTGAGAACCTTTCTAAAGAGCTCCATGGGCAGTCATGAGCTACGGTTGCCATCTTAGATTCCAGAGGCGGGCACAGATCACTGCTGCTGCTGCTTCTTTTATCAAAGGTCCTCTTATCAAATGCAGCTCACTGGCCCAAACTTCCCAGGAGCCTGCACAGTTCATCACTGCCAAGAGTCCCATGATCCAGAGTCAGATTCCCAAGGAGAGCACATAACACACCCCAGTCTGTAGCAACTTCCTGCTGGTGTTTGCTGCTGCAGTCACTTCACACATGCCCCAGCTGTGACCACCTTATTCTCCCCCCTGGTCTAAGTGAGTAAATGTGCCCTAATCAGCTACTACTTTTTCTCCCTCTCACCTGGGCAGGGAACAGATGCCTGAGGGTGGCCCACATGCGGAGGTGGGGCCAAAACCAAAGCTGAGCCCAAGAGGCTATGAGACAAAGGAAGAGGAACAGAAACCTCTCCACACAGCTGTACAAGCTGCAGCTTAAATACCTGCAGTCATTTTGGTAAACCCTGTGCCTGTTGAATATCCGAAAGCACAACAAGTGCTCCCACAACTGAGACTGCTCTAGTTTTAGCAGCTATGGACATTGAGGGCAAGTGTATGTGGGAGTGAAGACAGGTCAGAATCTCAGCTGCCCAACCCCAGCCAGTGCCCACAGCATGTCCAGAGACCTACCTGGACATATGTTTCCTAGGGCATAAGTTAAAATAGAAACCTGGTGCTTTCTTCTCAGATGGAGATGTTTGAAAGCAAGTTACCAGTAGTAAGAAATGCCAATGAATGAATCTGGAAGCAGAAACTGCAAGTCTGTTTGTCCTTAAAATACAGAGTGTACACTGCCCATATTGATACTGTGCAGTAGAGTTCCCAATAGAAGTCAGATATATCCCACAGAAGGATACAAGTTTATACATCTATCACACAGACAGTTTTAGTAAATAATCAGTTTAGTAATGTGAGGCTCAATGTGAGGGTAATTACAATGACAGCTGAGACTCTAGGAATATATTATTGTTATTATTATTTTCTCCCCCCCTTTTAAAATGTATTTTAATTGGAGGCTAATTACTTTACAATACTGTGGTGGTTTTTGCCTGAGGAACAAAGATGGAAACATCTAGTCCAAGTTGCTAGACCCCTGAGAATTCCCCGTAAAAGGGAACATTAATCAGCATCATCTCTCCCAGAGGTCTCCATATCAACTCCAAGAACTTGCTTTCCCAACTGCTTTCAGGCTCCACTGCTGGATGCCTCATGAAAAAAAAAAAAAAAATAGCAATATAGGAACATAGTCCCATCCATCAGGAGACAGGCTACCTAAATTTCTAATAAGCTCATAGACACCCCAAAACACACCACTTGATGTAGCCCTGCCCATCAGAGGGACAAGACTCAGTTCCACCCATCACAGCACAGGCACCTGTCCCTCCCACCAGGAAGCCTACACAAGCCCCTGGACCAGCCTCTACTACTAAGGGGCAGACAATAGAAGCAATAGGAACTAAAACTCAGCAGCCTGTGGAAAGGAGACCATGAACACAGTAGGTTAGACAAAATGATTAAACAGATAAATATGTCAGAGACAAAAGAGAAAAGTAAAAATCCACAAGACCAAATAAATGAAGAGGAAAGAGACAAACTACCTGAAAAAGAATTCTAACTAATGTTAGTAAAGATGAACCAAGATCTCAGAAAAAGAATGGAGGCATGGATTGAGAAAATACAAGAAATGTTTAATGAGAACTTAGAAGAACTAAAGAACAAGCAAGCAGTGATAAATAACACTATAATTGATCTGAAAAATACACTATAAATAATCAGTTGCAGAATAACTGAGACAGAACAATGAATAACTGAGCTGGAAGACAGAATGTTGGAAATCACTGCCATGGACCAGAATAAAGAAAAAAAAAATGAAACGAGGACAGTCTCAGAGGCTTCTGAGACAACATTAAATACATCAACATTCAAATTATAGGTGCTCCAGAAGAATAAGAGAAGGAGAAGGGGTCTGAGAAAATGTTTGAAAATATTGTAGTTGAAAACTTCTCTATCATGGGAAAGGTAATAGTCACCCAAGTCCAGGAAGTACAGAGAGTCTCATTCAGGATAAACCCAAGGAGAAGCACACTGAGACATATATTAATTAAACTAACAAAAACTAAATACAAAGGAAAAATATTAAAGGTCACAAGGGAAAAACAAATAGTTATATACTAGGGAATCCTTACAAGATTATCAGCAGATTTTTCAGCAGAAACTCTGTAGGACAGAAGGTAGTGATGAAAGAAAAAAAATCTACAACCAATATTACCCAACCAAGTAAGGATATCATTCATATTCAAAGAGAAATCTAAAGCTTTACACTCAAGCAAAAACTAAGAGAATTTGGCACCACAAAACTAGTTTACAACAAAGGCTAAAGGAACTTCTCTAGGCAGGAAACACAAGACAAGGAAAATACCTACAAGAAAAAACCCAAAAGAAGAAACTGGCAATAGGAATATACATATTGACAAATACTTTATACATAAATGAATTATATGCTTCAACCAAAGATACAGACTCACTGAATGGATACAGAATAAGACCCATTTATATGCTGTCTAAAACACAACTTTAGCCTTAGGGACAGAATCAGGCTGAAAATGAGGTGACAGAAAAACATATTCCACTCAAATGAAAATCAAAAAAATCTGAAGTAGCAATACTCATATTAGATAAAACAGACTAAAATAAAGAATTTTACAAGAGACAAAGAAGGTCACTACGTAATGATCAGGCAGGTGCTGGTGGGAGAAATGGGGACAGGTCAGTCAAAATGTACAAAATGGCACTCATAAGATGAATGAGCTTGGGGATCTATCAAAAAACTTGGTGACTATATTTAACAATAGCTTATTATATACTTGAAAATTTCTAAAAGGTTAGATATTAAATGTTTTCACCACAAAAATTAAATGCTAATCATGTGAGTTGAAGTGGATGTTAACTAAGCTTATTGTGGTAAACATTTTGCCATATAAAAATGTTACAGATTAGTATGTTGTACCCGTTAAGCTTACATTCTTATACATCAGTTATATCTCAGTGAAACTGAAATAAACAATTATGATTTTTAAAAGCAGAGATGAAAATATCATTTTCCCTGAGTTTCCCCACAAGGCATAGATTAAGAAAAAGTCTTTCACATAGGCATTTACTTGAGAAGTGAATCCCAAGAATGAGGAGAATAAGAATAGTGAGAGAATAACAGTGAAGAGGAGGAAGTCAATCCAAAGATCATTTCAAAGTGGTCCTTTCTATCCTGGATTGAGGCTCATGTCCATCAGAATCTTCTGTGGAGTCATGCATAATTGTTATCTCAAAGGACGTCTCATGCACAATTGTCCTCTAGAAGGACAGGGAGTGGGGATATTTGTCTACCAATTTATGATGGTCATAGTATATTCCTTGCACTTCTAAGTTTCTTGCATGTTCATGTGTGCTTATGGTTAGAATTTTATAGTTCTGCTTTTTAGAGGCATTAGTAAAGTGTGTGGACAGAAAGTAAGACATATTAATACTTTGTTTAGCAAAACTAATATGCTGTCAGATTACATCTGCATTAAGCTAAGGGCCGAAGTAATAGCTGTAGCAAAAGTTAAGTTTTGAAGATGGGAAGGGGCACAAGAAATAGCCAGTGAAGAGGTTAGGGAAGAGACACAGAAGGAGCCTTAGAAGTTACAATCTAAGAAGTAAAACAAGATACTGCTAAGATCATGGCATGTGGTCCCATCACTTCATGACAAATACATGGGGGAACAATGGAAACAGTGACAGACTTTATTTTCTTGGTCTCCAAAATCACTGCAGATGGTGACTGCAGCCATGAAATTAAAAGACGTTTGCTCTTTGGAAGAACACTTATGACCAACCTAGACAGCATATTGAAAAGCAGAGACATTGCTTTGCCAACAAAGGTCTGTCTAGTCAAAGCTATGGCTTTTCCAATAGTCATGTATGGAGGTGAGAGTTGGACCATAAAGACAGCTGAGGTCCGAAGAATTTATGCTTCTGAACTGTGGTGTTGGAGAAGACTCTGAGAGTCCCTTGGAGTGCAAGGAGATCCAACCAGTCCGTCCTTTAGGAGATCAGTCCTGGGTGTTCATTGGAAGGACTGATGTTGAAGCTGAAACTCCAATACTTTGGCCACCTCATGCGAAGAGTTGGCTCATTGGAAAAGATCCTGATGCTGGGAAGGATTGGGGGCAGGGGAGAAGGGGACAACAGAGGATGAGATGGTTGAATGACATCACCGACTCAATGGACATGAGTTTGGGTAAACTCCAGGAGTTGGTGATGGACAGGGAGGCCTGGCGTGCTGCAATTCATGAGGTCGCAAAGAGTCGGACACAACTGAACGACTGAAGTGAACTGAGGACAGTTTTTTAAAATATGAAATAAAGGCAGAATGCAGGAAATTGTGGAGTGGCTTAATAGTAAGAAAGCAGAAGCCATAAGAATAGAATGCTCTTTCACAAAGTTTAGCATTAAGGGAAGAATATAGGTGAAGCGAATTGAGAAGGAGATGAGATTGGGGGAAGTAAGTTTTGAGGGAAAATAAGTGATTGTATTTTTAGGACAAGGGAAGGAAGCCAATGATGATTGAGAAAATGAAAGCAGAAAGAAAGAGAGAAAGATTAACTAGAAGCTAGAATAAGAGCACAAATGTCAATGTTAGGAGATATATATATATATATATATATATATATATATATATATATATATTTTCCTCCCCAAGAGGAAATACAAAGAATGACAAGTCTGGAGAAAGCCTAAAACAAATTATAGGGAGGCTGAAATTTTTATTCATTCATACTCAGTTGTAGGTAAAGCTTAGCCCTTGTCCAGGCCATTTGCTTTGTAACAAAAAGGCTTTTTAGCACACACACACACAGAAAAGATTATATGTGTAATATATGACGGAATTAGAGTAAATGTATGTATCCATCGGATTAAATCCAGGTGCCTATAACAGAAAATTTAGAATAAAATTTCAAGTGCTTATTCACCCATATAAAGAATTATGAATGCAGATAGTCCACATAAGTCTAGATAAGGACAATTGTGTTCCACAAAGTCTTCAGGGAGGCAGAATCCTTTAATCATTCCCTTCGACCATTCTCAAGGTATGTTTTCCATCCCTGAATCCATGTATGGTCCAAGGTGGCTTCTCAAGTTTCAGCCTTATAGACAATAACTGAATCTGGAAAGGACAAAAGGATCCTCATCCTGGTTGAGTAAGTGTCATTTAATTAGCCTCCCTTGTAGTCCAACAAAATGGATTGACTGCATGATCATAGTGAGTGTAAAGCAGACCAGAAATATGTTCTTCTAATTGGGCACATTATCTCCCTGTATATTACTTGTTTTTGGTCTCAAAGGAAGAAGGGACTAATAGATATCAAGTGGAAAATAGCAGCCACTATACAAACAACAACGTGGCCAGTTAGCTCAGTTGGTTAGAGTGTGGTGCTAATAATGCCAAGGTTGCAGTTTTGATCCCTATAAGGGCCAAGGTGTGCCATGACTATGTTTGGGATTCCCTGGTGGCTCAGATGGTAAAGAACTCACCTGCAATGTGGGAGACCTGGGTTCAATCCCTGGGTTGGAAAGATACACGGGAGAAGGGACTGGCTACCCACTCTAGCATTCTGGCCTGGAGAATGCCATGGACAGAGGAGCCTGGCAACCTATATTCCATGGGGTTGCAAAGAGTCAGACATGGCTGAGTGGCTTTCACTTTCACTTTCATACAAACAACAACTTACCATCCACATGATCCCTCAAATCTAGGCAAGTAATAGGAGTGCTTCTTCAGGTGAGGAGGGGATCAGTTGTGAAAAGTAATAAAGTTGTAAACGATCTCAGTAAGTACAGAATAATCATCTGGAGACATGGAAGTTTCTCTCTGTTTTTCTATTCAAGAATGTATTTAAGTTTTCAAGGAAAGACTTTTAGCAGCTTTCTTTGTCAATCTCTGCCTATACTTAATCAGTACTACAGACATATCTCTGAACTAAAGTTCTCTTAACTATGGTTTAATCCCACACTATGTGATGATTTTTTTTTTTTGGTTGGGCATATATTTGATTGTAAACAGAAGTATCAATACTAAGGTTTCATTATACCTGCATTTTTAAATGAAACTTCTGCTACCAACTTTAAAATCAACTCTGTTAAAAATGAAACAAAAATTAATCTTTATATTATACATTTCAAATGGTAAATTAATATTGTATATATTATAACATTTCAACATGTGGAACACAAAAAAGCATATATACAGGCTATATTTTACTTAAGAAAGTTGAGATTTAAATTAATATGTGTTCATAATATAATAATTGCTAGTTCTCTAGCTTAAATGAATCATTTAATATACTTTTTCATAACTGTGATGGGGAATCTAGAAGACTGGAAAAAATGCCTTTTCAATGATTCATCAGAATTTGAATAAAGTATGACATTTATTTTATAAAACAGTGTTTCTGAACCTATGATGTCCAGAATCCCACAGTTCTGTGGATATGCTTCGTGGCCTGCCAGCTTGAGAGTGAGAGGTCAAAATTCTGAGATACTTCGCCTGCCAAACAGATAAACTACTATTGCAGATATGTTTGAATGTCTGCAAAACTGACACAAAATGTGACTGTATTTGCCAAATTTGACTATCTGTACAGAAGAAAATAATGAAACAGGTAACATAAAATAGCTTATTGTCAACAGATTAGTAATATAGTCATATCCAGGAACCCGGGCTTCCCTGGTGGTTCAGACAGTAAAGAATTTGTCTGCAATATAGGAGACCTGCGTTCGATCCCTGAGTCATGAAGATCCCCTGAAAATATGAATGGCTACCCACTCCAAAATTCTTGCCTGGAAAATTCCACGGACAGAGGAGGGGTTGCAAAGAGTCAGACATGACTGAATGACTAACACTTTCACTTTTCACCCAGAAAACAGACTATTTCTCTCCTGAGCATGTAGTATAGTGGTTTGAGTTTTGAGCATGTGCATCAGAAGAATATCACATATGTGTTGTACAAGTGGTTGGTTTTACTGATAATATCTGTGTTTAGAGAGTAAAAGAAAGGTAAGCAATGAAATGATACAAATCACAATTTTCACATTGAATTATGCACTAACCTGCTTGTTTTCAAAATTTGCCAGTTTATAAGAACCACTTAGTAAGCTTATAAAGCATATGGATTTTGAGGCTGCTCTCCTAGAGATTCTGAATTATAGGTCTGTGATGATTTCAACTTCTGCTTTATTAACTATGCCAAAGGCTTTGACTGTGTGTATCACAACAAACTGTGGGAAATTCTTCAAGAGATGGGAATACCAGACCATCTGACCTGCCTCCTGAGAAATCTGTATGCAGGTCAAGAAGTAACAGTTAGAACTGGACATGAAACAACAGACTAGCTCCAAATCAGGAAAGGAGTATGTCAAGGCTGTATATTGTCACCCTGCTTATTTAACTTATATACAGAGTGCATCATGACACTGGGCTGGAGGAAACACAAGCTGGAATCAAGATTGCCGGGAAAAATATCAATAACATCAGATATATAGATGACACCACCCTTGTGGCAGAAAGCAAAGAAGAACTAAAGAGCCTCTTGATGAAAGTGAAAGAGGAGAGTGAAAAAGTTGGCTTAAAACTCAACATTCAGAAAACTAAGATCATGACATCTGGTCCCATCACTTCATGTCAAATAGATGGGGAAACATTGGAAACAGTGACAGACTATTTTTTTGGAGCTCCAACATCACTGCAGATGGTGGCTGCAGCCTTGAAATTAGAAGATGCTTGCCCCTTGGAAGAAAAGCTATGACCAACCTAGACAGCGTATTAAAAAGCAGAGACATTACTTTGCCAACAAAGGTCTCTCTAGTCAAAGCTATGGTTTTTCCAGTAGTCATGTATGGATGTGAAAGTTGGACTGTAAAGAAAGCTGAGCACTGAAGAATTGATGCTTTTGAACTGTGGTGTTGGAGAAGACTCTTGAGGGTCCCTTGGAGTGCATGGAGATCCAACCTGTCCATCTAAAGGAAATGAGCCCTGGGTTTTCATTGGAAGGACTGATGCTGAAGCTGAAACTCCATTACTTTGGCCACCTGATGTGAAGAGCTGACTCATTTGAAAAGACCCTGATGCTGGGAAAGATTTGAAGGTGGGAGGAGAAGGGGACGGCAGAGGATGAGATGCCTGGATGGCATCACTGACTCAATGGACATGAGTTTGAGTAAGCTCCGGGAGTTGGTGATGGACAGGGAGGCCTGGCGTGCTGCAGTCCATGGAGTCACAAAGAGTAGACACAACTGAGCTACTGAACTGAACTGCACTGATGGGTTCCAGGTTCTTAATTAGGGGTAAGAAATCTAGCTGTAATCAATGCAGGTATCATTGGTTTTCAAATCAGATTATGTCCTTAAACGTTTAGCTATAGGAAATTTGAACAATTTAGGAACCTAATTAGCAAGTCATCATATTATCAATACTTTGGCTTGTGGTGTAATCTTTTGTTCTCTTCCATAGGTGACCTGAAGAATTGTAGGAAGATGGCATTGACATTGGTTATTTTGATAGAAACTATTGGCACTTCTGTACACTGAAGCACCAAAGCACATTTATAGAAAATTTCGACTTAAAAAGAATATTAAAAATACAAAGAAAACTAAGAAAATAATCTAAATCTGGCAGGATTTCTGTGAGAATATACAGGATGTTTTTTGTATACTTTGGACAATAAACACTCACAAGAGTATAAAACAAAACAACACACTACTGTAAAAGCATTTCTTTTCCTGATGGTTTTCATCAAACTAAAACAATAATAAAACAAAAACAAAATGAAACAACACAAAAACCAAAACATTATTTTTTTGTTATTTTTAGACAAGGTAATCACTACTTTGGATATAATGAAATTTAGATTTTACTTTCTGATGCAGAGTTGAATTGACAGTATAGAAAATACGCATTCATAAAACAGCATATATTTTTGTGAGACGTACTTTTTGGATTAGCCCAAGTACCACCTGGAGATATATTAGTGGCCTGTGTGCTACAAGATAAGAAAACTGATTTCTAACACTTAAGTTGTAGAGGCATCTGCCGCCTCTGCCTGCTGTTGGTTTTATAGCCTCTTCATCCATATATATATATATATATATATATATATATATACATATATATAGATGAATATATATATATTCAAATATATATTCAAATATATATAAAATATATATATATTTTAACTCCCAGGAGGCTCTTAGCCCTTACTGATTCATGAGATATTAAAATATGTAAGAGTTAGGTGCCTTGAATAACATCATGTTCATTATTTATCACAAAAATATGTCTCTTTCCCTGGAGAAGGAAATGGCAACTCACTCCAGTATTCTTGCCTGGAGAATCTCATGGAACCTGGTGGTCTATAATCCATGGGGTCGCAAGAGTCAAACACTACTTAGTGACTAAACCACCACCACCACCATATCTCTTTTTGAAAATTTAAAATATGATGGTGTTGTTTCTTTCAGTTAGAAAATTTACAGGATTACTTTTACTGTATATCACCCTTTTCTGGGCCCTTATTTAGGCATTTGTAATAGAATGTGTGCATGATCAGTCTGTCAGTTGTTTTCAACTCTTTGTGACCCCACAGACTGTAGCCCACCAGGTTCCTCTGTCCATGGAATTTCCCAGGCAAGATTACTGGAGTGGGTTGCTATTTTCTATTTCAGTGGATCTTCCTGAACCGGGAATAGAAGCCACATATCATGCACCTCCTGCATTGACAGGCAGATTATTGTAATAGAATACCTAGAATTTAATATTTCATGGAATATATGAAGATCATTGTTATGAATATAGTAATTGTATGCATACTTTATCCTGCATGCATTTTTATATTAAGGTTTTTATAGAGTAGCAAAAATAGGCAAGATTTTTTATACATTTAATGACATGTAAATTATGCATTAGGGCTTCCCTGGTGGATCAGATGGCAAAGAATCTACCTGCAGGGCAGGAGACTTGGGTTTGAACCCTCAGTTGGGAAGATCTCTTGGAGAAAGAATTGGCAATGCACTCCAGTATTCTTGCCTGGAAAACCCCATAGACAGTGGAGCCTAGAGGACTATAGTCCATGGGATCTCAAAGAGTCACACACGCCTGAGCATGCATGAGACAGAAACTATGCATAGAAGGCTTTTTTCCCCTACAGAACAGAACAATTTTTAAACTCTTGTCAATTGTAAGACTTTGGCACCAATACCCCTGATCACATATTACTGAAACAATTGGATAAGGCAAAAATAAATAAATAAATAAATAAATAAAAAATACATTATTAGCCTGAGTTTTACAGAAATGGCATTAATAGCATAAAAGAGAATACTAATGGAATCATCAGATAGAAACTTCATTGTCTTTCCAACAACAATGACATTAATTAAGAATGAAACGAAGTATATATACCTCCTTAAACATGCTGTGTGCTGTGCTTAGTTGTTCAGTCGGGTCTGACTCTGCGACCCCATGGACTGTAGCCTACCAGGCTCAGTAGGATTGCAGGCGGATTCTTAACCATCTGAGCCACGAAGAAGCCCTCTTTAAACACATGCATTGACTTTTCCAAGTGTGACTGAAATCCTGTTCCTTTAGGATGATACTAATGTTCATATATGCTAGAATCCCAATTTTTTAGACGGCCTTGGTATAGAATTTTTTCCACGATATTCTAGGAAGGAAAACATAATGATTGATAGTTTGGACATTGCCTTTAGGCAAATTTAGTTTATATTACAGCTTTGTCTCTTGTTAAGTGATGCTGATCAAAATTTTTAACCTATATAGTCTTCATTGTCCTTATTATTTCTCTGCATCCCTATTCTGTGTATACTTGTATTCCAGGTCTTATGATTCAGTATTTAAATTACTGATTTATTTACCTCTTTCAAGATTCAGCGAGCTTATTGATAGCAGGGACTTTTTTTTTTCCCAAGTCCTTAGGAGTTTATACAATGCTTGACCATTAGTAGGCATATAATATATATTTTATTGATTAAATGAATGAATGTATAAAGTGAGATACTGATGGATTTATTTTATATAGATTTATCTATAGAAATATCATAATGGTAGTCATTCACTCATGTCTGATTCTTGGCGACACCATGGGCTATGGCCCACCAGGCTCTTCCATCCATAGGCTTCTCCAGAGTGGGTAGCCATTCTCTTCTCCAAGGTATTTTCCCAACCCAGGGAATGAACCCATGTCTCCTGCATTGCAGGAAGATTATTTACCATCTGAACCACTAGGAAGACTGTGAAATATAAGGACCTGCTTATAACAAAATTTCACCACTTTAATTCAACCATCATTGGGAATACAAAGATATAAAGACATGGGCATCTAGGTTGCTTCCATGTCCTAGCTATTGTAAATAGTGCTGCAGTGAGCATCAGGGTACATGCTTCTTTTCGGATTATTGTTTTGTCAGGTTATATGACCAAGAATGGGATTACTGAGTCATATGGTAGTTTTATTCCTAGTTTCTTAAGGGACATTCATACTGTTCTCCATAGTGGTTGCATCAATTTACACTATAGTGCAAGGGGATCTCCTTTTCTCCACACTCCCTTCAGCATTTATTGTTTGTAGTTTTTTTTGATGATGGCCATTCAGACCCATGTGAGGTGATACTTCATTGTAGTTTTGATTTGCATTTCTCTAAAAATGAGTGCTGCCGAGCATACTTTCATGTGTTTGTTGACCATCTGTATACCTTCTTTGAAGAAATGTCTGTTTAGGTCTTCTGCCCCCCCCCCTTTTTTTTGATATTGAGTTTTATGTGTTTCTTGCATATTTTGGATATTTACCTTTTGTCAGTTGCTTCATTTGCAAATATTTTCTCCCATTATGAGGGTTGACTTTTCATCTTGTTTATGGTTTATTTTGCTTTGCAAAAGATTTTAAGTTTGATTAGGTCCACAGACATAGAGAATGGACTTGTGGACACAGGGGGGAAGGAGAGAGTGGGATGAACTGAGAGAATAATGATGTATATACACTATCATTTGTAAAGCAGATAGCTAGTAGGGAGCTGCTGTATAGCAAAGGGTTCAGTGCTGTGTGATGACCTAGAGGAGTTCATCTAGCAAACGAGTTCACCTAGTAAAGGGTTTGCTAGGAGTTCACCTAGCAAAGGGTTCAGGGCTGTTTGATGACCTAGAGGAGTGTAATAGGAGAATGGGAGGGATGCTCAAGAGGGAGGGGGTGTGTGTGTGTATATAGATATATATATATATATATCTATATACACACACACACACATATGGTTAATACACGATGTTGCACAGCAGAAACAAACACAACACTGTAAAACAATCATATTCCAGTAAAAAAAAAAAGTTAAATTTTCATTTTAACAGATTTATGGAAATAGTTTTGAAGTAAAAATGGTGGAATAAGTATCCTAAATTATGGAAAGACATTTTTTTCTAGATGAATTTTAATCATCCTGTCATGAAACAGGTATGTAGTTAAAATATTTAACAATTTTAGCTGGCTTTCTTCACTGAAAAAAATATATATATATTAAGCAGGTATTGCAGAATAGCTCCATCTGCTGACAGTTTTCAGTACCCATAACTCAGCTTGAATCAAACACTTTATGTTTGTTTTTAAAAAATGTTTTAAACAAAGATAAATTAAATCAGAATATGAAACATTTGGTGCATGTGTAATTTTAAGTAAATGGTGCATGATGATTTTTTCATAACTTCAGTTTTTGCCTTCTGAGTAGTGTAACTTTAATTTTATTGGGAAAAAAAAACACTCACCATTAGGGTTTAGCCTTAAATAAAATATAGGCAGTGTTTGACATCTGACACATACATAAAATTCACTTGAAAGGAAGCATTCAGAATGTTTGCATTATAGAATATTTTAAGATAGGGAAATTTTTGTCTAGGAAGAAAATAAAATATCTCAACAAAGTGGATGTTGAACGTGACAATTATAATATTGGATTCCTAGGACCACTGATTCTAGTTTCAAAGTATCAGCCTCAAAGCACTAAGTACAAAACAAGCAAGCACCTAACCTAACAAGAAATCCATTAGACTGCCCTTTCGTGGGGGTGGATGGTGGGGAGGGGGAGGTTGCAAAATAGCTATAATTACAAAGGAAAAAGTGAGACTCAGGAGAAATGTTAAAACAGGTTAAGAGCAATCAGCCTAAAAGGGGGAAAAAAAAACAAGCCACTAGGCACTGCCAAAGAACCTGGCTCAAGCTGCAAAAAAGCATAAAAAAACAGATTCCAATTCTGTTAATTATTTACTTCCTTTTTCTTCTGAGAGATGCTGAATGTCATTGTTCATTTGTCAAGTTATGTCCGACTCTTTGCGACCCCATAGACTGCAGCACATCAGGATTCCCTGTCACTCACCACCTCCTGGGGTTTGCCCAAGTTGATTTCCTTTGATTCAGTGATGCCATCCAAATGTCTCGTCACCTTCTCCTCCTGCTTTCAATCATTTCCAGCATCAGGGTCTTTTCCAATGAGTTGGTGGTTTGCATCAGGTGACCAAAAATCAGCATTAGTCCTTCCAGTGAGTATTCAAAGTTGATTTCCTTTAGGACTGGTGGGTTTGATCTTCTTGCTGTCCAATGGACTCTCCAGCACCACAGTTTGAAAACATCAATTCTTCTATGCCCTGCCTTCTTTATGGTCCAGGTCTAACATCTATCCATGACTACTGGAAAGACCATAGCCTTGACTATATGGATCTTTGTTGGCAAAGTGCTGTCTTTGCTTTTTAACACACTAGGTTTGTCATGTCTTTCCCGCCAAGAAGCAACCATCTTCTAATTTCATGGCTGAAGTCACCATCTGCAGTGATTTTAGAGCCCAAATAGAAGAAATCTGTCCCTGCTTCCACCTTTTCCTCATACATTTGCCACGAAGTGATGAGAACGGATACCATCATCTTAGTTTTCTTGTTTTTATTTTTTTTCTGTAATAACATTTATCTCCCTATTTTTAATATAAATGTATTTATTTTAATCGGAGGCTAATTACTTTACAGTATTGTAGTGGTTTTGTCATACATAGACAGGGATCCACCATGTGTGTACATGTGTTCCCTATCCTGAACCCCCTCCCACCTCCTTCCCCATCCCATCCCTCTGGGTCATCTCAGTGCACCAGCCGCAAACACTCGTTCTCATGCATCAAACCTGGACTGGCAATCCATTTCACATATGATAATATACATGTTTCAATGCCATTCTCCCAAATCATCCCATCCTCGCCCTCTCCCACAAGGTCCAAAAGACTGTTATATATATCTATGTCTCTTTTGCTGTCTCACATATAGGGTTATCATTATCATCTTTCTGAATTCCATATATATATGTGTTAGTATACTTTATTGCTGTTTTTCTTTCTGGCTTACTTCACTCTGATTAATAGGCTCTAGTTTCATCCACCGCATTAGAACTGATTCAAATGTATTATTTCCAATGGCTGAGTAATACTCCATTGTGTATATGTACCACAGCTTCCTTATCCATTCATCTGGCAATAGACATCTAGGTTGCTTCCATGTCCTGGCTATTATAAACAGTGCCTCAATGAACATTGGGGTACACGTGTCTCTTTCAATTCTGGTTTCCTCAGTGTGTATGCCCAGCAGTGGGATTGCTGGGTCATATGGCAGTTCTATTTCCAGTTTTTTAAGGAATCTCCACACTGTTCTCCATAGTGGCTGTACTAGTTTGCATTCCCACCAACAGTGTAAGAGGGTTCCCTTTTCTCCACACCCTCTCCAGCATTTATTGCTTCTAGGCTTTTGGATAGCAGCCATTCTGACTGGCGTGAAATGGTACTTCATTGTGGTTTTGATTTGCATTTCTCTAATAATGAGTGATGTTGAGAATCTTTTCATGTGTTTGTTAGCCATTCTTATATCTTCTTTGGAGAAATGTCTGTTTAGTTCTTTGGCCCATTTTTTAGATTGAATCATTTATTTTTCTGGAATTGAGCTGCAGGCGTTGCTTGTATGTTTTTGAGATTAATTCTTTGTCAGTTGCTTGTGTGCTATTATTTTCTCCCATTCTGAAGGCTGTCTTTTCACCTTGCTTATAGTTTCCTTCGTTGTGCAAATGCTTTTAAGTTTAATTAGGTCCCATTTGTTTATTTTTGCTTTTATTTCCAATATTCTGGGAAGTGTGTCATAGAGGATCCTGCTATGAGTTATGTCGGAGAGTGTTTTGCCATGTTTCCCTCTAGGAGTTTGATAGTTTCTGGTCTTACATTTAGATCTTTAATCCATTTTGAGTTTATTTTTGTCTATGATGTTAGAAAGTGTTCTAGTTTCATTTTTTTACAAGTGGTTGACCAGTTTTCTCAGCACCACTTGTTAAAGAGATTGTCTTTTCTCCATTGTATATTCTTGCCTCCTTTGTCGAAGATAAGGTGTCCATAGGTGCATGGATTTATCTCTGGACTTCCTGTTTTGTTCCATTGATCTATATTTCTGTCTTTGTGCCAGTACCATACTGTCCTGACGACTGCAACTTGGTAGTAGAGCCTGAAGTCAGGTAGGTTGATTCCTCCAGTTCCATTATTCTTTCTCAAGATTGCTTTGGCTATTCGAGGTTTTTTGGATTTCTTTACAAATTGTGAAATTATTTGTTCTAGTTCTGTGAAAACACCATTGGTAGCTTGATAGGGATTGCATTGAATCTGTAGATTGCTTTGGGTAGTATACTCATTTTCACTTTATTGATTCTTCAAATCCATGAACATGACATATTTCTCCATCTCTTTGTGTCCTGTTTGATTTCTTGCCCAGGGTTAGTAGAAGGAAAGAAATCTTAAAAATTAGGGCAGAAATAAATGCAAAAGAAACAAAAGAAACCATAGCAAAAAACAACAAAGCTAAAAGCTGGTTCTTTGAGAAGATAAATAAAATTGACAAACCATTAACCAGAGTCATCAAGAAATAAAGAGAGAAGACTCAAATCAACAAAATTAGAAATGAAAATGGAGAAATCACCACAGGCAGCACAGAAATACAAAGGATCATAAGAGATTACTATCAGCAACTATATGCCAAAAACACGGACAACTTGGAAGGAATGGACAAATTCGTAGAAAATTACAACTTTCCAAAAGTGAACCAGGAAGAAATAGAAAATCTCAACAGACCCATCACCAGCACGGAAATTGAAACTGTAATCAGAAATCTTCCAGCAAACAAAAGCCAAGGACCAGATGGATTCACAGCTGAATTCTACCAAAAATTTAGAGAAGAACTAACACCTATCCTACTCAAACTCTTCCAGAAAATTGCAGAGGAAGGTAAACTTCCACACCCATTCTATGAGGCCACCATCACCCTAATATCAAAACCTGACAAAGACGCCACAAAAAAAGAAAACTACAGGCCAATATCACTGATGAACATAGATGCAAAAATCCTTAACAAAATTCTAGTGAACAGAATCTAACAACATATTAATCAGATCATATATCATGACCAAGTGGGCTTTATCCCAGGGATGTAAGGATTCTTCAATATCCACAAATCAATCAATATGATACACCACATTAACAAATTGAAAAATAAAAACCATACGATTATTTCAATAGATGCAGAGAAAGCCTTTGACAAAATTCAACATCCATTTATGATAAAAACCCTCCAAAAAGCAGGAATAGAAAGAACATACCTCAACATAATAAAAGCTGTATATGACAAATCCACGGCAAACATTATCTCAATGGTGAAAAACTGAAAGCATTTCCCCTAAAGTCAGGAACAAGACAAGGGTGTCCACTCTCACCACTCCTATTCAACATAGTTTTGGAAGTTTTGGCCACAGCAATCAGAGCGGAAAAAGAAATAAAAGGAATCCAGATTGGAAAAGAAGAAGTAAAACTCTCACTGTTTGCAGATGACATGATCCTCTACATAGAAAACCCTAAAGACTCCACCAGAAAATTACTAGAGCTAATCAATGAATATAGTAAAGTTTCAGGATATAATATCAACACACAAAAATCCCTTGCATCCCTATACACTAACAATGAGAAAACAGAAAGAGAAATTAAGGAAACAATTTCATTCACCATTGCAATGAAAAAAACAATATACTTAGGTATATATCTACCTAAAGAAACAAAAGACCTATATATAGAAAACTATAAAGCACTGATTGGAGAAGGCAATGGCACCCCACTCCAGTACTCTTGCCTGGAAAATCCCATCGATGGAGCAGCCTGGTAGGCTACAGCCCATGGGGTCGCTAAGAGTCGGACACGACTGAGGAACTTCATTTTCACTTTTCCCTTTCATGCACTGGAGAAGGAAATGGCAACCCACTCCGGTATTCTTGCCTGGAGAATCCCAGGGATGGCGGAGCCTGGTTGGCTGCCATCTATGGGGTTGCACAGAGTCGGACATGACTGAAGCGACTTAGCATAAAGCACTGATGAAAGAAATCAAAGAGGACACAAATAGATGGAGAAATATGTCATGTTCATGGATTGGAAGAATCAATATAGTGAAAATGAGTATAGTACCCAAAGCAATCTATAGATTCAATGCAATCCCTATCAAGCTTAGTTTTCTTAATACTGAGTTTTAAGCTGGCTTTTCTACTCTCTTCCTTTACCCTCATCAAGAGGTTCTTTAGTTCCTCTTCATTTTCTGACATCAGAGTGGTATCATTCACATATCTGAGGTTGTTGGTATTTTTCCCGGTAATCTTGATTCCAGCTTGTAACTCATCCAGCCCAGCATTTCGTATTATGTACTCTGCATGTAAGTAAAATAAACAGGCTCGTCATACTCCTTTCTCAATCCTGAATCAGTCAGTTGTACCATACAAGGTTCTAACTGTTGCTTCTTGACCTGCACATAGATTTCCCAGGAGACAGGTGAGATGGTCTGATATTCCTACCTTTTTAAGAGTTTTCCACAATTTGTTAGGATCCACACAGTTAAAGGCCTAGTCAGTGAAACAGGTAGATGTTTCTCTGGACTTCACTTGCTTTCTCTATGATCCAGCAAATTTTGGCAATTTGATCTCAGGTTCCTCTGCCTTTTGTGAATCCAACTTGACCATGTGGAAATTCTCGGTTCACATAATACTGAAACTTAGCATGGAGAATTTTGGGTATAACCTTACTTGCATGGGAGATGAATGCAATTGTCTGGTGATTTGAACATTCTTTAGTATTGCCCTTCTTGGGGATTGGGATGAAGATTGACTTTTTCCAGTCCTGTAGCCACTGCTGGATTTTCCAAATTTGCTGACATATTGAGTGCACCTTTTTGATAGCATCATCTTTTAGGATTTTAAATAGCTCTGCTGGAATTCCATCATCTCCACTAGCTTTATTGACAGCAGAGCTTCCTAAGACCCACTTGACTTCACATTCCAGTATGTCTGGCTCTGGGTGAGTTACTACACCATCTTGGTTATTTGGGTCACTAAGATCTTCTTCTCCTGTGTAGTTGTTCCATCTCTTCTTGATCTCTTCTGCTTTTATTAGGCCTTTACCATTTCTGTCCTTTATTATGTCCATCTTTGGATGACATGTTCCTTTGATACTTTCAATTTTCCTGAAGAGATCTCTAGTCTTTCCCCTTCTGTTGTTTTTCTCTATTTCTTTGCATTATTTGTTGAAGAAGCTCTTCTTGTCTCTCCTTGCTATTCTCTGGAACTCTGCATATACTTGGGTGTACCTTTCCCTTTCTCCCTTGCTTTTTTTTTTTCCTCTTCTTTCTTCAGCTATTTGTAAAGCCTCCTCAGACAACCACTTTGCCTTCTTGCTTTTCTTTTTCATTGGGATGATTTTGTTCACTGCCTCCTACACAATATTATGAACCTCTGTCCATACTTCTTCAGGCACTCTGTTTACTAGATCAAGTCCCTTGAATCTATTCATCACCTCCACTGTGTATTCATCTGAAGAAGGAAATACAGCACACTCCAGTCAGTGTTCTTGCCTGAAGAATCCCATGGTCGGAGAAACCTGGGGGGCTACAGCCCATAGGGAGGCAAAGAGTTGAACACGACTGACATGACTGAAGTGAATTCATAAGGGATTTGATTTAAGTCAGACTTGATTGGCCTAGTGGCTTTCCACATTTTCTTTAGTTTAAGCCTCCATTTTGCTATGAGATGCTGATGATCTGAGCCACAGTTAACTCCAGGTCTTGTTTTTGCTGACTGTATACAGCTTCTCCATCTTCGGCTACAAAGAATATAAGCAATCTGATTTTGATATTGACCACTTGGTGATGTCCATGCATAAAGTTGTCTTTTGTGTTTTTGAAAAAAAGGTGTTTGCTGTTATCAGTGTATTTACTTGGCAGGATTATGTTAACTCTTCATTTCTTTTTTTTTCCTGAGAGATGATTAATACCATTACAGAATTTAGAGATTATTTCAGTCATATTATCATTGTGTAAATGTATTTACATAAAGATTGTACACCTCCCCTGAAGTGCTTGTCAGTGTCTTGTGAGAAAACTGGCTCCCTATAATCTACAATGTTTAGTTCATTACTTGTACAGTTGCCTATAATAAAACTTCAGGGTTTGACCCTCTCCCACTGCATCTCAGGATAATTATTTTTGAGGATGCAGAATAACTTCACAGGATGGCAGAGAGATGATGTCTCATTGCCATCCAAATTGAGTGATCTAGGAAGAAAGCATTTCACCCTTTTGTTACAGAATTTAAAAGAGGGAGAGAAGCGCTGAGAATTCTCTGGAGAGCGTTTGCCACTTTAGACAGTTGACGTCTTGTTACTTTCTCACAGCTTTAATTTGATCGCTATATGTGTATACTCTCTATACCACAAATCCATTCCTGTCTCTCACTTTATATGTCTTTTCTCGTGTGTGTGTGTGTGTGTGTGTGTGTGTGTGTCTGTGTGTGTGTGTGTGTGTGTGTGTGTGATAGCTTTCCCAACACCTGGGAACATTGGTTCCCAGGAACACTGGTTCCTGAAAGCTGCATTTTTATGAAACAGTTTTTAAGACAGGGATTCAGTTCAGTTCAGTTCAGTGGCTCAGTCGTGTCTAACTCTTTGCGACCCCATGAATTGCAGCACGCCAGGCCTCTCTGTCCATCACCAACTCCCTGAGTCTACCCAAACCCATGTTCATTGAGTCGGTGATGCCATCCAACCATCTCATCCTCTGTCGTCCCCTTCTCCTCCCGCCCCCAATCCTACCCAGCATCAGGGTCTTTTCCAATGAGTCAGCCCTTCACATGAGGTGCCCAAAGTATTGGAGTTTCAGCTTCAACATCAGACCTTCCAATCAATACCCAGGATTGATCTCTTTTAGGATGGATTGATTGGATCTCCTTGCAGTCCAAGGGACTCTCAAGAGTCTTCTCCAACACCACAGTTCAAAAACATCAATTCTTTGGCACTCAGCTTTCTTCACCGTCCAACTCTCACATCCATACATGACCACTGGAAAAACCATAGCCTTGACTAGACGGACTTTTGTTGGCAAAGTGTCCCTGCTTTTAAATATGCTATCTAGGCTGGCCATAACCTTCCTTCCAAGGAGTAAGCGTCTCTTAATTTCATGGCTGCAGTCACCATCAGCAGTGATTCTGGAGCCCAAAAAAATAAAGTCTGACACTGTTTCCACTGTTTCCCCATCTATTTCCCATGGAGTGATGGGACCAGATGCCATGATCTTAGTTTTCTGAATATTGAGCTTTAAGCCAACTTTTTCACTCTCCTCCTTCACCTTCATCAAGAGGCTCTTTAGTTCTTCTTCACTCTCTGCCATAAGGGTGGTGTCATCTGCATATTTGAGGTTATTGATATTTCTCCCAGCAATTTTGATTCCAGCTTGTGTTTCCTCCAGCCCAACGTTTCTCATGATGTACTCTGCATATAAGTTAAATAAGCAGGGTGACAATATACAGCCTTGACGTACTCCTTTTCCTATTTGGAACCAGTCTGTTGTTCCATGTCCAGTTCTAACTGTTGCTTCCTGACCTGCATACAGGTTTCTCAAGAGACAGGTCAGATGGTCTGGTATTCCCATCTCTTTAAGAATTTTCCACAATTTATTGTGATCCACACAGTCAAAGGCTTTGGCATAGTCAATAAAGCAGAAATAGGTGTTTTTCTGGAACTCTCTTGCTTTTTCGATGATCCAGTGGATATTGGCAATTTGATCTCTGGTTCCTCTGCCTTTTCTAAAACCAGCTTGAACATCTGGAAGTTCACGGTTCACGTATTGCTGAAGCCTGGCTTGGAGAATTTTGAGCATTACTTTACTAGCATGTGAGATGAGTGCAATTGTGCGGTAGTTTGAGCATTCTTTGGCATTGCCTTTCTTTGGGATTGGAATGAAAACTGACCTTTTCCAGTCCTGTGGCCACTGCTGAGTTTTCCAAATTTGCTGGCATATCAAATGCAGCACTTTCACAGCATCACCTTTGAGGATTTGTAAAGAGCAATATTGCATTGGAACCTGGAATGTTAGGTCCATGAATCAAGGCAAACTGGAAGTGGTCAAACAGGAGATGGCAAGAGTGAACGTCGACATTCTAGGAATCAGCGAACTAAGATGGACTGGAATGGGTGAATTTAACTCAGATGACCATTATATCTACTACTGTGGGCAAGAATCCCTTAGAAGAAATGGAGTAGCCATCATGGTCAACAAAAGAGTCCGAAATGCAGTACTTGGATGCAATCTCAAAAACGACAGAATGATCTCTGTTCGTTTCCAAGGCAAACCATTCAATATCACGGTAATCCAAGTCTATGCCCCGACCAGTAACGCTGAAGAAGCTGAAGTTGAACGGTTCTATGAAGACCTACAAGACCTCCTAGAACTAACACCCAAAAAAGATGTCCTTTTCATTATAGGGGACTGGAATGCAAAAGTAGGAAGTCAAGAAACACCTGGTGTAACAGGCAAGTTTGGCCTTGGAGTACAGAATGAAGCAGGGCAAAGGCTAATAGAGTTTTGCCACGAGAACGCACTGGTCATAGCAAACACCCTATTCCAACAACACAAGACAAGACTCTACACGTGGACATCACCAGATGGTCAACACCGAAATCAGATTGACTACATTCTTTGCAGCCAAAGATGGAGAAGCTCTATACAGTCAGCAAAAACAAGACCAGGAGCAGACTGCGGCTCAGATCATGAACTGCTTATTGCCAAATTCAGACTTAAATTGAAGAAAGTAGGGAAAACCACTAGACCATTCAGGTATGACCTAGATCAAATCCCTTATGAGTATACAGTGGAAGTGACAAATAGATTTAAGGGACTAGACCTGATAGACAGAGTGCCTGACGAACTATGGACAGAGGTTCGTGACATTGTACAGGAGACAGGGATCAAGAAAATCCCCATGGAAAAGAAATGCAAGAAAGCAAAATGGCTGTCTGAGGAGGCCTTACAGATAGCTGGGAAGAGAAGAGAAGCAAAAAGCAAAGGAGAAAAGGAAAGATATTCCCATCTCAATGCAGAGTTCCAAAGAGTAGCAAGGAGAGATAAGAAAGCCTTCCTCAGCAATCAGTGCAAAGAAATAGAGGAAAACAACAGATTGGGAAAGACTACAGATCTCTTCAAGAAAATTAGAGCTACCAAAGGAACATTTCATGCAAAGATAGGCTCGATAAAGGACAGAAATGGTATGGACCTAACAGAAGCAGAAGATATTAAGAAGAGATGGCAAGAATACACAGAAGAACTGTACAAAAAAGATCTTCATGACCCAGATAATAACGATGGTGTGATCACTCACCTAGAGCCAGACATCCTGGAATGTGAAGTCAACTGGGCCTTGGAAAGCATCACTACGAACAAAGCTAGTGGAGGTGATGGAATTCCAGTTGAGCTATTTCAAATCCTCAAAGGTGATGCTGTGAAAGACAGGGATTATAAAGTGACAATTCTTATCATCCTGAAAAAATAATTCAAATAAGATGAAAGGAGAAAGGGAGAAGGTTACTGAATAATCAAGAGGAGAGGAATGGTAGTCTTCTGCATTTTGATACCAGTCCAGGCTAGAATAGGCTTGGAGCAAAGGGAAGGGCAGAGCTGGAGAATGTAACTACATGCTATCATTTGTCACCAACATTCTTTTTTATGACCGACCCCTAGTAGCTACCTGGCATGAGTCAGAGCTTTTTCTCTGTCTCTCTAGGAAAAAAAAATAAGATAATGAGAGAAGAAATCCATGTATTTTGATATTTGTTGGAGAAATGATTTAGAACCTTTCCCTCTCTTAACTGACTATATTTCTTTTTTTTAATTTTAACATTCTGGCACTGTATTTAGTCGATTGTAAGAGGCAATTCCCTGCCTCTTTTTCCCTTAGATATAGATTGAGCAATGAGACTTTAACCCTGTGGGCACCCAAACCTTTATGCTCTCAATGTTAAATGTCACATAAATATTCAGAATTTATTGTACTGGCTTTGCAAATCTGTCCTGCTATGTATCCTGTCGGTTTTTAAGTTATTTTATTTTATTTTTCATTATGATAGGATAATAGTGTTTCTTCAGACTATGGAGGTACATATATACATTTTTTTTCTGTAAAATCAATGTGCAGATTTAACAGCTGACTCCTTCCCCCAACCAAATAAATACATCTTAGACTACAAAACTGGTGAATTAAAGTAGCAACCTGATCCCTTTATGAAGAAGACATTGTCCCTCATTCAGATAGCATTGGTGATTTCTTGCCTGTTTCCTGATTTATGAGTTTTTACTTTACTGCTATAACTATGGTGATGAGAAATGTGATTTGAGAATTTTCAACTATGGCAGTATATTTTTGACATGCATGGATGTAGTGTCAATAAATACTGTTTGACAGCTTTCATGAAAAATCGATGTTGCATTAGGCAAAATGAAAAACGTCAATTGCTTGATGTTTTCTGAAAGAAAATAGCTACAAATCAGAGTGAATAAGAACATAGCTTACAAAAATATTAACAGGTATGTAGTAACAAATAATGGAGAAGGCAATGGCACCCCACTCCAGTGCTCTTGCCTGGAGAATCCCAGGGACGGGGGAGCCTGGTGGGCTGCCGCCTATGGGGTCGCACAGAGTCAGACATGACTGAAGCGACTTAGCAGCAGCAGCAGTAACAAATAATATTCAGTAGCCACAATGAAAACAAAAATAAATAAGAAATGTAGAGTATCTTAAAAAGACATATCTTATATTAATGTTGAACTAACATAAAAAGCAGATAGTCACTTCATTAAATATATTACAAATTAAAAATGATTTAACCATACTTCTAAAGGTGCATATTCATTATAGACAAATTTTGATGCTAACAGTATATTTTCAGATTTGCTAAAGTAGGCACATATAAAGCAGGTAAATAAAAAAAAATATTAAACAAAAAAATGGCATACTGCTTGCATTGCTTTTTTTATCTTTTTTTGAGAATTTACTGCACTTAAAATCATTTATCCACATTAAATATTTTTTCTAAAATCACTTGTTGATTTTTTTAATTTTATTTAACTGTAATGCAGAAGAAATACAGATTCCTGTTTTTAAAATTATGTTCAATTATGTAGAAAGAATAAGAAAACCCCCTCCACATCTCATTTCTTCCCTCTGTTTATATATCCAAATATTTTCCATGTACAAATTCCACACACAAAAATAAACACATACATACACACTAAGCATACATTTATGTGTGTGTTTATGTATCTTTGTGTATTTTATGTGAGAATATAGATATTGTAAATCACTAACGGCATTGTTAGACCTAAGGATATGTGCATTAGTAATGATTATTTTTATGGGCAAACAGCCCTCCCCCAAATACATATACTCCCACCAACATTGTAAAAGATTGTGGTTTCATATTTTTCTCAAAACTGAGATTTTTATTATCAAATGTTTGAATCTTTGTTAAACACAGTTATCATAGATTGATAAGGGGTACAATCATATTGTTTTATTTGGTCTATATTTCTTTTGCATCCTGTGTACAAAAATAACAGTAACAGTAATAATAAAAATTATAGTAACACAGTTTAGAAAATAAAATAATAATAAAAATCTCAGCACTATTATTCTGGATTTTAATATTTATTTAAGATTTGAATTAGTAGGCATCTGTTCTATTTTAAAATAATAATACAAAAAATCTGAGAGAAGTTGAACACCATTGAAACAATTTGGTGAAGTATTAGCACTTTCTCTAAAGAATATGTGTTAATGAGATGCTTTAATAAAACTGTGTTTTTAGTTTGAGGCTTCTCTGGTGGTTCAGATTGTAAAGAATGCCTGCAGTGTAGGATATCTGGTTTCAATGTCTGGCTCAGGAAGGTCCCCTGGGGAAGGGAATGGCTATCCACTCCAGTATTCTTGCCTGGAGAATTCCATGAATAGAGGAGCCTGTTGGGCTACAGTCCATTGGATTGCAAAGAGTTGGACACAACTGAGCTTTTACTTTTAATATAAAAACCTACTCACATTTTAAGTTTAATTACAGGGAGCTAGCAATTGTGTTCATTTTGCATGCTAGCAAGGATATATTCAAAATTCCTCAAGCTAGGCTTCAACAGTACTTGAACCAAAAACTTTCAGATATACAGGCTGGATTTAGAAAAGGCAGAGGAACCAGAGATCACATTGTCAATGTCTGTTTGATAATATAAAAAGCAAGAAAATGACAGAAAAAAAAATCTACTTCTGCTTCATTGACTATGCTAAAGCCTTTGACTGTATGGATCACAACAAACTGTGGAAAATTCTTAAAAAGATGGGAATACCAGACCACCTTACCTGCCTCCTGAGAAATCTGTATGCAGATCAAGACGCAACAGTTAGAACCTGACATGGAACAGCTGATGATTCAAAATTGGGAAAGGAGTAGGACAAGGTTGTGTATTGTCACTCTGCTGATTTAACTTCTATACAGAGTACGTCATGGGAAATGCCAGAATTGATGAAATCACAAGTTGGAATTGAGTTTGCCATGGGAAATATCAACAGATATCATATGAAAATGATGCCATGCTAATGGAAAAAATGAAGAGGAATTAAAGAACCTCTTGATGAAGGTGAAAGAAGAGAGTGAAAAATCTGGCTTAACACTCAACATTCAACAAACTAAGATCATGGTATCCAGTCTCATCACTTCATGGCAAACAGATGGGGAAAAGTGGAAACAGTGACAGACTGTATTCGTGGGCTCCAAAATCACTGTGGATGGTGACTGCAGCCACAAAATTAAAAGACGCTTGCTCCTTGGAAGAAAAGCTGTGACAAACCTAGACAGTGTATTAAAAAGCAGAGACATCACTTTGCCGACAAAGGTACATCTAGTTGATGGTTTTCCAATAGTCATGTACGGTTGTGAGAGTTGGACCATAAAGAAGATTGAGAGGTGAAGAATTGATGCTTTCAAACTGTCACGCTGGAGATGACTTTTGAGAGTCCTTTGGACCACAAAGAGATCAAACCAGTCAACTCTAAAGGAAATCAACCCTGAATATTCATTGGAAGGACTGATGCTGAAACTCCAATATTTTGGCCACCTGATGCAAAGAGCACCCTCACTGAAAAAAGACCATGATGCTGGGAAAGACAGAAGGGGATGACAGAGGATGAGATGATTATATGGCATCACTACTTCAATGGACATGAGTTTGAGCAAAGGACAAAAGCGAAGGACAGAAAAACCTGGTGTGATGTAGTCCATGGAGTTGTAGATAGTTGGACACAACTTAGCGACTGAACAACAACAAGCATACAGAGAAATATGATTCATCACTGAACTTCAGTAAATTGTTAGAAAATGTTCAAAAGATGAGTCCCACTTTTCTGATGACATCATTTTAAAATAAATACATTTCAATAAAGGTTAATGAAATCTAGCTGTCCTCAGAAAGATGAAGCTTATTATGCTTTCATGTATGCTAACTGGCAAATTGCAGACAAGAGGATTTAGGAAAATATAATTGCAGTTAGAATGTTCTCAAGGAGACATGCTTAGGGTGACTGACTGCAGTGAATTGGAGAGAGTGCCTAATTCCTGTCCTCACCTTGGAATATATTGGAAACGGGGGAAATGTTATAGCAGTTTCTCAACACCATCTTCAGAAAATTGAATTGTTATTAATCAACTGAGAAATGGACACAATTCTAATCAGTTCTTCAGTCAGTTCATTTCAGTCGTTCAGTAGTGTCCAACTCTTTGTGATCCCATGGACGGCAGCATGTTAGGCTTCCCTGTCCATCACCAACCCCTGGAGCTTGGTCAAACTCATGTCCACTGAGTTGGTGATGCCATCCAACGATCTCATCCTCTGTCATCCCCATCTCATCCTGCCTTCAATCTTTCCCAGCATCAGGGTCTTTTCCAATGACTCAGTTCTTCACATCAGGTGGCTAAAGTATTGGAGCTTCAGCATCAGTCCTTCCAGTGAATATTCAGGACCAATTTTCTTTAGGATTGACCAGTTTAATCTCCTTGCTGTCCATGATTCAAATAGTAAAAAAGTAATTAATCAAGTTTTAATTCAATATTTTTTCAGCAATTTTTTTCTGCATTAAGATACTCCACTAGTTAAGGAGGATATAAAAGTGAATATAATAGACATGACCCTGATTTATAGGGAGATTAAAATATACTAGAGCAAAAGATCACATTTATGGAAAGAAAATCACAAAATTCCCTTTAAATTGGTATTGGATTTTAAGATTTAGAAAAACTAGAAAAGATAACAAATTATGTACTCTCCAACGAGCTAGATTGATGCTGCTTATTTCATGTCATTAGTATTGGCATTGGTATAATTATGTTTAGAGAGCATCTTAGACCTGTTCACTAACATTGAAAATATTATAAACTGCAGATAAGAATTTTTCCCAAGATTTGAAATAAAAATTAGAGTGAAAGAATGATTAGAATAAATGACAGACAGCAGATATTTTCCTGGAAACAGATTTTTGATGTGATATTCAGAGTTAGAATTCTTATAGGAATTTGGGGGAAAATATGCCTTCAGAAGTGACTTAGAAATTTATAGGTAAAAACATGTGTCTACTTCACAACTTTGCCTGAGAAGTAAAACCCTGCCAGAAGGATATCAGGTGTTAACTTCACAAGGTATATTTTCCTTTACTATCATTCATAAATACATATTTTTCTTATTTTGTAAATTCACCATTTGCTCTTGCTTTCTAATTACATTATTAAGCAGATTCCTTATTAAACTGCACAAGTCATGAAGCTCACAAATTTGATATGTTTCCTTTTGACTTATTTGTACATAACTTCTATAAAATGCATAAATACCCATGAGATGTTAAAGACAAAAAAAACATGGCAAGAAACTTGTAAGTTTTTGTATGTAAAATTCTGTGCAATGATTACAAATAAAATGTTTTAAGTTAAGGATATTGATAGGCAGGCTAAACTAATATAAAGTAATGTGTGTCATTATCTTTTGTATTGAAAATGAGTCCTCTGATTCTGGATATATGGAACTAAATTGAATAATTTGCTCTGAGAACTCCTCCCAACAGGTTATATGCATAATGCATATAGCCTCAGGTTTGTATCAAAGATAGAAGTCTACTTAATCTTCTATTTTAGGGCTATTTCATTTTTCCTTTCTGATTTCACTTGTTGCTGGTTGTGTATGCTAATATAGTTTATCCATTTCAAAAGGGGCAACAATATCCTTGTAGTTAAGCGTTCATAATAATGCATGATTAAAAGATGAAGGAAACTGGTCTGACCATAGGGGAAATGAGTCTATTCATTTCGGGATACTGACAATGTGATTATAGGTATCAATGTTAAACAGAGAAAGGGTTAGTCATAGACTGAAACTGTTTGAACTTTTACTTCTATCTATCAAATTTGAGTGTTTACTAATAATGTTTAATTTCAGACAGTATTAAAGAAAGATCTAAAGAGCTCCCATGAAGATTGATTTGCTTTCAATGTTTTCACATAATTAAAATCCATAAAATGCTTATTCTTATGTATGAATCCCAAATAATATTTGGCTATTTTTTTTGAAAAATCTTTATTGAAGAAGGAAAATTTGAATTGAAATGTATGTTAAAGTGAGAACAATTTTTTAAAGAGAAACTTGAAAATAAAGCAATGTTAGAAAGAAGCAGGTTTGTTTTTTTTCTTTAATGAGAAAATGTTCTTCAGAATACTATTTTTGAATTACGTAGAAAAATATAGTTTACTTTCAATGCAAGCATGAGAAACAAGTTAATGAAGGCTAAAAATGTAGTTAGTCATTCAGTTCAGTTCAGTTCAGTCGCTCAGTCATTTCTGACTCTTTGCAACCCCATGGTCTGCAGCATGCCAGGCTTCCCTGTCATGGCTTCCCAAGTCAGGCTTCAACTCCTGGAGCTTATTCAAACTCATGTCCATCAAGTTGGTGATGCCATCCAACCATCTCATTCTCTGTCGGCCCCTTCTCCCGCCTTCAATCTTTCCCAGCATCAGGGTCTTTTCCAATGAGTCAGTTCTTCGCATCAGTTGGCCAAAGTATTGGAGTCTCAGCTTCAGCATCAGTCCTTCCAATGAACACCCAGGACTGATCTCCTTTAGGATGGGCTGGTTGGATCTCCTTGCAGTCCAAGGGACTCACAAGAGTCTTCTCCAACACCACAGTTCAAAAGCATCTATTATTTGGCACTCAGCTTTCTTTATAGTCCAATTCTCACCTCCATACATGATTACTAGAAAAACCATAGCTTTGAATAGACAGAACTTTGTTGGCAAAGTAATGTCTCTGCTTTTTAATATGCTGTTTAGATTGGTGACAGCTTTTTTTCCAAGGAGCAATCAACTTTTAATTTCATGGCTGCAGCCACCATCTGCAGTGATTTTGGAGCCCCTCAAAATAAAGTCTCTCACTTTTTCCACTGTTTCTCCATCTACTTGCCATGAAGTGATGGGACCAGATGCCACAATCTTAGTTTTCTGAATGTTTAGTTTTAAGCCAACTTTTCACTCTCCTCTTTCAGTTTCATCAAGAGGCTCTTTAGTTCTTCTTTGGTTTCTGCCATAAGGGTGGTTTCATCTGCCTATCTGAGGTTACTGATATTTCTCCCAGCAATCTTGATTCCAGCTTGTGCTTCATCCAGCCTGGCATTTCACATGATGTATTCTGCATGTAAGTTAAATAAGCAGTGTAACAATATACAGCCTTGACGTACTCTTTTCCTGATTTGGAACCAGTCCATTGTTCTATATCCATTTCTAACTGTTGCTTCTTGACCTGCACACAGATTTCTCAGGAGGCAGGTAAGGTGGTGGGCTATTCATTCCTATCTCTTGAAGAATTTTCCACACTTTGTTGTGATCCACACAGTCAAAGGCTTTGGCATAGTCAATAAAGCAGAAGTAGATGTTTCTCTGGAATGCTTTTGCTTTTCTGATGATCTAGCGGAAATGTTGGCAATTTGATCTCTGGTTCCTCTGCCTTTCCTAAATCCAGTTTGAGCATCTGGAATTTCATGGTTCACCTACTGTTGAAGCCTTGCTTGGGGAATTTTGAGCCTTTATTTGCTGGTGTGTGAGATGAGTGCAATTGTTTGGTAGTTTGAACATTCTTTGGAACTGCCTTTTTTGGGGGTTGGAATGAAAACTTATTAGGTTGCAATGAAAACTAAACCTGTTAGTCCTTAGGAAACTTTTTTAAAATGTCAATTTTTGTAATTGAAAAATTATTATGAATATTTATATTTATTATTTTTATACCTTATGTGTATCTTTTTATAACATTAGATTTTTTCTTTTTGTTGAGATAACATAAAGACAATATCTAAGAAAGAAATTCTAACACTCTCAAATGTATTTTCAATTTAATAGAAGAGAGTAAAAAGGATATATCACATATAATCCTGTCAATCTTTGTATAGCCTTGTGTTATCAGATTAGCTTCTCTCATAAAATGGAGTATGATCCCTAAATAAATATTCTTTCATGCTTCTTCTTTTAAGGAAAACTCCCTTGAGCTTAATTTAATATTATTGTTATTACTTTTTGAATGATGGTTTTTTTTGTTGTTGTTGTTTTGATCTGTCTTTATTTGCTTTTTAGCTAATACGTCTTTGTGTTGTTTTTTTTTATATAAATTTATTTATTTTAGTTGGGGGCTAATTACTTTACAATATTGTAATAGTTTTTGCCATACATTGACATGAATCAGCCATGGGTTTACATGTGTTCCCCTTCCTGGACCCCTCACCCACCTCCCTCCCCATCCCATCCCTCTGGGTCATCCCATTGCCCCGGCCCTGAGCCCTTGTCTCATGCATTGAACATGGAATGGTGTTCTCTTTCACATATGATAATATACATGTTTCAATACTATTCTCCCAGAACGTCCCACCCTCACCTTCTCCCTCAGAGTCCATAAAATTGTTCTATGCATCTGTGTCTCTTATTCTGTCTCGCATATAGGGTTATCGTTACCGTCTTTCAAATTTTTAAATGAAAAAAAAAAGATAATAAATCCCCAAGTGAAGCTTGAAAAATTGGGTTTGTATACTGCAAACCTTTTGAAAATTCTATGAAAAGAATGAAACCCTGTGCTAATCAATTTCTAGCTATTGATTTAATAGAATGCCTGTGTGGAGTTGCCTTTGCAACTTTATTTGAACACAAGAAATACTTTTGTCTTTAGAGAGAGGGTATATGGTGTCATTTTTTTTTTACATGGGTCACATTTATCTTATATATATATATATATGTATATGTGTGTGTGTATATATATATATATATATGCATTTCCTCATACTGAGGGCAATAAAGACAGTCTGACCTTGAAATATAGAAGACATCTCAAATTTCCTTTGTGTGTGTATATATATATATATATATATATATATATACACACACATATATGATGATTAAAGGATGCCATGATAAATTATTTTGATACAAGAAACAGTATTCAAATAATAACTAAATTAAATCATTCAAAATTTAATATCTTTCCTAAGCAGAGCAGGACTTACCTGGTGGCTTATCTAGTAAAGACCACACCTGCCAATTCAAGAGACACAAGCAACGTGGGTTAGATCACTGGGTTGGGAAGATCCCCTGTACAAGGAAATGGCAACCTGTTCCAGTATTCTTGCTTGGAAAATTCCATGGACAGAGGAGCCCGGCAAGCTATAGTCAATGGTGTTGCAAAGAGTCAGATATGACTGAGTGTGCATGCACGCACATAAGCAGAGAATATGAACAAGTTCTAAATCAGAAGGCCAGATGTCAAGAATAACAAAATTTAAAAAAAAATCATGATTGTAAAATTTTCGATACTATATAGAAGCTTTTCAGCACCCACTAGGCAAATCTACAAATGAAAGGATATTCATCTCAGAAGAGATATGTGTTTTCTGTGGTATTTATGAAATAAGCTGATTCCATGCCATTCAAATAAAATACTGTTAGTGAATGGTGCCGGACCACAAACAAAACTATTGGACTGAAGAGAAAACATAAATAATTTCAAGAAAATATTCTAGATATAAAGCCAACAAAATATTCTAGATACAAAGATTTATTAGGAAATAATGGTTAAAATATATACTTGTGTTTGTCCCTTTTTTTCTCTTTCTTTTGTCTTTTCTGTTCCTCCCTCTCTCTCTACTTCTTCTTTCCTTCATTCCCTTCTTCCTTTTTAAATTCATTTCTTTTGAAATAAAGATCAGAAACTATAATAATAATAATACCACCTGCAAGTATATGCTTGCATATGCTTTTAGATCATTGATATTTTACCTAGTGTCATAATGAGTAATTTTAAAACTGTTAGGTCTGACTAATTTCTTCTTATTAACAAAAGGTAAAAGTAAATACAAAAAAAATAGGCATGAATAAAAAATAAGAATAACATTTTGTGATATGTTTTACATTCTTACATGCAGTTTCTTTGGTGGAAAAGTGAAAATGAAAATATCTTGGTAGCTTCATGTCACTTAATTTTTTAAAGTAATATTGAAATTATCATGTTCATATCAGCAGATGAATGGATAAGGAAGCTGTGGTACATATACACAATGGAATATTACTCAGCCATTAAAAAATACATTTGAATCAGTTCTATTGAGATGGGTGAAACTGGAGCCCATTATACAGAGTGAAGTAAGCCAGAAAGAAAAACACCAATATAGTATACTAATACATATATATAGAATTTGAAAGATGGTAACGATAAGAGAAGGCAATGGCACCGCACTCCAGTACTCTTGCCTGGAAAATCCCATGGACGGAGGAGCCTCGTAGGCTATAGTCCCTGCGGTTGCTAAGAGTCAGACACGACTGAGCGACTTCACTTTCACTTTTCCCTTTCATGCACTGGAGAAGGAAATGGCAACCTACTCCAGTATTCTTGCCTGGAGAATCCCGGGGACGGCGGAGCCTGGTGGGCTGCCGTCTATGGGGTCGCACAGAGTCGGACACGACTGAAGCGACTTAGCAGCAGTAGCAGCAGCAGCAACGATAACCCTATATGCGAGACAGAATAAGAGACACAGATGCATAGAACAGTCTTATGGACTCTGAGGGAGAAGGTGAGGGTGGGACGTTCTGAGAGAATAGCATTGAAACATGTATATTATCATATATGAAACAGAACACCATTCCAGGTTCGATGCATGAGACAAATGCTCAGGGCTGGGGCAATGGGATGACCCAGAGGGATGGTATGGGGAGGGAGGTGGGAGGGTGTTCAGGATGGGGAACACATGCAAACCTATGGCTGATTCATGCTAATGTATGGAAAAAACCACTACAATATTGTAACGCAATTAGCCCCCAACTAAAATAAATAAATTTATTTAAAAATATATATATATATATATATATGTATTTAGTGATGGTTCAAAGCACAGATTTCATACAGATATGGAAAAAAATTGCTACATTTAAAATATAGACTTTGTATCTTATTACATTTCCAAATGTATTGAATTTACCTTTAATGTGAATCTTGTTTCTGGGGATTATAGGTCACAAATGTTATTGAAATGCTGACTCAAGACTGAATGAATCATAGAGAAAAGGATATCTTGAATGATGTGATTAGTCAATGAAGGATTTGTAGTTGAAATGGATTAGAGAATGGCAGTTACTGGTCGGAGATTTAGTCTGGTCTAGAGAACTGCATCATACTCAACCATTCTTTTCTGATCCTTGACAAAAGTCAGTTTTATTAAGAGGTAGGATACAAAAGTCAAAGGCAACAAGCCAAGCTCTTCATTTTGTTTGTTTTCTAAAGGGGGTGATTTTGCTTTTCCTCTCTCTCTCTCTCTCTCTCTCCCTCTCTCTCTCTTTCTTTCTCTCTTTGCATGCAGGCTAAGTCACTGTATTTTTTTCTTTTTCAATTTTATTTATTTTAATTGGAGGCTGATTACTTTACAATATTGTAGTGGTTTTTGCCATACATTGACATGAATCAGCCATGGATGTACATGTGTTCCCCATCCTGAACCCCCCTCCCACCTCCCTCCCCATCCCATCCCTCTGGGTCATCCCAGTGCACCTGCCCTGAACACCCTGTCTCATGCATCAAACCTGGACTGGCCATCTGTTTCACATATGATAATATACATGTTTCAATGTTATTCTCTCAAATCATCCCACACTCACCCTCTCCCACAGAGTCCAAAAGACTGTTCTATACATCTGTGTCTCTTTTGCTCTCTCACATATAAGGTTATCCTTACCATCTTCTATTGTGCCTGAGTCTTTGCCACCGTATGGACTGTAGCCCGAAAGGCTCCTCTGTCTATGGGATTCTCCAGGCAATAATACTGGAGTGGGTTTCCATTTCCTTCTCCAGGGGATCTTCCTGATCCAGGGATCGAACTGGCTTCTTTCATGTCTCCTGCATTGCCAGGCAGATTCTTTACAGCGAGAGCCACCTGGGAAGAAATGCATTATTTCTTCTATCTCTATCTCTTTCTCAATAGTCTTCCATACTTAGCCAATATTTTCCCAGTTTACAGGAGGTGAAATTGAAGAACAATAAAAATTTATAAGTTGCCTAAGTAAGTGGCAGAATGAGGTTTTGAAGTTGAATTTGGTCTGATTCTAGAAACTGATTCCTTGATATCAGGCATTATAGTGTAAAACCTGAGTGCCAACCTTCCAGTCAGATTAACAGGATTTGAATCCTGGGATTCAAGCTGTGGGATTTAGGGCTTATTTTCTCACCTATAAAATTTGTGTAACATTAGTGTCCTATTTATAACATTGTAAGAATTAAATTAGTTAATCTATGTAACATTTAGAGTGTGCTTAGAACTTAAGGAGCCCTATATAAGTGTAGAATTTTGGTATTACCACATTGTCTGCTACTGCGTTTGGATTGTGTATTTAGATCTACTTGTATTAATGTTTCTACACAATAGGTCTGGACACCTGACTTTTCAGGGTTATCTGATGTGATACGAAAATGCATTACACTAAGTTATCGACATGATGAAAATGGAATATTGACTTAGTATTTCATTTAGCCTTATAAGCTTTTGTAAAGCAATATTGATTCATCTACAGATGGGAGGTCAGTGTAAAATGTGAGAAGTGTGAGGGTGTAAAGAATTATGATTATGTTTTAAAGTATGAATGTGTGAAGAACAACAGTTTGTTTTCCTTAATTTTCTTGTTACTATATAATAACATATTTTACCTCCTTCTCTTGCCTAAGGAGATTGACAGAAAAAAAGCAGATAAGAACGTCACACTCAAAATACAAATTAACATGATCAATAATTTTCTTTTCTTTTCCATTTTAGACATGCTTAAATAAAACTGCTTTGTGACTCAGGTTCCTGTTTCTTTGAGTTTCTGTGTAAAGTACAGCAAGCTAACTACATTTGGCATTGATCTGATCAAAACGTTTTAATTCCTGTCCCCAATAAGCATATCTTTGGAGCTGCTTCCATTGTCTTTCCCTGATTTACCCTCTGAGTGACAGCCAGGGAGGGAAATGTCAGTAGATGGGGTCAGAATACAGCTATGTCACCTCTTAGAGAAAATATTACCTATATTTCATCTTTCTTTCAGGAACATAGAACAATGCATTGAAATATGATTGAAAAAGCTTTCAGAGATAAGACCTATAAATTAAAGTATTATATGATGAGCCTTCTAACAGAGCTATTTTTAAAATTTTAATTGATCTTTTCCATATTTTAAGCTGTTTTTAGGTCTAATAAAAATTTGAAATCGTTCCAATTATTTTGGAAACAAGACCATAGACATTATCAAAACATATACTTTCTCTGTTAAGTATTGTTAGGAGACATTACTTTGCCAACAAAGGTCCGTCTAGTCAAGGCTATGGTTTTTCCAGTGGTCATGTATGGATGTGAGAGTTGGACTGTGAAGAAAGCTGAGTGCCGAAGAATTAATGCTTTTGAACTGTGGTGTTGGAGAAGACTCTTGAGAGTCCCTTGGACTGCAAGGAGATCCAACCAGTCCGTCCTTTAGGAGATCAGTCCTGGGTGTTCATTGGAAGGACTGATGTTGAAGCTGAAACTCCAATACTTTGGCCACCTCATGCGAAGAGTTGACTCATTGGAAAAGACCCTAATGCTGGGAAGGATTGAGGGCAGGAGGAGAAGGGGATGACAGAGAATGAGATGGTTGGATGGCATCACTGACTCGATGGACATGGGTTTGGGTAAACTCCAGGAGTTGTTGATGGGCAGGGAGACCTGGTGTGCTGCGATTCATGGGGTTGCAAAGAGTCGGACACGACTGAGCAACTGAACTGAACTGAACTGGGCTAAATTATATCCCTTCAAATTCATATGTTGATGAATAACTTTTAGTACCACATGCTGTGATTATTTTTGAAGATAGGTCCTGTAAAGTAATGATCAAGACAAAATTAAGTGATGAAGGTGGGCTCTAATACAATGTGACTGGTGTCCTTCTAAGAAGAGAGGATTAAAACATGTGGAAAGAAACTATGGGTTCATGTGCACAGAAGGATGACCTTGTGAGTTGGTAGCAAAAGGCTGCCATATGAAAGCCAAAGACACAAGCCTAATAGGAAACCAGAATCAACCACCCTGATCTTGGACTTCTAGATTCAAGAACCATAAGAAAATAAAGTTTTACTGTTGAAGCCACGCAGTCTGTGGACTATTTTAAATGCAACTTTAGGAAACTAACACAAATCTGATGCAAAAAATAGTGAGTCAAATAATCATTATATCTATGTAAATTGATAGATAAGTTACAATTTACAACAAAACAGTTGGAGTTTACAGCAAGAACTCTTTTATTCCACCTTTCCTTAATCAACTCATTATACTAATCAAAACTCTCAATTACTCCTGTAAAATAATCTTTATGACTCATTTCTCTTTGGCTACTGGCTTATTGCAGGCATTTTTTGCACTTACAAGTTAATGTCTGTGATATATATGTTAAAACATTTTTGTTTTTTACAGCTCATGCAGGAAATATTTATTGGACATGCAGCAAACAGTACACACTTAAGGCAAGAGAGCTGACCAACCCCCACAGGCATGGCCTTGTACAATTTTGGTTTCCCTCTTTTATTTGATAAGGAGTACACCAAGGCTGTATATTGTCACCCTGCTTATTTAACTTATATGCAGAGTACATCATGAGAAATGCTGGACTGGAAGAAGCACAAGCTGGAATCAAGTTTTCCGGGAGAAATATCAATAACCTCAGATATGCAGATGATACCACCCTTATGGCAGAAAGTGAAGAGGAACTAAAAAGCCTCTTGATGAAAGTGAAAGAGGGGAGTGGAAAAGTTGGCTTAAAGCTCAGCATTCAGAAAACTAAGATCATGGCATCTGGTCCCATCACTTCATGGCAAATAGAAGGGGAAGCAGTGGAAACAGTATCAGACTTTATTTTTTCGGGACTCCAAAATCACTGCAGATGGTGATTGCAGCCATTAAATTAAAAGACGCTTATTCCTTGGAAGGAAAGTTATGACCAACCTAGATAGCATATTAAAAACAGAGACATTACTTTGCGAACAAAAGTCCGTCTAGTCAAGGCTATGGTTTTTCCAGTGGTCATGTATGGATGTGAGAGTTGGACTGTGAAGAAAGCTGAGCGCCGAAGAATCGATGCTTTTGAACTGTGGTGTTGGAGAAGACTCTTGAGAGTCCCTTGGACTGCAAGTAGATTCAACCAGTCCATCCTAAAAGAGATCAGTCCTGGGTGTTCATTGGAAGGACTGATGTTGAAGCTGAAACTCCAATACTTTGGCCACGTCATGCGAAGAGTTAACTCATTGGAAAAGACCCTGATGTTGGGAAGGATTGGGGGCAGGAGGAGAAGGGTACGACAGAGGATGAGATGGCTGGATGGCATCACTGACTCGATGGACTTGAGTTTGGGTAAACTCCAGGAGTTGGTGATGGACAGGGAGGCCTGGTGTGCTGCGATTCATGCGGTTGCCGAGTCGAACACGACTGAGCGACTGAACTGAACTGAACTGAATTTTTTGTGTTCTTTCTTTTTTTTAATTAATTTTTTTATTTTAGTTGGAGGCTAATTACTTATGCTTAAAGGTCTGATTACAATCCAATTGACAAAGATATTTGATCTTTTCTGTGACATACAACATTTTAACATAATAACTAGAATTATAACTGATGACATTATGACAGGACATATCCAACTTTTAGGAATTTCATATAATTTCTAGAACATTTATGTTAATGACATCTATCCATATGATATAACCTAAGAAGATTTATCATTATTTGATAATGTGTCCCATGCAATTTAACATGACAAATGAGAATGATTAGTTTAATATCTCTTTTGAGATGCTTCAGGGACGCTTTGATTCTCTGTTAGCTAGCAGTCAAAAGGGCTTTATTTAGTGATATATAATTCTATTATTTTTTGTTGATCAATCATGACACAATTATTGTATTAAGCAAAAATCACAATAGTAGATGTTTATCAGTTTTCATGGTCAATAGCCAGACAGAAAAATAAAAGACCACTACAGTTGTAAGCCATAATGAAAATATGATTAACCTAACAATATTAAATAATTACATGTAATTTAGTGGATTAAATGGAGTCAGGTGATTAGTGGAAATGTATATGTGCATGTGCTTTCGCCTGCCCTGCCAGTCTATGTCTTTTGGTTCAATGAATTAATCCATTTATATTTAAGATAATTATTGATATGTATGATCTTATTACCATTTTCTTAATTGTTTGAGGTTTATTTTGCATAGTTCTTTTCCTTCTCTTGTGTTTCTTGCTTAGAGAAGTTTCTTTAGCATTTGTTGTAAAGCTGGTTTGGTGGTGTTGAATTCTCTTAACTTTTGTTTCTCTAGAAAACTGATGATTTCCCTGTCAAATATGAATAAGAGTCTTGCTGGATAGAGTAGTCTTTGTTGTAGGTTCTTCCTTTTCCTCACTTTAAATATATCACGTCATTCCACCCTGGCGTGTAGAATTTCCATTGAGAAATCAGCTGATAACCTTATGAGAGTTCCCTTGTATGTTATTTGCTATTTTCCCATTGATGCTTTTAATATTTTATCTTTGTTTTTAATTTTTGTCAATTTGATTACTATGTGTCTTGTTGTCTTCTTCCTTGGGTTTATCCTGCCTGGGACTATCTGCACTTTCTGAACATGATTGACTATTTCTTTTCCCATGCTAGGGAAGTTTTCAGCTAATATCTCTTCAGATTTTTTCTCAGGACTTTTCTCCTCCTTCTGGGAGCATTATAATGCAAAAGTTGATGTGTTTAATGTTGCCCCAGAAGCATCTTAAGCTGTCTTTATTTTTTTCATTCTTTTTTCTATATTTTGTTCTGTGGCAATGATTTCCACCATTCTGTCCTCCAGGTCATTTATCCATTCTTCTGTCTCGGTTATTCTGTTATTGATTACTTCTTGTGTATTATTCATCTTTGTTTGTTTGTTCTTTAGTTTTTATAAGTATTTGGTAAACATTTCTTCACTCCTCCATTGTTTTCCCAATATCCTGGATCATCTTCACTATCATTATTCTGAATTCTTTTTCTAGAAGCTTGCCTATCTCCATTTCATTTGATTGTTCTTCTGGGGTTTTATCTCGTTCCTTCATCTGGGATGTAACTTTCTGCTTCTTCATCCTGATTAACTTTCTGTAATGTGGTTTTTGTTTTAGTCACTTTGGGATTGTGTTTTTTCTTTCTTTTTATCCCTGTCCTCTGATGGAGGAAACTAAGAAGCTTGTGTAAGCTTCCTGATGGGAGGCACTGGTGGATAGAAAAATTGGATCTTACTCTGATGGACAAGGCTGTGCTTAGTAAAGCTTTAATCCAATTGTCTGCTGATTGATGGAGTTATGCTTCCTCCCTG
The DNA here is from genome assembly GCF_054371585.1 of Giraffa tippelskirchi. Classification (NCBI taxonomy): domain Eukaryota; kingdom Metazoa; phylum Chordata; class Mammalia; order Artiodactyla; family Giraffidae; genus Giraffa; species Giraffa tippelskirchi. Next base: position 70,689,950 of record NC_137289.1, read on the forward strand.
TTAGTTGTTTAGCTTAAGGTGACCCAACTCTGGGGTCCATGGGGTCTATGGTAGGGCTAGTGGACACCTCCAAGAGGACTTACACAAAGGGGCCCCTTCCAGGACTGCTGCTACCAGTACCACTCTCCCCATAGTGAGCTACTGCTGACCTACACCTCCACAGGAGAACCTCCAACATTAGCATGTAGGTCTGGTTCAGCCTCCTGTGGGGTCATTGCTCATTTCCCCTTGGTCTCGGTGCACACAAGATTGTGTTTGTCCCCTCCAAGAGTGCAGTCTCTTTCACTCAGTCCTGTGGAGGTCCTGTAATCAAATCCTACTGTCCTTCAAAGTCAGATTCTCTGGGAATTCCCAGTCCCTTTGTTGGACCCCCAGACAGGGAAGCATGATGAGGGATTCAGAACCTTAAAAAGAGTGGGAGGACTTCTTTGGTATTATTATTCTCCAGTTTGTGGGTTGCCCACCCTGCAGGTATGGAATTTGATTTTATCGTGATAGCACCCCTCCTACCATCTTGTTGCAATATCTTCTTTGTATTTGGATGTGGGGTATCTTTTTTTGTTGTGTTCCACTGTACCCCTCTCAATGTTTGATCAACAGCAAGTTGCAGTTTTGGCGCTTTCACAGGAGGAGATGATCACACATCCATCTACTCTGCCTATATGATAATATTTTTTTAAATCAAATCTATAGATTCATTTTTATCTATTGTTATGATTATATAATTATGCAAACTCATTAGATATGAATGTAGAAAGAAATATGGAGGTTCCTTTAAAATTAAACTTATTTGGTATGCACAAGCTTTTAAGTTTAATTAGGTCCTATTTGTTTATTTTCGTAGCTCACAAAAGACCTTGCTGCTACTTATGTCAGAGAGTAATCTGCCTAGGTTTTCCTTTAAGTTTTATACTATCTAATCTTACATTTAGGTCTTTAGTCCATTTTGAGTTTATTTTTTGTGTATGGTGTTAGAGAATGTTCTAATTTCATTCTTTTACATGTACCTGTTCAGTTTCCCCAGCACCACTTATTAAAGAGATTGTCCCTTCTACATCGTGTATCCTTGCCTCCTTTGTCATAGGTTAGGTGACCAAAGACTCATGGGCCTATTTCAGAAATTTCTAACTTGTTCCACTGATCTATATTTCTGTTTTTGTTCCAGTACCGCAGTGTAATGATTACTGTAGCTTTGTAGTCTAGTCCGAAGGAAATGATAAACAAAATTAAAGCCAACCCATAGAATAGAAAACAAAAATTACTTGCAAATAAATTGACTGACAAGGGATTAATCTCCAAAATATATAAGTAGCTCTTGCAGCTCAATATATATAAAAAAAAAAGCACAACCCAATCAAAAATGTAGAGAAGATTTAAAAAGACGTTCCTCCAAAGAAGATCTACAGATGGTCAAAAGGCACATGAAAAGATGCTCAAAATCACAATCAGAGAAATGCAAATAAAAACTATAAAGAGGTATCGGCTCACACCAGTCAGCATGTGTGTTGTGTGCTAGCTGCTTCAGTCATGTCTGAATGATTGTTATCCTATGTATTGTAGCCTGCTAGGCTCCTCTGTCCATGAGATTCTCCAGGCAAGAGGAGCAGGTTTCCATGTCCTCCTCCAAGGAATCTTCCCAAAGCAGGGATTGAACTCACATCTGCTGCAACTCTTGAACTTCCCACTGGGGAAACCATAATCAAAAAGTTTACAAATAATAAATGCTAGAGGGTGTGTGGACAAAAGAGAACTCTCCTCCACTACTGGTGGGACTGTAAATTGGTACAGCCACTATGGATAAAAGCATGGAGATTCCTTAAAAAACTAAAAAAAAAAAAAAAAAATAGAACTACCATTGCTGTTGTTACTGTTCAGTTGTCAAGTCGTGTCCAACACTTTGTGACCCCATGGACTGCAGAATGCCAGGATTCCCTGTCACTCACAATCTTCTGGAGTTTGCCCAATTTCATTTCCATTGAATCAGTAATGCTATCCAACCATCTCATCCTTGTCGTTCTCTTCTCTTTCTGCCTTCAATCTTTCCCAGGATCAGAGTCTTTTTCAATGAGTTGGCCATTTGCATCTGGTGGCCAAAGTATTAGATCTTCACCTTCATCATCAGTACTTCCAATGAGTATTCAGGGTTGACTTCCTTTAAAATTGATTGGTTTGATATCCTTACTGTCCAAGGGACTCTCAAGAGTCTTCTCCAGCACCACAGTTTGAAAACATCAATTCTTCTGCATTCTGCCTTTTTCGTGGTCCAGCTTTCACATCTGTCCATGACTACTGGAAATGCCATAGCCTTAAATATATGGACCTTTGTTGGCAAAGTGCTGTCTTTGCTTTTTAGAATACTAGGTTTGTCATAGCTTTCCTGCCAAGAAGTACATCTTCTAATTTCATGGCTGCAGTCACCATCTGTAGTGATTTTAGAGCCCAAGAAGAGGAAATCTGTCATTGCTTCCACTGTTTCCCCTTCTATTTGCCATGAAGTGATGGGACTGGATGCCATGATCTTAGTTTTCTTTTCTTTTCTTTTTTAATGTTGATTTTAAGCCAACTTTTTCACTATCCTTTTTTAAGCATCATCAAGAGGTTCCTCCTCTTCAGTTTCTGAGATTAGAGTGGTATCATCTGCATATCGAGGTTGTTGATATTTCTCCTGCTAATCTTGATTTCTAGCCTGTAACTCATTCAGTCTAGCATTTCACATGATGTTATCTGCATACAAGTTAAATAAACAGAGTGACAATAAACAGTCTTGTCGTACTCCTTTCTTAATCCTGAAGTAGTCAGTTGTTCCATACAAGGTTCTGTTGCTTCCTTACCTGCACATAGGTTTCTCAGGAGACAAGTAAGAAGGTCTGATATTCCCATCTCTTTAAGAGTTTTCCACAGTTTGTTATAACCCACACAGTCAATGACTTTAGTGTAGTCGATGCAACAGAGGTAGATGTTTTTTTCTGGACTTCCCTTGCTTTCTCTATGATCCACCAAGTGTTGGCAATTTGATCTTTAGTTCCTTTGCCTTTTCTTAACCCAGCTTGAACATTTGGAAGTTCTTGGTTCACATAATGTTGAAGCTTAGCATGCAGGATTTTGAACATAACCTTATAGCATGGGAGATGAGTGAAATCTTCCAGTGGTTTGAACTTTCTTTAGTACTGCCCTTCTTGGGAATTGGGATGAGGATTGATCTTTTCCAGTCTCTTTGCCACTGTTGGGTTTTCCAAATTTTCTGGCATATTGAATGCTGCCATGTGATCCAGCAATCCCAGTCCTAGGCATATATCCAGAGAAAATCATAATTCAAAAAGATCCATGTACCCCTGTGTTCACTGCAGCAGTATTTATAATAGCCATTAAATGGAAGCAACTAAATGTCAACAATGGAAGAGTGAATAAAGAAGGTGTGATACATGTATACAATGGAATGTTATTCAGCCATAAAAAGAACAAAATAATCCCACTTGCAGTGACATGGATGGGTATAGAGATTGTCATATGAGTAAAGTAAGTTGAAGAGAGAAAGACAAATATCATATCAATTATATGTGGAGTCTAAAATCATTGTACAAAGGAAACTATTTACAAAACTATTTACAAAACAGTCACAGATGTATAAAACCAGCTTACCAGGGTGGGGGAAAACAAGGGGTAAAGGGGAAAAGATAAATTGAGTAATTGGGATTGACATATACACATTGCTATATATAAAATAGATAACTCTGGAGAATCTACTGCATAGCACCTGGAACTATATTCAATATTCTGTAATGGCTCACATGGGAAAAAACTCCATGGAGTCCATGACTCCATGGACTGAATTCCACCAGGCTCCTCCATCCATGACATTCTCCTGATAAGAATACTGGAGTGGGTAACCATTCCCTTCTCCAGGGGATTATGTCACCCAGGGATTGAACTCAGGTCTTCTGCATTACATGCAGATTCTTTACCTTCTGAGCCACCAAGGAAATATATATATACTGATTCATGTTGCTGTTCAGCAAGAACTAACACAACATTGTAAATCAACTATACTCCATTAAAAATTGATTTAAAAAGAAAGAAATAATTTGTAAGTTCATTTATTTGAGAGTTTTGTGTAACAGAGAATTGCTTTAAAGATTGCAATCAAATAATATGTATGAGAATTGTGTAAAATTAGAAAAGGCTAGGAAAAATTAATCACAAAATCTAGAAATATTGCACTCAGAATACTTTGCAAGTTTATTCACATTGAACCACAGATCAATATTCCTGACAAATATAGATGCTAAAATTCTGAACAAAATACTATCAAACCAAATTCAACAGCATGGGGAAAAATGGCACTATAATCAGTTGGGACTTATTACTGGGACACAAGGATGGTTTAATATACAAAAATCAGTTAATGAGATAAATCACATTTAAAAAAGAAATCATCTTAAAAATGCATTACAAATATTTGACAAAATTCAAAATTTTTTCATAGTAAAATTCTCAATAAATTGCTTGTAGAAAGAGCATACTTCAGCATAATAAATGTCATGTATTACAAGCCCATATCCAACATCATACTCAGTGAAAGTAAAAATCAGGAACCATTCTCAGAATTATTTTTCAACACAATGCTGGAAGTTCTAGAGAGAGCAATTGGGCAAGAAAAAAAAAATAGGCCATGAAAACCAGAAAGAGAGAAGTAAAATTGTCTTTGTACAAGATATAATCTTATATACAGAATACCCTAAGGACTACACAAAATACTATTAGAACTATTCAAATAATTGAATATAATTGCAGGATTTAAAAAAATCAGCATGCAAAAGTGAGTTGCTTCTATATACTTACAGCAAACCATCTGAAAAAGAATAAGAAGGTTAGTCCTGTTCATGATACCATCAAAAATAAATAATTGGGTATACTTTTGCTAATTAATTAATTTACCTATTTATGTTTTTATCTGTACTGAATCTTCATTGCTGCACGAGGGCTTTCTCTAATTGTGGTGGGCCGGGGCTATTCTCTAGTTGTGGTGCGTGGACTTCTCATTGTGGTGGCTTCCCTTTTTGTGGAGCACAGGCACTATGATACTCAGGATCAGTAATTGTGGCACATGAGCTTATTTGCTTCATGGCATGTGGGATCTTCCCAGACCAGGGATAGAACCCATGTCCCCTGCATTGGCAGGCAGATTATTAACTACTGTACCACCAGGAAAGTCTGGGAATAAATTTTACTAAGAAGATAAATACCAGTAAAATGGAAACTATAAGACATTGATTAAATAAATTGAAGAAGACACAAAAAATGAAAAGATGTCTCATGTACATGGATGAGAATCAATGTTATTACATGTCCATATTACCCAAAGCCTTCTGAAGATAAAACACTATCCCTATAGAAATTAAAATGATATTTTTTTTCACAGAGATAGGAAAAAAAAAAAAAACTCTAAATGTGTATGGGACTTCAAAAGACCCTAAACAGCCAAGGCAATTTTAAGAAAGAACAAAGCTCTGAAAGAATCATGCTTCCTACTCCAAACCATACTACAAAACTATAGTAATTAAAACAGTTTGGGACTGTAATAAAAACAGACACATAGCCCAGTGGAATGGAATTGAAACTGCACAGAAATAAACCTTAGTCAACTAATATTTGACTAGGGTACAAAGAATACTCAATGGGGAAGGGATAGTTTCTTCAATTAATTGTGCTGGAAAAATTGGATATTCACATGCAAAAGGGACTTCTCATGAGGCTCAGTGGTGAAGAATTTGTCTTCAATACAGGAGACACAGGCGATGCAGGTTTGATCCCTGGGTTGGGAAGATCTCCTGGAGAAGGAAATGGCAACCCACTCCAGTATTCTTGCCTGGATGATTCCATGGACAGAGTAGCCTGGTGGGCTACAGTTCACTGGGTCGCAAAAGAATTGGACACGACTTAGGGACTGAGCATGCACACATGAAGAATGAAACTGGACTTCTATCTTACACCACTCAAGAAGTTAACTCAAAATAGGTTAATAATTTAAATGTGAGGACTGAATTCATAAAACTCTTACATAGAAACAGCATAAATTCTCCCTGACACGGTCTTGGAAATGATTCTTTGGGTATGATACCAAAAGCACAAGCAACAAAAACAAATGTAAGTGGAGATATATTAAACTAAAAAGCTTATCTACTGGGAAAGAAATGATCAACAAATGAAAAAGCCACATACAAAATGGAAAAAAAATGTAATCCAGTTATCTGATATGGGGTTAATGTCCAAAATATGTATTTAAAAATCTCATAAATTCAATAACAAAAACAAAATCAAATTTAAAAAGTGGCCAGTGGATCTGAATAGACATTTTCTAAATAAGACACAGATGGCCAATAGGTACATAAATAGGTGCTCAATGTCACTAGTCATCAGGGAAATGCAAATCAAAACCACCATGACATGTCACCTTACACAGTTTAGAATGGCTATTATCAAAAAGACAAAAGAAAACTGCTAGTGAGGATGAGGGATAAAGAGAAATTTTGCACACTGTTGCTTGAAGATGTGCATTGGTTTAGCCACTGTGGAAAATAATATGGAAGTTTCTCAAAAAAATTAAAAATAGAAATATCATATGATCCAGGAATCCCACTTCTGGGTATACATCTAAAGGAAATGAAGTAACTATCTCAAAGACATACATACACCCTCATGTTCATGGCAGTATTATTTACAACTGCCAAGATATATCAGCAGCCTAAGTGTTGATGGTTGAATGAATGGATAAAAGTGATATGGTATACATGTATGATACAATATTATTGATCCATAAAAAGAAGGAAATCCTGCCATTTTTGGCAACAGTGATAAATTTTGAGGTTATTATGCAAGAGAAAAAAGTCAGACAAAGAAAAATAGATATATGGCATGATTTAACTTAATTTTGGAGAAAAAGAAAATCATCATGTCCAGCATGGAGAATATCATCAATAATAATGCAATGTCTTTGTATGGTGACATATGGTAACTAGACTTGTTGTGGTGATTATTTTGTAATGTTTAGGAATATCAAATCACTACATTGTGCACCAGGGACTAGCATAGTGTTATTGTAGGTCAACTATACTTCAAAAAACAAACAAACTCTTAGAAAAGTGAATCAAATGTACAGCTACCAGAGGAGGGGAGGAGGGGTGGTGACAGGGGAAATGAATGAAGGTGGTCAAAGTTACAAACTTGCAGTTATAGGAAAAATAAGCACTAGAGATGTAATGTACAGCATGTAATGCACAACATGATTAATACAAAAAGCACTGCTCTATGCTATATAAGAACATTTAAGATAAACCCTAAGAGTTCTCATTACAAGCAAAAATGTTTATATTATATCAATATGAGATAATGGAAGTTCATTTAACTTATTGTGGTAAACACTTCACGATGTAACACAAATCATTTTGCTATAAACCTTAAGCTTATATAGTGCTATATGTCAATTGTTTCTCAATGAAACTGAAAGTAAATCAAACTAATAGAACACAGAGCAGATTGGTGGTTGCCAGGGTCAGGTCGATGGCAAGAATGGGTGAAGGTGGTCAAAGGGTACATAGTTCTAGATATAATAAGATGAATAAATTCTATGTGTGCAATATACAACACAAGGATTATAGTGAACAATTTGTTGTTTAGTTGCTAAGGCATGCCCGACTCTTTTGTGACCCCATGGACTGTAGCCCTCTGGGCTCATCTGTCCATGGGATTTCCAAAGCAAGAACACCGGAATGGGTTGCAATTTCCTTCTCCAGGGGATTGTCCCTACCCAGGGATCAAATTCACATCTCCTGAATTGGCAGGTAGAGTCTTCACCACTGAGCCACCACAGAAGCCCATAGTGAACAATGCTGTGTGGTTTCTTTGAAATGACCAGAACAATGAATATTAAAATTCTCATCACACACAAAAAATTGTAACTGTGTGAGGTGATGGATGTGTTAACTAGCCTTTTGTGATAATCATTTCAATATATATATGTGTGTGCGTGTGTATGTGTGTGTCTGTGTGTGTGTGTGTATCAGATCATTACTTTGTACTTAAACTAACAGATTGATATTGGTCAAGTATATCTTAATGCTGGGGAAAAAATGAAAAATTTCAAAGGCTGTTTTGAGTCCTAATATGGGGTAGACTACTGTTATATACATTTTGAAAACTATGGTGTCTATAATTATATCGACTTCAAATTCCTGAAAATATAAATGAGATTAATTTTTAAAAGAAAATTTAGAAACAATTTAAAGCATAAGAAACAATTTAATCACATAAGATAAATAGTTTTCAAATGCCACTGGTTATGGTTTCATTTTTAAAAGAAAAAAAAAAAGAAAACACTTCAGGATGAAAGAGAAGAACCTACAACCAAGAATACTCTACCTAACAAGATTCTTGTTCAGATTTGATGGAGAAATAAAAAACTTTCCAGCCATACAAAAGTTCAGAGAATTCAGCAGCACTAAACACAGATGCTAAAGGAACTTCTCTAGGCCAGAAACACAAGAGAAGGAAAAGTCTTGAAAATAAATAGGAAAAAAAAACCCAAAAAACTTTGGTTTTACACAAATGTTGCAGAGATTTATTTCTGCCTATAAGCACTAATATTTTCATAGAAATATATTAAGTCCTTATTCATGAATGTTCATGTGTGTATGATCAGTCACTCAGTTGTGTCCAACTGTTTGCTACACCACTGACTGCGGCCCACCAGGATCCTCTGTTCAGGCAAGAATACTGGAGTGGTTTGCCATTTCCTCCTCCAGGGGTTCTTCCCAATGCAAGGATTGAACCTGTGTGCCCTGCATCTCCTGCATTGGCAGGAGGATTCTTTACCACTGAGGCACATGAGAAGCCCCTCATGAATGTTCATATGATATTAAATAGGTTTGTTCCTCTAAATCATTAATGGAAAAATTTCTAAATCCTCCAGTAATGCCAAAATCAATTTATTGTTGTTAACTCGTGATCACAGGCATTAAAAAAAATATTACTGGTTATTAAACACACTTTGATAAAAAACTAAATTTAAATTATTATTATTAATTATTTTAATTGATTCTTTTATTATGAGTTACTTTTAAATTTTGAGAATAACATGGTATTTATGCTCAATGATATGAAAATGAAGTGTTTTTTTTTTTTTTTGCCCCGGGAACCAAAGTCACTCAGGAAAATAATGGGAACATCAAAATAAATCTCATCTGGAAGTCTGATTGTAAGAAACATTTAACCAAATGTGTTTCCAGGGCCATATTCAATTTTCAGTATAGCTGTTGCAAAATGAAATGTTAAATCTACACAAAAAACTATTTTCATATCATAACTGAGCACTTACACAAATGAGTGATGTGTTTTTTAAGTGTCATGTAAGTGAAAATTTATTTGTCCCTCAAAATATACATTCCCAAGATCATCAGCGAAATGTAGTCTCTAATAAGAGTTTGATCAAATATATTAAGACAAAATGATCAATTAATTAAATATATTTTAGGCAAGGAACTACAGATTGAATGTTTTGTTAGATGAAAATTAGTTAATATACTAATGTATCAGCAGTCATTTGACACTTTAGAGTTGCCACTCTACAAAATTTACAGTTTTGAGTTTTAAATCCTTCACAATGAACTCTCTAAATGAATAAAAATATATTAAAAAATGGAGAAGCCGTGTGGTTCATATGATTGATTTTCAGATATTAGCTGTAATTATTGCTTCAGAATGAGATTGTAAATAGAGTCTAATTTAGGTAGTCTCTATCACAATTCTTATGGTGTTAGTTGACAGTGATATTAAAAATTTATTTTAAGCAATGTAGTAAAATAACTTCCTGGAGATATTTGTAATTGCTTTATTCTTTTTTGAATGTCTAAACTTTGTACTCAATCCAGAATTAAAATCTCTCTCTTCCCCAATCAGTGTTCAGTCGTGTCCAACTCTTTGTGATCCCATGGACTTTAGCCCTCCAGGTTCCTCTGTCCCAATAACTAACCCTATTTGACTCCTTAACATTCTTGGGAATAAATGGGGCAAAATCATGTAGTGGGAAATAAGAAAAGTGAAAGTGAAGGTGTTTGTCACTCAGTTATGTCCGACTTTTTGTGACCCCATAGACTGTAGCCCACCAGGTTCCTCTGTTCATGGAGCTCTCCAGGCAAGAATACTGGATTGGGTTGCCATTTCCTTCTTAAGGGAATCTTCCTGACCCAGGGATTGAACCCAGGTCTCCCTCATTGCAGGCAGACTCTTTACCAACTGAGCCAAGTTGGCAAAATGGTTACAGGATGGATATTTTAGGCAATACTTATGTTTTCATTATTATAAAATATTAATACTCTTTCATTTATTAATGCTTACCTGCTCCTTTATTTTTCATGGATGTAAGATACTTGATCATAATGCATTCAAAGTAGAGGTCTTTTCTTTTGGTTATTTAATTATCACATTTTAATCTCCATGTTTTCACCCTACAACTACAGAGGTACATATCTGAACAATCACATTTTAAACTCATTGTCTCTTGAAATTTGATTTTTACAAAAAGCATTTTTGATTAAAAAAAAAAACTATGTGGAAAAAATAGTACAAAACTATTATTGACACCAAAAGTAAAAATTCAGGGAAATGGTTCATAAGTGCATTCTCCAAGACTTGTCAAGTCTATTTATTTTGGTGTTCATTCTGTAGAATTATATTAACATGCTCTTATTAATGTGATTATGACTTACTTTTGTCCAATTCAGTTCAGTTCAGTTCAGTCACTCAGTCGTGTCCGACTCTTTGCGACCCCATGAATCGCAGCACGCCAGGCCTCCCTGTCCATCACCAACTCCTGGAGTTTACCCAAACCCATGTCCATCGAGTCGGTGATGCCATCCAATCAATACACCCTCTGTCGTCCCCTTCTCTTCCCGCCCCCAATCCTTCCCAGCATTAGGGTTTTTTCCAGTGAGTCAACTCTTCGCATGAGGTGACCAAAGTATTGGAGTTTCAGCTTCAACATCAGTCTTTCCAATGAACACCCAGGACTGATCTCCTTTACGATGGACTGGTTGGATCTCCTTGCAGTCCAAGGGACTCTCAGAGTCTTTTCCAACACCACGGTTCAAAAGCATCAATTTTTCGGCGCTCAGCTTTCTTCACCATCCAACTCTCACATCCATACATGACCACTGGAAAAACCATAGCCTTGACTAGACGGACTTTTGTTGGCAAAGTAATGTCTCTGCTTTTAAACATGCTATCTAGGTTGGTCATAACCTTCCTTCCAAGGAGTAAGTGTCTTTTAATTTCATGGCTGCAATCACCATCAGCAGTGATTTTGGAGCCCCCAAAAATAAAGTCTGACACTGTTTCCACTGTTTCCCTAGCTACTTCCCATGAAGTGATGGGACCAGATGCCATGATCTTAGTTTTCTGAACGTTGAGCTTTAAGCCAACGTTTTCACTCTCCTCTTTCACTTTCATCAAGAGGCTCTTTAGTTCTTCTTCACTTTCTGCCGTAAGGGTGGTGTCATCTGCATATCTGAGGTTATTGATATTTCTCCCAGCAATCTTGATTCCAGCTTGTGTTTCTTCCAGCCCAGCGTTTCTCATGATGTACTCTGCATATAAGTTAAATAAGCAGGGTTACAATATAGAATTCAACATTTCTTAATATGATTTCAAAATTTATTATAAATGTCTTCTTTGTCCTTGGCTCTCCTGACACTGCCACTCAAAATTCTGCCTCCCTGTAGACATCTCTTATGAGCTTCTTAGATTCAGGATCATTTATAATAAGTAAATCAAACAAATCTCTATCATCTTAACAGCTTTAATTTTCTTCTTATCTTCAAGTTCTAAAAATTTGATTACTGTGTTGAGAATATAAAAATAAATATTATAAATTGGAAGCTGTCAGAAATGTTCAAATGAAAATTGCCAATGCATAAAGAAATAAATTGTGAATACAAATGAATCACTTCTAGATTTGTTAACACTGTGCATAAAAACTAACTTATTTTACATTTTTTTTTTCATGGATTATAGCAGGATTAGGATTTCATGACATGAGGTATGATGTATCCTTATAATATCATAGTTACAATTGTAGTTATGGTTCTGGATATCCTTTTATATATACAAACTCAAACTAAAAGTAACTAATCAATGAATATCCATGGAAGGGGAGGGGATAATAATCAAAAGCAAACTAAAAGTGAGTCATAACTATACAATGTAAAATTTTATAATGAGACAAAATTTTAGCTCTTATTATTATTCTATCATAAAGGTTCAGACAAGAATAATTTTTGAACAAGGTGTTGCAAAGTTTGGGACATATTTAGGTGTTTTGTTTGTTTGTTTTTTTAGCCAGGTAATATGCAGTTATGCTTTAGCTAGGTTTATATGTTAAACAAAAAAAAGTGGGTGTTACTTTCACTTTCAGTGGTAAAGAATCCACCTGCAATTCAGGAGATGTGGTTTCCATCCCTCAGTGGGGAAGATCCCCTGGAGAAGGAAATGGCAACCTACTCCAGTATTCTTGCCAGAGAAATCCCATGGACAGAGGAGCCTGGTGGGCTACAGTCCATGGGGTCGCAAAAGAGTCAGATACGACTTAGGAACTAAAACAACAGCAACAACACACACACACACACACACACACACACACACACACATATATATATATATATATATATATATATGTATCACATCTTTCTTATTCATTGGTTCTTTGATGGACATTTGGGCTTCCCTGGTGGCTCAGCTGATAAAGAATCTACCTGCAATGAAGAAGACCTGGGTTCATTCCCTGGTTGGGAAGATCCCCTGGAGAAGGGAGAGACTATCCACACCAGTATTCTGGCCTGGAGAATTCCATGGACGGTATAGTTCATTGGGTTGCAAAGAGTCAAGACACAACTGAGAAACTTTCACTTGATGGACATTTAAGTTTTCATATCATGTGGTTTTAAATAATGCTGCAAAAACATTGAATTGCAGATAGTTTTTTACATCTTGTTTTTATTTCCTCTGAATATATACCCAAAAGTGGACTTACGGAATGATATAATAATTATGTGTTCAATTTTTTGAGGAGCCTCTATACGGTTTCCTACAGTGCCAATTTAGTAATATATTCCCACAACAGTGCACAAATGTTTCTTTCTCTCCACATCCTTGCCAAGCACATTTTATCTCTTGCCATTTTGATGATAGACATTTTAATGAGTGTGAGTGCTATCTCATTTTGGTTTTGACTTGCATTGCCCTGATGAATAGTAGTATCAAGAAAATTTTCATGTTCATGAGCATATGCGTGTCTTCTATGGGTAAATGTCTATTTAGTTCCATTACCCATTTTTAATTGGACTGTTGTTGTTGTTGTTGTTCTTATTGATTTGTATGAGTTTTTTTAAATTTGAATATTAAACTCTTATCAGGTGTATTTTTTGCAAATATTTTATGCAATTTCATTAGACGCCTTTTAATTTTATTGGTTGTTTTATTTGGTTGTTTTGTTAATATTGTTCAGAAGCTTTTAGTTTGATGAGGTCTCATTTACTTTGACTTTGCTGCTTGTATTTTTAATGCCATATCCAAAAATTTATTGCCAAGATCAATGACAGGAATCTTCTCATGTTTCCTCTATGAGTTTCAAGTTTTACATTTGTCAACTTGTTTTGAGTTCACTTTTTGAGTTGTAAAATAGAAGGATTCAATGTTATTCTTCTGCATGTGAATATCTAGTTTTCCAAGCACCATTTGAAAATATTTTCAATTAATTTTTAATTGGAGGATAATTGCTTTACAATGTCATGTTGATAGATGCTGTACAACAATGAGAATTGGCTATATACCTCCCTCTGGAACCTTCCTCCCACCACCTCATCCCACCCCACTAGGTTGTCACAGAGCACCAGGCTGAGCTCCCTGTATTATACAGCAACTTTGCACTAGCTATCTCTTTTACACATGGTAGCATATATATGTCAATGTTACTCTCTCAATTCTTCCCACACTCTCCTTCCCTTGCAGTGTCCACATGTTCATTCTTTATGTCTATGTGTCTATTCCTACCCTGCAAATATGTTCATCAGCACCATTTTTCTAGATTCCATATATGTGAGTTAATATAAGATATTTGCTTTTCTCTTTCTGACATACTTCACTCTGTATAACTGGATCTAGGTTCATCCACCTCAGTATAACTGACTCCTTTTCAGGGCTGAGTAATTTTCCATTGTATATATGTACCACAACTTCTTTATCCATTCATATGTCAATGGACATCTAGGTTGCTTCCATGGCCTAGCTATTGAAAATAGTGCTGCAATGAACATTGGATAAATGCACTTTTTTGAATTATGATTTTCCCAGTACTGAGATTTCTGATCATTCCTAGGTTTTTTTTAAGGAATTTCTGTACCATTCTCCATAGTGGCAGTATCCATTGCCTTTTCCCTAGCAGTGCAAGAGTGTTCCCTTTGCTACACATGCTCTCCAGCATTTATTGTTTGTATATTTTTTGATGACGGCCATTCTGACTAGTGTGAGGTGATGCCGCATTGTAGTTTTGATTTGCACTTCTTTAATAGTGAACGATGTTGAGCCTTTTTTTTTTCCATGTACTTATTGGTCATTTCTATGTCTTCTTTGGAGAAGTGTCTGTTTTGGTCTCCTGCCCATTTTTTGATTGGGTCATTTGTTTTTCTGATAGTGAGCTGCATGATCTGCTTGTATATCTTGGAGATTAATCTTTTGTCAGTTTCTTTGTTTGAAATTGTATTTTCCCATTCTGAACGTTGCCTTTTCATCTTGATTATGGTTTTCTTTGCTGTCCAAAAGTTTTAAGTTTAATTAAGTCCCACTTGTTTATTATTGGTTTTGTTTCCATTTGTCTAGGAGGTGAGTCAAAGAGGATCTTTCTGTGAATTATATCAAGGAGTGTTCTGCCTATGCTTTTCTCTAAGACTTTTGTAGTTTCAGACCTTACTTTTAGGTATTAATACATTTTGAGTTTATTTTTGTATATGGTGTTCTAACTTCATTCTTTTCTGTGTATCTGTCCAGTTTTCCCAACACCAGTCATTGAAATGGCTGTCTTTTCTCCACTGTGTATTCTTGCCTCCTTTGTCAAAGTTAAGGTGCCCACAGATGCATGAGTTTATTTCTGGGCTGTCTGTCTTGTCCCATTAAACTATTAATATATTTCTGTTTTTGTGTCAGTATGATATTCTTTTGATTAATGTAGAATTGTAGTATAGTCTGAAGTCAGGAAGGTTGATTCCCCCAGCCTTGTATTTCTTTCTCAAGATTGTTTTGTCTATTCTGTTGTTTTGGTTTCCATACAATTTTTAAATTTTATTGTGCTAATTCTACAAAAAGAAATGTCATTGTAATTTGATAGTGATTGCATTGAATCATTGGGAATTATAGTCATCTTCCCAATATTGATTTTTTTCTAGCCAATAACAAGGTATATCTCTCCAGCTGTTTGTGACATCTTTGATTTCTTGCATCAGTGTCTTATAGTTTTCTACATTCTGGTCTTTCGTCTTCCTTTCCTAGGTATTTTATTCTTTTGATTAAAATGACTGGAGTGGAATTGTTTCCTTAATTTACCTTTTTGATTTTTCACTTTTAGTGCTTAGGAATGCAAGAATTTCTGGGTATTAATGTTGTATTCTGAAATCTTACTATATTCGTTAACCAGCTCTAGCAATTTTCTGGGAGCCTCTTTAGGGTTTGCCAACAAAGGTCCGTCTAGTCAAGGCTATAGTTTTTCCAGTAGTCATGTATGGATGCGAGAGTTTGACTGTGAAGAAAGCTGAGCACCGAAGAATTGATACTTTTGAACTGTGGTGTTGGAGAAGACTCTTGAGAATCCCTTGGACTGCAAGGAGATCCAATCAGTCCATCCTAAAGGAGATCAGCCCTGGGTGTTCATTGGAAGGACTGATGTTGAAGCTGAAACTCCAATACTTTGGCCACCTCATGTGAAGAGTTGACTCATTGGAAAGGACCCTGATGCTGGGAAGGCTTAGGGGCAGGAGGAGAAGGGAACGACAGAGGATGAGATGGCTGGATGTCATCACCGACTCGATGGACATGAGTTTGGGTAAACTCCGGGAGTTGGTGATGGACAGGGAGGCCTGGTGTGCTGTGATTCAAGGGGTCGCAAGGAGTCGGACACAACTGAGTGACTGAACTGAACTGATACATAGTATCATGTCATCTGCAAACACTGAGAGTAATAACTCTTCTTTTCCGATCTGGATTCCTCTTATTTTTTCTTCTTCTCTGATTGCTGTGTCTATGACTTCCAAAACTATGCTGAATAATAGTGATGAGAGTGGGTGCTCTTGTCTTGTTCCTGATCTTAAAGGAAATAGTTTCAATTTTTCACCATTGAGAATGATGTTTGCTGTGGGCTTTTCATATATGATCTTTATTTATGTTGACATGGGTCCTTCTAAACATTTTTTTTCTGTAGAGTTTGTATCACAAATGGGTGTGGAATTCTGTCAAAAGCTTTCTCTGCATCTATTGAGATGATTTTTTTTAATCTTTAAATTTGTTAATATGATGTATCACATCAAGTGATTTGCATATATTGAAGAATCCTTGCATCCCTGGGGTAAACCCCACTTTACCATGGTGTATAATTATTTTAATGCCTTGCAGGATTCTGTTTGCTAGTATTTTGTTGATGATTTGTAAATCTATCTTCATCAGTAATTTAGGCTTATAATTTTCTTTTGGGGGGATATTTTTGCCTGGTTTTGGTATCAGGGTGATGTGAATGAGTAGAATTAGTTTGGAAGTGTTCCTCCTTCTGCAATTTTTTGGAAGAATTTAAGAAGGATAGGTGTTATCACATTTCTAAATGTTTGATAAATAGAATTTACCTGTCTACAGGACATTCCATTCAAAAGCAGAAAACATTTTTTTTTCTCAAGTGCACAGGGAACAATCTCTGGGATATATCACATCTTGAGTCACAAATCAAACCTCAATAATTTTAAGAAAATTGAAATCACATTAAGCATCTTTTCTTTCCACAATGCTATGATATTAGATACCAATTACAGGAAAATAATTGTAAAAAACCATCAACTCATAAAGTATAAACAATACTCTTCTAAATAACCAAGTGACCACTGAAGAAATCAAACAGAAAAAAAAAAAAAAAAACCTAGAAACAAATGACAATGAAAACACGACTCAAAATCAAATACCATTTTTTGGAGAGACTATCCTGTTCTCTACTGAGTTTTTTTGGCTCCCTTGTCAAGCATTAGGTAACTCTCTATACTAGGGTATAATTCTGGCCTCTTGTTTCTGTTTAGGGAGCCAATTGCAGAATGGAGGGTTTGGGTTTGGCACATGGTGCACTATGAGTGTCTATTTACCACTTAAGGAAACCTGTGGATGAGATTTTCTCCACAGATCATGGGCAGGCTTTTTGCTGAAGTCCAGAATGCACTCAACAGTAACCTTGCTTCTTTAATGTTCTCCAGGAACCTTATATACTGCTTTCTCAATCTGCTACATTCCCCCTAGCCATGGAACTCCTAATTTAATACTCAGGATGTTGAAAGAGAGAAATGAGTCCCTTTGACAGTGACCCACACAGCTGAGGAAACCACACATTGGCTCATTGGCTCCCCATTTCTCCTGCAAGAGAAGTTAAAGAACTGGTTTGGCCTACACTTTTTTGGCTTAAGGGAGTTGTGATGTTGGTTCCATTCAGTTTAGTCACTCTCTTTGCAATCCCATGGACTGTAGCACACCAGGCTTCCCTGTCCATCACCAACTCCAGGAGTTTGATCAAACTCATGTCCATCAAGTGGGTGATACCATCTAGCCATCTCACTCTCTGTCATCCCCTTCTCCTGCCTTAAATCTTTCCCAGCATCAGCATCTTTGCTGATGAGTCAGATCTTTGCATCAGGTGGCCAACGTATTGGAACTTCAGCTCCAGCATCAGTCCTTCCAATGAATATTCACGACTGATTTCCTTTAGGATTGACTGGTTTGATCTCCTTGCAGCCCAAGGGACTCTCAAGAATCTTCTCCAACACCACAGTTGAAAAGCATCTATTCTTTGGCACTCAGCTTTCTTTATGTTTCAACCCTCAGATCCATACACGACTACCCGAAAAACCATAGCTTTGTGTAGACGGACGTTTGTCAGCAAAGTAATGTCTTTGCTTTTTAATATGCTGTCTATATCTATAATATATGTCTATGTGATGTTGATAAAGTAAAGCTATTCCTCTTACCCACTCTGTTGCATTCAGATTGCATCCAGGTTCATATTTATTTTGCCTCAAAAGAGTATAACTTATCCTGTTGAAATGTGGACTTGCACAAAGGCTTTCTTGCCTCTAGGTTACCACCCAAGTCACTAAGTGGTCTGCAAGTGGTATTGGGCCATGGCCAAGAGGAGATGAAATCAATACACATCCTGCTGTAGGTTTTACAATATTTGTCTGTCAGTTTCCTGATGCATAGATGAGTGATACTCTACATGTTCCTTTGGAATATGGTGTTGGGATGCACAACTATAGAGGGACTTCTGTTTATGAATGGATGCCAAATTTTTTGTTGTTGAAGCAGAGTGGTTCTGAAATAAACTTGGATCTGTTCGCTCAACACACAAAAAAAGTCGATCTATTGCCCCTGGGTTGTGGTGAAGGGAAGTACATTTACTGCAGGGCACCAAGCAAGGAGAATGGACAGTTCATACTTAAAAGACCCTAACTCTCCAATGGCTTTTAGGGAAGGGATTTTAAATACAGTGTGAGGGAGTGTGTTGCAAATTGCATAATCAGCACAGCACAGTTCTCTGTTGGTTGATGGTGAAGTAATAGGATGAAGTTTTGAGAATCTCAATCAACCTTCTGGCTCTGTGGTCTAGGGTCTATGTGCTGGTGGTTAACATGAAGTGAACTTTGCCCACTTGGCTAGGGTCTTAGTATCTACAAAACAACTCAAGGATACGGCTCCAGATATTATCTATAGAGCTCGAGGAGAAACTAAATGTCCTTAAAATTGTTTTACAGCTAAACTGTTATTATTTTGTCACGCTTGAGTGTTTTACTTTGTTTTTGTTTTGTTTTTTTTCTATTTTTTCACTTATCTAATTAAATTTGCTCTGAGACCTTGCAGAAGGTCTATGCGTCTAAAGTTATTTTATAAATAATATGTGGAGGACAAGGGGGATGTGGTCTGTCCATAAGAAGGCAGCAGGGTCCTGCTTAGTTTCAAGGGGAAAAGAATAAGGGGTATCTATGCCACTTTGATGCTGACATAACTCCTTCCATCCACTTATCTTTTATAAGCTAACTTGGCATCAAGTTTGTATTTATCTTCCTGATGATGTCATCTGAATAGAGATAATCACCTTTTAGATTGTATTATATTTATTTGTGTAATGATATGTTTTCTTTGACAGAGTGAGAGCTCTTTGAGAGCAAGCTTTTTACATTCTTTTTATCTTAGATATCTCTGAATCTCTACTATCTAATTCAATACCTGATATATAGAAAAAGAAAATAAAATTTGAATAAATAAATTAAAACAGAATACAACAGGTAATAAATATCAGTTAAAAATAGTTTGATCCTCATCATTTTAACATGGAAACAACCTTTTATCTGAGCATGAAAAATAAAATAGAAGCCCCTCTTCATGTTTTGCCAAAAGAAATTTTGCAATCTGGAGTATAACTGTAGCATATCTCAGATATTCCTTGGGCTTGTTAATGTGTAATTGGAATTGAATAAACAACAAATGCAGGAAATTTTGTTTATATTTTCTCTTGGAATGATCTTTGACCAGATATGGCTTTTTCTTTATTTCAGAAATTCTCAAATACTTATTTATTGGGGAAGTCTTCACTGGAGACTCGAGTTATAAGACTTTCACACAGCCGTAAATCAAATCTGTTTCAATCCCTTTACCCTATTTTTTTTTCAAGGCAGTAATCAACATGTGTTATGTTATATTATGTTATGTTATAACACACATTTATCTTCTACCTTCTGACACTCAAATATGAACTCATTGATGGCAGAAAGTTTTATCTATTTTTTGACTGTATATCGCCAGTTTTTGACATATTTTCTTAACAAATAATTATACTCTCATAAAATCTTTTGTCAAAAAATGAAGAAGCTATGTGAGAGACTATAAATCAAGGGCCTAATAGTAATTTTGTGTGTAAATATATGGTTTTCCCTTATATTCTCCAATAGTAATGCCTGGGTATTATTTGGTTTTACTACAGTAAACTGCTATAATTAAATCTTAATCAATGCAAATTAAATAAAATGAAAGTGAAAGTGTTAGCTGCTCAGTTGTGTCTGACTCTTTGTGACAGCATGGGCTGTAGCCAGCCAGGCTCCTCTGTCCATAGAATTCTCCAGGCAAGAATACAGGGGTGGGTTGCCATTTTCTACTGCAGGGGATCTTCCTGACCCCGAGATTGAACAGGACTCTCCTGCATTGTAGGTAGATTCTTTACCACTTGAGCCAAGAGGGAAAATGATAAAAGAATCAATCCATTTAGAAGTTATAGTAATTCAAACTGGGCATACATCAAATATCAGAACAGAAATCAACATAATACCATAAAACAATTATCCATTAACTAAAAATGAATAAATAAAAAAAATAACACTTAAAAATGCATAAACAAAAAGTTAAAGCCCTTAAAAGGAGAAATAGAAAACCCCACAGTGATAGTTGGGAACTTCTCCACATCCTATTAGCAATTAATAGAGCTACAAGTCAGAAAATAAGCACGAATATAGAACACTGTAACAAAACAAGCTTCAACAAAACCAAATTTACATACACAAAATTCCTCACAATGACAACAGAATACACATTTTCTCTCAAGTTCCCATGGAGCATTCATGAAGAAAGATCATAGCTGAGGCATTGAAAAATCAAAACTTCAACAAATTTAAAAGAATTGAAATCATACAAAAATATTTTAATGACCCAGATAACCATGATGATGTCATCACTCACCTAGAGCCAGACATCCTGGAGTGTGAAGTCAAGTGGGCCTTAGAAAGCATCACTATGAACAAAGCTAGTGGAAACGATGGAATTTCAGGTGAGCTATTTCAAATCCTAAGAGACAATGCTGTGAAAGTACTGCACTCAATATGCCAGCAAGTTTGGAAAACTCAGCAGTGACCACAAGACTATCAAAGGTCAGTTTTCATTCCAATAGCAAAGAAGGGCAGTGCCAAAGAATGTTCAAACTACCACACAGTTGCACTCATTTCACATGCTAGCAAAGTAACACTTAAAATGTTTCAAGCTAGGCTTCAAAAGTACCTGAACTGAGAACTTCCAGATGTTCAAACTGGATTTAGAAAAGGCAGAAGAGTCAGAGATCAAATAGCTAACATACGTTGGACCATAGAAAAGGCAAGAAAATTCCAGAAGGATATCTACTTCTGCTTCATTGACTATGCTAAAGCCTTTGACTGTGTGGATCACAACAATCCATGGAAAACTCTTAAAGAGATGGGAATTCCAGACCACCTCACTTTCCTCCTGAGAAACCTGTATGCAGGTCAAGAAGCAACAGTTAGAACCAGACATTGAACAACAGACTGTTTCCAAATCAGGAAAGCAGTACATCAAGGTTGTATGTTGTCACCCTGTTTGTTTAACTTCTATGCAGAGTAAGTCATGAGAAATGCTGGGCTGGAAGAAACACAAGCTGGAATCAAGATTGCTTGGAGAAATATCAATAACCACAGATATGCAGACGACACCACTCGTATGGCAGAAAGTGAAGAGGAACTAAAGAGCCTCTTGAAGAAAGTGAAAGAGGACAGTGAAAAAGCTGTTTTAAAACTCAACATTCAGAAAACGAAGATTATGGCATCCAGGCCCGCCACTTTAAGGTAAATAGATTGGGAAACAATGGAAACAGTGACAGATTTTATTTTCTTGGTTTCCAAAATCACTGCAGATGGTGACTGCAGCCATGAAATTAAAAGACACTTGCTCCTTGGAAGAAAAGCTATGACCAACCTAAACAGCATATTAAAAAGCAGAGACATTGCTTTGCCAACAAAGGTCCATCTAGTCAAAGCTATGGTTTTCCCAGTAGTCATGTATGGATGTGAGAGTTGGACAATAAAGAAGGCTGAGCACCTAAGAACTGATGCTTTTGAACTGTGGTGTTGGCGACATCTCTTGGGAGTCCCTTGGGCTGCAAGGAGATCAAACCATTCAATTCTAAAGGAAGTCAACCATGAATATTCATTGGAAGGACTGATGCTGAAGCTGAAGTTCCAATACTTTGGCCACCTGATGCTAAGATCCGACTCCTTAGCAAAGACCCTGATGCTGAGAAAAATGAAAGACAGAAGGAGATGGGGATGACAGAGGACAAGATGGTTGCATGACATCACTGACTCAATGGACATGACTTTCAGTAAACTCTAGGAGATGGTGAATGACAAGGAACCCTGGCATACTGCAGTGCATGTGGTTGCAAATAGTTGCAAATGACTGAGCAACTGAACAAAGACGACAAAAGAAGGAAAAGAGTAAAATCTCCAAACACTTGGTTATTAGCATGCTCTTAAATAATCTATGCCTAAAGGAAGGAATCTCAATAATTTTTTTTCAAACACAAATGTAACAGTAAAGATAGTCATCAAGTCACAAGAGAATAGAACAAAAAAGGGGAGAAACCCCACAAAAACAATATCATAACAGTCAACAAAGTGGCAGTAAGAACATATATATTAATAATTGCCTTAAATATAAATGAAGTAAAAGTTGCAACCAAAAGACACAGACTGGATGAATGCATTCAGAAATAAAACTAGTATATGATGACCTTACTTCAGATGACCTTACTTCAAATCTAGAGATACATACAGACTGAAAATGATGAGTAGAAAATGTATTGCATGCAAGGGGAAATCAAGAGAAAATTGGGGTAGCAATATTGATATCAGTCAAAATAGAATTTAAAATAAAGTCCATTATAAGAGGCAATGAAGGATGCTACATAATGATCATGGGATCAATCCAAGAAGACGATATAAGAATTGTAAATATATATGCACCCATCATAAGAGCACCACACTATATATGCCAAATATTAACAGCCATAAAAGGAGAAATTGACTGGAACACAATAATAATGGGAGAATGTAACCCCTCCCCAATGGGATGATCATCCCAAAGAGGATGAGCACCTTATAACAATGGGCAGATCATCCAGACAGAAAATTAGTAAGCAAACACAAGCTTTAAATAACACATTAGATAAGCTGGGCTTAATTGATATTTGTAGAACATTCTATTCAAAAACATCAAAATATACATTTTTTCAAGTGCATATAGAACATTTTCCAGGATAGCTCCCTTGTTGGGCCATAAAGCAAGCCTCAATAAATTTAAGAACATTGAAATAATATCATTCATTTTTTTCCAATCAAAATACTATGAGATTTGAGATTAACAACAAGAGGAAAAAAAAAAACAAAAACAATGATCAATGAAAACATATGGAGGCTAAACAATATGCTAGTAAACAACCAATGGATCACTGAAGAAATCAAAGAGGAAAAAAAAATTCTAGAGACAAATGAAAGTGAAATCACAACAATCCAAAACCTATGGGACCCAGCAAAAGCAATTCTAAGAAGGAAGTTTATAGCAATACAATCTTACCTCGGGAAACAAAAACAGTTTCCAAATAAACAACCTAACCTTACACCTAAAGCAACCAGAGAAAGAAGAACAAACAAAACCCAGTTAGCAGAAGGAAATAAATCATAAAGATCAGAGTGGAAATAAATGAAATTTAGATGAAGAAAACTGTAGAAAAAATCAATGAAATTAAAAGTTGATTCTTTAAAAAGATAAAGAAAATTGATAAACCTTTAGCCAGACTCTTCAAGACAGAAAAGGGAGACAGCCCAAGTCAAAAGAAATGAGCTTGTTCCTTTGGGTTTGAACTTTCCACCACTGGAAGTCACAATGATAACATTGGACTATCTGCAGTGGTCAACTTTGCTTTGATTCTGGTTGATATAGCAATATGAATCGTGCGGCAGCCCTTCTTGGGTGGTGTTGGTGGGGTCAATTTCATCTGTGTCTCAAGAATTTGACCCTCAAACTCTGAAAATCTTTAAAAATATTATGCATTATGGGTTTTTGGAAAAATGAACTGGTACCTCATTTTGGGGCTGTGAGTAGTATCTCAGAGTATTCAACACTATCAACAGCCAGTCAGCCCTCGTTTCTCCATCTTGCCATAAAAATCTTTTAAATATCTTTTAAAAATCTTTTAAAATATTTGGAGTCTTGAGGCCTGTAAACTTTCAAATTTAAGTTTTTGTTTGTTTGTTTGTTTGTGTTATCATCCATTGGTTTGACCATATGAGCTGTTGCCAGAAAGAATTGATGTGTTTCCCCATCTTCTGAATTTAGAGGAGGCCACTTGTTTTGTCAGAGTGTCAAAATTAACCTCATTAGGATTTGGATTAGCTTCCACTAGCAAAATGGTGGCAGGATCATTGAGACTGGCTCCTAGAACTATCATTATGGCATATTGATAGGGCATGGCACCAAGCAATACCTAGGATGCTTCTCTTAACATTTTAGATTTAGTGAGGATCTTAATCTCTTGTTTTAGGTGGCACTGTCACTTCACCAAGTGCACCCATCATATTGGTAGGACTTGGAGTCCTTGTGCTGTCTGCAAACACAGTGGTCAAGGAAAGAGACTTTCCCTTCTCACTTGTTAAGGGCACTGCACAGCATCTTTATCTGGTAACTCACAGTTTTGCAAGAGTTGCCACTGGCATATTCTACCCATAAACTAACACAATGGGACGTTGTCAAAATATTAGCCAATTTTCCTAACAGTCAGTAGTCGAGTCTGTACTGAGAGCTGGGAAATGAAGTCTATTACTTACTAAGGGAAGCCATCACCCCCCGCCCAAGCTATGGGGCATTAATAGGTGGAAAGCACATTAATGACACCTCAAAGCAGCTCTGATATGCTGTGAGATTTCAAGATTACTCTGATTATTTCTTTCAGAACTTGCACTTTGGGATGGGAAGCTGTAATAACACTCTACATAAGCAATATGCAGTAATGCGAAGTAATGTGCAAAATAACAGCGCCGAGGAATGGACCCCACCTAGACAGAATTATTCACCTAGAAGAGCCAGTAAGTTAGCCATTTGCAGCTAAAAATACATTTCCTGCCTGTCAATTGCAATTGTGACACTACCATCCTGTTCCTGAGGTCAACTGATCTGATTACATTAAATCAACCTTTATTAAGTAGAGCCCAAGGACGCTAGAACAGGAGCTTTAGTTTAGTAAAAATGAACAACACAAGAGAAACTCAGAGAAGTTTATTACTCACAGATGCACAGCAAGCTTCAAGGATCCACAGCCAGAGAAAACAATAGGATCTGAGGCACATGACTATTAGGTTCCAAGGGTGAAGTGTTTTGATGCTCATATGTTAATTCCAGAATATTGTTGTTCTTGTTCAATCACTCAATCATGTCCAACTCTCTACTACCCCATGGACTGCAGCACACCAGGTTTCCCTATCCTACACTATCTCAAACTCATATCTATTGAGTAGATTATTACATCCAACCATTTCATCCTCTGTTGTCCCCTTATGTTCCTGCCTTCAATCTTTCCCAACATCAGGGTATTTTCCAATGAGTTGGCTCTTCCCATCAGGTGGCCAAAATATTGGAGCTTCAGCTTCAGCGTCAGTCCTTCCAATGAATATTCAGGGCTGGTTTCCTTTAGGATTGACTGATTTGATCTCCTTGCTGTTCAAGGGACTCTCAAGAGTCATCTCTGGCATCACAGTTTGAAAGCATCAGTCCTTTAGCATTCAACCTTCTTTACAGTCCAACTCTCACATCTGTACATGACTACTGGAAAAACCATAGCTTTGACTATACAGACCTTTACCAGCAAAGGGATGTTTCTGTTTTTAATACAATGTAGAGGTTGGTCATAGCTTTTTTTGAAAAGACCAAGGGTCTTTTAATTTTGTGGTTGTAGTCAGCATACAGGGCAATTTTGGAGCCCCAAAGATAAAAATCTGTCACTGTTTCCACTTTTTCTCTATCCGTTTGCCATGAAGTGATGCAACCAGATGCCATGATCTTAGTTTTTTGAATGTTGAGTTTCAAGCCAGCTTTTTCACTCTCCTGCTTCACTCTCATCAAGAGGTTCTATAGATCCTCTTTACTTAATGCCATTAGAGTGATATCATTTGCATATCTGAGGTTGTTGATATTTCTCCAGGCAATCTTATTTCCAGCTTATGGCTTATGTAGCCCAGGCATGTCTCATGATGTACTCTGTGTATAAGTTAAACAAGCAGGGTGACAATAAACAGCCTTGATGTACTCTTTTCCCAGTTTGGAACCAGTCTGTTGTTCCATCTTGAGTTCTAAGTGTTGCTTCTTGACCTGCATACAGGTTTCTCAGGAGGCAGGTAAGGTGGTCTGAGTTCCCATCTCTTTAAGAATTTCCCACCGTTTGTTGTGATCCACATAGTCACAAGATTTAGCATAGTCAATGAAGCAGAAGTAGATGCTCTTCTGACATTCTATTGCTTTTTCTACAATCCAGCAGATGTTGGCAATTTGATCTCTTGTTCCTATGCCTTTTCTAAATCCAGCTTGAATATCTGGAAGTTCTGGGTTCACATACTGTTGAAGCCTAGCTTGAAGGATTTTGAGCATTACCTTGCTAGCATGTGAGATGAGCAGAATTGTGTGATAGTTTGAACATTCTTTTGCATTGCCCTTATTTGAGATTGTAATGAAGCTGATCTTTTCTGATCCTGTGGCCACTGCTGAGTTTTCCAAACTGGCGGGCATACGGAGTGTAGAACTTTAACAGCATCGTCTTTTAGGATTTGAAATAGCTCAACTCAAATTCCATCATGTCCACTAGCTCTGTTCATAGTAATGCTTCCCAAATCCTTCTTGACTTCACACTCCAGGATGTCTGGCTCCAGGTGAGTGACCACACCATCATGATTATCTGGGTCATTAAGACCTTTTTTAATATAGTTTTTCTGTGTATTCTTGCCACATCTCTTTAATATCTTAATATCTTCTGCTTCTGTGAGATCCTTACTATTTCTGTCCTTTATTGTGCCCATCTTTGCATGAAATATTCAGTTGACATCTCTAAGTTTCTTGAAGAGATGTCTAGTCTTTCTCACTTCATTGTTTTCCTCTATTGTTTTGCACTGTTCCCTTCAGAAGGCTTTCTTATATTGCCTTGATATTCTTTGTAACTCTGTATTCAGATGGGTATATCTTTCCCTTTCTCCTTGCCTTTCACTTCTTTTTTTTTTTCTTCCTCAGATATTTGTAAGGCCTTTTCAGACAACCATTTTGCCTTGCTGCTTTTCTTTTTCTTGGGGATGATTTTGATCACTGCCTCCTGTACAATGTTATGATTCTCTGCCCATAGTTCTTCAGGCACTCTACCTGTTGGATATAATCCTTTGAATCGATTTGTCACTTCCACTGTGTAAAGTATATGATTTAGATCATACCTGAATGACCTAGTGATTTTCCCTTCAATCTGAACCTGAATTTTGCAATTAGGAGCTTACGATCTGAGCCACAGTTAGCTCTAGGTCTTGTTTTTATGAATGTATAGAGCTTCTCCATCTTCAGGTGCAAAGAATATCATCAATTTGATTTCAGTATTGGCCAACTGGTGATGTCCATAGGTAGAGTCATCTCTTGTGTTGTTGGAAGTGGGTGTTTGCTATGACCAGTTAATTCTCTTGGCAAAACTCTGTTAGCTTTGCCCTGCTTCATTTTGTACTGCAAGGACAAACTTGCCTGTTACTCCAGGAATCCCTTGCCTTCCTATTTTGCATTCCAGTCCCCTAAGATGAAATGAATATATATATATATTTGGTGTTAGTTCTAGAAGATCTGTAGAACTTCACAGAACCAGTCCACTGTAAAATCTTCAGCATTAGTGGTTGGGACATAGACTTGGTTTACTGTGAAACTGAATGATTTTCCTTGGAAATGAAACAAGATCATTCTGTCATTCTTAAGACTATACCCAAGTACTGTGTTTCAGAGGCTTCTGTTGGCTATGAGGACTATTCTATTTCTTCTAAGGGATTCTCGCCCACAGTAGTAGATATAATGATCATTTGAATTAAATTTGCCCATTCCTGTCCATTTTAGTTCACTGATTACTAAAATGTCGATGTTCACTCTTGTCATCTTCTGTTTAGTCACAACCAATTTACCTTGATTCATAGACCTAGCATTCAAATTTCCTATGCAATATTGTTCTTTACATCACTGGATTTTACTTACATCACCAGACACATTAATAACTGGGCATTGTTTCCACTTTGACTCAGCCTTTTGCATTGAGGACTTTTTATTAAACCATTGCTTTGGTGAGTCTATGTGAGAGAAAAATAGGTTCGATAAACACTTTCACTTTGGTCCATTCTGTGAAACTCAGCAGAAAGGTTTTGTTCTTGTTACATTAAGATTCATATGGGGAAATTATCTTCTTTATTTTCATGAAGCATGTGTGTGTTAGTCAGTTAGTCATATCCAACACTTTGAAGCCCCGTGGACTGTAGCCTGCCAGGCTCCTCTGTGCAAGGAATTGTCCAGGCAAGAATATTTGAGTGGGTTGCCACATGATGAGTCCAAACCTGCTCTCATCATTATAGTCTTTAAACCAGTATATATAAAATGTAGCTTAACTTTTTTTTATTATTAATCTAACAATTTATCATCAATAAATAATCTAGTATGGGCATAGACTTTTAGTATGTAGAAGTAATTCCATTGGGGTGGTTGTTATTGCTCAATCACCAAGTCTAGTCTAACTCTCTGCAACACCATGAATGACAGCACACCAGGGTTCCCTGTCTTTTACTATCTCACTGAGTTTGCTCAAACTCATGTCCATTTAGTCAGTGATGTCATCCAATCATCTCATCCTCTGTAGCCAATTATCCTCTTCCCCTCAGCCTTTCCAAGCATCAAGGTCTTTTCCAATGAGTCAGCCCTTAGCATCCAGTGGCCAGAGTACTGAAATTTGAGCTTTAGCATCACTCCTTCAAATGAATAGGCAGGGTTGATTTCCTTTAGGATTGGCTGGTTTGATCTCCTTGCAGTCCAAGAAACTCTCAAGAGTCTCCTCCAATACCACAGTTCAAAACTATCCATTCTTAAGCACTCGGCCTTCTTTATGGTCCAACTCTCATCTGTACATTACTACTGGAAAAACCATAGCTTTGACTAGATGGACCTTTGTTGGCAAAGTAATGTCTCTGCTTTTTAATATGCTGTCTAGGTTGGTCATATCTTTTCTTCCAAGGAGCAAGCATCTTTTAATTTCATGGCTGCAGTCACCGTCTGCAGTGATTTTGGAGCCTGCCAAAATAAAGTCTGTTGCTGTTTCCATTGTTTCCCCATCTGTTTGCCACAAAGTGATGGGACCAGATGCCATGATCTTAGTTTTCTGAATCTTGAGTTTTAAGCTAACTTTTTTCACTCTCCTCTTTCACTTTCATCAAGAGGCTCTTTAGTTCTTCTTTGGTTTCTGCCATAAGGGTGGAGATAGATGCATATCTGAGGTTATTTACATTTCTCCCAGCAATCTTGATTCCAGCTTGTGCTTCCTCCAGCCCAGCGATTCTCATGATGTGCTCTGCATATAAGTTAAACAAGCAGGGTGACAATATACAGCCTTGATATACTCCTTTCCCAATTTGGAACTAGTCTGTTTTTCCATATCCAGTTCTAACTGTTGCTTCCTGACCTGTACACAGATTTCTCAAGAGGCAGGTCAGGTGGTCTGGTATTCCCATTTTTTAAAGAGTTTTACACAGTTTGTTGTGATCTACACAGTGAAAGGCTTTGGCATAATCAATAAAGCAGATTTTTTTTTTCTTTTGGAACTCTCTCGCTTTTTCGATGAATGATCCAACAGATGTTGGCAATTTGATCTCTAGTTCCTCTGCCTTTTCTAAATCCAGCTTGAACATCTGGAAGTTCAAGGTTCATATACTGTTGAAGCCTGGCTTGGAGAATTTTGAGTATTACTTTACTAGCATGTGAAATGAGTTCAATTAGGATTTGAAATAGGTTATCTGGAATTCAATCACCTCCACTAGCTTTGTTTGAAGTAATGTTTTCTAAGGCCC
This sequence comes from Giraffa tippelskirchi, assembly GCF_054371585.1. Lineage (NCBI taxonomy): Eukaryota > Metazoa > Chordata > Mammalia > Artiodactyla > Giraffidae > Giraffa > Giraffa tippelskirchi. The sequence continues at coordinate 70,720,228 of NC_137289.1, forward strand.
ACTAGACTTCACAGTCCATGATGTCTGGCTCTAAGTGAGTGACCAAAACAATGTGGTTGTCCTGGTCATTAAGAATTTTTTTGTATAGTTCTTCCATGTATTCTTGTCACCTCTTCTTAATCTCTTTTGCTTCTGTTAGGTCCTTGCCATTTCTGTCCTTTTTTGTGCCCATTTTTGCATGAAATGTTCCCTTTGCATCTCTAATTTTCTTGAAAGAATTATACTCTTTCTCACTCTATTGGTTTCCCTATTCATTTGCATTGTTCACTTAAGAAGGTTGTTTTTTTTTAAGCTCCCCTTGCTATTCTTGGAACTGAAAGTTCATGCATTAATATTAACTAGATACGAATGTTTATAAATTAATTGTATATGATACTTTTGAAAACACTAATATAACTTCAAAATAGTAAAATAGTGCAAGAATATCATCTTCTATTTTCTTACTACAGAGTTTTCTTGCTTTTTATTTTATTTTACTTATTTATTAATTTTAAATAAATTTATTTATTTTAGTTGGGGGCTAATTACTTTACAATATTGTAGCAGTTTTTGCCATACATTGACATGAATCTGCCATGAGTTTACATGTGTTCCCCTTCCTGGACACCTCTCCAACCTCCCTCCCCATCCCATCCCTCTGGGTCATCCCATCGCCCCAGCCCTGAGCATTTGTCTCATGCATCGAACCTGGAATGATGTTCTGTTTCACATATCATAATATACATGTTTCATTGCTATTCTCCCAGAACGTCCCACCCTCACCTCCTCCCTCAGAGTCCATAAGACTGTTCCATGCATCTGTGTCTCTTATTCTGTCTCGCATATAGGGTTATCGTTACCATCTTTCAAATTCCATATATATGCATTAGTATACTGTATTGGTGTTTTTCTTTCTGGCTTACTTCACTCTGTATTATGGGCTCCAGTTTCATCTATCTGCATAGAACCGATTCAAATGTATTTTTTTTTTAATGGCTGAGTAATATTCCATTGTGTATATGTACCACTGCTTCCTTATCCATTCGTCTGCTGATGGACATCTAGGTTGCTTCCATGTTCTGGCTATTGTAAACAGTGCTGCGATGAACACTGGGGTACACGCGTCTCTTTCAATTCTGGTTTCCTCGGTGTGCATGCCCAGCAGTTGGATTGCTGGGTCATATGGCAGTTCTATTCCCAGTTTTTTAAGGAATCTCCACACTGTTCTCCATAGTGGCTGTAGTAGTTTGCATTCTAACCAACAGTGTGAGAGGGTTCCCTTTTCTCCACACACTCTCCAGCATTTATTGCTTGGAGACTTTTGGATAGCAGCCATTCTGACTGGTGTGTAATGGTACCTCATTGTGGTTTTGATTTGCATTTCTCTAATAATGACTGATGTTGAGCATCTTTTCATGTCTTTGTTAGCCATCTGTATGTCTTCTTTGGAGAAATGTCTGTTTAGTTCTTTGGCCCATTTTTTGGTTGGGTCGTTTATTTTTCTGAAATTCAGCTGCAGGAGTTGCTTGTATATTTTTGAGATTAATTGTTTGTCTGTTGCTTCGTTTGCTATTATTTTCTCCCATTCTGAAGGCTGTCTTTTCACCTTGCTTATAGTTTCCTTTGTTGTGCAAAAGCTTTTAATTTTAATTAGGTCCCATTTGTTTATTTTTGCTTTTATTTCCAATATTCTGGGAGGTGGGTCATGGAGGATCCTTCTGTGATTTATGTCGGAGAGTGTTTTGCCTATGTTTTCCTCTAGGAGTTTTATATTTTCTGGCCTGACGTTTAGATCTTTAATCCATTTTGAGTTTATTTTTGTGTATGGTGTTAGGAAGTGTTCTAGTTTCATTCTTTTACAAGTGGTTGACCAGTTTTCCCAGCACCACTTGTTAAAGAGATTGTCTTTTCTCCATTGTATATTCTTGCCTCCTTTATCGAAGATAAGGTGTCCATAGGTACGTGGGTGTATCTCTGGGCTTTCTATTTTGTTCCATTGACCTATATTTCTATCTTTGTGCCAGTACCATACTGTCTTGATCACTGTGGCTTTGTAGTAGAGCCTGAGGTCAAGCAGGTTGATTCCTGCAGTTCCATTCCTCTTCCTCAAGATTGCTTTGGCTATTCGAGGTTTCTTATATTTCCATACAAATTGTGAGATGATTTGTTCTAGTTCTGTGAAAAATACCATTGGTAGCTTGATAGGGATTGCATTGAATCTATAGATTGCTTTGGGTAGTATACTCATTTTCACTATATTAATTCTTCCAATCCATGAACACGGTATATTTCTCCATCTGTTTGTGTCCTCTTTGATTTCTTTCAGCAGTGTTTTATAGTTTTCTATATATAAGTCTTTTGTTTCTTTAGGTAGATATATTCCTAAGTATTTTATTCTTTTTGTTGCAAGGGTGAATGGTATTGTTTCCTTAATTTCTCTTTCTGTTTTCTCATTATTGGTGTATAGGAATGCAAGGGATTTCTGTGTGTTAATTTTATATCCTGCAACTTTGCTATATTCATTGATTAGCTCTAGTAATTTTCTGGTAGAATCTTTAGGGTTTTCTATGTAGAGGATCATGTCATCTGCAAACAGTGAGAGTTTTACTTCTTTTCCTATCTATATTCTTTTTATTTCTTTTTCTGCTCTGATTGCTATGGTCAAAACTTCCAGAACTATGTTGAATAGTAGCGGTGAAAGTGGGTATCCTTGCCTTGTTCCTGACTTTAGGGGAAATGCTTTCAATTTTTCACCATTGAGGATAATGTTTGCTGTGGGTTTTTCATATATAGCTTTTATTATGTTGAGGTATGTTCCTTCTATTCCTGCTTTCTGGAGGTGTTTTTTTTTTTTATCATAAATGTATGTTGAATTTTGTCAAAGCTTTCTCTGCATCTATTGAGATAATCATATGGTTTTTATCTTTCAATTTGTTAATGTGGTGTATTACACTGATTGATTTGCGGATGTTAAAGAAAGCTTGCATTCCTGGGATAAAGCCCACTTGGTCATGATGTATGATCTTTTTAATATGATGTTGGATTCTGTTTGCTAGAATTTTATTAAGGATTTTTGCATCTATGTTCATCAGTGATATTGGCCTGAAGTTTTCTTTTTTTGTGGCATCTTTGTCTGGTTTTGGAATTAGGGTGATGGTGGCCTCATAGAATGAGTTTGGAAGTTTACCATCTTCTGAAATTTTCTGGAAGAGTTTGAGGAGGATAGGTGTTAGCTCTTCTCTAAATTTCTGGTAGAATTCTGCTGTGAAGCCGACTGGTCTTGGGCTTTTGTTTGCTGGAAGATTTCTGATTACAGTTTCGATTTCCGTGCTTGTGATGGGTCTGTTAAGATCTTCTGTTTCCTCCTGGTTCAGTTTTGGAAAGTTATACTTTTCTAAGAATTTGTCCATTTCTTCCAAGTTGTCCATTTTATTGGCATATAGCTGTTGGTAGTAGCCTCTTATGATCCTTTGTATTTCTGTGTAGTCTGTTGTGATCTCTCCATTTTCATTTCTAATTTTGTTGATCTGATTCTTCTCCCTTTGTTTCTTCTTGTAGACAGCATATATAGGGGTCTTGTTTTTGTATCCATTCAGCCACCCTTTTTCTTTTAGTTGGGGCATTGAATCCATTTACATTTAAGGTAATTATTGATAAGTATGATCCCATTGCCATTTACTTTGTTGTTTTGAGTTCGTGTTGAAACATCCTTTCTGTGTTTCCTGTTTAGAGAAGATCCTTTAGCATTTGCTGGAGAGCTGGTTTGGTGGTGCTGAATTCCCTCAGCTCTTGCTTGTCTGTAAAGCTTTTGAATTCTCCTTCATATCTGAATGAGACCCTTGCTGGGTACAGTAATCTGGGTTGTAGATTATTCTCTTTCATTACTTTAAGTATGTCCAGCCATTCCCTTCCAGCCTGAAGAGTTTCTTTTGAAAGATCAGCTGTTATCCTTATGGGGATCCCCTTGTGTGTTATTTGTTGTTTTTCCCTTGCTGCTTTTAATATTTGTTCTTTGTGTTTGATCTTTGTTAATTTGATTAATATGTGTCTTGGGGTGTTTTGCCTGGGGTTTATCCTGTTTGGGATTCTCTGGGTTTCTTGGACTTCTGTGACTATTTCCTTCCTCATTTTAGGGAAATTTTCAACTATTATCCCCTCGAGTATTTTTTCTTGGCCTTTCCTTTTATCTTCTTCTTCTGGGACTCCTATGATTCGAATGTTGGGGCGTTTCATATTGTCCCAGAAGTCCCTGAGATTTTCCTCAGTGCTTTTGATTCTTTTTTCTTTTTTCCTCTCTGTTTCGTTTATTTCCACCATTCTATCTTCTACCTCACTTATCCTATCTTCTGCCTCCGTTATCCTATCTTCTGCCTCCGTTATTCTACTGTTGGTTCCCTCCAGAGTGTCTTTTATCTCCTTTATTTCATTATTCATTATATATTGACTCCTTTTTATTTCTTCTAGGTCCTTGATAAACATTTCTTTCATCTTCTCAATCCTTGTCTCCAGGCTATTTATCTGTAACTCCATTTTGCTTTCAAGATTTTGGATCATTTTTATTATCATTATTCTAAATTATTTTTCAGATAGATTCCCTATCTCCTCCTCTTTTGTTTGGTTTGGTGGACTTTTCTCATTTTCCTTTACTTGCTGAGTATTTCTCTGCCTTTTCCTCTTGTTTAGATTGCTGTGTTAGGCGTGGCCTTTCTGTACTCTGGTAGTTGGAAGTTCCTCTTTATTGTGGAGGTTCCTCACTCTGGGTGGGGTTGGACGGGTGGCTTGTCAAGGTTTCCTGCTTGAGGGAGCTTGTGTCAGTGTTCTGGTGGGTGGGGCTGGATTTCTTCTCTCTAGAGTGCAATGGAGTGTCCAGAATTGAGTTTTGAGATGTCTATGGATTAGGTGTGCCTCTGGGCAGCCTGTATATTGATGCTCAAGGCTATGTTCCTGCTTTGCTGGAGAATTTGTGTGGTATGTCTTGATCTGGAACTTATTGGCTCTTGGGTGGAGCTTGGTTTCAGTGTATATGTGGAGGCTATTGGATGATCTCTTATTAATTAATGTTTCCTCTGGCTTTCAGTCTTATTCTTGCAGTAGCCTCAAGACTTCTCCATCCATACAGCATCAATAATAAAACTTTTAGGTTAATGGTGAAAAGAGTCTCCACAGTGAGGGATACCCAGAGAGGTTCACTGAGTTACATGGAGAGGTGAAGTGGGGGGAGGGGAGTTTGAGGTGACCAGGAGGAGAAGAGGGGGATTCAAACGTGGAGAGAGCAGTCTAGCCAGTAAGCACTTCCCTCTGTGCTCTCCACAGTCTGGAACCCTCAGAGTGGTTCACAGGGATACAAAGAGAGGGGGGAGGAAGGTAATAGAGGTGATTATGAGTAGAAAGGGAGGAATCAAGAGGGGAGAGAGAGATCTGGGCAGTATTCTGTTCCTGAAGTGTTCTCCGGTACCCAAAACACCCTCAGAGATTCACAGAATTGGGTTGAGAAGAGAAGGAGGAGGGTGGGAGATAGAGGTTCCCTGGGGGAGAAGAAAGAGCGTCAATCGGGGGAGAGAGTAATCAAGCCAGTAATCACACTCCTGAGTAAAAATGGGTACTAAAGATTGGATTCTTAAATGTACAAAATTGATATCAAATACGTAAAACAAAGATTAAAAATCTAGAGTAGAGGTTAGACTCTTATAAAACATACAATATAAAAAAAAAGAAAACAGTGTAAAAAGAAAAAACAGTAAATCAGTAAAAAAAAAAAAAAAAGAAACAGTAAAAAAAAGTAAAACAGGAAAAAACAGGAAAAAAAAAGAAAACACAAAAAGTATAAGATATATGTATGCAGTTTGCTTTAAAAATCGGGTTTGTTTTTTTTTTTTGCAAGGTAATAGTGGGTTTTGAAAATGAAAATTAAAGGTGTAATAGAGGACTTAAAGAAAAAAGAAAGAAAAAAAATTAAAAAAATGATAATAGTAAAAATATATATCCTGGACTTTCTCTGGAGCTGTTGTGAGCAGTGTGGGGTCTGTTCAGTTTCAGATAGATCCTTGTTCCTGCTTATACTTTTCAAGATCTATAGGCCCCTTTCAATGCAATCAGTGTTAACTACAGGGAATTTAATCTGTTGGCCTGTCACTTCCAACACGCTTCCCTCTCTTCATTTGGTTTCTGTTTGGAGGTCTCTTTAGTATCTAGTTTCCACCCTGCCACAAAGGGGTGGAGGTGGTCTCTTTAAGTTAGCTTGTTCAGTCGTGTTGTGGGGAGGGAGGAACACTGCAAATCTATATCACTGGCGTGTGTGTGGAGAGCTCACAGTGTCTCGGCCGCACTGGGTCCGCCCCCGCTCATGGCGTGTGTGCTTTCCCTGTCTACCCTGCTCAGGCTTCAGGTTACTCAGCTGGGGAGTGGGCCCTGAGATGCGTGCACTTCCCAGGTTTAAGCCGCTCAGGTTCAGGTTCCCGGGTACTCCACAAAGGTGCAGACTCGGTTGCGCCCACGGTTTGTGCTGTTTCTGGTCGGAGCAGCTCAGGCAGCCATGAGTTTGGCGAGCGCACTCTCTCCTGTTGGGGCAGTGCAGCTTATCACCTCCCTGGTCCCCGCCTCGGTTTACGGGCGTGCCCAGCTCCAGTGTGCTTTGTGTCAGTTCTGGGGAGCTGGTCTCTGGCTGCAACCCTCCCGGTGGCAGTCGACCCTCCGGGATCTCAGGCAGTCTTTGCTTAGAAACTGGGAGCCTGTTTGCAGATTGGTAGGGGGTGCCCTCTCTGGGGCCGAGTTTGCCCCTTTCTGGCTCTGGCAGGCCCCGCCTGCCTGCTGTGTCTGGTGGGGGATGGGGCGGTCCGCAGCCGGCTAGCTCTCCTCTGGTATCGCTCAGTCCTTTGTTCTGTGAGCGGGCCGGCAGTGCCTTAGATTTGGGCTTTTCACGGGTTAGTTCTCTCTCTCTGGCTGTCCCACAGTTTAGGTTACTATCTCACGTTAGCTCCCTCAGATTGCCCTCAGGGCGTTCGGGCCCAGTCCTTACCCTAAGCAGTGCCGCCCGCTCCTCTCCATTCAGCCCCCACTTGCTGGTGGTGGATGCGAGCGTCTGGGGTTCTTTGCTGGGAGTTGCCTTTAGGCACGTAATCTGTGGGTTTTGTTTATTTTTTCTCCCAGTTATGTTGCCCTCCGAGATTCAAAATCTTCCCCCAAACCCGCTGGTGAGAGGGTTTCCTGGTGCTTGGAAATTTCTCCTCTTTTACGACTCCCTCCCCAGGACGGGTCTCTGTCCCTAACTCTTTAGTCTCTCTGTTTATCTTTTATAATTTCTCCTACCTGCTTTCAAAGATAATGTGCTGTCTTTCTGGATGCCTGATGTCTTCTGCCAGCGTTTAGAAGTAGTTTTGTGAAGTTTGCTCAGCGTTCAGATGTTCTTTCGATAAATTTGTGGAGGAGAGAGTGGTCTCCCCGTCCTATTCCTCCGCCATCTTAGACCCTCCGGTTATCCATTTTTCGTTTTCTTGCTTTTTAAAGTAAACCCTAGGGAATTTTTTTGAATAAGCCTTTTTCTAAAATAGAAATTGTGATGTTGAAGGCTCTTGTCTCTACAAGATAGTTATAAACTAGGTCCTCCCTCCTACATTTTTCAATTATATACCTTATCTCATTCCTATCACTCTTTGAAGATTTATTCTATCATATTCTCCCAATATTGCACAGTGATGACTGGATACCTAGGAACTTTTCCACTGTTCAGTATTGTGTGTCCTAGAGGGCAGTGATACAATTCTTGAATTTAATTCTTCAATTAAAAGCTACTTTCATGATCCAGTAACTCATTTCTTCCCTGACTCAGCTTAAGGAAGTAATTTTCAACCTGGTGATTCCAAAGAGTGAGTTCTGTATATGATGTGTGCTCTTTTGCTGATAAAGTCTGTAAACTTACATAATCAAAAACCCTTTACTGCAGATGTAATTCTATCTAACTGGGAGACTAGACATCTATAGTTGACATAACAAACCAAGACCATCAACACAGCTAACAATTATGGAAACTGGACAGCAATATTTTAGAAAGAGCAGGGAAGAACTAAATTGCTCAACGTTTTTATTTGTTTCTCTGAACTCATTCTGACATTAGTTTGTGTTGCTATTTTTGCTGCTTCTCAAACTGAAACCTGTGGCCTCCAATTTCTGAAAGAAAAATCACAGTTTTGTTGCACAAGAGATTTATACAATGTATTATACAAAAAGATCAATGATCATAGTATATTTTTAGCTACTGTTTTATTGCTTTTAAGGAGACCTTGTAAAATGCATCTCCTAATCATGAAACAGAATCCACTGCTTATCAGTACAACATATGGAACACAAAATTATTTTTTAAAAATTCTTAGTAAATTTGGAGGACAGTTATAGAGAAAATCCTCACATGGTTCATTATGATTCTTTTAAGCCTCAGAAATATTAGAGACTAGATGTGGTCTTTCTGATTCCTATTATGCTCTTGAAGTAATCATCCATGCAATTAAATTTGCAATCCATTGAATAATATATTGAAATCACTTATTTTACTATTTTTAAGAAATATTCATAAGCTCCCTCAATCTTTTCCCATATTTTAAAATTATAGAGCTCCTCTAACTCTGTGTCCATGTCTGCTTCCCAGAGAACAAATTGATACCACAAGAGGTCCAAAAGAGTAGGTGATAAAGGTGACTCTCAGGGACAATGGCACTTATGACTATATTACCAATGATAGCTCTGTGTTTGGTTGTCGGTAGAGCGTGAAAAAGTGATGATAGAATGTGATAGATTAAGTTTTAAAATATTTATCAATGGTAAATTTGGAGAATTTGCAGATGGAGAAGATAACACTAGCAAATATAATGATTCAGACTTTTTAAATTTAGAGGTAAAAGTTAAATAAATCAATGATGGAATCACATTGATTCCAATTGAAATTAATGGTTGTAATTAAGCTGAGCTAATGGCCTGTAGACTGAAGTTATATTCTTCTCAAGGAAGTTTCCAGTCAATGATCAGTTGATAAAACAGCCTGGCCATTTCTGCCCCACGTAGAACTAATGGACAATCTTTGCTGCAGAGCTTTTGGTTGGGCTGACAATGGTATTAGGTCTGCATCACAATCTGATATCTGTCCAATTCTGCTTCTTCCTCTTTCCTTTATCAAATGTTACACAAAAATAAATCTTTCATATACTTGTCTCTGTATCAGCATTTCTTTCCCTCAAATCTGAATCACTATGCTATCCATGCATCTAAAAGTTTGGAAGGTAGTGTTGACTGATTTACTACTTTGGCTAATTTCATTATCTTACAAAGTGTAGAAAGCTTTCATATATTAGAGCTAGAAGAAATGAAATATGCTAGTGACTAAAATTTCTTTGATGGCTGGAAAGACAATTTCAATTTCAATTTGATGCTCTCAAATTTATAAAGCATCACGTTCATTGACAGTAAATTGATAGCCTTATCATCCTAAAAGTGTTTGAGTTGAAGTTCCAGTGCTTTGTATCTGCTTGTTCTGTGATAGTATTATAGTGTAGTCCTTTCCCATATTCCAAGTAATACAGAAAGAGTTCAACATATTGTATGAAAAGTCTTTTTTGAGTTATAAGATACTTCAATAGATAACGCTTCTTTCCTTTAGATAGAATTATAGTTTAGAAGCCTATGGCATATGTCAGTGACAGTAAGGTTGACATAAACCAGCATTTTTCAAAGTTAATTGAACTTTGAGACATTTTCACAGGATTTGGGAAGTCTAATTATTTCTTGTAATAATTTTAGGGCCTTTTTTGATGTACTAATACTTACACGAATGATACAAAACAGTGGTGGGTTAAACAGATGATACCTTAATATGAATCAAGCAAGTGGCACAAAATTGTTCTGGTAGTTCTTATATTCTTCAACATTATACACTCGCTGGAGATAATAGAAATGAATGCTTTCATTACTCAAGGAGTCCTAGATAAAACAGGAAAAATTATTAATTTCATTAAATCTTGACCCTCAAATATATGTCTCTTTTAAAAATTATTCTGCATAATGAAATGGAAAATATACATAAAGAACTTATGCTGCATGCTTAAGTATGCAACTCTTCTCATTATTTTTTTGTTTTGTTTTTGAAATATACATATTTTTTTTATTTAATTTATTTTTTATTGAAGGATAATTGCTTTACAGAATTTTGTTGTTTTCTGTCAAACCTGTACATGAATCAGTCATAGGTATACATATATCCCCTCCCTTTTGGACTTCCCTCCCACCTCCCTCCCCACCCCACCCCTCTAGGTTGATATAGTGCCCCTGTTTGAGCTTCCTGAGCCATACAGCAAATTCCTATTGACTATCTATTTTACATATGGTTATGTAAGTTTCCATGTTACTCTTTCCATACATCTCACCCTCTCCTCCCCTCCCCCATGTTTATAAGTCTATTCTCTATGTCAGTTTCTCCATTACTACCTTGTAAATAAATTATTCCATACCATTCTTCTAGATTCCATATATATGTGTTAGAATACAATATTTATCTTTCTCTTTCTGACTCACTTCACTCTGTATAGTAGGTTCTAGGTTAATCCACCTCATCAGAACTGACTCGAATATATTCCTTTTTATGGCTGAGTAATATTCCCTTGTGTATATGTAGCACAATTTCTTTATCCTTTCATATGTCAATGGACATCTATATTGCTTCCATGTTCTAGCTATTGTAAATAGTGCTGCAATGAACAATGGAATACATGTGTCTCTTTCAATTTTGGTTTCCTCGGAGTGTATGACTAGGAGTGGGATTGCTGAGTCATATGGTGGTTTTATCTCTAGTTTCTTAAGGAATCTCCGTACTGTCTTCCATAGTGGCTGTATTAATTTACATTCCCACCAACACTGCAAGAGCGTTATCTTTTCTCCACACCTTCTCCAGCATTTATTGTTTGTTGACATTTTGATGATGGCCATTTTAACTGGTGTGAGGTGATATCTCATTGTAGTTTTGATTTGCATTTCTCTAATAACAAGAGATGTTGAGCATCTTTTCATGTGTTTGTTAGTCATCTGTATGTCTTCTTTGGAGAAATGTCTGTTTAGGTCTTTTCCCCACTTTTTGATTGGGTTGGTTGTTTTTCTGATATTGAGTGGTATGAGCTGCTTGTATATTTCGGAAATTAATCCTTTGTCAGTTGTTTCATTTGCTATTATTTTCTCCTGTCTTTTCACCCTGCTTATAGTTTCCTTTGATGTTCAAAAGCTTTTAAGTTTAATCAAGTCCCACTTGTTTATCTTTGTTTTTATTTCTGTTACTCTAGGAGGTGGGTCATAGAGGATCTTGCTTTGATTTATATCATCGAGTGTTCTGCCTATGGTTTCCTCTAAGAGTTTTATAGTTTCTGGTCTTACATTTAGGTCTTTAGTCCATTTTGAGTTTATATTTCTGTATGGTGTTAGGAAGTGTTCTAATTGCATTCTTTTACACATAGCTGTCCAGTTTTCCCAGCACAATTTATTGAAGAGGCTGTCTTTGTCCCATTGTATATTTTTGCCTCCTTTGCAAAAAAATAAGTCACCCATACGTTCATGGGTGTATTTCTGAGCATTCCATCTTGTTCCATTGGTCTATATTTCTGTTTTTGTGCCAGTACCATACTGTTTTGATGACTGTAGCTTTGTAGTATAATCTGAAGTCAGGAATGCTGATTCTTCCAGCTCCATTCTTTTCTCTCAAGACTGCTTTGGCTATTCGGGGTCTTTTGTGTTTTCATATGAACTGTGCTTTTTTTTTCCTTTGGTTCTCATTCTCTGAAAATTGTCACTGGTAATTTGATAGGGATCACACTGAATCTGTAGATTGTGTTTGGTAGTATAGTCATTTTCACAATGTTGATTTTTCCTACCCAGGAACATGGAATATCATTCCGTCTGTTTATGTCATCTTTGATTTTTTTTTTTCATTAGTGTCATAATTTTCTGTGTACAGTTCTTTTGTGTCCTCAGGTAAGTTTATTCCTAGATATTTAATTCTTTTTGTTGCAATGGTGAATTGGATTGATTCCTTAATTCTTCTTTCTGATTTTTCATTGTTAGTGTATAGAAATCCAAGTAATTTCTGTGTATTGATTTCGTATACTGGAAATATATGTATGATTTTTAATTAAAAAAATGTTGTTTATGTAACATCTAATGGATTCTTATTGTTATTTTTAAATTTATCTTTTCATTCCTAATATGATAAATCATGATATCAACATATCTAAGAATTGCTTAATAAATTATCTTTTTTTCTCCATATTTATAATTTCTAGCTCAAAGAAAATTGTATACTCCTAGGGAAACACATAATAATAATAATAATAAAATATAGAGTTGTAAAGTTAAAAAAGTTTCTAGAAAATATAATGATTATAATTTTGAGGTCCACTTAGGTACAGGATAAGTTAAGAGAGGTTAATTTATATATGTAGATTCTGTCTTGAATATTTGCATTAATTAACTACACTGTAAACTAGTTTAGCATTTAATATTGTTCCCTTCCTTCACACAGAAGTATAAAAAGAGTTATCACTAAACGAGGTAACTATTCTCCAAGCAAAATATTAAACACTGAAATACTGATATAACTTAGGCTTGCTATTAAAGGAACTTGTTATTTTATCTTTAATGTTAACTTTATTAAGATCTACATGTGTTTGTTTGTTTTACTGGCTTCAGTATCTTTCTTTTTGCTTACAATTTGTTCACATTTATTTAATATGGAAACATATAATTAATTTATATTCCAATGAAAGATTTCTTATTCTCTCACATATACAGCTGAAACACATTCTCTGATTCAATTCAGTTTGAATTTTTGAAAAGATTATAAAGTATTGTTTGTCTTTGAAATTTTCCAAAAAGCCATCATCTTATTGAAAGCAATTGATTTGGGGTTAAGAACATAAACTGCTGTTAATGTCCATCTCACCTTCACAACAAAGGTTGTAAATATAAATAAATCATTGTAATGTGTTGACTTGAACACTCTTAAGCTGTTAAAATATCATAAGCACATTTTATTCATTATTCAGAGTTTAAATTGAACACAATTACAACCCAACAAAACAAGATTAAAGATTAGTGGTTGTGTCAATAACCCTTGTACCACTTATGATCAAAATTCAGCTGTACTATGAAATCAGAGTGATAACAACTTATAACATTTGAGCATTTTATATAACCAAGGATTTTTCTTTTTGCTACAAAAAAATCATTTAGCAGGAGCCATTGATGGATCTCTAGTACTCCACAAGCCATGTTACGGCTTAATTCAGAAATCAGGGAAAGTATATATGGAAAACCTTCACTTGAGAAATAATCAAAAGCTTGCCAAGGGGAATCCTGGTCCAGTAACTAGAAAATATATACAATAATAATGATTATACCAATGATCTCTACTACTTGAATAATACATTTCATCAAGAGCTTGAGCAATTGATATTCTAGTAGGTCCATTCAGCAATAAACACACATATTGTGTAAAGCAGGAAGTAAGGGGGAAAGTTAGGGACACAGAGAAGAAAAGATAAACAAAAACGAATGAAAGAGTGAATATATTCATACTCTCTGGACATAAGGTTTTAAATGAATTTAATGCAAAAGTACCACTAAATGATTATTGATACGTGGGCAAGGGTTCCTGGAAATATGCTACTGCTACTATAGCATTTTATTTCCCAAATTCATAATCTACAAATGAAATACAGACTTTCCCCCTAAATGTTTCACTTGAAAACCACCTGATATTTTAGGTACAAGACTGCATGGGGATATTTTCAAATACCTCAAAAGTCTTAATGATTATTTGTAAAATCCCCTCAGAATGGTATTTCAAATCCTGATGGTTTGAGATTATGAGTGTCTGAATATAGTGCTATGTATATTTAGAGTAGCTTTCTTTAAGACTACTTTCTTTAATGGAAACAGTTTTATGGAAGAGTTTGAAAAGGATTGGAATTAATAATTTTCTGAATGTTTCATTGAATTCACTAGCAAAACCACTGCCTCCTTGGTATTTACTTTTTGGGAGTCTTGTGGTTACTGATACAATGTCCTTACTAAATACAGCTTTGTTCAGACTTTCTATTTCTTCATAGTTCACTCTTCATAGTTTCATGCTTCTAGAAATTTATCCATTTATTCTAAGCTATTCACTTTTTTTGCCATGTAACTGTTTATACTCTCTCTTTTTTTTAATAAATTTATTTATTTTAGTTGGGGGCTAATTACTTTACAATATTGTAGTGGTTTTTTCCATACATTGACATGAATCTGCCATGGGTTTACATGTGTTCCCCTTCCTGAAACCCCTCCCACCTCCTTCCCCATCCCATCCCTCTGGGTCATCCCATTGCCCCAGCCCTGAGCATTTGTCTCATGGATCGAACCTGGAATGGTGTTCTGTTTCACATATGATAATATACATGTTTCATTGCTATTCTCCCAGAACGTCCCACCCTCACCTCCTCCCTCAGAGTCCATAAGACTGTTCCATGCATCTGTGTCTCTTATTCTGTCTCGCATATAGGGTTATCATTACCATCTTTCAAATTCCATATATATGCATTAGTATACTGTATTGGTGTTTTTCTTTCCGGCTTACTTCACTCTGTATTATGGGCTCCAGTTTCATCCATCTCCATAGAACTTTTTCAAATGCATTCTTTTTAATGGCTGAGTAATATTCCATTGTGTATATGTACCACTGCTTCCTTATCCATTCATCTGCTGATGGACATCTAGGTTGCTTCCATGTTCTGGCTATTGTAAACAGTGCTGCGATGAACATTGGGGTACACGCGTCTCTTTCAATCCTGGTTTCCTCTGTGTGTATGTCCAGTAGTGGGATTGCTGGGTCATATGGCAGTTCTATTTCCAGTTTTTTAAGGAATCTCCACACTGTTCTCCATAGTGGCTGTACTAGTTTGCATTCCCACCAACAGTGTGAGAGGGTTCCCTTTTCTCCACACCCTCTCCAGCATTTATTGCTTGTAGACTTTTGGATAGCAGCCATTCTGACTGGTGTGAAATGGTACCTCATTGTGGTTTTGATTTGCATTTCTCTAATAATGAGTGATGTTGAGCATCTTTTCATGTGTTTGTTAGCCATCTGTATGTCTTCTTCGGAGAAATGTCTGTTTAGTTCTTTGGCGCATTTTTGATTGGGTCGTTTACTTTTCTGGAATTCAGCTGCAGGCGTTGCTTGTATATTTTTGAGATTAATTGCTTGTCTGTTGCTTCGTTTGCTATTATTTACTCCCATTCTGAAAGCTGTCTTTTCACCTTGCTTATAGTTTCCTAACAAAGGAATGAACAAGTGCAAACAACAAAGGAACAACAACAAGTGCAGAAGCTTTTAATTTTAATTAGGTCCCATTTGTTTATTTTTGCTTTTATTTCCAATATTCTGGGAGGTGGGTCATGGAGGATCCTGCTGTGATTTATGTTGGAGAGTGTTTTGCCTATGTTTTCCTCTAGGAGTTTTATAGTTTCTGGTCTGACGTTTAGATCTTTAATCCATTTTGAGTTTATTTTTGTGTATGGTGTTAGAAAGTGTTGTAATTTCATTCTTTTACAAGTGGTTGACCAGTTTTCCCAGCACCACTTGTTAAAGAGATTGTCTTTTCTCCATTGTATATTCTTGCCTCCTTTGTCGAAGATAAGGTGTCCATAGGTTCATGGATTTATCGCTGGGCTTTCTATTTTGTTCCATTGATCTATATTTCTATCTTTGTGCCAGTACCATACTGTCTTGATGACTGTGGCTTTGTAGTAGAGCCTGAAGTCAGGCAGGTTGATTCCTCCAGTTCCATTCTTCTTTCTCAAGATTGCTTTGGCTATTCGAGGTTTCTTACATTTCCATACAAATTGCGAAATCATTTGTTCTAGTTCTGTGAAAAATACCATTGGTAGCTTGATAGGGATTGCATTGAATCTATAGATTGCTTTGGGTAGTATACTCATTTTCACTATATTAATTCTTCCAATCCATGAACACAGTATATTTCTCAATGTAATACACCATATTAACAAATTGAAAGATAAAAACCATATGATTATCTCAATAGATGCACAAAAACCCTTTAACAAAATTCAACATCCATTTATGATAAAAACCCTCCAGAAAGCATGAATAGAAGGAATATACCTCAACATAATAAAAGCTATATATGAAAAACCCACAGCAAACATTATCATCAATGGTGAAAAATTGAAAGCATTTCCCCTAAAGTCAGGAACGAGGCAAGGATGCCCACTTTCACCACTACGGTTCAACATAGTTTTGGAAGTTTTGGCCACTGCAATAGAGCTGAAAAAGAAATAAAAGGAATTCAGATAGGAAAAGAAGAAGTAAAACTCTCACTGTTTGCAGATGACATGATCCTCTACATAGAAAACCCTAAAGATTCTACCAGAAAATTACTAGAACTAATCAATCAATATAGTAAAGTTGCAGGATATAAAATTAAAACACAGAAATCCCTTGCATTCCTATACACCAATAATGAGAAAACAGAAAGAGAAAGTAAGGAAACAATACCATTCACCATTGCAACAAAAAGAATAAAATACTTAGGAATATATCTACCTAAAGAAACAAAAGACTTACATATATAAAACTATAAAACACTGATGAAAGAAATCAAAGAGGAAACAAACAGCTGTTTACACTCTCTCAAGGTTTTTATGCAGAGTTCCAAAGAATAGCAAGGAGAAATAAAGCCTTCCTCAGTGATCAATGCAAAGAAATAGAGGAAAACAACAGATTGGGAAAGACTAGAGATCTCTTCAAGAAAATTAGAGATACCAAGGGAAGATTTCATGCAAAGATAGCCTCGATAAAGGACAGAAATGGTATGGATCTAACAGAAGCAGAAGATATTAAGAAGAGGTGGCAAGAATACACAGAAGAACTTTTCAAAAATATCTTCATGACCCAGATAATCACGATGGTGTGATCACTCATCCAGAGCCAGACATCCTGGAATGTGAAGTCAAGTGGGCCTTAGGAAGCATCACTATGAACAAAGCTAGTGGAGGTGATGGAATTCCAGTTGAGCTATTTCAAATCCTGAAAGTTGATGCTGTGAAAGTGCTGCACTCAATATGCCAGCAAATCTGGAAAACTCAGCAGTGGCCGCAGGACTGGAAAAGTTCAGTTTGCGTTCCACTCCCAAAGAAAGGCAATGCCAAAGAATGCTCAAACTACTGCACAATTGCACTCATCTCACATGCTAGTAAAGTAACGCTCAAAATTCTCCAAGCCAGGCTTCAGCAATACGTGAACCGTGAACTTCCAGATGTTCAAGCTGGTTTTAGAAAAGGCAGAGGAACCAGAGGTCAAATTGCCAATATCCACTGGATCATCAAAAAAGCAAGAGAGTTCCAGAAAAACATCTATTTCTGCTTTATTGACTATGCCAAAGCCTTTGACTGTGTGGATCACAATAAACTGTGGACAATTCTGAAAGAGATGGGAATACCAGACCATCTGACCTGTCTCTTGGGAAACCTGTATGCAGGTCAGGAAGCAACAGTGAGAACTTGACATGGAACAACAGACTGGTTCCAAATAGGAAAAGGAGTACGTCAAGGCTGTATATTGTCACCCTGCTTATTTAACTTATATGCAGAGTACCTCATGAGAAACGCTGGGCTGGAAGAAACACAAGCTCGAATCAAGATTGCTGGGAGAAATATCAATAACTTCAGATATGCAGATGACACCACCCTTATGGCAGAAAGCGAAGAAGAACTAAAGAGCCTCTTGATGAAAGTGAAAGAGGAGAGTGAAAACGTTGGCTTAAAGCTCAACATTCAGAAAGCTAAATCATGGCATCTGGCCCCATCACTTCATGGGAAATAGATGGGGAAACAGTGGAAACAGTGTCAGACTTTTTTTGGGGGGGGCTCCAAAATCACTGCTGATGGTGATTGCAGCCATGAAATTAAAAGACGCTGACTCCATGGAAGGAAGGTTATGGCCAATCTAGATAGCATATTTAAAAGCAGAGACATTACTTTGCCAACAAAAGTCCGTCTAGTCAAGGCTATGGTTTTCCCAGTGGTCATGTATGGATGTTAGAGTTGGACGGTGAAGAAAGCTGAGCACCGCAGAATCGATGCTTTTGAACTGTGGTGTTGGAGAAGACTCTTGAGAGTCCCTTGGACTGCAAGGAGATCCAATCAATCCATCCTAAAGGAGATCGATCCTGGGTGTTCATTGGAAGGACTGATGTTGAAGCTGAAACTCCAATACTTTGGCCACCTCATGCGAAGAGTTGACTCATTGGAAAAGTCCCTAATGCTGGGAAGGATTGGGAGCAGGAGGAAAAGGGGACAACAGAGGATGAGATGGTTGGATGGTATCACTGACTCGATGGACATGGGTTTGGGTAGACTCCGGGAGTTGGTGATGGACAGAGAGGCCTGCCGTGCTGCAATTCATGGGGTCGCAAAGAGTCGCACACGACTGAGTGACTGAACTGAACTGTACTGAACTGAAGATTTTTATTTTTGTGCATCAACTACAGTGTTTCTTCTTTAATTTATTATTTTATTTTAGTTTTCTGTCTTTTTCCTTAGTCTAGTAAAACTTTTTAGAATTTTATTTTTATTTAAAAAATTAGGTTTATTTTTTCAACTTTTTTTTAATTCCTTCTTTCTGCTGCAAGCTTTATTATTTTATTTCACTTAATACCATTAGGTTTACTGTTTACTTCATTTTCAGTTTCTCTGAGGTACAAATTTAAGTTGATAATTTTAGATGTCTTTCCTTGTTAATGCAAAAGTTCCTAGCTATAAGCTTCCTTCTTAGTGGTGTATTTGCTGGATCCCATTAATTTCAGTATGTTATGTTTTCAATTTTTTTTTCTTCAGATATTTTCTAATTTCTCTTTTGATTTATCTTGTGACTCATTGCTGTTCAGATATATGTTGTTGAGCTTACACATATTTATGAATTTTTCTGTTTTCTTCTTGTTATTGATCTTTAGTTCCATGCCATTACAAAAGGAAAATATATTTGGTAAGATTACAATCTTTTTAAATTTCCTAGGACTTCTTTGTTACTTAACATATGATTTACCTTGGAGAATGTTCTATCTGCTCTTGAGAAGAATGTATATTTTATTTATTGGGTTTAAATTCTGTTCATATCAATTAGGTCCATTTTTCTATGGTGTTATTCCATTCCCTTTGCTGATTTTCTCTCTGATTTGTCAATCCATTACTGAAATTGGAGTATTAAAGTCTTATTGCTATTTTATTAATGCTCTTTACTTCCTCCAGTTCTGTTAATGTTTGCTTTATATATTTAGTTGTTCTGATGTTGAGGGTATACATATAAAATAAATTACATATTATAGTTATATATGTTATATATATTATAATTGTATATGCTGTCTTTAGTCACTCAGTCGTGTCCAACAGTTTGTGACTTCATGGACTAAAGCCAGCCAGGCTCCTCTGTCCATGGGGATTCTCCAGGCAATGATACCTAAGTGGGTTTCCATGCCCTCCTCCAGGGGATCTTCCCAACCGAGGGACTGAACCCAGGTCTCCTGCATTGCAGGCCGATTCTTTACCAATTGAGCCACTAGGGAAGCCCAAGAGTACTTCAGTGGGTAGCCTATCCCTTCTCTGGGGTATATTCCTGACTCAGGAATCGAACCAGGGACTTCTGCATTGCAGGCGGATTCTTTACCAACTGAGCCATCAGGGAAGTCCTAACTTACCATATGACACAACAATTACATTTGGGGGCACGCATCCCAGAGAAATAAGAACTTTTTTCAAAGAGAAATTTTGACACAATTGTTTATGGAAACTTTATTCATAACTGTCAAACATGGGAAAATATCCAAATGTCATTCAATTGGTGAATGGATGCACACAGTGCTGTACATCCATACCATGCTATGCTATACAGCAATAAAAATGAATGAATTATTGATACATGAAACAACTTGATTGAACCTCTGAAGAATTAGGTTGAATGATAAAAGATCAATCTCTGAAAGATATGTAGTATACAATTTCACTTGTGTAGTATTCCTTAAATAAAACATCACAAGAAATGTTATATAATTATGTATAACATTATATATATATATATATATATATGTATGTATAATTGTTATATCTTCCTAGTGGACTGACCCTTATGTCATAGTGAAATGTCTTATTTGACTCTTGTGATGGTTTTTGACCTAAAGTCTATTTTGTTTGTTGAAGTATAGCCAACTCTATTCTCTTTTGCATGGAATATTTCTTTCCATCCCTTTGCTTTCAGCCTCAAGTGAGTATCTTATAGACACCATGTAGTGTTTTTTTTTTTTTAATGCATTCATATCTTCTGTGTATTTCACTTGGGATAGAGAGATTAACCCATTTACGTGGCAAGAAATTATTAATAAGGAAGAATTTACTATTGCCATTTTGCTCAGTTTCCTATTTGTTTTATAGTTCTTTTGCCTTTCTTTTTCTCTCTTTTTATTTGCAGTTTGTATTAATATGTTTTATTTTTCCCATTCTCCTTTTCATTTTTGTAAGATGTGAATATTTTATTTGTGGTTACCATAGGCATTACATAAACATCCTACAGTTATAACAATATTTTTGAGGATAATAACAAGTTAACTTCAGTTATATACAAAAACTTTACGCTTTCATTTATCTCTCTGATATTAGATGTCATCTGTGTCATAGATTACACCTGCTTTTACTTGCATTAGCATATTTTAATAATTTTCTTTCTTAACTTTTACACTATAATTAAAAGTGATTTATTCAATCCACTACAATAATGCAACATTTTATATTTTTATGTATTTACTTGTAACAATGAATCTTATGCTTCCATATGTTATCATATTGTTGTTTAGCATCCTTCCATTTCAAGTTGAAAACTTCCTTTAATATTCCTTGTAATTCAGGACTAGCAGTGATGAACTACATCACTTTTCATTTGATTGAGAGTGTCTTTATGTTTTCTTCATTTTTAAAGGCAGTTTTACCAGGTGTAGTATTCGTGATTGGTGGTGTATATGCATATATATATATATTCCTTTTAGTACTTTGAATATATCATCCTACCCTTTGCTAGCATGCAAGACTTCTGCTGAGAATTTTATGGGATCTTTCTTGTATGTAGCCCCGAGGGTACTAGGTCATATTTGGTCATGTCAACTCAGAGAAAGTTGAGTTAGAAACCAGAGCTTCAGGTAGCATCCAGACGTTGGGATGCTAGATATGTAGTCCAATCCTTCACTCCTCAGGTAAAGGGTTGTTGTTGGGATTCCTTCCTTATTTTATGGCACTGAACTAGGCATAGTGATAACGGCAAAATGTGTTTCAGCTTTCACATTTGGATAATTTCACATTTATTAAGGGCACAGGATCCTCTCAATCAGTTTCTGCATTTTTCACAAAAGGAACTGATCTCTGTGTTACTGTTGAATCAGTGTCTTCATGGGGAAATAAGAATTCAGAATATATTATCTTTATACCCAAAATATATCCACTGCAAAATATATCCAAAGTATATCCACTCCCTTCAAACTCCTTCTAACATAGCAAACCTAGTTATATTAAAATTGTGATTACCTTAAGAACAAAAGATTTTTCCAAGTGATTAAATTTCTTATAGTTAAATTAAATAAATAAAATTTATGTTTGTTTACTGGTACTTTTATGCTTAATAGCAATCTAATTGGGATGCATAATTAAAGAGAAATATGCCAGATACAATGTAGGCAATCATTCCACTTCAAAAGAAATAGTAAGCTGAGTTGTTTATTTTTGTAAAACTTGATGGTGAAGCTTTCTATAGCTATGACTTTTATCACTGATTAGTTTTCCATCTTGTCAAAGCTATGGTTTTTCCAGTAGTCATGTATCGATGTGAGAGTTGGACTATGAAGAAAGCTAACACATGTAAACCCATGGCTGATTCATGTCAATGTATGGCAAAAACCACTACAATATTGTAATTAGCCCCCAACTAAAATAAATAAATTTATTAAAAAAAAAAAGAAAGCTGAGTGCCAAAGAATTGATGCTTTAGAACTGTGGTGTTGGAGAAGACTCTTGAGAGTCCCTTGGATAGCAAGGAGATCCAATCAGTCAATCCTAAAGGAAATCGGTCCTGAATATTCATTGGAAGGACTGATGCTGAAGCTGAAACTTCAATATTTTAGCCACCTGATGCGAAGAACTGACTCATTGGAAAAGATCCTGATGCTGGGAAAGATTGAAGGCGGGAGGAGAAGGGGACGGAAAAGGTTGAGATGGTTGGATGGCATCACGGCTCAATGGACATGAGTTTGAGTAAGCTCCGGGAGTTGGTGAATTACAGGGAAGCCTGATGTGCTGCAGTCCATGGAGTCTCAAAGAGTTGGACACGACTGAGTGACTGAACTGAACTGAGTTTTCTATGCATTCACCTGGAACTAGCACAGAGAAAACAGATGTAATCAATAAAGATATCTTTTGTGGTCTTCTCTAAAAGTTAGAGAAGATATTTGAGTCAGGTATTTTAAAAATTCCTACTATTAAACAATTTGTGTCATTTTTTGATTGAATAGAATCTTTCTTTCCTTTACTACTTTTAAAGATTATTCAATATTTTTTTTCAATTTTCAGCATGGGATCTATATTAAACCTACAAATGGAAGTTGTTTGTAACTTGTAATTCAAAGGGAATGTAAGATGAAAAGCATGTGATTGCAAAAAAACATATCGTATACACTTTGATGGGGAAGACAATGTAAATATCCAGTAAAGGTAAAAGTAGCATTATTTAAATCAACAATTCTCAATCATTTCTCCAACATACTATGGGTAACATTTAACACATTTTTCTCCTTTTATATACTTTGTTTTTCTTTAATTATATATGGCAAACATATCAAATAGAATACTGGACTAGGTGGTAAAAGGCCTGCTAGGTTCTAATCTCCTCTCTACCAGTTAATAGTTGTCTCTTTAATCATTCTGAATCTCTATGCCTTTATTACTAAAGAAGGTATAGAAATTGTTTCTGAGACTCAAATGGAATAGTATATTAAAATAACTGAAGAAAATAATATTTTCATATATGTGTGTGTATGTTAAGTTGCTTTAGTTGTGTCCAACTCTTTGCCACCCTATGGATAGTATCCCACCACGCTCCTCTGTCCATGGGATTCTCCAGGCAAGAATACTGGAGTGGTTGCCATGTCCTCCTCCACAGGATATTCCTGACCCAAGGATCAATCCCATGTTTCCTGCATCTCCTGCAGTGCAAGCAGATTCTTTACCACTGAGCCATCAGGGATTCCCATTTACATATATAGTAGTACTAAAATAAAATGTAAAGAAGTTTCTGGAGATAGAACCAACCTACTTAGGGAATCTTAACTTTTCATATTATGGAGTCTTCTATTTGAAATCAAAGATTCTGATAAGACAAATTCACTTACTTTCATTCATTTATCATTTATGCTTCATTTATCAAAGTGATAAGGAAGAGATGGTTGGATGGCATCACTGACTCAGTGGACATGAGTTTGAGTAAGCTCCAGGAGTTGGTGATGTACAGGGACACCTGGAGTGCTGGAGTCCATGGGGTCACACAGGGTTGGACACGACTGAGTGATTGAACTGAACGAAGGAAGAGATAAAAAACAATGTAGACAAAATCTCCACATGCCTGTGCATGACATATTGTAAGTAATCCAAGATATCTGTCAGATAAATGAACATAATTTCTATTAGAGATCATTCATTAATTCAACAAATAGTAATTGAACATTTATTTTGTTTCAGTATTGTGTCACGTGCTGGTAATACAAAGGTGACAAATGCAGACCTGATCTTTTACTCAATGGAGCTTACAGAGGTGATGATAAGACATTACTAAAATAATGATTTAAATAGATATAAAATTATAAGTGTGACAAATGTGAAACGAAGGGACATAGTGCAACAACAACCTAAAATAGGAGGATAAAATGTAACTGAGGGATTCAAAGAAGCCTTTTATAACAAATACTTGAACTGAGATTTGATAGATGAGTACCGATTTGGTAAAAAGAAGGAGATGCATTCCAGGCTATGGGAACAACATGTGAAATGGTGAAGGAGTCAAGCAGAACATGACAACATTATCCCTGAAACAAGACTGTAGCAGTGTAAGGTCTTTACACTAAAAACAATAGTGAATCATTAAAGAGTTTTAAGCAGAAAAAAATATGCTATTAAACCACAGTTTTGAAAATATGAATTAGATATAGTTTGAAGAATTGATTACAGAGTCCCTGGGTAGATGAGGACAGACTATTAGAAAATTATAAAAGTAGTCTCAGTAAGAAATGGAGAAGGCAATGGCACCCCACTCCAGTACTCTTGCCTGGAAAATCCCATGGACGGAGAAGCCTCGTAGGCTACAGTCCATGGGGTCGCTAAGAGTCGAACACGACTGAGCAACTTCACTTCCACTTTTCCCTTTCATGCACTGGAGAAGGAAATGGCAACCCACTCCAGTATTCTTGCCTGGAGAATCCCGGGGACGGGGGAGCCTGCTGGGCTGCTGTCTATGGGGTCACACAGAGTCGGACACGACTGAAGTGATGCAGCAGCAGCAGCAGTAAGAAATGATGCTAGCTTAGACCAATGAGTTTTTGGTGGAAAATAGAAATAGGTTTGAATATAGTTTGTAAGTAAATGCTTCAAGAGACAGGTATATAGACACTATGTGTAAACAGACAGTGGGTGAGAAGTTGTTATATAATACAGGGAACCCAGCCAGGCATTCTTTGATAATCTAGAGGTGTGGAATGGGGAGGGGGAGGGAGGCTCAAGAGAGAGAGGATAGACGTATAGTTATGGCTGATTTGCATTGTTGTACATCAGAAACCATCACAACATCATAAGACAATTTTCCTCCCATTAAAAATAAATTTTTAAAAAAGAAAAAAAGTTGGTAACAAATTTGCTGAGAGGTAAGAAAGAAGAAGATGGTAGAGACAGTCTGGTTTATGCAACTTAATGATGCCATTGTCATCTGTTGACACAAGGAAAACCGGATGAAAATCATATTTGAGGGCAAAAATATTATGAGCAATGTTTTGATTATGCTGAGTTTGAGCAGTGCTGTTGATGTTTTGATGGCTCAGACGGTAAAGAATCTGCCTTCAATTCAAGAGACCCAGGTTAGATCCCTGGGTCTGGAAGATCCCCTGGAGAAGGGAATGGCAACCCACTTTAGCATTCTTGCCTGGAGAATTCCATGGAAAGAAGAACCTGGTAGACTACCGTCCACGGGGTTGCAAAGAGTCAGACACGACTGAGAGATTGACATTTTTACTTTAACTTTTGATATTTAAGATGAGTCGAAAAATTGTAAGTAGAATGTAAATTTTTGGAAATCACATGACTAATCTATTTTAAAGGTATAAATTTGCCAGTCATATGCATAAAGACCATAAATATTAGAAATATTACCTAAGGAGTGTGTATAGGATGACAGAGTACCTGGCACTGAAGTTTGAAAAAGTTTAGCATCTAATGACTAGTTAGACAAGGATGATTCTGCTGTTGTTGTTCAGTTGCTAAGTCATGTCTGACTCTTTATGACCCCAAGGGCTGCAGGACGAGAGACTTTCCTGGCTTCCCATCATGACTCAGCTAAGAAGATGCTTCCCATCATGACTCAGCTAAGAAGATGAAAAAAAAATTAGAGCATTCAAACTAGATAAGCAGGGAAAGCATATTTTCTTGGAATCCAGTGAAAGACAGTGTTTTAAGAGGTAGGGCTTGATTAACAATACTGAATAATACTCAGAATCAAGTAAGGAGAGGCTAGGTCAATAAAAGTGGCAGTCACAGCAAACAGAACAATGGAAGAGGACAACATGAGGTAAGTATTAATACAAAAATAATTTCAGTCCCATGCTCAGTTTTATATATCTAATAGGAGATTAAGTGTTATGAGTTCATATAAGAGAAATTTATTTCTATCTGGAAGGAATTAGTTTAGGCATCATGGAAGAGTTAGCATTTGATTTAGGCTAAAAATGATAGGTAATTGAATATAAAGATGGTATAAAAATGACTTTGCAAAAAAAAAGTAATAAATGTCAAATAAACAATCTAGGGAACATATATTTCTGTGTGAGTAGAACACAGACAATGTTCAGAGTAGTCATGAGATTTACATTTAGAAGAGGATTGATTGAGGGCATAATGTGGATGACCTTGATTAACAGGCTACAGAGTTTAAATTTCATTTGGTAGTTTCTGCAGAACCATTTCAAGTTTTTGGAACACAGAGACACTGGGCTTAAAAGAAGAGAACCTAGAAGTAGAAAAAGCAGTTGGAGAGTATTTTCTGATTCATGGGAGATGAATGTAGGGTCTGAACCAGAATAGTGACAATGGAAATGGTGAGGAGAAAATTGATGCAGAGGGTCTGAAAAAGGAGAACAAAAAAATTTTAAGTATTAATATGATTATGCATATAGAAATAGCATTGAAAGAAATGATTATGACAAACATTGAAAAATCTTTCACTGTTAAGAAAGAGCCATGATTTTAAGGCCATTTGAGAATGTGTGTGGTCATGCTTATGCAAGTGTTAAAAGTTTTTTGTGTTTTTTTTTAAATTTCACTCCTGGTTCAGATTGTTAACCTGCCTTTCAATCAATTTTCCACTTGGGTTGATTCAGGCCTGAGGTGGCCATTTTTCCCTGACCTCATTACATTACTTTCTCATTTTCAAATCTTCCTCTGACCCTAACCTTTAATGAGAAAATCCCTCTGCCATATAGTCAGCATCAGCTACAATTGGTCACTGTCACATCTGTCATGACTCTGTTTTATTGCAATTCTGATGTTCATGGCTTTTCTTGTAAGAGAAAAATGTGGTCTGAGACTCCTATAAGTAAACTCTGAGGAAGATGAGATGAAAGACTGCAACTGTAAGGTAATTTTGTATTTTCAGTCAAAGAAACTGGGTTTATTTTAAGAAGTATAAGGGGAAAACAGGAAAATTTATTGATTCAGGAAATTTCAATAAATGTGATCCTTTCATAATTAGAGATGTGTCATTTGAAGTGAATTAAATGTTATCTTGTATAGCAATTAAAAACTTTTTCATAATTCTATATCACTCCTAAAACCTGACTGAATGTGAACACTGTTTATATAACTTATTAAAAAATTAAAAATAAATGCTGATGAAAACTCTAACTAGGTTATTTTTTTCTATATAGCTTTAAATAATCATCATTGCAGACAGATTCTTTACCTTCTGAGTCACCAGGGAAGCTCTCTGTCTCAGTCTGTCTGTCTGTCTGTCTGTCTGTCTATCTCTCTCTCTCTCTATATATATATATATCCAAGTAAAAATAGCCGCTGACTTGGTGCTATAAAAATATTGCATTAATCTATTCTTCAAAACATCTAACTACATGATAAGTTTATTTTGTAATTATAAAAGTATGTACAAAGCAAAATTTTGACCTTGATTAGTTGCCTAACTTGACCAACATATGAATATAAATCAATAAAGGTAAACATATATAATATACAGTGGACTATGTTGAACACGGAGAAGGCAATGGCACCCCACTCCAGTACTCTTGCCTGGAAAATCCCATGGACGGAGAGCCTGGTGGGCTACTGTCCATGGGGTCGCTAAGAGTCGGACACGACTGAGCGACTTTACTTGCACTTTTCCCTTTCATGCACTGGAGAAGGAAATAGCAACCCACTCCAGTATTCTTGCCTGGAGAATCCCAGGGACGGCGGAGCCTGGTGGGCTGTCGTCTATGGGGTCGCACAGAGTCGGACACGACTGAAGCGACTTAGCAGCAGCAGCAGCAGCAGCATGTTGAACAATAAGGAAGAAACAAAGAAGTCACTCTCATAAAGTGACTCTCATCAAGGATCTTACAGTCTAATTGTATGGCCATGTATACCTATAAATAGCATCAATACAAAGCAAAGTTATGTATTATACAAGTGGCACTGGTAAAAGGGATCGTGATCTAGGAAGGGAGATGATATGAGATTTGAAGTTGGCTTTAAAGGATGGAAAGGATTTATTGTTGCTGTTAATCAGCTGGCATTCTAGACATAGGGGACAGTTTGGACAAATTGTAGAAATGAGAGATTTCCATTTGTTTTCAGCAATGGCATGTTTTTCACTGTAGCTAAAACTAAATATTTTGAGAGGAAGTAGATTAAGAGTTAAGACTGAAAAATAGTTATTAATTATATTACTATTAAAGTTATCTAGAATTATCTTGGTAAAATTAAGCTGCATTATATCTCATATGACAATTAGAGAATCATGGTGGATAATGACTAGGCCTTGCTCCAGACTGATGATGAAATAAAATATATATATATAATAGAAAAGCTTATAACTGAACACAGCAAGGCATTTTCTTTTGTCTTGTTGGCATAATCCTTTAAGGCTACTATAATCTCCATGCTCTGTGCATGCATACTCCATTGTTTTCAACTTTTTGCAACCCAATGGACTGTAGTCCACTAAGCTCGGATAGTCCCAAAACTCCTGCATGCTTCTGGGAAGAACTTAGGAGGCACTAGGGAACTGCTTCATTCGTTTTTATTTTTATTTCAAATACCTTTTTTTCAATACTTGTTGGCTGGTTTGGTGGTGAACTGCAGTAAAACTAACAAATCTAAAGCAAAGTAGCTTTAGATTACTTAGCTCAAGAATTAGCCATTATTATGGGCTTAGGTGAGCAAATAACATCAAAGAAGAAATCAGCTTATTCGAAACAGCTTCTACAGGAGATAATTTCAGCATAGAAACACACTTCAAATGAAGTAAATTTACTAACAAAAACAGTAGCAGTATTAAAAGATGCCCACAAATTAATTGATGTTGCTCCCCCTGAGACTTGGAGTTTAAGCTCATGCCTCTTAAACTCTTATATGTTGTTGTTGTTCAGTCGCTCAGCTATGTCCGACTCTTTGCAATCCCATGGACTGCCACACATCAGGCTTCCCTGTAATTCACCATTTCCTGGAATTGGCTCAAACTCTTACCCATTGAGTCGGATATGCCACCCAATCATTTCATCCTCTGTCATCTCCTTCTCCTCTTGCCTTCAATCATTCCCAGCATCAGGACATTTTCCAATGATTCTGCTCTTCCCATCAGGTGGCAAATGTATTGGAGTTTCAACATCACTCCTTCCTGTGAATATTCAGAGTTGATTTCCTTTAGAATGGACTGGTTTGGTCTCCTTGCTGTCCAAGGGACTGTCAAGAGTCTTCTCCAGCACCACAGTTCAAAGAATCAATTCTTCAGTGCTCAGCCTTCTTTATGGTTCAACTCTCACATCCTTAGATGACTACTGGAAAAAATCATAGCTTTGACTATATGGACCTTTGTTGGGAAAGTAATGTTTCTGCTTCTTAATATGCTAAGTCTGTCATAGCTTTCCTTCCAAGGAAAGCAAATTTTAATTTTGTGGCTGTAGTCAACATCCATAATGATTTTGGAGCCCAGGATAATAAAGCATGTCACTGTTTCACTGTTCCCCCATCTATTTGCCATGAAGTGATGGGACTGGATGCCATGATCTGTATTTTCTGAATGTTGAGTTGTAAGCCAGCTTTTTCACTCTCCTCTTTCATTTTCATGAAGAGGCTCTTTAGTTCCTCTTTGCTTTCTGCCATAAGGGTGGTGTCATCTGCATATCTGAGGTTATTGACATTTCTCCTGGCAATCTTGATCCTAGCTTGTGCTTAGTCCAGCCTGGTATTTCCCATGATGTACTCTGTATATAAATTAAATAAGCAGACTGACAGTATACTGCTTTGACATACTCATTTCCCAATTTGGAACCAGTCTGTGGTTCCATGTCGGTTCTAACTGTTGCTTTTTGACCCGCATACAGGTTTCTCAGGAGGCAAGTAGGGTGGTCTGGTATTCCCATCTCTTGATGAATTTTCCACAGTTTGTCATGATCCACACAGTCAAAGATGTTAGGCATAGTCAATGAAGCAGATGTAGATGTTTTTTTCTGGAATTTCCTTGCTTTTGCTACAATCCAACGGATTTTGGCAATTTAGTCTCTGGTTCCTCTGCCTTTTCTAAATCCAGCATATATACCTGGAAGTTCTCAGTTTACATACTGTTGAAGTCTAGCTTGAAGGATTTTGAGCATTACCTTGGTAGCATGTTATCTTATCTGATAGTATTTGAAATAGCTCAACTGGAATTCCATCACCTCCATTTGTTTGTTCATAGCCTTCCTAAGGCTCACTTTACTTCTCATTCCAGGATGTCTGGCTCTAGTTTCATACCATTTTTGTCCTTTACTGTGCTTTTGACTCTGTGGGTCAAAAAAATCTGTGGAAAACTTGTCAAGAGATGATAATGCCAGACCACCTTACCTGCCTCCTGAGAAACATGTATGTGGGTCAAAAAGCAACAGCTAGAACCGACATGGAACCACAGACTGGTTCCAAATTGGGAAAGGAGTGCCTCAAGGCTGTATATTGACACCTTGCTTATTTAACTTATATGCAGAGTACATCATGCAAAAAGCCAGGGACTAAGCACAAGCTGGAATCAAGATTGCCAGGAGAAATATCAATAACCTCAGATATGCAGATGATAACACCCTTATGGTAGAAAGCAAAGAGGAACTAAAGAGCCTCTTGATGAAAATGAAAGAGGAGAGTGAAAAAAATGGCTTACAACTCAACATTTAGAAAACAAAGATCATGGCATCCAGCCCCATCACTTCATGTCAAGTAGATAGGGAAACAATGGAAATAGTGACAGACTTCATTTCCTTTGGCGCCCAAATCACTACAGATGGTGACTGGAGTCATGGAATCAAAAAACGCTTGCTCCTTGGAAGAAAAACTATGACCAACCTAGACAGCATTTTAAAAAACAGAGACATTACCTTGCCAACAAAGGTCCATCTAGTCAAAGTTATAATTTTTCGAGTAGTCATGTATGGATGTGAGAGTTGGACCATAAAGAAGGCTGAACACTGAAGAAATGATGCTTTTGAACTATGGTATTGGAGAAGACCCTTAAGAGTCCTTTGGACTGAAAGGAGATCAAACCAGTCAATCCTAAAGGAAATCAATCCTGACTGTTCACTGGAAGGAGTGATGCTGAAGCTGAAGCTCTAATATTTGGCCTCTTGAGGGGAAGAAGTGACTCATTGGCAAAGACCCTAATGCTGGGAAAGATTAAAGGCAGAAGGAGAAGTGTAAGAAAGAAGATGAGATGGTTGGATGGTGACACTGATTCAACTGACATGAATTTCAGTCCATCAGGACAGGGAAACCTGCTGTGCTACAAGTCCATGGGGTTGCAAAGGGTCGGACATGAGTGAATGACTAAACTGAACTGAACTGAACTTGCTAGCATGTGAAATGAGTGCAATTGTGTGGTATTTTGAACATTCTTTGGCATTGGCCTTCTTTGGGACTGGAATGAAAACTGACTTTTTCCAGTCCTGTGGCCACTGTTGACTTTTCCAAATTTGCTGACACATTGAGGGCAGCACTTTCACAGCATCAGCATCATCTTTTAGGATTTGAAATAGCTCAGCTGGAATTCCATCACCTCTACCAGCTTGGCTTGTAGTCATGCTTCCCAAAGCCCACTTGACTTCACATTCCAGGATGTCTGGCTCTAGGTGAGTGATCACACCATCGTGATTATCTGGGTCATGAAGATCGTTTTTTGTGTGTAGTTCTTCTGTGTATTCTTGCCACATCTTCTTATTATCTTCTGCTTGTGTTAGGTCCATACTTTTTCTGTCCTTTATTGTGCCCTTCTTTGCATGAAGTAATCCCTTGTTATCTCTAGATTTCTTGAAGAGATTTCTAGTCTTTCCCATTCTATTGTTTTCCTCTATTTCTTTTCATTGTTCACTTAGAAAGGCTTTCTTTTTTCTCTTTGTTATTCTTTGGGAGCCTGCATTCAGATGAGTATATATTTCTTTTTCTCCTTTTCCTTAAACTTCTCTTCTTTTCTCAACACTTTGTAAGGCCTCTTCAGATAACCATTTCTCCTTATTGCATTTCTTTTTCTTGGGGATGGTTTTGATCAATGCATCCTGTACAACGTTAAAAACCTCCATCCATAGTTCTTCATGCACTCTGTCTATCAGATCTAATCCCTTGAATCTGTTTGTCACCTCCTCTGTAAGGGATTTGATTTAGGTCATATCTGAATGGCCTAGTGGTTTTCCCTACTTTCTTCAATTTAAGCTCACCTTATAAACTCATTAAACCTTTAGAATGAAGTTTAAATGATCATCGTTGGCTTCTGAGGCTAGGTCATGCAAGATGATTCAGCTTCTTTCTTACTAGAACATTAATATTTGCAGTTTTTAGCCATCATTCAAATCTGCCAACTTTATTATCTCCATGTTCTGAAGAATCACAAACTATTTGGAAAGGCTATGTGTGGGTGCTGTAGTCAATATCACTAGTCAATGTCCAAGGCGATAATATTAACTGCTAGCCATGTGAATAAATTATCTTGGACATGCTACAAAATGGGACTTTCAGATGACTATAGCCTCACGTTGATATTGACCTCAACTGCAGGATAAATTCCACTTGAGAATTGCCTAGTCAAGCCTTTACCAAATTTCCAATTCACAAATAATGAACAATATAATATGGTTAGTGCAAGTTGCTTAAGTTTCTCAATAAAATTTTATGCAGCAATAATAACCAGAACTCAAGATATGGAATCAGTTGATACGAGGCATATTTTTCTGTTTTTTTCATGCCACTCTGTGAAGCCATGTGAGAAGAACAAGTAGAACATAAGGGAAATTGTCTAAGGGAAGTCTCAAGCTGGCAGAGGAATGACAGGGAGATCACCTTCCCCTTGCTAATACATCAAAAATTCATTTGCATGTGCAACAGCTCCTAAAGAACACTTTCTGAACACTGGCAGAAGATTCCAGACCTCCCAAAACGCAAGCCAATCTCTTCAGAATGAAGTAGGACAAAAGATAAAGATAAAAAAAAAATGGACAGAGGATTTTGGGACAGGGACCTACACCCTGAGGAGGGACTCATGAAGGACAAAAAGTTTCCGCACATTCAGAAACTCCCTCACAGGCAGGGTCAGGGGGAAACTTTGGAAACTCGGAGGGGAATGCAGCAACAGGTGCTTGGAGAGCAAAATGGCGAGAACTCACCTTAGAGATCATTGCTGAATAGCACTTTCCAGCCAAGAAGTGGCTTACATGCCTGCAGCAGTGAGCAGGGGCTAGCTGCTCAGACAGACTTTGGGAGTCTCCCCAGGGATAGACCCGGGTTAGCTACTGTGAAGATACTTTGAATGGGCTTGTATGACATAGCTGAGGGAGTCCAGGGGAAAGTCTGTGCCCACCAGAGAGGCAAAAGATAATTGTCATGGGAATGCTCTAACTCCATGGGTTCACAAAATGCAGGACCCCGCCTTCACAAATGACATAGGTGATATGAGCCGGCTACAGTCTGCAACTCCAGAAGTAGAAAAACTGGCATGCGTACCAAAGGAGGAGGACAGGAGACCTCTACGATCTTGACCCTGGGGTTGCAGCAACAACCAAGCTGTGAGCTGGGACAGGTCACTGCCTACACCTTCCTGGGGAGCAGCCTTGCTCTGCCAAGGGATCCAAAACCTGGGGCAAACTCCCCTGAGGAAGTGCATGACCCACCTCAGACTGTGGTGACTTCCCACAGGTCTCAGCTGCACCAGGTGCTCCCCACACACCCCAACTGTGCCTGCCATACCGTTCCTTCTCCCCAGCCCAACTGTGCAAGTGATCCTTAATAAACTGTTACTTTCACCCTCCTCATGTCTGGACAGAGAACGTACTCCAGAGTCCAAAGGGTAGGCTACAAGTAGAGGTAGGGTAAAAACTAAAGCAGAGCACCAGGAGCTGTGTGAGCAAAGGAGAGAAGGGGAAATCACTCTTGTAGCTGCAGATATGGTTGATTAAATCACCACAATTACCCTGATACTGTGGACTTTAGAGGCAATTTGGACATTGTAAGCAAGTACAAGCTGAAGCAAGATGAGATCTGAGTCTGAGCTGACCACTCACTGTTCAAAAGAGGTCCAGAGACCTTCCTAGGTTCTGAGTGGGCAGATTGACTAGAGCAGACTGTGTGTAGAGGTCAATGGAGGAATCATAAGGATATTATTCTTACTAGCACTCTATATATTTTTCATTTTTTTTCTTTTTGATATTGTCCTAAATTTGATTTTTCTTCGTTCTTATTTTTTTTAATTTTTTCTAACCTAACTTTTTCTTTCCTAAAAACGTCTTATTTATAAATAAATTCATTTTATTAGCTTTTATTTTCCTATTTTTACAGTACTCACTAGTTATATTGCATTTTCCCCCAAGTTTTTTGGTTTTTTTTTTTTGTATTTTTGCTAGTCTAGTTTTAAGCATTCATTTTCACTTATGGGTTTGCCTGTTGGCTTGATGTCTCTCTTTGACTCCTGTTTTTATCTTTTTCTTTTCCTTTTCTCTTTTTTCTCTTTGTAAATTTGTGAGTTTTTTGTTGTTGTTGTTATTGTTGTTTGTTTGTTTGTTTTTGTTTTTTGAGTGTTCTGGACTGTTGAGTGCTGCTTTCACCATTAGTCTGGAGGTTTTTCTTTTGTGCTGTGTGGCCTGTGAAGTCTTGATGCTACAGTGATGTGTTGGGACTAGACCCTAGAGGTGGGACACTCAAGTCCAGGACTTTGGACCACCAGAGAACTCCTGACTCCATGGATTATTAATCAATGAGAGCTTTCCCAAAGGCTTCCATCTCAACACTAAGATCAAATCCCATGCAAAAGCCAGCAAGCAGTGGTGCTAGATGTCTCATGCCAAACCTTCAACAAAATAAGAACTCATCTTGGCCCATTAACTGACAGGTTGCCCAAAGCCATACCAAGCCAATAAACATCCCAAAACATGCTACTGGACAATAGGCACTTCTCTTCAGAGAGGCAAGATCCAGCTCCATCCACCAGAACAAAGACACGAGTCCCCCCAATCATGAAACCTTCACGAGGCACTGGTCCAAATCCACCCACACAGGGCAGACTTCACAATTAAGAGGAGCTATGAGCTTCCAGCCTGCAGAAAGGAGACCCACACAGTAAATTAAACAAAAATAAAGAGACAAAGAATCATAATAGAGTTGAAGGGATATCGTAAAAAACCACAAGACCAAACAAATGAAGAAGAAATAACAGTTTACCTGAAAAAGAATTCAGAGAAATGAAAGCAAAATTCAAAATCTTGGAAATAAAATGGAGGCACAGATAAATAGACTGGAGGCACAGATCGAGAAGATACAAGGAATGTTTAACAAGGACCTAGAAGAAATAAAGAATAAACAATCAACCATGAAAAAGACAATAACTGAGATTAAAAATACAATAGAGGGAACCAATAGCAGTATAACTGGGGCAGAAGAACATATAAGTGAGCTGGAAGATAGAATGGTGGAAATAATGGAGACAGAGAAGATTAATGAAAAAATAATAAAAAGAAATGAGGACCTTCTCAGAGACCTCTGGGACAAAATTAAGCACATCAACATTCAAATTTCAGGGGTCCCAGAAGAAGAAGAAAAAAAGAAAGGATATGAGAGAACATTTGAGGATATTATAGTTGAACACTTCCCTAACACGGAAAATAAATAGCCAATAGCCACCCAAATCCAAGAAGACTGGAGAGTCTCACACAGGATAAACCCAAGGAGAATAATGCCACAAAACATATTAATCAAACTAATGAAAAGTAAACACAAGGGACAAATATTAAAAACAGCAAGGGAAAAGCAACAAATAGCATAAAAGGGGATCCCCATAAGGCAAAGAATTTGTCTTTTGACAGAAACTCTAGCAGGCCAGAAGAGAGTGGCAGAATATACTTAAAGTGACGAGGAAACAAAACAAAACAAAACTACAACCAAGATTACTCTGTCAAGCAAGGATCTTATTCAGATTTGATGGAGAAATAAGAGGCTTTACAGACAAACTCAATTTTAGAGAGTTCAGCACCACCAAATCAGCTTCACAACAAATGCTAAAGGAACTTTTGCCAATCGCAAACACAGCAAAAAGAAAAAGCTTTCAAAAACAAACTCAAAACAGTAAAGTAAATGGTAATGGTATTATACATATCAGTAATCACCTTAAATGTAAATGGATTAAATAATTCATCCAAAAGACACAGATTGGCTGAATGGATACAAAACAAGATCCCTATATATGCTATCTATAAGGCACCCATCTCAGACCTAGAGAAACATACAGACTGAAAGTGCTGGAAAAAAAATATTCCTTGCAAATGAAAATCAAAATAAATCTAGAGCAGCAGTACTCATATCAGATAAAATACACTTTAAAGTAGGCACAATAAAAAATAAAAGAGACAAGGAAGGACACTACATAATGATCAAGGGGTCAATCCAAGAAAATGTTATAACAATGATAAATATTTGTGCACCCAACATAGGAGCACCTCAATATATAAGACAAATACTAACAACTATTAAAGGGGAAACTGACATGAACACAGTAAATGTGGGGGAATTTGACATCCCATTCATACCAATGGACATATCCTCTAGACAGAAGATTAATAATGGAACACAAACTTTAAACAATACATTGGACCCATTGGACATTTCATCCAGAAACAGTAGATTTCACTTTTTTTCTCAAGTACACATGGAACATTCTCCGGGAGAGATCACATCTTGGGTCATAAATCAAGCTTTGGTAAATTTAAAAATTTGAAATAATTTCAACTGTCTTTTCTGACAAAAATCCTGGAAGTTTATATATAAACAGGAAAAATTATATTAAAAAAATACAAACACACGGAGGCTAAACAACACACTTATGAGTAACCAAGAGGTCACTTAAGAAATTAAAGAGGAAATCAAAAAATTCCAAGAAGCAAAGGGCAATGAAAACACAACTGAAAACTTATGGATGCAGGAAAACAATGCTAAGAGTTAAGTGTGTAGCAATAGAAGCCTACATCACAAAACATGAGAAACAACAAATAAATAACCTAACCCTACACATAAAAGAACTAGAAAGCAAAGAACAACAGAAACAAACAAACAAAAAATCAAAATTAGTTGAAGAAAAAGATCATAGAGATCAGAAGAGAAATAAATGAAAAAGAAACGAAGAAGACAATAGCAAGGATCAATAAAACTAACTCCCCCCCCACTCTGAGAAGACAAAAAAAGAAAGACAAACCGTTAGCCAGACTCATCAAGACAAAAAAGGAGAAGACTCAAATGAATAAAATTAGAAATGAAAATGGAAAAGTTACAAAAGACAATGCAGAAATGTAAAGGATCATAAAAAACAACTGAAGTCAACTGTATGTCACTAAAATGGGCAACATTTAAGAAGTGGAAAAATTATTAGAAAAGTATAACCT
Organism: Giraffa tippelskirchi; assembly: GCF_054371585.1. Taxonomy (NCBI): domain Eukaryota; kingdom Metazoa; phylum Chordata; class Mammalia; order Artiodactyla; family Giraffidae; genus Giraffa; species Giraffa tippelskirchi. Next base: position 70,757,712 of record NC_137289.1, read on the forward strand.
GAACCAGGCAGAAGAATAACCATAACATGGATCATCTGTGTGGTTCTCACTCCATTTAATGTCATTCGCTGTCACCGATCAGCTGCTCCACTCTCTGACAGCCTCAGATGCCTCCCCTCTGTCCCAACCAATTTCCCTAATATGAGGATCTCACTCCTGATTCAGCTTTCCCACCCCCTGGGTACAGATCCAATCCCATTCATTCTTCTCCTCTTTTTCCCCTTCCTTCCTTCATCCTGTCGAGTTTTTCATGGATCTATATATTTTTAGTGGCCAGGGATGCCTGCCAGCTCTTAGCTGGTGCTCTGTGAGCTCTTCTGCATCTAAAGATGTATTCCTGATGCATCCATGTTGAGAGATGTACCCCACATCCACCTACTTCTCTGGCATCTTGACTCTTTACCCAAAAATATTAAACTTGAATCTAGTTAAGTCTTTAGGCCTAACTAAAGAAATACTGGGGAAATACTGGGGAAATACTGGGAAATACTGGGGATAAAGGAACAAATTAAACAATACCACAAATACTAATAATTAAGCATGTTGTATTACTCTGGGTTTATTCAGAAGATAGAAACCATGTAGTGAATTAAGGAGGGAAACTTTATTTTTTTTTTATAAATTTATTTATTTTAGTTGGGGGCTAATTACTTTACAATATTGTAATAGTTTTTGCCATACATTGACATGAATCAGCCATGGGTTTACATGTGTTCCCCTTCCTGGACCCCCCACCCACCTCCCTCCCCATCCCCTCCCTCTGGGTCATCCCATTGCCCCGGCCCTGAGCCCTTGTCTCATGCATCGAACATGGAATGGTGTTCTGTTTCACATATGATAATATACATGTTTCAATGCCATTCTCCCAGAACGTCCCACCCTCACCTTCTCCCTCAGAGTCCATAAAATTGTTCTATGCATCTGTGTCTCTTATTCTGTCTTGCATATAGGGTTATCGTTACCATCTTTCAAATTCCATATATATGCATTAGTATACTGTATTGTTGTTTTTCTTTCTGGCTTACTTCACTCTGTATAATGGGCTCCAGTTTCATCCATCTCAGTAGAACCGATTCAAATGTATTTTTTTTAATGGCTGAGTAATATATTATTTTCATAAAATTTCATAATATTACTCAGCCATATTACTCAGGAGGGAAACTTTAATATAAAGTATTCATCTATTTTATGAAAATAATTCTAAAGATGGAAAGAGAACTATAGATGTTACCCTAGTTCAGATGAAAAGTATCCAACAAAAGGCAACCTTGGATGGGGGATTGCCCCCCCCAAGGCTGGCATTAAGACCTTGTTGGAGAAGGTATAGTTGCAATCCACTAATGGTGAAGTTCTTCGGGTTACCTGGGGAAATTTAGTCCACTGTCACTGTGCAAGAATTAAACAGCCATCAGGATGTAGGGGAATGGAGGTCAGTGGGTTGAATCGCAGAGGGAGTGAGAGTGTGAGACCTACAATGTGCAATGTCTTTATAGGGAGGGCAGTGGCAAAATGTGGCAGGACTCTGGACTTGCTGAGGGACTGTATACTCGGAGTGTGCAGCTGGAACAAGATACTACCAGATGTTTTCACATATATACTTTTGACCAACCATGCAACAAGAGCAACAAAGAAAGTAAAATGCAGAATAACTGAAAAGAGAGATGACACCTTCCTCCTTCAATGTCTTCCAGCACTGTTTATTGACAAAGTTTAACATCTGTTTACTATAAAAGAGAAATGATAAGTGTCCAGTCCCTTATCTCATAGCAGATACTAAATTTGATTTTGGATCTGAGAGTAAATAAATCAATAACAAGCATGTCCCAGTGGCTCAGTGGAAAACAATCTGCTTGTGATGCAGGAGCTGCAGGAGACTCTGGTTTGATCCTTGGTTGAGAAGATCCCCTGGAGGAGGGCATGGAACCCCACTCCAGTATTCTTTTGGAGAATACTCCCACGGACAGAGGAACCTGATGGGCTCCACAGGGTTGCAAAGAGCCGGGTGCCACTAAAGTGACTGAGCATGCACACAGACAAATGAAGAATGAGGGACATTCTATAATACAATTGGCCTAATCTTTACAACATGTCACTGTAATGAGTAATAATAATAACAAGAAAAGGAAGCAGAAGCAAGATGGGAGTACTATTCTAAATTAAAAATACAATAAAATTACATAGCAACCAAATTCATTTATTAAACTACATTAGATTCTGATTTAAAAACCACAATCTAAAAAGACGTTTTAAGAACATTTGGGGAAATTTGAGTGAAGCCTAGGTATTAGAATTAATTAATTAACCAATATTGTACATAGTAAATAATGCCATAAAATTGCTAATTTCTTTGTGTGTGATAATAGTGTGGGGAGTTAGGAAAATGTCCTTGTTCTTAGGTGAATGGTAACTTATTTAGGGTTGAAGTATCATGAGGATTTTAGCTTACTTTCAAATGATTCAGCAAAATATGTGTGCTATATGCATAGATAAAGCAAATATTAGCAATTATGGAATGTAGGTGATTGATAAATGTGCTTTTTATACTATTTAAATTTGTCTGTGTGTTTGAAACTTTTTGGAATATAAAGTTGGAAATATGGATTATGACATAGTATATTTAAATGGAGTGTTTTTTGAAACTGGCATTTTGGAGAGCTGACTCCCTCACATTATTCCCCCCTTCTCTAGGAAAAACCCTCAAATATACTTGGTGGGATTCCACCAAAGCTGAAAATTTTGAATTTAGAGATACAGAGAATGGAGATCACCCCAATGAGTTATACTATTAGCAGAACCTTCTGTCTTCCCAATAAGTTCAGGAATCCTTGCTGCTGAGTCTACAGACCTACCCTGATTCTTGAACTTTAAAAGTCTTGATTGGTTATTTTTACCCTGGACTCCCTGAAATGTCTCCCCAAATCCTTTCATTAAATCTCTTTTTATGTTTGCTAGGCTAGGAAAAGTCCATTTCTATTACTTGCCATCACACGAGCAAAAACAAGAAAACAAACAAACAAAAACAAAACTGTCTAAGTAACATGCAATAATTTTATAAATAAAGATAAAATTTCCAGATTACTAAAAATAGATACATATGGCTAGAGAACATATTTATGGTTTCCATAAAAGGAAATATATATATATATATTTCTCTTTAGCTCTAAGAAATTGAGTTCCCCTGAAGTTCTCAGTAATTAGTGCTGGCCAGTAAATTATAACACTTGTAAACAAACCACAGGTCTCATTTAAGCTTAAAAAAGAAGAAACAGAATCTTTGTACCCCCAAAAAATCCTATCCTTCATATAAGATATAAAAACTCCTAATTTGTGCACTTGCTGATTATTTTTCTGCTACAGACATCAGCTTCAGTTTGATCTTTAGAGATAGCATATGTCTTTATTTACCTTTTGATGTCCTGCCATCTGTGAGTATAGATGTGATTGAAAAGACCAACAGTCCTTTGCACACTCTATACATACAGAGAAATTTCTTCAGAATCATGTCTGCAATTATTTAAAGAGCTACTTTTGCTTTTGCCTCTATCTTTGAAATTACTTCTTGGTCTGAAATCTTTACCAATAAAAGATACTCAATTCTCAGCTATTACTCAGCCATTAAAAAAAATACATTTGAATCGGTTCTACTGAGATGGATGAAACTGGAGCCCATTATACAGAGTGAAGTAAGCCAGAAAGAAAAACAACAATACAGTATACTAATGCATATATATGGAATTTGAAAGACGGTAACGATAACCCTATATGCGAGACAGTATAAGAGACACAGATGCATGGAACAATTTTATGGACTCTGAGGGAGAAGGTGAGGGTGGGACGTTCTGGGAGAATAGCATTGAAACATGTATATTATCGTATGTGAAACAGAACACCATTCCATGTTCGATGCATGAGACAAGGGCTCAGGGCCGGGGCAACGGGATGACCCAGAGGGAGGGGATGGGGAGGGAGGTGGGTGGGGGGTCCAGGAAGGGGAACACATGTAAACCCATGGCTGATTCATGTCAATGTATGGCAAAAACTATTACAATATTGTAAAGTAATTAGCCCCCAACTAAAATAAATAAATTTATTAAAAAAAAAAAAAAAGATACTCAATTCTTTAAAGTTACACTCCAGACTGATGATTCAGTGATTTATTTATTTCTCAACTGTATACTGTTGTACTTTATTGTTTGTTTGTTTGTTTTAACAGTTGACCAGTGGAATTAAAAAAAAAATATATATATATATATAGGGCAAGAAAGAAACCTTTGAAAACCTTTGGAGAGACAGAGACCTAGGTTCAAGTCTCAATTTTGTTGTTTACTATCCGTGTGACCTTGGAAAATTCACTCCTACTCTTCCTCTATTTCCTTCTGTGTACAATGAGGAGAATAATTCATCTCAAGGTTACATGGTTGCCATGAAGTTTAGTACGATGTATGTAAAGCATCTGATCCAGAGGTTATATGTATATTGTTAAATATATACCTCCATTTATATCATTATCTTTCAGCTTATTATCTAACTCCTATATTTCCAAGGGTCATAACACATTAACAATGGTTCAAAACAGCTGTTATTTAGATTGGGCATACTTTCCTTCTTAGAAAATATATCATGATGTTGGCAACTACATAGTTTGAAAAAGCATTTCAGTGATTCCTCCCCTTTCCACTCCCAGCAACTTTGGAAGATATGGATAATAATATCTTTCATTTAGATAATATTTATGTATAAGGAACTCTTAAATATTTTATATATCCAAACTCATTTAATTCTCATAACAACTCTATGAAGTAGGTGTACTTTGATTATTTTTCTGTTATGTATGAGGAATGCAAGGCTCCTAGTAAAAGACAGAGTCAGGATTTGAACCCAGGTAGCCTGCATTCAGAATTCATAATGCAAATCCCTTTACTAATCTAAGAAATATTTTGCTACAAATTCAATAACATTTGTAGTGGGACATTATAGGTCAATTTTTCTTCCTGTACATATCTATGAGGAAATAATCAATAAGCTCCTGAAAATACAACTTTATAATAGAAATCTGGTCTCAATTATAACATTACCTTGGGCTTGCAGCAGAGTAATGTATTACTACTAAAATCCACTACCATTATGCTTTCCACTTCTTTAGTTTCCTACTTAGGTTTAGAGAGACGTAGGTTAGAATTAATAGTCCTCCTCCTCCATCCACTGAATTATGAGCAGATTGTTTCATTGCTTATAACTTCAACATTTGCATGCTTCTCTTGGACTTTCTATAAGTTTGTAAATACTTACACAGGGAAGAAGTTTAGATAAAAAGACAACGAAGAAAAGCTTGAGCAATAATGTTTTCCTGGTAACAGGGATTGTTGGAGTTGCTTCAACATTTGAAGCAGAGTAAAAGTAAAAAGTGTTCTACCCCTATTCTTGGAAAAAGACCTTCATATCAGAATTTGTCTTCAGTGTTTTGTGGTAAAGAAACCAACAATCATAAAATGTATCTGTTCCCTCAGGGAGTGCAGAGAGGCTTTGGGGGCCAGATTAGGTAGGGAGCTGCTGGACAGAGATTGTTCATCATTTTTCAAAAAGACATTTTGCTTTCAGCCTAAGAAGTGTTAATGAAGCATTCACACTTTCATCAAGTGAAAAAGCAATAGAAAACAGCACTGTCAATCTCTTTTCAGAAATGCTCAGGAATAACACATGGACTGCTCCTATGCAATCTTCACACAGCTGTAGTATTAAAAGATAAAAGATGAAAGTGGACTCTCAAAATAGGAAATAAAGGAAAAAAATACAAGAGAAAGAAACACGCAATCACTGTTTTGAAAAATTTGCTTCTGGTGCCTTAATGAACAATACAACATGAAAGCAGAACTTTTGGAAGATGGCTCCTTTGACAAAGGCATTTTCTAGCATCCTTGTATAAAATAAATTCCTTACCACAAAGAAAACAATTAGAGATCAGACTTTCACTCCTTTATAAACTGTTGTTATAGAATTGTATGAACAACAAAATCTGTTTTATCAGGCAACTTTCAATAATTCATATCACTAATATAAAAGATTATATCACTGCATATGCCCCTTCTCTGCATTCATTACAGGTAATGAATATTGTCTGTAAATTATTTATGCAAACTGTTACCAGTCTTTAAGAGGCAGGAGAAATGGTGCAAGCTGTTAGCTATTAGCTTTCCTTGAAAAAGGCCATTTTAAATCTTCATCCTCAGGCATTTTTTTTTGAAATAAGATGTGTGTTAGTCACTCAGTGTGGAGAAGGAAATGGCAGCCCACTCCAGTATTCTTGCCTAGAGAATCCCGTGAACAAATAAGCCTGGTCGGCTGCTGTCTGTAGGGTCGCACAGAGTCAGACACAACTGAAGCGACTTAGCATGTATGCATGCATTGGAGAAGGAAATGGCAACCCACTCCAGTATTCTTGCCTGGAGAATACCAGGGACGTAGGAGCCTGGTGGGCTGCCGTCTATGGGGTCGCACAGAGTCAGACACGACTGAAGCGACTTAGCAGCAGCAGTAGCTCAGTTGTGTCCAGCTCTTTGCATCCCCATGGACTATAACCCACCAGGTTTCTCTTTCCATGGGATTCTCCAGGGAAGAATACTGGAGTGGGTTACCATTTCCTTCTCCAAGAAATAGGATATTCAGGACTTCTTCAGGAAAAGAAGGACAAGCCCTCTGAAAAACTGTGAAGTTTATCCTTAATTGCTGTCTACTTCTCTGTTTAACCTTTCCTTATTCATTTAGTGGAAAGTTTTCCAGGACCTTTATTTTTGTTGTTAAATGCAATCTTAAGATAGGAGAAGAAAGCAAATGGGTCCCTCTACCTTAGAAGATAATATGCAGCCTCATGTATTCAGATTTACTGCCTCATATTTCTTACCCAAAAGAATGTTCCTGATGTTCATGCAGAGCACTTGGATGAGAGAAGAGTGCTAGACACGTAATCCAGAGTTTAAGGAGTATAGATCTGTATTCCTATCTCTGAAGAGGCTGCTTTAGTGCTGAGTAAAATGTTTTCAATGTTAAACAACCTAGTGGCCATCTCATCCTCCTACTCTCTTGTCAGCAAGGGCCATATTATTATTATTATTATTATTTTCTGAAAGATATATACTACTTATGCCCTGAAAAGGAAAAAAGAGGGTTTGGAAAACATAGAGGCAAAAGTTGAAATTACACTGCCATATAGTCTTAGTTGGTATTCTCAGGTGGTTCAGGAGTAAGGGCTCTACCTGCCAAAGCAGGAGACACAGGAGAAGTGGGTTTGATCTCTGGGTCAGGAAGATCCGCTGGAGGAAGAGAAGGCAAACAGCTCCAGTATTCTACAATGGAGAATTCCACAGTCCGAGAAACCTGGTAGGCTACAGGCTTTGGGGTTGCAAAGAGGCATAAAAGACTGAACGACTAAACACACATGTACATGTGTAGTCGTAGTAACAATTCTTTTTAAGTATTCTACAATGTTGCTGATACTCAGACTCCAATGAAGAAGTAATTGTAAATAATGCATTGGTTTCACATTAAACTAATTTGATGGACATCTCACAAACCTGTCTGCATTCAGTTCAGTTCAGTTGCTCAGTCATGTCTGACTCTTTGCAACCCCATGGACTGTAGTATGCCAGGCCTCCCTGTCCATCATCAACTCCTGGAGTTTACTCAAATTCATGTCCATTGAGTCAGTGGTGCCATCCAACCATCTCATCCTCTGTTGTCTCCCTCTCTTCCTGCCTTCAGTCTTTCCCAAAATCTGTCTTTTCAAATGAGTCAGTTCTTCACTTCAGGTGGTCAAAGTATTGGAATTTCAGCTTCAGCATCAGTCCTTCCAATGAATATTCAGGACTGATTTCCTTTAGGATGGACTTGTTGGATCTCCTTGCAGTCCAAGGGACTCTCAAGAGTCTCCTCCAACACCACAGTTCAAAAGCATCAGTTCTTCAGTGTTCAGCTTTCTTTACAACCCAACTCTCACATCCAAAAATGACTACAGGAGAAACCATAGCTTTCACCAGATGGATTTGTGTTGGCAAAGTAATGTCTCTGCTTTTTAATATCCTGTCTAGGTTGGTCATAACTTTTCTTCCAAGGAGCAAGCTTCTTTTAATTTCATCTTCAGTCACCACCTGCAGTTATTTTGGAGCCCCAGTAAATAAAGTCTGTCACTGTTTCTATTGATTCCCCAACTATTTGCCATGAAGTGATGGGACCGGATGCCATGATCTTAGTTTTCTGAATGTTGAGTTTTAAGCCAACTTTTTCACTCTCCCCTTTCATTTTCATCAAGAGGCTCTTTAGTTTTTCTTGGCTTTCTGCAGTAAGGGTGGTGTCATCTGTATATCTGAGGTTATTGATATTTCTCCCAGCAATCTTAATTCCAGCTTCTGCTTCATTCAGCCCAGCGTTTCTCATGATGTACTCTGCATTTAATTTAAATAAACAGGGTGGCAATATATAGCCTTGATGTACCCTTTCCTGATTTGGAACCACTCTGTTTTACTATGGCCAGTTCTAACTGTTGCTTCCTGACCTGCATACAAATTTCTCGGGAGGCAGGTAAGGTGGTCTGGTATTCCCATCACTTGAAGAATTTTCCACAGTTTGTTGTGATCCACACAGTGAAAGGGTTTGGCACAGACAATAAAGCAGAAGTAGATTTTTTTTTTCTTGAACTCTCTTGCTTTTTTGGTGATCCAACGAATGTTGGCAATTTTATCTCTGGTTCCTCTGCCTTTTCTAAAACCAGCTTGAACATCTGGAAGTTCATGGTTCACGTATTGCTGAAGCCTGGCTTGGAGAATTTTGAGCATTACTTTACTAGCATGTGAGATGAGTGGAATTGTGCAGTAGTTTGAACATTCTTTCACATTGCCTTTCCTTGGGATTGGGATGAAAACGGACCTTTTCCAGTCTTGTGGCCACTGCTGAGTTTTCCAAATTTGCTCGCATATTGAGGGCAGCACTTTCACAGCATCAACTTTTAGGATTTGAAATGGCTCAGCTAGAATTCCATCACCTCCACTAGCTTTGTTCATAGTGATGCTTCCTAAGGTCCACTTGACTTCACATTCCAGAATCTCTGGCTCTAGGTGAGTGATTACACTATCATGATTATCTGGGCCATGAAGATCTTTTTTGTGTAGTAGTTCTGTGCATTCTTGCCACTTCTCCCTAATATCTTCTGCTTCTGTTAGATCCATACTATTTCTGTCCTTTATTGAGCCCATCTTTGCATGAAATGTTCCCTTGGTATCTCTAATTTTCTTGAAGAGATCTCTAGCCTTTCCCATTCTATTGTTTTCCTCTATTTCTTTTCATTGATCATTGAGGAAGGCTTTCTTATCTCTCCTTGCTCTTCTTTGAATCTCTGCATTCAGATGGATATATCTTTCCTTTTTTCCTTTGCCTTTCACTTCTCTTCTTTTCACAGCAATCTGTAAGGCCTCCTAAGACAACCATTTTGCCTTTTTGCACTTCTTTTTCTTGTGGATGGCCTTGATCCCTGCCTCCTGTACAATATCACAAACGCCATCTTTAGTTCTTCAGGCACTCTGTCTGTCAGATCTAATCCCTTGAATCTATTTGTCACTTTCACTGTATAATCATGAAGGATTTGATTTAGGTCATACCTGAATGGTCTAATGGTTTTCCCTACTTTCTTCCATTTAAGTCTGAATTTGGCAATAAGTAGTTCATAATCTGAGCCACAGTCTGCTCCCAGTTTTGTTTCTGCTGACTGTATAGAACTTCTCCATTCTCGGCTGCAAAGAATATAATCAGTCTGATTTTGATATTGACCATCCAGTGATTCCCATGTGTAGAGTCTACTTTTGTGCTGTTGGAAGAGGGTGTTTGCTATTTCCAGTGCATTCTCTTGCAAAACTCTATTAGCCTTTGCCCTCCTTCATTCTGTATCCCAAGGCCAAATTTGCCTGTTACTCCAGGTATTTCTTGCCTTCCTACTTTTTATCCCAGTTCCCTATAATGAAAAGGACATCTTTTTTGAGTGTTAGTTCTTGAAGGTCTTGAAGGACTGTCTGCATTACTTAGAAAATATTTCTCTCTTGGGTGATTATTGCACAAGCATATAATGGAGTCAATGTGATGTGGGTCAGGTCAATTTTCATTCCTGTAGTGGATATATTCCTGCCCAAAGAGTAAATATATTTCCTACTCTCACTTCATGTAATTTTTAAAAGTTGCTTTCATGTATGTATATATAGGTGGCACTAGTGTTAAAGAACCTTTCTGCCAAATGCATGAGACAGGAGATGCGATTTTGATCTCTGGGTTGGGAAGACCCCCTGAAAGAGGGTGTGGCAACCTACTCCCAGTATTCTTGCCTGGAGAATCTCATGGGCAGAAGAGCCTGGTGGGCTACAGTCCATAGGGTAACAAAGAGTTGGACACTACTGAAGCAACTTAGCACACATGCATACATAGTTGGAGGAGAAAATACAGATCTTCAGTTTACAATTTATAACAGACATACATTTTCCTCCACAATCATCATATGCAAGAAATGTCCTATTTCTATGTGTGTGTGTGTGTGTGAGTGTGTGTGTGCGTGTGTGTTCAGTAATGTCCGGTTGTTTGCAATCACATGGACTGTAGCCCACCAGGCTCCTCTGTGCATGGAATTTTCCAGACAAGAACACTGAAGCATGTTGCCATTTCCTTCTTAAGGGTATCTTCCCGACCCAAGGAGCGAACCTGTGTATCCTGTACTCCCTGAAATGGCAGGTGAATTCTTTACCATTACTGTTACACCTAGTAAGCCTATTTGTCTACATTTTCCTAAATCAAATTGCATCTTCCTCTATGCTCCAATTTGTCAGAATGAGACGATGACCCATATCATTGATGTTTTGACCCTTCCTTGAGATTGTGTCTTAGAGTGACAAGAAAACTCAGAAAGGTGCCTATTATTTTCAAACCATTTTTTCAATAGCCACTGAAATACTCATTGTCCAAGGCCCTTTTGGTCCATTTTGAAAAATCATTATTTACCTTTTCTCAGTGTCTTCCTTCACTTTGAATTAGCTCCCACTCTCTAACAGAAAGTTAGAACTTCTTGTGCCCTAAACATCTGTTTTGGGTCCTACAATACAAAAGCTGTGAAGGACCTGAAAGGTAAGATTCAGAAAAAGGCTTACTTACTTTCCCAGGATGGAAGAATGTAAATACTTCTCATTCTTTGGAATTTCCTATAGCAAAGAGAACAAAATGGAAAAACAAACAAATGACAACAAAACAAATGCTACTGACAGATAACCCTGACTTAAATGTTTGTTCAAAGTGCTGTCAGTGATTAATGAAGCCAACTTGGTAGGTTCTATCCCTGGGTGGATCAGTTAGCATCATTATATACTATAGTCACAGCTTATATCTGATTTTGTAGCTTTCTTGCAAATTTGTACAACCAGTGAGAAGGAAAACTGACTGCAGGTGATTCAACACAAATGCCTAACTTGTAAGAACCATAATGTAGTGTTATATGCATCTCCATATTTTCAGTAGCAGATAAAGATATATAGCAGATAAACATATTAGCAGATATGCTTCATAGACATTTGTTCAATTGAACTAGATGCAATTTAATGAAAATTTATCATATTTGAAAGATAAGTGGGCTATGTAGCAATTACTCTTTGCCTTTGTCTAAAGTAGATGATACTGTAAAGTCATAAGAAGCATGGTTGAGAAAAGTGGCTGGTGCTAAACCCGAGTAAGAAGATCAAAAATGTTTTGTGTTAGTATTTTTTTTTCTAAAACAAATGAGTACTGTTCTTAAGTTATTTCACTAATAGAAAAACTGAGGAGGGAGGGCGGTTCAAGAGGGAGGGGACATAGGTATACCTATGGCTGATTCATGTTGATGTTTGGCAGAAACCAACCCAATAATATAAAACAATTTTCCTTCAGTTAAAAATAAATAAATTTAATTAAAAAGTAAAATAAATATAAAAATGTTGACTTACATCATAACATTTGAAGCTGGAGAACTAAATATAAGAGTACATGTTTGGATTGAGAGGTAGAGGCAAAGGTGGACACACAATTCAAGAGATTATCTGCCAATTCTGTATTGTTTTAAAGATCACTCTCACATTTATGACCTGGACTCTATTAGAATCTCTTTACCAAGGTGTCAAAAAGCTCATTCCACAATCAGAGTTAATTTCTTAATTTCTAATACTCCTAGGAAAGGGAAATGTTCAAACTGCCATACCAAAACATCATAAATTGGACAACTTAAACAACAGAAATTTATTTTTTCACAATTCTGGAAGCTAGAAGTCCAACATCAGAGTTCCCACAAGGTCAGTTTCTGGTGAGAACTTTCTTCCTGATTTCTTATGTATTCCTTCTCACTGTGTTCTCACATGGAGAGAGAGAGAGAGAGAGAGAGAAAGCTCTGTGGTGTCTTTTCTTGTAAGTTTATTAGTTCCACTGTGAGGGACCCAACATCCTGACTTCATCTAATTACCTCTCAAAAGCTCATCTCCAAACACTATCTCATTAGAGATTAGGACTTCAATATAGAACTGGGGAAGGGAGACAAACTTTCAGTCCATGACACTGTAAGGATACAGTGCACCCTTTGGTATTAGGTTATGGAGAAAATACACTAAGCACTTATGGCTGGGAAATGAGAGGCCCAACAGAAGCAAAAGAGAAAGAGAATAGAAATTAAATACATCGACTCCAAAATTGTGTGGCTGATCTAGTTATTTCAAAGGTGATAAATTTAAGTCAGGATTATTGTTACCTTAGATTAAATGTTGTGTGATTTAACTATTAGGGCTATACACCATCAGACTCTCCGTCTTTCCAAATAATCTAGACATATTACATTAGAAAAGCTTAATATGACATTTTTCAAAATAATACAGAGCATCAATATATCAATATTCAACTCTTTCTCAAAAACTATTCTAATGACAACAATTTTTTGTATATAGCTTTTTACTTAGTTGCTCCCTCAACCTAGAATTTTGTCCTGTTCATTTTTGTATCTGAAATAGAGTGCAAAATATTTGGCAAACACTAGATATCAAAAAATGATTAGTGGAATTAAAGTAAAAAAACTAAAAATCTGCTGTGATAGTTGAAACCTTGAAAAACTTTTTGCAATAACAATCTTGGTTTTCTGTTTTTAAATAGCAAACTGCCATAGGTTACTTGCTGAAGCTGAAACTCCAGTACATTGGCCACCTGATGTGAAAGACTGACTCATTGGAAAAGACCCTGATGCTGGGAAAGATTGAAGGCAAGAAAAGGGGACGACAGAGGATGAGACGGTTGGATGGCATCACCGACTCTATGGACATGAGTTTGAGCAATCTCCAGGAATTTGTGATGGACAGGGAAGCCTGGTGTGCTGCAGTCCATGGGGTTGCAAAGAGTCAGACATGACTAAGCGACTGAACTGATAGGTTATTCACCCTTCTAATCTATTTTGTATCTCTTTTATTATTTGAAACTTATCTTTCAAGATTATTTCAAAATAAGGAGGTAGTGAAGTATTATATTAAAATAAAACAGATTATCTTAACTTCTGCTGCAGTATTGCTTCTACTGAGGAAATCATATAGCAATATTTAAATGGGCAGTATGCTGAAAAGAATCTGAAGTGAGGGAAGTGACTTTTCTCATTCATCACAACGGTATGTTTTTCTACGGAGACATAGAACCATTCACGTCGAATCATTCATGACACTCAGAGAAAGTATTGTAGATTCAGCTTTGGAACCAATCCAGAAATGCTTTTAAGTGCCACAATCTTCATTACACTTTACTTATGCCACATGTATTTGTAGATTTTTTTAAAAGCTTACTCCACAGCTGTGTTTTCTTTGCAGAGACCTGCAGTTAAGCTTTTCTTTTTAATCTGCTTTTAAGATTGAAAGAAACCTTCACAAGTGTCTTTAATTTCCAATTTTGAATCAAGCCATTACTGAATATTTCTATTGAAAGCTGTTATCAATCTTGTGATGAAAAAGCAAAGAAATATTTAAAGAAAGAAATCACTTGTTTTTATATATGTTCATTTTCTGAATAAAATCTCTAGATACACCACATTTATTATATACATCACAAAATAATATAATGAGATTTTTCTCTCAACACATGAAAATAAAATTCCTTAACAAATTGTTAATACATTTCTTGGATACTTTTCAGTGTTGCTGTTATGTTCTTGCTATTATTATTATTTTCTTGTTGTGGAAATTAATTAATGAAGCGTATTGTGAGCTATATGAGGTAATGATGAATCTTGAAGATCAGGGTTGTATTGAGACTATTCATCTAGTATCTAGCTTTTCAATGAAACATCTTAGTAACTTCTAAGGTTACTCTCAAAACTTATTTATGCCTCTAATGAAATACAAAGCTAACTTACTGTTTATTGATACCCACTTATATTATCTTCATAAATACAGAGTATGAATGAAAACCATCAATTATTTTGCTCTTTCCTTGGAATACCTCTTCTCTATTTATGGAAAGTTGTACTGTGTGGACCATACTAAGAAAGTGAAGTGTAACCTCTTCTAATTCAAGGTAATCTGACATAACCATATACAATTTTTAAACATTTGCACAATGTGTCTGGTCTTTATCTCAGCAAAGCATATTTGGAAATATTTCCACCAAAAATACATCTTACATATTGAAACAAAGGTTCTAAAAAATCTTATACACATTTTCAATATATCTGACTGTCTTTATAATGGAGTCACAATCTTTGTAGACATTGATTCCATCATAGGAAAGACAGGAAAGCTTTCAAAGAAAGTTATCTTATTTTCCTCTGAAGACATTACTTTATAATAGACTTCAAATTCAAATAAAATTCTGTTAATATCCTGATTCTCTTGGCCTTATTTTGTTCATTGTTGCTTTCTACTTGCTTCCCCTCCTTTACTTTGTCATTGAAACTTATTTAACATTGGCTTTTCCTGTATTTCACATTCATGTACTTTCATGTTTCATAAATATGACCTATATAACTATCTGCTGTTGTTTGGGAAAGCAGCATAATTGCTATATCTGTGAATCTTTCCAAAGTCTGTCTTTTCATGGTATTTGTTTTATAATGTTATTTCAGTTAATGATATCACGAAATCTTAGTAGGGCATTATAATAAATACCCCGCAGGTTTCAGTAAAACATACTTGGTATTTTTTATGTGAAAATTATTTAATTTTAAAATAAGTATGAAATTTAAAAATCAGCAAGGGAGATAGTATGTATGAATATGAACTAATTTTATCATTATATGACACACTTGAAAGCAAATATAGACGTTTTTGTTAACTTGTTCTGAGGTTAAATAAATGATCCTAAACTGAAAGTTCAGTAGTGCAATTTAGTCAGTGAAGTTCATGAGGTTTAAATAGAAGATGAATTATTAATAAACATGATAGCACCTTGTTTTATAATGAATAATCTACTAATGAAACAAAAGGTAAGACTTCTATGTGTGTGCAACTACTACTTGCACTTCAAAATAATTCACATTAGAGAATAGCAGGATAAAACTTAAAGTATTTATGCTATGCAAATAATAGCAGTTTTATAACCATGTGATGCCAGAGCTAAGAAGGAACACAGAGTTACATCTAAATGAGTGACATTAAAAAGACCACCCAACTGGTTTAAAATGGAACTAAAACAGAAGTTACTATGAGAAGAGAAAGGAATTAATATTTAGTCGTACTGTGATTCAGACCTGATAATAGGTCCTTATATAAATTGTCTCCTGTAATGTTTGTCATACCTTGATGAGCTACTATTATGCTCATTATACTGAAGAGGCAGCTGAGACTCAGTTCAGTTCAGTTCAGTTCAGTCGCTCAGTCGTGTCCGACTCTCTG
Source organism: Giraffa tippelskirchi (assembly GCF_054371585.1). Classification (NCBI taxonomy): domain Eukaryota; kingdom Metazoa; phylum Chordata; class Mammalia; order Artiodactyla; family Giraffidae; genus Giraffa; species Giraffa tippelskirchi. Next base: position 70,773,611 of record NC_137289.1, read on the forward strand.
CGACCCCATGAATTGCAGCACGCCAGGCCTCTCTGTCCATCACCAACTCCCGGAGTTTACCCAAACCCATGTTCATCGAGTCCGTGATGCCATCCAACCATCTCATCCTCTGTCGTCCCCTTCTCCTCCCGCCCCCAATCCTACCCAGCATTAGGGTCTTTTCCAATGAGTCAACCCTTCGCGTGAAGTGGCCAAAGTATTGGAGCTTCAGCTTCAACATCAGACCTTCCAATGAACACCCAGGATTGATCTCTGTTAGGATGGATTGATTGGATCTCCTTGCAGTCCAAGAAACTCTCAAGAGTCTTCTCCAACACCACAGTTCAAAAGCATCAATCCTGCGGCGCTCAGCTTTCTTCACCGTCCAACTCTCACATCCATACATGACCACTGGAAAAACCATAGTCTTGACTAGACGGACTTTTGTTGGCAAAGTAATGTCTCTGCTTTTAAACATGCTATCTAGGTTGGCCATAACCTTCCTTCCAAGTAGTAAGCGACTTTTAATTTCATGGCTGCAGTCACCATCAGCAGTGATTCTGGAGCCCAAAAAAGTAAAGTCTGACACTGTTTCCACTGTTTCCCCATCTATTTCCCATGGAGTGATGGGACCAGATGCCATGATCTTAGTTTTCTGAACGTTGAGCTTTAAGCCAACATTTTCACTCTCCTCCTTCACCTTCATCAAGAGGCTCTTTAGTTCTTCTTCACTTTCTGCCATAAGGGTGGTGTCATCCGCATATCTGAGGTTATTGATATTTCTCTCGGCAATCTTGATTCCAGCTTGTGTTTCTTCCAGCCCAGCGTTTCTCATGATGTACTCTGCATATACGTTAAATAAGCAGGGTGACAATATACAGCCTTGACATACTCCTTTTCCTATTTGGAACCAGTCTGTTGGTCCATGTCCAGTTCTAACTGTTGCTTCCTGACCTGCATACAGGTTTCTCAAGAGACAGGTCAGATGGTCTGGTATTCCCATCTCTTTAAGAATTTTCCACAGTTTATTGTGATCCACACAGTCAAAGGCTTTGGCATAGTCAATAAAGCAGAAATAGATGTTTTTCTGGAACTCTCTTGCTTTTTTGATGATCCAGCGGATATTGGCAACTTGATCTCTGGTTCCTCTGCCTTTTATAAAACCAGCTTGAACATCTGGAAGTTCACAGTTCACATATTGCTGAAGCCTGGCTTGTAGAATTTTGAGCATTACTTTACTAGCATGTGAGATGAGTGCAATTGTGCGGTAGTTTGAGCATTCTTTGGCATTGCCTTTCTTTGGGATTGGAACGAAGACTGACCTCTTCCAGTCCTGTGGCCACTGCTGAGTTTTCCAAATTTGCTGGCATATCGAGTGCAGCACTTTCACAGCATCACCTTTGAGGATTTGAAATAGCTCAACTGGAATTCCATCACCACCACTAGCTTTGTTCGTAGTGATGCTTTCTAAGGCCCACTTGACTTCTGAGACTCACCCAGGGTCAATTCATGATGAACCAATTCAATCTAAGTTCAAAGTCCTTTCTCTTTCCATAATTGCTGCTCTGGCTCTCGTATTTTTTTTCCCGACTTCTAGTCCAGTGTGTTCTTTGGCTGTATTGTTCTGTTGATGTGTTGTTTTGTTTCACCATTAGTAACAGAAGTTGGAAGTACACAAACATTTGAAACCATGCTCTATCCTACATTTTGTAGAACATATATATGACATCTCCACTGCTTCACTTGAAGTCTCAGCCATGTGTGTGTTGCACAAATAACTGTAAGAAGATGAGAAAGTATAATAACCTCATAATAGAATAATAATGTTCACAGCCATCTGGGCATATTTTGTTCCAACATGCACTGAGTTAAGATCAAGAAAGAATCCAGTTGAAATAGCATTGGACCATTAGTTAGGAAGACCAGGAAGGACCGTGCTTCTAGCACAATCATCACTTTGAGTGAGATCTTGTGTAGGTAACCTCCCACTCCCACTCCCACTCCTTAAACTTCTCTGAAGTAAGATAAAAAAATGGAAAAATAGACTGTGTCCCAGAATTTTAAGCTGTTTTCCTCAAATTCATTTAGAGAAAGAAGAGGGGGAAAAAAGGGAAGTGCAAACATGGCCAGGCTCCAAGACACCCACCTCCACTGTTAATGCAGCAGCTCCATTTTTATCTGTTTTGAATATTAGGTTCCTCGTTAGTATTTGATTTGAAAAAAAAAAACAACATATATTTCTACCAAGAAGTAAAAAAAAAAAAAAAAAAAACTCTTTTAATGATGTTTAAAGTCCCCCAAAGTTCCAAATAATGTTGGTAGTATCATCATATTTATAAAATTGTTTAAGTTTTACAGGAAACAAAGATTTGGTTAAGTACTAACAATACTTAGATTACATATTGTTTTCTTTCTGCCAATATATTTTCTTGAAAACATACCGGGTTTTGCTGGACTCAACTAGTACAATATTTTTTGTTTGTTTGTTTAGCAAGTAATTTTCAAAGTTTCTAGTGCCTGAGTATAGAGAAGAGACATAAATTATATAAATTCTTTTTGAAATAATGAGAAAAATGCTCTTCTTAGATGGTGACTGCAGCCATGAAATTGAAAGACACTGGCACCTTGGAAGAACAGCTATGATCAACCTAGACAGCATATTAAAAAGCAGAGACATTACTTTGCCAACAAATGTCTGTCTAGTTAAAGCTATGGTTTTTCCAGTAGTCATGTGTGGATGTTAGAGCTGGACTATAAAGAAAGCTGAACACAGAAGAATTGATGCTTTTGAACTGTGGTGTTGGAGAAGACTCTTGAGAGTCCCTTGGACTTCAAGGAGATCCAACCAGTCCATCCTAAAGGAAATCAGTCCTGAATATTCATTGGAAGGGCTGAGGTTGAAGCTGAAACTCCAATACTTTGGCCACATGATGCGAAGAACCGACTCATTGGAAAGGACCCTGATGCTGGGAAAGATTGAAGGTGGGAGGAGAAGGGAAGGATAGAGGGTTAGATGGTAGGATGTCATTACTGATGCGATGGACATGAGTTTGAGTAGGCCCTGGGAGTTGGTGATGGACAGGGAAACCTGGCGTCCTGTAGTCCATGGGGTGGCAAAGAGTCGGACACGACTGACTGAGTGACTGAACCGAACTGAAGACTATCCAACTATAGAGCCAAGAAAGCTAATTAAATAAGTCTGAATGTGCAAAAATGTGCTCCTGACTGGCCTAACAGAAGAAATTGTGTTTTTTTTTTTTTTGGTAGTATTATTTCCCTTGGAATAATTAATCATTATTTTAATACAAAATGTATATGATTAGTCACTATTTCATTTTTTTTAGCAGAATCATGCTACCATCTAGTGGTACATTTGATGACAATGATTGTTGAAATAAGATGGTTATTTAAACCTACTGGGAAACTTGATGATAAATGGAAGAGAATTCCTAGAAGCAAAATAAATATTTCAGGACATTTTTGTCAGAGTAATTGCACGCCTTTTTACTTTCATTGAATTATCAGGCATACTTTTCAATTCCTTTTTGAGTTTTCTAGAACATTTAAATTAGTTTTGTACACTGATTATCCTTAAATGGCAGTGTCATTTTATTTGACCTTGATTAAAATGTTGGTATCAGTTAATTCATCATCATCATATTGAGAAATCTTAGGACAAACCAGCTAGCCTTTCTAAAAAAAAATCTTGTCTTAAGTTATTGATAAGGTTTCCTAGGAACTTTTGTTGCCAAAGACAGGCCTCTAGAAATCATCTAGCTTGTTTCATTGTTTTCAGAAAAACAAAACAAAACACAAAACAGAAACAATATGAGACCAAATCATCACTCCTGTAACTTCCATACCTTGTGATCTGTTTCTTAGGACCCTAGTTTACTTCTACATTAGTCAGTCTTAACACTGGACTTATCAAACTTTGTTATTGGCATTTTAAAAGGTAGAATTATATTAGCACATAGTGTAGGACACATTAGGATGCAATAATAATCTTCAAAATATAACCACAAAATATAAGCATGGCTACGCCTATGAAACCTTCTATATTTTGTCTCTGGCATCTTATTTGCTTATATGATTTCAGTGATAATATTTATAAAGAGTAATCTTAAACTCTTTGCTCCCAAATACATTTTTATGCATCTAATGTTCATTTTCATCCAGACATCATGCTAGTATTGTATATTCAACATAGCTCCAATTGCAGTTGTCAGTGGTTATAAGAACTGGCTCCAATGTCACTCAAGCCTATGTAAAGTTCACAGCGTTCCACTTGTTATTTGTATGAACTAGAGCAAGTTATTTAATCTATCTAGCCCTCAGTTTTTCCACATGTAAAATTACTTTTAAAATAGTTAACCATATAGAGCTATTTTTAGAAATGAATTAATTCAAGGTATGAGTTTAGTACACCTCTTGTCACATAGTACATGTTCAGCAAATTGATAGTATTTTTACTAAGATTATCGCCATTTGTTTTTCCCTAAACTAAGGAATCCTTCTACATCTCTGGGTATTGTTGATGCCACCACCCTTTCTCTCCTTTCCCAGATGAGAAACTTTGACATTTCCCGCCCTTTAATAATCGGGTTCTAACTTCTAAAGATTTACCTTTTGAAATATCTCCTGCACCTACTGCAACTCCAATGCCTACACCTCTGTTTAGATTTTAATGTCCCTCTTTCTGAAACTCATGTAATGCTATTGTCGTTCCTCAGCTCATCCAGCACACTGCTCTATTAGTTGCACTAAAGTAGCTACAATCATCGTCACATCATCACTCTTTTAAAAATCCTTCAATTTCTTTATATTTTATTTATTAAGCAGTAAATTGAGTTGAGCAAAAACCCTTACTTTAACTAGATTTCAAATAATTGTTTAACTAGATTTCTTGCTAATCTTATCTTTTCATGACTTTATATGTTTATTCTAAGCTTAAGCCAAATTGAACTATCAACTATTCCCATAAAACTCCACTTCAGTGTTTTGATCATCTTTTGGGGTTTTCCTGGTGGCTCAGATGGTGAAGAATATGCCTGTGATGCAGGAGATCTGGGTTCAATCCCTGGGTTGGGAAGATCCCCTAGAGAAGGAAATGACTACTAACTCCAGTATCCTTGCCTGGATAATCCCATGGACAGAGGAGCCCGGAGGGTTATAGTCCATGGCTTCACAAAGAGTCAGGCACGACTGAGCAACTAACATTGTATGTGTATGACATATGTTGTGTATGACACAACAGCTAAGTGTGAGGTTCTTGGACCGAGATTGATGGAGGTTCAAATGTCAAAGCAATACTCACTAGTATGTGAGCCTGAGAAAGCCACTTAATCTTATGATCCTCAGCTTCCTCCCCTTCAAACTTGAGATAAAAATAGCCATTACTCACAGGTAAGGATTAAATATTATGCATGCAAAATGCTTTGACAATATCTTATGCTGCTTGTATCAGAAAAAATTTAATACTTGTCTAATTGCCAGATTTCTAAAGAAAATGCTAAATTTTACTAATTTTATATCATCCATAGTGCAGTACACCTAGATATGTCTCAATAAATGTTTCTGAATGGACTTTGAAAAGCAGACATTCATTCTTCGGATATCACTGTGCATGTGAAGGAGTGGAAAGCACTAACATAAACTAGGACTACTTTATTAATTTAACTGCCTCAATTCACATAAAACTGAGATCATTTGCTAAATTTATTTTATTTTTAATTTATTTTTATTTTATTCTTCTTTTTTTAAATTAATTAATTTATTTTAGTTGCGGGTTAATTACTTTACAATATTGTAGTGGTTTTTGCCATACATTGACGTGATCTCTTAAAATGTGTGTTTTGTTAAAACAATGTAAAACACTTTGCATTGCTTTTTCATTTCAGACCTAAAATATCCAGGTGTTCAATATTTCAAGACCACATAAAAACACAAAACATAAAGATGGAACACAAACAAACATGAAGGATCAAAGGTACTAGGTGGGAGGTGGGCAAACTATTGCTAGAAATATTAAAAACATATAGGCTTTGAATAGACAGCAATCCCTCTGGCATAAACATTACAATTTTAAAATATTTTATTATCTTAAAGTGACTCTGCTAAGTGAATTATCCAATACAACAGCAAATTTATGACAGAGTGAAGTGTAGAATATGTATTTATTCCACAGACTACAGGCTGACTTGATGTTCTGGAAATGTTTATCAACATTGCAATTAAAATATGATGCGGTTCTCTAGAATATCTGGAGTTTCCCTTTCTTGAGAGGTTGTCTTGGTTGGAGGCAGACAGCCCTAATCTTGAACTCTAGTTTGCATGCTTATTGTCTGTGTGACCTTTCATAAATGGCTAAAAATAAAATAAAATAAAATAAAACATCTGGAGTTTCTATGAAAGCATAGAAATGTAGATCAAATGTCAGAATCCGTTTGTATTTCTGAAAACTCTTGTGGAAATGATATGGCAAGCTTTCACTCGTCTCTTTATGTGAATGAAAAATCATTCTTGCAATTGTTTTAACTTCAATTAGTTACAGTTCACAAATGAAGAATAAGAGATGCATTGGACCTCTTAGGTAACATTAAAATCTGTGACAATCAGTATTTTTATAATTAAATTATTTTTTATTGAAGGATAATTGCCTTAGAGAATTTTGCTGTTTTCTGTCAAACTTCAACATGAATCAGACATAGGTATACATATATCCCCTCTCTTTTGAACCTCCATCCCATCTCCCTCCCCATCCCACCCCTCTAGGTTGATACAGAGCCACTGTTTGAGTTTCCTGAGCCATACAGCAAATCTTCATTGGCTATCTATTTTACATCTGGTAATGTAAGTTTCCATGTTACTCTTTCCATACATCTCATGCTCTTCTCCTCTTTTCCCATGTCCATAAGTCTATTCTCTATGTCTGTTTCTCCATTTTTTCCCTGTAAATAAGTTCGTCAGTACCATTTTTCTGGATTCTGTATATATGTGTTAAAATATGGTATCCATCTTTCTCTTTCTGACTCACTAGGTTCATCCACCTCATTAGAACTGACTCAAACAAATTCCATTTTATGGCTGAATAATATCCCATTGTGTATATATACTACAAATTCTTTATCCATTCATCTGTTAATGGAAATCTAGGCTGTTTCCATGTTCTAGCTATTGTAAATAGTGCTGCAATGGATAATGGGATACAAGTGTCTCTTTCAATTTCGGTTTCCTCAGGGTATATGCCTGGGAGTGGGATGGTTGGGTCACATGGTGGTTTTATTTATAGTTTTTTAAGCAATCTCCATACCATCTTCCATAGTGGCTGTATCAATTTACATTCCTAGAAACAGTGCAAGAGTGTTCCCTTTTCTCCACACCCTCTCCAGCATTTATTGTTTGTAGACTTCTTAATGTCACATGTATGGACGTGAGAGTTGGACTATAAAGAAAGCTGAGCACCAAAGAACTGATGCTTTTGAACTGTGGTGTTGGAGAAGACTCTTGAGAGTTCCTTGGACTGCAAGGAGATCCAACCAGTCCATCCTAGAAGAGATAAGTCCTGGGTGTTCACTAGAAGGACTGATGTTAAGCTGAAACTCCAATACTTTGGCCACCTCATGCGAAGAGTTGACTCATTTGAAAAGACTCTGATGCTGGGAAAGATTGAGGGCAGGAGTAGATAAGGACGACAGAGGATGAGATGGTTGGATGGCATCACTGACTCAATGGACATGAGGGTGGGTAGGCTCTAGGAGTTGGTGATGGACAGAGAGGCCTGGAGTGCTGAGGTTTCATGGGGTCACAAAGAGTTCGACATGACTGAGTGACTGAACTGAACTGAACTGAACTGATTCTGACTGTTGTGAGGTGCTATCTCACTGTAGTTTTGATTTGCATTTCTCTAATAATGAGAGATGTTGAGCATCTTTTAAAGTTTATTAGCCATCTGTATGTCTTCTTTGAAGAAATGTTTGTTTAGGTCTTTTTCCCACTTTTTGATTGGGTTGGTTGTCTTTATGGAATTGAGATGTATGAGCTGCTTGTAATATTTTGGAAATTAATCCTTTGTCAGTTGTTTCCTTTGCTATTACTATCGCCCATTCTGAGAGTTGTCTTTTCACCTTCCTTATACTTTCCTTTGCTGTGCAAAATTTTTTGATTTACTCAGGTCCCACTTGTTTACTTTTTGTTTTTATTTCCATTACTCTAGGAGGTGGATCATAAAGGAGCTTGCTTCATTTTATGTCATCGAGTGCACTGCCTATGTTTCCCTCTAAGAGTTTTATAGTTTCTGGTCTTACATTTAGGTCTTTAATCCATTTTGAGTTTATCTTTGTGTACGGTGTTAGGAAGTGTTCTAATAGCATGTAGCTGTCCATGTTTCCCAAAACCAATTATTGAAGAAGCTGTCTTTGCCCCATTGTATATTCTTGCCTCCTTTGTAAAACATAAGGTACCCATAGGTGCATGGGTTTATTTCTGGGCTTTCTATCTTGTTCTATGGGTCTATATTTCTGTTTTTGTGCCAGTGCCATACTGCCTTGATGACTGTAGCTTTGTAGTATAACCTGAAGTCAGGAAGCTGGATTCCTCCAGCTCTATTCTTCTCTCTCAAGACTGCTTTGGCTATTTGGGGTCTTTTGTGTTTCCATATGAATTGTGAATTTTTTTTGTTCTAGTTCTGTGAAAAATGCCATTTGATAGGCATCACACTGAATCTGTAGATTGCATTTGGTAGTATATTCATTTTCACAATATTGATTCTTCCTACCCAGGAACATGGAATATCTCTCCATCTGTTTATGTCACCTTTGATTTCCTTCATTAGCATCTTATAATTTTCTGTGTACAGTTCTTTCATCTCCTTAGGTAAGTTTATTAGTAGATATTTACCTTTTTTTTTTTTTTTGCAGTGGTGAATGGGATCGATTCCTTAGTTGCTCTTTCTTATTTTTCATTGTTAGTGTACAGAAATGCAAGTTATTTCTCTGTTTTGATTTTGTATCCTGCAACTGCTAAATTCACTGATTAGCTCTAGTAATTTTCTGAATACTATCTTTAGGTTTTTATATCTACAGTATTATGTCATCTGCAAACAGTGAGAGGTTTATTTCTTCTTTTCTGATCTGGTTTCATTTTATTTCTTTTTCTTCTCTGATTGCTGTAGCTAGGACTTCCAGAACTATGCTGAATAATACTGGTAAAAGTGAACACTCTTGTCTTGTTCCTTATCTTAGGGGGAATGCTTTCAGTTTTTCACCATTGAAAATAATGTTTGCTGTTGGCTTATCATATATAGCTTTTACTATGTTGAGGTAGGTTCCTTCTATGCCCATTTTTTGAAGAGCTTTAATCATAAATAAGTGCTGAATTTTGTCAAAGATTTTTTCTGCACCTATTGAGATGATAATATGGTTTTTATCTTTCAATTTGTTAATATGGTGTATCACATTGATTGATTTCTGTATATTGAAGAATCCTCTTCATTTATTTGGACTTCTGTGTTTCTAGTTTGTTCCTTCATTTGTGCAGTATTTCTCTGCCTTTTCATTGTGTTATTTGTTATTATGTTATTATGTTTATTATTATGTTATTATGTTTGAGGACTCCTTTTCCCAGGCTTCAAAAATAGTTGAATTCTTTCTTTGAAGAAGGTTGAATTCTTTTCTTTCCTTTTGGTTTCTTCCCCCCTAAGGTTGGCAGTGGTTTGTGTGAGCTTCATATAGCGTGAGACTTGTGCTGAGTTTTTGTTTGTTGGTTTGTTTGTTTTTTCCTCTGATGAGCAAGGCTGAGTGGGGTTGCACTCCTGTCTGCTGATGATTGCGTTTGTATTTTTGTTTTATTTGTTGTTTAGATGAGGCGTCCTGCCCAGGGTGCTACTGGTGGTTGGGTGATTCCAAGTCTTGTATTCAAGTGGTTTCCTTTGTGTCAGTTCTCATTATTTGATACTCCCTAGGGTTAGTTCTCTGGTAATCTAAGGTCTTGGAGTCAGTGCTCCCACTCCAAAGGCTCAGGGTTTGATCTCTGTTCATGAATGACAATTCCACAAGTGGTTTGTTATGGTGTTAAGGGAGAGTAAAAGAAATATCCAAAAATGATAAATGAAACATGGACCCCAGACAAACGGCAGTTACAAAATCAGGCAAATAATAATTAAAATAATGGAATATACACATATACATATACACCCATGAGCGAAGTGAAAACAGTCCAACAGATATAAAGTAGAGTAGATTGATCTGGCAGACAAAGGAAATCAAAAATTATATTTACCAGTTAAAAACAAAACTAACTTAAGCACAACCTGGAAAACAAAACTAAAGTAAGGTTCCAAGTGGGGAATAAAGCAATGAAAACAAAACTAACAAATACGTTGAAAAGAAAGGAAAGAAAGAAAAGAAAGAAATAACAGATATGAAAAGTTAAATAGAGGTAGATGAAGAAGATTTACACATTAAATATTAACTGCAATCTGGAAAGAACAGTAAGAAATGCAAACAAAGGAATATGTGTAGAAAAATAATAATAAGTTTAAAAAATTAAAAATTAAAGTTAAAAAAAAAAGAGAAAAACACCACAGAACTGCCAAACCCCAACATAGAGGCAGAGGTTTATGACAACGATTAAAAATGTGACTGAGTAATATTCCATTGTGTATATGTACCACAGCTTCCTTATCCATTCGTCTGCTGATGGACATCTAGGTTGCTTCCATGTCCTGGCTATTGTAAACAGTGCTGCGATGAACATTGGGGTACACGCGTCTCTTTCAATTCTGGTTTCCTCGGTGTATATGCCCAGCAGTGGGATTGCTGGGTCATATGGCAGTTCTATTCCCAGTTTTTTAAGGAATCTCCACACTGTTCTCCATAGTGGCTGTACTAGTTTGCATTCCCACCAACAGTGTAAGAGGGTTCCCTTTTCTCCACACCCTCTCCAGCATTTATTGCTTGTAGACTTTTGGATAGCAGCCATTCTGACTGGTGTGAAATGATACCTCATTGTGGTTTTGATTTGCATTTCTCTAATAATGAGTGATGTTGAGCATCGCAGCACTGTTTACAATAGCCAGGACATGGAAGCAACCTAGATGTCCATCAGCAGACGAATGGATAAGGAAGCTGTGGTACATATACACAATGGAATATTACTCAGCCATTAAAAAAAATACATTTGAATCGGTTCTACTGAGATGGATGAAACTGGAGCCCATTATACAGAGTGAAGTAAGCCAGAAAGAAAAACAACAATACAGTATACTAATGCATATATATGGAATTTGAAAGATGGTAACGATAACCCTATATGCGAGACAGAATAAGAGACACAGATGCATGGAACAATTTTATGGACTCTGAGGGAGAAGGCGAGGGTGGGACGTTCTGGGAGAATAGCATTGAAACATGTATATTATCATATGTGAAACAGAACACCATTCCATGTTCGATGCATGAGACAAGGGCTCAGGGCCGGGGCAATGGGATGATCCAGAAGGATGGGATGGGGAGGGAGGTGGGTGGGGGGTCCAGGAGGGGGAACACATGTAAACCCATGGCTGATTCATGTCAATGTATGGCAAAAACTATTGCAATGTTGTGAAGTGATTGGCCCCCAACTAAAATAAATAAATTTATAAAAAAAAAAAATGTGACTGAGGGAAAAAAAAAAAAAACTCAAAAGCTTATTTGGATATCTTATTGCCAATAAAATCAACAACTAAAACAGAGGTGGGGGGGTAGAAAAGGGGGAAAAGAAAGAAAAAAACATCCAAATGAATCTACACAGCAAGTCAAAAAATAAGAATAATCAATGTTTTTCTTGAGTCCTTTGCCTTGCTGGTAATCACAGTCCACCTTAACTCCCTAGAATGCCCTCCAACACTGTGCTGATCTCTGGACCTGCTGTGGGAGCAGCTCAGATTCTAATCAGGTCCTACTCCTGTGTGTTCTTGCCTCCAATGTCCACAGTTATCAAAACTAGTGTGTTTTCTTTTGTGGGAGCTCTCAAGGTCCTTTTGTATATTCCATAGACAGAGTCTTCCTAGTTGAACATGTGGATATAATCTGTAGCTTGTACAGCTGGTGGGAAGGTTTTGGGTCTTCTTCCTTAACCACACTGCCCATGGCTTTCAATTGTGGTTTTACTTCCACCTCTGCATGTGGGTCATCCACTGGGGTTTGCTACTGAGGCTACCCTGGAGTACTTGAGTTCGCCCCTGTGAGGGCCAGGTGTGGAGGTGGTGCAGCTGCTTGCGTCATAGTGGTTCTGGCAGCACCAGGTACTCAGGGGTCTTGGCAGCTAGGGTAGTAGAAAACATAGTGCTCTAGAAGGTTATGACAACCAGTATTGGCCAATATGCTCCAGTATTCTTGCCTGGAGAACCCCCTTCTCTGACAGAGAAGCCTGGCAGGCCACAGTCTACAGGGCTGCAAAGTCGGACAGGACAGAAGCGGCCCTGCGCGCATAAACACAAGACTTTTTTTTTTTTTTTGCCTGTGTCATCTCTGCCCCAGTGAGAACTGAGCATGAAGGTGGTGCAGCTGTTTGGCTTGTGGGGACACTGGAGGCGCCAAGTGTGCCTCCATGGAAGGAGTTATGGCCCTATCAGAGTCTTTTTTCGAGCCTCTTGCAGCTGGTGCTCAGAAGACCTCTTTGGCCAGTCTATCTCCGAAGTTCTGCCCATTCAGGCACTTAGAGGGGCCCCCCTGACTGGGATCCTACTCTGTAGATCTGTGCATCGGGCACTTAAAGGGGCACCCTGAGGGGGTCCTACTCTGTAGTTCAAAGCATCATTCACTGAAAGGAGCACCCTGGGTGGGGTCGTACTCTGAGTTCAGTGTGTCAGGCTTTTGATGGGTTCAGTTGCTGATGCTGGCATGTGGAGGGAGAGAGGCTATGGTGATGGCTCTACCCCCTACGTGTGACTCAGCAGTATCACCTTGCTTCCATGGCTTCCTGGCTTTTCTCCACAGGAATTTCCCACCATGATCTCCTCCCTCACATCCCATCAATCCATCTCTCTGCAGTCAACAGCAGTCCTCACCCTACGATTGCTCCACAATCCTTAAACTCCCAGCTGCTGCCTCTTCCAGGAGACCTGTGTTCCTGCCCAGCGTATATATGGCTGTGGCAAGGACTGTCTGATTCTTATCTCATTTTGGCTTCCATAGATCAGCTGCTTCACCCTCAGCCTTAAATGTTTCTCCTCTGACTCAGACAATTGCCCCACTGTGGGGATTGAACCCCTGCTTCAGTTCCCCCAACAGTCCTACTAACACTCTTGTTTTACCCCTTAGTTCCTTTGTCTTACTGAGTTTTTCGTGGTTCTATATATTCTTTTCCACTGGTCAAATACTCCTGTCAGCTCTCAGCTGGTGTTCTGCATAAACTTCTGTATCTGAAGGTGTATTCCTGATGTATCCATGGAGAGAGATGTACTCCACCTCCACCTACTCCTTCGTCATCTTGTTCTCTTGGCAATCAGTTTTAATAAGTAAAATTAATTGCACAATTCAGAGACCATAATTCCTTTCACAAAAATTGTCTTAGATCCTTTTCTGGAGAGGAAGTGAAAAAGATAGAGAGCAACCTAGTAAAATTCACCCGGAGAAGGCAATGGCACCCCACTCCAGTACTCTTGCCTGGAAAATCCCGTGGATGGAGGAGCCTGGTAGGCTGCAGTCCATGGGGTCGCTAAGAGTTGGACATGACTGAGCGACTTCACTTTCACTTTTCACTTTGATGCATTGGAGAAGGAAATGGCAACCCACTCCAGTGTTCTTGCCTGGAGAATCCCAGAGACGGTGGAGCCTGCTGGGCTGCCATCTGTGGGGTCACACAGAGTCGGACACGACTGAGGTGACTTAGCAGTTAGCAGTAAAATTCACCAGCCATTCATTAAAAAAAAAAAAAAAACAGCTTTAAATTCCACAGTTTCTATTGACTGATTTAGAGGGAAAATTAATGTTACCAGAGGGACTCAAATTTATATTTTTGTTTACTAGACGAAGTTGATATGGAATTTGCAAAAATGGACACTTAAAAATAAGAACATGATCATGTATGCATAGCAGAGCTATGTAGGAAACCTGGACAAGCAATGTACCATCAGGTCTGAACATTCAAACATGGTAATCATTTGAATGAATCACTGAAACAGATTGTGAGCATCTCTCACCTGAGATAGTTTAAATGTGGTATCTTTAAAAATTATGTTCAATCTTAGTCTACTGTCTGTATAATTTAAGAGAATAATGCCCAGGTCCACATAATAGAGTAGACTAAGCCTGGAGTGTCCTTCCAATCTTTTATAATTATTTTTGATGTTAATTTTATTGTTTGAAAACTTAAAATGTAAAATATCTTAAATTAGGTCCAATTCTGTAAATTGTTTTAGGTTGTCTAATTCTGCTTTCCTGTCACATGATTATCATTTTTTTTTCTTTGAAGCTTTGTAAAGCTTAGGGTCATCAACATGCCTATCAATTCTTATTTCCCAGGATTATGGAAATAACCAACTTCAAGGAATATACTCTGAAGTCAGATGCATTATCCATTGTCCCATTGGCCTGCTCAAGCGATATATTCTTAAGACAGAGCAAACAAGATTTTCTAATGGATTTGATGTGTACAAAGAGAAGAAAGACCAAGGATTACACTATGATTAGGAAGGAAGGAGTTTGAATTAACTGAAATGGAAAAAAAACAACAACTATGTAGAAGGCTATCATTAGTGCTGAAATATCACAAGTTCAGCTTAGACTGTTCTTTTTGAGATGACTACCAGTAAAGAGGAAATGATCAGTAGTCAGCTAGTGGTATGTATCTGTAGTTGAGGAGAGAGCCCTGTATTGCAAAATTACCCAAGCATTCTATAATTTCCAACTTTAAACTAACTATATGCTATATCATCATGTACAAAACATTGCACCTTCAAAGATATTTCCCCCAAATCATTTTTCTTCATGTTTTCCTATTATAAGTAAAAATGTATATATAATGTATTAAAATCATAATACCCAGTCTCTGCATTATTTTATGTAATTCCCAAACTAATTCTAGATCAGAGATACTTTTATGACCTTATATTATAGATGAGGATATATATATACTGAGTATATATATATATACTGAGGCTTAGAGTTATATAGTTTTGCCAAGGTCACACGAGTGTTGAGTTGAACACTCGATTAACTGTCTTAAGACCCCAAAATTTTAGCCACAACATAGTTCTGCCTCTCTCCAATGATTTCCTTTTCCCCCTTTTGCCTTTTTTTTTTACTTTTATCAGTATATGTGTGCACACACTCACATGCACCTGCTTGCCAAGGCTTGTAAACAGTGCAGAGCAAGATTAATAGCACTGTCATAGGATCAGATGCTTCTTACTACCAGTAGCTTTTTCTATCCAATTTCTCCTGTTCCCCTCTTAGTGTACTCATTTTGTTTTGCTATCAGTTGATAAAAATGCTTGTTACATACACATATGAGTACTTTGACATCACACTTAGTTATAGTAGTGGTAGGGGAAGAACATAGAGCTCTCAAACATTGACATAATTTTAGGTAGGAAAGTGGCTCCAATTAATATTTTGTTATAATTAATTTTGCTACAATTCTTTTTTTATTCAAATTGTTTCCCGATAGTAGTATTTTTGAATGCTATAAACATGCTATCAAGAAATCACTTGACTTATAATTGAGCTATGCTTCTACTTAGAGCAATAATGAAAACAAATACAGAAAGTATAGATTCTGGGTTTTACCCCCACAAATAGCTATGCTTCTACTTAGAGCAATAATAAAAAACAAATACAGAAAGTATATATTCTGGGGTTTTCCCCCAAAAATGACAGTTTTATACTGTTGAGCAATATATTTTTCCCTCTTTCTCTTCATTTTACTCAATGTAAGATCAACTTAAACATTTAGCATAGTCTAAGTTTATTTTAAATGAATTTCTATGTCATCATTTTAAAGTTCCAGGTACCTGTAGTTTCAAAATCATCTTAACAACCTAAGTTCAATATCATGGACAATAGTCCTCTTTACAGATGAATAACATATGAGAGAAAATAGTTGGTTGACCCCAAATTACTCATTCTTATGAGCAGTAGGGCTTTCTTAGTGGCTCAGCAATAAAGAATCTGCCTGCAATTCTAGAGCAGCAGGAGACTTGGGTTCAATCCTTGGGTCAGGAAGATTCCCTAGAAGATGGTATGGCAACCCACTCCAATATTCTGGGAAATTCCATGGACAGAGGAGCCTGATGGACTACAGAACATGGGGTCACAAAGAGGTGGACAATACTGAAGCAACTTAGCACCCATGTGTGCATTAGCAGCAGAGTTAAATTTGCAACATGACCTTCTAGTATAATTTATTTCAAACTCTAATGTATGTCAGAATCACCCAGAGATCTTGTTAAAACGCAGAGTCAGGTTCAAGAATGGAGTCTAAGACTGTGTTTCTAACATGTTCCACCCTGTTGGCAGAATGGCCAGTGAGCCCAGTACCACACCTTGAGTAAAAAAGGGCTAGATCAAACTGCTGTTCATAGTTGATTCCAGAAGAAGTAGTTATACTATTTGATAAATGTATTCACTCATTTTCAAATATCTACTATGTTGAAATTTTGTGGATGTAAATATGAATAAACTTTCTCTTCAAAAATTCACAATCAAGTGACAAGGTAATGCCGTCTACAAACAAGTGCATTGGAATATATATATATTAATATATTCATGTATGGTAGTTTTAAAAAGAAAGCAGGATTTCATTATTTTTGTAACTACAAAAACAATGAAAAGACATACAGTATAGAAAGTGAGAGATCCCCTTTCATTTTCATTCTTACTCTTCAGAAATAACTACCTTTTTTCCAGTTCTATTGAGATATAATTGATATACATGACTATAAAAATTTAAGGTATATAACATAATGGTTTGACTTACATATATTGTGAAATGATTGCCACAGTAAATTTAGTCAGAAGTAGTATTTTTAATAGATCAATTTGTATTCTTTCAGATTTCAAAAATTAATAGAGAGATACGTTAATTTACAAAAGCAGGGTCATGTTTTATGTATTGTTCAGGAAGCATTTTTCTTAATTCAACACTGAAAACTCTATTTCAATATATCAATATACCTTTTTCCTCATTCTTTTTTAAAAATTTATATATAGTGATGTTTTTTCCTGCATCAGTATAATTTTATTAGTTATTTTGACTTTAGCTATTTACATTATATAAAAAAATTAATTACCCTGAATTGTATCAACCTAATTGAAAAGTCTAAAGGTATAAAAATGAAAGAGACAAAAATTCCCTGCTTATATCGAAGGTTAAGCTCTCAAATTAATGTATTCTGGTTATTTGTGTTGTTCTGTCCCATTATGGTTTGTTATAAGACGTTGAATACATTGTGCTCTACAAACATTTTTTTTTATCCATTCTGTGTGTAATAGTCTGCCTCTGCTCTACCCAAACTCTCAATCCTTCTCTCCCCTACCTCCCTACTCCTTGGAAACCACATCTGTTCTCTATATCCCTGAATCTGTTTTAGTTTTGTAGATAAGTTGATTCATGTTGAATTTTAGGTTCCACATATAAGTGATATCATGTGGTATTTGCCTTTCTCTTTCTGACTTACTTTGCTTAGTATGATAATCTCTAAGTCCATGCATGTTACTGAAAATGGCATTATTTTTTTCTTTTTGATGGTTGAATAATATTAATATATATGTATTTTATATAATATATATAAACGGTACAACTTCTTTATCCATTCATTTGTCTATAGACATTTAAGTTGCTTCCATGTTTTGGCTATTGTAAATTGCTACTATGAACATAGGGCTACGTGTATCTTTTTGAATTATAGTTTTGTCCAGGAGTGTGTATGGTAGATCATATGGTAACTCTATTTTTAGTTTTTTGAGGAGCCTCTATACTATTTTCCATACGGGCTGCAACAATTAACATTCCCAGCCAACAGTGTAAGAGGCTCCCCTTTTCTCCACACCTTCTCCAGCATTTGTAATTTGTAGACGTTTTAATGATGGTCATTCTGACTGGTGAGAGGTGGTACCTCATAATTTTGAATTATATTTCTCTAGTAATTAACAATGTTGATCACCTTTTCATGTGTCTATTTGCCATCTGCATGTCTTCTTTGGAAAAATACCTATTTAGGTCTTTTGTCCATTTTTCCATTTTTCAATTGGGTTTTTCTTTTTTCTTTTTTTTGCTGTTGATTTGTATGAGCTGTTAGTATATTTTGGAAATTAAGCCCTTGCCAGTTGCATCCTTTTCAAATATTTTCTCCTATTCCTTAGGTTATCATTTCATTTTGTTTTTTTGTTTCCTTTGGTGTGCAAACTCTTAAGTCTGATCAGGTCCCATTTGTTTATTTTTATTTATATTTATATTGCCTTGGGAGACTGACCTAAGAAAACATTAGTACAATTTATGTCAGAGAATGTTTTGCCTGTGATCTCTTCTAAGAATTTCGTAGTGCCATATCTTAGTTGTCAATCTTTAAGCCATTTTGAGTTAATTTTTGTCCATAGTGTGAGAGTGTATTTTAACTTCATTGATTTACATGTAGCTATCCAACTTATCTAATACTAGTTGCTGAGGAGACTATTACCCATTTTATATTCTTGACTTTTTGTTGAAGAGCAATTGATCATAGGTGTGTAGGGTTTTTTTTTTTTTTTTAGGCTCTCTATTCTGTTCCATTAATCTATATACCTGTTTTTGTGCCAATATCACATTGTTTTGATTACTGTAGCTTTGTAGCATTATCTGAAGTCTAGGAAGGTTATGCTGCCTGCTTTCTCCTTTTCCCTAAGGATTGCTTTGGAAATTAGGGTTTTTCAGGATTCCATATAATTTTTAGGATTATTTGTTCTAGTTCTGTAAAAAAAATATCATGGATAATTTGATAGACATCACACTAAATCTGTAGATTTCTTTGGGTAGCATCACCTTGTTTTTTCTTTTTTTTTTAATGTATTTATTTATTTTAATTGGAGGCTAATTACTTTACAATATTGTAGTGGTTTTTGCCATACATTGACATGAATCAGCCATGGGTGTACATGTGTCCCCTATCCTGAACCCCCTCCCACCTCCCTCCCCATCCCATCCCTCAGGGTTATTCCAGTGCACTATCTTTGAGTGCCCTGATTCATGCATCAAACTTGGACTGGTCATCTATTTCACATATGGTAATATACATGTTTCAATGCTATTCTCTCAAATCATCCCACCCTCGCCTTCTCTCACAGGGTCCAAAAGTCTGTTCTTTATATCTGTGTCTCTTTTGCTGTCTCGCATATAGGGTCATAGTTACCATCTTTCTAAATGCCATATATATGCATTAATACACTGTATTGGTGTTTTTCATTCTGACTTAACAATATAAATTATCCCAATCCAAGAGCATGGGGTATCTTTCCATTTCTTTGAATCATCTTCAATTTCTTTTATTAATGTTTTGTAGTTCTCAGCATATAAGTCTTTCACCTACTTGGTAATATTTATTCTTAAGAATTTAGAGTCTTTTGATGCAATTAAAAAAACAGATTATTTGTTTGCATTCCTTTTCTGATATTCAATTGTTAATGTAAAGAATTGCAACTTATTTCCGTAATTTAATCTTACATCTTGATACCTTGCTGAATTTTGTGTGGAGTTTTTAGGGTTTATTTTGTCAGCTGCATATAATGACAATTTTACCTCTTCCCTACCAATTTGAATACATTTTATTTCTTTTTATTGTGTGATTGCTGTGACTAGGACTTCCAATTCTATGTTGAAGAGAAATGGTGAGAGTTGGCATTCTTTTCTTTTTCCAGATTTTAGTGGGGAGTCTTTCAGCTCTTCACTGTTGAGCATTATATTGGCTCTGGGTTTATCATAAAGAGCTTTTCTTATCTTGAGATATGTTCCCTCTATACTCACTTTCCCAGGTGGCACAGTGGTAAAGAATTCTCCTGCCAATACAGGAGAAGACAAAAGAGATGCAGGTTTGAACTCTGGGTTGGAAAGATCCACTGGAGTAGGAAATGGCAACCCACTCCACTATTCTTGCCTTGAAAATCCCATGGATAGAGGAGCCTAGTGGGCTACAGCCCATGGAGTTGAAAAGAGTTGGACACAACTGAGTGACTGAACACATACTTTGGTTAGAATTTTGATTTTGAATGAATGTTGAATTTTGTCAAATGCTTTTTCTGTATCTATTCAGATGGTCATGTGGTTTTTGCCCTTTCTTGTGTAGATGCAGTGTATCACATTGATTAATTTGCATAATTGAACCATTCTTGTGATCCTGGGATAGAGCCAGTTTGGTTGTGGTGTATGACCATTTCTTTAATATGTTGTTGGATTCAGTTTGCTAATATCTGTTGAGAATTTTTGTGTCTATATTCAAATATATTGGCCTGTAATTTTCTTTTTTGGTAGTGTCTTTGGCTAATTTTGGTATCAAGGTGATGTTTGCTTCATAGGATGACTTTGGGAGTGTTCCTACCTCTTCAATCTTTTGGAAGAATTTGAGAAGGGTCAGGAAGAGTTCTTTTTATGTTTGGTAGAATTCCCCAGTAAAGCCATCTGATTCTGGGCTTTTGTTTGTAAGGAGATTGTTTTGTGGTTTTTTTTTGTTTGTTTGTTTTGCTTTTCAATTCTAGTAATTGATATGTTCAAGTTATCTATTTTTTTTCTTGGTTCAATTTTGGCAGGCTATATGTTTCTAGAAACTTGTCCATTTCTTCTAGGTTGTCAGTTTTTTTTGGCATATAATTATTCATAGTATTTTCTTTCTTTTTTTTTTATTTTTGCTCTATCAGTTGTGATTTCTCCTCTTTCATCTCTTATTTTGTTTATTTAGTTCTTCTCTCTTTTCTTCTTGGTCAGAACTTTGTCAATTTTGTTTACCCTTTCAAATAACCAGCGCTTTGTCTTATTGACTTTTCAATTGTTTTCAATTGTTTTATTTTCTCTCTTATCTTTATTATCATTTTACTTCCACTGACTTTAGGCTTTGTTTGCTCTTTGTCTAATTCTTTGAAATAGTGAATTAAGTTGTTTATTTGAATTTTTTCTTGTTTCTTAAAGAAGTCCTATGTCACTATGAAGTTCTCATATGAAGGACTGCTTTTGCTACATCCTATAGACCTTATGGTTATGTTTCCCTTGACATTTTCCTCAAGATATTTTTAATTTCTTATTTGATTTAATCATTGACCCATTTTATTTTCAGTAGTATGTTGTTTAGTCTCCATGTAATCGTTTCTTTCTTTCTTGTTTCTTTTTTCTGTGGTTGATTTCTAGTTTTATGTCTTTGAGTCAGAGGAGATGCATGAAATAATTTTATATACCCTTAAATTTGTTGAGGATTATTTTGTGCCCTAGTATGTAATCAATACTAGAGAATGGTCCACGTGCACTTGAAGAAAAAAAATATGTGTATTGTGCTATTTTTCTTGTCATGTCCTGAATATATGTATTGAGTCTGACTGTTTTATGGTAACATTTGGGATCTCTGTTGCCTTATTAATTTTATGTCTCAAAGATATGTCCATTGATATGAGTGGACTCTGAAAGTCTCTTACTATTATTGTATTCCCATCAATTTATCCCTTTGTGTTGTTAGCATTTGTTTTATGCATTTGGGTGCTCCTATATTGAATGCATATGTTGATGAGTGCAATAGCTCCTTGTATTTATCCTTTCATCATTGTATAGTGTCTTTCTTTACTTTTATTTATGGCCTTTGTTTTAAAGTCTATTTTGTGTGATATGAGTATTGTGACTGCCCCCCCCCACACTTTCTTGTTATTTCTGTTTGCATGAAATATCTTCTTCCATCCCCTCACTTCCAATCTATATGTGTGCTTTGCCCTAAAGTGGGTCTCTTTTAGGCAGCATATTGTATGTCTTTTTAAAATCCAATATCCCATTCTATGTCTTTTGATTAAAGCATTTAGTTCATTGACATTTAGTGAAAGTGAAAGTGAAGTCGCTCAGTCGTGTCCGACTCTTTGCAACCCCACAGACTGACTATAGCCTACCAGGCTCCTCCGTCCATGGGATTTTCCAGGCAAGAATACTGGAGTGGGCTGCCATTTCCTTCTCCAGGAGATCTTCCTGACCCAGGGATTGAAGTCAGGTCTCCCGCACTGTAGGCAGACGCTTTACCATCTGAGCCACCAGGGAAGTCACATTGACATTTAAGGTAATTATTAATAGATATGTACATATTGTCATTTTATACCTTGTTTTTCCATTGATTTTACATTTTTTCTCTCTCTTTTTGTTTTTCCTTTTGTCTTTTAATGAATTTCTTATGTATTATGCTTTGCTAGCTTCTTTATGGTTTTGTGAATCTATTGTATGTTTTTGGTTTGTGATTGTCCTGTTTTCTAAGTATGTTAACCCCTTCCTATATCTACTTGTTTTAGATTGGTAGCCCTATGGGCTCAAACACATTCCAGATAAAAACCTTACATTTTCTTACTATCCTCCATCATATTTTATGATTTTGATATCCTGTTCTGCATCTTCATTATCATCCTTTCACTATTCATTGACCCTACCATTGCTTTCATAGATTTTTATTATTATCATTATTTTGTTTTTAAATCTACATATTGGGTGATTTACTTTCCAAAAATTATTTTATTTTTCCTATAGATTCTTCTTTCTTATTTAGAGAAGACCTTTCAAAATTTCTTTTAATATAGGTTTAATATTTCTGTATTCTTTTAGCTTTTTCTTGTCTAAGAAATTATTTCTCTCTCCTTCTATTATAAATGGTAATATTTCTGGGAGGAGTATCCAAGGTTGCAGGTTTTTCACTTTCAGGACTCCAAATCTGTCTTGTCACTCCCTTCTGGCATGCAATGTTTCTGTAGAGAAATCAACTGATAGCCTTTGTGGGTTCTTTGTAAATAATTATTTTTTTTTCCTGTCTTTAGAATCTTCTCTTTAAATTTTGCCGCATTTATCGTAATATATCTTGATGTAGGCTGAGAGGGTAACACGCAGGAAGGCCAGGGGTCTCCAAACGGAGGAAATAGGGTGCAAATGTCACATTCTCTATCTCTCTCTTAAGCGGCAGGAGGAAACAAACTAGTGTTATATTTTTTCCCCTTCTCTATACAAATATAAAAAGAGGTTTCTCTTAAATTTTGTGTTGCCATAATGACACCTGATTCCACCTAAACTTAACTTTTCTCAAACCTTGAGCTAACCAATGAATTTTTTTATGGAAATGTTTGTCTTAAGCTATGTTAATGTACTATGTATTTACCCTAGTCTCCGTCTTCAAGTCTGCCTAAAGGCTCAGAACCGACTTGACAAACCAGTATGTTATATGTTGCTCTCCTAACCTATGTTAATGAAGCTATATATTTGTATGGAAATCTGTCTTTCTTCAAGATTCATGTCAATCATTTTATGGCCTGGGATGACTCACCTGGTGCCAATGTTATTTCAATGCATGTTATGGCTGAGGTGCCTGGTGCCATTCTCTGAGTTTTGAGACATTTCCTTTCTCTAATTAGCAAACTGCTAGTAGCTATATAATATCCAGCTAAAGACTAACAGGGGGGTACTCTTTCTTCCCCCTTCTGATGTCTATGTCAGAAGCTTTCTCTATCTCTTTTATACTTTAATAAAACTTTATTACACAAAAGCTCTGAGCAATCAAGCCTCGTCACTGGCCCTAGATTGAATTCTTCTCCTCTGGAGACCAAGAATCCAGGCATCTTTCATGGTTCAGCAACAACCTTTCTGGACTATTTTTATTTATCGTTTTGGGGGCCATCTCTGCTTCCTATATCTGGATATCTGTTTATTTCTTTAGGTGAGTTTCAGCCATAATTTCTTCAAATACCTTTGCAATCATCCTCTTTCTTCTCATTCCAGGGTCCATATTATGAACAGATTGGAACACTTTATATTATTCCATAGGTCTCGTATATTGCTTTCTGTGTGTATGTGTGTGTGTGTGTGTGAGAGAGAGAGAGATAACAGAACAATTTTAATTCCAGCACCTGAAGCCATAGAAGGGTACGCTTTATAAACTTCATGGAACTGTTGTACACGTTCAATCAAGTGACAACTGTGCAATACCCTTAGTATCTCAAAATCAGGGACATACTTTTGAATTGTTTAAATACAATGCACAGAATTAAAAAACAAAGTCAGAGTCATCCACATTTATACTACTTGTCAGTTAAAAGTTTTACCACTTACTACTTGGTAGAAGAGTCAATATCTAGTAGGGGATATTGGAAGTGATTTCAGATTCTCATCCTGTTTTACTCTATTGGGAAGGTTTCTTGAGTAGCTATGTGACTGGCCAAAGGTGGGTACAACCAGGACCAAAACAGAATGTAAGATTTTACCTCAGTTTCTGTATTTTTCACTTTTTTTTCTTTGTCAGTTAAAAGTGAACAGTGAGAATACTTATCTGTACATATACAGAAGGTATGCTGTGAAAGCATATTTGTTTACAAACATATAGAAATACTTGTTAATTAATTTGATAAGAAAATAATGTATAAAAGTATATAGCAAAACATTAATTATCTCTGACTCTGGAAAGATCAATTCCATATTTTATATTAAAAACAAAAACAGTTTTGGTTTTTTGAATCCCTTATCCATAAATATGTGAAAAGGAAGACAGAGAGAAATTGTTTATTTTTACTCTCAACATGGCTGTGAAAAAGAGTTAAATTAAAATACTAAGAACATTGAAATACCTAAGTCCAGAAAGAGTCCAAATATTTGGCCACACAGAATATTATTTTTAAGAGTAGGAGTAATAGCAAAGGCTCTGCATGCAGTTTTTAACCTATAAATACAATAAACTTTTTGGCATTTTGGCCACTGAAAACCAAAGGCTATAGCATCAGGAAAGTTTTGGGATGTCTCAATTTTGTAGATTTAATTCAGTGTATTTAAGGTTAACTAAAGTTGATATCAAAAATTTTAGAGCTAAAAATTTAGGCAAAAATTCACATTAAAAAAAAAAAAACTCCCTATGTTTCTATTTTGAGTAACAGTAGGCAATATGATTCCAGAAGTTAAAAGTTATTTCACAACTTATGACTTCAGCTTGGCAAACAGCTTAGATTCCAAAACTGATTTATCCCTATTAAAAGTAAGCTCTTAAAAAAAAAAAAAAAAAGAATGTGTCCATGTACATAGATATACATTTAAAAGGAATCAGATAATCTTTGAAGCAGCCTTAGTGTTTCCATTAAAACTCTCTTGAAATTACCATTGGATTAGCTTCATGTAAAGGATTAGCCAGCTTCTTGGTCTAAGCCTACCACGGTGATCATTTATCTAAGGCTACAAAGGTACCACCAACGTGATGCAAACTGTAAGGAGAAGATGAAGGCTTTCCTGGGAGTTGGTAGCTAAAATTAAAGGGATTCTTAGAAAATGACACAATGGCAGCCTTTCTTGTCTTTTTCTTTTTGTGTTGGTTCTGGTGAAGGAAGACATTCTTGCTCTTGAAATTTCCTTATAACTCGGACAAGTTCATGGAAAGCTTGATCTACATTCAATCTAATCTTTGCTGATGCTTCCATGTATGTTACTTTAAATTGTGGTGCTAACTGTTGTCCTTCCTGTGTTACCTGTCTCTGATGATCCAGATCTGCTTTATTACCAATTAAAGGCATTGAAAACTCATCACGATCCTTTACTCTGAGGATTTGCCTTTGAAACTTACAGATTTCTTCAAAACTGCCTCTATCTGTGACTGAAAAGACCAAAAGGAAACCCCCGCCAATTTTCATATACTGCTCACTCATAGCTCCAAATTCCTCTTGTCCCGCTGTATCCAGAATGTCTAGCTGGGCTGCCTGGTCATCTATCACGCAATTCTTTGTGTCAAAATCCTCCATGATTGGATTATAGTCCATTACAAAATAAGACCGGGTGAACTGGATGGTGAGCATGGATTTGCCCACACAGCCTCAGCCAACCGCCACCAGCCAGTACTTCTAGCCGAAGCCAGCCAGCCAGCCAGCAGAGGCCATGGGGACACCACAGAATTCAGCCCAGCCACACTGAGCCACTGCCCGCCTTAGGCCCGGCTCCGGGGAAGTGTGCGGCCAATTGGCTGTGGGTGAACGGCTGGGAGGGGATTCCAGGCGCGGGGAGCAGCTGGAGGGCTGTCAGGACGGCAGAGTGGCGCCCTGGCTGGTCGAATCTGGCCTGAGGCATGGAGAAGCAAGGTGACCACAGCGGCGAGAGACTGCAGAGGCCAGGGTTGCGCTCCTCCATAGGACTTCCCAGCGCCTGCTGAACGCAGCCTTCAGTGCCGCTACAAAATGTATATCACTTTCATTTTTTTTTTGTTTTAATGTGGATTTTTTATGCTGTTCTTAATGGGTGGTTTCCATTATTCTAACTTCCAGATCACTTATTTGTTCTTCTGTGTTATTCATTCTGCTACTCATAGCCTTTAGCTCAGCTTTCATCTCCTGAAATTAATTCCCTAAATTCTCTCGGCTCCTCTTTATAGTTTCTAGGTCCTTTTTACAATAATCTACTTTTCTGTTGACAGCCTTTCTTAAATCCTAAAGTATTTTTTATCTCCTTTATGAACTCAGTGTCCATTAGACTGAAGAGATCAGTTTCATTGTTCTTTCAGGTGATTTCTCTTGATCTTTATTTGGGAGTGGTTCCTCTGCTTCTTAATTTTACTTGTATTTCTACTGCTCTATGAGTTTAGGAAAAACAATTATCTACTGTGGTCTCGGATGGCTGTTTTTACATGGGAACATCCCTGTGTATCCTGCAAGGCTTTACTATTTTTGGTACAAGGGCTGCTTTTATCATGAATGCTTGCCACCACTTTCCTCAGTGTCTGCTGGCCATTATCTCCTTAAATAGGAAGTATGACTGATTTTGTGAACAGAGCCTGAGCCGGGTATTGAGCAGTACCTCCTTTTTGCTCTGTGGTTGTCAGGAACTTCCCTGTCAGGAAGAGGAGCTGCTCCCTAGTTGTTTGAGTGTGTGTGTGTATGCATGCCTGTGTGCTCAGTCATTCAGTCGTGTCCGATTCTTTGGAATCCCATAGACTGTGGCCTGACAGGCTCTTCTAACCATGGGGTTTTCCAGGCAAGAATACTGGAGTGGATTTCCATTTCCTCCTTCAGGGTATCATCCGAATGCGGGGCTTGAACCGAAGTATCTTGTGTCTCCTGCATTGGCAGACAGATTTTTTTTTTTTCCAGAATTTTGTTGTCTTCTGTCAAGCCTCAGCTTCAATTTCAGTGCTTGTACTTGGGTTTTTCATACTTTCTACTTCTTCCTGGTTCAGTCTTTGAAGATTGAACTTTTCTAAGAATCTGTCCATTTCTATCAGGTTATCCATTTTACTGTCATATAATTGTTCATAATAGTCTCTTAAAATCCTTTATATTTCTGCATTGTCTCTTGTAACCTCTCCTTTTTCATTTCTAATTTTGTTGATTTGATTCTTCTCTCTTTTTTTTCTTGATCGATTCAGTTCAGTCACTCAGTCGTGTCTGACTTTTTGTGACCCCATGGACTGCAGCACGCCATGCCTCCCTGTCCATCAGCAACTCCTGGAGTTTACTCAGACTCATGTCCATTGAGTCGGTGATGCCATCCAACCATCTCATCCTCTGTCGTCCCCTTCTCCTCCTGCCTTCAATCTTTCCCAGGATCAGGGTCTTTTCAAATGAGTCAGTTCTTCACATCAGGTGGCCAAAGTATTGGAGTCTCAGTTTCAATCTCAGTCCTTCTAATGAATATTCAGGACTGATTTCCTTTCGGATGGACTGGTTGATCTCCTTACAGTCCAAGGAATTCTCAAGAGTCTTCTCCAACACCACAGTTCAAAAGCATCAATTCTTCAGGCCTCAGCTTTCTTTATAGTCCAACTCTCACATCCACACAGGACTACTGGAAAAACCATAGCTTTCACTAGACAGACCTTTGTTGGCAAAGTAATGTCTTTGCTTTTTAATATGCTGACTAGGTTGATCATAACTTTTCATCTTACTCTAAATTAATTATTTAGATGAATAAAACTAAAAGCTGGTTCTTTGATTTTGTTTATCTTTTCAAGGAACCAACCAGCTTTTAGTTTTATTCATCTTTACTATCGTTTCTTTCATTTCTTTTTCAATTATTTCTGTTTTGATCTTAATGATTTCTTTCTTTCTGCTAATTTTGTGGTTTTTTGCTCTTCTTTTTCCAGTTGTTTTAGGCGTAAAGTTAGGTGGTCTATTCAATGTTTTTCTTGTTTCTTGAGGTAGGATTGTATTGCTATAAACGTCCCTCTTAGAACTGCTTTTGCTGATTCCCATTGGTTTTGAGTTGTCATGTTTTCACTGTCATCTGCTTCTAGAAATTTTTTGATTTCTCTTTTGGTTTCTTCCATAACCTGATGGTTATTTACAAACATACTGTTTAATCTCCATGTGTTTGTTGTTTTTAGAGTTTTGTTCTTATAATTGATATCTAATCTCGTAGTGTTGTGGTCAAAAATGATGCTTGATAAAGTTTTAATTTTCTTAAATTTACTGAGGTTTACTTTATGACCCAAGGTGTTGTCTATCCTCGAGAATGTTCCATGTGCACTTGAGAAGAAGGTATATTCTTCTGCATTTGGATGGAATGTCCTGAAGATATCAAGGAGATACATCTCATCTAATGCATCACTTAAGACTTGTGTTTCCTTATTAATTTTCTGTTTTGATGATCAGCCCATTGGTGTGAGTGGGGTGTTAAAGTCTCCTACTATTATTGTGTTACTGTCAACTTCTCCTTTTATGTCTGTTAGTGTTTGTCTTATGTGTTGAGGTGCTCCTAAGTTGGATGCATAGCTATTTACAATTGTTATGTCTTCCTCTTGGATCGATCCCTTGATCATTATGTAGTATCCTTCCTTATCTCTTGTAATATTCTTTATTTTAAGATCTATTTTGTCTGATATGAGGATTGCTACTCCAGCTTTCTTTTGCTTCCATTTGCATGGAATATATTTTTCAATCCTCTAAATTTCAGTCTATGTGTGTCTTTAAGTCTGAAGTAGATTTCTTGTAGACACCATATATAAGGGTCATGTTTTTGTATCCATTCAGCCAGTATATGTCTTTGGGTTGGAGCATTTAATCTGTTTACATTTAAAGTAATTATTGATATATATGTTCCTATTGCCATTTTCTTAATTGTTTGGGGTTGATTTGTAGATCTTTTTCTTCTCTTGTATTTCTTGACTATATAAGTCCCTTTAACATTTATTGTAAAGCCAGTTTGGTGGTACTGAATTCTCTTAACTTTTGCTTGTCTGAAAAGCTTTTGATTTCTCCATCATTTTTTTTTACTTACTTATTTTTTTATTTTTTAATAAGTTTATTTATCTATTTTTTAACTTTACAATATTGTATTTGTTTTGCCATACATTGACATGAATCTGTCAATTTTGAATGAGATCCTTGCTGGGTACAGTAGTCTTGGTTGTAGGTTTTTCCCTTTCAGTACAATATATCCTGCCATTCCCTTCTGGCCTGCAGAGTTTCTTCTGAAAGATCAGCTGTTAAACATATGGGGTTTCCCTTGTAAGTTACTTGTTGCTTTTCCCTTGGTGCTTTTAATATATTTTCTTTGTGTTTAGTCTCTGTTAGTTTGATTATTGTGTGTCTTGCTGTGTTTCTCCTTGTGTTTATCCTGTATGGGACTCTTTGTACCTCTTGGACTGATTGACTATTTCCTTTTCCATGTTGGGGAAATTTTCAATTATAATCTCTTCAAAAAATTTTCTCATACCCTTTCTTTATCTTTTCTTCTCTGAGATCCCTATAATTGAAATATTGTTGTGTCTGATATTGTCCCAGAGGTCTCTGAGCCTATCCTCAGTTATTTTCATTATTTTTACTTTATTCTGCTCTTCATAAGTTATTTCCACCATTATTATCTTCCAGCTCACTGATTCGTTCTTCTGCCTCAGATATTCTGCTATTGATTAGTTCTAAATTATTTTTAATTTCAGTAATTTTGTTGTTTGTCTCTATATGTTTATTCCTTAATTCTTGAAGATCTTTGTTAGCTGATTCTTGCATTTTCTCTATTCTTTTTTCAAGGCTTTTGGTCATCTTTATTATCATTATTCTGAATTGGTTTTCAGGTAATTTGCGTATTTCTTCCTCATTTATTTGGACTTCTGTGTTTCTAGTTTGTTTCTTCATTTGTGTAGTATTTCTCTGCCTTTTCAGTATTTTTTTTTAATGTATTGTGTTTGAGGTCTCCTTTTCCAAGGCTTCAAGGTTGAATTCCTTCTTTCTTTTGGTTTCTGCCCTCCTGAGTTTGGTCCAGTGGTTTGTGTAAGCTTTGTATAGGGTGAGATTTGTGCTGAGTTTTTTTTTTTCCCCCTTCTGATGGACAAGGCTGAGTGAGGTGGTAATCCTGCCTGCTGATGATTGGATTTGTATTTTTGTTTTCTTTGTTGTTTAGATGAGGCATCCTGCACAGGGTGCTACCGGTGGTTGAGTGATGCCGGGTTTTGTAACTGAGTGGTTTCCTTTCCATGTGTTCCCACTATTTGATACTCCCTAGGGTTAGATCTCTGGTTGTCTAGGGACTTGGAGTCAGTGCTCCCACTTCAAAGGCTCAGGGCTTGATCTTGGTATTTTTTTGCCCAACTCCCAGCAAGCCAAAACAGTGAGATCCCGAGGTTTGCAGCAAAGCAGGGAGATGGGAAAAAAAGATCTCAAATCATCTTGGAGTAGCCAAGAGAATCTTTGTACTGCACAGTCATAACTAAGCTACAGGCCTCTGCACGTTTAAAAGGTCATGAGTGTGCATGCCTGGGCAGGCATGGCCGGCAGACTCTCTACCCCTGAGCTGCCTTTGGATGCCTACTTGTTGGAGTAGAAGCTCCCAGATCAGTTTCTGAGCTGCATTTCTGACCTGCATTGCAAGGTAGTGTGACTGGAGTATCTGTACTGGGAGAAAAGCCCCTGAATATTCCTGACCTGGAGCTGTTCACCTGTGAGTATACTCTGTTGTATCACCTGTGTTTCTATCACCTATTGTGTGGGATCACAGAGTACACAATTATTGGCACTGCCCTTGGCTCCACATCAATTGTGGGCATGCTGATAGTCTCAGCCCTGGTGTCTCTCAGCGCAGATCCACTGAAGTCAGGTCCCAGGTCTGCAGTAGTCAAGTACCTGGACCTACTTGGGAGTTATGGAGGCATCTAAGACCCTGGTCCAGCCAGTTCTCACATGCATGCACCCATAAAGCCCACAGCTGATAAGGCCAGACCCATTCCACCAACAGAAAAAGGAGCAGTCATGGTCTGTGGATGCTCCATGGGAGGTGCATTTACAAAGCTGGAGGCAGAGGTATAAATCCATGATGCATGCAGTCACGAGGAGAGGTTTCAGGTGTTTCCTAAATCACACAGTCCCTGTAGCTTATCTGTGATTTCACCTCCACCTCTGCACGTGGGGAAACCTCCAGCACCTGCTCCCAGGTGGCTGGGGTGTGTGAGGTTGCCCAGGCAGGAAGGATTATGGGCAGTTACCTTGGCACAAGAGCCTGCCCAGGTTGGGGCCTCCCCTGTAGCCTACAGTGGGAGAGGCCAGTGCATGGGGGAAGAGGCTGTAATGGCAGCCCTAACCCTCCTTTCACATGCTTGTTAACAATAGTGCTTCACTCCTATGGCAACCCAAGCTTCTTCCACAAACACTCCTGGTTGTGGCAAACCACACTTCAGCCACTTCAGGCTGTCTATGCACAGCAAACAATAGTCCTCTCCCTTGGTCTGTTCTCTAAATCCTGTGTTCCGGCACCCAGCTTCTGCCCGTATCAGTGGAGGCACGTCTCAGGTTGTGATATACATAGTTGTCACCCAGACCATCTGTGTAGGTCTCTCTCTGCCCTGCCTGCCACAAACAAGTTGCCAGGCTCTCCTTTGAGCCTCTGAAGCTCCTTTTCTGTCCCAGCTGATCTTCTCATGAGCAAGGGGGCTTCCCAGGTTTCAGGATCTTCTCTTCTTCAGATACCTCCCAGGGGCACAGATCCCATTCCACTTCCTCTTTTTTCCCCTTTGTTCTACCCAGTAATGTGGAGACTTTTCTTGTCCTTTCAGGTGTTTGAGGTCTTTTTCTTGTATTCAGTAGGTGTTCTCTGAGAATTGTCTCATTTGTAGATGTATACTTGATGTATTTGTGGGAAGATGTGAGTTCCTTGTCCTAGTATTCCACCATCTGGATTGGAACAAACCTCTTTCCTCATTCATTTTAATAACTATATACAGCAAATACCTTACATACAAATGAGTATCTTTATGAGAGTCATTCTAAGTTCATAAGTCCAACAAAGTTAGCCTAGGTACTCAACTAGCACAGTTGGCTCTATAGCACTTGTAGATTTAGATTAAAAAATTCATAATACTTTTCATACAAATAATACATGAAAACACAGAAAATAAACATTTTTAATCTTACAGTACAGGCTCTTGAAAAGTACAGTATTACACTACAACTGGCATACATAGGCTGGCATTGAGTGAACAGACAAGAACAGTTACTGACTGGAGGAGGGAGAGGAGGTGGAAGATAGTAGAACTGAAGGATCATCAGCAATAAGACACAAAGGGCAAGCTCAATTTCACTCATGTCTGACGATGGCACAGATTCTGGCTCCTTGCTGGATTTAATCCTATCTACCCTCTTGGAAAAAAAAAATCTAGTGATGTCTGGGTAGTAGCTCCTTTTTTCTCATCATAGAGGCTAATAGCTCTTTTTTTCTCATCATAGATGACACAGTAGCACTGAATTGCATTCTGAACACCTGCTGCAACATTTGTGTGCATTCTATGTTTGGATTTTGTGCCTCAAAAGCTAATAGTCCCTCCTCAAATAAAGAAAACCCCTTTGCTATTTCCTGCATTGTTAATCTCTTTGGATCTTCAGTTACTTCTTCCTCTTGACTCTCTTCATCCTTTCTTTGGGCCTCCAATTCCATCAGACCTTCATTAGTAAGCTCCTTGTGTTGCACAGCAATGAAGCTACTCTCTTGCAGGTCTAGCTCCAGATTCTTGTTGAAGATCACTAATTGCTAAAGACTTGTTTGGACTCCTCATCCATCATTTCAAATCCATGAAAATCACGAACAAACTGCAGTCAAAGTTTTTCCAGATCCCATTCATGGTGACAGCTGTAACCTCACGCCAAATAAAGTCAATGCTTTTTATGGTCTTTTCCATGGTATAGCCATTCCAAAATTGATTTATCACTTGCCTTTACTGCCTTACAAAAATGTGACATAAATATATTTCTTTAAAGTTGTTATGACTCTCTGGTCCATTAGTTGGATGACTGATGTAGTATTCAGTGGTGGATGCACTATTTTGAGGTTTGGATGAAAGTTGTCTATGAATGGGATGTGGTCTGGAGCATTTTTGAGCAACAAAAGAATGTTGAGTGAGAAATTCTTCTCCAAGCAATATTTCCCTGCCTCTTGGATAAAGTGGTGGAAAAAAAACAAGTCCTGAAAAGGCCTGTGTAACCCAGTCTTTGGGATTACTCTTCCACACAATAGGAAGAGAGTCCTTGGCTATTTTTCCAAGGGCTCTTGGATTATCTGAATGATAAACTAAGAGAAGTTTCAACTTCATGTTACTGGATGTGTTGCCACCAAACAGCACAGTTAGCCTATTCTTTGCTGCTTTGCAGGCAGACATCAACTTTTCCCCCTTATGGATGTAACATTGGTCTGGCATCCTCTTCCAATACAGTCCTGTCTCATCCACATTAAAAATCTGCTCTGGCAAATAGGCACCTTCATCAATAATGTCTCGAAGTATCTTAGGAAATTCCTGGACAGCTACTATATCTGCTCTCGCTGCCTCACCACTTACATTTATGTTGTGGAGTTTGGCTTTAGTCTTGAACTGATGAAACCAGCCATGGCTGGCATTAAAAGATGCACTCTCTGGTTCTTCACTATTTTTTTTTCAAGTCTTCATAAAGGCTTTTTAGCTTTTTCTTGAATCAGCATTAAGCTGAGAAGGACTCAACACTGATGCTGAGCCTGCATCCACACACTGAGGAATTTCCCCATCTCCTCCATCACTTTTCCATGCTTCTTAGATATGGTTTATTGCTGACATCATTGGCACAGCAGGCTTCACATGTTCCATGATTTTGTCCTTGTTCTTTAGAATTGTGCCTATGGTTGAACGATTCATGTTATAAGAATGAGCGACATCTACCATCTTTTTGGCTTGCTCTACTCTCTCAATTATTTTGACTTTTGTTTCTATCATTATTGCTTGGCACTTCTTAGCAGTACCAACTACAACACCACTGCTTTTATACTTGCTTCTGGACATCTTGGGCTTGAAGTAAAGATATTGTACTACTGTACTCTATACAGTGATGTACAAAAAAGTACACAAAAGCATAGCTACTTGTAGAAGATGCACCCATGTGACAATGCATGCCAGACATAAACTAACTTACATCATTGGACATGTGAACATACGTGGTATCTTTGAAAGTTCACAACTTGAAGCTTCATATTAGGGGACTTACTGTAGTTTTCTCATTAAGGAGACACCATAATTTAACTATCCCCCTATTATATCCATTTAATTTATCTCTATTTTTCTTTTCTTGGTACAAATATCAATTCAAGGAATATTGTTGCTGCTATGCCATTGCACACTTTATTATAATTGAAAACTAGAACGGCAGTTGCTTTGTTTTTCATAGGTAATGACAAATTAACATTCAAGAAGACTATGTAAGTTTAGACCTCCTGCAATAGTATATGATAATGTATTTTGCCCCATCTACTCATTAACAATAGATAGCATTATTTTTTAATTATGCAAATCAGCTTCATAGTGATAAATGCATTAATATTAAAATATAGATAAGTATATCATAAATAATATAGTTAAATATTTATTTAAATCTGCGTTTATAAGGCCCATGCAGATACCAAAATGCTGAACTGCCTTATATTAAATGGCATGGAAGAGATGACCCACCATATGTACCCATGGGTTCCCCATAAGAGAATTCAATAAACTGAAAATCACAGTCTGCTTTTAGTTGAATCCCCAAATGTGGACCCTGCAGATATGGAGGGCTGACTGTAGATTTCTATTTGTATTCCTTTATATTTATGCAAACATATATATGTTTACATAAATATTTATATTTATATTAATTTTAAATATTTATATCTTATATCTATTATTGGTGTAGGTATAAATAAACTTTTTTATTACCTAGTTATAAACTTAGTTTTCAGCTTTTCTTCTGCCTAGGAAGGTGATTTTTGAAATAAATGTTTTTTATGTCAACCAGTTGTAAATTCCATCTGAGAGCTGTATCTTATGGCAAGAATGTTTACCACCAAATGGCCTTACCTTGAAAGTCTCTAGAGTAAGGTTACTAGGCAACAGCCAAGACTCTTATAGAAGTTTTTGGAAGACTGTCATTCCCTTTACTTTTTGTTCCCTGATTACAAAAGCTAGTTAAGAATGTGCACTGGTCAGAAACACTGACTAAATACAGATCTACATGGGGTAGAGGGAAGAGATGAATTGGTGGCAAAACCTGGGGCAAGGGATGGGGAATCAGGTTCATTTTTGGACGGGAGTTATAAGAATGATGATAGACATAAAATAGTAATCAACTGTCTTCCCACACTGATTTGCCTGAATAACATTTTCAGGACATAATTATGAATAACTAAGTATTTGAGACCTTGCCTGCAGATGCGCTGGTATATATATATATCTGTTGTTTTCACTAACATGCATATCAAAAGATCTTTACCCAACACTGCTTATCACTTCTTCAATCTTCATTTTCCATTCTTTTAGCTGATAAGGACCTGTTTCATATTTTCTTCAGAAACTGCTCATTTAAAAGTTTAGTTTAACATGGTTTTAACCAGACTCAATGAAAATTGGGCAACAACAGAATGCAGCATTTTTTTCTTCATAGACACATTGTGCAATTGTTCTATTTTAAGCACACTGTAAATTTATTTAGAAATAAATTGATTTGTGAATACAGGTAATTATTTTTATTCCACTTAATTTTATTTGACTTCTGTTTAGCCATTTGATGTGTTCTATTGGTCTCTGTGTTTCCATATATATATATATATATATATATATATATATATAGTGCTCTTATTTGAGTGGTTACATGGAAATAAGTATTATAGAAATAACATCATGTTTAATATGGTTACCAATTTTCATTTGTGTAGGTCACATCAGGAAGCACTAACATTTCTTACTTAATTGCAAATGTGCTTTCACAAATTTCATCTAACATCAAGGATAGATACTAAGAACATATTTTGCCTTCTATTATTCTTGTTATCTACTAGGTGAGGTGAGGCTATCAAAATTCACACCTGTGACTGCCAATATATGAGATACTCACTGTGGCATTTCTTCTCCTAAAAGTATTTGCATTTTTATCTCATACATTCAATAAGCAGTTTTGCTTACTCTCTAATGAGTACAATTTTAGATGCTGATAACCTAACTGATGCTCCAGGATACAAGCCAAGATCTACAGGGCTTTAAAGTTGCTGCTCTTTATCCTACTTTTATAATGCAGCTTCTTAATAAGACAGTGACATGATGCTAGGGAATTTGGGGCAATTACACGGGTCCAGTAGCAGTATTCAAAATGGATTAGTGAATGTTTGTAACAGGTAAGAGAGTTAAGAAGCTATTGTCCAGCTGGTGAGGACACAGGTTGAGTGATACAGGATATTAGTGAGTAACAATAATAATATATTTAAAGCTTAGGGATTTATGAGATAATTTCATTTAATCGCTATTTAACTACCACTACATTCGTATGAAGTAAAAACAGTTTATTTTCATTTTACAGATGAAGAAATAGAGGTTCAGAAAATTGAGGTAATTTTCCCAAATAACTAACTGGTGGAGACCAAATTTACATCTCAGACCACAGACTGTAGACAGCTAACATCTATACAACAAAATACGTCCTTCTAAAAATATAAAAACAAAAACACACAGGTGCTTGGAAGCTTTACATACCTTTTCTTTTATCTTTCTCATGAAGTAACAAGTATCTCTAATTTTCAAGCTATCTAACTAAAACCTAGAAAACTTAAACTTAGTAATAATTACAAATTGAATTGATAGCCACAGAATAGCACCTGCATGATCTTGCACACATTATTCAATCATTCTGTGCCTTGTTTTCTATATATGTAAAATGGGGATAATAACTAGTTATCTCATGGAGTTGTTATAAGATTCAATATTAAATGAAATAAATGGCAAGAATTGTGGCTGTTGGTCAGTCACCAGGTCATGTCCAATTCTTTGTGGCCCCATGGACTGCAGCACACCAGGCTTCCTGTCCCTTACCATCTCCCATAGTTTGCCCAAGTCCATGTCCATTGAATCAGTGATGCTTCCCAACCATCTGATCCTCTGTTGTCCTCTTCTGCCTTCAGTCTTTCCCAGCATCAAGGTCTTTTCCAACAAGTCAGCTCTCTGCATCAGATGGCCAAAGTATTGGAAGTTCAGTTTCAGCATCAGTCCTTCCAGTGAATATTCAGGATTTAATTCCTTTAGGATTGACTGGTTTAATCTCATTTCAGTCCAAGGGAATCGCAAAAGTCTTCTCCAGCACCACAGTTTGAAAGCATCAATTTTTTGGTGTTCAGCCTTCTATATGATCCAACTCTCACATTCATACATGACTACTGGAATAACCATAGCTTTGACTAAATGGACCTTTGTAAACAAAGTGATGTCTCTGCATTTTAATACACTGTCTAGGTTTGTCATAGCTTTCCTTCCAAGAAGTAATCATCTTCTAATTTCATGGCTGAAGTCACCATCTGCAGTGATTTTAGAACCCAAGAATAGAAAATCTGTTACTGCTTCCACCTTCCCCCTTTCTGTTTGCCATGAAGTGATGGGACCATATGTCATGTTTTAGATTTTTTTTTTTTATATTGAGTTTTAAGCTGGCTTTTTCCCTCTCCTCTTTCACCCTCATCAAGAAGCTCTTTAGTTCCTCTTCACTTTCTGCCTTTAGAGTGGTATTATCTGTGATTGTTGATATTTCTCCTGGCAATCTCGATGAGCTTGCAACTCATCTAGACCAGTATTTTGAATGATGTACTCTGTATTAAAACTCACATTCAAAAAACTAAGATCATGGCATCCGGTCCCATCACTTCATGGCAAATAGATGGGAAAACAATGCAAACAGTGGCGTATTTTATTTTCTTGGGCTCCAAAGTCACTGCAGATGGAGAAATTAAAATTAAATTTCACTGCAGCCATGAAATTAAAAGACACTTGTTTCTTGGAAGAAAAGCTATGACAAATTTAGACATCATATTTAAAAGTAGAGGTACACCTTTGCCAACAAAGGTCCACATAGTCAAAGCTATGTTTTTTCAGTAGTCATATATGGATGTGAGAGTTGGACCATAAAGAAGGCTGAGCACTGGAGGGTTGATGCTTTTGAACTGTGGTGTTGGAGAAGACTCTTGAGAGTCCCTTGGAGTGCAAGGAGATCAAACCAGTCAATCCTGAAGGAAATCAGTTCTGAATATTCATTGGAAGAACTGACACTGAAGCTGAAACTGCAATACTTTGGCCACCTGATGTGAAGAGCTGACTCATTAGAAAAGACCCTGATGCTGGGAAAGACTGAAGGCAGGAGGAGGAGGGAATGACAGGATGAAATAGCTGGTTGGCATCACCGACTCAATGGACATGAGTTTGAGCAAGCTGTGGGAGATGATGAAGGACAGGGATGCCTGGTGTGCTGCAGTCCATGGGTTGCAAAGAGTTGGACATGACTCAGCAACTGAATAACAACAACAGCAACACTCTGTATATAACACACACACACACACACGACAGTATACAGCCTTGTCGTACTCCTTTCTCAATTTTGAACCAGTGAGTTGTTCCATATAAGGTTATACTTTTTTTTGACTCACAACAAGAATGCTGTTGCTGCTGCTAAGTCGCTTCAGTCATGTCCGACTCTGTGCGACCCCATAGATGGCAGCCCACTGGGCTCCCCTGTCCCTGGGATTCTCCAGGCAAGAACACTGGAGTGGGTTGCCATTTCCTTCTCCAATGCATGAAAGTGAAAAGTGAAAGTGAAATCGCTCAGTCCTGTCTGACTCTTAGCAACCCCATGGACTGCAGCCTACCAGGCTCCTCCATCCATGGGATTTTCCAGGCAAGAGAACTGGAGTGGGGTGCCATTGCCTTCTCCAACAACAAGAATAGTGACTTGCATATGCTAAGTGTCCAAAAAGTTTAACAATTGTTATTATTACATATCTATGGTTTGATAATAATATGAAGTTTTAAAGTTTCTAAGTGGTCATGAATTGTTTATTTAAAAAACTGAAATGTTAAATGTAGAAGGAAATGGCAACCCACTCCAGTATTCTTGCCTGGAGAATCCCAGGGACGGGCGAGCCTGGTGGGCTGCCGTCTATGGGGTCGCACAGAGTCGGACACGACTGAAGCAACTTAGCAGCAGCAGCAGCGTTAAAAAAGCTATGGAAAATAGAAACACTGAATAACAGATATACTGAGTATGCTATTTGATCCTTTTACATAACCCACTCAATGAAAACACAACTACCTACCAAGGACCTATTCATAAATTAATGTCTTGGCTATTTCATAAACACATTCTAAGTTTTCTGTGAAGTCCCCAAATTGTCTTCTTACCACTCAGAGTTTCTAAATAAGAAGCATGCATATAACAAGTCTAGATTAACTATTTTCTAAAATTATTGGCTTAATACTTTGCATCTTTCAAAGTCTTACTATCATCTATTCTTCAGTCCATCACTGAATAAACTTTGAAATCTCTAAAAAATTTTTCAAATTATTTCAACTAAATTCTAAAATAAATTTATGTTGTTTTTTTTTTTTTTTACAAAAAGTTGTCTTTAATAAAAATTTCTGCTTTAAGGATTTTAAAAGGAACTTTGTTTCTGAAGGAATACAGATCTCAGATGTCACTGTTGTACTTTGTTAAATGTATGTTCATTAGTTGATACTGATTTTCAAGTGAAAATCCAGCAGCTAATCCCTGATTAAGGAAGTAACATATTATAGCAAGTCAGTTTTCAATGACTGTACTAACAAAAATTAGAGCTAGAATAGCTCTAATCATTTTAAACATTTTAAGCCTCTCTCTCTAGAACATCTACTCCTATGCAAAATTACTTCTATTCCTCTAGGAGTAAATATAAGCTAGAATTTGCCATATTTTGTTAGTATAATTTTCCTTAATAGCTGCTGAAACATGCATTTGATATAAAGAATAGATTTTAAAATATTAAGACTTGATCATCTGGAGACTAGGGCAAAAGGACACAAAATTAAATTCATGAAAGATAGCAATAAAGTGAATTCAAACATCTTAGGACTAAGTCTTGATATATTAATGAACCGGAAGTATCTTTAGAAACTGAAATATCTCATTTTTAAAAATATATAGAATAAGAATCTACAACTTAGATTTTCAAATTATTTTGGCTTCTATCATTCATCTAACCTATCATTTTCATCCTACTGTGTAGCCAAAGCCAACGATTTTGTGGGATATCATTGTTTCTGTCAATAAAGGCATCCAAGCCTGTCCAAACTCCTATGTACCAGGCACTAGTCTAAGTGCTTTACATATGTAATTCCTTTAATCCTCACAGCAACCTTATGAGTTAGGTACTATTATCACCCGGTTTTATAGATGAAGAACCTGAAGTTGAGAGCATTTAAATGATTTCCCCCCATGTTTACACATGAACATGAAAGACTGTCTGCTTTATGTTACTCTTTGGAGTGCATTTTGAAGCTTTCAGGATTGTACATTCCTTGCAGTTCCAGCATCTGTGAAGAGAAACATGCATGTGTTCTCATGGTGATGGGATAGGACAGTTGTAGATACACACTGTCTTCTAAGTTTTCACTGGCTTGTGATATAATATGACTGACTGGTTTGATTTTCTCCTTGGGAATCAAAATGTTTTCAGCTACCAAACTGAATAAATGATGAATTGCAATATCTGTTCTGTTGTTTTTAAACAGGTTTGTCTCCAGCACCGGTGATGCCTACTTGACGTTGCAATCATGTGGCACTGGTCATGGTTTTGGGTACCCAACTCTATATGTTTTCCGCAATGTTTCAATACCAAAAAGGCTACAGAAGTGTGTCTATACTCTGCTTCACCACTAGCAAGATATCCACCTCAGTGTTCCCTCATGGGATGACTTTGTCTCATCAAATGACTTACTGAAGGAGATAAATGGGATGAGGAGGGCTGGAGTTTATTTCTCAGGTTTCTTCCGTAGCCTTCATGATTCGCATGGGACACTAGGGCTTCACTGCTGTGTCAGCTTGTCTCCGTGGGAAAATTATAGGGTAGTGAGGTGGATATGGAGTGAGACAGGAGAATATTAACTTTTATGTATAAATTTGTATGTAGTTTGACTTGTTATGAAAAACTTACTACTACTTACTTTTTTAAAAAAATAAACAAAAGATAAAGAATAATTTAACAGAACAAACAAGAAGAAATACTACCTAGAATGCCAAATAAAAAACTTTCAGAAAGCCCAGAAAACAGATACAAAAATAAAATATAGATTTATGAAAATTAATTTTTAATACATTCACAGATAACAAGATCTGTAATGGATATATATGTATATATATACATATATATGTAGTATAGGCTATGTCAGAACTAAGTTATATGTCTAGCTTTGAGACTGATAAACTTCTGTTGGTGATGTTGTCATAGATAATCTCTTGCCATGAAAGGACTATCAGTTGAGATTGGATAGCATTTCTTAGTTTTACAAATGAATTGTCTATATCTCCTTCAAAAATTTCCAAGTGCCAATTGTGGATTTCACTTTCAGATGTTGATTTAAAAATATGAAAACAAAGGTCCAAGAGATATAGTATAATAGATACACGAGTCAGAGGCATAGATGTAGAACCAAAATCAGAAAGTGTAGCATATTGGCAACAATATAAAAAAGGTGTTTCAAGTAGGAGTGAATGATAAAATATGGCAAATGTTTCTGAGATACCAAGAGTTTTCTCAGGTCAAAAATGTGGTTCTGAGAACTTCATCTCTAAAAATCAAGGAAAGTATCTTCAGTTCAGTTCAGTTCAGTTCGGTCACTTAGTCATGTCCGATTCTTTGCGACCCCATGAACCACAACACGCCAGGGCTACCCGTCCATGACTAGCTCCCGGAGTTTCCCCAAACCCATGTCCATTGAGTCGGTGATGCCATCTAACCATCTGATCCTCTATCATCCCCTGCCTCTCCTGCCTTAAATCTTTCCCAGCATCAGGATCTTTTCAAATGATTCAGCTCTTCACATCAGGTGGCCAAAGTATTGGCGTTTCAGCTTCAACATCAGTCCTACCAATGAACATCCAGGACTGATCTCCTTTAGGATGGACTGGTTGGATGTCCTTGCAGTCCAAGGCACTCTCAAGACTCTTCTCCAAAATCACAGTTCAAAAGCATCAATTTTTTGGCACTCAGCTTTCTTTATAGTCCAACACTCACATCCATATATGACCACCGGAAAAACAAAAAACAAAAAACATAGCCTTGAGTAGATGGACCTATGTTGACAAAGTAATGTCTCTGCTTTTTAATATGCTGTCTCGGTTGGTCATAACTTTCCTTCCAAGGAGAAAGTGTCTTTTAATTTCATGGCTGAATTCACCATCTGCATTGATTTTGGCGCCCAGAAAAGTAAAGTCTGACACTATTTCCACTGTTCCCCCGTCTATTTTCCATGAAGTGATGTGACCAGATGCCATGATGTTCATTTTCTGAATGTTGAGCTTTAAGCCAACTTTTTCACTCTCCTCTTTCACATTCATCACGAGGCTCTTTCGTTCTTTTACACTTTCTGCCGTAAGGGTGGTGTCATCTGCATATCTGAGGTTATTGATATTTCTCCCATCAATCTTGATTCCAGCCTGTGCTTCTTCCAGCCCAGGGTTTCTCATGATGTAATATGAATATAAGTTAAATAAACAGGGTTGCAATATATAGCCTTGACGTACTCCGTTTCCTATTTGGAACCAGTCTGTTGTTCCATGTCCAGTTCTAACTGTTGCTTCCTGACCTGAATACAGGTTTCTCAAGAGGCAGGTAAGGTGGTCTGGTATTCCCATCTCTTTCAGGATTTTCCACAGTTTCTTGTGATCTACCTGGAGAAGGAAATGGCAACCCACTCCAGTATTCTTGCCTGGAGAATCCCATGGATGGAGGAGCCTGGTAGGCTACAGTCCATGGGGTCGCAAAGAGTCGGACACGACTGAGCGACTTCACTCACTCTTGTGATCTACACAGTCAAAGCCTTTGGCATAGTCAATAAAGCAGAGATAGATATTTTTCTGGAACTCTCTTGCTTTTTTGATGATCCAGCAGATGTTGGCAATTTGATCTCTGGTTCTTCTGCCTTTTCTAAAACCAGCTTGAACATCTGGAAGTTCATGGTTCACGTATTGCTGAAGCCTGGCTTGGAGAATTTTAAGATTTACTTTACTAGTGTGTGAGATGAGTGCAACTGTGTGGTAGTTTGAGCATTCTTTGGCATTGCCTTTCTTTGGGATTTGAATGAAAACTGACCTTTTCCACTCTTGTGACCACTCCTGAGTTCTCCAAATTTGCTGGCATATTGAGTGCAGCACATTCACAGCATCATCTTTCAGGATTTGAAATAGCTCAACTGGAATTTCATCACCTCCACCAGCTTTGTTCATAGTGGTGGTTCCTAAGGCCCGCTTGACTTCACATTCCAGGATGTCTGGCTCTAGGTAAGTGATCACACCATCATGATTATCTAGGCCATGAAGATCTTGATTGTACAGTTCTTCTGTGTATTCTTGTCACCTCTTCTTTATATCTTCTAATTCTGTTAAATCCATACCATTTCTGTCCTTTACTGAGCCCATCTTTGCATGAACTATTCCCTTGGTATCTCTAATTTTTTTGAAGAGATCTCTAGTCTTTCTCATTCTATTGTTTTCCTCTATTTCTTTGCATTGATCGCTGAGGAAAGCTTTCTTATCTCTCCTTGCTATTCTTTGGGACTCTGCATTCAAATGGGTATATCTTTCCTGTTCTCTTTTGCTTTCTCTTGCCTTCATTTCACAGCTATTTGTAAGGCCTCCTCAGACAGCCATTTTCCTTTTTTGCATTTGTTTTTCTTGGGGATGATCTTGATTCCTGTATCCTGTACAATGTCATGATCATCCATCCATAGTTCATCAGGAACTCTGTCTATCAGATCCAGTACCTTAAATCTTTTTCTCTCTTCCACTGTATAGCCATAAGGGATTTTATTTAGGTCATACCTGAATGGTCTAGTGGTTTTCTCCACTTTCTTCAATCTCAGTCTGAATTAGGCAATAAGGAATTCGTGATCTATGTCACAGTCAGCTCCCGGTCTTGTTTTTGCTGACTGTATAGAGCTTCTCCATTTTTGACTGCAAAGAATATAATCAATCTGATTTCAGTGTTGACCATCTGGTGATGTCCATGTGTAGAGTCTTCTCTTGTGTTGTTGGAAGAGGGTGTTTGCTATGACCAGTGTGTCCTCTTGGCAGAACTCTATTAACCTTTGCCCTGCTTCATTGTGTACTCCAAGGCCAAATT
Organism: Giraffa tippelskirchi; assembly: GCF_054371585.1. Lineage (NCBI taxonomy): Eukaryota > Metazoa > Chordata > Mammalia > Artiodactyla > Giraffidae > Giraffa > Giraffa tippelskirchi. Next base: position 70,818,380 of record NC_137289.1, read on the forward strand.
TGCCTGTTATTCCAGGTGTTTCTTGACTTCCTACATTCCAATCCCTTATAATGAAAAGGTGCTTCTATCACCAGTCCCATCCACCACTGGGTGTTGTTTTTGCTTTGGCTGCATCCCTTCATTCTTTCTGGAGTTATTTCTCCACTGATCTCCAGTAGCATATTGGGCACCTACCGACCTGGGGAGTTCATCTTTCAGTGTCCTATCTTTTTGCCTTTTCATACTGTTCATGGGGTTCTCAAGGCAAGAATACTGAAGTGGTTTGTCATTCCCTTCTCCAGGGGACCACATTCTGTCAGACCTCTCCACCATGACCCACAGAACGTGGTCCACTGGAGAAGCATCTTCAAGCAAACACCAAAAAGGATAAGAGATCAAACAGATCAGCTTGGTCTGGAAACTCAAAGAAAAAAAAAATGTCTTTAACCTCTCTCTGCTTGGCCTAGAGACCAATGACAACCTGACTAAATAAGATAGTTGGAGCCATGTTAGCTCAGATAGATCACAGAATCATTGGACTGTTCCTGGCTGCAAAGTACATCAACTTTTGTAATATATCATCAATCATGTAAGCTTTGAAGAGAGCATGAGTTCTCTTGTTATAATAGGATGCACGACATATGGATGAGAGGTAACATCCCTGGGCCAAAAGAACAGCAAGGACATGTGGAAAATGATCCTTCAATAACAATAATTGTTCCAAGACTTTAGATTTATTGGCCTTAAACAATAAAATAGTCAACTATTTTATCAGCAAAATCATATTATTCAGGAGCAGCAAGAAATTTCAATTCAGAACAAGCAATCTATGGTGAGCCACGGGTAAGTCCAAAGAACAAACGAAAGGAACCTTATTTTGCAGAGGAGAAGAAGGAGCTGAAAGGGAGTGTTATAAAGAAACTGTTCATTGGAAGAAACTGGAAGTCTGAATCATAGTGGTTTTTCATTGGCTGAGCTGTGGCAAACTCTGTGACTGGGCTTTTGCTGGGCAAAGAGAAATTCTTCATCCTTCTTGCTGGGTAGTAAAGCAATAACCTTCTTCTTGGAGATTCAAAGGTATGTCTCTTCCTGTTAGTTCTGAAGCTGACATCAAGTGGTAACATGAGAGCTCATCCTTCTGTCCTCCTGATTTTATTTTTAAAAATTTATTTTTTTTATTGAAGGATAATTGCTTTACAGAATTTTGCTGTTTTCTGTCAAACCACAACATGAATCAGCCTTAGGTATACATATATCTCCTCCCTTTTGAAACTCTCTCCTATCTCTTTCCCCATTCCACCCCTCTAGTTTGATACAGAGCCCTTGTATGAATTTCCTGAGTCATACAGCAAATTCTGTTGGCTATCTATTTTACATATGGTAATGTAAGTTTCCGTGTTACTCTTTCCATACATCTCATGCTCTCCTCCTCTCTCCTCATGTCCATAAGTCTATTCTCTGTCTGTTTCTCCATTTCTGCCCTGAAATAAATTCCTCAGTACCATTTTTCTAGATTCCGTATATATGTATTAGAATACGATATTCATCTTTGTCTTTCTGACTCACTTCACTCGGTATAATAGGTTCTAGGTTCATCCACCTCATTAGAACTGACTCAAATACATTCCTTTTTGTTTATATATACCACATCTTTTTATCCATTCATCTGTCAATGGACATTTAGGTTCCTTCCGTGTTCTAGCTATTGTAAATAGTGCTGCAATGAACAATGGGATACATGTGTCTCTTTCAATTTTAGTTTCCTCAGGGTACATGCCTAGGAGTAGCATTGCTGGGTCACATGGTGGTTTTATTCTTAATTTTTTAAGTAATCTTCATATCATCTTCCATAGTGGCTGTATCAATTTACATTCCCACCAACAGTGCGAGAGTGTTCCTTCTTCCACACCCTTTCCAGCATTTATTGTTTGTAGACTTTTTGATAACTGCTATTCTGACCAATGTGAGGTGATATCTCATTATAGTTTTGATTTGCATTTCTCTAATAATGAGTGATGTTGAGCATCTTTTCATGCCGAGTCCAGCTCAACAGCACAGGTTCCCAAAAGCATGGCACGACGATAGAATGAGAGACGCTCAAGATAGTTACCTTGGAGATAAGGAGACCAACATCACCACGAGGTGAAGGTGCTCAAACTGATCTCAAGTCTGCTTTATTATACTTTTTGAGACTTGCTTTTACGTGTTTACACGAGCATAGCAGGCCAGGTGGCCTTCAATGATAATCCTGTGCAGTTAACATTTAACATTTTTGTATCCCTGCTTTTCTGCCTCAAGGACAAAGACCCAGTTAATCTTTATGTACTTCCCAGGTGCCAAAGATGGAAACAGTCTGTTGATGACTTTCCATCTACAGGCATACATTCTGCTTTCAAGAAGTTTTTTTGTTCCTTCTTGGATTCCTTCAGGAGTCACATTCTGAGTCATGTTCACTCAGCAAGATTGTTTAATTCTTTTGCCAGGCCTTTTTAGCAGGCATGTATCCTACATTTTCATGTGTTTGTTAGACATCTGTGTGTCTTCTTTGGGGAAATGTCTGTTTAGGGCTTTTTCCAACTTTTTGATTGGATTGTTTGTTTTTCTGGTATTGAGTTGTATGAGTTGCTTGTATATTTTGGAAATTAATCTTTTGTCAGTTGTTTCATTTGCTATTATTATCTCCCATTCTGAGAGCTGCCTTTTCACCTTGCTTACACTTTCCTTTGCTGTGAAAAAGTTTTTACATTTAATCAGGTCCCACATGTTTACTTTTGTTTTTATTTACATTACTCTAGGAGGTGGGTCATAGAGGATCTTGCTTTGATTTATGTCAGAGAGTGTTTTGTCTATGTTTTCCTCTAAGAGTTTTATAGTTTTGGGTCTTAAATTTAGGTATTTAATCCATTTTGAGGAGGCTGTCTTTACCACATTGTATATTCTTGCCTCCTTTGTAAAACATAAGGTACCCATAGGTGCATGGGTTTATTTCTGGGCTTTCTATCTTGTTCCATTGATCTATATTTATGTTTTTGTGCCAGTACCATATTGTCTTGATGACTGTAGCTTTGTAGTATAACCTGAAGCCAGGAAGCTTGATTCCTTCAGCTCCATTCTTCTCTCTCAAGAATGCTTTGGCTATTTGGGGTCTTTTGTGTTTCCATATGAATTGTGATTTTTTTTTTGTTCTAGTTTTGTGAAAAATACCATTTGATAGGCATCACATTGAAACTGTAGATTGCATTTGGTAGTATATTCATTTTCACAATATTGATTCTTCCTACCCAGGAAAATGGAATATCTCTCCATCTGTTTATGTCACCTTTGATTTCTTTCATTAGTGTCTTATAATGTTCTGTGTACAGTTCTTTCATCTCCTTAGGTAAGTTTATTTCTAGATATTTACCCTTTTTTTTTTGTAATGGTGAATGGGATTGATTCCTTAGTTGCTCTTTCTTATTTTTCATTGTTACTGTACAGAAATGCAAATGATTTCTCTGTATTGATTTTGTATCCTGAAACTTTGCTAAATTCATTGATTAGCTCTAGTAATTTTCTGAATATTATCTTTAGGTTTTTCTATCTACAGTATCATGTCATCTGCAAACAGTAAGAGGTTTATTTCTTCTTTTCTGATCTGGTTTCATTTTATTTCTTTTTCTTCTCTGATTGTTGTAGCTCAGACTTCCAGAACTATGCTGAATAATACAGGTGAAAGTGGACACCCTTGTTTTGTTCCTTATCTTAGGGGGAATGATTTCAGTTTTTCACCATTGAAAACAATGTTTGCTGTAGGCTTATCATATATGGCCTTTACTGTTTAGAGGTAGGTTCCTTCTATGCCCATTTTTTGGAAGAGCTTTAATCATAAATAGGTGCTGAATTTCGTCAAAGGCTTTTTCTGCATCTATTGAGATGATAATATGTTTTTTTAAATCATTCAATTGGTTAATATGGTGTATCACATTGATTAATTTCTGTATACTGAAGAATCCTTGCATCCCTGGAATAAACCCAACTTGATCATGGTGTATGATCTTTTTGATGTGTTGCTGAATTCTGTTTGCTAAAATTTTGTTGAGGATTTTTGCATCTATGTTCATCAGTAATATTGACTGTAGTTTCCTTTTTTGTGTTGTCTTTGTCTGGTGTTGGTATCAGGGTGATAGTGGCCTTGTAGAAAGAGTTTAGAAGTGTTCTTTCCTCGGAAATTTTTTGAAAGAGTTTTAGAAGGATAGGCATTAGCTCTTCTCTAAATGTGTGATAGAATTCTCCTGTGAAGCCATCTGCTCTTGGGCTTTTGTTTTTGGGGAGATTTTTGATTACATCTTCAATTTCAGTGCTTATAATTTTGGTTGTTGGGTGATTTCTATTTCTTCTTGGTTCAGTCTTGGAAGATTGAACTTTTCTAACAATCTGTCCATTTCTTCCAGGTTATCTATGTTATTGTCATGTGCTACTGCTAAGTCGCTTCAGTCGCGTCTGACTCTGTGCGACCCCATAGATGGTAGCCCATCAGGCTCCCCCGTCCCTGGGATTCTCCAGGCAAGAACACTGGAGTGGGTTGCCATTTCCTTCTCCAATGAATGCAAGTGAAAAGTGAAAGTGAAGTTGCTCAGTCGTGTCCAACTCTTAGCGACCCCATGGACTGCAGCCTGCCAGGCTCCTCCATCTATGGAATTTTCCAGGCAAGAGTACTGGAGTGGAATCATAAATATCTGAGCAGAAGTAAGTGAAAGAGAAATGAAAGAAACAATAGTAAAGATTAATAAAACTAAAAGCTGGTTCTTTGAAAAGATAAACAAAATTGACAAACTCTTTTAGTTTTGTTAATCTTTACTATTGTTTCTTTCATTTCTTTTTTGGTTATTTCTGCTCAGATATTTATGATTTCTTTCCTTCTACTAAAATTGTTTTTTTTTCTTCGTCTTTTTCCAGTTGCTTTAGGTGTAAATTTAGATTGTCTATTCACTGTTTTTCTGGTTTCTTGAGGTAGGATTGTATTGCTATAAACTTCCTTCTTAGAAGTGGTTTTGCCACATCCAATAGGTTTTCAGTTGTGATGTTTTCCTTGTAATTTGTTTCTAGAAATTTTTTTTAATTTCCTTTTTTATTTCTTCAGTAACCTGTTGTTTATTTAGAAACATGCTATTTAATCTCCATGTGTTTGTGTTTCTTACAGTTTTTTTTTTGTTGTTGTTGTTGTTGTTCTTGTGATTGATATCTAGTCCCCCAAGATTGTGGTCAGAGAAGATGCTTGATATGATTTCAGTTTTCTTAAATTTACTGAGGTTTGATTTGTGACAACATTTGGTCTCTCCTGGAGAAAGTTCCATGTGCACTTGAGAAGAAGATGTATTCTTCTTCACTTGGATGGAATGTCTTGAAGATATCAATGAAATGCATTTCATCTAATGTATCATTTAAGACTTGCATTTCCTTATTAATTTTCTGTTTTGATGGTCTGTCCATTGGTGTAAGCGGGGTCTCCTACTATTATTGTGTTACTGTCAATTTTTCCTTTTATGTCTGTTAGTGTTTCTCTTATGTATTGTGGTACTCCTATGTTGGGTGCATAGATATTTACAATTGTTATATCTTCCTCTTGGATGGATCCCTTGATCATTATGTGGTGTCTTTCCTTATCTCTTGTAATCTTCTTTATTTTAAGGTCTATTTTGTCTGATGAGGATTGATACTCCAGCTTTCTTTTTCTTCTCATTTTCATGGAATGGATCTTTCCATCCTCTCACTTTCAGTCTATATGTATCTTGAGGTCTGAAGTGGGTTTCTTGTAGACAGCATATATATGGGTCATGTTTTTGTATCCATTCAGCCAGTCTGTTTCTTTTGGTTGGAGCATTATTCCATTTACATTTAAAGCAATTATTGATATAAATGTTCCTATTGCCATTTTCTAATTGTTTGGGGTTGATTTGTAGATCATTTTTCTTCTGTTGTATTTATTGACTATAGAAGCCCGTTAAACTTTTGTTGTAAAGCTGGTTTGATGGTACTGAATTCTCTTAACTTTTGCTTGTTTGGAAAACTTGATTTCACCATCAATTTTGAATGAGATCCTTACTGGGTACAGCAGTCTTGGTTGTAGTTTTTTTTTTTTTTTTTCCCTTGCAGTACTTTAAATATATCATGCCATTCCCTTCTGGCCTTCACAGTTTCTGCTGAAAGATCAGCTGTTAAACATACAGGTTTTCCCTTGCATGTTGCTTGTTGCTTCTCCCTTGCTGTTTTTAATATTCTTTCTTTGTGTTTAATCTTTGTTAGTTTGCTTAGTGTGTCTTGGTATGTTTCTCTTTGGGTTTATCCTGTATGGTGCTCTGTGTGCCTCTTGAACTTGATTGACTCTTTCCTTTTCCGTTTTGGGGAAATTTTCAACTATAATCCCTTCAAAAATTTTCTCATACCCTTTCTTTTTCTCTTCTTCTTCTGGGATCCCTATAATTGGAATGTTGGTATGTTTGCTATGGTCCCAAATGTCTCTGAGACTGTCTTCAGCTGTTTTCATTCTTTTTACTTTATTCTGCTCTTTAGAAATTATTCCCACCATTTTATCTTCCAGCTCACTGATTCATTCTTCTGCTTCAGATATTCTGTTATTGATTTCTTCTAGAGTATTTTTAATTTCAGTAATTGTGTTGTTTGTCTCTGCATGTTTATTCTTTAATTCTTCTAGGTATTTTTAATTGATTATTTCATTTTTTTCCATTTTGTTTCCAAGGTTTTGCTCATCTTTACTATCATCATTTTGAATTCTTTTTCAGGTAGTTTTCCTATTTTTTCTTCATTTATTTGGACTTCTCTGTTTCTAGTTTGTTCCTTCATTTGTGCAGCATTTCTCTGCCTTTTTTTTTTAAAGTTATTGTGTTTGACGTCTCTTTTTCCCAGACTTCAAAGAAAGCTGAACTCTTTCCTTGAAGAAGGTTCGGTTCTTTCTTCCTTTTGGCTCTGCCCTCCTAAGGTTGGTCCAGTAGTTTATGTGAGCTTTGTATGGTGTGATATTCGTGCTGAGTTTTTGTTTGTTTGTTTCTCCTCTAATGGGCAAGGCTGTGTGAGGTGGTACTCCTGTCTGCTGATGACTGGGTTTGTATTTTTGTTTTGCTTATTGTTTTGATGAGGCGTCCTGCACAGGGTGCTACTAGTGGTTGGGTGATGCCTGGTCTTGTATATAAGTGGTATCCTTTGTGTCAGTTCTCACTCTTTGATACTCCCTAGGGTTAGTTCTCTGGTAGTCTAGAATCTTGGAATCAGTGTTTCCACTCCAAAGCCTCAGGGTTTAATCTCTGGCCAGGGACAAAGTTTCCACAAGTGGTTTCTTATGGCATTAAGGGAGAGTAAAACAAATATCCAAAAATGATTAATGAAAGATGAACCCCAAACAAATGGCAGTTACAAAATCAGACAAATAATAATTAAAATAATGGAACATACACATATACATATACATACATGAGCAAAGTGAAAACAGTCCAACAAAAATAAAGTAAAGTAGATTGATCTGGCAAACAAAGGAAAACAAAATTATATGTACCAGTTAAGAACAATACGAACTTAAGCACAAACTGGAAAACAGAACTAAAGCAAGGTGCCAAGTGAGGAATAAAGCAATGAAAACAAAACTAACAAATATGTTGAGAGGAAAGGAAAGGAAGAAAAGAAAGAAAGAATAGGTATGTAAATTTAAATAGAGGTAGATGAAGAAGATTTATACATTAAAGATTAACTTCAAGGGGAAAAGCACAGTAGGAAAGGTAAATGAAGGAATAAATTTAGAAAATATAAATAGTTTTTAAAACATTAAAAATATAAAAAAAACAGAAAATAGAAAAAAAGGGAGAAGAAAGGAAAAAGGGAAAAAGGAAACGTCCACACAACTGCAAAAGCCCAATGTAGAGGCAGACATATATAACAATATAAAGTGTGACTGAATACACACACACACAAACACACACACACATATATATCTATATACACATCTACAAGCAAAATCAAAACAGTCCATCAAAAATTAAGTATGGTAGTGTCACTCGGCAAACAAAGGAAACCAAAAATTATATCTAAAAGAACAAATCTAATTAAAGCACAAACAGTAAAAACAACAACAACAACAAAAAAACAGTAAAGCAAGGTGCCAATTGGGGAATAAAAAAATGAAAATAAATTTAACAAATATGTTGAGAGTAAAAGAGAAAGAAAAGAAAGAAAAAATAGATATGCAAATATAAATAGAGGTAGATAAAGAATATTAATATATGTTAAAGATTGACTGCAAGGGGGAAAGAACAGTATTAAAAGCCAACAGAGGAATAAATGGAGCAAAATAATAATAGGTTTAAAAAATTAAAATTAAAAGCTAGAAAAAAAAGATGAAAACTCTACAGAACTGTAAAAGCCCAACATAGAAGCAGAGGTTTATGACAACAATAAATATGTGTCTGAGTAAAAAGAAAAAAAAAAGAAAAAAAGCTCAAAACCTTAATTGGATTTCTTAGTGACAATAAAATAGACAACTACAACAGAGGGGGAAAGAAAGGGGGAGAAAAAAAGTAAAATATCCAAAAGAATCTACAGAGCAAGTCAGAAAACAAGAATAATAAAAGTTTTCCTTGAGTCACTCCTGTCAGAGGCCTTTCCTGTGCTGGAAATCAGCCCACCTTACCTCCCTAGGATGCCCTCCAGCATTGTGCTGATCTCTGGATCAGCTGTGCAGGCTGCTCAGGTTCTTATCTGCTCCTACTCCTGTGTGTTCTTGCCTCCAATGTCCACAGCTATCAGAGCTAGTGCATTTTCTTTTGTGGGAGCTCTAGATGGCTTTTACATATTCCATAGATACAGAGTCTTCCTAGTTGATCGTGTGGATATAATCTGTAGCTTGTACAGCTGGTGGGAAGGTTTTGGGTCTTCTTCCTTAACCACACTGCCCCTGGCTTTCAATTGTGGTTTTACTTCCACCTCTGCATGTGGGTCATCCACTGGGATTTGCTACTGAGGCTGCCCTGGAGTACTTGAGTTCGCCCCTGTGAGGGCCAGGTGTGGAGGTGGTGCAGCTGCTTGCATCACAGGGATTCTGGCAGTACCAGGTATCCAAGGGTGTTGGCGTCTAGGGTAATAGGAAATATAGTGCTCTAGAAGGGTATCACAACCAGTATTGGCCAATATGCTACAGTATTCTTGCCTGGAGACTCCCCTCCTCTGACAGAGAAGCCTGGCAGGCCACATTCTACAGGGTTGCAAAGAGTTGGACAGCACCAAAGTGACCCTTCCTGCATCAACACAAGCCTTTTTTTTTTTTTGGCCTGTGTCAGCTCTGCCCCAGTGAGAATTGCTCATGAAGACGGTGCAGCTGTTTGACTTGCAGGGACCCCAGTGGCACCAGATGTGCAGGGACACAGACTGCTTCCATGGCAGGAGTTATGCCCCTATCAGAGTCTTTTTTTAAGCCTCTTGTAGCTGGTGATCAGAAGACCTTTTTGGCCAGTCTTTCTCTGTAGCTCTGCCCATTCAGGCACTTAGAGGGATCCCTTGTCTGGGGTCCTTCTCTGTTGTTCTGCGCATGAGGCACTTAAAGGGGCACCCTAGGTGGGATCTTACTCTGAACTTTAGTGCTTCAGGATTTTGATGGGCCAGCCTCTCTCTTGTTCAGCTGCTGATGCTGGCGTGTGGGGAGAGAGAAGCTATGGTGATGGTTCCACCCCTACACGTGACTTAGCAGTATCACCTTGCTTCCATGGCTGCCTGGCTTTTCTCCACAGGTATTTCCCACCATGACCTCCTGCCTCACATCCCCTCGATCCGTCTCTCTGCAGTCAACAGCAGCCCTCAGCCTGTGATTGCTCCGCAATCCCTAAACTCCAGCTCCCAGCTGCTGCCCCTTCCAGCAGACCAGCGTTCCTGCCCAGCGTATGTATGGCTGTGGCAAGGACTGTCTGATTCTCATTTCATTTAGGCTGCCACAGATCAGCTTTTTCACTCTCACCCTTAAATGTTTTTCTTCTGACTCAGACAATTGCCCTGCTGTGGGAATCGGACCGTTACTTCAGTTCCCCCACACACCAAAGGCAGGTCCAGTCTTACTAACACTCCTGTTTTTCCCCCTAGATCCTTCATCCTACCAAGTTTTTAGTGGTTCTATATATTCTTTTTCACTGGTCAGGTACTCCTGTTCGCTCTTATCTGGTCTTCTGCATGCACTTCTGTGTCTGAAAGTGCATTCCTAATGTATCCGTGGAGAGAGATGTACTCCATGTCCACCTACTTCTCTGCCATCCTATTCTCTCTTCTGACTTTATTTTAAATGAGTTTTCTGTTTTATATTTTTTACTGGTCAAATATGTTCTCGTAATAGCATGTTGTATCTTGATTTTACTTTACATATTTTAGTATTTGGAGTGTTTAAATACAATTCAGAGCACTCATTGAAGAATCACTATAGTGAAGAAGTTTATTCTGGTTGTTTTGATAATACACAGGTCTATTCTGGTTACTTTGGTATTGCAGAGACATCTGGTACTAACTGCTTTTTCAAAGACTTCCTCCATGTTTTTCTCATTTCTTTCCCCTTGAACCCTCTGTGAATAGGCAAGTGGCTATGGAAACAATTGAGGAACTCTGTCCAGGTTTACTCTCTGTTGTGTTTCAAAGACCCACAGCCTATTGTGCCCCAGTAACTGCCATTCAAGTAGGTGGGGTTCTCCTTTTCTCTTCCTCCCTTAAGCTAGGGACCAGGCCAGTGAATTTCAGGGTGTAGTCCTCAATTGGTTTTCCCTATCTTTCCAGTTGCTTTTACCTCTTCCTTGTGGGAGTCTTAGTGTTGCACCTGGGCCTTCCAGAGAGGCATTCTCCCTTAGGCTAGAGGATGAGGGATGAAGCTTTCCAACGTGGGTGAATAGATTTGTCAGTCCCTGTTGGGCAGGTCAACCAATTCTTTAGGGAAAGGAGGAAAAACAAAACTGGCATTGGTTTACAGAGTCTTTACATGGGCTTCCCTGTTGCCTCAGATGATAAAGAATTTGTTTGCAATGTAGGAGACACGATTTTGATCCCTGGGTCAGGAAGTTCCCCTGGGGAAGGGCATGGCAACCCACTCCAGTATTCTTGGCTGGAGAATTCCATGCACAGAGGAGCCTGGTGGGCTACAGTCCATGGGGTCTCACTCAGTTGCACACGACTGAGAGACAAACACAACATAGTAAAGAAGGGAAGGAAAAGCTGTAAGGAGATGAAGAAACAGGAAGAGAAGGAGGAGTGTTTCTTCCACACGAGTTTTAATTCAGTATTGGGCTGTTCAGTTAGTCAAATGTCCAAGTTGTCATTCTTATTCAGTTGATTTTTTGTTGTTTTTAAGCTTCATCAATAGGAATCATAAGTTACAATTGATACAGAACTTCCAATAACTTTTAGAATTTTTCATTTACATGATCATTCAGTATGTATTGCTAAAATAATGATTTAGTTCAGTTCAGTCACTCAGTCGCGTCCGACCATTTGTGACCCCATGGACTGCAGTATACCAGGCATCCATGTCCATTACCAACTGTCAGTACAATAACTTAGTTGTGTCTGACTGTTTGCGAAACCATGGACCACAGCACGCCAGGTCTCCCTGTCCATCACCAACTCCCGGATTTACCCAAGCTCATGTCCAGTGAGTTGGAGATGCCATCCAACCATGTCATCCTCTGTCATCTCCTTGTCCTCCTGCCCTCAATCTTTCCCAGCATCAGAGTCTTTTAACATGAGTCAGCTCTTCGCATCAGGAGGCCAAAGTATTGAAATTTCAGCTTCAATATCAGTCCTTACAATGAACACTTAGGACTGATCTCCTTTACGATAGACGGGTTGGATCTCCTTGCAGTCCAAGGGACTCTCAAGAGTCTTCTTCAACAACACAGTTGAAAAGCATCAATTCTTCAGTGTTCAGCTTTTATATAGTCCAACTCTCACATCCATACATGAGTACTGGAAAAATCATAACCTTGACTAGATGGACCTTTGTTGGCAAAGTAATGTCGCTGCTTTTTAATATGCTGTCTAGGTTGGTCATAGCTTTTCTTCCAAGGAGCAAGCATCTTTTAATTTCATGGCTGCAGTCACCATCTGCAGTGATTTTGGAGCCCATACAAATAAAGTCAGCCACTATTTCCACTGTTTCCCCATCTATTTGCCTTAAGTGATGGGACGAGATGCCATGACCTTAGTTTTCTGAATTTTGAGCTTTAAGCCAACTTTTTCACTCTCTTCTTTCACTTTCATCAAGAGGCTCTTTAGTTATTCTTCACTTTCTGCCACAAGGGTGGTGTCATCTGCATATCTGAGGTTATTGATATTTCTCCCATCAATCTTGATTCCAGGTTGTCCTTCATCCAGTCTGGCATTTGGATGATGTACTGTGCAAATAAATTGAATAATCAGGGTGACAATATACAGCCTTGACATACTCCTTTCCCAATTTGGAACCAGTCTGATGTTCCATGTCCAGTTCTAACTGTTGCTTCTTGACCTACATACAGATTTCTCAGGAGGCAGGTAAGGTAGTCTGGCATTCCCATCTCTTGAAGAATTGTTCACAGTTTGTTTTGATCCACACAGTCAAAGGTTTTGGCGTAGTCAATGAAGGAGAAATAGATGCTTTTCTGGAACTCTCTTGCTTTTTTGATGATCATGTGAATGTTGACAATTTGGTCACTTGTTATTCTAGCTTTTCTGAATCCAGCTTGAACATCTGGAAGTTCACTATTCAGCTACTGTTGTAACCTGGCTTGGAGAATTTTGAGCACTACTTTGCTAGCATGTGAGATGAGGGCAATTGTGTGGTAGTTTGAACACTCTTTGGCATTACCCTTCTTTGAGATTGAAAGGAAAACTGACCTTATCCATTCCTGTGGTAACTGCTGAGTTTTCCAAATTTGCTGGCATGTTGCATGCAGCACATTCACAGCATCATCTTTTAGGATTTGAAATAGCTCAACTGGAATTCCATCATCTCCACTAGCTTTGTTCGTAGTGATGCTCCCTAGGGTCCACTTGACTTCCCATTTCAGGATGTCTGGCTCTAGATGAGTGATCCCAGCATTGTAGTTATCTGGGTCATGAAGATATTTTTTGTATAGTTTTTCTGTGTATCCTTGCCACTTCTTAATATCTTCTGCTTCTATTAGCTCCATACAGTTTCTGTCATTTCTTATGCCCATCTTTGCATGAAATATTCCCTTGGTGTCTCTAATTTTCTTGAAGAAATCTCTAGTCTTTCCCATTGTATTGTTTTCCTCTATTTCTTTGCATTGCTCACTGAAGAAAGCTTTCTTATCTCCCCTTGCTCTACCTTGATCTCTGCATTCAAATGGGTATATCTTTCCTTTTATTCTCTTTTTTTAGCTTCTCTTCTTTTCTCAGCTATTTGTAAGTCCTCCTCAGACAACCATTTTGCTTTTCCACATTTCTTTTTCTTGGAGATGGTCTTGATCACTGCCTTCTGTACAATGTCACTAACCTCTGTCCATAGTTCTTCAGGCATTCTATCAGATATAATCCCATGAATCTATTTGTCACATTGTATAATTGTAAAGGATTTGATTTAGGTCATACCTGAATGGTCTAGTGGTTTTCCCTACTTTCTTCAATTTAAGTCTGATTTTGGTAATAAGGAGTTCATGATCTGAGCCACAGACAGCTCCCCATCTTGATTTGCTTTCTTTATAGAGATTCTTCATTTTTGGCTGCAAAGAATATAATCCTTTTGGTATCGATATTGACCATCTGGTAATGTCCATGTGTAGTCTTCTCTTGTGTTGTTGGAAGAGGGTGCTTGCTATGACCAGTGTGTTCTCTTGACAAAACTCTGTTAGTCTTTGCCCTGCTTCATTTTGTACTCCAAGGCCAAATTTGCCCATTACTCCAGGTATCTCTTGACTTCCTACTTTTGCATTCCACTCCTCTATCATGAAAAAGACATCTTTTTTTTGGATGTTAGTTCTAGAAAGTCTAGTAGGTCTTCATAGAACTGTTCAACTTCAGGTTCTTCAGCATTACTGGTTGGGGCCTAGATTTGGATTACTGTGAAATTGAATGGTTTGCCTTCAAAGCCAACAGATATCATTCTGTTATTCTTGAGATTGCACCCAAGTATTGCATTTTGAACTATTTTGTTGACTATGAGGGCTACTTCATTTCTTCTAAGGTATTCTGGCCCACAGTAATAGATATAATGGTCATATGCATTAAATTTGCCCATTCCATATACAGCAAGATGGTGGAGTAGAAGGAGCTGTGCTCATCTTCTCCTGCAAGAACTCCAAAAGAACTCCAAGATTACAACTCACTGCTGAACAACCATTGATAGGAGAATGTTGAATCCCACCAAAAAGATATCCCACATCCAAGGGCAAAGGAGAAGCCCCAGCAAGATGGTAGGAGGGGAAAGATCATGTTCAGAATCAAACCCCATACCTGCCAGAGTTGATCAGAGGGCTCAAATAAAACATTGTGCACATCAAGAGACCCTGCAGAGACTAAACCAGACCTGCTTTTGAGTGTTTGAGTGTCTCTTTCATAGGTACAGGTCAATAGTGGGCTGCGGCAGGGACAGGGACTCTGAATGCAGCAGATCTGGGTGTGGCACAAGCCCTCTTGGAGGAGATCGTCATTAACCCCACATAGAGCCACCAGAACTTACAGAGTTCTGGGGAAACAGACTCTTGGCGGGCACAAACAAAACCTTGTGTACACCAGGACCCAGGAAAAAGGAGCAGTGACCCGACAAGAGACTCACCCAGACTTGCCTGTCAGTGTCCAGGAGTCTCCGGCAGAGGCGTGGGTCAGCAGTGGCCTGCTGCAGGGTTGGGGGCACTGAGTGCAGGACCTTTTGAAGGAGGTCACCATTATCTTCATTACCCCCACCATAGTTTGGTCTCAGGTCACACAACAGGGAGGGAACACAGCCCTGCCCATCAATAGAAAATTGGATTAAAGATTTACTGAGCATGGCTTTACCCATCAGAATAAGACCCAGTTTCCCCCATAGTCAGTCTCTCTCATCAGGAAACTTCCATAAGCCACTTATCCTTATCCATCAGAGGGCAGACAGAATGAAAACCACAATCACAGGAAACTAATAAAAATGATCACATGGACCACAGTCTTGTCTAACTCAATGAAACTATGAGCCATACCGGGTAGGGCCTCCCAAGACAGGACGGGTCATGGTGGAAAGTTTTGACAAAATGTGGTCCACTAGAGAAGGGAATGGCAAACCACTTCAGTATTCTTGCCTGGAGAACCCCATGGATAGTATGAAAAGGCAAAATTAATGATTATTTAATTAAAATATTATCATAGAAAAAACAAAAATGATATAACACACTGCAAAGCTAAATGCATTTGGGGGCCCTAGGAGAATAGCATTATTCATGTATAAGACTGCCTCTTCCATCTCTCCCTCTATTTTGCATATAGGATTCTGAATCCTATTCTGAATCTAAAATATAACTGTTTATATGTGAAAAATTCAGTCCTTGTGAGAAATTCTACTTCTCATGTATTTAAGAAAACCTGAAGTCTGGGCACAGTAACCATTGACATGGTACTCACTACTCACACAGAAGTAGAAGGTTGAATAGAATCTGCCAATCACATGGGAGTCATAAAGGCCACCAAAGGCTACAGTCATCAGGCTCCAGAGGAAATTTCGCATGAAGCATTCCCCATGCTCCAGACTGCAACAAGTGAGAGGGTCTTCAACTGGTATCACCACAATGACATTACCGTTGGTGTAAATGCATATCCTATCAGAAATAAAGTTCTCATACCCAAACTACCAGCAAAAACAAAGGAGTCCTGGTCTTTAACCTCTTTCATATAAGGCAATTTGGCAATGGTTTCAAGACATCAGAAAAATTTACTCAGTAAACCAAACTGAGGGAGTTTCGGTTCTTCAAGGTATGTACTGCTGAGCCTCTTCAAATGGCTCTTGTCTATTGTAAACTCTGACTTCCCTTCCAGTTAGTGGTAAACTTGCTGACATACTTCACCCACTAATTACACATTGGTCAATACAGCATAAGGTGGAACATAGAGAGGGAACTGGACCCTAAATTTACTGGAGTCACAGAATTCCTGAACCTGCAGAAGTAACCCAACTTTTGGCTCACTACCATCACCACCTCAGAACATTAGTTTGAAGATAAACTCTGGTTTAATGTCAAATATTTCAACACATTTAATCCAACAAGTATTTATTAAACATATGCAAGGCAATAAGCACTGTTTTAACAAGGACTGACAGAAATTGAGCTAATTACGGGCTTTATGACCTCAAACAGACATAAATATACATGTCACTATAATACAAAATAATGGATGCTAACATAAGGTAATCACAATGTACTCTGGAAGCGTATGGCAATGGAAACAAACTAGGCCAAGAGTCACATGTAAGACATTCTGAAGCAGAAGCATCTAACCTCAGATTTGAAGAATAGAAAAGAAAAGCTGAGAAGTGAACTTTTAAATGGCAATGCCTGTACATGTAATTGTCTACATAAAATTTAGAATGATATTTGAAGTCTAAATTTGTGCTTATCAAAAATAACTTTTATTGTTTTTATTACTAAAAAAATAGTACATGCTTACAGTGAAAAATGTAGCAAATACATATAAACAATAAGAATAGAACACAAATCACCCATTAGTCCACAGCCCTAAGCAATTTGTCACCATATTGGTAACACAAGTACTTCTAAATCATTTTTAAATATGCATATGCATTAGTCTGAATTTTTAACAAACAATTATTATGCTGGTCATATTGTCCAATAATCTGCTTTTTAAATTTTCATTTAATAGATCATGAACACCTTTATGCATTATTTAATATTCTGTTATGAACTTATCTTTAAAAAAAACCCCTGTAAGTAGCAGCAAGAAAAAAAATGAACACAGGGAGTTTGGGATTTTCTTTTGCTTTGGAGAGTGTTCCAAAAGGGAATGATGGGGTAGGTAAGCATCTATCGTGAGGTTCACTGTCTGCCTTGCTGTTATCCTGTCTTTTCTCCTATCTTTTTAAATCTGGATAAATAAGGAGATAGTAAAGCTGCCAATAGAAAGCAAAAAACAAATGATTTTGATTTGTATTATTTCTAAATAGCCAAGTGTGCATAAGGGATCATATCTAAGGATTAAGAAACTATTTAAAAACAGATGTGGCAGATATATGGAATCAGAACAGTTTAACACAACAACATAGGTTTCTTTCTGGTTGAAACTAAAAATAATAGAGAAATGGTGATCACTTCAATATTTTTTTTTAAGATGAGAATAGATGAAAATAAAGTTCTCATTTTTTCTGTTCTCCACAAAACTGAGATGACAACATCTTTCATATATAAATCATAGCATTGTTGTGAATCTCAATTAAAATTATATATATGAATGGTGTTTTGGTAAACTGCAAAATCATATACAAATTTCAGTATATATATTTCCCTCACACCTGTCCACATTCTCATAGCATTTTATGCCTCTATTTCTTAGTGCTCACCACAATTAAAATTTTGTGTTCATTTTCCAAGTTTATTTATTACAGTTTATTGTAAACTCTGTGACAACAGAATTTTTTTTTCTCTTATTCCTTTTGAACCACCAAACACAAGCAAACTGAATGAAACCTGGAAATGTAGAACAATCACTTTTCAAGTAGTTTAATGCTTGTATGAATGAATCAACCTGTTTGAATACATAATTCTTAATTTTAAATTAACAATATCTTAATGAAAACAGAATTACTTACTGTGTGCCATTTTCATGTTTATATCTTACTTAACATTGATGACAAACTCTTTGGGACGAGTGTTAGATTTATTATAATCTTTTAAGGTGACAAAACTGAAGTTCAGGCAACTTATTGCACTGTCTTTAATCATGTAATTAATAAGTAACTCACGAACATAAGTTTTAACTAATTCTGTGAGATAGTGAAGGACAGGGAAGCCTGGCATGCTGCAGTTTATGGGGTCACAAAGAGTCAGACATGACTGAGACAGAACAACAAGTAAGTAACAGGGTCAGACTTAAAACTCAGACCTATCTGGCTTCCAAAGAATAGCAAGGAGAGATAAGAAAGCCTTCCTCAGTGATCAGTGCAAAAAATAGAGGAAAATAATAGAATGGGAAAGACTAGAGATCTCTTCAAGAAAATTAGAGATACCAAGGGAAGATTTCAAGCAAAGATGAACACAAAAAAATGACAGAAATTGTATAGGCCTAACAGAAGCAGAAGATATTAAGAGGAGGTGGCCAGAATACACAGAAGAACTGTACAAAAAAGATCTTCATGACCCAGATAATGACGATGGTGTGATCACTCACCTAGAGCCAGACATCCTGGAATGTGAAGTCAAGTGGGCCTTAGGAAGCATCACACTGAACAAAGCTAGTGGAGGTGATGGAATTCCAGTTGAGCTATTTCAAATCCTAAAAGATGCTGCTGTGAAAGTGATGCACTCAATATGCCAGCAAATTTGGCAAACTCAACAGTGGCCACAGGACTGGAAAAGATCAGTTTTCATTCCAATCCCAAAGAAAGGCAATGCCAAAGAGTGCTTGAACTACTGCACAAAGGCACTCATCTCACATGCTAGTAAAGCAATGCTCAAAATTCTCCAAGCCAAGCTTCAACAGTACCTGAACCATCAATTTCCAGATGTTCAAGATAGATTTAGAAAAGGCAGAGGAAACAGAGAACAAATTGCCAACATCCATTGGATTATCGAAAAAGCAAGAGAGTTCCAGAAAAAACGTCTACTTCTGCTTCATTGACTACGCCAAAGCTATTGACTGTGTGGATCACAACAAACTGTGGAAAATTTTTAAAGAGATGGGGATACCAGACCACCTTACCTGCCTCCTGAGAAGTCTATATGCAGGTCAAGAATCAACAGTTAGAATTGGACATGGAACAACAGATTGGTTCCAAATAGGAAAAGGAGTGCTTCAAGGCTGTATATTGTCACCCTACTTATTTAACTTATATGCAGAGTACATCATGAGAAACATTGGGCTGGATGAAGCACAAGCTGGAATTAAGATTGCTGGGAGAAATATCAATAACCTCAGATATGCAGATGACACCTCCTTTATGGCAGAAAGTGAAGAATAACTAAAGAGCCTCTCGATGGAAGTGAAAGAGGAGAGTGAAAAAGATGGCTTAAAGCTCAACATTCAGAAAACTAAGATCATAGCATCGGGTCCCATCACTTCATGGCAAATAAAGGGGGAAACAGTGTAAACAGTGTCAGACTTTTATTTTTCTGTGTTCCAAAATCACTGCAGGTGGTGATTGTAGCCATGAAATTAAAAGATGCTTACTCCTTGGAAGGAAAGTTATGACCAACCTAGACAGCATATTAAAAAGCAGAGACATTGCTTTTCCAACAAAGTTCCATCTGGTCAAGGCTATGGTTTTTCCAGTGGTCATGTATGGATGTGAGAGTTGGACTGTGAAGAAAGCTGAGCGCCTAAGATTTGATGCTTTTGAACTGTGGTGTTGGAGAAGACTCTTGAGAGTCCCTTGGACTGCAAGGAGATCCAACCAGTCTATCCTAAAAGAGATCAATCCTGGGTGTTCATTGGAAGGTCTGATGTTGAAGCTGAAGCTCCAATACTTTGGCCACCTCATGCGAAGGGTTGACTCATTGGAAAAGACCCTAATGCTGGGTAGGATTGGGGGCGGGAGGAGAAGGGGACGACAGAGGATGAGATGGTTGGATGGCATCACCGACTCGATGGACATGGGTTTGGGTAGACTCCGGGAGTTGGTGATGGACAGAGAGGCCTGGTGTGCTGCAATTCATGGGGTCGCAGAGAGTCGGACATGACTGAGCGACTGAACTGAACTGAACATGCGAAGAGTTGACTCATTACAAAAGTCCCTGATGCTGGAAAGGATTGAGGGCAGGAGGAGAAGGGGACGACAGAGGATGAAATGGCTGGATGGCATCACTGACTCAGTGGACGTGAGTTTGGGTAAACTCCAGGAGTTGGTGATGGACAAGGAGGCCTGGTGTGCTCTGATTCATGGGATCGCAAAGAGTCGCACACGACTGAGCGACTGAACTGAACCGAATGTTTGAAAGCTGTGCATTAGAGTTTCAATAACACAGTTCTTCTCTTTACTGAAGATGGTTTCACTGTAGAATATTTGACGAAAGTCAATATAAACATCTTCCCTCAGGAAGGGTACCTTGAAAATGAGTGATGTCTACTACACACCCTTCATAATTTCTTAGGAAAAAAAAAAATGGAAATGAAGAAATTGTAAAGATGATAGGAATCTTTGATCTCAGTAATTAAAAACAAATGGATGGTAATGTTCAAGGCAATTATTTCATTTTATTGGTAAACTTGCACACTTACAAATGATTTTTGCATAGGCTCCTGAAATAGTACCACATAAAATACCACAGAAGCAACTTTTATATACCTTCTCTTAATAAAAGAACTAAACAATCTTAACAAGGGCCAGAAATCACCCCAGTTAAAATTAAACATCCCCGAATTTCAGTGCAACTAGGCCACGTGTGGACAATTAGAATAATTTTGAACAAGGAGCAAGCAGTCTGTGATGCTTAAAAAAAAAAAAAGCAGTGAAATATTTTAGACATGATATTTGCTCCCTTTTCTGTTTAATGCCTCACTTATAATGAAAGCCACAGAATTTCACAATGGACATCTCTTTGTATTTAGATAGAGTGAATCTTTGTACTAGGGAGTATATAAGAAAATGGACTGTGAAGCTATCCTTTCATGGCCCTGTTAGAATATATGTCAGGTGTCATTGCTGTATATTAATGGCCAGTGTGCTTTTTACTGAAAGAGAGCTTTTCTTTCCTTGATCAGGCATTTGGGTAAATATAAAATAAACAGAGAACAAGGCCAAACTTATAGTAGTTCATATAGTATAGTCCTTATAGGGTAATTTTTATAAAAGAAAGACAGTTCAGCTCAGAGTCCCTTAGAATTATTACTCCTTTGAGTAGTTGCAAAGGTAGTTGGTCTTTAGTGAAGAAATTAAAAATAAGACCAAAATAGCATTTTCCTCATTTCTAATTAGACTTTTTTATTACACTGGAATAACTGGCTCAGCATATTTAGTGGGATAATTACAATTAAAATACAGGGATAATACCTAATTAAAGAACAAGAATAATGCTTTATATGAGATCGATGTATTTTTATACCACACAAATAATCATAGTTTCCTTATTGAAATGTAAAGTAAATTCAATAATGAATTTATTGTTTAAGTTGAGAATGCTGATCAGACATTTCAGTAATTGACAGTCACTATACAATTTACATTGAGCACGATGAAGCATTTTCCAGGTAAAACTCTGCAGTTACTTTTCCAATTTAGGCAATTTCTGGACAAATTTGCCTTTCTGTGTATATATTGATGTACAATATTTTTCACTGATTTTCTGTTTTTGTGACTATTTGCCTAAGAGCTGAGTCTTATAGGCCAGTGTCCCAAAGTGCAGTTCAGCATCAGAATCACCAGAGGTTTTTAAAATAGAGAATTCTGATTTGCATTTCTCTAATAATGAGTGATGTTGAGCATCTTTTCATGTGTTTGTTAGCCATCTGTATGTCTTCTTTGGAGAAATGTCTGTTATCATTTCACACCAGTCAGAATGGCTGCTATCCAAAAGTCTACAAGCAATAAATGCTGGAGAGGGTGTGGAGAAAAGGGAACCCTCTTACACTGTTGGTGGGAATGCAAACTAGTACAGCCACTATGGAGAACAGTGTGGAGATTCCTTAAAAAACTGGGAATAGAACTGCCATATGACCCAGCAATCCCACTGCTGGGCATATACACCGAGGAAACCAGAATTGAAAGAGACGCGTGTACCCCAATGTTCATCGCAGCACTGTTTACAATAGCCAGGACATGGAAGCAACCTAGATGTCCATCAGCAGATGAATGGATAAGGAAGCTGTGGTACATATACACAATGGAATATTACTCAGCCATTAAAAAAAATACATTTGAACCGGTTCTACTGAGATGGATGAAACTGGAGCCCATTATACAGAGTGAAGTAAGCCAGAAAGAAAAACAACAATACAGTATACTAATGCATATATATGGAATCTGAAAGATGGTAACGATAACCCTATATGCGGGACAGAATGAGAGACACAGATGCATGGAACAATTTTATGGACTCTGAGGGAGAAGGTGAGGGTGGGACGTTCTGGGAGAATGGCATTGAGACATGTGTATTGTCATATGTGAAACAGAGCACCATTCCATGTTCGATGCATGTGACAAGGGCTCGGGGCCGGGGCAGTGGGATGATCCAGAGGGATGGGAGGGGGAGGGAGGTGGGTGGGGGGTTCGGGAAGGGGAACACATGTAAACCCATGGCTGATTCTTGTCAATGTATGGCAAAAACTATTACAATATTGTAAAGTAAAAAAAAAAAATAAATAAAAAAAATAAAAAAAAAAAATAAAATAGAGAATTCTGAGCCCAATACAGACAAGTTGTTCAGTTCCAAAGGCTGAATTTTGAGAACCACTAATAAAGGTGATGATGTTTTCCCTTGGAAGGATTTCCCAAGTATTTTGCAACCATTTTACTCGGATGCCTCATTTAATGAACCAAAAAGGACCTCTAAGTGGATTACTTACGTGGACAACTTAGCCTTTGATAGAGTGGGTAAATCTGTGCTTCTGATAGATTCATATATTTTGATTTATATTCTATTTGAGTGACTTTCTCACATAAGTATTTTCAAATAAAAAAGAAATGGACAAACAAATAAATAAAATATTTGGACCTTGTCTACACTTTTGAAATTGATATGAAGATCCACTGTTAAGCATTAAGGGAAAGGGAAAAGGCAAAATACATAAGTAACAGTGGAAAGAGTTAACAAGGTATGAAGATGAATTTTTGTTCTGAGTGTACAAGTTAGACTCTAGAAAGTTTACAGAGCATTACCAGAGACAAAAATTGAAAACAGCTTGCAGCAGAGTCCCCTGGCATAGGTGGTCTTAGCAGTAATGGTTCAGAAAATATTAATAAAAAGCAGACCCACCTACTTAGCCTGACCTTATGCTGCCATTTATGATAGCTTCTGGTTTAGAAGTTCATGATCTGGAGTCTAAATTCCCCTAAGGGGCCCATGAGTGACTTCTAAAAGAGTTAGAGATGTCCTGAAACTATGCAAAGATTTGTGTGCATGTGCATTTTCCCTTTTCAGAAGAGGAAAAATAACATTGTCCAAAACTTTAATAAGTTTCTCAGAGATGTATATTACCTGAAAATAGGTGAAAAAAAAAATCAAGAAGACTTTTTGATTTGCCTCAAGTACCCCTAATTCTACACATTTGTTGAAGTGGAGTTAGAGATAGAAGCAAGGTGAACATCTGAAAAGCTGGGATGGAAGGGAAGGTTGCTTTGACTCAGAGATAAATGACCTAGTACCACCAATACATTTCATTACTTGAACGCTGACAAAATATGCCATTTTATTTAGCACACCCATAAGTTCCCCCCACACACGCAGCAGAAACACTAAGCTGCAGGTTGGTCACAAGGATCGCAACTTTGTCTAACTCAGTGAAACTACAAGCCATGCCAGGCAGAGCCACCCAACAGTCATAGTGGACAGTTCAGACAAAACGTGATCAACTGGAGAAGGGAATGGCAAACCATTTCAGCATTATTGCCCTGAAAACCCCGTGAACAGTATGAAAAAAGCTAAAAGATACGACACTTAAAGATGAACTCCCCAGGTTTGTAGGTGCCCAGTGTGCTACTGGAGAAGAACAGAGAAATAGCTCCAGAGGGAATGAAGAACCTGAGTCAAAGCAGAAACAACACCCAGTTGTGGATGTGTCTGGTGGTGAAAGTAAAGTCCAATGGTGTAAAGAAGAACATTGCATAGGAAACTAGAATGTTAGGTCCATGAATCAAATGTAGAAAGAAGTGGTCAAAAAGGAAATGGCAAGAGTGAAGTGAAGTAAAATTTGCTTAGTCGTGTCTGACTCTTTGGGACCCCGTGGGCTATAGAGTCAATGGAATTCTCCAGGCCAGAATACTGGAACAAGTAGCATTTCCCTTCTGCAGGGGATCTTCCCAACCCAGGGATTGAACCCAGGTCTCCTACATTGCAGGCAGATTCTTTACCAGCTGAGCCACAAGGGAAGTCCAAGAATACTGGAGTGGGTAGCCTATCCCTTCTCTAGTGGATCTTCCTGAGGAATCGAAATGGGGTCTCCTGCATTTCAGGTGGATTCTTTACCAACTGAGCTTCAGGCAGATTCTTTACCAACTGAGCTATCAAGGAAGCCAAGGCAAAAGTGAATATTGACATTTTAGGAGTCAGTGAACTAAAATGGCCGGAAATGGGCAAATTTAATTCAGATGATCATTATATCTACAACCGTGGGAAAGAATCCATTAGAAGAAATGGAGTAGCCCACATAGTCAACAAAAGAGTACAATATGCAGTACTTGGGTGAAATCTCAAAAACGACAGAATGATGTTGGTTCTTTTCCATGGCACACAATTCAATATGACAGTAATCCAACTCTATGCCCCAACCACTAATGTCAAAGAAACTGCAGTGACAGTTCTATGAAGACGTACAAGATCTTCTAGAACTAACACCAAAAAAGATGCCCAATGCAAAAAGGAAAAATGATTGTCTGAGGAGGTCTTACAAATAATTGAGAAAAGAAGAGCAGTGAAAGGCAAAGGAGAAAAGGAAAGATATACCCATCTGAATGTAGAGTTCCAAAGAACAACACAAAAAAGATTTTAATGACCTGGATAACCACAATGGTGAGATCACTTACCTAGAACCAGACATCATAGAGTGCAAAGTCAAGTGGGCCTTAGGAAGCATAACTAAAAAGCTAGTGGAGGTGTTGGAATTCTAGCTGAGCTATATCAACTCCTAAAAGATGAAGCCGTTAAAGTGATGAACTAAATATGCCAGCAAATTTGGACAACACAGCAGTGGCCAAAGGACTGGAGAAGGTCAGTTTTATTTCCAATCCCAAAAAAGGCCAATGCCAAAGAATGTTCAGATTACCAAACAGTTGTACTCATTTCTTATGCTAGCAAGGTAATTCTCAAAACTTTTCAAGCTAGGCTTCAGCAGTACTTGAACTGATAACTTCCAGATATACAAGTTAGATTTAGTAAAGGCAGAGGAACCAGAGATCAAATTGCCAACATTCATTGGATCATAGAAAAAGCAAGAGAGAATTCCAGAAAAAAACATCTATTTCTGCCTCATTGACTATGCTAAAGCCTGTGATTATGTAGATCACAAAAAATTGTGGAAAATTCGTAAAGAGATGGGAATAGCAGACTACCATACCTGATTACTATGAAACCTATACGGAGGTAAGAAGTGACAGTTAGAACAGATAATGGAACAACAGACTGGTTCAAAAGTGAGAAAGGAGTATGTCAAGGCTGTATACTGTCATCCTGCTTATTTAACTTGTATACAAAGTACATCGTGTGAAATTCTGGGCTGGATGAAGCTCAAGCTGGGATCAAGACTGTCAGGAGAAATATCAATAACCTCAGATATGATGACACCACCCTTATGGCAGAAAGTGAAGAGGAGGTAAAGAACCTCTTGATGAAATTGAAAGAGGAGAGGTGACAAAGCTGGTTTAAAATTCAACATTCAAACAACTAAGATCATGGCATCTGGTACCATCACTTCATGGCAAATAGATGGGGAAACAATGGAAACAGTAACCGACTTTATTTTCTTGGATTCCAAAATCATTATAGATGGTGACTGAAACCATGAAATTAAAAAAAAAAAAAAAAACAAAAACAAAAACTTGCTCCTTGGAAGAAAAGTTATGACAAATCTAGACAGCATATTAAAAAGCAGAGACATTATTTTACTGACAAAGATCTGTATAGTCAAAGCTGTGGTTTTTCCAGTAGTCATGAATGGATGTGAGAGTTGGACCATAAAGAAGGTTGAGTGCCAAACAATTGATGTTTTCAAGCTGTGGTGCTGGAAAAGACTCTTGAGAGTCCCTTGGGCAGAAAGGAGATCAAACCAGTCAATCCTAAAGGAAATCAGTCTTGAATATTCATTGGAAGGACTGATACTGAAGCTCCAATACTTCCGCCACCTGATGCAAAGGGCCAACTCACTGGAAAAGACTCTGATGCTGGGTTAGGTTGAGGGCAGAAGGAGAAGGAGACAACAGAGGGTGAGATAGATGGATTGCATCACCGACTCAATGGACATGAGATTGAGCAAGCTCTTGAAGATGGTGAAGGACAGGGAAGCCTAGCGTGCTTCATTCCATGGGGTGGCAAAAAGTCGGACACGACTGAGTGACTGAACAACAACAACAACATACTCCAGGTCATGCAGAGCTTGTGCTTTGCAAAGCATTAACAAAATACAGCAAAATTCCAAGGAGCTTCTGCCAGTGTTTGCTGTCTCATGAGGGTTCTGTTATTGGCTTTACTCCTTAGAAAAGGAGTATATCAAGGCTGTATATTGTCACCCTGTTTATTTAACTTCTATGAAAAGTACATCTTGCAAAATGCCTTGCCGGATGGAGAAAAATCTGGAATCAAGATTGCTTGGAGAAATATCAACAACCTCAGATATGCAGATGACACCATCCTTATGGCAGAAAGCAAAGAGGAACTAAAGATGCTCTTGATGAAGGTGAAAGAAGAGAG
Organism: Giraffa tippelskirchi; assembly: GCF_054371585.1. NCBI lineage: Eukaryota > Metazoa > Chordata > Mammalia > Artiodactyla > Giraffidae > Giraffa > Giraffa tippelskirchi. Next base: position 70,845,118 of record NC_137289.1, read on the forward strand.
TGAAAAAGTGGGCTTCAAACTCAACATCCAGAAAACTAAGATCAGGGCATCCGGTACCATCATTTCATGGCAAATAGATGGGGAAATAATGGAAACAGTGACAGACCTTATTTTCTTGGGCTCTAAAATCACTGCAGATGGTGACTGCAGCCATGAAATTAAAAGATGCTTGCTCCTTGGAAGAAAAGCTCTGACAAGCCTAGACAGCATATGAAAAAGCAGAGACATCACTTTGCTGACAAAGGTTTGTATCATCAAAACTATGTTTTTTTCCAGTACTGGTGTAAGGGTGTGACATTTGGAATGTAAAGAAGGCTGAGCACTGAAGAATTGATGCTTTCCAACTGTGATGCTGGAGAAGATTCTTGACAGTCCCTTGGACAGCAAGGAGATCAAACCAGTCAATCCTAAAGAAAATCATCCTTCAGTATTCATTGGAAGGACGGATGCTGAAGCTGAAGCTTAAATAGTTTGGCCACCTGATGCAAAGTCCTGACTCATTGGAAAAGATCAGTTTGCTGGGAAAGGATGAAGGCAGGAGGAGAAGGGGACGACACAAGGTGAGATGTTTGGATGGCATCACCTCTTCAGTGGACCAAACCATGGGGTCGCAAAGAGTCAGGCATGACCGAGTGACTGAACAACAACAACAATCTTGATTCTAGCTTGTGATTCATCCAACCCAGCATTTCACATGATGTACTCTGCATATAAGTTAAATAAGTAGGATGACAATATACAACTTTGATGTACTCCTTCCCAATTTTGAACAGTTCACTGTTTCGTGTCTGGTTCTAACTACTGCTTCTTGACTTGCATACAGATTTCTCAGGAGGCAGGTAAGGTGGTCTGGTATTCCCTGGTATTCTTGAAAAAATTTCCACAGTCAAACACTTTAGTGTAGGCAATGAAGCAGAAGTACACATTTTTCTGGAATTCTCTTGCTTGTTTTGTGATACAATGGATGTTGGCAGTTTGATCTCTGGTTCCTCTGGTTTTTAAAACCAGCTTGTACATATGGACATTCTTAATTCATGTACTGTTGAGGCCTAGCTTGAAGTATTTAGAGCATTACCTTTCTAGCTTGTGAATTAAGCACAATTATGCAGTAGTTTGAACATTCTTTGGCATTGCCCTTCTTTGGGATTGGAATGAAAACTGACCTTTTCCAGTCTTGTGGATTGAAAACTGATTTTTGCAGTCCTGTTCACCACTACAATATCCTTAATGCTTAGATCAGTATGCTAATAAATACTAGATAAATAGCATTTGCATGAATGTGTGTACATAGGCTTTCCTTTTCTTCTTTATTATCACCACAAAAAAATATTCTTTCATCCCTCTTTCTTGAAATTAATGACTTATTGTTTTATATGACTAAGATTCAAGAATGTGTCTATTGCCTATCTTTAATCAAGAAAGAAAGATGATAGAAGAGTAATCAATAATACTTTTGGTAGGGTCAAACTGTGCTTTAAAAAAAATAAGCAATGACTTTGAAATATTGAAATGAATGTCCATAAGCTAGAATTCCATAATTAAACTTCTCAGGGGCACAGTGAAGGTCAGTGTGTCTGTGGATGACACTTACAGTATCAAAAATAATGCTCTGGTTGATTCAACAGCACTATGTGGTCTGCCATTCATCATTGTCAGAACTTTGAGAGGCATAAACGTGATGAATTTATTTCAATTATTTCAGTGATTTCAAGTCATACGTGATTGGTCAGTTCAGTTCAGTAGCTCAGTTGTGTCCAACTCTTTGCCACCCCATGGACTGCAGCACACCAGGCTTCCCTGTCCATTACAAACTCCCAGAACTTACTCAGACTCATGTCCATCGAGTCAGTGATGCCATACAACAATCTCATCCTCTGTGTCCCCCTCTCCTCCCATATTCAATCTTCCCCACCATCAGGTTCTTTTCCAATGAGTCAGTTCTTTGCATCAAGAGGCCAAAGTATTGGACTTTCAGCTTCAGCATCAGTCCTTCCAATTAATATTCAGGACTGATTTCCATTAGAATTGACTGGGTGGATCTCCTTGCAACCCAAGGGAGTCTCAAGAGCATTCTCTAATACCACAGTTCAAAAGCATCAATAATTCAGTGCTCAGCTTTCCTTATAGTCCAACTCTCACATCCATACATGACTACTGGAAAAAAACACAGCTTTGACTAAATGGACTTTGGTTGGCAAAATAATGTCTCTGCTTTTTAATGCACTGTCTAAGTTGATCATAGCTTTCCTTCCAAGGAGCAAATGTTTTTTGTTTGTTTGTTTGTTTATTTGTTTTTTAATTTCATGGCTGCAGTCACCATCTGCAGTGATTTTGGCACCCAAAAAAATAAAGTCTTTCACTTTTTCCATTATTGCCCCTTCTATTTGCCATGAAGTGATCATGCCAGATGGCATGATCTTAGTTTTCTGAATCTTGAGTTTTAAGCCAACTTTTTCATTTCCTCATTCACTTTCATCAAGAGGCTCTTCAGTTCTTCTTCACTTTCTGCCAAAAGGGTGATGTCTTCTGCATATCCGAAGTTATTGATGTTTCTCCCAGCAATCTTTTCTTTTGCATATCAGTTTATTTACCATGACATAATTTCTTAGTGAATTAAATGTATTTCCATTGAAGAAACAGGAAGCTCTGATTTATTTTTTTCTTCAGAATCATCTTGGGAAAAGTGGGGAATGGGGCTTTTTTTGACTATCAGTTTCCTCAACTCCTCAGAAGATATGACAAGGGACGGTCAAAGTGATTTACTATTCAGAAGGGCATGGGGTCATTTTGGCATTAAAAAAAAAAACATGCTATAAAAAAATGGTTTGTTTCTTTTAGTGATTTTTCTGGCTCTGAAACCTCTCCAGTTTTGGATGGATTCTTTATGCAGGAGGAAATTTTAGGTAATGTATTGAGAGTTTCACAGATCTTCTCTGGTAGGTCACACCCTGATAATCTAATATTATTTTACAATAAATTTAATTGTTGAATAAATTGTATTACCAATGTTTTATATATCTGCTTCCTATAAATGAGTATCATTTAAATCTATGATACACTGAGAACAGTCAAGAATTATTCCTTGCATTTATAACTTTAGATGCTATATTTAAAAATTAAGACTTGTGTTTATGTGACTATGATTATAAGGAAAATGAGAAACCAAACCAGATGGATATTTATAAAAACTGGTATTTCAGGAATGGATTTAAATTAGAAGCCTTTTCCAACTCTTTTGTATACTAGCGAACATACAATTATTTAAGAATTCAGCTTTTATCCAATTGCACTTTAGAATATGTCAAAGAAAAAATATTTTGAAATTAAGACTTTTACTTCTTCAAAATTTAGATGGATTGCTTTTCAGAATTTTTCTAATTGAAATTACCTGAATTCCTCTAGCTGATAAAAGGCCAAATGTTTACATTATTCACAAGAGATTGAATGGGCTTTTACGCATTAACACAGAGTGTAATTCCAGTACTTGTCATACTGAACAGCAAGGAATACTTAATTTTTGCCATCCATGTCTGATACAAATATGAAGTTAGAATTTACACTGATGGTTAACACTGTAGGTTTCATGTTGTGATTAATTCCAAGAATACAAAGTTTGCATCTTCAGCGGGAAGTGTACTTTTCAGTTGTTACAACATCCTCAGAGTCTTTTCAGTTTGTCTTTTTTTTTTATCTCATTTATATTTATTGTGTTTTACATCTTTATTTTTTTAAATTAGTTTATTTATCTATGTTTTAACTTTACAATATTGTATTTGTTTTGCCATAAATTGACATCTTGCTCTTTTTGACTGAAAAGTTCAAAAGATTCCTGAATGAATTGCCTACACATTGGCCACTGCTGAAAATACTTAACACAGCCATCATATAAGCACGTGTGTCTACACAGCAAGAGCACCCAGTTCACAGTCCTGTTCTGGCAACTCACACAGTCCTTGCTATTCTCTTCTGAAGGCTCCACTTCACTTTCAGATAGTCCTGTCTTTTCTAGCAAACTTTGGTCTGTGTTTTTTTCTTCTGGACAAGAATTGCTGGAGGGAGTGCAATTATTATTTGCAGACATGAAAAGTTGATTAAGATCATGAAATTGACCTTGAACTAGGAATATATATTGATATAATATTCTACAGGAGAGTTTATAAGTCATAAGGAATATGAGTTACTGACATCATGGAAATAATGACAAATTTCTCAGTCATCCTCATTGGTCAGGGTCAACAGTTCTACCAAAGGATAGTGAGATCTTCAATTTTAATATCTCTTGGTAACTGACAATATATTTCTTCGTTGCTATCCTTTATAATAAAATACTGCTCTTGATAGAGATATTCACTATACAGAGTATCTTCTAATGCTCTCAGAGTGCTTGTTAAGAAGAAGTAAAAATTGCTTCTGTAGAGCTTCATATAATTTTTGAACACTACACCCCCGGTAGCATGTAAGGCAGCTATCTTCAAGCAATCTGTTGACAAAGTTATGACAGTTGTAATTGAATCTGAAGATGGATTGGTGATCTCTAAGCCAAAAGAACTCTTGACTTGTCTCATTTGCTTTTTGAAAACTCTTGTGTTGAACTGGGTCTCTTCTGAATTACTCAGAAATACTGGAACATCCCAAGCAAACCATCTCAACACCAGGCCAGTGGTCACGATGAAGCACATAATGAGCGACATGATGTAAGAAAGAGGTGAGTACTCATAGAGTTTTACAAGAAACACCACAGCCATCAGGATCTCCTAAGTTGAGCTGGGATCCTGCTGGCCAGCCAGGCCTAGCCCAACTGGGCCCTCTCTGCCAGGGTGTCTCCCAGCAATCTTGGTTCCATCTTGTGCTTCATCCAGCCTGGCATTTCACATGATGTATACTGCATATAAGTTAAATAAGCAGGGTGACAATATACAGCCTTGACATACTCCTTTACCAATTTGGAACCAGTTATTCCACATCCAGTTCTAACTGTCGATTCTGGACCTGCATACAGATTTCTCAGGAGACAGGTCAGGCGGTCTGGTATTCCCATCTCTTTCAGAATTTTCCACAGTTTGTTGTGATCCACACAGTCAAAGGCTTTGGCATAGTCAATAAAATAGAAGTAGATGTTTTTATGGAACTCTCTTGCTTTTTTGATGATCCAATGGATGTTGGCAATTTGATCTCTGGTTCCTCTGCCTTTTCTAAAACCAGCTTGAACATCTGGAAATTCACAGTTCATGTACTGTTGAAGCCTGGCTTGGAGAATGTTGAGCATTGCTTTTCTAGCATGTGAGATGAGTGCAATTGTGTGGTAGTTTGAACACTCTTTTGCATTGCCTCTCTTTGGGATAGGAACGAAAACTGACCTTTTTCAGTCCTGTGGCCACTGTTGAGTTTTCCAAATTTGCTGGCATATTGAGTGAAGCACTGTCAGAGCATCATCTTTTAGGATTTGGAATAGCTCAACTGGAATTCCACCACCTCCACTAGCTTTGTTTGTAGTGATGCTTCCTAAGGCCCACTTGACTTTGAATTCCAGGATATCTGACTCTAGGTGAGTGATCACACCATCATGATTATCTCGGTCATGAAGATCTTTTTTGTATAGTTCTTCTGTGTATTTGTGCCACCTCTTCTTAACATCTTCTGCTTCTGTTAGGTCCATACCATTTCTGTCCTTTATTGAGCTCATCTTTGCATGAAATATTTCCTTGGTATCTCTAATTTTCTTGAAGGGATCTCTAGTCTTTCCCATTCTATTGTTTTCCTCTATTTCTTTGCACTGATCACTGAGGAAGGGTTTCTTATCTCTCCTTGCTGTTCTTTGGTTCTCTGCATTCAAATGGGTATATGTTTCCTTTCCTCCTTTGTCTTTAGCTTCTCTTCTTTTCTTCTCAGATAACCATTTTGTCTTTTTGCATTTCTTTTTCTTGGGGATGGTCTTGATCGCTGCTTCCTGTATAGTGTCACAAACCTCTGTCCATAGTTATTCAGGCACTCTGTTTATCAGATCTAATCCCTGGAATCTATTTGTCACTTCCAGTGTATAATCGTAAGGGATTTGACTTAGGTCATAACTTAATGGTCTAGGGATTTTCCCTACTCTTTTCAATTTAAGTTTGAATTTGGCAATAAAGAGTCCATGATCTGAGCCACAGTCAGCTCCCAGTCTTGTTTTTGTTGACTGTACAGAGCTTCTCCAATTTTGAATGCAAATAATATAATCAATCAGATTTTGATATTGACCATCTGGTGATGTCCATGTGTAAAGTCTTCTGAAGACTCATTTTTGAGGTAAGTTGATAGCAAAAGAAGAAAAAACACAAATATAACTGCACAACAAAAACTTACCTGATCTAGTGTACCTCCTTATTTGAGTTAAAAAAAAAACTCAATGTAAGTATCATTTTTTGATGCTCAGTTTTCATGTGGTCTCAAATATGTTATTAGAGTTTTCCCAATGCTGATTATTTAAATTTTAGAATTAGAAATACAATTAATGTTTGTTCGTTATCATTTTATTGACAGACTTTTGACCTTTCATTTTTAAATTGACAAATCTTATCTAATTTTCACACAATAACTCTGTTTTGGGGAATCAAATGTTACAACTATAATATGATAGGGCAAAGACAATCAAAGTGGAAAAAAAGGTTTAATTCTACAAGCGTTTTGCTTTCTCTGCATCCTATGACATCTCTAGCATCATAGGAGGCTTCATCTGAAAAACGAGACCTTTGGATTAGTGATCTCTCTGTTCACTTTAATACTATTGTTCTATGAACTAAGGTTTACTTGGATGTCATTTGCTTTCTTTCTATTTATTTTTATTTATTTATTTATTTATCTTAATTTATAAACAACAAAAATTTAGTTCTCACAATTCTGGTTTCTGGAAAGTTCAGGACCGAGATGCCTGTGGATGGTGAGAGATACGTATGGCAGAAAGTGAAGAAGAACTAAGCAGCCTCTTGCTGAAAGTGAAAGAAGTGAGTGAAAAACCTGGCTTAAAACTCAACTTTCAGAAAACTAAGATCATAGCATCTGGTCCCATCACTTCATGATAAATCGATGAGGAAACAATGGGAAGAGTAACAGGTTTTATTTTCTTGGACTCCAAAATCACTGCAGATGGTCACTGCAGCCATGAAATGAAGACACTTGCTTCTTGGAAGAAAAGCTATGACTAACCTAGACAGCATATTAAAAAGCAGATACGTTGCTTTGCTAACAAAGGTCCATCTAGTCAAAGCTATGGTTTTTCCAGTAGTCATGTATAGATGTGAGATTTGGACTATAAAGAAAGCTGAGCACCCAAGAGTTGATGCTTTTGAACTGTGGTATTGGAGAAGCCTCTTGAGACTCCCTTGGACTGCAAGGAGATAAAAACAGTCAATCCTAAAGAAATCAGTCCTGAATATTCATTGGAAGGACTGATGCTGAAGCTGAAAGTCCAGTACTTTGGCCACCTGATGCAAAGAACTGACTTGTTGGTAAAGACCCTGATGCTGGAAAAAATTGAAGGCAGGAGGAGAAGGAGACAGCAGAGGATGAGATGGTTTGATGGCATCACCAACTGGATGCACCTGAGTTTGAGTAAGTTCTGGGAGTTGGTAATGGGCAAGGAAGCATGGTGTGCTGCACTCCATGGGCTGGCAAGAGTTGGACACCACTACGTGACTGAACTGAACTGATCTGAGGGTTTCTTGGTTCATCAATGGATGTTTTTTCTTTGTGTTTTCCTTTATATGGAGGAAGGGGACAGAGAGCTCTCTAGGGTCACTTTTGCTGTTGTTGTTTAGTCACTAAATTGTGTCCAACTCTTTTGCAAACCCATGGACTGTAGCCGACCTGTCTCCTTCTGTCCATGGGATTTCCTAGGCAATAATACTGGAATGGGCTGTCATTTCCTTCTCCATGATATCTTCTCCACCAAGGGATTGAACCCACGCATCTGATGTCTCCTGCATTGGCAGGTGGATTTTTTTTACCACTGAGCTCCAGGTAAGTCCGAGATTGCTTTTGTTACAGCAAAAACCCCATTCATGAGGGCTCTGCAATCATGACTTAATCATATCCTGAAGGCCACACCTCCTAATGCCATTGTATTGGGCTTAAATTTCAACATATGAATGGGGGCACAGATGTTATATTTATTTACTTTTTTTTTTTTAAAGAAAAATCCAAATTAAAAAAAAGTATATTCTGACATTTTTAACTAACTTTCTTTTTTTTTTAATAAATTTATTTATTTTAGTTGGGGGCTAATTACTTTACAATATTGTAGTGGTTTTTGCCATACATTGACATGAATCAGCCATGGGTCTACATATGTTCCCCATCCTGGACCCCCCTCCCACCTCCCTCCCCATCCCATCCCTCTGGGTCATCCCATTGCCCCAGCCCTGAGCATTTGTCTCATGCATCGAACCTGGAATGGTGTTCTGTTTCACATATGATAATGTACATGTTTCTATGCTATTCTCTCAGAACGTCCCACCCTCACCTTCTCCCTCAGAGTCCATAAGACTGTTCTATGCATCTGTGTCCCATATTCTGTCTCACATATAGGGTTATTGCTACCAACTTTCAAATTCCATATATATGCATTAGAATACTGTATTGGTGTTTCTCTTTCTGGCTTACTTCACTCTGTATAATGGGCTCAAGTTTCATCCATCTCAATAGAACTGATTCAAATGTATTCTTTTTAATGGCTGAGTAAATCCCTTAAGAGTATACAGTAGAAGTGACAAATAGATTTAAGGGACTAGATCTGATAGACAAAGGGCCTGATGAACTATGGACAGAGGTTCGTGACATTGTACAGCAGACAGGGATCAAGACAATCCCGATGAAAAAGAAACGCAAAAAAGCAAAATGGCTGTCTGAGGAGCCCTTACAGATAGCTGGGAAGAGAAGAGAAGTGAAAAGCAAAGGAGAAAAGGAAAGATATTCCCATCTGAATGCAGAGTTCCAAAGAATAGCAAGGAGAGATAAGAAAGCTTTCCTCAGTGATCAATGCAAAGAAATAGAGGAAAACAACAGATTGGGAAAAACTAGAGATCTCTTCAAGAAAATTAGAGATACCAAGGGAAGATTTCATGCAAAGATAGGCTCGATAAAGGACAGAAATGGTATGGACCTAACAGAAGCAGAAGATATTAAGAAGAGGTGGCAAGAATACTCAGAAGAACTGTACAAAAAAGATCTTCGCGCCCCAGATAATCACGATGGTGTGATCACTCACCTAGAGCCAGACATCCTGGAATGTGAAGTCAAGGGGGCCTTAGAAAGCATCACTATGAACAATGCTAGTGGAGGTGATGGAAATCCAGTTGAGCTATTTCAAATCCTCAAAAGTGATGCTGTGAAAGTGCTGCACTCAATATGTCAGCAAATTTGGAAAACTCAGCAGTGGCCACAGGACTGAAAAAGGTCAGTTTTCATTCCAATCCCAAAGAAAGGCATTGCCAAAGAATGCTCAAACTACCGCACAATTGCCTTCATCTCACATGCTAGTAAAGGGAAGTTGCTCAGTCGTGTCCGACTCTTTGCGACCCCGTGGACTGTAGCCTACCAGGCATCTCCGTCCATGGGATTCTCCAGGCAAGAATACTGGAGTGGTTTGCCATTTCCTTCTCCAGGGGATCTTCCCCACCCAGGGATCGAACCCATGTCTCCCGCATTGGAGGCAGACGCTTTAACCTCTGAGCCACCAGGGAAGTCCTCACATGCTAGTGAAGTAATGCTCAAAATTCTCCAAGCCAGGCTTCAGCAATACATGAACCATGAACTTCCAGATGTTCAAGCTGGTTTTAGAAAAGGCAGAGGAACCAGAGGTCAAATTGCCAATATCTGCTGGATCATCGAAAAAGCAAGAGAGTTCCAGAAAAACATCTATTTCTGCTTTATTGACTATGCCAAAGCCTTTGACTGTGTGGATCACAATGAACTGTGGAAAATTCTGAAAGAGATGGGAATGCCAGACCATCTGACCTGTCTGTTGAGAAACCTGTATGCAGGTCAGGAAGCAACAGTTAGAACTGGACATGGAACAACAGACTGGTTCCAAATAGGAAAAGGAGTACGTCAAGGCTGTATATTGTCACCCTGCTTATTTAACTTATATGCAGAGTACATCATGATAAACGCTGGGCTGGAAGAAACACAAGCTGGAATCAAGATTGCCGGGAGAAATGTCAATAACCTCAGATATACGGATCACACCACCCTTATGGCAGAAAGTGAAGAAGAACTAAAGATCCTCTTGATGAAAGTGAAAGAGGAGAGTGAACAAGTTGGCTTAAAGCTCAACGTTCAGAAAACTAAGATCATGGCATCTGGTCCCATCACTTCATGGGAAATAGATGGGTAAAATAGTGGAAACAGTGTCAGACTTTATTTTGGGGGGATCCAAAATCACTGCTGATGGTGATTGCAGCCATGAAATTAAAAGATGCTTACTCCTTGGAAGGAAGGTTATGGCCAACCTAGATAGCATATTGAAAAGCCGAGACATTGCTTTGCCAACAAAAGTCCGTCTAGTCAAGGCTATGGTTTTTCCAGTGGTCATGTATGGATGTGAGAGTTGGACTGTGAAGAAAGCTGAGTGCCAAAGAATTGACGCTTTTGAACTGTGGTGTTGGAGAAGACTCTTGAGAGTCCCTTGGACTGCAAGGAGATCCAATCAATCCATCCTAAATGAGATCAATCCTGGGTGTTCATTGGAAGGACTGATGTTGAAGCTGAAACTCCAATACTTTGGCCACCTCATGCGAAGAGTTGACTCATTGGAAAAGACCCTAATGCTGGGTAGGATTGGGAGCGGGAGGAGAAGGGGATGACAGAGGATGAGATGGTTGGATGGCATCACCAACTCGATGGACATGGGTTTGGGTGGATTCTGGGAGTTGGTGATGGAGAGGGAGGCCTGGCGTGCTGCGATTCATGGGGTCGCAAAGAGTCGGACACGACTGAGCGACTGAACTGAACTGAATATTCCATTTTGTATATGTACCACAGCTTCCTTATCCATTCGTCTGCTGATGGACATCTAGGTCACTTCCATATCCTGGCTATTGTAAACAGTGCTGCGATGAACATTGGGGTACACGTGTCTCTTTCAATTCTGGTATTTATTTGCTGTTTTTAAAAAAAATCTCCACTTATCACTGTGAAAATTGCAGCTTTATTTTTTCATGAGGGTATGTGATGTGCACTTTTGTTGCCAACCAACAGCAAAGCTGAAGAACTATTCAAATTTTTGAATGATTACATATCACGAAACTGAATTGGTTATTTTGTGTTCTTATATGCATGGATAGAGTGGTTGGCATGACAGAGAAGCTTTCTGGTTTCACTACTCAGGTCAAAGAGGTCACTTCTGAATGTAAATCCATGCACTCTGTCATCCATAGGGAAATGCTGGCTAACCAAAAAATGTCACCTGAACTTAACAATATTTTGCAGTTTGCAGTTAAAATTATCAACCATGTTAAACTATATGCCCTTAACTCACAATTGTCCACGCAGCTCTGTGAGGAGATTTATGCAGAGCACACATGTCTTCTCTTATACACAGAAGTGATATGGCTTTCTATTCTAAGGCTAGGTCACCTGGCCAGAGTTTTTGAGTTTTGAGAGCAGCTTCAGAGATTTATTTTAGAAAAAGTCACCAGTGGCAGAACATTTCAGTGACACAGAATGGATCACAAAACTTGCTTACCTGTGTGACATTGAACCTGCACAATTAGCTCAGTTTGTCACTTCAGGGGATAAAGACAACTCAAGTTGGAGGATAAAGTGGCCAAAACCAAAGTTAAACTGGAATTATGGAAATGATGTGTGAACATCGGAATTTTTGACACTTTTCAAATTTTAGCAATATTAGCAGAGATTTTGAAACGGACTGAGCCAGGGCCTTCTTTCTGCCAGCTAGTCCATGACCACTTCCTTCAACTCTCAAAAGAGCTTGAGCATCACTTTTCAGTCACAAAACTGATTCCCAAACTGGGAAGGAATGGATCCCTGACCCATTTCTGAATAAGTCAGGTGAATCAACTTTCTCCATGCTAGAAGAGGATCAGCTGCTTGAGACCACAAATGATGGTGGCCTTAAAAATATATTTGAGACAACTTCAAATCTTCAGACATTCTGGACTAGAGTCAAGGTAGAATATCCTGGGATTGCCACAAAAGCACTGAAAAGCCTGCTTCTATTTCCAACATCCTATTTCTGTGAAGCAGGGTTTTCTGCAATGACAGCAAACAAAAGGAGATCACAGAGTAGACTGGACACAAGCAACACACTTTGAGTGACTGTCTCCCATTGCCCCCAGCTGGGACCATCTAGTTGAAGGAAAACAAGCTCAGGGCTCCCACTGCATTATGCAGGGATTTTGCATTATGGTGAATTGTTTCATTCACCATATATTCCATTGTTTCATATATAAAATATAATAATTATTTCATTATAGATCACAGTGCAGTAATAATAAAAATAAAGTACACAATATATTTAATGCAATTGAAATATACTGAACCCCCCCCCATTCCCAGTCCATGAAAAAAACTGTCTTCCACAAAACCAGTACCTGATGCCCAAAAGGTTGGGGATTACTGTTACAGAGGATTAGGTGAATAGCTGACTAGGAACTTGACAGTCCAGTGCTTAGGCACATTTGCAATACAGAATTAAAACCCAGAGTCCCTGCTCTGATAAAGGCTTGATTTTAAAAGAGGAAGTCAAGGCAAAAATATATGAAAATGCTAAATAAATATAGGGAGTATGGAATTGAGATTTATAAATTCTGGTCCTTGACTTCTCTATTAGTTCAAATCAATTATATATTTTGAAAATCTACCTTGAAATATAGACTAATTTAAATCAATTTTGTGCCTTTTCATTCCCTTACAGATACAAACACATATATTTTCTCCTCTATAGACTATGTTTAGTAGTTGATGATAACAGAATCTCTTCCTGGACAGTTTGTGTTATCATTTATATCACAGTCAGTATTTTTATGGTGTTTTCTGCTGTGAGACTGAGACACAGAATTTCATCTTGTTTTATACCCTGTGGAGCTGAACCATGCCTGCAATTCCCATTAATTTCAAAAAGAGCACATACTCAGATCAGCAGTTCAGGAGTATAAAACAACAAAACAAAATAAAACAGAAAGAAATAAAGAAAAGGAAAAGAAGAGAAGAATCATCTTACTCCAAGAGATTCTTTTTGTTTTATGGATTATTGTTCCAGTTGTTGGTCTCAAAGCTTACTGGGACTATTATTGAGTGCACCACTTGAAAATTTTGATCTATGTGACAGACACAGAAAAGAGTAGACAGAGGATAGGAGAGGAACAAATTAGCATAGGTGTCAAACAGATGTCTGATAAAACTATTGATACTTAATGATCCTTGTCAGCAAATAGGATTATGACAGTAGCAGTGGATCACTTGTAATTAGTTTCTTCTGGGAGGTTGAGCACATTTGAGAAACAAATGTCTCATCTGCTTTCACACCTGAAAAATTTGAACTCTGCTTGTAAATAAATTCATACTGAAAAAAAAAAAAAAACTACATGTGGAAATAATCCAGGGAAAACAAAAGACTGCTTATATCACTGAAAATGTGGCATCAATGCCACGTCTCTTTCAGAATTTTCTACAATTTGTTTTGATCCACACTGTCAAAGGTTTTAGTGTAGTCAAAAAAGCAGATTAGATGATTTTCTGGAACTCCTTTGCTTTCTCCATGATCCAAGGAATGTTGAAAATTTGATATCCTGTTACTCCGCCTCTTCAAAACTCAGCTTTAAATCTGGGAGTTCTCTCCCAAGATGGTGGAGGAATAGGATGGGGAGACCACGTTCTCCTCCACAGATTCATCAAAAAATCATTTGAATGTTGAGCAACTTCCACAAAATAACTTCTGAATGCTAGCAGAGAACACCAGGAGCCCAGAAAGGCAGCCCACTCTCTTCAAAAGGAGGTAGGGCAAAATATAAAAGACAAAAAGACAAAAGATTTAGGGACAGAAATCTGTCCTGGGGAAGGAGTCATGAAGGAGGAGAAGTTTTCACACAGTAGGAAACCCTCTCACAGGTGGGTCTGTAGGGAGTTTTGGAATCTCAGAGGGAAACATAACCAGGAGAGAGAGGGGAAAAAAAAGCCCACAGAATAGGCACCTAACTGCAACTGCCAGTGGAGAAGTGGTCCATACGCTCACGTCCGGCACCAGCGAGAGGGGGCTGGGCAGGGAGGTGTGGGCTGCTTCTTCGGTCCTGAGGGTAAGGACCAGGCCAGAATGCCCTGAGGACAATCCCAGGGAGCTAGAGAGACCAAAAAAAAAAAAAAAAGAGCTTTCCCATGAAGGATCTAACATGCAGCCTGGCACCCTCACAGAACAAAAGATTGAGCGAATACCAAAGGAGAGCTAGCTGGCTTTATATAGGCCTCTCCCCAACCAGAGGCAGAGAGGCAAGCATGAGACAGCCAGAGCTGGAAGGGAAGGAGCTGCTACAATCTTGGCCCCAGAGATAGCATCTTCCACCAAACTGTGAGCAGGCTCCCAGTTGCTAACCATGTTTTCCTAGGATTCTGGATGGTTGATGTGCACCAGGAGTGTCACAGCCTGAGATCAGCTCCCCAGAGGAGACACGCAGCACACCTGAGACAGTGGCACACCCAGGAAAATGAGCTGCTGGGACCAGGGAGGTGATTAAGTTGCACGACCCACCTGGTGTAGTGCACTCACCAAGCACCTGCTCACCTGCACTCCTCAGACCTGGAAAGGGCACAAAACACACACCCAACTGGGTCTGTGCCCTTGTGGAGTACCCGAGAACCTTAGTGGCTTAGACCTGGGAAGTGGACGAAATGCAGGGTCCACTTGGGACAGTGCCCTTGCAGAGCACCCTGGAGCCTGAGCAGAGTAAACCTGGGAAGTACATGCAGCCTTGGACTGTGGCAAACCCAGTGTGGTCCATCCACAGTGAGAACTCCCCACACATGCCAGTGATATTTGTTTGCAGTCTCCCTGCCTCCCCACAACACAACTGAACAAGTGAGCCTAAATAAGTGATCATCTTTACCCCCTTGTGTCAGGGCGGAAGTTAGACACTGAAGAGACTTAAAAACATAGGAAGCCAAAATAAATAAAGAGGGAAACGTGCTGGAAGTGACAGGAGCAACAGATTAAAACCCTGTAGTTAACATTGACACTGCATTGGAGGGGGGCCTATAAACCTTGGGAACACGTACAAGCTGGAAGAAATAACTATCTGAAACTGAACTGAACCCACACTGCTCACAACTCCAGAGAAATTCCTAGATATATTTTTGACTATTATAACTTTTTAATTTAAAAAAATAAGTTCTTTATTACTCTTAATTTTCATTTTCATAACCTACTACTATCTTGCAAAAAAGACACTATTTTAAAGCAAATTTCATATATATATATGTATATATATATACATATATATATATTTGTGATTGATTTTGTTTTGTATTTTTTATATTGTATTTTTGAGAGGCTAACCTCTAGATTTTTAATCTCTGCTTTCTGGTATTTGCTATCAATTTTGTACTTTTAAGAATCTAATCTTCAGTATCCATTTTCACTTACAGGTGAAATTACTGGCTTGATTTATCTCTCTCCTTTTGACTTTCCCTTTTCTCCCCCAATGGTACCTCTATCTCCTTTCTCCCCTTTCTCTTCTCTACTTAACTCTGTGAATCTCTCTGGGATTTCTGGGCTGTGGAGAACAATAAGAGAACTGATTACTGGTTTGATTGCTCTCTCCCTTTCTGACTCCCCCTCTTCTCCTCCTGGTCACCACTATCCCCCCCTTCTCTTCTCTCTGTAACTGTGAGTCTTTCTGAGTGTCCCTTGCTGTGGGGAATTGTTTCACCATTAGCCTAGATGTTTTATCCTCTATGGTGTATGGATGGAGAAGTCTTGAGGCTACTATAAGAGAGGACTGAAATCCAGAGGCAGGAGGCTTAACTCCAAAACTTAAGGACATCAGAGAACTACTGATTCCAGGGAACATTAATAGAGAAGAGCTCACCCAAGTCTCCATAACTACAATGAAACCAAGCTCCACCCAATAGCCAACAAGTTCCAGTGGAAGATATACCGCACTAATTATTCAGCAAAGCAGGAACACAACCCTAACCATTAAAAGACAGACTGCCCAAAGCCATCCCAAACACACAGACACCCCAAAACTCATTACTAGACACTTCATTTCGCTCTAGAGGGAAGAGATCCAGGTCCACCCACCAGAACACAGACACAAGCTTCCACAACCAGAAGACCTTGACAAGCCACTAGTCCAATCCAACCCACATGGAGCAGGCTCCACAATAAAGAGGAACCACAAGCTTCCAGCCTACAGAAAGGGCACCCCAAACACAGTAATCTAAACAAAACGAAAAGGCAGAGAAATATTCAGTAGGTAAAGGAACATGATAAATGTCCAGCAAACCAAATAAAAGAGGAGGAGATAGAGGGTCTACCTGAAAAAGGATTCAGAATAATGACAGTAATGATGGTGTGAAAACAAAATGGAGTTACAGATAAATAGACTAAGGATAAGGATTGAGAAGATGCAAGAAACATTTAACAAGGACCTAGAAGAAATGAGTCAATCAATAATGAATAAAGCAATAACCGAGACTAAAAGCACTCCGGAGGGAACCAACAGTAGAATAACTGTGGAAGAAGAGAGGATAAGTGAGATGGAAAATAGAATGGTGGAAATAAATGAAGCAGAGAGGAAAAAAGAGAAAAAAAAGAATTAAAAGAAATGAGGTCAACTACAGAGACCTCTGGGAGAATGTTAAATGCCACAAAATTTGAATCTTAGGTGTCTCAGAAGAAGAAGATGAAAAGAAAGGGCATGAGAAAATATTTGTGGAGGTGATAGTTGAAAGCTTCCCTAAAATGGGGAAGTAAATAGCCATCCACGATGAAGAAATTCAGAGTCCCAAACAGGATAAACACAAGGCGAAACACCCCAAGACACATATTAATCAAGTTAACAAAGATCAAGCCCAAAGAACAAATATTAAAAGTGGCAAAGGAAAAGCAACATATAACAAGGTGATCCCCATAAGGATAAGAGCTGATCGTTCAGTAGCAACTCTTCAGGCCAGAAGGGAATGGCAAGACATACTTAAAGTGATGAAAGAGAAAAATCTACAGCCAAGATAACTCTATCCAACAAGGATCTCGTTCAGATATGAAGGAGAAAACAAAAGCTTTAAAGACAAGCAAAAGCTGAGAGAATTCTGCACCACCAAACCAGCTCTTCAACAAATGCTAAGAGATGTTTTCTAGACAAGAAACACAGAAAAGGTTTATAAAACTGAATCCAAACAACAAACTAAATAGTAACGGGATCATGTTTGTCAATAATTACCTTAAATGTAAATTGGCTGAATGCCCCAACCAAAAGACAAAGACTGGTCAAATGGATACAAAAACAAGACCTTCATATATGCTGTCTACAAGAGACCCACCTCAAACCTACCGACACATACAGACTGAAAGTGAAGGGCTGGAAAAAGATATTTCGTGCAAATGGAGACCAAAAGAAAGCAGGAGTAGTAGTATTCATATTAGATAAAATAGACTTCGAAATAAAGGCTGTGAAAAGAGACAAAGAAGGACACTACATAATGATCAAAGGATCAAACCAAGAAGAAGATATAACAGTTATAAATATATATGCACCCAGCATAGGAGCACCTCAATACTTAAGACAAATGCTAACAAGTATGAAAGGGGAAACTAACAGTAACATAATAATAGTGGGAGACTTGAATACCCTACTCTGGAAAAGGAAATGGCAACCGACTCCAGTATTCTTGCCAGGAAAATCCCATGGACGGAGGAACCTGGTAGGCTACAGTCCATGGGGTCGCAAAGAGTCGGGCACGACTGAGCGAATCTCTCTCTCTCTTTTGTTCTTTTGTTCTTTCTTTTGTTCTTTCATACCCCACTCACACCTATGGATAGATCAACCAAAAAGAAAATTAGCAAGGAAGCACAAGCTTTACAATGGACCAGTTAGACCTAATTGATACTTGTCAACCTAATTGGCATTTCATTCACAAAACAATGAGTTTCACCTTTTTCTCAAGTGCACACAGAATAGATCACATCCTTGGCCATAAAGCTGGCCTTAGTGAATTCAAAAAAATTAAAATGATTTCACCCATCTTTTCTGGTCACAATGTGGTAAGATTAGATTTCAACTACAGGAAAAAAAATATTGAAAAATACAAATATATGGACACTACACAACATGCTTGTGAATAACCAACAGATCATGGAAGAAATCAAAAAGGAAATCAAAATATGCACAGAAAAAAAATGAAAATGAAAACATGACAACCAAAAACCTATGGGATTCAGTAAAAGCAGTACTAGGAGGAAGGTTCATAGCAATACAAGCAAACCTGAAGAAACAAGAGAATCATCAAATAAATAACCTAAATTTACACCTAAAGCAACTAGAAAAAGAAGAAATGAAGAATCACAAAGTTAGTAGAAGGAAAGAAATCATAATAATTAGAGCAGAAAAAAATAAAGAAACAAAAGAGACTATAGCAAAAATCAACAAAACTAAAAACTGGTTTTTTGAGAAGATAACTATAATAGACAAACCATTAGCCATACTCATCAAGAAAGAAAGGGAGAAGAATTAAATCAGCAAAATTAGAAATGAAAATGGATAAATCACCACAGATAACACAGAAATACAAAGGATCATAAGATATTACTATTAGCAACTATATAT
Organism: Giraffa tippelskirchi; assembly: GCF_054371585.1. Taxonomy (NCBI): domain Eukaryota; kingdom Metazoa; phylum Chordata; class Mammalia; order Artiodactyla; family Giraffidae; genus Giraffa; species Giraffa tippelskirchi. The sequence goes on from NC_137289.1 coordinate 70,863,930, forward strand.
CAATAAAATGGACAGCTTGGAAGAAATGAACAAATTCGTAGAAACGTGTAACCTTCCAAAACTGAACCAGGAACAAATAGAAAGTATTAGCAGACCCATCTCAAGCATGGAAGTGGAAACAGTAATCATAAATCTTCCAACAACAACAAAAAAAAGGCCAGGACCAGATGGCTTCACAGGTGAATTCTATCCTACTCAAACTCTTCCAGAACATCACAGGGAAGGAAAACTCCCAAACTAATTTTATGAGGCTTCCATCACTCTAATACCAAAACCAGACAAAGATGCCACAAAAAAATAAAACTACAGACCAATATCACTGATGAACATAGATGCAAAATCCTCAACAAAATTCTAGCAAACAGAATCCAACAACATATTAAAAAAGATCATATATCATGACCAACTGGGCTTTATCCCAGGGATGCAAGGATTCTTCAATATTCAAAAATCAAACAATGTGATACACCACATTAACAAATTGAAAGATAAAAGCCATATGGTTATCTCAATAGATGCAGAGAAAGACTTGGACAAAATTCAAAACCCATTTATGATTAAAAACTCTCCAGAAAGAAGGCATAGAAGGAACATACCTCACATAATAAAAACCATGTATGATAGACCCATAGCAAGCATTATTCTTAATGGCGAAATATCGGAAGCATTTCCTTTAAAGTAAGGAACAAGACAAGGGTGCCCACTCTCACCATTACTATTCACTACTATTCAACATACTTTTGGAAATTTTACCCGCAGCAATCAGAGAAGAAAAAGAAATAAAATGAATCCAGAATGGAAAAGAAGTAAAACTCTCACTCTTTGCAGATGACATGATTCTCTACTTAGAAAACCAGAAAGACACCACCAAAAATTACTAGAGCTAATCAATGAATATAGTAAAGTTTTAGGATATAAAATTAATACAGAGAAATCCCTTGCATTCCTATACACTAACAATGAGAAAGCAGAAAGAGAAATTAAGGAAACTATCTCATTCACCATTGCAATGAAAAGAATAAAATACTTGTGAATAAATTTACCTAAAGAAGCAAATGACCTTTATATAGAAAACTATAAAACACTGATGAAAGAAACAAAGATGACACAAATAGATGGAGAAATGCACCATGTTCATGGATCAGAAGAATCAAAATAGTGAAAGTGAGTATACTACCCAATGCAATCTATAGATTCAGTGCAATCCCCATCAAGCTACCAATTGTATTTTTCACAGAACTAGAACAAATAATTGAATAATTTGTATGGAAATGCAAAAAAAACTCAAGTAGACAAAGCAATCTTGAGAAAGAAGAATGGAACTGGTGGAATCAACCTGCTTGACTACAGGCTATACTACAGCCCTACAGTCATCAAGACAGTATGGTACTGGCACAAAGACAAAAACATAGATCAATGGAAAAAAATAGAAATCCCAGAGATGAATCCATGCACCTATGGACACCTTAAGTTTGACAAAGGAGGCAAAAATATGCAAGGGAGAAAAGAGAATCTCTTTAACAAGTGGTGCTGGAAAAACTGGTCAACCACTTGAAAAAGAATGAAATTAGAAAAGTTTCTCTTTTTTTATGTTTATTTATCTATTTTTTAACTTTACAATATTGTATTTGTTTTGCCATACATGACATGAATCCACCATGGGTGTACATGTTTTCCCCTTCCAGAAACCCCCTTCCAAAACCTCCCCATCCCATCCCTCCGGGTCATCCCAGTGCACCAGCCCCAAGCACCCTGTACCATGCATCAAATATGGACTGGAGATTCGTTTCACATATGATAATATACATGCTTCCATGCCATTCTCCCATATCATCCCGCCCCTGCCCACTCCCATAGAGTCCATAATACTGTTCTATTTATCTGTGTTTCTTTTGATGTCTCGCATGCAGGGTTATCTTTACTGATTAACTAAATACCATATATATGAGTTAGTATACTGTATTGGTGTTTTTCTTTCTGGCTTACTTCACTCTGTATAATAGGCTCCAGTTTCATCCACCTCATTAGAACTGATTCAAATGCATTCTTTTTAATGGCTGAATAATATTCCATTGTGTATATGTACCACTGATTCCTTATCCATTCATCTGCTGATGGGCATCAAGGCTGCTTCCATGTCCTGGCTATTATAAACAGTGCTGTGATGAACATTGGGGTACACGTGTCTCTTTCAATTCTGGTTTACTCAGAGTGTATGCCCATCAGTGGGATTGCTGGGTCATATGGCAGTTCTATTTCCAGATTTTTGAGGAATCTCCACACTGTTATCCATAATGGCTGTACTAGTTTGCATTCCCACCAACAGTGTAAGAGGGTTCCCTTTTCTCCACACCCTCTACAGAATTTACTGCTCCTAGTCTTTCAGATAGCAACCATTCTGACGGGAGTGAAATGGTGCCTCATTGTGGTTTTGATTTGCATTTCTCTGATAATGAGTGATGTTGAGCATCTTTTCATGTGTTTGTTAGCCATCTGCATGTCTTCTTTGGAGAACTGTCTGTTTAGTTCTTTGGCCCACTTTTTGATTGGGTCGTTTACTTTTCCTGGAATTGAGCTGCAGGGGTTGCTTGTATATTTTTGAGATTAATTGTTTGTCCATTGCTTCGTTTGCTATTATATTCTCCCATTCTGAAGGCTGTCTTTTCACCTTGCTTATAGTTTACTTTGTTGTGAAAAAGCTTTAAAGTTTAATTAGGTCCCATTTGTTTATTTTTGCTTTTATTTCCAATATTCTGGGAGGTGGGTCATAGAGTATCCTGCTGTGATTTATGGCGGAGAGAGTTTTGCCTATGTTTTCTTCTAGGAGTTTTATAGTTTCTGGTCTTACATTTAAATCTTTAATCCATTTTGAGTTTATTTTTGTGTGTGGTGTTAGAAAGTGTTGTAATTTCATTCTTTTACAAGTGGTTGACCAGTTTTCCCAGCACCACTTGTTAAAGAGATTGTCTTTTCTCCATTGTATATTCTTGCCTCCTTTGTCAAAGATAAGGTGTCCATAGGTGCTTGAATTTATCTCTGGGGTTTCTATTTTGTTCCCTTGATCTATATTTCCATCCTTGTGTCAGTACCATACTGTCTTGAGGCCTGTGGCTTTGTAGTAGAGCCTGAAGTCAGGCAGGTTGATTCCTCTAGTTCCATTCTTCTTTCTCAAAATTTATTTGGCTATTCGAGGTTTTTTGTATTTCCATACAAATTGTGAAATTATTTGTTCTAGTGTTCTGAAGAATGCCGTTGGTAGCTTGATAGGGATTGCATTGAATCTATAGATTGCTTTGGGTAGTATACTCATTTTCACTATATTAATTCTTCCAATCCTTGAACACGGTATATTTCTCCATCTATTTGTGTCCTCTTTGACTTCTTTCACCAGTGTTTTATAGTTTTCTATATATAGATCTTTTGTTTTTTAGGTAGATATATTCCTAAGTTGTTTATTCTTTTCATTGCAATGGTGAATGGAATTGTTTCCTTAATTTCTCTTTCTGTTTTCTCGTTGTTAGTGTATAGGAATGCAAGGGATTTCTGTGTGTTAATTTTATATCCTGCAACTTTACTATATTCATTGATTAGCTCTAGTAATTATCTGGTCGAGTCTTTAAGGTTTTCTATGTAGAGGATCATGTCATCTGAAAACAGTAAGAGTTTTACTTCTTCTTTTCCAATCTGGATTCCTTTTATTTATTTTTCTTCTCTGATTGCTGTGGCCAAAACTTCCAAAACTATGTTGAGTAGTAGTGGTGAGAATGGGCATGAATTGTAGTGGTGAGCGTGGGCACACTTGTTTTGTTCCTGACTTTAGGGGAAATGCTTTCTGTTTTTCACCATTTAGGATAATGTTTGCCATGGGTTTGTCATATATAGCTTTTATTATGTTGAGGTATGTTCCTTCTATTCCTGTTTTTTGGAGGGTTTTTGTCATATATGGATGTTGAATTTCGTCAAAGGCTTTCTCTGTATCGATTGAAATAATCATATGGTTTTTATTTTTCAATTTGTTTATGTGGTGTATTACATTGATTGACTTGCGGATATTGAAGAATCCTTGCATCCCTGGGATAAAGCCCACTTGGTCATGATGTATGATCTTTTTAATATGTTGTTGGATTCTGTTTGCTAGGATTTTGTTAAGGATTTTTGCATCTATGTTCATCAGTGATATTGGTCTATAGTTTTCTTTTTTTGTGGCATCTTTGTCTGGTTTTGTTATTAGGGTGATGGTGGCCTCATAAAATGAGTTTGGAAGTTTACCTTCCTCTGCATTTTTCTGGAAGAGTTTGAGGAGATAGGTGTTAGCTCTTCTGTAAATTTTTTGTAGAATTTAGCTGTGAAGCCATCTGGTCCTGGGCTTTTGTTTGCTGGAAGATTTCTGATTACCGTTTCAATTTCCTTGCTTGTGATGTGTCTGTTAATAGTTTCTATTTCTTCCTGGTTCCCTTTTGGGAAGTCGTACTTTCTAAGAATTTTTCCATTTCTTCCAAGTTGTCCAATTTATTTGCATATACTTGTTGATAATAGTCTCTTATGATCCTTTGTTTTTCTGTGTTGTCTCTTGTGATTTCTCCATTTTCATTTCTAATTTTGTTGAATTGATTCTTCTCCCTTGTTTCTTGATGAATCTGGCTAATGGCTTGTCAATTTTATTTATCTTCTCAAAGAACCAGCTTTTGGCTTTGTTGATTTTTGATATGGTCTCTTTTATTTCTTTTGCATTTATTTCTGCTCTAATTGTTAAGATTTCTTTCCTTCTACTAACCCTGAAGTTCTTCATTTCTTCCTTTTCTAGTTGCTTTAGGTGTAGAATTAGGTTATTTATTTGGCTTTTTTCTTGTTTCTTGATGTGAGCCTGTATTGCTATGAATTTTCCCCTTAGCACTGCTTTTACAGTGTCCCATAGGTTTTGGCCTGTTGTGTTTTCATTTTCGTTCATTTCTATGCTTATTTTGATTTCTTTTTTGATTTATTCTGTGATTTGTTGGTTATTCAGCAGCGTGTTGTTCAGCCTCCATATGTTGATGTTTTTAATAATTTTTCTCCTGTAATTGACATCTAATCTTACTGCATTGTGGTCAGAAAAGATGCTTGGAATGATTTCAATTTTTTTTTTTTAAATTTACCAATAGTAGATTTATGGCCCAGGATGTGATTCATTCTGGAGAAGGTTCCATGTGCGCTTGAGAAAAAGGTGAAATTCATTTTTGGGGGGTGAAATGACCTATAGATATCAGTTAGGTCCAACTGGTATATTGTATCATTTAACGTTTGTGTTTCCTTGTTAATCTTCTGTTTAGTTGATCTGTCCATAGGTGTGAGTGGGGTATTAAAGTCTCCCACTATTATTGTGTTATTGTTAATTTCCCCTTTCATACTTGTTAGCATTTGCCTTACATATGGCTGTGCTCCTATGTTGGGTGCATATATATTTATAATTATATGTTCTTCTTGCATTGATCCTTTGATCATTATGTCATGTCCATCTTTGTCTCTTTTCACCACCTTTGTTTCAAAATCTATTTTATCTGATATGAGTATTGCTACTCCTGCTTTCTTTTTTTTTTTTTTTTTTTTTTTTGAAGCTCAAAATGTTTATGTTAGTCTGTCAAAGTTACAGTTTCCATTCTACAATTCTGTCTCTCCAGGGACTTTTTATTTATTTATTTATTTTTTCACACTTAATGACCTCTTTTATTTTATTTTATTTTTTATAAATTTATTTATTTTAGTTGGGGGCCAATCACTTCACAACATTGCAATAGTTTTTGCCATACATTGACATGAATCAGCCATGGGTTTACATGTGTTCCCCCTCCTGGACCCCCCACCCACCTCCCTCCCCATCCCATCCTTCTGAATCATCCCATTGCCCCGGCCCTGAGCCCTTGTCTCATGCATCGAACATGGAATGGTGTTCTGTTTCACATATGATAATATACATGTTTCAATGCTATTCTCCCAGAACGTCCCACCCTCACCTTCTCCCTCAGAGTCCATAAAATTGTTCCATGCATCTGTGTCTCTTATTCTGTCTCGCATATAGGGTTATCGTTACCATCTTTCAAATTCCATATATATGCATTAGTATACTGTATTGGTGTTTTTCTTTCTGGCTTACTTCACTCTGTATAATGGGCTCCAGTTTCATCCATCTCAGTAGAACCGATTCAAATGTATTTTTTTTATGATATGAGTATTGCTACTCCTGCTTTCTTTTGGTCTCTATTTGCATGAAATATCTTTTTCCAGCCCTTCACTTTCAGTCTGTATGTGTCCCTTGTTTCCAGGTGGGTCTCTTATAGACAACATTTTTAGGGGTATTGTTTTTGTATCCATTCAGCCAGTCTTTGTCTTTTGGTTGGGGCATTCAAGCCATTTACATTTAAGGTAATTATTGATAAGTATGATCCCGTTGCCATTTACTTTATTGTTTTGGGTTTGAGATTATGCACCCTTTCTGTGTTTCCTCTCTAGATAAGACCCTTTGGCATTTGTTGGAGAGCTGGTTTGGTGGTGCTGAATTCTCTGAGCTTTTGCTTGTCTGTAAAGCTTTTGATTTCTCTTTGGTGTTTGAAGGAGATTCTTGCAGGATACAGTAATCTGGGCTGTAGATTATTTTCTTTCATCACTTTAAGTCTCTCCTGTCATTCCCTTCTGGCTTGAAGAGTTTCTATTGAAAGATCAGCTGTTATCCTTATGGGAATCCCCTTGTGTGTTATTTATTGTTTTCCCCTTGCTGCTTTTAATATTTATTCTTTGTGTTTGATCTTTGTTAATTTGATTATTATCTGTCTTGTGGTGTTTTGCCTTGGGTTTATCCTGTTTGGGACTCTGGGTTTCTTGGACTTGGGTGATTATTTCCTTCCCCACTTTAGGGAAGTTTTCAACTATTATCGCCTCGAGTATTTTCTCATGGTCTTTCTTTTTGTCTTCTTCTTCTGGGGCTCCTATGATTTGTATGTTGGTGCGTTTAACATTGTCCCAGAGGTCTCTGAGGTTGTCTTCATTTCTTTTAATACTTTTTTTTCTTTTTTCCTTTCTGTTTCATTTATTTCTATTATTCTGTCTTCTACCTCACTTATCCTATCTTCTGCCTCCTTTATTCTACTGTTGGTTCCCTCCAGAGTGTTTTTAATCTCATTTATGGCATTATTCATTATATATTGACTGTTTTTTATTACTTCTAGGTCCTTGTTAAACCTTTCTTGCATCTTCTCAATCCTTGTCTCCAGGTTATTTATCTGTAATTCCAATTTGTTTTCCAGATTTTGGATCATTTTCACTATCATTATTCAGAATTCTTTATCAGGTAGATTCCCTATCTCTTCCTCCTTTGTTTGATTTGGATGGAATTTATCCTGTTCCTTTACCTGCTGGGTACTTCTCTGCCTTTTCATCTTGTTTATATTGCTGTGTTTGGGGTGGCCTTTCTGTTTCCTGGCAGTTTGTGGTTCCTCTTTACAGTGGAGGTTCCTCACTTTGGGTGGGGTTAGATGGGTGGCTTGTTAAGGTTTCCTGGTTGGGGAAGCTTGTGTCGGTGTTCTGGTGGGTGGAGCTGGATTTCTTCTCTCTGGAGTGCAATGAAGTGTCCAGTAATGAGTTTTGAGATGTCAGTGGGTTTGGTGTGACTGTGGGCAGCCTGTATATTGAAGCTCAGGGCTATCTTCCTGTGTTGCTGGAGAATTTGTGTGGTATATCTTACTATGGAACTTGTTGGCCCTTGGGTGGTGCTTGGTTTCAGTGTAGGTACGAAGGCGTTTGATGAGCTCTTATCATTTAATGCTTCCTGGACTCAGGAGTTCTCTGGTGTTCTCAAGATTTGGACTTAAGTTTCCTGTCTCTGATTTTCAGTCTTATTCTTACAGTAGCCTCAAGATTTCTCCATCTATACAGCACCGATGATAAAACATCTAGGTTAATGATGAAAAGTTTCTCCACAGTGAGGGACACCCAGAGTGGTTCACAGTGTTACATGGAGAAGAGAAGAGGGAGGAAGGTGACAGAGGTGGCCAGGAGGAGAAAAGGGGGAATCAAAAGGGGAGAGACAGATCCATCCAGTAATCAGTTCTCTAAGTGTTCTCCACAGCCCGGAACACACAAAGAGATTCACAGAGTTGGGTTGAGAAGAAAAGGGGGAGTGGGGAGATGGAGGCTACTTGGTGGAGAAAAAGGAGAGTTAAAAGGGGGAGAAAGCAATGAAGCCAGTGATCTCGCTCCCAAGTAAAAATGGGTGCTGAAGATTGGGTTCTTGAAGATACAAAGTTGATAACAAATACTAAAAAGCAAAAATTAAAAATCTAGAGCAGAGGTTAGGTTCTCAAAAATACCATATTAAAAAAAGAGAAAAAAAAAACCACCAGAGTCACAAAAATTTATATATATATATATATATATATATATATATATATATATGAAGTTTGCTTTAAGAATAAGGTCTTAAAAAATAAAAAAAAATACTAGTAAAAATAGGGTCTCTCTTTTTTTTTTCAAGGTAATATTACATTATAAAAATGAAAATTGAAGGAGTAATAGCGGACTTAAAAATAAAATAAGAAAGTAAAATAAAATTTAAAAAAATAATAAAAAAGTTTTAAAAATTAAAAAAATGATAATACTAAAAATATATCTAGGACTTTCTCTGGAGCTTTTATGGACAGTGTGGGTTCAGTTCATTTTCAGATATTTCCTTGGTCCAGCATGTACTTCTCAAGGTCTCTAGGCCCCTTCCTATGTAGTCGGTGCTAACTACAGGGTTTTAATCTGTTGCATCTGTCACTTCCAAAGCGATTCCCTCTGTTTCTTTTAGCTTCTTCTGTTTGCTGGTCTCTTCAGTGTCTAATTTCTGCCCTGACACAAGGTGGGAGGTGGTGGTCACTTTTTTTTTTTTTTTTTTAGTCTCACTTGTTCAGTTGTGCTGTGGGGAGGGAGGAACACTGCAAATAAATCTCACTGGTGTGTGCTCACAATGTTTCAGCCACACTGGGTTTGCCCCACTCATGGTGTGTGTGCTTTCCCAGTCTACACTGCTCAGGCTCTAGGTTGCACTGGCGGGAACTGTCTGAAGCGGCCCCTGGAGTTGCCTGTACTTCCCAGATCTAAGCCACTCAGGTTCTGGTTCCCGGGTACTTCACAGAGGCACGGACTCGGTTGAGCCTGGGTTTTGTGCCCTTCCCAGTTCCGAGCATCTCCAGTGACCAGGTTTTTGGCTAGCGTGGTTGGGGGCTGCGCCTTTTTCCCTTCCCCCATCCTAGCCGCTCCGTTTTCTGGGTGTACAATCGGCACAGCTTCCCAGGTGTGCCGTGCTCTCCCCTGGGGAGCTGATCTCTGTCTGCAACCCTCTCAGCGGGTGTCGACCCTCCAGAGTCCCAAGAAGTCCTGGTTAGCAGCGAGGTCTGTTTGCAGTTTGTTATAGGATGCCTCTCAGGGGTCACAATTCCGCCCTTCCGGCTCTGGCTGTCCTTGCCTGCCCATCTTCTGAGGGGGATGGACCGGTCCCCAGCTGGCTTGCTTTGCTCAGTCCTTTGTTCTGTGAGTGGGCCTGGAGGTGTGTTAGGTTAAGTCTTTTTGCTGGAAAGCTATCCCACGGTCTAGGTTGCTGTCTCAATCTAGTTCCCTCAGATTGCCCTCGGGGCAATCACGCCCAGTCGTTATCCAAAGCAATGCAGCCCGCCCCTCCCTGCCCAGCCCCCGCTTAGTTGCGGATGCGTGCGTCTGCACTGCACATCCTGTGGGAGTTGCTGTTAGGTACGTAAACTGCGGGTTTTAATTATTTATTTATTTTTCCTCCTGGTTATTCTGCCCTTTGCAATTCCAAGGCTCTCTACAGAACTGCTGGAGAGAGTGTTTCCTGGTGTTTGGAAACTTCTCTCTTTTTTAAGCCTCCCTTCCCGGGACGAATCTCCATCCTTACCTCTTTTGTCTCTCTTTTTATCTTTTGTATTTTGTCCTACCTCCTTTCGAAGACTATGGGCTGCTGTTCTGTGTGTCTGATGTCCTCTGCCAGCATTCAGAGGTTGTTTTGTGGATTTGCTCGGTGTCTAAATGTTCTTTCCGTGTATTTGTGGGAGAGAAAGTTGTCTCCCCGTCCTATTTCTCCACCATCTTAGGACCCTAGAACACTTTCTAACACCATACATGAAAATAACCTCAAAATGGATTAAAGATCTAAATGTAAGACCAGAAACTATAAGACTCCCAGAGGAAAACAGGCAGAACACCCTCTGACATAAATCACAGCAGGATCCTCTATGACCCACCTCCCAGAGTAATGGAAATAAAAACAAAAATAAACAAATGGGGCATAATTAAACTTAAAAGCTTTTGCCTAACGAAGGAAACTAAAAGCAAGGTGAAAAGACAGCCTTCAGAATGGGAGAAAATGATAGCAAATGAAGCAACTGACAAAGAATCAATCTCCAAAATATACAGGCAGCTCATGCAGCTCAATCCCAGAAAAATAAACGACCCAATCAAAAAATGGGCCAAAGAACTAAACAGATATTTCTCCAAAGAAGACACACAGATGGCTAACAAATACATGAGAAGATGCTCAACATCACTCATTATCAGAGAAATGTAAATCAAAACCCCAATGAGATACCATCTCATGCCGGTCAGAATGGCTACCATCACAAAGTCTACAAGGAATAAATGCTGGAGAGGGTAAGGATAAAAAAGGAAGCCTCTTACACTACTGGTGGGAATGAAAACTAGTACAGCCACTATGGAGAACAGTGTGGAGATTCCTTAAAATCCTGAAATAGAACTGCCATATGACCCAGCAACCCCATTGCTGGGCATACACATCGAGGGAACCAGAATTGAAAGAGACACATGTACCTCAATGTTCATTGCAGCACTGTTTACAATAGCTAGGACTTGGAAGCAACCTATATGTCCATTGGCAGACAAATGGATAAGAAAGCTGTGGTACATATACACAGTGGAATATTGCTCAGCTATAAAAAAGAATATATTTGAATCACTTCTAATGAGGTGGATGAAACTGGAGCCTATATTACAGAGTGAAGTAAGTCAGAAAGGAAAACACATATATATGGAATATGGTGTATTAACACATATATATGGAATTTAGAAAGGTGGTAACAATAGCCCTATATGCAAGACAGCAAAAGAGACACAGATATAAAGAACAGACTTTTGGACTCTGTGGGAAAAAGTGAGGGTGGGATGATTTGAGAGAATAGCATTGAAACATGTATATTACCATATGTGACACAGATGACCAGTTCAAGTTTGATGCATGAAACTGGGCACTCAAAGCCAGTGTACTGGGAAAACCCAGAGGGATGGGATGGGAATGGATGTGGGAGGGGCTTCAGGACAGGGGGACACGTGTACACCCATAGCTGATTCGTGTCAATATATGGCAAAACCACCACAATGTTGTAAAGTAATTAACCTCCAATTAAAATAAATAAATTAATTAAAATTTTAAAAAATCTGAAAGTTCTCATTTCATGTACTGCTGAAGCTATTTTAAGGATTTTGAGCATAATCTTACCTGCAAGAAAAATGAGGGCAATTGTGTGGTAGCTTAAACATTCTTTAGCATCGCCCTTCTTTAGGATTGGAATGAAAACTGACCTTTTCATATCCTGTGACCACTGCTGAGTTTTGCCAATTTGCTTGCATATTGAGTGCAGCATTTTAACAACATCACCTTTTAGAATTTGAAATAGCTCTGTTGGAATTCGATCACCTAAACTAGCTTTGTTTGTAGTGATGCTTTCTAACGACCATCTGACTTCATACTCCAGGATGTGCAACTATAGGTGAGTGACCACACCATGGTGGTTATCCAGGTCTTTGAGAAGTTTTTGTATAGTTCTTCTATGTATTCTAGCCACCTCTTCTTAATCTCTTCTGCTTCTGTTAGGTCCTCACCATTTTTGTCCTTTACCATGCCCATCCTTGCATAAAATGTTCCCTAGATATCTCCAATTTCCTTGAAAAAATTTCTAGTCTTACCCATTCTATATTCTTCCTCTATTTATTTGTTATTCATTTAAGAAGGCCTTCTTATCTTCCCTTGCTTGTCTCTGGAACTATGCATTAAGTTTGGTATATCTTTCTCTTTATCTCTTGCCTTTCACTTCTTTTCTTTCCTCAGTTCTTTGTAAAGCCTTCTCAGACAACCACTTTGTCTTCTTGAATTTTCTTTTCTTAGTGGTGGTTTTGGTCACTGCCTCCTATGTAAATTTACAAATCTCCATCCATAGTTCTTCAGGCACTCTATCTACCAGATCTAATCACTTGAATCTATTCATTTCCTCTACTGATATAAACATAAGAGATTTGATTTAGGTCATACCTGAATGGCTTGGTGATTTTCCCTACTTTTGTCAATTTAAGCTTCACTTTTGCAATAAGGACTTCATGATCTGAGCCACAGTCAGATTCAAGCCTTGTTTTGCTGACTGTATAGAGCATCTCCATCTTTGGCTGCAAATAATATAATCAATCTGATTTCAGTATTGACCATCTGGTGATGTCCGTGTGTAGAGTCATCTCTTGCATTGTTGGAAAATGGTGTTTGCTATGACAAGTGTATTCTCTTGACAGAACACTGTGAGCCTTTGTTTTACTTCATTTTGTACTCCAAGGCCAAACTTGCCTGTTACTCCAGGTATTTCTTGACTCCCAACTTTTTGCATTCCAATCCCTTATAATGAAAAGGACATCTTTTTGTTGTTAGTTCTAGAAGGTGTCGTAGGTGTTCATAGAACTGGTTAACTTCAGTTTCTTTGGCATTAGTGGTTGGATTACTGTGATGTTGAATGTTGAATCTCACTTATATTTGGAATCTATAAAACAAAAGATAATGAAAACTGACTCATAGATACAGACAACATATAACTATTTGCCAGAAAGTTGGAGGTGACATGGGGGAAATAGACGAAGGGTATTGAGAGTTACAAAGCTTTAGTTGTATAAATCATGGGTATGTGATCTTTAGCATAAGGCCTATGGTCAATAATATTGTAGTAATTTCACATGGAGGGAAACTGTTAGTAGAGTTATTGCTGTGATCATTTCTTAATATATGAAAATGTAAAATCATTATGTAGTACACTTGAAACTAACATAATATTGTACATCAACTACTTTTTAATAATGCATAATTGGGATTGTTTACTATTATTGATAAATAACAACAATGACATATAGGTTCTTTTTAAAGTCATTTTTAATCATTTTTGGAATAAAATAATTAATATGCTTTTGAAAGAAACACTACCACAACTTTGGATCTCAGTAACTTGGATTTTATTAATTACTTTAGTAGTATTAAATAATAAATATTTCCTTCACTTTCATTGATTGATTTTATATATATTGATTTATTTCATAGATTGATAAAGCCAATCAAAGATAAAACCCCAATCTTCTGATATTGTATGGTGGGAATATCACACTTCATTAGTCAGGAGAGTTTGGGGTAGTTGTATGACCTTAAGCTACTTAATTTCTCTGAATCTCAGTTTCCCCATCTATAATATTAGGATTGTAATTATATTAGGGCTGACCTCAAAAGGTTGCTGTAATAATTTAATTCATGCATTCATGTGAAGTGGTTAAAGCATTGTCCACTGGATAAAAATTGATTAATATTTGCCATTATTATGAGAAAACTAATTTATGAAAACATTGTGCATAGCATGATCTTTGAAGTCCATAAAGGTCATCTGCTCAGATCTCCCTTCAAGAGAAACTTCTCTTATAAGCCCAGTTAACTTACAGCTTTCAGCTACCAAATTTTTGGATTCACTGTGGTGCTCACACTGAGACTTCACTTAACTTGGGATGCTCTCAGGCAATGACAGACATGACTGAGAGGTTTATACATTTGGACCATTTCTATCACAGGACTCCTCTAATGGGATATTTTTGCTTGGAAAATTCCCTATCAATTTAGCTGAGAAATTTTCATAACTGTGTTGTGTGGTTTAAAACTCTTTCTTCACAATCTTTATTTCTTCCTTTTCTTATTTCACAGGTATTGGATCTACGTCTCAGGATAAAGTCTTTCCTTACCTATTCTTCCTCTCTCTCCCTATGGTTCACGGTTTCCCCCCCCCCAATAAATCTGTGTCATATGTAATATCATCTTTCATCTGTTTCTCACAAGATTCAATCTCTTACAGATCTGATATACATCAGGAAGACAAAAGAATACATATGCGGAAAAGTTCTGAAGAGCTAAAAAATAAACTGAACGGTTACTTCTAGGAAGTAAAAATGTGAGTTAGACAATTTGGGTTTCTCAAATTTTTGGTTTATATCCTACTTGAAGTTTGTGTGCATTTTTAATCCTAAGCATGTATTATTTTACACTTAACATAATTAAGCAAATTAAAAAAAAATAAATAAATGCAATCAGAAGCAGAGTGGCATAATGCAAATATTGAACATGAATTTAGAAACTCTGTATTTGAATATTTCCCCTTACATTATTAAACTGAAAAAATTATTTAAATTCCCCGCCTCACTATCTTCATATGGAAACACAGGGATAATTATCACTGCTTGACACTCTTTCTAAAATAGAATGCATAGTTATTTACATCAATTATGTCCACTGTCAAAGTGACCAGTTTTCATTTGTTGACCCCCATATTAACTCTGTACAGAGACAGAATAAGCCAGTGTGTATATAACATGATCTAACTATGTTGAAGGATCTTGTCATTCCAATAATATCACCTCTGTTTTCCTGCTTTGAAGTGCCTGAAAGGAGGAAGGATGTTGAACCCTGCTTTATAGTCACATTGTATGGTGTTCAGTGCTATTAATGATCTACCATTTTAAATTATCCACAAAATTAGCACTTGAATGACCAAAGTTAACCAAGGGCTTATTTGATGGCACTGAGATATAGAGAATCTCGTTCCCAAGAATTAATAGTAGTCTCATATGTAGAACCCTATTTTTTTCATTATACCAGAATGCTTTTGCATCTTTGTGGGTTTTGTTATTAACTCTTAGTTAAAACTAAAAAATTATCATAAATTATCTGAGTATTAGCAATACATACTCAACATGAAGCTCCATTTGTGTGGGTTTTACTAAGTATCTGTTAGAATAAAATAGTGATTTCAATTAGTAGCTTTAAAAAAAGTTGTTGATGTATGGCAAAAGCCATCATAATATCACAATAAAGTAATTATCCTCCAATTAAAATTAATTAATTTGTTACTCTGAAAAAAAAATGGATAAATGAAATGCTGCTCTTTAAGGCTAACCTATTGCTTTTTAATTCAACAATTAGATTACCCAACTTTTAGTCTGGGTTTAAATTGTTTCTAAAATGTGTTCCAACTTTAATCACATGTGCAGTTACAAGCAGACACTGACTCATGCACAATCCATATGTACCAATAGTTGACCCTCAGACCTTCATTTCTAATAACCTCATGCCATGGAAAATGAAACTCTTCCAAAAATCTGTTCATAAAATGTGAAATTTCAAAAATGGTGTAATAAACAAAAATAAATAAATTCTTTGCCTCCACATATAGCAATCTTCTTTATTTCCATATTAAGAAAACAAAATAAAAACAATTTTTTAAAGATGAAACATTCTGATATCACATGAATACTTCTAAAAGGCAACTCATTTTTCTCTCCTTTGTCACCTCCCATTTATTCCTCAATCCATTGCAGTCTGGCTTTATTCCCCTTTGTTCCCCAATTCAATGAATGATATTATTTATCCAGTTACTAAACCAGATATTTTGAGCTATTATTTTACCCTTTAACTCCACTATCCATCCAAACATTTGGATTTCTAATAGACATGTCAAACTTAATATATTAAAACTGAAACTTTTATCACAAATCCCCAAAACCTGATCTACTCACTGTTTTCTACATTTCACCTAATGGCAACTCCACTCTTCAAGCTACTTAGGCAGGCCAAAAGCATCAGGCTAATTGTTGACCCCTTTCTTTATCTTTGTGATAGAATATATCAGGAAATCCTATGTATCAGCCTTTAATAATTTATTCAGAATCTGATGACTTCCAGAGCCATTGCTTGTATGAATCATTGTGATAGCTTCATAACTTGGCCTGTCTGCTGCTGCCTTTGGTTCTTTATGGTTCATCCTCAACTAATAGCCAGAATGATCCTTTTGAATTATAAATCAGATATTTCTCTGCTCTAAGCCCTCCAATGGCTCCTCAATTCATCCCCTCTCTAACATCATTTCATATTTCTCTAATATTTCTCACTTCATTCTAGTCAAACTGGTCTTTTCTCTTGAACATATCAGGAAGGCTCTATCCAAGAGGTTTATAGTATCACTTATGTCTGGAAAGTTCTTTCCCCAGATATCTTCCTTTCTCACTCTCTTTTCTCAGTCAGTTCAGTTCCTCATTGTGTCATATTCTTCGTGATCCCATGGACTGCAGCTTGCCAGGCTTCTCTGTCCATCACAAACTCCTGGAGCTTGCTCAAACTCACACACGTCGAGTCAGTGATGCCATCCAACCATCTCATCCTCTGTCATCCCTTACTCCTCCTGCCTTCAATATTTCCCAGCATCAGGGTCTTTTCCAATGAGTCAGTTCTTCACATCAGGTGGTCAAAGTATTGGAGTGTCAGCTTCAGCATCAGTCATTCCAATGAATTTCAGGACTGATTTATTTTAGGATGGACTGTTTGGATCTCCTTGCAGTCCAAGGGACTCTCAGGAGTCTTCGCCCACACCACAGTTCAAAAACATCAATTCTTCAGTGCTCAAATTTCTTTACAGCCCAACTCTCACATCCATACATGACTACTGGAAAAACCATACCTTTGACTAGATGGACCTTTGTTAGCAAAGTAATGTCACCACTTTATAAAATGCTGTTCAGGTTTGTCATAGCTTTTCTTCCGAGGAGCAAGTATCTTTTAATTTCATGGCTGCAGTCATCATCTGCAGTGATTTAGGAGCCCAGAAAACTAAAGCCTCTCACTGTTTCCATTGATTCCCAATCTATTTGCCGTGAAGTAATGGGAGCAGATGACATGATCTTAGGTTTTTGAATGTTGAGTTTTAAGCCGGTTTTTTTACTCTCCTCTTTCACTTTCATCAAGTGGCTCTTTAGTTCTTCTTCACTTTCTGCCATAAGGGTGGTGTTATCTGCATATCTGTGGTTGTTGATATTTCTAGGGGCAATCTTGATTCCAGCTTGTGATTAATTGATCCTGGCATTTCACATGATGTACTCTGCATATAAGTTAAATAAGCAGGGTGACAATATACAGCCTTGACATACTCCTTTATCAATTTGGAACCAGTCCCTTGTTCCATGTCCGCTTCTAATTGTTTCTTCTTGACCTGCATACAGATTTCTCAGGAGGCAGGTAAGGTGGTCAGGTGTTCCCATCTCTTGAAGAATTTTCCAGTTTGTTGTGATCCACATAGTCAAAGGCTTTAGTGTAGTCAATGAAGCAGAAGTATATGTTTTGTTTTGTTTTTTTTCTGTAATTCTCTTGCTTTTTCTATGATCTAGTGGATTTTGGCAATTTGTTCTGCCGTTCCTCTGCATTTTCCAAATTCAGATTGAACATCTGGAATTTCTCAGTTCATGTACTATTGAAGGCTAGCTTGGAGAATTTTGAGCATTATTTTGCTAGTGTTTGAGATAAGTACAATTGGGTGGTAGACTGAACATTCTTTGGTATTGCTTTTCAATGGAATTGGAATGAAAACTGACCTTTTCCAGTCCTGTGGCCACTACTGAGTTTTCCAAATTTTCTAGCATATGGAGAGCAACACTTTAACAGCATCATCTTTTAGGATTTGGAATAGCTCAGCTGGGATTCCACCACCTCCACTAGCTTTGTTCATAATGATGACCCACTCGACTTCGCATTCCAGGTCGTCTGGCTCTAGGTGAGTGATCACATCATCGTGGTTGTCTTTTCTCAATGAGGCCTATTTCTCAACAACTCCACTATTACCTTATAACTCTCACTTTTCTAGCCTTCTCTACTTTTTCCTCTATATTACTTGTCATCTTCTAGTATACCAAATAATCTCTGACTTGATAGCAGAATGGTTACTTCTTGCAAGAATTAAACTGATTATGACACCTATGAGACATCAACAATTAAGAGACAAGGTGAACTATGTCATTCTGAGGCAGTTTCATGACATATTGTTTTGCTATCAGTAAGGGCTTAAAATAGGGCTCTCAAAAGAGTAACTTGAATCTCAGGAGGCAGATAAATAGCTGTCTAGAAAGGAACTAAAAGTCAAAAAATCCGGGGTACTTCAAGGAATGAAGATCAAGTTTCAGTTGAGCAATAGTTTTTGAAATTCATGCTGCATTCTAAACGGTGCTAGTCCCCACAGGGAAAAGTGAAAGTGTTAGTCACTTAGTCATGTCCAACTCTTTGCAACCCCATGGACTGAAGTTCACCAGGCTTCTCTGTCCATGGATTTCTCCAGGAAAGAATACTGGAGTTAATAGTAATTTCCTTCTCCAGGGGATCTTCCTGACCTAGTGATTGAATCTGGTTCTCCCACATTGCAGGTAGATTCTTTACCATCGGAACCACTAGGGTAGCCCTAAAAGTGAAAGTGTATGTGAGACAGCAAAAGAGACACAGTTATATAGAACAGTATTATGGACTCTATGGGAGAGGATGAGGGCGGGATGATATGGGAGAATGGCATGGAAGCATGTAAATTATCATATGTGAAACGAATCGCCAGCCCGGGTTTGATGCATGATACAGGGTGCTCGGGGCTGGTGCACCGGGATGACCCGGAGGGATAGGATGGGGAGGGAGGTGGGATGGGGGTTCTGGAAGGGGAACACATGTACACCCAAGGTGGATTCATGGCAATGTATGGTAAAACAAATACAATATTGTAAAGTTAAAAAATAGATAAATAAACTAAACTGTGAAAAAAAAGTCAAACTATTTTTATTTCAGTTAAATTCAAGTTCATTCCAATTAGTGCCCATCTCATTTCAGTTAACTTGGGGCAAAAAAAAAATTAAGGGGGCATCTACTCCTCCAATCGGCTTGCCTTTCTCTTCATATTATCTCTTCTTAGCTATCATCTGTTTGTGGGGGAATGTATAATATTGTATTATGGTGGCAGAGAAAAGGCCTCTTATCTGAGTCTATCCTTCAGCTTTTTGTCCACTTGGCAGCCCACTATATATACACTCATTTCATTTCCAGCACCAGAAGATCTTTATAACTTTTAGTGGGTGATTATCTCCCTCACATAATATCCTCCTCTTCTCTTACTCTGATTCACAGGAAAAACATTCTGCAATCTAAATCATCCAAGTATATTTCTTGATATATAAAAAACAAACTATGGAAGAAATAGAAATTCTTTTATTCATTAAATGACTCCTGTCTCCTCCAAAAAGTCAATAGTATTTATTTTTTTCTTTTTTTAAAAATTAGTTTATTTATCCATTTTTAAAATTTATGGTATTGTATTTGTTTTGCCATACATTGACACGAATCCACCGTGGGTGTAAATGTGTTCCCCTTCCAGAACCCCCGTCCCACCTCCCTCCCCATCCCATCCCTCCGGGTCATCCTGGTGCACCAGCTCCGAGTACCCTGTATCATGCATAGAACCTGGGCTGGCGATTCGTTTCACATATGATAATTTACATGCTTCAGTGCCACTCTCCCATATCATCCCGCCCTCGCCCTCTCCCACAGAGTCCATAATACTGTTCTATATAACTGTGTCTCTTTTGCTGTCTCACATACAAGGTTATCTTTACCGATTGACTAAATTCCATATACATCTGTGTTAGTATACTGTATTGGTGTTTTTCTTTTTGGCTTACTTTACTCTGTATAATAGGCTCCAGTTTCATCCACCTCATTAGAACTGATTCAAATGTATTCTTTTTAATGGCTGAGTAATATTCCATTGTGTATATGTACCACAGCTTTCTTATCCATTTGTCTGCTGATGGGCATCTAGGCTGCTTCCACGTCCTGGCTATTATAAACAGTGCTGCGATGAACATTGGGGTACATGTGTCTCTTTCAAGTCTGGCTTCCTCAGTGTGTATGCCCAGCAGTGGGATTGCTGGATCATATGGCAGTCCTATTTCCAGGTTTTTGAGGAATCTCCACACTGTTCTCCATAGTGGCTGTACTAGTTTGCATTCCCACAAACAGTGTAAGAGGTTTCCCTTTTCTCCACACCCTCTCCAGCATTTATTGCTTGTAGACTTTTGGATAGCAGCCATTCAGACGGGCGTGAAATGGTGCCTCATTGTGGTTTTTATTTGCATTTCTTATCTTAGACAAAGGAGGCAAGAATATAAAATGGAGAAAAGACAATCTCTTTAACAAGTGGTGCTGGGAAAACTAGTCAACCACTTGTAAAAGAATGAAACTGGAACATTTTTTAACACCATACACAAAAATAAACTCAATATGTGTTAAAGATCTAAACGTAAGACCTGAAACTATAAAACTCCTAGAGGAAAACATAGGCAAAACACTCTCCGACAAAAACCACAGCAGGATCCTCTATGACCCACCTCTCAGAATATTGGAAATAAAAGCAAAAATAAACAAATGGGACCTAATTAAAATTAAAAGCTTTTGCGCAGCAAAGGAAACTATAAGCAAGGTGAAAAGACAGCCTTCAGAATGGGAGAAAATAATAGCAAATGAAGTAATGGACAAACAATTAATCTCAAAAATAGCATTTCTATTTAAGTTTTCTTGCTAAATCTTTTTTTATGTCTATTTTGAGATTTAAAGGCAAAAGAAGGACTCCTTTGTTCTCAAATATAAACTGTTACTGATTCATTGGATGTGGTTTCCACCTGACAAACAAGAAACGGGAATTACTTAAAATAAAAACAAACACTTAAATATCTCAAAATACTATACTCATGTCATATGTTGTTTGCTATCCAAATGACTTTAATCATTGCTGATGGCATGAATTATTCAAAACTGATGTACCTCAATCCAATTTCTAATTAACTAAAAAGAGCAGGTTCCCATTGGCATCGCAGAATTCAAAATATTAATTTAAACCTAGACTAACTTAAACATAAGGCAAAATGAATCTTCAGAAAAACAAGGTTTTCAGAATATAAGTAGATTTTATTTTTTAAAATTAGGCATGAGTGGGAAGGATTCTGTTTGGGGCAAATAGTCTAGCTAGATATTCCAAGAATGGCACCTGAAGGAGTCCCATAATTCTAGTTTCAGAAGAGAGTGGTACCAAAATATCTAATCAAAATAATGAGCTTATGTAAGTCACATGAGCTTGTGCAAGTCATATCTTCAAAATACTCATCAGTACTTCAGCAACACTCTGACATACATGTGCTGTGCTTCCATAGTCATGTTTTTACTCATCTTGATTTCTTTTCCTTCCTTCAAATTTCGATATGTTAAAATTTTATGCATATATCAAGTTCAGTTCAGTTTAGTCGCTCAACCATGTCTGACACTTTGTGACCCCATGGACTGCAGCACACCAGGCTTCCCTATCCATCACCAACTCCCAGAGCTTGCTTAAACACATGTCCATTGAGTCAATGATACCATTCAACCATCTCATCCACTGTTGTCCACTTCTCCTTCTTCCCTATGTCTTTCTCAACATCAGGGTCTTTTCCAGTGAGTCAGTTCTTCGCATCAGGTGACCAAAGTACTGGAGCTTCAGCATCAGTCTTTCCAATGAATATTCAGGACTGATTTCCTTTAGGGTTGACTTGTTGGATCTCCTTGAAGTCCAAGGGACTCTTGAGAGTCTTATCCAACACCATAGCTCAAAAGCATCAGTTCTCTGGTGCCCAGCTTTCTTTATGGTCCAACTCTCACATCCATGCATGACTACTGGAAAAAAAAAAAAAACACATAGCTTTGCCTAGACAGACTGTGTTAAGAAAATGATGTCTCTGTTTTTTAATATGCTGTCTATATTAGTCATAACTTTTCTTCCAAGGAGCAAGTGTCTTTTAATTTCATGGCTGCTGTCACTATCTGCAGTGATTCAAAGAGCTGCACAAATGCCATCCCTTCCATGAGTACTTTCTATATCCCTACTCTAAATTTCTCTCTATGTTTCCTTCTTGACTTTTACTTAGAACTACATTGCAATCTTTGTAATAATGTCTTGTACTTGTTACTTATGTACTTATCTGCCTTTTCCGTTTATTTGGAATTTACACGGATGAGTAGAGGGTAAGCTTACACCTGATTTATCTTTAAAGCCCCCTATCAGAAACCCTGGCACATAATAGACATTTGATAAATATTCAGTTCAGTTCAGTTCAGTCGCTCAGTCATGTCTGACTTTTCACAACCCCATGGACAACAGCAGGCCAGGCCTCTTTGTCCATCACCAACTCCCAGAGTTTACTCAAACTCATCTCCATCGAATTGGTGATGCCATCCAGCCATCTCTTCCTCTATCATCCCCTTCTCCTCCTGCCTTCAATCTTTCCCAGCATCAGGGTCTTTTCAAGTGAGTCCGCTCTTCCAATCATGTGGCCAAAGTATTGGAGTTTCAGCTTCAACATCAGTCCTTCCAATGAACACCCAGGACTGATCTCTTTAGGATGGACTGGGTGGATCTCCTTGCAGTCCAAGGGACTCTCAAGAGTCTTCTCAAACACCACAGTTCAAAAGCATCAATTCTTCAGTGTTCAATTATCTTTACAGTCCAACTCTCACATCCATGCATGACTACCGAAAAAACCATAGCCTTGACTAGATGGATCTTTGTTGGCAAAGTAATGTCTCTGCTTTTAAATATGCTGTCTAGGTTGGTCATAACTTTCCTTCCAAGGAGTAAGTGTCTTTTAAATTCATGGCTGCAATCACTATCTGCAGTGATTTTGGAGCCCATGAAAATAAAGTCAGCCACTGTTTCCCCATCTATTTGCCTTGAAGTGATGGAACCAGATGTCATGATCTTAGTTTTCTGAATGTTGAGCTTTAAGCCAACTTCTTCACTCTCTTCTTTCACTTTCATCAAGAAGCCCTTAGTTCTTCTTCACTCTCTCCCATAATAGTGGTGTCATCTGCATATTTGAGGTTATTGCTATTTCTCCTGGAAATCTTGATTCCAGCTTGTGTTTCATCCAGCCCGGCATTTCTCATGATGTACTCTGCATATAAGTTAAATAAGCAGGGTGACAGTATACAGCCTTGATGTACTCCTTTTCCTATTTGGAACCAGGCTGTTGTTCCATGTCCAATTTTAACGGTTGCTTCCTGACCTGCATACAGGTTTCTCAAAGGCAGGTCAGGTGGTCTGGTATGCCCATCTCTTTCAGAATTTTCCACAGTTTATTGTGATCCACATGGTCAAAAGCTTTGGCATAGACAATAAAGCAGAAATAGATGTTTTTCTGGAACTCTCTTGCTTTTTCAATGATATATTCATTAACTTGAATTGAAGAATATGAAATTTCAGATGACCTGATTAAAATTTATTATATCAATTTGTAAGAGTCTTAGATTGACTGGATTTGATGATGAGTTTGACATTGAGTTCAATTATTTATATCTTAAAATTTTTGTAATGGATTCATTTTATGTTTGTCATGTAAGTTAGGAATCCCATATTACTTATTTTTCTTATGACAACTGTTCAATTTCATCCTCAAATGTAAAACAAATACATTTCCAATAGGAGTTGCACTGGCAGGAGGTAACTTTGGCTACAGAAGCTAAGCAAGTCAAAAAGAAAAGCATTTAGGTAAATGGGGACCTCAGAGCAATTAGCATATATATTAACATTAGCCTTGGCAGAAAGAGTTTCAAAATTATTGCTCATCCACTTTAAAGAGCTTTTATTATAGAAAACCTGCGGTATTTTATGTCTCCCAGGGAAGGGTTTAATTAGACACAAATTGATGGGCCCGTGCCTGTTATGAAACTAGAATTTATAACAGACAATTCTGAACCTGTTCTCTGCCTGGTATGTTGCCTCAACTGCATCTGCAAATGCTGTAACTAATCTAAAGTAATTGGTAGCCAATCTGCACACCATTTCCCATTTCCTGATATATAAACCATTATGTGAGCAGCCAGGTGCAATTCTTTTACAGCTCTTCTCAAGCACTATTGAGCATCTAATAACCTTGACAAAATTATCTCCATTAGAATCTTGAATGCTAATCCACTTTGCCTCAGTGGAGGTGTTATTTAGTAAAATGAGCTTTTGGTAATTTGTATCCTGAATTTTTTTTTTCTTTAGGAACATTCTCCCATAAATCTTTTCTCTTATAACTTTTCAACTTCCCTGTTTCAGTGATTTAACTGATACAGTATATTATTGGTAATGTTGGTATCATATTTTATTTTGATTTATCTTAGATAATAAAACTATTGTAAAGTAACACAGAATGATGTATTTTTAAAGCTTATTTCAACAATGGAAATAAAAACACAGAGTATGTTCTTCAATATAAAACCATGTCTTATCTACTCCTGTCAAACATCCTTGCTTACATTTCCAATGGAAAGGTAAGACTAAATGGAAAAAAAAAAAAAAAGATGTTTGTTTCCAATGGTAATCATGACCCTATATGGAAGACAGCAAAGGAAACACAGATGTAAAGAACAGAATTTTGGACTCTGTGGGAGAAGGCAAGGGTGGGATGATTTGAGAGATTTGCATTGAAACATGTATATACCTATATGTGAAATAGATTGCCAGTCCAGGTTCGAGGCATGAGACAAGTTGCTCAGGGCTGGTGCACTAGGATGACCCTGAGGGATGGGATGGGGAAGGGGGTGGGAGGGGGATTCAGGATGGGGGACACATGTACATCCATAGCTGATTCATGTCAAAGTATGGTAAAAACCACTAAAATATTGTAAAGTAATTAGCCTCCAATTAAAATAAATAAATTAATTTTAAAAAGAAAGATCTTATTAACAGAAAAACAAAACAAAAAAAATCAAAACAAAGAAAAAAAAAAACAGAAACACAGGTTTCTACAAACCAGATATGCCTTATGCACAGAAAAGCTATTGGAATCCCTTCAAGAAATATCCACATTCAGCTTTGGGTAACTGAGAAAACATTACAAGTTATAATTACAATGTCTATTACAAAGTTTTATTAGAGATTCATAAGTATCAGTGGGTTTCCCTTGTGGCTTACTGGTAAAGAATCTTCCTACCAATGCAGGAGATGCAGATTCAATCCCTGGGCTGGGAAGATCCAGGGGAAAAGGAAATGGCAACTCACTCTAGTAAATTTGCCTGAGAAATCCCATGTTCAGAGGAGCCTTGCTGGCTACAGTCCATGGGGTTGCAAAGAGTCAGACACAGTTTGGCAACTAAACAACAAAACATATTAAAGGCATGTTACTTTTTATCATCACAGTGAGCAAGGCATGGGTCGGCATATTCAAAGATTCATCATTCCTTGATTTTATTTTCATTAATTTTAATTGGAGAATATTTGCTTTAAAATCTTGTCTTAGTTTCTGCTGTAGAATAAAGTGAATCAATTATTTGTAAAAATATATCCTCTCCCTCTTGAGCTTCCCTTTCACCCCACACATCCTGCACCTCTACATCAACACAGAGCACTGAACATTTATCCCTTTTCTATACAGCAGTTTGTCACTAACTACCTATTTTGCACATGGTAATCTCTCAAATTTACCTTCTTGTTTCCCCCCACCAAACTCATGACCACAGGTCCATTCTCTACTTCTGCTTCTCTATTCCTGTGCTAGAAATAGGTTCATCTGTACTATTTTTCTAGATCCCATATATGTGGTTAATAAATGCATATATGGTACTTGTTTTTCTCTTGCTGACTTTACCTGCCTCCTGAGAAATCTGTATGCAGGTCAAGAACCAACAGTTAGAACTGGACATGGAACAACAGACTGGTTCCAAATAGGAAAAGGAGTGCATCAAGACTGTATATTGTCACCCTGCTTATTTAACTTATATGCAGCATACATCATGAGAAATGCTGGGCTGGATGAAGCACAATCTGGAATCAAGTTTGCCGGGAGAAATATCAATAACCTCGGATATTCAGGTGACATCTCTCTTACGGAAGAAAGTGAAGAATAACTAAAGAGTCTCTTGATGAAAGTGAAAGAGGAGAGTGAAAAAACTGGCTTAAAACTCAACATTCAGAAAACTATGATCATGGCATCTGGTTCCATCACTTCATGGCAAATAGATGGGAAAACAATGAAAACAGTGGCAGACTTTATTTTGGGGGGCTCCAAAATCACTGCAGATGGTGACTGCATCCATGAAATTAAAAGATGCTTGCTCCTTGGAAGAAAAGTTGTGACCAACTAGACAACATATTATAAAGCAGAGACATTACTTTGCCAACAAAGGTCCATCTAGTCAAAGCTTTGGTTTTTCCAGTAGTCTTGTATGAATGTGAGAGTTGGACTGTAAAGAATATTGAGCACTGAAGAATTGATGCTTTTAAACTGTGGTGTTGGAGAAGACTCTTGAGAGTCCCTTGGACTGCAAGGAGATCCAATCAGTCAATCCTAAAGGAAAACAGCCCTGAATATTCATTGGAACGACTGATACTGAAGCTGACGTTCCAATACTTTGGCCATCTGATGCGAAAAACTGACTCATTTGAAAAGACTCTGATGCTGGGCAATATTGAAGGCAGGAGGAGACATGGATGGCAGAGGATGAGATGGTTGGATGGCATCACTGACTCGAAGGACAGGAGTTTGAGCAAGCTCCAGGTGTTGGTGATGAACAGGGAAGCCTGGTGTGCTGCAGTCCATTGGGTGGCAAAGAGTTGGACAGTACTGAGCTACTGAACTGAACTGAACTGACATCCACTTTGTATGACAGACTCTAGATCCACCCACATCACTACAAATGATGCAGTTTCATTCTCTTTTGTAGCTGACTAATATTCCATTGTATATACATACCCCATCTCCTTTATCCATTCATCTGTTAATGGACATTTAGGTAGCTTCTATGTCCTTACTATTGCATATAGTGCTGCAATGAACATTTGGGTATATGTATGTTATAGAATTATGGTTTCCTCCAATGGCAACCCACTCCGGTACTCTTGCCTAAATCCCATGGATGGAGGAGCCTGGTAGGCTGCAGTCTGTGGGGTCGCTAAGAGTCGGACATGACTGAGCGACTTCACTTTCACTTTTCACTTTCATGCATTGGAGAAGGAAATGGCAACCCACTCCAGTGTTCTTGCCTGGAGAATCCCAGGGACAGGGGAGCCTGATGGGCTGCCGTCTATGGAGTCGCACAGAGTTGGACACGACTGAAGCGACTTAGCAGCAGCAGCAGGGTATATATCCAGAAGTGGAGTTGCTGAGCCATATGGTAGTTCTACATTTAGATTTTTTAAGAACCTCCATACTGCTCTCCATACCGGCTATATCAATTTATATCCCCACCTACAGTGCAGGAGTGTTCCCTTTTCTCTATACCCTCTCCAGCATTTATTCTTTGGAGATTTTTTTTTTTTTATGATGGCCTTTCTGACTGATGTGAGGTGATACCTCATAGCAGTTTTGATTTGCATTTCTCTAGTAATGGAGGTGTTGAGCATTTTTCAGTATTTGTTAGCCATCTGTATGTTTTCTTTGGAGAAAGATTTGTTTTGGTGTTCCATCCATTTTGTTTTTTTGTTGGATTGTTTGTTTCACTGATACTGCTTGAGTTTAATTGAGCGGAGTGAGCTGTTTGTATATTTTGGAGATGAACTCCTTGTTAGTTGCCACACTTGCAAGTATTTTCTCCTATTCCAAGGGCTCAATTTTCACCTCGTTTAGTTTCCTTTGTTGTGAAAATGTTTTTAAGTTTAATTCGGTCCCATCTGTTCATTTTTGTTTTTATTTCTATTACTCTAGGAAGTGGGTCAAAAAGAATCTTGCACTGATGAAAGAAATCAAAGATGACACAAATAGATGGAGAAATGTACCATGCCCATGGATCGGAAAAAACAATGTAGTGAAAATGAATATACTATCCAAAGCAATCTATAGATTCAATGCAATCCCTATCAAGCTACCAACAGTATCTTTCAGAGAACTAGAAAAACAATTCCACAATTTGTATGGAAATACAAGAAATCTCGAATAGGCAAAGCAATCTTGAGGAAGAAGAATGGAACTGGAGGAATCAACCTGCCTGACTGCAGACTATATTACAAAGCTTCAGTCATCAACACAGTATGGTACTGGCACAAAGACAGAAATATAGATCAATGGAACAAAATAGAAAACCCAGAGATAAACCAATGCACCTATGGATACATCATCTTTGACAAAGGAGGCAAGAATATACAATGGAAAAAAGACAATCTCTTTAACAAGGTGTGCTGGAAAAACTGGTCAACCACTTGTAAAAGAATGAAACTAGAACACTTTCTAACCCATACACAAAAATTAACTCAAAATGGATTAATGATCTAAATGTAAGACCAGAAACTGTAAAACCCCTAAAGGAAAACAGGCAAAACACTCTTCTGACATAAATCACAGCAGGATCTTCTATGACCCGCCTCCCAGAGTTATGGAAATAAGACCAAAAATAAACAAGTGGGACCTAATTAAACTTAAAAGCTTTTTCCCAACAAGGAAACTATAAGCAAGGTGAAAAGGCAGCCTTCAGAATGGGAGAAAATAATAGCAAATGAAGCAACTGACAAAGAATTAATCTCCAAAATATACAAGCAGCTCATGCAGCTAATATCAGAAAAACAATGACCCAATAAAAAAAAAAATGGGCCAAAGAACTAAACAGTCATTTCTCCAAAGAAGATATATAGATGACTAACAAACACAAGAAAAAATGCTCAACATCACTCATTATCAGAGAAATGCAAATAAAAACCACAATGAGGTACCATCTGACGCCAGTCAGAATGGCTGCTATCAAAATGTCTACAAAAAATAAATTCTAGAGAGGGTGTGGAGAAAAGGGAACCCTCTTACACTGTTGGTGGGAATGCAAACTAGTACAGCCACTATGAGAATAGTGTGGAAATCCCTTCAAAAACTGGAAATAGAACTGCCATATCATCCAGCAATCCCAGTGCTGGGCGTACACACCAAGGAAACCAGAATTGAAAGAGACACGTGTACCCCAATGTTCATCGCAGCACTGTTTACAATAGCCAGGACATGGAAGTAACCTAGATGTCTGTTGGCAGACGAATGGATAAGAAAGCCGTGCTACATATAAACAATGGAATATTACTCAGCTATTAAAAATAATGCATTTGAATAAGTTTTAATGAGGTGGATGGAGTAAGTCAGAAGTAAGTGAAGTAAGTCAGAACGAAGAACACCAATACAGTATATTAACGCATACATATGGAATATAGAAAGATGGTACAATGACCCTATATGTGAGACAGCAAAAGAGACACAGAAGTAAAGAACAGACTTTTGGACTCTGTGGGAGCAGGAGAGGGTGGGATGATTTGAGAGAATAGCATTGAAACATGTATATTATCATATGTGAAATAGATTGCCAGTCCAGGTTCGATGCATGGGACAGGGTGCTCAGGGCTGATGCACTGGGATGACCCTGAAGGATGGGATGGGGAGGGAGGTGGGAAGGGGATTCAGGATGGGGAACATATGTACACCCATGGCTGATTCATGTCAATGTATGGCAAAAACCACTACAATATTTTAAAGTAATTAGCCTCCAATTAAAATGAATAAATTACAAAAAATGTATCTTGTAGTGATTTATATCAAAGAGTGTTCTACCTCTGTTTCCTCTAAGAGTTTTATAGTGTCTGGCCTTACATTTAGACCTTTAATTCATTTGAGTGTATTTTTTGTATATGGTGTTAGGAATTGTCCAGTATTTCCAGTACCGTTTATTAAACAGGCTGTCTTTTCTCCTTTGTGTATTCTTTCTTCCTTTGTCAAAGATAAGATGACCATAGCTGTGTGGGTTTACTTTACTTCTATTCTTTCTATCCTATTCCAGTGATCTGTATGTCTCATTTTGTGTCAGTACCATACTGTCTTGATGATTATAGTTGTGTAGTACAGTCTACAGACAGGGAGCTTGATTACTCCAGCTCTTTATTTTATTTTATTTATTTATTTATTTTTGATTTACTCAAGATTGCTTTGGCTAATGGGGTCTTTTGCGTTTCAATACAAATTGCAAAGTTTCTTATTCTAATTCTGTAAAACTTGCTATTGGTAATTTGATAGGGATTGCATTTAGTCTGTAGATTGCTTTGCATGGTATAGTCATTCTTACAATATTTATGCTTTTAATCTAAAAATACAGTAAATTTTTCCATATGTTTGTGTTGCCTTTGATTTCTTTTATCAGTGTCTTATGATTTTTTTGCATACATGTAAATTGCCTCCTTAGGTAGGCTTATTCCTAGGTATTTTAATTTTTATTGGGATGGCAAATCAAATTGTTTCCTTAGTTTTTATTTCCTTTCATTGCTAGTGTATATGAATGCAAGTGATTTCTATGTATTAATTTTGTATCCTGCAATTTTACTAAATGCACTGATTAGCTCTAGTAGTTTTTTGATGTAATCTTTAGGATTTTCTATGTAGAGTACAATTTCATCTGCAAACAGTAACAGTTTTACTTCTTCTTCTCCAATTTGGATCCTTTTATTTCTTTTTATTTTCTGATTGTCATAACTAGAACTTCCAAAATATGCTGACTAATAGTGGTGAGATTGGTCATCCTTGTCTTAGAGCAAATTGTTTCAGTATTTCACCACTAAATAATGTTTGCTGTGGGTTTGTAATTTGTGGTCTTTATTATATTGAAGCAGGTTCCGTCCATGCCAACTTTCTGGAGAGTTTTAATAATAAATGAATGTTGAATCTTATTGAAAGCTTTTTCTGCATATACTTGGATTATCACATGATTTTTAACTTTCAATTTTTTAATATTGTGTTTAATATTAATTTACATATATTGAAGAATCCTTGCATCCCTGGGTAAATTCCATTGATCATGTTGTATAATTTCTTTAATGTGTTTTTGGGTTCGGCTTTCTAGTATTTCTTTAAGGATTTTTTATTCTAATTTCATTCTTTACATATAATTGTTCAGCTTTCCCAGCACCTCTTATTGAAGAGAGTGTTTTGACCCTTTGTATATTATTGACACCTTTGTTAAAAATAAGATGTTCATAGGTGCATGGGCTTATCTCTAGTCTCTCTCTCTCTCTCTCTCTATATATATATATATCTTTATTTTTTTTTTCTGCCAGTACCATACTGTCTTGATGACTGTTGCTTTGTAGGGTAGTCGAAGTCAGGAAGGTTGATTCCTCCAGCTCCATGCTTTCTCAAGATTGCTTTGACTATTAGGGTTCTTTTGCATTTCATATGAATTGTGAAATATTTCGTTCTAGTTCTGTGAAAAATGCCATTGGTAGATTGATAGGGTTTGCATTGAATCTGCAGATTGCATTTGGTGGTATAGTCATTTTGACAATATTGATTTTACCAACTCAGGAACGTGAAATATCTCTCCATCAGCTTATGTTGTCCTTGATTACTTTCACCAGTGTCTTATAGTCTTCTTTTGTCTCCTTAGGTAGGTTTATTCTTAAGTATTTTATTCATTTTGTTGCAATGATGAATGGGATTTATTCCTTAATTTATCTTTCTGACTTTTTGATGTTGGTGATTAGATGTTAGTGATTTCTGTGTACTGATTTTGTATCCTGTGACTTTACTAAATTCATTGATTAGCTCTAGTAATTTTCTAATAGTGTCTTTAGGGGTTTTCTATGTATAATATATCATCTGCAAGCAATGAGAGTTTTACTTGTTTTCCAATCTGGATTGCTTTTATTTCTTTTTCTTCTCTGATTGACATAGTTGGGACTTCTAAAATGATGTTGAATAACAGTGATGAGAGTGGGCACCCTTGTTTTGTTCCTCATCCTAGAGGAAATTATTTCAGTTTTTCACCATTGAGAATAATGTTTGCTGTGGGTTTATCATATATGGTTTTATTATGTTGATGTAGGAAAGCTCCATAGAGTCAAAGCAATGGTTTTTCCAGTAGTCATGTACGGATGTGAAAGTTGAACTATGAAGAAGGGTGAATGCCAAAGAATTAGTGCTTCCAAATTGTGATGAACTCCAGAAGAAAGTGAAGGACAGGGATGTTTGCTGTACTGAGGTCCATGAGGTCACAAAGAGTTGGACATGACTGAGTGGCTGAACAATAAAAGTTTCTTCTATTACCAATTTTTTGAAGACTTTTGTTGTAAATGGGTGTTTATTTTGCCAAAAATGTTACTGCATCTATTTAGATTATCATATGGTTTTTATCTTTCAGCTTGTTAATTTGCTACATCACACCGTTTGATTTCTGTATATTGAAGAACACTTGCATCCCTGAGATAAACCTGACTTGATCATGGGGTATGATCTTTGTAATGTGTTGTTGAATTCTATTTGCTGAGGATTTTTGAATTCTGTTTCTGAAGAGTTTTTGCTGAGGATTTTTGCATCTATGTTCATCAGTGATATTGGCCGGTAATTTTCTTTCAGTGTGTATGTGATCTCTGTATCTGTTTTGATATCAGGGTGATGTTGGCCTTGTAAATTAAGCTTGGAAGTGTTCCTTCCTCTGCAATTTTTTGAAGGAGTTTCAGAAGGATAGACGTTAGCTTTTCTCTAAATGCATGATTGTATTCACCTCAGGCTTCAGCAGTACGTGAACCATGGACTTCCAGATGTTCAGACTGGTTTTAGAAAAGACAGAGGAACCAGAGATCAAATTGCCAACATCCATTGGATCATCGAAAAAGCAAGAGAGTTCCAGAAAAAGCATCTATTTCTGCTTTATTGACTATGCCAAAGCCTTTGACTGTGTGGATCACAATAAACTGTGGAAAATTCAGAAAGAGATGGGCATACCAGACCACCTGACCTGCCTCTTGAGAAACCTGTATGCAGGTCAGGAAGCAACAGTTAGAACTGGACATGGAAAAACAGACTGGTTCCAAATAGGAAAAGGAGTACGTCAAGGTTGTATATTGTCACCCTGCTTATTTAACTTATATGCAGAGTACATCATGAGAAATGCTGGGCTGGAGGAAGCACAAGCTGGAATCAAGATTGCTGGGAGAAATATCAGTAACCTCAGATATGCAGATAACACCACACTTATGACAGAAAGTAAAGAAGAACTAAAGAGCCTCTTGATGAAGGTGAAGGAGGAGAGTGAAAAAGTTGGCTTAAAGCTCAACGTTCAGAAAACTAAGATCATGACATTCAGTCCCATCTGCTGCTGCTGCTGCTGCTAAGTCACTTCAGTCGTGTCTGACTCTGTGCGACCCTATAGATGGCAGCCCACCAGGCTCCACCGTCCCTGGGATTCTCCAGGCAAGAATACTGGAGTGGGGTGCCATAGCCTTCTCCGATCTGGTCCCATCACTTCATGGCAAATAAATGGGGAAACAGTGGAAATAATGGCTGACTTTATTTTTCTGGGCTCCAAAATCACTGCAGATGGTGATTGCAGCCATGAAATTAAAAGACACTTGCTCCTTGAAAGGAAAGTTATGAGCAACCTAGACAGCATATTAAAAAGCAGAGACATTACTTTGCCAACAAAGGTCCGTCTAGTCAAGGCTATGGTTTTTCCAGTGATCATGTATGGATGTGAGAGCTGGAGCATAAAGAAAGCTGAGCACCAAAGAATTGATGCTTTTGAACTGTGCTGTTGGAGAAGACTCTTGAGAGTCCCTTTGACTGCAAGGAGATCCAGCCAGTCCATCCTAAAGAAGATCAGTCCTGGGTGTTCATTGGAAGGACTGAATTTGAAGCTGAAACTCCTATACTTTGGCCACCTGATGGGAAGGCCTGACTCATTTGAAAAGACCCTGATGTTGGGAAAGATTGAGGGCAGGAGGAGAAGGGGACGACAGAGGATGTGATGGTTAGATGGGATCACCAACTAGATGGACATGGGTTTGGGTTGACTCCAGGAGTTGGTGATGGACAGGGAGGCCTGGTGTGCTGCGGTTCATGGGGTCGCAAAGAGTCGGACACGACTGAGCGACTGAACTGAACTGAACTGATGAAGCCTTTTGGCCATGGACTTTTGCTTTTGGAGATATATATTTTTTAAATCACAGTTTCAATTTCAGTGCTTGTGATTGGCTTGTTCATAATTTCTCTTGCTTCATAATTCAGTCACAGAACGTTGTCCATTTTATTGGCATAAAGTTTCTCATAATAGTCTCATGATTTTTTGTATTTCAGTGTTGTCTGTTGTAGCGTCTCTCTTTTCATTTCTAATTTTGTTGATACGTCTGGCTAATCGTTTGTCAAATTTGTTTATCTACTCAAAGAACCAGCTCTTATTTTTATTAATATTTGCTATCGTTTCTTTCATTTCTTTTTCCTTTATTTCTGCTCTGATTTCTTTCCTTCGAATTACTTGGGACTTTTTTTGTTCTTCTTTTTCCAGTTGTTTTAGGTGTAAAGTTAGGTTGTCTATTTAAGTTTCTTGTTTCTTGAGATAGGATTGTATTGCTGTAAACTTCCTTCTTAGAACTGCTTTTGCTGCATCCTAGAAATTTTGAGTTGCCGTGCTTTCATTGTCATTTGTTTCTAAGAATTATTTTTATTTCCCTTTTATTTCTTTACTAACCAGCTTATTATTCAGTAATGTATTGTTTAATCTCTGTGTGTTTTTATTTTTTACATTTTTTCTTGTAATTGATATCTAGCCTCATAGTGTTGCAGTCAGAAAACATACCTGGTACAATTTCACTTTTCTTAAATTTATTGAGGCTTGATTTGTATCCAAAGATGTGGTCTGTCCTCAAGAATGTTCCACGTGTGCCTCACAAGAAAGTGTGTTTTTCTGAATTTGGATGGAATGTCCTGAAGGTATCAATTAGATCATTCTGATCTAATGTGTCATTTAAGTCTTATGTTTCCTTATTAATTTTGGGTTTTGATGAGATGTCCATTTTTGTAAGTGCAGTGTTAAAATCCTCTACTATTATTTTGTTACTGTCAATTTCCCTCTTACGTCTGTTAGTATTTGCCTTATGTATTGCAGTGCTCTTGTTTTGGGTGCAAAAATATTTACAATTTTTATGTCTTTTTGGATTGATCCCTTGATCATTATGTAGCGTCCTTCCTTATTTCTTGTAATATTTTTATTATTTTAAAGTCTCTTTTGCCTGATATGAGAATTGGTACTCTTTCTTTTGATTTCCACTTGCATAGAATATATTTTCCATCCTCTCATTTTCAGTTTTATGTTCCTCTAGGTCTGAAGTATGTCTCTTTCAGATAGTGTATATATATATATATATATATATATATATATATATATATATATATATCTTGTTTTTGTATCCAATCAGCGGTCTGTGTCTTTTGGTTGGGACATTTAATCCATTTACATTTAAAGTAATTATTGATATATATGTTACTATTGACGTTTTCTTAATTGTTTTGAGTTTGTTTTTGTAGGTCTTTTCCTTCTCTTGTGTTTCTTGCCTATAGAAGTCTCTTTAACATTTGTTGTAAAGTTAGTTTGGTGGGGCTAAATTCTCTTAATTTTTGCTTGTCTGTAAAGTCTTTGATTTCTCCATCAATTTTGAATGAGATCCTTGTTGGGTAGAGTAATCTTTGTTGTAGATGTTACCCATTCAGTACTTTAAATATATCCCACCATTCCCTTCTGGCCTGCAGAGTTTCTGCTGAAATATCAACTGTTAATCTATGGGATTTTCCTTGTATGTTATTTGTTGTTTTTCTCTTGATACTTTTAATATTCTTTCTTTGTGTTTAATCTTTGCTAGTTTGATTATCATGTGCCTCAGCATGTTTCTCCTCAGGTTTATCCTGTACTGTACTCTCTATACTTGTTGGAGTTGATTGACTATTTCCTTTTCCATGTTGGGGAAGTTTTCAAGTATAATCTCTTCAAAATTTTTCTCAGACCCTTTCTCTTTCTCTTATTCTTCTTTGACCCCTATACTTTGAATGTTGGTGCATTTACTATTGTCCTAGAGGTCGCTGAGGCTATCCTCAATTTTTTTCATTCTTTTTTCTTTATTCTGCTCTTTTGTAGTTATTTTCATGATTCTATCTTCGAATTCACTTATCCATTCTTCTGCCTCAGTTAACTGCAATTGATTCCTTCTAGAGTAATTTTAATTTCAGTAGTTGTGTTGTTCATCTCTGTTTGTTTATTCTTTATTTCTTCTAGGTCCTCATAAAGTGTGTTAATTGTTTCTTACATTTTCTCCATTCCAATTTCAAGGTTTTGGATCATGTTTACTAACTTTACTCTGAATTCTTTTTCAGATACTTTGTCTACTTACTCTTGGTTTATTTGGTCTTGTGAGTTTCTACCTTGTTCCTTCATTTGTGCAATATTTCTATGTCATTTATTTTTTTCTTTTTTTTTTCTAACTTACTATGTTTGGGGTCTCCTTTCCCCAAGCTTCTGGATCATATTCTCTCTCTCTCTTTTTTTTTGTTTTTTTTTTTTGGTTTCTCCTCTCGGTGGGCAAGATTGATCCAGTGGTTTGAGTAGTCTTCATGTTGGGAGGGATGTGTGCCTGCATTCTTTTGGAAGGAGTTGAGTATTTTTTTTTTCCTTCTGATGGGCTGGGCTGTGTGAGGTAGTATGCTTTGGGGTGCCTTTGGGGAGCCTATCTGCTGATGATTTAATTGAATTTTTGTCTTGCATGTACTTTGAGTGAGGCATATTGCTCTGGGTGCTTCTGGCAGTTTGGTGATACCAAGTCTTGTATACAGGTGGAGGCCTTCATGGGACTTCTAAATAATACATATTCCCTGGGGTCAGGATTTCTCTGGCAGTCCAAACCCTGGATTCAGTGCTCCTACTCCAAAGGCTCAAGCCCAATCTCTGGCTGGGGAACCAAGATTCCAAAAGCTGCTTGTTAGGGCTTTAAAGGGGATTAAAACAAACATGTAAAACAAAATAAAGAAAAAAGAGGAACTCTAGACAAATGGTAAATACAAAATGAGACAAATAATATCAAAAAGAAAGGAACATACACACACACACACAAACAAAAGCAGTCCAAAGGAAAAAAAGTACACGAGAGTGACCCAGCAAGCAAAGGAAGCCAAAAACAATAATGACCAAATAAAAATAAAACTAACTAAAACACAAACCAGATAACAAAACCAAAAGAGAGTGTCAAGTGGCGAATAATCGAAGAAAACAAGCTAACAAACATGGTGAAATAAAGAAGGAAAATAAGAAAATTAAAAAATAATAGAAAAGCAAAGTTAAATAGAAGTGTATGAAAAAGATCAACATTGCCGGGAGAAATGTCAATAACCACAGATATGCAGATGACACCACCCTTATAGCAGAAAGCAAAGAAGAACTAAAGAGCCCTTGATGAAAGTGAAAGAGAAGAGTGAAAAAGTTGGCTTAAAGCTCAACGTTCAGAAAACTAAGATCATGGCATCTGGTCCCATCACTTCATGGGAAATAGATGTGGAAACAGTATCAGACTTTATTTTTTGGGGCTCCAAAATCACTGCTGATGGTGATTGCAACCATGAAATTAAAAGACACTTACTCCTTGGAAGGAGAGTTATGACCAACCTAGATAGCATATTTAAAAGCAGAGACATTACTTTGCCAACAAAGGTCCGTCTAGTCAAGGCTATGGTTTTTCCAGTGGTCATGTATGGATGTGAGAGTTGGACGGTGAAGAAAGTTGAGCGCCGAAGAATTGATGCTTTTGAACTGTGGTGTTGGAGAAGACTCTTGAGAGTCCCTTGGACTGCAAGGAGATCCAACCAGTCCATCCTAAAGGATATTAGTCCTGGGTGTTCATTGGAAGGACTGATGGTGAAGCTGAAACTCCAATACTTTAGCCACCTCATGCAAAGAGTTGACTCATTGGAAAAGACCCTAATGCTGGGAAGGATTGGGGGCAGGAGGAGAAGGGGACGACGGAGGATGAGATGGCTGGATGGCATCACCGACTCGATGGACATGGGTTTGGGTGGACTCCGGGAGTTGTTGATGGACAGGGAGGACTGGCGTGCTGCGATTCATGGGGTCGCAAAGAGTCGGACACGACTGAGTGACTGAACTGATATATATGAATAACTGCAACAGGAAACGAACAATAAGAACAGAAATCGAACATAAAGAAAAGAAGAAAGAAAATGCTACAGAACCCCAAAAAGCCAACAAAAAGGTCAAAGTATATAAAGGAAATAGAAATTATGTTTTAAAAAGTTCTCAAAAGCTTAAATAGAGTTAATAGTAAAAATAGAATCAAAAATTTTATTCCATCAAAAAGACAAAAGACAAAAAAAAAAAAAAGATCCAGAACCAACTACAGAACAAATCACAATATAAGGATAATACTATTTTTTTTTTCCCCTCAGATCTCAGCTGTCAGTGTCCTCTCCCTCGCTGTGATTTACAATCCACATCTACATCCCTAGGATGCCCTCCAATACTGGGCTGATTTCTGAACCTGCTTTGGGGACATCTCAGTCTCTAATTTGGCCCTACACCTGCATATTGTTGGCTCCAATGTCCACAGGTGTCAGAGCTAGTGTGTTTTCTTTTGTGGGAACTCTCATTGTCCTTTTATATATTCCATAGACACAGAATCTTCCTAGTTGATTGTGTGAATTTAATCTGCATCTTGTATAGCTGGTGGGAAGGTTTTTGATCCTCTTCTCCAGCCACACTGCTTCTGGAGTTCAATTGTGTTTTTGCCCCCGCCTCTACTTGTGGGTCATCTACAGGAGTTTGCTTCTAGCCTTCCCTGGAAGAATTGGGTCTGCCCCACTGAGGACCAGATGTAGAAGTGGTACAACTGCTTGAATTTCAGGGACCCTGTCAGCGTCAGGTACACAGGGGAGACAGTGGTCATGGGAACATGAGATATGCTGCTATTAGGGCTTTATCTAGCCTCTGGCAGCTCTGCCCCAGTGAGGATCGAGCATGGAGATAGTGCAGCTGCTTGGATCGAGGGGGCCCTGGCAGCACCAAGTATGGAGGAATGCTGGCATTCTCAGGTGCAGGAGCTATGACCCTATTATCCTATTTCTAGCCTCTGGTAGCTGGCATTAAAACGGCCTCCCTGGCTGGTCCTTTGTTGCTAGGCGCAGCAGATGCTCAAAGACCCTGGGCTGGCGTCCTTCTCTGTTGCTCAGCACATCAGGCACTTAAAGGGCCACCATCTCTAGGATCTTTCTCTATTGGTCAGCTGCCATGTGGGAAGAGAGAGGCTACAATGATGCCTCCAACCCTTGTGTGTGAATCAGCAGTATTGTCTTGCCTCCATGGCTACCTGTCTTTCTTCCAAAGGCATTCTCCACCACTATCTCTCCCTTCATGTCCTCTTAAGCCATCTCCCCACAGTCAACAACAGACCTCAACCTGGGACTGCTCTCCAATCCCTACACTCAAGCTTCCAGCTGCTGTGCATTACAGGGGAATTGCATCCCTGTCCAGGGTAAGTAGGGCTGCAGCAAGGATTGTCTATGTGGCTCTCACTCCATTTAGGCTGTCTCAGCTCAGCTGCTGCACTCTTCTGCAACCTCAAATGCTTTCCCTCTATTCCAAACTCTTGCCATGATGTGGGGATCTGTCCCCTGCTTCAGTGCCCATACCCCCAAGGTGCAGGTCCAGTCTTGCTCACTCTACTCTTTTTCCCTTCCTTCTTTCATCCTACCAAATTTTTCATGGATCTATATATTCCTTTCTGGTGGTCAGTGACTTCTGCCCACTCTCAGCTTGTGTTCTGCAATATCTTCTGCATCTGAAGGTGTATTCCTCATGCATCCATGGAGAGAGAAGTACTCTGTCCGCCTACTCCTCTGCCATCTTGTCTCTGTTTTTTTTTTTTAACTGAAGTTCAAAGCCTTCAAATACTAAGGTGTTAGTAAGTTCTCAGTATGATTAAGTCCTTTTTTTGAAAGCAAATATAATTAAATTTGACTTTTTACATTTACACTTAAAAATGAAGTATAACCAAGAACTCAATTATAAGACATATTTCCTAAAGGCTTTTTACTGTTTGTAATATCTGATTCTCTCAGTTGTTCAAAAGTTGTCCTTGGCAGTGCTACAGTATCACATCCACATCACTGTGTTTAGTATACTATTCTGTGGTGTGAGTGATCAAGTGTAATTAAAATGTATAATATTAAATTAATTCTTGATATTTCTGGACCTAAGAAATTGCTAGTATTTCAAATCAAATTGTGTCTTAAATGATCACTTTCTTGTTTTCCTATCCCAAGATCTGTCTTCTGTACCCAAATTGACCCTGCTGAATAATCTACTATGTAGATTAGTTTGTCATTTTGATTTTTTATATATTTTAAGTAAAATCAAGTTTCAACTGATATAGCATATCAGTGGTGTTTAACAGACTATTAATATATGACATGATTTATAAAATTTAGTGAAAAATAAGTATTGACAGATAATCTCTGATAAATTATAAGATTTACAAATATGATAATCAAGGTTGCTCATCAGCAAAATCATGAAGTTTATTCAACATCTCTTTACACTTTTACTTACAGATGCTCAATGACCATTTTTGTTGTTCAGTCACTAAGTCATGTCCAACTTTGCATTTTCATGGACTGCAGCATGACAGGCTTCCCTGTTCTTCACTATCTCCTAGAGTTTGCTCAACTTCATGTTCATTGATTCGGTGAGGCTATATAGTCATCTCATCTTCAGCTGCCCCCTTCTCCTTTTGCCTTTAATATTTCCCAGCATCAGGGTCTTTTCCAATCAGTTGGCTCTACACATCAAGTGGCCAAAATATTGGAGTTTCAGCTTCAGCATCAGTCCTTCCAATGAATATTCAGGGTTGATTTCCTTTAGGATTGACTGGTTTGATCTTCCTACAGTCCAAGTGACTCTCAAGAGTCTTCTCCAGCACCACAGTTTGAAAGCATCGATTCTTTAGTGCTCAGTCTTCTTTATGGCCAAGCTCAATGCCTGAACAGTCCTCTATATACATGGATATATTGTTGTATCATATTTCAACTTTCTTCTACCTTATTCCATTAGGTTACTAATCTCTCTCATGAGACAATTTTGGCATAGAGGTCAAAAACTTTGGAACCAGATAACCAGGCTTGAAGCCCAGCTTCTCTACTTACTAGGTGGGTGGCCTTGAAAAAGTATTATTTAACACTTGTATGTCGGGGGCCGCGTTAGGCATTACTGACAAAATGGAGGCACAGCCCCAACCCCCTCTCCTCATCCCACAGGCACAGTCCCGGGATGAAAGAGTTAGGTCTTGTGATTCTGACTTGTCCTTTCCTTCCTTCGGTTGAGTTGGCTGGAAAGAATGTTAAGGTGCTTATTGTTCTTGCATGAGAAAGCACAAAGCCTTCTGCAGTTGCCCAGGAAATAATCCATAAAGTTACATTTGTTCAAGGACCTTTACAAAGAATGTTCCAGGATGAGCACATAGGCTGCAGCTTGAGACCATGGGAAAGATTGTTATTGAGACCTGCTTGTGAGGGAAATGTTTATGGCAAAACAAGTTTGCTGAGTTTAGGGTTTAGGAATAATTAAGAATAGTTAGAAGCTAAAAGTTTAAGGTATGCTGTAGTGTTGGCATATTTTACTATAGCTTATAGAGACTAGGAATTTTAGAGATACTAATAGCTAGAAGCCTTTTTAGGAGATAATGAGCTTAAGTTACTAGGGGATAGCAGGGTTTAGAAAGATAAGAAATAAACTGAGGAATGTGGTATGCAGCCCAGAGACAAACATGAGTTCCAATGTAATCACAAGGACACTTAAGAGGGAACTCTGAAGGACAACAATGATTTATGGAGACAGTAAATCTGGGTGAGGGGAAACTGAAGATGTCAAACCTCTGGCCTAATGCTTTTGTAAAAGTATAAAAGAAAACCTGATGCTTGAAATAAACATGCAGTTCCGCACTTTGAGTCAGAGGCTGCATCATTCTCTGCTGACACCATTCATCCCTTCAGGACGATTCCCTGGATGCTGGAGCTGGGTTCTGGCACTTTTACACTTGGATTTTGACACTTATAAAGTGGGCATAATTGTGTTTAACTCACAAGCTTGCTATAAGGATTAAGTTAGTTGCATCTTGGTAAAGTGCTTATAAATTGACTGATACAGCGTTAACAATGGGTAAATGTCATCACTAGTAAGCAGAAAGGAGTTGTTCAGGATAATGACTGGCAACTGACTAAAAAGTAATATCTTTCAGATAAACTAACTAGAATGTTTGACATCTGCTGTATTCTGAACATTTTTGTCCACATCCCCTCCAAAATTATGCTAAAATGTTAATGCCCAAATGTGATGGTGTTAGGATATGGGGCCTTTGGAGAGATGTATAGATCATGTATGTAGAACTCTCATGAATAGGATTAGTATTCTTATAAAAGAGGCCCAACAAAGAACACTCATGTCTTCTGCCACGTGAGGACACAGTGAGAGGTTGGCCATCCCAAATAAGGCCCTCACTCAACCATGATGACACCCTGATCTCAGACTTCCAGCATTCAGAACAGCATGAAATAGATTTCTGCGGCTAATAAGCCACCCAACCTGTGGTATTTTCTGATGGCAACCCAAACAGAATAAGACACCATCTTTATCAAGTTTTTAAGGCCCCACTCCGACTTTTTCCCACATTCCTACTTTCTAACATCTCCCATTTTAATGCAGTATAAGTTGTAGCTCAGCCAATATGAAGAAGTTCAAGTGCAAAAAAAAAAGCCATGGCCACATTTTTTTTTTTTTGTCAAACAATACACTATATACACTTTCTTCCTAAGTTTTTCCATTCAGAAACTAAAAGGAAAATCATTTTCTATGCACAGAATTGATGTATCTAGGTTTCATCATGAGTAACTAGTTCTGATAGAAGTTATTTTGTTAACATTCTTTGGATCAAACAAGGAAACAGATTGCTATTAAAGGGAGTTGCATTATAAATGGAATATTTTTATTTCTACTTGATGTAATTTATCAATAGACAACTCTAGTAAGTCAATAATTTTAATATTTAAAATGTCTCAATCTCACATTAGTGTTTGTGATAATTTAAACAGATTGTGTAAATATTCACTTATGAATTGCCTATGTAAGTGGGAACACAAATTAGTTGATAATTAATTGTAAATTGTTTATAAAGCACATTAATTATTTAAGGGAATAATAATTAATCACTTACAGAACAAATATGTTTTCAAATGCTTAAGCCTTTATAATTCTAAAATTAACAATGATTCACCATAAAATCATCATGTATTAATGAAAACATGTCTGCTTGGTGCCTGCTATTAGTAATATTTTAATTTAAATTTTGAATTTAATTTTAATTTATTTTATTCACTTGACTTTATTATAG
Source organism: Giraffa tippelskirchi (assembly GCF_054371585.1). NCBI lineage: Eukaryota > Metazoa > Chordata > Mammalia > Artiodactyla > Giraffidae > Giraffa > Giraffa tippelskirchi. The sequence continues at coordinate 70,907,342 of NC_137289.1, forward strand.
AATGCATGTGTGCTAAGTTGCTTCAGTAGTGTCTGACTCTTTCCAACATATGGACTGTAGCCTACCAGGCTCCTTTGCCCATGGGATTCTCCAGGCAAGAATACTGAAGTAGGTTGCCATGTCCTCCTCTAGGGGATCTTCCTGACCCAGGGAATGTACCTGTATCTCTTGTGTCTCCTGCATTGGCAAGTAGGCTCTTTACCACGAGAACCACCTGAGAAAACCACTGTTATAAAATACTTACTGTATATCAAACACTATGCACGATACTGGATATATAATATTCAGCAAAAATAGACACAGCACCTACACTCATAAATATCATAGATACTTTAAAAATATTATTTTAAAAGTCTCTATATTTGACTTTTCAGTAATACTGACTTGCATTTTTTTTTCCTCTCTCGGTCATCCAACTTAATGAAATTAGTGTATTTTGATCCAGACTCCCTCTCTCTTTGCATCTCTCCTCTACTGAAGGTGAATATAGAATACAACAAAAAGACTATAAACCATACATTAATAAAATAATGTTACTATAGAATCTCAAAGTAAAATTAATCAAAATTGCTTTCCTCGGCCAGGCTTCATTCTTTTGTGGCATAGATTTCCATATAGCGTCTGAGAGAACAGCACATTCTCTTCCCTAATGGGAAGTCAAAGCATAATGAGAACACTATTCAGTAATCATGGCATTAGAACAAGCATTTCAGCATCATTGCTGAAAATGTTTAGTAGTATCAAATTTGGAAAACCTGAAAGAAACATTTTCTACAGTGGGATAAAGACACTTGATGAAGAGATTGTGGAAAATGTATAGGTCAAGACCTTAGATCATGACAGTCTCAATCTCACATTAGCGCTTGAGGTATTTGGGCAATTTTTGCCAATGAAGCACTTCAGTTTTCTAATGTAAGAGTATGTGTCAAATTGTTTGAGAATGATTTTCCTGCAATTGTCCATTCAGAAAAGGAGTTTGCTTCATGTCAAGGCCTGGACAATTGCAAGCGTGTAACCTATCTACAACATCAGAGGAGGAGCCAGTGCTATTCTGTATCAGAACAAGGAAGGAGTCAAGTTCTAATATATTGAATAGTTTTTGAATCACTCCCTGATCACACTTGGGGCTTCCTTCATTACCCAGTTTAAAAGGCCTATAGGCTAAGAGTCAGAGTCATTCTCCCTTAACCTGACACCCAGCCTAATTATATTTCTGTGCATTATTTCTCACTGGAGTGCAGGTTGATGGGCCATCTGCTTTCAACTGAACTGTTTCATTCATTAGCTTCCCTGGTGGCTCAGTAGTAAAGAACACACCTGCCAATGCAGGAGACATGGGTTCGATCCCTGGATCAGGAAATGGCAACAACTCCAGTATTCTTGCCTAGGAAATCCCATGGACAGATGAGCTTTGTGGGCTACAGTCCATGAGGTCACAAAAGAGTCAAAAACAACTTACCGACTAAACAACAATAACAACAAACATTGCTGACTATTTTCTTCATGCTCCCTACCCAACCTCTTCTCTCGGGTATTAATAACACCTATTTTACTGCTCTGAAAGCTATTCTATTCCTGAAAATTTATGACACATTTCTCCATTTTCATCCATTATGAAAGTGAAAAGGGAAAGAGAAAGTCACTCAGTTGTGTCCGACTCTGTGCAAACCCAAAGATTTTGCAAACCCAGAGTCCATTGAATTATCCAGGCCAGAATACTGGAGTGGGTAGCCTTTCCCTTCTCCAGAAATTAAATTTAAAACCATGAAACAATTTCCTACCTCTATTTTCAAGTTTCTAATAGAATACCACTATTACTTTGCATTGATTAGTTAGGAAGGCTTTATTATCTCTCTTTGCTATTCTTTGGATCTCTGCATTCATATGGATATTTTTTTTTTCCTTTTCTCTTTTGCCTTTCACTTTCCTTCTGTTCTCAGCTTTTCTTAAGGCCTCCTCAGATGACCATTTTGCCTTTTTGCATTTCATTTTTCAGGGGATGATTCGAACACAGCCTCCTATGCAATGTCACAAACCTCTGTCCATAGTTCTTCAGATACTCTATCAGATCTAATGCCTTGAATCTGTTTGTCATTTCCACTGCAAAATCATAAGGGATTTGATTTAGGTCATACCTGAATGGTTAACTTACGTGCAGAGTACATCATGAGAAATGCTGGGCTGGAGGGAGCACAAGCTGGAATTAAGATTGCCAGGAGAAATATCAATAACCTCAGATATGCAGATGACACCACCCTTATGGCAGAAAGTGAAGAAGAACTAAAGAGTCTCTTGATGAAAGTGAAAGATGAGAGTGAAAAAGTTGGCTTAAAGTTCAACATTCAGAAAACTAAGATCATGGCATCCAGTCCCATCACTTCATGGCAGATAGATGGGGAAACAGTGGAAACAGTGGCTAACTTTATTTTTCTGGGCTCTTTGGCTATTTGATGTGAAGAGATGACTCATTGGAAAAGACCCTGATGCTGGGAAAGATTGAGGGCAGGAGGAGAAGGGGACGACAGAGGATGAGATGGCTGGATGGCATCACTGACTCAAGGGACATAGGTTTGGGTGGACTCAGGGAGTTGGTGGTGGACAGGGAGTCCTGGCGTGCTGCAGCTCATGGGGTTGCAAAGAGTCAGGCACGACTTAGTGACTGAACTGAACTGAACTGAATGGTCTAGTGATTTTCCCTACTTTCTTTAAGTCTGAATTTGGCAATAAGGAGTTCTTAATCTGAGCCACAGTCAGCTCCCATTCTTGTTTTGCTGACTGTATAGAGCTCCATCTTTGGTTGCAAAGAATATAATCAATCTGAGTTTGGTATTGACCATCTGGTGATGTCCATGTGTAGCATCTCCTCTTGTGTTGTTGGAAGAGGTCATTTGCTATGACTAGTGTGCTCTCTTGGCAAAACTCTATTAGTGTTTGCCCTGTTTATTTTTGTACTCCAAGGCCAAATGTGCCTGTTATTCCAGGTATCTTGATTTCTTACTTTTGCATTCCAGTGCCCTATGATGAAAAGGACATCTTTGTGTGTGTGTGTGTGTGTGTGTGTGTGTGTGTGTGTTAGCCCCAGAAGGTCTTATATGTCTTCATAGAATCGTTCAACTTCAGCTTCTTCAGCATTAGTGGTTGGGGCATAGACTTGGATTACTCTGATATTGAATGGCTTGCCTTGGAAACTAACAGAGATCATTCTGTCATTTTTGAGATTGCACCCAAGCACTGCATTTGTTACTCTTTTGTTGACTATGAGGGCTATTCCATTTCTTCTAAGGGATTATTGCCCATAGCAGTAAATGTAATGGTCAACTGAATTAAATTAACCCATTCCGGTCCATTTTAGTTCACTGATCCCTAAAATGTCGATGTTCACTCTTGCCATCTCTTGTTTGACCACTTCCAATTTAGCTTGATTCATGGACCTAACATTCCAGGGTCCTATGCAATGTTCTTCTTCACAGCATCAGACTTTACTTCCATCACCAGTTCCAGCTGCAACTGGGTATTGTTTTCACTTTGGCTCAGCCTCTTCATTCTTTCTGAAATTATTTCTCCACTCTTCTCCAGTAGCATATTGGACACCCACTGACCTGGGGAGATTATCTTTCACTGTCACATCTTTTTGCCTTTTCATATTGTTCATGGGTTTCTCAAGGCAAAAATACTTAAGCGGTCTGCCATTCCCTTCTCCAGTGGACCACGTTTAATCAGAACTCTCCACTGTGACCCATCTGTCTTGGGTGACTCTGCACTGCATGGCTCATAGTTTCATTGAGTTAGACAAGGTTGTGATCCACATGATCTTTGGTTAGTTTACTGTGATTGTGGTTTTCATTCTGTCTGCTCTATGATGGATTCGGATAAGAGGCTTGTGGAAGCCTCCTGATGAGAGGGACCGGCTGTGGGGAAATCTGGGTCTTGCTCTGAAAGTCATGCTCAGTAAATCCTTAATCCAATTTTCTATTGATAGATTGGGCTGTGTTCCCTCCTGTAGTTTGGCTTGACCAAACTAAACAGCATATTAAAAAGTAGAGATATCACTTTGCCAACAAAGTTCCATATAGTCAAATCTATGGTTTTTCCAGTAATCATTTATGGATGTGAGAGTTGGATAATTAAGAAAACTGAGTGTTGAAGAAATGATGCTTTTGAACTGTGGTGTTGGAGAAGGCTCTTGAGAGTCCCTTGGACTGCAAGGAAATCCAACTAGTCAATCCTAAAGGAAATCAGTCCTGAATATTTATTGGAAGGACTGATGCTGAAGCTGAAGCTTCAATACTTAGGCCCCCCGATATGAAGAACAGACTCGATGGAAAAAGACCTTGCTGCTGTGAAAGACTGAATGCAGGAAAAGAAAGGGACGACAGAGGATGAGATGGTTGGATGGCATCATCAACTAAATGGACATGAGTTTGAACAAGTTCCAAGATTTGGTGATGGACAGGGAAGACTGGCATGCTGCAGTCCAGAGGGTTGCAAAGAGTTGGATATGACTGAGCAGTTGAACTAAAGGAATACCACATTGTCTCTCACATACATAAAACTACATGCATCGTTAGATATCTGGTATCCTCAGCCAGGGTTATGCAGACAAGTATTACAAAATTCGTTTTGTCTTTAAATGTTTATTTCATCTGGTCAATTATCTTTTCATTTTATGACCATTTGTAAATAATTTTAACGTAACTGTTCTTCTAATTTTGTATTATTAATTTTATTGGATTATAGTTGCTTTACAATGTTGTGTTAGTTCCTGCTGTACAACAAAATGAAGCAGCTATATGTTTATATATATATATATATATATATATATATATATATACATATATATATATATATAAATGCTGTTTAGGCTGGTCATAGCTTTTCTTCCAAGGAGCAAGCATTTTTTTTTTTTTTTAATTTTATGGCTGCAGTCACCACCTGCAATGATTTTGGAGCCCAAGAAAATAAAGCTTGTCACTGTTTCCATTGTTTACCATCTATTAGCCATGAAGTAATAGGACTGGATTCCATGATCTTAGTTTTTCTAATGTCGAGTTTGAAGCCAGCTTTTTCACTCTCCTCTTTCGCTTTCATAAAGAGGCTCTTTAATTCCTCTTTTCTTTCTGCCATAAGGGTGGTGTCACCTGCATATTTGAGGTTATTGATATTTCTTCTGGCCAACTTGATTCCAGCTTGTCCTTCATCCAGCCCAGCATTTCACATGATGTACTCTGCATATAAGTTAATTAAGCATTGTGACAATATGCAGTCTTGATGTACTCTTTTCCCAATTTGGAACCAATCTGTTGTTCCATGTCCGGTTCCATGTGTGGTTTTAGCTGTTGTTTCTTGACCTGCATACAGATTTCTCAGAAGGCAGATGAGGTGGTCTGGTATTCCCATCTCTTGAAGAATTTTCCAGTTTGTCGTGATCTACACAGTCGAAGGTTTTGGCATTATCAGTAAAGCAGAAGTAGATTTTTTTTTTTTTTCTGGAACTCTCTTACTTTTTCTATGATCCAACGGATGTTGGCAATTTGATCTCTGATCCATGATATCAATAGCGTATATGTGTCAATCCCAATCTCCCAATTCATTCCACCCCCTTCTTTCCCTCTTGGTATCCATCCGTTTGCTTTCTATGTCTAGGTCTCCACTTCTACTTTTGTTCTTCTACTTCCTAACATATCTATAAATGTCAGGATTTTGTAAGAGTAGATATTTTGTTATGCTTCTGACCATGGACTATTTTTTTTTTCCTTTTCCAAATATATTTTTGTTATAATATAATTGCTCAAAATATTGTGTCCTTTTCTTCTGTACAATGAAGTGAATCATTTATATGCATACACGTATCCCCTCCCTCTTGAAGCTCCCTCCCACCTTCCCCAATCCACCCCTCGAGATCATCACATATCACTGAGCGGAGCTCCCTGTGCTATATAGCAGCTTCCCACTGGCTATCTATTTTACATACGGTAATGTATATATGTCAATGCTATTTTCCTAATTCACCCCACACCCCCCATTCCCACATGTACATTCTCTAAGTCTGCACCTCTATTCCTGCCCTGCAAACAGTATCATCTGTACCATCTTTCTACATTCCATACATAAGTGTTAATATATATATATATATATATATACACTTTTCTCTTTCTCACTTACTTCATTCTGTACCATCTTTCTACATTCCATACATAAGTGTTAATATATATATATATATATACACTTTTCTCTTTCTCACTTACTTCATTCTGTATGACAGACTCTAGGTCCATCCACATCACTAAGAATGATCCCATTTTGTTCCTTCATATTGCTGAGTAATATTCCATCACCATCTTTATCTATTCATCTGTCAATCAACATCTAGGTTGCTTCCATGTCCTGGCTATTTTAAATAGTGCTGTAATGAATATCAGAGTACACATGTGGTTTTGTATTATGGATTTCTCAAGGAATATGCCCAGGAGTGGAATTTCTGGGTCAAATGGTAGTTCTATTTTTATATTTTTAATAAACCCCCATACTGTTCTCCATTGTGGCTGTAACAATTTATACTCCCCTCAACAGTGCAAGAGGGTTCCCTTTTCTCAAAACCCTCACCAGCATTTATTGTTTGTAGGTTTTTTGATAATGATCATTCTGACTGGTGTGAGGTGATACCTCATTGTAGTTTTGACTTGTAATTCTCTAATAATGATGTTGAACATCTTTTAATGTTTTTGTTGGCTATCTGTATGTCTTCTTTGGAGAAATGTCTGTTTAGGTTTCCTGACTATTCTTTGATTGGATTTTTTTTTTTTTATATTGTGCTCCATGAGCTACTTGTATATTCTGGAGTTTAGTTCTTTGACAACAGTCTGTTAACATTAAGCTTTTCTGGAAAATTAAGAACCTTGTGGTGTTCATAACTCCATTACTTTATATAATAATAAAACCTGATTTTAATAACATAGCTGAAGTTACTATATAGGTTTGATTATTGTTTTCAAAAAATTTATTAGTATATGTTGGGACCAAAGGATACAATGACTATATAATGGGCATTTATTTAGTATATACCATACTGCATTACAGACATTATATTTAGTGCTTTATGCATATATTCTTATTGATCTTCACAGCTATTTTTCTATTTTTTTTCACCTGACCCTTTTTTTTTTTACAATTTGTATACAGTTTAATAATATTTTATAATTGTTATCCAGCTGTCAATCACTGCAGCAGGCTAACTTCTTCTTATTCTTTTTTTTTTTTTAATAAATTTATTTATTTTAGTTGGGGGCTAATTACTTTACAATATTGTAGTGGTTTTTGCCATACATTAACATGAATCAGCCATGGGTTTACATGTGTTCCCCATCCTGAACCCCCCTCCAACCTCCCTCCCCATCCCACCCCGTCCCTCTGTGTCATCCCATTGCCCCAGCCCTGAGCATTTGTCTCATGTGTCGAACCTGGAATGGTGATCTTTTTCACATATAATATACATGTTTCAATGCTATTGTCCCAGAACGTCCCACCCTCACCTTCTCCCTCAGAGTCCATAAGACTGTTCTATGCATCTGTGTCTCTTATTCTGTCTCGCATATAGGGTTATCGTTACCACCTTTCAAATTCCATATATATGCATTAGTATACCGTATTGTTGTTTTTCTTTCTGGCTTACTTCACTCTGTATAATGGGCTCCAGTTTCATCCATCTCCATAGAACCGATTCAAATGTAATTTTCTTAATGGCTGAGTAATATTCCATTGTGTATATGTACCACAGCTTCCTTATCCATTCGTCTGCTGATGGACATCTACGTTGCTTCCATGTCCTGGCTATTGTAAACAGTGCTGCAATGAACATTGGGGTACACGTGTCTCTTTCAATTCTGGTTTCCTCGGTGTGTATGCCCAGCAGTGGGATTGTTCGGTCATATGGCAGTTCTATTCCCAGGTTTTTAAGGAATCTCCACACTGTTCTCCATAGTGGCTGTACTAGTTTGCATTCCCACCATGTAAGAGGGTTCCCTTTTCTCCACACCCTCTCCAGCATTTATTGCTTGTAGACTTTTGGATAGCAGCCATTCTGACTGGTGTGAAATGGTACCTCATTGTGGTTTTGATTTGCATTTCTCGGATAATGAGTGATGTTGAACATCTTTTCATGTGTTTGTTAGCCATCTGTATATCTTCTTTGGAGAAATGTCTGTTTAGTTCTTTGGCCCATTTTTTGATTGGGTCGTTTATTTTTCTGGACTTCAGCTGCAGAAGTTGCTTGTATAATTTTGAGATTAATTGTTTGTCTGTTGCTTCGTTTGCTATTATTTTCTCCCATTCTGAAGGCTGTCTTTTCACCTTGCTTATAGTTTCCTTTGTTGTGCAAAAGCTTTTAATTTTAATTAGGTCCCATTTGTTTATTTTTGCTTTTATTTCCAATATTCTGGGAAGTGGGTCATGGAGGATCCTGCTGTGATTTATGCCTGAGAGTTTTTTGCCTATGTTTTCCTCTAGGAATTTTATAGCTTCTGGTCTTACGTTTAGATCTTTAATCCATTTTGAGTTTATTTTTTTGTATGGTGTTAGAAAGTGTTCTAGTTTCATTCTTTTACAAGTGGTTGACCAGTTTTCCCAGAACCACTTGGTAAAGATGGAGTCTTTTCCCCATTGTATATTCTTGCCTCCTTTGTCGAAGATAAAGTGTCCATAGGTGTGTGGGTTTATCTCTGGGCTTTCTGTTTTGTTCCATTGATCTATATTTCCATCTTTGTGCCAGAACCATACTGTCTTGATGACTGTGGCTTTGTAGTAGAGCCTGAAGTCAGGCAGGTTGATTCCTCCAGTTCCATTCTTCTTTCTCAAGATTGCTTTGGCTATTCGAGGTTTCTATTACTTCCATACAAATTGTGAAATTATTTGTTCTAGTTCTGTGAAAAATACCATTGGTAGCTTGATAGGGATTGCATTGAATCTATAGATTGCTTTGGGTAGTATACTCATTTTCACTATATTAATTCTTCAAATCCATGAACACGGTATATTTCTCCGTCTGTTTGTGTCCTCTTTGATTTCTTTCATCAGTGTTTTATAGTTTTCTATATATGTCTTTTGTTTCTTTTGGTAGATATCTTCCTAAGTATTTTATTCTTTTTGTTACAATGGTGAATGGTATTGTTTCCTTAATTTCTCTTTCTGTTTTCTCATTATTGGTGTATAGGAATGCAAGGGATTTCTGTGTGTTAATTTTATATCCTGCAACTTTACTATATTCATTGATTAGCTCTAGTAATTTTCTGGTAGAATCTTTAGGGTTTTCTCTGTAGAGGATCATGTCATCTGCAAACAGTGAGAGTTTTACTTCTTCTTTTCCTATCTGGATTCCTTTTATTTCTTTTTCAGCTCTGATTGCTGTGGCCAAAACTTCCAAAACTATGTTGAATAGTAGTGGTGAAAGTGGGCATTCTTGCCTTGTTCCTGACTTTAGGGGAAATGCTTTCAGTTTTTCACTGTTGAGCATAATGTTTGCTGTGGGTTTTTCATTTATAGCTTTTATTATGTTGAGGTATATTCCTTCTATTCCTGCTTTCTGGAGGGTTTTTATCATAAATGGATGTTGAATTTCGTCAAAGGCTTTTTCTGCATCTATTGAGATAATCATATGGTTTTTATCTTTCAATTTGTTAATGTGGTGTATTACATTGATTGATTTGCAGATGTTAAAGAAACCTTACATTCCTGGGATAAAGCCCACTTGATCATGATGTATGATCTTTTTAATATGAAGTTGAATTCTGTTTGCTAGAATATTATTAAGGAGTTTTGCGTCTATGTTCATCAGTGATATTGGCCTGTAATTTTCTTTTTTTGTGGCATTTTTGTCTGGTTTTGGAATTAGGGTGATGGTGGCCTCATAGAATGAGTTTGGAAGTTTACCATCTTCTGCAATTTTCTGGAAGAGTTTGAGGAGGATAGGTGTTAGCTCTTCTCTAAATTTTTGGTAGAATTCTGCTGTGAAGCCGTCTGGTCCTGGGCTTTTGTTTGCTGGAAGATTTCTGATTACAGTTTCGATTTCCGTGCTTGTGATGGGTCTGTTAAGATCTTCTATTTCTTCCTGGTTCAGTTTTGGAAAGGTATACTTTTCTAAGAATTTGTCCATTTCTTCCAAGCTGTCCATTTTATTGGCATATAGCTGTTGGTAGTAGTCTCTTATGATCCTTTGTATTTCTGTGGAGTCTGTTGTGATCTCTCCATTTTCATTTCTAATTTTGTTGATCTGATTCTTCTCCCTTTGTTTCCTGATGAGTCTGGCTAATGGCTTGTCAATGTTGTTTATCTTCTCGCAAAACCAGCTTTTAGTTTTGTTGATTTTTGCTATGGTTTATTTATTTCTTTTGCATTTATTTCTGCCCTAATTTTTAAGATTTCTTTCCTTCTACTAACCCTGGGATTCTTCATTTCTTCCTTCTCTAGTTGCTTGAAGTGTAGAGTTAGTTTATTTATTTGATTTTTTTCTTGTTTCTTGAGGTACGCCTGTATTGCTATGAACCTTCCCCTTAGTATTGCTTTACAGTGTCCCATAGGTTTTGGGTTGTTGTGTTTTCATTTTCATTCGTTTCTGTGCATATTTTGATTTCTTTTTTGATCTCTTCTGTGATTTGTTGGTTATTCAGAAGCGTGTTGTTTAGCCTCCATATGTTGGAATTTTTAATAGTTTTTTTCCTGTTATTGAGGGGTAATCCTACTGCATTGTGGTCAGAGAAGATGGCTGGGATGATTTCAATTTTTTGGAATTTACCAAGGCTAGATTTATGCCCCAGGATGTGATCTATCCTGGAGAAATTTCCGTGTGCACTTGAGAAAAAGGTGAAATTGATTGTTTTGGGGTGGAAAGTCCTGTAAATATCAGTTAAATCTAATTTGTCTATTGTATCATTTTAAGTTTGTGTTTCCTTGGTAATTTTCTGTTTAGTTGATCTATACATATGTGTGAGTGGAGTATTAAAGTCTTCCACTATTATAGTGTTATTGTTAATTTCCCCTTTCATACTTGTTAGTATTTGCCTTATATTTTGTGGTGCTCCTATGTTGGGTGCATATATATTTATAATTGTTACATCTTCTGCTTGGATTGATCCTTTGATCATTATGTAGTGTCCTTCTTTGTCTCTTTTCATAGTCTTTATTTTAAAGTCTATTTTACCTGAAATGAGTATTATGACTCCTGCTTTCTTTTGGTCTCCGTTTGCATGAAATATGTTTTTCCATCCCTTCACTTTCAGTCTGTATGTGTCCCTAGTTTTGACGTGTGTCTCTTGTAGACTGCATATACAGGGGTCTTGTTTTTGTATCCATTCAGCCAGTCTTTGTCTTTTGGTTGGGGCATTCAACCCATTTACATTTAAGGTAATTATTGATAAGTATGGTCCCGTTGCCGTTTACTTTGTTGTTTTGAGTTCGTGTTTAAACATCCTTTCTGTGTTTCCTGTTTAGAGAAAATCCTTTAGCATTTGTTGGAGAGCTGGTTTGGTGGTGCTGAATTCTCTCAGCTCTTGCTTTTCTGTAAAGCTTTTGAATTCTTCATAGCTGAATGAGATCCTTGCTGGGTACAGTAATCTGGGTTGTAGATTATTCTCTTTCATTACTTTAAGCATGTTCTGTCATTCCCTTCTAGCCTGAAGAGTTTCTATTGAAAGATCAGCTGTTATCCTTGCATTCCTATACTCCAATAATGAGAAAACAGAAAGAGAAATTAAGGAAACAATACCATTCACCATTGCAACAAAAAGAATAAAACACTTAGGAATATATCTACCCAAAGAAACAAAAGTCTTATATACAGAAAACTATAAAACACTGATGAAAGAAATCAAAGAGGACACAAACAGATCGAGAAATATACTGTGTTCATGGATTGAAAGAATTAATATAGTGAAAATGAGTATACTACCCAAAGCAATCTATAGATTCAATGCAATCCCTATCAAGCTACCAATGGTATTTTTCACAGAACTAGAACAAATCATTTCACAATTTGTATGGAAATACAGGTAACCTCAAATACCAAAGCAATCTTGAGGAAGAAGAATGGAACTGGAGGAATCAACCTGCCTGACTTCAGGCTCTACTACAAAGCCACAGTCATCAAGATGTATGGTACTGGCACAAAGATAGAAATATAGATCAATGGAACAAAATAGAAAGCCCAGAGATAAATCCACGCACCTATGGACACCTTATTTTAGACAAAGGAGGCAAGAATACACAATGCAGAAAAGACAATCTCTTTAACAAGTGGTGCTGGGAAAACTGGTCAACCACCTGTAAAAGAATGAAACTAGAACACTTTCTAACACCATACACAAAAATAAACTCAAAATGGATTAAAGATCTAAACATAAGACCAGAAACTATAAAACTCCTAGAGGAAAACATAGGCGAAACACTCTCCAACATAAATCACAGCAGGATCCTCCATGACCCACTTCCCAGAATATTGGAAATAAAAGCAGAAATAAACAAATTGGACCTAATTAAAATTAAAAGCTTTTGCACAACAAAGGAAACTATAAGCAAGGTGAAAAGAGAGCCTTCAGAATGGGAGAAAATAATAGCAAACAAAGCAACAGACAAACAATTAATCTCAAAAATATACAAGCAACTTCTGCAGCTGAATTCCCGAAAAATAAACGACCCAATCAAAAAATGGGCCAAAGAACTAAACAGACATTTCTCCAAAGAAGACATACAGATGGCTACCAAACACATGAAAAGATGCTCAACATCACTCATTATTAGAGAAATGCAAATCAAAACCACAATGAGGTACCATTTCACACCAGTCAGAATGGCTGCTATCCAAAAGTCTACAAGCAATAAATGCTGGAGAGGGTGTGGAGAAAAGGGAACCCTCTTACACTGTTGGTGGGAATGCAAACTAGTACAGCCACTATGGAGAACAGTGTGGAGATTCCTTAAAAACCTGGGAATAGAACTGCCATATGACCCAACAATCCCACTGCTGGGCATGCACACTGAGGAAACCAGAATTGAAAGAGACGCGTGTACCACAATGTTCATCGCATCACTGTTTACAATAGCCAGGACATGGAAGCAACGTAGATGTCCATCAGCAAACGAATGGATAAGGAAGCTGTGGTAATATACACAATGGAATATTACTCAGCCATTAAAAAAAATACATTTGAATCAGTTCTATTGAGATGGATGAAACTGGAGCCCATTATACAGAGCGAAGTAAGCCAGAAAGAAAAACATCAATACAGTATACTAATGCATATATATGGAATTTGAAAGATGGCAACGATAACCCTATATGCGAGACAGAATAAGAGACACAGATGCATAGAACAGTCTTATGGACTCTGAGGGAGAAGGTGAGGGTGGGACGTTCTGGGACAATAGCTTTAAAACATATATATTATCATATGTGAAACAGAACACCATTCCATGTTCGATGCATGAGACAAATGCTCAGGGCTGGGGCAATGGGATGACCCAGAGGGATGGGATGGGGAGGGAGGTGGGTGGGGGGTCCAGGAAGGGGAACACATGTAAACCCATGGCTGATTCATGTCAATGTATGGCAAAAACTACTACAATATTGTAAAGTAATTAGTCCCCAACTAAAATAAATAAATTTATAAAAAAAAAAAAGAATTAGATATTTTAGCCCCTTTTTTGATAGTTCACAATGTATAGGAATATACTAAAGGCTTTTAATAGGCTGTAAAAAGTTTAATACAGTGTTTTACAAACTTACATCATCATGAAAATAGGGAGTTTTATTCATTCAAAAATACATTTGAATCGGTTCTACTGAGATGGATGAAACTGGAGCCCATTATACAGAGTGAAGTAAGCCAGAAAGAAAAACAACAATACAGTATACTAATGCATATATATGGAATTTGAAAGATGGTAACGATAACCCTATATGCGAGACAGAATAAGAGACACAGATGCATGGAACAATTTTATGGACTCTGAGGGAGAAGGTGAGGGTGGGACGTTCTGGGAGAATAGCATTGAAACATGTATATTATCATATGTGAAACAGAACACCATTCCATGTTCGATGCATGTGACAGGGGCTCAGGGCCGGGGCAATGGGATGATCCAGAAGGATGGGATGGGGAGGGAGGTGGGTGGGGGGTCCAGGAAGGGGAACACATGTAAACCCATGGCTGATTCATGTCAGTGTATGGCAAAAACTATTACAATATTGTAAAGTAATTAGCCCCCAACTAAAATAAATAAATTTATTAAAAAAAAAAAAAAGAGTCTTCTCCAAAAATCATTGAGCAACCACCTCGTGTTGCACAGTGTGCTAGGCATTGATAATATGATGGAGACAAAGACAAACATTACATCTGCATCTCTGCATTGCAAGGTTGTTTTTGATCTACTAGATGGGGACGGGGGGATGATAAATGTCCAAAGAACTTGATAAAATTAAGCAGGACAAAGGAATAGAAAGTGTTTAGAGAAAGGTGATATATTTCACATGGAAAAATCAACCAACGCCTCTCTGCAAAAGTGGTATTTTAACAAAGTACTGAGTCATGTGAAGGAGCCAGACATCTGCTATAAGGAGATCTGGAGGTGGGGGATATTCCAAAGAGAAAGAAGACTTAAAATATCGGAACCACTACTGAAAGTTGTTCATTAGAGGAAAACAAATGAGAATGAGAAAATTTGTTCATTTTAGCTCATTTGAAGACATAGTCTATGAGTATTATCCACAACTGAATAATGCTTTAGTCTTCAGATGAGGATAAAAGGCATGAATTCTCAGGTCAGGAATTCTGAGCAAAATAAATAAAAACAAATATCAACTCTGCAAGTATACTGCAATAAATAATACATTGACAGTTTAAAAATGGAAACCAAAATAAAAGCCTAATAGATTGAAGAAAAAAATATAATGGAAATTAAAGACTATTTAGAGTTAACTAACAACACATCTATTCAATATCAAATTTGTGAAATTAACAAAAGTGTTACTTAAAGAAACATTTCCTATGAATGCACTCAATAACTATACCAATCTCAAATAGTTGTTTTGAGAATTAAATAAGTTAGTTATTTCGTTTTCCAGAGTGGTAGTTTCCAAATCTAACCCAAGCCTCAGATAGCCCTTTGTCAGTTCAGTACAGTTCAGTTGCTCATTCGTGTCCGACTCTAAGTGACCCCATGAATCCCAGCACGCCAGCCCTCCCTGTCCACCACCAACTCCCGGAGTTTGCCCAAACTCATGTCCATCGAGTCAGTGATGCCTCCAGCCATCTCATCCTCTGTCTTCCCCTTCTCCTACTGCCCCAAATCCTTCCCAGGATTAGGGTCTTTTCCAACGAGGCAACTCTTCGCATGAGGTGGCCAAAGTATTGGAGTTTCAGCTTCAACATCAGTCCTTCCAATGAACACCCAGGACTGATCTCCTTTAGGATGAACTGGCTGGATTTCCTTGCAGTCCAAGGGACTCTCAAGCGTCTTCTCCAACACCACAGTTCAGAAACATCAATTCATTGGTGCTCAGCTATCTTTATAGTCCAGCTCTCATATCCATACATGACCACTGGAAAAACCATAGCCTTGACTAGTTGGACATTTGTTGGCAAAGTAATGTCTCTGCTTTTTAATATGCTATCTAGGTTGGACATAACTTTCCTTCCAAGAAGGAAGTGTAATTTAATTTCATGGCTGCAATCACCACCTGCAGTGATTTTGGAGCCCAGAAAAATAAAGTCTGACTCTATTTCCACTGTTCCCTCATCTATTTCCCATGAAGTGATGAGACTGGATGCCATGATCTTAGTTTTCTGAATGTTGAGCTTTAAGCCAACTTTTTCACTTTCATCAAGAGGCTTTTTAGTTCCTCTTCAATTTCTGCATAAGGGTGGTGTCATCTGCATATATGAGGTTATTGATATTTCTCCCAGCAATCTTGATTCCAGCTTGTGATTCCTCCAGCCCAGTGTTTCTCATGATGTACTCTGCATATAAGTTAAGTAAGCAGGGTGATAAGATACAGCCTTGATGTACTCCTTTTCCTATTTGGAACCAGTCTTTTGTTCCATGTCCAGTTCTAACTGTTGCTTTCTGACCTGCATACAGGTTTCTCAAGAGACAGGTCAGATGGTCTGGTATTCCCATCTCTTTAAGAATTTTCCACAGTTTGTTGTGCTCCACATAGGCAAAGGTTTGGCATAGTCAATAAAGCAGAAATAGATGTTTTTCTGGAAGTCTCTTGCTTTTTTGATGATCCAGCAGATGTTGACAATTTGATCACTGGTTCCTCTGCCTTTTCTAAAACAAGATTGAACATCTGGAAGTTCACAGTTCATGTATTGCTGAAGCCTGGCTTGGAGAATTTTGAGCATTATTTTACTAGTGTGTGAGATGAGAGCAATTGTGTGGTAGTTTGAGCAGTCTTTGTCATTGCCTTTCTTTAGGATTGGAATGAAAACTGACTTTATCCAGTCTTGTGGCCACTGCTGAGGTTTCCAAAGATGCTGGCATAGTGAGTGCAACACTTTCACAGCATCATCTTTCAGGATTCAAAGTAGCTCAAATGGAATTCCATCACCTCCACTAGCTTTGTTTGTAGTGATGCTTGCTAAGGCCCACTTGACTTCACATTCCAGGATGTCTGGCTCTAAGGTAGTGATCACACCATCGTGATTATCCGGGTCATGAAGATCTTTTTTGTACAGTTCTTCTGTGTATTCTTGCCATCTCTTCTTAATATCTTCTGCTTCTGTTAGGTCCCTACCATTTCTGCCCTTTATTGAGCCCATCCTTGCATGGAATGTTCCCTTGGTATCTCTAATTTTCTTGAAGAGATCTCTAGTCTTTCCCATTCTGTTGTTTTCCTCGATTTCTTTGCATTGATCGCTGAGGAAGGCTTTCTTATCTCTCCTTGCTATTCTTTGGAAATCTGCATTCAGATGGGAATATCTTTCTTTTTCTCCTATGCTTTTCGCTTCTCTACTTTTCACAGCTATTTGTATGGCCTCCTCATACAGTCATTTTGCTTTTTTTGCATTTCCTTTCCATGGGATGGTCTTGATCCCTGTCTCTTGTGCAATGTCACAAACATCCGTTCATAGTTCATCAGGCACTCTGTCTATCAGATCTAGTCCCTTAAGTCTATTTCTCACTTCCACTGTATAATCATAAGGGATTTGACTTAGGTCATACCTGAATGGTCTAATGGTTTTCCCTACTTTCTTCAATTTCAGTCTGAATTTGGCAATAAAGAGTTCATGATCTGAGCTGCAGCCTGCTCCTGGTCTTGTTTTTGCTGACTGTATAGAGCTTTTCCATTTTTGGCCACAAAGATTATAATCAATCTGATTTCGTTGTTCAGCATCTGGTGATGTCCATGTGTAGAGTCTTCTCTTGTGTTGTTGGAAGAGGGTGTTTGCTATGACCAGTGTGTTCTCTTGGCAAAACTCTATTAGCTTTTGCCCTGCTTCATTCTGTACTCCAAGGCCAAATTTGCCTGTTACACCAGGTGTTTCTTGACTTCCTACTTTTGGATTCCTGTCCCCTATAATGAAAAGGATATCTTTTGGGGGCGTTAGTTTTAAAAGGTCTTGTAGATCTTCATAGAACTGTTCGACTTCAGCTTCTTCAGCGTTACTGGCTGGGACATAGGCTTGGATTACTGTGATATTGAACGGTTTGCTTTGGAAATGAACAGAAATCATTCTGTCGTTTTTGAGATTACATCCAAGTACTGCCTTTCGGACTCTTTTGCTGACCATGATGGCTACTCCATTTCTTCTAAGGGATTCCTGCCCACAGTGGTAGATATAATAGTCATCTGAGTTAAATTTGCCCATTCCAGTCCATCTTAGTTCGCTGATTCCTAGAATGTCGATGTTCACTTTTGCCATCTCCTGTTTGACCACTTCCAATTTGTCTTGATTCATGGACCTAACATTCCAGGTTCCTATGCAATATTGCTCTTTACAGCATAGGACCTATCTTCTATCACCAGTCACATCCACACCTGGGTATTGTTTTTGCTTTGGCTCCATCCCTTCATTCTTTTTGGAGTTATTTCTCCACTGATCTCCAGTAGCATATCGGGCACCTACTGACCTGGGGAGTTCCTCTTTCAGTATCCTATCATTTTGCCTTTTCATACTGTTCATGGGGTTCTCAAGTCAAGAATACTGAAGTGATTTGTCATTCCCTTCTCAGTGGACCACATTCTGTCAGACCTCTCCACCATGATCTGTCCGTCTTGGGTGGCCCCACACCGCATGGCTTGGTTTCATTGAGTTAGACAGGGTTGCAGTCCATGTGATCAGAATGGTTAGTTTTCTGTGAATATGTCTTCAGTGTGTCTGTCCTCTGATGCCCTCTTGCAACACCTACTGTCTTACTTGGGTTTCTGTTACCTTGGATGTGGGATATCTCTTCACGGCTGCTCCAGCAAAGTGCAGCTGCTACTCCTTACGTTGGATGAGGTGTATCTCCTCACGGCCGCCCCTCCTGGCCTTAAACGTGGAGTAGCTCCTCTCGGCCCTCCTGCACCTGCCCAGCCACTGCTCCTTGGATGTGGGGTTGCTCCTCTAGGCCGCCACCCCTAACCTTGGGCGTGGGGTGGCTCCTCTAGGCCGTGCTTCTGTGCCGTCCATCACAGCCACTGGGCTTCATGCACAGAACCTAGTTGGTTTATTTTCTCTACACTTAAATTAGTCTTTTACACTTCTGCATCCCATTATTTACATCTCCATGAAAGTATACATTAGGGAGTCATGTACATTCATATAATATTCTATTCCATGTGACTCAGTTTATTTCCTCAAATATAATATGAGATCCTTCAAGCCAAAGATGATCCTGTTAATTTTGGATCCCTAACACTGCCTGGCACTCTGTAGATATAAACAAATTGCATGTATGCGTGTGTGTGTGTGCATGCATGTGATTAGTGCCTTCTCTAAGAGCAGTGGTCTAGTCCAAGCTCTTTTATTAGCTAGCTATGTATTGCACGGAAAGACAATTTATTTCTAAAGGCTTAGTTTTCAGATATTAAAGAGAATAAATTTTTGATTTATAAAATCTCGATGTTTACTTTTACAAATATAAATTAGTCTTCTAAGTTTTGAAAAATTTAGAGCTGCTGTATGAAACATCAGTGTAGATAAAGTAAGAAACTCCTAAAGTCTGATTCTCCTTAAAAGCACATGTAAAACTACCAAACCCATCAGAATTCTGGAAAGTGACCAAAATCTTGGAGCAACTTAAGGAGCATTCATTCAAGAATAAATGATTGCACAGCACTAGGAGCTTTCTTAAAAGACAAAAAAAAAAAAAAACAAACTTGTGCTAGTTCCATCCCCTGCACCACAGCTCAGTGGTTGCCCTAAATTTAAGAACCCATTTTGCTGGATCCAGAACCTGGAGAGAGCAGAAAGAACTGTACTTACTGGGATTTATCCTTGATTATTATGTCTAGTGGTTTCCTAGGAGACCTGCCCTAGCTTTTCCTATTTGCTGACTCAGAACTTAACCATCCCTAAAGGGGCTAGCTAGAAAGTGTTTGCCAAAAGATTTTACAAGAAAATAGCTTAATCTTTGTTGCCTGAAACAATTAATACTAGTTCTGGCAAACAACAGACTAAGCAAATAGCTTACATATAAAGATTGAATGCTATCCTAACAAAATCAAGAACAAGACAAGGATATCGACACTCCAGATTTCCACTCAACATTCTACTGGAGGCTCTCAGTTCAGTTCAGTTCAGTTCAGTCTCTCAGTCGTGTCCGACTCTTTGAGACCCCATGAGTCACAGCATGCCAGGCCTCCCTATCCATCTCCAACTCCCGGAGTCTACCCAAACCCATGTCCATCGAGTTGGTGATGCCATCCAACCATCTCATCCTCTGTTTTCCTCTTCTCCTCCTGCCCCCAATCCTTCCCAGCATTAGGGTCTTTTTCAATGAGTCAACTCTTTGCATGAGGTGGCCAAAGTATTGGAGTTTCAGCTTCAACATCAGTCCTTCCAATGAACACCCAGGACTGATCTCCTTTAGGATGGACTGGTTGGATCTTCTTGCAGTCCAAGGGACTCTCAAGAGTCTTCTCCAACACCACAGTTCAAAAGCATCCATTCTTCAGTGCTCAGATTTCTTCACCGTGCAACTCTCACATCCATACATGACTACTGGGAAAACCATGGCCTTGACTAGACGGACCTTTGTTGGCAAAGTAATGTCTCTGCTTTTTCATATGCTATCTAGTTTGGTCATAACTTTCCTTCCAAGGAGTAAGCGTCTTTTAATTTTATGGCTGCAATCATCATCTGCAGTGATTTTGGAGTCCAAAAAAATAAAGTCTGACACTGTTTTCACTGTTTCCCCATCTATTTCTCATGAAATCATGGGACCAGATGTCATGATCTTAGTTTTCTGAATGTTGAGTTTTTTTTTTTTTAATTTTTTTTTGAATGTTGAGTTTTAAGCCAACTTTTTCACCCTCCTCTTTCACTTTCATCAAGAGGCTCTTTAGTTCTTCTTTGCTTTCTGCCATTAGTGTGGTGTCATCTGCATATCTGAGGTTATTGATATTTCTCCCGGCAATCTTGATTACAGCTTGTGTTTCTCTACCCAGGGTTAAGTGTCCAGATTTGAAAGAAAGAAGTAAAATTAACTTTATTTGTAGATGACATTATCTTATACATAGAAAATTCTAAGGAATTGACCAAAAAACTATCCAAATTAGTGAGTTCATCAAAGCTGCAAGGTACAACATCAATATAAAAAATCAGTTGTATTCTATGTACCAACAATGAGCAATCTGACAATAAAATTAGCAAAAAAATTTGCATTTTCAATAACATTAGGAAATACAAGACTTGTACATAAAAAACTACAAAACATTGAAAGAAATTTTAAAAGGTCTGAATAAATCAAAATGCATTCCATGTTCATCAATAAGAAAATTTAATATTATTAATATGTTACTATTCCCTAAAATGATAAAGATAATCAATTCAATCCTTATCAAAATGTCATCCTTTTTTTTTTGCATAAGGGATAAACTGATTCTAAAATTCCTATGGAAATAGACCTCAAACGGAGCCAAAAATCATGAAAAGGTAAAGCAAGTTTGGAGAACTTACACCTCCTCATCATAAAAATTATCATAAAGAATAATAAAAACAATGTGGTAGTAGCATAGTGAGTTAGAAAAATAGGTGTATTCAATGAAATAGAAATGAGAGTCTGGAATAAACCCATAAATCTATAGTCAATTTAATTTCAAGAATATTCCAAGACCATTCAGTGGGAAGAATAGTGTTTCCAACAAATGGTCCGAGGACAATTGAATATTCACGTATAATAAATAAGTATGGAACACAACATCAAAACATGTGTAAAAATTAACTCAAATGGATCAAACACCAAAATGTAATATATAAATCTATAAAACTCTTGGAAGGAAATATAAGTTTAAATCTTCATTACTTTGGTTAAGCACAGTTCTTAAATACAATATCAAAAGCATAAGCACGAAAAGAAAAAAAGGATGGACTTCACCAAATGGACGGACTTCACCAAAATTACAGGAGAAGAAAATGTCAACCCATTCCAATACTCTTGCCTGGAAAATCCCATGGACAGAGGAGCCTGGTAGGCTACAGTCCATGGGTCATGAAGAATCGAACACAATTGAGCGACTTCACATTCACTTTTCACTTTCACTTTTCACTTTCATGCATTAGAGAAGGAAATGGCAATCCACTCCAGTATTCTTGCCTGGAGAATCCCAGGGAGACAGGAGCCTGGTGGGCTGCCGTCTTTGGGGTCTCAACAAGAAAGTGAAAAAAAAAAACTGTTTTCTCCATAGAACTGAAGAAAATACATTATATATCTGATATGAGTTTAATATCTAAGATATACAAAGAATTCCACAGCTCAAAAGTAGGAAAAAAAAATACACCATTTAAAAAATACATAGGCAAAGAATTTGAACCTATGTTTCTCAAAGGAAACACAGAGTCAACAAAGGATATGTGAAAGTGACATATGAAAAGATGATAACATCATTAATAATTTATGAAATGCAAATCAAAATAAAATTGAGATACCACTTCACACATAATAGGATGGCCAACAGGAAAAAAAAAAAAAAGGAGAACAAATGTCGGAAATAATGTGGAGAACTTTCACATATTGCTGACGGAACCATGAAATTATGCATCTACTATGGAAAAATTTGTCAGTTCTTTAAAGTATTAAAAACGGCTATATCATGCTACCCAGCATTTCCATTGGTCAATATTAAAATCAGATTGGTTATCTTCTTTGCAGCTGAAGATGGAGAAGCTCTATACAGTCAATAAAAACAAGACCAGGAGGTGACTGTGGCTCAGATCCTGAGTTCCTTATTGAAAAACTCAAACTTAAATTGAAAAAAGTAGGGAAAATCACCAGGCCATTCAGGTATGACCTAAATCAAATCCTTTATGATTATGCAGTAGAAGTGACAAACAGATTCAAACGATTAGATCTGGTAGACAGTGTCTGAAGAACTGTGGACTGAGGTTCATAACACTGTAAAGGAGGCAGTGACCAAAACCATCCCCAGGAAAAAGAAATGCAAAAAGGCAAAATGGTTGTTGGAGGAGGCCTTACCAAAGCTGAGAAAATAATAGAAACAAAAGCCAAAGGATAAGGGGAAAGATACACACACATCTGAATGCAGAGTTCCAAAGAATACAAAGAAAGACAAGAAAGCATTTTTAAGTGAACAATGCAAAGAAATAGAGGAAAACAATATAATGGGAAAGACTTGAGATCTCTTCAAGAAAATTAAAGATATCAAGGGAACATTTCATGCATAGATGGCCACAATAAAGGACAGAAATGGCAAGGACATCAAGAAGTAGAAGATATAAAGAAGGGGTGGCAAGAATACACAAGAGAACTGTACAAAAAAGGCCCTAATGACCTGGATAATCATGATGGTGTCGTCCCTCACCTACAGCCAGACATCCTGGAGTGTAAAGTCAAGTGGGCCTTAGGGAGCATTGCTACAAATAAAACTAATGGAGGTGATGGAATTCCAGCTAAACTATTTAAAAGCCTAAAAGATAATGCTGCTAAAGTGCTGTACCCAATATGTTAGCAAATTTTGAAATCTCAGCAGTGGCCACAGGACTGAAAAAAGTCATTTGTCACTCCAATCCTAAAGAAGGGCAATGCCAAAGAATGTTCAAACTACTGCACTCATTTTACATGCTATCAAGGTAATGCTCAAAATCCTTCAAGCTTGGCTTCAACAGTACATGAACCAAGAACTTCCATATAAGCTGGATTTAGAAAAGGCAGAGGAATCAGATATCACATTGTCAACATCCATCGGATCACAAAAACAGCAAGGAAATTACAGGGGAAAAAAATCTACATCTCCTTAATTGACTATGCTAAAGCCTTTGACTGTATGGGTAACAACAAACCTGGTAAATTCTTAACCTGCCTACTGAGAATCCTGTACGCAGGCCAAGAAACAACAGAGCCAGACATGGAATAAAGGACAGGTTCCTAATTGGGAAAGGAGTATGTCAGTTGACACCCTGCTTATTTAACTTATTTGCAGAGTAAATTATACAAAATTCTAAGCTGGATGAAGGCCAAGCTGGAATCCAGATTTCCAAGAGAAATATCAGTAACCTCAGATCTGCAGATGACACCACTCTAGTGACACAGAGCAAAGAAATTGAAGAGCCTCTTGATGAAGGTCAAAGAGAGTGAAAAAGCTCTCTTAAAACTCAGCATTCAAAAAGCTAAGATCATAACATCTGGTCCCATCACTTCATGGCAAACAGATGAAGAAAAAATGGAAACAGTGAGAGACTTTACTTTCTTGGGCCCCCAAATCACTGCAGATACTGACTACAGCCATGAAATTAAAAGGCACATGCTCCTTGGAAGAAAAGCTATGATTTATCTAGACAGCATGTTAAAAAACAGAGACATCACTTTTCCAATGAAGGTCTGTATAGTCAAAGTTAACGTTTTTCCAGTACTCATGTGTGATGTGAGAGTTGGCCCATATAGAAGACTGAGCACTGAAGAGTTGAAGCTTTTGAACTGTGGTGTTGGAGAAGACTCTTGAGAGTTCCTTGGACAGCAAGGAGATCAAATCAATCAATTTTAGAGGAAATCAATCCTGAATATTCATTGGAAGGACTGTTGCTGAAGCTTAAGCTCCAGTACTTTGGCCACCTGATCTGAAGAACTGACTGACTGGAAAAAACCATCATGCTGGAAAAGATTGAGGGCAGGAGGAGAAGGGGGTGATAGAGGATGTGATTGTTAGATGGCATCATTGTCTCAATGGATATGAGTTTGGGCAAACTGACTCCATGTTGGTTTTGTTTCTTTTACTTTAACCTTCTCTTCTCATTGCTTTTGTTTACTAATAGGATACTGACCATATATAACGGCCTGCCTCAGGAAACACTGACCCTCTATCTAAACCAAAATGCCTTTGTTCAGGACACTGTCCACCTGTGGATGGCTACAGGAAGGAAGAAATTAATACATCATCTCCCCAGAACTAGCCATTACAGGATATATGTGCAAGATTAATTAGTTTTTCAAATGTACTTCCTCATCTACCCTTCACTCTCTGTTCTATAAAAGAACCTGGCATCCAGACTCCATAAGATGGTTATTTACAGGTATTAGTCTGCCATCTTATCAGTTACCCAACATCCTGAATAAATCCATATTCCTTGCCTCAACACCTTGCTTCTTGGATTTATTGGTCTGTCATGTGTTGTTATACCAGAATCTTATGGTAATAAAGATAAAGTAATTATGGTATCAGTTCAAGTCAGTCTCTCAGGCGTGTCCAACTGTTTGCCACTCAATGGACTGCAGCATGTCAGGCTACCCTGTCCATCACCAACTCCCAGAGTTTGCTCAAATGTATGTCCACCGAGTCACTGATGCCATCTAACCATCTTATCCTCTGTCGTACTCTTCTTCTCCTTCTGCCTTCAATTTTTACCAGCATCAGGGTCTTCTCCAATGAGTCAGTTCTCACATAAGGTGACCAAAGTATTGGAGCTTCAACTTCAGCATCAGTCCTTCCAATAAATATTCAGGACTGATTTCCTTTAGGATTGACTGGCTTGATCTTGCAGTCCAAGGGACTCTCACGAGTCTTCTCCAATACCACAGTTCAAAAACATAAATTCTTCAGTTCTCAGCTTTCCTTATGGTCCAACTCTCACATCCATACATGACTACTGGGAAAACCATAGCTTTGATTAGATGGACCTTTGTCGGCAAATTTATGTCTCTGCTTTTTAATATACTGTCTAGGTTGGTCATAGCATAATAGTATAATGATATTGTTTTCTGTTTCATCTTTATGGTTTCCATGCAACTTAAAATTCAAATTTGTGTCAGTGGTAACTTTCTCACTGTCCTAATAAGCTGGTGACAGGATATATGAAATCTATTCAAATACATCACAATCAAGAGGAATTCTGTTCTATAATGAAACAAATTTTATTCTAAATGTATGTTTTCATATGGTGATTTTTTGCATCTAAATTGTACTATTGCTTCCTTTGATCTTAAGCATAGGTGAAGCAGCATAGAAAAGAGAAACAATATTTTTTTTAAAATAAATACTGCTTCTTTTTAATATCGTTTCTTTAATGAAAAGAAAAACTCCAAATTCTTAATTAGATGACAGTCTTGAAAACATTTGCACTAGGCTATACAAAGCTTATGTTAACAGGAAACAATCCAAACACACAAAAAAAGCCATGTGTATACAAAAATGGTTAACCTCTTTTCTTTTTTTTTTAACCTCTTTTCTTTTATTGAAGAAGTTTTAACACCTTCTTTTTTTTTTTCTTTTTACAAATTTATTTATTTTAGTTGGGGGCTAATTACTTTACAATATTGTAATAGTTTTTGCCATACATTGACATGAATCAGCCATGGGTTTACATGTGTTCCCCTTCCTGGACCCCCCACCCACCTCCCTCCCCATCCCATCCTTCTGGATCATCCCATTGCCCCGGCCCTGAACCCTTGTCACATGCATCGAACATGGAATGAGTATACTACCCAAAGCAATCTATAGATTCAATGCAATCCCTATCAAGCTACCAATGGTATTTTTCACAGAACTAGAACAAATCATCTCACAATTTGTATGGAAATATAAGAAACCTCGAATAGCCAAAGCAATCTTGAGGAAGAAGAATGGAACTGGAGGAATCAACCTGCCTGACTTCAGGCTCTACTACAAAGCCACAGTCATCAAGACAGTATGGTACTGGCACAAAGATAGAAATATAGATCAATGGAACAAAATAGAAAGCCCAGAGATAAACCCACGCACATATGGACACCTTATCTTCGACAAAGGAGGCAAGAATATACAATGGAGAAAAGACAATCTCTTTAACAAGTGGTGCTGGGAAAACTGGTCAACCACTTGTAAAAGAATGAAACTAGAACACTTCCTAACACCGTACACAAAAATAAACTCAAAATGGATTAAAGATCTAAACGTAAGACCAGAAACAATAAAACTCCTAGAGGATAACACCTTCTTTTATTGCATCCAGAATTTAACCTTATATCAAGTGTATCTTCTAAACTATATAACTCCTCTTTGTTAAGAATGCAGTGAGATGGGAAGGAATTAAAGGAAGTAAGAGCAGTCTTTGAATACCAGCTAGAGCTTGAAGAGTTACCACTAACAAGAGGAATTAAAATAAAGTAGAAAAAAAAAATGTTGTTTCCAGTGGGGGCAATAGTCAAGTTACTTGTTATTTTTCACTGAGATGCTTAAGAAATTGAGTTTAGTATATTAGTCTTTCAGTTCAGTTCAGTTGGTCAGTCATGTCCGACTATTTGCTACCCCATGGACTGCAGCATGCCAGGCTTCCCTGTCCATCACCAACTCCAGAAGCTTGCTCAAACTGATGCCCATCAAGTCGGTGATGCCATCCAACCATCTCATCCTCTGTCGTCCCCTTCTCCTCTGGCCTTCCATCTTTCCCAGCATCAGGGTCTTTTCCAATGAGTCAGTTCTTCACATCAGGTGGTGAAATATTGGAGTTTCACCTTCAGCGTCAGTCCTTCCAAGGAATATTCAGGACTGATTTCCTTTAGGATTGACTGGTTGGATTTCCTTGCAGTCCAAGAGACTCTCAAGAGTCGCCTCCAACACCACAGTCTTTAAAAGGGATTAGTCTTTAAAAGGGATCTAATGGCAATTCTGTTTAGTACTGACTGATTATCTTCCTGCTGGATCTGTCAGTTTTTGATAGAGGGGTGCCAAAATCTTCAGCATTAAGAGTGTATTCATCTATTTCTCATTTGATCAGTTTCTGCCTCACATATTTTGACAATCTGTTTTTACACACATAAATGTTAAGAATTCTTAGGCCTTCTTGGAGAATTGATCCCCTTATCATTATACAATATTCCACTTTATCTGATATTTTTCCTCGCTCTGAAGTCTGCTCTGTAGGATATTAATTTAGCCACCCCAGCTTTCTTTTGATTAGTGTTAGCATAGTATATCATTCTTAATTTCTTTGCTTTTAATCTATTAAATATAAGTGGATTTCTTACAGACAGCATGTACCTGGGCTTTGTTAATTGATTGACTCTGATAATGTCAGTTTTATTTGATTTCTATAAATCATTGACATTTACAGTGATTATCAATATAGTTGGACTAATGTCTACCATACTCTTGTTACTATTTCTATTTGTTGCACTTGTCCTTTGCTTTTTGTCTTCCATTCTTTTCTGCCTTTCATGGCTTTAATTGAGCATTTTATATGATTCCATTTTTCCTCTACTTTTAGTGTCAGTTATACTTCTTTTTTTTCCCTCTTTCACTGATGCCCTTGAACTTGAAATATACACTTATGTCTAACCTATGTCCACTTTTATATAGCTTTGTGCAACTACACAGGCAGCACAAGTAGCTTTATACAAGATATTCTCAATTCCTCCCTCTCATCCCTTATGACATCAATGTAATTTAATTCATTTGTTCAAAAACTATAATTATTGAATACACTATTACTATTATTTTGTCTGTTAGATAAGTTTTGTCTAACAAAAGTTTTGCCTAGCATATTTTGTCTGTTAGATTAATTAAGAATAAGAGAAATAAAAGATTTTATCTTTATTTATCCCTCTCTAATGATTTTCCTTTATTTATGTAGATATGAATATCTGACCTATATAATTTTCTTTTCCTCTAAATAACTTCTTTGAACATTTTTTACAATACTACTCTATAGGTGACAAATTTACTCTATTTTTGTTTGAGAAAAATACTTATTTCCCCTTCAGTTTTTCTTTATTTATTTATTTTAATTGAAGGATAATTGCTTTACAGAATTTTGTTGCTTTTTGTCAAACTTCATCATGAGTCAGCCATAGCTCTACACATGCATATATACATATATCTCCCTTTTGAACTTTCCTCCCATCTCCCTCCCCATCCCATCCCTCTAGGTTGATACAGAGCCCCTGTTTGAGGTTCCTGAGCCATACAGAAAATTCCCATTGGCTATCTATATTACATATGGTAATGTAAGTTTCCATGCTACTCTTTCCATACATCTCATCCTCTCCTCCCCTATCCCCATGTCCATAAGTCTATTCTCTATGACTGTTTCTCCACTGCTGCCCTGTAAATAAATTCTTCAGTACCATTTTTCTAGATTCTGTATATATATGGAATCTCCTTCAATTTTGAAGAATAATTTTGCAAAGTACTGAATCTTAGGTTGGTGATTCTTTTAACACTTTAAATGGGGAGGGAGGTGGGAGGGGGGTTCTGGAAGGGGAACACATGTACACCCATGGTGGATTCATGTCAATGTATGGCAAAACAAACACAATATTATAAAGTTAAAAACTGGTCATAGCAAACACCCTCTTCCAACGACACAAGAGAAGACTCTACACATGGACATCACCAGATGGCCAACAATGAAATCAGATTGATTATATTCTTTATTGTAGATCACAATAAGCTGTGGAAAATTCTTAAAGAGATGGGAATACCAGACCACCTGGCCTGCCTCTTGAGAAATCGTTATGCAGGTCAAGAAGCAACAGTTAGAACTGGACATAGAACAACAGACTGGTTCCAAATTGGAAAAGGAGAACTTCAAGGCTGTATATTGTCACCCTGCTTATTTAACTTCTATGCAGAGAACATCATGAGAAATGCAGGGCTGGATGAAGCACAAGCTGAAATCAAGTTTGTTGGGAGAAATATCAATAACCTCAGATATGCAGATGACACCATCCTTATGGCAGCAAGTGAAGAACTAAAGTGCCTCTTGATGAAAGTGAAAGAAGAGAGTGAAACATCTGGTTTAAAGCTGAACATTCAGAAAACTAAGAACATGGTATCCGGTCCCATAACTTCATGACAAATAGATGGGGAAACAGTGGAAACAGTGGCTGACTTTATTTTTTGGGGACGGCAAAATCACTGCAGATGGTGACTGCAGCCATGAAATTAAAAAAAAAAAAAAAAAAAACTTACTCCTTGGAAGGAAAGTTTTGACCAACCTAGACAGCTTATTAAAAAGCAGACACATTACTTTGCCAGAAAGGTCCATCTAGTCAAGGCTATGGTTTTTCCAGTAGTCATGTATGGACCTGAGTTTGGGTGAACTCTGGGAATTGATGGCGGATAGGGAGACCTGTCATGCTGCAGTTCATGGAGTCACAATGAGTCGGACACCCCTGAGCGACTGAACTGAATTCTTCCCCTGACCCAATTTGCTTACTCAGCTTCATCCACAGTGACCACCTGCTGATTTTCAAACATAGAAAACATATTTCTGTCTCAGGATCTATGCAAACTTTATACCTCTGCCTGGAGTGCTCTTCCTTTACATATCTATATGGCTTGTGCACTTGCCTTACATTCTTTGGTCAAATTCCAGTTTCTTATATGTAATCCCTGACAATGAGTTTATTCAAAATGACGACTCCCTCTCTCCAGTACCTTAATACCCTTATGCTGCTCAAGTTTTCTTCATAGTCCTTATTACTCCGTGACATTATCTATTTATTTATTTTATTATCTATTTACTATTATATATCTTTCTTCACTAGAATATAACATCAATAAAGGGGGATTTTTATGTGCTTATTTACTGCCATATCCTCAGTATCTAAAGCAGTACCTGGCACACATTGGGTCCTAAATAAATATTTGTTGAATAAATGCATGAATGAAGGAAAGTCTCTGTCTCATTTAACTGTAAACTGAAGTGGTACCTGAGAAATGCTTTAAACATTCTCACAATATCAGTGAATGATTTACTTTAAAATATATTGACAATCCTTTTGTAGTTTACTATTTTCTTGTAGAGAAATCAGAGGAGAGTGAAAAAGTTGGCTAAAAGCTCAACGTTCAGAAAACTAAGATCTGTTCCCATCACTTCATGGGAAATAGATGGGGAAACAGTGGAAACAGTGTCAGACTGGTTTTCTGGGGCTCCAAAATCACTGTTGATGGTGATTGCAGCCATGAAATTAAAAGACACTTACTCCTTGGAATGAAGGTTATGACCAACCTAGATGGTGTATTTAAAAGCAGAGACATTACTTTGCCAACAAAGGTCCGTCTAGTCAAGGCTATGGTTTTTCCAGTGGTCATGTATGGATGTGAGAGTTGGATGGTGAAGAAAGCTGAGCGCCAAAGAATTGACACTTTTGAACTGTGGTGTTGGAGAAGACTTGTGAGAGTCCCTTGGACTGCAAGGAGATCCAACCAGTCCATCCTAAAGGAGATCAGTCCTGGGTGTTGATTGGAAAGACTGATGTTGAAGCTGAAACTCCAATACTTTGGCCACCTCATGCAAAGAGTTGACTCATTGGAAAAGACCCTAATGCTGGGAAGGATTGGGGGCAAGAGGAGAAGGGGACGGCAGAGATGGTTGGATGGCATCACCGACTTGATGGCCATGGGTTTGGGTAAACTCCGGGAGTTGGTGATGGACAGGGAGGCCTGGCGTGCTACGATTCATGGGGTCGCAAAGAGTCGGACACGACTGAGCGACTGAACTGAACTGTAGAATTGACTTTATACAATAAATAAATATTGGATACTATAGTTATTTTCTCTCTCTACTCACCATCTACAACCTTTGTTCCATCACATGTTTTTTGTTTGTTTGTTTGTTTCCCTCTGAGTAGTTTATACTTGAAAATCAAGATGTGACAGAATAATGTTTCATTTCATAGCATTTTTGCTACAGTAGTATAACAACATTTACTATGATAGACATTCTTTTTATCGTATCAAAAAGTAAACTAACACTAACGAAGAGATTATTTAACACTTTTGAAACAAAAACTTATTTTAGATATCTCCTGCTCGTAAAATCAACCTTTAAAGTAATTGTGTTGCTATAAAATATTAAATATGAGAGAAATATCAATTTGATGTGAAAATTACCTTGATATTTGCATTGATAATATATCAGTTGTCAATTAATAGCTAGAGGAGTTTAACTTCTCATAATAAAGTCATCTTATTTTCTATATCATAAAAATGACTGTCAGTTTTTATAACTTAACTAAAAATATCACCACAGTGTTTTATTTTAGTCATGTCTACTTGAGGTTGGATTATTTTGCTATGAACAATGAAAGAGATTAGCAATTTCCAAGTTTGAAAGTTAGACAGATTTTGCAAGTCTAAAAACCAAAACTGAAAAAAAATAAATCTCCCAAACTCAGTTAACCAGGTCCACGTCCGATTCAAAAGATGAAATGATTAATAGTTGCACTGTATCTGCTTAATAAAAGTAAGAATAAAAGTGTTCCATTTTTTCCTTTTTAGAAGAATCTTTTAAAAAGTTGAATATCATCTAGTAGATTAAATATATAATTTTGCTGGTGTCAAATTTTTGTTTTGGTACTTTGTCTCTAATGAATAAACTTTACTTACCAAGGGTAATTATTCTTCGGTGCATTTCTACTGGCTGTTTGCATTAATGCACCTTATATTGTTTTCTACTGAATGCTTATTCATTTTCTACATTAAAGTAAAAGTGATGATTATGTGCATGTTCAAAAGCTCAAAATACTAATGAGTAAATCAGATAGTCATATTAATGCTATCCATACAGATAACCTCTGTAGCAAGGCAGCATAATTGCATTCCAAGACTGAGCTTGAATTTGAAACATTATTAAAATGCATATTTGAATTAGTCTTTTGTTCTTTTTTTTTCTGTTGCTTAAACATGCCAATGTGATTTAATAACCCACTCAACTTAAAGTTCTAATTTAACCAGAAATTATCTTTGTAAATTTGTTTCACAAGTATACTCCTGTACCACTCATAAACTATTTTAATATAGCTGTTAAGAAATTGTAGCTTACTCTGAAATCTTCATTTCAAGAATTATCTGCTTGTATGACTTGAACTACCATGGAATGGCATGGCATTAATGGTATTTTAATCTCAAGCATTTAGAGTATCATAAGTGATTTTGTTAAAAAGTATTTGTGTTCACTAGAATTATTTGAAAAATGAAAACAGGAATGTAAGCACATATTAATTCTGATGTTTTACTTAAGTATCTGTTAGCAAGCTCCAAGAAATAAATTGCTTACTCCACAAACACTCGAAAACTTTCCACTCTAGAGACTAATAGGTTATTAATTGCACTTTTTTGAGAGAGATATTTCATAGATTATAAAGAAAAAGATTTTTGTTTATAAAGAATGCAGCTGACTAGCTCCAAAGTGATTTACTTAATTGACCCAAAAGAAGCTTGATTCATGATTAGCAAGAGAACAACTTAATCTTGATTTAAAGCTCTGGGCATAAGCAAACTTAATATATTGTTAAGGAAATAATTCCTAAATGAATAATAAACAGAAAACCTTTTTATGACTTAGATATTTTTTAACACTAACAACAGAATTTAAGTTAGATTGTAGCTTATTTCATATTTGTGTTGAGAAAAAAAATGTATGACTTGTGAGAAAGGAAGTAAATAAGGAAAACATCCTCAGTGTTAAATTACTTTTCTTTAAAATGCAAACACAAAACACTAATTAGCAGCTTTGCTGTAAAACTGACTCACAGGCTGCAGAGTAAGAAAATAGGATTTACCTGATGGTTTTTTTCCTTCCTTTCAGTTCTTATTAATTTGTAATTCAGGCATTTGCAAGATATCCTTTCAACAGAAGTAGCCTGATAGATGATACTTTGGAGTGAGATGAATTTAAGTTCAACTCACAACTTGAATATTTACTAACAACTTAGACAGTTATTTAAATGCTCTGAGCCTGTATCTTTATCTGTGAAGTAGATAATAATGTTACTTATTTTTTGGAACTGTTATGGGGATTGAGTGAGATAATTTATGCACTATACTTGACAGCATGATAGGAGTACAGTAAATGTTAGTTTCCTTCTTCATTTAGCCCATGTATTAATAATAGGACTGAGAAAACCCAGAAGACTTTGAATATAAACATAAAGCATTAAATTTTCCCCTTTCTGTAGTTACTACTTCGTAGTTCATTATGTTTTGATCATGAATAATCATCTGATTAACAGGATATAATAGAATAGGTAGAATAATAGAATAACAGGATATAATAGAACAGAATAGAGCAGTTCAATTAATGTTTCTCTGATACTTATTAGTGGAGGGTTCTGTCTCAGGGAATAGTGCTAAAATGTTCCACACTGGCATGTTGTGTCCTGCTGCTGAGGTATGCCTTCCTGGAAGCAAATCCTATACCCTCATTTCTGGAAGCAAGTTACAAATAGAGGAGAGTAGACAGAATCTATTTAGTTAAGAAAATCTCCCTTCTCTTCCCTCTTCAGAGATAATACTACTTCATATGCATATCTTGGTTTATTATAACAATGTGGAGTGATGGAAAATAATTTTATTTCTTGATCCAAATGAATACACAAAAGAAATGGCAGATTTTTTCCTAATCTTTATCACTGCTGCAGATTTACTGGGTAAACAGATGTGACGACTTTCTTCTCATTATTTCTCTCACTTTCAATTTCTAGACCTGCATTTCCTTCTCAGTAGAATGTGGAGCTGGAATAGATAATTTCTAAGATTCTAACTGGCTCTATTAACAAAACAATTGAGAACTAGTGGTGGGATATGCACTCATCTTCTCTTGTGAGAACTCCAAAACTGCAACTCACTGCTGAACAACCATCAGCAGGAGAATGTTGGATCCCCCAAAATGGTTGGAGAGGCTCAATCTCATTTGGAATCAAACCACATACCTGCCAAAGATGCTCAGAGGCCTCAAACAAAACAATGTCTGCAGTAGGATTCAGAGAGCCCCAGATAACCATGAGGTGTGATCACTCACCTAGGGCCAGATATCCTGGAATGCAAAGTCAAGCGGGCCTTAGGAAGCATCACTATGAACAAAGCTAGTGGAGGTGATGGAATTCCAGCTGAGCTATTTCAAATCCTAAAAGATGATGCTGTGAAAATGCTGCACTCAATATGCCAGCAAATTTGGAAAACTCAGCAGTGGCCACAGGACTGGAAAGTTCAGTTTTCATTCCAATCTCAAAGAAAGGCAATGCCAATGAATGTTCACACTACCACACAATTGCACTCATCTCACACACTAGCAAAGTAATGCTCAAAATTCTCCAAGCCAGGCTTCAACAGTAAGTGAACTGAGAACTTCCAGATGTTCAAGTTAGATTTAAAAAAGGTAGAGGAACCAGAGATCAAATTGCCCACATCAGTTGGATCATAGAAAAAGCAAGAGAATTCTAGAAGAACATCTTCCTATGCTTTATTGACTATGCCAAAGCCTTTGTGTGGATCACAACAAACTGGAAAATTCTTCAAGAGATGGGAATATCGGACCACCTTACCTGCCTCCTGAGAAATCTGTATGCAGGTCAAGAAGCAAAAGTAAGAACTGGACATGGAACAATGGACTGGTTCTAAATTAGGAAAGAATTACATCGGAGCTGTATATTGTCACCCTGCTTATTTAACTTATATGCAGAGTACATCATGAGAAACGGTGGACTGGATCAAGCGCAAGCTGGAATCAAGATTACTGGGAGAAATATCAATAACTTCAGATATGCAGATGACACCACCCTTATGGCAGAAAGCAAAGGGCAACTAAAGAGCCTCTTGAAAGTGAAAGAGGAGAGATAAAAAGCTGGCTTCAAATTCGACATTAAAAAAACTAAGATCATGGCATCTTGTCCCATTACTTCATGGCAAATAGATGGGAAAACAATGGAAACAGTGACAGAGTTATTTTCTTGGGCTCCAAAATCACTGCAGATGGTGACTTCAGCCACAAAATTAAAAGGTACTTGCTCCTTGGAAGAAAAGCCATGACCAACCTAGACAGCATATTATACAGATTGAAGTGAGTCAGAATGTGAAAGATAAATATCACATTCTAATGCACATATACAGAATCTAGAAAAATGATTCTGAAGAATTTATTTACAGTACAGCAATGGAGAAACAGACATAGAGAATAGACTTATGGAGATGGGGAGAGTGGAAGAGAAGTTGAGATGTATGTATGGAAAGAGTAACATAGAAACATACATTGCCATATGTAAACTAGATAGCCAACAGGAATTTGCCATATGTCTCAGAAAACTCAAACAGGGGCTCTGAATCAACCTAGAGGGTTGGGGTGGGGAGGGAAATGGGAGGGAGGTTCAAAAGGGAGGGGATATATGTATACATATGACTGATTCACGTTGAGGTTTGACAGAAAATAAAATTCTATAAAGCAATTGTCCTTCAATAAAAAATAAATTAAAAAAAAACAGAGATATTACTTTGCTGGCAAAGGTCTGTCTAGTCAAAGCTATGTTTTTTCCAGTAGTTGTGTATGGATGTAAGAGTTTGACCATAAAGAAAGCTGAACACTAAAGAATTGATGCTTTTGAAACGTGGTGTTGAAGAAGACTATTGAGAGTCCTTTGGATGGCAAGAAGATAAAATCAGTCAATCCTAGAGGAAATCAGTCCTGACTATTCATTGGAAGGACTGATGTTGAAGCTGAAACTTCAACACATTGGCCACCTGATGCGAAGAACTGATTCATTGGAAAAGACACTGATGCTGGGAAAGATTGAAGGCAGGAGCAGAAGGGGATGACAGGATTAGATGGTTGGAATGCACCACTAACTCGATGGACATGAGTTTGAGCAAGCTCTGGGTGTTGGTGATTGAAAAGGAACCGTGGACAAGGAAGTGTGCTGCAGTCCATGGGGTTGAAAAGAGTCAGACACGACTGAGTGACTGAACTTAACTGACCTGAACAACTAAGATTAAAAAAAAAAAAATGATGTTTTACATCTGTGTATACCAGGTGGTTGAAACCTGCCAGAGAAGACATGTTGTATGGTCTATTAGATTAGTGAGGTGATTAAGAACTCAGGCACTATAGGTATAACTTACTATGAACCTCACTTTTGCCACTTACTAGCCACATAGGCTTAGTCTAGTCCTTTAAATTCTTAATCCTTTTCCTCATCTGTAAAATATGGCTAATAAAGATATCCAACTCTCAGAGATCTTGAGGGAATTAAATGAGATATATGAAAAGCACTTAGATGGTGCTTAATGAAAAATAAGCAGTCAAATTGTTAACTATGGTGTCATTATTATGAAAGAGAAGAGTCAAGCACAAAAAAATTCATCAATAGCATAGTCGTGGCACTGAAAGCAGGGGAAATTCTGAATAGGTGTATGTCATTTATTCCCTTTCCTATCCAGACCCCCAAGCCTATGGAGAGGAGAATAAGCACCAATTAAAAGAATTATTTCCATATAAATATCCACAAATAAAAGACAGTGCCATATTGGGACCAATGTGATGAAGAAGAAAAAGAGAGGGAGAGAAGAATTATCTTCCTTTCATCATAGAAATAGTGTGGCGTCAGTGACCTGAGATGTCTTAGGTATTTGTATCATCAGTAGCATCAGTGGCTTTGGGACATCATCTGGTGGCTAGAGCAACAAGACTTCTTCTTGGTGACTTGGATTTAAGAGATCTTTGCAATAGATTGCCTCTCTTTTGGGTCCTTAAAACAAGAACAACATTAGATGTTCATTTTGTAAAATTTCATCTGCACAAGAGACACGATTGATATCTGATTCTCAAACCCAATCTTGATATAGATATGCCCAAGTATCACCATCATCAAATCAAAACCCCTGCTGCGTCAAGGAAGATAATGGCAAAATCCAGATGGCAGCTGAAAGGCCTGCTCATTAACTCATGTGGGCTCTCCTTGGATATCCCCAAAAATAGTCGTGGATAGGATACTTGCAGGGAAACTAAATGTTCTGTCGACAAGTTGACACAGTCATAGGCAAAACAAGTTTGGGTTGTTATTGTGATTTTATTGTTTGCTATTATTTTTTAACTTTGGTCTATCAAAGTTTGACTATTTGTTATAAGCCTCTCATTATTTGTTATCAGCCTTTCAGTGAGTTAGAAATGATTTGTGCTTTGTATATCTGTAGCTTCAACTGGAACTGAAAATCCCCTGTAAATCTCAGCAGAGATCTCCTGTTTCAGATGTTGTTCACATTATTCAGTACTATTGAAAGTTGTGGTTCATTTGGAAGTTATAAGAAAGCCTTTCTCTGCTGAGCTCCTATAGTCACCCCCATCTTGTAGAAGCTCATTAATAGTCAGTGTATTGTTGAATGTTAGCAAAAGAAACTTAAAAATATCTTGAAATGTACCTATTAAATAAATTATTGTGTTTAGTCATCTTGAGAACATAAATATGGTGCTTAAGGCAAGAAAAATTATTATACTAACTAAAAAATCTTTAAATGGTACTAAACTTGGTGTGCGGCTGCATGTTATTAATTTTATTGGCATAGGACCCTTTCTTCAAAGGGTATATACTGTACAGTGTTTAAAATATGTGATGTGGACTTTTTATATCTATGCATTATAAATCATAAGTAAGAAAATAGCATATTTCTATTGGCAATGGAAAAAAGAAAAAGAAACAGCAACTTGCCAGATCAATTTACTGCTCTCATTCCCCTTTTTATTTGACATTTTGAAGCAACAATAATGCCATCTGCTGGTCAGTACAGTGAGTTTGTAAGAAGGGGAGAAGATCTGTCCTCAGAAAAGAGCTGAAAAAAAAAACAAAACTGGTAGTTGGAAACGTACTCATGTTGTATTTGTTAGATTTTTTTTGAAATCTAAAATCCATGATCATTACTATTTTAGGCTTAAACAACATATTTGTCATGCAGTACAGTTCTTAAATGAATCAAATTTGCACAATCTTAGCATTTTTAATATAGTGAGCAGTTTTGGACTTGTTCACGTTCTATGAACTATTGACAAAAATGTCTATATGTGACTAATTCCTTTGGTGCCTGAGAAAATTTTTGCTAATCTGGTGGTTTAATGCATAGACACATTGCACCAGGGAAATGTGCTAGCTTAAAGTCTTTTTAAAAAATAGTATCAGCTCAAAGGAGGATTATTCCTTTATAAAGGGAAAGAGAAAGAAAACAGTTTCAGAGAAAGAGAATAAGAGAGAGAGAATGTTGAAGAAACAAACAAAATAGACAATGCTAGTTAGAAACAAAACCTCAAGTTGATACAATAAAAGTAAAAAGGAGAAGAGGAATTAGCAGTATCAACAGAGAAAGGTGAATTGGGAAGCATACATAGGAGGTGTTAAGGTTCATGCCTGTAATAAGATAAAGAATACAGAAAGAAATTTGAAGTCTGTGATGGGGAGGAAAGCAAGTAGAAGGCAGAGAAAATGGGCTGCCGATTGAAACAGGTGCTGGTCAAGAAAGTGGGAGTGCAGGAAGATGAAACGAGAAATAGTTAGAATTGAGAAGTGGAAATTTTTTCTTATTTTATTTTTTTCTAGGAAATATCCTCTTTACTTTTTCATCATACTGTTATTTTTCTTGTGCTATCTCTAGCAGTAATGAATAGAAGCTGTAACATTTTTCAGAAAAGGAATAATATACTTGAAATCGAGCCAGATGGGTTATCATTGTGCCTTTATTTCTATTCTCTACTACGAATACTTCTCCAAAATATGAATGATGTTCATGGGGATGGCAGGTCCCATAATACTCAAAAGTTGTCAGTGGTTTAGTGTTTACACAAGGAATGTTAGCTTGTTTAGCACTCCATCTCCACCTTTCCTATGAAAATTATGTTTTATTGTAACAACACATTTCACTTAAATAGGCTTCCTGGAAACTCTGTAAGATCCTTTTCAACTCTAAGAGTCTAGAATTTTAATAAGTCTTTTGGCAAAATATTTTTTACTTTAGCAAATCCAAACCATTCATTATTAAAAGGAGAATCTTTCCACATATTAAAATATTTAGAAATATAGAACAATTCAATAATAGCATAAGAAACACACAAAAACATATGACCTAGAATTAATAAAGGTTAGCATATGAGAATGTTTGCTTCCTGTGTTTATACCCACATGTGTGTATGAAAGAGAACAATCAAAATTAACCTAGAATCCTCTTTTCTCTTTCCCTAGCCCTACTCCCCTCCATCTCACTCCCATCACTCCCACCTTAGAACTATCAATAAAATGAATATTTGTGTCTTTTGTAGTCCATTTTTGTCTTTATTTTAAATTTCATTATATGTTAGCAACCTGCACACACATTAATGAACATTAAACAGCATTATTTGTATATTTTTGAAATCTACATAAGTGCTGTCACATCATTGGCACTTTTCTACAGCTTGCTTTTGCCAATCATCATTATGTCTTCCAGATCGATTCATGGTGATAAATTAATCTATTCTCCTGCTTAGTAATAGAATTTATTATGCCTTTATTCTATTATGGACCTCTATCACTGTTAATTTCTGGCAATATAAATAATGAATAACACATAGCTAGCTGTCTCCTGCGAGGTGTATGTGAGGTATTCTCCAGAATGTATACCCTGAATCTGAATTGGTGGATAATAGAGTATATACACCTTCAGTTTTACTTTACTTTCAACTTTCCTAGGCATTTCCAAATTAATTCAAATGAACTGCACTGATTTTAACTCATCAGGATTTCTTGTTGCCCCACATCCTCACTAATACTTGGCATACGTGAGTGCATTCTCAGTCACTTCAGTTGTGTCCAACTCTTTGCGACCCTAAGGACTGTAGCCTGCCAGGCTCATCAGTCCATGGGATTCTCCAGGCAAGAGTACCAGAATAAGTTGCCATGCCCTGCCTTCCCAACCCAGGAAGATCCCCTGGAGAAGGAAATGGAAATCCACTTCAGTATTCTTGCCTGGTTAATCTCTTGGACAGAGGAGCCTGGTAGGCTACAGTCCATGAGGTTGTAAAAGAGTCAGACACGACTGAGCAACTGAACAATAGACAAAAACCATTATGTAGCATTTTTATATAGTTACAGTATTTTTCATATTAAATTATATTTTATTTGATATCTATATTACTAAGACTGATTTATATCACTGTTCCTCCTATTAGGCAATTATATATTCCTGCTTTGTTGATTTCAGCGATGGACATATGACTTACTTTAGCCAAACAACGTAAACAAAAGTGATATGTACCATTTTCAAGCAGAAACTTTAAAAGTCATCATGTTCTTCTATTTCACTTTTCCTTTTAATATGAGAATACCAATATCATAGATAGAATATTTTATATGTTATCTCTTGGTTCCTGGATGGAAAACAAATAGACTAGAGGTGGAGTCAATCCCCAATGAACACGTAATATGTGTAAGAAATAAACCTTTATTACTAGAAATTGCTGAGATTTTTGTAGTCATATTTTTCAAATTCTGGATTAATACAGCCTAATT
This sequence comes from Giraffa tippelskirchi, assembly GCF_054371585.1. Classification (NCBI taxonomy): domain Eukaryota; kingdom Metazoa; phylum Chordata; class Mammalia; order Artiodactyla; family Giraffidae; genus Giraffa; species Giraffa tippelskirchi. Next base: position 70,948,262 of record NC_137289.1, read on the forward strand.
TGATTTTCAGAAGGCCTATATCTGAACTCAGTTCCTTCACAGTCCCCTCAATTCTAACACTTATCAACCACTATGACTTTTATTTCTGTCTTCATCTATGGTACAAGGAAATTTCTTTTTCCTGATTTTAAGTTCAACAATTTATTCAAATGTGTTGGAGATTACATTTTGCAGGCTTTCTATGCAGTTCAAGTAGAAGATAATTCCCTTATGAGCTCAGATTATCACGTTTATACAGCAGCCCTTGATAGCATTTACAATTATTGATCTTTGAATTAAAACACTACTACTCGGTAGTTTAGGATTATTTTTGGAGATTTTGATTTTGGTGCTGTGAGGATTGTCAATAACACCATTGAAGTATCAATGCTTATTGAATGAATTTCAACACACATTACTTATCTTTTCTCTCCAGGTTCTCATATGTTTCATGAAATAGCAAAGTATCAGTGGTTGATCTTAAATAAAAAGAGGTTATTTGAATATTTCTCAGTTTTTAAAATCAAACACAATTGCATATTTCAAAAGATGATCTTCTCGAATTTTAACCAGAAATTATGACAATCATCCCAATTTTAAATAGGTTCATTTTTTTTCAAGTAAAACATAGCAACATTTATTGAAAATGTCACTGACTAGGAGAAATCTGTATTCTTAGTTTCTCCCTTATGCTCAGGTGCCTAGGAAAGCTCTCTTAAAACATGAACAGAGCACAGCAGAGGGCAAAGTGAGCAAAAGTAACTTGCCACTGGGGGCAGAGAGTAGAAACTTGAATCCTTATGGCATATGAGACAATTTAAGGGAAAATCTATACATTTATGGAAAAAACTGTGTGTGTACACATGTAAGAGAGTCTGTATGCAGGTAGTTGGGTGATATGAGAGAATAAACATGTATAATACAATATTTCTAATGCTTCAGTTTGAAAACTGCAAATGGATTCTATCATTTAGAAATCCTACTAAATCAAATCAGACCCAACCACACTTGCCATGAGTAGCAGAATCATAGTATTATCTTTAATTTGTACTAATAAATTTAATTTATATATCCAATTTATGAATAAAAGTAAAAGACTGACTTCTAATTCACAAGCTACAAAAATGAAAAAAAAAGACTACTAGTATTACTTATTAAATAATGAACTTCATCTTTATTCACTGGGTCTAAGCTCATATAGTTAAATATGGGAGTATCTGGAAAAGCTGCACTTGTTAAAATGTAATGATTTCTGGCTTTACCCACAAAAGAATTTCAAATGGTCATTAAAAGAAGAAAAAAGACTTTTTAGAGTATGCATAAAACTATACATACTACTTGGAACTACACATAGAAATCTAAACACTTCATAAATGAATTTAATTTTCCCTTGCTCCTTGATGAAATTGTATACAAAAATAACACACCTCTACAATATAATATTAAGATTTTGGTTTGAAGTCAATATTCTTTAAAAAGGAACAAATGCATAATTAGTATAATTGATACATTTTATTTTTGTTAACTACCAGAAATAAATCTGTCTAAATGTTTTACCTTGTTATTATCAGTTAGCCTGAATAATTGGTTTTCAGTGAGAAATTATATTTTAATGAGCATAAAATCAACTGACTGAACAAATTGCAAATATTATTGATGCAACTATAAGTATCAGCTTGCTCCATTCTAGGAGAATAAAAGCTCACCAATTTCAGCATTTTACACATAGTTCAAAGACCATGAAGTTCAAGTTTGTGTCTGACTGGTGTTTGCCCTTCAAGGGGGAAGGACATGGAGAAGTGAAGATAATAGACTGCTGGGGTCATTTTCATTTGTACCTCCTTAACATGTAGAGCTATAAGGCAACCTAATTGAGAAAGTCTTAAAAAACAGGGTTCACAAAATGAGATAATCATTTAGAAAAGTATATTATAGAAAATGATTTGTTGGTTTTCATCAAAATAGACTGCTCTTTATCATGCAAAGGATCATTGACTGATTCTGTAAAATAATCAAAAAGAGAGCAGTCAAGTTGCCATTTTCTTTGGATAATTGGTTCTGAATCAATAGTATTCCTCAAGTTAGCAATGATTATATGAAAATCAACATGCATCCCCCTGTACAACAGTCCCTCCAATAATATCATAGCCATGTCTCACATACATTTGGTTCTATCATTAAGGGCAGTAATTACTCTCATACTGTGGGATTAAGCAACTTTTATTTAAATCACATACATGGGAAGTTAGAATGTGATCCCTTTCTAGCACCTAAGGTTTACTCAACATATATTTGCATAAATGAGGGACACTCAAGCAACCCTTCCCAAGATAAAGAAAACCACCTCCATTTGATTTCATTTTCAAAACCACAACCAAAGGGAAAATCCTTTACTACTCAGAAAGCATAATATCCTGCCTCCAAGATTAGTCTCTTCTTTAAAAATCATCACTTGGTTTTGCCTCTAAGTTTTTCTCAAGCACACAGGGAACCTTCTCCAGAATAGATTACATCCTGGGCCATAAATCTAGCCTTGGTAAATTCAAAAAAATTGAAATCATTCCAAGCATCTTTTCTGACCACAATGCAGTAAGATTAGATGTCAATTACAGGAGAAAAACAATCAAAAACTCCAACATATGCAGGCTGAACAACACACTGCTGAATGACCAACAAATCACAGAAGAAATCAAAAAAGAAATCAAAATATGCATAGAAACGAATGAAAATGAAAACACAACAACCCGAAACCTATAGGACACGGTAAAAGCAGTGCTAAGGGGAAGATTCATAGCAATACAGGCTCATCTCAAGAAACAAGAAAAAAGTCAAATAAATAACCTAACTCTACACATAAAGCAACTAGAAAAGGAAGAAATGAAGAACCCCAGGGTTAGTAGAAGGAAAGAAATCTTAAAAATTAGGGCAGAAATAAATGCAAAAGAAATAAAAGAGACCACAGCAAAAATGAACAAAGTCAAAAGCTGGTTCTTTGAGAAGATAAATAAAATAGACAAGCCATTAGCCATACTCATCAAGAAACAAAGGGAGAAGAATCAAATAAACAAAATTAGAAATGAAAACGGAGAGATCACAACAGACAACACAGAAATACAAAGGATCATAAGAGACTATTATCAGCAACTATATGCAAATCAATTGGGCAACTTGGAAGAAACAGATAAATTGTTAGAAAAGCACTACTTCCAAAAGGGAACCAGTAAGAAATAGAAAATCTCAACGGACCCATCACAAGCACAGAAATTGAAATTGTAATCAGAAATCTTCCAGCAAACAAAAGCCCAGGATCAGATGGCTTCACAGCTGAATTCTACCAAACATTTAGAGAAGAGCTAACACCTATCCTACTCAAACTCTTCCAGAAAATTGCAGAGGAAGGTAAACTTCCAAACTCATTCTATGAGGCCACCATCACCCTAACACCAAAACCTGACAAAGATGCCACAAAAAAGGAAAACTACAGGCCAGTATCACTGATGAACATAGATGCAAAAATCCTTAACAAAATCCTAGCAAACAGAATCTAACAACATATTAAACAGATCATATATCATGACCACGTGGACTTTATCCCAGGGATGTAAGGATTCTTCAATATCTGCAAATCAATCAATGTAATACACCACATAAACAAATTGAAAAATAAAAACCACATGATTATTTCAATAGATACAGAGAAAGCCTTTGACAAAATTCAACATCCATTTATGATAAAAATCCTGCAAAAAGCAGGAATAGAAGGAACATACCTCAACATAATAAAAGCTATATATGACAAACCAACAGCAAACATTATCTGAAATGGGGAAACACTGAAAACATTTCCCCTAAAATCAGGAACAAGACAAGGGTGCCCACTCTCACCACTACTATTCAACATAGTTTTGGAAGTTTTGGCCACAGCAATCAGAGAAGAAATATAAATAAAAGGAATCCAGATTGCAAAAGAAGAAATAAAACTCTCACTGTTTGCGGGTGACATGATCCTCTATATAGAAAACCCTGAAGACTCCACCAGAAAACTACTAGAGCTAATCAATGAATATAGTAAACTTGCAGGATATAATATTAACACACAGAAATCCCTTTCATTTCTATACACCAACAACGAGAAAACAGAAAGAGAAATTAAGGAAACAATTCCATTCACCATTGCAAAGAAAAGAACAAAATACTTAGGAATATATCTACCTAAAGAAACAAAAGACCTATATATAGAAAACTATAAAACACTGGTGAAAGAAATCAAAGAAGACATAAATATATGGAGAAATATACCGTGTTCATGGATCGGAAGAATCAACATAGTGAAAATGAGTATACTACCCAAAGCAATCTTATAGATTCAATGCAATCCCTATCAAGCTTCCAACGGTATTCTTCAGAGAACTAGAACAAATAATTTCACAATTTGTATGGAAATACAAAAAAAAACTCGAATAGCCAAAGCAATCCAGAGAAAGAAGAATGGAACTGGAGGAATCAACCTGCCTGACCTCAGGCTCTACTACAAAGACACAGTCCTCAAGACAGTACGGTACTGGCACAAGGACAGAAATATAGATCAACGGAACAAAATAGAAAGCCCAGAGATAAATCCACACACCTATGGACACCTTATCTTTGACAAAGGAGGCAAGAATATACAATAGAGAAAAGACAATCTCTTTAACAAGTGGTGCTGGGAAAACTGGTCAACCACTTGTAAAAGAATGAAACTAGAACACTTTCTAACACCATACACAAAAATAAACTCAAAATGGATTAAAGATCTAAACGTAAGACCAGAAACTATAAAACTCCTAGAGGAAAACTTAGGCAAAACACTCTCTGACATAAACCACAGCAGGATCCTCTATGACCCACCTCCCAGAATATTGGAAATAAAAGCAAAAATAAACAAATGGGACCTAATTAAAATTAAAAGCATTTGCACAACAAAGGAAACTATAAGCAAGGTGAAGACAGCCCTCGGAATGGGAGAAAATAATAGCAAATGAAGCAATGGACAAACAATTAATCTCAAAAATATACAAGCAAATCCTGCAGCTCAATTTCAGAAAAATAAACGACCCAATCAAAAAGTGGGCCAAAGAACTAAACAGACACTTCTCCAAATAAGACACACAGATGGCTAACAAACACATGAAAAGATACTCAACATCACTCATTATCACTTCAGTTCAGTTCAGTCGTTCAGTCATGTCCGACTCTTTGCCACCCCATGAATTGCAGCACGCCAGGCCTCTCTGTCCATCACCAACTCCCGGAGTCTACCCAAACCCGTGTCCATTGAGTCGGTGATGCCATCCAACCATCTCATCCTCTGTCGTCCCCTTCTCCTCTTGCCGCCAATCCTACCCAGCATTAGGGTCTTTTCCAGTGAGTCAACCCTTCGCATGAGGTGGCCAAAGTATTGGAGTTTCAGCTTCAACATCAGACCTTCCAATGAACACCCAGGATTGATCTCTTTTAGGATGAATTGATTGGATCTCCTTGCAGTCCAAGGGACTTTCAAGAGTCTTCTCCAACACCACAGTTCAAAAGCATCAATTCTTCGGCGCTCAGCCCTCTTCACCATGCAACTCTCACATCCATACATGACCACTGGAAAAACCATAGCCCTGACTAGACAGACTTTTGTTGGCAAAGTAATGTCTTTGCTTTTAAATATGCAATCTAGGTTGGCCATAAGCTTCCTTCCAAGGAGTAAGCGTCTTTTAATTTCATGGCTGAAGTCACCATCAGCAGTGATTCTGGAGCCCAAAAAAATAAAGTCTGACACTGTTTCCCCATCTATTTCCCATGAAGTGATGGGACCAGATGCCATGATCTTAGTTTTCTGAACGTTGAGCTTTAAGCCAACTTTTTCACTCTCCTCTTTCACTTTCATCAAGAGGCTCTTTAGTTCTTCTTCACTTTCTGCAATAAGGGTGGTGTCATCCACATATCTGAGGTTATTGATATTTCTCCCGGCAATCTTGATTCCAGCTTGTGTTTCTTCCAGCCCAGCGTTTCTCATGATGTACTCTGTATATAAGTTAAATAAGCAGGGTGACAATATACAGCCTTGACGTACTCCTTTTCCTGTTTGGAACCAGTCTGTTGTTCCATGTCCAGTTCTAACTGTTGCTTCCTGACCTGCATACATGTTTCTCAAGAGACAGGTCAGATGGTCTGGTATTCCCATCTCTTTCAGAATTTTCCACAATTTATTGTGATCCACACAGTCAAAGGCTTTGGCATAGTCAATAAAGCAGAAATAGATGTTTTTCTGGAACTCTCTTGCTTTTTCGATGATCCAGCGGATATTGGCAATTTGATCTCTCGTTATCAGAGAAATGCAAATCAAAACCACAATGAGGTACCATTTCACGCCCGTCAGAATGGCTGCTATCCAACAAACTACAAGCAATAAATGCTGGAGAGGGTATGGAGAAAAGGGAACCCTCTTACATTGTTGGTGGGAATGCAAACTAGTACAGGCACTATGGAGAACAGTGTGGAGATTCCTCAAAAACCTGGAAATAGAACTGCCATATGACCCAGCAGTCCCACTGCTGGGCATACACACTTGAGGAAACCAGACTTGAAAGAGACACGTGTACCCCAATTTCATCACACCACTGTTTATAATAACCAGGACATGGAAGCAGGCTAGATGCCCATCAGCAGATGAATGGATAAAGAAGCTTTAGTGCATATACACAATGGAATATTACTCAGCCATTAAAAAGAATACATTCGAATCAGTTGTAATGAAGTGTATGAAACTGGAGCCTATTATACAGAGTGAAGTAAGCCAGAAAGAAAAACACCAATACAGTATACTAACACATATATATGGTATTTAGTCAATCGGTAAATATAACCCTGTATGCGAGACATCAAAAGAGACACAGATAAATAGAACAGTGTTATGGACTCTATGGGAGAGGGTGAGGGCAGGAGGATATTCAAGAATGGCATTGAAGCATGTGGATTATCATATGTGAAATGAATCGCCAGTCCAGGTTCGACTCATGATACGGGGTGCTCGGGCCTGGTGCACCGGGATGTCCTGGAGGGATGGGATGGGGAGGGAGGTGGAAGGGGGGTTCTGGATGGGGAAACCATTTACACCCATGTTGAATTCATGTCAATGTATGGCAAAACAAATATAATATTGTAAAGTTAAAAAAATAGAAAATAAATTAATTTAAAAAATCTAATTAATGCAAAGCAGCTATGCTTCAATAAAAATAAATTAAAATTTAAAAATCTAATAAACTTCTACTCTTAAACTAACACATTTTGAGGAGTTTACATTGTATTTAAGAGAAAAATATAAGATCTCTTCAGGGATTGAAGACACATGTAAGCTTTACCTCAATAGGCTCTTCCTCTCTTAAATTTACTGCTACATCCCTTATTTTGCAAACTCTTTCTGTGACCTTGTAGGAAAAACATTAGAATAGTATCAGGTAATATATATTTCATTCTTATTACCTTTATCACATACTAGTTTGATGACTTCAAAGTATCATAAATCCAAAGACTATTCTGTTCATTTCAGTTGCTCAGTCGTGTCCAACACTTTGTAACCCCATAGACTGCAGCGCGACAGGCCTCCCTGTCCATCAGCAACTCCTGGAGTTTAGACAAATTCATGTACATTGAGTCGGTGATGCCATCCAACCATCTCATCCTCTGTCTTCCCCTTTTCCTCCCATCTTCAATCTTTCCTAGCATCAGGGTATTTTCAAATGAGTCACTTATTTGAATCAGGTGACCAAAGTATTGGAGTTTCAGCTTCAGCATCAGTCCTTCTAATGAATATTCAAGACTGATATCCTTTAGGATGGACTGGTTGGATCTCAAGAGTCTTCTCCAACACCAAAGTTCAAAAGCATCAATTCTTCGGCACTCACCTTTCTTTATAGTCCAACTCTCATATTCATACATGACTACTGGAAAAAAACATAGATTTGACCAGATGGACCTTTGCTGGCAAAGTAATGTCTGTGCTTTTTAATATACTGTCCAGGTTGGTCATGACTTCTTTTCCCAAGGAGCAAGTGTCTTTTAATTCCATGGCTACAGTAACCATCTGTAGTGATTTTGGAGCCCAAAAAATAAATAAATAAATAAAGTCAGCCATTGTTTCCACTCTTTCCCCATATATTTGCCATAAAGTGATGGGACCAGATGCCATGATCTTAGTTTTCTGAGTATTGAGTTTTATGCCAACTTTTTCACTCTCCTTTTTCACTTTCATCAAGAGGTTCTTTAGTTCTTCTTCACTTTCTGCCATAAGAGTGGGGTCATCTGAATATTAAGGTTATTGATATTTCTCCTGGTAATCCTGATTCCAGCTTGCACTTCACCCAGCCCAGTGTTTCTCATGATGTACTCTGCATATAAGTTAAATAAGCAAGGTGACAATATATAGCCTTGACATACTCGATTCCCTATTTGGAACCAGTCTCTTGTTCCATATCCAGTTCTAACTTATGCTTCCTGACTTACATACAATTTTCTCAAGAGGCAGGTCAGGTGGTCTGGTATTTCCATCTCTTTAAGAATGTCCCTTAGTTTGTTGTGGTCCACGCAGTCAAAGCTTTGGCATAGGCAATAAAGCAGAAATACATGCTTTTCTGGAACTTTCTTGCTTTGTCTATGATCCAACAAATGTAGGCAATTTAATCTCTGGTTCCTCTGCCTTTTCTAAATTCAGCTTGAACATCTGGAAGTTCATGGTTCACGTACTGTTGAAGCCTGGCTTGGAGAATTTTGAGCATCACTTTGCTAGCGTGTGAGATGTGTGCAGTTGTGCAGTAGTTTGAGCATTCTTTGGCAATGCCTTTCTTAGGGATTTGAATGACAACTGACATTTTCTAGCCCTGTGGCCACTGCTGAGTTTTCCAAATTTGCTGGCATATCGAGTGCAGCACTTTCACAGCATCATCCTTTAGGATTTGAAATAGCTCAACTGGAATTCCATCACCTCCACGAGCTTTGTTCATAGTGATGCTTCCTAAGGCCCACTTGACTTCACATTCCAGGATGTCTGGCTCTAGGTGAGTGATGAAGATATTTTTTGTATAGTTCTTCTATGTATTCTTTTCACCTCTTCTTAATATCATCTTCTTCTGTTTCGTCCATACCATTTCTGTCCTTTATTGTGTCCATCTTTGCATGAAATGTTCCCTTGATATCTCTAATTTTCTTGAAGAGATTTCTAGATTTTCCCATTCTACTGTCTTCCTGTATCTATTTGCATTGATCACTGAGGAAGGCTTTCTTATCTCTCCTTGCTGTTTTTTGGAACACTGCATTCAAATGGGTATATCTTTCCTTTTCTCCTTTGCCTTTTGCTTCTCTTCTATTCACAGCTATTTGTAAGGCTTCCTCAAACAACCATTTCATCTTTTTGTATTTCTTTTCCTTGGAGATGGTGTTGATCCCTGCCTCCTGTACAATGTTACGAATCTCCGCCCATAGTTCTTCAGGCACTCTGTCTATTAGATGTAACCCCTTCAATCTATTTGTCACTTCCACTGTATAATTCTAAGGGATTTGATTTACTATAGACTATTAAAGCTGAGGAAAAGTGTAAGGTACATAAGAAGGGTTGAACTAAATTCAGATATTTCTTTTGAATACCTTGTGACCCTACTCTACAAAGGCTACTTTTTGAGGTACAATTGAAATTTCTTTAATCACTTAATAGTGTAAATTAAAACTTTCAACCTACTTTGAATGTCATCCATAGTTAGAGCAAATTGTGCAGAGTCTTATGAAAGTTTTTTTTTTTTTTCCTCTTGGGTCACACCCAAGGCTAATTGACTAGGATGTTTGGATTATGGCTCTTTAGTGAGCCAGTCTAACTCAGTATCTTCTGTGAGTCTTTTTGTGCACCCTTTCCTCTTGATAAAAACAGTCAATCTATAAGAAAATAGAATAGAGGGAAAAAATATCATTGACATTTTGAGGTCTTATGAGGTAAGACCTTTCATGAGGTAAAATGATACTGCCCTATAGAATCATACGTGCCTTCCTTAAAGTGGTATATAGTTAATGATAGCTCTGAATAGGTATCGACAGTAGACAAAATCTTCTTGGGGAATTGAAGTCACGTAACAAAGAAGTTCATTGTGACTGTAGCCATTCATTTTTGAAGAGGAAAGAAAAATTGTCCTTTTCAGTGTTTCTTTCATATACTCTTAGGGGAATCTATTTTATTCAATCACAGTGAAGAAAATCTCTGGTTACTGATAAACTTTTGAGCATCTTCTGACTATAAGAAGGCCCTTGTGACCTAATGCAGTATAATATTCAGAGAGACTAGTAACTTTCCACATGGAAAGAAATTTCTTTCTTTATTGCCAGTTTCCTTGTTAAATCAAATACAACAACTATGTTTGAGCTATGTCATTCTATTATAACTACACCCACTTGTTCAACACTTACATTATCTATAGAAATCTCAACATTTTGGCTCTATACTGTTATGATTGTCCACCCTGTTTTTGTTGGATTTATAAAATTATGTTATAAAGGACTTGAAGATCCTTCTATGAGAGAATAAAAAATGATATTAAATTCACAAAACCACTTTTTTTCTCAAGATACTCAGGTGAGAATTTCTAAGTAGAATAAAAAACACAAAATCAATCACAGAGTTAGAATTTTTCCTTCTTTAAAATAATCCAAATAGCCTTAGATCAGTTTCTCTTTAGGATCTTTGAATGCTTCCACATTATTTTCTTCCAGAAGCTTAGGACATTTTAAGACTACAGGTTTTTTTTTTTGTTTGTTTTTTTAACCTATATTCACATTTCTCTTTATCTAATCTTCAATATCCATTTTAATATCATTGAAGCTGTCACCTGCATCTCAAATAGAGCCTGATTTTTTATCAAAACCTCTTTGATTTTCAAGTATAATAGTCTCAAAAGCATTCCCAAAGCTGTTTATCAAACAACATATATTTAAGAAGGATTGCTATTAGAATGGCATTAAAACCTCAACTTCATTTTAATAATAAAAAAAGGAAGGACAATGTATATTCTAAAAATACATTCTTAGGCACCTTCTTTACAACATTGCTTTCATCAACTTTCAGTTTGTCACTCTTTTCTCTAAAAATCTTTTTTTTCAATTAAAATATAATTTAGAAATGAAAAAATATCCACTTACTGATTGAATAGTATTCTTCTTGTTTGTTGCTTAGTGCTAAGGTGCATTTTTCATTTATTTGCTTAGTACACTTAACACACACATAGATAGATACTCAAAGATGCATAACAAACAAAATAATAATAATAATAATAATAATAATAATGGTAATATTGTATATTCCATTCTTGAATGTGGCAATCCAGTTTATTTTAAAGTTTTTTTTAAAGTTAGGTTATTTTCTATTTTTTAACTTTACAGTATTGTATTTGTTTTGCCATACATTGACATGAATCCACCATGGGTGTACATGTTTTCCCCTTCCAGAACCCATCTTCCTCCTCCCTCCCCATCTCATCCCTCTGGGTCATCCCGGTGTACCAGCCCCGAGCACCCTTTATCATGCATTGAACCTGGACTGGCGATTTGTTTCACATATAATTTACATGCTTCAATGCCATTCTCCCATATCATCCCGCCCTCGCCCTCTCCCATAGAGTCCATAATACTGTTCTATTTATCTGTGTCTCTTTCCTTATCACTTAATAATTGGAATTATATTCTATGTATTTGCACTGATGATATTTTTATATTTACTTTCTCTGGGCTTCCCTGATAGTTCAGCTGGTGTTTACTCTTCCTGAAGCTTTAGAAGTCTTCCTGAAGCTGTGATTTTCTGGGCAATATACCAAGCATTGAGATGTAATGTTTCTGAAATATTTCCCCCTCTTTGTATAATAGATACAATGTTTCCCAGACAATCAGTATCCAGTTTTAACCTGATATTTGTTCTGTTATTTCCTATTCTGTTAAAGTATTTTATGTTTAAATTAAAAACTCCTGTTCAGAGGACTTAATTTGACTACAAACCTTGGTGCAAGAAGATTATCCTTAGTAATTTTGATTTAAATCCATAATGGAAAAATCAATTTTAAAGGCAAAGAGCTATTTAAAGAAAGAATCTACAGGAAAATTTTACAAATTTTTTTCTTCTAAATTGAGGCCATTGTCATTTATATTTTAACAGCTTTTAGCATTACAGTAATATTTTAATAGTTAAAGTTAAATTTAAATAAATTAAAACTGTACAAGTCATAAAAGACAATGATGAAGGGACATTGATGTACAACAGGTTACAATAAGTTGCTGTAAGATAGAAAATGAGCTGATACGTTCCCATAGAATCTGAGAAAATTTCAGACATGGAGAAAGCATTTAGAATAGAGATCATGGGTGGGAAACAGGGAGGTCCTTAGAAAATCTATTATAAGAACATGTTTGCCAACAATATAAGGGTTCAGTTCACTTCAGCCACTCATTCGTGTCTGACTATTTGAGACCTCATGAATCACAGCACACCAGGCTTCCTTGTCCATCACTAACTCCCGGAGTTTACCCAAACTCATATCCATCGAGTCAGTGATGCCATCCAGCCATCTCATCCTCTGTTGTCCCCTTCTCCTCCTGCCCCCAATCCTTCCCAGCATCAGGGTCTTTTCCAATGAGTCAACTCTTTGCATGAGGTTGCCAAAGTATTGGAGTTTCAGCTTCCAATGAAGGAGTTTCAGTCCTTTCAATGAACACCCAAGACTGATCTTTATGATGGACTGGTTGGATCTCCTTGCAGTCCAAGGGACTCTCAAGAGTCTTCTCCAACACCACAGTTCAAAAGCATCAATTCTTTGGCCCTCAGCTTTCTTCACAGTTCAACTCTCACATCCATACATGACTACTGGAAAAACCATATAAGGGTATACAGTAAGAAATAACAAGACTCTGAGTTCCTTAAGATAATGTTAAAAATATTTAACAACCAATATTTCATGACACTGACCTTTGAGAATGGATTCTCAAACAATCAAGAGGGAGGTTGGTTACTCTGCCATATAGTTATGTACCAGCTAAACGTTATTCTTCGGTTTAGGGATCAATGAGTTTTATTCAAGAGAGTTGTTAAGATTAGTCTCAGCGTAGTGATTATATGGGGGCTTCCCTGGTGGCTCAGTGGTAAAGAATCCACCTGCAATGCAGGAGACACAGGTCGGATCACTGGGTTGGGAAGATTCCCTGAAAAAGGAAATGGCCACCTACTTCAGTATTCTTGCTGGGAAATTCCATGGGCAGAGGAGCCTGGCAGGCTATAGTCCATGGGATCGCAAGAGAGTTGGGCATGAATTAGTGACTAAGAATGACAATGATCATATGGCAAACCTGCAGAAAGCAGTCCAGATTAGAACAGAATGATGGTGGTCCCAGGAAGGAGGTATCCAAGAAAATTAAACTCAGCAAAGCAGCTGCTATAATAAGTAATGTCATGGTCCATCTAGAAAGAATTAAGAACATCTGGAAAATTATGCAAAGAAAAAAACTAGACAAATAAGAGCCTGAAGATATGAAAAATGCAAATCTATATATATGATGATAAGACAAGACTATTCAGTGAGTATTTACATAGTAATAAATATGAACGTGCTGATTAATGATTTAAGTGATGCAGTGATTTACATATATATTGGAAGCAGTGGAAGAGAGGCAGTTGGGAAGGGAGAGGAGGAGGTAGAAGATAGCTAATCTATATTATAATAGGAAGTCTATAAGTTTAAAATTAATGAACCAAAGGAAAGTTTTTTTCTGTATGTATATTGTTTAGAAGTATGAACATGACCAACAGATGTACAGCATAGGGAACTCTATTTAATACTATGCAATGACCTATATGAGAAAAGAATCTAAAAAAGAGTGGATATGCGTATATGTATAACAGATTCACTTTGCTGTACAACTGAAACTAACACAACACTTCATGGTAAATAGATGGGGAACAACTGGAAGCAATGACAGACTTTATTTTAAAAGACACTTGCTCCTTGGAAGAAAAGCTTTGACAAACATAGACAGCACGTTAAAAAGCAGAGATATCCCTTTGCCAACAAAGGTCCATATATTCAAAGCTATGGTTTTCCAGTAGTCATGTACAGATGAGAGACTTGGACCATAAAAAGGCTGAATGTTGATGAATTGATGCTTTCAAATTGTGGTACTGGAGAAGACTCATGAGAGTCCATGGGACAGCAAGGAGATCCAACTATTCAATCCTAAAGGAAATCAATCCTGAATATTCATTGGAAGGACTGATGCTGAAGCTGAAGCTCCAATACTTTGGCCACCTGATGCAAAGAGATGACTCCTTGGAAAAGATCCTGATGCTGGAAAAGATTGAGGTCAGGACGAGAAGGGTGGGACAGAGGATGAGACAGTTGGATGGCATCACTGACTCAATGGACATGAGTTTGAACAAACTCCAGGAGAGGGAAGCCTGGCATGCTGCAATCCCTGGGGTCGCAGAGTTGTACACAACTTAGTGACTGAACAAAAATAACATGTCACCTGGGAAGCCCACTCTCTGACATAACTTTCAACAATATCTTTTCAATCCATCTCACATAGTAATGGAAATAATGTCATAAATAAATGGGACTTAATTAAACTCAAATGCATTTGCACAGTAAAGGAAATCATAAACAAAAGGAAAAGACAACTCACAGATCGGGAGAAAATATTTGCAAATGATGTGACTGGTAAGGGATTCAGTCTCCACATTATGCAAACAACTCATGAGGCTTAATATAATCAAAACGTAGGCAGAAGACCTAAATAGCTATTTTTCCAAAGAAGACAAACATATGAGTGTGAGAAGCACATGGAAAGGTGCTCAACATGGCTAATTATTGTTGTTGTTCAGTTGCCAAGTTTTGTCCGACCCTTCATGACCCCATGGACTGCAAGACTTCAGGCCTCCCTGTTCCTCATCATCTCCCTGAGTTTACCCAAGTTCATGTCCATTGCATCAGTGATGCCATCCAACCATCTCATCTAATCTTTCATCTCTCTAACTATTAGAAAAATACAAATAAAAACTACAATTGGATATCACCTCACAGCAGTCAAAATGGCTATCATCAAAAAATACACACAAAAAAATAAATGTTGGAGAGGGTGTGGAGAGAAGGGAACCCTACTATACTGTTGGTGGGAATGTAAATTGGTACAGCCACTATGGAGAACAGTGTGGAGGTTCCTTAAAAAATTAGGAATAGAGCTACCATATGACCCTACAATCTCACTCCTGGGCATATATCCAGAGCAAATCGCGGTCTGAAAGGATACATGCACTTCAATATTCATTGTAGCACTATTTACAATAGCCTTAACTTAAGTGGAAACGTGGAAACAACTTAAAAATCCATCAATAGAAGAATGGATAAAGATGATGTTGTATACACACACACACACACACACACACACACACATATATATACACACACATACACATACACACACACACACACACATACAATGGAAATTACTCAGCCATTAAAAAGAATGGAAGTATGCCCTTTGTGAGAACATAGATGGACCTAGAGATTGTCATACAGAGTGAAGTAAGCCAGACAGAGAAAGAAAAAATATCATATGATATCCTTTATATGTGGAATGTAAAAAAGAAATGATATGTCAACTTATTTACAAAACAGAGACAGACTCACAGACAGGGAATGAACTTACGGTTACTGGAGTGAAGGGGGGGCGAGAAATAGTTAAGGAGTTTGGGATCAACATGTACACACTGCAATATTCAAAGTGAATACCAAGGACTTACCTGATGGTCCAGCTGTAAAGAATCCTCCTGCCTATGCAGGTGACATGGGTTCAATCCCTGGTCTGGAAAGATTCCACATGCCACAGAGCAACTAGCCATATGTGCTACAACTACTGAGTCCATGCCCTAGAGCTGGTGCTCTGCAACAAGAGATGCCAACTCAATGAGAAACCCACACATGGCAACTAGAGAGTACCCCCCACTTTCCACAACTAGAGAAATCCCGAGTGCAGCAAAACAAAGACCCAGTGCATTCAAAAAATTTAAAAAATAATAAATTATTTAACTTAAAGATATTCTACAAAATGTATTCTTTTTAATGACTGCGTAATATTCCATTGTGCATATGTACCACAGCTTTCTTATCCATTCGTCTGCTGATGGACATCTAGGCTGCTTCCATGTCCTGGCTATTAGAAACAATGCTGTGATGAACATTGGGGTACACGTGTCTCTTTCAATTCTGGTTTCCTCAGTGTGTATGCACAATGGAATATTACTCAGCCATTAAAATGAATATATTCGAATCAGTTCTGATGAGGTGGATGAAACTGGAGCCTATTATACAAAGTGAAGTAAGCCAGAAAGAAAAACACCGATACAGTATTCTAACACATATATATGGTATTCAGTCAATCGGTAAAGATAACCCTGTATGCAAGACATCAAAAGAGACACAGATAAATAGAACAGTATTATGGACTCTATGGGAGAGGGCGAGAGCAGGAGGATATGGGAGAATGGCACTGAAGCATGGAAATTATCATATGTGAGAGGAATTGCCAGTCCAGGTTCGACGCATGATACAGGGTGCTCAGGGCTGGTGCACCAGGATGACCCGGAGGGATGGGATGGGGAGGGAGGTGGAAGTGGGGTTCTGGAAGGGGAAACCATGTACACCCATGGTGGATTCATGTCAATGTATGGCAAAACAAATGCAATATTATAAAGTTAAAAAATAGAAAATAAACTAATTAAAAAAAAAAGAAACAACCAAAAAAACAAAAAAAATTCTACTTTTAAGAAACACAACTTCATGATGAGTCCTTTGTAATAAAGTAGCTACAGAATGTTTACATAACGAGGCAACTTGTCTTATGGGATTACTACCTACAAACGAGCTAAGAGTTGGGTACCATACTCTCAATACTTTCCTATAGCTGAGTAGCAAACTGCTACAAATTCAGTGGCTTTAAAAAATACCACTTATATGAGGGAGGGTATATGTATACATATAGCTGATTCACTTTGCTGTACAGCAGAAACACATTTTTTCAATTAAAAAATAATAATTTTTCAGAAGTAAAAAAAAATATTCTACAAATGGACAAGCAGCAAGGATCTACTGTATATAGCACAGGAAACTCTGCTCAATGTTATATGGCCGCTTGGGTGAGAGGAGAGTTTGGGGAAGAATGGATACATGTATTTGTATGGCTGAATTACTTCACTGTTCATCTGAAACTAACACTACATTTTTAATCAGCTGTACTCCAATATAAAAATAAAACAAAATAAACCCTGAGACTATGAGCCACCTAGCAGAGCAGTTCTTTTGGCTTCCCTTACGATGCTATTCTCTGCTCTCTTTTTCCAATAAACTGCTTTGCTTTATCAGTAAAAATAACACATGTAAACCCATGGCTGATTTGTGTCAATGTATGGCAAAAACTACTACAATATTGTAAAGTAATTAGCCCCCAACTAAAATAAATAAATTTATTTAATAAAAAAAATGTGAAAAAAAACTGTCATGTCTTCTTGAATTTCACAAGATATTTCGTATAAATGCACATAATAGTATGTTGATTGTGAATATCAACAATTCTTTAAACAAATTTTGGCACTATTAAATGAATAAGTTAATAGAGTTCTAGACTTTATCAATAGTACAATGCAAATGAACCCACAGAGATCAGCACAGGGACACTCTGAAGTGATGCAAATTTTTTTTTTTTTTTTTTTTTTAGTTTTTGCCATACATTGACATGAATCAGCCATGGGTTTACATGTGTTCCCCTTCCTGGACCCCCCCACCCACCTCCCTCCTCATCCCATCCTTCTGGATCATCCCATTGCCCCGGCCCTGAGCCCTTGTCACATGCATCGAACATGGAATAGTGTTCTGTTTCACATATGATAATATACATGTTTCAATGCTATTCTCCCAGAACGTCCCACCCTCATCTTCTCCCTCAGAGTCCATAAAATTGTTCCATGCATCTGTGTCTCTTATTCTGTCTCGCATATAGGGTTATCGTTACCATCTTTCAAATTCCATATATATGCATTAGTATACTGTATTGTTGTTTTTCTTTCTGGCTTACTTCACTCTGTATAATGGGCTCCAGTTTCATCCATCTCAGTAGAACCGATTCAAATGTATTTTTTTTAATGGCTGAGTAATATTCCATTGTGTATATGTACCACAGCTTCCTTATCCATTCGTCTGCTGATGGACATCTAGGTTGCTTCCATGTCCTGGCGATTGTAAACAGTGCTGCGATGAACATTGGGGTACACGCGTCTCTTTCAATTCTGGTTTCCTCGGTGTATATGCCCAGTAGTGGGATTGCTGGGTCATATGGCAGTTTTATTCCCAGTTTTTTAAGGAATCTCCACACTGTTCTCCATAGTGGCTGTACTAGTTTGCATTCCCACCAACAGTGTAAGAGGGTTCCCTTTTCTCCACAAATTTGAATCAGACTCTGATACAGGCCCTCCTGCTTACCAGCTATGTAATATTGTGCAAATCATTTTTTTCTCAGAGCTTCAAGCTCCTTATCCTTTAAAGAAGCACAATAATGCATACATTTAAGGATTATACTGAGGCTGAAATGAGATATGTTGAAAACATCCAGGACAGGACTTAATATACAATAATATTTTTAATTTACTGGCTGCTTTCCATATGTTCAGCACTCTTCTAAACATTTTTTACAAATAAATTTTTATTATCCTCAATAACTTTTAAAGGTCTTTACTGTTATTTACTTTACTGTTATTCCTACTTTATAGATAGAAAAAAAAAAGGTTGGAAATGTTAAAAAAAAAAAAACAAAACATTTCTAAGCCAGCATTTGCACATAGACTGCCTAACTTTGAAACCCAAGCTGTTAACTACTATGCCCTTGGTTTGAACAAATACAAGTATCTAGAGCTGGGATCCATGCACTAAAGCCCACAGGCAGAAGACCAAATATAGCCCACTCTCTGTTTTTGTATAGCCCATGATATAAGAATATAGCATACATTTTTAAGAAGTTGAAAGACAATCAAAAGAATACTCTTTTTTAATAAGTAAAAATTACAATTTCAGTGTCCATAAATAAATTATTATTGCAATAAAGCTACTCACATTCATTTACATATTGCCTATGGCTATTTTCGTGCTATGGAATTTGTAGTTGCTCAAACCACCGCACGATTGCACTCATCACACACACTAACAGAGTAATGCTCAAAATTCTCCAAGCCAGGTGTTCAAGCTGGATTTAGAAAAGGCAGAGGAGCCAGAGATCAAATTGCCAACATCCTCTGGATCATCAAAAAAGCAAGAGAGTTCCAGAAAAACATCTACTGCTTTATTGACTATGCCAAAGCCTTCGACTGTGTGGATCACAACAAACTGTGGAAAATTCTTAAAGAGATGGGCATACCAGAACATCTTACCTGTCTCCTGAGAAATCTGTATTCAGGACAACAAGCAACCATTAGAACTGGACATGGAACAAGAGACCAGTTTCAAATCGGGAAAGGAGTACGTCAAGGGTATATATTGTCACCCTCTTTATTTAATTTATATGCCGAGTACATCACGTGAAATGCTGGGCTGGATGAAGCACAAGCTGGAATCAAGATTGCCGAGAGAAATATCAATAACCTCAGATATGCAGATGATACCATCCTTATGGCAGAAAGCAAAGAACTAAAGAGCCTCTTAATGAAAGTGAAAGAGGAGAGTGAAAAAGTCGGCCTAAAACTCAACATTCAGAAAACTAAGATCATGGCATCTGATCCCAACACTTCATGGCAAAGAGATGGAGAAACAGTGGAAACAGTGGCAGACTTTATTTTGGGGGGCTTCAAAATCACTGCAGATGGTGATTGCAGCCATGAAATTAAAAGACACTTGCTTCTTGGAAGAAGAGCTATGACCAACCTAGACAGCATACTAAAAAGCAGAGACATTAGTTTGCCAATAAAGGTCCGCCACAGCAATCAGAGAAGGAAAGAAATAAAAGTAATCCAGACTGGAAAAGAAGAAATAAAACTGTCCCTGTTTGCAGTGACATGATTCTCTACATATAAAACCCTAAAGATGCCACCAGAAAATTTCTAGAGCTAATCAATGAATATAGCAAAGCCATAGGATATAAATTAATACACAAAATAAATCCCTTACATTCCTATACACTAACAGTGAAAAATCAGAAAAAGAACTTTTGTAAACTATTATCTTATGGTTTTAACTAGTATTTTCCTGATAGCTAATGATTTTGAGATTGTTTTCATGTGCTTATTGGACATTCATATATCTTTTTTGGAGAAATGCCTATTAAAATCCTTTTCTCATTTTAAAATTGGATTATATATCATTTCATTAATGAGTTATTTTTTTTTAAACTTCTGGATGCAAACCACTTACCAGATATCAAGTTTATCCCATTCAGTGGGTTATATTTTCAGTTTTTTGATAGTGTCTTTTAAAACATCAATATTTTTAATTTTGATAAAGTATAATTTATCTATTTTGTCTTTTACCACCATGCGTTTGGTGCCATTTCTAAGAAAACATTATCAGAGTTCATGCAAATTAACTCCTAAATTTTAATCTAAGAGGGTTAATAATATCTTACACAACCCTCTTAGATTAGGGTCTTCTGTTTAGGCCTATGATCAATTAATTTTTCTGTTTTTATTGTAGTAAAATATGCATGACATAAAATTAACATTAAAAAATTAAGTGTAATTGGAAAATCCCCAGATATAGTGGAGAACAGAGGAGCCTGGCATGCTACAGTCCATGGGGTTGCAAACAGTTGGACAGGACCTTAGCGACTGAAAAATAACAATGATTTAGCAGCACTGACTATATTTACATTGCTGTGTAGCCATCATTCCTACCAGAACATTTTCATCATCCCAAGCTGAAACTCTGTGCCCATTAAACATTAATTTCCTATTATCCCCAACTCCAAATCCCTGCTAACCACTAATCTACTTTCTGTTTTTATGAATTCTGCTGTTTTAAATACTTCATATAAGTGGAATCATACAGAGTTTGTGTTTTTGTGAGCCATTTATTTCATTTAGCATAACTCAAGTTTCATCCATGTTGTAGCAAGTATCAGAATTTACTTCTTCTTTAAGGCTGAGTGAGTGAGTGAGTGTGTGTGTGTATGTGTGTGTGTGTGTGTGTGTGTGTGTGTGTGTTTATATTCATAGTAATATTGGCCTGAATTTCTCTTGTCTTGTGGTATTCTTACCTGAATTTGGTATCTGGGTAATATTGGCCTTGTAAAATGAGTTTGGGAGTGTTTCCTCCTCCTTGCTGGAGTCCTTGAATTCCATGGTGTTGGAATGGGTTATCAAAGTCTCTGATAGGGTAGTTTGTTTGGCAATGGTCCCTGCTGGATTCTCTCTTAAGCCTGTGTCTCTGGCAATGATTGGGAACCTGAGGCTACAAGACCCACCCAGGGCAGTAGCATCCAGCCACTATTGGAATATGCTGGGGCGCGATTGAAATCTGTTGCTACACGAGTTACCTGATGCCATAGGAGCCAACTGATGCTGGAGTAAGCTGAGAGCCTGTATTCATGAGAGTTTGTTAGGAATTTGGTTACAAAAGAGTCAGCTGGCACCTTGATGGGGTGGGATCCTGGGGTCACTGGAGATGCTTAAGTCTGTGGGAGCCAGCAGGTGCCAGACTGCATTGAGGGCTTTGGTTCATGGCAGCATCTGGAAACCTGGAGACAAGGAAGCTGCCTGGAGAGAAAGAATCACTTGTGGCCACCAGTACCTGGGATCGTGGGAACTGGCCAGTTTCCTGGTAGAGAACTAAATTCAAAAGGGCCTTTTAATAACCTGGAGCCAAAAAAGCTGCCTGAAGTAATGGATGCTGTCTGGGACTGCTGGACACAGGTCAGTTTAGTTCAGTTCAGTCGATCTGTCGTGTCTGACTCTTTGCGACCCCATGGACTGCAGCATGCCAGGCCTCCCTGTCCATCACCAACTCCTAGAGTTTAGACAAATTCATGTCCATTGAATTGGTGATGCCATCCAACCATCTCATCCTCTATTATTCCCTTCTCCTCCTGCCTTCAATCTTTCCCAGCATCAGGGTCTTTTCAAATGAGTCAGCTCTTCACATCAGGTGGCCAAAGTATTAGAGTTTCAGCTTCAACATCAATCCATCCAATGAATATTCAGGACTGAGTTCCTTTAGGATGGACTGATTCAATCTCCTTGCAGTCCAAGGGATTCTCAAGAGTATTTTCCAACATCACAGTTCAAAAGCATCAATTCTTCAGGGCTCAGCTTTCTTTATAGTCCAACTTTCACATCCATACTTGACTGATGGAGAAACCATAGCTTTGACTAGATGGACATTTGTTGGCAAAGTAATGTCTCTGCTTTTTAACATGCTGTCCATGTTGGTCATAACTTTTCTTCCAAGGAACAAGCTTCATATAATTTCATGGCTGTCGTCACCACTTGAAGTGATTTTAGAGCCCGCAAAAATAAAATCTGCCACTGTTTCCACTGTTTCTCCATCTATTTGCCATGAAGTGATGGGACTGCAGGCCGTGATCTTAGTTTTCTATAAGTTGAGCTTTAAGCCAGCTTTTTCACTCTCTTTCTTAACTTTCATCAAGAGACTCTTTAGTTCTTCTTCATTTTCTACCATAAGGGTGGTGTCATCTGCATATCTGAGGTTATTGACATTTCTCCTGGCAATCTTGATTCCAGCTTGTGCTTCCTCCATCCCAATGTTTCTCATGATGTACTCTGCATATAAGTTAAATAAGCAGGGTGACAATATACAGCCTTGAAAAACTCCTTTTCCTGTTTGGAA
Organism: Giraffa tippelskirchi; assembly: GCF_054371585.1. Taxonomy (NCBI): domain Eukaryota; kingdom Metazoa; phylum Chordata; class Mammalia; order Artiodactyla; family Giraffidae; genus Giraffa; species Giraffa tippelskirchi. The sequence continues at coordinate 70,971,160 of NC_137289.1, forward strand.
CCAGTCTGTTGTTTCATGTTCAGTTTTAACTGTTGTTTCTTGACCTACATATTGGTTTCTCAGGAGGCAGGTCAGGTGGTCTGGTATGCCCATCTCTTTCAGAATTTTCCACAGTTTATTGTTTATTGTGATCCACACAGTCAAAGGCTTTGGCATAGTCAATAAAGCAGAGATAGATGTTTGTTTTTTCTTTTTTTTTTTTTTCTTTTATGGAACTCTCTTGCTTTTTCGATGATCTAGCGGATGTTGGCAATTTCATATCTGGTTCCTCTGCCTTTTCTAAAACCAGCTTGAACATCTGGAAGTTAACAGTTCACGTATTGTTGAAGCTTGCCTTGGAGAATTTTGAGCATTATTTTAATAGCCTGTGAGATGAGTCCAATTGTGCGGTAGTTTGAGCATTCTTTGGCATTGCCTTTCTTTGGGATTGGAATGAAAACTGACCTTATCCTGTCCTGTGGCCACTGCTGAATTTTCCAAAATTGCTGGCATATTGAGTGCAGCACTTTCACAGCATCATCTTTTAGGATTTGAAATAGCTCAACTGGTATTCCATCACTTCCACTAGCATTGTTCGTAGTGATGTTTCCTAAGGCCGACTCGACTTCACATTCCAGGATGTCTGGCTCTAGGTCAGTGATCACACCATCATGATTAACTGGGTTGTGAAGATCTTTTGTACAGTTCTTTTGTGTATTCTTGCCATCTCCTCTTATATCTTCTGCTTCTTTCAGGTCCATATTATTTCTGTCATTTATTGAGCCCATCTTTGCATGAAATGTTCCCTTGGTATCTCTAAATTTCTTTAAGAGATCTCTAGTCTTTCCTACGGAGAAGGCACTGGCAACCCACTCCAGTACTCTTGCCTGGAAAATCCCAAGAACAGAGGAGCCTGGTAGGCTGCAGTCCAAGGGGTCTCTAAGACTCGGACACAACTGAGCGACTTCACTTTCACTTTTCCCTTTCATGCATTGGAGAAGGAAATGGCAACCCACTCCAGTGTTCTTGCCTGGAGAATCCCAGGGACAGGGGAGCCTGGTGGGCTGCCGTCTATGGAGTCGCACAGAGTCGGACACGACTAAAGTGACTTAGCAGCAGCAGTCTTTCCCATTCTATTGTTTTTTCTCTATTTCTTTGCATGGATCACTGAGGAAGGCTTTCTTATCTCTCCTTGCTATTCTTTGGAACTCTGCATTCAAATGGGTATATCGTTCCTTTTCTCCTTTGCTTTTGACTTCTGTTCTTTTCACAGCCATTTGTAAGACCTCCTCAGAGAACCATTTTGCTTTTTTGCATTTCTTTTTCTTGGGGATGGTCTTGATCCCTGTCTCCCGTACAATGTCGTGAATCTCCATCCATAGTTCATCAGGCCCTCTGTCAGTTCTATTCCCTTAAATCTCTTTCTCACTTCCACTGTATAATCGTTAGGGATTTGATTTAGGTCATACCTGAATGGTCTAGTGGTTTTCCCTACTTTCTTCAATTTAAGTCTCAATTCGGCAGTAAGGAGTTCATGATCTGAGCCACAGTCAGCTCCCAGTCTTCTTTTTGCTGACTGTATAGGGCTTCTCCATCTTTAGCTGCAAAGAATATAATAAATCTGATTCCGGTGTTGACCATCTGGTGATGTCCGTGTGTAGAGTCTTCTCTTGTGTTTTTGGATAATGATGTTTCCTCTGACCAGTGCATAGACTGCTGTTCTAACAGGCACCAATATGAGATGGGAACTTGACTTCCTGGGAATCTGCTGCAAGCCTGGTACTGTGGAAGCCACCTAAGTCCTTGGGAGCTGCTTGCAGCCACTGGAATCAGTATGTGTCAGGATGAGCTTGAGGCCTGTTGAAAGCATGGTACCACAGACGCCGCTCAGTGCAGTGGGACCCACCTGGGGTCACTGAAGCTGCTAAGTGCCAGGGTTAGATGGGGAGACCATTTGGTGCCTGGTGCCAAAATGCAACCCATTGCCATTAAACCTGGTGAGTACCAGGTTGAACTGGGGCCTGGGTTCCTCAGAGCCCACTGGATGACTGAAATTACAGAAGCCGCCAGGAGGCCCATGAACAGTTTGGAGTCCCCAGTTCTGTCAAGTGCACTGATATGATGGGGGGTCTTGTTCCTAGGAGGCTGCTGGAAGCCCTACTGTGGAAACCACTTGGAACTATGAGACGTTCCTTGGGTCACTGGAGGTGGCAAGAGCTAGGGTGAGCTGGAACCCTGAATGTGTGATAGTCTTGCCATGAAAGCTGCTTAGGATGCTGGAGTAGGCAGGTACCAGAGCAAACATGGGTCTGGAACATCAAGAACTTTATGCCACTTGGAGCCACTGGAGACAATAGACACCAGAGTGAGATGGAAGTCTGCATTCACGGGAGCCTGCTGGTAGCCTGGTGCCAAGGATGGCTTTGGAGGCTGCTGGAGCTGCCTGTGGCCACTGGAGTCAACAGGTACCAAGATGAGTGGGGTCCTGAGTTTGCAGGAGTCTGCAGCAAGCTACCTAGAGCTGTGAGAATTGGCTTGGTACTGGGGTGGTTCGTCTCTGGGGTTTGTGGTAAATTTGGGCACTCATTTTATTCTCCTCCCATGGGGAAGGTGTCTCTTTTCACACTGGGCTGCCTTAGCTTAGGAGCCGTGTAATGAGGTAGTATGAATCTATCTCTTTTACCCTCATCAATGTGTTCCTTCTTATTTCTGTGGTTCACCTATGTGCTGTGATTCCCTCACCTAAAATATTTGCTTTGTGAAGGTATTTTCATGCATGGTTAATTATTCATGATGCTGGGGAGGAGGAGGGAAAGGAACAAGTAGCAGATATTCCTATGCCACCATTTTGCTTACATCACTTTCTCAAAATCTTCTGATTACGTGTTTTCAGGCCTGATCTTCAATAAGACTAATTGTTTCTCCAAGGACCAGCACCTGTATGTATTCTGGCAAGGTCTAGTTAATTATGATCCAGATAGGATTATTTAACCACTCAGATAGATACTGACTTTAGCTTGTGGAATCAAGCTGTTTGTATGAGGATATCCATAACCTTAGATGATATGTGAATTTGGAAATTTCAGTTGCCTTTGTAGAGGAGAGACCATCAAATACTGATTCTCCATTACTTAGAATATAATCTAAATTATATGGACCTGGATTTGGTAGAGATTTCATAGACTTAGTCATAATTTATGTGTATATCACTAGGGCCTAAGACACAGTAGATCCTTAATAAATATTTGTGACACAGGAATATTATTTTTGAAGACTATTAATGTGTTTTACCTTTAGCATTCATCATGTATGAGATTCCAGTATTTTACTAGGTATGCTCATTTTTCCCATTGTTTGTGTATGCACTGAGTGTGTGTGTGTGTGTGTGTGTGTGTGTGTCTGTATAAGGGAGCAGATTAGGATTATAACAGGAATGCAAAAGTAACTGAAAGATCTTTCCCTCTTCTTCAGGTTACTTACTTCAGGTACCTGTGGAAAGACAAAGATGACAGCTGAAGAAATGTATGTTTTATGGTCTTTTTTTTATTTTCTCAGAATGAGATCTTGGGGTGAGAAACTTGTTAGAGAGCTTAAGAGAAAATCTGAAATTAGAGTTTTAGTTCTCTACTCCATTTGGGACTATAGAAGAGACTTCTTTTCAGTGTTCCCTCCATATCAAAATGTGCCAGCAACCAAATCTGAATCAAGTTGATGGATGGCATGGTTAGGCAGAGAGAGGACCTGAGTTTAGTGTCCTGGAGTCTCCTTCAGCTCCTGTGCAGTATAGAAGATATTTAGAAGTTCATGCATTCCCCGTAGAAATAATGAGAAAGTAGCTGTCTGGAGAGTCATCATGATATAGGCTGAGGGCTGCAGAGTGGTGGGAACCTGAGAGCAAGGTTATAGTGATTAAAGAAAAATCAATATTTTCTTTCCAATATGAGTATAAATAATGTCTAAATGTATCAGCGCTTACACTTCTTGAAATAGTTTATAAATGAGTAATTTCCTTTCTTATCTGTGTTACCTTAAACCAGACTGATAGGTCATTACCATCATGTCATGGTAGCAAGAGGCTGCCCCTGTGACTCCCTTCCCCAACTAGATTTGACTGAAGCAGGTGAAGTTGCACTTTAGTACTCTGAGCCTCTGCAGCTCTCCATTCTGAATGCTCAGATCTGCTCAGATTTTAGCAGCCCAACTAAGCCATAGTGGCCCAAGCAGAATATTTTTTTCTAGTCTTATTGACACATAATGAATACATCACTGTATAATTTTAAAGCATACTGCATGATAGCTTAATTTATATATACTGTGAAATGATTATTGCAATAGGCTCAGCTAGCACCCATCATTTCATATAGATATAATAAAGAGAAAAGAAAGAAGGAAAAGAAAAAATTTCTCCTTGTGTGAGAACACAGGACTTAACTTCTTAAAAACCTTCCTATGTATTACATAAAAAAGTGTTAACTATAATCATTACATTGTACATTATAGTCTTAGTACTTATTTATATTATAACTGGGACTTCCCTGGTAGCTCATGAAGAATTTGCCTGCAATGCAGGAGATGCGAGTTCAATCTCTGGGTTGGGAAGATCCCCTGAAGAAGGGAATGGGTACCCACTCCAGTATTCTTACTTGGAGAATTCCATGGATAGAGGAGCTTGGCAAGCTACATTCCACAGGGTCACAAAGAGTCGGACACAACTGAGCAACTAACACACAAACACATCTTAATTGGAAAATTGTACCTTTTGACCACCTTCCTCCAATTCCTCTTTCATCCACCCTCTGCCTTTAGTAACCACATGTCTGAAATGTTTTTCTATGTGTTTGCCTTTTTTGTCTCTTTTTTCTTAGACTCCACATGTGAGATCATAAAGTAATATTTGTCTTTCTCTGACTTATTTCACTTAGCATAATGCTTTCTAGATTTATCCATGTTATTGAAATGGTAGGGTTTCCTCATTTTTTATTTATTTTTTTTTATTTTTTTATTTTTATTTATTTTTTTTTTGGTTTCCTCATTTTTATGGCAAAATAATATTCCATTTTATAGATAGATAGGTAGGTAGACAGACCCCAGTGTCTTTATCCATTCATCCGTCAATGGACACTTAGGTTGTTTCCATAGCTTGGCCATTGTAATTAATGCTACTCTGAACATGAGGATGCAGATATCTTTTCAAGTTAGTGTTTTTATTTCCTTTGAATATAGTCCCAGAAGTGGAACATTGGCCACTGGCTATGATATATCCTTTGATCTTTCTTTTTCCCACTGGATCATACTCCAATTTAACTTGACAGGTCAAACTTTGCTCTGCAGATAAAAGTAACTCTACTTCTGCATTGATTTAGATAAAGTATGAACTTAAAAATCCAACAGAACTCTGTGGTGTGTGTTTGTTTGTTTGTTTTTATAGCATCTCTATGCTTCCATCGCTACCCTTAGAACTCAAGATGTCTATAGCTCTTCATTTAGAATTAAAGGCAATGAATGGCAGGAATAAGAAACAAAACAGGAGAATTTTATTTTCATATTTAAATATTTTAGTGATTGGAACTTTAAATATTAAAAAGCCAATTAAAGCTGCATTTTACATAATTTAAAGCCACACTCTTTATAACCAGAGGAAATAGATTTTATTTAAATTCAGTTTGTCAAAGCAGAAATATCTTCATACATTTATGGTGCTCTTTTTTAAAACTTAAAAGGTAGTACATCTTATAGGCATCTCTGGATTTTATTTGTTGGTTTCACATGCTACAATACAAAGTCAATTTAAAAGAACATATTGCAGAAATTCTAAAATCGTAATTTACTTGAAAAGTTACTGTCATAAAGATTTTTTTAACATTTTTTAAAATATTTTTTACAATTGAACATGAAAATAAGAATTTAAAACTAAAATACTATCCAGTTAGGCTTTTTTGTTGTTTTTTAATTAAAAAAAAATTTTCAGTACATATATCCTTAACATTCTTTACTGGATGAATACAAAGTTAACATAAAAGCATGTACTGGTACATAAAAGATATAGAATTAACCATGGATGTTGAATATTTTGGTGTTTCCGTGTGTTTATATTGCAGAACATCTCATTTTTACTACTGTTTAAAAGTTGCTTTATTTTGAAAACTTGTTTACAATGACAGGTGTTACAAAAGTTTGCAAAAATGTTTACGGATAATATTAATGTCTATATAAGTGAAGCCCTGACACTCAAAAGCTAAGATCACAGTTTGTATCAATATGATAGATAGTCATCACTATATTGTATAGATTATGTATATGAAATTACAATAATATTTTACTGGTAACAAATCTACCAAGACAATGTTAAGGAATTACCAAATCTTTATGTGTGCTTTGAAAGATGGTACTGTAAGAAGAATGTCTGTGAAAATTTTAACATACTGTGGTCAGCATAACAAATTATGTCTGAGCTTTTTTTTAACCTATTTTTTACCTCTTGGTAAATGTGAGGTACTATTTAGATATTTGGGATACTGTTTGAATATGAAGATGATGTCTTACTGAAAATCAAATGTTATAATTTAAGCTTTAGGTGTTTTCTTTTATATTAGTTATGTTCCAAATGATAGGATGCTTATTTTTTTCAGAAATACAAAATATTTTTAACTTATCAGACTCTTAACTTAAAATTACCCATACTTTTATAACCTTTAATACTTTGGTCACTATCAATTTCCCTGAAGCATTTTTAACATTTTAAAATAATATGACTAAACCTAGACTACTGGCTTTTCATTTATATTAACTGCAACAACATATACACTAAATACCTATATGTAATTAATGTTCAAAAACTTACTTTGGCTTCACAAATGAGAGCATTTATAACTACACATTAAAATGACACAAGAATTTTCATGTTTGATTACTAATTGAAGGAAAGGACATGTCTCTTCTTCCTCTTCTCTTCCTACTCCATTTCTTGAAATTATTCGTTTTCTTCTCCTTTGATAAAGATAGTTTATGGTAGCTTCACCATCACGACACATGCACCAGCTCTTCCAATGTTAACAGGAACTTCCTAATGCAGAAAACAAAAACAAAGAAAGAAATGCTGTTTGAATGAACTCTGTCTTTGGCATAATATATTGGAGTTGGAAAAATCCTTAGCTATTCTGGCCCAGCCTTGTATAAAGATAATGGAAAATGCAGCCCAGATAAGATTCCAATGTGGAGACAGCATAGTCTTTAAAATGAAGTAGATCTTTGAAGGACAGGTTCTGTTTGAAGAACACGTGATATTGGTTAGGTTTCAACTCTCTTGTAATTTTCTCACTTAAAAAATTAAAACTAATGATACTCATCCTTCAGTGTTTTTGTTAGGGGTAAGCAAGAAAATGAATGAAAATAATTAGGCATATAGTAGTTATAATCTGTTTATCTAGTTGTTCTCTTTCACCCTTTGCAAGGTCACACAATGAAACAGTGAAATACCTGGAATATAATCTACATCTCTTAACTACTTGTCTATAATTTTCAGAAAAATAATTTACACAAGGTTAGAAAAACATTTTTTATCATATTTGACCACCATCTTTGTTTGCTAAATATTTTCTTCCATTTCTAGTTGGTCCTAACCATTGTAAATTTAAGAGCTAACTACATGGCAGAACTTGAGGGTATTTCTGAGGGTCATAATGAATCATATTGTTGGAGTAAAGAGATAGAAACCCATGTTCTATCTGTGCCCTTTCTTATATTAATATTTCCCTTAGAATTTCTTCTGTTGATACCCAGAACTCTTCAGAGGGTTTAATTCCAGTCTCTTACTGTGCACCAAACCCCTGAATGACTAATCAGTAGTTAGGATTGTTGCAATTTGTAAATCTCTATAAGGAGGAGACTGAAAGATTTTTCTCCTGGACACCAGCCAATAAGAAGGGACAGACATTTGTAGATAAAGGTATTATTCCTTGCTTCTGAAGTCAAAATATATGCATAGAAAGTTGGTCAGAGAGTAAAGCTCTTGAATTATTGAATCTGATTAACTTTTCTATAAAAGAAATGAGCACATCAAGCTTAGAAAATGTCTTGTCCCCACTTTATATAAATGCTGATGGATCCTACTAATGATCAAACAGCTCAATTAATAATTCTCTATAGCTAAATAAAGCACATGCTATAAATTTAACTAAAATAATTTGATTCAGCCCTAGAGTGGAAGAGAATGGGATGAATTCCAAATATATATTTTAATTTTTAAATTAAAACCTGAACTATATCAATTTGGATACGTAAATTGAGAGTACCTCTCTCCATTCATCTTTCTGTGCATCATACGATTCAACAGTGTTCAAATAAATATGTCCATCATATCCTCCAACCACATAGAGTCTGTCTCCAAGGGGACATACAGCAACAGCATCTCGAGGAACACTCAGAGGTGTCACAGTTGACCATGAATCATTTTTTGGATCATACATTAAGAAGTTCTGGCAGACAATTGAAAAGAAAGTTATACAGTGCTAAAATTAAAGGTAATATATATTAATAAAATATATACTTATCTAATAAAAAGAAATTTAAAAATATCTTATAAATAGTAAATGTAATCACAGTAATAAATATTAAGGCTATGACAGAATTCTCTTCAGCCACCAGAGGTCACTCAAAGCATAGTGAAAGTGAATTTCCTTTAAAAAATGCCATGCATTTCTTTGATCAGTTCTCAGATTTTCTGAGGAAATTTCACACATTGGCATCTGAATATTTTGTGAAAAATGCCCCTTTTGCCATTTAGTATGATGGTTGGAACGCATTTTTCTCTTATTATTTATCAAAGTTATACATGTGATCCCTGATCTTATTTATGAGAGCTCACGTTTTAAGTAAATCAGAATATATAAACTATGTTATATAAACTATGGTTACCATGGTTTTAATACTCTTTGTAGCTACAGTGACCACAGCCTTATTATTTTTCTTATTCTTATTATTTCTTCTATGAAAATTCTTATTCATCTTCACAGGACCCTGGGGTTTTTATTTCCATTTTAATTTGAAGTTAATTCCTCATCCCCAAACATATTTTGTAAGCAAAATGAAAGAGCACTCAGTAATCTGTATTAATTAAAATCTTCTCCAGGAATTATTTCCTAAAATTTGAACCCAATACATAATAATAAAATCTAAAAGGAGAGGACAGAACTTCGCTCGTGACCCCAGTGGTTAAGAATCCACCTGCCAGTGTGGGGGACACAGGTTTGATCTCCGAGTCTGGGAAGATTTCACATGCCATGGGGCAATCAAGCTCATGGGACACAACTACAGAGCCTGAGCTCTAGGGCCCAGGAGCCATAACTACTGAAATCCACATGCTGCAACTGCTGAAGCCCTCGATCCTGGAGCCTGTGTTTCCAGACAAGAGAAACCACTGCAATGAGAAGCCAGCGCACCACAATGAAGAGCAGCTCCCAATCTCCACAACTAGGGAAAGCTCATGCTCAACAAAGAAGACCCAATACAGCCAAAAAAAAATAAACAAATTAAATTAAATTTTAAAAAAGTTTCTCTATTATAGAAAAAAAGTTTAAATAGTTTAAAAAACAAAAAGGTGAACAAAAAACTTATACAGTTATATGTGGAAATTCTCTCTGATCTTATACTGGCCTATTGGTAAATTCCAATGAAGATATTTATTTTACAAAAGATATTTTCATTTATTACCATCTGTTAATTTCCTTATATTTGTATTACTCATCTGATTTCCGTTTTTCTTTGTTTAATCATAATCTAAATCATATAACCCCAGCTTTCACTTGAACTTGGTCTTCACATCCAGTAATATTTTCAATAATATCTGAAATCAGCAATAATTAAGATATCCTCAATATCCACCACATATTGTTGAGTACCATGAAGGATTTCACCTTAAATTATGATGTTATACTGAAACCCACAACCAGAAAATCCACAGCTATGTGTTTTAGCTAAGCTGAATCTTCAACACAACTGCTATTGTTAATTGATAATGCATTCAGCGAACAGAATACACTCATACAAGTACACACACATACGACTGGTGAACCAGGGCTCACAGGATTCTTTTACAGATTAGCATCCAGAGCCCAAGATTTTTCTGCATCTGAAGTCTCACTCCTTGTTTTGTAAATGATCATCTTGTTCCTGTGTCTTCATATGGTCTTTCTTCTATATATGTCTGCCACCAAATTTCCTCTGGTCCTTTGGACACTGGTCGTGTTGGATCAGGGCTCATCCTAATGACATTATTGTACTTTAATTACATTTTGGAATTAAATTAAGTCACATTCTTAGGTACCAAGATTTAGGATCTACCATATGAATTTGTAGAACAACTTACCCCATTACACTCATCTTCTGTCTAGTTGGTCTGTCCATTGACAGATGTAGAGTATTGAAGTCTTTCAAGCTATTATTGTAGAACTATCTATCCCTTTGATTCTCTCAATTTTCTTTACATATATACTGGTCTGTTATTTAGTGCATACATACATGTAATTCTTATATTGTCTTACTGTATGGTACTTTTTATTAATATAGAATTTACTTCTTGGTGTATATATTTTCTTATTTAAAGTCAATTTTATAACTATTAAGCTTTGGTTCCTAGAATATCTTTTTTTCATCCTTTCAATCTCTTTGTGTTTTTGGAGCTATGATTTCTTTTTGCTTTCTTTAAACCCTTTCTGCCAATTTGTGTTTTGATTGAAGTGTTTAATTCATTTACATTAAGTAATTACTACTTCCCTGGTGGCTCGGATGATGAAGAATCTGCATGAAATGCAGATTGTTTTGCTTGATGGCTCTGTTTAAATTTTATTAATTCTTTTTTTCCTCTGTTCCTAAGACTGAACCATTTGGTATTTATATTTTCAAGTTCACTATTTCTTCCACTTGTTCAAGTCTACTTTTGAATTTCTCTGCTTTTAATATCAGTTATTTTATTTTCAGGTTCAGGATTACTTTTTGATTCTTTTTTATAATTGATATCTCTTTAATGATATTCTTATTTTGTCCATACATTATTTTACTGCCATGTTCATATCTCCATTTAGCTCTTTGAGATACTTTGTGAAAGATGTTTTAAAGCCTTTAGTAAGTCCAGTGTCTGCGTTTTATCAGATGTATTTTCTGTCAATTAATTTAATTCCTTTGAATTCACCATATTTCCCTGCTTTGTTTCAGAGCCTGTGATTTTCTTGTTGAAGCCTAGAGCTTTGAATTGCATAATGTGGTAACACTTAAAAAATCAGCTTCTCCCTTTCCCTAGAGTTTACTGTTTTATGGTTATTATTATTAGTGTTGTTTTTGTCTTTGTTGTGAGGTTTCTCTGTTCCAAGGATCTGTTTTCATTGAATATTTCAGGCTTTCTCAAATCTTTTCTGATATTGGCTTCCTACGTTCCCCTGTATATATATATATATATATATATATATATATATATATATATATATATTAATCTCAGTACCGTGCCCCTATATTTCCAGGGCAACATCCTATAATCCACAATGAGTCCAGCATGATGTGCCAGAAATTTGAGTTACTATTAAGAGAGTTCCCTGCCACAGTAATGGTTGATTGGGCATATGCAGCTTTCAGTGCACTGATGCCTGAAATGTACTGAAATTAATTGCAACTTACCAAACAAACTGTTCTCAGTAGCTTCAAGTATCCAAATAAACTACGTCCAAAATAAATATTTGGAAAGCTTCCATCAACACAATTGATGTCAAGGTGGAAAATTGGATTCCTGGTGCTTTCTACTCTCTCTTTCTCTCATGATATGTTAGCAATATTCCACAAAAAGATATAACAAGACAAGAAAATTTTCATAAAACAACATATATTTAATTTGAAGGAATATCCTTTACTCTGAAAATTTTGTACTTTACTATTTAAAAAATGTAGTATGAAAAATTTCAGAAAAACAGAGCAATATAGAGGATAATATAATGAATTTACATAAACATATTTGACATACACTACAATTATCAAGATTTTGCCACTCTTGTTTGTATATCCATTTTTCTCCTCTTTCTAAATTTGAATATTTTAAACTCCTAAATATTATATCATTTTACCCCTTTATACTTCATGCTTCAGTCTGAATTTCTTAAAAGAACAGACATTTAGTACATAACCATGATGTCATTATCACAGTAAAAATTTATAGTAATTCCTCAACCACACAGAGACTTGATGCACACTAAATCACATTAATCAACCTCATGCATAGTAAACTTTCACCATTTGTCTCAAAATTTTCTTTTCGCAATTAATTGATTCAAATCATGATCCAAGCAAGTCCTTATATTTGTTTGACATTATGTCAAGTCTCTTTTATTCTAGAATAATTTCTTCTTCCTTTAATTATTTATACTTGGATTTTATTTTCAGAGCAGTTTTATGTGTACACAAAAATTGAGCAAAATAAGAGAGCTCTTTCCTTAAATTTTCATTTTTTAAGTTGGAGAAATTAGGTCAATTAATCTATACAATGCCTTGCACTCTGGATGTGTCTCTTTGCTTTCTTCTACTGTCATTTAACTTATTCCTTAGCTTCTATAACTTCTGTAAAGTAGAAGTGATCTCTAAATTCTTAATTAGATTAAGAATACTTGGTTAGATTAGAACACTTCTGTTTATTTATTATTGCATTACATCAGAAGGCATATCTATATGTCCCAATTTTAGTACTCTTAAAATTGTTCTATGAATTTGTTTGTGACAGCTTGATCCCATCTTTGTAAAGTCCCTCAGTTAAACTTCCATCTAATTATTTTAACCATTGATAATTTTTGTCTAAGTTAATTCCTTTACTAAGATGTGCAAAAAGTTTATTTCTAATTCTATAATTCTTTGAGTGGTAAACAATAAGGTGTTTTGACTTTGTAATCCCTTTCTTGCATAAAAGCATGCCCATATATCACCACTTTGTATTTTTCTGGGGCTGGGATCCTGAGCACTTGCCTAGTGTCAGATAACAAGGAAACTTTAGCACTTCCTTGCTTACATTGCTTCTATATTTGTATTTGTGTACTATTATTCAATACAAGACCCTCAAAATTTTATAAGCCACTCAAAACTAAAGAACAAAGTAACAGGAAATGGTTACTGTGTGTTTCATCCCTCAAACTGACTCCTGTATCTGGGGATTGTAGAAAAAGAAGAAATATGTGAATTTTTATGGTCCAGCTAACTTCAATTTATTGAAATGTATCCAACTTATCCAAATTAAATCTCACTCACCCCTTTGTAAAGCAGCTTGGATTCTAAAAGGATGAAGTGTTACTTTCTGTCAACCAACTCTGTATTCATAAAAAGTGATGCCTAACAACCAATGATGAACAGATTATCATTGTTGAGTGTTTACACCAACTTTATGCCACAAATATTAATTAACAAATAGTAGAATTTTGGAGTTAGCCTAAAGAATAACTAGATAACTTTTTTTTCTGTCAAAAATATGAACATTCTTGAGATGATCCTCTTGACTGTTGTGTGATATTGTGAAATGTTAAGAAACATATATTTTGGTTTTAATCCTTGGCTTCTAGCCAAGCTCCGAAAAAACTTTGTGATTCCCTAGATTATTTAAATTATAGGAAGTTTTGATATTTGGTCCTTGATCCCAGCTTCTGACAAGGAGCTCCTTAATTCACTGCAATGAGGTGACTGTGGTGGGCTCCAATATACCTTCAGAATGGGAATTTTTCACCTGAAATACCAAGCCATAATTAATACAACTTTCTATAAGTACTTTATCTTGGGGAAAAAAAAAAGATTGTTCCTGTGGTCCCCCACTAAAGAGTATGCTGAATTATAAACAGGACGCTAGAATAGAGAACTTCCTATGGTTAATAAGTAATTAGATTTTAGCCATTGTAATAGTCGACTAATTTTCTATTTATAATACAATGATGAATAAGTTGATAAATGCAATCAAAACAGATTTTTTTCTAGGTTTTCTAATCCCACTTTCTACCTCTTTAGATGCATTTTCTTATGTCAGTAATTAAAATCCATGCCCCAAATTGCGTATGGGTATATGTTATCCAAATGTGTTTATTAGCATGACAAAATATGGTGGCAGTTTGATTTAGGGAAACTTTATAATGTGATTTATTTTCAAATGTATGATTTAAAAGTTTGCATTGAAAATATTAGAATTTAATATTGACTTTGAACCATAGCCATTACCCCACATTGTTTTACTCACATTCAGTCCAGTTCAGTCACTCAGTCATGTCCAACTGTTTGTGATCCCATGAACTACAGCACACCAGGCCTCTCTGTCCATCACCAACTCCCAGAGTTTACTCAAACTCATGTTCATTGAGTAGGTGATGTCATCCAATGATCTCATCCTCTGTTGTCCTCTTCTTCTTCTGCCTTCAATCTTTCCCAGCATCAGGGTCTTACTCACATTGTTTTTCTTAATTAAATATTGTTGTCTGAACATAGGCCCATCATAAATTAAACTATTTTTTTAAACCCAGGTCAGTTTTTACTCCTTTATGATTTACATACTCTATAATCCAACTTGTACTATAGAAATTAACACTAAAATATAATACACACTTCATTGCTTACTATTTTCCACTGTATATTAGTCTTACCACCTAATCTGCATTGCTAATTCTCTGGAATCTCAACATCTCACAATTCTATTACTAAAAAGGATTGAGATGATTTAGGTTTGTAAACCAAAATATTTTATTAAAAGTTATCTATTCTACAGTGAAATTCATTTGACATTTTCAACCTGAAAAAGTTGGGGGAATAATTTTGATTATCATGTTCATTTGGAGGTCAGTGTTAAAGTTCATGTAAGTACCCATGGACCACTTATGAGAATTGATGATATATATAATTAAAAATTAAATTTTATACATTTAAAGAGTAGAAATAATGGAAGATATAGTACCTGTCTGCATGAAATAATTCAGGAAAATAATAGCAGAATTTGAGCAGAAAATGCTCGTCTCTTAGATATTAACTTTTTGTCTGTTTTTATTGATTGCTTTTTATCTTGTTTATAGGTAAATGATTTTCTTATTTTTAGTCTAGCTAGTGAATTTTGATTGGATATTGGACATTGTGAATATTACTTTGTTTAGTGTCTGGTTATTGTTGCTTTCTTTTTGAGAATCAGGTTTTCTACTGGAAAATAGTTAAATTGCAGTGTAGTTTAATCCATCCAAACTTGTTTTTCAGATTTTTAGGGTGGTAATAGAATAGCTTTTACTCTGGTTATACTGTAACCCCATGACTCTGGTAGGATCTCTATTGAATGTCCTGGGTGAGTGATCACTGAGTACACTCCTCTGCAACCAGTGAAAATTCTCTAGATTTATGCCAGCTCTAGAAACTATAAAACATAATCTCCAAATTGTTTTGTGCCCAGTAATGTGGGATATTACCATATATATTTTTTATCTTAATATTCAGTAAAGGCTCAAAGGGAAAATAGATAGATTTATGAAGATTCTTTTCTGAATGTCTTCCACATTCTGTATCTATGTTCCATAGCATCATGCTATATCAAATATTTTAAACTATTTCCCAGACTCAGCAACACTGTTATCTTCTACTTATAGTAGACTTCCAGGCTCTATGCTCCAGAATATCTCCCCAGTAAAAAAAGAAAAAAATCCAGAAAAATAATGAGGTTCACATGATTTTTATTCATCCATCTGAATATCATAATATTGTACTTCATATTGTCTAATGTGTGAACAGTTGACTAATACAGGGTAAGCTGTATTCTGGTTGCTTAAGGTAGGAAGGTATATTCAGTTACTCTTTCTTCATCATGGGCAAATAACAAACCTCCTACTTGGAAGAAAGTTGACTAGAATTATACTTAAAGAAATATCATTGAATTATGTTCTTTAGAAACAAAAAAATGAAAATAAATTAAGGAAATGAAGTACCCAAATTAAAAATAAGACAATAACAATGATAACTAAACCTGTGAAATGCAAACTAAAGGAAAAATGAAGGCAGAAGTTAACAAATCAGAAAAAAATAAAAGCAGACAAATTTTAAAATAAAACAAAAACTGGTTATTCAAAACTATTAATAAAATGTTGGATTAAAACAAAACTAGTTAGCATGAATAAAATTAAAATGGAGACCTACAGAGTAGGTATAGAAAAAACATATCTTAACATAACACAATCTACATATGACAAAGCCACAGCTAAAATCATATTACTAGTAAAAAGCTGAAAGTTTTTCCTTTAAGATCAGGAACAAGACAAAGATGCTCAGCCTAATAACTTTTATTCAACATAGTATTGGAATTTCAGCCAGAGCAATTAGGCAAGAAAAAGAAAATAAATAAAAGGCACTCAAATGAGAAAGAGAGAAGTAAATTTCTCACTGCTTAAAGATGACATGATATTCTTTCTTTTTTTTACTTTTTTAAATTTTAAATTAGTTTATTTAACTATTTTTTAACTTTACAATATTGTATTGGTTTTGCCATACATTGCCATGAATCCACCATGGGTGAACATGATTTCCCCTTCCAGAATCCCCCTCCCACTTCCCTCCCCATCCCATCCCTCTGAGTCATCCTGGTGCACCAGCCCCGAGCACCCTGTATCATGCATCGAACCTGGACTGGTGATTCGTTTCACATATGATAATTAACATGCTTCAATGCCATTCTCCCATATCATCTCACCTTCACCCTCTCCCATAGAGTCCATAATACTGTTCTATTTATCTGTGTCTCTTTTGATGTCTCGCATACAGGGTTATCTTTACCATTTAACTAAATACCATATATATGTGTTAGTATACTGTATTGGTGTTTTTCTTTCTGGCTTACTTCACTCTGTATAATAGGCTCCAGTTTCATGCACCTCATTAGAACTGATTCGAATGTATTCTTTTTAATGGCTGAGTAATATTCCATTGTCTATATGTACCACAGCTTCCTCATCCATTCGTCTGCTGATGGGCATCTAGGCTGCTTCCATGTACTGGCTATTATAAACAGTGCTGCGATGAACATTGGGGTACATGTGTCTCTTTCAAGTCTGGTTTCCTCAGTGTGTATGCCCAGCAGTGGGATTGCTGGGTCATATGGCAGTTCTATTTCCAGTTTTTTGAGGAATCTCCACACTGTTCTCCATAGTGGCTGTACTAGTTTGCATTCCCACCAACAGTGTAAGAGGGTTCCCTCTTCTCCACACCCTCTCCAGCATTTATTGCTTGTATTCTTCTGGATAGCAGCCATTCTGACGCGTGAAATGATACCTCATTGTGGTTTTGATTTGCATTTCTCTGATAATAAGTGATGTTGAGCATCTTTTCATGTGTTTGTTAGCCATCTGTATGTCTTCTTTGGAGAAATGTCTGTTTAGGTCTTTGGCTCACTTTTTGATTGGGTCATTTATTTTTCTGGAATTGAGCTGCAAGAGTTGCTTGTATATGTTTGAGATTAACTGTTTGTCCATTGCTTCGTTTGCTATTATTTTCTCCCATTCTGAAGGCTGTCTTTTCACCTTGCTTATAGTTTCCTTTGTTGTGCAAAAGCTTTTAATTTTAATTAGGTTCCATTTGTTTATTTTTTCTTTTTTTTAATAAAATAATTTATTTTAGTTGGGGGCTAATTACTTTACAATATTGTAAAAGTTTTTGCCATACATTGACATGAATCAGCCATGGGTTTACATGTGGTCCCCTTCCTGGACCCCGCACCCACTTCCCTCCCCATCCCATCCCTCTGGGTCATCCCATTGCCCCGGCCCTGAGCCCTTGTCTCATGCATCGAACATGGAATGGTATTCTGTTTCACATATGATAATATACATGTTTCAGTGCTATTCTCCCAGAACGTCCCACCCTCACCTTCTCCCTCAGAGTCCATAAAATTGTTCTATGCATCTGTGTCTCTTATTCTGTCTCGCATATAGGGTTATAGTTACCATCTTTCAAATTCCATATATATACATTAGTATACTGTATTGTTGTTTTTCTTTCTGGCTTACTTCACTCTGTACAATGGGCTCCAGTTTCATCCATCTCAATAGAACCGATTCAAATGTATTTTTTAATGGCTGAGTAATATTCCATTGTGTATATGTACCACAGCTTCCTTATCCATTCGTCTGCTGATGGACATCTAGGTTGCTTCCATGTCCTGGCTATTGTAAACAGTGCTGCAATGAACATTGGGGTACATGCGTCTCTTTCAATTCTGGTTTCCTCGGTGTATATGCCCAGTAGTGGGATTGCTGGGTCATATGGCAGTTCTATTCCCAGTTTTTTAAGGAATCTCCACACTATTCTCTATAGTGGCTGTACTAGTTTGCATTCCCACCAACAGTGTAAGAGGGTTCCCTTTTCTCCACACCCTCTCCAGCATTTATTGCTTGTAGACTTTTGGATAGCAGCCATTCTGACTGGTGTGAAATGGTACCTCATTGTGGTTTTGATTTGCATTTCTCTAATAATGAGTGATGTTGAGCATCTTTTCATGTGTTTGGTAGCCATCTGTATGTCTTCTTTGGAGAAATGTCTGTTTAGTTCTTTGGCCCATTTTTTGATTGGGTCGTTTATTTTTCTGGAATTCAGCTGCAGAAGTTGCTTGTATATTTTTGAGATCAATTGTTTGTCTGTTGCTTCGGTTGCTATTATTTTCTCCCATTCTGAAGGCTGTCTTTTCACCTTGCTTATAGTTTCCTTTGTTGTGCAAAAGCTTTTAATTTTAATTAGGTCCCATTTGTTTATTTTTGCTTTTATTTCTAATATTCTGGGAGGTGGGTCATAGAGGATCCTGCTGTGATTTATGTCGGAGAGTGTTTTGCCTATGTTTTCCTCTAGGAGTTTTATAGTTTCTGGTCGTACGTTTAGATCTTTAATCCATTTTGAGTTTATTTTTGTGTATGGTGTTAGGAAGTGTTCTAGTTTCATTCTTTTACAAGTGGTTGACCAGTTTTCCAAGCACCACTTGTGAAAGAGATTGTCTTTTCTCCATTGTATATTCTTGCCTCCTTTGTCGAAGATAAGGTAACCATAGGTGCGTGGGTTTATCTCTGGGCTTTCTATTTTGTTCCATTGATCTATATTTCTATCTTTGTGCCAGTACCATACTGTCTTGATGACTGTGGCTTTGTAGTAGAGCCTGAAGTAAGGCAGGTTGATTCCTCCAGTTCCATTCTTCTTCCTCAAGATTGCTTTGCCTATTCGAGGTTTCTTATATTTCCATACAAATTGTGAGATGATTTGTTCTAGTTCTGTGAAAAATACCATTGGTAGCTTGATAGGGATTGCATTGAATCTATAGATTGCTTTGGGTAGTATACTCATTTTCACCATATTAATTCTTCCAATCCATGTACATGGTATATTTCTCCATCTGTTTGTGTCCTCTTTGATTTCTTTCATCAGTGTTTTATAGTTTTCTATATATAAGCCTTTTGTTTCTTTAGGTAGATATATTCCTAAGTATTTTATTCTTTTTGTTGCAATGGTGAATGGTATTGTTTCCTTAATTTCTCTTTCTGTTTTCTCATTATTGGAGTATAGGAATGCAAGGGATTTCTGTGTGTTAATGTTATATCCTGCAACTTTACTATATTCATTGATTAACGCTAGTAATTTTCTAGTAGAATCTTTAGGGTTTTCTATGTAGAGGATCATGTCATCTGCAAACAGTGAGAGTTTTACTTCTTCTTTTCCTATGTGCATTCCTTTTATTTCTTTTTCAGCTCTGATTGCTGTGGCCAAAACTTCCAAAACTATGTTGAATAGTAGTGGTGAAAGTGGACAACCTTGCCTTGTTCCTGACTTTAGGGGAAATGCTTTCAATTTTTCACCATTGAGGATAATGTTTGCTGTGGGTTTGTCATATATAGCTTTTATTATGTTGAGATATGTTGGGATATGTTCCTTCTATTCCTGCTTTCTGGAGGGTTTTTATCATAAATGGATGCTGAATTTTGTCAAAGACTTTCTCTGCATCTATTGAAATAATCATGTGGTTTTTATTTTTCAATTTGTTTATGTGGTGTATACATTCCAACATATGGAGGCTAAACAACACGCTTCTGAATAACCAACAAATCACAGAAGAAATCAAAAAAGAAATCAAATTATGCGTAGAAACGAATGAAAATGAATACACAACAACCCAAAACCTATGGGACACTGTAAAAGCAATACTAAGGGGAAGGTTCATAGCAATACAGGCGTACCTCAAGAAACAAGAAAAAAATCAAATAAATCAACTAACTCTACACCTAAAGCAACTAGAGAAGGAAGAATGAAGAACCCCAGGGTCAGTAGAAGGAAAGAAATCTTAAAAATTAGGGCAGAAATAAATGCAAAAGAAACAAAAGAGACCATAGCAAAAATCAACAAAACTAAAAGCTGGTTTTTCGAGAAGATAAACAAAATTGACAAGCCATTAGCCAGACTCATCAAGAAACAAAGGGAGAAGAATCAGATCAACAAAATTAGAAATGAAAATGGAGAGATCACAACAGACTCCACAGAAATACAAAGGATCATAAGAGACTACTACCAACAGCTATATGCCAATAAAATGGACAACTTGGAAGAAATGGACAAATTCTTAGAAAAGTATAACTTTCCAAAACTGAACCAGGAAGAAATAGAAGATCTTAACAGACTCATCACAAGCACGGAAATCGAAACTGTAATCAGAAATCTTCCAGCAAACAAAAGCCCAGGACCAGACGGCTTCACAGTGGAATTCTACCAAAAATTTAGAGAAGAGCTAACACCTATCCTACTCAAACTCTTCCAGAAAATTGCAGAAGATGGTAAACTTCCAAACTCATTCTATGAGGCCACCATCACCCTAATTCCAAAACCAGACAAAGATGTCACAAAAAAGGAAAACTACAGGCCAATATCACTGATGAACATAGATGCAAAAATCCTTAATAAAATTCTAGCAAACAGAATCCAACATCATATTAAAAAGATCATACATCATGACCAAGTGGGCTTTATCCCAGGAATGCAAGGTTTTTTTAACATCCGCAAATCAATCAATGTAATACACCACATTAACAAATTGAAAGAAAAAAACCGTATGGTTATCCCATTTGTTTATTTTTGCTTTTATTTCCAATATTCTGGGAGGTGGATCATAGAGGATGCTGCTGTGGTTTATGATGGAGAGTGTTTTGCCTAGGTTTTCTTCTAGGAGTTTTATAGTTCCTGGTTTTACGTTTAAATCTTTAATCCATTTTGAGTTTATTTTTGTGTATGTTGTTAGAAAGTGCTCGAGATTCATTCTTTTACAAGTGGTTGACCAGTTTTCCCAGCACCACTTGTTAAAGAGATTGTCTTTTCTCCATTGCATATTCTTGCCTCGTTTGTCAAAGATAAGGTGTCCATAGGTGCGTGGATTTATATCTGGGCTTTCTATTTTGTTCCATTGATCTATATTTCTGTCCTCGTGCCGGTACCATACTGTCTTGAGGACTGTGTCTTTGTAGTAGAGCCTGAAGTAAGGCAGGTTGATTCCTCCAGTTCCATTCTTCTTTCTCAAGATTGCTTTGGCTATTTGAGGTTTTTTGTATTTCCATACAAATTGTGACATTATGCTTTCTAGTTCTCTGAAGAATACTGTTGGTAACTTGATAGGGAGTGCATTGAATCTATAGATTTCTTTGGGTAGTATACTCATTTTCGCTATATTGATTCTTCCAATCCATGAACACGGTATATTTCTCCATCTGTTTGTGTCTTCTTTGATTTATTTCATCAGTGTTTTATAATTTTCTATATATAGGTTTTTTGTTTCTTTAGGTAGATATATTCCTAAGTATTTTATTCTTTTCATTGCAATGGTGAATGGAATTGTTTCCTTAATTTCCCTTTCTGTTTTCTCGTTGTTAGTGTATAGGAATGAAAGGAATTTCTCTGTGTTAATTTATATCCTGCAACTTTACTACATTCATTGATTAGCTCTAGTAATTTTCTGGTGGAGTTTTCAGGGTTTTCTATTTAGAGGATCATGCCATCTGCAAACAGTGAGAGGTTTACTTCTTCTTTTCCAGTCTGGATTCCTTTTATTTCTGTTTCTACTCTGATTGCCCTGGCCAAAACTTCCAAGACTATGTTGAATAGTAGTGGCAAGAGTGGGCACCCTTTTCTTGTTCCTGACTTTAGGGGAAATGCTTTCAGTTTTTCACCGTTTAGGATAATGTTTGCTGTGGGTTTGGATCACATGATATCCTATGTAGAAAATGCTAAAAGACTCCACCAAAAAGTGTCAGAAACAATGATTTCAACCAAGTCACTAGATAAAAAACCAATATAAAGATATCTGTGGCATTTATTTTGTCTAACAACAAACTATGAGAAAGAGAAATTAAGGACGCAATCAACTTAAATTTGCATCATAAATAATAAAATGCCTAGGAATAAATTTGCCCAAGGAGGTTAAAGACCTATTAACTGATAACTAAAAGACATTGATAAAATAATGAAAGAAGACAAAATTTAATATAAAGATATTTCATGTTCATGGATTGTAAAAATTAATATTGTTAATAAAACCATATAAAGCAATCTACATATTCAGTGCAATTGTTATCCAAATTCCAATGACATATTTCCAAAATTTGCATGAAAACAAAAAGAGATCATGGATAGTTAAAACAGTCTTGAGAAAGAAAAACAAATCTAGAGTTATCACACTCCCTGATTTCAAAGTATATTACAAAGCTATAGTAATCAAAACAATATGGTTCTGGAACTACAACCTTCAGCTTACAGAACAATAACCAGAATCACAGAAAGTTAGACTAAGTGAAATGTCATAGGATTATGTCCCAAGTGAAGGAACAGGATGAAATCCCAGAAAAACAACTAAGTGAAATGGAGATAGGAAAAATAATTCAGAATAATATTAGTGAGTATGATCCAGGATTTTAGAAAAAGAATGGAGGTAAGGATGTAGAAGATGTGATAAATGTTTAACAAAGTCCTAGAAGAACTAAAGAACAAACAGAGATGAACAATATGACGATTGAAATAAAAAAATACATTGTAAGGAATCAATAGCAAAACAAATGAGGTAGAAAAAC
Source organism: Giraffa tippelskirchi (assembly GCF_054371585.1). NCBI lineage: Eukaryota > Metazoa > Chordata > Mammalia > Artiodactyla > Giraffidae > Giraffa > Giraffa tippelskirchi. The sequence goes on from NC_137289.1 coordinate 70,994,247, forward strand.
AGTTAAATGACCTGGAGGACAGAATGGTGGAAATCTCTGCTGCTGAAGAGAATAAATAAAAAAGAATGAAAAGAAATGAATACAGTCTAAGAGATCTCTAGGAAAATATTAAATGCACCGACATTTGAATTATAGGGCACCTAGGAAAATAGAGAATGATCTGAAAAAATATTTGAAGAAATATTTGCTGGAACTTCCCTAACATGGAAAAGGAAACAGTCTCCCAACTCCATGAAGTAAAGGGATTCCAAGGCAGAATAAACTAAGGAAGAACATGCTGAAATGCATAGCAATCAAATTATATTTTTTTTAAAGGACAATATTAAAAACAACACAGAAAAATTACAAATAACATACAAGGGAATTCTCAGAAAATTATCAACTAATTTATCAGCAGAAACTCTGCAGGCCAGAAGGGAGTGGCATGATATATTTAAAGTGATGAAAGGGAAGAACCTACAAGCAAGAATACTGTACCCAGCAGAGCTCTCATTCAAATTTGAAGGAGAAATCAAATATTTTACAAAGAAGCAAAAATAATTTGGCACCGACAAATCAGCTTTGCAATAATTAAAGGAGCAATTCTAAGTGGGAAAGAGACCAGCAGCTTAAAACAATCTTGTACAAATATAGAGTGCTATATAAAAACGTCATGAGAACAGCAAAAAAAAAAAAAGCAACCCAAACACAACTACAAAGATGGTGATCAAACCAATAGAGAACAAAAGAGGAAGAAGAGAAAAAAGACCAACAAATACAAACCCAAAACAGTTAAGAAAATGGCAATAGAAACATGCATATCGATAATTGCCATAATGGTTTCTGTCCCATCACTTCCTGGCAAATACATGGTGAAAAAATGAAAACAGTGGCAGACTTTATTTTCTAGGGCTCCCAAATCACTGCAGATGGTGACTGCAGCCATGAAATTAAGACACTTGCTCCTTGGAAGAAAAGCTATGACAAACCTAGACAGCATATTAAAAAGCAGAGACATAACTTTACTGACAAAGGTCCATCTAGTGAAAGCTAGTTTTTCCAATAGCCATGCATGGATGTGAGAGTTGAGCCATAAAGAAAGCTGAGCACTGAAGAAGTGATGCTTTTGAACTGTGGTGTTGGAAAAGACTCTGAAGAGTCCCTTGGACTGCAAGGAGATCAAACCAGTCAATTCTAAAGGAAATCCATCCTGAATATTGATTGGAAGGACTGACTCTGAATCTGAAGCTCCAATACTTTGGCCATCTGATGCAAATAACTAACTCATTGGAAAAGACCCTGATGCTGGGAAAGATTGAAGTTGGGAAGAGAAGGGGACAACAGAGGATGAGATGGTTAGATAGTATCACTGACTTGATGGACAGGAGTTTCAGCATGCTCCAGGAGTTGATGATGGACAGAGAAGCCTGGCATGCTATAGTCCATAGGGTCACAAACAGTCTGACACCACTGAACTGAAATGCATTAAATGCACCAACCAAAAGACACAGACTGGCTAAATGGATACAAAAACAAGACCTATATACATGATGTCTATCAGAGACCTACTTTAGACCTATTGACACCTACAAACTGAAAACAAGGAGATGATAAATGGTATTACATGCAAATGGAAGTCAAAGTAAAGCTGCAGTTACAATATTCATATGAGAAAAATATCCAATTAAAAAAAAATCCTAAGAGACAACGAAGGATACTACATAAAGAGCAAGAAATCAATACAAGAGGAAAATATAAAATTTGTAAATATTCATGCACCCTGCATGAGAGCACTTCAATATATAAGGCAAGATGGCACCAGTGGTAAAGAATCCACCTGCCAATGCATGAGACACAAAAGACATAGCTTTGATCTTTGGGTTGGGAAGATCCTCTGAAGTAGGAAATGGAAACCCAGTTCAGTATTCTTTCCTGGAAAATTCCATGGACAGAGGAGCCTGTTGGGTTACAGTCCATAAGGGTTGCAAAGAGTCGGACATGACTGAGCACGTATACAAACACACACAGCAATCATAAAGGGAGAAATCAAATGTAACACAACAATAGTGGGGGAATTTAACACCCTACTTTCATCAATAGACAGATGTTAGGGAGATTAAATAAATAGCCTTGTTTAGGCTTCAGAGGCAAAGTAGAGCAGGCCTATGATCTTGCTGCTAACCTGCCTGGACACTGCCCTGACTGTGAGTGCCCTGATTGCCTGCTATGAGTACAAGCCTTGCAGCACCATAGAAAAGATAGAGGATGAATCTTGAGACTGTTGAGCCCCTGGAGGGGGTCTTACAAGCCAAGCCCCAGGCTTAACAGTATTCCAAATTTTCCAAGAAAAAAACAAACAGCATTAACATGAAATTAGAGCTGCAATTTGCTTACTGACTGTTGATGATATCAGTTTGCATCCTGGGATTATAAGTCGGAACCCAAAACTGTAATTTTTGAAGTCTCACCAATGGAGCGGACACGCTGCCTGGAACCTTGTCCCAACTGGTCTCCAGGTGTGCTGTGTCACAGGTCTTCCCAGCAGTGTTTAAGTCTGGATGTTGGTCAAAACCCAATTTGGTGATGTATTCTCTGCTACTTTTATTTCTCCTTTCTTTTAATGTTATTATTCAAAAGTTAGCTAGATAATTCTCTAATAAATGTTGGTATTATTTTTTTTTTTTGTATATAATGAGTGGTCTACTTTGTTAACAAATCTTTTGAACCTGAGACAAAACTGAAAACTTTCTGCAAAACAACAGATCATCCAGACAGAAAATCAACGAGGAAATAAAAGCCTTAAATGATACATGAAACCAGATAGATTTAGTTGATACTCATAGAGCATTTCCTCCAAAAACAGCAGAATACACATTTTTCTCACATGCATGCAGAGTATTATCTCATGATGACCAGATGCTGGGCCACAAAGCAAGCCTCGGTAAATTTAATAAAACTGAAATCATACCAAGCATCTTTTCTCACCACAATGCTATGAGAAAAGAAATAAACTATAAGAAAAAAAAAACAACTAAAAAACACAAACGTGTGGAGGCTCAACAGTATGCTGCTAAGCAACGAAAGGATCACTGAAGAAATCAAAGAGGACATTTAAAAAAGTACCTAAAGACCAATGTAAATGTAAACACTATGATTTAAAACCAGTGGAATACAGCAAAAGCTGTTTTTAGAGGAAAGTATATAGCAATAGAATCTTAACTCAGAAAAGTGAAAGTGAAAGTGAAAGCCACTCAATCTTGTCCGACTCTTTGCAACCCCATGGATTATACAGTCCATGGAATTTTCTAGGCCAGAATACTGGAGTGGGTAGCCTTTCCCTTCTCCAAGGGATCTTCCCAATCCAGGGATCTGACCCAATGCCTTCATTGCATGCAGATTCTTTACCAGCTGAGCCACAAGGGAAGCCCTAACTCAGGAAGCAAAATCTCAAATAAGCAACCTAATATTATACCTAAAGCAACTAGAGAAAGAAGAGCAAACCTAAACAAAGCCTAAAGTTAATAGAAGGAAAGAAATCAAAAAGATCAGAGCAGAAATAAATGAAATAGAGACAAAGAAACAATAGCACAGATGAATGAAATTAAAGCTGATTATTTGAAGAGATAAGCAAAAATGATAAACCTTTAGCCAGACTCATCAAGGAAAAAAGACAACTAAAATCAAGAGAAGTAGAAACAAAATCAAGAGAAGTAGAAACGAAAAAGAAGTTACAACCAGCTCCAAAGAAATGCAAAAGTCGCAAGAGTCTACTACCAGCTGTGGTAGCAGCTATTATTTATTCCAATAAATTGGACAACGTAGAAGCAACAGACCAATTCTTAGAATGGTACAATATCTGAAAGCTGAACCAGGAAGTTAAAGAAAATATGAATAGATCAATCATAAGTACTGAAATTGAAACTCAGTCAGTCACTTCAGTTGCTCAGTTGTATCCGACTCTTTGCGACCCCATGAATCGAAGCATGCAAGGCCTCCCTGTCCATGACCAAATCCCGGAGTTTACCCAAATTCATGTCCATTGAGTCTGTGATGCCATCTAACCATCTCATCCTCTGTCATCCCCTTCTCCTCCTGACTTCAATCCTTCCCAACATCAGGGTCTTTTCAAATGAGTCAGCTCTTCGCAACACATGGTCAAGATATTGGAGTTGCAGCTTCGACATCAGTCCTTCCAATGAACACCCAGAACTGATTTCCTTTAGGATGGACTGGTTGGATCTCCTTGCAGTCCAAGGGACTCTCAAGAGTCTTCTCCAACACCAGAGTTCAAAAGCATCAATTCTTTGGCACTCAGCTTTCTTTATAGTCCAACTCTCACAACCATACATGACTACTGGAAAAACCATAGTCTTGGCTAGATGGACCTTTGTTGACAAAGTAATATCTTTGCTTTTTAATATGCTGTCTAGGTTGGTCATAACTTTGCTTCCAAGGAGTAAGAGTCTTTTAATTTCATGGCTGCAATCATCATCTACAGTGATTGAAACTAATAAATAATTTTTTAAAAAAACCCAACAAACTAATATCCAGGACCTGTTGGCTTCACAGGAGAATTCTGTCAACCATATAGAGAAGAGCTAACACATATCCTTCAAAATTGCAGAGGAAGTTAATCTCCCAAACTCATTTTATGAGGCCAAATCAGCCTAATACTGAAACCAGAAAAAGATCCCCCCACACAAACACAAATTAAGGCCAATATCACCGATCAATAAAGACTCAAAAATCCTTAACAAATTCTAGCAGTCCAAAACCAACACTTTAATATCTTCATACACCATGATTAAGTGGGATTTATCCCATGGATGCAAGGATTCTTTGTTATCTGCAAATCAATCCATATGATACATCACATCAACAAGTTGAAGAATAAAAGAAAAATATAATCCTCACAATAAATACAGAAAAACTTTTGACAAAATTCAGCACATTTTTAAAATTGATTTATTTTAGTTGGGGGCTAATTACTTTACAATATTGTAGTTGTTTTTGCCATACATTGACATGAATCAGCCATGGGTTTACATGTGTTCCCCATCCTGAACCCTCCTCCCATCTCCCTCCCCATCCCATCCCTCTGGGTCATCCCATTGCCCCAGCCCTGAGCATTTGTCTCATGCATCGAACCTGGAATGGTGTTCTGTTTCATTTATGATATTATACATGTTTCAATGCTATTCTCTCAGAACATCTCACCCTCACTTTCTCCCTCAGAGTCCATATGCATCTGTGTCTCTTATTCTGTCTCACCTATAGGGTTATCATTACCATCTTTCAAATTCCATATATATGCATTAGTATACTATATTGGTGTTTTTCTTTCTGGCTTATGTATAATGGGCTCCAGTTTCATCCATCTCAATAGAACTGATTCAAATGTCTTCTTTTTAATGGCTGAGTAATATTCCATTGTGTATATGTACCACAGCTTCCTTATCCATTCGTCTGATGATGGACATCATTCAGCACATATTTCTGATAAAATATTTCCAGAATCTGGGCATGCAGGGAACATAACTCAACACAGTAAAAGCTATATATGACAAACTTACAGCTAATATTATACACAACATTTAAAATATGAAAGCATTTCCTCAAAGATCAGGAACAAAACAAAGATGTTCACTCTTGCCACATTTATTCAACATGGATTGGAAGTACTGGCTATGCCAATCAGAGAAGAAAAAGAAATAAATGGAGTCCAAATTGGAAAAGAAAAAGTAGAATTGTCACTCTTGGAGATGACATGATACCGAACGCAGAAAATACTAAAGACATGACCAGAAAACTGCTATATCTCATCAATGAATTTGACACAGTTGCAAATTACAAAATGAGTACATAGAAATCTGTTGCATTTCTATATACTAACAATGAAACATAAGAAAGAGAAATACAGCAAACAGTCCTATTTTCTATCACATCAAACATTTTAAAATATCTAGGAATTACCCTATCCAAGGAGACAAAAGACCTGTACTTCAAAAACTATAAGGTGATGGTGAAAGAAATCATAAACAAGAGACAGATGGAATGATGTAAAAGTAAAAAGTATGGTGGAGGGAGTATATAAAAAGCACTGGGACATAATACAGCCAAAAGGTAGATTTTACATAATTGCTCTTAAAATGTACCTAATAAGTTCTATAAACACAAAAGCTTTTTTTCCCCTAAAATCAGGATGCATTGATCAATTTGCCTTCAGTTTATCCACCTTTTAAAGTGCCCTTTTTAGTAAATGGCTAGTTTTAATAATAGGAGAAAATTTGCATAAAAAATAGAGTTATCTCTTCTTGTAACAGGAAAGAAAACTGCAAAAAGAATATGTTTTATTTATTTTCACAAAGTTATTATAACAGAATAGGAGTTTCTGAAAAAAATACATTATAACAAGCATTTATCCTCAGTTTAAGCAGAATAGCAAAGGGTGAAGTTGTGTAGATAATAAAGAACATTTTATATCTGTAAGTAAAATATATCAGAAGAGTTACTTTTAACTTGAAAAAAATGACTACTTAAAGATAAGTGAAGACAGTTTGTGGGCCTTGGGGATTGAAATCTTTAGAACTTTCTCAAAGGAAGCTTTTACTGCTAGTGGTTAAGTAGTTGAACCACAAATCTACAAGTATTTAATTTATTTTTATATTGCAAGCATATAGATTGCAGTTTATCACAATGATGGCAAAATTTATCATCCTCTGTTTAAAGCTATAAGTGTGTGCTCAAATCAACAAGACTTTCCTTCAGAGTAAGTCAGCTGTAACTTGCCCTTGACCAGTCAAACAAATAAATAACAGCCTTCCTGTTAATATGCTGAAGATAAACAGTTTACTGTCTTTCATCTTTAGAGGGAGGATGTCAGTAGTAACGATGCTTTTTATGTCACGTGCCTCAAGCAATGCCATCGTATTATTGCTCAAAAGCTTAGTGAGATGTTAAGAAATGGCATACAATATACTTCTCTTATTCTCCCATTAATATGATATATGATTTTTAACATTAAAACATTTCATGATTGAATTAGGAAATATATATTAAAAAGAAAATCAAATGCATGTCACCAAAGAAGGTAAAAGCAACAACAACAAAATCAATGAAGGTTACTTCTATGTGATTGAGAGATCTCGATCACTACTATTCTAAGCTATTTCCTAAATCCAAACACACATACAAACACACAACATTTGCAGAAATTGTGAACATTTAAAAAAAATCTCAGCATGATATTTCAGAAACTGTAATTTTGCAATGTTTTGAGTACATGTTGAAAAGACAGGTAGACTTGAACAGATAAAGGAAAAGGTAAAAGAAAGTAGGACAAACATTTTTGGTCTAAATATTTAAAAATATTTAAAAGGATTTAAATCACTGTTTCCTTTTTAGTTTCTTAAGAAACTTCCATAGTGTTTTCCACAGTGACTGTACCAATTTACATTCCCACCAACAGTGTAAGAGGGTTCCCTTCTCGCCACATCCTCTTCAGCATTTACTGTTTGTAGATTTTTTGACTTGTGTAAGGTGATATCTCATTGTACATTTTTATTTGCATTTCTCTAATAATTAGTAGTATTGAACGTCTTTTCATATGCCTGTTGTCCATCTCTATATCTTCTTTGGAGAAATGTCTATCTAGGTCTTCTTTTTATTTTTTACTTTTTTTTTATTGAGTCACATGAGCTATTTGTAAATTTTAGAAATCTACAAATTGAAAATCCCCTCTCGAGAAGAGGTGGTGTAGGAGAGGCGGGGCCGCTGTCGAGCCGCGCCTGGAGACTCGGGGTTCTGCTCGCGTGGGGACACGGGTATCTCGGGGAGCCTCTGGGGCCGCCTAGAGGGAGTCCAGCCTCCTTTCAAGTGCCAGAGGGAACTCAGGATGGCTCTCGAGGCGCTGCAGGTGCAAAGGGCCCCGTCTCGTGTTGAGGGGGGATCCCGTGGAAGCTCTCGGGTTGTGGCGGGAAGTCTGGCCTTCTCAGGTTGGCATGGGTATCTCGGGGGACACCTGGGGTCTCATGCAATGAATCAAGCCCCGGTCCGAGCTGGGAGAGGTGCCAGGGCTTTGCTCTCAACGCCCTGTATGGGAAAAGGGCTTCATCTCTCGATGGGCATGGAGTCATGTGGGTTTTCTCAACTTGCGGCAGGGGGCTCTCGAGTGGCGGCGGGTACCCCTGCCAGTCTCCCCTGTTAGCCCAGCGTGGTCGTGGTGCCTCCTTTCGAGCGGCGACAGGAGGGGGCAGCCTCTGGATCCCGCAAGAGTCACTGCAGCGCACAGGTCCTCGTCAAGCGTTGAGGCAGGACCCTCGGGGTGTCCCTCGAGGGGGGACGGGTATCTTGGAGCATCTCTGGAATGGCATAAAGGGAGTGGACGGGACTCAGCCTTTCTCTCAGGTCACTGCAAAGGGAAATCAGTCTTCATCTCGTGTGGAGGGTCGAAGCTCGTGCTTTTCCATGAGTTGCAGCAGGAAGCTGGCTGTGCCTCTCGTGTTCCAGGGGGGTTACCTCAGGGAGCCTCTCTTCTTGCCTCTGCAAAGTCCAGGCCTCCTATGGCGTTGCCAGGTGGCAACTGGGCTTCCCCTTGAGTAGCTGCAAGGGAGTTGGACTCATTTGCCGACGGGGGGGTTCCTCGGTGACCTTTCATCTTGCGGCCTGAACTGGCCTCTTGGGGCCTCTTCTCGAACATCAGTAGAGGCGACAAGCCCACTCTTGAGGTGGGAGGGAAAGTAGGGATTCCGGTTGAGTTCAGGTAGGGGATTCGACCTCCCTTTCGAGAGGAGGGGGCGAGGGCGACTGGGGGCCCCTCTCGAGCTGCGTCTGGAGACTCAGGGTTCCCCTTGCGTGGGGACAAGGGAATCGCAGGGAACCTCTGGGGCCGCCTAGAGGGGGTCCAGCCTCCTTTCCAGTGCCAGAGGGAACTCAGGATGGCTCTAGAGTTGATGCAGATACAAAGGGCCCCATTTCACAGGGAGGGGGATCCAGGGGACGCTCTCGCGGTGTGGCGGGATCCCTGCCTTCTTTTCAGCTTGGCATGGGTATCTCGGGGGACACCTGGTGTCGCCCACAAGGAGTCAAGCCCCGTTCCGAGCCGGGAGAGGTGCCAGGGCATGCTCTCAAGGCCCTGCAAGGGAAAAGCGCCTCATCTCGCGATGGGCGTGGAATCACGTGGGTTTTCTCAACTTGCGGCGGTGTGCTCTCGAGTTGTGGTGGGTACCCTGGCCCGTCTCCCCTGTTAGCCCAGTGGGGTCGTGGTGGCTCCTTTAGAGCAGCGAGGTGAGGGAGTAGCCTCGGGATTCTTCAGGCGGCACTGCAGCACACTGGGTCCTCGTCAAACACTGACGTAGGACACTCGGGGATCCCTTCAGGGGGAGAGGACGGATATATCGGGCACCTGTGGAGTGGCATAAAGGGAGTCCAGGGGACTCAGACTTTCTCTCAGGTCACAGCAAGGGGAAATCGGGATTCATCTCAAATGCAGGGTCGAAGGTCGTGCTTTTCCACGAATTGTGGTGGGAAGTGGGGGTTGCCTCTCTCGATCCGTTGCGGGGTGCCTCAAGGGGGCCTCTCTTGCTGCCTCTGGGAAGTCCACGCCTCCTTTAACAATGCCAGGGTCAGATGGGCTTCCCCTGGAGTCACTGGAATGGAATTGGGCCCCATGTGCCGTTGGGGGGTTCCTCGGTGACCTTTCATCTTGGGGCCGGAACTGGTGTCTTGGGGCCTCCTCTCGAGCGTCAGCAGAGGTGACAGGCCTCCTCTTGAGGTGCAAAGGAAAGCAGGGATTCCCGTCGAGTGGAGGCAAAGCAGGCGGCCCCCCTCTCGACAAGAGGTGGTGTAGGAGAGGCGGGGCCGCTGTCGAGCCGCGCCTGGAGACTCGGGGTTCCGCTCGCATGGGGACACGGGTATCTCGGGGAGCCTCTGGGGCCGCCTAGAGGGAGTCCAGCCTCCTTTCAAGTGCCAGAGGGAACTCAGGATGGCTCTCGAGGCGCTGCAGGTGCAAAGGATCCCGTCTCGCGTTGAGGGGGGATCCTGTGGACGCTCTCATGCTGTGGCGGGAAGCCCGACCTACTCAGGTTGGCACGGGTATCTCGGGGGACACCTGAGTTCTCACGCAATGAGTCAAGCCCCGGTTGGAGCTGGGAGAGGTGCCGGGGCTTTGCTCTCATCGCCCTTCATGGGAAAAGGGCCTAATCTCGCAATGGGTGTGGAGTCACGTGGGTTTTCTCAACTTTCGGCAGGGGGCTCTCGAGTGGGGCGGGTACCACTGCCAGTCTCCCCTGTTAGCCCAGCATGGTAGTGGTGCCTCCTTTCGAGCGGCGATGGGAGGGGGCATCCTCGGGATCCCTCAAGAGTCACTGCAGCGCACAGGTCCTCATCAAACATTGAGGCAGGACCCTCGGGGTGCCCCTCGAGGGGGGACAGATAACTCTAGGCATCTCTGGAGTGGCATAAAGGGAGTGGAGGGGACTCAGACCTCAAGAGGAGGCCTGTTGCCTCTACTGATGCTCGAGAGGAGGCCCCAAGATGCCAGTTCCGGCCCCAAGACGAAAGGTCACCGAGGAACCCTCCGTCGGCAAACGAGTCCAATTCCCTTGCAGCTACTCGAGGGGAAGCCCAGCTGCCCCCTGGCAATGCCAAAGGAGGCCTGGACTTCCCAGAGGCAAAAGAGAGACTCCCTGAGATGCCCTGCATCAGATCGAGGGAGGCAACCCCTGCTTCCCGCTGCAACTCATGGAAAAGCACGACCTTCGACCCTGCATTCAAGATGAAGCCAGATTTCCCCTTGCTGTGACCTGAGAGAAAGTCTGAGTCCCCTGGACTCCCTTTATGCCACTCCACAGGTGCCCGATATACCCGTCCCCTCCCCCCCCAAAGGGATCTCCGAGTGTCCTACATCAATGTTTGACGAGGACCCAGTGCGCGGCAGTGCCTCCTGAGGAATCCTGAGGCTGCTCCCTCACCTCGCCACTCGAAAGGAGCCACCACGACCCTGCTGGGCTAACAGGGGAGACAGGCCAGGGTACCCACCACAACTCGCGAGCACACTGCCGCAAGTCGAGAAAACCCACGTGATTCCACGCCCATCGCGAGATGAGGTGCTTTTCCCTTGCAGGGCCTTGAGAGCATGCCCTGGGACCTCTCCGGTCTCAGACCAGAGCTTGACTCGTTGCGTGATACCCGAGGTGTCCCCCGAGATACCCGTGCTAACCTGACACGCGAGGGGAAAAGAGCCAGCAAGGCCGCCAATTGGGATGAAAGTTACCTTGGTTGGGGAAGCACTGGCTGGGAGGTCATTTTTCAGGGGCAATGGCCCCTGGGGCCAAGCGCCCAGGGAGGCCTCCCACACTGCACAGAACGGCTGTTCCGTCTCGTTTGCTCTGCAGGAGAGAGCTTGTGAGACTAAGCCAGGCCTGACTCGGGAATTGAGGCCCTGGGAACAACACCGTAGTTCTGGAGTCTGAAGAGCCCCACACTTGCTGCATGAGGGAGGACTGAAAACCCACTCTCTGGGGCTGCCTTTCCTCCCTCAAGGAAGAGAGCCTGCCAGGCCAACTTCTGGCTGAACGTCACCTGGGGCTGGGAAGTGCTAGCTGGGAAGTAATTTTTTAGCGACCATGGCCACAGGAGCCCACGCCCAATTGAGGGCTCCCACACGGCCGGGAACGTCAAGGCACCCTCCACATGGTTATTCAATCAGGTCTGCTCTGGAGGCGAGAGCTCCCAAGACTAGGCCTCTCCTGACTCTGAATTGAGGCCCTGGGAGCAGCCCCAGAGTTCTGGCATCTGAAGAGCCCCACACTTGCTGCACGAGGGAGAATTTAAAACCTACACTCTGGGGCTGCCTTTGGTTCCTCCAAGGAAGAGAGCCTGCCAGGCCCCATTCGGCTAAAAGTCACCTGGGGCTGGTAAGTGATAGCTGGGAACTCATTTTCTAGGGGTAATAGCCGCCGGTGCCCCGCGGCCAGGGAGCGCTCCCACACTGCCCCAGAATGTTAAGGCACCCTCCACACGGCTGTTCCATCACGTTTGCTCTGCAGGAGAGAGCACGCGAGACTACGCCTCTCCTGACTCTGGAATTGAGGTCCTGGGTAGAGCCCCGGTGTTCTGGCATCTGAAGAGCCATACATTTCCTGCCCAAGGGAGGACTGAAAATCCACTCTCTGGGGCTGCCTTTCCTCCCTCCAAGGAAGAGAGCCTGCCCGGCCGCCTTCGGGCTGAAAGTCACCTGGTGTTGGGAAGTGCTAGCTGTGAAGTCATTTTTTAGGGGCCATGGCCGCTCGGCCCCCGTGCCTGGGTGGGGCTACCACCCTGCCCGGGAACGTCAAGGCACCCATCACACGGCTGTTCCGACAGGTTTGCTCTTCAGGAGAGAGCTCGCTAGACTAGGCGGGGCCTGACTCAGGAACTGAGGCCCTGGGAGCAACATCCTAGTTCTGGCATTTGAAAAACCCCACACTTGCTGCGCAAGGGAGGACTGGAAATCCGCTATCTGGGGCTGCCTTTCGTGCCTCCAATGAAGATAGCTTCCCTAGCCACCTTCGACCTGAGAGTCACCCTGTGATGGGAAGTGCTGGCTGGGAGGTCATTTTTTAGGGGCCATGGCCCCTGGGGAAAAGCGCCCAGGGAGTGCTCCCACACTACCCAGAAATGTCAAGGTAACCTACACACGGCTGTTCCGTCACGTTTGCTCTGTAGGAGAGAGCTGGCGAGACTAGGCCAGGTCTGACTCAGAAACTGAGGCCCTGGGAGCAACACCGAAGTTGTGGCATCTGAAGAATCCCACGCTTGCTGCACAAGGGAGGACTGAAATCCCACTCTCAGGGGCTGCCTTTCCTCCCTCCAAAGAAGAGAGCCTGCCAGGCCTCCATCTGGCTGAAAGTCACCTGGGGCTGGGAAGTGCTAGCTGGGAAATCATTTTTTAGGGGCCATTGCCGCTGGGGCCCCGTGCAAACTGAGGGCTCCTACACTGCCTGGGAACGTCAAGGTACCCTCCACCCGAGTGTTCCTTCACATTTACTCTGCAGGAGAGAGCTCGGAGACTAGGCAGCTCCTGAAACGGGAATTGAAGCCCTGGAAGCTGCCCCAGAGTTCTGGCGTCTGAAGAGCCCCACACTTTCTGTGGGAGGGAGGAATGAAAATCCGCTCTCTGGGGCTGCCTTTCCTGCCTCCAGGGAAGATAGCTTCCCTAGCGGCCTTCAAGCTGAGAGTCAGCCTGGGATGGGAAGAACTGGCAGGGAGGTCATTTTTCATGAGCCTTGGCCCCTGTGTCAAGCGCCCAGGGAGGGATCCCACACTGCCCAGGAAAGTTAAGGCACTCTCCACACGGCTGTTCCGGCAGGTTTGCTCTGCAGGAGAAAGCTCAAGAGGCTAGGCCTCTCCTGACTCGAAATTGAGGCCCTGGGAACAGCACCAGAGTTCTGGCGTCTGAAGAGCACCACACTTGCTGCGTGAGGGAGAACTGAAAACCCACTCTCAGGGGCTGCCTTTCCTCCCTCCAAAGAAGAGAGCCTGCCAGTCCGCCATCTGGCTGAAAGTAACCAGGGGCTGGGAAGTGCTAGATGGGCAGTCATTTTTTACGGGCCATATACCCTGCGGGAAAGTGCCCACGGAGGGCTCCCACACTGCCCGGGAACGTCAAGGCACCCTCCGCATGGCTGTTCCATCATGTTTGCTCTGCAGGAGAGAGCTCGCGAGACTAGGCCAGGCCTGACTTGGGAACTGAGGCCCTGGGACCAACACCTTTGTTTTGGGGTCCGAAGAACCCCACACATGCTGTGCGAGGGAGGACTGAAATTCCACTCTCTGGGGCTGCCTTTCTTGCCTCCAAGGAGGATAGCTTCCCTAGCCGTCTTCCACCTGAGAGTCACCCTGGGATGGGAAGTGCTGGCTAGGAGGTCATTTTATACGGGCAATGGCCCTGAGGTCAAGGGCCGAGGGAGCACTCTCACACTGCCCAGGAACATCAAAGCACACTCCTCATGGCTGTTCCATCAGGTTTGCTCTGCAAGAGAGAGTTCGCGAGACTAGGCCGGGCCTGACTTGGGAATTGAGGCCCTGGGAACAACACCATAGTTCTGGCGTCTGAAGAGCCCCACACTTGCTGCACGAGGAGGACTGAAAACCTACTGTCTGGGGCTGCCTTTCCTCCCTCAAGGAAGAGAGCCTGCTAGGCCGCCTTCGGGCCGAAAATCACCTGGGGTTGGGAAGTGCTAGCTGGGAAGTCATTTTTTAGGGGCCATGGCCACTGGGGCTCCATGTCAATTGAGGGCTCCCACACTGCTGGTAACGTCAAAGCACCCTCCACAGGGCTGTTCAATCAGGTTTGCTCTGCAGGAGAAAGCTCGCAAGACTAGGCCTCTCCTGACTCGGAATTGAGGCCCTGGGATCAGCCCCGGTGTTCTGGCATCTGAAGAGCCCCACACTTGACGCGCGAGGGAGAACTTAAATCCCACTATCTGGGGCTGCCTTTCCTCCCTCCAAGAAAGAGAGCCTGTGAGATCGTCTTTGGGCTGAAAGTCACCTGGGGCTGGGAAGTGCTAGCTGAGCAGTCATTTTTTACGGGCCATGCCCTTGTGGCCAAACGCCCACGGAGGGCTCCCACACTGCCTGGGAACATCAAGGCACCCTCCACGCAGCTCTTATGTCACCTTTACTCGGCAGGAGAGAGCTTGGAGACTAGGCATCTCCTGAAACAGGAATTGAGGCCCTGAGAGCTGCCCTGGAGTTCTGGCGTCTGAAGAGCCCCACACTTCCTGTGGGAGGGAGGAATGAAAATCCACTCTCTGGGGCTGCCTTTCCTGCCTCCAGGGAAGATAGCTTCCCTAGCAGCCTTTCAGCTGTGGGTCACCCTGGGATGGAAAGTGCTGGCTGGGAGGTCATTTTTCATGGACCATGTCCCCTGGATCAAGCGCCCAGGGAGGGCTCCCACACTGACCGGGATCGTTTAGACACCCTCCACAAGGCTGTTCCGTCAGATTTGCTCTGCAGGAGAGAGCTCGTGAGACTAGGCTTCTCCTGACTCGAATTTGAAGCCCTGGGAGCAACACTGTAGTTCTGGCATCTGAAAAACCCCACACTAGCTGCGCGAGGGAGGATGGAAAATCCGCTCTCTGGGGCTGCCTTTTGTGGGTCCAAGGAAGATAGCTTCCCTAGCCGTGTTCGAACTGAGAGTGACCCTGGGATGGGAAGCGCTGGATGGGACATCATTTTTTAGGGGCCGTGGCCCCTGGGGTCAAGCGCCCAGGGAGGAATTCCACACTGCCTGAGATAGTCGAGGCACCCTCCACACGGCTGTTTCATCATGTTTGCTCGCAGGAGACAGCTCGCGAGACTAGGCCTCTCCTGACTCAGAACTGAGGCCTTGGGAAGAGCCCCGGTGTTCTGGCGTCTCTAGAGCCACACACTTGCTGTGTGAGGGAGAACTGAAAACCAACTCTCTGGGGCTGCCTTTCCTTCCTCCATGGAAGAGAACCTGCGAGGCCGCCTGTGGGCTAAAAGTCACATCGGGCTGGGAAGTGCTAGCTGGGAAGTCATTTTCTAGGAGAAATGGCTGCTGGGGCCCCGCTCCCAGGGAGGGCTCCCACACTGCCCCAGAACTTCAAGGCACCCGCCACATGGCTGTTCCATCACTTTTGCTCTGCAGGAGACAACTTGTGAAACTAGGCCTCTCCTGACTCTGGAATTAAGGACCTGGGAAGAGCCCCGGTATTCTGGCATCTGAAGAGCCACACACTTGCTGCGTGAGTGAGAACTGAAAACCCACACTCCTGGGCTGCCTTTCCTCCCTCCATGTAAGAGAGCCTTCAAGGCCGCCTTCTGGCTGAATGTCTCATGAAGCTGGAAAGGGCTAGCTGGGGAGAAGGTTTTTAGGAGCCATAACCGCTCAGCCCCAGAGCCCGGGTAGCGTTCCCACACAGCCCGGGAATGTCAAGGCACCCTCCACACGGCTGTTCTGACACGTTTGCTCTACAGCAGAAAGCTTGAGAGACTAAGCCTGGACTGACTCTGGAATTGAGGCTCTGGGAGCAGCCCCATTTTTCTGGCATCAGAACAGCCTCATACTTGCTGCTCGAGGGGAAACCGAAAACCCATTCTCTAGGGCTGCCTTTCCTCCCTCCAAAGAAGAGAGCCTGCCAGGCCACCTTTGGGCTGAAAGTCACATAGGACTGTGAAGTGCTAGCTGGGAAATCAGTTTTTAGGGGCCATGGCTGCTGGGCCCACGCATCCAGGTAGGGCTCCCTCACTGCATGGGATCATCAGGGCACCCTCCACACAGAGGTTCGGTCACGTTTGCTCTGCAGGAGAGAGCTCGGGAGACTAGGCCTGGCTTGACTCCAGAATCGAGATAGTGGTTGCAGACTTCTGTTCTGGCGTCTCAAGAGCCCCACACTTGCTGCGCGAGAGAGGACTGAAAACCCACCTTCTGGGGCTGCCTTTCCTCCCTCCAAGGAAGAGAGACTGCCAGGCCACCTTCGGGCTGAAAGTCACATCGAGCTGGGAAGTGCTAGCTGGGAAGTCAGCTTTTAGGTGCCATAGCCGCTGGGCCCACGCATCCGGATAGGGCTCCCTCATTGCCCGGGAACATCAAGGCACCCTCCACACAGCTGTTGCGTCACATTTGCTCTGCAGGAGAGAACTCGTGAGACTAGTCCTGTCCTGACTTGGGAAGTCAAGCCCTGGAACAGCCCCACTGTTCTGGCGTCTGAAGAGCTTCACACTTGCTGCGCGAGGGAGGACTGAAAACCCACTCTCTGGGGCTGCCTTTTCTCCTTCCAGGGAAGAGAGCCTGCCAGGCCGCCTTCGGGCTAAAAGTCACATCGGGCTGGGAAGTGCTAGCTGGTAAGTGAGTTTTTAGGGACCATGGCTGCTCGGACCACACGTCCGGGTAGGGCTCCCACACTGCCTGGGAACATCAAGGCACCCTCCACACAGCTGTTCCGTCATGTTTACTCTGCAGGAGAGAGCTCACGAGAGTAGGCCTGGCTTGACACCGGAATTGAGATAGTGGTTGCAGACTTTTGTTCTGGCATCTGAAGAGCCCCACACTTGCTGCGCGAGGGAGGGCTGAAAATGCACTCTCTGGGGCTCCCTTTCCACCCTCCAAGGAAGAGAGCCTGCCAGGCCGCCTTCAGGCAAAAATTCACATCAGGCTGGGAAGTGCTACCTGGGAAGTCAGTTTTTAGGGGCTATGGCCGCTGAAAGTTTCTTACTGAGCCACAGAAAAATGGCCGGGATTCTTGGCCTCTGGAGGAGAAGAATTCAATCGTAGGCCAGAGACGAGGCTGGATCGCTCAGAGCTTTGGTGTGATAAAGTTTTATTAAAGTATAAAGGAGATAGAGAAAGCTTCTGACATAGGCATCAGAAGGGGGCAGAAAGAGTACCCCCCTGCTAGTCTTCAGCTGGATGTTATATAGTCACTAGCAGTTTGTTAATGTAAGAAAGGAATGTCTTAAACTCAGAATGGCACCAGACCCCTCATCCATAAGATGTATTTTCGAATAATCTGGGCACCGGACATTCCGGGTCATAAAACGATTGACTTGAATTTTGCAGAAAGGCATATCATGCAAATAGTTTCATTTACATAGATTAGGGGAACAATGTCTGAGTATAACATACTGGTTTGCCAAGTAGGTTCTGAGCCATTAGGCGGATGACAGCATTTTGGGTAAATGCACGGTACATTAACATAGCTTGAGACAAACATTTCCATAAGAAAAATGCATTGATTCACTCAAATATTGAGAATAGTTAACTTTAGGTGAAACCAGGTGTCATGGCAACACAGTATTTTAAGAGAAACCTCTTTTAAATTTGTATAGAGAAGGGAAAAAATATCGCTAGGTTGTTTCCTCCTGCCGCTTAAGCGAGATAAAATGTCTGACACTTGCAGCCTTTTTCCTCCGTTTGGAGACCCCTGGCCTTGCTGCCTGTTGCCCTCTCTCACTCCCCCCTTTTCTTTTAGGAGAATTATGTTGCCTAGGGGAAAGGGGCGTCGTTTTCATTACATAACTGCTTCCAAGCTGACAAGGGGTGTTGTCCCTAAATTATTGAGGCAACATATTTTCCTAACACTCATATTGAGGGTGTCTGATCCAGGGGCCACAAATAGTAGTTGAAGGAAGCTGCAGCAATAGCAGGCATTTGAGCCACCATCTGTGACTTAAAAGCTTTCATGCGACTAGAAACAAATCCAGTTACACAGTTACAGATGCAGGGAGCAAACAGCAAAAACAAAACAACCAGAATTATTGTAATTAAAATAGTTTTCCACCATAGGGAACTAGTTAACGTCTCCCAAAGTGAGGCAATTGAGGCTTACGGAGTATCCATAGCCCCAGTCACCTTGTTCATGTGTTTAGTAAAATGAGTAACATTAGTGGTCATATCAGGTATATATGTACAGCACTGGGTATGAATAATGGCACAAGTTCCTCCTTGCGCAGCTGTCAGAATATCTAAAGCCAATCTGTTTTGTAAAAACACCTTTCTAATTTGTACTTGTTCAGCATTAAGAGCTGAAATAGCTTTTTGAGACTCTTGCAATGCCTGTTGAGTAAAATTAGTCAAAGCATCTACTCGTAGCATAACATCTGTAGTTCCCAAAGAGGGAACAAACATTGCAGCCAAATAATCATACCAGTGAAATATAGACCTTGCCCACCGAGTTTTCAGTTCAGTTCAGTCGCTCAGTCATGTCCGACTCTTTGTGACCCCATGATTTGCAGCACGCCAGGCCTCTCTGTCCATCACCAACTCCCGGAGTCTACACAAACCCATATCCATCGAGTCGGTGATGCCATCCAACCATCTCATCCTCTGTCATCCCCTTCTCCTCCCGCCCCCAATCCTACCTAGCATCAGGGTCTTTTCCAATGAGTCAACCCTTCGCATGAGGTGGCCAAAGTATTGGAATTTCAGCTTCAACATCAGACCTTCCAATGAACACCCAGGATTGATCTCCTTTAGGATGGATTGATTGGATCTCCCCACAGTCCAAGGGACTCTCAAGAGTCTTCTCCAACACCACAGTTCAAAAGCATCAATTCTTCGGTGCTCAGCTTTCTTCACTGTCCAACTCTCACATCCATACATGACCACTGGAAAAACCATAGCCTTGACTAGACGGACTTCTGTTGGCAAAGTAATGTCTCTGCTTTTAAATATGCTATCTAGGTTGGCCATAACCTTCCAGTTTTAGGGTGGGGTAAATTAGCAGGTTTTTCTGGAAGCTCTGAAAATATAAAGCCATGAGTAAAGGCTAGATCTAGGGTGCATCTCCCTATCCAACCAGGGGGAAGCCATGCCCATAGGTAAGAGCCACATATCCAATAAGTCCCATTTGGAGCAAGCCAGCGTGACTGAGATATCCAGTCCCAATTAGTGCCTGGCCAGGCAAAGGGAGGACCTGAATTGGGGTTGGAAAACACGGGAATGATTACATTGCATATTTCCTAAGGCAAAAGTCCCAAGTGTTTACAATCATTATAATTAAGTTGTTGACTAACCTTTGGGGATTGCTGTATTTGTTACCAGCATATAGGGGCAGTAGATATTAGACGTCTTTTTTTAGGAGTTAGCCATATAACCTCATCCCATATTTGATAAACATCAGATAAAAAGCCATTAGATCTAGACCTATTTGCCTTATGTGTGGCAAAATAGTCATTAAACCAAGACAATGTATAATCAAAATTAAAAGTCACGCTATGTCCATAGTTAAAGTACAAAGTGTTGCACCAGTCCATTTTAGGGTTGTTAGATGTCATTAGTTTAAGAAGAGGCATCACATCGGATTGTTGCCGAAGGTATTTGCAGACTTGGAGAAAGTCTTTTCTTTGAAGTGGAGATGTCCACCATGGGAAGCTTTCCACTGCAGGAGTCCCGCTCCAGCTGGTCCAGGGGTCCCCAAGGGATGAACGGCGTCAGCGAAAGGAAAAGAGACAGAGAGGGATTTTTTGATGGCCTAAAGACCACACCCTTTATTGCTTTAGTTTCTATTTATATAGCATATGATCCTCTACATAATGATTCTTACAATATTTTTCCATTTAGATCAACATCCCCTGATTCTAAGATGTGTTAAAATTGTTTCTTCGTCTTTTGTCACATTTTGGTTACATGTTTACCCCGAAACCTATTTTTATTTTACTAAAACATAATCTATAAATCATATCATTCCATCTGTTTTTTTTGTACAGCCTGCTACTACAGTGAGTATAGTGTCTTGCTTCAATGACTAAAAACTATAGTGATGGCTAAGGGCAAAGTTTTTCATAGTACAGCCATTGTCAGTGGTGGCTTGTTTACCATCTACCCACATACCACAAGACTATTTCTGGCAAGGGGAAATCTTTTGCAGTTTACCTAGATACTATTTACAATACAATTTATATATATCTTTTCTGTTTGTGCTTAGATTTTGAGGGGAAAAGGCAATTGGCTTAGTTTCTGTAACTTTCCCTGATACATGACCCAAGTTTTCCAGTCATCAATAACAATTTCCTCATGAGGCCAGGTCACAATAGGCTTAGGGCTTGTTTTCCAAATGATCATGACCTTATTCCCTGGCTGAATGTTAGGGACCCACCAGTCAGGGGCCTCAGTAGGTTTAATCATTTTTGGAATGTTTCTCTAGGGCAAGGGATCATTTTTCTTTTTATTGAACTCTCATGATCTCATCATGGAGGCCCCTACAACTCCAGCCATCAAAGAATGAAACAGAGTTAGCCACAACAAAAGCATAGAAACAGGAAGGAGGGAAGGTTCCGATCCTGGAGAGAAACCGCTTTGCAGTTTCTTCTCGATGGGTGCCGTGACTTTGTCATCCGGCAATAGATCCAGAACGGCTCCCAACAGAGAGAAAGAAACACAGCTAGCTACAACAGAAGCATAGAAACAGGAAGGAGGGAAGGTTCTGATCCTGGAGAGAAACCGCTTTGCAGTTTCTTCTTGATTGGTGCCGTGACTTTGTCATCCGGCAATAGATCCAGAACAGCTCCCAACATTCCAGTGATGAAGAGGGGAGTGCTCTGTAGACCCAGCAGTTAGACCGATTATGAAAGGCAGCGTAGGAGTGAGCCCAGGACAGGAAGGCATTATCTTGAGGATCAAATGGCAGACTCAGGACCTTTGGAGTCAGCGGAAGTAGGCTCACATAGATTATCAGGCCCATCTGAAAGGTACAAAGTCAGAGCATAGAAAGTAAAGACATAGAATGAAGTCAGTTAGTTCTGGTCAGGTTGCCACCTCTTAACTCGAGTGTGATGTACCCACAAATCAATTTTTGGCACTTTGACAGCTGTGGGAGAAGAAAGAATAACTTGGTAAGGACCTTCCCAGAGGGGCTCAAGGGATTGGCCACCAGACCCCAATGTTTTTATGAGGACTTCAGTTCCTGGCTCAAATAGAGGCTTGCTTGACTCAGAGGCTGGGTCAGGAGTCGTCTCCCGGAGTTCTGTTAATGCCTGTTGAAAAGCTGAGAGCTGAGTTACATAATTAGTTAATTCCAAGGCTTCAGGGTCTATAACAATGTCTGTGTGTACGAAAGGCCTTCCATAAGTACATTCAAAGGGGGACAGTCCCTGCTTTTTTGGGGCAGTTCGAGCCCTCATTAAAGCTATGGGTAGGACTTTAATCCAATTGTCCTGCATCTCTTGAGTTAATTTGTGCAGGTGTCTTTTGATAATGTCATTAGCTTTTTCAACCTTTCCTGAGGATTGGGGTCTCCAGGAACAGTGTAAGTGATATTCTATTCCTAGAGCTTTAGACACCCCCTGAGTTACGGCAGCTTTAAAGGCGGAGCCATTGTCACTCTGAAGGCTCCATGGCAGCCCAAACCTGGGGACAATTTCATGGATTTAAACCTTTATAACCTCCTTAGCCTGTTCACTACGACAGGGAAAAGCCTCAATCCATCCAGTAAAAGTATCCACCCAAACTTGTAAGCAAGAATATCCATTGGCTTTTGGCATATGAGTAAAATCAATTTCCCAGTCCTCTCCAGGATACATTCCACTTCGTTGTAATCCAGATTCTGCTAGCTTTTCAGTCTTTGGCTTTATTTCTTTGACAAACCTCACACCTTTTGATAATGTTCTTTAAAGTTTTCATTACATTTTAACCTTCAAACAAACGAGAAGCCATCTGGTAAGTACTCTCTGCACCCAAATGAAAACTCTCGTGTAAACCCGTAAGAATTTTCCATTGAGCATTTTCAGGAATTATTAATCGTCCATCTTCACACTGTAACCATCCTTTATCAGTAATCTTTGCTCCTCTTTTCTCGTATCTTTCTAATTCTTCCTCAGTATATTGTGGTTTTTCCTGTTCCACAGGACCTGTCCAGATCAAAGGCATCTGTAGTGAAGGGGATTCGTAAAGTGCTGTTTTTCTGGCTTGACAGTCAGCCAGCTGATTACCTTCGGCTATTTTACTCCCATCCCTGTTGTGTCCTTTGCAATGCATAACAACTACTTCCTTAGGACAATATATAGCAGTTAAAAGTCTCTCAATCTCTCTGAAATGCTTAATAGATTCTCCTGTTGCTGTTTTAAACTGTCTTTCTTTCCATATGGCAGCATGAACATGTAAAGTCAAATAAGCATACTTAGAATCAGTGTAGATATTGACTCGCTGCCCTTTGCTTAACTCTAGAGCTCGGGTCAGAGCCACAAGCTCCGCTAACTGAGCACTAGTTCCCTGGGGGAGAGATTTTGCTTCTGAAACCTGTTCAGCAGTCACCACTGCATAACCTGCTTTACGCTTTCCATCTCGAACAAAAGAACTGCCATCTGTAAATATTTCCATGTCAGGATTGTCTAATGGGGTATCCATTAGATCTTCACGAGCTGCATAGTTTAAAGTTAGAAATTGCGAACAATCATGATCAGGTGTTTCATTTTCCTTCTCAGGAAGGAAAGTGGCAGGATTTAAATTTCCACAAACCTTAAGCTTAGTTACTAGTCCTTCTAACAACAATGACTGATATTTAAGAAGCCTACTGTCTGTCATCCAGATATTAACCTTAGAATTTAAGATTCCACTCACATCATGAGAAGTTAGTACAGTAAGGTTTCATCCATTAATTATTTTTAAAGCTTCTGGTGCTAATAAAGCTGCTGCTCCAATTACTCTTAGGCAGTGGGGCCACCCACGTGAAATTACATCTAATTCTCGGCTTAGATAAGCAATAGGTTGCTGGTGAGGCCCTCGGGGTTGTGTTAAAACTCCCAAGGCCATACCTTTTCTTTCAGTGACAAACAAATTAAATTCTGACCCTGTGGGCAAGCTCAGAGCAGGAGCTTGCAGGAGAGCCGCCTGTAGAACCTTAAAAGCCTTTTGAGTATCTGGAGACCAAACCAGTTTGTTGGTTTGGGCCTGCTGAGTTTCAGCTATAAGTTTATATAAAGGCCGGGCAAGTTCTCCATAACCCGGAATTCAAATACGACAGTAGCCTGTGATTCCCAAAAATCCTCTCAGTTGTCTTGAAGTCATAGGTAAGGGATGATTTAGTGTAGGTTTAATTCTCTCGGGGCCTATGGCCCTAGTCCCTTCTGATATGATTAGGCCCAGATCTAACAGATTGTTGACAAAGCTGAGCCTTTTCTCTTGATGCCTTGTAACCGCAGCCTGCCAGAAAGTTTAAGAAATCTTCTGAGGCTTGTGAACCAGCTTCCTCTGTCTCAGTACAGAGCAAAATATCATCTACATATTGTAACACCATCGCTTCAGAACTATTAAAGTTTTGTAGATCCCGTGACAAACTTTCTCCAAATAAGTGAGGACTGTCACGAAATCCCTGGGGCAAAACTGTCCAGGTTAACTGAGATGCTGGCTGCATAGGGTCTTCAAAGGCAAATAGAAATTGACTTTCCTCCGCCAAAGGCACTGAATAGAAAGCATCTTTCAAATCAATTACTGAGAAATATTTGGCTCGTTCAGGAATTTCAGACAATAGAGTATAAGGATTAGGCACCACTGGATGTAAAGGAACTACAGCCTCATTTATCATTCGTAAATCTTGAACTAGTCTCCAGTTACCATTTGATTTCTTTATACCCAAAATAGGAGTGTTTCATGGACTGTTACAGGGAATTAATAGTCCCTGCTCCTTTAAATTTTTGATGATGGGTCTTAACCCTTCCTTAACCTCAGGTTTTAGTGGATACTGCTTCTTATGCTGGTCTTTGAGCTTAACAACTACAGGAATAGCATTTTGTGCTCGACCCACCGATTTTCCATCATCCCATACTCTAGGGTTTACATTTTGTTCAATTAAAGGGAGAGAAAGGGAGGGCTCCATATTCATGAAAACAGAGGCATGGACCTTACTCAGTATATCCCTCCCCAAAAGGGGTGAGGGCGATTCTGGCACGATCAGAAACTCGTGTGAAAATAGCACCGAATCCCAGTCACAACTGACAGAAACACAGAAGTAATACCTTTTGGCTCGTCCAGACAGTCCCATGACAGAAGCGGATCGGGAAGAAAGTGGGCCAGGTGCTTCAGTAAGCACGGAGTAAGTTGCCCCAGTAGCTAAAAGGAAATTGACGGATTGGCCTCCCACAGTTATTAATACCCGGGTTTCCTCAGGTGTGATTAGGACGGGAGCTTGTGTGGGGACCCTCGGGCACCTTCAGTCCTGATTGTCTTGAGAGTCAGACCCCTGAAACCTATGCCTCTGGGGCAGTCTCTCCTCCAGTGTGGTCCTTTGCAGACCAGACACGGAGCCAGGGGAGGCTTAAATGCCTGAGGGCAATCCCGCTTGAGGCGCCCCTCCTTTCCACAGTAATAGCAAACCCATCCCTTTTCACCTGGGTCCCTCTGGGCATTTTTCTCAGGCTATTTAAGAATAGTTCTTACAGCCATTGTGAAGGCCTCCGCCTGTTCCTTTGTCTTTTTTTGCCTTTTTTTCCCCTTCATATTCCCTACCATAATAGACTGTCTGAGCCAGTTGTAACAGATTATCTAAAGACTGGTTAGGTCCATACGCCCGTTTTAATAGCTTACAGCGGATATCTGGAGCCAACTGAGTGAGAAATCTATCTTTTAAGATCACATTTCCCTCCTCACTTTCGGGATCAATCTCAGTGAATCTGCCAAGGGCTTCTCTCAGTCTATCTAGGAATTTACCAGGAGCTTCCTTCTCCTCCTGTTCTATGTTTGCCAATTTGCCATAGTTTAAAGGCTTAGCATGCGCCTGCCTGAGTCCTTCAAGAATGCATCTGACAAAATGATTCTGATTCCATCTTCCTTGTTTTTAACAGAACCGGTCTAATTGTAGAACAGTATTATACTTAAGAGATCCTCCAACTGGCCACCATTTGCCACCCTCCAGTGGGTACCGCAGCCATGCAGTATCACATAGGAAGACCAGGTGTGTCTTCTTTAAGCCCTGGGGATCAAATCTATCCCAGTTTTTCAGGATACAGTTCAAAGGAGTGAGGCTGGAATTGTTAGCTCCCATCTGTAAGAGAGAAAAAAAGCGACCAGCGCCTTCTTTCTACCGGAGGTGTCCCTCCCTGCTCTAGATGGGGGTGTAGACAGACTTTACATGAAAGCTTTTCTTTTCCTGGTCGGACTTAGTCTGTCCCTTACCGACACAGGCGCCGTACTCGTCCCTCCCGGTTCTACCACCGAGGTGGGGTGGAGATGCTCCAGAGGTAGACCTGATGGCATCCCTGACTGACGTCCAGCTCCTCACTGTTAAAACCTTGCTTGCCTCTGATGCCACCCTGGGTGCAATCAGAATAACCTTCCAGAATTCCTCTCAGACCAAGACCTCTGGGGGAGACATTCGTCACCTGAGTGCCTGTGCACGACCCTGAGTATATTCCTGACCACAGTAAGACCAATGTGCACACAAAACTAAGATGTTCCTTCCAAGCATCACTACACCAGTATAAGAGCCTCCTCTTGGCCACTAAGAGCCAGTGTTACCAAAGGAAAAAAAATCCATTGCAGTTCCAATCTGAGTAACCTTTATCCTCAGATATGTTCTCACAGTTAGAGCTCCATCTAGCTTCCAAACTTTCAATTCCTAGCGAGGCTAGGCACTTCCTGACTACCAACCTCAAGTTTGGGACCCAAGTAACAGTACACAGTAATAGCATAGATCACAAGTCCCTTGAAAGTCTATGACCCGACAGATAGGTTAGTACTTCTAATTCCCAAGGAGCTATGAAATGGTCAAAGAGACCTAAAAGTTTGACCGAGAAAGGAGAGTTCGGTCCACACGCTTTGCCCATTTCTGATTGGTCCCCAAAGGAGACACTGGGTGCCTCTTGGCATTGGCAGGTCAGTATAAACCCCCGACAGTTTTCTGCCATAAGCCGTATGAGGTCACCATGGAAACACAGAGCAGGGCTCCTCACTTGTTTCACTCAGGGTGTGTCATTCATTCACAAAAGCACGCTGTAGAGTTAGTAAAGTACACCAGAAAACATGCTTGCTAGGAGAACAAAGAACTAGAGCTCCAAGCATCCTTACCTTGTCCTGAAGAATCCCGGACGAGCCCCCAAGTGGAAAGTTGTTGCTGAGCCACAGAAAAATGGCCGGGATTCTTGGCCTCTGGAGGAGAAGAATTCAATCGTGGGCCAGAGACGAGGCTGGATCGCTCAGAGCTTTGGTGTGATAAAGTTTTATTAAAGTATAAAGGAGATAGAGAAAGCTTCTGACATAGGCATCAGAAGGGGGCAGAATGAGTACCCCCCTGCTAGTCTTCAGCTGGATGTTATATAGTCACTAGCAGTTTGTTAATGTAAGAAAGGAATGTCTTAAACTCAGAATGGCACCAGACCCCTCATCCATAAGATATATTTTCGAATAACCTGGGCACCGGACATTCCGGGTCATAAAACGATTGACTTGAATTTTGCAGAAAGGCATATCATGCAACTAGTTTCATTTACATAGATTAGGGGAACAATGTCTGAGTATAACATACAGGTTTGCCAAGTAGGTTCTGAGCCATTAGGCGGAAGACAGCGTTTGGGGTAAATGCATGGTACATTAACATAGCAAAAGACAATCATTTACATAAGAAAAATGCATCGGTTCACTCAAAGTTTGAGAATAGTTAACCTCAGGTGAAACCAGGTGTCATGGCAACACAGTATTTTAAGAGAAATCTTTTTTAAATTTGTATAGACAGGGGAAAAATATTGCTAGGTTGTTTCCTCTTGCCGATTAAGAGAGATAAAAGGTCTGACACTTGCAGCTTATTTCTTATATTTGAAGACCCCTGGCCTTCCTGCCTGTTGCCCTCTCTCACCGATGGGACCACGCTTCTGGGTAGGGCTCCTACACTGCCCGAGAACATCAAGACACCCTCAACACAGCTGTTCCGTCACATTTGCTCTGCAGGAGAGAGTTTGCGAGACTGGGCCTGGCTTCACCCCGGAATTGAGGTAGTGGTTGCAGACTTTTGTTTTGGCGTCTGAAGAGCCCCACACTTGCTGCGTGAGGGAGGACTGAAAATCCACTCTCTGGGGGTGCCTTTCCCCCCTCCAAGGAAGAGAGCCTGCCAGGCCGCCTTCGGGCTGAAAGTCACATGGGATTGGGAAGTGCTGGCTGGGAAGTCAGCTTTTAGGTGCCATGGCTGCTCGGATCACGCGTCCGGGTAGGGCTCCCACACTGCCGGGGAACATCAAGGCACCCTCCACACAGCTGTTCCGTCACATTTGATCTACAGGAGAGAAATCGCAAGACTAGGCCTGTCCTGACTTGCGAAGTCAAGCCCTGGAAGAGCCCCACTGTTCTGGCGTCTGAAGAGCCCCACATTGCTGTGCAAGGGAGGCCTGAAAACCCACTCTCTGGAGCTGCCTTTCCTCCCTCCGCCTTGGGCCTCAAAGTCACATCGGGCTGCAAAGTGCTAGCTGGGAAGTCAGTATTTATGGGGCATGGACACTGGAACCTTGCATCCGGGAAGGGCTCCCACACGGCCCAGGAACATCAAGGCCCCCTCCAAACAGCTGTCACATCAAGTTTGCTCTGCAGGAGAGAACTCGCGAGACTAGGCCTGTCCTGACTTCGGAAGTCAAGCCCTGGAACAGCCCCACTGTTGTGGCGTCTAAAGAGCTTCACACTTCCTGTGCGAGGGAGGACTGAAAACCCACTCTCTGGGGCTGCCTTTCCTCCCTCCAAGGAAGAGAGCCTGCCAGGCCGCCTTCGGCCTCAAAGTCACATCGGGCTGCAAAGTGTTAGCTGCGAAGTCAGTTTTTAGGGGTCATGGCTGCTGGTCCCGCATATCCGGGTAGAGCTCCCACACTGCCAGGTACATCAAGGCATCCTCCACAGAGCTGCTTTGTCAAGTTTGCTCTGCAGGAGAGAACTCGAGAGACTAGGCCTGTCCTGACTTGGGAAGTCAAGCCCTTGAACAGCCCCACTGTTTTGGTGTCTAAAGAGCTTCACACTTGCTGTGCGAGGGAGGACTGAAAACCCATGCTCTGGGGCTGCCTTTCCTCCTTCCAAGGAAGAGAGCCTGTCAGGTCTCCATCGGCCTCAAAGTTACATCAGGGTTCAAAGTGCTACCTGGGAAGTCAGTTTTTAGAGGCCGTAGCTGCTGGGCCCACGCATGCGAATAGGGCTCCCACACTGCCCGGGAACATCAAGGCACCCTCCACACAGCTGTTCCGTCAAGTTTGCTCTGCAGGAGAGAACTCGCGAGACTAGGCCTGTCCTGACTTGGGAAGACAAGCCCTGGAGCAGCCCCACTGTTTTGGCGTCTGAAGAGCTTCACACTTGCTGCGCGAGGGAGGACTAAAAACCCACTCTCTGGGGCTGCTTTTCCTGCCTCCAAGGAAGAGAGCCTGCCAGGCCGCCTTCGGCCTCAAAGTCACATCGGGCTGCAAAGTGCTAGCTGGGAAGTCAGCTTTTAGGGGCCATGGCTACTGGTCACATGCGTCCAGATAGGGCTCCCACACTGCCCGAGAACATCAAGGCACCCTCCACACAGCTTTTCCATCAAGTTTACTCTGCAGGAGAGAACTCGCGAGACTAGGCCTGTCCTGACTTGGGAAGTCAAGCCCTGGAACAGCCCCACTGTTTTGGTGTCTGAAGAGCTTCACACTTGCTGCGCGAGGGAGGACTGTAAACCCACTCTCTGGGGCTGCCTTTCCTCTCTCCAAGGAAGAGAGCCTGCCAGGCTGCCTTCGGAATCAAAGTCACATTAGGCTGCAAAGTGCTAGCTGGAAAGTCAGTTTTTAGGGGCCATGGCTGCTGGTGCACGCATCCGTGTAGGGCTCCCACACTGCCTGGGAACATCAAGGCTCCCTCCACAAAACCTTTCCATCACGCTTGCTGTGCAGGAGAGAGCTCGCGAGACTAGGACTTTCTTGACTCAGGAAGTGAGGCCCTGCTTGCAGCCGTACGGTCCGGGCTTCTCAACAGCCCCACACTGCCTGTGCGCAGGAGGCCTTAAAACCCACTCTCTGGGGCTGCCTTTCCTGCCTCCAAGGAAGAGAGCCTGTCCGAGCGCCTTCGCGCTGAAAGTCACATCGGGCTGGGAAGTGCTAGCTGGGAAGTCAGTTTTCAGGGGCCATGGCCGCTGGGTGCACGTGTATGGCTAGGGCTCTCACACTGCCCGGGAACATCAAGGCTCCCTCCACACAGCTCTTCCGTCACATTTGCTGTGCAGGAGAGAGCTCATGAGACTAGGCCTTTCTTAACTCGGGAAGTGAGGCCCTGCTTGCAGCCCTATGGTTCGGGCTTATGAAGAACCCCACGCTGGCTGCACAAGGGAGGCCTGAAAACCCACTCTCTGGGGCTGTCTTTCCTCCCTCCAAGGAAGAGGGCCTGCCCGGCCACCTTCAGGCTGGAAGTCATACCTGGCTGGGAAGTGCTAGCTGGGAGGTCAGTTTTCAGGGGCCATGGCAGCTGGGTGCACCTGTACGGCTAGGGCTCCCACACTGCCCGGGAACATCAAGGCTCCCTCTACAAAGCTCTACCGTCACGTTTGCTCTGCAGGAGAGAGCTCGCAAGACTAGGCCTTTCCTGACTCGGGAAGTGAGGCTCTGCTTGCAGCCCTATGGTTTGGGCTTATGAAGAACCCCATGCTGGCTGCACGAGGGCGGTCTGAAAACCCACTCTCTCAGGCTGCCTTTCCTCCCTCCAAGGAAGAGAGCCTGCCCGGCCGCCTTCGGGCTGAAAGTCACATCGGGCTGGGAGGTGCTAGCTGGGAAGTCAATCTTTAGGGGCCCAGGCGTCTGGGTAGGGGTTCCACAGTGCCTCGGAACATCAAGGCACACTCCACACAGCTCTTCCGTCACGTTTGCTTTGCAGAAGAGAGCTTGCGAGACTAGGCCTTTCTTGACTCGGCAAGTGAGGCCCTGCTTGCAGCCCTATGGTTCGGGCATCTCAAGAGCCCCACGCTGGCTGCACGAGCGAGGCCTGAAAACCCACTCGCTCCAGCTGCCTTTCCTCCCTCCAAGGAAGAGAGCCTGTTGGGCTCCACCAGGTGCAAGTGACATCGGGCTGGGAAGTGGAGCCTGGTTCCAGTTGGAGGCCAGTGCTGGAGCTGGGAGAGAAGCAAAGTTTGCCCACAGGCCTGCCTTGGCATGTGCGTATCCCAGGACAGAAAGCTTCCAAGAGATTCCCAAAGAATACCCAGCGTCGGATGTCTTTTGGGACTGAAGTGTGCAAGATGGTTGGTGTGAGGCCAGCGCTTGCTCCAGGCCCAGCAGCAGCTTTCGGGGACTCGTCCATATGTAGTTCAGCACCCCCTCCCCACACACTCCCATGCACCAGCCCCAGGGTCCTCACCTCTGTGCTCTGCTGTGCTGGGCTCCAGGTCCTCCTGCTGCCTCAGAGGCTGGGGTTCTCGGGGCTGTGGGTCAGAGCCGGGTGTGCTGAGCTCCGTGGCAGCCTGATACTGGGCCGCCGCGTGTATCCTGGGTGGTGTCTGGGCAGCAGGCCTTTCCCGCTTGAGCTTCGCCCCCGGTTGGGCTGAAGCCTCCTTGGCACGCTCACCTGGAGCCTGCACTGGGCCTCACGGGTGGGGGGGTGGTGCTCCGACCCCTCCCTCCGGGAGGTGGATGGGGCGTCCCCATCCTCGGCCTCATCACGTGGGAAGCTCTGCCACGACAGTGACCATCAGCCAGCCATGCTTGGAGTTTTCCGAGCTGGGCCTGGCCAGTGGAGCTGCTGCTTCTGCCCGCTCGAACTTCTCTTCCCAGAAGGGCCAGAGATGTGTGTCTGCTCAGATTCCCACCAAGGAGGAAAGAGACCCACCTGAGGGCGTGAGGTCAGCCTGGGCGGCCGGTGCTGCCTGCACTCTCCCCATCCCGCCCAGCCTGCTCTCCCCTGGGGTGTGGACAAAACTTGTCCGCAGGCTTCTGACCCCACATCCACCTGGGCTTACTTGAGGGAGACACACCCCAAGAAACCTGCATCCACACACACAGGCAAAGGACCCAGTGTTTCCGGGTGGCATGGGAGAGGTGGCCTGGCCCAGCCTGGGGCTCCCCGTGTTACCTTTCTGTTTCTCTGGGCAAAGGGCCAGAGGCCTCTCGGGGGGGCCCTGAGCCAGCGTCGACAGGGTTCCCACACACTCTGCCTGTGAGCTCTCCCACACCCTCTGCCTGTGAGCTCTCCTGAGGCCCCGGCCTCTGGGCAGGGGCAAACAGCAGAACATCTTGGCAGTAAGTGATCTGGCTGGGGGCTCCTCTCCGCTCTGGAGGCCTGGATCCCTGGGTTGCAGGTTCTGTTGGGTTCTGTTGCTGGCAAGTGACATCATTTCCTGGGGTTCATGCTGAGGTCCCTTCCCCAAAACTCTCCAAGGGAATCTCTGGGTTTCTGACTGCTCGACCACCCCCTTAGGCCATGTGCAGGCACAGTGACACCCACACAGCCCACCCCACAGCCTTGGGGAGGCCTGGGTGCAGCCAGGGCCTGAGCTCGGAGGACCCTGCTGCTCTCAGACCAGGCTCCTTCTTTTCATAAGTGATGTGGCCCTGGACAAGCATATGCCCCTCAGGGTTTCCCCAGTCTCTCCATCTGCAGAGTGTGGATCATTCTCCCATCTGCCTCCTAGGTCTGTTGGCCTATGAGCACCTCCATGCCTTTCAACCTGGTGCTGATATCTCATGGAGCTTGTGCACTGAGACTTCCGAAAGAATTCAATATAGGGCTGACATACCACCAAATGGGGCAGAACGTTGCCTGGATGGGCTCTGGACCTAGGAAAAGGCAGTCATCTGGCCTTCCTGACTGTTTCAAGATCCCACCACCCCCCGCACAGCGGGAGATCTTGAGGTAAGTTTCAGACCTCTCCCCTCTAACATACAACAACCTTTGTCACCCTCCTGTTCCATTGAGATTCTGGCTCAAGTGTCCCACCTCAGTCTCTAGGGGAGATCGAGGCTTCCCCTACGATGCCTCCCAGGCTTCTCTATTTTACTCTCATCCCCTTGGGTCATTTCCCCTCTTGCAGTGTGAATGGGGCCTCTCATTGTTTCAAACCTTGAGATTGATTCATGCAAATTCTGTGAAATCTTCTCATTTCCACTCTCCTTTTTCAGTCTCTCTCTCTAGATGTGTCTGTTTCTTAACCTTTCTAAATTCAGTCTATCAATTTTTCCCTCTCTCTCTATCTCTCCTGTGTATGCATGCCTATGAATATATGTATGCATGTCTATTGTTAGCCTAGGGTTAAGTTTTAGGATTTAGTTTTCAGTGAGATAAAGGATTGGGGTTGGAGTTGCTGTGAGGGGAAGGGATAGGGGTGATGCTGTTGTTTCTAGTTCACTGAGTGGTGTGAGTTCTTAGTCTGTTTTTCATATGAACCCCTCCTCATAGACACCACTTGCAAATAGTCCCTCATGTTCAGTTTGCTACCTTTTTTATTTGTGAATGCTTAGCTTTTTTGTTGCAAAGCTGTTCAATTGCATGGAAGCCCCTGGTGTTCTTTGGTTTCCTGTTTCCCTTACTTGAAGAGACCCATTTTTGCTTCCCACACCAAATGTTAAGGAGCCTAAGGCACATGCTTATTTCAAGGAGTTTCAAACCTCCCTTGTGGCTCATCCAGTAAAGAATCTGCCTGCAAGGCGGGAGACCTGGGTTCGATTCCTGGGTTGGGAAATCCTGTGGAGAAGGGAAAAGCTACCCACTCCAGTATTCTGGCCTGGAGAATCCAATGGCCTGTATAGTCCATGGGGTTGCAAAGAGTCAGACACAACTGAGCGACTTTCACTTTCACTCATAACTTCTAGCTTTGGGTTGATGTGTTTCACTGATTTTGAGGTGCTATGAGAACAAAAGCCAATGTGATTCTTCAGATGCAGCCGTCCAGTTTTGCCATGGCCCTTTCTTGAAGAGGCTTTTGTGTTCCCATTTGCATATTCTCCCCTCCTTTGTAGTAGGTGAATTGACCATAGAAGCTTGGGTTTATTTCTTGGACTCTCAACTCTATTGTATGGATCTGGATGTGTGTGTATGTTTGTGTGCCCAACACCATACTGTCCAGATGATCCTAGTGTTGCAGTCTAGTTGGCTATCAGGCATCCTGGTAGGCCCATATCAGGCCTTCTTTCCTTAGACTGTACAGACAATATAGGCTCCTTTGTGTTTCCATACCCATTTTGGAGTTCCTTGGTTTAGTGCCCTGAGAACATCACTTGGCGATTTGAGAGGAATAGCACGGACCCTCTGGATTGCCTTCGGGGATGTGACATCATTTTACCAATAGGAATCCTTCCAATCCATGAGCTCAGCTTATTTTCCATTGGATCATGTGGATATCATCTTTCATCCATCTCTTTCAGTTTTCTGAAACCAGGTCCTTCCCTCCTGGATTAGATGGACTCCTGGGTATTTCCTCCCAGTGTATGTCATTGTCAATGGGGTTGATACTTACCTTCTCATTCTAAGAGTTTGCGGTGAGCAATGGAAATGCAAATGATTTTCCTCCCTGTCCATCTCTCTGAGCCACCAGGTAGAACAGGCCTAGTCAGGGTCACACAGAGCTCAGGGAGTGCAGCTAGACCATGTTTCTCAGGCCCTCAGTGCTGGGCATCATTCGGTATACTCTCCATGAACCTTCCTTGGTCTGGTGTCCCTTCAGATCTTTCCCTAGTTTTAATAACCTTGCTTGTGTTCTTTGTCTCTTTGGAGACACATCCTTTATCAGCTGTGTGTTTGCAAGTATTTGTCTGCCAGTGTGTGACGTGTCCTTTGCTTTTTTCATAAGGTCTTTACCAGAGCGGAGACCTTTGGTTTTGCACAGTCCACAGTATTGTCTTTTTGTGCATTGCCTTTCTGTATTGTGTGTGAAGACTCAAAGCTCATGTCTAGCCTATGCTCGATTTTCTGCTGGATTTGTGAGATGTTTTGCATGGAAAACATGTCTCAGAAAAATTTGAAACAAATTTGGTGTAAGGTGTCAAGTTTCCATCCTCATTCATGTCATCCCCTCTGGTTTTCAATTCATCGCTCCTGAACTCTTTTGGAGACCTTGTTGGAAGTTTGGTTGCCTTTCAGTTTGAATTTCTGCTCTTTAATAGATTCACCCAGTTCTGCCAGCAGGGACACAGTAAAGGGGGAGTGAGGGGCAGCCTGCACTCCCAGCACTGACCACACTGTGGGGTGAGTGTTTCTCTCCCCTCTGGGAGTCACAGGCCACAGGCATCCCAATGAGTAGCCAGCTCTGTTCGCAGCTGAAAGGAGTTAGTCTCTCAGGAGCCTCTGTGAGATTGCCTTTGGGTCACCCAAGGAGGGAGTTTACAGTGACGGGAACCATTGCACTGCAAGTGAAGTGAGAACCCATATGACATCTGCCACTGCTCCTAAAGAGATGCACCTGAGGCCCCTTGCAGGTCCTGCACAGAGAGCTCTTTAGTGGGCATGCTGGAGACTCTGTTCCCTCGTGGGCTGCCCAGGGCAGGCTCTCACCAGTTCAGACATGGACCACGGTGATGACCGGCCCTGCTGTCTCCAAAAGGTTTTCATTGGTGCGTATCCTCATCTGAGCAGTCAGGCCATGTGCACTGCCTCTCCTTGCAACTTCTAGGCCAGGGCTCCTAGGCTAGAACTCTCAGGTCTAACTTGTAGGACTAGGCTACACTGGCCAAGTGCATTGCCTGTCCTCGCAACTTCACAACTTTCTTCTCTTCTTTACTGCACATTGATTTTCAAGAGTGTGTTTGGGCCACAAGGATGTCGGGTCTTTCTCTAACCTTGTCTCATGAAGTTGAGACAACCTCATTGTTTCTGGTTGTTGGTGTGCTCTGTTTTGCCCGTTCTCTTTCCTGGCTTCTTTTTGTGACTTTGTTTGTGCCTGAGGAAGAGCTCAGCATTTCTCTTCTGGCTGAGACATCACACAACAGTAATGCCCACCTGGAGATTAATTGCCAAAAGGGCCTCGTTTTGCAGATGACATCTTGAAATCACCTGCACTGCCCTTTCCGATACACAAAGGCTGCCTTAAAGGAAATAAAAAACAAGAAGTCCCAAGTCTAGTCTTAAAATATGTGGATTGTCTAATGAAACCACCTTTTCTATGATTTCATTGATAGGCATTAACTGGAGACATCCAGAATATGGGAAGACACTGAGATATGAGAGAATTAAAGGTTGTCAGGGGCAAGGGAGGAACAGGGAGTGCTTGAGGTGAATACAGGATTTGCAGGGGGTGAGGGAGGGTTGGTTGTGGAGAATGAAAGGGTCCCAAACTAGAAAGTGGTGATGGTTTCAGAGGATTGTGAAGGTCCTTAATGCTCCAGAAATGTACCACCTAACATCAATTTTATTGATTAAAAATTTAAGGAAAAAATACACAAATCTGTGACAAACAAAATATAAATCAAGAAAATAAAATACAGAAAAACTGAATGAAAAGAAGCTCAGGGGAAGCGAATTCAATCTCCACTGGGTAGAAAGCGAGTTGATGGCATCCACGGGGGCAGAGAGGGATGGAAGATGCAAAGCCAAACCCTCCCCTGGACACGGTGTTTCCAGAAATGGAAATTTGGAAAGGGCTCTGGGTCTCTGTCCAGAGCAGGGGCCCATTTTCCTTGCAGAGGTGGGTCAGTCATCGTGGGCATCTGGGTCTTGGGCAGGAGCCAGGGCAGGCTCTCCCGTCAGAGGTGTTCTCTTATCCCCTGACTCAGGTTCTCCTGCCAAAATCCGAGCAGGGGCAGGCATAACCGAACATGTAGGTGGAGGTGGAGGTTCTCCCCCAGGGATTGGAGCATTGGTGCCTGGGCCTGGAGGTCCTGCTTGCACAGAGATCTGATCTTCCCAGTGTGCTGGCCAATACCCAGTTGGCCTGGTGTCTATGGGAAGGCATGTCTCAGGTCTCGATCTCCCCTCAGTGGATCCCTGGGTCCTGGACATGTAGCAACGACCTCTGTAGGGACAGGTCTGGGAAGTGGAGCCTGGTTGAACCTGGGGGCTGGTGCTGGAGCTGTGAGAGAAGAAAAGGTTACCCACAGGCCTACCTTTGCCCTTTGCCTCTCTGGAGACAATTCTACCCTGAGCATTTGAGACAATTCTCAGTTTAGGAAGTCACAATAGGATGTCGTCCTGACTGCAGTCCAACAAGCAGATGGTCTGAGGCCAGCCTTTGCTCCAGGTCCAGAACCAGCTTTGGGGGACTCCTCCTGTGTAGCTCAGGACTCCTTCCCCACACACTCACATGCACCAGAACCTCCTCACCTCTGTGCTCACCGTGCTGGGCTCCTGGTCCTCCCACTGCCTCAGAGGCAGAGGTTCTCAGTGCTCTGGGTCGGAACCGGGTGTGCTGAGCTCCATGGCAGCCTGAGACTGGCCGCCGGGTGTGTCTTGGGTGGTGAGGGGGCAGCAGGCCTTCCCTGCTTCCTCTTCATTCCCAGTTGGGCTGAACCCTCTGTGGGCTTGCTCACCTGGAGGCTTCACTGGGCCTCAAGGGTGGGGGGTGGTGCTCCGACCCCTCCCTTGGGGAGGTGGATGGGGTGTTCCCCTCATCAGCCATATCCAGTGGGAAGCTCTGCAATGACAGTGACCATCAGCCAGCCCTGCTTGGAGTTTTGCGAGCTGAGCCTGGTCAGTATGGCTGCTACTTCTGCCTACTCAAACTTTTGCTCCCAGAACGAACAGAGACGTGTGTCTGCTCACATACCTACCCAGGAGAATGGAGACCCACCTGAGGGCGTGAGGTCAGCCTGGGCGGCTGGTGTTGCCTGCACTGTCCTCATCCCGCCCAGCCTGCTCTCCCCTGGGGTGTGGACACAACCGGCCCACAGGCTTCTGACTCGACATCTGCCTCGGCTTGCTTGAGGCAGACACAACCCAAGAAACCCCCATCCACACACACAGGGAAAGGACACAGTGTTTCCAGGTGGGATGGGAGAGGTGTCCTGCCCCAGCCTGGGGCTCCCCGTGTTACCTTTCTGTTCCTTTGGGCAAAGGGCCAGAGGCCTCTCGGGGGAGCCAGCATCGACCGTGTTCACACATACTCTGCCTGTGAGCTCTCCTGAGGGCCCGGCCTCTGGGCAGGGGCAAACAGCAGAACATCTTGGCAGCAAGTGATATGGCTGGGGGCTCCTCTCCACTCTGGAGGCCTGAATACCCGGGTTCCGGGTTTTGTTGAGTTCTGTGCTGGGAAGTGACATCATTTCCTGGGGTTCATTGTCGAGGTCCCTTACACAAAGCTCCCCAAGGGAACCTCTGGGTTTCTTACTGTTCAACCACCCTTTGGCCATGTGCAGGCACAGGAACACCCACACAGCCCACCCCACAACCTTAGGGAGGCCTGGGTGTAGCCATTGCCTGAGCTCTGAGGACACAGCTGCTTTCAGACCAGGCTCCTTCTTCTCATAAGTCATGTGGCCCTGGGCAAGCCATGTACCCCTCAGGGTTTCCCCAGTCTCTCAATCTGCAGGGTGGGAGTCATTCTCCCATCTACTGCCTAGGTCTCTTGGCCTACGAACAGCTCCAGTGCCTGTTCAACCCATGGACTGATATCACGTGGAGCTCATGCCCTGAGACTTCACGGAGGAAGGATTCAATACAGGGCTGACATAGCACAGAATGGGGCAGAAACAGGCCTGGATTGGGCTCTTGGAACTAGGAAAAGGCACTCTCCTTCCTGCCTATTTTGAGACCCTCCACTGGGAAGATCGACAGTAAGATTCAAACATTACCCTCTCTCGTACCTTCCTCATCCTCCTGTTCCACTGAGATTCTGCTCCAAGTGTCCCTTCTCTGCCTCTAGTGGATGGGGAGGCTGCCCCTAAAATAGCTGCCAGCTCTAAGGTGAGTGCAGAAAAAAAAAAAAAAAAGAGCAAGCAAGGCAGTCAGGCAAGAAAGAAAAAAAAGAAAGAAATTTATTAGAGGGAAAAGAGAGGTTGACCAGCTGTTAAGGAGAACCAGCGTTCTCCCTTTCTGACGGATCTCTGAAGGGATGGTCAGGTAGCCAGAGGTCTGGAATCTGGTGGTCTCACAGCTTTGAGAAGACAGGCGCCAGTGAGATAACAGGATGCTATTTGGGCAATTTGATCATTCTCACAGATCACTGTGATTTATTCTTTGTCTGTGAGGTTGACATAATGAACCATCTTATCAATGAGCCCCCATGTGGGCCCTATCATTCCAGCCATTTGATTTAGGATAAGGGCTGAAGGTCAGTCTTCTGTAACTGCTTCCTGTGGGACAGGGGTGCCATGGGGGTAAGATAAGAAAAGGCTGCAATGGAGGTCATGGGGATTTGTGTGGAGTGGAAGTTCTTGATAACCAGAGTAGTTAGAAGTAACTCGTGGATAGTTCGATTGGTGAAGGCTTAAAAGTGGTACTGAAGAAATTTTGAAAAAAAATATGCATTCAGCAAAAACAAGACTGGGAGCTGACTGTGGCTCAGATCATGAACTCCTTATTGCCAAATTCAGACTTAAATTGAAGAAAGTGGGGAAAACCACTAGACCATTCAGGTATGACCTAAGTCAAATCCCTTATGATTATACAGTAGAAGTGAGAAATATAAAGGGACTAGATCTGATAGACATAGTGCCTGATGAACTAAGGACAGAAGTTTGTGACATTGTACAGGAGACAGGGATCAAGATCATCCCCAAGAAAAAGAACTGCAAAAAAGCAAAATGGCTCTCTGAGGAGGCCTTACCAATAGCTGTGAAAAGAAGAGAAGTGAAAAGCAAAGGAGAAAAGGAAAGATATACCCATTTGAATACAAAGTTCCAAAGAATAGCAAGGAGAGATAAGAAAGCCTTCCTCAGAGATCAATGCAAAGAAATAGAGGAAAACAACAGAATGGGAAAGACTAGAGATCTCTTCAAGAAAATTAGAGATACCAAGGGAATATTTCATGCAAAGATAGGCTCAATAAAGGACAGAAATGGTATGGACCGAACAGAAGCAGAAGGTATTAAGACGAGGTGGCAAGAGTGCACAGAAGAACTATACAAAAAGGATCTTCATGACCCAGATAAACACGATGGTGTGATCAGTCACCTAGAGCCAGATATCCTGGAATGTGAAGTCAAGTGGGCCTTAGAGAGCATCACTACAAACAAAGCTAGTGGAGGTGATGGAATTCCAGTTGAGCTATTTCAAATCCTAAAAGATGATGCTGTGAAAGTGCTGCACTTGATATGCCAGCAAATCTGGAAAACTCAGCAGTGGCCACAGGACTGGAAAAGGTCAGTTTTCATTCCAATCCCCAAAAAAGGCAATGCTAAAGAATGCTCAAACTACTGCACAATTGCACTCATCTCACACGCTAGTAAAGTAATGCTCAAAATTTTCCAAGACAGTCTTCAGCAATATGTGAACCATGAACTTCCAGATGTTTCAGCTGGTTTTAGAAAAGGCAGAGGAACCAGAGATCAAATTGCCTACATTCCTGGATCATCGAAAAACAAGAGAGTTCCAGAAAAACATCTATTTCTGCTTTATTGACTATGCCAAAGCCTTTGACTGTGTGGATCACAATAAACTGTGGAAAATTGTTCAAGAGATGGAAATACCAGACCACCTGACCTGCCTCTTGAGAAATCTGTATGCAGGTCAGGAAGCAACAGTTAGAACATGGAACAACAGACTGGTTCCAAATAGGAAAAGGAGTATGCAAATGCTGTATATTGTCACCCTGCTTATTTAACTTATATGCAGAATACATCATAAGAAATGCCAGGCTGGATGAAGCACAAGCTGGAATCAAGATTGCTGGGAGAAATATCACCAACTTCAGATATGCAATTGACACCACCCTTATAGCAGAAAGTGAAGAAGAACTAAAGAGCTTCTTGATGAAAGTGAAAGAGGAGAGTAAAGAAGTTGGCTTAAAGCTCAACATTCAGAAAACTAAGATCATGGCATCCAGTCCCATCACTTCATGGCAAACAGATGGGGAAACAGTGGAAACAGTAGCTGATTTTATTTTGGGGGGCTCCAAAATCACTGCAGATGGTGACTGTAGCTATGAAACTAAAAGACACTTGCTCCTTGGAAGGAAAGTTATGACCAACCTAGACAGCATATTAAAAAGCAGAGACATTACTTTGTGAACAAAGGTCCATCTAGTCAAGGCTATGGTTTTTCCAGTAGTCACGTATGGATGTGAGAGTTGGACTATAAAGAAAGCTGAGCACTGAAGAATTGATGCTTTAGAACTGTGGTGTTGGAGAGGAGACTCTTGATAGTCCCTTGGACTGCAAGGAGAATCAACCCATCCATCCTAAAGGAAATCAGTCCTGGGTGTTCTTTAGAAGCACTGTTGCTGAAGCTGAAACTCCAATACTTTGGCCACCTGATGCAAAGAGCTCATTTGAAAAGGTGAGTCATTTCCTTGATGTTGGAAAAGATTGAAGTCGGGAGGAAGGGGATGGGAGAGGATGAGATTTTTGGATGGCATCACCGACTCAATGAAGATGAGTCTGGTTAAACTCTGGGAGTTGGTGATGGGCAGGGAGGCCTGGCGTGCTGTGGTTCATGGGATCACAAAGAGTCGAACACGACCCCGTGACTGAACTGAACTTAAAGTTAGAATAATGGTAAGTAGAAGGAGGGGGCCTAGAGAAGGTATCCAATTCCAATTACTTAACCAGTTTTCCCATGAATTACTGGTGTGTTGGCGTCCCCTATTTCTTGCTGCTTCCTTTACACTGCCTGATTTATTGTTGTACAATCAGCAGGCTTCCTCCAAAAATAGGCATAGCCCTCCTTTGTCTGCTATGAGGAAGTCTAATCCTCTTTTGTTTTGGAGGACCACGGTTATCAGGGAATCTAGCTGGTTTTGGATAGTGATAAGGCTGTTAGCTGTTTCTTCTAGGCTGTCAGTAAGGTCTTTAGAAAGGCTTTGATAGTAATTTAAAGAGGTTGTGAGTCCAGCAATCCCTGTCCCAATCCCAGTGGCTATTCCTAAACTGATTAAGAGGAATGAATTGAATTGCCCATCTGGGTCAGTTATGAGTTAGTGGGATATGAAGGGTTTGAGTGTTAGGAGCAATAGACATATCTGGGGCTAGATATACCAGGGTGCATGTTCCTGTCCAGTTAGTAGGAAGACATAAATAAGTAGTGGTTCCACAAAAGAAAAATATTCCAGGAGTAAGAAGACAACAGCTGAAATCAATAGCAAATAGGAGCAGATTACCTGCCCCCTCCTAGGAGGAAAATACTAAGCGGGGGGCCCTGGTGAAACATCCGGGGCATACCCACTCACGGTCTAGACACTGAGTGGGGCTCAGTTGAAAAATACCGAGGAATTCCCACCCAGTCGAAAGATGCTGGCTGAGGGGGCTGGCTGAAAAATGCCAGAATTGCCCATGCAATGGAAAGGTACTGGGTAGGGGGGCTTGACTGGGAAAAAAAAAATCAACGAATACCCGGGGCTCAGCTGAAAGATGCCGAGGTAGCTCCGTTGTAGGGGACTGAATGGTCTTGGCTGAGTGGTCAAGTAAGAGGCTGATCTGACACTTTTCCTCAGTGTGACCGCCATTATAGAATATGACAGGATAAAAGTGAGGAAAATACATGAGAGCTTTGCTCTGAAGAAAAGGGACAAGACTCCTCCCGGCCAGTTTCGGTTTTGTCCAGTGACTGAGAAATTTACGGGAGTGGTGGAGGCCTAGTCCTCATACCGTTCAATGGTCCCATAGGAAACCTACTCATTAATTAAAATACCGGCTCGTCTGGGGGTCGCACATGAGGACTGGCCATTCAGCCGTCTGAGCAACCACGGTGTTCCTAGATTGCTGGAGGCAGAATCCAAGACATGTAAGATGAGGTGAAATGACTCTGGGGTGACTCCTGGAGGAGTTAAGCTCACAAGCAGCACATGGGCCCACTACATAAGTTCATCAGTGATTTTTATCCCTGAAAAATTCAGATTAAAATGGGAAATAGAATCTCTCAAAAATGGAAACAAATGGGTGTCAGAATGTCAGCCTCTGACTAACACTGTAGCTAGCTTCATGTACAATCCATATGGAGCTCATACTTGCAAGAACCTGTTAATTGGAGAAATTATACTAAAAGGGATCTCAACCTAAAATGGCCAAATTGGGGCTCTTTTAATATTCTAAAATTGATATTGTTGGGTGCACAGTTAAAAAACGCCAGCTGTGCTTTGACTGGGATCTAGAAGCTTGTAGAACAGAAAATGGTAGAGTCACTTCTTTGCAGAAAATCAACAAGAAATTGCTTGAAACTATCAGAACTAAAAAGGCTGCTAGCACTGACTTTGCCAGTTCACAGGTATAGTGGAACTGGGAAGTCATGTTTGGCATTTATGCCATTTGGTTTTTGCTTTTTGGGGCACTCTTGCCACTTGGCTTTTGATTTCTGGCCATCTCTTTGCTTTGTGTTTCATTTGGAGTGTGACTCCTGGCTGGTGAAGTTCTGGTTCAGTCTGGTTTGTTGGTTTGGTTTGAGTGCACAGATATCTGGTACAAACTGTTGAAGCTAATATGTGAATTGCTCACTTTAAGGTTCTACACCCCACCTGGGAACCGCTTGGGGAAAGTTTTTAAATGACTGGTCAATCTATAGCTATGATCTGATTCCAAGAAAAATGGCCTAAAAATATTAGATCTTTATTGGCATAGGATAGGAAAATGGACTGAAGTTCCCTTACTTCCAGGACTTCCTCCTATAATCAACAGCCAGGGGCTGATCAAACTGAGACCCCTACTTCCCCAGAGGGACAATCCCTGCTGGGACCAATCTGCCCTTGTTATCAGGGCCAAGTTGGGCACTATCTGGTCTAAATTTCAGCTGTAAAACTATGGTAACAAAAAAATACAATTTTTGACAATGTGGTCACAATATTTAGACTCCAGAGGAAGCTTGAAGAAAAAATTATCTCTTTAAGAATTCTTGCCCTGAGGAAATAACTCCTCCTATACATCTAGATCATATCTAATTCCTGAAACAAAAAGGAACATAAAGGGGGGGAAAGCCTTTTAAAATCTTACTCCAACCATTTTTTTATTCATAACTAAGTTTGGAAAACAAAGCTATAGGATCTCTTGTGTCTATTTGGATGTATGTATGTCTCGGTGCATGTCTTTGCTTTTTTTGATAATATTGGTGATTGCAGAGATCAATTTGTAAATGAGCTCTAATTTAATTGACCCTAAAAAAAAAAGTAAATGCTTACAAATCAATAATTCTAAATACAAGACATATTAACCTAAATGAATTTCAGGTTCATGTGAAATGGGAAATATTCAGTGTTAAATACCTGATATTAATGTTTATTTGTTGATCTAAATAATGTAAACATGTCTAAGGCTACTTAATATTAAGCAGAATATTTCCAT
Organism: Giraffa tippelskirchi; assembly: GCF_054371585.1. Classification (NCBI taxonomy): domain Eukaryota; kingdom Metazoa; phylum Chordata; class Mammalia; order Artiodactyla; family Giraffidae; genus Giraffa; species Giraffa tippelskirchi. Next base: position 71,037,987 of record NC_137289.1, read on the forward strand.
TGTACCTAGGTTTAATATAAGTTAAATATTATTATATCTGTTACAAGTATGTCAGCAAGGAAAAGACCTCGAGTGAAAAGGCTTCTAAACAATGTAAATGAGATATGAGCCTTTAGATAGACACTATTAAAAATAATTATGCTGTTTAGGAAAATGTGTCTAAAATAGTCTTTCCATATTGGGGTAACTTGAACTTCTAAAGATTGTGCTAAACTAAGTGTTGGAAGTCTATTGAATAGCTAAGTTATTTCCAAATAAAATAAGATTTTGAAACATTTACTACTAAACACTAATTACCTCTTACAGAGAAACTAAAGAGATTTGAGATTAACATAAACATAAATGATGTTTGGTGCCATTCTAAAATGTTCTCTAAGAAAACAAAGGTTTTAGAAATGATCACTGGTATTTATTTATCTATAAATTGCTAATATAAAAGTCAGTTCTTGGTTGCTTAAGGGAAGTAGGAAGTGTGTTTTCAGTAAAGAAGGTATGAGGAATAGAATTGGATTTTGTGAAGGGAAAAGGAAGTAAGTCTGACTTACAGGTGACTTTTTAGGAAGGAAGAACACAGTAATTGGTACAGAAAGTGATAAGGTTTGTGAAAAGTGAATCATGAGGAAATATATATATATATATGGTTTAGACTAAGTTTAAAATAAAGTTAACTAAGTTTACCTTTGAAGTAAAGTAAGCTGGTGCAAACACCTGAATTTATCTTTTTCTCTCTGTTAAGAGGACACCTTTTCTTCAGATAAAGAACTGCCTTTGACAATAGATTTAAGTTTCTATATCTCTTAAATGATCCATTCTGAAATTCTTTATTGTGACTTTGGCTAGCTGAACAGTACTGTTTCACAATGACCTGTAGTCCTATCTGACTGAGTTGTTCTAACCTTTTTGATATTTTTTGACAAAGCTTCTTAAATCATTCTAATGAAGAAGATGTCTAGCCTAACTTTGGGATGCTTCAGAAGGCCCCTGAAACATCCCAAAGAGAGATATTACACTAATTAGGTTCGTTTTGTATACAGAATTACATGGGAAGCATTGTCAAGTGAGTAATAAGTCTCAGGTTATATTGTATGGTAATATGTTACTAATATAGTTATCCTAGAAACTGCATGGAGTTTCTAAAATTTTGATGTTTGGGTAAAATGTTATCAGGCATAATTCAGTTACTATCTCAAAATATTGTCATAGCACTAACCAAATTTTGCAAAAATGCTTCCTCTTCAAGATTTATAAAAAGGACTTTTAGATAAATAAAGTTTCTGAACTGAGGAAAGATTCTAATGAAAAATCTGCTGACTTCACAAAGGTTAACAAAAGGACTGAATGAACTGGTGAATATGCTTATCGCTTTTATGGTTTCTAGTTTTCCAGGTTTAAGAAAAACCTTCCTCTCAAACTAATTATGATGGTAATTTGGCAAAATTATATTTTATAAACAAATTGAAACATTTACCTTTTCTCTCTATCTGAACCCTCCAGAGATTGGAAACTCTTAGTTTCCAGTAATTTTATCAGATAAGTTAGGAAGATGATTTCACTAACAGATACAGAAATCTGAAGGAACTTGAAGGAATCTGAGACCTTGAGAGAGGAGAAATTCACGTAGAATCTGTTAGGCAAAATCTGTGATAAACGTTTGGCATGACTTTCCTAGCCCTGAAAGGTTTTATTTTAAAAGTTCAATCTGAGACTTTTATAGTCTCAGCAAAGCAAAAAAGGCTATGATCAATTATGGTTATCCAAATCATCAGGTAAAGTTCATTGTGACCAGACCTATATTACAAACAAGTCTTAATTTGGCTATATTTGGTAAAAATGACGGTGATTTTAGGGAGAAAAAGATGTTTCAATGAATGTTAAGTCCCGGTTTGTTAAAGGAGGTCTGTATCTACTAAGACTCATTTCCTGGATAGTTCTTTGTTGTTAGGGTATATTAATGTAAAATTTAATTGCATTATTAAAGGACACTCTAGGGTTGTTTCTGAAGCTTATTTTAGTAATCTGTCTTTGGATGAAGATCAGATGCCTCAGGCATGACCTGCAATCAAGACTGAAAGAAGACATAATTTAAGGAACTTTCCAACCTGGATGGATGGACCTTTCTATCAGGTACTCTTAACTAGCTCATGCCCAGTGAAATTGAAGGAAAATTGACTCTTGGGTTAACTCCCACTTCCAAAGGCCCCTAAGCTGGACTGGTCTATAGAGAGGCCTGCTGACCTCAAACGCACCTTAAAACAATGCTCAGACAGAGGAAACTGCACTACACTAGGACAAGAAGAGGAGGACATCAGAAGTAGACAGCATGCCCAAGATGCTGATCTGAGTTTTATGATCATTTATCATGTTTTCTTGATTCCATGGACCTGTGCCTACCAATCAAATCTTTTCTATCATGGACACGATTCTATGCTAGTTTAAAACTCAATCCAATTGTCTGATTGTGGCCAGTTACCTATGCCTAGTACTTCTGGGTTTCCTTGGTGGATTTCTGTTCTCTAGGGATACCCACTAGGAAATTTATTTTAGGTGAGTGTTCAGTCTTGGCCTATCTTCATGATATTACAGATGGGATTCCCTCACCTGGCCAATTAATAATACCTGCTCTGGGGATGCTGGCCATAGATTTAAGTTTTATCTTAGGGTCATTTTAACTCAATCAGAGTGATGAGCTAAGTCTCAGTTAAAAAAAAATAACCTCTCATCTGTGAAAAGTAAAATTCCCACAATTATGGGGTGGATCTACATGGTTAACACCAGGCTATGGTCATTTAAATTTAACAGTTCCTCTATGTTGGGAAGGGTTAAATCATACTAAAAATTATCAACCTGGTAATTATGAGAGAAGGCTGGGTGCTTTATGAACTATGTCTCTTATTACCCTTAGAGAGACTAATTGGTATGGAACTCAGTGGATTTGTGGAACTAATTTATGGCCTTCACATCTACAGAGTTGGATACGGAGGTGTGGCCTGGGATTCCCATGAATTTTAGGTCATACATGTTAACGAATTAGAGAGAACCCTAACCAATCTACCATTGGTATGATCCCAATGGGTCAAAGATTTGTATTCTATTGGTATGACCATTTAGCAGCTTGTGTGTATCTGTGTGTGTGTGTGTGTGTGTGTGTGTGTGCCTTCAATGGGGCTGGAAGATGTAATTGACCATATCTACGCCTTAACATCTTTCATAAGCTTTAAGTGAGAGTAACCGAGCTATTAGCCTATTGAATTCTGAGATCTCTATGATGAGAGAGGCAGTGCTACACAACTGCAAGGCCCTTGACACCTTAAAACATCTCAGGGAGATATCTGTGCTATAATGCAAACTGAATGCTATATTTTCATACCTGGTAAATCCTTTAATGTAACACATTTGAACCACATGAAAAATCAGATTTCTGCTTTAAGTGACCCATTCCATAATCTGGACGATCTTTTAAGAAATCTGGGGTGGGAGGTTCATGGCTAAAATATTTACTTTTAATTCCACTAGTGTTATTAACTATACCATTTGTATTTTGCTTGTTTCACAAGATTATCATTTCTTGTATTACCAAGTGTATGAACCTCCAACGAAAATGATGACTAGAATTGAAGCAGTTGATCAAATGTATAGCTCGATATATGATCTATGATTGTAATAGTGTAACTCTAGGTTTGAACAGATGCAACGAGAGGGAATACTTTCCTGGACCATAACTAGAAGACAGGTGTCCAAAGATCTTTGACTATTAAGACCTAGCCCAGTAATAGCACACTGAGTGTCTTATCAACCAAAACCTTCAGAACTGGGAACGAGCCTTCCCAGCAATGTGGAACAAAATGGTCATGAAATGACCCCCAACGTATGATCGGATTTCTGACCACATGGGGGCCATGTCAACTACAAATTGGCATGTACCCAGAGCATTGTCAACGACTGAACAACAAAAGCGTCTACAGAGACTGAACCCCAAGCTTCTATAGCTGTTGACATTCAACAACCCCTGATGGAGTTCAGGGTGGAGTGAGGCACTCTGTGCTCCAGGGAATCTGGTGGGACAAGTCTTTAGATAATTGGATGTTTTTAGGAACAGATTTTATGATCTCAATCCTTGCATCTCCTCATATCTAGAGAAACACTAAATCCATTCATGGTGATATCAGATCCTCATGACTAACAAAAAGCCTTTATAAAATGAGTGCTTCATGGTATTGAATTACCCCTTTGGTAAAGAATCTGCCTGCAGTGCAGGAGACCCAGGTTCAATTCCTGGGTCAGGAAGATCCCCTGGAGAAGGAAATGGCAATCCACTCCAGTATTCTTGCCTGGAGAATCCCATGGACAGAGGAGCCTGGTGGGCTACAGTCCATGGGGTCGCAAGAGTTGTACATGACTTACCGACTAAACTACTACTACTACTACTACTACTACTACTACTACTTCCCCCAAACCTTATATATTGTCTTTTCCCCACTGCTGCTTGAGAGCAGTCTCTCAGAGCTATCTGAGATGTTGCCTTCTGGGCTGCAGTCCTCATTTTGCCCCAAATAAAATTAACTCACAACTCTCTAGTTGTACATCTTTTTTTAGTCTACACCTGTCACTGTAAAATTACCCTAGGCTCCATAGAGGTGATGAGAGTTGGGGCCTGGGGCCCTGGGCACCTCCAGTATTTCAGCGCTGAGCCTGAGGAGGCTGGGCAGAGCTGGGTCAGAGAACTCCTGCTCAGGACCAGGAGGGGATGTCTTGTTCGCTAGAGGGGTCCAATGTCCTTTTTTGCCACAGCTGGGACATGGACCTGGAGGGGGGCTTGGCTTTAGGCATTAGTGAACCCAGTGGCCTTCTTTGCCACATTTGAAGCAGGGCCCAGGTGGCTTCCTTTCTTTGTTGGTTGATGGAGGCTTGGAACCATGTAGAGCAGTGGCTAAAACGTGGCATTTGGCCTGATCTCGTAGGCCCTTCTCTAGATTTGCCTGTCCTTCCTGGTTATAGAAAATGTTAAAGGCTAAATTTAAAAGGTCTCGTTGAGGGGTTTGAGGACCTTCTGCCTTTTATAGTTTCTTTCAGATATCTGGGGACGACTGGCAGATAAAATGGGTATTAAGGACAATGGTGCCCTCTGCTGAAGTGGGGTCTAATGTTGTGTATTTTTGTAACGCTTCTGTTAACCTGGCTAGACATTGTGCTGGGTTTTCATCTAGCCCTTGAGTTATTTCTGAGAGCTTATCAAAGTTGACAGCTTCATGCCTTGCCATTTGGAAGCCCACAATGAAGCAAGAAACCGAGTGATTACAGGCTGCTCATCCAGATATCCCTGCCTGATAATCCCAGTTGGGATCTTCTCGGGGGACAGCTGTTGCCCATATGGGCTTAATGCCATCTGTCCTGTGTATCTCATCAGCATGTGCCTGAGACGCTTGCCATACTCGTTCCTTCTCTTCTGGGAGAAGAGTGGAGGAAAAGATGATGTAAATATCATGCCAGGTTAAGTTGTAAGACTGGGTAAGATGCTTGAATTCTTTTAGATAATTATCAGGCTCTGAGGAGAAGGAGTCAAGACGCTTTTCAATCTGAGATAGATCAGAGAGGAAGAATGGGACACAAACCCGAACAATGCCTTCTGCCCCAGCTACTTCCCCTAAAGGGAGGAGTGGAGTGGAGAAAGGAGCGGGCTACTGTGGTGAAGTTTCCTGTTTTAAAGGTGTTCAGGACAGGGTACTGGGGAGGGGATCTAAGGAGGTGGGGTAAAGCCTTGGGACCCTCTGTGTAGAGGGTGGGGCTGAGGTCTCAGAGCTTATCTCAGGCACAGGCTGGGGAGGGGGGTTGGGAGCTGCAGCCTGAGAAGGAGGGAGGGAGTAGGGGGCGTAAGGTGGAGGTGGTGAAACTGGATATGGAGCTGCTGCAAGGGGATCAGGAGCTATAGAGGGTAGGCTGTGGTCAGAAAGATTGAAGGAAGAAGAAAAATCTGAACAGGGATCAAGAGACATTGTGTTTGGAGGATGTGGCCCAGAATGGATTCACAGAGACAGGGGCGAGAGCAAAAAGCAAAGAAAGCCTGAACATAAGAGATTTCTAACCACTTGCCATTGTGGTGGTAGAAGTTATCGAGATCCAGTATAGTATCATAATCAAGAGTTGCATTTTCTTGCCATTGGGACCTGTTATCAAGTCTGTATTGCAGCCAGACAGTGTTAGAATAGTAAATACGTCTTTTTGGCCTTATCTCCCCTTGGAAGCCCAAGGCTGTTAGGTTATGGAGAAGGCATCCTAGAGGAGTAGGTTTTGAGGGCTGGGATTGAGAGTTTCCCATTGCCACTGAATAGGGAGGTTAGACAAGGGGAGAGAAAGCGAGGAGAAAGTTCCGAGAGAAAAGGCTTCCCCATTCTCTGGACTTTCTCAGAGAGTAATAACAGTATGCTTTGAAATGGGTGTCCCCTATTTCAAAGTCAGATGGGGTGCAAGGGCCATGGAAATCCCCACCCAGTGAGAGAGAGGGGATCTGAGAGAATGGGATTTCACTCACCTTTGTAACCGATGGATGAAAAGTGGGCCGGTGTGTGGATGTCCAACAAGGCAAGTGAGAGTCCCGGCCAGAGATCGTCTCAGTTTCTCCATAAGGTCCAAGGGAGGGGACCACCGGAGGTGGGCTCGTAAGAGGAGCCCACCCAGTTGCCATGATTCTTTCTTCCAGGGTTTTGGCACCAAAATGTAAGGCGAGTGCAGAGAAAAAGAGAGCAAGCCAGGCAGTCAGACAAGAAAAGGAAATTTATTAGAGGGGAAAAAGAGGGTGAGTGGCTCTTAAGGAGAACCAGCCTTCTCCCTTTCTGATGGAGTCCTTCTTATACCCCACCAATGGAAAATTCTCTGAAGGGATTATCAGGTAGCCAGAGGTCTGGAATCTTGTGGTCTCACAGCTTTGAGAAGATAGGCACCAGTGAGATTACAGGATGCCATTTGGGCAATTTGGTCAGTTTCACAGATCACTGTGATTTATTCTTTGTGAGATCATCATAACGAGCCATCTTATCAATGAGATCCCACGTGGGCCCTAGCACGTAATACGCTTGTGCCAAAGTACTGATGCTGAAAATCAGCTCACAGGCAGCAGCTTGAAAAGTCCATGAGTCATATGGGAAAAGAATCCTGGACTGATTTTAGGACAAGTACCAAAGGGGCAAGGATTTGTTGGAACTTTCTCTAGGGATGAAAAATCACTGACGTTTTAAAAAATCTTCCCTGTACACAGCTGGCCCAGTGCTAGCAGGAGACATTTCCGACATTCCCCACTTACCTTCCTAGCACTGCTTGCCCTGCCAGTCTCTCTGTTCCCGGTGAAACACACATATCCAACCCAGCCATGCCCACAATGCTCCTCCAAAATGGCTTCCCCCTGAGGGCTTGGACTCCCCCACAATAGACTCCATCCCTACCACACACAGTGGGTGGACTCAGCCATGACTTGCATCCCCTCAAGGTGGTTCCCACTCCAGGTCAGCTCCAGCCAGAAACACATCAGCAACTGTTGAGGTGGGGCTCAAGGTCAGCTGCACTGGTGGTCAACCAGACCCACAAGCATGCCCAAAGCAATGATGGTACGTCCAACAGTACACCACATTCAGCCTACACAGGAGACACGCTGTATTTCCTGTCTCTGGTGACCTGGGACAACTGTTCTTCTGAGCCACAAAGGAGCACTGTACATAAGTCCACTAATTCATCTTGGTGACATAGTTCATCTACCTAATATTAATGTAAAGAAAGAGAAAGATAGACAAACTAAGGAGACAAAAAAGAAACACAAAAAAATCCCAGAGAATACAGTGGACTTTGTAAAATCAAAGATATCTACTGTGGGAAAGACCTTATTACAAAAGCAAAAGACAGGTCATACACCTTGAGACAAATAATTGCAAACACATAGCTTACCAAGGATTTGTCTCCAAACAGACAAAGAACACTAACAAGACAAGCCTATAAAAACTAGGGAAAGGTCTGAAGAGACACCAGACCAAAGAAGACACACAGAGTATACCGGATGATGTCCAGCACTGAGGGCCTGAAGAAACAACAGTCTAGTTGCACTCCCTCAGTCCTGTGTGACCCTGGATGAGGCCTGTGTTTCCCAGTGGCTCTGAGAGATGGACAGGGAGGAAGGGGAAGAGAAATCACTTGCATTTCTAATACTCACAGCAAAGTCTTCCAATGAGAAGGGAATTATCACCCCCACTGACAATGCCATTCATTGAAGTGATACCCACGAGTCCATCTATCCCAGAAGGGAAGGAAGGACCTGTTCTCACAAAACAGCAAGAGATGGAAGAAAGAAGATCAAGCCCACACAAATCCCCAGAAAGATAAGCTGTGCTCATGGCTTGAAAGAATTCCTAATGGGAAAATGATGTCACAGCCCCACAAGGCAATCCATAGCTTCGATGCTATTCCTCCCAAAATGCCAATGCATTTTCGCACAGAACAAAGAATTCCAAAAGGTGTACGGAAACAGAAAAGAGCCTAAAGAGTCAATACAATCTGACGAAAAATCCCCGATATGGACATCCAAGGTTGTGTGAAAGGAAATTAGACTACAAAACTAGGATCCTCAGGAGAGTATTGGAGAAGGCAACGGCAACCCACTCCAGTACTCTTGCCTGGAAAATGCCCTGGACGGAGGAGCCTGGTAGGCTGCAGGCCATGGGGTCGTGCAGAGTCAGACACGACTGAAGTGACTTAGCACTAGCAGAAGCAGCAGGACAATATGCTATTGGGAATACAACAACACACACAGATCCAGATCGATGGAATAAAGTTGAGAGTCCAGAAACAAACCCCAGCATCCATGGTCAACTCATCTCTGACAAAGAAGGGGAAAATATCCAAATAAGTACAAGAAAGCCTCTTCAATAAATGTCCATGGGAAATCCAGACAGCTACATCTGAAGAATGCTATTGGTTTTTATCTGAGACCACCTCAATATCAGGGAAAAACCTCAACCTAAAGACTGATGTGGTGGGATAGCTAGAAAGAAGCATAGGTCAAAGGCTCCTTAACATCAGAGTCTCCTTGCCGTTTGGTGGGAGGAGGTAGAAATGGGTCTCTTCAAGTAAGGGAAAGAGAAAACGAAGTACACCAATGGGTTTCCATCCAATGGAACCTCTTGACAACAGAAAAGCTAAGCTTTCACAAATCCAAAAGATAGGAAACAGAACATGAGAGTCTCCTTGCAAGTGGTGTATCTGAGAAGGGGTTCATATGGAAAAAGACTAAGAATGCACAGCACTCAGATTCCAAGAAACACCACCCCCACCCTTAACCCTTCCCCCATGACCATCTCCAACCTAAAGCCTTTCTCTCCCTCTAACCTATCCCTAAAACTTAACCTTCGTCTAATCATATACCTGTGCATTCACAGGCATCCATCCGTCCACACATGAGAGAGAAAGAGGAAGACACAGACTGAATTTAGAAATGAAAAGAGAGGGACACAGCCAGAGAGAGACACGGAACCAAAGAGAGGAAATGAATAGATTGTCCAGACTTTTCATCAATCTATCTTGAAGTGAGAAGCAATGAGAGTGCCCATCTGCCCCAGAAGGGGGAAAAGGACGGAAGGTTATGAGAGTAAAAGACAAGAATGCAGGGAGCCATTATATGCTCATCCACCCACAGAAGCTGAGCTGGGACACTTGAACAGAATTTCAATGGAAACAGAGGACCAGAAAGTTGGCTACTCTTTTCTATAACAGAGGGAGACCTTCGAGTCTTCCTTTCGGTCCTCCAACTTGGATGCGGGGTCTCAAAACAGTCAGGAGGGGGAGTGCCTTTTCCTGGGTACCACAGTGCATCCAGGCCTCGTTATGCCCCTTTCTGTGCTATGTCAGCCCTGGATGGAATCTTTCTTTCTGAAGTCTCAGCGCACAAGCTCCCTGTGATGTCAGCCCCAGGTGGAAAGGCATGGAGGTGCTCGTAGACCCACAGACCTAGGAAGCAGATGGGAGAATGACGCCCGCTCTGCAGATGGAGAGACTGGGGAAACCCTGAGGGGCATATGCTTGTCCAGGGCCACATCACTTATGAGAAGAAGGAGCCTGGTCTGAGAGCAGCGGGGTCCTCCAAGCTCAGGCCCTGGCTGCACCCAGGCCTCCCCAAGGCTGTGGGGTGGGCTGTGTGGGTGTCACTGTGCCTGCACATGGCCTAAGGGGGTGGTCGAGCAGTCAGAAACCCAGAGATTCCCTTGGGGAGCTTTGGGGAAGGGACCTCAGCACAAACCCCAGGAAATGATGTCACTTGCCAGCAACAGAACCCAACAGAACCCGCAACCCAGTTATCCAGGCCTCCAGAGTGGAGAGGAGCCCCCAGCCAGATCACTTGCTGCCAAAATGTTCTGCTGTTTGCCCCTGTCGATTTGTGAGGGACTTCACTCAACTTACTTTAGGGAGCTTGTCTTTACTTGTGGCAGAAGAGCATCTCTCTAGTTGTGATATCCTGGGGGACTCCTATCTAGTTGTGCTGGGGGAATCCACTTCAGTTTCAGCCGGGGATCCACTCCGTCATTTTGGCCTGTCCCCCCTTTTCTTGTTCCAGCCTAGGGCTCCTGTCAAATTCCAGCAGGGAACCCACAGTGCCTCTTGAGTTGTAGAAGGTGACTTGAAGTTCCTTTAGAGTTGTGGTGGAGCCTCCTCTTGAGCTGAAGTGGGGCAGATATTCTCTAGTAGCGATGTGCTGGCTGGCCCCAGTCTAAGTGCAATGTGTGGGAGGATACGCTCTAGTTGTGGCATGGGGCTCCATTCTAGTTGCCATGAGGGTCTACTCTTTATTTGCGGTGTATTGGCTCCTCTCCAGCTGTAATTTGAAGACTCCTCTCTAGTTTTGGCAGAGGGGCTCCTTCTTGTGGTAGCCTTGCTCCTCTCTAGTTGCAGTAGAACTTTCTTCTCAAATTGTGATTGTGATGACTCCTCTCTGGTTGTGATGAGAAGGGGCACTTTTTCTAGTTGCGATGTGCAGGAGGCTACACTCTCATTGTGGCAGTGGGAGTCCTCTTTAGTTGTAGCATGGTGGGCTCCTCTCTACTTGTGGCGGGTGGCTTCTGTCTAATTGTGCTGTGTGGGTATGCTCCTCTCTAATGGCTATATTCGGGGGGGATTAGCTCTAACTGTAGCAGGGGTCTCCTCTCTAGTTGTGGTCTTGGCCTCCTCTTTCATTATGATCCATGTGGGAGTTCCACTCTAGTTTTGATGTGCATGGGCACTTTTCTCTAATTGTGATGTGTGGGGCAGGCTCCTATCTACCTGTAGCAGGTGTGTCCACTCTAGTTGTGGTAGTGGTTCTCCACTCTAGATGTGATGTACAGGAGGGGTTGGGCACCTATCTAGTTACAGCCTTGTGCTCCTCACTATTTGTGCCTGAGAGTCAACTATCTAGTTGTGGCATGCATTCAACTCTCTAGTTTTGGCGTCTGGGCTTCTCTCAAGTTGTGTTGTGCCAGAGTGCTCCTCCCTAGTTGTGCTGTTCCTGGGGAAGTCCTCTCTAGTTGTGGATGGGAACTCCTGTCTTGTTGCATCATGTTGCGTGACTCTTCTCTAGGTGCAGTTTTCTGGCTCATCTCTATTTGTGGTTTGAGGGGCTACTCTCTAGGAGTGGTGTGGAGCCTCCTCTCTCGATGTGGTGTACAAGATTGCTCCACTCTAGGGGCAGGGTGTGGGGCCTCCTTTCTTAATGCAGTGTCCGGGTAGGTTCTTCTCTAGTTGTGGTGCAGGACTCCTCTCGAGTTGCATCGGGGGACTTGGTGCTCCTCTCGAGTTGAGGTGGGACCTCCTAAAGTTTTGGTGGGTTGGCTCCCCTCTAGTAGCATTGTGAAGGGTGGTTTCTGTTTGGTTGTGATGTGTGGGTGGCTAAACTCCCTGCGGCATGGGGTACTCTCCAGTTGATGTGGGGGGTCAACTCTTAGTTGTCTCGAGTGGGCTCCTCTCTAGTTGTTGTGTGCAGTCTCCTCTCAAGTTTTAGGGGGGCTTTTCTCTAGTTGTTGTGGGGGGGCACCTCTAGTGTTGTAGTGCACTGTTCCTCTTGAATTGTTGAGGGGGTTTCCTCTCTGGTAGCGATGTGCACAGACAATCTTTCCAGGTGCAATATGTGCGAGCCTGCTCTTGAATTTTGGCATGGATCCTGCTCTTTAGTTGTCCCATGGGAGCCTCCTCTCTAGTTGTGGAAGGAGGATTCTGTGTAATTCCAATGTGCAGAAATACTCCTCTCAAATGGCGATGTTCAAGGGGCTGCTCTCTAGGTGTGACGAGGTTACTCCTCTCTGACGGTGGTAGGGGGATCTACTCGACTTGCAGCATAGTGTTCATCCCTATTTGCATTGGAGGGGACCCTCTGTAGGTGCGATGTCTGGGCTCTCCTCTCCAGTTGGAGTGGTGGAACACTCTCTAGTTCTGGTCAGTGGGCTCCTCTCTCGTTGTTGCTGTGGGCTTCTCTTGAGTTTTGGCATAGCCTCCCTCTCAAGTTTAGGAGGGGACTCAGGGCACTTCTCTAGTTATGGTGTCACCTCCTCTGAGAGTTCTCTGTGGGGAGGCTGTTCTCTCTACTTCTGGCATTGGGGGCTCCTCACTAGTTTTCCGGAGAAGGCGATGGCACCCCACTCCAGTACTCCTGCCTGGAAAATCCCATGGATGGAGGAGCCTGGTAGGCTGCAGTCCATGGGGTTGCGAAGAGTTGGACACGACTGAGCAACTTCACTTTCACTTTTCACTTTCATGCATTGGAGAAGGAAATGGCAACCCACTTCAGTGTTCTTGCCTGGAAAATCCCAGGGACGGGGGAGCCTGGTGGGCTGCCATCTATGGGGTCGCACAAAGTCGGACATGACTGAAGCGACTTAGCAGCAGCAGCAGCAGCACTAGTTTTCACAGGGTTGCTCCACTCCAGTTGTTAGAAGCTTGTTTTGAGTTACTTCGGGGGCTTCATCTCTGCAGCAGAGGGGATCCTCTCTCAGCACAATGTGCTGTAGGGCTCCTCTCTAGTTTTGGCAGGGCAATCCTCTCAAGTTATGGCATGGCACTCCTCTGTTTGTTGCTGGGGGCTCCTTCCTTGTGACAGCACAGGACCCCTGTCTGGTTGTGGTGGGTGACTCGGGGTTCCTCTTGAATTGGGACAGGTGACTTGGGGCTCATTTAGAGTTGTGGTGGGTCCTCCTCTTGAGCTGAGTGGGGAAGCTCCTCTCTAGTAGTGATTAGCAGGCTGGCTCCTGTCTAGTTGTGATGTGCGGTAGGCTACTGTATTTTTATTGCATGGGGCTCCACTCTAGTTGCAGTGGGGTCAACTTATTTTTTTTTCCTGCACCTCTCTTGTTGTGGTCTGCAGACTCCTCTATAGCTGTGGCAGGGGCGGGGGTTCTCCTCTTTAGTTACGGTATGGGGCTTCTTTTCTTGTTGTGGTGGCATGCTCCTCTCAAATTGTGTTTGGGGTGGCTCCTCTTGGGAATCCTCTGGAGTTGCATCAGGGGTCTTGGGGCTCATCTCGAGTTGCTCTCTCATGCCCTTGCACCCACTTGCACTCTTTGGCACATCCTCGCACACACTTGCACTCTCTCACACATCCTCATATGCCCTTTGCATACCCTTGCACACCCTCATATGGCCTTGTAGACTCTTGCACGCCCTCTCCCTACCTCCCATGCTCTCATACGTCCTTGCATGTCTTCATACATTCTAGCACACCCACCCACGACCTGGCATGTCTTTGCATGAACTCACATGCCATTGCATGTCCTGGCACAACTTCAAATGCCCTTGCACGTCCTCGCACAAACTCACATGCTCTTGCACATTTCGCACACTCTCATGGCATTCCATGCCCTCAAACGTCCTCACACACCCTCCCGCATCCTCACACAAACTCACATGCCCTTGCACACCTTCACAGGAACTTGCATGACCTTGCACATCCTCTCACCCTCTCACAAGCCCTCCCATACCCTCACATTGCCTCATACACTCTTGCAAGACCTCACACACCTTCACATACCCTCGTGCATCCTTGCATGCCATCACATGGCATTGCACGCTCTCACACACCCTCACATTCCCTTGCACATTCTTTCATGGACTCGCCTGCTCTTGCCCCCTATGCATACTCTTGTACTCCCTCGCACGGCCTTGCACACTCGTGCACGTACTCACACGTCCTTGAATGATGCTGCACGTGCTTACAAGGCCTTGCATGGCCACTATGCTCTTGCATACCCTTGCACACCCTAGCACGTCTTTGCAAAACCTTGCACACCCTTACGCACTCTCTCACACCATCACACTCCCTCTCATGTGTTCGTCACACATCCTTGCACAGCCTGGATGCCCTCGCACATCCTCACACACCCTCGCATGTCCTCAAACAATTGCACGGCCGCATTCGACCTTTCACGGCCTCACATACTCTCGCATTCCCTCCCAAGTTCTTGCACTTCCTCACACGACCTCGCACATCCTCACACACTCTTGCACGTTCTCCCATCCCCTGCCTTGCTCTCACATGTCCTCACATGCCTTTGCACATCCTAGTATGCCCGCCCACACCTTCACACGTCCTAGATCACCCTCTCACAGAATCATATGACCTTTCATGCTCTCCCACACTCTCACACATTTTCGCACACCCTTACACGCTCTCACACAAGCTTGCACACTTTTGCAGGTCCTCACACGCTCTCGCATCCTCTCAAATGGCCTCACATGTCCTTGCACACCCTCTCATGCTCTTGAATGCTCTCATATGGCCTTGCACACCATCACACACCCTTGCATATCCTCACATGCCCTCCCACGCCCTTGCACATCTTTGCACACCCTCACATGCCTTTGCAAACTCCCACATGTTCTTGCATGATCCTGCACACACTTGCACGGCATTATCACACATTCTCACATGAACTTGAACACCTTTGCACGTCCTGGCACACCCCCACACATTCTCGCAAGTCCTCACATGCCCTCACAAACTCTAGCATGCCCTTGGACACCCTCAGACGAATTTGCATGCCCTCACATGCCCTCCCACATTCTCGCACAAACTGGCCCACCATTTCACGTCCTCATACAACCTTGCATGCCCTTGCAAGTCCTCACACAAACTCACATACCCTTACACGTCCTCAAACACTCTTGCATACTCTCGTACAGTCTCTCACGGCCTTGCATATCCTCGCATGCCCTCAAACAGCCTCACACGCCCTCGAATGCTCTCCCATGGCCTCACATCATCACACATCCTCCCAAGCCCTTGCATGCCCTTGCATGTCCTCACATATCTTTGCTGGCTCTTGCATGTTCTCTTACACCCTCACACACACTTGCATGTCCTTGCATGTCCTCACACACTGTCGCACATCCTTGTTCAGATTCGCACGTCCGCACATACCCTTGCATGCCCTCCCACGCTCTCCCACATCCTCTCACATTCTCACACACCCTCACATGGTCTCATACACCCTTGTATGCTCTTGCACGCTCTTGCAAGTCTTTGCACTCCCTTGCATGCTTGCACACATTCTTGCATGCCCTCAAATGCCCTAGTATGCTTATGCAAGCCCTTGCATGCCATCACATGCTCTCGCCCCTCATTGCATGCTCTCATGCCTTCACTTACCTTCCCACCTCCTCACATGCCCTGACAAGATATTGCACAGCATCAGACGACCTGACATGCTCTTGCATGCTCTGGTACACCCTCACGTTTCTCATACATACTTGCACGCTCTTGCAAGCTTTCTCATGCCCTTGCACCCCCTCACTTACCCTTGCACACCCTAGCATGACCTCACCCACACTAGCATATTCTCCAACACTCTCGCATGTCCACTCATGCTTCCACATGTCCTTGCATGCCATCACATGCCTTCATATGCTCTTGCACATCTGCACACGCCCTTGCACAACCTCACACGCTCTTCCACACCCTCTCATGCCCCTGCATGCTCTCGCATGACCTCGAAGGCCCTCGCATGCCCTCACATGCTCTTGAATGCCCTAGCATGTCCTCTCATGTGGTCACATGTTCTTGCACGTCCTCGCACACTCTTGTACATCCTAGAATGCTCTCAAACGCCCTTGCATGCATTCGTCTGCTCTTGCATGCCATCACACAGCCTCACATATCCTCACAAACCCTTGCAAATGCTTGCATGCCTTTGCATGCCTTCACAGGGACTTACACACTCTCGAACTCCCTTGTATGGTCTCAAACGTCCTCACATACCCTTGCAGGTCCTTGCACACTCTAACTTCCTCACACACTGTCACATGCCCTCGCCTGCTCATGCATGACCCTACATTCCCTTGTATGTGCTTGTGTACCCTTGCACACTCTTACACAGCTACACATACACTTGCATATCCTTGCATACCCTGGCACGCCATCACACACCATTGCACACTCCTGCACGTCCTCCCATGCCTTTGCACACTCTCACATGGACTCACATGATCTTTATGCCCTCGCATGTGCTTACCCACTCTCACACATTTTCGCATACCCTCACATGCACTTGCACGTCCTCATATGCCCTTGAATGCTTTCACACTCACACGAACCCCCTCACCCAGCCACACACCTCCTTGCATGACCTTGCATGACCTTGCACGTCTTACCACCTTTCCCCATGCCCTAACACATCCTCAAATGCCCACACACACCCCTGCATACCCTTGCACTCTCTTGCACATTGTCGAATGCTCTTGCACATCCTCACACACCCTCGTATGACCTCGCATGCTATTGCATGCCTTTGCACACCCTCGCATGTCCTCGTACACTCTTTCACAATGTCCCATGCACTCACATATCCTTGCACACTGTCACACAGTCTTGCACTCCCTCACACACCGTTACACCCTCTCGCACATCCTTGCACCCTCTTGCAGTCCTCGTATGTTCTCACATGCTCTCATAAGCTCTCACACACCTTTGTCCACTCTCACACATCCTCACATGCCCTTGCATGTCCTCACACACCCTCACATGCTCTTGCCCATACTCACACACACTCACACACCCTCAGATGACCTCACACGCCCTCACATGCCCATGTATGCTCTAGCACACACTTGCCCGTCCTCGCAGATCCTCACACACTCTCGCACGCCCTCACATGCCCGCACACATTCTAGAATGCCCTTGCCTGCGCTCACATATTCTCGCACGTCCTCACATGCTCTCGCACATCTTTGCATGCCCTCACATGTCCGTGCATGCCATAGCATGCCCTCACACATTCTCGCACATCCTCACATGCTTTCACACAGCTTCACATGCACTCAAATGCCCTTGCACACTCTCACAAGTCCCGCATGCCACCTCACACCCTTACACGGCCTTGCACACCCTCGCACATTCTCGTAAGCTCTCACTATCATGGCATGCTCTCTCACATCCTCGTACACCCTCGTATATTCTCACACATCCTTGCATGCCCTCACACACTCTCCTACGGCCTCACATGCACTCGCACATCCTCATACACCCTCGCACATCCATCCCCGCAAGCCCTCACACACTCTTGCACAGCCTCACATGCTCTTGCACACCCTTGCACATGCTCACCTGCTCTCACACAGCCTTGCACATTCTCGCACACACTCACATGGCCTCTCACACCCTCACTGCTGCTGCTGCTGCTAAGTTGCTTCAGTCGTGTCCGACTCTGTACGACCCCATAGATGGCAGCCCAACAGGCTCCACCGTCCCTGGGATTCTCCAGGCAAGAACACTGGAGTGGGTTGTCCTCGCACGTCCTCCCACTCTCTTGCAAGCCCTCACACACCCTCCAACATCTTCATATGCTTTTGCATGCCCTCACATGCCCTTGCACAGCCTCGCACACCCTCGTTCACCCTCAAATGCTCTTGCATGCACTCGCACACTCTCTCACAGCCACAAACGTACTCCCAAGCCCTCACACGACCACACACACCCTCACATACCCTTGCAGGCCCTACCACTTTCTTGCCCATGTTTGCACATTCTCGCACATCCTGGCATGCACTTGCATGACCTCAAATGGCCTCTCATGCCCTCACACACTCCTGCATGCCCTTGCACATCCTCGCATGCCCTCTCAAGTGCTCACACGCCCTCACACACTCTTGAACATCCTCACACACGCCCTCACATGACCTCATGCACCCTTGCACAACCTCCACGATCTCGCATGCTCTCGCACATTATCGGATCTCTGCCACACCCTCACACGCACTTGAGCACCCTAGCATGCCCTCACATCCCCTCACACATCCTCGCACCCTCTTGAATACACTCACATGCCCTCATGTGCTCTCATTTCCCTCACACACCCTCACACGACCTTGCATGCTCTTGCATATCCTATCATGCCCTCACATGCACTTGTATGCCCTAGCACACCCTTGCATGCTCTTGCATCCCCTTGCACATCTTCACACCCTCTTGCACATACTCACATTCCCTCACGTGCTCTCACATGGCCTCACACTTCCTCACATGTCCTCACACGCACTTGCATGCCCTCACACAGCCTCGCACACCTATGCACATCCTCACACAGCCTTGCATGTCCTCCCGTGCCCTCGTCTCCCCTTGCATGTCCTTGCACCCTCTCGCATGTGCTTGCATGCCCTCACACACTCTCACATGGCCTCACACTCTCTCGAGTGTCCTCTCACACTCTCACAATTCCTTGCATGACCTCACACACTCCTGCATGCCCTCACATCCCCTTACACCTACTCACATACTCTCACACCCACTTGAACTACCTCATAGGCCCTCCTACGCCCTCTCACACTCTCACAGGCCCTCACATGCCCTTGCACGCACTTGCACACCCTCACACACCCTTGCACATCCTTGAACATTCTCACATGACCTCTCACGTCCTTGCACTCCCTAACACGCCCTCACACACTCTGGCACACCATCACATGGTCTCGCTCGCCCTTGCACACTCTTGCTCGACCCCACATGCTCTCACACACCCTTGGAAACCCTCGCATGGCTTCACCTGCCCTTGCAGTCTCTCACAGGGCCTCGCATGATCTCTCACTCCCTCTGTGTCCTCGCATGTCCTCACATGCCCTTGCATGTCTTCGCACACTCTCACACGTCCTCACACTTGCTTGCTTTCATACACCATTGCACAGCCTCTTACACCCCCACATACTCTCCCACGTCCTTGCACACACTCTCACGCTATTTCCTGTCCTCGCATGCCCTCACAAACCCTCGCACTCTCTCACATGTCTGTGGATGCTCTCACACGCCTTCACACGCCCTCATACTCACATGCCCACACACACCCTTCCATGTCCTCACATGCTCGCGCATCCCCTCATACACTCTGGCTTAACCTTGCACATCCTTGAACATCCTTGTATGCTCTCACGTCCTCATACATCCTCAAATGAAACCGCCTGCCCTTGCACACCATCACACACTCTTGCACATCCTTGCATGCTCTTGCACACCCTCGTACACTCTTACAGTCACTCACACACACTTGCACACTATTACACTCCCTCCCACTACCTCACACATTGTTACACTCATCTCACACCTTTGCAGTCTTACACCTCCTCATTCACCCTTACACTCCCTCACACCATGTCACACACTCTTGCACACCCTTGCACACTCTTACACTCCCTTGCATTCCCTCACACACTCTTATACTCCATTGCACACCCTCATACACTTACACTTCCTTGCTGGCTTTTACACTCCTTGCACACCCTCGCACATTCTTATCCTTCCTCCTATGTTCTTACAATCCCTGAAACAACCACTAGTTCCAGGGTGACTCCCAACCTATCCTGCACCTGGGATCTCTCTTAAACTCCCTGGAACACCCTCTCACACTCTTACATTCCATCTCACACCCTAGCACACTTCTACACTACCTCACAGCACTCTCACACACTCTTATACTCCCTTGCATACCTTCCCACATTCTTACATTTCCTCTCATGCTCTTCCATTCCCTGGCACACCCTCTCACACTGTTACACTCCATCTCATACCCTAGCACACCCTCACACACTCTTATACTCCCTTGCAGACCCTCACATTCTCTTACACTCCCTTACATGCTCTTCCACTTCCTCACACAGCATGCCACACTCTTACACTCTCTCACATAGTACTACACTGCCTCACAACCTCCTACACTCCCTTGCACACCCACACACTTACACTCCCTCCCTCATCTTCTCACACTCTTTTCACTCCTTTGCATGCTCTGACATTTCCTTGCCCACCCTCACACACCCTTACACTTCATCACACACTCGTGCACACTCTTACACTACCTCACATGCTGTTACACTCCTTTGCACACCTCTCACACTCTTACACTCCCTCACACACCATCACACACTCTTACACTCCCTTGCATGCTGTTACACTCCATTGCATACCTCACACACTGTTACAGTCCCCCACATGCTCTTACACACTTTCCCACAACCTTGCACACTCTTGCACTCCCTATCATGCTCTTATACTCCCTCTCACAACCTTAAATGCTCTTACACTTCCTTGCAGGCTCTTACAGTCCCTTGCACACCTTCGATCACCCTTACACTCCGTCAGACACCCTCACACACTCTTACACTCCCTTGCATGCTCTTACACTCCGTGGCACAACCTGACAGACTTACATTCCTTTGCAGACACTTGCACACTCTTACACTCCCTCACATGCTCTTATACTCTCCTGCACACCCTCACACACTCTTACATTCCATCACACATCCTCACACATTGTTACACTCCCTCACACACCCTTGCACACTCGTACACATTCTCACACACCCTTGCACACTATTACATTCCTTCACACAGTCTGACACTCCCTCGCACGCTTTTACACTCCCTCATACACTTTACACTCCCTCGCACATCCTTGCACACTCTTACACTCCCTCACATGCCCTCATGCACTCTTACTGACATACCCTTGCACACTCTTACACTCCCTCGCATGTCCTCATGCAGTATTACTCACACACTCTTATACTCTCTTGCACACTCTTATATTCCCTCTCACACCTGCACACACTCTTACACTCCTTCACAAACCTACACTTGTGGTCACATGTACATAGTCTCAGGGTTAACCACTCTCAGACCATATACATGTTACAAGTTCACAGTCTCCCTGGTTATCCCACCTACCAGACTGTGTACCTGGAGTCACATCTCCAGTTTCCATGGTAATCCCCATACCCAGACCCTATACATTGTGTCACTTGTCCACAGACTCCAAAGTGAACCCCTCCAAGATCCTCACCTAGTGTCACATGTCCAGTCTCCACAGTGACCTTATACTACCTACCCTGTATCTGGGGTAATGGTAACCCTCCTTCCAGACCCTGTACCTGGGGTCACATGTCCACAGTCACCAGGGTGACCCCCTTTCCAGACACTGTACATGGGGTCACACGTACACAGTCTCCATGGTGACCCCTTATCCCAGACCCTGTCTATTTATTTTCTATTTACTAACCTCTCACCTCTTAACAGTCCTTAGTGGTTGTGGTTTAGTCACTAAGTCGTGTCCAACTCTTGTGACCCCATGGACTGTAGCCAGCGAGGTTCCTCTATCCATGGGATTCTCCAGGAATAATACTGGAGTGGGTTGCCATTTCCTTCTCCAGGAAATCTTCTCGACCCAGGAATCGAACCCAGGTCTCCTGCATTGCAGGTAGATTCTTTACCGACTGAGCTATGGGGGAAGCTTTTGAGCTATCAGGGAATGCCCAGACCCTGTGTCTGGGGTCACACTTTGACAATATCCAGGGTGTCCCTCCTGCCCATAACCTGTACCTGGGGTCACACGTTCAGTCTCCAGGGTGACCCTCCTCCAAGACCCTGCACCTGTGGTCACACGTCCACAGTCCAGGGTGACACCCTCCCAGAAACTGTACTTGGGGTCACACTTTCACAATCTCCAGGGTGACCCCCCTCCAAGACCCTGCACCTGGGTCACATGTCCACAGTCTCCAGGGTGATCCAACTCCCAAACAATGTACTTGGGACCTGATGTCACAGTCTCCAGGGTGAGCCACCTCCCAGACCCTGCACCTGGGATCCTATGTCCACAATCTCCAGGGTGACTCTGGACCAGCGTGACATGTCTACAGTCTAAAGTGTGATCCCCCCTGCTATACCCTATATGTGGAGTCAGGCATCCACAATCTCCAGGGTGACACCCTCCCAGACCATGCACGGGAATCACGCATTCAGTCTTCAGGGTTAGACCTCTCCCCAGACCCTATACTTTGGGTCAGATGTCCACATTACCTATGTTGACCCCACCTCCCAGATACTGTACCTGGGGTCACATGTCCACAGTCTCCAGGGTGACCCTGTCCCCAAGACCCAGTACCTGGGGTCACACATCCAGAGTGTTCATGGTGACCTCCTCCCAGACTCTGCACCTAAGGTAAGAAATCCATGGTACCTACAGAGGCCCCTTTCCAGACACTGCACATGGGATCGCATGTCCATAGTCCATAGGGTGACCCCATCACTCTGACCCTGTACCTACTGCCACATGTCCACAGTCCCCAGGGTGACAGCACCCCCCAGACCCTGTACCTGAAGTCAAAGGTGCACCATCTCCAGGGTGACAAACATCCCAGACACTGAAACTGGGTCATACATGCACAGTCTCCAGGGTGACCGCAGCCCACATCCAAACACCTGGTGTGCATGTCCACAGTCTTCATGCTGACACCCCTCTTCAGACACTATACCAGGTGTCACATGGCCACAGTCTCCCTGGTGAACACTTTTGCAGACCCTGTACATGGAATCACATGTCCAGATTCTCCAGGCTGAACCTGCCTCAAGACCCTACCCCTGGGGTTGCATGTCCAGAGTCTCAAGGGTGACCCCACCTCCCAGACCCTTGCCCTGGGTTCACACATCCACAGGCTCCATGTTGACTACTTCGAAGTACCTGCACCTGGGGTCACATGTCAAAATTCTCCTTGTTGACATCACTCACACCCCATACCTGGGTTCACATGTCCACAGTCTCCAGGGTGACCACCTTACCAGGTTCACAAGTCCACATTCATCAGAGTGACACCCTCTCAGAGACTGTATGTGTGGTCACACATCCACAGTCTCCTTGGTGAGACCCCTCCCCAGACCTGGGATCTTGGGTCACATGTCCACTGTCCCCAGGGTAACCCCACCTCCCAGACCCTGTACCTGGGGTCACATTAAACAGTCTCCAGGATGAGACCACCTCCAGACTATGTACCTGGGGTCACATGACCACAGTGCCCAGTGTGACATCTCTTCCCAGTTTCTGCACCGAGGGTCACCCATTCACAGTATCCAGGGTGAATCCCTCCCAAATCATTCATCTGGAGTAACATGTCCACAATCCCCAGATTGACACCACTTCCCAGACCCTGCACCTAAGGTCCTATGTCCACAAGATCCAGGGTGACCCCCTCCCACACCCTGGACCAGGGTCACATGTCTACAGTCTGAAGTGTGACTCCACCTCCCAGAAACTGCACATGGGGTCACACATAAACAGTTTCCAGGGTAACCCCCTCTTGACCCTGTACCTGGGGTCAAATTTCTGTAGTATCCAGGGTGATTCCCTCCCAGACCATATACAGGAGATCACATGTCCACAGTCTCTAGTATGAGCCAACATCCAGACTCTGTACCTGAGGTCTCATGACCACAGTGTCCTGGGTGACACCACCTCCCAGTCCCTGCACTTAGGGTAACACGTCCAGAGTCTCCATGGTCACCCCCTCCCAGACCGTTCACCTGATGTAACATGTCCACAATCCCCAGAGTGACCCCACGTCCCAGATCCTGCATCTGGGATCACACATCCACAGTATGCAGGGAGAGACCCCTCCCCAGACCCTGCACTTTGGGTCACACGTCCATAGTCCTCAGGGTGACCCCACCACCCAGACCCAGTAACCAGAAACACCTGCACACAATCTGCATGGTAACCTCACCTCCCAGACCCTATAACTGGAATTTCACGTCCATAATCTCCATGATGAACCCCTCCCAGACCATGCACCTGGGTCACACACCCACACTTTCCAGGGTGACCCCCTTCCCCCCTGCACCAGGGGTTATATGACCACAGTCTCCATGTTCACACCCCACATCAGATCCTTTACCTGGTGTCACATGGCCACAGTTTCTATGGTGAACCTCTTCATAGACCCTATTCATAGGGTCACATGTCCATAGTCTTCAGGGTGAACATTCTCCCAGATCCTTCAACTGGGTTTACACGTCCACAGTCTCCACAGTGACCCCACCTCCCAGACACTTCACCTGGCTTTACTCATCCACAGGCTCCAGGGTCAGCCTCTACCCCAGACACTGCATTTTGGGTCACCCGTCCTCTTTCTCCAGAGAGAAAACACCTCACAGAACCTGCATCTGGGGTCACATGTCCACAGTCTCCACAAACAGCCCTCTCCCCAGACCCTGCACCTGATGTTAGATATCCACAGTCCAGGGTGACCCCTACTCCCAGACATTTCACCTGGGGTCACACATCCACTGGTTAAAGGATGACACCTTTGAAATACAAGCACCTGGGGTCAAATGTCCACAGTCTCCTTGGTGACACCTCGCCCAGACCCTGTACCTGGGATCACATTTTCAGTTTCCAGGGTAACCGCCTATTCCAGACTCTACACCTGGGATCACACGTCCACATTCTCCATGGTGACCCCACCTCACCAGAACTTTTACCTCTGGTCACATGTACACAGTCTCCAGGGTGACCACCACTCCCAGATTTTGAACTTCTGGTCACATTTCCAGTCTCCAGGGTGACACCCCCCCCCCAGACCCGTACCTGTGGACACAGTCCACAGACTTCAGGGTGACACTACCACATCAGTCCGAGCATCTGGGATGATACAGCCACAGTATCCATTGTGAACTCCCCTCCCAGACCATACCCTCGTGTTACATGTCCACAGTTCCCAGGGTGACACCCTCCCAGATCCTGTATCTGAGATCACATGTATTCTGTCCCCAGGGTGACCTCTCCCAGCCACTGTATTCAGGGTCACATATCCACACTCTCTATCATGTGCATTCTCCCAGACCCAGTACCTGGTGACACATGTCCATAGTCTCCGGGGTGATGTCATTTCCCAGACCTTGTACCTGGGTCATATGTCTACAGTCTTAAGTGTGAACCCCTACCCATACCCTGTACCTGGGGTCAAATATCTGCCATCTTCAGAAGACACCCTTCATACCCTGTACCTGAGGTCACACTTACAAAATATTCAGGATGACATCCCCGCCCAAATCCTACACCTGGTGTCACCTGTGCACAGTCTCCAGTGTGACCACCCTCACAGACCCTGTACCTAGGGTCAAATATCTGCAGTTTACAGACTAACACTCTCCCTGACCCTGTACCTGGGAACACACATCCATGTATCCCAGGGTGAGCCCCCTCCATGACCCAGCATCTGTGGTCACAGGTCCATAGCCCCCAGGGTGACCCCCTCCTTCCAGACTCTGTCCCTGGTGTCACATATGCACACTCACCAGTGTGATTTCCCTCCCAGACCATGTCCTGGGGTCACACGTCCAGTCTCCAAGGTGACCCCTCTCACATACCCTGCACCTGGAGTCACACATGAATAGTCTCTAGGGTGACACCCTTCCCAGACCCTGTACCTGGGGTCACATATTCAGTCTTCAGGGTGATGACTCCCTAACACTGCACCTGAGTTCACACATCCAAAGTCTCCTATGTGACCCCATCCAGATCCTGCACTTCAGTTCACAAGTCCACAGTATCCAGGGTGACACCCCTATCAGACCCTGCACCTCAGTTCACAGGTCCACAGTATCCAGGGTGACACCCCATCAGACCCTGCACCTCAGTTCACAGGTCCACAGTATCCAGGGTGACACCCCTCTCAGACCCTGCACCTCGCTTCACAAGTCCACAGTATCCAGGTTGACACCCCTCCCAGACCCTGCACCTGGGGTCATATGTCCACAGTCTCCATTGTGACACCCCCCGCCAGACCCTGCCCCTGCTGTCCACATGTCCACAGTCTCCAGGGTGACAATGTTCCCCAGATTGTATACTTGGGGTCACACATCCACATTTTCCAGGGTGACCCAACCTCACTGACCCTGGCCTGGGGCATCAGGACCACAGTCTTGAGGTGACCTAACCTTACAGACTCTGCCCCTGGGTTCTCACGACCACAGTCTCCAGGGTAAACCCCTCCCAGAACCTGCATCTGAGGTAATATATTCACAGTCTCCAGGGTGAACGCATCTCACTGACCATGTATCTGGGGTCATATGTCCACAATCTCCTGGGTGAGACCCTCCCCATAACCTGCACCTTGGGCCACACATCCACAGTCTCCAGGCTTACCCCACTCCCAGACCCTGCACCTGGGGTGGCACATCTACAAGCTCCAAGGGGGCCCCTTCCCACCCTCCCAGAACCTGCATCTGAGGTAACATGTCCACAGTTTCCAGGGTGACCCCACCTCCTCGACCCTGTGCCTGGGGTCAAATGTCCATAGTTTCCAGGGTAATCCCAGCTCTCAGACTCTGCACCTGGGTTCTCACATCTACAGTCTCAAGGTGACACACCTCCCAAACCTACACCTGTGGTCACAAGTACATAATGTCCAGGGTTACCCCATCCCAGACTATATACATATTGTCATAAGTCCACAGTCTCCAAGGTCAGCCTCTCCCCCAGACACTGCACTTTGGGTCACACGTCCACAGTCTCCTAATGAACCCACCTCCCAGAACCTGTACTATACATGTGTACAGTCTCCAGGGAAACCCCAGCTCAGAGATTCTGCGTCTGGGGTCACATGTCCAAAGTCTCCAGCGTGACCCCACCTCCTAGACCCTGCACCTGGGGTCACATGTCCACAATATCCAGGGTGCACCCTCTCGACTCTGGACCTGGGTCACATTTCCAGTTTCTAAGGTGACACCTCTCCTCAGACACTGTACCTGGGGTCACACATCCACAGTCTTCAGGGTGACTCCACCCTTCAGAGCGAAAAACTAGGAGTATATATCCACAGTCCAGGGTAACCCCAAAGCCTAAACCTGTAGTCACACATCCATAGTATCCATGGTGACTCTCTCCTAGACCATGCATCCAGGATCATAAGACGACTATCTCCAGGGTGACCCCCACCCAACCCTGCACCTGGGGTCACATTCCACAGTCTTTAGGGTGACACTTCTCCCTAAACCCTGTACCTGGGGTCATACAGGCACAGTCTCCAGGATGACCCCACCCCCCAGACCCGGCCCCTGTAGAAACATGTCCACAATCAGCAGGGTAACACTACTTCCTAGACCCTATACCTGGAGTTGCACATCCAGTTTCTATGGTGACCCCCTCCTAAAGCATGCAACTTGGATCACATGTCCACAGTCTCCAGGGAGAGCACCCTCCCCTAAATCTGCACTTTGAATCACACATCCACAGTCCTCAGGGTGACCCCACCTCCCAGATGAATGAAAGGCATAAAAACAGAGTGCTTTTCAGACATCTATCTACCAGCAACTGTCTAGATTCTAAGATGTGAGAACTCCAGATTTGCAAGAGGCCTTAATTTCCAGAGTCATAGGCAGTATATTTCCCTGCATTTCCTGAGCCTTGTGAAACCATTCCTAGCTCATATTGGGTCTGCCCCTGAGGAAAGAGGCTTGGGAAATTGTCTAAGAGTGCTGAGTGCCATACTGTTCTTACCTTGATTAGCTGACATTCTAATGGAAATGATCCTGCAGCAAGGAGTAGCAAGCTGCCTGCTTGCACCAGAAATCGAAAAAGTTTGACCAACATCATTTGAATGGGTTATCAGGCAGCTGCCAGCCCACACCCTTTTAGCGCCAACAGAGAGAAAATGCTAATTTTGCCAACAAGGTTTAATAACAAGGTTCACACTCAGTATTTGTCCCTGCAGTATCCAAGAATTTTCCAAACAGACCTAGAATCACTGGATCTCTCCTACAGAGATAAGTTGATGGAACTTTTACTCTGAAGGGTGAGTCTTGTTGAGGTGAGTCCTTCCCCAAGGCCACAGCTGGGAGGCCTCACACCACGGCCACAGACACGGAGCTGAGAATGAAGGTCACCTGTGAATCTGACTGAGTCCATTTGCAACTGTTGCCAAAAGCAACACTAACAAGCTTCCTGACTCCCTACCAGGTAAAGAGGCCCACTCCAGTAAACACCCTATGGTGCCCCAACCAATCACCTAACATCAACCTTCCAGCAGGAATTTTCTTTGTGTTGAAGCCACAAAACCTGTCAACTTTCCCTAGTCTGTCAGTAGGTTGGCCTGCTGGGCTCACTGTGCCCTCTTTATCTCTGCTCTTTGTTCATAATAAAAACTCACTCCCTTCTGAAACACTCTATGTCTGGAAATTATTTTCCAACTCATGCTCAGACTGCCTCAACAAGTCTCCCATCACCAGGGCCGCTTTCCTGGATCACACTCACCATTTGTGGTCCACCCCCAGCTCAGAACAGAAAGGCCCCCTCGGCCTGGTCCTTCCCTCTCACATCCCATGCCTGGTCACCAGGAGCTCCTACTGTCCCTGGCCAGGCTGCCTTCTGTGTCCTGGAGAGGCCTCTGTGGTGGCAGGTGGAAGAAACAAGAGATACCCATGAGGTACCCACACCAGCACAGCAACCAGTACCCCTCTACTGACCTCTTCACTCTGGATGGGCCTTGGGGTGTTTCTGAGGACGTCCCCCAGCATGTCCTTGTTCTCCTCTAATCCCAGCACTGCCCACATGAGAGTTGCTAAGCTACTCTGTGATAACTGCACAGAGAGAATACTTGTTCACTCACACCTCCCAGGAGCACGGGATTCTTATGGGCAGGCACCTCCCAAGATATGGAGTTCACCTGGGCAGGTATTCCGCAGGGCTCAGCACCCAGGAACTGTCCACAAAGCCCTCATTGCAGAGCACCCCCAGCCCCTCTGTTGGACAGATCTGACCTTGAGCCCCTCAGAGCAGGACCTGAGATAACAAACAGCAGCTTCTGGACAGGTCTGTGACCCTGGGCTTCACTGTGTGCAGCCTCCTTCCAGCAGGTTTTCCAGAGGCTTCCATTGCACCTGGGCACTGAGCCTGTCTCCACCTACCACCCCCCCACCCCCTGGGTCACTCTCATTAGAAAAAGGTCTTCCTGAAATTCTCTCTCTTGTGGACCAGATCAAATGATTAGAAAACAAGTCAGAGCTACAGCCCTATATCCATCCTCACCCTCAGGACTCACAGGTGCTCCTGGAACCTTGGCCAGCACAATGAGGCTCATTTTCTGAAACCACAAGCCCAGATGGGCAGTGATTGACTGACCTGGCCGGCCTGCCCTTTGCACGTGTGCGTGGGTTGAGATCTATATAAACCCCATCAAGTGCCCGCAGCTGTACTTGATGCCGTCTTTTCTGCTTAGACGTTGCAGGGATGGTTTGGCGAGAGAGAGTGAGGGGCCATGGTGTTTCAGGGGATCTGGTCTTTATGGGGCTCTGCTGGACCTTCTTCAAGAGGTGCTAGGCTGTCACTTGCTAAGGATGGGCTGTTTTGCCTGTTCCTGCTGTTGGAAATCTTCTCAGGCAGAGGTGAGGAAGCAAGAAAACAGGCAGTGGGAGCAGGGCAGGAGGAGTAACTCAGGTAGGAAAGTGAAAAGTTTCCAGAAGATCACCCAGGCCAGGACCATCCTGCCTGACCTACAAGAGCCAACTTGGTAAGCATGCTGTCGCTGGAGTGGCTCCAAACACTTTTCTCCAGCCTGTGAGGTCTTTGTACATATTCAAGTGTTTTACCTGTGAGGTGTGGATGAGGTTCGGAAGTGGCTGTCCTGGGGGTCAGCCAGCATTTACTTAGAGATGACTCCGTGGGTTCTCCCAGCTACCCACTGAAGACCCTTGTTGGGAGGGGAGGGGTAGGGAGTGTGGAAGGTCTGCTGGCTGCACATGAGTAAGTCACCACCCCTGACTATCTTCAGAATTACTCCTCCCTGGAGCAAGTGTCCTAATTGGGTTTTCACCTGTGTAACTAGCGGCTTCTTAATTAGAAATATGAACAGTGATAAAAAATGTCCTCAGTCAGGACTGAGATGTTACACCACATGTACCAGTGTAAGAACCTGAGGAGGCGTGTGCAGCCAGTACCCCTAGGGACAGGCTTCAGACTTGAACCCTCAACATTCTGAAGTACAGCTACTGCTTTAGCATTTCTGAGGGCCCAGTGATGACTCTAAGGGTTCTGTAATCCAGGCTCTATCTGCCTTTAGTGAGACCCACACTTCTAGGATCTTACAGAGCAGGGTCTGTGTGGCTGCTGTGTAGCTTCTCTAACAAATGATCACAAGCTGGGTGGGTTAAAACAACAAGAGTTCATCCTCCCCTAGTCCTGGAGACCAGACACCTGAGATCAAGGTGGCACAGGGCTGAGGTCCCTCCAGAGGCTCCAGGATAGGGTCCTTCCTGCCTTTTCCAGCTTCAGGGGCTCCAGGGGTCCCTGGGCTTGTGGCCCCCTCCCTCCCATCTCTGCCTCTGCCTTTAAGAGGCTTCTCTTCTGTGTCCTCTTTTGTCTCTTCCAAGGACTCTGTCAGTTGGATTGAAGGTCACACTAACCCTAGATGACCTTACCTTGATATCCTTAACTACATCTACAAATATCCTTTTCCCAGATACGGCCCTGTTCTGCAGGGACACATCTTCGGTGGCCACCATTCACTCCATTCTCTGTGTATCAAACAACCCTCATTTTAGGAGGTCACCACAGACCCATATAGATGGGTGCAGACAGTGGACACACATGTGGAGTCTGGAGAGAATGAGGCCCTTGGAGTCACCTGGAATGGATGAAGGCCTGGTTTCATCAGGCAAGGGAAATCACGGGGAGAAGAGGGGCATGGTCTTGTTCAGGCTTCAAAAAGACCACGTTGGGATGGGATGTGAGATGCACTGTGGGGTCAAGGAGCTTTGTCAGGGCCTAATGGAGGGGTTAGGTTTGGTCCAGGACTGTGGATGTCGAGGGGACTTAGTGTGGGGATTGGCCATACACACTGGAGGAGGAGCTCACAGTCACTGGGGCACGAGGAACTGGGAACCTGGGAGGCCTCCGTGTTCCTGTACCTGAAGAGGAAACGTTAAAATTTTAGATCACCTCCTGCTCCTTCCACCTCTGTAACTCAGCTCGCTCCTTGCAAAGTCTGGATCACATAGGTCACACAGTCTCACAAAGTAGGGACTTACAATACTTGGAGCTGGAGCTTGCCTCCTTCACCCTGTCCTAGCCCCTGCAAACCTGCTTGATGATGTCTGTCCGTGATAATGCAGAGCCCACCTCCCTGACACCCCCACCCCCCACCGCAAGGGGAACTCCTCGCTCTGCTGGAGCATTTCCAGTGGCTGTGGGTGGCCACTGACAGGACTCTGGTCTCCTCAGGACCTGCTTGGGGCTTCAGATTCAGGACAGTGTGAGGTTCAGTTCAGGCTGACAGGAGATAGGTCACTACAGGACCCGCATGGTTTCAGCTTTGGGACATTGTGGGGTTCAGCTCAGGCTGACAGGAGATGGATCACCACAGGACCCATGTGGTTTTGGCTTTGGGACGTTGTGGGGTTCGGTTCAGGCTGATGGAATCCGGTCTCCTCAGGACCCACTTGGGCTTCAGTTTGGGGGCATTGTGGGGTTCAGTTGAGGCTGACAGGACTCTGGTATCCTCAGGACCCGCTAGGGCTTCAGCTTTGGGACATTGTGGGGTTCAGCCGAGTCTGACGGGAGTCTAGTTTCCTCAAGATCTGCAAGGAGGTGGTGCTGCTGAAGGAAAATGTGAGGAAAATTGGGAAGAAGCTTTCTGTGTGTGGCTGTTGCTGAAAGTCTGCCTTAAGAGGA
Organism: Giraffa tippelskirchi; assembly: GCF_054371585.1. Taxonomy (NCBI): domain Eukaryota; kingdom Metazoa; phylum Chordata; class Mammalia; order Artiodactyla; family Giraffidae; genus Giraffa; species Giraffa tippelskirchi. The sequence goes on from NC_137289.1 coordinate 71,069,954, forward strand.
CCCAGGACTGTTAGGGTTTGATGTGGAAAGTTGTGGGATTTTAGTCAGTTTTTGTCTGTGGTATAAGATGGTGTCCTGTATTGCTCCTTGGTGTGTGGTTTCCATTTCTCCCAACATGGTTTATTGGGAGGGACTGTCCTTTCCTGTGTGTATATTCTTAGTTTCTTTATTGTAAATTAATTACCATGTACCTGTAGGTTTACTTCTGAGCTCTCTTGTCTCCATGCCTATTTCTGTGCCAATTCCACACGTCTTGTGGTGACTTTAGGTGCATACTCTAGATTGAAGTCAGGAATAGACATGCCACCAGCCTGGTCTGCTTTCTTTGGATCTTCTGGTTCTTTTGTGGCTCCACACAGATGTGAAGATTGCTTTTGTTTTTGTGAAAAATATCATTGAATTGTTGGCAGTGATTGCATGGATGTGTATGTTGCTTTGGTTAGAATGGATATTTTAATGGTATTTTCACCCATAAACATAGGCTATCATTTTACTTGTGTCCATTCAGTTTCTTTGATCATTGTCTTGTAGTTTTTAGCTTGCAGGTTTTTCAAGTCCTTGGTTAGATTTCTAGTTGTTTGGCAGGGGTGGGGGATGCAATTGTAAAAGGGATTATTTTCTTAATTTCTCTTTCTAATAGTCCATTATTAGTGTAGAGAATCACAAATGATCTTGCAGTTCTACTGATTTTTTCTTTTGGCCCTGCAGCTCGACATGTTGGATGACATGTTCCCTGACAAAGGATCAAACTCGTACCCCCTGCAGTGGAAGTTCAGAGTCTTAACCACTGGGCTGTCAGGCAAGTCCATGAATTCGCTTTTAAGTTCTGACAGTTGCTTTGGTGTAGTGTTACATGGAAAACTAGAATTAAGACATCTAATAGTTTCAGTTCCATCTGGGTCATTCACAGCACCCAAGGCATGGTGTCTACTAATATACTCTTCCTACAGTGTCTTTTAATACCATGTGGATTAGTCCAAGGCAATTAGCATCATTACTATAGATATTAAGAAGAGGTGGCAAGAATACACAGAAGAACTGTACAAAAAAGATCTTCACGACCCAGATAATCACGATGGTGTGATCACTCACCTAGAGCCAGACATCCTGGAACGTGAAGTCAAGTGGGCCTTAGAAAGCATCACTACGAACAAAGCTAGTGGAGGTGATGAAATTCCAGTTGAGCTATTTCAAATTCTGAAAGATGATGCTGTGAAAGTGCTGCACTCAATATGCCAGCAAATTTGGAAAACTCAGCAGTGGCCACAGGACTGGAAAAGGTCAGTTTTTGCTCCAATCCCAAAGAAAGGCAATGCCAAAGAATGCTCAAACTACCACACAATTGCACTCATCTCACATGCTAGTAAAGCAATGCTCAAAATTCTCCAAGCCAGGCTTCAGCAATACGTGAACCATGAACTTCCAGATTTTCAAGCTGGTTTTAGAAAAGGCAGAGGAAGCAGAGATCAAATTGCCAATATCTGCTGGATCATCGAAAAAGCAAGAGAGTTCTAGAAAAACATCTATTTCTGCTTTATTGACTATGCCAAAGCCTTTGACTGTGCAGATCACAATAAACTGTGGAAAATTCTGAAAGAGATGGGAATACCAGACCATGTGACCTGTCTCTGGAGAAACCTGTATGCAGGTCAGGAAGCAACAGTTAGAACTGGACATGAAACAACAGACTGGTTCCAAATAGGAAAAGGAGTCCGTCAAGGCTGTATATTGTCACCCTGCTTATTTAACTTATATGCAGAATACATCATGAGAAACACTGGGCTGGAAGAAACACAAGCTGGAATCAAGATTGCCGGGAGAAATATCAATCAAGTCAGATATGCAGATGGCACCAGCCTTATGGCAGAAAGTGAAGAACTAAAGGGCCTCTTGATGAAAGTGAAAGAGGAGAGTGAAACAGTTGGCTTAAAGCTCAACATTCAGAAAACTAAGATCATGGCATCTGGTCCCATCACTTCATGGGAAATAGATGGGGAAACAGTGGAAACAGTGTCAGACTTTATTTGGGGGGCTTCAAAGTCACTGCTGATGGTGATTGCAGCCATGAAATTAAAAGACACTTACTCCTTGGAAGGAAGGTTATGGGCACCCTAGATAGCATATTTAAAAGCAGAGACATTACTTTGCCAACAAAGGTCCATCTAGTCAAGGCTATGGTTTTTCCAGTGGTCATGTATGGATGTGAGTGTTGGACAGTGAAGAAAGCTGAGTGCCGAAGAGTTGATGCTTTTGAACTGTGGTGTTGGAGAAGACTCTTGAGAGTCCCTTGGGCTGCAAGGAGATCCAATCAGTCCATCCTAAAGGAGATCAATCCTGGATGTTCATTGGAAGGACTGATGTTGAAGCTGAAACTGCAATACTTTGGCCACCTCATGCGAAGAGTTGACTCATTGGAAAAGGCCCTAATGCTGGGTGGGATTGGGGGCAGGAGGAGAAGGGGACGACGGAGGATAAGATGATTGGATGACATCACTGACTCATTGGACATGCGTTTGGGTAGACTCCAGGAGTTGGTGATGGACAGAGAGGCCTGGCGTGCTGCAGTTCACGGGGTCGCAAAGAGTCGGACATGACTGAGCGACTGAACTGAACTGAACTTTAGTTGAATTTGGTTTGATTAAGTCTTGGCCTCTGTTGCAATGTTCAATGTCATCTCTGATTTTCTGGCATGTTACTTACATTGTTGTATTGAAAATTAATTTACTTTCTAGTAAAATTTCAAATGCTTTGACTTTAAATAGTGGTACAAAGTTTTCTACATTGACATCAAATACTGCAATGTGTTTTACCCAAAACAGGGTCGCTTTCCCGGGGAACCAGCCCATAATCCCAAAATGGGGGATAATTATGGTTTCCACATTACAATCCTATCCATAGGACCAATTCAACTTTCATCAGCTGCCCAAGCTTCGTGCAAATGAGTTTCTCCATTCTAATGCAGTTTTCTTTTTCTGGAGCCATCACTGGGGCTTTCCCTCATATTAAAAACCTTCGTGGATTTATTTTATTTTATTTTATTTTATGGAACGCTTCACGAATTTGCGTGTCATCCTTGTGCAGGGGCCATGCTAATCTTCTCTGTATTGTTCCAATTTTAGTATATGTGCTGCCGGAGCGAGCACCCTTCGTGGATTTAAAGTGACAAGATGACTATGATCTGGGTGGCTTTTTCTGTGTGGTTTCTTTCACTGGGGATGTTTTCAGTGCTTTTCCACGTTGTTCCATGTGTTATTTGTTCATTGTGCTTACAAACATATAACAATTTATCATTTGAGTCCTTTTAAGTATGCACTTCTATAGCATTAACTGCACTCACATTGTTGTAAAAATTTTCCCCACCATTCATCTCCAGAATCTTTTCCTTTTCCTGACGTGACACTGTAACCATTAAACACTCACCACCCTCAATCCCTGGCCATCTTATTCTACTTGGAATTTGTCTTATATGGATATCTCATACTAGTGGATCATAGCACATTTTTCCTTTTGTGTCCAGCTTGTTTCACTTCGCATAATGACTTGAGGTTTCATCCACATTATAGCATGTGTGAGAGTTATCTTGTTTTTAAAGGTTGAATCATATTCCATTGTGTTTTTACTACATTGTGCTTATCCAGTCATCTGTTGAACACTTGTGTTGCTTCCACCTTTTGGCTACTGTGAATAATGCTGCTATGAATATTGGGTTTGAATATCTGTTCCAGTTCTTGGTTTTAAATATTTTGGGTGTATAACCTGGACCGGAATTGGTAGATTTCATGTTAACTCTGTGTTTAAGTTTTTGATAATCCCCCTGCTGTTTTCTGCAGCTGTGGCACTATTTTACTATATTCCTTTACATGGCAAAATAACACATGGATGGATTACTATGTATGGATCTACCCTATTTGCTCTTCCATTCACCTGTTTGTGGACATTTTCATTGTTTTGAACTTGGGCTCTCAAGAACACTGCTGCTGTGAATATTGGTGTGCAAGTTTATATTTGAACACCTGTTTTAAATTCTTTGGATGTATATCTAGGAGTGGAGTTGCCAAAACATATGATAATTCAGTTCAGTCACTCAGTCATGTCCGATTCTTTGTGACCCCATGGAATGCAGCACACCAGGCTTCCCTATCCATCACCAACTCCCAGAGCTTGCTCAAACTCATGTCCATCGAGTTGGTGATGCCATCCAACCATCTCAACCTGTTATCCTCTTCTGCTTCTGCCTTCAGTCTTACTCAGCATCAGGGTCTTTTCCAGTGAATCAGTTCTTCACATCAGGTGGCCAAAGTATTGCAGTTTCAGCTGAAGCATCCGTCCTTCCAATGAATATTCAGGGATGATTTCCCTTAGGATTGACTGGTTGGATCTCCTTGCAGTTCAAGAGGTTCCCAAGAGTCTTCTCCAACGCCACAGTTCAAAAGCATCACTTCTTAGGCATTTGGTTTTCTTTGTAGTACAGCTCTAACATCGATACATGACTAGTGGAAAAACCATAGCTTTGCATACACAGACCTTTGTTGGGAATGTCTCTGCTTTTTAATATGCTGTCTAGGTAGGTCATAACTTTTCTTCCAAGGAGCAGGCGTCTTTTAACTTCATGGCTGCAGTCACCATCTGCAGTGATTTTGGAGCCTCCCGAAATGAAGTCTGTCACTGTTTCCATTGTTTCCCCATCTATTTGCCATAAAGTGATGGGACCAGATAACACGATCTTAGTTTTCTGAATACTGAATTTTAAAACAACTTTTTCACTCTCCTCTTTCACTTTCATCAAGAGGCTTTTTAGTTCTTCTTTTCTTTCTACATAAGAGTGGTGTCATCTGTGTATCTGAGATTATTGATATTTCTTCCGACAGTCTTGATTCCAGCTTGTGCTTCATCCAGCCCCAGGATTTCACATGATGTACTCTGCATATAAGCTAAATAAGCAGGGTAACAATATACATCCTTGCCGTAATCCTTTCCCGATTTGGAACCAGTCCATTGTTCTATGTCCAGTTCTAGCTCTTGCTTCTTGACATGCATATAGATTTCTCAGGAGGCAGGTAAGGTGGTCTGGTATCCCCATCTCTAAGAATATTCCACAGTTTGTGGTGATCCACACAGTCTAAGGCTTTGGGTTGTAAATGAAACAGAAGTAGATGTTTTTCTGGATGTTTTTCACTCTTGCTTTTTCAATGATCCGACGGATGTTGGCAATTTGATCTCTGGTTCCTCTGCCTTTTCTAAATCCAGCTTGAACATCTGGAAGTTCATGGTTCATGTACTGCTGAAGCCTGGCTTGGAGAATTTTGAGCATTACTTTGCTAACGTGTGAGATGAATGCAACTATGCAGTAGTTGGAACATTCTTTGGCATTGCCTTTCTTTGGAATTGGAATGAAAACTGACCTTTTCCAGTCCTGTGGCCACTGCTGAGTGATATAATTATATTTTCATGTTTTTGATAAAATGCTGGTTTTACACACATAGATCGCACCATTTTACATCTTCACAAGTAAAGTTTGAGTTCCAATTTCTGTACCGTTTCGCCAACATTTGTCATTAGTCTTTATTGTTGATTTCCCCCACGTCCATCCTGAGTGCCTTATTAAGGAGGAAGTCATAATGTAGGACCCACATTTGAGGAGAGGGGAGTTAGTTTCACATGCTTGATGGACAGCTGAGTGTCCGTATCAATTATTTAGAATCTTTCTGCATAGAAAGTTTTATTCAACACTACTCTTATAACCTATGTTTTTTTTTTTTTTTTAACCTGTTTGGACACCTGAAAATTATTTTCAACTTTTGAGAGCTTCCCTGGTGGCTCAGACTGTAAAAGCATCTTCTTGCAATGTAGGAGAACTGGGTTTGATCCGTGGGTGGGGAAAATGTCCTGGAAAAGGAAATGGCAACCTATTTCAGTACTCTTGCCTGGAAAACTTCATGGATGGAGCAGCCTATTAGGCTGCAGTCCATGGGGTCGCAGAGAGTCAGACATGACTGAGAGACTTCACTTTCACTTTCTTTTGACTATAATCCAGCCAATTAGACTTCTCAGTTCATTCTTGCTTTGGCTTTTGAGAGCTTTTTCCGTGCTATCCTGATTTTATTTTTACATAATTCAGCTTTCATGGGGTCTTTTGGTTCTTCTTTCTCATATTTTAAGATTATACTGATTTTCATATTTACTGTCTCACTCCTAGTATCAGCCACATATTTAAAGTGTCCTTGTTCCTTTTTATTAAAAAAATGATAATAAAAATTTGCATGTGGGAACTTAATAATCTCACCAGAAAATGAATGGAAATACATACGGATGTATCCCAGACTATGCATACACATGGTTATGAAGATTTTCACATGGAGCTATGTGTTTTTGTATTAGGCTAAAGATAGTTTATAATGATGTCTCCAACCTGATCTCTTATGACACAGGTATTATAACCTTTTCCCTTTGTCTGCCTGTAACTTCCCACTCCAGTGGTAAGAAACCTGGCTTCCGCTACTTGTCATTTATCAAATTCAGTGCTTGCTCCATTAGATGGCTGCTACGGTAGTTTCGGTTCTGTTACATACAACACCCTGCAGAAAGAACTTACAGAGCCCATTGCTTATGTTTCATACATTTTGCCTTTGGCCTGCAGATTCTATTCATTTCCAAAGTGAACTTAGGTCAGATAATTTTGTCCTAACACTAGGAGTGGCTTTTGAAAAAATTTCTTCTTCTTTTTTAGTCTCTTTGCTGTGCTGTGGCATGTGGGATTTTAGGTCCCTGACCAGGAATTGAACCCACCTCTCCCTCATTGGTAACGTGGAATCTTAACCAGTGGCCTACCAGGGAAGTCTGAAGTTTTTCATATATTTTGCAATCTGTTAGATTCTTTGTTAAACTCTGCATTCCAGTCTTTGACACTCCCATAGCATAAATAAATAAATGTTAATAGGTAATAATTTACTTGTTGGGTTCTGAAAACAAACATCTGCGTGCTTAGACAAATGCATAGTGGCAGGTATTCATCATTAAAATACCATGTGAAATATTTCACCCACATATTCCATAAACTGTTTATCATGTCTGTTTTACCTTTCCTAAAATGTCTTATAAGGTCATACAGTGTATAGCACTTGAGGCTGGATTCCTTCACTTAGTAATATAAGTGTTAGATTTATGCTTTTCTTTTCTTTTCTTTTTAATAAATGTGTTGGTCGTTCATTCCTTTATATCTCTGAATACTATTGTATTGCATTATATGAGAGGAAAAATAATTTTCCCTCTACCCTCAATGTTCTTCATTGAGATTCTCGTAATGAAAGGGAGATTGACTGGAGAAAAACAATCAGAAGTTTAATATATGCCATGCATACCTTCTGTATAGTTGAAAGATACCTGGGAAAACTGAGTCACTTCCTGAAATGGTCCAAGACTTTACCTTAAATGCTATTATCAGCTAAGAATGAAAGAAGGAGGTTAGGGAATGGAAGAAGCCATTTAAGGGAGATTATTACGTGAAGCACAGTAAACAAAGGTATGGTGGTTATGCAGATTAACATCCAGGTCCATTCCATAGATCTTCTTGATATTTAGTCAAGTCATTTAGTCAAGCCAAGTCATTATTGATATTTAGTCATCCTCCATTTCCTTGTTCAGAGAGGGACACACCCTTACAGATGAAGATATCCTTAATAAATGTAAATCTACTTCATAAAATGGCATTTCTACTTGGTTTTCAAAGATTCCCCGAGGGCTGCTCCTTTTTAAATTAATCGGTCTAAAATAATCCTTTTGTCAAATGAGCATATTTTGGGTGTGCTGTTTTGTGCTCCCCTTGAAATGTCTGTGCCCTAATTTACCTATGAATACACATCTATGGGAAGATATCCTGATATTTTTAAGTTTTTATTTATTATGAATTATGAATCGAGCTCTTGTACATTACTTGATGCTAGATTTTATTTCAGTTTTCCAAAGCAGTTGTCTAAATACAAGAGGTGCACTTGTTGATTCCTAAGATGAGACTCTTTAGATTTGGAGAAATGTGCCAAACTGTCTTCCAAAGTTGACTGTACATGCATTCCACCAGCATCTTGAGTATACTCTTGTATGCTTATTTACAATCTCTTTATCTTCTTTGGACAGGTGTGTGTTTCAATCTTCATCAAATTTGGATGCTGTGGAGACAATCTTGAATAATTGAACTTTTCTAAGAATCTGTCCATTTCTTCCATTTATTGATTTTACTGACATATAGTTGTTCATAATAGTCTAATATAATCCATTTATTTCTGCATTGTCTGTTGTAACCGCTACCCAGGTGCAGGTTCTGGGAGGTGGGTTCACCATGGGGACTGCGGATGTGTGACCCCAATAGAGGGTCTACGAGGTGGGGTCACCCTTGAGACTGTGGACATGTGACCCCAGGTACAGTACTGGGAGGTGGGGTCAACCTGGAGACTGTGGATGTGTGAGCCTAGGTGTGGAGTCTGGGAGGTGGGGTCACCCGGGAGTGTGGACTTGTGAAGCCAGGTACAGGGTCTTGAGGGTGGGATCACCCTGGAGACTGAACATGTGATCTCTGGTACAGGATGTGGGGAGGGGTGTCATCTTTGAGACTGTGGATATGTGACCCCAGGTACAGGTCTAGAGGGTGAGGTCACCCTGGAGACTGTGGACGTGTGACCCTAGGTACAGGGCCTGGGGAGGGTTTCACCATGGAGACTAAATGTGTGACCCCAGGAAAAGGGTCTGGAGTGTGGGGTCACCCTTGAGACTGTGGACGTGTGTCTGCAGGTACAGGGTCTGGGAGGGTGTAACCCTGGAGACTGGGAATTGGACCTCAGGTGGAGGCACTGTGAGGTGTTGTCACCCCAGAGACTGAGGACGTGTGACTCTAGGTTCAGAGCCTGGGAGGGGTGTCACCCTGGAGACAGTGGACATCAGACCCTGGGTTCAGGATCTGGGTGTTGGGTCACCCTGGAGACTGTGGATGTGTGAACCCACAAACAGGGTCTTGAGTGTGGGGTCACTCTGGAGACTGTGGATGTGCAATCCCAGTTGCAGGGTGTAGGGAACGTGTTCACCATGAAGACGGTGGATGTGTGACCCCAGGTTCTGGTCTGGAGGGTGCAGTCACCCTGGAAACTGTGGACATGTGACCCCAGTTTCAGGGTATGAAAGGGTATCATCCTGGAAAGTGTGGATGTGTAACCCCATATTCAGGGTCTGGGGAGGAGCGTCATCCCATGGACAGGGACTGGGGTGGCCACCCTGGAGAATGTGGATATGTGACCCCAGGGGAACGGACAGGAAGAGGTACCCTGGGGAATGTGGACATGTGACTCCAAGTACAGTGTCTGGGAGGGATCACCCAGGGGACTATAGCTGTGTGACCCTAGGTATAGGGTTTGGGAGAGTGTCACCTTGCAGACTGTGGACATGTGACCCCAGGTGCAGGATCTGGGGTGAGGTCACTCTGGAGACTGTGGACAGGTGACAAATGTGCAGGGATAGGGGATGGGGTCACCTTGGAGACTGTGGACATGTGACCCCAGGTGCACTGTCTGGGAGGGACATCATACTGGAGACTGGACATGTGACCATAGATACAGGGTCTGAATGGGGTCACCCTAGACACGTGGATATCTTACCCCAGGTACAGGGTCTGGGGTGGGAATGACCCAGGAGACTCTGGACATGTGACCCTGACAGAGTCATTTCCTAGGCAGGTTGATAAGAAGTCCAGGGGTCCCCAAGGAGAGAGGGGTCTGGAATTCTCAAGAAGGAAGAAAGGACAAACTTTTTTTTCCCCTCTACATTCCTTAGGAATATATAACAATAATGTATCCTGCTTGAGGACAGTCTCTGGAAAAAACCTTCTGGATAATCCTGTTATCTTAAAATGTAAATTGTGGGAGTGGGTCTGGTGAGGTCTTTACAACCTCCAGACATTCTTTTGATTCAGTGTAATAACTAATTATAGAGTATATAGTTCCATCGCTAACACTAACAAGGGGGTAATATTTCTGCCCCCTTCTGATGCCTATATCAGAAGCTTTCTCTATCTCCTTTATACTTTAATAAAGCTTTATTACACAAAAGCTCTGAGCGATCAAACCTCGTCTCTGGCCTGGTATTGAATTCTTCTCCTCGAGAGGCCAAGAATCCCTGCGCCTCTTCGTGGTTCCGCAACAAGCTTTCAACCCCAGGTACAGTGTATGGAGGTTCACTCTGGAGACAGCAGACTTTTAACCACAGGTAAAGGGTCTTCAAGGAGTGTCACCCTAGAGAATGTGGACGTGTGAGCCCAGGTGCAGTGTGTGAAATGGAGTTCACGCTGGAGACTGTGGACATGTGAATCCAGCTGCAGGGTAGGGGAGGGCAGTCATCCTGGAGATTGTGGACGTGTGTGGCAACAAGTACAGGGTCTGGAGGGAGGGGGGTCATCCTGGAAACTGTGGACAACTCACTCGAGGTACAGATTATGAGAGGTAGGGTCACACTGGAAACTGAGGACATGTGATCTCAATTACAGAGTCTGGCAAGGGAGTTACACTGGAGCCTGTGGACATGTGACCACAGGTTCAGTGTCTGGGAAGTGACATCATACAGGAGACTGTGGACACGTGACCCCAGGTGCAGGGTCTGGGAGGGAGTCACCCTGGAGACTAAACGTGTGACCCCAGGTACAGCATTTTGGATGAGTCACTCTGGAGACTGTGGATATGTGATTCCAGGGGAAGTGTCTGCGAGGGGCTCACCTTGGAGACTGTGTATGTGTGACCCCAGGTACAGGGTGTGGAAGTTGGGGTAACCCTGGCGACTGTGCCCATGTGACACCGGTACAGCATCTGGGGAGGGTTGTCATCCTGGCCACCATGAAAATATGACCCCAGGTACAGGGTCTGAGATATGGGGTCACCCTGGAGACTGAGGCCAAGTAAACCGAGGTACAAAGTTTGGTGAGGGGGGTCACATTGGAGACTGTGGATGTGTAACCCCAGCTGCAGTGTCTGGGAGGGGTGTCACCCTGGAATCTATGGATGTGTGACCCCAGATGGAAGAGGGGAGTCACATTGGAGACTGTGGCCATGTGACCCAAGGTGCAGAGCCTGAGACATGGGGTCACACAGAAGACTGTGGATGTGTGACCCAGGTACAAGAAATGGGAGGGATGTTAACCTGGAGACTGTGGACATGTGAGACCAGGTGCACGAACTGGGAGGGGTTATAACCTGGTGAACATGGACGTGTGACCCTGCTTCAGGGTGTGTGAAGGGTGTCACTCTGGAGAATGTGGAAATCTGATTCCAGGGTTCCTCTAGAGTTGAAGTGGGGAACATGGGGTTCCTCTCAAGTTGTGGCGGGAAACTCGGGATTCCTCTTGAGTTGTATCAGGGGTCTCAAAGCTCCCCTCTAGTTGCCACGGGAACTCAGTGTTCTCTCCAATTGCAGCGTGGAACTTAGGGTTCCACTTGAGGCGTGGCAGGGAACTTGGGTTCCTCTCGAGTTGGGGGTTTACTCAGGGTTCTTCTCGACTTGTGGTGGGGCCTCCACTCGGGTTTCCTTGGGGCAATTCATCTCTAGCAGGGATGTGCAGGGTGGCTCCTTTCTTGTTGCAATGTGCGGGTGACTACTCACTAGTTTTGGCATGGGATTTCTCTAGGTGTGGTCAGGGTCAACTCTATAGTTGTGGTGGGCTCGATTCTCTCTAGTTGTGGTGTGAGGTTCATCTCTATTCGCAGCAGAGGGGCTTATCTCAATGTTTGATGTCCATTGGGTTCCTCTCGAGTAGTGGTGGAGGGCTCCTCTCAAGTTGAAGAGTCCTTTCTGGTTGGGGTGTGGGGGGTTCCATGGGGAAGGTCCTCTATTTTTGGCGATAGGGGTTCCTCACTAACATTAGTGGGATTTCCTCTCTCTAGTTGTGAAGGATACCACTCAACTTATTTCAGGGAGCTCATCTCTCTTTGTGGCAGAGCAGCTTCTCTCTAGGTGTGATGTCCTGGGTGAATCCACTCTAGTTTTTCTGGGGGAATCCGCTTCAGTTTTATCTGGGAAGCCCCAGTATCAGTATGGCCAGAGGCCCCTTTTCTTGTTATTGCCTAGGGCTCCTGTCAAATTGCAGCAGGGAACTCGGCGTGCCTCTTGAGTTACAGCAGGTGACTCAGGATTCTTTGGTTGTGGTGGAACCTCCTCTCAAACTTCAGTGGGGCAGATCCTTTCTAGTAGCACTGAGCAGGCTAGTCCCTGTCTACCTCCATTGTGTGGGAGGCTACTCTCTAATTGTGGCATGAGGCTCCACTCTAGTTGCAGTGGGGGTCCACTCTTTATTTGTGGTGGATCAGCTCCTCTCTACTTGTCATTTACAGACTCCTCTCTAGTTGTGTCAGGGGGCCTCTTTAGTTGTGGTAGTTGGGCTCCTCTCTAGTTGTGGTAGAGTGCTCTCCTCAAACTGTGATGGGGGTGGCTACTGTCTGGTTGTGATGCGAAGGGGCACTTTTTCTAGCTTTAATGTGCAGGAGGCTACTCTCTAGTTGTGGCAATGGGAGGCCTCTTTAGTTGTAACATGGTGGGCTCCACTCTACTTGTGGAAGGAGGCTTCTGTCTAATTGTGATGTGTGGGTATGAGCCTCTCTAATGGCAATGTTAAGGGGGGATTATCTCTCATTGTAACAGGGGTCTCCTCTCTAGCTGCAGTGTTGGCCTCCTCTTTGGTTTTGATCCGTATAGGAATTCCACTCTAGTTGTGATGTGCATGGGCACTTTTTTCTAATTGTGATGTGTGAGATGCGCTCATATCTACCTGTGGGAGGGGTGTCCACTCTAGTTGTGGCAGTGGTTCTCCACTCTAAATGCAATGTAAGGGAGGGCAGGGTACCTCTCTAGTTTCGGCGGTGTGCTCCTCTAGTTGTGCCTGAGGGTAAACTCTCTAGTTGTGGTGTGTATTCAACTCTCCAGTTTTGGCAGTTGGACTTCTCTCTAGTGGTAATGTGCTGAGGTGCTCCTCCCTAGGTGTGCTGTGCCTGGGGAAATCCTCTTTAGCTGTGGAGTGGGAACTCCTTTCTTGTTGCATTAAACTGTGTAGCTCTTCTCTAGATGAAGTTTTCTGGCTCATCTCTATTTGTGATTTGATGGGCTACTCTCTAGTAGTGGTGTAGAGCCACCTCTCTAGATGAGGTGTAGGAGATTGCTCCTCTCTTGGGGCAGGGTGTGGGGCCTCCTTTCTTCATGTGGTGTCTGGGTGGGCTCCTTTCTTGTTGCAGTGTGTGGGATCCTCTCTAGTTGTGGTGGGGGAGACTTGATGTTTCTCTCGAGGTGAGGTGGGGCCTCCACTCGAGTTTTGGTGGGAGGTGGCTTCTGTTTAGTTGTGATGTGTAGATGGCTAAACTCCCTGTGGTATGGGACTCCTCTCTAGTAGGTGTGGGGGGTCAACTCTTAGTTGTGTTGGTTTGGCTTCCCTCTAGTTGTGGTGTGCAGTCTCCTTTCAAGTTGTGATAGGGATCTCTTCTCTATTTATGCTGTTTGGGAGGCACCTCTAAAGCTGCAGTGGAATGTTCCTCTCCAATTGGGAAGGGGGTTTTCTCTCTGGTAGCAGTGTGCACAGGCGCTCTTTCCAGGTGTGATATTTGCGAGCCTACTCTAATTTTGGCACAGCCCCTCCTCTTTAGTTGCGGCATGGGAGCCTCCTCTCTAGTTGTGGAAGGAGGCTTCTGAGTAATTGTGATGTGTAGAAATGCTCCTCTCAAGTGGCAATGTTCAAGGGGCTGCTCTCTAGTTGCGGCATGGGGTCTACTCTATAGATGTGGTGAGGTTACTCCTCTCAGATTGTGGTAGGGGAATGCGCTCGACTTGCAGCAGAGGATCATCTCTATTTGTGGTGGAGGGGACCCTCTCTAGGTGCAATGTCCAGGGTTTCGTCTCTTGTTGTGGTGGTGGGACACTCTCCAGTTTTGGCGGGTAGGCTCTTTTCTCGTTGTGACCATGGGCTTCTCTTGAGCTGCAGCATAGGCCTCCTCTCAAGTTTACCAGGGGCCTTGGGGCTCCTCTCTACTTGGGGTGGTGATTCCTCTGAGGGTCCTATGTGGGGAGTTTGTTCTATCTACTTGTGGCATTGGGGGTTCTTCACTAGTTTTCACGGGGTTCCTGCACTCTAGTTGTGACAGGCTCACCTCAAGTTACTTCAGGTTCCTCATCTCTATTTGCAGCAGAGGGGCTCATTCCTAGGCGCAATGTGCTGGAGGGCTCCTATCTACTGTTGGCAGGGGAATCCTCTCCAGTTTTGGTGGAGGTGCTCCTAGCTTTGTCACTGGGGGCTCTTTCCTTGTGATGGCATAGGGCTCCTCTCGAGATGCGGCAGAGGACTCGGGGTTCCTCTCAATTTGGGACAGGTGACTTGGGGTTCCTTTAGAGTTGTGGTGGGGCCTCCTCTTGAGCTGCATGGGGCAGCTCCTCTCTAGTAGCGATTAGCAGGCTGCCTCCTGTCTACTTGTGATGTGAGTTAGGCTATTGTATAGTTAGAGCATGGGACTCCACTCTAGTTGCAGTGGGGTCAACTGATGTTTTTGTTTCCACTCCTCTCTAGCTGTGGTTTGGACTCCTCTCTGGTTGTGGTTTGCAGACTCCTCTTTAGTTGTGGCAGGGTAGGACTCCTCTTTAGTTGTGGTATGACGCTACCTCTCTTGTTGCAGTAGAGTTCTCCTCTCGAATTATGGTGGAGGTGGCTCCTCTTGGGAATCCTCTCGAGTTGCCTCAGTGCTTGGGGCTGGTCTCAATTTGCAACAGGGAACTCAGTGTTCCTCTTGAGTCGCAGTAGGGGAATTGGGTCTCTTCTCCAGTTGAGGTGGGTAATTCAGGGTTCTTCCCAAGTTTCAGCAGGAAACTCAGGATTCCTCTTGAGTTGTGATGGGGAAACTCGGTGTTCACCTCGAGTTGCAACAGGGGAGTCAGGTCTCCTCTCGAGTTGAGGCGAGAAACTTGGGTTTCCTCTCGAGTTGCAGCAGGGGAGTCAGGCCTCCTCTCAAGTTGTGAGAGGGAACTCAGGGTTCCTCTCTAGTGGCAACAGGGGACTTGGGTTTCCACTCGAGTTGTGGCTGGTAACACTGGGTAGCTCTCAAGTTGTAGCATTAATCTTGGTGTTCTTTTCGAGTTACAGCAGGGTACTCAGAGTTCCTCTCGAGTTGTGGCAAGAACTCTGGGTTCCTCTTGAGTTGCAGTGCGGGCCTCAGGGTTCCACTTGAGCCGTGGTGAGGAACTCAGTTTTCTTCTCAAGTTGGGGGACTATACATGGTTCCTCTCATGTTGTGATGGGGCCTCCTCTCGTGATGTCTTGGGGTGACTGGTCTCTAGTAGGGATGTGCAGGTTGGCTTCTCTCTTGTTACAATATGCGGGTGATTACTCACTAGTTTTGGCATGGGACTTCTCTCTAGATATGGTCGGGGTCAACTCTGTAGTTGTGGTGGGTTCAATTATCTCTGGTTGTGGTCTGCAAGCTCCTGTCTAGTTGTGTTGTGAGGGTGTCTCTATTAGCAGCAGAAGAGATCCTCTCTATGTGTGATGTCCAGCAGGCTCCTCTCGAGTTGCCAGGCTGTGTCCTCTCTAGTTGGGGTGTGGGTGGCTCCATGCGAAAGATCCGCTCTACTTTTGGCACTAGAGGTTCCTAGTATTAGTGGACTTGCTTCTCTCTAGTTGTGAGTGACTCCACTCGATTTAATTCAGGGAGCTTATTTCTATTTGCTGCATAGGGACTTCTCTCTAGATGTGATGTCCTGGGGGACTCCACTCTATTTCTGCCTGGGGAATCCACTACAGTTTTTTCCAGGGGAGCTCCTCTGTCATTTGGCCAGGTTATCCTTTCTTGTTACAACATAGTGTTCCTGTCAGATTGCAGTGGGGAACTTGGCATTTCTGTTGAGTTTCAGCACGGGACTCAGGGTTCCTCTAAGTTATGGGGGAGCCTCCTCTTGAATCACACTGGGGCAGATCCTCTAGAAGTGATGTGCAGGCTGGCTCCTGTCTTGTTGCAATTTGTGGGACTCTACTCTCTAGTTGCAGCATGGGGCTCCATTCCAGTTGCATTGGGGATCCACTCTTTATTTGTGGTGGGTCAGTTCCTCTCTAGTTGTCATTTCCAGACTCCTCTCTAGCTTTGGCAGGGGGGCTCCTCCTCTCTAGTTGTGGCAGGGGAGGGGGTCCTCCGTAGTTGTGTAGTTGGGCTCCTCTCTAGTTGTGGTAAAGAGCTCTTCTCAAATTGTGATGGGTGCGGCTCCTCTCTGGTTGTGGTGTGAAGGGGCCTTTTTCTACTTGCAATGTGCAGGAGGCTACTCTCTAGTTATGGTAGTGGGTGTTTTCTTTAGTTGTGGCATGGTGGGCTCCTTTCTACTCGTGGCAAAGGGCTTCTGTCTAGTTGTGATATGTGGGTATGCTCCTCTCTAATGGCAATGTTCAGGGGGGCTTATCTCTAGTTGTGGCAGAGGTCTCCTCTTTAGTTGCAGTGTTGGCCTCCTCCGTGTGGGAGTTCCACTCTAGTTTTGATGTGCATGGGCACTTTTCTCTAATTGTGATGTGTTGGACACACTCCTATCTACCTGTGCAAGGGTTATTCACTTAGGTTATGACAGTGGTGCTACACTCTAGTTGTGATTTAAGGCGGAGGTGGCACCTCTGTAGTTGCAGCGATATGCTCCTTACGCCTGAATGTCAGTTATCTATTTGTGGCAATGTATTCAACTCCAGTTTTGGCAGTTGGGATTCACTCTAGTGGTGAAGTGCTGTGGTGTTCTTCCCTAGTTGCATTCTTCCTGGGGTTGTCCTCTCTTGTTTTGGAGTGGGAACTCCTGTTCGTTGCATTATGCTGTGCTGCTCCTCTCTAGGTGCAGTTTGCTGGCTCATCTCTATTTGTGGTTTGAGTGTCTACTCTCTAGTATTGGAGTGGATCCTCTTCTCTAGATGTGGTGTTCAAGACTGCTTCTCTCTAGGGGCAGGGTGTAGGTCCTCCTTTCTACATGCAGTGTCCGGTTTGGCTCCTCTCTTGTTGCAGTGTTGGGCTCCTCCCAAGTTGTGGTGGGGGACTCCAATCGAGTTGCGTTGGGGGACTTGTTGTTCCTTCGAGTCGAGGTAGGGCCTCCACTCAAGTTTTGGCGGGGTGGCTCCTCTCTAGTAGCAGTGTGCAGGGTTGCTTCTGTTTAGTTTCGATGTGTGGGTGGCTAAACTATCTGTGGCATGGGGCTCCTCTATAGTTGGTGTGGGGGGTCAACTCTTAGTTGTGTTGGGTGGGCTCCTCTCTAGTTGTGGTGTGCAGGCTCCTCTCGAGTTGTGTTAAGGGAGGTCTTCCCTAGTTGTAGTGTTCGGAGGGCACCTCTAGAGTTGTGGTGGAGTGTTCCTCTCGAATTGTGGTGAGGGTTTGCTCTCTGGGAGTGATGTGCACAGGCATTCTTTCCAGGTGTGATATCCATGAGCCTACTAATTTTGACATGGCCTCTCGTCTTTAGTTGTGGCGTCTGTGCCTTCTCTCTTGTTTTGGCTGGAGACTTCTGTCTAATTGCATTGTGCTGGAATACTCCTCTCAAGTGTTGATGTTCAGGGAGCTGCTCTCCATTTGTGGCGTGTGGTCTACTTGCTAGTTTTGGCTAGTTTGTTCCTCTCTGACATTTGTAGGGGCATCTACTCAACTTGCAATAGTGGGTTCGTTTCTTTTTGCTGTGGAGGTGACCCTGTCTAGGTGCAATGTCAGAGGTCTCCTCTCTAGCTGTGGTAGGGGTGATACTCTCCAGTTTTGGTGAGTGGGCTCCTCTCTCATTGTGGCCATTGGCTTCTCTTGAGTTGTGGCATAGGCCTCCTCTCAAATTCAGGAGGGGTTTGGGGCTCCATTCTCATTGCAGGTTTCCTCATCTGGGGGTTCTCTGTGGAGTGAGTATTCGCTCTACTTGTTGTTTGGGGGCTCCTAACATTTTTTTTTTTCATGGGGTTGCTCCACTCTGGTTGTGATGGGCTTCTCTCGAGTTACTTCATTGGCTTCATCACTGTTTGCGGCACAGGGGCTCCTCTCTAGGTGCAATGTGCCAGAGGGCTCCTCTCTAGTTTTGGCAAGGAAATTCTCTCCAGTTTTGAGGGGGATGGCTCCTAGTTTCATCGCTGAGGGCTCCTTCCTTGTGATGGCAAAGGACTCCAGTCGAGTTGTTGTGGAGGACTTGGTGTTTCTCTCGAGTTGTGACAGGTGACTTGGGGTTCCTTTAGATTTGTGGAGGGGCATCCTCTCAAGCTGCATGGGGTAGCTCCACTCTAGTAGCAATTAGTAGGCTGGCTCCTGTCTATTTGTGATGTGTGGTATGCTACTGTATAGTTACTGTATAGGGTTCCACTCTAGTTGCAGTGGGGGTCAACTGACATCTTTGTTTCTGCTCCCCTCTAGTTGTGGTTTGAAGACTCGTCTACAGTTGTGGCAGCAGAGGGGTGGGCTCCTCTTTAGTTGTGGTATGGGGATTCCTCTCTAGATGTGGTAACATACTCTTCTCGGACTGTGGTGAGGGTGCCTCTTCTCAGGTTGTGATGTGAAAGGGCACTTTTTCCAGTTGTGAGTTGAAGGAATATATGCTCTAATTGTAGCAAGGGACATCCTCTTTTGTTGTGGTGTGTTGGCCTCTTCTCTACTCATAGCTGGGGGCTTATGTTTAGCTGTGATGTGTTGATGTGCTTCTCTCTAGTAGAAATGATCAGCAGGGCTAATTCTCCCCTCTAGTTGTGGTGTGGGGCTCCCTCTTATTACGATCTGAGTGAAAGGTTCTCTCTAGTTGTGGAGCCCTTTTCTCTAGTTGTCTTGTGTAGGCTCCTCTCTAGTTGTGGAAGGGTGCTCCTTTCTAGTTGTGACAGGAGACTCTGAGCTAGCTGCAGGGTGCACGAGGCTCTCAAATTGTGGCTGGGACTCCTCTCCAGTTGTAGCATGAGGCACCTCTCGAGTTTTGGTGAGGGGCTCATCTGAAATTGGAGATTGAAATGGCAACCAACTCCAGTACTCGTGCCTGGAAAATCCCATGGATGGAGGAGCCTGCTAGGCTACAGTCCATGGGGTTGCAAAGAGTCAGACACTACTGAACGAATTAACTTTCAATTTTCATCATAGGCCCACGGTGGCTGAGATGGTAAAGAATCTGCCTGGGATGCAGGAGACCTGCGTTTGATCCCTGGATCGGGAAGATCCCCTGGAGAAGTGCATGGCAACCCACTCTGGTATTCTTGCCTGTAGAATCCCATGCACAGAAGAGCCTGGCTAGCTACACAGTCCATGGGGTCACAAAGAGTCAGAGACGACTGAGCAGCTAACACATGATCATCTGTAATTGTGGTGAGGGACTCCTTTCTATCTGTGGCATGGTGCCTCCTTTCTAGTTGTGTTGTGCTGGTGAGCTCCACTTAAGTTTCAGTGGGCAGCTCCTCTCTAGGTGTGATGGTGGACTCATCTATAGCTGTAATATGGGGGACTCTTTCTAGCTGCAGTGCATAGGGTCCTCTCTAGTCGTAGTGAGGTGCTCTTCTTTAGTTGTGATGTCTGTGGGGATTCCTCTCTCATTGCGATGTGCAGGGGGTCTCCTCTCTAGTTGTGACGTGAGGCTTGTCTCTCTTTGCAGTGAATGGGCTCCTCTCTAAATGTAATGTCCAGAGGGCTCCTCTCCCGTTGTGGATGGGGGCTTCTCTTGAGTTGGGTCGAAGATCTCCTCTAGAGTTTTCACAGGGTACTTGGAACTCCTCTTGAGATGTGGTTGTGCCTCCTCTAGCATTTGTCATGTGGGGAGCTACATGGCAAGGGGTCTTCTCTACTTTTTGCGCTATGGTTCCTCACTCATTTTGGTGTGGTTGACTCCCTCTAGTTGTGACGGGTGGTCAACTCTCTAGTTGTGGTGAGGGAACTCCTCTCCGGTTTCATTGGGCGGGGATTTTCCTCAATAGTTGTGGTTTGTCTGGGGGTCTTCTCCACATGAGGAAAGCAGGCTCTTCTGCAGTTTCAGCGGGATGCTTGTCTATTGTTGTCAAGGCGGGCTCCACTCTAAGTCTAATTCCAGGTTCTCCTATTTAGTTGTGGGGGACTTCTCTCTAGTTGTGTTGTGCGGGCTCCTCTCTAGTGGTGGCAGGATGCAACTTTCTTATTGTGGTAAAGGACTCCAAGATAATTGCGTTGTTCATGGGTCTCTCTAGTTGTGGTAGGGGTATCTCTGTATTTGCAGTCATGGGCTCCTCCTTATTTGTCTCAGGAGACAGATATCATTTTGCTGTGGGAGCTCTGGGCTCCTCTAAAAGGAGGCAGAGGATCCTGTCGAGATGAAGCAGGAGGCTCCTCTGGAGTTCCTTTGGGGGGCTCCTCTCTAATGGTGGTTGGGGACTCCTCTCTACCTGTGGCATGGGGGTTTCTTTCTAGTTGTGGTGTGCTGGTGAGCTCCTCTCGAGTATCAGTGGGGGCTCTTCTCTAGTTGTGGGTGATAATCTCTAGCTGTGGTGTGGCTGCTCCCTTCTATTTGTGGTGTGCTGATGGGCTACTCTCTAGATGTGATGTGCAGGCTCCTTTCTAGTTATGATGAGGGTCTCTTTAGTTGCAATATCTGATGGGAGTCCTCTCTCATTGCAATGTGCAAATGCTTCCTTTCTTATGGTGGGGTAGCTCGTCAATATTTGCCACAGTATGACTCCACTCTAGGTATAATGTGTGGGGACATCGTCTCACATTTTGTCCAGTGGCTTTTCTCGAGTGGCGGTGGAGTTCTTTTCTTGAGTTGTGGCAGTGTACTCAGGGCTCCTCTCGAGTTGCAGTAGTCCCTCCTCTTAGGTTGTGATGGGGGGCTGTGCAGGTGGTTCTGCTCTTCTTTTGACACTAGGTGTTCCTTACAAATTTTAGCATGGTTACTCCTCTCTACTTGTGAGGATCTCCTCTCAATTTACTTCAGGGTGGTCCTCTCTGTTTGCAGCAGAGGAGCTCTTCTCTACATATTGTGTCTTGGTGAACTCCTCTCTACATATGGTGGGGGAAATATGTCCAGTTTTGGTGGAGGTCACCTCTGTCATTGTGGCCAGTGACTCCTCTCGTGTTGCAGCAAAGAACTTTGTGGTACCTCTCTAGTTGCCTTGGCAGTGGTGTTTCTCAATCGTTGCAGTATGCAGGGGACTCTATACATATGCAGTGTGCAGACTCCTCTCTCATTTTGGCGTGTGGTCAACAAGCAGGCTGTGGCTAGGGGCTCTATCTAGTTGCACTATACTAGGGGTTTCGATCTAGTTGTGTGGTGGCTCTTTCAAGTTGTTGCAGTCGTTACTCTAGTTGCTGTGAGCAAGGCGCTACTCTCTAGTTGAGGTGGGATATCCAATCTAGTTTTATCCAGAAGGCTCCTCTCTAGTTGCAGTGGAGGTCAACACACTATTTGTGGTTAGGGTATCTGGTGTTGGGTTAGGGTTAGTGTGTCATGTTAGGTTTAGGGTTATGGTTATGGTTAGGGTTAAGGATAGGGATAGGTTTAGGGTTAGGGTTAGGGTTCGGGTTAGTGTTAGGGTGGGGGGTTAGGACTTGGGTTAGGGTAGGTTGTCGGGTTAGCGTGTCGGGTTAGGGTGTCGGGTTAGCATGTCGGGTTAGGGTTAGCGTGTCGTGTAAGGCTTAGGGTGTGGTTAGGGTTAGGGTTTGGGTGTCGGGTTAGGGTTAGGGTTAGGGTGTCGCGTTAGGTTTAGGGTGTCGTGTTAGGGTTAGGGATAGGGTTAGGGTTAGGGTGTCGGGTTAGCTTTAAGGTTAGGGTTAGGGATAGTGTTAGGTTTAGGGTTAGGGTTACGGTTTGGGTTTGGGTTAGGGTTAGGGTTAGGGTGTCAGGTTAGGGTGTCCAGTTAGTGTGTCGGGTTAGGGTTAGGGTGTTGGGTAAGGGTTAGGGTTAGGGTTTGGGTGTCGGGTTAGGGTTAGGATGTCTGGTGTTGGGTTAGGGTTAGGGTGTCAGGTTAGGTTTAGGGTTAGGGTTAGGGTCAGGGTTAGGGTTAGGGTGTTTGGTGTCGGGTTAGGGTTAGGGTTATGCTTAGGGTGTCGGGTTAGGGTTAGGGATAGTGTGTTGTGTTAGGGTTAGGGTTAGGGTTATGGATAGGGATAGGGTTAGGGTTAGTGTTAGGGTTAGGTTTAGGTTTAGGGTTCGGCTTAGGGTTAGGGTGGCAGGTTAGGGCTTGGGATAGGCTTAGGGTGTCGGGTTAGGGTGTCGGGTTAGCGTGTTGGGTTAGGGTTAGGGTATCCTGTAAGTCTTAGGGTGAGGGTTAGATTTAGGGATTGGGTGTCGGGTTAGGGTTAGGGTTTCTGGTGTCGTATTAGGCTTAGGGTTAGGGTTAGCATGAGGGTGCGGCGTTAGGGTTAGGGTTAGGGTGTCGGTTTAGGGTTAGGGTGTCGAGTTAGGGATAGGGATAAGGTTACGGTTAGGGTGTCGGGTTAGGGTTAGGGTGTCTGGTGTCGGGTTATGATTAGGGTTAGGGTTAGGGTGTTGTGTTAGGGTTAGGGTTAGTGATAGGGTTAGGGTTAGGGTTTGGGTGTCGGGTTATGGTTAGGCTGTCTGGCGTTGGGTTAGGGTTAGGGTTAGCGTGTCGTTTTAGGGTTAGGGTGTCGTGTTAGGATTAGGGTGTCGGGTTTGGATTGTGGTGTTGGGTGAGGGTTAGGGTTAGGGATATGGTTAGGGTTAGGGATAGGGTTAGGGTTGGGGTTTGGGTTTCGAGTTAGGGTTAGGGTGTTTGGTGTCAGGTTAGGGTTAGGGTAGGTTTAGGGTTAGGGTTAGGGTCAGGGTTAGGGTTAGGGTGTTTGGTGTCGGGTTAGGGTTAGGGTTACAGATAGGGATATGTTTAGGGTTAGGGTTAGGGATAGGGTTCGGGTTAGGGTTAGTGTGGCGGGTTAGGAAGTTGGGTTAGGGTTAGGGTGTTGGGTTAGGTTGTCGGGTTAGGGTGTCGGGTTAGCGTTTTGGGGTAGGGTTAGGGTATCATGTAAGGCTTAGGGTGAGGGTTAGGGTTAGGGTTTGGGTGTCGGGTTAGGGTTAGCATTAGGGTGTCTGGTATCAGGTTATGTTTAGGGTTAGGATGTGGCGTTACGGGCAGGGTAAGGGTTAGGGTGTCTGTTTAGGTTTAGGGTGTCGAGCTAGGGTTAGGGATAGGGATAGGGTTAGGGTTAGAGTATCGGTTTAGGGTTAGGGTGTCGAGTTAGGGTTAGGGATAGGTATAGGGTTAGGGTTAGTGTTAGGGTTAGGGTTAGGGCTTGTGTGTCGGGTTAGGGTTAGGGTGTCTGGTGTCGGGTTAGGGTTAGGGTTAGTGTTAGAGTGGCAGGTTAGGGTTAGGGTTTGGGTGTCAGGTTAGGGTTACGGTGTCTGGTGTAGGGTTATGGTAATGGTTAGGGTTAGGGTTAGGGTTTGGGTGTCGGGTTAGCGTTAGGTTTAGAGTTAGGGTTATGGTTCGGGTTAGCGATAGGGTTAGGTTTAGGGTTTGTGTGTCGTGTTAGGATTAGGCTGTCTGGTATCGGGTTAGGGTTAGGGTTAGGGTGTCGTTTTAGGGTGAGGGTGTCGTGTTGGGATTAGGGTGTTGGGTTTGGGTTGTATTGTTGGGTTAGGGTTAGGGTTAAGGTTAGGGATAGGGTTAGGATTAGGGATAGGGTTAGGGATAGGGTTAGGGTTAGGGTTAGGGTTTGGGTTTCGAGTTAGGGTAAGGGTTTGGGTGTTTGGTGTCGGGTTAGGGTTAGGCTTAGGGTTAGGCTTAGGGTATCGAGTTAGTGTTAGCGCTAGTGTGTTGTGTTAGGGTTAGGTTTAGGGTTACAGATAGGGATAGGTTTAGGGTTAGGCTTAGGGTTAGGGATAGGGTTCAGGTTAGGGTTACAGTGGTGGGTTAGGACGTGGGTTAGGTTACGGTGTCGGGTTAGGTTGTCAGGTTAGGGTGTCGGGTTAGTGTGTCAGAGTAGGGTTAGGGTATCGTGTAAGGCTTAGGGTGAGGTTTAGGGTTAGGGTTTGGGTGTCAGGTTAGGGTTAGGGTGTCGGGTTAGGGTTAGGGTGTGGCGTTAGGGTTAGGGTGTCGGTTTAGGTTTAGGGTGTCGAGTTAGGGTTAGGGTTAAGGATAGGTTTAGCGTTAGGGCTAGGGTTAGGGTTAGGGTTACGGCTTGGATTAGGGTTAGGATGTTGGATTAGCGTGTCAGGATAGGGTTAGGGTATTGGGGAAGGGTGAGGTTTAGGGTTTGGGTGTCAGGTTAGGGTTAGTGTGTCTGGTGTTGGTTTAAGGTTAGGGTTAGGCTTAGGGTGTTGGTTTAGGGTTAGCGTTAGTGTGTCGTGTTAGGGTTAGGTTTAGGGTTACGGATAGGGATAGGGTTAGGGTTATGTTTAGAGTGGCGGGTTAGGGCTTAGGGTTAGGGTTAGGGATAGGGATAGGGTTAGGGTTAGGGTTAGGGTTAGGGTGTTTGGTGTCAGTTAGGGTTAGACTTAGGGTGTCGGGTTAGGGTTAGTGTGTAGTGTTAGGGTTAGGGTAGTTGTTAGGGTTACGGATAGGGTTAGGGTTAGTGTTAGGGTTAGGTTCTGGGGTTAGGGTTAGGGTTATGATTAGGGTTTGTGTGTCATGTTAGGGTTAGGGTGTCGTGTTAGGTTTGGGGTGTTGCGTTAGGCTTAGGGTTAGGGATAGGGTTAGGTTTAGGGTTAGGGATTGGGTTACGGTTAGGGTTGGGGATAGGGTTCGGATAAGGGTTAGGGTGTCGGGTAAGGGTTAGTGTTAGGAATAAGTTTAGGGTTAGGGATAGGGTTAGGGTTTGGGTGTTGGGTTAGAGCTAGGGTTAGGGTGTCTGTTGTCGGGTTAGGATTAGGGTTAGGGATAGGCTTAGGGTGTCGGGTTAGGGTTAGGTTTAGGGTTAGGGTTTGGGTGTCGGGTTAGGGTTATGGTTAGGGTTTAGGTGTCGGGTTAGAGTTAGGGTTAGGGTGTCTGGTGTCTGGTTAGGGTTAGGGTTAGGCTTAAGCTTAGGGTGTCAGGTTAGGGTTAAGTTTAGGGTGTCTGGTGTCAGGTTAGGTTTTGGGATAGGATTAGTGACAGAGTGTCAGATTAGGGTTAGGGTTAGCGATAGGTTTAGCGTTAGGGTTAGGGTTACGGTTAGGGTTTGGGTGTCGGGTTAGGGTTAGGGTTATGGTTTCTGGTGTTGGGTTAGGGCTAGGGTTAGGGTTAGGGTTAGGGATAGGGTTAGGGTTAGGGTTAGGTTTTGGGTTAGGGTTAGGGTGTCGGGTTAGCATTAAGAGTAGGGTTACGGTTAGGGTTAGGGGTAGGATTGGGTTAGGGTTAGGGTTAGGGCTAGGGTTTCTGCTGTTGGGTTGGGGCTAGGGTTAGGGTTAGAGTGTCGTGTTAGGATTACGGTAAGGGTTAGGGATAGGGTTAGGGTTAGGTTTTGGGTTAGGGTTAGGGTGTCGGGTTAGGGTTAGGATGTCAGGTTAGGGTTAAGGATAGGGATAGGGTTAGGCTTAGTGTTAGGGTTAGGGGTAGGGTTGGGTTTAGAGTTCGGGTTAGTGTTAGGGTGGTGGATTAGGGCTTGTGTTAGGATTAAGGTGTCAGGTTAGGGTTAGGGTTAGGGTTTGGGATAGGGATAGTGTTAGGGTTAGGGTTAGGGCTTGGGTGTCGGGTTAGGGTTAAGGTTAGGGTGACTGGTGTCAGGTTAGGGTTTGGGATAGGGTTAGAGACAGAGTGTCAGGTTAGGGTTAGGGTTAGGGTTACGGCTTGGGTTAGGGTTAGGATAGGGTTAGGGTTAGTGTTAGTGTTAGTGTGTTGTGTTATGGTTAGGTTTAGTGTTACGGTTATGGTTAAGGTTAAGTATAGGGATAGGGTTAGGTTTAGGGATAGGGTTAGGGTTAGGTTTAGGGATAGGTTAGGGTTAGGGCTAGGGTTACGGTTAGGGTTAGGGTTAGGGTGGTGGGATAGGGCTTGGGTTAGGGTTAGGGAGTCGGGTTATGGTGTCGGGTTAACCTTTCGTGTTAGGGTTAGGGTGACAGGTAAGGCTTAGGGTGAGGGCTGGGTTAGGGTTTGAGTGTCGGGTTAGGGTTAGGTTTTCGTGTTAGGGGTAGGGGTAGGGTTAGGGTTAGTTTTAGGGATAGAGTTAGGGTTAGAGTGTCGGTTTAGCGTTAGAGTTAAGGTTAGGGTTAGGGATAGTGTTAGGTTTAGGGTTAGGGTTAGGGTTAGGGTTTGGGTGTCGTGTTAGGATTAGGATGACTCGTGTGGAATTAGGGTTATGTTTAGGGTGTCTTGTGTCAGGTTTGGGTTAGGGATAGGATTAGGTTGTCGTGTTAGTGTTAGGGTTAGTCTTAGGA
This sequence comes from Giraffa tippelskirchi, assembly GCF_054371585.1. Classification (NCBI taxonomy): domain Eukaryota; kingdom Metazoa; phylum Chordata; class Mammalia; order Artiodactyla; family Giraffidae; genus Giraffa; species Giraffa tippelskirchi. The sequence goes on from NC_137289.1 coordinate 71,096,243, forward strand.
TAAGGGATAGGGTTAGTGTTAGGGTTAGGTTTAGGGTTAGTGTTAGGGATAGTGTAAGGATTAGGGTTAGGGTTAGGGTTAGGCTTTGTGTGCCATGTTAGGGTTAGGGTGTCTCGTGTTGTGTTATGGTTAGTGTTAGGGTTAGGGTTAGGGTGGCTGGTTAGAGCTTGGGTTAGGGTTAGGGTGTCGGATTAGGTCTAGGGTGTCGTGTAAGGCTTAGAGTGAGGGTTAGGTTTAGGGTTTGGGTTTCGGTTAGGATTAGGGTTAGGGTGTCTGGTGTCGTGTTAGGGTTAGGGTTCGGGTTAGGGTGTCAGGTAAGGGTCAGGGTTAGGGATAGGGTGTCAGGTTAGGGCTTTGGTTAGGGTTAGGTTGTCGTGTTAGGTTGTCGGCTTAGGGTGTCGGCTTAGCATGTCGAGTTAGGTTTAGGGTGTCGTGTAAGGCTTACGGTGAGGGTTGGTGTTAGGGTTTGGGTGTCGGGTTAGGGTTAGCGTTAGGGTGTCTCGTGTCGTGTTAGGGTTAGGGTTAGGTTTAGGGTTTGGGTGTCTGGTTAGGGTTCGGTTTAGGGTGTCTGGTTTTGGGTTAGGTTTAGGGTTAGGGTGGCGGGTTAGGGCTTGGTTTAGGGTTAGCATGTCGGGTTAGGGTGTCGGGTTAGTTTTTTGGGTTAGGGTGTCTGGTGTCGTGTTAGGATTAGGGTTAGGGAGTCGCGTTAGGTTTAGGGTTAGGTTTAGGGTTAGGGTTAGGGTTAAGGTTAGGGTTAGGGTTAGGGTTAGAGTGTCAGGTTAGGGTTAGGGTTAGGGGTAGGGATAAGTTTAGCGTTAGGGTTAAGGTTACGGTTAGGGTTTGGTTGTAAGGTAAGGGTTAGTGTTAGGGTTAGGGTTAGGGTGAGGGTGAGGGTGTCCGTTTAGGGTTAGGGTGTTGAATTAGCATGTCGGGTTATGGTGTCGGGTTACGGTTAGGGTGTCGGGTCAGGGTTAGGTTTAGGGTGTCGTGTTAGGGTTAGGGTTAGGGTGTCAGATTAGGGTGTCGGGTGTGGGTCAGGGTAGGGTTAGGGTGTCTGGTTAGTTTTAGGGTTAGGGTTAGGGTTAGGGTTATGGCTTGGGTTAGGGTTAGGATGTCGGGTTAGGTTGTTGGGTTAGGGTGTCGGGTTAGGTTTAGGGTGTCGTGTAAGGCTTAAGGTGAGGGTTGGGGTTAGGGTTTGGGTGTCGGGTAAGGGTTAGCATTAGGGTGTCTGGTGTCGTGTTAGGGTTAGCGTTAGGGTGTCGCGTTAGGGTTAGGGTTAAGGTTAGGGTGTCGGTTTAGGGTTAGGGGGTCGGGTTAGGGTTAGGGTTAGGGTTTGGGTGACGGCTTGGGTTAGGGTTAGGATGTCGTGTTAGATTGTCAGCTTAGGGTGTCGGGTTAGCGTGTCGGGTTAGGTTTAGGGTGTCGTGTAAGGCTTAAGGTGAGGGTTGGGGTTAGGGTTTGAGTGTCGGGTAAGGGTTAGCATTAGGGTGTCTGGTGTCGTGTTAGGTTTAGGGTTAGGATGTCGCGTTAGGGTTAGGGTTAAGGTTAGGGTGTTGGTTTAGGGTTAGGGGGTCGTGTTAGGGTTAGAGTTAGGGATAGGGATAGGTTTAGGGTTAGGGTTAGGGTTTGGGTGACGGCTTGGGGTAGGGTTAAGATGTCGCGTTAGGGTTAGGTTTAGGGTTATGGTTAGGGTTATGGTTAGAGTTAGGGTGAGGGTTAGCGTTAGGGTGTCTTGTGTCCAGTTAGGGTTAGGGTTAGAGTGTAGGGTTAGGGTTAGGTTTAGGGTTAGGGATAGGTTTAGAGTTAGGGTTAATGTTAGGGTTAGGGTTAGGGTTAGGGTTATGGATAGGTTTAGGTTTAGTGTTAGGGTTAGGATTATGGTTAGGATATCAGTGTTGTGTTAGGGTAAGGGTGTCTCATGTCGGGTTGGGTTTAGGGTTAGGGTTACGGTTAGGGTGTCCAGTTAGGTTTAGGTTTAGGGTGTTGTTTTAGGTTTAGGGTATCATGTTAGGGTTAGGGTGTCAGGTAAGTTTTAGGGTTAGGTGTCTGGTGTCGGGTTAGGGTTAGGCTTAGGATGTTGGGTTAGGGTTACATTAGTGTGTCGTTTTAGGGATAAGGTTAGGTTTAGGGTTAGGGTTAGGTTTAGGCTTAGGGATAGGCTTAGGGTTACGGTGTCGGGTTAGGGTGTTGAATTAGCGTGTCGTCTTACGGTTAGGGTTTCCCATTATGGTTAGGTGTAGGGTGTCGTGTTAGGTTTAGGGTTTCGGGTAAGGTTTAGGGTTAGTGTTAGGGATAGCGTTAAGGTTAGGGTTAGAGTTAGCGTTAGGATTAGGGTGTCGGGTTAGAGTTAGCGTTAGGGTTAGGGTTAGGGATAGGTTTAGCGTTAGGGTTAGGGTTAGGGTTTTGTTGTCAGGTTAGTGTTAGGGTTAGGGTGTCTGGTGTAGGGTTAGGGTTAGGGTTAGGGTTACGGCTTGGGTTAGGTTTAGGATAGGGTTAGGGTTAGCGTTAGTGTTAGTGTGTTGTGTTATGGTTAGGTTTAGTGTTACGGTTATGGTTAAGGTTAAGTATAGGGATAGGGTTAGGTTTAGGGTTAGGGTTAGGTTTAGGGATAGGGTTAGGGTTAAGGTTAGGGTTAGGGTTAGGGTTAGAGTGTCAGGTTAGGGTTAGGGTTAGGGGTAGGGATAAGTTTAGCGTTAGGGTTAAGGTTACGGTTAGGGTTTGGTTGTAAGGTAAGGGTTAGTGTTAGGGTTAGGGTTAGGGTGAGGGTGAGGGTGTCCGTTTAGGGTTAGGGTGTTGAATTAGCATGTCGGGTTATGGTGTCGGGTTACGGTTAGGGTGTCGGGTCAGGGTTAGGTTTAGGGTGTCGTGTTAGGGTTAGGGTTAGGGTGTCAGATTAGGGTGTCGGGTGTGGGTCAGGGTAGGGTTAGGGTGTCTGGTTAGTTTTAGGGTTAGGGTTAGGGTTAGGGTTATGGCTTGGGTTAGGGTTAGGATGTCGGGTTAGGTTGTTGGGTTAGGGTGTCGGGTTAGGTTTAGGGTGTCGTGTAAGGCTTAAGGTGAGGGTTGGGGTTAGGGTTTGGGTGTCGGGTAAGGGTTAGCATTAGGGTGTCTGGTGTCGTGTTAGGGTTAGCGTTAGGGTGTCGCGTTAGGGTTAGGGTTAAGGTTAGGGTGTCGGTTTAGGGTTAGGGGGTCGGGTTAGGGTTAGGGTTAGGGTTTGGGTGACGGCTTGGGTTAGGGTTAGGATGTCGTGTTAGATTGTCGGCTTAGGGTGTCGGGTTAGCGTGTCGGGTTAGGTTTAGGGTGTCGTGTAAGGCTTAAGGTGAGGGTTGGGGTTAGGGTTTGAGTGTCGGGTAAGGGTTAGCATTAGGGTGTCTGGTGTCGTGTTAGGTTTAGGGTTAGGATGTCGCGTTAGGGTTAGGGTTAAGGTTAGGGTGTTGGTTTAGGGTTAGGGGGTCGTGTTAGGGTTAGAGTTAGGGATAGGGATAGGTTTAGGGTTAGGGTTAGGGTTTGGGTGACGGCTTGGGGTAGGGTTAAGATGTCGCGTTAGGGTTAGGTTTAGGGTTATGGTTAGGGTTATGGTTAGAGTTAGGGTGAGGGTTAGCGTTAGGGTGTCTTGTGTCCAGTTAGGGTTAGGGTTAGAGTGTAGGGTTAGGGTTAGGTTTAGGGTTAGGGATAGGTTTAGAGTTAGGGTTAATGTTAGGGTTAGGGTTAGGGTTAGGGTTATGGATAGGTTTAGGTTTAGTGTTAGGGTTAGGATTATGGTTAGGATATCAGTGTTGTGTTAGGGTAAGGGTGTCTCATGTCGGGTTGGGTTTAGGGTTAGGGTTACGGTTAGGGTGTCCAGTTAGGTTTAGGTTTAGGGTGTTGTTTTAGGTTTAGGGTATCATGTTAGGGTTAGGGTGTCAGGTAAGTTTTAGGGTTAGGTGTCTGGTGTCGGGTTAGGGTTAGGCTTAGGATGTTGGGTTAGGGTTACATTAGTGTGTCGTTTTAGGGATAAGGTTAGGTTTAGGGTTAGGGTTAGGTTTAGGCTTAGGGATAGGCTTAGGGTTACGGTGTCGGGTTAGGGTGTTGAATTAGCGTGTCGTCTTACGGTTAGGGTTTCCCATTATGGTTAGGTGTAGGGTGTCGTGTTAGGTTTAGGGTTTCGGGTAAGGTTTAGGGTTAGTGTTAGGGATAGCGTTAAGGTTAGGGTTAGAGTTAGCGTTAGGATTAGGGTGTCGGGTTAGAGTTAGCGTTAGGGTTAGGGTTAGGGATAGGTTTAGCGTTAGGGTTAGGGTTAGGGTTTTGTTGTCAGGTTAGTGTTAGGGTTAGGGTGTCTGGTGTAGGGTTAGGGTTAGGGTTAGGGTTACGGCTTGGGTTAGGTTTAGGATAGGGTTAGGGTTAGCGTTAGTGTTAGTGTGTTGTGTTATGGTTAGGTTTAGTGTTACGGTTATGGTTAAGGTTAAGTATAGGGATAGGGTTAGGTTTAGGGTTAGGGTTAGGTTTAGGGATAGGGTTAGGGTTAGAGTTAGGGTTAGGGTTAGGGTGATGGGATAGGGCTTGGGTTAGGGTTAGGGAGTCGGGTTATGGTGTCGGGTTAACCTTTCGTGTTAGGGTTAGGGTGACAGGTAAGGCTTAGGGTGACGGCTGGGCTAGGACTTGAGTGTCGGGTTAGGGTTAGGGTTAGGTTGTCTGGTGTCGGGTTAGGGTTTGGTTTAGGGTGTTGAGTTATGGTGTCGGGTTAGGGGTAGGGTGTCGCGTGAGTGTTAGGGGGTCAAGTTACAGTTACGGCTAGGGTTAGGGTTAGGGTTAGGGTTAGGGTTAGGGTTTGGGTGTCTGGTTAGGGTGTCTGCTGTCGGGTTAGGGTTAGGGTTCGGGTTATGGTGTCAGGTTAGGGTGTCAGGTAAGGGTCAGAGGTAGGGATAGGGTGTCGGGTTAGGGCTTTGGTTCGGGTTAGGGTGTCATGTTAGGGTTAGGGTTAGGGTGTCACGTTAGGGTTAGGGTTAGGGTGTCGGGTTAGGGTTAGGGTGTCGGGTTAGGGTGTTGAATTAGCATGTCGGGTTATGCTATCGGGTTACGGTTAGGGTGTTGGGTTAAGCTTAGGATTAGGGTGTCTGGTTAGGGTGAGGGTTAGGGTGTCGGGTTAGGGTGTTGTGTTAGCGTGTCGGGTTAGGGCTAGGGTGTCGTGTAAGGCTTAGAGTGTGGGTTCGGTTTAGGGTTATGGTTAGGGTGTCGGGTTAGGGTGTCGGGTGTCTGGTGTCGTGTTAGGGTTAGTGTTCAGGTTAGGGTGTCAGGTTAGGGTGTCAGGTAAGGGTCAAGGTTAGGTATAGGGTGTCGGGTTAGAGCTTTGATTAGGGTTAGGGTGTCGTGTTAGGGTTAGGGTGTCGCTTTAGGGTTAGGGTTAGGGTGTTGGTTTAGGGTTAGGGTTAGAGTTAGGGTTAGGGTTAGAGTTAGGTTAGGGTTTGGGTGTCGGGTTAGGTTTTGGGTTAGGGTATCTGGTGTCGTGTTAGGGTTAGGGTTAGGATGTTGGTTTAGGTTTAGGGTTAGGCTTAGGGTTAGGTTTAAGATTAGGGTTAGGGTTTGGGTATCGGTTTAACGTTAGGGTTAGTGTGTCTGGTGTCGGGTTAGGGTTAGGGTTATGGTGTCTGGTGTCGGGTTAGGGTTAGGTTTAGGGTTAGGGTTAGAGTGTTAGGTTTCAGTTAGGTTAGGGTTAGGGATAGGTTTAGCATTAGGGTTAGGGTTAGGGGTTGGGTGTTGGGTTAGGGTTAGGGTTACGGATAGGGTTAGGTTGTCATGTTAGCGTTAAGGGTAGCGTTAGGGTTAGGGTTAGGATTAGGTTTAGTTTAGGGTGTCGTGTCAGGTTAGGGTTAGGGTTAGGGTTCTGGTTCGGGTTAGGGTTAGGGATAGTGTAAGGATTACGGTTAGGGTTAGGGTTAGGCTCTGTGTGCCGTGTTATGGTTAGGGTGTCTCGTGTCGTGTTAGGGTTAGGATTAGGGTTAGGGTGGCGGGTTAGGGTTAGGGTTACGGATAAGGTTAGGTTGTCGTGTTAGGGGTAGCGTTAGGGTTAGGGATAAGGTTAGGGTTAGGGTTAGGGTTTGGGTGTCGGGTTAGGGTTAGGGTTAGTGTGTTTGGTGTTGGGTTAGGGTTAGGGTTATGGTGTCTGGTGTTGGGTTAGGGTTAGGTTTAGGGTTAGGGTTATAGTGTTGGGTTACGGTTAGGTTTCGGGTTAGGGATAGGTTTAGCATTAGGGTTAGGGTTAGGGGTTGGGTGTCAGGTTAGTGTTAGGGTTACGGATAGGGTTAGGTTGTCATGTTAGGGTTAGGGGTAACGTTAGGGTTAGAATTAGGGATAGGGTTAGGGTTAGGGTTAGGGTGTCTGGTGTCAGGTTAGGGTTAGGGTTAGGGTTTGGGTTCAGGTTCGGGTTAGGGTTAGGGATAGTGTAAGGATTACGGTTAGGGTTAGGGTTAGGGTTAGGGTTAGGCTTTGTGTGCCGTGTTAGGGTTAGCATGTCTCTTGTCGTGTTAGGGTTAGGGTTAGGGTTAGGGTTAGGGTTAGGCTTTGTGTGCCGTGTTAGGGTTAGCGTGTCTCTTGTCGTGTTAGGGTTAGGGATAGGGTGGCAGGTTACGTTGTTGGGTTAGGGTTAGGGTTGGGGCTAGGGTGTCGTGTAAGGCTTAGAGTGAGGGTTAGGTTTAGGGTTTGGGTTTCGGTTAGCGTTAGGGTTAGGGTATCTGGTGTCGTGTTAGGGTTCGGGTTCGGGTTAGGGTGTCAGGTTATTGTGTCAGCTAAGGGTCAGGGTTAGGGATAGGGTGTCGGGTTAGGGCTTTGGTTAGGGTTAGGGTGTCGTGTTAGGATTAGGGTTAGGGTGTTGCGTTAGGGTTAGGGTGTCGTGTTAGGGTTAGGGTTAGGTTTAGTGTGTCGGGTAATGTTTAGGGTTAGAGTTAGGGTTAGGGTTAGGGTTAGTGTTAGGCTTAGGGTTAAGGTTAGGGTTAGGGTTAGGGTTAGAGTGTCAGGTTAGGGTTAGGGTTAGGGATAAGTTTAGCATTAGGGTTAAGGTTACGGTTAGGGTTTGGTTGTAAGGTAAGGGTTAAGGTTAGGGTTAGGGTGTCAGATTATGGTGTCGGGTGTGGGTCAGGGTAGGGTTAGGGTGTCTGGTTAGTTTTAGGGTTCGGGTTTAGGGTTAGGGTTACGGCTTGGGTTAGGGTTAGGATGTCGGGTTAGGTTGTCAGGTTAGGGTGTCGGGTTAACATGTCGGGTTAGGTTTAGGGTGTCGTGTAAGTCTTAAGGTGAGGGTTGGTGTTAGGGTTTGGGTGTCGGGTTAGGGTTAGCATTAGGGTATCTGGTGTCGTGTTAGGGTTAGGGTTAGGGTGTCGCGTTAGGGTTAGGGTTAAGGTTAGTGTGTCGGTTTAGGGTTAGGGAGTCGAGTTAGGGTTAGGGTTAGGGATAGGGATAGGTTGAGGGTTAGGGTTAGGGTTTGGGTGACGGCTTGGGTTAGGGTTATGATGTCGGGTTATGGTTAGGGTTAGGGTGAGGGTTAGGGTTAGGTTGTCTTGTGTCCAGTTAGGGTTAGGGTTAGAGTGTAGGGTTAGGGTTATGTTTTGGTTTAGGGATAGGTTTAGAGTTAGGGTTAGGGTTAGGGTTTGGGTGTCGTGTTAGGGATAGGGTTAGGGTTAGGTTTTCGTGTTAGGAGTAGGGGTAGGGTTAGGGTTAGGGTTAGGGATAGGGTTAGGGTTAAGGTTAGGGTTAGAGTGTAGGTTTAGCATTAGGGTTAGGGTTCGGGTTAGGGTTAGGGTTTGGGTGTCGTGTTAGGGATAGGATGTCTCGTGTCAGATTAGGGTTAGGTTTAGGGTGTCTTGTGTTAGCTTAGGATTAGGGATAGGATTAGGTTGTTGTGTTAGGGTTAGGGTTTGGGTTAGTGTTAGGGTTAGGTTTAAGGTTAGTGTTAGGGTAAGGGATAGGGTTAGTGTTAGGGTTAGGTTTAGGGTTAGTGTTAGGTATAGTGTAAGGATTACGGTTAGGGTTATGGTTAGGGTTAGGCTTTGTGTGCCGTGTTAGGGTTAGGGTGTCTCGTTTCGTGTAATGGTTAGTGTTAGTGTTAGGGTTAGGGTTAGGGTGGCGGGTTAAGGCTTGGGTTAGGGTCAGGGTGTTGGGTTGCGTTGTTGGGTTAGGGTGTCGGGTTAGGGCTAGGGTGTCGTGTAAGGCTTAGACTGAGGGTTAGGTTTAGGGTGTGGGTTTCGGTTAGGGTTAGGGTGTCTGGTTTCGGGTTAGGGCTTTGGTTAGGGTTAGGGTGTCGTGTTAGGGTTAGGGTTAGGGTTAGGGTGTCGTGTTATGGTGTCGTGTTAGGGTTAGGGTTAGGGTTAGGATATCGGGTTAGGATTAGGGTTAGGGTTAGGTTTAGGGTGTCGTGTTAGGGTGTCGTGTTAGGGTTAGGGTTAGGTTTAGGGTTAGGGTTAGGATATCGGGTTAGGATTAGGGTTAGGGTTAGGTTTAGGGTGTTGGGTACGGTTTAGGGTTAGGGTTTCATGTTAGGGTTAGGGTTAGGCTTACGGTTAAGGTTAGGGTCAGGGTTAGAGTGTCAGTTTAGGGTTAGGGTTAGGGTTAGGGATAAGTTTAGCGTTAGGGTTAAGGTTACGGTTAGGGTTAGGGTTAGGTTTAGGGTGAGGGTGTCCATTTAGGGTTAGGATGTTGGGTTAGGGTGTTGAATTAGCATGTCGGGTTATGGTGTCGGGTTACGGTTAGGGTGTTGGGTTAGGGTTAGGTTTAGGGTGTCGTGTTAGGGTTAGGGTTCGGGTTTCAGATTAGGGTGTCGGGTGTGGGTCAGGGTAGGGTTAGGGTTACTGGTTAGTTTTAGGGTTAGGGTTACGGCTTGGGTTATGGTTAGGGTGTCGGGTTAGCGTGTCGGGTTAGCGTGTCGGGTTAGTGTGTCGAGTTAGGTTTAGGGTGTAGTGTAAGGCTTAAGGTGAGGGTTGGGGTTAGGGTTACGGATTAGGATTAGGTTTAGGGTTACGGTTTGGGTGTGTGGTTAGGGTGTCTCTTGGGTTAGGGTTAGGGTAGGCTTGGGGTGTCGGTTTAAGGTTAGAGTTAGTTTGTCGTCTTAGGGTTAGGGTTAGGATTAGGGTTAGGGTTTGGGTTATGGTTAGGGTAGGGTTAGAGTGGCGTGTTAGGGCTTGGGTTAGGGTTAGGGTGTCGGGATACGTTGTCGGGTTCGGGTGTCTGGTGTCGTGTTAGGTTTAGGATTAGGGCTAGGGAATCGCGTTAGGTTTACGGTTAGGGTTAGGGTGTCGGTTTAGGGTTAGGTTTATGGTTCAGGGTAGGGTTAGGGTTAGGGTTTGGATGTCAGGTTAGGTTTAGGGCTAGGGGTTCTGGTGTCGTGTTAGGTTTAGGGTGAGGGTTAGGGTTAGTGTTAGCGTTAGGGTTAGGGTTTGGGTTAGAGTGTCGGATTAGTGTTCGGATTAGCGATAGGGTTAGGGTGTCATGTTAGGGATAGGGTTAGGGTTAGGTTAGGGTTAGGGATAGGGTTAGGGTTAGGGTTAGGTTTAGGGTTCGGGTTAGGGTTATGGTGTCTGGTGTCGGGTTAGGGTTAGGGTGTTTGGTGTCGGGTTAGGGTTAGGGTTAGGGTTTTGGGTTAGTTTTAGGGTTAGGGTGTCGGTTTATAGTTCAGGTGCTGGGTTAGGGTTAGGGTTAGGTTTAGGGTGTCGGGTTAGGATATCGGGTTAGGGTTAGGGTGTTGCGTGAGTGTTAGGGTGTCAAGTTACGGTTCGGGCTAGGGTTAGGATTACAGTTTGGTTTAGGGTTAGGGTTAGGGTTAGGGTTTGTGTGTCTGGTTAGGGTGTCTGGTATCGGGTTAGGTTTAGGCTTAGGGTGTCATGTTAGATTGTCAGGTAAGGGTCAGGGTTAGGGTTAGGGTGTCGGGATAGGGCTTGGGTTAAGGTTAGGGTGTCGTTTTAGGGTTAGGGTTAGGGTGTCACATTAGTGTTAGGGTTAGGGTGTCATGTTAGGGTGTCGTGTTAGGGTTAGGTTTAGGGTTAGTGTTAGGATATCAGGTTAGGTTTAGGGTTAGGGTATCTGGTGTTGGGTTAGGGTTGGGGTTAGGCTTAGGGTGTCGGGTTAGGTTTAAGTTTAGGGTGTCGTTTTGGGTTAGGGTTAGGGTTAGGTTTAGGGTTTGGGTGTCGTGTTAGGGTTAGGGTTAGTGTGTCTGCTGTTGGGTTAGAGTTAGGGTTAGTGTGTCGGGCTAGCGTTGGGTTAGAGTGTCGGGTTAGGGTTTGAGTGTCTGGTTATGGCTTGGGTTAGGGTTAGGTTTAGGGTGTCACGTTAGGGTTAGGGTTAGGCTGTCGTGTTAGGGTTAGGGTTAGGTTTAGGGTGTCACGTTAGGGTTAGGGTTAGGGTGTCGTAATAGGTTTAGGCTTAGGCTTAGGGTTAGGATGTTGGTTTAGGTTGTCGGGTTAGGGTGTCGGGTTAGCATGTCGGGTTAGGGTTAGGGTGTCGTGTAAGGCTTAGCGTGAGGGTTAGGGTTAGGGTTAGGGTGTCGCGTTAGGGGTAGGGTTAGGTTTAGGGTGTCGTTTTAGGGTTATGTTGTCGAGTTAGGGTTAGGGTTAGGGTTAGAGTGTCAGGTTAGGGTTAGGGTTAGGTTTAGCATTAGGGTTACGGTTAGGTTTTGGGTTCGGGTGTGGTGTTAGGGTTAGGGTTAGGGTTAGGATATCGGGTTAGGGTTAGGGTTACGAATAGAGATAGGGTTAGGGTTAGTGTTAGGGTTACAGTTAGGGTTAGGGTTATGGTTCGTGTGAGGGTTATGGTGTTGGGTTAGGGCTTGGGTTAGGGTTAGGGTTTCAGGTTAGGTTGTCAGGTTAGGGTGTCGGGTTATGGTGTGGTGTAAGGCTTATGGAGAGGGTTAGGGTTACGGTTAGGGTGTCAGGTTAGGGTTAGGATTAGGGTGTCTACTGTCGTGTTAGTGTTAGGGTTAGAGTTAGGGTTAGAGTGTCAGGTTAGGGTTAGGGTTAGGGATACTTTTAGCGTTAGGGTAAGGGTTATGGTTATGGTTAGGGTTAATGTGTCTGGTGTTGGGTAAGGGTTAGGGTTAGGGTTAGTGTGTCTGGTGTCGGGTTAGGGTTAGGGTGTCGTGTTAGGGTTAGGGTTAGGGTACGTGTTAGGGTTAGGGCCTGCGTTGGGGTTAGGGTGTCGGCTTAGGTTGTCTGGTTAGGGTGTCGAGTTAGGGTGTGGTGTAAGACTTAGGGTGAGGTTTAGGGTTAGGGTTACGGTGTTGCATTAGTGGTAGGGTTAGGTTTAGGGTGTCAGTTTAGGGTTATGATGTCGAGTTAGGGTTAGGGTTAGGGTTAGAGTATCCAGTTTGGGTTACGGTTAGGGTGTTGTGTTATGGTTAGGGTTTGGTTGGGGTGTTAGGGTTAGGTTTAGGGTTAGGGTTAGGGTGTCTAGTGTAGGGTTAGGGTTAGGGTTACGGATAGGGATAGGGTTAGGGTTAGTATTAGGGTTAGGGTTCCGGTTAGGGTTAGGGCTTTGGTTAGGGTTATGGTGTCGGGTTAGTTTGTTGGGTTAGTGTGTCAGGTTAGGGTTAGGGTGTCGAGTTAGGCTTAGGGTGAGGGTGAGGGTTAGGGTTTGGGTTCGGGTTAGGATTAGGGTTAGGGTGTCTGGTGTCGTGTTAGAGTTAGGGTTAGTGTTAGGGTGTCGCGTTAGGGTTAGGGTTAGGTATAGGGATAGGGTTAAGGTTAGGGTTAGGGTTACGATGTCAGGTTAGGTTTAGGGTTAGGTTGTCTAGTGTAGGGTTAGGGTTAGGGTTAGGGTGTCTAGTGTAGGGTTAGGGTTAGGGTTACGGATAGGGTTAGGGTTAGGGTTAGGTTTAGGGTGTCGCGTTAAGGTTAGTGTTAGGGTGTCGTGTTAGGTTTAGGCTTAGGGTTAGGGTTAGGTTTAGGGTAAGGGTGTTGGGTTAGATTGTCGGGTTAGGGTGTTGGGTTAGCCTGTCGGGTTAAGGTTAGGGTGTCTTGTAAGGCTTATGGTGAGGGTTAGGGTTAGGGTTAGGTTGTCGCATTAGGGGTAGGGTTAGGTTTAGGGTCTCGGTTTAGGGTTATGTTGTCGAGTTAGGGTTAGGGTTAGTGTTAGCGATAGGGATAGGTTTAGGGTTGGGGTTAGAGTGTCAGGTTAGGGTTAGGGTTAGGGATAGGTTTAGCATTAGGGTTACGGTTAGGTTTAGGGTTAGGGTGTCATGTTAGGTTTAGGGTTAGGGTTAGGGTTAAGATATCGGGTTAGGGTTAGGGTTACGGTGTCTGGTGTCGGGTTAGGGTTAGGGTTAGTGTGCCGTGTTAGGGTTGGGGTAAGGGTTAGGGTTAGTGTTACGGATAGAGATAGGGTTAGGGTTAGTGTTAGGGTTACAGTTAGGGTTAGGGTTCGTGTTAGGGTTAGGGTGTCAGGGTAGGGTTATGATAGGGTTAGGGTTAGGGATAGGGTTATGGTAAGGGTTAGGGTTAGGGTTTGGGTATCGTTTTAGGGTTACAGGGTCTCGTGTCAGGTTGGGGTTAGGGTTAGGGTTAGGGTTAGAGGTTAGGGTTAGGGTTAGGGTTAGGGTTAGTGTTAGGGGTTAGGGTTAGGGTTTAGAGTTACGATTAGGGTTTGGGTGTTGGGTTAGGGTGTTGGGTTAAGTTGTCGTGTTAGGGTAAGGGTTAGGGTTAGGTTTATGGCATTGAGTTAGGTTGTTGGGTTAGGAATAGGGTTAGGGCTAGGGTTAAGGTTAGGTTTAGTGTTATGATGTTGGGTTAGTTTGTCGTGTTAGGGTGCTGGGTTTGGGTTAGGGTTAGGGTTTGGGTAGGTTTAGGGTGTTGGGTTAGGGTTAGGGTGTCGGGTTATGGTTAGGGTTAGGGTGTTGGGTTACGGTGTCGGGTTAGGGTTAGTGTGTCAGGTTATGATGTCAGGTTCGGGTGTCGGGTAAGGGTTAGGGTGTCTGGTTATGGTGTCGGGTAAGTGTGTCAGGTTAGGTTTAGGTTTAGGTTTATGGTTAGGGTTAGGGTTCGGGTGTCGTGTTAGGGATAGCGTTCGGGTGTCGGTTTAGGGTTAGAGTTAGGGTTAGGGTTAGGGTCGGGTTAGGGGTTAGGGGTAGGTTTACGGTGTTAGGGTTAGGGTTTGGGTTAGGGTTGGATTAAGGGTAGGGTTAGTGGTTAAGGGTAGGGTTAGGGGTAGGTTTAGGGTTAGGGTTAGGGTTGGGGTTTAGTTGTCGGGTTTGAGTTAGGGTTAGGGTGTCTGGTGTCGGGTTGCTGTTAAGGTTAGGGTTAGGTTATCGGGTTAGGTTTAGGCTTGGGTTGTAGTCTTAGGGTTAGGGTTAGTGTTGGTTTACGGGTTAGGCTTAGGCTTAGTGTTAGCGTTAGGTTTAGGGTTAGGTTTACGGCTAGGTTGTTGGTTTAGGGTTACGGTGTCGGGTTAAGGTAAGCGTGTCGGTTTAGGTTTAGGGTGTCGGGTTAGGGTGATGGGTTATGGTGTCAGGTTCGGGTTAGTGTTCGGTTGAGGGTGTCAGGTTAAGGTTAGGGAAGATTTAGGGTTATGGTGTCATGTTAGGGTTACCATAATGGTTAGGGTGTTGGGTTTGGGTGTTGGGTTATGGTTAGTGTATCATGTTAGGGTTAGTGTGTCGGGATAGGTTCAGGGTGTCGGGTTAGGTTGTCGGGTTACGTTTAGGCTCAGGGTTAGGGTTAAGGTTAGAGTTAGGTTTAGGTGTTAGGGGTACGGTTAGGGTTAGGATGTCGGGTTAGGGTTAGGGTGTCGGGTTAGGGTGTCGTGTTAAGGTTAGGGTGTCGGGTGAAGGTTAGGGTGTCAGGTTCGGGTTACGGTGTCAGGTGACGGTGTCGGGTTAGCGTGTCATTTTAGGGTGTAGGTTTATGGTTAGAGTGTCGGGTTAGGGTTAGGGTTACGGTGTTGTGTTAGGGTTAGGGTGTCGGGTTTGGGCTTCGGGTTAGGGTGTCGTGTTAGGGATAGGGTGTCACGTTAGGTTGTCGTTTTAGGGTTACGGTGTCAGGATAGGGTGTCAGGTTAGGGTGTCGGTTAGGGATTACGGTTTAGGGTGTCGGGTTAGGGTTAGTGTAGGGTTAGAATTAGGGTTAGAGTGTGGTGTTAGGGTTAGCGTTAGGGTTAGGTTGTCTGGTTAGTTTTAGGGTTAGGGTGTCGAGTTAGAGTTAGGGTGTCGGGTTATGGTTAGGTTTTGGGTGTCGGGTTAGGTTTAGGGTTAATGTTAGTGTTAGGGGTTAGTGATTAGGGTTAGGGTTAGTGTTAGCGTTATGGTTTGGTTTAGGTTTAGGGTTAGGGTTATGGATAGGGTTATGGTTTGGGTTAGGTGAAGGGTAGGCTTAGGAGTAGGGTAAGTGTTAGGGTTTGGGTTAGGTTTAGGGTACGGTTAGGGTGTCGGGGTAGAGTTTGGGTGTAGGATTAGGGTGTTGCGTTAGGGTTAAGTTAACATGTCTTGTTAGGGTTAGCGTTAGGGTTAGGGTGTCGGGTAAGATTTAGCGTTAGGGGTCGGGGTAGGGCTTGGGTGTTGGGTTAGTGTTAGGGTTAGGGTGTCTGGTGTCCGGTTACGGTTAGGATTAGGATTAGGGTTAGGATTAGGGTTTAGGGTTTAAGGTTAGGGTTAGGGTGTCTTGTGTCCGGTTACGGTTAGGGTTAGGATTATGGTTAGGGTTAGGGTTAGCGTTAGGGTTATGGTTAAGGTTACGTTTAGGTTTCGGGTTAGGGTTAGGGTTATGTTTAGGGTTAGGGTGTCATAATAGGGTTAGCGTTAGTGTTAGGTTGTCTGGTTAGTGTTAGGGTTAGGGTGTCGGGATAGGGTTAGGTTTAGGGTGTTGGGTTAGGGTGTTGGGTTAGGGTTAGGGTTAGGGTTAAGGTTTCGGGTTATGATGTCGGGTTAGGGTTAGGTCTAGGTCTAGGGTTAGGATTAGGGTGTCGGCTAAGTTTTAGGGTTAGGTTTAGGGTGTCGTTTTAGGGTTAGAGTTAGTGTTAGGAATAGGGATCGGGTTAGGGTTTATGGTTTAGGGTTAGGGTTAGGGTTAGCGTTAGGGTTAGGGTTACCTTTAGGGTTACGGTTAGGGTTAGGATTAGGGTTAGAGTTAGGGTGTCAGATTAGGGTTAGACTTGGGTTAGGATTCGGGTTAGTGGTTAGGGGTAGGTTTAGGTTTAGGGTTAGGGTGTTGGTTTAGGGTTAGGGTGTCGTATTACAGTTAGGGTTAGGGTTAGGGTGTCGGTTTAGGGTTAGGGTGTCGGGTTAGGGTATTGGGTTAAGTTGTCGTGTTAGTGTGTCGGGTTAGGGTTAGAGTTAGGTTTGAGGCATTGGGTTAGGTTGTTGGGTTAGGAATAGGGTTAGGGTTAGGTTTAGTGTTATGATGTTGGG
The DNA here is from genome assembly GCF_054371585.1 of Giraffa tippelskirchi. NCBI lineage: Eukaryota > Metazoa > Chordata > Mammalia > Artiodactyla > Giraffidae > Giraffa > Giraffa tippelskirchi. The sequence goes on from NC_137289.1 coordinate 71,111,589, forward strand.
TTAGTTTGTCGTGTTAGGGTGCTGGGTTTGGGTTAGGGTTAGGGTTAGGGTAGGTTTAGGGTGTTGGGTTAGCGTTAGGGTGTCAGGTTAGGGTTAGGGTTATGTGTTGGCTTAGGGTGTCGTTTAGGGTGTCAGGTTTGGGTGTCGGGTTAAGATTAGGGTTAGGGTGTTGGGTTACGGTGTCAGGTTAGGGTTAGTGTGTCTGGTTATGATGTCAGGTTCGGGTGTCGGGTAAGGGGTAGTGTGTCTGGATAGGGTGTCGGGTTTGTGTCAGGTTAGGTTTAGGTTTAGGCTTACGGATAGGGCTAGGGTTATGGTGTCATGTTAGGGATAGGGTTCGGGTGTCGGTTTAGGGTTAGAGTTAGGGTTAGGGTTAGGGTTGGGTTAGGGTTAGGGTAGGGTTAGGGGTTAGGGGTAGGGTTAGGGTTAGGTTTAGGTTTAGGGTGTCAGGTTAAGTTTAGGATTCGTGTTAGTGTTATGGTTAGGGTTAGGGTTAGGCTTAGGATGTGGGGATAGGGTTAGGGTTAGTTTTATGGTAAGGTTGTCTGGTTAGGGTTCTGGGTAGGGTGTCTGTTTAGGGTTTCGGGTTAGGGTGTCGGGTCAGGGTTAGTGTTAGGGTTAGGTTGTTGGGTTAGATTGTCGTGTTAGGGTGCCAGGATAGGGTTAGATTTACGGTTAGGCTTAGGGTTAGTGTGTCGGGTTAGGGTGTCCGTTTAGGGTTAGGGTGTCAGGTTAGCATGTCGGGTTAGGGTGTTGGGTAAGGGTCTCGAGTTAGGGTTTAGGGTTAAGTTTAGGGTAAGTTTAGGGTTAGGGTTACGGTTGGGTTAGGGTTAGTGTTAATGTTAGGGTTAGGGTTTAGATGTAGGGTTAGCTTTAGGGCTAGTGTTAGGGTTAGGGTGTCGGGTGTCGGGTTTGGGTGTCGGGTTAGGGTTAGGTTTTGGGTTAGCTTTAGGGTTGGGGTTAGGATTAGGGTGTCGGGTTAGGGTTAGCGTGTCGGGTTCGGGTGTCGGGTTAGGCTGTCAGGCTAGGGTGTCGGGTTAGGGTTTACAGTTAGTGTTAAAGTGGCTGGTTAGGGTGTCGGTTAGGGTGTCTGGTTAGCGTGTCGGGTTAGGGATTACGGGTTAGGGTGTCGCGTTAGGGTTGAGTTATGGTGTCGGGTTATGGTTAGGGTAAGGTTAGGGTTAGGGTTAGGGTGTCGTGTTAGGGTTAGCGTTAGGGTTAGGGTGTCGGGTTAAGGTTAGGGTTAGGGTTAGGGTTAGGGTTTGGGTGTCGGGTTAGGGTTAGGGTTAGTGTTAGGGGTTAGTGATTAGGGTTAGGGTTAGGATTAGCGTTATGGTTTGAGTTAGAGTTAGGGTTAGGGTTAGGGTTGGTTTAGTGTAGGGTTAGGGGTTAGTGGTAGGGTTAGGGGTAGGGTTAGGGTAGGGTTGCGGAGTCGGGTTAGGGTTAGGGTTAGGTTTTCAGGCTAGGGTTAGTGTTAGGGGTTGGGGTTAGGGTTTAGAGTTACGATTAGGGTTAGGGTGTTGGGTTAGGGTGTCGGGTTAGGGTGTCAGGTTAGGCTGTCGGGTTAGGGTGTCGGGTCAGGGTTAGAGTTAGGGTTAGGTTTAGGGTTAAGTTTAGAGTTAGGTTGTTTTGTTAGGGTTAGGGTTTCAGGTTAGGCTTAGAGTTTCGGGTTAGGGTGTCGGGTTAGAGTTTGGGTGTAGGGTTAGTGTGTCGCATTAGGGTTAAGGTTAGGGTGTTGTGTTAGTGTTAGCGCTAGGGTTAGGGTGTAGAGTTAGGGTTAGGTTTAGGGTTAGGTTGTCGGGTTAGGGTTAGGGTTAGGGTGTCTGGTGTTCAGTTACAGTTAGGGTTAGGGTTAGGGTTACGTTTTACGGGTTAGGGTTAGGGTTAGGGTTAGCATTAGGGTTATGGTTACGGTTACGTTTAGGGTTACTGTTCGGGTTAGGGTTAGGGTTAGGATTAGGGTGTCAGATTAGGGTTAGGTTTGTGTTAGGATTCGGGTTAGTGGCTAGGGGTAGGTTTAGGGTTAGGGTTAGGGTGTCGTGTTAGGGTTAGGATTAGGGTGTCGGTTTAGGGTTAGGGTGTCGGGTTAGGGTGTTGGCTTAAGTTGTCTTGTTAGTGTGTTGGGTTAGGGTTAGGGTGAGATTTATGGCATTGTGTTAGTGTGTTGGTTTAGGAATAGGGTTAGGGTAAGGGGTAGGGCTAGGTTTAAGGTTAGGTTTAGTGTTATGATGTCGGGTTAGAGTTAGGGTTAGGGTTAAGGTTTCGGGTTATGATGTCGGGTTAGGGTTAGGTCTAGGTCTAGGGTTAGGGTTAGGGTGTCGGGTAAGTTTTAGTGTTAGGGTTAGGGTGTCGTTTTAGGGTTAGAGTTAGGGTTAGGATTAGGGTTAGGGTTAAGGTTTACGGTTTAGGGTTAGGGTTATGGTTAGAGTTAGGGTTAGGGTTACGTTTAGGGTTACGGTTAGGGTTAGGATTAGGGTTAGAGTTAGGGTGTCAGATTAGGGTTAGGGTTGGGTTAGGATTCAGGTTAGTGGTTAGGGGTAAGTTTAGGTTTAGGGTTAGGGTGTTGGTTTAGGGTTAGGGTGTCGGGTTAGGGTGTTGGGTTAAGTTGTCGTGTTAGTGTGTCGGGTAAGGGTTAGGGTTAGGTTTATGGCATTGGGTTAGGTTGTTGGGTTAGGAATAGGGTTAGGGCTAGGGTTAAGGTTAGGTTTAGTGTTATGATGTTGGGTTAGTTTGTTGTGTTAGGGTGCTGGGTTTGGGTTAGGGTTAGGGTTTGGGTAGGTTTAGGGTGTTGGGTTAGGGTTAGGGTGTCGGGTTATGGTTAGGGTTAGGGTGTTGAGTTACGGTGTAGGGTTAGGTTTAGTGTGTCAGGTTATGATGTGAGGTTCGGGTGTCGGATAAGGGTTAGGGTGTCTTGTTATGGTGTCGGGTAAGTGTGTCAGGTTAGGTTTAGGTTTAGGCTTATGGTTAGGGTTAGGGTTAGGGTGTCGTGTTAGGGATAGCGTTCGGGTGTCGATTTAGGGTTAGAGTTAGGGTTAGGGTTAGGGTCGGGTTAGGGGTTAGGGGTAGGTTTAGGGTTAGGTTTAGGGTGTTATGGTTAGGGTTAGGGTTAGGGTTGGATTAGAGGTAGGGTTAGTGGTTAAGGGTAGGGTTAGGGGTAGGTTTAGGGTTAGGGTTAGGGTTGGGGTTTAGTTGTTGGGTTTGAGTTAGGGTTAGGGTGTCTGGTGTCGGGTTAGTGTTAAGGTTAGGGTTAGGTTATCGGGTTAGGTTTAGGCTTGGGTTGTAGTCTTAGGGTTAGGGTTAGTGTTGGTTTACGGGTTAGGCTTAGGCTTAGTGTTAGGGTTAGGTTTAGGGTTAGGTTTACGGCTAGGTTGTTGGTTTAGGGTTACGGTGTCGGGTTAAGGTAAGCGTGTCGGTTTAGGTTTAGGGTGTCGGGTTAGGGTGATGGGTTATGGTGTCAGGTTCGGGTTAGTGTTCGGTTGAGGGTGTCAGGTTAAGGTTAGGGAAGATTTAGGGTTACGGTGTCATGTTAGGGTTACCATAATGGTTAGGGTGTCGGGTTTGGGTGTTGGGTTATGGTTAGTGTATCATGTTAGGGTTAGTGTGTCGGGATAGGTTCAGGGTGTCGGGTTAGGTTGTCGGGTTACGTTTAGGCTCAGGGTTAGGGTTAAGGTTAGGGTTAGGTTTAGGTGTTAGGGGTACGGTTAGGGTTAGGCTGTCGGGTTAGGGTTAGGGTGTCGGTTTAGGGTGTCGTGTTAAGGTTAGGGTGTCGGGTGAGTGTTAGGGTGTCAGGTTCGGGTTACGGTGTCAGGTGACGGTGTCGGGTTAGCGTGTCATTTTAGGGTGTAGGTTTAGGGTTAGACTGTCGGGTTAGGGTTAGGGTTACGGTGTTGTGTTAGGGTTAGGGTGTCGGGTTTGGGCTACGGGTTAGGGTGTCGTGCTAGGGATAGGGTGTCACGTTAGGTTGTCGTTTTAGGGTTACGGTGTCAGGATAGGGTGTCGGGTTAGGGTGTCGGTTAGGGATTACGGTTTAGGGTGTCAGGTTAGGGTTAGTGTAGGGTTAGAATTAGGGTTAGAGTGTTGTGTTAGGGTTAGCGTTAGGGTTAGGTTGTCTGGTTAGTTTTAGGGTTAGGGTGTCGAGTTAGAGTTAGGGTGTCGGGTTATGGTTAGGTTTTGGGTGTCAGGTTAGGTTTAGGGTTAATGTTAGTGTTAGGGTTTAGTGATTAGGGTTAGGGTTAGGGTTAACTTTATGGTTTGGTTTAGGTTTAGGGTTAGGGTTATGGATAGGGTTAGGGTTTGGGTTAGGTGAAGGGTAGGCTTAGGAGTAGGGTAAGTGTTAGGGTTTGGGTTAGGTTTAGGGTACGGTTAGGGTGTCGGGGTAGAGTTTGGGTGTAGGATTAGGGTGTTGCGTTAGGGTTAAGTTAACGTGTCTTCTTAGGGTTAGCGTTAGGGTTAGGGTGTCGGGTAAGATTTAGTGTTAGGGGTCGGGGTAGGGCTTGGGTGTTGGGTTAGTGTTAGGGTTAGGGTGTCTGGTGTCCGGTTACGGTTAGGGTTAGGATTAGGGTTCGGATTAGGGTATAGGGTTTAGGGTTAGGGTTAGGGTGTTGGTTTAGGGTTAGGGTGTCGGGTTAGGGTGTTGGGTTAAGTTGTCGTGTTAGTGTGTCGGGTAAGGGTTAGGGTTAGGTTTATGTCATTGGGTTAGGTTGTTGGGTTAGGAATAGGGTTAGGGCTAGGGTTAAGGTTAGGTTTAGTGTTATGATGTTGGGTTAGTTTGTCGTGTTAGGGTGCTGGGTTTGGGTTAGGGTTAGGGTTTGGGTAGGTTTAGGGTGTTGGGTTAGGGTTAGGGTGTCGGGTTATGGTTAGGGTTAGGGTGTTGGGTTACGGTGTCGGGTTAGGGTTAGTGTGTCAGGTTATGATGTCAGGTTCGGGTGTCGGGTAAGGGTTAGGGTGTCTGGTTATGGTGTCGGGTAAGTGTGTCAGGTTAGGTTTAGGTTTAGGCTTATGGTTAGGGTTAGGGTTAGGGTGTCGTGTTAGGGATAGCGTTCGGGTGTCGGTTTAGGGTTAGAGTTAGGGTTAGGGTTAGGGTCGGGTTAGGGGTTAGGGGTAGGTTTAGGGTGTTAGGGTTAGGGTTTGGGTTAGGGTTGGGTTAGGGGTAGGGTTAGTGGTTAAGGGTAGGGTTAGGGTTAGGTTTAGGGTTAGGGTTAGGGTTGGGGTTTAGTTGTCGGGTTTGAGTTAGGGTTAGGGTGTCTGGTGTCGGGTTGGTGTTAAGGTTAGGGTTAGGTTATCGGGTTAGGTTTAGGCTTGGATTGTAGTCTTAGGGTTAGGGTTAGTGTTGGTTTACGGGTTAGGCTTAGGCTTAGTGTTAGGGTTAGGTTTAGGGTTAGGTTTACGGCTAGGTTGTTGGTTTAGGGTTACGGTGTCGGGTTAAGGGAAGCGTGTCGGTTTAGGTTTAGGGTGTCGGGTTAGGGTGATGGGTTATGGTGTCAGGTTCGGGTTAGTGTTCGGTTGAGGGTGTCAGGTTAAGGTTAGGGAAGATTTAGGGTTACGGTGTCATGTTAGGGTTACCATAATGGTTAGGGTGTCGGGTTTGGGTGTTGGGTGATGGTTAGTGTATCATGTTAGGGTTAGTGTGTCGGGATAGGTTGAGGGTGTCGGGTTAGGTTGTCGGGTTACGTTTAGGCTCAGGGTTAGGGTTAAGGTTAGGGTTAGGTTTAGGTGTTAGGGGTACGGTTAGGGTTAGGATGTCGGGTTAGGGTTAGGGTGTCGGGTTAGGGTGTCGGTTTAGGGTGTCGTGTTAAGGTTAGTGTGTCGGGTGAGGGTTAGGGTGTCTGGTTCGGGTTACGGTGTCAGGTGACCGTGTCGAGTTAGCGTGTCATTTTAGGGTGTAGGTTTAGGGTTAGAGTGTCGGGTTAGGGTTAGGGTTACGGTGTTGTGTTAGGTTTAGGGTGTCGGGTTTTGGCTTCGGGTTAGGGTGTCGTGTTAGGGTTAGGGTGTCGCGTTAGGTTGTCGTTTTAGGGTTACGGTGTCAGGATAGGGTGTCGGGTTAGGGTGTCGGTTAGGGATTACGGTTTAGTGTGTCGGGTTAGGGTTAGTGTAGGGTTAGAATTAGGGTTAGATTGTTGTGTTAGGGTTAGGTTGTCTGGTTAGTTTTAGGGTAGGGTGTCGAGTTAGAGTTAGGGTGTCGGGTTATGGTTAGGTTTTGGGTGTCGGGTTAGGGTTAGGGTTAATGTTAGTGTTAGGGGTTAGTGATTAGGGTTAGGGTTAGGTTTAGTGTTATGGTTTGGGTTAGGTTTAGGGTTAGGGCTATGAATAGGGTTAGGGTTTGGGTTAGGTGAAGGGTGGGTTTAGGGGTAGCGTAAGTGTTAGCGTTTGGGTTAGGTTTAGGTTACGGTTAGGGTGTCGGGGTAGCGTTTGGGTGTAGGATTAGGGTGTTGCGTTAGGGTTAAGTTTAGTGTGTCTTGTTAGGGTTAGCGTTAGGGTTAGTGTTAGGTTTAGGGTTAGGGTGTCTGGTAAGATTTAGGGTTAAGGTTAGGGGTAGGGTTTCGATGTTGGGTTAGTGTTAGGGTTAGGTTGTCTGGTGTCCGGTTATGGTTAGGGTTAGGATTATGTTTAGGGTTAGGGTTTAGGGTTTAGGGTTAGGGTTACGTTTAGGGTTAGGGTTAGGGTGTCTTGTGTCCGGTTACGGTTAGGGTTAGGATTATGGTTAGGGTTAGGGTTAGGGTTTGGGTTAGCGTTAGGGTTAGGGTTAAGGTTACGTTTAGGTTTTGGGTTAGGGTTAGGGTTAGGTTTAGGGTTAGGGTGTCGTGTTAGGGTTAGCGTTAGTGTTAGGTTGTCTGGTTAGTGTTAGGGTTAGGGTGTTGGGATAGGGTTAGGGTTAGGGTAAGGTTCGGGTTATGATGTCGTGTTAGGGTTAGGTCTAGGTCTAGGGTTAGGGTTAGGGTGTCGGGTTAGGGTGTTGGGTTAAGTTGTCGTGTTAGCGTGTTGGGTTAGGGTTAGGGTTAGGTTTATGGCATTGGGTTAGGTTGTTGGGTTAGGAATAGGGTTAGGGCTAGGGTTAAGGTTAGGTTTAGTGTTATGATGTTGGGTTAGTTTGTCATGTTAGGGTGCTGGGTTTGGGTTAGGGTTAGGGTTTGGGTAGGTTTAGGGTGTTGGGTTAGGGTTAGGGTGTCGGGTTAGGGTTAGGGTTATGTGTTGGCTTAGGGTCTCATTTAGGGTGTCGGGTTTGGGTGTCGGGTTAGGATTAGGGTTAGGGTGTTGGGTTACGGTGTCGGGTTCGGGTTAGTGTGTCTGGTTATGACGTCAGGTTCGGGTGTCGGGTAAGGGTTAGGGTGTCTGGTTAGGGTGTCGGGGGAGTGTGTCAGGTTAGATTTAGGTTTAGGCTTATGGTTAGGGTTTGGGTTAGGGTGTCGTGTTAGGGATAGGGTTCGGGTGTCGGTTTAGGGTTAGAGTTAGGGTTAGGGTTAGGGTTAGGGTTGGTTTAGGGTTAGGGTAGGGTTAGGGGTTAGAGGTAGGGTTAGGGTTAGGTTTAGGGTGTCGGGATAAGTTTAGGGTTCGTGTTAGTGTTAGGGTTAGCGTTAGGGTTAGGGTTAGGATGTGGGGATAGGGTTAGGGTTAGGTTTATGGTAAGGTTGTCTGGTTAGGGTTCTGGGTAGGGTGTCTGTTTAGGGTTTCGGGTTAGGGTGTCGGGTCAGGGTTAGTGTTAGTGTTAGGTTGTTGGGTTAGATTGTCATGTTAGGGTGCCAGGTTAGGGTTAGATGTACGGTTAGGCTTAGGGTTAGGGTGTTGGGTTAGGCTGACCGTTTAGGGTTAGGGTGTGTCAGGTTAGCATGTCAGGTTAGGGTGTTGGGTTAGGGTCTCGAGTTAGGGTTTAGGGTTAGGGTTAGGGTAAGGTTAGGGTTAGGGTTACTGTTGGGTTAGGGTTAGGGTTAATGTTAGGGTTAGGGGTTAGGGGTAGGGTTAGCTTTAGGGTTAGTGTTAGGGTTAGGGTGTCGGGTTATGGTGTCGGGATAGGGTTAGGGTGTATGCTTAGGTTTAGGGTGTCGGGTTAGGTTGTCGGTTTAGGGTGTCGGGTTAGTGCCTCAGGTTAGGGTTAGGGTTAGGGTTAGCTTAGGTTTAGGGTGTCAGATTAGGGTTAGGTTGTCAGGTTACAGTTAGTGTTAGGGTGTCGGTTTACGGTTAGGGTTAGGGTGTTGGGTTAGGGTGTCGGGTTGGGGTTAGGGTTAGGGTTAGGGTTAGGTTTAGGCTTGGTTTAGTGTAGGGTTAGGGGTTAGTGGTAGGGTTAGGGGTAGGGTTAGGGTAGGGTTGCGGTGTCGGGTAAGGGTTAGTGTTAGGTTGTCATGCTAGGGTTAGTGTTAGGGTGTCGTTTTAGGGTTAGGGTTTTGGTGTCTGATGTCCGGTTAGGCTTGGAGTTAGGATTAGGGGTATGGTTAGGGTTAGTGTTAGGGGTTAGGGTTATTGTTAGGCTTAGGGTTAGGATTTAGGGTTAGAGTTAGTGGTTAGGTGTTAGGGTTAGATTTAGGGTAAGGGTTAGGGTTTTGGTTTAGGGTTAGGGTTAGGTTTAGGGTTAGGGTTAAGGTTAGGGTTAGTGTTAGGGGTTAGGGTTAGGGTTTCGAGTTACGATTAGGGTTAGGGTGTCGGGTTAGGGTGTCAGGTTAGGCTGTTGGTTAAGGGTGTCAGGTCAGGGTTAGAGTTTGGGTTAGGTTTAGGGTTAAGTTTAGAGTTAGGTTGTTTTGTTAGGGTTAGGGTTTCGGGTTAGGCTTAGAGTTTCGGGTTAGGGTGTCGGGTTAGAGTTTGGGTGTAGGGTTAGCGTGTCGCATTAGGGTTGATGTTAGGGTGTCGTGTTAGTGTTAGCGCTAGGGTTAGGGATAGGTTGTCGGGTTAGGTTGTCGGGTTAGGGTTAGGGTTAGGGTGTCTGGTGTTCGGTTACCGTTAGGGTTAGGGTTAGGTTTAGGATTAGGGTTAGGGTTAGGGTTTACGGTTTAGGTTTAGGGTTAGGGTTAGCATTAGGGTTATGGTTACGGTTACGTTTAGGGTTAATGTTAGGGTAAGGTTAGGGTTAGGGTTACTGTTGGGTTAGGGTTAGGGTTAATGTTAGGGTTAGGTGTTAGAGGTAGGGTTAGGGTTAGGGTTAGGGTTATGGTTTGGGTTAGAGTTGGGGTTAGGGTGAGGGTTGGTTTAGTGTAGGGTTAGGGGTTAGTGGTAGGGTTAGTGGTAGGGTTAGGTTAGGGTTGCGGTGTCGGGTTAGGGTTAGGGTTAGGTTGTCAGGCTAGGGTTAGTGTTAGGGAGTCGTGTTAGGGTTAGGGTTATGGTGTCTGGTGTCCGGTTAGGCTTGGAGTTAGGGTTAGGGTTAGGGTTAGGGTTTACGGTTTAGTTTTAGGGTTAGGGTTAGCATTAGGGTTAAGGTTACGGTTACGTTTAGGGTTACTGTTAGGTTAGGGTTAGGGTTAGGGTTAGGATTAGGGTGTCAGATTAGGGTTAGGGTTGTGTTAGGATTCGGGTTAGTGGTTAGGGGTAGGTTTAGGGTTAGGGTTAGGTTGTCATGTTAGGGTTAGTGTTAGGGTGTCGGTTTAGGGTTAGGGTGTCAGGTTAGGGTGTTGGCTTAAGTTGTCGTGTTAGTGTGTTGGGTTAGGGTTAGGGTTAGGTTTATGGCGTTGTGTTAGTGTGTTGGGTTAGGAATAGGGTTAGGGTAAGGGTTAGGGCTAGGTTTAAGGTTAGGTTTAGTGTTATGATGTCGGGTTTGTTTGCCGTGTTAGGGTGCTGGGTTAGGGTAATTCTTAGGGTTAGGGTTTGGGTAGGTTTAGGGTGTCCGATTAGGGTTAGGGTGTCGGGTTAGGGTTAGGGTTAGGGTTGGGTTAGGGGTAGGGTAAGCGGTTAAGGGTAGGGGTAGGGGAAGGTTTAGGGTTAGGGTTAGGGTTGGGGTTGAGTTGTCGGGTTTGAGTGTTGGGTTTGAGTTAGGGTTAGGGTGTCTGGTGTCGGGTTAGTGTTAAGGTTAGGGTTATGTTATCGGGTTAGGTTTAAGCTTGGGGTGTAGTCTTAGGGTTTGGGTTAGGGTTAGGGTTAGGGTTGGGGTTAGTGTTGGGTTACGGGTTAGGCTTAGGCTTAGTGTTAGGGTTAGGTTTAGGGTTAGATTTACGGTTAGGTTGTTGGTTTAGGGTTACGGTGTCGGGTTAGGGTAAGGGTGTCGGTTTAGGTTTAGGGTGTTGGGTTAGGGTGATGGGTTAGGGTGTCAGGTTCGGGTTAGTGTTCGGGTTAGAGTGTCAGGTTCGGGTTAGGGAAGATTTAGGGTTACGGTGTCATGTTAGGGTTAGCATAATGGTTAGGGTGTCGGGTTTGGTTGTTGGGTTGTGGTTAGTGTATCATGTTAGGGTTAGTGTGTCGGGATAGGTTTAGGGTGTCGGGTTAGGTTGTCGGGTTACGTTTAGGCTCAGGGTTAGGGTTAAGGTTAGGGTTAGGTTTAGGTGTTAGGGGTACGGTTAGGGTTAGGCTGTCGGGTTAGGGTTAGGGTGTTGGGTTAGGGTGCCGGGTTAGGGTGTCGTGTTAACGTTAGGGTGTCTGGTGAGGGTTAGGGTGTCAGGTGACGGTGTCGGGTTAGCGTGTCAGTTTAGGGTGTAGGTTTAGGGTTAGAGTGTCGGGTTAGGGTTAGGGTTACGGTGTTGTGTTAGGGTTAGGGTGTCCGTTTTGGGCTTCGGTTTAGGGTTTCGCGTTAGGGGTAGGGTGTCACGTTAGGTTGTCTTTTTAGGGTTACGGTGTCAGGATAGGGTGTCGGGTTATGGTGTCATGTTAAGGTTAGGGTGTCAGGTGAGGGTTAGGGTTACGGTGTCAGGTGATGGTGTCGGGTTAACGTGTCATTTTAGGGTCTAGGTTTAGGGATAGAGTGTCGGGTTAGCGTTAGGGTTACGGTGTTGTGTTAGGGTTAGGGTGTCGGGTTTGGGCTTCGGGTTAGGGTGTTGCGTTAGGGTTAGGGTGTCGTGTTAGGTTGTCGTTTTAGGGTTATGGTGTTAGGATAGGGTGTCGGGTTATGGTGTTGGTTAGGGATTACGGTTTAGGGTGTCGGGTTAGGGTTAGTGTAGGTTAGAATTAAGGTTAGAGTGTTGTGTTAGGGTTAGCGTTAGGGTTAGGTTGTCTGGTTAGTTTTATGGTTAGGGTGTCGAGTTAGAGTTAGGGTGTCGGGTTATGGTTAGGGTTTGGGTTTTGGGTTAGGGTTAGGGTTAGAGTTAATGTTAGTGTTAGGACTTAGTGGTTAGGGTTAGGGTTAGGGTTAGAGTTATGGTTTGGGTTAGGTTTAGGGTTAGGGTTATGGGTAGGGTTAGGGTTTGGTTTAGGTTTAAGGTACAGTTAGGGTGTCGGGGTAGAGTTTGTGTGTAGGGTTAGGGTGTTGCGTTAGGGTTAAGTTTAGCGTGTCTTGTTAGGGTTAACATTAGGGTTAAGGTTAGGGTTAGGGTTAGAGTTAGGGTGACAGATAAGGGTTAGGGTTTGGTTAGGATTCGGGTTAGTGGTTAGGGGTAGGTTTAGGGTTAGGGTTAGGTTGTTGGTTTAGGGTTAGGGTGTCTGGTTAGGGTGTCATATTACGGTTAGGGTTAGGGTGTCGGTTTAGGTTTAGGGTGTCGGGTTAGGGTGTTGGGTTAAGTTGTCGTGTTAGTGTGTCGGGTTAGGGTTAGGGTTAGGTTTATGGCATTGGGTTAGGTTGTTGGGTTAGGAATAGGGTTAGGGCTAGGGTTAACGTTAGGTTTAGTGTTATGATGTTGGGTTAGTTTGTCGTGTTAGGGTGCTGGGTTTGGGTTAGGGTTTGGGTTTGGGTAGGTTTCGGGTGTTGGGTTAGGGTTAGGGTGTCGGGTTAGGGTTATGTGTTGGCTTAGGGTGTCTTTTAGGGTGTTGAGTTTGGGTGTCAGGTTAGGATTAGGGTTAGGGTGTTGGGTTAGGGTTAATGTGTCTGGTTATGATGTCAGGTTCAGGTGTCGGGTAAGGCTTAGGGTGTCTGGTTAGGCTGCCGGGCTAGGGTGTCGGGTTAGGGTTTACAGTTAGTGTTAGAGTGGCTGGTTAAGGTGTCGGTTAGGGTGTCTGGTTAGGGTGTCGGGTTAGGGATTACGGGTTAGGGTGTCGCGTTAGGGTTGAGTTATGGTGTCGGGTTATTTTTAGGGTAAGGTTAGGGTTAGGGTTAGGGTGTCGTGTTAGGGTTAGCGTTAGGGTTAGGGTGTCGGGTTAAGGTTAGGGTTAGGGTTAGGGTTAGGGTTTGGGTGTCGGGTTAGGGTTAGGGTTAGTGTTAGGGGTTAGTGATTAGGGTTAGGGTTAGGATTAGCGTTATGGTTTGAGTTAGAGTTAGGGTTAGGGTTAGGGTTGGTTTAGTGTAGGGTTAGGGGTTAGTGGTAGGGTTAGGGGTAGGGTTGGGTAGGGTTGCGGAGTCGGGTTAGGGTTAGGGTTAGGTTTTCAGGCTAGGGTTAGTGTTAGGGGTTGGGGTTAGGGTTTAGAGTTACGATTAGGGTTAGGGTGTTGGGTTAGGGTGTCGGGTTAGGGTGTCAGGTTAGGCTGTCGGGTTAGGGTGTCGGGTCAGGGTTAGAGTTAGGGTTAGGTTTAGGGTTAAGTTTAGAGTTAGGTTGTTTTGTTAGGGTTAGGGTTTCGGGTTAGGCTTAGAGTTTCGTGTTAGGGTGTCGGGTTAGAGTTTGGGTGTAGGGTTAGTGTGTCACATTAGGGTTAAGGTTAGGGTGTCGTGTTAGTGTTAGCGCTAGGGTTAGGGTTAGGTTTAGGGTTAGGTTGTCGGGTTAGGGTTAGGGTGTCTGGTGTTCGGTTACCGTTAGAGTTAGGGTTAGGGTTACGTTTTACAGGTTAGGGTTAGGGTTAGCATTAGGGTTATGGTTACGGTTACGTTTAGGGTTACTGTTCGGGTTAGGGTTAGGGTTAGGATTAGGGTGTCAGATTAGGGTTAGGTTTGTGTTAGGATTCGGGTTAGTGGTTAGGGGTAGGGTTAGGGTTAGGGTGTCGTGTTAGGGTTAGGGTAGGGTGTCGGTTTAGGGTTAGGGTGTCGCGTTAGGGTGTTGGCTTAAGTTGTCGTGTTAGTGTGTTGGGTTAGGGTTAGGGTGAGATTTATGGCATTGTGTTAGTGTGTTGGTTTAGGAATAGGGTTAGGGTAAGTGTTAGGGCTAGGTTTAAGGTTAGGTTTAGTGTTATGATGTCGGGTTAGGGTTAGGGTTAGGGTTAAGGTTTCGGGTTATGATGTCGGGTTAGGGTTAGGTCTAGGTCTAGGGTTAGGGTTAGGGTGTCGGGTAAGTTTTAGGGTTAGGGTTAGGGTGTCGTTTTAGGGTTAGAGTTAGGGTTAGGATTAGGGTTAGGGTTAAGGTTTATGGTTTAGGGTTAGGGTTAGGGTTAGAGGTAGGGTTAGGGTTACGTTTAGGGTTACGGTTAGGGTTAGGCTTAGGGTTAGAGTTAGGGTGTCAGATTAGGGTTAGGGTTGGGTTAGGATTCGGGTTAGTGGTTAGGGGTAGGTTTAGGTTTAGGGTTAGGGTGTTGGTTTAGGGTTAGGGTGTCGGGTTAGGGTGTTGGGATAAGTTGTCGTGTTAGTGTGTCGGGTAAGGGTTAGGGTTAGGTTTATGGCATTGGGTTAGGTTGTTGGGTTAGGAATAGGGTTAGGGCTAGGGTTAAGGTTAGGTTTAGTGTTATGATGTTGGGTTAGTTTGTCGTGTTAGGGTGCTGGGTTTGGGTTAGGGTTAGGGTTTGGGTAGGTTTAGGGTGTTGGGTTAGGGTTAGGGTGTCGGGTTATGGTTAGGGTTAGGGTGTTGGGTTACGGTGTCGGGTTAGGGTTAGTGTGTCAGGTTATGATGTCAGGTTCGGGTGTCGGGTAAGTGTTAGGGTGTGTGGTTATGGTGTCGGGTAAGTGTGTCAGGTTAGGTTTAGGTTTAGGCTTATGGTTAGGGTTAGGGTTAGGGTGTCGTGTTAGGGATAGCGTTCGGGTGTCGGTTTAGGGTTAGAGTTAGGGTTAGGGTTAGGGTCGGGTTAGGGGTTAGGGGTAGGTTTAGGGTTAGGTTTAGGGTGTTGGGTTAGGGTTAGGGTTAGGGTTGGGTTAGGGGTAGGGTTAGTGGTTAAGGGTAGGGTTAGGGGTAGGTTTAGGCTTAGGGTTAGGGTTGGGGTTTAGTTGTCGGGTTTGAGTTAGGGTTAGGGTGTCTGGTGTCGGGTTAGTGTTAAGGTTAGGGTTAGTTTATCGGGTTAGGTTTAGGCTTGGGTTGTAGTCTTAGGGTTAGGGTTAGTGTTGGTTTACGGGTTAGGCTTAGGCTTAGTGTTAGGGTTAGGTTTAGGGTTAGGTTTACGGCTAGGTTGTTGGTTTAGGGTTACGGTGTCGGGTTAAGGTAAGCGTGTCGGTTTAGGTTTAGGGTGTCGGGTTAGGGTGATGGGTTATGGTGTCAGGTTCGGGTTAGTGTTCGGTTGAGGGTGTCAGGTTAAGGTTAGGGAAGATTTAGGGTTATGGTGTCATGTTAGGGTTACCATAATGGTTAGGGTGTCGGGTTTGGGTGTTGGGTTATGGTTAGTGTATCATGTTAGGGTTAGTGTGTCGGGATAGGTTCAGGGTGTCGGGTTAGGTTGTTGGGTTACGTCTAGGCTCAGGGTTAGGGTTAAGTTTAGGGTTAGGTTTAGGTGTTAGGGATACGGTTAGGGTTAGGGTTAGGGTTAGGGTTAGGGTGTCTGGTGTCCGGTTACGGTTAGGGTTAGGATTAGGGTTAGGATTAGGGTTTAGGGTTTAGGGTTTGGGTTAGGGTGTCTTGTGTCCGGTTACGGTTAGGGTTAGGATTATGGTTAGGGTTAGGGTTAGCGTTAGGGTTATGGTTAAGGTTACGTTTAGGTTTCGGGTTAGGGTTAGGGTTAGGTTTAGGGTTAGGGTGTCATAATAGGGTTAGCGTTAGTGTTAGGTTGTCTGGTTAGTGTTAGGGTTAGGGTGTCGGGATAGGGTTAGGTTTAGGGTGTTGGGTTAGGGTTAGGGTTAGGGTTAGCATTAGGGTTATGGTTACGGTTACATTTAGGGTTACTGTTCGGGTTAGGGTTAGGGTTAGGATTAGGGTTAGTGGTTATGGGTAGGTTTAGGGTTAGTGTTAGGGTGTCGTGTTAGGGTTAGGGTTAGGGTATCGGTTTAGGGTTAGGGTGTCGGGTTAGGGTGTTGGCTTAAGTTGTCGTGTTAGTGTGTTGGGTTAGGGTTAGGGTTAGGGTTAGGGTTAGGGTAGGGTTAGGGGTTAGGGGTTAGGGTTAGGGTTAGGGTTAGGGTTAGGGTTAGGGTTAGGGTTAGGGTTACGTTTAGGGTTACGGTTAGGGTTAGGGTTAGGGTTAGAGTTAGGGTGTCAGATTAGGGTTAGGGTTGGGTTAGGATTCGGGTTAGTGGTTAGGGGTAGGTTTAGGTTTATGGTTAGGGTGTTGGTTTAGGGTTAGGGTGTCGGGTTAGGGTGTTGGGTTAAGTTGTCGTGTTAGTGTGTCGGGTAAGGTTTAGGGTTAGGTTTATGGCATTGGGTTAGGTTGTTGGGTTAGGAATAGGGTTAGGGCTAGGGTTAAGGTTAGGTTTAGTGTTATGATGTTGGGTTAGTTTGTCGTGTTAGGGTGCTGGGTTTGGGTTAGGGTTAGGGTTTGGGTAGGTTTAGGGTGTTGGGTTAGGGTTAGGGTGTCGGGTTATGGTTAGGGTTAGGGTGTTGGGTTACGGTGTTGGGTTAGGGTTAGTGTGTCAGGTTATGATGTCAGGTTCGGGTGTCTGGTATGGGTTAGGGTGTCTGGTTATGGTGTCGGGTAAGTGTGTCAGGTTAGGTTTAGGTTTAGGCTTATGGTTAGGGTTAGGGTTAGGGTGTCGTGTTAGGGATAGCGTTCGGGTGTCGGTTTAGGGTTAGAGTTAGGGTTAGGGTTAGGGTCGGGTTAGGGGTTAGGGGTAGGTTTAGGGTTAGGTTTAGGGTGTTGGGTTAGGGTTAGGGTTAGGGTTGGGTTAGGGGTAGGGTTAGTGGTTAAGGGTAGGGTTAGGGGTAGGTTTAGGGATAGGGTTAGGGTTGGGGTTTAGTTGTTGGGTTTGAGTTAGGGTTAGGGTGTCTGGTGTCGGGTTAGTGTTAAGGTTAGGGTTAGGTTATCGGGTTAGGTTTAGGCTTGGGTTGTAGTCTTAGGGTTAGGGTTAGTGTTGGTTTACGGGTTAGGCTTAGGCTTAGTGTTAGGGTTAGGTTTAGGGTTAGGTTTACGGCTAGGTTGTTGGTTTAGGGTTACGGTGTCGGGTTAAGGTAAGCGTGTCGGTTTAGATTTAGGGTGTCGGGTTAGGGTGATGGGTTATGGTGTCAGGTTCGGGTTAGTGTTCGGTTGAGAGTGTCAGGTTAAGGTTAGGGAAGATTTAGGGTTACGGTGTCATGTTAGGGTTACCATAATGGTTAGGGTGTCAGGTTTGGGTGTTGGGTTATGGTTAGTGTATCATGTTAGGGTTAGTGTGTCTGGATAGGTTCAGGGTGTCGGGTTAGGTTGTCGGGTTACGTTTAGGCTCAGGGTTAGGGTTAAGGTTAGGGTTAGGTTTAGGTGTTAGGGGTACGGTTAGGGTTAGGCTGTCGGGTTAGGGTTAGGGTGTCGGGTTAGGGTGTCGTGTTAAGGTTAGGGTGTTGGGTGAGGGTTAGGGTGTCAGGTTCGGGTTACGGTGTCAGGTGATGGTGTCGGGTTAGCGTGTCATTTTAGGGTGTAGGTTTAGGGTTAGAGTGTCGGGTTAGGGTTAGGGTTACGGTGTTGTGTTAGGGTTAGGGTGTCGGGTTTGGGCTTCGGGTTAGGGTGTCGTGTTAGGGATAGGGTGTCACGTTAGGTTGTCGTTTTAGGGTTACGGTGTCAGGATAGGGTGTCGGGTTAGGGTGTCGGTTAGGGATTACGGTTTAGGGTGTCGGGTTAGGGTTAGTGTAGGGTTAGAATTAGGGTTAGAGTGTGGTGTTAGGGTTAGCGTTAGGGTTAGGTTGTCTGGTTAGTTTTAGGGTTAGGGTGTCGAGTTAGAGTTAGGGTGTCGGGTTATGGTTAGGTTTTGGGTGTCGGGTTAGGTTTAGGGTTAATGTTAGTGTTAGGGGTTAGTGATTAGGGTTAGGGTTAGGGTTAGCGTTATGCTTTGGTTTAGGTTTAGGGTTAGGGTTATGGATAGGGTTAGGGTTTGGGTTAGGTGAAGGGTAGGCTTAGGAGTAGGGTAAGTGTTAGGGTTTGGGTTAGGTTTAGGGTACGGTTAGGGTGTCGGGGTAGAGTTTGGGTGTAGGATTAGGGTGTTGCGTTAGGGTTAAGTTAACGTGTCTTGTTAGGGTTAACGTTAGGGTTAGGGTGTCGGGTAAGATTTATTGTTAGGGGTAGGGGTAGGGCTTGGGTGTTGGGTTAGTGTTAGGGTTAGGGTGTCTGGTGTCCGGTTACGGTTAGGGTTAGGATTAGGGTTTAGGGTTTAGGGTTAGGGTTAGGGTGTCTTGTGTCCGGTTACGGTTAGGGTTAGGATTATGGTTAGGGTTAGGGTTAGCGTTAGGGTTATGGTTAAGGTTACGTTTAGGTTTCGGGTTAGGGTTAGGGTTATGTTTAGGGTTAGGGTGTCATAATAGGGTTAGTGTTAGTGTTAGGTTGTCTGGTTAGTGTTAGGGTTAGGGTGTCGGGATAGGGTTAGGTTTAGGGTGTTGGGTTAGGGTGTTGGGTTAGGGTTAGGGTTAGGGTTAAGGTTTCGGGTTATGATGTCGGGTTAGGGTTAGGTCTAGGTCTAGGGTTAGGGTTAGGGTGTCGGCTAAGTTTTAGGGTTAGGTTTAGGGTGTCGTTTTAGGGTTAGAGTTAGTGTTAGGAATAGGGTTCGGGTTAGGGCTTATGGTTTAGGTTAGGGTTAGGGTTAGCGTTAGGGTTAGGGTTACCTTTAGGGTTACGGTTAGGGTTAGGATTAGGGTTAGTGTTAGGGTGTCAGATTAGGGTTAGACTTCGGTTAGGATTCGGGTTAGTGGTTAGGGGTAGGTTTAGGTTTAGGGTTAGGGTGTTGGTTTAGGGTTAGGGTGCCGTATTACAGTTAGGGTTAGGGTTAGGGTGTCGGTTTAGGGTTAGGGTGTTGGGTTAAGTTGTCGTGTTAGTGTGTCGGGTTAGGGTTAGAGTTAGGTTTGAGGCATTGGGTTAGGTTGTTGGGTTAGGAATAGGGTTAGGGTTAGGTTTAGTGTTATGATGTTGGGTTAGTTTGTCGTGTTAGGGTGCTGGGTTTGGGTTAGGTTTAGGGTTAGGGTAGGTTTAGGGTGTTGGGTTAGCGTTAGGGTGTCGGGTTAGGGTTAGGGTTATGTGTTGGCTTTGGGTGTCGTTTAGGGTGTCAGGTTTGGGTGTCGGGTTAAGATTAGGGTTAGGGTGTTGGGTTACGGTGTCAGGATAGGGTTCGTGTGTCTGGTTATGATGTCAGGTTCGGGTGTCGGGTAAGGGGTAGTGTGTCTGGTTAGGGTGTCGGGTTTGTGTCACTTTAGGTTTAGGTTTAGGCTTACGGATAGGGCTAGGGTTATGGTGTCATGTTAGGGATAGGGTTCGAGTGTCGGTTTAGGGTTAGAGTTAGGGTTAGGGTTAGGGTTCGGTTAGGGTTAAGGTAGGGTTAGGGGTAGGGTTAAGGTTAGGTTTAGGTTTAGGGTGTCAGGTTAAGTTTAGGGTTCGTGTTAGTGTTATGGTTAGGGTTAGGGTTAGGCTTAGGATGTGGGGATAGGGTTAGGGTTAGTTTTATGGTAAGGTTGTCTGGTTAGGGTTCTGGGTAGGGTGTCTGTTTAGGGTTTCAGGTTAGGGTGTCGGGTCAGGGTTAGTGTTAGGGTTAGGTTGTTGGGTTAGATTGTCGTGTTAGGGTGCCAGGATAGGGTTAGATTTACGGTTAGGCTTAGGGTTAGTGTGTCGGGTTAGGGTGTCCGTTTAGGGTTAGGGTGTCAGGTTAGCATGTCGGGTTAGGGTGTTGGGTTAGGGTCTCGAGTTAGGGTTTAGGGTTAGGTTTAGGGTAAGTTTAGGGTTAGGGTTACGGTTGGGTTAGGGTTAGTGTTAATGTTAGGGTTAGGGTTTAGATGTAGGGTTAGCTTTAGGGCTAGTGTTAGGGTTAGGGTGTCGGGTGTCCGGTTTGGGTGTCGGGTTAGGGTTAGGTTTTGGGTTAGCTTTAGGGTTGGGGTTAGGATTAGGGTGTCTGGTTAGGGTTAGCGTGTCGGGTTCGGGTGTCGGGTTAGGCTGTCGGGCTAGGGTGTCAGGCTAGGGTGTCGGGTTAGGGTTTACAGTTAGTGTTAGAGTGGCTGGTTAGGGTGTCGGTTAGGGTGTGTGGTTAGGGTGTCGGGTTAGGGATTACGGGTTAGGGTGTCACGTTAGGGTTGAGTTATGGTGTCGGGTTATGGTTAGGGTAAGGTTAGGGTTAGGGTTAGGGTGTCGTGTTAGGGTTAGCGTTAGGGTTAGGGTGTCGGGTTAAGGTTAGGGTTAGGGTTAGGGTTAGGGTTTGGGTGTCGGGTTAGGGTTAGGGTTAGTGTTAGGGGTTAGTGATTAGGGTTAGGGTTAGGATTAGCGTTATGGTTTGAGTTAGAGTTAGGGTTAGGGTTAGGGTTGGTTTAGTGTAGGGTTAGGGGTTAGTGGTAGGGTTAGGGGTAGGGTTAGGGTAGGGTTGCGGAGTCGGGTTAGGGTTAGGGTTAGGTTTTCAGGCTAGGGTTAGTGTTAGGGGTTGGGGTTAGGGTTAAGAGTTACGATTAGGGTTAGGGTGTTGGGTTAGGGTGTCGGGTTAGGGTGTCAGGTTAGGCTGTCCGGTTAGGGTGTCGGGTCAGGGTTAGAGTTAGGGTTAGGTTTAGGGTTAAGTTTAGAGTTAGGTTGTTTTGTTAGGGTTAGGGTTTCGGGTTAGGCTTAGAGTTTCGGGTTAGGGTGTCGGGTAAGAGTTTGGGTGTAGGGTTAGTGTGTCGCATTAGGGTTAAGGTTAGGGTGTCGTGTTAGTGTTAGCGCTAGGGTTAGGGTGTAGGGTTAGGGTTAGGTTTAGGGTTAGGGTGTCGGGTTAGGGTGTTGGGTTAAGTTGTCGTGTTAGTGTGTCGGGTAAGGGTTAGGGTTAGGTTTATGGCATTGGGTTAGGTTGTTGGGTTAGGAATAGGGTTAGGGCTAGGGTTAAGGTTAGGTTTAGTGTTATGATGTTGGGTTAGTTTGTCGTGTTAGGGTGCTGGGTTTGGGTTAGGGTTAGGGTTTGGGTAGGTTTAGGGTGTTGGGTTAGGGTTAGGGTGTCGGGTTATGGTTAGGGTTAGGGTGTTGGGTTACGGTGTTGGGTTAGGGTTAGTGTGTCAGGTTATGATGTCAGGTTCGGGTGTCGGGTAAGGGTTAGGGTGTGTGGTTATGGTGTCGGGTAAGTGTGTCAGGTTAGGTTTAGGTTTAGGCTTATGGTTAGGGTTAGGGTTAGGGTGTCGTGTTAGGGATAGCGTTCGGGTGTCGGTTTAGGGTTAGAGTTAGGGTTAGGGTTAGGGTCGGGTTAGGGGTTAGGGGTAGGTTTAGGGTGTTAGGGTTAGGGTTTGGGTTAGGGTTGGATTAGGGGTAGGGTTAGTGGTTAAGGGTAGGGTTAGGGGTAGGTTTAGGTTTAGGGTTAGGGTTGGGGTTTAGTTGTCGGGTTTGAGTTAGGGTTAGGGTGTCTGGTGTCGGGTTGGTGTTAAGGTTAGGGTTAGGTTATCGGGTTAGGTTTAGGCTTGGATTGTAGTCTTAGGGTTAGGGTTAGTGCTGGTTTACGGGTTAGGCTTAGGCTTAGTGTTAGGGTTAGGTTTAGGGTTAGGTTTACGGCTAGGTTGTTGGTTTAGGGTTACGGTGTCGGGTTAAGGTAAGCGTGTCGGTTTAGGTTTAGGGTGTCGGGTTAGGGTGATGGGTTATGGTGTCAGGTTCGGGTTAGTGTTCGGTTGAGGGTGTCAGGTTAAGGTTAGGGAAGATTTAGGGTTACGGTGTCATGTTAGGGTTACCATAATGGTTAGGATGTTGGGTTTGGGTGTTGGGTTATGGTTAGTGTATCATGTTAGGGTTAGTGTGTCGGGATAGGTTGAGGGTGTCGGGTTAGGTTGTCGGGTTACGTTTAGGCTCAGGGTTAGGGTTAAGGTTAGGGTTAGCTTTAGGTGTTAGGGGTACGGTTAGGGTTAGGATGTCGGGTTAGGGTTAGGGTGTCGGGTTAGGGTGTCGGTTTAGGGTGTCATGTTAAGGTTAGTGTGTCGGGTGAGGGTTAGGGTGTCAGGTTCGGGTTACGGTGTCAGGTGACGGTGTCGAGTTAGCGTGTCATTTTAGGGTGTAGGTTTAGGGTTAGAGTGTCGGGTTAGGGTTAGGGTTACGGTGTTGTGTTAGGTTTAGGGTGTCGGGTTTTGGCTTCGGGTTAGGGTGTCGTGTTAGGGTTAGGGTGTCGCGTTAGGTTGTCGTTTTAGGGTTACGGTGTCAGGATAGGGTGTCGGGTTAGGGTGTCGGTTAGGGATTACTGTTTAGGGTGTCGGGTTAGGGTTAGTGTAGGGTTAGAATTAGGGTTAGATTGTTGTGTTAGGGTTAGGTTGTCTGGTTAGTTTTAGGGTAGGGTGTCGAGTTAGAGTTAGGGTGTCAGGTTATGGTTAGGTTTTGGGTGTCGGGTTAGGGTTAGGGTTAATGTTAGTGTTAGGGGTTAGTGATTAGGGTTAGGGTTAGGTTTAGTGTTATGGTTTGGGTCAGGTTTAGGGTTAGGGCTATGAATAGGGTTAGGGTTTGGGTTAGGTGAAGGGTGGGTTTAGGGGTAGGGTAAGTGTTAGCGTTTGGGTTAGGTTTAGGTTACGGTTAGGGTGTCGGGGTAGAGTTTGGGTGTAGGATTAGGGTGTTGCGTTAGGGTTAAGTTTAGTGTGTCTTGTTAGGGTTAGCGTTAGGGTTAGTGTTAGGTTTAGGGTTAGGGTGTCGGGTAAGATTTAGGGTTAGGGTTAGGGGTAGGGTTTGGATGTTGGGTTAGTGTTAGGGTTAGGTTGTCTGGTGTCCGGTTATGGTTAGGGTTAGGATTATGTTTAGGGTTAGGGTTTAGGGTTTAGGGTTAGGGTTACGTTTAGGGTTAGGGTTACGTTTAGGGTTAGGGTTAGGGTGTCTTGTGTCCGGTTACGGTTAGGGTTAGGATTATGGTTAGGGTTAGGGTTAGGGTTTGGGTTAGCGTTAGGGTTAGGGTTAAGGTTACGTTTAGGTTTTGGTTTAGGGTTAGGGTTAGGTTTAGGGTTAGGGTGTCGTGTTAGGGTTAGCGTTAGTGTTAGGTTGTCTGGTTAGTGTTAGTGTTAGGGTGTTGGGATAGGGTTAGGGTTAGGGTAAGGTTCGGGTTATGATGTCGTGTTAGGGTTAGGTCTAGGTCTAGGGTTAGGGTTAGGGTGTCGGGTTAGGGTGTTGGGTTAAGTTGTCGTGTTAGTGTGTTGGGTTAGGGTTAGGGTTAGGTTTATGGCATTGGGTTAGGTTGTTGGGTTAGGAATAGGGTTAGGGCTAGGGTTAAGGTTAGGTTTAGTGTTATGATGTTGGGTTAGTTTGTCATGTTAGGGTGCTGGGTTTGGGTTAGGGTTAGGGTTTGGGTAGGTTTAGGGTGTTGGGTTAGGGTTAGGGTGTCGGGTTAGGGTTAGGGTTATGTGTTGGCTTAGGGTCTCATTTAGGGTGTCGGGTTTGGGTGTCGGGTTAGGATTAGGGTTAGGGTGTTGGGTTACGGTGTCGGGTTCGGGTTAGTGTGTCTGGTTATGACGTCAGGTTCGGGTGTCGGGTAAGGGTTAGGGTGTCTGGTTAGGGTGTCGGGGGAGTGTGTCAGGTTAGATTTAGGTTTAGGCTTATGGTTAGGGTTTGGGTTAGGTTGTCGTGTTAGGGATAGGGTTCGGGTGTCGGTTTAGGTTTAGAGTTAGGGTTAGGGTTAGGGTTAGGGTTGGTTTAGGGTTAGGGTAGGGTTAGGGGTTAGAGGTAGGGTTAGGGTTAGGTTTAGGGTGTCGGGATAAGTTTAGGGTTCGTGTTACTGTTAGGGTTAGCGTTAGGGTTAGGGTTAGGATGTGGGGATAGGGTTAGGGTTAGGTTTATGGTAAGGTTGTCTGGTTAGGGTTCTGGGTAGGGTGTCTGTTTAGGGTTTCAGGTTAGGGTGTCGGGTCAGGGTTAGTGTTAGTGTTAGGTTGTTGGGTTAGATTGTCATGTTAGGGTGCCAGGTTAGGGTTAGATGTACGGTTAGGCTTAGGGTTAGGGTGTTGGGTTAGGCTGACCGTTTAGGGTTAGGGTGTGTCAGGTTAGCATGTCAGGTTAGGGTGTTGGGTTAGGGTCTCGAGTTAGGGTTTAGGGTTAAGGTTAGGGTAAGGTTAGGGTTAGGGTTACTGTTGGGTTAGGGTTAGGGTTAATGTTAGGGTTAGGGGTTAGGGGTAGGGTTAGCTTTAGGGTTAGTGTTAGGGTTAGGGTGTCGGGTTATGGTGTCGGGATAGGGTTAGGGTGTATGCTTAGGTTTAGGGTGTCAGGTTAGGTTGTCGGTTTAGGGTGTCGGGTTAGTGCCTCAGGTTAGGGTTAGGGTTAGGGTTAGCTTAGGTTTAGGGTGTCAGATTAGGGTTAGGTTGTCAGGTTACAGTTAGTGTTAGGGTGTCGGTTTACGGTTAGGGTTAGGGTGTTCGGTTAGGGTGTCGGGTTGGGGTTAGGGTTAGGGTTAGGGTTAGGGTTAGGGTTAGGCTTGGTTTAGTGTAGGGTTAGGGGTTAGTGGTAGGGTTAGGGGTAGGGTTAGGGTAGGGTTGCGGTGTCGGGTAAGGGTTAGTGTTAGGTTGTCATGCTAGGGTTAGTGTTAGGGTGTCGTTTTAGGGTTAGGGTTTTGGTGTCTGATGTCCGGTTAGGCTTGGAGTTAGGATTAGGGGTATGGTTAGGGTTAGTGTTAGGGGTTAGGGTTATTGTTAGGCTTAGGGTTAGGATTTAGGGTTAGAGTTAGTGGTTAGGTGTTAGGGTTAGATTTAGGGTAAGGGTTAGGGTTTTGGTTTAGGGTTAGGGTTAGGTTTAGGGTTAGGGTTAAGGTTAGGGTTAGTGTTAGGGGTTAGGGTTAGGGTTTCGAGTTACGATTAGGGTTAGGGTGTCGGGTTAGGGTGTCAGGTTAGGCTGTTGGTTAAGGGTGTCAGGTCAGGGTTAGAGTTTGGGTTAGGTTTAGGGTTAAGTTTAGAGTTAGGTTGTTTTGTTAGGGTTAGGGTTTCGGGTTAGGCTTAGAATTTCGGGTTAGGGTGTCGGGTTAGAGTTTGGGTGTAGGGTTAGCGTGTCGCATTAGGG
Source organism: Giraffa tippelskirchi (assembly GCF_054371585.1). NCBI lineage: Eukaryota > Metazoa > Chordata > Mammalia > Artiodactyla > Giraffidae > Giraffa > Giraffa tippelskirchi. The sequence continues at coordinate 71,135,757 of NC_137289.1, forward strand.
TTGATGTTAGGGTGTCGTGTTAGTGTTAGCGCTAGGGTTAGGGATAGGTTGTCGGGTTAGGTTGTCGGGTTAGGGTTAGGGTTAGGGTGTCTGGTGTTCGGTTACCGTTAGGGTTAGGGTTAGGGTTAGGATTAGGGTTAGGGTTAGGGTTTACGGTTTAGGTTTAGGGTTAGGGTTAGCATTAGGGTTATGGTTACGGTTACGTTTAGGGTTAATGTTAGGGTAAGGTTAGGGTTAGGGTTACTGTTGGGTTAGGGTTAGGGTTAATGTTAGGGTTAGGTGTTAGAGGTAGGGTTAGGGTTAGGGTTAGGGTTATGGTTTGGGTTAGAGTTGGGGTTAGGGTGAGGGTTGGTTTAGTGTAGGGTTAGGGGTTAGTGGTAGGGTTAGTGGTAGGGTTAGGTTAGGGTTGCGGTGTCGGGTTAGGGTTAGGGTTAGGTTGTCAGGCTAGGGTTAGTGTTAGGGAGTCGTGTTAGGGTTAGGGTTAGGGTGTCTGGTGTCCGGTTAGGCTTGGAGTTAGGGTTAGGGTTAGGGTTTACGGTTTAGTTTTAGGGTTAGGGTTAGCATTAGGGTTAAGGTTACGGTTACGTTTAGGGTTACTGTTAGGTTAGGGTTAGGGTTAGGGTTAGGATTAGGGTGTCAGATTAGGGTTAGGGTTGTGTTAGGATTCGGGTTAGTGTTTAGGGGTAGGTTTAGGGTTAGGGTTAGGGTGTCATGTTAGGGTTAGTGTTAGGGTGTCGGTTTAGGGTTAGGGTGTCAGGTTAGGGTGTTGGCTTAAGTTGTCGTGTTAGTGTGTTGGGTTAGGGTTAGGGTTAGGTTTATGGCGTTGTGTTAGTGTGTTGGGTTAGGAATAGGGTTAGGGTAAGGGTTAGGGCTAGGTTTAAGGTTAGGTTTAGTGTTATGATGTCGGGTTTGTTTGCCGTGTTATAGGGTGCTGGGTTAGGGTAAGTCTTAGGGTTAGGGTTTGGGTAGGTTTAGGGTGTCCGATTAGGGTTAGGGTGTCGGGTTAGGGTTAGGGTTAGGGTTGGGTTAGGGGTAGGGTAAGCGGTTAAGGGTAGGGGTAGGGGAAGGTTTAGGGTTAGGGTTAGGGTTGGGGTTGAGTTGTCGGGTTTGAGTGTTGGGTTTGAGTTAGGGTTAGGGTGTCTGGTGTCGGGTTAGTGTTAAGGTTAGGGTTATGTTATCGGGTTAGGTTTAAGCTTGGGGTGTAGTCTTAGGGTTTGGGTTAGGGTTAGGGTTAGGGTTAGTGTTGGGTTACGGGTTAGGCTTAGGCTTAGTGTTAGGGTTAGGTTTAGGGTTAGATTTACGGTTAGGTTGTTGGTTTAGGGTTACGGTGTCGGGTTAGGGTAAGGGTGTCGGTTTAGGTTTAGGGTGTTGGGTTAGGGTGATGGGTTAGGGTGTCAGGTTCGGGTTAGTGTTCGGGTTAGAGTGTCAGGTTCGGGTTAGGGAAGATTTAGGGTTACGGTGTCATGTTAGGGTTAGCATAATGGTTAGGGTGTCGGGTTTGGTTGTTGGGTTGTGTTTAGTGTATCATGTTAGGGTTAGTGTGTCGGGATAGGTTTAGGGTGTCGGGTTAGGTTGTCGGGTTACGTTTAGGCTCAGGGTTAGGGTTAAGGTTAGGGTTAGGTTTAGGTGTTAGGGGTACGGTTAGGGTTAGGATGTCGGGTTAGGGTTAGGGTGTCGGGTTAGGGTGCCGGGTTAGGGTGTCTTGTTAACGTTAGGGTGTCTGGTGAGGGTTAGGGTGTCAGGTGACGGTGTCGGGTTAGCGAGTCAGTTTAGGGTGTAGGTTTAGGGTTAGAGTGTCGGGTTAGGGTTAGGGTTACGGTGTTGTGTTAGGGTTAGGGTGTCCGTTTTGGGCTTCGGGTTAGGGTTTCGCGTTAGGGGTAGGGTGTCACGTTAGGTTGTCTTTTTAGGGTTACGGTGTCAGGATAGGGTGTCGGGTGATGGTGTAATGTTAAGGTTAGGGTGTCAGGTGAGGGTTAGGGTTACGGTGTCAGGTGATGGTGTCGGGTTAACGTGTCATTTTAGGGTCTAGGTTTAGGGATAGAGTGTCGGGTTAGCGTTAGGGTTACGGTGTTGTGTTAGGGTTAGGGTGTCGGGTTTGGGCTTCGGGTTAGGGTGTTGCGTTAGGGTTAGGGTGTCGTGTTAGGTTGTCGTTTTAGCGTTATGGTGTTAGGATAGGGTGTCGGGTTATGGTGTTGGTTAGGGATTACGGTTTAGGGTGTCGGGTTAGGGTTAGTGTAGGTTAGAATTAAGGTTAGAGTGTTGTGTTAGGGTTAGCGTTAGGGTTAGGTTGTCTGGTTAGTTTTATGGTTAGGGTGTCGAGTTAGAGTTAGGGTGTCGGATTATGGTTAGGGTTTGGGTTTTGGGTCAGGGTTAGGGTTAGAGTTAATGTTAGTGTTAGGGCTTAGTGATTAGGGTTAGGGATAGGGTTAGAGTTATGGTTTGGGTTAGGTTTAGGGTTAGGGTTATGGGTAGGGTTAGGGTTTGGTTTAGGTTTAAAGTACAGTTAGGGTGTCGGGGTAGAGTTTGTGTGTAGGGTTAGGGTGTTGCGTTAGGGTTAAGTTTAGCGTGTCTTGTTAGGGTTAACATTAGGGTTAAGGTTAGGGTTAGGGTTAGAGTTAGGGTGACAGATAAGGTTTAGGGTTTGGTTAGGATTCGGGTTAGTGGTTAGGGGTAGGTTTAGGGTTAGGGTTAGGTTGTTGGTTTAGGGTTAGGGTGTCTGGTTAGGGTGTCATATTACGGTTAGGGTTAGGGTGTCGGTTTAGGTTTAGGGTGTCGGGTTAGGGTGTTGGGTTAAGTTGTCGTGTTAGTGTGTCGGGTTAGGGTTAGGGTTAGGTTTATGGCATTGGGTTAGGTTGTTGGGTTAGGAATATGGTTAGGGCTAGGGTTAAGGTTAGGTTTAGTGTTATGATGTTGGGTTAGTTTGTCGTGTTAGGGTGCTGGGTTTGGGTTAGGGTTTGGGTTTGGGTAGGTTTCGGGTGTTGGGTTAGGGTTAGGGTGTCGGGTTAGGGTTATGTGTTGGCTTAGGGTGTCTTTTAGGGTGTTGAGTTTGGGTGTCAGCTTAGGATTAGGGTTAGGGTGTTGGGTTAGGGTTAATGTGTCTGGTTATGATGTCAGGTTCGGGTGTCGGGTAAGGCTTAGGGTGTCTGGTTAGGCTGCCGGGCTAGGGTGTCGGGTTAGGGTTTACAGTTAGTGTTAGAGTGGCTGGTTAGGGTGTCGGTTAGGGTGTCTGGTTAGGGTGTCGGGTTAGGGATTACGGGTTAGGGTGTCGCGTTAGGGTTGAGTTATGGTGTCGGGTTATGGTTAGGGTAAGGTTAGGGTTAGGGTTAGGGTGTCGGGTTAGGGTTAGCGTTAGGGTTAGGGTGTCGGGTTAAGGTTAGGATTAGGGTTAGGGTTAGGGTTTGGGTGTCGGGTTAGGGTTAGGGTTAGTGTTAGGGGTTAGTGATTAGGGTTAGGGTTAGGATTAGCGTTATGGTTTGAGTTAGAGTTAGGGTTAGGGTTAGGGTTGGTTTAGTGTAGGGTTAGGGGTTAGTGGTAGGGTTAGGGGTAGGGTTAGGGTAGGGTTGCGGAGTCGGGTTAGGGTTAGGGTTAGGTTTTCAGGCTAGGGTTAGTGTTAGGGGTTGGGGTTAGGGTTTAGAGTTACGATTAGGGTTAGGGTGTTGGGTTAGGGTGTCGGGTTAGGGTGTCAGGTTAGGCTGTCGGGTTAGGGTGTCGGGTCAGGGTTAGAGTTAGGGTTAGGTTTAGGGTTAAGTTTCGAGTTAGGTTGTTTTGTTAGGGTTAGGGTTTCGGGTTAGGATTAGAGTTTCGGGTTAGGGTGTCGGGTTAGAGTTTGGGTGTAGGGTTAGTGTGTCACATTACGGTTAAGGTTAGGGTGTCGTGTTAGTGTTAGCGCTAGGGTTAGCGTGTAGGTTTAGGGTTAGGTTTAGGGTTAGGTTGTCGGGTTAGGGTTAGGGTGTCTGGTGTTTGGTTACCGTTAGAGTTAGGGTTAGGGTTACGTTTTACAGGTTAGGGTTAGGGTTAGCATTAGGGTTATGGTTACGGTTACGTTTAGGGTTACTGTTCGGGTTAGGGTTAGGGTTAGGATTAGGGTGTCAGATTAGGGTTAGGTTTGTGTTAGGATTTGGGTTAGTGGTTAGGGGTAGGTTTAGGGTTAGGGTTAGGGTGTCGTGTTAGGGTTAGGGTAGGGTGTCGGTTTAGGGTTAGGGTGTCGCGTTAGGGTGTTGGCTTAAGTTGTCGTGTTAGTGTGTTGGGTTAGGGTTAGGGTGAGATTTATGGCATTGTGTTAGTGTTTTGGTTTAGGAATAGGGTTAGGGTAAGGGTTAGGGCTAGGTTTAAGGTTAGGTTTAGTGTTATGATGTCGGGTTAGGGTTTGGGTTAGGGTTAAGGTTTCGGGTTATGATGTCGGGTTAGGGTTAGGTCTAGGTCTAGGGTTAGGGTTAGGGTGTCGGGTAAGTTTTAGGGTTAGGGTTAGGGTGTCGTTTTAGGGTTAGAGTTAGGGTTAGGATTAGGGTTAGGGTTAAGGTTTACGGTTTAGGGTTGGGGTTATGGTTAGAGATAGGGTTAGGGTTACGTTTAGGGTTACGGTTAGGGTTAGGCTTAGGGTTAGAGTTAGGGTGTCAGATTAGGGTTAGGGTTGGGTTAGGATTCTGGTTAGTGGTTAGGGGTAGGTTTAGGTTTAGGGTTAGGGTGTTGGTTTAGGGTTAGGGTGTCGGGTTAGGGTGTTGGGATAAGTTGTCGTGTTAGTGTGTCGGGTAAGGGTTAGGGTTAGGTTTATGGCATTGGGTTAGGTTGTTGGGTTAGGAATAGGGTTAGGGCTAGGGTTAAGGTTAGGTTTAGTGTTATGATGTTGGGTTAGTTTGTCGTGTTAGGGTGCTGGGTTTGGGTTAGGGTTAGGGTTTGGGTAGGTTTAGGGTGTTGGGTTAGGGTTAGGGTGTCGGGTTATGGTTAGGGTTAGGGTGTTGGGTTACGGTGTCGGGTTAGGGTTAGTGTGTCAGGTTATGATGTCAGGTTCGGGTGTCGGGTAAGGGTTAGGGTGTGTGGTTATGGTGTCGGGTAAGTGTGTCAGGTTAGGTTTAGGTTTAGGCTTATGGTTAGGGTTAGGGTTAGGGTGTCGTGTTAGGGATAGCGTTCGGGTGTCGGTTTAGGGTTAGAGTTAGGGTTAGGGTTAGGGTCGGGTTAGGGGTTAGGGGTAGGTTTAGGGTTAGGTTTAGGGTGTTAGGGTTAGGGTTAGGGTTAGGGTTGGGTTAGGGGTAGGGTTAGTGGTTAAGGGTAGGGTTAGGGGTAGGTTTAGGGTTAGGGTTAGGGTTGGGGTTTAGTTGTCGGGTTTGAGTTAGGGTTAGGGTGTCTGGTGTCGGGTTAGTGTTAAGGTTAGGGTTAGGTTATCGGGTTAGGTTTAGGCTTGGGTTGTAGTCTTAGGGTTAGGGTTAGTGTTGGTTTACGGGTTAGGCTTAGGCTTAGTGTTAGGGTTAGGTTTAGGGTTAGGTTTACGGCTAGGTTGTTGGTTTAGGGTTACGGTGTCGGGTTAAGGTAAGCGTGTCGGTTTAGGTTTAGGGTGTCGGGTTAGGGTGATGGGTTATGGTGTCAGGTTCGGGTTAGTGTTCGGTTGAGGGTGTCAGGTTAAGGTTAGGGAAGATTTAGGGTTATGGTGTCATGTTAGGGTTACCATAATGGTTAGGGTGTCGGGTTTGGGTGTTGGGTTATGGTTAGTGTATCATGTTAGGGTTAGTGTGTCGGGATAGGTTCAGGGTGTCGGGTTAGGTTGTCGGGTTACGTCTAGGCTCAGGGTTAGGGTTAAGGTTAGGGTTAGGTTTAGGTGTTAGGGGTACGGTTAGGGTTAGGATGTCGGGTTAGGGTTAGGGTGTCGGGTTAAGGTGTCGTGTTAAGGTTAGGGTGTCGGGTGAGGGTTAGGGTTTCAGGTTCGGGTTATGGTGTCAGGTGACGGTGTCGGGTTAGCATGTCATTTTAGGGTGTAGGTTTAGGGTTAGAGTGTCGGGTTAGGGTTAGGGTTAGGGTTACGGTGTTGTGTTAGGGTTAGGGTGTCGGGTTTGGGCTTCGGGTTAGGGTGTCGTGTTAGGGATAGGGTGTCACATTAGGTTGTCGTTTTAGGGTTACGGTGTCAGGATAGGGTGTCGGGTTAGGGTGTCTGTTAGGGATTACGGTTTAGGGTGTCGGGTTAGGGTTAGTGTAGGGTTAGAATTAGGGTTAGAGTGTTGTGTTAGGGTTAGCGTTAGGGTTAGGTTGTCTGGTTAGTTTTAGGGTTAGGGTGTCGAGTTAGAGTTAGGGTGTCTGGTTATGGTTAGGTTTTGGGTGTCGGGTTAGGTTTAGGGTTAATGTTAGTGTTAGGGGTTAGTGATTAGGGTTAGGGTTAGGGTTAGGGTTAGCGTTATGGTTTGGTTTAGGTTTAGGGTTAGGGTTATGGATAGGGTTAGGGTTTGGGTTAGGTGAAGGGTAGGCTTAGGAGTAGGGTAAGTGTTAGGGTTTGGGTTAGGTTTAGGGTACGGTTAGGGTGTCGGGGTAGAGTTTGGGTGTAGGATTAGGGTGTTGCATTGGGTTAAGTTTAGCGTGTCTTGTTAGGGTTAGCGTTAGGGTTAGGGTGTCGGGGAAGATTTAGCGTTAGGGGTAGGGGTAGGGCTTGGGTGTTGGGTTAGTGTTAGGGTTAGGGTGTCTGGTGTCCAGTTACGGTTAGTGTTAGGATTAGGGTTAGGGTTAGGGTTTAGGGTTTAGGGTTAGGGTTAGGGTGTCTTGTGTCTGGTTACGGTTAGGGTTAGAATTATGGTTAGGGTTAGGGTTAGCGTTAGGGTTATGGTTAAGGTTACGTTTAAGTTTCGGGTTAGGGATAGGGTTATGTTTAGGGTTAGGGTGTCATAATAGGGTTAGCGTTAGTGTTAGGTTGTCTGGTTAGTGTTAGGGTTAGGGTGTCGGGATAGGGTTAGGTTTAGGGTGTTGGGTTAAGGTGTTGGGTTAGGGTTAGGGTTAGGGTTAAGGTTTCGGGTTATGATGTCGTGTTAGGGTTAGGTCTAGGTCTAGGGTTAGGGTTAGGGTGTCGGCTAAGTTTTAGGGTTCGGTTTAGGGTGTCGTTTTAGGGTTAGAGTTAGTGTTAGGAATAGGGTTCGGGTTAGGGTTTATGGTTTAGGGTTAGGGTTAGGGTTAGCGTTAGGGTTAGGGTTACCTTTAGGGTTACGGTTAGGGTTAGGATTAGGGTTAGAGTTAGGGTGTCAGATTAGGGTTAGACTTGGGTTAGGATTCGGGTTAGTGGTTAGGGGTAGGTTTAGGTTTAGGGTTAGGGTGTTGGTTTAGGGTTAGGGTGTCGTATTACAGTAAGGGTTAGGGTTAGGGTGTCGGTTTAGGGTTAGGGTGTCGGGTTAGGGTGTTGGGTTAAGTTGTCGTGTTAGTGTGTCGGGTTAGGGTTAGAGTTAGGTTTGAGGCATTGGGTTAGGTTGTTGGGTTAGGAATAGGGTTAGGGTTAGGTTTAGTGTTATGATGTTGGGTTAGTTTGTCGTGTTAGGGTGCTGGGTTTGGGTTAGGGTTAGGGTTAGGGTAGGTTTAGGGTGTTGGGTTAGCGTTAGGGTGTCGGGTTAGGGTTAGGGTTATGTGTTGGCTTAGGGTGTCGTTTAGGGTTTCAGGTTTGGGTGTCGGGTTAAGATTAGGGTTAGGGTGTTGGGTTACGGTGTCAGATTAGGGTTAGTGTGTCTGGTTATGATGTCAGGTTCGGGTGTCGGGTAAGGGGTAGTGTGTCTGGTTAGGGTGTCGGGTTATTGTGTCAGGTTAGGTTTAGGTTTAGGCTTACGGATAGGGCTAGGGTTATGGTGTCATGTTAGGGATAGGGTTCGAGTGTCAGTTTAGGGTTAGAGTTAGGGTTGGGTTAGGGTTAGGGTAGGGTTAGGGGTTAGGGGTAGGGTTAGGGTTAGGTTTAAGTTTAGGGTGTCAGGTTAAGTTTAGGGTTCGTGTTAGTGTTATGGTTAGGGTTAGGGTTAGGCTTAGGATGTGGGGATAGGGTTAGGGTTAGTTTTATGGTAAGGTTGTCTGGTTAGGGTTCTGGGTAGGGTGTCTGTTTAGGGTTTCGGGTTAGGGTGTCGGGTCAGGGTTAGTGTTAGGGTTAGGTTGTTGGGTTAGATTGTCGTGTTAGGGTGCCAGGATAGGGTTAGATTTACGGTTAGGCTTAGGGTTAGTGTGTCGGGTTAGGGTGTCCGTTTAGGGTTAGGGTGTCAGGTTAGCATGTCGGGTTAGGGTGTTGGGTTAGGGTCTCGAGTTAGGGTTTAGGGTTAGGTTTAGGGTAAGTTTAGGGTTAGGGTTACGGTTGGGTTAGGGTTAGTGTTAATGTTAGGGTTAGGGATTAGATGTAGGGTTAGCTTTAGGGCTAGTGTTAGGGTTAGGGTGTCGGGTGTCGGGTTTGGGTGTCGGGTTAGGGTTAGGTTTTGGGTTAGCTTTAGGGTTGGGGTTAGGATTAGGGTGTCGGGTTAGGGTTAGCGTGTCGGGTTCGGGTGTCGGGTTAGGCTGTCGGGCTAGGGTGTCGGGCTAGGGTGTCGGGTTAGGGTTTACAGTTAGTGTTAGAGTGGCTGGTTAGGGTGTCGGTTAGGGTGTCTGGTTAGGGTGTCGGGTTAGGGATTACGGGTTAGGGTGTCGCGTTAGGGTTGAGTTATTGTGTCGGGTTATGGTTAGGGTAAGGTTAGGGTTCGGGTTAGGGTGTCGTGTTAGGGTTAGCGTTAGGGTTAGGGTGTCGGGTTAAGGTTAGGGTTAGGGTTAGGGTTAGGGTTTGGGTGTCGGGTTAGGGTTAGGGTTATTGTTAGGGGTTAGTGATTAGGGTTAGGGTTAGGATTAGCGTTATGGTTTGAGTTAGAGTTAGGGTTAGGGTTAGGGTTGGTTTAGTGTAGGGTTAGGGGTTAGTGGTAGGGTTAGGGGTAGGGTTAGGGTAGGGTTGCGGAGTCGGGTTAGGGTTAGGGTTAGGTTTTCAAGCTAGGGTTAGTGTTAGGGATTGGGGTTAGGGTTTAGAGTTACGATTAGGGTTAGGGTGTTGGGTTAGGGTGTCGGGTTAGGGTGTCAGGTTAGGCTGTCGGGTTAGGGTGTCGGGTCAGGGTTAGAGTTAGGGTTAGGTTTAGGGTTAAGTTTAGAGTTAGGTTGTTTTGTTAGGGTTAGGGTTTCGGGTTAGGCTTAGAGTTTCGGGTTAGGGTGTCGGGTTAGAGTTTGGGTGTAGGGTTAGTGTGTCGCATTAGGGTTAAGGTTAGGGTGTCGTGTTAGTGTTAGCGCTAGGGTTAGGGTGTCGTGTTAGAGTTAGGTTTAGGGTTAGGTTGTCGGGTTAGGATTAGGGTTAGGGTGTCTGGTGTTCGGTTACCGTTAGGGTTAGGGTTAGGGTTACGTTTTACGGGTTAGGGTTAGGGTTAGGGTAAGCATTAGGGTTACGGTTACGGTTACGTTTAGGGTTACTGTTCGGGTTAGGGTTAGGGTTAGGATTAGGGTGTCAGATTAGGGTTAGGTTTGTGTTAGGATTCGGGTTAGTGGTTAGGGGTAGGTTTAAGGTTAGGGTTAGGGTGTCGTGTTAGGGTTAGGGTTAGGGTGTCGGTTTAGGGTTAGTGTGTCGGGTTAGGGTGTTGGCTTAAGTTGTCGTGTTAGTGTGTTGGGTTAGGGTTAGGGTGAGATTTATGGCATTGTGTTAGTGTGTTGGTTTAGGAATAGGGTTAGGGTAAGGGTTAGGGCTAGGTTTAAGGTTAGGTTTAGTGTTATGATGTTGGGTTAGGGTTATGGTTAGGGTTAAGGTTTCGGGTTATGATGTCAGGTTAGGGTTAGGTCTAGGTCTAGGGTTAGGGTTAGGGTGTCGGGTAAGTTTTAGGGTTAGGGTTAGGGTGTCGTTTTAGGGTTAGAGTTAGGGTTAGGATTAGGGTTAGGGTTAAGGTTTACGATTTAGGGTTAGGGTTAGGGTAAGAGTTAGGGTTAGCGTTACCTTTAGGGTTACGGTTAGGGTTAGGATTAGGGTTAGAGTTAGGGTGTCAGATTAGGGTTAGGGTTGGGTTAGGATTCGGGTTAGTGGTTAGGGGTAGGTTTAGGTTTAGGGTTAGGGTGTTGGTTTAGGGTTAGGGTGTCGGGTTAGGGTGTTGGGTTAAGTTGTCGTGTTAGTGTGTCGGGTAAGGTTTAGGGTTAGGTTTATGGCATTGGGTTAGGTTGTTGGGTTAGGAATAGGGTTAGGGCTAGGGTTAAGGTTAGGGTTAGGGTTATGATGTTGGGTTAGTTTGTCGTGTTAGGGTGCTGGGTTTGGGTTAGGGTTAGGGTTTGGGTAGGTTTAGGGTGTTGGGTTAGGGTTAGGGTGTCGGGTTATGGTTAGGGTTAGGGTGTTGGGTTACGGTGTCGGGTTAGGGTTAGTGTGTCAGGTTATGATGTCAGGTTCGGGTGTCGGGTAAGGGTTAGGGTGTGTGGTTATGGTGTCGGGTAAGTGTGTCAGGTTAGGTTTAGGTTTAGGCTTATGGTTAGGGTTAGGGTTAGGGTGTCGTGTTAGGGATAGCGTTCGGGTGTCGGTTTAGGGTTAGAGTTAGGGTTAGGGTTAGGGTCGGGTTAGGGGTTAGGGGTAGGTTTAGGGTTAGGTTTAGGGTGTTAGGGTTAGGGTTAGGGTTAGGGTTGGGTTAGGGGTAGGGTTAGTGGTTAAGGGTAGGGTTAGGGGTAGGTTTAGGGTTAGGGTTAGGGTTGGGGTTTAGTTGTCGGGTTTGAGTTAGGGTTAGGGTGTCTGGTGTCGGGTTAGTGTTAAGGTTAGGGTTAGGTTATCGGGTTAGGTTTAGGCTTGGGTTGTAGTCTTAGGGTTAGGGTTAGTGTTGGTTTACGGGTTAGGCTTAGGCTTAGTGTTAGGGTTAGGTTTAGGGTTAGGTTGACGGCTAGGTTGTTGGTTTAGGGTTACAGTGTCGGGTTAAGGTAAGCGTGTCGGTTTAGGTTTAGGGTGTCGGGTTAGGGTGATGGGTTATGGTGTCAGGTTCGGGTTAGTGTTCGGTTGAGGGTGTCAGGTTAAGGTTAGGGAAGATTTAGGGTTACGGTGTCATGTTAGGGTTACCATAATGGTTAGGGTGTCGGGTTTGGGTGTTGGGTTATGGTTAGTGTATCATGTTAGGGTTAGTGTGTCGGGATAGGTTCAGGGTGTCGGGTTAGGTTGTCGGGTTACGTCTAGGCTCAGGGTTAGGGTTAAGGTTAGGGTTAGGTTTAGGTGTTAGGGGTACGGTTAGGGTTAGGATGTTGGGTTAGGGTTAGGGTGTCGGGTTAGGGTGTCGTGTTAAGGTTAGGGTGTCGGGTGAGGGTAAGAGTGTCAGGTTCTGGTTACGGTGTCAGGTGACGGTGTCGGGTTAGCGTGTCATTTTAGGGTGTAGGTTTAGGGTTAGAGTGTCGGGTTAGGGTTAGGGTTACGGTGTTGTGTTAGGGTTAGGGTGTCGGGTTTCGGCTTCGGGTTAGGGTGTCGTGTTAGGGATAGGGAGTCACGTTAGGTTGTCGTTTTAGGGTTACGGTGTCAGGATAGGGTGTCGGGTTAGGGTGTCTGTTAGGGATTACGGTTTAGGGTGTCGGGTTAGGGTTAGTGTAGGGTTAGAATTAGGGTTAGAGTGTTGTGTTAGGGTTAGCGTTAGAGTTAGGTTGTCTGGTTATTTTAGGGTTAGGTTGTCGAGTTAGAGTTAGGGTGTCGGGTTATGGTTAGGTTTTGGGTGTTGGGTTAGGTTTAGGGTTAATGTTAGTGTTAGGGGTTAGTGATTAGGGTTAGGGTTAGGGTTAGCGTTATGGTTTGGTTTAGGTTTAGGGTTAAGGTTATGGATAGGTTTAGGGTTTGGGTTAGGTGAAGGGTAGGCTTAGGAGTAGGGTAAGTGTTAGGGTTTGGGTTAGGCTTAGGGTACGGTTAGGGTGTCGGGGTAGAGTTTGGGTGTAGGATTAGGGTGTTGCGTTAGGGTTAAGTTAACGTGTCTTGTTAGGGTTAGTGTTAGGGTTAGGGTGTCGTGTAAGATTTAGCGTTAGGGGTAGGGGTAGGGCTTGGGTGTTGGGTTAGTGTTAGGGTTAGGGTGTCTGGTGTCCGGTTACGGTTAGGGTTAGGATTAGGGTTAGGATTAGGGTTTAGGGTTTAGGGTTAGGGTTAGGGTGTCTTGTGTCCGATTACGGTTAGGGTTAGGACTATGGTTAGGGTTAGGGTTAGCGTTAGGGTTTTGGTTAAGGTTACGTTTACGTTTCGGGTTAGGGTTAGGGTTATGTTTAGGGTTAGGCTGTCATAATAGGGTTAGCGTTAGTGTTAGGTTGTCTGGTTAGTGTTAGGGTTAGAGTGTCGGGATAGGGTTAGGTTTAGGGTGTTGGGTTAGGGTGTTGTGTTAGGGTTAGGGTTAGGGTTAAGGTTTCGGGTTATGATGTCGGGTTAGGGTGAGGTCTAGCTCTAGGGTTTGGGTTAGGGTTCGCGTTAGGGTTAGGGTTACCTTTAGGGTTACGGTTAGGGTTAGGATTAGGGTTAGAGTTAGGGTGTCAGATTAGGGTTAGACTTGGGTTAGGATTCGGGTTAGTGGTTAGGGGTAGGTTTAGGTTTAGGGTTAGGGTGTTGGTTTAGGGTTAGGGTGTCGTATTACAGTTAGGGTTAGGGTTAGGGTGTCGGTTTAGGGTTAGGGTGTCGGGTTAGGGTGTTGGGTTAAGTTGTCGTGTTAGTGTGTCGGGTTAGGGTTAGAGTTAGGTGAGGCATTGGGTTAGGTTGTTGGGTTAGGAATAGGGTTAGGGTTAGGTTTAGTGTTATGATGTTGGGTTAGTTTGTCGTGTTAGGGTGCTGGGTTTGGGTTAGGGTTAGGGTTAGGGTAGGTTTAGGGTGTTGGGTTAGCGTTAGGGTGTCGGGTTAGGGTTAGGGTTATGTGTTGGCTTAGGGTGTCGTTTAGGGTTTCAGGTTTGGGTGTCGGGTTAAGATTAGGGTTAGGGTGTTGGGTTACGGTGTCAGATTAGGGTTGGTGTGTCTGGTTATGATGTCAGGTTCGGGTGTCGGGTAAGGGGTAGTGTGTCTGTTTAGGGTATCGGGTTATTGTGTCAGGTCAGGTTTAGGTTTAGGCTTACGGATAGGGCTAGGGTTATGGTGTCATGTTAGGGATAGGGTTCGAGTGTCAGTTTAGGGTTAGAGTTAGGGTTAGGGTTAGGGTTGGGTTAGGGTTAGGATAGGGTTAAGGGTTAGGGGTAGGGTTAGGGTTAGGGTTAGGGTAAGTTTAGGGTTAGGGTTACGGTTGGGTTAGGGTTAGTGTTAATGTTATGGTTAGGGTTTAGATGTAGGGTTAGCTTTAGGGCTAGTGTTAGGGTTAGGTTTAGAGTTAGGTTTACGGTTAGGTTGTTGGTTTAGGGTTACGGTGTCGGGTTAGGGTAAGGGTGTCGGTTCAGGTTTAGGGCGTCGGGTTAGGGTGATGGGTTAGGGTATCAGGTTCGGATTAGTGTTCGGGTTAGGGTGTCAGGTTCGTGTTAGGGAAGATTTAGGGTTATGCTGTCATGTTAGGGTTAGCATAATGGTTAGGGTGTCGGGTTTGGGTGTTGGGTTATGGTTAGTGTATCATGTTAGGGTTAGTGTGTCAGGATAGGATTAGGGTGTCGGGTTAGGTTGTCGGGTTTTGTTTAGGCTCAGGGTTAGGGTTAGGGTTAGGGTTACGTTTTAGTGTTAGGGGTACGGTTAGGGTTAGGATGTTGGGTTAGGTTTAGGGTGTTGGGTTAGGGTGTCGGGTTAGGGTGTCGTGTTAAGGTTAGGGTGTCGGGTGAGGGTTAGGGTGTCAGGTTCGGGTTACGGTGTCAGGTGACGGTGTCGGGTTAGCGTGTCATTTTAGGGTGTAGGTTTATGGTTAGAGTGTCGGGTTAGGGTTAGGGTTACGGTGTTGTGTTAGGGTTAGGGTTTCGGGTTTGGGCTTCCGGTTAGGGTGTCGTGTTAGGGTTAGGGTATCGCGTTAGGTTGTCGTTTTAGGGTTACGGTGTCAGGATAGGGTGTCGGGTTAGGGTGTCGGTTAGGGATTATGGTTAGGGTTAGGGTTAGGGTGTCGTGTTAGGGTTAGCGTTAGTGTTAGGTTGTCTGGTTAGTGTTAGGTTTAGGTTGTCGGGATAACGTTAGGGTTAGGGTTAAGGTTTCGGGTTATGATGTCGGGTTAGGGTTACGTCTAGGTCTAGGGTTAGGGTTAGGGTGTCGGCTAAATTTTAGGGTTAGGGTTAGGGTGTCGTTTTAGGGTTAGAGTTAGGGTTAGGATTAGGGTTAGGGTTAGGGTTAACGGTTTAGGGTTAGGGTTACGTTTAGGGTTATGGTTAGGGTTAGGATTAGGGTTAGAGTTAGGGTGACAGATTAGGGTTAAGGTTGGGTTAGGATTCAGGTTAGTGGTTAGGGGTAGGTTTAGGTTTAGGGTTAGGTTGTTGGTTTAGGGTTAGGGTGTCTGGTTATGGTGTCATATTACGGTTAGTGTTAGGGTGTTGGTTTAGGTTTAGTTTGTCGGGTTAGGGTTAGGGTTAGGTTTATGGCATTGGGTTAGGTTGTTGAGTTAGGAATAGAATTAGGGTTTGGGTTAGGGTTAGGGTTAGTGTTATGATGTTGGGTTAGTTTGTCATGTTAGGGTGCTGGGTTTGGGTTAGGGTTATGTGTTGGCTTAGGGTGTCGTTTAGGGTGTCGGGTTTGGGTGTCGGGTTAGGATTAGGGTTAGGGTGTTGGGTTACTGTGTCGGGTTAGGGTTAGTGTGTCTGGTTATGATGTCAGGTTCAGGTGTCTGGTAAGGGTTAGGGTTTCTGGTTAGGGTGTCGGGTTAGTGTGTCAGGTTAGGTTTAGGTTTAGGCTTATGGTTAGGGTTAGGGTTAGGGTGTCGTGTTAGGGATAGGGTTCGGGTGTCAGTTTAGGGTTAGAGTTACGGTTAGGGTTAGGTTGGGTTAGGGTTAGGGTAGGGTTAGGGGGTAGGGGTAGGGTTAGTGTTAGGATTAAGGTGTCGGTTTAGGGTTAGGGTTAGGGTTAAGGTTAGGGTTAGGGTAGGGTTGCGGTTAGGGTAGGGTTAGGGGTTAGGTTTAGGGTTAGTGTTAGGATTAGGGTGTCGGGTTAAGTTTAGGGTTCGTGTTAGTGTTAGGGTTAGGGTTAGGGTTAGGATGTCAGGATAGGGTTAGTGTTAGGTTTATGGTAAGGTTGTCTGTTTAGGGTTCTGGGTAGGGTGTCTGTTTAGGGTTTCGGGTTAGGGTGTCGGGTCATGGTTAGTGTTAGGGTTAGGTTGTTGGGTTAGATTGTGGTGTTAGGGTGCTAGGTTAGGGCTAGATTTACGGTTAGGCTTTGGGTTAGGGTGTCAGGTTAGGGTGTCCGTTTAGGGTTAGGGTGTCAGGTTACCAGGTCGGGTTAGGGTGTTGGGTTAGGGTCTCGAGTTAGGGTTTTGGGTTAGGGTTAGGTTTAGGATCAGCTTTAGGGTTGGGGTTAGGATTATGGTGTCGGGTTAGGGTTAGCGTGTCGGGTTAGGGTGTCGGTTAGAGTTTGGGTGTACGGTTAGCATGTCGCATTAGGGTTAAGGTTAGGGTGTCGTGTTAGTGTTAGCGCTAGGTTTACGGTGTAGGGTTAGGGTTAGGTTTAGGGTTATGTTGTCGGGTTAGGAATAGGGTTAGGGTAAGCGTTAGGGCTAGGTTTAAGGTTAGGTTTAGTGTTATGATGTCGGGTTTGTTTGTCGTGTTAGGGTGCTGGATTAGGGTTAGGGTTAGGGTTTGGGTAGGTTTAGGGTGTCGGATTAGGGTTAGGGTGTCGGGTTAGGGTTAGGGTTAGGGTTGGGTTAGGGGTAGGGTTAGCGGTTAAGGGTAGGGGTAGGTTTAAGGTTAGGGTTAGGGTTGGGGTTAAGTTGTCGGGTTTGAGTGTCGGATTTGAATTAGGGTTAGGGTGTCTGGTGTCGGGTTAGTGTTAAGGTTAGGGTTAGGTTATCGGGTTAGGTTTAGGCTTGGGGTGTAGTCTTAGGGTTTGGGTTAGGGTTAGGGTTAGGGTTAGTGTTGGGTTACGGGTTAGGCTTAGGCTTAGTGTTAGGGTTAGGTTTAGGGTTAGGTTTGTGGTTACATTGTTGGTTTAGGGTTATGGTGTCGGGTTAGGGTAAGGGTGTCGGTTTAGGTTTAGGGTGTCGGGTTAGGGTGATGGGTTAGGGTGTCAGGTTCGGGTTAGTGTTCGGGTTAGGGTGTCTAGTTAGGGTTAGGGAAGATTTAGGGTTACGCTGTCATGTTAGGGTTAGCATAATGGTTAGGGTGTCGAGTTTGGGTGTTGGGTTATGGTTAGTGTATCATGTTAGGGTTAGTGTGTCGAGATAGGTTTAGGGTGTCGGATTAGGTTGTCGGGTTAGGTTTAGGCTTGGGGTGTAGTCTTAGGGTTTGGGTTAGGGTTAGGGTTAGGGTTAGTGTTGGGTTACGGGTTAGGCTTAGGCTTAGTGTTAGGGTTAGGTTTAGGGTTAGGTTTACGGTTAGGTTGTTGGTTTAGGGTTACGGTGTCGGTTTAGGGTAAGGGTGTCAGTTTAGGTTTAGGGTGTCGGGTTAGTGTGTCAGGTTCGGGTTAGTGTTCGGGTTAGGGTCTCAGGTTCGGGTTAGGGAAGATTTAGGGTTACGGTGTCATGTTAGGGTTAGCATAATGGCTAGAGTGTCGGGTTTGGGTTTTGGGTTATGTTTAGTGTATCATGTTAGGGTTAGTGTGTCGGGATAGGTTGAGGGTGTCGGGTTAGGTTGTCGGGTTACGTTTAGGCTCAGGGTTAGGGTTAAGGTTAGGGTTAGGTTTAGGTGTTAGGGGTACGGTTAGGGTTAGGATGTCGGGTTAGGGTTAGGGTGTCGGGTTAGGGTGTCGTGTTAAGGTTAGGGTGTCGGGTGAGGGTTAGAGTGTCAGGTTCGGGTTACGGTGTCAGGTGACGGTGTCGGGTTAGCGTGTCATTTTAGGGTGTAGGTTTAGGGTTAGAGTGTCGGGTTAGGGTTAGGGTTACGGTGTTGTGTTAGGTTTAGGGTGTCGGGTTTTGGCTTCGGCTTAGGGTGTCGTGTTACGGTTAGGGTGTCGCGTTAGGTTGTCGTTTTAGGGTTACGGTGTCAGGATAGGGTGTCGGGTTAGGGTGTCGGTTAGGGATTACGGTTTAGGGTGTCGGGTTAGGATTAGTGTAGGGTTAGAATTAGGGTTAGATTGTCTTGTTAGGGTTAGGTTGTCTGGTTAGTTTTAGGGTAGGGTGTCGAGTTAGAGTTAGGGTGTCGGGTTATGGTTAGGTTTTGGGTGTCGGGTTAGGGTTAGGGTTAATGTTAGTGTTAGGGGTTAGT
The DNA here is from genome assembly GCF_054371585.1 of Giraffa tippelskirchi. Lineage (NCBI taxonomy): Eukaryota > Metazoa > Chordata > Mammalia > Artiodactyla > Giraffidae > Giraffa > Giraffa tippelskirchi. Next base: position 71,152,977 of record NC_137289.1, read on the forward strand.
GATTAGGGTTAGGGTTAGGTTTAGTGTTATGGTTTGGATTAGGTTTAGGGTTAGGGCTATGAATAGGGTTAGGGTTTGGGTTAGGTGAAGGGTGGGTTTAGGGGTAGGGTAAGTGTTAGCGTTTGGGTTAGGTTTAGGTTACGGTTAGGGTGTCGGGGTAGAGTTTGGGTGTAGGATTAGGGTGTTGCGTTAGGGTTAAGTTTAGTGTGTCTTGTTAGGGTTAGCGTTAGGGTTAGTGTTAGGTTTAGGGTTAGGGTGTCGGGTAAGATTTAGGGTTAGGGTTAGGGGTAGGGTTTGGATGTTGGGTTAGTGTAAGGGTTAGGTTGTCTGGTGTCCGGTTATGGTTAGGGTTAGGATTATGTTTAGGGTTAGGGTTTAGGGTTTAGGGTTAGGGTTACGTTTAGGGATAGGGTTAGGGTGTCTTGTGTCCGGTTACGGTTAGGGTTAGGATTATGTTTAGGGTTAGGGTTTAGGGTTTAGGGTTAGGGTTACGTTTAGGGTTAGGGTTAGGGTGCCTTGTGTCCAGTTACGGTTAGGGTTAGGATTATGGTTAGGGTTAGGGTTAGGGTTTGGGTTAGCGTTAGGGTTAGGGTTAAGGTTACGTTTAGGTTTTGGGTTAGGGTTAGGGTTAGGTTTAGGGTTAGGGTGTCGTGTTAGGGTTAGCGTTAGTGTTAGGTTGTCTGGTTAGTGTTAGGGTTAGGGTGTTGGGATAGGGTTAGGGTTAGGGTAAGGTTCGGGTTATGATGTCGTCTTAGGGTTAGATCTAGGTCTAGGGTTAGGGTTAGGGTGTCGGGTTAGGGTGTTGGGTTAAGTTGTCGTGTTAGTGTGTTGGGTTAGGGTTAGGGTTAGGTTTATGGCATTGGGTTAGGTTGTTGGGTTAGGAATAGGGTTAGGGCTAGGGTTAAGGTTAGGTTTAGTGTTATGATGTTGGGTTAGTTTGTCATGTTAGGGTGCTGGGTTTGGGTTAGGGTTAGGGTTTGGGTAGGTTTAGGGTGTTGGGTTAGGGTTAGGGTGTCGGGTTAGGGTTAGGGTTATGTGTTGGCTTAGGGTCTCATTTAGGGTGTCGGGTTTGGGTGTAGGGGTTAGGATTAGGGTTAGGGTGTTGGGTTACGGTGTCGGGTTCGGGTTAGTGTGTCTGGTTATGATGTCAGGTTCGGATGTCGGGTAAGGGTTAGGGTGTCTGGTTAGGGTGTCGGGGGAGTGTGTCAGGTTAGATTTAGGTTTAGGCTTATGGTTAGGGTTTGGGTTAGGGTGTCGTGTTAGGGATAGGGTTCGGGTGTCGGTTTAGGGTTAGAGTTAGGGTTAGGGTTAGGGTTAGGGTTGGTTTAGGGTTAGGGTAGGGTTAGGGGTTAGAGGTAGGGTTAGGGTTAGGTTTAGGGTGTCGGGATAAGTTTAGGGTTCGTGTTAGTGTTAGGGTTAGCGTTAGGGTTAGGGTTAGGATGTGGGGATAGGGTTAGGGTTAGGTTTATGGTAAGGTTGTCTGGTTACGGTTCTGGGTAGGGTGTCTGTTTAGGGTTTCGGGTTAGGGTGTCGGGTCAGGGTTAGTGTTAGTGTTAGGTTGTTGGGTTAGAATGTCGTGTTAGGGTGCCAGGTTAGGGTTAGATGTACGGTTAGGCTTAGGGTTAGGGTGTTGGGTTAGGCTGACCGTTTAGGGTTAGGGTGTCAGGTTAGCATGTCAGGTTAGGGTGTTGGGTTAGGGTCTCGAGTTAGGGTTTAGGGTTAGGGTTAGGGTAAGGTTAGGGTTAGGGTTACTGTTGGGTTAGGTTTAGGGTTAATGTTAGGGTTAGGGGTTAGGGGTAGGGTTAGCTTTAGGGTTAGTGTTAGGGTTAGGGTGTCGGGTTATGGTGTCGGGATAGGGTTAGGGTGTATGCTTAGGTTTAGGGTGTCGGGTTAGGTTGTCGGTTTAGGGTGTCGGGTTGGGGTTAGGGTTAGGGTTAGGGTTAGGCTTGGTTTAGTGTAGGGTTAGGGGTTAGTGGTAGGGTTAGGGGTAGGGTTAGGGTAGGGTTGCGGTGTCGGGTAAGGGTTAGTGTTAGGTTGTCATGCTAGGGTTAGTGTTAGGGTGTCGTTTTAGGGTTAGGGTTTTGGTGTCTGATGTCCGGTTAGGCTTGGAGTTAGGATTAGGGGTATGGTTAGGGTTAGTGTTAGGGGTTAGGGTTATTGTTAGGCTTAGGGTTAGGATTTAGGGTTAGAGTTAGTGGTTAGGTGTTAGGGTTAGATTTAGGGTAAGGGTTAGGGTTTTGGTTTAGGGTTAGGGTTAGGTTTAGGGTTAGGGTTAAGGTTAGGGTTAGTGTTAGGGGTTAGGGTTAGGGTTTCGAGTTACGATTAGGGTTAGGGTGTCGGGTTAGGGTGTCAGGTTAGGCTGTTGGTTAAGGGTGTCAGGTCAGGGTTAGAGTTTGGGTTAGGTTTAGGGTTAAGTTTAGAGTTAGGTTGTTTTGTTAGGGTTAGGGTTTCGGGTTAGGCTTAGAATTTCGGGTTAGGGTGTCGGGTTAGAGTTTGGGTGTAGGGTTAGCGTGTCGCATTAGGGTTGATGTTAGGGTGTCGTGTTAGTGTTAGCGCTAGGGTTAGGGATAGGTTGTCGGGTTAGGTTGTCGGGTTAGGGTTAGGGTTAGGGTGTCTGGTGTTCGGTTACCGTTAGGGTTAGGGTTAGGGTTAGGATTAGGGTTAGGGTTAGGGTTTACGGTTTAGGTTTAGGGTTAGGGTTAGCATTAGGGTTATGGTTACGGTTACGTTTAGGGTTAATGTTAGGGTAAGGTTAGGGTTAGGGTTACTGTTGGGTTAGGGTTAGGGTTAATGTTAGGGTTAGGTGTTAGAGGTAGGGTTAGGGTTAGGGTTAGGGTTATGGTTTGGGTTAGAGTTGGGGTTAGGGTGAGGGTTGGTTTAGTGTAGGGTTAGGGGTTAGTGGTAGGGTTAGTGGTAGGGTTAGGTTAGGGTTGCGGTGTCGGGTTAGGGTTAGGGTTAGGTTGTCAGGCTAGGGTTAGTGTTAGGGAGTCGTGTTAGGGTTAGGGTTAGGGTGTCTGGTGTCCGGTTAGGCTTGGAGTTAGGGTTAGGGTTAGGGTTTACGGTTTAGTTTTAGGGTTAGGGTTAGCATTAGGGTTAAGGTTACGGTTACGTTTAGGGTTACTGTTAGGTTAGGGTTAGGGTTAGGGTTAGGATTAGGGTGTCAGATTAGGGTTAGGGTTGTGTTAGGATTCGGGTTAGTGTTTAGGGGTAGGTTTAGGGTTAGGGTTAGGGTGTCATGTTAGGGTTAGTGTTAGGGTGTCGGTTTAGGGTTAGGGTGTCAGGTTAGGGTGTTGGCTTAAGTTGTCGTGTTAGTGTGTTGGGTTAGGGTTAGGGTTAGGTTTATGGCGTTGTGTTAGTGTGTTGGGTTAGGAATAGGGTTAGGGTAAGGGTTAGGGCTAGGTTTAAGGTTAGGTTTAGTGTTATGATGTCGGGTTTGTTTGCCGTGTTATAGGGTGCTGGGTTAGGGTAAGTCTTAGGGTTAGGGTTTGGGTAGGTTTAGGGTGTCCGATTAGGGTTAGGGTGTCGGGTTAGGGTTAGGGTTAGGGTTGGGTTAGGGGTAGGGTAAGCGGTTAAGGGTAGGGGTAGGGGAAGGTTTAGGGTTAGGGTTAGGGTTGGGGTTGAGTTGTCGGGTTTGAGTGTTGGGTTTGAGTTAGGGTTAGGGTGTCTGGTGTCGGGTTAGTGTTAAGGTTAGGGTTATGTTATCGGGTTAGGTTTAAGCTTGGGGTGTAGTCTTAGGGTTTGGGTTAGGGTTAGGGTTAGGGTTAGTGTTGGGTTACGGGTTAGGCTTAGGCTTAGTGTTAGGGTTAGGTTTAGGGTTAGATTTACGGTTAGGTTGTTGGTTTAGGGTTACGGTGTCGGGTTAGGGTAAGGGTGTCGGTTTAGGTTTAGGGTGTTGGGTTAGGGTGATGGGTTAGGGTGTCAGGTTCGGGTTAGTGTTCGGGTTAGAGTGTCAGGTTCGGGTTAGGGAAGATTTAGGGTTACGGTGTCATGTTAGGGTTAGCATAATGGTTAGGGTGTCGGGTTTGGTTGTTGGGTTGTGTTTAGTGTATCATGTTAGGGTTAGTGTGTCGGGATAGGTTTAGGGTGTCGGGTTAGGTTGTCGGGTTACGTTTAGGCTCAGGGTTAGGGTTAAGGTTAGGGTTAGGTTTAGGTGTTAGGGGTACGGTTAGGGTTAGGATGTCGGGTTAGGGTTAGGGTGTCGGGTTAGGGTGCCGGGTTAGGGTGTCTTGTTAACGTTAGGGTGTCTGGTGAGGGTTAGGGTGTCAGGTGACGGTGTCGGGTTAGCGAGTCAGTTTAGGGTGTAGGTTTAGGGTTAGAGTGTCGGGTTAGGGTTAGGGTTACGGTGTTGTGTTAGGGTTAGGGTGTCCGTTTTGGGCTTCGGGTTAGGGTTTCGCGTTAGGGGTAGGGTGTCACGTTAGGTTGTCTTTTTAGGGTTACGGTGTCAGGATAGGGTGTCGGGTGATGGTGTAATGTTAAGGTTAGGGTGTCAGGTGAGGGTTAGGGTTACGGTGTCAGGTGATGGTGTCGGGTTAACGTGTCATTTTAGGGTCTAGGTTTAGGGATAGAGTGTCGGGTTAGCGTTAGGGTTACGGTGTTGTGTTAGGGTTAGGGTGTCGGGTTTGGGCTTCGGGTTAGGGTGTTGCGTTAGGGTTAGGGTGTCGTGTTAGGTTGTCGTTTTAGCGTTATGGTGTTAGGATAGGGTGTCGGGTTATGGTGTTGGTTAGGGATTACGGTTTAGGGTGTCGGGTTAGGGTTAGTGTAGGTTAGAATTAAGGTTAGAGTGTTGTGTTAGGGTTAGCGTTAGGGTTAGGTTGTCTGGTTAGTTTTATGGTTAGGGTGTCGAGTTAGAGTTAGGGTGTCGGATTATGGTTAGGGTTTGGGTTTTGGGTTAGGGTTAGGGTTAGAGTTAATGTTAGTGTTAGGGCTTAGTGATTAGGGTTAGGGATAGGGTTAGAGTTATGGTTTGGGTTAGGTTTAGGGTTAGGGTTATGGGTAGGGTTAGGGTTTGGTTTAGGTTTAAAGTACAGTTAGGGTGTCGGGGTAGAGTTTGTGTGTAGGGTTAGGGTGTTGCGTTAGGGTTAAGTTTAGCGTGTCTTGTTAGGGTTAACATTAGGGTTAAGGTTAGGGTTAGGGTTAGAGTTAGGGTGACAGATAAGGTTTAGGGTTTGGTTAGGATTCGGGTTAGTGGTTAGGGGTAGGTTTAGGGTTAGGGTTAGGTTGTTGGTTTAGGGTTAGGGTGTCTGGTTAGGGTGTCATATTACGGTTAGGGTTAGGGTGTCGGTTTAGGTTTAGGGTGTCGGGTTAGGGTGTTGGGTTAAGTTGTCGTGTTAGTGTGTCGGGTTAGGGTTAGGGTTAGGTTTATGGCATTGGGTTAGGTTGTTGGGTTAGGAATATGGTTAGGGCTAGGGTTAAGGTTAGGTTTAGTGTTATGATGTTGGGTTAGTTTGTCGTGTTAGGGTGCTGGGTTTGGGTTAGGGTTTGGGTTTGGGTAGGTTTCGGGTGTTGGGTTAGGGTTAGGGTGTCGGGTTAGGGTTATGTGTTGGCTTAGGGTGTCTTTTAGGGTGTTGAGTTTGGGTGTCAGCTTAGGATTAGGGTTAGGGTGTTGGGTTAGGGTTAATGTGTCTGGTTATGATGTCAGGTTCGGGTGTCGGGTAAGGCTTAGGGTGTCTGGTTAGGCTGCCGGGCTAGGGTGTCGGGTTAGGGTTTACAGTTAGTGTTAGAGTGGCTGGTTAGGGTGTCGGTTAGGGTGTCTGGTTAGGGTGTCGGGTTAGGGATTACGGGTTAGGGTGTCGCGTTAGGGTTGAGTTATGGTGTCGGGTTATGGTTAGGGTAAGGTTAGGGTTAGGGTTAGGGTGTCGTGTTAGGGTTAGCGTTAGGGTTAGGGTGTCGGGTTAAGGTTAGGATTAGGGTTAGGGTTAGGGTTTGGGTGTCGGGTTAGGGTTAGGGTTAGTGTTAGGGGTTAGTGATTAGGGTTAGGGTTAGGATTAGCGTTATGGTTTGAGTTAGAGTTAGGGTTAGGGTTAGGGTTGGTTTAGTGTAGGGTTAGGGGTTAGTGGTAGGGTTAGGGGTAGGGTTAGGGTAGGGTTGCGGAGTCGGGTTAGGGTTAGGGTTAGGTTTTCAGGCTAGGGTTAGTGTTAGGGGTTGGGGTTAGGGTTTAGAGTTACGATTAGGGTTAGGGTGTTGGGTTAGGGTGTCGGGTTAGGGTGTCAGGTTAGGCTGTCGGGTTAGGGTGTCGGGTCAGGGTTAGAGTTAGGGTTAGGTTTAGGGTTAAGTTTCGAGTTAGGTTGTTTTGTTAGGGTTAGGGTTTCGGGTTAGGATTAGAGTTTCGGGTTAGGGTGTCGGGTTAGAGTTTGGGTGTAGGGTTAGTGTGTCACATTACGGTTAAGGTTAGGGTGTCGTGTTAGTGTTAGCGCTAGGGTTAGCGTGTAGGTTTAGGGTTAGGTTTAGGGTTAGGTTGTCGGGTTAGGGTTAGGGTGTCTGGTGTTTGGTTACCGTTAGAGTTAGGGTTAGGGTTACGTTTTACAGGTTAGGGTTAGGGTTAGCATTAGGGTTATGGTTACGGTTACGTTTAGGGTTACTGTTCGGGTTAGGGTTAGGGTTAGGATTAGGGTGTCAGATTAGGGTTAGGTTTGTGTTAGGATTTGGGTTAGTGGTTAGGGGTAGGTTTAGGGTTAGGGTTAGGGTGTCGTGTTAGGGTTAGGGTAGGGTGTCGGTTTAGGGTTAGGGTGTCGCGTTAGGGTGTTGGCTTAAGTTGTCGTGTTAGTGTGTTGGGTTAGGGTTAGGGTGAGATTTATGGCATTGTGTTAGTGTTTTGGTTTAGGAATAGGGTTAGGGTAAGGGTTAGGGCTAGGTTTAAGGTTAGGTTTAGTGTTATGATGTCGGGTTAGGGTTTGGGTTAGGGTTAAGGTTTCGGGTTATGATGTCGGGTTAGGGTTAGGTCTAGGTCTAGGGTTAGGGTTAGGGTGTCGGGTAAGTTTTAGGGTTAGGGTTAGGGTGTCGTTTTAGGGTTAGAGTTAGGGTTAGGATTAGGGTTAGGGTTAAGGTTTACGGTTTAGGGTTGGGGTTATGGTTAGAGATAGGGTTAGGGTTACGTTTAGGGTTACGGTTAGGGTTAGGCTTAGGGTTAGAGTTAGGGTGTCAGATTAGGGTTAGGGTTGGGTTAGGATTCTGGTTAGTGGTTAGGGGTAGGTTTAGGTTTAGGGTTAGGGTGTTGGTTTAGGGTTAGGGTGTCGGGTTAGGGTGTTGGGATAAGTTGTCGTGTTAGTGTGTCGGGTAAGGGTTAGGGTTAGGTTTATGGCATTGGGTTAGGTTGTTGGGTTAGGAATAGGGTTAGGGCTAGGGTTAAGGTTAGGTTTAGTGTTATGATGTTGGGTTAGTTTGTCGTGTTAGGGTGCTGGGTTTGGGTTAGGGTTAGGGTTTGGGTAGGTTTAGGGTGTTGGGTTAGGGTTAGGGTGTCGGGTTATGGTTAGGGTTAGGGTGTTGGGTTACGGTGTCGGGTTAGGGTTAGTGTGTCAGGTTATGATGTCAGGTTCGGGTGTCGGGTAAGGGTTAGGGTGTGTGGTTATGGTGTCGGGTAAGTGTGTCAGGTTAGGTTTAGGTTTAGGCTTATGGTTAGGGTTAGGGTTAGGGTGTCGTGTTAGGGATAGCGTTCGGGTGTCGGTTTAGGGTTAGAGTTAGGGTTAGGGTTAGGGTCGGGTTAGGGGTTAGGGGTAGGTTTAGGGTTAGGTTTAGGGTGTTAGGGTTAGGGTTAGGGTTAGGGTTGGGTTAGGGGTAGGGTTAGTGGTTAAGGGTAGGGTTAGGGGTAGGTTTAGGGTTAGGGTTAGGGTTGGGGTTTAGTTGTCGGGTTTGAGTTAGGGTTAGGGTGTCTGGTGTCGGGTTAGTGTTAAGGTTAGGGTTAGGTTATCGGGTTAGGTTTAGGCTTGGGTTGTAGTCTTAGGGTTAGGGTTAGTGTTGGTTTACGGGTTAGGCTTAGGCTTAGTGTTAGGGTTAGGTTTAGGGTTAGGTTTACGGCTAGGTTGTTGGTTTAGGGTTACGGTGTCGGGTTAAGGTAAGCGTGTCGGTTTAGGTTTAGGGTGTCGGGTTAGGGTGATGGGTTATGGTGTCAGGTTCGGGTTAGTGTTCGGTTGAGGGTGTCAGGTTAAGGTTAGGGAAGATTTAGGGTTATGGTGTCATGTTAGGGTTACCATAATGGTTAGGGTGTCGGGTTTGGGTGTTGGGTTATGGTTAGTGTATCATGTTAGGGTTAGTGTGTCGGGATAGGTTCAGGGTGTCGGGTTAGGTTGTCGGGTTACGTCTAGGCTCAGGGTTAGGGTTAAGGTTAGGGTTAGGTTTAGGTGTTAGGGGTACGGTTAGGGTTAGGATGTCGGGTTAGGGTTAGGGTGTCGGGTTAAGGTGTCGTGTTAAGGTTAGGGTGTCGGGTGAGGGTTAGGGTTTCAGGTTCGGGTTATGGTGTCAGGTGACGGTGTCGGGTTAGCGTGTCATTTTAGGGTGTAGGTTTAGGGTTAGAGTGTCGGGTTAGGGTTAGGGTTAGGGTTACGGTGTTGTGTTAGGGTTAGGGTGTCGGGTTTGGGCTTCGGGTTAGGGTGTCGTGTTAGGGATAGGGTGTCACGTTAGGTTGTCGTTTTAGGGTTACGGTGTCAGGATAGGGTGTCGGGTTAGGGTGTCTGTTAGGGATTACGGTTTAGGGTGTCGGGTTAGGGTTAGTGTAGGGTTAGAATTAGGGTTAGAGTGTTGTGTTAGGGTTAGCGTTAGGGTTAGGTTGTCTGGTTAGTTTTAGGGTTAGGGTGTCGAGTTAGAGTTAGGGTGTCTGGTTATGGTTAGGTTTTGGGTGTCGGGTTAGGTTTAGGGTTAATGTTAGTGTTAGGGGTTAGTGATTAGGGTTAGGGTTAGGGTTAGGGTTAGCGTTATGGTTTGGTTTAGGTTTAGGGTTAGGGTTATGGATAGGGTTAGGGTTTGGGTTAGGTGAAGGGTAGGCTTAGGAGTAGGGTAAGTGTTAGGGTTTGGGTTAGGTTTAGGGTACGGTTAGGGTGTCGGGGTAGAGTTTGGGTGTAGGATTAGGGTGTTGCATTGGGTTAAGTTTAGCGTGTCTTGTTAGGGTTAGCGTTAGGGTTAGGGTGTCGGGGAAGATTTAGCGTTAGGGGTAGGGGTAGGGCTTGGGTGTTGGGTTAGTGTTAGGGTTAGGGTGTCTGGTGTCCAGTTACGGTTAGTGTTAGGATTAGGGTTAGGGTTAGGGTTTAGGGTTTAGGGTTAGGGTTAGGGTGTCTTGTGTCTGGTTACGGTTAGGGTTAGAATTATGGTTAGGGTTAGGGTTAGCGTTAGGGTTATGGTTAAGGTTACGTTTAAGTTTCGGGTTAGGGATAGGGTTATGTTTAGGGTTAGGGTGTCATAATAGGGTTAGCGTTAGTGTTAGGTTGTCTGGTTAGTGTTAGGGTTAGGGTGTCGGGATAGGGTTAGGTTTAGGGTGTTGGGTTAAGGTGTTGGGTTAGGGTTAGGGTTAGGGTTAAGGTTTCGGGTTATGATGTCGTGTTAGGGTTAGGTCTAGGTCTAGGGTTAGGGTTAGGGTGTCGGCTAAGTTTTAGGGTTCGGTTTAGGGTGTCGTTTTAGGGTTAGAGTTAGTGTTAGGAATAGGGTTCGGGTTAGGGTTTATGGTTTAGGGTTAGGGTTAGGGTTAGCGTTAGGGTTAGGGTTACCTTTAGGGTTACGGTTAGGGTTAGGATTAGGGTTAGAGTTAGGGTGTCAGATTAGGGTTAGACTTGGGTTAGGATTCGGGTTAGTGGTTAGGGGTAGGTTTAGGTTTAGGGTTAGGGTGTTGGTTTAGGGTTAGGGTGTCGTATTACAGTAAGGGTTAGGGTTAGGGTGTCGGTTTAGGGTTAGGGTGTCGGGTTAGGGTGTTGGGTTAAGTTGTCGTGTTAGTGTGTCGGGTTAGGGTTAGAGTTAGGTTTGAGGCATTGGGTTAGGTTGTTGGGTTAGGAATAGGGTTAGGGTTAGGTTTAGTGTTATGATGTTGGGTTAGTTTGTCGTGTTAGGGTGCTGGGTTTGGGTTAGGGTTAGGGTTAGGGTAGGTTTAGGGTGTTGGGTTAGCGTTAGGGTGTCGGGTTAGGGTTAGGGTTATGTGTTGGCTTAGGGTGTCGTTTAGGGTTTCAGGTTTGGGTGTCGGGTTAAGATTAGGGTTAGGGTGTTGGGTTACGGTGTCAGATTAGGGTTAGTGTGTCTGGTTATGATGTCAGGTTCGGGTGTCGGGTAAGGGGTAGTGTGTCTGGTTAGGGTGTCGGGTTATTGTGTCAGGTTAGGTTTAGGTTTAGGCTTACGGATAGGGCTAGGGTTATGGTGTCATGTTAGGGATAGGGTTCGAGTGTCAGTTTAGGGTTAGAGTTAGGGTTGGGTTAGGGTTAGGGTAGGGTTAGGGGTTAGGGGTAGGGTTAGGGTTAGGTTTAAGTTTAGGGTGTCAGGTTAAGTTTAGGGTTCGTGTTAGTGTTATGGTTAGGGTTAGGGTTAGGCTTAGGATGTGGGGATAGGGTTAGGGTTAGTTTTATGGTAAGGTTGTCTGGTTAGGGTTCTGGGTAGGGTGTCTGTTTAGGGTTTCGGGTTAGGGTGTCGGGTCAGGGTTAGTGTTAGGGTTAGGTTGTTGGGTTAGATTGTCGTGTTAGGGTGCCAGGATAGGGTTAGATTTACGGTTAGGCTTAGGGTTAGTGTGTCGGGTTAGGGTGTCCGTTTAGGGTTAGGGTGTCAGGTTAGCATGTCGGGTTAGGGTGTTGGGTTAGGGTCTCGAGTTAGGGTTTAGGGTTAGGTTTAGGGTAAGTTTAGGGTTCGGGTTACGGTTGGGTTAGGGTTAGTGTTAATGTTAGGGTTAGGGATTAGATGTAGGGTTAGCTTTAGGGCTAGTGTTAGGGTTAGGGTGTCGGGTGTCGGGTTTGGGTGTCGGGTTAGGGTTAGGTTTTGGGTTAGCTTTAGGGTTGGGGTTAGGATTAGGGTGTCGGGTTAGGGTTAGCGTGTCGGGTTCGGGTGTCGGGTTAGGCTGTCGGGCTAGGGTGTCGGGCTAGGGTGTCGGGTTAGGGTTTACAGTTAGTGTTAGAGTGGCTGGTTAGGGTGTCGGTTAGGGTGTCTGGTTAGGGTGTCGGGTTAGGGATTACGGGTTAGGGTGTCGCGTTAGGGTTGAGTTATTGTGTCGGGTTATGGTTAGGGTAAGGTTAGGGTTCGGGTTAGGGTGTCGTGTTAGGGTTAGCGTTAGGGTTAGGGTGTCGGGTTAAGGTTAGGGTTAGGGTTAGGGTTAGGGTTTGGGTGTCGGGTTAGGGTTAGGGTTATTGTTAGGGGTTAGTGATTAGGGTTAGGGTTAGGATTAGCGTTATGGTTTGAGTTAGAGTTAGGGTTAGGGTTAGGGTTGGTTTAGTGTAGGGTTAGGGGTTAGTGGTAGGGTTAGGGGTAGGGTTAGGGTAGGGTTGCGGAGTCGGGTTAGGGTTAGGGTTAGGTTTTCAAGCTAGGGTTAGTGTTAGGGATTGGGGTTAGGGTTTAGAGTTACGATTAGGGTTAGGGTGTTGGGTTAGGGTGTCGGGTTAGGGTGTCAGGTTAGGCTGTCGGGTTAGGGTGTCGGGTCAGGGTTAGAGTTAGGGTTAGGTTTAGGGTTAAGTTTAGAGTTAGGTTGTTTTGTTAGGGTTAGGGTTTCGGGTTAGGCTTAGAGTTTCGGGTTAGGGTGTCGGGTTAGAGTTTGGGTGTAGGGTTAGTGTGTCGCATTAGGGTTAAGGTTAGGGTGTCGTGTTAGTGTTAGCGCTAGGGTTAGGGTGTCGTGTTAGAGTTAGGTTTAGGGTTAGGTTGTCGGGTTAGGGTTAGGGTTAGGGTGTCTGGTGTTCGGTTACCGTTAGGGTTAGGGTTAGGGTTACGTTTTACGGGTTAGGGTTAGGGTTAGGGTTAGCATTAGGGTTATGGTTACGGTTACGTTTAGGGTTACTGTTCGGGTTAGGGTTAGGGTTAGGATTAGGGTGTCAGATTAGGGTTAGGTTTGTGTTAGGATTCGGCTTAGTGGGTAGGGGTAGGTTTAAGGTTAGGGTTAGGGTGTCGTGTTAGGGTTAGGGTTAGGGTGTCGGTTTAGGGTTAGGGTGTCGGGTTAGGGTGTTGGCTTAAGTTGTCGTGTTAGTGTGTTGGGTTAGGGTTAGGGTGAGATTTATGGCATTGTGTTAGTGTGTTGGTTTAGGAATAGGGTTAGGGTAAGGGGTAGGGCTAGGTTTAAGGTTAGGTTTAGTGTTATGATGTCGGGTTAGGGTTAGGGTTAGGGTTAAGTTTTCGGGTTATGATGTCGGGTTAGGGTTAGATCTAGGTCTAGGGTTAGGGTTAGGGTGTCGGGTAAGTTTTAGGGTTAGGGTTAGGGTGTCGTTTTAGGGTTAGAGTTAGGGTTAGGATTAGGGTTAGGGTTAAGGTTTACGGTTTAGGGTTAGGGTTAGGGTTAGAGTTAGGGTTAGGGTTACGTTAAGGTTACGGTTAGGGTTAGGATTAGGGTTAGAGTTAGGGTGTCAGATTAGGGTTAGGGTTGGGTTAGGATTCGGGTTAGTGGTTAGGGGTAGGTTTAGGTTTAGGGTTAGGGTGTTGGTTTAGGGTTAGGGTGTCGGGTTAGGGTGTTGGGTTAAGTTGTCGTGTTAGTGTGTCGGGTAAGGGTTAGGGTTAGGTTTATGGCATTGGGTTAGGTTGTTGGGTTAGGAATAGGGTTAGGGCTAGGGTTAAGGTTAGGTTTAGTGTTATGATGTTGGGTTAGTTTGTCGTGTTAGGGTGCTGGGTTTGGGTTAGGGTTAGGGTTTGGGTAGGTTTAGGGTGTTGGGTTAGGGTTAGGGTGTCGGGTTATGGTTAGGGTTAGGGTGTTGGGTTACGGTGTCGGGTTAGGGTTAGTGTGTCAGGTTATGATGTCAGGTTCGGGTGTCGGGTAAGGGTTAGGGTGTGTGGTTATGGTGTCGGGTAAGTGTGTCAGGTTAGGTTTAGGTTTAGGCTTATGGTTAGGGTTAGGGTCAGGGTGTCATGTTAGGGATACGTTCGGGTGTCGGTTTAGGGTTAGAGTTAGGGTTAGGGTTAGGGTCGGGTTAGGGGTTAGGGGTAGGTTTAGGGTTAGGTTTTGGGTGTTAGGGTTAGGGTTAGGGTTAGGGGTAGGGTTAGTGGTTAAGGGTAGGGTTAGGGGTAGGTTTAGGGTTAGGGTTAGGGTTGGGGTTTAGATGTCGCGTTTGAGTTAGGGTTAGGGTGTCTGGTGTCGGGTTAGTGTTAAGGTTAGGGTTAGGTTATCGGGTTAGGTTTAGGCTTGGGTTGTAGTCTTAGGGTTAGGGTTAGTGTTGGTTTACGGGTTAGGCTTAGGCTTAGTGTTAGGGTTAGGTTTAGGGTTAGGTTTACGGCTAGGTTGTTGGTTTAGGGTTACGGTGTCGGGTTAAGGTAAGCGTGTCGGTTTAGGTTTAGGGTGTCGGGTTAGGGTGATGGGTTATGGTGTCAGGTTCGGGTTAGTGTTCGGTTGAGGGTGTCAGGTTAAGGTTAGGGAAGATTTAGGGTTACGGTGTCATGTTAGGGTTACCATAATGGTTAGGGTGTCGGGTTTGGGTGTTGGGTTATGGTTAGTGTATCATGTTAGGGTTAGTGTGTCGGGATAGGTTCAGGGTGTCGGGTTAGGTTGTCGGGTTACGTTTAGGCTCAGGGTTAGGGTTAAGGTTAGGGTTAGGTTTAGGTGTTAGGGGTACGGTTAGGGTTAGGATGTCAGGTTAGGGTCGGGTTAGGGGTTAGGGGTAGGTTTAGGGTTAGGTTTAGGGTGTTAGGGTTAGGGTTAGGGTTAGGGTTTGGTTAGGGTTAGGGTAGGGTTAGGGGTTAGGGGTAGGGTTAGGGTTAGGTTTAGTTTTAGGGTGTCAGGTTAAGTTTAGGGTTCGTGTTAGTGTTATGGTTAGGGTTAGGGTTAGGCTTAGGATGTGGGGATAGGGTTAGGGTTAGTTTTATGGTAAGGTTGTCTGGTTAGGGTTCTGGGTAGGGTGTCTGTTTAGGGTTTCGGGTCAGGGTTAGTGTTAGGGTTAGGTTGTTGGGTCAGATTGTCGTGTTAGGGTGCCAGGATAGGGTTAGATTTACGGTTAGGCTTAGGGTTAGTGTGTCGGGTTAGGGTGTCCGTTTAGGGTTAGGGTGTCAGGTTAGCATGTCGGGTTAGGGTGTTGGGTTAGGGTCTCGAGTTAGGGTTTAGGGTTAGGTTTAGTGTAAGTTTAGGGTTAGGGTTACGGTTGGGTTAGGGTTAGTGTTAATGTTAGGGTTAGGGTTTAGATGTAGGGTTAGCTTTAGGGCTAGTGTTAGGGTTAGGGTGTCGGGTGTCGGGTTTGGGTGTCGGGTTAGGGTTAGGTTTTGGGTTAGCTTTAGGGTTGGGGTTAGGATTAGGGTGTCGGGTTAGGGTTAGCGTGTCGGGTTCGGGTGTCGGGTTAGGCTGTCGGGCTAGGGTGTCGGGCTCGGGTGTCGGGTTAGGGTTTACAGTTAGTGTTAGAGTGGCTGGTTAGGGTGTGGGTTAGGGTGTCTGGTTAGGGTGTCGGGTTAGGGATTACGGGTTAGGGTGTCGCGTTAGGGTTGAGTTATGGTGTCGGGTTATGGTTAGGGTAAGGTTAGGGTTCGGGTTAGGGTGTCGTGTTAGGGTTAGCGTTAGGGTTAGGGTGTCGGGTTAAGGTTAGGGTTAGGGTTAGGGTTAGGGTTTGGGTGTCGGGTTAGGGTTAGGGTTAGTGTTAGGGGTTAGTGATTAGGGTTAGGGTTAGGATTAGCGTTATGGTTTGAGTTAGAGTTAGGGTTAGGGTTAGGGTTGGTTTAGTGTAGGGTTAGGGTTTAGTGGTAGGGTTAGGGGTAGGGTTAGGGTAGGGTTGCGGAGTCGGGTTAGGGTTAGGGTTAGGTTTTCAGGCTAGGGTTAGTGTTAGGGGTTGGGGTTAGGGTTTAGAGTTACGATTAGGGTTAGGGTGTTGGGTTAGGGTGTCGGGTTAGGGTGTCAGGTTAGGCTGTCGGGTTAGGGTGTCGGGTCAGGGTTAGGGTTAGGGTTAGGTTTAGGGTTAAGTTTAGAGTTAGGTTGTTTTGTTAGGGTTAGGGTTTCGGGTTAGGCTTAGAGTTTCGGGTTAGGGTGTCAGGTTAGAGTTTGGGTGTAGGGTTAGTGTGTCGCATTAGGGTTAAGGTTAGGGTGTCGTGTTAGTGTTAGCGCTAGGGTTAGGGTGTCGTGTTAGAGTTAGGTTTAGGGTTAGGTTGTCGGGTTAGGGTTAGGGTTAGGTTGTCTGGTGTTCGGTTACCGTTAGGGTTAGGGTTAGGGTTACGTTTTACGGGTTAGGGTTAGGGATAGGGTTAGCATTAGGGTTATGGTTACGGTTACGTTTAGGGTTACTGTTCGGGTTAGGGTTAGGGTTAGGATTAGGGTGTCAGATTAGGGTTAGGTTTGTGTTAGGATTCGGGTTAGAGGTTAGGGGTAGGTTTAAGGTTAGGGTTAGGGTGTCGTGTTAGGGTTAGAGTTAGGGTGTCGGTTTAGGGTTAGGGTGTCGGGTTAGGGTGTTGGCTTAAGTTGTCGTGTTAGTGTGTTGGGTTAGGGTTAGGGTGAGATTTATGGCATTGTGTTAGTGTGTTGGTTTAGGAATAGGGTTAGGGTAAGGGTTAGGGCTAGGTTTAAGGTTAGGTTTAGTGTTATGATGTCGCGTTAGGGTTAGGGTTAGGGTTAAGGTTTCAGGTTATGATGTCGGGTTAGGGTTAGGTCTAGGTCTAGGGTTAGGGTTAGGGTGTCGGGTAAGTTTTAGGGTTAGGGTTAGGGTGTCGTTTTAGGGTTAGAGTTAGGGTTAGGATTAGGGTTAGGGTTAAGGTTTACGGTTTAGGGTTAGGGTTAGGGTTAGAGTTAGGGTTAGCGTTACCTTTAGGGTTACGGTTAGGGTTAGGATTAGGGTTAGAGTTAGGGTGTCAGATTAGGGTTAGGGTTGGGTTAGGATTCGGGTTAGTGGTTAGGGGTAGGTTTAGGTTTAGGGTTAGGGTGTTGGTTTAGGGTTAGGGTGTCGGGTTAGGGTGTTGGGTTAAGTTGTCGTGTTAGTGTGTCGGGTAAGGGTTAGGGTTAGGTTTATGGCATTGGGTTAGGTTGTTGGGTTAGGAATAGGGTTAGGGCTAGGGTTAAGGTTAGGTTTAGTGTTATGATGTTGGGTTAGTTTGTCGTGTTAGGGTGCTGGGTTTGGGTTAGGGTTAGGGTTTGGGTAGGTTTAGGGTGTTGGGTTAGGGTTAGGGTGTCGGGTTATGGTTAGGGTTAGGGTGTTGGGTTACGGTGTCGGGTTAGGGTTAGTGTGTCAGGTTATGATGTCAGGTTCGGGTGTCGGGTAAGGGTTAGGGTGTCTGGTTATGGTGTCGGGTAAGTGTGTCAGGTTAGGTTTAGGTTTAGGCTTATGGTTAGGGTTAGGGTTAGGGTGTCGTGTTAGGGATAGCGTTCGGGTGTCGGTTTAGGGTTAGAGTTAGGGTTAGGGTTAGGGTCGGGTTAGGGGTAAGGGGTAGGTTTAGGGTGTTAGGGTTAGGGTTAGGGTTAGGGTTGGGTTAGGGGTAGGGTTAGTGGTTAAGGGTAGGGTTAGGGGTAGGTTTAGGGTTAGGGTTAGGGTTGGGGTTTAGTTGTCGGGTTTGAGTTAGGGTTAGGGTGTCTGGTGTCGGGTTAGTGTTAAGGTTAGGGTTAGGTTATCGGGTTAGGTTTAGGCTTGGGTTGTAGTCTTAGGGTTAGGGTTAGTGTTGGTTTACGGGTTAGGCTTAGGCTTAGTGTTAGGGTTAGGTTTAGGGTTAGGTTTACGGCTAGGTTGTTGGTTTAGGGTTACGGTGTCGGGTTAAGGTAAGCGTGTCGGTTTAGGTTTAGGGTGTCGGGTTAGGGTGATGGGTTATGGTGTCAGGTTCGGGTTAGTGTTCGGTTGAGGGTGTCAGGTTAAGGTTAGGGAAGATTTAGGGTTACGGTGTCATGTTAGGGTTACCATAATGGTTAGGGTGTCGGGTTTGGGTGTTGGGTTATGGTTAGTGTATCATGTTAGGGTTAGTGTGTCGGGATAAGTTCAGGGTGTCGGGTTAGGTTGTCGGGTTACGTTTAGGCTCAGGGTTAGGGTTAAGGTTAGGGTTAGGTTTAGGTGTTAGGGGTACGGTTAGGGTTAGGATGTCGGGTTAGGGTCGGGTTAGGGGTTAGGGGTAGGTTTAGGGTTAGGTTTAGGGTGTTAGGGTTAGGGTTAGGGTTAGGGTTGGGTTAGGGTTAGGGTAGGGTTAGGGGTTAGGGGTAGGGTTAGGGTTAGGTTTAGGTTTAGGGTGTCAGGTTAAGTTTAGGGTTCGTGTTAGTGTTATGGTTAGGGTTAGGGTTAGGCTTAGGATGTGGGGATAGGGTTAGGGTTAGTTTTATGGTAAGGTTGTCTGGTTAGGGTTCTGGGTAGGGTGTCTGTTTAGGGTTTCGGGTCAGGGTTAGTGTTAGGGTTAGGTTGTTGGGTCAGATTGTCGTGTTAGGGTGCCAGGATAGGGTTAGATTTACGGTTAGGCTTAGGGTTAGTGTGTCGGGTTAGGGTGTCCGTTTAGGGTTAGGGTGTCAGGTTAGCATGTCGGGTTAGGGTGTTGGGTTAGGGTCTCGAGTTAGGGTTTAGGGTTAGGTTTAGTGTAAGTTTAGGGTTAGGGTTACGGTTGGGTTAGGGTTAGTGTTAATGTTAGGGTTAGGGTTTAGATGTAGGGTTAGCTTTAGGGCTAGTGTTAGGGTTAGGGTGTCGGGTGTCGGGTTTGGGTGTCGGGTTAGGGTTAGGTTTTGGGTTAGCTTTAGGGTTGGGGTTAGGATTAGGGTGTCGGGTTAGGGTTAGCGTGTCGGGTTCGGGTGTCGGGTTAGGCTGTCGGGCTAGGGTGTCGGGCTCGGGTGTCGGGTTAGGGTTTACAGTTAGTGTTAGAGTGGCTGGTTAGGGTGTGGGTTAGGGTGTCTGGTTAGGGTGTCGGGTTAGGGATTACGGGTTAGGGTGTCGCGTTAGGGTTGAGTTATGGTGTCGGGTTATGGTTAGGGTAAGGTTAGGGTTCGGGTTAGGGTGTCGTGTTAGGGTTAGCGTTAGGGTTAGGGTGTCGGGTTAAGGTTAGGGTTAGGGTTAGGGTTAGGGTTTGGGTGTCGGGTTAGGGTTAGGGTTAGTGTTAGGGGTTAGTGATTAGGGTTAGGGTTAGGATTAGCGTTATGGTTTGAGTTAGAGTTAGGGTTAGGGTTAGGGTTGGTTTAGTGTAGGGTTAGGGTTTAGTGGTAGGGTTAGGGGTAGGGTTAGGGTAGGGTTGCGGAGTCGGGTTAGGGTTAGGGTTAGGTTTTCAGGCTAGGGTTAGTGTTAGGGGTTGGGGTTAGGGTTTAGAGTTACGATTAGGGTTAGGGTGTTGGGTTAGGGTGTCGGGTTAGGGTGTCAGGTTAGGCTGTCGGGTTAGGGTGTCGGGTCAGGGTTAGGGTTAGGGTTAGGTTTAGGGTTAAGTTTAGAGTTAGGTTGTTTTGTTAGGGTTAGGGTTTCGGGTTAGGCTTAGAGTTTCGGGTTAGGGTGTCAGGTTAGAGTTTGGGTGTAGGGTTAGTGTGTCGCATTAGGGTTAAGGTTAGGGTGTCGTGTTAGTGTTAGCGCTAGGGTTAGGGTGTCGTGTTAGAGTTAGGTTTAGGGTTAGGTTGTCGGGTTAGGGTTAGGGTTACGTTGTCTGGTGTTCGGTTACTGTTAGGGTTAGGGTTAGGGTTAGGGTTACGTTTTACGGGTTAGGGTTAGGGATAGGGTTAGCATTAGGGTTATGGTTACGGTTACGTTTAGGGTTACTGTTCGGGTTAGGGTTAGGGTTAGGATTAGGGTGTCAGATTAGGGTTAGGTTTGTGTTAGGATTCGGGTTAGAGGTTAGGGGTAGGTTTAAGGTTAGGGTTAGGGTGTCGTGTTAGGGTTAGAGTTAGGGTGTCGGTTTAGGGTTAGGGTGTCGGGTTAGGGTGTTGGCTTAAGTTGTCGTGTTAGTGTGTTGGGTTAGGGTTAGGGTGAGATTTATGGCATTGTGTTAGTGTGTTGGTTTAGGAATAGGGTTAGGGTAAAGGTTAGGGCTAGGTTTAAGGTTAGGTTTAGTGTTATGATGTCGCGTTAGGGTTAGGGTTAGGGTTAAGGTTTCGGGTTATGATGTCGGGTTAGGGTTAGGTCTAGGTCTAGGGTTAGGGTTAGGGTGTCGGGTAAGTTTTAGGGTTAGGGTTAGGGTGTCGTTTTAGGGTTAGAGTTAGGGTTAGGATTAGGGTTAGGGTTAAGGTTTACGGTTTAGGGTTAGGGTTAGGGTTAGAGTTAGGGTTAGCGTTACCTTTAGGGTTACGGTTAGGGTTAGGATTAGGGTTAGAGTTAGGGTGTCAGATTAGGGTTAGGGTTGGGTTAGGATTCGGGTTAGTGGTTAGGGGTAGGTTTAGGTTTAGGGTTAGGGTGTTGGTTTAGGGTTAGGGTGTCGGGTTAGGGTGTTGGGTTAAGTTGTCGTGTTAGTGTGTCGGGTAAGGGTTAGGGTTAGGTTTATGGCATTGGGTTAGGTTGTTGGGTTAGGAATAGGGTTAGGGCTAGGGTTAAGGTTAGGTTTAGTGTTATGATGTTGGGTTAGTTTGTCGTGTTAGGGTGCTGGGTTTGGGTTAGGGTTAGGGTTTGGGTAGGTTTAGGGTGTTGGGTTAGGGTTAGGGTGTCGGGTTATGGTTAGGGTTAGGGTGTTGGGTTACGGTGTCGGGTTAGGGTTAGTGTGTCAGGTTATGATGTCAGGTTCGGGTGTCGGGTAAGGGTTAGGGTGTCTGGTTATGGTGTCGGGTAAGTGTGTCAGGTTAGGTTTAGGTTTAGGCTTATGGTTAGGGTTAGGGTTAGGGTGTCGTGTTAGGGATAGCATTCGGGTGTCGGTTTAGGGTTAGAGTTAGGGTTAGGGTTAGGGTCGGGTTAGGGGTTAGGGGTAGGTTTAGGGTTAGGTTTAGGGTGTTAGGGTTAGGGTTAGGGTTAGGGTTGGGTTAGGGGTAGGGTTAGTGGTTAAGGTTAGGGTTAGGGGTAGGTTTAGGGTTAGGGTTAGGGTTGGGGTTTAGTTGTCGGGTTTGAGTTAGGGTTAGGGTGTCTGGTGTCGGGTTAGTGTTAAGGTTAGGGTTAGGTTATCGGGTTAGGTTTAGGCTTGGGTTGTAGTCTTAGGGTTAGGGTTAGTGTTGGTTTACGGGTTAGGCTTAGGCTTAGTGTTAGGGTTAGGTTTAGGGTTAGGTTTACGGCTAGGTTGTTGGTTTAGGGTTACGGTGTCGGGTTAAGGTAAGCGTGTCGGTTTAGGTTTAGGGTGTCGGGTTAGGGTGATGGGTTATGTTGTCAGGTTCGGGTTAGTGTTCGGTTGAGGGTGTCAGGTTAAGGTTAGGGAAGATTTAGGGTTACGGTGTCATGTTAGGGTTACCATAATGGTTAGGGTGTCGGGTTTGGGTGTTGGGTTATGGTTAGTGTATCATGTTAGGGTTAGTGTGTCGGGATAAGTTCAGGGTTTCGGGTTAGGTTGTCGGGTTACGTTTAGGCTCAGGGTTAGGGTTAAGGTTAGGGTTAGGTTTAGGTGTTAGGGGTACGGTTAGGGTTAGGATGTCGGGTTAGGGTCGGGTTAGGGGTTAGGGGTAGGTTTAGGGTTAGGTTTAGGGTGTTAGGGTTAGGGTTAGGGTTAGGGTTGGGTTAGGGTTAGGGTAGTGTTAGGGGTTAGGGGTAGGGTTAGGGTTAGGTTTCGGTTTAGGGTGTCAGGTTAAGTTTAGGGTTCGTGTTAGTGTTATGGTTAGGGTTAGGGTTAGGCTTAGGATGTGGGGATAGGGTTAGGGCTAGTTTTATGGTAAGGTTGTCTGGTTAGGGTTCTGGGTAGGGTGTCTGTTTAGGGTTTCGGGTCAGGGTTAGTGTTAGGGTTAGGTTGTTGGGTTAGATTGTCGTGTTAGGGTGCCAGGATAGGGTTAGATTTACGGTTAGGCTTAGGGTTAGTGTGTCGGGTTAGGGTGTCCGTTTAGGGTTAGGGTGTCAGGTTAGCATGTCGGGTTAGGGTCTCGAGTTAGGGTTTAGGGTTAGGTTTAGTGTAAGTTTAGGGTTAGGGTTACGGTTTGGTTAGGGTTAGTGTTAATGTTAGGGTTAGGGTTTAGATGTAGGGTTAGCTTTAGGGCTAGTGTTAGGGTTAGGGTGTCGGGTGTCGGGTTTGGGTGTCGGGTTAGGGTTAGGTTTTGGGTTAGCTTTAGGGTTGGGGTTAGGATTAGGGTGTTGGGTTAGGGTTAGCGTGTCGGGTTCGGGTGTCGGGTTAGGCTGTCGGGCTAGGGTGTCGGGCTCGGGTGTCGGGTTAGGGTTTACAGTTAGTGTTAGAGTGGCTGGTTAGGGTGTTGGTTAGGGTGTCTGGTTACGGTGTCGGGTTAGGGATTACGGGTTAGGGTGTCGCGTTAGGGTTGAGTTATGGTGTCGGGTTATGGTTAGGGTAAGGTTAGGCTTCGGGTTAGGGTGTCGTGTTAGGGTTAGCGTTAGGGTTAGGGTGTCGGGTTAAGGTTAGGGTTAGGGTTAGGGTTAGGGTTTGGGTGTCGGGTTAGGGTTAGGGTTAGTGTTAGGGGTTAGTGATTAGGGTTAGGGTTAGGATTAGCGTTATGGTTTGAGTTAGAGTTAGGGTTAGGGTTAGGGTTGGTTTAGTGTAGGGTTAGGGGTTAGTGGTAGGGTTAGGGGTAGGGTTAGGGTAGGGTTGCGGAGTCGGGTTAGGGTTAGGGTTAGGTTTTCAGGCTAGGGTTAGTGTTAGGGGTTGGGGTTAGGGTTTAGAGTTACGATTAGGGTTAGGGTGTTGGGTTAGGGTGTCGGGTTAGGGTGTCAGGTTAGGCTGTCGGGTTAGGGTGTCGGGTCAGGGTTAGAGTTAGGGTTAGGTTTAGGGTTAAGTTTAGAGTTAGGTTGTTTTGTTAGGGTTAGGGTTTCGGGTTAGGCTTAGAGTTTCGGGTTAGGGTGTCGGGTTAGAGTTTGGGTGTAGGGTTAGTGTGTCGCATTAGGGTTAAGGTTAGGGTGTCGTGTTAGTGTTAGCGCTAGGGTTAGGGTGTCGTGTTAGAGTTAGGTTTAGGGTTAGGTTGTCGGGTTAGGGTTAGGGTTAGGGTGTCTGGTGTTCGGTTACCGTTAGGGTTAGGGTTAGGGTTACGTTTTACGGGTTAGGGTTAGGGTTAGGGTTAGCATTAGGGTTATGGTTACGGTTACGTTTAGGGTTACTGTTCGGGTTAGGGTTAGGGTTAGGATTAGGGTGTCAGATTAGGGTTAGGTTTGTGTTAGGATTCGGGTTAGTGGTTAGGGGTAGGTTTAAGGTTAGGGTTAGGGTGTCGTGTTAGGGTTAGGGTTAGGGTGTCGGTTTAGGGTTAGGGTGTCGGGTTAGGGTGTTGGCTTAAGTTGTCGTGTTAGTGTGTTGGGTTAGGGTTAGGGTGAGATTTATGGCATTGTGTTAGTGTGTTGGTTTAGGAATAGGGTTAGGGTAAGGGGTAGGGCTAGGTTTAAGGTTAGGTTTAGTGTTATGATGTCGGGTTAGGGTTAGGGTTAGGGTTAAGTTTTCGGGTTATGATGTCGGGTTAGGTTTAGGTCTAGGTCTAGGGTTAGGGTTAGGGTGTCGGGTAAGTTTTAGGGTTAGGGTTAGGGTGTCGTTTTAGGGTTAGAGTTAGGGTTAGGATTAGGGTTAGGGTTAAGGTTTACGGTTTAGGGTTAGGGTTAGGGTTAGAGTTAGGGTTAGCGTTACCTTTAGGGTTACGGTTAGGGTTAGGATTAGGGTTATAGTTAGGGTGTCAGATTAGGGTTAGGGTTGGGTTAGGATTCGGGTTAGTGGTAAGGGGTAGGTTTAGGTTTAGGGTTAGGGTGTTGGTTTAGGGTTAGGGTGTCGGGTTAGGGTGTTGGGTTAAGTTGTCGTGTTAGTGTGTCGGGTAAGGGTTAGGGTTAGGTTTATGGCATTGGGTTAGGTTGTTGGGTTAGGAATAGGGTTAGGGCTAGGGTTAAGGTTAGGTTTAGTGTTATGATGTTGGGTTAGTTTGTTGTGTTAGGGTGCTGGGTTTGGGTTAGGGTTAGGGTTTGGGTAGGTTTAGGGTGTTGGGTTAGGGTTAGGGTGTCGGGTTATGGTTAGGGTTAGGGTGTTGGGTTACGGTGTCGGGTTAGGGTTAGTGTGTCAGGTTATGATGTCAGGTTCGGGTGTCGGGTAAGGATTAGGGTGTCTGGTTATGGTGTCGGGTAAGTGTGTCAGGATAGGTTTAGGTTTAGGCTTATGGTTAGGGTTAGGGTTAGGGTGTCGTGTTAGGGATAGCGTTCGGGTGTCGGTTTAGGGTGTTAGGGTTAGGGTTAGGGTTAGGGTTGGGTTGGGGGTAGGGTTAGTGGTTAAGGGTAGGGTTAGGGGTAGGTTTAGGGTTAGGGTTAGGGTTGGGGTTTAGTTGTCGGGTTTGAGTTAGGGTTAGGGTGTCTGGTGTCGGGTTAGTGTTAAGGTTAGGGTTAGGTTATCGGGTTAGGTTTAGGCTTGGGTTGTAGTCTTAGGGTTAGGGTTAGTGTTGGTTTACGGGTTAGGCTTAGGCTTAGTGTTAGGGTTAGGTTTAGGGTTAGGTTTACGGCTAGGTTGTTGGTTTAGGGTTACGGTGTCGGGTTAAGGTAAGCGTGTCGGTTTAGGTTTAGGGTGTCGGGTTAGGGTGATGGGTTATGGTGTCAGGTTCGGGTTAGTGTTCGGTTGAGGGTGTCAGGTTAAGGTTAGGGAAGATTTAGGGTTACGGTGTCATGTTAGGGTTACCATAATGGTTAGGGTGTCGGGTTTGGGTGTTGGGTTATGGTTAGTGTATCATGTTAGGGTTAGTGTGTCGGGATAGGTTCAGGGTGTCGGGTTAGGTTGTCGGGTTACGTTTAGGCTCAGGGTTAGGGTTAAGGTTAGGGTTAGGTTTAGGTGTTAGGGGTACGGTTAGGGTTAGGATGTCGGGTTAGGGTTAGGGTGTCGGGTTAGGGTGTCGTGTTAAGGTTAGGGTGTCGGGTGAGGGTTAGAGTGTCAGGTTCGGGTTACGGTGTCAGGTGACGGTGTCGGGTTAGCGTGTCATTTTAGGGTGTAGGTTTAGGGTTAGAGTGTCGGGTTAGGGTTAGGGTTACGGTGTTGTGTTAGGGTTAGGGTGTCGGGTTTGGGCTTCGGGTTAGGGTGTCGTGTTAGGGATAGGGAGTCACGTTAGGTTGTCGTTTTAGGGTTACGGTGTCAGGATAGGGTGTCGGGTTAGGGTGTCTGTTAGGGATTACGGTTTAGGGTGTCGGGTTAGGGTTAGTGTAGGGTTAGAATTAGGGTTAGAGTGTTGTGTTAGGGTTAGCGTTAGAGTTAGGTTGTCTGGTTAGTTTTAGGGTTAGGGTGTCGAGTTAGAGTTAGGGTGTCGGGTTATGGTTAGGTTTTGGGTGTCGGGTTAGGTTTAGGGTTAATGTTAGTGTTAGGGGTTAGTGATTAGGGTTAGGGTTAGGGTTAGCGTTATGGTTTGGTTTAGGTTTAGGGTTAGGGTTATGGATAGGGTTAGGGTTTGGGTTAGGTGAAGGGTAGGCTTAGGAGTAGGGTAAGTGTTAGGGTTTGGGTTAGGTTTAGGGTACGGTTAGGGTGTCGGGGTAGAGTTTGGGTGTAGGATTAGGGTGTTGCGTTAGGGTTAAGTTAACGTGTCTTGTTAGGGTTAGTGTTAGGGTTAGGGTGTCGGGTAAGATTTAGCGTTAGGGGTAGGGGTAGGGCTTGGGTGTTGGGTTAGTGTTAGGGTTAGGGTGTCTGGTGTCCGGTTACGGTTAGGGTTAGGATTAGGGTTAGGATTAGGGTTTAGGATTTAGGGTTAGGGTTAGGGTGTCTTGTGTCCGATTACGGTTAGGGTTAGGATTATGGTTAGGGTTAGGGTTAGCGTTAGGGTTTTGGTTAAGGTTACGTTTAGGTTTCGGGTTAGGGTTAGGGTTATGTTTAGGGTTAGGGTGTCATAATAGGGTTAGCGTTAGTGTTAGGTTGTCTGGTTAGTGTTAGGGTTAGGGTGTCGGGATAGGGTTAGGTTTAGGGTGTTGGGTTAGGGTGTTGTGTTAGGGTTAGGGTTAGGGTTAAGGTTTCGGGTTATGATGTCGGGTTAGGGTTAGGTCTAGGTCTAGGGTTTGGGTTAGGGTTAGCGTTAGGGTTAGGGTTACCTTTAGGGTTACGGTTAGGGTTAGGATTAGGGTTAGAGTTAGGGTGTCAGATTAGGGTTAGACTTGGGTTAGGATTCGGGTTAGTGGTTAGGGGTAGGTTTAGGTTTAGGGTTAGGGTGTTGGTTTAGGGTTAGGGTGTCGTATTACAGTTAGGGTTAGGGTTAGGGTGTCGGTTTAGGGTTAGGGTTTCGGGTTAGGGTGTTGGGTTAAGTTGTCGTGTTAGTGTGTCGGGTTAGGGTTAGAGTTAGGTTTGAGGCATTGGGTTAGGTTGTTGGGTTAGGAATAGGGTTAGGGTTAGGTTTAGTGTTATGATGTTGGGTTAGTTTGTCGTGTTAGGGTGCTGGGTTTGGGTTAGGGTTAGGGTTAGGGTAGGTTTAGGGTGTTGGGTTAGCTTTAGGGTGTCGGGTTAGGGTTAGGGTTATGTGTTGGCTTAGGGTGTCGTTTAGGGTGTCAGGTTTGGGTGTCGGGTTAAGATTAGGGTTAGGGTGTTGGGTTACGGTGTCAGATTAGGGTTAGTGTGTCTGGTTATGATGTCAGGTTCGGGTGTCGGGTAAGGGGTAGTGTGTCTGGTTAGGGTGTCGGGTTATTGTGTCAGGTTAGGTTTAGGTTTAGGCTTATGGATAGGGCTAGGGTTATGGTGTCATGTTAGGGATAGGGTTCGAGTGTCAGTTTAGGGTTAGAGTTAGGGTTGGGTTAGGGTTAGGGTAGGGTTAGGGGTTAGGGGTAGGGTTAGGGTTAGGTTTAAGTTTAGGGTGTCAGGTTAAGTTTAGGGTTCGTGTTAGTGTTATGGTTAGGGTTAGGGTTAGGCTTAGGATGTGGGGATAGGGTTAGGGTTAGTTTTATGGTAAGGTTGTCTGGTTAGGGTTCTGGGTAGGGTGTCTGTTTAGGGTTTCGGGTTAGGGTGTCGGGTCAGGGTTAGTGTTAGGGTTAGGTTGTTGGGTTAGATTGTCGTGTTAGGGTGCCAGGATAGGGTTCGATTTACGGTTAGGCTTAGGGTTAGTGTGTCGGGTTAGGGTGTCCATTTAGGGTTAGGGTGTCAGGTTAGCATGTCGGGTTAGGGTGTTGGGTTAGGGTCTCGAGTTAGGGTTTAGGGTTAGGTTTAGGGTAAGTTTAGGGTTAGGCTTACGGTTGGGTTAGGGTTAGTGTTAATGTTAGGGTTAGGGTTTAGATGTAGGGTTAGCTTTAGGGCTAGTGTTAGGGTTAGGGTGTAGGGTGTCGGGTTTGGGTGTCGGGTTAGGGTTAGGTTTTGGGTTAGCTTTAGGTTTGGGGTTAGGATTAGGGTGTCGGGTTTGGGTGTTGGGTTATGGTTAGTGTATCATGTTAGGGTTAGTGTGTCGGGATAGGTTCAGGGTGTCGGGTTAGGTTGTCGGGTTACGTTTAGGCTCAGGGTTAGGGTTAAGGTTAGGGTTAGGTTTAGGTGTTAGGGGTACGGTTAGGGTTAGGATGTCGGGTTAGGGTTAGGGTGTCGGGTTAGGGTGTCGTGTTAAGGTTAGGGTGTCGGGTGAGGGTTAGAGTGTCAGGTTCGGGTTACGGTGTCAGGTGACGGTGTCGGGTTAGCGTGTCATTTTAGGGTGTAGGTTTAGGGTTAGAGTGTCGGGTTAGGGTTAGGGTTACGGTGTTGTGTTAGGGTTAGGGTGTCGGGTTTGGGCTTCGGGTTAGGGTGTCGTGTTAGGGATAGGGAGTCACGTTAGGTTGTCGTTTTAGGGTTACGGTGTCAGGATAGGGTGTCGGGTTAGGGTGTCTGTTAGGGATTACGGTTTAGGGTGTCGGGTTAGGGTTAGTTTAGGGTTAGAATTAGGGTTAGAGTGTTGTGTTAGGGTTAGCGTTAGAGTTAGGTTGTCTGGTTAGTTTTAGGGTTAGGGTGTCGAGTTAGAGTTAGGGTGTCGGGTTATGGTTAGGTTTTGGGTGTCGGGTTAGGTTTAGGGTTAATGTTAGTGTTAGGGGTTAGTGATTAGGGTTAGGGTTAGGGTTAGCGTTATGGTTTGGTTTAGGTTTAGGGTTAGGGTTATGGATAGGGTTAGGGTTTGGGTTAGGTGAAGGGTAGGCTTAGGAGTAGGGTAAGTGTTAGGGTTTGGGTTAGGTTTAGGGTACGGTTAGGGTGTCGGGGTAGAGTTTGGGTGTAGGATTAGGGTGTTGCGTTAGGGTTAAGTTAACGTGTCTTGTTAGGGTTAGTGTTAGGGTTAGGGTGTCGTGTAAGATTTAGCGTTAGGGGTAGGGGTAGGGCTTGGGTGTTGGGTTAGTGTTAGGGTTAGGGTGTCTGGTGTCCGGTTACGGTTAGGGTTAGGATTAGGGTTAGGATTAGGGTTTAGGATTTAGGGTTAGGGTTAGGGTGTCTTGTGTCCGATTACGGTTAGGGTTAGGATTATGGTTAGGGTTAGGGTTAGCGTTAGGGTTTTGGTTAAGGTTACGTTTAGGTTTCGGGTTAGGGTTAGGGTTATGTTTAGGGTTAGGGTGTCATAATAGGGTTAGCGTTAGTGTTAGGTTGTCTGGTTAGTGTTAGGGTTAGGGTGTCGGGATAGGGTTAGGTTTAGGGTGTTGGGTTAGGGTGTTGTGTTAGGGTTAGGGTTAGGGTTAAGGTTTCGGGTTATGATGTCGGGTTAGGGTTAGGTCTAGGTCTAGGGTTTGGGTTAGGGTTAGCGTTAGGGTTAGGGTTACCTTTAGGGTTACGGTTAGGGTTAGGATTAGGGTTAGAGTTAGGGTGTCAGATTAGGGTTAGACTTGGGTTAGGATTCGGGTTAGTGGTTAGGGGTAGGTTTAGGTTTAGGGTTAGGGTGTTGGTTTAGGGTTAGGGTGTCGTATTACAGTTAGGGTTAGGGTTAGGGTGTCGGTTTAGGGTTAGGGTGTCGGGTTAGGGTGTTGGGTTAAGTTGTCGTGTTAGTGTGTCGGGTTAGGGTTAGAGTTAGGTTTGAGGCATTGGGTTAGGTTGTTGGGTTAGGAATAGGGTTAGGGTTAGGTTTAGTGTTATGATGTTGGGTTAGTTTGTCGTGTTAGGGTGCTGGGTTTGGGTTAGGGTTAGGGTTAGGGTAGGTTTAGGGTGTTGGGTTAGCTTTAGGGTGTCGGGTTAGGGTTAGGGTTATGTGTTGGCTTAGGGTGTCGTTTAGGGTGTCAGGTTTGGGTGTCGGGTTAAGATTAGGGTTAGGGTGTTGGGTTACGGTGTCAGATTAGGGTTAGTGTGTCTGGTTATGATGTCAGGTTCGGGTGTCGGGTAAGGGGTAGTGTGTCTGGTTAGGGTGTCGGGTTATTGTGTCAGGTTAGGTTTAGGTTTAGGCTTATGGATAGGGCTAGGGTTATGGTGTCATGTTAGGGATAGGGTTCGAGTGTCAGTTTAGGGTTAGAGTTAGGGTTGGGTTAGGGTTAGGGTAGGGTTAGGGGTTAGGGGTAGGGTTAGGGTTAGGTTTAAGTTTAGGGTGTCAGGTTAAGTTTAGGGTTCGTGTTAGTGTTATGGTTAGGGTTAGGGTTAGGCTTAGGATGTGGGGATAGGGTTAGGGTTAGTTTTATGGTAAGGTTGTCTGGTTAGGGTTCTGGGTAGGGTGTCTGTTTAGGGTTTCGGGTTAGGGTGTCGGGTCAGGGTTAGTGTTAGGGTTAGGTTGTTGGGTTAGATTGTCGTGTTAGGGTGCCAGGATAGGGTTAGATTTACGGTTAGGCTTAGGGTTAGTGTGTCGGGTTAGGGTGTCCGTTTAGGGTTAGGGTGTCAGGTTAGCATGTCGGGTTAGGGTGTTGGGTTAGGGTCTCGAGTTAGGGTTTAGGGTTAGGTTTAGGGTAAGTTTAGGGTTAGGCTTACGGTTGGGTTAGGGTTAGTGTTAATGTTAGGGTTAGGGTTTAGATGTAGGGTTAGCTTTAGGGCTAGTGTTAGGGTTAGGGTGTAGGGTGTCGGGTTTGGGTGTCGGGTTAGGGTTAGGTTTTGGGTTAGCTTTAGGGTTAGGGTTAGGGTTAGGGTTAGGGTTAGTGTAGGGTTAGAATTAGGGTTAGAGTGTTGTGTTAGGGTTAGCGTTAGGGTTAGGTTGTCTGGTTAGTTTTAGGGTTAGGGTGTCGAGTTAGAGTTAGGGTGTCGGGTTATGGTTAGGTTTTGGGTGTCAGGTTAGGTTTAGGGTTAATGTTAGTGTTAGGGTTTAGTGATTAGGGTTAGGGTTAGGGTTAACTTTATGGTTTGGTTTAGGTTTAGGGTTAGGGTTATGGATAGGGTTAGGGTTTGGGTTAGGTGAAGGGTAGGCTTAGGAGTAGGGTAAGTGTTAGGGTTTGGGTTAGGTTTAGGGTACGGTTAGGGTGTCGGGGTAGAGTTTGGGTGTAGGATTAGGGTGTTGCGTTAGGGTTAAGTTAACGTGTCTTCTTAGGGTTAGCGTTAGGGTTAGGGTGTCGGGTAAGATTTAGTGTTAGGGGTCGGGGTAGGGCTTGGGTGTTGGGTTAGTGTTAGGGTTAGGGTGTCTGGTGTCCGGTTACGGTTAGGGTTAGGATTAGGGTTCGGATTAGGGTATAGGGTTTAGGGTTAGGGTTAGGGTGTTGGTTTAGGGTTAGGGTGTCGGGTTAGGGTGTTGGGTTAAGTTGTCGTGTTAGTGTGTCGGGTAAGGGTTAGGGTTAGGTTTATGTCATTGGGTTAGGTTGTTGGGTTAGGAATAGGGTTAGGGCTAGGGTTAAGGTTAGGTTTAGTGTTATGATGTTGGGTTAGTTTGTCGTGTTAGGGTGCTGGGTTTGGGTTAGGGTTAGGGTTTGGGTAGGTTTAGGGTGTTGGGTTAGGGTTAGGGTGTCGGGTTATGGTTAGGGTTAGGGTGTTGGGTTACGGTGTCGGGTTAGGGTTAGTGTGTCAGGTTATGATGTCAGGTTCGGGTGTCGGGTAAGGGTTAGGGTGTCTGGTTATGGTGTCGGGTAAGTGTGTCAGGTTAGGTTTAGGTTTAGGCTTATGGTTAGGGTTAGGGTTAGGGTGTCGTGTTAGGGATAGCATTCGGGTGTCGGTTTAGGGTTAGAGTTAGGGTTAGGGTTAGGGTCGGGTTAGGGGTTAGGGGTAGGTTTAGGGTTAGGTTTAGGGTGTTAGGGTTAGGGTTAGGGTTAGGGTTGGGTTAGGGGTAGGGTTAGTGGTTAAGGTTAGGGTTAGGGGTAGGTTTAGGGTTAGGGTTAGGGTTGGGGTTTAGTTGTCGGGTTTGAGTTAGGGTTAGGGTGTCTGGTGTCGGGTTAGTGTTAAGGTTAGGGTTAGGTTATCGGGTTAGGTTTAGGCTTGGGTTGTAGTCTTAGGGTTAGGGTTAGTGTTGGTTTACGGGTTAGGCTTAGGCTTAGTGTTAGGGTTAGGTTTAGGGTTAGGTTTACGGCTAGGTTGTTGGTTTAGGGTTACGGTGTCGGGTTAAGGTAAGCGTGTCGGTTTAGGTTTAGGGTGTCGGGTTAGGGTGATGGGTTATGGTGTCAGGTTCGGGTTAGTGTTCGGTTGAGGGTGTCAGGTTAAGGTTAGGGAAGATTTAGGGTTACGGTGTCATGTTAGGGTTTCCATAATGGTTAGGGTGTCGGGTTTGGGTGTTGGGTTATGGTTAGTGTATCATGTTAGGGTTAGTGTGTCGGGATAAGTTCAGGGTGTCGGGTTAGGTTGTCGGGTTACGTTTAGGCTCAGGGTTAGGGTTAAGGTTAGGGTTAGGTTTAGGTGTTAGGGGTACGGTTAGGGTTAGGATGTCGGGTTAGGGTCGGGTTAGGGGTTAGGGGTAGGTTTAGGGTTAGGTTTAGGGTGTTAGGGTTAGGGTTAGGGTTAGGGTTGGGTTAGGGTTAGGGTAGTGTTAGGGGTTAGGGGTAGGGTTAGGGTTAGGTTTCGGTTTAGGGTGTCAGGTTAAGTTTAGGGTTCGTGTTAGTGTTATGGTTAGGGTTAGGGTTAGGCTTAGGATGTGGGGATAGGGTTAGGGCTAGTTTTATGGTAAGGTTGTCTGGTTAGGGTTCTGGGTAGGGTGTCTGTTTAGGGTTTCGGGTCAGGGTTAGTGTTAGGGTTAGGTTGTTGGGTTAGATTGTCGTGTTAGGGTGCCAGGATAGGGTTAGATTTACGGTTAGGCTTAGGGTTAGTGTGTCGGGTTAGGGTGTCCGTTTAGGGTTAGGGTGTCAGGTTAGCATGTCGGGTTAGGGTCTCGAGTTAGGGTTTAGGGTTAGGTTTAGTGTAAGTTTAGGGTTAGGGTTACGGTTTGGTTAGGGTTAGTGTTAATGTTAGGGTTAGGGTTTAGATGTAGGGTTAGCTTTAGGGCTAGTGTTAGGGTTAGGGTGTCGGGTGTCGGGTTTGGGTGTCGGGTTAGGGTTAGGTTTTGGGTTAGCTTTAGGGTTGGGGTTAGGATTAGGGTGTTGGGTTAGGGTTAGCGTGTCGGGTTCGGGTGTCGGGTTAGGCTGTCGGGCTAGGGTGTCGGGCTCGGGTGTCGGGTTAGGGTTTACAGTTAGTGTTAGAGTGGCTGGTTAGGGTGTTGGTTAGGGTGTCTGGTTACGGTGTCGGGTTAGGGATTACGGGTTAGGGTGTCGCGTTAGGGTTGAGTTATGGTGTCGGGTTATGGTTAGGGTAAGGTTAGGCTTCGGGTTAGGGTGTCGTGTTAGGGTTAGCGTTAGGGTTAGGGTGTCGGGTTAAGGTTAGGGTTAGGGTTAGGGTTAGGGTTTGGGTGTCGGGTTAGGGTTAGGGTTAGTGTTAGGGGTTAGTGATTAGGGTTAGGGTTAGGATTAGCGTTATGGTTTGAGTTAGAGTTAGGGTTAGGGTTAGGGTTGGTTTAGTGTAGGGTTAGGGGTTAGTGGTAGGGTTAGGGGTAGGGTTAGGGTAGGGTTGCGGAGTCGGGTTAGGGTTAGGGTTAGGTTTTCAGGCTAGGGTTAGTGTTAGGGGTTGGGGTTAGGGTTTAGAGTTACGATTAGGGTTAGGGTGTTGGGTTAGGGTGTCGGGTTAGGGTGTCAGGTTAGGCTGTCGGGTTAGGGTGTCGGGTCAGGGTTAGAGTTAGGGTTAGGTTTAGGGTTAAGTTTAGAGTTAGGTTGTTTTGTTAGGGTTAGGGTTTCGGGTTAGGCTTAGAGTTTCGGGTTAGGGTGTCGGGTTAGAGTTTGGGTGTAGGGTTAGTGTGTCGCATTAGGGTTAAGGTTAGGGTGTCGTGTTAGTGTTAGCGCTAGGGTTAGGGTGTCGTGTTAGAGTTAGGTTTAGGGTTAGGTTGTCGGGTTAGGGTTAGGGTTAGGGTGTCTGGTGTTCGGTTACCGTTAGGGTTAGGGTTAGGGTTACGTTTTACGGGTTAGGGTTAGGGTTAGGGTTAGCATTAGGGTTATGGTTACGGTTACGTTTAGGGTTACTGTTCGGGTTAGGGTTAGGGTTAGGATTAGGGTGTCAGATTAGGGTTAGGTTTGTGTTAGGATTCGGGTTAGTGGTTAGGGGTAGGTTTAAGGTTAGGGTTAGGGTGTCGTGTTAGGGTTAGGGTTAGGGTGTCGGTTTAGGGATAGGGTGTCGGGTTAGGGTGTTGGCTTAAGTTGTCGTGTTAGTGTGTTGGGTTAGGGTTAGGGTGAGATTTATGGCATTGTGTTAGTGTGTTGGTTTAGGAATAGGGTTAGGGTAAGGGGTAGGGCTAGGTTTAAGGTTAGGTTTAGTGTTATGATGTCGGGTTAGGGTTAGGGTTAGGGTTAAGTTTTCGGGTTATGATGTCGGGTTAGGTTTAGGTCTAGGTCTAGGGTTAGGGTTAGGGTGTCGGGTAAGTTTTAGGGTTAGGGTTAGGGTGTCGTTTTAGGGTTAGAGTTAGGGTTAGGATTAGGGTTAGGGTTAAGGTTTACGGTTTAGGGTTAGGGTTAGGGTTAGAGTTAGGGTTAGCGTTACCTTTAGGGTTACGGTTAGGGTTAGGATTAGGGTTATAGTTAGGGTGTCAGATTAGGGTTAGGGTTGGGTTAGGATTCGGGTTAGTGGTAAGGGGTAGGTTTAGGTTTAGGGTTAGGGTGTTGGTTTAGGGTTAGGGTGTCGGGTTAGGGTGTTGGGTTAAGTTGTCGTGTTAGTGTGTCGGGTAAGGGTTAGGGTTAGGTTTATGGCATTGGGTTAGGTTGTTGGGTTAGGAATAGGGTTAGGGCTAGGGTTAAGGTTAGGTTTAGTGTTATGATGTTGGGTTAGTTTGTTGTGTTAGGGTGCTGGGTTTGGGTTAGGGTTAGGGTTTGGGTAGGTTTAGGGTGTTGGGTTAGGGTTAGGGTGTCGGGTTATGGTTAGGGTTAGGGTGTTGGGTTACGGTGTCGGGTTAGGGTTAGTGTGTCAGGTTATGATGTCAGGTTCGGGTGTCGGGTAAGGATTAGGGTGTCTGGTTATGGTGTCGGGTAAGTGTGTCAGGATAGGTTTAGGTTTAGGCTTATGGTTAGGGTTAGGGTTAGGGTGTCGTGTTAGGGATAGCGTTCGGGTGTCGGTTTAGGGTGTTAGGGTTAGGGTTAGGGTTAGGGTTGGGTTGGGGGTAGGGTTAGTGGTTAAGGGTAGGGTTAGGGGTAGGTTTAGGGTTAGGGTTAGGGTTGGGGTTTAGTTGTCGGGTTTGAGTTAGGGTTAGGGTGTCTGGTGTCGGGTTAGTGTTAAGGTTAGGGTTAGGTTATCGGGTTAGGTTTAGGCTTGGGTTGTAGTCTTAGGGTTAGGGTTAGTGTTGGTTTACGGGTTAGGCTTAGGCTTAGTGTTAGGGTTAGGTTTAGGGTTAGGTTTACGGCTAGGTTGTTGGTTTAGGGTTACGGTGTCGGGTTAAGGTAAGCGTGTCGGTTTAGGTTTAGGGTGTCGGGTTAGGGTGATGGGTTATGGTGTCAGGTTCGGGTTAGTGTTCGGTTGAGGGTGTCAGGTTAAGGTTAGGGAAGATTTAGGGTTACGGTGTCATGTTAGGGTTACCATAATGGTTAGGGTGTCGGGTTTGGGTGTTGGGTTATGGTTAGTGTATCATGTTAGGGTTAGTGTGTCGGGATAGGTTCAGGGTGTCGGGTTAGGTTGTCGGGTTACGTTTAGGCTCAGGGTTAGGGTTAAGGTTAGGGTTAGGTTTAGGTGTTAGGGGTACGGTTAGGGTTAGGATGTCGGGTTAGGGTTAGGGTGTCGGGTTAGGGTGTCGTGTTAAGGTTAGGGTGTCGGGTGAGGGTTAGAGTGTCAGGTTCGGGTTACGGTGTCAGGTGAGGGTGTCGGGTTAGCGTGTCATTTTAGGGTGTAGGTTTAGGGTTAGAGTGTCGGGTTAGGGTTAGGGTTACGGTGTTGTGTTAGGGTTAGGGTGTCGGGTTTGGGCTTCGGGTTAGGGTGTCGTGTTAGGGATAGGGAGTCACGTTAGGTTGTCGTTTTAGGGTTACGGTGTCAGGATAGGGTGTCGGGTTAGGGTGTCTGTTAGGGATTACGGTTTAGGGTGTCGGGTTAGGGTTAGTGTAGGGTTAGAATTAGGGTTAGAGTGTTGTGTTAGGGTTAGCGTTAGAGTTAGGTTGTCTGGTTAGTTTTAGGGTTAGGGTGTCGAGTTAGAGTTAGGGTGTCGGGTTATGGTTAGGTTTTGGGTGTCGGGTTAGGTTTAGGGTTAATGTTAGTGTTAGGGGTTAGTGATTAGGGTTAGGGTTAGGGTTAGCGTTATGGTTTGGTTTAGGTTTAGGGTTAGGGTTATGGATAGGGTTAGGGTTTGGGTTAGGTGAAGGGTAGGCTTAGGAGTAGGGTAAGTGTTAGGGTTTGGGTTAGGTTTAGGGTACGGTTTGGGTGTCGGGGTAGAGTTTGGGTGTAGGATTAGGGTGTTGCGTTAGGGTTAAGTTAACGTGTCTTGTTAGGGTTAGTGTTAGGGTTAGGGTGTCGGGTAAGATTTAGCGTTAGGGGTAGGGGTAGGGCTTGGGTGTTGGGTTAGTGTTAGGGTTAGGGTGTCTGGTGTCCGGTTACGGTTAGGGTTAGGATTAGGGTTAGGATTAGGGTTTAGGATTTAGGGTTAGGGTTAGGGTGTCTTGTGTCCGATTACGGTTAGGGTTAGGATTATGGTTAGGGTTAGGGTTAGCGTTAGGGTTTTGGTTAAGGTTACGTTTAGGTTTCGGGTTAGGGTTAGGGTTATGTTTAGGGTTAGGGTGTCATAATAGGGTTAGCGTTAGTGTTAGGTTGTCTGGTTAGTGTTAGGGTTAGG
Source organism: Giraffa tippelskirchi (assembly GCF_054371585.1). Lineage (NCBI taxonomy): Eukaryota > Metazoa > Chordata > Mammalia > Artiodactyla > Giraffidae > Giraffa > Giraffa tippelskirchi. The sequence continues at coordinate 71,188,105 of NC_137289.1, forward strand.
GTGTCGGGATAGGGTTAGGTTTAGGGTGTTGGGTTAGGGTGTTGTGTTAGGGTTAGGGTTAGGGTTAAGGTTTCGGGTTATGATGTCGGGTTAGGGTTAGGTCTAGGTCTAGGGTTTGGGTTAGGGTTAGCGTTAGGGTTAGGGTTACCTTTAGGGTTACGGTTAGGGTTAGGATTAGGGTTAGAGTTAGGGTGTCAGATTAGGGTTAGACTTGGGTTAGGATTCGGGTTAGTGGTTAGGGGTAGGTTTAGGTTTAGGGTTAGGGTGTTGGTTTAGGGTTAGGGTGTCGTATTACAGTTAGGGTTAGGGTTAGGGTGTCGGTTTAGGGTTAGGGTGTCGGGTTAGGGTGTTGGGTTAAGTTGTCGTGTTAGTGTGTCGGGTTAGGGTTAGAGTTAGGTTTGAGGCATTGGGTTAGGTTGTTGGGTTAGGAATAGGGTTAGGGTTAGGTTTAGTGTTATGATGTTGGGTTAGTTTGTCGTGTTAGGGTGCTGGGTTTGGGTTAGGGTTAGGGTTAGGGTAGGTTTAGGGTGTTGGGTTAGCTTTAGGGTGTCGGGTTAGGGTTAGGGTTATGTGTTGGCTTAGGGTGTCGTTTAGGGTGTCAGGTTTGGGTGTCGGGTTAAGATTAGGGTTAGGGTGTTGGGTTACGGTGTCAGATTAGGGTTAGTGTGTCTGGTTATGATGTCAGGTTCGGGTGTCGGGTAAGGGGTAGTGTGTCTGGTTAGGGTGTCGGGTTATTGTGTCAGGTTAGGTTTAGGTTTAGGCTTATGGATAGGGCTAGGGTTATGGTGTCATGTTAGGGATAGGGTTCGAGTGTCAGTTTAGGGTTAGAGTTAGGGTTGGGTTAGGGTTAGGGTAGGGTTAGGGGTTAGGGGTAGGGTTAGGGTTAGGTTTAAGTTTAGGGTGTCAGGTTAAGTTTAGGGTTCGTGTTAGTGTTATGGTTAGGGTTAGGGTTAGGCTTAGGATGTGGGGATAGGGTTAGGGTTAGTTTTATGGTAAGGTTGTCTGGTTAGGGTTCTGGGTAGGGTGTCTGTTTAGGGTTTCGGGTTAGGGTGTCGGGTCAGGGTTAGTGTTAGGGTTAGGTTGTTGGGTTAGATTGTCGTGTTAGGGTGCCAGGATAGGGTTAGATTTACGGTTAGGCTTAGGGTTAGTGTGTCGGGTTAGGGTGTCCGTTTAGGGTTAGGGTGTCAGGTTAGCATGTCGGGTTAGGGTGTTGGGTTAGGGTCTCGAGTTAGGGTTTAGGGTTAGGTTTAGGGTAAGTTTAGGGTTAGGCTTACGGTTGGGTTAGGGTTAGTGTTAATGTTAGGGTTAGGGTTTAGATGTAGGGTTAGCTTTAGGGCTAGTGTTAGGGTTAGGGTGTAGGGTGTCGGGTTTGGGTGTCGGGTTAGGGTTAGGTTTTGGGTTAGCTTTAGGGTTAGGGTTAGGGTTAGGGTTAGGGTTAGTGTAGGGTTAGAATTAGGGTTAGAGTGTTGTGTTAGGGTTAGCGTTAGGGTTAGGTTGTCTGGTTAGTTTTAGGGTTAGGGTGTCGAGTTAGAGTTAGGGTGTCGGGTTATGGTTAGGTTTTGGGTGTCAGGTTAGGTTTAGGGTTAATGTTAGTGTTAGGGTTTAGTGATTAGGGTTAGGGTTAGGGTTAACTTTATGGTTTGGTTTAGGTTTAGGGTTAGGGTTATGGATAGGGTTAGGGTTTGGGTTAGGTGAAGGGTAGGCTTAGGAGTAGGGTAAGTGTTAGGGTTTGGGTTAGGTTTAGGGTACGGTTAGGGTGTCGGGGTAGAGTTTGGGTGTAGGATTAGGGTGTTGCGTTAGGGTTAAGTTAACGTGTCTTCTTAGGGTTAGCGTTAGGGTTAGGGTGTCGGGTAAGATTTAGTGTTAGGGGTCGGGGTAGGGCTTGGGTGTTGGGTTAGTGTTAGGGTTAGGGTGTCTGGTGTCCGGTTACGGTTAGGGTTAGGATTAGGGTTCGGATTAGGGTATAGGGTTTAGGGTTAGGGTTAGGGTGTTGGTTTAGGGTTAGGGTGTCGGGTTAGGGTGTTGGGTTAAGTTGTCGTGTTAGTGTGTCGGGTAAGGGTTAGGGTTAGGTTTATGTCATTGGGTTAGGTTGTTGGGTTAGGAATAGGGTTAGGGCTAGGGTTAAGGTTAGGTTTAGTGTTATGATGTTGGGTTAGTTTGTCGTGTTAGGGTGCTGGGTTTGGGTTAGGGTTAGGGTTTGGGTAGGTTTAGGGTGTTGGGTTAGGGTTAGGGTGTCGGGTTATGGTTAGGGTTAGGGTGTTGGGTTACGGTGTCGGGTTAGGGTTAGTGTGTCAGGTTATGATGTCAGGTTCGGGTGTCGGGTAAGGGTTAGGGTGTCTGGTTATGGTGTCGGGTAAGTGTGTCAGGTTAGGTTTAGGTTTAGGCTTATGGTTAGGGTTAGGGTTAGGGTGTCGTGTTAGGGATAGCGTTCGGGTGTCGGTTTAGGGTTAGAGTTAGGGTTAGGGTTAGGGTCGGGTTAGGGGTTAGGGGTAGGTTTAGGGTGTTAGGGTTAGGGTTTGGGTTAGGGTTGGGTTAGGGGTAGGGTTAGTGGTTAAGGGTAGGGTTAGGGTTAGGTTTAGGGTTAGGGTTAGGGTTGGGGTTTAGTTGTCGGGTTTGAGTTAGGGTTAGGGTGTCTGGTGTCGGGTTGGTGTTAAGGTTAGGGTTAGGTTATCGGGTTAGGTTTAGGCTTGGATTGTAGTCTTAGGGTTAGGGTTAGTGTTGGTTTACGGGTTAGGCTTAGGCTTAGTGTTAGGGTTAGGTTTAGGGTTAGGTTTACGGCTAGGTTGTTGGTTTAGGGTTACGGTGTCGGGTTAAGGGAAGCGTGTCGGTTTAGGTTTAGGGTGTCGGGTTAGGGTGATGGGTTATGGTGTCAGGTTCGGGTTAGTGTTCGGTTGAGGGTGTCAGGTTAAGGTTAGGGAAGATTTAGGGTTACGGTGTCATGTTAGGGTTACCATAATGGTTAGGGTGTCGGGTTTGGGTGTTGGGTGATGGTTAGTGTATCATGTTAGGGTTAGTGTGTCGGGATAGGTTGAGGGTGTCGGGTTAGGTTGTCGGGTTACGTTTAGGCTCAGGGTTAGGGTTAAGGTTAGGGTTAGGTTTAGGTGTTAGGGGTACGGTTAGGGTTAGGATGTCGGGTTAGGGTTAGGGTGTCGGGTTAGGGTGTCGGTTTAGGGTGTCGTGTTAAGGTTAGTGTGTCGGGTGAGGGTTAGGGTGTCTGGTTCGGGTTACGGTGTCAGGTGACCGTGTCGAGTTAGCGTGTCATTTTAGGGTGTAGGTTTAGGGTTAGAGTGTCGGGTTAGGGTTAGGGTTACGGTGTTGTGTTAGGTTTAGGGTGTCGGGTTTTGGCTTCGGGTTAGGGTGTCGTGTTAGGGTTAGGGTGTCGCGTTAGGTTGTCGTTTTAGGGTTACGGTGTCAGGATAGGGTGTCGGGTTAGGGTGTCGGTTAGGGATTACGGTTTAGTGTGTCGGGTTAGGGTTAGTGTAGGGTTAGAATTAGGGTTAGATTGTTGTGTTAGGGTTAGGTTGTCTGGTTAGTTTTAGGGTAGGGTGTCGAGTTAGAGTTAGGGTGTCGGGTTATGGTTAGGTTTTGGGTGTCGGGTTAGGGTTAGGGTTAATGTTAGTGTTAGGGGTTAGTGATTAGGGTTAGGGTTAGGTTTAGTGTTATGGTTTGGGTTAGGTTTAGGGTTAGGGCTATGAATAGGGTTAGGGTTTGGGTTAGGTGAAGGGTGGGTTTAGGGGTAGCGTAAGTGTTAGCGTTTGGGTTAGGTTTAGGTTACGGTTAGGGTGTCGGGGTAGCGTTTGGGTGTAGGATTAGGGTGTTGCGTTAGGGTTAAGTTTAGTGTGTCTTGTTAGGGTTAGCGTTAGGGTTAGTGTTAGGTTTAGGGTTAGGGTGTCTGGTAAGATTTAGGGTTAAGGTTAGGGGTAGGGTTTCGATGTTGGGTTAGTGTTAGGGTTAGGTTGTCTGGTGTCCGGTTATGGTTAGGGTTAGGATTATGTTTAGGGTTAGGGTTTAGGGTTTAGGGTTAGGGTTACGTTTAGGGTTAGGGTTAGGGTGTCTTGTGTCCGGTTACGGTTAGGGTTAGGATTATGGTTAGGGTTAGGGTTAGGGTTTGGGTTAGCGTTAGGGTTAGGGTTAAGGTTACGTTTAGGTTTTGGGTTAGGGTTAGGGTTAGGTTTAGGGTTAGGGTGTCGTGTTAGGGTTAGCGTTAGTGTTAGGTTGTCTGGTTAGTGTTAGGGTTAGGGTGTTGGGATAGGGTTAGGGTTAGGGTAAGGTTCGGGTTATGATGTCGTGTTAGGGTTAGGTCTAGGTCTAGGGTTAGGGTTAGGGTGTCGGGTTAGGGTGTTGGGTTAAGTTGTCGTGTTAGCGTGTTGGGTTAGGGTTAGGGTTAGGTTTATGGCATTGGGTTAGGTTGTTGGGTTAGGAATAGGGTTAGGGCTAGGGTTAAGGTTAGGTTTAGTGTTATGATGTTGGGTTAGTTTGTCATGTTAGGGTGCTGGGTTTGGGTTAGGGTTAGGGTTTGGGTAGGTTTAGGGTGTTGGGTTAGGGTTAGGGTGTCGGGTTAGGGTTAGGGTTATGTGTTGGCTTAGGGTCTCATTTAGGGTGTCGGGTTTGGGTGTCGGGTTAGGATTAGGGTTAGGGTGTTGGGTTACGGTGTCGGGTTCGGGTTAGTGTGTCTGGTTATGACGTCAGGTTCGGGTGTCGGGTAAGGGTTAGGGTGTCTGGTTAGGGTGTCGGGGGAGTGTGTCAGGTTAGATTTAGGTTTAGGCTTATGGTTAGGGTTTGGGTTAGGGTGTCGTGTTAGGGATAGGGTTCGGGTGTCGGTTTAGGGTTAGAGTTAGGGTTAGGGTTAGGGTTAGGGTTGGTTTAGGGTTAGGGTAGGGTTAGGGGTTAGAGGTAGGGTTAGGGTTAGGTTTAGGGTGTCGGGATAAGTTTAGGGTTCGTGTTAGTGTTAGGGTTAGCGTTAGGGTTAGGGTTAGGATGTGGGGATAGGGTTAGGGTTAGGTTTATGGTAAGGTTGTCTGGTTAGGGTTCTGGGTAGGGTGTCTGTTTAGGGTTTCGGGTTAGGGTGTCGGGTCAGGGTTAGTGTTAGTGTTAGGTTGTTGGGTTAGATTGTCATGTTAGGGTGCCAGGTTAGGGTTAGATGTACGGTTAGGCTTAGGGTTAGGGTGTTGGGTTAGGCTGACCGTTTAGGGTTAGGGTGTGTCAGGTTAGCATGTCAGGTTAGGGTGTTGGGTTAGGGTCTCGAGTTAGGGTTTAGGGTTAGGGTTAGGGTAAGGTTAGGGTTAGGGTTACTGTTGGGTTAGGGTTAGGGTTAATGTTAGGGTTAGGGGTTAGGGGTAGGGTTAGCTTTAGGGTTAGTGTTAGGGTTAGGGTGTCGGGTTATGGTGTCGGGATAGGGTTAGGGTGTATGCTTAGGTTTAGGGTGTCGGGTTAGGTTGTCGGTTTAGGGTGTCGGGTTAGTGCCTCAGGTTAGGGTTAGGGTTAGGGTTAGCTTAGGTTTAGGGTGTCAGATTAGGGTTAGGTTGTCAGGTTACAGTTAGTGTTAGGGTGTCGGTTTACGGTTAGGGTTAGGGTGTTGGGTTAGGGTGTCGGGTTGGGGTTAGGGTTAGGGTTAGGGTTAGGGTTAGGTTTAGGCTTGGTTTAGTGTAGGGTTAGGGGTTAGTGGTAGGGTTAGGGGTAGGGTTAGGGTAGGGTTGCGGTGTCGGGTAAGGGTTAGTGTTAGGTTGTCATGCTAGGGTTAGTGTTAGGGTGTCGTTTTAGGGTTAGGGTTTTGGTGTCTGATGTCCGGTTAGGCTTGGAGTTAGGATTAGGGGTATGGTTAGGGTTAGTGTTAGGGGTTAGGGTTATTGTTAGGCTTAGGGTTAGGATTTAGGGTTAGAGTTAGTGGTTAGGTGTTAGGGTTAGATTTAGGGTAAGGGTTAGGGTTTTGGTTTAGGGTTAGGGTTAGGTTTAGGGTTAGGGTTAAGGTTAGGGTTAGTGTTAGGGGTTAGGGTTAGGGTTTCGAGTTACGATTAGGGTTAGGGTGTCGGGTTAGGGTGTCAGGTTAGGCTGTTGGTTAAGGGTGTCAGGTCAGGGTTAGAGTTTGGGTTAGGTTTAGGGTTAAGTTTAGAGTTAGGTTGTTTTGTTAGGGTTAGGGTTTCGGGTTAGGCTTAGAGTTTCGGGTTAGGGTGTCGGGTTAGAGTTTGGGTGTAGGGTTAGCGTGTCGCATTAGGGTTGATGTTAGGGTGTCGTGTTAGTGTTAGCGCTAGGGTTAGGGATAGGTTGTCGGGTTAGGTTGTCGGGTTAGGGTTAGGGTTAGGGTGTCTGGTGTTCGGTTACCGTTAGGGTTAGGGTTAGGTTTAGGATTAGGGTTAGGGTTAGGGTTTACGGTTTAGGTTTAGGGTTAGGGTTAGCATTAGGGTTATGGTTACGGTTACGTTTAGGGTTAATGTTAGGGTAAGGTTAGGGTTAGGGTTACTGTTGGGTTAGGGTTAGGGTTAATGTTAGGGTTAGGTGTTAGAGGTAGGGTTAGGGTTAGGGTTAGGGTTATGGTTTGGGTTAGAGTTGGGGTTAGGGTGAGGGTTGGTTTAGTGTAGGGTTAGGGGTTAGTGGTAGGGTTAGTGGTAGGGTTAGGTTAGGGTTGCGGTGTCGGGTTAGGGTTAGGGTTAGGTTGTCAGGCTAGGGTTAGTGTTAGGGAGTCGTGTTAGGGTTAGGGTTATGGTGTCTGGTGTCCGGTTAGGCTTGGAGTTAGGGTTAGGGTTAGGGTTAGGGTTTACGGTTTAGTTTTAGGGTTAGGGTTAGCATTAGGGTTAAGGTTACGGTTACGTTTAGGGTTACTGTTAGGTTAGGGTTAGGGTTAGGGTTAGGATTAGGGTGTCAGATTAGGGTTAGGGTTGTGTTAGGATTCGGGTTAGTGGTTAGGGGTAGGTTTAGGGTTAGGGTTAGGTTGTCATGTTAGGGTTAGTGTTAGGGTGTCGGTTTAGGGTTAGGGTGTCAGGTTAGGGTGTTGGCTTAAGTTGTCGTGTTAGTGTGTTGGGTTAGGGTTAGGGTTAGGTTTATGGCGTTGTGTTAGTGTGTTGGGTTAGGAATAGGGTTAGGGTAAGGGTTAGGGCTAGGTTTAAGGTTAGGTTTAGTGTTATGATGTCGGGTTTGTTTGCCGTGTTAGGGTGCTGGGTTAGGGTAATTCTTAGGGTTAGGGTTTGGGTAGGTTTAGGGTGTCCGATTAGGGTTAGGGTGTCGGGTTAGGGTTAGGGTTAGGGTTGGGTTAGGGGTAGGGTAAGCGGTTAAGGGTAGGGGTAGGGGAAGGTTTAGGGTTAGGGTTAGGGTTGGGGTTGAGTTGTCGGGTTTGAGTGTTGGGTTTGAGTTAGGGTTAGGGTGTCTGGTGTCGGGTTAGTGTTAAGGTTAGGGTTATGTTATCGGGTTAGGTTTAAGCTTGGGGTGTAGTCTTAGGGTTTGGGTTAGGGTTAGGGTTAGGGTTGGGGTTAGTGTTGGGTTACGGGTTAGGCTTAGGCTTAGTGTTAGGGTTAGGTTTAGGGTTAGATTTACGGTTAGGTTGTTGGTTTAGGGTTACGGTGTCGGGTTAGGGTAAGGGTGTCGGTTTAGGTTTAGGGTGTTGGGTTAGGGTGATGGGTTAGGGTGTCAGGTTCGGGTTAGTGTTCGGGTTAGAGTGTCAGGTTCGGGTTAGGGAAGATTTAGGGTTACGGTGTCATGTTAGGGTTAGCATAATGGTTAGGGTGTCGGGTTTGGTTGTTGGGTTGTGGTTAGTGTATCATGTTAGGGTTAGTGTGTCGGGATAGGTTTAGGGTGTCGGGTTAGGTTGTCGGGTTACGTTTAGGCTCAGGGTTAGGGTTAAGGTTAGGGTTAGGTTTAGGTGTTAGGGGTACGGTTAGGGTTAGGCTGTCGGGTTAGGGTTAGGGTGTTGGGTTAGGGTGCCGGGTTAGGGTGTCGTGTTAACGTTAGGGTGTCTGGTGAGGGTTAGGGTGTCAGGTGACGGTGTCGGGTTAGCGTGTCAGTTTAGGGTGTAGGTTTAGGGTTAGAGTGTCGGGTTAGGGTTAGGGTTACGGTGTTGTGTTAGGGTTAGGGTGTCCGTTTTGGGCTTCGGATTAGGGTTTCGCGTTAGGGGTAGGGTGTCACGTTAGGTTGTCTTTTTAGGGTTACGGTGTCAGGATAGGGTGTTGGGTGATGGTGTCATGTTAAGGTTAGGGTGTCAGGTGAGGGTTAGGGTTACGGTGTCAGGTGATGGTGTCGGGTTAACGTGTCATTTTAGGGTCTAGGTTTAGGGATAGAGTGTCGGGTTAGCGTTAGGGTTACGGTGTTGTGTTAGGGTTAGGGTGTCGGGTTTGGGCTTCGGGTTAGGGTGTTGCGTTAGGGTTAGGGTGTCGTGTTAGGTTGTCGTTTTAGGGTTATGGTGTTAGGATAGGGTGTCGGGTTATGGTGTTGGTTAGGGATTACGGTTTAGGGTGTCGGGTTAGGGTTAGTGTAGGTTAGAATTAAGGTTAGAGTGTTGTGTTAGGGTTAGCGTTAGGGTTAGGTTGTCTGGTTAGTTTTATGGTTAGGGTGTCGAGTTAGAGTTAGGGTGTCGGGTTATGGTTAGGGTTTGGGTTTTGGGTTAGGGTTAGGGTTAGAGTTAATGTTAGTGTTAGGACTTAGTGGTTAGGGTTAGGGTTAGGGTTAGAGTTATGGTTTGGGTTAGGTTTAGGGTTAGGGTTATGGGTAGGGTTAGGGTTTGGTTTAGGTTTAAGGTACAGTTAGGGTGTCGGGGTAGAGTTTGTGTGTAGGGTTAGGGTGTTGCGTTAGGGTTAAGTTTAGCGTGTCTTGTTAGGGTTAACATTAGGGTTAAGGTTAGGGTTAGGGTTAGAGTTAGGGTGACAGATAAGGGTTAGGGTTTGGTTAGGATTCGGGTTAGTGGTTAGGGGTAGGTTTAGGGTTAGGGTTAGGTTGTTGGTTTAGGGTTAGGGTGTCTGGTTAGGGTGTCATATTACGGTTAGGGTTAGGGTGTCGGTTTAGGTTTAGGGTGTCGGGTTAGGGTGTTGGGTTAAGTTGTCGTGTTAGTGTGTCGGGTTAGGGTTAGGGTTAGGTTTATGGCATTGGGTTAGGTTGTTGGGTTAGGAATAGGGTTAGGGCTAGGGTTAAGGTTAGGTTTAGTGTTATGATGTTGGGTTAGTTTGTCGTGTTAGGGTGCTGGGTTTGGGTTAGGGTTTGGGTTTGGGTAGGTTTCGGGTGTTGGGTTAGGGTTAGGGTGTCGGGTTAGGGTTATGTGTTGGCTTAGGGTGTCTTTTAGGGTGTTGAGTTTGGGTGTCAGGTTAGGATTAGGGTTAGGGTGTTGGGTTAGGGTTAATGTGTCTGGTTATGATGTCAGGTTCAGGTGTCGGGTAAGGCTTAGGGTGTCTGGTTAGGCTGCCGGGCTAGTGTGTCGTGTTAGGGTTTACAGTTAGTGTTAGAGTGGCTGGTTAAGGTGTCGGTTAGGGTGTCTGGTTAGGGTGTCGGGTTAGGGATTACGGGTTAGGGTGTCACGTTAGGGTTGAGTTATGGTGTCGGGTTATGGTTAGGTTAAGGTTAGGGTTAGGGTTAGGGTGTCGTGTTAGGGTTAGCGTTAGGGTTAGGGTGTCGGGTTAAGGTTAGGGTTAGGGTTAGGGTTAGGGTTTGGGTGTCGGGTTAGGGTTAGGGTTAGTGTTAGGGGTTAGTGATTAGGGTTAGGGTTAGGATTAGCGTTATGGTTTGAGTTAGAGTTAGGGTTAGGGTTAGGGTTGGTTTAGTGTAGGGTTAGGGGTTAGTGGTAGGGTTAGGGGTAGGGTTGGGTAGGGTTGCGGAGTCGGGTTAGGGTTAGGGTTAGGTTTTCAGGCTAGGGTTAGTGTTAGGGGTTGGGGTTAGGGTTTAGAGTTACGATTAGGGTTAGGGTGTTGGGTTAGGGTGTCGGGTTAGGGTGTCAGGTTAGGCTGTCGGGTTAGGGTGTCGGGTCAGGGTTAGAGTTAGGGTTAGGTTTAGGGTTAAGTTTAGAGTTAGGTTGTTTTGTTAGGGTTAGGGTTTCGGGTTAGGCTTAGAGTTTCGTGTTAGGGTGTCGGGTTAGAGTTTGGGTGTAGGGTTAGTGTGTCACATTAGGGTTAAGGTTAGGGTGTCGTGTTAGTGTTAGCGCTAGGGTTAGGGTTAGGTTTAGGGTTAGGTTGTCGGGTTAGGGTTAGGGTGTCTGGTGTTCGGTTACCGTTAGAGTTAGGGTTAGGGTTACGTTTTACAGGTTAGGGTTAGGGTTAGCATTAGGGTTATGGTTACGGTTACGTTTAGGGTTACTGTTCGGGTTAGGGTTAGGGTTAGGATTAGGGTGTCAGATTAGGGTTAGGTTTGTGTTAGGATTCGGGTTAGTGGTTAGGGGTAGGGTTAGGGTTAGGGTGTCGTGTTAGGGTTAGGGTAGGGTGTCGGTTTAGGGTTAGGGTGTCGCGTTAGGGTGTTGGCTTAAGTTGTCGTGTTAGTGTGTTGGGTTAGGGTTAGGGTGAGATTTATGGCATTGTGTTAGTGTGTTGGTTTAGGAATAGGGTTAGGGTAAGAGTTAGGGCTAGGTTTAAGGTTAGGTTTAGTGTTATGATGTCGGGTTAGGGTTAGGGTTAGGGTTAAGGTTTCGGGTTATGATGTCGGGTTAGGGTTAGGTCTAGGTCTAGGGTTAGGGTTAGGGTGTCGGGTAAGTTTTAGGGTTAGGGTTAGGGTGTCGTTTTAGGGTTAGAGTTAGGGTTAGGATTAGGGTTAGGGTTAAGGTTTATGGTTTAGGGTTAGGGTTAGGGTTAGAGGTAGGGTTAGGGTTACGTTTAGGGTTACGGTTAGGGTTAGGCTTAGGGTTAGAGTTAGGGTGTCAGATTAGGGTTAGGGTTGGGTTAGGATTCGGGTTAGTGGTTAGGGGTAGGTTTAGGTTTAGGGTTAGGGTGTTGGTTTAGGGTTAGGGTGTCGGGTTAGGGTGTTGGGATAAGTTGTCGTGTTAGTGTGTCGGGTAAGGGTTAGGGTTAGGTTTATGGCATTGGGTTAGGTTGTTGGGTTAGGAATAGGGTTAGGGCTAGGGTTAAGGTTAGGTTTAGTGTTATGATGTTGGGTTAGTTTGTCGTGTTAGGGTGCTGGGTTTGGGTTAGGGTTAGGGTTTGGGTAGGTTTAGGGTGTTGGGTTAGGGTTAGGGTGTCGGGTTATGGTTAGGGTTAGGGTGTTGGGTTACGGTGTCGGGTTAGGGTTAGTGTGTCAGGTTATGATGTCAGGTTCGGGTGTCGGGTAAGTGTTAGGGTGTGTGGTTATGGTGTCGGGTAAGTGTGTCAGGTTAGGTTTAGGTTTAGGCTTATGGTTAGGGTTAGGGTTAGGGTGTCGTGTTAGGGATAGCGTTCGGGTGTCGGTTTAGGGTTAGAGTTAGGGTTAGGGTTAGGGTCGGGTTAGGGGTTAGGGGTAGGTTTAGGGTTAGGTTTAGGGTGTTGGGTTAGGGTTAGGGTTAGGGTTGGGTTAGGGGTAGGGTTAGTGGTTAAGGGTAGGGTTAGGGGTAGGTTAGGGTTAGGGTTAGGGTTAGGGTTAGGGTTAGGGTTAGGTTAGGGTTAGGGTGTCGGGTTAGGGTGTCGTGTTAAGGTTAGGGTGTTGGGTGAGGGTTAGGGTGTCAGGTTCGGGTTACGGTGTCAGGTGATGGTGTCGGGTTAGCGTGTCATTTTAGGGTGTAGGTTTAGGGTTAGAGTGTCGGGTTAGGGTTAGGGTTACGGTGTTGTGTTAGGGTTAGGGTGTCGGGTTTGGGCTTCGGGTTAGGGTGTCGTGTTAGGGATAGGGTGTCACGTTAGGTTGTCGTTTTAGGGTTACGGTGTCAGGATAGGGTGTCGGGTTAGGGTGTCGGTTAGGGATTACGGTTTAGGGTGTCGGGTTAGGGTTAGTGTAGGGTTAGAATTAGGGTTAGAGTGTGGTGTTAGGGTTAGCGTTAGGGTTAGGTTGTCTGGTTAGTTTTAGGGTTAGGGTGTCGAGTTAGAGTTAGGGTGTCGGGTTATGGTTAGGTTTTGGGTGTCGGGTTAGGTTTAGGGTTAATGTTAGTGTTAGGGGTTAGTGATTAGGGTTAGGGTTAGGGTTAGCGTTATGCTTTGGTTTAGGTTTAGGGTTAGGGTTATGGATAGGGTTAGGGTTTGGGTTAGGTGAAGGGTAGGCTTAGGAGTAGGGTAAGTGTTAGGGTTTGGGTTAGGTTTAGGGTACGGTTAGGGTGTCGGGGTAGAGTTTGGGTGTAGGATTAGGGTGTTGCGTTAGGGTTAAGTTAACGTGTCTTGTTAGGGTTAACGTTAGGGTTAGGGTGTCGGGTAAGATTTATTGTTAGGGGTAGGGGTAGGGCTTGGGTGTTGGGTTAGTGTTAGGGTTAGGGTGTCTGGTGTCCGGTTACGGTTAGGGTTAGGATTAGGGTTTAGGGTTTAGGGTTAGGGTTAGGGTGTCTTGTGTCCGGTTACGGTTAGGGTTAGGATTATGGTTAGGGTTAGGGTTAGCGTTAGGGTTATGGTTAAGGTTACGTTTAGGTTTCGGGTTAGGGTTAGGGTTATGTTTAGGGTTAGGGTGTCATAATAGGGTTAGTGTTAGTGTTAGGTTGTCTGGTTAGTGTTAGGGTTAGGGTGTCGGGATAGGGTTAGGTTTAGGGTGTTGGGTTAGGGTGTTGGGTTAGGGTTAGGGTTAGGGTTAAGGTTTCGGGTTATGATGTCGGGTTAGGGTTAGGTCTAGGTCTAGGGTTAGGGTTAGGGTGTCGGCTAAGTTTTAGGGTTAGGTTTAGGGTGTCGTTTTAGGGTTAGAGTTAGTGTTAAGAATAGGGTTCGGGTTAGGGCTTATGGTTTAGGTTAGGGTTAGGGTTAGCGTTAGGGTTAGGGTTACCTTTAGGGTTACGGTTAGGGTTAGGATTAGGGTTAGAGTTAGGGTGTCAGATTAGGGTTAGACTTCGGTTAGGATTCGGGTTAGTGGTTAGGGGTAGGTTTAGGTTTAGGGTTAGGGTGTTGGTTTAGGGTTAGGGTGTCGTATTACAGTTAGGGTTAGGGTTAGGGTGTCAGTTTAGGGTTAGGGTGTTGGGTTAAGTTGTCGTGTTAGTGTGTCGGGTTAGGGTTAGAGTTAGGTTTGAGGCATTGGGTTAGGTTGTTGGGTTAGGAATAGGGTTAGGGTTAGGTTTAGTGTTATGATGTTGGGTTAGTTTGTCGTGTTAGGGTGCTGGGTTTGGGTTAGGGTTAGGGTTAGGGTAGGTTTAGGGTGTTGGGTTAGCGTTAGGGTGTCGGGTTAGGGTTAGGGTTATGTGTTGGCTTAGGGTGTCGTTTAGGGTTTCAGGTTTGGGTGTCGGGTTAAGATTAGGGTTAGGGTGTTGGGTTACGGTGTCAGGATAGGGTTCGTGTGTCTGGTTATGATGTCAGGTTCGGGTGTCGGGTAAGGGGTAGTGTGTCTGGTTAGGGTGTCGGGTTTGTGTCACTTTAGGTTTAGGTTTAGGCTTACGGATAGGGCTAGGGTTATGGTGTCATGTTAGGGATAGGGTTCGAGTGTCGGTTTAGGGTTAGAGTTAGGGTTAGGGTTAGGGTTCGGTTAGGGTTAAGGTAGGGTTAGGGGTAGGGTTAAGGTTAGGTTTAGGTTTAGGGTGTCAGGTTAAGTTTAGGGTTCGTGTTAGTGTTATGGTTAGGGTTAGGGTTAGGCTTAGGATGTGGGGATAGGGTTAGGGTTAGTTTTATGGTAAGGTTGTCTGGTTAGGGTTCTGGGTAGGGTGTCTGTTTAGGGTTTCAGGTTAGGGTGTCGGGTCAGGGTTAGTGTTAGGGTTAGGTTGTTGGGTTAGATTGTCGTGTTAGGGTGCCAGGATAGGGTTAGATTTACGGTTAGGCTTAGGGTTAGTGTGTCGGGTTAGGGTGTCCGTTTAGGGTTAGGGTGTCAGGTTAGCATGTCGGGTTAGGGTGTTGGGTTAGGGTCTCGAGTTAGGGTTTAGGGTTAGGTTTAGGGTAAGTTTAGGGTTAGGGTTACGGTTGGGTTAGGGTTAGTGTTAATGTTAGGGTTAGGGTTTAGATGTAGGGTTAGCTTTAGGGCTAGTGTTAGGGTTAGGGTGTCGGGTGTCCGGTTTGGGTGTCGGGTTAGGGTTAGGTTTTGGGTTAGCTTTAGGGTTGGGGTTAGGATTAGGGTGTCTGGTTAGGGTTAGCGTGTCGGGTTCGGGTGTCGGGTTAGGCTGTCGGGCTAGGGTGTCAGGCTAGGGTGTCGGGTTAGGGTTTACAGTTAGTGTTAGAGTGGCTGGTTAGGGTGTCGGTTAGGGTGTGTGGTTAGGGTGTCGGGTTAGGGATTACGGGTTAGGGTGTCACGTTAGGGTTGAGTTATGGTGTCGGGTTATGGTTAGGGTAAGGTTAGGGTTAGGGTTAGGGTGTCGTGTTAGGGTTAGCGTTAGGGTTAGGGTGTCGGGTTAAGGTTAGGGTTAGGGTTAGGGTTAGGGTTTGGGTGTCGGGTTAGGGTTAGGGTTAGTGTTAGGGGTTAGTGATTAGGGTTAGGGTTAGGATTAGCGTTATGGTTTGAGTTAGAGTTAGGGTTAGGGTTAGGGTTGGTTTAGTGTAGGGTTAGGGGTTAGTGGTAGGGTTAGGGGTAGGGTTAGGGTAGGGTTGCGGAGTCGGGTTAGGGTTAGGGTTAGGTTTTCAGGCTAGGGTTAGTGTTAGGGGTTGGGGTTAGGGTTAAGAGTTACGATTAGGGTTAGGGTGTTGGGTTAGGGTGTCGGGTTAGGGTGTCAGGTTAGGCTGTCGGGTTAGGGTGTCGGGTCAGGGTTAGAGTTAGGGTTAGGTTTAGGGTTAAGTTTAGAGTTAGGTTGTTTTGTTAGGGTTAGGGTTTCGGGTTAGGCTTAGAGTTTCGGGTTAGGGTGTCGGGTAAGAGTTTGGGTGTAGGGTTAGTGTGTCGCATTAGGGTTAAGGTTAGGGTGTCGTGTTAGTGTTAGCGCTAGGATTAGGGTGTAGGGTTAGGGTTAGGTTTAGGGTTAGGGTGTCGGGTTAGGGTGTTGGGTTAAGTTGTCGTGTTAGTGTGTCGGGTAAGGGTTAGGGTTAGGTTTATGGCATTGGGTTAGGTTGTTGGGTTAGGAATAGGGTTAGGGCTAGGGTTAAGGTTAGGTTTAGTGTTATGATGTTGGGTTAGTTTGTCGTGTTAGGGTGCTGGGTTTGGGTTAGGGTTAGGGTTTGGGTAGGTTTAGGGTGTTGGGTTAGGGTTAGGGTGTCGGGTTATGGTTAGGGTTAGGGTGTTGGGTTACGGTGTTGGGTTAGGGTTAGTGTGTCAGGTTATGATGTCAGGTTCGGGTGTCGGGTAAGGGTTAGGGTGTGTGGTTATGGTGTCGGGTAAGTGTGTCAGGTTAGGTTTAGGTTTAGGCTTATGGTTAGGGTTAGGGTTAGGGTGTCGTGTTAGGGATAGCGTTCGGGTGTCGGTTTAGGGTTAGAGTTAGGGTTAGGGTTAGGGTCGGGTTAGGGGTTAGGGGTAGGTTTAGGGTGTTAGGGTTAGGGTTTGGGTTAGGGTTGGATTAGGGGTAGGGTTAGTGGTTAAGGGTAGGGTTAGGGGTAGGTTTAGGGTTAGGGTTAGGGTTGGGGTTTAGTTGTCGGGTTTGAGTTAGGGTTAGGGTGTCTGGTGTCGGGTTGGTGTTAAGGTTAGGGTTAGGTTATCGGGTTAGGTTTAGGCTTGGATTGTAGTCTTAGGGTTAGGGTTAGTGCTGGTTTACGGGTTAGGCTTAGGCTTAGTGTTAGGGTTAGGTTTAGGGTTAGGTTTACGGCTAGGTTGTTGGTTTAGGGTTACGGTGTCGGGTTAAGGTAAGCGTGTCGGTTTAGGTTTAGGGTGTCGGGTTAGGGTGATGGGTTATGGTGTCAGGTTCGGGTTAGTGTTCGGTTGAGGGTGTCAGGTTAAGGTTAGGGAAGATTTAGGGTTACGGTGTCATGTTAGGGTTACCATAATGGTTAGGATGTTGGGTTTGGGTGTTGGGTTATGGTTAGTGTATCATGTTAGGGTTAGTGTGTCGGGATAGGTTGAGGGTGTCGGGTTAGGTTGTCGGGTTACGTTTAGGCTCAGGGTTAGGGTTAAGGTTAGGGTTAGCTTTAGGTGTTAGGGGTACGGTTAGGGTTAGGATGTCGGGTTAGGGTTAGGGTGTCGGGTTAGGGTGTCGGTTTAGGGTGTCATGTTAAGGTTAGTGTGTCGGGTGAGGGTTAGGGTGTCAGGTTCGGGTTACGGTGTCAGGTGACGGTGTCGAGTTAGCGTGTCATTTTAGGGTGTAGGTTTAGGGTTAGAGTGTCGGGTTAGGGTTAGGGTTACGGTGTTGTGTTAGGTTTAGGGTGTCGGGTTTTGGCTTCGGGTTAGGGTGTCGTGTTAGGGTTAGGGTGTCGCGTTAGGTTGTCGTTTTAGGGTTACGGTGTCAGGATAGGGTGTCGGGTTAGGGTGTCGGTTAGGGATTACTGTTTAGGGTGTCGGGTTAGGGTTAGTGTAGGGTTAGAATTAGGGTTAGATTGTTGTGTTAGGGTTAGGTTGTCTGGTTAGTTTTAGGGTAGGGTGTCGAGTTAGAGTTAGGGTGTCAGGTTATGGTTAGGTTTTGGGTGTCGGGTTAGGGTTAGGGTTAATGTTAGTGTTAGGGGTTAGTGATTAGGGTTAGGGTTAGGTTTAGTGTTATGGTTTGGGTCAGGTTTAGGGTTAGGGCTATGAATAGGGTTAGGGTTTGGGTTAGGTGAAGGGTGGGTTTAGGGGTAGGGTAAGTGTTAGCGTTTGGGTTAGGTTTAGGTTACGGTTAGGGTGTCGGGGTAGAGTTTGGGTGTAGGATTAGGGTGTTGCGTTAGGGTTAAGTTTAGTGTGTCTTGTTAGGGTTAGCCTTAGGGTTAGTGTTAGATTTAGGGTTAGGGTGTCGGGTAAGATTTAGGGTTAGGGTTAGGGGTAGGGTTTGGATGTTGGGTTAGTGTTAGGGTTAGGTTGTCTGGTGTCCGGTTATGGTTAGGGTTAGGATTATGTTTAGGGTTAGGGTTTAGGGTTTAGGGTTAGGGTTACGTTTAGGGTTAGGGTTAGGGTGTCTTGTGTCCGGTTACGGTTAGGGTTAGGATTATGGTTAGGGTTAGGGTTAGGGTTTGGGTTAGCGTTAGGGTTAGGGTTAAGGTTACGTTTAGGTTTTGGTTTAGGGTTAGGGTTAGGTTTAGGGTTAGGGTGTCGTGTTAGGGTTAGCGTTAGTGTTAGGTTGTCTGGTTAGTGTTAGGGTTAGGGTGTTGGGATAGGGTTAGGGTTAGGGTAAGGTTCGGGTTATGATGTCGTGTTAGGGTTAGGTCTAGGTCTAGGGTTAGGGTTAGGGTGTCGGGTTAGGGTGTTGGGTTAAGTTGTCGTGTTAGTGTGTTGGGTTAGGGTTAGGGTTAGGTTTATGGCATTGGGTTAGGTTGTTGGGTTAGGAATAGGGTTAGGGCTAGGGTTAAGGTTAGGTTTAGTGTTATGATGTTGGGTTAGTTTGTCATGTTAGGGTGCTGGGTTTGGGTTAGGGTTAGGGTTTGGGTAGGTTTAGGGTGTTGGGTTAGGGTTAGGGTGTCGGGTTAGGGTTAGGGTTATGTGTTGGCTTAGGGTCTCATTTAGGGTGTCGGGTTTGGGTGTCGGGTTAGGATTAGGGTTAGGGTGTTGGGTTACGGTGTCGGGTTCGGGTTAGTGTGTCTGGTTATGACGTCAGGTTCGGGTGTCGGGTAAGGGTTAGGGTGTCTGGTTAGGGTGTCGGGGGAGTGTGTCAGGTTAGATTTAGGTTTAGGCTTATGGTTAGGGTTTGGGTTAGGTTGTCGTGTTAGGGATAGGGTTCGGGTGTCGGTTTAGGGTTAGAGTTAGGGTTAGGGTTAGGGTTAGGGTTGGTTTAGGGTTAGGGTAGGGTTAGGGGTTAGAGGTAGGGTTAGGGTTAGGTTTAGGGTGTCGGGATAAGTTTAGGGTTCGTGTTACTGTTAGGGTTAGCGTTAGGGTTAGGGTTAGGATGTGGGGATAGGGTTAGGGTTAGGTTTATGGTAAGGTTGTCTGGTTAGGGTTCTGGGTAGGGTGTCTGTTTAGGGTTTCAGGTTAGGGTGTCGGGTCAGGGTTAGTGTTAGTGTTAGGTTGTTGGGTTAGATTGTCATGTTAGGGTGCCAGGTTAGGGTTAGATGTACGGTTAGGCTTAGGGTTAGGGTGTTGGGTTAGGCTGACCGTTTAGGGTTAGGGTGTGTCAGGTTAGCATGTCAGGTTAGGGTGTTGGGTTAGGGTCTCGAGTTAGGGTTTAGGGTTAGGGTTAGGGTAAGGTTAGGGTTAGGGTTACTGTTGGGTTAGGGTTAGGGTTAATGTTAGGGTTAGGGGTTAGGGGTAGGGTTAGCTTTAGGGTTAGTGTTAGGGTTAGGGTGTCGGGTTATGGTGTCGGGATAGGGTTAGGGTGTATGCTTAGGTTTAGGGTGTCAGGTTAGGTTGTCGGTTTAGGGTGTCGGGTTAGTGCCTCAGGTTAGGGTTAGGGTTAGGGTTAGCTTAGGTTTAGGGTGTCAGATTAGGGTTAGGTTGTCAGGTTACAGTTAGTGTTAGGGTGTCGGTTTACGGTTAGGGTTAGGGTGTTCGGTTAGGGTGTCGGGTTGGGGTTAGGGTTAGGGTTAGGGTTAGGGTTAGGCTTGGTTTAGTGTAGGGTTAGGGGTTAGTGGTAGGGTTAGGGGTAGGGTTAGGGTAGGGTTGCGGTGTCGGGTAAGGGTTAGTGTTAGGTTGTCATGCTAGGGTTAGTGTTAGGGTGTCGTTTTAGGGTTAGGGTTTTGGTGTCTGATGTCCGGTTAGGCTTGGAGTTAGGATTAGGGGTATGGTTAGGGTTAGTGTTAGGGGTTAGGGTTATTGTTAGGCTTAGGGTTAGGATTTAGGGTTAGAGTTAGTGGTTAGGTGTTAGGGTTAGATTTAGGGTAAGGGTTAGGGTTTTGGTTTAGGGTTAGGGTTAGGTTTAGGGTTAGGGTTAAGTTTAGGGTTAGTGTTAGGGGTTAGGGTTAGGGTTTCGAGTTACGATTAGGGTTAGGGTGTCGGGTTAGGGTGTCAGGTTAGGCTGTTGGTTAAGGGTGTCAGGTCAGGGTTAGAGTTTGGGTTAGGTTTAGGGTTAAGTTTAGAGTTAGGTTGTTTTGTTAGGGTTAGGGTTTCGGGTTAGGCTTAGAGTTTCGGGTTAGGGTGTCGGGTTAGAGTTTGGGTGTAGGGTTAGCGTGTCGCATTAGGGTTGATGTTAGGGTGTCGTGTTAGTGTTAGCGCTAGGGTTAGGGATAGGTTGTCGGGTTAGGTTGTCGGGTTAGGGTTAGGGTTAGGGTGTCTGGTGTTCGGTTACCGTTAGGGTTAGGGTTAGGGTTAGGATTAGGGTTAGGGTTAGGGTTTACGGTTTAGGTTTAGGGTTAGGGTTAGCATTAGGGTTATGGTTACGGTTACGTTTAGGGTTAATGTTAGGGTTAGGGTTACTGTTGGGTTAGGGTTAGGGTTAATGTTAGGGTTAGGTGTTAGAGGTAGGGTTAGGGTTAGGGTTAGGGTTATGGTTTGGGTTAGAGTTGGGGTTAGGGTGAGGGTTGGTTTAGTGTAGGGTTAGGGGTTAGTGGTAGGGTTAGTGGTAGGGTTAGGTTAGGGTTGCGGTGTCGGGTTAGGGTTAGGGTTAGGTTGTCAGGCTAGGGTTAGTGTTAGGGAGTCGTGTTAGGGTTAGGGTTATGGTGTCTGGTGTCCGGTTAGGCTTGGAGTTAGGGTTAGGGTTAGGGTTTACGGTTTAGTTTTAGGGTTAGGGTTAGCATTAGGGTTAAGGTTACGGTTACGTTTAGGGTTACTGTTAGGTTAGGGTTAGGGTTAGGGTTAGGATTAGGGTGTCAGATTAGGGTTAGGGTTGTGTTAGGATTCGGGTTAGTGGTTAGGGGTAGGTTTAGGGTTAGGGTTAGGTTGTCATGTTAGGGTTAGTGTTAGGGTGTCGGTTTAGGGTTAGGGTGTCAGGTTAGGGTGTTGGCTTAAGTTGTCATGTTAGTGTGTTGGGTTAGGGTTAGGGTTAGGTTTATGGCGTTGTGTTAGTGTGTTGGGTTAGGAATAGGGTTAGGGTAAGGGTTAGGGCTAGGTTTAAGGTTAGGTTTAGTGTTATGATGTCGGGTTTGTTTGCCGTGTTAGAGTGCTGGGTTAGGGTAAGTCTTAGGGTTAGGGTTTGGGTAGGTTTAGGGTGTCCGATTAGGGTTAGGGTGTCGGGTTAGGGTTAGGGTTAGGGTTGGGTTAGGGGTAGGGTAAGCGGTTAAGGGTAGGGGTAGGGGAAGGTTTAGGGTTAGGGTTAGGGTTGGGGTTGAGTTGTCGGGTTTGAGTGTTGGGTTTGAGTTAGGGTTAGGGTGTCTGGTGTCGGGTTAGTGTTAAGGTTAGGGTTATGTTATCGGGTTAGGTTTAAGCTTGGGGTGTAGTCTTAGGGTTTGGGTTAGGGTTAGGGTTAGGGTTAGTGTTGGGTTACGGGTTAGGCTTAGGCTTAGTGTTAGGGTTAGGTTTAGGGTTAGATTTACGGTTAGGTTGTTGGTTTAGGGTTACGGTGTCGGGTTAGGGTAAGGGTGTCGGTTTAGGTTTAGGGTGTTGGGTTAGGGTGATGGGTTAGGGTGTCAGGTTCGGGTTAGTGTTCGGGTTAGAGTGTCAGGTTCGGGTTAGGGAAGATTTAGGGTTACGGTGTCATGTTAGGGTTAGCATAATGGTTAGGGTGTCGGGTTTGGTTGTTGGGTTGTGGTTAGTGTATCATGTTAGGGTTAGTGTGTCGGGATAGGTTTAGGGTGTCGGGTTAGGTTGTCGGGTTACGTTTAGGCTCAGGGTTAGGGTTAAGGTTAGGGTTAGGTTTAGGTGTTAGGGGTACGGTTAGGGTTAGGATGTCGGGTTAGGGTTAGGGTGTCGGGTTAGGGTGCCGGGTTAGGGTGTCGTGTTAACGTTAGGGTGTCTGGTGAGGGTTAGGGTGTCAGGTGACGGTGTCGGGTTAGCGTGTCAGTTTAGGGTGTAGGTTTAGGGTTAGAGTGTCGGGTTAGGGTTAGGGTTACGGTGTTGTGTTAGGGTTAGGGTGTCCGTTTTGGGCTTCGGATTAGGGTTTCGCGTTAGGGGTAGGGTGTCACGTTAGGTTGTCTTTTTAGGGTTACGGTGTCAGGATAGGGTGTCGGGTGATGGTGTCATGTTAAGGTTAGGGTGTCAGGTGAGGGTTAGGGTTACGGTGTCAGGTGATGGTGTCGGGTTAACGTGTCATTTTAGGGTCTAGGTTTAGGGATAGAGTGTCGGGTTAGCGTTAGGGTTACGGTGTTGTGTTAGGGTTAGGGTGTCGGGTTTGGGCTTCGGGTTAGGGTGTTGCGTTAGGGTTAGGGTGTCGTGTTAGGTTGTCGTTTTAGCGTTATGGTGTTAGGATAGGGTGTCGGGTTATGGTGTTGGTTAGGGATTACGGTTTAGGGTGTCGGGTTAGGGTTAGTGTAGGTTAGAATTAAGGTTAGAGTGTTGTGTTAGGGTTAGCGTTAGGGTTAGGTTGTCTGGTTAGTTTTATGGTTAGGGTGTCGAGTTAGAGTTAGGGTGTCGGGTTATGGTTAGGGTTTGGGTTTTGGGTTAGGGTTAGGGTTAGAGTTAATGTTAGTGTTAGGGCTTAGTGATTAGGGTTAGGGTTAGGGTTAGAGTTATGGTTTGGGTTAGGTTTAGGGTTAGGGTTATGGGTAGGGTTAGGGTTTGGTTTAGGTTTAAGGTACAGTTAGGGTGTCGGGGTAGAGTTTGTGTGTAGGGTTAGGGTGTTGCGTTAGGGTTAAGTTTAGCGTGTCTTGTTAGGGTTAACATTAGGGTTAAGGTTAGGGTTAGGGTTAGATTTAGGGTGACAGATAAGGGTTAGGGTTTGGTTAGGATTCGGGTTAGGATTAGGTTTTAGGGTTTAGGGTTAGGGTTAGGGTGTCTTGTGTCCGGTTACGGTTAGGGTTAGGATTATGGTTAGGGTTAGGGTTAGCGTTAGGGTTATGGTTAAGGTTACGTTTAGGTTTCGGGTTATGGTTAGGTTTATGTTTAGGGTTAGGGTGTCATAATAGTGTTAGCGTTAGTGTTAGGTTGTCTGGTTAGTGTTAGGGTTAGGGTGTCGGGATAGGGTTAGGTTTAGGGTGTTGGGTTAGGGTGTTGTGTTAGGGTTAGGGTTAGGGTTAAGGTTTCGGGTTATGATGTCGGGTTAGGGTTAGGTCTAGGTCTAGGGTTTGGGTTAGGGTTAGCGTTAGGGTTAGGGTTACCTTTAGGGTTACGGTTAGGGTTAGGATTTGGGTTAGAGTTAGGGTGTCAGATTAGGGTTAGACTTGGGTTAGGATTCGGGTTAGTGGTTAGGGGTAGGTTTAGGTTTAGTGTTAGGGTGTTGGTTTAGGGTTAGGGTGTCGTATTACAGTTAGGGTTAGGGTTAGGGTGTCGGTTTAGGGTTAGGGTGTCGGGTTAGGGTGATGGGTTAAGTTGTCGTGTTAGTGTGTCGGGTTAGGGTTAGAGTTAGGTTTGAGGCATTGGGTTAGGTTGTTGGGTTAGGAATAGGGTTAGGGTTAGGTTTAGTGTTATGATGTTGGGTTAGTTTGTCGTGTTAGGGTGCTGGGTTTGGGTTAGGGTTAGGGTTAGGGTAGGTTTAGGGTGTTGGGTTAGCGTTAGGGTGTCGGGTTAGGGTTAGGGTTATGTGTTGGCTTAGGGTGTCGTTTAGGGTGTCAGGTTTGGGTGTCGGGTTAAGATTAGGGTTAGGGTGTTGGGTTACGGTGTCAGATTAGGGTTAGTGTGTCTGGTTATGATGTCAGGTTCGGGTGTCGGGTAAGGGGTAGTGTGTCTGGTTAGGGTGTCGGGTTATTGTGTCAGGTTAGGTTTAGGTTTAGGCTTACGGATAGGGCTAGGGTTATGGTGTCATGTTAGGGATAGGGTTCGAGTGTCAGTTTAGGGTTAGAGTTAGGGTTGGGTTAGGGTTAGGGTAGGGTTAGGGGTTAGGGGTAGGGTTAGGGTTAGGTTTAAGTTTAGGGTGTCAGGTTAAGTTTAGGGTTCGTGTTAGTGTTATGGTTAGGGTTAGGGTTAGGCTTAGGATGTGGGGATAGGGTTAGGGTTAGTTTTATGGTAAGGTTGTCTGGTTAGGGTTCTGGGTAGGGTGTCTGTTTAGGGTTTCGGGTTAGGGCGTCGGGTCAGGGTTAGTGTTAGGGTTAGGTTGTTGGGTTAGATTGTCGTGTTAGGGTGCCAGGATAGGGTTAGATTTACGGTTAGGCTTAGGGTTAGTGTGTCGGGTTAGGGTGTCCGTTTAGGGTTAGGGTGTCAGGTTAGCATGTCGGGTTAGGGTGTTTGGTTAGGGTCTCGAGTTAGGGTTTAGGGTTAGGTTTAGGGTAAGTTTAGGGTTAGGGTTACGGTTGGGTTAGGGTTAGTGTTAATGTGAGGGTTAGGGTTTAGTTGTAGGGTTAGCTTTAGGGCTAGTGTTAGGGTTAGGGTGTAGGGGGTCGGGTTTGGGTGTCGGGTTAGGGTTAGGTTTTGGGTTAGCTTTAGGGTTGGGGTTAGGATTAGGGTGTCGGGTTAGGGTTAGCGTGTCGGGTTCGGGTGTCGGGTTAGGCTGTCGGGCTAGGGTGTCGGGCTCGGGTGTCGGGTTAGGGTTTACAGTTAGTGTTAGAGTGGCTGGTTAGGGTGTCGGTTATGGTGTCTGGTTAGGGTGTCGGGTTAGGGATTACGGGTTAGGGTGTCGCGTTAGGGTTGAGTTATGGTGTCGGGTTATGGTTAGGGTAA
The DNA here is from genome assembly GCF_054371585.1 of Giraffa tippelskirchi. NCBI lineage: Eukaryota > Metazoa > Chordata > Mammalia > Artiodactyla > Giraffidae > Giraffa > Giraffa tippelskirchi. The sequence goes on from NC_137289.1 coordinate 71,211,736, forward strand.
GGTTAGGGTTCGGGTTAGGGTGTCGTGTTAGGGTTAGCGTTAGGGTTAGGGTGTCGGGTTAAGGTTAGGGTTAGGGTTAGGGTTAGGGTTTGGGTGTCGGGTTAGGGTTAGGGTTAGTGTTAGGGGTTAGTGATTAGGGTTAGGGTTAGGATTAGCGTTATGGTTTGAGTTAGAGTTAGGGTTAGGGTTAGGGTTGGTTTAGTGTAGGGTTAGGGGTTAGTGGTAGGGTTAGGGGTAGGGTTATGGTAGGGTTGCGGAGTCGGGTTAGGGTTAGGGTTAGGTTTTCAGGCTAGGGTTAGTGTTAGGGGTTGGGGTTAGGGTTTAGAGTTACGATTAGGGTTAGGGTGTTGGGTTAGGGTGTCGGGTTAGGGTGTCAGGTTAGGCTGTCGGGTTAGGGTGTCGGGTCAGGGTTAGAGTTAGGGTTAGGTTTAGGGTTAAGTTTAGAGTTAGGTTGTTTTGTTAGGGTTAGGGTTTCGGGTTAGGCTTAGAGTTTCGGGTTAGGGTGTCGGGTTAGAGTTTGGGTGTAGGGTTAGTGTGTCGCATTAGGGTTAAGGTTAGGGTGTCGTGTTAGTGTTAGCGCTAGGGTTAGGGTGTCGTGTTAGAGTTAGGTTTAGGGTTAGGTTGTCGGGTTAGGATTAGGGTTAGGGTGTCTGGTGTTCGGTTACCGTTAGGGTTAGGGTTAGGGTTACGTTTTACGGGTTAGGGTTAGGGTTAGGGTAAGCATTAGGGTTACGGTTACGGTTACGTTTAGGGTTACTGTTCGGGTTAGGGTTAGGGTTAGGATTAGGGTGTCAGATTAGGGTTAGGTTTGTGTTAGGATTCGGGTTAGTGGTTAGGGGTAGGTTTAAGGTTAGGGTTAGGGTGTCGTGTTAGGGTTAGGGTTAGGGTGTCGGTTTAGGGTTAGTGTGTCGGGTTAGGGTGTTGGCTTAAGTTGTCGTGTTAGTGTGTTGGGTTAGGGTTAGGGTGAGATTTATGGCATTGTGTTAGTGTGTTGGTTTAGGAATAGGGTTAGGGTAAGGGTTAGGGCTAGGTTTAAGGTTAGGTTTAGTGTTATGATGTTGGGTTAGGGTTAGGGTTAGGGTTAAGGTTTCGGGTTATGATGTCAGGTTAGGGTTAGGTCTAGGTCTAGGGTTAGGGTTAGGGTGTCGGGTAAGTTTTAGGGTTAGGGTTAGGGTGTCGTTTTAGGGTTAGAGTTAGGGTTAGGATTAGGGTTAGGGTTAAGGTTTACGATTTAGGGTTAGGGTTAGGGTAAGAGTTAGGGTTAGCGTTACCTTTAGGGTTACGGTTAGGGTTAGGATTAGGGTTAGAGTTAGGGTGTCATATTAGGGTTAGGGTTGGGTTAGGATTCGGGTTAGTGGTTAGGGGTAGGTTTAGGTTTAGGGTTAGGGTGTTGGTTTAGGGTTAGGGTGTCGGGTTAGGGTGTTGGGTTAAGTTGTCGTGTTAGTGTGTCGGGTAAGGTTTAGGGTTAGGTTTATGGCATTGGGTTAGGTTGTTGGGTTAGGAATAGGGTTAGGGCTAGGGTTAAGGTTAGGGTTAGGGTTATGATGTTGGGTTTGTTTGTCGTGTTAGGGTGCTGGGTTTGGGTTAGGGTTAGGGTTTGGGTAGGTTTAGGGTGTTGGGTTAGGGTTAGGGTGTCGGGTTATGGTTAGGGTTAGGGTGTTGGGTTACGGTGTCGGGTTAGGGTTAGTGTGTCAGGTTATGATGTCAGGTTCGGGTGTCGGGTAAGGGTTAGGGTGTGTGGTTATGGTGTCGGGTAAGTGTGTCAGGTTAGGTTTAGGTTTAGGCTTATGGTTAGGGTTAGGGTTAGGGTGTCGTGTTAGGGATAGCGTTCGGGTGTCGGTTTAGGGTTAGAGTTAGGGTTAGGGTTAGGGTCGGGTTAGGGGTTAGGGGTAGGTTTAGGGTTAGGTTTAGGGTGTTAGGGTTAGGGTTAGGGTTAGGGTTGGGTTAGGGGTAGGGTTAGTGGTTAAGGGTAGGGTTAGGGGTAGGTTTAGGGTTAGGGTTAGGGTTGGGGTTTAGTTGTCGGGTTTGAGTTAGGGTTAGGGTGTCTGGTGTCGGGTTAGTGTTAAGGTTAGGGTTAGGTTATCGGGTTAGGTTTAGGCTTGGGTTGTAGTCTTAGGGTTAGGGTTAGTGTTGGTTTACGGGTTAGGCTTAGGCTTAGTGTTAGGGTTAGGTTTAGGGTTAGGTTGACGGCTAGGTTGTTGGTTTAGGGTTACAGTGTCGGGTTAAGGTAAGCGTGTCGGTTTAGGTTTAGGGTGTCGGGTTAGGGTGATGGGTTATGGTGTCAGGTTCGGGTTAGTGTTCGGTTGAGGGTGTCAGGTTAAGGTTAGGGAAGATTTAGGGTTACGGTGTCATGTTAGGGTTACCATAATGGTTAGGGTGTCGGGTTTGGGTGTTGGGTTATGGTTAGTGTATCATGTTAGGGTTAGTGTGTCGGGATAGGTTCAGGGTGTCGGGTTAGGTTGTCGGGTTACGTCTAGGCTCAGGGTTAGGGTTAAGGTTAGGGTTAGGTTTAGGTGTTAGGGGTACGGTTAGGGTTAGGATGTTGGGTTAGGGTTAGGGTGTCGGGTTAGGGTGTCGTGTTAAGGTTAGGGTGTCGGGTGAGGGTAAGAGTGTCAGGTTCTGGTTACGGTGTCAGGTGACGGTGTCGGGTTAGCGTGTCATTTTAGGGTGTAGGTTTAGGGTTAGAGTGTCGGGTTAGGGTTAGGGTTACGGTGTTGTGTTAGGGTTAGGGTGTCGGGTTTCGGCTTCGGGTTAGGGTGTCGTGTTAGGGATAGGGAGTCACGTTAGGTTGTCGTTTTAGGGTTACGGTGTCAGGATAGGGTGTCGGGTTAGGGTGTCTGTTAGGGATTACGGTTTAGGGTGTCGGGTTAGGGTTAGTGTAGGGTTAGAATTAGGGTTAGAGTGTTGTGTTAGGGTTAGCGTTAGAGTTAGGTTGTCTGGTTATTTTAGGGTTAGGTTGTCGAGTTAGAGTTAGGGTGTCGGGTTATGGTTAGGTTTTGGGTGTTGGGTTAGGTTTAGGGTTAATGTTAGTGTTAGGGGTTAGTGATTAGGGTTAGGGTTAGGGTTAGCGTTATGGTTTGGTTTAGGTTTAGGGTTAAGGTTATGGATAGGTTTAGGGTTTGGGTTAGGTGAAGGGTAGGCTTAGGAGTAGGGTAAGTGTTAGGGTGTGGGTTAGGCTTAGGGTACGGTTAGGGTGTCGGGGTAGAGTTTGGGTGTAGGATTAGGGTGTTGCGTTAGGGTTAAGTTAACGTGTCTTGTTAGGGTTAGTGTTAGGGTTAGGGTGTCGTGTAAGATTTAGCGTTAGGGGTAGGGGTAGGGCTTGGGTGTTGGGTTAGTGTTAGGGTTAGGGTGTCTGGTGTCCGGTTACGGTTAGGGTTAGGATTAGGGTTAGGATTAGGGTTTAGGGTTTAGGGTTAGGGTTAGGGTGTCTTGTGTCCGATTACGGTTAGGGTTAGGACTATGGTTAGGGTTAGGGTTAGCGTTAGGGTTTTGGTTAAGGTTACGTTTAGGTTTCGGGTTAGGGTTAGGGTTATGTTTAGGGTTAGGCTGTCATAATAGGGTTAGCGTTAGTGTTAGGTTGTCTGGTTAGTGTTAGGGTTAGAGTGTCGGGATAGGGTTAGGTTTAGGGTGTTGGGTTAGGGTGTTGTGTTAGGGTTAGGGTTAGGGTTAAGGTTTCGGGTTATGATGTCGGGTTAGGGTGAGGTCTAGCTCTAGGGTTTGGGTTAGGGTTCGCGTTAGGGTTAGGGTTACCTTTAGGGTTACGGTTAGGGTTAGGATTAGGGTTAGAGTTAGGGTGTCAGATTAGGGTTAGACTTGGGTTAGGATTCGGGTTAGTGGTTAGGGGTAGGTTTAGGTTTAGGGTTAGGGTGTTGGTTTAGGGTTAGGGTGTCGTATTACAGTTAGGGTTAGGGTTAGGGTGTCGGTTTAGGGTTAGGGTGTCGGGTTAGGGTGTTGGGTTAAGTTGTCGTGTTAGTGTGTCGGGTTAGGGTTAGAGTTAGGTGAGGCATTGGGTTAGGTTGTTGGGTTAGGAATAGGGTTAGGGTTAGGTTTAGTGTTATGATGTTGGGTTAGTTTGTCGTGTTAGGGTGCTGGGTTTGGGTTAGGGTTAGGGTTAGGGTAGGTTTAGGGTGTTGGGTTAGCGTTAGGGTGTCGGGTTAGGGTTAGGGTTATGTGTTGGCTTAGGGTGTCGTTTAGGGTTTCAGGTTTGGGTGTCGGGTTAAGATTAGGGTTAGGGTGTTGGGTTACGGTGTCAGATTAGGGTTGGTGTGTCTGGTTATGATGTCAGGTTCGGGTGTCGGGTAAGGGGTAGTGTGTCTGTTTAGGGTATCGGGTTATTGTGTCAGGTCAGGTTTAGGTTTAGGCTTACGGATAGGGCTAGGGTTATGGTGTCATGTTAGGGATAGGGTTCGAGTGTCAGTTTAGGGTTAGAGTTAGGGTTAGGGTTAGGGTTGGGTTAGGGTTAGGATAGGGTTAAGGGTTAGGGGTAGGGTTAGGGTTAGGGTTAGGGTAAGTTTAGGGTTAGGGTTACGGTTGGGTTAGGGTTAGTGTTAATGTTATGGTTAGGGTTTAGATGTAGGGTTAGCTTTAGGGCTAGTGTTAGGGTTAGGTTTAGAGTTAGGTTTACGGTTAGGTTGTTGGTTTAGGGTTACGGTGTCGGGTTAGGGTAAGGGTGTCGGTTCAGGTTTAGGGCGTCGGGTTAGGGTGATGGGTTAGGGTATCAGGTTCGGATTAGTGTTCGGGTTAGGGTGTCAGGTTCGTGTTAGGGAAGATTTAGGGTTATGCTGTCATGTTAGGGTTAGCATAATGGTTAGGGTGTCGGGTTTGGGTGTTGGGTTATGGTTAGTGTATCATGTTAGGGTTAGTGTGTCAGGATAGGATTAGGGTGTCGGGTTAGGTTGTCGGGTTTTGTTTAGGCTCAGGGTTAGGGTTAGGGTTAGGGTTACGTTTTAGTGTTAGGGGTACGGTTAGGGTTAGGATGTTGGGTTAGGTTTAGGGTGTTGGGTTAGGGTGTCGGGTTAGGGTGTCGTGTTAAGGTTAGGGTGTCGGGTGAGGGTTAGGGTGTCAGGTTCGGGTTACGGTGTCAGGTGACGGTGTCGGGTTAGCGTGTCATTTTAGGGTGTAGGTTTATGGTTAGAGTGTCGGGTTAGGGTTAGGGTTACGGTGTTGTGTTAGGGTTAGGGTTTCGGGTTTGGGCTTCCGGTTAGGGTGTCGTGTTAGGGTTAGGGTATCGCGTTAGGTTGTCGTTTTAGGGTTACGGTGTCAGGATAGGGTGTCGGGTTAGGGTGTCGGTTAGGGATTATGGTTAGGGTTAGGGTTAGGGTGTCGTGTTAGGGTTAGCGTTAGTGTTAGGTTGTCTGGTTAGTGTTAGGTTTAGGTTGTCGGGATAACGTTAGGGTTAGGGTTAAGGTTTCGGGTTATGATGTCGGGTTAGGGTTACGTCTAGGTCTAGGGTTAGGGTTAGGGTGTCGGCTAAATTTTAGGGTTAGGGTTAGGGTGTCGTTTTAGGGTTAGAGTTAGGGTTAGGATTAGGGTTAGGGTTAGGGTTAACGGTTTAGGGTTAGGGTTACGTTTAGGGTTATGGTTAGGGTTAGGATTAGGGTTAGAGTTAGGGTGACAGATTAGGGTTAAGGTTGGGTTAGGATTCAGGTTAGTGGTTAGGGGTAGGTTTAGGTTTAGGGTTAGGTTGTTGGTTTAGGGTTAGGGTGTCTGGTTATGGTGTCATATTACGGTTAGTGTTAGGGTGTTGGTTTAGGTTTAGTTTGTCGGGTTAGGGTTAGGGTTAGGTTTATGGCATTGGGTTAGGTTGTTGAGTTAGGAATAGAATTAGGGTTTGGGTTAGGGTTAGGGTTAGTGTTATGATGTTGGGTTAGTTTGTCATGTTAGGGTGCTGGGTTTGGGTTAGGGTTATGTGTTGGCTTAGGGTGTCGTTTAGGGTGTCGGGTTTGGGTGTCGGGTTAGGATTAGGGTTAGGGTGTTGGGTTACTGTGTCGGGTTAGGGTTAGTGTGTCTGGTTATGATGTCAGGTTCAGGTGTCTGGTAAGGGTTAGGGTTTCTGGTTAGGGTGTCGGGTTAGTGTGTCAGGTTAGGTTTAGGTTTAGGCTTATGGTTAGGGTTAGGGTTAGGGTGTCGTGTTAGGGATAGGGTTCGGGTGTCAGTTTAGGGTTAGAGTTACGGTTAGGGTTAGGTTGGGTTAGGGTTAGGGTAGGGTTAGGGGGTAGGGGTAGGGTTAGTGTTAGGATTAAGGTGTCGGTTTAGGGTTAGGGTTAGGGTTAAGGTTAGGGTTAGGGTAGGGTTGCGGTTAGGGTAGGGTTAGGGGTTAGGTTTAGGGTTAGTGTTAGGATTAGGGTGTCGGGTTAAGTTTAGGGTTCGTGTTAGTGTTAGTGTTAGGGTTAGGGTTAGGATGTCGGGATAGGGTTAGTGTTAGGTTTATGGTAAGGTTGTCTGTTTAGGGTTCTGGGTAGGGTGTCTGTTTAGGGTTTCGGGTTAGGGTGTCGGGTCATGGTTAGTGTTAGGGTTAGGTTGTTGGGTTAGATTGTGGTGTTAGGGTGCTAGGTTAGGGCTAGATTTACGGTTAGGCTTTGGGTTAGGGTGTCAGGTTAGGGTGTCCGTTTAGGGTTAGGGTGTCAGGTTACCAGGTCGGGTTAGGGTGTTGGGTTAGGGTCTCGAGTTAGGGTTTTGGGTTAGGGTTAGGTTTAGGATCAGCTTTAGGGTTGGGGTTAGGATTATGGTGTCGGGTTAGGGTTAGCGTGTCGGGTTAGGGTGTCGGTTAGAGTTTGGGTGTACGGTTAGCATGTCGCATTAGGGTTAAGGTTAGGGTGTCGTGTTAGTGTTAGCGCTAGGTTTACGGTGTAGGGTTAGGGTTAGGTTTAGGGTTATGTTGTCGGGTTAGGAATAGGGTTAGGGTAAGCGTTAGGGCTAGGTTTAAGGTTAGGTTTAGTGTTATGATGTCGGGTTTGTTTGTCGTGTTAGGGTGCTGGATTAGGGTTAGGGTTAGGGTTTGGGTAGGTTTAGGGTGTCGGATTAGGGTTAGGGTGTCGGGTTAGGGTTAGGGTTAGGGTTGGGTTAGGGGTAGGGTTAGCGGTTAAGGGTAGGGGTAGGTTTAAGGTTAGGGTTAGGGTTGGGGTTAAGTTGTCGGGTTTGAGTGTCGGATTTGAATTAGGGTTAGGGTGTCTGGTGTCGGGTTAGTGTTAAGGTTAGGGTTAGGTTATCGGGTTAGGTTTAGGCTTGGGGTGTAGTCTTAGGGTTTGGGTTAGGGTTAGGGTTAGGGTTAGTGTTGGGTTACGGGTTAGGCTTAGGCTTAGTGTTAGGGTTAGGTTTAGGGTTAGGTTTGTGGTTACATTGTTGGTTTAGGGTTATGGTGTCGGGTTAGGGTAAGGGTGTCGGTTTAGGTTTAGGGTGTCGGGTTAGGGTGATGGGTTAGGGTGTCAGGTTCGGGTTAGTGTTCGGGTTAGGGTGTCTAGTTAGGGTTAGGGAAGATTTAGGGTTACGCTGTCATGTTAGGGTTAGCATAATGGTTAGGGTGTCGAGTTTGGGTGTTGGGTTATGGTTAGTGTATCATGTTAGGGTTAGTGTGTCGAGATAGGTTTAGGGTGTCGGATTAGGTTGTCGGGTTAGGTTTAGGCTTGGGGTGTAGTCTTAGGGTTTGGGTTAGGGTTAGGGTTAGGGTTAGTGTTGGGTTACGGGTTAGGCTTAGGCTTAGTGTTAGGGTTAGGTTTAGGGTTAGGTTTACGGTTAGGTTGTTGGTTTAGGGTTACGGTGTCGGGTTAGGGTAAGGGTGTCAGTTTAGGTTTAGGGTGTCGGGTTAGTGTGTCAGGTTCGGGTTAGTGTTCGGGTTAGGGTCTCAGGTTCGGGTTAGGGAAGATTTAGGGTTACGGTGTCATGTTAGGGTTAGCATAATGGCTAGAGTGTCGGGTTTGGGTTTTGGGTTATGTTTAGTGTATCATGTTAGGGTTAGTGTGTCGGGATAGGTTGAGGGTGTCGGGTTAGGTTGTCGGGTTACGTTTAGGCTCAGGGTTAGGGTTAAGGTTAGGGTTAGGTTTAGGTGTTAGGGGTACGGTTAGGGTTAGGATGTCGGGTTAGGGTTAGGGTGTCGGGTTAGGGTGTCGTGTTAAGGTTAGGGTGTCGGGTGAGGGTTAGAGTGTCAGGTTCGGGTTACGGTGTCAGGTGACGGTGTCGGGTTAGCGTGTCATTTTAGGGTGTAGGTTTAGGGTTAGAGTGTCGGGTTAGGGTTAGGGTTACGGTGTTGTGTTAGGTTTAGGGTGTCGGGTTTTGGCTTCGGCTTAGGGTGTCGTGTTAGGGTTAGGGTGTCGCGTTAGGTTGTCGTTTTAGGGTTACGGTGTCAGGATAGGGTGTCGGGTTAGGGTGTCGGTTAGGGATTACGGTTTAGGGTGTCGGGTTAGGATTAGTGTAGGGTTAGAATTAGGGTTAGATTGTCTTGTTAGGGTTAGGTTGTCTGGTTAGTTTTAGGGTAGGGTGTCGAGTTAGAGTTAGGGTGTCGGGTTATGGTTAGGTTTTGGGTGTCGGGTTAGGGTTAGGGTTAATGTTAGTGTTAGGGGTTAGTGATTAGGGTTAGGGTTAGGTTTAGTGTTATGGTTTGGATTAGGTTTAGGGTTAGGGCTATGAATAGGGTTAGGGTTTGGGTTAGGTGAAGGGTGGGTTTAGGGGTAGGGTAAGTGTTAGCGTTTGGGTTAGGTTTAGGTTACGGTTAGGGTGTCGGGGTAGAGTTTGGGTGTAGGATTAGGGTGTTGCGTTAGGGTTAAGTTTAGTGTGTCTTGTTAGGGTTAGCGTTAGGGTTAGTGTTAGGTTTAGGGTTAGGGTGTCGGGTAAGATTTAGGGTTAGGGTTAGGGGTAGGGTTTGGATGTTGGGTTAGTGTAAGGGTTAGGTTGTCTGGTGTCCGGTTATGGTTAGGGTTAGGATTATGTTTAGGGTTAGGGTTTAGGGTTTAGGGTTAGGGTTACGTTTAGGGATAGGGTTAGGGTGTCTTGTGTCCGGTTACGGTTAGGGTTAGGATTATGTTTAGGGTTAGGGTTTAGGGTTTAGGGTTAGGGTTACGTTTAGGGTTAGGGTTAGGGTGCCTTGTGTCCAGTTACGGTTAGGGTTAGGATTATGGTTAGGGTTAGGGTTAGGGTTTGGGTTAGCGTTAGGGTTAGGGTTAAGGTTACGTTTAGGTTTTGGGTTAGGGTTAGGGTTAGGTTTAGGGTTAGGGTGTCGTGTTAGGGTTAGCGTTAGTGTTAGGTTGTCTGGTTAGTGTTAGGGTTAGGGTGTTGGGATAGGGTTAGGGTTAGGGTAAGGTTCGGGTTATGATGTCGTCTTAGGGTTAGATCTAGGTCTAGGGTTAGGGTTAGGGTGTCGGGTTAGGGTGTTGGGTTAAGTTGTCGTGTTAGTGTGTTGGGTTAGGGTTAGGGTTAGGTTTATGGCATTGGGTTAGGTTGTTGGGTTAGGAATAGGGTTAGGGCTAGGGTTAAGGTTAGGTTTAGTGTTATGATGTTGGGTTAGTTTGTCATGTTAGGGTGCTGGGTTTGGGTTAGGGTTAGGGTTTGGGTAGGTTTAGGGTGTTGGGTTAGGGTTAGGGTGTCGGGTTAGGGTTAGGGTTATGTGTTGGCTTAGGGTCTCATTTAGGGTGTCGGGTTTGGGTGTAGGGGTTAGGATTAGGGTTAGGGTGTTGGGTTACGGTGTCGGGTTCGGGTTAGTGTGTCTGGTTATGATGTCAGGTTCGGATGTCGGGTAAGGGTTAGGGTGTCTGGTTAGGGTGTCGGGGGAGTGTGTCAGGTTAGATTTAGGTTTAGGCTTATGGTTAGGGTTTGGGTTAGGGTGTCGTGTTAGGGATAGGGTTCGGGTGTCGGTTTAGGGTTAGAGTTAGGGTTAGGGTTAGGGTTAGGGTTGGTTTAGGGTTAGGGTAGGGTTAGGGGTTAGAGGTAGGGTTAGGGTTAGGTTTAGGGTGTCGGGATAAGTTTAGGGTTCGTGTTAGTGTTAGGGTTAGCGTTAGGGTTAGGGTTAGGATGTGGGGATAGGGTTAGGGTTAGGTTTATGGTAAGGTTGTCTGGTTACGGTTCTGGGTAGGGTGTCTGTTTAGGGTTTCGGGTTAGGGTGTCGGGTCAGGGTTAGTGTTAGTGTTAGGTTGTTGGGTTAGAATGTCGTGTTAGGGTGCCAGGTTAGGGTTAGATGTACGGTTAGGCTTAGGGTTAGGGTGTTGGGTTAGGCTGACCGTTTAGGGTTAGGGTGTCAGGTTAGCATGTCAGGTTAGGGTGTTGGGTTAGGGTCTCGAGTTAGGGTTTAGGGTTAGGGTTAGGGTAAGGTTAGGGTTAGGGTTACTGTTGGGTTAGGTTTAGGGTTAATGTTAGGGTTAGGGGTTAGGGGTAGGGTTAGCTTTAGGGTTAGTGTTAGGGTTAGGGTGTCGGGTTATGGTGTCGGGATAGGGTTAGGGTGTATGCTTAGGTTTAGGGTGTCGGGTTAGGTTGTCGGTTTAGGGTGTCGGGTTGGGGTTAGGGTTAGGGTTAGGGTTAGGCTTGGTTTAGTGTAGGGTTAGGGGTTAGTGGTAGGGTTAGGGGTAGGGTTAGGGTAGGGTTGCGGTGTCGGGTAAGGGTTAGTGTTAGGTTGTCATGCTAGGGTTAGTGTTAGGGTGTCGTTTTAGGGTTAGGGTTTTGGTGTCTGATGTCCGGTTAGGCTTGGAGTTAGGATTAGGGGTATGGTTAGGGTTAGTGTTAGGGGTTAGGGTTATTGTTAGGCTTAGGGTTAGGATTTAGGGTTAGAGTTAGTGGTTAGGTGTTAGGGTTAGATTTAGGGTAAGGGTTAGGGTTTTGGTTTAGGGTTAGGGTTAGGTTTAGGGTTAGGGTTAAGGTTAGGGTTAGTGTTAGGGGTTAGGGTTAGGGTTTCGAGTTACGATAAGGGTTAGGGTGTCGGGTTAGGGTGTCAGGTTAGGCTGTTGGTTAAGGGTGTCAGGTCAGGGTTAGAGTTTGGGTTAGGTTTAGGGTTAAGTTTAGAGTTAGGTTGTTTTGTTAGGGTTAGGGTTTCGGGTTAGGCTTAGAATTTCGGGTTAGGGTGTCGGGTTAGAGTTTGGGTGTAGGGTTAGCGTGTCGCATTAGGGTTGATGTTAGGGTGTCGTGTTAGTGTTAGCGCTAGGGTTAGGGATAGGTTGTCGGGTTAGGTTGTCGGGTTAGGGTTAGGGTTAGGGTGTCTGGTGTTCGGTTACCGTTAGGGTTAGGTTTAGGATTAGGGTTAGGGTTAGGGTTTACGGTTTAGGTTTAGGGTTAGGGTTAGCATTAGGGTTATGGTTACGGTTACGTTTAGGGTTAATGTTAGGGTAAGGTTAGGGTTAGGGTTACTGTTGGGTTAGGGTTAGGGTTAATGTTAGGGTTAGGTGTTAGAGGTAGGGTTAGGGTTAGGGTTAGGGTTATGGTTTGGGTTAGAGTTGGGGTTAGGGTGAGGGTTGGTTTAGTGTAGGGTTAGGGGTTAGTGGTAGGGTTAGTGGTAGGGTTAGGTTAGGGTTGCGGTGTCGGGTTAGGGTTAGGGTTAGGTTGTCAGGCTAGGGTTAGTGTTAGGGAGTCGTGTTAGGGTTAGGGTTATGGTGTCTGGTGTCCGGTTAGGCTTGGAGTTAGGGTTAGGGTTAGGGTTTACGGTTTAGTTTTAGGGTTAGGGTTAGCATTAGGGTTAAGGTTACGGTTACGTTTAGGGTTACTGTTAGGTTAGGGTTAGGGTTAGGGTTAGGATTAGGGTGTCAGATTAGGGTTAGGGTTGTGTTAGGATTCGGGTTAGTGTTTAGGGGTAGGTTTAGGGTTAGGGTTAGGGTGTCATGTTAGGGTTAGTGTTAGGGTGTCGGTTTAGGGTTAGGGTGTCAGGTTAGGGTGTTGGCTTAAGTTGTCGTGTTAGTGTGTTGGGTTAGGGTTAGGGTTAGGTTTATGGCGTTGTGTTAGTGTGTTGGGTTAGGAATAGGGTTAGGGTAAGGGTTAGGGCTAGGTTTAAGGTTAGGTTTAGTGTTATGATGTCGGGTTTGTTTGCCGTGTTATAGGGTGCTGGGTTAGGGTAAGTCTTAGGGTTAGGGTTTGGGTAGGTTTAGGGTGTCCGATTAGGGTTAGGGTGTCGGGTTAGGGTTAGGGTTAGGGTTGGGTTAGGGGTAGGGTAAGCGGTTAAGGGTAGGGGTAGGGGAAGGTTTAGGGTTAGGGTTAGGGTTGGGGTTGAGTTGTCGGGTTTGAGTGTTGGGTTTGAGTTAGGGTTAGGGTGTCTGGTGTCGGGTTAGTGTTAAGGTTAGGGTTATGTTATCGGGTTAGGTTTAAGCTTGGGGTGTAGTCTTAGGGTTTGGGTTAGGGTTAGGGTTAGGGTTAGTGTTGGGTTACGGGTTAGGCTTAGGCTTAGTGTTAGGGTTAGGTTTAGGGTTAGATTTACGGTTAGGTTGTTGGTTTAGGGTTACGGTGTCGGGTTAGGGTAAGGGTGTCGGTTTAGGTTTAGGGTGTTGGGTTAGGGTGATGGGTTAGGGTGTCAGGTTCGGGTTAGTGTTCGGGTTAGAGTGTCAGGTTCGGGTTAGGGAAGATTTAGGGTTACGGTGTCATGTTAGGGTTAGCATAATGGTTAGGGTGTCGGGTTTGGTTGTTGGGTTGTGTTTAGTGTATCATGTTAGGGTTAGTGTGTCGGGATAGGTTTAGGGTGTCGGGTTAGGTTGTCGGGTTACGTTTAGGCTCAGGGTTAGGGTTAAGGTTAGGGTTAGGTTTAGGTGTTAGGGGTACGGTTAGGGTTAGGATGTCGGGTTAGGGTTAGGGTGTCGGGTTAGGGTGCCGGGTTAGGGTGTCTTGTTAACGTTAGGGTGTCTGGTGAGGGTTAGGGTGTCAGGTGACGGTGTCGGGTTAGCGAGTCAGTTTAGGGTGTAGGTTTAGGGTTAGAGTGTCGGGTTAGGGTTAGGGTTACGGTGTTGTGTTAGGGTTAGGGTGTCCGTTTTGGGCTTCGGGTTAGGGTTTCGCGTTAGGGGTAGGGTGTCACGTTAGGTTGTCTTTTTAGGGTTACGGTGTCAGGATAGGGTGTCGGGTGATGGTGTAATGTTAAGGTTAGGGTGTCAGGTGAGGGTTAGGGTTACGGTGTCAGGTGATGGTGTCGGGTTAACGTGTCATTTTAGGGTCTAGGTTTAGGGATAGAGTGTCGGGTTAGCGTTAGGGTTACGGTGTTGTGTTAGGGTTAGGGTGTCGGGTTTGGGCTTCGGGTTAGGGTGTTGCGTTAGGGTTAGGGTGTCGTGTTAGGTTGTCGTTTTAGCGTTATGGTGTTAGGATAGGGTGTCGGGTTATGGTGTTGGTTAGGGATTACGGTTTAGGGTGTCGGGTTAGGGTTAGTGTAGGTTAGAATTAAGGTTAGAGTGTTGTGTTAGGGTTAGCGTTAGGGTTAGGTTGTCTGGTTAGTTTTATGGTTAGGGTGTCGAGTTAGAGTTAGGGTGTCGGATTATGGTTAGGGTTTGGGTTTTGGGTTAGGGTTAGGGTTAGAGTTAATGTTAGTGTTAGGGCTTAGTGATTAGGGTTAGGGATAGGGTTAGAGTTATGGTTTGGGTTAGGTTTAGGGTTAGGGTTATGGGTAGGGTTAGGGTTTGGTTTAGGTTTAAAGTACAGTTAGGGTGTCGGGGTAGAGTTTGTGTGTAGGGTTAGGGTGTTGCGTTAGGGTTAAGTTTAGCGTGTCTTGTTAGGGTTAACATTAGGGTTAAGGTTAGGGTTAGGGTTAGAGTTAGGGTGACAGATAAGGTTTAGGGTTTGGTTAGGATTCGGGTTAGTGGTTAGGGGTAGGTTTAGGGTTAGGGTTAGGTTGTTGGTTTAGGGTTAGGGTGTCTGGTTAGGGTGTCATATTACGGTTAGGGTTAGGGTGTCGGTTTAGGTTTAGGGTGTCGGGTTAGGGTGTTGGGTTAAGTTGTCGTGTTAGTGTGTCGGGTTAGGGTTAGGGTTAGGTTTATGGCATTGGGTTAGGTTGTTGGGTTAGGAATATGGTTAGGGCTAGGGTTAAGGTTAGGTTTAGTGTTATGATGTTGGGTTAGTTTGTCGTGTTAGGGTGCTGGGTTTGGGTTAGGGTTTGGGTTTGGGTAGGTTTCGGGTGTTGGGTTAGGGTTAGGGTGTCGGGTTAGGGTTATGTGTTGGCTTAGGGTGTCTTTTAGGGTGTTGAGTTTGGGTGTCAGCTTAGGATTAGGGTTAGGGTGTTGGGTTAGGGTTAATGTGTCTGGTTATGATGTCAGGTTCGGGTGTCGGGTAAGGCTTAGGGTGTCTGGTTAGGCTGCCGGGCTAGGGTGTCGGGTTAGGGTTTACAGTTAGTGTTAGAGTGGCTGGTTAGGGTGTCGGTTAGGGTGTCTGGTTAGGGTGTCGGGTTAGGGATTACGGGTTAGGGTGTCGCGTTAGGGTTGAGTTATGGTGTCGGGTTATGGTTAGGGTAAGGTTAGGGTTAGGGTTAGGGTGTCGTGTTAGGGTTAGCGTTAGGGTTAGGGTGTCGGGTTAAGGTTAGGATTAGGGTTAGGGTTAGGGTTTGGGTGTCGGGTTAGGGTTAGGGTTAGTGTTAGGGGTTAGTGATTAGGGTTAGGGTTAGGATTAGCGTTATGGTTTGAGTTAGAGTTAGGGTTAGGGTTAGGGTTGGTTTAGTGTAGGGTTAGGGGTTAGTGGTAGGGTTAGGGGTAGGGTTAGGGTAGGGTTGCGGAGTCGGGTTAGGGTTAGGGTTAGGTTTTCAGGCTAGGGTTAGTGTTAGGGGTTGGGGTTAGGGTTTAGAGTTACGATTAGGGTTAGGGTGTTGGGTTAGGGTGTCGGGTTAGGGTGTCAGGTTAGGCTGTCGGGTTAGGGTGTCGGGTCAGGGTTAGAGTTAGGGTTAGGTTTAGGGTTAAGTTTCGAGTTAGGTTGTTTTGTTAGGGTTAGGGTTTCGGGTTAGGATTAGAGTTTCGGGTTAGGGTGTCGGGTTAGAGTTTGGGTGTAGGGTTAGTGTGTCACATTACGGTTAAGGTTAGGGTGTCGTGTTAGTGTTAGCGCTAGGGTTAGCGTGTAGGTTTAGGGTTAGGTTTAGGGTTAGGTTGTCGGGTTAGGGTTAGGGTGTCTGGTGTTTGGTTACCGTTAGAGTTAGGGTTAGGGTTACGTTTTACAGGTTAGGGTTAGGGTTAGCATTAGGGTTATGGTTACGGTTACGTTTAGGGTTACTGTTCGGGTTAGGGTTAGGGTTAGGATTAGGGTGTCAGATTAGGGTTAGGTTTGTGTTAGGATTTGGGTTAGTGGTTAGGGGTAGGTTTAGGGTTAGGGTTAGGGTGTCGTGTTAGGGTTAGGGTAGGGTGTCGGTTTAGGGTTAGGGTGTCGCGTTAGGGTGTTGGCTTAAGTTGTCGTGTTAGTGTGTTGGGTTAGGGTTAGGGTGAGATTTATGGCATTGTGTTAGTGTTTTGGTTTAGGAATAGGGTTAGGGTAAGGGTTAGGGCTAGGTTTAAGGTTAGGTTTAGTGTTATGATGTCGGGTTAGGGTTTGGGTTAGGGTTAAGGTTTCGGGTTATGATGTCGGGTTAGGGTTAGGTCTAGGTCTAGGGTTAGGGTTAGGGTGTCGGGTAAGTTTTAGGGTTAGGGTTAGGGTGTCGTTTTAGGGTTAGAGTTAGGGTTAGGATTAGGGTTAGGGTTAAGGTTTACGGTTTAGGGTTGGGGTTATGGTTAGAGTTAGGGTTAGGGTTACGTTTAGGGTTACGGTTAGGGTTAGGCTTAGGGTTAGAGTTAGGGTGTCAGATTAGGGTTAGGGTTGGGTTAGGATTCTGGTTAGTGGTTAGGGGTAGGTTTAGGTTTAGGGTTAGGGTGTTGGTTTAGGGTTAGGGTGTCGGGTTAGGGTGTTGGGATAAGTTGTCGTGTTAGTGTGTCGGGTAAGGGTTAGGGTTAGGTTTATGGCATTGGGTTAGGTTGTTGGGTTAGGAATAGGGTTAGGGCTAGGGTTAAGGTTAGGTTTAGTGTTATGATGTTGGGTTAGTTTGTCGTGTTAGGGTGCTGGGTTTGGGTTAGGGTTAGGGTTTGGGTAGGTTTAGGGTGTTGGGTTAGGGTTAGGGTGTCGGGTTATGGTTAGGGTTAGGGTGTTGGGTTACGGTGTCGGGTTAGGGTTAGTGTGTCAGGTTATGATATCAGGTTCGGGTGTCGGGTAAGGGTTAGGGTGTGTGGTTATGGTGTCGGGTAAGTGTGTCAGGTTAGGTTTAGGTTTAGGCTTATGGTTAGGGTTAGGGTTAGGGTGTCGTGTTAGGGATAGCGTTCGGGTGTCGGTTTAGGGTTAGAGTTAGGGTTAGGGTTAGGGTCGGGTTAGGGGTTAGGGGTAGGTTTAGGGTTAGGTTTAGGGTGTTAGGGTTAGGGTTAGGGTTAGGGTTGGGTTAGGGGTAGGGTTAGTGGTTAAGGGTAGGGTTAGGGGTAGGTTTAGGGTTAGGGTTAGGGTTGGGGTTTAGTTGTCGGGTTTGAGTTAGGGTTAGGGTGTCTGGTGTCGGGTTAGTGTTAAGGTTAGGGTTAGGTTATCGGGTTAGGTTTAGGCTTGGGTTGTAGTCTTAGGGTTAGGGTTAGTGTTGGTTTACGGGTTAGGCTTAGGCTTAGTGTTAGGGTTAGGTTTAGGGTTAGGTTTACGGCTAGGTTGTTGGTTTAGGGTTACGGTGTCGGGTTAAGGTAAGCGTGTCGGTTTAGGTTTAGGGTGTCGGGTTAGGGTGATGGGTTATGGTGTCAGGTTCGGGTTAGTGTTCGGTTGAGGGTGTCAGGTTAAGGTTAGGGAAGATTTAGGGTTATGGTGTCATGTTAGGGTTACCATAATGGTTAGGGTGTCGGGTTTGGGTGTTGGGTTATGGTTAGTGTATCATGTTAGGGTTAGTGTGTCGGGATAGGTTCAGGGTGTCGGGTTAGGTTGTCGGGTTACGTCTAGGCTCAGGGTTAGGGTTAAGGTTAGGGTTAGGTTTAGGTGTTAGGGGTACGGTTAGGGTTAGGATGTCGGGTTAGGGTTAGGGTGTCGGGTTAAGGTGTCGTGTTAAGGTTAGGGTGTCGGGTGAGGGTTAGGGTTTCAGGTTCGGGTTATGGTGTCAGGTGACGGTGTCGGGTTAGCGTGTCATTTTAGGGTGTAGGTTTAGGGTTAGAGTGTCGGGTTAGGGTTAGGGTTAGGGTTACGGTGTTGTGTTAGGGTTAGGGTGTCGGGTTTGGGCTTCGGGTTAGGGTGTCGTGTTAGGGATAGGGTGTCACGTTAGGTTGTCGTTTTAGGGTTACGGTGTCAGGATAGGGTGTCGGGTTAGGGTGTCTGTTAGGGATTACGGTTTAGGGTGTCGGGTTAGGGTTAGTGTAGGGTTAGAATTAGGGTTAGAGTGTTGTGTTAGGGTTAGCGTTAGGGTTAGGTTGTCTGGTTAGTTTTAGGGTTAGGGTGTCGAGTTAGAGTTAGGGTGTCTGGTTATGGTTAGGTTTTGGGTGTCGGGTTAGGTTTAGGGTTAATGTTAGTGTTAGGGGTTAGTGATTAGGGTTAGGGTTAGGGTTAGGGTTAGCGTTATGGTTTGGTTTAGGTTTAGGGTTAGGGTTATGGATAGGGTTAGGGTTTGGGTTAGGTGAAGGGTAGGCTTAGGAGTAGGGTAAGTGTTAGGGTTTGGGTTAGGTTTAGGGTACGGTTAGGGTGTCGGGGTAGAGTTTGGGTGTAGGATTAGGGTGTTGCATTGGGTTAAGTTTAGCGTGTCTTGTTAGGGTTAGCGTTAGGGTTAGGGTGTCGGGGAAGATTTAGCGTTAGGGGTAGGGGTAGGGCTTGGGTGTTGGGTTAGTGTTAGGGTTAGGGTGTCTGGTGTCCAGTTACGGTTAGTGTTAGGATTAGGGTTAGGGTTAGGGTTTAGGGTTTAGGGTTAGGGTTAGGGTGTCTTGTGTCTGGTTACGGTTAGGGTTAGAATTATGGTTAGGGTTAGGGTTAGCGTTAGGGTTATGGTTAAGGTTACGTTTAAGTTTCGGGTTAGGGATAGGGTTATGTTTAGGGTTAGGGTGTCATAATAGGGTTAGCGTTAGTGTTAGGTTGTCTGGTTAGTGTTAGGGTTAGGGTGTCGGGATAGGGTTAGGTTTAGGGTGTTGGGTTAAGGTGTTGGGTTAGGGTTAGGGTTAGGGTTAAGGTTTCGGGTTATGATGTCGTGTTAGGGTTAGGTCTAGGTCTAGGGTTAGGGTTAGGGTGTCGGCTAAGTTTTAGGGTTCGGTTTAGGGTGTCGTTTTAGGGTTAGAGTTAGTGTTAGGAATAGGGTTCGGGTTAGGGTTTATGGTTTAGGGTTAGGGTTAGGGTTAGCGTTAGGGTTAGGGTTACCTTTAGGGTTACGGTTAGGGTTAGGATTAGGGTTAGAGTTAGGGTGTCAGATTAGGGTTAGACTTGGGTTAGGATTCGGGTTAGTGGTTAGGGGTAGGTTTAGGTTTAGGGTTAGGGTGTTGGTTTAGGGTTAGGGTGTCGTATTACAGTAAGGGTTAGGGTTAGGGTGTCGGTTTAGGGTTAGGGTGTCGGGTTAGGGTGTTGGGTTAAGTTGTCGTGTTAGTGTGTCGGGTTAGGGTTAGAGTTAGGTTTGAGGCATTGGGTTAGGTTGTTGGGTTAGGAATAGGGTTAGGGTTAGGTTTAGTGTTATGATGTTGGGTTAGTTTGTCGTGTTAGGGTGCTGGGTTTGGGTTAGGGTTAGGGTTAGGGTAGGTTTAGGGTGTTGGGTTAGCGTTAGGGTGTCGGGTTAGGGTTAGGGTTATGTGTTGGCTTAGGGTGTCGTTTAGGGTTTCAGGTTTGGGTGTCGGGTTAAGATTAGGGTTAGGGTGTTGGGTTACGGTGTCAGATTAGGGTTAGTGTGTCTGGTTATGATGTCAGGTTCGGGTGTCGGGTAAGGGGTAGTGTGTCTGGTTAGGGTGTCGGGTTATTGTGTCAGGTTAGGTTTAGGTTTAGGCTTACGGATAGGGCTAGGGTTATGGTGTCATGTTAGGGATAGGGTTCGAGTGTCAGTTTAGGGTTAGAGTTAGGGTTGGGTTAGGGTTAGGGTAGGGTTAGGGGTTAGGGGTAGGGTTAGGGTTAGGTTTAAGTTTAGGGTGTCAGGTTAAGTTTAGGGTTCGTGTTAGTGTTATGGTTAGGGTTAGGGTTAGGCTTAGGATGTGGGGATAGGGTTAGGGTTAGTTTTATGGTAAGGTTGTCTGGTTAGGGTTCTGGGTAGGGTGTCTGTTTAGGGTTTCGGGTTAGGGTGTCGGGTCAGGGTTAGTGTTAGGGTTAGGTTGTTGGGTTAGATTGTCGTGTTAGGGTGCCAGGATAGGGTTAGATTTACGGTTAGGCTTAGGGTTAGTGTGTCGGGTTAGGGTGTCCGTTTAGGGTTAGGGTGTCAGGTTAGCATGTCGGGTTAGGGTGTTGGGTTAGGGTCTCGAGTTAGGGTTTAGGGTTAGGTTTAGGGTAAGTTTAGGGTTAGGGTTACGGTTGGGTTAGGGTTAGTGTTAATGTTAGGGTTAGGGATTAGATGTAGGGTTAGCTTTAGGGCTAGTGTTAGGGTTAGGGTGTCAGGTGTCGGGTTTGGGTGTCGGGTTAGGGTTAGGTTTTGGGTTAGCTTTAGGGTTGGGGTTAGGATTAGGGTGTCGGGTTAGGGTTAGCGTGTCGGGTTCGGGTGTCGGGTTAGGCTGTCGGGCTAGGGTGTCGGGCTAGGGTGTCGGGTTAGGGTTTACAGTTAGTGTTAGAGTGGCTGGTTAGGGTGTCGGTTAGGGTGTCTGGTTAGGGTGTCGGGTTAGGGATTACGGGTTAGGGTGTCGCGTTAGGGTTGAGTTATTGTGTCGGGTTATGGTTAGGGTAAGGTTAGGGTTCGGGTTAGGGTGTCGTGTTAGGGTTAGCGTTAGGGTTAGGGTGTCGGGTTAAGGTTAGGGTTAGGGTTAGGGTTAGGGTTTGGGTGTCGGGTTAGGGTTAGGGTTATTGTTAGGGGTTAGTGATTAGGGTTAGGGTTAGGATTAGCGTTATGGTTTGAGTTAGAGTTAGGGTTAGGGTTAGGGTTGGTTTAGTGTAGGGTTAGGGGTTAGTGGTAGGGTTAGGGGTAGGGTTAGGGTAGGGTTGCGGAGTCGGGTTAGGGTTAGGGTTAGGTTTTCAAGCTAGGGTTAGTGTTAGGGGTTGGGGTTAGGGTTTAGAGTTACGATTAGGGTTAGGGTGTTGGGTTAGGGTGTCGGGTTAGGGTGTCAGGTTAGGCTGTCGGGTTAGGGTGTCGGGTCAGGGTTAGAGTTAGGGTTAGGTTTAGGGTTAAGTTTAGAGTTAGGTTGTTTTGTTAGGGTTAGGGTTTCGGGTTAGGCTTAGAGTTTCGGGTTAGGGTGTCGGGTTAGAGTTTGGGTGTAGGGTTAGTGTGTCGCATTAGGGTTAAGGTTAGGGTGTCGTGTTAGTGTTAGCGCTAGGGTTAGGGTGTCGTGTTAGAGTTAGGTTTAGGGTTAGGTTGTCGGGTTAGGGTTAGGGTTAGGGTGTCTGGTGTTCGGTTACCGTTAGGGTTAGGGTTAGGGTTACGTTTTACGGGTTAGGGTTAGGGTTAGGGTTAGCATTAGGGTTATGGTTACGGTTACGTTTAGGGTTACTGTTCGGGTTAGGGTTAGGGTTAGGATTAGGGTGTCAGATTAGGGTTAGGTTTGTGTTAGGATTCGGGTTAGTGGGTAGGGGTAGGTTTAAGGTTAGGGTTAGGGTGTCGTGTTAGGGTTAGGGTTAGGGTGTCGGTTTAGGGTTAGGGTGTCGGGTTAGGGTGTTGGCTTAAGTTGTCGTGTTAGTGTGTTGGGTTAGGTTTAGGGTGAGATTTATGGCATTGTGTTAGTGTGTTGGTTTAGGAATAGGGTTAGGGTAAGGGGTAGGGCTAGGTTTAAGGTTAGGTTTAGTGTTATGATGTCGGGTTAGGGTTAGGGTTAGGGTTAAGTTTTCGGGTTATGATGTCGGGTTAGGGTTAGATCTAGGTCTAGGGTTAGGGTTAGGGTGTCGGGTAAGTTTTAGGGTTAGGGTTAGGGTGTCGTTTTAGGGTTAGAGTTAGGGTTAGGATTAGGGTTAGGGTTAAGGTTTACGGTTTAGGGTTAGGGTTAGGGTTAGAGTTAGGGTTAGGGTTACGTTTAGGGTTACGGTTAGGGTTAGGATTAGGGTTAGAGTTAGGGTGTCAGATTAGGGTTAGGGTTGGGTTAGGATTCGGGTTAGTGGTTAGGGGTAGGTTTAGGTTTAGGGTTAGGGTGTTGGTTTAGGGTTAGGGTGTCGGGTTAGGGTGTTGGGTTAAGTTGTCGTGTTAGTGTGTCGGGTAAGGGTTAGGGTTAGGTTTATGGCATTGGGTTAGGTTGTTGGGTTAGGAATAGGGTTAGGGCTAGGGTTAAGGTTAGGTTTAGTGTTATGATGTTGGGTTAGTTTGTCGTGTTAGGGTGCTGGGTTTGGGTTAGGGTTAGGGTTTGGGTAGGTTTAGGGTGTTGGGTTAGGGTTAGGGTGTCGGGTTATGGTTAGGGTTAGGGTGTTGGGTTACGGTGTCGGGTTAGGGTTAGTGTGTCAGGTTATGATGTCAGGTTCGGGTGTCGGGTAAGGGTTAGGGTGTGTGGTTATGGTGTCGGGTAAGTGTGTCAGGTTAGGTTTAGGTTTAGGCTTATGGTTAGGGTTAGGGTCAGGGTGTCATGTTAGGGATACGTTCGGGTGTCGGTTTAGGGTTAGAGTTAGGGTTAGGGTTAGGGTCGGGTTAGGGGTTAGGGGTAGGTTTAGGGTTAGGTTTTGGGTGTTAGGGTTAGGGTTAGGGTTAGGGGTAGGGTTAGTGGTTAAGGGTAGGGTTAGGGGTAGGTTTAGGGTTAGGGTTAGGGTTGGGGTTTAGATGTCGCGTTTGAGTTAGGGTTAGGGTGTCTGGTGTCGGGTTAGTGTTAAGGTTAGGGTTAGGTTATCGGGTTAGGTTTAGGCTTGGGTTGTAGTCTTAGGGTTAGGGTTAGTGTTGGTTTACGGGTTAGGCTTAGGCTTAGTGTTAGGGTTAGGTTTAGGGTTAGGTTTACGGCTAGGTTGTTGGTTTAGGGTTACGGTGTCGGGTTAAGGTAAGCGTGTCGGTTTAGGTTTAGGGTGTCGGGTTAGGGTGATGGGTTATGGTGTCAGGTTCGGGTTAGTGTTCGGTTGAGGGTGTCAGGTTAAGGTTAGGGAAGATTTAGGGTTACGGTGTCATGTTAGGGTTACCATAATGGTTAGGGTGTCGGGTTTGGGTGTTGGGTTATGGTTAGTGTATCATGTTAGGGTTAGTGTGTCGGGATAGGTTCAGGGTGTCGGGTTAGGTTGTCGGGTTACGTTTAGGCTCAGGGTTAGGGTTAAGGTTAGGGTTAGGTTTAGGTGTTAGGGGTACGGTTAGGGTTAGGATGTCAGGTTAGGGTCGGGTTAGGGGTTAGGGGTAGGTTTAGGGTTAGGTTTAGGGTGTTAGGGTTAGGGTTAGGGTTAGGGTTTGGTTAGGGTTAGGGTAGGGTTAGGGGTTAGGGGTAGGGTTAGGGTTAGGTTTAGTTTTAGGGTGTCAGGTTAAGTTTAGGGTTCGTGTTAGTGTTATGGTTAGGGTTAGGGTTAGGCTTAGGATGTGGGGATAGGGTTAGGGTTAGTTTTATGGTAAGGTTGTCTGGTTAGGGTTCTGGGTAGGGTGTCTGTTTAGGGTTTCGGGTCAGGGTTAGTGTTAGGGTTAGGTTGTTGGGTCAGATTGTCGTGTTAGGGTGCCAGGATAGGGTTAGATTTACGGTTAGGCTTAGGGTTAGTGTGTCGGGTTAGGGTGTCCGTTTAGGGTTAGGGTGTCAGGTTAGCATGTCTGGTTAGGGTGTTGGGTTAGGGTCTCGAGTTAGGGTTTAGGGTTAGGTTTAGTGTAAGTTTAGGGTTAGGGTTACGGTTGGGTTAGGGTTAGTGTTAATGTTAGGGTTAGGGTTTAGATGTAGGGTTAGCTTTAGGGCTAGTGTTAGGGTTAGGGTGTCGGGTGTCGGGTTTGGGTGTCGGGTTAGGGTTAGGTTTTGGGTTAGCTTTAGGGTTGGGGTTAGGATTAGGGTGTCGGGTTAGGGTTAGCGTGTCGGGTTCGGGTGTCGGGTTAGGCTGTCGGGCTAGGGTGTCGGGCTCGGGTGTCGGGTTAGGGTTTACAGTTAGTGTTAGAGTGGCTGGTTAGGGTGTCGGTTAGGGTGTCTGGTTAGGGTGTCGGGTTAGGGATTACGGGTTAGGGTGTCGCGTTAGGGTTGAGTTATGGTGTCGGGTTATGGTTAGGGTAAGGTTAGGGTTCGGGTTAGGGTGTCGTGTTAGGGTTAGCGTTAGGGTTAGGGTGTCGGGTTAAGGTTAGGGTTAGGGTTAGGGTTAGGGTTTGGGTGTCGGGTTAGGGTTAGGGTTAGTGTTAGGGGTTAGTGATTAGGGTTAGGGTTAGGATTAGCGTTATGGTTTGAGTTAGAGTTAGGGTTAGGGTTAGGGTTGGTTTAGTGTAGGGTTAGGGTTTAGTGGTAGGGTTAGGGGTAGGGTTAGGGTAGGGTTGCGGAGTCGGGTTAGGGTTAGGGTTAGGTTTTCAGGCTAGGGTTAGTGTTAGGGGTTGGGGTTAGGGTTTAGAGTTACGATTAGGGTTAGGGTGTTGGGTTAGGGTGTCGGGTTAGGGTGTCAGGTTAGGCTGTCGGGTTAGGGTGTCGGGTCAGGGTTAGGGTTAGGGTTAGGTTTAGGGTTAAGTTTAGAGTTAGGTTGTTTTGTTAGGGTTAGGGTTTCGGGTTAGGCTTAGAGTTTCGGGTTAGGGTGTCGGGTTAGAGTTTGGGTGTAGGGTTAGTGTGTCGCATTAGGGTTAAGGTTAGGGTGTCGTGTTAGTGTTAGCGCTAGGGTTAGGGTGTCGTGTTAGAGTTAGGTTTAGGGTTAGGTTGTCGGGTTAGGGTTAGGGTTAGGTTGTCTGGTGTTCGGTTACCGTTAGGGTTAGGGTTAGGGTTACGTTTTACGGGTTAGGGTTAGGGATAGGGTTAGCATTAGGGTTATGGTTACGGTTACGTTTAGGGTTACTGTTCGGGTTAGGGTTAGGGTTAGGATTAGGGTGTCAGATTAGGGTTAGGTTTGTGTTAGGATTCGGGTTAGAGGTTAGGGGTAGGTTTAAGGTTAGGGTTAGGGTGTCGTGTTAGGGTTAGAGTTAGGGTGTCGGTTTAGGGTTAGGGTGTCGGGTTAGGGTGTTGGCTTAAGTTGTCGTGTTAGTGTGTTGGGTTAGGGTTAGGGTGAGATTTATGGCATTGTGTTAGTGTGTTGGTTTAGGAATAGGGTTAGGGTAAGGGTTAGGGCTAGGTTTAAGGTTAGGTTTAGTGTTATGATGTCGCGTTAGGGTTAGGGTTAGGGTTAAGGTTTCAGGTTATGATGTCGGGTTAGGGTTAGGTCTAGGTCTAGGGTTAGGGTTAGGGTGTCGGGTAAGTTTTAGGGTTAGGGTTAGGGTGTCGTTTTAGGGTTAGAGTTAGGGTTAGGATTAGGGTTAGGGTTAAGGTTTACGGTTTAGGGTTAGGGTTAGGGTTAGAGTTAGGGTTAGCGTTACCTTTAGGGTTACGGTTAGGGTTAGGATTAGGGTTAGAGTTAGGGTGTCAGATTAGGGTTAGGGTTGGGTTAGGATTCGGGTTAGTGGTTAGGGGTAGGTTTAGGTTTAGGGTTAGGGTGTTGGTTTAGGGTTAGGGTGTCGGGTTAGGGTGTTGGGTTAAGTTGTCGTGTTAGTGTGTCGGGTAAGGGTTAGGGTTAGGTTTATGGCATTGGGTTAGGTTGTTGGGTTAGGAATAGGGTTAGGGCTAGGGTTAAGGTTAGGTTTAGTGTTATGATGTTGGGTTAGTTTGTCGTGTTAGGGTGCTGGGTTTGGGTTAGGGTTAGGGTTTGGGTAGGTTTAGGGTGTTGGGTTAGGGTTAGGGTGTCGGGTTATGGTTAGGGTTAGGGTGTTGGGTTACGGTGTCGGGTTAGGGTTAGTGTGTCAGGTTATGATGTCAGGTTCGGGTGTCGGGTAAGGGTTAGGGTGTCTGGTTATGGTGTCGGGTAAGTGTGTCAGGTTAGGTTTAGGTTTAGGCTTATGGTTAGGGTTAGGGTTAGGGTGTCGTGTTAGGGATAGCGTTCGGGTGTCGGTTTAGGGTTAGAGTTAGGGTTAGGGTTAGGGTCGGGTTAGGGGTAAGGGGTAGGTTTAGGGTGTTAGGGTTAGGGTTAGGGTTAGGGTTGGGTTAGGGGTAGGGTTAGTGGTTAAGGGTAGGGTTAGGGGTAGGTTTAGGGTTAGGGTTAGGGTTGGGGTTTAGTTGTCGGGTTTGAGTTAGGGTTAGGGTGTCTGGTGTCGGGTTAGTGTTAAGGTTAGGGTTAGGTTATCGGGTTAGGTTTAGGCTTGGGTTGTAGTCTTAGGGTTAGGGTTAGTGTTGGTTTACGGGTTAGGCTTAGGCTTAGTGTTAGGGTTAGGTTTAGGGTTAGGTTTACGGCTAGGTTGTTGGTTTAGGGTTACGGCGTCGGGTTAAGGTAAGCGTGTCGGTTTAGGTTTAGGGTGTCGGGTTAGGGTGATGGGTTATGGTGTCAGGTTCGGGTTAGTGTTCGGTTGAGGGTGTCAGGTTAAGGTTAGGGAAGATTTAGGGTTACGGTGTCATGTTAGGGTTACCATAATGGTTAGGGTGTCGGGTTTGGGTGTTGGGTTATGGTTAGTGTATCATGTTAGGGTTAGTGTGTCGGGATAAGTTCAGGGTGTCGGGTTAGGTTGTCGGGTTACGTTTAGGCTCAGGGTTAGGGTTAAGGTTAGGGTTAGGTTTAGGTGTTAGGGGTACGGTTAGGGTTAGGATGTCGGGTTAGGGTCGGGTTAGGGGTTAGGGGTAGGTTTAGGGTTAGGTTTAGGGTGTTAGGGTTAGGGTTAGGGTTAGGGTTGGGTTAGGGTTAGGGTAGGGTTAGGGGTTAGGGGTAGGGTTAGGGTTAGGTTTAGGTTTAGGGTGTCAGGTTAAGTTTAGGGTTCGTGTTAGTGTTATGGTTAGGGTTAGGGTTAGGCTTAGGATGTGGGGATAGGGTTAGGGTTAGTTTTATGGTAAGGTTGTCTGGTTAGGGTTCTGGGTAGGGTGTCTGTTTAGGGTTTCGGGTCAGGGTTAGTGTTAGGGTTAGGTTGTTGGGTCAGATTGTCGTGTTAGGGTGCCAGGATAGGGTTAGATTTACGGTTAGGCTTAGGGTTAGTGTGTCGGGTTAGGGTGTCCGTTTAGGGTTAGGGTGTCAGGTTAGCATGTCGGGTTAGGGTGTTGGGTTAGGGTCTCGAGTTAGGGTTTAGGGTTATGTTTAGTGTAAGTTTAGGGTTAGGGTTACGGTTGGGTTAGGGTTAGTGTTAATGTTAGGGTTAGGGTTTAGATGTAGGGTTAGCTTTAGGGCTAGTGTTAGGGTTAGGGTGTCGGGTGTCGGGTTTGGGTGTCGGGTTAGGGTTAGGTTTTGGGTTAGCTTTAGGGTTGGGGTTAGGATTAGGGTGTCGGGTTAGGGTTAGCGTGTCGGGTTCGGGTGTCGGGTTAGGCTGTCGGGCTAGGGTGTCGGGCTCGGGTGTCGGGTTAGGGTTTACAGTTAGTGTTAGAGTGGCTGGTTAGGGTGTGGGTTAGGGTGTCTGGTTAGGGTGTCGGGTTAGGGATTACGGGTTAGGGTGTCGCGTTAGGGTTGAGTTATGGTGTCGGGTTATGGTTAGGGTAAGGTTAGGGTTCGGGTTAGGGTGTCGTGTTAGGGTTAGCGTTAGGGTTAGGGTGTCGGGTTAAGGTTAGGGTTAGGGTTAGGGTTAGGGTTTGGGTGTCGGGTTAGGGTTAGGGTTAGTGTTAGGGGTTAGTGATTAGGGTTAGGGTTAGGATTAGCGTTATGGTTTGAGTTAGAGTTAGGGTTAGGGTTAGGGTTGGTTTAGTGTAGGGTTAGGGTTTAGTGGTAGGGTTAGGGGTAGGGTTAGGGTAGGGTTGCGGAGTCGGGTTAGGGTTAGGGTTAGGTTTTCAGGCTAGGGTTAGTGTTAGGGGTTGGGGTTAGGGTTTAGAGTTACGATTAGGGTTAGGGTGTTGGGTTAGGGTGTCGGGTTAGGGTGTCAGGTTAGGCTGTCGGGTTAGGGTGTCGGGTCAGGGTTAGGGTTAGGGTTAGGTTTAGGGTTAAGTTTAGAGTTAGGTTGTTTTGTTAGGGTTAGGGTTTCGGGTTAGGCTTAGAGTTTCGGGTTAGGGTGTCAGGTTAGAGTTTGGGTGTAGGGTTAGTGTGTCGCATTAGGGTTAAGGTTAGGGTGTCGTGTTAGTGTTAGCGCTAGGGTTAGGGTGTCGTGTTAGAGTTAGGTTTAGGGTTAGGTTGTCGGGTTAGGGTTAGGGTTAGGTTGTCTGGTGTTCGGTTACTGTTAGGGTTAGGGTTAGGGTTAGGGTTACGTTTTACGGGTTAGGGTTAGGGATAGGGTTAGCATTAGGGTTATGGTTACGGTTACGTTTAGGGTTACTGTTCGGGTTAGGGTTAGGGTTAGGATTAGGGTGTCAGATTAGGGTTAGGTTTGTGTTAGGATTCGGGTTAGAGGTTAGGGGTAGGTTTAAGGTTAGGGTTAGGGTGTCGTGTTAGGGTTAGAGTTAGGGTGTCGGTTTAGGGTTAGGGTGTCGGGTTAGGGTGTTGGCTTAAGTTGTCGTGTTAGTGTGTTGGGTTAGGGTTAGGGTGAGATTTATGGCATTGTGTTAGTGTGTTGGTTTAGGAATAGGGTTAGGGTAAAGGTTAGGGCTAGGTTTAAGGTTAGGTTTAGTGTTATGATGTCGCGTTAGGGTTAGGGTTAGGGTTAAGGTTTCGGGTTATGATGTCGGGTTAGGGTTAGGTCTAGGTCTAGGGTTAGGGTTAGGGTGTCGGGTAAGTTTTAGGGTTAGGGTTAGGGTGTCGTTTTAGGGTTAGAGTTAGGGTTAGGATTAGGGTTAGGGTTAAGGTTTACGGTTTAGGGTTAGGGTTAGGGTTAGAGTTAGGGTTAGCGTTACCTTTAGGGTTACGGTTAGGGTTAGGATTAGGGTTAGAGTTAGGGTGTCAGATTAGGGTTAGGGTTGGGTTAGGATTCGGGTTAGTGGTTAGGGGTAGGTTTAGGTTTAGGGTTAGGGTGTTGGTTTAGGGTTAGGGTGTCGGGTTAGGGTGTTGGGTTAAGTTGTCGTGTTAGTGTGTCGGGTAAGGGTTAGGGTTAGGTTTATGGCATTGGGTTAGGTTGTTGGGTTAGGAATAGGGTTAGGGCTAGGGTTAAGGTTAGGTTTAGTGTTATGATGTTGGGTTAGTTTGTCGTGTTAGGGTGCTGGGTTTGGGTTAGGGTTAGGGTTTGGGTAGGTTTAGGGTGTTGGGTTAGGGTTAGGGTGTCGGGTTATGGTTAGGGTTAGGGTGTTGGGTTACGGTGTCGGGTTAGGGTTAGTGTGTCAGGTTATGATGTCAGGTTCGGGTGTCGGGTAAGGGTTAGGGTGTCTGGTTATGGTGTCGGGTAAGTGTGTCAGGTTAGGTTTAGGTTTAGGCTTATGGTTAGGGTTAGGGTTAGGGTGTCGTGTTAGGGATAGCATTCGGGTGTCGGTTTAGGGTTAGAGTTAGGGTTAGGGTTAGGGTCGGGTTAGGGGTTAGGGGTAGGTTTAGGGTTAGGTTTAGGGTGTTAGGGTTAGGGTTAGGGTTAGGGTTGGGTTAGGGGTAGGGTTAGTGGTTAAGGTTAGGGTTAGGGGTAGGTTTAGGGTTAGGGTTAGGGTTGGGGTTTAGTTGTCGGGTTTGAGTTAGGGTTAGGGTGTCTGGTGTCGGGTTAGTGTTAAGGTTAGGGTTAGGTTATCGGGTTAGGTTTAGGCTTGGGTTGTAGTCTTAGGGTTAGGGTTAGTGTTGGTTTACGGGTTAGGCTTAGGCTTAGTGTTAGGGTTAGGTTTAGGGTTAGGTTTACGGCTAGGTTGTTGGTTTAGGGTTACGGTGTCGGGTTAAGGTAAGCGTGTCGGTTTAGGTTTAGGGTGTCGGGTTAGGGTGATGGGTTATGGTGTCAGGTTCGGGTTAGTGTTCGGTTGAGGGTGTCAGGTTAAGGTTAGGGAAGATTTAGGGTTACGGTGTCATGTTAGGGTTACCATAATGGTTAGGGTGTCGGGTTTGGGTGTTGGGTTATGGTTAGTGTATCATGTTAGGGTTAGTGTGTCGGGATAAGTTCAGGGTGTCGGGTTAGGTTGTCGGGTTACGTTTAGGCTCAGGGTTAGGGTTAAGGTTAGGGTTAGGTTTAGGTGTTAGGGGTACGGTTAGGGTTAGGATGTCGGGTTAGGGTCGGGTTAGGGGTTAGGGGTAGGTTTAGGGTTAGGTTTAGGGTGTTAGGGTTAGGGTTAGGGTTAGGGTTGGGTTAGGGTTAGGGTAGTGTTAGGGGTTAGGGGTAGGGTTAGGGTTAGGTTTCGGTTTAGGGTGTCAGGTTAAGTTTAGGGTTCGTGTTAGTGTTATGGTTAGGGTTAGGGTTAGGCTTAGGATGTGGGGATAGGGTTAGGGCTAGTTTTATGGTAAGGTTGTCTGGTTAGGGTTCTGGGTAGGGTGTCTGTTTAGGGTTTCGGGTCAGGGTTAGTGTTAGGGTTAGGTTGTTGGGTTAGATTGTCGTGTTAGGGTGCCAGGATAGGGTTAGATTTACGGTTAGGCTTAGGGTTAGTGTGTCGGGTTAGGGTGTCCGTTTAGGGTTAGGGTGTCAGGTTAGCATGTCGGGTTAGGGTCTCGAGTTAGGGTTTAGGGTTAGGTTTAGTGTAAGTTTAGGGTTAGGGTTACGGTTTGGTTAGGGTTAGTGTTAATGTTAGGGTTAGGGTTTAGATGTAGGGTTAGCTTTAGGGCTAGTGTTAGGGTTAGGGTGTCGGGTGTCGGGTTTGGGTGTCGGGTTAGGGTTAGGTTTTGGGTTAGCTTTAGGGTTGGGGTTAGGATTAGGGTGTTGGGTTAGGGTTAGCGTGTCGGGTTCGGGTGTCGGGTTAGGCTGTCGGGCTAGGGTGTCGGGCTCGGGTGTCGGGTTAGGGTTTACAGTTAGTGTTAGAGTGGCTGGTTAGGGTGTTGGTTAGGGTGTCTGGTTACGGTGTCGGGTTAGGGATTACGGGTTAGGGTGTCGCGTTAGGGTTGAGTTATGGTGTCGGGTTATGGTTAGGGTAAGGTTAGGCTTCGGGTTAGGGTGTCGTGTTAGGGTTAGCGTTAGGGTTAGGGTGTCGGGTTAAGGTTAGGGTTAGGGTTAGGGTTAGGGTTTGGGTGTCGGGTTAGGGTTAGGGTTAGTGTTAGGGGTTAGTGATTAGGGTTAGGGTTAGGATTAGCGTTATGGTTTGAGTTAGAGTTAGGGTTAGGGTTAGGGTTGGTTTAGTGTAGGGTTAGGGGTTAGTGGTAGGGTTAGGGGTAGGGTTAGGGTAGGGTTGCGGAGTCGGGTTAGGGTTAGGGTTAGGTTTTCAGGCTAGGGTTAGTGTTAGGGGTTGGGGTTAGGGTTTAGAGTTACGATTAGGGTTAGGGTGTTGGGTTAGGGTGTCGGGTTAGGGTGTCAGGTTAGGCTGTCGGGTTAGGGTGTCGGGTCAGGGTTAGAGTTAGGGTTAGGTTTAGGGTTAAGTTTAGAGTTAGGTTGTTTTGTTAGGGTTAGGGTTTCGGGTTAGGCTTAGAGTTTCGGGTTAGGGTGTCGGGTTAGAGTTTGGGTGTAGGGTTAGTGTGTCGCATTAGGGTTAAGGTTAGGGTGTCGTGTTAGTGTTAGCGCTAGGGTTAGGGTGTCGTGTTAGAGTTAGGTTTAGGGTTAGGTTGTCGGGTTAGGGTTAGGGTTAGGGTGTCTGGTGTTCGGTTACCGTTAGGGTTAGGGTTAGGGTTACGTTTTACGGGTTAGGGTTAGGGTTAGGGTTAGCATTAGGGTTATGGTTACGGTTACGTTTAGGGTTACTGTTCGGGTTAGGGTTAGGGTTAGGATTAGGGTGTCAGATTAGGGTTAGGTTTGTGTTAGGATTCGGGTTAGTGGTTAGGGGTAGGTTTAAGGTTAGGGTTAGGGTGTCGTGTTAGGGTTAGGGTTAGGGTGTCGGTTTAGGGTTAGGGTGTCGGGTTAGGGTGTTGGCTTAAGTTGTCGTGTTAGTGTGTTGGGTTAGGGTTAGGGTGAGATTTATGGCATTGTGTTAGTGTGTTGGTTTAGGAATAGGGTTAGGGTAAGGGGTAGGGCTAGGTTTAAGGTTAGGTTTAGTGTTATGATGTCGGGTTAGGGTTAGGGTTAGGGTTAAGTTTTCGGGTTATGATGTCGGGTTAGGTTTAGGTCTAGGTCTAGGGTTAGGGTTAGGGTGTCGGGTAAGTTTTAGGGTTAGGGTTAGGGTGTCGTTTTAGGGTTAGAGTTAGGGTTAGGATTAGGGTTAGGGTTAAGGTTTACGGTTTAGGGTTAGGGTTAGGGTTAGAGTTAGGGTTAGCGTTACCTTTAGGGTTACGGTTAGGGTTAGGATTAGGGTTATAGTTAGGGTGTCAGATTAGGGTTAGGGTTGGGTTAGGATTCGGGTTAGTGGTAAGGGGTAGGTTTAGGTTTAGGGTTAGGGTGTTGGTTTAGGGTTAGGGTGTCGGGTTAGGGTGTTGGGTTAAGTTGTCGTGTTAGTGTGTCGGGTAAGGGTTAGGGTTAGGTTTATGGCATTGGGTTAGGTTGTTGGGTTAGGAATAGGGTTAGGGCTAGGGTTAAGGTTAGGTTTAGTGTTATGATGTTGGGTTAGTTTGTTGTGTTAGGGTGCTGGGTTTGGGTTAGGGTTAGGGTTTGGGTAGGTTTAGGGTGTTGGGTTAGGGTTAGGGTGTCGGGTTATGGTTAGGGTTAGGGTGTTGGGTTACGGTGTCGGGTTAGGGTTAGTGTGTCAGGTTATGATGTCAGGTTCGGGTGTCGGGTAAGGATTAGGGTGTCTGGTTATGGTGTCGGGTAAGTGTGTCAGGATAGGTTTAGGTTTAGGCTTATGGTTAGGGTTAGGGTTAGGGTGTCGTGTTAGGGATAGCGTTCGGGTGTCGGTTTAGGGTGTTAGGGTTAGGGTTAGGGTTAGGGTTGGGTTGGGGGTAGGGTTAGTGGTTAAGGGTAGGGTTAGGGGTAGGTTTAGGGTTAGGGTTAGGGTTGGGGTTTAGTTGTCGGGTTTGAGTTAGGGTTAGGGTGTCTGGTGTCGGGTTAGTGTTAAGGTTAGGGTTAGGTTATCGGGTTAGGTTTAGGCTTGGGTTGTAGTCTTAGGGTTAGGGTTAGTGTTGGTTTACGGGTTAGGCTTAGGCTTAGTGTTAGGGTTAGGTTTAGGGTTAGGTTTACGGCTAGGTTGTTGGTTTAGGGTTACGGTGTCGGGTTAAGGTAAGCGTGTCGGTTTAGGTTTAGGGTGTCGGGTTAGGGTGATGGGTTATGGTGTCAGGTTCGGGTTAGTGTTCGGTTGAGGGTGTCAGGTTAAGGTTAGGGAAGATTTAGGGTTACGGTGTCATGTTAGGGTTACCATAATGGTTAGGGTGTCGGGTTTGGGTGTTGGGTTATGGTTAGTGTATCATGTTAGGGTTAGTGTGTCGGGATAGGTTCAGGGTGTCGGGTTAGGTTGTCGGGTTACGTTTAGGCTCAGGGTTAGGGTTAAGGTTAGGGTTAGGTTTAGGTGTTAGGGGTACGGTTAGGGTTAGGATGTCGGGTTAGGGTTAGGGTGTCGGGTTAGGGTGTCGTGTTAAGGTTAGGGTGTCGGGTGAGGGTTAGAGTGTCAGGTTCGGGTTACGGTGTCAGGTGAGGGTGTCGGGTTAGCGTGTCATTTTAGGGTGTAGGTTTAGGGTTAGAGTGTCGGGTTAGGGTTAGGGTTACGGTGTTGTGTTAGGGTTAGGGTGTCGGGTTTGGGCTTCGGGTTAGGGTGTCGTGTTAGGGATAGGGAGTCACGTTAGGTTGTCGTTTTAGGGTTACGGTGTCAGGATAGGGTGTCGGGTTAGGGTGTCTGTTAGGGATTACGGTTTAGGGTGTCGGGTTAGGGTTAGTGTAGGGTTAGAATTAGGGTTAGAGTGTTGTGTTAGGGTTAGCGTTAGAGTTAGGTTGTCTGGTTAGTTTTAGGGTTAGGGTGTCGAGTTAGAGTTAGG
Organism: Giraffa tippelskirchi; assembly: GCF_054371585.1. Classification (NCBI taxonomy): domain Eukaryota; kingdom Metazoa; phylum Chordata; class Mammalia; order Artiodactyla; family Giraffidae; genus Giraffa; species Giraffa tippelskirchi. The sequence continues at coordinate 71,244,598 of NC_137289.1, forward strand.
GTGTCGGGTTATGGTTAGGTTTTGGGTGTCGGGTTAGGTTTAGGGTTAATGTTAGTGTTAGGGGTTAGTGATTAGGGTTAGGGTTAGGGTTAGCGTTATGGTTTGGTTTAGGTTTAGGGTTAGGGTTATGGATAGGGTTAGGGTTTGGGTTAGATGAAGGGTAGGCTTAGGAGTAGGGTAAGTGTTAGGGTTTGGGTTAGGTTTAGGGTACGGTTAGGGTGTCGGGGTAGAGTTTGGGTGTAGGATTAGGGTGTTGCGTTAGGGTTAAGTTAACGTGTCTTGTTAGGGTTAGTGTTAGGGTTAGGGTGTCGGGTAAGATTTAGCGTTAGGGGTAGGGGTAGGGCTTGGGTGTTGGGTTAGTGTTAGGGTTAGGGTGTCTGGTGTCCGGTTACGGTTAGGGTTAGGATTAGGGTTAGGATTAGGGTTTAGGATTTAGGGTTAGGGTTAGGGTGTCTTGTGTCCGATTACGGTTAGGGTTAGGATTATGGTTAGGGTTAGGGTTAGCGTTAGGGTTTTGGTTAAGGTTACGTTTAGGTTTCGGGTTAGGGTTAGGGTTATGTTTAGGGTTAGGGTGTCATAATAGGGTTAGCGTTAGTGTTAGGTTGTCTGGTTAGTGTTAGGGTTAGGGTGTCGGGATAGGGTTAGGTTTAGGGTGTTGGGTTAGGGTGTTGTGTTAGGGTTAGGGTTAGGGTTAAGGTTTCGGGTTATGATGTCGGGTTAGGGTTAGGTCTAGGTCTAGGGTTTGGGTTAGGGTTAGCGTTAGGGTTAGGGTTACCTTTAGGGTTACGGTTAGGGTTAGGATTAGGGTTAGAGTTAGGGTGTCAGATTAGGGTTAGACTTGGGTTAGGATTCGGGTTAGTGGTTAGGGGTAGGTTTAGGTTTAGGGTTAGGGTGTTGGTTTAGGGTTAGGGTGTCGTATTACAGTTAGGGTTAGGGTTAGGGTGTCGGTTTAGGGTTAGGGTTTCGGGTTAGGGTGTTGGGTTAAGTTGTCGTGTTAGTGTGTCGGGTTAGGGTTAGAGTTAGGTTTGAGGCATTGGGTTAGGTTGTTGGGTTAGGAATAGGGTTAGGGTTAGGTTTAGTGTTATGATGTTGGGTTAGTTTGTCGTGTTAGGGTGCTGGGTTTGGGTTAGGGTTAGGGTTAGGGTAGGTTTAGGGTGTTGGGTTAGCTTTAGGGTGTCGGGTTAGGGTTAGGGTTATGTGTTGGCTTAGGGTGTCGTTTAGGGTGTCAGGTTTGGGTGTCGGGTTAAGATTAGGGTTAGGGTGTTGGGTTACGGTGTCAGATTAGGGTTAGTGTGTCTGGTTATGATGTCAGGTTCGGGTGTCGGGTAAGGGGTAGTGTGTCTGGTTAGGGTGTCGGGTTATTGTGTCAGGTTAGGTTTAGGTTTAGGCTTATGGATAGGGCTAGGGTTATGGTGTCATGTTAGGGATAGGGTTCGAGTGTCAGTTTAGGGTTAGAGTTAGGGTTGGGTTAGGGTTAGGGTAGGGTTAGGGGTTAGGGGTAGGGTTAGGGTTAGGTTTAAGTTTAGGGTGTCAGGTTAAGTTTAGGGTTCGTGTTAGTGTTATGGTTAGGGTTAGGGTTAGGCTTAGGATGTGGGGATAGGGTTAGGGTTAGTTTTATGGTAAGGTTGTCTGGTTAGGGTTCTGGGTAGGGTGTCTGTTTAGGGTTTCGGGTTAGGGTGTCGGGTCAGGGTTAGTGTTAGGGTTAGGTTGTTGGGTTAGATTGTCGTGTTAGGGTGCCAGGATAGGGTTAGATTTACGGTTAGGCTTAGGGTTAGTGTGTCGGGTTAGGGTGTCCGTTTAGGGTTAGGGTGTCAGGTTAGCATGTCGGGTTAGGGTGTTGGGTTAGGGTCTCGAGTTAGGGTTTAGGGTTAGGTTTAGGGTAAGTTTAGGGTTAGGCTTACGGTTGGGTTAGGGTTAGTGTTAATGTTAGGGTTAGGGTTTAGATGTAGGGTTAGCTTTAGGGCTAGTGTTAGGGTTAGGGTGTAGGGTGTCGGGTTTGGGTGTCGGGTTAGGGTTAGGTTTTGGGTTAGCTTTAGGTTTGGGGTTAGGATTAGGGTGTCGGGTTTGGGTGTTGGGTTATGGTTAGTGTATCATGTTAGGGTTAGTGTGTCGGGATAGGTTCAGGGTGTCGGGTTAGGTTGTCGGGTTACGTTTAGGCTCAGGGTTAGGGTTAAGGTTAGGGTTAGGTTTAGGTGTTAGGGGTACGGTTAGGGTTAGGATGTCGGGTTAGGGTTAGGGTGTCGGGTTAGGGTGTCGTGTTAAGGTTAGGGTGTCGGGTGAGGGTTAGAGTGTCAGGTTCGGGTTACGGTGTCAGGTGACGGTGTCGGGTTAGCGTGTCATTTTAGGGTGTAGGTTTAGGGTTAGAGTGTCGGGTTAGGGTTAGGGTTACGGTGTTGTGTTAGGGTTAGGGTGTCGGGTTTGGGCTTCGGGTTAGGGTGTCGTGTTAGGGATAGGGAGTCACGTTAGGTTGTCGTTTTAGGGTTACGGTGTCAGGATAGGGTGTCGGGTTAGGGTGTCTGTTAGGGATTACGGTTTAGGGTGTCGGGTTAGGGTTAGTTTAGGGTTAGAATTAGGGTTAGAGTGTTGTGTTAGGGTTAGCGTTAGAGTTAGGTTGTCTGGTTAGTTTTAGGGTTAGGGTGTCGAGTTAGAGTTAGGGTGTCGGGTTATGGTTAGGTTTTGGGTGTCGGGTTAGGTTTAGGGTTAATGTTAGTGTTAGGGGTTAGTGATTAGGGTTAGGGTTAGGGTTAGCGTTATGGTTTGGTTTAGGTTTAGGGTTAGGGTTATGGATAGGGTTAGGGTTTGGGTTAGGTGAAGGGTAGGCTTAGGAGTAGGGTAAGTGTTAGGGTTTGGGTTAGGTTTAGGGTACGGTTAGGGTGTCGGGGTAGAGTTTGGGTGTAGGATTAGGGTGTTGCGTTAGGGTTAAGTTAACGTGTCTTGTTAGGGTTAGTGTTAGGGTTAGGGTGTCGTGTAAGATTTAGCGTTAGGGGTAGGGGTAGGGCTTGGGTGTTGGGTTAGTGTTAGGGTTAGGGTGTCTGGTGTCCGGTTACGGTTAGGGTTAGGATTAGGGTTAGGATTAGGGTTTAGGATTTAGGGTTAGGGTTAGGGTGTCTTGTGTCCGATTACGGTTAGGGTTAGGATTATGGTTAGGGTTAGGGTTAGCGTTAGGGTTTTGGTTAAGGTTACGTTTAGGTTTCGGGTTAGGGTTAGGGTTATGTTTAGGGTTAGGGTGTCATAATAGGGTTAGCGTTAGTGTTAGGTTGTCTGGTTAGTGTTAGGGTTAGGGTGTCGGGATAGGGTTAGGTTTAGGGTGTTGGGTTAGGGTGTTGTGTTAGGGTTAGGGTTAGGGTTAAGGTTTCGGGTTATGATGTCGGGTTAGGGTTAGGTCTAGGTCTAGGGTTTGGGTTAGGGTTAGCGTTAGGGTTAGGGTTACCTTTAGGGTTACGGTTAGGGTTAGGATTAGGGTTAGAGTTAGGGTGTCAGATTAGGGTTAGACTTGGGTTAGGATTCGGGTTAGTGGTTAGGGGTAGGTTTAGGTTTAGGGTTAGGGTGTTGGTTTAGGGTTAGGGTGTCGTATTACAGTTAGGGTTAGGGTTAGGGTGTCGGTTTAGGGTTAGGGTGTCGGGTTAGGGTGTTGGGTTAAGTTGTCGTGTTAGTGTGTCGGGTTAGGGTTAGAGTTAGGTTTGAGGCATTGGGTTAGGTTGTTGGGTTAGGAATAGGGTTAGGGTTAGGTTTAGTGTTATGATGTTGGGTTAGTTTGTCGTGTTAGGGTGCTGGGTTTGGGTTAGGGTTAGGGTTAGGGTAGGTTTAGGGTGTTGGGTTAGCTTTAGGGTGTCGGGTTAGGGTTAGGGTTATGTGTTGGCTTAGGGTGTCGTTTAGGGTGTCAGGTTTGGGTGTCGGGTTAAGATTAGGGTTAGGGTGTTGGGTTACGGTGTCAGATTAGGGTTAGTGTGTCTGGTTATGATGTCAGGTTCGGGTGTCGGGTAAGGGGTAGTGTGTCTGGTTAGGGTGTCGGGTTATTGTGTCAGGTTAGGTTTAGGTTTAGGCTTATGGATAGGGCTAGGGTTATGGTGTCATGTTAGGGATAGGGTTCGAGTGTCAGTTTAGGGTTAGAGTTAGGGTTGGGTTAGGGTTAGGGTAGGGTTAGGGGTTAGGGGTAGGGTTAGGGTTAGGTTTAAGTTTAGGGTGTCAGGTTAAGTTTAGGGTTCGTGTTAGTGTTATGGTTAGGGTTAGGGTTAGGCTTAGGATGTGGGGATAGGGTTAGGGTTAGTTTTATGGTAAGGTTGTCTGGTTAGGGTTCTGGGTAGGGTGTCTGTTTAGGGTTTCGGGTTAGGGTGTCGGGTCAGGGTTAGTGTTAGGGTTAGGTTGTTGGGTTAGATTGTCGTGTTAGGGTGCCAGGATAGGGTTAGATTTACGGTTAGGCTTAGGGTTAGTGTGTCGGGTTAGGGTGTCCGTTTAGGGTTAGGGTGTCAGGTTAGCATGTCGGGTTAGGGTGTTGGGTTAGGGTCTCGAGTTAGGGTTTAGGGTTAGGTTTAGGGTAAGTTTAGGGTTAGGCTTACGGTTGGGTTAGGGTTAGTGTTAATGTTAGGGTTAGGGTTTAGATGTAGGGTTAGCTTTAGGGCTAGTGTTAGGGTTAGGGTGTAGGGTGTCGGGTTTGGGTGTCGGGTTAGGGTTAGGTTTTGGGTTAGCTTTAGGGTTAGGGTTAGGGTTAGGGTTAGGGTTAGTGTAGGGTTAGAATTAGGGTTAGAGTGTTGTGTTAGGGTTAGCGTTAGGGTTAGGTTGTCTGGTTAGTTTTAGGGTTAGGGTGTCGAGTTAGAGTTAGGGTGTCGGGTTATGGTTAGGTTTTGGGTGTCAGGTTAGGTTTAGGGTTAATGTTAGTGTTAGGGTTTAGTGATTAGGGTTAGGGTTAGGGTTAACTTTATGGTTTGGTTTAGGTTTAGGGTTAGGGTTATGGATAGGGTTAGGGTTTGGGTTAGGTGAAGGGTAGGCTTAGGAGTAGGGTAAGTGTTAGGGTTTGGGTTAGGTTTAGGGTACGGTTAGGGTGTCGGGGTAGAGTTTGGGTGTAGGATTAGGGTGTTGCGTTAGGGTTAAGTTAACGTGTCTTCTTAGGGTTAGCGTTAGGGTTAGGGTGTCGGGTAAGATTTAGTGTTAGGGGTCGGGGTAGGGCTTGGGTGTTGGGTTAGTGTTAGGGTTAGGGTGTCTGGTGTCCGGTTACGGTTAGGGTTAGGATTAGGGTTCGGATTAGGGTATAGGGTTTAGGGTTAGGTTTAGGGTGTTGGTTTAGGGTTAGGGTGTCGGGTTAGGGTGTTGGGTTAAGTTGTCGTGTTAGTGTGTCGGGTAAGGGTTAGGGTTAGGTTTATGTCATTGGGTTAGGTTGTTGGGTTAGGAATAGGGTTAGGGCTAGGGTTAAGGTTAGGTTTAGTGTTATGATGTTGGGTTAGTTTGTCGTGTTAGGGTGCTGGGTTTGGGTTAGGGTTAGGGTTTGGGTAGGTTTAGGGTGTTGGGTTAGGGTTAGGGTGTCGGGTTATGGTTAGGGTTAGGGTGTTGGGTTACGGTGTCGGGTTAGGGTTAGTGTGTCAGGTTATGATGTCAGGTTCGGGTGTCGGGTAAGGGTTAGGGTGTCTGGTTATGGTGTCGGGTAAGTGTGTCAGGTTAGGTTTAGGTTTAGGCTTATGGTTAGGGTTAGGGTTAGGGTGTCGTGTTAGGGATAGCGTTCGGGTGTCGGTTTAGGGTTAGAGTTAGGGTTAGGGTTAGGGTCGGGTTAGGGGTTAGGGGTAGGTTTAGGGTGTTAGGGTTAGGGTTTGGGTTAGGGTTGGGTTAGGGGTAGGGTTAGTGGTTAAGGGTAGGGTTAGGGTTAGGTTTAGGGTTAGGGTTAGGGTTGGGGTTTAGTTGTCGGGTTTGAGTTAGGGTTAGGGTGTCTGGTGTCGGGTTGGTGTTAAGGTTAGGGTTAGGTTATCGGGTTAGGTTTAGGCTTGGATTGTAGTCTTAGGGTTAGGGTTAGTGTTGGTTTACGGGTTAGGCTTAGGCTTAGTGTTAGGGTTAGGTTTAGGGTTAGGTTTACGGCTAGGTTGTTGGTTTAGGGTTACGGTGTCGGGTTAAGGGAAGCGTGTCGGTTTAGGTTTAGGGTGTCGGGTTAGGGTGATGGGTTATGGTGTCAGGTTCGGGTTAGTGTTCGGTTGAGGGTGTCAGGTTAAGGTTAGGGAAGATTTAGGGTTACGGTGTCATGTTAGGGTTACCATAATGGTTAGGGTGTCGGGTTTGGGTGTTGGGTGATGGTTAGTGTATCATGTTAGGGTTAGTGTGTCGGGATAGGTTGAGGGTGTCGGGTTAGGTTGTCGGGTTACGTTTAGGCTCAGGGTTAGGGTTAAGGTTAGGGTTAGGTTTAGGTGTTAGGGGTACGGTTAGGGTTAGGATGTCGGGTTAGGGTTAGGGTGTCGGGTTAGGGTGTCGGTTTAGGGTGTCGTGTTAAGGTTAGTGTGTCGGGTGAGGGTTAGGGTGTCTGGTTCGGGTTACGGTGTCAGGTGACCGTGTCGAGTTAGCGTGTCATTTTAGGGTGTAGGTTTAGGGTTAGAGTGTCGGGTTAGGGTTAGGGTTACGGTGTTGTGTTAGGTTTAGGGTGTCGGGTTTTGGCTTCGGGTTAGGGTGTCGTGTTAGGGTTAGGGTGTCGCGTTAGGTTGTCGTTTTAGGGTTACGGTGTCAGGATAGGGTGTCGGGTTAGGGTGTCGGTTAGGGATTACGGTTTAGTGTGTCGGGTTAGGGTTAGTGTAGGGTTAGAATTAGGGTTAGATTGTTGTGTTAGGGTTAGGTTGTCTGGTTAGTTTTAGGGTAGGGTGTCGAGTTAGAGTTAGGGTGTCGGGTTATGGTTAGGTTTTGGGTGTCGGGTTAGGGTTAGGGTTAATGTTAGTGTTAGGGGTTAGTGATTAGGGTTAGGGTTAGGTTTAGTGTTATGGTTTGGGTTAGGTTTAGGGTTAGGGCTATGAATAGGGTTAGGGTTTGGGTTAGGTGAAGGGTGGGTTTAGGGGTAGCGTAAGTGTTAGCGTTTGGGTTAGGTTTAGGTTACGGTTAGGGTGTCGGGGTAGCGTTTGGGTGTAGGATTAGGGTGTTGCGTTAGGGTTAAGTTTAGTGTGTCTTGTTAGGGTTAGCGTTAGGGTTAGTGTTAGGTTTAGGGTTAGGGTGTCTGGTAAGATTTAGGGTTAAGGTTAGGGGTAGGGTTTCGATGTTGGGTTAGTGTTAGGGTTAGGTTGTCTGGTGTCCGGTTATGGTTAGGGTTAGGATTATGTTTAGGGTTAGGGTTTAGGGTTTAGGGTTAGGGTTACGTTTAGGGTTAGGGTTAGGGTGTCTTGTGTCCGGTTACGGTTAGGGTTAGGATTATGGTTAGGGTTAGGGTTAGGGTTTGGGTTAGCGTTAGGGTTAGGGTTAAGGTTACGTTTAGGTTTTGGGTTAGGGTTAGGGTTAGGTTTAGGGTTAGGGTGTCGTGTTAGGGTTAGCGTTAGTGTTAGGTTGTCTGGTTAGTGTTAGGGTTAGGGTGTTGGGATAGGGTTAGGGTTAGGGTAAGGTTCGGGTTATGATGTCGTGTTAGGGTTAGGTCTAGGTCTAGGGTTAGGGTTAGGGTGTCGGGTTAGGGTGTTGGGTTAAGTTGTCGTGTTAGCGTGTTGGGTTAGGGTTAGGGTTAGGTTTATGGCATTGGGTTAGGTTGTTGGGTTAGGAATAGGGTTAGGGCTAGGGTTAAGGTTAGGTTTAGTGTTATGATGTTGGGTTAGTTTGTCATGTTAGGGTGCTGGGTTTGGGTTAGGGTTAGGGTTTGGGTAGGTTTAGGGTGTTGGGTTAGGGTTAGGGTGTCGGGTTAGGGTTAGGGTTATGTGTTGGCTTAGGGTCTCATTTAGGGTGTCGGGTTTGGGTGTCGGGTTAGGATTAGGGTTAGGGTGTTGGGTTACGGTGTCGGGTTCGGGTTAGTGTGTCTGGTTATGACGTCAGGTTCGGGTGTCGGGTAAGGGTTAGGGTGTCTGGTTAGGGTGTCGGGGGAGTGTGTCAGGTTAGATTTAGGTTTAGGCTTATGGTTAGGGTTTGGGTTAGGGTGTCGTGTTAGGGATAGGGTTCGGGTGTCGGTTTAGGGTTAGAGTTAGGGTTAGGGTTAGGGTTAGGGTTGGTTTAGGGTTAGGGTAGGGTTAGGGGTTAGAGGTAGGGTTAGGGTTAGGTTTAGGGTGTCGGGATAAGTTTAGGGTTCGTGTTAGTGTTAGGGTTAGCGTTAGGGTTAGGGTTAGGATGTGGGGATAGGGTTAGGGTTAGGTTTATGGTAAGGTTGTCTGGTTAGGGTTCTGGGTAGGGTGTCTGTTTAGGGTTTCGGGTTAGGGTGTCGGGTCAGGGTTAGTGTTAGTGTTAGGTTGTTGGGTTAGATTGTCATGTTAGGGTGCCAGGTTAGGGTTAGATGTACGGTTAGGCTTAGGGTTAGGGTGTTGGGTTAGGCTGACCGTTTAGGGTTAGGGTGTGTCAGGTTAGCATGTCAGGTTAGGGTGTTGGGTTAGGGTCTCGAGTTAGGGTTTAGGGTTAGGGTTAGGGTAAGGTTAGGGTTAGGGTTACTGTTGGGTTAGGGTTAGGGTTAATGTTAGGGTTAGGGGTTAGGGGTAGGGTTAGCTTTAGGGTTAGTGTTAGGGTTAGGGTGTCGGGTTATGGTGTCGGGATAGGGTTAGGGTGTATGCTTAGGTTTAGGGTGTCGGGTTAGGTTGTCGGTTTAGGGTGTCGGGTTAGTGCCTCAGGTTAGGGTTAGGGTTAGGGTTAGCTTAGGTTTAGGGTGTCAGATTAGGGTTAGGTTGTCAGGTTACAGTTAGTGTTAGGGTGTCGGTTTACGGTTAGGGTTAGGGTGTTGGGTTAGGGTGTCGGGTTGGGGTTAGGGTTAGGGTTAGGGTTAGGGTTAGGTTTAGGCTTGGTTTAGTGTAGGGTTAGGGGTTAGTGGTAGGGTTAGGGGTAGGGTTAGGGTAGGGTTGCGGTGTCGGGTAAGGGTTAGTGTTAGGTTGTCATGCTAGGGTTAGTGTTAGGGTGTCGTTTTAGGGTTAGGGTTTTGGTGTCTGATGTCCGGTTAGGCTTGGAGTTAGGATTAGGGGTATGGTTAGGGTTAGTGTTAGGGGTTAGGGTTATTGTTAGGCTTAGGGTTAGGATTTAGGGTTAGAGTTAGTGGTTAGGTGTTAGGGTTAGATTTAGGGTAAGGGTTAGGGTTTTGGTTTAGGGTTAGGGTTAGGTTTAGGGTTAGGGTTAAGGTTAGGGTTAGTGTTAGGGGTTAGGGTTAGGGTTTCGAGTTACGATTAGGGTTAGGGTGTCGGGTTAGGGTGTCAGGTTAGGCTGTTGGTTAAGGGTGTCAGGTCAGGGTTAGAGTTTGGGTTAGGTTTAGGGTTAAGTTTAGAGTTAGGTTGTTTTGTTAGGGTTAGGGTTTCGGGTTAGGCTTAGAGTTTCGGGTTAGGGTGTCGGGTTAGAGTTTGGGTGTAGGGTTAGCGTGTCGCATTAGGGTTGATGTTAGGGTGTCGTGTTAGTGTTAGCGCTAGGGTTAGGGATAGGTTGTCGGGTTAGGTTGTCGGGTTAGGGTTAGGGTTAGGGTGTCTGGTGTTCGGTTACCGTTAGGGTTAGGGTTAGGTTTAGGATTAGGGTTAGGGTTAGGGTTTACGGTTTAGGTTTAGGGTTAGGGTTAGCATTAGGGTTATGGTTACGGTTACGTTTAGGGTTAATGTTAGGGTAAGGTTAGGGTTAGGGTTACTGTTGGGTTAGGGTTAGGGTTAATGTTAGGGTTAGGTGTTAGAGGTAGGGTTAGGGTTAGGGTTAGGGTTATGGTTTGGGTTAGAGTTGGGGTTAGGGTGAGGGTTGGTTTAGTGTAGGGTTAGGGGTTAGTGGTAGGGTTAGTGGTAGGGTTAGGTTAGGGTTGCGGTGTCGGGTTAGGGTTAGGGTTAGGTTGTCAGGCTAGGGTTAGTGTTAGGGAGTCGTGTTAGGGTTAGGGTTATGGTGTCTGGTGTCCGGTTAGGCTTGGAGTTAGGGTTAGGGTTAGGGTTAGGGTTTACGGTTTAGTTTTAGGGTTAGGGTTAGCATTAGGGTTAAGGTTACGGTTACGTTTAGGGTTACTGTTAGGTTAGGGTTAGGGTTAGGGTTAGGATTAGGGTGTCAGATTAGGGTTAGGGTTGTGTTAGGATTCGGGTTAGTGGTTAGGGGTAGGTTTAGGGTTAGGGTTAGGTTGTCATGTTAGGGTTAGTGTTAGGGTGTCGGTTTAGGGTTAGGGTGTCAGGTTAGGGTGTTGGCTTAAGTTGTCGTGTTAGTGTGTTGGGTTAGGGTTAGGGTTAGGTTTATGGCGTTGTGTTAGTGTGTTGGGTTAGGAATAGGGTTAGGGTAAGGGTTAGGGCTAGGTTTAAGGTTAGGTTTAGTGTTATGATGTCGGGTTTGTTTGCCGTGTTAGGGTGCTGGGTTAGGGTAATTCTTAGGGTTAGGGTTTGGGTAGGTTTAGGGTGTCCGATTAGGGTTAGGGTGTCGGGTTAGGGTTAGGGTTAGGGTTGGGTTAGGGGTAGGGTAAGCGGTTAAGGGTAGGGGTAGGGGAAGGTTTAGGGTTAGGGTTAGGGTTGGGGTTGAGTTGTCGGGTTTGAGTGTTGGGTTTGAGTTAGGGTTAGGGTGTCTGGTGTCGGGTTAGTGTTAAGGTTAGGGTTATGTTATCGGGTTAGGTTTAAGCTTGGGGTGTAGTCTTAGGGTTTGGGTTAGGGTTAGGGTTAGGGTTGGGGTTAGTGTTGGGTTACGGGTTAGGCTTAGGCTTAGTGTTAGGGTTAGGTTTAGGGTTAGATTTACGGTTAGGTTGTTGGTTTAGGGTTACGGTGTCGGGTTAGGGTAAGGGTGTCGGTTTAGGTTTAGGGTGTTGGGTTAGGGTGATGGGTTAGGGTGTCAGGTTCGGGTTAGTGTTCGGGTTAGAGTGTCAGGTTCGGGTTAGGGAAGATTTAGGGTTACGGTGTCATGTTAGGGTTAGCATAATGGTTAGGGTGTCGGGTTTGGTTGTTGGGTTGTGGTTAGTGTATCATGTTAGGGTTAGTGTGTCGGGATAGGTTTAGGGTGTCGGGTTAGGTTGTCGGGTTACGTTTAGGCTCAGGGTTAGGGTTAAGGTTAGGGTTAGGTTTAGGTGTTAGGGGTACGGTTAGGGTTAGGCTGTCGGGTTAGGGTTAGGGTTAGGGTTAGGGTTAGGGTTAGGGTGTTGGGTTAGGGTGCCGGGTTAGGGTGTCGTGTTAACGTTAGGGTGTCTGGTGAGGGTTAGGGTGTCAGGTGACGGTGTCGGGTTAGCGTGTCAGTTTAGGGTGTAGGTTTAGGGTTAGAGTGTCGGGTTAGGGTTAGGGTTACGGTGTTGTGTTAGGGTTAGGGTGTCCGTTTTGGGCTTCGGATTAGGGTTTCGCGTTAGGGGTAGGGTGTCACGTTAGGTTGTCTTTTTAGGGTTACGGTGTCAGGATAGGGTGTCGGGTGATGGTGTCATGTTAAGGTTAGGGTGTCAGGTGAGGGTTAGGGTTACGGTGTCAGGTGATGGTGTCGGGTTAACGTGTCATTTTAGGGTCTAGGTTTAGGGATAGAGTGTCGGGTTAGCGTTAGGGTTACGGTGTTGTGTTAGGGTTAGGGTGTCGGGTTTGGGCTTCGGGTTAGGGTGTTGCGTTAGGGTTAGGGTGTCGTGTTAGGTTGTCGTTTTAGGGTTATGGTGTTAGGATAGGGTGTCGGGTTATGGTGTTGGTTAGGGATTACGGTTTAGGGTGTCGGGTTAGGGTTAGTGTAGGTTAGAATTAAGGTTAGAGTGTTGTGTTAGGGTTAGCGTTAGGGTTAGGTTGTCTGGTTAGTTTTATGGTTAGGGTGTCGAGTTAGAGTTAGGGTGTCGGGTTATGGTTAGGGTTTGGGTTTTGGGTTAGGGTTAGGGTTAGAGTTAATGTTAGTGTTAGGACTTAGTGGTTAGGGTTAGGGTTAGGGTTAGAGTTATGGTTTGGGTTAGGTTTAGGGTTAGGGTTATGGGTAGGGTTAGGGTTTGGTTTAGGTTTAAGGTACAGTTAGGGTGTCGGGGTAGAGTTTGTGTGTAGGGTTAGGGTGTTGCGTTAGGGTTAAGTTTAGCGTGTCTTGTTAGGGTTAACATTAGGGTTAAGGTTAGGGTTAGGGTTAGAGTTAGGGTGACAGATAAGGGTTAGGGTTTGGTTAGGATTCGGGTTAGTGGTTAGGGGTAGGTTTAGGGTTAGGGTTAGGTTGTTGGTTTAGGGTTAGGGTGTCTGGTTAGGGTGTCATATTACGGTTAGGGTTAGGGTGTCGGTTTAGGTTTAGGGTGTCGGGTTAGGGTGTTGGGTTAAGTTGTCGTGTTAGTGTGTCGGGTTAGGGTTAGGGTTAGGTTTATGGCATTGGGTTAGGTTGTTGGGTTAGGAATAGGGTTAGGGCTAGGGTTAAGGTTAGGTTTAGTGTTATGATGTTGGGTTAGTTTGTCGTGTTAGGGTGCTGGGTTTGGGTTAGGGTTTGGGTTTGGGTAGGTTTCGGGTGTTGGGTTAGGGTTAGGGTGTCGGGTTAGGGTTATGTGTTGGCTTAGGGTGTCTTTTAGGGTGTTGAGTTTGGGTGTCAGGTTAGGATTAGGGTTAGGGTGTTGGGTTAGGGTTAATGTGTCTGGTTATGATGTCAGGTTCAGGTGTCGGGTAAGGCTTAGGGTGTCTGGTTAGGCTGCCGGGCTAGGGTGTCGGGTTAGGGTTTACAGTTAGTGTTAGAGTGGCTGGTTAAGGTGTCGGTTAGGGTGTCTGGTTAGGGTGTCGGGTTAGGGATTACGGGTTAGGGTGTCGCGTTAGGGTTGAGTTATGGTGTCGGGTTATGGTTAGGTTAAGGTTAGGGTTAGGGTTAGGGTGTCGTGTTAGGGTTAGCGTTAGGGTTAGGGTGTCGGGTTAAGGTTAGGATTAGGGTTAGGGTTAGGGTTTGGGTGTCGGGTTAGGGTTAGGGTTAGTGTTAGGGGTTAGTGATTAGGGTTAGGGTTAGGATTAGCGTTATGGTTTGAGTTAGAGTTAGGGTTAGGGTTAGGGTTGGTTTAGTGTAGGGTTAGGGGTTAGTGGTAGGGTTAGGGGTAGGGTTGGGTAGGGTTGCGGAGTCGGGTTAGGGTTAGGGTTAGGTTTTCAGGCTAGGGTTAGTGTTAGGGGTTGGGGTTAGGGTTTAGAGTTACGATTAGGGTTAGGGTGTTGGGTTAGGGTGTCGGGTTAGGGTGTCAGGTTAGGCTGTCGGGTTAGGGTGTCGGGTCAGGGTTAGAGTTAGGGTTAGGTTTAGGGTTAAGTTTAGAGTTAGGTTGTTTTGTTAGGGTTAGGGTTTCGGGTTAGGCTTAGAGTTTCGTGTTAGGGTGTCGGGTTAGAGTTTGGGTGTAGGGTTAGTGTGTCACATTAGGGTTAAGGTTAGGGTGTCGTGTTAGTGTTAGCGCTAGGGTTAGGGTTAGGTTTAGGGTTAGGTTGTCGGGTTAGGGTTAGGGTGTCTGGTGTTCGGTTACCGTTAGAGTTAGGGTTAGGGTTACGTTTTACAGGTTAGGGTTAGGGTTAGCATTAGGGTTATGGTTACGGTTACGTTTAGGGTTACTGTTCGGGTTAGGGTTAGGGTTAGGATTAGGGTGTCAGATTAGGGTTAGGTTTGTGTTAGGATTCGGGTTAGTGGTTAGGGGTAGGGTTAGGGTTAGGGTGTCGTGTTAGGGTTAGGGTAGGGTGTCGGTTTAGGGTTAGGGTGTCGCGTTAGGGTGTTGGCTTAAGTTGTCGTGTTAGTGTGTTGGGTTAGGGTTAGGGTGAGATTTATGGCATTGTGTTAGTGTGTTGGTTTAGGAATAGGGTTAGGGTAAGAGTTAGGGCTAGGTTTAAGGTTAGGTTTAGTGTTATGATGTCGGGTTAGGGTTAGGGTTAGGGTTAAGGTTTCGGGTTATGATGTCGGGTTAGGGTTAGGTCTAGGTCTAGGGTTAGGGTTAGGGTGTCGGGTAAGTTTTAGGGTTAGGGTTAGGGTGTCGTTTTAGGGTTAGAGTTAGGGTTAGGATTAGGGTTAGGGTTAAGGTTTATGGTTTAGGGTTAGGGTTAGGGTTAGAGGTAGGGTTAGGGTTACGTTTAGGGTTACGGTTAGGGTTAGGCTTAGGGTTAGAGTTAGGGTGTCAGATTAGGGTTAGGGTTGGGTTAGGATTCGGGTTAGTGGTTAGGGGTAGGTTTAGGTTTAGGGTTAGGGTGTTGGTTTAGGGTTAGGGTGTCGGGTTAGGGTGTTGGGATAAGTTGTCGTGTTAGTGTGTCGGGTAAGGGTTAGGGTTAGGTTTATGGCATTGGGTTAGGTTGTTGGGTTAGGAATAGGGTTAGGGCTAGGGTTAAGGTTAGGTTTAGTGTTATGATGTTGGGTTAGTTTGTCGTGTTAGGGTGCTGGGTTTGGGTTAGGGTTAGGGTTTGGGTAGGTTTAGGGTGTTGGGTTAGGGTTAGGGTGTCGGGTTATGGTTAGGGTTAGGGTGTTGGGTTACGGTGTCGGGTTAGGGTTAGTGTGTCAGGTTATGATGTCAGGTTCGGGTGTCGGGTAAGTGTTAGGGTGTGTGGTTATGGTGTCGGGTAAGTGTGTCAGGTTAGGTTTAGGTTTAGGCTTATGGTTAGGGTTAGGGTTAGGGTGTCGTGTTAGGGATAGCGTTCGGGTGTCGGTTTAGGGTTAGAGTTAGGGTTAGGGTTAGGGTCGGGTTAGGGGTTAGGGGTAGGTTTAGGGTTAGGTTTAGGGTGTTGGGTTAGGGTTAGGGTTAGGGTTGGGTTAGGGGTAGGGTTAGTGGTTAAGGGTAGGGTTAGGGGTAGGTTAGGGTTAGGGTTAGGGTTAGGGTTAGGGTTAGGGTTAGGTTAGGGTTAGGGTGTCGGGTTAGGGTGTCGTGTTAAGGTTAGGGTGTTGGGTGAGGGTTAGGGTGTCAGGTTCGGGTTACGGTGTCAGGTGATGGTGTCGGGTTAGCGTGTCATTTTAGGGTGTAGGTTTAGGGTTAGAGTGTCCGGTTAGGGTTAGGGTTACGGTGTTGTGTTAGGGTTAGGGTGTCGGGTTTGGGCTTCGGGTTAGGGTGTCGTGTTAGGGATAGGGTGTCACGTTAGGTTGTCGTTTTAGGGTTACGGTGTCAGGATAGGGTGTCGGGTTAGGGTGTCGGTTAGGGATTACGGTTTAGGGTGTCGGGTTAGGGTTAGTGTAGGGTTAGAATTAGGGTTAGAGTGTGGTGTTAGGGTTAGCGTTAGGGTTAGGTTGTCTGGTTAGTTTTAGGGTTAGGGTGTCGAGTTAGAGTTAGGGTGTCGGGTTATGGTTAGGTTTTGGGTGTCGGGTTAGGTTTAGGGTTAATGTTAGTGTTAGGGGTTAGTGATTAGGGTTAGGGTTAGGGTTAGCGTTATGCTTTGGTTTAGGTTTAGGGTTAGGGTTATGGATAGGGTTAGGGTTTGGGTTAGGTGAAGGGTAGGCTTAGGAGTAGGGTAAGTGTTAGGGTTTGGGTTAGGTTTAGGGTACGGTTAGGGTGTCGGGGTAGAGTTTGGGTGTAGGATTAGGGTGTTGCGTTAGGGTTAAGTTAACGTGTCTTGTTAGGGTTAACGTTAGGGTTAGGGTGTCGGGTAAGATTTATTGTTAGGGGTAGGTGTAGGGCTTGGGTGTTGGGTTAGTGTTAGGGTTAGGGTGTCTGGTGTCCGGTTACGGTTAGGGTTAGGATTAGGGTTTAGGGTTTAGGGTTAGGGTTAGGGTGTCTTGTGTCCGGTTACGGTTAGGGTTAGGATTATGGTTAGGGTTAGGGTTAGCGTTAGGGTTATGGTTAAGGTTACGTTTAGGTTTCGGGTTAGGGTTAGGGTTATGTTTAGGGTTAGGGTGTCATAATAGGGTTAGTGTTAGTGTTAGGTTGTCTGGTTAGTGTTAGGGTTAGGGTGTCGGGATAGGGTTAGGTTTAGGGTGTTGGGTTAGGGTGTTGGGTTAGGGTTAGGGTTAGGGTTAAGGTTTCGGGTTATGATGTCGGGTTAGGGTTAGGTCTAGGTCTAGGGTTAGGGTTAGGGTGTCGGCTAAGTTTTAGGGTTAGGTTTAGGGTGTCGTTTTAGGGTTAGAGTTAGTGTTAAGAATAGGGTTCGGGTTAGGGCTTATGGTTTAGGTTAGGGTTAGGGTTAGCGTTAGGGTTAGGGTTACCTTTAGGGTTACGGTTAGGGTTAGGATTAGGGTTAGAGTTAGGGTGTCAGATTAGGGTTAGACTTCGGTTAGGATTCGGGTTAGTGGTTAGGGGTAGGTTTAGGTTTAGGGTTAGGGTGTTGGTTTAGGGTTAGGGTGTCGTATTACAGTTAGGGTTAGGGTTAGGGTGTCAGTTTAGGGTTAGGGTGTTGGGTTAAGTTGTCGTGTTAGTGTGTCGGGTTAGGGTTAGAGTTAGGTTTGAGGCATTGGGTTAGGTTGTTGGGTTAGGAATAGGGTTAGGGTTAGGTTTAGTGTTATGATGTTGGGTTAGTTTGTCGTGTTAGGGTGCTGGGTTTGGGTTAGGGTTAGGGTTAGGGTAGGTTTAGGGTGTTGGGTTAGCGTTAGGGTGTCGGGTTAGGGTTAGGGTTATGTGTTGGCTTAGGGTGTCGTTTAGGGTGTCAGGTTTGGGTGTCGGGTTAAGATTAGGGTTAGGGTGTTGGGTTACGGTGTCAGGATAGGGTTCGTGTGTCTGGTTATGATGTCAGGTTCGGGTGTCGGGTAAGGGGTAGTGTGTCTGGTTAGGGTGTCGGGTTTGTGTCACTTTAGGTTTAGGTTTAGGCTTACGGATAGGGCTAGGGTTATGGTGTCATGTTAGGGATAGGGTTCGAGTGTCGGTTTAGGGTTAGAGTTAGGGTTAGGGTTAGGGTTCGGTTAGGGTTAAGGTAGGGTTAGGGGTAGGGTTAAGGTTAGGTTTAGGTTTAGGGTGTCAGGTTAAGTTTAGGGTTCGTGTTAGTGTTATGGTTAGGGTTAGGGTTAGGCTTAGGATGTGGGGATAGGGTTAGGGTTAGTTTTATGGTAAGGTTGTCTGGTTAGGGTTCTGGGTAGGGTGTCTGTTTAGGGTTTCAGGTTAGGGTGTCGGGTCAGGGTTAGTGTTAGGGTTAGGTTGTTGGGTTAGATTGTCGTGTTAGGGTGCCAGGATAGGGTTAGATTTACGGTTAGGCTTAGGGTTAGTGTGTCGGGTTAGGGTGTCCGTTTAGGGTTAGGGTGTCAGGTTAGCATGTCGGGTTAGGGTGTTGGGTTAGGGTCTCGAGTTAGGGTTTAGGGTTAGGTTTAGGGTAAGTTTAGGGTTAGGGTTACGGTTGGGTTAGGGTTAGTGTTAATGTTAGGGTTAGGGTTTAGATGTAGGGTTAGCTTTAGGGCTAGTGTTAGGGTTAGGGTGTCGGGTGTCCGGTTTGGGTGTCGGGTTAGGGTTAGGTTTTGGGTTAGCTTTAGGGTTGGGGTTAGGATTAGGGTGTCTGGTTAGGGTTAGCGTGTCGGGTTCGGGTGTCGGGTTAGGCTGTCGGGCTAGGGTGTCAGGCTAGGGTGTCGGGTTAGGGTTTACAGTTAGTGTTAGAGTGGCTGGTTAGGGTGTCGGTTAGGGTGTGTGGTTAGGGTGTCGGGTTAGGGATTACGGGTTAGGGTGTCACGTTAGGGTTGAGTTATGGTGTCGGGTTATGGTTAGGGTAAGGTTAGGGTTAGGGTTAGGGTGTCGTGTTAGGGTTAGCGTTAGGGTTAGGGTGTCGGGTTAAGGTTAGGGTTAGGGTTAGGGTTAGGGTTTGGGTGTCGGGTTAGGGTTAGGGTTAGTGTTAGGGGTTAGTGATTAGGGTTAGGGTTAGGATTAGCGTTATGGTTTGAGTTAGAGTTAGGGTTAGGGTTAGGGTTGGTTTAGTGTAGGGTTAGGGGTTAGTGGTAGGGTTAGGGGTAGGGTTAGGGTAGGGTTGCGGAGTCGGGTTAGGGTTAGGGTTAGGTTTTCAGGCTAGGGTTAGTGTTAGGGGTTGGGGTTAGGGTTAAGAGTTACGATTAGGGTTAGGGTGTTGGGTTAGGGTGTCGGGTTAGGGTGTCAGGTTAGGCTGTCGGGTTAGGGTGTCGGGTCAGGGTTAGAGTTAGGGTTAGGTTTAGGGTTAAGTTTAGAGTTAGGTTGTTTGGTTAGGGTTAGGGTTTCGGGTTAGGCTTAGAGTTTCGGGTTAGGGTGTCGGGTAAGAGTTTGGGTGTAGGGTTAGTGTGTCGCATTAGGGTTAAGGTTAGGGTGTCGTGTTAGTGTTAGCGCTAGGGTTAGGGTGTAGGGTTAGGGTTAGGTTTAGGGTTAGGGTGTCGGGTTAGGGTGTTGGGTTAAGTTGTCGTGTTAGTGTGTCGGGTAAGGGTTAGGGTTAGGTTTATGGCATTGGGTTAGGTTGTTGGGTTAGGAATAGGGTTAGGGCTAGGGTTAAGGTTAGGTTTAGTGTTATGATGTTGGGTTAGTTTGTCGTGTTAGGGTGCTGGGTTTGGGTTAGGGTTAGGGTTTGGGTAGGTTTAGGGTGTTGGGTTAGGGTTAGGGTGTCGGGTTATGGTTAGGGTTAGGGTGTTGGGTTACGGTGTTGGGTTAGGGTTAGTGTGTCAGGTTATGATGTCAGGTTCGGGTGTCGGGTAAGGGTTAGGGTGTGTGGTTATGGTGTCGGGTAAGTGTGTCAGGTTAGGTTTAGGTTTAGGCTTATGGTTAGGGTTAGGGTTAGGGTGTCGTGTTAGGGATAGCGTTCGGGTGTCGGTTTAGGGTTAGAGTTAGGGTTAGGGTTAGGGTCGGGTTAGGGGTTAGGGGTAGGTTTAGGGTGTTAGGGTTAGGGTTTGGGTTAGGGTTGGATTAGGGGTAGGGTTAGTGGTTAAGGGTAGGGTTAGGGGTAGGTTTAGGGTTAGGGTTAGGGTTGGGGTTTAGTTGTCGGGTTTGAGTTAGGGTTAGGGTGTCTGGTGTCGGGTTGGTGTTAAGGTTAGGGTTAGGTTATCGGGTTAGGTTTAGGCTTGGATTGTAGTCTTAGGGTTAGGGTTAGTGCTGGTTTACGGGTTAGGCTTAGGCTTAGTGTTAGGGTTAGGTTTAGGGTTAGGTTTACGGCTAGGTTGTTGGTTTAGGGTTACGGTGTCGGGTTAAGGTAAGCGTGTCGGTTTAGGTTTAGGGTGTCGGGTTAGGGTGATGGGTTATGGTGTCAGGTTCGGGTTAGTGTTCGGTTGAGGGTGTCAGGTTAAGGTTAGGGAAGATTTAGGGTTACGGTGTCATGTTAGGGTTACCATAATGGTTAGGATGTTGGGTTTGGGTGTTGGGTTATGGTTAGTGTATCATGTTAGGGTTAGTGTGTCGGGATAGGTTGAGGGTGTCGGGTTAGGTTGTCGGGTTACGTTTAGGCTCAGGGTTAGGGTTAAGGTTAGGGTTAGCTTTAGGTGTTAGGGGTACGGTTAGGGTTAGGATGTCGGGTTAGGGTTAGGGTGTCGGGTTAGGGTGTCGGTTTAGGGTGTCATGTTAAGGTTAGTGTGTCGGGTGAGGGTTAGGGTGTCAGGTTCGGGTTACGGTGTCAGGTGACGGTGTCGAGTTAGCGTGTCATTTTAGGGTGTAGGTTTAGGGTTAGAGTGTCGGGTTAGGGTTAGGGTTACGGTGTTGTGTTAGGTTTAGGGTGTCGGGTTTTGGCTTCGGGTTAGGGTGTCGTGTTAGGGTTAGGGTGTCGCGTTAGGTTGTCGTTTTAGGGTTACGGTGTCAGGATAGGGTGTCGGGTTAGGGTGTCGGTTAGGGATTACTGTTTAGGGTGTCGGGTTAGGGTTAGTGTAGGGTTAGAATTAGGGTTAGATTGTTGTGTTAGGGTTAGGTTGTCTGGTTAGTTTTAGGGTAGGGTGTCGAGTTAGAGTTAGGGTGTCAGGTTATGGTTAGGTTTTGGGTGTCGGGTTAGGGTTAGGGTTAATGTTAGTGTTAGGGGTTAGTGATTAGGGTTAGGGTTAGGTTTAGTGTTATGGTTTGGGTCAGGTTTAGGGTTAGGGCTATGAATAGGGTTAGGGTTTGGGTTAGGTGAAGGGTGGGTTTAGGGGTAGGGTAAGTGTTAGCGTTTGGGTTAGGTTTAGGTTACGGTTAGGGTGTCGGGGTAGAGTTTGGGTGTAGGATTAGGGTGTTGCGTTAGGGTTAAGTTTAGTGTGTCTTGTTAGGGTTAGCCTTAGGGTTAGTGTTAGGTTTAGGGTTAGGGTGTCGGGTAAGATTTAGGGTTAGGGTTAGGGGTAGGGTTTGGATGTTGGGTTAGTGTTAGGGTTAGGTTGTCTGGTGTCCGGTTATGGTTAGGGTTAGGATTATGTTTAGGGTTAGGGTTTAGGGTTTAGGGTTAGGGTTACGTTTAGGGTTAGGGTTAGGGTGTCTTGTGTCCGGTTACGGTTAGGGTTAGGATTATGGTTAGGGTTAGGGTTAGGGTTTGGGTTAGCGTTAGGGTTAGGGTTAAGGTTACGTTTAGGTTTTGGTTTAGGGTTAGGGTTAGGTTTAGGGTTAGGGTGTCGTGTTAGGGTTAGCGTTAGTGTTAGGTTGTCTGGTTAGTGTTAGGGTTAGGGTGTTGGGATAGGGTTAGGGTTAGGGTAAGGTTCGGGTTATGATGTCGTGTTAGGGTTAGGTCTAGGTCTAGGGTTAGGGTTAGGGTGTCGGGTTAGGGTGTTGGGTTAAGTTGTCGTGTTAGTGTGTTGGGTTAGGGTTAGGGTTAGGTTTATGGCATTGGGTTAGGTTGTTGGGTTAGGAATAGGGTTAGGGCTAGGGTTAAGGTTAGGTTTAGTGTTATGATGTTGGGTTAGTTTGTCATGTTAGGGTGCTGGGTTTGGGTTAGGGTTAGGGTTTGGGTAGGTTTAGGGTGTTGGGTTAGGGTTAGGGTGTCGGGTTAGGGTTAGGGTTATGTGTTGGCTTAGGGTCTCATTTAGGGTGTCGGGTTTGGGTGTCGGGTTAGGATTAGGGTTAGGGTGTTGGGTTACGGTGTCGGGTTCGGGTTAGTGTGTCTGGTTATGACGTCAGGTTCGGGTGTCGGGTAAGGGTTAGGGTGTCTGGTTAGGGTGTCGGGGGAGTGTGTCAGGTTAGATTTAGGTTTAGGCTTATGGTTAGGGTTTGGGTTAGGTTGTCGTGTTAGGGATAGGGTTCGGGTGTCGGTTTAGGGTTAGAGTTAGGGTTAGGGTTAGGGTTAGGGTTGGTTTAGGGTTAGGGTAGGGTTAGGGGTTAGAGGTAGGGTTAGGGTTAGGTTTAGGGTGTCGGGATAAGTTTAGGGTTCGTGTTACTGTTAGGGTTAGCGTTAGGGTTAGGGTTAGGATGTGGGGATAGGGTTAGGGTTAGGTTTATGGTAAGGTTGTCTGGTTAGGGTTCTGGGTAGGGTGTCTGTTTAGGGTTTCAGGTTAGGGTGTCGGGTCAGGGTTAGTGTTAGTGTTAGGTTGTTGGGTTAGATTGTCATGTTAGGGTGCCAGGTTAGGGTTAGATGTACGGTTAGGCTTAGGGTTAGGGTGTTGGGTTAGGCTGACCGTTTAGGGTTAGGGTGTGTCAGGTTAGCATGTCAGGTTAGGGTGTTGGGTTAGGGTCTCGAGTTAGGGTTTAGGGTTAGGGTTAGGGTAAGGTTAGGGTTAGGGTTACTGTTGGGTTAGGGTTAGGGTTAATGTTAGGGTTAGGGGTTAGGGGTAGGGTTAGCTTTAGGGTTAGTGTTAGGGTTAGGGTGTCGGGTTATGGTGTCGGGATAGGGTTAGGGTGTATGCTTAGGTTTAGGGTGTCAGGTTAGGTTGTCGGTTTAGGGTGTCGGGTTAGTGCCTCAGGTTAGGGTTAGGGTTAGGGTTAGCTTAGGTTTAGGGTGTCAGATTAGGGTTAGGTTGTCAGGTTACAGTTAGTGTTAGGGTGTCGGTTTACGGTTAGGGTTAGGGTGTTCGGTTAGGGTGTCGGGTTGGGGTTAGGGTTAGGGTTAGGGTTAGGGTTAGGGTTAGGCTTGGTTTAGTGTAGGGTTAGGGGTTAGTGGTAGGGTTAGGGGTAGGGTTAGGGTAGGGTTGCGGTGTCGGGTAAGGGTTAGTGTTAGGTTGTCATGCTAGGGTTAGTGTTAGGGTGTCGTTTTAGGGTTAGGGTTTTGGTGTCTGATGTCCGGTTAGGCTTGGAGTTAGGATTAGGGGTATGGTTAGGGTTAGTGTTAGGGGTTAGGGTTATTGTTAGGCTTAGGGTTAGGATTTAGGGTTAGAGTTAGTGGTTAGGTGTTAGGGTTAGATTTAGGGTAAGGGTTAGGGTTTTGGTTTAGGGTTAGGGTTAGGTTTAGGGTTAGGGTTAAGGTTAGGGTTAGTGTTAGGGGTTAGGGTTAGGGTTTCGAGTTACGATTAGGGTTAGGGTGTCGGGTTAGGGTGTCAGGTTAGGCTGTTGGTTAAGGGTGTCAGGTCAGGGTTAGAGTTTGGGTTAGGTTTAGGGTTAAGTTTAGAGTTAGGTTGTTTTGTTAGGGTTAGGGTTTCGGGTTAGGCTTAGAGTTTCGGGTTAGGGTGTCGGGTTAGAGTTTGGGTGTAGGGTTAGCGTGTCGCATTAGGGTTGATGTTAGGGTGTCGTGTTAGTGTTAGCGCTAGGGTTAGGGATAGGTTGTCGGGTTAGGTTGTCGGGTTAGGGTTAGGGTTAGGGTGTCTGGTGTTCGGTTACCGTTAGGGTTAGGGTTAGGGTTAGGATTAGGGTTAGGGTTAGGGTTTACGGTTTAGGTTTAGGGTTAGGGTTAGCATTAGGGTTATGGTTACGGTTACGTTTAGGGTTAATGTTAGGGTTAGGGTTACTGTTGGGTTAGGGTTAGGGTTAATGTTAGGGTTAGGTGTTAGAGGTAGGGTTAGGGTTAGGGTTAGGGTTATGGTTTGGGTTAGAGTTGGGGTTAGGGTGAGGGTTGGTTTAGTGTAGGGTTAGGGGTTAGTGGTAGGGTTAGTGGTAGGGTTAGGTTAGGGTTGCGGTGTCGGGTTAGGGTTAGGGTTAGGTTGTCAGGCTAGGGTTAGTGTTAGGGAGTCGTGTTAGGGTTAGGGTTATGGTGTCTGGTGTCCGGTTAGGCTTGGAGTTAGGGTTAGGGTTAGGGTTTACGGTTTAGTTTTAGGGTTAGGGTTAGCATTAGGGTTAAGGTTACGGTTACGTTTAGGGTTACTGTTAGGTTAGGGTTAGGGTTAGGGTTAGGATTAGGGTGTCAGATTAGGGTTAGGGTTGTGTTAGGATTCGGGTTAGTGGTTAGGGGTAGGTTTAGGGTTAGGGTTAGGTTGTCATGTTAGGGTTAGTGTTAGGGTGTCGGTTTAGGGTTAGGGTGTCAGGTTAGGGTGTTGGCTTAAGTTGTCATGTTAGTGTGTTGGGTTAGGGTTAGGGTTAGGTTTATGGCGTTGTGTTAGTGTGTTGGGTTAGGAATAGGGTTAGGGTAAGGGTTAGGGCTAGGTTTAAGGTTAGGTTTAGTGTTATGATGTCGGGTTTGTTTGCCGTGTTAGGGTGCTGGGTTAGGGTAAGTCTTAGGGTTAGGGTTTGGGTAGGTTTAGGGTGTCCGATTAGGGTTAGGGTGTCGGGTTAGGGTTAGGGTTAGGGTTGGGTTAGGGGTAGGGTAAGCGGTTAAGGGTAGGGGTAGGGGAAGGTTTAGGGTTAGGGTTAGGGTTGGGGTTGAGTTGTCGGGTTTGAGTGTTGGGTTTGAGTTAGGGTTAGGGTGTCTGGTGTCGGGTTAGTGTTAAGGTTAGGGTTATGTTATCGGGTTAGGTTTAAGCTTGGGGTGTAGTCTTAGGGTTTGGGTTAGGGTTAGGGTTAGGGTTAGTGTTGGGTTACGGGTTAGGCTTAGGCTTAGTGTTAGGGTTAGGTTTAGGGTTAGATTTACGGTTAGGTTGTTGGTTTAGGGTTACGGTGTCGGGTTAGGGTAAGGGTGTCGGTTTAGGTTTAGGGTGTTGGGTTAGGGTGATGGGTTAGGGTGTCAGGTTCGGGTTAGTGTTCGGGTTAGAGTGTCAGGTTCGGGTTAGGGAAGATTTAGGGTTACGGTGTCATGTTAGGGTTAGCATAATGGTTAGGGTGTCGGGTTTGGTTGTTGGGTTGTGGTTAGTGTATCATGTTAGGGTTAGTGTGTCGGGATAGGTTTAGGGTGTCGGGTTAGGTTGTCGGGTTACGTTTAGGCTCAGGGTTAGGGTTAAGGTTAGGGTTAGGTTTAGGTGTTAGGGGTACGGTTAGGGTTAGGATGTCGGGTTAGGGTTAGGGTGTCGGGTTAGGGTGCCGGGTTAGGGTGTCGTGTTAACGTTAGGGTGTCTGGTGAGGGTTAGGGTGTCAGGTGACGGTGTCGGGTTAGCGTGTCAGTTTAGGGTGTAGGTTTAGGGTTAGAGTGTCGGGTTAGGGTTAGGGTTACGGTGTTGTGTTAGGGTTAGGGTGTCCGTTTTGGGCTTCGGATTAGGGTTTCGCGTTAGGGGTAGGGTGTCACGTTAGGTTGTCTTTTTAGGGTTACGGTGTCAGGATAGGGTGTCGGGTGATGGTGTCATGTTAAGGTTAGGGTGTCAGGTGAGGGTTAGGGTTACGGTGTCAGGTGATGGTGTCGGGTTAACGTGTCATTTTAGGGTCTAGGTTTAGGGATAGAGTGTCGGGTTAGCGTTAGGGTTACGGTGTTGTGTTAGGGTTAGGGTGTCGGGTTTGGGCTTCGGGTTAGGGTGTTGCGTTAGGGTTAGGGTGTCGTGTTAGGTTGTCGTTTTAGCGTTATGGTGTTAGGATAGGGTGTCGGGTTATGGTGTTGGTTAGGGATTACGGTTTAGGGTGTCGGGTTAGGGTTAGTGTAGGTTAGAATTAAGGTTAGAGTGTTGTGTTAGGGTTAGCGTTAGGGTTAGGTTGTCTGGTTAGTTTTATGGTTAGGGTGTCGAGTTAGAGTTAGGGTGTCGGGTTATGGTTAGGGTTTGGGTTTTGGGTTAGGGTTAGGGTTAGAGTTAATGTTAGTGTTAGGGCTTAGTGATTAGGGTTAGGGTTAGGGTTAGAGTTATGGTTTGGGTTAGGTTTAGGGTTAGGGTTATGGGTAGGGTTAGGGTTTGGTTTAGGTTTAAGGTACAGTTAGGGTGTCGGGGTAGAGTTTGTGTGTAGGGTTAGGGTGTTGCGTTAGGGTTAAGTTTAGCGTGTCTTGTTAGGGTTAACATTAGGGTTAAGGTTAGGGTTAGGGTTAGATTTAGGGTGACAGATAAGGGTTAGGGTTTGGTTAGGATTCGGGTTAGGATTAGGTTTTAGGGTTTAGGGTTAGGGTTAGGGTGTCTTGTGTCCGGTTACGGTTAGGGTTAGGATTATGGTTAGGGTTAGGGTTAGCGTTAGGGTTATGGTTAAGGTTACGTTTAGGTTTCGGGTTATGGTTAGGTTTATGTTTAGGGTTAGGGTGTCATAATAGTGTTAGCGTTAGTGTTAGGTTGTCTGGTTAGTGTTAGGGTTAGGGTGTCGGGATAGGGTTAGGTTTAGGGTGTTGGGTTAGGGTGTTGTGTTAGGGTTAGGGTTAGGGTTAAGGTTTCGGGTTATGATGTCGGGTTAGGGTTAGGTCTAGGTCTAGGGTTTGGGTTAGGGTTAGCGTTAGGGTTAGGGTTACCTTTAGGGTTACGGTTAGGGTTAGGATTTGGGTTAGAGTTAGGGTGTCAGATTAGGGTTAGACTTGGGTTAGGATTCGGGTTAGTGGTTAGGGGTAGGTTTAGGTTTAGGGTTAGGGTGTTGGTTTAGGGTTAGGGTGTCGTATTACAGTTAGGGTTAGGGTTAGGGTGTCGGTTTAGGGTTAGGGTGTCGGGTTAGGGTGATGGGTTAAGTTGTCGTGTTAGTGTGTCGGGTTAGGGTTAGAGTTAGGTTTGAGGCATTGGGTTAGGTTGTTGGGTTAGGAATAGGGTTAGGGTTAGGTTTAGTGTTATGATGTTGGGTTAGTTTGTCGTGTTAGGGTGCTGGGTTTGGGTTAGGGTTAGGGTTAGGGTAGGTTTAGGGTGTTGGGTTAGCGTTAGGGTGTCGGGTTAGGGTTAGGGTTATGTGTTGGCTTAGGGTGTCGTTTAGGGTGTCAGGTTTGGGTGTCGGGTTAAGATTAGGGTTAGGGTGTTGGGTTACGGTGTCAGATTAGGGTTAGTGTGTCTGGTTATGATGTCAGGTTCGGGTGTCGGGTAAGGGGTAGTGTGTCTGGTTAGGGTGTCGGGTTATTGTGTCAGGTTAGGTTTAGGTTTAGGCTTACGGATAGGGCTAGGGTTATGGTGTCATGTTAGGGATAGGGTTCGAGTGTCAGTTTAGGGTTAGAGTTAGGGTTGGGTTAGGGTTAGGGTAGGGTTAGGGGTTAGGGGTAGGGTTAGGGTTAGGTTTAAGTTTAGGGTGTCAGGTTAAGTTTAGGGTTCGTGTTAGTGTTATGGTTAGGGTTAGGGTTAGGCTTAGGATGTGGGGATAGGGTTAGGGTTAGTTTTATGGTAAGGTTGTCTGGTTAGGGTTCTGGGTAGGGTGTCTGTTTAGGGTTTCGGGTTAGGGCGTCGGGTCAGGGTTAGTGTTAGGGTTAGGTTGTTGGGTTAGATTGTCGTGTTAGGGTGCCAGGATAGGGTTAGATTTACGGTTAGGCTTAGGGTTAGTGTGTCGGGTTAGGGTGTCCGTTTAGGGTTAGGGTGTCAGGTTAGCATGTCAGGTTAGGGTGTTTGGTTAGGGTCTCGAGTTAGGGTTTAGGGTTAGGTTTAGGGTAAGTTTAGGGTTAGGGTTACGGTTGGGTTAGGGTTAGTGTTAATGTGAGGGTTAGGGTTTAGTTGTAGGGTTAGCTTTAGGGCTAGTGTTAGGGTTAGGGTGTAGGGGGTCGGGTTTGGGTGTCGGGTTAGGGTTAGGTTTTGGGTTAGCTTTAGGGTTGGGGTTAGGATTAGGGTGTCGGGTTAGGGTTAGCGTGTCGGGTTCGGGTGTCGGGTTAGGCTGTCGGGCTAGGGTGTCGGGCTCGGGTGTCGGGTTAGGGTTTACAGTTAGTGTTAGAGTGGCTGGTTAGGGTGTCGGTTAGGGTGTCTGGTTAGGGTGTCGGGTTAGGGATTACGGGTTAGGGTGTCGCGTTAGGGTTGAGTTATGGTGTCGGGTTATGGTTAGGGTAAGGTTAGGGTTCGGGTTAGGGTGTCGTGTTAGGGTTAGCGTTAGGGTTAGGGTGTCGGGTTAAGGTTAGGGTTAGGGTTAGGGTTAGGGTTTGGGTGTCGGGTTAGGGTTAGGGTTAGTGTTAGGGGTTAGTGATTAGGGTTAGGGTTAGGATTAGCGTTATGGTTTGAGTTAGAGTTAGGGTTAGGGTTAGGGTTGGTTTAGTGTAGGGTTAGGGGTTAGTGGTAGGGTTAGGGGTAGGGTTATGGTAGGGTTGCGGAGTCGGGTTAGGGTTAGGGTTAGGTTTTCAGGCTAGGGTTAGTGTTAGGGGTTGGGGTTAGGGTTTAGAGTTACGATTAGGGTTAGGGTGTTGGGTTAGGGTGTCGGGTTAGGGTGTCAGGTTAGGCTGTCGGGTTAGGGTGTCGGGTCAGGGTTAGAGTTAGGGTTAGGTTTAGGGTTAAGTTTAGAGTTAGGTTGTTTTGTTAGGGTTAGGGTTTCGGGTTAGGCTTAGAGTTTCGGGTTAGGGTGTCGGGTTAGAGTTTGGGTGTAGGGTTAGTGTGTCGCATTAGGGTTAAGGTTAGGGTGTCGTGTTAGTGTTAGCGCTAGGGTTAGGGTGTCGTGTTAGAGTTAGGTTTAGGGTTAGGTTGTCGGGTTAGGATTAGGGTTAGGGTGTCTGGTGTTCGGTTACCGTTAGGGTTAGGGTTAGGGTTACGTTTTACGGGTTAGGGTTAGGGTTAGGGTAAGCATTAGGGTTACGGTTACGGTTACGTTTAGGGTTACTGTTCGGGTTAGGGTTAGGGTTAGGATTAGGGTGTCAGATTAGGGTTAGGTTTGTGTTAGGATTCGGGTTAGTGGTTAGGGGTAGGTTTAAGGTTAGGGTTAGGGTGTCGTGTTAGGGTTAGGGTTAGGGTGTCGGTTTAGGGTTAGTGTGTCGGGTTAGGGTGTTGGCTTAAGTTGTCGTGTTAGTGTGTTGGGTTAGGGTTAGGGTGAGATTTATGGCATTGTGTTAGTGTGTTGGTTTAGGAATAGGGTTAGGGTAAGGGGTAGGGCTAGGTTTAAGGTTAGGTTTAGTGTTATGATGTTGGGTTAGGGTTAGGGTTAGGGTTAAGGTTTCGGGTTATGATGTCAGGTTAGGGTTAGGTCTAGGTCTAGGGTTAGGGTTAGGGTGTCGGGTAAGTTTTAGGGTTAGGGTTAGGGTGTCGTTTTAGGGTTAGAGTTAGGGTTAGGATTAGGGTTAGGGTTAAGGTTTACGATTTAGGGTTAGGGTTAGGGTAAGAGTTAGGGTTAGCGTTATCTTTAGGGTTACGGTTAGGGTTAGGATTAGGGTTAGAGTTAGGGTGTCATATTAGGGTTAGGGTTGGGTTAGGATTCGGGTTAGTGGTTAGGGGTAGGTTTAGGTTTAGGGTTAGGGTGTTGGTTTAGGGTTAGGGTTAGGGTTAGGGTGTTGGGTTAAGTTGTCGTGTTAGTGTGTCGGGTAAGGTTTAGGGTTAGGTTTATGGCATTGGGTTAGGTTGTTGGGTTAGGAATAGGGTTAGGGCTAGGGTTAAGGTTAGGGTTAGGGTTATGATGTTGGGTTAGTTTGTCGTGTTAGGGTGCTGGGTTTGGGTTAGGGTTAGGGTTTGGGTAGGTTTAGGGTGTTGGGTTAGGGTTAGGGTGTCGGGTTATGGTTAGGGTTAGGGTGTTGGGTTACGGTGTCGGGTTAGGGTTAGTGTGTCAGGTTATGATGTCAGGTTCGGGTGTCGGGTAAGGGTTAGGGTGTGTGGTTATGGTGTCGGGTAAGTGTGTCAGGTTAGGTTTAGGTTTAGGCTTATGGTTAGGGTTAGGGTTAGGGTGTCGTGTTAGGGATAGCGTTCGGGTGTCGGTTTAGGGTTAGAGTTAGGGTTAGGGTTAGGGTCGGGTTAGGGGTTAGGGGTAGGTTTAGGGTTAGGTTTAGGGTGTTAGGGTTAGGGTTAGGGTTAGGGTTGGGTTAGGGGTAGGGTTAGTGGTTAAGGGTAGGGTTAGGGGTAGGTTTAGGGTTAGGGTTAGGGTTGGGGTTTAGTTGTCGGGTTTGAGTTAGGGTTAGGGTGTCTGGTGTCGGGTTAGTGTTAAGGTTAGGGTTAGGTTATCGGGTTAGGTTTAGGCTTGGGTTGTAGTCTTAGGGTTAGGGTTAGTGTTGGTTTACGGGTTAGGCTTAGGCTTAGTGTTAGGGTTAGGTTTAGGGTTAGGTTGACGGCTAGGTTGTTGGTTTAGGGTTACAGTGTCGGGTTAAGGTAAGCGTGTCGGTTTAGGTTTAGGGTGTCGGGTTAGGGTGATGGGTTATGGTGTCAGGTTCGGGTTAGTGTTCGGTTGAGGGTGTCAGGTTAAGGTTAGGGAAGATTTAGGGTTACGGTGTCATGTTAGGGTTACCATAATGGTTAGGGTGTCGGGTTTGGGTGTTGGGTTATGGTTAGTGTATCATGTTAGGGTTAGTGTGTCGGGATAGGTTCAGGGTGTCGGGTTAGGTTGTCGGGTTACGTCTAGGCTCAGGGTTAGGGTTAAGGTTAGGGTTAGGTTTAGGTGTTAGGGGTACGGTTAGGGTTAGGATGTTGGGTTAGGGTTAGGGTGTCGGGTTAGGGTGTCGTGTTAAGGTTAGGGTGTCGGGTGAGGGTAAGAGTGTCAGGTTCTGGTTACGGTGTCAGGTGACGGTGTCGGGTTAGCGTGTCATTTTAGGGTGTAGGTTTAGGGTTAGAGTGTCGGGTTAGGGTTAGGGTTACGGTGTTGTGTTAGGGTTAGGGTGTCGGGTTTCGGCTTCGGGTTAGGGTGTCGTGTTAGGGATAGGGAGTCACGTTAGGTTGTCGTTTTAGGGTTACGGTGTCAGGATAGGGTGTCGGGTTAGGGTGTCTGTTAGGGATTACGGTTTAGGGTGTCGGGTTAGGGTTAGTGTAGGGTTAGAATTAGGGTTAGAGTGTTGTGTTAGGGTTAGCGTTAGAGTTAGGTTGTCTGGTTATTTTAGGGTTAGGTTGTCGAGTTAGAGTTAGGGTGTCGGGTTATGGTTAGGTTTTGGGTGTTGGGTTAGGTTTAGGGTTAATGTTAGTGTTAGGGGTTAGTGATTAGGGTTAGGGTTAGGGTTAGCGTTATGGTTTGGTTTAGGTTTAGGGTTAAGGTTATGGATAGGTTTAGGGTTTGGGTTAGGTGAAGGGTAGGCTTAGGAGTAGGGTAAGTGTTAGGGTTTGGGTTAGGCTTAGGGTACGGTTAGGGTGTCGGGGTAGAGTTTGGGTGTAGGATTAGGGTGTTGCGTTAGGGTTAAGTTAACGTGTCTTGTTAGGGTTAGTGTTAGGGTTAGGGTGTCGTGTAAGATTTAGCGTTAGGGGTAGGGGTAGGGCTTGGGTGTTGGGTTAGTGTTAGGGTTAGGGTGTCTGGTGTCCGGTTACGGTTAGGGTTAGGATTAGGGTTAGGATTAGGGTTTAGGGTTTAGGGTTAGGGTTAGGGTGTCTTGTGTCCGATTACGGTTAGGGTTAGGACTATGGTTAGGGTTAGGGTTAGCGTTAGGGTTTTGGTTAAGGTTACGTTTAGGTTTCGGGTTAGGGTTAGGGTTATGTTTAGGGTTAGGCTGTCATAATAGGGTTAGCGTTAGTGTTAGGTTGTCTGGTTAGTGTTAGGGTTAGAGTGTCGGGATAGGGTTAGGTTTAGGGTGTTGGGTTAGGGTGTTGTGTTAGGGTTAGGGTTAGGGTTAAGGTTTCGGGTTATGATGTCGGGTTAGGGTGAGGTCTAGCTCTAGGGTTTGGGTTAGGGTTCGCGTTAGGGTTAGGGTTACCTTTAGGGTTACGGTTAGGGTTAGGATTAGGGTTAGAGTTAGGGTGTCAGATTAGGGTTAGACTTGGGTTAGGATTCGGGTTAGTGGTTAGGGGTAGGTTTAGGTTTAGGGTTAGGGTGTTGGTTTAGGGTTAGGGTGTCGTATTACAGTTAGGGTTAGGGTTAGGGTGTCGGTTTAGGGTTAGGGTGTCGGGTTAGGGTGTTGGGTTAAGTTGTCGTGTTAGTGTGTCGGGTTAGGGTTAGAGTTAGGTGAGGCATTGGGTTAGGTTGTTGGGTTAGGAATAGGGTTAGGGTTAGGTTTAGTGTTATGATGTTGGGTTAGTTTGTCGTGTTAGGGTGCTGGGTTTGGGTTAGGGTTAGGGTTAGGGTAGGTTTAGGGTGTTGGGTTAGCGTTAGGGTGTCGGGTTAGGGTTAGGGTTATGTGTTGGCTTAGGGTGTCGTTTAGGGTTTCAGGTTTGGGTGTCGGGTTAAGATTAGGGTTAGGGTGTTGGGTTACGGTGTCAGATTAGGGTTGGTGTGTCTGGTTATGATGTCAGGTTCGGGTGTCGGGTAAGGGGTAGTGTGTCTGTTTAGGGTATCGGGTTATTGTGTCAGGTCAGGTTTAGGTTTAGGCTTACGGATAGGGCTAGGGTTATGGTGTCATGTTAGGGATAGGGTTCGAGTGTCAGTTTAGGGTTAGAGTTAGGGTTAGGGTTAGGGTTGGGTTAGGGTTAGGATAGGGTTAAGGGTTAGGGGTAGGGTTAGGGTTAGGGTTAGGGTAAGTTTAGGGTTAGGGTTACGGTTGGGTTAGGGTTAGTGTTAATGTTATGGTTAGGGTTTAGATGTAGGGTTAGCTTTAGGGCTAGTGTTAGGGTTAGGTTTAGAGTTAGGTTTACGGTTAGGTTGTTGGTTTAGGGTTACGGTGTCGGGTTAGGGTAAGGGTGTCGGTTCAGGTTTAGGGCGTCGGGTTAGGGTGATGGGTTAGGGTATCAGGTTCGGATTAGTGTTCGGGTTAGGGTGTCAGGTTCGTGTTAGGGAAGATTTAGGGTTATGCTGTCATGTTAGGGTTAGCATAATGGTTAGGGTGTCGGGTTTGGGTGTTGGGTTATGGTTAGTGTATCATGTTAGGGTTAGTGTGTCAGGATAGGATTAGGGTGTCGGGTTAGGTTGTCGGGTTTTGTTTAGGCTCAGGGTTAGGGTTAGGGTTAGGGTTACGTTTTAGTGTTAGGGGTACGGTTAGGGTTAGGATGTTGGGTTAGGTTTAGGGTGTTGGGTTAGGGTGTCGGGTTAGGGTGTCGTGTTAAGGTTAGGGTGTCGGGTGAGGGTTAGGGTGTCAGGTTCGGGTTACGGTGTCAGGTGACGGTGTCGGGTTAGCGTGTCATTTTAGGGTGTAGGTTTATGGTTAGAGTGTCGGGTTAGGGTTAGGGTTACGGTGTTGTGTTAGGGTTAGGGTTTCGGGTTTGGGCTTCCGGTTAGGGTGTCGTGTTAGGGTTAGGGTATCGCGTTAGGTTGTCGTTTTAGGGTTACGGTGTCAGGATAGGGTGTCGGGTTAGGGTGTCGGTTAGGGATTATGGTTAGGGTTAGGGTTAGGGTGTCGTGTTAGGGTTAGCGTTAGTGTTAGGTTGTCTGGTTAGTGTTAGGTTTAGGTTGTCGGGATAACGTTAGGGTTAGGGTTAAGGTTTCGGGTTATGATGTCGGGTTAGGGTTACGTCTAGGTCTAGGGTTAGGGTTAGGGTGTCGGCTAAATTTTAGGGTTAGGGTTAGGGTGTCGTTTTAGGGTTAGAGTTAGGGTTAGGATTAGGGTTAGGGTTAGGGTTAACGGTTTAGGGTTAGGGTTACGTTTAGGGTTATGGTTAGGGTTAGGATTAGGGTTAGAGTTAGGGTGACAGATTAGGGTTAAGGTTGGGTTAGGATTCAGGTTAGTGGTTAGGGGTAGGTTTAGGTTTAGGGTTAGGTTGTTGGTTTAGGGTTAGGGTGTCTGGTTATGGTGTCATATTACGGTTAGTGTTAGGGTGTTGGTTTAGGTTTAGTTTGTCGGGTTAGGGTTAGGGTTAGGTTTATGGCATTGGGTTAGGTTGTTGAGTTAGGAATAGAATTAGGGTTTGGGTTAGGGTTAGGGTTAGTGTTATGATGTTGGGTTAGTTTGTCATGTTAGGGTGCTGGGTTTGGGTTAGGGTTATGTGTTGGCTTAGGGTGTCGTTTAGGGTGTCGGGTTTGGGTGTCGGGTTAGGATTAGGGTTAGGGTGTTGGGTTACTGTGTCGGGTTAGGGTTAGTGTGTCTGGTTATGATGTCAGGTTCAGGTGTCTGGTAAGGGTTAGGGTTTCTGGTTAGGGTGTCGGGTTAGTGTGTCAGGTTAGGTTTAGGTTTAGGCTTATGGTTAGGGTTAGGGTTAGGGTGTCGTGTTAGGGATAGGGTTCGGGTGTCAGTTTAGGGTTAGAGTTACGGTTAGGGTTAGGTTGGGTTAGGGTTAGGGTAGGGTTAGGGGGTAGGGGTAGGGTTAGTGTTAGGATTAAGGTGTCGGTTTAGGGTTAGGGTTAGGGTTAAGGTTAGGGTTAGGGTAGGGTTGCGGTTAGGGTAGGGTTAGGGGTTAGGTTTAGGGTTAGTGTTAGGATTAGGGTGTCGGGTTAAGTTTAGGGTTCGTGTTAGTGTTAGGGTTAGGGTTAGGGTTAGGATGTCGGGATAGGGTTAGTGTTAGGTTTATGGTAAGGTTGTCTGTTTAGGGTTCTGGGTAGGGTGTCTGTTTAGGGTTTCGGGTTAGGGTGTCGGGTCATGGTTAGTGTTAGGGTTAGGTTGTTGGGTTAGATTGTGGTGTTAGGGTGCTAGGTTAGGGCTAGATTTACGGTTAGGCTTTGGGTTAGGGTGTCAGGTTAGGGTGTCCGTTTAGGGTTAGGGTGTCAGGTTACCAGGTCGGGTTAGGGTGTTGGGTTAGGGTCTCGAGTTAGGGTTTTGGGTTAGGGTTAGGTTTAGGATCAGCTTTAGGGTTGGGGTTAGGATTATGGTGTCGGGTTAGGGTTAGCGTGTCGGGTTAGGGTGTCGGTTAGAGTTTGGGTGTACGGTTAGCATGTCGCATTAGGGTTAAGGTTAGGGTGTCGTGTTAGTGTTAGCGCTAGGTTTACGGTGTAGGGTTAGGGTTAGGTTTAGGGTTATGTTGTCGGGTTAGGAATAGGGTTAGGGTAAGCGTTAGGGCTAGGTTTAAGGTTAGGTTTAGTGTTATGATGTCGGGTTTGTTTGTCGTGTTAGGGTGCTGGATTAGGGTTAGGGTTAGGGTTTGGGTAGGTTTAGGGTGTCGGATTAGGGTTAGGGTGTCGGGTTAGGGTTAGGGTTAGGGTTGGGTTAGGGGTAGGGTTAGCGGTTAAGGGTAGGGGTAGGTTTAAGGTTAGGGTTAGGGTTGGGGTTAAGTTGTCGGGTTTGAGTGTCGGATTTGAATTAGGGTTAGGGTGTCTGGTGTCGGGTTAGTGTTAAGGTTAGGGTTAGGTTATCGGGTTAGGTTTAGGCTTGGGGTGTAGTCTTAGGGTTTGGGTTAGGGTTAGGGTTAGGGTTAGTGTTGGGTTACGGGTTAGGCTTAGGCTTAGTGTTAGGGTTAGGTTTAGGGTTAGGTTTGTGGTTACATTGTTGGTTTAGGGTTATGGTGTCGGGTTAGGGTAAGGGTGTCGGTTTAGGTTTAGGGTGTCGGGTTAGGGTGATGGGTTAGGGTGTCAGGTTCGGGTTAGTGTTCGGGTTAGGGTGTCTAGTTAGGGTTAGGGAAGATTTAGGGTTACGCTGTCATGTTAGGGTTAGCATAATGGTTAGGGTGTCGAGTTTGGGTGTTGGGTTATGGTTAGTGTATCATGTTAGGGTTAGTGTGTCGAGATAGGTTTAGGGTGTCGGATTAGGTTGTCGGGTTAGGTTTAGGCTTGGGGTGTAGTCTTAGGGTTTGGGTTAGGGTTAGGGTTAGGGTTAGTGTTGGGTTACGGGTTAGGCTTAGGCTTAGTGTTAGGGTTAGGTTTAGGGTTAGGTTTACGGTTAGGTTGTTGGTTTAGGGTTACGGTGTCGGGTTAGGGTAAGGGTGTCAGTTTAGGTTTAGGGTGTCGGGTTAGTGTGTCAGGTTCGGGTTAGTGTTCGGGTTAGGGTCTCAGGTTCGGGTTAGGGAAGATTTAGGGTTACGGTGTCATGTTAGGGTTAGCATAATGGCTAGAGTGTCGGGTTTGGGTTTTGGGTTATGTTTAGTGTATCATGTTAGGGTTAGTGTGTCGGGATAGGTTGAGGGTGTCGGGTTAGGTTGTCGGGTTACGTTTAGGCTCAGGGTTAGGGTTAAGGTTAGGGTTAGGTTTAGGTGTTAGGGGTACGGTTAGGGTTAGGATGTCGGGTTAGGGTTAGGGTGTCGGGTTAGGGTGTCGTGTTAAGGTTAGGGTGTCGGGTGAGGGTTAGAGTGTCAGGTTCGGGTTACGGTGTCAGGTGACGGTGTCGGGTTAGCGTGTCATTTTAGGGTGTAGGTTTAGGGTTAGAGTGTCGGGTTAGGGTTAGGGTTACGGTGTTGTGTTAGGTTTAGGGTGTCGGGTTTTGGCTTCGGCTTAGGGTGTCGTGTTAGGGTTAGGGTGTCGCGTTAGGTTGTCGTTTTAGGGTTACGGTGTCAGGATAGGGTGTCGGGTTAGGGTGTCGGTTAGGGATTACGGTTTAGGGTGTCGGGTTAGGATTAGTGTAGGGTTAGAATTAGGGTTAGATTGTCTTGTTAGGGTTAGGTTGTCTGGTTAGTTTTAGGGTAGGGTGTCGAGTTAGAGTTAGGGTGTCGGGTTATGGTTAGGTTTTGGGTGTCGGGTTAGGGTTAGGGTTAATGTTAGTGTTAGGGGTTAGTGATTAGGGTTAGGGTTAGGTTTAGTGTTATGGTTTGGATTAGGTTTAGGGTTAGGGCTATGAATAGGGTTAGGGTTTGGGTTAGGTGAAGGGTGGGTTTAGGGGTAGGGTAAGTGTTAGCGTTTGGGTTAGGTTTAGGTTACGGTTAGGGTGTCGGGGTAGAGTTTGGGTGTAGGATTAGGGTGTTGCGTTAGGGTTAAGTTTAGTGTGTCTTGTTAGGGTTAGCGTTAGGGTTAGTGTTAGGTTTAGGGTTAGGGTGTCGGGTAAGATTTAGGGTTAGGGTTAGGGGTAGGGTTTGGATGTTGGGTTAGTGTAAGGGTTAGGTTGTCTGGTGTCCGGTTATGGTTAGGGTTAGGATTATGTTTAGGGTTAGGGTTTAGGGTTTAGGGTTAGGGTTACGTTTAGGGATAGGGTTAGGGTGTCTTGTGTCCGGTTACGGTTAGGGTTAGGATTATGTTTAGGGTTAGGGTTTAGGGTTTAGGGTTAGGGTTACGTTTAGGGTTAGGGTTAGGGTGCCTTGTGTCCAGTTACGGTTAGGGTTAGGATTATGGTTAGGGTTAGGGTTAGGGTTTGGGTTAGCATTAGGGTTAGGGTTAAGGTTACGTTTAGGTTTTGGGTTAGGGTTAGGGTTAGGTTTAGGGTTAGGGTGTCGTGTTAGGGTTAGCGTTAGTGTTAGGTTGTCTGGTTAGTGTTAGGGTTAGGGTGTTGGGATAGGGTTAGGGTTAGGGTAAGGTTCGGGTTATGATGTCGTCTTAGGGTTAGATCTAGGTCTAGGGTTAGGGTTAGGGTGTCGGGTTAGGGTGTTGGGTTAAGTTGTCGTGTTAGTGTGTTGGGTTAGGGTTAGGGTTAGGTTTATGGCATTGGGTTAGGTTGTTGGGTTAGGAATAGGGTTAGGGCTAGGGTTAAGGTTAGGTTTAGTGTTATGATGTTGGGTTAGTTTGTCATGTTAGGGTGCTGGGTTTGGGTTAGGGTTAGGGTTTGGGTAGGTTTAGGGTGTTGGGTTAGGGTTAGGGTGTCGGGTTAGGGTTAGGGTTATGTGTTTGCTTAGGGTCTCATTTAGGGTGTCGGGTTTGGGTGTAGGGGTTAGGATTAGGGTTAGGGTGTTGGGTTACGGTGTCGGGTTCGGGTTAGTGTGTCTGGTTATGATGTCAGGTTCGGATGTCGGGTAAGGGTTAGGGTGTCTGGTTAGGGTGTCGGGGGAGTGTGTCAGGTTAGATTTAGGTTTAGGCTTATGGTTAGGGTTTGGGTTAGGGTGTCGTGTTAGGGATAGGGTTCGGGTGTCGGTTTAGGGTTAGAGTTAGGGTTAGGGTTAGGGTTAGGGTTGGTTTAGGGTTAGGGTAGGGTTAGGGGTTAGAGGTAGGGTTAGGGTTAGGTTTAGGGTGTCGGGATAAGTTTAGGGTTCGTGTTAGTGTTAGGGTTAGCGTTAGGGTTAGGGTTAGGATGTGGGGATAGGGTTAGGGTTAGGTTTATGGTAAGGTTGTCTGGTTACGGTTCTGGGTAGGGTGTCTGTTTAGGGTTTCGGGTTAGGGTGTCGGGTCAGGGTTAGTGTTAGTGTTAGGTTGTTGGGTTAGAATGTCGTGTTAGGGTGCCAGGTTAGGGTTAGATGTACGGTTAGGCTTAGGGTTAGGGTGTTGGGTTAGGCTGACCGTTTAGGGTTAGGGTGTCAGGTTAGCATGTCAGGTTAGGGTGTTGGGTTAGGGTCTCGAGTTAGGGTTTAGGGTTAGGGTTAGGGTAAGGTTAGGGTTAGGGTTACTGTTGGGTTAGGTTTAGGGTTAATGTTAGGGTTAGGGGTTAGGGGTAGGGTTAGCTTTAGGGTTAGTGTTAGGGTTAGGGTGTCGGGTTATGGTGTCGGGATAGGGTTAGGGTGTATGCTTAGGTTTAGGGTGTCGGGTTAGGTTGTCGGTTTAGGGTGTCGGGTTGGGGTTAGGGTTAGGGTTAGGGTTAGGCTTGGTTTAGTGTAGGGTTAGGGGTTAGTGGTAGGGTTAGGGGTAGGGTTAGGGTAGGGTTGCGGTGTCGGGTAAGGGTTAGTGTTAGGTTGTCATGCTAGGGTTAGTGTTAGGGTGTCGTTTTAGGGTTAGGGTTTTGGTGTCTGATGTCCGGTTAGGCTTGGAGTTAGGATTAGGGGTATGGTTAGGGTTAGTGTTAGGGGTTAGGGTTATTGTTAGGCTTAGGGTTAGGATTTAGGGTTAGAGTTAGTGGTTAGGTGTTAGGGTTAGATTTAGGGTAAGGGTTAGGGTTTTGGTTTAGGGTTAGGGTTAGGTTTAGGGTTAGGGTTAAGGTTAGGGTTAGTGTTAGGGGTTAGGGTTAGGGTTTCGAGTTACGATTAGGGTTAGGGTGTCGGGTTAGGGTGTCAGGTTAGGCTGTTGGTTAAGGGTGTCAGGTCAGGGTTAGAGTTTGGGTTAGGTTTAGGGTTAAGTTTAGAGTTAGGTTGTTTTGTTAGGGTTAGGGTTTCGGGTTAGGCTTAGAATTTCGGGTTAGGGTGTCGGGTTAGAGTTTGGGTGTAGGGTTAGCGTGTCGCATTAGGGTTGATGTTAGGGTGTCGTGTTAGTGTTAGCGCTAGGGTTAGGGATAGGTTGTCGGGTTAGGTTGTCGGGTTAGGGTTAGGGTTAGGGTGTCTGGTGTTCGGTTACCGTTAGGGTTAGGGTTAGGGTTAGGATTAGGGTTAGGGTTAGGGTTTACGGTTTAGGTTTAGGGTTAGGGTTAGCATTAGGGTTATGGTTACGGTTACGTTTAGGGTTAATGTTAGGGTAAGGTTAGGGTTAGGGTTACTGTTGGGTTAGGGTTAGGGTTAATGTTAGGGTTAGGTGTTAGAGGTAGGGTTAGGGTTAGGGTTAGGGTTATGGTTTGGGTTAGAGTTGGGGTTAGGGTGAGGGTTGGTTTAGTGTAGGGTTAGGGGTTAGTGGTAGGGTTAGTGGTAGGGTTAGGTTAGGGTTGCGGTGTCGGGTTAGGGTTAGGGTTAGGTTGTCAGGCTAGGGTTAGTGTTAGGGAGTCGTGTTAGGGTTAGGGTTAGGGTGTCTGGTGTCCGGTTAGGCTTGGAGTTAGGGTTAGGGTTAGGGTTTACGGTTTAGTTTTAGGGTTAGGGTTAGCATTAGGGTTAAGGTTACGGTTACGTTTAGGGTTACTGTTAGGTTAGGGTTAGGGTTAGGGTTAGGATTAGGGTGTCAGATTAGGGTTAGGGTTGTGTTAGGATTCGGGTTAGTGTTTAGGGGTAGGTTTAGGGTTAGGGTTAGGGTGTCATGTTAGGGTTAGTGTTAGGGTGTCGGTTTAGGGTTAGGGTGTCAGGTTAGGGTGTTGGCTTAAGTTGTCGTGTTAGTGTGTTGGGTTAGGGTTAGGGTTAGGTTTATGGCGTTGTGTTAGTGTGTTGGGTTAGGAATAGGGTTAGGGTAAGGGTTAGGGCTAGGTTTAAGGTTAGGTTTAGTGTTATGATGTCGGGTTTGTTTGCCGTGTTATAGGGTGCTGGGTTAGGGTAAGTCTTAGGGTTAGGGTTTGGGTAGGTTTAGGGTGTCCGATTAGGGTTAGGGTGTCGGGTTAGGGTTAGGGTTAGGGTTGGGTTAGGGGTAGGGTAAGCGGTTAAGGGTAGGGGTAGGGGAAGGTTTAGGGTTAGGGTTAGGGTTGGGGTTGAGTTGTCGGGTTTGAGTGTTGGGTTTGAGTTAGGGTTAGGGTGTCTGGTGTCGGGTTAGTGTTAAGGTTAGGGTTATGTTATCGGGTTAGGTTTAAGCTTGGGGTGTAGTCTTAGGGTTTGGGTTAGGGTTAGGGTTAGGGTTAGTGTTGGGTTACGGGTTAGGCTTAGGCTTAGTGTTAGGGTTAGGTTTAGGGTTAGATTTACGGTTAGGTTGTTGGTTTAGGGTTACGGTGTCGGGTTAGGGTAAGGGTGTCGGTTTAGGTTTAGGGTGTTGGGTTAGGGTGATGGGTTAGGGTGTCAGGTTCGGGTTAGTGTTCGGGTTAGAGTGTCAGGTTCGGGTTAGGGAAGATTTAGGGTTACGGTGTCATGTTAGGGTTAGCATAATGGTTAGGGTGTCGGGTTTGGTTGTTGGGTTGTGTTTAGTGTATCATGTTAGGGTTAGTGTGTCGGGATAGGTTTAGGGTGTCGGGTTAGGTTGTCGGGTTACGTTTAGGCTCAGGGTTAGGGTTAAGGTTAGGGTTAGGTTTAGGTGTTAGGGGTACGGTTAGGGTTAGGATGTCGGGTTAGGGTTAGGGTGTCGGGTTAGGGTGCCGGGTTAGGGTGTCTTGTTAACGTTAGGGTGTCTGGTGAGGGTTAGGGTGTCAGGTGACGGTGTCGGGTTAGCGAGTCAGTTTAGGGTGTAGGTTTAGGGTTAGAGTGTCGGGTTAGGGTTAGGGTTACGGTGTTGTGTTAGGGTTAGGGTGTCCGTTTTGGGCTTCGGGTTAGGGTTTCGCGTTAGGGGTAGGGTGTCACGTTAGGTTGTCTTTTTAGGGTTACGGTGTCAGGATAGGGTGTTGGGTGATGGTGTAATGTTAAGGTTAGGGTGTCAGGTGAGGGTTAGGGTTACGGTGTCAGGTGATGGTGTCGGGTTAACGTGTCATTTTAGGGTCTAGGTTTAGGGATAGAGTGTCGGGTTAGCGTTAGGGTTACGGTGTTGTGTTAGGGTTAGGGTGTCGGGTTTGGGCTTCGGGTTAGGGTGTTGCGTTAGGGTTAGGGTGTCGTGTTAGGTTGTCGTTTTAGCGTTATGGTGTTAGGATAGGGTGTCGGGTTATGGTGTTGGTTAGGGATTACGGTTTAGGGTGTCGGGTTAGGGTTAGTGTAGGTTAGAATTAAGGTTAGAGTGTTGTGTTAGGGTTAGCGTTAGGGTTAGGTTGTCTGGTTAGTTTTATGGTTAGGGTGTCGAGTTAGAGTTAGGGTGTCGGATTATGGTTAGGGTTTGGGTTTTGGGTTAGGGTTAGGGTTAGAGTTAATGTTAGTGTTAGGGCTTAGTGATTAGGGTTAGGGATAGGGTTAGAGTTATGGTTTGGGTTAGGTTTAGGGTTAGGGTTATGGGTAGGGTTAGGGTTTGGTTTAGGTTTAAAGTACAGTTAGGGTGTCGGGGTAGAGTTTGTGTGTAGGGTTAGGGTGTTGCGTTAGGGTTAAGTTTAGCGTGTCTTGTTAGGGTTAACATTAGGGTTAAGGTTAGGGTTAGGGTTAGAGTTAGGGTGACAGATAAGGTTTAGGGTTTGGTTAGGATTCGGGTTAGTGGTTAGGGGTAGGTTTAGGGTTAGGGTTAGGTTGTTGGTTTAGGGTTAGGGTGTCTGGTTAGGGTGTCATATTACGGTTAGGGTTAGGGTGTCGGTTTAGGTTTAGGGTGTCGGGTTAGGGTGTTGGGTTAAGTTGTCGTGTTAGTGTGTCGGGTTAGGGTTAGGGTTAGGTTTATGGCATTGGGTTAGGTTGTTGGGTTAGGAATATGGTTAGGGCTAGGGTTAAGGTTAGGTTT
Source organism: Giraffa tippelskirchi (assembly GCF_054371585.1). Taxonomy (NCBI): domain Eukaryota; kingdom Metazoa; phylum Chordata; class Mammalia; order Artiodactyla; family Giraffidae; genus Giraffa; species Giraffa tippelskirchi. Next base: position 71,285,522 of record NC_137289.1, read on the forward strand.
AGTGTTATGATGTTGGGTTAGTTTGTCGTGTTAGGGTGCTGGGTTTGGGTTAGGGTTTGGGTTTGGGTAGGTTTCGGGTGTTGGGTTAGGGTTAGGGTGTCGGGTTAGGGTTATGTGTTGGCTTAGGGTGTCTTTTAGGGTGTTGAGTTTGGGTGTCAGCTTAGGATTAGGGTTAGGGTGTTGGGTTAGGGTTAATGTGTCTGGTTATGATGTCAGGTTCGGGTGTCGGGTAAGGCTTAGGGTGTCTGGTTAGGCTGCCGGGCTAGGGTGTCGGGTTAGGGTTTACAGTTAGTGTTAGAGTGGCTGGTTAGGGTGTCGGTTAGGGTGTCTGGTTAGGGTGTCGGGTTAGGGATTACGGGTTAGGGTGTCGCGTTAGGGTTGAGTTATGGTGTCGGGTTATGGTTAGGGTAAGGTTAGGGTTAGGGTTAGGGTGTCGTGTTAGGGTTAGCGTTAGGGTTAGGGTGTCGGGTTAAGGTTAGGATTAGGGTTAGGGTTAGGGTTTGGGTGTCGGGTTAGGGTTAGGGTTAGTGTTAGGGGTTAGTGATTAGGGTTAGGGTTAGGATTAGCGTTATGGTTTGAGTTAGAGTTAGGGTTAGGGTTAGGGTTGGTTTAGTGTAGGGTTAGGGGTTAGTGGTAGGGTTAGGGGTAGGGTTAGGGTAGGGTTGCGGAGTCGGGTTAGGGTTAGGGTTAGGTTTTCAGGCTAGGGTTAGTGTTAGGGGTTGGGGTTAGGGTTTAGAGTTACGATTAGGGTTAGGGTGTTGGGTTAGGGTGTCGGGTTAGGGTGTCAGGTTAGGCTGTCGGGTTAGGGTGTCGGGTCAGGGTTAGAGTTAGGGTTAGGTTTAGGGTTAAGTTTCGAGTTAGGTTGTTTTGTTAGGGTTAGGGTTTCGGGTTAGGATTAGAGTTTCGGGTTAGGGTGTCGGGTTAGAGTTTGGGTGTAGGGTTAGTGTGTCACATTACGGTTAAGGTTAGGGTGTCGTGTTAGTGTTAGCGCTAGGGTTAGCGTGTAGGTTTAGGGTTAGGTTTAGGGTTAGGTTGTCGGGTTAGGGTTAGGGTGTCTGGTGTTTGGTTACCGTTAGAGTTAGGGTTAGGGTTACGTTTTACAGGTTAGGGTTAGGGTTAGCATTAGGGTTATGGTTACGGTTACGTTTAGGGTTACTGTTCGGGTTAGGGTTAGGGTTAGGATTAGGGTGTCAGATTAGGGTTAGGTTTGTGTTAGGATTTGGGTTAGTGGTTAGGGGTAGGTTTAGGGTTAGGGTTAGGGTGTCGTGTTAGGGTTAGGGTAGGGTGTCGGTTTAGGGTTAGGGTGTCGCGTTAGGGTGTTGGCTTAAGTTGTCGTGTTAGTGTGTTGGGTTAGGGTTAGGGTGAGATTTATGGCATTGTGTTAGTGTTTTGGTTTAGGAATAGGGTTAGGGTAAGGGTTAGGGCTAGGTTTAAGGTTAGGTTTAGTGTTATGATGTCGGGTTAGGGTTTGGGTTAGGGTTAAGGTTTCGGGTTATGATGTCGGGTTAGGGTTAGGTCTAGGTCTAGGGTTAGGGTTAGGGTGTCGGGTAAGTTTTAGGGTTAGGGTTAGGGTGTCGTTTTAGGGTTAGAGTTAGGGTTAGGATTAGGGTTAGGGTTAAGGTTTACGGTTTAGGGTTGGGGTTATGGTTAGAGATAGGGTTAGGGTTACGTTTAGGGTTACGGTTAGGGTTAGGCTTAGGGTTAGAGTTAGGGTGTCAGATTAGGGTTAGGGTTGGGTTAGGATTCTGGTTAGTGGTTAGGGGTAGGTTTAGGTTTAGGGTTAGGGTGTTGGTTTAGGGTTAGGGTGTCGGGTTAGGGTGTTGGGATAAGTTGTCGTGTTAGTGTGTCGGGTAAGGGTTAGGGTTAGGTTTATGGCATTGGGTTAGGTTGTTGGGTTAGGAATAGGGTTAGGGCTAGGGTTAAGGTTAGGTTTAGTGTTATGATGTTGGGTTAGTTTGTCGTGTTAGGGTGCTGGGTTTGGGTTAGGGTTAGGGTTTGGGTAGGTTTAGGGTGTTGGGTTAGGGTTAGGGTGTCGGGTTATGGTTAGGGTTAGGGTGTTGGGTTACGGTGTCGGGTTAGGGTTAGTGTGTCAGGTTATGATGTCAGGTTCGGGTGTCGGGTAAGGGTTAGGGTGTGTGGTTATGGTGTCGGGTAAGTGTGTCAGGTTAGGTTTAGGTTTAGGCTTATGGTTAGGGTTAGGGTTAGGGTGTCGTGTTAGGGATAGCGTTCGGGTGTCGGTTTAGGGTTAGAGTTAGGGTTAGGGTTAGGGTCGGGTTAGGGGTTAGGGGTAGGTTTAGGGTTAGGTTTAGGGTGTTAGGGTTAGGGTTAGGGTTAGGGTTGGGTTAGGGGTAGGGTTAGTGGTTAAGGGTAGGGTTAGGGGTAGGTTTAGGGTTAGGGTTAGGGTTGGGGTTTAGTTGTCGGGTTTGAGTTAGGGTTAGGGTGTCTGGTGTCGGGTTAGTGTTAAGGTTAGGGTTAGGTTATCGGGTTAGGTTTAGGCTTGGGTTGTAGTCTTAGGGTTAGGGTTAGTGTTGGTTTACGGGTTAGGCTTAGGCTTAGTGTTAGGGTTAGGTTTAGGGTTAGGTTTACGGCTAGGTTGTTGGTTTAGGGTTACGGTGTCGGGTTAAGGTAAGCGTGTCGGTTTAGGTTTAGGGTGTCGGGTTAGGGTGATGGGTTATGGTGTCAGGTTCGGGTTAGTGTTCGGTTGAGGGTGTCAGGTTAAGGTTAGGGAAGATTTAGGGTTATGGTGTCATGTTAGGGTTACCATAATGGTTAGGGTGTCGGGTTTGGGTGTTGGGTTATGGTTAGTGTATCATGTTAGGGTTAGTGTGTCGGGATAGGTTCAGGGTGTCGGGTTAGGTTGTCGGGTTACGTCTAGGCTCAGGGTTAGGGTTAAGGTTAGGGTTAGGTTTAGGTGTTAGGGGTACGGTTAGGGTTAGGATGTCGGGTTAGGGTTAGGGTGTCGGGTTAAGGTGTCGTGTTAAGGTTAGGGTGTCGGGTGAGGGTTAGGGTTTCAGGTTCGGGTTATGGTGTCAGGTGACGGTGTCGGGTTAGCGTGTCATTTTAGGGTGTAGGTTTAGGGTTAGAGTGTCGGGTTAGGGTTAGGGTTAGGGTTACGGTGTTGTGTTAGGGTTAGGGTGTCGGGTTTGGGCTTCGGGTTAGGGTGTCGTGTTAGGGATAGGGTGTCACATTAGGTTGTCGTTTTAGGGTTACGGTGTCAGGATAGGGTGTCGGGTTAGGGTGTCTGTTAGGGATTACGGTTTAGGGTGTCGGGTTAGGGTTAGTGTAGGGTTAGAATTAGGGTTAGAGTGTTGTGTTAGGGTTAGCGTTAGGGTTAGGTTGTCTGGTTAGTTTTAGGGTTAGGGTGTCGAGTTAGAGTTAGGGTGTCTGGTTATGGTTAGGTTTTGGGTGTCGGGTTAGGTTTAGGGTTAATGTTAGTGTTAGGGGTTAGTGATTAGGGTTAGGGTTAGGGTTAGGGTTAGCGTTATGGTTTGGTTTAGGTTTAGGGTTAGGGTTATGGATAGGGTTAGGGTTTGGGTTAGGTGAAGGGTAGGCTTAGGAGTAGGGTAAGTGTTAGGGTTTGGGTTAGGTTTAGGGTACGGTTAGGGTGTCGGGGTAGAGTTTGGGTGTAGGATTAGGGTGTTGCATTGGGTTAAGTTTAGCGTGTCTTGTTAGGGTTAGCGTTAGGGTTAGGGTGTCGGGGAAGATTTAGCGTTAGGGGTAGGGGTAGGGCTTGGGTGTTGGGTTAGTGTTAGGGTTAGGGTGTCTGGTGTCCAGTTACGGTTAGTGTTAGGATTAGGGTTAGGGTTAGGGTTTAGGGTTTAGGGTTAGGGTTAGGGTGTCTTGTGTCTGGTTACGGTTAGGGTTAGAATTATGGTTAGGGTTAGGGTTAGCGTTAGGGTTATGGTTAAGGTTACGTTTAAGTTTCGGGTTAGGGATAGGGTTATGTTTAGGGTTAGGGTGTCATAATAGGGTTAGCGTTAGTGTTAGGTTGTCTGGTTAGTGTTAGGGTTAGGGTGTCGGGATAGGGTTAGGTTTAGGGTGTTGGGTTAAGGTGTTGGGTTAGGGTTAGGGTTAGGGTTAAGGTTTCGGGTTATGATGTCGTGTTAGGGTTAGGTCTAGGTCTAGGGTTAGGGTTAGGGTGTCGGCTAAGTTTTAGGGTTCGGTTTAGGGTGTCGTTTTAGGGTTAGAGTTAGTGTTAGGAATAGGGTTCGGGTTAGGGTTTATGGTTTAGGGTTAGGGTTAGGGTTAGCGTTAGGGTTAGGGTTACCTTTAGGGTTACGGTTAGGGTTAGGATTAGGGTTAGAGTTAGGGTGTCAGATTAGGGTTAGACTTGGGTTAGGATTCGGGTTAGTGGTTAGGGGTAGGTTTAGGTTTAGGGTTAGGGTGTTGGTTTAGGGTTAGGGTGTCGTATTACAGTAAGGGTTAGGGTTAGGGTGTCGGTTTAGGGTTAGGGTGTCGGGTTAGGGTGTTGGGTTAAGTTGTCGTGTTAGTGTGTCGGGTTAGGGTTAGAGTTAGGTTTGAGGCATTGGGTTAGGTTGTTGGGTTAGGAATAGGGTTAGGGTTAGGTTTAGTGTTATGATGTTGGGTTAGTTTGTCGTGTTAGGGTGCTGGGTTTGGGTTAGGGTTAGGGTTAGGGTAGGTTTAGGGTGTTGGGTTAGCGTTAGGGTGTCGGGTTAGGGTTAGGGTTATGTGTTGGCTTAGGGTGTCGTTTAGGGTTTCAGGTTTGGGTGTCGGGTTAAGATTAGGGTTAGGGTGTTGGGTTACGGTGTCAGATTAGGGTTAGTGTGTCTGGTTATGATGTCAGGTTCGGGTGTCGGGTAAGGGGTAGTGTGTCTGGTTAGGGTGTCGGGTTATTGTGTCAGGTTAGGTTTAGGTTTAGGCTTACGGATAGGGCTAGGGTTATGGTGTCATGTTAGGGATAGGGTTCGAGTGTCAGTTTAGGGTTAGAGTTAGGGTTGGGTTAGGGTTAGGGTAGGGTTAGGGGTTAGGGGTAGGGTTAGGGTTAGGTTTAAGTTTAGGGTGTCAGGTTAAGTTTAGGGTTCGTGTTAGTGTTATGGTTAGGGTTAGGGTTAGGCTTAGGATGTGGGGATAGGGTTAGGGTTAGTTTTATGGTAAGGTTGTCTGGTTAGGGTTCTGGGTACGGTGTCTGTTTAGGGTTTCGGGTTAGGGTGTCGGGTCAGGGTTAGTGTTAGGGTTAGGTTGTTGGGTTAGATTGTCGTGTTAGGGTGCCAGGATAGGGTTAGATTTACGGTTAGGCTTAGGGTTAGTGTGTCGGGTTAGGGTGTCCGTTTAGGGTTAGGGTGTCAGGTTAGCATGTCGGGTTAGGGTGTTGGGTTAGGGTCTCGAGTTAGGGTTTAGGGTTAGGTTTAGGGTAAGTTTAGGGTTAGGGTTACGGTTGGGTTAGGGTTAGTGTTAATGTTAGGGTTAGGGATTAGATGTAGGGTTAGCTTTAGGGCTAGTGTTAGGGTTAGGGTGTCGGGTGTCGGGTTTGGGTGTCGGGTTAGGGTTAGGTTTTGGGTTAGCTTTAGGGTTGGGGTTAGGATTAGGGTGTCGGGTTAGGGTTAGCGTGTCGGGTTCGGGTGTCGGGTTAGGCTGTCGGGCTAGGGTGTCGGGCTAGGGTGTCGGGTTAGGGTTTACAGTTAGTGTTAGAGTGGCTGGTTAGGGTGTCGGTTAGGGTGTCTGGTTAGGGTGTCGGGTTAGGGATTACGGGTTAGGGTGTCGCGTTAGGGTTGAGTTATTGTGTCGGGTTATGGTTAGGGTAAGGTTAGGGTTCGGGTTAGGGTGTCGTGTTAGGGTTAGCGTTAGGGTTAGGGTGTCGGGTTAAGGTTAGGGTTAGGGTTAGGGTTAGGGTTTGGGTGTCGGGTTAGGGTTAGGGTTATTGTTAGGGGTTAGTGATTAGGGTTAGGGTTAGGATTAGCGTTATGGTTTGAGTTAGAGTTAGGGTTAGGGTTAGGGTTGGTTTAGTGTAGGGTTAGGGGTTAGTGGTAGGGTTAGGGGTAGGGTTAGGGTAGGGTTGCGGAGTCGGGTTAGGGTTAGGGTTAGGTTTTCAAGCTAGGGTTAGTGTTAGGGGTTGGGGTTAGGGTTTAGACTTACGATTAGGGTTAGGGTGTTGGGTTAGGGTGTCGGGTTAGGGTGTCAGGTTAGGCTGTCGGGTTAGGGTGTCGGGTCAGGGTTAGAGTTAGGGTTAGGTTTAGGGTTAAGTTTAGAGTTAGGTTGTTTTGTTAGGGTTAGGGTTTCGGGTTAGGCTTAGAGTTTCGGGTTAGGGTGTCGGGTTAGAGTTTGGGTGTAGGGTTAGTGTGTCGCATTAGGGTTAAGGTTAGGGTGTCGTGTTAGTGTTAGCGCTAGGGTTAGGGTGTCGTGTTAGAGTTAGGTTTAGGGTTAGGTTGTCGGGTTAGGGTTAGGGTTAGGGTGTCTGGTGTTCGGTTACCGTTAGGGTTAGTGTTAGGGTTACGTTTTACGGGTTAGGGTTAGGGTTAGGGTTAGCATTAGGGTTATGGTTACGGTTACGTTTAGGGTTACTGTTCGGGTTAGGGTTAGGGTTAGGATTAGGGTGTCAGATTAGGGTTAGGTTTGTGTTAGGATTCGGGTTAGTGGGTAGGGGTAGGTTTAAGGTTAGGGTTAGGGTGTCGTGTTAGGGTTAGGGTTAGGGTGTCGGTTTAGGGTTAGGGTGTCGGGTTAGGGTGTTGGCTTAAGTTGTCGTGTTAGTGTGTTGGGTTAGGTTTAGGGTGAGATTTATGGCATTGTGTTAGTGTGTTGGTTTAGGAATAGGGTTAGGGTAAGGGGTAGGGCTAGGTTTAAGGTTAGGTTTAGTGTTATGATGTCGGGTTAGGGTTAGGGTTAGGGTTAAGTTTTCGGGTTATGATGTCGGGTTAGGGTTAGATCTAGGTCTAGGGTTAGGGTTAGGGTGTCGGGTAAGTTTTAGGGTTAGGGTTAGGGTGTCGTTTTAGGGTTAGAGTTAGGGTTAGGATTAGGGTTAGGGTTAAGGTTTACGGTTTAGGGTTAGGGTTAGGGTTAGAGTTAGGGTTAGGGTTACGTTTAGGGTTACGGTTAGGGTTAGGATTAGGGTTAGAGTTAGGGTGTCAGATTAGGGTTAGGGTTGGGTTAGGATTCGGGTTAGTGGTTAGGGGTAGGTTTAGGTTTAGGGTTAGGGTGTTGGTTTAGGGTTAGGGTGTCGGGTTAGGGTGTTGGGTTAAGTTGTCGTGTTAGTGTGTCGGGTAAGGGTTAGGGTTAGGTTTATGGCATTGGGTTAGGTTGTTGGGTTAGGAATAGGGTTAGGGCTAGGGTTAAGGTTAGGTTTAGTGTTATGATGTTGGGTTAGTTTGTCGTGTTAGGGTGCTGGGTTTGGGTTAGGGTTAGGGTTTGGGTAGGTTTAGGGTGTTGGGTTAGGGTTAGGGTGTCGGGTTATGGTTAGGGTTAGGGTGTTGGGTTACGGTGTCGGGTTAGGGTTAGTGTGTCAGGTTATGATGTCAGGTTCGGGTGTCGGGTAAGGGTTAGGGTGTGTGGTTATGGTGTCGGGTAAGTGTGTCAGGTTAGGTTTAGGTTTAGGCTTATGGTTAGGGTTAGGGTCAGGGTGTCATGTTAGGGATAGCGTTCGGGTGTCGGTTTAGGGTTAGAGTTAGGGTTAGGGTTAGGGTCGGGTTAGGGGTTAGGGGTAGGTTTAGGGTTAGGTTTTGGGTGTTAGGGTTAGGGTTAGGGTTAGGGGTAGGGTTAGTGGTTAAGGGTAGGGTTAGGGGTAGGTTTAGGGTTAGGGTTAGGGTTGGGGTTTAGATGTCGCGTTTGAGTTAGGGTTAGGGTGTCTGGTGTCGGGTTAGTGTTAAGGTTAGGGTTAGGTTATCGGGTTAGGTTTAGGCTTGGGTTGTAGTCTTAGGGTTAGGGTTAGTGTTGGTTTACGGGTTAGGCTTAGGCTTAGTGTTAGGGTTAGGTTTAGGGTTAGGTTTACGGCTAGGTTGTTGGTTTAGGGTTACGGTGTCGGGTTAAGGTAAGCGTGTCGGTTTAGGTTTAGGGTGTCGGGTTAGGGTGATGGGTTATGGTGTCAGGTTCGGGTTAGTGTTCGGTTGAGGGTGTCAGGTTAAGGTTAGGGAAGATTTAGGGTTACGGTGTCATGTTAGGGTTACCATAATGGTTAGGGTGTCGGGTTTGGGTGTTGGGTTATGGTTAGTGTATCATGTTAGGGTTAGTGTGTCGGGATAGGTTCAGGGTGTCGGGTTAGGTTGTCGGGTTACGTTTAGGCTCAGGGTTAGGGTTAAGGTTAGGGTTAGGTTTAGGTGTTAGGGGTACGGTTAGGGTTAGGATGTCAGGTTAGGGTCGGGTTAGGGGTTAGGGGTAGGTTTAGGGTTAGGTTTAGGGTGTTAGGGTTAGGGTTAGGGTTAGGGTTTGGTTAGGGTTAGGGTAGGGTTAGGGGTTAGGGGTAGGGTTAGGGTTAGGTTTAGTTTTAGGGTGTCAGGTTAAGTTTAGGGTTCGTGTTAGTGTTATGGTTAGGGTTAGGGTTAGGCTTACGATGTGGGGATAGGGTTAGGGTTAGTTTTATGGTAAGGTTGTCTGGTTAGGGTTCTGGGTAGGGTGTCTGTTTAGGGTTTCGGGTCAGGGTTAGTGTTAGGGTTAGGTTGTTGGGTCAGATTGTCGTGTTAGGGTGCCAGGATAGGGTTAGATTTACGGTTAGGCTTAGGGTTAGTGTGTCGGGTTAGGGTGTCCGTTTAGGGTTAGGGTGTCAGGTTAGCATGTCGGGTTAGGGTGTTGGGTTAGGGTCTCGAGTTAGGGTTTAGGGTTAGGTTTAGTGTAAGTTTAGGGTTAGGGTTACGGTTGGGTTAGGGTTAGTGTTAATGTTAGGGTTAGGGTTTAGATGTAGGGTTAGCTTTAGGGCTAGTGTTAGGGTTAGGGTGTCGGGTGTCGGGTTTGGGTGTCGGGTTAGGGTTAGGTTTTGGGTTAGCTTTAGGGTTGGGGTTAGGATTAGGGTGTCGGGTTAGGGTTAGCGTGTCGGGTTCGGGTGTCGGGTTAGGCTGTCGGGCTAGGGTGTCGGGCTCGGGTGTCGGGTTAGGGTTTACAGTTAGTGTTAGAGTGGCTGGTTAGGGTGTCGGTTAGGGTGTCTGGTTAGGGTGTCGGGTTAGGGATTACGGGTTAGGGTGTCGCGTTAGGGTTGAGTTATGGTGTCGGGTTATGGTTAGGGTAAGGTTAGGGTTCGGGTTAGGGTGTCGTGTTAGGGTTAGCGTTAGGGTTAGGGTGTCGGGTTAAGGTTAGGGTTAGGGTTAGGGTTAGGGTTTGGGTGTCGGGTTAGGGTTAGGGTTAGTGTTAGGGGTTAGTGATTAGGGTTAGGGTTAGGATTAGCGTTATGGTTTGAGTTAGAGTTAGGGTTAGGGTTAGGGTTGGTTTAGTGTAGGGTTAGGGTTTAGTGGTAGGGTTAGGGGTAGGGTTAGGGTAGGGTTGCGGAGTCGGGTTAGGGTTAGGGTTAGGTTTTCAGGCTAGGGTTAGTGTTAGGGGTTGGGGTTAGGGTTTAGAGTTACGATTAGGGTTAGGGTGTTGGGTTAGGGTGTCGGGTTAGGGTGTCAGGTTAGGCTGTCGGGTTAGGGTGTCGGGTCAGGGTTAGGGTTAGGGTTAGGTTTAGGGTTAAGTTTAGAGTTAGGTTGTTTTGTTAGGGTTAGGGTTTCGGGTTAGGCTTAGAGTTTCGGGTTAGGGTGTCAGGTTAGAGTTTGGGTGTAGGGTTAGTGTGTCGCATTAGGGTTAAGGTTAGGGTGTCGTGTTAGTGTTAGCGCTAGGGTTAGGGTGTCGTGTTAGAGTTAGGTTTAGGGTTAGGTTGTCGGGTTAGGGTTAGGGTTAGGTTGTCTGGTGTTCGGTTACCGTTAGGGTTAGGGTTAGGGTTACGTTTTACGGGTTAGGGTTAGGGATAGGGTTAGCATTAGGGTTATGGTTACGGTTACGTTTAGGGTTACTGTTCGGGTTAGGGTTAGGGTTAGGATTAGGGTGTCAGATTAGGGTTAGGTTTGTGTTAGGATTCGGGTTAGAGGTTAGGGGTAGGTTTAAGGTTAGGGTTAGGGTGTCGTGTTAGGGTTAGAGTTAGGGTGTCGGTTTAGGGTTAGGGTGTCGGGTTAGGGTGTTGGCTTAAGTTGTCGTGTTAGTGTGTTGGGTTAGGGTTAGGGTGAGATTTATGGCATTGTGTTAGTGTGTTGGTTTAGGAATAGGGTTAGGGTAAGGGTTAGGGCTAGGTTTAAGGTTAGGTTTAGTGTTATGATGTCGCGTTAGGGTTAGGGTTAGGGTTAAGGTTTCAGGTTATGATGTCGGGTTAGGGTTAGGTCTAGGTCTAGGGTTAGGGTTAGGGTGTCGGGTAAGTTTTAGGGTTAGGGTTAGGGTGTCGTTTTAGGGTTAGAGTTAGGGTTAGGATTAGGGTTAGGGTTAAGGTTTACGGTTTAGGGTTAGGGTTAGGGTTAGAGTTAGGGTTAGCGTTACCTTTAGGGTTACGGTTAGGGTTAGGATTAGGGTTAGAGTTAGGGTGTCAGATTAGGGTTAGGGTTGGGTTAGGATTCGGGTTAGTGGTTAGGGGTAGGTTTAGGTTTAGGGTTAGGGTGTTGGTTTAGGGTTAGGGTGTCGGGTTAGGGTGTTGGGTTAAGTTGTCGTGTTAGTGTGTCGGGTAAGGGTTAGGGTTAGGTTTATGGCATTGGGTTAGGTTGTTGGGTTAGGAATAGGGTTAGGGCTAGGGTTAAGGTTAGGTTTAGTGTTATGATGTTGGGTTAGTTTGTCGTGTTAGGGTGCTGGGTTTGGGTTAGGGTTAGGGTTTGGGTAGGTTTAGGGTGTTGGGTTAGGGTTAGGGTGTCGGGTTATGGTTAGGGTTAGGGTGTTGGGTTACGGTGTCGGGTTAGGGTTAGTGTGTCAGGTTATGATGTCAGGTTCGGGTGTCGGGTAAGGGTTAGGGTGTCTGGTTATGGTGTCGGGTAAGTGTGTCAGGTTAGGTTTAGGTTTAGGCTTATGGTTAGGGTTAGGGTTAGGGTGTCGTGTTAGGGATAGCGTTCGGGTGTCGGTTTAGGGTTAGAGTTAGGGTTAGGGTTAGGGTCGGGTTAGGGGTAAGGGGTAGGTTTAGGGTGTTAGGGTTAGGGTTAGGGTTAGGGTTGGGTTAGGGGTAGGGTTAGTGGTTAAGGGTAGGGTTAGGGGTAGGTTTAGGGTTAGGGTTAGGGTTGGGGTTTAGTTGTCGGGTTTGAGTTAGGGTTAGGGTGTCTGGTGTCGGGTTAGTGTTAAGGTTAGGGTTAGGTTATCGGGTTAGGTTTAGGCTTGGGTTGTAGTCTTAGGGTTAGGGTTAGTGTTGGTTTACGGGTTAGGCTTAGGCTTAGTGTTAGGGTTAGGTTTAGGGTTAGGTTTACGGCTAGGTTGTTGGTTTAGGGTTACGGTGTCGGGTTAAGGTAAGCGTGTCGGTTTAGGTTTAGGGTGTCGGGTTAGGGTGATGGGTTATGGTGTCAGGTTCGGGTTAGTGTTCGGTTGAGGGTGTCAGGTTAAGGTTAGGGAAGATTTAGGGTTACGGTGTCATGTTAGGGTTACCATAATGGTTAGGGTGTCGGGTTTGGGTGTTGGGTTATGGTTAGTGTATCATGTTAGGGTTAGTGTGTCGGGATAAGTTCAGGGTGTCGGGTTAGGTTGTCGGGTTACGTTTAGGCTCAGGGTTAGGGTTAAGGTTAGGGTTAGGTTTAGGTGTTAGGGGTACGGTTAGGGTTAGGATGTCGGGTTAGGGTCGGGTTAGGGGTTAGGGGTAGGTTTAGGGTTAGGTTTAGGGTGTTAGGGTTAGGGTTAGGGTTAGGGTTGGGTTAGGGTTAGGGTAGGGTTAGGGGTTAGGGGTAGGGTTAGGGTTAGGTTTAGGTTTAGGGTGTCAGGTTAAGTTTAGGGTTCGTGTTAGTGTTATGGTTAGGGTTAGGGTTAGGCTTAGGATGTGGGGATAGGGTTAGGGTTAGTTTTATGGTAAGGTTGTCTGGTTAGGGTTCTGGGTAGGGTGTCTGTTTAGGGTTTCGGGTCAGGGTTAGTGTTAGGGTTAGGTTGTTGGGTCAGATTGTCGTGTTAGGGTGCCAGGATAGGGTTAGATTTACGGTTAGGCTTAGGGTTAGTGTGTCGGGTTAGGGTGTCCGTTTAGGGTTAGGGTGTCAGGTTAGCATGTCGGGTTAGGGTGTTGGGTTAGGGTCTCGAGTTAGGGTTTAGGGTTAGGTTTAGTGTAAGTTTAGGGTTAGGGTTACGGTTGGGTTAGGGTTAGTGTTAATGTTAGGGTTAGGATTTAGATGTAGGGTTAGCTTTAGGGCTAGTGTTAGGGTTAGGGTGTCGGGTGTCGGGTTTGGGTGTCGGGTTAGGGTTAGGTTTTGGGTTAGCTTTAGGGTTGGGGTTAGGATTAGGGTGTCGGGTTAGGGTTAGCGTGTCGGGTTCGGGTGTCGGGTTAGGCTGTCGGGCTAGGGTGTCGGGCTCGGGTGTCGGGTTAGGGTTTACAGTTAGTGTTAGAGTGGCTGGTTAGGGTGTGGGTTAGGGTGTCTGGTTAGGGTGTCGGGTTAGGGATTACGGGTTAGGGTGTCGCGTTAGGGTTGAGTTATGGTGTCGGGTTATGGTTAGGGTAAGGTTAGGGTTCGGGTTAGGGTGTCGTGTTAGGGTTAGCGTTAGGGTTAGGGTGTCCGGTTAAGGTTAGGGTTAGGGTTAGGGTTAGGGTTTGGGTGTCGGGTTAGGGTTAGGGTTAGTGTTAGGGGTTAGTGATTAGGGTTAGGGTTAGGATTAGCGTTATGGTTTGAGTTAGAGTTAGGGTTAGGGTTAGGGTTGGTTTAGTGTAGGGTTAGGGTTTAGTGGTAGGGTTAGGGGTAGGGTTAGGGTAGGGTTGCGGAGTCGGGTTAGGGTTAGGGTTAGGTTTTCAGGCTAGGGTTAGTGTTAGGGGTTGGGGTTAGGGTTTAGAGTTACGATTAGGGTTAGGGTGTTGGGTTAGGGTGTCGGGTTAGGGTGTCAGGTTAGGCTGTCGGGTTAGGGTGTCGGGTCAGGGTTAGGGTTAGGGTTAGGTTTAGGGTTAAGTTTAGAGTTAGGTTGTTTTGTTAGGGTTAGGGTTTCGGGTTAGGCTTAGAGTTTCGGGTTAGGGTGTCAGGTTAGAGTTTGGGTGTAGGGTTAGTGTGTCGCATTAGGGTTAAGGTTAGGGTGTCGTGTTAGTGTTAGCGCTAGGGTTAGGGTGTCGTGTTAGAGTTAGGTTTAGGGTTAGGTTGTCGGGTTAGGGTTAGGGTTAGGTTGTCTGGTGTTCGGTTACTGTTAGGGTTAGGGTTAGGGTTAGGGTTACGTTTTACGGGTTAGGGTTAGGGATAGGGTTAGCATTAGGGTTATGGTTACGGTTACGTTTAGGGTTACTGTTCGGGTTAGGGTTAGGGTTAGGATTAGGGTGTCAGATTAGGGTTAGGTTTGTGTTAGGATTCGGGTTAGAGGTTAGGGGTAGGTTTAAGGTTAGGGTTAGGGTGTCGTGTTAGGGTTAGAGTTAGGGTGTCGGTTTAGGGTTAGGGTGTCGGGTTAGGGTGTTGGCTTAAGTTGTCGTGTTAGTGTGTTGGGTTAGGGTTAGGGTGAGATTTATGGCATTGTGTTAGTGTGTTGGTTTAGGAATAGGGTTAGGGTAAAGGTTAGGGCTAGGTTTAAGGTTAGGTTTAGTGTTATGATGTCGCGTTAGGGTTAGGGTTAGGGTTAAGGTTTCGGGTTATGATGTCGGGTTAGGGTTAGGTCTAGGTCTAGGGTTAGGGTTAGGGTGTCGGGTAAGTTTTAGGGTTAGGGTTAGGGTGTCGTTTTAGGGTTAGAGTTAGGGTTAGGATTAGGGTTAGGGTTAAGGTTTACGGTTTAGGGTTAGGGTTAGGGTTAGAGTTAGGGTTAGCGTTACCTTTAGGGTTACGGTTAGGGTTAGGATTAGGGTTAGAGTTAGGGTGTCAGATTAGGGTTAGGGTTGGGTTAGGATTCGGGTTAGTGGTTAGGGGTAGGTTTAGGTTTAGGGTTAGGGTGTTGGTTTAGGGTTAGGGTGTCGGGTTAGGGTGTTGGGTTAAGTTGTCGTGTTAGTGTGTCGGGTAAGGGTTAGGGTTAGGTTTATGGCATTGGGTTAGGTTGTTGGGTTAGGAATAGGGTTAGGGCTAGGGTTAAGGTTAGGTTTAGTGTTATGATGTTGGGTTAGTTTGTCGTGTTAGGGTGCTGGGTTTGGGTTAGGGTTAGGGTTTGGGTAGGTTTAGGGTGTTGGGTTAGGGTTAGGGTGTCGGGTTATGGTTAGGGTTAGGGTGTTGGGTTACGGTGTCGGGTTAGGGTTAGTGTGTCAGGTTATGATGTCAGGTTCGGGTGTCGGGTAAGGGTTAGGGTGTCTGGTTATGGTGTCGGGTAAGTGTGTCAGGTTAGGTTTAGGTTTAGGCTTATGGTTAGGGTTAGGGTTAGGGTGTCGTGTTAGGGATAGCATTCGGGTGTCGGTTTAGGGTTAGAGTTAGGGTTAGGGTTAGGGTCGGGTTAGGGGTTAGGGGTAGGTTTAGGGTTAGGTTTAGGGTGTTAGGGTTAGGGTTAGGGTTAGGGTTGGGTTAGGGGTAGGGTTAGTGGTTAAGGTTAGGGTTAGGGGTAGGTTTATGGTTAGGGTTAGGGTTGGGGTTTAGTTGTCGGGTTTGAGTTAGGGTTAGGGTGTCTGGTGTCGGGTTAGTGTTAAGGTTAGGGTTAGGTTATCGGGTTAGGTTTAGGCTTGGGTTGTAGTCTTAGGGTTAGGGTTAGTGTTGGTTTACGGGTTAGGCTTAGGCTTAGTGTTAGGGTTAGGTTTAGGGTTAGGTTTACGGCTAGGTTGTTGGTTTAGGGTTACGGTGTCGGGTTAAGGTAAGCGTGTCGGTTTAGGTTTAGGGTGTCGGGTTAGGGTGATGGGTTATGGTGTCAGGTTCGGGTTAGTGTTCGGTTGAGGGTGTCAGGTTAAGGTTAGGGAAGATTTAGGGTTACGGTGTCATGTTAGGGTTACCATAATGGTTAGGGTGTCGGGTTTGGGTGTTGGGTTATGGTTAGTGTATCATGTTAGGGTTAGTGTGTCGGGATAAGTTCAGGGTGTCGGGTTAGGTTGTCGGGTTACGTTTAGGCTCAGGGTTAGGGTTAAGGTTAGGGTTAGGTTTAGGTGTTAGGGGTACGGTTAGGGTTAGGATGTCGGGTTAGGGTCGGGTTAGGGGTTAGGGGTAGGTTTAGGGTTAGGTTTAGGGTGTTAGGGTTAGGGTTAGGGTTAGGGTTGGGTTAGGGTTAGGGTAGTGTTAGGGGTTAGGGGTAGGGTTAGGGTTAGGTTTCGGTTTAGGGTGTCAGGTTAAGTTTAGGGTTCGTGTTAGTGTTATGGTTAGGGTTAGGGTTAGGCTTAGGATGTGGGGATAGGGTTAGGGCTAGTTTTATGGTAAGGTTGTCTGGTTAGGGTTCTGGGTAGGGTGTCTGTTTAGGGTTTCGGGTCAGGGTTAGTGTTAGGGTTAGGTTGTTGGGTTAGATTGTCGTGTTAGGGTGCCAGGATAGGGTTAGATTTACGGTTAGGCTTAGGGTTAGTGTGTCGGGTTAGGGTGTCCGTTTAGGGTTAGGGTGTCAGGTTAGCATGTCGGGTTAGGGTCTCGAGTTAGGGTTTAGGGTTAGGTTTAGTGTAAGTTTAGGGTTAGGGTTACGGTTTGGTTAGGGTTAGTGTTAATGTTAGGGTTAGGGTTTAGATGTAGGGTTAGCTTTAGGGCTAGTGTTAGGGTTAGGGTGTCGGGTGTCGGGTTTGGGTGTCGGGTTAGGGTTAGGTTTTGGGTTAGCTTTAGGGTTGGGGTTAGGATTAGGGTGTTGGGTTAGGGTTAGCGTGTCGGGTTCGGGTGTCGGGTTAGGCTGTCGGGCTAGGGTGTCGGGCTCGGGTGTCGGGTTAGGGTTTACAGTTAGTGTTAGAGTGGCTGGTTAGGGTGTTGGTTAGGGTGTCTGGTTACGGTGTCGGGTTAGGGATTACGGGTTAGGGTGTCGCGTTAGGGTTGAGTTATGGTGTCGGGTTATGGTTAGGGTAAGGTTAGGCTTCGGGTTAGGGTGTCGTGTTAGGGTTAGCGTTAGGGTTAGGGTGTCGGGTTAAGGTTAGGGTTAGGGTTAGGGTTAGGGTTTGGGTGTCGGGTTAGGGTTAGGGTTAGTGTTAGGGGTTAGTGATTAGGGTTAGGGTTAGGATTAGCGTTATGGTTTGAGTTAGAGTTAGGGTTAGGGTTAGGGTTGGTTTAGTGTAGGGTTAGGGGTTAGTGGTAGGGTTAGGGGTAGGGTTAGGGTAGGGTTGCGGAGTCGGGTTAGGGTTAGGGTTAGGTTTTCAGGCTAGGGTTAGTGTTAGGGGTTGGGGTTAGGGTTTAGAGTTACGATTAGGGTTAGGGTGTTGGGTTAGGGTGTCGGGTTAGGGTGTCAGGTTAGGCTGTCGGGTTAGGGTGTCGGGTCAGGGTTAGAGTTAGGGTTAGGTTTAGGGTTAAGTTTAGAGTTAGGTTGTTTTGTTAGGGTTAGGGTTTCGGGTTAGGCTTAGAGTTTCGGGTTAGGGTGTCGGGTTAGAGTTTGGGTGTAGGGTTAGTGTGTCGCATTAGGGTTAAGGTTAGGGTGTCGTGTTAGTGTTAGCGCTAGGGTTAGGGTGTCGTGTTAGAGTTAGGTTTAGGGTTAGGTTGTCGGGTTAGGGTTAGGGTTAGGGTGTCTGGTGTTCGGTTACCGTTAGGGTTAGGGTTAGGGTTACGTTTTACGGGTTAGGGTTAGGGTTAGGGTTAGCATTAGGGTTATGGTTACGGTTACGTTTAGGGTTACTGTTCGGGTTAGGGTTAGGGTTAGGATTAGGGTGTCAGATTAGGGTTAGGTTTGTGTTAGGATTCGGGTTAGTGGTTAGGGGTAGGTTTAAGGTTAGGGTTAGGGTGTCGTGTTAGGGTTAGGGTTAGGGTGTCGGTTTAGGGTTAGGGTGTCGGGTTAGGGTGTTGGCTTAAGTTGTCGTGTTAGTGTGTTGGGTTAGGGTTAGGGTGAGATTTATGGCATTGTGTTAGTGTGTTGGTTTAGGAATAGGGTTAGGGTAAGGGGTAGGGCTAGGTTTAAGGTTAGGTTTAGTGTTATGATGTCGGGTTAGGGTTAGGGTTAGGGTTAAGTTTTCGGGTTATGATGTCGGGTTAGGTTTAGGTCTAGGTCTAGGGTTAGGGTTAGGGTGTCGGGTAAGTTTTAGGGTTAGGGTTAGGGTGTCGTTTTAGGGTTAGAGTTAGGGTTAGGATTAGGGTTAGGGTTAAGGTTTACGGTTTAGGGTTAGGGTTAGGGTTAGAGTTAGGGTTAGCGTTACCTTTAGGGTTACGGTTAGGGTTAGGATTAGGGTTATAGTTAGGGTGTCAGATTAGGGTTAGGGTTGGGTTAGGATTCGGGTTAGTGGTAAGGGGTAGGTTTAGGTTTAGGGTTAGGGTGTTGGTTTAGGGTTAGGGTGTCGGGTTAGGGTGTTGGGTTAAGTTGTCGTGTTAGTGTGTCGGGTAAGGGTTAGGGTTAGGTTTATGGCATTGGGTTAGGTTGTTGGGTTAGGAATAGGGTTAGGGCTAGGGTTAAGGTTAGGTTTAGTGTTATGATGTTGGGTTAGTTTGTTGTGTTAGGGTGCTGGGTTTGGGTTAGGGTTAGGGTTTGGGTAGGTTTAGGGTGTTGGGTTAGGGTTAGGGTGTCGGGTTATGGTTAGGGTTAGGGTGTTGGGTTACGGTGTCGGGTTAGGGTTAGTGTGTCAGGTTATGATGTCAGGTTCGGGTGTCGGGTAAGGATTAGGGTGTCTGGTTATGGTGTCGGGTAAGTGTGTCAGGATAGGTTTAGGTTTAGGCTTATGGTTAGGGTTAGGGTTAGGGTGTCGTGTTAGGGATAGCGTTCGGGTGTCGGTTTAGGGTGTTAGGGTTAGGGTTAGGGTTAGGGTTGGGTTGGGGGTAGGGTTAGTGGTTAAGGGTAGGGTTAGGGGTAGGTTTAGGGTTAGGGTTAGGGTTGGGGTTTAGTTGTCGGGTTTGAGTTAGGTTAGGGTGTCTGGTGTCGGGTTAGTGTTAAGGTTAGGGTTAGGTTATCGGGTTAGGTTTAGGCTTGGGTTGTAGTCTTAGGGTTAGGGTTAGTGTTGGTTTACGGGTTAGGCTTAGGCTTAGTGTTAGGGTTAGGTTTAGGGTTAGGTTTACGGCTAGGTTGTTGGTTTAGGGTTACGGTGTCGGGTTAAGGTAAGCGTGTCGGTTTAGGTTTAGGGTGTCGGGTTAGGGTGATGGGTTATGGTGTCAGGTTCGGGTTAGTGTTCGGTTGAGGGTGTCAGGTTAAGGTTAGGGAAGATTTAGGGTTACGGTGTCATGTTAGGGTTACCATAATGGTTAGGGTGTCGGGTTTGGGTGTTGGGTTATGGTTAGTGTATCATGTTAGGGTTAGTGTGTCGGGATAGGTTCAGGGTGTCGGGTTAGGTTGTCGGGTTACGTTTAGGCTCAGGGTTAGGGTTAAGGTTAGGGTTAGGTTTAGGTGTTAGGGGTACGGTTAGGGTTAGGATGTCGGGTTAGGGTCGGGTTAGGGGTTAGGGGTAGGTTTAGGGTTAGGTTTAGGGTGTTAGGGTTAGGGTTAGGGTTAGGGTTGGGTTAGGGTTAGGGTAGGGTTAGGGGTTAGGGGTAGGGTTAGGGTTAGGTTTAGGTTTAGGGTGTCAGGTTAAGTTTAGGGTTCGTGTTAGTGTTATGGTTAGGGTTAGGGTTAGGCTTAGGATGTGGGGATAGGGTTAGGGTTAGTTTTATGGTAAGGTTGTCTGGTTAGGGTTCTGGGTAGGGTGTCTGTTTAGGGTTTCGGGTCAGGGTTAGTGTTAGGGTTAGGTTGTTGGGTCAGATTGTCGTGTTAGGGTGCCAGGATAGGGTTAGATTTACGGTTAGGCTTAGGGTTAGTGTGTCGGGTTAGGGTGTCCGTTTAGGGTTAGGGTGTCAGGTTAGCATGTCGGGTTAGGGTGTTGGGTTAGGGTCTCGAGTTAGGGTTTAGGGTTAGGTTTAGTGTAAGTTTAGGGTTAGGGTTACGGTTGGGTTAGGGTTAGTGTTAATGTTAGGGTTAGGATTTAGATGTAGGGTTAGCTTTAGGGCTAGTGTTAGGGTTAGGGTGTCGGGTGTCGGGTTTGGGTGTCGGGTTAGGGTTAGGTTTTGGGTTAGCTTTAGGGTTGGGGTTAGGATTAGGGTGTCGGGTTAGGGTTAGCGTGTCGGGTTCGGGTGTCGGGTTAGGCTGTCGGGCTAGGGTGTCGGGCTCGGGTGTCGGGTTAGGGTTTACAGTTAGTGTTAGAGTGGCTGGTTAGGGTGTGGGTTAGGGTGTCTGGTTAGGGTGTCGGGTTAGGGATTACGGGTTAGGGTGTCGCGTTAGGGTTGAGTTATGGTGTCGGGTTATGGTTAGGGTAAGGTTAGGGTTCGGGTTAGGGTGTCGTGTTAGGGTTAGCGTTAGGGTTAGTGTGTCCGGTTAAGGTTAGGGTTAGGGTTAGGGTTAGGGTTTGGGTGTCGGGTTAGGGTTAGGGTTAGTGTTAGGGGTTAGTGATTAGGGTTAGGGTTAGGATTAGCGTTATGGTTTGAGTTAGAGTTAGGGTTAGGGTTAGGGTTGGTTTAGTGTAGGGTTAGGGTTTAGTGGTAGGGTTAGGGGTAGGGTTAGGGTAGGGTTGCGGAGTCGGGTTAGGGTTAGGGTTAGGTTTTCAGGCTAGGGTTAGTGTTAGGGGTTGGGGTTAGGGTTTAGAGTTACGATTAGGGTTAGGGTGTTGGGTTAGGGTGTCGGGTTAGGGTGTCAGGTTAGGCTGTCGGGTTAGGGTGTCGGGTCAGGGTTAGGGTTAGGGTTAGGTTTAGGGTTAAGTTTAGAGTTAGGTTGTTTTGTTAGGGTTAGGGTTTCGGGTTAGGCTTAGAGTTTCGGGTTAGGGTGTCAGGTTAGAGTTTGGGTGTAGGGTTAGTGTGTCGCATTAGGGTTAAGGTTAGGGTGTCGTGTTAGTGTTAGCGCTAGGGTTAGGGTGTCGTGTTAGAGTTAGGTTTAGGGTTAGGTTGTCGGGTTAGGGTTAGGGTTAGGTTGTCTGGTGTTCGGTTACTGTTAGGGTTAGGGTTAGGGTTAGGGTTACGTTTTACGGGTTAGGGTTAGGGATAGGGTTAGCATTAGGGTTATGGTTACGGTTACGTTTAGGGTTACTGTTCGGGTTAGGGTTAGGGTTAGGATTAGGGTGTCAGATTAGGGTTAGGTTTGTGTTAGGATTCGGGTTAGAGGTTAGGGGTAGGTTTAAGGTTAGGGTTAGGGTGTCGTGTTAGGGTTAGAGTTAGGGTGTCGGTTTAGGGTTAGGGTGTCGGGTTAGGGTGTTGGCTTAAGTTGTCGTGTTAGTGTGTTGGGTTAGGGTTAGGGTGAGATTTATGGCATTGTGTTAGTGTGTTGGTTTAGGAATAGGGTTAGGGTAAAGGTTAGGGTAGGTTTAAGGTTAGGTTTAGTGTTATGATGTCGCGTTAGGGTTAGGGTTAGGGTTAAGGTTTCGGGTTATGATGTCGGGTTAGGGTTAGGTCTAGGTCTAGGGTTAGGGTTAGGGTGTCGGGTAAGTTTTAGGGTTAGGGTTAGGGTGTCGTTTTAGGGTTAGAGTTAGGGTTAGGATTAGGGTTAGGGTTAAGGTTTACGGTTTAGGGTTAGGGTTAGGGTTAGAGTTAGGGTTAGCGTTACCTTTAGGGTTACGGTTAGGGTTAGGATTAGGGTTAGAGTTAGGGTGTCAGATTAGGGTTAGGGTTGGGTTAGGATTCGGGTTAGTGGTTAGGGGTAGGTTTAGGTTTAGGGTTAGGGTGTTGGTTTAGGGTTAGGGTGTCGGGTTAGGGTGTTGGGTTAAGTTGTCGTGTTAGTGTGTCGGGTAAGGGTTAGGGTTAGGTTTATGGCATTGGGTTAGGTTGTTGGGTTAGGAATAGGGTTAGGGCTAGGGTTAAGGTTAGGTTTAGTGTTATGATGTTGGGTTAGTTTGTCGTGTTAGGGTGCTGGGTTTGGGTTAGGGTTAGGGTTTGGGTAGGTTTAGGGTGTTGGGTTAGGGTTAGGGTGTCGGGTTATGGTTAGGGTTAGGGTGTTGGGTTACGGTGTCGGGTTAGGGTTAGTGTGTCAGGTTATGATGTCAGGTTCGGGTGTCGGGTAAGGGTTAGGGTGTCTGGTTATGGTGTCGGGTAAGTGTGTCAGGTTAGGTTTAGGTTTAGGCTTATGGTTAGGGTTAGGGTTAGGGTGTCGTGTTAGGGATAGCATTCGGGTGTCGGTTTAGGGTTAGAGTTAGGGTTAGGGTTAGGGTCGGGTTAGGGGTTAGGGGTAGGTTTAGGGTTAGGTTTAGGGTGTTAGGGTTAGGGTTAGGGTTAGGGTTGGGTTAGGGGTAGGGTTAGTGGTTAAGGTTAGGGTTAGGGGTAGGTTTAGGGTTAGGGTTAGGGTTGGGGTTTAGTTGTCGGGTTTGAGTTAGGGTTAGGGTGTCTGGTGTCGGGTTAGTGTTAAGGTTAGGGTTAGGTTATCGGGTTAGGTTTAGGCTTGGGTTGTAGTCTTAGGGTTAGGGTTAGTGTTGGTTTACGGGTTAGGCTTAGGCTTAGTGTTAGGGTTAGGTTTAGGGTTAGGTTTACGGCTAGGTTGTTGGTTTAGGGTTACGGTGTCGGGTTAAGGTAAGCGTGTCGGTTTAGGTTTAGGGTGTCGGGTTAGGGTGATGGGTTATGGTGTCAGGTTCGGGTTAGTGTTCGGTTGAGGGTGTCAGGTTAAGGTTAGGGAAGATTTAGGGTTACGGTGTCATGTTAGGGTTACCATAATGGTTAGGGTGTCGGGTTTGGGTGTTGGGTTATGGTTAGTGTATCATGTTAGGGTTAGTGTGTCGGGATAAGTTCAGGGTGTCGGGTTAGGTTGTCGGGTTACGTTTAGGCTCAGGGTTAGGGTTAAGGTTAGGGTTAGGTTTAGGTGTTAGGGGTACGGTTAGGGTTAGGATGTCGGGTTAGGGTCGGGTTAGGGGTTAGGGGTAGGTTTAGGGTTAGGTTTAGGGTGTTAGGGTTAGGGTTAGGGTTAGGGTTGGGTTAGGGTTAGGGTAGTGTTAGGGGTTAGGGGTAGGGTTAGGGTTAGGTTTCGGTTTAGGGTGTCAGGTTAAGTTTAGGGTTCGTGTTAGTGTTATGGTTAGGGTTAGGGTTAGGCTTAGGATGTGGGGATAGGGTTAGGGCTAGTTTTATGGTAAGGTTGTCTGGTTAGGGTTCTGGGTAGGGTGTCTGTTTAGGGTTTCGGGTCAGGGTTAGTGTTAGGGTTAGGTTGTTGGGTTAGATTGTCGTGTTAGGGTGCCAGGATAGGGTTAGATTTACGGTTAGGCTTAGGGTTAGTGTGTCGGGTTAGGGTGTCCGTTTAGGGTTAGGGTGTCAGGTTAGCATGTCGGGTTAGGGTCTCGAGTTAGGGTTTAGGGTTAGGTTTAGTGTAAGTTTAGGGTTAGGGTTACGGTTTGGTTAGGGTTAGTGTTAATGTTAGGGTTAGGGTTTAGATGTAGGGTTAGCTTTAGGGCTAGTGTTAGGGTTAGGGTGTCGGGTGTCGGGTTTGGGTGTCGGGTTAGGGTTAGGTTTTGGGTTAGCTTTAGGGTTGGGGTTAGGATTAGGGTGTTGGGTTAGGGTTAGCGTGTCGGGTTCGGGTGTCGGGTTAGGCTGTCGGGCTAGGGTGTCGGGCTCGGGTGTCGGGTTAGGGTTTACAGTTAGTGTTAGAGTGGCTGGTTAGGGTGTTGGTTAGGGTGTCTGGTTACGGTGTCGGGTTAGGGATTACGGGTTAGGGTGTCGCGTTAGGGTTGAGTTATGGTGTCGGGTTATGGTTAGGGTAAGGTTAGGCTTCGGGTTAGGGTGTCGTGTTAGGGTTAGCGTTAGGGTTAGTGTGTCGGGTTAAGGTTAGGGTTAGGGTTAGGGTTAGGGTTTGGGTGTCGGGTTAGGGTTAGGGTTAGTGTTAGGGGTTAGTGATTAGGGTTAGGGTTAGGATTAGCGTTATGGTTTGAGTTAGAGTTAGGGTTAGGGTTAGGGTTGGTTTAGTGTAGGGTTAGGGGTTAGTGGTAGGGTTAGGGGTAGGGTTAGGGTAGGGTTGCGGAGTCGGGTTAGGGTTAGGGTTAGGTTTTCAGGCTAGGGTTAGTGTTAGGGGTTGGGGTTAGGGTTTAGAGTTACGATTAGGGTTAGGGTGTTGGGTTAGGGTGTCGGGTTAGGGTGTCAGGTTAGGCTGTCGGGTTAGGGTGTCGGGTCAGGGTTAGAGTTAGGGTTAGGTTTAGGGTTAAGTTTAGAGTTAGGTTGTTTTGTTAGGGTTAGGGTTTCGGGTTAGGCTTAGAGTTTCGGGTTAGGGTGTCGGGTTAGAGTTTGGGTGTAGGGTTAGTGTGTCGCATTAGGGTTAAGGTTAGGGTGTCGTGTTAGTGTTAGCGCTAGGGTTAGGGTGTCGTGTTAGAGTTAGGTTTAGGGTTAGGTTGTCGGGTTAGGGTTAGGGTTAGGGTGTCTGGTGTTCGGTTACTGTTAGGGTTAGGGTTAGGGTTACGTTTTACGGGTTAGGGTTAGGGTTAGGGTTAGCATTAGGGTTATGGTTACGGTTACGTTTAGGGTTACTGTTCGGGTTAGGGTTAGGGTTAGGATTAGGGTGTCAGATTAGGGTTAGGTTTGTGTTAGGATTCGGGTTAGTGGTTAGGGGTAGGTTTAAGGTTAGGGTTAGGGTGTCGTGTTAGGGTTAGGGTTAGGGTGTCGGTTTAGGGTTAGGGTGTCGGGTTAGGGTGTTGGCTTAAGTTGTCGTGTTAGTGTGTTGGGTTAGGGTTAGGGTGAGATTTATGGCATTGTGTTAGTGTGTTGGTTTAGGAATAGGGTTAGGGTAAGGGGTAGGGCTAGGTTTAAGGTTAGGTTTAGTGTTATGATGTCGGGTTAGGGTTAGGGTTAGGGTTAAGTTTTCGGGTTATGATGTCGGGTTAGGTTTAGGTCTAGGTCTAGGGTTAGGGTTAGGGTGTCGGGTAAGTTTTAGGGTTAGGGTTAGGGTGTCGTTTTAGGGTTAGAGTTAGGGTTAGGATTAGGGTTAGGGTTAAGGTTTACGGTTTAGGGTTAGGGTTAGGGTTAGAGTTAGGGTTAGCGTTACCTTTAGGGTTACGGTTAGGGTTAGGATTAGGGTTATAGTTAGGGTGTCAGATTAGGGTTAGGGTTGGGTTAGGATTCGGGTTAGTGGTAAGGGGTAGGTTTAGGTTTAGGGTTAGGGTGTTGGTTTAGGGTTAGGGTGTCGGGTTAGGGTGTTGGGTTAAGTTGTCGTGTTAGTGTGTCGGGTAAGGGTTAGGGTTAGGTTTATGGCATTGGGTTAGGTTGTTGGGTTAGGAATAGGGTTAGGGCTAGGGTTAAGGTTAGGTTTAGTGTTATGATGTTGGGTTAGTTTGTTGTGTTAGGGTGCTGGGTTTGGGTTAGGGTTAGGGTTTGGGTAGGTTTAGGGTGTTGGGTTAGGGTTAGGGTGTCGGGTTATGGTTAGGGTTAGGGTGTTGGGTTACGGTGTCGGGTTAGGGTTAGTGTGTCAGGTTATGATGTCAGGTTCGGGTGTCGGGTAAGGATTAGGGTGTCTGGTTATGGTGTCGGGTAAGTGTGTCAGGATAGGTTTAGGTTTAGGCTTATGGTTAGGGTTAGGGTTAGGGTGTCGTGTTAGGGATAGCGTTCGGGTGTCGGTTTAGGGTGTTAGGGTTAGGGTTAGGGTTAGGGTTGGGTTGGGGGTAGGGTTAGTGGTTAAGGGTAGGGTTAGGGGTAGGTTTAGGGTTAGGGTTAGGGTTGGGGTTTAGTTGTCGGGTTTGAGTTAGGGTTAGGGTGTCTGGTGTCGGGTTAGTGTTAAGGTTAGGGTTAGGTTATCGGGTTAGGTTTAGGCTTGGGTTGTAGTCTTAGGGTTAGGGTTAGTGTTGGTTTACGGGTTAGGCTTAGGCTTAGTGTTAGGGTTAGGTTTAGGGTTAGGTTTACGGCTAGGTTGTTGGTTTAGGGTTACGGTGTCGGGTTAAGGTAAGCGTGTCGGTTTAGGTTTAGGGTGTCGGGTTAGGGTGATGGGTTATGGTGTCAGGTTCGGGTTAGTGTTCGGTTGAGGGTGTCAGGTTAAGGTTAGGGAAGATTTAGGGTTACGGTGTCATGTTAGGGTTACCATAATGGTTAGGGTGTCGGGTTTGGGTGTTGGGTTATGGTTAGTGTATCATGTTAGGGTTAGTGTGTCGGGATAGGTTCAGGGTGTCGGGTTAGGTTGTCGGGTTACGTTTAGGCTCAGGGTTAGGGTTAAGGTTAGGGTTAGGTTTAGGTGTTAGGGGTACGGTTAGGGTTAGGATGTCGGGTTAGGGTTAGGGTGTCGGGTTAGGGTGTCGTGTTAAGGTTAGGGTGTCGGGTGAGGGTTAGAGTGTCAGGTTCGGGTTACGGTGTCAGGTGAGGGTGTCGGGTTAGCGTGTCATTTTAGGGTGTAGGTTTAGGGTTAGAGTGTCGGGTTAGGGTTAGGGTTACGGTGTTGTGTTAGGGTTAGGGTGTCGGGTTTGGGCTTCGGGTTAGGGTGTCGTGTTAGGGATAGGGAGTCACGTTAGGTTGTCGTTTTAGGGTTACGGTGTCAGGATAGGGTGTCGGGTTAGGGTGTCTGTTAGGGATTACGGTTTAGGGTGTCGGGTTAGGGTTAGTGTAGGGTTAGAATTAGGGTTAGAGTGTTGTGTTAGGGTTAGCGTTAGAGTTAGGTTGTCTGGTTAGTTTTAGGGTTAGGGTGTCGAGTTAGAGTTAGGGTGTCGGGTTATGGTTAGGTTTTGGGTGTCGGGTTAGGTTTAGGGTTAATGTTAGTGTTAGGGGTTAGTGATTAGGGTTAGGGTTAGGGTTAGCGTTATGGTTTGGTTTAGGTTTAGGGTTATGGTTATGGATAGGGTTAGGGTTTGGGTTAGGTGAAGGGTAGGTTTAGGAGTAGGGTAAGTGTTAGGGTTTGGGTTAGGTTTAGGGTACGGTTAGGGTGTCGGGGTAGAGTTTGGGTGTAGGATTAGGGTGTTGCGTTAGGGTTAAGTTAACGTGTCTTGTTAGGGTTAGTGTTAGGGTTAGGGTGTCGGGTAAGATTTAGCGTTAGGGGTAGGGGTAGGGCTTGGGTGTTGGGTTAGTGTTAGGGTTAGGGTGTCTGGTGTCCGGTTACGGTTAGGGTTAGGATTAGGGTTAGGATTAGGGTTTAGGATTATGGTTAGGGTTAGGGTTAGGGTTAGGGTTAGGGTTAGGGTGTCATAATAGGGTTAGCGTTAGTGTTAGGTTGTCTGGTTAGTGTTAGGGTTAGGGTGTCGGGATAGGGTTAGGTTTAGGGTGTTGGGTTAGGGTGTTGTGTTAGGGTTAGGGTTAGGGTTAAGGTTTCGGGTTATGATGTCGGGTTAGGGTTAGGTCTAGGTCTAGGGTTTGGGTTAGGGTTAGCGTTAGGGTTAGGGTTACCTTTAGGGTTACGGTTAGGGTTAGGATTAGGGTTAGAGTTAGGGTGTCAGATTAGGGTTAGACTTGGGTTAGGATTCGGGTTAGTGGTTAGGGGTAGGTTTAGGTTTAGGGTTAGGGTGTTGGTTTAGGGTTAGGGTGTCGTATTACAGTTAGGGTTAGGGTTAGGGTGTCGGTTTAGGGTTAGGGTGTCGGGTTAGGGTGTTGGGTTAAGTTGTCGTGTTAGTGTGTCGGGTTAGGGTTAGAGTTAGGTTTGAGGCATTGGGTTAGGTTGTTGGGTTAGGAATAGGGTTAGGGTTAGGTTTAGTGTTATGATGTTGGGTTAGTTTGTCGTGTTAGGGTGCTGGGTTTGGGTTAGGGTTAGGGTTAGGGTAGGTTTAGGGTGTTGGGTTAGCTTTAGGGTGTCGGGTTAGGGTTAGGGTTATGTGTTGGCTTAGGGTGTCGTTTAGGGTGTCAGGTTTGGGTGTCGGGTTAAGATTAGGGTTAGGGTGTTGGGTTACGGTGTCAGATTAGGGTTAGTGTGTCTGGTTATGATGTCAGGTTCGGGTGTCGGGTAAGGGGTAGTGTGTCTGGTTAGGGTGTCGGGTTATTGTGTCAGGTTAGGTTTAGGTTTAGGCTTATGGATAGGGCTAGGGTTATGGTGTCATGTTAGGGATAGGGTTCGAGTGTCAGTTTAGGGTTAGAGTTAGGGTTGGGTTAGGGTTAGGGTAGGGTTAGGGGTTAGGGGTAGGGTTAGGGTTAGGTTTAAGTTTAGGGTGTCAGGTTAAGTTTAGGGTTCGTGTTAGTGTTATGGTTAGGGTTAGGGTTAGGCTTAGGATGTGGGGATAGGGTTAGGGTTAGTTTTATGGTAAGGTTGTCTGGTTAGGGTTCTGGGTAGGGTGTCTGTTTAGGGTTTCGGGTTAGGGTGTCGGGTCAGGGTTAGTGTTAGGGTTAGGTTGTTGGGTTAGATTGTCGTGTTAGGGTGCCAGGATAGGGTTAGATTTACGGTTAGGCTTAGGGTTAGTGTGTCGGGTTAGGGTGTCCGTTTAGGGTTAGGGTGTCAGGTTAGCATGTCGGGTTAGGGTGTTGGGTTAGGGTCTCGAGTTAGGGTTTAGGGTTAGGTTTAGGGTAAGTTTAGGGTTAGGCTTACGGTTGGGTTAGGGTTAGTGTTAATGTTAGGGTTAGGGTTTAGATGTAGGGTTAGCTTTAGGGCTAGTGTTAGGGTTAGGGTGTAGGGTGTTGGGTTTGGGTGTCGGGTTAGGGTTAGGTTTTGGGTTAGCTTTAGGGTTGGGGTTAGGATTAGGGTGTCGGGTTAGGGTTAGCGTGTCAGGTTCGGGTGTCGGGTTAGGCTGTCGGGCTAGGGTGTCGGGCTAGGGTGTCGGGCTAGGGTGTCGGGTTAGGGTTTACAGTTAGTGTTAGAGTGGCTGGTTAGGGTGTCGGTTAGGGTGTGGGATTAGGGTGTACGGGATAGGGTGTCGCGTTAGGGTTGAGTTATGGTGTCGGGTTATGGTTACGGTAAGGTTAGGGTTAGGGTTAGGGTTAGGTTTTCAGGCTAGGGTTAGTGTTAGGGGTTGGGGTTAGGGTTTAGAGTTACGATTAGGGTTAGGGTGTTGGGTTAGGGTGTCGGGTAGGGTGTCAGGTTAGGCTGTCGGGTTAGGGTGTCGGGTCAGGGTTAGAGTTAGGGTTAGGTTTAGGGTTAAGTTTAGAGTTAGGTTGTTTTGTTAGGGTTAGGGTTTCGGGTTAGGCTTAGAGTTTCGGGTTAGGGTGTCGGGTTAGAGTTTGGGTGTAGGGTTAGTGTGTCGCATTAGGGTTAAGGTTAGGGTGTCGTGTTAGTGTTAGCGCTAGGGTTAGGGTGTCGTGTTAGGGTTAGGTTTAGGGTTAGGTTGTCGGGTTAGGGTTAGGGTTAGGGTGTCTGGTGTTCGGTTACCGTTAGGGTTAGGGTTAGGGTTACGTTTTACGGGTTAGGGTTAGGGATAGGGTTAGCATTAGGGTTATGGTTACGGTTACGTTTAGGGTTACTGTTCGGGTTAGGGTTAGGGTTAGGATTAGGGTGTCAGATTAGGGTTAGGTTTGTGTTAGGATTCGGGTTAGTGGGTAGGGGTAGGTTTAAGGTTAGGGTTAGGGTGTCGTGTTAGGGTTAGGATTAGGGTGTCGGTTTAGGGTTAGGGTGTCGGGTTAGGGTGTTGGCTTAAGTTGTCGTGTTAGTGTGTTGGGTTAGGGTTAGGGTGAGATTTATGGCATTGTGTTAGTGTGTTGGTTTAGGAATAGGGTTAGGGTAAGGGGTAGGGCTAGGTTTAAGGTTAGGTTTAGTGTTATGATGTCGGGTTAGAGTTAGGGTTAGGGTTAAGGTTTCGGGTTATGATGTCGGGTTAGGGTTAGGTCTAGGTCTAGGGTTAGGGTTAGGGTGTCGGGTAAGTTTTAGTGTTAGGGTTAGGGTGTCGTTTTAGGGTTAGAGTTAGGGTTAGGATTAGGGTTAGGGTTAAGGTTTACGGTTTAGGGTTAGGGTTATGGTTAGAGTTAGGGTTAGGGTTACGTTTAGGGTTACGGTTAGGGTTAGGATTAGGGTTAGAGTTAGGGTGTCAGATTAGGGTTAGGGTTGGGTTAGGATTCAGGTTAGTGGTTAGGGGTAAGTTTAGGTTTAGGGTTAGGGTGTTGGTTTAGGGTTAGGGTGTCGGGTTAGGGTGTTGGGTTAAGTTGTCGTGTTAGTGTGTCGGGTAAGGGTTAGGGTTAGGTTTATGGCATTGGGTTAGGTTGTTGGGTTAGGAATAGGGTTAGGGCTAGGGTTAAGGTTAGGTTTAGTGTTATGATGTTGGGTTAGTTTGTTGTGTTAGGGTGCTGGGTTTGGGTTAGGGTTAGGGTTTGGGTAGGTTTAGGGTGTTGGGTTAGGGTTAGGGTGTCGGGTTATGGTTAGGGTTAGGGTGTTGAGTTACGGTGTAGGGTTAGGTTTAGTGTGTCAGGTTATGATGTGAGGTTCGGGTGTCGGATAAGGGTTAGGGTGTCTTGTTATGGTGTCGGGTAAGTGTGTCAGGTTAGGTTTAGGTTTAGGCTTATGGTTAGGGTTAGGGTTAGGGTGTCGTGTTAGGGATAGCGTTCGGGTGTCGATTTAGGGTTAGAGTTAGGGTTAGGGTTAGGGTCGGGTTAGGGGTTAGGGGTAGGTTTAGGGTTAGGTTTAGGGTGTTATGGTTAGGGTTAGGGTTAGGGTTGGATTAGAGGTAGGGTTAGTGGTTAAGGGTAGGGTTAGGGGTAGGTTTAGGGTTAGGGTTAGGGTTGGGGTTTAGTTGTCGGGTTTGAGTTAGGGTTAGGGTGTCTGGTGTCGGGTTAGTGTTAAGGTTAGGGTTAGGTTATCGGGTTAGGTTTAGGCTTGGGTTGTAGTCTTAGGGTTAGGGTTAGTGTTGGTTTACGGGTTAGGCTTAGGCTTAGTGTTAGGGTTAGGTTTAGGGTTAGGTTTACGGCTAGGTTGTTGGTTTAGGGTTACGGTGTCGGGTTAAGGTAAGCGTGTCGGTTTAGGTTTAGGGTGTCGGGTTAGGGTGATGGGTTATGGTGTCAGGTTCGGGTTAGTGTTCGGTTGAGGGTGTCAGGTTAAGGTTAGGGAAGATTTAGGGTTACGGTGTCATGTTAGGGTTACCATAATGGTTAGGGTGTCGGGTTTGGGTGTTGGGTTATGGTTAGTGTATCATGTTAGGGTTAGTGTGTCGGGATAGGTTCAGGGTGTCGGGTTAGGTTGTCGGGTTACGTTTAGGCTCAGGGTTAGGGTTAAGGTTAGGGTTAGGTTTAGGTGTTAGGGGTACGGTTAGGGTTAGGCTGTCGGGTTAGGGTTAGGGTGTCGGTTTAGGGTGTCGTGTTAAGGTTAGGGTGTCGGGTGAGTGTTAGGGTGTCAGGTTCGGGTTACGGTGTCAGGTGACGGTGTCGGGTTAGCGTGTCATTTTAGGGTGTAGGTTTAGGGTTAGACTGTCGGGTTAGGGTTAGGGTTACGGTGTTGTGTTAGGGTTAGGGTGTCGGGTTTGGGCTACGGGTTAGGGTGTCGTGCTAGGGATAGGGTGTCACGTTAGGTTGTCGTTTTAGGGTTACGGTGTCAGGATAGGGTGTCGGGTTAGGGTGTCGGTTAGGGATTACGGTTTAGGGTGTCAGGTTAGGGTTAGTGTAGGGTTAGAATTAGGGTTAGAGTGTTGTGTTAGGGTTAGCGTTAGGGTTAGGTTGTCTGGTTAGTTTTAGGGTTAGGGTGTCGAGTTAGAGTTAGGGTGTCGGGTTATGGTTAGGTTTTGGGTGTCAGGTTAGGTTTAGGGTTAATGTTAGTGTTAGGGTTTAGTGATTAGGGTTAGGGTTAGGGTTAACTTTATGGTTTGGTTTAGGTTTAGGGTTAGGGTTATGGATAGGGTTAGGGTTTGGGTTAGGTGAAGGGTAGGCTTAGGAGTAGGGTAAGTGTTAGGGTTTGGGTTAGGTTTAGGGTACGGTTAGGGTGTCGGGGTAGAGTTTGGGTGTAGGATTAGGGTGTTGCGTTAGGGTTAAGTTAACGTGTCTTCTTAGGGTTAGCGTTAGGGTTAGGGTGTCGGGTAAGATTTAGTGTTAGGGGTCGGGGTAGGGCTTGGGTGTTGGGTTAGTGTTAGGGTTAGGGTGTCTGGTGTCCGGTTACGGTTAGGGTTAGGATTAGGGTTCGGATTAGGGTATAGGGTTTAGGGTTAGGGTTAGGGTGTTGGTTTAGGGTTAGGGTGTCGGGTTAGGGTGTTGGGTTAAGTTGTCGTGTTAGTGTGTCGGGTAAGGGTTAGGGTTAGGTTTATGTCATTGGGTTAGGTTGTTGGGTTAGGAATAGGGTTAGGGCTAGGGTTAAGGTTAGGTTTAGTGTTATGATGTTGGGTTAGTTTGTCGTGTTAGGGTGCTGGGTTTGGGTTAGGGTTAGGGTTTGGGTAGGTTTAGGGTGTTGGGTTAGGGTTAGGGTGTCGGGTTATGGTTAGGGTTAGGGTGTTGGGTTACGGTGTCGGGTTAGGGTTAGTGTGTCAGGTTATGATGTCAGGTTCGGGTGTCGGGTAAGGGTTACGGTGTCTGGTTATGGTGTCGGGTAAGTGTGTCTGGTTAGGTTTAGGTTTAGGCTTATGGTTAGGGTTAGGGTTAGGGTGTCGTGTTAGGGATAGCGTTCGGGTGTCGGTTTAGGGTTAGAGTTAGGGTTAGGGTTAGGGTCGGGTTAGGGGTTAGGGGTAGGTTTAGGGTGTTAGGGTTAGGGTTTGGGTTAGGGTTGGGTTAGGGGTAGGGTTAGTGGTTAAGGGTAGGGTTAGGGTTAGGTTTAGGGTTAGGGTTAGGGTTGGGGTTTAGTTGTCGGGTTTGAGTTAGGGTTAGGGTGTCTGGTGTCGGGTTGGTGTTAAGGTTAGGGTTAGGTTATCGGGTTAGGTTTAGGCTTGGATTGTAGTCTTAGGGTTAGGGTTAGTGTTGGTTTACGGGTTAGGCTTAGGCTTAGTGTTAGGGTTAGGTTTAGGGTTAGGTTTACGGCTAGGTTGTTGGTTTAGGGTTACGGTGTCGGGTTAAGGGAAGCGTGTCGGTTTAGGTTTAGGGTGTCGGGTTAGGGTGATGGGTTATGGTGTCAGGTTCGGGTTAGTGTTCGGTTGAGGGTGTCAGGTTAAGGTTAGGGAAGATTTAGGGTTACGGTGTCATGTTAGGGTTACCATAATGGTTAGGGTGTCGGGTTTGGGTGTTGGGTGATGGTTAGTGTATCATGTTAGGGTTAGTGTGTCGGGATAGGTTGAGGGTGTCGGGTTAGGTTGTCGGGTTACGTTTAGGCTCAGGGTTAGGGTTAAGGTTAGGGTTAGGTTTAGGTGTTAGGGGTACGGTTAGGGTTAGGATGTCGGGTTAGGGTTAGGGTGTCGGGTTAGGGTGTCGGTTTAGGGTGTCGTGTTAAGGTTAGTGTGTCGGGTGAGGGTTAGGGTGTCTGGTTCGGGTTACGGTGTCAGGTGACCGTGTCGAGTTAGCGTGTCATTTTAGGGTGTAGGTTTAGGGTTAGAGTGTCGGGTTAGGGTTAGGGTTACGGTGTTGTGTTAGGTTTAGGGTGTCGGGTTTTGGCTTCGGGTTAGGGTGTCGTGTTAGGGTTAGGGTGTCGCGTTAGGTTGTCGTTTTAGGGTTACGGTGTCAGGATAGGGTGTCGGGTTAGGGTGTCGGTTAGGGATTACGGTTTAGTGTGTCGGGTTAGGGTTAGTGTAGGGTTAGAATTAGGGTTAGATTGTTGTGTTAGGGTTAGGTTGTCTGGTTAGTTTTAGGGTAGGGTGTCGAGTTAGAGTTAGGGTGTCGGGTTATGGTTAGGTTTTGGGTGTCGGGTTAGGGTTAGGGTTAATGTTAGTGTTAGGGGTTAGTGATTAGGGTTAGGGTTAGGTTTAGTGTTATGGTTTGGGTTAGGTTTAGGGTTAGGGCTATGAATAGGGTTAGGGTTTGGGTTAGGTGAAGGGTGGGTTTAGGGGTAGCGTAAGTGTTAGCGTTTGGGTTAGGTTTAGGTTACGGTTAGGGTGTCGGGGTAGCGTTTGGGTGTAGGATTAGGGTGTTGCGTTAGGGTTAAGTTTAGTGTGTCTTGTTAGGGTTAGCGTTAGGGTTAGTGTTAGGTTTAGGGTTAGGGTGTCTGGTAAGATTTAGGGTTAAGGTTAGGGGTAGGGTTTCGATGTTGGGTTAGTGTTAGGGTTAGGTTGTCTGGTGTCCGGTTATGGTTAGGGTTAGGATTATGTTTAGGGTTAGGGTTTAGGGTTTAGGGTTAGGGTTACGTTTAGGGTTAGGGTTAGGGTGTCTTGTGTCCGGTTACGGTTAGGGTTAGGATTATGGTTAGGGTTAGGGTTAGGGTTTGGGTTAGCGTTAGGGTTAGGGTTAAGGTTACGTTTAGGTTTTGGGTTAGGGTTAGGGTTAGGTTTAGGGTTAGGGTGTCGTGTTAGGGTTAGCGTTAGTGTTAGGTTGTCTGGTTAGTGTTAGGGTTAGGGTGTTGGGATAGGGTTAGGGTTAGGGTAAGGTTCGGGTTATGATGTCGTGTTAGGGTTAGGTCTAGGTCTAGGGTTAGGGTTAGGGTGTCGGGTTAGGGTGTTGGGTTAAGTTGTCGTGTTAGCGTGTTGGGTTAGGGTTAGGGTTAGGTTTATGGCATTGGGTTAGGTTGTTGGGTTAGGAATAGGGTTAGGGCTAGGGTTAAGGTTAGGTTTAGTGTTATGATGTTGGGTTAGTTTGTCATGTTAGGGTGCTGGGTTTGGGTTAGGGTTAGGGTTTGGGTAGGTTTAGGGTGTTGGGTTAGGGTTAGGGTGTCGGGTTAGGGTTAGGGTTATGTGTTGGCTTAGGGTCTCATTTAGGGTGTCGGGTTTGGGTGTCGGGTTAGGATTAGGGTTAGGGTGTTGGGTTACGGTGTCGGGTTCGGGTTAGTGTGTCTGGTTATGACGTCAGGTTCGGGTGTCGGGTAAGGGTTAGGGTGTCTGGTTAGGGTGTCGGGGGAGTGTGTCAGGTTAGATTTAGGTTTAGGCTTATGGTTAGGGTTTGGGTTAGGGTGTCGTGTTAGGGATAGGGTTCGGGTGTCGGTTTAGGGTTAGAGTTAGGGTTAGGGTTAGGGTTAGGGTTGGTTTAGGGTTAGGGTAGGGTTAGGGGTTAGAGGTAGGGTTAGGGTTAGGTTTAGGGTGTCGGGATAAGTTTAGGGTTCGTGTTAGTGTTAGGGTTAGCGTTAGGGTTAGGGTTAGGATGTGGGGATAGGGTTAGGGTTAGGTTTATGGTAAGGTTGTCTGGTTAGGGTTCTGGGTAGGGTGTCTGTTTAGGGTTTCGGGTTAGGGTGTCGGGTCAGGGTTAGTGTTAGTGTTAGGTTGTTGGGTTAGATTGTCATGTTAGGGTGCCAGGTTAGGGTTAGATGTACGGTTAGGCTTAGGGTTAGGGTGTTGGGTTAGGCTGACCGTTTAGGGTTAGGGTGTGTCAGGTTAGCATGTCAGGTTAGGGTGTTGGGTTAGGGTCTCGAGTTAGGGTTTAGGGTTAGGGTTAGGGTAAGGTTAGGGTTAGGGTTACTGTTGGGTTAGGGTTAGGGTTAATGTTAGGGTTAGGGGTTAGGGGTAGGGTTAGCTTTAGGGTTAGTGTTAGGGTTAGGGTGTCGGGTTATGGTGTCGGGATAGGGTTAGGGTGTATGCTTAGGTTTAGGGTGTCGGGTTAGGTTGTCGGTTTAGGGTGTCGGGTTAGTGCCTCAGGTTAGGGTTAGGGTTAGGGTTAGCTTAGGTTTAGGGTGTCAGATTAGGGTTAGGTTGTCAGGTTACAGTTAGTGTTAGGGTGTCGGTTTACGGTTAGGGTTAGGGTGTTGGGTTAGGGTGTCGGGTTGGGGTTAGGGTTAGGGTTAGGGTTAGGGTTAGGTTTAGGCTTGGTTTAGTGTAGGGTTAGGGGTTAGTGGTAGGGTTAGGGGTAGGGTTAGGGTAGGGTTGCGGTGTCGGGTAAGGGTTAGTGTTAGGTTGTCATGCTAGGGTTAGTGTTAGGGTGTCGTTTTAGGGTTAGGGTTTTGGTGTCTGATGTCCGGTTAGGCTTGGAGTTAGGATTAGGGGTATGGTTAGGGTTAGTGTTAGGGGTTAGGGTTATTGTTAGGCTTAGGGTTAGGATTTAGGGTTAGAGTTAGTGGTTAGGTGTTAGGGTTAGATTTAGGGTAAGGGTTAGGGTTTTGGTTTAGGGTTAGGGTTAGGTTTAGGGTTAGGGTTAAGGTTAGGGTTAGTGTTAGGGGTTAGGGTTAGGGTTTCGAGTTACGATTAGGGTTAGGGTGTCGGGTTAGGGTGTCAGGTTAGGCTGTTGGTTAAGGGTGTCAGGTCAGGGTTAGAGTTTGGGTTAGGTTTAGGGTTAAGTTTAGAGTTAGGTTGTTTTGTTAGGGTTAGGGTTTCGGGTTAGGCTTAGAGTTTCGGGTTAGGGTGTCGGGTTAGAGTTTGGGTGTAGGGTTAGCGTGTCGCATTAGGGTTGATGTTAGGGTGTCGTGTTAGTGTTAGCGCTAGGGTTAGGGATAGGTTGTCGGGTTAGGTTGTCGGGTTAGGGTTAGGGTTAGGGTGTCTGGTGTTCGGTTACCGTTAGGGTTAGGGTTAGGTTTAGGATTAGGGTTAGGGTTAGGGTTTACGGTTTAGGTTTAGGGTTAGGGTTAGCATTAGGGTTATGGTTACGGTTACGTTTAGGGTTAATGTTAGGGTAAGGTTAGGGTTAGGGTTACTGTTGGGTTAGGGTTAGGGTTAATGTTAGGGTTAGGTGTTAGAGGTAGGGTTAGGGTTAGGGTTAGGGTTATGGTTTGGGTTAGAGTTGGGGTTAGGGTGAGGGTTGGTTTAGTGTAGGGTTAGGGGTTAGTGGTAGGGTTAGTGGTAGGGTTAGGTTAGGGTTGCGGTGTCGGGTTAGGGTTAGGGTTAGGTTGTCAGGCTAGGGTTAGTGTTAGGGAGTCGTGTTAGGGTTAGGGTTAGGGTGTCTGGTGTCCGGTTAGGCTTGGAGTTAGGGTTAGGGTTAGGGTTAGGGTTTACGGTTTAGTTTTAGGGTTAGGGTTAGCATTAGGGTTAAGGTTACGGTTACGTTTAGGGTTACTGTTAGGTTAGGGTTAGGGTTAGGGTTAGGATTAGGGTGTCAGATTAGGGTTAGGGTTGTGTTAGGATTCGGGTTAGTGGTTAGGGGTAGGTTTAGGGTTAGGGTTAGGTTGTCATGTTAGGGTTAGTGTTAGGGTGTCGGTTTAGGGTTAGGGTGTCAGGTTAGGGTGTTGGCTTAAGTTGTCGTGTTAGTGTGTTGGGTTAGGGTTAGGGTTAGGTTTATGGCGTTGTGTTAGTGTGTTGGGTTAGGAATAGGGTTAGGGTAAGGGTTAGGGCTAGGTTTAAGGTTAGGTTTAGTGTTATGATGTCGGGTTTGTTTGCCGTGTTAGGGTGCTGGGTTAGGGTAATTCTTAGGGTTAGGGTTTGGGTAGGTTTAGGGTGTCCGATTAGGGTTAGGGTGTCGGGTTAGGGTTAGGGTTAGGGTTGGGTTAGGGGTAGGGTAAGCGGTTAAGGGTAGGGGTAGGGGAAGGTTTAGGGTTAGGGTTAGGGTTGGGGTTGAGTTGTCGGGTTTGAGTGTTGGGTTTGAGTTAGGGTTAGGGTGTCTGGTGTCGGGTTAGTGTTAAGGTTAGGGTTATGTTATCGGGTTAGGTTTAAGCTTGGGGTGTAGTCTTAGGGTTTGGGTTAGGGTTAGGGTTAGGGTTGGGGTTAGTGTTGGGTTACGGGTTAGGCTTAGGCTTAGTGTTAGGGTTAGGTTTAGGGTTAGATTTACGGTTAGGTTGTTGGTTTAGGGTTACGGTGTCGGGTTAGGGTAAGGGTGTCGGTTTAGGTTTAGGGTGTTGGGTTAGGGTGATGGGTTAGGGTGTCAGGTTCGGGTTAGTGTTCGGGTTAGAGTGTCAGGTTCGGGTTAGGGAAGATTTAGGGTTACGGTGTCATGTTAGGGTTAGCATAATGGTTAGGGTGTCGGGTTTGGTTGTTGGGTTGTGGTTAGTGTATCATGTTAGGGTTAGTGTGTCGGGATAGGTTTAGGGTGTCGGGTTAGGTTGTCGGGTTACGTTTAGGCTCAGGGTTAGGGTTAAGGTTAGGGTTAGGTTTAGGTGTTAGGGGTACGGTTAGGGTTAGGCTGTCGGGTTAGGGTTAGGGTGTTGGGTTAGGGTGCCGGGTTAGGGTGTCGTGTTAACGTTAGGGTGTCTGGTGAGGGTTAGGGTGTCAGGTGACGGTGTCGGGTTAGCGTGTCAGTTTAGGGTGTAGGTTTAGGGTTAGAGTGTCGGGTTAGGGTTAGGGTTACGGTGTTGTGTTAGGGTTAGGGTGTCCGTTTTGGGCTTCGGATTAGGGTTTCGCGTTAGGGGTAGGGTGTCACGTTAGGTTGTCTTTTTAGGGTTACGGTGTCAGGATAGGGTGTCGGGTTATGGTGTCATGTTAAGGTTAGGGTGTCAGGTGAGGGTTAGGGTTACGGTGTCAGGTGATGGTGTCGGGTTAACGTGTCATTTTAGGGTCTAGGTTTAGGGTTAGGTTGTCGGGTTAGGGTTAGGGTGTCTGGTGTTCGGTTACCGTTAGAGTTAGGGTTAGGGTTACGTTTTACAGGTTAGGGTTAGGGTTAGCATTAGGGTTATGGTTACGGTTACGTTTAGGGTTACTGTTCGGGTTAGGGTTAGGGTTAGGATTAGGGTGTCAGATTAGGGTTAGGTTTGTGTTAGGATTCGGGTTAGTGGTTAGGGGTAGGGTTAGGGTTAGGGTGTCGTGTTAGGGTTAGGGTAGGGTGTCGGTTTAGGGTTAGGGTGTCGCGTTAGGGTGTTGGCTTAAGTTGTCGTGTTAGTGTGTTGGGTTAGGGTTAGGGTGAGATTTATGGCATTGTGTTAGTGTGTTGGTTTAGGAATAGGGTTAGGGTAAGTGTTAGGGCTAGGTTTAAGGTTAGGTTTAGTGTTATGATGTCGGGTTAGGGTTAGGGTTAGGGTTAAGGTTTCGGGTTATGATGTCGGGTTAGGGTTAGGTCTAGGTCTAGGGTTAGGGTTAGGGTGTCGGGTAAGTTTTAGGGTTAGGGTTAGGGTGTCGTTTTAGGGTTAGAGTTAGGGTTAGGATTAGGGTTAGGGTTAAGGTTTATGGTTTAGGGTTAGGGTTAGGGTTAGAGGTAGGGTTAGGGTTACGTTTAGGGTTACGGTTAGGGTTAGGCTTAGGGTTAGAGTTAGGGTGTCAGATTAGGGTTAGGGTTGGGTTAGGATTCGGGTTAGTGGTTAGGGGTAGGTTTAGGTTTAGGGTTAGGGTGTTGGTTTAGGGTTAGGGTGTCGGGTTAGGGTGTTGGGATAAGTTGTCGTGTTAGTGTGTCGGGTAAGGGTTAGGGTTAGGTTTATGGCATTGGGTTAGGTTGTTGGGTTAGGAATAGGGTTAGGGCTAGGGTTAAGGTTAGGTTTAGTGTTATGATGTTGGGTTAGTTTGTCGTGTTAGGGTGCTGGGTTTGGGTTAGGGTTAGGGTTTGGGTAGGTTTAGGGTGTTGGGTTAGGGTTAGGGTGTCGGGTTATGGTTAGGGTTAGGGTGTTGGGTTACGGTGTCGGGTTAGGGTTAGTGTGTCAGGTTATGATGTCAGGTTCGGGTGTCGGGTAAGTGTTAGGGTGTGTGGTTATGGTGTCGGGTAAGTGTGTCAGGTTAGGTTTAGGTTTAGGCTTATGGTTAGGGTTAGGGTTAGGGTGTCGTGTTAGGGATAGCGTTCGGGTGTCGGTTTAGGGTTAGAGTTAGGGTTAGGGTTAGGGTCGGGTTAGGGGTTAGGGGTAGGTTTAGGGTTAGGTTTAGGGTGTTGGGTTAGGGTTAGGGTTAGGGTTGGGTTAGGGGTAGGGTTAGTGGTTAAGGGTAGGGTTAGGGGTAGGTTTAGGCTTAGGGTTAGGGTTGGGGTTTAGTTGTCGGGTTTGAGTTAGGGTTAGGGTGTCTGGTGTCGGGTTAGTGTTAAGGTTAGGGTTAGTTTATCGGGTTAGGTTTAGGCTTGGGTTGTAGTCTTAGGGTTAGGGTTAGTGTTGGTTTACGGGTTAGGCTTAGGCTTAGTGTTAGGGTTAGGTTTAGGGTTAGGTTTACGGCTAGGTTGTTGGTTTAGGGTTACGGTGTCGGGTTAAGGTAAGCGTGTCGGTTTAGGTTTAGGGTGTCGGGTTAGGGTGATGGGTTATGGTGTCAGGTTCGGGTTAGTGTTCGGTTGAGGGTGTCAGGTTAAG
Organism: Giraffa tippelskirchi; assembly: GCF_054371585.1. NCBI lineage: Eukaryota > Metazoa > Chordata > Mammalia > Artiodactyla > Giraffidae > Giraffa > Giraffa tippelskirchi. Next base: position 71,324,462 of record NC_137289.1, read on the forward strand.
GTTAGGGAAGATTTAGGGTTATGGTGTCATGTTAGGGTTACCATAATGGTTAGGGTGTCGGGTTTGGGTGTTGGGTTATGGTTAGTGTATCATGTTAGGGTTAGTGTGTCGGGATAGGTTCAGGGTGTCGGGTTAGGTTGTTGGGTTACGTCTAGGCTCAGGGTTAGGGTTAAGTTTAGGGTTAGGTTTAGGTGTTAGGGATACGGTTAGGGTTAGGGTTAGGGTTAGGGTTAGGGTGTCTGGTGTCCGGTTACGGTTAGGGTTAGGATTAGGGTTAGGATTAGGGTTTAGGGTTTAGGGTTTGGGTTAGGGTGTCTTGTGTCCGGTTACGGTTAGGGTTAGGATTATGGTTAGGGTTAGGGTTAGCGTTAGGGTTATGGTTAAGGTTACGTTTAGGTTTCGGGTTAGGGTTAGGGTTAGGTTTAGGGTTAGGGTGTCATAATAGGGTTAGCGTTAGTGTTAGGTTGTCTGGTTAGTGTTAGGGTTAGGGTGTCGGGATAGGGTTAGGTTTAGGGTGTTGGGTTAGGGTTAGGGTTAGGGTTAGCATTAGGGTTATGGTTACGGTTACATTTAGGGTTACTGTTCGGGTTAGGGTTAGGGTTAGGATTAGGGTTAGTGGTTATGGGTAGGTTTAGGGTTAGTGTTAGGGTGTCGTGTTAGGGTTAGGGTTAGGGTATCGGTTTAGGGTTAGGGTGTCGGGTTAGGGTGTTGGCTTAAGTTGTCGTGTTAGTGTGTTGGGTTAGGGTTAGGGTTAGGGTTAGGGTTAGGGTAGGGTTAGGGGTTAGGGGTTAGGGTTAGGGTTAGGGTTAGGGTTAGGGTTAGGGTTAGGGTTAGGGTTACGTTTAGGGTTACGGTTAGGGTTAGGGTTAGGGTTAGAGTTAGGGTGTCAGATTAGGGTTAGGGTTGGGTTAGGATTCGGGTTAGTGGTTAGGGGTAGGTTTAGGTTTATGGTTAGGGTGTTGGTTTAGGGTTAGGGTGTCGGGTTAGGGTGTTGGGTTAAGTTGTCGTGTTAGTGTGTCGGGTAAGGTTTAGGGTTAGGTTTATGGCATTGGGTTAGGTTGTTGGGTTAGGAATAGGGTTAGGGCTAGGGTTAAGGTTAGGTTTAGTGTTATGATGTTGGGTTAGTTTGTCGTGTTAGGGTGCTGGGTTTGGGTTAGGGTTAGGGTTTGGGTAGGTTTAGGGTGTTGGGTTAGGGTTAGGGTGTCGGGTTATGGTTAGGGTTAGGGTGTTGGGTTACGGTGTTGGGTTAGGGTTAGTGTGTCAGGTTATGATGTCAGGTTCGGGTGTCTGGTATGGGTTAGGGTGTCTGGTTATGGTGTCGGGTAAGTGTGTCAGGTTAGGTTTAGGTTTAGGCTTATGGTTAGGGTTAGGGTTAGGGTGTCGTGTTAGGGATAGCGTTCGGGTGTCGGTTTAGGGTTAGAGTTAGGGTTAGGGTTAGGGTCGGGTTAGGGGTTAGGGGTAGGTTTAGGGTTAGGTTTAGGGTGTTGGGTTAGGGTTAGGGTTAGGGTTGGGTTAGGGGTAGGGTTAGTGGTTAAGGGTAGGGTTAGGGGTAGGTTTAGGGATAGGGTTAGGGTTGGGGTTTAGTTGTTGGGTTTGAGTTAGGGTTAGGGTGTCTGGTGTCGGGTTAGTGTTAAGGTTAGGGTTAGGTTATCGGGTTAGGTTTAGGCTTGGGTTGTAGTCTTAGGGTTAGGGTTAGTGTTGGTTTACGGGTTAGGCTTAGGCTTAGTGTTAGGGTTAGGTTTAGGGTTAGGTTTACGGCTAGGTTGTTGGTTTAGGGTTACGGTGTCGGGTTAAGGTAAGCGTGTCGGTTTAGATTTAGGGTGTCGGGTTAGGGTGATGGGTTATGGTGTCAGGTTCGGGTTAGTGTTCGGTTGAGAGTGTCAGGTTAAGGTTAGGGAAGATTTAGGGTTACGGTGTCATGTTAGGGTTACCATAATGGTTAGGGTGTCAGGTTTGGGTGTTGGGTTATGGTTAGTGTATCATGTTAGGGTTAGTGTGTCTGGATAGGTTCAGGGTGTCGGGTTAGGTTGTCGGGTTACGTTTAGGCTCAGGGTTAGGGTTAAGGTTAGGGTTAGGTTTAGGTGTTAGGGGTACGGTTAGGGTTAGGCTGTCGGGTTAGGGTTAGGGTGTCGGGTTAGGGTGTCGTGTTAAGGTTAGGGTGTTGGGTGAGGGTTAGGGTGTCAGGTTCGGGTTACGGTGTCAGGTGATGGTGTCGGGTTAGCGTGTCATTTTAGGGTGTAGGTTTAGGGTTAGAGTGTCGGGTTAGGGTTAGGGTTACGGTGTTGTGTTAGGGTTAGGGTGTCGGGTTTGGGCTTCGGGTTAGGGTGTCGTGTTAGGGATAGGGTGTCACGTTAGGTTGTCGTTTTAGGGTTACGGTGTCAGGATAGGGTGTCGGGTTAGGGTGTCGGTTAGGGATTACGGTTTAGGGTGTCGGGTTAGGGTTAGTGTAGGGTTAGAATTAGGGTTAGAGTGTGGTGTTAGGGTTAGCGTTAGGGTTAGGTTGTCTGGTTAGTTTTAGGGTTAGGGTGTCGAGTTAGAGTTAGGGTGTCGGGTTATGGTTAGGTTTTGGGTGTCGGGTTAGGTTTAGGGTTAATGTTAGTGTTAGGGGTTAGTGATTAGGGTTAGGGTTAGGGTTAGCGTTATGCTTTGGTTTAGGTTTAGGGTTAGGGTTATGGATAGGGTTAGGGTTTGGGTTAGGTGAAGGGTAGGCTTAGGAGTAGGGTAAGTGTTAGGGTTTGGGTTAGGTTTAGGGTACGGTTAGGGTGTCGGGGTAGAGTTTGGGTGTAGGATTAGGGTGTTGCGTTAGGGTTAAGTTAACGTGTCTTGTTAGGGTTAACGTTAGGGTTAGGGTGTCGGGTAAGATTTATTGTTAGGGGTAGGGGTAGGGCTTGGGTGTTGGGTTAGTGTTAGGGTTAGGGTGTCTGGTGTCCGGTTACGGTTAGGGTTAGGATTAGGGTTTAGGGTTTAGGGTTAGGGTTAGGGTGTCTTGTGTCCGGTTACGGTTAGGGTTAGGATTATGGTTAGGGTTAGGGTTAGCGTTAGGGTTATGGTTAAGGTTACGTTTAGGTTTCGGGTTAGGGTTAGGGTTATGTTTAGGGTTAGGGTGTCATAATAGGGTTAGTGTTAGTGTTAGGTTGTCTGGTTAGTGTTAGGGTTAGGGTGTCGGGATAGGGTTAGGTTTAGGGTGTTGGGTTAGGGTGTTGGGTTAGGGTTAGGGTTAGGGTTAAGGTTTCGGGTTATGATGTCGGGTTAGGGTTAGGTCTAGGTCTAGGGTTAGGGTTAGGGTGTCGGCTAAGTTTTAGGGTTAGGTTTAGGGTGTCGTTTTAGGGTTAGAGTTAGTGTTAGGAATAGGGTTCGGGTTAGGGCTTATGGTTTAGGTTAGGGTTAGGGTTAGCGTTAGGGTTAGGGTTACCTTTAGGGTTACGGTTAGGGTTAGGATTAGGGTTAGTGTTAGGGTGTCAGATTAGGGTTAGACTTCGGTTAGGATTCGGGTTAGTGGTTAGGGGTAGGTTTAGGTTTAGGGTTAGGGTGTTGGTTTAGGGTTAGGGTGCCGTATTACAGTTAGGGTTAGGGTTAGGGTGTCGGTTTAGGGTTAGGGTGTTGGGTTAAGTTGTCGTGTTAGTGTGTCGGGTTAGGGTTAGAGTTAGGTTTGAGGCATTGGGTTAGGTTGTTGGGTTAGGAATAGGGTTAGGGTTAGGTTTAGTGTTATGATGTTGGGTTAGTTTGTCGTGTTAGGGTGCTGGGTTTGGGTTAGGTTTAGGGTTAGGGTAGGTTTAGGGTGTTGGGTTAGCGTTAGGGTGTCGGGTTAGGGTTAGGGTTATGTGTTGGCTTTGGGTGTCGTTTAGGGTGTCAGGTTTGGGTGTCGGGTTAAGATTAGGGTTAGGGTGTTGGGTTACGGTGTCAGGATAGGGTTCGTGTGTCTGGTTATGATGTCAGGTTCGGGTGTCGGGTAAGGGGTAGTGTGTCTGGTTAGGGTGTCGGGTTTGTGTCACTTTAGGTTTAGGTTTAGGCTTACGGATAGGGCTAGGGTTATGGTGTCATGTTAGGGATAGGGTTCGAGTGTCGGTTTAGGGTTAGAGTTAGGGTTAGGGTTAGGGTTCGGTTAGGGTTAAGGTAGGGTTAGGGGTAGGGTTAAGGTTAGGTTTAGGTTTAGGGTGTCAGGTTAAGTTTAGGGTTCGTGTTAGTGTTATGGTTAGGGTTAGGGTTAGGCTTAGGATGTGGGGATAGGGTTAGGGTTAGTTTTATGGTAAGGTTGTCTGGTTAGGGTTCTGGGTAGGGTGTCTGTTTAGGGTTTCAGGTTAGGGTGTCGGGTCAGGGTTAGTGTTAGGGTTAGGTTGTTGGGTTAGATTGTCGTGTTAGGGTGCCAGGATAGGGTTAGATTTACGGTTAGGCTTAGGGTTAGTGTGTCGGGTTAGGGTGTCCGTTTAGGGTTAGGGTGTCAGGTTAGCATGTCGGGTTAGGGTGTTGGGTTAGGGTCTCGAGTTAGGGTTTAGGGTTAGGTTTAGGGTAAGTTTAGGGTTAGGGTTACGGTTGGGTTAGGGTTAGTGTTAATGTTAGGGTTAGGGTTTAGATGTAGGGTTAGCTTTAGGGCTAGTGTTAGGGTTAGGGTGTCGGGTGTCCGGTTTGGGTGTCGGGTTAGGGTTAGGTTTTGGGTTAGCTTTAGGGTTGGGGTTAGGATTAGGGTGTCTGGTTAGGGTTAGCGTGTCGGGTTCGGGTGTCGGGTTAGGCTGTCGGGCTAGGGTGTCAGGCTAGGGTGTCGGGTTAGGGTTTACAGTTAGTGTTAGAGTGGCTGGTTAGGGTGTCGGTTAGGGTGTGTGGTTAGGGTGTCGGGTTAGGGATTACGGGTTAGGGTGTCACGTTAGGGTTGAGTTATGGTGTCGGGTTATGGTTAGGGTAAGGTTAGGGTTAGGGTTAGGGTGTCGTGTTAGGGTTAGCGTTAGGGTTAGGGTGTCGGGTTAAGGTTAGGGTTAGGGTTAGGGTTAGGGTTTGGGTGTCGGGTTAGGGTTAGGGTTAGTGTTAGGGGTTAGTGATTAGGGTTAGGGTTAGGATTAGCGTTATGGTTTGAGTTAGAGTTAGGGTTAGGGTTAGGGTTGGTTTAGTGTAGGGTTAGGGGTTAGTGGTAGGGTTAGGGGTAGGGTTAGGGTAGGGTTGCGGAGTCGGGTTAGGGTTAGGGTTAGGTTTTCAGGCTAGGGTTAGTGTTAGGGGTTGGGGTTAGGGTTAAGAGTTACGATTAGGGTTAGGGTGTTGGGTTAGGGTGTCGGGTTAGGGTGTCAGGTTAGGCTGTCCGGTTAGGGTGTCGGGTCAGGGTTAGAGTTAGGGTTAGGTTTAGGGTTAAGTTTAGAGTTAGGTTGTTTTGTTAGGGTTAGGGTTTCGGGTTAGGCTTAGAGTTTCGGGTTAGGGTGTCGGGTAAGAGTTTGGGTGTAGGGTTAGTGTGTCGCATTAGGGTTAAGGTTAGGGTGTCGTGTTAGTGTTAGCGCTAGGGTTAGGGTGTAGGGTTAGGGTTAGGTTTAGGGTTAGGGTGTCGGGTTAGGGTGTTGGGTTAAGTTGTCGTGTTAGTGTGTCGGGTAAGGGTTAGGGTTAGGTTTATGGCATTGGGTTAGGTTGTTGGGTTAGGAATAGGGTTAGGGCTAGGGTTAAGGTTAGGTTTAGTGTTATGATGTTGGGTTAGTTTGTCGTGTTAGGGTGCTGGGTTTGGGTTAGGGTTAGGGTTTGGGTAGGTTTAGGGTGTTGGGTTAGGGTTAGGGTGTCGGGTTATGGTTAGGGTTAGGGTGTTGGGTTACGGTGTTGGGTTAGGGTTAGTGTGTCAGGTTATGATGTCAGGTTCGGGTGTCGGGTAAGGGTTAGGGTGTGTGGTTATGGTGTCGGGTAAGTGTGTCAGGTTAGGTTTAGGTTTAGGCTTATGGTTAGGGTTAGGGTTAGGGTGTCGTGTTAGGGATAGCGTTCGGGTGTCGGTTTAGGGTTAGAGTTAGGGTTAGGGTTAGGGTCGGGTTAGGGGTTAGGGGTAGGTTTAGGGTGTTAGGGTTAGGGTTTGGGTTAGGGTTGGATTAGGGGTAGGGTTAGTGGTTAAGGGTAGGGTTAGGGGTAGGTTTAGGTTTAGGGTTAGGGTTGGGGTTTAGTTGTCGGGTTTGAGTTAGGGTTAGGGTGTCTGGTGTCGGGTTGGTGTTAAGGTTAGGGTTAGGTTATCGGGTTAGGTTTAGGCTTGGATTGTAGTCTTAGGGTTAGGGTTAGTGCTGGTTTACGGGTTAGGCTTAGGCTTAGTGTTAGGGTTAGGTTTAGGGTTAGGTTTACGGCTAGGTTGTTGGTTTAGGGTTACGGTGTCGGGTTAAGGTAAGCGTGTCGGTTTAGGTTTAGGGTGTCGGGTTAGGGTGATGGGTTATGGTGTCAGGTTCGGGTTAGTGTTCGGTTGAGGGTGTCAGGTTAAGGTTAGGGAAGATTTAGGGTTACGGTGTCATGTTAGGGTTACCATAATGGTTAGGATGTTGGGTTTGGGTGTTGGGTTATGGTTAGTGTATCATGTTAGGGTTAGTGTGTCGGGATAGGTTGAGGGTGTCGGGTTAGGTTGTCGGGTTACGTTTAGGCTCAGGGTTAGGGTTAAGGTTAGGGTTAGCTTTAGGTGTTAGGGGTACGGTTAGGGTTAGGATGTCGGGTTAGGGTTAGGGTGTCGGGTTAGGGTGTCGGTTTAGGGTGTCATGTTAAGGTTAGTGTGTCGGGTGAGGGTTAGGGTGTCAGGTTCGGGTTACGGTGTCAGGTGACGGTGTCGAGTTAGCGTGTCATTTTAGGGTGTAGGTTTAGGGTTAGAGTGTCGGGTTAGGGTTAGGGTTACGGTGTTGTGTTAGGTTTAGGGTGTCGGGTTTTGGCTTCGGGTTAGGGTGTCGTGTTAGGGTTAGGGTGTCGCGTTAGGTTGTCGTTTTAGGGTTACGGTGTCAGGATAGGGTGTCGGGTTAGGGTGTCGGTTAGGGATTACTGTTTAGGGTGTCGGGTTAGGGTTAGTGTAGGGTTAGAATTAGGGTTAGATTGTTGTGTTAGGGTTAGGTTGTCTGGTTAGTTTTAGGGTAGGGTGTCGAGTTAGAGTTAGGGTGTCAGGTTATGGTTAGGTTTTGGGTGTCGGGTTAGGGTTAGGGTTAATGTTAGTGTTAGGGGTTAGTGATTAGGGTTAGGGTTAGGTTTAGTGTTATGGTTTGGGTCAGGTTTAGGGTTAGGGCTATGAATAGGGTTAGGGTTTGGGTTAGGTGAAGGGTGGGTTTAGGGGTAGGGTAAGTGTTAGCGTTTGGGTTAGGTTTAGGTTACGGTTAGGGTGTCGGGGTAGAGTTTGGGTGTAGGATTAGGGTGTTGCGTTAGGGTTAAGTTTAGTGTGTCTTGTTAGGGTTAGCGTTAGGGTTAGTGTTAGGTTTAGGGTTAGGGTGTCGGGTAAGATTTAGGGTTAGGGTTAGGGGTAGGGTTTGGATGTTGGGTTAGTGTTAGGGTTAGGTTGTCTGGTGTCCGGTTATGGTTAGGGTTAGGATTATGTTTAGGGTTAGGGTTTAGGGTTTAGGGTTAGGGTTACGTTTAGGGTTAGGGTTACGTTTAGGGTTAGGGTTAGGGTGTCTTGTGTCCGGTTACGGTTAGGGTTAGGATTATGGTTAGGGTTAGGGTTAGGGTTTGGGTTAGCGTTAGGGTTAGGGTTAAGGTTACGTTTAGGTTTTGGTTTAGGGTTAGGGTTAGGTTTAGGGTTAGGGTGTCGTGTTAGGGTTAGCGTTAGTGTTAGGTTGTCTGGTTAGTGTTAGTGTTAGGGTGTTGGGATAGGGTTAGGGTTAGGGTAAGGTTCGGGTTATGATGTCGTGTTAGGGTTAGGTCTAGGTCTAGGGTTAGGGTTAGGGTGTCGGGTTAGGGTGTTGGGTTAAGTTGTCGTGTTAGTGTGTTGGGTTAGGGTTAGGGTTAGGTTTATGGCATTGGGTTAGGTTGTTGGGTTAGGAATAGGGTTAGGGCTAGGGTTAAGGTTAGGTTTAGTGTTATGATGTTGGGTTAGTTTGTCATGTTAGGGTGCTGGGTTTGGGTTAGGGTTAGGGTTTGGGTAGGTTTAGGGTGTTGGGTTAGGGTTAGGGTGTCGGGTTAGGGTTAGGGTTATGTGTTGGCTTAGGGTCTCATTTAGGGTGTCGGGTTTGGGTGTCGGGTTAGGATTAGGGTTAGGGTGTTGGGTTACGGTGTCGGGTTCGGGTTAGTGTGTCTGGTTATGACGTCAGGTTCGGGTGTCGGGTAAGGGTTAGGGTGTCTGGTTAGGGTGTCGGGGGAGTGTGTCAGGTTAGATTTAGGTTTAGGCTTATGGTTAGGGTTTGGGTTAGGTTGTCGTGTTAGGGATAGGGTTCGGGTGTCGGTTTAGGGTTAGAGTTAGGGTTAGGGTTAGGGTTAGGGTTGGTTTAGGGTTAGGGTAGGGTTAGGGGTTAGAGGTAGGGTTAGGGTTAGGTTTAGGGTGTCGGGATAAGTTTAGGGTTCGTGTTACTGTTAGGGTTAGCGTTAGGGTTAGGGTTAGGATGTGGGGATAGGGTTAGGGTTAGGTTTATGGTAAGGTTGTCTGGTTAGGGTTCTGGGTAGGGTGTCTGTTTAGGGTTTCAGGTTAGGGTGTCGGGTCAGGGTTAGTGTTAGTGTTAGGTTGTTGGGTTAGATTGTCATGTTAGGGTGCCAGGTTAGGGTTAGATGTACGGTTAGGCTTAGGGTTAGGGTGTTGGGTTAGGCTGACCGTTTAGGGTTAGGGTGTGTCAGGTTAGCATGTCAGGTTAGGGTGTTGGGTTAGGGTCTCGAGTTAGGGTTTAGGGTTAAGGTTAGGGTAAGGTTAGGGTTAGGGTTACTGTTGGGTTAGGGTTAGGGTTAATGTTAGGGTTAGGGGTTAGGGGTAGGGTTAGCTTTAGGGTTAGTGTTAGGGTTAGGGTGTCGGGTTATGGTGTCGGGATAGGGTTAGGGTGTATGCTTAGGTTTAGGGTGTCAGGTTAGGTTGTCGGTTTAGGGTGTCGGGTTAGTGCCTCAGGTTAGGGTTAGGGTTAGGGTTAGCTTAGGTTTAGGGTGTCAGATTAGGGTTAGGTTGTCAGGTTACAGTTAGTGTTAGGGTGTCGGTTTACGGTTAGGGTTAGGGTGTTCGGTTAGGGTGTCGGGTTGGGGTTAGGGTTAGGGTTAGGGTTAGGGTTAGGGTTAGGCTTGGTTTAGTGTAGGGTTAGGGGTTAGTGGTAGGGTTAGGGGTAGGGTTAGGGTAGGGTTGCGGTGTCGGGTAAGGGTTAGTGTTAGGTTGTCATGCTAGGGTTAGTGTTAGGGTGTCGTTTTAGGGTTAGGGTTTTGGTGTCTGATGTCCGGTTAGGCTTGGAGTTAGGATTAGGGGTATGGTTAGGGTTAGTGTTAGGGGTTAGGGTTATTGTTAGGCTTAGGGTTAGGATTTAGGGTTAGAGTTAGTGGTTAGGTGTTAGGGTTAGATTTAGGGTAAGGGTTAGGGTTTTGGTTTAGGGTTAGGGTTAGGTTTAGGGTTAGGGTTAAGGTTAGGGTTAGTGTTAGGGGTTAGGGTTAGGGTTTCGAGTTACGATTAGGGTTAGGGTGTCGGGTTAGGGTGTCAGGTTAGGCTGTTGGTTAAGGGTGTCAGGTCAGGGTTAGAGTTTGGGTTAGGTTTAGGGTTAAGTTTAGAGTTAGGTTGTTTTGTTAGGGTTAGGGTTTCGGGTTAGGCTTAGAGTTTCGGGTTAGGGTGTCGGGTTAGAGTTTGGGTGTAGGGTTAGCGTGTCGCATTAGGGTTGATGTTAGGGTGTCGTGTTAGTGTTAGCGCTAGGGTTAGGGATAGGTTGTCGGGTTAGGTTGTCGGGTTAGGGTTAGGGTTAGGGTGTCTGGTGTTCGGTTACCGTTAGGGTTAGGGTTAGGGTTAGGATTAGGGTTAGGGTTAGGGTTTACGGTTTAGGTTTAGGGTTAGGGTTAGCATTAGGGTTATGGTTACGGTTACGTTTAGGGTTAATGTTAGGGTTAGGGTTACTGTTGGGTTAGGGTTAGGGTTAATGTTAGGGTTAAGTGTTAGAGGTAGGGTTAGGGTTAGGGTTAGGGTTATGGTTTGGGTTAGAGTTGGGGTTAGGGTGAGGGTTGGTTTAGTGTAGGGTTAGGGGTTAGTGGTAGGGTTAGTGGTAGGGTTAGGTTAGGGTTGCGGTGTCGGGTTAGGGTTAGGGTTAGGTTGTCAGGCTAGGGTTAGTGTTAGGGAGTCGTGTTAGGGTTAGGGTTATGGTGTCTGGTGTCCGGTTAGGCTTGGAGTTAGGGTTAGGGTTAGGGTTTACGGTTTAGTTTTAGGGTTAGGGTTAGCATTAGGGTTAAGGTTACGGTTACGTTTAGGGTTACTGTTAGGTTAGGGTTAGGGTTAGGGTTAGGATTAGGGTGTCAGATTAGGGTTAGGGTTGTGTTAGGATTCGGGTTAGTGGTTAGGGGTAGGTTTAGGGTTAGGGTTAGGTTGTCATGTTAGGGTTAGTGTTAGGGTGTCGGTTTAGGGTTAGGGTGTCAGGTTAGGGTGTTGGCTTAAGTTGTCATGTTAGTGTGTTGGGTTAGGGTTAGGGTTAGGTTTATGGCGTTGTGTTAGTGTGTTGGGTTAGGAATAGGGTTAGGGTAAGGGTTAGGGCTAGGTTTAAGGTTAGGTTTAGTGTTATGATGTCGGGTTTGTTTGCCGTGTTAGGGTGCTGGGTTAGGGTAAGTCTTAGGGTTAGGGTTTGGGTAGGTTTAGGGTGTCCGATTAGGGTTAGGGTGTCGGGTTAGGGTTAGGGTTAGGGTTGGGTTAGGGGTAGGGTAAGCGGTTAAGGGTAGGGGTAGGGGAAGGTTTAGGGTTAGGGTTAGGGTTGGGGTTGAGTTGTCGGGTTTGAGTGTTGGGTTTGAGTTAGGGTTAGGGTGTCTGGTGTCGGGTTAGTGTTAAGGTTAGGGTTATGTTATCGGGTTAGGTTTAAGCTTGGGGTGTAGTCTTAGGGTTTGGGTTAGGGTTAGGGTTAGGGTTAGTGTTGGGTTACGGGTTAGGCTTAGGCTTAGTGTTAGGGTTAGGTTTAGGGTTAGATTTACGGTTAGGTTGTTGGTTTAGGGTTACGGTGTCGGGTTAGGGTAAGGGTGTCGGTTTAGGTTTAGGGTGTTGGGTTAGGGTGATGGGTTAGGGTGTCAGGTTCGGGTTAGTGTTCGGGTTAGAGTGTCAGGTTCGGGTTAGGGAAGATTTAGGGTTACGGTGTCATGTTAGGGTTAGCATAATGGTTAGGGTGTCGGGTTTGGTTGTTGGGTTGTGTTTAGTGTATCATGTTAGGGTTAGTGTGTCGGGATAGGTTTAGGGTGTCGGGTTAGGTTGTCGGGTTACGTTTAGGCTCAGGGTTAGGGTTAAGGTTAGGGTTAGGTTTAGGTGTTAGGGGTACGGTTAGGGTTAGGATGTCGGGTTAGGGTTAGGGTGTCGGGTTAGGGTGCCGGGTTAGGGTGTCGTGTTAACGTTAGGGTGTCTGGTGAGGGTTAGGGTGTCAGGTGACGGTGTCGGGTTAGCGTGTCAGTTTAGGGTGTAGGTTTAGGGTTAGAGTGTCGGGTTAGGGTTAGGGTTACGGTGTTGTGTTAGGGTTAGGGTGTCCGTTTTGGGCTTCGGATTAGGGTTTCGCGTTAGGGGTAGGGTGTCACGTTAGGTTGTCTTTTTAGGGTTACGGTGTCAGGATAGGGTGTCGGGTGATGGTGTCATGTTAAGGTTAGGGTGTCAGGTGAGGGTTAGGGTTACGGTGTCAGGTGATGGTGTCGGGTTAACGTGTCATTTTAGGGTCTAGGTTTAGGGATAGAGTGTCGGGTTAGCGTTAGGGTTACGGTGTTGTGTTAGGGTTAGGGTGTCGGGTTTGGGCTTCGGGTTAGGGTGTTGCGTTAGGGTTAGGGTGTCGTGTTAGGTTGTCGTTTTAGCGTTATGGTGTTAGGATAGGGTGTCGGGTTATGGTGTTGGTTAGGGATTACGGTTTAGGGTGTCGGGTTAGGGTTAGTGTAGGTTAGAATTAAGGTTAGAGTGTTGTGTTAGGGTTAGCGTTAGGGTTAGGTTGTCTGGTTAGTTTTATGGTTAGGGTGTCGAGTTAGAGTTAGGGTGTCGGGTTATGGTTAGGGTTTGGGTTTTGGGTTAGGGTTAGGGTTAGAGTTAATGTTAGTGTTAGGGCTTAGTGATTAGGGTTAGGGTTAGGGTTAGAGTTATGGTTTGGGTTAGGTTTAGGGTTAGGGTTATGGGTAGGGTTAGGGTTTGGTTTAGGTTTAAGGTACAGTTAGGGTGTCGGGGTAGAGTTTGTGTGTAGGGTTAGGGTGTTGCGTTAGGGTTAAGTTTAGCGTGTCTTGTTAGGGTTAACATTAGGGTTAAGGTTAGGGTTAGGGTTAGATTTAGGGTGACAGATAAGGGTTAGGGTTTGGTTAGGATTCGGGTTAGGATTAGGTTTTAGGGTTTAGGGTTAGGGTTAGGGTGTCTTGTGTCCGGTTACGGTTAGGGTTAGGATTATGGTTAGGGTTAGGGTTAGCGTTAGGGTTATGGTTAAGGTTACGTTTAGGTTTCGGGTTATGGTTAGGTTTATGTTTAGGGTTAGGGTGTCATAATAGTGTTAGCGTTAGTGTTAGGTTGTCTGGTTAGTGTTAGGGTTAGGGTGTCGGGATAGGGTTAGGTTTAGGGTGTTGGGTTAGGGTGTTGTGTTAGGGTTAGGGTTAGGGTTAAGGTTTCGGGTTATGATGTCGGGTTAGGGTTAGGTCTAGGTCTAGGGTTTGGGTTAGGGTTAGCGTTAGGGTTAGGGTTACCTTTAGGGTTACGGTTAGGGTTAGGATTTGGGTTAGAGTTAGGGTGTCAGATTAGGGTTAGACTTGGGTTAGGATTTGGGTTAGTGGTTAGGGGTAGGTTTAGGTTTAGGGTTAGGGTGTTGGTTTAGGGTTAGGGTGTCGTATTACAGTTAGGGTTAGGGTTAGGGTGTCGGTTTAGGGTTAGGGTGTCGGGTTAGGGTGATGGGTTAAGTTGTCGTGTTAGGGTGTCGGGTTAGGGTTAGAGTTAGGTTTGAGGCATTGGGTTAGGTTGTTGGGTTAGGAATAGGGTTAGGGTTAGGTTTAGTGTTATGATGTTGGGTTAGTTTGTCGTGTTAGGGTGCTGGGTTTGGGTTAGGGTTAGGGTTAGGGTAGGTTTAGGGTGTTGGGTTAGCGTTAGGGTGTCGGGTTAGGGTTAGGGTTATGTGTTGGCTTAGGGTGTCGTTTAGGGTGTCAGGTTTGGGTGTCGGGTTAAGATTAGGGTTAGGGTGTTGGGTTACGGTGTCAGATTAGGGTTAGTGTGTCTGGTTATGATGTCAGGTTCGGGTGTCGGGTAAGGGGTAGTGTGTCTGGTTAGGGTGTCGGGTTATTGTGTCAGGTTAGGTTTAGGTTTAGGCTTACGGATAGGGCTAGGGTTATGGTGTCATGTTAGGGATAGGGTTCGAGTGTCAGTTTAGGGTTAGAGTTAGGGTTGGGTTAGGGTTAGGGTAGGGTTAGGGGTTAGGGGTAGGGTTAGGGTTAGGTTTAAGTTTAGGGTGTCAGGTTAAGTTTAGGGTTCGTGTTAGTGTTATGGTTAGGGTTAGGGTTAGGCTTAGGATGTGGGGATAGGGTTAGGGTTAGTTTTATGGTAAGGTTGTCTGGTTAGGGTTCTGGGTAGGGTGTCTGTTTAGGGTTTCGGGTTAGGGCGTCGGGTCAGGGTTAGTGTTAGGGTTAGGTTGTTGGGTTAGATTGTCGTGTTAGGGTGCCAGGATAGGGTTAGATTTACGGTTAGGCTTAGGGTTAGTGTGTCGGGTTAGGGTGTCCGTTTAGGGTTAGGGTGTCAGGTTAGCATGTCGGGTTAGGGTGTTTGGTTAGGGTCTCGAGTTAGGGTTTAGGGTTAGGTTTAGGGTAAGTTTAGGGTTAGGGTTACGGTTGGGTTAGGGTTAGTGTTAATGTGAGGGTTAGGGTTTAGTTGTAGGGTTAGCTTTAGGGCTAGTGTTAGGGTTAGGGTGTAGGGGGTCGGGTTTGGGTGTCGGGTTAGGGTTAGGTTTTGGGTTAGCTTTAGGGTTGGGGTTAGGATTAGGGTGTCGGGTTAGGGTTAGCGTGTCGGGTTCGGGTGTCGGGTTAGGCTGTCGGGCTAGGGTGTCGGGCTCGGGTGTCGGGTTAGGGTTTACAGTTAGTGTTAGAGTGGCTGGTTAGGGTGTCGGTTAGGGTGTCTGGTTAGGGTGTCGGGTTAGGGATTACGGGTTAGGGTGTCGCGTTAGGGTTGAGTTATGGTGTCGGGTTATGGTTAGGGTAAGGTTAGGGTTCGGGTTAGGGTGTCGTGTTAGGGTTAGCGTTAGGGTTAGGGTGTCGGGTTAAGGTTAGGGTTAGGGTTAGGGTTAGGGTTTGGGTGTCGGGTTAGGGTTAGGGTTAGTGTTAGGGGTTAGTGATTAGGGTTAGGGTTAGGATTAGCGTTATGGTTTGAGTTAGAGTTAGGGTTAGGGTTAGGGTTGGTTTAGTGTAGGGTTAGGGGTTAGTGGTAGGGTTAGGGGTAGGGTTATGGTAGGGTTGCGGAGTCGGGTTAGGGTTAGGGTTAGGTTTTCAGGCTAGGGTTAGTGTTAGGGGTTGGGGTTAGGGTTTAGAGTTACGATTAGGGTTAGGGTGTTGGGTTAGGGTGTCGGGTTAGGGTGTCAGGTTAGGCTGTCGGGTTAGGGTGTCGGGTCAGGGTTAGAGTTAGGGTTAGGTTTAGGGTTAAGTTTAGAGTTAGGTTGTTTTGTTAGGGTTAGGGTTTCGGGTTAGGCTTAGAGTTTCGGGTTAGGGTGTCGGGTTAGAGTTTGGGTGTAGGGTTAGTGTGTCGCATTAGGGTTAAGGTTAGGGTGTCGTGTTAGTGTTAGCGCTAGGGTTAGGGTGTCGTGTTAGAGTTAGGTTTAGGGTTAGGTTGTCGGGTTAGGATTAGGGTTAGGGTGTCTGGTGTTCGGTTACCGTTAGGGTTAGGGTTAGGGTTACGTTTTACGGGTTAGGGTTAGGGTTAGGGTAAGCATTAGGGTTACGGTTACGGTTACGTTTAGGGTTACTGTTCGGGTTAGGGTTAGGGTTAGGATTAGGGTGTCAGATTAGGGTTAGGTTTGTGTTAGGATTCGGGTTAGTGGTTAGGGGTAGGTTTAAGGTTAGGGTTAGGGTGTCGTGTTAGGGTTAGGGTTAGGGTGTCGGTTTAGGGTTAGTGTGTCGGGTTAGGGTGTTGGCTTAAGTTGTCGTGTTAGTGTGTTGGGTTAGGGTTAGGGTGAGATTTATGGCATTGTGTTAGTGTGTTGGTTTAGGAATAGGGTTAGGGTAAGGGTTAGGGCTAGGTTTAAGGTTAGGTTTAGTGTTATGATGTTGGGTTAGGGTTAGGGTTAGGGTTAAGGTTTCGGGTTATGATGTCAGGTTAGGGTTAGGTCTAGGTCTAGGGTTAGGGTTAGGGTGTCGGGTAAGTTTTAGGGTTAGGGTTAGGGTGTCGTTTTAGGGTTAGAGTTAGGGTTAGGATTAGGGTTAGGGTTAAGGTTTACGATTTAGGGTTAGGGTTAGGGTTAGAGTTAGGGTTAGCGTTACCTTTAGGGTTACGGTTAGGGTTAGGATTAGGGTTAGAGTTAGGGTGTCATATTAGGGTTAGGGTTGGGTTAGGATTCGGGTTAGTGGTTAGGGGTAGGTTTAGGTTTAGGGTTAGGGTGTTGGTTTAGGGTTAGGGTGTCGGGTTAGGGTGTTGGGTTAAGTTGTCGTGTTAGTGTGTCGGGTAAGGTTTAGGGTTAGGTTTATGGCATTGGGTTAGGTTGTTGGGTTAGGAATAGGGTTAGGGCTAGGGTTAAGGTTAGGGTTAGGGTTATGATGTTGGGTTAGTTTGTCGTGTTAGGGTGCTGGGTTTGGGTTAGGGTTAGGGTTTGGGTAGGTTTAGGGTGTTGGGTTAGGGTTAGGGTGTCGGGTTATGGTTAGGGTTAGGGTGTTGGGTTACGGTGTCAGGTTAGGGTTAGTGTGTCAGGTTATGATGTCAGGTTCGGGTGTCGGGTAAGGGTTAGGGTGTGTGGTTATGGTGTCGGGTAAGTGTGTCAGGTTAGGTTTAGGTTTAGGCTTATGGTTAGGGTTAGGGTTAGGGTGTCGTGTTAGGGATAGCGTTTGGGTGTCGGTTTAGGGTTAGAGTTAGGGTTAGGGTTAGGGTCGGGTTAGGGGTTAGGGGTAGGTTTAGGGTTAGGTTTAGGGTGTTAGGGTTAGGGTTAGGGTTAGGGTTGGGTTAGGGGTAGGGTTAGTGGTTAAGGGTAGGGTTAGGGGTAGGTTTAGGGTTAGGGTTAGGGTTGGGGTTTAGTTGTCGGGTTTGAGTTAGGGTTAGGGTGTCTGGTGTCGGGTTAGTGTTAAGGTTAGGGTTAGGTTATCGGGTTAGGTTTAGGCTTGGGTTGTAGTCTTAGGGTTAGGGTTAGTGTTGGTTTACGGGTTAGGCTTAGGCTTAGTGTTAGGGTTAGGTTTAGGGTTAGGTTGACGGCTAGGTTGTTGGTTTAGGGTTACAGTGTCGGGTTAAGGTAAGCGTGTCGGTTTAGGTTTAGGGTGTCGGGTTAGGGTGATGGGTTATGGTGTCAGGTTCGGGTTAGTGTTCGGTTGAGGGTGTCAGGTTAAGGTTAGGGAAGATTTAGGGTTACGGTGTCATGTTAGGGTTACCATAATGGTTAGGGTGTCGGGTTTGGGTGTTGGGTTATGGTTAGTGTATCATGTTAGGGTTAGTGTGTCGGGATAGGTTCAGGGTGTCGGGTTAGGTTGTCGGGTTACGTCTAGGCTCAGGGTTAGTGTTAAGGTTAGGGTTAGGTTTAGGTGTTAGGGGTACGGTTAGGGTTAGGATGTTGGGTTAGGGTTAGGGTGTCGGGTTAGGGTGTCGTGTTAAGGTTATGGTGTCGGGTGAGGGTAAGAGTGTCAGGTTCTGGTTACGGTGTCAGGTGACGGTGTCGGGTTAGCGTGTCATTTTAGGGTGTAGGTTTAGGGTTAGAGTGTCGGGTTAGGGTTAGGGTTACGGTGTTGTGTTAGGGTTAGGGTGTCGGGTTTCGGCTTCGGGTTAGGGTGTCGTGTTAGGGATAGGGAGTCACGTTAGGTTGTCGTTTTAGGGTTACGGTGTCAGGATAGGGTGTCGGGTTAGGGTGTCTGTTAGGGATTACGGTTTAGGGTGTCGGGTTAGGGTTAGTGTAGGGTTAGAATTAGGGTTAGAGTGTTGTGTTAGGGTTAGCGTTAGAGTTAGGTTGTCTGGTTATTTTAGGGTTAGGTTGTCGAGTTAGAGTTAGGGTGTCGGGTTATGGTTAGGTTTTGGGTGTTGGGTTAGGTTTAGGGTTAATGTTAGTGTTAGGGGTTAGTGATTAGGGTTAGGGTTAGGGTTAGCGTTATGGTTTGGTTTAGGTTTAGGGTTAAGGTTATGGATAGGTTTAGGGTTTGGGTTAGGTGAAGGGTAGGCTTAGGAGTAGGGTAAGTGTTAGGGTTTGGGTTAGGCTTAGGGTACGGTTAGGGTGTCGGGGTAGAGTTTGGGTGTAGGATTAGGGTGTTGCGTTAGGGTTAAGTTAACGTGTCTTGTTAGGGTTAGTGTTAGGGTTAGGGTGTCGTGTAAGATTTAGCGTTAGGGGTAGGGGTAGGGCTTGGGTGTTGGGTTAGTGTTAGGGTTAGGGTGTCTGGTGTCCGGTTACGGTTAGGGTTAGGATTAGGGTTAGGATTAGGGTTTAGGGTTTAGGGTTAGGGTTAGGGTGTCTTGTGTCCGATTACGGTTAGGGTTAGGACTATGGTTAGGGTTAGGGTTAGCGTTAGGGTTTTGGTTAAGGTTACGTTTAGGTTTCGGGTTAGGGTTAGGGTTATGTTTAGGGTTAGGCTGTCATAATAGGGTTAGCGTTAGTGTTAGGTTGTCTGGTTAGTGTTAGGGTTAGAGTGTCGGGATAGGGTTAGGTTTAGGGTGTTGGGTTAGGGTGTTGTGTTAGGGTTAGGGTTAGGGTTAAGGTTTCGGGTTATGATGTCGGGTTAGGGTGAGGTCTAGCTCTAGGGTTTGGGTTAGGGTTCGCGTTAGGGTTAGGGTTACCTTTAGGGTTACGGTTAGGGTTAGGATTAGGGTTAGAGTTAGGGTGTCAGATTAGGGTTAGACTTGGGTTAGGATTCGGGTTAGTGGTTAGGGGTAGGTTTAGGTTTAGGGTTAGGGTGTTGGTTTAGGGTTAGGGTGTCGTATTACAGTTAGGGTTAGGGTTAGGGTGTCGGTTTAGGGTTAGGGTGTCGGGTTAGGGTGTTGGGTTAAGTTGTCGTGTTAGTGTGTCGGGTTAGGGTTAGAGTTAGGTGAGGCATTGGGTTAGGTTGTTGGGTTAGGAATAGGGTTAGGGTTAGGTTTAGTGTTATGATGTTGGGTTAGTTTGTCGTGTTAGGGTGCTGGGTTTGGGTTAGGGTTAGGGTTAGGGTAGGTTTAGGGTGTTGGGTTAGCGTTAGGGTGTCGGGTTAGGGTTAGGGTTATGTGTTGGCTTAGGGTGTCGTTTAGGGTTTCAGGTTTGGGTGTCGGGTTAAGATTAGGGTTAGGGTGTTGGGTTACGGTGTCAGATTAGGGTTGGTGTGTCTGGTTATGATGTCAGGTTCGGGTGTCGGGTAAGGGGTAGTGTGTCTGTTTAGGGTATCGGGTTATTGTGTCAGGTCAGGTTTAGGTTTAGGCTTACGGATAGGGCTAGGGTTATGGTGTCATGTTAGGGATAGGGTTCGAGTGTCAGTTTAGGGTTAGAGTTAGGGTTAGGGTTAGGGTTGGGTTAGGGTTAGGATAGGGTTAAGGGTTAGGGGTAGGGTTAGGGTTAGGGTTAGGGTAAGTTTAGGGTTAGGGTTACGGTTGGGTTAGGGTTAGTGTTAATGTTATGGTTAGGGTTTAGATGTAGGGTTAGCTTTAGGGCTAGTGTTAGGGTTAGGTTTAGAGTTAGGTTTACGGTTAGGTTGTTGGTTTAGGGTTACGGTGTCGGGTTAGGGTAAGGGTGTCGGTTCAGGTTTAGGGCGTCGGGTTAGGGTGATGGGTTAGGGTATCAGGTTCGGATTAGTGTTCGGGTTAGGGTGTCAGGTTCGTGTTAGGGAAGATTTAGGGTTATGCTGTCATGTTAGGGTTAGCATAATGGTTAGGGTGTCGGGTTTGGGTGTTGGGTTATGGTTAGTGTATCATGTTAGGGTTAGTGTGTCAGGATAGGATTAGGGTGTCGGGTTAGGTTGTCGGGTTTTGTTTAGGCTCAGGGTTAGGGTTAGGGTTAGGGTTACGTTTTAGTGTTAGGGGTACGGTTAGGGTTAGGATGTTGGGTTAGGTTTAGGGTGTTGGGTTAGGGTGTCGGGTTAGGGTGTCGTGTTAAGGTTAGGGTGTCGGGTGAGGGTTAGGGTGTCAGGTTCGGGTTACGGTGTCAGGTGACGGTGTCGGGTTAGCGTGTCATTTTAGGGTGTAGGTTTATGGTTAGAGTGTCGGGTTAGGGTTAGGGTTACGGTGTTGTGTTAGGGTTAGGGTTTCGGGTTTGGGCTTCCGGTTAGGGTGTCGTGTTAGGGTTAGGGTATCGCGTTAGGTTGTCGTTTTAGGGTTACGGTGTCAGGATAGGGTGTCGGGTTAGGGTGTCGGTTAGGGATTATGGTTAGGGTTAGGGTTAGGGTGTCGTGTTAGGGTTAGCGTTAGTGTTAGGTTGTCTGGTTAGTGTTAGGTTTAGGTTGTCGGGATAACGTTAGGGTTAGGGTTAAGGTTTCGGGTTATGATGTCGGGTTAGGGTTACGTCTAGGTCTAGGGTTAGGGTTAGGGTGTCGGCTAAATTTTAGGGTTAGGGTTAGGGTGTCGTTTTAGGGTTAGAGTTAGGGTTAGGATTAGGGTTAGGGTTAGGGTTAACGGTTTAGGGTTAGGGTTACGTTTAGGGTTATGGTTAGGGTTAGGATTAGGGTTAGAGTTAGGGTGACAGATTAGGGTTAAGGTTGGGTTAGGATTCAGGTTAGTGGTTAGGGGTAGGTTTAGGTTTAGGGTTAGGTTGTTGGTTTAGGGTTAGGGTGTCTGGTTATGGTGTCATATTACGGTTAGTGTTAGGGTGTTGGTTTAGGTTTAGTTTGTCGGGTTAGGGTTAGGGTTAGGTTTATGGCATTGGGTTAGGTTGTTGAGTTAGGAATAGAATTAGGGTTTGGGTTAGGGTTAGGGTTAGTGTTATGATGTTGGGTTAGTTTGTCATGTTAGGGTGCTGGGTTTGGGTTAGGGTTATGTGTTGGCTTAGGGTGTCGTTTAGGGTGTCGGGTTTGGGTGTCGGGTTAGGATTAGGGTTAGGGTGTTGGGTTACTGTGTCGGGTTAGGGTTAGTGTGTCTGGTTATGATGTCAGGTTCAGGTGTCTGGTAAGGGTTAGGGTTTCTGGTTAGGGTGTCGGGTTAGTGTGTCAGGTTAGGTTTAGGTTTAGGCTTATGGTTAGGGTTAGGGTTAGGGTGTCGTGTTAGGGATAGGGTTCGGGTGTCAGTTTAGGGTTAGAGTTACGGTTAGGGTTAGGTTGGGTTAGGGTTAGGGTAGGGTTAGGGGGTAGGGGTAGGGTTAGTGTTAGGATTAAGGTGTCGGTTTAGGGTTAGGGTTAGGGTTAAGGTTAGGGTTAGGGTAGGGTTGCGGTTAGGGTAGGGTTAGGGGTTAGGTTTAGGGTTAGTGTTAGGATTAGGGTGTCGGGTTAAGTTTAGGGTTCGTGTTAGTGTTAGGGTTAGGGTTAGGGTTAGGATGTCGGGATAGGGTTAGTGTTAGGTTTATGGTAAGGTTGTCTGTTTAGGGTTCTGGGTAGGGTGTCTGTTTAGGGTTTCGGGTTAGGGTGTCGGGTCATGGTTAGTGTTAGGGTTAGGTTGTTGGGTTAGATTGTGGTGTTAGGGTGCTAGGTTAGGGCTAGATTTACGGTTAGGCTTTGGGTTAGGGTGTCAGGTTAGGGTGTCCGTTTAGGGTTAGGGTGTCAGGTTACCAGGTCGGGTTAGGGTGTTGGGTTAGGGTCTCGAGTTAGGGTTTTGGGTTAGGGTTAGGTTTAGGATCAGCTTTAGGGTTGGGGTTAGGATTATGGTGTCGGGTTAGGGTTAGCGTGTCGGGTTAGGGTGTCGGTTAGAGTTTGGGTGTACGGTTAGCATGTCGCATTAGGGTTAAGGTTAGGGTGTCGTGTTAGTGTTAGCGCTAGGTTTACGGTGTAGGGTTAGGGTTAGGTTTAGGGTTATGTTGTCGGGTTAGGAATAGGGTTAGGGTAAGCGTTAGGGCTAGGTTTAAGGTTAGGTTTAGTGTTATGATGTCGGGTTTGTTTGTCGTGTTAGGGTGCTGGATTAGGGTTAGGGTTAGGGTTTGGGTAGGTTTAGGGTGTCGGATTAGGGTTAGGGTGTCGGGTTAGGGTTAGGGTTAGGGTTGGGTTAGGGGTAGGGTTAGCGGTTAAGGGTAGGGGTAGGTTTAAGGTTAGGGTTAGGGTTGGGGTTAAGTTGTCGGGTTTGAGTGTCGGATTTGAATTAGGGTTAGGGTGTCTGGTGTCGGGTTAGTGTTAAGGTTAGGGTTAGGTTATCGGGTTAGGTTTAGGCTTGGGGTGTAGTCTTAGGGTTTGGGTTAGGGTTAGGGTTAGGGTTAGTGTTGGGTTACGGGTTAGGCTTAGGCTTAGTGTTAGGGTTAGGTTTAGGGTTAGGTTTGTGGTTACATTGTTGGTTTAGGGTTATGGTGTCGGGTTAGGGTAAGGGTGTCGGTTTAGGTTTAGGGTGTCGGGTTAGGGTGATGGGTTAGGGTGTCAGGTTCGGGTTAGTGTTCGGGTTAGGGTGTCTAGTTAGGGTTAGGGAAGATTTAGGGTTACGCTGTCATGTTAGGGTTAGCATAATGGTTAGGGTGTCGAGTTTGGGTGTTGGGTTATGGTTAGTGTATCATGTTAGGGTTAGTGTGTCGAGATAGGTTTAGGGTGTCGGATTAGGTTGTCGGGTTAGGTTTAGGCTTGGGGTGTAGTCTTAGGGTTTGGGTTAGGGTTAGGGTTAGGGTTAGTGTTGGGTTACGGGTTAGGCTTAGGCTTAGTGTTAGGGTTAGGTTTAGGGTTAGGTTTACGGTTAGGTTGTTGGTTTAGGGTTACGGTGTCGGGTTAGGGTAAGGGTGTCAGTTTAGGTTTAGGGTGTCGGGTTAGTGTGTCAGGTTCGGGTTAGTGTTCGGGTTAGGGTCTCAGGTTCGGGTTAGGGAAGATTTAGGGTTACGGTGTCATGTTAGGGTTAGCATAATGGCTAGAGTGTCGGGTTTGGGTTTTGGGTTATGTTTAGTGTATCATGTTAGGGTTAGTGTGTCGGGATAGGTTGAGGGTGTCGGGTTAGGTTGTCGGGTTACGTTTAGGCTCAGGGTTAGGGTTAAGGTTAGGGTTAGGTTTAGGTGTTAGGGGTACGGTTAGGGTTAGGATGTCGGGTTAGGGTTAGGGTGTCGGGTTAGGGTGTCGTGTTAAGGTTAGGGTGTCGGGTGAGGGTTAGAGTGTCAGGTTCGGGTTACGGTGTCAGGTGACGGTGTCGGGTTAGCGTGTCATTTTAGGGTGTAGGTTTAGGGTTAGAGTGTCGGGTTAGGGTTAGGGTTACGGTGTTGTGTTAGGTTTAGGGTGTCGGGTTTTGGCTTCGGCTTAGGGTGTCGTGTTAGGGTTAGGGTGTCGCGTTAGGTTGTCGTTTTAGGGTTACGGTGTCAGGATAGGGTGTCGGGTTAGGGTGTCGGTTAGGGATTACGGTTTAGGGTGTCGGGTTAGGATTAGTGTAGGGTTAGAATTAGGGTTAGATTGTCTTGTTAGGGTTAGGTTGTCTGGTTAGTTTTAGGGTAGGGTGTCGAGTTAGAGTTAGGGTGTCGGGTTATGGTTAGGTTTTGGGTGTCGGGTTAGGGTTAGGGTTAATGTTAGTGTTAGGGGTTAGTGATTAGGGTTAGGGTTAGGTTTAGTGTTATGGTTTGGATTAGGTTTAGGGTTAGGGCTATGAATAGGGTTAGGGTTTGGGTTAGGTGAAGGGTGGGTTTAGGGGTAGGGTAAGTGTTAGCGTTTGGGTTAGGTTTAGGTTACGGTTAGGGTGTCGGGGTAGAGTTTGGGTGTAGGATTAGGGTGTTGCGTTAGGGTTAAGTTTAGTGTGTCTTGTTAGGGTTAGCGTTAGGGTTAGTGTTAGGTTTAGGGTTAGGGTGTCGGGTAAGATTTAGGGTTAGGGTTAGGGGTAGGGTTTGGATGTTGGGTTAGTGTAAGGGTTAGGTTGTCTGGTGTCCGGTTATGGTTAGGGTTAGGATTATGTTTAGGGTTAGGGTTTAGGGTTTAGGGTTAGGGTTACGTTTAGGGATAGGGTTAGGGTGTCTTGTGTCCGGTTACGGTTAGGGTTAGGATTATGTTTAGGGTTAGGGTTTAGGGTTTAGGGTTAGGGTTACGTTTAGGGTTAGGGTTAGGGTGCCTTGTGTCCAGTTACGGTTAGGGTTAGGATTATGGTTAGGGTTAGGGTTAGGGTTTGGGTTAGCGTTAGGGTTAGGGTTAAGGTTACGTTTAGGTTTTGGGTTAGGGTTAGGGTTAGGTTTAGGGTTAGGGTGTCGTGTTAGGGTTAGCGTTAGTGTTAGGTTGTCTGGTTAGTGTTAGGGTTAGGGTGTTGGGATAGGGTTAGGGTTAGGGTAAGGTTCGGGTTATGATGTCGTCTTAGGGTTAGATCTAGGTCTAGGGTTAGGGTTAGGGTGTCGGGTTAGGGTGTTGGGTTAAGTTGTCGTGTTAGTGTGTTGGGTTAGGGTTAGGGTTAGGTTTATGGCATTGGGTTAGGTTGTTGGGTTAGGAATAGGGTTAGGGCTAGGGTTAAGGTTAGGTTTAGTGTTATGATGTTGGGTTAGTTTGTCATGTTAGGGTGCTGGGTTTGGGTTAGGGTTAGGGTTTGGGTAGGTTTAGGGTGTTGGGTTAGGGTTAGGGTGTCGGGTTAGGGTTAGGGTTATGTGTTGGCTTAGGGTCTCATTTAGGGTGTCGGGTTTGGGTGTAGGGGTTAGGATTAGGGTTAGGGTGTTGGGTTACGGTGTCGGGTTCGGGTTAGTGTGTCTGGTTATGATGTCAGGTTCGGATGTCGGGTAAGGGTTAGGGTGTCTGGTTAGGGTGTCGGGGGAGTGTGTCAGGTTAGATTTAGGTTTAGGCTTATGGTTAGGGTTTGGGTTAGGGTGTCGTGTTAGGGATAGGGTTCGGGTGTCGGTTTAGGGTTAGAGTTAGGGTTAGGGTTAGGGTTAGGGTTGGTTTAGGGTTAGGGTAGGGTTAGGGGTTAGAGGTAGGGTTAGGGTTAGGTTTAGGGTGTCGGGATAAGTTTAGGGTTCGTGTTAGTGTTAGGGTTAGCGTTAGGGTTAGGGTTAGGATGTGGGGATAGGGTTAGGGTTAGGTTTATGGTAAGGTTGTCTGGTTACGGTTCTGGGTAGGGTGTCTGTTTAGGGTTTCGGGTTAGGGTGTCGGGTCAGGGTTAGTGTTAGTGTTAGGTTGTTGGGTTAGAATGTCGTGTTAGGGTGCCAGGTTAGGGTTAGATGTACGGTTAGGCTTAGGGTTAGGGTGTTGGGTTAGGCTGACCGTTTAGGGTTAGGGTGTCAGGTTAGCATGTCAGGTTAGGGTGTTGGGTTAGGGTCTCGAGTTAGGGTTTAGGGTTAGGGTTAGGGTAAGGTTAGGGTTAGGGTTACTGTTGGGTTAGGTTTAGGGTTAATGTTAGGGTTAGGGGTTAGGGGTAGGGTTAGCTTTAGGGTTAGTGTTAGGGTTAGGGTGTCGGGTTATGGTGTCGGGATAGGGTTAGGGTGTATGCTTAGGTTTAGGGTGTCGGGTTAGGTTGTCGGTTTAGGGTGTCGGGTTGGGGTTAGGGTTAGGGTTAGGGTTAGGCTTGGTTTAGTGTAGGGTTAGGGGTTAGTGGTAGGGTTAGGGGTAGGGTTAGGGTAGGGTTGCGGTGTCGGGTAAGGGTTAGTGTTAGGTTGTCATGCTAGGGTTAGTGTTAGGGTGTCGTTTTAGGGTTAGGGTTTTGGTGTCTGATGTCCGGTTAGGCTTGGAGTTAGGATTAGGGGTATGGTTAGGGTTAGTGTTAGGGGTTAGGGTTATTGTTAGGCTTAGGGTTAGGATTTAGGGTTAGAGTTAGTGGTTAGGTGTTAGGGTTAGATTTAGGGTAAGGGTTAGGGTTTTGGTTTAGGGTTAGGGTTAGGTTTAGGGTTAGGGTTAAGGTTAGGGTTAGTGTTAGGGGTTAGGGTTAGGGTTTCGAGTTACGATTAGGGTTAGGGTGTCGGGTTAGGGTGTCAGGTTAGGCTGTTGGTTAAGGGTGTCAGGTCAGGGTTAGAGTTTGGGTTAGGTTTAGGGTTAAGTTTAGAGTTAGGTTGTTTTGTTAGGGTTAGGGTTTCGGGTTAGGCTTAGAATTTCGGGTTAGGGTGTCGGGTTAGAGTTTGGGTGTAGGGTTAGCGTGTCGCATTAGGGTTGATGTTAGGGTGTCGTGTTAGTGTTAGCGCTAGGGTTAGGGATAGGTTGTCGGGTTAGGTTGTCGGGTTAGGGTTAGGGTTAGGGTGTCTGGTGTTCGGTTACCGTTAGGGTTAGGGTTAGGGTTAGGATTAGGGTTAGGGTTAGGGTTTACGGTTTAGGTTTAGGGTTAGGGTTAGCATTAGGGTTATGGTTACGGTTACGTTTAGGGTTAATGTTAGGGTAAGGTTAGGGTTAGGGTTACTGTTGGGTTAGGGTTAGGGTTAATGTTAGGGTTAGGTGTTAGAGGTAGGGTTAGGGTTAGGGTTAGGGTTATGGTTTGGGTTAGAGTTGGGGTTAGGGTGAGGGTTGGTTTAGTGTAGGGTTAGGGGTTAGTGGTAGGGTTAGTGGTAGGGTTAGGTTAGGGTTGCGGTGTCGGGTTAGGGTTAGGGTTAGGTTGTCAGGCTAGGGTTAGTGTTAGGGAGTCGTGTTAGGGTTAGGGTTAGGGTGTCTGGTGTCCGGTTAGGCTTGGAGTTAGGGTTAGGGTTAGGGTTTACGGTTTAGTTTTAGGGTTAGGGTTAGCATTAGGGTTAAGGTTACGGTTACGTTTAGGGTTACTGTTAGGTTAGGGTTAGGGTTAGGGTTAGGATTAGGGTGTCAGATTAGGGTTAGGGTTGTGTTAGGATTCGGGTTAGTGTTTAGGGGTAGGTTTAGGGTTAGGGTTAGGGTGTCATGTTAGGGTTAGTGTTAGGGTGTCGGTTTAGGGTTAGGGTGTCAGGTTAGGGTGTTGGCTTAAGTTGTCGTGTTAGTGTGTTGGGTTAGGGTTAGGGTTAGGTTTATGGCGTTGTGTTAGTGTGTTGGGTTAGGAATAGGGTTAGGGTAAGGGTTAGGGCTAGGTTTAAGGTTAGGTTTAGTGTTATGATGTCGGGTTTGTTTGCCGTGTTATAGGGTGCTGGGTTAGGGTAAGTCTTAGGGTTAGGGTTTGGGTAGGTTTAGGGTGTCCGATTAGGGTTAGGGTGTCGGGTTAGGGTTAGGGTTAGGGTTGGGTTAGGGGTAGGGTAAGCGGTTAAGGGTAGGGGTAGGGGAAGGTTTAGGGTTAGGGTTAGGGTTGGGGTTGAGTTGTCGGGTTTGAGTGTTGGGTTTGAGTTAGGGTTAGGGTGTCTGGTGTCGGGTTAGTGTTAAGGTTAGGGTTATGTTATCGGGTTAGGTTTAAGCTTGGGGTGTAGTCTTAGGGTTTGGGTTAGGGTTAGGGTTAGGGTTAGTGTTGGGTTACGGGTTAGGCTTAGGCTTAGTGTTAGGGTTAGGTTTAGGGTTAGATTTACGGTTAGGTTGTTGGTTTAGGGTTACGGTGTCGGGTTAGGGTAAGGGTGTCGGTTTAGGTTTAGGGTGTTGGGTTAGGGTGATGGGTTAGGGTGTCAGGTTCGGGTTAGTGTTCGGGTTAGAGTGTCAGGTTCGGGTTAGGGAAGATTTAGGGTTACGGTGTCATGTTAGGGTTAGCATAATGGTTAGGGTGTCGGGTTTGGTTGTTGGGTTGTGTTTAGTGTATCATGTTAGGGTTAGTGTGTCGGGATAGGTTTAGGGTGTCGGGTTAGGTTGTCGGGTTACGTTTAGGCTCAGGGTTAGGGTTAAGGTTAGGGTTAGGTTTAGGTGTTAGGGGTACGGTTAGGGTTAGGATGTCGGGTTAGGGTTAGGGTGTCGGGTTAGGGTGCCGGGTTAGGGTGTCTTGTTAACGTTAGGGTGTCTGGTGAGGGTTAGGGTGTCAGGTGACGGTGTCGGGTTAGCGTGTCAGTTTAGGGTGTAGGTTTAGGGTTAGAGTGTCGGGTTAGGGTTAGGGTTACGGTGTTGTGTTAGGGTTAGGGTGTCCGTTTTGGGCTTCGGGTTAGGGTTTCGCGTTAGGGGTAGGGTGTCACGTTAGGTTGTCTTTTTAGGGTTACGGTGTCAGGATAGGGTGTCGGGTGATGGTGTCATGTTAAGGTTAGGGTGTCAGGTGAGGGTTAGGGTTACGGTGTCAGGTGATGGTGTCGGGTTAACGTGTCATTTTAGGGTCTAGGTTTAGGGATAGAGTGTCGGGTTAGCGTTAGGGTTACGGTGTTGTGTTAGGGTTAGGGTGTCGGGTTTGGGCTTCGGGTTAGGGTGTTGCGTTAGGGTTAGGGTGTCGTGTTAGGTTGTCGTTTTAGCGTTATGGTGTTAGGATAGGGTGTCGGGTTATGGTGTTGGTTAGGGATTACGGTTTAGGGTGTCGGGTTAGGGTTAGTGTAGGTTAGAATTAAGGTTAGAGTGTTGTGTTAGGGTTAGCGTTAGGGTTAGGTTGTCTGGTTAGTTTTATGGTTAGGGTGTCGAGTTAGAGTTAGGGTGTCGGATTATGGTTAGGGTTTGGGTTTTGGGTTAGGGTTAGGGTTAGAGTTAATGTTAGTGTTAGGGCTTAGTGATTAGGGTTAGGGATAGGGTTAGAGTTATGGTTTGGGTTAGGTTTAGGGTTAGGGTTATGGGTAGGGTTAGGGTTTGGTTTAGGTTTAAGGTACAGTTAGGGTGTCGGGGTAGAGTTTGTGTGTAGGGTTAGGGTGTTGCGTTAGGGTTAAGTTTAGCGTGTCTTGTTAGGGTTAACATTAGGGTTAAGGTTAGGGTTAGGGTTAGAGTTAGGGTGACAGATAAGGTTTAGGGTTTGGTTAGGATTCGGGTTAGTGGTTAGGGGTAGGTTTAGGGTTAGGGTTAGGTTGTTGGTTTAGGGTTAGGGTGTCTGGTTAGGGTGTCATATTACGGTTAGGGTTAGGGTGTCGGTTTAGGTTTAGGGTGTCGGGTTAGGGTGTTGGGTTAAGTTGTCGTGTTAGTGTGTCGGGTTAGGGTTAGGGTTAGGTTTATGGCATTGGGTTAGGTTGTTGGGTTAGGAATATGGTTAGGGCTAGGGTTAAGGTTAGGTTTAGTGTTATGATGTTGGGTTAGTTTGTCGTGTTAGGGTGCTGGGTTTGGGTTAGGGTTTGGGTTTGGGTAGGTTTCGGGTGTTGGGTTAGGGTTAGGGTGTCGGGTTAGGGTTATGTGTTGGCTTAGGGTGTCTTTTAGGGTGTTGAGTTTGGGTGTCAGCTTAGGATTAGGGTTAGGGTGTTGGGTTAGGGTTAATGTGTCTGGTTATGATGTCAGGTTCGGGTGTCGGGTAAGGCTTAGGGTGTCTGGTTAGGCTGCCGGGCTAGGGTGTCGGGTTAGGGTTTACAGTTAGTGTTAGAGTGGCTGGTTAGGGTGTCGGTTAGGGTGTCTGGTTAGGGTGTCGGGTTAGGGATTACGGGTTAGGGTGTCGCGTTAGGGTTGAGTTATGGTGTCGGGTTATGGTTAGGGTAAGGTTAGGGTTAGGGTTAGGGTGTCGTGTTAGGGTTAGCGTTAGGGTTAGGGTGTCGGGTTAAGGTTAGGATTAGGGTTAGGGTTAGGGTTTGGGTGTCGGGTTAGGGTTAGGGTTAGTGTTAGGGGTTAGTGATTAGGGTTAGGGTTAGGATTAGCGTTATGGTTTGAGTTAGAGTTAGGGTTAGGGTTAGGGTTGGTTTAGTGTAGGGTTAGGGGTTAGTGGTAGGGTTAGGGGTAGGGTTAGGGTAGGGTTGCGGAGTCGGGTTAGGGTTAGGGTTAGGTTTTCAGGCTAGGGTTAGTGTTAGGGGTTGGGGTTAGGGTTTAGAGTTACGATTAGGGTTAGGGTGTTGGGTTAGGGTGTCGGGTTAGGGTGTCAGGTTAGGCTGTCGGGTTAGGGTGTCGGGTCAGGGTTAGAGTTAGGGTAAGGTTTAGGGTTAAGTTTCGAGTTAGGTTGTTTTGTTAGGGTTAGGGTTTCGGGTTAGGATTAGAGTTTCGGGTTAGGGTGTCGGGTTAGAGTTTGGGTGTAGGGTTAGTGTGTCACATTACGGTAAAGGTTAGGGTGTCGTGTTAGTGTTAGCGCTAGGGTTAGCGTGTAGGTTTAGGGTTAGGTTTAGGGTTAGGTTGTCGGGTTAGGGTTAGGGTGTCTGGTGTTTGGTTACCGTTAGAGTTAGGGTTAGGGTTACGTTTTACAGGTTAGGGTTAGGGTTAGCATTAGGGTTATGGTTACGGTTACGTTTAGGGTTACTGTTCGGGTTAGGGTTAGGGTTAGGATTAGGGTGTCAGATTAGGGTTAGGTTTGTGTTAGGATTTGGGTTAGTGGTTAGGGGTAGGTTTAGGGTTAGGGTTAGGGTGTCGTGTTAGGGTTAGGGTAGGGTGTCGGTTTAGGGTTAGGGTGTCGCGTTAGGGTGTTGGCTTAAGTTGTCGTGTTAGTGTGTTGGGTTAGGGTTAGGGTGAGATTTATGGCATTGTGTTAGTGTGTTGGTTTAGGAATAGGGTTAGGGTAAGGGTTAGGGCTAGGTTTAAGGTTAGGTTTAGTGTTATGATGTCGGGTTAGGGTTTGGGTTAGGGTTAAGGTTTCGGGTTATGATGTCGGGTTAGGGTTAGGTCTAGGTCTAGGGTTAGGGTTAGGGTGTCGGGTAAGTTTTAGGGTTAGGGTTAGGGTGTCGTTTTAGGGTTAGAGTTAGGGTTAGGATTAGGGTTAGGGTTAAGGTTTACGGTTTAGGGTTGGGGTTATGGTTAGAGTTAGGGTTAGGGTTACGTTTAGGGTTACGGTTAGGGTTAGGCTTAGGGTTAGAGTTAGGGTGTCAGATTAGGGTTAGGGTTGGGTTAGGATTCTGGTTAGTGGTTAGGGGTAGGTTTAGGTTTAGGGTTAGGGTGTTGGTTTAGGGTTAGGGTGTCGGGTTAGGGTGTTGGGATAAGTTGTCGTGTTAGTGTGTCGGGTAAGGGTTAGGGTTAGGTTTATGGCATTGGGTTAGGTTGTTGGGTTAGGAATAGGGTTAGGGCTAGGGTTAAGGTTAGGTTTAGTGTTATGATGTTGGGTTAGTTTGTCGTGTTAGGGTGCTGGGTTTGGGTTAGGGTTAGGGTTTGGGTAGGTTTAGGGTGTTGGGTTAGGGTTAGGGTGTCGGGTTATGGTTAGGGTTAGGGTGTTGGGTTACGGTGTCGGGTTAGGGTTAGTGTGTCAGGTTATGATGTCAGGTTCGGGTGTCGGGTAAGGGTTAGGGTGTGTGGTTATGGTGTCGGGTAAGTGTGTCAGGTTAGGTTTAGGTTTAGGCTTATGGTTAGGGTTAGGGTTAGGGTGTCGTGTTAGGGATAGCGTTCGGGTGTCGGTTTAGGGTTAGAGTTAGGGTTAGGGTTAGGGTCGGGTTAGGGGTTAGGGGTAGGTTTAGGGTTAGGTTTAGGGTGTTAGGGTTAGGGTTAGGGTTAGGGTTGGGTTAGGGGTAGGGTTAGTGGTTAAGGGTAGGGTTAGGGGTAGGTTTAGGGTTAGGGTTAGGGTTGGGGTTTAGTTGTCGGGTTTGAGTTAGGGTTAGGGTGTCTGGTGTCGGGTTAGTGTTAAGGTTAGGGTTAGGTTATCGGGTTAGGTTTAGGCTTGGGTTGTAGTCTTAGGGTTAGGGTTAGTGTTGGTTTACGGGTTAGGCTTAGGCTTAGTGTTAGGGTTAGGTTTAGGGTTAGGTTTACGGCTAGGTTGTTGGTTTAGGGTTACGGTGTCGGGTTAAGGTAAGCGTGTCGGTTTAGGTTTAGGGTGTCGGGTTAGGGTGATGGGTTATGGTGTCAGGTTCGGGTTAGTGTTCGGTTGAGGGTGTCAGGTTAAGGTTAGGGAAGATTTAGGGTTACGGTGTCATGTTAGGGTTACCATAATGGTTAGGGTGTCGGGTTTGGGTGTTGGGTTATGGTTAGTGTATCATGTTAGGGTTAGTGTGTCGGGATAGGTTCAGGGTGTCGGGTTAGGTTGTCGGGTTACGTCTAGGCTCAGGGTTAGGGTTAAGGTTAGGGTTAGGTTTAGGTGTTAGGGGTACGGTTAGGGTTAGGATGTCGGGTTAGGGTTAGGGTGTCGGGTTAAGGTGTCGTGTTAAGGTTAGGGTGTCGGGTGAGGGTTAGGGTTTCAGGTTCGGGTTATGGTGTCAGGTGACGGTGTCGGGTTAGCGTGTCATTTTAGGGTGTAGGTTTAGGGTTAGAGTGTCGGGTTAGGGTTAGGGTTAGGGTTACGGTGTTGTGTTAGGGTTAGGGTGTCGGGTTTGGGCTTCGGGTTAGGGTGTCGTGTTAGGGATAGGGTGTCACGTTAGGTTGTCGTTTTAGGGTTACGGTGTCAGGATAGGGTGTCGGGTTAGGGTGTCTGTTAGGGATTACGGTTTAGGGTGTCGGGTTAGGGTTAGTGTAGGGTTAGAATTAGGGTTAGAGTGTTGTGTTAGGGTTAGCGTTAGGGTTAGGTTGTCTGGTTAGTTTTAGGGTTAGGGTGTCGAGTTAGAGTTAGGGTGTCTGGTTATGGTTAGGTTTTGGGTGTCGGGTTAGGTTTAGGGTTAATGTTAGTGTTAGGGGTTAGTGATTAGGGTTAGGGTTAGGGTTAGGGTTAGCGTTATGGTTTGGTTTAGGTTTAGGGTTAGGGTTATGGATAGGGTTAGGGTTTGGGTTAGGTGAAGGGTAGGCTTAGGAGTAGGGTAAGTGTTAGGGTTTGGGTT
This sequence comes from Giraffa tippelskirchi, assembly GCF_054371585.1. Classification (NCBI taxonomy): domain Eukaryota; kingdom Metazoa; phylum Chordata; class Mammalia; order Artiodactyla; family Giraffidae; genus Giraffa; species Giraffa tippelskirchi. Next base: position 71,356,273 of record NC_137289.1, read on the forward strand.
AGGTTTAGGGTACGGTTAGGGTGTCGGGGTAGAGTTTGGGTGTAGGATTAGGGTGTTGCATTGGGTTAAGTTTAGCGTGTCTTGTTAGGGTTAGCGTTAGGGTTAGGGTGTCGGGTAAGATTTAGCGTTAGGGGTAGGGGTAGGGCTTGGGTGTTGGGTTAGTGTTAGGGTTAGGGTGTCTGGTGTCCAGTTACGGTTAGTGTTAGGATTAGGGTTAGGGTTAGGGTTTAGGGTTTAGGGTTAGGGTTAGGGTGTCTTGTGTCTGGTTACGGTTAGGGTTAGAATTATGGTTAGGGTTAGGGTTAGCGTTAGGGTTATGGTTAAGGTTACGTTTAAGTTTCGGGTTAGGGATAGGGTTATGTTTAGGGTTAGGGTGTCATAATAGGGTTAGCGTTAGTGTTAGGTTGTCTGGTTAGTGTTAGGGTTAGGGTGTCGGGATAGGGTTAGGTTTAGGGTGTTGGGTTAAGGTGTTGGGTTAGGGTTAGGGTTAGGGTTAAGGTTTCGGGTTATGATGTCGTGTTAGGGTTAGGTCTAGGTCTAGGGTTAGGGTTAGGGTGTCGGCTAAGTTTTAGGGTTCGGTTTAGGGTGTCGTTTTAGGGTTAGAGTTAGTGTTAGGAATAGGGTTCGGGTTAGGGTTTATGGTTTAGGGTTAGGGTTAGGGTTAGCGTTAGGGTTAGGGTTACCTTTAGGGTTACGGTTAGGGTTAGGATTAGGGTTAGAGTTAGGGTGTCAGATTAGGGTTAGACTTGGGTTAGGATTCGGGTTAGTGGTTAGGGGTAGGTTTAGGTTTAGGGTTAGGGTGTTGGTTTAGGGTTAGGGTGTCGTATTACAGTAAGGGTTAGGGTTAGGGTGTCGGTTTAGGGTTAGGGTTAGGGTTAGGGTTAGGGTTAGGGTTAGGGTTAGGGTTAGGGTTAGGGTTAGGGTTAGGGTTGGGGTTTAGTTGTCGGGTTTGAGTTAGGGTTAGGGTGTCTGGTGTCGGGTTAGTGTTAAGGTTAGGGTTAGGTTATCGGGTTAGGTTTAGGCTTGGGTTGTAGTCTTAGGGTTAGGGTTAGTGTTGGTTTACGGGTTAGGCTTAGGCTTAGTGTTAGGGTTAGGTTTAGGGTTAGGTTGACGGCTAGGTTGTTGGTTTAGGGTTACGGTGTCGGGTTAAGGTAAGCGTGTCGGTTTAGGTTTAGGGTGTCGGGTTAGGGTGATGGGTTATGGTGTCAGGTTCGGGTTAGTGTTCGGTTGAGGGTGTCAGGTTAAGGTTAGGGAAGATTTAGGGTTACGGTGTCATGTTAGGGTTACCATAATGGTTAGGGTGTCGGGTTTGGGTGTTGGGTTATGGTTAGTGTATCATGTTAGGGTTAGTGTGTCGGGATAGGTTCAGGGTGTCGGGTTAGGTTGTCGGGTTACGTCTAGGCTCAGGGTTAGGGTTAAGGTTAGGGTTAGGTTTAGGTGTTAGGGGTACGGTTAGGGTTAGGATGTTGGGTTAGGGTTAGGGTGTCGGGTTAGGGTGTCGTGTTAAGGTTAGGGTGTCGGGTGAGGGTAAGAGTGTCAGGTTCTGGTTACGGTGTCAGGTGACGGTGTCGGGTTAGCGTGTCATTTTAGGGTGTAGGTTTAGGGTTAGAGTGTCGGGTTAGGGTTAGGGTTATGGTGTTGTGTTAGGGTTAGGGTGTCGGGTTTCGGCTTCGGGTTAGGGTGTCGTGTTAGGGATAGGGAGTCACGTTAGGTTGTCGTTTTAGGGTTACGGTGTCAGGATAGGGTGTCGGGTTAGGGTGTCTGTTAGGGATTACGGTTTAGGGTGTCGGGTTAGGGTTAGTGTAGGGTTAGAATTAGGGTTAGAGTGTTGTGTTAGGGTTAGCGTTAGAGTTAGGTTGTCTGGTTATTTTAGGGTTAGGTTGTCGAGTTAGAGTTAGGGTGTCGGGTTATGGTTAGGTTTTGGGTGTTGGGTTAGGTTTAGGGTTAATGTTAGTGTTAGGGGTTAGTGATTAGGGTTAGGGTTAGGGTTAGCGTTATGGTTTGGTTTAGGTTTAGGGTTAAGGTTATGGATAGGTTTAGGGTTTGGGTTAGGTGAAGGGTAGGCTTAGGAGTAGGGTAAGTGTTAGGGTTTGGGTTAGGCTTAGGGTACGGTTAGGGTGTCGGGGTAGAGTTTGGGTGTAGGATTAGGGTGTTGCGTTAGGGTTAAGTTAACGTGTCTTGTTAGGGTTAGTGTTAGGGTTAGGGTGTCGTGTAAGATTTAGCGTTAGGGGTAGGGGTAGGGCTTGGGTGTTGGGTTAGTGTTAGGGTTAGGGTGTCTGGTGTCCGGTTACGGTTAGGGTTAGGATTAGGGTTAGGATTAGGGTTTAGGGTTTAGGGTTAGGGTTAGGGTGTCTTGTGTCCGATTACGGTTAGGGTTAGGACTATGGTTAGGGTTAGGGTTAGCGTTAGGGTTTTGGTTAAGGTTACGTTTAGGTTTCGGGTTAGGGTTAGGGTTATGTTTAGGGTTAGGCTGTCATAATAGGGTTAGCGTTAGTGTTAGGTTGTCTGGTTAGTGTTAGGGTTAGAGTGTCGGGATAGGGTTAGGTTTAGGGTGTTGGGTTAGGGTGTTGTGTTAGGGTTAGGGTTAGGGTTAAGGTTTCGGGTTATGATGTCGGGTTAGGGTGAGGTCTAGCTCTAGGGTTTGGGTTAGGGTTCGCGTTAGGGTTAGGGTTACCTTTAGGGTTACGGTTAGGGTTAGGATTAGGGTTAGAGTTAGGGTGTCAGATTAGGGTTAGACTTGGGTTAGGATTCGGGTTAGTGGTTAGGGGTAGGTTTAGGTTTAGGGTTAGGGTGTTGGTTTAGGGTTAGGGTGTCGTATTACAGTTAGGGTTAGGGTTAGGGTGTCGGTTTAGGGTTAGGGTGTCGGGTTAGGGTGTTGGGTTAAGTTGTCGTGTTAGTGTGTCGGGTTAGGGTTAGAGTTAGGTGAGGCATTGGGTTAGGTTGTTGGGTTAGGAATAGGGTTAGGGTTAGGTTTAGTGTTATGATGTTGGGTTAGTTTGTCGTGTTAGGGTGCTGGGTTTGGGTTAGGGTTAGGGTTAGGGTAGGTTTAGGGTGTTGGGTTAGCGTTAGGGTGTCGGGTTAGGGTTAGGGTTATGTGTTGGCTTAGGGTGTCGTTTAGGGTTTCAGGTTTGGGTGTCGGGTTAAGATTAGGGTTAGGGTGTTGGGTTACGGTGTCAGATTAGGGTTGGTGTGTCTGGTTATGATGTCAGGTTCGGGTGTCGGGTAAGGGGTAGTGTGTCTGTTTAGGGTATCGGGTTATTGTGTCAGGTCAGGTTTAGGTTTAGGCTTACGGATAGGGCTAGGGTTATGGTGTCATGTTAGGGATAGGGTTCGAGTGTCAGTTTAGGGTTAGAGTTAGGGTTAGGGTTAGGGTTGGGTTAGGGTTAGGATAGGGTTAAGGGTTAGGGGTAGGGTTAGGGTTAGGGTTAGGGTAAGTTTAGGGTTAGGGTTACGGTTGGGTTAGGGTTAGTGTTAATGTTATGGTTAGGGTTTAGATGTAGGGTTAGCTTTAGGGCTAGTGTTAGGGTTAGGTTTAGAGTTAGGTTTACGGTTAGGTTGTTGGTTTAGGGTTACGGTGTCGGGTTAGGGTAAGGGTGTCGGTTCAGGTTTAGGGCGTCGGGTTAGGGTGATGGGTTAGGGTATCAGGTTCGGATTAGTGTTCGGGTTAGGGTGTCAGGTTCGTGTTAGGGAAGATTTAGGGTTATGCTGTCATGTTAGGGTTAGCATAATGGTTAGGGTGTCGGGTTTGGGTGTTGGGTTATGGTTAGTGTATCATGTTAGGGTTAGTGTGTCAGGATAGGATTAGGGTGTCGGGTTAGGTTGTCGGGTTTTGTTTAGGCTCAGGGTTAGGGTTAGGGTTAGGGTTACGTTTTAGTGTTAGGGGTACGGTTAGGGTTAGGATGTTGGGTTAGGTTTAGGGTGTTGGGTTAGGGTGTCGGGTTAGGGTGTCGTGTTAAGGTTAGGGTGTCGGGTGAGGGTTAGGGTGTCAGGTTCGGGTTACGGTGTCAGGTGACGGTGTCGGGTTAGCGTGTCATTTTAGGGTGTAGGTTTATGGTTAGAGTGTCGGGTTAGGGTTAGGGTTACGGTGTTGTGTTAGGGTTAGGGTTTCGGGTTTGGGCTTCCGGTTAGGGTGTCGTGTTAGGGTTAGGGTATCGCGTTAGGTTGTCGTTTTAGGGTTACGGTGTCAGGATAGGGTGTCGGGTTAGGGTGTCGGTTAGGGATTATGGTTAGGGTTAGGGTTAGGGTGTCGTGTTAGGGTTAGCGTTAGTGTTAGGTTGTCTGGTTAGTGTTAGGTTTAGGTTGTCGGGATAACGTTAGGGTTAGGGTTAAGGTTTCGGGTTATGATGTCGGGTTAGGGTTACGTCTAGGTCTAGGGTTAGGGTTAGGGTGTCGGCTAAATTTTAGGGTTAGGGTTAGGGTGTCGTTTTAGGGTTAGAGTTAGGGTTAGGATTAGGGTTAGGGTTAGGGTTAACGGTTTAGGGTTAGGGTTACGTTTAGGGTTATGGTTAGGGTTAGGATTAGGGTTAGAGTTAGGGTGACAGATTAGGGTTAAGGTTGGGTTAGGATTCAGGTTAGTGGTTAGGGGTAGGTTTAGGTTTAGGGTTAGGTTGTTGGTTTAGGGTTAGGGTGTCTGGTTATGGTGTCATATTACGGTTAGTGTTAGGGTGTTGGTTTAGGTTTAGTTTGTCGGGTTAGGGTTAGGGTTAGGTTTATGGCATTGGGTTAGGTTGTTGAGTTAGGAATAGAATTAGGGTTTGGGTTAGGGTTAGGGTTAGTGTTATGATGTTGGGTTAGTTTGTCATGTTAGGGTGCTGGGTTTGGGTTAGGGTTATGTGTTGGCTTAGGGTGTCGTTTAGGGTGTCGGGTTTGGGTGTCGGGTTAGGATTAGGGTTAGGGTGTTGGGTTACTGTGTCGGGTTAGGGTTAGTGTGTCTGGTTATGATGTCAGGTTCAGGTGTCTGGTAAGGGTTAGGGTTTCTGGTTAGGGTGTCGGGTTAGTGTGTCAGGTTAGGTTTAGGTTTAGGCTTATGGTTAGGGTTAGGGTTAGGGTGTCGTGTTAGGGATAGGGTTCGGGTGTCAGTTTAGGGTTAGAGTTACGGTTAGGGTTAGGTTGGGTTAGGGTTAGGGTAGGGTTAGGGGGTAGGGGTAGGGTTAGTGTTAGGATTAAGGTGTCGGTTTAGGGTTAGGGTTAGGGTTAAGGTTAGGGTTAGGGTAGGGTTGCGGTTAGGGTAGGGTTAGGGGTTAGGTTTAGGGTTAGTGTTAGGATTAGGGTGTCGGGTTAAGTTTAGGGTTCGTGTTAGTGTTAGGGTTAGGGTTAGGGTTAGGATGTCGGGATAGGGTTAGTGTTAGGTTTATGGTAAGGTTGTCTGTTTAGGGTTCTGGGTAGGGTGTCTGTTTAGGGTTTCGGGTTAGGGTGTCGGGTCATGGTTAGTGTTAGGGTTAGGTTGTTGGGTTAGATTGTGGTGTTAGGGTGCTAGGTTAGGGCTAGATTTACGGTTAGGCTTTGGGTTAGGGTGTCAGGTTAGGGTGTCCGTTTAGGGTTAGGGTGTCAGGTTACCAGGTCGGGTTAGGGTGTTGGGTTAGGGTCTCGAGTTAGGGTTTTGGGTTAGGGTTAGGTTTAGGATCAGCTTTAGGGTTGGGGTTAGGATTATGGTGTCGGGTTAGGGTTAGCGTGTCGGGTTAGGGTGTCGGTTAGAGTTTGGGTGTACGGTTAGCATGTCGCATTAGGGTTAAGGTTAGGGTGTCGTGTTAGTGTTAGCGCTAGGTTTACGGTGTAGGGTTAGGGTTAGGTTTAGGGTTATGTTGTCGGGTTAGGAATAGGGTTAGGGTAAGCGTTAGGGCTAGGTTTAAGGTTAGGTTTAGTGTTATGATGTCGGGTTTGTTTGTCGTGTTAGGGTGCTGGATTAGGGTTAGGGTTAGGGTTTGGGTAGGTTTAGGGTGTCGGATTAGGGTTAGGGTGTCGGGTTAGGGTTAGGGTTAGGGTTGGGTTAGGGGTAGGGTTAGCGGTTAAGGGTAGGGGTAGGTTTAAGGTTAGGGTTAGGGTTGGGGTTAAGTTGTCGGGTTTGAGTGTCGGATTTGAATTAGGGTTAGGGTGTCTGGTGTCGGGTTAGTGTTAAGGTTAGGGTTAGGTTATCGGGTTAGGTTTAGGCTTGGGGTGTAGTCTTAGGGTTTGGGTTAGGGTTAGGGTTAGGGTTAGTGTTGGGTTACGGGTTAGGCTTAGGCTTAGTGTTAGGGTTAGGTTTAGGGTTAGGTTTGTGGTTACATTGTTGGTTTAGGGTTATGGTGTCGGGTTAGGGTAAGGGTGTCGGTTTAGGTTTAGGGTGTCGGGTTAGGGTGATGGGTTAGGGTGTCAGGTTCGGGTTAGTGTTCGGGTTAGGGTGTCTAGTTAGGGTTAGGGAAGATTTAGGGTTACGCTGTCATGTTAGGGTTAGCATAATGGTTAGGGTGTCGAGTTTGGGTGTTGGGTTATGGTTAGTGTATCATGTTAGGGTTAGTGTGTCGAGATAGGTTTAGGGTGTCGGATTAGGTTGTCGGGTTAGGTTTAGGCTTGGGGTGTAGTCTTAGGGTTTGGGTTAGGGTTAGGGTTAGGGTTAGTGTTGGGTTACGGGTTAGGCTTAGGCTTAGTGTTAGGGTTAGGTTTAGGGTTAGGTTTACGGTTAGGTTGTTGGTTTAGGGTTACGGTGTCGGGTTAGGGTAAGGGTGTCAGTTTAGGTTTAGGGTGTCGGGTTAGTGTGTCAGGTTCGGGTTAGTGTTCGGGTTAGGGTCTCAGGTTCGGGTTAGGGAAGATTTAGGGTTACGGTGTCATGTTAGGGTTAGCATAATGGCTAGAGTGTCGGGTTTGGGTTTTGGGTTATGTTTAGTGTATCATGTTAGGGTTAGTGTGTCGGGATAGGTTGAGGGTGTCGGGTTAGGTTGTCGGGTTACGTTTAGGCTCAGGGTTAGGGTTAAGGTTAGGGTTAGGTTTAGGTGTTAGGGGTACGGTTAGGGTTAGGATGTCGGGTTAGGGTTAGGGTGTCGGGTTAGGGTGTCGTGTTAAGGTTAGGGTGTCGGGTGAGGGTTAGAGTGTCAGGTTCGGGTTACGGTGTCAGGTGACGGTGTCGGGTTAGCGTGTCATTTTAGGGTGTAGGTTTAGGGTTAGAGTGTCGGGTTAGGGTTAGGGTTACGGTGTTGTGTTAGGTTTAGGGTGTCGGGTTTTGGCTTCGGCTTAGGGTGTCGTGTTAGGGTTAGGGTGTCGCGTTAGGTTGTCGTTTTAGGGTTACGGTGTCAGGATAGGGTGTCGGGTTAGGGTGTCGGTTAGGGATTACGGTTTAGGGTGTCGGGTTAGGATTAGTGTAGGGTTAGAATTAGGGTTAGATTGTCTTGTTAGGGTTAGGTTGTCTGGTTAGTTTTAGGGTAGGGTGTCGAGTTAGAGTTAGGGTGTCGGGTTATGGTTAGGTTTTGGGTGTCGGGTTAGGGTTAGGGTTAATGTTAGTGTTAGGGGTTAGTGATTAGGGTTAGGGTTAGGTTTAGTGTTATGGTTTGGATTAGGTTTAGGGTTAGGGCTATGAATAGGGTTAGGGTTTGGGTTAGGTGAAGGGTGGGTTTAGGGGTAGGGTAAGTGTTAGCGTTTGGGTTAGGTTTAGGTTACGGTTAGGGTGTCGGGGTAGAGTTTGGGTGTAGGATTAGGGTGTTGCGTTAGGGTTAAGTTTAGTGTGTCTTGTTAGGGTTAGCGTTAGGGTTAGTGTTAGGTTTAGGGTTAGGGTGTCGGGTAAGATTTAGGGTTAGGGTTAGGGGTAGGGTTTGGATGTTGGGTTAGTGTAAGGGTTAGGTTGTCTGGTGTCCGGTTATGGTTAGGGTTAGGATTATGTTTAGGGTTAGGGTTTAGGGTTTAGGGTTAGGGTTACGTTTAGGGATAGGGTTAGGGTGTCTTGTGTCCGGTTACGGTTAGGGTTAGGATTATGTTTAGGGTTAGGGTTTAGGGTTTAGGGTTAGGGTTACGTTTAGGGTTAGGGTTAGGGTGCCTTGTGTCCAGTTACGGTTAGGGTTAGGATTATGGTTAGGGTTAGGGTTAGGGTTTGGGTTAGCGTTAGGGTTAGGGTTAAGGTTACGTTTAGGTTTTGGGTTAGGGTTAGGGTTAGGTTTAGGGTTAGGGTGTCGTGTTAGGGTTAGCGTTAGTGTTAGGTTGTCTGGTTAGTGTTAGGGTTAGGGTGTTGGGATAGGGTTAGGGTTAGGGTAAGGTTCGGGTTATGATGTCGTCTTAGGGTTAGATCTAGGTCTAGGGTTAGGGTTAGGGTGTCGGGTTAGGGTGTTGGGTTAAGTTGTCGTGTTAGTGTGTTGGGTTAGGGTTAGGGTTAGGTTTATGGCATTGGGTTAGGTTGTTGGGTTAGGAATAGGGTTAGGGCTAGGGTTAAGGTTAGGTTTAGTGTTATGATGTTGGGTTAGTTTGTCATGTTAGGGTGCTGGGTTTGGGTTAGGGTTAGGGTTTGGGTAGGTTTAGGGTGTTGGGTTAGGGTTAGGGTGTCGGGTTAGGGTTAGGGTTATGTGTTGGCTTAGGGTCTCATTTAGGGTGTCGGGTTTGGGTGTAGGGGTTAGGATTAGGGTTAGGGTGTTGGGTTACGGTGTCGGGTTCGGGTTAGTGTGTCTGGTTATGATGTCAGGTTCGGATGTCGGGTAAGGGTTAGGGTGTCTGGTTAGGGTGTCGGGGGAGTGTGTCAGGTTAGATTTAGGTTTAGGCTTATGGTTAGGGTTTGGGTTAGGGTGTCGTGTTAGGGATAGGGTTCGGGTGTCGGTTTAGGGTTAGAGTTAGGGTTAGGGTTAGGGTTAGGGTTGGTTTAGGGTTAGGGTAGGGTTAGGGGTTAGAGGTAGGGTTAGGGTTAGGTTTAGGGTGTCGGGATAAGTTTAGGGTTCGTGTTAGTGTTAGGGTTAGCGTTAGGGTTAGGGTTAGGATGTGGGGATAGGGTTAGGGTTAGGTTTATGGTAAGGTTGTCTGGTTACGGTTCTGGGTAGGGTGTCTGTTTAGGGTTTCGGGTTAGGGTGTCGGGTCAGGGTTAGTGTTAGTGTTAGGTTGTTGGGTTAGAATGTCGTGTTAGGGTGCCAGGTTAGGGTTAGATGTACGGTTAGGCTTAGGGTTAGGGTGTTGGGTTAGGCTGACCGTTTAGGGTTAGGGTGTCAGGTTAGCATGTCAGGTTAGGGTGTTGGGTTAGGGTCTCGAGTTAGGGTTTAGGGTTAGGGTTAGGGTAAGGTTAGGGTTAGGGTTACTGTTGGGTTAGGTTTAGGGTTAATGTTAGGGTTAGGGGTTAGGGGTAGGGTTAGCTTTAGGGTTAGTGTTAGGGTTAGGGTGTCGGGTTATGGTGTCGGGATAGGGTTAGGGTGTATGCTTAGGTTTAGGGTGTCGGGTTAGGTTGTCGGTTTAGGGTGTCGGGTTGGGGTTAGGGTTAGGGTTAGGGTTAGGCTTGGTTTAGTGTAGGGTTAGGGGTTAGTGGTAGGGTTAGGGGTAGGGTTAGGGTAGGGTTGCGGTGTCGGGTAAGGGTTAGTGTTAGGTTGTCATGCTAGGGTTAGTGTTAGGGTGTCGTTTTAGGGTTAGGGTTTTGGTGTCTGATGTCCGGTTAGGCTTGGAGTTAGGATTAGGGGTATGGTTAGGGTTAGTGTTAGGGGTTAGGGTTATTGTTAGGCTTAGGGTTAGGATTTAGGGTTAGAGTTAGTGGTTAGGTGTTAGGGTTAGATTTAGGGTAAGGGTTAGGGTTTTGGTTTAGGGTTAGGGTTAGGTTTAGGGTTAGGGTTAAGGTTAGGGTTAGTGTTAGGGGTTAGGGTTAGGGTTTCGAGTTACGATTAGGGTTAGGGTGTCGGGTTAGGGTGTCAGGTTAGGCTGTTGGTTAAGGGTGTCAGGTCAGGGTTAGAGTTTGGGTTAGGTTTAGGGTTAAGTTTAGAGTTAGGTTGTTTTGTTAGGGTTAGGGTTTCGGGTTAGGCTTAGAATTTCGGGTTAGGGTGTCGGGTTAGAGTTTGGGTGTAGGGTTAGCGTGTCGCATTAGGGTTGATGTTAGGGTGTCGTGTTAGTGTTAGCGCTAGGGTTAGGGATAGGTTGTCGGGTTAGGTTGTCGGGTTAGGGTTAGGGTTAGGGTGTCTGGTGTTCGGTTACCGTTAGGGTTAGGGTTAGGGTTAGGATTAGGGTTAGGGTTAGGGTTTACGGTTTAGGTTTAGGGTTAGGGTTAGCATTAGGGTTATGGTTACGGTTACGTTTAGGGTTAATGTTAGGGTAAGGTTAGGGTTAGGGTTACTGTTGGGTTAGGGTTAGGGTTAATGTTAGGGTTAGGTGTTAGAGGTAGGGTTAGGGTTAGGGTTAGGGTTATGGTTTGGGTTAGAGTTGGGGTTAGGGTGAGGGTTGGTTTAGTGTAGGGTTAGGGGTTAGTGGTAGGGTTAGTGGTAGGGTTAGGTTAGGGTTGCGGTGTCGGGTTAGGGTTAGGGTTAGGTTGTCAGGCTAGGGTTAGTGTTAGGGAGTCGTGTTAGGGTTAGGGTTAGGGTGTCTGGTGTCCGGTTAGGCTTGGAGTTAGGGTTAGGGTTAGGGTTTATGGTTTAGTTTTAGGGTTAGGGTTAGCATTAGGGTTAAGGTTACGGTTACGTTTAGGGTTACTGTTAGGTTAGGGTTAGGGTTAGGGTTAGGATTAGGGTGTCAGATTAGGGTTAGGGTTGTGTTAGGATTCGGGTTAGTGTTTAGGGGTAGGTTTAGGGTTAGGGTTAGGGTGTCATGTTAGGGTTAGTGTTAGGGTGTCGGTTTAGGGTTAGGGTGTCAGGTTAGGGTGTTGGCTTAAGTTGTCGTGTTAGTGTGTTGGGTTAGGGTTAGGGTTAGGTTTATGGCGTTGTGTTAGTGTGTTGGGTTAGGAATAGGGTTAGGGTAAGGGTTAGGGCTAGGTTTAAGGTTAGGTTTAGTGTTATGATGTCGGGTTTGTTTGCCGTGTTATAGGGTGCTGGGTTAGGGTAAGTCTTAGGGTTAGGGTTTGGGTAGGTTTAGGGTGTCCGATTAGGGTTAGGGTGTCGGGTTAGGGTTAGGGTTAGGGTTGGGTTAGGGGTAGGGTAAGCGGTTAAGGGTAGGGGTAGGGGAAGGTTTAGGGTTAGGGTTAGGGTTGGGGTTGAGTTGTCGGGTTTGAGTGTTGGGTTTGAGTTAGGGTTAGGGTGTCTGGTGTCGGGTTAGTGTTAAGGTTAGGGTTATGTTATCGGGTTAGGTTTAAGCTTGGGGTGTAGTCTTAGGGTTTGGGTTAGGGTTAGGGTTAGGGTTAGTGTTGGGTTACGGGTTAGGCTTAGGCTTAGTGTTAGGGTTAGGTTTAGGGTTAGATTTACGGTTAGGTTGTTGGTTTAGGGTTACGGTGTCGGGTTAGGGTAAGGGTGTCGGTTTAGGTTTAGGGTGTTGGGTTAGGGTGATGGGTTAGGGTGTCAGGTTCGGGTTAGTGTTCGGGTTAGAGTGTCAGGTTCGGGTTAGGGAAGATTTAGGGTTACGGTGTCATGTTAGGGTTAGCATAATGGTTAGGGTGTCGGGTTTGGTTGTTGGGTTGTGTTTAGTGTATCATGTTAGGGTTAGTGTGTCGGGATAGGTTTAGGGTGTCGGGTTAGGTTGTCGGGTTACGTTTAGGCTCAGGGTTAGGGTTAAGGTTAGGGTTAGGTTTAGGTGTTAGGGGTACGGTTAGGGTTAGGATGTCGGGTTAGGGTTAGGGTGTCGGGTTAGGGTGCCGGGTTAGGGTGTCTTGTTAACGTTAGGGTGTCTGGTGAGGGTTAGGGTGTCAGGTGACGGTGTCGGGTTAGCGTGTCAGTTTAGGGTGTAGGTTTAGGGTTAGAGTGTCGGGTTAGGGTTAGGGTTACGGTGTTGTGTTAGGGTTAGGGTGTCCGTTTTGGGCTTCGGGTTAGGGTTTCGCGTTAGGGGTAGGGTGTCACGTTAGGTTGTCTTTTTAGGGTTACGGTGTCAGGATAGGGTGTCGGGTGATGGTGTCATGTTAAGGTTAGGGTGTCAGGTGAGGGTTAGGGTTACGGTGTCAGGTGATGGTGTCGGGTTAACGTGTCATTTTAGGGTCTAGGTTTAGGGATAGAGTGTCGGGTTAGCGTTAGGGTTACGGTGTTGTGTTAGGGTTAGGGTGTCGGGTTTGGGCTTCGGGTTAGGGTGTTGCGTTAGGGTTAGGGTGTCGTGTTAGGTTGTCGTTTTAGCGTTATGGTGTTAGGATAGGGTGTCGGGTTATGGTGTTGGTTAGGGATTACGGTTTAGGGTGTCGGGTTAGGGTTAGTGTAGGTTAGAATTAAGGTTAGAGTGTTGTGTTAGGGTTAGCGTTAGGGTTAGGTTGTCTGGTTAGTTTTATGGTTAGGGTGTCGAGTTAGAGTTAGGGTGTCGGATTATGGTTAGGGTTTGGGTTTTGGGTTAGGGTTAGGGTTAGAGTTAATGTTAGTGTTAGGGCTTAGTGATTAGGGTTAGGGATAGGGTTAGAGTTATGGTTTGGGTTAGGTTTAGGGTTAGGGTTATGGGTAGGGTTAGGGTTTGGTTTAGGTTTAAAGTACAGTTAGGGTGTCGGGGTAGAGTTTGTGTGTAGGGTTAGGGTGTTGCGTTAGGGTTAAGTTTAGCGTGTCTTGTTAGGGTTAACATTAGGGTTAAGGTTAGGGTTAGGGTTAGAGTTAGGGTGACAGATAAGGTTTAGGGTTTGGTTAGGATTCGGGTTAGTGGTTAGGGGTAGGTTTAGGGTTAGGGTTAGGTTGTTGGTTTAGGGTTAGGGTGTCTGGTTAGGGTGTCATATTACGGTTAGGGTTAGGGTGTCGGTTTAGGTTTAGGGTGTCGGGTTAGGGTGTTGGGTTAAGTTGTCGTGTTAGTGTGTCGGGTTAGGGTTAGGGTTAGGTTTATGGCATTGGGTTAGGTTGTTGGGTTAGGAATATGGTTAGGGCTAGGGTTAAGGTTAGGTTTAGTGTTATGATGTTGGGTTAGTTTGTCGTGTTAGGGTGCTGGGTTTGGTTTAGGGTTTGGGTTTGGGTAGGTTTCGGGTGTTGGGTTAGGGTTAGGGTGTCGGGTTAGGGTTATGTGTTGGCTTAGGGTGTCTTTTAGGGTGTTGAGTTTGGGTGTCAGCTTAGGATTAGGGTTAGGGTGTTGGGTTAGGGTTAATGTGTCTGGTTATGATGTCAGGTTCGGGTGTCGGGTAAGGCTTAGGGTGTCTGGTTAGGCTGCCGGGCTAGGGTGTCGGGTTAGGGTTTACAGTTAGTGTTAGAGTGGCTGGTTAGGGTGTCGGTTAGGGTGTCTGGTTAGGGTGTCGGGTTAGGGATTACGGGTTAGGGTGTCGCGTTAGGGTTGAGTTATGGTGTCGGGTTATGGTTAGGGTAAGGTTAGGGTTAGGGTTAGGGTGTCGTGTTAGGGTTAGCGTTAGGGTTAGGGTGTCGGGTTAAGGTTAGGATTAGGGTTAGGGTTAGGGTTTGGGTGTCGGGTTAGGGTTAGGGTTAGTGTTAGGGGTTAGTGATTAGGGTTAGGGTTAGGATTAGCGTTATGGTTTGAGTTAGAGTTAGGGTTAGGGTTAGGGTTGGTTTAGTGTAGGGTTAGGGGTTAGTGGTAGGGTTAGGGGTAGGGTTAGGGTAGGGTTGCGGAGTCGGGTTAGGGTTAGGGTTAGGTTTTCAGGCTAGGGTTAGTGTTAGGGGTTGGGGTTAGGGTTTAGAGTTACGATTAGGGTTAGGGTGTTGGGTTAGGGTGTCGGGTTAGGGTGTCAGGTTAGGCTGTCGGGTTAGGGTGTCGGGTCAGGGTTAGAGTTAGGGTTAGGTTTAGGGTTAAGTTTCGAGTTAGGTTGTTTTGTTAGGGTTAGGGTTTCGGGTTAGGATTAGAGTTTCGGGTTAGGGTGTCGGGTTAGAGTTTGGGTGTAGGGTTAGTGTGTCACATTACGGTTAAGGTTAGGGTGTCGTGTTAGTGTTAGCGCTAGGGTTAGCGTGTAGGTTTAGGGTTAGGTTTAGGGTTAGGTTGTCGGGTTAGGGTTAGGGTGTCTGGTGTTTGGTTACCGTTAGAGTTAGGGTTAGGGTTACGTTTTACAGGTTAGGGTTAGGGTTAGCATTAGGGTTATGGTTACGGTTACGTTTAGGGTTACTGTTCGGGTTAGGGTTAGGGTTAGGATTAGGGTGTCAGATTAGGGTTAGGTTTGTGTTAGGATTTGGGTTAGTGGTTAGGGGTAGGTTTAGGGTTAGGGTTAGGGTGTCGTGTTAGGGTTAGGGTAGGGTGTCGGTTTAGGGTTAGGGTGTCGCGTTAGGGTGTTGGCTTAAGTTGTCGTGTTAGTGTGTTGGGTTAGGGTTAGGGTGAGATTTATGGCATTGTGTTAGTGTTTTGGTTTAGGAATAGGGTTAGGGTAAGGGTTAGGGCTAGGTTTAAGGTTAGGTTTAGTGTTATGATGTCGGGTTAGGGTTTGGGTTAGGGTTAAGGTTTCGGGTTATGATGTCGGGTTAGGGTTAGGTCTAGGTCTAGGGTTAGGGTTAGGGTGTCGGGTAAGTTTTAGGGTTAGGGTTAGGGTGTCATTTTAGGGTTAGAGTTAGGGTTAGGATTAGGGTTAGGGTTAAGGTTTACGGTTTAGGGTTGGGGTTATGGTTAGAGTTAGGGTTAGGGTTACGTTTAGGGTTACGGTTAGGGTTAGGCTTAGGGTTAGAGTTAGGGTGTCAGATTAGGGTTAGGGTTGGGTTAGGATTCTGGTTAGTGGTTAGGGGTAGGTTTAGGTTTAGGGTTAGGGTGTTGGTTTAGGGTTAGGGTGTCGGGTTAGGGTGTTGGGATAAGTTGTCGTGTTAGTGTGTCGGGTAAGGGTTAGGGTTAGGTTTATGGCATTGGGTTAGGTTGTTGGGTTAGGAATAGGGTTAGGGCTAGGGTTAAGGTTAGGTTTAGTGTTATGATGTTGGGTTAGTTTGTCGTGTTAGGGTGCTGGGTTTGGGTTAGGGTTAGGGTTTGGGTAGGTTTAGGGTGTTGGGTTAGGGTTAGGGTGTCGGGTTATGGTTAGGGTTAGGGTGTTGGGTTACGGTGTCGGGTTAGGGTTAGTGTGTCAGGTTATGATGTCAGGTTCGGGTGTCGGGTAAGGGTTAGGGTGTGTGGTTATGGTGTCGGGTAAGTGTGTCAGGTTAGGTTTAGGTTTAGGCTTATGGTTAGGGTTAGGGTTAGGGTGTCGTGTTAGGGATAGCGTTCGGGTGTCGGTTTAGGGTTAGAGTTAGGGTTAGGGTTAGGGTCGGGTTAGGGGTTAGGGGTAGGTTTAGGGTTAGGTTTAGGGTGTTAGGGTTAGGGTTAGGGTTAGGGTTGGGTTAGGGGTAGGGTTAGTGGTTAAGGGTAGGGTTAGGGGTAGGTTTAGGGTTAGGGTTAGGGTTGGGGTTTAGTTGTCGGGTTTGAGTTAGGGTTAGGGTGTCTGGTGTCGGGTTAGTGTTAAGGTTAGGGTTAGGTTATCGGGTTAGGTTTAGGCTTGGGTTGTAGTCTTAGGGTTAGGGTTAGTGTTGGTTTACGGGTTAGGCTTAGGCTTAGTGTTAGGGTTAGGTTTAGGGTTAGGTTTACGGCTAGGTTGTTGGTTTAGGGTTACGGTGTCGGGTTAAGGTAAGCGTGTCGGTTTAGGTTTAGGGTGTCGGGTTAGGGTGATGGGTTATGGTGTCAGGTTCGGGTTAGTGTTCGGTTGAGGGTGTCAGGTTAAGGTTAGGGAAGATTTAGGGTTACGGTGTCATGTTAGGGTTACCATAATGGTTAGGGTGTCGGGTTTGGGTGTTGGGTTATGGTTAGTGTATCATGTTAGGGTTAGTGTGTCGGGATAGGTTCAGGGTGTCGGGTTAGGTTGTCGGGTTACGTCTAGGCTCAGGGTTAGGGTTAAGGTTAGGGTTAGGTTTAGGTGTTAGGGGTACGGTTAGGGTTAGGATGTCGGGTTAGGGTTAGGGTGTCGGGTTAAGGTGTCGTGTTAAGGTTAGGGTGTCGGGTGAGGGTTAGGGTTTCAGGTTCGGGTTATGGTGTCAGGTGACGGTGTCGGGTTAGCGTGTCATTTTAGGGTGTAGGTTTAGGGTTAGAGTGTCGGGTTAGGGTTAGGGTTAGGGTTACGGTGTTGTGTTAGGGTTAGGGTGTCGGGTTTGGGCTTCGGGTTAGGGTGTCGTGTTAGGGATAGGGTGTCACGTTAGGTTGTCGTTTTAGGGTTACGGTGTCAGGATAGGGTGTCGGGTTAGGGTGTCTGTTAGGGATTACGGTTTAGGGTGTCGGGTTAGGGTTAGTGTAGGGTTAGAATTAGGGTTAGAGTGTTGTGTTAGGGTTAGCGTTAGGGTTAGGTTGTCTGGTTAGTTTTAGGGTTAGGGTGTCGAGTTAGAGTTAGGGTGTCTGGTTATGGTTAGGTTTTGGGTGTCGGGTTAGGTTTAGGGTTAATGTTAGTGTTAGGGGTTAGTGATTAGGGTTAGGGTTAGGGTTAGGGTTAGCGTTATGGTTTGGTTTAGGTTTAGGGTTAGGGTTATGGATAGGGTTAGGGTTTGGGTTAGGTGAAGGGTAGGCTTAGGAGTAGGGTAAGTGTTAGGGTTTGGGTTAGGTTTAGGGTACGGTTAGGGTGTCGGGGTAGAGTTTGGGTGTAGGATTAGGGTGTTGCATTGGGTTAAGTTTAGCGTGTCTTGTTAGGGTTAGCGTTAGGGTTAGGGTGTCGGGTAAGATTTAGCGTTAGGGGTAGGGGTAGGGCTTGGGTGTTGGGTTAGTGTTAGGGTTAGGGTGTCTGGTGTCCAGTTACGGTTAGTGTTAGGATTAGGGTTAGGGTTAGGGTTTAGGGTTTAGGGTTAGGGTTAGGGTGTCTTGTGTCTGGTTACGGTTAGGGTTAGAATTATGGTTAGGGTTAGGGTTAGCGTTAGGGTTATGGTTAAGGTTACGTTTAAGTTTCGGGTTAGGGATAGGGTTATGTTTAGGGTTAGGGTGTCATAATAGGGTTAGCGTTAGTGTTAGGTTGTCTGGTTAGTGTTAGGGTTAGGGTGTCGGGATAGGGTTAGGTTTAGGGTGTTGGGTTAAGGTGTTGGGTTAGGGTTAGGGTTAGGGTTAAGGTTTCGGGTTATGATGTCGTGTTAGGGTTAGGTCTAGGTCTAGGGTTAGGGTTAGGGTGTCGGCTAAGTTTTAGGGTTCGGTTTAGGGTGTCGTTTTAGGGTTAGAGTTAGTGTTAGGAATAGGGTTCGGGTTAGGGTTTATGGTTTAGGGTTAGGGTTAGGGTTAGCGTTAGGGTTAGGGTTACCTTTAGGGTTACGGTTAGGGTTAGGATTAGGGTTAGAGTTAGGGTGTCAGATTAGGGTTAGACTTGGGTTAGGATTCGGGTTAGTGGTTAGGGGTAGGTTTAGGTTTAGGGTTAGGGTGTTGGTTTAGGGTTAGGGTGTCGTATTACAGTAAGGGTTAGGGTTAGGGTGTCGGTTTAGGGTTAGGGTTAGGGTTAGGGTTAGGGTTAGGGTTAGGGTTAGGGTTAGGGTTAGGGTTAGGGTTAGGGTTAGGGTTAGGGTTAGGGTTAGGGTTGGGGTTTAGTTGTCGGGTTTGAGTTAGGGTTAGGGTGTCTGGTGTCGGGTTAGTGTTAAGGTTAGGGTTAGGTTATCGGGTTAGGTTTAGGCTTGGGTTGTAGTCTTAGGGTTAGGGTTAGTGTTGGTTTACGGGTTAGGCTTAGGCTTAGTGTTAGGGTTAGGTTTAGGGTTAGGTTGACGGCTAGGTTGTTGGTTTAGGGTTACGGTGTCGGGTTAAGGTAAGCGTGTCGGTTTAGGTTTAGGGTGTCGGGTTAGGGTGATGGGTTATGGTGTCAGGTTCGGGTTAGTGTTCGGTTGAGGGTGTCAGGTTAAGGTTAGGGAAGATTTAGGGTTACGGTGTCATGTTAGGGTTACCATAATGGTTAGGGTGTCGGGTTTGGGTGTTGGGTTATGGTTAGTGTATCATGTTAGGGTTAGTGTGTCGGGATAGGTTCAGGGTGTCGGGTTAGGTTGTCGGGTTACGTCTAGGCTCAGGGTTAGGGTTAAGGTTAGGGTTAGGTTTAGGTGTTAGGGGTACGGTTAGGGTTAGGATGTTGGGTTAGGGTTAGGGTGTCGGGTTAGGGTGTCGTGTTAAGGTTATGGTGTCGGGTGAGGGTAAGAGTGTCAGGTTCTGGTTACGGTGTCAGGTGACGGTGTCGGGTTAGCGTGTCATTTTAGGGTGTAGGTTTAGGGTTAGAGTGTCGGGTTAGGGTTAGGGTTACGGTGTTGTGTTAGGGTTAGGGTGTCGGGTTTCGGCTTCGGGTTAGGGTGTCGTGTTAGGGATAGGGAGTCACGTTAGGTTGTCGTTTTAGGGTTACGGTGTCAGGATAGGGTGTCGGGTTAGGGTGTCTGTTAGGGATTACGGTTTAGGGTGTCGGGTTAGGGTTAGTGTAGGGTTAGAATTAGGGTTAGAGTGTTGTGTTAGGGTTAGCGTTAGAGTTAGGTTGTCTGGTTATTTTAGGGTTAGGTTGTCGAGTTAGAGTTAGGGTGTCGGGTTATGGTTAGGTTTTGGGTGTTGGGTTAGGTTTAGGGTTAATGTTAGTGTTAGGGGTTAGTGATTAGGGTTAGGGTTAGGGTTAGCGTTATGGTTTGGTTTAGGTTTAGGGTTAAGGTTATGGATAGGTTTAGGGTTTGGGTTAGGTGAAGGGTAGGCTTAGGAGTAGGGTAAGTGTTAGGGTTTGGGTTAGGCTTAGGGTACGGTTAGGGTGTCGGGGTAGAGTTTGGGTGTAGGATTAGGGTGTTGCGTTAGGGTTAAGTTAACGTGTCTTGTTAGGGTTAGTGTTAGGGTTAGGGTGTCGTGTAAGATTTAGCGTTAGGGGTAGGGGTAGGGCTTGGGTGTTGGGTTAGTGTTAGGGTTAGGGTGTCTGGTGTCCGGTTACGGTTAGGGTTAGGATTAGGGTTAGGATTAGGGTTTAGGGTTTAGGGTTAGGGTTAGGGTGTCTTGTGTCCGATTACGGTTAGGGTTAGGACTATGGTTAGGGTTAGGGTTAGCGTTAGGGTTTTGGTTAAGGTTACGTTTAGGTTTCGGGTTAGGGTTAGGGTTATGTTTAGGGTTAGGCTGTCATAATAGGGTTAGCGTTAGTGTTAGGTTGTCTGGTTAGTGTTAGGGTTAGAGTGTCGGGATAGGGTTAGGTTTAGGGTGTTGGGTTAGGGTGTTGTGTTAGGGTTAGGGTTAGGGTTAAGGTTTCGGGTTATGATGTCGGGTTAGGGTGAGGTCTAGCTCTAGGGTTTGGGTTAGGGTTCGCGTTAGGGTTAGGGTTACCTTTAGGGTTACGGTTAGGGTTAGGATTAGGGTTAGAGTTAGGGTGTCAGATTAGGGTTAGACTTGGGTTAGGATTCGGGTTAGTGGTTAGGGGTAGGTTTAGGTTTAGGGTTAGGGTGTTGGTTTAGGGTTAGGGTGTCGTATTACAGTTAGGGTTAGGGTTAGGGTGTCGGTTTAGGGTTAGGGTGTCGGGTTAGGGTGTTGGGTTAAGTTGTCGTGTTAGTGTGTCGGGTTAGGGTTAGAGTTAGGTGAGGCATTGGGTTAGGTTGTTGGGTTAGGAATAGGGTTAGGGTTAGGTTTAGTGTTATGATGTTGGGTTAGTTTGTCGTGTTAGGGTGCTGGGTTTGGGTTAGGGTTAGGGTTAGGGTAGGTTTAGGGTGTTGGGTTAGCGTTAGGGTGTCGGGTTAGGGTTAGGGTTATGTGTTGGCTTAGGGTGTCGTTTAGGGTTTCAGGTTTGGGTGTCGGGTTAAGATTAGGGTTAGGGTGTTGGGTTACGGTGTCAGATTAGGGTTGGTGTGTCTGGTTATGATGTCAGGTTCGGGTGTCGGGTAAGGGGTAGTGTGTCTGTTTAGGGTATCGGGTTATTGTGTCAGGTCAGGTTTAGGTTTAGGCTTACGGATAGGGCTAGGGTTATGGTGTCATGTTAGGGATAGGGTTCGAGTGTCAGTTTAGGGTTAGAGTTAGGGTTAGGGTTAGGGTTGGGTTAGGGTTAGGATAGGGTTAAGGGTTAGGGGTAGGGTTAGGGTTAGGGTTAGGGTAAGTTTAGGGTTAGGGTTACGGTTGGGTTAGGGTTAGTGTTAATGTTATGGTTAGGGTTTAGATGTAGGGTTAGCTTTAGGGCTAGTGTTAGGGTTAGGTTTAGAGTTAGGTTTACGGTTAGGTTGTTGGTTTAGGGTTACGGTGTCGGGTTAGGGTAAGGGTGTCGGTTCAGGTTTAGGGCGTCGGGTTAGGGTGATGGGTTAGGGTATCAGGTTCGGATTAGTGTTCGGGTTAGGGTGTCAGGTTCGTGTTAGGGAAGATTTAGGGTTATGCTGTCATGTTAGGGTTAGCATAATGGTTAGGGTGTCGGGTTTGGGTGTTGGGTTATGGTTAGTGTATCATGTTAGGGTTAGTGTGTCAGGATAGGATTAGGGTGTCGGGTTAGGTTGTCGGGTTTTGTTTAGGCTCAGGGTTAGGGTTAGGGTTAGGGTTACGTTTTAGTGTTAGGGGTACGGTTAGGGTTAGGATGTTGGGTTAGGTTTAGGGTGTTGGGTTAGGGTGTCGGGTTAGGGTGTCGTGTTAAGGTTAGGGTGTCGGGTGAGGGTTAGGGTGTCAGGTTCGGGTTACGGTGTCAGGTGACGGTGTCGGGTTAGCGTGTCATTTTAGGGTGTAGGTTTATGGTTAGAGTGTCGGGTTAGGGTTAGGGTTACGGTGTTGTGTTAGGGTTAGGGTTTCGGGTTTGGGCTTCCGGTTAGGGTGTCGTGTTAGGGTTAGGGTATCGCGTTAGGTTGTCGTTTTAGGGTTACGGTGTCAGGATAGGGTGTCGGGTTAGGGTGTCGGTTAGGGATTATGGTTAGGGTTAGGGTTAGGGTGTCGTGTTAGGGTTAGCGTTAGTGTTAGGTTGTCTGGTTAGTGTTAGGTTTAGGTTGTCGGGATAACGTTAGGGTTAGGGTTAAGGTTTCGGGTTATGATGTCGGGTTAGGGTTACGTCTAGGTCTAGGGTTAGGGTTAGGGTGTCGGCTAAATTTTAGGGTTAGGGTTAGGGTGTCGTTTTAGGGTTAGAGTTAGGGTTAGGATTAGGGTTAGGGTTAGGGTTAACGGTTTAGGGTTAGGGTTACGTTTAGGGTTATGGTTAGGGTTAGGATTAGGGTTAGAGTTAGGGTGACAGATTAGGGTTAAGGTTGGGTTAGGATTCAGGTTAGTGGTTAGGGGTAGGTTTAGGTTTAGGGTTAGGTTGTTGGTTTAGGGTTAGGGTGTCTGGTTATGGTGTCATATTACGGTTAGTGTTAGGGTGTTGGTTTAGGTTTAGTTTGTCGGGTTAGGGTTAGGGTTAGGTTTATGGCATTGGGTTAGGTTGTTGAGTTAGGAATAGAATTAGGGTTTGGGTTAGGGTTAGGGTTAGTGTTATGATGTTGGGTTAGTTTGTCATGTTAGGGTGCTGGGTTTGGGTTAGGGTTATGTGTTGGCTTAGGGTGTCGTTTAGGGTGTCGGGTTTGGGTGTCGGGTTAGGATTAGGGTTAGGGTGTTGGGTTACTGTGTCGGGTTAGGGTTAGTGTGTCTGGTTATGATGTCAGGTTCAGGTGTCTGGTAAGGGTTAGGGTTTCTGGTTAGGGTGTCGGGTTAGTGTGTCAGGTTAGGTTTAGGTTTAGGCTTATGGTTAGGGTTAGGGTTAGGGTGTCGTGTTAGGGATAGGGTTCGGGTGTCAGTTTAGGGTTAGAGTTACGGTTAGGGTTAGGTTGGGTTAGGGTTAGGGTAGGGTTAGGGGGTAGGGGTAGGGTTAGTGTTAGGATTAAGGTGTCGGTTTAGGGTTAGGGTTAGGGTTAAGGTTAGGGTTAGGGTAGGGTTGCGGTTAGGGTAGGGTTAGGGGTTAGGTTTAGGGTTAGTGTTAGGATTAGGGTGTCGGGTTAAGTTTAGGGTTCGTGTTAGTGTTAGGGTTAGGGTTAGGGTTAGGATGTCGGGATAGGGTTAGTGTTAGGTTTATGGTAAGGTTGTCTGTTTAGGGTTCTGGGTAGGGTGTCTGTTTAGGGTTTCGGGTTAGGGTGTCGGGTCATGGTTAGTGTTAGGGTTAGGTTGTTGGGTTAGATTGTGGTGTTAGGGTGCTAGGTTAGGGCTAGATTTACGGTTAGGCTTTGGGTTAGGGTGTCAGGTTAGGGTGTCCGTTTAGGGTTAGGGTGTCAGGTTACCAGGTCGGGTTAGGGTGTTGGGTTAGGGTCTCGAGTTAGGGTTTTGGGTTAGGGTTAGGTTTAGGATCAGCTTTAGGGTTGGGGTTAGGATTATGGTGTCGGGTTAGGGTTAGCGTGTCGGGTTAGGGTGTCGGTTAGAGTTTGGGTGTACGGTTAGCATGTCGCATTAGGGTTAAGGTTAGGGTGTCGTGTTAGTGTTAGCGCTAGGTTTACGGTGTAGGGTTAGGGTTAGGTTTAGGGTTATGTTGTCGGGTTAGGAATAGGGTTAGGGTAAGCGTTAGGGCTAGGTTTAAGGTTAGGTTTAGTGTTATGATGTCGGGTTTGTTTGTCGTGTTAGGGTGCTGGATTAGGGTTAGGGTTAGGGTTTGGGTAGGTTTAGGGTGTCGGATTAGGGTTAGGGTGTCGGGTTAGGGTTAGGGTTAGGGTTGGGTTAGGGGTAGGGTTAGCGGTTAAGGGTAGGGGTAGGTTTAAGGTTAGGGTTAGGGTTGGGGTTAAGTTGTCGGGTTTGAGTGTCGGATTTGAATTAGGGTTAGGGTGTCTGGTGTCGGGTTAGTGTTAAGGTTAGGGTTAGGTTATCGGGTTAGGTTTAGGCTTGGGGTGTAGTCTTAGGGTTTGGGTTAGGGTTAGGGTTAGGGTTAGTGTTGGGTTACGGGTTAGGCTTAGGCTTAGTGTTAGGGTTAGGTTTAGGGTTAGGTTTGTGGTTACATTGTTGGTTTAGGGTTATGGTGTCGGGTTAGGGTAAGGGTGTCGGTTTAGGTTTAGGGTGTCGGGTTAGGGTGATGGGTTAGGGTGTCAGGTTCGGGTTAGTGTTCGGGTTAGGGTGTCTAGTTAGGGTTAGGGAAGATTTAGGGTTACGCTGTCATGTTAGGGTTAGCATAATGGTTAGGGTGTCGAGTTTGGGTGTTGGGTTATGGTTAGTGTATCATGTTAGGGTTAGTGTGTCGAGATAGGTTTAGGGTGTCGGATTAGGTTGTCGGGTTAGGTTTAGGCTTGGGGTGTAGTCTTAGGGTTTGGGTTAGGGTTAGGGTTAGGGTTAGTGTTGGGTTACGGGTTAGGCTTAGGCTTAGTGTTAGGGTTAGGTTTAGGGTTAGGTTTACGGTTAGGTTGTTGGTTTAGGGTTACGGTGTCGGGTTAGGGTAAGGGTGTCAGTTTAGGTTTAGGGTGTCGGGTTAGTGTGTCAGGTTCGGGTTAGTGTTCGGGTTAGGGTCTCAGGTTCGGGTTAGGGAAGATTTAGGGTTACGGTGTCATGTTAGGGTTAGCATAATGGCTAGAGTGTCGGGTTTGGGTTTTGGGTTATGTTTAGTGTATCATGTTAGGGTTAGTGTGTCGGGATAGGTTGAGGGTGTCGGGTTAGGTTGTCGGGTTACGTTTAGGCTCAGGGTTAGGGTTAAGGTTAGGGTTAGGTTTAGGTGTTAGGGGTACGGTTAGGGTTAGGATGTCGGGTTAGGGTTAGGGTGTCGGGTTAGGGTGTCGTGTTAAGGTTAGGGTGTCGGGTGAGGGTTAGAGTGTCAGGTTCGGGTTACGGTGTCAGGTGACGGTGTCGGGTTAGCGTGTCATTTTAGGGTGTAGGTTTAGGGTTAGAGTGTCGGGTTAGGGTTAGGGTTACGGTGTTGTGTTAGGTTTAGGGTGTCGGGTTTTGGCTTCGGCTTAGGGTGTCGTGTTAGGGTTAGGGTGTCGCGTTAGGTTGTCGTTTTAGGGTTACGGTGTCAGGATAGGGTGTCGGGTTAGGGTGTCGGTTAGGGATTACGGTTTAGGGTGTCGGGTTAGGATTAGTGTAGGGTTAGAATTAGGGTTAGATTGTCTTGTTAGGGTTAGGTTGTCTGGTTAGTTTTAGGGTAGGGTGTCGAGTTAGAGTTAGGGTGTCGGGTTATGGTTAGGTTTTGGGTGTCGGGTTAGGGTTAGGGTTAATGTTAGTGTTAGGGGTTAGTGATTAGGGTTAGGGTTAGGTTTAGTGTTATGGTTTGGATTAGGTTTAGGGTTAGGGCTATGAATAGGGTTAGGGTTTGGGTTAGGTGAAGGGTGGGTTTAGGGGTAGGGTAAGTGTTAGCGTTTGGGTTAGGTTTAGGTTACGGTTAGGGTGTCGGGGTAGAGTTTGGGTGTAGGATTAGGGTGTTGCGTTAGGGTTAAGTTTAGTGTGTCTTGTTAGGGTTAGCGTTAGGGTTAGTGTTAGGTTTAGGGTTAGGGTGTCGGGTAAGATTTAGGGTTAGGGTTAGGGGTAGGGTTTGGATGTTGGGTTAGTGTAAGGGTTAGGTTGTCTGGTGTCCGGTTATGGTTAGGGTTAGGATTATGTTTAGGGTTAGGGTTTAGGGTTTAGGGTTAGGGTTACGTTTAGGGATAGGGTTAGGGTGTCTTGTGTCCGGTTACGGTTAGGGTTAGGATTATGTTTAGGGTTAGGGTTTAGGGTTTAGGGTTAGGGTTACGTTTAGGGTTAGGGTTAGGGTGCCTTGTGTCCAGTTACGGTTAGGGTTAGGATTATGGTTAGGGTTAGGGTTAGGGTTTGGGTTAGCGTTAGGGTTAGGGTTAAGGTTACGTTTAGGTTTTGGGTTAGGGTTAGGGTTAGGTTTAGGGTTAGGGTGTCGTGTTAGGGTTAGCGTTAGTGTTAGGTTGTCTGGTTAGTGTTAGGGTTAGGGTGTTGGGATAGGGTTAGGGTTAGGGTAAGGTTCGGGTTATGATGTCGTCTTAGGGTTAGATCTAGGTCTAGGGTTAGGGTTAGGGTGTCGGGTTAGGGTGTTGGGTTAAGTTGTCGTGTTAGTGTGTTGGGTTAGGGTTAGGGTTAGGTTTATGGCATTGGGTTAGGTTGTTGGGTTAGGAATAGGGTTAGGGCTAGGGTTAAGGTTAGGTTTAGTGTTATGATGTTGGGTTAGTTTGTCATGTTAGGGTGCTGGGTTTGGGTTAGGGTTAGGGTTTGGGTAGGTTTAGGGTGTTGGGTTAGGGTTAGGGTGTCGGGTTAGGGTTAGGGTTATGTGTTGGCTTAGGGTCTCATTTAGGGTGTCGGGTTTGGGTGTAGGGGTTAGGATTAGGGTTAGGGTGTTGGGTTACGGTGTCGGGTTCGGGTTAGTGTGTCTGGTTATGATGTCAGGTTCGGATGTCGGGTAAGGGTTAGGGTGTCTGGTTAGGGTGTCGGGGGAGTGTGTCAGGTTAGATTTAGGTTTAGGCTTATGGTTAGGGTTTGGGTTAGGGTGTCGTGTTAGGGATAGGGTTCGGGTGTCGGTTTAGGGTTAGAGTTAGGGTTAGGGTTAGGGTTAGGGTTGGTTTAGGGTTAGGGTAGGGTTAGGGGTTAGAGGTAGGGTTAGGGTTAGGTTTAGGGTGTCGGGATAAGTTTAGGGTTCGTGTTAGTGTTAGGGTTAGCGTTAGGGTTAGGGTTAGGATGTGGGGATAGGGTTAGGGTTAGGTTTATGGTAAGGTTGTCTGGTTACGGTTCTGGGTAGGGTGTCTGTTTAGGGTTTCGGGTTAGGGTGTCGGGTCAGGGTTAGTGTTAGTGTTAGGTTGTTGGGTTAGAATGTCGTGTTAGGGTGCCAGGTTAGGGTTAGATGTACGGTTAGGCTTAGGGTTAGGGTGTTGGGTTAGGCTGACCGTTTAGGGTTAGGGTGTCAGGTTAGCATGTCAGGTTAGGGTGTTGGGTTAGGGTCTCGAGTTAGGGTTTAGGGTTAGGGTTAGGGTAAGGTTAGGGTTAGGGTTACTGTTGGGTTAGGTTTAGGGTTAATGTTAGGGTTAGGGGTTAGGGGTAGGGTTAGCTTTAGGGTTAGTGTTAGGGTTAGGGTGTCGGGTTATGGTGTCGGGATAGGGTTAGGGTGTATGCTTAGGTTTAGGGTGTCGGGTTAGGTTGTCGGTTTAGGGTGTCGGGTTGGGGTTAGGGTTAGGGTTAGGGTTAGGCTTGGTTTAGTGTAGGGTTAGGGGTTAGTGGTAGGGTTAGGGGTAGGGTTAGGGTAGGGTTGCGGTGTCGGGTAAGGGTTAGTGTTAGGTTGTCATGCTAGGGTTAGTGTTAGGGTGTCGTTTTAGGGTTAGGGTTTTGGTGTCTGATGTCCGGTTAGGCTTGGAGTTAGGATTAGGGGTATGGTTAGGGTTAGTGTTAGGGGTTAGGGTTATTGTTAGGCTTAGGGTTAGGATTTAGGGTTAGAGTTAGTGGTTAGGTGTTAGGGTTAGATTTAGGGTAAGGGTTAGGGTTTTGGTTTAGGGTTAGGGTTAGGTTTAGGGTTAGGGTTAAGGTTAGGGTTAGTGTTAGGGGTTAGGGTTAGGGTTTCGAGTTACGATTAGGGTTAGGGTGTCGGGTTAGGGTGTCAGGTTAGGCTGTTGGTTAAGGGTGTCAGGTCAGGGTTAGAGTTTGGGTTAGGTTTAGGGTTAAGTTTAGAGTTAGGTTGTTTTGTTAGGGTTAGGGTTTCGGGTTAGGCTTAGAATTTCGGGTTAGGGTGTCGGGTTAGAGTTTGGGTGTAGGGTTAGCGTGTCGCATTAGGGTTGATGTTAGGGTGTCGTGTTAGTGTTAGCGCTAGGGTTAGGGATAGGTTGTCGGGTTAGGTTGTCGGGTTAGGGTTAGGGTTAGGGTGTCTGGTGTTCGGTTACCGTTAGGGTTAGGGTTAGGGTTAGGATTAGGGTTAGGGTTAGGGTTTACGGTTTAGGTTTAGGGTTAGGGTTAGCATTAGGGTTATGGTTACGGTTACGTTTAGGGTTAATGTTAGGGTAAGGTTAGGGTTAGGGTTACTGTTGGGTTAGGGTTAGGGTTAATGTTAGGGTTAGGTGTTAGAGGTAGGGTTAGGGTTAGGGTTAGGGTTATGGTTTGGGTTAGAGTTGGGGTTAGGGTGAGGGTTGGTTTAGTGTAGGGTTAGGGGTTAGTGGTAGGGTTAGTGGTAGGGTTAGGTTAGGGTTGCGGTGTCGGGTTAGGGTTAGGGTTAGGTTGTCAGGCTAGGGTTAGTGTTAGGGAGTCGTGTTAGGGTTAGGGTTAGGGTGTCTGGTGTCCGGTTAGGCTTGGAGTTAGGGTTAGGGTTAGGGTTTACGGTTTAGTTTTAGGGTTAGGGTTAGCATTAGGGTTAAGGTTACGGTTACGTTTAGGGTTACTGTTAGGTTAGGGTTAGGGTTAGGGTTAGGATTAGGGTGTCAGATTAGGGTTAGGGTTGTGTTAGGATTCGGGTTAGTGTTTAGGGGTAGGTTTAGGGTTAGGGTTAGGGTGTCATGTTAGGGTTAGTGTTAGGGTGTCGGTTTAGGGTTAGGGTGTCAGGTTAGGGTGTTGGCTTAAGTTGTCGTGTTAGTGTGTTGGGTTAGGGTTAGGGTTAGGTTTATGGCGTTGTGTTAGTGTGTTGGGTTAGGAATAGGGTTAGGGTAAGGGTTAGGGCTAGGTTTAAGGTTAGGTTTAGTGTTATGATGTCGGGTTTGTTTGCCGTGTTATAGGGTGCTGGGTTAGGGTAAGTCTTAGGGTTAGGGTTTGGGTAGGTTTAGGGTGTCCGATTAGGGTTAGGGTGTCGGGTTAGGGTTAGGGTTAGGGTTGGGTTAGGGGTAGGGTAAGCGGTTAAGGGTAGGGGTAGGGGAAGGTTTAGGGTTAGGGTTAGGGTTGGGGTTGAGTTGTCGGGTTTGAGTGTTGGGTTTGAGTTAGGGTTAGGGTGTCTGGTGTCGGGTTAGTGTTAAGGTTAGGGTTATGTTATCGGGTTAGGTTTAAGCTTGGGGTGTAGTCTTAGGGTTTGGGTTAGGGTTAGGGTTAGGGTTAGTGTTGGGTTACGGGTTAGGCTTAGGCTTAGTGTTAGGGTTAGGTTTAGGGTTAGATTTACGGTTAGGTTGTTGGTTTAGGGTTACGGTGTCGGGTTAGGGTAAGGGTGTCGGTTTAGGTTTAGGGTGTTGGGTTAGGGTGATGGGTTAGGGTGTCAGGTTCGGGTTAGTGTTCGGGTTAGAGTGTCAGGTTCGGGTTAGGGAAGATTTAGGGTTACGGTGTCATGTTAGGGTTAGCATAATGGTTAGGGTGTCGGGTTTGGTTGTTGGGTTGTGTTTAGTGTATCATGTTAGGGTTAGTGTGTCGGGATAGGTTTAGGGTGTCGGGTTAGGTTGTCGGGTTACGTTTAGGCTCAGGGTTAGGGTTAAGGTTAGGGTTAGGTTTAGGTGTTAGGGGTACGGTTAGGGTTAGGATGTCGGGTTAGGGTTAGGGTGTCGGGTTAGGGTGCCGGGTTAGGGTGTCTTGTTAACGTTAGGGTGTCTGGTGAGGGTTAGGGTGTCAGGTGACGGTGTCGGGTTAGCGTGTCAGTTTAGGGTGTAGGTTTAGGGTTAGAGTGTCGGGTTAGGGTTAGGGTTACGGTGTTGTGTTAGGGTTAGGGTGTCCGTTTTGGGCTTCGGGTTAGGGTTTCGCGTTAGGGGTAGGGTGTCACGTTAGGTTGTCTTTTTAGGGTTACGGTGTCAGGATAGGGTGTCGGGTGATGGTGTCATGTTAAGGTTAGGGTGTCAGGTGAGGGTTAGGGTTACGGTGTCAGGTGATGGTGTCGGGTTAACGTGTCATTTTAGGGTCTAGGTTTAGGGATAGAGTGTCGGGTTAGCGTTAGGGTTACGGTGTTGTGTTAGGGTTAGGGTGTCGGGTTTGGGCTTCGGGTTAGGGTGTTGCGTTAGGGTTAGGGTGTCGTGTTAGGTTGTCGTTTTAGCGTTATGGTGTTAGGATAGGGTGTCGGGTTATGGTGTTGGTTAGGGATTACGGTTTAGGGTGTCGGGTTAGGGTTAGTGTAGGTTAGAATTAAGGTTAGAGTGTTGTGTTAGGGTTAGCGTTAGGGTTAGGTTGTCTGGTTAGTTTTATGGTTAGGGTGTCGAGTTAGAGTTAGGGTGTCGGATTATGGTTAGGGTTTGGGTTTTGGGTTAGGGTTAGGGTTAGAGTTAATGTTAGTGTTAGGGCTTAGTGATTAGGGTTAGGGATAGGGTTAGAGTTATGGTTTGGGTTAGGTTTAGGGTTAGGGTTATGGGTAGGGTTAGGGTTTGGTTTAGGTTTAAAGTACAGTTAGGGTGTCGGGGTAGAGTTTGTGTGTAGGGTTAGGGTGTTGCGTTAGGGTTAAGTTTAGCGTGTCTTGTTAGGGTTAACATTAGGGTTAAGGTTAGGGTTAGGGTTAGAGTTAGGGTGACAGATAAGGTTTAGGGTTTGGTTAGGATTCGGGTTAGTGGTTAGGGGTAGGTTTAGGGTTAGGGTTAGGTTGTTGGTTTAGGGTTAGGGTGTCTGGTTAGGGTGTCATATTACGGTTAGGGTTAGGGTGTCGGTTTAGGTTTAGGGTGTCGGGTTAGGGTGTTGGGTTAAGTTGTCGTGTTAGTGTGTCGGGTTAGGGTTAGGGTTAGGTTTATGGCATTGGGTTAGGTTGTTGGGTTAGGAATATGGTTAGGGCTAGGGTTAAGGTTAGGTTTAGTGTTATGATGTTGGGTTAGTTTGTCGTGTTAGGGTGCTGGGTTTGGTTTAGGGTTTGGGTTTGGGTAGGTTTCGGGTGTTGGGTTAGGGTTAGGGTGTCGGGTTAGGGTTATGTGTTGGCTTAGGGTGTCTTTTAGGGTGTTGAGTTTGGGTGTCAGCTTAGGATTAGGGTTAGGGTGTTGGGTTAGGGTTAATGTGTCTGGTTATGATGTCAGGTTCGGGTGTCGGGTAAGGCTTAGGGTGTCTGGTTAGGCTGCCGGGCTAGGGTGTCGGGTTAGGGTTTACAGTTAGTGTTAGAGTGGCTGGTTAGGGTGTCGGTTAGGGTGTCTGGTTAGGGTGTCGGGTTAGGGATTACGGGTTAGGGTGTCGCGTTAGGGTTGAGTTATGGTGTCGGGTTATGGTTAGGGTAAGGTTAGGGTTAGGGTTAGGGTGTCGTGTTAGGGTTAGCGTTAGGGTTAGGGTGTCGGGTTAAGGTTAGGATTAGGGTTAGGGTTAGGGTTTGGGTGTCGGGTTAGGGTTAGGGTTAGTGTTAGGGGTTAGTGATTAGGGTTAGGGTTAGGATTAGCGTTATGGTTTGAGTTAGAGTTAGGGTTAGGGTTAGGGTTGGTTTAGTGTAGGGTTAGGGGTTAGTGGTAGGGTTAGGGGTAGGGTTAGGGTAGGGTTGCGGAGTCGGGTTAGGGTTAGGGTTAGGTTTTCAGGCTAGGGTTAGTGTTAGGGGTTGGGGTTAGGGTTTAGAGTTACGATTAGGGTTAGGGTGTTGGGTTAGGGTGTCGGGTTAGGGTGTCAGGTTAGGCTGTCGGGTTAGGGTGTCGGGTCAGGGTTAGAGTTAGGGTTAGGTTTAGGGTTAAGTTTCGAGTTAGGTTGTTTTGTTAGGGTTAGGGTTTCGGGTTAGGATTAGAGTTTCGGGTTAGGGTGTCGGGTTAGAGTTTGGGTGTAGGGTTAGTGTGTCACATTACGGTTAAGGTTAGGGTGTCGTGTTAGTGTTAGCGCTAGGGTTAGCGTGTAGGTTTAGGGTTAGGTTTAGGGTTAGGTTGTCGGGTTAGGGTTAGGGTGTCTGGTGTTTGGTTACCGTTAGAGTTAGGGTTAGGGTTACGTTTTACAGGTTAGGGTTAGGGTTAGCATTAGGGTTATGGTTACGGTTACGTTTAGGGTTACTGTTCGGGTTAGGGTTAGGGTTAGGATTAGGGTGTCAGATTAGGGTTAGGTTTGTGTTAGGATTTGGGTTAGTGGTTAGGGGTAGGTTTAGGGTTAGGGTTAGGGTGTCGTGTTAGGGTTAGGGTAGGGTGTCGGTTTAGGGTTAGGGTGTCGCGTTAGGGTGTTGGCTTAAGTTGTCGTGTTAGTGTGTTGGGTTAGGGTTAGGGTGAGATTTATGGCATTGTGTTAGTGTTTTGGTTTAGGAATAGGGTTAGGGTAAGGGTTAGGGCTAGGTTTAAGGTTAGGTTTAGTGTTATGATGTCGGGTTAGGGTTTGGGTTAGGGTTAAGGTTTCGGGTTATGATGTCGGGTTAGGGTTAGGTCTAGGTCTAGGGTTAGGGTTAGGGTGTCGGGTAAGTTTTAGGGTTAGGGTTAGGGTGTCGTTTTAGGGTTAGAGTTAGGGTTAGGATTAGGGTTAGGGTTAAGGTTTACGGTTTAGGGTTGGGGTTATGGTTAGAGTTAGGGTTAGGGTTACGTTTAGGGTTACGGTTAGGGTTAGGATTAGGGTTAGAGTTAGGGTGTCAGATTAGGGTTAGGGTTGGGTTAGGATTCTGGTTAGTGGTTAGGGGTAGGTTTAGGTTTAGGGTTAGGGTGTTGGTTTAGGGTTAGGGTGTCGGGTTAGGGTGTTGGGATAAGTTGTCGTGTTAGTGTGTCGGGTAAGGGTTAGGGTTAGGTTTATGGCATTGGGTTAGGTTGTTGGGTTAGGAATAGGGTTAGGGCTAGGGTTAAGGTTAGGTTTAGTGTTATGATGTTGGGTTAGTTTGTCGTGTTAGGGTGCTGGGTTTGGGTTAGGGTTAGGGTTTGGGTAGGTTTAGGGTGTTGGGTTAGGGTTAGGGTGTCGGGTTATGGTTAGGGTTAGGGTGTTGGGTTACGGTGTCGGGTTAGGGTTAGTGTGTCAGGTTATGATGTCAGGTTCGGGTGTCGGGTAAGGGTTAGGGTGTGTGGTTATGGTGTCGGGTAAGTGTGTCAGGTTAGGTTTAGGTTTAGGCTTATGGTTAGGGTTAGGGTTAGGGTGTCGTGTTAGGGATAGCGTTCGGGTGTCGGTTTAGGGTTAGAGTTAGGGTTAGGGTTAGGGTCGGGTTAGGGGTTAGGGGTAGGTTTAGGGTTAGGTTTAGGGTGTTAGGGTTAGGGTTAGGGTTAGGGTTGGGTTAGGGGTAGGGTTAGTGGTTAAGGGTAGGGTTAGGGGTAGGTTTAGGGTTAGGGTTAGGGTTGGGGTTTAGTTGTCGGGTTTGAGTTAGGGTTAGGGTGTCTGGTGTCGGGTTAGTGTTAAGGTTAGGGTTAGGTTATCGGGTTAGGTTTAGGCTTGGGTTGTAGTCTTAGGGTTAGGGTTAGTGTTGGTTTACGGGTTAGGCTTAGGCTTAGTGTTAGGGTTAGGTTTAGGGTTAGGTTTACGGCTAGGTTGTTGGTTTAGGGTTACGGTGTCGGGTTAAGGTAAGCGTGTCGGTTTAGGTTTAGGGTGTCGGGTTAGGGTGATGGGTTATGGTGTCAGGTTCGGGTTAGTGTTCGGTTGAGGGTGTCAGGTTAAGGTTAGGGAAGATTTAGGGTTACGGTGTCATGTTAGGGTTACCATAATGGTTAGGGTGTCGGGTTTGGGTGTTGGGTTATGGTTAGTGTATCATGTTAGGGTTAGTGTGTCGGGATAGGTTCAGGGTGTCGGGTTAGGTTGTCGGGTTACGTCTAGGCTCAGGGTTAGGGTTAAGGTTAGGGTTAGGTTTAGGTGTTAGGGGTACGGTTAGGGTTAGGATGTCGGGTTAGGGTTAGGGTGTCGGGTTAAGGTGTCGTGTTAAGGTTAGGGTGTCGGGTGAGGGTTAGGGTTTCAGGTTCGGGTTATGGTGTCAGGTGACGGTGTCAGGTTAGCGTGTCATTTTAGGGTGTAGGTTTAGGGTTAGAGTGTCGGGTTAGGGTTAGGGTTAGGGTTACGGTGTTGTGTTAGGGTTAGGGTGTCGGGTTTGGGCTTCGGGTTAGGGTGTCGTGTTAGGGATAGGGTGTCACGTTAGGTTGTCGTTTTAGGGTTACGGTGTCAGGATAGGGTGTCGGGTTAGGGTGTCTGTTAGGGATTACGGTTTAGGGTGTCGGGTTAGGGTTAGTGTAGGGTTAGAATTAGGGTTAGAGTGTTGTGTTAGGGTTAGCGTTAGGGTTAGGTTGTCTGGTTAGTTTTAGGGTTAGGGTGTCGAGTTAGAGTTAGGGTGTCTGGTTATGGTTAGGTTTTGGGTGTCGGGTTAGGTTTAGGGTTAATGTTAGTGTTAGGGGTTAGTGATTAGGGTTAGGGTTAGGGTTAGGGTTAGCGTTATGGTTTGGTTTAGGTTTAGGGTTAGGGTTATGGATAGGGTTAGGGTTTGGGTTAGGTGAAGGGTAGGCTTAGGAGTAGGGTAAGTGTTAGGGTTTGGGTTAGGTTTAGGGTACGGTTAGGGTGTCGGGGTAGAGTTTGGGTGTAGGATTAGGGTGTTGCATTGGGTTAAGTTTAGCGTGTCTTGTTAGGGTTAGCGTTAGGGTTAGGGTGTCGGGTAAGATTTAGCGTTAGGGGTAGGGGTAGGGCTTGGGTGTTGGGTTAGTGTTAGGGTTAGGGTGTCTGGTGTCCAGTTACGGTTAGTGTTAGGATTAGGGTTAGGGTTAGGGTTTAGGGTTTAGGGTTAGGGTTAGGGTGTCTTGTGTCTGGTTACGGTTAGGGTTAGAATTATGGTTAGGGTTAGGGTTAGCGTTAGGGTTATGGTTAAGGTTACGTTTAAGTTTCGGGTTAGGGATAGGGTTATGTTTAGGGTTAGGGTGTCATAATAGGGTTAGCGTTAGTGTTAGGTTGTCTGGTTAGTGTTAGGGTTAGGGTGTCGGGATAGGGTTAGGTTTAGGGTGTTGGGTTAAGGTGTTGGGTTAGGGTTAGGGTTAGGGTTAAGGTTTCGGGTTATGATGTCGTGTTAGGGTTAGGTCTAGGTCTAGGGTTAGGGTTAGGGTGTCGGCTAAGTTTTAGGGTTCGGTTTAGGGTGTCGTTTTAGGGTTAGAGTTAGTGTTAGGAATAGGGTTCGGGTTAGGGTTTATGGTTTAGGGTTAGGGTTAGGGTTAGCGTTAGGGTTAGGGTTACCTTTAGGGTTACGGTTAGGGTTAGGATTAGGGTTAGAGTTAGGGTGTCAGATTAGGGTTAGACTTGGGTTAGGATTCGGGTTAGTGGTTAGGGGTAGGTTTAGGTTTAGGGTTAGGGTGTTGGTTTAGGGTTAGGGTGTCGTATTACAGTAAGGGTTAGGGTTAGGGTGTCGGTTTAGGGTTAGGGTTAGGGTTAGGGTTAGGGTTAGGGTTAGGGTTAGGGTTAGGGTTAGGGTTAGGGTTAGGGTTAGGGTTAGGGTTGGGGTTTAGTTGTCGGGTTTGAGTTAGGGTTAGGGTGTCTGGTGTCGGGTTAGTGTTAAGGTTAGGGTTAGGTTATCGGGTTAGGTTTAGGCTTGGGTTGTAGTCTTAGGGTTAGGGTTAGTGTTGGTTTACGGGTTAGGCTTAGGCTTAGTGTTAGGGTTAGGTTTAGGGTTAGGTTGACGGCTAGGTTGTTGGTTTAGGGTTACGGTGTCGGGTTAAGGTAAGCGTGTCGGTTTAGGTTTAGGGTGTCGGGTTAGGGTGATGGGTTATGGTGTCAGGTTCGGGTTAGTGTTCGGTTGAGGGTGTCAGGTTAAGGTTAGGGAAGATTTAGGGTTACGGTGTCATGTTAGGGTTACCATAATGGTTAGGGTGTCGGGTTTGGGTGTTGGGTTATGGTTAGTGTATCATGTTAGGGTTAGTGTGTCGGGATAGGTTCAGGGTGTCGGGTTAGGTTGTCGGGTTACGTCTAGGCTCAGGGTTAGGGTTAAGGTTAGGGTTAGGTTTAGGTGTTAGGGGTACGGTTAGGGTTAGGATGTTGGGTTAGGGTTAGGGTGTCGGGTTAGGGTGTCGTGTTAAGGTTAGGGTGTCGGGTGAGGGTAAGAGTGTCAGGTTCTGGTTACGGTGTCAGGTGACGGTGTCGGGTTAGCGTGTCATTTTAGGGTGTAGGTTTAGGGTTAGAGTGTCGGGTTAGGGTTAGGGTTATGGTGTTGTGTTAGGGTTAGGGTGTCGGGTTTCGGCTTCGGGTTAGGGTGTCGTGTTAGGGATAGGGAGTCACGTTAGGTTGTCGTTTTAGGGTTACGGTGTCAGGATAGGGTGTCGGGTTAGGGTGTCTGTTAGGGATTACGGTTTAGGGTGTCGGGTTAGGGTTAGTGTAGGGTTAGAATTAGGGTTAGAGTGTTGTGTTAGGGTTAGCGTTAGAGTTAGGTTGTCTGGTTATTTTAGGGTTAGGTTGTCGAGTTAGAGTTAGGGTGTCGGGTTATGGTTAGGTTTTGGGTGTTGGGTTAGGTTTAGGGTTAATGTTAGTGTTAGGGGTTAGTGATTAGGGTTAGGGTTAGGGTTAGCGTTATGGTTTGGTTTAGGTTTAGGGTTAAGGTTATGGATAGGTTTAGGGTTTGGGTTAGGTGAAGGGTAGGCTTAGGAGTAGGGTAAGTGTTAGGGTTTGGGTTAGGCTTAGGGTACGGTTAGGGTGTCGGGGTAGAGTTTGGGTGTAGGATTAGGGTGTTGCGTTAGGGTTAAGTTAACGTGTCTTGTTAGGGTTAGTGTTAGGGTTAGGGTGTCGTGTAAGATTTAGCGTTAGGGGTAGGGGTAGGGCTTGGGTGTTGGGTTAGTGTTAGGGTTAGGGTGTCTGGTGTCCGGTTACGGTTAGGGTTAGGATTAGGGTTAGGATTAGGGTTTAGGGTTTAGGGTTAGGGTTAGGGTGTCTTGTGTCCGATTACGGTTAGGGTTAGGACTATGGTTAGGGTTAGGGTTAGCGTTAGGGTTTTGGTTAAGGTTACGTTTAGGTTTCGGGTTAGGGTTAGGGTTATGTTTAGGGTTAGGCTGTCATAATAGGGTTAGCGTTAGTGTTAGGTTGTCTGGTTAGTGTTAGGGTTAGAGTGTCGGGATAGGGTTAGGTTTAGGGTGTTGGGTTAGGGTGTTGTGTTAGGGTTAGGGTTAGGGTTAAGGTTTCGGGTTATGATGTCGGGTTAGGGTGAGGTCTAGCTCTAGGGTTTGGGTTAGGGTTCGCGTTAGGGTTAGGGTTACCTTTAGGGTTACGGTTAGGGTTAGGATTAGGGTTAGAGTTAGGGTGTCAGATTAGGGTTAGACTTGGGTTAGGATTCGGGTTAGTGGTTAGGGGTAGGTTTAGGTTTAGGGTTAGGGTGTTGGTTTAGGGTTAGGGTGTCGTATTACAGTTAGGGTTAGGGTTAGGGTGTCGGTTTAGGGTTAGGGTGTCGGGTTAGGGTGTTGGGTTAAGTTGTCGTGTTAGTGTGTCGGGTTAGGGTTAGAGTTAGGTGAGGCATTGGGTTAGGTTGTTGGGTTAGGAATAGGGTTAGGGTTAGGTTTAGTGTTATGATGTTGGGTTAGTTTGTCGTGTTAGGGTGCTGGGTTTGGGTTAGGGTTAGGGTTAGGGTAGGTTTAGGGTGTTGGGTTAGCGTTAGGGTGTCGGGTTAGGGTTAGGGTTATGTGTTGGCTTAGGGTGTCGTTTAGGGTTTCAGGTTTGGGTGTCGGGTTAAGATTAGGGTTAGGGTGTTGGGTTACGGTGTCAGATTAGGGTTGGTGTGTCTGGTTATGATGTCAGGTTCGGGTGTCGGGTAAGGGGTAGTGTGTCTGTTTAGGGTATCGGGTTATTGTGTCAGGTCAGGTTTAGGTTTAGGCTTACGGATAGGGCTAGGGTTATGGTGTCATGTTAGGGATAGGGTTCGAGTGTCAGTTTAGGGTTAGAGTTAGGGTTAGGGTTAGGGTTGGGTTAGGGTTAGGATAGGGTTAAGGGTTAGGGGTAGGGTTAGGGTTAGGGTTAGGGTAAGTTTAGGGTTAGGGTTACGGTTGGGTTAGGGTTAGTGTTAATGTTATGGTTAGGGTTTAGATGTAGGGTTAGCTTTAGGGCTAGTGTTAGGGTTAGGTTTAGAGTTAGGTTTACGGTTAGGTTGTTGGTTTAGGGTTACGGTGTCGGGTTAGGGTAAGGGTGTCGGTTCAGGTTTAGGGCGTCGGGTTAGGGTGATGGGTTAGGGTATCAGGTTCGGATTAGTGTTCGGGTTAGGGTGTCAGGTTCGTGTTAGGGAAGATTTAGGGTTATGCTGTCATGTTAGGGTTAGCATAATGGTTAGGGTGTCGGGTTTGGGTGTTGGGTTATGGTTAGTGTATCATGTTAGGGTTAGTGTGTCAGGATAGGATTAGGGTGTCGGGTTAGGTTGTCGGGTTTTGTTTAGGCTCAGGGTTAGGGTTAGGGTTAGGGTTACGTTTTAGTGTTAGGGGTACGGTTAGGGTTAGGATGTTGGGTTAGGTTTAGGGTGTTGGGTTAGGGTGTCGGGTTAGGGTGTCGTGTTAAGGTTAGGGTGTCGGGTGAGGGTTAGGGTGTCAGGTTCGGGTTACGGTGTCAGGTGACGGTGTCGGGTTAGCGTGTCATTTTAGGGTGTAGGTTTATGGTTAGAGTGTCGGGTTAGGGTTAGGGTTACGGTGTTGTGTTAGGGTTAGGGTTTCGGGTTTGGGCTTCCGGTTAGGGTGTCGTGTTAGGGTTAGGGTATCGCGTTAGGTTGTCGTTTTAGGGTTACGGTGTCAGGATAGGGTGTCGGGTTAGGGTGTCGGTTAGGGATTATGGTTAGGGTTAGGGTTAGGGTGTCGTGTTAGGGTTAGCGTTAGTGTTAGGTTGTCTGGTTAGTGTTAGGTTTAGGTTGTCGGGATAACGTTAGGGTTAGGGTTAAGGTTTCGGGTTATGATGTCGGGTTAGGGTTACGTCTAGGTCTAGGGTTAGGGTTAGGGTGTCGGCTAAATTTTAGGGTTAGGGTTAGGGTGTCGTTTTAGGGTTAGAGTTAGGGTTAGGATTAGGGTTAGGGTTAGGGTTAACGGTTTAGGGTTAGGGTTACGTTTAGGGTTATGGTTAGGGTTAGGATTAGGGTTAGAGTTAGGGTGACAGATTAGGGTTAAGGTTGGGTTAGGATTCAGGTTAGTGGTTAGGGGTAGGTTTAGGTTTAGGGTTAGGTTGTTGGTTTAGGGTTAGGGTGTCTGGTTATGGTGTCATATTACGGT
The DNA here is from genome assembly GCF_054371585.1 of Giraffa tippelskirchi. Taxonomy (NCBI): domain Eukaryota; kingdom Metazoa; phylum Chordata; class Mammalia; order Artiodactyla; family Giraffidae; genus Giraffa; species Giraffa tippelskirchi. The sequence goes on from NC_137289.1 coordinate 71,393,943, forward strand.
TAGTGTTAGGGTGTTGGTTTAGGTTTAGTTTGTCGGGTTAGGGTTAGGGTTAGGTTTATGGCATTGGGTTAGGTTGTTGAGTTAGGAATAGAATTAGGGTTTGGGTTAGGGTTAGGGTTAGTGTTATGATGTTGGGTTAGTTTGTCATGTTAGGGTGCTGGGTTTGGGTTAGGGTTATGTGTTGGCTTAGGGTGTCGTTTAGGGTGTCGGGTTTGGGTGTCGGGTTAGGATTAGGGTTAGGGTGTTGGGTTACTGTGTCGGGTTAGGGTTAGTGTGTCTGGTTATGATGTCAGGTTCAGGTGTCTGGTAAGGGTTAGGGTTTCTGGTTAGGGTGTCGGGTTAGTGTGTCAGGTTAGGTTTAGGTTTAGGCTTATGGTTAGGGTTAGGGTTAGGGTGTCGTGTTAGGGATAGGGTTCGGGTGTCAGTTTAGGGTTAGAGTTACGGTTAGGGTTAGGTTGGGTTAGGGTTAGGGTAGGGTTAGGGGGTAGGGGTAGGGTTAGTGTTAGGATTAAGGTGTCGGTTTAGGGTTAGGGTTAGGGTTAAGGTTAGGGTTAGGGTAGGGTTGCGGTTAGGGTAGGGTTAGGGGTTAGGTTTAGGGTTAGTGTTAGGATTAGGGTGTCGGGTTAAGTTTAGGGTTCGTGTTAGTGTTAGGGTTAGGGTTAGGGTTAGGATGTCGGGATAGGGTTAGTGTTAGGTTTATGGTAAGGTTGTCTGTTTAGGGTTCTGGGTAGGGTGTCTGTTTAGGGTTTCGGGTTAGGGTGTCGGGTCATGGTTAGTGTTAGGGTTAGGTTGTTGGGTTAGATTGTGGTGTTAGGGTGCTAGGTTAGGGCTAGATTTACGGTTAGGCTTTGGGTTAGGGTGTCAGGTTAGGGTGTCCGTTTAGGGTTAGGGTGTCAGGTTACCAGGTCGGGTTAGGGTGTTGGGTTAGGGTCTCGAGTTAGGGTTTTGGGTTAGGGTTAGGTTTAGGATCAGCTTTAGGGTTGGGGTTAGGATTATGGTGTCGGGTTAGGGTTAGCGTGTCGGGTTAGGGTGTCGGTTAGAGTTTGGGTGTACGGTTAGCATGTCGCATTAGGGTTAAGGTTAGGGTGTCGTGTTAGTGTTAGCGCTAGGTTTACGGTGTAGGGTTAGGGTTAGGTTTAGGGTTATGTTGTCGGGTTAGGAATAGGGTTAGGGTAAGCGTTAGGGCTAGGTTTAAGGTTAGGTTTAGTGTTATGATGTCGGGTTTGTTTGTCGTGTTAGGGTGCTGGATTAGGGTTAGGGTTAGGGTTTGGGTAGGTTTAGGGTGTCGGATTAGGGTTAGGGTGTCGGGTTAGGGTTAGGGTTAGGGTTGGGTTAGGGGTAGGGTTAGCGGTTAAGGGTAGGGGTAGGTTTAAGGTTAGGGTTAGGGTTGGGGTTAAGTTGTCGGGTTTGAGTGTCGGATTTGAATTAGGGTTAGGGTGTCTGGTGTCGGGTTAGTGTTAAGGTTAGGGTTAGGTTATCGGGTTAGGTTTAGGCTTGGGGTGTAGTCTTAGGGTTTGGGTTAGGGTTAGGGTTAGGGTTAGTGTTGGGTTACGGGTTAGGCTTAGGCTTAGTGTTAGGGTTAGGTTTAGGGTTAGGTTTGTGGTTACATTGTTGGTTTAGGGTTATGGTGTCGGGTTAGGGTAAGGGTGTCGGTTTAGGTTTAGGGTGTCGGGTTAGGGTGATGGGTTAGGGTGTCAGGTTCGGGTTAGTGTTCGGGTTAGGGTGTCTAGTTAGGGTTAGGGAAGATTTAGGGTTACGCTGTCATGTTAGGGTTAGCATAATGGTTAGGGTGTCGAGTTTGGGTGTTGGGTTATGGTTAGTGTATCATGTTAGGGTTAGTGTGTCGAGATAGGTTTAGGGTGTCGGATTAGGTTGTCGGGTTAGGTTTAGGCTTGGGGTGTAGTCTTAGGGTTTGGGTTAGGGTTAGGGTTAGGGTTAGTGTTGGGTTACGGGTTAGGCTTAGGCTTAGTGTTAGGGTTAGGTTTAGGGTTAGGTTTACGGTTAGGTTGTTGGTTTAGGGTTACGGTGTCGGGTTAGGGTAAGGGTGTCAGTTTAGGTTTAGGGTGTCGGGTTAGTGTGTCAGGTTCGGGTTAGTGTTCGGGTTAGGGTCTCAGGTTCGGGTTAGGGAAGATTTAGGGTTACGGTGTCATGTTAGGGTTAGCATAATGGCTAGAGTGTCGGGTTTGGGTTTTGGGTTATGTTTAGTGTATCATGTTAGGGTTAGTGTGTCGGGATAGGTTGAGGGTGTCGGGTTAGGTTGTCGGGTTACGTTTAGGCTCAGGGTTAGGGTTAAGGTTAGGGTTAGGTTTAGGTGTTAGGGGTACGGTTAGGGTTAGGATGTCGGGTTAGGGTTAGGGTGTCGGGTTAGGGTGTCGTGTTAAGGTTAGGGTGTCGGGTGAGGGTTAGAGTGTCAGGTTCGGGTTACGGTGTCAGGTGACGGTGTCGGGTTAGCGTGTCATTTTAGGGTGTAGGTTTAGGGTTAGAGTGTCGGGTTAGGGTTAGGGTTACGGTGTTGTGTTAGGTTTAGGGTGTCGGGTTTTGGCTTCGGCTTAGGGTGTCGTGTTAGGGTTAGGGTGTCGCGTTAGGTTGTCGTTTTAGGGTTACGGTGTCAGGATAGGGTGTCGGGTTAGGGTGTCGGTTAGGGATTACGGTTTAGGGTGTCGGGTTAGGATTAGTGTAGGGTTAGAATTAGGGTTAGATTGTCTTGTTAGGGTTAGGTTGTCTGGTTAGTTTTAGGGTAGGGTGTCGAGTTAGAGTTAGGGTGTCGGGTTATGGTTAGGTTTTGGGTGTCGGGTTAGGGTTAGGGTTAATGTTAGTGTTAGGGGTTAGTGATTAGGGTTAGGGTTAGGTTTAGTGTTATGGTTTGGATTAGGTTTAGGGTTAGGGCTATGAATAGGGTTAGGGTTTGGGTTAGGTGAAGGGTGGGTTTAGGGGTAGGGTAAGTGTTAGCGTTTGGGTTAGGTTTAGGTTACGGTTAGGGTGTCGGGGTAGAGTTTGGGTGTAGGATTAGGGTGTTGCGTTAGGGTTAAGTTTAGTGTGTCTTGTTAGGGTTAGCGTTAGGGTTAGTGTTAGGTTTAGGGTTAGGGTGTCGGGTAAGATTTAGGGTTAGGGTTAGGGGTAGGGTTTGGATGTTGGGTTAGTGTAAGGGTTAGGTTGTCTGGTGTCCGGTTATGGTTAGGGTTAGGATTATGTTTAGGGTTAGGGTTTAGGGTTTAGGGTTAGGGTTACGTTTAGGGATAGGGTTAGGGTGTCTTGTGTCCGGTTACGGTTAGGGTTAGGATTATGTTTAGGGTTAGGGTTTAGGGTTTAGGGTTAGGGTTACGTTTAGGGTTAGGGTTAGGGTGCCTTGTGTCCAGTTACGGTTAGGGTTAGGATTATGGTTAGGGTTAGGGTTAGGGTTTGGGTTAGCGTTAGGGTTAGGGTTAAGGTTACGTTTAGGTTTTGGGTTAGGGTTAGGGTTAGGTTTAGGGTTAGGGTGTCGTGTTAGGGTTAGCGTTAGTGTTAGGTTGTCTGGTTAGTGTTAGGGTTAGGGTGTTGGGATAGGGTTAGGGTTAGGGTAAGGTTCGGGTTATGATGTCGTCTTAGGGTTAGATCTAGGTCTAGGGTTAGGGTTAGGGTGTCGGGTTAGGGTGTTGGGTTAAGTTGTCGTGTTAGTGTGTTGGGTTAGGGTTAGGGTTAGGTTTATGGCATTGGGTTAGGTTGTTGGGTTAGGAATAGGGTTAGGGCTAGGGTTAAGGTTAGGTTTAGTGTTATGATGTTGGGTTAGTTTGTCATGTTAGGGTGCTGGGTTTGGGTTAGGGTTAGGGTTTGGGTAGGTTTAGGGTGTTGGGTTAGGGTTAGGGTGTCGGGTTAGGGTTAGGGTTATGTGTTGGCTTAGGGTCTCATTTAGGGTGTCGGGTTTGGGTGTAGGGGTTAGGATTAGGGTTAGGGTGTTGGGTTACGGTGTCGGGTTCGGGTTAGTGTGTCTGGTTATGATGTCAGGTTCGGATGTCGGGTAAGGGTTAGGGTGTCTGGTTAGGGTGTCGGGGGAGTGTGTCAGGTTAGATTTAGGTTTAGGCTTATGGTTAGGGTTTGGGTTAGGGTGTCGTGTTAGGGATAGGGTTCGGGTGTCGGTTTAGGGTTAGAGTTAGGGTTAGGGTTAGGGTTAGGGTTGGTTTAGGGTTAGGGTAGGGTTAGGGGTTAGAGGTAGGGTTAGGGTTAGGTTTAGGGTGTCGGGATAAGTTTAGGGTTCGTGTTAGTGTTAGGGTTAGCGTTAGGGTTAGGGTTAGGATGTGGGGATAGGGTTAGGGTTAGGTTTATGGTAAGGTTGTCTGGTTACGGTTCTGGGTAGGGTGTCTGTTTAGGGTTTCGGGTTAGGGTGTCGGGTCAGGGTTAGTGTTAGTGTTAGGTTGTTGGGTTAGAATGTCGTGTTAGGGTGCCAGGTTAGGGTTAGATGTACGGTTAGGCTTAGGGTTAGGGTGTTGGGTTAGGCTGACCGTTTAGGGTTAGGGTGTCAGGTTAGCATGTCAGGTTAGGGTGTTGGGTTAGGGTCTCGAGTTAGGGTTTAGGGTTAGGGTTAGGGTAAGGTTAGGGTTAGGGTTACTGTTGGGTTAGGTTTAGGGTTAATGTTAGGGTTAGGGGTTAGGGGTAGGGTTAGCTTTAGGGTTAGTGTTAGGGTTAGGGTGTCGGGTTATGGTGTCGGGATAGGGTTAGGGTGTATGCTTAGGTTTAGGGTGTCGGGTTAGGTTGTCGGTTTAGGGTGTCGGGTTGGGGTTAGGGTTAGGGTTAGGGTTAGGCTTGGTTTAGTGTAGGGTTAGGGGTTAGTGGTAGGGTTAGGGGTAGGGTTAGGGTAGGGTTGCGGTGTCGGGTAAGGGTTAGTGTTAGGTTGTCATGCTAGGGTTAGTGTTAGGGTGTCGTTTTAGGGTTAGGGTTTTGGTGTCTGATGTCCGGTTAGGCTTGGAGTTAGGATTAGGGGTATGGTTAGGGTTAGTGTTAGGGGTTAGGGTTATTGTTAGGCTTAGGGTTAGGATTTAGGGTTAGAGTTAGTGGTTAGGTGTTAGGGTTAGATTTAGGGTAAGGGTTAGGGTTTTGGTTTAGGGTTAGGGTTAGGTTTAGGGTTAGGGTTAAGGTTAGGGTTAGTGTTAGGGGTTAGGGTTAGGGTTTCGAGTTACGATTAGGGTTAGGGTGTCGGGTTAGGGTGTCAGGTTAGGCTGTTGGTTAAGGGTGTCAGGTCAGGGTTAGAGTTTGGGTTAGGTTTAGGGTTAAGTTTAGAGTTAGGTTGTTTTGTTAGGGTTAGGGTTTCGGGTTAGGCTTAGAATTTCGGGTTAGGGTGTCGGGTTAGAGTTTGGGTGTAGGGTTAGCGTGTCGCATTAGGGTTGATGTTAGGGTGTCGTGTTAGTGTTAGCGCTAGGGTTAGGGATAGGTTGTCGGGTTAGGTTGTCGGGTTAGGGTTAGGGTTAGGGTGTCTGGTGTTCGGTTACCGTTAGGGTTAGGGTTAGGGTTAGGATTAGGGTTAGGGTTAGGGTTTACGGTTTAGGTTTAGGGTTAGGGTTAGCATTAGGGTTATGGTTACGGTTACGTTTAGGGTTAATGTTAGGGTAAGGTTAGGGTTAGGGTTACTGTTGGGTTAGGGTTAGGGTTAATGTTAGGGTTAGGTGTTAGAGGTAGGGTTAGGGTTAGGGTTAGGGTTATGGTTTGGGTTAGAGTTGGGGTTAGGGTGAGGGTTGGTTTAGTGTAGGGTTAGGGGTTAGTGGTAGGGTTAGTGGTAGGGTTAGGTTAGGGTTGCGGTGTCGGGTTAGGGTTAGGGTTAGGTTGTCAGGCTAGGGTTAGTGTTAGGGAGTCGTGTTAGGGTTAGGGTTAGGGTGTCTGGTGTCCGGTTAGGCTTGGAGTTAGGGTTAGGGTTAGGGTTTACGGTTTAGTTTTAGGGTTAGGGTTAGCATTAGGGTTAAGGTTACGGTTACGTTTAGGGTTACTGTTAGGTTAGGGTTAGGGTTAGGGTTAGGATTAGGGTGTCAGATTAGGGTTAGGGTTGTGTTAGGATTCGGGTTAGTGTTTAGGGGTAGGTTTAGGGTTAGGGTTAGGGTGTCATGTTAGGGTTAGTGTTAGGGTGTCGGTTTAGGGTTAGGGTGTCAGGTTAGGGTGTTGGCTTAAGTTGTCGTGTTAGTGTGTTGGGTTAGGGTTAGGGTTAGGTTTATGGCGTTGTGTTAGTGTGTTGGGTTAGGAATAGGGTTAGGGTAAGGGTTAGGGCTAGGTTTAAGGTTAGGTTTAGTGTTATGATGTCGGGTTTGTTTGCCGTGTTATAGGGTGCTGGGTTAGGGTAAGTCTTAGGGTTAGGGTTTGGGTAGGTTTAGGGTGTCCGATTAGGGTTAGGGTGTCGGGTTAGGGTTAGGGTTAGGGTTGGGTTAGGGGTAGGGTAAGCGGTTAAGGGTAGGGGTAGGGGAAGGTTTAGGGTTAGGGTTAGGGTTGGGGTTGAGTTGTCGGGTTTGAGTGTTGGGTTTGAGTTAGGGTTAGGGTGTCTGGTGTCGGGTTAGTGTTAAGGTTAGGGTTATGTTATCGGGTTAGGTTTAAGCTTGGGGTGTAGTCTTAGGGTTTGGGTTAGGGTTAGGGTTAGGGTTAGTGTTGGGTTACGGGTTAGGCTTAGGCTTAGTGTTAGGGTTAGGTTTAGGGTTAGATTTACGGTTAGGTTGTTGGTTTAGGGTTACGGTGTCGGGTTAGGGTAAGGGTGTCGGTTTAGGTTTAGGGTGTTGGGTTAGGGTGATGGGTTAGGGTGTCAGGTTCGGGTTAGTGTTCGGGTTAGAGTGTCAGGTTCGGGTTAGGGAAGATTTAGGGTTACGGTGTCATGTTAGGGTTAGCATAATGGTTAGGGTGTCGGGTTTGGTTGTTGGGTTGTGTTTAGTGTATCATGTTAGGGTTAGTGTGTCGGGATAGGTTTAGGGTGTCGGGTTAGGTTGTCGGGTTACGTTTAGGCTCAGGGTTAGGGTTAAGGTTAGGGTTAGGTTTAGGTGTTAGGGGTACGGTTAGGGTTAGGATGTCGGGTTAGGGTTAGGGTGTCGGGTTAGGGTGCCGGGTTAGGGTGTCTTGTTAACGTTAGGGTGTCTGGTGAGGGTTAGGTTGTCAGGTGACGGTGTCGGGTTAGCGTGTCAGTTTAGGGTGTAGGTTTAGGGTTAGAGTGTCGGGTTAGGGTTAGGGTTACGGTGTTGTGTTAGGGTTAGGGTGTCCGTTTTGGGCTTCGGATTAGGGTTTCGCGTTAGGGGTAGGGTGTCACGTTAGGTTGTCTTTTTAGGGTTACGGTGTCAGGATAGGGTGTCGGGTGATGGTGTCATGTTAAGGTTAGGGTGTCAGGTGAGGGTTAGGGTTACGGTGTCAGGTGATGGTGTCGGGTTAACGTGTCATTTTAGGGTCTAGGTTTAGGGATAGAGTGTCGGGTTAGCGTTAGGGTTACGGTGTTGTGTTAGGGTTAGGGTGTCGGGTTTGGGCTTCGGGTTAGGGTGTTGCGTTAGGGTTAGGGTGTCGTGTTAGGTTGTCGTTTTAGCGTTATGGTGTTAGGATAGGGTGTCGGGTTATGGTGTTGGTTAGGGATTACGGTTTAGGGTGTCGGGTTAGGGTTAGTGTAGGTTAGAATTAAGGTTAGAGTGTTGTGTTAGGGTTACCGTTAGGGTTAGGTTGTCTGGTTAGTTTTATGGTTAGGGTGTCGAGTTAGAGTTAGGGTGTCGGATTATGGTTAGGGTTTGGGTTTTGGGTTAGGGTTAGGGTTAGAGTTAATGTTAGTGTTAGGGCTTAGTGATTAGGGTTAGGGATAGGGTTAGAGTTATGGTTTGGGTTAGGTTTAGGGTTAGGGTTATGGGTAGGGTTAGGGTTTGGTTTAGGTTTAAAGTACAGTTAGGGTGTCGGGGTAGAGTTTGTGTGTAGGGTTAGGGTGTTGCGTTAGGGTTAAGTTTAGCGTGTCTTGTTAGGGTTAACATTAGGGTTAAGGTTAGGGTTAGGGTTAGAGTTAGGGTGACAGATAAGGTTTAGGGTTTGGTTAGGATTCGGGTTAGTGGTTAGGGGTAGGTTTAGGGTTAGGGTTAGGTTGTTGGTTTAGGGTTAGGGTGTCTGGTTAGGGTGTCATATTACGGTTAGGGTTAGGGTGTCGGTTTAGGTTTAGGGTGTCGGGTTAGGGTGTTGGGTTAAGTTGTCGTGTTAGTGTGTCGGGTTAGGGTTAGGGTTAGGTTTATGGCATTGGGTTAGGTTGTTGGGTTAGGAATATGGTTAGGGCTAGGGTTAAGGTTAGGTTTAGTGTTATGATGTTGGGTTAGTTTGTCGTGTTAGGGTGCTGGGTTTGGGTTAGGGTTTGGGTTTGGGTAGGTTTCGGGTGTTGGGTTAGGGTTAGGGTGTCGGGTTAGGGTTATGTGTTGGCTTAGGGTGTCTTTTAGGGTGTTGAGTTTGGATGTCAGCTTAGGATTAGGGTTAGGGTGTTGGGTTAGGGTTAATGTGTCTGGTTATGATGTCAGGTTCGGGTGTCGGGTAAGGCTTAGGGTGTCTGGTTAGGCTGCCGGGCTAGGGTGTCGGGTTAGGGTTTACAGTTAGTGTTAGAGTGGCTGGTTAGGGTGTCGGTTAGGGTGTCTGGTTAGGGTGTCGGGTTAGGGATTACGGGTTAGGGTGTCGCGTTAGGGTTGAGTTATGGTGTCGGGTTATGGTTAGGGTAAGGTTAGGGTTAGGGTTAGGGTGTCGTGTTAGGGTTAGCGTTAGGGTTAGGGTGTCGGGTTAAGGTTAGGATTAGGGTTAGGGTTAGGGTTTGGGTGTCGGGTTAGGGTTAGGGTTAGTGTTAGGGGTTAGTGATTAGGGTTAGGGTTAGGATTAGCGTTATGGTTTGAGTTAGAGTTAGGGTTAGGGTTAGGGTTGGTTTAGTGTAGGGTTAGGGGTTAGTGGTAGGGTTAGGGGTAGGGTTAGGGTAGGGTTGCGGAGTCGGGTTAGGGTTAGGGTTAGGTTTTCAGGCTAGGGTTAGTGTTAGGGGTTGGGGTTAGGGTTTAGAGTTACGATTAGGGTTAGGGTGTTGGGTTAGGGTGTCGGGTTAGGGTGTCAGGTTAGGCTGTCGGGTTAGGGTGTCGGGTCAGGGTTAGAGTTAGGGTTAGGTTTAGGGTTAAGTTTCGAGTTAGGTTGTTTTGTTAGGGTTAGGGTTTCGGGTTAGGATTAGAGTTTCGGGTTAGGGTGTCGGGTTAGAGTTTGGGTGTAGGGTTAGTGTGTCACATTACGGTTAAGGTTAGGGTGTCGTGTTAGTGTTAGCGCTAGGGTTAGCGTGTAGGTTTAGGGTTAGGTTTAGGGTTAGGTTGTCGGGTTAGGGTTAGGGTGTCTGGTGTTTGGTTACCGTTAGAGTTAGGGTTAGGGTTACGTTTTACAGGTTAGGGTTAGGGTTAGCATTAGGGTTATGGTTACGGTTACGTTTAGGGTTACTGTTCGGGTTAGGGTTAGGGTTAGGATTAGGGTGTCAGATTAGGGTTAGGTTTGTGTTAGGATTTGGGTTAGTGGTTAGGGGTAGGTTTAGGGTTAGGGTTAGGGTGTCGTGTTAGGGTTAGGGTAGGGTGTCGGTTTAGGGTTAGGGTGTCGCGTTAGGGTGTTGGCTTAAGTTGTCGTGTTAGTGTGTTGGGTTAGGGTTAGGGTGAGATTTATGGCATTGTGTTAGTGTTTTGGTTTAGGAATAGGGTTAGGGTAAGGGTTAGGGCTAGGTTTAAGGTTAGGTTTAGTGTTATGATGTCGGGTTAGGGTTTGGGTTAGGGTTAAGGTTTCGGGTTATGATGTCGGGTTAGGGTTAGGTCTAGGTCTAGGGTTAGGGTTAGGGTGTCGGGTAAGTTTTAGGGTTAGGGTTAGGGTGTCGTTTTAGGGTTAGAGTTAGGGTTAGGATTAGGGTTAGGGTTAAGGTTTACGGTTTAGGGTTGGGGTTATGGTTAGAGTTAGGGTTAGGGTTACGTTTAGGGTTACGGTTAGGGTTAGGCTTAGGGTTAGAGTTAGGGTGTCAGATTAGGGTTAGGGTTGGGTTAGGATTCTGGTTAGTGGTTAGGGGTAGGTTTAGGTTTAGGGTTAGGGTGTTGGTTTAGGGTTAGGGTGTCGGGTTAGGGTGTTGGGATAAGTTGTCGTGTTAGTGTGTCGGGTAAGGGTTAGGGTTAGGTTTATGGCATTGGGTTAGGTTGTTGGGTTAGGAATAGGGTTAGGGCTAGGGTTAAGGTTAGGTTTAGTGTTATGATGTTGGGTTAGTTTGTCGTGTTAGGGTGCTGGGTTTGGGTTAGGGTTAGGGTTTGGGTAGGTTTAGGGTGTTGGGTTAGGGTTAGGGTGTCGGGTTATGGTTAGGGTTAGGGTGTTGGGTTACGGTGTCGGGTTAGGGTTAGTGTGTCAGGTTATGATGTCAGGTTCGGGTGTCGGGTAAGGGTTAGGGTGTGTGGTTATGGTGTCGGGTAAGTGTGTCAGGTTAGGTTTAGGTTTAGGCTTATGGTTAGGGTTAGGGTTAGGGTGTCGTGTTAGGGATAGCGTTCGGGTGTCGGTTTAGGGTTAGAGTTAGGGTTAGGGTTAGGGTCGGGTTAGGGGTTAGGGGTAGGTTTAGGGTTAGGTTTAGGGTGTTAGGGTTAGGGTTAGGGTTAGGGTTGGGTTAGGGGTAGGGTTAGTGGTTAAGGGTAGGGTTAGGGGTAGGTTTAGGGTTAGGGTTAGGGTTGGGGTTTAGTTGTCGGGTTTGAGTTAGGGTTAGGGTGTCTGGTGTCGGGTTAGTGTTAAGGTTAGGGTTAGGTTATCGGGTTAGGTTTAGGCTTGGGTTGTAGTCTTAGGGTTAGGGTTAGTGTTGGTTTACGGGTTAGGCTTAGGCTTAGTGTTAGGGTTAGGTTTAGGGTTAGGTTTACGGCTAGGTTGTTGGTTTAGGGTTACGGTGTCGGGTTAAGGTAAGCGTGTCGGTTTAGGTTTAGGGTGTCGGGTTAGGGTGATGGGTTATGGTGTCAGGTTCGGGTTAGTGTTCGGTTGAGGGTGTCAGGTTAAGGTTAGGGAAGATTTAGGGTTACGGTGTCATGTTAGGGTTACCATAATGGTTAGGGTGTCGGGTTTGGGTGTTGGGTTATGGTTAGTGTATCATGTTAGGGTTAGTGTGTCGGGATAGGTTCAGGGTGTCGGGTTAGGTTGTCGGGTTACGTCTAGGCTCAGGGTTAGGGTTAAGGTTAGGGTTAGGTTTAGGTGTTAGGGGTACGGTTAGGGTTAGGATGTCGGGTTAGGGTTAGGGTGTCGGGTTAAGGTGTCGTGTTAAGGTTAGGGTGTCGGGTGAGGGTTAGGGTTTCAGGTTCGGGTTATGGTGTCAGGTGACGGTGTCGGGTTAGCGTGTCATTTTAGGGTGTAGGTTTAGGGTTAGAGTGTCGGGTTAGGGTTAGGGTTAGGGTTACGGTGTTGTGTTAGGGTTAGGGTGTCGGGTTTGGGCTTCGGGTTAGGGTGTCGTGTTAGGGATAGGGTGTCACGTTAGGTTGTCGTTTTAGGGTTACGGTGTCAGGATAGGGTGTCGGGTTAGGGTGTCTGTTAGGGATTACGGTTTAGGGTGTCGGGTTAGGGTTAGTGTAGGGTTAGAATTAGGGTTAGAGTGTTGTGTTAGGGTTAGCGTTAGGGTTAGGTTGTCTGGTTAGTTTTAGGGTTAGGGTGTCGAGTTAGAGTTAGGGTGTCTGGTTATGGTTAGGTTTTGGGTGTCGGGTTAGGTTTAGGGTTAATGTTAGTGTTAGGGGTTAGTGATTAGGGTTAGGGTTAGGGTTAGGGTTAGCGTTATGGTTTGGTTTAGGTTTAGGGTTAGGGTTATGGATAGGGTTAGGGTTTGGGTTAGGTGAAGGGTAGGCTTAGGAGTAGGGTAAGTGTTAGGGTTTGGGTTAGGTTTAGGGTACGGTTAGGGTGTCGGGGTAGAGTTTGTGTGTAGGATTAGGGTGTTGCATTGGGTTAAGTTTAGCGTGTCTTGTTAGGGTTAGCGTTAGGGTTAGGGTGTCGGGTAAGATTTAGCGTTAGGGGTAGGGGTAGGGCTTGGGTGTTGGGTTAGTGTTAGGGTTAGGGTGTCTGGTGTCCAGTTACGGTTAGTGTTAGGATTAGGGTTAGGGTTAGGGTTTAGGGTTTAGGGTTAGGGTTAGGGTGTCTTGTGTCTGGTTACGGTTAGGGTTAGAATTATGGTTAGGGTTAGGGTTAGCGTTAGGGTTATGGTTAAGGTTACGTTTAAGTTTCGGGTTAGGGATAGGGTTATGTTTAGGGTTAGGGTGTCATAATAGGGTTAGCGTTAGTGTTAGGTTGTCTGGTTAGTGTTAGGGTTAGGGTGTCGGGATAGGGTTAGGTTTAGGGTGTTGGGTTAAGGTGTTGGGTTAGGGTTAGGGTTAGGGTTAAGGTTTCGGGTTATGATGTCGTGTTAGGGTTAGGTCTAGGTCTAGGGTTAGGGTTAGGGTGTCGGCTAAGTTTTAGGGTTCGGTTTAGGGTGTCGTTTTAGGGTTAGAGTTAGTGTTAGGAATAGGGTTCGGGTTAGGGTTTATGGTTTAGGGTTAGGGTTAGGGTTAGCGTTAGGGTTAGGGTTACCTTTAGGGTTACGGTTAGGGTTAGGATTAGGGTTAGAGTTAGGGTGTCAGATTAGGGTTAGACTTGGGTTAGGATTCGGGTTAGTGGTTAGGGGTAGGTTTAGGTTTAGGGTTAGGGTGTTGGTTTAGGGTTAGGGTGTCGTATTACAGTAAGGGTTAGGGTTAGGGTGTCGGTTTAGGGTTAGGGTGTCGGGTTAGGGTGTTGGGTTAAGTTGTCGTGTTAGTGTGTCGGGTTAGGGTTAGAGTTAGGTTTGAGGCATTGGGTTAGGTTGTTGGGTTAGGAATAGGGTTAGGGTTTGGTTTAGTGTTATGATGTTGGGTTAGTTTGTCGTGTTAGGGTGCTGGGTTTGGGTTAGGGTTAGGGTTAGGGTAGGTTTAGGGTGTTGGGTTAGCGTTAGGGTGTCGGGTTAGGGTTAGGGTTATGTGTTGGCTTAGGGTGTCGTTTAGGGTTTCAGGTTTGGGTGTCGGGTTAAGATTAGGGTTAGGGTGTTGGGTTACGGTGTCAGATTAGGGTTAGTGTGTCTGGTTATGATGTCAGGTTCGGGTGTCGGGTAAGGGGTAGTGTGTCTGGTTAGGGTGTCGGGTTATTGTGTCAGGTTAGGTTTAGGTTTAGGCTTACGGATAGGGCTAGGGTTATGGTGTCATGTTAGGGATAGGGTTCGAGTGTCAGTTTAGGGTTAGAGTTAGGGTTGGGTTAGGGTTAGGGTAGGGTTAGGGGTTAGGGGTAGGGTTAGGGTTAGGTTTAAGTTTAGGGTGTCAGGTTAAGTTTAGGGTTCGTGTTAGTGTTATGGTTAGGGTTAGGGTTAGGCTTAGGATGTGGGGATAGGGTTAGGGTTAGTTTTATGGTAAGGTTGTCTGGTTAGGGTTCTGGGTAGGGTGTCTGTTTAGGGTTTCGGGTTAGGGTGTCGGGTCAGGGTTAGTGTTAGGGTTAGGTTGTTGGGTTAGATTGTCGTGTTAGGGTGCCAGGATAGGGTTAGATTTACGGTTAGGCTTAGGGTTAGTGTGTCGGGTTAGGGTGTCCGTTTAGGGTTAGGGTGTCAGGTTAGCATGTCGGGTTAGGGTGTTGGGTTAGGGTCTCGAGTTAGGGTTTAGGGTTAGGTTTAGGGTAAGTTTAGGGTTAGGGTTATGGTTGGGTTAGGGTTAGTGTTAATGTTAGGGTTAGGGATTAGATGTAGGGTTAGCTTTAGGGCTAGTGTTAGGGTTAGGGTGTCGGGTGTCGGGTTTGGGTGTCGGGTTAGGGTTAGGTTTTGGGTTAGCTTTAGGGTTGGGGTTAGGATTAGGGTGTCGGGTTAGGGTTAGCGTGTCGGGTTCGGGTGTCGGGTTAGGCTGTCGGGCTAGGGTGTCGGGCTAGGGTGTCGGGTTAGGGTTTACAGTTAGTGTTAGAGTGGCTGGTTAGGGTGTCGGTTAGGGTGTCTGGTTAGGGTGTCGGGTTAGGGATTACGGGTTAGGGTGTCGCGTTAGGGTTGAGTTATTGTGTCGGGTTATGGTTAGGGTAAGGTTAGGGTTCGGGTTAGGGTGTCGTGTTAGGGTTAGCGTTAGGGTTAGGGTGTCGGGTTAAGGTTAGGGTTAGGGTTAGGGTTAGGGTTTGGGTGTCGGGTTAGGGTTAGGGTTATTGTTAGGGGTTAGTGATTAGGGTTAGGGTTAGGATTAGCGTTATGGTTTGAGTTAGAGTTAGGGTTAGGGTTAGGGTTGGTTTAGTGTAGGGTTAGGGGTTAGTGGTAGGGTTAGGGGTAGGGTTAGGGTAGGGTTGCGGAGTCGGGTTAGGGTTAGGGTTAGGTTTTCAAGCTAGGGTTAGTGTTAGGGGTTGGGGTTAGGGTTTAGAGTTACGATTAGGGTTAGGGTGTTGGGTTAGGGTGTCGGGTTAGGGTGTCAGGTTAGGCTGTCGGGTTAGGGTGTCGGGTCAGGGTTAGAGTTAGGGTTAGGTTTAGGGTTAAGTTTAGAGTTAGGTTGTTTTGTTAGGGTTAGGGTTTCGGGTTAGGCTTAGAGTTTCGGGTTAGGGTGTCGGGTTAGAGTTTGGGTGTAGGGTTAGTGTGTCGCATTAGGGTTAAGGTTAGGGTGTCGTGTTAGTGTTAGCGCTAGGGTTAGGGTGTCGTGTTAGAGTTAGGTTTAGGGTTAGGTTGTCGGGTTAGGGTTAGGGTTAGGGTGTCTGGTGTTCGGTTACCGTTAGGGTTAGGGTTAGGGTTACGTTTTACGGGTTAGGGTTAGGGTTAGGGTTAGCATTAGGGTTATGGTTACGGTTACGTTTAGGGTTACTGTTCGGGTTAGGGTTAGGGTTAGGATTAGGGTGTCAGATTAGGGTTAGGTTTGTGTTAGGATTCGGGTTAGTGGGTAGGGGTAGGTTTAAGGTTAGGGTTAGGGTGTCGTGTTAGGGTTAGGGTTAGGGTGTCGGTTTAGGGTTAGGGTGTCGGGTTAGGGTGTTGGCTTAAGTTGTCGTGTTAGTGTGTTGGGTTAGGTTTAGGGTGAGATTTATGGCATTGTGTTAGTGTGTTGGTTTAGGAATAGGGTTAGGGTAAGGGGTAGGGCTAGGTTTAAGGTTAGGTTTAGTGTTATGATGTCGGGTTAGGGTTAGGGTTAGGGTTAAGTTTTCGGGTTATGATGTCGGGTTAGGGTTAGATCTAGGTCTAGGGTTAGGGTTAGGGTGTCGGGTAAGTTTTAGGGTTAGGGTTAGGGTGTCGTTTTAGGGTTAGAGTTAGGGTTAGGATTAGGGTTAGGGTTAAGGTTTACGGTTTAGGGTTAGGGTTAGGGTTAGAGTTAGGGTTAGGGTTACGTTTAGGGTTACGGTTAGGGTTAGGATTAGGGTTAGAGTTAGGGTGTCAGATTAGGGTTAGGGTTGGGTTAGGATTCGGGTTAGTGGTTAGGGGTAGGTTTAGGTTTAGGGTTAGGGTGTTGGTTTAGGGTTAGGGTGTCGGGTTAGGGTGTTGGGTTAAGTTGTCGTGTTAGTGTGTCGGGTAAGGGTTAGGGTTAGGTTTATGGCATTGGGTTAGGTTGTTGGGTTAGGAATAGGGTTAGGGCTAGGGTTAAGGTTAGGTTTAGTGTTATGATGTTGGGTTAGTTTGTCGTGTTAGGGTGCTGGGTTTGGGTTAGGGTTAGGGTTTGGGTAGGTTTAGGGTGTTGGGTTAGGGTTAGGGTGTCGGGTTATGGTTAGGGTTAGGGTGTTGGGTTACGGTGTCGGGTTAGGGTTAGTGTGTCAGGTTATGATGTCAGGTTCGGGTGTCGGGTAAGGGTTAGGGTGTGTGGTTATGGTGTCGGGTAAGTGTGTCAGGTTAGGTTTAGGTTTAGGCTTATGGTTAGGGTTAGGGTCAGGGTGTCATGTTAGGGATAGCGTTCGGGTGTCGGTTTAGGGTTAGAGTTAGGGTTAGGGTTAGGGTCGGGTTAGGGGTTAGGGGTAGGTTTAGGGTTAGGTTTTGGGTGTTAGGGTTAGGGTTAGGGTTAGGGGTAGGGTTAGTGGTTAAGGGTAGGGTTAGGGGTAGGTTTAGGGTTAGGGTTAGGGTTGGGGTTTAGATGTCGCGTTTGAGTTAGGGTTAGGGTGTCTGGTGTCGGGTTAGTGTTAAGGTTAGGGTTAGGTTATCGGGTTAGGTTTAGGCTTGGGTTGTAGTCTTAGGGTTAGGGTTAGTGTTGGTTTACGGGTTAGGCTTAGGCTTAGTGTTAGGGTTAGGTTTAGGGTTAGGTTTACGGCTAGGTTGTTGGTTTAGGGTTACGGTGTCGGGTTAAGGTAAGCGTGTTGGTTTAGGTTTAGGGTGTCGGGTTAGGGTGATGGGTTATGGTGTCAGGTTCGGGTTAGTGTTCGGTTGAGGGTGTCAGGTTAAGGTTAGGGAAGATTTAGGGTTACGGTGTCATGTTAGGGTTACCATAATGGTTAGGGTGTCGGGTTTGGGTGTTGGGTTATGGTTAGTGTATCATGTTAGGGTTAGTGTGTCGGGATAGGTTCAGGGTGTCGGGTTAGGTTGTCGGGTTACGTTTAGGCTCAGGGTTAGGGTTAAGGTTAGGGTTAGGTTTAGGTGTTAGGGGTACGGTTAGGGTTAGGATGTCAGGTTAGGGTCGGGTTAGGGGTTAGGGGTAGGTTTAGGGTTAGGTTTAGGGTGTTAGGGTTAGGGTTAGGGTTAGGGTTTGGTTAGGGTTAGGGTAGGGTTAGGGGTTAGGGGTAGGGTTAGGGTTAGGTTTAGTTTTAGGGTGTCAGGTTAAGTTTAGGGTTCGTGTTAGTGTTATGGTTAGGGTTAGGGTTAGGCTTAGGATGTGGGGATAGGGTTAGGGTTAGTTTTATGGTAAGGTTGTCTGGTTAGGGTTCTGGGTAGGGTGTCTGTTTAGGGTTTCGGGTCAGGGTTAGTGTTAGGGTTAGGTTGTTGGGTCAGATTGTCGTGTTAGGGTGCCAGGATAGGGTTAGATTTACGGTTAGGCTTAGGGTTAGTGTGTCGGGTTAGGGTGTCCGTTTAGGGTTAGGGTGTCAGGTTAGCATGTCGGGTTAGGGTGTTGGGTTAGGGTCTCGAGTTAGGGTTTAGGGTTAGGTTTAGTGTAAGTTTAGGGTTAGGGTTACGGTTGGGTTAGGGTTAGTGTTAATGTTAGGGTTAGGGTTTAGATGTAGGGTTAGCTTTAGGGCTAGTGTTAGGGTTAGGGTGTCGGGTGTCGGGTTTGGGTGTCGGGTTAGGGTTAGGTTTTGGGTTAGCTTTAGGGTTGGGGTTAGGATTAGGGTGTCGGGTTAGGGTTAGCGTGTCGGGTTCGGGTGTCGGGTTAGGCTGTCGGGCTAGGGTGTCGGGCTCGGGTGTCGGGTTAGGGTTTACAGTTAGTGTTAGAGTGGCTGGTTAGGGTGTCGGTTAGGGTGTCTGGTTAGGGTGTCGGGTTAGGGATTACGGGTTAGGGTGTCGCGTTAGGGTTGAGTTATGGTGTCGGGTTATGGTTAGGGTAAGGTTAGGGTTCGGGTTAGGGTGTCGTGTTAGGGTTAGCGTTAGGGTTAGGGTGTCGGGTTAAGGTTAGGGTTAGGGTTAGGGTTAGGGTTTGGGTGTCGGGTTAGGGTTAGGGTTAGTGTTAGGGGTTAGTGATTAGGGTTAGGGTTAGGATTAGCGTTATGGTTTGAGTTAGAGTTAGGGTTAGGGTTAGGGTTGGTTTAGTGTAGGGTTAGGGTTTAGTGGTAGGGTTAGGGGTAGGGTTAGGGTAGGGTTGCGGAGTCGGGTTAGGGTTAGGGTTAGGTTTTCAAGCTAGGGTTAGTGTTAGGGGTTGGGGTTAGGGTTTAGAGTTACGATTAGGGTTAGGGTGTTGGGTTAGGGTGTCGGGTTAGGGTGTCAGGTTAGGCTGTCGGGTTAGGGTGTCGGGTCAGGGTTAGGGTTAGGGTTAGGTTTAGGGTTAAGTTTAGAGTTAGGTTGTTTTGTTAGGGTTAGGGTTTCGGGTTAGGCTTAGAGTTTCGGGTTAGGGTGTCAGGTTAGAGTTTGGGTGTAGGGTTAGTGTGTCGCATTAGGGTTAAGGTTAGGGTGTCGTGTTAGTGTTAGCGCTAGGGTTAGGGTGTCGTGTTAGAGTTAGGTTTAGGGTTAGGTTGTCGGGTTAGGGTTAGGGTTAGGTTGTCTGGTGTTCGGTTACCGTTAGGGTTAGGGTTAGGGTTACGTTTTACGGGTTAGGGTTAGGGATAGGGTTAGCATTAGGGTTATGGTTACGGTTACGTTTAGGGTTACTGTTCGGGTTAGGGTTAGGGTTAGGATTAGGGTGTCAGATTAGGGTTAGGTTTGGGGTTAGAGGTTAGGGGTAGGTTTAAGGTTAGGGTTAGGGTGTCGTGTTAGGGTTAGAGTTAGGGTGTCGGTTTAGGGTTAGGGTGTCGGGTTAGGGTGTTGGCTTAAGTTGTCGTGTTAGTGTGTTGGGTTAGGGTTAGGGTGAGATTTATGGCATTGTGTTAGTGTGTTGGTTTAGGAATAGGGTTAGGGTAAGGGTTAGGGCTAGGTTTAAGGTTAGGTTTAGTGTTATGATGTCGCGTTAGGGTTAGGGTTAGGGTTAAGGTTTCAGGTTATGATGTCGGGTTAGGGTTAGGTCTAGGTCTAGGGTTAGGGTTAGGGTGTCGGGTAAGTTTTAGGGTTAGGGTTAGGGTGTCGTTTTAGGGTTAGAGTTAGGGTTAGGATTAGGGTTAGGGTTAAGGTTTACGGTTTAGGGTTAGGGTTAGGGTTAGAGTTAGGGTTAGCGTTACCTTTAGGGTTACGGTTAGGGTTAGGATTAGGGTTAGAGTTAGGGTGTCAGATTAGGGTTAGTGTTGGGTTAGGATTCGGGTTAGTGGTTAGGGGTAGGTTTAGGTTTAGGGTTAGGGTGTTGGTTTAGGGTTAGGGTGTCGGGTTAGGGTGTTGGGTTAAGTTGTCGTGTTAGTGTGTCGGGTAAGGGTTAGGGTTAGGTTTATGGCATTGGGTTAGGTTGTTGGGTTAGGAATAGGGTTAGGGCTAGGGTTAAGGTTAGGTTTAGTGTTATGATGTTGGGTTAGTTTGTCGTGTTAGGGTGCTGGGTTTGGGTTAGGGTTAGGGTTTGGGTAGGTTTAGGGTGTTGGGTTAGGGTTAGGGTGTCGGGTTATGGTTAGGGTTAGGGTGTTGGGTTACGGTGTCGGGTTAGGGTTAGTGTGTCAGGTTATGATGTCAGGTTCGGGTGTCGGGTAAGGGTTAGGGTGTGTGGTTATGGTGTCGGGTAAGTGTGTCAGGTTAGGTTTAGGTTTAGGCTTATGGTTAGGGTTAGGGTTAGGGTGTCGTGTTAGGGATAGCGTTCGGGTGTCGGTTTAGGGTTAGAGTTAGGGTTAGGGTTAGGGTCGGGTTAGGGGTAAGGGGTAGGTTTAGGGTGTTAGGGTTAGGGTTAGGGTTAGGGTTGGGTTAGGGGTAGGGTTAGTGGTTAAGGGTAGGGTTAGGGGTAGGTTTAGGGTTAGGGTTAGGGTTGGGGTTTAGTTGTCGGGTTTGAGTTAGGGTTAGGGTGTCTGGTGTCGGGTTAGTGTTAAGGTTAGGGTTAGGTTATCGGGTTAGGTTTAGGCTTGGGTTGTAGTCTTAGGGTTAGGGTTAGTGTTGGTTTACGGGTTAGGCTTAGGCTTAGTGTTAGGGTTAGGTTTAGGGTTAGGTTTACGGCTAGGTTGTTGGTTTAGGGTTACGGTGTCGGGTTAAGGTAAGCGTGTCGGTTTAGGTTTAGGGTGTCGGGTTAGGGTGATGGGTTATGGTGTCAGGTTCGGGTTAGTGTTCGGTTGAGGGTGTCAGGTTAAGGTTAGGGAAGATTTAGGGTTACGGTGTCATGTTAGGGTTACCATAATGGTTAGGGTGTCGGGTTTGGGTGTTGGGTTATGGTTAGTGTATCATGTTAGGGTTAGTGTGTCGGGATAAGTTCAGGGTGTCGGGTTAGGTTGTCGGGTTACGTTTAGGCTCAGGGTTAGGGTTAAGGTTAGGGTTAGGTTTAGGTGTTAGGGGTACGGTTAGGGTTAGGATGTCGGGTTAGGGTCGGGTTAGGGGTTAGGGGTAGGTTTAGGGTTAGGTTTAGGGTGTTAGGGTTAGGGTTAGGGTTAGGGTTGGGTTAGGGTTAGGGTAGGGTTAGGGGTTAGGGGTAGGGTTAGGGTTAGGTTTAGGTTTAGGGTGTCAGGTTAAGTTTAGGGTTCGTGTTAGTGTTATGGTTAGGGTTAGGGTTAGGCTTAGGATGTGGGGATAGGGTTAGGGTTAGTTTTATGGTAAGGTTGTCTTGTTAGGGTTCTGGGTAGGGTGTCTGTTTAGGGTTTCGGGTCAGGGTTAGTGTTAGGGTTAGGTTGTTGGGTCAGATTGTCGTGTTAGGGTGCCAGGATAGGGTTAGATTTACGGTTAGGCTTAGGGTTAGTGTGTCGGGTTAGGGTGTCCGTTTAGGGTTAGGGTGTCAGGTTAGCATGTCGGGTTAGGGTGTTGGGTTAGGGTCTCGAGTTAGGGTTTAGGGTTAGGTTTAGTGTAAGTTTAGGGTTAGGGTTACGGTTGGGTTAGGGTTAGTGTTAATGTTAGGGTTAGGGTTTAGATGTAGGGTTAGCTTTAGGGCTAGTGTTAGGGTTAGGGTGTCGGGTGTCGGGTTTGGGTGTCGGGTTAGTGTTAGGTTTTGGGTTAGCTTTAGGGTTGGGGTTAGGATTAGGGTGTTGGGTTAGGGTTAGCGTGTCGGGTTCGGGTGTCGGGTTAGGCTGTCGGGCTAGGGTGTCGGGCTCGGGTGTCGGGTTAGGGTTTACAGTTAGTGTTAGAGTGGCTGGTTAGGGTGTTGGTTAGGGTGTCTGGTTACGGTGTCGGGTTAGGGATTACGGGTTAGGGTGTCGCGTTAGGGTTGAGTTATGGTGTCGGGTTATGGTTAGGGTAAGGTTAGGCTTCGGGTTAGGGTGTCGTGTTAGGGTTAGCGTTAGGGTTAGGGTGTCGGGTTAAGGTTAGGGTTAGGGTTAGGGTTAGGGTTTGGGTGTCGGGTTAGGGTTAGGGTTAGTGTTAGGGGTTAGTGATTAGGGTTAGGGTTAGGATTAGCGTTATGGTTTGAGTTAGAGTTAGGGTTAGGGTTAGGGTTGGTTTAGTGTAGGGTTAGGGGTTAGTGGTAGGGTTAGGGGTAGGGTTAGGGTAGGGTTGCGGAGTCGGGTTAGGGTTAGGGTTAGGTTTTCAGGCTAGGGTTAGTGTTAGGGGTTGGGGTTAGGGTTTAGAGTTACGATTAGGGTTAGGGTGTTGGGTTAGGGTGTCGGGTTAGGGTGTCAGGTTAGGCTGTCGGGTTAGGGTGTCGGGTCAGGGTTAGAGTTAGGGTTAGGTTTAGGGTTAAGTTTAGAGTTAGGTTGTTTTGTTAGGGTTAGGGTTTCGGGTTAGGCTTAGAGTTTCGGGTTAGGGTGTCGGGTTAGAGTTTGGGTGTAGGGTTAGTGTGTCGCATTAGGGTTAAGGTTAGGGTGTCGTGTTAGTGTTAGCGCTAGGGTTAGGGTGTCGTGTTAGAGTTAGGTTTAGGGTTAGGTTGTCGGGTTAGGGTTAGGGTTAGGGTGTCTGGTGTTCGGTTACCGTTAGGGTTAGGGTTAGGGTTACGTTTTACGGGTTAGGGTTAGGGTTAGGGTTAGCATTAGGGTTATGGTTACGGTTACGTTTAGGGTTACTGTTCGGGTTAGGGTTAGGGTTAGGATTAGGGTGTCAGATTAGGGTTAGGTTTGTGTTAGGATTCGGGTTAGTGGGTAGGGGTAGGTTTAAGGTTAGGGTTAGGGTGTCGTGTTAGGGTTAGGGTTAGGGTGTCGGTTTAGGGTTAGGGTGTCGGGTTAGGGTGTTGGCTTAAGTTGTCGTGTTAGTGTGTTGGGTTAGGGTTAGGGTGAGATTTATGGCATTGTGTTAGTGTGTTGGTTTAGGAATAGGGTTAGGGTAAGGGGTAGGGCTAGGTTTAAGGTTAGGTTTAGTGTTATGATGTCGGGTTAGGGTTAGGGTTAGGGTTAAGGTTTCGGGTTATGATGTCGGGTTAGGTTTAGGTCTAGGTCTAGGGTTAGGGTTAGGGTGTCGGGTAAGTTTTAGGGTTAGGGTTAGGGTGTCGTTTTAGGGTTAGAGTTAGGGTTAGGATTAGGGTTAGGGTTAAGGTTTACGGTTTAGGGTTAGGGTTAGGGTTAGAGTTAGGGTTAGCGTTACCTTTAGGGTTACGGTTAGGGTTAGGATTAGGGTTATAGTTAGGGTGTCAGATTAGGGTTAGGGTTGGGTTAGGATTCGGGTTAGTGGTAAGGGGTAGGTTTAGGTTTAGGGTTAGGGTGTTGGTTTAGGGTTAGGGTGTCGGGTTAGGGTGTTGGGTTAAGTTGTCGTGTTAGTGTGTCGGGTAAGGGTTAGGGTTAGGTTTATGGCATTGGGTTAGGTTGTTGGGTTAGGAATAGGGTTAGGGCTAGGGTTAAGGTTAGGTTTAGTGTTATGATGTTGGGTTAGTTTGTTGTGTTAGGGTGCTGGGTTTGGGTTAGGGTTAGGGTTTGGGTAGGTTTAGGGTGTTGGGTTAGGGTTAGGGTGTCGGGTTATGGTTAGGGTTAGGGTGTTGGGTTACGGTGTCGGGTTAGGGTTAGTGTGTCAGGTTATGATGTCAGGTTCGGGTGTCGGGTAAGGATTAGGGTGTCTGGTTATGGTGTCGGGTAAGTGTGTCAGGATAGGTTTAGGTTTAGGCTTATGGTTAGGGTTAGGGTTAGGGTGTCGTGTTAGGGATAGCGTTCGGGTGTCGGTTTAGGGTGTTAGGGTTAGGGTTAGGGTTAGGGTTGGGTTGGGGGTAGGGTTAGTGGTTAAGGGTAGGGTTAGGGGTAGGTTTAGGGTTAGGGTTAGGGTTGGGGTTTAGTTGTCGGGTTTGAGTTAGGGTTAGGGTGTCTGGTGTCGGGTTAGTGTTAAGGTTAGGGTTAGGTTATCGGGTTAGGTTTAGGCTTGGGTTGTAGTCTTAGGGTTAGGGTTAGTGTTGGTTTACGGGTTAGGCTTAGGCTTAGTGTTAGGGTTAGGTTTAGGGTTAGGTTTACGGCTAGGTTGTTGGTTTAGGGTTACGGTGTCGGGTTAAGGTAAGCGTGTCGGTTTAGGTTTAGGGTGTCGGGTTAGGGTGATGGGTTATGGTGTCAGGTTCGGGTTAGTGTTCGGTTGAGGGTGTCAGGTTAAGGTTAGGGAAGATTTAGGGTTACGGTGTCATGTTAGGGTTACCATAATGGTTAGGGTGTCGGGTTTGGGTGTTGGGTTATGGTTAGTGTATCATGTTAGGGTTAGTGTGTCGGGATAGGTTCAGGGTGTCGGGTTAGGTTGTCGGGTTACGTTTAGGCTCAGGGTTAGGGTTAAGGTTAGGGTTAGGTTTAGGTGTTAGGGGTACGGTTAGGGTTAGGATGTCGGGTTAGGGTTAGGGTGTCGGGTTAGGGTGTCGTGTTAAGGTTAGGGTGTCGGGTGAGGGTTAGAGTGTCAGGTTCGGGTTACGGTGTCAGGTGAGGGTGTCGGGTTAGCGTGTCATTTTAGGGTGTAGGTTTAGGGTTAGAGTGTCGGGTTAGGGTTAGGGTTACGGTGTTGTGTTAGGGTTAGGGTGTCGGGTTTGGGCTTCGGGTTAGGGTGTCGTGTTAGGGATAGGGAGTCACGTTAGGTTGTCGTTTTAGGGTTACGGTGTCAGGATAGGGTGTCGGGTTAGGGTGTCTGTTAGGGATTACGGTTTAGGGTGTCGGGTTAGGGTTAGTGTAGGGTTAGAATTAGGGTTAGAGTGTTGTGTTAGGGTTAGCGTTAGAGTTAGGTTGTCTGGTTAGTTTTAGGGTTAGGGTGTCGAGTTAGAGTTAGGGTGTCGGGTTATGGTTAGGTTTTGGGTGTCGGGTTAGGTTTAGGGTTAATGTTAGTGTTAGGGGTTAGTGATTAGGGTTAGGGTTAGGGTTAGCGTTATGGTTTGGTTTAGGTTTAGGGTTAGGGTTATGGATAGGGTTAGGGTTTGGGTTAGGTGAAGGGTAGGCTTAGGAGTAGGGTAAGTGTTAGGGTTTGGGTTAGGTTTAGGGTACGGTTAGGGTGTCGGGGTAGAGTTTGGGTGTAGGATTAGGGTGTTGCGTTAGGGTTAAGTTAACGTGTCTTGTTAGGGTTAGTGTTAGGGTTAGGGTGTCGTGTAAGATTTAGCGTTAGGGGTAGGGGTAGGGCTTGGGTGTTGGGTTAGTGTTAGGGTTAGGGTGTCTGGTGTCCGGTTACGGTTAGGGTTAGGATTATGGTTAGGATTAGGGTTTAGGATTTAGGGTTAGGGTTAGGGTGTCTTGTGTCCGATTACGGTTAGGGTTAGGATTATGGTTAGGGTTAGGGTTAGCGTTAGGGTTTTGGTTAAGGTTACGTTTAGGTTTCGGGTTAGGGTTAGGGTTATGTTTAGGGTTAGGGTGTCATAATAGGGTTAGCGTTAGTGTTAGGTTGTCTGGTTAGTGTTAGGGTTAGGGTGTCGGGATAGGGTTAGGTTTAGGGTGTTGGGTTAGGGTGTTGTGTTAGGGTTAGGGTTAGGGTTAAGGTTTCGGGTTATGATGTCGGGTTAGGGTTAGGTCTAGGTCTAGGGTTTGGGTTAGGGTTAGCGTTAGGGTTAGGGTTACCTTTAGGGTTACGGTTAGGGTTAGGATTAGGGTTAGAGTTAGGGTGTCAGATTAGGGTTAGACTTGGGTTAGGATTCGGGTTAGTGGTTAGGGGTAGGTTTAGGTTTAGGGTTAGGGTGTTGGTTTAGGGTTAGGGTGTCGTATTACAGTTAGGGTTAGGGTTAGGGTGTCGGTTTAGGGTTAGGGTTTCGGGTTAGGGTGTTGGGTTAAGTTGTCGTGTTAGTGTGTCGGGTTAGGGTTAGAGTTAGGTTTGAGGCATTGGGTTAGGTTGTTGGGTTAGGAATAGGGTTAGGGTTAGGTTTAGTGTTATGATGTTGGGTTAGTTTGTCGTGTTAGGGTGCTGGGTTTGGGTTAGGGTTA
The DNA here is from genome assembly GCF_054371585.1 of Giraffa tippelskirchi. Lineage (NCBI taxonomy): Eukaryota > Metazoa > Chordata > Mammalia > Artiodactyla > Giraffidae > Giraffa > Giraffa tippelskirchi. The sequence goes on from NC_137289.1 coordinate 71,418,798, forward strand.
GGGTTAGGGTAGGTTTAGGGTGTTGGGTTAGCTTTAGGGTGTTGGGTTAGGGTTAGGGTTATGTGTTGGCTTAGGGTGTCGTTTAGGGTGTCAGGTTTGGGTGTCGGGTTAAGATTAGGGTTAGGGTGTTGGGTTACGGTGTCAGATTAGGGTTAGTGTGTCTGGTTATGATGTCAGGTTCGGGTGTCGGGTAAGGGGTAGTGTGTCTGGTTAGGGTGTCGGGTTATTGTGTCAGGTTAGGTTTAGGTTTAGGCTTATGGATAGGGCTAGGGTTATGGTGTCATGTTAGGGATAGGGTTCGAGTGTCAGTTTAGGGTTAGAGTTAGGGTTGGGTTAGGGTTAGGGTAGGGTTAGGGGTTAGGGGTAGGGTTAGGGTTAGGTTTAAGTTTAGGGTGTCAGGTTAAGTTTAGGGTTCGTGTTAGTGTTATGGTTAGGGTTAGGGTTAGGCTTAGGATGTGGGGATAGGGTTAGGGTTAGTTTTATGGTAAGGTTGTCTGGTTAGGGTTCTGGGTAGGGTGTCTGTTTAGGGTTTCGGGTTAGGGTGTCGGGTCAGGGTTAGTGTTAGGGTTAGGTTGTTGGGTTAGATTGTCGTGTTAGGGTGCCAGGATAGGGTTCGATTTACGGTTAGGCTTAGGGTTAGTGTGTCGGGTTAGGGTGTCCATTTAGGGTTAGGGTGTCAGGTTAGCATGTAGGGTTAGGGTGTTGGGTTAGGGTCTCGAGTTAGGGTTTAGGGTTAGGTTTAGGGTAAGTTTAGGGTTAGGCTTACGGTTGGGTTAGGGTTAGTGTTAATGTTAGGGTTAGGGTTTAGATGTAGGGTTAGCTTTAGGGCTAGTGTTAGGGTTAGGGTGTAGGGTGTCGGGTTTGGGTGTCGGGTTAGGGTTAGGTTTTGGGTTAGCTTTAGGTTTGGGGTTAGGATTAGGGTGTCGGGTTTGGGTGTTGGGTTATGGTTAGTGTATCATGTTAGGGTTAGTGTGTCGGGATAGGTTCAGGGTGTCGGGTTAGGTTGTCGGGTTACGTTTAGGCTCAGGGTTAGGGTTAAGGTTAGGGTTAGGTTTAGGTGTTAGGGGTACGGTTAGGGTTAGGATGTCGGGTTAGGGTTAGGGTGTCGGGTTAGGGTGTCGTGTTAAGGTTAGGGTGTCGGGTGAGGGTTAGAGTGTCAGGTTCGGGTTACGGTGTCAGGTGACGGTGTCGGGTTAGCGTGTCATTTTAGGGTGTAGGTTTAGGGTTAGAGTGTCGGGTTAGGGTTAGGGTTACGGTGTTGTGTTAGGGTTAGGGTGTCGGGTTTGGGCTTCGGGTTAGGGTGTCGTGTTAGGGATAGGGAGTCACGTTAGGTTGTCGTTTTAGGGTTACGGTGTCAGGATAGGGTGTCGGGTTAGGGTGTCTGTTAGGGATTACGGTTTAGGGTGTCGGGTTAGGGTTAGTTTAGGGTTAGAATTAGGGTTAGAGTGTTGTGTTAGGGTTAGCGTTAGAGTTAGGTTGTCTGGTTAGTTTTAGGGTTAGGGTGTCGAGTTAGAGTTAGGGTGTCGGGTTATGGTTAGGTTTTGGGTGTCGGGTTAGGTTTAGGGTTAATGTTAGTGTTAGGGGTTAGTGATTAGGGTTAGGGTTAGGGTTAGCGTTATGGTTTGGTTTAGGTTTAGGGTTAGGGTTATGGATAGGGTTAGGGTTTGGGTTAGGTGAAGGGTAGGCTTAGGAGTAGGGTAAGTGTTAGGGTTTGGGTTAGGTTTAGGGTACGGTTAGGGTGTCGGGGTAGAGTTTGGGTGTAGGATTAGGGTGTTGCGTTAGGGTTAAGTTAACGTGTCTTGTTAGGGTTAGTGTTAGGGTTAGGGTGTCGTGTAAGATTTAGCGTTAGGGGTAGGGGTAGGGCTTGGGTGTTGGGTTAGTGTTAGGGTTAGGGTGTCTGGTGTCCGGTTACGGTTAGGGTTAGGATTAGGGTTAGGATTAGGGTTTAGGATTTAGGGTTAGGGTTAGGGTGTCTTGTGTCCGATTACGGTTAGGGTTAGGATTATGGTTAGGGTTAGGGTTAGCGTTAGGGTTTTGGTTAAGGTTACGTTTAGGTTTCGGGTTAGGGTTAGGGTTATGTTTAGGGTTAGGGTGTCATAATAGGGTTAGCGTTAGTGTTAGGTTGTCTGGTTAGTGTTAGGGTTAGGGTGTCGGGATAGGGTTAGGTTTAGGGTGTTGGGTTAGGGTGTTGTGTTAGGGTTAGGGTTAGGGTTAAGGTTTCGGGTTATGATGTCGGGTTAGGGTTAGGTCTAGGTCTAGGGTTTGGGTTAGGGTTAGCGTTAGGGTTAGGGTTACCTTTAGGGTTACGGTTAGGGTTAGGATTAGGGTTAGAGTTAGGGTGTCAGATTAGGGTTAGACTTGGGTTAGGATTCGGGTTAGTGGTTAGGGGTAGGTTTAGGTTTAGGGTTAGGGTGTTGGTTTAGGGTTAGGGTGTCGTATTACAGTTAGGGTTAGGGTTAGGGTGTCGGTTTAGGGTTAGGGTGTCGGGTTAGGGTGTTGGGTTAAGTTGTCGTGTTAGTGTGTCGGGTTAGGGTTAGAGTTAGGTTTGAGGCATTGGGTTAGGTTGTTGGGTTAGGAATAGGGTTAGGGTTAGGTTTAGTGTTATGATGTTGGGTTAGTTTGTCGTGTTAGGGTGCTGGGTTTGGGTTAGGGTTAGGGTTAGGGTAGGTTTAGGGTGTTGGGTTAGCTTTAGGGTGTCGGGTTAGGGTTAGGGTTATGTGTTGGCTTAGGGTGTCGTTTAGGGTGTCAGGTTTGGGTGTCGGGTTAAGATTAGGGTTAGGGTGTTGGGTTACGGTGTCAGATTAGGGTTAGTGTGTCTGGTTATGATGTCAGGTTCGGGTGTCGGGTAAGGGGTAGTGTGTCTGGTTAGGGTGTCGGGTTATTGTGTCAGGTTAGGTTTAGGTTTAGGCTTATGGATAGGGCTAGGGTTATGGTGTCATGTTAGGGATAGGGTTCGAGTGTCAGTTTAGGGTTAGAGTTAGGGTTGGGTTAGGGTTAGGGTAGGGTTAGGGGTTAGGGGTAGGGTTAGGGTTAGGTTTAAGTTTAGGGTGTCAGGTTAAGTTTAGGGTTCGTGTTAGTGTTATGGTTAGGGTTAGGGTTAGGCTTAGGATGTGGGGATAGGGTTAGGGTTAGTTTTATGGTAAGGTTGTCTGGTTAGGGTTCTGGGTAGGGTGTCTGTTTAGGGTTTCGGGTTAGGGTGTCGGGTCAGGGTTAGTGTTAGGGTTAGGTTGTTGGGTTAGATTGTCGTGTTAGGGTGCCAGGATAGGGTTAGATTTACGGTTAGGCTTAGGGTTAGTGTGTCGGGTTAGGGTGTCCGTTTAGGGTTAGGGTGTCAGGTTAGCATGTCGGGTTAGGGTGTTGGGTTAGGGTCTCGAGTTAGGGTTTAGGGTTAGGTTTAGGGTAAGTTTAGGGTTAGGCTTACGGTTGGGTTAGGGTTAGTGTTAATGTTAGGGTTAGGGTTTAGATGTAGGGTTAGCTTTAGGGCTAGTGTTAGGGTTAGGGTGTAGGGTGTCGGGTTTGGGTGTCGGGTTAGGGTTAGGTTTTGGGTTAGCTTTAGGGTTGGGGTTAGGATTAGGGTGTCGGGTTAGGGTTAGCGTGTCAGGTTCGGGTGTCGGGTTAGGCTGTCGGGCTAGGGTGTCGGGCTAGGGTGTCGGGCTAGGGTGTCGGGTTAGGGTTTACAGTTAGTGTTAGAGTGGCTGGTTAGGGTGTCGGTTAGGGTGTGGGATTAGGGTGTACGGGATAGGGTGTCGCGTTAGGGTTGAGTTATGGTGTCGGGTTATGGTTACGGTAAGGTTAGGGTTAGGGTTAGGGTTAGGTTTTCAGGCTAGGGTTAGTGTTAGGGGTTGGGGTTAGGGTTTAGAGTTACGATTAGGGTTAGGGTGTTGGGTTAGGGTGTCGGGTAGGGTGTCAGGTTAGGCTGTCGGGTTAGGGTGTCGGGTCAGGGTTAGAGTTAGGGTTAGGTTTAGGGTTAAGTTTAGAGTTAGGTTGTTTTGTTAGGGTTAGGGTTTCGGGTTAGGCTTAGAGTTTCGGGTTAGGGTGTCGGGTTAGAGTTTGGGTGTAGGGTTAGTGTGTCGCATTAGGGTTAAGGTTAGGGTGTCGTGTTAGTGTTAGCGCTAGGGTTAGGGTGTCGTGTTAGGGTTAGGTTTAGGGTTAGGTTGTCGGGTTAGGGTTAGGGTTAGGGTGTCTGGTGTTCGGTTACCGTTAGGGTTAGGGTTAGGGTTACGTTTTACGGGTTAGGGTTAGGGATAGGGTTAGCATTAGGGTTATGGTTACGGTTACGTTTAGGGTTACTGTTCGGGTTAGGGTTAGGGTTAGGATTAGGGTGTCAGATTAGGGTTAGGTTTGTGTTAGGATTCGGGTTAGTGGGTAGGGGTAGGTTTAAGGTTAGGGTTAGGGTGTCGTGTTAGGGTTAGGATTAGGGTGTCGGTTTAGGGTTATGGTGTCGGGTTAGGGTGTTGGCTTAAGTTGTCGTGTTAGTGTGTTGGGTTAGGGTTAGGGTGAGATTTATGGCATTGTGTTAGTGTGTTGGTTTAGGAATAGGGTTAGGGTAAGGGGTAGGGCTAGGTTTAAGGTTAGGTTTAGTGTTATGATGTCGGGTTAGGGTTAGGGTTAGGGTTAAGTTTTCGGGTTATGATGTCGGGTTAGGGTTAGATCTAGGTCTAGGGTTAGGGTTAGGGTGTCGGGTAAGTTTTAGGGTCAGGGTTAGGGTGTCGTTTTAGGGTTAGAGTTAGGGTTAGGATTAGGGTTAGGGTTAAGGTTTACGGTTTAGGGTTAGGGTTAGGGTTAGAGTTAGGGTTAGGGTTACGTTTAGGGTTACGGTTAGGGTTAGGATTAGGGTTAGAGTTAGGGTGTCAGATTAGGGTTAGGGTTGGGTTAGGATTCGGGTTAGTGGTTAGGGGTAGGTTTAGGTTTAGGGTTAGGGTGTTGGTTTAGGGTTAGGGTGTCGGGTTAGGGTGTTGGGTTAAGTTGTCGTGTTAGTGTGTTGGGTAAGGGTTAGGGTTAGGTTTATGGCATTGGGTTAGGTTGTTGGGTTAGGAATAGGGTTAGGGCTAGGGTTAAGGTTAGGTTTAGTGTTATGATGTTGGGTTAGTTTGTCGTGTTAGGGTGCTGGGTTTGGGTTAGGGTTAGGGTTTGGGTAGGTTTAGGGTGTTGGGTTAGGGTTAGGGTGTCGGGTTATGGTTAGGGTTAGGGTGTTGGGTTACGGTGTCGGGTTAGGGTTAGTGTGTCAGGTTATGATGTCAGGTTCGGGTGTCGGGTAAGGGTTAGGGTGTGTGGTTATGGTGTCGGGTAAGTGTGTCAGGTTAGGTTTAGGTTTAGGCTTATGGTTAGGGTTAGGGTCAGGGTGTCATGTTAGGGATAGCGTTCGGGTGTCGGTTTAGGGTTAGAGTTAGGGTTAGGGTTAGGGTCGGGTTAGGGGTTAGGGGTAGGTTTAGGGTTAGGTTTAGGGTGTTAGGGTTAGGGTTAGGGTTAGGGGTAGGGTTAGTGGTTAAGGGTAGGGTTAGGGGTAGGTTTAGGGTTAGGGTTAGGGTTGGGGTTTAGATGTCGCGTTTGAGTTAGGGTTAGGGTGTCTGGTGTCGGGTTAGTGTTAAGGTTAGGGTTAGGTTATCGGGTTAGGTTTAGGCTTGGGTTGTAGTCTTAGGGTTAGGGTTAGTGTTGGTTTACGGGTTAGGCTTAGGCTTAGTGTTAGGGTTAGGTTTAGGGTTAGGTTTACGGCTAGGTTGTTGGTTTAGGGTTACGGTGTCGGGTTAAGGTAAGCGTGTCGGTTTAGGTTTAGGGTGTCGGGTTAGGGTGATGGGTTATGGTGTCAGGTTCGGGTTAGTGTTCGGTTGAGGGTGTCAGGTTAAGGTTAGGGAAGATTTAGGGTTACGGTGTCATGTTAGGGTTACCATAATGGTTAGGGTGTCGGGTTTGGGTGTTGGGTTATGGTTAGTGTATCATGTTAGGGTTAGTGTGTCGGGATAGGTTCAGGGTGTCGGGTTAGGTTGTCGGGTTACGTTTAGGCTCAGGGTTAGGGTTAAGGTTAGGATTAGGTTTAGGTGTTAGGGGTACGGTTAGGGTTAGGATGTCAGGTTAGGGTCGGGTTAGGGGTTAGGGGTAGGTTTAGGGTTAGGTTTAGGGTGTTAGGGTTAGGGTTAGGGTTAGGGTTTGGTTAGGGTTAGGGTAGGGTTAGGGGTTAGGGGTAGGGTTAGGGTTAGGTTTAGTTTTAGGGTGTCAGGTTAAGTTTAGGGTTCGTGTTAGTGTTATGGTTAGGGTTAGGGTTAGGCTTAGGATGTGGGGATAGGGTTAGGGTTAGTTTTATGGTAAGGTTGTCTGGTTAGGGTTCTGGGTAGGGTGTCTGTTTAGGGTTTCGGGTCAGGGTTAGTGTTAGGGTTAGGTTGTTGGGTCAGATTGTCGTGTTAGGGTGCCAGGATAGGGTTAGATTTACGGTTAGGCTTAGGGTTAGTGTGTCGGGTTAGGGTGTCCGTTTAGGGTTAGGGTGTCAGGTTAGCATGTCGGGTTAGGGTGTTGGGTTAGGGTCTCGAGTTAGGGTTTAGGGTTAGGTTTAGTGTAAGTTTAGGGTTAGGGTTACGGTTGGGTTAGGGTTAGTGTTAATGTTAGGGTTAGGGTTTAGATGTAGGGTTAGCTTTAGGGCTAGTGTTAGGGTTAGGGTGTCGGGTGTCGGGTTTGGGTGTCGGGTTAGGGTTAGGTTTTGGGTTAGCTTTAGGGTTGGGGTTAGGATTAGGGTGTCGGGTTAGGGTTAGCGTGTCGGGTTCGGGTGTCGGGTTAGGCTGTCGGGCTAGGGTGTCGGGCTCGGGTGTCAGGTTAGGGTTTACAGTTAGTGTTAGAGTGGCTGGTTAGGGTGTCGGTTAGGGTGTCTGGTTAGGGTGTCGGGTTAGGGATTACGGGTTAGGGTGTCGCGTTAGGGTTGAGTTATGGTGTCGGGTTATGGTTAGGGTAAGGTTAGGGTTCGGGTTAGGGTGTCGTGTTAGGGTTAGCGTTAGGGTTAGGGTGTCGGGTTAAGGTTAGGGTTAGGGTTAGGGTTAGGGTTTGGGTGTCGGGTTAGGGTTAGGGTTAGTGTTAGGGGTTAGTGATTAGGGTTAGGGTTAGGATTAGCGTTATGGTTTGAGTTAGAGTTAGGGTTAGGGTTAGGGTTGGTTTAGTGTAGGGTTAGGGTTTAGTGGTAGGGTTAGGGGTAGGGTTAGGGTAGGGTTGCGGAGTCGGGTTAGGGTTAGGGTTAGGTTTTCAGGCTAGGGTTAGTGTTAGGGGTTGGGGTTAGGGTTTAGAGTTACGATTAGGGTTAGGGTGTTGGGTTAGGGTGTCGGGTTAGGGTGTCAGGTTAGGCTGTCGGGTTAGGGTGTCGGGTCAGGGTTAGGGTTAGGGTTAGGTTTAGGGTTAAGTTTAGAGTTAGGTTGTTTTGTTAGGGTTAGGGTTTCGGGTTAGGCTTAGAGTTTCGGGTTAGGGTGTCAGGTTAGAGTTTGGGTGTAGGGTTAGTGTGTCGCATTAGGGTTAAGGTTAGGGTGTCGTGTTAGTGTTAGCGCTAGGGTTAGGGTGTCGTGTTAGAGTTAGGTTTAGGGTTAGGTTGTCGGGTTAGGGTTAGGGTTAGGTTGTCTGGTGTTCGGTTACCGTTAGGGTTAGGGTTAGGGTTACGTTTTACGGGTTAGGGTTAGGGATAGGGTTAGCATTAGGGTTATGGTTACGGTTACGTTTAGGGTTACTGTTCGGGTTAGGGTTAGGGTTAGGATTAGGGTGTCAGATTAGGGTTAGGTTTGTGTTAGGATTCGGGTTAGAGGTTAGGGGTAGGTTTAAGGTTAGGGTTAGGGTGTCGTGTTAGGGTTAGAGTTAGGGTGTCGGTTTAGGGTTAGGGTGTCGGGTTAGGGTGTTGGCTTAAGTTGTCGTGTTAGTGTGTTGGGTTAGGGTTAGGGTGAGATTTATGGCATTGTGTTAGTGTGTTGGTTTAGGAATAGGGTTAGGGTAAGGGTTAGGGCTAGGTTTAAGGTTAGGTTTAGTGTTATGATGTCGCGTTAGGGTTAGGGTTAGGGTTAAGGTTTCAGGTTATGATGTCGGGTTAGGGTTAGGTCTAGGTCTAGGGTTAGGGTTAGGGTGTCGGGTAAGTTTTAGGGTTAGGGTTAGGGTGTCGTTTTAGGGTTAGAGTTAGGGTTAGGATTAGGGTTAGGGTTAAGGTTTACGGTTTAGGGTTAGGGTTAGGGTTAGAGTTAGGGTTAGCGTTACCTTTAGGGTTACGGTTAGGGTTAGGATTAGGGTTAGAGTTAGGGTGTCAGATTAGGGTTAGGGTTGGGTTAGGATTCGGGTTAGTGGTTAGGGGTAGGTTTAGGTTTAGGGTTAGGGTGTTGGTTTAGGGTTAGGGTGTCGGGTTAGGGTGTTGGGTTAAGTTGTCGTGTTAGTGTGTCGGGTAAGGGTTAGGGTTAGGTTTATGGCATTGGGTTAGGTTGTTGGGTTAGGAATAGGGTTAGGGCTAGGGTTAAGGTTAGGTTTAGTGTTATGATGTTGGGTTAGTTTGTCGTGTTAGGGTGCTGGGTTTGGGTTAGGGTTAGGGTTTGGGTAGGTTTAGGGTGTTGGGTTAGGGTTAGGGTGTCGGGTTATGGTTAGGGTTAGGGTGTTGGGTTACGGTGTCGGGTTAGGGTTAGTGTGTCAGGTTATGATGTCAGGTTCGGGTGTCGGGTAAGGGTTAGGGTGTCTGGTTATGGTGTCGGGTAAGTGTGTCAGGTTAGGTTTAGGTTTAGGCTTATGGTTAGGGTTAGGGTTAGGGTGTCGTGTTAGGGATAGCGTTCGGGTGTCGGTTTAGGGTTAGAGTTAGGGTTACGGTTAGGGTCGGGTTAGGGGTAAGGGGTAGGTTTAGGGTTAGGTTTAGGGTGTTAGGGTTAGGGTTAGGGTTAGGGTTGGGTTAGGGGTAGGGTTAGTGGTTAAGGGTAGGGTTAGGGGTAGGTTTAGGGTTAGGGTTAGGGTTGGGGTTTAGTTGTCGGGTTTGAGTTAGGGTTAGGGTGTCTGGTGTCGGGTTAGTGTTAAGGTTAGGGTTAGGTTATCGGGTTAGGTTTAGGCTTGGGTTGTAGTCTTAGGGTTAGGGTTAGTGTTGGTTTACGGGTTAGGCTTAGGCTTAGTGTTAGGGTTAGGTTTAGGGTTAGGTTTACGGCTAGGTTGTTGGTTTAGGGTTACGGTGTCGGGTTAAGGTAAGCGTGTCGGTTTAGGTTTAGGGTGTCGGGTTAGGGTGATGGGTTATGGTGTCAGGTTCGGGTTAGTGTTCGGTTGAGGGTGTCAGGTTAAGGTTTGGGAAGATTTAGGGTTACGGTGTCATGTTAGGGTTACCATAATGGTTAGGGTGTCGGGTTTGGGTGTTGGGTTATGGTTAGTGTATCATGTTAGGGTTAGTGTGTCGGGATAAGTTCAGGGTGTCGGGTTAGGTTGTCGGGTTACGTTTAGGCTCAGGGTTAGGATTAAGGTTAGGGTTAGGTTTAGGTGTTAGGGGTACGGTTAGGGTTAGGATGTCGGGTTAGGGTCGGGTTAGGGGTTAGGGGTAGGTTTAGGGTTAGGTTTAGGGTGTTAGGGTTAGGGTTAGGGTTAGGGTTGGGTTAGGGTTAGGGTAGGGTTAGGGGTTAGGGGTAGGGTTAGGGTTAGGTTTAGGTTTAGGGTGTCAGGTTAAGTTTAGGGTTCGTGTTAGTGTTATGGTTAGGGTTAGGGTTAGGCTTAGGATGTGGGGATAGGGTTAGGGTTAGTTTTATGGTAAGGTTGTCTGGTTAGGGTTCTGGGTAGGGTGTCTGTTTAGGGTTTCGGGTCAGGGTTAGTGTTAGGGTTAGGTTGTTGGGTCAGATTGTCGTGTTAGGGTGCCAGGATAGGGTTAGATTTACGGTTAGGCTTAGGGTTAGTGTGTCGGGTTAGGGTGTCCGTTTAGGGTTAGGGTGTCAGGTTAGCATGTCGGGTTAGGGTGTTGGGTTAGGGTCTCGAGTTAGGGTTTAGGGTTAGGTTTAGTGTAAGTTTAGGGTTAGGGTTACGGTTGGGTTAGGGTTAGTGTTAATGTTAGGGTTAGGGTTTACATGTAGGGTTAGCTTTAGGGCTAGTGTTAGGGTTAGGGTGTCGGGTGTCGGGTTTGGGTGTCGGGTTAGGGTTAGGTTTTGGGTTAGCTTTAGGGTTGGGGTTAGGATTAGGGTGTCGGGTTAGGGTTAGCGTGTCGGGTTCGGGTGTCGGGTTAGGCTGTCGGGCTAGGGTGTCGGGCTCGGGTGTCGGGTTAGGGTTTACAGTTAGTGTTAGAGTGGCTGGTTAGGGTGTGGGTTAGGGTGTCTGGTTAGGGTGTCGGGTTAGGGATTACGGGTTAGGGTGTCGCGTTAGGGTTGAGTTATGGTGTCGGGTTATGGTTAGGGTAAGGTTAGGGTTCGGGTTAGGGTGTCGTGTTAGGGTTAGCGTTAGGGTTAGGGTGTCGGGTTAAGGTTAGGGTTAGGGTTAGGGTTAGGGTTTGGGTGTCGGGTTAGGGTTAGGGTTAGTGTTAGGGGTTAGTGATTAGGGTTAGGGTTAGGATTAGCGTTATGGTTTGAGTTAGAGTTAGGGTTAGGGTTAGGGTTGGTTTAGTGTAGGGTTAGGGGTTAGTGGTAGGGTTAGGGGTAGGGTTAGGGTAGGGTTGCGGAGTCGGGTTAGGGTTAGGGTTAGGTTTTCAGGCTAGGGTTAGTGTTAGGGGTTGGGGTTAGGGTTTAGAGTTACGATTAGGGTTAGGGTGTTGGGTTAGGGTGTCGGGTTAGGGTGTCAGGTTAGGCTGTCGGGTTAGGGTGTCGGGTCAGGGTTAGGGTTAGGGTTAGGTTTAGGGTTAAGTTTAGAGTTAGGTTGTTTTGTTAGGGTTAGGGTTTCGGGTTAGGCTTAGAGTTTCGGGTTAGGGTGTCAGGTTAGAGTTTGGGTGTAGGGTTAGTGTGTCGCATTAGGGTTAAGGTTAGGGTGTCGTGTTAGTGTTAGCGCTAGGGTTAGGGTGTCGTGTTAGAGTTAGGTTTAGGGTTAGGTTGTCGGGTTAGGGTTAGGGTTAGGTTGTCTGGTGTTCGGTTACTGTCAGGGTTAGGGTTAGGGTTAGGGTTACGTTTTACGGGTTAGGGTTAGGGATAGGGTTAGCATTAGGGTTATGGTTACGGTTACGTTTAGGGTTACTGTTCGGGTTAGGGTTAGGGTTAGGATTAGGGTGTCAGATTAGGGTTAGGTTTGTGTTAGGATTCGGGTTAGAGGTTAGGGGTAGGTTTAAGGTTAGGGTTAGGGTGTCATGTTAGTGTTAGAGTTAGGGTGTCGGTTTAGGGTTAGGGTGTCGGGTTAGGGTGTTGGCTTAAGTTGTCGTGTTAGTGTGTTGGGTTAGGGTTAGGGTGAGATTTATGGCATTGTGTTAGTGTGTTGGAGTAGGAATAGGGTTAGGGTAAAGGTTAGGGCTAGGTTTAAGGTTAGGTTTAGTGTTATGATGTCGCGTTAGGGTTAGGGTTAGGGTTAAGGTTTCGGGTTATGATGTCGGGTTAGGGTTAGGTCTAGGTCTAGGGTTAGGGTTAGGGTGTCGGGTAAGTTTTAGGGTTAGGGTTAGGGTGTCGTTTTAGGGTTAGAGTTAGGGTTAGGATTAGGGTTAGGGTTAAGGTTTACGGTTTAGGGTTAGGGTTAGGGTTAGAGTTAGGGTTAGCGTTACCTTTAGGGTTACGGTTAGGGTTAGGATTAGGGTTAGAGTTAGGGTGTCAGATTAGGGTTAGGGTTGGGTTAGGATTCGGGTTAGTGGTTAGGGGTAGGTTTAGGTTTAGGGTTAGGGTGTTGGTTTAGGGTTAGGGTGTCGGGTTAGGGTGTTGGGTTAAGTTGTCGTGTTAGTGTGTCGGGTAAGGGTTAGGGTTAGGTTTATGGCATTGGGTTAGGTTGTTGGGTTAGGAATAGGGTTAGGGCTAGGGTTAAGGTTAGGTTTAGTGTTATGATGTTGGGTTAGTTTGTCGTGTTAGGGTGCTGGGTTTGGGTTAGGGTTAGGGTTTGGGTAGGTTTAGGGTGTTGGGTTAGGGTTAGGGTGTCGGGTTATGGTTAGGGTTAGGGTGTTGGGTTACGGTGTCGGGTTAGGGTTAGTGTGTCAGGTTATGATGTCAGGTTCGGGTGTCGGGTAAGGGTTAGGGTGTGTGGTTATGGTGTCGGGTAAGTGTGTCAGGTTAGGTTTAGGTTTAGGCTTATGGTTAGGGTTAGGGTTAGGGTGTCGTGTTAGGGATAGCGTTCGGGTGTCGGTTTAGGGTTAGAGTTAGGGTTAGGGTTAGGGTCGGGTTAGGGGTTAGGGGTAGGTTTAGGGTTAGGTTTAGGGTGTTAGGGTTAGGGTTAGGGTTAGGGTTGGGTTAGGGGTAGGGTTAGTGGTTAAGGGTAGGGTTAGGGGTAGGTTTAGGGTTAGGGTTAGGGTTGGGGTTTAGTTGTCGCGTTTGAGTTAGGGTTAGGGTGTCTGGTGTCGGGTTAGTGTTAAGGTTAGGGTTAGGTTATCGGGTTAGGTTTAGGCTTGGGTTGTAGTCTTAGGGTTAGGGTTAGTGTTGGTTTACGGGTTAGGCTTAGGCTTAGTGTTAGGGTTAGGTTTAGGGTTAGGTTTACGGCTAGGTTGTTGGTTTAGGGTTACGGTGTCGGGTTAAGGTAAGCGTGTCGGTTTAGGTTTAGGGTGTCGGGTTAGGGTGATGGGTTATGGTGTCAGGTTCGGGTTAGTGTTCGGTTGAGGGTGTCAGGTTAAGGTTAGGGAAGATTTAGGGTTACGGTGTCATGTTAGGGTTACCATAATGGTTAGGGTGTCGGGTTTGGGTGTTGGGTTATGGTTAGTGTATCATGTTAGGGTTAGTGTGTCGGGATAAGTTCAGGGTGTCGGGTTAGGTTGTCGGGTTACGTTTAGGCTCAGGGTTAGGGTTAAGGTTAGGGTTAGGTTTAGGTGTTAGGGGTACGGTTAGGGTTAGGATGTCGGGTTAGGGTCGGGTTAGGGGTTAGGGGTAGGTTTAGGGTTAGGTTTAGGGTGTTAGGGTTAGGGTTAGGGTTAGGGTTGGGTTAGGGTTAGGGTAGGGTTAGGGGTTAGGGGTAGGGTTAGGGTTAGGTTTAGGTTTAGGGTGTCAGGTTAAGTTTAGGGTTCGTGTTAGTGTTATGGTTAGGGTTAGGGTTAGGCTTAGGATGTGGGGATAGGGTTAGGGTTAGTTTTATGGTAAGGTTGTCTGGTTAGGGTTCTGGGTAGGGTGTCTGTTTAGGGTTTCGGGTCAGGGTTAGTGTTAGGGTTAGGTTGTTGGGTTAGATTGTCGTGTTAGGGTGCCAGGATAGGGTTAGATTTACGGTTAGGCTTAGGGTTAGTGTGTCGGGTTAGGGTGTCCGTTTAGGGTTAGGGTGTCAGGTTAGCATGTCGGGTTAGGGTGTTGGGTTAGGGTCTCGAGTTAGGGTTTAGGGTTAGGTTTAGTGTAAGTTTAGGGTTAGGGTTACGGTTTGGTTAGGGTTAGTGTTAATGTTAGGGTTAGGGTTTAGATGTAGGGTTAGCTTTAGGGCTAGTGTTAGGGTTAGGGTGTCGGGTGTCGGGTTTGGGTGTCGGGTTAGGGTTAGGTTTTGGGTTAGCTTTAGGGTTGGGGTTAGGATTAGGGTGTCGGGTTAGGGTTAGCGTGTCGGGTTCGGGTGTCGGGTTAGGCTGTCGGGCTAGGGTGTCGGGCTCGGGTGTCGGGTTAGGGTTTACAGTTAGTGTTAGAGTGGCTGGTTAGGGTGTTGGTTAGGGTGTCTGGTTACGGTGTCGGGTTAGGGATTACGGGTTAGGGTGTCGCGTTAGGGTTGAGTTATGGTGTCGGGTTATGGTTAGGGTAAGGTTAGGCTTCGGGTTAGGGTGTCGTGTTAGGGTTAGCATTAGGGTTAGGGTGTCGGGTTAAGGTTAGGGTTAGGGTTAGGGTTAGGGTTTGGGTGTCGGGTTAGGGTTAGGGTTAGTGTTAGGGGTTAGTGATTAGGGTTAGGGTTAGGATTAGCGTTATGGTTTGAGTTAGAGTTAGGGTTAGGGTTAGGGTTGGTTTAGTGTAGGGTTAGGGGTTAGTGGTAGGGTTAGGGGTAGGGTTAGGGTAGGGTTGCGGAGTCGGGTTAGGGTTAGGGTTAGGTTTTCAGGCTAGGGTTAGTGTTAGGGGTTGGGGTTAGGGTTTAGAGTTACGATTAGGGTTAGGGTGTTGGGTTAGGGTGTCGGGTTAGGGTGTCAGGTTAGGCTGTCGGGTTAGGGTGTCGGGTCAGGGTTAGAGTTAGGGTTAGGTTTAGGGTTAAGTTTAGAGTTAGGTTGTTTTGTTAGGGTTAGGGTTTCGGGTTAGGCTTAGAGTTTCGGGTTAGGGTGTCGGGTTAGAGTTTGGGTGTAGGGTTAGTGTGTCGCATTAGGGTTAAGGTTAGGGTGTCGTGTTAGTGTTAGCGCTAGGGTTAGGGTGTCGTGTTAGAGTTAGGTTTAGGGTTAGGTTGTCGGGTTAGGGTTAGGGTTAGGGTGTCTGGTGTTCGGTTACCGTTAGGGTTAGGGTTAGGGTTACGTTTTACGGGTTAGGGTTAGGGTTAGGGTTAGCATTAGGGTTATGGTTACGGTTACGTTTAGGGTTACTGTTCGGGTTAGGGTTAGGGTTAGGATTAGGGTGTCAGATTAGGGTTAGGTTTGTGTTAGGATTCGGGTTAGTGGTTAGGGGTAGGTTTAAGGTTAGGGTTAGGGTGTCGTGTTAGGGTTAGGGTTAGGGTGTCGGTTTAGGGTTAGGGTGTCGGGTTAGGGTGTTGGCTTAAGTTGTCGTGTTAGTGTGTTGGGTTAGGGTTAGGGTGAGATTTATGGCATTGTGTTAGTGTGTTGGTTTAGGAATAGGGTTAGGGTAAGGGGTAGGGCTAGGTTTAAGGTTAGGTTTAGTTTTATGATGTCGGGTTAGGGTTAGGGTTAGGGTTAAGGTTTCGGGTTATGATGTCGGGTTAGGTTTAGGTCTAGGTCTAGGGTTAGGGTTAGGGTGTCGGGTAAGTTTTAGGGTTAGGGTTAGGGTGTCGTTTTAGGGTTAGAGTTAGGGTTAGGATTAGGGTTAGGGTTAAGGTTTACGGTTTAGGGTTAGGGTTAGGGTTAGAGTTAGGGTTAGCGTTACCTTTAGGGTTACGGTTAGGGTTAGGATTAGGGTTAGAGTTAGGGTGTCAGATTAGGGTTAGGGTTGGGTTAGGATTCGGGTTAGTGGTAAGGGGTAGGTTTAGGTTTAGGGTTAGGGTGTTGGTTTAGGGTTAGGGTGTCGGGTTAGGGTGTTGGGTTAAGTTGTCGTGTTAGTGTGTCGGGTAAGGGTTAGGGTTAGGTTTATGGCATTGGGTTAGGTTGTTGGGTTAGGAATAGGGTTAGGGCTAGGGTTAAGGTTAGGTTTAGTGTTATGATGTTGGGTTAGTTTGTCGTGTTAGGGTGCTGGGTTTGGGTTAGGGTTAGGGTTTGGGTAGGTTTAGGGTGTTGGGTTAGGGTTAGGGTGTCGGGTTATGGTTAGGGTTAGGGTGTTGGGTTACGGTGTCGGGTTAGGGTTAGTGTGTCAGGTTATGATGTCAGGTTCGGGTGTCGGGTAAGGATTAGGGTGTCTGGTTATGGTGTCGGGTAAGTGTGTCAGGATAGGTTTAGGTTTAGGCTTATGGTTAGGGTTAGGGTTAGGGTGTCGTGTTAGGGATAGCGTTCGGGTGTCGGTTTAGGGTGTTAGGGTTAGGGTTAGGGTTAGGGTTGGGTTGGGGGTAGGGTTAGTGGTTAAGGGTAGGGTTAGGGGTAGGTTTAGGGTTAGGGTTAGGGTTGGGGTTTAGTTGTCGGGTTTGAGTTAGGGTTAGGGTGTCTGGTGTCGGGTTAGTGTTAAGGTTAGGGTTAGGTTATCGGGTTAGGTTTAGGCTTGGGTTGTAGTCTTAGGGTTAGGGTTAGTGTTGGTTTACGGGTTAGGCTTAGGCTTAGTGTTAGGGTTAGGTTTAGGGTTAGGTTTACGGCTAGGTTGTTGGTTTAGGGTTACGGTGTCGGGTTAAGGTAAGCGTGTCGGTTTAGGTTTAGGGTGTCGGGTTAGGGTGATGGGTTATGGTGTCAGGTTCGGGTTAGTGTTCGGTTGAGGGTGTCAGGTTAAGGTTAGGGAAGATTTAGGGTTACGGTGTCATGTTAGGGTTACCATAATGGTTAGGGTGTCGGGTTTGGGTGTTGGGTTATGGTTAGTGTATCATGTTAGGGTTAGTGTGTCGGGATAGGTTCAGGGTGTCGGGTTAGGTTGTCGGGTTACGTTTAGGCTCAGGGTTAGGGTTAAGGTTAGGGTTAGGTTTAGGTGTTAGGGGTACGGTTAGGGTTAGGATGTCGGGTTAGGGTTAGGGTGTCGGGTTAGGGTGTCGTGTTAAGGTTAGGGTGTCGGGTGAGGGTTAGAGTGTCAGGTTCGGGTTACGGTGTCAGGTGAGGGTGTCGGGTTAGCGTGTCATTTTAGGGTGTAGGTTTAGGGTTAGAGTGTCGGGTTAGGGTTAGGGTTACGGTGTTGTGTTAGGGTTAGGGTGTCGGGTTTGGGCTTCGGGTTAGGGTGTCGTGTTAGGGATAGGGAGTCACGTTAGGTTGTCGTTTTAGGGTTACGGTGTCAGGATAGGGTGTCGGGTTAGGGTGTCTGTTAGGGATTACGGTTTAGGGTGTCGGGTTAGGGTTAGTGTAGGGTTAGAATTAGGGTTAGAGTGTTGTGTTAGGGTTAGCGTTAGAGTTAGGTTGTCTGGTTAGTTTTAGGGTTAGGGTGTCGAGTTAGAGTTAGGGTGTCGGGTTATGGTTAGGTTTTGGGTGTCGGGTTAGGTTTAGGGTTAATGTTAGTGTTAGGGGTTAGTGATTAGGGTTAGGGTTAGGGTTAGCGTTATGGTTTGGTTTAGGTTTAGGGTTAGGGTTATGGATAGGGTTAGGGTTTGGGTTAGGTGAAGGGTAGGCTTAGGAGTAGGGTAAGTGTTAGGGTTTGGGTTAGGTTTAGGGTACGGTTAGGGTGTCGGGGTAGAGTTTGGGTGTAGGATTAGGGTGTTGCGTTAGGGTTAAGTTAACGTGTCTTGTTAGGGTTAGTGTTAGGGTTAGGGTGTCGTGTAAGATTTAGCGTTAGGGGTAGGGGTAGGGCTTGGGTGTTGGGTTAGTGTTAGGGTTAGGGTGTCTGGTGTCCGGTTACGGTTAGGGTTAGGATTAGGGTTAGGATTAGGGTTTAGGATTTAGGGTTAGGGTTAGGGTGTCTTGTGTCCGATTACGGTTAGGGTTAGGATTATGGTTAGGGTTAGGGTTAGCGTTAGGGTTTTGGTTAAGGTTACGTTTAGGTTTCGGGTTAGGGTTAGGGTTATGTTTAGGGTTAGGGTGTCATAATAGGGTTAGCGTTAGTGTTAGGTTGTCTGGTTAGTGTTAGGGTTAGGGTGTCGGGATAGGGTTAGGTTTAGGGTGTTGGGTTAGGGTGTTGTGTTAGGGTTAGGGTTAGGGTTAAGGTTTCGGGTTATGATGTCGGGTTAGGGTTAGGTCTAGGTCTAGGGTTTGGGTTAGGGTTAGCGTTAGGGTTAGGGTTACCTTTAGGGTTACGGTTAGGGTTAGGATTAGGGTTAGAGTTAGGGTGTCAGATTAGGGTTAGACTTGGGTTAGGATTCGGGTTAGTGGTTAGGGGTAGGTTTAGGTTTAGGGTTAGGGTGTTGGTTTAGGGTTAGGGTGTCGTATTACAGTTAGGGTTAGGGTTAGGGTGTCGGTTTAGGGTTAGGGTGTCGGGTTAGGGTGTTGGGTTAAGTTGTCGTGTTAGTGTGTCGGGTTAGGGTTAGAGTTAGGTTTGAGGCATTGGGTTAGGTTGTTGGGTTAGGAATAGGGTTAGGGTTAGGTTTAGTGTTATGATGTTGGGTTAGTTTGTCGTGTTAGGGTGCTGGGTTTGGGTTAGGGTTAGGGTTAGGGTAGGTTTAGGGTGTTGGGTTAGCTTTAGGGTGTCGGGTTAGGGTTAGGGTTATGTGTTGGCTTAGGGTGTCGTTTAGGGTGTCAGGTTTGGGTGTCGGGTTAAGATTAGGGTTAGGGTGTTGGGTTACGGTGTCAGATTAGGGTTAGTGTGTCTGGTTATGATGTCAGGTTCGGGTGTCGGGTAAGGGGTAGTGTGTCTGGTTAGGGTGTCGGGTTATTGTGTCAGGTTAGGTTTAGGTTTAGGCTTATGGATAGGGCTAGGGTTATGGTGTCATGTTAGGGATAGGGTTCGAGTGTCAGTTTAGGGTTAGAGTTAGGGTTGGGTTAGGGTTAGGGTAGGGTTAGGGGTTAGGGGTAGGGTTAGGTTTAGGTTTAAGTTTAGGGTGTCAGGTTAAGTTTAGGGTTCGTGTTAGTGTTATGGTTAGGGTTAGGGTTAGGCTTAGGATGTGGGGATAGGGTTAGGGTTAGTTTTATGGTAAGGTTGTCTGGTTAGGGTTCTGGGTAGGGTGTCTGTTTAGGGTTTCGGGTTAGGGTGTCGGGTCAGGGTTAGTGTTAGGGTTAGGTTGTTGGGTTAGATTGTCGTGTTAGGGTGCCAGGATAGGGTTAGATT
This sequence comes from Giraffa tippelskirchi, assembly GCF_054371585.1. Taxonomy (NCBI): domain Eukaryota; kingdom Metazoa; phylum Chordata; class Mammalia; order Artiodactyla; family Giraffidae; genus Giraffa; species Giraffa tippelskirchi. The sequence goes on from NC_137289.1 coordinate 71,437,235, forward strand.
TACGGTTAGGCTTAGGGTTAGTGTGTCGGGTTAGGGTGTCCGTTTAGGGTTAGGGTGTCAGGTTAGCATGTCGGGTTAGGGTGTTGGGTTAGGGTCTCGAGTTAGGGTTTAGGGTTAGGTTTAGGGTAAGTTTAGGGTTAGGCTTACGGTTGGGTTAGGGTTAGTGTTAATGTTAGGGTTAGGGTTTAGATGTAGGGTTAGCTTTAGGGCTAGTGTTAGGGTTAGGGTGTAGGGTGTCGGGTTTGGGTGTCGGGTTAGGGTTAGGTTTTGGGTTAGCTTTAGGGTTGGGGTTAGGATTAGGGTGTCGGGTTAGGGTTAGCGTGTCAGGTTCGGGTGTCGGGTTAGGCTGTCGGGCTAGGGTGTCGGGCTAGGGTGTCGGGCTAGGGTGTCGGGCTAGGGTGTCGGGTTAGGGTTTACAGTTAGTGTTAGAGTGGCTGGTTAGGGTGTCGGTTAGGGTGTGGGATTAGGGTGTACGGGATAGGGTGTCGCGTTAGGGTTGAGTTATGGTGTCGGGTTATGGTTACGGTAAGGTTAGGGTTAGGGTTAGGGTTAGGTTTTCAGGCTAGGGTTAGTGTTAGGGGTTGGGGTTAGGGTTTAGGGTTACGATTAGGGTTAGGGTGTTGGGTTAGGGTGTCGGGTAGGGTGTCAGGTTAGGCTGTCGGGTTAGGGTGTCGGGTCAGGGTTAGAGTTAGGGTTAGGTTTAGGGTTAAGTTTAGAGTTAGGTTGTTTTGTTAGGGTTAGGGTTTCGGGTTAGGCTTAGAGTTTCGGGTTAGGGTGTCGGGTTAGAGTTTGGGTGTAGGGTTAGTGTGTCGCATTAGGGTTAAGGTTAGGGTGTCGTGTTAGTGTTAGCGCTAGGGTTAGGGTGTCGTGTTAGGGTTAGGTTGTCGGGTTAGGGTTAGGGTTAGGGTGTCTGGTGTTCGGTTACCGTTAGGGTTAGGGTTAGGGTTACGTTTTACGGGTTAGGGTTAGGGATAGGGTTAGCATTAGGGTTATGGTTACGGTTACGTTTAGGGTTACTGTTCGGGTTAGGGTTAGGGTTAGGATTAGGGTGTCAGATTAGGGTTAGGTTTGTGTTAGGATTCGGGTTAGTGGGTAGGGGTAGGTTTAAGGTTAGGGTTAGGGTGTCGTGTTAGGGTTAGGATTAGGGTGTCGGTTTAGGGTTAGGGTGTCGGGTTAGGGTGTTGGCTTAAGTTGTCGTGTTAGTGTGTTGGGTTAGGGTTAGGGTGAGATTTATGGCATTGTGTTAGTGTGTTGGTTTAGGAATAGGGTTAGGGTAAGGTTTAGGGCTAGGTTTAAGGTTAGGTTTTGTGTTATGATGTCGGGTTAGGGTTAGGGTTAGGGTTAAGGTTTCGGGTTATGATGTCGGGTTAGGGTTAGGTCTAGGTCTAGGGTTAGGGTTAGGGTGTCGGGTAAGTTTTAGGGTTAGGGTTAGGGTGTCGTTTTAGGGTTAGAGTTAGGGTTAGGATTAGGGTTAGGGTTAAGGTTTACGGTTTAGGGTTAGGGTTAGGGTTAGAGTTAGGGTTAGCGTTACCTTTAGGGTTACGGTTAGGGTTAGGATTAGGGTTAGAGTTAGGGTGTCAGATTAGGGTTAGGGTTGGGTTAGGATTCGGGTTAGTGGTTAGGGGTAGGTTTAGGTTTAGGGTTAGGGTGTTGGTTTAGGGTTAGGGTGTCGGGTTAGGGTGTTGGGTTAAGTTGTCGTGTTAGTGTGTCGGGTAAGGGTTAGGGTTAGGTTTATGGCATTGGGTTAGGTTGTTGGGTTAGGAATAGGGTTAGGGCTAGGGTTAAGGTTAGGTTTAGTGTTATGATGTTGGGTTAGTTTGTCGTGTTAGGGTGCTGGGTTTGGGTTAGGGTTAGGGTTTGGGTAGGTTTAGGGTGTTGGGTTAGGGTTAGGGTGTCGGGTTATGGTTAGGGTTAGGGTGTTGGGTTACGGTGTCGGGTTAGGGTTAGTGTGACAGGTTATGATGTCAGGTTCGGGTGTCGGGTAAGGGTTAGGGTGTGTGGTTATGGTGTCGGGTAAGTGTGTCAGGTTAGGTTTAGGTTTAGGCTTATGGTTAGGGTTAGGGTTAGTGTGTCGTGTTAGGGATAGCGTTCGGGTGTCGGTTTAGGGTTAGAGTTAGGGTTAGGGTTAGGGTCGGGTTAGGGGTTAGGGGTAGGTTTAGGGTTAGGTTTAGGGTGTTAGGGTTAGGGTTAGGGTTAGGGTTAGGGTTGGGCTAGGGGTAGGGTTAGTGGTTAAGGGTAGGGTTAGGGGTAGGTTTAGGGTTAGGGTTAGGGTTGGGGTTTAGCTGTCGGGTTTGAGTTAGGGTTAGGGTGTCTGGTGTCGGGTTAGTGTTAAGGTTAGGGTTAGGTTATCGGGTTAGGTTTAGGCTTGGGTTGTAGTCTTAGGGTTAGGGTTAGTGTTGGTTTACGGGTTAGGCTTAGGCTTAGTGTTAGGGTTAGGTTTAGGGTTAGGTTTACGGCTAGGTTGTTGGTTTAGGGTTACGGTGTCGGGTTAAGGTAAGCGTGTCGGTTTAGGTTTAGGGTGTCGGGTTAGGGTGATGGGTTATGGTGTCAGGTTCGGGTTAGTGTTCGGTTGAGGGTGTCAGGTTAAGGTTAGGGAAGATTTAGGGTTACGGTGTCATGTTAGGGTTACCATAATGGTTAGGGTGTCGGGTTTGGGTGTTGGGTTATGGTTAGTGTATCATGTTAGGGTTAGTGTGTCGGGATAAGTTCAGGGTGTCGGGTTAGGTTGTCGGGTTACGTTTAGGCTCAGGGTTAGGGTTAAGGTTAGGGTTAGGTTTAGGTGTTAGGGGTACGGTTAGGGTTAGGATGTCGGGTTAGGGTCGGGTTAGGGGTTAGGGGTAGGTTTAGGGTTAGGTTTAGGGTGTTAGGGTTAGGGTTAGGGTTAGGGTTGGGTTAGGGTTAGGGTAGGGTTAGGGGTTAGGGGTAGGGTTAGGGTTAGGTTTAGGTTTAGGGTGTCAGGTTAAGTTTAGGGTTCGTGTTAGTGTTATGGTTAGGGTTAGGGTTAGGCTTAGGATGTGGGGATAGGGTTAGGGTTAGTTTTATGGTAAGGTTGTCTGGTTAGGGTTCTGGGTAGGGTGTCTGTTTAGGGTTTCGGGTCAGGGTTAGTGTTAGGGTTAGGTTGTTGGGTTAGATTGTCGTGTTAGGGTGCCAGGATAGGGTTAGATTTACGGTTAGGCTTAGGGTTAGTGTGTCGGGTTAGGGTGTCCGTTTAGGGTTAGGGTGTCAGGTTAGCATGTCGGGTTAGGGTGTTGGGTTAGGGTCTCGAGTTAGGGTTTAGGGTTAGGTTTAGTGTAAGTTTAGGGTTAGGGTTACGGTTGGGTTAGGGTTAGTGTTAATGTTAGGGTTAGGGTTTAGATGTAGGGTTAGCTTTAGGGCTAGTGTTAGGGTTAGGGTGTCGGGTGTCGGGTTTGGGTGTCGGGTTAGGGTTAGGTTTTGGGTTAGCTTTAGGGTTGGGGTTAGGATTAGGGTGTCGGGTTAGGGTTAGCGTGTCGGGTTCGGGTGTCGGGTTAGGCTGTCGGGCTAGGGTGTCGGGCTCGGGTGTCGGGTTAGGGTTTACAGTTAGTGTTAGAGTGGCTGGTTAGGGTGTTGGTTAGGGTGTCTGGTTAGGGTGTCGGGTTAGGGATTACGGGTTAGGGTGTCGCGTTAGGGTTGAGTTATGGTGTCGGGTTATGGTTAGGGTAAGGTTAGGGTTCGGGTTAGGGTGTCGTGTTAGGGTTAGCGTTAGGGTTAGGGTGTCGGGTTAAGGTTAGGGTTAGGGTTAGGGTTAGGGTTTGGGTGTCGGGTTAGGGTTAGGGTTAGTGTTAGGGGTTAGTGATTAGGGTTAGGGTTAAGATTAGCATTATGGTTTGAGTTAGGGTTAGGGTTAGGGTTGGTTTAGTGTAGGGTTAGGGGTTAGTGGTAGGGTTAGGGGTAGGGTTAGGGTAGGGTTGCGGAGTCGGGTTAGGGTTAGGGTTAGGTTTTCAGGCTAGGGTTAGTGTTAGGGGTTGGGGTTAGGGTTTAGAGTTACGATTAGGGTTAGGGTGTTGGGTTAGGGTGTCGGGTTAGGGTGTCAGGTTAGGCTGTCGGGTTAGGGTGTCGGGTCAGGGTTAGGGTTAGGGTTAGGTTTAGGGTTAAGCCTAGAGTTAGGTTGTTTTGTTAGGGTTAGGGTTTCGGGTTAGGCTTAGAGTTTCGGGTTAGGGTGTCAGGTTAGAGTTTGGGTGTAGGGTTAGTGTGTCGCATTAGGGTTAAGGTTAGGGTGTCGTGTTAGTGTTAGCGCTAGGGTTAGGGTGTCGTGTTAGAGTTAGGTTTAGGGTTAGGTTGTCAGGTTAGGGTTAGGGTTAGGGTGTCTGGTGTTCGGTTACCGTTAGGGTTAGGGTTAGGGTTACGTTTTACGGGTTAGGGTTAGGGATAGGGTTAGCATTAGGGTTATGGTTACGGTTACGTTTAGGGTTACTGTTCGGGTTAGGGTTAGGGTTAGGATTAGGGTGTCAGATTAGGGTTAGGTTTGTGTTAGGATTCGGGTTAGTGGTTAGGGGTAGGTTTAAGGTTAGGGTTAGGGTGTCGTGTTAGGGTTAGAGTTAGGGTGTCGGTTTAGGGTTAGGGTGTCGGGTTAGGGTGTTGGCTTAAGTTGTCGTGTTAGTGTGTTGGGTTAGGGTTAGGGTGAGATTTATGGCATTGTGTTAGTGTGTTGGTTTAGGAATAGGGTTAGGGTAAGGGGTAGGGCTAGGTTTAAGGTTAGGTTTAGTGTTATGATGTCGCGTTAGGGTTAGGGTTAGGGTTAAGGTTTCGGGTTATGATGTCGGGTTAGGGTTAGGTCTAGGTCTAGGCTTAGGGTTAGGGTGTCGGGTAAGTTTTAGGGTTAGGGTTAGGGTGTCGTTTTAGGGTTAGAGTTAGGGTTAGGATTAGGGTTAGGGTTAAGGTTTACGGTTTAGGGTTAGGGTTAGGGTTAGAGTTAGGGTTAGCGTTACCTTTAGGGTTACGGTTAGGGTTAGGATTAGGGTTAGAGTTAGGGTGTCAGATTAGGGTTAGGGTTGGGTTAGGATTCGGGTTAGTGGTTAGGGGTAGGTTTAGGTTTAGGGTTAGGGTGTTGGTTTAGGGTTAGGGTGTCGGGTTAGGGTGTTGGGTTAAGTTGTCGTGTTAGTGTGTCGGGTAAGGGTTAGGGTTAGGTTTATGGCATTGGGTTAGGTTGTTGGGTTAGGAATAGGGTTAGGGCTAGGGTTAAGGTTAGGTTTAGTGTTATGATGTTGGGTTAGTTTGTCGTGTTAGGGTGCTGGGTTTGGGTTAGGGTTAGGGTTTGGGTAGGTTTAGGGTGTTGGGTTAGGGTTAGGGTGTCGGGTTATGCTTAGGGTTAGGGTGTTGGGTTACGGTGTCGGGTTAGGGTTAGTGTGTCAGGTTATGATGTCAGGTTCGGGTGTCGGGTAAGGGTTAGGGTGTCTGGTTATGGTGTCGGGTAAGTGTGTCAGGTTAGGTTTAGGTTTAGGCTTATGGTTAGGGTTAGGGTGTCGTGTTAGGGATAGCGTTCGGGTGTCGGTTTAGGGTTAGAGTGAGGGTTAGGGTTAGGGTCGGGTTAGGGGTTAGGGGTAGGTTTAGGGTTAGGTTTAGGGTGTTAGGGTTAGGGTTAGGGTTAGGGTTGGGTTAGGGGTAGGGTTAGTGGTTAAGGGTAGGGTTAGGGGTAGGTTTAGGGTTAGGGTTAGGGTTGGGGTTTAGTTGTCGGGTTTGAGTTAGGGTTAGGGTGTCTGGTGTCGGGTTAGTGTTAAGGTTAGGGTTAGGTTATCGGGTTAGGTTTAGGCTTGGGTTGTAGTCTTAGGGTTAGGGTTAGTGTTGGTTTACGGGTTAGGCTTAGGCTTAGTGTTAGGGTTAGGTTTAGGGTTAGGTTTAGGTTTACGGCTAGGTTGTTGGTTTAGGGTTACGGTGTCGGGTTAAGGTAAGCGTGTCGGTTTAGGTTTAGGGTGTCGGGTTAGGGTGATGGGTTATGGTGTCAGGTTCGGGTTAGTGTTCGGTTGAGGGTGTCAGGTTAAGGTTAGGGAAGATTTAGGGTTACGGTGTCATGTTAGGGTTACCATAATGGTTAGGGTGTCGGGTTTGGGTGTTGGGTTATGGTTAGTGTATCATGTTAGGGTTAGTGTGTCGGGATAGGTTCAGGGTGTCGTGTTAGGTTGTCGGGTTACGTCTAGGCTCAGGTTTAGGGTTAAGGTTAGGGTTAGGTTTAGGTGTTAGGGGTATGGTTAGGGTTAGAATGTCGGGTTAGGGTTAGGGTGTCGGGTTAGGGTGCCGTGTTAAGGTTAGGGTGTCGGGTGAGGGTTAGGGTGTCAGGTTCGGGTTACGGTGTCAGGTGACGGTGTCGGGTTAGCGTGTCATTTTAGGGTGTAGGTTTAGGGTTAGAGTGTCGGGTTAGGGTTAGGGTTACGGTGTTGTGTTAGGGTTAGGGTGTCGTGTTTGGGCTTCGGGTTAGGGTGTCGTGTTAGGGATAGGGTGTCACGTTAGGTTGTCGTTTTAGGGTTACGGTGTCAGGATAGGGTTTCGGGTTAGGGTGTCGGTTAGGGATTACGGTTTAGGGTGTCGGGTTAGGGTTAGTGTAGGGTTAGAATTAGGGTTAGAGTGTTGTGTTAGGGTTAGCGTTAGGGTTAGGTTGTCTGGTTAGTTTTAGGGTTAGGGTGTCGAGTTAGAGTTAGGGTGTCGGGTTATGGTTAGGTTTTGGGTGTCGGGTTAGGTTTAGGGTTAATGTTAGTGTTAGGGGTTAGTGATTAGGGTTAGGGTTAGGGTTAGCGTTATGGTTTGGTTTAGGTTTAGGGTTAGGGTTATGGATAGGGTTAGGGTTTGGGTTAGGTGAAGGGTAGGCTTAGGAGTAGGGTAAGTGTTAGGGTTTGGGTTAGGTTTAGGGTACGGTTAGGGTGTCAGGGTAGAGTTTGGGTGTAGGATTAGGGTGTTGCGTTAGGGTTAAGTTAACGTGTCTTGTTAGGGTTAGCGTTAGGGTTAGGGTGTCGGGTAAGATTTAGCGTTAGGGGTAGGGGTAGTGCTTGGGTGTTGGGTTAGTGTTAGGGTTAGGGTGTCTGGTGTCCGGTTACGGTTAGGGTTAGGATTAGGGTTAGGATTAGGGTTTAGGGTTTAGGGTTAGGGTTAGGGTGTCTTGTGTCCGATTACGGTTAGGGTTAGGATTATGGTTAGGGTTAGGGTTAGCGTTAGGGTTATGGTTAAGGTTACGTTTAGGTTTCGGGTTAGGGTTAGGGTTATGTTTAGGGTTAGGGTGTCATAATAGGGTTAGCGTTAGTGTTAGGTTGTCTGGTTAGTGTTAGGGTTTAGGTTGTCGGGATAGGGTTAGGTTTAGGGTGTTGGGTTAGGGTGTTGGGTTAGGGTTAGGGTTAGGGTTAAGGTTTCGGGTTATGATGTCGGGTTAGGGTTAGGTCTAGGTCTAGGGTTAGGGTTAGGGTGTCGGCTAAGTTTTAGGGTTAGGTTTAGGGTGTCGTTTTAGGGTTAGAGTTAGTGTTAGGAATAGGGTTCGGGTTAGGGTTTATGGTTTAGGGTTAGGGTTAGTGTTAGCGTTAGGGTTAGTGTTACCTTTAGGGTTACGGTTAGGGTTAGGATTAGGGTTAGAGTTAGGGTGTCAGATTAGGGTTAGACTTGGGTTAGGATTCGGGTTAGTGGTTAGGGGTAGGTTTAGGTTTAGGGTTAGGGTGTTGGTTTAGGGTTAGGGTGTCGTATTACAGTTAGGGTTAGGGTTAGGGTGTCGGTTTAGGGTTAGGGTGTCGGGTTAGGGTGTTGGGTTAAGTTGTCGTGTTAGTGTGTCGGGTTAGGGTTAGAGTTAGGTTTGAGGCATTGGGTTAGGTTGTTGGGTTAGGAATAGGGTTAGGGTTAGGTTTAGTGTTATGATGTTGGGTTAGTTTGTCGTGTTAGGGTGCTGGGTTTGGGTTAGGGTTAGGGTTAGGGTAGGTTTAGGGTGTTGGGTTAGCGTTAGGGTGTCGGGTTAGGGTTAGGGTTATGTGTTGGCTTAGGGTGTCGTTTAGGGTGTCAGGTTTGGGTGTCGGGTTAAGATTAGGGTTAGGGTGTTGGGTTACGGTGTCAGATTAGGGTTAGTGTGTCTGGTTATGATGTCAGGTTCGGGTGTCGGGTAAGGGGTAGTGTGTCTGGTTAGGGTGTCGGTTTATTGTGTCAGGTCAGGTTTAGGTTTAGGCTTACGGATAGGGCTAGGCTTATGGTGTCATGTTAGGGATAGGGTTCGAGTGTCAGTTTAGGGTTAGAGTTAGGGTTAGGGTTAGGGTTGGGTTAGGGTTAGGGTAGGGTTAGGGGTTAGGGTTAGGGTTAGGGTTAGGTTTAAGTTTAGGGTGACAGGTTAAGTTTAGGGTTCGTGTTAGTGTTATGGTTAGGGTTAGGGTTAGGCTTAGGATGTGGGGATAGTGTTAGGGTTAGTTTTATGGTAAGTTTGTCTGGTTAGGGTTCTGGGTAGGGTGTCTGTTTAAGGTTTCGGGTTAGGGTGTCGGGTCAGGGTTAGTGTTAGGGTTAGGTTGTTGGGTTAGATTGTCGTGTTAGGGTGCCAGGATAGGGTTAGATTTACGGTTAGGCTTAGGGTTAGTGTGTCGGGTTAGGGTGTCCGTTTAGGGTTAGGGTGTCAGGTTAGCATGTCGGGTTAGGGTGTTGGGTTAGGGTCTCGAGTTAGGGTTTAGGGTTAGGTTTAGGGTAAGTTTAGGGTTAGGCTTACGGTTGGGTTAGGGTTAGTGTTAATGTTAGGGTTAGGGTTTAGATGTAGGGTTAGCTTTAGGGCTAGTGTTAGGGTTAGGGTGTCGGGTGTCGGGTTTGGGTGTCGGGTTAGGGTTAGGTTTTGGGTTAGCTTTAGGGTTGCGGTTAGGATTAGGGTGTCGGGTTAGGGTTAGCGTGTCGGGTTCGGGTGTCGGGTTAGGCTGTCGGGCTAGGGTGTCGGGCTAGGGTGTCGGGTTAGGGTTTACAGTTAGTGTTAGAGTGGCTGGTTAGGGTGTCGGTTAGGGTGTCGGGTTAGGGATTACGGGTTAGGGTGTCGCGTTAGGGTTGAGTTATGGTGTCAGGTTATGGTTACGGTAAGGTTAGGGTTAGGGTTAGGGTGTCGTGTTAGGGTTAGCGTTAGGGTTAGGGTGTCGGGTTAAGGTTAGGGTTAGGGTTAGGGTTAGGGTTTGGGTGTCAGGTTAGGGTTAGGGTTAGTGTTAGGGGTTAGTGATTAGGGTTAGGGTTAGGATTAGCGTTATGGTTTGAGTTAGAGTTAGGGTTACGGTTAGGGTTGGTTTAGTGTAGGGTTAGGGGTTAGTGGTAAGGTTAGGGGTAGGGTTAGGGTAGGGTTGCGGAGTCGGGTTAGGGTTAGGGTTAGGTTTTCAGGCTAGGGTTAGTGTTAGGGGTTGGGGTTAGGTTTTAGAGTTACGATTAGGGTTAGGGTGTTGGGTTAGGGTGTCGGGTAGGGTGTCAGGTTAGGCTGTCGGGTTAGGGTGTCGGGTCAGGGTTAGAGTTAGGGTTAGGTTTAGGGTTAAGTTTAGAGTTAGGTTGTTTTGTTAGGGTTAGGGTTTCGGGTTAGGCTTAGAGTTTCGGGTTAGGGTGTCGGGTTAGAGTTTGGGTGTAGGGTTAGTGTGTCGCATTAGGGTTAAGGTTAGGGTGTCGTGTTAGTGTTAGCGCTAGGGTTAGGGTGTCGTGTTAGGGTTAGGTTTAGGGTTAGGTTGTCGGGTTAGGGTTAGGGTTAGGGTGTCTGGTGTTCGGTTACCGTTAGGGTTAGGGTTAGGGTTACGTTTTACGGGTTAGGGTTAGGGATAGGGTTAGCATTAGGGTTATGGTTACGGTTACGTTTAGGGTTACTGTTCGGGTTAGGGTTAGGGTTAGGATTAGGGTGTCAGATTAGGGTTAGGTTTGTGTTAGGATTCGGGTTAGTGGGTAGGGGTAGGTTTAAGGTTAGGGTTAGGGTGTCGTGTTAGGGTTAGAGTTAGGGTGTCGGTTTAGGGTTAGGGTGTCGGGTTAGGGTGTTGGCTTAAGTTGTCGTGTTAGTGTGTTGGGTTAGGGTTAGGGTGAGATTTATGGCATTGTGTTAGTGTGTTGGTTTAGGAATAGGGTTAGGGTAAGGGGTAGGGCTAGGTTTAAGGTTAGGTTTAGTGTTATGATGTCGGGTTAGGGTTAGGGTTAGGGTTAAGGTTTCGGGTTATGATGTCGGGTTAGGGTTAGGTCTAGGTCTAGGGTTAGGGTTAGGGTGTCGGGTAAGTTTTAGGGTCAGGGTTAGGGTGTCGTTTTAGGGTTAGAGTTAGGGTTAGGATTAGGGTTAGGGTTAAGGTTTACGGTTTAGGGTTAGGGTTAGGGTTAGAGTTAGGGTTAGCGTTACCTTTAGGGTTACGGTTAGGGTTAGGATTAGGGTTAGAGTTAGGGTGTCAGATTAGGGTTAGGGTTGGGTTAGGATTCGGGTTAGTGGTTAGGGGTAGGTTTAGGTTTAGGGTTAGGGTGTTGGTTTAGGGTTAGGGTGTCGGGTTAGGGTGTTGGGTTAAGTTGTCGTGTTAGTGTGTCGGGTAAGGGTTAGGGTTAGGTTTATGGCATTGGGTTAGGTTGTTGGGTTAGGAATAGGGTTAGGGCTAGGGTTAAGGTTAGGTTTAGTGTTATGATGTTGGGTTAGTTTGTCGTGTTAGGGTGCTGGGTTTGGGTTAGGGTTAGGGTTTGGGTAGGTTTAGGGTGTTGGGTTAGGGTTAGGGTGTCGGGTTATGGTTAGGGTTAGGGTGTTGGGTTACGGTGTCGGGTTAGGGTTAGTGTGTCAGGTTATGATGTCAGGTTCGGGTGTCGGGTAAGGGTTAGGGTGTGTGGTTATGGTGTCGGGTAAGTGTGTCAGGTTAGGTTTAGGTTTAGGCTTATGGTTAGGGTTAGGGTTAGGGTGTCGTGTTAGGGATAGCGTTCGGGTGTCGGTTTAGGGTTAGAGTTAGGGTTAGGGTTAGGGTCGGGTTAGGGGTTAGGGGTAGGTTTAGGGTTAGGTTTAGGGTGTTAGGGTTAGGGTTAGGGTTAGGGTTGGGTTAGGGGTAGGGTTAGTGGTTAAGGGTAGGGTTAGGGGTAGGTTTAGGGTTAGGGTTAGGGTTGGGGTTTAGTTGTCGGGTTTGAGTTAGGGTTAGGGTGTCTGGTGTCGGGTTAGTGTTAAGGTTAGGGTTAGGTTATCGGGTTAGGTTTAGGCTTGGGTTGTAGTCTTAGGGTTAGGGTTAGTGTTGGTTTACGGGTTAGGCTTAGGCTTAGTGTTAGGGTTAGGTTTACGGCTAGGTTGTTGGTTTAGGGTTACGGTGTCGGGTTAAGGTAAGCGTGTCGGTTTAGGTTTAGGGTGTCGGGTTAGGGTGATGGGTTAGGGTGTCAGGTTCGGGTTAGTGTTCGGTTGAGGGTGTCAGGTTAAGGTTAGGGAAGATTTAGGGTTACGGTTTCATGTTAGGGTTACCATAATGGTTAGGGTGTCGGGTTTGGGTGTTGGGTTATGGTTAGTGTATCATGTTAGGGTTAGTGTGTCGGGATAGGTTCAGGGTGTCGTGTTAGGTTGTCGGGTTACGTCTAGGCTCAGGTTTAGGGTTAAGGTTAGGGTTAGGTTTAGGTGTTAGGGGTATGGTTAGGGTTAGAATGTCGGGTTAGGGTTAGGGTGTCGGGTTAGGGTGCCGTGTTAAGGTTAGGGTGTCGGGTGAGGGTTAGGGTGTCAGGTTCGGGTTACGGTGTCAGGTGACGGTGTCGGGTTAGCGTGTCATTTTAGGGTGTAGGTTTAGGGTTAGAGTGTCGGGTTAGGGTTAGGGTTACGGTGTTGTGTTAGGGTTAGGGTGTCGTGTTTGGGCTTCGGGTTAGGGTGTCGTGTTAGGGATAGGGTGTCACGTTAGGTTGTCGTTTTAGGGTTACGGTGTCAGGATAGGGTGTCGGGTTAGGGTGTCGGTTAGGGATTACGGTTTAGGGTGTCGGGTTAGGGTTAGTGTAGGGTTAGAATTAGGGTTAGAGTGTTGTGTTAGGGTTAGCGTTAGGGTTAGGTTGTCTGGTTAGTTTTAGGGTTAGGGTGTCGAATTAGAGTTAGGGTGTCGGGTTATGGTTAGGTTTAGGGTGTCGGGTTAGGTTTAGGGTTAATGTTAGTGTTAGGGGTTAGTGATTAGGGTTAGGGTTAGGGTTAGCGTTATGGTTTGGTTTAGGTTTAGGGTTAGGGTTATGGATAGGGTTAGGGTTTGGGTTAGGTGAAGGGTAGGCTTAGGAGTAGGGTAAGTGTTAGGGTTTGGGTTAGGTTTAGGGTACGGTTAGGGTGTCAGGGTAGAGTTTGGGTGTAGGATTAGGGTGTTGCGTTAGGGTTAAGTTAACGTGTCTTGTTAGGGTTAGCGTTAGGGTTAGGGTGTCGGGTAAGATTTAGCGTTAGGGGTAGGGGTAGTGCTTGGGTGTTGGGTTAGTGTTAGGGTTAGGGTGTCTGGTGTCCGGTTACGGTTAGGGTTAGGATTAGGGTTAGGATTAGGGTTTAGGATTTAGGGTTAGGGTTAGGGTGTCTTGTGTCCGATTACGGTTAGGGTTAGGATTATGGTTAGGGTTAGGGTTAGCGTTAGGGTTTTGGTTAAGGTTACGTTTAGGTTTCGGGTTAGGGTTAGGGTTATGTTTAGGGTTAGGGTGTCATAATAGGGTTAGCGTTAGTGTTAGGTTGTCTGGTTAGTGTTAGGGTTAGGGTGTCGGGATAGGGTTAGGTTTAGGGTGTTGGGTTAGGGTGTTGTGTTAGGGTTAGGGTTAGGGTTAAGGTTTCGGGTTATGATGTCGGGTTAGGGTTAGGTCTAGGTCTAGGGTTTGGGTTAGGGTTAGCGTTAGGGTTAGGGTTACCTTTAGGGTTACGGTTAGGGTTAGGATTAGGGTTAGAGTTAGGGTGTCAGATTAGGGTTAGACTTGGGTTAGGATTCGGGTTAGTGGTTAGGGGTAGGTTTAGGTTTAGGGTTAGGGTGTTGGTTTAGGGTTAGGGTGTCGTATTACAGTTAGGGTTAGGGTTAGGGTGTCGGTTTAGGGTTAGGGTGTCGGGTTAGGGTGTTGGGTTAAGTTGTCGTGTTAGTGTGTCGGGTTAGGGTTAGAGTTAGGTTTGAGGCATTGGGTTAGGTTGTTGGGTTAGGAATAGGGTTAGGGTTAGGTTTAGTGTTATGATGTTGGGTTAGTTTGTCGTGTTAGGGTGCTGGGTTTGGGTTAGGGTTAGGGTTAGGGTAGGTTTAGGGTGTTGGGTTAGCGTTAGGGTGTCGGGTTAGGGTTAGGGTTATGTGTTGGCTTAGGGTGTCGTTTAGGGTGTCAGGTTTGGGTGTCGGGTTAAGATTAGGGTTAGGGTGTTGGGTTACGGTGTCAGATTAGGGTTAGTGTGTCTGGTTATGATGTCAGGTTCGGGTGTCGGGTAAGGGGTAGTGTGTCTGGTTAGGGTGTCGGTTTATTGTGTCAGGTCAGGTTTAGGTTTAGGCTTACGGATAGGGCTAGGCTTATGGTGTCATGTTAGGGATAGGGTTCGAGTGTCAGTTTAGGGTTAGAGTTAGGGTTAGGGTTAGGGTTGGGTTAGGGTTAGGGTAGGGTTAGGGGTTAGGGTTAGGGTTAGGGTTAGGTTTAAGTTTAGGGTGACAGGTTAAGTTTAGGGTTCGTGTTAGTGTTATGGTTAGGGTTAGGGTTAGGCTTAGGATGTGGGGATAGTGTTAGGGTTAGTTTTATGGTAAGTTTGTCTGGTTAGGGTTCTGGGTAGGGTGTCTGTTTAAGGTTTCGGGTTAGGGTGTCGGGTCAGGGTTAGTGTTAGGGTTAGGTTGTTGGGTTAGATTGTCGTGTTAGGGTGCCAGGATAGGGTTAGATTTACGGTTAGGCTTAGGGTTAGTGTGTCGGGTTAGGGTGTCCGTTTAGGGTTAGGGTGTCAGGTTAGCATGTCGGGTTAGGGTGTTGGGTTAGGGTCTCGAGTTAGGGTTTAGGGTTAGGTTTAGGGTAAGTTTAGGGTTAGGCTTACGGTTGGGTTAGGGTTAGTGTTAATGTTAGGGTTAGGGTTTAGATGTAGGGTTAGCTTTAGGGCTAGTGTTAGGGTTAGGGTGTCGGGTGTCGGGTTTGGGTGTCGGGTTAGGGTTAGGTTTTGGGTTAGCTTTAGGGTTGCGGTTAGGATTAGGGTGTCGGGTTAGGGTTAGCGTGTCGGGTTCGGGTGTCGGGTTAGGCTGTCGGGCTAGGGTGTCGGGCTAGGGTGTCGGGTTAGGGTTTACAGTTAGTGTTAGAGTGGCTGGTTAGGGTGTCGGTTAGGGTGTCGGGTTAGGGATTACGGGTTAGGGTGTCGCGTTAGGGTTGAGTTATGGTGTCAGGTTATGGTTACGGTAAGGTTAGGGTTAGGGTTAGGGTGTCGTGTTAGGGTTAGCGTTAGGGTTAGGGTGTCGGGTTAAGGTTAGGGTTAGGGTTAGGGTTAGGGTTTGGGTGTCAGGTTAGGGTTAGGGTTAGTGTTAGGGGTTAGTGATTAGGGTTAGGGTTAGGATTAGCGTTATGGTTTGAGTTAGAGTTAGGGTTACGGTTAGGGTTGGTTTAGTGTAGGGTTAGGGGTTAGTGGTAAGGTTAGGGGTAGGGTTAGGGTAGGGTTGCGGAGTCGGGTTAGGGTTAGGGTTAGGTTTTCAGGCTAGGGTTAGTGTTAGGGGTTGGGGTTAGGTTTTAGAGTTACGATTAGGGTTAGGGTGTTGGGTTAGGGTGTCGGGTAGGGTGTCAGGTTAGGCTGTCGGGTTAGGGTGTCGGGTCAGGGTTAGAGTTAGGGTTAGGTTTAGGGTTAAGTTTAGAGTTAGGTTGTTTTGTTAGGGTTAGGGTTTCGGGTTAGGCTTAGAGTTTCGGGTTAGGGTGTCGGGTTAGAGTTTGGGTGTAGGGTTAGTGTGTCGCATTAGGGTTAAGGTTAGGGTGTCGTGTTAGTGTTAGCGCTAGGGTTAGGGTGTCGTGTTAGGGTTAGGTTTAGGGTTAGGTTGTCGGGTTAGGGTTAGGGTTAGGGTGTCTGGTGTTCGGTTACCGTTAGGGTTAGGGTTAGGGTTACGTTTTACGGGTTAGGGTTAGGGATAGGGTTAGCATTAGGGTTATGGTTACGGTTACGTTTAGGGTTACTGTTCGGGTTAGGGTTAGGGTTAGGATTAGGGTGTCAGATTAGGGTTAGGTTTGTGTTAGGATTCGGGTTAGTGGGTAGGGGTAGGTTTAAGGTTAGGGTTAGGGTGTCGTGTTAGGGTTAGAGTTAGGGTGTCGGTTTAGGGTTAGGGTGTCGGGTTAGGGTGTTGGCTTAAGTTGTCGTGTTAGTGTGTTGGGTTAGGGTTAGGGTGAGATTTATGGCATTGTGTTAGTGTGTTGGTTTAGGAATAGGGTTAGGGTAAGGGTTAGGGCTAGGTTTAAGGTTAGGTTTAGTGTTATGATGTCGGGTTAGGGTTAGGGTTAGGGTTAAGGTTTCGGGTTATGATGTCGGGTTAGGGTTAGGTCTAGGTCTAGGGTTAGGGTTAGGGTGTCGGGTAAGTTTTAGGGTTAGGGTTAGGGTGTCGTTTTAGGGTTAGAGTTAGGGTTAGGATTAGGGTTAGGGTTAAGGTTTACGGTTTAGGGTTAGGGTTAGGGTTAGAGTTAGGGTTAGCGTTACCTTTAGGGTTACGGTTAGGGTTAGGATTAGGGTTAGAGTTAGGGTGTCAGATTAGGGTTAGGGTTGGGTTAGGATTCGGGTTAGTGGTTAGGGGTAGGTTTAGGTTTAGGGTTAGGGTGTTGGTTTAGGGTTAGGGTGTCGGGTTAGGGTGTTGGGTTAAGTTGTCGTGTTAGTGTGTCGGGTAAGGGTTAGGGTTAGGTTTATGGCATTGGGTTAGGTTGTTGGGTTAGGAATAGGGTTAGGGCTAGGGTTAAGGTTAGGTTTAGTGTTATGATGTTGGGTTAGTTTGTCGTGTTAGGGTGCTGGGTTTGGGTTAGGGTTAGGGTTTGGGTAGGTTTAGGGTGTTGGGTTAGGGTTAGGGTGTCGGGTTATGGTTAGGGTTAGGGTGTTGGGTTACGGTGTCGGGTTAGGGTTAGTGTGTCAGGTTATGATGTCAGGTTCGGGTGTCGGGTAAGGGTTAGGGTGTGTGGTTATGGTGTCGGGTAAGTGTGTCAGGTTAGGTTTAGGTTTAGGCTTATGGTTAGGGTTAGGGTTAGGGTGTCGTGTTAGGGATAGCGTTCGGGTGTCGGTTTAGGGTTAGAGTTAGGGTTAGGGTTAGGGTCGGGTTAGGGGTTAGGGGTAGGTTTAGGGTTAGGTATAGGGTGTTAGGGTTAGGGTTAGGGTTAGGGTTGGGTTAGGGGTAGGGTTAGTGGTTAAGGGTAGGGTTAGGGGTAGGTTTAGGGTTAGGGTTAGGGTTGGGGTTTAGTTGTCGGGTTTGAGTTAGGGTTAGGGTGTCTGGTGTCGGGTTAGTGTTAAGGTTAGGGTTAGGTTATCGGGTTAGGTTTAGGCTTGGGTTGTAGTCTTAGGGTTAGGGTTAGTGTTGGTTTACGGGTTAGGCTTAGGCTTAGTGTTAGGGTTAGGTTTACGGCTAGGTTGTTGGTTTAGGGTTACGGTGTCGGGTTAAGGTAAGCGTGTCGGTTTAGGTTTAGGGTGTCGGGTTAGGGTGATGGGTTAGGGTGTCAGGTTCGGGTTAGTGTTCGGTTGAGGGTGTCAGGTTAAGGTTAGGGAAGATTTAGGGTTACGGTGTCATGTTAGGGTTACCATAATGGTTAGGGTGTCGGGTTTGGGTGTTGGGTTATGGTTAGTGTATCATGTTAGGGTTAGTGTGTCGGGATAGGTTCAGGGTGTCGTGTTAGGTTGTCGGGTTACGTCTAGGCTCAGGTTTAGGGTTAAGGTTAGGGTTAGGTTTAGGTGTTAGGGGTATGGTTAGGGTTAGAATGTCGGGTTAGGGTTAGGGTGTCGGGTTAGGGTGCCGTGTTAAGGTTAGGGTGTCGGGTGAGGGTTAGGGTGTCAGGTTCGGGTTACGGTGTCAGGTGACGGTGTCGGGTTAGCGTGTCATTTTAGGGTGTAGGTTTAGGGTTAGAGTGTCGGGTTAGGGTTAGGGTTACGGTGTTGTGTTAGGGTTAGGGTGTCGTGTTTGGGCTTCGGGTTAGGGTGTCGTGTTAGGGATAGGGTGTCACGTTAGGTTGTCGTTTTAGGGTTACGGTGTCAGGATAGGGTGTCGGGTTAGGGTGTCGGTTAGGGATTACGGTTTAGGGTGTCGGGTTAGGGTTAGTGTAGGGTTAGAATTAGGGTTAGAGTGTTGTGTTAGGGTTAGCGTTAGGGTTAGGTTGTCTGGTTAGTTTTAGGGTTAGGGTGTCGAATTAGAGTTAGGGTGTCGGGTTATGGTTAGGTTTAGGGTTAATGTTAGTGTTAGGGGTTAGTGATTAGGGTTAGGGTTAGGGTTAGCGTTATGGTTTGGTTTAGGTTTAGGGTTAGGGTTATGGATAGGGTTAGGGTTTGGGTTATGTGAAGGGTAGGCTTAGGAGTAGGGTAAGTGTTAGGGTTTGGGTTAGGTTTAGGGTACGGTTAGGGTGTCAGGGTAGAGTTTGGGTGTAGGATTAGGGTGTTGCGTTAGGGTTAAGTTAACGTGTCTTGTTAGGGTTAGCGTTAGGGTTAGGGTGTCGGGTAAGATTTAGCGTTAGGGGTAGGGGTAGTGCTTGGGTGTTGGGTTAGTGTTAGGGTTAGGGTGTCTGGTGTCCGGTTACGGTTAGGGTTAGGATTAGGGTTAGGATTAGGGTTTAGGGTTTAGGGTTAGGGTTAGGGTGTCTTGTGTCCGATTACGGTTAGGGTTAGGATTATGGTTAGGGTTAGGGTTAGCGTTAGGGTTTTGGTTAAGGTTACGTTTAGGTTTCGGGTTAGGGTTAGGGTTATGTTTAGGGTTAGGGTGTCATAATAGGGTTAGCGTTAGTGTTAGGTTGTCTGGTTAGTGTTAGGGTTAGGGTGTCGGGATAGGGTTAGGTTTAGGGTGTTGGGTTAGGGTGTTGTGTTAGGGTTAGGGTTAGGGTTAAGGTTTCGGGTTATGATGTCGGGTTAGGGTTAGGTCTAGGTCTAGGGTTTGGGTTAGGGTTAGCGTTAGGGTTAGGGTTACCTTTAGGGTTACGGTTAGGGTTAGGATTAGGGTTAGAGTTAGGGTGTCAGATTAGGGTTAGACTTGGGTTAGGATTCGGGTTAGTGGTTAGGGGTAGGTTTAGGTTTAGGGTTAGGGTGTTGGTTTAGGGTTAGGGTGTCGTATTACAGTTAGGGTTAGGGTTAGGGTGTCGGTTTAGGGTTAGGGTTTCGGGTTAGGGTGTTGGGTTAAGTTGTCGTGTTAGTGTGTCGGGTTAGGGTTAGAGTTAGGTTTGAGGCATTGGGTTAGGTTGTTGGGTTAGGAATAGGGTTAGGGTTAGGTTTAGTGTTATGATGTTGGGTTAGTTTGTCGTGTTAGGGTGCTGGGTTTGGGTTAGGGTTAGGGTTAGGGTAGGTTTAGGGTGTTGGGTTAGCGTTAGGGTGTCGGGTTAGGGTTAGGGTTATGTGTTGGCTTAGGGTGTCGTTTAGGGTGTCAGGTTTGGGTGTCGGGTTAAGATTAGGGTTAGGGTGTTGGGTTACGGTGTCAGATTAGGGTTAGTGTGTCTGGTTATGATGTCAGGTTCGGGTGTCGGGTAAGGGGTAGTGTGTCTGGTTAGGGTGTCGGTTTATTGTGTCAGGTCAGGTTTAGGTTTAGGCTTACGGATAGGGCTAGGCTTATGGTGTCATGTTAGGGATAGGGTTCGAGTGTCAGTTTAGGGTTAGAGTTAGGGTTAGGGTTAGGGTTGGGTTAGGGTTAGGGTAGGGTTAGGGGTTAGGGTTAGGGTTAGGGTTAGGTTTAAGTTTAGGGTGACAGGTTAAGTTTAGGGTTCGTGTTAGTGTTATGGTTAGGGTTAGGGTTAGGCTTAGGATGTGGGGATAGTGTTAGGGTTAGTTTTATGGTAAGTTTGTCTGGTTAGGGTTCTGGGTAGGGTGTCTGTTTAAGGTTTCGGGTTAGGGTGTCGGGTCAGGGTTAGTGTTAGGGTTAGGTTGTTGGGTTAGATTGTCGTGTTAGGGTGCCAGGATAGGGTTAGATTTACGGTTAGGCTTAGGGTTAGTGTGTCGGGTTAGGGTGTCCGTTTAGGGTTAGGGTGTCAGGTTAGCATGTCGGGTTAGGGTGTTGGGTTAGGGTCTCGAGTTAGGGTTTAGGGTTAGGTTTAGGGTAAGTTTAGGGTTAGGCTTACGGTTGGGTTAGGGTTAGTGTTAATGTTAGGGTTAGGGTTTAGATGTAGGGTTAGCTTTAGGGCTAGTGTTAGGGTTAGGGTGTCGGGTGTCGGGTTTGGGTGTCGGGTTAGGGTTAGGTTTTGGGTTAGCTTTAGGGTTGCGGTTAGGATTAGGGTGTCGGGTTAGGGTTAGCGTGTCGGGTTCGGGTGTCGGGTTAGGCTGTCGGGCTAGGGTGTCGGGCTAGGGTGTCGGGTTAGGGTTTACAGTTAGTGTTAGAGTGGCTGGTTAGGGTGTCGGTTAGGGTGTCGGGTTAGGGATTACGGGTTAGGGTGTCGCGTTAGGGTTGAGTTATGGTGTCAGGTTATGGTTACGGTAAGGTTAGGGTTAGGGTTAGGGTGTCGTGTTAGGGTTAGCGTTAGGGTTAGGGTGTCGGGTTAAGGTTAGGGTTAGGGTTAGGGTTAGGGTTTGGGTGTCAGGTTAGGGTTAGGGTTAGTGTTAGGGGTTAGTGATTAGGGTTAGGGTTAGGATTAGCGTTATGGTTTGAGTTAGAGTTAGGGTTACGGTTAGGGTTGGTTTAGTGTAGGGTTAGGGGTTAGTGGTAAGGTTAGGGGTAGGGTTAGGGTAGGGTTGCGGAGTCGGGTTAGGGTTAGGGTTAGGTTTTCAGGCTAGGGTTAGTGTTAGGGGTTGGGGTTAGGTTTTAGAGTTACGATTAGGGTTAGGGTGTTGGGTTAGGGTGTCGGGTAGGGTGTCAGGTTAGGCTGTCGGGTTAGGGTGTCGGGTCAGGGTTAGAGTTAGGGTTAGGTTTAGGGTTAAGTTTAGAGTTAGGTTGTTTTGTTAGGGTTAGGGTTTCGGGTTAGGCTTAGAGTTTCGGGTTAGGGTGTCGGGTTAGAGTTTGGGTGTAGGGTTAGTGTGTCGCATTAGGGTTAAGGTTACGGTGTCGTGTTAGTGTTAGCGCTAGGGTTAGGGTGTCGTGTTAGGGTTAGGTTTAGGGTTAGGTTGTCGGGTTAGGGTTAGGGTTAGGGTGTCTGGTGTTCGGTTACCGTTAGGGTTAGGGTTAGGGTTACGTTTTACGGGTTAGGGTTAGGGATAGGGTTAGCATTAGGGTTATGGTTACGGTTACGTTTAGGGTTACTGTTCGGGTTAGGGTTAGGGTTAGGATTAGGGTGTCAGATTAGGGTTAGGTTTGTGTTAGGATTCGGGTTAGTGGGTAGGGGTAGGTTTAAGGTTAGGGTTAGGGTGTCGTGTTAGGGTTAGAGTTAGGGTGTCGGTTTAGGGTTAGGGTGTCGGGTTAGGGTGTTGGCTTAAGTTGTCGTGTTAGTGTGTTGGGTTAGGGTTAGGGTGAGATTTATGGCATTGTGTTAGTGTGTTGGTTTAGGAATAGGGTTAGGGTAAGGGTTAGGGCTAGGTTTAAGGTTAGGTTTAGTGTTATGATGTCGGGTTAGGGTTAGGGTTAGGGTTAAGGTTTCGGGTTATGATGTCGGGTTAGGGTTAGGTCTAGGTCTAGGGTTAGGGTTAGGGTGTCGGGTAAGTTTTAGGGTTAGGGTTAGGGTGTCGTTTTAGGGTTAGAGTTAGGGTTAGGATTAGGGTTAGGGTTAAGGTTTACGGTTTAGGGTTAGGGTTAGGGTTAGAGTTAGGGTTAGCGTTACCTTTAGGGTTACGGTTAGGGTTAGGATTAGGGTTAGAGTTAGGGTGTCAGATTAGGGTTAGGGTTGGGTTAGGATTCGGGTTAGTGGTTAGGGGTAGGTTTAGGTTTAGGGTTAGGGTGTTGGTTTAGGGTTAGGGTGTCGGGTTAGGGTGTTGGGTTAAGTTGTCGTGTTAGTGTGTCGGGTAAGGGTTAGGGTTAGGTTTATGGCATTGGGTTAGGTTGTTGGGTTAGGAATAGGGTTAGGGCTAGGGTTAAGGTTAGGTTTAGTGTTATGATGTTGGGTTAGTTTGTCGTGTTAGGGTGCTGGGTTTGGGTTAGGGTTAGGGTTTGGGTAGGTTTAGGGTGTTGGGTTAGGGTTAGGGTGTCGGGTTATGGTTAGGGTTAGGGTGTTGGGTTACGGTGTCGGGTTAGGGTTAGTGTGTCAGGTTATGATGTCAGGTTCGGGTGTCGGGTAAGGGTTAGGGTGTGTGGTTATGGTGTCGGGTAAGTGTGTCAGGTTAGGTTTAGGTTTAGGCTTATGGTTAGGGTTAGGGTTAGGGTGTCGTGTTAGGGATAGCGTTCGGGTGTCGGTTTAGGGTTAGAGTTAGGGTTAGGGTTAGGGTCGGGTTAGGGGTTAGGGGTAGGTTTAGGGTTAGGTATAGGGTGTTAGGGTTAGGGTTAGGGTTAGGGTTGGGTTAGGGGTAGGGTTAGTGGTTAAGGGTAGGGTTAGGGGTAGGTTTAGGGTTAGGGTTAGGGTTGGGGTTTAGTTGTCGGGTTTGAGTTAGGGTTAGGGTGTCTGGTGTCGGGTTAGTGTTAAGGTTAGGGTTAGGTTATCGGGTTAGGTTTAGGCTTGGGTTGTAGTCTTAGGGTTAGGGTTAGTGTTGGTTTACGGGTTAGGCTTAGGCTTAGTGTTAGGGTTAGGTTTACGGCTAGGTTGTTGGTTTAGGGTTACGGTGTCGGGTTAAGGTAAGCGTGTCGGTTTAGGTTTAGGGTGTCGGGTTAGGGTGATGGGTTATGGTGTCAGGTTCGGGTTAGTGTTCGGTTGAGGGTGTCAGGTTAAGGTTAGGGAAGATTTAGGGTTACGGTGTCATGTTAGGGTTACCATAATGGTTAGGGTGTCGGGTTTGGGTGTTGGGTTATGGTTAGTGTATCATGTTAGGGTTAGTGTGTCGGGATAGGTTCAGGGTGTCGTGTTAGGTTGTCGGGTTACGTCTAGGCTCAGGTTTAGGGTTAAGGTTAGGGTTAGGTTTAGGTGTTAGGGGTATGGTTAGGGTTAGAATGTCGGGTTAGGGTTAGGGTGTCGGGTTAGGGTGCCGTGTTAAGGTTAGGGTGTCGGGTGAGGGTTAGGGTGTCAGGTTCGGGTTACGGTGTCAGGTGACGGTGTCGGGTTAGCGTGTCATTTTAGGGTGTAGGTTTAGGGTTAGAGTGTCGGGTTAGGGTTAGGGTTACGGTGTTGTGTTAGGGTTAGGGTGTCGTGTTTGGGCTTCGGGTTAGGGTGTCGTGTTAGGGATAGGGTGTCACGTTAGGTTGTCGTTTTAGGGTTACGGTGTCAGGATAGGGTGTCGGGTTAGGGTGTCGGTTAGGGATTACGGTTTAGGGTGTCGGGTTAGGGTTAGTGTAGGGTTAGAATTAGGGTTAGAGTGTTGTGTTAGGGTTAGCGTTAGGGTTAGGTTGTCTGGTTAGTTTTAGGGTTAGGGTGTCGAGTTAGAGTTAGGGTGTCGGGTTATGGTTAGGTTTTGGGTGTCGGGTTAGGTTTAGGGTTAATGTTAGTGTTAGGGGTTAGTGATTAGGGTTAGGGTTAGGGTTAGCGTTATGGTTTGGTTTAGGTTTAGGGTTAGGGTTATGGATAGGGTTAGGGTTTGGGTTAGGTGAAGGGTAGGCTTAGGAGTAGGGTAAGTGTTAGGGTTTGGGTTAGGTTTAGGGTACGGTTAGGGTGTCAGGGTAGAGTTTGGGTGTAGGATTAGGGTGTTGCGTTAGGGTTAAGTTAACGTGTCTTGTTAGGGTTAGCGTTAGGGTTAGGGTGTCGGGTAAGATTTAGCGTTAGGGGTAGGGGTAGTGCTTGGGTGTTGGGTTAGTGTTAGGGTTAGGGTGTCTGGTGTCCGGTTACGGTTAGGGTTAGGATTAGGGTTAGGATTAGGGTTTAGGGTTTAGGGTTAGGGTTAGGGTGTCTTGTGTCCGATTACGGTTAGGGTTAGGATTATGGTTAGGGTTAGGGTTAGCGTTAGGGTTTTGGTTAAGGTTACGTTTAGGTTTCGGGTTAGGGTTAGGGTTATGTTTAGGGTTAGGGTGTCATAATAGGGTTAGCGTTAGTGTTAGGTTGTCTGGTTAGTGTTAGGGTTTAGGTTGTCGGGATAGGGTTAGGTTTAGGGTGTTGGGTTAGGGTGTTGGGTTAGGGTTAGGGTTAGGGTTAAGGTTTCGGGTTATGATGTCGGGTTAGGGTTAGGTCTAGGTCTAGGGTTAGGGTTAGGGTGTCGGCTAAGTTTTAGGGTTAGGTTTAGGGTGTCGTTTTAGGGTTAGAGTTAGTGTTAGGAATAGGGTTCGGGTTAGGGTTTATGGTTTAGGGTTAGGGTTAGTGTTAGCGTTAGGGTGAGTGTTACCTTTAGGGTTACGGTTAGGGTTAGGATTAGGGTTAGAGTTAGGGTGTCAGATTAGGGTTAGACTTGGGTTAGGATTCGGGTTAGTGGTTAGGGGTAGGTTTAGGTTTAGGGTTAGGGTGTTGGTTTAGGGTTAGGGTGTCATATTACAGTTAGGGTTAGGGTGTCGGTTTAGGGTTAGGGTGTCGGGTTAGGGTGTTGGGTTAAGTTGTCGTGTTAGTGTGTCGGGTTAGGGTTAGAGTTAGGTTTGAGGCATTGGGTTAGGTTGTTGGGTTAGGAATAGGGTTAGGGTTAGGTTTAGTGTTATGATGTTGGGTTAGTTTGTCGTGTTAGGGTGCTGGGTTTGGGTTAGGGTTAGGGTTAGGGTAGGTTTAGGGTGTTGGGTTAGCGTTAGGGTGTCGGGTTAGGGTTAGGGTTATGTGTTGGCTTAGGGTGTCGTTTAGGGTGTCAGGTTTGGGTGTCGGGTTAAGATTAGGATAAGGGTGTTGGGTTACGGTGTCAGGTTAGCGTAGGTGTGTCTGGTTATGATGTCAGGTTTGGGTATCGGGTAAGGGGTAGTGTGTCTGGTTAGGGTGTCGGGTTTGTGTCAGGTTAGGTTTAGGTTTAGGCTTACGGATAGGGCTAGGGTTATGGTGTCATGTTAGGGATAGGGTTCGAGTGTCGGTTTAGGGTTAGAGTTAGGGTTAGGGTTAGGGTTGGGTTAGGGTTAGGGTAGGGTTAGGGGTTAGGGGTAGGGTTAGGGTTAGGTTTAGGTTTAGGGTGTCAGGTTAAGTTTAGGGTTCGTGTTAGTGTTATGGTTAGGGTTAGGGTTAGGCTTAGGATGTGGGGATAGGGTTAGGGTTAGTTTTATGGTAAGATTGTCCGGTTAGGGTTCTGGGTAGGGTGTCTGTTTAGGGTTTCGGGTTAGGGTGTCGGGTCAGGGTTAGTGTTAGGGTTAGGTTGTTGGGTTAGATTGTCGTGTTAGGGTGCCAGGATAGGGTTAGATTTACGGTTAGGCTTAGGGTTAGTGTGTCGGGTTAGGGTGTCCGTTTAGGGTTAGGGTGTCAGGTTAGCATGTCGGGTTAGGGTGTTGGGTTAGGGTCTCGAGTTAGGGTTTAGGGTTAGGTTTAGGGTAAGTTTAGGGTTAGGGTTACAGTTGGGTTAGGGTTAGTGTTAATGTTAGGGTTAGGGTTTAGATGTAGGGTTAGCTTTAGGGCTAGTGTTAGGGTTAGGGTGTCGGGTGTCGGGTTTGGTTGTCGGGTTAGGGTTAGGTTTTGGGTTAGCTTTAGGGTTGGGGTTAGGATTAGGGTGTCGGGTTAGGGTTAGCGTGTCGGGTTCGGGTGTCGGGTTAGGCTGTCGGGCTAGGGTGTCGGGCTAGGGTGTCGGGTTAGGGTTTACAGTTAGTGTTAGAGTGGCTGGTTAGGGTGTCTGTTAGGGTGTCGGGTTAGGGATTACGGGTTAGGGTGTCGCGTTAGGGTTGAGTTATGGTGTCGGGTTATGGTTAGGGTAAGGTTAGGGTTCGGGTTAGGGTGTCGTGTTTGGGTTAGCCTTAGGGTTAGGGTGTCGGGTTAAGGTTAGGGTTAGGGTTAGGGTTAGGGTTTGGGTGTCGGGTTAGGGTTAGGGTTAGTGTTAGGGGTTAGTGATTAGGGTTAGGGTTAGGATTAGCGTTATGGTTTGAGTTAGAGTTAGGGTTAGGGTTAGGGTTGGTTTAGTGTAGGGTTAGGGGTTAGTGGTAGGGTTAGGGGTAGGGTTAGGGTAGGGTTGCGGAGTCGGGTTAGGGTTAGGGTTAGGTTTTCAGGCTAGGGTTAGTGTTAGGGGTTGGGGTTAGGGTTTAGAGTTACGATTAGGGTTAGGGTGTTGGGTTAGGGTGCCGGGTTAGGGTGTCAGGTTAGGCTGTCGGGTTAGGGTGTCGGGTCAGGGTTAGAGTTAGGGTTAGGTTTAGGGTTAAGTTTAGAGTTAGGTTGTTTTGTTAGGGTTAGGGTTTCGGGTTAGGCTTAGAGTTTCGGGTTAGGGTGTCGGGTTAGAGTTTGGGTGTAGGGTTAGTGTGTCGCATTAGGGTTAAGGTTAGGGTGTCGTGTTAGTGTTAGCGCTAGGGTTAGGGTGTCGTGTTAGAGTTAGGTTTAGGGTTAGGTTGTCGGGTTAGGGTTAGGGTTAGGGTGTCTGGTGTTCGGTTACCGTTAGGGTTAGGGTTAGGGTTACGTTTTACGGGTTAGGGTTAGGGTTAGGGTTAGCATTAGGGTTATGGTTACGGTTACGTTTAGGGTTACTGTTCGGGTTAGGGTTAGGGTTAGGATTAGGGTGTCAGATTAGGGTTAGGTTTGTGTTAGGATTCGGGTTAGTGGTTAGGGGTAGGTTTAAGGTTAGGGTTAGGGTGTCGTGTTAGGGTTAGGGTTAGGGTGTCGGTTTAGGGTTAGGGTGTCGGGTTAGGGTGTTGGCTTAAGTTGTCGTGTTAGTGTGTTGGGTTAGGGTTAGGGTGAGATTTATGGCATTGTGTTAGTGTGTTGGTTTAGGAATAGGGTTAGGGTAAGGGGTAGGGCTAGGTTTAAGGTTAGGTTTAGTGTTATGATGTCGGGTTAGGGTTAGGGTTAGGGTTAAGGTTTCGGGTTATGATGTCGGGTTAGGTTTAGGTCTAGGTCTAGGGTTAGGGTTAGGGTGTCGGGTAAGTTTTAGGGTTAGGGTTAGGGTGTCGTTTTAGGGTTAGAGTTAGGGTTAGGATTAGGGTTAGGGTTAAGGTTTACGGTTTAGGGTTAGGGTTAGGGTTAGAGTTAGGGTTAGCGTTACCTTTAGGGTTACGGTTAGGGTTAGGATTAGGGTTAGAGTTAGGGTGTCAGATTAGGGTTAGGGTTGGGTTAGGATTCGGGTTAGTGGTTAGGGGTAGGTTTAGGTTTAGGGTTAGGGTGTTGGTTTAGGGTTAGGGTGTCGGGTTAGGGTGTTGGGTTAAGTTGTCGTGTTAGTGTGTCGGGTAAGGGTTAGGGTTAGGTTTATGGCATTGGGTTAGGTTGTTGGGTTAGGAATAGGGTTAGGGCTAGGGTTAAGGTTAGGTTTAGTGTTATGATGTTGGGTTAGTTTGTCATGTTAGGGTGCTGGGTTTGGGTTAGGGTTAGGGTTTGGGTAGGTTTAGGGTGTTGGGTTAGGGTTAGGGTGTCAGGTTATGGTTAGGGTTAGGGTGTTGGGTTACGGTGTCGGGTTAGGGTTAGTGTGTCAGGTTATGATGTCAGGTTCGGGTGTCGGGTAAGGATTACGGTGTCTGGTTATGGTGTCGGGTAAGTGTGTCAGGATAGGTTTAGGTTTAGGCTTATGGTTAGGGTTAGGGTTAGGGTGTCGTGTTAGGGATAGCGTTCGGGTGTCGGTTTAGGGTGTTAGGGTTAGGGTTAGGGTTGGTTTGGGGGTAGGGTTAGTGGTTAAGGGTAGGGTTAGGGGTAGGTTTAGGGTTAGGGTTAGGGTTGGGGTTCAGTTGTCGGGTTTGAGTTAGGGTTAGGGTGTCTGGTGTCGGGTTAGTGTTAAGGTTAGGGTTAGGTTATCGGGTTAGGTTTAGGCTTGGGTTGTAGTCTTAGGGTTAGGGTTAGTGTTGGTTTACGGGTTAGGCTTAGGCTTAGTGTTAGGGTTAGGTTTAGGGTTAGGTTTACGGCTAGGTTGTTGGTTTAGGGTTACGGTGTCGGGTTAAGGTAAGCGTGTCGGTTTAGGTTTAGGGTGTCGGGTTAGGGTGATGGGTTATGGTGTCAGGTTCGGGTTAGTGTTCGGTTGAGGGTGTCAGGTTAAGGTTAGGGAAGATTTAGGGTTACGGTGTCATGTTAGGGTTACCATAATGGTTAGGGTGTCGGGTTTGGGTGTTGGGTTATGGTTAGTGTATCATGTTAGTGTTAGTGTGTCGGGATAGGTTCAGGGTGTCGGGTTAGGTTGTCGGGTTACGTTTAGGCTCAGGGTTAGGGTTAAGGTTAGGGTTAGGTTTAGGTGTTAGGGGTACAGTTAGGGTTAGGATGTCGGGTTAGGGTTAGGGTGTCGGGTTAGGGTGTCGTGTTAAGGTTAGGGTGTCGGGTGAGGGTTAGAGTGTCAGGTTCGGGTTACGGTGTCAGGTGAGGGTGTCGGGTTAGCGTGTCATTTTAGGGTGTAGGTTTAGGGTTAGAGTGTCGGGTTAGGGTTAGGGTTACGGTGTTGTGTTAGGGTTAGGGTGTCGGGTTTGGGCTTCGGGTTAGGGTGTCGTGTTAGGGATAGGGAGTCACGTTAGGTTGTCGTTTTAGGGTTACGGTGTCAGGATAGGGTGTCGGGTTAGGGTGTCTGTTAGGGATTACGGTTTAGGGTGTCGGGTTAGGGTTAGTGTAGGGTTAGAATTAGGGTTAGAGTGTTGTGTTAGGGTTAGCGTTAGAGTTAGGTTGTCTGGTTAGTTTTAGGGTTAGGGTGTCGAGTTAGAGTTAGGGTGTCGGGTTATGGTTAGGTTTTGGGTGTCGGGTTAGGTTTAGGGTTAATGTTAGTGTTAGGGGTTAGTGATTAGGGTTAGGGTTAGGGTTAGCGTTATGGTTTGGTTTAGGTTTAGGGTTAAGGTTATGGATAGGGTTAGGGTTTGGGTTAGGTGAAGGGTAGGCTTAGGAGTAGGGTAAGTGTTAGGGTTTGGGTTAGGTTTAGGGTACGGTTAGGGTGTCGGGGTAGAGTTTGGGTGTAGGATTAGGGTGTTGCGTTAGGGTTAAGTTAACGTGTCTTGTTAGGGTTAGCGTTAGGGTTAGGGTGTCGGGTAAGATTTAGCGTTAGGGGTAGGGGTAGGGCTTGGGTGTTGGGTTAGTGTTAGGGTTAGGGTGTCTGGTGTCCGTTTACGGTTAGGGTTAGGATTAGGGTTAGGATTAGGGTTTAGGATTTAGGGTTAGGGTTAGGGTGTCTTGTGTCCGTTTACGGTTAGGGTTAGGATTATGGTTAGGGTTAGGGTTAGCGTTAGGGTTTTGGTTAAGGTTACGTTTAGGTTTCGGGTTAGGGTTAGGGTTATGTTTAGGGTTAGGGTGTCATAATAGGGTTAGCGTTAGTGTTAGGTTGTCTGGTTAGTGTAAGGGTTAGGGTGTCGGGATAGGGTTAGGTTTAGGGTGTTGGGTTAGGGTGTTGTGTTAGGGTTAGGGTTAGGGTTAAGGTTTCGGGTTATGATGTCGGGTTAGGGTTAGGTCTAGGTCTAGGGTTTGGGTTAGGGTTAGCGTTAGGGTTAGGGTTACCTTTAGGGTTACGGTTAGGGTTAGGATTAGGGTTAGAGTTAGGGTGTCAGATTAGGGTTAGACTTGGGTTAGGATTCGGGTTAGTGGTTAGGGGTAGGTTTAGGTTTAGGGTTAGGGTGTTGGTTTAGGGTTAGGGTGTCGTATTACAGTTAGGGTTAGGGTTAGGGTGTCGGTTTAGGGTTAGGGTGTCGGGTTAGGGTGTTGGGTTAAGTTGTCGTGTTAGTGTGTCGGGTTAGGGTTAGAGTTAGGTTTGAGGCATTGGGTTAGGTTGTTGGGTTAGGAATAGGGTTAGGGTTAGGTTTAGTGTTATGATGTTGGGTTAGTTTGTCGTGTTAGGGTGCTGGGTTTGGGTTAGGGTTAGGGTTAGGGTAGGTTTAGGGTGTTGGGTTAGCTTTAGGGTGTTGGGTTAGGGTTAGGGTTATGTGTTGGCTTAGGGTGTCGTTTAGGGCGTCAGGTTTGGGTGTCGGGTTAAGATTAGGGTTAGGGTGTTGGGTTACGGTGTCAGATTAGGGTTAGTGTGTCTGGTTATGATGTCAGGTTCGGGTGTCGGGTAAGGGGTAGTGTGTCTGGTTAGGGTGTCGGGTTATTGTGTCAGGTTAGGTTTAGGTTTAGGCTTATGGATAGGGCTAGGGTTATGGTGTCATGTTAGGGATAGGGTTCGAGTGTCAGTTTAGGGTTAGAGTTAGGGTTGGGTTAGGGTTAGGGTAGGGTTAGGGGTTAGGGGTAGGGTTAGGGTTAGGTTTAAGTTTAGGGTGTCAGGTTAAGTTTAGGGTTCGTGTTAGTGTTATGGTTAGGGTTAGGGTTAGGCTTAGGATGTGGGGATAGGGTTAGGGTTAGTTTTATGGTAAGGTTGTCTGGTTAGGGTTCTGGGTAGGGTGTCTGTTTAGGGTTTCGGGTTAGGGTGTCGGGTCAGGGTTAGTGTTAGGGTTAGGTTGTTGGGTTAGATTGTCGTGTTAGGGTGCCAGGATAGGGTTAGATTTACGGTTAGGCTTAGGGTTAGTGTGTCGGGTTAGGGTGTCCGTTTAGGGTTAGGGTGTCAGGTTAGCATGTCGGGTTAGGGTGTTGGGTTAGGGTCTCGAGTTAGGGTTTAGGGTTAGGTTTAGGGTAAGTTTAGGGTTAGGGTTATGGTTGGGTTAGGGTTAGTGTTAATGTTAGGGTTAGGGTTTAGATGTAGGGTTAGCTTTAGGGCTAGTGTTAGGGTTAGGGTGTAGGGTGTCGGGTTTGGGTGTCGGGTTAGGGTTAGGTTTTGGGTTAGCTTTAGGGTTGGGGTTAGGATTAGGGTGTCGGGTTAGGGTTAGCGTGTCAGGTTCGGGTGTCGGGTTAGGCTGTCGGGCTAGGGTGTCTGGCTAGGGTGTCGGGCTAGGGTGTCGGGTTAGGGTTTACAGTTAGTGTTAGAGTGGCTGGTTAGGGTGTCGGTTAGGGTGTCGGGTTAGGGTGTACGGGTTAGGGTGTCGCGTTAGGGTTGAGTTATGGTGTCGGGTTATGGTTACGGTAAGGTTAGGGTTAGGGTTAGGGTTAGGTATTCAGGCTAGGGTTAGTGTTAGGGGTTGGGGTTAGGGTTTAGAGTTACGATTAGGGTTAGGGTGTTGGGTTAGGGTGTCGGGTAGGGTGTCAGGTTAGGCTGTTGGGTTAGGGTGTCGGGTCAGGGTTAGAGTTAGGGTTAGGTTTAGGGTTAAGTTTAGAGTTAGGTTGTTTTGTTAGGGTTAGGGTTTCGGGTTAGGCTTAGAGTTTCGGGTTAGGGTGTCGGGTTAGAGTTTGGGTGTAGGGTTAGTGTGTCGCATTAGGGTTAAGGTTAGGGTGTCGTGTTAGTGTTAGCGCTAGGGTTAGGGTGTCGTGTTAGAGTTAGGTTTAGGGTTAGGTTGTCGGGTTAGGGTTAGGGTTAGGGTGTCTGGTGTTCGGTTACCGTTAGGGTTAGGGTTAGGGTTACGTTTTACGGGTTAGGGTTAGGGATAGGGTTAGCATTAGGGTTATGGTTACGGTTACGTTTAGGGTTACTGTTCGGGTTAGGGTTAGGGTTAGGATTAGGGTGTCAGATTAGGGTTAGGTTTGTGTTAGGATTCGGGTTAGTGGGTAGGGGTAGGTTTAAGGTTAGGGTTAGGGTGTCGTGTTAGGGTTAGGATTAGGGTGTCGGTTTAGGGTTAGGGTGTCGGGTTAGGGTGTTGGCTTAAGTTGTCGTGTTAGTGTGTTGGGTTAGGGTTAGGGTGAGATTTATGGCATTGTGTTAGTGTGTTGGTTTAGGAATAGGGTTAGGGTAAGGGTTAGGGCTAGGTTTAAGGTTAGGTTTAGTGTTATGATGTCGGGTTAGGGTTAGGGTTAGGGTTAAGGTTTCGGGTTATGATGTCGGGTTAGGGTTAGGTCTAGGTCTAGGGTTAGGGTTAGGGTGGCGGGTAAGTTTTAGGGTTAGGGTTAGGGTGTCGTTTTAGGGTTAGAGTTAGGGTTAGGATTAGGGTTAGGGTTAAGGTTTACGGTTTAGGGTTAGGGTTAGGGTTAGAGTTAGGGTTAGCGTTACCTTTAGGGTTACGGTTAGGGTTAGGATTAGGGTTATAGTTAGGGTGTCAGATTAGGGTTAGGGTTGGGTTAGGATTCGGGTTAGTGGTTAGGGGTAGGTTTAGGTTTAAGGTTAGGGTGTTGGTTTAGGTTAGGGTGTCGGGTTAGGGTGTTGGGTTAAGTTGTCGTGTTAGTGTGTCGGGTAAGGGTTAGGGTTAGGTTTATGGCATTGGGTTAGGTTGTTGGGTTAGGAATAGGGTTAGGGCTAGGGTTAAGGTTAGGTTTAGTGTTATGATGTTGGGTTAGTTTGTCGTGTTAGGGTGCTGGGTTTGGGTTAGGGTTAGGGTTTGGGTAGGTTTAGGGTGTTGGGTTAGGGTTAGGGTGTCGGGTTATGGTTAGGGTTAGGGTGTTGGGTTACGGTGTCGGGTTAGGGTTAGTGTGTCAGGTTATGATGTCAGGTTCGGGTGTCGGGTAAGGGTTAGGGTGTGTGGTTATGGTGTCGGGTAAGTGTGTCAGGTTAGGTTTAGGTTTAGGCTTATGGTTAGGGTTAGGGTTAGGGTGTCGTGTTAGGGATAGCGTTTGGGTGTCGGTTTAGGGTTAGAGTTAGGGTTAGGGTTAGGGTAGGGTTAGGGGTTAGGGGTAGGTTTAGGGTTAGGTTTAGGGTGTTAGGGTTAGGGTTAGGGTTAGGGTTGGGTTAGGGGTAGGGTTAGTGGTTAAGGGTAGGGTTAGGGGTAGGTTTAGGGTTAGGGTTAGGGTTGGGGTTTAGTTGTCGGGTTTGAGTTAGGGTTAGGGTGTCTGGTGTCGGGTTAGTGTTAAGGTTAGGGTTAGGTTATCGGGTTAGGTTTAGGCTTGGGTTGTAATCTTAGGGTTAGGGTTAGTGTTGGTTTACGGGTTAGGCTTAGGCTTAGTGTTAGGGTTAGGTTTAAGGTTAGGTTTACGGCTAGGTTGTTGGTTTAGGGTTACG
Organism: Giraffa tippelskirchi; assembly: GCF_054371585.1. Taxonomy (NCBI): domain Eukaryota; kingdom Metazoa; phylum Chordata; class Mammalia; order Artiodactyla; family Giraffidae; genus Giraffa; species Giraffa tippelskirchi. The sequence goes on from NC_137289.1 coordinate 71,469,168, forward strand.
GTGTCGGGTTAAGGTAAGCGTGTCGGTTTAGGTTTAGGGTGTCGGGTTAGGGTGATGGGTTATGGTGTCAGGTTCGGGTTAGTGTTCGGTTGAGGGTGTCAGGTTAAGGTTAGGGAAGATTTAGGGTTACGGTGTCATGTTAGGGTTACCATAATGGTTAGGGTGTCGGGTTTGGGTGTTGGGTTATGGTTAGTGTATCATGTTAGGGTTAGTGTGTCGGGATAGGTTCAGGGTGTCGGGTTAGGTTGTCGGGTTACGTTTAGGCTCAGGGTTAGGGTTAAGGTTAGGGTTAGGTTTAGGTGTTAGGGGTACGGTTAGGGTTAGGATGTCGGGTTAGGGTTAGGGTGTCGGGTTAGGGTGTCGTGTTAAGGTTAGGGTGTCGGGTGAGGGTTAGAGTGTCAGGTTCGGGTTACGGTGTCAGGTGAGGGTGTCGGGTTAGCGTGTCATTTTAGGGTGTAGGTTTAGGGTTAGAGTGTCGGGTTAGGGTTAGGGTTACGGTGTTGTGTTAGGGTTAGGGTGTCGGGTTTGGGCTTCGGGTTAGGGTGTCGTGTTAGGGATAGGGAGTCACGTTAGGTTGTCGTTTTAGGGTTACGGTGTCAGGATAGGGTGTCGGGTTAGGGTGTCTGTTAGGGATTACGGTTTAGGGTGTCGGGTTAGGGTTAGTGTAGGGTTAGAATTAGGGTTAGAGTGTTGTGTTAGGGTTAGCGTTAGAGTTAGGTTGTCTGGTTAGTTTTAGGGTTAGGGTGTCGAGTTAGAGTTAGGGTGTCGGGTTATGGTTAGGTTTTGGGTGTCGGGTTAGGTTTAGGGTTAATGTTAGTGTTAGGGGTTAGTGATTAGGGTTAGGGTTAGGGTTAGCGTTATGGTTTGGTTTAGGTTTAGGGTTAGGGTTATGGATCGGGTTAGGGTTTGGGTTAGGTGAAGGGTAGGCTTAGGAGTAGGGTAAGTGTTAGGGTTTGGGTTAGGTTTAGGGTACGGTTAGGGTGTCGGGGTAGAGTTTGGGTGTAGGATTAGGGTGTTGCGTTAGGGTTAAGTTAACGTGTCTTGTTAGGGTTAGTGTTAGGGTTAGGGTGTCGTGTAAGATTTAGCGTTAGGGGTAGGGGTATGGCTTGGGTGTTGGGTTAGTGTTAGGGTTAGGGTGTCTGGTGTCCGGTTACGGTTAGGGTTAGGATTAGGGTTAGGATTAGGGTTTAGGATTTAGGGTTAGGGTTAGGGTGTCTTGTGTCCGATTACGGTTAGGGTTAGGATTATGGTTAGGGTTAGGGTTAGCGTTAGGGTTTTGGTTAAGGTTACGTTTAGGTTTCGGGTTAGGGTTAGGGTTATGTTTAGGGTTAGGGTGTCATAATAGGGTTAGCGTTAGTGTTAGGTTGTCTGGTTAGTGTAAGGGTTAGGGTGTCGGGATAGGGTTAGGTTTAGGGTGTTGGGTTAGGGTGTTGTGTTAGGGTTAGGGTTAGGGTTAAGGTTTCGGGTTATGATGTCGGGTTAGGGTTAGGTCTAGGTCTAGGGTTTGGGTTAGGGTTAGCGTTAGGGTTAGGGTTACCTTTAGGGTTACGGTTAGGGTTAGGATTAGGGTTAGAGTTAGGGTGTCAGATTAGGGTTAGACTTGGGTTAGGATTCGGGTTAGTGGTTAGGGGTAGGTTTAGGTTTAGGGTTAGGGTGTTGGTTTAGGGTTAGGGTGTCGTATTACAGTTAGGGTTAGGGTTAGGGTGTCGGTTTAGGGTTAGGGTGTCGGGTTAGGGTGTTGGGTTAAGTTGTCGTGTTAGTGTGTCGGGTTAGGGTTAGAGTTAGGTTTGAGGCATTGGGTTAGGTTGTTGGGTTAGGAATAGGGTTAGGGTTAGGTTTAGTGTTATGATGTTGGGTTAGTTTGTCGTGTTAGGGTGCTGGGTTTGGGTTAGGGTTAGGGTTAGGGTAGGTTTAGGGTGTTGGGTTAGCGTTAGGGTGTCGGGTTAGGGTTAGGGTTATGTGTTGGCTTAGGGTGTCGTTTAGGGTGTCAGGTTTGGGTGTCGGGTTAAGATTAGGGTTAGGGTGTTGGGTTACGGTGTCAGATTAGGGTTAGTGTGTCTGGTTATGATGTCAGGTTCGGGTGTCGGGTAAGGGGTAGTGTGTCTGGTTAGGGTGTCGGGTTATTGTGTCAGGTCAGGTTTAGGTTTAGGCTTACGGATAGGGCTAGGCTTATGGTGTCATGTTAGGGATAGGGTTCGAGTGTCAGTTTAGGGTTAGAGTTAGGGTTAGGGTTAGGGTTGGGTTAGGGTTAGGGTAGGGTTAGGGGTTAGGGTTAGGGTTAGGGTTAGGTTTAAGTTTAGGGTGACAGGTTAAGTTTAGGGCTCGTGTTAGTGTTATGGTTAGGGTTAGGGTTAGGCTTAGGATGTGGGGATAGTGTTAGGGTTAGTTTTATGGTAAGTTTGTCTGGTTAGGGTTCTGGGTAGGGTGTCTGTTTAAGGTTTCGGGTTAGGGTGTCGGGTCAGGGTTAGTGTTAGGGTTAGGTTGTTGGGTTAGATTGTCGTGTTAGGGTGCCAGGATAGGGTTAGATTTACGGTTAGGCTTAGGGTTAGTGTGTCGGGTTAGGGTGTCCGTTTAGGGTTAGGGTGTCAGGTTAGCATGTCGGGTTAGGGTGTTGGGTTAGGGTCTCGAGTTAGGGTTTAGGGTTAGGTTTAGGGTAAGTTTAGGGTTAGGCTTACGGTTGGGTTAGGGTTAGTGTTAATGTTAGGGTTAGGGTTTAGATGTAGGGTTAGCTTTAGGGCTAGTGTTAGGGTTAGGGTGTCGGGTGTCGGGTTTGGGTGTCGGGTTAGGGTTAGGTTTTGGGTTAGCTTTAGGGTTGCGGTTAGGATTAGGGTGTCGGGTTAGGGTTAGCGTGTCGGGTTCGGGTGTCGGGTTAGGCTGTCGGGCTAGGGTGTCGGGCTAGGGTGTCGGGTTAGGGTTTACAGTTAGTGTTAGAGTGGCTGGTTAGGGTGTCGGTTAGGGTGTCGGGTTAGGGATTACGGGTTAGGGTGTCGCGTTAGGGTTGAGTTATGGTGTCAGGTTATGGTTACGGTAAGGTTAGGGTTAGGGTGTCGTGTTAGGGTTAGCGTTAGGGTTAGGGTGTCGGGTTAAGGTTAGGGTTAGGGTTAGGGTTAGGGTTTGGGTGTCAGGTTAGGGTTAGGGTTAGTGTTAGGGGTTAGTGATTAGGGTTAGGGTTAGGATTAGCGTTATGGTTTGAGTTAGAGTTAGGGTTACGGTTAGGGTTGGTTTAGTGTAGGGTTAGGGGTTAGTGGTAAGGTTAGGGGTAGGGTTAGGGTAGGGTTGCGGAGTCGGGTTAGGGTTAGGGTTAGGTTTTCAGGCTAGGGTTAGTGTTAGCGGTTGGGGTTAGGTTTTAGAGTTACGATTAGGGTTAGGGTGTTGGGTTAGGGTGTCGGGTTAGGGTGTCAGGTTAGGCTGTCGGGTTAGGGTGTCGGGTGAGGGTTAGAGTTAGGGTTAGGTTTAGGGTTAAGTTTAGAGTTAGGTTGTTTTGTTAGGGTTAGGGTTTCGGGTTAGGCTTAGAGTTTCGGGTTAGGGTGTCGGGTTAGAGTTTGGGTGTAGGGTTAGTGTGTCGCATTAGGGTTAAGGTTAGGGTGTCGTGTTAGTGTTAGCGCTAGGGTTAGGGTGTCGTGTTATGGTTAGGTTTAGGGTTAGGTTGTCGGGTTAGGGTTAGGGTTAGGGTGTCTGGTGTTCGGTTACCGTTAGGGTTAGGGTTAGGGTTACGTTTTACGGGTTAGGGTTAGGGATAGGGTTAGCATTAGGGTTATGGTTACGGTTATGTTTAGGGTTACTGTTCGGGTTAGGGTTAGGGTTAGGATTAGGGTGTCAGATTAGGGTTAGGTTTGTGTTAGGATTCGGGTTAGTGGGTAGGGGTAGGTTTAAGGTTAGGGTTAGGGTGTCGTGTTAGGGTTAGGGTTAGGGTGTCGGTTTAGGGTTAGGGTGTCGGGTTAGGGTGTTGGCTTAAGTTGTCGTGTTAGTGTGTTGGGTTAGGGTTAGGGTGAGATTTATGGCATTGTGTTAGTGTGTTGGTTTAGGAATAGGGTTAGGGTAAGGGTTAGGGCTAGGTTTAAGGTTAGGTTTAGTGTTATGATGTCGGGTTAGGGTTAGGGTTAGGGTTAAGGTTTCGGGTTATGATGTCGGGTTAGGGTTAGGTCTAGGTCTAGGGTTAGGGTTAGGGTGTCGGGTAAGTTTTAGGGTTAGGGTTAGGGTGTCGTTTTAGGGTTAGAGTTAGGGTTAGGATTAGGGTTAGGGTTAAGGTTTACGGTTTAGGGTTAGGTTTAGGGTTAGAGTTAGGGTTAGCGTTACCTTTAGGGTTACGGTTAGGGTTAGGATTAGGGTTAGAGTTAGGGTGTCAGATTAGGGTTAGGGTTGGGTTAGGATTCGGGTTAGTGGTTAGGGGTAGGTTTAGGTTTAGGGTTAGGGTGTTGGTTTAGGGTTAGGGTGTCGGGTTAGGGTGTTGGGTTAAGTTGTCGTGTTAGTGTGTCGGGTAAGGGTTAGGGTTAGGTTTATGGCATTGGGTTAGGTTGTTGGGTTAGGAATAGGGTTAGGGCTAGGGTTAAGGTTAGGTTTAGTGTTATGATGTTGGGTTAGTTTGTCGTGTTAGGGTGCTGGGTTTGGGTTAGGGTTAGGGTTTGGGTAGGTTTAGGGTGTTGGGTTAGGGTTAGGGTGTCGGGTTATGGTTAGGGTTAGGGTGTTGGGTTACGGTGTCGGGTTAGGGTTAGTGTGTCAGGTTATGATGTCAGGTTCGGGTGTCGGGTAAGGGTTAGGGTGTGTGGTTATGGTGTCGGGTAAGTGTGTCAGGTTAGGTTTAGGTTTAGGCTTATGGTTAGGGTTAGGGTTAGGGTGTCATGTTAGGGATAGCGTTCGGGTGTCGGTTTAGGGTTAGAGTTAGGGTTAGGGTTAGGGTCGGGTTAGGGGTTAGGGGTAGGTTTAGGGTTAGGTTTAGGGTGTTAGGGTTAGGGTTAGGGTTTGGGTTGGGTTAGGGGTAGGGTTAGTGGTTAATGGTAGGGTTAGGGGTAGGTTTAGGGTTAGGGTTAGGGTTGGGGTTTAGTTGTCGCGTTTGAGTTAGGGTTAGGGTGTCTGGTGTCGGGTTAGTGTTAAGGTTAGGGTTAGGTTATCGGGTTAGGTTTAGGCTTGGGTTGTAGTCTTAGGGTTAGGGTTAGTGTTGGTTTACGGGTTAGGCTTAGGCTTAGTGTTAGGGTTAGGTTTAGGGTTAGGTTTACGGCTAGGTTGTTGGTTTAGGGTTACGGTGTCGGGTTAAGGTAAGCGTGTCGGTTTAGGTTTAGGGTGTCGGGTTAGGGTGATGGGTTATGGTGTCAGGTTCGGGTTAGTGTTCGGTTGAGGGTGTCAGGTTAAGGTTAGGGAAGATTTAGGGTTACGGTGTCATGTTAGGGTTACCATAATGGTTAGGGTGTCGGGTTTGGGTGTTGGGTTATGGTTAGTGTATCATGTTAGGGTTAGTGTGTCGGGATAAGTTCAGGGTGTCGGGTTAGGTTGTCGGGTTACGTTTAGGCTCAGGGTTAGGGTTAAGGTTAGGGTTAGGTTTAGGTGTTAGGGGTACGGTTAGGGTTAGGATGTCGGGTTAGGGTCGGGTTAGGGGTTAGGGGTAGGTTTAGGGTTAGGTTTAGGGTGTTAGGGTTAGGGTTAGGGTTAGGGTTGGGTTAGGGTTAGGGTAGGGTTAGGGGTTAGGGGTAGGGTTAGGGTTAGGTTTAGGTTTAGGGTGTCAGGTTAAGTTTAGGGTTCGTGTTAGTGTTATGGTTAGGGTTAGGGTTAGGCTTAGGATGTGGGGATAGGGTTAGGGTTAGTTTTATGGTAAGGTTGTCTGGTTAGGGTTCTGGGTAGGGTGTCTGTTTAGGGTTTCGGGTCAGGGTTAGTGTTAGGGTTAGGTTGTTGGGTCAGATTGTCGTGTTAGGGTGCCAGGATAGGGTTAGATTTACGGTTAGGCTTAGGGTTAGTGTGTCGGGTTAGGGTGTCCGTTTAGGGTTAGGGTGTCAGGTTAGCATGTCGGGTTAGGGTGTTGGGTTAGGGTCTCGAGTTAGGGTTTAGGGTTAGGTTTAGTGTAAGTTTAGGGTTAGGGTTACAGTTGGGTTAGGGTTAGTGTTAATGTTAGGGTTAGGGTTTAGATGTAGGGTTAGCTTTAGGGCTAGTGTTAGGGTTAGGGTGTCGGGTGTCGGGTTTGGGTGTCGGGTTAGGGTTAGGTTTTGGGTTAGCTTTAGGGTTGGGGTTAGGATTAGGGTGTCGGGTTAGGGTTAGCGTGTCGGGTTCGGGTGTCGGGTTAGGCTGTCGGGCTAGGGTGTCGGGCTCGGGTGTCGGGTTAGGGTTTACAGTTAGTGTTAGAGTGGCTGGTTAGGGTGTCGGTTAGGGTGTCTGGTTAGGGTGTCGGGTTAGGGATTACGGGTTAGGGTGTCGCGTTAGGGTTGAGTTATGGTGTCGGGTTATGGTTAGGGTAAGGTTAGGGTTCGGGTTAGGGTGTCGTGTTAGGGTTAGCGTTAGGGTTAGGGTGTCGGGTTAAGGTTAGGGTTAGGGTTAGGGTTAGGGTTTGGGTGTCGGGTTAGGGTTAGGGTTAGTGTTAGGGGTTAGTGATTAGGGTTAGGGTTAAGATTAGCGTTATGGTTTGAGTTAGAGTTAGGGTTAGGGTTAGGGTTGGTTTAGTGTAGGGTTAGGGGTTAGTGGTAGGGTTAGGGGTAGGGTTAGGGTAGGGTTGCGGAGTCGGGTTAGGGTTAGGGTTAGGTTTTCAGGCTAGGGTTAGTGTTAGGGGTTGGGGTTAGGGTTTAGAGTTACGATTAGGGTTAGGGTGTTGGGTTAGGGTGTCGGGTTAGGGTGTCAGGTTAGGCTGTCGGGTTAGGGTGTCGGGTCAGGGTTAGAGTTAGGGTTAGGTTTAGGGTTAAGTTTAGAGTTAGGTTGTTTTGTTAGGGTTAGGGTTTCGGGTTAGGCTTAGAGTTTCGGGTTAGGGTGTCAGGTTAGAGTTTGGGTGTAGGGTTAGTGTGTCGCATTAGGGTTAAGGTTAGGGTGTCGTGTTAGTGTTAGCGCTAGGGTTAGGGTGTCGTGTTAGAGTTAGGTTTAGGGTTAGGTTGTCGGGTTAGGGTTAGGGTTAGGGTGTCTGGTGTTCGGTTACCGTTAGGGTTAGGGTTAGGGTTACGTTTTACGGGTTAGGGTTAGGGATAGGGTTAGCATTAGGGTTATGGTTACGGTTACGTTTAGGGTTACTGTTCGGGTTAGGGTTAGGGTTAGGATTAGGGTGTCAGATTAGGGTTAGGTTTGTGTTAGGATTCGGGTTAGTGGTTAGGGGTAGGTTTAAGGTTAGGGTTAGGGTGTCGTGTTAGGGTTAGAGTTAGGGTGTCGGTTTAGGGTTAGGGTGTCGGGTTAGGGTGTTGGCTTAAGTTGTCGTGTTAGTGTGTTGGGTTAGGGTTAGGGTGAGATTTATGGCATTGTGCTAGTGTGTTGGTTTAGGAATAGGGTTAGGGTAAGGGTTAGGGCTAGGTTTAAGGTTAGGTTTAGTGTTATGATGTCGCGTTAGGGTTAGGGTTAGGGTTAAGGTTTCGGGTTATGATGTCGGGTTAGGGTTAGGTCTAGGTCTAGGGTTAGGGTTAGGGTTAGGGTGTCGGGTAAGTTTTAGGGTTAGGGTTAGGGTGTCGTTTTAGGGTTAGAGTTAGGGTTAGGATTAGGGTTAGGGTTGAGGTTTACGGTTTAGGGTTAGGGTTAGGGTTAGAGTTAGGGTTAGCGTTACCTTTAGGGTTACGGTTAGGGTTAGGATTAGGGTTAGAGTTAGGGTGTCAGATTAGGGTTAGGGTTGGGTTAGGATTCGGGTTAGTGGTTAGGGGTAGGTTTAGGTTTAGGGTTAGGGTGTTGGTTTAGGGTTAGGGTGTCGGGTTAGGGTGTTGGGTTAAGTTGTCGTGTTAGTGTGTCGGGTAAGGGTTAGGGTTAGGTTTATGGCATTGGGTTAGGTTGTTGGGTTAGGAATAGGGTTAGGGCTAGGGTTAAGGTTAGGTTTAGTGTTATGATGTTGGGTTAGTTTGTCGTGTTAGGGTGCTGGGTTTGGGTTAGGGTTAGGGTTTGGGTAGGTTTAGGGTGTTGGGTTAGGGTTAGGGTGTCGGGTTATGGTTAGGGTTAGGGTGTTGGGTTACGGTGTCGGGTTAGGGTTAGTGTGTCAGGTTATGATGTCAGGTTCGGGTGTCGGGTAAGGGTTAGGGTGTGTGGTTATGGTGTCGGGTAAGTGTGTCAGGTTAGGTTTAGGTTTAGGCTTATGGTTAGGGTTAGGGTTAGGGTGTCGTGTTAGGGATAGCGTTCGGGTGTCGGTTTAGGGTTAGAGTTAGGGTTAGGGTTAGGGTCGGGTTAGGGGTTAGGGGTAGGTTTAGGGTTAGGTTTAGGGTGTTAGGGTTAGGGTTAGGGTTAGGGTTGGGTTAGGGGTAGGGTTAGTGGTTAAGGGTAGGGTTAGGGGTAGGTTTAGGGTTAGGGTTAGGGTTGGGGTTTAGTTGTCGGGTTTGAGTTAGGGTTAGGGTGTCTGGTGTCGGGTTAGTGTTAAGGTTAGGGTTAGGTTATCGGGTTAGGTTTAGGCTTGGGTTGTAGTCTTAGGGTTAGGGTTAGTGTTGGTTTACGGGTTAGGCTTAGGCTTAGTGTTAGGGTTAGGTTTACGGCTAGGTTGTTGGTTTAGGGTTACGGTGTCGGGTTAAGGTAAGCGTGTCGGTTTAGGTTTAGGGTGTCGGGTTAGGGTGATGGGTTATGGTGTCAGGTTCGGGTTAGTGTTCGGTTGAGGGTGTCAGGTTAAGGTTAGGGAAGATTTAGGGTTACGGTGTCATGTTAGGGTTACCATAATGGTTAGGGTGTCGGGTTTGGGTGTTGGGTTATGGTTAGTGTATCATGTTAGGGTTAGTGTGTCGGGATAGGTTCAGGGTGTCGTGTTAGGTTGTCGGGTTACGTCTAGGCTCAGGTTTAGGGTTAAGGTTAGGGTTAGGTTTAGGTGTTAGGGGTATGGTTAGGGTTAGAATGTCGGGTTAGGGTTAGGGTGTCGGGTTAGGGTGCCGTGTTAAGGTTAGGGTGTCGGGTGAGGGTTAGGGTGTCAGGTTCGGGTTACGGTGTCAGGTGACGGTGTCGGGTTAGCGTGTCATTTTAGGGTGTAGGTTTAGGGTTAGAGTGTCGGGTTAGGGTTAGGGTTACGGTGTTGTGTTAGGGTTAGGGTGTCGTGTTTGGGCTTCGGGTTAGGGTGTCGTGTTAGGGATAGGGTGTCACGTTAGGTTGTCGTTTTAGGGTTACGGTGTCAGGATAGGGTGTCGGGTTAGGGTGTCGGTTAGGGATTACGGTTTAGGGTGTCGGGTTAGGGTTAGTGTAGGGTTAGAATTAGGGTTAGAGTGTTGTGTTAGGGTTAGCGTTAGGGTTAGGTTGTCTGGTTAGTTTTAGGGTTAGGGTGTCGAGTTAGAGTTAGGGTGTCGGGTTATGGTTAGGTTTTGGGTGTCGGGTTAGGTTTAGGGTTAATGTTAGTGTTAGGGGTTAGTGATTAGGGTTAGGGTTAGGGTTAGCGTTATGGTTTGGTTTAGGTTTAGGGTTAGGGTTATGGATAGGGTTAGGGTTTGGGTTAGGTGAAGGGTAGGCTTAGGAGTAGGGTAAGTGTTAGGGTTTGGGTTAGGTTTAGGGTACGGTTAGGGTGTCAGGGTAGAGTTTGGGTGTAGGATTAGGGTGTTGCGTTAGGGTTAAGTTAACGTGTCTTGTTAGGGTTAGCGTTAGGGTTAGGGTGTCGGGTAAGATTTAGCGTTAGGGGTAGGGGTAGTGCTTGGGTGTTGGGTTAGTGTTAGGGTTAGGGTGTCTGGTGTCCGGTTACGGTTAGGGTTAGGATTAGGGTTAGGATTAGGGTTTAGGGTTTAGGGTTAGGGTTAGGGTGTCTTGTGTCCGATTACGGTTAGGGTTAGGATTATGGTTAGGGTTAGGGTTAGCGTTAGGGTTATGGTTAAGGTTACGTTTAGGTTTCGGGTTAGGGTTAGGGTTATGTTTAGGGTTAGGGTGTCATAATAGGGTTAGCGTTAGTGTTAGGTTGTCTGGTTAGTGTTAGGGTTTAGGTTGTCGGGATAGGGTTAGGTTTAGGGTGTTGGGTTAGGGTGTTGGGTTAGGGTTAGGGTTAGGGTTAAGGTTTCGGGTTATGATGTCGGGTTAGGGTTAGGTCTAGGTCTAGGGTTAGGGTTAGGGTGTCGGCTAAGTTTTAGGGTTAGGTTTAGGGTGTCGTTTTAGGGTTAGAGTTAGTGTTAGGAATAGGGTTCGGGTTAGGGTTTATGGTTTAGGGTTAGGGTTAGTGTTAGCGTTAGGGTTAGTGTTACCTTTAGGGTTACGGTTAGGGTTAGGATTAGGGTTAGAGTTAGGGTGTCAGATTAGGGTTAGACTTGGGTTAGGATTCGGGTTAGTGGTTAGGGGTAGGTTTAGGTTTAGGGTTAGGGTGTTGGTTTAGGGTTAGGGTGTCGTATTACAGTTAGGGTTAGGGTGTCGATTTAGGGTTAGGGTGTCGGGTTAGGGTTTTGGGTTAAGTTGTCGTGTTAGTGTGTCGGGTTAGGGTTAGAGTTAGCTTTGAGGCATTGGGTTAGGTTGTTGGTTTAGGAATAGGGTTAGGGTTAGGTTTAGTGTTATGATGTTGGGTTAGTTTGTCGTGTTAGGGTGCTGGGTTTGGGTTAGGGTTAGGGTTAGGGTAGGTTTAGGGTGTTGGGTTAGCGTTAGGGTGTCGGGTTAGGGTTAGGGTTATGTGTTGGCTTAGGGTGTCGTTTAGGGTGTCAGGTTTGGGTGTCGGGTTAAGATTAGGATAAGGGTGTTGGGTTACGGTGTCAGGTTAGCGTAGGTGTGTCTGGTTATGATGTCAGGTTTGGGTATCGGGTAAGGGGTAGTGTGTCTGGTTAGGGTGCCGGTTTGTGTCAGGTTAGGTTTAGGTTTAGGCTTACGGATAGGGCTAGGGTTATGGTGTCATGTTAGGGATAGGGTTCGAGTGTCGGTTTAGGGTTAGAGTTAGGGTTAGGGTTAGGGTTGGGTTAGGGTTAGGGTAGGGTTAGGGGTTAGGGGTAGGGTTAGGGTTAGGTTTAGGTTTAGGGTGTCAGGTTAAGTTTAGGGTTCGTGTTAGTGTTATGGTTAGGGTTAGGGTTAGGCTTAGGATGTGGGGATAGGGTTAGGGTTAGTTTTATGGTAAGATTGTCCGGTTAGGGTTCTGGGTAGGGTGTCTGTTTAGGGTTTCGGGTTAGGGTGTCGGGTCAGGGTTAGTGTCAGGGTTAGGTTGTTGGGTTAGATTGTCGTGTTAGGGTGCCAGGATAGGGTTAGATTTACGGTTAGGCTTAGGGTTAGTGTGTCGGGTTAGGGTGTCCGTTTAGGGTTAGGGTGTCAGGTTAGCATGTCGGGTTAGGGTGTTGGGTTAGGGTCTCGAGTTAGGGTTTAGGGTTAGGTTTAGGGTAAGTTTAGGGTTAGGGTTACGGTTGGGTTAGGGTTAGTGTTAATGTTAGGGTTAGGGTTTAGATGTAGGGTTAGCTTTAGGGCTAGTGTTAGGGTTAGGGTGTCGGGTGTCGGGTTTGGGTGTCGGGTTAGGGTTAGGTTTTGGGTTAGCTTTAGGGTTGGGGTTAGGATTAGGGTGTCGGGTTAGGGTTAGCGTGTCGGGTTCGGGTGTCGGGTTAGGCTGTCGGGCTAGGGTGTCGGGTTAGGGTTTACAGTTAGTGTTAGAGTGGCTGGTTAGGGTGTCTGGTTAGGGTGTCGGGTTAGGGATTACGGGTTAGGGTGTCGCGTTAGGGTTGAGTTATGGTGTCGGGTTATGGTTAGGGTAAGGTTAGGCTTCGGGTTAGGGTGTCGTGTTAGGGTTAGCGTTAGGGTTAGGGTGTCGGGTTAAGGTTAGGGTTAGGGTTAGGGTTAGGGTTTGGGTGTCGGGTTAGGGTTAGGGTTAGTGATAGGGGTTAGTGATTAGGGTTAGGGTTAGGATTAGCGTTATGGTTTGAGTTAGAGTTAGGGTTAGGGTTAGGGTTGGTTTAGTGTAGGGTTAGGGGTTAGTGGTAGGGTTAGGGGTAGGGTTAGGGTAGGGTTGCGGAGTCGGGTTAGGGTTAGGGTTAGGTTTTCAGGCTAGGGTTAGTGTTAGGGGTTGGGGTTAGGGTTTAGAGTTACGATTAGGGTTAGGGTGTTGGGTTAGGGTGTTGGGTTAGGGTGTCAGGTTAGGCTGTCGGGTTAGGGTGTCGGGTCAGGGTTAGAGTTAGGGTTAGGTTTAGGGTTAAGTTTAGAGTTAGGTTGTTTTGTTAGGGTTAGGGTTTCGGGTTAGGCTTAGAGTTTCGGGTTAGGGTGTCGGGTTAGAGTTTGGGTGTAGGGTTAGTGTGTCGCATTAGGGTTAAGGTTAGGGTGTCGTGTTAGTGTTAGCGCTAGGGTTAGGGTGTCGTGTTAGAGTTAGGTTTAGGGTTAGGTTGTCGGGTTAGGGTTAGGGTTAGGGTGTCTGGTGTTCGGTTACCGTTAGGGTTAGGGTTAGGGTTACGTTTTACGGGTTAGGGTTAGGGTTAGGGTTAGCATTAGGGTTATGGTTACGGTTACGTTTAGGGTTACTGTTCGGGTTAGGGTTAGGGTTAGGATTAGGGTGTCAGATTAGGGTTAGGTTTGTGTTAGGATTCGGGTTAGTGGTTAGGGGTAGGTTTAAGGTTAGGGTTAGGGTGTCGTGTTAGGGTTAGGGTTAGGGTGTCGGTTTAGGGTTAGGGTGTCGGGTTAGGGTGTTGGCTTAAGTTGTCGTGTTAGTGTGTTGGGTTAGGGTTAGGGTGAGATTTATGGCATTGTGTTAGTGTGTTGGTTTAGGAATAGGGTTAGGGTAAGGGGTAGGGCTAGGTTTAAGGTTAGGTTTAGTGTTATGATGTCGGGTTAGGGTTAGGGTTAGGGTTAAGGTTTCGGGTTATGATGTCGGGTTAGGTTTAGGTCTAGGTCTAGGGTTAGGGTTAGGGTGTCGGGTAAGTTTTAGGGTTAGGTTTAGGGTGTCGTTTTAGGGTTAGAGTTAGGGTTAGGATTAGGGTTAGGGTTAAGGTTTACGGTTTAGGGTTAGGGTTAGGGTTAGAGTTAGGGTTAGCGTTACCTTTAGGGTTACGGTTAGGGTTAGGATTAGGGTTAGAGTTAGGGTGTCAGATTAGGGTTAGGGTTGGGTTAGGATTCGGGTTAGTGGTAAGGGGTAGGTTTAGGTTTAGGGTTAGGGTGTTGGTTTAGGGTTAGGGTGTCGGGTTAGGGTGTTGGGTTAAGTTGTCGTGTTAGTGTGTCGGGTAAGGGTTAGGGTTAGGTTTATGGCATTGGGTTAGGTTGTTGGGTTAGGAATAGGGTTAGGGCTAGGGTTAAGGTTAGGTTTAGTGTTATGATGTTGGGTTAGTTTGTTGTGTTAGGGTGCTGGGTTTGGGTTAGGGTTAGGGTTTGGGTAGGTTTAGGGTGTTGGGTTAGGGTTAGGGTGTCAGGTTATGGTTAGGGTTAGGGTGTTGGGTTACGGTGTCGGGTTAGGGTTAGTGTGTCAGGTTATGATGTCAGGTTCGGGTGTCGGGTAAGGATTAGGGTGTCTGGTTATGGTGTCGGGTAAGTGTGTCAGGATAGGTTTAGGTTTAGGCTTATGGTTAGGGTTAGGGTTAGGGTGTCGTGTTAGGGATAGCGTTCGGGTGTCGGTTTAGGGTGTTAGGGTTAGGGTTAGGGTTAGGGTTGGGTTGGGGGTAGGGTTAGTGGTTAAGGGTAGGGTTAGGGGTAGGTTTAGGGTTAGGGTTAGGGTTGGGGTTTAGTTGTCGGGTTTGAGTTAGGGTTAGGGTGTCTGGTGTCGGGTTAGTGTTAAGGTTAGGGTTAGGTTATCGGGTTAGGTTTAGGCTTGGGTTGTAGTCTTAGGGTTAGGGTTAGTGTTGGTTTACGGGTTAGGCTTAGGCTTAGTGTTAGGGTTAGGTTTACGGCTAGGTTGTTGGTTTAGGGTTACGGTGTCGGGTTAAGGTAAGCGTGTCGGTTTAGGTTTAGGGTGTCGGGTTAGGGTGATGGGTTATGGTGTCAGGTTCGGGTTAGTGTTCGGTTGAGGGTGTCAGGTTAAGGTTAGGGAAGATTTAGGGTTACGGTGTCATGTTAGGGTTACCATAATGGTTAGGGTGTCGGGTTTGGGTGTTGGGTTATGGTTAGTGTATCATGTTAGGGTTAGTGTGTCGGGATAGGTTCAGGGTGTCGTGTTAGGTTGTCGGGTTACGTCTAGGCTCAGGTTTAGGGTTAAGGTTAGGGTTAGGTTTAGGTGTTAGGGGTATGGTTAGGGTTAGAATGTCGGGTTAGGGTTAGGGTGTCGGGTTAGGGTGCCGTGTTAAGGTTAGGGTGTCGGGTGAGGGTTAGGGTGTCAGGTTCGGGTTACGGTGTCAGGTGACGGTGTCGGGTTAGCGTGTCATTTTAGGGTGTAGGTTTAGGGTTAGAGTGTCGGGTTAGGGTTAGGGTTACGGTGTTGTGTTAGGGTTAGGGTGTCGTGTTTGGGCTTCGGGTTAGGGTGTCGTGTTAGGGATAGGGTGTCACGTTAGGTTGTCGTTTTAGGGTTACGGTGTCAGGATAGGGTGTCGGGTTAGGGTGTCGGTTAGGGATTACGGTTTAGGGTGTCGGGTTAGGGTTAGTGTAGGGTTAGAATTAGGGTTAGAGTGTTGTGTTAGGGTTAGCGTTAGGGTTAGGTTGTCTGGTTAGTTTTAGGGTTAGGGTGTCGAGTTAGAGTTAGGGTGTCGGGTTATGGTTAGGTTTTGGGTGTCGGGTTAGGTTTAGGGTTAATGTTAGTGTTAGGGGTTAGTGATTAGGGTTAGGGTTAGGGTTAGCGTTATGGTTTGGTTTAGGTTTAGGGTTAGGGTTATGGATAGGGTTAGGGTTTGGGTTAGGTGAAGGGTAGGCTTAGGAGTAGGGTAAGTGTTAGGGTTTGGGTTAGGTTTAGGGTACGGTTAGGGTGTCAGGGTAGAGTTTGGGTGTAGGATTAGGGTGTTGCGTTAGGGTTAAGTTAACGTGTCTTGTTAGGGTTAGCGTTAGGGTTAGGGTGTCGGGTAAGATTTAGCGTTAGGGGTAGGGGTAGTGCTTGGGTGTTGGGTTAGTGTTAGGGTTAGGGTGTCTGGTGTCCGGTTACGGTTAGGGTTAGGATTAGGGTTAGGATTAGGGTTTAGGGTTTAGGGTTAGGGTTAGGGTGTCTTGTGTCCGATTACGGTTAGGGTTAGGATTATGGTTAGGGTTAGGGTTAGCGTTAGGGTTATGGTTAAGGTTACGTTTAGGTTTCGGGTTAGGGTTAGGGTTATGTTTAGGGTTAGGGTGTCATAATAGGGTTAGCGTTAGTGTTAGGTTGTCTGGTTAGTGTTAGGGTTTAGGTTGTCGGGATAGGGTTAGGTTTAGGGTGTTGGGTTAGGGTGTTGGGTTAGGGTTAGGGTTAGGGTTAAGGTTTCGGGTTATGATGTCGGGTTAGGGTTAGGTCTAGGTCTAGGGTTAGGGTTAGGGTGTCGGCTAAGTTTTAGGGTTAGGTTTAGGGTGTCGTTTTAGGGTTAGAGTTAGTGTTAGGAATAGGGTTCGGGTTAGGGTTTATGGTTTAGGGTTAGGGTTAGTGTTAGCGTTAGGGTTAGTGTTACCTTTAGGGTTACGGTTAGGGTTAGGATTAGGGTTAGAGTTAGGGTGTCAGATTAGGGTTAGACTTGGGTTAGGATTCGGGTTAGTGGTTAGGGGTAGGTTTAGGTTTAGGGTTAGGGTGTTGGTTTAGGGTTAGGGTGTCGTATTACAGTTAGGGTTAGGGTGTCGATTTAGGGTTAGGGTGTCGGGTTAGGGTTTTGGGTTAAGTTGTCGTGTTAGTGTGTCGGGTTAGGGTTAGAGTTAGGTTTGAGGCATTGGGTTAGGTTGTTGGTTTAGGAATAGGGTTAGGGTTAGGTTTAGTGTTATGATGTTGGGTTAGTTTGTCGTGTTAGGGTGCTGGGTTTGGGTTAGGGTTAGGGTTAGGGTAGGTTTAGGGTGTTGGGTTAGCGTTAGGGTGTCGGGTTAGGGTTAGGGTTATGTGTTGGCTTAGGGTGTCGTTTAGGGTGTCAGGTTTGGGTGTCGGGTTAAGATTAGGATAAGGGTGTTGGGTTACGGTGTCAGGTTAGCGTAGGTGTGTCTGGTTATGATGTCAGGTTTGGGTATCGGGTAAGGGGTAGTGTGTCTGGTTAGGGTGCCGGTTTGTGTCAGGTTAGGTTTAGGTTTAGGCTTACGGATAGGGCTAGGGTTATGGTGTCATGTTAGGGATAGGGTTCGAGTGTCGGTTTAGGGTTAGAGTTAGGGTTAGGGTTAGGGTTGGGTTAGGGTTAGGGTAGGGTTAGGGGTTAGGGGTAGGGTTAGGGTTAGGTTTAGGTTTAGGGTGTCAGGTTAAGTTTAGGGTTCGTGTTAGTGTTATGGTTAGGGTTAGGGTTAGGCTTAGGATGTGGGGATAGGGTTAGGGTTAGTTTTATGGTAAGATTGTCCGGTTAGGGTTCTGGGTAGGGTGTCTGTTTAGGGTTTCGGGTTAGGGTGTCGGGTCAGGGTTAGTGTCAGGGTTAGGTTGTTGGGTTAGATTGTCGTGTTAGGGTGCCAGGATAGGGTTAGATTTACGGTTAGGCTTAGGGTTAGTGTGTCGGGTTAGGGTGTCCGTTTAGGGTTAGGGTGTCAGGTTAGCATGTCGGGTTAGGGTGTTGGGTTAGGGTCTCGAGTTAGGGTTTAGGGTTAGGTTTAGGGTAAGTTTAGGGTTAGGGTTACGGTTGGGTTAGGGTTAGTGTTAATGTTAGGGTTAGGGTTTAGATGTAGGGTTAGCTTTAGGGCTAGTGTTAGGGTTAGGGTGTCGGGTGTCGGGTTTGGGTGTCGGGTTAGGGTTAGGTTTTGGGTTAGCTTTAGGGTTGGGGTTAGGATTAGGGTGTCGGGTTAGGGTTAGCGTGTCGGGTTCGGGTGTCGGGTTAGGCTGTCGGGCTAGGGTGTCGGGTTAGGGTTTACAGTTAGTGTTAGAGTGGCTGGTTAGGGTGTCTGGTTAGGGTGTCGGGTTAGGGATTACGGGTTAGGGTGTCGCGTTAGGGTTGAGTTATGGTGTCGGGTTATGGTTAGGGTAAGGTTAGGCTTCGGGTTAGGGTGTCGTGTTAGGGTTAGCGTTAGGGTTAGGGTGTCGGGTTAAGGTTAGGGTTAGGGTTAGGGTTAGGGTTTGGGTGTCGGGTTAGGGTTAGGGTTAGTGATAGGGGTTAGTGATTAGGGTTAGGGTTAGGATTAGCGTTATGGTTTGAGTTAGAGTTAGGGTTAGGGTTAGGGTTGGTTTAGTGTAGGGTTAGGGGTTAGTGGTAGGGTTAGGGGTAGGGTTAGGGTAGGGTTGCGGAGTCGGGTTAGGGTTAGGGTTAGGTTTTCAGGCTAGGGTTAGTGTTAGGGGTTGGGGTTAGGGTTTAGAGTTACGATTAGGGTTAGGGTGTTGGGTTAGGGTGTTGGGTTAGGGTGTCAGGTTAGGCTGTCGGGTTAGGGTGTCGGGTCAGGGTTAGAGTTAGGGTTAGGTTTAGGGTTAAGTTTAGAGTTAGGTTGTTTTGTTAGGGTTAGGGTTTCGGGTTAGGCTTAGAGTTTCGGGTTAGGGTGTCGGGTTAGAGTTTGGGTGTAGGGTTAGTGTGTCGCATTAGGGTTAAGGTTAGGGTGTCGTGTTAGTGTTAGCGCTAGGGTTAGGGTGTCGTGTTAGAGTTAGGTTTAGGGTTAGGTTGTCGGGTTAGGGTTAGGGTTAGGGTGTCTGGTGTTCGGTTACCGTTAGGGTTAGGGTTAGGGTTACGTTTTACGGGTTAGGGTTAGGGTTAGGGTTAGCATTAGGGTTATGGTTACGGTTACGTTTAGGGTTACTGTTCGGGTTAGGGTTAGGGTTAGGATTAGGGTGTCAGATTAGGGTTAGGTTTGTGTTAGGATTCGGGTTAGTGGTTAGGGGTAGGTTTAAGGTTAGGGTTAGGGTGTCGTGTTAGGGTTAGGGTTAGGGTGTCGGTTTAGGGTTAGGGTGTCGGGTTAGGGTGTTGGCTTAAGTTGTCGTGTTAGTGTGTTGGGTTAGGGTTAGGGTGAGATTTATGGCATTGTGTTAGTGTGTTGGTTTAGGAATAGGGTTAGGGTAAGGGGTAGGGCTAGGTTTAAGGTTAGGTTTAGTGTTATGATGTCGGGTTAGGGTTAGGGTTAGGGTTAAGGTTTCGGGTTATGATGTCGGGTTAGGTTTAGGTCTAGGTCTAGGGTTAGGGTTAGGGTGTCGGGTAAGTTTTAGGGTTAGGGTTAGGGTGTCGTTTTAGGGTTAGAGTTAGGGTTAGGATTAGGGTTAGGGTTAAGGTTTACGGTTTAGGGTTAGGGTTAGGGTTAGAGTTAGGGTTAGCGTTACCTTTAGGGTTACGGTTAGGGTTAGGATTAGGGTTAGAGTTAGGGTGTCAGATTAGGGTTAGGGTTGGGTTAGGATTCGGGTTAGTGGTAAGGGGTAGGTTTAGGTTTAGGGTTAGGGTGTTGGTTTAGGGTTAGGGTGTCGGGTTAGGGTGTTGGGTTAAGTTGTCGTGTTAGTGTGTCGGGTAAGGGTTAGGGTTAGGTTTATGGCATTGGGTTAGGTTGTTGGGTTAGGAATAGGGTTAGGGCTAGGGTTAAGGTTAGGTTTAGTGTTATGATGTTGGGTTAGTTTGTTGTGTTAGGGTGCTGGGTTTGGGTTAGGGTTAGGGTTTGGGTAGGTTTAGGGTGTTGGGTTAGGGTTAGGGTGTCAGGTTATGGTTAGGGTTAGGGTGTTGGGTTACGGTGTCGGGTTAGGGTTAGTGTGTCAGGTTATGATGTCAGGTTCGGGTGTCGGGTAAGGATTAGGGTGTCTGGTTATGGTGTCGGGTAAGTGTGTCAGGATAGGTTTAGGTTTAGGCTTATGGTTAGGGTTAGGGTTAGGGTGTCGTGTTAGGGATAGCGTTCGGGTGTCGGTTTAGGGTGTTAGGGTTAGGGTTAGGGTTAGGGTTGGGTTGGGGGTAGGGTTAGTGGTTAAGGGTAGGGTTAGGGGTAGGTTTAGGGTTAGGGTTAGGGTTGGGGTTTAGTTGTCGGGTTTGAGTTAGGGTTAGGGTGTCTGGTGTCGGGTTAGTGTTAAGGTTAGGGTTAGGTTATCGGGTTAGGTTTAGGCTTGGGTTGTAGTCTTAGGGTTAGGGTTAGTGTTGGTTTACGGGTTAGGCTTAGGCTTAGTGTTAGGGTTAGGTTTACGGCTAGGTTGTTGGTTTAGGGTTACGGTGTCGGGTTAAGGTAAGCGTGTCGGTTTAGGTTTAGGGTGTCGGGTTAGGGTGATGGGTTATGGTGTCAGGTTCGGGTTAGTGTTCGGTTGAGGGTGTCAGGTTAAGGTTAGGGAAGATTTAGGGTTACGGTGTCATGTTAGGGTTACCATAATGGTTAGGGTGTCGGGTTTGGGTGTTGGGTTATGGTTAGTGTATCATGTTAGGGTTAGTGTGTCGGGATAGGTTCAGGGTGTCGTGTTAGGTTGTCGGGTTACGTCTAGGCTCAGGTTTAGGGTTAAGGTTAGGGTTAGGTTTAGGTGTTAGGGGTATGGTTAGGGTTAGAATGTCGGGTTAGGGTTAGGGTGTCGGGTTAGGGTGCCGTGTTAAGGTTAGGGTGTCGGGTGAGGGTTAGGGTGTCAGGTTCGGGTTACGGTGTCAGGTGACGGTGTCGGGTTAGCGTGTCATTTTAGGGTGTAGGTTTAGGGTTAGAGTGTCGGGTTAGGGTTAGGGTTACGGTGTTGTGTTAGGGTTAGGGTGTCGTGTTTGGGCTTCGGGTTAGGGTGTCGTGTTAGGGATAGGGTGTCACGTTAGGTTGTCGTTTTAGGGTTACGGTGTCAGGATAGGGTGTCGGGTTAGGGTGTCGGTTAGGGATTACGGTTTAGGGTGTCGGGTTAGGGTTAGTGTAGGGTTAGAATTAGGGTTAGAGTGTTGTGTTAGGGTTAGCGTTAGGGTTAGGTTGTCTGGTTAGTTTTAGGGTTAGGGTGTCGAGTTAGAGTTAGGGTGTCGGGTTATGGTTAGGTTTTGGGTGTCGGGTTAGGTTTAGGGTTAATGTTAGTGTTAGGGGTTAGTGATTAGGGTTAGGGTTAGGGTTAGCGTTATGGTTTGGTTTAGGTTTAGGGTTAGGGTTATGGATAGGGTTAGGGTTTGGGTTAGGTGAAGGGTAGGCTTAGGAGTAGGGTAAGTGTTAGGGTTTGGGTTAGGTTTAGGGTACAGTTAGGGTGTCAGGGTAGAGTTTGGGTGTAGGATTAGGGTGTTGCGTTAGGGTTAAGTTAACGTGTCTTGTTAGGGTTAGCGTTAGGGTTAGGGTGTCGGGTAAGATTTAGCGTTAGGGGTAGGGGTAGTGCTTGGGTGTTGGGTTAGTGTTAGGGTTAGGGTGTCTGGTGTCCGGTTACGGTTAGGGTTAGGATTAGGGTTAGGATTAGGGTTTAGGGTTTAGGGTTAGGGTTAGGGTGTCTTGTGTCCGATTACGGTTAGGGTTAGGATTATGGTTAGGGTTAGGGTTAGCGTTAGGGTTATGGTTAAGGTTACGTTTAGGTTTCGGGTTAGGGTTAGGGTTATGTTTAGGGTCAGGGTGTCATAATAGGGTTAGCGTTAGTGTTAGGTTGTCTGGTTAGTGTTAGGGTTTAGGTTGTCGGGATAGGGTTAGGTTTAGGGTGTTGGGTTAGGGTGTTGGGTTAGGGTTAGGGTTAGGGTTAAGGTTTCGGGTTATGATGTCGGGTTAGGGTTAGGTCTAGGTCTAGGGTTAGGGTTAGGGTGTCGGCTAAGTTTTAGGGTTAGGTTTAGGGTGTCGTTTTAGGGTTAGAGTTAGTGTTAGGAATAGGGTTCGGGTTAGGGTTTATGGTTTAGGGTTAGGGTTAGTGTTAGCGTTAGGGTTAGTGTTACCTTTAGGGTTACGGTTAGGGTTAGGATTAGGGTTAGAGTTAGGGTGTCAGATTAGGGTTAGACTTGGGTTAGGATTCGGGTTAGTGGTTAGGGGTAGGTTTAGGTTTAGGGTTAGGGTGTTGGTTTAGGGTTAGGGTGTCGTATTACAGTTAGGGTTAGGGTGTCGATTTAGGGTTAGGGTGTCGGGTTAGGGTTTTGGGTTAAGTTGTCGTGTTAGTGTGTCGGGTTAGGGTTAGAGTTAGGTTTGAGGCATTGGGTTAGGTTGTTGGTTTAGGAATAGGGTTAGGGTTAGGTTTAGTGTTATGATGTTGGGTTAGTTTGTCGTGTTAGGGTGCTGGGTTTGGGTTAGGGTTAGGGTTAGGGTAGGTTTAGGGTGTTGGGTTAGCGTTAGGGTGTCGGGTTAGGGTTAGGGTTATGTGTTGGCTTAGGGTGTCGTTTAGGGTGTCAGGTTTGGGTGTCGGGTTAAGATTAGGATAAGGGTGTTGGGTTACGGTGTCAGGTTAGCGTAGGTGTGTCTGGTTATGATGTCAGGTTTGGGTACCGGGTAAGGGGTAGTGTGTCTGGTTAGGGTGCCGGTTTGTGTCAGGTTAGGTTTAGGTTTAGGCTTACGGATAGGGCTAGGGTTATGGTGTCATGTTAGGGATAGGGTTCGAGTGTCGGTTTAGGGTTAGAGTTAGGGTTAGGGTTAGGGTTGGGTTAGGGTTAGGGTAGGGTTAGTGGTTAGGGGTAGGGTTAGGGTTAGGTTTAGGTTTAGGGTGTCAGGTTAAGTTTAGGGTTCGTGTTAGTGTTATGGTTAGGGTTAGGGTTAGGCTTAGGATGTGGGGATAGGGTTAGGGTTAGTTTTATGGTAAGATTGTCCGGTTAGGGTTCTGGGTAGGGTGTCTGTTTAGGGTTTCGGGTTAGGGTGTCGGGTCAGGGTTAGTGTCAGGGTTAGGTTGTTGGGTTAGATTGTCGTGTTAGGGTGCCAGGATAGGGTTAGATTTACGGTTAGGCTTAGGGTTAGTGTGTCGGGTTAGGGTGTCCGTTTAGGGTTAGGGTGTCAGGTTAGCATGTCGGGTTAGGGTGTTGGGTTAGGGTCTCGAGTTAGGGTTTAGGGTTAGGTTTAGGGTAAGTTTAGGGTTAGGGTTACGGTTGGGTTAGGGTTAGTGTTAATGTTAGGGTTAGGGTTTAGATGTAGGGTTAGCTTTAGGGCTAGTGTTAGGGTTAGGGTGTCGGGTGTCGGGTTTGGGTGTCGGGTTAGGGTTAGGTTTTGGGTTAGCTTTAGGGTTGGGGTTAGGATTAGGGTGTCGGGTTAGGGTTAGCGTGTCGGGTTCGGGTGTCGGGTTAGGCTGTCGGGCTAGGGTGTCGGGTTAGGGTTTACAGTTAGTGTTAGAGTGGCTGGTTAGGGTGTCTGGTTAGGGTGTCGGGTTAGGGATTACGGGTTAGGGTGTCGCGTTAGGGTTGAGTTATGGTGTCGGGTTATGGTTAGGGTAAGGTTAGGCTTCGGGTTAGGGTGTCGTGTTAGGGTTAGCGTTAGGGTTTGGGTGTCGGGTTAGGGTTAGGGTTAGTGTTAGGGGTTAGTGATTAGGGTTAGGGTTAGGATTAGCGTTATGGTTTGAGTTAGAGTTAGGGTTAGGGTTAGGGTTGGTTTAGTGTAGGGTTAGGGGTTAGTGGTAGGGTTAGGGGTAGGGTTAGGGTAGGGTTGCGGAGTCGGGTTAGGGTTAGGGTTAGGTTTTCAGGCTAGGGTTAGTGTTAGGGGTTGGGGTTAGGGTTTAGAGTTACGATTAGGGTTAGGGTGTTGGGTTAGGGTGTTGGGTTAGGGTGTCAGGTTAGGCTGTCGGGTTAGGGTGTCGGGTCAGGGTTAGAGTTAGGGTTAGGTTTAGGGTTAAGTTTAGAGTTAGGTTGTTTTGTTAGGGTTAGGGTTTCGGGTTAGGCTTAGAGTTTCGGGTTAGGGTGTCGGGTTAGAGTTTGGGTGTAGGGTTAGTGTGTCGCATTAGGGTTAAGGTTAGGGTGTCGTGTTAGTGTTAGCGCTAGGGTTAGGGTGTCGTGTTAGAGTTAGGTTTAGGGTTAGGTTGTCGGGTTAGGGTTAGGGTTAGGGTGTCTGGTGTTCGGTTACCGTTAGGGTTAGGGTTAGGGTTACGTTTTACGGGTTAGGGTTAGGGTTAGGGTTAGCATTAGGGTTATGGTTACGGTTACGTTTAGGGTTACTGTTCGGGTTAGGGTTAGGGTTAGGATTAGGGTGTCAGATTAGGGTTAGGTTTGTGTTAGGATTCGGGTTAGTGGTTAGGGGTAGGTTTAAGGTTAGGGTTAGGGTGTCGTGTTAGGGTTAGGGTTAGGGTGTCGGTTTAGGGTTAGGGTGTCGGGTTAGGGTGTTGGCTTAAGTTGTCGTGTTAGTGTGTTGGGTTAGGGTTAGGGTGAGATTTATGGCATTGTGTTAGTGTGTTGGTTTAGGAATAGGGTTAGGGTAAGGGGTAGGGCTAGGTTTAAGGTTAGGTTTAGTGTTATGATGTCGGGTTAGGGTTAGGGTTAGGGTTAAGGTTTCGGGTTATGATGTCGGGTTAGGTTTAGGTCTAGGTCTAGGGTTAGGGTTAGGGTGTCGGGTAAGTTTTAGGGTTAGGGTTAGGGTGTCGTTTTAGGGTTAGAGTTAGGGTTAGGATTAGGGTTAGGGTTAAGGTTTACGGTTTAGGGTTAGGGTTAGGGTTAGAGTTAGGGTTAGCGTTACCTTTAGGGTTACGGTTAGGGTTAGGATTAGGGTTAGAGTTAGGGTGTCAGATTAGGGTTAGGGTTGGGTTAGGATTCGGGTTAGTGGTAAGGGGTAGGTTTAGGTTTAGGGTTAGGGTGTTGGTTTAGGGTTAGGGTGTCGGGTTAGGGTGTTGGGTTAAGTTGTCGTGTTAGTGTGTCGGGTAAGGGTTAGGGTTAGGTTTATGGCATTGGGTTAGGTTGTTGGGTTAGGAATAGGGTTAGGGCTAGGGTTAAGGTTAGGTTTAGTGTTATGATGTTGGGTTAGTTTGTTGTGTTAGGGTGCTGGGTTTGGGTTAGGGTTAGGGTTTGGGTAGGTTTAGGGTGTTGGGTTAGGGTTAGGGTGTCAGGTTATGGTTAGGGTTAGGGTGTTGGGTTACGGTGTCGGGTTAGGGTTAGTGTGTCAGGTTATGATGTCAGGTTCGGGTGTCGGGTAAGGATTAGGGTGTCTGGTTATGGTGTCGGGTAAGTGTGTCAGGATAGGTTTAGGTTTAGGCTTATGGTTAGGGTTAGGGTTAGGGTGTCGTGTTAGGGATAGCGTTCGGGTGTCGGTTTAGGGTGTTAGGGTTAGGGTTAGGGTTAGGGTTGGGTTGGGGGTAGGGTTAGTGGTTAAGGGTAGGGTTAGGGGTAGGTTTAGGGTTAGGGTTAGGGTTGGGGTTTAGTTGTCGGGTTTGAGTTAGGGTTAGGGTGTCTGGTGTCGGGTTAGTGTTAAGGTTAGGGTTAGGTTATCGGGTTAGGTTTAGGCTTGGGTTGTAGTCTTAGGGTTAGGGTTAGTGTTGGTTTACGGGTTAGGCTTAGGCTTAGTGTTAGGGTTAGGTTTAGGGTTAGGTTTACGGCTAGGTTGTTGGTTTAGGGTTACGGTGTCGGGTTAAGGTAAGCGTGTCGGTTTAGGTTTAGGGTGTCGGGTTAGGGTGATGGGTTATGGTGTCAGGTTCGGGTTAGTGTTCGGTTGAGGGTGTCAGGTTAAGGTTAGGGAAGATTTAGGGTTACGGTGTCATGTTAGGGTTACCATAATGGTTAGGGTGTCGGGTTTGGGTGTTGGGTTATGGTTAGTGTATCATGTTAGGGTTAGTGTGTCGGGATAGGTTCAGGGTGTCGGGTTAGGTTGTCGGGTTACGTTTAGGCTCAGGGTTAGGGTTAAGGTTAGGGTTAGGTTTAGGTGTTAGGGGTACGGTTAGGGTTAGGATGTCGGGTTAGGGTTAGGGTGTCGGGTTAGGGTGTCGTGTTAAGGTTAGGGTGTCGGGTGAGGGTTAGAGTGTCAGGTTCGGGTTACGGTGTCAGGTGAGGGTGTCGGGTTAGCGTGTCATTTTAGGGTGTAGGTTTAGGGTTAGAGTGTCGGGTTAGGGTTAGGGTTACGGTGTTGTGTTAGGGTTAGGGTGTCGGGTTTGGGCTTCGGGTTAGGGTGTCGTGTTAGGGATAGGGAGTCACGTTAGGTTGTCGTTTTAGGGTTACGGTGTCAGGATAGGGTGTCGGGTTAGGGTGTCTGTTAGGGATTACGGTTTAGGGTGTCGGGTTAGGGTTAGTGTAGGGTTAGAATTAGGGTTAGAGTGTTGTGTTAGGGTTAGCGTTAGAGTTAGGTTGTCTGGTTAGTTTTAGGGTTAGGGTGTCGAGTTAGAGTTAGGGTGTCGGGTTATGGTTAGGTTTTGGGTGTCGGGTTAGGTTTAGGGTTAATGTTAGTGTTAGGGGTTAGTGATTAGGGTTAGGGTTAGGGTTAGCGTTATGGTTTGGTTTAGGTTTAGGGTTAGGGTTATGGATAGGGTTAGGGTTTGGGTTAGGTGAAGGGTAGGCTTAGGAGTAGGGTAAGTGTTAGGGTTTGGGTTAGGTTTAGGGTACGGTTAGGGTGTCGGGGTAGAGTTTGGGTGTAGGATTAGGGTGTTGCGTTAGGGTTAAGTTAACGTGTCTTGTTAGGGTTAGTGTTAGGGTTAGGGTGTCGTGTAAGATTTAGCGTTAGGGGTAGGGGTAGGGCTTGGGTGTTGGGTTAGTGTTAGGGTTAGGGTGTCTGGTGTCCGGTTACGGTTAGGGTTAGGATTAGGGTTAGGATTAGGGTTTAGGATTTAGGGTTAGGGTTAGGGTGTCTTGTGTCCGATTACGGTTAGGGTTAGGATTATGGTTAGGGTTAGGGTTAGCGTTAGGGTTTTGGTTAAGGTTACGTTTAGGTTTCGGGTTAGGGTTAGGGTTATGTTTAGGGTTAGGGTGTCATAATAGGGTTAGCGTTAGTGTTAGGTTGTCTGGTTAGTGTTAGGGTTAGGGTGTCGGGATAGGGTTAGGTTTAGGGTGTTGGGTTAGGGTGTTGTGTTAGGGTTAGGGTTAGGGTTAAGGTTTCGGGTTATGATGTCGGGTTAGGGTTAGGTCTAGGTCTAGGGTTTGGGTTAGGGTTAGCGTTAGGGTTAGGGTTACCTTTAGGGTTACGGTTAGGGTTAGGATTAGGGTTAGAGTTAGGGTGTCAGATTAGGGTTAGACTTGGGTTAGGATTCGGGTTAGTGGTTAGGGGTAGGTTTAGGTTTAGGGTTAGGGTGTTGGTTTAGGGTTAGGGTGTCGTATTACAGTTAGGGTTAGGGTTAGGGTGTCGGTTTAGGGTTAGGGTGTCGGGTTAGGGTGTTGGGTTAAGTTGTCGTGTTAGTGTGTCGGGTTAGGGTTAGAGTTAGGTTTGAGGCATTGGGTTAGGTTGTTGGGTTAGGAATAGGGTTAGGGTTAGGTTTAGTGTTATGATGTTGGGTTAGTTTGTCGTGTTAGGGTGCTGGGTTTGGGTTAGGGTTAGGGTTAGGGTAGGTTTAGGGTGTTGGGTTAGCGTTAGGGTGTCGGGTTAGGGTTAGGGTTATGTGTTGGCTTAGGGTGTCGTTTAGGGTGTCAGGTTTGGGTGTCGGGTTAAGATTAGGGTTAGGGTGTTGGGTTACGGTGTCAGATTAGGGTTAGTGTGTCTGGTTATGATGTCAGGTTCGGGTGTCGGGTAAGGGGTAGTGTGTCTGGTTAGGGTGTCGGGTTATTGTGTCAGGTCAGGTTTAGGTTTAGGCTTACGGATAGGGCTAGGCTTATGGTGTCATGTTAGGGATAGGGTTCGAGTGTCAGTTTAGGGTTAGAGTTAGGGTTAGGGTTAGGGTTGGGTTAGGGTTAGGGTAGGGTTAGGGGTTAGGGTTAGGGTTAGGGTTAGGTTTAAGTTTAGGGTGACAGGTTAAGTTTAGGGTTCGTGTTAGTGTTATGGTTTGGGTTAGGGTTAGGCTTAGGATGTGGGGATAGTGTTAGGGTTAGTTTTATGGTAAGTTTGTCTGGTTAGGGTTCTGGGTAGGGTGTCTGTTTAAGGTTTCGGGTTAGGGTGTCGGGTCAGGGTTAGTGTTAGGGTTAGGTTGTTGGGTTAGATTGTCGTGTTAGGGTGCCAGGATAGGGTTAGATTTACGGTTAGGCTTAGGGTTAGTGTGTCGGGTTAGGGTGTCCGTTTAGGGTTAGGGTGTCAGGTTAGCATGTCGGGTTAGGGTGTTGGGTTAGGGTCTCGAGTTAGGGTTTAGGGTTAGGTTTAGGGTAAGTTTAGGGTTAGGCTTACGGTTGGGTTAGGGTTAGTGTTAATGTTAGGGTTAGGGTTTAGATGTAGGGTTAGCTTTAGGGCTAGTGTTAGGGTTAGGGTGTCGGGTGTCGGGTTTGGGTGTCGGGTTAGGGTTAGGTTTTGGGTTAGCTTTAGGGTTGCGGTTAGGATTAGGGTGTCGGGTTAGGGTTAGCGTGTCGGGTTCGGGTGTCGGGTTAGGCTGTCGGGCTAGGGTGTCGGGCTAGGGTGTCGGGTTAGGGTTTACAGTTAGTGTTAGAGTGGCTGGTTAGGGTGTCGGTTAGGGTGTCGGGTTAGGGATTACGGGTTAGGGTGTCGCGTTAGGGTTGAGTTATGGTGTCAGGTTATGGTTACGGTAAGGTTAGGGTTAGGGTTAGGGTGTCGTGTTAGGGTTAGCGTTAGGGTTAGGGTGTCGGGTTAAGGTTAGGGTTAGGGTTAGGGTTAGGGTTTGGGTGTCAGGTTAGGGTTAGGGTTAGTGTTAGGGGTTAGTGATTAGGGTTAGGGTTAGGATTAGCGTTATGGTTTGAGTTAGAGTTAGGGTTACGGTTAGGGTTGGTTTAGTGTAGGGTTAGGGGTTAGTGGTAAGGTTAGGGGTAGGGTTAGGGTAGGGTTGCGGAGTCGGGTTAGGGTTAGGGTTAGGTTTTCAGGCTAGGGTTAGTGTTAGGGGTTGGGGTTAGGTTTTAGAGTTACGATTAGGGTTAGGGTGTTGGGTTAGGGTGTCGGGTTAGGGTGTCAGGTTAGGCTGTCGGGTTAGGGTGTCGGGTCAGGGTTAGAGTTAGGGTTAGGTTTAGGGTTAAGTTTAGAGTTAGGTTGTTTTGTTAGGGTTAGGGTTTCGGGTTAGGCTTAGAGTTTCGTGTTAGGGTGTCGGGTTAGAGTTTGGGTGTAGGGTTAGTGTGTCGCATTAGGGTTAAGGTTAGGGTGTCGTGTTAGTGTTAGCGCTAGGGTTAGGGTGTCGTGTTATGGTTAGGTTTAGGGTTAGGTTGTCGGGTTAGGGTTAGGGTTAGGGTGTCTGGTGTTCGGTTACCGTTAGGGTTAGGGTTAGGGTTACGTTTTACGGGTTAGGGTTAGGGATAGGGTTAGCATTAGGGTTATGGTTACGGTTACGTTTAGGGTTACTGTTCGGGTTAGGGTTAGGGTTAGGATTAGGGTGTCAGATTAGGGTTAGGTTTGTGTTAGGATTCGGGTTAGTGGGTAGGGGTAGGTTTAAGGTTAGGGTTAGGGTGTCGTGTTAGGGTTAGGGTTAGGGTGTCGGTTTAGGGTTAGGGTGTCGGGTTAGGGTGTTGGCTTAAGTTGTCGTGTTAGTGTGTTGGGTTAGGGTTAGGGTGAGATTTATGGCATTGTGTTAGTGTGTTGGTTTAGGAATAGGGTTAGGGTAAGGGTTAGGGCTAGGTTTAAGGTTAGGTTTAGTGTTATGATGTCGGGTTAGGGTTAGGGTTAGGGTTAAGGTTTCGGGTTATGATGTCGGGTTAGGGTTAGGTCTAGGTCTAGGGTTAGGGTTAGGGTGTCGGGTAAGTTTTAGGGTTAGGGTTAGGGTGTCGTTTTAGGGTTAGAGTTAGGGTTAGGATTAGGGTTAGGGTTAAGGTTTACGGTTTAGGGTTAGGGTTAGGGTTAGAGTTAGGGTTAGCGTTACCTTTAGGGTTACGGTTAGGGTTAGGATTAGGGTTAGAGTTAGGGTGTCAGATTAGGGTTAGGGTTGGGTTAGGATTCGGGTTAGTGGTTAGGGGTAGGTTTAGGTTTAGGGTTAGGGTGTTGGTTTAGGGTTAGGGTGTCGGGTTAGGGTGTTGGGTTAAGTTGTCGTGTTAGTGTGTCGGGTAAGGGTTAGGGTTAGGTTTATGGCATTGGGTTAGGTTGTTGGGTTAGGAATAGGGTTAGGGCTAGGGTTAAGGTTAGGTTTAGTGTTATGATGTTGGGTTAGTTTGTCGTGTTAGGGTGCTGGGTTTGGGTTAGGGTTAGGGTTTGGTTAGGTTTAGGGTGTTGGGTTAGGGTTAGGGTGTCGGGTTATGGTTAGGGTTAGGGTGTTGGGTTACGGTGTCGGGTTAGGGTTAGTGTGTCAGGTTATGATGTCAGGTTCGGGTGTCGGGTAAGGGTTAGGGTGTGTGGTTATGGTGTCGGGTAAGTGTGTCAGGTTAGGTTTAGGTTTAGGCTTATGGTTAGGGTTAGGGTTAGGGTGTCATGTTAGGGATAGCGTTCGGGTGTCGGTTTAGGGTTAGAGTTAGGGTTAGGGTTAGGGTCGGGTTAGGGGTTAGGGGTAGGTTTAGGGTTAGGTTTAGGGTGTTAGGGTTAGGGTTAGGGTTGGGTTAGGGGTAGGGTTAGTGGTTAAGGGTAGGGTTAGGGGTAGTTTTAGGGTTAGGGTTAGGGTTGGGGTTTAGTTGTCGGGTTTGAGTTAGGGTTAGGGTGTCTGGTGTCGGGTTAGTGTTAAGGTTAGGGTTAGGTTATCGGGTTAGGTTTAGGCTTGGGTTGTAGTCTTAGGGTTAGGGTTAGTGTTGGTTTACGGGTTAGGCTTAGGCTTACTGTTAGGGTTAGGTTTAGGGTTAGGTTTACGGCTAGGTTGTTGGTTTAGGGTTACAGTGTCGGGTTAAGGTAAGCGTGTCGGTTTAGGTTTAGGGTGTCGGGTTAGGGTGATGGGTTATGGTGTCAGGTTTGGGTTAGTGTTCGGTTGAGGGTGTCAGGTTAAGGTTAGGGAAGATTTAGGGTTACGGTGTCATGTTAGGGTTACCATAATGGTTAGGGTGTCGGGTTTGGGTGTTGGGTTATGGTTAGTGTATCATGTTAGGGTTAGTGTGTCGGGATAGGTTAAGGGTGTCGGGTTAAGGTTAGGGTGTCGGGTGAGGGTTAGAGTGTCAGGTTCGGGTTACGGTGTCAGGTGACGGTGTCGGGTTAGCGTGTCATTTTAGGGTGTAGGTTTAGGGTTAGAGTGTCGGGTTAGGGTTAGGGTTACGGTGTTGTGTTAGGGTTAGGGTGTCGGGTTTGGGCTTCGGGTTAGGGTGTCGTGTTAGGGATAGGGTGTCACGTTAGGTTGTCGTTTTAGGGTTACGGTGTCAGGATAGGGTGTCGGGTTAGGGTGTCTGTTAGGGATTACGGTTTAGGGTGTCGGGTTAGGGTTAGTGTAGGGTTAGAATTAGGGTTAGAGTGTTGTGTTAGGGTTAGCGTTAGAGTTAGGTTGTCTGGTTAGTTTTAGGGTTAGGGTGTCGAGTTAGAGTTAGGGTGTCGGGTTATGGTTAGGTTTTGGGTGTCGGGTTAGGTTTAGGGTTAATGTTAGTGTTAGGGGTTAGTGATTAGGGTTAGGGTTAGGGTTAGCGTTATGGTTTGGTTTAGGTTTAGGGTTAAGGTTATGGATGGGGTTAGGGTTTGGGTTAGGTGAAGGGTAGGCTTAGGAGTAGGCTAAGTGTTAGGGTTTGGGTTAGGTTTAGGGTACGGTTAGGGTGTCGGGGTAGAGTTTGGGTGTAGGATTAGGGTGTTGCGTTAGGGTTAAGTTAACGTGTCTTGTTAGGGTTAGTGTTAGGGTTAGGGTGTCGTGTAAGATTTAGCGTTAGGGGTAGGGGTAGGGCTTGGGTGTTGGGTTAGTGTTAGGGTTAGGGTGTCTGGTGTCCGGTTACGGTTAGGGTTAGGATTAGGGTTAGGATTAGGGTTTAGGATTTAGGGTTAGGGTTAGGGTGTCTTGTGTCCGATTACGGTTAGGCTTAGGATTATGGTTAGGGTTAGGGTTAGCGTTAGGGTTTTGGTTAAGGTTACGTTTAGGTTTCGGGTTAGGGTTAGGGTTATGTTTAGGGTTAGGGTGTCATAATAGGGTTAGCGTTAGTGTTAGGTTGTCTGGTTAGTGTTAGGGTTAGGGTGTCGGGATAGGGTTAGGTTTAGGGTGTTGGGTTAGGGTGTTGTGTTAGGGTTAGGGTTAGGGTTAAGGTTTCGGGTTATGATGTCGGGTTAGGGTTAGGTCTAGGTCTAGGGTTTGGGTTAGGGTTAGCGTTAGGGTTAGGGTTACCTTTAGGGTTACGGTTAGGGTTAGGATTAGGGTTAGAGTTAGGGTGTCAGATTAGGGTTAGACTTGGGTTAGGATTCGGGTTAGTGGTTAGGGGTAGGTTTAGGTTTAGGGTTAGGGTGTTGGTTTAGGGTTAGGGTGTCGTATTACAGTTAGGGTTAGGGTTAGGGTGTCGGTTTAGGGTTAGGGTGTCGGGTTAGGGTGTTGGGTTAAGTTGTCGTGTTAGTGTGTCGGGTTAGGGTTAGAGTTAGGTTTGAGGCATTGGGTTAGGTTGTTGGGTTAGGAATAGGGTTAGGGTTAGGTTTAGTGTTATGATGTTGGGTTAGTTTGTCGTGTTAGGGTGCAGGGTTTGGGTTAGGGTTAGGGTTAGGGTAGGTTTAGGGTGTTGGGTTAGCGTTAGGGTGTCGGGTTAGGGTTACGGTTATGTGTTGGCTTAGGGTGTCGTTTAGGGTGTCAGGTTTGGGTGTCAGGTTAAGATTAGGGTTAGGGTGTTGGGTTACGGTGTCAGATTAGGGTTAGTGTGTCTGGTTATGATGTCAGGTTCGGGTGTCGGGTAAGGGGTAGTGTGTCTGGTTAGGGTGTCGGGTTATTGTGTCAGGTCAGGTTTAGGTTTAGGCTTACGGATAGGGCTAGGCTTATGGTGTCATGTTAGGGATAGGGTTCGAGTGTCAGTTTAGGGTTAGAGTTAGGGTTAGGGTTAGGGTTGGGTTAGGGTTAGGGTAGGGTTAGGGGTTAGGGTTAGGGTTAGGGTTAGGTTTAAGTTTAGGGTGACAGGTTAAGTTTAGGGTTCGTGTTAGTGTTATGGTTAGGGTTAGGGTTAGGCTTAGGATGTGGGGATAGTGTTAGGGTTAGTTTTATGGTAAGTTTGTCTGGTTAGGGTTCTGGGTAGGGTGTCTGTTTAAGGTTTCGGGTTAGGGTGTCGGGTCAGGGTTAGTGTTAGGGTTAGGTTGTTGGGTTAGATTGTCGTGTTAGGGTGCCAGGATAGGGTTAGATTTACGGTTAGGCTTAGGGTTAGTGTGTCGGGTTAGGGTGTCCGTTTAGGGTTAGGGTGTCAGGTTAGCATGTCGGGTTAGGGTGTTGGGTTAGGGTCTCGAGTTAGGGTTTAGGGTTAGGTTTAGGGTAAGTTTAGGGTTAGGCTTACGGTTGGGTTAGGGTTAGTGTTAATGTTAGGGTTAGGGTTTAGATGTAGGGTTAGCTTTAGGGCTAGTGTTAGGGTTAGGGTGTCGGGTGTCGGGTTTGGGTGTCGGGTTAGGGTTAGGTTTTGGGTTAGCTTTAGGGTTGCGGTTAGGATTAGGGTGTCGGGTTAGGGTTAGCGTGTCGGGTTCGGGTGTCGGGTTAGGCTGTCGGGCTAGGGTGTCGGGCTAGGGTGTCGGGTTAGGGTTTACAGTTAGTGTTAGAGTGGCTGGTTAGGGTGTCGGTTAGGGTGTCGGGTTAGGGATTACGGGTTAGGGTGTCGCGTTAGGGTTGAGTTATGGTGTCAGGTTATGGTTACGGTAAGGTTAGGGTTAGGGTTAGGGTGTCGTGTTAGGCTTAGCGTTAGGGTTAGGGTGTCGGGTTAAGGTTAGGGTTAGGGTTAGGGTTAGGGTTTGGGTGTCAGGTTAGGGTTAGGTTTAGTGTTAGGGGTTAGTGATTAGGGTTAGGGTTAGGATTAGCGTTATGGTTTGAGTTAGAGTTAGGGTTACGGTTAGGGTTGGTTTAGTGTAGGGTTAGGGGTTAGTGGTAAGGTTAGGGGTAGGGTTAGGGTAGGGTTGCGGAGTCGGGTTAGGGTTAGGGTTAGGTTTTCAGGCTAGGGTTAGTGTTAGCGGTTGGGGTTAGGTTTTAGAGTTACGATTAGGGTTAGGGTGTTGGGTTAGGGTGTCGGGTTAGGGTGTCAGGTTAGGCTATCGGGTTAGGGTGTCGGGTCAGTGTTAGAGTTAGGGTTAGATTTAGGGTTAAGTTTAGAGTTAGGTTGTTTTGTTAGGGTTAGGGTTTCGGGTTAGGCTTAGAGTTTCGGGTTAGGGTGTCGGGTTAGAGTTTGGGTGTAGGGTTAGTGTGTCGCATTAGGGTTAAGGTTAGGGTGTCGTGTTAGTGTTAGCGCTAGGGTTAGGGTGTCGTGTTATGGTTAGGTTTAGGGTTAGGTTGTCGGGTTAGGGTTAGGGTTAGGGTGTCTGGTGTTCGGTTACCGTTAGGGTTAGGGTTAGGGTTACGTTTTACGGGTTAGGGTTAGGGATAGGGTTAGCATTAGGGTTATGGTTACGGTTACGTTTAGGGTTACTGTTCGGGTTAGGGTTAGGGTTAGGATTAGGGTGTCAGATTAGGGTTAGGTTTGTGTTAGGATTCGGGTTAGTGGGTAGGGGTAGGTTTAAGGTTAGGGTTAGGGTGTCGTGTTAGGGTTAGGGTTAGGGTGTCGGTTTAGGGTTAGGGTGTCGGGTTAGGGTGTTGGCTTAAGTTGTCGTGTTAGTGTGTTGGGTTAGGGTTAGGGTGAGATTTATGGCATTGTGTTAGTGTGTTGGTTTAGGAATAGGGTTAGGGTAAGGGTTAGGGCTAGGTTTAAGGTTAGGTTTAGTGTTATGATGTCGGGTTAGGGTTAGGGTTAGGGTTAAGGTTTCGGGTTATGATGTCGGGTTAGGGTTAGGTCTAGGTCTAGGGTTAGGGTTAGGGTGTCGGGTAAGTTTTAGGGTTAGGGTTAGGGTGTCGTTTTAGGGTTAGAGTTAGGGTTAGGATTAGGGTTAGGGTTAAGGTTTACGGTTTAGGGTTAGGGTTAGGGTTAGAGTTAGGGTTAGCGTTACCTTTAGGGTTACGGTTAGGGTTAGGATTAGGGTTAGAGTTAGGGTGTCAGATTAGGGTTAGGGTTGGGTTAGGATTCGGGTTAGTGGTTAGGGGTAGGTTTAGGTTTAGGGTTAGGGTGTTGGTTTAGGGTTAGGGTGTCGGGTTAGGGTGTTGGGTTAAGTTGTCGTGTTAGTGTGTCGGGTAAGGGTTAGGGTTAGGTTTATGGCATTGGGTTAGGTTGTTGGGTTAGGAATAGGGTTAGGGCTAGGGTTAAGGTTAGGTTTAGTGTTATGATGTTGGGTTAGTTTGTCGTGTTAGGGTGCTGGGTTTGGGTTAGGGTTAGGGTTTGGGTAGGTTTAGGGTGTTGGGTTAGGGTTAGGGTGTCGGGTTATGGTTAGGGTTAGGGTGTTGGGTTACGGTGTCGGGTTAGGGTTAGTGTGTCAGGTTATGATGTCAGGTTCGGGTGTCGGGTAAGGGTTAGGGTGTGTGGTTATGGTGTCGGGTAAGTGTGTCAGGTTAGGTTTAGGTTTAGGCTTATGGTTAGGGTTAGGGTTAGGGTGTCATGTTAGGGATAGCGTTCGGGTGTCGGTTTAGGGTTAGAGTTAGGGTTAGGGTTAGGGTCGGGTTAGGGGTTAGGGGTAGGTTTAGGGTTAGGTTTAGGGTGTTAGGGTTAGGGTTAGGGTTAGGGTTGGGTTAGGGGTAGGGTTAGTGGTTAATGGTAGGGTTAGGGGTAGGTTTAGGGTTAGGGTTAGGGTTGGGGTTTAGTTGTCGCGTTTGAGTTAGGGTTAGGGTGTCTGGTGTCGGGTTAGTGTTAAGGTTAGGGTTAGGTTATCGGGTTAGGTTTAGGCTTGGGTTGTAGTCTTAGGGTTAGGGTTAGTGTTGGTTTACGGGTTAGGCTTAGGCTTAGTGTTAGGGTTAGGTTTAGGGTTAGGTTTACGGCTAGGTTGTTGGTTTAGGGTTACGGTGTCGGGTTAAGGTAAGCGTGTCGGTTTAGGTTTAGGGTGTCGGGTTAGGGTGATGGGTTATGGTGTCAGGTTCGGGTTAGTGTTCGGTTGAGGGTGTCAGGTTAAGGTTAGGGAAGATTTAGGGTTACGGTGTCATGTTAGGGTTACCATAATGGTTAGGGTGTCGGGTTTGGGTGTTGGGTTATGGTTAGTGTATCATGTTAGGGTTAGTGTGTCGGGATAAGTTCAGGGTGTCGGGTTAGGTTGTCGGGTTACGTTTAGGCTCAGGGTTAGGGTTAAGGTTAGGGTTAGGTTTAGGTGTTAGGGGTACGG
Organism: Giraffa tippelskirchi; assembly: GCF_054371585.1. Lineage (NCBI taxonomy): Eukaryota > Metazoa > Chordata > Mammalia > Artiodactyla > Giraffidae > Giraffa > Giraffa tippelskirchi. The sequence continues at coordinate 71,504,217 of NC_137289.1, forward strand.
TTAGGGTTAGGATGTCGGGTTAGGGTCGGGTTAGGGGTTAGGGGTAGGTTTAGGGTTAGGTTTAGGGTGTTAGGGTTAGGGTTAGGGTTAGGGTTGGGTTAGGGTTAGGGTAGGGTTAGGGGTTAGGGGTAGGGTTAGGGTTAGGTTTAGGTTTAGGGTGTCAGGTTAAGTTTAGGGTTCGTGTTAGTGTTATGGTTAGGGTTAGGGTTAGGCTTAGGATGTGGGGATAGGGTTAGGGTTAGTTTTATGGTAAGGTTGTCTGGTTAGGGTTCTGGGTAGGGTGTCTGTTTAGGGTTTCGGGTCAGGGTTAGTGTTAGGGTTAGGTTGTTGGGTTAGATTGTCGTGTTAGGGTGCCAGGATAGGGTTAGATTTACGGTTAGGCTTAGGGTTAGTGTGTCGGGTTAGGGTGTCCGTTTAGGGTTAGGGTGTCAGGTTAGCATGTCGGGTTAGGGTGTTGGGTTAGGGTCTCGAGTTAGGGTTTAGGGTTAGGTTTAGTGTAAGTTTAGGGTTAGGGTTACAGTTGGGTTAGGGTTAGTGTTAATGTTAGGGTTAGGGTTTAGATGTAGGGTTAGCTTTAGGGCTAGTGTTAGGGTTAGGGTGTCGGGTGTCGGGTTTGGGTGTCGGGTTAGGGTTAGGTTTTGGGTTAGCTTTAGGGTTGGGGTTAGGATTAGGGTGTCGGGTTAGGGTTAGCGTGTCGGGTTCGGGTGTCGGGTTAGGCTGTCGGGCTAGGGTGTCGGGCTCGGGTGTCGGGTTAGGGTTTACCGTTAGTGTTAGAGTGGCTGGTTAGGGTGTCGGTTAGGGTGTCTGGTTAGGGTGTCGGGTTAGGGATTACGGGTTAGGGTGTCGCGTTAGGGTTGAGTTATGTTGTCGGGTTATGGTTAGGGTAAGGTTAGGGTTCGGGTTAGGGTGTCGTGTTAGGGTTAGCGTTAGGGTTAGGATGTCGGGTTAAGGTTAGGGTTAGGGTTAGGGTTAGGGTTTGGGTGTCGGGTTAGGGTTAGGGTTAGTGTTAGGGGTTAGTGATTAGGGTTAGGGTTAAGATTAGCGTTATGGTTTGAGTTAGAGTTAGGGTTAGGGTTAGGGTTGGTTTAGTGTAGGGTTAGGGGTTAGTGGTAGGGTTAGGGGTAGGGTTAGGGTAGGGTTGCGGAGTCGGGTTAGGGTTAGGGTTAGGTTTTCAGGCTAGGGTTAGTGTTAGGGGTTGGGGTTAGGGTTTAGAGTTACGATTAGGGTTAGGGTGTTGGGTTAGGGTGTCGGGTTAGGGTGTCAGGTTAGGATGTCGGGTTAGGGTGTCGGGTCAGGGTTAGGGTTAGGGTTAGGTTTAGGGTTAAGTTTAGAGTTAGGTTGTTTTGTTAGGGTTAGGGTTTCGGGTTAGGCTTAGAGTTTCGGGTTAGGGTGTCAGGTTAGAGTTTGGGTGTAGGGTTAGTGTGTCGCATTAGGGTTAAGGTTAGGGTGTCGTGTTAGTGTTAGCGCTAGGGTTAGAGTGTCGTGTTAGAGTTAGGTTTAGGGTTAGGTTGTCGGGTTAGGGTTAGGGTTAGGGTGTCTGGTGTTCGGTTACCGTTAGGGTTAGGGTTAGGGTTACGTTTTACGGGTTAGGGTTAGGGATAGGGTTAGCATTAGGGTTATGGTTACGGTTACGTTTAGGGTTACTGTTCGGGTTAGGGTTAGGGTTAGGATTAGGGTGTCAGATTAGGGTTAGGTTTGTGTTAGGATTCGGGTTAGTGGTTAGGGGTAGGTTTAAGGTTAGGGTTAGGGTGTCGTGTTAGGGTTAGAGTTAGGGTGTCGGTTTAGGGTTAGGGTGTCGGGTTAGGGTGTTGGCTTAAGTTGTCGTGTTAGTGTGTTGGGTTAGGGTTAGGGTGAGATTTATGGCATTGTGCTAGTGTGTTGGTTTAGGAATAGGGTTAGGGTAAGGGTTAGGGCTAGGTTTAAGGTTAGGTTTAGTGTTATGATGTCGCGTTAGGGTTAGGGTTAGGGTTAAGGTTTCGGGTTATGATGTCGGGTTAGGGTTAGGTCTAGGTCTAGGGTTAGGGTTAGGGTGTCGGGTAAGTTTTAGGGTTAGGGTTAGGGTGTCGTTTTAGGGTTAGAGTTAGGGTTAGGATTAGGGTTAGGGTTAAGGTTTACGGTTTAGGGTTAGGGTTAGGGTTAGAGTTAGGGTTAGCGTTACCTTTAGGGTTACGGTTAGGGTTAGGATTAGGGTTAGAGTTAGGGTGTCAGATTAGGGTTAGGGTTGGGTTAGGATTCGGGTTAGTGGTTAGGGGTAGGTTTAGGTTTAGGGTTAGGGTGTTGGTTTAGGGTTAGGGTGTCGGGTTAGGGTGTTGGGTTAAGTTGTCGTGTTAGTGTGTCGGGTAAGGGTTAGGGTTAGGTTTATGGCATTGGGTTAGGTTGTTGGGTTAGGAATAGGGTTAGGGCTAGGGTTAAGGTTAGGTTTAGTGTTATGATGTTGGGTTAGTTTGTCGTGTTAGGGTGCTGGGTTTGGGTTAGGGTTAGGGTTTGGGTAGGTTTAGGGTGTTGGGTTAGGGTTAGGGTGTCGGGTTATGGTTAGGGTTAGGGTGTTGGGTTACGGTGTCGGGTTAGGGTTAGTGTGTCAGGTTATGATGTCAGGTTCGGGTGTCGGGTAAGGGTTAGGGTGTGTGGTTATGGTGTCGGGTAAGTGTGTCAGGTTAGGTTTAGGTTTAGGCTTATGGTTAGGGTTAGGGTTAGGGTGTCGTGTTAGGGATAGCGTTCGGGTGTCGGTTTAGGGTTAGAGTTAGGGTTAGGGTTAGGGTCGGGTTAGGGGTTAGGGGTAGGTTTAGGGTGTTAGGGTTAGGGTTAGGGTTAGGGTTGGGTTAGGGGTAGGGTTAGTGGTTAAGGGTAGGGTTAGGGGTAGGTTTAGGGTTAGGGTTAGGGTTGGGGTTTAGTTGTCGGGTTTGAGTTAGGGTTAGGGTGTCTGGTGTCGGGTTAGTGTTAAGGTTAGGGTTAGGTTATCGGGTTAGGTTTAGGCTTGGGTTGTAGTCTTAGGGTTAGGGTTAGTGTTGGTTTACGGGTTAGGCTTAGGCTTAGTGTTAGGGTTAGGTTTAGGGTTAGGTTTACGGCTAGGTTGTTGGTTTAGGGTTACGGTGTCGGGTTAAGGTAAGCGTGTCGGTTTAGGTTTAGGGTGTCGGGTTAGGGTGATGGGTTATGGTGTCAGGTTCGGGTTAGTGTTCGGTTGAGGGTGTCAGGTTAAGGTTAGGGAAGATTTAGGGTTACGGTGTCATGTTAGGGTTACCATAATGGTTAGGGTGTCGGGTTTGGGTGTTGGGTTATGGTTAGTGTATCATGTTAGGGTTAGTGTGTCGGGATAGGTTCAGGGTGTCGTGTTAGGTTGTCGGGTTACGTCTAGGCTCAGGTTTAGGGTTAAGGTTAGGGTTAGGTTTAGGTGTTAGGGGTATGGTTAGGGTTAGAATGTCGGGTTAGGGTTAGGGTGTCGGGTTAGGGTGCCGTGTTAAGGTTAGGGTGTCGGGTGAGGGTTAGGGTGTCAGGTTCGGGTTACGGTGTCAGGTGACGGTGTCGGGTTAGCGTGTCATTTTAGGGTGTAGGTTTAGGGTTAGAGTGTCGGGTTAGGGTTAGGGTTACGGTGTTGTGTTAGGGTTAGGGTGTCGGGTTTGGGCTTCGGGTTAGGGTGTCGTGTTAGGGATAGGGTGTCACGTTAGGTTGTCGTTTTAGGGTTACGGTGTCAGGATAGGGTGTCGGGTTAGGGTGTCGGTTAGGGATTACGGTTTAGGGTGTCGGGTTAGGGTTAGTGTAGGGTTAGAATTAGGGTTAGAGTGTTGTGTTAGGGTTAGCGTTAGGGTTAGGTTGTCTGGTTAGTTTTAGGGTTAGGGTGTCGAGTTAGAGTTAGGGTGTCGGGTTATGGTTAGGTTTTGGGTGTCGGGTTAGGTTTAGGGTTAATGTTAGTGTTAGGGGTTAGTGATTAGGGTTAGGGTTAGTGTTATGGTTTGGTTTAGGTTTAGGGTTAGGGTTATGGATAGGGTTAGGGTTTGGGTTAGGTGAAGGGTAGGCTTAGGAGTAGGGTAAGTGTTAGGGTTTGGGTTAGGTTTAGGGTACGGTTAGGGTGTCAGGGTAGAGTTTGGGTGTAGGATTAGGGTGTTGCGTTAGGGTTAAGTTAACGTGTCTTGTTAGGGTTAGCGTTAGGGTTAGGGTGTCGGGTAAGATTTAGCGTTAGGGGTAGGGGTAGTGCTTGGGTGTTGGGTTAGTGTTAGGGTTAGGGTGTCTGGTGTCCGGTTACGGTTAGGGTTAGGATTAGGGTTAGGATTAGGGTTTAGGGTTTAGGGTTAGGGTTAGGGTGTCTTGTGTCCGATTACGGTTAGGGTTAGGATTATGGTTAGGGTTAGGGTTAGCGTTAGGGTTTTGGTTAAGGTTACGTTTAGGTTTCGGGTTAGGGTTAGGGTTATGTTTAGGGTTAGGGTGTCATAATAGGGTTAGCGTTAGTGTTAGGTTGTCTGGTTAGTGCTAGGGTTTAGGTTGTCGGGATAGGGTTAGGTTTAGGGTGTTGGGTTAGGGTGTTGGGTTAGGGTTAGGGTTAGGGTTAAGGTTTCGGGTTATGATGTCGGGTTAGGGTTAGGTCTAGGTCTAGGGTTAGGGTTAGGGTGTCGGCTAAGTTTTAGGGTTAGGTTTAGGGTGTCGTTTTAGGGTTAGAGTTAGTGTTAGGAATAGGGTTCGGGTTAGGGTTTATGGTTTAGGGTTAGGGTTAGTGTTAGCGTTAGGGTTAGTGTTACCTTTAGGGTTACGGTTAGGGTTAGGATTAGGGTTAGAGTTAGGGTGTCAGATTAGGGTTAGACTTGGGTTAGGATTCGGGTTAGTAGTTAGGGGTAGGTTTAGGTTTAGGGTTAGGGTGTTGGTTTAGGGTTAGGGTGTCATATTACAGTTAGGGTTAGGGTGTCGGTTTAGGGTTAGGGTGTCGGGTTAGGGTGTTGGGTTAAGTTGTCGTGTTAGTGTGTCGGGTTAGGGTTAGAGTTAGGTTTGAGGCATTGGGTTAGGTTGTTGGGTTAGGAATAGGGTTAGGGTTAGGTTTAGTGTTATGATGTTGGGTTAGTTTGTCGTGTTAGGGTGCTGGGTTTGGGTTAGGGTTAGGGTTAGGGTAGGTTTAGGGTGTTGGGTTAGCGTTAGGGTGTCGGGTTAGGGTTAGGGTTATGTGTTGGCTTAGGGTGTCGTTTAGGGTGTCAGGTTTGGGTGTCGGGTTAAGATTAGGATAAGGGTGTTGGGTTACGGTGTCAGGTTAGCGTAGGTGTGTCTGGTTATGATGTCAGGTTTGGGTATCGGGTAAGGGGTAGTGTGTCTGGTTAGGGTGCCGGTTTGTGTCAGGTTAGGTTTAGGTTTAGGCTTACGGATAGGGCTAGGGTTATGGTGTCATGTTAGGGATAGGGTTCGAGTGTCGGTTTAGGGTTAGAGTTAGGGTTAGGGTTAGGGTTGGGTTAGGGTTAGGGTAGGGTTAGGGGTTAGGGGTAGGGTTAGGGTTAGGTTTAGGTTTAGGGTGTCAGGTTAAGTTTAGGGTTCGTGTTAGTGTTATGGTTAGGGTTAGGGTTAGGCTTAGGATGTGGGGATAGGGTTAGGGTTAGTTTTATGGTAAGATTGTCCGGTTAGGGTTCTGGGTAGGGTGTCTGTTTAGGGTTTCGGGTTAGGGTGTCGGGTCAGGGTTAGTGTCAGGGTTAGGTTGTTGGGTTAGATTGTCGTGTTAGGGTGCCAGGATAGGGTTAGATTTACGGTTAGGCTTAGGGTTAGTGTGTCGGGTTAGGGTGTCCGTTTAGGGTTAGGGTGTCAGGTTAGCATGTCGGGTTAGGGTGTTGGGTTAGGGTCTCGAGTTAGGGTTTAGGGTTAGGTTTAGGGTAAGTTTAGGGTTAGGGTTACGGTTGGGTTAGGGTTAGTGTTAATGTTAGGGTTAGGGTTTAGATGTAGGGTTAGCTTTAGGGCTAGTGTTAGGGTTAGGGTGTCGGGTGTCGGGTTTGGGTGTCGGGTTAGGGTTAGGTTTTGGGTTAGCTTTAGGGTTGGGGTTAGGATTAGGGTGTCGGGTTAGGGTTAGCGTGTCGGGTTCGGGTGTCGGGTTAGGCTGTCGGGCTAGGGTGTCGGGTTAGGGTTTACAGTTAGTGTTAGAGTGGCTGGTTAGGGTGTCTGGTTAGGATGTCGGGTTAGGGATTACGGGTTAGGGTGTCGCGTTAGGGTTGAGTTATGGTGTCGGGTTATGGTTAGGGTAAGGTTAGGGTTCGGGTTAGGGTGTCGTGTTAGGGTTAGCGTTAGGGTTAGGGTGTCGGGTTAAGGTTAGGGTTAGGGTTAGGGTTAGGGTTTGGGTGTCGGGTTAGGGTTACGGTTAGTGTTAGGGGTTAGTGATTAGGGTTAGGGTTAGGATTAGCGTTATGGTTTGAGTTAGAGTTAGGGTTAGGGTTAGGGTTGGTTTAGTGTAGGGTTAGGGGTTAGTGGTAGGGTTAGGGGTAGGGTTAGGGTAGGGTTGCGGAGTCGGGTTAGGGTTAGGGTTAGGTTTTCAGGCTAGGGTTAGTGTTAGGGGTTGGGGTTAGGGTTTAGAGTTACGATTAGGGTTAGGGTGTTGGGTTAGGGTGTCGGGTTAGGGTGTCAGGTTAGGCTGTCGGGTTAGGGTGTCGGGTCAGGGTTAGAGTTAGGGTTAGGTTTAGGGTTAAGTTTAGAGTTAGGTTGTTTTGTTAGGGTTAGGGTTTCGGGTTAGGCTTAGAGTTTCGGGTTAGGGTGTCGGGTTAGAGTTTGGGTGTAGGGTTAGTGTGTCGCTTTAGGGTTAAGGTTAGGGTGTCGTGTTAGTGTTAGCGCTAGAGTTAGGGTGTCGTGTTAGAGTTAGGTTTAGGGTTAGGTTGTCGGGTTAGGGTTAGGGTTAGGGTGTCTGGTGTTCGGTTACCGTTAGGGTTAGGGTTAGGGTTACGTTTTACGGGTTAGGGTTAGGGTTAGGGTTAGCATTAGGGTTATGGTTACGGTTACGTTTAGGGTTACTGTTCGGGTTAGGGTTAGGGTTAGGATTAGGGTGTCAGATTAGGGTTAGGTTTGTGTTAGGATTCGGGTTAGTGGTTAGGGGTAGGTTTAAGGTTAGGGTTAGGGTGTCGTGTTAGGGTTAGGGTTAGGGTGTCGGTTTAGGGTTAGGGTGTCGGGTTAGGGTGTTGGCTTAAGTTGTCGTGTTAGTGTGTTGGGTTAGGGTTAGGGTGAGATTTATGGCATTGTGTTAGTGTGTTGGTTTAGGAATAGGGTTAGGGTAAGGGGTAGGGCTAGGTTTAAGGTTAGGTTTAGTGTTATGATGTCGGGTTAGGGTTAGGGTTAGGGTTAAGGTTTCGGGTTATGATGTCGGGTTAGGTTTAGGTCTAGGTCTAGGGTTAGGGTTAGGGTGTCGGGTAAGTTTTAGGGTTAGGGTTAGGGTGTCGTTTTAGGGTTAGAGTTAGGGTTAGGATTAGGGTTAGGGTTAAGGTTTACGGTTTAGGGTTAGGGTTAGGGTTAGAGTTAGGGTTAGCGTTACCTTTAGGGTTACGGTTAGGGTTAGGATTAGGGTTAGATTTAGGGTGTCAGATTAGGGTTAGGGTTGGGTTAGGATTCGGGTTAGTGGTAAGGGGTAGGTTTAGGTTTAGGGTTAGGGTGTTGGTTTAGGGTTAGGGTGTCGGGTTAGGGTGTTGGGTTAAGTTGTCGTGTTAGTGTGTCGGGTAAGGGTTAGGGTTAGGTTTATGGCATTGGGTTAGGTTGTTGGGTTAGGAATAGGGTTAGGGCTAGGGTTAAGGTTAGGTTTAGTGTTATGATGTTGGGTTAGTTTGTTGTGTTAGGGTGCTGGGTTTGGGTTAGGGTTAGGGTTTGGGTAGGTATAGGGTGTTGGGTTAGGGTTAGGGTGTCGGGTTATGGTTAGGGTTAGGGTGTTGGGTTACGGTGTCGGGTTAGGGTTAGTGTGTCAGGTTATGATGTCAGGTTCGGGTGTCGGGTAAGGATTAGGGTGTCTGGTTATGGTGTCGGGTAAGTGTGTCAGGATAGGTTTAGGTTTAGGCTTATGGTTAGGGTTAGGGTTAGGGTGTTGTGTTAGGGATAGCGTTCGGGTGTCGGTTTAGGGTGTTAGGGTTAGGGTTAGGGTTAGGGTTGGGTTGGGGGTAGGGTTAGTGGTTAAGGGTAGGGTTAGGGGTAGGTTTAGGGTTAGGGTTAGGGTTGGGGTTTAGTTGTCGGGTTTGAGTTAGGGTTAGGGTGTCTGGTGTCGGGTTAGTGTTAAGGTTAGGGTTAGGTTATCGGGTTAGGTTTAGGCTTGGGTTGTAGTCTTAGGGTTAGGGTTAGTGTTGGTTTACGGGTTAGGCTTAGGCTTAGTGTTAGGGTTAGGTTTAGGGTTAGGTTTACTGCTAGGTTGTTGGTTTAGGGTTACGGTGTCGGGTTAAGGTAAGCGTGTCGGTTTAGGTTTAGGGTGTCGGGTTAGGGTGATGGGTTATGGTGTCAGGTTCGGGTTAGTGTTCGGTTGAGGGTGTCAGGTTAAGGTTAGGGAAGATTTAGGGTTACGGTGTCATGTTAGGGTTACCATAATGGTTAGGGTGTCGGGTTTGGGTGTTGGGTTATGGTTAGTGTATCATGTTAGGGTTAGTGTGTCGGGATAGGTTCAGGGTGTCGGGTTAGGTTGTCGGGTTACGTTTAGGCTCAGGGTTAGGGTTAAGGTTAGGGTTAGGTTTAGGTGTTAGGGGTACGGTTAGGGTTAGGATGTCGGGTTAGGGTTAGGGTGTCGGGTTAGGGTGTCGTGTTAAGGTTAGGGTGTCGGGTGAGGGTTAGAGTGTCAGGTTCGGGTTACGGTGTCAGGTGAGGGTGTCGGGTTAGCGTGTCATTTTAGGGTGTAGGTTTAGGGTTAGAGTGTCGGGTTAGGGTTAGGGTTACGGTGTTGTGTTAGGGTTAGGGTGTCGGGTTTGGGCTTCGGGTTAGGGTGTCGTGTTAGGGATAGGGAGTCACGTTAGGTTGTCGTTTTAGGGTTACGGTGTCAGGATAGGGTGTCGGGTTAGGGTGTCTGTTAGGGATTACGGTTTAGGGTGTCGGGTTAGGGTTAGTGTAGGGTTAGAATTAGGGTTAGAGTGTTGTGTTAGGGTTAGCGTTAGAGTTAGGTTGTCTGGTTAGTTTTAGGGTTAGGGTGTCGAGTTAGAGTTAGGGTGTCGGGTTATGGTTAGGTTTTGGGTGTCGGGTTAGGTTTAGGGTTAATGTTAGTGTTAGGGGTTAGTGATTAGGGTTAGGGTTAGGGTTAGCGTTATGGTTTGGTTTAGGTTTAGGGTTAGGGTTATGGATAGGGTTAGGGTTTGGGTTAGGTGAAGGGTAGGCTTAGGAGTAGGGTAAGTGTTAGGGTTTGGGTTAGGTTTAGGGTACGGTTAGGGTGTCGGGGTAGAGTTTGGGTGTAGGATTAGGGTGTTGCGTTAGGGTTAAGTTAACGTGTCTTGTTAGGGTTAGTGTTAGGGTTAGGGTGTCGGGTAAGATTTAGCGTTCGGGGTAGGTGTAGGGCTTGGGTGTTGGGTTAGTGTTAGGGTTAGGGTGTCTGGTGTCCGGTTACGGTTAGGGTTAGGATTAGGGTTAGGATTAGGGTTTAGGATTTAGGGTTAGGGTTAGGGTGTCTTGTGTCCGATTACGGTTAGGGTTAGGATTATGGTTAGGGTTAGGGTTAGCGTTAGGGTTTTGGTTAAGGTTACGTTTAGGTTTCGGGTTAGGGTTAGGGTTATGTTTAGGGTTAGGGTGTCATAATACGGTTAGCGTTAGTGTTAGGTTGTCTGGTTAGTGTTAGGGTTAGGGTGTCGGGATAGGGTTAGGTTTAGGGTGTTGGGTTAGGGTGTTGTGTTAGGGTTAGGGTTAGGGTTAAGGTTTCGGGTTATGATGTCGGGTTAGGGTTAGGTCTAGGTCTAGGGTTTGGGTTAGGGTTAGCGTTAGGGTTAGGGTTACCTTTAGGGTTACGGTTAGGGTTAGGATTAGGGTTAGAGTTAGGGTGTCAGATTAGGGTTAGACTTGGGTTAGGATTCGGGTTAGTGGTTAGGGGTAGGTTTAGGTTTAGGGTTAGGGTGTTGGTTTAGGGTTAGGGTGTCGTATTACAGTTAGGGTTAGGGTTAGGGTGTCGGTTTAGGGTTAGGGTGTCGGGTTAGGGTGTTGGGTTAAGTTGTCGTGTTAGTGTGTCGGGTTAGGGTTAGAGTTAGGTTTGAGGCATTGGGTTAGGTTTTTGGGTTAGGAATAGGGTTAGGGTTAGGTTTAGTGTTATGATGTTGGGTTAGTTTGTCGTGTTAGGGTGCTGGGTTTGGGTTAGGGTTAGGGTTAGGGTAGGTTTATGGTGTTGGGTTAGCTTTAGGGTGTTGGGTTAGGGTTAGGGTTATGTGTTGGCTTAGGGTGTCGTTTAGGGTGTCAGGTTTGGGTGTCGGGTTAAGATTAGGGTTAGGGTGTTGGGTTACGGTGTCAGATTAGGGTTAGTGTGTCTGGTTATGATGTCAGGTTCGGGTGTCGGGTAAGGGGTAGTGTGTCTGGTTAGGGTGTCGGGTTATTGTGTCAGGTTAGGTTTAGGTTTAGGCTTATGGATAGGGCTAGGGTTATGGTGTCATGTTAGGGATAGGGTTCGAGTGTCAGTTTAGGGTTAGAGTTAGGGTTGGGTTAGGGTTAGGGTAGGGTTAGGGGTTAGGGGTAGGGTTAGGGTTAGGTTTAAGTTTAGGGTGACAGGTTAAGTTTAGGGTTCGTGTTAGTGTTATGGTTAGGGTTAGGGTTAGGTTTAGGATGTGGGGATAGGGTTAGGGATAGTTTTATGGTAAGGTTGTCTGGTTAGGGTTCTGGGTAGGGTGTCTGTTTAGGGTTTCGGGTTAGGGTGTCGGGTCAGGGTTAGTGTTAGGGTTAGGTTGTTGGGTTAGATTGTCGTGTTAGGGTGCCAGGATAGGGTTAGATTTACGGTTAGGCTTAGGGTTAGTGTGTCGGGTTAGGGTGTCCGTTTAGGGTTAGGGTGTCAGGTTAGCATGTCGGGTTAGGGTGTTGGGTTAGGGTCTCGAGTTAGGGTTTAGGGTTAGGTTTAGGGTAAGTTTAGGGTTAGGCTTACGGTTGGGTTAGGGTTAGTGTTAATGTTAGGGTTAGGGTTTAGATGTAGGGTTAGCTTTAGGGCTAGTGTTAGGGTTAGGGTGTAGGGTGTCGGGTTTGGGTGTCGGGTTAGGGTTAGGTTTTGGGTTAGCTTTAGGGTTGGGGTTAGGATTAGGGTGTCGGGTTAGGGTTAGCGTGTCAGGTTCGGGTGTCGGGTTAGGCTGTCGGGCTAGGGTGTCGGGCTAGGGTGTCGGGCTAGGGTGTCGGGTTAGGGTTTACAGTTAGTGTTAGAGTGGCTGGTTAGGGTGTCGGTTAGGGTGTCGGGTTAGGGTGTACGGGTTAGGGTGTCGCGTTAGGGTTGAGTTATGGTGTCGGGTTATGGTTACGGTAAGGTTAGGGTTAGGGTTAGGGTTAGGTTTTCAGGCTAGGGTTAGTGTTAGGGGTTGGGGTTAGGGTTTAGAGTTACGATTAGGGTTAGGGTGTTGGGTTAGGGTGTCAGGTAGGGTGTCAGGTTAGGCTGTCGGGTTAGGGTGTCGGGTCAGGATTAGAGTTAGGGTTAGGTTTAGGGTTAAGTTTAGAGTTAGGTTGTTTTGTTAGGGTTAGGGTTTCGGGTTAGGCTTAGAGTTTCGGGTTAGGGTGTCGGGTTAGAGTTTGGGTGTAGGGTTAGTGTGTCGCATTAGGGTTAAGGTTAGGGTGTCGTGTTAGTGTTAGCGCTAGGGTTAGGGTGTCGTGTTAGGGTTAGGTTTAGGGTTAGGTTGTCGGGTTAGGGTTAGGGTTAGGGTGTCTGGTGTTCGGTTACCGTTAGGGTTAGGGTTAGGGTTACGTTTTACGGGTTAGGGTTAGGGATAGGGTTAGCATTAGGGTTATGGTTACGGTTACGTTTAGGGTTACTGTTCAGGTTAGGGTTAGGGTTAGGATTAGGGTGTCAGATTAGGGTTAGGTTTGTGTTAGGATTCGGGTTAGTGGGTAGGGGTAGGTTTAAGGTTAGGGTTAGGGTGTCGTGTTAGGGTTAGGATTAGGGTGTCGGTTTAGGGTTAGGGTGTCGGGTTAGAGTGTTGGCTTAAGTTGTCGTGTTAGTGTGTTGGGTTAGGGTTAGGGTGAGATTTATGGCATTGTGTTAGTGTGTTGGTTTAGGAATAGGGTTAGGGTAAGGGTTAGGGCTAGGTTTAAGGTTAGGTTTAGTGTTATGATGTCGGGTTAGGGTTAGGGTTAGGGTTAAGGTTTCGGGTTATGATGTCGGGTTAGGGTTAGGTCTAGGTCTAGGGTTAGGGTTAGGGTGTCGGGTAAGTTTTAGGGTTAGGGTTAGGGTGTCGTTTTAGGGTTAGAGTTAGGGTTAGGATTAGGGTTAGGGTTAAGGTTTACGGTTTAGGGTTAGGGTTAGGGTTAGAGTTAGGGTTAGCGTTACCTTTAGGGTTACGGTTAGGGTTAGGATTAGGGTTAGAGTTAGGGTGTCAGATTAGGGTTAGGGTTGGGTTAGGATTCGGGTTAGTGGTTAGGGGTAGGTTTAGGTTTAGGGTTAGGGTGTTGGTTTAGGGTTAGGGTGTCAGGTTAGGGTGTTGGGTTAAGTTGTCGTGTTAGTGTGTCGGGTAAGGGTTAGGGTTAGGTTTATGGCATTGGGTTAGGTTGTTGGGTTAGGAATAGGGTTAGGGCTAGGGTTAAGGTTAGGTTTAGTGTTATGATGTTGGGTTAGTTTGTCGTGTTAGGGTGCTGGGTTTGGGTTAGGGTTAGGGTTTGGGTAGGTTTAGGGTGTTGGGTTAGGGTTAGGGTGTCGGGTTATGGTTAGGGTTAGGGTGTTGGGTTACGGTGTCGGGTTAGGGTTAGTGTGTCAGGTTATGATGTCAGGTTCGGGTGTCGGGTAAGGGTTAGGGTGTCTGGTTATGGTGTCGGGTAAGTGTGTCAGGTTAGGTTTAGGTTTAGGCTTATGGTTAGGGTGTCGGGTTAGGGTGTCTGTTAGGGATTACGGTTTAGGGTGTCGGGTTAGGGTTAGTGTAGGGTTAGAATTAGGGTTAGAGTGTTGTGTTAGGGTTAGCGTTAGAGTTAGGTTGTCTGGTTAGTTTTAGGGTTAGGGTGTCGAGTTAGAGTTAGGGTGTCGGGTTATGGTTAGGTTTTGGGTGTCGGGTTAGGTTTAGGGTTAATGTTAGTGTTAGGGGTTAGTGATTAGGGTTAGGGTTAGGGTTAGCGTTATGGTTTGGTTTAGGTTTAGGGTTAAGGTTATGGATAGGGTTAGGGTTTGGGTTAGGTGAAGGGTAGGCTTAGGAGTAGGCTAAGTGTTAGGGTTTGGGTTAGGTTTAGGGTACGGTTAGGGTGTCGGGGTAGAGTTTGGGTGTAGGATTAGGGTGTTGCGTTAGGGTTAAGTTAACGTGTCTTGTTAGGGTTAGTGTTAGGGTTAGGGTGTCGGGTAGGATTTAGCGTTAGGGATAGGGGTAGGGCTTGGGTGTTGGGTTAGTGTTAGGGTTACGGTGTCTGGTGTCCGGTTACGGTTAGGGTTAGGATTAGGGTTAGGATTAGGGTTTAGGATTTAGGGTTAGGGTTAGGGTGTCTTGTGTCCGATTACGGTTAGGGTTAGGATTATGGTTAGGGTTAGGGTTAGCGTTAGGGTTTTGGTTAAGGTTACGTTTAGGTTTCGGGTTAGGGTTAGGGTTATGTTTAGGGTTAGGGTGTCATAATAGGGTTAGCGTTAGTGTTAGGTTGTCTGGTTAGTGTTAGGGTTAGGGTGTCGGGATAGGGTTAGGTTTAGGGTGTTGGGTTAGGGTGTTGTGTTAGGGTTAGGGTTAGGGTTAAGGTTTCGGGTTATGATGTCGGGTTAGGGTTAGGTCTAGGTCTAGGGTTTGGGTTAGGGTTAGCGTTAGGGTTAGGGTTACCTTTAGGGTTACGGTTAGGGTTAGGATTAGGGTTAGAGTTAGGGTGTCAGATTAGGGTTAGACTTGGGTTAGGATTCGGGTTAGTGGTTAGGGGTAGGTTTAGGTTTAGGGTTAGGGTGTTGGTTTAGGGTTAGGGTGTCGTATTACAGTTAGGGTTAGGGTTAGGGTGTCGGTTTAGGGTTAGGGTGTCGGGTTAGGGTGTTGGGTTAAGTTGTCGTGTTAGTGTGTCGGGTTAGGGTTAGAGTTAGGTTTGAGGCATTGGGTTAGGTTGTTGGTTTAGGAATAGGGTTAGGGTTAGGTTTAGTGTTATGATGTTGGGTTAGTTTGTCGTGTTCGGGTGCTGGGTTTGGGTTAGGGTTAGGGTTAGGGTAGGTTTAGGGTGTTGGGTTAGCGTTAGGGTGTCGGGTTAGGGTTAGGGTTATGTGTTGGCTTAGGGTGTCGTTTAGGGTGTCAGGTTTGGGTGTCGGGTTAAGATTAGGGTTAGGGTGTTGGGTTACGGTGTCAGATTAGGGTTAGTGTGTCTGGTTATGATGTCAGGTTCGGGTGTCGGGTAAGGGGTAGTGTGTCTGGTTAGGGTGTCGGGTTATTGTGTCAGGTTAGGTTTAGGTTTAGGCTTACGGATAGGGCTAGGGTTATGGTGTCATGTTAGGGATAGGGTTCGAGTGTCAGTTTAGGGTTAGAGTTAGGGTTAGGGTTAGGGTTGGGTTAGGGTTAGGGTAGGGTTAGGGGTTAGGGTTAGGGTTAGGGTTAGGTTTAAGTTTAGGGTGACAGGTTAAGTTTAGGGTTCGTGTTAGTGTTATGGTTAGGGTTAGGGTTAGGCTTAGGATGTGGGGATAGTGTTAGGGTTAGTTTTATGGTAAGTTTGTCTGGTTAGGGTTCTGGGTAGGGTGTCTGTTTAAGGTTTCGGGTTAGGGTGTCGGGTCAGGGTTAGTGTTAGGGTTAGGTTGTTGGGTTAGATTGTCGTGTTAGGGTGCCAGGATAGGGTTAGATTTACGGTTAGGCTTAGGGTTAGTGTGTCGGGTTAGGGTGTCCGTTTAGGGTTAGGGTGTCAGGTTAGCATGTCGGGTTAGGGTGTTGGGTTAGGGTCTCGAGTTAGGGTTTAGGGTTAGGTTTAGGGTAAGTTTAGGGTTAGGCTTACGGTTGGGTTAGGGTTAGTGTTAATGTTAGGGTTAGGGTTTAGATGTAGGGTTAGCTTTAGGGCTAGTGTTAGGGTTAGGGTGTAGGGTGTCGGGTTTGGGTGTCGGGTTAGGGTTAGGTTTTGGGTTAGCTTTAGGGTTGCGGTTAGGATTAGGGTGTCGGGTTAGGGTTAGCGTGTCGGGTTCGGGTGTCGGGTTAGGCTGTCGGGCTAGGGTGTCGGGCTAGGGTGTCGGGTTAGGGTTTACAGTTAGTGTTAGAGTGGCTGGTTAGGGTGTCGGTTAGGGTGTCGGGTTAGGGATTACGGGTTAGGGTGTCGCGTTAGGGTTGAGTTATGGTGTCAGGTTATGGTTACGGTAAGGTTAGGGTTAGGGTTAGGGTGTCGTGTTAGGGTTAGCGTTAGGGTTAGGGTGTCGGGTTAAGGTTAGGGTTAGGGTTAGGGTTAGGGTTTGGGTGTCAGGTTAGGGTTAGGGTTAGTGTTAGGGGTTAGTGATTAGGGTTAGGGTTAGGATTAGCGTTATGGTTTGAGTTAGAGTTAGGGTTAGGGTTAGGGTTGGTTTAGTGTAGGGTTAGGGGTTAGTGGTAGGGTTAGGGGTAGGGTTAGGGTAGGGTTGCGGAGTCGGGTTAGGGTTAGGGTTAGGTTTTCAGGCTAGGGTTAGTGTTAGGGGTTGGGGTTAGGGTTTAGAGTTACGATTAGGGTTAGGGTGTTGGGTTAGGGTGTCGGGTTAGGGTGTCAGGTTAGGCTGTCGGGTTAGGGTGTCGGGTCAGGGTTAGAGTTAGGGTTAGGTTTAGGGTTAAGTTTAGAGTTAGGTTGTTTTGTTAGGGTTAGGGTTTCGGGTTAGGCTTAGAGTTTCGGGTTAGGGTGTCGGGTTAGAGTTTGGGTGTAGGGTTAGTGTGTCGCATTAGGGTTAAGGTTAGGGTGTCGTGTTAGTGTTAGCGCTAGGGTTAGGGTGTCGTGTTATGGTTAGGTTTAGGGTTAGGTTGTCGGGTTAGGGTTAGGGTTAGGGTGTCTGGTGTTCGGTTACCGTTAGGGTTAGGGTTAGGGTTACGTTTTACGGGTTAGGGTTAGGGATAGGGTTAGCATTAGGGTTATGGTTACGGTTATGTTTAGGGTTACTGTTCGGGTTAGGGTTAGGGTTAGGATTAGGGTGTCAGATTAGGGTTAGGTTTGTGTTAGGATTCGGGTTAGTGGTTAGGGGTAGGTTTAAGGTTAGGGTTAGGGTGTCGTGTTAGGGTTAGGGTTAGGGTGTCGGTTTAGGGTTAGGGTGTCGGGTTAGGGTGTTGGCTTAAGTTGTCCTGTTAGTGTGTTGGGTTAGGGTTAGGGTGAGATTTATGGCATTGTGTTAGTGTGTTGGTTTAGGAATAGGGTTAGGGTAAGGGTTAGGGCTAGGTTTAAGGTTAGGTTTAGTGTTATGATGTCGGGTTAGGGTTAGGGTTAGGGTTAAGGTTTCGGGTTATGATGTCGGGTTAGGGTTAGGTCTAGGTCTAGGGTTAGGGTTAGGGTGTCGGGTAAGTTTTAGGGTTAGGGTTAGGGTGTCGTTTTAGGGTTAGAGTTAGGGTTAGGATTAGGGTTAGGGTTAAGGTTTACGGTTTAGGGTTAGGGTTAGGGTTAGAGTTAGGGTTAGCGTTACCTTTAGGGTTACGGTTAGGGTTAGGATTAGGGTTAGAGTTAGGGTGTCAGATTAGGGTTAGGGTTGGGTTAGGATTCGGGTTAGTGGTTAGGGGTAGGTTTAGGTTTAGGGTTAGGGTGTTGGTTTAGGGTTAGGGTGTCGGGTTAGGGTGTTGGGTTAAGTTGTCGTGTTAGTGTGTCGGGTAAGGGTTAGGGTTAGGTTTATGGCATTGGGTTAGGTTGTTGGGTTAGGAATAGGGTTAGGGCTAGGGTTAAGGTTAGGTTTAGTGTTATGATGTTGGGTTAGTTTGTCGTGTTAGGGTGCTGGGTTTGGGTTAGGGTTAGGGTTTGGGTAGGTTTAGGGTGTTGGGTTAGGGTTAGGGTGTCGGGTTATGGTTAGGGTTAGGGTGTTGGGTTACGGTGTCGGGTTAGGGTTAGTGTGTCAGGTTATGATGTCAGGTTCGGGTGTCGGGTAAGGGTTAGGGTGTGTGGTTATGGTGTCGGGTAAGTGTGTCAGGTTAGGTTTAGGTTTAGGCTTATGGTTAGGGTTAGGGTTAGGGTGTCGTGTTAGGGATAGCGTTCGGGTGTCGGTTTAGGGTTAGAGTTAGGGTTAGGGTTAGGGTCGGGTTAGGGGTTAGGGTTAGGTTTAGGGTGTTAGGGTTAGGGTTAGGGTTAGGGTTGGGTTAGGGGTAGGGTTAGTGGTTAAGGGTAGGGTTAGGGGTAGGTTTAGGGTTAGGGTTAGGGTTGGGGTTTAGTTGTCGGGTTTGAGTTAGGGTTAGGGTGTCTGGTGTCGGGTTAGTGTTAAGGTTAGGGTTAGGTTATCGGGTTAGGTTTAGGCTTGGGTTGTAGTCTTAGGGTTAGGGTTAGTGTTGGTTTACGGGTTAGGCTTAGGCTTAGTGTTAGGGTTAGGTTTAGGGTTAGGTTTACGGCTAGGTTGTTGGTTTAGGGTTACGGTGTCGGGTTAAGGTAAGCGTGTCGGTTTAGGTTTAGGGTGTCGGGTTAGGGTGATGGGTTATGGTGTCAGGTTCGGGTTAGTGTTCGGTTGAGGGTGTCAGGTTAAGGTTAGGGAAGATTTAGGGTTACGGTGTCATGTTAGGGTTACCATAATGGTTAGGGTGTCGGGTTTGGGTGTTGGGTTATGGTTAGTGTATCATGTTAGGGTTAGTGTGTCGGGATAGGTTCAGGGTGTCGGGTTAGGTTGTCGGGTTACGTCTAGGCTCAGGTTTAGGGTAAAGGTTAGGGTTAGGTTTAGGTGTTAGGGGTACGGTTAGGGTTAGAATGTCGGGTTAGGGTTAGGGTGTCGGGTTAGGGTGCCGTGTTAAGGTTAGGGTGTCGGGTGAGGGTTAGGGTGTCAGGTTCGGGTTACGGTGTCAGGTGATGGTGTCGGGTTAGCGTGTCATTTTAGGGTGTTGGTTTAGGGTTAGAGTGTCGGGTTAGGGTTAGGGTTACGGTGTTGTGTTAGGGTTAGGGTGTCGTGTTTGGGCTTCGGGTTAGGGTGTCTTGTTAGGGATAGGGTGTCACGTTAGGTTGTCGTTTTAGGGTTACGGTGTCAGGATAGGGTGTCGGGTTAGGGTGTCGGTTAGGGATTACGGTTTAGGGTGTCGGGTTAGGGTTAGTGTAGGGTTAGAATTAGGGTTAGAGTGTTGTGTTAGGGTTAGCGTTAGGGTTAGGTTGTCTGGTTAGTTTTAGGGTTAGGGTGTCGAGTTAGAGTTAGGGTGTCGGGTTATGGTTAGGTTTTGGGTGTCGGGTTAGGTTTAGGGTTAATGTTAGTGTTAGGGGTTAGTGATTAGGGTTAGGGTTAGGGTTAGCGTTATGGTTTGGTTTAGGTTTAGGGTTAGGGTTATGGATAGGGTTAGGGTTTGGGTTAGGTGAAGGGTAGGCTTAGGAGTAGCGTAAGTGTTAGGGTTTGGGTTAGGTTTAGGGTACGGTTAGGGTGTCAGGGTAGAGTTTGGGTGTAGGATTAGGGTGTTGCGTTAGGGTTAAGTTAACGTGTCTTGTTAGGGTTAGCGTTAGGGTTAGGGTGTCGGGTAAGATTTAGCGTTAGGGGTAGGGGTAGTGCTTGGGTGTTGGGTTAGTGTTAGGGTTAGGGTGTCTGGTGTCCGGTTACGGTTAGGGTTAGGATTAGGGTTAGGATTAGGGTTTAGGGTTTAGGGTTAGGGTTAGGGTGTCTTGTGTCCGATTACGGTTAGGGTTAGGATTATGGTTAGGGTTAGGTTAGCGTTAGGGTTATGGTTAAGGTTACGTTTAGGTTTCGGGTTAGGGTTAGGGTTATGTTTAGGGTTAGGGTGTCATAATAGGGTTAGCGTTAGTGTTAGGTTGTCTGGTTAGTGTTAGGGTTTAGGTTGTTGGGATAGGGTTAGGTTTAGGGTGTTGGGTTAGGGTGTTGGGTTAGGGTTAGGGTAGGGTTAAGGTTTCAGGTTATGATGTCGGGTTAGGGTTAGGTCTAGGTCTAGGGTTAGGGTTAGGGTGTCGGCTAAGTTTTAGGGTTAGGTTTAGGGTGTCGTTTTAGGGTTAGAGTTAGTGTTAGGAATAGGGTTCGGGTTAGGGTTTATGGTTTAGGGTTAGGGTTAGTGTTAGAGTTAGGGTTAGTGTTACCTTTAGGGTTACGGTTAGGGTTAGGATTAGGGTTAGAGTTAGGGTGTCAGATTAGGGTTAGACTTGGGTTAGGATTCGGGTTAGTGGTTAGGGGTAGGTTTAGGTTTAGGGTTAGGGTGTTGGTTTAGGGTTAGGGTGTCGTATTACAGTTAGGGTTAGGGTGTCGGTTTAGGGTTAGGGTGTCGGGTTAGGGTGTTGGGTTAAGTTGTCGTGTTAGTGTGTCGGGTTAGGGTTAGAGTTAGGTTTGAGGCATTGGGTTAGGTTGTTGGGTTAGGAATAGGGTTAGGGTTAGGTTTAGTGTTATGATGTTGGGTTAGTTTGTCGTGTTAGGGTGCTGGGTTTGGGTTAGGGTTAGGGTTAGGGTAGGTTTAGGGTGTTGGGTTAGCGTTAGGGTGTCGGGTTAGGGTTAGTGTTATGTGTTGGCTTAGGGTGTCGTTTAGGGTGTCAGGTTTGGGTGTCGGGTTAAGATTAGGATAAGGGTGTTGGGTTACGGTGTCAGGTTAGCGTAGGTGTGTCTGGTTATGATGTCAGGTTTGGGTATCGGGTAAGGGGTAGTGTGTCTGGTTAGGGTGTCGGGTTTGTGTCAGGTTAGGTTTAGGTTTAGGCTTACGGATAGGGCTAGGGTTATGGTGTCATGTTAGGGATAGGGTTCGAGTGTCGGTTTAGGGTTAGAGTTAGGGTTAGGGTTAGGGTTGGGTTAGGGTTAAGGTAGGGTTAGGGGTTAGGGTTAGGGTTAGGGTTAGGTTTAGGTTTAGGGTGTCAGGTTAAGTTTAGGGTTCGTGTTAGTGTTATGGTTAGGGTTAGGGTTAGGCTTAGGATGTGGGGATAGGGTTAGGGTTAGTTTTATGGTAAGATTGTCCGGTTAGGGTTCTGGGTAGGGTGTCTGTTTAGGGTTTCGGGTTAGGGTGTCGGGTCAGGGTTAGGTTGTTGGGTTAGATTGTCGTGTTAGGGTGCCAGGATAGGGTTAGATTTACGGTTAGGCTTAGGGTTAGTGTGTCGGGTTAGGGTGTCCGTTTAGGGTTAGGGTGTCAGGTTAGCATGTCGGGTTAGGGTGTTGGGTTAGGGTCTCGAGTTAGGGTTTAGGGTTAGGTTTAGGGTAAGTTTAGGGTTAGGGTTACGGTTGGGTTAGGGTTAGTGTTAATGTTAGGGTTAGGGTTTAGATGTAGGGTTAGCTTTAGGGCTAGTGTTAGGGTTAGGGTGTCGGGTGTCGGGTTTGGGTGTCGGGTTAGGGTTAGGTTTTGGGTTAGCTTTAGGGTTGGGGTTAGGATTAGGGTGTCGGGTTAGGGTTAGCGTGTCGGGTTCGGGTGTCGGGTTAGGCTGTCGGGCTAGGGTGTCAGGCTAGGGTGTTGGGTTAGGGTTTACAGTTAGTGTTAGAGTGGCTGGTTAGGGTGTCTGGTTAGGGTGTCGGGTTAGGGATTACGGGTTAGGGTGTCGCGTTAGGGTTGAGTTATGCTGTCGGGTTATGGTTAGGGTAAGGTTAGGGTTCGGGTTAGGGTGTCGTGTTAGGGTTAGCGTTAGGGTTAGGGTGTCGGGTTAAGGTTAGGGTTAGGGTTAGGGTTAGGGTTTGGGTGTCGGGTTAGGGTTAGGGTTAGTGTTAGGGGTTAGTGATTAGGGTTAGGGTTAGGATTAGCGTTATGGTTTGAGTTAGAGTTAGGGTTAGGGTTAGGGTTGGTTTAGTGTAGGGTTAGGGGTTAGTGGTAGGGTTAGGGGTAGGGTTAGGGTAGGGTTGCGGAGTCGGGTTAGGGTTAGGGTTAGGTTTTCAGGCTAGGGTTAGTGTTAGGGGTTGGGGTTAGGGTTTAGAGTTACGATTAGGGTTAGGGTGTTGGGTTAGGGTGTTGGCTTAAGTTGTCGTGTTAGTGTGTTGGGTTAGGGTTAGGGTGAGATTTATGGCATTGTGTTAGTGTGTTGGTTTAGGAATAGGGTTAGGGTAAGGGGTAGGGCTAGGTTTAAGGTTAGGTTTAGTGTTATGATGTCGGGTTAGGGTTAGGGTTAGGGTTAAGGTTTCGGGTTATGATGTCGGGTTAGGTTTAGGTCTAGGTCTAGGGTTAGGGTTAGGGTGTCGGGTAAGTTTTAGGGTTAGGGTTAGGGTGTCGTTTTAGGGTTAGAGTTAGGGTTAGGATTAGGGTTAGGGTTAAGGTTTACGGTTTAGGGTTAGGGTTAGGGTTAGAGTTAGGGTTAGCGTTACCTTTAGGGTTACGGTTAGGGTTAGGATTAGGGTTAGAGTTAGGGTGTCAGATTAGGGTTAGGGTTGGGTTAGGATTCGGGTTAGTGGTTAGAGGTAGGTTTAGGTTTAGGGTTAGGGTGTTGGTTTAGGGTTAGGGTGTCGGGTTAGGGTGTTGGGTTAAGTTGTCGTGTTAGTGTGTCGGGTAAGGGCTAGGGTTAGGTTTATGGCATTGGGTTAGGTTGTTGGGTTAGGAATAGGGTTAGGGCTAGGGTTAAGGTTAGGTTTAGTGTTATGATGTTGGGTTAGTTTGTCGTGTTAGGGTGCTGGGTTTGGGTTAGGGTTAGGGTTTGGGTAGGTTTAGGGTGTTGGGTTAGGGTTAGGGTGTCGGGTTATGGTTAGGGTTAGGGTGTTGGGTTACGGTGTCGGGTTAGGGTTAGTGTGTCAGGTTATGATGTCAGGTTCGGGTGTCGGGTAAGGATTAGGGTGTCTGGTTATGGTGTCGGGTAAGTGTGTCAGGATAGGTTTAGGTTTAGGCTTATGGTTAGGGTTAGGGATAGGGTGTCGTGTTAGGGATAGCGTTCGGTTGTCGGTTTAGGGTGTTAGGGTTAGGGTTAGGGTTGGTTTGGGGGTAGGGTTAGTGGTTAAGGGTAGGGTTAGGGGTAGGTTTAGGGTTAGGGTTAGGGTTGGGGTTTAGTTGTCGGGTTTGAGTTAGGGTTAGGGTGTCTGGTGTCGGGTTAGTGTTAAGGTTAGGGTTAGGTTATCGGGTTAGGTTTAGGCTTGGGTTGTAGTCTTAGGGTTAGGGTTAGTGTTGGTTTACGGGTTAGGCTTAGGCTTAGTGTTAGGGTTAGGTTTAGGGTTAGGTTTACGGCTAGGTTGTTGGTTTAGGGTTACGGTGTCGGGTTAAGGTAAGCGTGTCGGTTTAGGTTTAGGGTGTCGGGTTAGGGTGATGGGTTATGGTGTCAGGTTCGGGTTAGTGTTCGGTTGAGGGTGTCAGGTTAAGGTTAGGGAAGATTTAGGGTTACGGTGTCATGTTAGGGTTACCATAATGGTTAGGGTGTCGGGTTTGGGTGTTGGGTTATGGTTAGTGTATCATGTTAGGGTTAGTGTGTCGGGATAGGTTCAGGGTGTCGGGTTAGGTTGTCGGGTTACGTTTAGGCTCAGGGTTAGGGTTAAGGTTAGGGTTAGGTTTAGGTGTTAGGGGTACGGTTAGGGTTAGGATGTCGGGTTAGGGTTAGGGTGTCAGGTTAGGGTGTCGTGTTAAGGTTAGGGTGTCGGGTGAGGGTTAGAGTGTCAGGTTCGGGTTACGGTGTCAGGTGACGGTGTCGGGTTAGCGTGTCATTTTAGGGTGTAGGTTTAGGGTTAGAGTGTCAGGTTAGGGTTAGGGTTACGGTGTTGTGTTAGGGTTAGGGTGTCGGGTTTGGGCTGCGGGTTAGGGTGTCGTGTTAGGGATAGGGAGTCACGTTAGGTTGTCGTTTTAGGGTTACGGTGTCAGGATAGGGTGTCGGGTTAGGGTGTCTGTTAGGGATTACGGTTTAGGGTGTCGGGTTAGGGTTAGTGTAGGGTTAGAATTAGGGTTAGAGTGTTGTGTTAGGGTTAGCGTTAGAGTTAGGTTGTCTGGTTAGTTTTAGGGTTAGGGTGTCGAGTTAGAGTTAGGGTGTCGGGTTATGGTTAGGTTTTGGGTGTCGGGTTAGGTTTAGGGTTAATGTTAGTGTTAGGGGTTAGTGATTAGGGTTAGGGTTAGGGTTAGCGTTATGGTTTGGTTTAGGTTTAGGGTTAAGGTTATGGATAGGGTTAGGGTTTGGGTTAGGTGAAGGGTAGGCTTAGGAGTAGGCTAAGTGTTAGGGTTTGGGTTAGGTTTAGGGTACGGTTAGGGTGTCGGGGTAGAGTTTGGGTGTAGGATTAGGGTGTTGCGTTAGGGTTAAGTTAACGTGTCTTGTTAGGGTTAGCGTTAGGGTTAGGGTGTCGGGTAAGATTTAGCGTTAGGGGTAGGGGTAGGGCTTGGGTGTTGGGTTAGTGTTAGGGTTAGGGTGTCTGGTGTCCGGTTACGGTTAGGGTTAGGATTAGGGTTAGGATTAGGGTTTAGGATTTAGGGTTAGGGTTAGGGTGTCTTGTGTCCGATTACGGTTAGGGTTAGGATTATGGTTAGGGTTAGGGTTAGCGTTAGGGTTTTGGTTAAGGTTACGTTTAGGTTTCGGGTTAGGGTTAGGGTTATGTTTAGGGTTAGGGTGTCATAATAGGGTTAGCGTTAGTGTTAGGTTGTCTGGTTAGTGTAAGGGTTAGGGTGTCGGGATAGGGTTAGGTTTAGGGTGTTGGGTTAGGGTGTTGTGTTAGGGTTAGGGTTAGGGTTGAGGTTTCGGGTTATGATGTCGGGTTAGGGTTAGGTCTAGGTCTAGGGTTTGGGTTAGGGTTAGCGTTAGGGTTAGGGTTACCTTTAGGGTTACGGTTAGGGTTAGGATTAGGGTTAGAGTTAGGGTGTCAGATTAGGGTTAGACTTGGGTTAGGATTCGGGTTAGTGGTTAGGGGTAGGTTTAGGTTTAGGGTTAGGGTGTTGGTTTAGGGTTAGGGTGTCGTATTACAGTTAGGGTTAGGGTTAGGGTGTCGGTTTAGGGTTAGGGTGTCGGGTTAGGGTGTTGGGTTAAGTTGTCGTGTTAGTGTGTCGGGTTAGGGTTAGAGTTAGGTTTGAGGCATTGGGTTAGGTTGTTGGGTTAGGAATAGGGTTAGGGTTAGGTTTAGTGTTATGATGTTGGGTTAGTTTGTCGTGTTAGGGTGCTGGGTTTGGGTTAGGGTTAGGGTTAGGGTAGGTTTAGGGTGTTGGGTTAGCTTTAGGGTGTTGGGTTAGGGTTAGGGTTATGTGTTGGCTTAGGGTGTCGTTTAGGGTGTCAGGTTTGGGTGTCGGGTTAAGATTAGGGTTAGGGTGTTGGGTTACGGTGTCAGATTAGGGTTAGTGTGTCTGGTTATGATGTCAGGTTCGGGTGTCGGGTAAGGGGTAGTGTGTCTGGTTAGGGTGTCGGGTTATTGTGTCAGGTTAGGTTTAGGTTTAGGCTTATGGATAGGGCTAGGGTTATGGTGTCATGTTAGGGATAGGGTTCGAGTGTCAGTTTAGGGTTAGAGTTAGGGTTGGGTTAGGGTTAGGGTAGGGTTAGGGGTTAGGGGTAGGGTTAGGGTTAGGTTTAAGTTTAGGGTGTCAGGTTAAGTTTAGGGTTCGTGTTAGTGTTATGGTTAGGGTTAGGGTTAGGCTTAGGATGTGGGGATAGGGTTAGGGTTAGTTTTATGGTAAGGTTGTCTGGTTAGGGTTCTGGGTAGGGTGTCTGTTTAGGGTTTCGGGTTAGGGTGTCGGGTCAGGGTTAGTGTTAGGGTTAGGTTGTTGGGTTAGATTGTCGTGTTAGGGTGCCAGGATAGGGTTAGATTTACGGTTAGGCTTAGGGTTAGTGTGTCGGGTTAGGGTGTCCGTTTAGGGTTAGGGTGTCAGGTTAGCATGTCGGGTTAGGGTGTTGGGTTAGGGTCTCGAGTTAGGGTTTAGGGTTAGGTTTAGGGTAAGTTTAGGGTTAGGCTTACGGTTGGGTTAGGGTTAGTGTTAATGTTAGGGTTAGGGTTTAGATGTAGGGTTAGCTTTAGGGCTAGTGTTAGGTTTAGGGTGTAGGGTGTCGGGTTTGGGTGTCGGGTTAGGGTTAGGTTTTGGGTTAGCTTTAGGGTTGGGGTTAGGATTAGGGTGTCGGGTTAGGGTTAGCGTGTCAGGTTCGGGTGTCGGGTTAGGCTGTCGGGCTAGGGTGTCGGGCTAGGGTGTCGGGCTAGGGTGTCGGGTTAGGGTTTACAGTTAGTGTTAGAGTGGCTGGTTAGGGTGTCGGTTAGGGTGTCGGGTTAGGGTGTACGGGTTAGGGTGTCGCGTTAGGGTTGAGTTATGGTGTCGGGTTATGGTTACGGTAAGGTTAGGGTTAGGGTTAGGGTTAGGTATTCAGGCTAGGGTTAGTGTTAGGGGTTGGGGTTAGGGTTTAGAGTTACGATTAGGGTTAGGGTGTTGGGTTAGGGTGTCGGGTAGGGTGTCAGGTTAGGCTGTCGGGTTAGGGTGTCGGGTCAGGGTTAGAGTTAGGGTTAGGTTTAGGGTTAAGTTTAGAGTTAGGTTGTTTTGTTAGGGTTAGGGTTTCGGGTTAGGCTTAGAGTTTCGGGTTAGGGTGTCGGGTTAGAGTTTGGGTGTAGGGTTAGTGTGTCGCATTAGGGTTAAGGTTAGGGTGTCGTGTTAGTGTTAGCGCTAGGGTTAGGGTGTCGTTTTAGGGTTAGGTTTAGGGTTAGGTTGTCGGGTTAGGGTTAGGGTTAGGGTGTCTGGTGTTCGGTTACCGTTAGGGTTAGGGTTAGGGTTACGTTTTACGGGTTAGGGTTAGGGATAGGGTTAGCATTAGGGTTATGGTTACGGTTACGTTTAGGGTTACTGTTCGGGTTAGGGTTAGGGTTAGGATTAGGGTGTCAGATTAGGGTTAGGTTTGTGTTAGGATTCGGGTTAGTGGGTAGGGGTAGGTTTAAGGTTAGGGTTAGGGTGTCGTGTTAGGGTTAGGATTAGGGTGTCGGTTTAGGGTTAGGGTGTCGGGTTAGGGTGTTGGCTTAAGTTGTCGTGTTAGTGTGTTGGGTTAGGGTTAGGGTGAGATTTATGGCATTGTGTTAGTGTGTTGGTTTAGGAATAGGGTTAGGGTAAGGGTTAGGGCTAGGTTTAAGGTTAGGTTTAGTGTTATGATGTCGGGTTAGGGTTAGGGTTAGGGTTAAGGTTTCGGGTTATGATGTCGGGTTAGGGTTAGGTCTAGGTCTAGGGTTAGGGTTAGGGTGTCGGGTAAGTTTTAGGGTTAGGGTTAGGGTGTCGTTTTAGGGTTAGAGTTAGGGTTAGGATTAGGGTTAGGGTTAAGGTTTACGGTTTAGGGTTAGGGTTAGGGTTAGAGTTAGGGTTAGCGTTACCTTTAGGGTTACGGTTAGGGTTAGGATTAGGGTTAGAGTTAGGGTGTCAGATTAGGGTTAGGGTTGGGTTAGGATTCGGGTTAGTGGTTAGGGGTAGGTTTAGGTTTAGGGTTAGGGTGTTGGTTTAGGGTTAGGGTGTCGGGTTAGGGTGTTGGGTTAAGTTGTCGTGTTAGTGTGTCGGGTAAGGGTTAGGGTTAGGTTTATGGCATTGGGTTAGGTTGTTGGGTTAGGAATAGGGTTAGGGCTAGGGTTAAGGTTAGGTTTAGTGTTATGATGTTGGGTTAGTTTGTCGTGTTAGGGTGCTGGGTTTGGGTTAGGGTTAGGGTTTGGGTAGGTTTAGGGTGTTGGGTTAGGGTTAGGGTGTCGGGTTATGGTTAGGGTTAGGGTGTTGGGTTACGGTGTCGGGTTAGGGTTAGTGTGTCAGGTTATGATGTCAGGTTCGGGTGTCGGGTAAGGGTTAGGGTGTGTGGTTATGGTGTCGGGTAAGTGTGTCAGGTTAGGTTTAGGTTTAGGCTTATGGTTAGGGTTAGGGTTAGGGTGTCGTGTTAGGGATAGCGTTCGGGTGTCGGTTTAGGGTTAGAGTTAGGGTTAGGGTTAGGGTCGGGTTAGGGGTTAGGGGTAGGTTTAGGGTTAGGTTTAGGGTGTTAGGGTTAGGGTTAGGGTTAGGGTTGGGTTAGGGGTAGGGTTAGTGGTTAAGGGTAGGGTTAGGGGTAGGTTTAGGGTTAGGGTTAGGGTTGGGGTTTAGTTGTCGGGTTTGAGTTAGGGTTAGGGTGTCTGGTGTCGGGTTAGTGTTAAGGTTATGGTTAGGTTATCGGGTTAGGTTTAGGCTTGGGTTGTAGTCTTAGGGTTAGGGTTAGTGTTGGTTTACGGGTTAGGCTTAGGCTTAGTGTTAGGGTTAGGTTTACGGCTAGGTTGTTGGTTTAGGGTTACGGTGTCGGGTTAAGGTAAGCGTGTCGGTTTAGGTTTAGGGTGTCGGGTTAGGGTGATGGGTTATGGTGTCAGGTTCGGGTTAGTGTTCGGTTGAGGGTGTCAGGTTAAGGTTAGGGAAGATTTAGGGTTACGGTGTCATGTTAGGGTTACCATAATGGTTAGGGTGTCGGGTTTGGGTGTTGGGTTATGGTTAGTGTATCATGTTAGGGTTAGTGTGTCGGGATAGGTTCAGGGTGTCGTGTTAGGTTGTCGGGTTACGTCTAGGCTCAGGTTTAGGGTTAAGGTTAGGGTTAGGTTTAGGTGTTATGGGTATGGTTAGGGTTAGAATGTCGGGTTAGGGTTAGGGTGTCGGGTTAGGGTGCCGTGTTAAGGTTAGGGTGTCGGGTGAGGGTTAGGGTGTCAGGTTCGGGTTACGGTGTCAGGTGACGGTGTCGGGTTAGCGTGTCATTTTAGGGTGTAGGTTTAGGGTTAGAGTGTCGGGTTAGGGTTAGGGTTACGGTGTTGTGTTAGGGTTAGGGTGTCGTGTTTGGGCTTCGGGTTAGGGTGTCGTGTTAGGGATAGGGTGTCACGTTAGGTTGTCGTTTTAGGGTTACGGTGTCAGGATAGGGTGTCGGGTTAGGGTGTCGGTTAGGGATTACGGTTTAGGGTGTCGGGTTAGGGTTAGTGTAGGGTTAGAATTAGGGTTAGAGTGTTGTGTTAGGGTTAGCGTTAGGGTTAGGTTGTCTGGTTAGTTTTAGGGTTAGGGTGTCGAGTTAGAGTTAGGGTGTCGGGTTATGGTTAGGTTTTGGGTGTCGGGTTAGGTTTAGGGTTAATGTTAGTGTTAGGGGTTAGTGATTAGGGTTAGGGTTAGGGTTAGCTTTATGGTTTGGTTTAGGTTTAGGGTTAGGGTTATGGATAGGGTTAGGGTTTGGGTTAGGTGAAGGGTAGGCTTAGGAGTAGGGTAAGTGTTAGGGTTTGGGTTAGGTTTAGGGTACGGTTAGGGTGTCAGGGTAGAGTTTGGGTGTAGGATTAGGGTGTTGCGTTAGGGTTAAGTTAACGTGTCTTGTTAGGGTTAGCGTTAGGGTTAGGGTGTCGGGTAAGATTTAGCGTTAGGGGTAGGGGTAGTGCTTGGGTGTTGGGTTAGTGTTAGGGTTAGGGTGTCTGGTGTCCGGTTACGGTTAGGGTTAGGATTAGGGTTTAGGGTTTAGGGTTAGGGTTAGGGTGTCTTGTGTCCGATTACGGTTAGGGTTAGGATTATGGTTAGGGTTAGGGTTAGCGTTAGGGTTTTGGTTAAGGTTACGTTTAGGTTTCGGGTTAGGGTTAGGGTTATGTTTAGGGTTAGGGTGTCATAATAGGGTTAGCGTTAGTGTTAGGTTGTCTGGTTAGTGTTAGGGTTTAGGTTGTCGGGATAGGGTTAGGTTTAGGGTGTTGGGTTAGGGTGTTGGGTTAGGGTTAGGGTTAGGGTTAAGGTTTCGGTTTATGATGTCGGGTTAGGGTTAGGTCTAGGTCTAGGGTTAGGGTTGGGGTGTCGGCTAAGTTTTAGGGTTAGGTTTAGGGTGTCGTTTTAGGGTTAGAGTTAGTGTTAGGAATAGGGTTCGGGTTAGGGTTTATGGTTTAGGGTTAGGGTTAGTGTTAGCGTTAGGGTTAGTGTTACCTTTAGGGTTACGGTTAGGGTTAGGATTAGGGTTAGAGTTAGGGTGTCAGATTAGGGTTAGACTTGGGTTAGGATTCGGGTTAGTGGTTAGGGGTAGGTTTAGGTTTAGGGTTAGGGTGTTGGTTTAGGGTTAGGGTGTCATATTACAGTTAGGGTTAGGGTGTCGGTTTAGGGTTAGGGTCTCGGGTTAGGGTGTTGGGTTAAGTTGTCGTGTTAGTGTGTCGGGTTAGGGTTAGAGTTAGGTTTGAGGCATTGGGTTAGGTTGTTGGGTTAGGAATAGGGTTAGGGTTAGGTTTAGTGTTATGATGTTGGGTTAGTTTGTCGTGTTAGGGTGCTGGGTTTGGGTTAGGGTTAGGGTTAGGGTAGGTTTAGGGTGTTGGGTTAGCGTTAGGGTGTCGGGTTAGGGTTAGGGTTATGTGTTGGCTTAGGGTGTCGTTTAGGGTGTCAGGTTTGGGTGTCGGGTTAAGATTAGGATAAGGGTGTTGGGTTACGGTGTCAGGTTAGCGTAGGTGTGTCTGGTTATGATGTCAGGTTTGGGTATCGGGTAAGGGGTAGTGTGTCTGGTTAGGGTGTCGGGTTTGTGTCAGGTTAGGTTTAGGTTTAGGCTTACGGATAGGGCTAGGGTTATGGTGTCATGTTAGGGATAGGGTTCGAGTGTCGGTTTAGGGTTAGAGTTAGGGTTAGGGTTAGGGTTGGGTTAGGGTTAGGGTAGGGTTAGGGGTTAGGGGTAGGGTTAGGGTTAGGTTTAGGTTTAGGGTGTCAGGTTAAGTTTAGGGTTCGTGTTAGTGTTATGGTTAGGGTTAGGGTTAGGCTTAGGATGTGGGGATAGGGTTAGGGTTAGTTTTATGGTAAGATTGTCCGGTTAGGGTTCTGGGTAGGGTGTCTGTTTAGGGTTTCGGGTTAGGGTGTCGGGTCAGGGTTAGTGTTAGTGTTAGGTTGTTGGGTTAGATTGTCGTGTTAGGGTGCCAGGATAGGGTTAGATTTACGGTTAGGCTTAGGGTTAGTGTGTCGGGTTAGGGTGTCCGTTTAGGGTTAGGGTGTCAGGTTAGCATGTCGGGTTAGGGTGTTGGGTTAGGGTCTCGAGTTAGGGTTTAGGGTTAGGTTTAGGGTAAGTTTAGGGTTAGGGTTACAGTTGGGTTAGGGTTAGTGTTAATGTTAGGGTTAGGGTTTAGATGTAGGGTTAGCTTTAGGGCTAGTGTTAGGGTTAGGGTGTAGGGTGTCGGGTTTGGGTGTCGGGTTAGGGTTAGGTTTTGGGTTAGCTTTAGGGTTGGGGTTAGGATTAGGGTGTCGGGTTAGGGTTAGCGTGTCGGGTTCGGGTGTCGGGTTAGGCTGTCGGGCTAGGGTGTCGGGCTAGGGTGTCGGGTTAGGGTTTACAGTTAGTGTTAGAGTGGCTGGTTAGGGTGTCTGGTTAGGGTGTCGGGTTAGGGATTACGGGTTAGGGTGTCGCGTTAGGGTTGAGTTATGGTGTCGGGTTATGGTTAGGGTAAGGTTAGGGTTCGGGTTAGGGTGTCGTGTTAGGGTTAGCCTTAGGGTTAGGGTGTCGGGTTAAGGTTAGGGTTAGGGTTAGGGTTAGGGTTTGGGTGTCGGGTTAGGGTTAGGGTTAGTGTTAGGGGTTAGTGATTAGGGTTAGGGTTAGGATTAGCGTTATGGTTTGAGTTAGAGTTAGGGTTAGGGTTAGGGTTGGTTTAGTGTAGGGTTAGGGGTTAGTGGTAGGGTTAGGGGTAGGGTTAGGGTAGGGTTGCGGAGTCGGGTTAGGGTTAGGGTTAGGTTTTCAGGCTAGGGTTAGTGTTAGGGGTTGGGGTTAGGGTTTAGAGTTACGATTAGGGTTAGAGTGTTGGGTTAGGGTGTCGGGTTAGGGTGTCAGGTTAGGCTGTCGGGTTAGGGTGTCGGGTCAGGGTTAGAGTTAGGGTTAGGTTTAGGGTTAGGTTGACGGCTAGGTTGTTGGTTTAGGGTTACAGTGTCGGGTTAAGGTAAGCGTGTCGGTTTAGGTTTAGGGTGTCGGGTTAGGGTGATGGGTTATGGTGTCAGGTTCGGGTTAGTGTTCGGTTGAGGGTGTCAGGTTAAGGTTAGGGAAGATTTAGGGTTACGGTGTCATGTTAGGGTTACCATAATGGTTAGGGTGTCGGGTTTGGGTGTTGGGTTATGGTTAGTGTATCATGTTAGGGTTAGTGTGTCGGGATAGGTTCAGGGTGTCGGGTTAGGTTGTCGGGTTACGTCTAGGCTCAGGGTTAGGGTTAAGGTTAGGGTTAGGTTTAGGTGTTAGGGGTACGGTTAGGGTTAGGATGTTGGGTTAGGGTTAGGGTGTCGGGTTAGGGTGTCGTGTTAAGGTTAGGGTGTCGGGTGAGGGTAAGAGTGTCAGGTTCTGGTTACGGTGTCAGGTGACGGTGTCGGGTTAGCGTGTCATTTTAGGGTGTAGGTTTAGGGTTAGAGTGTCGGGTTAGGGTTAGGGTTACGGTGTTGTGTTAGGGTTAGGGTGTCGGGTTTCGGCTTCGGGTTAGGGTGTCGTGTTAGGGATAGGGAGTCACGTTAGGTTGTCGTTTTAGGGTTACGGTGTCAGGATAGGGTGTCGGGTTAGGGTGTCTCTTAGGGATTACGGTTTAGGGTGTCGGGTTAGGGTTAGTGTAGGGTTAGAATTAGGGTTAGAGTGTTGTGTTAGGGTTAGCGTTAGAGTTAGGTTGTCTGGTTATTTTAGGGTTAGGTTGTCGAGTTAGAGTTAGGGTGTCGGGTTATGGTTAGGTTTTGGGTGTTGGGTTAGGTTTAGGGTTAATGTTAGTGTTAGGGGTTAGTGATTAGGGTTAGGGTTAGGGTTAGCGTTATGGTTTGGTTTAGGTTTAGGGTTAAGGTTATGGATAGGTTTAGGGTTTGGGTTAGGTGAAGGGTAGGCTTAGGAGTAGGGTAAGTGTTAGGGTTTGGGTTAGGCTTAGGGTACGGTTAGGGTGTCGGGGTAGAGTTTGGGTGTAGGATTAGGGTGTTGCGTTAGGGTTAAGTTAACGTGTCTTGTTAGGGTTAGTGTTAGGGTTAGGGTGTCGTGTAAGATTTAGCGTTAGGGGTAGGGGTAGGGCTTGGGTGTTGGGTTAGTGTTAGGGTTAGGGTGTCTGGTGTCCGGTTACGGTTAGGGTTAGGATTAGGGTTAGGATTAGGGTTTAGGGTTTAGGGTTAGGGTTAGGGTGTCTTGTGTCCGATTACGGTTAGGGTTAGGACTATGGTTAGGGTTAGGGTTAGCGTTAGGGTTTTGGTTAAGGTTACGTTTAGGTTTCGGGTTAGGGTTAGGGTTATGTTTAGGGTTAGGCTGTCATAATAGGGTTAGCGTTAGTGTTAGGTTGTCTGGTTAGTGTTAGGGTTAGAGTGTCGGGATAGGGTTAGGTTTAGGGTGTTGGGTTAGGGTGTTGTGTTAGGGTTAGGGTTAGGGTTAAGGTTTCGGGTTATGATGTCGGGTTAGGGTGAGGTCTAGCTCTAGGGTTTGGGTTAGGGTTCGCGTTAGGGTTAGGGTTACCTTTAGGGTTACGGTTAGGGTTAGGATTAGGGTTAGAGTTAGGGTGTCAGATTAGGGTTAGACTTGGGTTAGGATTCGGGTTAGTGGTTAGGGGTAGGTTTAGGTTTAGGGTTAGGGTGTTGGTTTAGGGTTAGGGTGTCGTATTACAGTTAGGGTTAGGGTTAGGGTGTCGGTTTAGGGTTAGGGTGTCGGGTTAGGGTGTTGGGTTAAGTTGTCGTGTTAGTGTGTCGGGTTAGGGTTAGAGTTAGGTGAGGCATTGGGTTAGGTTGTTGGGTTAGGAATAGGGTTAGGGTTAGGTTTAGTGTTATGATGTTGGGTTAGTTTGTCGTGTTAGGGTGCTGGGTTTGGGTTAGGGTTAGGGTTAGGGTAGGTTTAGGGTGTTGGGTTAGCGTTAGGGTGTCGGGTTAGGGTTAGGGTTATGTGTTGGCTTAGGGTGTCGTTTAGGGTTTCAGGTTTGGGTGTCGGGTTAAGATTAGGGTTAGGGTGTTGGGTTACGGTGTCAGATTAGGGTTGGTGTGTCTGGTTATGATGTCAGGTTCGGGTGTCGGGTAAGGGGTAGTGTGTCTGTTTAGGGTATCGGGTTATTGTGTCAGGTCAGGTTTAGGTTTAGGCTTACGGATAGGGCTAGGGTTATGGTGTCATGTTAGGGATAGGGTTCGAGTGTCAGTTTAGGGTTAGAGTTAGGGTTAGGGTTAGGGTTGGGTTAGGGTTAGGATAGGGTTAAGGGTTAGGGGTAGGGTTAGGGTTAGGGTTAGGGTAAGTTTAGGGTTAGGGTTACGGTTGGGTTAGGGTTAGTGTTAATGTTATGGTTAGGGTTTAGATGTAGGGTTAGCTTTAGGGCTAGTGTTAGGGTTAGGTTTAGAGTTAGGTTTACGGTTAGGTTGTTGGTTTAGGGTTACGGTGTCGGGTTAGGGTAAGGGTGTCGGTTCAGGTTTAGGGCGTCGGGTTAGGGTGATGGGTTAGGGTATCAGGTTCGGATTAGTGTTCGGGTTAGGGTGTCAGGTTCGTGTTAGGGAAGATTTAGGGTTATGCTGTCATGTTAGGGTTAGCATAATGGTTAGGGTGTCGGGTTTGGGTGTTGGGTTATGGTTAGTGTATCATGTTAGGGTTAGTGTGTCAGGATAGGATTAGGGTGTCGGGTTAGGTTGTCGGGTTTTGTTTAGGCTCAGGGTTAGGGTTAGGGTTAGGGTTACGTTTTAGTGTTAGGGGTACGGTTAGGGTTAGGATGTTGGGTTAGGTTTAGGGTGTTGGGTTAGGGTGTCGGGTTAGGGTGTCGTGT
Organism: Giraffa tippelskirchi; assembly: GCF_054371585.1. Taxonomy (NCBI): domain Eukaryota; kingdom Metazoa; phylum Chordata; class Mammalia; order Artiodactyla; family Giraffidae; genus Giraffa; species Giraffa tippelskirchi. Next base: position 71,537,842 of record NC_137289.1, read on the forward strand.
TAAGGTTAGGGTGTCGGGTGAGGGTTAGGGTGTCAGGTTCGGGTTACGGTGTCAGGTGACGGTGTCGGGTTAGCGTGTCATTTTAGGGTGTAGGTTTATGGTTAGAGTGTCGGGTTAGGGTTAGGGTTACGGTGTTGTGTTAGGGTTAGGGTTTTGGGTTTGGGCTTCCGGTTAGGGTGTCGTGTTAGGGTTAGGGTATCGCGTTAGGTTGTCGTTTTAGGGTTACGGTGTCAGGATAGGGTGTCGGGTTAGGGTGTCGGTTAGGGATTATGGTTAGGGTTAGGGTTAGGGTGTCGTGTTAGGGTTAGCGTTAGTGTTAGGTTGTCTGGTTAGTGTTAGGTTTAGGTTGTCGGGATAACGTTAGGGTTAGGGTTAAGGTTTCGGGTTATGATGTCGGGTTAGGGTTACGTCTAGGTCTAGGGTTAGGGTTAGGGTGTCGGCTAAATTTTAGGGTTAGGGTTAGGGTGTCGTTTTAGGGTTAGAGTTAGGGTTAGGATTAGGGTTAGGGTTAGGGTTAACGGTTTAGGGTTAGGGTTACGTTTAGGGTTATGGTTAGGGTTAGGATTAGGGTTAGAGTTAGGGTGACAGATTAGGGTTAAGGTTGGGTTAGGATTCAGGTTAGTGGTTAGGGGTAGGTTTAGGTTTAGGGTTAGGTTGTTGGTTTAGGGTTAGGGTGTCTGGTTATGGTGTCATATTACGGTTAGTGTTAGGGTGTTGGTTTAGGTTTAGTTTGTCGGGTTAGGGTTAGGGTTAGGTTTATGGCATTGGGTTAGGTTGTTGAGTTAGGAATAGAATTAGGGTTTGGGTTAGGGTTAGGGTTAGTGTTATGATGTTGGGTTAGTTTGTCATGTTAGGGTGCTGGGTTTGGGTTAGGGTTATGTGTTGGCTTAGGGTGTCGTTTAGGGTGTCGGGTTTGGGTGTCGGGTTAGGATTAGGGTTAGGGTGTTGGGTTACTGTGTCGGGTTAGGGTTAGTGTGTCTGGTTATGATGTCAGGTTCAGGTGTCTGGTAAGGGTTAGGGTTTCTGGTTAGGGTGTCGGGTTAGTGTGTCAGGTTAGGTTTAGGTTTAGGCTTATGGTTAGGGTTAGGGTTAGGGTGTCGTGTTAGGGATAGGGTTCGGGTGTCAGTTTAGGGTTAGAGTTACGGTTAGGGTTAGGTTGGGTTAGGGTTAGGGTAGGGTTAGGGGGTAGGGGTAGGGTTAGTGTTAGGATTAAGGTGTCGGTTTAGGGTTAGGGTTAGGGTTAAGGTTAGGGTTAGGGTAGGGTTGCGGTTAGGGTAGGGTTAGGGGTTAGGTTTAGGGTTAGTGTTAGGATTAGGGTGTCGGGTTAAGTTTAGGGTTCGTGTTAGTGTTAGGGTTAGGGTTAGGGTTAGGATGTCGGGATAGGGTTAGTGTTAGGTTTATGGTAAGGTTGTCTGTTTAGGGTTCTGGGTAGGGTGTCTGTTTAGGGTTTCGGGTTAGGGTGTCGGGTCATGGTTAGTGTTAGGGTTAGGTTGTTGGGTTAGATTGTGGTGTTAGGGTGCTAGGTTAGGGCTAGATTTACGGTTAGGCTTTGGGTTAGGGTGTCAGGTTAGGGTGTCCGTTTAGGGTTAGGGTGTCAGGTTACCAGGTCGGGTTAGGGTGTTGGGTTAGGGTCTCGAGTTAGGGTTTTGGGTTAGGGTTAGGTTTAGGATCAGCTTTAGGGTTGGGGTTAGGATTATGGTGTCGGGTTAGGGTTAGCGTGTCGGGTTAGGGTGTCGGTTAGAGTTTGGGTGTACGGTTAGCATGTCGCATTAGGGTTAAGGTTAGGGTGTCGTGTTAGTGTTAGCGCTAGGTTTACGGTGTAGGGTTAGGGTTAGGTTTAGGGTTATGTTGTCGGGTTAGGAATAGGGTTAGGGTAAGCGTTAGGGCTAGGTTTAAGGTTAGGTTTAGTGTTATGATGTCGGGTTTGTTTGTCGTGTTAGGGTGCTGGATTAGGGTTAGGGTTAGGGTTTGGGTAGGTTTAGGGTGTCGGATTAGGGTTAGGGTGTCGGGTTAGGGTTAGGGTTAGGGTTGGGTTAGGGGTAGGGTTAGCGGTTAAGGGTAGGGGTAGGTTTAAGGTTAGGGTTAGGGTTGGGGTTAAGTTGTCGGGTTTGAGTGTCGGATTTGAATTAGGGTTAGGGTGTCTGGTGTCGGGTTAGTGTTAAGGTTAGGGTTAGGTTATCGGGTTAGGTTTAGGCTTGGGGTGTAGTCTTAGGGTTTGGGTTAGGGTTAGGGTTAGGGTTAGTGTTGGGTTACGGGTTAGGCTTAGGCTTAGTGTTAGGGTTAGGTTTAGGGTTAGGTTTGTGGTTACATTGTTGGTTTAGGGTTATGGTGTCGGGTTAGGGTAAGGGTGTCGGTTTAGGTTTAGGGTGTCGGGTTAGGGTGATGGGTTAGGGTGTCAGGTTCGGGTTAGTGTTCGGGTTAGGGTGTCTAGTTAGGGTTAGGGAAGATTTAGGGTTACGCTGTCATGTTAGGGTTAGCATAATGGTTAGGGTGTCGAGTTTGGGTGTTGGGTTATGGTTAGTGTATCATGTTAGGGTTAGTGTGTCGAGATAGGTTTAGGGTGTCGGATTAGGTTGTCGGGTTAGGTTTAGGCTTGGGGTGTAGTCTTAGGGTTTGGGTTAGGGTTAGGGTTAGGGTTAGTGTTGGGTTACGGGTTAGGCTTAGGCTTAGTGTTAGGGTTAGGTTTAGGGTTAGGTTTACGGTTAGGTTGTTGGTTTAGGGTTACGGTGTCGGGTTAGGGTAAGGGTGTCAGTTTAGGTTTAGGGTGTCGGGTTAGTGTGTCAGGTTCGGGTTAGTGTTCGGGTTAGGGTCTCAGGTTCGGGTTAGGGAAGATTTAGGGTTACGGTGTCATGTTAGGGTTAGCATAATGGCTAGAGTGTCGGGTTTGGGTTTTGGGTTATGTTTAGTGTATCATGTTAGGGTTAGTGTGTCGGGATAGGTTGAGGGTGTCGGGTTAGGTTGTCGGGTTACGTTTAGGCTCAGGGTTAGGGTTAAGGTTAGGGTTAGGTTTAGGTGTTAGGGGTACGGTTAGGGTTAGGATGTCGGGTTAGGGTTAGGGTGTCGGGTTAGGGTGTCGTGTTAAGGTTAGGGTGTCGGGTGAGGGTTAGAGTGTCAGGTTCGGGTTACGGTGTCAGGTGACGGTGTCGGGTTAGCGTGTCATTTTAGGGTGTAGGTTTAGGGTTAGAGTGTCGGGTTAGGGTTAGGGTTACGGTGTTGTGTTAGGTTTAGGGTGTCGGGTTTTGGCTTCGGCTTAGGGTGTCGTGTTAGGGTTAGGGTGTCGCGTTAGGTTGTCGTTTTAGGGTTACGGTGTCAGGATAGGGTGTCGGGTTAGGGTGTCGGTTAGGGATTACGGTTTAGGGTGTCGGGTTAGGATTAGTGTAGGGTTAGAATTAGGGTTAGATTGTCTTGTTAGGGTTAGGTTGTCTGGTTAGTTTTAGGGTAGGGTGTCGAGTTAGAGTTAGGGTGTCGGGTTATGGTTAGGTTTTGGGTGTCGGGTTAGGGTTAGGGTTAATGTTAGTGTTAGGGGTTAGTGATTAGGGTTAGGGTTAGGTTTAGTGTTATGGTTTGGATTAGGTTTAGGGTTAGGGCTATGAATAGGGTTAGGGTTTGGGTTAGGTGAAGGGTGGGTTTAGGGGTAGGGTAAGTGTTAGCGTTTGGGTTAGGTTTAGGTTACGGTTAGGGTGTCGGGGTAGAGTTTGGGTGTAGGATTAGGGTGTTGCGTTAGGGTTAAGTTTAGTGTGTCTTGTTAGGGTTAGCGTTAGGGTTAGTGTTAGGTTTAGGGTTAGGGTGTCGGGTAAGATTTAGGGTTAGGGTTAGGGGTAGGGTTTGGATGTTGGGTTAGTGTAAGGGTTAGGTTGTCTGGTGTCCGGTTATGGTTAGGGTTAGGATTATGTTTAGGGTTAGGGTTTAGGGTTTAGGGTTAGGGTTACGTTTAGGGATAGGGTTAGGGTGTCTTGTGTCCGGTTACGGTTAGGGTTAGGATTATGTTTAGGGTTAGGGTTTAGGGTTTAGGGTTAGGGTTACGTTTAGGGTTAGGGTTAGGGTGCCTTGTGTCCAGTTACGGTTAGGGTTAGGATTATGGTTAGGGTTAGGGTTAGGGTTTGGGTTAGCGTTAGGGTTAGGGTTAAGGTTACGTTTAGGTTTTGGGTTAGGGTTAGGGTTAGGTTTAGGGTTAGGGTGTCGTGTTAGGGTTAGCGTTAGTGTTAGGTTGTCTGGTTAGTGTTAGGGTTAGGGTGTTGGGATAGGGTTAGGGTTAGGGTAAGGTTCGGGTTATGATGTCGTCTTAGGGTTAGATCTAGGTCTAGGGTTAGGGTTAGGGTGTCGGGTTAGGGTGTTGGGTTAAGTTGTCGTGTTAGTGTGTTGGGTTAGGGTTAGGGTTAGGTTTATGGCATTGGGTTAGGTTGTTGGGTTAGGAATAGGGTTAGGGCTAGGGTTAAGGTTAGGTTTAGTGTTATGATGTTGGGTTAGTTTGTCATGTTAGGGTGCTGGGTTTGGGTTAGGGTTAGGGTTTGGGTAGGTTTAGGGTGTTGGGTTAGGGTTAGGGTGTCGGGTTAGGGTTAGGGTTATGTGTTGGCTTAGGGTCTCATTTAGGGTGTCGGGTTTGGGTGTAGGGGTTAGGATTAGGGTTAGGGTGTTGGGTTACGGTGTCGGGTTCGGGTTAGTGTGTCTGGTTATGATGTCAGGTTCGGATGTCGGGTAAGGGTTAGGGTGTCTGGTTAGGGTGTCGGGGGAGTGTGTCAGGTTAGATTTAGGTTTAGGCTTATGGTTAGGGTTTGGGTTAGGGTGTCGTGTTAGGGATAGGGTTCGGGTGTCGGTTTAGGGTTAGAGTTAGGGTTAGGGTTAGGGTTAGGGTTGGTTTAGGGTTAGGGTAGGGTTAGGGGTTAGAGGTAGGGTTAGGGTTAGGTTTAGGGTGTCGGGATAAGTTTAGGGTTCGTGTTAGTGTTAGGGTTAGCGTTAGGGTTAGGGTTAGGATGTGGGGATAGGGTTAGGGTTAGGTTTATGGTAAGGTTGTCTGGTTACGGTTCTGGGTAGGGTGTCTGTTTAGGGTTTCGGGTTAGGGTGTCGGGTCAGGGTTAGTGTTAGTGTTAGGTTGTTGGGTTAGAATGTCGTGTTAGGGTGCCAGGTTAGGGTTAGATGTACGGTTAGGCTTAGGGTTAGGGTGTTGGGTTAGGCTGACCGTTTAGGGTTAGGGTGTCAGGTTAGCATGTCAGGTTAGGGTGTTGGGTTAGGGTCTCGAGTTAGGGTTTAGGGTTAGGGTTAGGGTAAGGTTAGGGTTAGGGTTACTGTTGGGTTAGGTTTAGGGTTAATGTTAGGGTTAGGGGTTAGGGGTAGGGTTAGCTTTAGGGTTAGTGTTAGGGTTAGGGTGTCGGGTTATGGTGTCGGGATAGGGTTAGGGTGTATGCTTAGGTTTAGGGTGTCGGGTTAGGTTGTCGGTTTAGGGTGTCGGGTTGGGGTTAGGGTTAGGGTTAGGGTTAGGCTTGGTTTAGTGTAGGGTTAGGGGTTAGTGGTAGGGTTAGGGGTAGGGTTAGGGTAGGGTTGCGGTGTCGGGTAAGGGTTAGTGTTAGGTTGTCATGCTAGGGTTAGTGTTAGGGTGTCGTTTTAGGGTTAGGGTTTTGGTGTCTGATGTCCGGTTAGGCTTGGAGTTAGGATTAGGGGTATGGTTAGGGTTAGTGTTAGGGGTTAGGGTTATTGTTAGGCTTAGGGTTAGGATTTAGGGTTAGAGTTAGTGGTTAGGTGTTAGGGTTAGATTTAGGGTAAGGGTTAGGGTTTTGGTTTAGGGTTAGGGTTAGGTTTAGGGTTAGGGTTAAGGTTAGGGTTAGTGTTAGGGGTTAGGGTTAGGGTTTCGAGTTACGATTAGGGTTAGGGTGTCGGGTTAGGGTGTCAGGTTAGGCTGTTGGTTAAGGGTGTCAGGTCAGGGTTAGAGTTTGGGTTAGGTTTAGGGTTAAGTTTAGAGTTAGGTTGTTTTGTTAGGGTTAGGGTTTCGGGTTAGGCTTAGAATTTCGGGTTAGGGTGTCGGGTTAGAGTTTGGGTGTAGGGTTAGCGTGTCGCATTAGGGTTGATGTTAGGGTGTCGTGTTAGTGTTAGCGCTAGGGTTAGGGATAGGTTGTCGGGTTAGGTTGTCGGGTTAGGGTTAGGGTTAGGGTGTCTGGTGTTCGGTTACCGTTAGGGTTAGGGTTAGGGTTAGGATTAGGGTTAGGGTTAGGGTTTACGGTTTAGGTTTAGGGTTAGGGTTAGCATTAGGGTTATGGTTACGGTTACGTTTAGGGTTAATGTTAGGGTAAGGTTAGGGTTAGGGTTACTGTTGGGTTAGGGTTAGGGTTAATGTTAGGGTTAGGTGTTAGAGGTAGGGTTAGGGTTAGGGTTAGGGTTATGGTTTGGGTTAGAGTTGGGGTTAGGGTGAGGGTTGGTTTAGTGTAGGGTTAGGGGTTAGTGGTAGGGTTAGTGGTAGGGTTAGGTTAGGGTTGCGGTGTCGGGTTAGGGTTAGGGTTAGGTTGTCAGGCTAGGGTTAGTGTTAGGGAGTCGTGTTAGGGTTAGGGTTAGGGTGTCTGGTGTCCGGTTAGGCTTGGAGTTAGGGTTAGGGTTAGGGTTTACGGTTTAGTTTTAGGGTTAGGGTTAGCATTAGGGTTAAGGTTACGGTTACGTTTAGGGTTACTGTTAGGTTAGGGTTAGGGTTAGGGTTAGGATTAGGGTGTCAGATTAGGGTTAGGGTTGTGTTAGGATTCGGGTTAGTGTTTAGGGGTAGGTTTAGGGTTAGGGTTAGGGTGTCATGTTAGGGTTAGTGTTAGGGTGTCGGTTTAGGGTTAGGGTGTCAGGTTAGGGTGTTGGCTTAAGTTGTCGTGTTAGTGTGTTGGGTTAGGGTTAGGGTTAGGTTTATGGCGTTGTGTTAGTGTGTTGGGTTAGGAATAGGGTTAGGGTAAGGGTTAGGGCTAGGTTTAAGGTTAGGTTTAGTGTTATGATGTCGGGTTTGTTTGCCGTGTTATAGGGTGCTGGGTTAGGGTAAGTCTTAGGGTTAGGGTTTGGGTAGGTTTAGGGTGTCCGATTAGGGTTAGGGTGTCGGGTTAGGGTTAGGGTTAGGGTTGGGTTAGGGGTAGGGTAAGCGGTTAAGGGTAGGGGTAGGGGAAGGTTTAGGGTTAGGGTTAGGGTTGGGGTTGAGTTGTCGGGTTTGAGTGTTGGGTTTGAGTTAGGGTTAGGGTGTCTGGTGTCGGGTTAGTGTTAAGGTTAGGGTTATGTTATCGGGTTAGGTTTAAGCTTGGGGTGTAGTCTTAGGGTTTGGGTTAGGGTTAGGGTTAGGGTTAGTGTTGGGTTACGGGTTAGGCTTAGGCTTAGTGTTAGGGTTAGGTTTAGGGTTAGATTTACGGTTAGGTTGTTGGTTTAGGGTTACGGTGTCGGGTTAGGGTAAGGGTGTCGGTTTAGGTTTAGGGTGTTGGGTTAGGGTGATGGGTTAGGGTGTCAGGTTCGGGTTAGTGTTCGGGTTAGAGTGTCAGGTTCGGGTTAGGGAAGATTTAGGGTTACGGTGTCATGTTAGGGTTAGCATAATGGTTAGGGTGTCGGGTTTGGTTGTTGGGTTGTGTTTAGTGTATCATGTTAGGGTTAGTGTGTCGGGATAGGTTTAGGGTGTCGGGTTAGGTTGTCGGGTTACGTTTAGGCTCAGGGTTAGGGTTAAGGTTAGGGTTAGGTTTAGGTGTTAGGGGTACGGTTAGGGTTAGGATGTCGGGTTAGGGTTAGGGTGTCGGGTTAGGGTGCCGGGTTAGGGTGTCTTGTTAACGTTAGGGTGTCTGGTGAGGGTTAGGGTGTCAGGTGACGGTGTCGGGTTAGCGAGTCAGTTTAGGGTGTAGGTTTAGGGTTAGAGTGTCGGGTTAGGGTTAGGGTTACGGTGTTGTGTTAGGGTTAGGGTGTCCGTTTTGGGCTTCGGGTTAGGGTTTCGCGTTAGGGGTAGGGTGTCACGTTAGGTTGTCTTTTTAGGGTTACGGTGTCAGGATAGGGTGTCGGGTGATGGTGTCATGTTAAGGTTAGGGTGTCAGGTGAGGGTTAGGGTTACGGTGTCAGGTGATGGTGTCGGGTTAACGTGTCATTTTAGGGTCTAGGTTTAGGGATAGAGTGTCGGGTTAGCGTTAGGGTTACGGTGTTGTGTTAGGGTTAGGGTGTCGGGTTTGGGCTTCGGGTTAGGGTGTTGCGTTAGGGTTAGGGTGTCGTGTTAGGTTGTCGTTTTAGCGTTATGGTGTTAGGATAGGGTGTCGGGTTATGGTGTTGGTTAGGGATTACGGTTTAGGGTGTCGGGTTAGGGTTAGTGTAGGTTAGAATTAAGGTTAGAGTGTTGTGTTAGGGTTAGCGTTAGGGTTAGGTTGTCTGGTTAGTTTTATGGTTAGGGTGTCGAGTTAGAGTTAGGGTGTCGGATTATGGTTAGGGTTTGGGTTTTGGGTTAGGGTTAGGGTTAGAGTTAATGTTAGTGTTAGGGCTTAGTGATTAGGGTTAGGGATAGGGTTAGAGTTATGGTTTGGGTTAGGTTTAGGGTTAGGGTTATGGGTAGGGTTAGGGTTTGGTTTAGGTTTAAAGTACAGTTAGGGTGTCGGGGTAGAGTTTGTGTGTAGGGTTAGGGTGTTGCGTTAGGGTTAAGTTTAGCGTGTCTTGTTAGGGTTAACATTAGGGTTAAGGTTAGGGTTAGGGTTAGAGTTAGGGTGACAGATAAGGTTTAGGGTTTGGTTAGGATTCGGGTTAGTGGTTAGGGGTAGGTTTAGGGTTAGGGTTAGGTTGTTGGTTTAGGGTTAGGGTGTCTGGTTAGGGTGTCATATTACGGTTAGGGTTAGGGTGTCGGTTTAGGTTTAGGGTGTCGGGTTAGGGTGTTGGGTTAAGTTGTCGTGTTAGTGTGTCGGGTTAGGGTTAGGGTTAGGTTTATGGCATTGGGTTAGGTTGTTGGGTTAGGAATATGGTTAGGGCTAGGGTTAAGGTTAGGTTTAGTGTTATGATGTTGGGTTAGTTTGTCGTGTTAGGGTGCTGGGTTTGGGTTAGGGTTTGGGTTTGGGTAGGTTTCGGGTGTTGGGTTAGGGTTAGGGTGTCGGGTTAGGGTTATGTGTTGGCTTAGGGTGTCTTTTAGGGTGTTGAGTTTGGGTGTCAGCTTAGGATTAGGGTTAGGGTGTTGGGTTAGGGTTAATGTGTCTGGTTATGATGTCAGGTTCGGGTGTCGGGTAAGGCTTAGGGTGTCTGGTTAGGCTGCCGGGCTAGGGTGTCGGGTTAGGGTTTACAGTTAGTGTTAGAGTGGCTGGTTAGGGTGTCGGTTAGGGTGTCTGGTTAGGGTGTCGGGTTAGGGATTACGGGTTAGGGTGTCGCGTTAGGGTTGAGTTATGGTGTCGGGTTATGGTTAGGGTAAGGTTAGGGTTCGGGTTAGGGTGTCGTGTTAGGGTTAGCCTTAGGGTTAGGGTGTCGGGTTAAGGTTAGGGTTAGGGTTAGGGTTAGGGTTTGGGTGTCGGGTTAGGGTTAGGGTTAGTGTTAGGGGTTAGTGATTAGGGTTAGGGTTAGGATTAGCGTTATGGTTTGAGTTAGAGTTAGGGTTAGGGTTAGGGTTGGTTTAGTGTAGGGTTAGGGGTTAGTGGTAGGGTTAGGGGTAGGGTTAGGGTAGGGTTGCGGAGTCGGGTTAGGGTTAGGGTTAGGTTTTCAGGCTAGGGTTAGTGTTAGGGGTTGGGGTTAGGGTTTAGAGTTACGATTAGGGTTAGAGTGTTGGGTTAGGGTGTCGGGTTAGGGTGTCAGGTTAGGCTGTCGGGTTAGGGTGTCGGGTCAGGGTTAGAGTTAGGGTTAGGTTTAGGGTTAGGTTGACGGCTAGGTTGTTGGTTTAGGGTTACAGTGTCGGGTTAAGGTAAGCGTGTCGGTTTAGGTTTAGGGTGTCGGGTTAGGGTGATGGGTTATGGTGTCAGGTTCGGGTTAGTGTTCGGTTGAGGGTGTCAGGTTAAGGTTAGGGAAGATTTAGGGTTACGGTGTCATGTTAGGGTTACCATAATGGTTAGGGTGTCGGGTTTGGGTGTTGGGTTATGGTTAGTGTATCATGTTAGGGTTAGTGTGTCGGGATAGGTTCAGGGTGTCGGGTTAGGTTGTCGGGTTACGTCTAGGCTCAGGGTTAGGGTTAAGGTTAGGGTTAGGTTTAGGTGTTAGGGGTACGGTTAGGGTTAGGATGTTGGGTTAGGGTTAGGGTGTCGGGTTAGGGTGTCGTGTTAAGGTTAGGGTGTCGGGTGAGGGTAAGAGTGTCAGGTTCTGGTTACGGTGTCAGGTGACGGTGTCGGGTTAGCGTGTCATTTTAGGGTGTAGGTTTAGGGTTAGAGTGTCGGGTTAGGGTTAGGGTTACGGTGTTGTGTTAGGGTTAGGGTGTCGGGTTTCGGCTTCGGGTTAGGGTGTCGTGTTAGGGATAGGGAGTCACGTTAGGTTGTCGTTTTAGGGTTACGGTGTCAGGATAGGGTGTCGGGTTAGGGTGTCTGTTAGGGATTACGGTTTAGGGTGTCGGGTTAGGGTTAGTGTAGGGTTAGAATTAGGGTTAGAGTGTTGTGTTAGGGTTAGCGTTAGAGTTAGGTTGTCTGGTTATTTTAGGGTTAGGTTGTCGAGTTAGAGTTAGGGTGTCGGGTTATGGTTAGGTTTTGGGTGTTGGGTTAGGTTTAGGGTTAATGTTAGTGTTAGGGGTTAGTGATTAGGGTTAGGGTTAGGGTTAGCGTTATGGTTTGGTTTAGGTTTAGGGTTAAGGTTATGGATAGGTTTAGGGTTTGGGTTAGGTGAAGGGTAGGCTTAGGAGTAGGGTAAGTGTTAGGGTTTGGGTTAGGCTTAGGGTACGGTTAGGGTGTCGGGGTAGAGTTTGGGTGTAGGATTAGGGTGTTGCGTTAGGGTTAAGTTAACGTGTCTTGTTAGGGTTAGTGTTAGGGTTAGGGTGTCGTGTAAGATTTAGCGTTAGGGGTAGGGGTAGGGCTTGGGTGTTGGGTTAGTGTTAGGGTTAGGGTGTCTGGTGTCCGGTTACGGTTAGGGTTAGGATTAGGGTTAGGATTAGGGTTTAGGGTTTAGGGTTAGGGTTAGGGTGTCTTGTGTCCGATTACGGTTAGGGTTAGGACTATGGTTAGGGTTAGGGTTAGCGTTAGGGTTTTGGTTAAGGTTACGTTTAGGTTTCGGGTTAGGGTTAGGGTTATGTTTAGGGTTAGGCTGTCATAATAGGGTTAGCGTTAGTGTTAGGTTGTCTGGTTAGTGTTAGGGTTAGAGTGTCGGGATAGGGTTAGGTTTAGGGTGTTGGGTTAGGGTGTTGTGTTAGGGTTAGGGTTAGGGTTAAGGTTTCGGGTTATGATGTCGGGTTAGGGTGAGGTCTAGCTCTAGGGTTTGGGTTAGGGTTCGCGTTAGGGTTAGGGTTACCTTTAGGGTTACGGTTAGGGTTAGGATTAGGGTTAGAGTTAGGGTGTCAGATTAGGGTTAGACTTGGGTTAGGATTCGGGTTAGTGGTTAGGGGTAGGTTTAGGTTTAGGGTTAGGGTGTTGGTTTAGGGTTAGGGTGTCGTATTACAGTTAGGGTTAGGGTTAGGGTGTCGGTTTAGGGTTAGGGTGTCGGGTTAGGGTGTTGGGTTAAGTTGTCGTGTTAGTGTGTCGGGTTAGGGTTAGAGTTAGGTGAGGCATTGGGTTAGGTTGTTGGGTTAGGAATAGGGTTAGGGTTAGGTTTAGTGTTATGATGTTGGGTTAGTTTGTCGTGTTAGGGTGCTGGGTTTGGGTTAGGGTTAGGGTTAGGGTAGGTTTAGGGTGTTGGGTTAGCGTTAGGGTGTCGGGTTAGGGTTAGGGTTATGTGTTGGCTTAGGGTGTCGTTTAGGGTTTCAGGTTTGGGTGTCGGGTTAAGATTAGGGTTAGGGTGTTGGGTTACGGTGTCAGATTAGGGTTGGTGTGTCTGGTTATGATGTCAGGTTCGGGTGTCGGGTAAGGGGTAGTGTGTCTGTTTAGGGTATCGGGTTATTGTGTCAGGTCAGGTTTAGGTTTAGGCTTACGGATAGGGCTAGGGTTATGGTGTCATGTTAGGGATAGGGTTCGAGTGTCAGTTTAGGGTTAGAGTTAGGGTTAGGGTTAGGGTTGGGTTAGGGTTAGGATAGGGTTAAGGGTTAGGGGTAGGGTTAGGGTTAGGGTTAGGGTAAGTTTAGGGTTAGGGTTACGGTTGGGTTAGGGTTAGTGTTAATGTTATGGTTAGGGTTTAGATGTAGGGTTAGCTTTAGGGCTAGTGTTAGGGTTAGGTTTAGAGTTAGGTTTACGGTTAGGTTGTTGGTTTAGGGTTACGGTGTCGGGTTAGGGTAAGGGTGTCGGTTCAGGTTTAGGGCGTCGGGTTAGGGTGATGGGTTAGGGTATCAGGTTCGGATTAGTGTTCGGGTTAGGGTGTCAGGTTCGTGTTAGGGAAGATTTAGGGTTATGCTGTCATGTTAGGGTTAGCATAATGGTTAGGGTGTCGGGTTTGGGTGTTGGGTTATGGTTAGTGTATCATGTTAGGGTTAGTGTGTCAGGATAGGATTAGGGTGTCGGGTTAGGTTGTCGGGTTTTGTTTAGGCTCAGGGTTAGGGTTAGGGTTAGGGTTACGTTTTAGTGTTAGGGGTACGGTTAGGGTTAGGATGTTGGGTTAGGTTTAGGGTGTTGGGTTAGGGTGTCGGGTTAGGGTGTCGTGTTAAGGTTAGGGTGTCGGGTGAGGGTTAGGGTGTCAGGTTCGGGTTACGGTGTCAGGTGACGGTGTCGGGTTAGCGTGTCATTTTAGGGTGTAGGTTTATGGTTAGAGTGTCGGGTTAGGGTTAGGGTTACGGTGTTGTGTTAGGGTTAGGGTTTTGGGTTTGGGCTTCCGGTTAGGGTGTCGTGTTAGGGTTAGGGTATCGCGTTAGGTTGTCGTTTTAGGGTTACGGTGTCAGGATAGGGTGTCGGGTTAGGGTGTCGGTTAGGGATTATGGTTAGGGTTAGGGTTAGGGTGTCGTGTTAGGGTTAGCGTTAGTGTTAGGTTGTCTGGTTAGTGTTAGGTTTAGGTTGTCGGGATAACGTTAGGGTTAGGGTTAAGGTTTCGGGTTATGATGTCGGGTTAGGGTTACGTCTAGGTCTAGGGTTAGGGTTAGGGTGTCGGCTAAATTTTAGGGTTAGGGTTAGGGTGTCGTTTTAGGGTTAGAGTTAGGGTTAGGATTAGGGTTAGGGTTAGGGTTAACGGTTTAGGGTTAGGGTTACGTTTAGGGTTATGGTTAGGGTTAGGATTAGGGTTAGAGTTAGGGTGACAGATTAGGGTTAAGGTTGGGTTAGGATTCAGGTTAGTGGTTAGGGGTAGGTTTAGGTTTAGGGTTAGGTTGTTGGTTTAGGGTTAGGGTGTCTGGTTATGGTGTCATATTACGGTTAGTGTTAGGGTGTTGGTTTAGGTTTAGTTTGTCGGGTTAGGGTTAGGGTTAGGTTTATGGCATTGGGTTAGGTTGTTGAGTTAGGAATAGAATTAGGGTTTGGGTTAGGGTTAGGGTTAGTGTTATGATGTTGGGTTAGTTTGTCATGTTAGGGTGCTGGGTTTGGGTTAGGGTTATGTGTTGGCTTAGGGTGTCGTTTAGGGTGTCGGGTTTGGGTGTCGGGTTAGGATTAGGGTTAGGGTGTTGGGTTACTGTGTCGGGTTAGGGTTAGTGTGTCTGGTTATGATGTCAGGTTCAGGTGTCTGGTAAGGGTTAGGGTTTCTGGTTAGGGTGTCGGGTTAGTGTGTCAGGTTAGGTTTAGGTTTAGGCTTATGGTTAGGGTTAGGGTTAGGGTGTCGTGTTAGGGATAGGGTTCGGGTGTCAGTTTAGGGTTAGAGTTACGGTTAGGGTTAGGTTGGGTTAGGGTTAGGGTAGGGTTAGGGGGTAGGGGTAGGGTTAGTGTTAGGATTAAGGTGTCGGTTTAGGGTTAGGGTTAGGGTTAAGGTTAGGGTTAGGGTAGGGTTGCGGTTAGGGTAGGGTTAGGGGTTAGGTTTAGGGTTAGTGTTAGGATTAGGGTGTCGGGTTAAGTTTAGGGTTCGTGTTAGTGTTAGGGTTAGGGTTAGGGTTAGGATGTCGGGATAGGGTTAGTGTTAGGTTTATGGTAAGGTTGTCTGTTTAGGGTTCTGGGTAGGGTGTCTGTTTAGGGTTTCGGGTTAGGGTGTCGGGTCATGGTTAGTGTTAGGGTTAGGTTGTTGGGTTAGATTGTGGTGTTAGGGTGCTAGGTTAGGGCTAGATTTACGGTTAGGCTTTGGGTTAGGGTGTCAGGTTAGGGTGTCCGTTTAGGGTTAGGGTGTCAGGTTACCAGGTCGGGTTAGGGTGTTGGGTTAGGGTCTCGAGTTAGGGTTTTGGGTTAGGGTTAGGTTTAGGATCAGCTTTAGGGTTGGGGTTAGGATTATGGTGTCGGGTTAGGGTTAGCGTGTCGGGTTAGGGTGTCGGTTATAGTTTGGGTGTACGGTTAGCATGTCGCATTAGGGTTAAGGTTAGGGTGTCGTGTTAGTGTTAGCGCTAGGTTTACGGTGTAGGGTTAGGGTTAGGTTTAGGGTTATGTTGTCGGGTTAGGAATAGGGTTAGGGTAAGCGTTAGGGCTAGGTTTAAGGTTAGGTTTAGTGTTATGATGTCGGGTTTGTTTGTCGTGTTAGGGTGCTGGATTAGGGTTAGGGTTAGGGTTTGGGTAGGTTTAGGGTGTCGGATTAGGGTTAGGGTGTCGGGTTAGGGTTAGGGTTAGGGTTGGGTTAGGGGTAGGGTTAGCGGTTAAGGGTAGGGGTAGGTTTAAGGTTAGGGTTAGGGTTGGGGTTAAGTTGTCGGGTTTGAGTGTCGGATTTGAATTAGGGTTAGGGTGTCTGGTGTCGGGTTAGTGTTAAGGTTAGGGTTAGGTTATCGGGTTAGGTTTAGGCTTGGGGTGTAGTCTTAGGGTTTGGGTTAGGGTTAGGGTTAGGGTTAGTGTTGGGTTACGGGTTAGGCTTAGGCTTAGTGTTAGGGTTAGGTTTAGGGTTAGGTTTGTGGTTACATTGTTGGTTTAGGGTTATGGTGTCGGGTTAGGGTAAGGGTGTCGGTTTAGGTTTAGGGTGTCGGGTTAGGGTGATGGGTTAGGGTGTCAGGTTCGGGTTAGTGTTCGGGTTAGGGTGTCTAGTTAGGGTTAGGGAAGATTTAGGGTTACGCTGTCATGTTAGGGTTAGCATAATGGTTAGGGTGTCGAGTTTGGGTGTTGGGTTATGGTTAGTGTATCATGTTAGGGTTAGTGTGTCGAGATAGGTTTAGGGTGTCGGATTAGGTTGTCGGGTTAGGTTTAGGCTTGGGGTGTAGTCTTAGGGTTTGGGTTAGGGTTAGGGTTAGGGTTAGTGTTGGGTTACGGGTTAGGCTTAGGCTTAGTGTTAGGGTTAGGTTTAGGGTTAGGTTTACGGTTAGGTTGTTGGTTTAGGGTTACGGTGTCGGGTTAGGGTAAGGGTGTCAGTTTAGGTTTAGGGTGTCGGGTTAGTGTGTCAGGTTCGGGTTAGTGTTCGGGTTAGGGTCTCAGGTTCGGGTTAGGGAAGATTTAGGGTTACGGTGTCATGTTAGGGTTAGCATAATGGCTAGAGTGTCGGGTTTGGGTTTTGGGTTATGTTTAGTGTATCATGTTAGGGTTAGTGTGTCGGGATAGGTTGAGGGTGTCGGGTTAGGTTGTCGGGTTACGTTTAGGCTCAGGGTTAGGGTTAAGGTTAGGGTTAGGTTTAGGTGTTAGGGGTACGGTTAGGGTTAGGATGTCGGGTTAGGGTTAGGGTGTCGGGTTAGGGTGTCGTGTTAAGGTTAGGGTGTCGGGTGAGGGTTAGAGTGTCAGGTTCGGGTTACGGTGTCAGGTGACGGTGTCGGGTTAGCGTGTCATTTTAGGGTGTAGGTTTAGGGTTAGAGTGTCGGGTTAGGGTTAGGGTTACGGTGTTGTGTTAGGTTTAGGGTGTCGGGTTTTGGCTTCGGCTTAGGGTGTCGTGTTAGGGTTAGGGTGTCGCGTTAGGTTGTCGTTTTAGGGTTACGGTGTCAGGATAGGGTGTCGGGTTAGGGTGTCGGTTAGGGATTACGGTTTAGGGTGTCGGGTTAGGATTAGTGTAGGGTTAGAATTAGGGTTAGATTGTCTTGTTAGGGTTAGGTTGTCTGGTTAGTTTTAGGGTAGGGTGTCGAGTTAGAGTTAGGGTGTCGGGTTATGGTTAGGTTTTGGGTGTCGGGTTAGGGTTAGGGTTAATGTTAGTGTTAGGGGTTAGTGATTAGGGTTAGGGTTAGGTTTAGTGTTATGGTTTGGATTAGGTTTAGGGTTAGGGCTATGAATAGGGTTAGGGTTTGGGTTAGGTGAAGGGTGGGTTTAGGGGTAGGGTAAGTGTTAGCGTTTGGGTTAGGTTTAGGTTACGGTTAGGGTGTCGGGGTAGAGTTTGGGTGTAGGATTAGGGTGTTGCGTTAGGGTTAAGTTTAGTGTGTCTTGTTAGGGTTAGCGTTAGGGTTAGTGTTAGGTTTAGGGTTAGGGTGTCGGGTAAGATTTAGGGTTAGGGTTAGGGGTAGGGTTTGGATGTTGGGTTAGTGTAAGGGTTAGGTTGTCTGGTGTCCGGTTATGGTTAGGGTTAGGATTATGTTTAGGGTTAGGGTTTAGGGTTTAGGGTTAGGGTTACGTTTAGGGATAGGGTTAGGGTGTCTTGTGTCCGGTTACGGTTAGGGTTAGGATTATGTTTAGGGTTAGGGTTTAGGGTTTAGGGTTAGGGTTACGTTTAGGGTTAGGGTTAGGGTGCCTTGTGTCCAGTTACGGTTAGGGTTAGGATTATGGTTAGGGTTAGGGTTAGGGTTTGGGTTAGCGTTAGGGTTAGGGTTAAGGTTACGTTTAGGTTTTGGGTTAGGGTTAGGGTTAGGTTTAGGGTTAGGGTGTCGTGTTAGGGTTAGCGTTAGTGTTAGGTTGTCTGGTTAGTGTTAGGGTTAGGGTGTTGGGATAGGGTTAGGGTTAGGGTAAGGTTCGGGTTATGATGTCGTCTTAGGGTTAGATCTAGGTCTAGGGTTAGGGTTAGGGTGTCGGGTTAGGGTGTTGGGTTAAGTTGTCGTGTTAGTGTGTTGGGTTAGGGTTAGGGTTAGGTTTATGGCATTGGGTTAGGTTGTTGGGTTAGGAATAGGGTTAGGGCTAGGGTTAAGGTTAGGTTTAGTGTTATGATGTTGGGTTAGTTTGTCATGTTAGGGTGCTGGGTTTGGGTTAGGGTTAGGGTTTGGGTAGGTTTAGGGTGTTGGGTTAGGGTTAGGGTGTCGGGTTAGGGTTAGGGTTATGTGTTGGCTTAGGGTCTCATTTAGGGTGTCGGGTTTGGGTGTAGGGGTTAGGATTAGGGTTAGGGTGTTGGGTTACGGTGTCGGGTTCGGGTTAGTGTGTCTGGTTATGATGTCAGGTTCGGATGTCGGGTAAGGGTTAGGGTGTCTGGTTAGGGTGTCGGGGGAGTGTGTCAGGTTAGATTTAGGTTTAGGCTTATGGTTAGGGTTTGGGTTAGGGTGTCGTGTTAGGGATAGGGTTCGGGTGTCGGTTTAGGGTTAGAGTTAGGGTTAGGGTTAGGGTTAGGGTTGGTTTAGGGTTAGGGTAGGGTTAGGGGTTAGAGGTAGGGTTAGGGTTAGGTTTAGGGTGTCGGGATAAGTTTAGGGTTCGTGTTAGTGTTAGGGTTAGCGTTAGGGTTAGGGTTAGGATGTGGGGATAGGGTTAGGGTTAGGTTTATGGTAAGGTTGTCTGGTTACGGTTCTGGGTAGGGTGTCTGTTTAGGGTTTCGGGTTAGGGTGTCGGGTCAGGGTTAGTGTTAGTGTTAGGTTGTTGGGTTAGAATGTCGTGTTAGGGTGCCAGGTTAGGGTTAGATGTACGGTTAGGCTTAGGGTTAGGGTGTTGGGTTAGGCTGACCGTTTAGGGTTAGGGTGTCAGGTTAGCATGTCAGGTTAGGGTGTTGGGTTAGGGTCTCGAGTTAGGGTTTAGGGTTAGGGTTAGGGTAAGGTTAGGGTTAGGGTTACTGTTGGGTTAGGTTTAGGGTTAATGTTAGGGTTAGGGGTTAGGGGTAGGGTTAGCTTTAGGGTTAGTGTTAGGGTTAGGGTGTCGGGTTATGGTGTCGGGATAGGGTTAGGGTGTATGCTTAGGTTTAGGGTGTCGGGTTAGGTTGTCGGTTTAGGGTGTCGGGTTGGGGTTAGGGTTAGGGTTAGGGTTAGGCTTGGTTTAGTGTAGGGTTAGGGGTTAGTGGTAGGGTTAGGGGTAGGGTTAGGGTAGGGTTGCGGTGTCGGGTAAGGGTTAGTGTTAGGTTGTCATGCTAGGGTTAGTGTTAGGGTGTCGTTTTAGGGTTAGGGTTTTGGTGTCTGATGTCCGGTTAGGCTTGGAGTTAGGATTAGGGGTATGGTTAGGGTTAGTGTTAGGGGTTAGGGTTATTGTTAGGCTTAGGGTTAGGATTTAGGGTTAGAGTTAGTGGTTAGGTGTTAGGGTTAGATTTAGGGTAAGGGTTAGGGTTTTGGTTTAGGGTTAGGGTTAGGTTTAGGGTTAGGGTTAAGGTTAGGGTTAGTGTTAGGGGTTAGGGTTAGGGTTTCGAGTTACGATTAGGGTTAGGGTGTCGGGTTAGGGTGTCAGGTTAGGCTGTTGGTTAAGGGTGTCAGGTCAGGGTTAGAGTTTGGGTTAGGTTTAGGGTTAAGTTTAGAGTTAGGTTGTTTTGTTAGGGTTAGGGTTTCGGGTTAGGCTTAGAATTTCGGGTTAGGGTGTCGGGTTAGAGTTTGGGTGTAGGGTTAGCGTGTCGCATTAGGGTTGATGTTAGGGTGTCGTGTTAGTGTTAGCGCTAGGGTTAGGGATAGGTTGTCGGGTTAGGTTGTCGGGTTAGGGTTAGGGTTAGGGTGTCTGGTGTTCGGTTACCGTTAGGGTTAGGGTTAGGGTTAGGATTAGGGTTAGGGTTAGGGTTTACGGTTTAGGTTTAGGGTTAGGGTTAGCATTAGGGTTATGGTTACGGTTACGTTTAGGGTTAATGTTAGGGTAAGGTTAGGGTTAGGGTTACTGTTGGGTTAGGGTTAGGGTTAATGTTAGGGTTAGGTGTTAGAGGTAGGGTTAGGGTTAGGGTTAGGGTTATGGTTTGGGTTAGAGTTGGGGTTAGGGTGAGGGTTGGTTTAGTGTAGGGTTAGGGGTTAGTGGTAGGGTTAGTGGTAGGGTTAGGTTAGGGTTGCGGTGTCGGGTTAGGGTTAGGGTTAGGTTGTCAGGCTAGGGTTAGTGTTAGGGAGTCGTGTTAGGGTTAGGGTTAGGGTGTCTGGTGTCCGGTTAGGCTTGGAGTTAGGGTTAGGGTTAGGGTTTACGGTTTAGTTTTAGGGTTAGGGTTAGCATTAGGGTTAAGGTTACGGTTACGTTTAGGGTTACTGTTAGGTTAGGGTTAGGGTTAGGGTTAGGATTAGGGTGTCAGATTAGGGTTAGGGTTGTGTTAGGATTCGGGTTAGTGTTTAGGGGTAGGTTTAGGGTTAGGGTTAGGGTGTCATGTTAGGGTTAGTGTTAGGGTGTCGGTTTAGGGTTAGGGTGTCAGGTTAGGGTGTTGGCTTAAGTTGTCGTGTTAGTGTGTTGGGTTAGGGTTAGGTTTATGGCGTTGTGTTAGTGTGTTGGGTTAGGAATAGGGTTAGGGTAAGGGTTAGGGCTAGGTTTAAGGTTAGGTTTAGTGTTATGATGTCGGGTTTGTTTGCCGTGTTATAGGGTGCTGGGTTAGGGTAAGTCTTAGGGTTAGGGTTTGGGTAGGTTTAGGGTGTCCGATTAGGGTTAGGGTGTCGGGTTAGGGTTAGGGTTAGGGTTGGGTTAGGGGTAGGGTAAGCGGTTAAGGGTAGGGGTAGGGGAAGGTTTAGGGTTAGGGTTAGGGTTGGGGTTGAGTTGTCGGGTTTGAGTGTTGGGTTTGAGTTAGGGTTAGGGTGTCTGGTGTCGGGTTAGTGTTAAGGTTAGGGTTATGTTATCGGGTTAGGTTTAAGCTTGGGGTGTAGTCTTAGGGTTTGGGTTAGGGTTAGGGTTAGGGTTAGTGTTGGGTTACGGGTTAGGCTTAGGCTTAGTGTTAGGGTTAGGTTTAGGGTTAGATTTACGGTTAGGTTGTTGGTTTAGGGTTACGGTGTCGGGTTAGGGTAAGGGTGTCGGTTTAGGTTTAGGGTGTTGGGTTAGGGTGATGGGTTAGGGTGTCAGGTTCGGGTTAGTGTTCGGGTTAGAGTGTCAGGTTCGGGTTAGGGAAGATTTAGG
This sequence comes from Giraffa tippelskirchi, assembly GCF_054371585.1. Taxonomy (NCBI): domain Eukaryota; kingdom Metazoa; phylum Chordata; class Mammalia; order Artiodactyla; family Giraffidae; genus Giraffa; species Giraffa tippelskirchi. Next base: position 71,557,992 of record NC_137289.1, read on the forward strand.
GTTACGGTGTCATGTTAGGGTTAGCATAATGGTTAGGGTGTCGGGTTTGGTTGTTGGGTTGTGTTTAGTGTATCATGTTAGGGTTAGTGTGTCGGGATAGGTTTAGGGTGTCGGGTTAGGTTGTCGGGTTACGTTTAGGCTCAGGGTTAGGGTTAAGGTTAGGGTTAGGTTTAGGTGTTAGGGGTACGGTTAGGGTTAGGATGTCGGGTTAGGGTTAGGGTGTCGGGTTAGGGTGCCGGGTTAGGGTGTCTTGTTAACGTTAGGGTGTCTGGTGAGGGTTAGGGTGTCAGGTGACGGTGTCGGGTTAGCGAGTCAGTTTAGGGTGTAGGTTTAGGGTTAGAGTGTCGGGTTAGGGTTAGGGTTACGGTGTTGTGTTAGGGTTAGGGTGTCCGTTTTGGGCTTCGGGTTAGGGTTTCGCGTTAGGGGTAGGGTGTCACGTTAGGTTGTCTTTTTAGGGTTACGGTGTCAGGATAGGGTGTCGGGTGATGGTGTCATGTTAAGGTTAGGGTGTCAGGTGAGGGTTAGGGTTACGGTGTCAGGTGATGGTGTCGGGTTAACGTGTCATTTTAGGGTCTAGGTTTAGGGATAGAGTGTCGGGTTAGCGTTAGGGTTACGGTGTTGTGTTAGGGTTAGGGTGTCGGGTTTGGGCTTCGGGTTAGGGTGTTGCGTTAGGGTTAGGGTGTCGTGTTAGGTTGTCGTTTTAGCGTTATGGTGTTAGGATAGGGTGTCGGGTTATGGTGTCGGTTAGGGATTACGGTTTAGGGTGTCGGGTTAGGGTTAGTGTAGGTTAGAATTAAGGTTAGAGTGTTGTGTTAGGGTTAGCGTTAGGGTTAGGTTGTCTGGTTAGTTTTATGGTTAGGGTGTCGAGTTAGAGTTAGGGTGTCGGATTATGGTTAGGGTTTGGGTTTTGGGTTAGGGTTAGGGTTAGAGTTAATGTTAGTGTTAGGGCTTAGTGATTAGGGTTAGGGATAGGGTTAGAGTTATGGTTTGGGTTAGGTTTAGGGTTAGGGTTATGGGTAGGGTTAGGGTTTGGTTTAGGTTTAAAGTACAGTTAGGGTGTCGGGGTAGAGTTTGTGTGTAGGGTTAGGGTGTTGCGTTAGGGTTAAGTTTAGCGTGTCTTGTTAGGGTTAACATTAGGGTTAAGGTTAGGGTTAGGGTTAGAGTTAGGGTGACAGATAAGGTTTAGGGTTTGGTTAGGATTCGGGTTAGTGGTTAGGGGTAGGTTTAGGGTTAGGGTTAGGTTGTTGGTTTAGGGTTAGGGTGTCTGGTTAGGGTGTCATATTACGGTTAGGGTTAGGGTGTCGGTTTAGGTTTAGGGTGTCGGGTTAGGGTGTTGGGTTAAGTTGTCGTGTTAGTGTGTCGGGTTAGGGTTAGGGTTAGGTTTATGGCATTGGGTTAGGTTGTTGGGTTAGGAATATGGTTAGGGCTAGGGTTAAGGTTAGGTTTAGTGTTATGATGTTGGGTTAGTTTGTCGTGTTAGGGTGCTGGGTTTGGGTTAGGGTTTGGGTTTGGGTAGGTTTCGGGTGTTGGGTTAGGGTTAGGGTGTCGGGTTAGGGTTATGTGTTGGCTTAGGGTGTCTTTTAGGGTGTTGAGTTTGGGTGTCAGCTTAGGATTAGGGTTAGGGTGTTGGGTTAGGGTTAATGTGTCTGGTTATGATGTCAGGTTCGGGTGTCGGGTAAGGCTTAGGGTGTCTGGTTAGGCTGCCGGGCTAGGGTGTCGGGTTAGGGTTTACAGTTAGTGTTAGAGTGGCTGGTTAGGGTGTCGGTTAGGGTGTCTGGTTAGGGTGTCGGGTTAGGGATTACGGGTTAGGGTGTCGCGTTAGGGTTGAGTTATGGTGTCGGGTTATGGTTAGGGTAAGGTTAGGGTTAGGGTTAGGGTGTCGTGTTAGGGTTAGCGTTAGGGTTAGGGTGTCGGGTTAAGGTTAGGATTAGGGTTAGGGTTAGGGTTTGGGTGTCGGGTTAGGGTTAGGGTTAGTGTTAGGGGTTAGTGATTAGGGTTAGGGTTAGGATTAGCGTTATGGTTTGAGTTAGAGTTAGGGTTAGGGTTAGGGTTGGTTTAGTGTAGGGTTAGGGGTTAGTGGTAGGGTTAGGGGTAGGGTTAGGGTAGGGTTGCGGAGTCGGGTTAGGGTTAGGGTTAGGTTTTCAGGCTAGGGTTAGTGTTAGGGGTTGGGGTTAGGGTTTAGAGTTACGATTAGGGTTAGGGTGTTGGGTTAGGGTGTCGGGTTAGGGTGTCAGGTTAGGCTGTCGGGTTAGGGTGTCGGGTCAGGGTTAGAGTTAGGGTTAGGTTTAGGGTTAAGTTTCGAGTTAGGTTGTTTTGTTAGGGTTAGGGTTTCGGGTTAGGATTAGAGTTTCGGGTTAGGGTGTCGGGTTAGAGTTTGGGTGTAGGGTTAGTGTGTCACATTACGGTTAAGGTTAGGGTGTCGTGTTAGTGTTAGCGCTAGGGTTAGCGTGTAGGTTTAGGGTTAGGTTTAGGGTTAGGTTGTCGGGTTAGGGTTAGGGTGTCTGGTGTTTGGTTACCGTTAGAGTTAGAGTTAGGGTTACGTTTTACAGGTTAGGGTTAGGGTTAGCATTAGGGTTATGGTTACGGTTACGTTTAGGGTTACTGTTCGGGTTAGGGTTAGGGTTAGGATTAGGGTGTCAGATTAGGGTTAGGTTTGTGTTAGGATTTGGGTTAGTGGTTAGGGGTAGGTTTAGGGTTAGGGTTAGGGTGTCGTGTTAGGGTTAGGGTAGGGTGTCGGTTTAGGGTTAGGGTGTCGCGTTAGGGTGTTGGCTTAAGTTGTCGTGTTAGTGTGTTGGGTTAGGGTTAGGGTGAGATTTATGGCATTGTGTTAGTGTTTTGGTTTAGGAATAGGGTTAGGGTAAGGGTTAGGGCTAGGTTTAAGGTTAGGTTTAGTGTTATGATGTCGGGTTAGGGTTTGGGTTAGGGTTAAGGTTTCGGGTTATGATGTCGGGTTAGGGTTAGGTCTAGGTCTAGGGTTAGGGTTAGGGTGTCGGGTAAGTTTTAGGGTTAGGGTTAGGGTGTCGTTTTAGGGTTAGAGTTAGGGTTAGGATTAGGGTTAGGGTTAAGGTTTACGGTTTAGGGTTGGGGTTATGGTTAGAGTTAGGGTTAGGGTTACGTTTAGGGTTACGGTTAGGGTTAGGCTTAGGGTTAGAGTTAGGGTGTCAGATTAGGGTTAGGGTTGGGTTAGGATTCTGGTTAGTGGTTAGGGGTAGGTTTAGGTTTAGGGTTAGGGTGTTGGTTTAGGGTTAGGGTGTCGGGTTAGGGTGTTGGGATAAGTTGTCGTGTTAGTGTGTCGGGTAAGGGTTAGGGTTAGGTTTATGGCATTGGGTTAGGTTGTTGGGTTAGGAATAGGGTTAGGGCTAGGGTTAAGGTTAGGTTTAGTGTTATGATGTTGGGTTAGTTTGTCGTGTTAGGGTGCTGGGTTTGGGTTAGGGTTAGGGTTTGGGTAGGTTTAGGGTGTTGGGTTAGGGTTAGGGTGTCGGGTTATGGTTAGGATTAGGGTGTTGGGTTACGGTGTCGGGTTAGGGTTAGTGTGTCAGGTTATGATGTCAGGTTCGGGTGTCGGGTAAGGGTTAGGGTGTGTGGTTATGGTGTCGGGTAAGTGTGTCAGGTTAGGTTTAGGTTTAGGCTTATGGTTAGGGTTAGGGTTAGGGTGTCGTGTTAGGGATAGCGTTCGGGTGTCGGTTTAGGGTTAGAGTTAGGGTTAGGGTTAGGGTCGGGTTAGGGGTTAGGGGTAGGTTTAGGGTTAGGTTTAGGGTGTTAGGGTTAGGGTTAGGGTTAGGGTTGGGTTAGGGGTAGGGTTAGTGGTTAAGGGTAGGGTTAGGGGTAGGTTTAGGGTTAGGGTTAGGGTTGGGGTTTAGTTGTCGGGTTTGAGTTAGGGTTAGGGTGTCTGGTGTCGGGTTAGTGTTAAGGTTAGGGTTAGGTTATCGGGTTAGGTTTAGGCTTGGGTTGTAGTCTTAGGGTTAGGGTTAGTGTTGGTTTACGGGTTAGGCTTAGGCTTAGTGTTAGGGTTAGGTTTAGGGTTAGGTTTACGGCTAGGTTGTTGGTTTAGGGTTACGGTGTCGGGTTAAGGTAAGCGTGTCGGTTTAGGTTTAGGGTGTCGGGTTAGGGTGATGGGTTATGGTGTCAGGTTCGGGTTAGTGTTCGGTTGAGGGTGTCAGGTTAAGGTTAGGGAAGATTTAGGGTTATGGTGTCATGTTAGGGTTACCATAATGGTTAGGGTGTCGGGTTTGGGTGTTGGGTTATGGTTAGTGTATCATGTTAGGGTTAGTGTGTCGGGATAGGTTCAGGGTGTCGGGTTAGGTTGTCGGGTTACGTCTAGGCTCAGGGTTAGGGTTAAGGTTAGGGTTAGGTTTAGGTGTTAGGGGTACGGTTAGGGTTAGGATGTCGGGTTAGGGTTAGGGTGTCGGGTTAAGGTGTCGTGTTAAGGTTAGGGTGTCGGGTGAGGGTTAGGGTTTCAGGTTCGGGTTATGGTGTCAGGTGACGGTGTCGGGTTAGCGTGTCATTTTAGGGTGTAGGTTTAGGGTTAGAGTGTCGGGTTAGGGTTAGGGTTAGGGTTACGGTGTTGTGTTAGGGTTAGGGTGTCGGGTTTGGGCTTCGGGTTAGGGTGTCGTGTTAGGGATAGGGTGTCACGTTAGGTTGTCGTTTTAGGGTTACGGTGTCAGGATAGGGTGTCGGGTTAGGGTGTCTGTTAGGGATTACGGTTTAGGGTGTCGGGTTAGGGTTAGTGTAGGGTTAGAATTAGGGTTAGAGTGTTGTGTTAGGGTTAGCGTTAGGGTTAGGTTGTCTGGTTAGTTTTAGGGTTAGGGTGTCGAGTTAGAGTTAGGGTGTCTGGTTATGGTTAGGTTTTGGGTGTCGGGTTAGGTTTAGGGTTAATGTTAGTGTTAGGGGTTAGTGATTAGGGTTAGGGTTAGGGTTAGGGTTAGCGTTATGGTTTGGTTTAGGTTTAGGGTTAGGGTTATGGATAGGGTTAGGGTTTGGGTTAGGTGAAGGGTAGGCTTAGGAGTAGGGTAAGTGTTAGGGTTTGGGTTAGGTTTAGGGTACGGTTAGGGTGTCGGGGTAGAGTTTGGGTGTAGGATTAGGGTGTTGCATTGGGTTAAGTTTAGCGTGTCTTGTTAGGGTTAGCGTTAGGGTTAGGGTGTCGGGGAAGATTTAGCGTTAGGGGTAGGGGTAGGGCTTGGGTGTTGGGTTAGTGTTAGGGTTAGGGTGTCTGGTGTCCAGTTACGGTTAGTGTTAGGATTAGGGTTAGGGTTAGGGTTTAGGGTTTAGGGTTAGGGTTAGGGTGTCTTGTGTCTGGTTACGGTTAGGGTTAGAATTATGGTTAGGGTTAGGGTTAGCGTTAGGGTTATGGTTAAGGTTACGTTTAAGTTTCGGGTTAGGGATAGGGTTATGTTTAGGGTTAGGGTGTCATAATAGGGTTAGCGTTAGTGTTAGGTTGTCTGGTTAGTGTTAGGGTTAGGGTGTCGGGATAGGGTTAGGTTTAGGGTGTTGGGTTAAGGTGTTGGGTTAGGGTTAGGGTTAGGGTTAAGGTTTCGGGTTATGATGTCGTGTTAGGGTTAGGTCTAGGTCTAGGGTTAGGGTTAGGGTGTCGGCTAAGTTTTAGGGTTCGGTTTAGGGTGTCGTTTTAGGGTTAGAGTTAGTGTTAGGAATAGGGTTCGGGTTAGGGTTTATGGTTTAGGGTTAGGGTTAGGGTTAGCGTTAGGGTTAGGGTTACCTTTAGGGTTACGGTTAGGGTTAGGATTAGGGTTAGAGTTAGGGTGTCAGATTAGGGTTAGACTTGGGTTAGGATTCGGGTTAGTGGTTAGGGGTAGGTTTAGGTTTAGGGTTAGTGTGTTGGTTTAGGGTTAGGGTGTCGTATTACAGTAAGGGTTAGGGTTAGGGTGTCGGTTTAGGGTTAGGGTGTCGGGTTAGGGTGTTGGGTTAAGTTGTCGTGTTAGTGTGTCGGGTTAGGGTTAGAGTTAGGTTTGAGGCATTGGGTTAGGTTGTTGGGTTAGGAATAGGGTTAGGGTTAGGTTTAGTGTTATGATGTTGGGTTAGTTTGTCGTGTTAGGGTGCTGGGTTTGGGTTAGGGTTAGGGTTAGGGTAGGTTTAGGGTGTTGGGTTAGCGTTAGGGTGTCGGGTTAGGGTTAGGGTTATGTGTTGGCTTAGGGTGTCGTTTAGGGTTTCAGGTTTGGGTGTCGGGTTAAGATTAGGGTTAGGGTGTTGGGTTACGGTGTCAGATTAGGGTTAGTGTGTCTGGTTATGATGTCAGGTTCGGGTGTCGGGTAAGGGGTAGTGTGTCTGGTTAGGGTGTCGGGTTATTGTGTCAGGTTAGGTTTAGGTTTAGGCTTACGGATAGGGCTAGGGTTATGGTGTCATGTTAGGGATAGGGTTCGAGTGTCAGTTTAGGGTTAGAGTTAGGGTTGGGTTAGGGTTAGGGTAGGGTTAGGGGTTAGGGGTAGGGTTAGGGTTAGGTTTAAGTTTAGGGTGTCAGGTTAAGTTTAGGGTTCGTGTTAGTGTTATGGTTAGGGTTAGGGTTAGGCTTAGGATGTGGGGATAGGGTTAGGGTTAGTTTTATGGTAAGGTTGTCTGGTTAGGGTTCTGGGTAGGGTGTCTGTTTAGGGTTTCGGGTTAGGGTGTCGGGTCAGGGTTAGTGTTAGGGTTAGGTTGTTGGGTTAGATTGTCGTGTTAGGGTGCCAGGATAGGGTTAGATTTACGGTTAGGCTTAGGGTTAGTGTGTCGGGTTAGGGTGTCCGTTTAGGGTTAGGGTGTCAGGTTAGCATGTCGGGTTAGGGTGTTGGGTTAGGGTCTCGAGTTAGGGTTTAGGGTTAGGTTTAGGGTAAGTTTAGGGTTAGGGTTACGGTTGGGTTAGGGTTAGTGTTAATGTTAGGGTTAGGGATTAGATGTAGGGTTAGCTTTAGGGCTAGTGTTAGGGTTAGGGTGTCGGGTGTCGGGTTTGGGTGTCGGGTTAGGGTTAGGTTTTGGGTTAGCTTTAGGGTTGCGGTTAGGATTAGGGTGTCGGGTTAGGGTTAGCGTGTCGGGTTCGGGTGTCGGGTTAGGCTGTCGGGCTAGGGTGTCGGGCTAGGGTGTCGGGTTAGGGTTTACAGTTAGTGTTAGAGTGGCTGGTTAGGGTGTCGGTTAGGGTGTCTGGTTAGGGTGTCGGGTTAGGGATTACGGGTTAGGGTGTCGCGTTAGGGTTGAGTTATTGTGTCGGGTTATGGTTAGGGTAAGGTTAGGGTTCGGGTTAGGGTGTCGTGTTAGGGTTAGCGTTAGGGTTAGGGTGTCGGGTTAAGGTTAGGGTTAGGGTTAGGGTTAGGGTTTGGGTGTCGGGTTAGGGTTAGGGTTATTGTTAGGGGTTAGTGATTAGGGTTAGGGTTAGGATTAGCGTTATGGTTTGAGTTAGAGTTAGGGTTAGGGTTAGGGTTGGTTTAGTGTAGGGTTAGGGGTTAGTGGTAGGGTTAGGGGTAGGGTTAGGGTAGGGTTGCGGAGTCGGGTTAGGGTTAGGGTTAGGTTTTCAAGCTAGGGTTAGTGTTAGGGGTTGGGGTTAGGGTTTAGAGTTACGATTAGGGTTAGGGTGTTGGGTTAGGGTGTCGGGTTAGGGTGTCAGGTTAGGCTGTCGGGTTAGGGTGTCGGGTCAGGGTTAGAGTTAGGGTTAGGTTTAGGGTTAAGTTTAGAGTTAGGTTGTTTTGTTAGGGTTAGGGTTTCGGGTTAGGCTTAGAGTTTCGGGTTAGGGTGTCGGGTTAGAGTTTGGGTGTAGGGTTAGTGTGTCGCATTAGGGTTAAGGTTAGGGTGTCGTGTTAGTGTTAGCGCTAGGGTTAGGGTGTCGTGTTAGAGTTAGGTTTAGGGTTAGGTTGTCGGGTTAGGGTTAGGGTTAGGGTGTCTGGTGTTCGGTTACCGTTAGGGTTAGGGTTAGGGTTACGTTTTACGGGTTAGGGTTAGGGTTAGGGTTAGCATTAGGGTTATGGTTACGGTTACGTTTAGGGTTACTGTTCGGGTTAGGGTTAGGGTTAGGATTAGGGTGTCAGATTAGGGTTAGGTTTGTGTTAGGATTCGGGTTAGTGGGTAGGGGTAGGTTTAAGGTTAGGGTTAGGGTGTCGTGTTAGGGTTAGGGTTAGGGTGTCGGTTTAGGGTTAGGGTGTCGGGTTAGGGTGTTGGCTTAAGTTGTCGTGTTAGTGTGTTGGGTTAGGTTTAGGGTGAGATTTATGGCATTGTGTTAGTGTGTTGGTTTAGGAATAGGGTTAGGGTAAGGGGTAGGGCTAGGTTTAAGGTTAGGTTTAGTGTTATGATGTCGGGTTAGGGTTAGGGTTAGGGTTAAGTTTTCGGGTTATGATGTCGGGTTAGGGTTAGATCTAGGTCTAGGGTTAGGGTTAGGGTGTCGGGTAAGTTTTAGGGTTAGGGTTAGGGTGTCGTTTTAGGGTTAGAGTTAGGGTTAGGATTAGGGTTAGGGTTAAGGTTTACGGTTTAGGGTTAGGGTTAGGGTTAGAGTTAGGGTTAGGGTTACGTTTAGGGTTACGGTTAGGGTTAGGATTAGGGTTAGAGTTAGGGTGTCAGATTAGGGTTAGGGTTGGGTTAGGATTCGGGTTAGTGGTTAGGGGTAGGTTTAGGTTTAGGGTTAGGGTGTTGGTTTAGGGTTAGGGTGTCGGGTTAGGGTGTTGGGTTAAGTTGTCGTGTTAGTGTGTCGGGTAAGGGTTAGGGTTAGGTTTATGGCATTGGGTTAGGTTGTTGGGTTAGGAATAGGGTTAGGGCTAGGGTTAAGGTTAGGTTTAGTGTTATGATGTTGGGTTAGTTTGTCGTGTTAGGGTGCTGGGTTTGGGTTAGGGTTAGGGTTTGGGTAGGTTTAGGGTGTTGGGTTAGGGTTAGGGTGTCGGGTTATGGTTAGGGTTAGGGTGTTGGGTTACGGTGTCGGGTTAGGGTTAGTGTGTCAGGTTATGATGTCAGGTTCGGGTGTCGGGTAAGGGTTAGGGTGTGTGGTTATGGTGTCGGGTAAGTGTGTCAGGTTAGGTTTAGGTTTAGGCTTATGGTTAGGGTTAGGGTCAGGGTGTCATGTTAGGGATACGTTCGGGTGTCGGTTTAGGGTTAGAGTTAGGGTTAGGGTTAGGGTCGGGTTAGGGGTTAGGGGTAGGTTTAGGGTTAGGTTTTGGGTGTTAGGGTTAGGGTTAGGGTTAGGGGTAGGGTTAGTGGTTAAGGGTAGGGTTAGGGGTAGGTTTAGGGTTAGGGTTAGGGTTGGGGTTTAGATGTCGCGTTTGAGTTAGGGTTAGGGTGTCTGGTGTCGGGTTAGTGTTAAGGTTAGGGTTAGGTTATCGGGTTAGGTTTAGGCTTGGGTTGTAGTCTTAGGGTTAGGGTTAGTGTTGGTTTACGGGTTAGGCTTAGGCTTAGTGTTAGGGTTAGGTTTAGGGTTAGGTTTACGGCTAGGTTGTTGGTTTAGGGTTACGGTGTCGGGTTAAGGTAAGCGTGTCGGTTTAGGTTTAGGGTGTCGGGTTAGGGTGATGGGTTATGGTGTCAGGTTCGGGTTAGTGTTCGGTTGAGGGTGTCAGGTTAAGGTTAGGGAAGATTTAGGGTTACGGTGTCATGTTAGGGTTACCATAATGGTTAGGGTGTCGGGTTTGGGTGTTGGGTTATGGTTAGTGTATCATGTTAGGGTTAGTGTGTCGGGATAGGTTCAGGGTGTCGGGTTAGGTTGTCGGGTTACGTTTAGGCTCAGGGTTAGGGTTAAGGTTAGGGTTAGGTTTAGGTGTTAGGGGTACGGTTAGGGTTAGGATGTCAGGTTAGGGTCGGGTTAGGGGTTAGGGGTAGGTTTAGGGTTAGGTTTAGGGTGTTAGGGTTAGGGTTAGGGTTAGGGTTTGGTTAGGGTTAGGGTAGGGTTAGGGGTTAGGGGTAGGGTTAGGGTTAGGTTTAGTTTTAGGGTGTCAGGTTAAGTTTAGGGTTCGTGTTAGTGTTATGGTTAGGGTTAGGGTTAGGCTTAGGATGTGGGGATAGGGTTAGGGTTAGTTTTATGGTAAGGTTGTCTGGTTAGGGTTCTGGGTAGGGTGTCTGTTTAGGGTTTCGGGTCAGGGTTAGTGTTAGGGTTAGGTTGTTGGGTCAGATTGTCGTGTTAGGGTGCCAGGATAGGGTTAGATTTACGGTTAGGCTTAGGGTTAGTGTGTCGGGTTAGGGTGTCCGTTTAGGGTTAGGGTGTCAGGTTAGCATGTCGGGTTAGGGTGTTGGGTTAGGGTCTCGAGTTAGGGTTTAGGGTTAGGTTTAGTGTAAGTTTAGGGTTAGGGTTACGGTTGGGTTAGGGTTAGTGTTAATGTTAGGGTTAGGGTTTAGATGTAGGGTTAGCTTTAGGGCTAGTGTTAGGGTTAGGGTGTCGGGTGTCGGGTTTGGGTGTCGGGTTAGGGTTAGGTTTTGGGTTAGCTTTAGGGTTGGGGTTAGGATTAGGGTGTCGGGTTAGGGTTAGCGTGTCGGGTTCGGGTGTCGGGTTAGGCTGTCGGGCTAGGGTGTCGGGCTCGGGTGTCGGGTTAGGGTTTACAGTTAGTGTTAGAGTGGCTGGTTAGGGTGTCGGTTAGGGTGTCTGGTTAGGGTGTCGGGTTAGGGATTACGGGTTAGGGTGTCGCGTTAGGGTTGAGTTATGGTGTCGGGTTATGGTTAGGGTAAGGTTAGGGTTCGGGTTAGGGTGTCGTGTTAGGGTTAGCGTTAGGGTTAGGGTGTCGGGTTAAGGTTAGGGTTAGGGTTAGGGTTAGGGTTTGGGTGTCGGGTTAGGGTTAGGGTTAGTGTTAGGGGTTAGTGATTAGGGTTAGGGTTAGGATTAGCGTTATGGTTTGAGTTAGAGTTAGGGTTAGGGTTAGGGTTGGTTTAGTGTAGGGTTAGGGTTTAGTGGTAGGGTTAGGGGTAGGGTTAGGGTAGGGTTGCGGAGTCGGGTTAGGGTTAGGGTTAGGTTTTCAGGCTAGGGTTAGTGTTAGGGGTTGGGGTTAGGGTTTAGAGTTACGATTAGGGTTAGGGTGTTGGGTTAGGGTGTCGGGTTAGGGTGTCAGGTTAGGCTGTCGGGTTAGGGTGTCGGGTCAGGGTTAGGGTTAGGGTTAGGTTTAGGGTTAAGTTTAGAGTTAGGTTGTTTTGTTAGGGTTAGGGTTTCGGGTTAGGCTTAGAGTTTCGGGTTAGGGTGTCAGGTTAGAGTTTGGGTGTAGGGTTAGTGTGTCGCATTAGGGTTAAGGTTAGGGTGTCGTGTTAGTGTTAGCGCTAGGGTTAGGGTGTCGTGTTAGAGTTAGGTTTAGGGTTAGGTTGTCGGGTTAGGGTTAGGGTTAGGTTGTCTGGTGTTCGGTTACCGTTAGGGTTAGGGTTAGGGTTACGTTTTACGGGTTAGGGTTAGGGATAGGGTTAGCATTAGGGTTATGGTTACGGTTACGTTTAGGGTTACTGTTCGGGTTAGGGTTAGGGTTAGGATTAGGGTGTCAGATTAGGGTTAGGTTTGTGTTAGGATTCGGGTTAGAGGTTAGGGGTAGGTTTAAGGTTAGGGTTAGGGTGTCATGTTAGGGTTAGAGTTAGGGTGTCGGTTTAGGGTTAGGGTGTCGGGTTAGGGTGTTGGCTTAAGTTGTCGTGTTAGTGTGTTGGGTTAGGGTTAGGGTGAGATTTATGGCATTGTGTTAGTGTGTTGGTTTAGGAATAGGGTTAGGGTAAGGGTTAGGGCTAGGTTTAAGGTTAGGTTTAGTGTTATGATGTCGCGTTAGGGTTAGGGTTAGGGTTAAGGTTTCAGGTTATGATGTCGGGTTAGGGTTAGGTCTAGGTCTAGGGTTAGGGTTAGGGTGTCGGGTAAGTTTTAGGGTTAGGGTTAGGGTGTCGTTTTAGGGTTAGAGTTAGGGTTAGGATTAGGGTTAGGGTTAAGGTTTACGGTTTAGGGTTAGGGTTAGGGTTAGAGTTAGGGTTAGCGTTACCTTTAGGGTTACGGTTAGGGTTAGGATTAGGGTTAGAGTTAGGGTGTCAGATTAGGGTTAGGGTTGGGTTAGGATTCGGGTTAGTGGTTAGGGGTAGGTTTAGGTTTAGGGTTAGGGTGTTGGTTTAGGGTTAGGGTGTCGGGTTAGGGTGTTGGGTTAAGTTGTCGTGTTAGTGTGTCGGGTAAGGGTTAGGGTTAGGTTTATGGCATTGGGTTAGGTTGTTGGGTTAGGAATAGGGTTAGGGCTAGGGTTAAGGTTAGGTTTAGTGTTATGATGTTGGGTTAGTTTGTCGTGTTAGGGTGCTGGGTTTGGGTTAGGGTTAGGGTTTGGGTAGGTTTAGGGTGTTGGGTTAGGGTTAGGGTGTCGGGTTATGGTTAGGGTTAGGGTGTTGGGTTACGGTGTCGGGTTAGGGTTAGTGTGTCAGGTTATGATGTCAGGTTCGGGTGTCGGGTAAGGGTTAGGGTGTCTGGTTATGGTGTCGGGTAAGTGTGTCAGGTTAGGTTTAGGTTTAGGCTTATGGTTAGGGTTAGGGTTAGGGTGTCGTGTTAGGGATAGCGTTCGGGTGTCGGTTTAGGGTTAGAGTTAGGGTTAGGGTTAGGGTCGGGTTAGGGGTAAGGGGTAGGTTTAGGGTGTTAGGGTTAGGGTTAGGGTTAGGGTTGGGTTAGGGGTAGGGTTAGTGGTTAAGGGTAGGGTTAGGGGTAGGTTTAGGGTTAGGGTTAGGGTTGGGGTTTAGTTGTCGGGTTTGAGTTAGGGTTAGGGTGTCTGGTGTCGGGTTAGTGTTAAGGTTAGGGTTAGGTTATCGGGTTAGGTTTAGGCTTGGGTTGTAGTCTTAGGGTTAGGGTTAGTGTTGGTTTACGGGTTAGGCTTAGGCTTAGTGTTAGGGTTAGGTTTAGGGTTAGGTTTACGGCTAGGTTGTTGGTTTAGGGTTACGGTGTCGGGTTAAGGTAAGCGTGTCGGTTTAGGTTTAGGGTGTCGGGTTAGGGTGATGGGTTATGGTGTCAGGTTCGGGTTAGTGTTCGGTTGAGGGTGTCAGGTTAAGGTTAGGGAAGATTTAGGGTTACGGTGTCATGTTAGGGTTACCATAATGGTTAGGGTGTCGGGTTTGGGTGTTGGGTTATGGTTAGTGTATCATGTTAGGGTTAGTGTGTCGGGATAAGTTCAGGGTGTCGGGTTAGGTTGTCGGGTTACGTTTAGGCTCAGGGTTAGGGTTAAGGTTAGGGTTAGGTTTAGGTGTTAGGGGTACGGTTAGGGTTAGGATGTCGGGTTAGGGTCGGGTTAGGGGTTAGGGGTAGGTTTAGGGTTAGGTTTAGGGTGTTAGGGTTAGGGTTAGGGTTAGGGTTGGGTTAGGGTTAGGGTAGGGTTAGGGGTTAGGGGTAGGGTTAGGGTTAGGTTTAGGTTTAGGGTGTCAGGTTAAGTTTAGGGTTCGTGTTAGTGTTATGGTTAGGGTTAGGGTTAGGCTTAGGATGTGGGGATAGGGTTAGGGTTAGTTTTATGGTAAGGTTGTCTGGTTAGGGTTCTGGGTAGGGTGTCTGTTTAGGGTTTCGGGTCAGGGTTAGTGTTAGGGTTAGGTTGTTGGGTCAGATTGTCGTGTTAGGGTGCCAGGATAGGGTTAGATTTACGGTTAGGCTTAGGGTTAGTGTGTCGGGTTAGGGTGTCCGTTTAGGGTTAGGGTGTCAGGTTAGCATGTCGGGTTAGGGTGTTGGGTTAGGGTCTCGAGTTAGGGTTTAGGGTTAGGTTTAGTGTAAGTTTAGGGTTAGGGTTACGGTTGGGTTAGGGTTAGTGTTAATGTTAGGGTTAGGGTTTAGATGTAGGGTTAGCTTTAGGGCTAGTGTTAGGGTTAGGGTGTCGGGTGTCGGGTTTGGGTGTCGGGTTAGGGTTAGGTTTTGGGTTAGCTTTAGGGTTGGGGTTAGGATTAGGGTGTCGGGTTAGGGTTAGCGTGTCGGGTTCGGGTGTCGGGTTAGGCTGTCGGGCTAGGGTGTCGGGCTCGGGTGTCGGGTTAGGGTTTACAGTTAGTGTTAGAGTGGCTGGTTAGGGTGTGGGTTAGGGTGTCTGGTTAGGGTGTCGGGTTAGGGATTACGGGTTAGGGTGTCGCGTTAGGGTTGAGTTATGGTGTCGGGTTATGGTTAGGGTAAGGTTAGGGTTCGGGTTAGGGTGTCGTGTTAGGGTTAGCGTTAGGGTTAGGGTGTCCGGTTAAGGTTAGGGTTAGGGTTAGGGTTAGGGTTTGGGTGTCGGGTTAGGGTTAGGGTTAGTGTTAGGGGTTAGTGATTAGGGTTAGGGTTAGGATTAGCGTTATGGTTTGAGTTAGAGTTAGGGTTAGGGTTAGGGTTGGTTTAGTGTAGGGTTAGGGTTTAGTGGTAGGGTTAGGGGTAGGGTTAGGGTAGGGTTGCGGAGTCGGGTTAGGGTTAGGGTTAGGTTTTCAGGCTAGGGTTAGTGTTAGGGGTTGGGGTTAGGGTTTAGAGTTACGATTAGGGTTAGGGTGTTGGGTTAGGGTGTCGGGTTAGGGTGTCAGGTTAGGCTGTCGGGTTAGGGTGTCGGGTCAGGGTTAGGGTTAGGGTTAGGTTTAGGGTTAAGTTTAGAGTTAGGTTGTTTTGTTAGGGTTAGGGTTTCGGGTTAGGCTTAGAGTTTCGGGTTAGGGTGTCAGGTTAGAGTTTGGGTGTAGGGTTAGTGTGTCGCATTAGGGTTAAGGTTAGGGTGTCGTGTTAGTGTTAGCGCTAGGGTTAGGGTGTCGTGTTAGAGTTAGGTTTAGGGTTAGGTTGTCGGGTTAGGGTTAGGGTTAGGTTGTCTGGTGTTCGGTTACTGTTAGGGTTAGGGTTAGGGTTAGGGTTACGTTTTACGGGTTAGGGTTAGGGATAGGGTTAGCATTAGGGTTATGGTTACGGTTACGTTTAGGGTTACTGTTCGGGTTAGGGTTAGGGTTAGGATTAGGGTGTCAGATTAGGGTTAGGTTTGTGTTAGGATTCGGGTTAGAGGTTAGGGGTAGGTTTAAGGTTAGGGTTAGGGTGTCGTGTTAGGGTTAGAGTTAGGGTGTCGGTTTAGGGTTAGGGTGTCGGGTTAGGGTGTTGGCTTAAGTTGTCGTGTTAGTGTGTTGGGTTAGGGTTAGGGTGAGATTTATGGCATTGTGTTAGTGTGTTGGTTTAGGAATAGGGTTAGGGTAAAGGTTAGGGCTAGGTTTAAGGTTAGGTTTAGTGTTATGATGTCGCGTTAGGGTTAGGGTTAGGGTTAAGGTTTCGGGTTATGATGTCGGGTTAGGGTTAGGTCTAGGTCTAGGGTTAGGGTTAGGGTGTCGGGTAAGTTTTAGGGTTAGGGTTAGGGTGTCGTTTTAGGGTTAGAGTTAGGGTTAGGATTAGGGTTAGGGTTAAGGTTTACGGTTTAGGGTTAGGGTTAGGGTTAGAGTTAGGGTTAGCGTTACCTTTAGGGTTACGGTTAGGGTTAGGATTAGGGTTAGAGTTAGGGTGTCAGATTAGGGTTAGGGTTGGGTTAGGATTCGGGTTAGTGGTTAGGGGTAGGTTTAGGTTTAGGGTTAGGGTGTTGGTTTAGGGTTAGGGTGTCGGGTTAGGGTGTTGGGTTAAGTTGTCGTGTTAGTGTGTCGGGTAAGGGTTAGGGTTAGGTTTATGGCATTGGGTTAGGTTGTTGGGTTAGGAATAGGGTTAGGGCTAGGGTTAAGGTTAGGTTTAGTGTTATGATGTTGGGTTAGTTTGTCGTGTTAGGGTGCTGGGTTTGGGTTAGGGTTAGGGTTTGGGTAGGTTTAGGGTGTTGGGTTAGGGTTAGGGTGTCGGGTTATGGTTAGGGTTAGGGTGTTGGGTTACGGTGTCGGGTTAGGGTTAGTGTGTCAGGTTATGATGTCAGGTTCGGGTGTCGGGTAAGGGTTAGGGTGTCTGGTTATGGTGTCGGGTAAGTGTGTCAGGTTAGGTTTAGGTTTAGGCTTATGGTTAGGGTTAGGGTTAGGGTGTCGTGTTAGGGATAGCATTCGGGTGTCGGTTTAGGGTTAGAGTTAGGGTTAGGGTTAGGGTCGGGTTAGGGGTTAGGGGTAGGTTTAGGGTTAGGTTTAGGGTGTTAGGGTTAGGGTTAGGGTTAGGGTTGGGTTAGGGGTAGGGTTAGTGGTTAAGGTTAGGGTTAGGGGTAGGTTTAGGGTTAGGGTTAGGGTTGGGGTTTAGTTGTCGGGTTTGAGTTAGGGTTAGGGTGTCTGGTGTCGGGTTAGTGTTAAGGTTAGGGTTAGGTTATCGGGTTAGGTTTAGGCTTGGGTTGTAGTCTTAGGGTTAGGGTTAGTGTTGGTTTACGGGTTAGGCTTAGGCTTAGTGTTAGGGTTAGGTTTAGGGTTAGGTTTACGGCTAGGTTGTTGGTTTAGGGTTACGGTGTCGGGTTAAGGTAAGCGTGTCGGTTTAGGTTTAGGGTGTCGGGTTAGGGTGATGGGTTATGGTGTCAGGTTCGGGTTAGTGTTCGGTTGAGGGTGTCAGGTTAAGGTTAGGGAAGATTTAGGGTTACGGTGTCATGTTAGGGTTACCATAATGGTTAGGGTGTCGGGTTTGGGTGTTGGGTTATGGTTAGTGTATCATGTTAGGGTTAGTGTGTCGGGATAAGTTCAGGGTGTCGGGTTAGGTTGTCGGGTTACGTTTAGGCTCAGGGTTAGGGTTAAGGTTAGGGTTAGGTTTAGGTGTTAGGGGTACGGTTAGGGTTAGGATGTCGGGTTAGGGTCGGGTTAGGGGTTAGGGGTAGGTTTAGGGTTAGGTTTAGGGTGTTAGGGTTAGGGTTATGGTTAGGGTTGGGTTAGGGTTAGGGTAGTGTTAGGGGTTAGGGTTAGGGTTAGGGTTAGGTTTCGGTTTAGGGTGTCAGGTTAAGTTTAGGGTTCGTGTTAGTGTTATGGTTAGGGTTAGGGTTAGGCTTAGGATGTGGGGATAGGGTTAGGGCTAGTTTTATGGTAAGGTTGTCTGGTTAGGGTTCTGGGTAGGGTGTCTGTTTAGGGTTTCGGGTCAGGGTTAGTGTTAGGGTTAGGTTGTTGGGTTAGATTGTCGTGTTAGGGTGCCAGGATAGGGTTAGATTTACGGTTAGGCTTAGGGTTAGTGTGTCGGGTTAGGGTGTCCGTTTAGGGTTAGGGTGTCAGGTTAGCATGTCGGGTTAGGGTCTCGAGTTAGGGTTTAGGGTTAGGTTTAGTGTAAGTTTAGGGTTAGGGTTACGGTTTGGTTAGGGTTAGTGTTAATGTTAGGGTTAGGGTTTAGATGTAGGGTTAGCTTTAGGGCTAGTGTTAGGGTTAGGGTGTCGGGTGTCGGGTTTGGGTGTCGGGTTAGGGTTAGGTTTTGGGTTAGCTTTAGGGTTGGGGTTAGGATTAGGGTGTTGGGTTAGGGTTAGCGTGTCGGGTTCGGGTGTCGGGTTAGGCTGTCGGGCTAGGGTGTCGGGCTCGGGTGTCGGGTTAGGGTTTACAGTTAGTGTTAGAGTGGCTGGTTAGGGTGTTGGTTAGGGTGTCTGGTTACGGTGTCGGGTTAGGGATTACGGGTTAGGGTGTCGCGTTAGGGTTGAGTTATGGTGTCGGGTTATGGTTAGGGTAAGGTTAGGCTTCGGGTTAGGGTGTCGTGTTAGGGTTAGCGTTAGGGTTAGGGTGTCGGGTTAAGGTTAGGGTTAGGGTTAGGGTTAGGGTTTGGGTGTCGGGTTAGGGTTAGGGTTAGTGTTAGGGGTTAGTGATTAGGGTTAGGGTTAGGATTAGCGTTATGGTTTGAGTTAGAGTTAGGGTTAGGGTTAGGGTTGGTTTAGTGTAGGGTTAGGGGTTAGTGGTAGGGTTAGGGGTAGGGTTAGGGTAGGGTTGCGGAGTCGGGTTAGGGTTAGGGTTAGGTTTTCAGGCTAGGGTTAGTGTTAGGGGTTGGGGTTAGGGTTTAGAGTTACGATTAGGGTTAGGGTGTTGGGTTAGGGTGTCGGGTTAGGGTGTCAGGTTAGGCTGTCGGGTTAGGGTGTCGGGTCAGGGTTAGAGTTAGGGTTAGGTTTAGGGTTAAGTTTAGAGTTAGGTTGTTTTGTTAGGGTTAGGGTTTCGGGTTAGGCTTAGAGTTTCGGGTTAGGGTGTCGGGTTAGAGTTTGGGTGTAGGGTTAGTGTGTCGCATTAGGGTTAAGGTTAGGGTGTCGTGTTAGTGTTAGCGCTAGGGTTAGGGTGTCGTGTTAGAGTTAGGTTTAGGGTTAGGTTGTCGGGTTAGGGTTAGGGTTAGGGTGTCTGGTGTTCGGTTACCGTTAGGGTTAGGGTTAGGGTTACGTTTTACGGGTTAGGGTTAGGGTTAGGGTTAGCATTAGGGTTATGGTTACGGTTACGTTTAGGGTTACTGTTCGGGTTAGGGTTAGGGTTAGGATTAGGGTGTCAGATTAGGGTTAGGTTTGTGTTAGGATTCGGGTTAGTGGTTAGGGGTAGGTTTAAGGTTAGGGTTAGGGTGTCGTGTTAGGGTTAGGGTTAGGGTGTCGGTTTAGGGTTAGGGTGTCGGGTTAGGGTGTTGGCTTAAGTTGTCGTGTTAGTGTGTTGGGTTAGGGTTAGGGTGAGATTTATGGCATTGTGTTAGTGTGTTGGTTTAGGAATAGGGTTAGGGTAAGGGGTAGGGCTAGGTTTAAGGTTAGGTTTAGTGTTATGATGTCGGGTTAGGGTTAGGGTTAGGGTTAAGTTTTCGGGTTATGATGTCGGGTTAGGTTTAGGTCTAGGTCTAGGGTTAGGGTTAGGGTGTCGGGTAAGTTTTAGGGTTAGGGTTAGGGTGTCGTTTTAGGGTTAGAGTTAGGGTTAGGATTAGGGTTAGGGTTAAGGTTTACGGTTTAGGGTTAGGGTTAG
The DNA here is from genome assembly GCF_054371585.1 of Giraffa tippelskirchi. Taxonomy (NCBI): domain Eukaryota; kingdom Metazoa; phylum Chordata; class Mammalia; order Artiodactyla; family Giraffidae; genus Giraffa; species Giraffa tippelskirchi. The sequence continues at coordinate 71,576,661 of NC_137289.1, forward strand.
GGTTAGAGTTAGGGTTAGCGTTACCTTTAGGGTTACGGTTAGGGTTAGGATTAGGGTTAGAGTTAGGGTGTCAGATTAGGGTTAGGGTTGGGTTAGGATTCGGGTTAGTGGTAAGGGGTAGGTTTAGGTTTAGGGTTAGGGTGTTGGTTTAGGGTTAGGGTGTCGGGTTAGGGTGTTGGGTTAAGTTGTCGTGTTAGTGTGTCGGGTAAGGGTTAGGGTTAGGTTTATGGCATTGGGTTAGGTTGTTGGGTTAGGAATAGGGTTAGGGCTAGGTTTAAGGTTAGGTTTAGTGTTATGATGTTGGGTTAGTTTGTTGTGTTAGGGTGCTGGGTTTGGGTTAGGGTTAGGGTTTGGGTAGGTTTAGGGTGTTGGGTTAGGGTTAGGGTGTCGGGTTATGGTTAGGGTTAGGGTGTTGGGTTACGGTGTCGGGTTAGGGTTAGTGTGTCAGGTTATGATGTCAGGTTCGGGTGTCGGGTAAGGATTAGGGTGTCTGGTTATGGTGTCGGGTAAGTGTGTCAGGATAGGTTTAGGTTTAGGCTTATGGTTAGGGTTAGGGTTAGGGTGTCGTGTTAGGGATAGCGTTCGGGTGTCGGTTTAGGGTGTTAGGGTTAGGGTTAGGGTTAGGGTTGGGTTGGGGGTAGGGTTAGTGGTTAAGGGTAGGGTTAGGGGTAGGTTTAGGGTTAGGGTTAGGGTTGGGGTTTAGTTGTCGGGTTTGAGTTAGGGTTAGGGTGTCTGGTGTCGGGTTAGTGTTAAGGTTAGGGTTAGGTTATCGGGTTAGGTTTAGGCTTGGGTTGTAGTCTTAGGGTTAGGGTTAGTGTTGGTTTACGGGTTAGGCTTAGGCTTAGTGTTAGGGTTAGGTTTAGGGTTAGGTTTACGGCTAGGTTGTTGGTTTAGGGTTACGGTGTCGGGTTAAGGTAAGCGTGTCGGTTTAGGTTTAGGGTGTCGGGTTAGGGTGATGGGTTATGGTGTCAGGTTCGGGTTAGTGTTCGGTTGAGGGTGTCAGGTTAAGGTTAGGGAAGATTTAGGGTTACGGTGTCATGTTAGGGTTACCATAATGGTTAGGGTGTCGGGTTTGGGTGTTGGGTTATGGTTAGTGTATCATGTTAGGGTTAGTGTGTCGGGATAGGTTCAGGGTGTCGGGTTAGGTTGTCGGGTTACGTTTAGGCTCAGGGTTAGGGTTAAGGTTAGGGTTAGGTTTAGGTGTTAGGGGTACGGTTAGGGTTAGGATGTCGGGTTAGGGTTAGGGTGTCGGGTTAGGGTGTCGTGTTAAGGTTAGGGTGTCGGGTGAGGGTTAGAGTGTCAGGTTCGGGTTACGGTGTCAGGTGAGGGTGTCGGGTTAGCGTGTCATTTTAGGGTGTAGGTTTAGGGTTAGAGTGTCGGGTTAGGGTTAGGGTTACGGTGTTGTGTTAGGGTTAGGGTGTCGGGTTTGGGCTTCGGGTTAGGGTGTCGTGTTAGGGATAGGGAGTCACGTTAGGTTGTCGTTTTAGGGTTACGGTGTCAGGATAGGGTGTCGGGTTAGGGTGTCTGTTAGGGATTACGGTTTAGGGTGTCGGGTTAGGGTTAGTGTAGGGTTAGAATTAGGGTTAGAGTGTTGTGTTAGGGTTAGCGTTAGAGTTAGGTTGTCTGGTTAGTTTTAGGGTTAGGGTGTCGAGTTAGAGATAGGGTGTCGGGTTATGGTTAGGTTTTGGGTGTCGGGTTAGGTTTAGGGTTAATGTTAGTGTTAGGGGTTAGTGATTAGGGTTAGGGTTAGGGTTAGCGTTATGGTTTGGTTTAGGTTTAGGGTTAGGGTTATGGATAGGGTTAGGGTTTGGGTTAGGTGAAGGGTAGGCTTAGGAGTAGGGTAAGTGTTAGGGTTTGGGTTAGGTTTAGGGTACGGTTAGGGTGTCGGGGTAGAGTTTGGGTGTAGGATTAGGGTGTTGCGTTAGGGTTAAGTTAACGTGTCTTGTTAGGGTTAGTGTTAGGGTTAGGGTGTCGGGTAAGATTTAGCGTTAGGGGTAGGGGTAGGGCTTGGGTGTTGGGTTAGTGTTAGGGTTAGGGTGTCTGGTGTCCGGTTACGGTTAGGGTTAGGATTAGGGTTAGGATTAGGGTTTAGGATTTAGGGTTAGGGTTAGGGTGTCTTGTGTCCGATTACGGTTAGGGTTAGGATTATGGTTAGGGTTAGGGTTAGCGTTAGGGTTTTGGTTAAGGTTACGTTTAGGTTTCGGGTTAGGGTTAGGGTTATGTTTAGGGTTAGGGTGTCATAATAGGGTTAGCGTTAGTGTTAGGTTGTCTGGTTAGTGTTAGGGTTAGGGTGTCGGGATAGGGTTAGGTTTAGGGTGTTGGGTTAGGGTGTTGTGTTAGGGTTAGGGTTAGGGTTAAGGTTTCGGGTTATGATGTCGGGTTAGGGTTAGGTCTAGGTCTAGGGTTTGGGTTAGGGTTAGCGTTAGGGTTAGGGTTACCTTTAGGGTTACGGTTAGGGTTAGGATTAGGGTTAGAGTTAGGGTGTCAGATTAGGGTTAGACTTGGGTTAGGATTCGGGTTAGTGGTTAGGGGTAGGTTTAGGTTTAGGGTTAGGGTGTTGGTTTAGGGTTAGGGTGTCGTATTACAGTTAGGGTTAGGGTTAGGGTGTCGGTTTAGGGTTAGGGTTTCGGGTTAGGGTGTTGGGTTAAGTTGTCGTGTTAGTGTGTCGGGTTAGGGTTAGAGTTAGGTTTGAGGCATTGGGTTAGGTTGTTGGGTTAGGAATAGGGTTAGGGTTAGGTTTAGTGTTATGATGTTGGGTTAGTTTGTCGTGTTAGGGTGCTGGGTTTGGGTTAGGGTTAGGGTTAGGGTAGGTTTAGGGTGTTGGGTTAGCTTTAGGGTGTCGGGTTAGGGTTAGGGTTATGTGTTGGCTTAGGGTGTCGTTTAGGGTGTCAGGTTTGGGTGTCGGGTTAAGATTAGGGTTAGGGTGTTGGGTTACGGTGTCAGATTAGGGTTAGTGTGTCTGGTTATGATGTCAGGTTCGGGTGTCGGGTAAGGGGTAGTGTGTCTGGTTAGGGTGTCGGGTTATTGTGTCAGGTTAGGTTTAGGTTTAGGCTTATGGATAGGGCTAGGGTTATGGTGTCATGTTAGGGATAGGGTTCGAGTGTCAGTTTAGGGTTAGAGTTAGGGTTGGGTTAGGGTTAGGGTAGGGTTAGGGGTTAGGGGTAGGGTTAGGGTTAGGTTTAAGTTTAGGGTGTCAGGTTAAGTTTAGGGTTCGTGTTAGTGTTATGGTTAGGGTTAGGGTTAGGCTTAGGATGTGGGGATAGGGTTAGGGTTAGTTTTATGGTAAGGTTGTCTGGTTAGGGTTCTGGGTAGGGTGTCTGTTTAGGGTTTCGGGTTAGGGTGTCGGGTCAGGGTTAGTGTTAGGGTTAGGTTGTTGGGTTAGATTGTCGTGTTAGGGTGCCAGGATAGGGTTAGATTTACGGTTAGGCTTAGGGTTAGTGTGTCGGGTTAGGGTGTCCGTTTAGGGTTAGGGTGTCAGGTTAGCATGTCGGGTTAGGGTGTTGGGTTAGGGTCTCGAGTTAGGGTTTAGGGTTAGGTTTAGGGTAAGTTTAGGGTTAGGCTTACGGTTGGGTTAGGGTTAGTGTTAATGTTAGGGTTAGGGTTTAGATGTAGGGTTAGCTTTAGGGCTAGTGTTAGGGTTAGGGTGTAGGGTGTCGGGTTTGGGTGTCGGGTTAGGGTTAGGTTTTGGGTTAGCTTTAGGTTTGGGGTTAGGATTAGGGTGTCGGGTTTGGGTGTTGGGTTATGGTTAGTGTATCATGTTAGGGTTAGTGTGTCGGGATAGGTTCAGGGTGTCGGGTTAGGTTGTCGGGTTACGTTTAGGCTCAGGGTTAGGGTTAAGGTTAGGGTTAGGTTTAGGTGTTAGGGGTACGGTTAGGGTTAGGATGTCGGGTTAGGGTTAGGGTGTCGGGTTAGGGTGTCGTGTTAAGGTTAGGGTGTCGGGTGAGGGTTAGAGTGTCAGGTTCGGGTTACGGTGTCAGGTGACGGTGTCGGGTTAGCGTGTCATTTTAGGGTGTAGGTTTAGGGTTAGAGTGTCGGGTTAGGGTTAGGGTTACGGTGTTGTGTTAGGGTTAGGGTGTCGGGTTTGGGCTTCGGGTTAGGGTGTCGTGTTAGGGATAGGGAGTCACGTTAGGTTGTCGTTTTAGGGTTACGGTGTCAGGATAGGGTGTCGGGTTAGGGTGTCTGTTAGGGATTACGGTTTAGGGTGTCGGGTTAGGGTTAGTTTAGGGTTAGAATTAGGGTTAGAGTGTTGTGTTAGGGTTAGCGTTAGAGTTAGGTTGTCTGGTTAGTTTTAGGGTTAGGGTGTCGAGTTAGAGTTAGGGTGTCGGGTTATGGTTAGGTTTTGGGTGTCGGGTTAGGTTTAGGGTTAATGTTAGTGTTAGGGGTTAGTGATTAGGGTTAGGGTTAGGGTTAGCGTTATGGTTTGGTTTAGGTTTAGGGTTAGGGTTATGGATAGGGTTAGGGTTTGGGTTAGGTGAAGGGTAGGCTTAGGAGTAGGGTAAGTGTTAGGGTTTGGGTTAGGTTTAGGGTACGGTTAGGGTGTCGGGGTAGAGTTTGGGTGTAGGATTAGGGTGTTGCGTTAGGGTTAAGTTAACGTGTCTTGTTAGGGTTAGTGTTAGGGTTAGGGTGTCGTGTAAGATTTAGCGTTAGGGGTAGGGGTAGGGCTTGGGTGTTGGGTTAGTGTTAGGGTTAGGGTGTCTGGTGTCCGGTTACGGTTAGGGTTAGGATTAGGGTTAGGATTAGGGTTTAGGATTTAGGGTTAGGGTTAGGGTGTCTTGTGTCCGATTACGGTTAGGGTTAGGATTATGGTTAGGGTTAGGGTTAGCGTTAGGGTTTTGGTTAAGGTTACGTTTAGGTTTCGGGTTAGGGTTAGGGTTATGTTTAGGGTTAGGGTGTCATAATAGGGTTAGCGTTAGTGTTAGGTTGTCTGGTTAGTGTTAGGGTTAGGGTGTCGGGATAGGGTTAGGTTTAGGGTGTTGGGTTAGGGTGTTGTGTTAGGGTTAGGGTTAGGGTTAAGGTTTCGGGTTATGATGTCGGGTTAGGGTTAGGTCTAGGTCTAGGGTTTGGGTTAGGGTTAGCGTTAGGGTTAGGGTTACCTTTAGGGTTACGGTTAGGGTTAGGATTAGGGTTAGAGTTAGGGTGTCAGATTAGGGTTAGACTTGGGTTAGGATTCGGGTTAGTGGTTAGGGGTAGGTTTAGGTTTAGGGTTAGGGTGTTGGTTTAGGGTTAGGGTGTCGTATTACAGTTAGGGTTAGGGTTAGGGTGTCGGTTTAGGGTTAGGGTGTCGGGTTAGGGTGTTGGGTTAAGTTGTCGTGTTAGTGTGTCGGGTTAGGGTTAGAGTTAGGTTTGAGGCATTGGGTTAGGTTGTTGGGTTAGGAATAGGGTTAGGGTTAGGTTTAGTGTTATGATGTTGGGTTAGTTTGTCGTGTTAGGGTGCTGGGTTTGGGTTAGGGTTAGGGTTAGGGTAGGTTTAGGGTGTTGGGTTAGCTTTAGGGTGTCGGGTTAGGGTTAGGGTTATGTGTTGGCTTAGGGTGTCGTTTAGGGTGTCAGGTTTGGGTGTCGGGTTAAGATTAGGGTTAGGGTGTTGGGTTACGGTGTCAGATTAGGGTTAGTGTGTCTGGTTATGATGTCAGGTTCGGGTGTCGGGTAAGGGGTAGTGTGTCTGGTTAGGGTGTCGGGTTATTGTGTCAGGTTAGGTTTAGGTTTAGGCTTATGGATAGGGCTAGGGTTATGGTGTCATGTTAGGGATAGGGTTCGAGTGTCAGTTTAGGGTTAGAGTTAGGGTTGGGTTAGGGTTAGGGTAGGGTTAGGGGTTAGGGGTAGGGTTAGGGTTAGGTTTAAGTTTAGGGTGTCAGGTTAAGTTTAGGGTTCGTGTTAGTGTTATGGTTAGGGTTAGGGTTAGGCTTAGGATGTGGGGATAGGGTTAGGGTTAGTTTTATGGTAAGGTTGTCTGGTTAGGGTTCTGGGTAGGGTGTCTGTTTAGGGTTTCGGGTTAGGGTGTCGGGTCAGGGTTAGTGTTAGGGTTAGGTTGTTGGGTTAGATTGTCGTGTTAGGGTGCCAGGATAGGGTTAGATTTACGGTTAGGCTTAGGGTTAGTGTGTCGGGTTAGGGTGTCCGTTTAGGGTTAGGGTGTCAGGTTAGCATGTCGGGTTAGGGTGTTGGGTTAGGGTCTCGAGTTAGGGTTTAGGGTTAGGTTTAGGGTAAGTTTAGGGTTAGGCTTACGGTTGGGTTAGGGTTAGTGTTAATGTTAGGGTTAGGGTTTAGATGTAGGGTTAGCTTTAGGGCTAGTGTTAGGGTTAGGGTGTAGGGTGTCGGGTTTGGGTGTCGGGTTAGGGTTAGGTTTTGGGTTAGCTTTAGGGTTAGGGTTAGGGTTAGGGTTAGGGTTAGTGTAGGGTTAGAATTAGGGTTAGAGTGTTGTGTTAGGGTTAGCGTTAGGGTTAGGTTGTCTGGTTAGTTTTAGGGTTAGGGTGTCGAGTTAGAGTTAGGGTGTCGGGTTATGGTTAGGTTTTGGGTGTCAGGTTAGGTTTAGGGTTAATGTTAGTGTTAGGGTTTAGTGATTAGGGTTAGGGTTAGGGTTAACTTTATGGTTTGGTTTAGGTTTAGGGTTAGGGTTATGGATAGGGTTAGGGTTTGGGTTAGGTGAAGGGTAGGCTTAGGAGTAGGGTAAGTGTTAGGGTTTGGGTTAGGTTTAGGGTACGGTTAGGGTGTCGGGGTAGAGTTTGGGTGTAGGATTAGGGTGTTGCGTTAGGGTTAAGTTAACGTGTCTTCTTAGGGTTAGCGTTAGGGTTAGGGTGTCGGGTAAGATTTAGTGTTAGGGGTCGGGGTAGGGCTTGGGTGTTGGGTTAGTGTTAGGGTTAGGGTGTCTGGTGTCCGGTTACGGTTAGGGTTAGGATTAGGGTTCGGATTAGGGTATAGGGTTTAGGGTTAGGGTTAGGGTGTTGGTTTAGGGTTAGGGTGTCGGGTTAGGGTGTTGGGTTAAGTTGTCGTGTTAGTGTGTCGGGTAAGGGTTAGGGTTAGGTTTATGTCATTGGGTTAGGTTGTTGGGTTAGGAATAGGGTTAGGGCTAGGGTTAAGGTTAGGTTTAGTGTTATGATGTTGGGTTAGTTTGTCGTGTTAGGGTGCTGGGTTTGGGTTAGGGTTAGGGTTTGGGTAGGTTTAGGGTGTTGGGTTAGGGTTAGGGTGTCGGGTTATGGTTAGGGTTAGGGTGTTGGGTTACGGTGTCGGGTTAGGGTTAGTGTGTCAGGTTATGATGTCAGGTTCGGGTGTCGGGTAAGGGTTAGGGTGTCTGGTTATGGTGTCGGGTAAGTGTGTCAGGTTAGGTTTAGGTTTAGGCTTATGGTTAGGGTTAGGGTTAGGGTGTCGTGTTAGGGATAGCGTTCGGGTGTCGGTTTAGGGTTAGAGTTAGGGTTAGGGTTAGGGTCGGGTTAGGGGTTAGGGGTAGGTTTAGGGTGTTAGGGTTAGGGTTTGGGTTAGGGTTGGGTTAGGGGTAGGGTTAGTGGTTAAGGGTAGGGTTAGGGTTAGGTTTAGGGTTAGGGTTAGGGTTGGGGTTTAGTTGTCGGGTTTGAGTTAGGGTTAGGGTGTCTGGTGTCGGGTTGGTGTTAAGGTTAGGGTTAGGTTATCGGGTTAGGTTTAGGCTTGGATTGTAGTCTTAGGGTTAGGGTTAGTGTTGGTTTACGGGTTAGGCTTAGGCTTAGTGTTAGGGTTAGGTTTAGGGTTAGGTTTACGGCTAGGTTGTTGGTTTAGGGTTACGGTGTCGGGTTAAGGGAAGCGTGTCGGTTTAGGTTTAGGGTGTCGGGTTAGGGTGATGGGTTATGGTGTCAGGTTCGGGTTAGTGTTCGGTTGAGGGTGTCAGGTTAAGGTTAGGGAAGATTTAGGGTTACGGTGTCATGTTAGGGTTACCATAATGGTTAGGGTGTCGGGTTTGGGTGTTGGGTGATGGTTAGTGTATCATGTTAGGGTTAGTGTGTCGGGATAGGTTGAGGGTGTCGGGTTAGGTTGTCGGGTTACGTTTAGGCTCAGGGTTAGGGTTAAGGTTAGGGTTAGGTTTAGGTGTTAGGGGTACGGTTAGGGTTAGGATGTCGGGTTAGGGTTAGGGTGTCGGGTTAGGGTGTCGGTTTAGGGTGTCGTGTTAAGGTTAGTGTGTCGGGTGAGGGTTAGGGTGTCTGGTTCGGGTTACGGTGTCAGGTGACCGTGTCGAGTTAGCGTGTCATTTTAGGGTGTAGGTTTAGGGTTAGAGTGTCGGGTTAGGGTTAGGGTTACGGTGTTGTGTTAGGTTTAGGGTGTCGGGTTTTGGCTTCGGGTTAGGGTGTCGTGTTAGGGTTAGGGTGTCGCGTTAGGTTGTCGTTTTAGGGTTACGGTGTCAGGATAGGGTGTCGGGTTAGGGTGTCGGTTAGGGATTACGGTTTAGTGTGTCGGGTTAGGGTTAGTGTAGGGTTAGAATTAGGGTTAGATTGTTGTGTTAGGGTTAGGTTGTCTGGTTAGTTTTAGGGTAGGGTGTCGAGTTAGAGTTAGGGTGTCGGGTTATGGTTAGGTTTTGGGTGTCGGGTTAGGGTTAGGGTTAATGTTAGTGTTAGGGGTTAGTGATTAGGGTTAGGGTTAGGTTTAGTGTTATGGTTTGGGTTAGGTTTAGGGTTAGGGCTATGAATAGGGTTAGGGTTTGGGTTAGGTGAAGGGTGGGTTTAGGGGTAGCGTAAGTGTTAGCGTTTGGGTTAGGTTTAGGTTACGGTTAGGGTGTCGGGGTAGCGTTTGGGTGTAGGATTAGGGTGTTGCGTTAGGGTTAAGTTTAGTGTGTCTTGTTAGGGTTAGCGTTAGGGTTAGTGTTAGGTTTAGGGTTAGGGTGTCTGGTAAGATTTAGGGTTAAGGTTAGGGGTAGGGTTTCGATGTTGGGTTAGTGTTAGGGTTAGGTTGTCTGGTGTCCGGTTATGGTTAGGGTTAGGATTATGTTTAGGGTTAGGGTTTAGGGTTTAGGGTTAGGGTTACGTTTAGGGTTAGGGTTAGGGTGTCTTGTGTCCGGTTACGGTTAGGGTTAGGATTATGGTTAGGGTTAGGGTTAGGGTTTGGGTTAGCGTTAGGGTTAGGGTTAAGGTTACGTTTAGGTTTTGGGTTAGGGTTAGGGTTAGGTTTAGGGTTAGGGTGTCGTGTTAGGGTTAGCGTTAGTGTTAGGTTGTCTGGTTAGTGTTAGGGTTAGGGTGTTGGGATAGGGTTAGGGTTAGGGTAAGGTTCGGGTTATGATGTCGTGTTAGGGTTAGGTCTAGGTCTAGGGTTAGGGTTAGGGTGTCGGGTTAGGGTGTTGGGTTAAGTTGTCGTGTTAGCGTGTTGGGTTAGGGTTAGGGTTAGGTTTATGGCATTGGGTTAGGTTGTTGGGTTAGGAATAGGGTTAGGGCTAGGGTTAAGGTTAGGTTTAGTGTTATGATGTTGGGTTAGTTTGTCATGTTAGGGTGCTGGGTTTGGGTTAGGGTTAGGGTTTGGGTAGGTTTAGGGTGTTGGGTTAGGGTTAGGGTGTCGGGTTAGGGTTAGGGTTATGTGTTGGCTTAGGGTCTCATTTAGGGTGTCGGGTTTGGGTGTCGGGTTAGGATTAGGGTTAGGGTGTTGGGTTACGGTGTCGGGTTCGGGTTAGTGTGTCTGGTTATGACGTCAGGTTCGGGTGTCGGGTAAGGGTTAGGGTGTCTGGTTAGGGTGTCGGGGGAGTGTGTCAGGTTAGATTTAGGTTTAGGCTTATGGTTAGGGTTTGGGTTAGGGTGTCGTGTTAGGGATAGGGTTCGGGTGTCGGTTTAGGGTTAGAGTTAGGGTTAGGGTTAGGGTTAGGGTTGGTTTAGGGTTAGGGTAGGGTTAGGGGTTAGAGGTAGGGTTAGGGTTAGGTTTAGGGTGTCGGGATAAGTTTAGGGTTCGTGTTAGTGTTAGGGTTAGCGTTAGGGTTAGGGTTAGGATGTGGGGATAGGGTTAGGGTTAGGTTTATGGTAAGGTTGTCTGGTTAGGGTTCTGGGTAGGGTGTCTGTTTAGGGTTTCGGGTTAGGGTGTCGGGTCAGGGTTAGTGTTAGTGTTAGGTTGTTGGGTTAGATTGTCATGTTAGGGTGCCAGGTTAGGGTTAGATGTACGGTTAGGCTTAGGGTTAGGGTGTTGGGTTAGGCTGACCGTTTAGGGTTAGGGTGTGTCAGGTTAGCATGTCAGGTTAGGGTGTTGGGTTAGGGTCTCGAGTTAGGGTTTAGGGTTAGGGTTAGGGTAAGGTTAGGGTTAGGGTTACTGTTGGGTTAGGGTTAGGGTTAATGTTAGGGTTAGGGGTTAGGGGTAGGGTTAGCTTTAGGGTTAGTGTTAGGGTTAGGGTGTCGGGTTATGGTGTCGGGATAGGGTTAGGGTGTATGCTTAGGTTTAGGGTGTCGGGTTAGGTTGTCGGTTTAGGGTGTCGGGTTAGTGCCTCAGGTTAGGGTTAGGGTTAGGGTTAGCTTAGGTTTAGGGTGTCAGATTAGGGTTAGGTTGTCAGGTTACAGTTAGTGTTAGGGTGTCGGTTTACGGTTAGGGTTAGGGTGTTGGGTTAGGGTGTCGGGTTGGGGTTAGGGTTAGGGTTAGGGTTAGGGTTAGGTTTAGGCTTGGTTTAGTGTAGGGTTAGGGGTTAGTGGTAGGGTTAGGGGTAGGGTTAGGGTAGGGTTGCGGTGTCGGGTAAGGGTTAGTGTTAGGTTGTCATGCTAGGGTTAGTGTTAGGGTGTCGTTTTAGGGTTAGGGTTTTGGTGTCTGATGTCCGGTTAGGCTTGGAGTTAGGATTAGGGGTATGGTTAGGGTTAGTGTTAGGGGTTAGGGTTATTGTTAGGCTTAGGGTTAGGATTTAGGGTTAGAGTTAGTGGTTAGGTGTTAGGGTTAGATTTAGGGTAAGGGTTAGGGTTTTGGTTTAGGGTTAGGGTTAGGTTTAGGGTTAGGGTTAAGGTTAGGGTTAGTGTTAGGGGTTAGGGTTAGGGTTTCGAGTTACGATTAGGGTTAGGGTGTCGGGTTAGGGTGTCAGGTTAGGCTGTTGGTTAAGGGTGTCAGGTCAGGGTTAGAGTTTGGGTTAGGTTTAGGGTTAAGTTTAGAGTTAGGTTGTTTTGTTAGGGTTAGGGTTTCGGGTTAGGCTTAGAGTTTCGGGTTAGGGTGTCGGGTTAGAGTTTGGGTGTAGGGTTAGCGTGTCGCATTAGGGTTGATGTTAGGGTGTCGTGTTAGTGTTAGCGCTAGGGTTAGGGATAGGTTGTCGGGTTAGGTTGTCGGGTTAGGGTTAGGGTTAGGGTGTCTGGTGTTCGGTTACCGTTAGGGTTAGGGTTAGGTTTAGGATTAGGGTTAGGGTTAGGGTTTACGGTTTAGGTTTAGGGTTAGGGTTAGCATTAGGGTTATGGTTACGGTTACGTTTAGGGTTAATGTTAGGGTAAGGTTAGGGTTAGGGTTACTGTTGGGTTAGGGTTAGGGTTAATGTTAGGGTTAGGTGTTAGAGGTAGGGTTAGGGTTAGGGTTAGGGTTATGGTTTGGGTTAGAGTTGGGGTTAGGGTGAGGGTTGGTTTAGTGTAGGGTTAGGGGTTAGTGGTAGGGTTAGTGGTAGGGTTAGGTTAGGGTTGCGGTGTCGGGTTAGGGTTAGGGTTAGGTTGTCAGGCTAGGGTTAGTGTTAGGGAGTCGTGTTAGGGTTAGGGTTATGGTGTCTGGTGTCCGGTTAGGCTTGGAGTTAGGGTTAGGGTTAGGGTTAGGGTTTACGGTTTAGTTTTAGGGTTAGGGTTAGCATTAGGGTTAAGGTTACGGTTACGTTTAGGGTTACTGTTAGGTTAGGGTTAGGGTTAGGGTTAGGATTAGGGTGTCAGATTAGGGTTAGGGTTGTGTTAGGATTCGGGTTAGTGGTTAGGGGTAGGTTTAGGGTTAGGGTTAGGTTGTCATGTTAGGGTTAGTGTTAGGGTGTCGGTTTAGGGTTAGGGTGTCAGGTTAGGGTGTTGGCTTAAGTTGTCGTGTTAGTGTGTTGGGTTAGGGTTAGGGTTAGGTTTATGGCGTTGTGTTAGTGTGTTGGGTTAGGAATAGGGTTAGGGTAAGGGTTAGGGCTAGGTTTAAGGTTAGGTTTAGTGTTATGATGTCGGGTTTGTTTGCCGTGTTAGGGTGCTGGGTTAGGGTAATTCTTAGGGTTAGGGTTTGGGTAGGTTTAGGGTGTCCGATTAGGGTTAGGGTGTCGGGTTAGGGTTAGGGTTAGGGTTGGGTTAGGGGTAGGGTAAGCGGTTAAGGGTAGGGGTAGGGGAAGGTTTAGGGTTAGGGTTAGGGTTGGGGTTGAGTTGTCGGGTTTGAGTGTTGGGTTTGAGTTAGGGTTAGGGTGTCTGGTGTCGGGTTAGTGTTAAGGTTAGGGTTATGTTATCGGGTTAGGTTTAAGCTTGGGGTGTAGTCTTAGGGTTTGGGTTAGGGTTAGGGTTAGGGTTGGGGTTAGTGTTGGGTTACGGGTTAGGCTTAGGCTTAGTGTTAGGGTTAGGTTTAGGGTTAGATTTACGGTTAGGTTGTTGGTTTAGGGTTACGGTGTCGGGTTAGGGTAAGGGTGTCGGTTTAGGTTTAGGGTGTTGGGTTAGGGTGATGGGTTAGGGTGTCAGGTTCGGGTTAGTGTTCGGGTTAGAGTGTCAGGTTCGGGTTAGGGAAGATTTAGGGTTACGGTGTCATGTTAGGGTTAGCATAATGGTTAGGGTGTCGGGTTTGGTTGTTGGGTTGTGGTTAGTGTATCATGTTAGGGTTAGTGTGTCGGGATAGGTCCAGGGTGTCGGGTTAGGTTGTCGGGTTACGTTTAGGCTCAGGGTTAGGGTTAAGGTTAGGGTTAGGTTTAGGTGTTAGGGGTACGGTTAGGGTTAGGCTGTCGGGTTAGGGTTAGGGTGTTGGGTTAGGGTGCCGGGTTAGGGTGTCGTGTTAACGTTAGGGTGTCTGGTGAGGGTTAGGGTGTCAGGTGACGGTGTCGGGTTAGCGTGTCAGTTTAGGGTGTAGGTTTAGGGTTAGAGTGTCGGGTTAGGGTTAGGGTTACGGTGTTGTGTTAGGGTTAGGGTGTCCGTTTTGGGCTTCGGATTAGGGTTTCGCGTTAGGGGTAGGGTGTCACGTTAGGTTGTCTTTTTAGGGTTACGGTGTCAGGATAGGGTGTCGGGTTATGGTGTCATGTTAAGGTTAGGGTGTCAGGTGAGGGTTAGGGTTACGGTGTCAGGTGATGGTGTCGGGTTAACGTGTCATTTTAGGGTCTAGGTTTAGGGATAGAGTGTCGGGTTAGCGTTAGGGTTACGGTGTTGTGTTAGGGTTAGGGTGTCGGGTTTGGGCTTCGGGTTAGGGTGTTGCGTTAGGGTTAGGGTGTCGTGTTAGGTTGTCGTTTTAGGGTTATGGTGTTAGGATAGGGTGTCGGGTTATGGTGTTGGTTAGGGATTACGGTTTAGGGTGTCGGGTTAGGGTTAGTGTAGGTTAGAATTAAGGTTAGAGTGTTGTGTTAGGGTTAGCGTTAGGGTTAGGTTGTCTGGTTAGTTTTATGGTTAGGGTGTCGAGTTAGAGTTAGGGTGTCGGGTTATGGTTAGGGTTTGGGTTTTGGGTTAGGGTTAGGGTTAGAGTTAATGTTAGTGTTAGGACTTAGTGGTTAGGGTTAGGGTTAGGGTTAGAGTTATGGTTTGGGTTAGGTTTAGGGTTAGGGTTATGGGTAGGGTTAGGGTTTGGTTTAGGTTTAAGGTACAGTTAGGGTGTCGGGGTAGAGTTTGTGTGTAGGGTTAGGGTGTTGCGTTAGGGTTAAGTTTAGCGTGTCTTGTTAGGGTTAACATTAGGGTTAAGGTTAGGGTTAGGGTTAGAGTTAGGGTGACAGATAAGGGTTAGGGTTTGGTTAGGATTCGGGTTAGTGGTTAGGGGTAGGTTTAGGGTTAGGGTTAGGTTGTTGGTTTAGGGTTAGGGTGTCTGGTTAGGGTGTCATATTACGGTTAGGGTTAGGGTGTCGGTTTAGGTTTAGGGTGTCGGGTTAGGGTGTTGGGTTAAGTTGTCGTGTTAGTGTGTCGGGTTAGGGTTAGGGTTAGGTTTATGGCATTGGGTTAGGTTGTTGGGTTAGGAATAGGGTTAGGGCTAGGGTTAAGGTTAGGTTTAGTGTTATGATGTTGGGTTAGTTTGTCGTGTTAGGGTGCTGGGTTTGGGTTAGGGTTTGGGTTTGGGTAGGTTTCGGGTGTTGGGTTAGGGTTAGGGTGTCGGGTTAGGGTTATGTGTTGGCTTAGGGTGTCTTTTAGGGTGTTGAGTTTGGGTGTCAGGTTAGGATTAGGGTTAGGGTGTTGGGTTAGGGTTAATGTGTCTGGTTATGATGTCAGGTTCAGGTGTCGGGTAAGGCTTAGGGTGTCTGGTTAGGCTGCCGGGCTAGGGTGTCGGGTTAGGGTTTACAGTTAGTGTTAGAGTGGCTGGTTAAGGTGTCGGTTAGGGTGTCTGGTTAGGGTGTCGGGTTAGGGATTACGGGTTAGGGTGTCGCGTTAGGGTTGAGTTATGGTGTCGGGTTATGGTTAGGTTAAGGTTAGGGTTAGGGTTAGGGTGTCGTGTTAGGGTTAGCGTTAGGGTTAGGGTGTCGGGTTAAGGTTAGGGTTAGGGTTAGGGTTAGGGTTTGGGTGTCGGGTTAGGGTTAGGGTTAGTGTTAGGGGTTAGTGATTAGGGTTAGGGTTAGGATTAGCGTTATGGTTTGAGTTAGAGTTAGGGTTAGGGTTAGGGTTGGTTTAGTGTAGGGTTAGGGGTTAGTGGTAGGGTTAGGGGTAGGGTTGGGTAGGGTTGCGGAGTCGGGTTAGGGTTAGGGTTAGGTTTTCAGGCTAGGGTTAGTGTTAGGGGTTGGGGTTAGGGTTTAGAGTTACGATTAGGGTTAGGGTGTTGGGTTAGGGTGTCGGGTTAGGGTGTCAGGTTAGGCTGTCGGGTTAGGGTGTCGGGTCAGGGTTAGAGTTAGGGTTAGGTTTAGGGTTAAGTTTAGAGTTAGGTTGTTTTGTTAGGGTTAGGGTTTCGGGTTAGGCTTAGAGTTTCGTGTTAGGGTGTCGGGTTAGAGTTTGGGTGTAGGGTTAGTGTGTCACATTAGGGTTAAGGTTAGGGTGTCGTGTTAGTGTTAGCGCTAGGGTTAGGGTTAGGTTTAGGGTTAGGTTGTCGGGTTAGGGTTAGGGTGTCTGGTGTTCGGTTACCGTTAGAGTTAGGGTTAGGGTTACGTTTTACAGGTTAGGGTTAGGGTTAGCATTAGGGTTATGGTTACGGTTACGTTTAGGGTTACTGTTCGGGTTAGGGTTAGGGTTAGGATTAGGGTGTCAGATTAGGGTTAGGTTTGTGTTAGGATTCGGGTTAGTGGTTAGGGGTAGGGTTAGGGTTAGGGTGTCGTGTTAGGGTTAGGGTAGGGTGTCGGTTTAGGGTTAGGGTGTCGCGTTAGGGTGTTGGCTTAAGTTGTCGTGTTAGTGTGTTGGGTTAGGGTTAGGGTGAGATTTATGGCATTGTGTTAGTGTGTTGGTTTAGGAATAGGGTTAGGGTAAGAGTTAGGGCTAGGTTTAAGGTTAGGTTTAGTGTTATGATGTCGGGTTAGGGTTAGGGTTAGGGTTAAGGTTTCGGGTTATGATGTCGGGTTAGGGTTAGGTCTAGGTCTAGGGTTAGGGTTAGGGTGTCGGGTAAGTTTTAGGGTTAGGGTTAGGGTGTCGTTTTAGGGTTAGAGTTAGGGTTAGGATTAGGGTTAGGGTTAAGGTTTATGGTTTAGGGTTAGGGTTAGGGTTAGAGGTAGGGTTAGGGTTACGTTTAGGGTTACGGTTAGGGTTAGGCTTAGGGTTAGAGTTAGGGTGTCAGATTAGGGTTAGGGTTGGGTTAGGATTCGGGTTAGTGGTTAGGGGTAGGTTTAGGTTTAGGGTTAGGGTGTTGGTTTAGGGTTAGGGTGTCGGGTTAGGGTGTTGGGATAAGTTGTCGTGTTAGTGTGTCGGGTAAGGGTTAGGGTTAGGTTTATGGCATTGGGTTAGGTTGTTGGGTTAGGAATAGGGTTAGGGCTAGGGTTAAGGTTAGGTTTAGTGTTATGATGTTGGGTTAGTTTGTCGTGTTAGGGTGCTGGGTTTGGGTTAGGGTTAGGGTTTGGGTAGGTTTAGGGTGTTGGGTTAGGGTTAGGGTGTCGGGTTATGGTTAGGGTTAGGGTGTTGGGTTACGGTGTCGGGTTAGGGTTAGTGTGTCAGGTTATGATGTCAGGTTCGGGTGTCGGGTAAGTGTTAGGGTGTGTGGTTATGGTGTCGGGTAAGTGTGTCAGGTTAGGTTTAGGTTTAGGCTTATGGTTAGGGTTAGGGTTAGGGTGTCGTGTTAGGGATAGCGTTCGGGTGTCGGTTTAGGGTTAGAGTTAGGGTTAGGGTTAGGGTCGGGTTAGGGGTTAGGGGTAGGTTTAGGGTTAGGTTTAGGGTGTTGGGTTAGGGTTAGGGTTAGGGTTGGGTTAGGGGTAGGGTTAGTGGTTAAGGGTAGGGTTAGGGGTAGGTTTAGGCTTAGGGTTAGGGTTGGGGTTTAGTTGTCGGGTTTGAGTTAGGGTTAGGGTGTCTGGTGTCGGGTTAGTGTTAAGGTTAGGGTTAGTTTATCGGGTTAGGTTTAGGCTTGGGTTGTAGTCTTAGGGTTAGGGTTAGTGTTGGTTTACGGGTTAGGCTTAGGCTTAGTGTTAGGGTTAGGTTTAGGGTTAGGTTTACGGCTAGGTTGTTGGTTTAGGGTTACGGTGTCGGGTTAAGGTAAGCGTGTCGGTTTAGGTTTAGGGTGTCGGGTTAGGGTGATGGGTTATGGTGTCAGGTTCGGGTTAGTGTTCGGTTGAGGGTGTCAGGTTAAGGTTAGGGAAGATTTAGGGTTATGGTGTCATGTTAGGGTTACCATAATGGTTAGGGTGTCGGGTTTGGGTGTTGGGTTATGGTTAGTGTATCATGTTAGGGTTAGTGTGTCGGGATAGGTTCAGGGTGTCGGGTTAGGTTGTTGGGTTACGTCTAGGCTCAGGGTTAGGGTTAAGTTTAGGGTTAGGTTTAGGTGTTAGGGATACGGTTAGGGTTAGGGTTAGGGTTAGGGTTAGGGTGTCTGGTGTCCGGTTACGGTTAGGGTTAGGATTAGGGTTAGGATTAGGGTTTAGGGTTTAGGGTTTGGGTTAGGGTGTCTTGTGTCCGGTTACGGTTAGGGTTAGGATTATGGTTAGGGTTAGGGTTAGCGTTAGGGTTATGGTTAAGGTTACGTTTAGGTTTCGGGTTAGGGTTAGGGTTAGGTTTAGGGTTAGGGTGTCATAATAGGGTTAGCGTTAGTGTTAGGTTGTCTGGTTAGTGTTAGGGTTAGGGTGTCGGGATAGGGTTAGGTTTAGGGTGTTGGGTTAGGGTTAGGGTTAGGGTTAGCATTAGGGTTATGGTTACGGTTACATTTAGGGTTACTGTTCGGGTTAGGGTTAGGGTTAGGATTAGGGTTAGTGGTTATGGGTAGGTTTAGGGTTAGTGTTAGGGTGTCGTGTTAGGGTTAGGGTTAGGGTATCGGTTTAGGGTTAGGGTGTCGGGTTAGGGTGTTGGCTTAAGTTGTCGTGTTAGTGTGTTGGGTTAGGGTTAGGGTTAGGGTTAGGGTTAGGGTAGGGTTAGGGGTTAGGGGTTAGGGTTAGGGTTAGGGTTAGGGTTAGGGTTAGGGTTAGGGTTAGGGTTACGTTTAGGGTTACGGTTAGGGTTAGGGTTAGGGTTAGAGTTAGGGTGTCAGATTAGGGTTAGGGTTGGGTTAGGATTCGGGTTAGTGGTTAGGGGTAGGTTTAGGTTTATGGTTAGGGTGTTGGTTTAGGGTTAGGGTGTCGGGTTAGGGTGTTGGGTTAAGTTGTCGTGTTAGTGTGTCGGGTAAGGTTTAGGGTTAGGTTTATGGCATTGGGTTAGGTTGTTGGGTTAGGAATAGGGTTAGGGCTAGGGTTAAGGTTAGGTTTAGTGTTATGATGTTGGGTTAGTTTGTCGTGTTAGGGTGCTGGGTTTGGGTTAGGGTTAGGGTTTGGGTAGGTTTAGGGTGTTGGGTTAGGGTTAGGGTGTCGGGTTATGGTTAGGGTTAGGGTGTTGGGTTACGGTGTTGGGTTAGGGTTAGTGTGTCAGGTTATGATGTCAGGTTCGGGTGTCTGGTATGGGTTAGGGTGTCTGGTTATGGTGTCGGGTAAGTGTGTCAGGTTAGGTTTAGGTTTAGGCTTATGGTTAGGGTTAGGGTTAGGGTGTCGTGTTAGGGATAGCGTTCGGGTGTCGGTTTAGGGTTAGAGTTAGGGTTAGGGTTAGGGTCGGGTTAGGGGTTAGGGGTAGGTTTAGGGTTAGGTTTAGGGTGTTGGGTTAGGGTTAGGGTTAGGGTTGGGTTAGGGGTAGGGTTAGTGGTTAAGGGTAGGGTTAGGGGTAGGTTTAGGGTTAGGGTTAGGGTTGGGGTTTAGTTGTTGGGTTTGAGTTAGGGTTAGGGTGTCTGGTGTCGGGTTAGTGTTAAGGTTAGGGTTAGGTTATCGGGTTAGGTTTAGGCTTGGGTTGTAGTCTTAGGGTTAGGGTTAGTGTTGGTTTACGGGTTAGGCTTAGGCTTAGTGTTAGGGTTAGGTTTAGGGTTAGGTTTACGGCTAGGTTGTTGGTTTAGGGTTACGGTGTCGGGTTAAGGTAAGCGTGTCGGTTTAGATTTAGGGTGTCGGGTTAGGGTGATGGGTTATGGTGTCAGGTTCGGGTTAGTGTTCGGTTGAGAGTGTCAGGTTAAGGTTAGGGAAGATTTAGGGTTACGGTGTCATGTTAGGGTTACCATAATGGTTAGGGTGTCAGGTTTGGGTGTTGGGTTATGGTTAGTGTATCATGTTAGGGTTAGTGTGTCGGGATAGGTTCAGGGTGTCGGGTTAGGTTGTCGGGTTACGTTTAGGCTCAGGGTTAGGGTTAAGGTTAGGGTTAGGTTTAGGTGTTAGGGGTACGGTTAGGGTTAGGCTGTCGGGTTAGGGTTAGGGTGTCGGGTTAGGGTGTCGTGTTAAGGTTAGGGTGTTGGGTGAGGGTTAGGGTGTCAGGTTCGGGTTACGGTGTCAGGTGATGGTGTCGGGTTAGCGTGTCATTTTAGGGTGTAGGTTTAGGGTTAGAGTGTCGGGTTAGGGTTAGGGTTACGGTGTTGTGTTAGGGTTAGGGTGTCGGGTTTGGGCTTCGGGTTAGGGTGTCGTGTTAGGGATAGGGTGTCACGTTAGGTTGTCGTTTTAGGGTTACGGTGTCAGGATAGGGTGTCGGGTTAGGGTGTCGGTTAGGGATTACGGTTTAGGGTGTCGGGTTAGGGTTAGTGTAGGGTTAGAATTAGGGTTAGAGTGTGGTGTTAGGGTTAGCGTTAGGGTTAGGTTGTCTGGTTAGTTTTAGGGTTAGGGTGTCGAGTTAGAGTTAGGGTGTCGGGTTATGGTTAGGTTTTGGGTGTCGGGTTAGGTTTAGGGTTAATGTTAGTGTTAGGGGTTAGTGATTAGGGTTAGGGTTAGGGTTAGCGTTATGCTTTGGTTTAGGTTTAGGGTTAGGGTTATGGATAGGGTTAGGGTTTGGGTTAGGTGAAGGGTAGGCTTAGGAGTAGGGTAAGTGTTAGGGTTTGGGTTAGGTTTAGGGTACGGTTAGGGTGTCGGGGTAGAGTTTGGGTGTAGGATTAGGGTGTTGCGTTAGGGTTAAGTTAACGTGTCTTGTTAGGGTTAACGTTAGGGTTAGGGTGTCGGGTAAGATTTATTGTTAGGGGTAGGGGTAGGGCTTGGGTGTTGGGTTAGTGTTAGGGTTAGGGTGTCTGGTGTCCGGTTACGGTTAGGGTTAGGATTAGGGTTTAGGGTTTAGGGTTAGGGTTAGGGTGTCTTGTGTCCGGTTACGGTTAGGGTTAGGATTATGGTTAGGGTTAGGGTTAGCGTTAGGGTTATGGTTAAGGTTACGTTTAGGTTTCGGGTTAGGGTTAGGGTTATGTTTAGGGTTAGGGTGTCATAATAGGGTTAGTGTTAGTGTTAGGTTGTCTGGTTAGTGTTAGGGTTAGGGTGTCGGGATAGGGTTAGGTTTAGGGTGTTGGGTTAGGGTGTTGGGTTAGGGTTAGGGTTAGGGTTAAGGTTTCGGGTTATGATGTCGGGT
The DNA here is from genome assembly GCF_054371585.1 of Giraffa tippelskirchi. Taxonomy (NCBI): domain Eukaryota; kingdom Metazoa; phylum Chordata; class Mammalia; order Artiodactyla; family Giraffidae; genus Giraffa; species Giraffa tippelskirchi. Next base: position 71,596,676 of record NC_137289.1, read on the forward strand.
TAGGGTTAGGTCTAGGTCTAGGGTTAGGGTTAGGGTGTCGGCTAAGTTTTAGGGTTAGGTTTAGGGTGTCGTTTTAGGGTTAGAGTTAGTGTTAGGAATAGGGTTCGGGTTAGGGCTTATGGTTTACGTTAGGGTTAGGGTTAGCGTTAGGGTTAGGGTTACCTTTAGGGTTACGGTTAGGGTTAGGATTAGGGTTAGAGTTAGGGTGTCAGATTAGGGTTAGACTTCGGTTAGGATTCGGGTTAGTGGTTAGGGGTAGGTTTAGGTTTAGGGTTAGGGTGTTGGTTTAGGGTTAGGGTGTCGTATTACAGTTAGGGTTAGGGTTAGGGTGTCGGTTTAGGGTTAGGGTGTTGGGTTAAGTTGTCGTGTTAGTGTGTCGGGTTAGGGTTAGAGTTAGGTTTGAGGCATTGGGTTAGGTTGTTGGGTTAGGAATAGGGTTAGGGTTAGGTTTAGTGTTATGATGTTGGGTTAGTTTGTCGTGTTAGGGTGCTGGGTTTGGGTTAGGGTTAGGGTTAGGGTAGGTTTAGGGTGTTGGGTTAGCGTTAGGGTGTCGGGTTAGGGTTAGGGTTATGTGTTGGCTTAGGGTGTCGTTTAGGGTGTCAGGTTTGGGTGTCGGGTTAAGATTAGGGTTAGGGTGTTGGGTTACGGTGTCAGGATAGGGTTCGTGTGTCTGGTTATGATGTCAGGTTCGGGTGTCGGGTAAGGGGTAGTGTGTCTGGTTAGGGTGTCGGGTTTGTGTCACTTTAGGTTTAGGTTTAGGCTTACGGATAGGGCTAGGGTTATGGTGTCATGTTAGGGATAGGGTTCGAGTGTCGGTTTAGGGTTAGAGTTAGGGTTAGGGTTAGGGTTCGGTTAGGGTTAAGGTAGGGTTAGGGGTAGGGTTAAGGTTAGGTTTAGGTTTAGGGTGTCAGGTTAAGTTTAGGGTTCGTGTTAGTGTTATGGTTAGGGTTAGGGTTAGGCTTAGGATGTGGGGATAGGGTTAGGGTTAGTTTTATGGTAAGGTTGTCTGGTTAGGGTTCTGGGTAGGGTGTCTGTTTAGGGTTTCAGGTTAGGGTGTCGGGTCAGGGTTAGTGTTAGGGTTAGGTTGTTGGGTTAGATTGTCGTGTTAGGGTGCCAGGATAGGGTTAGATTTACGGTTAGGCTTAGGGTTAGTGTGTCGGGTTAGGGTGTCCGTTTAGGGTTAGGGTGTCAGGTTAGCATGTCGGGTTAGGGTGTTGGGTTAGGGTCTCGAGTTAGGGTTTAGGGTTAGGTTTAGGGTAAGTTTAGGGTTAGGGTTACGGTTGGGTTAGGGTTAGTGTTAATGTTAGGGTTAGGGTTTAGATGTAGGGTTAGCTTTAGGGCTAGTGTTAGGGTTAGGGTGTCGGGTGTCCGGTTTGGGTGTCGGGTTAGGGTTAGGTTTTGGGTTAGCTTTAGGGTTGGGGTTAGGATTAGGGTGTCTGGTTAGGGTTAGCGTGTCGGGTTCGGGTGTCGGGTTAGGCTGTCGGGCTAGGGTGTCAGGCTAGGGTGTCGGGTTAGGGTTTACAGTTAGTGTTAGAGTGGCTGGTTAGGGTGTCGGTTAGGGTGTGTGGTTAGGGTGTCGGGTTAGGGATTACGGGTTAGGGTGTCACGTTAGGGTTGAGTTATGGTGTCGGGTTATGGTTAGGGTAAGGTTAGGGTTAGGGTTAGGGTGTCGTGTTAGGGTTAGCGTTAGGGTTAGGGTGTCGGGTTAAGGTTAGGGTTAGGGTTAGGGTTAGGGTTTGGGTGTCGGGTTAGGGTTAGGGTTAGTGTTAGGGGTTAGTGATTAGGGTTAGGGTTAGGATTAGCGTTATGGTTTGAGTTAGAGTTAGGGTTAGGGTTAGGGTTGGTTTAGTGTAGGGTTAGGGGTTAGTGGTAGGGTTAGGGGTAGGGTTAGGGTAGGGTTGCGGAGTCGGGTTAGGGTTAGGGTTAGGTTTTCAGGCTAGGGTTAGTGTTAGGGGTTGGGGTTAGGGTTAAGAGTTACGATTAGGGTTAGGGTGTTGGGTTAGGGTGTCGGGTTAGGGTGTCAGGTTAGGCTGTCGGGTTAGGGTGTCGGGTCAGGGTTAGAGTTAGGGTTAGGTTTAGGGTTAAGTTTAGAGTTAGGTTGTTTTGTTAGGGTTAGGGTTTCGGGTTAGGCTTAGAGTTTCGGGTTAGGGTGTCGGGTAAGAGTTTGGGTGTAGGGTTAGTGTGTCGCATTAGGGTTAAGGTTAGGGTGTCGTGTTAGTGTTAGCGCTAGGGTTAGGGTGTAGGGTTAGGGTTAGGTTTAGGGTTAGGGTGTCGGGTTAGGGTGTTGGGTTAAGTTGTCGTGTTAGTGTGTCGGGTAAGGGTTAGGGTTAGGTTTATGGCATTGGGTTAGGTTGTTGGGTTAGGAATAGGGTTAGGGCTAGGGTTAAGGTTAGGTTTAGTGTTATGATGTTGGGTTAGTTTGTCGTGTTAGGGTGCTGGGTTTGGGTTAGGGTTAGGGTTTGGGTAGGTTTAGGGTGTTGGGTTAGGGTTAGGGTGTCGGGTTATGGTTAGGGTTAGGGTGTTGGGTTACGGTGTTGGGTTAGGGTTAGTGTGTCAGGTTATGATGTCAGGTTCGGGTGTCGGGTAAGGGTTAGGGTGTGTGGTTATGGTGTCGGGTAAGTGTGTCAGGTTAGGTTTAGGTTTAGGCTTATGGTTAGGGTTATGGTTAGGGTGTCGTGTTAGGGATAGCGTTCGGGTGTCGGTTTAGGGTTAGAGTTAGGGTTAGGGTTAGGGTCGGGTTAGGGGTTAGGGGTAGGTTTAGGGTGTTAGGGTTAGGGTTTGGGTTAGGGTTGGATTAGGGGTAGGGTTAGTGGTTAAGGGTAGGGTTAGGGGTAGGTTTAGGGTTAGGGTTAGGGTTGGGGTTTAGTTGTCGGGTTTGAGTTAGGGTTAGGGTGTCTGGTGTCGGGTTGGTGTTAAGGTTAGGGTTAGGTTATCGGGTTAGGTTTAGGCTTGGATTGTAGTCTTAGGGTTAGGGTTAGTGCTGGTTTACGGGTTAGGCTTAGGCTTAGTGTTAGGGTTAGGTTTAGGGTTAGGTTTACGGCTAGGTTGTTGGTTTAGGGTTACGGTGTCGGGTTAAGGTAAGCGTGTCGGTTTAGGTTTAGGGTGTCGGGTTAGGGTGATGGGTTATGGTGTCAGGTTCGGGTTAGTGTTCGGTTGAGGGTGTCAGGTTAAGGTTAGGGAAGATTTAGGGTTACGGTGTCATGTTAGGGTTACCATAATGGTTAGGATGTTGGGTTTGGGTGTTGGGTTATGGTTAGTGTATCATGTTAGGGTTAGTGTGTCGGGATAGGTTGAGGGTGTCGGGTTAGGTTGTCGGGTTACGTTTAGGCTCAGGGTTAGGGTTAAGGTTAGGGTTAGCTTTAGGTGTTAGGGGTACGGTTAGGGTTAGGATGTCGGGTTAGGGTTAGGGTGTCGGGTTAGGGTGTCGGTTTAGGGTGTCATGTTAAGGTTAGTGTGTCGGGTGAGGGTTAGGGTGTCAGGTTCGGGTTACGGTGTCAGGTGACGGTGTCGAGTTAGCGTGTCATTTTAGGGTGTAGGTTTAGGGTTAGAGTGTCGGGTTAGGGTTAGGGTTACGGTGTTGTGTTAGGTTTAGGGTGTCGGGTTTTGGCTTCGGGTTAGGGTGTCGTGTTAGGGTTAGGGTGTCGCGTTAGGTTGTCGTTTTAGGGTTACGGTGTCAGGATAGGGTGTCGGGTTAGGGTGTCGGTTAGGGATTACTGTTTAGGGTGTCGGGTTAGGGTTAGTGTAGGGTTAGAATTAGGGTTAGATTGTTGTGTTAGGGTTAGGTTGTCTGGTTAGTTTTAGGGTAGGGTGTCGAGTTAGAGTTAGGGTGTCAGGTTATGGTTAGGTTTTGGGTGTCGGGTTAGGGTTAGGGTTAATGTTAGTGTTAGGGGTTAGTGATTAGGGTTAGGGTTAGGTTTAGTGTTATGGTTTGGGTCAGGTTTAGGGTTAGGGCTATGAATAGGGTTAGGGTTTGGGTTAGGTGAAGGGTGGGTTTAGGGGTAGGGTAAGTGTTAGCGTTTGGGTTAGGTTTAGGTTACGGTTAGGGTGTCGGGGTAGAGTTTGGGTGTAGGATTAGGGTGTTGCGTTAGGGTTAAGTTTAGTGTGTCTTGTTAGGGTTAGCCTTAGGGTTAGTGTTAGGTTTAGGGTTAGGGTGTCGGGTAAGATTTAGGGTTAGGGTTAGGGGTAGGGTTTGGATGTTGGGTTAGTGTTAGGGTTAGGTTGTCTGGTGTCCGGTTATGGTTAGGGTTAGGATTATGTTTAGGGTTAGGGTTTAGGGTTTAGGGTTAGGGTTACGTTTAGGGTTAGGGTTAGGGTGTCTTGTGTCCGGTTACGGTTAGGGTTAGGATTATGGTTAGGGTTAGGGTTAGGGTTTGGGTTAGCGTTAGGGTTAGGGTTAAGGTTACGTTTAGGTTTTGGTTTAGGGTTAGGGTTAGGTTTAGGGTTAGGGTGTCGTGTTAGGGTTAGCGTTAGTGTTAGGTTGTCTGGTTAGTGTTAGGGTTAGGGTGTTGGGATAGGGTTAGGGTTAGGGTAAGGTTCGGGTTATGATGTCGTGTTAGGGTTAGGTCTAGGTCTAGGGTTAGGGTTAGGGTGTCGGGTTAGGGTGTTGGGTTAAGTTGTCGTGTTAGTGTGTTGGGTTAGGGTTAGGGTTAGGTTTATGGCATTGGGTTAGGTTGTTGGGTTAGGAATAGGGTTAGGGCTAGGGTTAAGGTTAGGTTTAGTGTTATGATGTTGGGTTAGTTTGTCATGTTAGGGTGCTGGGTTTGGGTTAGGGTTAGGGTTTGGGTAGGTTTAGGGTGTTGGGTTAGGGTTAGGGTGTCGGGTTAGGGTTAGGGTTATGTGTTGGCTTAGGGTCTCATTTAGGGTGTCGGGTTTGGGTGTCGGGTTAGGATTAGGGTTAGGGTGTTGGGTTACGGTGTCGGGTTCGGGTTAGTGTGTCTGGTTATGACGTCAGGTTCGGGTGTCGGGTAAGGGTTAGGGTGTCTGGTTAGGGTGTCGGGGGAGTGTGTCAGGTTAGATTTAGGTTTAGGCTTATGGTTAGGGTTTGGGTTAGGTTGTCGTGTTAGGGATAGGGTTCGGGTGTCGGTTTAGGGTTAGAGTTAGGGTTAGGGTTAGGGTTAGGGTTGGTTTAGGGTTAGGGTAGGGTTAGGGGTTAGAGGTAGGGTTAGGGTTAGGTTTAGGGTGTCGGGATAAGTTTAGGGTTCGTGTTACTGTTAGGGTTAGCGTTAGGGTTAGGGTTAGGATGTGGGGATAGGGTTAGGGTTAGGTTTATGGTAAGGTTGTCTGGTTAGGGTTCTGGGTAGGGTGTCTGTTTAGGGTTTCAGGTTAGGGTGTTGGGTCAGGGTTAGTGTTAGTGTTAGGTTGTTGGGTTAGATTGTCATGTTAGGGTGCCAGGTTAGGGTTAGATGTACGGTTAGGCTTAGGGTTAGGGTGTTGGGTTAGGCTGACCGTTTAGGGTTAGGGTGTGTCAGGTTAGCATGTCAGGTTAGGGTGTTGGGTTAGGGTCTCGAGTTAGGGTTTAGGGTTAGGGTTAGGGTAAGGTTAGGGTTAGGGTTACTGTTGGGTTAGGGTTAGGGTTAATGTTAGGGTTAGGGGTTAGGGGTAGGGTTAGCTTTAGGGTTAGTGTTAGGGTTAGGGTGTCGGGTTATGGTGTCGGGATAGGGTTAGGGTGTATGCTTAGGTTTAGGGTGTCAGGTTAGGTTGTCGGTTTAGGGTGTCGGGTTAGTGCCTCAGGTTAGGGTTAGGGTTAGGGTTAGCTTAGGTTTAGGGTGTCAGATTAGGGTTAGGTTGTCAGGTTACAGTTAGTGTTAGGGTGTCGGTTTACGGTTAGGGTTAGGGTGTTCGGTTAGGGTGTCGGGTTGGGGTTAGGGTTAGGGTTAGGGTTAGGGTTAGGGTTAGGCTTGGTTTAGTGTAGGGTTAGGGGTTAGTGGTAGGGTTAGGGGTAGGGTTAGGGTAGGGTTGCGGTGTCGGGTAAGGGTTAGTGTTAGGTTGTCATGCTAGGGTTAGTGTTAGGGTGTCGTTTTAGGGTTAGGGTTTTGGTGTCTGATGTCCGGTTAGGCTTGGAGTTAGGATTAGGGGTATGGTTAGGGTTAGTGTTAGGGGTTAGGGTTATTGTTAGGCTTAGGGTTAGGATTTAGGGTTAGAGTTAGTGGTTAGGTGTTAGGGTTAGATTTAGGGTAAGGGTTAGGGTTTTGGTTTAGGGTTAGGGTTAGGTTTAGGGTTAGGGTTAAGGTTAGGGTTAGTGTTAGGGGTTAGGGTTAGGGTTTCGAGTTACGATTAGGGTTAGGGTGTCGGGTTAGGGTGTCAGGTTAGGCTGTTGGTTAAGGGTGTCAGGTCAGGGTTAGAGTTTGGGTTAGGTTTAGGGTTAAGTTTAGAGTTAGGTTGTTTTGTTAGGGTTAGGGTTTCGGGTTAGGCTTAGAATTTCGGGTTAGGGTGTCGGGTTAGAGTTTGGGTGTAGGGTTAGCGTGTCGCATTAGGGTTGATGTTAGGGTGTCGTGTTAGTGTTAGCGCTAGGGTTAGGGATAGGTTGTCGGGTTAGGTTGTCGGGTTAGGGTTAGGGTTAGGGTGTCTGGTGTTCGGTTACCGTTAGGGTTAGGGTTAGGGTTAGGATTAGGGTTAGGGTTAGGGTTTACGGTTTAGGTTTAGGGTTAGGGTTAGCATTAGGGTTATGGTTACGGTTACGTTTAGGGTTAATGTTAGGGTTAGGGTTACTGTTGGGTTAGGGTTAGGGTTAATGTTAGGGTTAGGTGTTAGAGGTAGGGTTAGGGTTAGGGTTAGGGTTATGGTTTGGGTTAGAGTTGGGGTTAGGGTGAGGGTTGGTTTAGTGTAGGGTTAGGGGTTAGTGGTAGGGTTAGTGGTAGGGTTAGGTTAGGGTTGCGGTGTCGGGTTAGGGTTAGGGTTAGGTTGTCAGGCTAGGGTTAGTGTTAGGGAGTCGTGTTAGGGTTAGGTTTAGGGTGTCTGGTGTCCGGTTAGGCTTGGAGTTAGGGTTAGGGTTAGGGTTTACGGTTTAGTTTTAGGGTTAGGGTTAGCATTAGGGTTAAGGTTACGGTTACGTTTAGGGTTACTGTTAGGTTAGGGTTAGGGTTAGGGTTAGGATTAGGGTGTCAGATTAGGGTTAGGGTTGTGTTAGGATTCGGGTTAGTGGTTAGGGGTAGGTTTAGGGTTACGGTTAGGTTGTCATGTTAGGGTTAGTGTTAGGGTGTCGGTTTAGGGTTAGGGTGTCAGGTTAGGGTGTTGGCTTAAGTTGTCATGTTAGTGTGTTGGGTTAGGGTTAGGGTTAGGTTTATGGCGTTGTGTTAGTGTGTTGGGTTAGGAATAGGGTTAGGGTAAGGGTTAGGGCTAGGTTTAAGGTTAGGTTTAGTGTTATGATGTCGGGTTTGTTTGCCGTGTTAGGGTGCTGGGTTAGGGTAAGTCTTAGGGTTAGGGTTTGGGTAGGTTTAGGGTGTCCGATTAGGGTTAGGGTGTCGGGTTAGGGTTAGGGTTAGGGTTGGGTTAGGGGTAGGGTAAGCGGTTAAGGGTAGGGGTAGGGGAAGGTTTAGGGTTAGGGTTAGGGTTGGGGTTGAGTTGTCGGGTTTGAGTGTTGGGTTTGAGTTAGGGTTAGGGTGTCTGGTGTCGGGTTAGTGTTAAGGTTAGGGTTATGTTATCGGGTTAGGTTTAAGCTTGGGGTGTAGTCTTAGGGTTTGGGTTAGGGTTAGGGTTAGGGTTAGTGTTGGGTTACGGGTTAGGCTTAGGCTTAGTGTTAGGGTTAGGTTTAGGGTTAGATTTACGGTTAGGTTGTTGGTTTAGGGTTACGGTGTCGGGTTAGGGTAAGGGTGTCGGTTTAGGTTTAGGGTGTTGGGTTAGGGTGATGGGTTAGGGTGTCAGGTTCGGGTTAGTGTTCGGGTTAGAGTGTCAGGTTCGGGTTAGGGAAGATTTAGGGTTACGGTGTCATGTTAGGGTTAGCATAATGGTTAGGGTGTCGGGTTTGGTTGTTGGGTTGTGGTTAGTGTATCATGTTAGGGTTAGTGTGTCGGGATAGGTTTAGGGTGTCGGGTTAGGTTGTCGGGTTACGTTTAGGCTCAGGGTTAGGGTTAAGGTTAGGGTTAGGTTTAGGTGTTAGGGGTACGGTTAGGGTTAGGATGTCGGGTTAGGGTTAGGGTGTCGGGTTAGGGTGCCGGGTTAGGGTGTCGTGTTAACGTTAGGGTGTCTGGTGAGGGTTAGGGTGTCAGGTGACGGTGTCGGGTTAGCGTGTCAGTTTAGGGTGTAGGTTTAGGGTTAGAGTGTCGGGTTAGGGTTAGGGTTACGGTGTTGTGTTAGGGTTAGGGTGTCCGTTTTGGGCTTCGGATTAGGGTTTCGCGTTAGGGGTAGGGTGTCACGTTAGGTTGTCTTTTTAGGGTTACGGTGTCAGGATAGGGTGTCGGGTGATGGTGTCATGTTAAGGTTAGGGTGTCAGGTGAGGGTTAGGGTTACGGTGTCAGGTGATGGTGTCGGGTTAACGTGTCATTTTAGGGTCTAGGTTTAGGGATAGAGTGTCGGGTTAGCGTTAGGGTTACGGTGTTGTGTTAGGGTTAGGGTGTCGGGTTTGGGCTTCGGGTTAGGGTGTTGCGTTAGGGTTAGGGTGTCGTGTTAGGTTGTCGTTTTAGCGTTATGGTGTTAGGATAGGGTGTCGGGTTATGGTGTTGGTTAGGGATTACGGTTTAGGGTGTCGGGTTAGGGTTAGTGTAGGTTAGAATTAAGGTTAGAGTGTTGTGTTAGGGTTAGCGTTAGGGTTAGGTTGTCTGGTTAGTTTTATGGTTAGGGTGTCGAGTTAGAGTTAGGGTGTCGGGTTATGGTTAGGGTTTGGGTTTTGGGTTAGGGTTAGGGTTAGAGTTAATGTTAGTGTTAGGGCTTAGTGATTAGGGTTAGGGTTAGGGTTAGAGTTATGGTTTGGGTTAGGTTTAGGGTTAGGGTTATGGGTAGGGTTAGGGTTTGGTTTAGGTTTAAGGTACAGTTAGGGTGTCGGGGTAGAGTTTGTGTGTAGGGTTAGGGTGTTGCGTTAGGGTTAAGTTTAGCGTGTCTTGTTAGGGTTAACATTAGGGTTAAGGTTAGGGTTAGGGTTAGATTTAGGGTGACAGATAAGGGTTAGGGTTTGGTTAGGATTCGGGTTAGGATTAGGTTTTAGGGTTTAGGGTTAGGGTTAGGGTGTCTTGTGTCCGGTTACGGTTAGGGTTAGGATTATGGTTAGGGTTAGGGTTAGCGTTAGGGTTATGGTTAAGGTTACGTTTAGGTTTCGGGTTATGGTTAGGTTTATGTTTAGGGTTAGGGTGTCATAATAGTGTTAGCGTTAGTGTTAGGTTGTCTGGTTAGTGTTAGGGTTAGGGTGTCGGGATAGGGTTAGGTTTAGGGTGTTGGGTTAGGGTGTTGTGTTAGGGTTAGGGTTAGGGTTAAGGTTTCGGGTTATGATGTCGGGTTAGGGTTAGGTCTAGGTCTAGGGTTTGGGTTAGGGTTAGCGTTAGGGTTAGGGTTACCTTTAGGGTTACGGTTAGGGTTAGGATTTGGGTTAGAGTTAGGGTGTCAGATTAGGGTTAGACTTGGGTTAGGATTCGGGTTAGTGGTTAGGGGTAGGTTTAGGTTTAGGGTTAGGGTGTTGGTTTAGGGTTAGGGTGTCGTATTACAGTTAGGGTTAGGGTTAGGGTGTCGGTTTAGGGTTAGGGTGTCGGGTTAGGGTGATGGGTTAAGTTGTCGTGTTAGTGTGTCGGGTTAGGGTTAGAGTTAGGTTTGAGGCATTGGGTTAGGTTGTTGGGTTAGGAATAGGGTTAGGGTTAGGTTTAGTGTTATGATGTTGGGTTAGTTTGTCGTGTTAGGGTGCTGGGTTTGGGTTAGGGTTAGGGTTAGGGTAGGTTTAGGGTGTTGGGTTAGCGTTAGGGTGTCGGGTTAGGGTTAGGGTTATGTGTTGGCTTAGGGTGTCGTTTAGGGTGTCAGGTTTGGGTGTCGGGTTAAGATTAGGGTTAGGGTGTTGGGTTACGGTGTCAGATTAGGGTTAGTGTGTCTGGTTATGATGTCAGGTTCGGGTGTCGGGTAAGGGGTAGTGTGTCTGGTTAGGGTGTCGGGTTATTGTGTCAGGTTAGGTTTAGGTTTAGGCTTACGGATAGGGCTAGGGTTATGGTGTCATGTTAGGGATAGGGTTCGAGTGTCAGTTTAGGGTTAGAGTTAGGGTTGGGTTAGGGTTAGGGTAGGGTTAGGGGTTAGGGGTAGGGTTAGGGTTAGGTTTAAGTTTAGGGTGTCAGGTTAAGTTTAGGGTTCGTGTTAGTGTTATGGTTAGGGTTAGGGTTAGGCTTAGGATGTGGGGATAGGGTTAGGGTTAGTTTTATGGTAAGGTTGTCTGGTTAGGGTTCTGGGTAGGGTGTCTGTTTAGGGTTTCGGGTTAGGGCGTCGGGTCAGGGTTAGTGTTAGGGTTAGGTTGTTGGGTTAGATTGTCGTGTTAGGGTGCCAGGATAGGGTTAGATTTACGGTTAGGCTTAGGGTTAGTGTGTCGGGTTAGGGTGTCCGTTTAGGGTTAGGGTGTCAGGTTAGCATGTCGGGTTAGGGTGTTTGGTTAGGGTCTCGAGTTAGGGTTTAGGGTTAGGTTTAGGGTAAGTTTAGGGTTAGGGTTACGGTTGGGTTAGGGTTAGTGTTAATGTGAGGGTTAGGGTTTAGTTGTAGGGTTAGCTTTAGGGCTAGTGTTAGGGTTAGGGTGTAGGGGGTCGGGTTTGGGTGTCGGGTTAGGGTTAGGTTTTGGGTTAGCTTTAGGGTTGGGGTTAGGATTAGGGTGTCGGGTTAGGGTTAGCGTGTCGGGTTCGGGTGTCGGGTTAGGCTGTCGGGCTAGGGTGTCGGGCTCGGGTGTCGGGTTAGGGTTTACAGTTAGTGTTAGAGTGGCTGGTTAGGGTGTCGGTTAGGGTGTCTGGTTAGGGTGTCGGGTTAGGGATTACGGGTTAGGGTGTCGCGTTAGGGTTGAGTTATGGTGTCGGGTTATGGTTAGGGTAAGGTTAGGGTTCGGGTTAGGGTGTCGTGTTAGGGTTAGCGTTAGGGTTAGGGTGTCGGGTTAAGGTTAGGGTTAGGGTTAGGGTTAGGGTTTGGGTGTCGGGTTAGGGTTAGGGTTAGTGTTAGGGGTTAGTGATTAGGGTTAGGGTTAGGATTAGCGTTATGGTTTGAGTTAGAGTTAGGGTTAGGGTTAGGGTTGGTTTAGTGTAGGGTTAGGGGTTAGTGGTAGGGTTAGGGGTAGGGTTATGGTAGGGTTGCGGAGTCGGGTTAGGGTTAGGGTTAGGTTTTCAGGCTAGGGTTAGTGTTAGGGGTTGGGGTTAGGGTTTAGAGTTACGATTAGGGTTAGGGTGTTGGGTTAGGGTGTCGGGTTAGGGTGTCAGGTTAGGCTGTCGGGTTAGGGTGTCGGGTCAGGGTTAGAGTTAGGGTTAGGTTTAGGGTTAAGTTTAGAGTTAGGTTGTTTTGTTAGGGTTAGGGTTTCGGGTTAGGCTTAGAGTTTCGGGTTAGGGTGTCAGGTTAGAATTTGGGTGTAGGGTTAGTGTGTCGCATTAGGGTTAAGGTTAGGGTGTCGTGTTAGAGTTAGGTTTAGGGTTAGGTTGTCGGGTTAGGATTAGGGTTAGGGTGTCTGGTGTTCGGTTACCGTTAGGGTTAGGGTTAGGGTTACGTTTTACGGGTTAGGGTTAGGGTTAGGGTAAGCATTAGGGTTACGGTTACGGTTACGTTTAGGGTTACTGTTCGGGTTAGGGTTAGGGTTAGGATTAGGGTGTCAGATTAGGGTTAGGTTTGTGTTAGGATTCGGGTTAGTGGTTAGGGGTAGGTTTAAGGTTAGGGTTAGGGTGTCGTGTTAGGGTTAGGGTTAGGGTGTCGGTTTAGGGTTAGTGTGTCGGGTTAGGGTGTTGGCTTAAGTTGTCGTGTTAGTGTGTTGGGTTAGGGTTAGGGTGAGATTTATGGCATTGTGTTAGTGTGTTGGTTTAGGAATAGGGTTAGGGTAAGGGTTAGGGCTAGGTTTAAGGTTAGGTTTAGTGTTATGATGTTGGGTTAGGGTTAGGGTTAGGGTTAAGGTTTCGGGTTATGATGTCAGGTTAGGGTTAGGTCTAGGTCTAGGGTTAGGGTTAGGGTGTCGGGTAAGTTTTAGGGTTAGGGTTAGGGTGTCGTTTTAGGGTTAGAGTTAGGGTTAGGATTAGGGTTAGGGTTAAGGTTTACGATTTAGGGTTAGGGTTAGGGTAAGAGTTAGGGTTAGCGTTATCTTTAGGGTTACGGTTAGGGTTAGGATTAGGGTTAGAGTTAGGGTGTCATATTAGGGTTAGGGTTGGGTTAGGATTCGGGTTAGTGGTTAGGGGTAGGTTTAGGTTTAGGGTTAGGGTGTTGGTTTAGGGTTAGGGTTAGGGTTAGGGTGTTGGGTTAAGTTGTCGTGTTAGTGTGTCGGGTAAGGTTTAGGGTTAGGTTTATGGCATTGGGTTAGGTTGTTGGGTTAGGAATAGGGTTAGGGCTAGGGTTAAGGTTAGGTTTAGTGTTATGATGTTGGGTTAGTTTGTCGTGTTAGGGTGCTGGGTTTGGGTTAGGGTTAGGGTTTGGGTAGGTTTAGGGTGTTGGGTTAGGGTTAGGGTGTCGGGTTATGGTTAGGGTTAGGGTGTTGGGTTACGGTGTCGGGTTAGGGTTAGTGTGTCAGGTTATGATGTCAGGTTCGGGTGTCGGGTAAGGGTTAGGGTGTGTGGTTATGGTGTCGGGTAAGTGTGTCAGGTTAGGTTTAGGTTTAGGCTTATGGTTAGGGTTAGGGTTAGGGTGTCGTGTTAGGGATAGCGTTCGGGTGTCGGTTTAGGGTTAGAGTTAGGGTTAGGGTTAGGGTCGGGTTAGGGGTTAGGGGTAGGTTTAGGGTTAGGTTTAGGGTGTTAGGGTTAGGGTTAGGGTTAGGGTTGGGTTAGGGGTAGGGTTAGTGGTTAAGGGTAGGGTTAGGGGTAGGTTTAGGGTTAGGGTTAGTGTTGGGGTTTAGTTGTCGGGTTTGAGTTAGGGTTAGGGTGTCTGGTGTCGGGTTAGTGTTAAGGTTAGGGTTAGGTTATCGGGTTAGGTTTAGGCTTGGGTTGTAGTCTTAGGGTTAGGGTTAGTGTTGGTTTACGGGTTAGGCTTAGGCTTAGTGTTAGGGTTAGGTTTAGGGTTAGGTTGACGGCTAGGTTGTTGGTTTAGGGTTACAGTGTCGGGTTAAGGTAAGCGTGTCGGTTTAGGTTTAGGGTGTCGGGTTAGGGTGATGGGTTATGGTGTCAGGTTCGGGTTAGTGTTCGGTTGAGGGTGTCAGGTTAAGGTTAGGGAAGATTTAGGGTTACGGTGTCATGTTAGGGTTACCATAATGGTTAGGGTGTCGGGTTTGGGTGTTGGGTTATGGTTAGTGTATCATGTTAGGGTTAGTGTGTCGGGATAGGTTCAGGGTGTCGGGTTAGGTTGTCGGGTTACGTCTAGGCTCAGGGTTAGGGTTAAGGTTAGGGTTAGGTTTAGGTGTTAGGGGTACGGTTAGGGTTAGGATGTTGGGTTAGGGTTAGGGTGTCGGGTTAGGGTGTCGTGTTAAGGTTAGGGTGTTGGGTGAGGGTAAGAGTGTCAGGTTCTGGTTACGGTGTCAGGTGACGGTGTCGGGTTAGCGTGTCATTTTAGGGTGTAGGTTTAGGGTTAGAGTGTCGGGTTAGGGTTAGGTTTACGGTGTTGTGTTAGGGTTAGGGTGTCGGGTTTCGGCTTCGGGTTAGGGTGTCGTGTTAGGGATAGGGAGTCACGTTAGGTTGTCGTTTTAGGGTTACGGTGTCAGGATAGGGTGTCGGGTTAGGGTGTCTGTTAGGGATTACGGTTTAGGGTGTCGGGTTAGGGTTAGTGTAGGGTTAGAATTAGGGTTAGAGTGTTGTGTTAGGGTTAGCGTTAGAGTTAGGTTGTCTGGTTATTTTAGGGTTAGGTTGTCGAGTTAGAGTTAGGGTGTCGGGTTATGGTTAGGTTTTGGGTGTTGGGTTAGGTTTAGGGTTAATGTTAGTGTTAGGGGTTAGTGATTAGGGTTAGGGTTAGGGTTAGCGTTATGGTTTGGTTTAGGTTTAGGGTTAAGGTTATGGATAGGTTTAGAGTTTGGGTTAGGTGAAGGGTAGGCTTAGGAGTAGGGTAAGTGTTAGGGTTTGGGTTAGGCTTAGGGTACGGTTAGGGTGTCGGGGTAGAGTTTGGGTGTAGGATTAGGGTGTTGCGTTAGGGTTAAGTTAACGTGTCTTGTTAGGGTTAGTGTTAGGGTTAGGGTGTCGTGTAAGATTTAGCGTTAGGGGTAGGGGTAGGGCTTGGGTGTTGGGTTAGTGTTAGGGTTAGGGTGTCTGGTGTCCGGTTACGGTTAGGGTTAGGATTAGGGTTAGGATTAGGGTTTAGGGTTTAGGGTTAGGGTTAGGGTGTCTTGTGTCCGATTACGGTTAGGGTTAGGACTATGGTTAGGGTTAGGGTTAGCGTTAGGGTTTTGGTTAAGGTTACGTTTAGGTTTCGGGTTAGGGTTAGGGTTATGTTTAGGGTTAGGCTGTCATAATAGGGTTAGCGTTAGTGTTAGGTTGTCTGGTTAGTGTTAGGGTTAGAGTGTCGGGATAGGGTTAGGTTTAGGGTGTTGGGTTAGGGTGTTGTGTTAGGGTTAGGGTTAGGGTTAAGGTTTCGGGTTATGATGTCGGGTTAGGGTGAGGTCTAGCTCTAGGGTTTGGGTTAGGGTTCGCGTTAGGGTTAGGGTTACCTTTAGGGTTACGGTTAGGGTTAGGATTAGGGTTAGAGTTAGGGTGTCAGATTAGGGTTAGACTTGGGTTAGGATTCGGGTTAGTGGTTAGGGGTAGGTTTAGGTTTAGGGTTAGGGTGTTGGTTTAGGGTTAGGGTGTCGTATTACAGTTAGGGTTAGGGTTAGGGTGTCGGTTTAGGGTTAGGGTGTCGGGTTAGGGTGTTGGGTTAAGTAGTCGTGTTAGTGTGTCGGGTTAGGGTTAGAGTTAGGTGAGGCATTGGGTTAGGTTGTTGGGTTAGGAATAGGGTTAGGGTTAGGTTTAGTGTTATGATGTTGGGTTAGTTTTTCGTGTTAGGGTGCTGGGTTTGGGTTAGGGTTAGGGTTAGGGTAGGTTTAGGGTGTTGGGTTAGCGTTAGGGTGTCGGGTTAGGGTTAGGGTTATGTGTTGGCTTAGGGTGTCGTTTAGGGTTTCAGGTTTGGGTGTCGGGTTAAGATTAGGGTTAGGGTGTTGGGTTACGGTGTCAGATTAGGGTTGGTGTGTCTGGTTATGATGTCAGGTTCGGGTGTCGGGTAAGGGGTAGTGTGTCTGTTTAGGGTATCGGGTTATTGTGTCAGGTCAGGTTTAGGTTTAGGCTTACGGATAGGGCTAGGGTTATGGTGTCATGTTAGGGATAGGGTTCGAGTGTCAGTATAGGGTTAGAGTTAGGGTTAGGGTTAGGGTTGGGTTAGGGTTAGGATAGGGTTAAGGGTTAGGGGTAGGGTTAGGGTTAGGGTTAGGGTAAGTTTAGGGTTAGGGTTACGGTTGGGTTAGGGTTAGTGTTAATGTTATGGTTAGGGTTTAGATGTAGGGTTAGCTTTAGGGCTAGTGTTAGGGTTAGGTTTAGAGTTAGGTTTACGGTTAGGTTGTTGGTTTAGGGTTACGGTGTCGGGTTAGGGTAAGGGTGTCGGTTCAGGTTTAGGGCGTCGGGTTAGGGTGATGGGTTAGGGTATCAGGTTCGGATTAGTGTTCGGGTTAGGGTGTCAGGTTCGTGTTAGGGAAGATTTAGGGTTATGCTGTCATGTTAGGGTTAGCATAATGGTTAGGGTGTCGGGTTTGGGTGTTGGGTTATGGTTAGTGTATCATGTTAGGGTTAGTGTGTCAGGATAGGATTAGGGTGTCGGGTTAGGTTGTCGGGTTTTGTTTAGGCTCAGGGTTAGGGTTAGGGTTAGGGTTACGTTTTAGTGTTAGGGGTACGGTTAGGGTTAGGATGTTGGGTTAGGTTTAGGGTGTTGGGTTAGGGTGTCGGGTTAGGGTGTCGTGTTAAGGTTAGGGTGTCGGGTGAGGGTTAGGGTGTCAGGTTCGGGTTACGGTGTCAGGTGACGGTGTCGGGTTAGCGTGTCATTTTAGGGTGTAGGTTTATGGTTAGAGTGTCGGGTTAGGGTTAGGGTTACGGTGTTGTGTTAGGGTTAGGGTTTCGGGTTTGGGCTTCCGGTTAGGGTGTCGTGTTAGGGTTAGGGTATCGCGTTAGGTTGTCGTTTTAGGGTTACGGTGTCAGGATAGGGTGTCGGGTTAGGGTGTCGGTTAGGGATTATGGTTAGGGTTAGGGTTAGGGTGTCGTGTTAGGGTTAGCGTTAGTGTTAGGTTGTCTGGTTAGTGTTAGGTTTAGGTTGTCGGGATAACGTTAGGGTTAGGGTTAAGGTTTCGGGTTATGATGTCGGGTTAGGGTTACGTCTAGGTCTAGGGTTAGGGTTAGGGTGTCGGCTAAATTTTAGGGTTAGGGTTAGGGTGTCGTTTTAGGGTTAGAGTTAGGGTTAGGATTAGGGTTAGGGTTAGGGTTAACGGTTTAGGGTTAGGGTTACGTTTAGGGTTATGGTTAGGGTTAGGATTAGGGTTAGAGTTAGGGTGACAGATTAGGGTTAAGGTTGGGTTAGGATTCAGGTTAGTGGTTAGGGGTAGGTTTAGGTTTAGGGTTAGGTTGTTGGTTTAGGGTTAGGGTGTCTGGTTATGGTGTCATATTACGGTTAGTGTTAGGGTGTTGGTTTAGGTTTAGTTTGTCGGGTTAGGGTTAGGGTTAGGTTTATGGCATTGGGTTAGGTTGTTGAGTTAGGAATAGAATTAGGGTTTGGGTTAGGGTTAGGGTTAGTGTTATGATGTTGGGTTAGTTTGTCATGTTAGGGTGCTGGGTTTGGGTTAGGGTTATGTGTTGGCTTAGGGTGTCGTTTAGGGTGTCGGGTTTGGGTGTCGGGTTAGGATTAGGGTTAGGGTGTTGGGTTACTGTGTCGGGTTAGGGTTAGTGTGTCTGGTTATGATGTCAGGTTCAGGTGTCTGGTAAGGGTTAGGGTTTCTGGTTAGGGTGTCGGGTTAGTGTGTCAGGTTAGGTTTAGGTTTAGGCTTATGGTTAGGGTTAGGGTTAGGGTGTCGTGTTAGGGATAGGGTTCGGGTGTCAGTTTAGGGTTAGAGTTACGGTTAGGGTTAGGTTGGGTTAGGGTTAGGGTAGGGTTAGGGGGTAGGGGTAGGGTTAGTGTTAGGATTAAGGTGTCGGTTTAGGGTTAGGGTTAGGGTTAAGGTTAGGGTTAGGGTAGGGTTGCGGTTAGGGTAGGGTTAGGGGTTAGGTTTAGGGTTAGTGTTAGGATTAGGGTGTCGGGTTAAGTTTAGGGTTCGTGTTAGTGTTAGGGTTAGGGTTAGGGTTAGGATGTCGGGATAGGGTTAGTGTTAGGTTTATGGTAAGGTTGTCTGTTTAGGGTTCTGGGTAGGGTGTCTGTTTAGGGTTTCGGGTTAGGGTGTCGGGTCATGGTTAGTGTTAGGGTTAGGTTGTTGGGTTAGATTGTGGTGTTAGGGTGCTAGGTTAGGGCTAGATTTACGGTTAGGCTTTGGGTTAGGGTGTCAGGTTAGGGTGTCCGTTTAGGGTTAGGGTGTCAGGTTACCAGGTCGGGTTAGGGTGTTGGGTTAGGGTCTCGAGTTAGGGTTTTGGGTTAGGGTTAGGTTTAGGATCAGCTTTAGGGTTGGGGTTAGGATTATGGTGTCGGGTTAGGGTTAGCGTGTCGGGTTAGGGTGTCGGTTAGAGTTTGGGTGTACGGTTAGCATGTCGCATTAGGGTTAAGGTTAGGGTGTCGTGTTAGTGTTAGCGCTAGGTTTACGGTGTAGGGTTAGGGTTAGGTTTAGGGTTATGTTGTCGGGTTAGGAATAGGGTTAGGGTAAGCGTTAGGGCTAGGTTTAAGGTTAGGTTTAGTGTTATGATGTCGGGTTTGTTTGTCGTGTTAGGGTGCTGGATTAGGGTTAGGGTTAGGGTTTGGGTAGGTTTAGGGTGTCGGATTAGGGTTAGGGTGTCGGGTTAGGGTTAGGGTTAGGGTTGGGTTAGGGGTAGGGTTAGCGGTTAAGGGTAGGGGTAGGTTTAAGGTTAGGGTTAGGGTTGGGGTTAAGTTGTCGGGTTTGAGTGTCGGATTTGAATTAGGGTTAGGGTGTCTGGTGTCGGGTTAGTGTTAAGGTTAGGGTTAGGTTATCGGGTTAGGTTTAGGCTTGGGGTGTAGTCTTAGGGTTTGGGTTAGGGTTAGGGTTAGGGTTAGTGTTGGGTTACGGGTTAGGCTTAGGCTTAGTGTTAGGGTTAGGTTTAGGGTTAGGTTTGTGGTTACATTGTTGGTTTAGGGTTATGGTGTCGGGTTAGGGTAAGGGTGTCGGTTTAGGTTTAGGGTGTCGGGTTAGGGTGATGGGTTAGGGTGTCAGGTTCGGGTTAGTGTTCGGGTTAGGGTGTCTAGTTAGGGTTAGGGAAGATTTAGGGTTACGCTGTCATGTTAGGGTTAGCATAATGGTTAGGGTGTCGAGTTTGGGTGTTGGGTTATGGTTAGTGTATCATGTTAGGGTTAGTGTGTCGAGATAGGTTTAGGGTGTCGGATTAGGTTGTCGGGTTAGGTTTAGGCTTGGGGTGTAGTCTTAGGGTTTGGGTTAGGGTTAGGGTTAGGGTTAGTGTTGGGTTACGGGTTAGGCTTAGGCTTAGTGTTAGGGTTAGGTTTAGGGTTAGGTTTACGGTTAGGTTGTTGGTTTAGGGTTACGGTGTCGGGTTAGGGTAAGGGTGTCAGTTTAGGTTTAGGGTGTCGGGTTAGTGTGTCAGGTTCGGGTTAGTGTTCGGGTTAGGGTCTCAGGTTCGGGTTAGGGAAGATTTAGGGTTACGGTGTCATGTTAGGGTTAGCATAATGGCTAGAGTGTCGGGTTTGGGTTTTGGGTTATGTTTAGTGTATCATGTTAGGGTTAGTGTGTCGGGATAGGTTGAGGGTGTCGGGTTAGGTTGTCGGGTTACGTTTAGGCTCAGGGTTAGGGTTAAGGTTAGGGTTAGGTTTAGGTGTTAGGGGTACGGTTAGGGTTAGGATGTCGGGTTAGGGTTAGGGTGTCGGGTTAGGGTGTCGTGTTAAGGTTAGGGTGTCGGGTGAGGGTTAGAGTGTCAGGTTCGGGTTACGGTGTCAGGTGACGGTGTCGGGTTAGCGTGTCATTTTAGGGTGTAGGTTTAGGGTTAGAGTGTCGGGTTAGGGTTAGGGTTACGGTGTTGTGTTAGGTTTAGGGTGTCGGGTTTTGGCTTCGGCTTAGGGTGTCGTGTTAGGGTTAGGGTGTCGCGTTAGGTTGTCGTTTTAGGGTTACGGTGTCAGGATAGGGTGTCGGGTTAGGGTGTCGGTTAGGGATTACGGTTTAGGGTGTCGGGTTAGGATTAGTGTAGGGTTAGAATTAGGGTTAGATTGTCTTGTTAGGGTTAGGTTGTCTGGTTAGTTTTAGGGTAGGGTGTCGAGTTAGAGTTAGGGTGTCGGGTTATGGTTAGGTTTTGGGTGTCGGGTTAGGGTTAGGGTTAATGTTAGTGTTAGGGGTTAGTGATTAGGGTTAGGGTTAGGTTTAGTGTTATGGTTTGGATTAGGTTTAGGGTTAGGGCTATGAATAGGGTTAGGGTTTGGGTTAGGTGAAGGGTGGGTTTAGGGGTAGGGTAAGTGTTAGCGTTTGGGTTAGGTTTAGGTTACGGTTAGGGTGTCGGGGTAGAGTTTGGGTGTAGGATTAGGGTGTTGCGTTAGGGTTAAGTTTAGTGTGTCTTGTTAGGGTTAGCGTTAGGGTTAGTGTTAGGTTTAGGGTTAGGGTGTCGGGTAAGATTTAGGGTTAGGGTTAGGGGTAGGGTTTGGATGTTGGGTTAGTGTAAGGGTTAGGTTGTCTGGTGTCCGGTTATGGTTAGGGTTAGGATTATGTTTAGGGTTAGGGTTTAGGGTTTAGGGTTAGGGTTACGTTTAGGGATAGGGTTAGGGTGTCTTGTGTCCGGTTACGGTTAGGGTTAGGATTATGTTTAGGGTTAGGGTTTAGGGTTTAGGGTTAGGGTTACGTTTAGGGTTAGGGTTAGGGTGCCTTGTGTCCAGTTACGGTTAGGGTTAGGATTATGGTTAGGGTTAGGGTTAGGGTTTGGGTTAGCGTTAGGGTTAGGGTTAAGGTTACGTTTAGGTTTTGGGTTAGGGTTAGGGTTAGGTTTAGGGTTAGGGTGTCGTGTTAGGGTTAGCGTTAGTGTTAGGTTGTCTGGTTAGTGTTAGGGTTAGGGTGTTGGGATAGGGTTAGGGTTAGGGTAAGGTTCGGGTTATGATGTCGTCTTAGGGTTAGATCTAGGTCTAGGGTTAGGGTTAGGGTGTCGGGTTAGGGTGTTGGGTTAAGTTGTCGTGTTAGTGTGTTGGGTTAGGGTTAGGGTTAGGTTTATGGCATTGGGTTAGGTTGTTGGGTTAGGAATAGGGTTAGGGCTAGGGTTAAGGTTAGGTTTAGTGTTATGATGTTGGGTTAGTTTGTCATGTTAGGGTGCTGGGTTTGGGTTAGGGTTAGGGTTTGGGTAGGTTTAGGGTGTTGGGTTAGGGTTAGGGTGTCGGGTTAGGGTTAGGGTTATGTGTTTGCTTAGGGTCTCATTTAGGGTGTCGGGTTTGGGTGTAGGGGTTAGGATTAGGGTTAGGGTGTTGGGTTACGGTGTCGGGTTCGGGTTAGTGTGTCTGGTTATGATGTCAGGTTCGGATGTCGGGTAAGGGTTAGGGTGTCTGGTTAGGGTGTCGGGGGAGTGTGTCAGGTTAGATTTAGGTTTAGGCTTATGGTTAGGGTTTGGGTTAGGGTGTCGTGTTAGGGATAGGGTTCGGGTGTCGGTTTAGGGTTAGAGTTAGGGTTAGGGTTAGGGTTAGGGTTGGTTTAGGGTTAGGGTAGGGTTAGGGGTTAGAGGTAGGGTTAGGGTTAGGTTTAGGGTGTCGGGATAAGTTTAGGGTTCGTGTTAGTGTTAGGGTTAGCGTTAGGGTTAGGGTTAGGATGTGGGGATAGGGTTAGGGTTAGGTTTATGGTAAGGTTGTCTGGTTACGGTTCTGGGTAGGGTGTCTGTTTAGGGTTTCGGGTTAGGGTGTCGGGTCAGGGTTAGTGTTAGTGTTAGGTTGTTGGGTTAGAATGTCGTGTTAGGGTGCCAGGTTAGGGTTAGATGTACGGTTAGGCTTAGGGTTAGGGTGTTGGGTTAGGCTGACCGTTTAGGGTTAGGGTGTCAGGTTAGCATGTCAGGTTAGGGTGTTGGGTTAGGGTCTCGAGTTAGGGTTTAGGGTTAGGGTTAGGGTAAGGTTAGGGTTAGGGTTACTGTTGGGTTAGGTTTAGGGTTAATGTTAGGGTTAGGGGTTAGGGGTAGGGTTAGCTTTAGGGTTAGTGTTCGGGTTAGGGTGTCAGGTTCGTGTTAGGGAAGATTTAGGGTTATGCTGTCATGTTAGGGTTAGCATAATGGTTAGGGTGTCGGGTTTGGGTGTTGGGTTATGGTTAGTGTATCATGTTAGGGTTAGTGTGTCAGGATAGGATTAGGGTGTCGGGTTAGGTTGTCGGGTTTTGTTTAGGCTCAGGGTTAGGGTTAGGGTTAGGGTTACGTTTTAGTGTTAGGGGTACGGTTAGGGTTAGGATGTTGGGTTAGGTTTAGGGTGTTGGGTTAGGGTGTCGGGTTAGGGTGTCGTGTTAAGGTTAGGGTGTCGGGTGAGGGTTAGGGTGTCAGGTTCGGGTTACGGTGTCAGGTGACGGTGTCGGGTTAGCGTGTCATTTTAGGGTGTAGGTTTATGGTTAGAGTGTCGGGTTAGGGTTAGGGTTACGGTGTTGTGTTAGGGTTAGGGTTTCGGGTTTGGGCTTCCGGTTAGGGTGTCGTGTTAGGGTTAGGGTATCGCGTTAGGTTGTCGTTTTAGGGTTACGGTGTCAGGATAGGGTGTCGGGTTAGGGTGTCGGTTAGGGATTATGGTTAGGGTTAGGGTTAGGGTGTCGTGTTAGGGTTAGCGTTAGTGTTAGGTTGTCTGGTTAGTGTTAGGTTTAGGTTGTCGGGATAACGTTAGGGTTAGGGTTAAGGTTTCGGGTTATGATGTCGGGTTAGGGTTACGTCTAGGTCTAGGGTTAGGGTTAGGGTGTCGGCTAAATTTTAGGGTTAGGGTTAGGGTGTCGTTTTAGGGTTAGAGTTAGGGTTAGGATTAGGGTTAGGGTTAGGGTTAACGGTTTAGGGTTAGGGTTACGTTTAGGGTTATGGTTAGGGTTAGGATTAGGGTTAGAGTTAGGGTGACAGATTAGGGTTAAGGTTGGGTTAGGATTCAGGTTAGTGGTTAGGGGTAGGTTTAGGTTTAGGGTTAGGTTGTTGGTTTAGGGTTAGGGTGTCTGGTTATGGTGTCATATTACGGTTAGTGTTAGGGTGTTGGTTTAGGTTTAGTTTGTCGGGTTAGGGTTAGGGTTAGGTTTATGGCATTGGGTTAGGTTGTTGAGTTAGGAATAGAATTAGGGTTTGGGTTAGGGTTAGGGTTAGTGTTATGATGTTGGGTTAGTTTGTCATGTTAGGGTGCTGGGTTTGCGTTAGGGTTATGTGTTGGCTTAGGGTGTCGTTTAGGGTGTCGGGTTTGGGTGTCGGGTTAGGATTAGGGTTAGGGTGTTGGGTTACTGTGTCGGGTTAGGGTTAGTGTGTCTGGTTATGATGTCAGGTTCAGGTGTCTGGTAAGGGTTAGGGTTTCTGGTTAGGGTGTCGGGTTAGTGTGTCAGGTTAGGTTTAGGTTTAGGCTTATGGTTAGGGTTAGGGTTAGGGTGTCGTGTTAGGGATAGGGTTCGGGTGTCAGTTTAGGGTTAGAGTTACGGTTAGGGTTAGGTTGGGTTAGGGTTAGGGTAGGGTTAGGGGGTAGGGGTAGGGTTAGTGTTAGGATTAAGGTGTCTGTTTAGGGTTAGGGTTAGGGTTAAGGTTAGGGTTAGGGTAGGGTTGCGGTTAGGGTAGGGTTAGGGGTTAGGTTTAGGGTTAGTGTTAGGATTAGGGTGTCGGGTTAAGTTTAGGGTTCGTGTTAGTGTTAGGGTTAGGGTTAGGGTTAGGATGTCGGGATAGGGTTAGTGTTAGGTTTATGGTAAGGTTGTCTGTTTAGGGTTCTGGGTAGGGTGTCTGTTTAGGGTTTCGGGTTAGGGTGTCGGGTCATGGTTAGTGTTAGGGTTAGGTTGTTGGGTTAGATTGTGGTGTTAGGGTGCTAGGTTAGGGCTAGATTTACGGTTAGGCTTTGGGTTAGGGTGTCAGGTTAGGGTGTCCGTTTAGGGTTAGGGTGTCAGGTTACCAGGTCGGGTTAGGGTGTTGGGTTAGGGTCTCGAGTTAGGGTTTTGGGTTAGGGTTAGGTTTAGGATCAGCTTTAGGGTTGGGGTTAGGATTATGGTGTCGGGTTAGGGTTAGCGTGTCGGGTTAGGGTGTCGGTTAGAGTTTGGGTGTACGGTTAGCATGTCGCATTAGGGTTAAGGTTAGGGTGTCGTGTTAGTGTTAGCGCTAGGTTTACGGTGTAGGGTTAGGGTTAGGTTTAGGGTTATGTTGTCGGGTTAGGAATAGGGTTAGGGTAAGCGTTAGGGCTAGGTTTAAGGTTAGGTTTAGTGTTATGATGTCGGGTTTGTTTGTCGTGTTAGGGTGCTGGATTAGGGTTAGGGTTAGGGTTTGGGTAGGTTTAGGGTGTCGGATTAGGGTTAGGGTGTCGGGTTAGGGTTAGGGTTAGGGTTGGGTTAGGGGTAGGGTTAGCGGTTAAGGGTAGGGGTAGGTTTAAGGTTAGGGTTAGGGTTGGGGTTAAGTTGTCGGGTTTGAGTGTCGGATTTGAATTAGGGTTAGGGTGTCTGGTGTCGGGTTAGTGTTAAGGTTAGGGTTAGGTTATCGGGTTAGGTTTAGGCTTGGGGTGTAGTCTTAGGGTTTGGGTTAGGGTTAGGGTTAGGGTTAGTGTTGGGTTACGGGTTAGGCTTAGGCTTAGTGTTTTGGTTAGGTTTAGGGTTAGGTTTGTGGTTACATTGTTGGTTTAGGGTTATGGTGTCGGGTTAGGGTAAGGGTGTCGGTTTAGGTTTAGGGTGTCGGGTTAGGGTGATGGGTTAGGGTGTCAGGTTCGGGTTAGTGTTCGGGTTAGGGTGTCTAGTTAGGGTTAGGGAAGATTTAGGGTTACGCTGTCATGTTAGGGTTAGCATAATGGTTAGGGTGTCGAGTTTGGGTGTTGGGTTATGGTTAGTGTATCATGTTAGGGTTAGTGTGTCGAGATAGGTTTAGGGTGTCGGATTAGGTTGTCGGGTTAGGTTTAGGCTTGGGGTGTAGTCTTAGGGTTTGGGTTAGGGTTAGGGTTAGGGTTAGTGTTGGGTTACGGGTTAGGCTTAGGCTTAGTGTTAGGGTTAGGTTTAGGGTTAGGTTTACGGTTAGGTTGTTGGTTTAGGGTTACGGTGTCGGGTTAGGGTAAGGGTGTCAGTTTAGGTTTAGGGTGTCGGGTTAGTGTGTCAGGTTCGGGTTAGTGTTCGGGTTAGGGTCTCAGGTTCGGGTTAGGGAAGATTTAGGGTTACGGTGTCATGTTAGGGTTAGCATAATGGCTAGAGTGTCGGGTTTGGGTTTTGGGTTATGTTTAGTGTATCATGTTAGGGTTAGTGTGTCGGGATAGGTTGAGGGTGTCGGGTTAGGTTGTCGGGTTACGTTTAGGCTCAGGGTTAGGGTTAAGGTTAGGGTTAGGTTTAGGTGTTAGGGGTACGGTTAGGGTTAGGATGTCGGGTTAGGGTTAGGGTGTCGGGTTAGGGTGTCGTGTTAAGGTTAGGGTGTCGGGTGAGGGTTAGAGTGTCAGGTTCGGGTTACGGTGTCAGGTGACGGTGTCGGGTTAGCGTGTCATTTTAGGGTGTAGGTTTAGGGTTAGAGTGTCGGGTTAGGGTTAGGGTTACGGTGTTGTGTTAGGTTTAGGGTGTCGGGTTTTGGCTTCGGCTTAGGGTGTCGTGTTAGGGTTAGGGTGTCGCGTTAGGTTGTCGTTTTAGGGTTACGGTGTCAGGATAGGGTGTCGGGTTAGGGTGTCGGTTAGGGATTACGGTTTAGGGTGTCGGGTTAGGATTAGTGTAGGGTTAGAATTAGGGTTAGATTGTCTTGTTAGGGTTAGGTTGTCTGGTTAGTTTTAGGGTAGGGTGTCGAGTTAGAGTTAGGGTGTCGGGTTATGGTTAGGTTTTGGGTGTCGGGTTAGGGTTAGGGTTAATGTTAGTGTTAGGGGTTAGTGATTAGGGTTAGGGTTAGGTTTAGTGTTATGGTTTGGATTAGGTTTAGGGTTAGGGCTATGAATAGGGTTAGGGTTTGGGTTAGGTGAAGGGTGGGTTTAGGGGTAGGGTAAGTGTTAGCGTTTGGGTTAGGTTTAGGTTACGGTTAGGGTGTCGGGGTAGAGTTTGGGTGTAGGATTAGGGTGTTGCGTTAGGGTTAAGTTTAGTGTGTCTTGTTAGGGTTAGCGTTAGGGTTAGTGTTAGGTTTAGGGTTAGGGTGTCGGGTAAGATTTAGGGTTAGGGTTAGGGGTAGGGTTTGGATGTTGGGTTAGTGTAAGGGTTAGGTTGTCTGGTGTCCGGTTATGGTTAGGGTTAGGATTATGTTTAGGGTTAGGGTTTAGGGTTTAGGGTTAGGGTTACGTTTAGGGATAGGGTTAGGGTGTCTTGTGTCCGGTTACGGTTAGGGTTAGGATTATGTTTAGGGTTAGGGTTTAGGGTTTAGGGTTAGGGTTACGTTTAGGGTTAGGGTTAGGGTGCCTTGTGTCCAGTTACGGTTAGGGTTAGGATTATGGTTAGGGTTAGGGTTAGGGTTTGGGTTAGCGTTAGGGTTAGGGTTAAGGTTACGTTTAGGTTTTGGGTTAGGGTTAGGGTTAGGTTTAGGGTTAGGGTGTCGTGTTAGGGTTAGCGTTAGTGTTAGGTTGTCTGGTTAGTGTTAGGGTTAGGGTGTTGGGATAGGGTTAGGGTTAGGGTAAGGTTCGGGTTATGATGTCGTCTTAGGGTTAGATCTAGGTCTAGGGTTAGGGTTAGGGTGTCGGGTTAGGGTGTTGGGTTAAGTTGTCGTGTTAGTGTGTTGGGTTAGGGTTAGGGTTAGGTTTATGGCATTGGGTTAGGTTGTTGGGTTAGGAATAGGGTTAGGGCTAGGGTTAAGGTTAGGTTTAGTGTTATGATGTTGGGTTAGTTTGTCATGTTAGGGTGCTGGGTTTGGGTTAGGGTTAGGGTTTGGGTAGGTTTAGGGTGTTGGGTTAGGGTTAGGGTGTCGGGTTAGGGTTAGGGTTATGTGTTTGCTTAGGGTCTCATTTAGGGTGTCGGGTTTGGGTGTAGGGGTTAGGATTAGGGTTAGGGTGTTGGGTTACGGTGTCGGGTTCGGGTTAGTGTGTCTGGTTATGATGTCAGGTTCGGATGTCGGGTAAGGGTTAGGGTGTCTGGTTAGGGTGTCGGGGGAGTGTGTCAGGTTAGATTTAGGTTTAGGCTTATGGTTAGGGTTTGGGTTAGGGTGTCGTGTTAGGGATAGGGTTCGGGTGTCGGTTTAGGGTTAGAGTTAGGGTTAGGGTTAGGGTTAGGGTTGGTTTAGGGTTAGGGTAGGGTTAGGGGTTAGAGGTAGGGTTAGGGTTAGGTTTAGGGTGTCGGGATAAGTTTAGGGTTCGTGTTAGTGTTAGGGTTAGCGTTAGGGTTAGGGTTAGGATGTGGGGATAGGGTTAGGGTTAGGTTTATGGTAAGGTTGTCTGGTTACGGTTCTGGGTAGGGTGTCTGTTTAGGGTTTCGGGTTAGGGTGTCGGGTCAGGGTTAGTGTTAGTGTTAGGTTGTTGGGTTAGAATGTCGTGTTAGGGTGCCAGGTTAGGGTTAGATGTACGGTTAGGCTTAGGGTTAGGGTGTTGGGTTAGGCTGACCGTTTAGGGTTAGGGTGTCAGGTTAGCATGTCAGGTTAGGGTGTTGGGTTAGGGTCTCGAGTTAGGGTTTAGGGTTAGGGTTAGGGTAAGGTTAGGGTTAGGGTTACTGTTGGGTTAGGTTTAGGGTTAATGTTAGGGTTAGGGGTTAGGGGTAGGGTTAGCTTTAGGGTTAGTGTTAGGGTTAGGGTGTCGGGTTATGGTGTCGGGATAGGGTTAGGGTGTATGCTTAGGTTTAGGGTGTCGGGTTAGGTTGTCGGTTTAGGGTGTCGGGTTGGGGTTAGGGTTAGGGTTAGGGTTAGGCTTGGTTTAGTGTAGGGTTAGGGGTTAGTGGTAGGGTTAGGGGTAGGGTTAGGGTAGGGTTGCGGTGTCGGGTAAGGGTTAGTGTTAGGTTGTCATGCTAGGGTTAGTGTTAGGGTGTCGTTTTAGGGTTAGGGTTTTGGTGTCTGATGTCCGGTTAGGCTTGGAGTTAGGATTAGGGGTATGGTTAGGGTTAGTGTTAGGGGTTAGGGTTATTGTTAGGCTTAGGGTTAGGATTTAGGGTTAGAGTTAGTGGTTAGGTGTTAGGGTTAGATTTAGGGTAAGGGTTAGGGTTTTGGTTTAGGGTTAGGGTTAGGTTTAGGGTTAGGGTTAAGGTTAGGGTTAGTGTTAGGGGTTAGGGTTAGGGTTTCGAGTTACGATTAGGGTTAGGGTGTCGGGTTAGGGTGTCAGGTTAGGCTGTTGGTTAAGGGTGTCAGGTCAGGGTTAGAGTTTGGGTTAGGTTTAGGGTTAAGTTTAGAGTTAGGTTGTTTTGTTAGGGTTAGGGTTTCGGGTTAGGCTTAGAATTTCGGGTTAGGGTGTCGGGTTAGAGTTTGGGTGTAGGGTTAGCGTGTCGCATTAGGGTTGATGTTAGGGTGTCGTGTTAGTGTTAGCGCTAGGGTTAGGGATAGGTTGTCGGGTTAGGTTGTCGGGTTAGGGTTAGGGTTAGGGTGTCTGGTGTTCGGTTACCGTTAGGGTTAGGGTTAGGGTTAGGATTAGGGTTAGGGTTAGGGTTTACGGTTTAGGTTTAGGGTTAGGGTTAGCATTAGGGTTATGGTTACGGTTACGTTTAGGGTTAATGTTAGGGTAAGGTTAGGGTTAGGGTTACTGTTGGGTTAGGGTTAGGGTTAATGTTAGGGTTAGGTGTTAGAGGTAGGGTTAGGGTTAGGGTTAGGGTTATGGTTTGGGTTAGAGTTGGGGTTAGGGTGAGGGTTGGTTTAGTGTAGGGTTAGGGGTTAGTGGTAGGGTTAGTGGTAGGGTTAGGTTAGGGTTGCGGTGTCGGGTTAGGGTTAGGGTTAGGTTGTCAGGCTAGGGTTAGTGTTAGGGAGTCGTGTTAGGGTTAGGTTTAGGGTGTCTGGTGTCCGGTTAGGCTTGGAGTTAGGGTTAGGGTTAGGGTTTACGGTTTAGTTTTAGGGTTAGGGTTAGCATTAGGGTTAAGGTTACGGTTACGTTTAGGGTTACTGTTAGGTTAGGGTTAGGGTTAGGGTTAGGATTAGGGTGTCAGATTAGGGTTAGGGTTGTGTTAGGATTCGGGTTAGTGTTTAGGGGTAGGTTTAGGGTTAGGGTTAGGGTGTCATGTTAGGGTTAGTGTTAGGGTGTCGGTTTAGGGTTAGGGTGTCAGGTTAGGGTGTTGGCTTAAGTTGTCGTGTTAGTGTGTTGGGTTAGGGTTAGGGTTAGGTTTATGGCGTTGTGTTAGTGTGTTGGGTTAGGAATAGGGTTAGGGTAAGGGTTAGGGCTAGGTTTAAGGTTAGGTTTAGTGTTATGATGTCGGGTTTGTTTGCCGTGTTATAGGGTGCTGGGTTAGGGTAAGTCTTAGGGTTAGGGTTTGGGTAGGTTTAGGGTGTCCGATTAGGGTTAGGGTGTCGGGTTAGGGTTAGGGTTAGGGTTGGGTTAGGGGTAGGGTAAGCGGTTAAGGGTAGGGGTAGGGGAAGGTTTAGGGTTAGGGTTAGGGTTGGGGTTGAGTTGTCGGGTTTGAGTGTTGGGTTTGAGTTAGGGTTAGGGTGTCTGGTGTCGGGTTAGTGTTAAGGTTAGGGTTATGTTATCGGGTTAGGTTTAAGCTTGGGGTGTAGTCTTAGGGTTTGGGTTAGGGTTAGGGTTAGGGTTAGTGTTGGGTTACGGGTTAGGCTTAGGCTTAGTGTTAGGGTTAGGTTTAGGGTTAGATTTACGGTTAGGTTGTTGGTTTAGGGTTACGGTGTCGGGTTAGGGTAAGGGTGTCGGTTTAGGTTTAGGGTGTTGGGTTAGGGTGATGGGTTAGGGTGTCAGGTTCGGGTTAGTGTTCGGGTTAGAGTGTCAGGTTCGGGTTAGGGAAGATTTAGGGTTACGGTGTCATGTTAGGGTTAGCATAATGGTTAGGGTGTCGGGTTTGGTTGTTGGGTTGTGTTTAGTGTATCATGTTAGGGTTAGTGTGTCGGGATAGGTTTAGGGTGTCGGGTTAGGTTGTCGGGTTACGTTTAGGCTCAGGGTTAGGGTTAAGGTTAGGGTTAGGTTTAGGTGTTAGGGGTACGGTTAGGGTTAGGATGTCGGGTTAGGGTTAGGGTGTCGGGTTAGGGTGCCGGGTTAGGGTGTCTTGTTAACGTTAGGGTGTCTGGTGAGGGTTAGGGTGTCAGGTGACGGTGTCGGGTTAGCGAGTCAGTTTAGGGTGTAGGTTTAGGGTTAGAGTGTCGGGTTAGGGTTAGGGTTACGGTGTTGTGTTAGGGTTAGGGTGTCCGTTTTGGGCTTCGGGTTAGGGTTTCGCGTTAGGGGTAGGGTGTCACGTTAGGTTGTCTTTTTAGGGTTACGGTGTCAGGATAGGGTGTCGGGTGATGGTGTCATGTTAAGGTTAGGGTGTCAGGTGAGGGTTAGGGTTACGGTGTCAGGTGATGGTGTCGGGTTAACGTGTCATTTTAGGGTCTAGGTTTAGGGATAGAGTGTCGGGTTAGCGTTAGGGTTACGGTGTTGTGTTAGGGTTAGGGTGTCGGGTTTGGGCTTCGGGTTAGGGTGTTGCGTTAGGGTTAGGGTGTCGTGTTAGGTTGTCGTTTTAGCGTTATGGTGTTAGGATAGGGTGTCGGGTTATGGTGTTGGTTAGGGATTACGGTTTAGGGTGTCGGGTTAGGGTTAGTGTAGGTTAGAATTAAGGTTAGAGTGTTGTGTTAGGGTTAGCGTTAGGGTTAGGTTGTCTGGTTAGTTTTATGGTTAGGGTGTCGAGTTAGAGTTAGGGTGTCGGATTATGGTTAGGGTTTGGGTTTTGGGTTAGGGTTAGGGTTAGAGTTAATGTTAGTGTTAGGGCTTAGTGATTAGGGTTAGGGATAGGGTTAGAGTTATGGTTTGGGTTAGGTTTAGGGTTAGGGTTATGGGTAGGGTTAGGGTTTGGTTTAGGTTTAAAGTACAGTTAGGGTGTCGGGGTAGAGTTTGTGTGTAGGGTTAGGGTGTTGCGTTAGGGTTAAGTTTAGCGTGTCTTGTTAGGGTTAACATTAGGGTTAAGGTTAGGGTTAGGGTTAGAGTTAGGGTGACAGATAAGGTTTAGGGTTTGGTTAGGATTCGGGTTAGTGGTTAGGGGTAGGTTTAGGGTTAGGGTTAGGTTGTTGGTTTAGGGTTAGGGTGTCTGGTTAGGGTGTCATATTACGGTTAGGGTTAGGGTGTCGGTTTAGGTTTAGGGTGTCGGGTTAGGGTGTTGGGTTAAGTTGTCGTGTTAGTGTGTCGGGTTAGGGTTAGGGTTAGGTTTATGGCATTGGGTTAGGTTGTTGGGTTAGGAATATGGTTAGGGCTAGGGTTAAGGTTAGGTTTAGTGTTATGATGTTGGGTTAGTTTGTCGTGTTAGGGTGCTGGGTTTGGGTTAGGGTTTGGGTTTGGGTAGGTTTCGGGTGTTGGGTTAGGGTTAGGGTGTCGGGTTAGGGTTATGTGTTGGCTTAGGGTGTCTTTTAGGGTGTTGAGTTTGGGTGTCAGCTTAGGATTAGGGTTAGGGTGTTGGGTTAGGGTTAATGTGTCTGGTTATGATGTCAGGTTCGGGTGTCGGGTAAGGCTTAGGGTGTCTGGTTAGGCTGCCGGGCTAGGGTGTCGGGTTAGGGTTTACAGTTAGTGTTAGAGTGGCTGGTTAGGGTGTCGGTTAGGGTGTCTGGTTAGGGTGTCGGGTTAGGGATTACGGGTTAGGGTGTCGCGTTAGGGTTGAGTTATGGTGTCGGGTTATGGTTAGGGTAAGGTTAGGGTTAGGGTTAGGGTGTCGTGTTAGGGTTAGCGTTAGGGTTAGGGTGTCGGGTTAAGGTTAGGATTAGGGTTAGGGTTAGGGTTTGGGTGTCGGGTTAGGGTTAGGGTTAGTGTTAGGGGTTAGTGATTAGGGTTAGGGTTAGGATTAGCGTTATGGTTTGAGTTAGAGTTAGGGTTAGGGTTAGGGTTGGTTTAGTGTAGGGTTAGGGGTTAGTGGTAGGGTTAGGGGTAGGGTTAGGGTAGGGTTGCGGAGTCGGGTTAGGGTTAGGGTTAGGTTTTCAGGCTAGGGTTAGTGTTAGGGGTTGGGGTTAGGGTTTAGAGTTACGATTAGGGTTAGGGTGTTGGGTTAGGGTGTCGGGTTAGGGTGTCAGGTTAGGCTGTCGGGTTAGGGTGTCGGGTCAGGGTTAGAGTTAGGGTTAGGTTTAGGGTTAAGTTTCGAGTTAGGTTGTTTTGTTAGGGTTAGGGTTTCGGGTTAGGATTAGAGTTTCGGGTTAGGGTGTCGGGTTAGAGTTTGGGTGTAGGGTTAGTGTGTCACATTACGGTTAAGGTTAGGGTGTCGTGTTAGTGTTAGCGCTAGGGTTAGCGTGTAGGTTTAGGGTTAGGTTTAGGGTTAGGTTGTCGGGTTAGGGTTAGGGTGTCTGGTGTTTGGTTACCGTTAGAGTTAGGGTTAGGGTTACGTTTTACAGGTTAGGGTTAGGGTTAGCATTAGGGTTATGGTTACGGTTACGTTTAGGGTTACTGTTCGGGTTAGGGTTAGGGTTAGGATTAGGGTGTCAGATTAGGGTTAGGTTTGTGTTAGGATTTGGGTTAGTGGTTAGGGGTAGGTTTAGGGTTAGGGTTAGGGTGTCGTGTTAGGGTTAGGGTAGGGTGTCGGTTTAGGG
The DNA here is from genome assembly GCF_054371585.1 of Giraffa tippelskirchi. Lineage (NCBI taxonomy): Eukaryota > Metazoa > Chordata > Mammalia > Artiodactyla > Giraffidae > Giraffa > Giraffa tippelskirchi. Next base: position 71,628,547 of record NC_137289.1, read on the forward strand.
TTAGGGTGTCGCGTTAGGGTGTTGGCTTAAGTTGTCGTGTTAGTGTGTTGGGTTAGGGTTAGGGTGAGATTTATGGCATTGTGTTAGTGTTTTGGTTTAGGAATAGGGTTAGGGTAAGGGTTAGGGCTAGGTTTAAGGTTAGGTTTAGTGTTATGATGTCGGGTTAGGGTTTGGGTTAGGGTTAAGGTTTCGGGTTATGATGTCGGGTTAGGGTTAGGTCTAGGTCTAGGGTTAGGGTTAGGGTGTCGGGTAAGTTTTAGGGTTAGGGTTAGGGTGTCGTTTTAGGGTTAGAGTTAGGGTTAGGATTAGGGTTAGGGTTAAGGTTTACGGTTTAGGGTTGGGGTTATGGTTAGAGTTAGGGTTAGGGTTACGTTTAGGGTTACGGTTAGGGTTAGGCTTAGGGTTAGAGTTAGGGTGTCAGATTAGGGTTAGGGTTGGGTTAGGATTCTGGTTAGTGGTTAGGGGTAGGTTTAGGTTTAGGGTTAGGGTGTTGGTTTAGGGTTAGGGTGTCGGGTTAGGGTGTTGGGATAAGTTGTCGTGTTAGTGTGTCGGGTAAGGGTTAGGGTTAGGTTTATGGCATTGGGTTAGGTTGTTGGGTTAGGAATAGGGTTAGGGCTAGGGTTAAGGTTAGGTTTAGTGTTATGATGTTGGGTTAGTTTGTCGTGTTAGGGTGCTGGGTTTGGGTTAGGGTTAGGGTTTGGGTAGGTTTAGGGTGTTGGGTTAGGGTTAGGGTGTCGGGTTATGGTTAGGGTTAGGGTGTTGGGTTACGGTGTCGGGTTAGGGTTAGTGTGTCAGGTTATGATGTCAGGTTCGGGTGTCGGGTAAGGGTTAGGGTGTGTGGTTATGGTGTCGGGTAAGTGTGTCAGGTTAGGTTTAGGTTTAGGCTTATGGTTAGGGTTAGGGTTAGGGTGTCGTGTTAGGGATAGCGTTCGGGTGTCGGTTTAGGGTTAGAGTTAGGGTTAGGGTTAGGGTCGGGTTAGGGGTTAGGGGTAGGTTTAGGGTTAGGTTTAGGGTGTTAGGGTTAGGGTTAGGGTTAGGGTTGGGTTAGGGGTAGGGTTAGTGGTTAAGGGTAGGGTTAGGGGTAGGTTTAGGGTTAGGGTTAGGGTTGGGGTTTAGTTGTCGGGTTTGAGTTAGGGTTAGGGTGTCTGGTGTCGGGTTAGTGTTAAGGTTAGGGTTAGGTTATCGGGTTAGGTTTAGGCTTGGGTTGTAGTCTTAGGGTTAGGGTTAGTGTTGGTTTACGGGTTAGGCTTAGGCTTAGTGTTAGGGTTAGGTTTAGGGTTAGGTTTACGGCTAGGTTGTTGGTTTAGGGTTACGGTGTCGGGTTAAGGTAAGCGTGTCGGTTTAGGTTTAGGGTGTCGGGTTAGGGTGATGGGTTATGGTGTCAGGTTCGGGTTAGTGTTCGGTTGAGGGTGTCAGGTTAAGGTTAGGGAAGATTTAGGGTTATGGTGTCATGTTAGGGTTACCATAATGGTTAGGGTGTCGGGTTTGGGTGTTGGGTTATGGTTAGTGTATCATGTTAGGGTTAGTGTGTCGGGATAGGTTCAGGGTGTCGGGTTAGGTTGTCGGGTTACGTCTAGGCTCAGGGTTAGGGTTAAGGTTAGGGTTAGGTTTAGGTGTTAGGGGTACGGTTAGGGTTAGGATGTCGGGTTAGGGTTAGGGTGTCGGGTTAAGGTGTCGTGTTAAGGTTAGGGTGTCGGGTGAGGGTTAGGGTTTCAGGTTCGGGTTATGGTGTCAGGTGACGGTGTCGGGTTAGCGTGTCATTTTAGGGTGTAGGTTTAGGGTTAGAGTGTCGGGTTAGGGTTAGGGTTAGGGTTACGGTGTTGTGTTAGGGTTAGGGTGTCGGGTTTGGGCTTCGGGTTAGGGTGTCGTGTTAGGGATAGGGTGTCACGTTAGGTTGTCGTTTTAGGGTTACGGTGTCAGGATAGGGTGTCGGGTTAGGGTGTCTGTTAGGGATTACGGTTTAGGGTGTCGGGTTAGGGTTAGTGTAGGGTTAGAATTAGGGTTAGAGTGTTGTGTTAGGGTTAGCGTTAGGGTTAGGTTGTCTGGTTAGTTTTAGGGTTAGGGTGTCGAGTTAGAGTTAGGGTGTCTGGTTATGGTTAGGTTTTGGGTGTCGGGTTAGGTTTAGGGTTAATGTTAGTGTTAGGGGTTAGTGATTAGGGTTAGGGTTAGGGTTAGGGTTAGCGTTATGGTTTGGTTTAGGTTTAGGGTTAGGGTTATGGATAGGGTTAGGGTTTCGGTTAGGTGAAGGGTAGGCTTAGGAGTAGGGTAAGTGTTAGGGTTTGGGTTAGGTTTAGGGTACGGTTAGGGTGTCGGGGTAGAGTTTGGGTGTAGGATTAGGGTGTTGCATTGGGTTAAGTTTAGCGTGTCTTGTTAGGGTTAGCGTTAGGGTTAGGGTGTCGGGGAAGATTTAGCGTTAGGGGTAGGGGTAGGGCTTGGGTGTTGGGTTAGTGTTAGGGTTAGGGTGTCTGGTGTCCAGTTACGGTTAGTGTTAGGATTAGGGTTAGGGTTAGGGTTTAGGGTTTAGGGTTAGGGTTAGGGTGTCTTGTGTCTGGTTACGGTTAGGGTTAGAATTATGGTTAGGGTTAGGGTTAGCATTAGGGTTATGGTTAAGGTTACGTTTAAGTTTCGGGTTAGGGATAGGGTTATGTTTAGGGTTAGGGTGTCATAATAGGGTTAGCGTTAGTGTTAGGTTGTCTGGTTAGTGTTAGGGTTAGGGTGTCGGGATAGGGTTAGGTTTAGGGTGTTGGGTTAAGGTGTTGGGTTAGGGTTAGGGTTAGGGTTAAGGTTTCGGGTTATGATGTCGTGTTAGGGTTAGGTCTAGGTCTAGGGTTAGGGTTAGGGTGTCGGCTAAGTTTTAGGGTTCGGTTTAGGGTGTCGTTTTAGGGTTAGAGTTAGTGTTAGGAATAGGGTTCGGGTTAGGGTTTATGGTTTAGGGTTAGGGTTAGGGTTAGCGTTAGGGTTAGGGTTACCTTTAGGGTTACGGTTAGGGTTAGGATTAGGGTTAGAGTTAGGGTGTCAGATTAGGGTTAGACTTGGGTTAGGATTCGGGTTAGTGGTTAGGGGTAGGTTTAGGTTTAGGGTTAGGGTGTTGGTTTAGGGTTAGGGTGTCGTATTACAGTAAGGGTTAGGGTTAGGGTGTCGGTTTAGGGTTAGGGTGTCGGGTTAGGGTGTTGGGTTAAGTTGTCGTGTTAGTGTGTCGGGTTAGGGTTAGAGTTAGGTTTGAGGCATTGGGTTAGGTTGTTGGGTTAGGAATAGGGTTAGGGTTAGGTTTAGTGTTATGATGTTGGGTTAGTTTGTCGTGTTAGGGTGCTGGGTTTGGGTTAGGGTTAGGGTTAGGGTAGGTTTAGGGTGTTGGGTTAGCGTTAGGGTGTCGGGTTAGGGTTAGGGTTATGTGTTGGCTTAGGGTGTCGTTTAGGGTTTCAGGTTTGGGTGTCGGGTTAAGATTAGGGTTAGGGTGTTGGGTTACGGTGTCAGATTAGGGTTAGTGTGTCTGGTTATGATGTCAGGTTCGGGTGTCGGGTAAGGGGTAGTGTGTCTGGTTAGGGTGTCGGGTTATTGTGTCAGGTTAGGTTTAGGTTTAGGCTTACGGATAGGGCTAGGGTTATGGTGTCATGTTAGGGATAGGGTTCGAGTGTCAGTTTAGGGTTAGAGTTAGGGTTGGGTTAGGGTTAGGGTAGGGTTAGGGGTTAGGGGTAGGGTTAGGGTTAGGTTTAAGTTTAGGGTGTCAGGTTAAGTTTAGGGTTCGTGTTAGTGTTATGGTTAGGGTTAGGGTTAGGCTTAGGATGTGGGGATAGGGTTAGGGTTAGTTTTATGGTAAGGTTGTCTGGTTAGGGTTCTGGGTAGGGTGTCTGTTTAGGGTTTCGGGTTAGGGTGTCGGGTCAGGGTTAGTGTTAGGGTTAGGTTGTTGGGTTAGATTGTCGTGTTAGGGTGCCAGGATAGGGTTAGATTTACGGTTAGGCTTAGGGTTAGTGTGTCGGGTTAGGGTGTCCGTTTAGGGTTAGGGTGTCAGGTTAGCATGTCGGGTTAGGGTGTTGGGTTAGGGTCTCGAGTTAGGGTTTAGGGTTAGGTTTAGGGTAAGTTTAGGGTTAGGGTTACGGTTGGGTTAGGGTTAGTGTTAATGTTAGGGTTAGGGATTAGATGTAGGGTTAGCTTTAGGGCTAGTGTTAGGGTTAGGGTGTCGGGTGTCGGGTTTGGGTGTCGGGTTAGGGTTAGGTTTTGGGTTAGCTTTAGGGTTGGGGTTAGGATTAGGGTGTCGGGTTAGGGTTAGCGTGTCGGGTTCGGGTGTCGGGTTAGGCTGTCGGGCTAGGGTGTCGGGCTAGGGTGTCGGGTTCGGGTTTACAGTTAGTGTTAGAGTGGCTGGTTAGGGTGTCGGTTAGGGTGTCTGGTTAGGGTGTCGGGTTAGGGATTACGGGTTAGGGTGTCGCGTTAGGGTTGAGTTATTGTGTCGGGTTATGGTTAGGGTAAGGTTAGGGTTCGGGTTAGGGTGTCGTGTTAGGGTTAGCGTTAGGGTTAGGGTGTCGGGTTAAGGTTAGGGTTAGGGTTAGGGTTTGGGTGTCGGGTTAGGGTTAGGGTTATTGTTAGGGGTTAGTGATTAGGGTTAGGGTTAGGATTAGCGTTATGGTTTGAGTTAGAGTTAGGGTTAGGGTTAGGGTTGGTTTAGTGTAGGGTTAGGGGTTAGTGGTAGGGTTAGGGGTAGGGTTAGGGTAGGGTTGCGGAGTCGGGTTAGGGTTAGGGTTAGGTTTTCAAGCTAGGGTTAGTGTTAGGGGTTGGGGTTAGGGTTTAGACTTACGATTAGGGTTAGGGTGTTGGGTTAGGGTGTCGGGTTAGGGTGTCAGGTTAGGCTGTCGGGTTAGGGTGTCGGGTCAGGGTTAGAGTTAGGGTTAGGTTTAGGGTTAAGTTTAGAGTTAGGTTGTTTTGTTAGGGTTAGGGTTTCGGGTTAGGCTTAGAGTTTCGGGTTAGGGTGTCGGGTTAGAGTTTGGGTGTAGGGTTAGTGTGTCGCATTAGGGTTAAGGTTAGGGTGTCGTGTTAGTGTTAGCGCTAGGGTTAGGGTGTCGTGTTAGAGTTAGGTTTAGGGTTAGGTTGTCGGGTTAGGGTTAGGGTTAGGGTGTCTGGTGTTCGGTTACCGTTAGGGTTAGGGTTAGGGTTACGTTTTACGGGTTAGGGTTAGGGTTAGGGTTAGCATTAGGGTTATGGTTACGGTTACGTTTAGGGTTACTGTTCGGGTTAGGGTTAGGGTTAGGATTAGGGTGTCAGATTAGGGTTAGGTTTGTGTTAGGATTCGGGTTAGTGGGTAGGGGTAGGTTTAAGGTTAGGGTTAGGGTGTCGTGTTAGGGTTAGGGTTAGGGTGTCGGTTTAGGGTTAGGGTGTCGGGTTAGGGTGTTGGCTTAAGTTGTCGTGTTAGTGTGTTGGGTTAGGTTTAGGGTGAGATTTATGGCATTGTGTTAGTGTGTTGGTTTAGGAATAGGGTTAGGGTAAGGGGTAGGGCTAGGTTTAAGGTTAGGTTTAGTGTTATGATGTCGGGTTAGGGTTAGGGTTAGGGTTAAGTTTTCGGGTTATGATGTCGGGTTAGGGTTAGATCTAGGTCTAGGGTTAGGGTTAGGGTGTCGGGTAAGTTTTAGGGTTAGGGTTAGGGTGTCGTTTTAGGGTTAGAGTTAGGGTTAGGATTAGGGTTAGGGTTAAGGTTTACGGTTTAGGGTTAGGGTTAGGGTTAGAGTTAGGGTTAGGGTTACGTTTAGGGTTACGGTTAGGGTTAGGATTAGGGTTAGAGTTAGGGTGTCAGATTAGGGTTAGGGTTGGGTTAGGATTCGGGTTAGTGGTTAGGGGTAGGTTTAGGTTTAGGGTTAGGGTGTTGGTTTAGGGTTAGGGTGTCGGGTTAGGGTGTTGGGTTAAGTTGTCGTGTTAGTGTGTCGGGTAAGGGTTAGGGTTAGGTTTATGGCATTGGGTTAGGTTGTTGGGTTAGGAATAGGGTTAGGGCTAGGGTTAAGGTTAGGTTTAGTGTTATGATGTTGGGTTAGTTTGTCGTGTTAGGGTGCTGGGTTTGGGTTAGGGTTAGGGTTTGGGTAGGTTTAGGGTGTTGGGTTAGGGTTAGGGTGTCGGGTTATGGTTAGGGTTAGGGTGTTGGGTTACGGTGTCGGGTTAGGGTTAGTGTGTCAGGTTATGATGTCAGGTTCGGGTGTCGGGTAAGGGTTAGGGTGTGTGGTTATGGTGTCGGGTAAGTGTGTCAGGTTAGGTTTAGGTTTAGGCTTATGGTTAGGGTTAGGGTCAGGGTGTCATGTTAGGGATAGCGTTCGGGTGTCGGTTTAGGGTTAGAGTTAGGGTTAGGGTTAGGGTCGGGTTAGGGGTTAGGGGTAGGTTTAGGGTTAGGTTTTGGGTGTTAGGGTTAGGGTTAGGGTTAGGGGTAGGGTTAGTGGTTAAGGGTAGGGTTAGGGGTAGGTTTAGGGTTAGGGTTAGGGTTGGGGTTTAGATGTCGCGTTTGAGTTAGGGTTAGGGTGTCTGGTGTCGGGTTAGTGTTAAGGTTAGGGTTAGGTTATCGGGTTAGGTTTAGGCTTGGGTTGTAGTCTTAGGGTTAGGGTTAGTGTTGGTTTACGGGTTAGGCTTAGGCTTAGTGTTAGGGTTAGGTTTAGGGTTAGGTTTACGGCTAGGTTGTTGGTTTAGGGTTACGGTGTCGGGTTAAGGTAAGCGTGTCGGTTTAGGTTTAGGGTGTCGGGTTAGGGTGATGGGTTATGGTGTCAGGTTCGGGTTAGTGTTCGGTTGAGGGTGTCAGGTTAAGGTTAGGGAAGATTTAGGGTTACGGTGTCATGTTAGGGTTACCATAATGGTTAGGGTGTCGGGTTTGGGTGTTGGGTTATGGTTAGTGTATCATGTTAGGGTTAGTGTGTCGGGATAGGTTCAGGGTGTCGGGTTAGGTTGTCGGGTTACGTTTAGGCTCAGGGTTAGGGTTAAGGTTAGGGTTAGGTTTAGGTGTTAGGGGTACGGTTAGGGTTAGGATGTCAGGTTAGGGTCGGGTTAGGGGTTAGGGGTAGGTTTAGGGTTAGGTTTAGGGTGTTAGGGTTAGGGTTAGGGTTAGGGTTTGGTTAGGGTTAGGGTAGGGTTAGGGGTTAGGGGTAGGGTTAGGGTTAGGTTTAGTTTTAGGGTGTCAGGTTAAGTTTAGGGTTCGTGTTAGTGTTATGGTTAGGGTTAGGGTTAGGCTTAGGATGTGGGGATAGGGTTAGGGTTAGTTTTATGGTAAGGTTGTCTGGTTAGGGTTCTGGGTAGGGTGTCTGTTTAGGGTTTCGGGTCAGGGTTAGTGTTAGGGTTAGGTTGTTGGGTCAGATTGTCGTGTTAGGGTGCCAGGATAGGGTTAGATTTACGGTTAGGCTTAGGGTTAGTGTGTCGGGTTAGGGTGTCCGTTTAGGGTTAGGGTGTCAGGTTAGCATGTCGGGTTAGGGTGTTGGGTTAGGGTCTCGAGTTAGGGTTTAGGGTTAGGTTTAGTGTAAGTTTAGGGTTAGGGTTACGGTTGGGTTAGGGTTAGTGTTAATGTTAGGGTTAGGGTTTAGATGTAGGGTTAGCTTTAGGGCTAGTGTTAGGGTTAGGGTGTCGGGTGTCGGGTTTGGGTGTCGGGTTAGGGTTAGGTTTTGGGTTAGCTTTAGGGTTGGGGTTAGGATTAGGGTGTCGGGTTAGGGTTAGCGTGTCGGGTTCGGGTGTCGGGTTAGGCTGTCGGGCTAGGGTGTCGGGCTCGGGTGTCGGGTTAGGGTTTACAGTTAGTGTTAGAGTGGCTGGTTAGGGTGTCGGTTAGGGTGTCTGGTTAGGGTGTCGGGTTAGGGATTACGGGTTAGGGTGTCGCGTTAGGGTTGAGTTATGGTGTCGGGTTATGGTTAGGGTAAGGTTAGGGTTCGGGTTAGGGTGTCGTGTTAGGGTTAGCGTTAGGGTTAGGGTGTCGGGTTAAGGTTAGGGTTAGGGTTAGGGTTAGGGTTTGGGTGTCGGGTTAGGGTTAGGGTTAGTGTTAGGGGTTAGTGATTAGGGTTAGGGTTAGGATTAGCGTTATGGTTTGAGTTAGAGTTAGGGTTAGGGTTAGGGTTGGTTTAGTGTAGGGTTAGGGTTTAGTGGTAGGGTTAGGGGTAGGGTTAGGGTAGGGTTGCGGAGTCGGGTTAGGGTTAGGGTTAGGTTTTCAGGCTAGGGTTAGTGTTAGGGGTTGGGGTTAGGGTTTAGAGTTACGATTAGGGTTAGGGTGTTGGGTTAGGGTGTCAGGTTAGGGTGTCAGGTTAGGCTGTCGGGTTAGGGTGTCGGGTCAGGGTTAGGGTTAGGGTTAGGTTTAGGGTTAAGTTTAGAGTTAGGTTGTTTTGTTAGGGTTAGGGTTTCGGGTTAGGCTTAGAGTTTCGGGTTAGGGTGTCAGGTTAGAGTTTGGGTGTAGGGTTAGTGTGTCGCATTAGGGTTAAGGTTAGGGTGTCGTGTTAGTGTTAGCGCTAGGGTTAGGGTGTCGTGTTAGAGTTAGGTTTAGGGTTAGGTTGTCGGGTTAGGGTTAGGGTTAGGTTGTCTGGTGTTCGGTTACCGTTAGGGTTAGGGTTAGGGTTACGTTTTACGGGTTAGGGTTAGGGATAGGGTTAGCATTAGGGTTATGGTTACGGTTACGTTTAGGGTTACTGTTCGGGTTAGGGTTAGGGTTAGGATTAGGGTGTCAGATTAGGGTTAGGTTTGTGTTAGGATTCGGGTTAGAGGTTAGGGGTAGGTTTAAGGTTAGGGTTAGGGTGTCGTGTTAGGGTTAGAGTTAGGGTGTCGGTTTAGGGTTAGGGTGTCGGGTTAGGGTGTTGGCTTAAGTTGTCGTGTTAGTGTGTTGGGTTAGGGTTAGGGTGAGATTTATGGCATTGTGTTAGTGTGTTGGTTTAGGAATAGGGTTAGGGTAAGGGTTAGGGCTAGGTTTAAGGTTAGGTTTAGTGTTATGATGTCGCGTTAGGGTTAGGGTTAGGGTTAAGGTTTCAGGTTATGATGTCGGGTTAGGGTTAGGTCTAGGTCTAGGGTTAGGGTTAGGGTGTCGGGTAAGTTTTAGGGTTAGGGTTAGGGTGTCGTTTTAGGGTTAGAGTTAGGGTTAGGATTAGGGTTAGGGTTAAGGTTTACGGTTTAGGGTTAGGGTTAGGGTTAGAGTTAGGGTTAGCGTTACCTTTAGGGTTACGGTTAGGGTTAGGATTAGGGTTAGAGTTAGGGTGTCAGATTAGGGTTAGGGTTGGGTTAGGATTCGGGTTAGTGGTTAGGGGTAGGTTTAGGTTTAGGGTTAGGGTGTTGGTTTAGGGTTAGGGTGTCGGGTTAGGGTGTTGGGTTAAGTTGTCGTGTTAGTGTGTCGGGTAAGGGTTAGGGTTAGGTTTATGGCATTGGGTTAGGTTGTTGGGTTAGGAATAGGGTTAGGGCTAGGGTTAAGGTTAGGTTTAGTGTTATGATGTTGGGTTAGTTTGTCGTGTTAGGGTGCTGGGTTTGGGTTAGGGTTAGGGTTTGGGTAGGTTTAGGGTGTTGGGTTAGGGTTAGGGTGTCGGGTTATGGTTAGGGTTAGGGTGTTGGGTTACGGTGTCGGGTTAGGGTTAGTGTGTCAGGTTATGATGTCAGGTTCGGGTGTCGGGTAAGGGTTAGGGTGTCTGGTTATGGTGTCGGGTAAGTGTGTCAGGTTAGGTTTAGGTTTAGGCTTATGGTTAGGGTTAGGGTTAGGGTGTCGTGTTAGGGATAGCGTTCGGGTGTCGGTTTAGGGTTAGAGTTAGGGTTAGGGTTAGGGTCGGGTTAGGGGTAAGGGGTAGGTTTAGGGTGTTAGGGTTAGGGTTAGGGTTAGGGTTGGGTTAGGGGTAGGGTTAGTGGTTAAGGGTAGGGTTAGGGGTAGGTTTAGGGTTAGGGTTAGGGTTGGGGTTTAGTTGTCGGGTTTGAGTTAGGGTTAGGGTGTCTGGTGTCGGGTTAGTGTTAAGGTTAGGGTTAGGTTATCGGGTTAGGTTTAGGCTTGGGTTGTAGTCTTAGGGTTAGGGTTAGTGTTGGTTTACGGGTTAGGCTTAGGCTTAGTGTTAGGGTTAGGTTTAGGGTTAGGTTTACGGCTAGGTTGTTGGTTTAGGGTTACGGTGTCGGGTTAAGGTAAGCGTGTCGGTTTAGGTTTAGGGTGTCGGGTTAGGGTGATGGGTTATGGTGTCAGGTTCGGGTTAGTGTTCGGTTGAGGGTGTCAGGTTAAGGTTAGGGAAGATTTAGGGTTACGGTGTCATGTTAGGGTTACCATAATGGTTAGGGTGTCGGGTTTGGGTGTTGGGTTATGGTTAGTGTATCATGTTAGGGTTAGTGTGTCGGGATAAGTTCAGGGTGTCGGGTTAGGTTGTCGGGTTACGTTTAGGCTCAGGGTTAGGGTTAAGGTTAGGGTTAGGTTTAGGTGTTAGGGGTACGGTTAGGGTTAGGATGTCGGGTTAGGGTCGGGTTAGGGGTTAGGGGTAGGTTTAGGGTTAGGTTTAGGGTGTTAGGGTTAGGGTTAGGGTTAGGGTTGGGTTAGGGTTAGGGTAGGGTTAGGGGTTAGGGGTAGGGTTAGGGTTAGGTTTAGGTTTAGGGTGTCAGGTTAAGTTTAGGGTTCGTGTTAGTGTTATGGTTAGGGTTAGGGTTAGGCTTAGGATGTGGGGATAGGGTTAGGGTTAGTTTTATGGTAAGGTTGTCTGGTTAGGGTTCTGGGTAGGGTGTCTGTTTAGGGTTTCGGGTCAGGGTTAGTGTTAGGGTTAGGTTGTTGGGTCAGATTGTCGTGTTAGGGTGCCAGGATAGGGTTAGATTTACGGTTAGGCTTAGGGTTAGTGTGTCGGGTTAGGGTGTCCGTTTAGGGTTAGGGTGTCAGGTTAGCATGTCGGGTTAGGGTGTTGGGTTAGGGTCTCGAGTTAGGGTTTAGGGTTAGGTTTAGTGTAAGTTTAGGGTTAGGGTTACGGTTGGGTTAGGGTTAGTGTTAATGTTAGGGTTAGGGTTTAGATGTAGGGTTAGCTTTAGGGCTAGTGTTAGGGTTAGGGTGTCGGGTGTCGGGTTTGGGTGTCGGGTTAGGGTTTGGTTTTGGGTTAGCTTTAGGGTTGGGGTTAGGATTAGGGTGTCGGGTTAGGGTTAGCGTGTCGGGTTCGGGTGTCGGGTTAGGCTGTCGGGCTAGGGTGTCGGGCTCGGGTGTCGGGTTAGGGTTTACAGTTAGTGTTAGAGTGGCTGGTTAGGGTGTGGGTTAGGGTGTCTGGTTAGGGTGTCGGGTTAGGGATTACGGGTTAGGGTGTCGCGTTAGGGTTGAGTTATGGTGTCGGGTTATGGTTAGGGTAAGGTTAGGGTTCGGGTTAGGGTGTCGTGTTAGGGTTAGCGTTAGGGTTAGGGTGTCCGGTTAAGGTTAGGGTAAGGGTTAGGGTTAGGGTTTGGGTGTCGGGTTAGGGTTAGGGTTAGTGTTAGGGGTTAGTGATTAGGGTTAGGGTTAGGATTAGCGTTATGGTTTGAGTTAGAGTTAGGGTTAGGGTTAGGGTTGGTTTAGTGTAGGGTTAGGGTTTAGTGGTAGGGTTAGGGGTAGGGTTAGGGTAGGGTTGCGGAGTCGGGTTAGGGTTAGGGTTAGGTTTTCAGGCTAGGGTTAGTGTTAGGGGTTGGGGTTAGGGTTTAGAGTTACGATTAGGGTTAGGGTGTTGGGTTAGGGTGTCGGGTTAGGGTGTCAGGTTAGGCTGTCGGGTTAGGGTGTCGGGTCAGGGTTAGGGTTAGGGTTAGGTTTAGGGTTAAGTTTAGAGTTAGGTTGTTTTGTTAGGGTTAGGGTTTCGGGTTAGGCTTAGAGTTTCGGGTTAGGGTGTCAGGTTAGAGTTTGGGTGTAGGGTTAGTGTGTCGCATTAGGGTTAAGGTTAGGGTGTCGTGTTAGTGTTAGCGCTAGGGTTAGGGTGTCGTGTTAGAGTTAGGTTTAGGGTTAGGTTGTCGGGTTAGGGTTAGGGTTAGGTTGTCTGGTGTTCGGTTACTGTTAGGGTTAGGGTTAGGGTTAGGGTTACGTTTTACGGGTTAGGGTTAGGGATAGGGTTAGCATTAGGGTTATGGTTACGGTTACGTTTAGGGTTACTGTTCGGGTTAGGGTTAGGGTTAGGATTAGGGTGTCAGATTAGGGTTAGGTTTGTGTTAGGATTCGGGTTAGAGGTTAGGGGTAGGTTTAAGGTTAGGGTTAGGGTGTCGTGTTAGGGTTAGAGTTAGGGTGTCGGTTTAGGGTTAGGGTGTCGGGTTAGGGTGTTGGCTTAAGTTGTCGTGTTAGTGTGTTGGGTTAGGGTTAGGGTGAGATTTATGGCATTGTGTTAGTGTGTTGGTTTAGGAATAGGGTTAGGGTAAAGGTTAGGGCTAGGTTTAAGGTTAGGTTTAGTGTTATGATGTCGCGTTAGGGTTAGGGTTAGGGTTAAGGTTTCGGGTTATGATGTCGGGTTAGGGTTAGGTCTAGGTCTAGGGTTAGGGTTAGGGTGTCGGGTAAGTTTTAGGGTTAGGGTTAGGGTGTCGTTTTAGGGTTAGAGTTAGGGTTAGGATTAGGGTTAGGGTTAAGGTTTACGGTTTAGGGTTAGGGTTAGGGTTAGAGTTAGGGTTAGCGTTACCTTTAGGGTTACGGTTAGGGTTAGGATTAGGGTTAGAGTTAGGGTGTCAGATTAGGGTTAGGGTTGGGTTAGGATTCGGGTTAGTGGTTAGGGGTAGGTTTAGGTTTAGGGTTAGGGTGTTGGTTTAGGGTTAGGGTGTCGGGTTAGGGTGTTGGGTTAAGTTGTCGTGTTAGTGTGTCGGGTAAGGGTTAGGGTTAGGTTTATGGCATTGGGTTAGGTTGTTGGGTTAGGAATAGGGTTAGGGCTAGGGTTAAGGTTAGGTTTAGTGTTATGATGTTGGGTTAGTTTGTCGTGTTAGGGTGCTGGGTTTGGGTTAGGGTTAGGGTTTGGGTAGGTTTAGGGTGTTGGGTTAGGGTTAGGGTGTCGGGTTATGGTTAGGGTTAGGGTGTTGGGTTACGGTGTCGGGTTAGGGTTAGTGTGTCAGGTTATGATGTCAGGTTCGGGTGTCGGGTAAGGGTTAGGGTGTCTGGTTATGGTGTCGGGTAAGTGTGTCAGGTTAGGTTTAGGTTTAGGCTTATGGTTAGGGTTAGGGTTAGGGTGTCGTGTTAGGGATAGCGTTCGGGTGTCGGTTTAGGGTTAGAGTTAGGGTTAGGGTTAGGGTCGGGTTAGGGGTTAGGGGTAGGTTTAGGGTTAGGTTTAGGGTGTTAGGGTTAGGGTTAGGGTTAGGGTTGGGTTAGGGGTAGGGTTAGTGGTTAAGGTTAGGGTTAGGGGTAGGTTTAGGGTTAGGGTTAGGGTTGGGGTTTAGTTGTCGGGTTTGAGTTAGGGTTAGGGTGTCTGGTGTCGGGTTAGTGTTAAGGTTAGGGTTAGGTTATCGGGTTAGGTTTAGGCTTGGGTTGTAGTCTTAGGGTTAGGGTTAGTGTTGGTTTACGGGTTAGGCTTAGGCTTAGTGTTAGGGTTAGGTTTAGGGTTAGGTTTACGGCTAGGTTGTTGGTTTAGGGTTACGGTGTCGGGTTAAGGTAAGCGTGTCGGTTTAGGTTTAGGGTGTCGGGTTAGGGTGATGGGTTATGGTGTCAGGTTCGGGTTAGTGTTCGGTTGAGGGTGTCAGGTTAAGGTTAGGGAAGATTTAGGGTTACGGTGTCATGTTAGGGTTACCATAATGGTTAGGGTGTCGGGTTTGGGTGTTGGGTTATGGTTAGTGTATCATGTTAGGGTTAGTGTGTCGGGATAGGTTCAGGGTGTCGGGTTAGGTTGTCGGGTTACGTTTAGGCTCAGGGTTAGGGTTAAGGTTAGGGTTAGGTTTAGGTGTTAGGGGTACGGTTAGGGTTAGGATGTCGGGTTAGGGTCGGGTTAGGGGTTAGGGGTAGGTTTAGGGTTAGGTTTAGGGTGTTAGGGTTAGGGTTAGGGTTAGGGTTGGGTTAGGGTTAGGGTAGTGTTAGGGGTTAGGGGTAGGGTTAGGGTTAGGTTTCGGTTTAGGGTGTCAGGTTAAGTTTAGGGTTCGTGTTAGTGTTATGGTTAGGGTTAGGGTTAGGCTTAGGATGTGGGGATAGGGTTAGGGCTAGTTTTATGGTAAGGTTGTCTGGTTAGGGTTCTGGGTAGGGTGTCTGTTTAGGGTTTCGGGTCAGGGTTAGTGTTAGGGTTAGGTTGTTGGGTTAGATTGTCGTGTTAGGGTGCCAGGATAGGGTTAGATTTACGGTTAGGCTTAGGGTTAGTGTGTCGGGTTAGGGTGTCCGTTTAGGGTTAGGGTGTCAGGTTAGCATGTCGGGTTAGGGTCTCGAGTTAGGGTTTAGGGTTAGGTTTAGTGTAAGTTTAGGGTTAGGGTTACGGTTTGGTTAGGGTTAGTGTTAATGTTAGGGTTAGGGTTTAGATGTAGGGTTAGCTTTAGGGCTAGTGTTAGGGTTAGGGTGTCGGGTGTCGGGTTTGGGTGTCGGGTTAGGGTTAGGTTTTGGGTTAGCTTTAGGGTTGGGGTTAGGATTAGGGTGTTGGGTTAGGGTTAGCGTGTCGGGTTCGGGTGTCGGGTTAGGCTGTCGGGCTAGGGTGTCGGGCTCGGGTGTCGGGTTAGGGTTTACAGTTAGTGTTAGAGTGGCTGGTTAGGGTGTTGGTTAGGGTGTCTGGTTACGGTGTCGGGTTAGGGATTACGGGTTAGGGTGTCGCGTTAGGGTTGAGTTATGGTGTCGGGTTATGGTTAGGGTAAGGTTAGGCTTCGGGTTAGGGTGTCGTGTTAGGGTTAGCGTTAGGGTTAGGGTGTCGGGTTAAGGTTAGGGTTAGGGTTAGGGTTAGGGTTTGGGTGTCGGGTTAGGGTTAGGGTTAGTGTTAGGGGTTAGTGATTAGGGTTAGGGTTAGGATTAGCGTTATGGTTTGAGTTAGAGTTAGGGTTAGGGTTAGGGTTGGTTTAGTGTAGGGTTAGGGGTTAGTGGTAGGGTTAGGGGTAGGGTTAGGGTAGGGTTGCGGAGTCGGGTTAGGGTTAGGGTTAGGTTTTCAGGCTAGGGTTAGTGTTAGGGGTTGGGGTTAGGGTTTAGAGTTACGATTAGGGTTAGGGTGTTGGGTTAGGGTGTCGGGTTAGGGTGTCAGGTTAGGCTGTCGGGTTAGGGTGTCGGGTCAGGGTTAGAGTTAGGGTTAGGTTTAGGGTTAAGTTTAGAGTTAGGTTGTTTTGTTAGGGTTAGGGTTTCGGGTTAGGCTTAGAGTTTCGGGTTAGGGTGTCGGGTTAGAGTTTGGGTGTAGGGTTAGTGTGTCGCATTAGGGTTAAGGTTAGGGTGTCGTGTTAGTGTTAGCGCTAGGGTTAGGGTGTCGTGTTAGAGTTAGGTTTAGGGTTAGGTTGTCGGGTTAGGGTTAGGGTTAGGGTGTCTGGTGTTCGGTTACCGTTAGGGTTAGGGTTAGGGTTACGTTTTACGGGTTAGGGTTAGGGTTAGGGTTAGCATTAGGGTTATGGTTACGGTTACGTTTAGGGTTACTGTTCGGGTTAGGGTTAGGGTTAGGATTAGGGTGTCAGATTAGGGTTAGGTTTGTGTTAGGATTCGGGTTAGTGGTTAGGGGTAGGTTTAAGGTTAGGGTTAGGG
Organism: Giraffa tippelskirchi; assembly: GCF_054371585.1. Classification (NCBI taxonomy): domain Eukaryota; kingdom Metazoa; phylum Chordata; class Mammalia; order Artiodactyla; family Giraffidae; genus Giraffa; species Giraffa tippelskirchi. The sequence continues at coordinate 71,644,082 of NC_137289.1, forward strand.
TGTCGTGTTAGGGTTAGGGTTAGGGTGTCGGTTTAGGGTTAGGGTGTCGGGTTAGGGTGTTGGCTTAAGTTGTCGTGTTAGTGTGTTGGGTTAGGGTTAGGGTGAGATTTATGGCATTGTGTTAGTGTGTTGGTTTAGGAATAGGGTTAGGGTAAGGGGTAGGGCTAGGTTTAAGGTTAGGTTTAGTGTTATGATGTCGGGTTAGGGTTAGGGTTAGGGTTAAGTTTTCGGGTTATGATGTCGGGTTAGGTTTAGGTCTAGGTCTAGGGTTAGGGTTAGGGTGTCGGGTAAGTTTTAGGGTTAGGGTTAGGGTGTCGTTTTAGGGTTAGAGTTAGGGTTAGGATTAGGGTTAGGGTTAAGGTTTACGGTTTAGGGTTAGGGTTAGGGTTAGAGTTAGGGTTAGCGTTACCTTTAGGGTTACGGTTAGGGTTAGGATTAGGGTTATAGTTAGGGTGTCAGATTAGGGTTAGGGTTGGGTTAGGATTCGGGTTAGTGGTAAGGGGTAGGTTTAGGTTTAGGGTTAGGGTGTTGGTTTAGGGTTAGGGTGTCGGGTTAGGGTGTTGGGTTAAGTTGTCGTGTTAGTGTGTCGGGTAAGGGTTAGGGTTAGGTTTATGGCATTGGGTTAGGTTGTTGGGTTAGGAATAGGGTTAGGGCTAGGGTTAAGGTTAGGTTTAGTGTTATGATGTTGGGTTAGTTTGTTGTGTTAGGGTGGTGGGTTTGGGTTAGGGTTAGGGTTTGGGTAGGTTTAGGGTGTTGGGTTAGGGTTAGGGTGTCGGGTTATGGTTAGGGTTAGGGTGTTGGGTTACGGTGTCGGGTTAGGGTTAGTGTGTCAGGTTATGATGTCAGGTTCGGGTGTCGGGTAAGGATTAGGGTGTCTGGTTATGGTGTCGGGTAAGTGTGTCAGGATAGGTTTAGGTTTAGGCTTATGGTTAGGGTTAGGGTTAGGGTGTCGTGTTAGGGATAGCGTTCGGGTGTCGGTTTAGGGTGTTAGGGTTAGGGTTAGGGTTACGGTTGGGTTGGGGGTAGGGTTAGTGGTTAAGGGTAGGGTTAGGGGTAGGTTTAGGGTTAGGGTTAGGGTTGGGGTTTAGTTGTCGGGTTTGAGTTAGGGTTAGGGTGTCTGGTGTCGGGTTAGTGTTAAGGTTAGGGTTAGGTTATCGGGTTAGGTTTAGGCTTGGGTTGTAGTCTTAGGGTTAGGGTTAGTGTTGGTTTACGGGTTAGGCTTAGGCTTAGTGTTAGGGTTAGGTTTAGGGTTAGGTTTACGGCTAGGTTGTTGGTTTAGGGTTACGGTGTCGGGTTAAGGTAAGCGTGTCGGTTTAGGTTTAGGGTGTCGGGTTAGGGTGATGGGTTATGGTGTCAGGTTCGGGTTAGTGTTCGGTTGAGGGTGTCAGGTTAAGGTTAGGGAAGATTTAGGGTTACGGTGTCATGTTAGGGTTACCATAATGGTTAGGGTGTCGGGTTTGGGTGTTGGGTTATGGTTAGTGTATCATGTTAGGGTTAGTGTGTCGGGATAGGTTCAGGGTGTCGGGTTAGGTTGTTGGGTTACGTTTAGGCTCAGGGTTAGGGTTAAGGTTAGGGTTAGGTTTAGGTGTTAGGGGTACGGTTAGGGTTAGGATGTCGGGTTAGGGTTAGGGTGTCGGGTTAGGGTGTCGTGTTAAGGTTAGGGTGTCGGGTGAGGGTTAGAGTGTCAGGTTCGGGTTACGGTGTCAGGTGAGGGTGTCGGGTTAGCGTGTCATTTTAGGGTGTAGGTTTAGGGTTAGAGTGTCGGGTTAGGGTTAGGGTTACGGTGTTGTGTTAGGGTTAGGGTGTCGGGTTTGGGCTTCGGGTTAGGGTGTCGTGTTAGGGATAGGGAGTCACGTTAGGTTGTCGTTTTAGGGTTACGGTGTCAGGATAGGGTGTCGGGTTAGGGTGTCTGTTAGGGATTACGGTTTAGGGTGTCGGGTTAGGGTTAGTGTAGGGTTAGAATTAGGGTTAGAGTGTTGTGTTAGGGTTAGCGTTAGAGTTAGGTTGTCTGGTTAGTTTTAGGGTTAGGGTGTCGAGTTAGAGTGAGGGTGTCGGGTTATGGTTAGGTTTTGGGTGTCGGGTTAGGTTTAGGGTTAATGTTAGTGTTAGGGGTTAGTGATTAGGGTTAGGGTTAGGGTTAGCGTTATGGTTTGGTTTAGGTTTAGGGTTAGGGTTATGGATAGGATTAGGGTTTGGGTTAGGTGAAGGGTAGGTTTAGGAGTAGGGTAAGTGTTAGGGTTTGGGTTAGGTTTAGGGTACGGTTAGGGTGTCGGGGTAGAGTTTGGGTGTAGGATTAGGGTGTTGCGTTAGGGTTAAGTTAACGTGTCTTGTTAGGGTTAGTGTTAGGGTTAGGGTGTCGGGTAAGATTTAGCGTTAGGGGTAGGGGTAGGGCTTGGGTGTTGGGTTAGTGTTAGGGTTAGGGTGTCTGGTGTCCGGTTACGGTTAGGGTTAGGATTAGGGTTAGGATTAGGGTTTAGGATTTAGGGTTAGGGTTAGGGTGTCTTGTGTCCGATTACGGTTAGGGTTAGGATTATGGTTAGGGTTAGGGTTAGCGTTAGGGTTTTGGTTAAGGTTACGTTTAGGTTTCGGGTTAGGGTTAGGGTTATGTTTAGGGTTAGGGTGTCATAATAGGGTTAGCGTTAGTGTTAGGTTGTCTGGTTAGTGTTAGGGTTAGGGTGTCGGGATAGGGTTAGGTTTAGGGTGTTGGGTTAGGGTGTTGTGTTAGGGTTAGGGTTAGGGTTAAGGTTTCGGGTTATGATGTCGGGTTAGGGTTAGGTCTAGGTCTAGGGTTTGGGTTAGGGTTAGCGTTAGGGTTAGGGTTACCTTTAGGGTTACGGTTAGGGTTAGGATTAGGGTTAGAGTTAGGGTGTCAGATTAGGGTTAGACTTGGGTTAGGATTCGGGTTAGTGGTTAGGGGTAGGTTTAGGTTTAGGGTTAGGGTGTTGGTTTAGGGTTAGGGTGTCGTATTACAGTTAGGGTTAGGGTTAGGGTGTCGGTTTAGGGTTAGGGTGTCGGGTTAGGGTGTTGGGTTAAGTTGTCGTGTTAGTGTGTCGGGTTAGGGTTAGAGTTAGGTTTGAGGCATTGGGTTAGGTTGTTGGGTTAGGAATAGGGTTAGGGTTAGGTTTAGTGTTATGATGTTGGGTTAGTTTGTCGTGTTAGGGTGCTGGGTTTGGGTTAGGGTTAGGGTAAGGGTAGGTTTAGGGTGTTGGGTTAGCTTTAGGGTGTCGGGTTAGGGTTAGGGTTATGTGTTGGCTTAGGGTGTCGTTTAGGGTGTCAGGTTTGGGTGTCGGGTTAAGATTAGGGTTAGGGTGTTGGGTTACGGTGTCAGATTAGGGTTAGTGTGTCTGGTTATGATGTCAGGTTCGGGTGTCGGGTAAGGGGTAGTGTGTCTGGTTAGGGTGTCGGGTTATTGTGTCAGGTTAGGTTTAGGTTTAGGCTTATGGATAGGGCTAGGGTTATGGTGTCATGTTAGGGATAGGGTTCGAGTGTCAGTTTAGGGTTAGAGTTAGGGTTGGGTTAGGGTTAGGGTAGGGTTAGGGGTTAGGGGTAGGGTTAGGGTTAGGTTTAAGTTTAGGGTGTCAGGTTAAGTTTAGGGTTCGTGTTAGTGTTATGGTTAGGGTTAGGGTTAGGCTTAGGATGTGGGGATAGGGTTAGGGTTAGTTTTATGGTAAGGTTGTCTGGTTAGGGTTCTGGGTAGGGTGTCTGTTTAGGGTTTCGGGTTAGGGTGTCGGGTCAGGGTTAGTGTTAGGGTTAGGTTGTTGGGTTAGATTGTCGTGTTAGGGTGCCAGGATAGGGTTAGATTTACGGTTAGGCTTAGGGTTAGTGTGTCGGGTTAGGGTGTCCGTTTAGGGTTAGGGTGTCAGGTTAGCATGTCGGGTTAGGGTGTTGGGTTAGGGTCTCGAGTTAGGGTTTAGGGTTAGGTTTAGGGTAAGTTTAGGGTTAGGCTTACGGTTGGGTTAGGGTTAGTGTTAATGTTAGGGTTAGGGTTTAGATGTAGGGTTAGCTTTAGGGCTAGTGTTAGGGTTAGGGTGTAGGGTGTCGGGTTTGGGTGTCGGGTTAGGGTTAGGTTTTGGGTTAGCTTTAGGGTTGGGGTTAGGATTAGGGTGTCGGGTTAGGGTTAGCGTGTCAGGTTCGGGTGTCGGGTTAGGCTGTCGGGCTAGGGTGTCGGGCTAGGGTGTCGGGCTAGGGTGTCGGGTTAGGGTTTACAGTTAGTGTTAGAGTGGCTGGTTAGGGTGTCGGTTAGGGTGTGGGATTAGGGTGTACGGGATAGGGTGTCGCGTTAGGGTTGAGTTATGGTGTTGGGTTATGGTTACGGTAAGGTTAGGGTTAGGGTTAGGGTTAGGTTTTCAGGCTAGGGTTAGTGTTAGGGGTTGGGGTTAGGGTTTAGAGTTACGATTAGGGTTAGGGTGTTGGGTTAGGGTGTCGGGTAGGGTGTCAGGTTAGGCTGTCGGGTTAGGGTGTCGGGTCAGGGTTAGAGTTAGGGTTAGGTTTAGGGTTAAGTTTAGAGTTAGGTTGTTTTGTTAGGGTTAGGGTTTCGGGTTAGGCTTAGAGTTTCGGGTTAGGGTGTCGGGTTAGAGTTTGGGTGTAGGGTTAGTGTGTCGCATTAGGGTTAAGGTTAGGGTGTCGTGTTAGTGTTAGCGCTAGGGTTAGGGTGTCGTGTTAGGGTTAGGTTTAGGGTTAGGTTGTCGGGTTAGGGTTAGGGTTAGGGTGTCTGGTGTTCGGTTACCGTTAGGGTTAGGGTTAGGGTTACGTTTTACGGGTTAGGGTTAGGGATAGGGTTAGCATTAGGGTTATGGTTACGGTTACGTTTAGGGTTACTGTTCGGGTTAGGGTTAGGGTTAGGATTAGGGTGTCAGATTAGGGTTAGGTTTGTGTTAGGATTCGGGTTAGTGGGTAGGGGTAGGTTTAAGGTTAGGGTTAGGGTGTCGTGTTAGGGTTAGGATTAGGGTGTCGGTTTAGGGTTAGGGTGTCGGGTTAGGGTGTTGGCTTAAGTTGTCGTGTTAGTGTGTTGGGTTAGGGTTAGGGTGAGATTTATGGCATTGTGTTAGTGTGTTGGTTTAGGAATAGGGTTAGGGTAAGGGGTAGGGCTAGGTTTAAGGTTAGGTTTAGTGTTATGATGTCGGGTTAGAGTTAGGGTTAGGGTTAAGGTTTCGGGTTATGATGTCGGGTTAGGGTTAGGTCTAGGTCTAGGGTTAGGGTTAGGGTGTCGGGTAAGTTTTAGTGTTAGGGTTAGGGTGTCGTTTTAGGGTTAGAGTTAGGGTTAGGATTAGGGTTAGGGTTAAGGTTTACGGTTTAGGGTTAGGGTTATGGTTAGAGTTAGGGTTAGGGTTACGTTTAGGGTTACGGTTAGGGTTAGGATTAGGGTTAGAGTTAGGGTGTCAGATTAGGGTTAGGGTTGGGTTAGGATTCAGGTTAGTGGTTAGGGGTAAGTTTAGGTTTAGGGTTAGGGTGTTGGTTTAGGGTTAGGGTGTCGGGTTAGGGTGTTGGGTTAAGTTGTCGTGTTAGTGTGTCGGGTAAGGGTTAGGGTTAGGTTTATGGCATTGGGTTAGGTTGTTGGGTTAGGAATAGGGTTAGGGCTAGGGTTAAGGTTAGGTTTAGTGTTATGATGTTGGGTTAGTTTGTTGTGTTAGGGTGCTGGGTTTGGGTTAGGGTTAGGGTTTGGGTAGGTTTAGGGTGTTGGGTTAGGGTTAGGGTGTCGGGTTATGGTTAGGGTTAGGGTGTTGAGTTACGGTGTAGGGTTAGGTTTAGTGTGTCAGGTTATGATGTGAGGTTCGGGTGTCGGATAAGGGTTAGGGTGTCTTGTTATGGTGTCGGGTAAGTGTGTCAGGTTAGGTTTAGGTTTAGGCTTATGGTTAGGGTTAGGGTTAGGGTGTCGTGTTAGGGATAGCGTTCGGGTGTCGATTTAGGGTTAGAGTTAGGGTTAGGGTTAGGGTCGGGTTAGGGGTTAGGGGTAGGTTTAGGGTTAGGTTTAGGGTGTTATGGTTAGGGTTAGGGTTAGGGTTGGATTAGAGGTAGGGTTAGTGGTTAAGGGTAGGGTTAGGGGTAGGTTTAGGGTTAGGGTTAGGGTTGGGGTTTAGTTGCCGGGTTTGAGTTAGGGTTAGGGTGTCTGGTGTCGGGTTAGTGTTAAGGTTAGGGTTAGGTTATCGGGTTAGGTTTAGGCTTGGGTTGTAGTCTTAGGGTTAGGGTTAGTGTTGGTTTACGGGTTAGGCTTAGGCTTAGTGTTAGGGTTAGGTTTAGGGTTAGGTTTACGGCTAGGTTGTTGGTTTAGGGTTACGGTGTCGGGTTAAGGTAAGCGTGTCGGTTTAGGTTTAGGGTGTCGGGTTAGGGTGATGGGTTATGGTGTCAGGTTCGGGTTAGTGTTCGGTTGAGGGTGTCAGGTTAAGGTTAGGGAAGATTTAGGGTTACGGTGTCATGTTAGGGTTACCATAATGGTTAGGGTGTCGGGTTTGGGTGTTGGGTTATGGTTAGTGTATCATGTTAGGGTTAGTGTGTCGGGATAGGTTCAGGGTGTCGGGTTAGGTTGTCGGGTTACGTTTAGGCTCAGGGTTAGGGTTAAGGTTAGGGTTAGGTTTAGGTGTTAGGGGTACGGTTAGGGTTAGGCTGTCGGGTTAGGGTTAGGGTGTCGGTTTAGGGTGTCGTGTTAAGGTTAGGGTGTCGGGTGAGTGTTAGGGTGTCAGGTTCGGGTTACGGTGTCAGGTGACGGTGTCGGGTTAGCGTGTCATTTTAGGGTGTAGGTTTAGGGTTAGACTGTCGGGTTAGGGTTAGGGTTACGGTGTTGTGTTAGGGTTAGGGTGTCGGGTTTGGGCTACGGTTTAGGGTGTCGTGCTAGGGATAGGGTGTCACGTTAGGTTGTCGTTTTAGGGTTACGGTGTCAGGATAGGGTGTCGGGTTAGGGTGTCGGTTAGGGATTACGGTTTAGGGTGTCAGGTTAGGGTTAGTGTAGGGTTAGAATTAGGGTTAGAGTGTTGTGTTAGGGTTAGCGTTAGGGTTAGGTTGTCTGGTTAGTTTTAGGGTTAGGGTGTCGAGTTAGAGTTAGGGTGTCGGGTTATGGTTAGGTTTTGGGTGTCAGGTTAGGTTTAGGGTTAATGTTAGTGTTAGGGTTTAGTGATTAGGGTTAGGGTTAGGGTTAACTTTATGGTTTGGTTTAGGTTTAGGGTTAGGGTTATGGATAGGGTTAGGGTTTGGGTTAGGTGAAGGGTAGGCTTAGGAGTAGGGTAAGTGTTAGGGTTTGGGTTAGGTTTAGGGTACGGTTAGGGTGTCGGGGTAGAGTTTGGGTGTAGGATTAGGGTGTTGCGTTAGGGTTAAGTTAACGTGTCTTCTTAGGGTTAGCGTTAGGGTTAGGGTGTCGGGTAAGATTTAGTGTTAGGGGTCGGGGTAGGGCTTGGGTGTTGGGTTAGTGTTAGGGTTAGGGTGTCTGGTGTCCGGTTACGGTTAGGGTTAGGATTAGGGTTCGGATTAGGGTATAGGGTTTAGGGTTAGGGTTAGGGTGTTGGTTTAGGGTTAGGGTGTCGGGTTAGGGTGTTGGGTTAAGTTGTCGTGTTAGTGTGTCGGGTAAGGGTTAGGGTTAGGTTTATGGCATTGGGTTAGGTTGTTGGGTTAGGAATAGGGTTAGGGCTAGGGTTAAGGTTAGGTTTAGTGTTATGATGTTGGGTTAGTTTGTCGTGTTAGGGTGCTGGGTTTGGGTTAGGGTTAGGGTTTGGGTAGGTTTAGGGTGTTGGGTTAGGGTTAGGGTGTCGGGTTATGGTTAGGGTTAGGGTGTTGGGTTACGGTGTTGGGTTAGGGTTAGTGTGTCAGGTTATGATGTCAGGTTCGGGTGTCGGGTAAGGGTTAGGGTGTGTGGTTATGGTGTCGGGTAAGTGTGTCAGGTTAGGTTTAGGTTTAGGCTTATGGTTAGGGTTAGGGTTAGGGTGTCGTGTTAGGGATAGCGTTCGGGTGTCGGTTTAGGGTTAGAGTTAGGGTTAGGGTTAGGGTCGGGTTAGGGGTTAGGGGTAGGTTTAGGGTGTTAGGGTTAGGGTTTGGGTTAGGGTTGGATTAGGGGTAGGGTTAGTGGTTAAGGGTAGGGTTAGGGGTAGGTTTAGGTTTAGGGTTAGGGTTGGGGTTTAGTTGTCGGGTTTGAGTTAGGGTTAGGGTGTCTGGTGTCGGGTTGGTGTTAAGGTTAGGGTTAGGTTATCGGGTTAGGTTTAGGCTTGGATTGTAGTCTTAGGGTTAGGGTTAGTGCTGGTTTACGGGTTAGGCTTAGGCTTAGTGTTAGGGTTAGGTTTAGGGTTAGGTTTACGGCTAGGTTGTTGGTTTAGGGTTACGGTGTCGGGTTAAGGTAAGCGTGTCGGTTTAGGTTTAGGGTGTCGGGTTAGGGTGATGGGTTATGGTGTCAGGTTCGGGTTAGTGTTCGGTTGAGGGTGTCAGGTTAAGGTTAGGGAAGATTTAGGGTTACGGTGTCATGTTAGGGTTACCATAATGGTTAGGATGTTGGGTTTGGGTGTTGGGTTATGGTTAGTGTATCATGTTAGGGTTAGTGTGTCGGGATAGGTTGAGGGTGTCGGGTTAGGTTGTCGGGTTACGTTTAGGCTCAGGGTTAGGGTTAAGGTTAGGGTTAGCTTTAGGTGTTAGGGGTACGGTTAGGGTTAGGATGTCGGGTTAGGGTTAGGGTGTCGGGTTAGGGTGTCGGTTTAGGGTGTCATGTTAAGGTTAGTGTGTCGGGTGAGGGTTAGGGTGTCAGGTTCGGGTTACGGTGTCAGGTGACGGTGTCGAGTTAGCGTGTCATTTTAGGGTGTAGGTTTAGGGTTAGAGTGTCGGGTTAGGGTTAGGGTTACGGTGTTGTGTTAGGTTTAGGGTGTCGGGTTTTGGCTTCGGGTTAGGGTGTCGTGTTAGGGTTAGGGTGTCGCGTTAGGTTGTCGTTTTAGGGTTACGGTGTCAGGATAGGGTGTCGGGTTAGGGTGTCGGTTAGGGATTACTGTTTAGGGTGTCGGGTTAGGGTTAGTGTAGGGTTAGAATTAGGGTTAGATTGTTGTGTTAGGGTTAGGTTGTCTGGTTAGTTTTAGGGTAGGGTGTCGAGTTAGAGTTAGGGTGTCAGGTTATGGTTAGGTTTTGGGTGTCGGGTTAGGGTTAGGGTTAATGTTAGTGTTAGGGGTTAGTGATTAGGGTTAGGGTTAGGTTTAGTGTTATGGTTTGGGTCAGGTTTAGGGTTAGGGCTATGAATAGGGTTAGGGTTTGGGTTAGGTGAAGGGTGGGTTTAGGGGTAGGGTAAGTGTTAGCGTTTGGGTTAGGTTTAGGTTACGGTTAGGGTGTCGGGGTAGAGTTTGGGTGTAGGATTAGGGTGTTGCGTTAGGGTTAAGTTTAGTGTGTCTTGTTAGGGTTAGCGTTAGGGTTAGTGTTAGGTTTAGGGTTAGGGTGTCGGGTAAGATTTAGGGTTAGGGTTAGGGGTAGGGTTTGGATGTTGGGTTAGTGTTAGGGTTAGGTTGTCTGGTGTCCGGTTATGGTTAGGGTTAGGATTATGTTTAGGGTTAGGGTTTAGGGTTTAGGGTTAGGGTTACGTTTAGGGTTAGGGTTAGGGTGTCTTGTGTCCGGTTACGGTTAGGGTTAGGATTATGGTTAGGGTTAGGGTTAGGGTTTGGGTTAGCGTTAGGGTTAGGGTTAAGGTTACGTTTAGGTTTTGGTTTAGGGTTAGGGTTAGGTTTAGGGTTAGGGTGTCGTGTTAGGGTTAGCGTTAGTGTTAGGTTGTCTGGTTAGTGTTAGTGTTAGGGTGTTGGGATAGGGTTAGGGTTAGGGTAAGGTTCGGGTTATGATGTCGTGTTAGGGTTAGGTCTAGGTCTAGGGTTAGGGTTAGGGTGTCGGGTTAGGGTGTTGGGTTAAGTTGTCGTGTTAGTGTGTTGGGTTAGGGTTAGGGTTAGGTTTATGGCATTGGGTTAGGTTGTTGGGTTAGGAATAGGGTTAGGGCTAGGGTTAAGGTTAGGTTTAGTGTTATGATGTTGGGTTAGTTTGTCATGTTAGGGTGCTGGGTTTGGGTTAGGGTTAGGGTTTGGGTAGGTTTAGGGTGTTGGGTTAGGGTTAGGGTGTCGGGTTAGGGTTAGGGTTATGTGTTGGCTTAGGGTCTCATTTAGGGTGTCGGGTTTGGGTGTCGGGTTAGGATTAGGGTTAGGGTGTTGGGTTACGGTGTCGGGTTCGGGTTAGTGTGTCTGGTTATGACGTCAGGTTCGGGTGTCGGGTAAGGGTTAGGGTGTCTGGTTAGGGTGTCGGGGGAGTGTGTCAGGTTAGATTTAGGTTTAGGCTTATGGTTAGGGTTTGGGTTAGGTTGTCGTGTTAGGGATAGGGTTCGGGTGTCGGTTTAGGGTTAGAGTTAGGGTTAGGGTTAGGGTTAGGGTTGGTTTAGGGTTAGGGTAGGGTTAGGGGTTAGAGGTAGGGTTAGGGTTAGGTTTAGGGTGTCGGGATAAGTTTAGGGTTCGTGTTACTGTTAGGGTTAGCGTTAGGGTTAGGGTTAGGATGTGGGGATAGGGTTAGGGTTAGGTTTATGGTAAGGTTGTCTGGTTAGGGTTCTGGGTAGGGTGTCTGTTTAGGGTTTCAGGTTAGGGTGTCGGGTCAGGGTTAGTGTTAGTGTTAGGTTGTTGGGTTAGATTGTCATGTTAGGGTGCCAGGTTAGGGTTAGATGTACGGTTAGGCTTAGGGTTAGGGTGTTGGGTTAGGCTGACCGTTTAGGGTTAGGGTGTGTCAGGTTAGCATGTCAGGTTAGGGTGTTGGGTTAGGGTCTCGAGTTAGGGTTTAGGGTTAGGGTTAGGGTAAGGTTAGGGTTAGGGTTACTGTTGGGTTAGGGTTAGGGTTAATGTTAGGGTTAGGGGTTAGGGGTAGGGTTAGCTTTAGGGTTAGTGTTAGGGTTAGGGTGTCGGGTTATGGTGTCGGGATAGGGTTAGGGTGTATGCTTAGGTTTAGGGTGTCAGGTTAGGTTGTCGGTTTAGGGTGTCGGGTTAGTGCCTCAGGTTAGGGTTAGGGTTAGGGTTAGCTTAGGTTTAGGGTGTCAGATTAGGGTTAGGTTGTCAGGTTACAGTTAGTGTTAGGGTGTCGGTTTACGGTTAGGGTTAGGGTGTTCGGTTAGGGTGTCGGGTTGGGGTTAGGGTTAGGGTTAGGGTTAGGGTTAGGGTTAGGCTTGGTTTAGTGTAGGGTTAGGGGTTAGTGGTAGGGTTAGGGGTAGGGTTAGGGTAGGGTTGCGGTGTCGGGTAAGGGTTAGTGTTAGGTTGTCATGCTAGGGTTAGTGTTAGGGTGTCGTTTTAGGGTTAGGGTTTTGGTGTCTGATGTCCGGTTAGGCTTGGAGTTAGGATTAGGGGTATGGTTAGGGTTAGTGTTAGGGGTTAGGGTTATTGTTAGGCTTAGGGTTAGGATTTAGGGTTAGAGTTAGTGGTTAGGTGTTAGGGTTAGATTTAGGGTAAGGGTTAGGGTTTTGGTTTAGGGTTAGGGTTAGGTTTAGGGTTAGGGTTAAGGTTAGGGTTAGTGTTAGGGGTTAGGGTTAGGGTTTCGAGTTACGATTAGGGTTAGGGTGTCGGGTTAGGGTGTCAGGTTAGGCTGTTGGTTAAGGGTGTCAGGTCAGGGTTAGAGTTTGGGTTAGGTTTAGGGTTAAGTTTAGAGTTAGGTTGTTTTGTTAGGGTTAGGGTTTCGGGTTAGGCTTAGAGTTTCGGGTTAGGGTGTCGGGTTAGAGTTTGGGTGTAGGGTTAGCGTGTCGCATTAGGGTTGATGTTAGGGTGTCGTGTTAGTGTTAGCGCTAGGGTTAGGGATAGGTTGTCGGGTTAGGTTGTCGGGTTAGGGTTAGGGTTAGGGTGTCTGGTGTTCGGTTACCGTTAGGGTTAGGGTTAGGGTTAGGATTAGGGTTAGGGTTAGGGTTTACGGTTTAGGTTTAGGGTTAGGGTTAGCATTAGGGTTATGGTTACGGTTACGTTTAGGGTTAATGTTAGGGTTAGGGTTACTGTTGGGTTAGGGTTAGGGTTAATGTTAGGGTTAAGTGTTAGAGGTAGGGTTAGGGTTAGGGTTAGGGTTATGGTTTGGGTTAGAGTTGGGGTTAGGGTGAGGGTTGGTTTAGTGTAGGGTTAGGGGTTAGTGGTAGGGTTAGTGGTAGGGTTAGGTTAGGGTTGCGGTGTCGGGTTAGGGTTAGGGTTAGGTTGTCAGGCTAGGGTTAGTGTTAGGGAGTCGTGTTAGGGTTAGGGTTATGGTGTCTGGTGTCCGGTTAGGCTTGGAGTTAGGGTTAGGGTTAGGGTTTACGGTTTAGTTTTAGGGTTAGGGTTAGCATTAGGGTTAAGGTTACGGTTACGTTTAGGGTTACTGTTAGGTTAGGGTTAGGGTTAGGGTTAGGATTAGGGTGTCAGATTAGGGTTAGGGTTGTGTTAGGATTCGGGTTAGTGGTTAGGGGTAGGTTTAGGGTTAGGGTTAGGTTGTCATGTTAGGGTTAGTGTTAGGGTGTCGGTTTAGGGTTAGGGTGTCAGGTTAGGGTGTTGGCTTAAGTTGTCATGTTAGTGTGTTGGGTTAGGGTTAGGGTTAGGTTTATGGCGTTGTGTTAGTGTGTTGGGTTAGGAATAGGGTTAGGGTAAGGGTTAGGGCTAGGTTTAAGGTTAGGTTTAGTGTTATGATGTCGGGTTTGTTTGCCGTGTTAGGGTGCTGGGTTAGGGTAAGTCTTAGGGTTAGGGTTTGGGTAGGTTTAGGGTGTCCGATTAGGGTTAGGGTGTCGGGTTAGGGTTAGGGTTAGGGTTGGGTTAGGGGTAGGGTAAGCGGTTAAGGGTAGGGGTAGGGGAAGGTTTAGGGTTAGGGTTAGGGTTGGGGTTGAGTTGTCGGGTTTGAGTGTTGGGTTTGAGTTAGGGTTAGGGTGTCTGGTGTCGGGTTAGTGTTAAGGTTAGGGTTATGTTATCGGGTTAGGTTTAAGCTTGGGGTGTAGTCTTAGGGTTTGGGTTAGGGTTAGGGTTAGGGTTAGTGTTGGGTTACGGGTTAGGCTTAGGCTTAGTGTTAGGGTTAGGTTTAGGGTTAGATTTACGGTTAGGTTGTTGGTTTAGGGTTACGGTGTCGGGTTAGGGTAAGGGTGTCGGTTTAGGTTTAGGGTGTTGGGTTAGGGTGATGGGTTAGGGTGTCAGGTTCGGGTTAGTGTTCGGGTTAGAGTGTCAGGTTCGGGTTAGGGAAGATTTAGGGTTACGGTGTCATGTTAGGGTTAGCATAATGGTTAGGGTGTCGGGTTTGGTTGTTGGGTTGTGTTTAGTGTATCATGTTAGGGTTAGTGTGTCGGGATAGGTTTAGGGTGTCGGGTTAGGTTGTCGGGTTACGTTTAGGCTCAGGGTTAGGGTTAAGGTTAGGGTTAGGTTTAGGTGTTAGGGGTACGGTTAGGGTTAGGATGTCGGGTTAGGGTTAGGGTGTCGGGTTAGGGTGCCGGGTTAGGGTGTCGTGTTAACGTTAGGGTGTCTGGTGAGGGTTAGGGTGTCAGGTGACGGTGTCGGGTTAGCGTGTCAGTTTAGGGTGTAGGTTTAGGGTTAGAGTGTCGGGTTAGGGTTAGGGTTACGGTGTTGTGTTAGGGTTAGGGTGTCCGTTTTGGGCTTCGGATTAGGGTTTCGCGTTAGGGGTAGGGTGTCACGTTAGGTTGTCTTTTTAGGGTTACGGTGTCAGGATAGGGTGTCGGGTGATGGTGTCATGTTAAGGTTAGGGTGTCAGGTGAGGGTTAGGGTTACGGTGTCAGGTGATGGTGTCGGGTTAACGTGTCATTTTAGGGTCTAGGTTTAGGGATAGAGTGTCGGGTTAGCGTTAGGGTTACGGTGTTGTGTTAGGGTTAGGGTGTCGGGTTTGGGCTTCGGGTTAGGGTGTTGCGTTAGGGTTAGGGTGTCGTGTTAGGTTGTCGTTTTAGCGTTATGGTGTTAGGATAGGGTGTCGGGTTATGGTGTTGGTTAGGGATTACGGTTTAGGGTGTCGGGTTAGGGTTAGTGTAGGTTAGAATTAAGGTTAGAGTGTTGTGTTAGGGTTAGCGTTAGGGTTAGGTTGTCTGGTTAGTTTTATGGTTAGGGTGTCGAGTTAGAGTTAGGGTGTCGGGTTATGGTTAGGGTTTGGGTTTTGGGTTAGGGTTAGGGTTAGAGTTAATGTTAGTGTTAGGGCTTAGTGATTAGGGTTAGGGTTAGGGTTAGAGTTATGGTTTGGGTTAGGTTTAGGGTTAGGGTTATGGGTAGGGTTAGGGTTTGGTTTAGGTTTAAGGTACAGTTAGGGTGTCGGGGTAGAGTTTGTGTGTAGGGTTAGGGTGTTGCGTTAGGGTTAAGTTTAGCGTGTCTTGTTAGGGTTAACATTAGGGTTAAGGTTAGGGTTAGGGTTAGATTTAGGGTGACAGATAAGGGTTAGGGTTTGGTTAGGATTCGGGTTAGGATTAGGTTTTAGGGTTTAGGGTTAGGGTTAGGGTGTCTTGTGTCCGGTTACGGTTAGGGTTAGGATTATGGTTAGGGTTAGGGTTAGCGTTAGGGTTATGGTTAAGGTTACGTTTAGGTTTCGGGTTATGGTTAGGTTTATGTTTAGGGTTAGGGTGTCATAATAGTGTTAGCGTTAGTGTTAGGTTGTCTGGTTAGTGTTAGGGTTAGGGTGTCGGGATAGGGTTAGGTTTAGGGTGTTGGGTTAGGGTGTTGTGTTAGGGTTAGGGTTAGGGTTAAGGTTTCGGGTTATGATGTCGGGTTAGGGTTAGGTCTAGGTCTAGGGTTTGGGTTAGGGTTAGCGTTAGGGTTAGGGTTACCTTTAGGGTTACGGTTAGGGTTAGGATTTGGGTTAGAGTTAGGGTGTCAGATTAGGGTTAGACTTGGGTTAGGATTCGGGTTAGTGGTTAGGGGTAGGTTTAGGTTTAGGGTTAGGGTGTTGGTTTAGGGTTAGGGTGTCGTATTACAGTTAGGGTTAGGGTTAGGGTGTCGGTTTAGGGTTAGGGTGTCGGGTTAGGGTGATGGGTTAAGTTGTCGTGTTAGTGTGTCGGGTTAGGGTTAGAGTTAGGTTTGAGGCATTGGGTTAGGTTGTTGGGTTAGGAATAGGGTTAGGGTTAGGTTTAGTGTTATGATGTTGGGTTAGTTTGTCGTGTTAGGGTGCTGGGTTTGGGTTAGGGTTAGGGTTAGGGTAGGTTTAGGGTGTTGGGTTAGCGTTAGGGTGTCGGGTTAGGGTTAGGGTTATGTGTTGGCTTAGGGTGTCGTTTAGGGTGTCAGGTTTGGGTGTCGGGTTAAGATTAGGGTTAGGGTGTTGGGTTACGGTGTCAGATTAGGGTTAGTGTGTCTGGTTATGATGTCAGGTTCGGGTGTCGGGTAAGGGGTAGTGTGTCTGGTTAGGGTGTCGGGTTATTGTGTCAGGTTAGGTTTAGGTTTAGGCTTACGGATAGGGCTAGGGTTATGGTGTCATGTTAGGGATAGGGTTCGAGTGTCAGTTTAGGGTTAGAGTTAGGGTTGGGTTAGGGTTAGGGTAGGGTTAGGGGTTAGGGGTAGGGTTAGGGTTAGGTTTAAGTTTAGGGTGTCAGGTTAAGTTTAGGGTTCGTGTTAGTGTTATGGTTAGGGTTAGGGTTAGGCTTAGGATGTGGGGATAGGGTTAGGGTTAGTTTTATGGTAAGGTTGTCTGGTTAGGGTTCTGGGTAGGGTGTCTGTTTAGGGTTTCGGGTTAGGGCGTCGGGTCAGGGTTAGTGTTAGGGTTAGGTTGTTGGGTTAGATTGTCGTGTTAGGGTGCCAGGATAGGGTTAGATTTACGGTTAGGCTTAGGGTTAGTGTGTCGGGTTAGGGTGTCCGTTTAGGGTTAGGGTGTCAGGTTAGCATGTCGGGTTAGGGTGTTTGGTTAGGGTCTCGAGTTAGGGTTTAGGGTTAGGTTTAGGGTAAGTTTAGTGTTAGGGTTACGGTTGGGTTAGGGTTAGTGTTAATGTGAGGGTTAGGGTTTAGTTGTAGGGTTAGCTTTAGGGCTAGTGTTAGGGTTAGGGTGTAGGGGGTCGGGTTTGGGTGTCGGGTTAGGGTTAGGTTTTGGGTTAGCTTTAGGGTTGGGGTTAGGATTAGGGTGTCGGGTTAGGGTTAGCGTGTCGGGTTCGGGTGTCGGGTTAGGCTGTCGGGCTAGGGTGTTGGGCTCGGGTGTCGGGTTAGGGTTTACAGTTAGTGTTAGAGTGGCTGGTTAGGGTGTCGGTTAGGGTGTCTGGTTAGGGTGTCGGGTTAGGGATTACGGGTTAGGGTGTCGCGTTAGGGTTGAGTTATGGTGTCGGGT
The DNA here is from genome assembly GCF_054371585.1 of Giraffa tippelskirchi. Classification (NCBI taxonomy): domain Eukaryota; kingdom Metazoa; phylum Chordata; class Mammalia; order Artiodactyla; family Giraffidae; genus Giraffa; species Giraffa tippelskirchi. Next base: position 71,660,282 of record NC_137289.1, read on the forward strand.
TATGGTTAGGGTAAGGTTAGGGTTCGGGTTAGGGTGTCGTGTTAGGGTTAGCGTTAGGGTTAGGGTGTCGGGTTAAGGTTAGGGTTAGGGTTAGGGTTAGGGTTTGGGTGTCGGGTTAGGGTTAGGGTTAGTGTTAGGGGTTAGTGATTAGGGTTAGGGTTAGGATTAGCGTTATGGTTTGAGTTAGAGTTAGGGTTAGGGTTAGGGTTGGTTTAGTGTAGGGTTAGGGGTTAGTGGTAGGGTTAGGGGTAGGGTTATGGTAGGGTTGCGGAGTCGGGTTAGGGTTAGGGTTAGGTTTTCAGGCTAGGGTTAGTGTTAGGGGTTGGGGTTAGGGTTTAGAGTTACGATTAGGGTTAGGGTGTTGGGTTAGGGTGTCGGGTTAGGGTGTTGGCTTAAGTTGTCGTGTTAGTGTGTTGGGTTAGGGTTAGGGTGAGATTTATGGCATTGTGTTAGTGTGTTGGTTTAGGAATAGGGTTAGGGTAAGGGTTAGGGCTAGGTTTAAGGTTAGGTTTAGTGTTATGATGTTGGGTTAGGGTTAGGGTTAGGGTTAAGGTTTCGGGTTATGATGTCAGGTTAGGGTTAGGTCTAGGTCTAGGGTTAGGGTTAGGGTGTCGGGTAAGTTTTAGGGTTAGGGTTAGGGTGTCGTTTTAGGGTTAGAGTTAGGGTTAGGATTAGCGTTAGGGTTAAGGTTTACGATTTAGGGTTAGGGTTAGGGTTAGAGTTAGGGTTAGCGTTACCTTTAGGGTTACGGTTAGGGTTAGGATTAGGGTTAGAGTTAGGGTGTCATATTAGGGTTAGGGTTGGGTTAGGATTCGGGTTAGTGGTTAGGGGTAGGTTTAGGTTTAGGGTTAGGGTGTTGGTTTAGGGTTAGGGTGTCGGGTTAGGCTGTTGGGTTAAGTTGTCGTGTTAGTGTGTCGGGTAAGGTTTAGGGTTAGGTTTATGGCATTGGGTTAGGTTGTTGGGTTAGGAATAGGGTTAGGGCTAGGGTTAAGGTTAGTGTTAGGGTTATGATGTTGGGTTAGTTTGTCGTGTTAGGGTGCTGGGTTTGGGTTAGGGTTAGGGTTTGGGTAGGTTTAGGGTGTTGGGTTAGGGTTAGGGTGTCGGGTTATGGTTAGGGTTAGGGTGTTGGGTTACGGTGTCGGGTTAGGGTTAGTGTGTCAGGTTATGATGTCAGGTTCGGGTGTCGGGTAAGGGTTAGGGTGTGTGGTTATGGTGTCGGGTAAGTGTGTCAGGTTAGGTTTAGGTTTAGGCTTATGGTTAGGGTTAGGGTTAGGGTGTCGTGTTAGGGATAGCGTTCGGGTGTCGGTTTAGGGTTAGAGTTAGGGTTAGGGTTAGGGTCGGGTTAGGGGTTAGGGGTAGGTTTAGGGTTAGGTTTAGGGTGTTAGGGTTAGGGTTAGGGTTAGGGTTGGGTTAGGGGTAGGGTTAGTGGTTAAGGGTAGGGTTAGGGGTAGGTTTAGGGTTAGGGTTAGGGTTGGGGTTTAGTTGTCGGGTTTGAGTTAGGGTTAGGGTGTCTGGTGTCGGGTTAGTGTTAAGGTTAGGGTTAGGTTATCGGGTTAGGTTTAGGCTTGGGTTGTAGTCTTAGGGTTAGGGTTAGTGTTGGTTTAAGGGTTAGGCTTAGGCTTAGTGTTAGGGTTAGGTTTAGGGTTAGGTTAACGGCTAGGTTGTTGGTTTAGGGTTACAGTGTCGGGTTAAGGTAAGCGTGTCGGTTTAGGTTTAGGGTGTCGGGTTAGGGTGATGGGTTATGGTGTCAGGTTCGGGTTAGTGTTCGGTTGAGGGTGTCAGGTTAAGGTTAGGGAAGATTTAGGGTTACGGTGTCATGTTAGGGTTACCATAATGGTTAGGGTGTCGGGTTTGGGTGTTGGGTTATGGTTAGTGTATCATGTTAGGGTTAGTGTGTCGGGATAGGTTCAGGGTGTCGGGTTAGGTTGTCGGGTTACGTCTAGGCTCAGGGTTAGGGTTAAGGTTAGGGTTAGGTTTAGGTGTTAGGGGTACGGTTAGGGTTAGGATGTTGGGTTAGGGTTAGGGTGTCGGGTTAGGGTGTCGTGTTAAGGTTATGGTGTCGGGTGAGGGTAAGAGTGTCAGGTTCTGGTTACGGTGTCAGGTGAGGGTGTCGGGTTAGCGTGTCATTTTAGGGTGTAGGTTTAGGGTTAGAGTGTCGGGTTAGGGTTAGGGTTACGGTGTTGTGTTAGGGTTAGGGTGTCGGGTTTGGGCTTCGGGTTAGGGTGTCGTGTTAGGGATAGGGAGTCACGTTAGGTTGTCGTTTTAGGGTTACGGTGTCAGGATAGGGTGTCGGGTTAGGGTGTCTGTTAGGGATTACGGTTTAGGGTGTCGGGTTAGGGTTAGTGTAGGGTTAGAATTAGGGTTAGAGTGTTGTGTTAGGGTTAGCGTTAGAGTTAGGTTGTCTGGTTATTTTAGGGTTAGGTTGTCGAGTTAGAGTTAGGGTGTCGGGTTATGGTTAGGTTTTGGGTGTTGGGTTAGGTTTAGGGTTAATGTTAGTGTTAGGGGTTAGTGATTAGGGTTAGGGTTAGGGTTAGCGTTATGGTTTGGTTTAGGTTTAGGGTTAAGGTTATGGATAGGTTTAGGGTTTGGGTTAGGTGAAGGGTAGGCTTAGGAGTAGGGTAAGTGGTAGGGTTTGGGTTAGGCTTAGGGTACGGTTAGGGTGTCGGGGTAGAGTTTGGGTGTAGGATTAGGGTGTTGCGTTAGGGTTAAGTTAACGTGTCTTGTTAGGGTTAGTGTTAGGGTTAGGGTGTCGTGTAAGATTTAGCGTTAGGGGTAGGGGTAGGGCTTGGGTGTTGGGTTAGTGTTAGGGTTAGGGTGTCTGGTGTCCGGTTACGGTTAGGGTTAGGATTAGGGTTAGGATTAGGGTTTAGGGTTTAGGGTTAGGGTTAGGGTGTCTTGTGTCCGATTACGGTTAGGGTTAGGACTATGGTTAGGGTTAGGGTTAGCGTTAGGGTTTTGGTTAAGGTTACGTTTAGGTTTCGGGTTAGGGTTAGGGTTATGTTTAGGGTTAGGCTGTCATAATAGGGTTAGCGTTAGTGTTAGGTTGTCTGGTTAGTGTTAGGGTTAGAGTGTCGGGATAGGGTTAGGTTTAGGGTGTTGGGTTAGGGTGTTGTGTTAGGGTTAGGGTTAGGGTTAAGGTTTCGGGTTATGATGTCGGGTTAGGGTTAGGTCTAGCTCTAGGGTTTGGGTTAGGGTTCGCGTTAGGGTTAGGGTTACCTTTAGGGTTACGGTTAGGGTTAGGATTAGGGTTAGAGTTAGGGTGTCAGATTAGGGTTAGACTTGGGTTAGGATTCGGGTTAGTGGTTAGGGGTAGGTTTAGGTTTAGGGTTAGGGTGTTGGTTTAGGGTTAGGGTGTCGTATTACAGTTAGGGTTAGGGTTAGGGTGTCGGTTTAGGGTTAGGGTGTCGGGTTAGGGTGTTGGGTTAAGTTGTCGTGTTAGTGTGTCGGGTTAGGGTTAGAGTTAGGTGAGGCATTGGGTTAGGTTGTTGGGTTAGGAATAGGGTTAGGGTTAGGTTTAGTGTTATGATGTTGGGTTAGTTTGTCGTGTTAGGGTGCTGGGTTTGGGTTAGGGTTAGGGTTAGGGTAGGTTTAGGGTGTTGGGTTAGCGTTAGGGTGTCGGGTTAGGGTTAGGGTTATGTGTTGGCTTAGGGTGTCGTTTAGGGTTTCAGGTTTGGGTGTCGGGTTAAGATTAGGGTTAGGGTGTTGGGTTACGGTGTCAGATTAGGGTTGGTGTGTCTGGTTATGATGTCAGGTTCGGGTGTCGGGTAAGGGGTAGTGTGTCTGTTTAGGGTATCGGGTTATTGTGTCAGGTCAGGTTTAGGTTTAGGCTTACGGATAGGGCTAGGGTTATGGTGTCATGTTAGGGATAGGGTTCGAGTGTCAGTTTAGGGTTAGAGTTAGGGTTAGGGTTAGGGTTGGGTTAGGGTTAGGATAGGGTTAAGGGTTAGGGGTAGGGTTAGGGTTAGGGTTAGGGTAAGTTTAGGGTTAGGGTTACGGTTGGGTTAGGGTTAGTGTTAATGTTATGGTTAGGGTTTAGATGTAGGGTTAGCTTTAGGGCTAGTGTTAGGGTTAGGTTTAGAGTTAGGTTTACGGTTAGGTTGTTGGTTTAGGGTTACGGTGTCGGGTTAGGGTAAGGGTGTCGGTTCAGGTTTAGGGCGTCGGGTTAGGGTGATGGGTTAGGGTATCAGGTTCGGATTAGTGTTCGGGTTAGGGTGTCAGGTTCGTGTTAGGGAAGATTTAGGGTTATGCTGTCATGTTAGGGTTAGCATAATGGTTAGGGTGTCGGGTTTGGGTGTTGGGTTATGGTTAGTGTATCATGTTAGGGTTAGTGTGTCAGGATAGGATTAGGGTGTCGGGTTAGGTTGTCGGGTTTTGTTTAGGCTCAGGGTTAGGGTTAGGGTTAGGGTTACGTTTTAGTGTTAGGGGTACGGTTAGGGTTAGGATGTTGGGTTAGGTTTAGGGTGTTGGGTTAGGGTGTCGGGTTAGGGTGTCGTGTTAAGGTTAGGGTGTCGGGTGAGGGTTAGGGTGTCAGGTTCGGGTTACGGTGTCAGGTGACGGTGTCGGGTTAGCGTGTCATTTTAGGGTGTAGGTTTATGGTTAGAGTGTCGGGTTAGGGTTAGGGTTACGGTGTTGTGTTAGGGTTAGGGTTTCGGGTTTGGGCTTCCGGTTAGGGTGTCGTGTTAGGGTTAGGGTATCGCGTTAGGTTGTCGTTTTAGGGTTACGGTGTCAGGATAGGGTGTCGGGTTAGGGTGTCGGTTAGGGATTATGGTTAGGGTTAGGGTTAGGGTGTCGTGTTAGGGTTAGCGTTAGTGTTAGGTTGTCTGGTTAGTGTTAGGTTTAGGTTGTCGGGATAACGTTAGGGTTAGGGTTAAGGTTTCGGGTTATGATGTCGGGTTAGGGTTACGTCTAGGTCTAGGGTTAGGGTTAGGGTGTCGGCTAAATTTTAGGGTTAGGGTTAGGGTGTCGTTTTAGGGTTAGAGTTAGGGTTAGGATTAGGGTTAGGGTTAGGGTTAACGGTTTAGGGTTAGGGTTACGTTTAGGGTTATGGTTAGGGTTAGGATTAGGGTTAGAGTTAGGGTGACAGATTAGGGTTAAGGTTGGGTTAGGATTCAGGTTAGTGGTTAGGGGTAGGTTTAGGTTTAGGGTTAGGTTGTTGGTTTAGGGTTAGGGTGTCTGGTTATGGTGTCATATTACGGTTAGTGTTAGGGTGTTGGTTTAGGTTTAGTTTGTCGGGTTAGGGTTAGGGTTAGGTTTATGGCATTGGGTTAGGTTGTTGAGTTAGGAATAGAATTAGGGTTTGGGTTAGGGTTAGGGTTAGTGTTATGATGTTGGGTTAGTTTGTCATGTTAGGGTGCTGGGTTTGGGTTAGGGTTATGTGTTGGCTTAGGGTGTCGTTTAGGGTGTCGGGTTTGGGTGTCGGGTTAGGATTAGGGTTAGGGTGTTGGGTTACTGTGTCGGGTTAGGGTTAGTGTGTCTGGTTATGATGTCAGGTTCAGGTGTCTGGTAAGGGTTAGGGTTTCTGGTTAGGGTGTCGGGTTAGTGTGTCAGGTTAGGTTTAGGTTTAGGCTTATGGTTAGGGTTAGGGTTAGGGTGTCGTGTTAGGGATAGGGTTCGGGTGTCAGTTTAGGGTTAGAGTTACGGTTAGGGTTAGGTTGGGTTAGGGTTAGGGTAGGGTTAGGGGGTAGGGGTAGGGTTAGTGTTAGGATTAAGGTGTCGGTTTAGGGTTAGGGTTAGGGTTAAGGTTAGGGTTAGGGTAGGGTTGCGGTTAGGGTAGGGTTAGGGGTTAGGTTTAGGGTTAGTGTTAGGATTAGGGTGTCGGGTTAAGTTTAGGGTTCGTGTTAGTGTTAGGGTTAGGGTTAGGGTTAGGATGTCGGGATAGGGTTAGTGTTAGGTTTATGGTAAGGTTGTCTGTTTAGGGTTCTGGGTAGGGTGTCTGTTTAGGGTTTCGGGTTAGGGTGTCGGGTCATGGTTAGTGTTAGGGTTAGGTTGTTGGGTTAGATTGTGGTGTTAGGGTGCTAGGTTAGGGCTAGATTTACGGTTAGGCTTTGGGTTAGGGTGTCAGGTTAGGGTGTCCGTTTAGGGTTAGGGTGTCAGGTTACCAGGTCGGGTTAGGGTGTTGGGTTAGGGTCTTGAGTTAGGGTTTTGGGTTAGGGTTAGGTTTAGGATCAGCTTTAGGGTTGGGGTTAGGATTATGGTGTCGGGTTAGGGTTAGCGTGTCGGGTTAGGGTGTCGGTTAGAGTTTGGGTGTACGGTTAGCATGTCGCATTAGGGTTAAGGTTAGGGTGTCGTGTTAGTGTTAGCGCTAGGTTTACGGTGTAGGGTTAGGGTTAGGTTTAGGGTTATGTTGTCGGGTTAGGAATAGGGTTAGGGTAAGCGTTAGGGCTAGGTTTAAGGTTAGGTTTAGTGTTATGATGTCGGGTTTGTTTGTCGTGTTAGGGTGCTGGATTAGGGTTAGGGTTAGGGTTTGGGTAGGTTTAGGGTGTCGGATTAGGGTTAGGGTGTCGGGTTAGGGTTAGGGTTAGGGTTGGGTTAGGGGTAGGGTTAGCGGTTAAGGGTAGGGGTAGGTTTAAGGTTAGGGTTAGGGTTGGGGTTAAGTTGTCGGGTTTGAGTGTCGGATTTGAATTAGGGTTAGGGTGTCTGGTGTCGGGTTAGTGTTAAGGTTAGGGTTAGGTTATCGGGTTAGGTTTAGGCTTGGGGTGTAGTCTTAGGGTTTGGGTTAGGGTTAGGGTTAGGGTTAGTGTTGGGTTACGGGTTAGGCTTAGGCTTAGTGTTAGGGTTAGGTTTAGGGTTAGGTTTGTGGTTACATTGTTGGTTTAGGGTTATGGTGTCGGGTTAGGGTAAGGGTGTCGGTTTAGGTTTAGGGTGTCGGGTTAGGGTGATGGGTTAGGGTGTCAGGTTCGGGTTAGTGTTCGGGTTAGGGTGTCTAGTTAGGGTTAGGGAAGATTTAGGGTTACGCTGTCATGTTAGGGTTAGCATAATGGTTAGGGTGTCGAGTTTGGGTGTTGGGTTATGGTTAGTGTATCATGTTAGGGTTAGTGTGTCGAGATAGGTTTAGGGTGTCGGATTAGGTTGTCGGGTTAGGTTTAGGCTTGGGGTGTAGTCTTAGGGTTTGGGTTAGGGTTAGGGTTAGGGTTAGTGTTGGGTTACGGGTTAGGCTTAGGCTTAGTGTTAGGGTTAGGTTTAGGGTTAGGTTTACGGTTAGGTTGTTGGTTTAGGGTTACGGTGTCGGGTTAGGGTAAGGGTGTCAGTTTAGGTTTAGGGTGTCGGGTTAGTGTGTCAGGTTCGGGTTAGTGTTCGGGTTAGGGTCTCAGGTTCGGGTTAGGGAAGATTTAGGGTTACGGTGTCATGTTAGGGTTAGCATAATGGCTAGAGTGTCGGGTTTGGGTTTTGGGTTATGTTTAGTGTATCATGTTAGGGTTAGTGTGTCGGGATAGGTTGAGGGTGTCGGGTTAGGTTGTCGGGTTACGTTTAGGCTCAGGGTTAGGGTTAAGGTTAGGGTTAGGTTTAGGTGTTAGGGGTACGGTTAGGGTTAGGATGTCGGGTTAGGGTTAGGGTGTCGGGTTAGGGTGTCGTGTTAAGGTTAGGGTGTCGGGTGAGGGTTAGAGTGTCAGGTTCGGGTTACGGTGTCAGGTGACGGTGTCGGGTTAGCGTGTCATTTTAGGGTGTAGGTTTAGGGTTAGAGTGTCGGGTTAGGGTTAGGGTTACGGTGTTGTGTTAGGTTTAGGGTGTCGGGTTTTGGCTTCGGCTTAGGGTGTCGTGTTAGGGTTAGGGTGTCGCGTTAGGTTGTCGTTTTAGGGTTACGGTGTCAGGATAGGGTGTCGGGTTAGGGTGTCGGTTAGGGATTACGGTTTAGGGTGTCGGGTTAGGATTAGTGTAGGGTTAGAATTAGGGTTAGATTGTCTTGTTAGGGTTAGGTTGTCTGGTTAGTTTTAGGGTAGGGTGTCGAGTTAGAGTTAGGGTGTCGGGTTATGGTTAGGTTTTGGGTGTCGGGTTAGGGTTAGGGTTAATGTTAGTGTTAGGGGTTAGTGATTAGGGTTAGGGTTAGGTTTAGTGTTATGGTTTGGATTAGGTTTAGGGTTAGGGCTATGAATAGGGTTAGGGTTTGGGTTAGGTGAAGGGTGGGTTTAGGGGTAGGGTAAGTGTTAGCGTTTGGGTTAGGTTTAGGTTACGGTTAGGGTGTCGGGGTAGAGTTTGGGTGTAGGATTAGGGTGTTGCGTTAGGGTTAAGTTTAGTGTGTCTTGTTAGGGTTAGCGTTAGGGTTAGTGTTAGGTTTAGGGTTAGGGTGTCGGGTAAGATTTAGGGTTAGGGTTAGGGGTAGGGTTTGGATGTTGGGTTAGTGTAAGGGTTAGGTTGTCTGGTGTCCGGTTATGGTTAGGGTTAGGATTATGTTTAGGGTTAGGGTTTAGGGTTTAGGGTTAGGGTTACGTTTAGGGATAGGGTTAGGGTGTCTTGTGTCCGGTTACGGTTAGGGTTAGGATTATGTTTAGGGTTAGGGTTTAGGGTTTAGGGTTAGGGTTACGTTTAGGGTTAGGGTTAGGGTGCCTTGTGTCCAGTTACGGTTAGGGTTAGGATTATGGTTAGGGTTAGGGTTAGGGTTTGGGTTAGCGTTAGGGTTAGGGTTAAGGTTACGTTTAGGTTTTGGGTTAGGGTTAGGGTTAGGTTTAGGGTTAGGGTGTCGTGTTAGGGTTAGCGTTAGTGTTAGGTTGTCTGGTTAGTGTTAGGGTTAGGGTGTTGGGATAGGGTTAGGGTTAGGGTAAGGTTCGGGTTATGATGTCGTCTTAGGGTTAGATCTAGGTCTAGGGTTAGGGTTAGGGTGTCGGGTTAGGGTGTTGGGTTAAGTTGTCGTGTTAGTGTGTTGGGTTAGGGTTAGGGTTAGGTTTATGGCATTGGGTTAGGTTGTTGGGTTAGGAATAGGGTTAGGGCTAGGGTTAAGGTTAGGTTTAGTGTTATGATGTTGGGTTAGTTTGTCATGTTAGGGTGCTGGGTTTGGGTTAGGGTTAGGGTTTGGGTAGGTTTAGGGTGTTGGGTTAGGGTTAGGGTGTCGGGTTAGGGTTAGGGTTATGTGTTGGCTTAGGGTCTCATTTAGGGTGTCGGGTTTGGGTGTAGGGGTTAGGATTAGGGTTAGGGTGTTGGGTTACGGTGTCGGGTTCGGGTTAGTGTGTCTGGTTATGATGTCAGGTTCGGATGTCGGGTAAGGGTTAGGGTGTCTGGTTAGGGTGTCGGGGGAGTGTGTCAGGTTAGATTTAGGTTTAGGCTTATGGTTAGGGTTTGGGTTAGGGTGTCGTGTTAGGGATAGGGTTCGGGTGTCGGTTTAGGGTTAGAGTTAGGGTTAGGGTTAGGGTTAGGGTTGGTTTAGGGTTAGGGTAGGGTTAGGGGTTAGAGGTAGGGTTAGGGTTAGGTTTAGGGTGTCGGGATAAGTTTAGGGTTCGTGTTAGTGTTAGGGTTAGCGTTAGGGTTAGGGTTAGGATGTGGGGATAGGGTTAGGGTTAGGTTTATGGTAAGGTTGTCTGGTTACGGTTCTGGGTAGGGTGTCTGTTTAGGGTTTCGGGTTAGGGTGTCGGGTCAGGGTTAGTGTTAGTGTTAGGTTGTTGGGTTAGAATGTCGTGTTAGGGTGCCAGGTTAGGGTTAGATGTACGGTTAGGCTTAGGGTTAGGGTGTTGGGTTAGGCTGACCGTTTAGGGTTAGGGTGTCAGGTTAGCATGTCAGGTTAGGGTGTTGGGTTAGGGTCTCGAGTTAGGGTTTAGGGTTAGGGTTAGGGTAAGGTTAGGGTTAGGGTTACTGTTGGGTTAGGTTTAGGGTTAATGTTAGGGTTAGGGGTTAGGGGTAGGGTTAGCTTTAGGGTTAGTGTTAGGGTTAGGGTGTCGGGTTATGGTGTCGGGATAGGGTTAGGGTGTATGCTTAGGTTTAGGGTGTCGGGTTAGGTTGTCGGTTTAGGGTGTCGGGTTGGGGTTAGGGTTAGGGTTAGGCTTGGTTTAGTGTAGGGTTAGGGGTTAGTGGTAGGGTTAGGGGTAGGGTTAGGGTAGGGTTGCGGTGTCGGGTAAGGGTTAGTGTTAGGTTGTCATGCTAGGGTTAGTGTTAGGGTGTCGTTTTAGGGTTAGGGTTTTGGTGTCTGATGTCCGGTTAGGCTTGGAGTTAGGATTAGGGGTATGGTTAGGGTTAGTGTTAGGGGTTAGGGTTATTGTTAGGCTTAGGGTTAGGATTTAGGGTTAGAGTTAGTGGTTAGGTGTTAGGGTTAGATTTAGGGTAAGGGTTAGGGTTTTGGTTTAGGGTTAGGGTTAGGTTTAGGGTTAGGGTTAAGGTTAGGGTTAGTGTTAGGGGTTAGGGTTAGGGTTTCGAGTTACGATTAGGGTTAGGGTGTCGGGTTAGGGTGTCAGGTTAGGCTGTTGGTTAAGGGTGTCAGGTCAGGGTTAGAGTTTGGGTTAGGTTTAGGGTTAAGTTTAGAGTTAGGTTGTTTTGTTAGGGTTAGGGTTTCGGGTTAGGCTTAGAATTTCGGGTTAGGGTGTCGGGTTAGAGTTTGGGTGTAGGGTTAGCGTGTCGCATTAGGGTTGATGTTAGGGTGTCGTGTTAGTGTTAGCGCTAGGGTTAGGGATAGGTTGTCGGGTTAGGTTGTCGGGTTAGGGTTAGGGTTAGGGTGTCTGGTGTTCGGTTACCGTTAGGGTTAGGGTTAGGGTTAGGATTAGGGTTAGGGTTAGGGTTTACGGTTTAGGTTTAGGGTTAGGGTTAGCATTAGGGTTATGGTTACGGTTACGTTTAGGGTTAATGTTAGGGTAAGGTTAGGGTTAGGGTTACTGTTGGGTTAGGGTTAGGGTTAATGTTAGGGTTAGGTGTTAGAGGTAGGGTTAGGGTTAGGGTTAGGGTTATGGTTTGGGTTAGAGTTGGGGTTAGGGTGAGGGTTGGTTTAGTGTAGGGTTAGGGGTTAGTGGTAGGGTTAGTGGTAGGGTTAGGTTAGGGTTGCGGTGTCGGGTTAGGGTTAGGGTTAGGTTGTCAGGCTAGGGTTAGTGTTAGGGAGTCGTGTTAGGGTTAGGGTTAGGGTGTCTGGTGTCCGGTTAGGCTTGGAGTTAGGGTTAGGGTTAGGGTTTACGGTTTAGTTTTAGGGTTAGGGTTAGCATTAGGGTTAAGGTTACGGTTACGTTTAGGGTTACTGTTAGGTTAGGGTTAGGGTTAGGGTTAGGATTAGGGTGTCAGATTAGGGTTAGGGTTGTGTTAGGATTCGGGTTAGTGTTTAGGGGTAGGTTTAGGGTTAGGGTTAGGGTGTCATGTTAGGGTTAGTGTTAGGGTGTCGGTTTAGGGTTAGGGTGTCAGGTTAGGGTGTTGGCTTAAGTTGTCGTGTTAGTGTGTTGGGTTAGGGTTAGGGTTAGGTTTATGGCGTTGTGTTAGTGTGTTGGGTTAGGAATAGGGTTAGGGTAAGGGTTAGGGCTAGGTTTAAGGTTAGGTTTAGTGTTATGATGTCGGGTTTGTTTGCCGTGTTATAGGGTGCTGGGTTAGGGTAAGTCTTAGGGTTAGGGTTTGGGTAGGTTTAGGGTGTCCGATTAGGGTTAGGGTGTCGGGTTAGGGTTAGGGTTAGGGTTGGGTTAGGGGTAGGGTAAGCGGTTAAGGGTAGGGGTAGGGGAAGGTTTAGGGTTAGGGTTAGGGTTGGGGTTGAGTTGTCGGGTTTGAGTGTTGGGTTTGAGTTAGGGTTAGGGTGTCTGGTGTCGGGTTAGTGTTAAGGTTAGGGTTATGTTATCGGGTTAGGTTTAAGCTTGGGGTGTAGTCTTAGGGTTTGGGTTAGGGTTAGGGTTAGGGTTAGTGTTGGGTTACGGGTTAGGCTTAGGCTTAGTGTTAGGGTTAGGTTTAGGGTTAGATTTACGGTTAGGTTGTTGGTTTAGGGTTACGGTGTCGGGTTAGGGTAAGGGTGTCGGTTTAGGTTTAGGGTGTTGGGTTAGGGTGATGGGTTAGGGTGTCAGGTTCGGGTTAGTGTTCGGGTTAGAGTGTCAGGTTCGGGTTAGGGAAGATTTAGGGTTACGGTGTCATGTTAGGGTTAGCATAATGGTTAGGGTGTCGGGTTTGGTTGTTGGGTTGTGTTTAGTGTATCATGTTAGGGTTAGTGTGTCGGGATAGGTTTAGGGTGTCGGGTTAGGTTGTCGGGTTACGTTTAGGCTCAGGGTTAGGGTTAAGGTTAGGGTTAGGTTTAGGTGTTAGGGGTACGGTTAGGGTTAGGATGTCGGGTTAGGGTTAGGGTGTCGGGTTAGGGTGCCGGGTTAGGGTGTCTTGTTAACGTTAGGGTGTCTGGTGAGGGTTAGGGTGTCAGGTGACGGTGTCGGGTTAGCGTGTCAGTTTAGGGTGTAGGTTTAGGGTTAGAGTGTCGGGTTAGGGTTAGGGTTACGGTGTTGTGTTAGGGTTAGGGTGTCCGTTTTGGGCTTCGGGTTAGGGTTTCGCGTTAGGGGTAGGGTGTCACGTTAGGTTGTCTTTTTAGGGTTACGGTGTCAGGATAGGGTGTCGGGTGATGGTGTCATGTTAAGGTTAGGGTGTCAGGTGAGGGTTAGGGTTACGGTGTCAGGTGATGGTGTCGGGTTAACGTGTCATTTTAGGGTCTAGGTTTAGGGATAGAGTGTCGGGTTAGCGTTAGGGTTACGGTGTTGTGTTAGGGTTAGGGTGTCGGGTTTGGGCTTCGGGTTAGGGTGTTGCGTTAGGGTTAGGGTGTCGTGTTAGGTTGTCGTTTTAGCGTTATGGTGTTAGGATAGGGTGTCGGGTTATGGTGTTGGTTAGGGATTACGGTTTAGGGTGTCGGGTTAGGGTTAGTGTAGGTTAGAATTAAGGTTAGAGTGTTGTGTTAGGGTTAGCGTTAGGGTTAGGTTGTCTGGTTAGTTTTATGGTTAGGGTGTCGAGTTAGAGTTAGGGTGTCGGATTATGGTTAGGGTTTGGGTTTTGGGTTAGGGTTAGGGTTAGAGTTAATGTTAGTGTTAGGGCTTAGTGATTAGGGTTAGGGATAGGGTTAGAGTTATGGTTTGGGTTAGGTTTAGGGTTAGGGTTATGGGTAGGGTTAGGGTTTGGTTTAGGTTTAAAGTACAGTTAGGGTGTCGGGGTAGAGTTTGTGTGTAGGGTTAGGGTGTTGCGTTAGGGTTAAGTTTAGCGTGTCTTGTTAGGGTTAACATTAGGGTTAAGGTTAGGGTTAGGGTTAGAGTTAGGGTGACAGATAAGGTTTAGGGTTTGGTTAGGATTCGGGTTAGTGGTTAGGGGTAGGTTTAGGGTTAGGGTTAGGTTGTTGGTTTAGGGTTAGGGTGTCTGGTTAGGGTGTCATATTACGGTTAGGGTTAGGGTGTCGGTTTAGGTTTAGGGTGTCGGGTTAGGGTGTTGGGTTAAGTTGTCGTGTTAGTGTGTCGGGTTAGGGTTAGGGTTAGGTTTATGGCATTGGGTTAGGTTGTTGGGTTAGGAATATGGTTAGGGCTAGGGTTAAGGTTAGGTTTAGTGTTATGATGTTGGGTTAGTTTGTCGTGTTAGGGTGCTGGGTTTGGGTTAGGGTTTGGGTTTGGGTAGGTTTCGGGTGTTGGGTTAGGGTTAGGGTGTCGGGTTAGGGTTATGTGTTGGCTTAGGGTGTCTTTTAGGGTGTTGAGTTTGGGTGTCAGCTTAGGATTAGGGTTAGGGTGTTGGGTTAGGGTTAATGTGTCTGGTTATGATGTCAGGTTCGGGTGTCGGGTAAGGCTTAGGGTGTCTGGTTAGGCTGTCGGGCTAGGGTGTCGGGTTAGGGTTTACAGTTAGTGTTAGAGTGGCTGGTTAGGGTGTCGGTTAGGGTGTCTGGTTAGGGTGTCGGGTTAGGGATTACGGGTTAGGGTGTCGCGTTAGGGTTGAGTTATGGTGTCGGGTTATGGTTAGGGTAAGGTTAGGGTTAGGGTTAGGGTGTCGTGTTAGGGTTAGCGTTAGGGTTAGGGTGTCGGGTTAAGGTTAGGATTAGGGTTAGGGTTAGGGTTTGGGTGTCGGGTTAGGGTTAGGGTTAGTGTTAGGGGTTAGTGATTAGGGTTAGGGTTAGGATTAGCGTTATGGTTTGAGTTAGAGTTAGGGTTAGGGTTAGGGTTGGTTTAGTGTAGGGTTAGGGGTTAGTGGTAGGGTTAGGGGTAGGGTTAGGGTAGGGTTGCGGAGTCGGGTTAGGGTTAGGGTTAGGTTTTCAGGCTAGGGTTAGTGTTAGGGGTTGGGGTTAGGGTTTAGAGTTACGATTAGGGTTAGGGTGTTGGGTTAGGGTGTCGGGTTAGGGTGTCAGGTTAGGCTGTCGGGTTAGGGTGTCGGGTCAGGGTTAGAGTTAGGGTTAGGTTTAGGGTTAAGTTTCGAGTTAGGTTGTTTTGTTAGGGTTAGGGTTTCGGGTTAGGATTAGAGTTTCGGGTTAGGGTGTCGGGTTAGAGTTTGGGTGTAGGGTTAGTGTGTCACATTACGGTAAAGGTTAGGGTGTCGTGTTAGTGTTAGCGCTAGGGTTAGCGTGTAGGTTTAGGGTTAGGTTTAGGGTTAGGTTGTCGGGTTAGGGTTAGGGTGTCTGGTGTTTGGTTACCGTTAGAGTTAGGGTTAGGGTTACGTTTTACAGGTTAGGGTTAGGGTTAGCATTAGGGTTATGGTTACGGTTACGTTTAGGGTTACTGTTCGGGTTAGGGTTAGGGTTAGGATTAGGGTGTCAGATTAGGGTTAGGTTTGTGTTAGGATTTGGGTTAGTGGTTAGGGGTAGGTTTAGGGTTAGGGTTAGGGTGTCGTGTTAGGGTTAGCGTTAGTGTTAGGTTGTCTGGTTAGTGTTAGTGTTAGGGTGTTGGGATAGGGTTAGGGTTAGGGTAAGGTTCGGGTTATGATGTCGTGTTAGGGTTAGGTCTAGGTCTAGGGTTAGGGTTAGGGTGTCGGGTTAGGGTGTTGGGTTAAGTTGTCGTGTTAGTGTGTTGGGTTAGGGTTAGGGTTAGGTTTATGGCATTGGGTTAGGTTGTTGGGTTAGGAATAGGGTTAGGGCTAGGGTTAAGGTTAGGTTTAGTGTTATGATGTTGGGTTAGTTTGTCATGTTAGGGTGCTGGGTTTGGGTTAGGGTTAGGGTTTGGGTAGGTTTAGGGTGTTGGGTTAGGGTTAGGGTGTCGGGTTAGGGTTAGGGTTATGTGTTGGCTTAGGGTCTCATTTAGGGTGTCGGGTTTGGGTGTCGGGTTAGGATTAGGGTTAGGGTGTTGGGTTACGGTGTCGGGTTCGGGTTAGTGTGTCTGGTTATGACGTCAGGTTCGGGTGTCGGGTAAGGGTTAGGGTGTCTGGTTAGGGTGTCGGGGGAGTGTGTCAGGTTAGATTTAGGTTTAGGCTTATGGTTAGGGTTTGGGTTAGGTTGTCGTGTTAGGGATAGGGTTCGGGTGTCGGTTTAGGGTTAGAGTTAGGGTTAGGGTTAGGGTTAGGGTTGGTTTAGGGTTAGGGTAGGGTTAGGGGTTAGAGGTAGGGTTAGGGTTAGGTTTAGGGTGTCGGGATAAGTTTAGGGTTCGTGTTACTGTTAGGGTTAGCGTTAGGGTTAGGGTTAGGATGTGGGGATAGGGTTAGGGTTAGGTTTATGGTAAGGTTGTCTGGTTAGGGTTCTGGGTAGGGTGTCTGTTTAGGGTTTCAGGTTAGGGTGTCGGGTCAGGGTTAGTGTTAGTGTTAGGTTGTTGGGTTAGATTGTCATGTTAGGGTGCCAGGTTAGGGTTAGATGTACGGTTAGGCTTAGGGTTAGGGTGTTGGGTTAGGCTGACCGTTTAGGGTTAGGGTGTGTCAGGTTAGCATGTCAGGTTAGGGTGTTGGGTTAGGGTCTCGAGTTAGGGTTTAGGGTTAGGGTTAGGGTAAGGTTAGGGTTAGGGTTACTGTTGGGTTAGGGTTAGGGTTAATGTTAGGGTTAGGGGTTAGGGGTAGGGTTAGCTTTAGGGTTAGTGTTAGGGTTAGGGTGTCGGGTTATGGTGTCGGGATAGGGTTAGGGTGTATGCTTAGGTTTAGGGTGTCAGGTTAGGTTGTCGGTTTAGGGTGTCGGGTTAGTGCCTCAGGTTAGGGTTAGGGTTAGGGTTAGCTTAGGTTTAGGGTGTCAGATTAGGGTTAGGTTGTCAGGTTACAGTTAGTGTTAGGGTGTCGGTTTACGGTTAGGGTTAGGGTGTTCGGTTAGGGTGTCGGGTTGGGGTTAGGGTTAGGGTTAGGGTTAGGGTTAGGGTTAGGCTTGGTTTAGTGTAGGGTTAGGGGTTAGTGGTAGGGTTAGGGGTAGGGTTAGGGTAGGGTTGCGGTGTCGGGTAAGGGTTAGTGTTAGGTTGTCATGCTAGGGTTAGTGTTAGGGTGTCGTTTTAGGGTTAGGGTTTTGGTGTCTGATGTCCGGTTAGGCTTGGAGTTAGGATTAGGGGTATGGTTAGGGTTAGTGTTAGGGGTTAGGGTTATTGTTAGGCTTAGGGTTAGGATTTAGGGTTAGAGTTAGTGGTTAGGTGTTAGGGTTAGATTTAGGGTAAGGGTTAGGGTTTTGGTTTAGGGTTAGGGTTAGGTTTAGGGTTAGGGTTAAGGTTAGGGTTAGTGTTAGGGGTTAGGGTTAGGGTTTCGAGTTACGATTAGGGTTAGGGTGTCGGGTTAGGGTGTCAGGTTAGGCTGTTGGTTAAGGGTGTCAGGTCAGGGTTAGAGTTTGGGTTAGGTTTAGGGTTAAGTTTAGAGTTAGGTTGTTTTGTTAGGGTTAGGGTTTCGGGTTAGGCTTAGAGTTTCGGGTTAGGGTGTCGGGTTAGAGTTTGGGTGTAGGGTTAGCGTGTCGCATTAGGGTTGATGTTAGGGTGTCGTGTTAGTGTTAGCGCTAGGGTTAGGGATAGGTTGTCGGGTTAGGTTGTCGGGTTAGGGTTAGGGTTAGGGTGTCTGGTGTTCGGTTACCGTTAGGGTTAGGGTTAGGGTTAGGATTAGGGTTAGGGTTAGGGTTTACGGTTTAGGTTTAGGGTTAGGGTTAGCATTAGGGTTATGGTTACGGTTACGTTTAGGGTTAATGTTAGGGTTAGGGTTACTGTTGGGTTAGGGTTAGGGTTAATGTTAGGGTTAAGTGTTAGAGGTAGGGTTAGGGTTAGGGTTAGGGTTATGGTTTGGGTTAGAGTTGGGGTTAGGGTGAGGGTTGGTTTAGTGTAGGGTTAGGGGTTAGTGGTAGGGTTAGTGGTAGGGTTAGGTTAGGGTTGCGGTGTCGGGTTAGGGTTAGGGTTAGGTTGTCAGGCTAGGGTTAGTGTTAGGGAGTCGTGTTAGGGTTAGGGTTATGGTGTCTGGTGTCCGGTTAGGCTTGGAGTTAGGGTTAGGGTTAGGGTTTACGGTTTAGTTTTAGGGTTAGGGTTAGCATTAGGGTTAAGGTTACGGTTACGTTTAGGGTTACTGTTAGGTTAGGGTTAGGGTTAGGGTTAGGATTAGGGTGTCAGATTAGGGTTAGGGTTGTGTTAGGATTCGGGTTAGTGGTTAGGGGTAGGTTTAGGGTTAGGGTTAGGTTGTCATGTTAGGGTTAGTGTTAGGGTGTCGGTTTAGGGTTAGGGTGTCAGGTTAGGGTGTTGGCTTAAGTTGTCATGTTAGTGTGTTGGGTTAGGGTTAGGGTTAGGTTTATGGCGTTGTGTTAGTGTGTTGGGTTAGGAATAGGGTTAGGGTAAGGGTTAGGGCTAGGTTTAAGGTTAGGTTTAGTGTTATGATGTCGGGTTTGTTTGCCGTGTTAGGGTGCTGGGTTAGGGTAAGTCTTAGGGTTAGGGTTTGGGTAGGTTTAGGGTGTCCGATTAGGGTTAGGGTGTCGGGTTAGGGTTAGGGTTAGGGTTGGGTTAGGGGTAGGGTAAGCGGTTAAGGGTAGGGGTAGGGGAAGGTTTAGGGTTAGGGTTAGGGTTGGGGTTGAGTTGTCGGGTTTGAGTGTTGGGTTTGAGTTAGGGTTAGGGTGTCTGGTGTCGGGTTAGTGTTAAGGTTAGGGTTATGTTATCGGGTTAGGTTTAAGCTTGGGGTGTAGTCTTAGGGTTTGGGTTAGGGTTAGGGTTAGGGTTAGTGTTGGGTTACGGGTTAGGCTTAGGCTTAGTGTTAGGGTTAGGTTTAGGGTTAGATTTACGGTTAGGTTGTTGGTTTAGGGTTACGGTGTCGGGTTAGGGTAAGGGTGTCGGTTTAGGTTTAGGGTGTTGGGTTAGGGTGATGGGTTAGGGTGTCAGGTTCGGGTTAGTGTTCGGGTTAGAGTGTCAGGTTCGGGTTAGGGAAGATTTAGGGTTACGGTGTCATGTTAGGGTTAGCATAATGGTTAGGGTGTCGGGTTTGGTTGTTGGGTTGTGTTTAGTGTATCATGTTAGGGTTAGTGTGTCGGGATAGGTTTAGGGTGTCGGGTTAGGTTGTCGGGTTACGTTTAGGCTCAGGGTTAGGGTTAAGGTTAGGGTTAGGTTTAGGTGTTAGGGGTACGGTTAGGGTTAGGATGTCGGGTTAGGGTTAGGGTGTCGGGTTAGGGTGCCGGGTTAGGGTGTCGTGTTAACGTTAGGGTGTCTGGTGAGGGTTAGGGTGTCAGGTGACGGTGTCGGGTTAGCGTGTCAGTTTAGGGTGTAGGTTTAGGGTTAGAGTGTCGGGTTAGGGTTAGGGTTACGGTGTTGTGTTAGGGTTAGGGTGTCCGTTTTGGGCTTCGGATTAGGGTTTCGCGTTAGGGGTAGGGTGTCACGTTAGGTTGTCTTTTTAGGGTTACGGTGTCAGGATAGGGTGTCGGGTGATGGTGTCATGTTAAGGTTAGGGTGTCAGGTGAGGGTTAGGGTTACGGTGTCAGGTGATGGTGTCGGGTTAACGTGTCATTTTAGGGTCTAGGTTTAGGGATAGAGTGTCGGGTTAGCGTTAGGGTTACGGTGTTGTGTTAGGGTTAGGGTGTCGGGTTTGGGCTTCGGGTTAGGGTGTTGCGTTAGGGTTAGGGTGTCGTGTTAGGTTGTCGTTTTAGCGTTATGGTGTTAGGATAGGGTGTCGGGTTATGGTGTTGGTTAGGGATTACGGTTTAGGGTGTCGGGTTAGGGTTAGTGTAGGTTAGAATTAAGGTTAGAGTGTTGTGTTAGGGTTAGCGTTAGGGTTAGGTTGTCTGGTTAGTTTTATGGTTAGGGTGTCGAGTTAGAGTTAGGGTGTCGGGTTATGGTTAGGGTTTGGGTTTTGGGTTAGGGTTAGGGTTAGAGTTAATGTTAGTGTTAGGGCTTAGTGATTAGGGTTAGGGATAGGGTTAGAGTTATGGTTTGGGTTAGGTTTAGGGTTAGGGTTATGGGTAGGGTTAGGGTTTGGTTTAGGTTTAAAGTACAGTTAGGGTGTCGGGGTAGAGTTTGTGTGTAGGGTTAGGGTGTTGCGTTAGGGTTAAGTTTAGCGTGTCTTGTTAGGGTTAACATTAGGGTTAAGGTTAGGGTTAGGGTTAGAGTTAGGGTGACAGATAAGGTTTAGGGTTTGGTTAGGATTCGGGTTAGTGGTTAGGGGTAGGTTTAGGGTTAGGGTTAGGTTGTTGGTTTAGGGTTAGGGTGTCTGGTTAGGGTGTCATATTACGGTTAGGGTTAGGGTGTCGGTTTAGGTTTAGGGTGTCGGGTTAGGGTGTTGGGTTAAGTTGTCGTGTTAGTGTGTCGGGTTAGGGTTAGGGTTAGGTTTATGGCATTGGGTTAGGTTGTTGGGTTAGGAATATGGTTAGGGCTAGGGTTAAGGTTAGGTTTAGTGTTATGATGTTGGGTTAGTTTGTCGTGTTAGGGTGCTGGGTTTGGGTTAGGGTTTGGGTTTGGGTAGGTTTCGGGTGTTGGGTTAGGGTTAGGGTGTCGGGTTAGGGTTATGTGTTGGCTTAGGGTGTCTTTTAGGGTGTTGAGTTTGGGTGTCAGCTTAGGATTAGGGTTAGGGTGTTGGGTTAGGGTTAATGTGTCTGGTTATGATGTCAGGTTCGGGTGTCGGGTAAGGCTTAGGGTGTCTGGTTAGGCTGCCGGGCTAGGGTGTCGGGTTAGGGTTTACAGTTAGTGTTAGAGTGGCTGGTTAGGGTGTCAGTTAGGGTGTCTGGTTAGGGTGTCGGGTTAGGGATTACGGGTTAGGGTGTCGCGTTAGGGTTGAGTTATGGTGTCGGGTTATGGTTAGGGTAAGGTTAGGGTTAGGGTTAGGGTGTCGTGTTAGGGTTAGCGTTAGGGTTAGGGTGTCGGGTTAAGGTTAGGATTAGGGTTAGGGTTAGGGTTTGGGTGTCGGGTTAGGGTTAGGGTTAGTGTTAGGGGTTAGTGATTAGGGTTAGGGTTAGGATTAGCGTTATGGTTTGAGTTAGAGTTAGGGTTAGGGTTAGGGTTGGTTTAGTGTAGGGTTAGGGGTTAGTGGTAGGGTTAGGGGTAGGGTTAGGGTAGGGTTGCGGAGTCGGGTTAGGGTTAGGGTTAGGTTTTCAGGCTAGGGTTAGTGTTAGGGGTTGGGGTTAGGGTTTAGAGTTACGATTAGGGTTAGGGTGTTGGGTTAGGGTGTCGGGTTAGGGTGTCAGGTTAGGCTGTCGGGTTAGGGTGTCGGGTCAGGGTTAGAGTTAGGGTTAGGTTTAGGGTTAAGTTTCGAGTTAGGTTGTTTTGTTAGGGTTAGGGTTTCGGGTTAGGATTAGAGTTTCGGGTTAGGGTGTCGGGTTAGAGTTTGGGTGTAGGGTTAGCGTGTCACATTACGGTAAAGGTTAGGGTGTCGTGTTAGTGTTAGCGCTAGGGTTAGCGTGTAGGTTTAGGGTTAGGTTTAGGGTTAGGTTGTCGGGTTAGGGTTAGGGTGTCTGGTGTTTGGTTACCGTTAGAGTTAGGGTTAGGGTTACGTTTTACAGGTTAGGGTTAGGGTTAGCATTAGGGTTATGGTTACGGTTACGTTTAGGGTTACTGTTCGGGTTAGGGTTAGGGTTAGGATTAGGGTGTCAGATTAGGGTTAGGTTTGTGTTAGGATTTGGGTTAGTGGTTAGGGGTAGGTTTAGGGTTAGGGTTAGGGTGTCGTGTTAGGGTTAGGGTAGGGTGTCAGTTTAGGGTTAGGGTGTCGCGTTAGGGTGTTGGCTTAAGTTGTCGTGTTAGTGTGTTGGGTTAGGGTTAGGGTGAGATTTATGGCATTGTGTTAGTGTGTTGGTTTAGGAATAGGGTTAGGGTAAGGGTTAGGGCTAGGTTTAAGGTTAGGTTTAGTGTTATGATGTCGGGTTAGGGTTTGGGTTAGGGTTAAGGTTTCGGGTTATGATGTCGGGTTAGGGTTAGGTCTAGGTCTAGGGTTAGGGTTAGGGTGTCGGGTAAGTTTTAGGGTTAGGGTTAGGGTGTCGTTTTAGGGTTAGAGTTAGGGTTAGGATTAGGGTTAGGGTTAAGGTTTACGGTTTAGGGTTGGGGTTATGGTTAGAGTTAGGGTTAGGGTTACGTTTAGGGTTACGGTTAGGGTTAGGCTTAGGGTTAGAGTTAGGGTGTCAGATTAGGGTTAGGGTTGGGTTAGGATTCTGGTTAGTGGTTAGGGGTAGGTTTAGGTTTAGGGTTAGGGTGTTGGTTTAGGGTTAGGGTGTCGGGTTAGGGTGTTGGGATAAGTTGTCGTGTTAGTGTGTCGGGTAAGGGTTAGGGTTAGGTTTATGGCATTGGGTTAGGTTGTTGGGTTAGGAATAGGGTTAGGGCTAGGGTTAAGGTTAGGTTTAGTGTTATGATGTTGGGTTAGTTTGTCGTGTTAGGGTGCTGGGTTTGGGTTAGGGTTAGGGTTTGGGTAGGTTTAGGGTGTTGGGTTAGGGTTAGGGTGTCGGGTTATGGTTAGGGTTAGGGTGTTGGGTTACGGTGTCGGGTTAGGGTTAGTGTGTCAGGTTATGATGTCAGGTTCGGTTGTCGGGTAAGGGTTAGGGTGTGTGGTTATGGTGTCGGGTAAGTGTGTCAGGTTAGGTTTAGGTTTAGGCTTATGGTTAGGGTTAGGGTTAGGGTGTCGTGTTAGGGATAGCGTTCGGGTGTCGGTTTAGGGTTAGAGTTAGGGTTAGGGTTAGGGTCGGGTTAGGGGTTAGGGGTAGGTTTAGGGTTAGGTTTAGGGTGTTAGGGTTAGGGTTAGGGTTAGGGTTGGGTTAGGGGTAGGGTTAGTGGTTAAGGGTAGGGTTAGGGGTAGGTTTAGGGTTAGGGTTAGGGTTGGGGTTTAGTTGTCGGGTTTGAGTTAGGGTTAGGGTGTCTGGTGTCGGGTTAGTGTTAAGGTTAGGGTTAGGTTATCGGGTTAGGTTTAGGCTTGGGGTGTAGTCTTAGGGTTTGGGTTAGGGTTAGGGTTAGGGTTAGTGTTGGGTTACGGGTTAGGCTTAGGCTTAGTGTTAGGGTTAGGTTTAGGGTTAGGTTTGTGGTTACATTGTTGGTTTAGGGTTATGGTGTCGGGTTAGGGTAAGGGTGTCGGTTTAGGTTTAGGGTGTCGGGTTAGGGTGATGGGTTAGGGTGTCAGGTTCGGGTTAGTGTTCGGGTTAGGGTGTCTAGTTAGGGTTAGGGAAGATTTAGGGTTACGCTGTCATGTTAGGGTTAGCATAATGGTTAGGGTGTCGAGTTTGGGTGTTGGGTTATGGTTAGTGTATCATGTTAGGGTTAGTGTGTCGAGATAGGTTTAGGGTGTCGGATTAGGTTGTCGGGTTAGGTTTAGGCTTGGGGTGTAGTCTTAGGGTTTGGGTTAGGGTTAGGGTTAGGGTTAGTGTTGGGTTACGGGTTAGGCTTAGGCTTAGTGTTAGGGTTAGGTTTAGGGTTAGGTTTACGGTTAGGTTGTTGGTTTAGGGTTACGGTGTCGGGTTAGGGTAAGGGTGTCAGTTTAGGTTTAGGGTGTCGGGTTAGTGTGTCAGGTTCGGGTTAGTGTTCGGGTTAGGGTCTCAGGTTCGGGTTAGGGAAGATTTAGGGTTACGGTGTCATGTTAGGGTTAGCATAATGGCTAGAGTGTCGGGTTTGGGTTTTGGGTTATGTTTAGTGTATCATGTTAGGGTTAGTGTGTCGGGATAGGTTGAGGGTGTCGGGTTAGGTTGTCGGGTTACGTTTAGGCTCAGGGTTAGGGTTAAGGTTAGGGTTAGGTTTAGGTGTTAGGGGTACGGTTAGGGTTAGGATGTCGGGTTAGGGTTAGGGTGTCGGGTTAGGGTGTCGTGTTAAGGTTAGGGTGTCGGGTGAGGGTTAGAGTGTCAGGTTCGGGTTACGGTGTCAGGTGACGGTGTCGGGTTAGCGTGTCATTTTAGGGTGTAGGTTTAGGGTTAGAGTGTCGGGTTAGGGTTAGGGTTACGGTGTTGTGTTAGGTTTAGGGTGTCGGGTTTTGGCTTCGGCTTAGGGTGTCGTGTTAGGGTTAGGGTGTCGCGTTAGGTTGTCGTTTTAGGGTTACGGTGTCAGGATAGGGTGTCGGGTTAGGGTGTCGGTTAGGGATTACGGTTTAGGGTGTCGGGTTAGGATTAGTGTAGGGTTAGAATTAGGGTTAGATTGTCTTGTTAGGGTTAGGTTGTCTGGTTAGTTTTAGGGTAGGGTGTCGAGTTAGAGTTAGGGTGTCGGGTTATGGTTAGGTTTTGGGTGTCGGGTTAGGGTTAGGGTTAATGTTAGTGTTAGGGGTTAGTGATTAGGGTTAGGGTTAGGTTTAGTGTTATGGTTTGGATTAGGTTTAGGGTTAGGGCTATGAATAGGGTTAGGGTTTGGGTTAGGTGAAGGGTGGGTTTAGGGGTAGGGTAAGTGTTAGCGTTTGGGTTAGGTTTAGGTTACGGTTAGGGTGTCGGGGTAGAGTTTGGGTGTAGGATTAGGGTGTTGCGTTAGGGTTAAGTTTAGTGTGTCTTGTTAGGGTTAGCGTTAGGGTTAGTGTTAGGTTTAGGGTTAGGGTGTCGGGTAAGATTTAGGGTTAGGGTTAGGGGTAGGGTTTGGATGTTGGGTTAGTGTAAGGGTTAGGTTGTCTGGTGTCCGGTTATGGTTAGGGTTAGGATTATGTTTAGGGTTAGGGTTTAGGGTTTAGGGTTAGGGTTACGTTTAGGGATAGGGTTAGGGTGTCTTGTGTCCGGTTACGGTTAGGGTTAGGATTATGTTTAGGGTTAGGGTTTAGGGTTTAGGGTTAGGGTTACGTTTAGGGTTAGGGTTAGGGTGCCTTGTGTCCAGTTACGGTTAGGGTTAGGATTATGGTTAGGGTTAGGGTTAGGGTTTGGGTTAGCGTTAGGGTTAGGGTTAAGGTTACGTTTAGGTTTTGGGTTAGGGTTAGGGTTAGGTTTAGGGTTAGGGTGTCGTGTTAGGGTTAGCGTTAGTGTTAGGTTGTCTGGTTAGTGTTAGGGTTAGGGTGTTGGGATAGGGTTAGGGTTAGGGTAAGGTTCGGGTTATGATGTCGTCTTAGGGTTAGATCTAGGTCTAGGGTTAGGGTTAGGGTGTCGGGTTAGGGTGTTGGGTTAAGTTGTCGTGTTAGTGTGTTGGGTTAGGGTTAGGGTTAGGTTTATGGCATTGGGTTAGGTTGTTGGGTTAGGAATAGGGTTAGGGCTAGGGTTAAGGTTAGGTTTAGTGTTATGATGTTGGGTTAGTTTGTCATGTTAGGGTGCTGGGTTTGGGTTAGGGTTAGGGTTTGGGTAGGTTTAGGGTGTTGGGTTAGGGTTAGGGTGTCGGGTTAGGGTTAGGGTTATGTGTTGGCTTAGGGTCTCATTTAGGGTGTCGGGTTTGGGTGTAGGGGTTAGGATTAGGGTTAGGGTGTTGGGTTACGGTGTCGGGTTCGGGTTAGTGTGTCTGGTTATGATGTCAGGTTCGGATGTCGGGTAAGGGTTAGGGTGTCTGGTTAGGGTGTCGGGGGAGTGTGTCAGGTTAGATTTAGGTTTAGGCTTATGGTTAGGGTTTGGGTTAGGGTGTCGTGTTAGGGATAGGGTTCGGGTGTCGGTTTAGGGTTAGAGTTAGGGTTAGGGTTAGGGTTAGGGTTGGTTTAGGGTTAGGGTAGGGTTAGGGGTTAGAGGTAGGGTTAGGGTTAGGTTTAGGGTGTCGGGATAAGTTTAGGGTTCGTGTTAGTGTTAGGGTTAGCGTTAGGGTTAGGGTTAGGATGTGGGGATAGGGTTAGGGTTAGGTTTATGGTAAGGTTGTCTGGTTACGGTTCTGGGTAGGGTGTCTGTTTAGGGTTTCGGGTTAGGGTGTCGGGTCAGGGTTAGTGTTAGTGTTAGGTTGTTGGGTTAGAATGTCGTGTTAGGGTGCCAGGTTAGGGTTAGATGTACGGTTAGGCTTAGGGTTAGGGTGTTGGGTTAGGCTGACCGTTTAGGGTTAGGGTGTCAGGTTAGCATGTCAGGTTAGGGTGTTGGGTTAGGGTCTCGAGTTAGGGTTTAGGGTTAGGGTTAGGGTAAGGTTAGGGTTAGGGTTACTGTTGGGTTAGGTTTAGGGTTAATGTTAGGGTTAGGGGTTAGGGGTAGGGTTAGCTTTAGGGTTAGTGTTAGGGTTAGGGTGTCGGGTTATGGTGTCGGGATAGGGTTAGGGTGTATGCTTAGGTTTAGGGTGTCGGGTTAGGTTGTCGGTTTAGGGTGTCGGGTTGGGGTTAGGGTTAGGGTTAGGGTTAGGCTTGGTTTAGTGTAGGGTTAGGGGTTAGTGGTAGGGTTAGGGGTAGGGTTAGGGTAGGGTTGCGGTGTCGGGTAAGGGTTAGTGTTAGGTTGTCATGCTAGGGTTAGTGTTAGGGTGTCGTTTTAGGGTTAGGGTTTTGGTGTCTGATGTCCGGTTAGGCTTGGAGTTAGGATTAGGGGTATGGTTAGGGTTAGTGTTAGGGGTTAGGGTTATTGTTAGGCTTAGGGTTAGGATTTAGGGTTAGAGTTAGTGGTTAGGTGTTAGGGTTAGATTTAGGGTAAGGGTTAGGGTTTTGGTTTAGGGTTAGGGTTAGGTTTAGGGTTAGGGTTAAGGTTAGGGTTAGTGTTAGGGGTTAGGGTTAGGGTTTCGAGTTACGATTAGGGTTAGGGTGTCGGGTTAGGGTGTCAGGTTAGGCTGTTGGTTAAGGGTGTCAGGTCAGGGTTAGAGTTTGGGTTAGGTTTAGGGTTAAGTTTAGAGTTAGGTTGTTTTGTTAGGGTTAGGGTTTCGGGTTAGGCTTAGAATTTCGGGTTAGGGTGTCGGGTTAGAGTTTGGGTGTAGGGTTAGCGTGTCGCATTAGGGTTGATGTTAGGGTGTCGTGTTAGTGTTAGCGCTAGGGTTAGGGATAGGTTGTCGGGTTAGGTTGTCGGGTTAGGGTTAGGGTTAGGGTGTCTGGTGTTCGGTTACCGTTAGGGTTAGGGTTAGGGTTAGGATTAGGGTTAGGGTTAGGGTTTACGGTTTAGGTTTAGGGTTAGGGTTAGCATTAGGGTTATGGTTACGGTTACGTTTAGGGTTAATGTTAGGGTAAGGTTAGGGTTAGGGTTACTGTTGGGTTAGGGTTAGGGTTAATGTTAGGGTTAGGTGTTAGAGGTAGGGTTAGGGTTAGGGTTAGGGTTATGGTTTGGGTTAGAGTTGGGGTTAGGGTGAGGGTTGGTTTAGTGTAGGGTTAGGGGTTAGTGGTAGGGTTAGTGGTAGGGTTAGGTTAGGGTTGCGGTGTCGGGTTAGGGTTAGGGTTAGGTTGTCAGGCTAGGGTTAGTGTTAGGGAGTCGTGTTAGGGTTAGGGTTAGGGTGTCTGGTGTCCGGTTAGGCTTGGAGTTAGGGTTAGGGTTAGGGTTTACGGTTTAGTTTTAGGGTTAGGGTTAGCATTAGGGTTAAGGTTACGGTTACGTTTAGGGTTACTGTTAGGTTAGGGTTAGGGTTAGGGTTAGGATTAGGGTGTCAGATTAGGGTTAGGGTTGTGTTAGGATTCGGGTTAGTGTTTAGGGGTAGGTTTAGGGTTAGGGTTAGGGTGTCATGTTAGGGTTAGTGTTAGGGTGTCGGTTTAGGGTTAGGGTGTCAGGTTAGGGTGTTGGCTTAAGTTGTCGTGTTAGTGTGTTGGGTTAGGGTTAGGGTTAGGTTTATGGCGTTGTGTTAGTGTGTTGGGTTAGGAATAGGGTTAGGGTAAGGGTTAGGGCTAGGTTTAAGGTTAGGTTTAGTGTTATGATGTCGGGTTTGTTTGCCGTGTTATAGGGTGCTGGGTTAGGGTAAGTCTTAGGGTTAGGGTTTGGGTAGGTTTAGGGTGTCCGATTAGGGTTAGGGTGTCGGGTTAGGGTTAGGGTTAGGGTTGGGTTAGGGGTAGGGTAAGCGGTTAAGGGTAGGGGTAGGGGAAGGTTTAGGGTTAGGGTTAGGGTTGGGGTTGAGTTGTCGGGTTTGAGTGTTGGGTTTGAGTTAGGGTTAGGGTGTCTGGTGTCGGGTTAGTGTTAAGGTTAGGGTTATGTTATCGGGTTAGGTTTAAGCTTGGGGTGTAGTCTTAGGGTTTGGGTTAGGGTTAGGGTTAGGGTTAGTGTTGGGTTACGGGTTAGGCTTAGGCTTAGTGTTAGGGTTAGGTTTAGGGTTAGATTTACGGTTAGGTTGTTGGTTTAGGGTTACGGTGTCGGGTTAGGGTAAGGGTGTCGGTTTAGGTTTAGGGTGTTGGGTTAGGGTGATGGGTTAGGGTGTCAGGTTCGGGTTAGTGTTCGGGTTAGAGTGTCAGGTTCGGGTTAGGGAAGATTTAGGGTTACGGTGTCATGTTAGGGTTAGCATAATGGTTAGGGTGTCGGGTTTGGTTGTTGGGTTGTGTTTAGTGTATCATGTTAGGGTTAGTGTGTCGGGATAGGTTTAGGGTGTCGGGTTAGGTTGTCGGGTTACGTTTAGGCTCAGGGTTAGGGTTAAGGTTAGGGTTAGGTTTAGGTGTTAGGGGTACGGTTAGGGTTAGGATGTCGGGTTAGGGTTAGGGTGTCGGGTTAGGGTGCCGGGTTAGGGTGTCTTGTTAACGTTAGGGTGTCTGGTGAGGGTTAGGGTGTCAGGTGACGGTGTCGGGTTAGCGTGTCAGTTTAGGGTGTAGGTTTAGGGTTAGAGTGTCGGGTTAGGGTTAGGGTTACGGTGTTGTGTTAGGGTTAGGGTGTCCGTTTTGGGCTTCGGGTTAGGGTTTCGCGTTAGGGGTAGGGTGTCACGTTAGGTTGTCTTTTTAGGGTTACGGTGTCAGGATAGGGTGTCGGGTGATGGTGTCATGTTAAGGTTAGGGTGTCAGGTGAGGGTTAGGGTTACGGTGTCAGGTGATGGTGTCGGGTTAACGTGTCATTTTAGGGTCTAGGTTTAGGGATAGAGTGTCGGGTTAGCGTTAGGGTTACGGTGTTGTGTTAGGGTTAGGGTGTCGGGTTTGGGCTTCGGGTTAGGGTGTTGCGTTAGGGTTAGGGTGTCGTGTTAGGTTGTCGTTTTAGCGTTATGGTGTTAGGATAGGGTGTCGGGTTATGGTGTTGGTTAGGGATTACGGTTTAGGGTGTCGGGTTAGGGTTAGTGTAGGTTAGAATTAAGGTTAGAGTGTTGTGTTAGGGTTAGCGTTAGGGTTAGGTTGTCTGGTTAGTTTTATGGTTAGGGTGTCGAGTTAGAGTTAGGGTGTCGGATTATGGTTAGGGTTTGGGTTTTGGGTTAGGGTTAGGGTTAGAGTTAATGTTAGTGTTAGGGCTTAGTGATTAGGGTTAGGGATAGGGTTAGAGTTATGGTTTGGGTTAGGTTTAGGGTTAGGGTTATGGGTAGGGTTAGGGTTTGGTTTAGGTTTAAAGTACAGTTAGGGTGTCGGGGTAGAGTTTGTGTGTAGGGTTAGGGTGTTGCGTTAGGGTTAAGTTTAGCGTGTCTTGTTAGGGTTAACATTAGGGTTAAGGTTAGGGTTAGGGTTAGAGTTAGGGTGACAGATAAGGTTTAGGGTTTGGTTAGGATTCGGGTTAGTGGTTAGGGGTAGGTTTAGGGTTAGGGTTAGGTTGTTGGTTTAGGGTTAGGGTGTCTGGTTAGGGTGTCATATTACGGTTAGGGTTAGGGTGTCGGTTTAGGTTTAGGGTGTCGGGTTAGGGTGTTGGGTTAAGTTGTCGTGTTAGTGTGTCGGGTTAGGGTTAGGGTTAGGTTTATGGCATTGGGTTAGGTTGTTGGGTTAGGAATATGGTTAGGGCTAGGGTTAAGGTTAGGTTTAGTGTTATGATGTTGGGTTAGTTTGTCGTGTTAGGGTGCTGGGTTTGGGTTAGGGTTTGGGTTTGGGTAGGTTTCGGGTGTTGGGTTAGGGTTAGGGTGTCGGGTTAGGGTTATGTGTTGGCTTAGGGTGTCTTTTAGGGTGTTGAGTTTGGGTGTCAGCTTAGGATTAGGGTTAGGGTGTTGGGTTAGGGTTAATGTGTCTGGTTATGATGTCAGGTTCGGGTGTCGGGTAAGGCTTAGGGTGTCTGGTTAGGCTGCCGGGCTAGGGTGTCGGGTTAGGGTTTACAGTTAGTGTTAGAGTGGCTGGTTAGGGTGTCGGTTAGGGTGTCTGGTTAGGGTGTCGGGTTAGGGATTACGGGTTAGGGTGTCGCGTTAGGGTTGAGTTATGGTGTCGGGTTATGGTTAGGGTAAGGTTAGGGTTAGGGTTAGGGTGTCGTGTTAGGGTTAGCGTTAGGGTTAGGGTGTCGGGTTAAGGTTAGGATTAGGGTTAGGGTTAGGGTTTGGGTGTCGGGTTAGGGTTAGGGTTAGTGTTAGGGGTTAGTGATTAGGGTTAGGGTTAGGATTAGCGTTATGGTTTGAGTTAGAGTTAGGGTTAGGGTTAGGGTTGGTTTAGTGTAGGGTTAGGGGTTAGTGGTAGGGTTAGGGGTAGGGTTAGGGTAGGGTTGCGGAGTCGGGTTAGGGTTAGGGTTAGGTTTTCAGGCTAGGGTTAGTGTTAGGGGTTGGGGTTAGGGTTTAGAGTTACGATTAGGGTTAGGGTGTTGGGTTAGGGTGTCGGGTTAGGGTGTCAGGTTAGGCTGTCGGGTTAGGGTGTCGGGTCAGGGTTAGAGTTAGGGTTAGGTTTAGGGTTAAGTTTCGAGTTAGGTTGTTTTGTTAGGGTTAGGGTTTCGGGTTAGGATTAGAGTTTCGGGTTAGGGTGTCGGGTTAGAGTTTGGGTGTAGGGTTAGTGTGTCACATTACGGTTAAGGTTAGGGTGTCGTGTTAGTGTTAGCGCTAGGGTTAGCGTGTAGGTTTAGGGTTAGGTTTAGGGTTAGGTTGTCGGGGTAGGGTTAGGGTGTCTGGTGTTTGGTTACCGTTAGAGTTAGGGTTAGGGTTACGTTTTACAGGTTAGGGTTAGGGTTAGCATTAGGGTTATGGTTACGGTTACGTTTAGGGTTACTGTTCGGGTTAGGGTTAGGGTTAGGATTAGGGTGTCAGATTAGGGTTAGGTTTGTGTTAGGATTTGGGTTAGTGGTTAGGGGTAGGTTTAGGGTTAGGGTTAGGGTGTCGTGTTAGGGTTAGGGTAGGGTGTCGGTTTAGGGTTAGGGTGTCGCGTTAGGGTGTTGGCTTAAGTTGTCGTGTTAGTGTGTTGGGTTAGGGTTAGGGTGAGATTTATGGCATTGTGTTAGTGTTTTGGTTTAGGAATAGGGTTAGGGTAAGGGTTAGGGCTAGGTTTAAGGTTAGGTTTAGTGTTATGATGTCGGGTTAGGGTTTGGGTTAGGGTTAAGGTTTCGGGTTATGATGTCGGGTTAGGGTTAGGTCTAGGTCTAGGGTTAGGGTTAGGGTGTCGGGTAAGTTTTAGGGTTAGGGTTAGGGTGTCGTTTTAGGGTTAGAGTTAGGGTTAGGATTAGGGTTAGGGTTAAGGTTTACGGTTTAGGGTTGGGGTTATGGTTAGAGTTAGGGTTAGGGTTACGTTTAGGGTTACGGTTAGGGTTAGGCTTAGGGTTAGAGTTAGGGTGTCAGATTAGGGTTAGGGTTGGGTTAGGATTCTGGTTAGTGGTTAGGGGTAGGTTTAGGTTTAGGGTTAGGGTGTTGGTTTAGGGTTAGGGTGTCGGGTTAGGGTGTTGGGATAAGTTGTCGTGTTAGTGTGTCGGGTAAGGGTTAGGGTTAGGTTTATGGCATTGGGTTAGGTTGTTGGGTTAGGAATAGGGTTAGGGCTAGGGTTAAGGTTAGGTTTAGTGTTATGATGTTGGGTTAGTTTGTCGTGTTAGGGTGCTGGGTTTGGGTTAGGGTTAGGGTTTGGGTAGGTTTAGGGTGTTGGGTTAGGGTTAGGGTGTCGGGTTATGGTTAGGGTTAGGGTGTTGGGTTACGGTGTCGGGTTAGGGTTAGTGTGTCAGGTTATGATGTCAGGTTCGGGTGTCGGGTAAGGGTTAGGGTGTGTGGTTATGGTGTCGGGTAAGTGTGTCAGGTTAGGTTTAGGTTTAGGCTTATGGTTAGGGTTAGGGTTAGGGTGTCGTGTTAGGGATAGCGTTCGGGTGTCGGTTTAGGGTTAGAGTTAGGGTTAGGGTTAGGGTCGGGTTAGGGGTTAGGGGTAGGTTTAGGGTTAGGTTTAGGGTGTTAGGGTTAGGGTTAGGGTTAGGGTTGGGTTAGGGGTAGGGTTAGTGGTTAAGGGTAGGGTTAGGGGTAGGTTTAGGGTTAGGGTTAGGGTTGGGGTTTAGTTGTCGGGTTTGAGTTAGGGTTAGGGTGTCTGGTGTCGGGTTAGTGTTAAGGTTAGGGTTAGGTTATCGGGTTAGGTTTAGGCTTGGGTTGTAGTCTTAGGGTTAGGGTTAGTGTTGGTTTACGGGTTAGGCTTAGGCTTAGTGTTAGGGTTAGGTTTAGGGTTAGGTTTACGGCTAGGTTGTTGGTTTAGGGTTACGGTGTCGGGTTAAGGTAAGCGTGTCGGTTTAGGTTTAGGGTGTCGGGTTAGGGTGATGGGTTATGGTGTCAGGTTCGGGTTAGTGTTCGGTTGAGGGTGTCAGGTTAAGGTTAGGGAAGATTTAGGGTTACGGTGTCATGTTAGGGTTACCATAATGGTTAGGGTGTCGGGTTTGGGTGTTGGGTTATGGTTAGTGTATCATGTTAGGGTTAGTGTGTCGGGATAGGTTCAGGGTGTCGGGTTAGGTTGTCGGGTTACGTCTAGGCTCAGGGTTAGGGTTAAGGTTAGGGTTAGGTTTAGGTGTTAGGGGTACGGTTAGGGTTAGGATGTCGGGTTAGGGTTAGGGTGTCGGGTTAAGGTGTCGTGTTAAGGTTAGGGTGTCGGGTGAGGGTTAGGGTTTCAGGTTCGGGTTATGGTGTCAGGTGACGGTGTCGGGTTAGCGTGTCATTTTAGGGTGTAGGTTTAGGGTTAGAGTGTCGGGTTAGGGTTAGGGTTAGGGTTACGGTGTTGTGTTAGGGTTAGGGTGTCGGGTTTGGGCTTCGGGTTAGGGTGTCGTGTTAGGGATAGGGTGTCACGTTAGGTTGTCGTTTTAGGGTTACGGTGTCAGGATAGGGTGTCGGGTTAGGGTGTCTGTTAGGGATTACGGTTTAGGGTGTCGGGTTAGGGTTAGTGTAGGGTTAGAATTAGGGTTAGAGTGTTGTGTTAGGGTTAGCGTTAGGGTTAGGTTGTCTGGTTAGTTTTAGGGTTAGGGTGTCGAGTTAGAGTTAGGGTGTCTGGTTATGGTTAGGTTTTGGGTGTCGGGTTAGGTTTAGGGTTAATGTTAGTGTTAGGGGTTAGTGATTAGGGTTAGGGTTAGGGTTAGGGTTAGCGTTATGGTTTGGTTTAGGTTTAGGGTTAGGGTTATGGATAGGGTTAGGGTTTGGGTTAGGTGAAGGGTAGGCTTAGGAGTAGGGTAAGTGTTAGGGTTTGGGTTAGGTTTAGGGTACGGTTAGGGTGTCGGGGTAGAGTTTGGGTGTAGGATTAGGGTGTTGCATTGGGTTAAGTTTAGCGTGTCTTGTTAGGGTTAGCGTTAGGGTTAGGGTGTCGGGTAAGATTTAGCGTTAGGGGTAGGGGTAGGGCTTGGGTGTTGGGTTAGTGTTAGGGTTAGGGTGTCTGGTGTCCAGTTACGGTTAGTGTTAGGATTAGGGTTAGGGTTAGGGTTTAGGGTTTAGGGTTAGGGTTAGGGTGTCTTGTGTCTGGTTACGGTTAGGGTTAGAATTATGGTTAGGGTTAGGGTTAGCGTTAGGGTTATGGTTAAGGTTACGTTTAAGTTTCGGGTTAGGGATAGGGTTATGTTTAGGGTTAGGGTGTCATAATAGGGTTAGCGTTAGTGTTAGGTTGTCTGGTTAGTGTTAGGGTTAGGGTGTCGGGATAGGGTTAGGTTTAGGGTGTTGGGTTAAGGTGTTGGGTTAGGGTTAGGGTTAGGGTTAAGGTTTCGGGTTATGATGTCGTGTTAGGGTTAGGTCTAGGTCTAGGGTTAGGGTTAGGGTGTCGGCTAAGTTTTAGGGTTCGGTTTAGGGTGTCGTTTTAGGGTTAGAGTTAGTGTTAGGAATAGGGTTCGGGTTAGGGTTTATGGTTTAGGGTTAGGGTTAGGGTTAGCGTTAGGGTTAGGGTTACCTTTAGGGTTACGGTTAGGGTTAGGATTAGGGTTAGAGTTAGGGTGTCAGATTAGGGTTAGACTTGGGTTAGGATTCGGGTTAGTGGTTAGGGGTAGGTTTAGGTTTAGGGTTAGGGTGTTGGTTTAGGGTTAGGGTGTCGTATTACAGTAAGGGTTAGGGTTAGGGTGTCGGTTTAGGGTTAGGGTTAGGGTTAGGGTTAGGGTTAGGGTTAGGGTTAGGGTTAGGGTTAGGGTTAGGGTTAGGGTTAGGGTTGGGGTTTAGTTGTCGGGTTTGAGTTAGGGTTAGGGTGTCTGGTGTCGGGTTAGTGTTAAGGTTAGGGTTAGGTTATCGGGTTAGGTTTAGGCTTGGGTTGTAGTCTTAGGGTTAGGGTTAGTGTTGGTTTACGGGTTAGGCTTAGGCTTAGTGTTAGGGTTAGGTTTAGGGTTAGGTTGACGGCTAGGTTGTTGGTTTAGGGTTACGGTGTCGGGTTAAGGTAAGCGTGTCGGTTTAGGTTTAGGGTGTCGGGTTAGGGTGATGGGTTATGGTGTCAGGTTCGGGTTAGTGTTCGGTTGAGGGTGTCAGGTTAAGGTTAGGGAAGATTTAGGGTTACGGTGTCATGTTAGGGTTACCATAATGGTTAGGGTGTCGGGTTTGGGTGTTGGGTTATGGTTAGTGTATCATGTTAGGGTTAGTGTGTCGGGATAGGTTCAGGGTGTCGGGTTAGGTTGTCGGGTTACGTCTAGGCTCAGGGTTAGGGTTAAGGTTAGGGTTAGGTTTAGGTGTTAGGGGTACGGTTAGGGTTAGGATGTTGGGTTAGGGTTAGGGTGTCGGGTTAGGGTGTCGTGTTAAGGTTATGGTGTCGGGTGAGGGTAAGAGTGTCAGGTTCTGGTTACGGTGTCAGGTGACGGTGTCGGGTTAGCGTGTCATTTTAGGGTGTAGGTTTAGGGTTAGAGTGTCGGGTTAGGGTTAGGGTTACGGTGTTGTGTTAGGGTTAGGGTGTCGGGTTTCGGCTTCGGGTTAGGGTGTCGTGTTAGGGATAGGGAGTCACGTTAGGTTGTCGTTTTAGGGTTACGGTGTCAGGATAGGGTGTCGGGTTAGGGTGTCTGTTAGGGATTACGGTTTAGGGTGTCGGGTTAGGGTTAGTGTAGGGTTAGAATTAGGGTTAGAGTGTTGTGTTAGGGTTAGCGTTAGAGTTAGGTTGTCTGGTTATTTTAGGGTTAGGTTGTCGAGTTAGAGTTAGGGTGTCGGGTTATGGTTAGGTTTTGGGTGTTGGGTTAGGTTTAGGGTTAATGTTAGTGTTAGGGGTTAGTGATTAGGGTTAGGGTTAGGGTTAGCGTTATGGTTTGGTTTAGGTTTAGGGTTAAGGTTATGGATAGGTTTAGGGTTTGGGTTAGGTGAAGGGTAGGCTTAGGAGTAGGGTAAGTGTTAGGGTTTGGGTTAGGCTTAGGGTACGGTTAGGGTGTCGGGGTAGAGTTTGGGTGTAGGATTAGGGTGTTGCGTTAGGGTTAAGTTAACGTGTCTTGTTAGGGTTAGTGTTCGGGTTAGGGTGTCGTGTAAGATTTAGCGTTAGGGGTAGGGGTAGGGCTTGGGTGTTGGGTTAGTGTTAGGGTTAGGGTGTCTGGTGTCCGGTTACGGTTAGGGTTAGGATTAGGGTTAGGATTAGGGTTTAGGGTTTAGGGTTAGGGTTAGGGTGTCTTGTGTCCGATTACGGTTAGGGTTAGGACTATGGTTAGGGTTAGGGTTAGCGTTAGGGTTTTGGTTAAGGTTACGTTTAGGTTTCGGGTTAGGGTTAGGGTTATGTTTAGGGTTAGGCTGTCATAATAGGGTTAGCGTTAGTGTTAGGTTGTCTGGTTAGTGTTAGGGTTAGAGTGTCGGGATAGGGTTAGGTTTAGGGTGTTGGGTTAGGGTGTTGTGTTAGGGTTAGGGTTAGGGTTAAGTTTTCGGGTTATGATGTCGGGTTAGGGTGAGGTCTAGCTCTAGGGTTTGGGTTAGGGTTCGCGTTAGGGTTAGGGTTACCTTTAGGGTTACGGTTAGGGTTAGGATTAGGGTTAGAGTTAGGGTGTCAGATTAGGGTTAGACTTGGGTTAGGATTCGGGTTAGTGGTTAGGGGTAGGTTTAGGTTTAGGGTTAGGGTGTTGGTTTAGGGTTAGGGTGTCGTATTACAGTTAGGGTTAGGGTTAGGGTGTCGGTTTAGGGTTAGGGTGTCGGGTTAGGGTGTTGGGTTAAGTTGTCGTGTTAGTGTGTCGGGTTAGGGTTAGAGTTAGGTGAGGCATTGGGTTAGGTTGTTGGGTTAGGAATAGGGTTAGGGTTAGGTTTAGTGTTATGATGTTGGGTTAGTTTGTCGTGTTAGGGTGCTGGGTTTGGGTTAGGGTTAGGGTTAGGGTAGGTTTAGGGTGTTGGGTTAGCGTTAGGGTGTCGGGTTAGGGTTAGGGTTATGTGTTGGCTTAGGGTGTCGTTTAGGGTTTCAGGTTTGGGTGTCGGGTTAAGATTAGGGTTAGGGTGTTGGGTTACGGTGTCAGATTAGGGTTGGTGTGTCTGGTTATGATGTCAGGTTCGGGTGTCGGGTAAGGGGTAGTGTGTCTGTTTAGGGTATCGGGTTATTGTGTCAGGTCAGGTTTAGGTTTAGGCTTACGGATAGGGCTAGGGTTATGGTGTCATGTTAGGGATAGGGTTCGAGTGTCAGTTTAGGGTTAGAGTTAGGGTTAGGGTTAGGGTTGGGTTAGGGTTAGGATAGGGTTAAGGGTTAGGGGTAGGGTTAGGGTTAGGGTTAGGGTAAGTTTAGGGTTAGGGTTACGGTTGGGTTAGGGTTAGTGTTAATGTTATGGTTAGGGTTTAGATGTAGGGTTAGCTTTAGGGCTAGTGTTAGGGTTAGGTTTAGAGTTAGGTTTACGGTTAGGTTGTTGGTTTAGGGTTACGGTGTCGGGTTAGGGTAAGGGTGTCGGTTCAGGTTTAGGGCGTCGGGTTAGGGTGATGGGTTAGGGTATCAGGTTCGGATTAGTGTTCGGGTTAGGGTGTCAGGTTCGTGTTAGGGAAGATTTAGGGTTATGCTGTCATGTTAGGGTTAGCATAATGGTTAGGGTGTCGGGTTTGGGTGTTGGGTTATGGTTAGTGTATCATGTTAGGGTTAGTGTGTCAGGATAGGATTAGGGTGTCGGGTTAGGTTGTCGGGTTTTGTTTAGGCTCAGGGTTAGGGTTAGGGTTAGGGTTACGTTTTAGTGTTAGGGGTACGGTTAGGGTTAGGATGTTGGGTTAGGTTTAGGGTGTTGGGTTAGGGTGTCGGGTTAGGGTGTCGTGTTAAGGTTAGGGTGTCGGGTGAGGGTTAGGGTGTCAGGTTCGGGTTACGGTGTCAGGTGACGGTGTCGGGTTAGCGTGTCATTTTAGGGTGTAGGTTTATGGTTAGAGTGTCGGGTTAGGGTTAGGGTTACGGTGTTGTGTTAGGGTTAGGGTTTCGGGTTTGGGCTTCCGGTTAGGGTGTCGTGTTAGGGTTAGGGTATCGCGTTAGGTTGTCGTTTTAGGGTTACGGTGTCAGGATAGGGTGTCGGGTTAGGGTGTCGGTTAGGGATTATGGTTAGGGTTAGGGTTAGGGTGTCGTGTTAGGGTTAGCGTTAGTGTTAGGTTGTCTGGTTAGTGTTAGGTTTAGGTTGTCGGGATAACGTTAGGGTTAGGGTTAAGGTTTCGGGTTATGATGTCGGGTTAGGGTTACGTCTAGGTCTAGGGTTAGGGTTAGGGTGTCGGCTAAATTTTAGGGTTAGGGTTAGGGTGTCGTTTTAGGGTTAGTTAGGGTTAGGATTAGGGTTAGGGTTAGGGTTAACGGTTTAGGGTTAGGGTTACGTTTAGGGTTATGGTTAGGGTTAGGATTAGGGTTAGAGTTAGGGTGACAGATTAGGGTTAAGGTTGGGTTAGGATTCAGGTTAGTGGTTAGGGGTAGGTTTAGGTTTAGGGTTAGGTTGTTGGTTTAGGGTTAGGGTGTCTGGTTATGGTGTCATATTACGGTTAGTGTTAGGGTGTTGGTTTAGGTTTAGTTTGTCGGGTTAGGGTTAGGGTTAGGTTTATGGCATTGGGTTAGGTTGTTGAGTTAGGAATAGAATTAGGGTTTGGGTTAGGGTTAGGGTTAGTGTTATGATGTTGGGTTAGTTTGTCATGTTAGGGTGCTGGGTTTGGGTTAGGGTTATGTGTTGGCTTAGGGTGTCGTTTAGGGTGTCGGGTTTGGGTGTCGGGTTAGGATTAGGGTTAGGGTGTTGGGTTACTGTGTCGGGTTAGGGTTAGTGTGTCTGGTTATGATGTCAGGTTCAGGTGTCTGGTAAGGGTTAGGGTTTCTGGTTAGGGTGTCGGGTTAGTGTGTCAGGTTAGGTTTAGGTTTAGGCTTATGGTTAGGGTTAGGGTTAGGGTGTCGTGTTAGGGATAGGGTTCGGGTGTCAGTTTAGGGTTAGAGTTACGGTTAGGGTTAGGTTGGGTTAGGGTTAGGGTAGGGTTAGGGGGTAGGGGTAGGGTTAGTGTTAGGATTAAGGTGTCGGTTTAGGGTTAGGGTTAGGGTTAAGGTTAGGGTTAGGGTAGGGTTGCGGTTAGGGTAGGGTTAGGGGTTAGGTTTAGGGTTAGTGTTAGGATTAGGGTGTCGGGTTAAGTTTAGGGTTCGTGTTAGTGTTAGGGTTAGGGTTAGGGTTAGGATGTCGGGATAGGGTTAGTGTTAGGTTTATGGTAAGGTTGTCTGTTTAGGGTTCTGGGTAGGGTGTCTGTTTAGGGTTTCGGGTTAGGGTGTCGGGTCATGGTTAGTGTTAGGGTTAGGTTGTTGGGTTAGATTGTGGTGTTAGGGTGCTAGGTTAGGGCTAGATTTACGGTTAGGCTTTGGGTTAGGGTGTCAGGTTAGGGTGTCCGTTTAGGGTTAGGGTGTCAGGTTACCAGGTCGGGTTAGGGTGTTGGGTTAGGGTCTCGAGTTAGGGTTTTGGGTTAGGGTTAGGTTTAGGATCAGCTTTAGGGTTGGGGTTAGGATTATGGTGTCGGGTTAGGGTTAGCGTGTCGGGTTAGGGTGTCGGTTAGAGTTTGGGTGTACGGTTAGCATGTCGCATTAGGGTTAAGGTTAGGGTGTCGTGTTAGTGTTAGCGCTAGGTTTACGGTGTAGGGTTAGGGTTAGGTTTAGGGTTATGTTGTCGGGTTAGGAATAGGGTTAGGGTAAGCGTTAGGGCTAGGTTTAAGGTTAGGTTTAGTGTTATGATGTCGGGTTTGTTTGTCGTGTTAGGGTGCTGGATTAGGGTTAGGGTTAGGGTTTGGGTAGGTTTAGGGTGTCGGATTAGGGTTAGGGTGTCGGGTTAGGGTTAGGGTTAGGGTTGGGTTAGGGGTAGGGTTAGCGGTTAAGGGTAGGGGTAGGTTTAAGGTTAGGGTTAGGGTTGGGGTTAAGTTGTCGGGTTTGAGTGTCGGATTTGAATTAGGGTTAGGGTGTCTGGTGTCGGGTTAGTGTTAAGGTTAGGGTTAGGTTATCGGGTTAGGTTTAGGCTTGGGGTGTAGTCTTAGGGTTTGGGTTAGGGTTAGGGTTAGGGTTAGTGTTGGGTTACGGGTTAGGCTTAGGCTTAGTGTTAGGGTTAGGTTTAGGGTTAGGTTTGTGGTTACATTGTTGGTTTAGGGTTATGGTGTCGGGTTAGGGTAAGGGTGTCGGTTTAGGTTTAGGGTGTCGGGTTAGGGTGATGGGTTAGGGTGTCAGGTTCGGGTTAGTGTTCGGGTTAGGGTGTCTAGTTAGGGTTAGGGAAGATTTAGGGTTACGCTGTCATGTTAGGGTTAGCATAATGGTTAGGGTGTCGAGTTTGGGTGTTGGGTTATGGTTAGTGTATCATGTTAGGGTTAGTGTGTCGAGATAGGTTTAGGGTGTCGGATTAGGTTGTCGGGTTAGGTTTAGGCTTGGGGTGTAGTCTTAGGGTTTGGGTTAGGGTTAGGGTTAGGGTTAGTGTTGGGTTACGGGTTAGGCTTAGGCTTAGTGTTAGGGTTAGGTTTAGGGTTAGGTTTACGGTTAGGTTGTTGGTTTAGGGTTACGGTGTCGGGTTAGGGTAAGGGTGTCAGTTTAGGTTTAGGGTGTCGGGTTAGTGTGTCAGGTTCGGGTTAGTGTTCGGGTTAGGGTCTCAGGTTCGGGTTAGGGAAGATTTAGGGTTACGGTGTCATGTTAGGGTTAGCATAATGGCTAGAGTGTCGGGTTTGGGTTTTGGGTTATGTTTAGTGTATCATGTTAGGGTTAGTGTGTCGGGATAGGTTGAGGGTGTCGGGTTAGGTTGTCGGGTTACGTTTAGGCTCAGGGTTAGGGTTAAGGTTAGGGTTAGGTTTAGGTGTTAGGGGTACGGTTAGGGTTAGGATGTCGGGTTAGGGTTAGGGTGTCGGGTTAGGGTGTCGTGTTAAGGTTAGGGTGTCGGGTGAGGGTTAGAGTGTCAGGTTCGGGTTACGGTGTCAGGTGACGGTGTCGGGTTAGCGTGTCATTTTAGGGTGTAGGTTTAGGGTTAGAGTGTCGGGTTAGGGTTAGGGTTACGGTGTTGTGTTAGGTTTAGGGTGTCGGGTTTTGGCTTCGGCTTAGGGTGTCGTGTTAGGGTTAGGGTGTCGCGTTAGGTTGTCGTTTTAGGGTTACGGTGTCAGGATAGGGTGTCGGGTTAGGGTGTCGGTTAGGGATTACGGTTTAGGGTGTCGGGTTAGGATTAGTGTAGGGTTAGAATTAGGGTTAGATTGTCTTGTTAGGGTTAGGTTGTCTGGTTAGTTTTAGGGTAGGGTGTCGAGTTAGAGTTAGGGTGTCGGGTTATGGTTAGGTTTTGGGTGTCGGGTTAGGGTTAGGGTTAATGTTAGTGTTAGGGGTTAGTGATTAGGGTTAGGGTTAGGTTTAGTGTTATGGTTTGGATTAGGTTTAGGGTTAGGGCTATGAATAGGGTTAGGGTTTGGGTTAGGTGAAGGGTGGGTTTAGGGGTAGGGTAAGTGTTAGCGTTTGGGTTAGGTTTAGGTTACGGTTAGGGTGTCGGGGTAGAGTTTGGGTGTAGGATTAGGGTGTTGCGTTAGGGTTAAGTTTAGTGTGTCTTGTTAGGGTTAGCGTTAGGGTTAGTGTTAGGTTTAGGGTTAGGGTGTCGGGTAAGATTTAGGGTTAGGGTTAGGGGTAGGGTTTGGATGTTGGGTTAGTGTAAGGGTTAGGTTGTCTGGTGTCCGGTTATGGTTAGGGTTAGGATTATGTTTAGGGTTAGGGTTTAGGGTTTAGGGTTAGGGTTACGTTTAGGGATAGGGTTAGGGTGTCTTGTGTCCGGTTACGGTTAGGGTTAGGATTATGTTTAGGGTTAGGGTTTAGGGTTTAGGGTTAGGGTTACGTTTAGGGTTAGGGTTAGGGTGCCTTGTGTCCAGTTACGGTTAGGGTTAGGATTATGGTTAGGGTTAGGGTTAGGGTTTGGGTTAGCGTTAGGGTTAGGGTTAAGGTTACGTTTAGGTTTTGGGTTAGGGTTAGGGTTAGGTTTAGGGTTAGGGTGTCGTGTTAGGGTTAGCGTTAGTGTTAGGTTGTCTGGTTAGTGTTAGGGTTAGGGTGTTGGGATAGGGTTAGGGTTAGGGTAAGGTTCGGGTTATGATGTCGTCTTAGGGTTAGATCTAGGTCTAGGGTTAGGGTTAGGGTGTCGGGTTAGGGTGTTGGGTTAAGTTGTCGTGTTAGTGTGTTGGGTTAGGGTTAGGGTTAGGTTTATGGCATTGGGTTAGGTTGTTGGGTTAGGAATAGGGTTAGGGCTAGGGTTAAGGTTAGGTTTAGTGTTATGATGTTGGGTTAGTTTGTCATGTTAGGGTGCTGGGTTTGGGTTAGGGTTAGGGTTTGGGTAGGTTTAGGGTGTTGGGTTAGGGTTAGGGTGTCGGGTTAGGGTTAGGGTTATGTGTTGGCTTAGGGTCTCATTTAGGGTGTCGGGTTTGGGTGTAGGGGTTAGGATTAGGGTTAGGGTGTTGGGTTACGGTGTCGGGTTCGGGTTAGTGTGTCTGGTTATGATGTCAGGTTCGGATGTCGGGTAAGGGTTAGGGTGTCTGGTTAGGGTGTCGGGGGAGTGTGTCAGGTTAGATTTAGGTTTAGGCTTATGGTTAGGGTTTGGGTTAGGGTGTCGTGTTAGGGATAGGGTTCGGGTGTCGGTTTAGGGTTAGAGTTAGGGTTAGGGTTAGGGTTAGGGTTGGTTTAGGGTTAGGGTAGGGTTAGGGGTTAGAGGTAGGGTTAGGGTTAGGTTTAGGGTGTCGGGATAAGTTTAGGGTTCGTGTTAGTGTTAGGGTTAGCGTTAGGGTTAGGGTTAGGATGTGGGGATAGGGTTAGGGTTAGGTTTATGGTAAGGTTGTCTGGTTACGGTTCTGGGTAGGGTGTCTGTTTAGGGTTTCGGGTTAGGGTGTCGGGTCAGGGTTAGTGTTAGTGTTAGGTTGTTGGGTTAGAATGTCGTGTTAGGGTGCCAGGTTAGGGTTAGATGTACGGTTAGGCTTAGGGTTAGGGTGTTGGGTTAGGCTGACCGTTTAGGGTTAGGGTGTCAGGTTAGCATGTCAGGTTAGGGTGTTGGGTTAGGGTCTCGAGTTAGGGTTTAGGGTTAGGGTTAGGGTAAGGTTAGGGTTAGGGTTACTGTTGGGTTAGGTTTAGGGTTAATGTTAGGGTTAGGGGTTAGGGGTAGGGTTAGCTTTAGGGTTAGTGTTAGGGTTAGGGTGTCGGGTTATGGTGTCGGGATAGGGTTAGGGTGTATGCTTAGGTTTAGGGTGTCGGGTTAGGTTGTCGGTTTAGGGTGTCGGGTTGGGGTTAGGGTTAGGGTTAGGGTTAGGCTTGGTTTAGTGTAGGGTTAGGGGTTAGTGGTAGGGTTAGGGGTAGGGTTAGGGTA
The DNA here is from genome assembly GCF_054371585.1 of Giraffa tippelskirchi. Taxonomy (NCBI): domain Eukaryota; kingdom Metazoa; phylum Chordata; class Mammalia; order Artiodactyla; family Giraffidae; genus Giraffa; species Giraffa tippelskirchi. The sequence continues at coordinate 71,702,226 of NC_137289.1, forward strand.
GGGTTGCGGTGTCGGGTAAGGGTTAGTGTTAGGTTGTCATGCTAGGGTTAGTGTTAGGGTGTCGTTTTAGGGTTAGGGTTTTGGTGTCTGATGTCCGGTTAGGCTTGGAGTTAGGATTAGGGGTATGGTTAGGGTTAGTGTTAGGGGTTAGGGTTATTGTTAGGCTTAGGGTTAGGATTTAGGGTTAGAGTTAGTGGTTAGGTGTTAGGGTTAGATTTAGGGTAAGGGTTAGGGTTTTGGTTTAGGGTTAGGGTTAGGTTTAGGGTTAGGGTTAAGGTTAGGGTTAGTGTTAGGGGTTAGGGTTAGGGTTTCGAGTTACGATTAGGGTTAGGGTGTCGGGTTAGGGTGTCAGGTTAGGCTGTTGGTTAAGGGTGTCAGGTCAGGGTTAGAGTTTGGGTTAGGTTTAGGGTTAAGTTTAGAGTTAGGTTGTTTTGTTAGGGTTAGGGTTTCGGGTTAGGCTTAGAATTTCGGGTTAGGGTGTCGGGTTAGAGTTTGGGTGTAGGGTTAGCGTGTCGCATTAGGGTTGATGTTAGGGTGTCGTGTTAGTGTTAGCGCTAGGGTTAGGGATAGGTTGTCGGGTTAGGTTGTCGGGTTAGGGTTAGGGTTAGGGTGTCTGGTGTTCGGTTACCGTTAGGGTTAGGGTTAGGGTTAGGATTAGGGTTAGGGTTAGGGTTTACGGTTTAGGTTTAGGGTTAGGGTTAGCATTAGGGTTATGGTTACGGTTACGTTTAGGGTTAATGTTAGGGTAAGGTTAGGGTTAGGGTTACTGTTGGGTTAGGGTTAGGGTTAATGTTAGGGTTAGGTGTTAGAGGTAGGGTTAGGGTTAGGGTTAGGGTTATGGTTTGGGTTAGAGTTGGGGTTAGGGTGAGGGTTGGTTTAGTGTAGGGTTAGGGGTTAGTGGTAGGGTTAGTGGTAGGGTTAGGTTAGGGTTGCGGTGTCGGGTTAGGGTTAGGGTTAGGTTGTCAGGCTAGGGTTAGTGTTAGGGAGTCGTGTTAGGGTTAGGGTTAGGGTGTCTGGTGTCCGGTTAGGCTTGGAGTTAGGGTTAGGGTTAGGGTTTACGGTTTAGTTTTAGGGTTAGGGTTAGCATTAGGGTTAAGGTTACGGTTACGTTTAGGGTTACTGTTAGGTTAGGGTTAGGGTTAGGGTTAGGATTAGGGTGTCAGATTAGGGTTAGGGTTGTGTTAGGATTCGGGTTAGTGTTTAGGGGTAGGTTTAGGGTTAGGGTTAGGGTGTCATGTTAGGGTTAGTGTTAGGGTGTCGGTTTAGGGTTAGGGTGTCAGGTTAGGGTGTTGGCTTAAGTTGTCGTGTTAGTGTGTTGGGTTAGGGTTAGGGTTAGGTTTATGGCGTTGTGTTAGTGTGTTGGGTTAGGAATAGGGTTAGGGTAAGGGTTAGGGCTAGGTTTAAGGTTAGGTTTAGTGTTATGATGTCGGGTTTGTTTGCCGTGTTATAGGGTGCTGGGTTAGGGTAAGTCTTAGGGTTAGGGTTTGGGTAGGTTTAGGGTGTCCGATTAGGGTTAGGGTGTCGGGTTAGGGTTAGGGTTAGGGTTGGGTTAGGGGTAGGGTAAGCGGTTAAGGGTAGGGGTAGGGGAAGGTTTAGGGTTAGGGTTAGGGTTGGGGTTGAGTTGTCGGGTTTGAGTGTTGGGTTTGAGTTAGGGTTAGGGTGTCTGGTGTCGGGTTAGTGTTAAGGTTAGGGTTATGTTATCGGGTTAGGTTTAAGCTTGGGGTGTAGTCTTAGGGTTTGGGTTAGGGTTAGGGTTAGGGTTAGTGTTGGGTTACGGGTTAGGCTTAGGCTTAGTGTTAGGGTTAGGTTTAGGGTTAGATTTACGGTTAGGTTGTTGGTTTAGGGTTACGGTGTCGGGTTAGGGTAAGGGTGTCGGTTTAGGTTTAGGGTGTTGGGTTAGGGTGATGGGTTAGGGTGTCAGGTTCGGGTTAGTGTTCGGGTTAGAGTGTCAGGTTCGGGTTAGGGAAGATTTAGGGTTACGGTGTCATGTTAGGGTTAGCATAATGGTTAGGGTGTCGGGTTTGGTTGTTGGGTTGTGTTTAGTGTATCATGTTAGGGTTAGTGTGTCGGGATAGGTTTAGGGTGTCGGGTTAGGTTGTCGGGTTACGTTTAGGCTCAGGGTTAGGGTTAAGGTTAGGGTTAGGTTTAGGTGTTAGGGGTACGGTTAGGGTTAGGATGTCGGGTTAGGGTTAGGGTGTCGGGTTAGGGTGCCGGGTTAGGGTGTCTTGTTAACGTTAGGGTGTCTGGTGAGGGTTAGGGTGTCAGGTGACGGTGTCGGGTTAGCGTGTCAGTTTAGGGTGTAGGTTTAGGGTTAGAGTGTCGGGTTAGGGTTAGGGTTACGGTGTTGTGTTAGGGTTAGGGTGTCCGTTTTGGGCTTCGGGTTAGGGTTTCGCGTTAGGGGTAGGGTGTCACGTTAGGTTGTCTTTTTAGGGTTACGGTGTCAGGATAGGGTGTCGGGTGATGGTGTCATGTTAAGGTTAGGGTGTCAGGTGAGGGTTAGGGTTACGGTGTCAGGTGATGGTGTCGGGTTAACGTGTCATTTTAGGGTCTAGGTTTAGGGATAGAGTGTCGGGTTAGCGTTAGGGTTACGGTGTTGTGTTAGGGTTAGGGTGTCGGGTTTGGGCTTCGGGTTAGGGTGTTGCGTTAGGGTTAGGGTGTCGTGTTAGGTTGTCGTTTTAGCGTTATGGTGTTAGGATAGGGTGTCGGGTTATGGTGTTGGTTAGGGATTACGGTTTAGGGTGTCGGGTTAGGGTTAGTGTAGGTTAGAATTAAGGTTAGAGTGTTGTGTTAGGGTTAGCGTTAGGGTTAGGTTGTCTGGTTAGTTTTATGGTTAGGGTGTCGAGTTAGAGTTAGGGTGTCGGGTTATGGTTAGGGTTTGGGTTTTGGGTTAGGGTTAGGGTTAGAGTTAATGTTAGTGTTAGGGCTTAGTGATTAGGGTTAGGGATAGGGTTAGAGTTATGGTTTGGGTTAGGTTTAGGGTTAGGGTTATGGGTAGGGTTAGGGTTTGGTTTAGGTTTAAAGTACAGTTAGGGTGTCGGGGTAGAGTTTGTGTGTAGGGTTAGGGTGTTGCGTTAGGGTTAAGTTTAGCGTGTCTTGTTAGGGTTAACATTAGGGTTAAGGTTAGGGTTAGGGTTAGAGTTAGGGTGACAGATAAGGTTTAGGGTTTGGTTAGGATTCGGGTTAGTGGTTAGGGGTAGGTTTAGGGTTAGGGTTAGGTTGTTGGTTTAGGGTTAGGGTGTCTGGTTAGGGTGTCATATTACGGTTAGGGTTAGGGTGTCGGTTTAGGTTTAGGGTGTCGGGTTAGGGTGTTGGGTTAAGTTGTCGTGTTAGTGTGTCGGGTTAGGGTTAGGGTTAGGTTTATGGCATTGGGTTAGGTTGTTGGGTTAGGAATATGGTTAGGGCTAGGGTTAAGGTTAGGTTTAGTGTTATGATGTTGGGTTAGTTTGTCGTGTTAGGGTGCTGGGTTTGGGTTAGGGTTTGGGTTTGGGTAGGTTTCGGGTGTTGGGTTAGGGTTAGGGTGTCGGGTTAGGGTTATGTGTTGGCTTAGGGTGTCTTTTAGGGTGTTGAGTTTGGGTGTCAGCTTAGGATTAGGGTTAGGGTGTTGGGTTAGGGTTAATGTGTCTGGTTATGATGTCAGGTTCGGGTGTCGGGTAAGGCTTAGGGTGTCTGGTTAGGCTGCCGGGCTAGGGTGTCGGGTTAGGGTTTACAGTTAGTGTTAGAGTGGCTGGTTAGGGTGTCGGTTAGGGTGTCTGGTTAGGGTGTCGGGTTAGGGATTACGGGTTAGGGTGTCGCGTTAGGGTTGAGTTATGGTGTCGGGTTATGGTTAGGGTAAGGTTAGGGTTAGGGTTAGGGTGTCGTGTTAGGGTTAGCGTTAGGGTTAGGGTGTCGGGTTAAGGTTAGGATTAGGGTTAGGGTTAGGGTTTGGGTGTCGGGTTAGGGTTAGGGTTAGTGTTAGGGGTTAGTGATTAGGGTTAGGGTTAGGATTAGCGTTATGGTTTGAGTTAGAGTTAGGGTTAGGGTTAGGGTTGGTTTAGTGTAGGGTTAGGGGTTAGTGGTAGGGTTAGGGGTAGGGTTAGGGTAGGGTTGCGGAGTCGGGTTAGGGTTAGGGTTAGGTTTTCAGGCTAGGGTTAGTGTTAGGGGTTGGGGTTAGGGTTTAGAGTTACGATTAGGGTTAGGGTGTTGGGTTAGGGTGTCGGGTTAGGGTGTCAGGTTAGGCTGTCGGGTTAGGGTGTCGGGTCAGGGTTAGAGTTAGGGTTAGGTTTAGGGTTAAGTTTCGAGTTAGGTTGTTTTGTTAGGGTTAGGGTTTCGGGTTAGGATTAGAGTTTCGGGTTAGGGTGTCGGGTTAGAGTTTGGGTGTAGGGTTAGTGTGTCACATTACGGTTAAGGTTAGGGTGTCGTGTTAGTGTTAGCGCTAGGGTTAGCGTGTAGGTTTAGGGTTAGGTTTAGGGTTAGGTTGTCGGGTTAGGGTTAGGGTGTCTGGTGTTTGGTTACCGTTAGAGTTAGGGTTAGGGTTACGTTTTACAGGTTAGGGTTAGGGTTAGCATTAGGGTTATGGTTACGGTTACGTTTAGGGTTACTGTTCGGGTTAGGGTTAGGGTTAGGATTAGGGTGTCAGATTAGGGTTAGGTTTGTGTTAGGATTTGGGTTAGTGGTTAGGGGTAGGTTTAGGGTTAGGGTTAGGGTGTCGTGTTAGGGTTAGGGTAGGGTGTCGGTTTAGGGTTAGGGTGTCGCGTTAGGGTGTTGGCTTAAGTTGTCGTGTTAGTGTGTTGGGTTAGGGTTAGGGTGAGATTTATGGCATTGTGTTAGTGTTTTGGTTTAGGAATAGGGTTAGGGTAAGGGTTAGGGCTAGGTTTAAGGTTAGGTTTAGTGTTATGATGTCGGGTTAGGGTTTGGGTTAGGGTTAAGGTTTCGGGTTATGATGTCGGGTTAGGGTTAGGTCTAGGTCTAGGGTTAGGGTTAGGGTGTCGGGTAAGTTTTAGGGTTAGGGTTAGGGTGTCGTTTTAGGGTTAGAGTTAGGGTTAGGATTAGGGTTATGGTTAAGGTTTACGGTTTAGGGTTGGGGTTATGGTTAGAGTTAGGGTTAGGGTTACGTTTAGGGTTACGGTTAGGGTTAGGCTTAGGGTTAGAGTTAGGGTGTCAGATTAGGGTTAGGGTTGGGTTAGGATTCTGGTTAGTGGTTAGGGGTAGGTTTAGGTTTAGGGTTAGGGTGTTGGTTTAGGGTTAGGGTGTCGGGTTAGGGTGTTGGGATAAGTTGTCGTGTTAGTGTGTCGGGTAAGGGTTAGGGTTAGGTTTATGGCATTGGGTTAGGTTGTTGGGTTAGGAATAGGGTTAGGGCTAGGGTTAAGGTTAGGTTTAGTGTTATGATGTTGGGTTAGTTTGTCGTGTTAGGGTGCTGGGTTTGGGTTAGGGTTAGGGTTTGGGTAGGTTTAGGGTGTTGGGTTAGGGTTAGGGTGTCGGGTTATGGTTAGGGTTAGGGTGTTGGGTTACGGTGTCGGGTTAGGGTTAGTGTGTCAGGTTATGATGTCAGGTTCGGGTGTCGGGTAAGGGTTAGGGTGTGTGGTTATGGTGTCGGGTAAGTGTGTCAGGTTAGGTTTAGGTTTAGGCTTATGGTTAGGGTTAGGGTTAGGGTGTCGTGTTAGGGATAGCGTTCGGGTGTCGGTTTAGGGTTAGAGTTAGGGTTAGGGTTAGGGTCGGGTTAGGGGTTAGGGGTAGGTTTAGGGTTAGGTTTAGGGTGTTAGGGTTAGGGTTAGGGTTAGGGTTGGGTTAGGGGTAGGGTTAGTGGTTAAGGGTAGGGTTAGGGGTAGGTTTAGGGTTAGGGTTAGGGTTGGGGTTTAGTTGTCGGGTTTGAGTTAGGGTTAGGGTGTCTGGTGTCGGGTTAGTGTTAAGGTTAGGGTTAGGTTATCGGGTTAGGTTTAGGCTTGGGTTGTAGTCTTAGGGTTAGGGTTAGTGTTGGTTTACGGGTTAGGCTTAGGCTTAGTGTTAGGGTTAGGTTTAGGGTTAGGTTTACGGCTAGGTTGTTGGTTTAGGGTTACGGTGTCGGGTTAAGGTAAGCGTGTCGGTTTAGGTTTAGGGTGTCGGGTTAGGGTGATGGGTTATGGTGTCAGGTTCGGGTTAGTGTTCGGTTGAGGGTGTCAGGTTAAGGTTAGGGAAGATTTAGGGTTACGGTGTCATGTTAGGGTTACCATAATGGTTAGGGTGTCGGGTTTGGGTGTTGGGTTATGGTTAGTGTATCATGTTAGGGTTAGTGTGTCGGGATAGGTTCAGGGTGTCGGGTTAGGTTGTCGGGTTACGTCTAGGCTCAGGGTTAGGGTTAAGGTTAGGGTTAGGTTTAGGTGTTAGGGGTACGGTTAGGGTTAGGATGTCGGGTTAGGGTTAGGGTGTCGGGTTAAGGTGTCGTGTTAAGGTTAGGGTGTCGGGTGAGGGTTAGGGTTTCAGGTTCGGGTTATGGTGTCAGGTGACGGTGTCGGGTTAGCGTGTCATTTTAGGGTGTAGGTTTAGGGTTAGAGTGTCGGGTTAGGGTTAGGGTTAGGGTTACGGTGTTGTGTTAGGGTTAGGGTGTCGGGTTTGGGCTTCGGGTTAGGGTGTCGTGTTAGGGATAGGGTGTCACGTTAGGTTGTCGTTTTAGGGTTACGGTGTCAGGATAGGGTGTCGGGTTAGGGTGTCTGTTAGGGATTACGGTTTAGGGTGTCGGGTTAGGGTTAGTGTAGGGTTAGAATTAGGGTTAGAGTGTTGTGTTAGGGTTAGCGTTAGGGTTAGGTTGTCTGGTTAGTTTTAGGGTTAGGGTGTCGAGTTAGAGTTAGGGTGTCTGGTTATGGTTAGGTTTTGGGTGTCGGGTTAGGTTTAGGGTTAATGTTAGTGTTAGGGGTTAGTGATTAGGGTTAGGGTTAGGGTTAGGGTTAGCGTTATGGTTTGGTTTAGGTTTAGGGTTAGGGTTATGGATAGGGTTAGGGTTTGGGTTAGGTGAAGGGTAGGCTTAGGAGTAGGGTAAGTGTTAGGGTTTGGGTTAGGTTTAGGGTACGGTTAGGGTGTCGGGGTAGAGTTTGGGTGTAGGATTAGGGTGTTGCATTGGGTTAAGTTTAGCGTGTCTTGTTAGGGTTAGCGTTAGGGTTAGGGTGTCGGGTAAGATTTAGCGTTAGGGGTAGGGGTAGGGCTTGGGTGTTGGGTTAGTGTTAGGGTTAGGGTGTCTGGTGTCCAGTTACGGTTAGTGTTAGGATTAGGGTTAGGGTTAGGGTTTAGGGTTTAGGGTTAGGGTTAGGGTGTCTTGTGTCTGGTTACGGTTAGGGTTAGAATTATGGTTAGGGTTAGGGTTAGCGTTAGGGTTATGGTTAAGGTTACGTTTAAGTTTCGGGTTAGGGATAGGGTTATGTTTAGGGTTAGGGTGTCATAATAGGGTTAGCGTTAGTGTTAGGTTGTCTGGTTAGTGTTAGGGTTAGGGTGTCGGGATAGGGTTAGGTTTAGGGTGTTGGGTTAAGGTGTTGGGTTAGGGTTAGGGTTAGGGTTAAGGTTTCGGGTTATGATGTCGTGTTAGGGTTAGGTCTAGGTCTAGGGTTAGGGTTAGGGTGTCGGCTAAGTTTTAGGGTTCGGTTTAGGGTGTCGTTTTAGGGTTAGAGTTAGTGTTAGGAATAGGGTTCGGGTTAGGGTTTATGGTTTAGGGTTAGGGTTAGGGTTAGCGTTAGGGTTAGGGTTACCTTTAGGGTTACGGTTAGGGTTAGGATTAGGGTTAGAGTTAGGGTGTCAGATTAGGGTTAGACTTGGGTTAGGATTCGGGTTAGTGGTTAGGGGTAGGTTTAGGTTTAGGGTTAGGGTGTTGGTTTAGGGTTAGGGTGTCGTATTACAGTAAGGGTTAGGGTTAGGGTGTCGGTTTAGGGTTAGGGTGTCGGGTTAGGGTGTTGGGTTAAGTTGTCGTGTTAGTGTGTCGGGTTAGGGTTAGAGTTAGGTTTGAGGCATTGGGTTAGGTTGTTGGGTTAGGAATAGGGTTAGGGTTAGGTTTAGTGTTATGATGTTGGGTTAGTTTGTCGTGTTAGGGTGCTGGGTTTGGGTTAGGGTTAGGGTTAGGGTAGGTTTAGGGTGTTGGGTTAGCGTTAGGGTGTCGGGTTAGGGTTAGGGTTATGTGTTGGCTTAGGGTGTCGTTTAGGGTTTCAGGTTTGGGTGTCGGGTTAAGATTAGGGTTAGGGTGTTGGGTTACGGTGTCAGATTAGGGTTAGTGTGTCTGGTTATGATGTCAGGTTCGGGTGTCGGGTAAGGGGTAGTGTGTCTGGTTAGGGTGTCGGGTTATTGTGTCAGGTTAGGTTTAGGTTTAGGCTTACGGATAGGGCTAGGGTTATGGTGTCATGTTAGGGATAGGGTTCGAGTGTCAGTTTAGGGTTAGAGTTAGGGTTGGGTTAGGGTTAGGGTAGGGTTAGGGGTTAGGGGTAGGGTTAGGGTTAGGTTTAAGTTTAGGGTGTCAGGTTAAGTTTAGGGTTCGTGTTAGTGTTATGGTTAGGGTTAGGGTTAGGCTTAGGATGTGGGGATAGGGTTAGGGTTAGTTTTATGGTAAGGTTGTCTGGTTAGGGTTCTGGGTAGGGTGTCTGTTTAGGGTTTCGGGTTAGGGTGTCGGGTCAGGGTTAGTGTTAGGGTTAGGTTGTTGGGTTAGATTGTCGTGTTAGGGTGCCAGGATAGGGTTAGATTTACGGTTAGGCTTAGGGTTAGTGTGTCGGGTTAGGGTGTCCGTTTAGGGTTAGGGTGTCAGGTTAGCATGTCGGGTTAGGGTGTTGGGTTAGGGTCTCGAGTTAGGGTTTAGGGTTAGGTTTAGGGTAAGTTTAGGGTTAGGGTTATGGTTGGGTTAGGGTTAGTGTTAATGTTAGGGTTAGGGATTAGATGTAGGGTTAGCTTTAGGGCTAGTGTTAGGGTTAGGGTGTCGGGTGTCGGGTTTGGGTGTCGGGTTAGGGTTAGGTTTTGGGTTAGCTTTAGGGTTGGGGTTAGGATTAGGGTGTCGGGTTAGGGTTAGCGTGTCGGGTTCGGGTGTCGGGTTAGGCTGTCGGGCTAGGGTGTCGGGCTAGGGTGTCGGGTTAGGGTTTACAGTTAGTGTTAGAGTGGCTGGTTAGGGTGTCGGTTAGGGTGTCTGGTTAGGGTGTCGGGTTAGGGATTACGGGTTAGGGTGTCGCGTTAGGGTTGAGTTATTGTGTCGGGTTATGGTTAGGGTAAGGTTAGGGTTCGGGTTAGGGTGTCGTGTTAGGGTTAGCGTTAGGGTTAGGGTGTCGGGTTAAGGTTAGGGTTAGGGTTAGGGTTAGGGTTTGGGTGTCGGGTTAGGGTTAGGGTTATTGTTAGGGGTTAGTGATTAGGGTTAGGGTTAGGATTAGCGTTATGGTTTGAGTTAGAGTTAGGGTTAGGGTTAGGGTTGGTTTAGTGTAGGGTTAGGGGTTAGTGGTAGGGTTAGGGGTAGGGTTAGGGTAGGGTTGCGGAGTCGGGTTAGGGTTAGGGTTAGGTTTTCAAGCTAGGGTTAGTGTTAGGGGTTGGGGTTAGGGTTTAGAGTTACGATTAGGGTTAGGGTGTTGGGTTAGGGTGTCGGGTTAGGGTGTCAGGTTAGGCTGTCGGGTTAGGGTGTCGGGTCAGGGTTAGAGTTAGGGTTAGGTTTAGGGTTAAGTTTAGAGTTAGGTTGTTTTGTTAGGGTTAGGGTTTCGGGTTAGGCTTAGAGTTTCGGGTTAGGGTGTCGGGTTAGAGTTTGGGTGTAGGGTTAGTGTGTCGCATTAGGGTTAAGGTTAGGGTGTCGTGTTAGTGTTAGCGCTAGGGTTAGGGTGTCGTGTTAGAGTTAGGTTTAGGGTTAGGTTGTCGGGTTAGGGTTAGGGTTAGGGTGTCTGGTGTTCGGTTACCGTTAGGGTTAGGGTTAGGGTTACGTTTTACGGGTTAGGGTTAGGGTTAGGGTTAGCATTAGGGTTATGGTTACGGTTACGTTTAGGGTTACTGTTCGGGTTAGGGTTAGGGTTAGGATTAGGGTGTCAGATTAGGGTTAGGTTTGTGTTAGGATTCGGGTTAGTGGGTAGGGGTAGGTTTAAGGTTAGGGTTAGGGTGTCGTGTTAGGGTTAGAGTTAGGGTGTCGGTTTAGGGTTAGGGTGTCGGGTTAGGGTGTTGGCTTAAGTTGTCGTGTTAGTGTGTTGGGTTAGGGTTAGGGTGAGATTTATGGCATTGTGTTAGTGTGTTGGTTTAGGAATAGGGTTAGGGTAAGGGTTAGGGCTAGGTTTAAGGTTAGGTTTAGTGTTATGATGTCGCGTTAGGGTTAGGGTTAGGGTTAAGGTTTCAGGTTATGATGTCGGGTTAGGGTTAGGTCTAGGTCTAGGGTTAGGGTTAGGGTGTCGGGTAAGTTTTAGGGTTAGGGTTAGGGTGTCGTTTTAGGGTTAGAGTTAGGGTTAGGATTAGGGTTAGGGTTAAGGTTTACGGTTTAGGGTTAGGGTTAGGGTTAGAGTTAGGGTTAGCGTTACCTTTAGGGTTACGGTTAGGGTTAGGATTAGGGTTAGAGTTAGGGTGTCAGATTAGGGTTAGTGTTGGGTTAGGATTCGGGTTAGTGGTTAGGGGTAGGTTTAGGTTTAGGGTTAGGGTGTTGGTTTAGGGTTAGGGTGTCGGGTTAGGGTGTTGGGTTAAGTTGTCGTGTTAGTGTGTCGGGTAAGGGTTAGGGTTAGGTTTATGGCATTGGGTTAGGTTGTTGGGTTAGGAATAGGGTTAGGGCTAGGGTTAAGGTTAGGTTTAGTGTTATGATGTTGGGTTAGTTTGTCGTGTTAGGGTGCTGGGTTTGGGTTAGGGTTAGGGTTTGGGTAGGTTTAGGGTGTTGGGTTAGGGTTAGGGTGTCGGGTTATGGTTAGGGTTAGGGTGTTGGGTTACGGTGTCGGGTTAGGGTTAGTGTGTCAGGTTATGATGTCAGGTTCGGGTGTCGGGTAAGGGTTAGGGTGTCTGGTTATGGTGTCGGGTAAGTGTGTCAGGTTAGGTTTAGGTTTAGGCTTATGGTTAGGGTTAGGGTTAGGGTGTCGTGTTAGGGATAGCGTTCGGGTGTCGGTTTAGGGTTAGAGTTAGGGTTAGGGTTAGGGTCGGGTTAGGGGTAAGGGGTAGGTTTAGGGTGTTAGGGTTAGGGTTAGGGTTAGGGTTGGGTTAGGGGTAGGGTTAGTGGTTAAGGGTAGGGTTAGGGGTAGGTTTAGGGTTAGGGTTAGGGTTGGGGTTTAGTTGTCGGGTTTGAGTTAGGGTTAGGGTGTCTGGTGTCGGGTTAGTGTTAAGGTTAGGGTTAGGTTATCGGGTTAGGTTTAGGCTTGGGTTGTAGTCTTAGGGTTAGGGTTAGTGTTGGTTTACGGGTTAGGCTTAGGCTTAGTGTTAGGGTTAGGTTTAGGGTTAGGTTTACGGCTAGGTTGTTGGTTTAGGGTTACGGTGTCGGGTTAAGGTAAGCGTGTCGGTTTAGGTTTAGGGTGTCGGGTTAGGGTGATGGGTTATGGTGTCAGGTTCGGGTTAGTGTTCGGTTGAGGGTGTCAGGTTAAGGTTAGGGAAGATTTAGGGTTACGGTGTCATGTTAGGGTTACCATAATGGTTAGGGTGTCGGGTTTGGGTGTTGGGTTATGGTTAGTGTATCATGTTAGGGTTAGTGTGTCGGGATAAGTTCAGGGTGTCGGGTTAGGTTGTCGGGTTACGTTTAGGCTCAGGGTTAGGGTTAAGGTTAGGGTTAGGTTTAGGTGTTAGGGGTACGGTTAGGGTTAGGATGTCGGGTTAGGGTCGGGTTAGGGGTTAGGGGTAGGTTTAGGGTTAGGTTTAGGGTGTTAGGGTTAGGGTTAGGGTTAGGGTTGGGTTAGGGTTAGGGTAGGGTTAGGGGTTAGGGGTAGGGTTAGGGTTAGGTTTAGGTTTAGGGTGTCAGGTTAAGTTTAGGGTTCGTGTTAGTGTTATGGTTAGGGTTAGGGTTAGGCTTAGGATGTGGGGATAGGGTTAGGGTTAGTTTTATGGTAAGGTTGTCTTGTTAGGGTTCTGGGTAGGGTGTCTGTTTAGGGTTTCGGGTCAGGGTTAGTGTTAGGGTTAGGTTGTTGGGTCAGATTGTCGTGTTAGGGTGCCAGGATAGGGTTAGATTTACGGTTAGGCTTAGGGTTAGTGTGTCGGGTTAGGGTGTCCGTTTAGGGTTAGGGTGTCAGGTTAGCATGTCGGGTTAGGGTGTTGGGTTAGGGTCTCGAGTTAGGGTTTAGGGTTAGGTTTAGTGTAAGTTTAGGGTTAGGGTTACGGTTGGGTTAGGGTTAGTGTTAATGTTAGGGTTAGGGTTTAGATGTAGGGTTAGCTTTAGGGCTAGTGTTAGGGTTAGGGTGTCGGGTGTCGGGTTTGGGTGTCGGGTTAGGGTTAGGTTTTGGGTTAGCTTTAGGGTTGGGGTTAGGATTAGGGTGTCGGGTTAGGGTTAGCGTGTCGGGTTCGGGTGTCGGGTTAGGCTGTCGGGCTAGGGTGTCGGGCTCGGGTGTCGGGTTAGGGTTTACAGTTAGTGTTAGAGTGGCTGGTTAGGGTGTGGGTTAGGGTGTCTGGTTAGGGTGTCGGGTTAGGGATTACGGGTTAGGGTGTCGTGTTAGGGTTGAGTTATGGTGTCGGGTTATGGTTAGGGTAAGGTTAGGGTTCGGGTTAGGGTGTCGTGTTAGGGTTAGCGTTAGGGTTAGGGTGTCGGGTTAAGGTTAGGGTTAGGGTTAGGGTTAGGGTTTGGGTGTCGGGTTAGGGTTAGGGTTAGTGTTAGGGGTTAGTGATTAGGGTTAGGGTTAGGATTAGCGTTACGGTTTGAGTTAGAGTTAGGGTTAGGGTTAGGGTTGGTTTAGTGTAGGGTTAGGGTTTAGTGGTAGGGTTAGGGGTAGGGTTAGGGTAGGGTTGCGGAGTCGGGTTAGGGTTAGGGTTAGGTTTTCAGGCTAGGGTTAGTGTTAGGGGTTGGGGTTAGGGTTTAGAGTTACGATTAGGGTTAGGGTGTTGGGTTAGGGTGTCGGGTTAGGGTGTCAGGTTAGGCTGTCGGGTTAGGGTGTCGGGTCAGGGTTAGGGTTAGGGTTAGGTTTAGGGTTAAGTTTAGAGTTAGGTTGTTTTGTTAGGGTTAGGGTTTCGGGTTAGGCTTAGAGTTTCGGGTTAGGGTGTCAGGTTAGAGTTTGGGTGTAGGGTTAGTGTGTCGCATTAGGGTTAAGGTTAGGGTCTCGTGTTAGTGTTAGCGCTAGGGTTAGGGTGTCGTGTTAGAGTTAGGTTTAGGGTTAGGTTGTCGGGTTAGGGTTAGGGTTAGGTTGTCTGGTGTTCGGTTACTGTTAGGGTTAGGGTTAGGGTTAGGGTTACGTTTTACGGGTTAGGGTTAGGGATAGGGTTAGCATTAGGGTTATGGTTACGGTTACGTTTAGGGTTACTGTTCGGGTTAGGGTTAGGGTTAGGATTAGGGTGTCAGATTAGGGTTAGGTTTGTGTTAGGATTCGGGTTAGAGGTTAGGGGTAGGTTTAAGGTTAGGGTTAGGGTGTCGTGTTAGGGTTAGAGTTAGGGTGTCGGTTTAGGGTTAGGGTGTCGGGTTAGGGTGTTGGCTTAAGTTGTCGTGTTAGTGTGTTGGGTTAGGGTTAGGGTGAGATTTATGGCATTGTGTTAGTGTGTTGGTTTAGGAATAGGGTTAGGGTAAAGGTTAGGGCTAGGTTTAAGGTTAGGTTTAGTGTTATGATGTCGCGTTAGGGTTAGGGTTAGGGTTAAGGTTTCGGGTTATGATGTCGGGTTAGGGTTAGGTCTAGGTCTAGGGTTAGGGTTAGGGTGTCGGGTAAGTTTTAGGGTTAGGGTTAGGGTGTCGTTTTAGGGTTAGAGTTAGGGTTAGGATTAGGGTTAGGGTTAAGGTTTACGGTTTAGGGTTAGGGTTAGGGTTAGAGTTAGGGTTAGCGTTACCTTTAGGGTTACGGTTAGGGTTAGGATTAGGGTTAGAGTTAGGGTGTCAGATTAGGGTTAGGGTTGGGTTAGGATTCGGGTTAGTGGTTAGGGGTAGGTTTAGGTTTAGGGTTAGGGTGTTGGTTTAGGGTTAGGGTGTCGGGTTAGGGTGTTGGGTTAAGTTGTCGTGTTAGTGTGTCGGGTAAGGGTTAGGGTTAGGTTTATGGCATTGGGTTAGGTTGTTGGGTTAGGAATAGGGTTAGGGCTAGGGTTAAGGTTAGGTTTAGTGTTATGATGTTGGGTTAGTTTGTCGTGTTAGGGTGCTGGGTTTGGGTTAGGGTTAGGGTTTGGGTAGGTTTAGGGTGTTGGGTTAGGGTTAGGGTGTCGGGTTATGGTTAGGGTTAGGGTGTTGGGTTACGGTGTCGGGTTAGGGTTAGTGTGTCAGGTTATGATGTCAGGTTCGGGTGTCGGGTAAGGGTTAGGGTGTCTGGTTATGGTGTCGGGTAAGTGTGTCAGGTTAGGTTTAGGTTTAGGCTTATGGTTAGGGTTAGGGTTAGGGTGTCGTGTTAGGGATAGCATTCGGGTGTCGGTTTAGGGTTAGAGTTAGGGTTAGGGTTAGGGTCGGGTTAGGGGTTAGGGGTAGGTTTAGGGTTAGGTTTAGGGTGTTAGGGTTAGGGTTAGGGTTAGGGTTGGGGTTTAGTTGTCGGGTTTGAGTTAGGGTTAGGGTGTCTGGTGTCGGGTTAGTGTTAAGGTTAGGGTTAGGTTATCGGGTTAGGTTTAGGCTTGGGTTGTAGTCTTAGGGTTAGGGTTAGTGTTGGTTTACGGGTTAGGCTTAGGCTTAGTGTTAGGGTTAGGTTTAGGGTTAGGTTTACGGCTAGGTTGTTGGTTTAGGGTTACGGTGTCGGGTTAAGGTAAGCGTGTCGGTTTAGGTTTAGGGTGTCGGGTTAGGGTGATGGGTTATGGTGTCAGGTTCGGGTTAGTGTTCGGTTGAGGGTGTCAGGTTAAGGTTAGGGAAGATTTAGGGTTACGGTGTCATGTTAGGGTTACCATAATGGTTAGGGTGTCGGGTTTGGGTGTTGGGTTATGGTTAGTGTATCATGTTAGGGTTAGTGTGTCGGGATAAGTTCAGGGTGTCGGGTTAGGTTGTCGGGTTACGTTTAGGCTCAGGGTTAGGGTTAAGGTTAGGGTTAGGTTTAGGTGTTAGGGGTACGGTTAGGGTTAGGATGTCGGGTTAGGGTCGGGTTAGGGGTTAGGGGTAGGTTTAGGGTTAGGTTTAGGGTGTTAGGGTTAGGGTTAGGGTTAGGGTTGGGTTAGGGTTAGGGTAGTGTTAGGGGTTAGGGGTAGGGTTAGGGTTAGGTTTAGGTTTAGGGTGTCAGGTTAAGTTTAGGGTTCGTGTTAGTGTTATGGTTAGGGTTAGGGTTAGGCTTAGGATGTGGGGATAGGGTTAGGGTTAGTTTTATGGTAAGGTTGTCTGGTTAGGGTTCTGGGTAGGGTGTCTGTTTAGGGTTTCGGGTCAGGGTTAGTGTTAGGGTTAGGTTGTTGGGTTAGATTGTCGTGTTAGGGTGCCAGGATAGGGTTAGATTTACGGTTAGGCTTAGGGTTAGTGTGTCGGGTTAGGGTGTCCGTTTAGGGTTAGGGTGTCAGGTTAGCATGTCGGGTTAGGGTCTCGAGTTAGGGTTTAGGGTTAGGTTTAGTGTAAGTTTAGGGTTAGGGTTACGGTTTGGTTAGGGTTAGTGTTAATGTTAGGGTTAGGGTTTAGATGTAGGGTTAGCTTTAGGGCTAGTGTTAGGGTTAGGGTGTCGGGTGTCGGGTTTGGGTGTCGGGTTAGGGTTAGGTTTTGGGTTAGCTTTAGGGTTGGGGTTAGGATTAGGGTGTTGGGTTAGGGTTAGCGTGTCGGGTTCGGGTGTCGGGTTAGGCTGTCGGGCTAGGGTGTCGGGCTCGGGTGTCGGGTTAGGGTTTACAGTTAGTGTTAGAGTGGCTGGTTAGGGTGTTGGTTAGGGTGTCTGGTTACGGTGTCGGGTTAGGGATTACGGGTTAGGGTGTCGCGTTAGGGTTGAGTTATGGTGTCGGGTTATGGTTAGGGTAAGGTTAGGCTTCGGGTTAGGGTGTCGTGTTAGGGTTAGCGTTAGGGTTAGGGTGTCGGGTTAAGGTTAGGGTTAGGGTTAGGGTTAGGGTTTGGGTGTCGGGTTAGGGTTAGGGTTAGTGTTAGGGGTTAGTGATTAGGGTTAGGGTTAGGATTAGCGTTATGGTTTGAGTTAGAGTTAGGGTTAGGGTTAGGGTTGGTTTAGTGTAGGGTTAGGGGTTAGTGGTAGGGTTAGGGGTAGGGTTAGGGTAGGGTTGCGGAGTCGGGTTAGGGTTAGGGTTAGGTTTTCAGGCTAGGGTTAGTGTTAGGGGTTGGGGTTAGGGTTTAGAGTTACGATTAGGGTTAGGGTGTTGGGTTAGGGTGTCGGGTTAGGGTGTCAGGTTAGGCTGTCGGGTTAGGGTGTCGGGTCAGGGTTAGAGTTAGGGTTAGGTTTAGGGTTAAGTTTAGAGTTAGGTTGTTTTGTTAGGGTTAGGGTTTCGGGTTAGGCTTAGAGTTTCGGGTTAGGGTGTCGGGTTAGAGTTTGGGTGTAGGGTTAGTGTGTCGCATTAGGGTTAAGGTTAGGGTGTCGTGTTAGTGTTAGCGCTAGGGTTAGGGTGTCGTGTTAGGGTTAGGTTTAGGGTTAGGTTGTCGGGTTAGGGTTAGGGTTAGGGTGTCTGGTGTTCGGTTACCGTTAGGGTTAGGGTTAGGGTTACGTTTTACGGGTTAGGGTTAGGGTTAGGGTTAGCATTAGGGTTATGGTTACGGTTACGTTTAGGGTTACTGTTCGGGTTAGGGTTAGGGTTAGGATTAGGGTGTCAGATTAGGGTTAGGTTTGTGTTAGGATTCGGGTTAGTGGTTAGGGGTAGGTTTAAGGTTAGGGTTAGGGTGTCGTGTTAGGGTTAGGGTTAGGGTGTCGGTTTAGGGTTAGGGTGTCGGGTTAGGGTGTTGGCTTAAGTTGTCGTGTTAGTGTGTTGGGTTAGGGTTAGGGTGAGATTTATGGCATTGTGTTAGTGTGTTGGTTTAGGAATAGGGTTAGGGTAAGGGGTAGGGCTAGGTTTAAGGTTAGGTTTAGTGTTATGATGTCGGGTTAGGGTTAGGGTTAGGGTTAAGGTTTCGGGTTATGATGTCGGGTTAGGTTTAGGTCTAGGTCTAGGGTTAGGGTTAGGGTGTCGGGTAAGTTTTAGGGTTAGGGTTAGGGTGTCGTTTTAGGGTTAGAGTTAGGGTTAGGATTAGGGTTAGGGTTAAGGTTTACGGTTTAGGGTTAGGGTTAGGGTTAGAGTTAGGGTTAGCGTTACCTTTAGGGTTACGGTTAGGGTTAGGATTAGGGTTATAGTTAGGGTGTCAGATTAGGGTTAGGGTTGGGTTAGGATTCGGGTTAGTGGTAAGGGGTAGGTTTAGGTTTAGGGTTAGGGTGTTGGTTTAGGGTTAGGGTGTCGGGTTAGGGTGTTGGGTTAAGTTGTCGTGTTAGTGTGTCGGGTAAGGGTTAGGGTTAGGTTTATGGCATTGGGTTAGGTTGTTGGGTTAGGAATAGGGTTAGGGCTAGGGTTAAGGTTAGGTTTAGTGTTATGATGTTGGGTTAGTTTGTTGTGTTAGGGTGCTGGGTTTGGGTTAGGGTTAGGGTTTGGGTAGGTTTAGGGTGTTGGGTTAGGGTTAGGGTGTCGGGTTATGGTTAGGGTTAGGGTGTTGGGTTACGGTGTCGGGTTAGGGTTAGTGTGTCAGGTTATGATGTCAGGTTCGGGTGTCGGGTAAGGATTAGGGTGTCTGGTTATGGTGTCGGGTAAGTGTGTCAGGATAGGTTTAGGTTTAGGCTTATGGTTAGGGTTAGGGTTAGGGTGTCGTGTTAGGGATAGCGTTCGGGTGTCGGTTTAGGGTGTTAGGGTTAGGGTTAGGGTTAGGGTTGGGTTGGGGGTAGGGTTAGTGGTTAAGGGTAGGGTTAGGGGTAGGTTTAGGGTTAGGGTTAGGGTTGGGGTTTAGTTGTCGGGTTTGAGTTAGGGTTAGGGTGTCTGGTGTCGGGTTAGTGTTAAGGTTAGGGTTAGGTTATCGGGTTAGGTTTAGGCTTGGGTTGTAGTCTTAGGGTTAGGGTTAGTGTTGGTTTACGGGTTAGGCTTAGGCTTAGTGTTAGGGTTAGGTTTAGGGTTAGGTTTACGGCTAGGTTGTTGGTTTAGGGTTACGGTGTCGGGTTAAGGTAAGCGTGTCGGTTTAGGTTTAGGGTGTCGGGTTAGGGTGATGGGTTATGGTGTCAGGTTCGGGTTAGTGTTCGGTTGAGGGTGTCAGGTTAAGGTTAGGGAAGATTTAGGGTTACGGTGTCATGTTAGGGTTACCATAATGGTTAGGGTGTCGGGTTTGGGTGTTGGGTTATGGTTAGTGTATCATGTTAGGGTTAGTGTGTCGGGATAGGTTCAGGGTGTCGGGTTAGGTTGTCGGGTTACGTTTAGGCTCAGGGTTAGGGTTAAGGTTAGGGTTAGGTTTAGGTGTTAGGGGTACGGTTAGGGTTAGGATGTCGGGTTAGGGTTAGGGTGTCGGGTTAGGGTGTCGTGTTAAGGTTAGGGTGTCGGGTGAGGGTTAGAGTGTCAGGTTCGGGTTACGGTGTCAGGTGAGGGTGTCGGGTTAGCGTGTCATTTTAGGGTGTAGGTTTAGGGTTAGAGTGTCGGGTTAGGGTTAGGGTTACGGTGTTGTGTTAGGGTTAGGGTGTCGGGTTTGGGCTTCGGGTTAGGGTGTCGTGTTAGGGATAGGGAGTCACGTTAGGTTGTCGTTTTAGGGTTACGGTGTCAGGATAGGGTGTCGGGTTAGGGTGTCTGTTAGGGATTACGGTTTAGGGTGTCGGGTTAGGGTTAGTGTAGGGTTAGAATTAGGGTTAGAGTGTTGTGTTAGGGTTAGCGTTAGAGTTAGGTTGTCTGGTTAGTTTTAGGGTTAGGGTGTCGAGTTAGAGTTAGGGTGTCGGGTTATGGTTAGGTTTTGGGTGTCGGGTTAGGTTTAGGGTTAATGTTAGTGTTAGGGGTTAGTGATTAGGGTTAGGGTTAGGGTTAGCGTTATGGTTTGGTTTAGGTTTAGGGTTAGGGTTATGGATAGGGTTAGGGTTTGGGTTAGGTGAAGGGTAGGCTTAGGAGTAGGGTAAGTGTTAGGGTTTGGGTTAGGTTTAGGGTACGGTTAGGGTGTCGGGGTAGAGTTTGGGTGTAGGATTAGGGTGTTGCGTTAGGGTTAAGTTAACGTGTCTTGTTAGGGTTAGTGTTAGGGTTAGGGTGTCGTGTAAGATTTAGCGTTAGGGGTAGGGGTAGGGCTTGGGTGTTGGGTTAGTGTTAGGGTTAGGGTGTCTGGTGTCCGGTTACGGTTAGGGTTAGGATTAGGGTTAGGATTAGGGTTTAGGATTTAGGGTTAGGGTTAGGGTGTCTTGTGTCCGATTACGGTTAGGGTTAGGATTATGGTTAGGGTTAGGGTTAGCGTTAGGGTTTTGGTTAAGGTTACGTTTAGGTTTCGGGTTAGGGTTAGGGTTATGTTTAGGGTTAGGGTGTCATAATAGGGTTAGCGTTAGTGTTAGGTTGTCTGGTTAGTGTTAGGGTTAGGGTGTCGGGATAGGGTTAGGTTTAGGGTGTTGGGTTAGGGTGTTGTGTTAGGGTTAGGGTTAGGGTTAAGGTTTCGGGTTATGATGTCGGGTTAGGGTTAGGTCTAGGTCTAGGGTTTGGGTTAGGGTTAGCGTTAGGGTTAGGGTTACCTTTAGGGTTACGGTTAGGGTTAGGATTAGGGTTAGAGTTAGGGTGTCAGATTAGGGTTAGACTTGGGTTAGGATTCGGGTTAGTGGTTAGGGGTAGGTTTAGGTTTAGGGTTAGGGTGTTGGTTTAGGGTTAGGGTGTCGTATTACAGTTAGGGTTAGGGTTAGGGTGTCGGTTTAGGGTTAGGGTGTCGGGTTAGGGTGTTGGGTTAAGTTGTCCTGTTAGTGTGTCGGGTTAGGGTTAGAGTTAGGTTTGAGGCATTGGGTTAGGTTGTTGGGTTAGGAATAGGGTTAGGGTTAGGTTTAGTGTTATGATGTTGGGTTAGTTTGTCGTGTTAGGGTGCTGGGTTTGGGTTAGGGTTAGGGTTAGGGTAGGTTTAGGGTGTTGGGTTAGCTTTAGGGTGTCGGGTTAGGGTTAGGGTTATGTGTTGGCTTAGGGTGTCGTTTAGGGTGTCAGGTTTGGGTGTCGGGTTAAGATTAGGGTTAGGGTGTTGGGTTACGGTGTCAGATTAGGGTTAGTGTGTCTGGTTATGATGTCAGGTTCGGGTGTCGGGTAAGGGGTAGTGTGTCTGGTTAGGGTGTCGGGTTATTGTGTCAGGTTAGGTTTAGGTTTAGGCTTATGGATAGGGCTAGGGTTATGGTGTCATGTTAGGGATAGGGTTCGAGTGTCAGTTTAGGGTTAGAGTTAGGGTTGGGTTAGGGTTAGGGTAGGGTTAGGGGTTAGGGGTAGGGTTAGGGTTAGGTTTAAGTTTAGGGTGTCAGGTTAAGTTTAGGGTTCGTGTTAGTGTTATGGTTAGGGTTAGGGTTAGGCTTAGGATGTGGGGATAGGGTTAGGGTTAGTTTTATGGTAAGGTTGTCTGGTTAGGGTTCTGGGTAGGGTGTCTGTTTAGGGTTTCGGGTTAGGGTGTCGGGTCAGGGTTAGTGTTAGGGTTAGGTTGTTGGGTTAGATTGTCGTGTTAGGGTGCCAGGATAGGGTTAGATTTACGGTTAGGCTTAGGGTTAGTGTGTCGGGTTAGGGTGTCCGTTTAGGGTTAGGGTGTCAGGTTAGCATGTCGGGTTAGGGTGTTGGGTTAGGGTCTCGAGTTAGGGTTTAGGGTTAGGTTTAGGGTAAGTTTAGGGTTAGGCTTACGGTTGGGTTAGGGTTAGTGTTAATGTTAGGGTTAGGGTTTAGATGTAGGGTTAGCTTTAGGGCTAGTGTTAGGGTTAGGGTGTAGGGTGTCGGGTTTGGGTGTCGGGTTAGGGTTAGGTTTTGGGTTAGCTTTAGGGTTGGGGTTAGGATTAGGGTGTCGGGTTAGGGTTAGCGTGTCAGGTTCGGGTGTCGGGTTAGGCTGTCGGGCTAGGGTGTCGGGCTAGGGTGTCGGGCTAGGGTGTCGGGTTAGGGTTTACAGTTAGTGTTAGAGTGGCTGGTTAGGGTGTCGGTTAGGGTGTGGGATTAGGGTGTACGGGATAGGGTGTCGCGTTAGGGTTGAGTTATGGTGTCGGGTTATGGTTACGGTAAGGTTAGGGTTAGGGTTAGGGTTAGGTTTTCAGGCTAGGGTTAGTGTTAGGGGTTGGGGTTAGGGTTTAGAGTTACGATTAGGGTTAGGGTGTTGGGTTAGGGTGTCGGGTAGGGTGTCAGGTTAGGCTGTCGGGTTAGGGTGTCGGGTCAGGGTTAGAGTTAGGGTTAGGTTTAGGGTTAAGTTTAGAGTTAGGTTGTTTTGTTAGGGTTAGGGTTTCGGGTTAGGCTTAGAGTTTCGGGTTAGGGTGTCGGGTTAGAGTTTGGGTGTAGGGTTAGTGTGTCGCATTAGGGTTAAGGTTAGGGTGTCGTGTTAGTGTTAGCGCTAGGGTTAGGGTGTCGTGTTAGGGTTAGGTTTAGGGTTAGGTTGTCGGGTTAGGGTTAGGGTTAGGGTGTCTGGTGTTCGGTTACCGTTAGGGTTAGGGTTAGGGTTACGTTTTACGGGTTAGGGTTAGGGATAGGGTTAGCATTAGGGTTATGGTTACGGTTACGTTTAGGGTTACTGTTCGGGTTAGGGTTAGGGTTAGGATTAGGGTGTCAGATTAGGGTTAGGTTTGTGTTAGGATTCGGGTTAGTGGGTAGGGGTAGGTTTAAGGTTAGGGTTAGGGTGTCGTGTTAGGGTTAGGATTAGGGTGTCGGTTTAGGGTTATGGTGTCGGGTTAGGGTGTTGGCTTAAGTTGTCGTGTTAGTGTGTTGGGTTAGGGTTAGGGTGAGATTTATGGCATTGTGTTAGTGTGTTGGTTTAGGAATAGGGTTAGGGTAAGGGGTAGGGCTAGGTTTAAGGTTAGGTTTAGTGTTATGATGTCGGGTTAGGGTTAGGGTTAGGGTTAAGTTTTCGGGTTATGATGTCGGGTTAGGGTTAGATCTAGGTCTAGGGTTAGGGTTAGGGTGTCGGGTAAGTTTTAGGGTCAGGGTTAGGGTGTCGTTTTAGGGTTAGAGTTAGGGTTAGGATTAGGGTTAGGGTTAAGGTTTACGGTTTAGGGTTAGGGTTAGGGTTAGAGTTAGGGTTAGGGTTACGTTTAGGGTTACGGTTAGGGTTAGGATTAGGGTTAGAGTTAGGGTGTCAGATTAGGGTTAGGGTTGGGTTAGGATTCGGGTTAGTGGTTAGGGGTAGGTTTAGGTTTAGGGTTAGGGTGTTGGTTTAGGGTTAGGGTGTCGGGTTAGGGTGTTGGGTTAAGTTGTCGTGTTAGTGTGTTGGGTAAGGGTTAGGGTTAGGTTTATGGCATTGGGTTAGGTTGTTGGGTTAGGAATAGGGTTAGGGCTAGGGTTAAGGTTAGGTTTAGTGTTATGATGTTGGGTTAGTTTGTCGTGTTAGGGTGCTGGGTTTGGGTTAGGGTTAGGGTTTGGGTAGGTTTAGGGTGTTGGGTTAGGGTTAGGGTGTCGGGTTATGGTTAGGGTTAGGGTGTTGGGTTACGGTGTCGGGTTAGGGTTAGTGTGTCAGGTTATGATGTCAGGTTCGGGTGTCGGGTAAGGGTTAGGGTGTGTGGTTATGGTGTCGGGTAAGTGTGTCAGGTTAGGTTTAGGTTTAGGCTTATGGTTAGGGTTAGGGTCAGGGTGTCATGTTAGGGATAGCGTTCGGGTGTCGGTTTAGGGTTAGAGTTAGGGTTAGGGTTAGGGTCGGGTTAGGGGTTAGGGGTAGGTTTAGGGTTAGGTTTAGGGTGTTAGGGTTAGGGTTAGGGTTAGGGGTAGGGTTAGTGGTTAAGGGTAGGGTTAGGGGTAGGTTTAGGGTTAGGGTTAGGGTTGGGGTTTAGATGTCGCGTTTGAGTTAGGGTTAGGGTGTCTGGTGTCGGGTTAGTGTTAAGGTTAGGGTTAGGTTATCGGGTTAGGTTTAGGCTTGGGTTGTAGTCTTAGGGTTAGGGTTAGTGTTGGTTTACGGGTTAGGCTTAGGCTTAGTGTTAGGGTTAGGTTTAGGGTTAGGTTTACGGCTAGGTTGTTGGTTTAGGGTTACGGTGTCGGGTTAAGGTAAGCGTGTCGGTTTAGGTTTAGGGTGTCGGGTTAGGGTGATGGGTTATGGTGTCAGGTTCGGGTTAGTGTTCGGTTGAGGGTGTCAGGTTAAGGTTAGGGAAGATTTAGGGTTACGGTGTCATGTTAGGGTTACCATAATGGTTAGGGTGTCGGGTTTGGGTGTTGGGTTATGGTTAGTGTATCATGTTAGGGTTAGTGTGTCGGGATAGGTTCAGGGTGTCGGGTTAGGTTGTCGGGTTACGTTTAGGCTCAGGGTTAGGGTTAAGGTTAGGGTTAGGTTTAGGTGTTAGGGGTACGGTTAGGGTTAGGATGTCAGGTTAGGGTCGGGTTAGGGGTTAGGGGTAGGTTTAGGGTTAGGTTTAGGGTGTTAGGGTTAGGGTTAGGGTTAGGGTTTGGTTAGGGTTAGGGTAGGGTTAGGGGTTAGGGGTAGGGTTAGGGTTAGGTTTAGTTTTAGGGTGTCAGGTTAAGTTTAGGGTTCGTGTTAGTGTTATGGTTAGGGTTAGGGTTAGGCTTAGGATGTGGGGATAGGGTTAGGGTTAGTTTTATGGTAAGGTTGTCTGGTTAGGGTTCTGGGTAGGGTGTCTGTTTAGGGTTTCGGGTCAGGGTTAGTGTTAGGGTTAGGTTGTTGGGTCAGATTGTCGTGTTAGGGTGCCAGGATAGGGTTAGATTTACGGTTAGGCTTAGGGTTAGTGTGTCGGGTTAGGGTGTCCGTTTAGGGTTAGGGTGTCAGGTTAGCATGTCGGGTTAGGGTGTTGGGTTAGGGTCTCGAGTTAGGGTTTAGGGTTAGGTTTAGTGTAAGTTTAGGGTTAGGGTTACGGTTGGGTTAGGGTTAGTGTTAATGTTAGGGTTAGGGTTTAGATGTAGGGTTAGCTTTAGGGCTAGTGTTAGGGTTAGGGTGTCGGGTGTCGGGTTTGGGTGTCGGGTTAGGGTTAGGTTTTGGGTTAGCTTTAGGGTTGGGGTTAGGATTAGGGTGTCGGGTTAGGGTTAGCGTGTCGGGTTCGGGTGTCGGGTTAGGCTGTCGGGCTAGGGTGTCGGGCTCGGGTGTCAGGTTAGGGTTTACAGTTAGTGTTAGAGTGGCTGGTTAGGGTGTCGGTTAGGGTGTCTGGTTAGGGTGTCGGGTTAGGGATTACGGGTTAGGGTGTCGCGTTAGGGTTGAGTTATGGTGTCGGGTTATGGTTAGGGTAAGGTTAGGGTTCGGGTTAGGGTGTCGTGTTAGGGTTAGCGTTAGGGTTAGGGTGTCGGGTTAAGGTTAGGGTTAGGGTTAGGGTTAGGGTTTGGGTGTCGGGTTAGGGTTAGGGTTAGTGTTAGGGGTTAGTGATTAGGGTTAGGGTTAGGATTAGCGTTATGGTTTGAGTTAGAGTTAGGGTTAGGGTTAGGGTTGGTTTAGTGTAGGGTTAGGGTTTAGTGGTAGGGTTAGGGGTAGGGTTAGGGTAGGGTTGCGGAGTCGGGTTAGGGTTAGGGTTAGGTTTTCAGGCTAGGGTTAGTGTTAGGGGTTGGGGTTAGGGTTTAGAGTTACGATTAGGGTTAGGGTGTTGGGTTAGGGTGTCGGGTTAGGGTGTCAGGTTAGGCTGTCGGGTTAGGGTGTCGGGTCAGGGTTAGGGTTAGGGTTAGGTTTAGGGTTAAGTTTAGAGTTAGGTTGTTTTGTTAGGGTTAGGGTTTCGGGTTAGGCTTAGAGTTTCGGGTTAGGGTGTCAGGTTAGAGTTTGGGTGTAGGGTTAGTGTGTCGCATTAGGGTTAAGGTTAGGGTGTCGTGTTAGTG
This sequence comes from Giraffa tippelskirchi, assembly GCF_054371585.1. Taxonomy (NCBI): domain Eukaryota; kingdom Metazoa; phylum Chordata; class Mammalia; order Artiodactyla; family Giraffidae; genus Giraffa; species Giraffa tippelskirchi. The sequence goes on from NC_137289.1 coordinate 71,727,054, forward strand.
TTAGCGCTAGGGTTAGGGTGTCGTGTTAGAGTTAGGTTTAGGGTTAGGTTGTCGGGTTAGGGTTAGGGTTAGGTTGTCTGGTGTTCGGTTACCGTTAGGGTTAGGGTTAGGGTTACGTTTTACGGGTTAGGGTTAGGGATAGGGTTAGCATTAGGGTTATGGTTACGGTTACGTTTAGGGTTACTGTTCGGGTTAGGGTTAGGGTTAGGATTAGGGTGTCAGATTAGGGTTAGGTTTGTGTTAGGATTCGGGTTAGAGGTTAGGGGTAGGTTTAAGGTTAGGGTTAGGGTGTCGTGTTAGGGTTAGAGTTAGGGTGTCGGTTTAGGGTTAGGGTGTCGGGTTAGGGTGTTGGCTTAAGTTGTCGTGTTAGTGTGTTGGGTTAGGGTTAGGGTGAGATTTATGGCATTGTGTTAGTGTGTTGGTTTAGGAATAGGGTTAGGGTAAGGGTTAGGGCTAGGTTTAAGGTTAGGTTTAGTGTTATGATGTCGCGTTAGGGTTAGGGTTAGGGTTAAGGTTTCAGGTTATGATGTCGGGTTAGGGTTAGGTCTAGGTCTAGGGTTAGGGTTAGGGTGTCGGGTAAGTTTTAGGGTTAGGGTTAGGGTGTCGTTTTAGGGTTAGAGTTAGGGTTAGGATTAGGGTTAGGGTTAAGGTTTACGGTTTAGGGTTAGGGTTAGGGTTAGAGTTAGGGTTAGCGTTACCTTTAGGGTTACGGTTAGGGTTAGGATTAGGGTTAGAGTTAGGGTGTCAGATTAGGGTTAGGGTTGGGTTAGGATTCGGGTTAGTGGTTAGGGGTAGGTTTAGGTTTAGGGTTAGGGTGTTGGTTTAGGGTTAGGGTGTCGGGTTAGGGTGTTGGGTTAAGTTGTCGTGTTAGTGTGTCGGGTAAGGGTTAGGGTTAGGTTTATGGCATTGGGTTAGGTTGTTGGGTTAGGAATAGGGTTAGGGCTAGGGTTAAGGTTAGGTTTAGTGTTATGATGTTGGGTTAGTTTGTCGTGTTAGGGTGCTGGGTTTGGGTTAGGGTTAGGGTTTGGGTAGGTTTAGGGTGTTGGGTTAGGGTTAGGGTGTCGGGTTATGGTTAGGGTTAGGGTGTTGGGTTACGGTGTCGGGTTAGGGTTAGTGTGTCAGGTTATGATGTCAGGTTCGGGTGTCGGGTAAGGGTTAGGGTGTGTGGTTATGGTGTCGGGTAAGTGTGTCAGGTTAGGTTTAGGTTTAGGCTTATGGTTAGGGTTAGGGTTAGGGTGTCGTGTTAGGGATAGCGTTCGGGTGTCGGTTTAGGGTTAGAGTTAGGGTTAGGGTTAGGGTCGGGTTAGGGGTTAGGGGTAGGTTTAGGGTTAGGTTTAGGGTGTTAGGGTTAGGGTTAGGGTTAGGGTTGGGTTAGGGGTAGGGTTAGTGGTTAAGGTTAGGGTTAGGGGTAGGTTTAGGGTTAGGGTTAGGGTTGGGGTTTAGTTGTCGCGTTTGAGTTAGGGTTAGGGTGTCTGGTGTCGGGTTAGTGTTAAGGTTAGGGTTAGGTTATCGGGTTAGGTTTAGGCTTGGGTTGTAGTCTTAGGGTTAGGGTTAGTGTTGGTTTACGGGTTAGGCTTAGGCTTAGTGTTAGGGTTAGGTTTAGGGTTAGGTTTACGGCTAGGTTGTTGGTTTAGGGTTACGGTGTCGGGTTAAGGTAAGCGTGTCGGTTTAGGTTTAGGGTGTCGGGTTAGGGTGATGGGTTATGGTGTCAGGTTCGGGTTAGTGTTCGGTTGAGGGTGTCAGGTTAAGGTTAGGGAAGATTTAGGGTTACGGTGTCATGTTAGGGTTACCATAATGGTTAGGGTGTCGGGTTTGGGTGTTGGGTTATGGTTAGTGTATCATGTTAGGGTTAGTGTGTCGGGATAAGTTCAGGGTGTCGGGTTAGGTTGTCGGGTTACGTTTAGGCTCAGGGTTAGGGTTAAGGTTAGGGTTAGGTTTAGGTGTTAGGGGTACGGTTAGGGTTAGGATGTCGGGTTAGGGTCGGGTTAGGGGTTAGGGGTAGGTTTAGGGTTAGGTTTAGGGTGTTAGGGTTAGGGTTAGGGTTAGGGTTGGGTTAGGGTTAGGGTAGGGTTAGGGGTTAGGGGTAGGGTTAGGGTTAGGTTTAGGTTTAGGGTGTCAGGTTAAGTTTAGGGTTCGTGTTAGTGTTATGGTTAGGGTTAGGGTTAGGCTTAGGATGTGGGGATAGGGTTAGGGTTAGTTTTATGGTAAGGTTGTCTGGTTAGGGTTCTGGGTAGGGTGTCTGTTTAGGGTTTCGGGTCAGGGTTAGTGTTAGGGTTAGGTTGTTGGGTTAGATTGTCGTGTTAGGGTGCCAGGATAGGGTTAGATTTACGGTTAGGCTTAGGGTTAGTGTGTCGGGTTAGGGTGTCCGTTTAGGGTTAGGGTGTCAGGTTAGCATGTCGGGTTAGGGTGTTGGGTTAGGGTCTCGAGTTAGGGTTTAGGGTTAGGTTTAGTGTAAGTTTAGGGTTAGGGTTACGGTTTGGTTAGGGTTAGTGTTAATGTTAGGGTTAGGGTTTAGATGTAGGGTTAGCTTTAGGGCTAGTGTTAGGGTTAGGGTGTCGGGTGTCGGGTTTGGGTGTCGGGTTAGGGTTAGGTTTTGGGTTAGCTTTAGGGTTGGGGTTAGGATTAGGGTGTCGGGTTAGGGTTAGCGTGTCGGGTTCGGGTGTCGGGTTAGGCTGTCGGGCTAGGGTGTCGGGCTCGGGTGTCGGGTTAGGGTTTACAGTTAGTGTTAGAGTGGCTGGTTAGGGTGTTGGTTAGGGTGTCTGGTTACGGTGTCGGGTTAGGGATTACGGGTTAGGGTGTCGCGTTAGGGTTGAGTTATGGTGTCGGGTTATGGTTAGGGTAAGGTTAGGCTTCGGGTTAGGGTGTCGTGTTAGGGTTAGCATTAGGGTTAGGGTGTCGGGTTAAGGTTAGGGTTAGGGTTAGGGTTAGGGTTTGGGTGTCGGGTTAGGGTTAGGGTTAGTGTTAGGGGTTAGTGATTAGGGTTAGGGTTAGGATTAGCGTTATGGTTTGAGTTAGAGTTAGGGTTAGGGTTAGGGTTGGTTTAGTGTAGGGTTAGGGGTTAGTGGTAGGGTTAGGGGTAGGGTTAGGGTAGGGTTGCGGAGTCGGGTTAGGGTTAGGGTTAGGTTTTCAGGCTAGGGTTAGTGTTAGGGGTTGGGGTTAGGGTTTAGAGTTACGATTAGGGTTAGGGTGTTGGGTTAGGGTGTCGGGTTAGGGTGTCAGGTTAGGCTGTCGGGTTAGGGTGTCGGGTCAGGGTTAGAGTTAGGGTTAGGTTTAGGGTTAAGTTTAGAGTTAGGTTGTTTTGTTAGGGTTAGGGTTTCGGGTTAGGCTTAGAGTTTCGGGTTAGGGTGTCGGGTTAGAGTTTGGGTGTAGGGTTAGTGTGTCGCATTAGGGTTAAGGTTAGGGTGTCGTGTTAGTGTTAGCGCTAGGGTTAGGGTGTCGTGTTAGAGTTAGGTTTAGGGTTAGGTTGTCGGGTTAGGGTTAGGGTTAGGGTGTCTGGTGTTCGGTTACCGTTAGGGTTAGGGTTAGGGTTACGTTTTACGGGTTAGGGTTAGGGTTAGGGTTAGCATTAGGGTTATGGTTACGGTTACGTTTAGGGTTACTGTTCGGGTTAGGGTTAGGGTTAGGATTAGGGTGTCAGATTAGGGTTAGGTTTGTGTTAGGATTCGGGTTAGTGGTTAGGGGTAGGCTTAAGGTTAGGGTTAGGGTGTCGTGTTAGGGTTAGGGTTAGGGTGTCGGTTTAGGGTTAGGGTGTCGGGTTAGGGTGTTGGCTTAAGTTGTCGTGTTAGTGTGTTGGGTTAGGGTTAGGGTGAGATTTATGGCATTGTGTTAGTGTGTTGGTTTAGGAATAGGGTTAGGGTAAGGGGTAGGGCTAGGTTTAAGGTTAGGTTTAGTGTTATGATGTCGGGTTAGGGTTAGGGTTAGGGTTAAGGTTTCGGGTTATGATGTCGGGTTAGGTTTAGGTCTAGGTCTAGGGTTAGGGTTAGGGTGTCGGGTAAGTTTTAGGGTTAGGGTTAGGGTGTCGTTTTAGGGTTAGAGTTAGGGTTAGGATTAGGGTTAGGGTTAAGGTTTACGGTTTAGGGTTAGGGTTAGGGTTAGAGTTAGGGTTAGCGTTACCTTTAGGGTTACGGTTAGGGTTAGGATTAGGGTTAGAGTTAGGGTGTCAGATTAGGGTTAGGGTTGGGTTAGGATTCGGGTTAGTGGTAAGGGGTAGGTTTAGGTTTAGGGTTAGGGTGTTGGTTTAGGGTTAGGGTGTCGGGTTAGGGTGTTGGGTTAAGTTGTCGTGTTAGTGTGTCGGGTAAGGGTTAGGGTTAGGTTTATGGCATTGGGTTAGGTTGTTGGGTTAGGAATAGGGTTAGGGCTAGGGTTAAGGTTAGGTTTAGTGTTATGATGTTGGGTTAGTTTGTCGTGTTAGGGTGCTGGGTTTGGGTTAGGGTTAGGGTTTGGGTAGGTTTAGGGTGTTGGGTTAGGGTTAGGGTGTCGGGTTATGGTTAGGGTTAGGGTGTTGGGTTACGGTGTCGGGTTAGGGTTAGTGTGTCAGGTTATGATGTCAGGTTCGGGTGTCGGGTAAGGATTAGGGTGTCTGGTTATGGTGTCGGGTAAGTGTGTCAGGATAGGTTTAGGTTTAGGCTTATGGTTAGGGTTAGGGTTAGGGTGTCGTGTTAGGGATAGCGTTCGGGTGTCGGTTTAGGGTGTTAGGGTTAGGGTTAGGGTTAGGGTTGGGTTGGGGGTAGGGTTAGTGGTTAAGGGTAGGGTTAGGGGTAGGTTTAGGGTTAGGGTTAGGGTTGGGGTTTAGTTGTCGGGTTTGAGTTAGGGTTAGGGTGTCTGGTGTCGGGTTAGTGTTAAGGTTAGGGTTAGGTTATCGGGTTAGGTTTAGGCTTGGGTTGTAGTCTTAGGGTTAGGGTTAGTGTTGGTTTACGGGTTAGGCTTAGGCTTAGTGTTAGGGTTAGGTTTAGGGTTAGGTTTACGGCTAGGTTGTTGGTTTAGGGTTACGGTGTCGGGTTAAGGTAAGCGTGTCGGTTTAGGTTTAGGGTGTCGGGTTAGGGTGATGGGTTATGGTGTCAGGTTCGGGTTAGTGTTCGGTTGAGGGTGTCAGGTTAAGGTTAGGGAAGATTTAGGGTTACGGTGTCATGTTAGGGTTACCATAATGGTTAGGGTGTCGGGTTTGGGTGTTGGGTTATGGTTAGTGTATCATGTTAGGGTTAGTGTGTCGGGATAGGTTCAGGGTGTCGGGTTAGGTTGTCGGGTTACGTTTAGGCTCAGGGTTAGGGTTAAGGTTAGGGTTAGGTTTAGGTGTTAGGGGTACGGTTAGGGTTAGGATGTCGGGTTAGGGTTAGGGTGTCGGGTTAGGGTGTCGTGTTAAGGTTAGGGTGTCGGGTGAGGGTTAGAGTGTCAGGTTCGGGTTACGGTGTCAGGTGAGGGTGTCGGGTTAGCGTGTCATTTTAGGGTGTAGGTTTAGGGTTAGAGTGTCGGGTTAGGGTTAGGGTTACGGTGTTGTGTTAGGGTTAGGGTGTCGGGTTTGGGCTTCGGGTTAGGGTGTCGTGTTAGGGATAGGGAGTCACGTTAGGTTGTCGTTTTAGGGTTACGGTGTCAGGATAGGGTGTCGGGTTAGGGTGTCTGTTAGGGATTACGGTTTAGGGTGTCGGGTTAGGGTTAGTGTAGGGTTAGAATTAGGGTTAGAGTGTTGTGTTAGGGTTAGCGTTAGAGTTAGGTTGTCTGGTTAGTTTTAGGGTTAGGGTGTCGAGTTAGAGTTAGGGTGTCGGGTTATGGTTAGGTTTTGGGTGTCGGGTTAGGTTTAGGGTTAATGTTAGTGTTAGGGGTTAGTGATTAGGGTTAGGGTTAGGGTTAGCGTTATGGTTTGGTTTAGGTTTAGGGTTAGGGTTATGGATAGGGTTAGGGTTTGGGTTAGGTGAAGGGTAGGCTTAGGAGTAGGGTAAGTGTTAGGGTTTGGGTTAGGTTTAGGGTACGGTTAGGGTGTCGGGGTAGAGTTTGGGTGTAGGATTAGGGTGTTGCGTTAGGGTTAAGTTAACGTGTCTTGTTAGGGTTAGTGTTAGGGTTAGGGTGTCGTGTAAGATTTAGCGTTAGGGGTAGGGGTAGGGCTTGGGTGTTGGGTTAGTGTTAGGGTTAGGGTGTCTGGTGTCCGGTTACGGTTAGGGTTAGGATTAGGGTTAGGATTAGGGTTTAGGATTTAGGGTTAGGGTTAGGGTGTCTTGTGTCCGATTACGGTTAGGGTTAGGATTATGGTTAGGGTTAGGGTTAGCGTTAGGGTTTTGGTTAAGGTTACGTTTAGGTTTCGGGTTAGGGTTAGGGTTATGTTTAGGGTTAGGGTGTCATAATAGGGTTAGCGTTAGTGTTAGGTTGTCTGGTTAGTGTTAGGGTTAGGGTGTCGGGATAGGGTTAGGTTTAGGGTGTTGGGTTAGGGTGTTGTGTTAGGGTTAGGGTTAGGGTTAAGGTTTCGGGTTATGATGTCGGGTTAGGGTTAGGTCTAGGTCTAGGGTTTGGGTTAGGGTTAGCGTTAGGGTTAGGGTTACCTTTAGGGTTACGGTTAGGGTTAGGATTAGGGTTAGAGTTAGGGTGTCAGATTAGGGTTAGACTTGGGTTAGGATTCGGGTTAGTGGTTAGGGGTAGGTTTAGGTTTAGGGTTAGGGTGTTGGTTTAGGGTTAGGGTGTCGTATTACAGTTAGGGTTAGGGTTAGGGTGTCGGTTTAGGGTTAGGGTGTCGGGTTAGGGTGTTGGGTTAAGTTGTCGTGTTAGTGTGTCGGGTTAGGGTTAGAGTTAGGTTTGAGGCATTGGGTTAGGTTGTTGGGTTAGGAATAGGGTTAGGGTTAGGTTTAGTGTTATGATGTTGGGTTAGTTTGTCGTGTTAGGGTGCTGGGTTTGGGTTAGGGTTAGGGTAGGTTTAGGGTGTTGGGTTAGCTTTAGGGTGTCGGGTTAGGGTTAGGGTTATGTGTTGGCTTAGGGTGTCGTTTAGGGTGTCAGGTTTGGGTGTCGGGTTAAGATTAGGGTTAGGGTGTTGGGTTACGGTGTCAGATTAGGGTTAGTGTGTCTGGTTATGATGTCAGGTTCGGGTGTCGGGTAAGGGGTAGTGTGTCTGGTTAGGGTGTCGGGTTATTGTGTCAGGTTAGGTTTAGGTTTAGGCTTATGGATAGGGCTAGGGTTATGGTGTCATGTTAGGGATAGGGTTCGAGTGTCAGTTTAGGGTTAGAGTTAGGGTTGGGTTAGGGTTAGGGTAGGGTTAGGGGTTAGGGGTAGGGTTAGGTTTAGGTTTAAGTTTAGGGTGTCAGGTTAAGTTTAGGGTTCGTGTTAGTGTTATGGTTAGGGTTAGGGTTAGGCTTAGGATGTGGGGATAGGGTTAGGGTTAGTTTTATGGTAAGGTTGTCTGGTTAGGGTTCTGGGTAGGGTGTCTGTTTAGGGTTTCGGGTTAGGGTGTCGGGTCAGGGTTAGTGTTAGGGTTAGGTTGTTGGGTTAGATTGTCGTGTTAGGGTGCCAGGATAGGGTTAGATTTACGGTTAGGCTTAGGGTTAGTGTGTCGGGTTAGGGTGTCCGTTTAGGGTTAGGGTGTCAGGTTAGCATGTCGGGTTAGGGTGTTGGGTTAGGGTCTCGAGTTAGGGTTTAGGGTTAGGTTTAGGGTAAGTTTAGGGTTAGGCTTACGGTTGGGTTAGGGTTAGTGTTAATGTTAGGGTTAGGGTTTAGATGTAGGGTTAGCTTTAGGGCTAGTGTTAGGGTTAGGGTGTAGGGTGTCGGGTTTGGGTGTCGGGTTAGGGTTAGGTTTTGGGTTAGCTTTAGGGTTGGGGTTAGGATTAGGGTGTCGGGTTAGGGTTAGCGTGTCAGGTTCGGGTGTCGGGTTAGGCTGTCGGGCTAGGGTGTCGGGCTAGGGTGTCGGGCTAGGGTGTCGGGTTAGGGTTTACAGTTAGTGTTAGAGTGGCTGGTTAGGGTGTCGGTTAGGGTGTGGGATTAGGGTGTACGGGATAGGGTGTCGCGTTAGGGTTGAGTTATGGTGTCGGGTTATGGTTACGGTAAGGTTAGGGTTAGGGTTAGGGTTAGGTTTTCAGGCTAGGGTTAGTGTTAGGGGTTGGGGTTAGGGTTTAGGGTTACGATTAGGGTTAGGGTGTTGGGTTAGGGTGTCGGGTAGGGTGTCAGGTTAGGCTGTCGGGTTAGGGTGTCGGGTCAGGGTTAGAGTTAGGGTTAGGTTTAGGGTTAAGTTTAGAGTTAGGTTGTTTTGTTAGGGTTAGGGTTTCGGGTTAGGCTTAGAGTTTCGGGTTAGGGTGTCGGGTTAGAGTTTGGGTGTAGGGTTAGTGTGTCGCATTAGGGTTAAGGTTAGGGTGTCGTGTTAGTGTTAGCGCTAGGGTTAGGGTGTCGTGTTAGGGTTAGGTTGTCGGGTTAGGGTTAGGGTTAGGGTGTCTGGTGTTCGGTTACCGTTAGGGTTAGGGTTAGGGTTACGTTTTACGGGTTAGGGTTAGGGATAGGGTTAGCATTAGGGTTATGGTTACGGTTACGTTTAGGGTTACTGTTCGGGTTAGGGTTAGGGTTAGGATTAGGGTGTCAGATTAGGGTTAGGTTTGTGTTAGGATTCGGGTTAGTGGGTAGGGGTAGGTTTAAGGTTAGGGTTAGGGTGTCGTGTTAGGGTTAGGATTAGGGTGTCGGTTTAGGGTTAGGGTGTCGGGTTAGGGTGTTGGCTTAAGTTGTCGTGTTAGTGTGTTGGGTTAGGGTTAGGGTGAGATTTATGGCATTGTGTTAGTGTGTTGGTTTAGGAATAGGGTTAGGGTAAGGTTTAGGGCTAGGTTTAAGGTTAGGTTTTGTGTTATGATGTCGGGTTAGGGTTAGGGTTAGGGTTAAGGTTTCGGGTTATGATGTCGGGTTAGGGTTAGGTCTAGGTCTAGGGTTAGGGTTAGGGTGTCGGGTAAGTTTTAGGGTTAGGGTTAGGGTGTCGTTTTAGGGTTAGAGTTAGGGTTAGGATTAGGGTTAGGGTTAAGGTTTACGGTTTAGGGTTAGGGTTAGGGTTAGAGTTAGGGTTAGCGTTACCTTTAGGGTTACGGTTAGGGTTAGGATTAGGGTTAGAGTTAGGGTGTCAGATTAGGGTTAGGGTTGGGTTAGGATTCGGGTTAGTGGTTAGGGGTAGGTTTAGGTTTAGGGTTAGGGTGTTGGTTTAGGGTTAGGGTGTCGGGTTAGGGTGTTGGGTTAAGTTGTCGTGTTAGTGTGTCGGGTAAGGGTTAGGGTTAGGTTTATGGCATTGGGTTAGGTTGTTGGGTTAGGAATAGGGTTAGGGCTAGGGTTAAGGTTAGGTTTAGTGTTATGATGTTGGGTTAGTTTGTCGTGTTAGGGTGCTGGGTTTGGGTTAGGGTTAGGGTTTGGGTAGGTTTAGGGTGTTGGGTTAGGGTTAGGGTGTCGGGTTATGGTTAGGGTTAGGGTGTTGGGTTACGGTGTCGGGTTAGGGTTAGTGTGTCAGGTTATGATGTCAGGTTCGGGTGTCGGGTAAGGGTTAGGGTGTGTGGTTATGGTGTCGGGTAAGTGTGTCAGGTTAGGTTTAGGTTTAGGCTTATGGTTAGGGTTAGGGTTAGTGTGTCGTGTTAGGGATAGCGTTCGGGTGTCGGTTTAGGGTTAGAGTTAGGGTTAGGGTTAGGGTCGGGTTAGGGGTTAGGGGTAGGTTTAGGGTTAGGTTTAGGGTGTTAGGGTTAGGGTTAGGGTTAGGGTTAGGGTTGGGCTAGGGGTAGGGTTAGTGGTTAAGGGTAGGGTTAGGGGTAGGTTTAGGGTTAGGGTTAGGGTTGGGGTTTAGTTGTCGGGTTTGAGTTAGGGTTAGGGTGTCTGGTGTCGGGTTAGTGTTAAGGTTAGGGTTAGGTTATCGGGTTAGGTTTAGGCTTGGGTTGTAGTCTTAGGGTTAGGGTTAGTGTTGGTTTACGGGTTAGGCTTAGGCTTAGTGTTAGGGTTAGGTTTAGGGTTAGGTTTACGGCTAGGTTGTTGGTTTAGGGTTACGGTGTCGGGTTAAGGTAAGCGTGTCGGTTTAGGTTTAGGGTGTCGGGTTAGGGTGATGGGTTATGGTGTCAGGTTCGGGTTAGTGTTCGGTTGAGGGTGTCAGGTTAAGGTTAGGGAAGATTTAGGGTTACGGTGTCATGTTAGGGTTACCATAATGGTTAGGGTGTCGGGTTTGGGTGTTGGGTTATGGTTAGTGTATCATGTTAGGGTTAGTGTGTCGGGATAAGTTCAGGGTGTCGGGTTAGGTTGTCGGGTTACGTTTAGGCTCAGGGTTAGGGTTAAGGTTAGGGTTAGGTTTAGGTGTTAGGGGTACGGTTAGGGTTAGGATGTCGGGTTAGGGTCGGGTTAGGGGTTAGGGGTAGGTTTAGGGTTAGGTTTAGGGTGTTAGGGTTAGGGTTAGGGTTAGGGTTGGGTTAGGGTTAGGGTAGGGTTAGGGGTTAGGGGTAGGGTTAGGGTTAGGTTTAGGTTTAGGGTGTCAGGTTAAGTTTAGGGTTCGTGTTAGTGTTATGGTTAGGGTTAGGGTTAGGCTTAGGATGTGGGGATAGGGTTAGGGTTAGTTTTATGGTAAGGTTGTCTGGTTAGGGTTCTGGGTAGGGTGTCTGTTTAGGGTTTCGGGTCAGGGTTAGTGTTAGGGTTAGGTTGTTGGGTTAGATTGTCGTGTTAGGGTGCCAGGATAGGGTTAGATTTACGGTTAGGCTTAGGGTTAGTGTGTCGGGTTAGGGTGTCCGTTTAGGGTTAGGGTGTCAGGTTAGCATGTCGGGTTAGGGTGTTGGGTTAGGGTCTCGAGTTAGGGTTTAGGGTTAGGTTTAGTGTAAGTTTAGGGTTAGGGTTACGGTTGGGTTAGGGTTAGTGTTAATGTTAGGGTTAGGGTTTAGATGTAGGGTTAGCTTTAGGGCTAGTGTTAGGGTTAGGGTGTCGGGTGTCGGGTTTGGGTGTCGGGTTAGGGTTAGGTTTTGGGTTAGCTTTAGGGTTGGGGTTAGGATTAGGGTGTCGGGTTAGGGTTAGCGTGTCGGGTTCGGGTGTCGGGTTAGGCTGTCGGGCTAGGGTGTCGGGCTCGGGTGTCGGGTTAGGGTTTACAGTTAGTGTTAGAGTGGCTGGTTAGGGTGTTGGTTAGGGTGTCTGGTTAGGGTGTCGGGTTAGGGATTACGGGTTAGGGTGTCGCGTTAGGGTTGAGTTATGGTGTCGGGTTATGGTTAGGGTAAGGTTAGGGTTCGGGTTAGGGTGTCGTGTTAGGGTTAGCGTTAGGGTTAGGGTGTCGGGTTAAGGTTAGGGTTAGGGTTAGGGTTAGGGTTTGGGTGTCGGGTTAGGGTTAGGGTTAGTGTTAGGGGTTAGTGATTAGGGTTAGGGTTAAGATTAGCATTATGGTTTGAGTTAGGGTTAGGGTTAGGGTTGGTTTAGTGTAGGGTTAGGGGTTAGTGGTAGGGTTAGGGGTAGGGTTAGGGTAGGGTTGCGGAGTCGGGTTAGGGTTAGGGTTAGGTTTTCAGGCTAGGGTTAGTGTTAGGGGTTGGGGTTAGGGTTTAGAGTTACGATTAGGGTTAGGGTGTTGGGTTAGGGTGTCGGGTTAGGGTGTCAGGTTAGGCTGTCGGGTTAGGGTGTCGGGTCAGGGTTAGGGTTAGGGTTAGGTTTAGGGTTAAGCCTAGAGTTAGGTTGTTTTGTTAGGGTTAGGGTTTCGGGTTAGGCTTAGAGTTTCGGGTTAGGGTGTCAGGTTAGAGTTTGGGTGTAGGGTTAGTGTGTCGCATTAGGGTTAAGGTTAGGGTGTCGTGTTAGTGTTAGCGCTAGGGTTAGGGTGTCGTGTTAGAGTTAGGTTTAGGGTTAGGTTGTCAGGTTAGGGTTAGGGTTAGGGTGTCTGGTGTTCGGTTACCGTTAGGGTTAGGGTTAGGGTTACGTTTTACGGGTTAGGGTTAGGGATAGGGTTAGCATTAGGGTTATGGTTACGGTTACGTTTAGGGTTACTGTTCGGGTTAGGGTTAGGGTTAGGATTAGGGTGTCAGATTAGGGTTAGGTTTGTGTTAGGATTCGGGTTAGTGGTTAGGGGTAGGTTTAAGGTTAGGGTTAGGGTGTCGTGTTAGGGTTAGAGTTAGGGTGTCGGTTTAGGGTTAGGGTGTCGGGTTAGGGTGTTGGCTTAAGTTGTCGTGTTAGTGTGTTGGGTTAGGGTTAGGGTGAGATTTATGGCATTGTGTTAGTGTGTTGGTTTAGGAATAGGGTTAGGGTAAGGGGTAGGGCTAGGTTTAAGGTTAGGTTTAGTGTTATGATGTCGCGTTAGGGTTAGGGTTAGGGTTAAGGTTTCGGGTTATGATGTCGGGTTAGGGTTAGGTCTAGGTCTAGGCTTAGGGTTAGGGTGTCGGGTAAGTTTTAGGGTTAGGGTTAGGGTGTCGTTTTAGGGTTAGAGTTAGGGTTAGGATTAGGGTTAGGGTTAAGGTTTACGGTTTAGGGTTAGGGTTAGGGTTAGAGTTAGGGTTAGCGTTACCTTTAGGGTTACGGTTAGGGTTAGGATTAGGGTTAGAGTTAGGGTGTCAGATTAGGGTTAGGGTTGGGTTAGGATTCGGGTTAGTGGTTAGGGGTAGGTTTAGGTTTAGGGTTAGGGTGTTGGTTTAGGGTTAGGGTGTCGGGTTAGGGTGTTGGGTTAAGTTGTCGTGTTAGTGTGTCGGGTAAGGGTTAGGGTTAGGTTTATGGCATTGGGTTAGGTTGTTGGGTTAGGAATAGGGTTAGGGCTAGGGTTAAGGTTAGGTTTAGTGTTATGATGTTGGGTTAGTTTGTCGTGTTAGGGTGCTGGGTTTGGGTTAGGGTTAGGGTTTGGGTAGGTTTAGGGTGTTGGGTTAGGGTTAGGGTGTCGGGTTATGGTTAGGGTTAGGGTGTTGGGTTACGGTGTCGGGTTAGGGTTAGTGTGTCAGGTTATGATGTCAGGTTCGGGTGTCGGGTAAGGGTTAGGGTGTCTGGTTATGGTGTCGGGTAAGTGTGTCAGGTTAGGTTTAGGTTTAGGCTTATGGTTAGGGTTAGGGTGTCGTGTTAGGGATAGCGTTCGGGTGTCGGTTTAGGGTTAGAGTGAGGGTTAGGGTTAGGGTCGGGTTAGGGGTTAGGGGTAGGTTTAGGGTTAGGTTTAGGGTGTTAGGGTTAGGGTTAGGGTTAGGGTTGGGTTAGGGGTAGGGTTAGTGGTTAAGGGTAGGGTTAGGGGTAGGTTTAGGGTTAGGGTTAGGGTTGGGGTTTAGTTGTCGGGTTTGAGTTAGGGTTAGGGTGTCTGGTGTCGGGTTAGTGTTAAGGTTAGGGTTAGGTTATCGGGTTAGGTTTAGGCTTGGGTTGTAGTCTTAGGGTTAGGGTTAGTGTTGGTTTACGGGTTAGGCTTAGGCTTAGTGTTAGGGTTAGGTTTAGGGTTAGGTTTAGGTTTACGGCTAGGTTGTTGGTTTAGGGTTACGGTGTCGGGTTAAGGTAAGCGTGTCGGTTTAGGTTTAGGGTGTCGGGTTAGGGTGATGGGTTATGGTGTCAGGTTCGGGTTAGTGTTCGGTTGAGGGTGTCAGGTTAAGGTTAGGGAAGATTTAGGGTTACGGTGTCATGTTAGGGTTACCATAATGGTTAGGGTGTCGGGTTTGGGTGTTGGGTTATGGTTAGTGTATCATGTTAGGGTTAGTGTGTCGGGATAGGTTCAGGGTGTCGTGTTAGGTTGTCGGGTTACGTCTAGGCTCAGGTTTAGGGTTAAGGTTAGGGTTAGGTTTAGGTGTTAGGGGTATGGTTAGGGTTAGAATGTCGGGTTAGGGTTAGGGTGTCGGGTTAGGGTGCCGTGTTAAGGTTAGGGTGTCGGGTGAGGGTTAGGGTGTCAGGTTCGGGTTACGGTGTCAGGTGACGGTGTCGGGTTAGCGTGTCATTTTAGGGTGTAGGTTTAGGGTTAGAGTGTCGGGTTAGGGTTAGGGTTACGGTGTTGTGTTAGGGTTAGGGTGTCGTGTTTGGGCTTCGGGTTAGGGTGTCGTGTTAGGGATAGGGTCTCACGTTAGGTTGTCGTTTTAGGGTTACGGTGTCAGGATAGGGTTTCGGGTTAGGGTGTCGGTTAGGGATTACGGTTTAGGGTGTCGGGTTAGGGTTAGTGTAGGGTTAGAATTAGGGTTAGAGTGTTGTGTTAGGGTTAGCGTTAGGGTTAGGTTGTCTGGTTAGTTTTAGGGTTAGGGTGTCGAGTTAGAGTTAGGGTGTCGGGTTATGGTTAGGTTTTGGGTGTCGGGTTAGGTTTAGGGTTAATGTTAGTGTTAGGGGTTAGTGATTAGGGTTAGGGTTAGGGTTAGCGTTATGGTTTGGTTTAGGTTTAGGGTTAGGGTTATGGATAGGGTTAGGGTTTGGGTTAGGTGAAGGGTAGGCTTAGGAGTAGGGTAAGTGTTAGGGTTTGGGTTAGGTTTAGGGTACGGTTAGGGTGTCAGGGTAGAGTTTGGGTGTAGGATTAGGGTGTTGCGTTAGGGTTAAGTTAACGTGTCTTGTTAGGGTTAGCGTTAGGGTTAGGGTGTCGGGTAAGATTTAGCGTTAGGGGTAGGGGTAGTGCTTGGGTGTTGGGTTAGTGTTAGGGTTAGGGTGTCTGGTGTCCGGTTACGGTTAGGGTTAGGATTAGGGTTAGGATTAGGGTTTAGGGTTTAGGGTTAGGGTTAGGGTGTCTTGTGTCCGATTACGGTTAGGGTTAGGATTATGGTTAGGGTTAGGGTTAGCGTTAGGGTTATGGTTAAGGTTACGTTTAGGTTTCGGGTTAGGGTTAGGGTTATGTTTAGGGTTAGGGTGTCATAATAGGGTTAGCGTTAGTGTTAGGTTGTCTGGTTAGTGTTAGGGTTTAGGTTGTCGGGATAGGGTTAGGTTTAGGGTGTTGGGTTAGGGTGTTGGGTTAGGGTTAGGGTTAGGGTTAAGGTTTCGGGTTATGATGTCGGGTTAGGGTTAGGTCTAGGTCTAGGGTTAGGGTTAGGGTGTCGGCTAAGTTTTAGGGTTAGGTTTAGGGTGTCGTTTTAGGGTTAGAGTTAGTGTTAGGAATAGGGTTCGGGTTAGGGTTTATGGTTTAGGGTTAGGGTTAGTGTTAGCGTTAGGGTTAGTGTTACCTTTAGGGTTACGGTTAGGGTTAGGATTAGGGTTAGAGTTAGGGTGTCAGATTAGGGTTAGACTTGGGTTAGGATTCGGGTTAGTGGTTAGGGGTAGGTTTAGGTTTAGGGTTAGGGTGTTGGTTTAGGGTTAGGGTGTCGTATTACAGTTAGGGTTAGGGTGTCGATTTAGGGTTAGGGTGTCGGGTTAGGGTGTTGGGTTAAGTTGTCGTGTTAGTGTGTCGGGTTAGGGTTAGAGTTAGGTTTGAGGCATTGGGTTAGGTTGTTGGTTTAGGAATAGGGTTAGGGTTAGGTTTAGTGTTATGATGTTGGGTTAGTTTGTCGTGTTAGGGTGCTGGGTTTGGGTTAGGGTTAGGGTTAGGGTAGGTTTAGGGTGTTGGGTTAGCGTTAGGGTGTCGGGTTAGGGTTAGGGTTATGTGTTGGCTTAGGGTGTCGTTTAGGGTGTCAGGTTTGGGTGTCGGGTTAAGATTAGGATAAGGGTGTTGGGTTACGGTGTCAGGTTAGCGTAGGTGTGTCTGGTTATGATGTCAGGTTTGGGTATCGGGTAAGGGGTAGTGTGTCTGGTTAGGGTGCTGGTTTGTGTCAGGTTAGGTTTAGGTTTAGGCTTACGGATAGGGCTAGGGTTATGGTGTCATGTTAGGGATAGGGTTCGAGTGTCAGTTTAGGGTTAGAGTTAGGGTTAGGGTTAGGGTTGGGTTAGGGTTAGGGTAGGGTTAGGGGTTAGGGGTAGGGTTAGAGTTAGGTTTAGGTTTAGGGTGTCAGGTTAAGTTTAGGGTTCGTGTTAGTGTTATGGTTAGGGTTAGGGTTAGGCTTAGGATGTGGGGATAGGGTTAGGGTTAGTTTTATGGTAAGATTGTCCGGTTAGGGTTCTGGGTAGGGTGTCTGTTTAGGGTTTCGGGTTAGGGTGTCGGGTCAGGGTTAGTGTCAGGGTTAGGTTGTTGGGTTAGATTGTCGTGTTAGGGTGCCAGGATAGGGTTAGATTTACGGTTAGGCTTAGGGTTAGTGTGTCGGGTTAGGGTGTCCGTTTAGGGTTAGGGTGTCAGGTTAGCATGTCGGGTTAGGGTGTTGGGTTAGGGTCTCGAGTTAGGGTTTAGGGTTAGGTTTAGGGTAAGTTTAGGGTTAGGGTTACGGTTGGGTTAGGGTTAGTGTTAATGTTAGGGTTAGGGTTTAGATGTAGGGTTAGCTTTAGGGCTAGTGTTAGGGTTAGGGTGTCGGGTGTCGGGTTTGGGTGTCGGGTTAGGGTTAGGTTTTGGGTTAGCTTTAGGGTTGGGGTTAGGATTAGGGTGTCGGGTTAGGGTTAGCGTGTCGGGTTCGGGTGTCGGGTTAGGCTGTCGGGCTAGGGTGTCGGGTTAGGGTTTACAGTTAGTGTTAGAGTGGCTGGTTAGGGTGTCTGGTTATGGTGTCGGGTTAGGGATTACGGGTTAGGGTGTCGCGTTAGGGTTGAGTTATGGTGTCGGGTTATGGTTAGGGTAAGGTTAGGCTTCGGGTTAGGGTGTCGTGTTAGGGTTAGCGTTAGGGTTAGGGTGTCGGGTTAAGGTTAGGGTTAGGGTTAGGGTTAGGGTTTGGGTGTCGGGTTAGGGTTAGGGTTAGTGTTAGGGGTTAGTGATTAGGGTTAGGGTTAGGATTAGCGTTATGGTTTGAGTTAGAGTTAGGGTTAGGGTTAGGGTTGGTTTAGTGTAGGGTTAGGGGTTAGTGGTAGGGTTAGGGGTAGGGTTAGGGTAGGGTTGCGGAGTCGGGTTAGGGTTAGGGTTAGGTTTTCAGGCTAGGGTTAGTGTTAGGGGTTGGGGTTAGGGTTTAGAGTTACGATTAGGGTTAGGGTGTTGGGTTAGGGTGTCGGGTTAGGGTGTCAGGTTAGGCTGTCGGGTTAGGGTGTCGGGTCAGGGTTAGAGTTAGGGTTAGGTTTAGGGTTAAGTTTAGAGTTAGGTTGTTTTGTTAGGGTTAGGGTTTCGGGTTAGGCTTAGAGTTTCGGGTTAGGGTGTCGGGTTAGAGTTTGGGTGTAGGGTTAGTGTGTCGCATTAGGGTTAAGGTTAGGGTGTCGTGTTAGTGTTAGCGCTAGGGTTAGGGTGTCGTGTCAGAGTTAGGTTTAGGGTTAGGTTGTCGGGTTAGGGTTAGGGTTAGGGTGTCTGGTGTTCGGTTACCGTTAGGGTTAGGGTTAGGGTTACGTTTTACGGGTTAGGGTTAGGGTTAGGGTTAGCATTAGGGTTATGGTTACGGTTACGTTTAGGGTTACTGTTCGGGTTAGGGTTAGGGTTAGGATTAGGGTGTCAGATTAGGGTTAGGTTTGTGTTAGGATTCGGGTTAGTGGTTAGGGGTAGGTTTAAGGTTAGGGTTAGGGTGTCGTGTTAGGGTTAGGGTTAGGGTGTCGGTTTAGGGTTAGGGTGTCGGGTTAGGGTGTTGGCTTAAGTTGTCGTGTTAGTGTGTTGGGTTAGGGTTAGGGTGAGATTTATGGCATTGTGTTAGTGTGTTGGTTTAGGAATAGGGTTAGGGTAAGGGGTAGGGCTAGGTTTAAGGTTAGGTTTAGTGTTATGATGTCGGGTTAGGGTTAGGGTTAGGGTTAAGGTTTCGGGTTATGATGTCGGGTTAGGTTTAGGTCTAGGTCTAGGGTTAGGGTTAGGGTGTCGGGTAAGTTTTAGGGTTAGGGTTAGGGTGTCGTTTTAGGGTTAGAGTTAGGGTTAGGATTAGGGTTAGGGTTAAGGTTTACGGTTTAGGGTTAGGGTTAGGGTTAGAGTTAGGGTTAGCGTTACCTTTAGGGTTACGGTTAGGGTTAGGATTAGGGTTAGAGTTAGGGTGTCAAATTAGGGTTAGGGTTGGGTTAGGATTCGGGTTAGAGGTAAGGGGTAGGTTTAGGTTTAGGGTTAGGGTGTTGGTTTAGGGTTAGGGTGTCGTGTTAGGGATAGCGTTCGGGTGTCGGTTTAGGGTGTTAGGGTTAGGGTTAGGGTTAGGGTTGGGTTGGGGGTAGGGTTAGTGGTTAAGGGTAGGGTTAGGGGTAGGTTTAGGGTTAGGGTTAGGGTTGGGGTTTAGTTGTCGGGTTTGAGTTAGGGTTAGGGTGTCTGGTGTCGGGTTAGTGTTAAGGTTAGGGTTAGGTTATCGGGTTAGGTTTAGGCTTGGGTTGTAGTCTTAGGGTTAGGGTTAGTGTTGGTTTACGGGTTAGGCTTAGGCTTAGTGTTAGGGTTAGGTTTAGGGTTAGGTTTACGGCTAGGTTGTTGGTTTAGGGTTACGGTGTCGGGTTAAGGTAAGCGTGTCGGTTTAGGTTTAGGGTGTCGGGTTAGGGTGATGGGTTATGGTGTCAGGTTCGGGTTAGTGTTCGGTTGAGGGTGTCAGGTTAAGGTTAGGGAAGATTTAGGGTTACGGTGTCATGTTAGGGTTACCATAATGGTTAGGGTGTCGGGTTTGGGTGTTGGGTTATGGTTAGTGTATCATGTTAGGGTTAGTGTGTCGGGATAGGTTCAGGGTGTCGGGTTAGGTTGTCGGGTTACGTTTAGGCTCAGGGTTAGGGTTAAGGTTAGGGTTAGGTTTAGGTGTTAGGGGTACGGTTAGGGTTAGGATGTCGGGTTAGGGTTAGGGTGTCGGGTTAGGGTGTCGTGTTAAGGTTAGGGTGTCGGGTGAGGGTTAGAGTGTCAGGTTCGGGTTACGGTGTCAGGTGAGGGTGTCGGGTTAGCGTGTCATTTTAGGGTGTAGGTTTAGGGTTAGAGTGTCGGGTTAGGGTTAGGGTTACGGTGTTGTGTTAGGGTTAGGGTGTCGGGTTTGGGCTTCGGGTTAGGGTGTCGTGTTAGGGATAGGGAGTCACGTTAGGTTGTCGTTTTAGGGTTACGGTGTCAGGATAGGGTGTCGGGTTAGGGTGTCTGTTAGGGATTACGGTTTAGGGTGTCGGGTTAGGGTTAGTGTAGGGTTAGAATTAGGGTTAGAGTGTTGTGTTAGGGTTAGCGTTAGAGTTAGGTTGTCTGGTTAGTTTTAGGGTTAGGGTGTCGAGTTAGAGTTAGGGTGTCGGGTTATGGTTAGGTTTAGGGTGTCGGGTTAGGTTTAGGGTTAATGTTAGTGTTAGGGGTTAGTGATTAGGGTTAGGGTTAGGGTTAGCGTTATGGTTTGGTTTAGGTTTAGGGTTAGGGTTATGGATAGGGTTAGGGTTTGGGTTAGGTGAAGGGTAGGCTTAGGAGTAGGGTAAGTGTTAGGGTTTGGGTTAGGTTTAGGGTACGGTTAGGGTGTCAGGGTAGAGTTTGGGTGTAGGATTAGGGTGTTGCGTTAGGGTTAAGTTAACGTGTCTTGTTAGGGTTAGCGTTAGGGTTAGGGTGTCGGGTAAGATTTAGCGTTAGGGGTAGGGGTAGTGCTTGGGTGTTGGGTTAGTGTTAGGGTTAGGGTGTCTGGTGTCCGGTTACGGTTAGGGTTAGGATTAGGGTTAGGATTAGGGTTTAGGATTTAGGGTTAGGGTTAGGGTGTCTTGTGTCCGATTACGGTTAGGGTTAGGATTATGGTTAGGGTTAGGGTTAGCGTTAGGGTTTTGGTTAAGGTTACGTTTAGGTTTCGGGTTAGGGTTAGGGTTATGTTTAGGGTTAGGGTGTCATAATAGGGTTAGCGTTAGTGTTAGGTTGTCTGGTTAGTGTTAGGGTTAGGGTGTCGGGATAGGGTTAGGTTTAGGGTGTTGGGTTAGGGTGTTGTGTTAGGGTTAGGGTTAGGGTTAAGGTTTCGGGTTATGATGTCGGGTTAGGGTTAGGTCTAGGTCTAGGGTTTGGGTTAGGGTTAGCGTTAGGGTTAGGGTTACCTTTAGGGTTACGGTTAGGGTTAGGATTAGGGTTAGAGTTAGGGTGTCAGATTAGGGTTAGACTTGGGGTAGGATTCGGGTTAGTGGTTAGGGGTAGGTTTAGGTTTAGGGTTAGGGTGTTGGTTTAGGGTTAGGGTGTCGTATTACAGTTAGGGTTAGGGTTAGGGTGTCGGTTTAGGGTTAGGGTGTCGGGTTAGGGTGTTGGGTTAAGTTGTCCTGTTAGTGTGTCGGGTTAGGGTTAGAGTTAGGTTTGAGGCATTGGGTTAGGTTGTTGGGTTAGGAATAGGGTTAGGGTTAGGTTTAGTGTTATGATGTTGGGTTAGTTTGTCGTGTTAGGGTGCTGGGTTTGGGTTAGGGTTAGGGTTAGGGTAGGTTTAGGGTGTTGGGTTAGCGTTAGGGTGTCGGGTTAGGGTTAGGGTTATGTGTTGGCTTAGGGTGTCGTTTAGGGTGTCAGGTTTGGGTGTCGGGTTAAGATTAGGGTTAGGGTGTTGGGTTACGGTGTCAGATTAGGGTTAGTGTGTCTGGTTATGATGTCAGGTTCGGGTGTCGGGTAAGGGGTAGTGTGTCTGGTTAGGGTGTCGGTTTATTGTGTCAGGTCAGGTTTAGGTTTAGGCTTACGGATAGGGCTAGGCTTATGGTGTCATGTTAGGGATAGGGTTCGAGTGTCAGTTTAGGGTTAGAGTTAGGGTTAGGGTTAGGGTTGGGTTAGGGTTAGGGTAGGGTTAGGGGTTAGGGTTAGGGTTAGGGTTAGGTTTAAGTTTAGGGTGACAGGTTAAGTTTAGGGTTCGTGTTAGTGTTATGGTTAGGGTTAGGGTTAGGCTTAGGATGTGGGGATAGTGTTAGGGTTAGTTTTATGGTAAGTTTGTCTGGTTAGGGTTCTGGGTAGGGTGTCTGTTTAAGGTTTCGGGTTAGGGTGTCGGGTCAGGGTTAGTGTTAGGGTTAGGTTGTTGGGTTAGATTGTCGTGTTAGGGTGCCAGGATAGGGTTAGATTTACGGTTAGGCTTAGGGTTAGTGTGTCGGGTTAGGGTGTCCGTTTAGGGTTAGGGTGTCAGGTTAGCATGTCGGGTTAGGGTGTTGGGTTAGGGTCTCGAGTTAGGGTTTAGGGTTAGGTTTAGGGTAAGTTTAGGGTTAGGCTTACGGTTGGGTTAGGGTTAGTGTTAATGTTAGGGTTAGGGTTTAGATGTAGGGTTAGCTTTAGGGCTAGTGTTAGG
Organism: Giraffa tippelskirchi; assembly: GCF_054371585.1. Taxonomy (NCBI): domain Eukaryota; kingdom Metazoa; phylum Chordata; class Mammalia; order Artiodactyla; family Giraffidae; genus Giraffa; species Giraffa tippelskirchi. The sequence continues at coordinate 71,748,041 of NC_137289.1, forward strand.
GTTAGGGTGTCGGGTGTCGGGTTTGGGTGTCGGGTTAGGGTTAGGTTTTGGGTTAGCTTTAGGGTTGCGGTTAGGATTAGGGTGTCGGGTTAGGGTTAGCGTGTCGGGTTCGGGTGTCGGGTTAGGCTGTCGGGCTAGGGTGTCGGGCTAGGGTGTCGGGTTAGGGTTTACAGTTAGTGTTAGAGTGGCTGGTTAGGGTGTCGGTTAGGGTGTCGGGTTAGGGATTACGGGTTAGGGTGTCGCGTTAGGGTTGAGTTATGGTGTCAGGTTATGGTTACGGTAAGGTTAGGGTTAGGGTTAGGGTGTCGTGTTAGGGTTAGCGTTAGGGTTAGGGTGTCGGGTTAAGGTTAGGGTTAGGGTTAGGGTTAGGGTTTGGGTGTCAGGTTAGGGTTAGGGTTAGTGTTAGGGGTTAGTGATTAGGGTTAGGGTTAGGATTAGCGTTATGGTTTGAGTTAGAGTTAGGGTTACGGTTAGGGTTGGTTTAGTGTAGGGTTAGGGGTTAGTGGTAAGGTTAGGGGTAGGGTTAGGGTAGGGTTGCGGAGTCGGGTTAGGGTTAGGGTTAGGTTTTCAGGCTAGGGTTAGTGTTAGGGGTTGGGGTTAGGTTTTAGAGTTACGATTAGGGTTAGGGTGTTGGGTTAGGGTGTCGGGTAGGGTGTCAGGTTAGGCTGTCGGGTTAGGGTGTCGGGTCAGGGTTAGAGTTAGGGTTAGGTTTAGGGTTAAGTTTAGAGTTAGGTTGTTTTGTTAGGGTTAGGGTTTCGGGTTAGGCTTAGAGTTTCGGGTTAGGGTGTCGGGTTAGAGTTTGGGTGTAGGGTTAGTGTGTCGCATTAGGGTTAAGGTTAGGGTGTCGTGTTAGTGTTAGCGCTAGGGTTAGGGTGTCGTGTTAGGGTTAGGTTGTCGGGTTAGGGTTAGGGTTAGGGTGTCTGGTGTTCGGTTACCGTTAGGGTTAGGGTTAGGGTTACGTTTTACGGGTTAGGGTTAGGGATAGGGTTAGCATTAGGGTTATGGTTACGGTTACGTTTAGGGTTACTGTTCGGGTTAGGGTTAGGGTTAGGATTAGGGTGTCAGATTAGGGTTAGGTTTGTGTTAGGATTCGGGTTAGTGGGTAGGGGTAGGTTTAAGGTTAGGGTTAGGGTGTCGTGTTAGGGTTAGAGTTAGGGTGTCGGTTTAGGGTTAGGGTGTCGGGTTAGGGTGTTGGCTTAAGTTGTCGTGTTAGTGTGTTGGGTTAGGGTTAGGGTGAGATTTATGGCATTGTGTTAGTGTGTTGGTTTAGGAATAGGGTTAGGGTAAGGGTTAGGGCTAGGTTTAAGGTTAGGTTTAGTGTTATGATGTCGGGTTAGGGTTAGGGTTAGGGTTAAGGTTTCGGGTTATGATGTCGGGTTAGGGTTAGGTCTAGGTCTAGGGTTAGGGTTAGGGTGTCGGGTAAGTTTTAGGGTTAGGGTTAGGGTGTCGTTTTAGGGTTAGAGTTAGGGTTAGGATTAGGGTTAGGGTTAAGGTTTACGGTTTAGGGTTAGGGTTAGGGTTAGAGTTAGGGTTAGCGTTACCTTTAGGGTTACGGTTAGGGTTAGGATTAGGGTTAGAGTTAGGGTGTCAGATTAGGGTTAGGGTTGGGTTAGGATTCGGGTTAGTGGTTAGGGGTAGGTTTAGGTTTAGGGTTAGGGTGTTGGTTTAGGGTTAGGGTGTCGGGTTAGGGTGTTGGGTTAAGTTGTCGTGTTAGTGTGTCGGGTAAGGGTTAGGGTTAGGTTTATGGCATTGGGTTAGGTTGTTGGGTTAGGAATAGGGTTAGGGCTAGGGTTAAGGTTAGGTTTAGTGTTATGATGTTGGGTTAGTTTGTCGTGTTAGGGTGCTGGGTTTGGGTTAGGGTTAGGGTTTGGGTAGGTTTAGGGTGTTGGGTTAGGGTTAGGGTGTCGGGTTATGGTTAGGGTTAGGGTGTTGGGTTACGGTGTCGGGTTAGGGTTAGTGTGTCAGGTTATGATGTCAGGTTCGGGTGTCGGGTAAGGGTTAGGGTGTGTGGTTATGGTGTCGGGTAAGTGTGTCAGGTTAGGTTTAGGTTTAGGCTTATGGTTAGGGTTAGGGTTAGGGTGTCGTGTTAGGGATAGCGTTCGGGTGTCGGTTTAGGGTTAGAGTTAGGGTTAGGGTTAGGGTCGGGTTAGGGGTTAGGGGTAGGTTTAGGGTTAGGTATAGGGTGTTAGGGTTAGGGTTAGGGTTAGGGTTGGGTTAGGGGTAGGGTTAGTGGTTAAGGGTAGGGTTAGGGGTAGGTTTAGGGTTAGGGTTAGGGTTGGGGTTTAGTTGTCGGGTTTGAGTTAGGGTTAGGGTGTCTGGTGTCGGGTTAGTGTTAAGGTTAGGGTTAGGTTATCGGGTTAGGTTTAGGCTTGGGTTGTAGTCTTAGGGTTAGGGTTAGTGTTGGTTTACGGGTTAGGCTTAGGCTTAGTGTTAGGGTTAGGTTTACGGCTAGGTTGTTGGTTTAGGGTTACGGTGTCGGGTTAAGGTAAGCGTGTCGGTTTAGGTTTAGGGTGTCGGGTTAGGGTGATGGGTTAGGGTGTCAGGTTCGGGTTAGTGTTCGGTTGAGGGTGTCAGGTTAAGGTTAGGGAAGATTTAGGGTTACGGTTTCATGTTAGGGTTACCATAATGGTTAGGGTGTCGGGTTTGGGTGTTGGGTTATGGTTAGTGTATCATGTTAGGGTTAGTGTGTCGGGATAGGTTCAGGGTGTCGTGTTAGGTTGTCGGGTTACGTCTAGGCTCAGGTTTAGGGTTAAGGTTAGGGTTAGGTTTAGGTGTTAGGGGTATGGTTAGGGTTAGAATGTCGGGTTAGGGTTAGGGTGTCGGGTTAGGGTGCCGTGTTAAGGTTAGGGTGTCGGGTGAGGGTTAGGGTGTCAGGTTCGGGTTACGGTGTCAGGTGACGGTGTCGGGTTAGCGTGTCATTTTAGGGTGTAGGTTTAGGGTTAGAGTGTCGGGTTAGGGTTAGGGTTACGGTGTTGTGTTAGGGTTAGGGTGTCGTGTTTGGGCTTCGGGTTAGGGTGTCGTGTTAGGGATAGGGTGTCACGTTAGGTTGTCGTTTTAGGGTTACGGTGTCAGGATAGGGTGTCGGGTTAGGGTGTCGGTTAGGGATTACGGTTTAGGGTGTCGGGTTAGGGTTAGTGTAGGGTTAGAATTAGGGTTAGAGTGTTGTGTTAGGGTTAGCGTTAGGGTTAGGTTGTCTGGTTAGTTTTAGGGTTAGGGTGTCGAATTAGAGTTAGGGTGTCGGGTTATGGTTAGGTTTAGGGTGTCGGGTTAGGTTTAGGGTTAATGTTAGTGTTAGGGGTTAGTGATTAGGGTTAGGGTTAGGGTTAGCGTTATGGTTTGGTTTAGGTTTAGGGTTAGGGTTATGGATAGGGTTAGGGTTTGGGTTAGGTGAAGGGTAGGCTTAGGAGTAGGGTAAGTGTTAGGGTTTGGGTTAGGTTTAGGGTACGGTTAGGGTGTCAGGGTAGAGTTTGGGTGTAGGATTAGGGTGTTGCGTTAGGGTTAAGTTAACGTGTCTTGTTAGGGTTAGCGTTAGGGTTAGGGTGTCGGGTAAGATTTAGCGTTAGGGGTAGGGGTAGTGCTTGGGTGTTGGGTTAGTGTTAGGGTTAGGGTGTCTGGTGTCCGGTTACGGTTAGGGTTAGGATTAGGGTTAGGATTAGGGTTTAGGGTTTAGGGTTAGGGTTAGGGTGTCTTGTGTCCGATTACGGTTAGGGTTAGGATTATGGTTAGGGTTAGGGTTAGCGTTAGGGTTTTGGTTAAGGTTACGTTTAGGTTTCGGGTTAGGGTTAGGGTTATGTTTAGGGTTAGGGTGTCATAATAGGGTTAGCGTTAGTGTTAGGTTGTCTGGTTAGTGTTAGGGTTAGGGTGTCGGGATAGGGTTAGGTTTAGGGTGTTGGGTTAGGGTGTTGTGTTAGGGTTAGGGTTAGGGTTAAGGTTTCGGGTTATGATGTCGGGTTAGGGTTAGGTCTAGGTCTAGGGTTTGGGTTAGGGTTAGCGTTAGGGTTAGGGTTACCTTTAGGGTTACGGTTAGGGTTAGGATTAGGGTTAGAGTTAGGGTGTCAGATTAGGGTTAGACTTGGGTTAGGATTCGGGTTAGTGGTTAGGGGTAGGTTTAGGTTTAGGGTTAGGGTGTTGGTTTAGGGTTAGGGTGTCGTATTACAGTTAGGGTTAGGGTTAGGGTGTCGGTTTAGGGTTAGGGTGTCGGGTTAGGGTGTTGGGTTAAGTTGTCGTGTTAGTGTGTCGGGTTAGGGTTAGAGTTAGGTTTGAGGCATTGGGTTAGGTTGTTGGGTTAGGAATAGGGTTAGGGTTAGGTTTAGTGTTATGATGTTGGGTTAGTTTGTCGTGTTAGGGTGCTGGGTTTGGGTTAGGGTTAGGGTTAGGGTAGGTTTAGGGTGTTGGGTTAGCGTTAGGGTGTCGGGTTAGGGTTAGGGTTATGTGTTGGCTTAGGGTGTCGTTTAGGGTGTCAGGTTTGGGTGTCGGGTTAAGATTAGGGTTAGGGTGTTGGGTTACGGTGTCAGATTAGGGTTAGTGTGTCTGGTTATGATGTCAGGTTCGGGTGTCGGGTAAGGGGTAGTGTGTCTGGTTAGGGTGTCGGTTTATTGTGTCAGGTCAGGTTTAGGTTTAGGCTTACGGATAGGGCTAGGCTTATGGTGTCATGTTAGGGATAGGGTTCGAGTGTCAGTTTAGGGTTAGAGTTAGGGTTAGGGTTAGGGTTGGGTTAGGGTTAGGGTAGGGTTAGGGGTTAGGGTTAGGGTTAGGTTTAAGTTTAGGGTGACAGGTTAAGTTTAGGGTTCGTGTTAGTGTTATGGTTAGGGTTAGGGTTAGGCTTAGGATGTGGGGATAGTGTTAGGGTTAGTTTTATGGTAAGTTTGTCTGGTTAGGGTTCTGGGTAGGGTGTCTGTTTAAGGTTTCGGGTTAGGGTGTCGGGTCAGGGTTAGTGTTAGGGTTAGGTTGTTGGGTTAGATTGTCGTGTTAGGGTGCCAGGATAGGGTTAGATTTACGGTTAGGCTTAGGGTTAGTGTGTCGGGTTAGGGTGTCCGTTTAGGGTTAGGGTGTCAGGTTAGCATGTCGGGTTAGGGTGTTGGGTTAGGGTCTCGAGTTAGGGTTTAGGGTTAGGTTTAGGGTAAGTTTAGGGTTAGGCTTACGGTTGGGTTAGGGTTAGTGTTAATGTTAGGGTTAGGGTTTAGATGTAGGGTTAGCTTTAGGGCTAGTGTTAGGGTTAGGGTGTCGGGTGTCGGGTTTGGGTGTCGGGTTAGGGTTAGGTTTTGGGTTAGCTTTAGGGTTGCGGTTAGGATTAGGGTGTCGGGTTAGGGTTAGCGTGTCGGGTTCGGGTGTCGGGTTAGGCTGTCGGGCTAGGGTGTCGGGCTAGGGTGTCGGGTTAGGGTTTACAGTTAGTGTTAGAGTGGCTGGTTAGGGTGTCGGTTAGGGTGTCGGGTTAGGGATTACGGGTTAGGGTGTCGCGTTAGGGTTGAGTTATGGTGTCAGGTTATGGTTACGGTAAGGTTAGGGTTAGGGTTAGGGTGTCGTGTTAGGGTTAGCGTTAGGGTTAGGGTGTCGGGTTAAGGTTAGGGTTAGGGTTAGGGTTAGGGTTTGGGTGTCAGGTTAGGGTTAGGGTTAGTGTTAGGGGTTAGTGATTAGGGTTAGGGTTAGGATTAGCGTTATGGTTTGAGTTAGAGTTAGGGTTACGGTTAGGGTTGGTTTAGTGTAGGGTTAGGGGTTAGTGGTAAGGTTAGGGGTAGGGTTAGGGTAGGGTTGCGGAGTCGGGTTAGGGTTAGGGTTAGGTTTTCAGGCTAGGGTTAGTGTTAGGGGTTGGGGTTAGGTTTTAGAGTTACGATTAGGGTTAGGGTGTTGGGTTAGGGTGTCGGGTAGGGTGTCAGGTTAGGCTGTCGGGTTAGGGTGTCGGGTCAGGGTTAGAGTTAGGGTTAGGTTTAGGGTTAAGTTTAGAGTTAGGTTGTTTTGTTAGGGTTAGGGTTTCGGGTTAGGCTTAGAGTTTCGGGTTAGGGTGTCGGGTTAGAGTTTGGGTGTAGGGTTAGTGTGTCGCATTAGGGTTAAGGTTAGGGTGTCGTGTTAGTGTTAGCGCTAGGGTTAGGGTGTCGTGTTAGGGTTAGGTTGTCGGGTTAGGGTTAGGGTTAGGGTGTCTGGTGTTCGGTTACCGTTAGGGTTAGGGTTAGGGTTACGTTTTACGGGTTAGGGTTAGGGATAGGGTTAGCATTAGGGTTATGGTTACGGTTACGTTTAGGGTTACTGTTCGGGTTAGGGTTAGGGTTAGGATTAGGGTGTCAGATTAGGGTTAGGTTTGTGTTAGGATTCGGGTTAGTGGGTAGGGGTAGGTTTAAGGTTAGGGTTAGGGTGTCGTGTTAGGGTTAGAGTTAGGGTGTCGGTTTAGGGTTAGGGTGTCGGGTTAGGGTGTTGGCTTAAGTTGTCGTGTTAGTGTGTTGGGTTAGGGTTAGGGTGAGATTTATGGCATTGTGTTAGTGTGTTGGTTTAGGAATAGGGTTAGGGTAAGGGTTAGGGCTAGGTTTAAGGTTAGGTTTAGTGTTATGATGTCGGGTTAGGGTTAGGGTTAGGGTTAAGGTTTCGGGTTATGATGTCGGGTTAGGGTTAGGTCTAGGTCTAGGGTTAGGGTTAGGGTGTCGGGTAAGTTTTAGGGTTAGGGTTAGGGTGTCGTTTTAGGGTTAGAGTTAGGGTTAGGATTAGGGTTAGGGTTAAGGTTTACGGTTTAGGGTTAGGGTTAGGGTTAGAGTTAGGGTTAGCGTTACCTTTAGGGTTACGGTTAGGGTTAGGATTAGGGTTAGAGTTAGGGTGTCAGATTAGGGTTAGGGTTGGGTTAGGATTCGGGTTAGTGGTTAGGGGTAGGTTTAGGTTTAGGGTTAGGGTGTTGGTTTAGGGTTAGGGTGTTGGGTTAGGGTGTTGGGTTAAGTTGTCGTGTTAGTGTGTCGGGTAAGGGTTAGGGTTAGGTTTATGGCATTGGGTTAGGTTGTTGGGTTAGGAATAGGGTTAGGGCTAGGGTTAAGGTTAGGTTTAGTGTTATGATGTTGGGTTAGTTTGTCGTGTTAGGGTGCTGGGTTTGGGTTAGGGTTAGGGTTTGGGTAGGTTTAGGGTGTTGGGTTAGGGTTAGGGTGTCGGGTTATGGTTAGGGTTAGGGTGTTGGGTTACGGTGTCGGGTTAGGGTTAGTGTGTCAGGTTATGATGTCAGGTTCGGGTGTCGGGTAAGGGTTAGGGTGTGTGGTTATGGTGTCGGGTAAGTGTGTCAGGTTAGGTTTAGGTTTAGGCTTATGGTTAGGGTTAGGGTTAGGGTGTCGTGTTAGGGATAGCGTTCGGGTGTCGGTTTAGGGTTAGAGTTAGGGTTAGGGTTAGGGTCGGGTTAGGGGTTAGGGGTAGGTTTAGGGTTAGGTATAGGGTGTTAGGGTTAGGGTTAGGGTTAGGGTTGGGTTAGGGGTAGGGTTAGTGGTTAAGGGTAGGGTTAGGGGTAGGTTTAGGGTTAGGGTTAGGGTTGGGGTTTAGTTGTCGGGTTTGAGTTAGGGTTAGGGTGTCTGGTGTCGGGTTAGTGTTAAGGTTAGGGTTAGGTTATCGGGTTAGGTTTAGGCTTGGGTTGTAGTCTTAGGGTTAGGGTTAGTGTTGGTTTACGGGTTAGGCTTAGGCTTAGTGTTAGGGTTAGGTTTACGGCTAGGTTGTTGGTTTAGGGTTACGGTGTCGGGTTAAGGTAAGCGTGTCGGTTTAGGTTTAGGGTGTCGGGTTAGGGTGATGGGTTATGGTGTCAGGTTCGGGTTAGTGTTCGGTTGAGGGTGTCAGGTTAAGGTTAGGGAAGATTTAGGGTTACGGTGTCATGTTAGGGTTACCATAATGGTTAGGGTGTCGGGTTTGGGTGTTGGGTTATGGTTAGTGTATCATGTTAGGGTTAGTGTGTCGGGATAGGTTCAGGGTGTCGTGTTAGGTTGTCGGGTTACGTCTAGGCTCAGGTTTAGGGTTAAGGTTAGGGTTAGGTTTAGGTGTTAGGGGTATGGTTAGGGTTAGAATGTCGGGTTAGGGTTAGGGTGTCGGGTTAGGGTGCCGTGTTAAGGTTAGGGTGTCGGGTGAGGGTTAGGGTGTCAGGTTCGGGTTACGGTGTCAGGTGACGGTGTCGGGTTAGCGTGTCATTTTAGGGTGTAGGTTTAGGGTTAGAGTGTCGGGTTAGGGTTAGGGTTACGGTGTTGTGTTAGGGTTAGGGTGTCGTGTTTGGGCTTCGGGTTAGGGTGTCGTGTTAGGGATAGGGTGTCACGTTAGGTTGTCGTTTTAGGGTTACGGTGTCAGGATAGGGTGTCGGGTTAGGGTGTCGGTTAGGGATTACGGTTTAGGGTGTCGGGTTAGGGTTAGTGTAGGGTTAGAATTAGGGTTAGAGTGTTGTGTTAGGGTTAGCGTTAGGGTTAGGTTGTCTGGTTAGTTTTAGGGTTAGGGTGTCGAGTTAGAGTTAGGGTGTCGGGTTATGGTTAGGTTTTGGGTGTCGGGTTAGGTTTAGGGTTAATGTTAGTGTTAGGGGTTAGTGATTAGGGTTAGGGTTAGGGTTAGCGTTATGGTTTGGTTTAGGTTTAGGGTTAGGGTTATGGATAGGGTTAGGGTTTGGGTTAGGTGAAGGGTAGGCTTAGGAGTAGGGTAAGTGTTAGGGTTTGGGTTAGGTTTAGGGTACGGTTAGGGTGTCAGGGTAGAGTTTGGGTGTAGGATTAGGGTGTTGCGTTAGGGTTAAGTTAACGTGTCTTGTTAGGGTTAGCGTTAGGGTTAGGGTGTCGGGTAAGATTTAGCGTTAGGGGTAGGGGTAGTGCTTGGGTGTTGGGTTAGTGTTAGGGTTAGGGTGTCTGGTGTCCGGTTACGGTTAGGGTTAGGATTAGGGTTAGGATTAGGGTTTAGGGTTTAGGGTTAGGGTTAGGGTGTCTTGTGTCCGATTACGGTTAGGGTTAGGATTATGGTTAGGGTTAGGGTTAGCGTTAGGGTTTTGGTTAAGGTTACGTTTAGGTTTCGGGTTAGGGTTAGGGTTATGTTTAGGGTTAGGGTGTCATAATAGGGTTAGCGTTAGTGTTAGGTTGTCTGGTTAGTGTTAGGGTTTAGGTTGTCGGGATAGGGTTAGGTTTAGGGTGTTGGGTTAGGGTGTTGGGTTAGGGTTAGGGTTAGGGTTAAGGTTTCGGGTTATGATGTCGGGTTAGGGTTAGGTCTAGGTCTAGGGTTAGGGTTAGGGTGTCGGCTAAGTTTTAGGGTTAGGTTTAGGGTGTCGTTTTAGGGTTAGAGTTAGTGTTAGGAATAGGGTTCGGGTTAGGGTTTATGGTTTAGGGTTAGGGTTAGTGTTAGCGTTAGGGTGAGTGTTACCTTTAGGGTTACGGTTAGGGTTAGGATTAGGGTTAGAGTTAGGGTGTCAGATTAGGGTTAGACTTGGGTTAGGATTCGGGTTAGTGGTTAGGGGTAGGTTTAGGTTTAGGGTTAGGGTGTTGGTTTAGGGTTAGGGTGTCATATTACAGTTAGGGTTAGGGTGTCGGTTTAGGGTTAGGGTGTCGGGTTAGGGTGTTGGGTTAAGTTGTCGTGTTAGTGTGTCGGGTTAGGGTTAGAGTTAGGTTTGAGGCATTGGGTTAGGTTGTTGGGTTAGGAATAGGGTTAGGGTTAGGTTTAGTGTTATGATGTTGGGTTAGTTTGTCGTGTTAGGGTGCTGGGTTTGGGTTAGGGTTAGGGTTAGGGTAGGTTTAGGGTGTTGGGTTAGCGTTAGGGTGTCGGGTTAGGGTTAGGGTTATGTGTTGGCTTAGGGTGTCGTTTAGGGTGTCAGGTTTGGGTGTCGGGTTAAGATTAGGATAAGGGTGTTGGGTTACGGTGTCAGGTTAGCGTAGGTGTGTCTGGTTATGATGTCAGGTTTGGGTATCGGGTAAGGGGTAGTGTGTCTGGTTAGGGTGTCGGGTTTGTGTCAGGTTAGGTTTAGGTTTAGGCTTACGGATAGGGCTAGGGTTATGGTGTCATGTTAGGGATAGGGTTCGAGTGTCGGTTTAGGGTTAGAGTTAGGGTTAGGGTTAGGGTTGGGTTAGGGTTAGGGTAGGGTTAGGGGTTAGGGGTAGGGTTAGGGTTAGGTTTAGGTTTAGGGTGTCAGGTTAAGTTTAGGGTTCGTGTTAGTGTTATGGTTAGGGTTAGGGTTAGGCTTAGGATGTGGGGATAGGGTTAGGGTTAGTTTTATGGTAAGATTGTCCGGTTAGGGTTCTGGGTAGGGTGTCTGTTTAGGGTTTCGGGTTAGGGTGTCGGGTCAGGGTTAGTGTTAGGGTTAGGTTGTTGGGTTAGATTGTCGTGTTAGGGTGCCAGGATAGGGTTAGATTTACGGTTAGGCTTAGGGTTAGTGTGTCGGGTTAGGGTGTCCGTTTAGGGTTAGGGTGTCAGGTTAGCATGTCGGGTTAGGGTGTTGGGTTAGGGTCTCGAGTTAGGGTTTAGGGTTAGGTTTAGGGTAAGTTTAGGGTTAGGGTTACAGTTGGGTTAGGGTTAGTGTTAATGTTAGGGTTAGGGTTTAGATGTAGGGTTAGCTTTAGGGCTAGTGTTAGGGTTAGGGTGTCGGGTGTCGGGTTTGGTTGTCGGGTTAGGGTTAGGTTTTGGGTTAGCTTTAGGGTTGGGGTTAGGATTAGGGTGTCGGGTTAGGGTTAGCGTGTCGGGTTCGGGTGTCGGGTTAGGCTGTCGGGCTAGGGTGTCGGGCTAGGGTGTCGGGTTAGGGTTTACAGTTAGTGTTAGAGTGGCTGGTTAGGGTGTCTGGTTAGGGTGTCGGGTTAGGGATTACGGGTTAGGGTGTCGCGTTAGGGTTGAGTTATGGTGTCGGGTTATGGTTAGGGTAAGGTTAGGGTTCGGGTTAGGGTGTCGTGTTTGGGTTAGCCTTAGGGTTAGGGTGTCGGGTTAAGGTTAGGGTTAGGGTTAGGGTTAGGGTTTGGGTGTCGGGTTAGGGTTAGGGTTAGTGTTAGGGGTTAGTGATTAGGGTTAGGGTTAGGATTAGCGTTATGGTTTGAGTTAGAGTTAGGGTTAGGGTTAGGGTTGGTTTGGGGGTAGGGTTAGTGGTTAAGGGTAGGGTTAGGGGTAGGTTTAGGGTTAGGGTTAGGGTTGGGTTCAGTTGTCGGGTTTGAGTTAGGGTTAGGGTGTCTGGTGTCGGGTTAGTGTTAAGGTTAGGGTTAGGTTATCGGGTTAGGTTTAGGCTTGGGTTGTAGTCTTAGGGTTAGGGTTAGTGTTGGTTTACGGGTTAGGCTTAGGCTTAGTGTTAGGGTTAGGTTTAGGGTTAGGTTTACGGCTAGGTTGTTGGTTTAGGGTTACGGTGTCGGGTTAAGGTAAGCGTGTCGGTTTAGGTTTAGGGTGTCGGGTTAGGGTGATGGGTTATGGTGTCAGGTTCGGGTTAGTGTTCGGTTGAGGGTGTCAGGTTAAGGTTAGGGAAGATTTAGGGTTACGGTGTCATGTTAGGGTTACCATAATGGTTAGGGTGTCGGGTTTGGGTGTTGGGTTATGGTTAGTGTATCATGTTAGTGTTAGTGTGTCGGGATAGGTTCAGGGTGTCGGGTTAGGTTGTCGGGTTACGTTTAGGCTCAGGGTTAGGGTTAAGGTTAGGGTTAGGTTTAGGTGTTAGGGGTACAGTTAGGGTTAGGATGTCGGGTTAGGGTTAGGGTGTCGGGTTAGGGTGTCGTGTTAAGGTTAGGGTGTCGGGTGAGGGTTAGAGTGTCAGGTTCGGGTTACGGTGTCAGGTGACGGTGTCGGGTTAGCGTGTCATTTTAGGGTGTAGGTTTAGGGTTAGAGTGTCGGGTTAGGGTTAGGGTTACGGTGTTGTGTTAGGGTTAGGGTGTCGGGTTTGGGCTTCGGGTTAGGGTGTCGTGTTAGGGATAGGGAGTCACGTTAGGTTGTCGTTTTAGGGTTACGGTGTCAGGATAGGGTGTCGGGTTAGGGTGTCTGTTAGGGATTACGGTTTAGGGTGTCGGGTTAGGGTTAGTGTAGGGTTAGAATTAGGGTTAGAGTGTTGTGTTAGGGTTAGCGTTAGAGTTAGGTTGTCTGGTTAGTTTTAGGGTTAGGGTGTCGAGTTAGAGTTAGGGTGTCGGGTTATGGTTAGGTTTTGGGTGTCGGGTTAGGTTTAGGGTTAATGTTAGTGTTAGGGTTTAGTGATTAGGGTTAGGGTTAGGGTTAGCGTTATGGTTTGGTTTAGGTTTAGGGTTAAGGTTATGGATAGGGTTAGGGTTTGGGTTAGGTGAAGGGTAGGCTTAGGAGTAGGGTAAGTGTTAGGGTTTGGGTTAGGTTTAGGGTACGGTTAGGGTGTCGGGGTAGAGTTTGGGTGTAGGATTAGGGTGTTGCGTTAGGGTTAAGTTAACGTGTCTTGTTAGGGTTAGCGTTAGGGTTAGGGTGTCGGGTAAGATTTAGCGTTAGGGGTAGGGGTAGGGCTTGGGTGTTGGGTTAGTGTTAGGGTTAGGGTGTCTGGTGTCCGGTTACGGTTAGGGTTAGGATTAGGGTTAGGATTAGGGTTTAGGATTTAGGGTTAGGGTTAGGGTGTCTTGTGTCCGTTTACGGTTAGGGTTAGGATTATGGTTAGGGTTAGGGTTAGCGTTAGGGTTTTGGTTAAGGTTACGTTTAGGTTTCGGGTTAGGGTTAGGGTTATGTTTAGGGTTAGGGTGTCATAATAGGGTTAGCGTTAGTGTTAGGTTGTCTGGTTAGTGTAAGGGTTAGGGTGTCGGGATAGGGTTAGGTTTAGGGTGTTGGGTTAGGGTGTTGTGTTAGGGTTAGGGTTAGGGTTAAGGTTTCGGGTTATGATGTCGGGTTAGGGTTAGGTCTAGGTCTAGGGTTTGGGTTAGGGTTAGCGTTAGGGTTAGGGTTACCTTTAGGGTTACGGTTAGGGTTAGGATTAGGGTTAGAGTTAGGGTGTCAGATTAGGGTTAGACTTGGGTTAGGATTCGGGTTAGTGGTTAGGGGTAGGTTTAGGTTTAGGGTTAGGGTGTTGGTTTAGGGTTAGGGTGTCGTATTACAGTTAGGGTTAGGGTTAGGGTGTCGGTTTAGGGTTAGGGTGTCGGGTTAGGGTGTTGGGTTAAGTTGTCGTGTTAGTGTGTCGGGTTAGGGTTAGAGTTAGGTTTGAGGCATTGGGTTAGGTTGTTGGGTTAGGAATAGGGTTAGGGTTAGGTTTAGTGTTATGATGTTGGGTTAGTTTGTCGTGTTAGGGTGCTGGGTTTGGGTTAGGGTTAGGGTTAGGGTAGGTTTAGGGTGTTGGGTTAGCTTTAGGGTGTTGGGTTAGGGTTAGGGTTATGTGTTGGCTTAGGGTGTCGTTTAGGGTGTCAGGTTTGGGTGTCGGGTTAAGATTAGGGTTAGGGTGTTGGGTTACGGTGTCAGATTAGGGTTAGTGTGTCTGGTTATGATGTCAGGTTCGGGTGTCGGGTAAGGGGTAGTGTGTCTGGTTAGGGTGTCGGGTTATTGTGTCAGGTTAGGTTTAGGTTTAGGCTTATGGATAGGGCTAGGGTTATGGTGTCATGTTAGGGATAGGGTTCGAGTGTCAGTTTAGGGTTAGAGTTAGGGTTGGGTTAGGGTTAGGGTAGGGTTAGGGGTTAGGGGTAGGGTTAGGGTTAGGTTTAAGTTTAGGGTGTCAGGTTAAGTTTAGGGTTCGTGTTAGTGTTATGGTTAGGGTTAGGGTTAGGCTTAGGATGTGGGGATAGGGTTAGGGTTAGTTTTATGGTAAGGTTGTCTGGTTAGGGTTCTGGGTAGGGTGTCTGTTTAGGGTTTCGGGTTAGGGTGTCGGGTCAGGGTTAGTGTTAGGGTTAGGTTGTTGGGTTAGATTGTCGTGTTAGGGTGCCAGGATAGGGTTAGATTTACGGTTAGGCTTAGGGTTAGTGTGTCGGGTTAGGGTGTCCGTTTAGGGTTAGGGTGTCAGGTTAGCATGTCGGGTTAGGGTGTTGGGTTAGGGTCTCGAGTTAGGGTTTAGGGTTAGGTTTAGGGTAAGTTTAGGGTTAGGGTTATGGTTGGGTTAGGGTTAGTGTTAATGTTAGGGTTAGGGTTTAGATGTAGGGTTAGCTTTAGGGCTAGTGTTAGGGTTAGGGTGTAGGGTGTCGGGTTTGGGTGTCGGGTTAGGGTTAGGTTTTGGGTTAGCTTTAGGGTTGGGGTTAGGATTAGGGTGTCGGGTTAGGGTTAGCGTGTCAGGTTCGGGTGTCGGGTTAGGCTGTCGGGCTAGGGTGTCGGGCTAGGGTGTCGGGCTAGGGTGTCGGGTTAGGGTTTACAGTTAGTGTTAGAGTGGCTGGTTAGGGTGTCGGTTAGGGTGTCGGGTTAGGGTGTACGGGTTAGGGTGTCGCGTTAGGGTTGAGTTATGGTGTCGGGTTATGGTTACGGTAAGGTTAGGGTTAGGGTTAGGGTTAGGTATTCAGGCTAGGGTTAGTGTTAGGGGTTGGGGTTAGGGTTTAGAGTTACGATTAGGGTTAGGGTGTTGGGTTAGGGTGTCGGGTAGGGTGTCAGGTTAGGCTGTTGGGTTAGGGTGTCGGGTCAGGGTTAGAGTTAGGGTTAGGTTTAGGGTTAAGTTTAGAGTTAGGTTGTTTTGTTAGGGTTAGGGTTTCGGGTTAGGCTTAGAGTTTCGGGTTAGGGTGTCGGGTTAGAGTTTGGGTGTAGGGTTAGTGTGTCGCATTAGGGTTAAGGTTAGGGTGTCGTGTTAGTGTTAGCGCTAGGGTTAGGGTGTCGTGTTAGGGTTAGGTTGTCGGGTTAGGGTTAGGGTTAGGGTGTCTGGTGTTCGGTTACCGTTAGGGTTAGGGTTAGGGTTACGTTTTACGGGTTAGGGTTAGGGATAGGGTTAGCATTAGGGTTATGGTTACGGTTACGTTTAGGGTTACTGTTCGGGTTAGGGTTAGGGTTAGGATTAGGGTGTCAGATTAGGGTTAGGTTTGTGTTAGGATTCGGGTTAGTGGGTAGGGGTAGGTTTAAGGTTAGGGTTAGGGTGTCGTGTTAGGGTTAGGATTAGGGTGTCGGTTTAGGGTTAGGGTGTCGGGTTAGGGTGTTGGCTTAAGTTGTCGTGTTAGTGTGTTGGGTTAGGGTTAGGGTGAGATTTATGGCATTGTGTTAGTGTGTTGGTTTAGGAATAGGGTTAGGGTAAGGTTTAGGGCTAGGTTTAAGGTTAGGTTTTGTGTTATGATGTCGGGTTAGGGTTAGGGTTAGGGTTAAGGTTTCGGGTTATGATGTCGGGTTAGGGTTAGGTCTAGGTCTAGGGTTAGGGTTAGGGTGTCGGGTAAGTTTTAGGGTTAGGGTTAGGGTGTCGTTTTAGGGTTAGAGTTAGGGTTAGGATTAGGGTTAGGGTTAAGGTTTACGGTTTAGGGTTAGGGTTAGGGTTAGAGTTAGGGTTAGCGTTACCTTTAGGGTTACGGTTAGGGTTAGGATTAGGGTTAGAGTTAGGGTGTCAGATTAGGGTTAGGGTTGGGTTAGGATTCGGGTTAGTGGTTAGGGGTAGGTTTAGGTTTAGGGTTAGGGTGTTGGTTTAGGGTTAGGGTGTCGGGTTAGGGTGTTGGGTTAAGTTGTCGTGTTAGTGTGTCGGGTAAGGGTTAGGGTTAGGTTTATGGCATTGGGTTAGGTTGTTGGGTTAGGAATAGGGTTAGGGCTAGGGTTAAGGTTAGGTTTAGTGTTATGATGTTGGGTTAGTTTGTCGTGTTAGGGTGCTGGGTTTGGGTTAGGGTTAGGGTTTGGGTAGGTTTAGGGTGTTGGGTTAGGGTTAGGGTGTCGGGTTATGGTTAGGGTTAGGGTGTTGGGTTACGGTGTCGGGTTAGGGTTAGTGTGTCAGGTTATGATGTCAGGTTCGGGTGTCGGGTAAGGGTTAGGGTGTGTGGTTATGGTGTCGGGTAAGTGTGTCAGGTTAGGTTTAGGTTTAGGCTTATGGTTAGGGTTAGGGTTAGTGTGTCGTGTTAGGGATAGCGTTCGGGTGTCGGTTTAGGGTTAGAGTTAGGGTTAGGGTTAGGGTCGGGTTAGGGGTTAGGGGTAGGTTTAGGGTTAGGTTTAGGGTGTTAGGGTTAGGGTTAGGGTTAGGGTTAGGGTTGGGCTAGGGGTAGGGTTAGTGGTTAAGGGTAGGGTTAGGGGTAGGTTTAGGGTTAGGGTTAGGGTTGGGGTTTAGTTGTCGGGTTTGAGTTAGGGTTAGGGTGTCTGGTGTCGGGTTAGTGTTAAGGTTAGGGTTAGGTTATCGGGTTAGGTTTAGGCTTGGGTTGTAGTCTTAGGGTTAGGGTTAGTGTTGGTTTACGGGTTAGGCTTAGGCTTAGTGTTAGGGTTAGGTTTAGGGTTAGGTTTACGGCTAGGTTGTTGGTTTAGGGTTACGGTGTCGGGTTAAGGTAAGCGTGTCGGTTTAGGTTTAGGGTGTCGGGTTAGGGTGATGGGTTATGGTGTCAGGTTCGGGTTAGTGTTCGGTTGAGGGTGTCAGGTTAAGGTTAGGGAAGATTTAGGGTTACGGTGTCATGTTAGGGTTACCATAATGGTTAGGGTGTCGGGTTTGGGTGTTGGGTTATGGTTAGTGTATCATGTTAGGGTTAGTGTGTCGGGATAAGTTCAGGGTGTCGGGTTAGGTTGTCGGGTTACGTTTAGGCTCAGGGTTAGGGTTAAGGTTAGGGTTAGGTTTAGGTGTTAGGGGTACGGTTAGGGTTAGGATGTCGGGTTAGGGTCGGGTTAGGGGTTAGGGGTAGGTTTAGGGTTAGGTTTAGGGTGTTAGGGTTAGGGTTAGGGTTAGGGTTGGGTTAGGGTTAGGGTAGGGTTAGGGGTTAGGGGTAGGGTTAGGGTTAGGTTTAGGTTTAGGGTGTCAGGTTAAGTTTAGGGTTCGTGTTAGTGTTATGGTTAGGGTTAGGGTTAGGCTTAGGATGTGGGGATAGGGTTAGGGTTAGTTTTATGGTAAGGTTGTCTGGTTAGGGTTCTGGGTAGGGTGTCTGTTTAGGGTTTCGGGTCAGGGTTAGTGTTAGGGTTAGGTTGTTGGGTTAGATTGTCGTGTTAGGGTGCCAGGATAGGGTTAGATTTACGGTTAGGCTTAGGGTTAGTGTGTCGGGTTAGGGTGTCCGTTTAGGGTTAGGGTGTCAGGTTAGCATGTCGGGTTAGGGTGTTGGGTTAGGGTCTCGAGTTAGGGTTTAGGGTTAGGTTTAGTGTAAGTTTAGGGTTAGGGTTACGGTTGGGTTAGGGTTAGTGTTAATGTTAGGGTTAGGGTTTAGATGTAGGGTTAGCTTTAGGGCTAGTGTTAGGGTTAGGGTGTCGGGTGTCGGGTTTGGGTGTCGGGTTAGGGTTAGGTTTTGGGTTAGCTTTAGGGTTGGGGTTAGGATTAGGGTGTCGGGTTAGGGTTAGCGTGTCGGGTTCGGGTGTCGGGTTAGGCTGTCGGGCTAGGGTGTCGGGCTCGGGTGTCGGGTTAGGGTTTACAGTTAGTGTTAGAGTGGCTGGTTAGGGTGTTGGTTAGGGTGTCTGGTTAGGGTGTCGGGTTAGGGATTACGGGTTAGGGTGTCGCGTTAGGGTTGAGTTATGGTGTCGGGTTATGGTTAGGGTAAGGTTAGGGTTCGGGTTAGGGTGTCGTGTTAGGGTTAGCGTTAGGGTTAGGGTGTCGGGTTAAGGTTAGGGTTAGGGTTAGGGTTAGGGTTTGGGTGTCGGGTTAGGGTTAGGGTTAGTGTTAGGGGTTAGTGATTAGGGTTAGGGTTAAGATTAGCATTATGGTTTGAGTTAGGGTTAGGGTTAGGGTTGGTTTAGTGTAGGGTTAGGGGTTAGTGGTAGGGTTAGGGGTAGGGTTAGGGTAGGGTTGCGGAGTCGGGTTAGGGTTAGGGTTAGGTTTTCAGGCTAGGGTTAGTGTTAGGGGTTGGGGTTAGGGTTTAGAGTTACGATTAGGGTTAGGGTGTTGGGTTAGGGTGTCGGGTTAGGGTGTCAGGTTAGGCTGTCGGGTTAGGGTGTCGGGTCAGGGTTAGGGTTAGGGTTAGGTTTAGGGTTAAGCCTAGAGTTAGGTTGTTTTGTTAGGGTTAGGGTTTCGGGTTAGGCTTAGAGTTTCGGGTTAGGGTGTCAGGTTAGAGTTTGGGTGTAGGGTTAGTGTGTCGCATTAGGGTTAAGGTTAGGGTGTCGTGTTAGTGTTAGCGCTAGGGTTAGGGTGTCGTGTTAGAGTTAGGTTTAGGGTTAGGTTGTCAGGTTAGGGTTAGGGTTAGGGTGTCTGGTGTTCGGTTACCGTTAGGGTTAGGGTTAGGGTTACGTTTTACGGGTTAGGGTTAGGGATAGGGTTAGCATTAGGGTTATGGTTACGGTTACGTTTAGGGTTACTGTTCGGGTTAGGGTTAGGGTTAGGATTAGGGTGTCAGATTAGGGTTAGGTTTGTGTTAGGATTCGGGTTAGTTGTTAGGGGTAGGTTTAAGGTTAGGGTTAGGGTGTCGTGTTAGGGTTAGAGTTAGGGTGTCGGTTTAGGGTTAGGGTGTCGGGTTAGGGTGTTGGCTTAAGTTGTCGTGTTAGTGTGTTGGGTTAGGGTTAGGGTAAGATTTATGGCATTGTGTTAGTGTGTTGGTTTAGGAATAGGGTTAGGGTAAGGGGTAGGGCTAGGTTTAAGGTTAGGTTTAGTGTTATGATGTCGCGTTAGGGTTAGGGTTAGGGTTAAGGTTTCGGGTTATGATGTCGGGTTAGGGTTAGGTCTAGGTCTAGGCTTAGGGTTAGGGTGTCGGGTAAGTTTTAGGGTTAGGGTTAGGGTGTCGTTTTAGGGTTAGAGTTAGGGTTAGGATTAGGGTTAGGGTTAAGGTTTACGGTTTAGGGTTAGGGTTAGGGTTAGAGTTAGGGTTAGCGTTACCTTTAGGGTTACGGTTAGGGTTAGGATTAGGGTTAGAGTTAGGGTGTCAGATTAGGGTTAGGGTTGGGTTAGGATTCGGGTTAGTGGTTAGGGGTAGGTTTAGGTTTAGGGTTAGGGTGTTGGTTTAGGGTTAGGGTGTCGGGTTAGGGTGTTGGGTTAAGTTGTCGTGTTAGTGTGTCGGGTAAGGGTTAGGGTTAGGTTTATGGCATTGGGTTAGGTTGTTGGGTTAGGAATAGGGTTAGGGCTAGGGTTAAGGTTAGGTTTAGTGTTATGATGTTGGGTTAGTTTGTCGTGTTAGGGTGCTGGGTTTGGGTTAGGGTTAGGGTTTGGGTAGGTTTAGGGTGTTGGGTTAGGGTTAGGGTGTCGGGTTATGGTTAGGGTTAGGGTGTTGGGTTACGGTGTCGGGTTAGGGTTAGTGTGTCAGGTTATGATGTCAGGTTCGGGTGTCGGGTAAGGGTTAGGGTGTGTGGTTATGGTGTCGGGTAAGTGTGTCAGGTTAGGTTTAGGTTTAGGCTTATGGTTAGGGTTAGGGTGTCGTGTTAGGGATAGCGTTCGGGTGTCGGTTTAGGGTTAGAGTGAGGGTTAGGGTTAGGGTCGGGTTAGGGGTTAGGGGTAGGTTTAGGGTTAGGTTTAGGGTGTTAGGGTTAGGGTTAGGGTTAGGGTTGGGTTAGGGGTAGGGTTAGTGGTTAAGGGTAGGGTTAGGGGTAGGTTTAGGGTTAGGGTTAGGGTTGGGGTTTAGTTGTCGGGTTTGAGTTAGGGTTAGGGTGTCTGGTGTCGGGTTAGTGTTAAGGTTAGGGTTAGGTTATCGGGTTAGGTTTAGGCTTGGGTTGTAGTCTTAGGGTTAGGGTTAGTGTTGGTTTACGGGTTAGGCTTAGGCTTAGTGTTAGGGTTAGGTTTAGGGTTAGGTTTAGGTTTACGGCTAGGTTGTTGGTTTAGGGTTACGGTGTCGGGTTAAGGTAAGCGTGTCGGTTTAGGTTTAGGGTGTCGGGTTAGGGTGATGGGTTATGGTGTCAGGTTCGGGTTAGTGTTCGGTTGAGGGTGTCAGGTTAAGGTTAGGGAAGATTTAGGGTTACGGTGTCATGTTAGGGTTACCATAATGGTTAGGGTGTCGGGTTTGGGTGTTGGGTTATGGTTAGTGTATCATGTTAGGGTTAGTGTGTCGGGATAGGTTCAGGGTGTCGTGTTAGGTTGTCGGGTTACGTCTAGGCTCAGGTTTAGGGTTAAGGTTAGGGTTAGGTTTAGGTGTTAGGGGTATGGTTAGGGTTAGAATGTCGGGTTAGGGTTAGGGTGTCGGGTTAGGGTGCCGTGTTAAGGTTAGGGTGTCGGGTGAGGGTTAGGGTGTCAGGTTCGGGTTACGGTGTCAGGTGACGGTGTCGGGTTAGCGTGTCATTTTAGGGTGTAGGTTTAGGGTTAGAGTGTCGGGTTAGGGTTAGGGTTACGGTGTTGTGTTAGGGTTAGGGTGTCGTGTTTGGGCTTCGGGTTAGGGTGTCGTGTTAGGGATAGGGTCTCACGTTAGGTTGTCGTTTTAGGGTTACGGTGTCAGGATAGGGTTTCGGGTTAGGGTGTCGGTTAGGGATTACGGTTTAGGGTGTCGGGTTAGGGTTAGTGTAGGGTTAGAATTAGGGTTAGAGTGTTGTGTTAGGGTTAGCGTTAGGGTTAGGTTGTCTGGTTAGTTTTAGGGTTAGGGTGTCGAGTTAGAGTTAGGGTGTCGGGTTATGGTTAGGTTTTGGGTGTCGGGTTAGGTTTAGGGTTAATGTTAGTGTTAGGGGTTAGTGATTAGGGTTAGGGTTAGGGTTAGCGTTATGGTTTGGTTTAGGTTTAGGGTTAGGGTTATGGATAGGGTTAGGGTTTGGGTTAGGTGAAGGGTAGGCTTAGGAGTAGGGTAAGTGTTAGGGTTTGGGTTAGGTTTAGGGTACGGTTAGGGTGTCAGGGTAGAGTTTGGGTGTAGGATTAGGGTGTTGCGTTAGGGTTAAGTTAACGTGTCTTGTTAGGGTTAGCGTTAGGGTTAGGGTGTCGGGTAAGATTTAGCGTTAGGGGTAGGGGTAGTGCTTGGGTGTTGGGTTAGTGTTAGGGTTAGGGTGTCTGGTGTCCGGTTACGGTTAGGGTTAGGATTAGGGTTAGGATTAGGGTTTAGGGTTTAGGGTTAGGGTTAGGGTGTCTTGTGTCCGATTACGGTTAGGGTTAGGATTATGGTTAGGGTTAGGGTTAGCGTTAGGGTTATGGTTAAGGTTACGTTTAGGTTTCGGGTTAGGGTTAGGGTTATGTTTAGGGTTAGGGTGTCATAATAGGGTTAGCGTTAGTGTTAGGTTGTCTGGTTAGTGTTAGGGTTTAGGTTGTCGGGATAGGGTTAGGTTTAGGGTGTTGGGTTAGGGTGTTGGGTTAGGGTTAGGGTTAGGGTTAAGGTTTCGGGTTATGATGTCGGGTTAGGGTTAGGTCTAGGTCTAGGGTTAGGGTTAGGGTGTCGGCTAAGTTTTAGGGTTAGGTTTAGGGTGTCGTTTTAGGGTTAGAGTTAGTGTTAGGAATAGGGTTCGGGTTAGGGTTTATGGTTTAGGGTTAGGGTTAGTGTTAGCGTTAGGGTTAGTGTTACCTTTAGGGTTACGGTTAGGGTTAGGATTAGGGTTAGAGTTAGGGTGTCAGATTAGGGTTAGACTTGGGTTAGGATTCGGGTTAGTGGTTAGGGGTAGGTTTAGGTTTAGGGTTAGGGTGTTGGTTTAGGGTTAGGGTGTCGTATTACAGTTAGGGTTAGGGTGTCGATTTAGGGTTAGGGTGTCGGGTTAGGGTGTTGGGTTAAGTTGTCGTGTTAGTGTGTCGGGTTAGGGTTAGAGTTAGGTTTGAGGCATTGGGTTAGGTTGTTGGTTTAGGAATAGGGTTAGGGTTAGGTTTAGTGTTATGATGTTGGGTTAGTTTGTCGTGTTAGGGTGCTGGGTTTGGGTTAGGGTTAGGGTTAGGGTAGGTTTAGGGTGTTGGGTTAGCGTTAGGGTGTCGGGTTAGGGTTAGGGTTATGTGTTGGCTTAGGGTGTCGTTTAGGGTGTCAGGTTTGGGTGTCGGGTTAAGATTAGGATAAGGGTGTTGGGTTACGGTGTCAGGTTAGCGTAGGTGTGTCTGGTTATGATGTCAGGTTTGGGTATCGGGTAAGGGGTAGTGTGTCTGGTTAGGGTGCTGGTTTGTGTCAGGTTAGGTTTAGGTTTAGGCTTACGGATAGGGCTAGGGTTATGGTGTCATGTTAGGGATAGGGTTCGAGTGTCGGTTTAGGGTTAGAGTTAGGGTTAGGGTTAGGGTTGGGTTAGGGTTAGGGTAGGGTTAGGGGTTAGGGGTAGGGTTAGAGTTAGGTTTAGGTTTAGGGTGTCAGGTTAAGTTTAGGGTTCGTGTTAGTGTTATGGTTAGGGTTAGGGTTAGGCTTAGGATGTGGGGATAGGGTTAGGGTTAGTTTTATGGTAAGATTGTCCGGTTAGGGTTCTGGGTAGGGTGTCTGTTTAGGGTTTCGGGTTAGGGTGTCGGGTCAGGGTTAGTGTCAGGGTTAGGTTGTTGGGTTAGATTGTCGTGTTAGGGTGCCAGGATAGGGTTAGATTTACGGTTAGGCTTAGGGTTAGTGTGTCGGGTTAGGGTGTCCGTTTAGGGTTAGGGTGTCAGGTTAGCATGTCGGGTTAGGGTGTTGGGTTAGGGTCTCGAGTTAGGGTTTAGGGTTAGGTTTAGGGTAAGTTTAGGGTTAGGGTTACGGTTGGGTTAGGGTTAGTGTTAATGTTAGGGTTAGGGTTTAGATGTAGGGTTAGCTTTAGGGCTAGTGTTAGGGTTAGGGTGTCGGGTGTCGGGTTTGGGTGTCGGGTTAGGGTTAGGTTTTGGGTTAGCTTTAGGGTTGGGGTTAGGATTAGGGTGTCGGGTTAGGGTTAGCGTGTCGGGTTCGGGTGTCGGGTTAGGCTGTCGGGCTAGGGTGTCGGGTTAGGGTTTACAGTTAGTGTTAGAGTGGCTGGTTAGGGTGTCTGGTTATGGTGTCAGGTTAGGGATTACGGGTTAGGGTGTCGCGTTAGGGTTGAGTTATGGTGTCGGGTTATGGTTAGGGTAAGGTTAGGCTTCGGGTTAGGGTGTCGTGTTAGGGTTAGCGTTAGGGTTAGGGTGTCGGGTTAAGGTTAGGGTTCGTGTTAGTGTTATGGTTAGGGTTAGGGTTAGGCTTAGGATGTGGGGATAGGGTTAGGGTTAGTTTTATGGTAAGGTTGTCTGGTTAGGGTTCTGGGTAGGGTGTCTGTTTAGGGTTTCGGGTTAGGGTGTCGGGTCAGGGTTAGTGTTAGGGTTAGGTTGTTGGGTTAGATTGTCGTGTTAGGGTGCCAGGATAGGGTTAGATTTACGGTTAGGCTTAGGGTTAGTGTGTCGGGTTAGGGTGTCCGTTTAGGGTTAGGGTGTCAGGTTAGCATGTCGGGTTAGGGTGTTGGGTTAGGGTCTCGAGTTAGGGTTTAGGGTTAGGTTTAGGGTAAGTTTAGGGTTAGGGTTATGGTTGGGTTAGGGTTAGTGTTAATGTTAGGGTTAGGGTTTAGATGTAGGGTTAGCTTTAGGGCTAGTGTTAGGGTTAGGGTGTAGGGTGTCGGGTTTGGGTGTCGGGTTAGGGTTAGGTTTTGGGTTAGCTTTAGGGTTGGGGTTAGGATTAGGGTGTCGGGTTAGGGTTAGCGTGTCAGGTTCGGGTGTCGGGTTAGGCTGTCGGGCTAGGGTGTCGGGCTAGGGTGTCGGGCTAGGGTGTCGGGTTAGGGTTTACAGTTAGTGTTAGAGTGGCTGGTTAGGGTGTCGGTTAGGGTGTCGGGTTAGGGTGTACGGGTTAGGGTGTCGCGTTAGGGTTGAGTTATGGTGTCGGGTTATGGTTACGGTAAGGTTAGGGTTAGGGTTAGGGTTAGGTATTCAGGCTAGGGTTAGTGTTAGGGGTTGGGGTTAGGGTTTAGAGTTACGATTAGGGTTAGGGTGTTGGGTTAGGGTGTCGGGTAGGGTGTCAGGTTAGGCTGTTGGGTTAGGGTGTCGGGTCAGGGTTAGAGTTAGGGTTAGGTTTAGGGTTAAGTTTAGAGTTAGGTTGTTTTGTTAGGGTTAGGGTTTCGGGTTAGGCTTAGAGTTTCGGGTTAGGGTGTCGGGTTAGAGTTTGGGTGTAGGGTTAGTGTGTCGCATTAGGGTTAAGGTTAGGGTGTCGTGTTAGTGTTAGCGCTAGGGTTAGGGTGTCGTGTTAGGGTTAGGTTGTCGGGTTAGGGTTAGGGTTAGGGTGTCTGGTGTTCGGTTACCGTTAGGGTTAGGGTTAGGGTTACGTTTTACGGGTTAGGGTTAGGGATAGGGTTAGCATTAGGGTTATGGTTACGGTTACGTTTAGGGTTACTGTTCGGGTTAGGGTTAGGGTTAGGATTAGGGTGTCAGATTAGGGTTAGGTTTGTGTTAGGATTCGGGTTAGTGGGTAGGGGTAGGTTTAAGGTTAGGGTTAGGGTGTCGTGTTAGGGTTAGGATTAGGGTGTCGGTTTAGGGTTAGGGTGTCGGGTTAGGGTGTTGGCTTAAGTTGTCGTGTTAGTGTGTTGGGTTAGGGTTAGGGTGAGATTTATGGCATTGTGTTAGTGTGTTGGTTTAGGAATAGGGTTAGGGTAAGGTTTAGGGCTAGGTTTAAGGTTAGGTTTTGTGTTATGATGTCGGGTTAGGGTTAGGGTTAGGGTTAAGGTTTCGGGTTATGATGTCGGGTTAGGGTTAGGTCTAGGTCTAGGGTTAGGGTTAGGGTGTCGGGTAAGTTTTAGGGTTAGGGTTAGGGTGTCGTTTTAGGGTTAGAGTTAGGGTTAGGATTAGGGTTAGGGTTAAGGTTTACGGTTTAGGGTTAGGGTTAGGGTTAGAGTTAGGGTTAGCGTTACCTTTAGGGTTACGGTTAGGGTTAGGATTAGGGTTAGAGTTAGGGTGTCAGATTAGGGTTAGGGTTGGGTTAGGATTCGGGTTAGTGGTTAGGGGTAGGTTTAGGTTTAGGGTTAGGGTGTTGGTTTAGGGTTAGGGTGTCGGGTTAGGGTGTTGGGTTAAGTTGTCGTGTTAGTGTGTCGGGTAAGGGTTAGGGTTAGGTTTATGGCATTGGGTTAGGTTGTTGGGTTAGGAATAGGGTTAGGGCTAGGGTTAAGGTTAGGTTTAGTGTTATGATGTTGGGTTAGTTTGTCGTGTTAGGGTGCTGGGTTTGGGTTAGGGTTAGGGTTTGGGTAGGTTTAGGGTGTTGGGTTAGGGTTAGGGTGTCGGGTTATGGTTAGGGTTAGGGTGTTGGGTTACGGTGTCGGGTTAGGGTTAGTGTGTCAGGTTATGATGTCAGGTTCGGGTGTCGGGTAAGGGTTAGGGTGTGTGGTTATGGTGTCGGGTAAGTGTGTCAGGTTAGGTTTAGGTTTAGGCTTATGGTTAGGGTTAGGGTTAGTGTGTCGTGTTAGGGATAGCGTTCGGGTGTCGGTTTAGGGTTAGAGTTAGGGTTAGGGTTAGGGTCGGGTTAGGGGTTAGGGGTAGGTTTAGGGTTAGGTTTAGGGTGTTAGGGTTAGGGTTAGGGTTAGGGTTAGGGTTGGGCTAGGGGTAGGGTTAGTGGTTAAGGGTAGGGTTAGGGGTAGGTTTAGGGTTAGGGTTAGGGTTGGGGTTTAGTTGTCGGGTTTGAGTTAGGGTTAGGGTGTCTGGTGTCGGGTTAGTGTTAAGGTTAGGGTTAGGTTATCGGGTTAGGTTTAGGCTTGGGTTGTAGTCTTAGGGTTAGGGTTAGTGTTGGTTTACGGGTTAGGCTTAGGCTTAGTGTTAGGGTTAGGTTTAGGGTTAGGTTTACGGCTAGGTTGTTGGTTTAGGGTTACGGTGTCGGGTTAAGGTAAGCGTGTCGGTTTAGGTTTAGGGTGTCGGGTTAGGGTGATGGGTTATGGTGTCAGGTTCGGGTTAGTGTTCGGTTGAGGGTGTCAGGTTAAGGTTAGGGAAGATTTAGGGTTACGGTGTCATGTTAGGGTTACCATAATGGTTAGGGTGTCGGGTTTGGGTGTTGGGTTATGGTTAGTGTATCATGTTAGGGTTAGTGTGTCGGGATAAGTTCAGGGTGTCGGGTTAGGTTGTCGGGTTACGTTTAGGCTCAGGGTTAGGGTTAAGGTTAGGGTTAGGTTTAGGTGTTAGGGGTACGGTTAGGGTTAGGATGTCGGGTTAGGGTCGGGTTAGGGGTTAGGGGTAGGTTTAGGGTTAGGTTTAGGGTGTTAGGGTTAGGGTTAGGGTTAGGGTTGGGTTAGGGTTAGGGTAGGGTTAGGGGTTAGGGGTAGGGTTAGGGTTAGGTTTAGGTTTAGGGTGTCAGGTTAAGTTTAGGGTTCGTGTTAGTGTTATGGTTAGGGTTAGGGTTAGGCTTAGGATGTGGGGATAGGGTTAGGGTTAGTTTTATGGTAAGGTTGTCTGGTTAGGGTTCTGGGTAGGGTGTCTGTTTAGGGTTTCGGGTCAGGGTTAGTGTTAGGGTTAGGTTGTTGGGTTAGATTGTCGTGTTAGGGTGCCAGGATAGGGTTAGATTTACGGTTAGGCTTAGGGTTAGTGTGTCGGGTTAGGGTGTCCGTTTAGGGTTAGGGTGTCAGGTTAGCATGTCGGGTTAGGGTGTTGGGTTAGGGTCTCGAGTTAGGGTTTAGGGTTAGGTTTAGTGTAAGTTTAGGGTTAGGGTTACGGTTGGGTTAGGGTTAGTGTTAATGTTAGGGTTAGGGTTTAGATGTAGGGTTAGCTTTAGGGCTAGTGTTAGGGTTAGGGTGTCGGGTGTCGGGTTTGGGTGTCGGGTTAGGGTTAGGTTTTGGGTTAGCTTTAGGGTTGGGGTTAGGATTAGGGTGTCGGGTTAGGGTTAGCGTGTCGGGTTCGGGTGTCGGGTTAGGCTGTCGGGCTAGGGTGTCGGGCTCGGGTGTCGGGTTAGGGTTTACAGTTAGTGTTAGAGTGGCTGGTTAGGGTGTTGGTTAGGGTGTCTGGTTAGGGTGTCGGGTTAGGGATTACGGGTTAGGGTGTCGCGTTAGGGTTGAGTTATGGTGTCGGGTTATGGTTAGGGTAAGGTTAGGGTTCGGGTTAGGGTGTCGTGTTAGGGTTAGCGTTAGGATTAGGGTGTCGGGTTAAGGTTAGGGTTAGGGTTAGGGTTAGGGTTTGGGTGTCGGGTTAGGGTTAGGGTTAGTGTTAGGGGTTAGTGATTAGGGTTAGGGTTAAGATTAGCATTATGGTTTGAGTTAGGGTTAGGGTTAGGGTTGGTTTAGTGTAGGGTTAGGGGTTAGTGGTAGGGTTAGGGGTAGGGTTAGGGTAGGGTTGCGGAGTCGGGTTAGGGTTAGGGTTAGGTTTTCAGGCTAGGGTTAGTGTTAGGGGTTGGGGTTAGGGTTTAGAGTTACGATTAGGGTTAGGGTGTTGGGTTAGGGTGTCGGGTTAGGGTGTCAGGTTAGGCTGTCGGGTTAGGGTGTCGGGTCAGGGTTAGGGTTAGGGTTAGGTTTAGGGTTAAGCCTAGAGTTAGGTTGTTTTGTTAGGGTTAGGGTTTCGGGTTAGGCTTAGAGTTTCGGGTTAGGGTGTCAGGTTAGAGTTTGGGTGTAGGGTTAGTGTGTCGCATTAGGGTTAAGGTTAGGGTGTCGTGTTAGTGTTAGCGCTAGGGTTAGGGTGTCGTGTTAGAGTTAGGTTTAGGGTTAGGTTGTCAGGTTAGGGTTAGGGTTAGGGTGTCTGGTGTTCGGTTACCGTTAGGGTTAGGGTTAGGGTTACGTTTTACGGGTTAGGGTTAGGGATAGGGTTAGCATTAGGGTTATGGTTACGGTTACGTTTAGGGTTACTGTTCGGGTTAGGGTTAGGGTTAGGATTAGGGTGTCAGATTAGGGTTAGGTTTGTGTTAGGATTCGGGTTAGTTGTTAGGGGTAGGTTTAAGGTTAGGGTTAGGGTGTCGTGTTAGGGTTAGAGTTAGGGTGTCGGTTTAGGGTTAGGGTGTCGGGTTAGGGTGTTGGCTTAAGTTGTCGTGTTAGTGTGTTGGGTTAGGGTTAGGGTAAGATTTATGGCATTGTGTTAGTGTGTTGGTTTAGGAATAGGGTTAGGGTAAGGGGTAGGGCTAGGTTTAAGGTTAGGTTTAGTGTTATGATGTCGCGTTAGGGTTAGGGTTAGGGTTAAGGTTTCGGGTTATGATGTCGGGTTAGGGTTAGGTCTAGGTCTAGGCTTAGGGTTAGGGTGTCGGGTAAGTTTTAGGGTTAGGGTTAGGGTGTCGTTTTAGGGTTAGAGTTAGGGTTAGGATTAGGGTTAGGGTTAAGGTTTACGGTTTAGGGTTAGGGTTAGGGTTAGAGTTAGGGTTAGCGTTACCTTTAGGGTTACGGTTAGGGTTAGGATTAGGGTTAGAGTTAGGGTGTCAGATTAGGGTTAGGGTTGGGTTAGGATTCGGGTTAGTGGTTAGGGGTAGGTTTAGGTTTAGGGTTAGGGTGTTGGTTTAGGGTTAGGGTGTCGGGTTAGGGTGTTGGGTTAAGTTGTCGTGTTAGTGTGTCGGGTAAGGGTTAGGGTTAGGTTTATGGCATTGGGTTAGGTTGTTGGGTTAGGAATAGGGTTAGGGCTAGGGTTAAGGTTAGGTTTAGTGTTATGATGTTGGGTTAGTTTGTCGTGTTAGGGTGCTGGGTTTGGGTTAGGGTTAGGGTTTGGGTAGGTTTAGGGTGTTGGGTTAGGGTTAGGGTGTCGGGTTATGGTTAGGGTTAGGGTGTTGGGTTACGGTGTCGGGTTAGGGTTAGTGTGTCAGGTTATGATGTCAGGTTCGGGTGTCGGGTAAGGGTTAGGGTGTGTGGTTATGGTGTCGGGTAAGTGTGTCAGGTTAGGTTTAGGTTTAGGCTTATGGTTAGGGTTAGGGTGTCGTGTTAGGGATAGCGTTCGGGTGTCGGTTTAGGGTTAGAGTGAGGGTTAGGGTTAGGGTCGGGTTAGGGGTTAGGGGTAGGTTTAGGGTTAGGTTTAGGGTGTTAGGGTTAGGGTTAGGGTTAGGGTTGGGTTAGGGGTAGGGTTAGTGGTTAAGGGTAGGGTTAGGGGTAGGTTTAGGGTTAGGGTTAGGGTTGGGGTTTAGTTGTCGGGTTTGAGTTAGGGTTAGGGTGTCTGGTGTCGGGTTAGTGTTAAGGTTAGGGTTAGGTTATCGGGTTAGGTTTAGGCTTGGGTTGTAGTCTTAGGGTTAGGGTTAGTGTTGGTTTACGGGTTAGGCTTAGGCTTAGTGTTAGGGTTAGGTTTAGGGTTAGGTTTAGGTTTACGGCTAGGTTGTTGGTTTAGGGTTACGGTGTCGGGTTAAGGTAAGCGTGTCGGTTTAGGTTTAGGGTGTCGGGTTAGGGTGATGGGTTATGGTGTCAGGTTCGGGTTAGTGTTCGGTTGAGGGTGTCAGGTTAAGGTTAGGGAAGATTTAGGGTTACGGTGTCATGTTAGGGTTACCATAATGGTTAGGGTGTCGGGTTTGGGTGTTGGGTTATGGTTAGTGTATCATGTTAGGGTTAGTGTGTCGGGATAGGTTCAGGGTGTCGTGTTAGGTTGTCGGGTTACGTCTAGGCTCAGGTTTAGGGTTAAGGTTAGGGTTAGGTTTAGGTGTTAGGGGTATGGTTAGGGTTAGAATGTCGGGTTAGGGTTAGGGTGTCGGGTTAGGGTGCCGTGTTAAGGTTAGGGTGTCGGGTGAGGGTTAGGGTGTCAGGTTCGGGTTACGGTGTCAGGTGACGGTGTCGGGTTAGCGTGTCATTTTAGGGTGTAGGTTTAGGGTTAGAGTGTCGGGTTAGGGTTAGGGTTACGGTGTTGTGTTAGGGTTAGGGTGTCGTGTTTGGGCTTCGGGTTAGGGTGTCGTGTTAGGGATAGGGTCTCACGTTAGGTTGTCGTTTTAGGGTTACGGTGTCAGGATAGGGTTTCGGGTTAGGGTGTCGGTTAGGGATTACGGTTTAGGGTGTCGGGTTAGGGTTAGTGTAGGGTTAGAATTAGGGTTAGAGTGTTGTGTTAGGGTTAGCGTTAGGGTTAGGTTGTCTGGTTAGTTTTAGGGTTAGGGTGTCGAGTTAGAGTTAGGGTGTCGGGTTATGGTTAGGTTTTGGGTGTCGGGTTAGGTTTAGGGTTAATGTTAGTGTTAGGGGTTAGTGATTAGGGTTAGGGTTAGGGTTAGCGTTATGGTTTGGTTTAGGTTTAGGGTTAGGGTTATGGATAGGGTTAGGGTTTGGGTTAGGTGAAGGGTAGGCTTAGGAGTAGGGTAAGTGTTAGGGTTTGGGTTAGGTTTAGGGTACGGTTAGGGTGTCAGGGTAGAGTTTGGGTGTAGGATTAGGGTGTTGCGTTAGGGTTAAGTTAACGTGTCTTGTTAGGGTTAGCGTTAGGGTTAGGGTGTCGGGTAAGATTTAGCGTTAGGGGTAGGGGTAGTGCTTGGGTGTTGGGTTAGTGTTAGGGTTAGGGTGTCTGGTGTCCGGTTACGGTTAGGGTTAGGATTAGGGTTAGGATTAGGGTTTAGGGTTTAGGGTTAGGGTTAGGGTGTCTTGTGTCCGATTACGGTTAGGGTTAGGATTATGGTTAGGGTTAGGGTTAGCGTTAGGGTTATGGTTAAGGTTACGTTTAGGTTTCGGGTTAGGGTTAGGGTTATGTTTAGGGTTAGGGTGTCATAATAGGGTTAGCGTTAGTGTTAGGTTGTCTGGTTAGTGTTAGGGTTTAGGTTGTCGGGATAGGGTTAGGTTTAGGGTGTTGGGTTAGGGTGTTGGGTTAGGGTTAGGGTTAGGGTTAAGGTTTCGGGTTATGATGTCGGGTTAGGGTTAGGTCTAGGTCTAGGGTTAGGGTTAGGGTGTCGGCTAAGTTTTAGGGTTAGGTTTAGGGTGTCGTTTTAGGGTTAGAGTTAGTGTTAGGAATAGGGTTCGGGTTAGGGTTTATGGTTTAGGGTTAGGGTTAGTGTTAGCGTTAGGGTTAGTGTTACCTTTAGGGTTACGGTTAGGGTTAGGATTAGGGTTAGAGTTAGGGTGTCAGATTAGGGTTAGACTTGGGTTAGGATTCGGGTTAGTGGTTAGGGGTAGGTTTAGGTTTAGGGTTAGGGTGTTGGTTTAGGGTTAGGGTGTCGTATTACAGTTAGGGTTAGGGTGTCGATTTAGGGTTAGGGTGTCGGGTTAGGGTGTTGGGTTAAGTTGTCGTGTTAGTGTGTCGGGTTAGGGTTAGAGTTAGGTTTGAGGCATTGGGTTAGGTTGTTGGTTTAGGAATAGGGTTAGGGTTAGGTTTAGTGTTATGATGTTGGGTTAGTTTGTCGTGTTAGGGTGCTGGGTTTGGGTTAGGGTTAGGGTTAGGGTAGGTTTAGGGTGTTGGGTTAGCGTTAGGGTGTCGGGTTAGGGTTAGGGTTATGTGTTGGCTTAGGGTGTCGTTTAGGGTGTCAGGTTTGGGTGTCGGGTTAAGATTAGGATAAGGGTGTTGGGTTACGGTGTCAGGTTAGCGTAGGTGTGTCTGGTTATGATGTCAGGTTTGGGTATCGGGTAAGGGGTAGTGTGTCTGGTTAGGGTGCTGGTTTGTGTCAGGTTAGGTTTAGGTTTAGGCTTACGGATAGGGCTAGGGTTATGGTGTCATGTTAGGGATAGGGTTCGAGTGTCGGTTTAGGGTTAGAGTTAGGGTTAGGGTTAGGGTTGGGTTAGGGTTAGGGTAGGGTTAGGGGTTAGGGGTAGGGTTAGAGTTAGGTTTAGGTTTAGGGTGTCAGGTTAAGTTTAGGGTTCGTGTTAGTGTTATGGTTAGGGTTAGGGTTAGGCTTAGGATGTGGGGATAGGGTTAGGGTTAGTTTTATGGTAAGATTGTCCGGTTAGGGTTCTGGGTAGGGTGTCTGTTTAGGGTTTCGGGTTAGGGTGTCGGGTCAGGGTTAGTGTCAGGGTTAGGTTGTTGGGTTAGATTGTCGTGTTAGGGTGCCAGGATAGGGTTAGATTTACGGTTAGGCTTAGGGTTAGTGTGTCGGGTTAGGGTGTCCGTTTAGGGTTAGGGTGTCAGGTTAGCATGTCGGGTTAGGGTGTTGGGTTAGGGTCTCGAGTTAGGGTTTAGGGTTAGGTTTAGGGTAAGTTTAG
The DNA here is from genome assembly GCF_054371585.1 of Giraffa tippelskirchi. NCBI lineage: Eukaryota > Metazoa > Chordata > Mammalia > Artiodactyla > Giraffidae > Giraffa > Giraffa tippelskirchi. The sequence continues at coordinate 71,779,748 of NC_137289.1, forward strand.
GGTTAGGGTTACGGTTGGGTTAGGGTTAGTGTTAATGTTAGGGTTAGGGTTTAGATGTAGGGTTAGCTTTAGGGCTAGTGTTAGGGTTAGGGTGTCGGGTGTCGGGTTTGGGTGTCGGGTTAGGGTTAGGTTTTGGGTTAGCTTTAGGGTTGGGGTTAGGATTAGGGTGTCGGGTTAGGGTTAGCGTGTCGGGTTCGGGTGTCGGGTTAGGCTGTCGGGCTAGGGTGTCGGGTTAGGGTTTACAGTTAGTGTTAGAGTGGCTGGTTAGGGTGTCTGGTTATGGTGTCAGGTTAGGGATTACGGGTTAGGGTGTCGCGTTAGGGTTGAGTTATGGTGTCGGGTTATGGTTAGGGTAAGGTTAGGCTTCGGGTTAGGGTGTCGTGTTAGGGTTAGCGTTAGGGTTAGGGTGTCGGGTTAAGGTTAGGGTTAGGGTTAGGGTTAGGGTTTGGGTGTCGGGTTAGGGTTAGGGTTAGTGTTAGGGGTTAGTGATTAGGGTTAGGGTTAGGATTAGCGTTATGGTTTGAGTTAGAGTTAGGGTTAGGGTTAGGGTTGGTTTAGTGTAGGGTTAGGGGTTAGTGGTAGGGTTAGGGGTAGGGTTAGGGTAGGGTTGCGGAGTCGGGTTAGGGTTAGGGTTAGGTTTTCAGGCTAGGGTTAGTGTTAGGGGTTGGGGTTAGGGTTTAGAGTTACGATTAGGGTTAGGGTGTTGGGTTAGGGTGTCGGGTTAGGGTGTCAGGTTAGGCTGTCGGGTTAGGGTGTCGGGTCAGGGTTAGAGTTAGGGTTAGGTTTAGGGTTAAGTTTAGAGTTAGGTTGTTTTGTTAGGGTTAGGGTTTCGGGTTAGGCTTAGAGTTTCGGGTTAGGGTGTCGGGTTAGAGTTTGGGTGTAGGGTTAGTGTGTCGCATTAGGGTTAAGGTTAGGGTGTCGTGTTAGTGTTAGCGCTAGGGTTAGGGTGTCGTGTTAGAGTTAGGTTTAGGGTTAGGTTGTCGGGTTAGGGTTAGGGTTAGGGTGTCTGGTGTTCGGTTACCGTTAGGGTTAGGGTTAGGGTTACGTTTTACGGGTTAGGGTTAGGGTTAGGGTTAGCATTAGGGTTATGGTTACGGTTACGTTTAGGGTTACTGTTCGGGTTAGGGTTAGGGTTAGGATTAGGGTGTCAGATTAGGGTTAGGTTTGTGTTAGGATTCGGGTTAGTGGTTAGGGGTAGGTTTAAGGTTAGGGTTAGGGTGTCGTGTTAGGGTTAGGGTTAGGGTGTCGGTTTAGGGTTAGGGTGTCGGGTTAGGGTGTTGGCTTAAGTTGTCGTGTTAGTGTGTTGGGTTAGGGTTAGGGTGAGATTTATGGCATTGTGTTAGTGTGTTGGTTTAGGAATAGGGTTAGGGTAAGGGGTAGGGCTAGGTTTAAGGTTAGGTTTAGTGTTATGATGTCGGGTTAGGGTTAGGGTTAGGGTTAAGGTTTCGGGTTATGATGTCGGGTTAGGTTTAGGTCTAGGTCTAGGGTTAGGGTTAGGGTGTCGGGTAAGTTTTAGGGTTAGGGTTAGGGTGTCGTTTTAGGGTTAGAGTTAGGGTTAGGATTAGGGTTAGGGTTAAGGTTTACGGTTTAGGGTTAGGGTTAGGGTTAGAGTTAGGGTTAGCGTTACCTTTAGGGTTACGGTTAGGGTTAGGATTAGGGTTAGAGTTAGGGTGTCAAATTAGGGTTAGGGTTGGGTTAGGATTCGGGTTAGAGGTAAGGGGTAGGTTTAGGTTTAGGGTTAGGGTGTTGGTTTAGGGTTAGGGTGTCGTGTTAGGGATAGCGTTCGGGTGTCGGTTTAGGGTGTTAGGGTTAGGGTTAGGGTTAGGGTTGGGTTGGGGGTAGGGTTAGTGGTTAAGGGTAGGGTTAGGGGTAGGTTTAGGGTTAGGGTTAGGGTTGGGGTTTAGTTGTCGGGTTTGAGTTAGGGTTAGGGTGTCTGGTGTCGGGTTAGTGTTAAGGTTAGGGTTAGGTTATCGGGTTAGGTTTAGGCTTGGGTTGTAGTCTTAGGGTTAGGGTTAGTGTTGGTTTACGGGTTAGGCTTAGGCTTAGTGTTAGGGTTAGGTTTAGGGTTAGGTTTACGGCTAGGTTGTTGGTTTAGGGTTACGGTGTCGGGTTAAGGTAAGCGTGTCGGTTTAGGTTTAGGGTGTCGGGTTAGGGTGATGGGTTATGGTGTCAGGTTCGGGTTAGTGTTCGGTTGAGGGTGTCAGGTTAAGGTTAGGGAAGATTTAGGGTTACGGTGTCATGTTAGGGTTACCATAATGGTTAGGGTGTCGGGTTTGGGTGTTGGGTTATGGTTAGTGTATCATGTTAGGGTTAGTGTGTCGGGATAGGTTCAGGGTGTCGGGTTAGGTTGTCGGGTTACGTTTAGGCTCAGGGTTAGGGTTAAGGTTAGGGTTAGGTTTAGGTGTTAGGGGTACGGTTAGGGTTAGGATGTCGGGTTAGGGTTAGGGTGTCGGGTTAGGGTGTCGTGTTAAGGTTAGGGTGTCGGGTGAGGGTTAGAGTGTCAGGTTCGGGTTACGGTGTCAGGTGAGGGTGTCGGGTTAGCGTGTCATTTTAGGGTGTAGGTTTAGGGTTAGAGTGTCGGGTTAGGGTTAGGGTTACGGTGTTGTGTTAGGGTTAGGGTGTCGGGTTTGGGCTTCGGGTTAGGGTGTCGTGTTAGGGATAGGGAGTCACGTTAGGTTGTCGTTTTAGGGTTACGGTGTCAGGATAGGGTGTCGGGTTAGGGTGTCTGTTAGGGATTACGGTTTAGGGTGTCGGGTTAGGGTTAGTGTAGGGTTAGAATTAGGGTTAGAGTGTTGTGTTAGGGTTAGCGTTAGAGTTAGGTTGTCTGGTTAGTTTTAGGGTTAGGGTGTCGAGTTAGAGTTAGGGTGTCGGGTTATGGTTAGGTTTTGGGTGTCGGGTTAGGTTTAGGGTTAATGTTAGTGTTAGGGGTTAGTGATTAGGGTTAGGGTTAGGGTTAGCGTTATGGTTTGGTTTAGGTTTAGGGTTAGGGTTATGGATCGGGTTAGGGTTTGGGTTAGGTGAAGGGTAGGCTTAGGAGTAGGGTAAGTGTTAGGGTTTGGGTTAGGTTTAGGGTACGGTTAGGGTGTCGGGGTAGAGTTTGGGTGTAGGATTAGGGTGTTGCGTTAGGGTTAAGTTAACGTGTCTTGTTAGGGTTAGTGTTAGGGTTAGGGTGTCGTGTAAGATTTAGCGTTAGCGGTAGGGGTAGGGCTTGGGTGTTGGGTTAGTGTTAGGGTTAGGGTGTCTGGTGTCCGGTTACGGTTAGGGTTATGATTAGGGTTAGGATTAGGGTTTAGGATTTAGGGTTAGGGTTAGGGTGTCTTGTGTCCGATTACGGTTAGGGTTAGGATTATGGTTAGGGTTAGGGTTAGCGTTAGGGTTTTGGTTAAGGTTACGTTTAGGTTTCGGGTTAGGGTTAGGGTTATGTTTAGGGTTAGGGTGTCATAATAGGGTTAGCGTTAGTGTTAGGTTTTCTGGTTAGTGTTAGGGTTAGGGTGTCGGGATAGGGTTAGGTTTAGGGTGTTGGGTTAGGGTGTTGTGTTAGGGTTAGGGTTAGGGTTAAGGTTTCGGGTTATGATGTCGGGTTAGGGTTAGGTCTAGGTCTAGGGTTTGGGTTAGGGTTAGCGTTAGGGTTAGGGTTACCTTTAGGGTTACGGTTAGGGTTAGGATTAGGGTTAGAGTTAGGGTGTCAGATTAGGGTTAGACTTGGGTTAGGATTCGGGTTAGTGGTTAGGGGTAGGTTTAGGTTTAGGGTTAGGGTGTTGGTTTAGGGTTAGGGTGTCGTATTACAGTTAGGGTTAGGGTTAGGGTGTCGGTTTAGGGTTAGGGTGTCGGGTTAGGGTGTTGGGTTAAGTTGTCCTGTTAGTGTGTCGGGTTAGGGTTAGAGTTAGGTTTGAGGCATTGGGTTAGGTTGTTGGGTTAGGAATAGGGTTAGGGTTAGGTTTAGTGTTATGATGTTGGGTTAGTTTGTCGTGTTAGGGTGCTGGGTTTGGGTTAGGGTTAGGGTTAGGGTAGGTTTAGGGTGTTGGGTTAGCGTTAGGGTGTCGGGTTAGGGTTAGGGTTATGTGTTGGCTTAGGGTGTCGTTTAGGGTGTCAGGTTTGGGTGTCGGGTTAAGATTAGGGTTAGGGTGTTGGGTTACGGTGTCAGATTAGGGTTAGTGTGTCTGGTTATGATGTCAGGTTCGGGTGTCGGGTAAGGGGTAGTGTGTCTGGTTAGGGTGTCGGTTTATTGTGTCAGGTCAGGTTTAGGTTTAGGCTTACGGATAGGGCTAGGCTTATGGTGTCATGTTAGGGATAGGGTTCGAGTGTCAGTTTAGGGTTAGAGTTAGGGTTAGGGTTAGGGTTGGGTTAGGGTTAGGGTAGGGTTAGGGGTTAGGGTTAGGGTTAGGGTTAGGTTTAAGTTTAGGGTGACAGGTTAAGTTTAGGGTTCGTGTTAGTGTTATGGTTAGGGTTAGGGTTAGGCTTAGGATGTGGGGATAGTGTTAGGGTTAGTTTTATGGTAAGTTTGTCTGGTTAGGGTTCTGGGTAGGGTGTCTGTTTAAGGTTTCGGGTTAGGGTGTCGGGTCAGGGTTAGTGTTAGGGTTAGGTTGTTGGGTTAGATTGTCGTGTTAGGGTGCCAGGATAGGGTTAGATTTACGGTTAGGCTTAGGGTTAGTGTGTCGGGTTAGGGTGTCCGTTTAGGGTTAGGGTGTCAGGTTAGCATGTCGGGTTAGGGTGTTGGGTTAGGGTCTCGAGTTAGGGTTTAGGGTTAGGTTTAGGGTAAGTTTAGGGTTAGGCTTACGGTTGGGTTAGGGTTAGTGTTAATGTTAGGGTTAGGGTTTAGATGTAGGGTTAGCTTTAGGGCTAGTGTTAGGGTTAGGGTGTCGGGTGTCGGGTTTGGGTGTCGGGTTAGGGTTAGGTTTTGGGTTAGCTTTAGGGTTGCGGTTAGGATTAGGGTGTCGGGTTAGGGTTAGCGTGTCGGGTTCGGGTGTCGGGTTAGGCTGTCGGGCTAGGGTGTCGGGCTAGGGTGTCGGGTTAGGGTTTACAGTTAGTGTTAGAGTGGCTGGTTAGGGTGTCGGTTAGGGTGTCGGGTTAGGGATTACGGGTTAGGGTGTCGCGTTAGGGTTGAGTTATGGTGTCAGGTTATGGTTACGGTAAGGTTAGGGTTAGGGTTAGGGTGTCGTGTTAGGGTTAGCGTTAGGGTTAGGGTGTCGGGTTAAGGTTAGGGTTAGGGTTAGGGTTAGGGTTTGGGTGTCAGGTTAGGGTTAGGGTTAGTGTTAGGGGTTAGTGATTAGGGTTAGGGTTAGGATTAGCGTTATGGTTTGAGTTAGAGTTAGGGTTACGGTTAGGGTTGGTTTAGTGTAGGGTTAGGGGTTAGTGGTAAGGTTAGGGGTAGGGTTAGGGTAGGGTTGCGGAGTCGGGTTAGGGTTAGGGTTAGGTTTTCAGGCTAGGGTTAGTGTTAGGGGTTGGGGTTAGGTTTTAGAGTTACGATTAGGGTTAGGGTGTTGGGTTAGGGTGTCGGGTAGGGTGTCAGGTTAGGCTGTCGGGTTAGGGTGTCGGGTCAGGGTTAGAGTTAGGGTTAGGTTTAGGGTTAAGTTTAGAGTTAGGTTGTTTTGTTAGGGTTAGGGTTTCGGGTTAGGCTTAGAGTTTCGGGTTAGGGTGTCGGGTTAGAGTTTGGGTGTAGGGTTAGTGTGTCGCATTAGGGTTAAGGTTAGGGTGTCGTGTTAGTGTTAGCGCTAGGGTTAGGGTGTCGTGTTAGGGTTAGGTTTAGGGTTAGGTTGTCGGGTTAGGGTTAGGGTTAGGGTGTCTGGTGTTCGGTTACCGTTAGGGTTAGGGTTAGGGTTACGTTTTACGGGTTAGGGTTAGGGATAGGGTTAGCATTAGGGTTATGGTTACGGTTACGTTTAGGGTTACTGTTCGGGTTAGGGTTAGGGTTAGGATTAGGGTGTCAGATTAGGGTTAGGTTTGTGTTAGGATTCGGGTTAGTGGGTAGGGGTAGGTTTAAGGTTAGGGTTAGGGTGTCGTGTTAGGGTTAGAGTTAGGGTGTCGGTTTAGGGTTAGGGTGTCGGGTTAGGGTGTTGGCTTAAGTTGTCGTGTTAGTGTGTTGGGTTAGGGTTAGGGTGAGATTTATGGCATTGTGTTAGTGTGTTGGTTTAGGAATAGGGTTAGGGTAAGGGTTAGGGCTAGGTTTAAGGTTAGGTTTAGTGTTATGATGTCGGGTTAGGGTTAGGGTTAGGGTTAAGGTTTCGGGTTATGATGTCGGGTTAGGGTTAGGTCTAGGTCTAGGGTTAGGGTTAGGGTGTCGGGTAAGTTTTAGGGTTAGGGTTAGGGTGTCGTTTTAGGGTTAGAGTTAGGGTTAGGATTAGGGTTAGGGTTAAGGTTTACGGTTTAGGGTTAGGGTTAGGGTTAGAGTTAGGGTTAGCGTTACCTTTAGGGTTACGGTTAGGGTTAGGATTAGGGTTAGAGTTAGGGTGTCAGATTAGGGTTAGGGTTGGGTTAGGATTCGGGTTAGTGGTTAGGGGTAGGTTTAGGTTTAGGGTTAGGGTGTTGGTTTAGGGTTAGGGTGTCGGGTTAGGGTGTTGGGTTAAGTTGTCGTGTTAGTGTGTCGGGTAAGGGTTAGGGTTAGGTTTATGGCATTGGGTTAGGTTGTTGGGTTAGGAATAGGGTTAGGGCTAGGGTTAAGGTTAGGTTTAGTGTTATGATGTTGGGTTAGTTTGTCGTGTTAGGGTGCTGGGTTTGGGTTAGGGTTAGGGTTTGGGTAGGTTTAGGGTGTTGGGTTAGGGTTAGGGTGTCGGGTTATGGTTAGGGTTAGGGTGTTGGGTTACGGTGTCGGGTTAGGGTTAGTGTGTCAGGTTATGATGTCAGGTTCGGGTGTCGGGTAAGGGTTAGGGTGTGTGGTTATGGTGTCGGGTAAGTGTGTCAGGTTAGGTTTAGGTTTAGGCTTATGGTTAGGGTTAGGGTTAGGGTGTCGTGTTAGGGATAGCGTTCGGGTGTCGGTTTAGGGTTAGAGTTAGGGTTAGGGTTAGGGTCGGGTTAGGGGTTAGGGGTAGGTTTAGGGTTAGGTATAGGGTGTTAGGGTTAGGGTTAGGGTTAGGGTTGGGTTAGGGGTAGGGTTAGTGGTTAAGGGTAGGGTTAGGGGTAGGTTTAGGGTTAGGGTTAGGGTTGGGGTTTAGTTGTCGGGTTTGAGTTAGGGTTAGGGTGTCTGGTGTCGGGTTAGTGTTAAGGTTAGGGTTAGGTTATCGGGTTAGGTTTAGGCTTGGGTTGTAGTCTTAGGGTTAGGGTTAGTGTTGGTTTACGGGTTAGGCTTAGGCTTAGTGTTAGGGTTAGGTTTACGGCTAGGTTGTTGGTTTAGGGTTACGGTGTCGGGTTAAGGTAAGCGTGTCGGTTTAGGTTTAGGGTGTCGGGTTAGGGTGATGGGTTAGGGTGTCAGGTTCGGGTTAGTGTTCGGTTGAGGGTGTCAGGTTAAGGTTAGGGAAGATTTAGGGTTACGGTTTCATGTTAGGGTTACCATAATGGTTAGGGTGTCGGGTTTGGGTGTTGGGTTATGGTTAGTGTATCATGTTAGGGTTAGTGTGTCGGGATAGGTTCAGGGTGTCGTGTTAGGTTGTCGGGTTACGTCTAGGCTCAGGTTTAGGGTTAAGGTTAGGGTTAGGTTTAGGTGTTAGGGGTATGGTTAGGGTTAGAATGTCGGGTTAGGGTTAGGGTGTCGGGTTAGGGTGCCGTGTTAAGGTTAGGGTGTCGGGTGAGGGTTAGGGTGTCAGGTTCGGGTTACGGTGTCAGGTGACGGTGTCGGGTTAGCGTGTCATTTTAGGGTGTAGGTTTAGGGTTAGAGTGTCGGGTTAGGGTTAGGGTTACGGTGTTGTGTTAGGGTTAGGGTGTCGTGTTTGGGCTTCGGGTTAGGGTGTCGTGTTAGGGATAGGGTGTCACGTTAGGTTGTCGTTTTAGGGTTACGGTGTCAGGATAGGGTGTCGGGTTAGGGTGTCGGTTAGGGATTACGGTTTAGGGTGTCGGGTTAGGGTTAGTGTAGGGTTAGAATTAGGGTTAGAGTGTTGTGTTAGGGTTAGCGTTAGGGTTAGGTTGTCTGGTTAGTTTTAGGGTTAGGGTGTCGAATTAGAGTTAGGGTGTCGGGTTATGGTTAGGTTTAGGGTGTCGGGTTAGGTTTAGGGTTAATGTTAGTGTTAGGGGTTAGTGATTAGGGTTAGGGTTAGGGTTAGCGTTATGGTTTGGTTTAGGTTTAGGGTTAGGGTTATGGATAGGGTTAGGGTTTGGGTTAGGTGAAGGGTAGGCTTAGGAGTAGGGTAAGTGTTAGGGTTTGGGTTAGGTTTAGGGTACGGTTAGGGTGTCAGGGTAGAGTTTGGGTGTAGGATTAGGGTGTTGCGTTAGGGTTAAGTTAACGTGTCTTGTTAGGGTTAGCGTTAGGGTTAGGGTGTCGGGTAAGATTTAGCGTTAGGGGTAGGGGTAGTGCTTGGGTGTTGGGTTAGTGTTAGGGTTAGGGTGTCTGGTGTCCGGTTACGGTTAGGGTTAGGATTAGGGTTAGGATTAGGGTTTAGGATTTAGGGTTAGGGTTAGGGTGTCTTGTGTCCGATTACGGTTAGGGTTAGGATTATGGTTAGGGTTAGGGTTAGCGTTAGGGTTTTGGTTAAGGTTACGTTTAGGTTTCGGGTTAGGGTTAGGGTTATGTTTAGGGTTAGGGTGTCATAATAGGGTTAGCGTTAGTGTTAGGTTGTCTGGTTAGTGTTAGGGTTAGGGTGTCGGGATAGGGTTAGGTTTAGGGTGTTGGGTTAGGGTGTTGTGTTAGGGTTAGGGTTAGGGTTAAGGTTTCGGGTTATGATGTCGGGTTAGGGTTAGGTCTAGGTCTAGGGTTTGGGTTAGGGTTAGCGTTAGGGTTAGGGTTACCTTTAGGGTTACGGTTAGGGTTAGGATTAGGGTTAGAGTTAGGGTGTCAGATTAGGGTTAGACTTGGGTTAGGATTCGGGTTAGTGGTTAGGGGTAGGTTTAGGTTTAGGGTTAGGGTGTTGGTTTAGGGTTAGGGTGTCGTATTACAGTTAGGGTTAGGGTTAGGGTGTCGGTTTAGGGTTAGGGTGTCGGGTTAGGGTGTTGGGTTAAGTTGTCGTGTTAGTGTGTCGGGTTAGGGTTAGAGTTAGGTTTGAGGCATTGGGTTAGGTTGTTGGGTTAGGAATAGGGTTAGGGTTAGGTTTAGTGTTATGATGTTGGGTTAGTTTGTCGTGTTAGGGTGCTGGGTTTGGGTTAGGGTTAGGGTTAGGGTAGGTTTAGGGTGTTGGGTTAGCGTTAGGGTGTCGGGTTAGGGTTAGGGTTATGTGTTGGCTTAGGGTGTCGTTTAGGGTGTCAGGTTTGGGTGTCGGGTTAAGATTAGGGTTAGGGTGTTGGGTTACGGTGTCAGATTAGGGTTAGTGTGTCTGGTTATGATGTCAGGTTCGGGTGTCGGGTAAGGGGTAGTGTGTCTGGTTAGGGTGTCGGTTTATTGTGTCAGGTCAGGTTTAGGTTTAGGCTTACGGATAGGGCTAGGCTTATGGTGTCATGTTAGGGATAGGGTTCGAGTGTCAGTTTAGGGTTAGAGTTAGGGTTAGGGTTAGGGTTGGGTTAGGGTTAGGGTAGGGTTAGGGGTTAGGGTTAGGGTTAGGGTTAGGTTTAAGTTTAGGGTGACAGGTTAAGTTTAGGGTTCGTGTTAGTGTTATGGTTAGGGTTAGGGTTAGGCTTAGGATGTGGGGATAGTGTTAGGGTTAGTTTTATGGTAAGTTTGTCTGGTTAGGGTTCTGGGTAGGGTGTCTGTTTAAGGTTTCGGGTTAGGGTGTCGGGTCAGGGTTAGTGTTAGGGTTAGGTTGTTGGGTTAGATTGTCGTGTTAGGGTGCCAGGATAGGGTTAGATTTACGGTTAGGCTTAGGGTTAGTGTGTCGGGTTAGGGTGTCCGTTTAGGGTTAGGGTGTCAGGTTAGCATGTCGGGTTAGGGTGTTGGGTTAGGGTCTCGAGTTAGGGTTTAGGGTTAGGTTTAGGGTAAGTTTAGGGTTAGGCTTACGGTTGGGTTAGGGTTAGTGTTAATGTTAGGGTTAGGGTTTAGATGTAGGGTTAGCTTTAGGGCTAGTGTTAGGGTTAGGGTGTCGGGTGTCGGGTTTGGGTGTCGGGTTAGGGTTAGGTTTTGGGTTAGCTTTAGGGTTGCGGTTAGGATTAGGGTGTCGGGTTAGGGTTAGCGTGTCGGGTTCGGGTGTCGGGTTAGGCTGTCGGGCTAGGGTGTCGGGCTAGGGTGTCGGGTTAGGGTTTACAGTTAGTGTTAGAGTGGCTGGTTAGGGTGTCGGTTAGGGTGTCGGGTTAGGGATTACGGGTTAGGGTGTCGCGTTAGGGTTGAGTTATGGTGTCAGGTTATGGTTACGGTAAGGTTAGGGTTAGGGTTAGGGTGTCGTGTTAGGGTTAGCGTTAGGGTTAGGGTGTCGGGTTAAGGTTAGGGTTAGGGTTAGGGTTAGGGTTTGGGTGTCAGGTTAGGGTTAGGGTTAGTGTTAGGGGTTAGTGATTAGGGTTAGGGTTAGGATTAGCGTTATGGTTTGAGTTAGAGTTAGGGTTACGGTTAGGGTTGGTTTAGTGTAGGGTTAGGGGTTAGTGGTAAGGTTAGGGGTAGGGTTAGGGTAGGGTTGCGGAGTCGGGTTAGGGTTAGGGTTAGGTTTTCAGGCTAGGGTTAGTGTTAGGGGTTGGGGTTAGGTTTTAGAGTTACGATTAGGGTTAGGGTGTTGGGTTAGGGTGTCGGGTAGGGTGTCAGGTTAGGCTGTCGGGTTAGGGTGTCGGGTCAGGGTTAGAGTTAGGGTTAGGTTTAGGGTTAAGTTTAGAGTTAGGTTGTTTTGTTAGGGTTAGGGTTTCGGGTTAGGCTTAGAGTTTCGGGTTAGGGTGTCGGGTTAGAGTTTGGGTGTAGGGTTAGTGTGTCGCATTAGGGTTAAGGTTAGGGTGTCGTGTTAGTGTTAGCGCTAGGGTTAGGGTGTCGTGTTAGGGTTAGGTTTAGGGTTAGGTTGTCGGGTTAGGGTTAGGGTTAGGGTGTCTGGTGTTCGGTTACCGTTAGGGTTAGGGTTAGGGTTACGTTTTACGGGTTAGGGTTAGGGATAGGGTTAGCATTAGGGTTATGGTTACGGTTACGTTTAGGGTTACTGTTCGGGTTAGGGTTAGGGTTAGGATTAGGGTGTCAGATTAGGGTTAGGTTTGTGTTAGGATTCGGGTTAGTGGGTAGGGGTAGGTTTAAGGTTAGGGTTAGGGTGTCGTGTTAGGGTTAGAGTTAGGGTGTCGGTTTAGGGTTAGGGTGTCGGGTTAGGGTGTTGGCTTAAGTTGTCATGTTAGTGTGTTGGGTTAGGGTTAGGGTGAGATTTATGGCATTGTGTTAGTGTGTTGGTTTAGGAATAGGGTTAGGGTAAGGGTTAGGGCTAGGTTTAAGGTTAGGTTTAGTGTTATGATGTCGGGTTAGGGTTAGGGTTAGGGTTAAGGTTTCGGGTTATGATGTCGGGTTAGGGTTAGGTCTAGGTCTAGGGTTAGGGTTAGGGTGTCGGGTAAGTTTTAGGGTTAGGGTTAGGGTGTCGTTTTAGGGTTAGAGTTAGGGTTAGGATTAGGGTTAGGGTTAAGGTTTACGGTTTAGGGTTAGGGTTAGGGTTAGAGTTAGGGTTAGCGTTACCTTTAGGGTTACGGTTAGGGTTAGGATTAGGGTTAGAGTTAGGGTGTCAGATTAGGGTTAGGGTTGGGTTAGGATTCGGGTTAGTGGTTAGGGGTAGGTTTAGGTTTAGGGTTAGGGTGTTGGTTTAGGGTTAGGGTGTCGGGTTAGGGTGTTGGGTTAAGTTGTCGTGTTAGTGTGTCGGGTAAGGGTTAGGGTTAGGTTTATGGCATTGGGTTAGGTTGTTGGGTTAGGAATAGGGTTAGGGCTAGGGTTAAGGTTAGGTTTAGTGTTATGATGTTGGGTTAGTTTGTCGTGTTAGGGTGCTGGGTTTGGGTTAGGGTTAGGGTTTGGGTAGGTTTAGGGTGTTGGGTTAGGGTTAGGGTGTCGGGTTATGGTTAGGGTTAGGGTGTTGGGTTACGGTGTCGGGTTAGGGTTAGTGTGTCAGGTTATGATGTCAGGTTCGGGTGTCGGGTAAGGGTTAGGGTGTGTGGTTATGGTGTCGGGTAAGTGTGTCAGGTTAGGTTTAGGTTTAGGCTTATGGTTAGGGTTAGGGTTAGGGTGTCGTGTTAGGGATAGCGTTCGGGTGTCGGTTTAGGGTTAGAGTTAGGGTTAGGGTTAGGGTCGGGTTAGGGGTTAGGGGTAGGTTTAGGGTTAGGTATAGGGTGTTAGGGTTAGGGTTAGGGTTAGGGTTGGGTTAGGGGTAGGGTTAGTGGTTAAGGGTAGGGTTAGGGGTAGGTTTAGGGTTAGGGTTAGGGTTGGGGTTTAGTTGTCGGGTTTGAGTTAGGGTTAGGGTGTCTGGTGTCGGGTTAGTGTTAAGGTTAGGGTTAGGTTATCGGGTTAGGTTTAGGCTTGGGTTGTAGTCTTAGGGTTAGGGTTAGTGTTGGTTTACGGGTTAGGCTTAGGCTTAGTGTTAGGGTTAGGTTTACGGCTAGGTTGTTGGTTTAGGGTTACGGTGTCGGGTTAAGGTAAGCGTGTCGGTTTAGGTTTAGGGTGTCGGGTTAGGGTGATGGGTTAGGGTGTCAGGTTCGGGTTAGTGTTCGGTTGAGGGTGTCAGGTTAAGGTTAGGGAAGATTTAGGGTTACGGTGTCATGTTAGGGTTACCATAATGGTTAGGGTGTCGGGTTTGGGTGTTGGGTTATGGTTAGTGTATCATGTTAGGGTTAGTGTGTCGGGATAGGTTCAGGGTGTCGTGTTAGGTTGTCGGGTTACGTCTAGGCTCAGGTTTAGGGTTAAGGTTAGGGTTAGGTTTAGGTGTTAGGGGTATGGTTAGGGTTAGAATGTCGGGTTAGGGTTAGGGTGTCGGGTTAGGGTGCCGTGTTAAGGTTAGGGTGTCGGGTGAGGGTTAGGGTGTCAGGTTCGGGTTACGGTGTCAGGTGACGGTGTCGGGTTAGCGTGTCATTTTAGGGTGTAGGTTTAGGGTTAGAGTGTCGGGTTAGGGTTAGGGTTACGGTGTTGTGTTAGGGTTAGGGTGTCGTGTTTGGGCTTCGGGTAAGGGTGTCGTGTTAGGGATAGGGTGTCACGTTAGGTTGTCGTTTTAGGGTTACGGTGTCAGGATAGGGTGTCGGGTTAGGGTGTCGGTTAGGGATTACGGTTTAGGGTGTCGGGTTAGGGTTAGTGTAGGGTTAGAATTAGGGTTAGAGTGTTGTGTTAGGGTTAGCGTTAGGGTTAGGTTGTCTGGTTAGTTTTAGGGTTAGGGTGTCGAATTAGAGTTAGGGTGTCGGGTTATGGTTAGGTTTAGGGTGTCGGGTTAGGTTTAGGGTTAATGTTAGTGTTAGGGGTTAGTGATTAGGGTTAGGGTTAGGGTTAGCGTTATGGTTTGGTTTAGGTTTAGGGTTAGGGTTATGGATAGGGTTAGGGTTTGGGTTAGGTGAAGGGTAGGCTTAGGAGTAGGGTAAGTGTTAGGGTTTGGGTTAGGTTTAGGGTACGGTTAGGGTGTCAGGGTAGAGTTTGGGTGTAGGATTAGGGTGTTGCGTTAGGGTTAAGTTAACGTGTCTTGTTAGGGTTAGCGTTAGGGTTAGGGTGTCGGGTAAGATTTAGCGTTAGGGGTAGGGGTAGTGCTTGGGTGTTGGGTTAGTGTTAGGGTTAGGGTGTCTGGTGTCCGGTTACGGTTAGGGTTAGGATTAGGGTTAGGATTAGGGTTTAGGGTTTAGGGTTAGGGTTAGGGTGTCTTGTGTCCGATTACGGTTAGGGTTAGGATTATGGTTAGGGTTAGGGTTAGCGTTAGGGTTTTGGTTAAGGTTACGTTTAGGTTTCGGGTTAGGGTTAGGGTTATGTTTAGGGTTAGGGTGTCATAATAGGGTTAGCGTTAGTGTTAGGTTGTCTGGTTAGTGTTAGGGTTAGGGTGTCGGGATAGGGTTAGGTTTAGGGTGTTGGGTTAGGGTGTTGTGTTAGGGTTAGGGTTAGGGTTAAGGTTTCGGGTTATGATGTCGGGTTAGGGTTAGGTCTAGGTCTAGGGTTTGGGTTAGGGTTAGCGTTAGGGTTAGGGTTACCTTTAGGGTTACGGTTAGGGTTAGGATTAGGGTTAGAGTTAGGGTGTCAGATTAGGGTTAGACTTGGGTTAGGATTCGGGTTAGTGGTTAGGGGTAGGTTTAGGTTTAGGGTTAGGGTGTTGGTTTAGGGTTAGGGTGTCGTATTACAGTTAGGGTTAGGGTTAGGGTGTCGGTTTAGGGTTAGGGTGTCGGGTTAGGGTGTTGGGTTAAGTTGTCGTGTTAGTGTGTCGGGTTAGGGTTAGAGTTAGGTTTGAGGCATTGGGTTAGGTTGTTGGGTTAGGAATAGGGTTAGGGTTAGGTTTAGTGTTATGATGTTGGGTTAGTTTGTCGTGTTAGGGTGCTGGGTTTGGGTTAGGGTTAGGGTTAGGGTAGGTTTAGGGTGTTGGGTTAGCGTTAGGGTGTCGGGTTAGGGTTAGGGTTATGTGTTGGCTTAGGGTGTCGTTTAGGGTGTCAGGTTTGGGTGTCGGGTTAAGATTAGGGTTAGGGTGTTGGGTTACGGTGTCAGATTAGGGTTAGTGTGTCTGGTTATGATGTCAGGTTCGGGTGTCGGGTAAGGGGTAGTGTGTCTGGTTAGGGTGTCGGTTTATTGTGTCAGGTCAGGTTTAGGTTTAGGCTTACGGATAGGGCTAGGCTTATGGTGTCATGTTAGGGATAGGGTTCGAGTGTCAGTTTAGGGTTAGAGTTAGGGTTAGGGTTAGGGTTGGGTTAGGGTTAGGGTAGGGTTAGGGGTTAGGGTTAGGGTTAGGGTTAGGTTTAAGTTTAGGGTGACAGGTTAAGTTTAGGGTTCGTGTTAGTGTTATGGTTAGGGTTAGGGTTAGGCTTAGGATGTGGGGATAGTGTTAGGGTTAGTTTTATGGTAAGTTTGTCTGGTTAGGGTTCTGGGTAGGGTGTCTGTTTAAGGTTTCGGGTTAGGGTGTCGGGTCAGGGTTAGTGTTAGGGTTAGGTTGTTGGGTTAGATTGTCGTGTTAGGGTGCCAGGATAGGGTTAGATTTACGGTTAGGCTTAGGGTTAGTGTGTCGGGTTAGGGTGTCCGTTTAGGGTTAGGGTGTCAGGTTAGCATGTCGGGTTAGGGTGTTGGGTTAGGGTCTCGAGTTAGGGTTTAGGGTTAGGTTTAGGGTAAGTTTAGGGTTAGGCTTACGGTTGGGTTAGGGTTAGTGTTAATGTTAGGGTTAGGGTTTAGATGTAGGGTTAGCTTTAGGGCTAGTGTTAGGGTTAGGGTGTCGGGTGTCGGGTTTGGGTGTCGGGTTAGGGTTAGGTTTTGGGTTAGCTTTAGGGTTGCGGTTAGGATTAGGGTGTCGGGTTAGGGTTAGCGTGTCGGGTTCGGGTGTCGGGTTAGGCTGTCGGGCTAGGGTGTCGGGCTAGGGTGTCGGGTTAGGGTTTACAGTTAGTGTTAGAGTGGCTGGTTAGGGTGTCGGTTAGGGTGTCGGTTTAGGGATTACGGGTTAGGGTGTCGCGTTAGGGTTGAGTTATGGTGTCAGGTTATGGTTACGGTAAGGTTAGGGTTAGGGTTAGGGTGTCGTGTTAGGGTTAGCGTTAGGGTTAGGGTGTCGGGTTAAGGTTAGGGTTAGGGTTAGGGTTAGGGTTTGGGTGTCAGGTTAGGGTTAGGGTTAGTGTTAGGGGTTAGTGATTAGGGTTAGGGTTAGGATTAGCGTTATGGTTTGAGTTAGAGTTAGGGTTACGGTTAGGGTTGGTTTAGTGTAGGGTTAGGGGTTAGTGGTAAGGTTAGGGGTAGGGTTAGGGTAGGGTTGCGGAGTCGGGTTAGGGTTAGGGTTAGGTTTTCAGGCTAGGGTTAGTGTTAGGGGTTGGGGTTAGGTTTTAGAGTTACGATTAGGGTTAGGGTGTTGGGTTAGGGTGTCGGGTAGGGTGTCAGGTTAGGCTGTCGGGTTAGGGTGTCGGGTCAGGGTTAGAGTTAGGGTTAGGTTTAGGGTTAAGTTTAGAGTTAGGTTGTTTTGTTAGGGTTAGGGTTTCGGGTTAGGCTTAGAGTTTCGGGTTAGGGTGTCGGGTTAGAGTTTGGGTGTAGGGTTAGTGTGTCGCATTAGGGTTAAGGTTAGGGTGTCGTGTTAGTGTTAGCGCTAGGGTTAGGGTGTCGTGTTAGGGTTAGGTTTAGGGTTAGGTTGTCGGGTTAGGGTTAGGGTTAGGGTGTCTGGTGTTCGGTTACCGTTAGGGTTAGGGTTAGGGTTACGTTTTACGGGTTAGGGTTAGGGATAGGGTTAGCATTAGGGTTATGGTTACGGTTACGTTTAGGGTTACTGTTCGGGTTAGGGTTAGGGTTAGGATTAGGGTGTCAGATTAGGGTTAGGTTTGTGTTAGGATTCGGGTTAGTGGGTAGGGGTAGGTTTAAGGTTAGGGTTAGGGTGTCGTGTTAGGGTTAGAGTTAGGGTGTCGGTTTAGGGTTAGGGTGTCGGGTTAGGGTGTTGGCTTAAGTTGTCGTGTTAGTGTGTTGGGTTAGGGTTAGGGTGAGATTTATGGCATTGTGTTAGTGTGTTGGTTTAGGAATAGGGTTAGGGTAAGGGTTAGGGCTAGGTTTAAGGTTAGGTTTAGTGTTATGATGTCGGGTTAGGGTTAGGGTTAGGGTTAAGGTTTCGGGTTATGATGTCGGGTTAGGGTTAGGTCTAGGTCTAGGGTTAGGGTTAGGGTGTCGGGTAAGTTTTAGGGTTAGGGTTAGGGTGTCGTTTTAGGGTTAGAGTTAGGGTTAGGATTAGGGTTAGGGTTAAGGTTTACGGTTTAGGGTTAGGGTTAGGGTTAGAGTTAGGGTTAGCGTTACCTTTAGGGTTACGGTTAGGGTTAGGATTAGGGTTAGAGTTAGGGTGTCAGATTAGGGTTAGGGTTGGGTTAGGATTCGGGTTAGTGGTTAGGGGTAGGTTTAGGTTTAGGGTTAGGGTGTTGGTTTAGGGTTAGGGTGTCGGGTTAGGGTGTTGGGTTAAGTTGTCGTGTTAGTGTGTCGGGTAAGGGTTAGGGTTAGGTTTATGGCATTGGGTTAGGTTGTTGGGTTAGGAATAGGGTTAGGGCTAGGGTTAAGGTTAGGTTTAGTGTTATGATGTTGGGTTAGTTTGTCGTGTTAGGGTGCTGGGTTTGGGTTAGGGTTAGGGTTTGGGTAGGTTTAGGGTGTTGGGTTAGGGTTAGGGTGTCGGGTTATGGTTAGGGTTAGGGTGTTGGGTTACGGTGTCGGGTTAGGGTTAGTGTGTCAGGTTATGATGTCAGGTTCGGGTGTCGGGTAAGGGTTAGGGTGTGTGGTTATGGTGTCGGGTAAGTGTGTCAGGTTAGGTTTAGGTTTAGGCTTATGGTTAGGGTTAGGGTTAGGGTGTCGTGTTAGGGATAGCGTTCGGGTGTCGGTTTAGGGTTAGAGTTAGGGTTAGGGTTAGGGTCGGGTTAGGGGTTAGGGGTAGGTTTAGGGTTAGGTATAGGGTGTTAGGGTTAGGGTTAGGGTTAGGGTTGGGTTAGGGGTAGGGTTAGTGGTTAAGGGTAGGGTTAGGGGTAGGTTTAGGGTTAGGGTTAGGGTTGGGGTTTAGTTGTCGGGTTTGAGTTAGGGTTAGGGTGTCTGGTGTCGGGTTAGTGTTAAGGTTAGGGTTAGGTTATCGGGTTAGGTTTAGGCTTGGGTTGTAGTCTTAGGGTTAGGGTTAGTGTTGGTTTACGGGTTAGGCTTAGGCTTAGTGTTAGGGTTAGGTTTACGGCTAGGTTGTTGGTTTAGGGTTACGGTGTCGGGTTAAGGTAAGCGTGTCGGTTTAGGTTTAGGGTGTCGGGTTAGGGTGATGGGTTAGGGTGTCAGGTTCGGGTTAGTGTTCGGTTGAGGGTGTCAGGTTAAGGTTAGGGAAGATTTAGGGTTACGGTGTCATGTTAGGGTTACCATAATGGTTAGGGTGTCGGGTTTGGGTGTTGGGTTATGGTTAGTGTATCATGTTAGGGTTAGTGTGTCGGGATAGGTTCAGGGTGTCGTGTTAGGTTGTCGGGTTACGTCTAGGCTCAGGTTTAGGGTTAAGGTTAGGGTTAGGTTTAGGTGTTAGGGGTATGGTTAGGGTTAGAATGTCGGGTTAGGGTTAGGGTGTCGGGTTAGGGTGCCGTGTTAAGGTTAGGGTGTCGGGTGAGGGTTAGGGTGTCAGGTTCGGGTTACGGTGTCAGGTGACGGTGTCGGGTTAGCGTGTCATTTTAGGGTGTAGGTTTAGGGTTAGAGTGTCGGGTTAGGGTTAGGGTTACGGTGTTGTGTTAGGGTTAGGGTGTCGTGTTTGGGCTTCGGGTTAGGGTGTCGTGTTAGGGATAGGGTGTCACGTTAGGTTGTCGTTTTAGGGTTACGGTGTCAGGATAGGGTGTCGGGTTAGGGTGTCGGTTAGGGATTACGGTTTAGGGTGTCGGGTTAGGGTTAGTGTAGGGTTAGAATTAGGGTTAGAGTGTTGTGTTAGGGTTAGCGTTAGGGTTAGGTTGTCTGGTTAGTTTTAGGGTTAGGGTGTCGAGTTAGAGTTAGGGTGTCGGGTTATGGTTAGGTTTTGGGTGTCGGGTTAGGTTTAGGGTTAATGTTAGTGTTAGGGGTTAGTGATTAGGGTTAGGGTTAGGGTTAGCGTTATGGTTTGGTTTAGGTTTAGGGTTAGGGTTATGGATAGGGTTAGGGTTTGGGTTAGGTGAAGGGTAGGCTTAGGAGTAGGGTAAGTGTTAGGGTTTGGGTTAGGTTTAGGGTACGGTTAGGGTGTCAGGGTAGAGTTTGGGTGTAGGATTAGGGTGTTGCGTTAGGGTTAAGTTAACGTGTCTTGTTAGGGTTAGCGTTAGGGTTAGGGTGTCGGGTAAGATTTAGCGTTAGGGGTAGGGGTAGTGCTTGGGTGTTGGGTTAGTGTTAGGGTTAGGGTGTCTGGTGTCCGGTTACGGTTAGGGTTAGGATTAGGGTTAGGATTAGGGTTTAGGGTTTAGGGTTAGGGTTAGGGTGTCTTGTGTCCGATTACGGTTAGGGTTAGGATTATGGTTAGGGTTAGGGTTAGCGTTAGGGTTTTGGTTAAGGTTACGTTTAGGTTTCGGGTTAGGGTTAGGGTTATGTTTAGGGTTAGGGTGTCATAATAGGGTTAGCGTTAGTGTTAGGTTGTCTGGTTAGTGTTAGGGTTAGGGTGTCGGGATAGGGTTAGGTTTAGGGTGTTGGGTTAGGGTGTTGTGTTAGGGTTAGGGTTAGGGTTAAGGTTTCGGGTTATGATGTCGGGTTAGGGTTAGGTCTAGGTCTAGGGTTTGGGTTAGGGTTAGCGTTAGGGTTAGGGTTACCTTTAGGGTTACGGTTAGGGTTAGGATTAGGGTTAGAGTTAGGGTGTCAGATTAGGGTTAGACTTGGGTTAGGATTCGGGTTAGTGGTTAGGGGTAGGTTTAGGTTTAGGGTTAGGGTGTTGGTTTAGGGTTAGGGTGTCGTATTACAGTTAGGGTTAGGGTTAGGGTGTCGGTTTAGGGTTAGGGTGTCGGGTTAGGGTGTTGGGTTAAGTTGTCGTGTTAGTGTGTCGGGTTAGGGTTAGAGTTAGGTTTGAGGCATTGGGTTAGGTTGTTGGGTTAGGAATAGGGTTAGGGTTAGGTTTAGTGTTATGATGTTGGGTTAGTTTGTCGTGTTAGGGTGCTGGGTTTGGGTTAGGGTTAGGGTTAGGGTAGGTTTAGGGTGTTGGGTTAGCGTTAGGGTGTCGGGTTAGGGTTAGGGTTATGTGTTGGCTTAGGGTGTCGTTTAGGGTGTCAGGTTTGGGTGTCGGGTTAAGATTAGGGTTAGGGTGTTGGGTTACGGTGTCAGATTAGGGTTAGTGTGTCTGGTTATGATGTCAGGTTCGGGTGTCGGGTAAGGGGTAGTGTGTCTGGTTAGGGTGTCGGTTTATTGTGTCAGGTCAGGTTTAGGTTTAGGCTTACGGATAGGGCTAGGCTTATGGTGTCATGTTAGGGATAGGGTTCGAGTGTCAGTTTAGGGTTAGAGTTAGGGTTAGGGTTAGGGTTGGGTTAGGGTTAGGGTAGGGTTAGGGGTTAGGGTTAGGGTTAGGGTTAGGTTTAAGTTTAGGGTGACAGGTTAAGTTTAGGGTTCGTGTTAGTGTTATGGTTAGGGTTAGGGTTAGGCTTAGGATGTGGGGATAGTGTTAGGGTTAGTTTTATGGTAAGTTTGTCTGGTTAGGGTTCTGGGTAGGGTGTCTGTTTAAGGTTTCGGGTTAGGGTGTCGGGTCAGGGTTAGTGTTAGGGTTAGGTTGTTGGGTTAGATTGTCGTGTTAGGGTGCCAGGATAGGGTTAGATTTACGGTTAGGCTTAGGGTTAGTGTGTCGGGTTAGGGTGTCCGTTTAGGGTTAGGGTGTCAGGTTAGCATGTCGGGTTAGGGTGTTGGGTTAGGGTCTCGAGTTAGGGTTTAGGGTTAGGTTTAGGGTAAGTTTAGGGTTAGGCTTACGGTTGGGTTAGGGTTAGTGTTAATGTTAGGGTTAGGGTTTAGATGTAGGGTTAGCTTTAGGGCTAGTGTTAGGGTTAGGGTGTCGGGTGTCGGGTTTGGGTGTCGGGTTAGGGTTAGGTTTTGGGTTAGCTTTAGGGTTGCGGTTAGGATTAGGGTGTCGGGTTAGGGTTAGCGTGTCGGGTTCGGGTGTCGGGTTAGGCTGTCGGGCTAGGGTGTCGGGCTAGGGTGTCGGGTTAGGGTTTACAGTTAGTGTTAGAGTGGCTGGTTAGGGTGTCGGTTAGGGTGTCGGTTTAGGGATTACGGGTTAGGGTGTCGCGTTAGGGTTGAGTTATGGTGTCAGGTTATGGTTACGGTAAGGTTAGGGTTAGGGTTAGGGTGTCGTGTTAGGGTTAGCGTTAGGGTTAGGGTGTCGGGTTAAGGTTAGGGTTAGGGTTAGGGTTAGGGTTTGGGTGTCAGGTTAGGGTTAGGGTTAGTGTTAGGGGTTAGTGATTAGGGTTAGGGTTAGGATTAGCGTTATGGTTTGAGTTAGAGTTAGGGTTACGGTTAGGGTTGGTTTAGTGTAGGGTTAGGGGTTAGTGGTAAGGTTAGGGGTAGGGTTAGGGTAGGGTTGCGGAGTCGGGTTAGGGTTAGGGTTAGGTTTTCAGGCTAGGGTTAGTGTTAGGGGTTGGGGTTAGGTTTTAGAGTTACGATTAGGGTTAGGGTGTTGGGTTAGGGTGTCGGGTAGGGTGTCAGGTTAGGCTGTCGGGTTAGGGTGTCGGGTCAGGGTTAGAGTTAGGGTTAGGTTTAGGGTTAAGTTTAGAGTTAGGTTGTTTTGTTAGGGTTAGGGTTTCGGGTTAGGCTTAGAGTTTCGGGTTAGGGTGTCGGGTTAGAGTTTGGGTGTAGGGTTAGTGTGTCGCATTAGGGTTAAGGTTAGGGTGTCGTGTTAGTGTTAGCGCTAGGGTTAGGGTGTCGTGTTAGGGTTAGGTTTAGGGTTAGGTTGTCGGGTTAGGGTTAGGGTTAGGGTGTCTGGTGTTCGGTTACCGTTAGGGTTAGGGTTAGGGTTACGTTTTACGGGTTAGGGTTAGGGATAGGGTTAGCATTAGGGTTATGGTTACGGTTACGTTTAGGGTTACTGTTCGGGTTAGGGTTAGGGTTAGGATTAGGGTGTCAGATTAGGGTTAGGTTTGTGTTAGGATTCGGGTTAGTGGGTAGGGGTAGGTTTAAGGTTAGGGTTAGGGTGTCGTGTTAGGGTTAGAGTTAGGGTGTCGGTTTAGGGTTAGGGTGTCGGGTTAGGGTGTTGGCTTAAGTTGTCGTGTTAGTGTGTTGGGTTAGGGTTAGGGTGAGATTTATGGCATTGTGTTAGTGTGTTGGTTTAGGAATAGGGTTAGGGTAAGGGTTAGGGCTAGGTTTAAGGTTAGGTTTAGTGTTATGATGTCGGGTTAGGGTTAGGGTTAGGGTTAAGGTTTCGGGTTATGATGTCGGGTTAGGGTTAGGTCTAGGTCTAGGGTTAGGGTTAGGGTGTCGGGTAAGTTTTAGGGTTAGGGTTAGGGTGTCGTTTTAGGGTTAGAGTTAGGGTTAGGATTAGGGTTAGGGTTAAGGTTTACGGTTTAGGGTTAGGGTTAGGGTTAGAGTTAGGGTTAGCGTTACCTTTAGGGTTACGGTTAGGGTTAGGATTAGGGTTAGAGTTAGGGTGTCAGATTAGGGTTAGGGTTGGGTTAGGATTCGGGTTAGTGGTTAGGGGTAGGTTTAGGTTTAGGGTTAGGGTGTTGGTTTAGGGTTAGGGTGTTGGGTTAGGGTGTTGGGTTAAGTTGTCGTGTTAGTGTGTCGGGTAAGGGTTAGGGTTAGGTTTATGGCATTGGGTTAGGTTGTTGGGTTAGGAATAGGGTTAGGGCTAGGGTTAAGGTTAGGTTTAGTGTTATGATGTTGGGTTAGTTTGTCGTGTTAGGGTGCTGGGTTTGGGTTAGGGTTAGGGTTTGGGTAGGTTTAGGGTGTTGGGTTAGGGTTAGGGTGTCGGGTTATGGTTAGGGTTAGGGTGTTGGGTTACGGTGTCGGGTTAGGGTTAGTGTGTCAGGTTATGATGTCAGGTTCGGGTGTCGGGTAAGGGTTAGGGTGTGTGGTTATGGTGTCGGGTAAGTGTGTCAGGTTAGGTTTAGGTTTAGGCTTATGGTTAGGGTTAGGGTTAGGGTGTCGTGTTAGGGATAGCGTTCGGGTGTCGGTTTAGGGTTAGAGTTAGGGTTAGGGTTAGGGTCGGGTTAGGGGTTAGGGGTAGGTTTAGGGTTAGGTATAGGGTGTTAGGGTTAGGGTTAGGGTTAGGGTTGGGTTAGGGGTAGGGTTAGTGGTTAAGGGTAGGGTTAGGGGTAGGTTTAGGGTTAGGGTTAGGGTTGGGGTTTAGTTGTCGGGTTTGAGTTAGGGTTAGGGTGTCTGGTGTCGGGTTAGTGTTAAGGTTAGGGTTAGGTTATCGGGTTAGGTTTAGGCTTGGGTTGTAGTCTTAGGGTTAGGGTTAGTGTTGGTTTACGGGTTAGGCTTAGGCTTAGTGTTAGGGTTAGGTTTACGGCTAGGTTGTTGGTTTAGGGTTACGGTGTCGGGTTAAGGTAAGCGTGTCGGTTTAGGTTTAGGGTGTCGGGTTAGGGTGATGGGTTATGGTGTCAGGTTCGGGTTAGTGTTCGGTTGAGGGTGTCAGGTTAAGGTTAGGGAAGATTTAGGGTTACGGTGTCATGTTAGGGTTACCATAATGGTTAGGGTGTCGGGTTTGGGTGTTGGGTTATGGTTAGTGTATCATGTTAGGGTTAGTGTGTCGGGATAGGTTCAGGGTGTCGTGTTAGGTTGTCGGGTTACGTCTAGGCTCAGGTTTAGGGTTAAGGTTAGGGTTAGGTTTAGGTGTTAGGGGTATGGTTAGGGTTAGAATGTCGGGTTAGGGTTAGGGTGTCGGGTTAGGGTGCCGTGTTAAGGTTAGGGTGTCGGGTGAGGGTTAGGGTGTCAGGTTCGGGTTACGGTGTCAGGTGACGGTGTCGGGTTAGCGTGTCATTTTAGGGTGTAGGTTTAGGGTTAGAGTGTCGGGTTAGGGTTAGGGTTACGGTGTTGTGTTAGGGTTAGGGTGTCGTGTTTGGGCTTCGGGTTAGGGTGTCGTGTTAGGGATAGGGTGTCACGTTAGGTTGTCGTTTTAGGGTTACGGTGTCAGGATAGGGTGTCGGGTTAGGGTGTCGGTTAGGGATTACGGTTTAGGGTGTCGGGTTAGGGTTAGTGTAGGGTTAGAATTAGGGTTAGAGTGTTGTGTTAGGGTTAGCGTTAGGGTTAGGTTGTCTGGTTAGTTTTAGGGTTAGGGTGTCGAGTTAGAGTTAGGGTGTCGGGTTATGGTTAGGTTTTGGGTGTCGGGTTAGGTTTAGGGTTAATGTTAGTGTTAGGGGTTAGTGATTAGGGTTAGGGTTAGGGTTAGCGTTATGGTTTGGTTTAGGTTTAGGGTTAGGGTTATGGATAGGGTTAGGGTTTGGGTTAGGTGAAGGGTAGGCTTAGGAGTAGGGTAAGTGTTAGGGTTTGGGTTAGGTTTAGGGTACGGTTAGGGTGTCAGGGTAGAGTTTGGGTGTAGGATTAGGGTGTTGCGTTAGGGTTAAGTTAACGTGTCTTGTTAGGGTTAGCGTTAGGGTTAGGGTGTCGGGTAAGATTTAGCGTTAGGGGTAGGGGTAGTGCTTGGGTGTTGGGTTAGTGTTAGGGTTAGGGTGTCTGGTGTCCGGTTACGGTTAGGGTTAGGATTAGGGTTAGGATTAGGGTTTAGGGTTTAGGGTTAGGGTTAGGGTGTCTTGTGTCCGATTACGGTTAGGGTTAGGATTATGGTTAGGGTTAGGGTTAGCGTTAGGGTTTTGGTTAAGGTTACGTTTAGGTTTCGGGTTAGGGTTAGGGTTATGTTTAGGGTTAGGGTGTCATAATAGGGTTAGCGTTAGTGTTAGGTTGTCTGGTTAGTGTTAGGGTTTAGGTTGTCGGGATAGGGTTAGGTTTAGGGTGTTGGGTTAGGGTGTTGGGTTAGGGTTAGGGTTAGGGTTAAGGTTTCGGGTTATGATGTCGGGTTAGGGTTAGGTCTAGGTCTAGGGTTAGGGTTAGGGTGTCGGCTAAGTTTTAGGGTTAGGTTTAGGGTGTCGTTTTAGGGTTAGAGTTAGTGTTAGGAATAGGGTTCGGGTTAGGGTTTATGGTTTAGGGTTAGGGTTAGTGTTAGCGTTAGGGTGAGTGTTACCTTTAGGGTTACGGTTAGGGTTAGGATTAGGGTTAGAGTTAGGGTGTCAGATTAGGGTTAGACTTGGGTTAGGATTCGGGTTAGTGGTTAGGGGTAGGTTTAGGTTTAGGGTTAGGGTGTTGGTTTAGGGTTAGGGTGTCATATTACAGTTAGGGTTAGGGTGTCGGTTTAGGGTTAGGGTGTCGGGTTAGGGTGTTGGGTTAAGTTGTCGTGTTAGTGTGTCGGGTTAGGGTTAGAGTTAGGTTTGAGGCATTGGGTTAGGTTGTTGGGTTAGGAATAGGGTTAGGGTTAGGTTTAGTGTTATGATGTTGGGTTAGTTTGTCGTGTTAGGGTGCTGGGTTTGGGTTAGGGTTAGGGTTAGGGTAGGTTTAGGGTGTTGGGTTAGCGTTAGGGTGTCGGGTTAGGGTTAGGGTTATGTGTTGGCTTAGGGTGTCGTTTAGGGTGTCAGGTTTGGGTGTCGGGTTAAGATTAGGATACGGGTGTTGGGTTACGGTGTCAGGTTAGCGTAGGTGTGTCTGGTTATGATGTCAGGTTTGGGTATCGGGTAAGGGGTAGTGTGTCTGGTTAGGGTGTCGGGTTTGTGTCAGGTTAGGTTTAGGTTTAGGCTTACGGATAGGGCTAGGGTTATGGTGTCATGTTAGGGATAGGGTTCGAGTGTCGGTTTAGGGTTAGAGTTAGGGTTAGGGTTAGG
The DNA here is from genome assembly GCF_054371585.1 of Giraffa tippelskirchi. Classification (NCBI taxonomy): domain Eukaryota; kingdom Metazoa; phylum Chordata; class Mammalia; order Artiodactyla; family Giraffidae; genus Giraffa; species Giraffa tippelskirchi. Next base: position 71,805,113 of record NC_137289.1, read on the forward strand.
GTTGGGTTAGGGTTAGGGTAGGGTTAGGGGTTAGGGGTAGGGTTAGGGTTAGGTTTAGGTTTAGGGTGTCAGGTTAAGTTTAGGGTTCGTGTTAGTGTTATGGTTAGGGTTAGGGTTAGGCTTAGGATGTGGGGATAGGGTTAGGGTTAGTTTTATGGTAAGATTGTCCGGTTAGGGTTCTGGGTAGGGTGTCTGTTTAGGGTTTCGGGTTAGGGTGTCGGGTCAGGGTTAGTGTTAGGGTTAGGTTGTTGGGTTAGATTGTCGTGTTAGGGTGCCAGGATAGGGTTAGATTTACGGTTAGGCTTAGGGTTAGTGTGTCGGGTTAGGGTGTCCGTTTAGGGTTAGGGTGTCAGGTTAGCATGTCGGGTTAGGGTGTTGGGTTAGGGTCTCGAGTTAGGGTTTAGGGTTAGGTTTAGGGTAAGTTTAGGGTTAGGGTTACAGTTGGGTTAGGGTTAGTGTTAATGTTAGGGTTAGGGTTTAGATGTAGGGTTAGCTTTAGGGCTAGTGTTAGGGTTAGGGTGTCGGGTGTCGGGTTTGGTTGTCGGGTTAGGGTTAGGTTTTGGGTTAGCTTTAGGGTTGCGGTTAGGATTAGGGTGTCGGGTTAGGGTTAGCGTGTCGGGTTCGGGTGTCGGGTTAGGCTGTCGGGCTAGGGTGTCGGGCTAGGGTGTCGGGTTAGGGTTTACAGTTAGTGTTAGAGTGGCTGGTTAGGGTGTCTGGTTAGGGTGTCGGGTTAGGGATTACGGGTTAGGGTGTCGCGTTAGGGTTGAGTTATGGTGTCGGGTTATGGTTAGGGTAAGGTTAGGGTTCGGGTTAGGGTGTCGTGTTTGGGTTAACCTTAGGGTTAGGGTGTCGGGTTAAGGTTAGGGTTAGGGTTAGGGTTAGGGTTTGGGTTAGGGTTAGGGTGTCGTGTTAAGGTTAGGGTGTCGGGTGAGGGTTAGAGTGTCAGGTTCGGGTTATGGTGTCAGGTGACGGTGTCGGGTTAGCGTGTCATTTTAGGGTGTAGGTTTAGGGTTAGAGTGTCGGGTTAGGGTTAGGGTTACGGTGTTGTGTTAGGGTTAGGGTGTCGGGTTTGGGCTTCGGGTTAGGGTGTCGTGTTAGGGATAGGGAGTCACGTTAGGTTGTCGTTTTAGGGTTACGGTGTCAGGATAGGGTGTCGGGTTAGGGTGTCTGTTAGGGATTACGGTTTAGGGTGTCGGGTTAGGGTTAGTGTAGGGTTAGAATTAGGGTTAGAGTGTTGTGTTAGGGTTAGCGTTAGAGTTAGGTTGTCTGGTTAGTTTTAGGGTTAGGGTGTCGAGTTAGAGTTAGGGTGTCGGGTTATGGTTAGGTTTTGGGTGTCGGGTTAGGTTTAGGGTTAATGTTAGTGTTAGGGTTTAGTGATTAGGGTTAGGGTTAGGGTTAGCGTTATGGTTTGGTTTAGGTTTAGGGTTAAGGTTATGGATAGGGTTAGGGTTTGGGTTAGGTGAAGGGTAGGCTTAGGAGTAGGGTAAGTGTTAGGGTTTGGGTTAGGTTTAGGGTACGGTTAGGGTGTCGGGGTAGAGTTTGGGTGTAGGATTAGGGTGTTGCGTTAGGGTTAAGTTAACGTGTCTTGTTAGGGTTAGCGTTAGGGTTAGGGTGTCGGGTAAGATTTAGCGTTAGGGGTAGGGGTAGGGCTTGGGTGTTGGGTTAGTGTTAGGGTTAGGGTGTCTGGTGTCCGGTTACGGTTAGGGTTAGGATTAGGGTTAGGATTAGGGTTTAGGATTTAGGGTTAGGGTTAGGGTGTCTTGTGTCCGTTTACGGTTAGGGTTAGGATTATGGTTAGGGTTAGGGTTAGCGTTAGGGTTTTGGTTAAGGTTACGTTTAGGTTTCGGGTTAGGGTTAGGGTTATGTTTAGGGTTAGGGTGTCATAATAGGGTTAGCGTTAGTGTTAGGTTGTCTGGTTAGTGTAAGGGTTAGGGTGTCGGGATAGGGTTAGGTTTAGGGTGTTGGGTTAGGGTGTTGTGTTAGGGTTAGGGTTAGGGTTAAGGTTTCGGGTTATGATGTCGGGTTAGGGTTAGGTCTAGGTCTAGGGTTTGGGTTAGGGTTAGCGTTAGGGTTAGGGTTACCTTTAGGGTTACGGTTAGGGTTAGGATTAGGGTTAGAGTTAGGGTGTCAGATTAGGGTTAGACTTGGGTTAGGATTCGGGTTAGTGGTTAGGGGTAGGTTTAGGTTTAGGGTTAGGGTGTTGGTTTAGGGTTAGGGTGTCGTATTACAGTTAGGGTTAGGGTTAGGGTGTCGGTTTAGGGTTAGGGTGTCGGGTTAGGGTGTTGGGTTAAGTTGTCGTGTTAGTGTGTCGGGTTAGGGTTAGAGTTAGGTTTGAGGCATTGGGTTAGGTTGTTGGGTTAGGAATAGGGTTAGGGTTAGGTTTAGTGTTATGATGTTGGGTTAGTTTGTCGTGTTAGGGTGCTGGGTTTGGGTTAGGGTTAGGGTTAGGGTAGGTTTAGGGTGTTGGGTTAGCTTTAGGGTGTTGGGTTAGGGTTAGGGTTATGTGTTGGCTTAGGGTGTCGTTTAGGGTGTCAGGTTTGGGTGTCGGGTTAAGATTAGGGTTAGGGTGTTGGGTTACGGTGTCAGATTAGGGTTAGTGTGTCTGGTTATGATGTCAGGTTCGGGTGTCGGGTAAGGGGTAGTGTGTCTGGTTAGGGTGTCGGGTTATTGTGTCAGGTTAGGTTTAGGTTTAGGCTTATGGATAGGGCTAGGGTTATGGTGTCATGTTAGGGATAGGGTTCGAGTGTCAGTTTAGGGTTAGAGTTAGGGTTGGGTTAGGGTTAGGGTAGGGTTAGGGGTTAGGGGTAGGGTTAGGGTTAGGTTTAAGTTTAGGGTGTCAGGTTAAGTTTAGGGTTCGTGTTAGTGTTATGGTTAGGGTTAGGGTTAGGCTTAGGATGTGGGGATAGGGTTAGGGTTAGTTTTATGGTAAGGTTGTCTGGTTAGGGTTCTGGGTAGGGTGTCTGTTTAGGGTTTCGGGTTAGGGTGTCGGGTCAGGGTTAGTGTTAGGGTTAGGTTGTTGGGTTAGATTGTCGTGTTAGGGTGCCAGGATAGGGTTAGATTTACGGTTAGGCTTAGGGTTAGTGTGTCGGGTTAGGGTGTCCGTTTAGGGTTAGGGTGTCAGGTTAGCATGTCGGGTTAGGGTGTTGGGTTAGGGTCTCGAGTTAGGGTTTAGGGTTAGGTTTAGGGTAAGTTTAGGGTTAGGGTTATGGTTGGGTTAGGGTTAGTGTTAATGTTAGGGTTAGGGTTTAGATGTAGGGTTAGCTTTAGGGCTAGTGTTAGGGTTAGGGTGTAGGGTGTCGGGTTTGGGTGTCGGGTTAGGGTTAGGTTTTGGGTTAGCTTTAGGGTTGGGGTTAGGATTAGGGTGTCGGGTTAGGGTTAGCGTGTCAGGTTCGGGTGTCGGGTTAGGCTGTCGGGCTAGGGTGTCGGGCTAGGGTGTCGGGCTAGGGTGTCGGGTTAGGGTTTACAGTTAGTGTTAGAGTGGCTGGTTAGGGTGTCGGTTAGGGTGTCGGGTTAGGGTGTACGGGTTAGGGTGTCGCGTTAGGGTTGAGTTATGGTGTCGGGTTATGGTTACGGTAAGGTTAGGGTTAGGGTTAGGGTTAGGTATTCAGGCTAGGGTTAGTGTTAGGGGTTGGGGTTAGGGTTTAGAGTTACGATTAGGGTTAGGGTGTTGGGTTAGGGTGTCGGGTAGGGTGTCAGGTTAGGCTGTTGGGTTAGGGTGTCGGGTCAGGGTTAGAGTTAGGGTTAGGTTTAGGGTTAAGTTTAGAGTTAGGTTGTTTTGTTAGGGTTAGGGTTTCGGGTTAGGCTTAGAGTTTCGGGTTAGGGTGTCGGGTTAGAGTTTGGGTGTAGGGTTAGTGTGTCGCATTAGGGTTAAGGTTAGGGTGTCGTGTTAGTGTTAGCGCTAGGGTTAGGGTGTCGTGTTAGAGTTAGGTTTAGGGTTAGGTTGTCGGGTTAGGGTTAGGGTTAGGGTGTCTGGTGTTCGGTTACCGTTAGGGTTAGGGTTAGGGTTACGTTTTACGGGTTAGGGTTAGGGATAGGGTTAGCATTAGGGTTATGGTTACGGTTACGTTTAGGGTTACTGTTCGGGTTAGGGTTAGGGTTAGGATTAGGGTGTCAGATTAGGGTTAGGTTTGTGTTAGGATTCGGGTTAGTGGGTAGGGGTAGGTTTAAGGTTAGGGTTAGGGTGTCGTGTTAGGGTTAGGATTAGGGTGTCGGTTTAGGGTTAGGGTGTCGGGTTAGGGTGTTGGCTTAAGTTGTCGTGTTAGTGTGTTGGGTTAGGGTTAGGGTGAGATTTATGGCATTGTGTTAGTGTGTTGGTTTAGGAATAGGGTTAGGGTAAGGGTTAGGGCTAGGTTTAAGGTTAGGTTTAGTGTTATGATGTCGGGTTAGGGTTAGGGTTAGGGTTAAGGTTTCGGGTTATGATGTCGGGTTAGGGTTAGGTCTAGGTCTAGGGTTAGGGTTAGGGTGGCGGGTAAGTTTTAGGGTTAGGGTTAGGGTGTCGTTTTAGGGTTAGAGTTAGGGTTAGGATTAGGGTTAGGGTTAAGGTTTACGGTTTAGGGTTAGGGTTAGGGTTAGAGTTAGGGTTAGCGTTACCTTTAGGGTTACGGTTAGGGTTAGGATTAGGGTTATAGTTAGGGTGTCAGATTAGGGTTAGGGTTGGGTTAGGATTCGGGTTAGTGGTTAGGGGTAGGTTTAGGTTTAAGGTTAGGGTGTTGGTTTAGGGTTAGGGTGTCGGGTTAGGGTGTTGGGTTAAGTTGTCGTGTTAGTGTGTCGGGTAAGGGTTAGGGTTAGGTTTATGGCATTGGGTTAGGTTGTTGGGTTAGGAATAGGGTTAGGGCTAGGGTTAAGGTTAGGTTTAGTGTTATGATGTTGGGTTAGTTTGTCGTGTTAGGGTGCTGGGTTTGGGTTAGGGTTAGGGTTTGGGTAGGTTTAGGGTGTTGGGTTAGGGTTAGGGTGTCGGGTTATGGTTAGGGTTAGGGTGTTGGGTTACGGTGTCGGGTTAGGGTTAGTGTGTCAGGTTATGATGTCAGGTTCGGGTGTTGGGTAAGGGTTAGGGTGTGTGGTTATGGTGTCGGGTAAGTGTGTCAGGTTAGGTTTAGGTTTAGGCTTATGGTTAGGGTTAGGGTTAGGGTGTCGTGTTAGGGATAGCGTTTGGGTGTCGGTTTAGGGTTAGAGTTAGGGTTAGGGTTAGGGTCGGGTTAGGGGTTAGGGGTAGGTTTAGGGTTAGGTTTAGGGTGTTAGGGTTAGGGTTAGGGTTAGGGTTGGGTTAGGGGTAGGGTTAGTGGTTAAGGGTAGGGTTAGGGGTAGGTTTAGGGTTAGGGTTAGGGTTGGGGTTTAGTTGTCGGGTTTGAGTTAGGGTTAGGGTGTCTGGTGTCGGGTTAGTGTTAAGGTTAGGGTTAGGTTATCGGGTTAGGTTTAGGCTTGGGTTGTAGTCTTAGGGTTAGGGTTAGTGTTGGTTTACGGGTTAGGCTTAGGCTTAGTGTTAGGGTTAGGTTTAAGGTTAGGTTTACGGCTAGGTTGTTGGTTTAGGGTTACGGTGTTGGGTTAAGGTAAGCGTGTCGGTTTAGGTTTAGGGTGTCGGGTTAGGGTGATGGGTTATGGTGTCAGGTTCGGGTTAGTGTTCGGTTGAGGGTGTCAGGTTAAGGTTAGGGAAGATTTAGGGTTACGGTGTCATGTTAGGGTTACCATAATGGTTAGGGTGTCGGGTTTGGGTGTTGGGTTATGGTTAGTGTATCATGTTAGGGTTAGTGTGTCGGGATAGGTTCAGGGTGTCGGGTTAGGTTGTTGGGTTACGTCTAGGCTCAGGGTTAGGGTTAAGGTTAGGGTTAGGTTTAGGTGTTAGGGGTACGGTTAGGGTTAGGATGTCGGGTTAGGGTTAGGGTGTCGGGTTAGGGTGTCGTGTTAAGGTTAGGGTGTCGGGTGAGGGTTAGAGTGTCAGGTTCGGGTTACGGTGTCAGGTGACGGTGTCGGGTTAGCGTGTCATTTTAGGGTGTAGGTTTAGGGTTAGAGTGTCGGGTTAGGGTTAGGGTTACGGTGTTGTGTTAGGGTTAGGGTGTCGGGTTTGGGCTTCGGGTTAGGGTGTCGTGTTAGGGATAGGGTGTCATGTTAGGTTGTCGTTTTAGGGTTACGGTGTCAGGATAGGGTGTCGGGTTAGGGTGTCTGTTAGGGATTACGGTTTAGGGTGTCGGGTTAGGGTTAGTGTAGGGTTAGAATTAGGGTTAGAGTGTTGTGTTAGGGTTAGCGTTAGAGTTAGGTTGTCTGGTTAGTTTTAGGGTTAGGGTGTCGAGTTAGAGTTAGGGTGTCGGGTTATGGTTAGGTTTTGGGTGTCGGGTTAGGTTTAGGGTTAATGTTAGTGTTAGGGGTTAGTGATTAGGGTTAGGGTTAGGGTTAGCGTTATGGTTTGGTTTAGGTTTAGGGTTAAGGTTATGGATAGGGTTAGGGTTTGGATTAGGTGAAGGGTAGGCTTAGGAGTAGGCTAAGTGTTAGGGTTTGGGTTAGGTTTAGGGTACGGTTAGGGTGTCGGGGTAGAGTTTGGGTGTAGGATTAGGGTGTTGTGTTAGGGTTAAGTTAACGTGTCTTGTTAGGGTTAGTGTTAGGGTTAGGGTGTCGGGTAAGATTTAGCGTTAGGGGTAGGGGTAGTGCTTGGGTGTTGGGTTAGTGTTAGGGTTAGGGTGTCTGGTGTCCGGTTACGGTTAGGGTTAGGATTAGGGTTAGGATTAGGGTTTAGGGTTTAGGGTTAGGGTTAGGGTGTCTTGTGTCCGATTACGGTTAGGGTTAGGATTATGGTTAGGGTTAGGGTTAGCGTTAGGGTTTTGGTTAAGGTTACGTTTAGGTTTCGGGTTAGGGTTAGGGTTATGTTTAGGGTTAGGGTGTCATAATAGGGTTAGCGTTAGTGTTAGGTTGTCTGGTTAGTGTTAGGGTTAGGGTGTCGGGATAGGGTTAGGTTTAGGGTGTTGGGTTAGGGTGTTGTGTTAGGGTTAGGGTTAGGGTTAAGGTTTCGGGTTATGATGTCGGGTTAGGGTTAGGTCTAGGTCTAGGGTTTGGGTTAGGGTTAGCGTTAGGGTTAGGGTTACCTTTAGGGTTACGGTTAGGGTTAGGATTAGGGTTAGAGTTAGGGTGTCAGATTAGGGTTAGACTTGGGTTAGGATTCGGGTTAGTGGTTAGGGGTAGGTTTAGGTTTAGGGTTAGGGTGTTGGTTTAGGGTTAGGGTGTCGTATTACAGTTAGGGTTAGGGTTAGGGTGTCGGTTTAGGGTTAGGGTTTCGGGTTAGGGTGTTGGGTTAAGTTGTCGTGTTAGTGTGTCGGGTTAGGGTTAGAGTTAGGTTTGAGGCATTGGGTTAGGTTGTTGGGTTAGGAATAGGGTTAGGGTTAGGTTTAGTGTTATGATGTTGGGTTAGTTTGTCGTGTTAGGGTGCTGGGTTTGGGTTAGGGTTAGGGTAGGTTTAGGGTGTTGGGTTAGCGTTAGGGTGTCGGGTTAGGGTTAGGGTTATGTGTTGGCTTAGGGTGTCGTTTAGGGTGTCAGGTTTGGGTGTCGGGTTAAGATTAGGGTTAGGGTGTTGGGTTACGGTGTCAGATTAGGGTTAGTGTGTCTGGTTATGATGTCAGGTTCGGGTGTCGGGTAAGGGGTAGTGTGTCTGGTTAGGGTGTCGGGTTATTGTGTCAGGTTAGGTTTAGGTTTAGGCTTACGGATAGGGCTAGGGTTATGGTGTCATGTTAGGGATAGGGTTCGAGTGTCAGTTTAGGGTTAGAGTTAGGGTTAGGGTTAGGGTTGGGTTAGGGTTAGGGTAGGGTTAGGGGTTAGGGGTAGGGTTAGGGTTAGGTTTAAGTTTAGGGTGACAGGTTAAGTTTAGGGTTCGTGTTAGTGTTATGGTTTGGGTTAGGGTTAGGCTTAGAATGTGGGGATAGGGTTAGGGTTAGTTTTATGGTAAGTTTGTCTGGTTAGGGTTCTGGGTAGGGTGTCTGTTTAAGTTTTCGGGTTAGGGTGTCGGGTCAGGGTTAGTGTTAGGGTTAGGTTGTTGGGTTAGATTGTCGTGTTAGGGTGCCAGGATAGGGTTAGATTTACGGTTAGGCTTAGGGTTAGTGTGTCGTGTTAGGGTGTCCGTTTAGGGTTAGGGTGTCAGGTTAGCATGTCGGGTTAGGGTGTTGGGTTAGGGTCTCGAGTTAGGGTTTAGGGTTAGGTTTAGGGTAAGTTTAGGGTTAGGCTTACGGCTGGGTTAGGGTTAGTGTTAATGTTAGGGTTAGGGTTTAGATGTAGGGTTAGCTTTAGGGCTAGTGTTAGGGTTAGGGTGTAGGGTGTCGGGTTTGGGTGTCGGGTTAGGGTTAGGTTTTGTGTTAGCTTTAGGGTTGCGGTTAGGATTAGGGTGTCGGGTTAGGGTTAGCGTGTCGGGTTCGGGTGTCGGGTTAGGCTGTCGGGCTAGGGTTTCGGGCTAGGGTGTCGGGTTAGGGTTTACAGTTAGTGTTAGAGTGGCTGGTTAGGGTGTCGGTTAGGGTGTCGGGTTAGGGATTACGGGTTAGGGTGTCGCGTTAGGGTTGAGTTATGGTGTCAGGTTATGGTTACGGTAAGGTTAGGGTTAGGGTTAGGGTGTCGTGTTAGGGTTAGCGTTAGGGTTAGGGTGTCGGGTTAAGGTTAGGGTTAGGGTTAGGGTTAGGGTTTGGGTGTCAGGTTAGGGTTAGGGTTAGTGTTAGGGGTTAGTGATTAGGGTTAGGGTTAGGATTAGCGTTATGGTTTGAGTTAGAGTTAGGGTTACGGTTAGGGTTGGTTTAGTGTAGGGTTAGGGGTTAGTGGTAAGGTTAGGGGTAGGGTTAGGGTAGGGTTGCGGAGTCGGGTTAGGGTTAGGGTTAGGTTTTCAGGCTAGGGTTAGTGTTAGGGGTTGGGGTTAGGGTTTAGAGTTACGATTAGGGTTAGGGTGTTGGGTTAGGGTGTCGGGTTAGGGTGTCAGGTTAGGCTATCGGGTTAGGGTGTCGGGTCAGTGTTAGAGTTAGGGTTAGGTTTAGGGTTAAGTTTAGAGTTAGGTTGTTTTGTTAGGGTTAGGGTTTCGGGTTAGGCTTAGAGTTTCGGGTTAGGGTGTCGGGTTAGAGTTTGGGTGTAGGGTTAGTGTGTCGCATTAGGGTTAAGGTTAGGGTGTCGTGTTAGTGTTAGCGCTAGGGTTAGGGTGTCGTGTTATGGTTAGGTTTAGGGTTAGGTTGTCGGGTTAGGGTTAGGGTTAGGGTGTCTGGTGTTCGGTTACCGTTAGGGTTAGGGTTAGGGTTACGTTTTACGGGTTAGGGTTAGGGATAGGGTTAGCATTAGGGTTATGGTTACGGTTACGTTTAGGGTTACTGTTCGGGTTAGGGTTAGGGTTAGGATTAGGGTGTCAGATTAGGGTTAGGTTTGTGTTAGGATTCGGGTTAGTGGGTAGGGGTAGGTTTAAGGTTAGGGTTAGGGTGTCGTGTTAGGGTTAGGGTTAGGGTGTCGGTTTAGGGTTAGGGTGTCGGGTTAGGGTGTTGGCTTAAGTTGTCGTGTTAGTGTGTTGGGTTAGGGTTAGGGTGAGATTTATGGCATTGTGTTAGTGTGTTGGTTTAGGAATAGGGTTAGGGTAAGGGGTAGGGCTAGGTTTAAGGTTAGGTTTAGTGTTATGATGTCGGGTTAGGGTTAGGGTTAGGGTTAAGGTTTCGGGTTATGATGTCGGGTTAGGGTTAGGTCTAGGTCTAGGGTTAGGGTTAGGGTGTCGGGTAAGTTTTAGGGTTAGGGTTAGGGTGTCGTTTTAGGGTTAGAGTTAGGGTTAGGATTAGGGTTAGGGTTAAGGTTTACGGTTTAGGGTTAGGGTTAGGGTTAGAGTTAGGGTTAGCGTTACCTTTAGGGTTACGGTTAGGGTTAGGATTAGGGTTAGAGTTAGGGTGTCAGATTAGGGTTAGGGTTGGGTTAGGATTCGGGTTAGTGGTTAGGGGTAGGTTTAGGTTTAGGGTTAGGGTGTTGGTTTAGGGTTAGGGTGTCGGGTTAGGGTGTTGGGTTAAGTTGTCGTGTTAGTGTGTCGGGTAAGTGTTAGGGTTAGGTTTATGGCATTGGGTTAGGTTGTTGGGTTAGGAATAGGGTTAGGGCTAGGGTTAAGGTTAGGTTTAGTGTTATGATGTTGGGTTAGTTTGTCGTGTTAGGGTGCTGGGTTTGGGTTAGGGTTAGGGTTTGGGTAGGTTTAGGGTGTTGGGTTAGGGTTAGGGTGTCGGGTTATGGTTAGGGTTAGGGTGTTGGGTTACGGTGTCGGGTTAGGGTTAGTGTGTCAGGTTATGATGTCAGGTTCGGGTGTCGGGTAAGGGTTAGGGTGTGTGGTTATGGTGTCGGGTAAGTGTGTCAGGTTAGGTTTAGGTTTAGGCTTATGGTTAGGGTTAGGGTTAGGGTGTCGTGTTAGGGATAGCGTTCGGGTGTCGGTTTAGGGTTAGAGTTAGGGTTAGGGTTAGGGTCGGGTTAGGGGTTAGGGGTAGGTTTAGGGTTAGGTTTAGGGTGTTAGGGTTAGGGTTAGGGTTAGGGTTGGGTTAGGGGTAGGGTTAGTGGTTAAGGGTAGGGTTAGGGGTAGGTTTAGGGTTAGGGTTAGGGTTGGGGTTTAGTTGTCGGGTTTGAGTTAGGGTTAGGGTGTCTGGTGTCGGGTTAGTGTTAAGGTTAGGGTTAGGTTATCGGGTTAGGTTTAGGCTTGGGTTGTAGTCTTAGGGTTAGGGTTAGTGTTGGTTTACGGGTTAGGCTTAGGCTTAGTGTTAGGGTTAGGTTTAGGGTTAGGTTTACGGCTAGGTTGTTGGTTTAGGGTTACGGTGTCGGGTTAAGGTAAGCGTGTCGGTTTAGGTTTAGGGTGTCGGGTTAGGGTGATGGGTTATGGTGTCAGGTTCGGGTTAGTGTTCGGTTGAGGGTGTCAGGTTAAGGTTAGGGAAGATTTAGGGTTACGGTGTCATGTTAGGGTTACCATAATGGTTAGGGTGTCGGGTTTGGGTGTTGGGTTATGGTTAGTGTATCATGTTAGGGTTAGTGTGTCGGGATAGGTTCAGGGTGTCGGGTTAGGTTGTCGGGTTACGTCTAGGCTCAGGGTTAGGGTTAAGGTTAGGGTTAGGTTTAGGTGTTAGGGGTACGGTTAGGGTTAGGATGTCGGGTTAGGGTTAGGGTGTCGGGTTAAGGTGTCGTGTTAAGGTTAGGGTGTCGGGTGAGGGTTAGGGTTTCAGGTTCGGGTTATGGTGTCAGGTGACGGTGTCGGGTTAGCGTGTCATTTTAGGGTGTAGGTTTAGGGTTAGAGTGTCGGGTTAGGGTTAGGGTTAGGGTTACGGTGTTGTGTTAGGGTTAGGGTGTCGGGTTTGGGCTTCGGGTTAGGGTGTCGTGTTAGGGATAGGGTGTCACGTTAGGTTGTCGTTTTAGGGTTACGGTGTCAGGATAGGGTGTCGGGTTAGGGTGTCTGTTAGGGATTACGGTTTAGGGTGTCGGGTTAGGGTTAGTGTAGGGTTAGAATTAGGGTTAGAGTGTTGTGTTAGGGTTAGCGTTAGGGTTAGGTTGTCTGGTTAGTTTTAGGGTTAGGGTGTCGAGTTAGAGTTAGGGTGTCTGGTTATGGTTAGGTTTTGGGTGTCGGGTTAGGTTTAGGGTTAATGTTAGTGTTAGGGGTTAGTGATTAGGGTTAGGGTTAGGGTTAGGGTTAGCGTTATGGTTTGGTTTAGGTTTAGGGTTAGGGTTATGGATAGGGTTAGGGTTTGGGTTAGGTGAAGGGTAGGCTTAGGAGTAGGGTAAGTGTTAGGGTTTGGGTTAGGTTTAGGGTACGGTTAGGGTGTCGGGGTAGAGTTTGGGTGTAGGATTAGGGTGTTGCATTGGGTTAAGTTTAGCGTGTCTTGTTAGGGTTAGCGTTAGGGTTAGGGTGTCGGGTAAGATTTAGCGTTAGGGGTAGGGGTAGGGCTTGGGTGTTGGGTTAGTGTTAGGGTTAGGGTGTCTGGTGTCCAGTTACGGTTAGTGTTAGGATTAGGGTTAGGGTTAGGGTTTAGGGTTTAGGGTTAGGGTTAGGGTGTCTTGTGTCTGGTTACGGTTAGGGTTAGAATTATGGTTAGGGTTAGGGTTAGCGTTAGGGTTATGGTTAAGGTTACGTTTAAGTTTCGGGTTAGGGATAGGGTTATGTTTAGGGTTAGGGTGTCATAATAGGGTTAGCGTTAGTGTTAGGTTGTCTGGTTAGTGTTAGGGTTAGGGTGTCGGGATAGGGTTAGGTTTAGGGTGTTGGGTTAAGGTGTTGGGTTAGGGTTAGGGTTAGGGTTAAGGTTTCGGGTTATGATGTCGTGTTAGGGTTAGGTCTAGGTCTAGGGTTAGGGTTAGGGTGTCGGCTAAGTTTTAGGGTTCGGTTTAGGGTGTCGTTTTAGGGTTAGAGTTAGTGTTAGGAATAGGGTTCGGGTTAGGGTTTATGGTTTAGGGTTAGGGTTAGGGTTAGCGTTAGGGTTAGGGTTACCTTTAGGGTTACGGTTAGGGTTAGGATTAGGGTTAGAGTTAGGGTGTCAGATTAGGGTTAGACTTGGGTTAGGATTCGGGTTAGTGGTTAGGGGTAGGTTTAGGTTTAGGGTTAGGGTGTTGGTTTAGGGTTAGGGTGTCGTATTACAGTAAGGGTTAGGGTTAGGGTGTCGGTTTAGGGTTAGGGTGTCGGGTTAGGGTGTTGGGTTAAGTTGTCGTGTTAGTGTGTCGGGTTAGGGTTAGAGTTAGGTTTGAGGCATTGGGTTAGGTTGTTGGGTTAGGAATAGGGTTAGGGTTAGGTTTAGTGTTATGATGTTGGGTTAGTTTGTCGTGTTAGGGTGCTGGGTTTGGGTTAGGGTTAGGGTTAGGGTAGGTTTAGGGTGTTGGGTTAGCGTTAGGGTGTCGGGTTAGGGTTAGGGTTATGTGTTGGCTTAGGGTGTCGTTTAGGGTTTCAGGTTTGGGTGTCGGGTTAAGATTAGGGTTAGGGTGTTGGGTTACGGTGTCAGATTAGGGTTAGTGTGTCTGGTTATGATGTCAGGTTCGGGTGTCGGGTAAGGGGTAGTGTGTCTGGTTAGGGTGTCGGGTTATTGTGTCAGGTTAGGTTTAGGTTTAGGCTTACGGATAGGGCTAGGGTTATGGTGTCATGTTAGGGATAGGGTTCGAGTGTCAGTTTAGGGTTAGAGTTAGGGTTGGGTTAGGGTTAGGGTAGGGTTAGGGGTTAGGGGTAGGGTTAGGGTTAGGTTTAAGTTTAGGGTGTCAGGTTAAGTTTAGGGTTCGTGTTAGTGTTATGGTTAGGGTTAGGGTTAGGCTTAGGATGTGGGGATAGGGTTAGGGTTAGTTTTATGGTAAGGTTGTCTGGTTAGGGTTCTGGGTAGGGTGTCTGTTTAGGGTTTCGGGTTAGGGTGTCGGGTCAGGGTTAGTGTTAGGGTTAGGTTGTTGGGTTAGATTGTCGTGTTAGGGTGCCAGGATAGGGTTAGATTTACGGTTAGGCTTAGGGTTAGTGTGTCGGGTTAGGGTGTCCGTTTAGGGTTAGGGTGTCAGGTTAGCATGTCGGGTTAGGGTGTTGGGTTAGGGTCTCGAGTTAGGGTTTAGGGTTAGGTTTAGGGTAAGTTTAGGGTTAGGGTTATGGTTGGGTTAGGGTTAGTGTTAATGTTAGGGTTAGGGATTAGATGTAGGGTTAGCTTTAGGGCTAGTGTTAGGGTTAGGGTGTCGGGTGTCGGGTTTGGGTGTCGGGTTAGGGTTAGGTTTTGGGTTAGCTTTAGGGTTGGGGTTAGGATTAGGGTGTCGGGTTAGGGTTAGCGTGTCGGGTTCGGGTGTCGGGTTAGGCTGTCGGGCTAGGGTGTCGGGCTAGGGTGTCGGGTTAGGGTTTACAGTTAGTGTTAGAGTGGCTGGTTAGGGTGTCGGTTAGGGTGTCTGGTTAGGGTGTCGGGTTAGGGATTACGGGTTAGGGTGTCGCGTTAGGGTTGAGTTATTGTGTCGGGTTATGGTTAGGGTAAGGTTAGGGTTCGGGTTAGGGTGTCGTGTTAGGGTTAGCGTTAGGGTTAGGGTGTCGGGTTAAGGTTAGGGTTAGGGTTAGGGTTAGGGTTTGGGTGTCGGGTTAGGGTTAGGGTTATTGTTAGGGGTTAGTGATTAGGGTTAGGGTTAGGATTAGCGTTATGGTTTGAGTTAGAGTTAGGGTTAGGGTTAGGGTTGGTTTAGTGTAGGGTTAGGGGTTAGTGGTAGGGTTAGGGGTAGGGTTAGGGTAGGGTTGCGGAGTCGGGTTAGGGTTAGGGTTAGGTTTTCAAGCTAGGGTTAGTGTTAGGGGTTGGGGTTAGGGTTTAGAGTTACGATTAGGGTTAGGGTGTTGGGTTAGGGTGTCGGGTTAGGGTGTCAGGTTAGGCTGTCGGGTTAGGGTGTCGGGTCAGGGTTAGAGTTAGGGTTAGGTTTAGGGTTAAGTTTAGAGTTAGGTTGTTTTGTTAGGGTTAGGGTTTCGGGTTAGGCTTAGAGTTTCGGGTTAGGGTGTCGGGTTAGAGTTTGGGTGTAGGGTTAGTGTGTCGCATTAGGGTTAAGGTTAGGGTGTCGTGTTAGTGTTAGCGCTAGGGTTAGGGTGTCGTGTTAGAGTTAGGTTTAGGGTTAGGTTGTCGGGTTAGGGTTAGGGTTAGGGTGTCTGGTGTTCGGTTACCGTTAGGGTTAGGGTTAGGGTTACGTTTTACGGGTTAGGGTTAGGGTTAGGGTTAGCATTAGGGTTATGGTTACGGTTACGTTTAGGGTTACTGTTCGGGTTAGGGTTAGGGTTAGGATTAGGGTGTCAGATTAGGGTTAGGTTTGTGTTAGGATTCGGGTTAGTGGGTAGGGGTAGGTTTAAGGTTAGGGTTAGGGTGTCGTGTTAGGGTTAGAGTTAGGGTGTCGGTTTAGGGTTAGGGTGTCGGGTTAGGGTGTTGGCTTAAGTTGTCGTGTTAGTGTGTTGGGTTAGGGTTAGGGTGAGATTTATGGCATTGTGTTAGTGTGTTGGTTTAGGAATAGGGTTAGGGTAAGGGTTAGGGCTAGGTTTAAGGTTAGGTTTAGTGTTATGATGTCGCGTTAGGGTTAGGGTTAGGGTTAAGGTTTCAGGTTATGATGTCGGGTTAGGGTTAGGTCTAGGTCTAGGGTTAGGGTTAGGGTGTCGGGTAAGTTTTAGCGTTAGGGTTAGGGTGTCGTTTTAGGGTTAGAGTTAGGGTTAGGATTAGGGTTAGGGTTAAGGTTTACGGTTTAGGGTTAGGGTTAGGGTTAGAGTTAGGGTTAGCGTTACCTTTAGGGTTACGGTTAGGGTTAGGATTAGGGTTAGAGTTAGGGTGTCAGATTAGGGTTAGTGTTGGGTTAGGATTCGGGTTAGTGGTTAGGGGTAGGTTTAGGTTTAGGGTTAGGGTGTTGGTTTAGGGTTAGGGTGTCGGGTTAGGGTGTTGGGTTAAGTTGTCGTGTTAGTGTGTCGGGTAAGGGTTAGGGTTAGGTTTATGGCATTGGGTTAGGTTGTTGGGTTAGGAATAGGGTTAGGGCTAGGGTTAAGGTTAGGTTTAGTGTTATGATGTTGGGTTAGTTTGTCGTGTTAGGGTGCTGGGTTTGGGTTAGGGTTAGGGTTTGGGTAGGTTTAGGGTGTTGGGTTAGGGTTAGGGTGTCGGGTTATGGTTAGGGTTAGGGTGTTGGGTTACGGTGTCGGGTTAGGGTTAGTGTGTCAGGTTATGATGTCAGGTTCGGGTGTCGGGTAAGGGTTAGGGTGTCTGGTTATGGTGTCGGGTAAGTGTGTCAGGTTAGGTTTAGGTTTAGGCTTATGGTTAGGGTTAGGGTTAGGGTGTCGTGTTAGGGATAGCGTTCGGGTGTCGGTTTAGGGTTAGAGTTAGGGTTAGGGTTAGGGTCGGGTTAGGGGTAAGGGGTAGGTTTAGGGTGTTAGGGTTAGGGTTAGGGTTAGGGTTGGGTTAGGGGTAGGGTTAGTGGTTAAGGGTAGGGTTAGGGGTAGGTTTAGGGTTAGGGTTAGGGTTGGGGTTTAGTTGTCGGGTTTGAGTTAGGGTTAGGGTGTCTGGTGTCGGGTTAGTGTTAAGGTTAGGGTTAGGTTATCGGGTTAGGTTTAGGCTTGGGTTGTAGTCTTAGGGTTAGGGTTAGTGTTGGTTTACGGGTTAGGCTTAGGCTTAGTGTTAGGGTTAGGTTTAGGGTTAGGTTTACGGCTAGGTTGTTGGTTTAGGGTTACGGTGTCGGGTTAAGGTAAGCGTGTCGGTTTAGGTTTAGGGTGTCGGGTTAGGGTGATGGGTTATGGTGTCAGGTTCGGGTTAGTGTTCGGTTGAGGGTGTCAGGTTAAGGTTAGGGAAGATTTAGGGTTACGGTGTCATGTTAGGGTTACCATAATGGTTAGGGTGTCGGGTTTGGGTGTTGGGTTATGGTTAGTGTATCATGTTAGGGTTAGTGTGTCGGGATAAGTTCAGGGTGTCGGGTTAGGTTGTCGGGTTACGTTTAGGCTCAGGGTTAGGGTTAAGGTTAGGGTTAGGTTTAGGTGTTAGGGGTACGGTTAGGGTTAGGATGTCGGGTTAGGGTCGGGTTAGGGGTTAGGGGTAGGTTTAGGGTTAGGTTTAGGGTGTTAGGGTTAGGGTTAGGGTTAGGGTTGGGTTAGGGTTAGGGTAGTGTTAGGGGTTAGGGGTAGGGTTAGGGTTAGGTTTAGGTTTAGGGTGTCAGGTTAAGTTTAGGGTTCGTGTTAGTGTTATGGTTAGGGTTAGGGTTAGGCTTAGGATGTGGGGATAGGGTTAGGGTTAGTTTTATGGTAAGGTTGTCTGGTTAGGGTTCTGGGTAGGGTGTCTGTTTAGGGTTTCGGGTCAGGGTTAGTGTTAGGGTTAGGTTGTTGGGTTAGATTGTCGTGTTAGGGTGCCAGGATAGGGTTAGATTTACGGTTAGGCTTAGGGTTAGTGTGTCGGGTTAGGGTGTCCGTTTAGGGTTAGGGTGTCAGGTTAGCATGTCGGGTTAGGGTCTCGAGTTAGGGTTTAGGGTTAGGTTTAGTGTAAGTTTAGGGTTAGGGTTACGGTTTGGTTAGGGTTAGTGTTAATGTTAGGGTTAGGGTTTAGATGTAGGGTTAGCTTTAGGGCTAGTGTTAGGGTTAGGGTGTCGGGTGTCGGGTTTGGGTGTCGGGTTAGGGTTAGGTTTTGGGTTAGCTTTAGGGTTGGGGTTAGGATTAGGGTGTTGGGTTAGGGTTAGCGTGTCGGGTTCGGGTGTCGGGTTAGGCTGTCGGGCTAGGGTGTCGGGCTCGGGTGTCGGGTTAGGGTTTACAGTTAGTGTTAGAGTGGCTGGTTAGGGTGTTGGTTAGGGTGTCTGGTTACGGTGTCGGGTTAGGGATTACGGGTTAGGGTGTCGCGTTAGGGTTGAGTTATGGTGTCGGGTTATGGTTAGGGTAAGGTTAGGCTTCGGGTTAGGGTGTCGTGTTAGGGTTAGCGTTAGGGTTAGGGTGTCGGGTTAAGGTTAGGGTTAGGGTTAGGGTTAGGGTTTGGGTGTCGGGTTAGGGTTAGGGTTAGTGTTAGGGGTTAGTGATTAGGGTTAGGGTTAGGATTAGCGTTATGGTTTGAGTTAGAGTTAGGGTTAGGGTTAGGGTTGGTTTAGTGTAGGGTTAGGGGTTAGTGGTAGGGTTAGGGGTAGGGTTAGGGTAGGGTTGCGGAGTCGGGTTAGGGTTAGGGTTAGGTTTTCAGGCTAGGGTTAGTGTTAGGGGTTGGGGTTAGGGTTTAGAGTTACGATTAGGGTTAGGGTGTTGGGTTAGGGTGTCGGGTTAGGGTGTCAGGTTAGGCTGTCGGGTTAGGGTGTCGGGTCAGGGTTAGAGTTAGGGTTAGGTTTAGGGTTAAGTTTAGAGTTAGGTTGTTTTGTTAGGGTTAGGGTTTCGGGTTAGGCTTAGAGTTTCGGGTTAGGGTGTCGGGTTAGAGTTTGGGTGTAGGGTTAGTGTGTCGCATTAGGGTTAAGGTTAGGGTGTCGTGTTAGTGTTAGCGCTAGGGTTAGGGTGTCGTGTTAGAGTTAGGTTTAGGGTTAGGTTGTCGGGTTAGGGTTAGGGTTAGGGTGTCTGGTGTTCGGTTACCGTTAGGGTTAGGGTTAGGGTTACGTTTTACGGGTTAGGGTTAGGGTTAGGGTTAGCATTAGGGTTATGGTTACGGTTACGTTTAGGGTTACTGTTCGGGTTAGGGTTAGGGTTAGGATTAGGGTGTCAGATTAGGGTTAGGTTTGTGTTAGGATTCGGGTTAGTGGTTAGGGGTAGGTTTAAGGTTAGGGTTAGGGTGTCGTGTTAGGGTTAGGGTTAGGGTGTCGGTTTAGGGTTAGGGTGTCGGGTTAGGGTGTTGGCTTAAGTTGTCGTGTTAGTGTGTTGGGTTAGGGTTAGGGTGAGATTTATGGCATTGTGTTAGTGTGTTGGTTTAGGAATAGGGTTAGGGTAAGGGGTAGGGCTAGGTTTAAGGTTAGGTTTAGTGTTATGATGTCGGGTTAGGGTTAGGGTTAGGGTTAAGGTTTCGGGTTATGATGTCGGGTTAGGTTTAGGTCTAGGTCTAGGGTTAGGGTTAGGGTGTCGGGTAAGTTTTAGGGTTAGGGTTAGGGTGTCGTTTTAGGGTTAGAGTTAGGGTTAGGATTAGGGTTAGGGTTAAGGTTTACGGTTTAGGGTTAGGGTTAGGGTTAGAGTTAGGGTTAGCGTTACCTTTAGGGTTACGGTTAGGGTTAGGATTAGGGTTATAGTTAGGGTGTCAGATTAGGGTTAGGGTTGGGTTAGGATTCGGGTTAGTGGTAAGGGGTAGGTTTAGGTTTAGGGTTAGGGTGTTGGTTTAGGGTTAGGGTGTCGGGTTAGGGTGTTGGGTTAAGTTGTCGTGTTAGTGTGTCGGGTAAGGGTTAGGGTTAGGTTTATGGCATTGGGTTAGGTTGTTGGGTTAGGAATAGGGTTAGGGCTAGGGTTAAGGTTAGGTTTAGTGTTATGATGTTGGGTTAGTTTGTTGTGTTAGGGTGCTGGGTTTGGGTTAGGGTTAGGGTTTGGGTAGGTTTAGGGTGTTGGGTTAGGGTTAGGGTGTCGGGTTATGGTTAGGGTTAGGGTGTTGGGTTACGGTGTCGGGTTAGGGTTAGTGTGTCAGGTTATGATGTCAGGTTCGGGTGTCGGGTAAGGATTAGGGTGTCTGGTTATGGTGTCGGGTAAGTGTGTCAGGATAGGTTTAGGTTTAGGCTTATGGTTAGGGTTAGGGTTAGGGTGTCGTGTTAGGGATAGCGTTCGGGTGTCGGTTTAGGGTGTTAGGGTTAGGGTTAGGGTTAGGGTTGGGTTGGGGGTAGGGTTAGTGGTTAAGGGTAGGGTTAGGGGTAGGTTTAGGGTTAGGGTTAGGGTTGGGGTTTAGTTGTCGGGTTTGAGTTAGGGTTAGGGTGTCTGGTGTCGGGTTAGTGTTAAGGTTAGGGTTAGGTTATCGGGTTAGGTTTAGGCTTGGGTTGTAGTCTTAGGGTTAGGGTTAGTGTTGGTTTACGGGTTAGGCTTAGGCTTAGTGTTAGGGTTAGGTTTAGGGTTAGGTTTACGGCTAGGTTGTTGGTTTAGGGTTACGGTGTCGGGTTAAGGTAAGCGTGTCGGTTTAGGTTTAG
Source organism: Giraffa tippelskirchi (assembly GCF_054371585.1). Classification (NCBI taxonomy): domain Eukaryota; kingdom Metazoa; phylum Chordata; class Mammalia; order Artiodactyla; family Giraffidae; genus Giraffa; species Giraffa tippelskirchi. Next base: position 71,824,610 of record NC_137289.1, read on the forward strand.
GGTGTCGGGTTAGGGTGATGGGTTATGGTGTCAGGTTCGGGTTAGTGTTCGGTTGAGGGTGTCAGGTTAAGGTTAGGGAAGATTTAGGGTTACGGTGTCATGTTAGGGTTACCATAATGGTTAGGGTGTCGGGTTTGGGTGTTGGGTTATGGTTAGTGTATCATGTTAGGGTTAGTGTGTCGGGATAGGTTCAGGGTGTCGGGTTAGGTTGTCGGGTTACGTTTAGGCTCAGGGTTAGGGTTAAGGTTAGGGTTAGGTTTAGGTGTTAGGGGTACGGTTAGGGTTAGGATGTCGGGTTAGGGTTAGGGTGTCGGGTTAGGGTGTCGTGTTAAGGTTAGGGTGTCGGGTGAGGGTTAGAGTGTCAGGTTCGGGTTACGGTGTCAGGTGAGGGTGTCGGGTTAGCGTGTCATTTTAGGGTGTAGGTTTAGGGTTAGAGTGTCGGGTTAGGGTTAGGGTTACGGTGTTGTGTTAGGGTTAGGGTGTCGGGTTTGGGCTTCGGGTTAGGGTGTCGTGTTAGGGATAGGGAGTCACGTTAGGTTGTCGTTTTAGGGTTACGGTGTCAGGATAGGGTGTCGGGTTAGGGTGTCTGTTAGGGATTACGGTTTAGGGTGTCGGGTTAGGGTTAGTGTAGGGTTAGAATTAGGGTTAGAGTGTTGTGTTAGGGTTAGCGTTAGAGTTAGGTTGTCTGGTTAGTTTTAGGGTTAGGGTGTCGAGTTAGAGTTAGGGTGTCGGGTTATGGTTAGGTTTTGGGTGTCGGGTTAGGTTTAGGGTTAATGTTAGTGTTAGGGGTTAGTGATTAGGGTTAGGGTTAGGGTTAGCGTTATGGTTTGGTTTAGGTTTAGGGTTAGGGTTATGGATAGGGTTAGGGTTTGGGTTAGGTGAAGGGTAGGCTTAGGAGTAGGGTAAGTGTTAGGGTTTGGGTTAGGTTTAGGGTACGGTTAGGGTGTCGGGGTAGAGTTTGGGTGTAGGATTAGGGTGTTGCGTTAGGGTTAAGTTAACGTGTCTTGTTAGGGTTAGTGTTAGGGTTAGGGTGTCGTGTAAGATTTAGCGTTAGGGGTAGGGGTAGGGCTTGGGTGTTGGGTTAGTGTTAGGGTTAGGGTGTCTGGTGTCCGGTTACGGTTAGGGTTAGGATTAGGGTTAGGATTAGGGTTTAGGATTTAGGGTTAGGGTTAGGGTGTCTTGTGTCCGATTACGGTTAGGGTTAGGATTATGGTTAGGGTTAGGGTTAGCGTTAGGGTTTTGGTTAAGGTTACGTTTAGGTTTCGGGTTAGGGTTAGGGTTATGTTTAGGGTTAGGGTGTCATAATAGGGTTAGCGTTAGTGTTAGGTTGTCTGGTTAGTGTTAGGGTTAGGGTGTCGGGATAGGGTTAGGTTTAGGGTGTTGGGTTAGGGTGTTGTGTTAGGGTTAGGGTTAGGGTTAAGGTTTCGGGTTATGATGTCGGGTTAGGGTTAGGTCTAGGTCTAGGGTTTGGGTTAGGGTTAGCGTTAGGGTTAGGGTTACCTTTAGGGTTACGGTTAGGGTTAGGATTAGGGTTAGAGTTAGGGTGTCAGATTAGGGTTAGACTTGGGTTAGGATTCGGGTTAGTGGTTAGGGGTAGGTTTAGGTTTAGGGTTAGGGTGTTGGTTTAGGGTTAGGGTGTCGTATTACAGTTAGGGTTAGGGTTAGGGTGTCGGTTTAGGGTTAGGGTGTCGGGTTAGGGTGTTGGGTTAAGTTGTCCTGTTAGTGTGTCGGGTTAGGGTTAGAGTTAGGTTTGAGGCATTGGGTTAGGTTGTTGGGTTAGGAATAGGGTTAGGGTTAGGTTTAGTGTTATGATGTTGGGTTAGTTTGTCGTGTTAGGGTGCTGGGTTTGGGTTAGGGTTAGGGTTAGGGTAGGTTTAGGGTGTTGGGTTAGCTTTAGGGTGTCGGGTTAGGGTTAGGGTTATGTGTTGGCTTAGGGTGTCGTTTAGGGTGTCAGGTTTGGGTGTCGGGTTAAGATTAGGGTTAGGGTGTTGGGTTACGGTGTCAGATTAGGGTTAGTGTGTCTGGTTATGATGTCAGGTTCGGGTGTCGGGTAAGGGGTAGTGTGTCTGGTTAGGGTGTCGGGTTATTGTGTCAGGTTAGGTTTAGGTTTAGGCTTATGGATAGGGCTAGGGTTATGGTGTCATGTTAGGGATAGGGTTCGAGTGTCAGTTTAGGGTTAGAGTTAGGGTTGGGTTAGGGTTAGGGTAGGGTTAGGGGTTAGGGGTAGGGTTAGGGTTAGGTTTAAGTTTAGGGTGTCAGGTTAAGTTTAGGGTTCGTGTTAGTGTTATGGTTAGGGTTAGGGTTAGGCTTAGGATGTGGGGATAGGGTTAGGGTTAGTTTTATGGTAAGGTTGTCTGGTTAGGGTTCTGGGTAGGGTGTCTGTTTAGGGTTTCGGGTTAGGGTGTCGGGTCAGGGTTAGTGTTAGGGTTAGGTTGTTGGGTTAGATTGTCGTGTTAGGGTGCCAGGATAGGGTTAGATTTACGGTTAGGCTTAGGGTTAGTGTGTCGGGTTAGGGTGTCCGTTTAGGGTTAGGGTGTCAGGTTAGCATGTCGGGTTAGGGTGTTGGGTTAGGGTCTCGAGTTAGGGTTTAGGGTTAGGTTTAGGGTAAGTTTAGGGTTAGGCTTACGGTTGGGTTAGGGTTAGTGTTAATGTTAGGGTTAGGGTTTAGATGTAGGGTTAGCTTTAGGGCTAGTGTTAGGGTTAGGGTGTAGGGTGTCGGGTTTGGGTGTCGGGTTAGGGTTAGGTTTTGGGTTAGCTTTAGGGTTGGGGTTAGGATTAGGGTGTCGGGTTAGGGTTAGCGTGTCAGGTTCGGGTGTCGGGTTAGGCTGTCGGGCTAGGGTGTCGGGCTAGGGTGTCGGGCTAGGGTGTCGGGTTAGGGTTTACAGTTAGTGTTAGAGTGGCTGGTTAGGGTGTCGGTTAGGGTGTGGGATTAGGGTGTACGGGATAGGGTGTCGCGTTAGGGTTGAGTTATGGTGTCGGGTTATGGTTACGGTAAGGTTAGGGTTAGGGTTAGGGTTAGGTTTTCAGGCTAGGGTTAGTGTTAGGGGTTGGGGTTAGGGTTTAGAGTTACGATTAGGGTTAGGGTGTTGGGTTAGGGTGTCGGGTAGGGTGTCAGGTTAGGCTGTCGGGTTAGGGTGTCGGGTCAGGGTTAGAGTTAGGGTTAGGTTTAGGGTTAAGTTTAGAGTTAGGTTGTTTTGTTAGGGTTAGGGTTTCGGGTTAGGCTTAGAGTTTCGGGTTAGGGTGTCGGGTTAGAGTTTGGGTGTAGGGTTAGTGTGTCGCATTAGGGTTAAGGTTAGGGTGTCGTGTTAGTGTTAGCGCTAGGGTTAGGGTGTCGTGTTAGGGTTAGGTTTAGGGTTAGGTTGTCGGGTTAGGGTTAGGGTTAGGGTGTCTGGTGTTCGGTTACCGTTAGGGTTAGGGTTAGGGTTACGTTTTACGGGTTAGGGTTAGGGATAGGGTTAGCATTAGGGTTATGGTTACGGTTACGTTTAGGGTTACTGTTCGGGTTAGGGTTAGGGTTAGGATTAGGGTGTCAGATTAGGGTTAGGTTTGTGTTAGGATTCGGGTTAGTGGGTAGGGGTAGGTTTAAGGTTAGGGTTAGGGTGTCGTGTTAGGGTTAGGATTAGGGTGTCGGTTTAGGGTTATGGTGTCGGGTTAGGGTGTTGGCTTAAGTTGTCGTGTTAGTGTGTTGGGTTAGGGTTAGGGTGAGATTTATGGCATTGTGTTAGTGTGTTGGTTTAGGAATAGGGTTAGGGTAAGGGGTAGGGCTAGGTTTAAGGTTAGGTTTAGTGTTATGATGTCGGGTTAGGGTTAGGGTTAGGGTTAAGTTTTCGGGTTATGATGTCGGGTTAGGGTTAGATCTAGGTCTAGGGTTAGGGTTAGGGTGTCGGGTAAGTTTTAGGGTCAGGGTTAGGGTGTCGTTTTAGGGTTAGAGTTAGGGTTAGGATTAGGGTTAGGGTTAAGGTTTACGGTTTAGGGTTAGGGTTAGGGTTAGAGTTAGGGTTAGGGTTACGTTTAGGGTTACGGTTAGGGTTAGGATTAGGGTTAGAGTTAGGGTGTCAGATTAGGGTTAGGGTTGGGTTAGGATTCGGGTTAGTGGTTAGGGGTAGGTTTAGGTTTAGGGTTAGGGTGTTGGTTTAGGGTTAGGGTGTCGGGTTAGGGTGTTGGGTTAAGTTGTCGTGTTAGTGTGTTGGGTAAGGGTTAGGGTTAGGTTTATGGCATTGGGTTAGGTTGTTGGGTTAGGAATAGGGTTAGGGCTAGGGTTAAGGTTAGGTTTAGTGTTATGATGTTGGGTTAGTTTGTCGTGTTAGGGTGCTGGGTTTGGGTTAGGGTTAGGGTTTGGGTAGGTTTAGGGTGTTGGGTTAGGGTTAGGGTGTCGGGTTATGGTTAGGGTTAGGGTGTTGGGTTACGGTGTCGGGTTAGGGTTAGTGTGTCAGGTTATGATGTCAGGTTCGGGTGTCGGGTAAGGGTTAGGGTGTGTGGTTATGGTGTCGGGTAAGTGTGTCAGGTTAGGTTTAGGTTTAGGCTTATGGTTAGGGTTAGGGTCAGGGTGTCATGTTAGGGATAGCGTTCGGGTGTCGGTTTAGGGTTAGAGTTAGGGTTAGGGTTAGGGTCGGGTTAGGGGTTAGGGGTAGGTTTAGGGTTAGGTTTAGGGTGTTAGGGTTAGGGTTAGGGTTAGGGGTAGGGTTAGTGGTTAAGGGTAGGGTTAGGGGTAGGTTTAGGGTTAGGGTTAGGGTTGGGGTTTAGATGTCGCGTTTGAGTTAGGGTTAGGGTGTCTGGTGTCGGGTTAGTGTTAAGGTTAGGGTTAGGTTATCGGGTTAGGTTTAGGCTTGGGTTGTAGTCTTAGGGTTAGGGTTAGTGTTGGTTTACGGGTTAGGCTTAGGCTTAGTGTTAGGGTTAGGTTTAGGGTTAGGTTTACGGCTAGGTTGTTGGTTTAGGGTTACGGTGTCGGGTTAAGGTAAGCGTGTCGGTTTAGGTTTAGGGTGTCGGGTTAGGGTGATGGGTTATGGTGTCAGGTTCGGGTTAGTGTTCGGTTGAGGGTGTCAGGTTAAGGTTAGGGAAGATTTAGGGTTACGGTGTCATGTTAGGGTTACCATAATGGTTAGGGTGTCGGGTTTGGGTGTTGGGTTATGGTTAGTGTATCATGTTAGGGTTAGTGTGTCGGGATAGGTTCAGGGTGTCGGGTTAGGTTGTCGGGTTACGTTTAGGCTCAGGGTTAGGGTTAAGGTTAGGGTTAGGTTTAGGTGTTAGGGGTACGGTTAGGGTTAGGATGTCAGGTTAGGGTCGGGTTAGGGGTTAGGGGTAGGTTTAGGGTTAGGTTTAGGGTGTTAGGGTTAGGGTTAGGGTTAGGGTTTGGTTAGGGTTAGGGTAGGGTTAGGGGTTAGGGGTAGGGTTAGGGTTAGGTTTAGTTTTAGGGTGTCAGGTTAAGTTTAGGGTTCGTGTTAGTGTTATGGTTAGGGTTAGGGTTAGGCTTAGGATGTGGGGATAGGGTTAGGGTTAGTTTTATGGTAAGGTTGTCTGGTTAGGGTTCTGGGTAGGGTGTCTGTTTAGGGTTTCGGGTCAGGGTTAGTGTTAGGGTTAGGTTGTTGGGTCAGATTGTCGTGTTAGGGTGCCAGGATAGGGTTAGATTTACGGTTAGGCTTAGGGTTAGTGTGTCGGGTTAGGGTGTCCGTTTAGGGTTAGGGTGTCAGGTTAGCATGTCGGGTTAGGGTGTTGGGTTAGGGTCTCGAGTTAGGGTTTAGGGTTAGGTTTAGTGTAAGTTTAGGGTTAGGGTTACGGTTGGGTTAGGGTTAGTGTTAATGTTAGGGTTAGGGTTTAGATGTAGGGTTAGCTTTAGGGCTAGTGTTAGGGTTAGGGTGTCGGGTGTCGGGTTTGGGTGTCGGGTTAGGGTTAGGTTTTGGGTTAGCTTTAGGGTTGGGGTTAGGATTAGGGTGTCGGGTTAGGGTTAGCGTGTCGGGTTCGGGTGTCGGGTTAGGCTGTCGGGCTAGGGTGTCGGGCTCGGGTGTCAGGTTAGGGTTTACAGTTAGTGTTAGAGTGGCTGGTTAGGGTGTCGGTTAGGGTGTCTGGTTAGGGTGTCGGGTTAGGGATTACGGGTTAGGGTGTCGCGTTAGGGTTGAGTTATGGTGTCGGGTTATGGTTAGGGTAAGGTTAGGGTTCGGGTTAGGGTGTCGTGTTAGGGTTAGCGTTAGGGTTAGGGTGTCGGGTTAAGGTTAGGGTTAGGGTTAGGGTTAGGGTTTGGGTGTCGGGTTAGTGTTAGGGTTAGTGTTAGGGGTTAGTGATTAGGGTTAGGGTTAGGATTAGCGTTATGGTTTGAGTTAGAGTTAGGGTTAGGGTTAGGGTTGGTTTAGTGTAGGGTTAGGGTTTAGTGGTAGGGTTAGGGGTAGGGTTAGGGTAGGGTTGCGGAGTCGGGTTAGGGTTAGGGTTAGGTTTTCAGGCTAGGGTTAGTGTTAGGGGTTGGGGTTAGGGTTTAGAGTTACGATTAGGGTTAGGGTGTTGGGTTAGGGTGTCGGGTTAGGGTGTCAGGTTAGGCTGTCGGGTTAGGGTGTCGGGTCAGGGTTAGGGTTAGGGTTAGGTTTAGGGTTAAGTTTAGAGTTAGGTTGTTTTGTTAGGGTTAGGGTTTCGGGTTAGGCTTAGAGTTTCGGGTTAGGGTGTCAGGTTAGAGTTTGGGTGTAGGGTTAGTGTGTCGCATTAGGGTTAAGGTTAGGGTGTCGTGTTAGTGTTAGCGCTAGGGTTAGGGTGTCGTGTTAGAGTTAGGTTTAGGGTTAGGTTGTCGGGTTAGGGTTAGGGTTAGGTTGTCTGGTGTTCGGTTACCGTTAGGGTTAGGGTTAGGGTTACGTTTTACGGGTTAGGGTTAGGGATAGGGTTAGCATTAGGGTTATGGTTACGGTTACGTTTAGGGTTACTGTTCGGGTTAGGGTTAGGGTTAGGATTAGGGTGTCAGATTAGGGTTAGGTTTGTGTTAGGATTCGGGTTAGAGGTTAGGGGTAGGTTTAAGGTTAGGGTTAGGGTGTCGTGTTAGGGTTAGAGTTAGGGTGTCGGTTTAGGGTTAGGGTGTCGGGTTAGGGTGTTGGCTTAAGTTGTCGTGTTAGTGTGTTGGGTTAGGGTTAGGGTGAGATTTATGGCATTGTGTTAGTGTGTTGGTTTAGGAATAGGGTTAGGGTAAGGGTTAGGGCTAGGTTTAAGGTTAGGTTTAGTGTTATGATGTCGCGTTAGGGTTAGGGTTAGGGTTAAGGTTTCAGGTTATGATGTCGGGTTAGGGTTAGGTCTAGGTCTAGGGTTAGGGTTAGGGTGTCGGGTAAGTTTTAGGGTTAGGGTTAGGGTGTCGTTTTAGGGTTAGAGTTAGGGTTAGGATTAGGGTTAGGGTTAAGGTTTACGGTTTAGGGTTAGGGTTAGGGTTAGAGTTAGGGTTAGCGTTACCTTTAGGGTTACGGTTAGGGTTAGGATTAGGGTTAGAGTTAGGGTGTCAGATTAGGGTTAGGGTTGGGTTAGGATTCGGGTTAGTGGTTAGGGGTAGGTTTAGGTTTAGGGTTAGGGTGTTGGTTTAGGGTTAGGGTGTCGGGTTAGGGTGTTGGGTTAAGTTGTCGTGTTAGTGTGTCGGGTAAGGGTTAGGGTTAGGTTTATGGCATTGGGTTAGGTTGTTGGGTTAGGAATAGGGTTAGGGCTAGGGTTAAGGTTAGGTTTAGTGTTATGATGTTGGGTTAGTTTGTCGTGTTAGGGTGCTGGGTTTGGGTTAGGGTTAGGGTTTGGGTAGGTTTAGGGTGTTGGGTTAGGGTTAGGGTGTCGGGTTATGGTTAGGGTTAGGGTGTTGGGTTACGGTGTCGGGTTAGGGTTAGTGTGTCAGGTTATGATGTCAGGTTCGGGTGTCGGGTAAGGGTTAGGGTGTCTGGTTATGGTGTCGGGTAAGTGTGTCAGGTTAGGTTTAGGTTTAGGCTTATGGTTAGGGTTAGGGTTAGGGTGTCGTGTTAGGGATAGCGTTCGGGTGTCGGTTTAGGGTTAGAGTTAGGGTTAGGGTTAGGGTCGGGTTAGGGGTAAGGGGTAGGTTTAGGGTTAGGTTTAGGGTGTTAGGGTTAGGGTTAGGGTTAGGGTTGGGTTAGGGGTAGGGTTAGTGGTTAAGGGTAGGGTTAGGGGTAGGTTTAGGGTTAGGGTTAGGGTTGGGGTTTAGTTGTCGGGTTTGAGTTAGGGTTAGGGTGTCTGGTGTCGGGTTAGTGTTAAGGTTAGGGTTAGGTTATCGGGTTAGGTTTAGGCTTGGGTTGTAGTCTTAGGGTTAGGGTTAGTGTTGGTTTACGGGTTAGGCTTAGGCTTAGTGTTAGGGTTAGGTTTAGGGTTAGGTTTACGGCTAGGTTGTTGGTTTAGGGTTACGGTGTCGGGTTAAGGTAAGCGTGTCGGTTTAGGTTTAGGGTGTCGGGTTAGGGTGATGGGTTATGGTGTCAGGTTCGGGTTAGTGTTCGGTTGAGGGTGTCAGGTTAAGGTTTGGGAAGATTTAGGGTTACGGTGTCATGTTAGGGTTACCATAATGGTTAGGGTGTCGGGTTTGGGTGTTGGGTTATGGTTAGTGTATCATGTTAGGGTTAGTGTGTCGGGATAAGTTCAGGGTGTCGGGTTAGGTTGTCGGGTTACGTTTAGGCTCAGGGTTAGGATTAAGGTTAGGGTTAGGTTTAGGTGTTAGGGGTACGGTTAGGGTTAGGATGTCGGGTTAGGGTCGGGTTAGGGGTTAGGGGTAGGTTTAGGGTTAGGTTTAGGGTGTTAGGGTTAGGGTTAGGGTTAGGGTTGGGTTAGGGTTAGGGTAGGGTTAGGGGTTAGGGGTAGGGTTAGGGTTAGGTTTAGGTTTAGGGTGTCAGGTTAAGTTTAGGGTTCGTGTTAGTGTTATGGTTAGGGTTAGGGTTAGGCTTAGGATGTGGGGATAGGGTTAGGGTTAGTTTTATGGTAAGGTTGTCTGGTTAGGGTTCTGGGTAGGGTGTCTGTTTAGGGTTTCGGGTCAGGGTTAGTGTTAGGGTTAGGTTGTTGGGTCAGATTGTCGTGTTAGGGTGCCAGGATAGGGTTAGATTTACGGTTAGGCTTAGGGTTAGTGTGTCGGGTTAGGGTGTCCGTTTAGGGTTAGGGTGTCAGGTTAGCATGTCGGGTTAGGGTGTTGGGTTAGGGTCTCGAGTTAGGGTTTAGGGTTAGGTTTAGTGTAAGTTTAGGGTTAGGGTTACGGTTGGGTTAGGGTTAGTGTTAATGTTAGGGTTAGGGTTTAGATGTAGGGTTAGCTTTAGGGCTAGTGTTAGGGTTAGGGTGTCGGGTGTCGGGTTTGGGTGTCGGGTTAGGGTTAGGTTTTGGGTTAGCTTTAGGGTTGGGGTTAGGATTAGGGTGTCGGGTTAGGGTTAGCGTGTCGGGTTCGGGTGTCGGGTTAGGCTGTCGGGCTAGGGTGTCGGGCTCGGGTGTCGGGTTAGGGTTTACAGTTAGTGTTAGAGTGGCTGGTTAGGGTGTGGGTTAGGGTGTCTGGTTAGGGTGTCGGGTTAGGGATTACGGGTTAGGGTGTCGCGTTAGGGTTGAGTTATGGTGTCGGGTTATGGTTAGGGTAAGGTTAGGGTTCGGGTTAGGGTGTCGTGTTAGGGTTAGCGTTAGGGTTAGGGTGTCGGGTTAAGGTTAGGGTTAGGGTTAGGGTTAGGGTTTGGGTGTCGGGTTAGGGTTAGGGTTAGTGTTAGGGGTTAGTGATTAGGGTTAGGGTTAGGATTAGCGTTATGGTTTGAGTTAGAGTTAGGGTTAGGGTTAGGGTTGGTTTAGTGTAGGGTTAGGGGTTAGTGGTAGGGTTAGGGGTAGGGTTAGGGTAGGGTTGCGGAGTCGGGTTAGGGTTAGGGTTAGGTTTTCAGGCTAGGGTTAGTGTTAGGGGTTGGGGTTAGGGTTTAGAGTTACGATTAGGGTTAGGGTGTTGGGTTAGGGTGTCGGGTTAGGGTGTCAGGTTAGGCTGTCGGGTTAGGGTGTCGGGTCAGGGTTAGGGTTAGGGTTAGGTTTAGGGTTAAGTTTAGAGTTAGGTTGTTTTGTTAGGGTTAGGGTTTCGGGTTAGGCTTAGAGTTTCGGGTTAGGGTGTCAGGTTAGAGTTTGGGTGTAGGGTTAGTGTGTCGCATTAGGGTTAAGGTTAGGGTGTCGTGTTAGTGTTAGCGCTAGGGTTAGGGTGTCGTGTTAGAGTTAGGTTTAGGGTTAGGTTGTCGGGTTAGGGTTAGGGTTAGGTTGTCTGGTGTTCGGTTACTGTCAGGGTTAGGGTTAGGGTTAGGGTTACGTTTTACGGGTTAGGGTTAGGGATAGGGTTAGCATTAGGGTTATGGTTACGGTTACGTTTAGGGTTACTGTTCGGGTTAGGGTTAGGGTTAGGATTAGGGTGTCAGATTAGGGTTAGGTTTGTGTTAGGATTCGGGTTAGAGGTTAGGGGTAGGTTTAAGGTTAGGGTTAGGGTGTCATGTTAGTGTTAGAGTTAGGGTGTCGGTTTAGGGTTAGGGTGTCGGGTTAGGGTGTTGGCTTAAGTTGTCGTGTTAGTGTGTTGGGTTAGGGTTAGGGTGAGATTTATGGCATTGTGTTAGTGTGTTGGTTTAGGAATAGGGTTAGGGTAAAGGTTAGGGCTAGGTTTAAGGTTAGGTTTAGTGTTATGATGTCGCGTTAGGGTTAGGGTTAGGGTTAAGGTTTCGGGTTATGATGTCGGGTTAGGGTTAGGTCTAGGTCTAGGGTTAGGGTTAGGGTGTCGGGTAAGTTTTAGGGTTAGGGTTAGGGTGTCGTTTTAGGGTTAGAGTTAGGGTTAGGATTAGGGTTAGGGTTAAGGTTTACGGTTTAGGGTTAGGGTTAGGGTTAGAGTTAGGGTTAGCGTTACCTTTAGGGTTACGGTTAGGGTTAGGATTAGGGTTAGAGTTAGGGTGTCAGATTAGGGTTAGGGTTGGGTTAGGATTCGGGTTAGTGGTTAGGGGTAGGTTTAGGTTTAGGGTTAGGGTGTTGGTTTAGGGTTAGGGTGTCGGGTTAGGGTGTTGGGTTAAGTTGTCGTGTTAGTGTGTCGGGTAAGGGTTAGGGTTAGGTTTATGGCATTGGGTTAGGTTGTTGGGTTAGGAATAGGGTTAGGGCTAGGGTTAAGGTTAGGTTTAGTGTTATGATGTTGGGTTAGTTTGTCGTGTTAGGGTGCTGGGTTTGGGTTAGGGTTAGGGTTTGGGTAGGTTTAGGATGTTGGGTTAGGGTTAGGGTGTCGGGTTATGGTTAGGGTTAGGGTGTTGGGTTACGGTGTCGGGTTAGGGTTAGTGTGTCAGGTTATGATGTCAGGTTCGGGTGTCGGGTAAGGGTTAGGGTGTGTGGTTATGGTGTCGGGTAAGTGTGTCAGGTTAGGTTTAGGTTTAGGCTTATGGTTAGGGTTAGGGTTAGGGTGTCGTGTTAGGGATAGCGTTCGGGTGTCGGTTTAGGGTTAGAGTTAGGGTTAGGGTTAGGGTCGGGTTAGGGGTTAGGGGTAGGTTTAGGGTTAGGTTTAGGGTGTTAGGGTTAGGGTTAGGGTTAGGGTTGGGTTAGGGGTAGGGTTAGTGGTTAAGGTTAGGGTTAGGGGTAGGTTTAGGGTTAGGGTTAGGGTTGGGGTTTAGTTGTCGCGTTTGAGTTAGGGTTAGGGTGTCTGGTGTCGGGTTAGTGTTAAGGTTAGGGTTAGGTTATCGGGTTAGGTTTAGGCTTGGGTTGTAGTCTTAGGGTTAGGGTTAGTGTTGGTTTACGGGTTAGGCTTAGGCTTAGTGTTAGGGTTAGGTTTAGGGTTAGGTTTACGGCTAGGTTGTTGGTTTAGGGTTACGGTGTCGGGTTAAGGTAAGCGTGTCGGTTTAGGTTTAGGGTGTCGGGTTAGGGTGATGGGTTATGGTGTCAGGTTCGGGTTAGTGTTCGGTTGAGGGTGTCAGGTTAAGGTTAGGGAAGATTTAGGGTTACGGTGTCATGTTAGGGTTACCATAATGGTTAGGGTGTCGGGTTTGGGTGTTGGGTTATGGTTAGTGTATCATGTTAGGGTTAGTATGTCGGGATAGGTTCAGGGTGTCGGGTTAGGTTGTCGGGTTACGTTTAGGCTCAGGGTTAGGGTTAAGGTTAGGGTTAGGTTTAGGTGTTAGGGGTACGGTTAGGGTTAGGATGTCAGGTTAGGGTCGGGTTAGGGGTTAGGGGTAGGTTTAGGGTTAGGTTTAGGGTGTTAGGGTTAGGGTTAGGGTTAGGGTTTGGTTAGGGTTAGGGTAGGGTTAGGGGTTAGGGGTAGGGTTAGGGTTAGGTTTAGTTTTAGGGTGTCAGGTTAAGTTTAGGGTTCGTGTTAGTGTTATGGTTAGGGTTAGGGTTAGGCTTAGGATGTGGGGATAGGGTTAGGGTTAGTTTTATGGTAAGGTTGTCTGGTTAGGGTTCTGGGTAGGGTGTCTGTTTAGGGTTTCGGGTCAGGGTTAGTGTTAGGGTTAGGTTGTTGGGTCAGATTGTCGTGTTAGGGTGCCAGGATAGGGTTAGATTTACGGTTAGGCTTAGGGTTAGTGTGTCGGGTTAGGGTGTCCGTTTAGGGTTAGGGTGTCAGGTTAGCATGTCGGGTTAGGGTGTTGGGTTAGGGTCTCGAGTTAGGGTTTAGGGTTAGGTTTAGTGTAAGTTTAGGGTTAGGGTTACGGTTGGGTTAGGGTTAGTGTTAATGTTAGGGTTAGGGTTTAGATGTAGGGTTAGCTTTAGGGCTAGTGTTAGGGTTAGGGTGTCGGGTGTCGGGTTTGGGTGTCGGGTTAGGGTTAGGTTTTGGGTTAGCTTTAGGGTTGGGGTTAGGATTAGGGTGTCGGGTTAGGGTTAGCGTGTCGGGTTCGGGTGTCGGGTTAGGCTGTCGGGCTAGGGTGTCGGGCTCGGGTGTCAGGTTAGGGTTTACAGTTAGTGTTAGAGTGGCTGGTTAGGGTGTCGGTTAGGGTGTCTGGTTAGGGTGTCGGGTTAGGGATTACGGGTTAGGGTGTCGCGTTAGGGTTGAGTTATGGTGTCGGGTTATGGTTAGGGTAAGGTTAGGGTTCGGGTTAGGGTGTCGTGTTAGGGTTAGCGTTAGGGTTAGGGTGTCGGGTTAAGGTTAGGGTTAGGGTTAGGGTTAGGGTTTGGGTGTCGGGTTAGGGTTAGGGTTAGTGTTAGGGGTTAGTGATTAGGGTTAGGGTTAGGATTAGCGTTATGGTTTGAGTTAGAGTTAGGGTTAGGGTTAGGGTTGGTTTAGTGTAGGGTTAGGGTTTAGTGGTAGGGTTAGGGGTAGGGTTAGGGTAGGGTTGCGGAGTCGGGTTAGGGTTAGGGTTAGGTTTTCAGGCTAGGGTTAGTGTTAGGGGTTGGGGTTAGGGTTTAGAGTTACGATTAGGGTTAGGGTGTTGGGTTAGGGTGTCGGGTTAGGGTGTCAGGTTAGGCTGTCGGGTTAGGGTGTCGGGTCAGGGTTAGGGTTAGGGTTAGGTTTAGGGTTAAGTTTAGAGTTAGGTTGTTTTGTTAGGGTTAGGGTTTCGGGTTAGGCTTAGAGTTTCGGGTTAGGGTGTCAGGTTAGAGTTTGGGTGTAGGGTTAGTGTGTCGCATTAGGGTTAAGGTTAGGGTGTCGTGTTAGTGTTAGCGCTAGGGTTAGGGTGTCGTGTTAGAGTTAGGTTTAGGGTTAGGTTGTCGGGTTAGGGTTAGGGTTAGGTTGTCTGGTGTTCGGTTACCGTTAGGGTTAGGGTTAGGGTTACGTTTTACGGGTTAGGGTTAGGGATAGGGTTAGCATTAGGGTTATGGTTACGGTTACGTTTAGGGTTACTGTTCGGGTTAGGGTTAGGGTTAGGATTAGGGTGTCAGATTAGGGTTAGGTTTGTGTTAGGATTCGGGTTAGAGGTTAGGGGTAGGTTTAAGGTTAGGGTTAGGGTGTCGTGTTAGGGTTAGAGTTAGGGTGTCGGTTTAGGGTTAGGGTGTCGGGTTAGGGTGTTGGCTTAAGTTGTCGTGTTAGTGTGTTGGGTTAGGGTTAGGGTGAGATTTATGGCATTGTGTTAGTGTGTTGGTTTAGGAATAGGGTTAGGGTAAGGGTTAGGGCTAGGTTTAAGGTTAGGTTTAGTGTTATGATGTCGCGTTAGGGTTAGGGTTAGGGTTAAGGTTTCAGGTTATGATGTCGGGTTAGGGTTAGGTCTAGGTCTAGGGTTAGGGTTAGGGTGTCGGGTAAGTTTTAGGGTTAGGGTTAGGGTGTCGTTTTAGGGTTAGAGTTAGGGTTAGGATTAGGGTTAGGGTTAAGGTTTACGGTTTAGGGTTAGGGTTAGGGTTAGAGTTAGGGTTAGCGTTACCTTTAGGGTTACGGTTAGGGTTAGGATTAGGGTTAGAGTTAGGGTGTCAGATTAGGGTTAGGGTTGGGTTAGGATTCGGGTTAGTGGTTAGGGGTAGGTTTAGGTTTAGGGTTAGGGTGTTGGTTTAGGGTTAGGGTGTCGGGTTAGGGTGTTGGGTTAAGTTGTCGTGTTAGTGTGTCGGGTAAGGGTTAGGGTTAGGTTTATGGCATTGGGTTAGGTTGTTGGGTTAGGAATAGGGTTAGGGCTAGGGTTAAGGTTAGGTTTAGTGTTATGATGTTGGGTTAGTTTGTCGTGTTAGGGTGCTGGGTTTGGGTTAGGGTTAGGGTTTGGGTAGGTTTAGGGTGTTGGGTTAGGGTTAGGGTGTCGGGTTATGGTTAGGGTTAGGGTGTTGGGTTACGGTGTCGGGTTAGGGTTAGTGTGTCAGGTTATGATGTCAGGTTCGGGTGTCGGGTAAGGGTTAGGGTGTCTGGTTATGGTGTCGGGTAAGTGTGTCAGGTTAGGTTTAGGTTTAGGCTTATGGTTAGGGTTAGGGTTAGGGTGTCGTGTTAGGGATAGCGTTCGGGTGTCGGTTTAGGGTTAGAGTTAGGGTTAGGGTTAGGGTCGGGTTAGGGGTAAGGGGTAGGTTTAGGGTTAGGTTTAGGGTGTTAGGGTTAGGGTTAGGGTTAGGGTTGGGTTAGGGGTAGGGTTAGTGGTTAAGGGTAGGGTTAGGGGTAGGTTTAGGGTTAGGGTTAGGGTTGGGGTTTAGTTGTCGGGTTTGAGTTAGGGTTAGGGTGTCTGGTGTCGGGTTAGTGTTAAGGTTAGGGTTAGGTTATCGGGTTAGGTTTAGGCTTGGGTTGTAGTCTTAGGGTTAGGGTTAGTGTTGGTTTACGGGTTAGGCTTAGGCTTAGTGTTAGGGTTAGGTTTAGGGTTAGGTTTACGGCTAGGTTGTTGGTTTAGGGTTACGGTGTCGGGTTAAGGTAAGCGTGTCGGTTTAGGTTTAGGGTGTCGGGTTAGGGTGATGGGTTATGGTGTCAGGTTCGGGTTAGTGTTCGGTTGAGGGTGTCAGGTTAAGGTTTGGGAAGATTTAGGGTTACGGTGTCATGTTAGGGTTACCATAATGGTTAGGGTGTCGGGTTTGGGTGTTGGGTTATGGTTAGTGTATCATGTTAGGGTTAGTGTGTCGGGATAAGTTCAGGGTGTCGGGTTAGGTTGTCGGGTTACGTTTAGGCTCAGGGTTAGGATTAAGGTTAGGGTTAGGTTTAGGTGTTAGGGGTACGGTTAGGGTTAGGATGTCGGGTTAGGGTCGGGTTAGGGGTTAGGGGTAGGTTTAGGGTTAGGTTTAGGGTGTTAGGGTTAGGGTTAGGGTTAGGGTTGGGTTAGGGTTAGGGTAGGGTTAGGGGTTAGGGGTAGGGTTAGGGTTAGGTTTAGGTTTAGGGTGTCAGGTTAAGTTTAGGGTTCGTGTTAGTGTTATGGTTAGGGTTAGGGTTAGGCTTAGGATGTGGGGATAGGGTTAGGGTTAGTTTTATGGTAAGGTTGTCTGGTTAGGGTTCTGGGTAGGGTGTCTGTTTAGGGTTTCGGGTCAGGGTTAGTGTTAGGGTTAGGTTGTTGGGTCAGATTGTCGTGTTAGGGTGCCAGGATAGGGTTAGATTTACGGTTAGGCTTAGGGTTAGTGTGTCGGGTTAGGGTGTCCGTTTAGGGTTAGGGTGTCAGGTTAGCATGTCGGGTTAGGGTGTTGGGTTAGGGTCTCGAGTTAGGGTTTAGGGTTAGGTTTAGTGTAAGTTTAGGGTTAGGGTTACGGTTGGGTTAGGGTTAGTGTTAATGTTAGGGTTAGGGTTTAGATGTAGGGTTAGCTTTAGGGCTAGTGTTAGGGTTAGGGTGTCGGGTGTCGGGTTTGGGTGTCGGGTTAGGGTTAGGTTTTGGGTTAGCTTTAGGGTTGGGGTTAGGATTAGGGTGTCGGGTTAGGGTTAGCGTGTCGGGTTCGGGTGTCGGGTTAGGCTGTCGGGCTAGGGTGTCGGGCTCGGGTGTCGGGTTAGGGTTTACAGTTAGTGTTAGAGTGGCTGGTTAGGGTGTGGGTTAGGGTGTCTGGTTAGGGTGTCGGGTTAGGGATTACGGGTTAGGGTGTCGCGTTAGGGTTGAGTTATGGTGTCGGGTTATGGTTAGGGTAAGGTTAGGGTTCGGGTTAGGGTGTCGTGTTAGGGTTAGCGTTAGGGTTAGGGTGTCGGGTTAAGGTTAGGGTTAGGGTTAGGGTTAGGGTTTGGGTGTCGGGTTAGGGTTAGGGTTAGTGTTAGGGGTTAGTGATTAGGGTTAGGGTTAGGATTAGCGTTATGGTTTGAGTTAGAGTTAGGGTTAGGGTTAGGGTTGGTTTAGTGTAGGGTTAGGGGTTAGTGGTAGGGTTAGGGGTAGGGTTAGGGTAGGGTTGCGGAGTCGGGTTAGGGTTAGGGTTAGGTTTTCAGGCTAGGGTTAGTGTTAGGGGTTGGGGTTAGGGTTTAGAGTTACGATTAGGGTTAGGGTGTTGGGTTAGGGTGTCGGGTTAGGGTGTCAGGTTAGGCTGTCGGGTTAGGGTGTCGGGTCAGGGTTAGGGTTAGGGTTAGGTTTAGGGTTAAGTTTAGAGTTAGGTTGTTTTGTTAGGGTTAGGGTTTCGGGTTAGGCTTAGAGTTTCGGGTTAGGGTGTCAGGTTAGAGTTTGGGTGTAGGGTTAGTGTGTCGCATTAGGGTTAAGGTTAGGGTGTCGTGTTAGTGTTAGCGCTAGGGTTAGGGTGTCGTGTTAGAGTTAGGTTTAGGGTTAGGTTGTCGGGTTAGGGTTAGGGTTAGGTTGTCTGGTGTTCGGTTACTGTCAGGGTTAGGGTTAGGGTTAGGGTTACGTTTTACGGGTTAGGGTTAGGGATAGGGTTAGCATTAGGGTTATGGTTACGGTTACGTTTAGGGTTACTGTTCGGGTTAGGGTTAGGGTTAGGATTAGGGTGTCAGATTAGGGTTAGGTTTGTGTTAGGATTCGGGTTAGAGGTTAGGGGTAGGTTTAAGGTTAGGGTTAGGGTGTCATGTTAGTGTTAGAGTTAGGGTGTCGGTTTAGGGTTAGGGTGTCGGGTTAGGGTGTTGGCTTAAGTTGTCGTGTTAGTGTGTTGGGTTAGGGTTAGGGTGAGATTTATGGCATTGTGTTAGTGTGTTGGTTTAGGAATAGGGTTAGGGTAAAGGTTAGGGCTAGGTTTAAGGTTAGGTTTAGTGTTATGATGTCGCGTTAGGGTTAGGGTTAGGGTTAAGGTTTCGGGTTATGATGTCGGGTTAGGGTTAGGTCTAGGTCTAGGGTTAGGGTTAGGGTGTCGGGTAAGTTTTAGGGTTAGGGTTAGGGTGTCGTTTTAGGGTTAGAGTTAGGGTTAGGATTAGGGTTAGGGTTAAGGTTTACGGTTTAGGGTTAGGGTTAGGGTTAGAGTTAGGGTTAGCGTTACCTTTAGGGTTACGGTTAGGGTTAGGATTAGGGTTAGAGTTAGGGTGTCAGATTAGGGTTAGGGTTGGGTTAGGATTCGGGTTAGTGGTTAGGGGTAGGTTTAGGTTTAGGGTTAGGGTGTTGGTTTAGGGTTAGGGTGTCGGGTTAGGGTGTTGGGTTAAGTTGTCGTGTTAGTGTGTCGGGTAAGGGTTAGGGTTAGGTTTATGGCATTGGGTTAGGTTGTTGGGTTAGGAATAGGGTTAGGGCTAGGGTTAAGGTTAGGTTTAGTGTTATGATGTTGGGTTAGTTTGTCGTGTTAGGGTGCTGGGTTTGGGTTAGGGTTAGGGTTTGGGTAGGTTTAGGGTGTTGGGTTAGGGTTAGGGTGTCGGGTTATGGTTAGGGTTAGGGTGTTGGGTTACGGTGTCGGGTTAGGGTTAGTGTGTCAGGTTATGATGTCAGGTTCGGGTGTCGGGTAAGGGTTAGGGTGTGTGGTTATGGTGTCGGGTAAGTGTGTCAGGTTAGGTTTAGGTTTAGGCTTATGGTTAGGGTTAGGGTTAGGGTGTCGTGTTAGGGATAGCGTTCGGGTGTCGGTTTAGGGTTAGAGTTAGGGTTAGGGTTAGGGTCGGGTTAGGGGTTAGGGGTAGGTTTAGGGTTAGGTTTAGGGTGTTAGGGTTAGGGTTAGGGTTAGGGTTGGGTTAGGGGTAGGGTTAGTGGTTAAGGGTAGGGTTAGGGGTAGGTTTAGGGTTAGGGTTAGGGTTGGGGTTTAGTTGTCGGGTTTGAGTTAGGGTTAGGGTGTCTGGTGTCGGGTTAGTGTTAAGGTTAGGGTTAGGTTATCGGGTTAGGTTTAGGCTTGGGTTGTAGTCTTAGGGTTAGGGTTAGTGTTGGTTTACGGGTTAGGCTTAGGCTTAGTGTTAGGGTTAGGTTTAGGGTTAGGTTTACGGCTAGGTTGTTGGTTTAGGGTTACGGTGTCGGGTTAAGGTAAGCGTGTCGGTTTAGGTTTAGGGTGTCGGGTTAGGGTGATGGGTTATGGTGTCAGGTTCGGGTTAGTGTTCGGTTGAGGGTGTCAGGTTAAGGTTTGGGAAGATTTAGGGTTACGGTGTCATGTTAGGGTTACCATAATGGTTAGGGTGTCGGGTTTGGGTGTTGGGTTATGGTTAGTGTATCATGTTAGGGTTAGTGTGTCGGGATAAGTTCAGGGTGTCGGGTTAGGTTGTCGGGTTACGTTTAGGCTCAGGGTTAGGATTAAGGTTAGGGTTAGGTTTAGGTGTTAGGGGTACGGTTAGGGTTAGGATGTCGGGTTAGGGTCGGGTTAGGGGTTAGGGGTAGGTTTAGGGTTAGGTTTAGGGTGTTAGGGTTAGGGTTAGGGTTAGGGTTGGGTTAGGGTTAGGGTAGGGTTAGGGGTTAGGGGTAGGGTTAGGGTTAGGTTTAGGTTTAGGGTGTCAGGTTAAGTTTAGGGTTCGTGTTAGTGTTATGGTTAGGGTTAGGGTTAGGCTTAGGATGTGGGGATAGGGTTAGGGTTAGTTTTATGGTAAGGTTGTCTGGTTAGGGTTCTGGGTAGGGTGTCTGTTTAGGGTTTCGGGTCAGGGTTAGTGTTAGGGTTAGGTTGTTGGGTCAGATTGTCGTGTTAGGGTGCCAGGATAGGGTTAGATTTACGGTTAGGCTTAGGGTTAGTGTGTCGGGTTAGGGTGTCCGTTTAGGGTTAGGGTGTCAGGTTAGCATGTCGGGTTAGGGTGTTGGGTTAGGGTCTCGAGTTAGGGTTTAGGGTTAGGTTTAGTGTAAGTTTAGGGTTAGGGTTACGGTTGGGTTAGGGTTAGTGTTAATGTTAGGGTTAGGGTTTAGATGTAGGGTTAGCTTTAGGGCTAGTGTTAGGGTTAGGGTGTCGGGTGTCGGGTTTGGGTGTCGGGTTAGGGTTAGGTTTTGGGTTAGCTTTAGGGTTGGGGTTAGGATTAGGGTGTCGGGTTAGGGTTAGCGTGTCGGGTTCGGGTGTCGGGTTAGGCTGTCGGGCTAGGGTGTCGGGCTCGGGTGTCGGGTTAGGGTTTACAGTTAGTGTTAGAGTGGCTGGTTAGGGTGTGGGTTAGGGTGTCTGGTTAGGGTGTCGGGTTAGGGATTACGGGTTAGGGTGTCGCGTTAGGGTTGAGTTATGGTGTCGGGTTATGGTTAGGGTAAGGTTAGGGTTCGGGTTAGGGTGTCGTGTTAGGGTTAGCGTTAGGGTTAGGGTGTCGGGTTAAGGTTAGGGTTAGGGTTAGGGTTAGGGTTTGGGTGTCGGGTTAGGGTTAGGGTTAGTGTTAGGGGTTAGTGATTAGGGTTAGGGTTAGGATTAGCGTTATGGTTTGAGTTAGAGTTAGGGTTAGGGTTAGGGTTGGTTTAGTGTAGGGTTAGGGGTTAGTGGTAGGGTTAGGGGTAGGGTTAGGGTAGGGTTGCGGAGTCGGGTTAGGGTTAGGGTTAGGTTTTCAGGCTAGGGTTAGTGTTAGGGGTTGGGGTTAGGGTTTAGAGTTACGATTAGGGTTAGGGTGTTGGGTTAGGGTGTCGGGTTAGGGTGTCAGGTTAGGCTGTCGGGTTAGGGTGTCGGGTCAGGGTTAGGGTTAGGGTTAGGTTTAGGGTTAAGTTTAGAGTTAGGTTGTTTTGTTAGGGTTAGGGTTTCGGGTTAGGCTTAGAGTTTCGGGTTAGGGTGTCAGGTTAGAGTTTGGGTGTAGGGTTAGTGTGTCGCATTAGGGTTAAGGTTAGGGTGTCGTGTTAGTGTTAGCGCTAGGGTTAGGGTGTCGTGTTAGAGTTAGGTTTAGGGTTAGGTTGTCGGGTTAGGGTTAGGGTTAGGTTGTCTGGTGTTCGGTTACTGTCAGGGTTAGGGTTAGGGTTAGGGTTACGTTTTACGGGTTAGGGTTAGGGATAGGGTTAGCATTAGGGTTATGGTTACGGTTACGTTTAGGGTTACTGTTCGGGTTAGGGTTAGGGTTAGGATTAGGGTGTCAGATTAGGGTTAGGTTTGTGTTAGGATTCGGGTTAGAGGTTAGGGGTAGGTTTAAGGTTAGGGTTAGGGTGTCATGTTAGTGTTAGAGTTAGGGTGTCGGTTTAGGGTTAGGGTGTCGGGTTAGGGTGTTGGCTTAAGTTGTCGTGTTAGTGTGTTGGGTTAGGGTTAGGGTGAGATTTATGGCATTGTGTTAGTGTGTTGGTTTAGGAATAGGGTTAGGGTAAAGGTTAGGGCTAGGTTTAAGGTTAGGTTTAGTGTTATGATGTCGCGTTAGGGTTAGGGTTAGGGTTAAGGTTTCGGGTTATGATGTCGGGTTAGGGTTAGGTCTAGGTCTAGGGTTAGGGTTAGGGTGTCGGGTAAGTTTTAGGGTTAGGGTTAGGGTGTCGTTTTAGGGTTAGAGTTAGGGTTAGGATTAGGGTTAGGGTTAAGGTTTACGGTTTAGGGTTAGGGTTAGGGTTAGAGTTAGGGTTAGCGTTACCTTTAGGGTTACGGTTAGGGTTAGGATTAGGGTTAGAGTTAGGGTGTCAGATTAGGGTTAGGGTTGGGTTAGGATTCGGGTTAGTGGTTAGGGGTAGGTTTAGGTTTAGGGTTAGGGTGTTGGTTTAGGGTTAGGGTGTCGGGTTAGGGTGTTGGGTTAAGTTGTCGTGTTAGTGTGTCGGGTAAGGGTTAGGGTTAGGTTTATGGCATTGGGTTAGGTTGTTGGGTTAGGAATAGGGTTAGGGCTAGGGTTAAGGTTAGGTTTAGTGTTATGATGTTGGGTTAGTTTGTCGTGTTAGGGTGCTGGGTTTGGGTTAGGGTTAGGGTTTGGGTAGGTTTAGGGTGTTGGGTTAGGGTTAGGGTGTCGGGTTATGGTTAGGGTTAGGGTGTTGGGTTACGGTGTCGGGTTAGGGTTAGTGTGTCAGGTTATGATGTCAGGTTCGGGTGTCGGGTAAGGGTTAGGGTGTGTGGTTATGGTGTCGGGTAAGTGTGTCAGGTTAGGTTTAGGTTTAGGCTTATGGTTAGGGTTAGGGTTAGGGTGTCGTGTTAGGGATAGCGTTCGGGTGTCGGTTTAGGGTTAGAGTTAGGGTTAGGGTTAGGGTCGGGTTAGGGGTTAGGGGTAGGTTTAGGGTTAGGTTTAGGGTGTTAGGGTTAGGGTTAGGGTTAGGGTTGGGTTAGGGGTAGGGTTAGTGGTTAAGGTTAGGGTTAGGGGTAGGTTTAGGGTTAGGGTTAGGGTTGGGGTTTAGTTGTCGCGTTTGAGTTAGGGTTAGGGTGTCTGGTGTCGGGTTAGTGTTAAGGTTAGGGTTAGGTTATCGGGTTAGGTTTAGGCTTGGGTTGTAGTCTTAGGGTTAGGGTTAGTGTTGGTTTACGGGTTAGGCTTAGGCTTAGTGTTAGGGTTAGGTTTAGGGTTAGGTTTACGGCTAGGTTGTTGGTTTAGGGTTACGGTGTCGGGTTAAGGTAAGCGTGTCGGTTTAGGTTTAGGGTGTCGGGTTAGGGTGATGGGTTATGGTGTCAGGTTCGGGTTAGTGTTCGGTTGAGGGTGTCAGGTTAAGGTTAGGGAAGATTTAGGGTTACGGTGTCATGTTAGGGTTACCATAATGGTTAGGGTGTCGGGTTTGGGTGTTGGGTTATGGTTAGTGTATCATGTTAGGGTTAGTGTGTCGGGATAAGTTCAGGGTGTCGGGTTAGGTTGTCGGGTTACGTTTAGGCTCAGGGTTAGGGTTAAGGTTAGGGTTAGGTTTAGGTGTTAGGGGTACGGTTAGGGTTAGGATGTCGGGTTAGGGTCGGGTTAGGGGTTAGGGGTATGTTTAGGGTTAGGTTTAGGGTGTTAGGGTTAGGGTTAGGGTTAGGGTTGGGTTAGGGTTAGGGTAGGGTTAGGGGTTAGGGGTAGGGTTAGGGTTAGGTTTAGGTTTAGGGTGTCAGGTTAAGTTTAGGGTTCGTGTTAGTGTTATGGTTAGGGTTAGGGTTAGGCTTAGGATGTGGGGATAGGGTTAGGGTTAGTTTTATGGTAAGGTTGTCTGGTTAGGGTTCTGGGTAGGGTGTCTGTTTAGGGTTTCGGGTCAGGGTTAGTGTTAGGGTTAGGTTGTTGGGTTAGATTGTCGTGTTAGGGTGCCAGGATAGGGTTAGATTTACGGTTAGGCTTAGGGTTAGTGTGTCGGGTTAGGGTGTCCGTTTAGGGTTAGGGTGTCAGGTTAGCATGTCGGGTTAGGGTGTTGGGTTAGGGTCTCGAGTTAGGGTTTAGGGTTAGGTTTAGTGTAAGTTTAGGGTTAGGGTTACGGTTTGGTTAGGGTTAGTGTTAATGTTAGGGTTAGGGTTTAGATGTAGGGTTAGCTTTAGGGCTAGTGTTAGGGTTAGGGTGTCGGGTGTCGGGTTTGGGTGTCGGGTTAGGGTTAGGTTTTGGGTTAGCTTTAGGGTTGGGGTTAGGATTAGGGTGTCGGGTTAGGGTTAGCGTGTCGGGTTCGGGTGTCGGGTTAGGCTGTCGGGCTAGGGTGTCGGGCTCGGGTGTCGGGTTAGGGTTTACAGTTAGTGTTAGAGTGGCTGGTTAGGGTGTTGGTTAGGGTGTCTGGTTACGGTGTCGGGTTAGGGATTACGGGTTAGGGTGTCGCGTTAGGGTTGAGTTATGGTGTCGGGTTATGGTTAGGGTAAGGTTAGGCTTCGGGTTAGGGTGTCGTGTTAGGGTTAGCATTAGGGTTAGGGTGTCGGGTTAAGGTTAGGGTTAGGGTTAGGGTTAGGGTTTGGGTGTCGGGTTAGGGTTAGGGTTAGTGTTAGGGGTTAGTGATTAGGGTTAGGGTTAGGATTAGCGTTATGGTTTGAGTTAGAGTTAGGGTTAGGGTTAGGGTTGGTTTAGTGTAGGGTTAGGGGTTAGTGGTAGGGTTAGGGGTAGGGTTAGGGTAGGGTTGCGGAGTCGGGTTAGGGTTAGGGTTAGGTTTTCAGGCTAGGGTTAGTGTTAGGGGTTGGGGTTAGGGTTTAGAGTTACGATTAGGGTTAGGGTGTTGGGTTAGGGTGTCGGGTTAGGGTGTCAGGTTAGGCTGTCGGGTTAGGGTGTCGGGTCAGGGTTAGAGTTAGGGTTAGGTTTAGGGTTAAGTTTAGAGTTAGGTTGTTTTGTTAGGGTTAGGGTTTCGGGTTAGGCTTAGAGTTTCGGGTTAGGGTGTCGGGTTAGAGTTTGGGTGTAGGGTTAGTGTGTCGCATTAGGGTTAAGGTTAGGGTGTCGTGTTAGTGTTAGCGCTAGGGTTAGGGTGTCGTGTTAGAGTTAGGTTTAGGGTTAGGTTGTCGGGTTAGGGTTAGGGTTAGGGTGTCTGGTGTTCGGTTACCGTTAGGGTTAGGGTTAGGGTTACGTTTTACGGGTTAGGGTTAGGGTTAGGGTTAGCATTAGGGTTATGGTTACGGTTACGTTTAGGGTTACTGTTCGGGTTAGGGTTAGGGTTAGGATTAGGGTGTCAGATTAGGGTTAGGTTTGTGTTAGGATTCGGGTTAGTGGTTAGGGGTAGGCTTAAGGTTAGGGTTAGGGTGTCGTGTTAGGGTTAGGGTTAGGGTGTCGGTTTAGGGTTAGGGTGTCGGGTTAGGGTGTTGGCTTAAGTTGTCGTGTTAGTGTGTTGGGTTAGGGTTAGGGTGAGATTTATGGCATTGTGTTAGTGTGTTGGTTTAGGAATAGGGTTAGGGTAAGGGGTAGGGCTAGGTTTAAGGTTAGGTTTAGTGTTATGATGTCGGGTTAGGGTTAGGGTTAGGGTTAAGGTTTCGGGTTATGATGTCGGGTTAGGTTTAGGTCTAGGTCTAGGGTTAGGGTTAGGGTGTCGGGTAAGTTTTAGGGTTAGGGTTAGGGTGTCGTTTTAGGGTTAGAGTTAGGGTTAGGATTAGGGTTAGGGTTAAGGTTTACGGTTTAGGGTTAGGGTTAGGGTTAGAGTTAGGGTTAGCGTTACCTTTAGGGTTACGGTTAGGGTTAGGATTAGGGTTAGAGTTAGGGTGTCAGATTAGGGTTAGGGTTGGGTTAGGATTCGGGTTAGTGGTAAGGGGTAGGTTTAGGTTTAGGGTTAGGGTGTTGGTTTAGGGTTAGGGTGTCGGGTTAGGGTGTTGGGTTAAGTTGTCGTGTTAGTGTGTCGGGTAAGGGTTAGGGTTAGGTTTATGGCATTGGGTTAGGTTGTTGGGTTAGGAATAGGGTTAGGGCTAGGGTTAAGGTTAGGTTTAGTGTTATGATGTTGGGTTAGTTTGTCGTGTTAGGGTGCTGGGTTTGGGTTAGGGTTAGGGTTTGGGTAGGTTTAGGGTGTTGGGTTAGGGTTAGGGTGTCGGGTTATGGTTAGGGTTAGGGTGTTGGGTTACGGTGTCGGGTTAGGGTTAGTGTGTCAGGTTATGATGTCAGGTTCGGGTGTCGGGTAAGGATTAGGGTGTCTGGTTATGGTGTCGGGTAAGTGTGTCAGGATAGGTTTAGGTTTAGGCTTATGGTTAGGGTTAGGGTTAGGGTGTCGTGTTAGGGATAGCGTTCGGGTGTCGGTTTAGGGTGTTAGGGTTAGGGTTAGGGTTAGGGTTGGGTTGGGGGTAGGGTTAGTGGTTAAGGGTAGGGTTAGGGGTAGGTTTAGGGTTAGGGTTAGGGTTGGGGTTTAGTTGTCGGGTTTGAGTTAGGGTTAGGGTGTCTGGTGTCGGGTTAGTGTTAAGGTTAGGGTTAGGTTATCGGGTTAGGTTTAGGCTTGGGTTGTAGTCTTAGGGTTAGGGTTAGTGTTGGTTTACGGGTTAGGCTTAGGCTTAGTGTTAGGGTTAGGTTTAGGGTTAGGTTTACGGCTAGGTTGTTGGTTTAGGGTTACGGTGTCGGGTTAAGGTAAGCGTGTCGGTTTAGGTTTAGGGTGTCGGGTTAGGGTGATGGGTTATGGTGTCAGGTTCGGGTTAGTGTTCGGTTGAGGGTGTCAGGTTAAGGTTAGGGAAGATTTAGGGTTACGGTGTCATGTTAGGGTTACCATAATGGTTAGGGTGTCGGGTTTGGGTGTTGGGTTATGGTTAGTGTATCATGTTAGGGTTAGTGTGTCGGGATAGGTTCAGGGTGTCGGGTTAGGTTGTCGGGTTACGTTTAGGCTCAGGGTTAGGGTTAAGGTTAGGGTTAGGTTTAGGTGTTAGGGGTACGGTTAGGGTTAGGATGTCGGGTTAGGGTTAGGGTGTCGGGTTAGGGTGTCGTGTTAAGGTTAGGGTGTCGGGTGAGGGTTAGAGTGTCAGGTTCGGGTTACGGTGTCAGGTGAGGGTGTCGGGTTAGCGTGTCATTTTAGGGTGTAGGTTTAGGGTTAGAGTGTCGGGTTAGGGTTAGGGTTACGGTGTTGTGTTAGGGTTAGGGTGTCGGGTTTGGGCTTCGGGTTAGGGTGTCGTGTTAGGGATAGGGAGTCACGTTAGGTTGTCGTTTTAGGGTTACGGTGTCAGGATAGGGTGTCGGGTTAGGGTGTCTGTTAGGGATTACGGTTTAGGGTGTCGGGTTAGGGTTAGTGTAGGGTTAGAATTAGGGTTAGAGTGTTGTGTTAGGGTTAGCGTTAGAGTTAGGTTGTCTGGTTAGTTTTAGGGTTAGGGTGTCGAGTTAGAGTTAGGGTGTCGGGTTATGGTTAGGTTTTGGGTGTCGGGTTAGGTTTAGGGTTAATGTTAGTGTTAGGGGTTAGTGATTAGGGTTAGGGTTAGGGTTAGCGTTATGGTTTGGTTTAGGTTTAGGGTTAGGGTTATGGATAGGGTTAGGGTTTGGGTTAGGTGAAGGGTAGGCTTAGGAGTAGGGTAAGTGTTAGGGTTTGGGTTAGGTTTAGGGTACGGTTAGGGTGTCGGGGTAGAGTTTGGGTGTAGGATTAGGGTGTTGCGTTAGGGTTAAGTTAACGTGTCTTGTTAGGGTTAGTGTTAGGGTTAGGGTGTCGTGTAAGATTTAGCGTTAGGGGTAGGGGTAGGGCTTGGGTGTTGGGTTAGTGTTAGGGTTAGGGTGTCTGGTGTCCGGTTACGGTTAGGGTTAGGATTAGGGTTAGGATTAGGGTTTAGGATTTAGGGTTAGGGTTAGGGTGTCTTGTGTCCGATTACGGTTAGGGTTAGGATTATGGTTAGGGTTAGGGTTAGCGTTAGGGTTTTGGTTAAGGTTACGTTTAGGTTTCGGGTTAGGGTTAGGGTTATGTTTAGGGTTAGGGTGTCATAATAGGGTTAGCGTTAGTGTTAGGTTGTCTGGTTAGTGTTAGGGTTAGGGTGTCGGGATAGGGTTAGGTTTAGGGTGTTGGGTTAGGGTGTTGTGTTAGGGTTAGGGTTAGGGTTAAGGTTTCGGGTTATGATGTCGGGTTAGGGTTAGGTCTAGGTCTAGGGTTTGGGTTAGGGTTAGCGTTAGGGTTAGGGTTACCTTTAGGGTTACGGTTAGGGTTAGGATTAGGGTTAGAGTTAGGGTGTCAGATTAGGGTTAGACTTGGGTTAGGATTCGGGTTAGTGGTTAGGGGTAGGTTTAGGTTTAGGGTTAGGGTGTTGGTTTAGGGTTAGGGTGTCGTATTACAGTTAGGGTTAGGGTTAGGGTGTCGGTTTAGGGTTAGGGTGTCGGGTTAGGGTGTTGGGTTAAGTTGTCGTGTTAGTGTGTCGGGTTAGGGTTAGAGTTAGGTTTGAGGCATTGGGTTAGGTTGTTGGGTTAGGAATAGGGTTAGGGTTAGGTTTAGTGTTATGATGTTGGGTTAGTTTGTCGTGTTAGGGTGCTGGGTTTGGGTTAGGGTTAGGGTAGGTTTAGGGTGTTGGGTTAGCTTTAGGGTGTCGGGTTAGGGTTAGGGTTATGTGTTGGCTTAGGGTGTCGTTTAGGGTGTCAGGTTTGGGTGTCGGGTTAAGATTAGGGTTAGGGTGTTGGGTTACGGTGTCAGATTAGGGTTAGTGTGTCTGGTTATGATGTCAGGTTCGGGTGTCGGGTAAGGGGTAGTGTGTCTGGTTAGGGTGTCGGGTTATTGTGTCAGGTTAGGTTTAGGTTTAGGCTTATGGATAGGGCTAGGGTTATGGTGTCATGTTAGGGATAGGGTTCGAGTGTCAGTTTAGGGTTAGAGTTAGGGTTGGGTTAGGGTTAGGGTAGGGTTAGGGGTTAGGGGTAGGGTTAGGTTTAGGTTTAAGTTTAGGGTGTCAGGTTAAGTTTAGGGTTCGTGTTAGTGTTATGGTTAGGGTTAGGGTTAGGCTTAGGATGTGGGGATAGGGTTAGGGTTAGTTTTATGGTAAGGTTGTCTGGTTAGGGTTCTGGGTAGGGTGTCTGTTTAGGGTTTCGGGTTAGGGTGTCGGGTCAGGGTTAGTGTTAGGGTTAGGTTGTTGGGTTAGATTGTCGTGTTAGGGTGCCAGGATAGGGTTAGATTTACGGTTAGGCTTAGGGTTAGTGTGTCGGGTTAGGGTGTCCGTTTAGGGTTAGGGTGTCAGGTTAGCATGTCGGGTTAGGGTGTTGGGTTAGGGTCTCGAGTTAGGGTTTAGGGTTAGGTTTAGGGTAAGTTTAGGGTTAGGCTTACGGTTGGGTTAGGGTTAGTGTTAATGTTAGGGTTAGGGTTTAGATGTAGGGTTAGCTTTAGGGCTAGTGTTAGGGTTAGGGTGTAGGGTGTCGGGTTTGGGTGTCGGGTTAGGGTTAGGTTTTGGGTTAGCTTTAGGGTTGGGGTTAGGATTAGGGTGTCGGGTTAGGGTTAGCGTGTCGGGTTCGGGTGTCGGGTTAGGCTGTCGGGCTAGGGTGTCGGGCTAGGGTGTCGGGCTAGGGTGTCGGGTTAGGGTTTACAGTTAGTGTTAGAGTGGCTGGTTAGGGTGTCGGTTAGGGTGTGGGATTAGGGTGTACGGGATAGGGTGTCGCGTTAGGGTTGAGTTATGGTGTCGGGTTATGGTTACGGTAAGGTTAGGGTTAGGGTTAGGGTTAGGTTTTCAGGCTAGGGTTAGTGTTAGGGGTTGGGGTTAGGGTTTAGGGTTACGATTAGGGTTAGGGTGTTGGGTTAGGGTGTCGGGTAGGGTGTCAGGTTAGGCTGTCGGGTTAGGGTGTCGGGTCAGGGTTAGAGTTAGGGTTAGGTTTAGGGTTAAGTTTAGAGTTAGGTTGTTTTGTTAGGGTTAGGGTTTCGGGTTAGGCTTAGAGTTTCGGGTTAGGGTGTCGGGTTAGAGTTTGGGTGTAGGGTTAGTGTGTCGCATTAGGGTTAAGGTTAGGGTGTCGTGTTAGTGTTAGCGCTAGGGTTAGGGTGTCGTGTTAGGGTTAGGTTGTCGGGTTAGGGTTAGGGTTAGGGTGTCTGGTGTTCGGTTACCGTTAGGGTTAGGGTTAGGGTTACGTTTTACGGGTTAGGGTTAGGGATAGGGTTAGCATTAGGGTTATGGTTACGGTTACGTTTAGGGTTACTGTTCGGGTTAGGGTTAGGGTTAGGATTAGGGTGTCAGATTAGGGTTAGGTTTGTGTTAGGATTCGGGTTAGTGGGTAGGGGTAGGTTTAAGGTTAGGGTTAGGGTGTCGTGTTAGGGTTAGGATTAGGGTGTCGGTTTAGGGTTAGGGTGTCGGGTTAGGGTGTTGGCTTAAGTTGTCGTGTTAGTGTGTTGGGTTAGGGTTAGGGTGAGATTTATGGCATTGTGTTAGTGTGTTGGTTTAGGAATAGGGTTAGGGTAAGGTTTAGGGCTAGGTTTAAGGTTAGGTTTTGTGTTATGATGTCGGGTTAGGGTTAGGGTTATGGTTAAGGTTTCGGGTTATGATGTCGGGTTAGGGTTAGGTCTAGGTCTAGGGTTAGGGTTAGGGTGTCGGGTAAGTTTTAGGGTTAGGGTTAGGGTGTCGTTTTAGGGTTAGAGTTAGGGTTAGGATTAGGGTTAGGGTTAAGGTTTACGGTTTAGGGTTAGGGTTAGGGTTAGAGTTAGGGTTAGCGTTACCTTTAGGGTTACGGTTAGGGTTAGGATTAGGGTTAGAGTTAGGGTGTCAGATTAGGGTTAGGGTTGGGTTAGGATTCGGGTTAGTGGTTAGGGGTAGGTTTAGGTTTAGGGTTAGGGTGTTGGTTTAGGGTTAGGGTGTCGGGTTAGGGTGTTGGGTTAAGTTGTCGTGTTAGTGTGTCGGGTAAGGGTTAGGGTTAGGTTTATGGCATTGGGTTAGGTTGTTGGGTTAGGAATAGGGTTAGGGCTAGGGTTAAGGTTAGGTTTAGTGTTATGATGTTGGGTTAGTTTGTCGTGTTAGGGTGCTGGGTTTGGGTTAGGGTTAGGGTTTGGGTAGGTTTAGGGTGTTGGGTTAGGGTTAGGGTGTCGGGTTATGGTTAGGGTTAGGGTGTTGGGTTACGGTGTCGGGTTAGGGTTAGTGTGTCAGGTTATGATGTCAGGTTCGGGTGTCGGGTAAGGGTTAGGGTGTGTGGTTATGGTGTCGGGTAAGTGTGTCAGGTTAGGTTTAGGTTTAGGCTTATGGTTAGGGTTAGGGTTAGTGTGTCGTGTTAGGGATAGCGTTCGGGTGTCGGTTTAGGGTTAGAGTTAGGGTTAGGGTTAGGGTCGGGTTAGGGGTTAGGGGTAGGTTTAGGGTTAGGTTTAGGGTGTTAGGGTTAGGGTTAGGGTTAGGGTTAGGGTTGGGCTAGGGGTAGGGTTAGTGGTTAAGGGTAGGGTTAGGGGTAGGTTTAGGGTTAGGGTTAGGGTTGGGGTTTAGTTGTCGGGTTTGAGTTAGGGTTAGGGTGTCTGGTGTCGGGTTAGTGTTAAGGTTAGGGTTAGGTTATCGGGTTAGGTTTAGGCTTGGGTTGTAGTCTTAGGGTTAGGGTTAGTGTTGGTTTACGGGTTAGGCTTAGGCTTAGTGTTAGGGTTAGGTTTAGGGTTAGGTTTACGGCTAGGTTGTTGGTTTAGGGTTACGGTGTCGGGTTAAGGTAAGCGTGTCGGTTTAGGTTTAGGGTGTCGGGTTAGGGTGATGGGTTATGGTGTCAGGTTCGGGTTAGTGTTCGGTTGAGGGTGTCAGGTTAAGGTTAGGGAAGATTTAGGGTTACGGTGTCATGTTAGGGTTACCATAATGGTTAGGGTGTCGGGTTTGGGTGTTGGGTTATGGTTAGTGTATCATGTTAGGGTTAGTGTGTCGGGATAAGTTCAGGGTGTCGGGTTAGGTTGTCGGGTTACGTTTAGGCTCAGGGTTAGGGTTAAGGTTAGGGTTAGGTTTAGGTGTTAGGGGTACGGTTAGGGTTAGGATGTCGGGTTAGGGTCGGGTTAGGGGTTAGGGGTAGGTTTAGGGTTAGGTTTAGGGTGTTAGGGTTAGGGTTAGGGTTAGGGTTGGGTTAGGGTTAGGGTAGGGTTAGGGGTTAGGGGTAGGGTTAGGGTTAGGTTTAGGTTTAGGGTGTCAGGTTAAGTTTAGGGTTCGTGTTAGTGTTATGGTTAGGGTTAGGGTTAGGCTTAGGATGTGGGGATAGGGTTAGGGTTAGTTTTATGGTAAGGTTGTCTGGTTAGGGTTCTGGGTAGGGTGTCTGTTTAGGGTTTCGGGTCAGGGTTAGTGTTAGGGTTAGGTTGTTGGGTTAGATTGTCGTGTTAGGGTGCCAGGATAGGGTTAGATTTACGGTTAGGCTTAGGGTTAGTGTGTCGGGTTAGGGTGTCCGTTTAGGGTTAGGGTGTCAGGTTAGCATGTCGGGTTAGGGTGTTGGGTTAGGGTCTCGAGTTAGGGTTTAGGGTTAGGTTTAGTGTAAGTTTAGGGTTAGGGTTACGGTTGGGTTAGGGTTAGTGTTAATGTTAGGGTTAGGGTTTAGATGTAGGGTTAGCTTTAGGGCTAGTGTTAGGGTTAGGGTGTCGGGTGTCGGGTTTGGGTGTCGGGTTAGGGTTAGGTTTTGGGTTAGCTTTAGGGTTGGGGTTAGGATTAGGGTGTCGGGTTAGGGTTAGCGTGTCGGGTTCGGGTGTCGGGTTAGGCTGTCGGGCTAGGGTGTCGGGCTCGGGTGTCGGGTTAGGGTTTACAGTTAGTGTTAGAGTGGCTGGTTAGGGTGTTGGTTAGGGTGTCTGGTTAGGGTGTCGGGTTAGGGATTACGGGTTAGGGTGTCGCGTTAGGGTTGAGTTATGGTGTCGGGTTATGGTTAGGGTAAGGTTAGGGTTCGGGTTAGGGTGTCGTGTTAGGGTTAGCGTTAGGGTTAGGGTGTCGGGTTAAGGTTAGGGTTAGGGTTAGGGTTAGGGTTTGGGTGTCGGGTTAGGGTTAGGGTTAGTGTTAGGGGTTAGTGATTAGGGTTAGGGTTAAGATTAGCATTATGGTTTGAGTTAGGGTTAGGGTTAGGGTTGGTTTAGTGTAGGGTTAGGGGTTAGTGGTAGGGTTAGGGGTAGGGTTAGGGTAGGGTTGCGGAGTCGGGTTAGGGTTAGGGTTAGGTTTTCAGGCTAGGGTTAGTGTTAGGGGTTGGGGTTAGGGTTTAGAGTTACGATTAGGGTTAGGGTGTTGGGTTAGGGTGTCGGGTTAGGGTGTCAGGTTAGGCTGTCGGGTTAGGGTGTCGGGTCAGGGTTAGGGTTAGGGTTAGGTTTAGGGTTAAGCCTAGAGTTAGGTTGTTTTGTTAGGGTTAGGGTTTCGGGTTAGGCTTAGAGTTTCGGGTTAGGGTGTCAGGTTAGAGTTTGGGTGTAGGGTTAGTGTGTCGCATTAGGGTTAAGGTTAGGGTGTCGTGTTAGTGTTAGCGCTAGGGTTAGGGTGTCGTGTTAGAGTTAGGTTTAGGGTTAGGTTGTCAGGTTAGGGTTAGGGTTAGGGTGTCTGGTGTTCGGTTACCGTTAGGGTTAGGGTTAGGGTTACGTTTTACGGGTTAGGGTTAGGGATAGGGTTAGCATTAGGGTTATGGTTACGGTTACGTTTAGGGTTACTGTTCGGGTTAGTGTTAGGGTTAGGATTAGGGTGTCAGATTAGGGTTAGGTTTGTGTTAGGATTCGGGTTAGTGGTTAGGGGTAGGTTTAAGGTTAGGGTTAGGGTGTCGTGTTAGGGTTAGAGTTAGGGTGTCGGTTTAGGGTTAGGGTGTCGGGTTAGGGTGTTGGCTTAAGTTGTCGTGTTAGTGTGTTGGGTTAGGGTTAGGGTGAGATTTATGGCATTGTGTTAGTGTGTTGGTTTAGGAATAGGGTTAGGGTAAGGGGTAGGGCTAGGTTTAAGGTTAGGTTTAGTGTTATGATGTCGCGTTAGGGTTAGGGTTAGGGTTAAGGTTTCGGGTTATGATGTCGGGTTAGGGTTAGGTCTAGGTCTAGGCTTAGGGTTAGGGTGTCGGGTAAGTTTTAGGGTTAGGGTTAGGGTGTCGTTTTAGGGTTAGAGTTAGGGTTAGGATTAGGGTTAGGGTTAAGGTTTACGGTTTAGGGTTAGGGTTAGGGTTAGAGTTAGGGTTAGCGTTACCTTTAGGGTTACGGTTAGGGTTAGGATTAGGGTTAGAGTTAGGGTGTCAGATTAGGGTTAGGGTTGGGTTAGGATTCGGGTTAGTGGTTAGGGGTAGGTTTAGGTTTAGGGTTAGGGTGTTGGTTTAGGGTTAGGGTGTCGGGTTAGGGTGTTGGGTTAAGTTGTCGTGTTAGTGTGTCGGGTAAGGGTTAGGGTTAGGTTTATGGCATTGGGTTAGGTTGTTGGGTTAGGAATAGGGTTAGGGCTAGGGTTAAGGTTAGGTTTAGTGTTATGATGTTGGGTTAGTTTGTCGTGTTAGGGTGCTGGGTTTGGGTTAGGGTTAGGGTTTGGGTAGGTTTAGGGTGTTGGGTTAGGGTTAGGGTGTCGGGTTATGGTTAGGGTTAGGGTGTTGGGTTACGGTGTCGGGTTAGGGTTAGTGTGTCAGGTTATGATGTCAGGTTCGGGTGTCGGGTAAGGGTTAGGGTGTCTGGTTATGGTGTCGGGTAAGTGTGTCAGGTTAGGTTTAGGTTTAGGCTTATGGTTAGGGTTAGGGTGTCGTGTTAGGGATAGCGTTCGGGTGTCGGTTTAGGGTTAGAGTGAGGGTTAGGGTTAGGGTCGGGTTAGGGGTTAGGGGTAGGTTTAGGGTTAGGTTTAGGGTGTTAGGGTTAGGGTTAGGGTTAGGGTTGGGTTAGGGGTAGGGTTAGTGGTTAAGGGTAGGGTTAGGGGTAGGTTTAGGGTTAGGGTTAGGGTTGGGGTTTAGTTGTCGGGTTTGAGTTAGGGTTAGGGTGTCTGGTGTCGGGTTAGTGTTAAGGTTAGGGTTAGGTTATCGGGTTAGGTTTAGGCTTGGGTTGTAGTCTTAGGGTTAGGGTTAGTGTTGGTTTACGGGTTAGGCTTAGGCTTAGTGTTAGGGTTAGGTTTAGGGTTAGGTTTAGGTTTACGGCTAGGTTGTTGGTTTAGGGTTACGGTGTCGGGTTAAGGTAAGCGTGTCGGTTTAGGTTTAGGGTGTCGGGTTAGGGTGATGGGTTATGGTGTCAGGTTCGGGTTAGTGTTCGGTTGAGGGTGTCAGGTTAAGGTTAGGGAAGATTTAGGGTTACGGTGTCATGTTAGGGTTACCATAATGGTTAGGGTGTCGGGTTTGGGTGTTGGGTTATGGTTAGTGTATCATGTTAGGGTTAGTGTGTCGGGATAGGTTCAGGGTGTCGTGTTAGGTTGTCGGGTTACGTCTAGGCTCAGGTTTAGGGTTAAGGTTAGGGTTAGGTTTAGGTGTTAGGGGTATGGTTAGGGTTAGAATGTCGGGTTAGGGTTAGGGTGTCGGGTTAGGGTGCCGTGTTAAGGTTAGGGTGTCGGGTGAGGGTTAGGGTGTCAGGTTCGGGTTACGGTGTCAGGTGACGGTGTCGGGTTAGCGTGTCATTTTAGGGTGTAGGTTTAGGGTTAGAGTGTCGGGTTAGGGTTAGGGTTACGGTGTTGTGTTAGGGTTAGGGTGTCGTGTTTGGGCTTCGGGTTAGGGTGTCGTGTTAGGGATAGGGTCTCACGTTAGGTTGTCGTTTTAGGGTTACGGTGTCAGGATAGGGTTTCGGGTTAGGGTGTCGGTTAGGGATTACGGTTTAGGGTGTCGGGTTAGGGTTAGTGTAGGGTTAGAATTAGGGTTAGAGTGTTGTGTTAGGGTTAGCGTTAGGGTTAGGTTGTCTGGTTAGTTTTAGGGTTAGGGTGTCGAGTTAGAGTTAGGGTGTCGGGTTATGGTTAGGTTTTGGGTGTCGGGTTAGGTTTAGGGTTAATGTTAGTGTTAGGGGTTAGTGATTAGGGTTAGGGTTAGGGTTAGCGTTATGGTTTGGTTTAGGTTTAGGGTTAGGGTTATGGATAGGGTTAGGGTTTGGGTTAGGTGAAGGGTAGGCTTAGGAGTAGGGTAAGTGTTAGGGTTTGGGTTAGGTTTAGGGTACGGTTAGGGTGTCAGGGTAGAGTTTGGGTGTAGGATTAGGGTGTTGCGTTAGGGTTAAGTTAACGTGTCTTGTTAGGGTTAGCGTTAGGGTTAGGGTGTCGGGTAAGATTTAGCGTTAGGGGTAGGGGTAGTGCTTGGGTGTTGGGTTAGTGTTAGGGTTAGGGTGTCTGGTGTCCGGTTACGGTTAGGGTTAGGATTAGGGTTAGGATTAGGGTTTAGGGTTTAGGGTTAGGGTTAGGGTGTCTTGTGTCCGATTACGGTTAGGGTTAGGATTATGGTTAGGGTTAGGGTTAGCGTTAGGGTTTTGGTTAAGGTTACGTTTAGGTTTCGGGTTAGGGTTAGGGTTATGTTTAGGGTTAGGGTGTCATAATAGGGTTAGCGTTAGTGTTAGGTTGTCTGGTTAGTGTTAGGGTTTAGGTTGTCGGGATAGGGTTAGGTTTAGGGTGTTGGGTTAGGGTGTTGGGTTAGGGTTAGGGTTAGGGTTAAGGTTTCGGGTTATGATGTCGGGTTAGGGTTAGGTCTAGGTCTAGGGTTAGGGTTAGGGTGTCGGCTAAGTTTTAGGGTTAGGTTTAGGGTGTCGTTTTAGGGTTAGAGTTAGTGTTAGGAATAGGGTTCGGGTTAGGGTTTATGGTTTAGGGTTAGGGTTAGTGTTAGCGTTAGGGTTAGTGTTACCTTTAGGGTTACGGTTAGGGTTAGGATTAGGGTTAGAGTTAGGGTGTCAGATTAGGGTTAGACTTGGGTTAGGATTCGGGTTAGTGGTTAGGGGTAGGTTTAGGTTTAGGGTTAGGGTGTTGGTTTAGGGTTAGGGTGTCGTATTACAGTTAGGGTTAGGGTGTCGATTTAGGGTTAGGGTGTCGGGTTAGGGTGTTGGGTTAAGTTGTCGTGTTAGTGTGTCGGGTTAGGGTTAGAGTTAGGTTTGAGGCATTGGGTTAGGTTGTTGGTTTAGGAATAGGGTTAGGGTTAGGTTTAGTGTTATGATGTTGGGTTAGTTTGTCGTGTTAGGGTGCTGGGTTTGGGTTAGGGTTAGGGTTAGGGTAGGTTTAGGGTGTTGGGTTAGCGTTAGGGTGTCGGGTTAGGGTTAGGGTTATGTGTTGGCTTAGGGTGTCGTTTAGGGTGTCAGGTTTGGGTGTCGGGTTAAGATTAGGATAAGGGTGTTGGGTTACGGTGTCAGGTTAGCGTAGGTGTGTCTGGTTATGATGTCAGGTTTGGGTATCGGGTAAGGGGTAGTGTGTCTGGTTAGGGTGCTGGTTTGTGTCAGGTTAGGTTTAGGTTTAGGCTTACGGATAGGGCTAGGGTTATGGTGTCATGTTAGGGATAGGGTTCGAGTGTCGGTTTAGGGTTAGAGTTAGGGTTAGGGTTAGGGTTGGGTTAGGGTTAGGGTAGGGTTAGGGGTTAGGGGTAGGGTTAGAGTTAGGTTTAGGTTTAGGGTGTCAGGTTAAGTTTAGGGTTCGTGTTAGTGTTATGGTTAGGGTTAGGGTTAGGCTTAGGATGTGGGGATAGGGTTAGGGTTAGTTTTATGGTAAGATTGTCCGGTTAGGGTTCTGGGTAGGGTGTCTGTTTAGGGTTTCGGGTTAGGGTGTCGGGTCAGGGTTAGTGTCAGGGTTAGGTTGTTGGGTTAGATTGTCGTGTTAGGGTGCCAGGATAGGGTTAGATTTACGGTTAGGCTTAGGGTTAGTGTGTCGGGTTAGGGTGTCCGTTTAGGGTTAGGGTGTCAGGTTAGCATGTCGGGTTAGGGTGTTGGGTTAGGGTCTCGAGTTAGGGTTTAGGGTTAGGTTTAGGGTAAGTTTAGGGTTAGGGTTACGGTTGGGTTAGGGTTAGTGTTAATGTTAGGGTTAGGGTTTAGATGTAGGGTTAGCTTTAGGGCTAGTGTTAGGGTTAGGGTGTCGGGTGTCGGGTTTGGGTGTCGGGTTAGGGTTAGGTTTTGGGTTAGCTTTAGGGTTGGGGTTAGGATTAGGGTGTCGGGTTAGGGTTAGCGTGTCGGGTTCGGGTGTCGGGTTAGGCTGTCGGGCTAGGGTGTCGGGTTAGGGTTTACAGTTAGTGTTAGAGTGGCTGGTTAGGGTGTCTGGTTATGGTGTCGGGTTAGGGATTACGGGTTAGGGTGTCGCGTTAGGGTTGAGTTATGGTGTCGGGTTATGGTTAGGGTAAGGTTAGGCTTCGGGTTAGGGTGTCGTGTTAGGGTTAGCGTTAGGGTTAGGGTGTCGGGTTAAGGTTAGGGTTAGGGTTAGGGTTAGGGTTTGGGTGTCGGGTTAGGGTTAGGGTTAGTGTTAGGGGTTAGTGATTAGGGTTAGGGTTAGGATTAGCGTTATGGTTTGAGTTAGAGTTAGGGTTAGGGTTAGGGTTGGTTTAGTGTAGGGTTAGGGGTTAGTGGTAGGGTTAGGGGTAGGGTTAGGGTAGGGTTGCGGAGTCGGGTTAGGGTTAGGGTTAGGTTTTCAGGCTAGGGTTAGTGTTAGGGGTTGGGGTTAGGGTTTAGAGTTACGATTAGGGTTAGGGTGTTGGGTTAGGGTGTCGGGTTAGGGTGTCAGGTTAGGCTGTCGGGTTAGGGTGTCGGGTCAGGGTTAGAGTTAGGGTTAGGTTTAGGGTTAAGTTTAGAGTTAGGTTGTTTTGTTAGGGTTAGGGTTTCGGGTTAGGCTTAGAGTTTCGGGTTAGGGTGTCGGGTTAGAGTTTGGGTGTAGGGTTAGTGTGTCGCATTAGGGTTAAGGTTAGGGTGTCGTGTTAGTGTTAGCGCTAGGGTTAGGGTGTCGTGTTAGAGTTAGGTTTAGGGTTAGGTTGTCGGGTTAGGGTTAGGGTTAGGGTGTCTGGTGTTCGGTTACCGTTAGGGTTAGGGTTAGGGTTACGTTTTACGGGTTAGGGTTAGGGTTAGGGTTAGCATTAGGGTTATGGTTACGGTTACGTTTAGGGTTACTGTTCGGGTTAGGGTTAGGGTTAGGATTAGGGTGTCAGATTAGGGTTAGGTTTGTGTTAGGATTCGGGTTAGTGGTTAGGGGTAGGTTTAAGGTTAGGGTTAGGGTGTCGTGTTAGGGTTAGGGTTAGGGTGTCGGTTTAGGGTTAGGGTGTCGGGTTAGGGTGTTGGCTTAAGTTGTCGTGTTAGTGTGTTGGGTTAGGGTTAGGGTGAGATTTATGGCATTGTGTTAGTGTGTTGGTTTAGGAATAGGGTTAGGGTAAGGGGTAGGGCTAGGTTTAAGGTTAGGTTTAGTGTTATGATGTCGGGTTAGGGTTAGGGTTAGGGTTAAGGTTTCGGGTTATGATGTCGGGTTAGGTTTAGGTCTAGGTCTAGGGTTAGGGTTAGGGTGTCGGGTAAGTTTTAGGGTTAGGGTTAGGGTGTCGTTTTAGGGTTAGAGTTAGGGTTAGGATTAGGGTTAGGGTTAAGGTTTACGGTTTAGGGTTAGGGTTAGGGTTAGAGTTAGGGTTAGCGTTACCTTTAGGGTTACGGTTAGGGTTAGGATTAGGGTTAGAGTTAGGGTGTCAAATTAGGGTTAGGGTTGGGTTAGGATTCGGGTTAGAGGTAAGGGGTAGGTTTAGGTTTAGGGTTAGGGTGTTGGTTTAGGGTTAGGGTGTCGTGTTAGGGATAGCGTTCGGGTGTCGGTTTAGGGTGTTAGGGTTAGGGTTAGGGTTAGGGTTGGGTTGGGGGTAGGGTTAGTGGTTAAGGGTAGGGTTAGGGGTAGGTTTAGGGTTAGGGTTAGGGTTGGGGTTTAGTTGTCGGGTTTGAGTTAGGGTTAGGGTGTCTGGTGTCGGGTTAGTGTTAAGGTTAGGGTTAGGTTATCGGGTTAGGTTTAGGCTTGGGTTGTAGTCTTAGGGTTAGGGTTAGTGTTGGTTTACGGGTTAGGCTTAGGCTTAGTGTTAGGGTTAGGTTTAGGGTTAGGTTTACGGCTAGGTTGTTGGTTTAGGGTTACGGTGTCGGGTTAAGGTAAGCGTGTCGGTTTAGGTTTAGGGTGTCGGGTTAGGGTGATGGGTTATGGTGTCAGGTTCGGGTTAGTGTTCGGTTGAGGGTGTCAGGTTAAGGTTAGGGAAGATTTAGGGTTACGGTGTCATGTTAGGGTTACCATAATGGTTAGGGTGTCGGGTTTGGGTGTTGGGTTATGGTTAGTGTATCATGTTAGGGTTAGTGTGTCGGGATAGGTTCAGGGTGTCGGGTTAGGTTGTCGGGTTACGTTTAGGCTCAGGGTTAGGGTTAAGGTTAGGGTTAGGTTTAGGTGTTAGGGGTACGGTTAGGGTTAGGATGTCGGGTTAGGGTTAGGGTGTCGGGTTAGGGTGTCGTGTTAAGGTTAGGGTGTCGGGTGAGGGTTAGAGTGTCAGGTTCGGGTTACGGTGTCAGGTGAGGGTGTCGGGTTAGCGTGTCATTTTAGGGTGTAGGTTTAGGGTTAGAGTGTCGGGTTAGGGTTAGGGTTACGGTGTTGTGTTAGGGTTAGGGTGTCGGGTTTGGGCTTCGGGTTAGGGTGTCGTGTTAGGGATAGGGAGTCACGTTAGGTTGTCGTTTTAGGGTTACGGTGTCAGGATAGGGTGTCGGGTTAGGGTGTCTGTTAGGGATTACGGTTTAGGGTGTCGGGTTAGGGTTAGTGTAGGGTTAGAATTAGGGTTAGAGTGTTGTGTTAGGGTTAGCGTTAGAGTTAGGTTGTCTGGTTAGTTTTAGGGTTAGGGTGTCGAGTTAGAGTTAGGGTGTCGGGTTATGGTTAGGTTTTGGGTGTCGGGTTAGGTTTAGGGTTAATGTTAGTGTTAGGGTTTAGTGATTAGGGTTAGGGTTAGGGTTAGCGTTATGGTTTGGTTTAGGTTTAGGGTTAGGGTTATGGATCGGGTTAGGGTTTGGGTTAGGTGAAGGGTAGGCTTAGGAGTAGGGTAAGTGTTAGGGTTTGGGTTAGGTTTAGGGTACGGTTAGGGTGTCGGGGTAGAGTTTGGGTGTAGGATTAGGGTGTTGCGTTAGGGTTAAGTTAACGTGTCTTGTTAGGGTTAGTGTTAGGGTTAGGGTGTCGTGTAAGATTTAGCGTTAGGGGTAGGGGTAGGGCTTGGGTGTTGGGTTAGTGTTAGGGTTAGGGTGTCTGGTGTCCGGTTACGGTTAGGGTTACGATTAGGGTTAGGATTAGGGTTTAGGATTTAGGGTTAGGGTTAGGGTGTCTTGTGTCCGATTACGGTTAGGGTTAGGATTATGGTTAGGGTTAGGGTTAGCGTTAGGGTTTTGGTTAAGGTTACGTTTAGGTTTCGGGTTAGGGTTAGGGTTATGTTTAGGGTTAGGGTGTCATAATAGGGTTAGCGTTAGTGTTAGGTTGTCTGGTTAGTGTTAGGGTTAGGGTGTCGGGATAGGGTTAGGTTTAGGGTGTTGGGTTAGGGTGTTGTGTTAGGGTTAGGGTTAGGGTTAAGGTTTCGGGTTATGATGTCGGGTTAGGGTTAGGTCTAGGTCTAGGGTTTGGGTTAGGGTTAGCGTTAGGGTTAGGGTTACCTTTAGGGTTACGGTTAGGGTTAGGATTAGGGTTAGAGTTAGGGTGTCAGATTAGGGTTAGACTTGGGTTAGGATTCGGGTTAGTGGTTAGGGGTAGGTTTAGGTTTAGGGTTAGGGTGTTGGTTTAGGGTTAGGGTGTCGTATTACAGTTAGGGTTAGGGTTAGGGTGTCGGGTTAGGGTTAGGGTGTCGGGTTAGGGTGTTGGGTTAAGTTGTCCTGTTAGTGTGTCGGGTTAGGGTTAGAGTTAGGTTTGAGGCATTGGGTTAGGTTGTTGGGTTAGGAATAGGGTTAGGGTTAGGTTTAGTGTTATGATGTTGGGTTAGTTTGTCGTGTTAGGGTGCTGGGTTTGGGTTAGGGTTAGGGTTAGGGTAGGTTTAGGGTGTTGGGTTAGCGTTAGGGTGTCGGGTTAGGGTTAGGGTTATGTGTTGGCTTAGGGTGTCGTTTAGGGTGTCAGGTTTGGGTGTCGGGTTAAGATTAGGGTTAGGGTGTTGGGTTACGGTGTCAGATTAGGGTTAGTGTGTCTGGTTATGATGTCAGGTTCGGGTGTCGGGTAAGGGGTAGTGTGTCTGGTTAGGGTGTCGGTTTATTGTGTCAGGTCAGGTTTAGGTTTAGGCTTACGGATAGGGCTAGGCTTATGGTGTCATGTTAGGGATAGGGTTCGAGTGTCAGTTTAGGGTTAGAGTTAGGGTTAGGGTTAGGGTTGGGTTAGGGTTAGGGTAGGGTTAGGGGTTAGGGTTAGGGTTAGGGTTAGGTTTAAGTTTAGGGTGACAGGTTAAGTTTAGGGTTCGTGTTAGTGTTATGGTTAGGGTTAGGGTTAGGCTTAGGATGTGGGGATAGTGTTAGGGTTAGTTTTATGGTAAGTTTGTCTGGTTAGGGTTCTGGGTAGGGTGTCTGTTTAAGGTTTCGGGTTAGGGTGTCGGGTCAGGGTTAGTGTTAGGGTTAGGTTGTTGGGTTAGATTGTCGTGTTAGGGTGCCAGGATAGGGTTAGATTTACGGTTAGGCTTAGGGTTAGTGTGTCGGGTTAGGGTGTCCGTTTAGGGTTAGGGTGTCAGGTTAGCATGTCGGGTTAGGGTGTTGGGTTAGGGTCTCGAGTTAGGGTTTAGGGTTAGGTTTAGGGTAAGTTTAGGGTTAGGCTTACGGTTGGGTTAGGGTTAGTGTTAATGTTAGGGTTAGGGTTTAGATGTAGGGTTAGCTTTAGGGCTAGTGTTAGGGTTAGGGTGTCGGGTGTCGGGTTTGGGTGTCGGGTTAGGGTTAGGTTTTGGGTTAGCTTTAGGGTTGCGGTTAGGATTAGGGTGTCGGGTTAGGGTTAGCGTGTCGGGTTCGGGTGTCGGGTTAGGCTGTCGGGCTAGGGTGTCGGGCTAGGGTGTCGGGTTAGGGTTTACAGTTAGTGTTAGAGTGGCTGGTTAGGGTGTCGGTTAGGGTGTCGGGTTAGGGATTACGGGTTAGGGTGTCGCGTTAGGGTTGAGTTATGGTGTCAGGTTATGGTTACGGTAAGGTTAGGGTTAGGGTTAGGGTGTCGTGTTAGGGTTAGCGTTAGGGTTAGGGTGTCGGGTTAAGGTTAGTGTTAGGGTTAGGGTTAGGGTTTGGGTGTCAGGTTAGGGTTAGGGTTAGTGTTAGGGGTTAGTGATTAGGGTTAGGGTTAGGATTAGCGTTATGGTTTGAGT
Source organism: Giraffa tippelskirchi (assembly GCF_054371585.1). Taxonomy (NCBI): domain Eukaryota; kingdom Metazoa; phylum Chordata; class Mammalia; order Artiodactyla; family Giraffidae; genus Giraffa; species Giraffa tippelskirchi. The sequence goes on from NC_137289.1 coordinate 71,866,443, forward strand.
TAGAGTTAGGGTTACGGTTAGGGTTGGTTTAGTGTAGGGTTAGGGGTTAGTGGTAAGGTTAGGGGTAGGGTTAGGGTAGGGTTGCGGAGTCGGGTTAGGGTTAGGGTTAGGTTTTCAGGCTAGGGTTAGTGTTAGGGGTTGGGGTTAGGTTTTAGAGTTACGATTAGGGTTAGGGTGTTGGGTTAGGGTGTCGGGTAGGGTGTCAGGTTAGGCTGTCGGGTTAGGGTGTCGGGTCAGGGTTAGAGTTAGGGTTAGGTTTAGGGTTAAGTTTAGAGTTAGGTTGTTTTGTTAGGGTTAGGGTTTCGGGTTAGGCTTAGAGTTTCGGGTTAGGGTGTCGGGTTAGAGTTTGGGTGTAGGGTTAGTGTGTCGCATTAGGGTTAAGGTTAGGGTGTCGTGTTAGTGTTAGCGCTAGGGTTAGGGTGTCGTGTTAGGGTTAGGTTTAGGGTTAGGTTGTCGGGTTAGGGTTAGGGTTAGGGTGTCTGGTGTTCGGTTACCGTTAGGGTTAGGGTTAGGGTTACGTTTTACGGGTTAGGGTTAGGGATAGGGTTAGCATTAGGGTTATGGTTACGGTTACGTTTAGGGTTACTGTTCGGGTTAGGGTTAGGGTTAGGATTAGGGTGTCAGATTAGGGTTAGGTTTGTGTTAGGATTCGGGTTAGTGGGTAGGGGTAGGTTTAAGGTTAGGGTTAGGGTGTCGTGTTAGGGTTAGAGTTAGGGTGTCGGTTTAGGGTTAGGGTGTCGGGTTAGGGTGTTGGCTTAAGTTGTCGTGTTAGTGTGTTGGGTTAGGGTTAGGGTGAGATTTATGGCATTGTGTTAGTGTGTTGGTTTAGGAATAGGGTTAGGGTAAGGGTTAGGGCTAGGTTTAAGGTTAGGTTTAGTGTTATGATGTCGGGTTAGGGTTAGGGTTAGGGTTAAGGTTTCGGGTTATGATGTCGGGTTAGGGTTAGGTCTAGGTCTAGGGTTAGGGTTAGGGTGTCGGGTAAGTTTTAGGGTTAGGGTTAGGGTGTCGTTTTAGGGTTAGAGTTAGGGTTAGGATTAGGGTTAGGGTTAAGGTTTACGGTTTAGGGTTAGGGTTAGGGTTAGAGTTAGGGTTAGCGTTACCTTTAGGGTTACGGTTAGGGTTAGGATTAGGGTTAGAGTTAGGGTGTCAGATTAGGGTTAGGGTTGTGTTAGGATTCGGGTTAGTGGTTAGGGGTAGGTTTAGGTTTAGGGTTAGGGTGTTGGTTTAGGGTTAGGGTGTCGGGTTAGGGTGTTGGGTTAAGTTGTCGTGTTAGTGTGTCGGGTAAGGGTTAGGGTTAGGTTTATGGCATTGGGTTAGGTTGTTGGGTTAGGAATAGGGTTAGGGCTAGGGTTAAGGTTAGGTTTAGTGTTATGATGTTGGGTTAGTTTGTCGTGTTAGGGTGCTGGGTTTGGGTTAGGGTTAGGGTTTGGGTAGGTTTAGGGTGTTGGGTTAGGGTTAGGGTGTCGGGTTATGGTTAGGGTTAGGGTGTTGGGTTACGGTGTCGGGTTAGGGTTAGTGTGTCAGGTTATGATGTCAGGTTCGGGTGTCGGGTAAGGGTTAGGGTGTGTGGTTATGGTGTCGGGTAAGTGTGTCAGGTTAGGTTTAGGTTTAGGCTTATGGTTAGGGTTAGGGTTAGGGTGTCGTGTTAGGGATAGCGTTCGGGTGTCGGTTTAGGGTTAGAGTTAGGGTTAGGGTTAGGGTCGGGTTAGGGGTTAGGGGTAGGTTTAGGGTTAGGTATAGGGTGTTAGGGTTAGGGTTAGGGTTAGGGTTGGGTTAGGGGTAGGGTTAGTGGTTAAGGGTAGGGTTAGGGGTAGGTTTAGGGTTAGGGTTAGGGTTGGGGTTTAGTTGTCGGGTTTGAGTTAGGGTTAGGGTGTCTGGTGTCGGGTTAGTGTTAAGGTTAGGGTTAGGTTATCGGGTTAGGTTTAGGCTTGGGTTGTAGTCTTAGGGTTAGGGTTAGTGTTGGTTTACGGGTTAGGCTTAGGCTTAGTGTTAGGGTTAGGTTTACGGCTAGGTTGTTGGTTTAGGGTTACGGTGTCGGGTTAAGGTAAGCGTGTCGGTTTAGGTTTAGGGTGTCGGGTTAGGGTGATGGGTTAGGGTGTCAGGTTCGGGTTAGTGTTCGGTTGAGGGTGTCAGGTTAAGGTTAGGGAAGATTTAGGGTTACGGTTTCATGTTAGGGTTACCATAATGGTTAGGGTGTCGGGTTTGGGTGTTGGGTTATGGTTAGTGTATCATGTTAGGGTTAGTGTGTCGGGATAGGTTCAGGGTGTCGTGTTAGGTTGTCGGGTTACGTCTAGGCTCAGGTTTAGGGTTAAGGTTAGGGTTAGGTTTAGGTGTTAGGGGTATGGTTAGGGTTAGAATGTCGGGTTAGGGTTAGGGTGTCGGGTTAGGGTGCCGTGTTAAGGTTAGGGTGTCGGGTGAGGGTTAGGGTGTCAGGTTCGGGTTACGGTGTCAGGTGACGGTGTCGGGTTAGCGTGTCATTTTAGGGTGTAGGTTTAGGGTTAGAGTGTCGGGTTAGGGTTAGGGTTACGGTGTTGTGTTAGGGTTAGGGTGTCGTGTTTGGGCTTCGGGTTAGGGTGTCGTGTTAGGGATAGGGTGTCACGTTAGGTTGTCGTTTTAGGGTTACGGTGTCAGGATAGGGTGTCGGGTTAGGGTGTCGGTTAGGGATTACGGTTTAGGGTGTCGGGTTAGGGTTAGTGTAGGGTTAGAATTAGGGTTAGAGTGTTGTGTTAGGGTTAGCGTTAGGGTTAGGTTGTCTGGTTAGTTTTAGGGTTAGGGTGTCGAATTAGAGTTAGGGTGTCGGGTTATGGTTAGGTTTAGGGTGTCGGGTTAGGTTTAGGGTTAATGTTAGTGTTAGGGGTTAGTGATTAGGGTTAGGGTTAGGGTTAGCGTTATGGTTTGGTTTAGGTTTAGGGTTAGGGTTATGGATAGGGTTAGGGTTTGGGTTAGGTGAAGGGTAGGCTTAGGAGTAGGGTAAGTGTTAGGGTTTGGGTTAGGTTTAGGGTACGGTTAGGGTGTCAGGGTAGAGTTTGGGTGTAGGATTAGGGTGTTGCGTTAGGGTTAAGTTAACGTGTCTTGTTAGGGTTAGCGTTAGGGTTAGGGTGTCGGGTAAGATTTAGCGTTAGGGGTAGGGGTAGTGCTTGGGTGTTGGGTTAGTGTTAGGGTTAGGGTGTCTGGTGTCCGGTTACGGTTAGGGTTAGGATTAGGGTTAGGATTAGGGTTTAGGATTTAGGGTTAGGGTTAGGGTGTCTTGTGTCCGATTACGGTTAGGGTTAGGATTATGGTTAGGGTTAGGGTTAGCGTTAGGGTTTTGGTTAAGGTTACGTTTAGGTTTCGGGTTAGGGTTAGGGTTATGTTTAGGGTTAGGGTGTCATAATAGGGTTAGCGTTAGTGTTAGGTTGTCTGGTTAGTGTTAGGGTTAGGGTGTCGGGATAGGGTTAGGTTTAGGGTGTTGGGTTAGGGTGTTGTGTTAGGGTTAGGGTTAGGGTTAAGGTTTCGGGTTATGATGTCGGGTTAGGGTTAGGTCTAGGTCTAGGGTTTGGGTTAGGGTTAGCGTTAGGGTTAGGGTTACCTTTAGGGTTACGGTTAGGGTTAGGATTAGGGTTAGAGTTAGGGTGTCAGATTAGGGTTAGACTTGGGTTAGGATTCGGGTTAGTGGTTAGGGGTAGGTTTAGGTTTAGGGTTAGGGTGTTGGTTTAGGGTTAGGGTGTCGTATTACAGTTAGGGTTAGGGTTAGGGTGTCGGTTTAGGGTTAGGGTGTCGGGTTAGGGTGTTGGGTTAAGTTGTCGTGTTAGTGTGTCGGGTTAGGGTTAGAGTTAGGTTTGAGGCATTGGGTTAGGTTGTTGGGTTAGGAATAGGGTTAGGGTTAGGTTTAGTGTTATGATGTTGGGTTAGTTTGTCGTGTTAGGGTGCTGGGTTTGGGTTAGGGTTAGGGTTAGGGTAGGTTTAGGGTGTTGGGTTAGCGTTAGGGTGTCGGGTTAGGGTTAGGGTTATGTGTTGGCTTAGGGTGTCGTTTAGGGTGTCAGGTTTGGGTGTCGGGTTAAGATTAGGGTTAGGGTGTTGGGTTACGGTGTCAGATTAGGGTTAGTGTGTCTGGTTATGATGTCAGGTTCGGGTGTCGGGTAAGGGGTAGTGTGTCTGGTTAGGGTGTCGGTTTATTGTGTCAGGTCAGGTTTAGGTTTAGGCTTACGGATAGGGCTAGGCTTATGGTGTCATGTTAGGGATAGGGTTCGAGTGTCAGTTTAGGGTTAGAGTTAGGGTTAGGGTTAGGGTTGGGTTAGGGTTAGGGTAGGGTTAGGGGTTAGGGTTAGGGTTAGGGTTAGGTTTAAGTTTAGGGTGACAGGTTAAGTTTAGGGTTCGTGTTAGTGTTATGGTTAGGGTTAGGGTTAGGCTTAGGATGTGGGGATAGTGTTAGGGTTAGTTTTATGGTAAGTTTGTCTGGTTAGGGTTCTGGGTAGGGTGTCTGTTTAAGGTTTCGGGTTAGGGTGTCGGGTCAGGGTTAGTGTTAGGGTTAGGTTGTTGGGTTAGATTGTCGTGTTAGGGTGCCAGGATAGGGTTAGATTTACGGTTAGGCTTAGGGTTAGTGTGTCGGGTTAGGGTGTCCGTTTAGGGTTAGGGTGTCAGGTTAGCATGTCGGGTTAGGGTGTTGGGTTAGGGTCTCGAGTTAGGGTTTAGGGTTAGGTTTAGGGTAAGTTTAGGGTTAGGCTTACGGTTGGGTTAGGGTTAGTGTTAATGTTAGGGTTAGGGTTTAGATGTAGGGTTAGCTTTAGGGCTAGTGTTAGGGTTAGGGTGTCGGGTGTCGGGTTTGGGTGTCGGGTTAGGGTTAGGTTTTGGGTTAGCTTTAGGGTTGCGGTTAGGATTAGGGTGTCGGGTTAGGGTTAGCGTGTCGGGTTCGGGTGTCGGGTTAGGCTGTCGGGCTAGGGTGTCGGGCTAGGGTGTCGGGTTAGGGTTTACAGTTAGTGTTAGAGTGGCTGGTTAGGGTGTCGGTTAGGGTGTCGGGTTAGGGATTACGGGTTAGGGTGTCGCGTTAGGGTTGAGTTATGGTGTCAGGTTATGGTTACGGTAAGGTTAGGGTTAGGGTTAGGGTGTCGTGTTAGGGTTAGCGTTAGGGTTAGGGTGTCGGGTTAAGGTTAGGGTTAGGGTTAGGGTTAGGGTTTGGGTGTCAGGTTAGGGTTAGGGTTAGTGTTAGGGGTTAGTGATTAGGGTTAGGGTTAGGATTAGCGTTATGGTTTGAGTTAGAGTTAGGGTTACGGTTAGGGTTGGTTTAGTGTAGGGTTAGGGGTTAGTGGTAAGGTTAGGGGTAGGGTTAGGGTAGGGTTGCGGAGTCGGGTTAGGGTTAGGGTTAGGTTTTCAGGCTAGGGTTAGTGTTAGGGGTTGGGGTTAGGTTTTAGAGTTACGATTAGGGTTAGGGTGTTGGGTTAGGGTGTCGGGTAGGGTGTCAGGTTAGGCTGTCGGGTTAGGGTGTCGGGTCAGGGTTAGAGTTAGGGTTAGGTTTAGGGTTAAGTTTAGAGTTAGGTTGTTTTGTTAGGGTTAGGGTTTCGGGTTAGGCTTAGAGTTTCGGGTTAGGGTGTCGGGTTAGAGTTTGGGTGTAGGGTTAGTGTGTCGCATTAGGGTTAAGGTTAGGGTGTCGTGTTAGTGTTAGCGCTAGGGTTAGGGTGTCGTGTTAGGGTTAGGTTTAGGGTTAGGTTGTCGGGTTAGGGTTAGGGTTAGGGTGTCTGGTGTTCGGTTACCGTTAGGGTTAGGGTTAGGGTTACGTTTTACGGGTTAGGGTTAGGGATAGGGTTAGCATTAGGGTTATGGTTACGGTTACGTTTAGGGTTACTGTTCGGGTTAGGGTTAGGGTTAGGATTAGGGTGTCAGATTAGGGTTAGGTTTGTGTTAGGATTCGGGTTAGTGGGTAGGGGTAGGTTTAAGGTTAGGGTTAGGGTGTCGTGTTAGGGTTAGAGTTAGGGTGTCGGTTTAGGGTTAGGGTGTCGGGTTAGGGTGTTGGCTTAAGTTGTCGTGTTAGTGTGTTGGGTTAGGGTTAGGGTGAGATTTATGGCATTGTGTTAGTGTGTTGGTTTAGGAATAGGGTTAGGGTAAGGGTTAGGGCTAGGTTTAAGGTTAGGTTTAGTGTTATGATGTCGGGTTAGGGTTAGGGTTAGGGTTAAGGTTTCGGGTTATGATGTCGGGTTAGGGTTAGGTCTAGGTCTAGGGTTAGGGTTAGGGTGTCGGGTAAGTTTTAGGGTTAGGGTTAGGGTGTCGTTTTAGGGTTAGAGTTAGGGTTAGGATTAGGGTTAGGGTTAAGGTTTACGGTTTAGGGTTAGGGTTAGGGTTAGAGTTAGGGTTAGCGTTACCTTTAGGGTTACGGTTAGGGTTAGGATTAGGGTTAGAGTTAGGGTGTCAGATTAGGGTTAGGGTTGTGTTAGGATTCGGGTTAGTGGTTAGGGGTAGGTTTAGGTTTAGGGTTAGGGTGTTGGTTTAGGGTTAGGGTGTCGGGTTAGGGTGTTGGGTTAAGTTGTCGTGTTAGTGTGTCGGGTAAGGGTTAGGGTTAGGTTTATGGCATTGGGTTAGGTTGTTGGGTTAGGAATAGGGTTAGGGCTAGGGTTAAGGTTAGGTTTAGTGTTATGATGTTGGGTTAGTTTGTCGTGTTAGGGTGCTGGGTTTGGGTTAGGGTTAGGGTTTGGGTAGGTTTAGGGTGTTGGGTTAGGGTTAGGGTGTCGGGTTATGGTTAGGGTTAGGGTGTTGGGTTACGGTGTCGGGTTAGGGTTAGTGTGTCAGGTTATGATGTCAGGTTCGGGTGTCGGGTAAGGGTTAGGGTGTGTGGTTATGGTGTCGGGTAAGTGTGTCAGGTTAGGTTTAGGTTTAGGCTTATGGTTAGGGTTAGGGTTAGGGTGTCGTGTTAGGGATAGCGTTCGGGTGTCGGTTTAGGGTTAGAGTTAGGGTTAGGGTTAGGGTCGGGTTAGGGGTTAGGGGTAGGTTTAGGGTTAGGTATAGGGTGTTAGGGTTAGGGTTAGGGTTAGGGTTGGGTTAGGGGTAGGGTTAGTGGTTAAGGGTAGGGTTAGGGGTAGGTTTAGGGTTAGGGTTAGGGTTGGGGTTTAGTTGTCGGGTTTGAGTTAGGGTTAGGGTGTCTGGTGTCGGGTTAGTGTTAAGGTTAGGGTTAGGTTATCGGGTTAGGTTTAGGCTTGGGTTGTAGTCTTAGGGTTAGGGTTAGTGTTGGTTTACGGGTTAGGCTTAGGCTTAGTGTTAGGGTTAGGTTTACGGCTAGGTTGTTGGTTTAGGGTTACGGTGTCGGGTTAAGGTAAGCGTGTCGGTTTAGGTTTAGGGTGTCGGGTTAGGGTGATGGGTTAGGGTGTCAGGTTCGGGTTAGTGTTCGGTTGAGGGTGTCAGGTTAAGGTTAGGGAAGATTTAGGGTTACGGTTTCATGTTAGGGTTACCATAATGGTTAGGGTGTCGGGTTTGGGTGTTGGGTTATGGTTAGTGTATCATGTTAGGGTTAGTGTGTCGGGATAGGTTCAGGGTGTCGTGTTAGGTTGTCGGGTTACGTCTAGGCTCAGGTTTAGGGTTAAGGTTAGGGTTAGGTTTAGGTGTTAGGGGTATGGTTAGGGTTAGAATGTCGGGTTAGGGTTAGGGTGTCGGGTTAGGGTGCCGTGTTAAGGTTAGGGTGTCGGGTGAGGGTTAGGGTGTCAGGTTCGGGTTACGGTGTCAGGTGACGGTGTCGGGTTAGCGTGTCATTTTAGGGTGTAGGTTTAGGGTTAGAGTGTCGGGTTAGGGTTAGGGTTACGGTGTTGTGTTAGGGTTAGGGTGTCGTGTTTGGGCTTCGGGTTAGGGTGTCGTGTTAGGGATAGGGTGTCACGTTAGGTTGTCGTTTTAGGGTTACGGTGTCAGGATAGGGTGTCGGGTTAGGGTGTCGGTTAGGGATTACGGTTTAGGGTGTCGGGTTAGGGTTAGTGTAGGGTTAGAATTAGGGTTAGAGTGTTGTGTTAGGGTTAGCGTTAGGGTTAGGTTGTCTGGTTAGTTTTAGGGTTAGGGTGTCGAATTAGAGTTAGGGTGTCGGGTTATGGTTAGGTTTAGGGTGTCGGGTTAGGTTTAGGGTTAATGTTAGTGTTAGGGGTTAGTGATTAGGGTTAGGGTTAGGGTTAGCGTTATGGTTTGGTTTAGGTTTAGGGTTAGGGTTATGGATAGGGTTAGGGTTTGGGTTAGGTGAAGGGTAGGCTTAGGAGTAGGGTAAGTGTTAGGGTTTGGGTTAGGTTTAGGGTACGGTTAGGGTGTCAGGGTAGAGTTTGGGTGTAGGATTAGGGTGTTGCGTTAGGGTTAAGTTAACGTGTCTTGTTAGGGTTAGCGTTAGGGTTAGGGTGTCGGGTAAGATTTAGCGTTAGGGGTAGGGGTAGTGCTTGGGTGTTGGGTTAGTGTTAGGGTTAGGGTGTCTGGTGTCCGGTTACGGTTAGGGTTAGGATTAGGGTTAGGATTAGGGTTTAGGGTTTAGGGTTAGGGTTAGGGTGTCTTGTGTCCGATTACGGTTAGGGTTAGGATTATGGTTAGGGTTAGGGTTAGCGTTAGGGTTTTGGTTAAGGTTACGTTTAGGTTTCGGGTTAGGGTTAGGGTTATGTTTAGGGTTAGGGTGTCATAATAGGGTTAGCGTTAGTGTTAGGTTGTCTGGTTAGTGTTAGGGTTAGGGTGTCGGGATAGGGTTAGGTTTAGGGTGTTGGGTTAGGGTGTTGTGTTAGGGTTAGGGTTAGGGTTAAGGTTTCGGGTTATGATGTCGGGTTAGGGTTAGGTCTAGGTCTAGGGTTTGGGTTAGGGTTAGCGTTAGGGTTAGGGTTACCTTTAGGGTTACGGTTAGGGTTAGGATTAGGGTTAGAGTTAGGGTGTCAGATTAGGGTTAGACTTGGGTTAGGATTCGGGTTAGTGGTTAGGGGTAGGTTTAGGTTTAGGGTTAGGGTGTTGGTTTAGGGTTAGGGTGTCGTATTACAGTTAGGGTTAGGGTTAGGGTGTCGGTTTAGGGTTAGGGTGTCGGGTTAGGGTGTTGGGTTAAGTTGTCGTGTTAGTGTGTCGGGTTAGGGTTAGAGTTAGGTTTGAGGCATTGGGTTAGGTTGTTGGGTTAGGAATAGGGTTAGGGTTAGGTTTAGTGTTATGATGTTGGGTTAGTTTGTCGTGTTAGGGTGCTGGGTTTGGGTTAGGGTTAGGGTTAGGGTAGGTTTAGGGTGTTGGGTTAGCGTTAGGGTGTCGGGTTAGGGTTAGGGTTATGTGTTGGCTTAGGGTGTCGTTTAGGGTGTCAGGTTTGGGTGTCGGGTTAAGATTAGGGTTAGGGTGTTGGGTTACGGTGTCAGATTAGGGTTAGTGTGTCTGGTTATGATGTCAGGTTCGGGTGTCGGGTAAGGGGTAGTGTGTCTGGTTAGGGTGTCGGTTTATTGTGTCAGGTCAGGTTTAGGTTTAGGCTTACGGATAGGGCTAGGCTTATGGTGTCATGTTAGGGATAGGGTTCGAGTGTCAGTTTAGGGTTAGAGTTAGGGTTAGGGTTAGGGTTGGGTTAGGGTTAGGGTAGGGTTAGGGGTTAGGGTTAGGGTTAGGGTTAGGTTTAAGTTTAGGGTGACAGGTTAAGTTTAGGGTTCGTGTTAGTGTTATGGTTAGGGTTAGGGTTAGGCTTAGGATGTGGGGATAGTGTTAGGGTTAGTTTTATGGTAAGTTTGTCTGGTTAGGGTTCTGGGTAGGGTGTCTGTTTAAGGTTTCGGGTTAGGGTGTCGGGTCAGGGTTAGTGTTAGGGTTAGGTTGTTGGGTTAGATTGTCGTGTTAGGGTGCCAGGATAGGGTTAGATTTACGGTTAGGCTTAGGGTTAGTGTGTCGGGTTAGGGTGTCCGTTTAGGGTTAGGGTGTCAGGTTAGCATGTCGGGTTAGGGTGTTGGGTTAGGGTCTCGAGTTAGGGTTTAGGGTTAGGTTTAGGGTAAGTTTAGGGTTAGGCTTACGGTTGGGTTAGGGTTAGTGTTAATGTTAGGGTTAGGGTTTAGATGTAGGGTTAGCTTTAGGGCTAGTGTTAGGGTTAGGGTGTCGGGTGTCGGGTTTGGGTGTCGGGTTAGGGTTAGGTTTTGGGTTAGCTTTAGGGTTGCGGTTAGGATTAGGGTGTCGGGTTAGGGTTAGCGTGTCGGGTTCGGGTGTCGGGTTAGGCTGTCGGGCTAGGGTGTCGGGCTAGGGTGTCGGGTTAGGGTTTACAGTTAGTGTTAGAGTGGCTGGTTAGGGTGTCGGTTAGGGTGTCGGGTTAGGGATTACGGGTTAGGGTGTCGCGTTAGGGTTGAGTTATGGTGTCAGGTTATGGTTACGGTAAGGTTAGGGTTAGGGTTAGGGTGTCGTGTTAGGGTTAGCGTTAGGGTTAGGGTGTCGGGTTAAGGTTAGGGTTAGGGTTAGGGTTAGGGTTTGGGTGTCAGGTTAGGGTTAGGGTTAGTGTTAGGGGTTAGTGATTAGGGTTAGGGTTAGGATTAGCGTTATGGTTTGAGTTAGAGTTAGGGTTACGGTTAGGGTTGGTTTAGTGTAGGGTTAGGGGTTAGTGGTAAGGTTAGGGGTAGGGTTAGGGTAGGGTTGCGGAGTCGGGTTAGGGTTAGGGTTAGGTTTTCAGGCTAGGGTTAGTGTTAGGGGTTGGGGTTAGGTTTTAGAGTTACGATTAGGGTTAGGGTGTTGGGTTAGGGTGTCGGGTAGGGTGTCAGGTTAGGCTGTCGGGTTAGGGTGTCGGGTCAGGGTTAGAGTTAGGGTTAGGTTTAGGGTTAAGTTTAGAGTTAGGTTGTTTTGTTAGGGTTAGGGTTTCGGGTTAGGCTTAGAGTTTCGGGTTAGGGTGTCGGGTTAGAGTTTGGGTGTAGGGTTAGTGTGTCGCATTAGGGTTAAGGTTAGGGTGTCGTGTTAGTGTTAGCGCTAGGGTTAGGGTGTCGTGTTAGGGTTAGGTTTAGGGTTAGGTTGTCGGGTTAGGGTTAGGGTTAGGGTGTCTGGTGTTCGGTTACCGTTAGGGTTAGGGTTAGGGTTACGTTTTACGGGTTAGGGTTAGGGATAGGGTTAGCATTAGGGTTATGGTTACGGTTACGTTTAGGGTTACTGTTCGGGTTAGGGTTAGGGTTAGGATTAGGGTGTCAGATTAGGGTTAGGTTTGTGTTAGGATTCGGGTTAGTGGGTAGGGGTAGGTTTAAGGTTAGGGTTAGGGTGTCGTGTTAGGGTTAGAGTTAGGGTGTCGGTTTAGGGTTAGGGTGTCGGGTTAGGGTGTTGGCTTAAGTTGTCGTGTTAGTGTGTTGGGTTAGGGTTAGGGTGAGATTTATGGCATTGTGTTAGTGTGTTGGTTTAGGAATAGGGTTAGGGTAAGGGTTAGGGCTAGGTTTAAGGTTAGGTTTAGTGTTATGATGTCGGGTTAGGGTTAGGGTTAGGGTTAAGGTTTCGGGTTATGATGTCGGGTTAGGGTTAGGTCTAGGTCTAGGGTTAGGGTTAGGGTGTCGGGTAAGTTTTAGGGTTAGGGTTAGGGTGTCGTTTTAGGGTTAGAGTTAGGGTTAGGATTAGGGTTAGGGTTAAGGTTTACGGTTTAGGGTTAGGGTTAGGGTTAGAGTTAGGGTTAGCGTTACCTTTAGGGTTACGGTTAGGGTTAGGATTAGGGTTAGAGTTAGGGTGTCAGATTAGGGTTAGGGTTGGGTTAGGATTCGGGTTAGTGGTTAGGGGTAGGTTTAGGTTTAGGGTTAGGGTGTTGGTTTAGGGTTAGGGTGTCGGGTTAGGGTGTTGGGTTAAGTTGTCGTGTTAGTGTGTCGGGTAAGGGTTAGGGTTAGGTTTATGGCATTGGGTTAGGTTGTTGGGTTAGGAATAGGGTTAGGGCTAGGGTTAAGGTTAGGTTTAGTGTTATGATGTTGGGTTAGTTTGTCGTGTTAGGGTGCTGGGTTTGGGTTAGGGTTAGGGTTTGGGTAGGTTTAGGGTGTTGGGTTAGGGTTAGGGTGTCGGGTTATGGTTAGGGTTAGGGTGTTGGGTTACGGTGTCGGGTTAGGGTTAGTGTGTCAGGTTATGATGTCAGGTTCGGGTGTCGGGTAAGGGTTAGGGTGTGTGGTTATGGTGTCGGGTAAGTGTGTCAGGTTAGGTTTAGGTTTAGGCTTATGGTTAGGGTTAGGGTTAGGGTGTCGTGTTAGGGATAGCGTTCGGGTGTCGGTTTAGGGTTAGAGTTAGGGTTAGGGTTAGGGTCGGGTTAGGGGTTAGGGGTAGGTTTAGGGTTAGGTATAGGGTGTTAGGGTTAGGGTTAGGGTTAGGGTTGGGTTAGGGGTAGGGTTAGTGGTTAAGGGTAGGGTTAGGGGTAGGTTTAGGGTTAGGGTTAGGGTTGGGGTTTAGTTGTCGGGTTTGAGTTAGGGTTAGGGTGTCTGGTGTCGGGTTAGTGTTAAGGTTAGGGTTAGGTTATCGGGTTAGGTTTAGGCTTGGGTTGTAGTCTTAGGGTTAGGGTTAGTGTTGGTTTACGGGTTAGGCTTAGGCTTAGTGTTAGGGTTAGGTTTACGGCTAGGTTGTTGGTTTAGGGTTACGGTGTCGGGTTAAGGTAAGCGTGTCGGTTTAGGTTTAGGGTGTCGGGTTAGGGTGATGGGTTAGGGTGTCAGGTTCGGGTTAGTGTTCGGTTGAGGGTGTCAGGTTAAGGTTAGGGAAGATTTAGGGTTACGGTGTCATGTTAGGGTTACCATAATGGTTAGGGTGTCGGGTTTGGGTGTTGGGTTATGGTTAGTGTATCATGTTAGGGTTAGTGTGTCGGGATAGGTTCAGGGTGTCGTGTTAGGTTGTCGGGTTACGTCTAGGCTCAGGTTTAGGGTTAAGGTTAGGGTTAGGTTTAGGTGTTAGGGGTATGGTTAGGGTTAGAATGTCGGGTTAGGGTTAGGGTGTCGGGTTAGGGTGCCGTGTTAAGGTTAGGGTGTCGGGTGAGGGTTAGGGTGTCAGGTTCGGGTTACGGTGTCAGGTGACGGTGTCGGGTTAGCGTGTCATTTTAGGGTGTAGGTTTAGGGTTAGAGTGTCGGGTTAGGGTTAGGGTTACGGTGTTGTGTTAGGGTTAGGGTGTCGTGTTTGGGCTTCGGGTTAGGGTGTCGTGTTAGGGATAGGGTGTCACGTTAGGTTGTCGTTTTAGGGTTACGGTGTCAGGATAGGGTGTCGGGTTAGGGTGTCGGTTAGGGATTACGGTTTAGGGTGTCGGGTTAGGGTTAGTGTAGGGTTAGAATTAGGGTTAGAGTGTTGTGTTAGGGTTAGCGTTAGGGTTAGGTTGTCTGGTTAGTTTTAGGGTTAGGGTGTCGAGTTAGAGTTAGGGTGTCGGGTTATGGTTAGGTTTTGGGTGTCGGGTTAGGTTTAGGGTTAATGTTAGTGTTAGGGGTTAGTGATTAGGGTTAGGGTTAGGGTTAGCGTTATGGTTTGGTTTAGGTTTAGGGTTAGGGTTATGGATAGGGTTAGGGTTTGGGTTAGGTGAAGGGTAGGCTTAGGAGTAGGGTAAGTGTTAGGGTTTGGGTTAGGTTTAGGGTACGGTTAGGGTGTCAGGGTAGAGTTTGGGTGTAGGATTAGGGTGTTGCGTTAGGGTTAAGTTAACGTGTCTTGTTAGGGTTAGCGTTAGGGTTAGGGTGTCGGGTAAGATTTAGCGTTAGGGGTAGGGGTAGTGCTTGGGTGTTGGGTTAGTGTTAGGGTTAGGGTGTCGGGATAGGGTTAGGTTTAGGGTGTTGGGTTAGGGTGTTGTGTTAGGGTTAGGGTTAGGGTTAAGGTTTCGGGTTATGATGTCGGGTTAGGGTTAGGTCTAGGTCTAGGGTTTGGGTTAGGGTTAGCGTTAGGGTTAGGGTTACCTTTAGGGTTACGGTTAGGGTTAGGATTAGGGTTAGAGTTAGGGTGTCAGATTAGGGTTAGACTTGGGTTAGGATTCGGGTTAGTGGTTAGGGGTAGGTTTAGGTTTAGGGTTAGGGTGTTGGTTTAGGGTTAGGGTGTCGTATTACAGTTAGGGTTAGGGTTAGGGTGTCGGTTTAGGGTTAGGGTGTCGGGTTAGGGTGTTGGGTTAAGTTGTCGTGTTAGTGTGTCGGGTTAGGGTTAGAGTTAGGTTTGAGGCATTGGGTTAGGTTGTTGGGTTAGGAATAGGGTTAGGGTTAGGTTTAGTGTTATGATGTTGGGTTAGTTTGTCGTGTTAGGGTGCTGGGTTTGGGTTAGGGTTAGGGTTAGGGTAGGTTTAGGGTGTTGGGTTAGCGTTAGGGTGTCGGGTTAGGGTTAGGGTTATGTGTTGGCTTAGGGTGTCGTTTAGGGTGTCAGGTTTGGGTGTCGGGTTAAGATTAGGGTTAGGGTGTTGGGTTACGGTGTCAGATTAGGGTTAGTGTGTCTGGTTATGATGTCAGGTTCGGGTGTCGGGTAAGGGGTAGTGTGTCTGGTTAGGGTGTCGGTTTATTGTGTCAGGTCAGGTTTAGGTTTAGGCTTACGGATAGGGCTAGGCTTATGGTGTCATGTTAGGGATAGGGTTCGAGTGTCAGTTTAGGGTTAGAGTTAGGGTTAGGGTTAGGGTTGGGTTAGGGTTAGGGTAGGGTTAGGGGTTAGGGTTAGGGTTAGGGTTAGGTTTAAGTTTAGGGTGACAGGTTAAGTTTAGGGTTCGTGTTAGTGTTATGGTTAGGGTTAGGGTTAGGCTTAGGATGTGGGGATAGTGTTAGGGTTAGTTTTATGGTAAGTTTGTCTGGTTAGGGTTCTGGGTAGGGTGTCTGTTTAAGGTTTCGGGTTAGGGTGTCGGGTCAGGGTTAGTGTTAGGGTTAGGTTGTTGGGTTAGATTGTCGTGTTAGGGTGCCAGGATAGGGTTAGATTTACGGTTAGGCTTAGGGTTAGTGTGTCGGGTTAGGGTGTCCGTTTAGGGTTAGGGTGTCAGGTTAGCATGTCGGGTTAGGGTGTTGGGTTAGGGTCTCGAGTTAGGGTTTAGGGTTAGGTTTAGGGTAAGTTTAGGGTTAGGCTTACGGTTGGGTTAGGGTTAGTGTTAATGTTAGGGTTAGGGTTTAGATGTAGGGTTAGCTTTAGGGCTAGTGTTAGGGTTAGGGTGTCGGGTGTCGGGTTTGGGTGTCGGGTTAGGGTTAGGTTTTGGGTTAGCTTTAGGGTTGCGGTTAGGATTAGGGTGTCGGGTTAGGGTTAGCGTGTCGGGTTCGGGTGTCGGGTTAGGCTGTCGGGCTAGGGTGTCGGGCTAGGGTGTCGGGTTAGGGTTTACAGTTAGTGTTAGAGTGGCTGGTTAGGGTGTCGGTTAGGGTGTCGGGTTAGGGATTACGGGTTAGGGTGTCGCGTTAGGGTTGAGTTATGGTGTCAGGTTATGGTTACGGTAAGGTTAGGGTTAGGGTTAGGGTGTCGTGTTAGGGTTAGCGTTAGGGTTAGGGTGTCGGGTTAAGGTTAGGGTTAGGGTTAGGGTTAGGGTTTGGGTGTCAGGTTAGGGTTAGGGTTAGTGTTAGGGGTTAGTGATTAGGGTTAGGGTTAGGATTAGCGTTATGGTTTGAGTTAGAGTTAGGGTTACGGTTAGGGTTGGTTTAGTGTAGGGTTAGGGGTTAGTGGTAAGGTTAGGGGTAGGGTTAGGGTAGGGTTGCGGAGTCGGGTTAGGGTTAGGGTTAGGTTTTCAGGCTAGGGTTAGTGTTAGGGGTTGGGGTTAGGTTTTAGAGTTACGATTAGGGTTAGGGTGTTGGGTTAGGGTGTCGGGTAGGGTGTCAGGTTAGGCTGTCGGGTTAGGGTGTCGGGTCAGGGTTAGAGTTAGGGTTAGGTTTAGGGTTAAGTTTAGAGTTAGGTTGTTTTGTTAGGGTTAGGGTTTCGGGTTAGGCTTAGAGTTTCGGGTTAGGGTGTCGGGTTAGAGTTTGGGTGTAGGGTTAGTGTGTCGCATTAGGGTTAAGGTTAGGGTGTCGTGTTAGTGTTAGCGCTAGGGTTAGGGTGTCGTGTTAGGGTTAGGTTTAGGGTTAGGTTGTCGGGTTAGGGTTAGGGTTAGGGTGTCTGGTGTTCGGTTACCGTTAGGGTTAGGGTTAGGGTTACGTTTTACGGGTTAGGGTTAGGGATAGGGTTAGCATTAGGGTTATGGTTACGGTTACGTTTAGGGTTACTGTTCGGGTTAGGGTTAGGGTTAGGATTAGGGTGTCAGATTAGGGTTAGGTTTGTGTTAGGATTCGGGTTAGTGGGTAGGGGTAGGTTTAAGGTTAGGGTTAGGGTGTCGTGTTAGGGTTAGAGTTAGGGTGTCGGTTTAGGGTTAGGGTGTCGGGTTAGGGTGTTGGCTTAAGTTGTCGTGTTAGTGTGTTGGGTTAGGGTTAGGGTGAGATTTATGGCATTGTGTTAGTGTGTTGGTTTAGGAATAGGGTTAGGGTAAGGGTTAGGGCTAGGTTTAAGGTTAGGTTTAGTGTTATGATGTCGGGTTAGGGTTAGGGTTAGGGTTAAGGTTTCGGGTTATGATGTCGGGTTAGGGTTAGGTCTAGGTCTAGGGTTAGGGTTAGGGTGTCGGGTAAGTTTTAGGGTTAGGGTTAGGGTGTCGTTTTAGGGTTAGAGTTAGGGTTAGGATTAGGGTTAGGGTTAAGGTTTACGGTTTAGGGTTAGGGTTAGGGTTAGAGTTAGGGTTAGCGTTACCTTTAGGGTTACGGTTAGGGTTAGGATTAGGGTTAGAGTTAGGGTGTCAGATTAGGGTTAGGGTTGGGTTAGGATTCGGGTTAGTGGTTAGGGGTAGGTTTAGGTTTAGGGTTAGGGTGTTGGTTTAGGGTTAGGGTGTTGGGTTAGGGTGTTGGGTTAAGTTGTCGTGTTAGTGTGTCGGGTAAGGGTTAGGGTTAGGTTTATGGCATTGGGTTAGGTTGTTGGGTTAGGAATAGGGTTAGGGCTAGGGTTAAGGTTAGGTTTAGTGTTATGATGTTGGGTTAGTTTGTCGTGTTAGGGTGCTGGGTTTGGGTTAGGGTTAGGGTTTGGGTAGGTTTAGGGTGTTGGGTTAGGGTTAGGGTGTCGGGTTATGGTTAGGGTTAGGGTGTTGGGTTACGGTGTCGGGTTAGGGTTAGTGTGTCAGGTTATGATGTCAGGTTCGGGTGTCGGGTAAGGGTTAGGGTGTGTGGTTATGGTGTCGGGTAAGTGTGTCAGGTTAGGTTTAGGTTTAGGCTTATGGTTAGGGTTAGGGTTAGGGTGTCGTGTTAGGGATAGCGTTCGGGTGTCGGTTTAGGGTTAGAGTTAGGGTTAGGGTTAGGGTCGGGTTAGGGGTTAGGGGTAGGTTTAGGGTTAGGTATAGGGTGTTAGGGTTAGGGTTAGGGTTAGGGTTGGGTTAGGGGTAGGGTTAGTGGTTAAGGGTAGGGTTAGGGGTAGGTTTAGGGTTAGGGTTAGGGTTGGGGTTTAGTTGTCGGGTTTGAGTTAGGGTTAGGGTGTCTGGTGTCGGGTTAGTGTTAAGGTTAGGGTTAGGTTATCGGGTTAGGTTTAGGCTTGGGTTGTAGTCTTAGGGTTAGGGTTAGTGTTGGTTTACGGGTTAGGCTTAGGCTTAGTGTTAGGGTTAGGTTTACGGCTAGGTTGTTGGTTTAGGGTTACGGTGTCGGGTTAAGGTAAGCGTGTCGGTTTAGGTTTAGGGTGTCGGGTTAGGGTGATGGGTTATGGTGTCAGGTTCGGGTTAGTGTTCGGTTGAGGGTGTCAGGTTAAGGTTAGGGAAGATTTAGGGTTACGGTGTCATGTTAGGGTTACCATAATGGTTAGGGTGTCGGGTTTGGGTGTTGGGTTATGGTTAGTGTATCATGTTAGGGTTAGTGTGTCGGGATAGGTTCAGGGTGTCGTGTTAGGTTGTCGGGTTACGTCTAGGCTCAGGTTTAGGGTTAAGGTTAGGGTTAGGTTTAGGTGTTAGGGGTATGGTTAGGGTTAGAATGTCGGGTTAGGGTTAGGGTGTCGGGTTAGGGTGCCGTGTTAAGGTTAGGGTGTCGGGTGAGGGTTAGGGTGTCAGGTTCGGGTTACGGTGTCAGGTGACGGTGTCGGGTTAGCGTGTCATTTTAGGGTGTAGGTTTAGGGTTAGAGTGTCGGGTTAGGGTTAGGGTTACGGTGTTGTGTTAGGGTTAGGGTGTCGTGTTTGGGCTTCGGGTTAGGGTGTCGTGTTAGGGATAGGGTGTCACGTTAGGTTGTCGTTTTAGGGTTACGGTGTCAGGATAGGGTGTCGGGTTAGGGTGTCGGTTAGGGATTACGGTTTAGGGTGTCGGGTTAGGGTTAGTGTAGGGTTAGAATTAGGGTTAGAGTGTTGTGTTAGGGTTAGCGTTAGGGTTAGGTTGTCTGGTTAGTTTTAGGGTTAGGGTGTCGAGTTAGAGTTAGGGTGTCGGGTTATGGTTAGGTTTTGGGTGTCGGGTTAGGTTTAGGGTTAATGTTAGTGTTAGGGGTTAGTGATTAGGGTTAGGGTTAGGGTTAGCGTTATGGTTTGGTTTAGGTTTAGGGTTAGGGTTATGGATAGGGTTAGGGTTTGGGTTAGGTGAAGGGTAGGCTTAGGAGTAGGGTAAGTGTTAGGGTTTGGGTTAGGTTTAGGGTACGGTTAGGGTGTCAGGGTAGAGTTTGGGTGTAGGATTAGGGTGTTGCGTTAGGGTTAAGTTAACGTGTCTTGTTAGGGTTAGCGTTAGGGTTAGGGTGTCGGGTAAGATTTAGCGTTAGGGGTAGGGGTAGTGCTTGGGTGTTGGGTTAGTGTTAGGGTTAGGGTGTCTGGTGTCCGGTTACGGTTAGGGTTAGGATTAGGGTTAGGATTAGGGTTTAGGGTTTAGGGTTAGGGTTAGGGTGTCTTGTGTCCGATTACGGTTAGGGTTAGGATTATGGTTAGGGTTAGGGTTAGCGTTAGGGTTTTGGTTAAGGTTACGTTTAGGTTTCGGGTTAGGGTTAGGGTTATGTTTAGGGTTAGGGTGTCATAATAGGGTTAGCGTTAGTGTTAGGTTGTCTGGTTAGTGTTAGGGTTTAGGTTGTCGGGATAGGGTTAGGTTTAGGGTGTTGGGTTAGGGTGTTGGGTTAGGGTTAGGGTTAGGGTTAAGGTTTCGGGTTATGATGTCGGGTTAGGGTTAGGTCTAGGTCTAGGGTTAGGGTTAGGGTGTCGGCTAAGTTTTAGGGTTAGGTTTAGGGTGTCGTTTTAGGGTTAGAGTTAGTGTTAGGAATAGGGTTCGGGTTAGGGTTTATGGTTTAGGGTTAGGGTTAGTGTTAGCGTTAGGGTGAGTGTTACCTTTAGGGTTACGGTTAGGGTTAGGATTAGGGTTAGAGTTAGGGTGTCAGATTAGGGTTAGACTTGGGTTAGGATTCGGGTTAGTGGTTAGGGGTAGGTTTAGGTTTAGGGTTAGGGTGTTGGTTTAGGGTTAGGGTGTCATATTACAGTTAGGGTTAGGGTGTCGGTTTAGGGTTAGGGTGTCGGGTTAGGGTGTTGGGTTAAGTTGTCGTGTTAGTGTGTCGGGTTAGGGTTAGAGTTAGGTTTGAGGCATTGGGTTAGGTTGTTGGGTTAGGAATAGGGTTAGGGTTAGGTTTAGTGTTATGATGTTGGGTTAGTTTGTCGTGTTAGGGTGCTGGGTTTGGGTTAGGGTTAGGGTTAGGGTAGGTTTAGGGTGTTGGGTTAGCGTTAGGGTGTCGGGTTAGGGTTAGGGTTATGTGTTGGCTTAGGGTGTCGTTTAGGGTGTCAGGTTTGGGTGTCGGGTTAAGATTAGGATAAGGGTGTTGGGTTACGGTGTCAGGTTAGCGTAGGTGTGTCTGGTTATGATGTCAGGTTTGGGTATCGGGTAAGGGGTAGTGTGTCTGGTTAGGGTGTCGGGTTTGTGTCAGGTTAGGTTTAGGTTTAGGCTTACGGATAGGGCTAGGGTTATGGTGTCATGTTAGGGATAGGGTTCGAGTGTCGGTTTAGGGTTAGAGTTAGGGTTAGGGTTAGGGTTGGGTTAGGGTTAGGGTAGGGTTAGGGGTTAGGGGTAGGGTTAGGGTTAGGTTTAGGTTTAGGGTGTCAGGTTAAGTTTAGGGTTCGTGTTAGTGTTATGGTTAGGGTTAGGGTTAGGCTTAGGATGTGGGGATAGGGTTAGGGTTAGTTTTATGGTAAGATTGTCCGGTTAGGGTTCTGGGTAGGGTGTCTGTTTAGGGTTTCGGGTTAGGGTGTCGGGTCAGGGTTAGTGTTAGGGTTAGGTTGTTGGGTTAGATTGTCGTGTTAGGGTGCCAGGATAGGGTTAGATTTACGGTTAGGCTTAGGGTTAGTGTGTCGGGTTAGGGTGTCCGTTTAGGGTTAGGGTGTCAGGTTAGCATGTCGGGTTAGGGTGTTGGGTTAGGGTCTCGAGTTAGGGTTTAGGGTTAGGTTTAGGGTAAGTTTAGGGTTAGGGTTACAGTTGGGTTAGGGTTAGTGTTAATGTTAGGGTTAGGGTTTAGATGTAGGGTTAGCTTTAGGGCTAGTGTTAGGGTTAGGGTGTCGGGTGTCGGGTTTGGTTGTCGGGTTAGGGTTAGGTTTTGGGTTAGCTTTAGGGTTGCGGTTAGGATTAGGGTGTCGGGTTAGGGTTAGCGTGTCGGGTTCGGGTGTCGGGTTAGGCTGTCGGGCTAGGGTGTCGGGCTAGGGTGTCGGGTTAGGGTTTACAGTTAGTGTTAGAGTGGCTGGTTAGGGTGTCTGGTTAGGGTGTCGGGTTAGGGATTACGGGTTAGGGTGTCGCGTTAGGGTTGAGTTATGGTGTCGGGTTATGGTTAGGGTAAGGTTAGGGTTCGGGTTAGGGTGTCGTGTTTGGGTTAGCCTTAGGGTTAGGGTGTCGGGTTAAGGTTAGGGTTAGGGTTAGGGTTAGGGTTTGGGTGTCGGGTTAGGGTTAGGGTTAGTGTTAGGGGTTAGTGATTAGGGTTAGGGTTAGGATTAGCGTTATGGTTTGAGTTAGAGTTAGGGTTAGGGTTAGGGTTGGTTTGGGGGTAGGGTTAGTGGTTAAGGGTAGGGTTAGGGGTAGGTTTAGGGTTAGGGTTAGGGTTGGGTTCAGTTGTCGGGTTTGAGTTAGGGTTAGGGTGTCTGGTGTCGGGTTAGTGTTAAGGTTAGGGTTAGGTTATCGGGTTAGGTTTAGGCTTGGGTTGTAGTCTTAGGGTTAGGGTTAGTGTTGGTTTACGGGTTAGGCTTAGGCTTAGTGTTAGGGTTAGGTTTAGGGTTAGGTTTACGGCTAGGTTGTTGGTTTAGGGTTACGGTGTCGGGTTAAGGTAAGCGTGTCGGTTTAGGTTTAGGGTGTCGGGTTAGGGTGATGGGTTATGGTGTCAGGTTCGGGTTAGTGTTCGGTTGAGGGTGTCAGGTTAAGGTTAGGGAAGATTTAGGGTTACGGTGTCATGTTAGGGTTACCATAATGGTTAGGGTGTCGGGTTTGGGTGTTGGGTTATGGTTAGTGTATCATGTTAGTGTTAGTGTGTCGGGATAGGTTCAGGGTGTCGGGTTAGGTTGTCGGGTTACGTTTAGGCTCAGGGTTAGGGTTAAGGTTAGGGTTAGGTTTAGGTGTTAGGGGTACAGTTAGGGTTAGGATGTCGGGTTAGGGTTAGGGTGTCGGGTTAGGGTGTCGTGTTAAGGTTAGGGTGTCGGGTGAGGGTTAGAGTGTCAGGTTCGGGTTACGGTGTCAGGTGACGGTGTCGGGTTAGCGTGTCATTTTAGGGTGTAGGTTTAGGGTTAGAGTGTCGGGTTAGGGTTAGGGTTACGGTGTTGTGTTAGGGTTAGGGTGTCGGGTTTGGGCTTCGGGTTAGGGTGTCGTGTTAGGGATAGGGAGTCACGTTAGGTTGTCGTTTTAGGGTTACGGTGTCAGGATAGGGTGTCGGGTTAGGGTGTCTGTTAGGGATTACGGTTTAGGGTGTCGGGTTAGGGTTAGTGTAGGGTTAGAATTAGGGTTAGAGTGTTCTGTTAGGGTTAGCGTTAGAGTTAGGTTGTCTGGTTAGTTTTAGGGTTAGGGTGTCGAGTTAGAGTTAGGGTGTCGGGTTATGGTTAGGTTTTGGGTGTCGGGTTAGGTTTAGGGTTAATGTTAGTGTTAGGGGTTAGTGATTAGGGTTAGGGTTAGGGTTAGCGTTATGGTTTGGTTTAGGTTTAGGGTTAAGGTTATGGATAGGGTTAGGGTTTGGGTTAGGTGAAGGGTAGGCTTAGGAGTAGGGTAAGTGTTAGGGTTTGGGTTAGGTTTAGGGTACGGTTAGGGTGTCGGGGTAGAGTTTGGGTGTAGGATTAGGGTGTTGCGTTAGGGTTAAGTTAACGTGTCTTGTTAGGGTTAGCGTTAGGGTTAGGGTGTCGGGTAAGATTTAGCGTTAGGGGTAGGGGTAGGGCTTGGGTGTTGGGTTAGTGTTAGGGTTAGGGTGTCTGGTGTCCGGTTACGGTTAGGGTTAGGATTAGGGTTAGGATTAGGGTTTAGGATTTAGGGTTAGGGTTAGGGTGTCTTGTGTCCGTTTACGGTTAGGGTTAGGATTATGGTTAGGGTTAGGGTTAGCGTTAGGGTTTTGGTTAAGGTTACGTTTAGGTTTCGGGTTAGGGTTAGGGTTATGTTTAGGGTTAGGGTGTCATAATAGGGTTAGCGTTAGTGTTAGGTTGTCTGGTTAGTGTAAGGGTTAGGGTGTCGGGATAGGGTTAGGTTTAGGGTGTTGGGTTAGGGTGTTGTGTTAGGGTTAGGGTTAGGGTTAAGGTTTCGGGTTATGATGTCGGGTTAGGGTTAGGTCTAGGTCTAGGGTTTGGGTTAGGGTTAGCGTTAGGGTTAGGGTTACCTTTAGGGTTACGGTTAGGGTTAGGATTAGGGTTAGAGTTAGGGTGTCAGATTAGGGTTAGACTTGGGTTAGGATTCGGGTTAGTGGTTAGGGGTAGGTTTAGGTTTAGGGTTAGGGTGTTGGTTTAGGGTTAGGGTGTCGTATTACAGTTAGGGTTAGGGTTAGGGTGTCGGTTTAGGGTTAGGGTGTCGGGATAGGGTGTTGGGTTAAGTTGTCGTGTTAGTGTGTCGGGTTAGGGTTAGAGTTAGGTTTGAGGCATTGGGTTAGGTTGTTGGGTTAGGAATAGGGTTAGGGTTAGGTTTAGTGTTATGATGTTGGGTTAGTTTGTCGTGTTAGGGTGCTGGGTTTGGGTTAGGGTTAGGGTTAGGGTAGGTTTAGGGTGTTGGGTTAGCTTTAGGGTGTTGGGTTAGGGTTAGGGTTATGTGTTGGCTTAGGGTGTCGTTTAGGGTGTCAGGTTTGGGTGTCGGGTTAAGATTAGGGTTAGGGTGTTGGGTTACGGTGTCAGATTAGGGTTAGTGTGTCTGGTTATGATGTCAGGTTCGGGTGTCGGGTAAGGGGTAGTGTGTCTGGTTAGGGTGTCGGGTTATTGTGTCAGGTTAGGTTTAGGTTTAGGCTTATGGATAGGGCTAGGGTTATGGTGTCATGTTAGGGATAGGGTTCGAGTGTCAGTTTAGGGTTAGAGTTAGGGTTGGGTTAGGGTTAGGGTAGGGTTTGGGGTTAGGGGTAGGGTTAGGGTTAGGTTTAAGTTTAGGGTGTCAGGTTAAGTTTAGGGTTCGTGTTAGTGTTATGGTTAGGGTTAGGGTTAGGCTTAGGATGTGGGGATAGGGTTAGGGTTAGTTTTATGGTAAGGTTGTCTGGTTAGGGTTCTGGGTAGGGTGTCTGTTTAGGGTTTCGGGTTAGGGTGTCGGGTCAGGGTTAGTGTTAGGGTTAGGTTGTTGGGTTAGATTGTCGTGTTAGGGTGCCAGGATAGGGTTAGATTTACGGTTAGGCTTAGGGTTAGTGTGTCGGGTTAGGGTGTCCGTTTAGGGTTAGGGTGTCAGGTTAGCATGTCGGGTTAGGGTGTTGGGTTAGGGTCTCGAGTTAGGGTTTAGGGTTAGGTTTAGGGTAAGTTTAGGGTTAGGGTTATGGTTGGGTTAGGGTTAGTGTTAATGTTAGGGTTAGGGTTTAGATGTAGGGTTAGCTTTAGGGCTAGTGTTAGGGTTAGGGTGTAGGGTGTCGGGTTTGGGTGTCGGGTTAGGGTTAGGTTTTGGGTTAGCTTTAGGGTTGGGGTTAGGATTAGGGTGTCGGGTTAGGGTTAGCGTGTCAGGTTCGGGTGTCGGGTTAGGCTGTCGGGCTAGGGTGTCGGGCTAGGGTGTCGGGCTAGGGTGTCGGGTTAGGGTTTACAGTTAGTGTTAGAGTGGCTGGTTAGGGTGTCGGTTAGGGTGTCGGGTTAGGGTGTACGGGTTAGGGTGTCGCGTTAGGGTTGAGTTATGGTGTCGGGTTATGGTTACGGTAAGGTTAGGGTTAGGGTTAGGGTTAGGTATTCAGGCTAGGGTTAGTGTTAGGGGTTGGGGTTAGGGTTTAGAGTTACGATTAGGGTTAGGGTGTTGGGTTAGGGTGTCGGGTAGGGTGTCAGGTTAGGCTGTTGGGTTAGGGTGTCGGGTCAGGGTTAGAGTTAGGGTTAGGTTTAGGGTTAAGTTTAGAGTTAGGTTGTTTTGTTAGGGTTAGGGTTTCGGGTTAGGCTTAGAGTTTCGGGTTAGGGTGTCGGGTTAGAGTTTGGGTGTAGGGTTAGTGTGTCGCATTAGGGTTAAGGTTAGGGTGTCGTGTTAGTGTTAGCGCTAGGGTTAGGGTGTCGTGTTAGGGTTAGGTTGTCGGGTTAGGGTTAGGGTTAGGGTGTCTGGTGTTCGGTTACCGTTAGGGTTAGGGTTAGGGTTACGTTTTACGGGTTAGGGTTAGGGATAGGGTTAGCATTAGGGTTATGGTTACGGTTACGTTTAGGGTTACTGTTCGGGTTAGGGTTAGGGTTAGGATTAGGGTGTCAGATTAGGGTTAGGTTTGTGTTAGGATTCGGGTTAGTGGGTAGGGGTAGGTTTAAGGTTAGGGTTAGGGTGTCGTGTTAGGGTTAGGATTAGGGTGTCGGTTTAGGGTTAGGGTGTCGGGTTAGGGTGTTGGCTTAAGTTGTCGTGTTAGTGTGTTGGGTTAGGGTTAGGGTGAGATTTATGGCATTGTGTTAGTGTGTTGGTTTAGGAATAGGGTTAGGGTAAGGTTTAGGGCTAGGTTTAAGGTTAGGTTTTGTGTTATGATGTCGGGTTAGGGTTAGGGTTAGGGTTAAGGTTTCGGGTTATGATGTCGGGTTAGGGTTAGGTCTAGGTCTAGGGTTAGGGTTAGGGTGTCGGGTAAGTTTTAGGGTTAGGGTTAGGGTGTCGTTTTAGGGTTAGAGTTAGGGTTAGGATTAGGGTTAGGGTTAAGGTTTACGGTTTAGGGTTAGGGTTAGGGTTAGAGTTAGGGTTAGCGTTACCTTTAGGGTTACGGTTAGGGTTAGGATTAGGGTTAGAGTTAGGGTGTCAGATTAGGGTTAGGGTTGGGTTAGGATTCGGGTTAGTGGTTAGGGGTAGGTTTAGG
The DNA here is from genome assembly GCF_054371585.1 of Giraffa tippelskirchi. NCBI lineage: Eukaryota > Metazoa > Chordata > Mammalia > Artiodactyla > Giraffidae > Giraffa > Giraffa tippelskirchi. The sequence continues at coordinate 71,891,652 of NC_137289.1, forward strand.
TTTAGGGTTAGGGTGTTGGTTTAGGGTTAGGGTGTCGGGTTAGGGTGTTGGGTTAAGTTGTCGTGTTAGTGTGTCGGGTAAGGGTTAGGGTTAGGTTTATGGCATTGGGTTAGGTTGTTGGGTTAGGAATAGGGTTAGGGCTAGGGTTAAGGTTAGGTTTAGTGTTATGATGTTGGGTTAGTTTGTCGTGTTAGGGTGCTGGGTTTGGGTTAGGGTTAGGGTTTGGGTAGGTTTAGGGTGTTGGGTTAGGGTTAGGGTGTCGGGTTATGGTTAGGGTTAGGGTGTTGGGTTACGGTGTCGGGTTAGGGTTAGTGTGTCAGGTTATGATGTCAGGTTCGGGTGTCGGGTAAGGGTTAGGGTGTGTGGTTATGGTGTCGGGTAAGTGTGTCAGGTTAGGTTTAGGTTTAGGCTTATGGTTAGGGTTAGGGTTAGTGTGTCGTGTTAGGGATAGCGTTCGGGTGTCGGTTTAGGGTTAGAGTTAGGGTTAGGGTTAGGGTCGGGTTAGGGGTTAGGGGTAGGTTTAGGGTTAGGTTTAGGGTGTTAGGGTTAGGGTTAGGGTTAGGGTTAGGGTTGGGCTAGGGGTAGGGTTAGTGGTTAAGGGTAGGGTTAGGGGTAGGTTTAGGGTTAGGGTTAGGGTTGGGGTTTAGTTGTCGGGTTTGAGTTAGGGTTAGGGTGTCTGGTGTCGGGTTAGTGTTAAGGTTAGGGTTAGGTTATCGGGTTAGGTTTAGGCTTGGGTTGTAGTCTTAGGGTTAGGGTTAGTGTTGGTTTACGGGTTAGGCTTAGGCTTAGTGTTAGGGTTAGGTTTAGGGTTAGGTTTACGGCTAGGTTGTTGGTTTAGGGTTACGGTGTCGGGTTAAGGTAAGCGTGTCGGTTTAGGTTTAGGGTGTCGGGTTAGGGTGATGGGTTATGGTGTCAGGTTCGGGTTAGTGTTCGGTTGAGGGTGTCAGGTTAAGGTTAGGGAAGATTTAGGGTTACGGTGTCATGTTAGGGTTACCATAATGGTTAGGGTGTCGGGTTTGGGTGTTGGGTTATGGTTAGTGTATCATGTTAGGGTTAGTGTGTCGGGATAAGTTCAGGGTGTCGGGTTAGGTTGTCGGGTTACGTTTAGGCTCAGGGTTAGGGTTAAGGTTAGGGTTAGGTTTAGGTGTTAGGGGTACGGTTAGGGTTAGGATGTCGGGTTAGGGTCGGGTTAGGGGTTAGGGGTAGGTTTAGGGTTAGGTTTAGGGTGTTAGGGTTAGGGTTAGGGTTAGGGTTGGGTTAGGGTTAGGGTAGGGTTAGGGGTTAGGGGTAGGGTTAGGGTTAGGTTTAGGTTTAGGGTGTCAGGTTAAGTTTAGGGTTCGTGTTAGTGTTATGGTTAGGGTTAGGGTTAGGCTTAGGATGTGGGGATAGGGTTAGGGTTAGTTTTATGGTAAGGTTGTCTGGTTAGGGTTCTGGGTAGGGTGTCTGTTTAGGGTTTCGGGTCAGGGTTAGTGTTAGGGTTAGGTTGTTGGGTTAGATTGTCGTGTTAGGGTGCCAGGATAGGGTTAGATTTACGGTTAGGCTTAGGGTTAGTGTGTCGGGTTAGGGTGTCCGTTTAGGGTTAGGGTGTCAGGTTAGCATGTCGGGTTAGGGTGTTGGGTTAGGGTCTCGAGTTAGGGTTTAGGGTTAGGTTTAGTGTAAGTTTAGGGTTAGGGTTACGGTTGGGTTAGGGTTAGTGTTAATGTTAGGGTTAGGGTTTAGATGTAGGGTTAGCTTTAGGGCTAGTGTTAGGGTTAGGGTGTCGGGTGTCGGGTTTGGGTGTCGGGTTAGGGTTAGGTTTTGGGTTAGCTTTAGGGTTGGGGTTAGGATTAGGGTGTCGGGTTAGGGTTAGCGTGTCGGGTTCGGGTGTCGGGTTAGGCTGTCGGGCTAGGGTGTCGGGCTCGGGTGTCGGGTTAGGGTTTACAGTTAGTGTTAGAGTGGCTGGTTAGGGTGTTGGTTAGGGTGTCTGGTTAGGGTGTCGGGTTAGGGATTACGGGTTAGGGTGTCGCGTTAGGGTTGAGTTATGGTGTCGGGTTATGGTTAGGGTAAGGTTAGGGTTCGGGTTAGGGTGTCGTGTTAGGGTTAGCGTTAGGGTTAGGGTGTCGGGTTAAGGTTAGGGTTAGGGTTAGGGTTAGGGTTTGGGTGTCGGGTTAGGGTTAGGGTTAGTGTTAGGGGTTAGTGATTAGGGTTAGGGTTAAGATTAGCATTATGGTTTGAGTTAGGGTTAGGGTTAGGGTTGGTTTAGTGTAGGGTTAGGGGTTAGTGGTAGGGTTAGGGGTAGGGTTAGGGTAGGGTTGCGGAGTCGGGTTAGGGTTAGGGTTAGGTTTTCAGGCTAGGGTTAGTGTTAGGGGTTGGGGTTAGGGTTTAGAGTTACGATTAGGGTTAGGGTGTTGGGTTAGGGTGTCGGGTTAGGGTGTCAGGTTAGGCTGTCGGGTTAGGGTGTCGGGTCAGGGTTAGGGTTAGGGTTAGGTTTAGGGTTAAGCCTAGAGTTAGGTTGTTTTGTTAGGGTTAGGGTTTCGGGTTAGGCTTAGAGTTTCGGGTTAGGGTGTCAGGTTAGAGTTTGGGTGTAGGGTTAGTGTGTCGCATTAGGGTTAAGGTTAGGGTGTCGTGTTAGTGTTAGCGCTAGGGTTAGGGTGTCGTGTTAGAGTTAGGTTTAGGGTTAGGTTGTCAGGTTAGGGTTAGGGTTAGGGTGTCTGGTGTTCGGTTACCGTTAGGGTTAGGGTTAGGGTTACGTTTTACGGGTTAGGGTTAGGGATAGGGTTAGCATTAGGGTTATGGTTACGGTTACGTTTAGGGTTACTGTTCGGGTTAGGGTTAGGGTTAGGATTAGGGTGTCAGATTAGGGTTAGGTTTGTGTTAGGATTCGGGTTAGTGGTTAGGGGTAGGTTTAAGGTTAGGGTTAGGGTGTCGTGTTAGGGTTAGAGTTAGGGTGTCGGTTTAGGGTTAGGGTGTCGGGTTAGGGTGTTGGCTTAAGTTGTCGTGTTAGTGTGTTGGGTTAGGGTTAGGGTAAGATTTATGGCATTGTGTTAGTGTGTTGGTTTAGGAATAGGGTTAGGGTAAGGGGTAGGGCTAGGTTTAAGGTTAGGTTTAGTGTTATGATGTCGCGTTAGGGTTAGGGTTAGGGTTAAGGTTTCGGGTTATGATGTCGGGTTAGGGTTAGGTCTAGGTCTAGGCTTAGGGTTAGGGTGTCGGGTAAGTTTTAGGGTTAGGGTTAGGGTGTCGTTTTAGGGTTAGAGTTAGGGTTAGGATTAGGGTTAGGGTTAAGGTTTACGGTTTAGGGTTAGGGTTAGGGTTAGAGTTAGGGTTAGCGTTACCTTTAGGGTTACGGTTAGGGTTAGGATTAGGGTTAGAGTTAGGGTGTCAGATTAGGGTTAGGGTTGGGTTAGGATTCGGGTTAGTGGTTAGGGGTAGGTTTAGGTTTAGGGTTAGGGTGTTGGTTTAGGGTTAGGGTGTCGGGTTAGGGTGTTGGGTTAAGTTGTCGTGTTAGTGTGTCGGGTAAGGGTTAGGGTTAGGTTTATGGCATTGGGTTAGGTTGTTGGGTTAGGAATAGGGTTAGGGCTAGGGTTAAGGTTAGGTTTAGTGTTATGATGTTGGGTTAGTTTGTCGTGTTAGGGTGCTGGGTTTGGGTTAGGGTTAGGGTTTGGGTAGGTTTAGGGTGTTGGGTTAGGGTTAGGGTGTCGGGTTATGGTTAGGGTTAGGGTGTTGGGTTACGGTGTCGGGTTAGGGTTAGTGTGTCAGGTTATGATGTCAGGTTCGGGTGTCGGGTAAGGGTTAGGGTGTCTGGTTATGGTGTCGGGTAAGTGTGTCAGGTTAGGTTTAGGTTTAGGCTTATGGTTAGGGTTAGGGTGTCGTGTTAGGGATAGCGTTCGGGTGTCGGTTTAGGGTTAGAGTGAGGGTTAGGGTTAGGGTCGGGTTAGGGGTTAGGGGTAGGTTTAGGGTTAGGTTTAGGGTGTTAGGGTTAGGGTTAGGGTTAGGGTTGGGTTAGGGGTAGGGTTAGTGGTTAAGGGTAGGGTTAGGGGTAGGTTTAGGGTTAGGGTTAGGGTTGGGGTTTAGTTGTCGGGTTTGAGTTAGGGTTAGGGTGTCTGGTGTCGGGTTAGTGTTAAGGTTAGGGTTAGGTTATCGGGTTAGGTTTAGGCTTGGGTTGTAGTCTTAGGGTTAGGGTTAGTGTTGGTTTACGGGTTAGGCTTAGGCTTAGTGTTAGGGTTAGGTTTACGGCTAGGTTGTTGGTTTAGGGTTACGGTGTCGGGTTAAGGTAAGCGTGTCGGTTTAGGTTTAGGGTGTCGGGTTAGGGTGATGGGTTAGGGTGTCAGGTTCGGGTTAGTGTTCGGTTGAGGGTGTCAGGTTAAGGTTAGGGAAGATTTAGGGTTACGGTTTCATGTTAGGGTTACCATAATGGTTAGGGTGTCGGGTTTGGGTGTTGGGTTATGGTTAGTGTATCATGTTAGGGTTAGTGTGTCGGGATAGGTTCAGGGTGTCGTGTTAGGTTGTCGGGTTACGTCTAGGCTCAGGTTTAGGGTTAAGGTTAGGGTTAGGTTTAGGTGTTAGGGGTATGGTTAGGGTTAGAATGTCGGGTTAGGGTTAGGGTGTCGGGTTAGGGTGCCGTGTTAAGGTTAGGGTGTCGGGTGAGGGTTAGGGTGTCAGGTTCGGGTTACGGTGTCAGGTGACGGTGTCGGGTTAGCGTGTCATTTTAGGGTGTAGGTTTAGGGTTAGAGTGTCGGGTTAGGGTTAGGGTTACGGTGTTGTGTTAGGGTTAGGGTGTCGTGTTTGGGCTTCGGGTTAGGGTGTCGTGTTAGGGATAGGGTGTCACGTTAGGTTGTCGTTTTAGGGTTACGGTGTCAGGATAGGGTGTCGGGTTAGGGTGTCGGTTAGGGATTACGGTTTAGGGTGTCGGGTTAGGGTTAGTGTAGGGTTAGAATTAGGGTTAGAGTGTTGTGTTAGGGTTAGCGTTAGGGTTAGGTTGTCTGGTTAGTTTTAGGGTTAGGGTGTCGAATTAGAGTTAGGGTGTCGGGTTATGGTTAGGTTTAGGGTGTCGGGTTAGGTTTAGGGTTAATGTTAGTGTTAGGGGTTAGTGATTAGGGTTAGGGTTAGGGTTAGCGTTATGGTTTGGTTTAGGTTTAGGGTTAGGGTTATGGATAGGGTTAGGGTTTGGGTTAGGTGAAGGGTAGGCTTAGGAGTAGGGTAAGTGTTAGGGTTTGGGTTAGGTTTAGGGTACGGTTAGGGTGTCAGGGTAGAGTTTGGGTGTAGGATTAGGGTGTTGCGTTAGGGTTAAGTTAACGTGTCTTGTTAGGGTTAGCGTTAGGGTTAGGGTGTCGGGTAAGATTTAGCGTTAGGGGTAGGGGTAGTGCTTGGGTGTTGGGTTAGTGTTAGGGTTAGGGTGTCTGGTGTCCGGTTACGGTTAGGGTTAGGATTAGGGTTAGGATTAGGGTTTAGGGTTTAGGGTTAGGGTTAGGGTGTCTTGTGTCCGATTACGGTTAGGGTTAGGATTATGGTTAGGGTTAGGGTTAGCGTTAGGGTTATGGTTAAGGTTACGTTTAGGTTTCGGGTTAGGGTTAGGGTTATGTTTAGGGTTAGGGTGTCATAATAGGGTTAGCGTTAGTGTTAGGTTGTCTGGTTAGTGTTAGGGTTTAGGTTGTCGGGATAGGGTTAGGTTTAGGGTGTTGGGTTAGGGTGTTGGGTTAGGGTTAGGGTTAGGGTTAAGGTTTCGGGTTATGATGTCGGGTTAGGGTTAGGTCTAGGTCTAGGGTTAGGGTTAGGGTGTCGGCTAAGTTTTAGGGTTAGGTTTAGGGTGTCGTTTTAGGGTTAGAGTTAGTGTTAGGAATAGGGTTCGGGTTAGGGTTTATGGTTTAGGGTTAGGGTTAGTGTTAGCGTTAGGGTTAGTGTTACCTTTAGGGTTACGGTTAGGGTTAGGATTAGGGTTAGAGTTAGGGTGTCAGATTAGGGTTAGACTTGGGTTAGGATTCGGGTTAGTGGTTAGGGGTAGGTTTAGGTTTAGGGTTAGGGTGTTGGTTTAGGGTTAGGGTGTCGTATTACAGTTAGGGTTAGGGTGTCGATTTAGGGTTAGGGTGTCGGGTTAGGGTGTTGGGTTAAGTTGTCGTGTTAGTGTGTCGGGTTAGGGTTAGAGTTAGGTTTGAGGCATTGGGTTAGGTTGTTGGTTTAGGAATAGGGTTAGGGTTAGGTTTAGTGTTATGATGTTGGGTTAGTTTGTCGTGTTAGGGTGCTGGGTTTGGGTTAGGGTTAGGGTTAGGGTAGGTTTAGGGTGTTGGGTTAGCGTTAGGGTGTCGGGTTAGGGTTAGGGTTATGTGTTGGCTTAGGGTGTCGTTTAGGGTGTCAGGTTTGGGTGTCGGGTTAAGATTAGGATAAGGGTGTTGGGTTACGGTGTCAGGTTAGCGTAGGTGTGTCTGGTTATGATGTCAGGTTTGGGTATCGGGTAAGGGGTAGTGTGTCTGGTTAGGGTGCTGGTTTGTGTCAGGTTAGGTTTAGGTTTAGGCTTACGGATAGGGCTAGGGTTATGGTGTCATGTTAGGGATAGGGTTCGAGTGTCGGTTTAGGGTTAGAGTTAGGGTTAGGGTTAGGGTTGGGTTAGGGTTAGGGTAGGGTTAGGGGTTAGGGGTAGGGTTAGAGTTAGGTTTAGGTTTAGGGTGTCAGGTTAAGTTTAGGGTTCGTGTTAGTGTTATGGTTAGGGTTAGGGTTAGGCTTAGGATGTGGGGATAGGGTTAGGGTTAGTTTTATGGTAAGATTGTCCGGTTAGGGTTCTGGGTAGGGTGTCTGTTTAGGGTTTCGGGTTAGGGTGTCGGGTCAGGGTTAGTGTCAGGGTTAGGTTGTTGGGTTAGATTGTCGTGTTAGGGTGCCAGGATAGGGTTAGATTTACGGTTAGGCTTAGGGTTAGTGTGTCGGGTTAGGGTGTCCGTTTAGGGTTAGGGTGTCAGGTTAGCATGTCGGGTTAGGGTGTTGGGTTAGGGTCTCGAGTTAGGGTTTAGGGTTAGGTTTAGGGTAAGTTTAGGGTTAGGGTTACGGTTGGGTTAGGGTTAGTGTTAATGTTAGGGTTAGGGTTTAGATGTAGGGTTAGCTTTAGGGCTAGTGTTAGGGTTAGGGTGTCGGGTGTCGGGTTTGGGTGTCGGGTTAGGGTTAGGTTTTGGGTTAGCTTTAGGGTTGGGGTTAGGATTAGGGTGTCGGGTTAGGGTTAGCGTGTCGGGTTCGGGTGTCGGGTTAGGCTGTCGGGCTAGGGTGTCGGGTTAGGGTTTACAGTTAGTGTTAGAGTGGCTGGTTAGGGTGTCTGGTTATGGTGTCGGGTTAGGGATTACGGGTTAGGGTGTCGCGTTAGGGTTGAGTTATGGTGTCGGGTTATGGTTAGGGTAAGGTTAGGCTTCGGGTTAGGGTGTCGTGTTAGGGTTAGCGTTAGGGTTAGGGTGTCGGGTTAAGGTTAGGGTTAGGGTTAGGGTTAGGGTTTGGGTGTCGGGTTAGGGTTAGGGTTAGTGTTAGGGGTTAGTGATTAGGGTTAGGGTTAGGATTAGCGTTATGGTTTGAGTTAGAGTTAGGGTTAGGGTTAGGGTTGGTTTAGTGTAGGGTTAGGGGTTAGTGGTAGGGTTAGGGGTAGGGTTAGGGTAGGGTTGCGGAGTCGGGTTAGGGTTAGGGTTAGGTTTTCAGGCTAGGGTTAGTGTTAGGGGTTGGGGTTAGGGTTTAGAGTTACGATTAGGGTTAGGGTGTTGGGTTAGGGTGTCGGGTTAGGGTGTCAGGTTAGGCTGTCGGGTTAGGGTGTCGGGTCAGGGTTAGAGTTAGGGTTAGGTTTAGGGTTAAGTTTAGAGTTAGGTTGTTTTGTTAGGGTTAGGGTTTCGGGTTAGGCTTAGAGTTTCGGGTTAGGGTGTCGGGTTAGAGTTTGGGTGTAGGGTTAGTGTGTCGCATTAGGGTTAAGGTTAGGGTGTCGTGTTAGTGTTAGCGCTAGGGTTAGGGTGTCGTGTTAGAGTTAGGTTTAGGGTTAGGTTGTCGGGTTAGGGTTAGGGTTAGGGTGTCTGGTGTTCGGTTACCGTTAGGGTTAGGGTTAGGGTTACGTTTTACGGGTTAGGGTTAGGGTTAGGGTTAGCATTAGGGTTATGGTTACGGTTACGTTTAGGGTTACTGTTCGGGTTAGGGTTAGGGTTAGGATTAGGGTGTCAGATTAGGGTTAGGTTTGTGTTAGGATTCGGGTTAGTGGTTAGGGGTAGGTTTAAGGTTAGGGTTAGGGTGTCGTGTTAGGGTTAGGGTTAGGGTGTCGGTTTAGGGTTAGGGTGTCGGGTTAGGGTGTTGGCTTAAGTTGTCGTGTTAGTGTGTTGGGTTAGGGTTAGGGTGAGATTTATGGCATTGTGTTAGTGTGTTGGTTTAGGAATAGGGTTAGGGTAAGGGGTAGGGCTAGGTTTAAGGTTAGGTTTAGTGTTATGATGTCGGGTTAGGGTTAGGGTTAGGGTTAAGGTTTCGGGTTATGATGTCGGGTTAGGTTTAGGTCTAGGTCTAGGGTTAGGGTTAGGGTGTCGGGTAAGTTTTAGGGTTAGGGTTAGGGTGTCGTTTTAGGGTTAGAGTTAGGGTTAGGATTAGGGTTAGGGTTAAGGTTTACGGTTTAGGGTTAGGGTTAGGGTTAGAGTTAGGGTTAGCGTTACCTTTAGGGTTACGGTTAGGGTTAGGATTAGGGTTAGAGTTAGGGTGTCAAATTAGGGTTAGGGTTGGGTTAGGATTCGGGTTAGAGGTAAGGGGTAGGTTTAGGTTTAGGGTTAGGGTGTTGGTTTAGGGTTAGGGTGTCGTGTTAGGGATAGCGTTCGGGTGTCGGTTTAGGGTGTTAGGGTTAGGGTTAGGGTTAGGGTTGGGTTGGGGGTAGGGTTAGTGGTTAAGGGTAGGGTTAGGGGTAGGTTTAGGGTTAGGGTTAGGGTTGGGGTTTAGTTGTCGGGTTTGAGTTAGGGTTAGGGTGTCTGGTGTCGGGTTAGTGTTAAGGTTAGGGTTAGGTTATCGGGTTAGGTTTAGGCTTGGGTTGTAGTCTTAGGGTTAGGGTTAGTGTTGGTTTACGGGTTAGGCTTAGGCTTAGTGTTAGGGTTAGGTTTAGGGTTAGGTTTACGGCTAGGTTGTTGGTTTAGGGTTACGGTGTCGGGTTAAGGTAAGCGTGTCGGTTTAGGTTTAGGGTGTCGGGTTAGGGTGATGGGTTATGGTGTCAGGTTCGGGTTAGTGTTCGGTTGAGGGTGTCAGGTTAAGGTTAGGGAAGATTTAGGGTTACGGTGTCATGTTAGGGTTACCATAATGGTTAGGGTGTCGGGTTTGGGTGTTGGGTTATGGTTAGTGTATCATGTTAGGGTTAGTGTGTCGGGATAGGTTCAGGGTGTCGGGTTAGGTTGTCGGGTTACGTTTAGGCTCAGGGTTAGGGTTAAGGTTAGGGTTAGGTTTAGGTGTTAGGGGTACGGTTAGGGTTAGGATGTCGGGTTAGGGTTAGGGTGTCGGGTTAGGGTGTCGTGTTAAGGTTAGGGTGTCGGGTGAGGGTTAGAGTGTCAGGTTCGGGTTACGGTGTCAGGTGAGGGTGTCGGGTTAGCGTGTCATTTTAGGGTGTAGGTTTAGGGTTAGAGTGTCGGGTTAGGGTTAGGGTTACGGTGTTGTGTTAGGGTTAGGGTGTCGGGTTTGGGCTTCGGGTTAGGGTGTCGTGTTAGGGATAGGGAGTCACGTTAGGTTGTCGTTTTAGGGTTACGGTGTCAGGATAGGGTGTCGGGTTAGGGTGTCTGTTAGGGATTACGGTTTAGGGTGTCGGGTTAGGGTTAGTGTAGGGTTAGAATTAGGGTTAGAGTGTTGTGTTAGGGTTAGCGTTAGAGTTAGGTTGTCTGGTTAGTTTTAGGGTTAGGGTGTCGAGTTAGAGTTAGGGTGTCGGGTTATGGTTAGGTTTTGGGTGTCGGGTTAGGTTTAGGGTTAATGTTAGTGTTAGGGGTTAGTGATTAGGGTTAGGGTTAGGGTTAGCGTTATGGTTTGGTTTAGGTTTAGGGTTAGGGTTATGGATCGGGTTAGGGTTTGGGTTAGGTGAAGGGTAGGCTTAGGAGTAGGGTAAGTGTTAGGGTTTGGGTTAGGTTTAGGGTACGGTTAGGGTGTCGGGGTAGAGTTTGGGTGTAGGATTAGGGTGTTGCGTTAGGGTTAAGTTAACGTGTCTTGTTAGGGTTAGTGTTAGGGTTAGGGTGTCGTGTAAGATTTAGCGTTAGCGGTAGGGGTAGGGCTTGGGTGTTGGGTTAGTGTTAGGGTTAGGGTGTCTGGTGTCCGGTTACGGTTAGGGTTATGATTAGGGTTAGGATTAGGGTTTAGGATTTAGGGTTAGGGTTAGGGTGTCTTGTGTCCGATTACGGTTAGGGTTAGGATTATGGTTAGGGTTAGGGTTAGCGTTAGGGTTTTGGTTAAGGTTACGTTTAGGTTTCGGGTTAGGGTTAGGGTTATGTTTAGGGTTAGGGTGTCATAATAGGGTTAGCGTTAGTGTTAGGTTGTCTGGTTAGTGTTAGGGTTAGGGTGTCGGGATAGGGTTAGGTTTAGGGTGTTGGGTTAGGGTGTTGTGTTAGGGTTAGGGTTAGGGTTAAGGTTTCGGGTTATGATGTCGGGTTAGGGTTAGGTCTAGGTCTAGGGTTTGGGTTAGGGTTAGCGTTAGGGTTAGGGTTACCTTTAGGGTTACGGTTAGGGTTAGGATTAGGGTTAGAGTTAGGGTGTCAGATTAGGGTTAGACTTGGGTTAGGATTCGGGTTAGTGGTTAGGGGTAGGTTTAGGTTTAGGGTTAGGGTGTTGGTTTAGGGTTAGGGTGTCGTATTACAGTTAGGGTTAGGGTTAGGGTGTCGGTTTAGGGTTAGGGTGTCGGGTTAGGGTGTTGGGTTAAGTTGTCCTGTTAGTGTGTCGGGTTAGGGTTAGAGTTAGGTTTGAGGCATTGGGTTAGGTTGTTGGGTTAGGAATAGGGTTAGGGTTAGGTTTAGTGTTATGATGTTGGGTTAGTTTGTCGTGTTAGGGTGCTGGGTTTGGGTTAGGGTTAGGGTTAGGGTAGGTTTAGGGTGTTGGGTTAGCGTTAGGGTGTCGGGTTAGGGTTAGGGTTATGTGTTGGCTTAGGGTGTCGTTTAGGGTGTCAGGTTTGGGTGTCGGGTTAAGATTAGGGTTAGGGTGTTGGGTTACGGTGTCAGATTAGGGTTAGTGTGTCTGGTTATGATGTCAGGTTCGGGTGTCGGGTAAGGGGTAGTGTGTCTGGTTAGGGTGTCGGTTTATTGTGTCAGGTCAGGTTTAGGTTTAGGCTTACGGATAGGGCTAGGCTTATGGTGTCATGTTAGGGATAGGGTTCGAGTGTCAGTTTAGGGTTAGAGTTAGGGTTAGGGTTAGGGTTGGGTTAGGGTTAGGGTAGGGTTAGGGGTTAGGGTTAGGGTTAGGGTTAGGTTTAAGTTTAGGGTGACAGGTTAAGTTTAGGGTTCGTGTTAGTGTTATGGTTAGGGTTAGGGTTAGGCTTAGGATGTGGGGATAGTGTTAGGGTTAGTTTTATGGTAAGTTTGTCTGGTTAGGGTTCTGGGTAGGGTGTCTGTTTAAGGTTTCGGGTTAGGGTGTCGGGTCAGGGTTAGTGTTAGGGTTAGGTTGTTGGGTTAGATTGTCGTGTTAGGGTGCCAGGATAGGGTTAGATTTACGGTTAGGCTTAGGGTTAGTGTGTCGGGTTAGGGTGTCCGTTTAGGGTTAGGGTGTCAGGTTAGCATGTCGGGTTAGGGTGTTGGGTTAGGGTCTCGAGTTAGGGTTTAGGGTTAGGTTTAGGGTAAGTTTAGGGTTAGGCTTACGGTTGGGTTAGGGTTAGTGTTAATGTTAGGGTTAGGGTTTAGATGTAGGGTTAGCTTTAGGGCTAGTGTTAGGGTTAGGGTGTCGGGTGTCGGGTTTGGGTGTCGGGTTAGGGTTAGGTTTTGGGTTAGCTTTAGGGTTGCGGTTAGGATTAGGGTGTCGGGTTAGGGTTAGCGTGTCGGGTTCGGGTGTCGGGTTAGGCTGTCGGGCTAGGGTGTCGGGCTAGGGTGTCGGGTTAGGGTTTACAGTTAGTGTTAGAGTGGCTGGTTAGGGTGTCGGTTAGGGTGTCGGGTTAGGGATTACGGGTTAGGGTGTCGCGTTAGGGTTGAGTTATGGTGTCAGGTTATGGTTACGGTAAGGTTAGGGTTAGGGTTAGGGTGTCGTGTTAGGGTTAGCGTTAGGGTTAGGGTGTCGGGTTAAGGTTAGGGTTAGGGTTAGGGTTAGGGTTTGGGTGTCAGGTTAGGGTTAGGGTTAGTGTTAGGGGTTAGTGATTAGGGTTAGGGTTAGGATTAGCGTTATGGTTTGAGTTAGAGTTAGGGTTACGGTTAGGGTTGGTTTAGTGTAGGGTTAGGGGTTAGTGGTAAGGTTAGGGGTAGGGTTAGGGTAGGGTTGCGGAGTCGGGTTAGGGTTAGGGTTAGGTTTTCAGGCTAGGGTTAGTGTTAGGGGTTGGGGTTAGGTTTTAGAGTTACGATTAGGGTTAGGGTGTTGGGTTAGGGTGTCGGGTAGGGTGTCAGGTTAGGCTGTCGGGTTAGGGTGTCGGGTCAGGGTTAGAGTTAGGGTTAGGTTTAGGGTTAAGTTTAGAGTTAGGTTGTTTTGTTAGGGTTAGGGTTTCGGGTTAGGCTTAGAGTTTCGGGTTAGGGTGTCGGGTTAGAGTTTGGGTGTAGGGTTAGTGTGTCGCATTAGGGTTAAGGTTAGGGTGTCGTGTTAGTGTTAGCGCTAGGGTTAGGGTGTCGTGTTAGGGTTAGGTTTAGGGTTAGGTTGTCGGGTTAGGGTTAGGGTTAGGGTGTCTGGTGTTCGGTTACCGTTAGGGTTAGGGTTAGGGTTACGTTTTACGGGTTAGGGTTAGGGATAGGGTTAGCATTAGGGTTATGGTTACGGTTACGTTTAGGGTTACTGTTCGGGTTAGGGTTAGGGTTAGGATTAGGGTGTCAGATTAGGGTTAGGTTTGTGTTAGGATTCGGGTTAGTGGGTAGGGGTAGGTTTAAGGTTAGGGTTAGGGTGTCGTGTTAGGGTTAGAGTTAGGGTGTCGGTTTAGGGTTAGGGTGTCGGGTTAGGGTGTTGGCTTAAGTTGTCGTGTTAGTGTGTTGGGTTAGGGTTAGGGTGAGATTTATGGCATTGTGTTAGTGTGTTGGTTTAGGAATAGGGTTAGGGTAAGGGTTAGGGCTAGGTTTAAGGTTAGGTTTAGTGTTATGATGTCGGGTTAGGGTTAGGGTTAGGGTTAAGGTTTCGGGTTATGATGTCGGGTTAGGGTTAGGTCTAGGTCTAGGGTTAGGGTTAGGGTGTCGGGTAAGTTTTAGGGTTAGGGTTAGGGTGTCGTTTTAGGGTTAGAGTTAGGGTTAGGATTAGGGTTAGGGTTAAGGTTTACGGTTTAGGGTTAGGGTTAGGGTTAGAGTTAGGGTTAGCGTTACCTTTAGGGTTACGGTTAGGGTTAGGATTAGGGTTAGAGTTAGGGTGTCAGATTAGGGTTAGGGTTGGGTTAGGATTCGGGTTAGTGGTTAGGGGTAGGTTTAGGTTTAGGGTTAGGGTGTTGGTTTAGGGTTAGGGTGTCGGGTTAGGGTGTTGGGTTAAGTTGTCGTGTTAGTGTGTCGGGTAAGGGTTAGGGTTAGGTTTATGGCATTGGGTTAGGTTGTTGGGTTAGGAATAGGGTTAGGGCTAGGGTTAAGGTTAGGTTTAGTGTTATGATGTTGGGTTAGTTTGTCGTGTTAGGGTGCTGGGTTTGGGTTAGGGTTAGGGTTTGGGTAGGTTTAGGGTGTTGGGTTAGGGTTAGGGTGTCGGGTTATGGTTAGGGTTAGGGTGTTGGGTTACGGTGTCGGGTTAGGGTTAGTGTGTCAGGTTATGATGTCAGGTTCGGGTGTCGGGTAAGGGTTAGGGTGTGTGGTTATGGTGTCGGGTAAGTGTGTCAGGTTAGGTTTAGGTTTAGGCTTATGGTTAGGGTTAGGGTTAGGGTGTCGTGTTAGGGATAGCGTTCGGGTGTCGGTTTAGGGTTAGAGTTAGGGTTAGGGTTAGGGTCGGGTTAGGGGTTAGGGGTAGGTTTAGGGTTAGGTATAGGGTGTTAGGGTTAGGGTTAGGGTTAGGGTTGGGTTAGGGGTAGGGTTAGTGGTTAAGGGTAGGGTTAGGGGTAGGTTTAGGGTTAGGGTTAGGGTTGGGGTTTAGTTGTCGGGTTTGAGTTAGGGTTAGGGTGTCTGGTGTCGGGTTAGTGTTAAGGTTAGGGTTAGGTTATCGGGTTAGGTTTAGGCTTGGGTTGTAGTCTTAGGGTTAGGGTTAGTGTTGGTTTACGGGTTAGGCTTAGGCTTAGTGTTAGGGTTAGGTTTACGGCTAGGTTGTTGGTTTAGGGTTACGGTGTCGGGTTAAGGTAAGCGTGTCGGTTTAGGTTTAGGGTGTCGGGTTAGGGTGATGGGTTAGGGTGTCAGGTTCGGGTTAGTGTTCGGTTGAGGGTGTCAGGTTAAGGTTAGGGAAGATTTAGGGTTACGGTTTCATGTTAGGGTTACCATAATGGTTAGGGTGTCGGGTTTGGGTGTTGGGTTATGGTTAGTGTATCATGTTAGGGTTAGTGTGTCGGGATAGGTTCAGGGTGTCGTGTTAGGTTGTCGGGTTACGTCTAGGCTCAGGTTTAGGGTTAAGGTTAGGGTTAGGTTTAGGTGTTAGGGGTATGGTTAGGGTTAGAATGTCGGGTTAGGGTTAGGGTGTCGGGTTAGGGTGCCGTGTTAAGGTTAGGGTGTCGGGTGAGGGTTAGGGTGTCAGGTTCGGGTTACGGTGTCAGGTGACGGTGTCGGGTTAGCGTGTCATTTTAGGGTGTAGGTTTAGGGTTAGAGTGTCGGGTTAGGGTTAGGGTTACGGTGTTGTGTTAGGGTTAGGGTGTCGTGTTTGGGCTTCGGGTTAGGGTGTCGTGTTAGGGATAGGGTGTCACGTTAGGTTGTCGTTTTAGGGTTACGGTGTCAGGATAGGGTGTCGGGTTAGGGTGTCGGTTAGGGATTACGGTTTAGGGTGTCGGGTTAGGGTTAGTGTAGGGTTAGAATTAGGGTTAGAGTGTTGTGTTAGGGTTAGCGTTAGGGTTAGGTTGTCTGGTTAGTTTTAGGGTTAGGGTGTCGAATTAGAGTTAGGGTGTCGGGTTATGGTTAGGTTTAGGGTGTCGGGTTAGGTTTAGGGTTAATGTTAGTGTTAGGGGTTAGTGATTAGGGTTAGGGTTAGGGTTAGCGTTATGGTTTGGTTTAGGTTTAGGGTTAGGGTTATGGATAGGGTTAGGGTTTGGGTTAGGTGAAGGGTAGGCTTAGGAGTAGGGTAAGTGTTAGGGTTTGGGTTAGGTTTAGGGTACGGTTAGGGTGTCAGGGTAGAGTTTGGGTGTAGGATTAGGGTGTTGCGTTAGGGTTAAGTTAACGTGTCTTGTTAGGGTTAGCGTTAGGGTTAGGGTGTCGGGTAAGATTTAGCGTTAGGGGTAGGGGTAGTGCTTGGGTGTTGGGTTAGTGTTAGGGTTAGGGTGTCTGGTGTCCGGTTACGGTTAGGGTTAGGATTAGGGTTAGGATTAGGGTTTAGGATTTAGGGTTAGGGTTAGGGTGTCTTGTGTCCGATTACGGTTAGGGTTAGGATTATGGTTAGGGTTAGGGTTAGCGTTAGGGTTTTGGTTAAGGTTACGTTTAGGTTTCGGGTTAGGGTTAGGGTTATGTTTAGGGTTAGGGTGTCATAATAGGGTTAGCGTTAGTGTTAGGTTGTCTGGTTAGTGTTAGGGTTAGGGTGTCGGGATAGGGTTAGGTTTAGGGTGTTGGGTTAGGGTGTTGTGTTAGGGTTAGGGTTAGGGTTAAGGTTTCGGGTTATGATGTCGGGTTAGGGTTAGGTCTAGGTCTAGGGTTTGGGTTAGGGTTAGCGTTAGGGTTAGGGTTACCTTTAGGGTTACGGTTAGGGTTAGGATTAGGGTTAGAGTTAGGGTGTCAGATTAGGGTTAGACTTGGGTTAGGATTCGGGTTAGTGGTTAGGGGTAGGTTTAGGTTTAGGGTTAGGGTGTTGGTTTAGGGTTAGGGTGTCGTATTACAGTTAGGGTTAGGGTTAGGGTGTCGGTTTAGGGTTAGGGTGTCGGGTTAGGGTGTTGGGTTAAGTTGTCGTGTTAGTGTGTCGGGTTAGGGTTAGAGTTAGGTTTGAGGCATTGGGTTAGGTTGTTGGGTTAGGAATAGGGTTAGGGTTAGGTTTAGTGTTATGATGTTGGGTTAGTTTGTCGTGTTAGGGTGCTGGGTTTGGGTTAGGGTTAGGGTTAGGGTAGGTTTAGGGTGTTGGGTTAGCGTTAGGGTGTCGGGTTAGGGTTAGGGTTATGTGTTGGCTTAGGGTGTCGTTTAGGGTGTCAGGTTTGGGTGTCGGGTTAAGATTAGGGTTAGGGTGTTGGGTTACGGTGTCAGATTAGGGTTAGTGTGTCTGGTTATGATGTCAGGTTCGGGTGTCGGGTAAGGGGTAGTGTGTCTGGTTAGGGTGTCGGTTTATTGTGTCAGGTCAGGTTTAGGTTTAGGCTTACGGATAGGGCTAGGCTTATGGTGTCATGTTAGGGATAGGGTTCGAGTGTCAGTTTAGGGTTAGAGTTAGGGTTAGGGTTAGGGTTGGGTTAGGGTTAGGGTAGGGTTAGGGGTTAGGGTTAGGGTTAGGGTTAGGTTTAAGTTTAGGGTGACAGGTTAAGTTTAGGGTTCGTGTTAGTGTTATGGTTAGGGTTAGGGTTAGGCTTAGGATGTGGGGATAGTGTTAGGGTTAGTTTTATGGTAAGTTTGTCTGGTTAGGGTTCTGGGTAGGGTGTCTGTTTAAGGTTTCGGGTTAGGGTGTCGGGTCAGGGTTAGTGTTAGGGTTAGGTTGTTGGGTTAGATTGTCGTGTTAGGGTGCCAGGATAGGGTTAGATTTACGGTTAGGCTTAGGGTTAGTGTGTCGGGTTAGGGTGTCCGTTTAGGGTTAGGGTGTCAGGTTAGCATGTCGGGTTAGGGTGTTGGGTTAGGGTCTCGAGTTAGGGTTTAGGGTTAGGTTTAGGGTAAGTTTAGGGTTAGGCTTACGGTTGGGTTAGGGTTAGTGTTAATGTTAGGGTTAGGGTTTAGATGTAGGGTTAGCTTTAGGGCTAGTGTTAGGGTTAGGGTGTCGGGTGTCGGGTTTGGGTGTCGGGTTAGGGTTAGGTTTTGGGTTAGCTTTAGGGTTGCGGTTAGGATTAGGGTGTCGGGTTAGGGTTAGCGTGTCGGGTTCGGGTGTCGGGTTAGGCTGTCGGGCTAGGGTGTCGGGCTAGGGTGTCGGGTTAGGGTTTACAGTTAGTGTTAGAGTGGCTGGTTAGGGTGTCGGTTAGGGTGTCGGGTTAGGGATTACGGGTTAGGGTGTCGCGTTAGGGTTGAGTTATGGTGTCAGGTTATGGTTACGGTAAGGTTAGGGTTAGGGTTAGGGTGTCGTGTTAGGGTTAGCGTTAGGGTTAGGGTGTCGGGTTAAGGTTAGGGTTAGGGTTAGGGTTAGGGTTTGGGTGTCAGGTTAGGGTTAGGGTTAGTGTTAGGGGTTAGTGATTAGGGTTAGGGTTAGGATTAGCGTTATGGTTTGAGTTAGAGTTAGGGTTACGGTTAGGGTTGGTTTAGTGTAGGGTTAGGGGTTAGTGGTAAGGTTAGGGGTAGGGTTAGGGTAGGGTTGCGGAGTCGGGTTAGGGTTAGGGTTAGGTTTTCAGGCTAGGGTTAGTGTTAGGGGTTGGGGTTAGGTTTTAGAGTTACGATTAGGGTTAGGGTGTTGGGTTAGGGTGTCGGGTAGGGTGTCAGGTTAGGCTGTCGGGTTAGGGTGTCGGGTCAGGGTTAGAGTTAGGGTTAGGTTTAGGGTTAAGTTTAGAGTTAGGTTGTTTTGTTAGGGTTAGGGTTTCGGGTTAGGCTTAGAGTTTCGGGTTAGGGTGTCGGGTTAGAGTTTGGGTGTAGGGTTAGTGTGTCGCATTAGGGTTAAGGTTAGGGTGTCGTGTTAGTGTTAGCGCTAGGGTTAGGGTGTCGTGTTAGGGTTAGGTTTAGGGTTAGGTTGTCGGGTTAGGGTTAGGGTTAGGGTGTCTGGTGTTCGGTTACCGTTAGGGTTAGGGTTAGGGTTACGTTTTACGGGTTAGGGTTAGGGATAGGGTTAGCATTAGGGTTATGGTTACGGTTACGTTTAGGGTTACTGTTCGGGTTAGGGTTAGGGTTAGGATTAGGGTGTCAGATTAGGGTTAGGTTTGTGTTAGGATTCGGGTTAGTGGGTAGGGGTAGGTTTAAGGTTAGGGTTAGGGTGTCGTGTTAGGGTTAGAGTTAGGGTGTCGGTTTAGGGTTAGGGTGTCGGGTTAGGGTGTTGGCTTAAGTTGTCGTGTTAGTGTGTTGGGTTAGGGTTAGGGTGAGATTTATGGCATTGTGTTAGTGTGTTGGTTTAGGAATAGGGTTAGGGTAAGGGTTAGGGCTAGGTTTAAGGTTAGGTTTAGTGTTATGATGTCGGGTTAGGGTTAGGGTTAGGGTTAAGGTTTCGGGTTATGATGTCGGGTTAGGGTTAGGTCTAGGTCTAGGGTTAGGGTTAGGGTGTCGGGTAAGTTTTAGGGTTAGGGTTAGGGTGTCGTTTTAGGGTTAGAGTTAGGGTTAGGATTAGGGTTAGGGTTAAGGTTTACGGTTTAGGGTTAGGGTTAGGGTTAGAGTTAGGGTTAGCGTTACCTTTAGGGTTACGGTTAGGGTTAGGATTAGGGTTAGAGTTAGGGTGTCAGATTAGGGTTAGGGTTGGGTTAGGATTCGGGTTAGTGGTTAGGGGTAGGTTTAGGTTTAGGGTTAGGGTGTTGGTTTAGGGTTAGGGTGTCGGGTTAGGGTGTTGGGTTAAGTTGTCGTGTTAGTGTGTCGGGTAAGGGTTAGGGTTAGGTTTATGGCATTGGGTTAGGTTGTTGGGTTAGGAATAGGGTTAGGGCTAGGGTTAAGGTTAGGTTTAGTGTTATGATGTTGGGTTAGTTTGTCGTGTTAGGGTGCTGGGTTTGGGTTAGGGTTAGGGTTTGGGTAGGTTTAGGGTGTTGGGTTAGGGTTAGGGTGTCGGGTTATGGTTAGGGTTAGGGTGTTGGGTTACGGTGTCGGGTTAGGGTTAGTGTGTCAGGTTATGATGTCAGGTTCGGGTGTCGGGTAAGGGTTAGGGTGTGTGGTTATGGTGTCGGGTAAGTGTGTCAGGTTAGGTTTAGGTTTAGGCTTATGGTTAGGGTTAGGGTTAGGGTGTCGTGTTAGGGATAGCGTTCGGGTGTCGGTTTAGGGTTAGAGTTAGGGTTAGGGTTAGGGTCGGGTTAGGGGTTAGGGGTAGGTTTAGGGTTAGGTATAGGGTGTTAGGGTTAGGGTTAGGGTTAGGGTTGGGTTAGGGGTAGGGTTAGTGGTTAAGGGTAGGGTTAGGGGTAGGTTTAGGGTTAGGGTTAGGGTTGGGGTTTAGTTGTCGGGTTTGAGTTAGGGTTAGGGTGTCTGGTGTCGGGTTAGTGTTAAGGTTAGGGTTAGGTTATCGGGTTAGGTTTAGGCTTGGGTTGTAGTCTTAGGGTTAGGGTTAGTGTTGGTTTACGGGTTAGGCTTAGGCTTAGTGTTAGGGTTAGGTTTACGGCTAGGTTGTTGGTTTAGGGTTACGGTGTCGGGTTAAGGTAAGCGTGTCGGTTTAGGTTTAGGGTGTCGGGTTAGGGTGATGGGTTAGGGTGTCAGGTTCGGGTTAGTGTTCGGTTGAGGGTGTCAGGTTAAGGTTAGGGAAGATTTAGGGTTACGGTTTCATGTTAGGGTTACCATAATGGTTAGGGTGTCGGGTTTGGGTGTTGGGTTATGGTTAGTGTATCATGTTAGGGTTAGTGTGTCGGGATAGGTTCAGGGTGTCGTGTTAGGTTGTCGGGTTACGTCTAGGCTCAGGTTTAGGGTTAAGGTTAGGGTTAGGTTTAGGTGTTAGGGGTATGGTTAGGGTTAGAATGTCGGGTTAGGGTTAGGGTGTCGGGTTAGGGTGCCGTGTTAAGGTTAGGGTGTCGGGTGAGGGTTAGGGTGTCAGGTTCGGGTTACGGTGTCAGGTGACGGTGTCGGGTTAGCGTGTCATTTTAGGGTGTAGGTTTAGGGTTAGAGTGTCGGGTTAGGGTTAGGGTTACGGTGTTGTGTTAGGGTTAGGGTGTCGTGTTTGGGCTTCGGGTTAGGGTGTCGTGTTAGGGATAGGGTGTCACGTTAGGTTGTCGTTTTAGGGTTACGGTGTCAGGATAGGGTGTCGGGTTAGGGTGTCGGTTAGGGATTACGGTTTAGGGTGTCGGGTTAGGGTTAGTGTAGGGTTAGAATTAGGGTTAGAGTGTTGTGTTAGGGTTAGCGTTAGGGTTAGGTTGTCTGGTTAGTTTTAGGGTTAGGGTGTCGAATTAGAGTTAGGGTGTCGGGTTATGGTTAGGTTTAGGGTGTCGGGTTAGGTTTAGGGTTAATGTTAGTGTTAGGGGTTAGTGATTAGGGTTAGGGTTAGGGTTAGCGTTATGGTTTGGTTTAGGTTTAGGGTTAGGGTTATGGATAGGGTTAGGGTTTGGGTTAGGTGAAGGGTAGGCTTAGGAGTAGGGTAAGTGTTAGGGTTTGGGTTAGGTTTAGGGTACGGTTAGGGTGTCAGGGTAGAGTTTGGGTGTAGGATTAGGGTGTTGCGTTAGGGTTAAGTTAACGTGTCTTGTTAGGGTTAGCGTTAGGGTTAGGGTGTCGGGTAAGATTTAGCGTTAGGGGTAGGGGTAGTGCTTGGGTGTTGGGTTAGTGTTAGGGTTAGGGTGTCTGGTGTCCGGTTACGGTTAGGGTTAGGATTAGGGTTAGGATTAGGGTTTAGGATTTAGGGTTAGGGTTAGGGTGTCTTGTGTCCGATTACGGTTAGGGTTAGGATTATGGTTAGGGTTAGGGTTAGCGTTAGGGTTTTGGTTAAGGTTACGTTTAGGTTTCGGGTTAGGGTTAGGGTTATGTTTAGGGTTAGGGTGTCATAATAGGGTTAGCGTTAGTGTTAGGTTGTCTGGTTAGTGTTAGGGTTAGGGTGTCGGGATAGGGTTAGGTTTAGGGTGTTGGGTTAGGGTGTTGTGTTAGGGTTAGGGTTAGGGTTAAGGTTTCGGGTTATGATGTCGGGTTAGGGTTAGGTCTAGGTCTAGGGTTTGGGTTAGGGTTAGCGTTAGGGTTAGGGTTACCTTTAGGGTTACGGTTAGGGTTAGGATTAGGGTTAGAGTTAGGGTGTCAGATTAGGGTTAGACTTGGGTTAGGATTCGGGTTAGTGGTTAGGGGTAGGTTTAGGTTTAGGGTTAGGGTGTTGGTTTAGGGTTAGGGTGTCGTATTACAGTTAGGGTTAGGGTTAGGGTGTCGGTTTAGGGTTAGGGTGTCGGGTTAGGGTGTTGGGTTAAGTTGTCGTGTTAGTGTGTCGGGTTAGGGTTAGAGTTAGGTTTGAGGCATTGGGTTAGGTTGTTGGGTTAGGAATAGGGTTAGGGTTAGGTTTAGTGTTATGATGTTGGGTTAGTTTGTCGTGTTAGGGTGCTGGGTTTGGGTTAGGGTTAGGGTTAGGGTAGGTTTAGGGTGTTGGGTTAGCGTTAGGGTGTCGGGTTAGGGTTAGGGTTATGTGTTGGCTTAGGGTGTCGTTTAGGGTGTCAGGTTTGGGTGTCGGGTTAAGATTAGGGTTAGGGTGTTGGGTTACGGTGTCAGATTAGGGTTAGTGTGTCTGGTTATGATGTCAGGTTCGGGTGTCGGGTAAGGGGTAGTGTGTCTGGTTAGGGTGTCGGTTTATTGTGTCAGGTCAGGTTTAGGTTTAGGCTTACGGATAGGGCTAGGCTTATGGTGTCATGTTAGGGATAGGGTTCGAGTGTCAGTTTAGGGTTAGAGTTAGGGTTAGGGTTAGGGTTGGGTTAGGGTTAGGGTAGGGTTAGGGGTTAGGGTTAGGGTTAGGGTTAGGTTTAAGTTTAGGGTGACAGGTTAAGTTTAGGGTTCGTGTTAGTGTTATGGTTAGGGTTAGGGTTAGGCTTAGGATGTGGGGATAGTGTTAGGGTTAGTTTTATGGTAAGTTTGTCTGGTTAGGGTTCTGGGTAGGGTGTCTGTTTAAGGTTTCGGGTTAGGGTGTCGGGTCAGGGTTAGTGTTAGGGTTAGGTTGTTGGGTTAGATTGTCGTGTTAGGGTGCCAGGATAGGGTTAGATTTACGGTTAGGCTTAGGGTTAGTGTGTCGGGTTAGGGTGTCCGTTTAGGGTTAGGGTGTCAGGTTAGCATGTCGGGTTAGGGTGTTGGGTTAGGGTCTCGAGTTAGGGTTTAGGGTTAGGTTTAGGGTAAGTTTAGGGTTAGGCTTACGGTTGGGTTAGGGTTAGTGTTAATGTTAGGGTTAGGGTTTAGATGTAGGGTTAGCTTTAGGGCTAGTGTTAGGGTTAGGGTGTCGGGTGTCGGGTTTGGGTGTCGGGTTAGGGTTAGGTTTTGGGTTAGCTTTAGGGTTGCGGTTAGGATTAGGGTGTCGGGTTAGGGTTAGCGTGTCGGGTTCGGGTGTCGGGTTAGGCTGTCGGGCTAGGGTGTCGGGCTAGGGTGTCGGGTTAGGGTTTACAGTTAGTGTTAGAGTGGCTGGTTAGGGTGTCGGTTAGGGTGTCGGGTTAGGGATTACGGGTTAGGGTGTCGCGTTAGGGTTGAGTTATGGTGTCAGGTTATGGTTACGGTAAGGTTAGGGTTAGGGTTAGGGTGTCGTGTTAGGGTTAGCGTTAGGGTTAGGGTGTCGGGTTAAGGTTAGGGTTAGGGTTAGGGTTAGGGTTTGGGTGTCAGGTTAGGGTTAGGGTTAGTGTTAGGGGTTAGTGATTAGGGTTAGGGTTAGGATTAGCGTTATGGTTTGAGTTAGAGTTAGGGTTACGGTTAGGGTTGGTTTAGTGTAGGGTTAGGGGTTAGTGGTAAGGTTAGGGGTAGGGTTAGGGTAGGGTTGCGGAGTCGGGTTAGGGTTAGGGTTAGGTTTTCAGGCTAGGGTTAGTGTTAGGGGTTGGGGTTAGGTTTTAGAGTTACGATTAGGGTTAGGGTGTTGGGTTAGGGTGTCGGGTAGGGTGTCAGGTTAGGCTGTCGGGTTAGGGTGTCGGGTCAGGGTTAGAGTTAGGGTTAGGTTTAGGGTTAAGTTTAGAGTTAGGTTGTTTTGTTAGGGTTAGGGTTTCGGGTTAGGCTTAGAGTTTCGGGTTAGGGTGTCGGGTTAGAGTTTGGGTGTAGGGTTAGTGTGTCGCATTAGGGTTAAGGTTAGGGTGTCGTGTTAGTGTTAGCGCTAGGGTTAGGGTGTCGTGTTAGGGTTAGGTTTAGGGTTAGGTTGTCGGGTTAGGGTTAGGGTTAGGGTGTCTGGTGTTCGGTTACCGTTAGGGTTAGGGTTAGGGTTACGTTTTACGGGTTAGGGTTAGGGATAGGGTTAGCATTAGGGTTATGGTTACGGTTACGTTTAGGGTTACTGTTCGGGTTAGGGTTAGGGTTAGGATTAGGGTGTCAGATTAGGGTTAGGTTTGTGTTAGGATTCGGGTTAGTGGGTAGGGGTAGGTTTAAGGTTAGGGTTAGGGTGTCGTGTTAGGGTTAGAGTTAGGGTGTCGGTTTAGGGTTAGGGTGTCGGGTTAGGGTGTTGGCTTAAGTTGTCGTGTTAGTGTGTTGGGTTAGGGTTAGGGTGAGATTTATGGCATTGTGTTAGTGTGTTGGTTTAGGAATAGGGTTAGGGTAAGGGTTAGGGCTAGGTTTAAGGTTAGGTTTAGTGTTATGATGTCGGGTTAGGGTTAGGGTTAGGGTTAAGGTTTCGGGTTATGATGTCGGGTTAGGGTTAGGTCTAGGTCTAGGGTTAGGGTTAGGGTGTCGGGTAAGTTTTAGGGTTAGGGTTAGGGTGTCGTTTTAGGGTTAGAGTTAGGGTTAGGATTAGGGTTAGGGTTAAGGTTTACGGTTTAGGGTTAGGGTTAGGGTTAGAGTTAGGGTTAGCGTTACCTTTAGGGTTACGGTTAGGGTTAGGATTAGGGTTAGAGTTAGGGTGTCAGATTAGGGTTAGGGTTGGGTTAGGATTCGGGTTAGTGGTTAGGGGTAGGTTTAGGTTTAGGGTTAGGGTGTTGGTTTAGGGTTAGGGTGTCGGGTTAGGGTGTTGGGTTAAGTTGTCGTGTTAGTGTGTCGGGTAAGGGTTAGGGTTAGGTTTATGGCATTGGGTTAGGTTGTTGGGTTAGGAATAGGGTTAGGGCTAGGGTTAAGGTTAGGTTTAGTGTTATGATGTTGGGTTAGTTTGTCGTGTTAGGGTGCTGGGTTTGGGTTAGGGTTAGGGTTTGGGTAGGTTTAGGGTGTTGGGTTAGGGTTAGGGTGTCGGGTTATGGTTAGGGTTAGGGTGTTGGGTTACGGTGTCGGGTTAGGGTTAGTGTGTCAGGTTATGATGTCAGGTTCGGGTGTCGGGTAAGGGTTAGGGTGTGTGGTTATGGTGTCGGGTAAGTGTGTCAGGTTAGGTTTAGGTTTAGGCTTATGGTTAGGGTTAGGGTTAGGGTGTCGTGTTAGGGATAGCGTTCGGGTGTCGGTTTAGGGTTAGAGTTAGGGTTAGGGTTAGGGTCGGGTTAGGGGTTAGGGGTAGGTTTAGGGTTAGGTATAGGGTGTTAGGGTTAGGGTTAGGGTTAGGGTTGGGTTAGGGGTAGGGTTAGTGGTTAAGGGTAGGGTTAGGGGTAGGTTTAGGGTTAGGGTTAGGGTTGGGGTTTAGTTGTCGGGTTTGAGTTAGGGTTAGGGTGTCTGGTGTCGGGTTAGTGTTAAGGTTAGGGTTAGGTTATCGGGTTAGGTTTAGGCTTGGGTTGTAGTCTTAGGGTTAGGGTTAGTGTTGGTTTACGGGTTAGGCTTAGGCTTAGTGTTAGGGTTAGGTTTACGGCTAGGTTGTTGGTTTAGGGTTACGGTGTCGGGTTAAGGTAAGCGTGTCGGTTTAGGTTTAGGGTGTCGGGTTAGGGTGATGGGTTAGGGTGTCAGGTTCGGGTTAGTGTTCGGTTGAGGGTGTCAGGTTAAGGTTAGGGAAGATTTAGGGTTACGGTGTCATGTTAGGGTTACCATAATGGTTAGGGTGTCGGGTTTGGGTGTTGGGTTATGGTTAGTGTATCATGTTAGGGTTAGTGTGTCGGGATAGGTTCAGGGTGTCGTGTTAGGTTGTCGGGTTACGTCTAGGCTCAGGTTTAGGGTTAAGGTTAGGGTTAGGTTTAGGTGTTAGGGGTATGGTTAGGGTTAGAATGTCGGGTTAGGGTTAGGGTGTCGGGTTAGGGTGCCGTGTTAAGGTTAGGGTGTCGGGTGAGGGTTAGGGTGTCAGGTTCGGGTTACGGTGTCAGGTGACGGTGTCGGGTTAGCGTGTCATTTTAGGGTGTAGGTTTAGGGTTAGAGTGTCGGGTTAGGGTTAGGGTTACGGTGTTGTGTTAGGGTTAGGGTGTCGTGTTTGGGCTTCGGGTAAGGGTGTCGTGTTAGGGATAGGGTGTCACGTTAGGTTGTCGTTTTAGGGTTACGGTGTCAGGATAGGGTGTCGGGTTAGGGTGTCGGTTAGGGATTACGGTTTAGGGTGTCGGGTTAGGGTTAGTGTAGGGTTAGAATTAGGGTTAGAGTGTTGTGTTAGGGTTAGCGTTAGGGTTAGGTTGTCTGGTTAGTTTTAGGGTTAGGGTGTCGAATTAGAGTTAGGGTGTCGGGTTATGGTTAGGTTTAGGGTGTCGGGTTAGGTTTAGGGTTAATGTTAGTGTTAGGGGTTAGTGATTAGGGTTAGGGTTAGGGTTAGCGTTATGGTTTGGTTTAGGTTTAGGGTTAGGGTTATGGATAGGGTTAGGGTTTGGGTTAGGTGAAGGGTAGGCTTAGGAGTAGGGTAAGTGTTAGGGTTTGGGTTAGGTTTAGGGTACGGTTAGGGTGTCAGGGTAGAGTTTGGGTGTAGGATTAGGGTGTTGCGTTAGGGTTAAGTTAACGTGTCTTGTTAGGGTTAGCGTTAGGGTTAGGGTGTCGGGTAAGATTTAGCGTTAGGGGTAGGGGTAGTGCTTGGGTGTTGGGTTAGTGTTAGGGTTAGGGTGTCTGGTGTCCGGTTACGGTTAGGGTTAGGATTAGGGTTAGGATTAGGGTTTAGGGTTTAGGGTTAGGGTTAGGGTGTCTTGTGTCCGATTACGGTTAGGGTTAGGATTATGGTTAGGGTTAGGGTTAGCGTTAGGGTTTTGGTTAAGGTTACGTTTAGGTTTCGGGTTAGGGTTAGGGTTATGTTTAGGGTTAGGGTGTCATAATAGGGTTAGCGTTAGTGTTAGGTTGTCTGGTTAGTGTTAGGGTTAGGGTGTCGGGATAGGGTTAGGTTTAGGGTGTTGGGTTAGGGTGTTGTGTTAGGGTTAGGGTTAGGGTTAAGGTTTCGGGTTATGATGTCGGGTTAGGGTTAGGTCTAGGTCTAGGGTTTGGGTTAGGGTTAGCGTTAGGGTTAGGGTTACCTTTAGGGTTACGGTTAGGGTTAGGATTAGGGTTAGAGTTAGGGTGTCAGATTAGGGTTAGACTTGGGTTAGGATTCGGGTTAGTGGTTAGGGGTAGGTTTAGGTTTAGGGTTAGGGTGTTGGTTTAGGGTTAGGGTGTCGTATTACAGTTAGGGTTAGGGTTAGGGTGTCGGTTTAGGGTTAGGGTGTCGGGTTAGGGTGTTGGGTTAAGTTGTCGTGTTAGTGTGTCGGGTTAGGGTTAGAGTTAGGTTTGAGGCATTGGGTTAGGTTGTTGGGTTAGGAATAGGGTTAGGGTTAGGTTTAGTGTTATGATGTTGGGTTAGTTTGTCGTGTTAGGGTGCTGGGTTTGGGTTAGGGTTAGGGTTAGGGTAGGTTTAGGGTGTTGGGTTAGCGTTAGGGTGTCGGGTTAGGGTTAGGGTTATGTGTTGGCTTAGGGTGTCGTTTAGGGTGTCAGGTTTGGGTGTCGGGTTAAGATTAGGGTTAGGGTGTTGGGTTACGGTGTCAGATTAGGGTTAGTGTGTCTGGTTATGATGTCAGGTTCGGGTGTCGGGTAAGGGGTAGTGTGTCTGGTTAGGGTGTCGGTTTATTGTGTCAGGTCAGGTTTAGGTTTAGGCTTACGGATAGGGCTAGGCTTATGGTGTCATGTTAGGGATAGGGTTCGAGTGTCAGTTTAGGGTTAGAGTTAGGGTTAGGGTTAGGGTTGGGTTAGGGTTAGGGTAGGGTTAGGGGTTAGGGTTAGGGTTAGGGTTAGGTTTAAGTTTAGGGTGACAGGTTAAGTTTAGGGTTCGTGTTAGTGTTATGGTTAGGGTTAGGGTTAGGCTTAGGATGTGGGGATAGTGTTAGGGTTAGTTTTATGGTAAGTTTGTCTGGTTAGGGTTCTGGGTAGGGTGTCTGTTTAAGGTTTCGGGTTAGGGTGTCGGGTCAGGGTTAGTGTTAGGGTTAGGTTGTTGGGTTAGATTGTCGTGTTAGGGTGCCAGGATAGGGTTAGATTTACGGTTAGGCTTAGGGTTAGTGTGTCGGGTTAGGGTGTCCGTTTAGGGTTAGGGTGTCAGGTTAGCATGTCGGGTTAGGGTGTTGGGTTAGGGTCTCGAGTTAGGGTTTAGGGTTAGGTTTAGGGTAAGTTTAGGGTTAGGCTTACGGTTGGGTTAGGGTTAGTGTTAATGTTAGGGTTAGGGTTTAGATGTAGGGTTAGCTTTAGGGCTAGTGTTAGGGTTAGGGTGTCGGGTGTCGGGTTTGGGTGTCGGGTTAGGGTTAGGTTTTGGGTTAGCTTTAGGGTTGCGGTTAGGATTAGGGTGTCGGGTTAGGGTTAGCGTGTCGGGTTCGGGTGTCGGGTTAGGCTGTCGGGCTAGGGTGTCGGGCTAGGGTGTCGGGTTAGGGTTTACAGTTAGTGTTAGAGTGGCTGGTTAGGGTGTCGGTTAGGGTGTCGGTTTAGGGATTACGGGTTAGGGTGTCGCGTTAGGGTTGAGTTATGGTGTCAGGTTATGGTTACGGTAAGGTTAGGGTTAGGGTTAGGGTGTCGTGTTAGGGTTAGCGTTAGGGTTAGGGTGTCGGGTTAAGGTTAGGGTTAGGGTTAGGGTTAGGGTTTGGGTGTCAGGTTAGGGTTAGGGTTAGTGTTAGGGGTTAGTGATTAGGGTTAGGGTTAGGATTAGCGTTATGGTTTGAGTTAGAGTTAGGGTTACGGTTAGGGTTGGTTTAGTGTAGGGTTAGGGGTTAGTGGTAAGGTTAGGGGTAGGGTTAGGGTAGGGTTGCGGAGTCGGGTTAGGGTTAGGGTTA
Organism: Giraffa tippelskirchi; assembly: GCF_054371585.1. NCBI lineage: Eukaryota > Metazoa > Chordata > Mammalia > Artiodactyla > Giraffidae > Giraffa > Giraffa tippelskirchi. Next base: position 71,919,757 of record NC_137289.1, read on the forward strand.
GGTTTTCAGGCTAGGGTTAGTGTTAGGGGTTGGGGTTAGGTTTTAGAGTTACGATTAGGGTTAGGGTGTTGGGTTAGGGTGTCGGGTAGGGTGTCAGGTTAGGCTGTCGGGTTAGGGTGTCGGGTCAGGGTTAGAGTTAGGGTTAGGTTTAGGGTTAAGTTTAGAGTTAGGTTGTTTTGTTAGGGTTAGGGTTTCGGGTTAGGCTTAGAGTTTCGGGTTAGGGTGTCGGGTTAGAGTTTGGGTGTAGGGTTAGTGTGTCGCATTAGGGTTAAGGTTAGGGTGTCGTGTTAGTGTTAGCGCTAGGGTTAGGGTGTCGTGTTAGGGTTAGGTTTAGGGTTAGGTTGTCGGGTTAGGGTTAGGGTTAGGGTGTCTGGTGTTCGGTTACCGTTAGGGTTAGGGTTAGGGTTACGTTTTACGGGTTAGGGTTAGGGATAGGGTTAGCATTAGGGTTATGGTTACGGTTACGTTTAGGGTTACTGTTCGGGTTAGGGTTAGGGTTAGGATTAGGGTGTCAGATTAGGGTTAGGTTTGTGTTAGGATTCGGGTTAGTGGGTAGGGGTAGGTTTAAGGTTAGGGTTAGGGTGTCGTGTTAGGGTTAGAGTTAGGGTGTCGGTTTAGGGTTAGGGTGTCGGGTTAGGGTGTTGGCTTAAGTTGTCGTGTTAGTGTGTTGGGTTAGGGTTAGGGTGAGATTTATGGCATTGTGTTAGTGTGTTGGTTTAGGAATAGGGTTAGGGTAAGGGTTAGGGCTAGGTTTAAGGTTAGGTTTAGTGTTATGATGTCGGGTTAGGGTTAGGGTTAGGGTTAAGGTTTCGGGTTATGATGTCGGGTTAGGGTTAGGTCTAGGTCTAGGGTTAGGGTTAGGGTGTCGGGTAAGTTTTAGGGTTAGGGTTAGGGTGTCGTTTTAGGGTTAGAGTTAGGGTTAGGATTAGGGTTAGGGTTAAGGTTTACGGTTTAGGGTTAGGGTTAGGGTTAGAGTTAGGGTTAGCGTTACCTTTAGGGTTACGGTTAGGGTTAGGATTAGGGTTAGAGTTAGGGTGTCAGATTAGGGTTAGGGTTGGGTTAGGATTCGGGTTAGTGGTTAGGGGTAGGTTTAGGTTTAGGGTTAGGGTGTTGGTTTAGGGTTAGGGTGTTGGGTTAGGGTGTTGGGTTAAGTTGTCGTGTTAGTGTGTCGGGTAAGGGTTAGGGTTAGGTTTATGGCATTGGGTTAGGTTGTTGGGTTAGGAATAGGGTTAGGGCTAGGGTTAAGGTTAGGTTTAGTGTTATGATGTTGGGTTAGTTTGTCGTGTTAGGGTGCTGGGTTTGGGTTAGGGTTAGGGTTTGGGTAGGTTTAGGGTGTTGGGTTAGGGTTAGGGTGTCGGGTTATGGTTAGGGTTAGGGTGTTGGGTTACGGTGTCGGGTTAGGGTTAGTGTGTCAGGTTATGATGTCAGGTTCGGGTGTCGGGTAAGGGTTAGGGTGTGTGGTTATGGTGTCGGGTAAGTGTGTCAGGTTAGGTTTAGGTTTAGGCTTATGGTTAGGGTTAGGGTTAGGGTGTCGTGTTAGGGATAGCGTTCGGGTGTCGGTTTAGGGTTAGAGTTAGGGTTAGGGTTAGGGTCGGGTTAGGGGTTAGGGGTAGGTTTAGGGTTAGGTATAGGGTGTTAGGGTTAGGGTTAGGGTTAGGGTTGGGTTAGGGGTAGGGTTAGTGGTTAAGGGTAGGGTTAGGGGTAGGTTTAGGGTTAGGGTTAGGGTTGGGGTTTAGTTGTCGGGTTTGAGTTAGGGTTAGGGTGTCTGGTGTCGGGTTAGTGTTAAGGTTAGGGTTAGGTTATCGGGTTAGGTTTAGGCTTGGGTTGTAGTCTTAGGGTTAGGGTTAGTGTTGGTTTACGGGTTAGGCTTAGGCTTAGTGTTAGGGTTAGGTTTACGGCTAGGTTGTTGGTTTAGGGTTACGGTGTCGGGTTAAGGTAAGCGTGTCGGTTTAGGTTTAGGGTGTCGGGTTAGGGTGATGGGTTATGGTGTCAGGTTCGGGTTAGTGTTCGGTTGAGGGTGTCAGGTTAAGGTTAGGGAAGATTTAGGGTTACGGTGTCATGTTAGGGTTACCATAATGGTTAGGGTGTCGGGTTTGGGTGTTGGGTTATGGTTAGTGTATCATGTTAGGGTTAGTGTGTCGGGATAGGTTCAGGGTGTCGTGTTAGGTTGTCGGGTTACGTCTAGGCTCAGGTTTAGGGTTAAGGTTAGGGTTAGGTTTAGGTGTTAGGGGTATGGTTAGGGTTAGAATGTCGGGTTAGGGTTAGGGTGTCGGGTTAGGGTGCCGTGTTAAGGTTAGGGTGTCGGGTGAGGGTTAGGGTGTCAGGTTCGGGTTACGGTGTCAGGTGACGGTGTCGGGTTAGCGTGTCATTTTAGGGTGTAGGTTTAGGGTTAGAGTGTCGGGTTAGGGTTAGGGTTACGGTGTTGTGTTAGGGTTAGGGTGTCGTGTTTGGGCTTCGGGTTAGGGTGTCGTGTTAGGGATAGGGTGTCACGTTAGGTTGTCGTTTTAGGGTTACGGTGTCAGGATAGGGTGTCGGGTTAGGGTGTCGGTTAGGGATTACGGTTTAGGGTGTCGGGTTAGGGTTAGTGTAGGGTTAGAATTAGGGTTAGAGTGTTGTGTTAGGGTTAGCGTTAGGGTTAGGTTGTCTGGTTAGTTTTAGGGTTAGGGTGTCGAGTTAGAGTTAGGGTGTCGGGTTATGGTTAGGTTTTGGGTGTCGGGTTAGGTTTAGGGTTAATGTTAGTGTTAGGGGTTAGTGATTAGGGTTAGGGTTAGGGTTAGCGTTATGGTTTGGTTTAGGTTTAGGGTTAGGGTTATGGATAGGGTTAGGGTTTGGGTTAGGTGAAGGGTAGGCTTAGGAGTAGGGTAAGTGTTAGGGTTTGGGTTAGGTTTAGGGTACGGTTAGGGTGTCAGGGTAGAGTTTGGGTGTAGGATTAGGGTGTTGCGTTAGGGTTAAGTTAACGTGTCTTGTTAGGGTTAGCGTTAGGGTTAGGGTGTCGGGTAAGATTTAGCGTTAGGGGTAGGGGTAGTGCTTGGGTGTTGGGTTAGTGTTAGGGTTAGGGTGTCTGGTGTCCGGTTACGGTTAGGGTTAGGATTAGGGTTAGGATTAGGGTTTAGGGTTTAGGGTTAGGGTTAGGGTGTCTTGTGTCCGATTACGGTTAGGGTTAGGATTATGGTTAGGGTTAGGGTTAGCGTTAGGGTTTTGGTTAAGGTTACGTTTAGGTTTCGGGTTAGGGTTAGGGTTATGTTTAGGGTTAGGGTGTCATAATAGGGTTAGCGTTAGTGTTAGGTTGTCTGGTTAGTGTTAGGGTTTAGGTTGTCGGGATAGGGTTAGGTTTAGGGTGTTGGGTTAGGGTGTTGGGTTAGGGTTAGGGTTAGGGTTAAGGTTTCGGGTTATGATGTCGGGTTAGGGTTAGGTCTAGGTCTAGGGTTAGGGTTAGGGTGTCGGCTAAGTTTTAGGGTTAGGTTTAGGGTGTCGTTTTAGGGTTAGAGTTAGTGTTAGGAATAGGGTTCGGGTTAGGGTTTATGGTTTAGGGTTAGGGTTAGTGTTAGCGTTAGGGTGAGTGTTACCTTTAGGGTTACGGTTAGGGTTAGGATTAGGGTTAGAGTTAGGGTGTCAGATTAGGGTTAGACTTGGGTTAGGATTCGGGTTAGTGGTTAGGGGTAGGTTTAGGTTTAGGGTTAGGGTGTTGGTTTAGGGTTAGGGTGTCATATTACAGTTAGGGTTAGGGTGTCGGTTTAGGGTTAGGGTGTCGGGTTAGGGTGTTGGGTTAAGTTGTCGTGTTAGTGTGTCGGGTTAGGGTTAGAGTTAGGTTTGAGGCATTGGGTTAGGTTGTTGGGTTAGGAATAGGGTTAGGGTTAGGTTTAGTGTTATGATGTTGGGTTAGTTTGTCGTGTTAGGGTGCTGGGTTTGGGTTAGGGTTAGGGTTAGGGTAGGTTTAGGGTGTTGGGTTAGCGTTAGGGTGTCGGGTTAGGGTTAGGGTTATGTGTTGGCTTAGGGTGTCGTTTAGGGTGTCAGGTTTGGGTGTCGGGTTAAGATTAGGATAAGGGTGTTGGGTTACGGTGTCAGGTTAGCGTAGGTGTGTCTGGTTATGATGTCAGGTTTGGGTATCGGGTAAGGGGTAGTGTGTCTGGTTAGGGTGTCGGGTTTGTGTCAGGTTAGGTTTAGGTTTAGGCTTACGGATAGGGCTAGGGTTATGGTGTCATGTTAGGGATAGGGTTCGAGTGTCGGTTTAGGGTTAGAGTTAGGGTTAGGGTTAGGGTTGGGTTAGGGTTAGGGTAGGGTTAGGGGTTAGGGGTAGGGTTAGGGTTAGGTTTAGGTTTAGGGTGTCAGGTTAAGTTTAGGGTTCGTGTTAGTGTTATGGTTAGGGTTAGGGTTAGGCTTAGGATGTGGGGATAGGGTTAGGGTTAGTTTTATGGTAAGATTGTCCGGTTAGGGTTCTGGGTAGGGTGTCTGTTTAGGGTTTCGGGTTAGGGTGTCGGGTCAGGGTTAGTGTTAGGGTTAGGTTGTTGGGTTAGATTGTCGTGTTAGGGTGCCAGGATAGGGTTAGATTTACGGTTAGGCTTAGGGTTAGTGTGTCGGGTTAGGGTGTCCGTTTAGGGTTAGGGTGTCAGGTTAGCATGTCGGGTTAGGGTGTTGGGTTAGGGTCTCGAGTTAGGGTTTAGGGTTAGGTTTAGGGTAAGTTTAGGGTTAGGGTTACGGTTGGGTTAGGGTTAGTGTTAATGTTAGGGTTAGGGTTTAGATGTAGGGTTAGCTTTAGGGCTAGTGTTAGGGTTAGGGTGTCGGGTGTCGGGTTTGGTTGTCGGGTTAGGGTTAGGTTTTGGGTTAGCTTTAGGGTTGCGGTTAGGATTAGGGTGTCGGGTTAGGGTTAGCGTGTCGGGTTCGGGTGTCGGGTTAGGCTGTCGGGCTAGGGTGTCGGGCTAGGGTGTCGGGTTAGGGTTTACAGTTAGTGTTAGAGTGGCTGGTTAGGGTGTCTGGTTAGGGTGTCGGGTTAGGGATTACGGGTTAGGGTGTCGCGTTAGGGTTGAGTTATGGTGTCGGGTTATGGTTAGGGTAAGGTTAGGGTTCGGGTTAGGGTGTCGTGTTTGGGTTAACCTTAGGGTTAGGGTGTCGGGTTAAGGTTAGGGTTAGGGTTAGGGTTAGGGTTTGGGTTAGGGTTAGGGTGTCGTGTTAAGGTTAGGGTGTCGGGTGAGGGTTAGAGTGTCAGGTTCGGGTTACGGTGTCAGGTGACGGTGTCGGGTTAGCGTGTCATTTTAGGGTGTAGGTTTAGGGTTAGAGTGTCGGGTTAGGGTTAGGGTTACGGTGTTGTGTTAGGGTTAGGGTGTCGGGTTTGGGCTTCGGGTTAGGGTGTCGTGTTAGGGATAGGGAGTCACGTTAGGTTGTCGTTTTAGGGTTACGGTGTCAGGATAGGGTGTCGGGTTAGGGTGTCTGTTAGGGATTACGGTTTAGGGTGTCGGGTTAGGGTTAGTGTAGGGTTAGAATTAGGGTTAGAGTGTTGTGTTAGGGTTAGCGTTAGAGTTAGGTTGTCTGGTTAGTTTTAGGGTTAGGGTGTCGAGTTAGAGTTAGGGTGTCGGGTTATGGTTAGGTTTTGGGTGTCGGGTTAGGTTTAGGGTTAATGTTAGTGTTAGGGTTTAGTGATTAGGGTTAGGGTTAGGGTTAGCGTTATGGTTTGGTTTAGGTTTAGGGTTAAGGTTATGGATAGGGTTAGGGTTTGGGTTAGGTGAAGGGTAGGCTTAGGAGTAGGGTAAGTGTTAGGGTTTGGGTTAGGTTTAGGGTACGGTTAGGGTGTCGGGGTAGAGTTTGGGTGTAGGATTAGGGTGTTGCGTTAGGGTTAAGTTAACGTGTCTTGTTAGGGTTAGCGTTAGGGTTAGGGTGTCGGGTAAGATTTAGCGTTAGGGGTAGGGGTAGGGCTTGGGTGTTGGGTTAGTGTTAGGGTTAGGGTGTCTGGTGTCCGGTTACGGTTAGGGTTAGGATTAGGGTTAGGATTAGGGTTTAGGATTTAGGGTTAGGGTTAGGGTGTCTTGTGTCCGTTTACGGTTAGGGTTAGGATTATGGTTAGGGTTAGGGTTAGCGTTAGGGTTTTGGTTAAGGTTACGTTTAGGTTTCGGGTTAGGGTTAGGGTTATGTTTAGGGTTAGGGTGTCATAATAGGGTTAGCGTTAGTGTTAGGTTGTCTGGTTAGTGTAAGGGTTAGGGTGTCGGGATAGGGTTAGGTTTAGGGTGTTGGGTTAGGGTGTTGTGTTAGGGTTAGGGTTAGGGTTAAGGTTTCGGGTTATGATGTCGGGTTAGGGTTAGGTCTAGGTCTAGGGTTTGGGTTAGGGTTAGCGTTAGGGTTAGGGTTACCTTTAGGGTTACGGTTAGGGTTAGGATTAGGGTTAGAGTTAGGGTGTCAGATTAGGGTTAGACTTGGGTTAGGATTCGGGTTAGTGGTTAGGGGTAGGTTTAGGTTTAGGGTTAGGGTGTTGGTTTAGGGTTAGGGTGTCGTATTACAGTTAGGGTTAGGGTTAGGGTGTCGGTTTAGGGTTAGGGTGTCGGGTTAGGGTGTTGGGTTAAGTTGTCGTGTTAGTGTGTCGGGTTAGGGTTAGAGTTAGGTTTGAGGCATTGGGTTAGGTTGTTGGGTTAGGAATAGGGTTAGGGTTAGGTTTAGTGTTATGATGTTGGGTTAGTTTGTCGTGTTAGGGTGCTGGGTTTGGGTTAGGGTTAGGGTTAGGGTAGGTTTAGGGTGTTGGGTTAGCTTTAGGGTGTTGGGTTAGGGTTAGGGTTATGTGTTGGCTTAGGGTGTCGTTTAGGGTGTCAGGTTTGGGTGTCGGGTTAAGATTAGGGTTAGGGTGTTGGGTTACGGTGTCAGATTAGGGTTAGTGTGTCTGGTTATGATGTCAGGTTCGGGTGTCGGGTAAGGGGTAGTGTGTCTGGTTAGGGTGTCGGGTTATTGTGTCAGGTTAGGTTTAGGTTTAGGCTTATGGATAGGGCTAGGGTTATGGTGTCATGTTAGGGATAGGGTTCGAGTGTCAGTTTAGGGTTAGAGTTAGGGTTGGGTTAGGGTTAGGGTAGGGTTAGGGGTTAGGGGTAGGGTTAGGGTTAGGTTTAAGTTTAGGGTGTCAGGTTAAGTTTAGGGTTCGTGTTAGTGTTATGGTTAGGGTTAGGGTTAGGCTTAGGATGTGGGGATAGGGTTAGGGTTAGTTTTATGGTAAGGTTGTCTGGTTAGGGTTCTGGGTAGGGTGTCTGTTTAGGGTTTCGGGTTAGGGTGTCGGGTCAGGGTTAGTGTTAGGGTTAGGTTGTTGGGTTAGATTGTCGTGTTAGGGTGCCAGGATAGGGTTAGATTTACGGTTAGGCTTAGGGTTAGTGTGTCGGGTTAGGGTGTCCGTTTAGGGTTAGGGTGTCAGGTTAGCATGTCGGGTTAGGGTGTTGGGTTAGGGTCTCGAGTTAGGGTTTAGGGTTAGGTTTAGGGTAAGTTTAGGGTTAGGGTTATGGTTGGGTTAGGGTTAGTGTTAATGTTAGGGTTAGGGTTTAGATGTAGGGTTAGCTTTAGGGCTAGTGTTAGGGTTAGGGTGTAGGGTGTCGGGTTTGGGTGTCGGGTTAGGGTTAGGTTTTGGGTTAGCTTTAGGGTTGGGGTTAGGATTAGGGTGTCGGGTTAGGGTTAGCGTGTCAGGTTCGGGTGTCGGGTTAGGCTGTCGGGCTAGGGTGTCGGGCTAGGGTGTCGGGCTAGGGTGTCGGGTTAGGGTTTACAGTTAGTGTTAGAGTGGCTGGTTAGGGTGTCGGTTAGGGTGTCGGGTTAGGGTGTACGGGTTAGGGTGTCGCGTTAGGGTTGAGTTATGGTGTCGGGTTATGGTTACGGTAAGGTTAGGGTTAGGGTTAGGGTTAGGTATTCAGGCTAGGGTTAGTGTTAGGGGTTGGGGTTAGGGTTTAGAGTTACGATTAGGGTTAGGGTGTTGGGTTAGGGTGTCGGGTAGGGTGTCAGGTTAGGCTGTTGGGTTAGGGTGTCGGGTCAGGGTTAGAGTTAGGGTTAGGTTTAGGGTTAAGTTTAGAGTTAGGTTGTTTTGTTAGGGTTAGGGTTTCGGGTTAGGCTTAGAGTTTCGGGTTAGGGTGTCGGGTTAGAGTTTGGGTGTAGGGTTAGTGTGTCGCATTAGGGTTAAGGTTAGGGTGTCGTGTTAGTGTTAGCGCTAGGGTTAGGGTGTCGTGTTAGAGTTAGGTTTAGGGTTAGGTTGTCGGGTTAGGGTTAGGGTTAGGGTGTCTGGTGTTCGGTTACCGTTAGGGTTAGGGTTAGGGTTACGTTTTACGGGTTAGGGTTAGGGATAGGGTTAGCATTAGGGTTATGGTTACGGTTACGTTTAGGGTTACTGTTCGGGTTAGGGTTAGGGTTAGGATTAGGGTGTCAGATTAGGGTTAGGTTTGTGTTAGGATTCGGGTTAGTGGGTAGGGGTAGGTTTAAGGTTAGGGTTAGGGTGTCGTGTTAGGGTTAGGATTAGGGTGTCGGTTTAGGGTTAGGGTGTCGGGTTAGGGTGTTGGCTTAAGTTGTCGTGTTAGTGTGTTGGGTTAGGGTTAGGGTGAGATTTATGGCATTGTGTTAGTGTGTTGGTTTAGGAATAGGGTTAGGGTAAGGGTTAGGGCTAGGTTTAAGGTTAGGTTTAGTGTTATGATGTCGGGTTAGGGTTAGGGTTAGGGTTAAGGTTTCGGGTTATGATGTCGGGTTAGGGTTAGGTCTAGGTCTAGGGTTAGGGTTAGGGTGGCGGGTAAGTTTTAGGGTTAGGGTTAGGGTGTCGTTTTAGGGTTAGAGTTAGGGTTAGGATTAGGGTTAGGGTTAAGGTTTACGGTTTAGGGTTAGGGTTAGGGTTAGAGTTAGGGTTAGCGTTACCTTTAGGGTTACGGTTAGGGTTAGGATTAGGGTTATAGTTAGGGTGTCAGATTAGGGTTAGGGTTGGGTTAGGATTCGGGTTAGTGGTTAGGGGTAGGTTTAGGTTTAAGGTTAGGGTGTTGGTTTAGGGTTAGGGTGTCGGGTTAGGGTGTTGGGTTAAGTTGTCGTGTTAGTGTGTCGGGTAAGGGTTAGGGTTAGGTTTATGGCATTGGGTTAGGTTGTTGGGTTAGGAATAGGGTTAGGGCTAGGGTTAAGGTTAGGTTTAGTGTTATGATGTTGGGTTAGTTTGTCGTGTTAGGGTGCTGGGTTTGGGTTAGGGTTAGGGTTTGGGTAGGTTTAGGGTGTTGGGTTAGGGTTAGGGTGTCGGGTTATGGTTAGGGTTAGGGTGTTGGGTTACGGTGTCGGGTTAGGGTTAGTGTGTCAGGTTATGATGTCAGGTTCGGGTGTTGGGTAAGGGTTAGGGTGTGTGGTTATGGTGTCGGGTAAGTGTGTCAGGTTAGGTTTAGGTTTAGGCTTATGGTTAGGGTTAGGGTTAGGGTGTCGTGTTAGGGATAGCGTTTGGGTGTCGGTTTAGGGTTAGAGTTAGGGTTAGGGTTAGGGTCGGGTTAGGGGTTAGGGGTAGGTTTAGGGTTAGGTTTAGGGTGTTAGGGTTAGGGTTAGGGTTAGGGTTGGGTTAGGGGTAGGGTTAGTGGTTAAGGGTAGGGTTAGGGGTAGGTTTAGGGTTAGGGTTAGGGTTGGGGTTTAGTTGTCGGGTTTGAGTTAGGGTTAGGGTGTCTGGTGTCGGGTTAGTGTTAAGGTTAGGGTTAGGTTATCGGGTTAGGTTTAGGCTTGGGTTGTAGTCTTAGGGTTAGGGTTAGTGTTGGTTTACGGGTTAGGCTTAGGCTTAGTGTTAGGGTTAGGTTTAAGGTTAGGTTTACGGCTAGGTTGTTGGTTTAGGGTTACGGTGTTGGGTTAAGGTAAGCGTGTCGGTTTAGGTTTAGGGTGTCGGGTTAGGGTGATGGGTTATGGTGTCAGGTTCGGGTTAGTGTTCGGTTGAGGGTGTCAGGTTAAGGTTAGGGAAGATTTAGGGTTACGGTGTCATGTTAGGGTTACCATAATGGTTAGGGTGTCGGGTTTGGGTGTTGGGTTATGGTTAGTGTATCATGTTAGGGTTAGTGTGTCGGGATAGGTTCAGGGTGTCGGGTTAGGTTGTTGGGTTACGTCTAGGCTCAGGGTTAGGGTTAAGGTTAGGGTTAGGTTTAGGTGTTAGGGGTACGGTTAGGGTTAGGATGTCGGGTTAGGGTTAGGGTGTCGGGTTAGGGTGTCGTGTTAAGGTTAGGGTGTCGGGTGAGGGTTAGAGTGTCAGGTTCGGGTTACGGTGTCAGGTGACGGTGTCGGGTTAGCGTGTCATTTTAGGGTGTAGGTTTAGGGTTAGAGTGTCGGGTTAGGGTTAGGGTTACGGTGTTGTGTTAGGGTTAGGGTGTCGGGTTTGGGCTTCGGGTTAGGGTGTCGTGTTAGGGATAGGGTGTCATGTTAGGTTGTCGTTTTAGGGTTACGGTGTCAGGATAGGGTGTCGGGTTAGGGTGTCTGTTAGGGATTACGGTTTAGGGTGTCGGGTTAGGGTTAGTGTAGGGTTAGAATTAGGGTTAGAGTGTTGTGTTAGGGTTAGCGTTAGAGTTAGGTTGTCTGGTTAGTTTTAGGGTTAGGGTGTCGAGTTAGAGTTAGGGTGTCGGGTTATGGTTAGGTTTTGGGTGTCGGGTTAGGTTTAGGGTTAATGTTAGTGTTAGGGGTTAGTGATTAGGGTTAGGGTTAGGGTTAGCGTTATGGTTTGGTTTAGGTTTAGGGTTAAGGTTATGGATAGGGTTAGGGTTTGGATTAGGTGAAGGGTAGGCTTAGGAGTAGGCTAAGTGTTAGGGTTTGGGTTAGGTTTAGGGTACGGTTAGGGTGTCGGGGTAGAGTTTGGGTGTAGGATTAGGGTGTTGTGTTAGGGTTAAGTTAACGTGTCTTGTTAGGGTTAGTGTTAGGGTTAGGGTGTCGGGTAAGATTTAGCGTTAGGGGTAGGGGTAGTGCTTGGGTGTTGGGTTAGTGTTAGGGTTAGGGTGTCTGGTGTCCGGTTACGGTTAGGGTTAGGATTAGGGTTAGGATTAGGGTTTAGGGTTTAGGGTTAGGGTTAGGGTGTCTTGTGTCCGATTACGGTTAGGGTTAGGATTATGGTTAGGGTTAGGGTTAGCGTTAGGGTTTTGGTTAAGGTTACGTTTAGGTTTCGGGTTAGGGTTAGGGTTATGTTTAGGGTTAGGGTGTCATAATAGGGTTAGCGTTAGTGTTAGGTTGTCTGGTTAGTGTTAGGGTTAGGGTGTCGGGATAGGGTTAGGTTTAGGGTGTTGGGTTAGGGTGTTGTGTTAGGGTTAGGGTTAGGGTTAAGGTTTCGGGTTATGATGTCGGGTTAGGGTTAGGTCTAGGTCTAGGGTTTGGGTTAGGGTTAGCGTTAGGGTTAGGGTTACCTTTAGGGTTACGGTTAGGGTTAGGATTAGGGTTAGAGTTAGGGTGTCAGATTAGGGTTAGACTTGGGTTAGGATTCGGGTTAGTGGTTAGGGGTAGGTTTAGGTTTAGGGTTAGGGTGTTGGTTTAGGGTTAGGGTGTCGTATTACAGTTAGGGTTAGGGTTAGGGTGTCGGTTTAGGGTTAGGGTTTCGGGTTAGGGTGTTGGGTTAAGTTGTCGTGTTAGTGTGTCGGGTTAGGGTTAGAGTTAGGTTTGAGGCATTGGGTTAGGTTGTTGGGTTAGGAATAGGGTTAGGGTTAGGTTTAGTGTTATGATGTTGGGTTAGTTTGTCGTGTTAGGGTGCTGGGTTTGGGTTAGGGTTAGGGTAGGTTTAGGGTGTTGGGTTAGCGTTAGGGTGTCGGGTTAGGGTTAGGGTTATGTGTTGGCTTAGGGTGTCGTTTAGGGTGTCAGGTTTGGGTGTCGGGTTAAGATTAGGGTTAGGGTGTTGGGTTACGGTGTCAGATTAGGGTTAGTGTGTCTGGTTATGATGTCAGGTTCGGGTGTCGGGTAAGGGGTAGTGTGTCTGGTTAGGGTGTCGGGTTATTGTGTCAGGTTAGGTTTAGGTTTAGGCTTACGGATAGGGCTAGGGTTATGGTGTCATGTTAGGGATAGGGTTCGAGTGTCAGTTTAGGGTTAGAGTTAGGGTTAGGGTTAGGGTTGGGTTAGGGTTAGGGTAGGGTTAGGGGTTAGGGGTAGGGTTAGGGTTAGGTTTAAGTTTAGGGTGACAGGTTAAGTTTAGGGTTCGTGTTAGTGTTATGGTTTGGGTTAGGGTTAGGCTTAGAATGTGGGGATAGGGTTAGGGTTAGTTTTATGGTAAGTTTGTCTGGTTAGGGTTCTGGGTAGGGTGTCTGTTTAAGTTTTCGGGTTAGGGTGTCGGGTCAGGGTTAGTGTTAGGGTTAGGTTGTTGGGTTAGATTGTCGTGTTAGGGTGCCAGGATAGGGTTAGATTTACGGTTAGGCTTAGGGTTAGTGTGTCGGGTTAGGGTGTCCGTTTAGGGTTAGGGTGTCAGGTTAGCATGTCGGGTTAGGGTGTTGGGTTAGGGTCTCGAGTTAGGGTTTAGGGTTAGGTTTAGGGTAAGTTTAGGGTTAGGCTTACGGCTGGGTTAGGGTTAGTGTTAATGTTAGGGTTAGGGTTTAGATGTAGGGTTAGCTTTAGGGCTAGTGTTAGGGTTAGGGTGTAGGGTGTCGGGTTTGGGTGTCGGGTTAGGGTTAGGTTTTGTGTTAGCTTTAGGGTTGCGGTTAGGATTAGGGTGTCGGGTTAGGGTTAGCGTGTCGGGTTCGGGTGTCGGGTTAGGCTGTCGGGCTAGGGTTTCGGGCTAGGGTGTCGGGTTAGGGTTTACAGTTAGTGTTAGAGTGGCTGGTTAGGGTGTCGGTTAGGGTGTCGGGTTAGGGATTACGGGTTAGGGTGTCGCGTTAGGGTTGAGTTATGGTGTCAGGTTATGGTTACGGTAAGGTTAGGGTTAGGGTTAGGGTGTCGTGTTAGGGTTAGCGTTAGGGTTAGGGTGTCGGGTTAAGGTTAGGGTTAGGGTTAGGGTTAGGGTTTGGGTGTCAGGTTAGGGTTAGGGTTAGTGTTAGGGGTTAGTGATTAGGGTTAGGGTTAGGATTAGCGTTATGGTTTGAGTTAGAGTTAGGGTTACGGTTAGGGTTGGTTTAGTGTAGGGTTAGGGGTTAGTGGTAAGGTTAGGGGTAGGGTTAGGGTAGGGTTGCGGAGTCGGGTTAGGGTTAGGGTTAGGTTTTCAGGCTAGGGTTAGTGTTAGGGGTTGGGGTTAGGGTTTAGAGTTACGATTAGGGTTAGGGTGTTGGGTTAGGGTGTCGGGTTAGGGTGTCAGGTTAGGCTATCGGGTTAGGGTGTCGGGTCAGTGTTAGAGTTAGGGTTAGGTTTAGGGTTAAGTTTAGAGTTAGGTTGTTTTGTTAGGGTTAGGGTTTCGGGTTAGGCTTAGAGTTTCGGGTTAGGGTGTCGGGTTAGAGTTTGGGTGTAGGGTTAGTGTGTCGCATTAGGGTTAAGGTTAGGGTGTCGTGTTAGTGTTAGCGCTAGGGTTAGGGTGTCGTGTTATGGTTAGGTTTAGGGTTAGGTTGTCGGGTTAGGGTTAGGGTTAGGGTGTCTGGTGTTCGGTTACCGTTAGGGTTAGGGTTAGGGTTACGTTTTACGGGTTAGGGTTAGGGATAGGGTTAGCATTAGGGTTATGGTTACGGTTACGTTTAGGGTTACTGTTCGGGTTAGGGTTAGGGTTAGGATTAGGGTGTCAGATTAGGGTTAGGTTTGTGTTAGGATTCGGGTTAGTGGGTAGGGGTAGGTTTAAGGTTAGGGTTAGGGTGTCGTGTTAGGGTTAGGGTTAGGGTGTCGGTTTAGGGTTAGGGTGTCGGGTTAGGGTGTTGGCTTAAGTTGTCGTGTTAGTGTGTTGGGTTAGGGTTAGGGTGAGATTTATGGCATTGTGTTAGTGTGTTGGTTTAGGAATAGGGTTAGGGTAAGGGGTAGGGCTAGGTTTAAGGTTAGGTTTAGTGTTATGATGTCGGGTTAGGGTTAGGGTTAGGGTTAAGGTTTCGGGTTATGATGTCGGGTTAGGGTTAGGTCTAGGTCTAGGGTTAGGGTTAGGGTGTCGGGTAAGTTTTAGGGTTAGGGTTAGGGTGTCGTTTTAGGGTTAGAGTTAGGGTTAGGATTAGGGTTAGGGTTAAGGTTTACGGTTTAGGGTTAGGGTTAGGGTTAGAGTTAGGGTTAGCGTTACCTTTAGGGTTACGGTTAGGGTTAGGATTAGGGTTAGAGTTAGGGTGTCAGATTAGGGTTAGGGTTGGGTTAGGATTCGGGTTAGTGGTTAGGGGTAGGTTTAGGTTTAGGGTTAGGGTGTTGGTTTAGGGTTAGGGTGTCGGGTTAGGGTGTTGGGTTAAGTTGTCGTGTTAGTGTGTCGGGTAAGTGTTAGGGTTAGGTTTATGGCATTGGGTTAGGTTGTTGGGTTAGGAATAGGGTTAGGGCTAGGGTTAAGGTTAGGTTTAGTGTTATGATGTTGGGTTAGTTTGTCGTGTTAGGGTGCTGGGTTTGGGTTAGGGTTAGGGTTTGGGTAGGTTTAGGGTGTTGGGTTAGGGTTAGGGTGTCGGGTTATGGTTAGGGTTAGGGTGTTGGGTTACGGTGTCGGGTTAGGGTTAGTGTGTCAGGTTATGATGTCAGGTTCGGGTGTCGGGTAAGGGTTAGGGTGTGTGGTTATGGTGTCGGGTAAGTGTGTCAGGTTAGGTTTAGGTTTAGGCTTATGGTTAGGGTTAGGGTTAGGGTGTCGTGTTAGGGATAGCGTTCGGGTGTCGGTTTAGGGTTAGAGTTAGGGTTAGGGTTAGGGTCGGGTTAGGGGTTAGGGGTAGGTTTAGGGTTAGGTTTAGGGTGTTAGGGTTAGGGTTAGGGTTAGGGTTGGGTTAGGGGTAGGGTTAGTGGTTAAGGGTAGGGTTAGGGGTAGGTTTAGGGTTAGGGTTAGGGTTGGGGTTTAGTTGTCGGGTTTGAGTTAGGGTTAGGGTGTCTGGTGTCGGGTTAGTGTTAAGGTTAGGGTTAGGTTATCGGGTTAGGTTTAGGCTTGGGTTGTAGTCTTAGGGTTAGGGTTAGTGTTGGTTTACGGGTTAGGCTTAGGCTTAGTGTTAGGGTTAGGTTTAGGGTTAGGTTTACGGCTAGGTTGTTGGTTTAGGGTTACGGTGTCGGGTTAAGGTAAGCGTGTCGGTTTAGGTTTAGGGTGTCGGGTTAGGGTGATGGGTTATGGTGTCAGGTTCGGGTTAGTGTTCGGTTGAGGGTGTCAGGTTAAGGTTAGGGAAGATTTAGGGTTACGGTGTCATGTTAGGGTTACCATAATGGTTAGGGTGTCGGGTTTGGGTGTTGGGTTATGGTTAGTGTATCATGTTAGTGTTAGTGTGTCGGGATAGGTTCAGGGTGTCGGGTTAGGTTGTCGGGTTACGTTTAGGCTCAGGGTTAGGGTTAAGGTTAGGGTTAGGTTTAGGTGTTAGGGGTACAGTTAGGGTTAGGATGTCGGGTTAGGGTTAGGGTGTCGGGTTAGGGTGTCGTGTTAAGGTTAGGGTGTCGGGTGAGGGTTAGAGTGTCAGGTTCGGGTTACGGTGTCAGGTGACGGTGTCGGGTTAGCGTTTCATTTTAGGGTGTAGGTTTAGGGTTAGAGTGTCGGGTTAGGGTTAGGGTTACGGTGTTGTGTTAGGGTTAGGGTGTCGGGTTTGGGCTTCGGGTTAGGGTGTCGTGTTAGGGATAGGGAGTCACGTTAGGTTGTCGTTTTAGGGTTACGGTGTCAGGATAGGGTGTCGGGTTAGGGTGTCTGTTAGGGATTACGGTTTAGGGTGTCGGGTTAGGGTTAGTGTAGGGTTAGAATTAGGGTTAGAGTGTTGTGTTAGGGTTAGCGTTAGAGTTAGGTTGTCTGGTTAGTTTTAGGGTTAGGGTGTCGAGTTAGAGTTAGGGTGTCGGGTTATGGTTAGGTTTTGGGTGTCGGGTTAGGTTTAGGGTTAATGTTAGTGTTAGGGTTTAGTGATTAGGGTTAGGGTTAGGGTTAGCGTTATGGTTTGGTTTAGGTTTAGGGTTAAGGTTATGGATAGGGTTAGGGTTTGGGTTAGGTGAAGGGTAGGCTTAGGAGTAGGGTAAGTGTTAGGGTTTGGGTTAGGTTTAGGGTACGGTTAGGGTGTCGGGGTAGAGTTTGGGTGTAGGATTAGGGTGTTGCGTTAGGGTTAAGTTAACGTGTCTTGTTAGGGTTAGCGTTAGGGTTAGGGTGTCGGGTAAGATTTAGCGTTAGGGGTAGGGGTAGGGCTTGGGTGTTGGGTTAGTGTTAGGGTTAGGGTGTCTGGTGTCCGGTTACGGTTAGGGTTAGGATTAGGGTTAGGATTAGGGTTTAGGATTTAGGGTTAGGGTTAGGGTGTCTTGTGTCCGTTTACGGTTAGGGTTAGGATTATGGTTAGGGTTAGGGTTAGCGTTAGGGTTTTGGTTAAGGTTACGTTTAGGTTTCGGGTTAGGGTTAGGGTTATGTTTAGGGTTAGGGTGTCATAATAGGGTTAGCGTTAGTGTTAGGTTGTCTGGTTAGTGTAAGGGTTAGGGTGTCGGGATAGGGTTAGGTTTAGGGTGTTGGGTTAGGGTGTTGTGTTAGGGTTAGGGTTAGGGTTAAGGTTTCGGGTTATGATGTCGGGTTAGGGTTAGGTCTAGGTCTAGGGTTTGGGTTAGGGTTAGCGTTAGGGTTAGGGTTACCTTTAGGGTTACGGTTAGGGTTAGGATTAGGGTTAGAGTTAGGGTGTCAGATTAGGGTTAGACTTGGGTTAGGATTCGGGTTAGTGGTTAGGGGTAGGTTTAGGTTTAGGGTTAGGGTGTTGGTTTAGGGTTAGGGTGTCGTATTACAGTTAGGGTTAGGGTTAGGGTGTCGGTTTAGGGTTAGGGTGTCGGGTTAGGGTGTTGGGTTAAGTTGTCGTGTTAGTGTGTCGGGTTAGGGTTAGAGTTAGGTTTGAGGCATTGGGTTAGGTTGTTGGGTTAGGAATAGGGTTAGGGTTAGGTTTAGTGTTATGATGTTGGGTTAGTTTGTCGTGTTAGGGTGCTGGGTTTGGGTTAGGGTTAGGGTTAGGGTAGGTTTAGGGTGTTGGGTTAGCTTTAGGGTGTTGGGTTAGGGTTAGGGTTATGTGTTGGCTTAGGGTGTCGTTTAGGGTGTCAGGTTTGGGTGTCGGGTTAAGATTAGGGTTAGGGTGTTGGGTTACGGTGTCAGATTAGGGTTAGTGTGTCTGGTTATGATGTCAGGTTCGGGTGTCGGGTAAGGGGTAGTGTGTCTGGTTAGGGTGTCGGGTTATTGTGTCAGGTTAGGTTTAGGTTTAGGCTTATGGATAGGGCTAGGGTTATGGTGTCATGTTAGGGATAGGGTTCGAGTGTCAGTTTAGGGTTAGAGTTAGGGTTGGGTTAGGGTTAGGGTAGGGTTAGGGGTTAGGGGTAGGGTTAGGGTTAGGTTTAAGTTTAGGGTGTCAGGTTAAGTTTAGGGTTCGTGTTAGTGTTATGGTTAGGGTTAGGGTTAGGCTTAGGATGTGGGGATAGGGTTAGGGTTAGTTTTATGGCAAGGTTGTCTGGTTAGGGTTCTGGGTAGGGTGTCTGTTTAGGGTTTCGGGTTAGGGTGTCGGGTCAGGGTTAGTGTTAGGGTTAGGTTGTTGGGTTAGATTGTCGTGTTAGGGTGCCAGGATAGGGTTAGATTTACGGTTAGGCTTAGGGTTAGTGTGTCGGGTTAGGGTGTCCGTTTAGGGTTAGGGTGTCAGGTTAGCATGTCGGGTTAGGGTGTTGGGTTAGGGTCTCGAGTTAGGGTTTAGGGTTAGGTTTAGGGTAAGTTTAGGGTTAGGGTTATGGTTGGGTTAGGGTTAGTGTTAATGTTAGGGTTAGGGTTTAGATGTAGGGTTAGCTTTAGGGCTAGTGTTAGGGTTAGGGTGTAGGGTGTCGGGTTTGGGTGTCGGGTTAGGGTTAGGTTTTGGGTTAGCTTTAGGGTTGGGGTTAGGATTAGGGTGTCGGGTTAGGGTTAGCGTGTCAGGTTCGGGTGTCGGGTTAGGCTGTCGGGCTAGGGTGTCGGGCTAGGGTGTCGGGCTAGGGTGTCGGGTTAGGGTGTACGGGTTAGGGTGTCGCGTTAGGGTTGAGTTATGGTGTCGGGTTATGGTTACGGTAAGGTTAGGGTTAGGGTTAGGGTTAGGTATTCAGGCTAGGGTTAGTGTTAGGGGTTGGGGTTAGGGTTTAGAGTTACGATTAGGGTTAGGGTGTTGGGTTAGGGTGTCGGGTAGGGTGTCAGGTTAGGCTGTTGGGTTAGGGTGTCGGGTCAGGGTTAGAGTTAGGGTTAGGTTTAGGGTTAAGTTTAGAGTTAGGTTGTTTTGTTAGGGTTAGGGTTTCGGGTTAGGCTTAGAGTTTCGGGTTAGGGTGTCGGGTTAGAGTTTGGGTGTAGGGTTAGTGTGTCGCATTAGGGTTAAGGTTAGGGTGTCGTGTTAGTGTTAGCGCTAGGGTTAGGGTGTCGTGTTAGAGTTAGGTTTAGGGTTAGGTTGTCGGGTTAGGGTTAGGGTTAGGGTGTCTGGTGTTCGGTTACCGTTAGGGTTAGGGTTAGGGTTACGTTTTACGGGTTAGGGTTAGGGATAGGGTTAGCATTAGGGTTATGGTTACGGTTACGTTTAGGGTTACTGTTCGGGTTAGGGTTAGGGTTAGGATTAGGGTGTCAGATTAGGGTTAGGTTTGTGTTAGGATTCGGGTTAGTGGGTAGGGGTAGGTTTAAGGTTAGGGTTAGGGTGTCGTGTTAGGGTTAGGATTAGGGTGTCGGTTTAGGGTTAGGGTGTCGGGTTAGGGTGTTGGCTTAAGTTGTCGTGTTAGTGTGTTGGGTTAGGGTTAGGGTGAGATTTATGGCATTGTGTTAGTGTGTTGGTTTAGGAATAGGGTTAGGGTAAGGGTTAGGGCTAGGTTTAAGGTTAGGTTTAGTGTTATGATGTCGGGTTAGGGTTAGGGTTAGGGTTAAGGTTTCGGGTTATGATGTCGGGTTAGGGTTAGGTCTAGGTCTAGGGTTAGGGTTAGGGTGGCGGGTAAGTTTTAGGGTTAGGGTTAGGGTGTCGTTTTAGGGTTAGAGTTAGGGTTAGGATTAGGGTTAGGGTTAAGGTTTACGGTTTAGGGTTAGGGTTAGGGTTAGAGTTAGGGTTAGCGTTACCTTTAGGGTTACGGTTAGGGTTAGGATTAGGGTTATAGTTAGGGTGTCAGATTAGGGTTAGGGTTGGGTTAGGATTCGGGTTAGTGGTTAGGGGTAGGTTTAGGTTTAAGGTTAGGGTGTTGGTTTAGGGTTAGGGTGTCGGGTTAGGGTGTTGGGTTAAGTTGTCGTGTTAGTGTGTCGGGTAAGGGTTAGGGTTAGGTTTATGGCATTGGGTTAGGTTGTTGGGTTAGGAATAGGGTTAGGGCTAGGGTTAAGGTTAGGTTTAGTGTTATGATGTTGGGTTAGTTTGTCGTGTTAGGGTGCTGGGTTTGGGTTAGGGTTAGGGTTTGGGTAGGTTTAGGGTGTTGGGTTAGGGTTAGGGTGTCGGGTTATGGTTAGGGTTAGGGTGTTGGGTTACGGTGTCGGGTTAGGGTTAGTGTGTCAGGTTATGATGTCAGGTTCGGGTGTTGGGTAAGGGTTAGGGTGTGTGGTTATGGTGTCGGGTAAGTGTGTCAGGTTAGGTTTAGGTTTAGGCTTATGGTTAGGGTTAGGGTTAGGGTGTCGTGTTAGGGATAGCGTTTGGGTGTCGGTTTAGGGTTAGAGTTAGGGTTAGGGTTAGGGTCGGGTTAGGGGTTAGGGGTAGGTTTAGGGTTAGGTTTAGGGTGTTAGGGTTAGGGTTAGGGTTAGGGTTGGGTTAGGGGTAGGGTTAGTGGTTAAGGGTAGGGTTAGGGGTAGGTTTAGGGTTAGGGTTAGGGTTGGGGTTTAGTTGTCGGGTTTGAGTTAGGGTTAGGGTGTCTGGTGTCGGGTTAGTGTTAAGGTTAGGGTTAGGTTATCGGGTTAGGTTTAGGCTTGGGTTGTAGTCTTAGGGTTAGGGTTAGTGTTGGTTTACGGGTTAGGCTTAGGCTTAGTGTTAGGGTTAGGTTTAAGGTTAGGTTTACGGCTAGGTTGTTGGTTTAGGGTTACGGTGTCGGGTTAAGGTAAGCGTGTCGGTTTAGGTTTAGGGTGTCGGGTTAGGGTGATGGGTTATGGTGTCAGGTTCGGGTTAGTGTTCGGTTGAGGGTGTCAGGTTAAGGTTAGGGAAGATTTAGGGTTACGGTGTCATGTTAGGGTTACCATAATGGTTAGGGTGTCGGGTTTGGGTGTTGGGTTATGGTTAGTGTATCATGTTAGGGTTAGTGTGTCGGGATAGGTTCAGGGTGTCGGGTTAGGTTGTTGGGTTACGTCTAGGCTCAGGGTTAGGGTTAAGGTTAGGGTTAGGTTTAGGTGTTAGGGGTACGGTTAGGGTTAGGATGTCGGGTTAGGGTTAGGGTGTCGGGTTAGGGTGTCGTGTTAAGGTTAGGGTGTCGGGTGAGGGTTAGAGTGTCAGGTTCGGGTTACGGTGTCAGGTGACGGTGTCGGGTTAGCGTGTCATTTTAGGGTGTAGGTTTAGGGTTAGAGTGTCGGGTTAGGGTTAGGGTTACGGTGTTGTGTTAGGGTTAGGGTGTCGGGTTTGGGCTTCGGGTTAGGGTGTCGTGTTAGGGATAGGGTGTCATGTTAGGTTGTCGTTTTAGGGTTACGGTGTCAGGATAGGGTGTCGGGTTAGGGTGTCTGTTAGGGATTACGGTTTAGGGTGTCGGGTTAGGGTTAGTGTAGGGTTAGAATTAGGGTTAGAGTGTTGTGTTAGGGTTAGCGTTAGAGTTAGGTTGTCTGGTTAGTTTTAGGGTTAGGGTGTCGAGTTAGAGTTAGGGTGTCGGGTTATGGTTAGGTTTTGGGTGTCGGGTTAGGTTTAGGGTTAATGTTAGTGTTAGGGGTTAGTGATTAGGGTTAGGGTTAGGGTTAGCGTTATGGTTTGGTTTAGGTTTAGGGTTAAGGTTATGGATAGGGTTAGGGTTTGGATTAGGTGAAGGGTAGGCTTAGGAGTAGGCTAAGTGTTAGGGTTTGGGTTAGGTTTAGGGTACGGTTAGGGTGTCGGGGTAGAGTTTGGGTGTAGGATTAGGGTGTTGTGTTAGGGTTAAGTTAACGTGTCTTGTTAGGGTTAGTGTTAGGGTTAGGGTGTCGGGTAAGATTTAGCGTTAGGGGTAGGGGTAGTGCTTGGGTGTTGGGTTAGTGTTAGGGTTAGGGTGTCTGGTGTCCGGTTACGGTTAGGGTTAGGATTAGGGTTAGGATTAGGGTTTAGGGTTTAGGGTTAGGGTTAGGGTGTCTTGTGTCCGATTACGGTTAGGGTTAGGATTATGGTTAGGGTTAGGGTTAGCGTTAGGGTTTTGGTTAAGGTTACGTTTAGGTTTCGGGTTAGGGTTAGGGTTATGTTTAGGGTTAGGGTGTCATAATAGGGTTAGCGTTAGTGTTAGGTTGTCTGGTTAGTGTTAGGGTTAGGGTGTCGGGATAGGGTTAGGTTTAGGGTGTTGGGTTAGGGTGTTGTGTTAGGGTTAGGGTTAGGGTTAAGGTTTCGGGTTATGATGTCGGGTTAGGGTTAGGTCTAGGTCTAGGGTTTGGGTTAGGGTTAGCGTTAGGGTTAGGGTTACCTTTAGGGTTACGGTTAGGGTTAGGATTAGGGTTAGAGTTAGGGTGTCAGATTAGGGTTAGACTTGGGTTAGGATTCGGGTTAGTGGTTAGGGGTAGGTTTAGGTTTAGGGTTAGGGTGTTGGTTTAGGGTTAGGGTGTCGTATTACAGTTAGGGTTAGGGTTAGGGTGTCGGTTTAGGGTTAGGGTTTCGGGTTAGGGTGTTGGGTTAAGTTGTCGTGTTAGTGTGTCGGGTTAGGGTTAGAGTTAGGTTTGAGGCATTGGGTTAGGTTGTTGGGTTAGGAATAGGGTTAGGGTTAGGTTTAGTGTTATGATGTTGGGTTAGTTTGTCGTGTTAGGGTGCTGGGTTTGGGTTAGGGTTAGGGTAGGTTTAGGGTGTTGGGTTAGCGTTAGGGTGTCGGGTTAGGGTTAGGGTTATGTGTTGGCTTAGGGTGTCGTTTAGGGTGTCAGGTTTGGGTGTCGGGTTAAGATTAGGGTTAGGGTGTTGGGTTACGGTGTCAGATTAGGGTTAGTGTGTCTGGTTATGATGTCAGGTTCGGGTG
The DNA here is from genome assembly GCF_054371585.1 of Giraffa tippelskirchi. Taxonomy (NCBI): domain Eukaryota; kingdom Metazoa; phylum Chordata; class Mammalia; order Artiodactyla; family Giraffidae; genus Giraffa; species Giraffa tippelskirchi. The sequence continues at coordinate 71,941,795 of NC_137289.1, forward strand.
TCGGGTAAGGGGTAGTGTGTCTGGTTAGGGTGTCGGGTTATTGTGTCAGGTTAGGTTTAGGTTTAGGCTTACGGATAGGGCTAGGGTTATGGTGTCATGTTAGGGATAGGGTTCGAGTGTCAGTTTAGGGTTAGAGTTAGGGTTAGGGTTAGGGTTGGGTTAGGGTTAGGGTAGGGTTAGGGGTTAGGGGTAGGGTTAGGGTTAGGTTTAAGTTTAGGGTGACAGGTTAAGTTTAGGGTTCGTGTTAGTGTTATGGTTTGGGTTAGGGTTAGGCTTAGAATGTGGGGATAGGGTTAGGGTTAGTTTTATGGTAAGTTTGTCTGGTTAGGGTTCTGGGTAGGGTGTCTGTTTAAGTTTTCGGGTTAGGGTGTCGGGTCAGGGTTAGTGTTAGGGTTAGGTTGTTGGGTTAGATTGTCGTGTTAGGGTGCCAGGATAGGGTTAGATTTACGGTTAGGCTTAGGGTTAGTGTGTCGTGTTAGGGTGTCCGTTTAGGGTTAGGGTGTCAGGTTAGCATGTCGGGTTAGGGTGTTGGGTTAGGGTCTCGAGTTAGGGTTTAGGGTTAGGTTTAGGGTAAGTTTAGGGTTAGGCTTACGGCTGGGTTAGGGTTAGTGTTAATGTTAGGGTTAGGGTTTAGATGTAGGGTTAGCTTTAGGGCTAGTGTTAGGGTTAGGGTGTAGGGTGTCGGGTTTGGGTGTCGGGTTAGGGTTAGGTTTTGTGTTAGCTTTAGGGTTGCGGTTAGGATTAGGGTGTCGGGTTAGGGTTAGCGTGTCGGGTTCGGGTGTCGGGTTAGGCTGTCGGGCTAGGGTTTCGGGCTAGGGTGTCGGGTTAGGGTTTACAGTTAGTGTTAGAGTGGCTGGTTAGGGTGTCGGTTAGGGTGTCGGGTTAGGGATTACGGGTTAGGGTGTCGCGTTAGGGTTGAGTTATGGTGTCAGGTTATGGTTACGGTAAGGTTAGGGTTAGGGTTAGGGTGTCGTGTTAGGGTTAGCGTTAGGGTTAGGGTGTCGGGTTAAGGTTAGGGTTAGGGTTAGGGTTAGGGTTTGGGTGTCAGGTTAGGGTTAGGGTTAGTGTTAGGGGTTAGTGATTAGGGTTAGGGTTAGGATTAGCGTTATGGTTTGAGTTAGAGTTAGGGTTACGGTTAGGGTTGGTTTAGTGTAGGGTTAGGGGTTAGTGGTAAGGTTAGGGGTAGGGTTAGGGTAGGGTTGCGGAGTCGGGTTAGGGTTAGGGTTAGGTTTTCAGGCTAGGGTTAGTGTTAGGGGTTGGGGTTAGGGTTTAGAGTTACGATTAGGGTTAGGGTGTTGGGTTAGGGTGTCGGGTTAGGGTGTCAGGTTAGGCTATCGGGTTAGGGTGTCGGGTCAGTGTTAGAGTTAGGGTTAGGTTTAGGGTTAAGTTTAGAGTTAGGTTGTTTTGTTAGGGTTAGGGTTTCGGGTTAGGCTTAGAGTTTCGGGTTAGGGTGTCGGGTTAGAGTTTGGGTGTAGGGTTAGTGTGTCGCATTAGGGTTAAGGTTAGGGTGTCGTGTTAGTGTTAGCGCTAGGGTTAGGGTGTCGTGTTATGGTTAGGTTTAGGGTTAGGTTGTCGGGTTAGGGTTAGGGTTAGGGTGTCTGGTGTTCGGTTACCGTTAGGGTTAGGGTTAGGGTTACGTTTTACGGGTTAGGGTTAGGGATAGGGTTAGCATTAGGGTTATGGTTACGGTTACGTTTAGGGTTACTGTTCGGGTTAGGGTTAGGGTTAGGATTAGGGTGTCAGATTAGGGTTAGGTTTGTGTTAGGATTCGGGTTAGTGGGTAGGGGTAGGTTTAAGGTTAGGGTTAGGGTGTCGTGTTAGGGTTAGGGTTAGGGTGTCGGTTTAGGGTTAGGGTGTCGGGTTAGGGTGTTGGCTTAAGTTGTCGTGTTAGTGTGTTGGGTTAGGGTTAGGGTGAGATTTATGGCATTGTGTTAGTGTGTTGGTTTAGGAATAGGGTTAGGGTAAGGGGTAGGGCTAGGTTTAAGGTTAGGTTTAGTGTTATGATGTCGGGTTAGGGTTAGGGTTAGGGTTAAGGTTTCGGGTTATGATGTCGGGTTAGGGTTAGGTCTAGGTCTAGGGTTAGGGTTAGGGTGTCGGGTAAGTTTTAGGGTTAGGGTTAGGGTGTCGTTTTAGGGTTAGAGTTAGGGTTAGGATTAGGGTTAGGGTTAAGGTTTACGGTTTAGGGTTAGGGTTAGGGTTAGAGTTAGGGTTAGCGTTACCTTTAGGGTTACGGTTAGGGTTAGGATTAGGGTTAGAGTTAGGGTGTCAGATTAGGGTTAGGGTTGGGTTAGGATTCGGGTTAGTGGTTAGGGGTAGGTTTAGGTTTAGGGTTAGGGTGTTGGTTTAGGGTTAGGGTGTCGGGTTAGGGTGTTGGGTTAAGTTGTCGTGTTAGTGTGTCGGGTAAGTGTTAGGGTTAGGTTTATGGCATTGGGTTAGGTTGTTGGGTTAGGAATAGGGTTAGGGCTAGGGTTAAGGTTAGGTTTAGTGTTATGATGTTGGGTTAGTTTGTCGTGTTAGGGTGCTGGGTTTGGGTTAGGGTTAGGGTTTGGGTAGGTTTAGGGTGTTGGGTTAGGGTTAGGGTGTCGGGTTATGGTTAGGGTTAGGGTGTTGGGTTACGGTGTCGGGTTAGGGTTAGTGTGTCAGGTTATGATGTCAGGTTCGGGTGTCGGGTAAGGGTTAGGGTGTGTGGTTATGGTGTCGGGTAAGTGTGTCAGGTTAGGTTTAGGTTTAGGCTTATGGTTAGGGTTAGGGTTAGGGTGTCATGTTAGGGATAGCGTTCGGGTGTCGGTTTAGGGTTAGAGTTAGGGTTAGGGTTAGGGTCGGGTTAGGGGTTAGGGGTAGGTTTAGGGTTAGGTTTAGGGTGTTAGGGTTAGGGTTAGGGTTAGGGTTGGGTTAGGGGTAGGGTTAGTGGTTAAGGGTAGGGTTAGGGGTAGGTTTAGGGTTAGGGTTAGGGTTGGGGTTTAGTTGTCGGGTTTGAGTTAGGGTTAGGGTGTCTGGTGTCGGGTTAGTGTTAAGGTTAGGGTTAGGTTATCGGGTTAGGTTTAGGCTTGGGTTGTAGTCTTAGGGTTAGGGTTAGTGTTGGTTTACGGGTTAGGCTTAGGCTTAGTGTTAGGGTTAGGTTTAGGGTTAGGTTTACGGCTAGGTTGTTGGTTTAGGGTTACGGTGTCGGGTTAAGGTAAGCGTGTCGGTTTAGGTTTAGGGTGTCGGGTTAGGGTGATGGGTTATGGTGTCAGGTTCGGGTTAGTGTTCGGTTGAGGGTGTCAGGTTAAGGTTAGGGAAGATTTAGGGTTACGGTGTCATGTTAGGGTTACCATAATGGTTAGGGTGTCGGGTTTGGGTGTTGGGTTATGGTTAGTGTATCATGTTAGGGTTAATGTGTCGGGATAAGTTCAGGGTGTCGGGTTAGGTTGTCGGGTTACGTTTAGGCTCAGGGTTAGGGTTAAGGTTAGGGTTAGGTTTAGGTGTTAGGGGTACGGTTAGGGTTAGGATGTCGGGTTAGGGTCGGGTTAGGGGTTAGGGGTAGGTTTAGGGTTAGGTTTAGGGTGTTAGGGTTAGGGTTAGGGTTAGGGTTGGGTTAGGGTTAGGGTAGGGTTAGGGGTTAGGGGTAGGGTTAGGGTTAGGTTTAGGTTTAGGGTGTCAGGTTAAGTTTAGGGTTCGTGTTAGTGTTATGGTTAGGGTTAGGGTTAGGCTTAGGATGTGGGGATAGGGTTAGGGTTAGTTTTATGGTAAGGTTGTCTGGTTAGGGTTCTGGGTAGGGTGTCTGTTTAGGGTTTCGGGTCAGGGTTAGTGTTAGGGTTAGGTTGTTGGGTTAGATTGTCGTGTTAGGGTGCCAGGATAGGGTTAGATTTACGGTTAGGCTTAGGGTTAGTGTGTCGGGTTAGGGTGTCCGTTTAGGGTTAGGGTGTCAGGTTAGCATGTCGGGTTAGGGTGTTGGGTTAGGGTCTCGAGTTAGGGTTTAGGGTTAGGTTTAGTGTAAGTTTAGGGTTAGGGTTACAGTTGGGTTAGGGTTAGTGTTAATGTTAGGGTTAGGGTTTAGATGTAGGGTTAGCTTTAGGGCTAGTGTTAGGGTTAGGGTGTCGGGTGTCGGGTTTGGGTGTCGGGTTAGGGTTAGGTTTTGGGTTAGCTTTAGGGTTGGGGTTAGGATTAGGGTGTCGGGTTAGGGTTAGCGTGTCGGGTTCGGGTGTCGGGTTAGGCTGTCGGGCTAGGGTGTCGGGCTCGGGTGTCGGGTTAGGGTTTACAGTTAGTGTTAGAGTGGCTGGTTAGGGTGTCGGTTAGGGTGTCTGGTTAGGGTGTCGGGTTAGGGATTACGGGTTAGGGTGTCGCGTTAGGGTTGAGTTATGGTGTCGGGTTATGGTTAGGGTAAGGTTAGGGTTCGGGTTAGGGTGTCGTGTTAGGGTTAGCGTTAGGGTTAGGGTGTCGGGTTAGGGTTAGGGTTAGTGTTAGGGGTTAGTGATTAGGGTTAGGGTTAAGATTAGCGTTATGGTTTGAGTTAGAGTTAGGGTTAGGGTTAGGGTTGGTTTAGTGTAGGGTTAGGGGTTAGTGGTAGGGTTAGGGGTAGGGTTAGGGTAGGGTTGCGGAGTCGGGTTAGGGTTAGGGTTAGGTTTTCAGGCTAGGGTTAGTGTTAGGGGTTGGGGTTAGGGTTTAGAGTTACGATTAGGGTTAGGGTGTTGGGTTAGGGTGTCGGGTTAGGGTGTCAGGTTAGGCTGTCGGGTTAGGGTGTCGGGTCAGGGTTAGGGTTAGGGTTAGGTTTAGGGTTAAGTTTAGAGTTAGGTTGTTTTGTTAGGGTTAGGGTTTCGGGTTAGGCTTAGAGTTTCGGGTTAGGGTGTCAGGTTAGAGTTTGGGTGTAGGGTTAGTGTGTCGCATTAGGGTTAAGGTTAGGGTGTCGTGTTAGTGTTAGCGCTAGGGTTAGGGTGTCGTGTTAGAGTTAGGTTTAGGGTTAGGTTGTCGGGTTAGGGTTAGGGTTAGGGTGTCTGGTGTTCGGTTACCGTTAGGGTTAGGGTTAGGGTTACGTTTTACGGGTTAGGGTTAGGGATAGGGTTAGCATTAGGGTTATGGTTACGGTTACGTTTAGGGTTACTGTTCGGGTTAGGGTTAGGGTTAGGATTAGGGTGTCAGATTAGGGTTAGGTTTGTGTTAGGATTCGGGTTAGTGGTTAGGGGTAGGTTTAAGGTTAGGGTTAGGGTGTCGTGTTAGGGTTAGAGTTAGGGTATCGGTTTAGGGTTAGGGTGTCGGGTTAGGGTGTTGGCTTAAGTTGTCGTGTTAGTGTGTTGGGTTAGGGTTAGGGTGAGATTTATGGCATTGTGCTAGTGTGTTGGTTTAGGAATAGGGTTAGGGTAAGGGTTAGGGCTAGGTTTAAGGTTAGGTTTAGTGTTATGATGTCGCGTTAGGGTTAGGGTTAGGGTTAAGGTTTCGGGTTATGATGTCGGGTTAGGGTTAGGTCTAGGTCTAGGGTTAGGGTTAGGGTGTCGGGTAAGTTTTAGGGTTAGGGTTAGGGTGTCGTTTTAGGGTTAGAGTTAGGGTTAGGATTAGGGTTAGGGTTAAGGTTTACGGTTTAGGGTTAGGGTTAGGGTTAGAGTTAGGGTTAGCGTTACCTTTAGGGTTACGGTTAGGGTTAGGATTAGGGTTAGAGTTAGGGTGTCAGATTAGGGTTAGGGTTGGGTTAGGATTCGGGTTAGTGTTTAGGGGTAGGTTTAGGTTTAGGGTTAGGGTGTTGGTTTAGGGTTAGGGTGTCGGGTTAGGGTGTTGGGTTAAGTTGTCGTGTTAGTGTGTCGGGTAAGGGTTAGGGTTAGGTTTATGGCATTGGGTTAGGTTGTTGGGTTAGGAATAGGGTTAGGGCTAGGGTTAAGGTTAGGTTTAGTGTTATGATGTTGGGTTAGTTTGTCGTGTTAGGGTGCTGGGTTTGGGTTAGGGTTAGGGTTTGGGTAGGTTTAGGGTGTTGGGTTAGGGTTAGGGTGTCGGGTTATGGTTAGGGTTAGGGTGTTGGGTTACGGTGTCGGGTTAGGGTTAGTGTGTCAGGTTATGATGTCAGGTTCGGGTGTCGGGTAAGGGTTAGGGTGTCTGGTTATGGTGTCGGGTAAGTGTGTCAGGTTAGGTTTAGGTTTAGGCTTATGGTTAGGGTTAGGGTGTCGTGTTAGGGATAGCGTTTGGGTGTCGGTTTAGGGTTAGAGTGAGGGTTAGGGTTAGGGTCGGGTTAGGGGTTAGGGGTAGGTTTAGGGTTAGGTTTAGGGTGTTAGGGTTAGGGTTAGGGTTAGGGTTGGGTTAGGGGTAGGGTTAGTGGTTAAGGGTAGGGTTAGGGGTAGGTTTAGGGTTAGGGTTAGGGTTGGGGTTTAGTTGTCGGGTTTGAGTTAGGGTTAGGGTGTCTGGTGTCGGGTTAGTGTTAAGGTTAGGGTTAGGTTATCGGGTTAGGTTTAGGCTTGGGTTGTAGTCTTAGGGTTAGGGTTAGTGTTGGTTTACGGGTTAGGCTTAGGCTTAGTGTTAGGGTTAGGTTTAGGGTTAGGTTTACGGCTAGGTTGTTGGTTTAGGGTTACGGTGTCGGGTTAAGGTAAGCGTGTCGGTTTAGGTTTAGGGTGTCGGGTTAGGGTGATGGGTTATGGTGTCAGGTTCGGGTTAGTGTTCGGTTGAGGGTGTCAGGTTAAGGTTAGGGAAGATTTAGGGTTACGGTGTCATGTTAGGGTTACCATAATGGTTAGGGTGTCGGGTTTGGGTGTTGGGTTATGGTTAGTGTATCATGTTAGGGTTAGTGTGTCGGGATAGGTTCAGGGTGTCGTGTTAGGTTGTCGGGTTACGTCTAGGCTCAGGTTTAGGGTTAAGGTTAGGGTTAGGTTTAGGTGTTAGGGGTATGGTTAGGGTTAGAATGTCGGGTTAGGGTTAGGGTGTCGGGTTAGGGTGCCGTGTTAAGGTTAGGGTGTCGGGTGAGGGTTAGGGTGTCAGGTTCGGGTTACGGTGTCAGGTGACGGTGTCGGGTTAGCGTGTCATTTTAGGGTGTAGGTTTAGGGTTAGAGTGTCGGGTTAGGGTTAGGGTTACGGTGTTGTGTTAGGGTTAGGGTGTCGTGTTTGGGCTTCGGGTTAGGGTGTCGTGTTAGGGATAGGGTGTCACGTTAGGTTGTCGTTTTAGGGTTACGGTGTCAGGATAGGGTGTCGGGTTAGGGTGTCTGTTAGGGATTACGGTTTAGGGTGTCGGGTTAGGGTTAGTGTAGGGTTAGAATTAGGGTTAGAGTGTTGTGTTAGGGTTAGCGTTAGGGTTAGGTTGTCTGGTTAGTTTTAGGGTTAGGGTGTCGAGTTAGAGTTAGGGTGTCGGGTTATGGTTAGGTTTTGGGTGTCGGGTTAGGTTTAGGGTTAATGTTAGTGTTAGGGGTTAGTGATTAGGGTTAGGGTTAGGGTTAGCGTTATGGTTTGGTTTAGGTTTAGGGTTAGGGTTATGGATAGGGTTAGGGTTTGGGTTAGGTGAAGGGTAGGCTTAGGAGTAGGGTAAGTGTTAGGGTTTGGGTTAGGTTTAGGGTACGGTTAGGGTGTCAGGGTAGAGTTTGGGTGTAGGATTAGGGTGTTGCGTTAGGGTTAAGTTAACGTGTCTTGTTAGGGTTAGCGTTAGGGTTAGGGTGTCGGGTAAGATTTAGCGTTAGGGGTAGGGGTAGTGCTTGGGTGTTGGGTTAGTGTTAGGGTTAGGGTGTCTGGTGTCCGGTTACGGTTAGGGTTAGGATTAGGGTTAGGATTAGGGTTTAGGGTTTAGGGTTAGGGTTAGGGTGTCTTGTGTCCGATTACGGTTAGGGTTAGGATTATGGTTAGGGTTAGGGTTAGCGTTAGGGTTATGGTTAAGGTTACGTTTAGGTTTCGGGTTAGGGTTAGGGTTATGTTTAGGGTTAGGGTGTCATAATAGGGTTAGCGTTAGTGTTAGGTTGTCTGGTTAGTGTTAGGGTTTAGGTTGTCGGGATAGGGTTAGGTTTAGGGTGTTGGGTTAGGGTGTTGGGTTAGGGTTAGGGTTAGGGTTAAGGTTTCGGGTTATGATGTCGGGTTAGGGTTAGGTCTAGGTCTAGGGTTAGGGTTAGGGTGTCGGCTAAGTTTTAGGGTTAGGTTTAGGGTGTCGTTTTAGGGTTAGAGTTAGTGTTAGGAATAGGGTTCGGGTTAGGGTTTATGGTTTAGGGTTAGGGTTAGTGTTAGCGTTAGGGTTAGTGTTACCTTTAGGGTTACGGTTAGGGTTAGGATTAGGGTTAGAGTTAGGGTGTCAGATTAGGGTTAGACTTGGGTTAGGATTCGGGTTAGTGGTTAGGGGTAGGTTTAGGTTTAGGGTTAGGGTGTTGGTTTAGGGTTAGGGTGTCGTATTACAGTTAGGGTTAGGGTGTCGATTTAGGGTTAGGGTGTCGGGTTAGGGTGTTGGGTTAAGTTGTCGTGTTAGTGTGTCGGGTTAGGGTTAGAGTTAGGTTTGAGGCATTGGGTTAGGTTGTTGGTTTAGGAATAGGGTTAGGGTTAGGTTTAGTGTTATGATGTTGGGTTAGTTTGTCGTGTTAGGGTGCTGGGTTTGGGTTAGGGTTAGGGTTAGGGTAGGTTTAGGGTGTTGGGTTAGCGTTAGGGTGTCGGGTTAGGGTTAGGGTTATGTGTTGGCTTAGGGTGTCGTTTAGGGTGTCAGGTTTGCGTGTCGGGTTAAGATTAGGATAAGGGTGTTGGGTTACGGTGTCAGGTTAGCGTAGGTGTGTCTGGTTATGATGTCAGGTTTGGGTATCGGGTAAGGGGTAGTGTGTCTGGTTAGGGTGCCGGTTTGTGTCAGGTTAGGTTTAGGTTTAGGCTTACGGATAGGGCTAGGGTTATGGTGTCATGTTAGGGATAGGGTTCGAGTGTCGGTTTAGGGTTAGAGTTAGGGTTAGGGTTAGGGTTGGGTTAGGGTTAGGGTAGGGTTAGGGGTTAGGGGTAGGGTTAGGGTTAGGTTTAGGTTTAGGGTGTCAGGTTAAGTTTAGGGTTCGTGTTAGTGTTATGGTTAGGGTTAGGGTTAGGCTTAGGATGTGGGGATAGGGTTAGGGTTAGTTTTATGGTAAGATTGTCCGGTTAGGGTTCTGGGTAGGGTGTCTGTTTAGGGTTTCGGGTTAGGGTGTCGGGTCAGGGTTAGTGTCAGGGTTAGGTTGTTGGGTTAGATTGTCGTGTTAGGGTGCCAGGATAGGGTTAGATTTACGGTTAGGCTTAGGGTTAGTGTGTCGGGTTAGGGTGTCCGTTTAGGGTTAGGGTGTCAGGTTAGCATGTCGGGTTAGGGTGTTGGGTTAGGGTCTCGAGTTAGGGTTTAGGGTTAGGTTTAGGGTAAGTTTAGGGTTAGGGTTACGGTTGGGTTAGGGTTAGTGTTAATGTTAGGGTTAGGGTTTAGATGTAGGGTTAGCTTTAGGGCTAGTGTTAGGGTTAGGGTGTCGGGTGTCGGGTTTGGGTGTCGGGTTAGGGTTAGGTTTTGGGTTAGCTTTAGGGTTGGGGTTAGGATTAGGGTGTCGGGTTAGGGTTAGCGTGTCGGGTTCGGGTGTCGGGTTAGGCTGTCGGGCTAGGGTGTCGGGTTAGGGTTTACAGTTAGTGTTAGAGTGGCTGGTTAGGGTGTCTGGTTAGGGTGTCGGGTTAGGGATTACGGGTTAGGGTGTCGCGTTAGGGTTGAGTTATGGTGTCGGGTTATGGTTAGGGTAAGGTTAGGCTTCGGGTTAGGGTGTCGTGTTAGGGTTAGCGTTAGGGTTAGGGTGTCGGGTTAAGGTTAGGGTTAGGGTTAGGGTTAGGGTTTGGGTGTCGGGTTAGGGTTAGGGTTAGTGTTAGGGGTTAGTGATTAGGATTAGCGTTATGGTTTGAGTTAGAGTTAGGGTTAGGGTTAGGGTTGGTTTAGTGTAGGGTTAGGGGTTAGTGGTAGGGTTAGGGGTAGGGTTAGGGTAGGGTTGCGGAGTCGGGTTAGGGTTAGGGTTAGGTTTTCAGGCTAGGGTTAGTGTTAGGGGTTGGGGTTAGGGTTTAGAGTTACGATTAGGGTTAGGGTGTTGGGTTAGGGTGTCGGGTTAGGGTGTCAGGTTAGGCTGTCGGGTTAGGGTGTCGGGTCAGGGTTAGAGTTAGGGTTAGGTTTAGGGTTAAGTTTAGAGTTAGGTTGTTTTGTTAGGGTTAGGGTTTCGGGTTAGGCTTAGAGTTTCGGGTTAGGGTGTCGGGTTAGAGTTTGGGTGTAGGGTTAGTGTGTCGCATTAGGGTTAAGGTTAGGGTGTCGTGTTAGTGTTAGCGCTAGGGTTAGGGTGTCGTGTTAGAGTTAGGTTTAGGGTTAGGTTGTCGGGTTAGGGTTAGGGTTAGGGTGTCTGGTGTTCGGTTACCGTTAGGGTTAGGGTTAGGGTTACGTTTTACGGGTTAGGGTTAGGGTTAGGGTTAGCATTAGGGTTATGGTTACGGTTACGTTTAGGGTTACTGTTCGGGTTAGGGTTAGGGTTAGGATTAGGGTGTCAGATTAGGGTTAGGTTTGTGTTAGGATTCGGGTTAGTGGTTAGGGGTAGGTTTAAGGTTAGGGTTAGGGTGTCGTGTTAGGGTTAGGGTTAGGGTGTCGGTTTAGGGTTAGGGTGTCGGGTTAGGGTGTTGGCTTAAGTTGTCGTGTTAGTGTGTTGGGTTAGGGTTAGGGTGAGATTTATGGCATTGTGTTAGTGTGTTGGTTTAGGAATAGGGTTAGGGTAAGGGGTAGGGCTAGGTTTAAGGTTAGGTTTAGTGTTATGATGTCGGGTTAGGGTTAGGGTTAGGGTTAAGGTTTCGGGTTATGATGTCGGGTTAGGTTTAGGTCTAGGTCTAGGGTTAGGGTTAGGGTGTCGGGTAAGTTTTAGGGTTAGGGTTAGGGTGTCGTTTTAGGGTTAGAGTTAGGGTTAGGATTAGGGTTAGGGTTAAGGTTTACGGTTTAGGGTTAGGGTTAGGGTTAGAGTTAGGGTTAGCGTTACCTTTAGGGTTACGGTTAGGGTTAGGATTAGGGTTAGAGTTAGGGTGTCAGATTAGGGTTAGGGTTGGGTTAGGATTCGGGTTAGTGGTAAGGGGTAGGTTTAGGTTTAGGGTTAGGGTGTTGGTTTAGGGTTAGGGTGTCGGGTTAGGGTGTTGGGTTAAGTTGTCGTGTTAGTGTGTCGGATAAGGGTAAGGGTTAGGTTTATGGCATTGGGTTAGGTTGTTGGGTTAGGAATAGGGTTAGGGCTAGGGTTAAGGTTAGGTTTAGTGTTATGATGTTGGGTTAGTTTGTTGTGTTAGGGTGCTGGGTTTGGGTTAGGGTTAGGGTTTGGGTAGGTTTAGGGTGTTGGGTTAGGGTTAGGGTGTCAGGTTATGGTTAGGGTTAGGGTGTTGGGTTACGGTGTCGGGTTAGGGTTAGTGTGTCAGGTTATGATGTCAGGTTCGGGTGTCGGGTAAGGATTAGGGTGTCTGGTTATGGTGTCGGGTAAGTGTGTCAGGATAGGTTTAGGTTTAGGCTTATGGTTAGGTTTAGGGTTAGGGTGTCGTGTTAGGGATAGCGTTCGGGTGTCGGTTTAGGGTGTTAGGGTTAGGGTTAGGGTTAGGGTTGGGTTGGGGGTAGGGTTAGTGGTTAAGGGTAGGGTTAGGGGTAGGTTTAGGGTTAGGGTTAGGGTTGGGGTTTAGTTGTCGGGTTTGAGTTAGGGTTAGGGTGTCTGGTGTCGGGTTAGTGTTAAGGTTAGGGTTAGGTTATCGGGTTAGGTTTAGGCTTGGGTTGTAGTCTTAGGGTTAGGGTTAGTGTTGGTTTACGGGTTAGGCTTAGGCTTAGTGTTAGGGTTAGGTTTAGGGTTAGGTTTACGGCTAGGTTGTTGGTTTAGGGTTACGGTGTCGGGTTAAGGTAAGCGTGTCGGTTTAGGTTTAGGGTGTCGGGTTAGGGTGATGGGTTATGGTGTCAGGTTCGGGTTAGTGTTCGGTTGAGGGTGTCAGGTTAAGGTTAGGGAAGATTTAGGGTTACGGTGTCATGTTAGGGTTACCATAATGGTTAGGGTGTCGGGTTTGGGTGTTGGGTTATGGTTAGTGTATCATGTTAGGGTTAGTGTGTCGGGATAGGTTCAGGGTGTCGGGTTAGGTTGTCGGGTTACGTTTAGGCTCAGGGTTAGGGTTAAGGTTAGGGTTAGGTTTAGGTGTTAGGGGTACGGTTAGGGTTAGGATGTCGGGTTAGGGTTAGGGTGTCGGGTTAGGGTGCCGTGTTAAGGTTAGGGTGTCGGGTGAGGGTTAGGGTGTCAGGTTCGGGTTACGGTGTCAGGTGACGGTGTCGGGTTAGCGTGTCATTTTAGGGTGTAGGTTTAGGGTTAGAGTGTCGGGTTAGGGTTAGGGTTACGGTGTTGTGTTAGGGTTAGGGTGTCGTGTTTGGGCTTCGGGTTAGGGTGTCGTGTTAGGGATAGGGTGTCACGTTAGGTTGTCGTTTTAGGGTTACGGTGTCAGGATAGGGTGTCGGGTTAGGGTGTCTGTTAGGGATTACGGTTTAGGGTGTCGGGTTAGGGTTAGTGTAGGGTTAGAATTAGGGTTAGAGTGTTGTGTTAGGGTTAGCGTTAGGGTTAGGTTGTCTGGTTAGTTTTAGGGTTAGGGTGTCGAGTTAGAGTTAGGGTGTCGGGTTATGGTTAGGTTTTGGGTGTCGGGTTAGGTTTAGGGTTAATGTTAGTGTTAGGGGTTAGTGATTAGGGTTAGGGTTAGGGTTAGCGTTATGGTTTGGTTTAGGTTTAGGGTTAGGGTTATGGATAGGGTTAGGGTTTGGGTTAGGTGAAGGGTAGGCTTAGGAGTAGGGTAAGTGTTAGGGTTTGGGTTAGGTTTAGGGTACGGTTAGGGTGTCAGGGTAGAGTTTGGGTGTAGGATTAGGGTGTTGCGTTAGGGTTAAGTTAACGTGTCTTGTTAGGGTTAGCGTTAGGGTTAGGGTGTCGGGTAAGATTTAGCGTTAGGGGTAGGGGTAGTGCTTGGGTGTTGGGTTAGTGTTAGGGTTAGGGTGTCTGGTGTCCGGTTACGGTTAGGGTTAGGATTAGGGTTAGGATTAGGGTTTAGGGTTTAGGGTTAGGGTTAGGGTGTCTTGTGTCCGATTACGGTTAGGGTTAGGATTATGGTTAGGGTTAGGGTTAGCGTTAGGGTTATGGTTAAGGTTACGTTTAGGTTTCGGGTTAGGGTTAGGGTTATGTTTAGGGTTAGGGTGTCATAATAGGGTTAGCGTTAGTGTTAGGTTGTCTGGTTAGTGTTAGGGTTTAGGTTGTCGGGATAGGGTTAGGTTTAGGGTGTTGGGTTAGGGTGTTGGGTTAGGGTTAGGGTTAGGGTTAAGGTTTCGGGTTATGATGTCGGGTTAGGGTTAGGTCTAGGTCTAGGGTTAGGGTTAGGGTGTCGGCTAAGTTTTAGGGTTAGGTTTAGGGTGTCGTTTTAGGGTTAGAGTTAGTGTTAGGAATAGGGTTCGGGTTAGGGTTTATGGTTTAGGGTTAGGGTTAGTGTTAGCGTTAGGGTTAGTGTTACCTTTAGGGTTACGGTTAGGGTTAGGATTAGGGTTAGAGTTAGGGTGTCAGATTAGGGTTAGACTTGGGTTAGGATTCGGGTTAGTGGTTAGGGGTAGGTTTAGGTTTAGGGTTAGGGTGTTGGTTTAGGGTTAGGGTGTCGTATTACAGTTAGGGTTAGGGTGTCGATTTAGGGTTAGGGTGTCGGGTTAGGGTGTTGGGTTAAGTTGTCGTGTTAGTGTGTCGGGTTAGGGTTAGAGTTAGGTTTGAGGCATTGGGTTAGGTTGTTGGTTTAGGAATAGGGTTAGGGTTAGGTTTAGTGTTATGATGTTGGGTTAGTTTGTCGTGTTAGGGTGCTGGGTTTGGGTTAGGGTTAGGGTTAGGGTAGGTTTAGGGTGTTGGGTTAGCGTTAGGGTGTCGGGTTAGGGTTAGGGTTATGTGTTGGCTTAGGGTGTCGTTTAGGGTGTCAGGTTTGCGTGTCGGGTTAAGATTAGGATAAGGGTGTTGGGTTACGGTGTCAGGTTAGCGTAGGTGTGTCTGGTTATGATGTCAGGTTTGGGTATCGGGTAAGGGGTAGTGTGTCTGGTTAGGGTGCCGGTTTGTGTCAGGTTAGGTTTAGGTTTAGGCTTACGGATAGGGCTAGGGTTATGGTGTCATGTTAGGGATAGGGTTCGAGTGTCGGTTTAGGGTTAGAGTTAGGGTTAGGGTTAGGGTTGGGTTAGGGTTAGGGTAGGGTTAGGGGTTAGGGGTAGGGTTAGGGTTAGGTTTAGGTTTAGGGTGTCAGGTTAAGTTTAGGGTTCGTGTTAGTGTTATGGTTAGGGTTAGGGTTAGGCTTAGGATGTGGGGATAGGGTTAGGGTTAGTTTTATGGTAAGATTGTCCGGTTAGGGTTCTGGGTAGGGTGTCTGTTTAGGGTTTCGGGTTAGGGTGTCGGGTCAGGGTTAGTGTCAGGGTTAGGTTGTTGGGTTAGATTGTCGTGTTAGGGTGCCAGGATAGGGTTAGATTTACGGTTAGGCTTAGGGTTAGTGTGTCGGGTTAGGGTGTCCGTTTAGGGTTAGGGTGTCAGGTTAGCATGTCGGGTTAGGGTGTTGGGTTAGGGTCTCGAGTTAGGGTTTAGGGTTAGGTTTAGGGTAAGTTTAGGGTTAGGGTTACGGTTGGGTTAGGGTTAGTGTTAATGTTAGGGTTAGGGTTTAGATGTAGGGTTAGCTTTAGGGCTAGTGTTAGGGTTAGGGTGTCGGGTGTCGGGTTTGGGTGTCGGGTTAGGGTTAGGTTTTGGGTTAGCTTTAGGGTTGGGGTTAGGATTAGGGTGTCGGGTTAGGGTTAGCGTGTCGGGTTCGGGTGTCGGGTTAGGCTGTCGGGCTAGGGTGTCGGGTTAGGGTTTACAGTTAGTGTTAGAGTGGCTGGTTAGGGTGTCTGGTTAGGGTGTCGGGTTAGGGATTACGGGTTAGGGTGTCGCGTTAGGGTTGAGTTATGGTGTCGGGTTATGGTTAGGGTAAGGTTAGGCTTCGGGTTAGGGTGTCGTGTTAGGGTTAGCGTTAGGGTTAGGGTGTCGGGTTAAGGTTAGGGTTAGGGTTAGGGTTAGGGTTTGGGTGTCGGGTTAGGGTTAGGGTTAGTGTTAGGGGTTAGTGATTAGGATTAGCGTTATGGTTTGAGTTAGAGTTAGGGTTAGGGTTAGGGTTGGTTTAGTGTAGGGTTAGGGGTTAGTGGTAGGGTTAGGGGTAGGGTTAGGGTAGGGTTGCGGAGTCGGGTTAGGGTTAGGGTTAGGTTTTCAGGCTAGGGTTAGTGTTAGGGGTTGGGGTTAGGGTTTAGAGTTACGATTAGGGTTAGGGTGTTGGGTTAGGGTGTCGGGTTAGGGTGTCAGGTTAGGCTGTCGGGTTAGGGTGTCGGGTCAGGGTTAGAGTTAGGGTTAGGTTTAGGGTTAAGTTTAGAGTTAGGTTGTTTTGTTAGGGTTAGGGTTTCGGGTTAGGCTTAGAGTTTCGGGTTAGGGTGTCGGGTTAGAGTTTGGGTGTAGGGTTAGTGTGTCGCATTAGGGTTAAGGTTAGGGTGTCGTGTTAGTGTTAGCGCTAGGGTTAGGGTGTCGTGTTAGAGTTAGGTTTAGGGTTAGGTTGTCGGGTTAGGGTTAGGGTTAGGGTGTCTGGTGTTCGGTTACCGTTAGGGTTAGGGTTAGGGTTACGTTTTACGGGTTAGGGTTAGGGTTAGGGTTAGCATTAGGGTTATGGTTACGGTTACGTTTAGGGTTACTGTTCGGGTTAGGGTTAGGGTTAGGATTAGGGTGTCAGATTAGGGTTAGGTTTGTGTTAGGATTCGGGTTAGTGGTTAGGGGTAGGTTTAAGGTTAGGGTTAGGGTGTCGTGTTAGGGTTAGGGTTAGGGTGTCGGTTTAGGGTTAGGGTGTCGGGTTAGGGTGTTGGCTTAAGTTGTCGTGTTAGTGTGTTGGGTTAGGGTTAGGGTGAGATTTATGGCATTGTGTTAGTGTGTTGGTTTAGGAATAGGGTTAGGGTAAGGGGTAGGGCTAGGTTTAAGGTTAGGTTTAGTGTTATGATGTCGGGTTAGGGTTAGGGTTAGGGTTAAGGTTTCGGGTTATGATGTCGGGTTAGGTTTAGGTCTAGGTCTAGGGTTAGGGTTAGGGTGTCGGGTAAGTTTTAGGGTTAGGGTTAGGGTGTCGTTTTAGGGTTAGAGTTAGGGTTAGGATTAGGGTTAGGGTTAAGGTTTACGGTTTAGGGTTAGGGTTAGGGTTAGAGTTAGGGTTAGCGTTACCTTTAGGGTTACGGTTAGGGTTAGGATTAGGGTTAGAGTTAGGGTGTCAGATTAGGGTTAGGGTTGGGTTAGGATTCGGGTTAGTGGTAAGGGGTAGGTTTAGGTTTAGGGTTAGGGTGTTGGTTTAGGGTTAGGGTGTCGGGTTAGGGTGTTGGGTTAAGTTGTCGTGTTAGTGTGTCGGATAAGGGTAAGGGTTAGGTTTATGGCATTGGGTTAGGTTGTTGGGTTAGGAATAGGGTTAGGGCTAGGGTTAAGGTTAGGTTTAGTGTTATGATGTTGGGTTAGTTTGTTGTGTTAGGGTGCTGGGTTTGGGTTAGGGTTAGGGTTTGGGTAGGTTTAGGGTGTTGGGTTAGGGTTAGGGTGTCAGGTTATGGTTAGGGTTAGGGTGTTGGGTTACGGTGTCGGGTTAGGGTTAGTGTGTCAGGTTATGATGTCAGGTTCGGGTGTCGGGTAAGGATTAGGGTGTCTGGTTATGGTGTCGGGTAAGTGTGTCAGGATAGGTTTAGGTTTAGGCTTATGGTTAGGTTTAGGGTTAGGGTGTCGTGTTAGGGATAGCGTTCGGGTGTCGGTTTAGGGTGTTAGGGTTAGGGTTAGGGTTAGGGTTGGGTTGGGGGTAGGGTTAGTGGTTAAGGGTAGGGTTAGGGGTAGGTTTAGGGTTAGGGTTAGGGTTGGGGTTTAGTTGTCGGGTTTGAGTTAGGGTTAGGGTGTCTGGTGTCGGGTTAGTGTTAAGGTTAGGGTTAGGTTATCGGGTTAGGTTTAGGCTTGGGTTGTAGTCTTAGGGTTAGGGTTAGTGTTGGTTTACGGGTTAGGCTTAGGCTTAGTGTTAGGGTTAGGTTTAGGGTTAGGTTTACGGCTAGGTTGTTGGTTTAGGGTTACGGTGTCGGGTTAAGGTAAGCGTGTCGGTTTAGGTTTAGGGTGTCGGGTTAGGGTGATGGGTTATGGTGTCAGGTTCGGGTTAGTGTTCGGTTGAGGGTGTCAGGTTAAGGTTAGGGAAGATTTAGGGTTACGGTGTCATGTTAGGGTTACCATAATGGTTAGGGTGTCGGGTTTGGGTGTTGGGTTATGGTTAGTGTATCATGTTAGGGTTAGTGTGTCGGGATAGGTTCAGGGTGTCGGGTTAGGTTGTCGGGTTACGTTTAGGCTCAGGGTTAGGGTTAAGGTTAGGGTTAGGTTTAGGTGTTAGGGGTACGGTTAGGGTTAGGATGTCGGGTTAGGGTTAGGGTGTCGGGTTAGGGTGTCGTGTTAAGGTTAGGGTGTCGGGTGAGGGTTAGAGTGTCAGGTTCGGGTTACGGTGTCAGGTGAGGGTGTCGGGTTAGCGTGTCATTTTAGGGTGTAGGTTTAGGGTTAGAGTGTCGGGTTAGGGTTAGGGTTACGGTGTTGTGTTAGGGTTAGGGTGTCGGGTTTGGGCTTCGGGTTAGGGTGTCGTGTTAGGGATAGGGAGTCACGTTAGGTTGTCGTTTTAGGGTTACGGTGTCAGGATAGGGTGTCGGGTTAGGGTGTCTGTTAGGGATTACGGTTTAGGGTGTCGGGTTAGGGTTAGTGTAGGGTTAGAATTAGGGTTAGAGTGTTGTGTTAGGGTTAGCGTTAGAGTTAGGTTGTCTGGTTAGTTTTAGGGTTAGGGTGTCGAGTTAGAGTTAGGGTGTCGGGTTATGGTTAGGTTTTGGGTGTCGGGTTAGGTTTAGGGTTAATGTTAGTGTTAGGGGTTAGTGATTAGGGTTAGGGTTAGGGTTAGCGTTATGGTTTGGTTTAGGTTTAGGGTTAGGGTTATGGATCGGGTTAGGGTTTGGGTTAGGTGAAGGGTAGGCTTAGGAGTAGGGTAAGTGTTAGGGTTTGGGTTAGGTTTAGGGTACGGTTAGGGTGTCGGGGTAGAGTTTGGGTGTAGGATTAGGGTGTTGCGTTAGGGTTAAGTTAACGTGTCTTGTTAGGGTTAGTGTTAGGGTTAGGGTGTCGTGTAAGATTTAGCGTTAGGGGTAGGGGTAGGGCTTGGGTGTTGGGTTAGTGTTAGGGTTAGGGTGTCTGGTGTCCGGTTACGGTTAGGGTTAGGATTAGGGTTAGGATTAGGGTTTAGGATTTAGGGTTAGGGTTAGGGTGTCTTGTGTCCGATTACGGTTAGGGTTAGGATTATGGTTAGGGTTAGGGTTAGCGTTAGGGTTTTGGTTAAGGTTACGTTTAGGTTTCGGGTTAGGGTTAGGGTTATGTTTAGGGTTAGGGTGTCATAATAGGGTTAGCGTTAGTGTTAGGTTGTCTGGTTAGTGTAAGGGTTAGGGTGTCGGGATAGGGTTAGGTTTAGGGTGTTGGGTTAGGGTGTTGTGTTAGGGTTAGGGTTAGGGTTAAGGTTTCGGGTTATGATGTCGGGTTAGGGTTAGGTCTAGGTCTAGGGTTTGGGTTAGGGTTAGCGTTAGGGTTAGGGTTACCTTTAGGGTTACGGTTAGGGTTAGGATTAGGGTTAGAGTTAGGGTGTCAGATTAGGGTTAGACTTGGGTTAGGATTCGGGTTAGTGGTTAGGGGTAGGTTTAGGTTTAGGGTTAGGGTGTTGGTTTAGGGTTAGGGTGTCGTATTACAGTTAGGGTTAGGGTTAGGGTGTCGGTTTAGGGTTAGGGTGTCGGGTTAGGGTGTTGGGTTAAGTTGTCGTGTTAGTGTGTCGGGTTAGGGTTAGAGTTAGGTTTGAGGCATTGGGTTAGGTTGTTGGGTTAGGAATAGGGTTAGGGTTAGGTTTAGTGTTATGATGTTGGGTTAGTTTGTCGTGTTAGGGTGCTGGGTTTGGGTTAGGGTTAGGGTTAGGGTAGGTTTAGGGTGTTGGGTTAGCGTTAGGGTGTCGGGTTAGGGTTAGGGTTATGTGTTGGCTTAGGGTGTCGTTTAGGGTGTCAGGTTTGGGTGTCGGGTTAAGATTAGGGTTAGGGTGTTGGGTTACGGTGTCAGATTAGGGTTAGTGTGTCTGGTTATGATGTCAGGTTCGGGTGTCGGGTAAGGGGTAGTGTGTCTGGTTAGGGTGTCGGGTTATTGTGTCAGGTCAGGTTTAGGTTTAGGCTTACGGATAGGGCTAGGCTTATGGTGTCATGTTAGGGATAGGGTTCGAGTGTCAGTTTAGGGTTAGAGTTAGGGTTAGGGTTAGGGTTGGGTTAGGGTTAGGGTAGGGTTAGGGGTTAGGGTTAGGGTTAGGGTTAGGTTTAAGTTTAGGGTGACAGGTTAAGTTTAGGGCTCGTGTTAGTGTTATGGTTAGGGTTAGGGTTAGGCTTAGGATGTGGGGATAGTGTTAGGGTTAGTTTTATGGTAAGTTTGTCTGGTTAGGGTTCTGGGTAGGGTGTCTGTTTAAGGTTTCGGGTTAGGGTGTCGGGTCAGGGTTAGTGTTAGGGTTAGGTTGTTGGGTTAGATTGTCGTGTTAGGGTGCCAGGATAGGGTTAGATTTACGGTTAGGCTTAGGGTTAGTGTGTCGGGTTAGGGTGTCCGTTTAGGGTTAGGGTGTCAGGTTAGCATGTCGGGTTAGGGTGTTGGGTTAGGGTCTCGAGTTAGGGTTTAGGGTTAGGTTTAGGGTAAGTTTAGGGTTAGGCTTACGGTTGGGTTAGGGTTAGTGTTAATGTTAGGGTTAGGGTTTAGATGTAGGGTTAGCTTTAGGGCTAGTGTTAGGGTTAGGGTGTCGGGCGTCGGGTTTGGGTGTCGGGTTAGGGTTAGGTTTTGGGTTAGCTTTAGGGTTGCGGTTAGGATTAGGGTGTCGGGTTAGGGTTAGCGTGTCGGGTTCGGGTGTCGGGTTAGGCTGTCGGGCTAGGGTGTCGGGCTAGGGTGTCGGGTTAGGGTTTACAGTTAGTGTTAGAGTGGCTGGTTAGGGTGTCGGTTAGGGTGTCGGGTTAGGGATTACGGGTTAGGGTGTCGCGTTAGGGTTGAGTTATGGTGTCAGGTTATGGTTACGGTAAGGTTAGGGTTAGGGTTAGGGTGTCGTGTTAGGGTTAGCGTTAGGGTTAGGGTGTCGGGTTAAGGTTAGGGTTAGGGTTAGGGTTAGGGTTTGGGTGTCAGGTTAGGGTTAGGGTTAGTGTTAGGGGTTAGTGATTAGGGTTAGGGTTAGGATTAGCGTTATGGTTTGAGTTAGAGTTAGGGTTACGGTTAGGGTTGGTTTAGTGTAGGGTTAGGGGTTAGTGGTAAGGTTAGGGGTAGGGTTAGGGTAGGGTTGCGGAGTCGGGTTAGGGTTAGGGTTAGGTTTTCAGGCTAGGGTTAGTGTTAGCGGTTGGGGTTAGGTTTTAGAGTTACGATTAGGGTTAGGGTGTTGGGTTAGGGTGTCGGGTTAGGGTGTCAGGTTAGGCTGTCGGGTTAGGGTGTCGGGTCAGGGTTAGAGTTAGGGTTAGGTTTAGGGTTAAGTTTAGAGTTAGGTTGTTTTGTTAGGGTTAGGGTTTCGGGTTAGGCTTAGAGTTTCGGGTTAGGGTGTCGGGTTAGAGTTTGGGTGTAGGGTTAGTGTGTCGCATTAGGGTTAAGGTTAGGGTGTCGTGTTAGTGTTAGCGCTAGGGTTAGGGTGTCGTGTTATGGTTAGGTTTAGGGTTAGGTTGTCGGGTTAGGGTTAGGGTTAGGGTGTCTGGTGTTCGGTTACCGTTAGGGTTAGGGTTAGGGTTACGTTTTACGGGTTAGGGTTAGGGATAGGGTTAGCATTAGGGTTATGGTTACGGTTATGTTTAGGGTTACTGTTCGGGTTAGGGTTAGGGTTAGGATTAGGGTGTCAGATTAGGGTTAGGTTTGTGTTAGGATTCGGGTTAGTGGGTAGGGGTAGGTTTAAGGTTAGGGTTAGGGTGTCGTGTTAGGGTTAGGGTTAGGGTGTCGGTTTAGGGTTAGGGTGTCGGGTTAGGGTGTTGGCTTAAGTTGTCGTGTTAGTGTGTTGGGTTAGGGTTAGGGTGAGATTTATGGCATTGTGTTAGTGTGTTGGTTTAGGAATAGGGTTTGGGTAAGGGTTAGGGCTAGGTTTAAGGTTAGGTTTAGTGTTATGATGTCGGGTTAGGGTTAGGGTTAGGGTTAAGGTTTCGGGTTATGATGTCGGGTTAGGGTTAGGTCTAGGTCTAGGGTTAGGGTTAGGGTGTCGGGTAAGTTTTAGGGTTAGGGTTAGGGTGTCGTTTTAGGGTTAGAGTTAGGGTTAGGATTAGGGTTAGGGTTAAGGTTTACGGTTTAGGGTTAGGGTTAGGGTTAGAGTTAGGGTTAGCGTTACCTTTAGGGTTACGGTTAGGGTTAGGATTAGGGTTATAGTTAGGGTGTCAGATTAGGGTTAGGGTTGGGTTAGGATTCGGGTTAGTGGTTAGGGGTAGGTTTAGGTTTAGGGTTAGGGTGTTGGTTTAGGGTTAGGGTGTCGGGTTAGGGTGTTGGGTTAAGTTGTCGTGTTAGTGTGTCGGGTAAGGGTTAGGGTTAGGTTTATGGCATTGGGTTAGGTTGTTGGGTTAGGAATAGGGTTAGGGCTAGGGTTAAGGTTAGGTTTAGTGTTATGATGTTGGGTTAGTTTGTCGTGTTAGGGTGCTGGGTTTGGGTTAGGGTTAGGGTTTGGGTAGGTTTAGGGTGTTGGGTTAGGGTTAGGGTGTCGGGTTATGGTTAGGGTTAGGGTGTTGGGTTACGGTGTCGGGTTAGGGTTAGTGTGTCAGGTTATGATGTCAGGTTCGGGTGTCGGGTAAGGGTTAGGGTGTGTGGTTATGGTGTCGGGTAAGTGTGTCAGGTTAGGTTTAGGTTTAGGCTTATGGTTAGGGTTAGGGTTAGGGTGTCATGTTAGGGATAGCGTTCGGGTGTCGGTTTAGGGTTAGAGTTAGGGTTAGGGTTAGGGTCGGGTTAGGGGTTAGGGGTAGGTTTAGGGTTAGGTTTAGGGTGTTAGGGTTAGGGTTAGGGTTTGGGTTGGGTTAGGGGTAGGGTTAGTGGTTAATGGTAGGGTTAGGGGTAGGTTTAGGGTTAGGGTTAGGGTTGGGGTTTAGTTGTCGCGTTTGAGTTAGGGTTAGGGTGTCTGGTGTCGGGTTAGTGTTAAGGTTAGGGTTAGGTTATCGGGTTAGGTTTAGGCTTGGGTTGTAGTCTTAGGGTTAGGGTTAGTGTTGGTTTACGGGTTAGGCTTAGGCTTAGTGTTAGGGTTAGGTTTAGGGTTAGGTTTACGGCTAGGTTGTTGGTTTAGGGTTACGGTGTCGGGTTAAGGTAAGCGTGTCGGTTTAGGTTTAGGGTGTCGGGTTAGGGTGATGGGTTATGGTGTCAGGTTCGGGTTAGTGTTCGGTTGAGGGTGTCAGGTTAAGGTTAGGGAAGATTTAGGGTTACGGTGTCATGTTAGGGTTACCATAATGGTTAGGGTGTCGGGTTTGGGTGTTGGGTTATGGTTAGTGTATCATGTTAGGGTTAGTGTGTCGGGATAAGTTCAGGGTGTCGGGTTAGGTTGTCGGGTTACGTTTTGGCTCAGGGTTAGGGTTAAGGTTAGGGTTAGGTTTAGGTGTTAGGGGTACGGTTAGGGTTAGGATGTCGGGTTAGGGTCGGGTTAGGGGTTAGGGGTAGGTTTAGGGTTAGGTTTAGGGTGTTAGGGTTAGGGTTAGGGTTAGGGTTGGGTTAGGGTTAGGGTAGGGTTAGGGGTTAGGGGTAGGGTTAGGGTTAGGTTTAGGTTTAGGGTGTCAGGTTAAGTTTAGGGTTCGTGTTAGTGTTATGGTTAGGGTTAGGGTTAGGCTTAGGATGTGGGGATAGGGTTAGGGTTAGTTTTATGGTAAGGTTGTCTGGTTAGGGTTCTGGGTAGGGTGTCTGTTTAGGGTTTCGGGTCAGGGTTAGTGTTAGGGTTAGGTTGTTGGGTCAGATTGTCGTGTTAGGGTGCCAGGATAGGGTTAGATTTACGGTTAGGCTTAGGGTTAGTGTGTCGGGTTAGGGTGTCCGTTTAGGGTTAGGGTGTCAGGTTAGCATGTCGGGTTAGGGTGTTGGGTTAGGGTCTCGAGTTAGGGTTTAGGGTTAGGTTTAGTGTAAGTTTAGGGTTAGGGTTACAGTTGGGTTAGGGTTAGTGTTAATGTTAGGGTTAGGGTTTAGATGTAGGGTTAGCTTTAGGGCTAGTGTTAGGGTTAGGGTGTCGGGTGTCGGGTTTGGGTGTCGGGTTAGGGTTAGGTTTTGGGTTAGCTTTAGGGTTGGGGTTAGGATTAGGGTGTCGGGTTAGGGTTAGCGTGTCGGGTTCGGGTGTCGGGTTAGGCTGTCGGGCTAGGGTGTCGGGCTCGGGTGTCGGGTTAGGGTTTACAGTTAGTGTTAGAGTGGCTGGTTAGGGTGTCGGTTAGGGTGTCTGGTTAGGGTGTCGGGTTAGGGATTACGGGTTAGGGTGTCGCGTTAGGGTTGAGTTATGGTGTCGGGTTATGGTTAGGGTAAGGTTAGGGTTCGGGTTAGGGTGTCGTGTTAGGGTTAGCGTTAGGGTTAGGGTGTCGGGTTAAGGTTAGGGTTAGGGTTAGGGTTAGGGTTTGGGTGTCGGGTTAGGGTTAGGGTTAGTGTTAGGGGTTAGTGATTAGGGTTAGGGTTAAGATTAGCGTTATGGTTTGAGTTAGAGTTAGGGTTAGGGTTAGGGTTGGTTTAGTGTAGGGTTAGGGGTTAGTGGTAGGGTTAGGGGTAGGGTTAGGGTAGGGTTGCGGAGTCGGGTTAGGGTTAGGGTTAGGTTTTCAGGCTAGGGTTAGTGTTAGGGGTTGGGGTTAGGGTTTAGAGTTACGATTAGGGTTAGGGTGTTGGGTTAGGGTGTCGGGTTAGGGTGTCAGGTTAGGCTGTCGGGTTAGGGTGTCGGGTCAGGGTTAGAGTTAGGGTTAGGTTTAGGGTTAAGTTTAGAGTTAGGTTGTTTTGTTAGGGTTAGGGTTTCGGGTTAGGCTTAGAGTTTCGGGTTAGGGTGTCAGGTTAGAGTTTGGGTGTAGGGTTAGTGTGTCGCATTAGGGTTAAGGTTAGGGTGTCGTGTTAGTGTTAGCGCTAGGGTTAGGGTGTCGTGTTAGAGTTAGGTTTAGGGTTAGGTTGTCGGGTTAGGGTTAGGGTTAGGGTGTCTGGTGTTCGGTTACCGTTAGGGTTAGGGTTAGGGTTACGTTTTACGGGTTAGGGTTAGGGATAGGGTTAGCATTAGGGTTATGGTTACGGTTACGTTTAGGGTTACTGTTCGGGTTAGGGTTAGGGTTAGGATTAGGGTGTCAGATTAGGGTTAGGTTTGTGTTAGGATTCGGGTTAGTGGTTAGGGGTAGGTTTAAGGTTAGGGTTAGGGTGTCGTGTTAGGGTTAGAGTTAGGGTGTCGGTTTAGGGTTAGGGTGTCGGGTTAGGGTGTTGGCTTAAGTTGTCGTGTTAGTGTGTTGGGTTAGGGTTAGGGTGAGATTTATGGCATTGTGCTAGTGTGTTGGTTTAGGAATAGGGTTAGGGTAAGGGTTAGGGCTAGGTTTAAGGTTAGGTTTAGTGTTATGATGTCGCGTTAGGGTTAGGGTTAGGGTTAAGGTTTCGGGTTATGATGTCGGGTTAGGGTTAGGTCTAGGTCTAGGGTTAGGGTTAGGGTTAGGGTGTCGGGTAAGTTTTAGGGTTAGGGTTAGGGTGTCGTTTTAGGGTTAGAGTTAGGGTTAGGATTAGGGTTAGGGTTGAGGTTTACGGTTTAGGGTTAGGGTTAGGGTTAGAGTTAGGGTTAGCGTTACCTTTAGGGTTACGGTTAGGGTTAGGATTAGGGTTAGAGTTAGGGTGTCAGATTAGGGTTAGGGTTGGGTTAGGATTCGGGTTAGTGGTTAGGGGTAGGTTTAGGTTTAGGGTTAGGGTGTTGGTTTAGGGTTAGGGTGTCGGGTTAGGGTGTTGGGTTAAGTTGTCGTGTTAGTGTGTCGGGTAAGGGTTAGGGTTAGGTTTATGGCATTGGGTTAGGTTGTTGGGTTAGGAATAGGGTTAGGGCTAGGGTTAAGGTTAGGTTTAGTGTTATGATGTTGGGTTAGTTTGTCGTGTTAGGGTGCTGGGTTTGGGTTAGGGTTAGGGTTTGGGTAGGTTTAGGGTGTTGGGTTAGGGTTAGGGTGTCGGGTTATGGTTAGGGTTAGGGTGTTGGGTTACGGTGTCGGGTTAGGGTTAGTGTGTCAGGTTATGATGTCAGGTTCGGGTGTCGGGTAAGGGTTAGGGTGTGTGGTTATGGTGTCGGGTAAGTGTGTCAGGTTAGGTTTAGGTTTAGGCTTATGGTTAGGGTTAGGGTTAGGGTGTCGTGTTAGGGATAGCGTTCGGGTGTCGGTTTAGGGTTAGAGTTAGGGTTAGGGTTAGGGTCGGGTTAGGGGTTAGGGGTAGGTTTAGGGTTAGGTTTAGGGTGTTAGGGTTAGGGTTAGGGTTAGGGTTGGGTTAGGGGTAGGGTTAGTGGTTAAGGGTAGGGTTAGGGGTAGGTTTAGGGTTAGGGTTAGGGTTGGGGTTTAGTTGTCGGGTTTGAGTTAGGGTTAGGGTGTCTGGTGTCGGGTTAGTGTTAAGGTTAGGGTTAGGTTATCGGGTTAGGTTTAGGCTTGGGTTGTAGTCTTAGGGTTAGGGTTAGTGTTGGTTTACGGGTTAGGCTTAGGCTTAGTGTTAGGGTTAGGTTTACGGCTAGGTTGTTGGTTTAGGGTTACGGTGTCGGGTTAAGGTAAGCGTGTCGGTTTAGGTTTAGGGTGTCGGGTTAGGGTGATGGGTTATGGTGTCAGGTTCGGGTTAGTGTTCGGTTGAGGGTGTCAGGTTAAGGTTAGGGAAGATTTAGGGTTACGGTGTCATGTTAGGGTTACCATAATGGTTAGGGTGTCGGGTTTGGGTGTTGGGTTATGGTTAGTGTATCATGTTAGGGTTAGTGTGTCGGGATAGGTTCAGGGTGTCGTGTTAGGTTGTCGGGTTACGTCTAGGCTCAGGTTTAGGGTTAAGGTTAGGGTTAGGTTTAGGTGTTAGGGGTATGGTTAGGGTTAGAATGTCGGGTTAGGGTTAGGGTGTCGGGTTAGGGTGCCGTGTTAAGGTTAGGGTGTCGGGTGAGGGTTAGGGTGTCAGGTTCGGGTTACGGTGTCAGGTGACGGTGTCGGGTTAGCGTGTCATTTTAGGGTGTAGGTTTAGGGTTAGAGTGTCGGGTTAGGGTTAGGGTTACGGTGTTGTGTTAGGGTTAGGGTGTCGTGTTTGGGCTTCGGGTTAGGGTGTCGTGTTAGGGATAGGGTGTCACGTTAGGTTGTCGTTTTAGGGTTACGGTGTCAGGATAGGGTGTCGGGTTAGGGTGTCGGTTAGGGATTATGGTTTAGGGTGTCGGGTTAGGGTTAGTGTAGGGTTAGAATTAGGGTTAGAGTGTTGTGTTAGGGTTAGCGTTAGGGTTAGGTTGTCTGGTTAGTTTTAGGGTTAGGGTGTCGAGTTAGAGTTAGGGTGTCGGGTTATGGTTAGGTTTTGGGTGTCGGGTTAGGTTTAGGGTTAATGTTAGTGTTAGGGGTTAGTGATTAGGGTTAGGGTTAGGGTTAGCGTTATGGTTTGGTTTAGGTTTAGGGTTAGGGTTATGGATAGGGTTAGGGTTTGGGTTAGGTGAAGGGTAGGCTTAGGAGTAGGGTAAGTGTTAGGGTTTGGGTTAGGTTTAGGGTACGGTTAGGGTGTCAGGGTAGAGTTTGGGTGTAGGATTAGGGTGTTGCGTTAGGGTTAAGTTAACGTGTCTTGTTAGGGTTAGCGTTAGGGTTAGGGTGTCGGGTAAGATTTAGCGTTAGGGGTAGGGGTAGTGCTTGGGTGTTGGGTTAGTGTTAGGGTTAGGGTGTCTGGTGTCCGGTTACGGTTAGGGTTAGGATTAGGGTTAGGATTAGGGTTTAGGGTTTAGGGTTAGGGTTAGGGTGTCTTGTGTCCGATTACGGTTAGGGTTAGGATTATGGTTAGGGTTAGGGTTAGCGTTAGGGTTATGGTTAAGGTTACGTTTAGGTTTCGGGTTAGGGTTAGGGTTATGTTTAGGGTTAGGGTGTCATAATAGGGTTAGCGTTAGTGTTAGGTTGTCTGGTTAGTGTTAGGGTTTAGGTTGTCGGGATAGGGTTAGGTTTAGGGTGTTGGGTTAGGGTGTTGGGTTAGGGTTAGGGTTAGGGTTAAGGTTTCGGGTTATGATGTCGGGTTAGGGTTAGGTCTAGGTCTAGGGTTAGGGTTAGGGTGTCGGCTAAGTTTTAGGGTTAGGTTTAGGGTGTCGTTTTAGGGTTAGAGTTAGTGTTAGGAATAGGGTTCGGGTTAGGGTTTATGGTTTAGGGTTAGGGTTAGTGTTAGCGTTAGGGTTAGTGTTACCTTTAGGGTTACGGTTAGGGTTAGGATTAGGGTTAGAGTTAGGGTGTCAGATTAGGGTTAGACTTGGGTTAGGATTCGGGTTAGTGGTTAGGGGTAGGTTTAGGTTTAGGGTTAGGGTGTTGGTTTAGGGTTAGGGTGTCGTATTACAGTTAGGGTTAGGGTGTCGATTTAGGGTTAGGGTGTCGGGTTAGGGTGTTGGGTTAAGTTGTCGTGTTAGTGTGTCGGGTTAGGGTTAGAGTTAGGTTTGAGGCATTGGGTTAGGTTGTTGGTTTAGGAATAGGGTTAGGGTTAGGTTTAGTGTTATGATGTTGGGTTAGTTTGTCGTGTTAGGGTGCTGGGTTTGGGTTAGGGTTAGGGTTAGGGTAGGTTTAGGGTGTTGGGTTAGCGTTAGGGTGTCGGGTTAGGGTTAGGGTTATGTGTTGGCTTAGGGTGTCGTTTAGGGTGTCAGGTTTGGGTGTCGGGTTAAGATTAGGATAAGGGTGTTGGGTTACGGTGTCAGGTTAGCGTAGGTGTGTCTGGTTATGATGTCAGGTTTGGGTATCGGGTAAGGGGTAGTGTGTCTGGTTAGGGTGCCGGTTTGTGTCAGGTTAGGTTTAGGTTTAGGCTTACGGATAGGGCTAGGGTTATGGTGTCATGTTAGGGATAGGGTTCGAGTGTCGGTTTAGGGTTAGAGTTAGGGTTAGGGTTAGGGTTGGGTTAGGGTTAGGGTAGGGTTAGGGGTTAGGGGTAGGGTTAGGGTTAGGTTTAGGTTTAGGGTGTCAGGTTAAGTTTAGGGTTCGTGTTAGTGTTATGGTTAGGGTTAGGGTTAGGCTTAGGATGTGGGGATAGGGTTAGGGTTAGTTTTATGGTAAGATTGTCCGGTTAGGGTTCTGGGTAGGGTGTCTGTTTAGGGTTTCGGGTTAGGGTGTCGGGTCAGGGTTAGTGTCAGGGTTAGGTTGTTGGGTTAGATTGTCGTGTTAGGGTGCCAGGATAGGGTTAGATTTACGGTTAGGCTTAGGGTTAGTGTGTCGGGTTAGGGTGTCCGTTTAGGGTTAGGGTGTCAGGTTAGCATGTCGGGTTAGGGTGTTGGGTTAGGGTCTCGAGTTAGGGTTTAGGGTTAGGTTTAGGGTAAGTTTAGGGTTAGGGTTATGGTTGGGTTAGGGTTAGTGTTAATGTTAGGGTTAGGGTTTAGATGTAGGGTTAGCTTTAGGGCTAGTGTTAGGGTTAGGGTGTCGGGTGTCGGGTTTGGGTGTCGGGTTAGGGTTAGGTTTTGGGTTAGCTTTAGGGTTGGGGTTAGGATTAGGGTGACGGGTTAGGGTTAGCGTGTCGGGTTCGGGTGTCGGGTTAGGCTGTCGGGCTAGGGTGTCGGGTTAGGGTTTACAGTTAGTGTTAGAGTGGCTGGTTAGGGTGTCTGGTTAGGGTGTCGGGTTAGGGATTACGGGTTAGGGTGTCGCGTTAGGGTTGAGTTATGGTGTCGGTTTATGGTTAGGGTAAGGTTAGGCTTCGGGTTAGGGTGTCGTGTTAGGGTTAGCGTTAGGGTTAGGGTGTCGGGTTAAGGTTAGGGTTAGGGTTAGGGTTAGGGTTTGGGTGTCGGGTTAGGGTTAGGGTTAGTGTTAGGGGTTAGTGATTAGGGTTAGGGTTAGGATTAGCGTTATGGTTTGAGTTAGAGTTAGGGTTAGGGTTAGGGTTGGTTTAGTGTAGGGTTAGAGGTTAGTGGTAGGGTTAGGGGTAGGGTTAGGGTAGGGTTGCGGAGTCGGGTTAGGGTTAGGGTTAGGTTTTCAGGCTAGGGTTAGTGTTAGGGGTTGGGGTTAGGGTTTAGAGTTACGATTAGGGTTAGGGTGTTGGGTTAGGGTGTTGGGTTAGGGTGTCAGGTTAGGCTGTCGGGTTAGGGTGTCGGGTCAGGGTTAGAGTTAGGGTTAGGTTTAGGGTTAAGTTTAGAGTTAGGTTGTTTTGTTAGGGTTAGGGTTTCGGGTTAGGCTTAGAGTTTCGGGTTAGGGTGTCGGGTTAGAGTTTGGGTGTAGGGTTAGTGTGTCGCATTAGGGTTAAGGTTAGGGTGTCGTGTTAGTGTTAGCGCTAGGGTTAGGGTGTCGTGTTAGAGTTAGGTTTAGGGTTAGGTTGTCGGGTTAGGGTTAGGGTTAGGGTGTCTGGTGTTCGGTTACCGTTAGGGTTAGGGTTAGGGTTACGTTTTACGGGTTAGGGTTAGGGTTAGGGTTAGCATTAGGGTTATGGTTACGGTTACGTTTAGGGTTACTGTTCGGGTTAGGGTTAGGGTTAGGATTAGGGTGTCAGATTAGGGTTAGGTTTGTGTTAGGATTCGGGTTAGTGGTTAGGGGTAGGTTTAAGGTTAGGGTTAGGGTGTCGTGTTAGGGTTAGGGTTAGGGTGTCGGTTTAGGGTTAGGGTGTCGGGTTAGGGTGTTGGCTTAAGTTGTCGTGTTAGTGTGTTGGGTTAGGGTTAGGGTGAGATTTATGGCATTGTGTTAGTGTGTTGGTTTAGGAATAGGGTTAGGGTAAGGGGTAGGGCTAGGTTTAAGGTTAGGTTTAGTGTTATGATGTCGGGTTAGGGTTAGGGTTAGGGTTAAGGTTTCGGGTTATGATGTCGGGTTAGGTTTAGGTCTAGGTCTAGGGTTAGGGTTAGGGTGTCGGGTAAGTTTTAGGGTTAGGGTTAGGGTGTCGTTTTAGGGTTAGAGTTAGGGTTAGGATTAGGGTTAGGGTTAAGGTTTACGGTTTAGGGTTAGGGTTAGGGTTAGAGTTAGGGTTAGCGTTACCTTTAGGGTTACGGTTAGGGTTAGGATTAGGGTTAGAGTTAGGGTGTCAGATTAGGGTTAGGGTTGGGTTAGGATTCGGGTTAGTGGTAAGGGGTAGGTTTAGGTTTAGGGTTAGGGTGTTGGTTTAGGGTTAGGGTGTCGGGTTAGGGTGTTGGGTTAAGTTGTCGTGTTAGTGTGTCGGGTAAGGGTTAGGGTTAGGTTTATGGCATTGGGTTAGGTTGTTGGGTTAGGAATAGGGTTAGGGCTAGGGTTAAGGTTAGGTTTAGTGTTATGATGTTGGGTTAGTTTGTTGTGTTAGGGTGCTGGGTTTGGGTTAGGGTTAGGGTTTGGGTAGGTTTAGGGTGTTGGGTTAGGGTTAGGGTGTCAGGTTATGGTTAGGGTTAGGGTGTTGGGTTACGGTGTCGGGTTAGGGTTAGTGTGTCAGGTTATGATGTCAGGTTCGGGTGTCGGGTAAGGATTAGGGTGTCTGGTTATGGTGTCGGGTAAGTGTGTCAGGATAGGTTTAGGTTTAGGCTTATGGTTAGGGTTAGGGTTAGGGTGTCGTGTTAGGGATAGCGTTCGGGTGTCGGTTTAGGGTGTTAGGGTTAGGGTTAGGGTTAGGGTTGGGTTGGGGGTAGGGTTAGTGGTTAAGGGTAGGGTTAGGGGTAGGTTTAGGGTTAGGGTTAGGGTTGGGGTTTAGTTGTCGGGTTTGAGTTAGGGTTAGGGTGTCTGGTGTCGGGTTAGTGTTAAGGTTAGGGTTAGGTTATCGGGTTAGGTTTAGGCTTGGGTTGTAGTCTTAGGGTTAGGGTTAGTGTTGGTTTACGGGTTAGGCTTAGGCTTAGTGTTAGGGTTAGGTTTAGGGTTAGGTTTACGGCTAGGTTGTTGGTTTAGGGTTACGGTGTCGGGTTAAGGTAAGCGTGTCGGTTTAGGTTTAGGGTGTCGGGTTAGGGTGATGGGTTATGGTGTCAGGTTCGGGTTAGTGTTCGGTTGAGGGTGTCAGGTTAAGGTTAGGGAAGATTTAGGGTTACGGTGTCATGTTAGGGTTACCATAATGGTTAGGGTGTCGGGTTTGGGTGTTGGGTTATGGTTAGTGTATCATGTTAGGGTTAGTGTGTCGGGATAGGTTCAGGGTGTCGGGTTAGGTTGTCGGGTTACGTTTAGGCTCAGGGTTAGGGTTAAGGTTAGGGTTAGGTTTAGGTGTTAGGGGTACGGTTAGGGTTAGGATGTCGGGTTAGGGTTAGGGTGTCGGGTTAGGGTGTCGTGTTAAGGTTAGGGTGTCGGGTGAGGGTTAGAGTGTCAGGTTCGGGTTACGGTGTCAGGTGAGGGTGTCGGGTTAGCGTGTCATTTTAGGGTGTAGGTTTAGGGTTAGAGTGTCGGGTTAGGGTTAGGGTTACGGTGTTGTGTTAGGGTTAGGGTGTCGTGTTTGGGCTTCGGGTTAGGGTGTCGTGTTAGGGATAGGGAGTCACGTTAGGTTGTCGTTTTAGGGTTACGGTGTCAGGATAGGGTGTCGGGTTAGGGTGTCTGTTAGGGATTACGGTTTAGGGTGTCGGGTTAGGGTTAGTGTAGGGTTAGAATTAGGGTTAGAGTGTTGTGTTAGGGTTAGCGTTAGAGTTAGGTTGTCTGGTTAGTTTTAGGGTTAGGGTGTCGAGTTAGAGTTAGGGTGTCGGGTTATGGTTAGGTTTTGGGTGTCGGGTTAGGTTTAGGGTTAATGTTAGTGTTAGGGGTTAGTGATTAGGGTTAGGGTTAGGGTTAGCGTTATGGTTTGGTTTAGGTTTAGGGTTAGGGTTATGGATAGGGTTAGGGTTTGGGTTAGGTGAAGGGTAGGCTTAGGAGTAGGGTAAGTGTTAGGGTTTGGGTTAGGTTTAGGGTACGGTTAGGGTGTCGGGGTAGAGTTTGGGTGTAGGATTAGGGTGTTGCGTTAGGGTTAAGTTAACGTGTCTTGTTAGGGTTAGCGTTAGGGTTAGGGTGTCGTGTAAGATTTAGCGTTAGGGGTAGGGGTAGGGCTTGGGTGTTGGGTTAGTGTTAGGGTTAGGGTGTCTGGTGTCCGGTTACGGTTAGGGTTAGGATTAGGGTTAGGATTAGGGTTTAGGATTTAGGGTTAGGGTTAGGGTGTCTTGTGTCCGATTACGGTTAGGGTTAGGATTATGGTTAGGGTTAGGGTTAGCGTTAGGGTTTTGGTTAAGGTTACGTTTAGGTTTCGGGTTAGGGTTAGGGTTATGTTTAGGGTTAGGGTGTCATAATAGGGTTAGCGTTAGTGTTAGGTTGTCTGGTTAGTGTTAGGGTTTAGGTTGTCGGGATAGGGTTAGGTTTAGGGTGTTGGGTTAGGGTGTTGGGTTAGGGTTAGGGTTAGGGTTAAGGTTTCGGGTTATGATGTCGGGTTAGGGTTAGGTCTAGGTCTAGGGTTAGGGTTAGGGTGTCGGCTAAGTTTTAGGGTTAGGTTTAGGGTGTCGTTTTAGGGTTAGAGTTAGTGTTAGGAATAGGGTTCGGGTTAGGGTTTATGGTTTAGGGTTAGGGTTAGTGTTAGCGTTAGGGTTAGTGTTACCTTTAGGGTTACGGTTAGGGTTAGGATTAGGGTTAGAGTTAGGGTGTCAGATTAGGGTTAGACTTGGGTTAGGATTCGGGTTAGTGGTTAGGGGTAGGTTTAGGTTTAGGGTTAGGGTGTTGGTTTAGGGTTAGGGTGTCGTATTACAGTTAGGGTTAGGGTGTCGATTTAGGGTTAGGGTGTCGGGTTAGGGTGTTGGGTTAAGTTGTCGTGTTAGTGTGTCGGGTTAGGGTTAGAGTTAGGTTTGAGGCATTGGGTTAGGTTGTTGGTTTAGGAATAGGGTTAGGGTTAGGTTTAGTGTTATGATGTTGGGTTAGTTTGTCGTGTTAGGGTGCTGGGTTTGGGTTAGGGTTAGGGTTAGGGTAGGTTTAGGGTGTTGGGTTAGCGTTAGGGTGTCGGGTTAGGGTTAGGGTTATGTGTTGGCTTAGGGTGTCGTTTAGGGTGTCAGGTTTGCGTGTCGGGTTAAGATTAGGATAAGGGTGTTGGGTTACGGTGTCAGGTTAGCGTAGGTGTGTCTGGTTATGATGTCAGGTTTGGGTATCGGGTAAGGGGTAGTGTGTCTGGTTAGGGTGCCGGTTTGTGTCAGGTTAGGTTTAGGTTTAGGCTTACGGATAGGGCTAGGGTTATGGTGTCATGTTAGGGATAGGGTTCGAGTGTCGGTTTAGGGTTAGAGTTAGGGTTAGGGTTAGGGTTGGGTTAGGGTTAGGGTAGGGTTAGGGGTTAGGGGTAGGGTTAGGGTTAGGTTTAGGTTTAGGGTGTCAGGTTAAGTTTAGGGTTCGTGTTAGTGTTATGGTTAGGGTTAGGGTTAGGCTTAGGATGTGGGGATAGGGTTAGGGTTAGTTTTATGGTAAGATTGTCCGGTTAGGGTTCTGGGTAGGGTGTCTG
This sequence comes from Giraffa tippelskirchi, assembly GCF_054371585.1. Classification (NCBI taxonomy): domain Eukaryota; kingdom Metazoa; phylum Chordata; class Mammalia; order Artiodactyla; family Giraffidae; genus Giraffa; species Giraffa tippelskirchi. The sequence continues at coordinate 71,975,277 of NC_137289.1, forward strand.
TTTAGGGTTTCGGGTTAGGGTGTCGGGTCAGGGTTAGTGTCAGGGTTAGGTTGTTGGGTTAGATTGTCGTGTTAGGGTGCCAGGATAGGGTTAGATTTACGGTTAGGCTTAGGGTTAGTGTGTCGGGTTAGGGTGTCCGTTTAGGGTTAGGGTGTCAGGTTAGCATGTCGGGTTAGGGTGTTGGGTTAGGGTCTCGAGTTAGGGTTTAGGGTTAGGTTTAGGGTAAGTTTAGGGTTAGGGTTACGGTTGGGTTAGGGTTAGTGTTAATGTTAGGGTTAGGGTTTAGATGTAGGGTTAGCTTTAGGGCTAGTGTTAGGGTTAGGGTGTCGGGTGTCGGGTTTGGGTGTCGGGTTAGGGTTAGGTTTTGGGTTAGCTTTAGGGTTGGGGTTAGGATTAGGGTGTCGGGTTAGGGTTAGCGTGTCGGGTTCGGGTGTCGGGTTAGGCTGTCGGGCTAGGGTGTCGGGTTAGGGTTTACAGTTAGTGTTAGAGTGGCTGGTTAGGGTGTCTGGTTAGGGTGTCGGGTTAGGGATTACGGGTTAGGGTGTCGCGTTAGGGTTGAGTTATGGTGTCGGGTTATGGTTAGGGTAAGGTTAGGCTTCGGGTTAGGGTGTCGTGTTAGGGTTAGCGTTAGGGTTAGGGTGTCGGGTTAAGGTTAGGGTTAGGGTTAGGGTTAGGGTTTGGGTGTCGGGTTAGGGTTAGGGTTAGTGTTAGGGGTTAGTGATTAGGATTAGCGTTATGGTTTGAGTTAGAGTTAGGGTTAGGGTTAGGGTTGGTTTAGTGTAGGGTTAGGGGTTAGTGGTAGGGTTAGGGGTAGGGTTAGGGTAGGGTTGCGGAGTCGGGTTAGGGTTAGGGTTAGGTTTTCAGGCTAGGGTTAGTGTTAGGGGTTGGGGTTAGGGTTTAGAGTTACGATTAGGGTTAGGGTGTTGGGTTAGGGTGTCGGGTTAGGGTGTCAGGTTAGGCTGTCGGGTTAGGGTGTCGGGTCAGGGTTAGAGTTAGGGTTAGGTTTAGGGTTAAGTTTAGAGTTAGGTTGTTTTGTTAGGGTTAGGGTTTCGGGTTAGGCTTAGAGTTTCGGGTTAGGGTGTCGGGTTAGAGTTTGGGTGTAGGGTTAGTGTGTCGCATTAGGGTTAAGGTTAGGGTGTCGTGTTAGTGTTAGCGCTAGGGTTAGGGTGTCGTGTTAGAGTTAGGTTTAGGGTTAGGTTGTCGGGTTAGGGTTAGGGTTAGGGTGTCTGGTGTTCGGTTACCGTTAGGGTTAGGGTTAGGGTTACGTTTTACGGGTTAGGGTTAGGGTTAGGGTTAGCATTAGGGTTATGGTTACGGTTACGTTTAGGGTTACTGTTCGGGTTAGGGTTAGGGTTAGGATTAGGGTGTCAGATTAGGGTTAGGTTTGTGTTAGGATTCGGGTTAGTGGTTAGGGGTAGGTTTAAGGTTAGGGTTAGGGTGTCGTGTTAGGGTTAGGGTTAGGGTGTCGGTTTAGGGTTAGGGTGTCGGGTTAGGGTGTTGGCTTAAGTTGTCGTGTTAGTGTGTTGGGTTAGGGTTAGGGTGAGATTTATGGCATTGTGTTAGTGTGTTGGTTTAGGAATAGGGTTAGGGTAAGGGGTAGGGCTAGGTTTAAGGTTAGGTTTAGTGTTATGATGTCGGGTTAGGGTTAGGGTTAGGGTTAAGGTTTCGGGTTATGATGTCGGGTTAGGTTTAGGTCTAGGTCTAGGGTTAGGGTTAGGGTGTCGGGTAAGTTTTAGGGTTAGGGTTAGGGTGTCGTTTTAGGGTTAGAGTTAGGGTTAGGATTAGGGTTAGGGTTAAGGTTTACGGTTTAGGGTTAGGGTTAGGGTTAGAGTTAGGGTTAGCGTTACCTTTAGGGTTACGGTTAGGGTTAGGATTAGGGTTAGAGTTAGGGTGTCAGATTAGGGTTAGGGTTGGGTTAGGATTCGGGTTAGTGGTAAGGGGTAGGTTTAGGTTTAGGGTTAGGGTGTTGGTTTAGGGTTAGGGTGTCGGGTTAGGGTGTTGGGTTAAGTTGTCGTGTTAGTGTGTCGGATAAGGGTAAGGGTTAGGTTTATGGCATTGGGTTAGGTTGTTGGGTTAGGAATAGGGTTAGGGCTAGGGTTAAGGTTAGGTTTAGTGTTATGATGTTGGGTTAGTTTGTTGTGTTAGGGTGCTGGGTTTGGGTTAGGGTTAGGGTTTGGGTAGGTTTAGGGTGTTGGGTTAGGGTTAGGGTGTCAGGTTATGGTTAGGGTTAGGGTGTTGGGTTACGGTGTCGGGTTAGGGTTAGTGTGTCAGGTTATGATGTCAGGTTCGGGTGTCGGGTAAGGATTAGGGTGTCTGGTTATGGTGTCGGGTAAGTGTGTCAGGATAGGTTTAGGTTTAGGCTTATGGTTAGGTTTAGGGTTAGGGTGTCGTGTTAGGGATAGCGTTCGGGTGTCGGTTTAGGGTGTTAGGGTTAGGGTTAGGGTTAGGGTTGGGTTGGGGGTAGGGTTAGTGGTTAAGGGTAGGGTTAGGGGTAGGTTTAGGGTTAGGGTTAGGGTTGGGGTTTAGTTGTCGGGTTTGAGTTAGGGTTAGGGTGTCTGGTGTCGGGTTAGTGTTAAGGTTAGGGTTAGGTTATCGGGTTAGGTTTAGGCTTGGGTTGTAGTCTTAGGGTTAGGGTTAGTGTTGGTTTACGGGTTAGGCTTAGGCTTAGTGTTAGGGTTAGGTTTAGGGTTAGGTTTACGGCTAGGTTGTTGGTTTAGGGTTACGGTGTCGGGTTAAGGTAAGCGTGTCGGTTTAGGTTTAGGGTGTCGGGTTAGGGTGATGGGTTATGGTGTCAGGTTCGGGTTAGTGTTCGGTTGAGGGTGTCAGGTTAAGGTTAGGGAAGATTTAGGGTTACGGTGTCATGTTAGGGTTACCATAATGGTTAGGGTGTCGGGTTTGGGTGTTGGGTTATGGTTAGTGTATCATGTTAGGGTTAGTGTGTCGGGATAGGTTCAGGGTGTCGGGTTAGGTTGTCGGGTTACGTTTAGGCTCAGGGTTAGGGTTAAGGTTAGGGTTAGGTTTAGGTGTTAGGGGTACGGTTAGGGTTAGGATGTCGGGTTAGGGTTAGGGTGTCGGGTTAGGGTGTCGTGTTAAGGTTAGGGTGTCGGGTGAGGGTTAGAGTGTCAGGTTCGGGTTACGGTGTCAGGTGAGGGTGTCGGGTTAGCGTGTCATTTTAGGGTGTAGGTTTAGGGTTAGAGTGTCGGGTTAGGGTTAGGGTTACGGTGTTGTGTTAGGGTTAGGGTGTCGGGTTTGGGCTTCGGGTTAGGGTGTCGTGTTAGGGATAGGGAGTCACGTTAGGTTGTCGTTTTAGGGTTACGGTGTCAGGATAGGGTGTCGGGTTAGGGTGTCTGTTAGGGATTACGGTTTAGGGTGTCGGGTTAGGGTTAGTGTAGGGTTAGAATTAGGGTTAGAGTGTTGTGTTAGGGTTAGCGTTAGAGTTAGGTTGTCTGGTTAGTTTTAGGGTTAGGGTGTCGAGTTAGAGTTAGGGTGTCGGGTTATGGTTAGGTTTTGGGTGTCGGGTTAGGTTTAGGGTTAATGTTAGTGTTAGGGGTTAGTGATTAGGGTTAGGGTTAGGGTTAGCGTTATGGTTTGGTTTAGGTTTAGGGTTAGGGTTATGGATCGGGTTAGGGTTTGGGTTAGGTGAAGGGTAGGCTTAGGAGTAGGGTAAGTGTTAGGGTTTGGGTTAGGTTTAGGGTACGGTTAGGGTGTCGGGGTAGAGTTTGGGTGTAGGATTAGGGTGTTGCGTTAGGGTTAAGTTAACGTGTCTTGTTAGGGTTAGTGTTAGGGTTAGGGTGTCGTGTAAGATTTAGCGTTAGGGGTAGGGGTAGGGCTTGGGTGTTGGGTTAGTGTTAGGGTTAGGGTGTCTGGTGTCCGGTTACGGTTAGGGTTAGGATTAGGGTTAGGATTAGGGTTTAGGATTTAGGGTTAGGGTTAGGGTGTCTTGTGTCCGATTACGGTTAGGGTTAGGATTATGGTTAGGGTTAGGGTTAGCGTTAGGGTTTTGGTTAAGGTTACGTTTAGGTTTCGGGTTAGGGTTAGGGTTATGTTTAGGGTTAGGGTGTCATAATAGGGTTAGCGTTAGTGTTAGGTTGTCTGGTTAGTGTAAGGGTTAGGGTGTCGGGATAGGGTTAGGTTTAGGGTGTTGGGTTAGGGTGTTGTGTTAGGGTTAGGGTTAGGGTTAAGGTTTCGGGTTATGATGTCGGGTTAGGGTTAGGTCTAGGTCTAGGGTTTGGGTTAGGGTTAGCGTTAGGGTTAGGGTTACCTTTAGGGTTACGGTTAGGGTTAGGATTAGGGTTAGAGTTAGGGTGTCAGATTAGGGTTAGACTTGGGTTAGGATTCGGGTTAGTGGTTAGGGGTAGGTTTAGGTTTAGGGTTAGGGTGTTGGTTTAGGGTTAGGGTGTCGTATTACAGTTAGGGTTAGGGTTAGGGTGTCGGTTTAGGGTTAGGGTGTCGGGTTAGGGTGTTGGGTTAAGTTGTCGTGTTAGTGTGTCGGGTTAGGGTTAGAGTTAGGTTTGAGGCATTGGGTTAGGTTGTTGGGTTAGGAATAGGGTTAGGGTTAGGTTTAGTGTTATGATGTTGGGTTAGTTTGTCGTGTTAGGGTGCTGGGTTTGGGTTAGGGTTAGGGTTAGGGTAGGTTTAGGGTGTTGGGTTAGCGTTAGGGTGTCGGGTTAGGGTTAGGGTTATGTGTTGGCTTAGGGTGTCGTTTAGGGTGTCAGGTTTGGGTGTCGGGTTAAGATTAGGGTTAGGGTGTTGGGTTACGGTGTCAGATTAGGGTTAGTGTGTCTGGTTATGATGTCAGGTTCGGGTGTCGGGTAAGGGGTAGTGTGTCTGGTTAGGGTGTCGGGTTATTGTGTCAGGTCAGGTTTAGGTTTAGGCTTACGGATAGGGCTAGGCTTATGGTGTCATGTTAGGGATAGGGTTCGAGTGTCAGTTTAGGGTTAGAGTTAGGGTTAGGGTTAGGGTTGGGTTAGGGTTAGGGTAGGGTTAGGGGTTAGGGTTAGGGTTAGGGTTAGGTTTAAGTTTAGGGTGACAGGTTAAGTTTAGGGCTCGTGTTAGTGTTATGGTTAGGGTTAGGGTTAGGCTTAGGATGTGGGGATAGTGTTAGGGTTAGTTTTATGGTAAGTTTGTCTGGTTAGGGTTCTGGGTAGGGTGTCTGTTTAAGGTTTCGGGTTAGGGTGTCGGGTCAGGGTTAGTGTTAGGGTTAGGTTGTTGGGTTAGATTGTCGTGTTAGGGTGCCAGGATAGGGTTAGATTTACGGTTAGGCTTAGGGTTAGTGTGTCGGGTTAGGGTGTCCGTTTAGGGTTAGGGTGTCAGGTTAGCATGTCGGGTTAGGGTGTTGGGTTAGGGTCTCGAGTTAGGGTTTAGGGTTAGGTTTAGGGTAAGTTTAGGGTTAGGCTTACGGTTGGGTTAGGGTTAGTGTTAATGTTAGGGTTAGGGTTTAGATGTAGGGTTAGCTTTAGGGCTAGTGTTAGGGTTAGGGTGTCGGGCGTCGGGTTTGGGTGTCGGGTTAGGGTTAGGTTTTGGGTTAGCTTTAGGGTTGCGGTTAGGATTAGGGTGTCGGGTTAGGGTTAGCGTGTCGGGTTCGGGTGTCGGGTTAGGCTGTCGGGCTAGGGTGTCGGGCTAGGGTGTCGGGTTAGGGTTTACAGTTAGTGTTAGAGTGGCTGGTTAGGGTGTCGGTTAGGGTGTCGGGTTGGGGATTACGGGTTAGGGTGTCGCGTTAGGGTTGAGTTATGGTGTCAGGTTATGGTTACGGTAAGGTTAGGGTTAGGGTTAGGGTGTCGTGTTAGGGTTAGCGTTAGGGTTAGGGTGTCGGGTTAAGGTTAGGGTTAGGGTTAGGGTTAGGGTTTGGGTGTCAGGTTAGGGTTAGGGTTAGTGTTAGGGGTTAGTGATTAGGGTTAGGGTTAGGATTAGCGTTATGGTTTGAGTTAGAGTTAGGGTTACGGTTAGGGTTGGTTTAGTGTAGGGTTAGGGGTTAGTGGTAAGGTTAGGGGTAGGGTTAGGGTAGGGTTGCGGAGTCGGGTTAGGGTTAGGGTTAGGTTTTCAGGCTAGGGTTAGTGTTAGCGGTTGGGGTTAGGTTTTAGAGTTACGATTAGGGTTAGGGTGTTGGGTTAGGGTGTCGGGTTAGGGTGTCAGGTTAGGCTGTCGGGTTAGGGTGTCGGGTCAGGGTTAGAGTTAGGGTTAGGTTTAGGGTTAAGTTTAGAGTTAGGTTGTTTTGTTAGGGTTAGGGTTTCGGGTTAGGCTTAGAGTTTCGGGTTAGGGTGTCGGGTTAGAGTTTGGGTGTAGGGTTAGTGTGTCGCATTAGGGTTAAGGTTAGGGTGTCGTGTTAGTGTTAGCGCTAGGGTTAGGGTGTCGTGTTATGGTTAGGTTTAGGGTTAGGTTGTCGGGTTAGGGTTAGGGTTAGGGTGTCTGGTGTTCGGTTACCGTTAGGGTTAGGGTTAGGGTTACGTTTTACGGGTTAGGGTTAGGGATAGGGTTAGCATTAGGGTTATGGTTACGGTTATGTTTAGGGTTACTGTTCGGGTTAGGGTTAGGGTTAGGATTAGGGTGTCAGATTAGGGTTAGGTTTGTGTTAGGATTCGGGTTAGTGGGTAGGGGTAGGTTTAAGGTTAGGGTTAGGGTGTCGTGTTAGGGTTAGGGTTAGGGTGTCGGTTTAGGGTTAGGGTGTCGGGTTAGGGTGTTGGCTTAAGTTGTCGTGTTAGTGTGTTGGGTTAGGGTTAGGGTGAGATTTATGGCATTGTGTTAGTGTGTTGGTTTAGGAATAGGGTTTGGGTAAGGGTTAGGGCTAGGTTTAAGGTTAGGTTTAGTGTTATGATGTCGGGTTAGGGTTAGGGTTAGGGTTAAGGTTTCGGGTTATGATGTCGGGTTAGGGTTAGGTCTAGGTCTAGGGTTAGGGTTAGGGTGTCGGGTAAGTTTTAGGGTTAGGGTTAGGGTGTCGTTTTAGGGTTAGAGTTAGGGTTAGGATTAGGGTTAGGGTTAAGGTTTACGGTTTAGGGTTAGGGTTAGGGTTAGAGTTAGGGTTAGCGTTACCTTTAGGGTTACGGTTAGGGTTAGGATTAGGGTTATAGTTAGGGTGTCAGATTAGGGTTAGGGTTGGGTTAGGATTCGGGTTAGTGGTTAGGGGTAGGTTTAGGTTTAGGGTTAGGGTGTTGGTTTAGGGTTAGGGTGTCGGGTTAGGGTGTTGGGTTAAGTTGTCGTGTTAGTGTGTCGGGTAAGGGTTAGGGTTAGGTTTATGGCATTGGGTTAGGTTGTTGGGTTAGGAATAGGGTTAGGGCTAGGGTTAAGGTTAGGTTTAGTGTTATGATGTTGGGTTAGTTTGTCGTGTTAGGGTGCTGGGTTTGGGTTAGGGTTAGGGTTTGGGTAGGTTTAGGGTGTTGGGTTAGGGTTAGGGTGTCGGGTTATGGTTAGGGTTAGGGTGTTGGGTTACGGTGTCGGGTTAGGGTTAGTGTGTCAGGTTATGATGTCAGGTTCGGGTGTCGGGTAAGGGTTAGGGTGTGTGGTTATGGTGTCGGGTAAGTGTGTCAGGTTAGGTTTAGGTTTAGGCTTATGGTTAGGGTTAGGGTTAGGGTGTCATGTTAGGGATAGCGTTCGGGTGTCGGTTTAGGGTTAGAGTTAGGGTTAGGGTTAGGGTCGGGTTAGGGGTTAGGGGTAGGTTTAGGGTTAGGTTTAGGGTGTTAGGGTTAGGGTTAGGGTTTGGGTTGGGTTAGGGGTAGGGTTAGTGGTTAATGGTAGGGTTAGGGGTAGGTTTAGGGTTAGGGTTAGGGTTGGGGTTTAGTTGTCGCGTTTGAGTTAGGGTTAGGGTGTCTGGTGTCGGGTTAGTGTTAAGGTTAGGGTTAGGTTATCGGGTTAGGTTTAGGCTTGGGTTGTAGTCTTAGGGTTAGGGTTAGTGTTGGTTTACGGGTTAGGCTTAGGCTTAGTGTTAGGGTTAGGTTTAGGGTTAGGTTTACGGCTAGGTTGTTGGTTTAGGGTTACGGTGTCGGGTTAAGGTAAGCGTGTCGGTTTAGGTTTAGGGTGTCGGGTTAGGGTGATGGGTTATGGTGTCAGGTTCGGGTTAGTGTTCGGTTGAGGGTGTCAGGTTAAGGTTAGGGAAGATTTAGGGTTACGGTGTCATGTTAGGGTTACCATAATGGTTAGGGTGTCGGGTTTGGGTGTTGGGTTATGGTTAGTGTATCATGTTAGGGTTAGTGTGTCGGGATAAGTTCAGGGTGTCGGGTTAGGTTGTCGGGTTACGTTTTGGCTCAGGGTTAGGGTTAAGGTTAGGGTTAGGTTTAGGTGTTAGGGGTACGGTTAGGGTTAGGATGTCGGGTTAGGGTCGGGTTAGGGGTTAGGGGTAGGTTTAGGGTTAGGTTTAGGGTGTTAGGGTTAGGGTTAGGGTTAGGGTTGGGTTAGGGTTAGGGTAGGGTTAGGGGTTAGGGGTAGGGTTAGGGTTAGGTTTAGGTTTAGGGTGTCAGGTTAAGTTTAGGGTTCGTGTTAGTGTTATGGTTAGGGTTAGGGTTAGGCTTAGGATGTGGGGATAGGGTTAGGGTTAGTTTTATGGTAAGGTTGTCTGGTTAGGGTTCTGGGTAGGGTGTCTGTTTAGGGTTTCGGGTCAGGGTTAGTGTTAGGGTTAGGTTGTTGGGTCAGATTGTCGTGTTAGGGTGCCAGGATAGGGTTAGATTTACGGTTAGGCTTAGGGTTAGTGTGTCGGGTTAGGGTGTCCGTTTAGGGTTAGGGTGTCAGGTTAGCATGTCGGGTTAGGGTGTTGGGTTAGGGTCTCGAGTTAGGGTTTAGGGTTAGGTTTAGTGTAAGTTTAGGGTTAGGGTTACAGTTGGGTTAGGGTTAGTGTTAATGTTAGGGTTAGGGTTTAGATGTAGGGTTAGCTTTAGGGCTAGTGTTAGGGTTAGGGTGTCGGGTGTCGGGTTTGGGTGTCGGGTTAGGGTTAGGTTTTGGGTTAGCTTTAGGGTTGGGGTTAGGATTAGGGTGTCGGGTTAGGGTTAGCGTGTCGGGTTCGGGTGTCGGGTTAGGCTGTCGGGCTAGGGTGTCGGGCTCGGGTGTCGGGTTAGGGTTTACAGTTAGTGTTAGAGTGGCTGGTTAGGGTGTCGGTTAGGGTGTCTGGTTAGGGTGTCGGGTTAGGGATTACGGGTTAGGGTGTCGCGTTAGGGTTGAGTTATGGTGTCGGGTTATGGTTAGGGTAAGGTTAGGGTTCGGGTTAGGGTGTCGTGTTAGGGTTAGCGTTAGGGTTAGGGTGTCGGGTTAAGGTTAGGGTTAGGGTTAGGGTTAGGGTTTGGGTGTCGGGTTAGGGTTAGGGTTAGTGTTAGGGGTTAGTGATTAGGGTTAGGGTTAAGATTAGCGTTATGGTTTGAGTTAGAGTTAGGGTTAGGGTTAGGGTTGGTTTAGTGTAGGGTTAGGGGTTAGTGGTAGGGTTAGGGGTAGGGTTAGGGTAGGGTTGCGGAGTCGGGTTAGGGTTAGGGTTAGGTTTTCAGGCTAGGGTTAGTGTTAGGGGTTGGGGTTAGGGTTTAGAGTTACGATTAGGGTTAGGGTGTTGGGTTAGGGTGTCGGGTTAGGGTGTCAGGTTAGGCTGTCGGGTTAGGGTGTCGGGTCAGGGTTAGAGTTAGGGTTAGGTTTAGGGTTAAGTTTAGAGTTAGGTTGTTTTGTTAGGGTTAGGGTTTCGGGTTAGGCTTAGAGTTTCGGGTTAGGGTGTCAGGTTAGAGTTTGGGTGTAGGGTTAGTGTGTCGCATTAGGGTTAAGGTTAGGGTGTCGTGTTAGTGTTAGCGCTAGGGTTAGGGTGTCGTGTTAGAGTTAGGTTTAGGGTTAGGTTGTCGGGTTAGGGTTAGGGTTAGGGTGTCTGGTGTTCGGTTACCGTTAGGGTTAGGGTTAGGGTTACGTTTTACGGGTTAGGGTTAGGGATAGGGTTAGCATTAGGGTTATGGTTACGGTTACGTTTAGGGTTACTGTTCGGGTTAGGGTTAGGGTTAGGATTAGGGTGTCAGATTAGGGTTAGGTTTGTGTTAGGATTCGGGTTAGTGGTTAGGGGTAGGTTTAAGGTTAGGGTTAGGGTGTCGTGTTAGGGTTAGAGTTAGGGTGTCGGTTTAGGGTTAGGGTGTCGGGTTAGGGTGTTGGCTTAAGTTGTCGTGTTAGTGTGTTGGGTTAGGGTTAGGGTGAGATTTATGGCATTGTGCTAGTGTGTTGGTTTAGGAATAGGGTTAGGGTAAGGGTTAGGGCTAGGTTTAAGGTTAGGTTTAGTGTTATGATGTCGCGTTAGGGTTAGGGTTAGGGTTAAGGTTTCGGGTTATGATGTCGGGTTAGGGTTAGGTCTAGGTCTAGGGTTAGGGTTAGGGTTAGGGTGTCGGGTAAGTTTTAGGGTTAGGGTTAGGGTGTCGTTTTAGGGTTAGAGTTAGGGTTAGGATTAGGGTTAGGGTTGAGGTTTACGGTTTAGGGTTAGGGTTAGGGTTAGAGTTAGGGTTAGCGTTACCTTTAGGGTTACGGTTAGGGTTAGGATTAGGGTTAGAGTTAGGGTGTCAGATTAGGGTTAGGGTTGGGTTAGGATTCGGGTTAGTGGTTAGGGGTAGGTTTAGGTTTAGGGTTAGGGTGTTGGTTTAGGGTTAGGGTGTCGGGTTAGGGTGTTGGGTTAAGTTGTCGTGTTAGTGTGTCGGGTAAGGGTTAGGGTTAGGTTTATGGCATTGGGTTAGGTTGTTGGGTTAGGAATAGGGTTAGGGCTAGGGTTAAGGTTAGGTTTAGTGTTATGATGTTGGGTTAGTTTGTCGTGTTAGGGTGCTGGGTTTGGGTTAGGGTTAGGGTTTGGGTAGGTTTAGGGTGTTGGGTTAGGGTTAGGGTGTCGGGTTATGGTTAGGGTTAGGGTGTTGGGTTACGGTGTCGGGTTAGGGTTAGTGTGTCAGGTTATGATGTCAGGTTCGGGTGTCGGGTAAGGGTTAGGGTGTGTGGTTATGGTGTCGGGTAAGTGTGTCAGGTTAGGTTTAGGTTTAGGCTTATGGTTAGGGTTAGGGTTAGGGTGTCGTGTTAGGGATAGCGTTCGGGTGTCGGTTTAGGGTTAGAGTTAGGGTTAGGGTTAGGGTCGGGTTAGGGGTTAGGGGTAGGTTTAGGGTTAGGTTTAGGGTGTTAGGGTTAGGGTTAGGGTTAGGGTTGGGTTAGGGGTAGGGTTAGTGGTTAAGGGTAGGGTTAGGGGTAGGTTTAGGGTTAGGGTTAGGGTTGGGGTTTAGTTGTCGGGTTTGAGTTAGGGTTAGGGTGTCTGGTGTCGGGTTAGTGTTAAGGTTAGGGTTAGGTTATCGGGTTAGGTTTAGGCTTGGGTTGTAGTCTTAGGGTTAGGGTTAGTGTTGGTTTACGGGTTAGGCTTAGGCTTAGTGTTAGGGTTAGGTTTACGGCTAGGTTGTTGGTTTAGGGTTACGGTGTCGGGTTAAGGTAAGCGTGTCGGTTTAGGTTTAGGGTGTCGGGTTAGGGTGATGGGTTATGGTGTCAGGTTCGGGTTAGTGTTCGGTTGAGGGTGTCAGGTTAAGGTTAGGGAAGATTTAGGGTTACGGTGTCATGTTAGGGTTACCATAATGGTTAGGGTGTCGGGTTTGGGTGTTGGGTTATGGTTAGTGTATCATGTTAGGGTTAGTGTGTCGGGATAGGTTCAGGGTGTCGTGTTAGGTTGTCGGGTTACGTCTAGGCTCAGGTTTAGGGTTAAGGTTAGGGTTAGGTTTAGGTGTTAGGGGTATGGTTAGGGTTAGAATGTCGGGTTAGGGTTAGGGTGTCGGGTTAGGGTGCCGTGTTAAGGTTAGGGTGTCGGGTGAGGGTTAGGGTGTCAGGTTCGGGTTACGGTGTCAGGTGACGGTGTCGGGTTAGCGTGTCATTTTAGGGTGTAGGTTTAGGGTTAGAGTGTCGGGTTAGGGTTAGGGTTACGGTGTTGTGTTAGGGTTAGGGTGTCGTGTTTGGGCTTCGGGTTAGGGTGTCGTGTTAGGGATAGGGTGTCACGTTAGGTTGTCGTTTTAGGGTTACGGTGTCAGGATAGGGTGTCGGGTTAGGGTGTCGGTTAGGGATTATGGTTTAGGGTGTCGGGTTAGGGTTAGTGTAGGGTTAGAATTAGGGTTAGAGTGTTGTGTTAGGGTTAGCGTTAGGGTTAGGTTGTCTGGTTAGTTTTAGGGTTAGGGTGTCGAGTTAGAGTTAGGGTGTCGGGTTATGGTTAGGTTTTGGGTGTCGGGTTAGGTTTAGGGTTAATGTTAGTGTTAGGGCTTAGTGATTAGGGTTAGGGTTAGGGTTAGCGTTATGGTTTGGTTTAGGTTTAGGGTTAGGGTTATGGATAGGGTTAGGGTTTGGGTTAGGTGAAGGGTAGGCTTAGGAGTAGGGTAAGTGTTAGGGTTTGGGTTAGGTTTAGGGTACGGTTAGGGTGTCAGGGTAGAGTTTGGGTGTAGGATTAGGGTGTTGCGTTAGGGTTAAGTTAACGTGTCTTGTTAGGGTTAGCGTTAGGGTTAGGGTGTCGGGTAAGATTTAGCGTTAGGGGTAGGGGTAGTGCTTGGGTGTTGGGTTAGTGTTAGGGTTAGGGTGTCTGGTGTCCGGTTACGGTTAGGGTTAGGATTAGGGTTAGGATTAGGGTTTAGGGTTTAGGGTTAGGGTTAGGGTGTCTTGTGTCCGATTACGGTTAGGGTTAGGATTATGGTTAGGGTTAGGGTTAGCGTTAGGGTTATGGTTAAGGTTACGTTTAGGTTTCGGGTTAGGGTTAGGGTTATGTTTAGGGTTAGGGTGTCATAATAGGGTTAGCGTTAGTGTTAGGTTGTCTGGTTAGTGTTAGGGTTTAGGTTGTCGGGATAGGGTTAGGTTTAGGGTGTTGGGTTAGGGTGTTGGGTTAGGGTTAGGGTTAGGGTTAAGGTTTCGGGTTATGATGTCGGGTTAGGGTTAGGTCTAGGTCTAGGGTTAGGGTTAGGGTGTCGGCTAAGTTTTAGGGTTAGGTTTAGGGTGTCGTTTTAGGGTTAGAGTTAGTGTTAGGAATAGGGTTCGGGTTAGGGTTTATGGTTTAGGGTTAGGGTTAGTGTTAGCGTTAGGGTTAGTGTTACCTTTAGGGTTACGGTTAGGGTTAGGATTAGGGTTAGAGTTAGGGTGTCAGATTAGGGTTAGACTTGGGTTAGGATTCGGGTTAGTGGTTAGGGGTAGGTTTAGGTTTAGGGTTAGGGTGTTGGTTTAGGGTTAGGGTGTCGTATTACAGTTAGGGTTAGGGTGTCGATTTAGGGTTAGGGTGTCGGGTTAGGGTGTTGGGTTAAGTTGTCGTGTTAGTGTGTCGGGTTAGGGTTAGAGTTAGGTTTGAGGCATTGGGTTAGGTTGTTGGTTTAGGAATAGGGTTAGGGTTAGGTTTAGTGTTATGATGTTGGGTTAGTTTGTCGTGTTAGGGTGCTGGGTTTGGGTTAGGGTTAGGGTTAGGGTAGGTTTAGGGTGTTGGGTTAGCGTTAGGGTGTCGGGTTAGGGTTAGGGTTATGTGTTGGCTTAGGGTGTCGTTTAGGGTGTCAGGTTTGGGTGTCGGGTTAAGATTAGGATAAGGGTGTTGGGTTACGGTGTCAGGTTAGCGTAGGTGTGTCTGGTTATGATGTCAGGTTTGGGTATCGGGTAAGGGGTAGTGTGTCTGGTTAGGGTGCCGGTTTGTGTCAGGTTAGGTTTAGGTTTAGGCTTACGGATAGGGCTAGGGTTATGGTGTCATGTTAGGGATAGGGTTCGAGTGTCGGTTTAGGGTTAGAGTTAGGGTTAGGGTTAGGGTTGGGTTAGGGTTAGGGTAGGGTTAGGGGTTAGGGGTAGGGTTAGGGTTAGGTTTAGGTTTAGGGTGTCAGGTTAAGTTTAGGGTTCGTGTTAGTGTTATGGTTAGGGTTAGGGTTAGGCTTAGGATGTGGGGATAGGGTTAGGGTTAGTTTTATGGTAAGATTGTCCGGTTAGGGTTCTGGGTAGGGTGTCTGTTTAGGGTTTCGGGTTAGGGTGTCGGGTCAGGGTTAGTGTCAGGGTTAGGTTGTTGGGTTAGATTGTCGTGTTAGGGTGCCAGGATAGGGTTAGATTTACGGTTAGGCTTAGGGTTAGTGTGTCGGGTTAGGGTGTCCGTTTAGGGTTAGGGTGTCAGGTTAGCATGTCGGGTTAGGGTGTTGGGTTAGGGTCTCGAGTTAGGGTTTAGGGTTAGGTTTAGGGTAAGTTTAGGGTTAGGGTTATGGTTGGGTTAGGGTTAGTGTTAATGTTAGGGTTAGGGTTTAGATGTAGGGTTAGCTTTAGGGCTAGTGTTAGGGTTAGGGTGTCGGGTGTCGGGTTTGGGTGTCGGGTTAGGGTTAGGTTTTGGGTTAGCTTTAGGGTTGGGGTTAGGATTAGGGTGACGGGTTAGGGTTAGCGTGTCGGGTTCGGGTGTCGGGTTAGGCTGTCGGGCTAGGGTGTCGGGTTAGGGTTTACAGTTAGTGTTAGAGTGGCTGGTTAGGGTGTCTGGTTAGGGTGTCGGGTTAGGGATTACGGGTTAGGGTGTCGCGTTAGGGTTGAGTTATGGTGTCGGTTTATGGTTAGGGTAAGGTTAGGCTTCGGGTTAGGGTGTCGTGTTAGGGTTAGCGTTAGGGTTAGGGTGTCGGGTTAAGGTTAGGGTTAGGGTTAGGGTTAGGGTTTGGGTGTCGGGTTAGGGTTAGGGTTAGTGTTAGGGGTTAGTGATTAGGGTTAGGGTTAGGATTAGCGTTATGGTTTGAGTTAGAGTTAGGGTTAGGGTTAGGGTTGGTTTAGTGTAGGGTTAGGGGTTAGTGGTAGGGTTAGGGGTAGGGTTAGGGTAGGGTTGCGGAGTCGGGTTAGGGTTAGGGTTAGGTTTTCAGGCTAGGGTTAGTGTTAGGGGTTGGGGTTAGGGTTTAGAGTTACGATTAGGGTTAGGGTGTTGGGTTAGGGTGTTGGGTTAGGGTGTCAGGTTAGGCTGTCGGGTTAGGGTGTCGGGTCAGGGTTAGAGTTAGGGTTAGGTTTAGGGTTAAGTTTAGAGTTAGGTTGTTTTGTTAGGGTTAGGGTTTCGGGTTAGGCTTAGAGTTTCGGGTTAGGGTGTCGGGTTAGAGTTTGGGTGTAGGGTTAGTGTGTCGCATTAGGGTTAAGGTTAGGGTGTCGTGTTAGTGTTAGCGCTAGGGTTAGGGTGTCGTGTTAGAGTTAGGTTTAGGGTTAGGTTGTCGGGTTAGGGTTAGGGTTAGGGTGTCTGGTGTTCGGTTACCGTTAGGGTTAGGGTTAGGGTTACGTTTTACGGGTTAGGGTTAGGGTTAGGGTTAGCATTAGGGTTATGGTTACGGTTACGTTTAGGGTTACTGTTCGGGTTAGGGTTAGGGTTAGGATTAGGGTGTCAGATTAGGGTTAGGTTTGTGTTAGGATTCGGGTTAGTGGTTAGGGGTAGGTTTAAGGTTAGGGTTAGGGTGTCGTGTTAGGGTTAGGGTTAGGGTGTCGGTTTAGGGTTAGGGTGTCGGGTTAGGGTGTTGGCTTAAGTTGTCGTGTTAGTGTGTTGGGTTAGGGTTAGGGTGAGATTTATGGCATTGTGTTAGTGTGTTGGTTTAGGAATAGGGTTAGGGTAAGGGGTAGGGCTAGGTTTAAGGTTAGGTTTAGTGTTATGATGTCGGGTTAGGGTTAGGGTTAGGGTTAAGGTTTCGGGTTATGATGTCGGGTTAGGTTTAGGTCTAGGTCTAGGGTTAGGGTTAGGGTGTCGGGTAAGTTTTAGGGTTAGGGTTAGGGTGTCGTTTTAGGGTTAGAGTTAGGGTTAGGATTAGGGTTAGGGTTAAGGTTTACGGTTTAGGGTTAGGGTTAGGGTTAGAGTTAGGGTTAGCGTTACCTTTAGGGTTACGGTTAGGGTTAGGATTAGGGTTAGAGTTAGGGTGTCAGATTAGGGTTAGGGTTGGGTTAGGATTCGGGTTAGTGGTAAGGGGTAGGTTTAGGTTTAGGGTTAGGGTGTTGGTTTAGGGTTAGGGTGTCGGGTTAGGGTGTTGGGTTAAGTTGTCGTGTTAGTGTGTCGGGTAAGGGTTAGGGTTAGGTTTATGGCATTGGGTTAGGTTGTTGGGTTAGGAATAGGGTTAGGGCTAGGGTTAAGGTTAGGTTTAGTGTTATGATGTTGGGTTAGTTTGTTGTGTTAGGGTGCTGGGTTTGGGTTAGGGTTAGGGTTTGGGTAGGTTTAGGGTGTTGGGTTAGGGTTAGGGTGTCAGGTTATGGTTAGGGTTAGGGTGTTGGGTTACGGTGTCGGGTTAGGGTTAGTGTGTCAGGTTATGATGTCAGGTTCGGGTGTCGGGTAAGGATTAGGGTGTCTGGTTATGGTGTCGGGTAAGTGTGTCAGGATAGGTTTAGGTTTAGGCTTATGGTTAGGGTTAGGGTTAGGGTGTCGTGTTAGGGATAGCGTTCGGGTGTCGGTTTAGGGTGTTAGGGTTAGGGTTAGGGTTAGGGTTGGGTTGGGGGTAGGGTTAGTGGTTAAGGGTAGGGTTAGGGGTAGGTTTAGGGTTAGGGTTAGGGTTGGGGTTTAGTTGTCGGGTTTGAGTTAGGGTTAGGGTGTCTGGTGTCGGGTTAGTGTTAAGGTTAGGGTTAGGTTATCGGGTTAGGTTTAGGCTTGGGTTGTAGTCTTAGGGTTAGGGTTAGTGTTGGTTTACGGGTTAGGCTTAGGCTTAGTGTTAGGGTTAGGTTTAGGGTTAGGTTTACGGCTAGGTTGTTGGTTTAGGGTTACGGTGTCGGGTTAAGGTAAGCGTGTCGGTTTAGGTTTAGGGTGTCGGGTTAGGGTGATGGGTTATGGTGTCAGGTTCGGGTTAGTGTTCGGTTGAGGGTGTCAGGTTAAGGTTAGGGAAGATTTAGGGTTACGGTGTCATGTTAGGGTTACCATAATGGTTAGGGTGTCGGGTTTGGGTGTTGGGTTATGGTTAGTGTATCATGTTAGGGTTAGTGTGTCGGGATAGGTTCAGGGTGTCGGGTTAGGTTGTCGGGTTACGTTTAGGCTCAGGGTTAGGGTTAAGGTTAGGGTTAGGTTTAGGTGTTAGGGGTACGGTTAGGGTTAGGATGTCGGGTTAGGGTTAGGGTGTCGGGTTAGGGTGTCGTGTTAAGGTTAGGGTGTCGGGTGAGGGTTAGAGTGTCAGGTTCGGGTTACGGTGTCAGGTGAGGGTGTCGGGTTAGCGTGTCATTTTAGGGTGTAGGTTTAGGGTTAGAGTGTCGGGTTAGGGTTAGGGTTACGGTGTTGTGTTAGGGTTAGGGTGTCGGGTTTGGGCTTCGGGTTAGGGTGTCGTGTTAGGGATAGGGAGTCACGTTAGGTTGTCGTTTTAGGGTTACGGTGTCAGGATAGGGTGTCGGGTTAGGGTGTCTGTTAGGGATTACGGTTTAGGGTGTCGGGTTAGGGTTAGTGTAGGGTTAGAATTAGGGTTAGAGTGTTGTGTTAGGGTTAGCGTTAGAGTTAGGTTGTCTGGTTAGTTTTAGGGTTAGGGTGTCGAGTTAGAGTTAGGGTGTCGGGTTATGGTTAGGTTTTGGGTGTCGGGTTAGGTTTAGGGTTAATGTTAGTGTTAGGGGTTAGTGATTAGGGTTAGGGTTAGGGTTAGCGTTATGGTTTGGTTTAGGTTTAGGGTTAGGGTTATGGATAGGGTTAGGGTTTGGGTTAGGTGAAGGGTAGGCTTAGGAGTAGGGTAAGTGTTAGGGTTTGGGTTAGGTTTAGGGTACGGTTAGGGTGTCGGGGTAGAGTTTGGGTGTAGGATTAGGGTGTTGCGTTAGGGTTAAGTTAACGTGTCTTGTTAGGGTTAGTGTTAGGGTTAGGGTGTCGTGTAAGATTTAGCGTTAGGGGTAGGGGTAGGGCTTGGGTGTTGGGTTAGTGTTAGGGTTAGGGTGTCTGGTGTCCGGTTACGGTTAGGGTTAGGATTAGGGTTAGGATTAGGGTTTAGGATTTAGGGTTAGGGTTAGGGTGTCTTGTGTCCGATTACGGTTAGGGTTAGGATTATGGTTAGGGTTAGGGTTAGCGTTAGGGTTTTGGTTAAGGTTACGTTTAGGTTTCGGGTTAGGGTTAGGGTTATGTTTAGGGTTAGGGTGTCATAATAGGGTTAGCGTTAGTGTTAGGTTGTCTGGTTAGTGTTAGGGTTAGGGTGTCGGGATAGGGTTAGGTTTAGGGTGTTGGGTTAGGGTGTTGTGTTAGGGTTAGGGTTAGGGTTAAGGTTTCGGGTTATGATGTCGGGTTAGGGTTAGGTCTAGGTCTAGGGTTTGGGTTAGGGTTAGCGTTAGGGTTAGGGTTACCTTTAGGGTTACGGTTAGGGTTAGGATTAGGGTTAGAGTTAGGGTGTCAGATTAGGGTTAGACTTGGGTTAGGATTCGGGTTAGTGGTTAGGGGTAGGTTTAGGTTTAGGGTTAGGGTGTTGGTTTAGGGTTAGGGTGTCGTATTACAGTTAGGGTTAGGGTTAGGGTGTCGGTTTAGGGTTAGGGTGTCGGGTTAGGGTGTTGGGTTAAGTTGTCGTGTTAGTGTGTCGGGTTAGGGTTAGAGTTAGGTTTGAGGCATTGGGTTAGGTTGTTGGGTTAGGAATAGGGTTAGGGTTAGGTTTAGTGTTATGATGTTGGGTTAGTTTGTCGTGTTAGGGTGCTGGGTTTGGGTTAGGGTTAGGGTTAGGGTAGGTTTAGGGTGTTGGGTTAGCGTTAGGGTGTCGGGTTAGGGTTAGGGTTATGTGTTGGCTTAGGGTGTCGTTTAGGGTGTCAGGTTTGGGTGTCGGGTTAAGATTAGGGTTAGGGTGTTGGGTTACGGTGTCAGATTAGGGTTAGTGTGTCTGGTTATGATGTCAGGTTCGGGTGTCGGGTAAGGGGTAGTGTGTCTGGTTAGGGTGTCGGGTTATTGTGTCAGGTCAGGTTTAGGTTTAGGCTTACGGATAGGGCTAGGCTTATGGTGTCATGTTAGGGATAGGGTTCGAGTGTCAGTTTAGGGTTAGAGTTAGGGTTAGGGTTAGGGTTGGGTTAGGGTTAGGGTAGGGTTAGGGGTTAGGGTTAGGGTTAGGGTTAGGTTTAAGTTTAGGGTGACAGGTTAAGTTTAGGGTTCGTGTTAGTGTTATGGTTAGGGTTAGGGTTAGGCTTAGGATGTGGGGATAGTGTTAGGGTTAGTTTTATGGTAAGTTTGTCTGGTTAGGGTTCTGGGTAGGGTGTCTGTTTAAGGTTTCGGGTTAGGGTGTCGGGTCAGGGTTAGTGTTAGGGTTAGGTTGTTGGGTTAGATTGTCGTGTTAGGGTGCCAGGATAGGGTTAGATTTACGGTTAGGCTTAGGGTTAGTGTGTCGGGTTAGGGTGTCCGTTTAGGGTTAGGGTGTCAGGTTAGCATGTCGGGTTAGGGTGTTGGGTTAGGGTCTCGAGTTAGGGTTTAGGGTTAGGTTTAGGGTAAGTTTAGGGTTAGGCTTACGGTTGGGTTAGGGTTAGTGTTAATGTTAGGGTTAGGGTTTAGATGTAGGGTTAGCTTTAGGGCTAGTGTTAGGGTTAGGGTGTCGGGTGTCGGGTTTGGGTGTCGGGTTAGGGTTAGGTTTTGGGTTAGCTTTAGGGTTGCGGTTAGGATTAGGGTGTCGGGTTAGGGTTAGCGTGTCGGGTTCGGGTGTCGGGTTAGGCTGTCGGGCTAGGGTGTCGGGCTAGGGTGTCGGGTTAGGGTTTACAGTTAGTGTTAGAGTGGCTGGTTAGGGTGTCGGTTAGGGTGTCGGGTTAGGGATTACGGGTTAGGGTGTCGCGTTAGGGTTGAGTTATGGTGTCAGGTTATGGTTACGGTAAGGTTAGGGTTAGGGTTAGGGTGTCGTGTTAGGGTTAGCGTTAGGGTTAGGGTGTCGGGTTAAGGTTAGGGTTAGGGTTAGGGTTAGGGTTTGGGTGTCAGGTTAGGGTTAGGGTTAGTGTTAGGGGTTAGTGATTAGGGTTAGGGTTAGGATTAGCGTTATGGTTTGAGTTAGAGTTAGGGTTACGGTTAGGGTTGGTTTAGTGTAGGGTTAGGGGTTAGTGGTAAGGTTAGGGGTAGGGTTAGGGTAGGGTTGCGGAGTCGGGTTAGGGTTAGGGTTAGGTTTTCAGGCTAGGGTTAGTGTTAGGGGTTGGGGTTAGGTTTTAGAGTTACGATTAGGGTTAGGGTGTTGGGTTAGGGTGTCGGGTTAGGGTGTCAGGTTAGGCTGTCGGGTTAGGGTGTCGGGTCAGGGTTAGAGTTAGGGTTAGGTTTAGGGTTAAGTTTAGAGTTAGGTTGTTTTGTTAGGGTTAGGGTTTCGGGTTAGGCTTAGAGTTTCGTGTTAGGGTGTCGGGTTAGAGTTTGGGTGTAGGGTTAGTGTGTCGCATTAGGGTTAAGGTTAGGGTGTCGTGTTAGTGTTAGCGCTAGGGTTAGGGTGTCGTGTTATGGTTAGGTTTAGGGTTAGGTTGTCGGGTTAGGGTTAGGGTTAGGGTGTCTGGTGTTCGGTTACCGTTAGGGTTAGGGTTAGGGTTACGTTTTACGGGTTAGGGTTAGGGATAGGGTTAGCATTAGGGTTATGGTTACGGTTACGTTTAGGGTTACTGTTCGGGTTAGGGTTAGGGTTAGGATTAGGGTGTCAGATTAGTGTTAGGTTTGTGTTAGGATTCGGGTTAGTGGGTAGGGGTAGGTTTAAGGTTAGGGTTAGGGTGTCGTGTTAGGGTTAGGGTTAGGGTGTCGGTTTAGGGTTGGGGTGTCGGGTTAGGGTGTTGGCTTAAGTTGTCGTGTTAGTGTGTTGGGTTAGGGTTAGGGTGAGATTTATGGCATTGTGTTAGTGTGTTGGTTTAGGAATAGGGTTAGGGTAAGGGTTAGGGCTAGGTTTAAGGTTAGGTTTAGTGTTATGATGTCGGGTTAGGGTTAGGGTTAGGGTTAAGGTTTCGGGTTATGATGTCGGGTTAGGGTTAGGTCTAGGTCTAGGGTTAGGGTTAGGGTGTCGGGTAAGTTTTAGGGTTAGGGTTAGGGTGTCGTTTTAGGGTTAGAGTTAGGGTTAGGATTAGGGTTAGGGTTAAGGTTTACGGTTTAGGGTTAGGGTTAGGGTTAGAGTTAGGGTTAGCGTTACCTTTAGGGTTACGGTTAGGGTTAGGATTAGGGTTAGAGTTAGGGTGTCAGATTAGGGTTAGGGTTGGGTTAGGATTCGGGTTAGTGGTTAGGGGTAGGTTTAGGTTTAGGGTTAGGGTGTTGGTTTAGGGTTAGGGTGTCGGGTTAGGGTGTTGGGTTAAGTTGTCGTGTTAGTGTGTCGGGTAAGGGTTAGGGTTAGGTTTATGGCATTGGGTTAGGTTGTTGGGTTAGGAATAGGGTTAGGGCTAGGGTTAAGGTTAGGTTTAGTGTTATGATGTTGGGTTAGTTTGTCGTGTTAGGGTGCTGGGTTTGGGTTAGGGTTAGGGTTTGGTTAGGTTTAGGGTGTTGGGTTAGGGTTAGGGTGTCGGGTTATGGTTAGGGTTAGGGTGTTGGGTTACGGTGTCGGGTTAGGGTTAGTGTGTCAGGTTATGATGTCAGGTTCGGGTGTCGGGTAAGGGTTAGGGTGTGTGGTTATGGTGTCGGGTAAGTGTGTCAGGTTAGGTTTAGGTTTAGGCTTATGGTTAGGGTTAGGGTTAGGGTGTCATGTTAGGGATAGCGTTCGGGTGTCGGTTTAGGGTTAGAGTTAGGGTTAGGGTTAGGGTCGGGTTAGGGGTTAGGGGTAGGTTTAGGGTTAGGTTTAGGGTGTTAGGGTTAGGGTTAGGGTTGGGTTAGGGGTAGGGTTAGTGGTTAAGGGTAGGGTTAGGGGTAGTTTTAGGGTTAGGGTTAGGGTTGGGGTTTAGTTGTCGGGTTTGAGTTAGGGTTAGGGTGTCTGGTGTCGGGTTAGTGTTAAGGTTAGGGTTAGGTTATCGGGTTAGGTTTAGGCTTGGGTTGTAGTCTTAGGGTTAGGGTTAGTGTTGGTTTACGGGTTAGGCTTAGGCTTACTGTTAGGGTTAGGTTTAGGGTTAGGTTTACGGCTAGGTTGTTGGTTTAGGGTTACAGTGTCGGGTTAAGGTAAGCGTGTCGGTTTAGGTTTAGGGTGTCGGGTTAGGGTGATGGGTTATGGTGTCAGGTTTGGGTTAGTGTTCGGTTGAGGGTGTCAGGTTAAGGTTAGGGAAGATTTAGGGTTACGGTGTCATGTTAGGGTTACCATAATGGTTAGGGTGTCGGGTTTGGGTGTTGGGTTATGGTTAGTGTATCATGTTAGGGTTAGTGTGTCGGGATAGGTTAAGGGTGTCGGGTTAAGGTTAGGGTGTCGGGTGAGGGTTAGAGTGTCAGGTTCGGGTTACGGTGTCAGGTGACGGTGTCGGGTTAGCGTGTCATTTTAGGGTGTAGGTTTAGGGTTAGAGTGTCGGGTTAGGGTTAGGGTTACGGTGTTGTGTTAGGGTTAGGGTGTCGGGTTTGGGCTTCGGGTTAGGGTGTCGTGTTAGGGATAGGGTGTCACGTTAGGTTGTCGTTTTAGGGTTACGGTGTCAGGATAGGGTGTCGGGTTAGGGTGTCTGTTAGGGATTACGGTTTAGGGTGTCGGGTTAGGGTTAGTGTAGGGTTAGAATTAGGGTTAGAGTGTTGTGTTAGGGTTAGCGTTAGAGTTAGGTTGTCTGGTTAGTTTTAGGGTTAGGGTGTCGAGTTAGAGTTAGGGTGTCGGGTTATGGTTAGGTTTTGGGTGTCGGGTTAGGTTTAGGGTTAATGTTAGTGTTAGGGGTTAGTGATTAGGGTTAGGGTTAGGGTTAGCGTTATGGTTTGGTTTAGGTTTAGGGTTAAGGTTATGGATGGGGTTAGGGTTTGGGTTAGGTGAAGGGTAGGCTTAGGAGTAGGCTAAGTGTTAGGGTTTGGGTTAGGTTTAGGGTACGGTTAGGGTGTCGGGGTAGAGTTTGGGTGTAGGATTAGGGTGTTGCGTTAGGGTTAAGTTAACGTGTCTTGTTAGGGTTAGTGTTAGGGTTAGGGTGTCGTGTAAGATTTAGCGTTAGGGGTAGGGGTAGGGCTTGGGTGTTGGGTTAGTGTTAGGGTTAGGGTGTCTGGTGTCCGGTTACGGTTAGGGTTAGGATTAGGGTTAGGATTAGGGTTTAGGATTTAGGGTTAGGGTTAGGGTGTCTTGTGTCCGATTACGGTTAGGGTTAGGATTATGGTTAGGGTTAGGGTTAGCGTTAGGGTTTTGGTTAAGGTTACGTTTAGGTTTCGGGTTAGGGTTAGGGTTATGTTTAGGGTTAGGGTGTCATAATAGGGTTAGCGTTAGTGTTAGGTTGTCTGGTTAGTGTTAGGGTTAGGGTGTCGGGATAGGGTTAGGTTTAGGGTGTTGGGTTAGGGTGTTGTGTTAGGGTTAGGGTTAGGGTTAAGGTTTCGGGTTATGATGTCGGGTTAGGGTTAGGTCTAGGTCTAGGGTTTGGGTTAGGGTTAGCGTTAGGGTTAGGGTTACCTTTAGGGTTACGGTTAGGGTTAGGATTAGGGTTAGAGTTAGGGTGTCAGATTAGGGTTAGACTTGGGTTAGGATTCGGGTTAGTGGTTAGGGGTAGGTTTAGGTTTAGGGTTAGGGTGTTGGTTTAGGGTTAGGGTGTCGTATTACAGTTAGGGTTAGGGTTAGGGTGTCGGTTTAGGGTTAGGGTGTCGGGTTAGGGTGTTGGGTTAAGTTGTCGTGTTAGTGTGTCGGGTTAGGGTTAGAGTTAGGTTTGAGGCATTGGGTTAGGTTGTTGGGTTAGGAATAGGGTTAGGGTTAGGTTTAGTGTTATGATGTTGGGTTAGTTTGTCGTGTTAGGGTGCTGGGTTTGGGTTAGGGTTAGGGTTAGGGTAGGTTTAGGGTGTTGGGTTAGCGTTAGGGTGTCGGGTTAGGGTTAGGGTTATGTGTTGGCTTAGGGTGTCGTTTAGGGTGTCAGGTTTGGGTGTCAGGTTAAGATTAGGGTTAGGGTGTTGGGTTACGGTGTCAGATTAGGGTTAGTGTGTCTGGTTATGATGTCAGGTTCGGGTGTCGGGTAAGGGGTAGTGTGTCTGGTTAGGGTGTCGGGTTATTGTGTCAGGTCAGGTTTAGGTTTAGGCTTACGGATAGGGCTAGGCTTATGGTGTCATGTTAGGGATAGGGTTCGAGTGTCAGTTTAGGGTTAGAGTTAGGGTTAGGGTTAGGGTTGGGTTAGGGTTAGGGTAGGGTTAGGGGTTAGGGTTAGGGTTAGGGTTAGGTTTAAGTTTAGGGTGACAGGTTAAGTTTAGGGTTCGTGTTAGTGTTATGGTTAGGGTTAGGGTTAGGCTTAGGATGTGGGGATAGTGTTAGGGTTAGTTTTATGGTAAGTTTGTCTGGTTAGGGTTCTGGGTAGGGTGTCTGTTTAAGGTTTCGGGTTAGGGTGTCGGGTCAGGGTTAGTGTTAGGGTTAGGTTGTTGGGTTAGATTGTCGTGTTAGGGTGCCAGGATAGGGTTAGATTTACGGTTAGGCTTAGGGTTAGTGTGTCGGGTTAGGGTGTCCGTTTAGGGTTAGGGTGTCAGGTTAGCATGTCGGGTTAGGGTGTTGGGTTAGGGTCTCGAGTTAGGGTTTAGGGTTAGGTTTAGGGTAAGTTTAGGGTTAGGCTTACGGTTGGGTTAGGGTTAGTGTTAATGTTAGGGTTAGGGTTTAGATGTAGGGTTAGCTTTAGGGCTAGTGTTAGGGTTAGGGTGTCGGGTGTCGGGTTTGGGTGTCGGGTTAGGGTTAGGTTTTGGGTTAGCTTTAGGGTTGCGGTTAGGATTAGGGTGTCGGGTTAGGGTTAGCGTGTCGGGTTCGGGTGTCGGGTTAGGCTGTCGGGCTAGGGTGTCGGGCTAGGGTGTCGGGTTAGGGTTTACAGTTAGTGTTAGAGTGGCTGGTTAGGGTGTCGGTTAGGGTGTCGGGTTAGGGATTACGGGTTAGGGTGTCGCGTTAGGGTTGAGTTATGGTGTCAGGTTATGGTTACGGTAAGGTTAGGGTTAGGGTTAGGGTGTCGTGTTAGGGTTAGCGTTAGGGTTAGGGTGTCGGGTTAAGGTTAGGGTTAGGGTTAGGGTTAGGGTTTGGGTGTCAGGTTAGGGTTAGGTTTAGTGTTAGGGGTTAGTGATTAGGGTTAGGGTTAGGATTAGCGTTATGGTTTGAGTTAGAGTTAGGGTTACGGTTAGGGTTGGTTTAGTGTAGGGTTAGGGGTTAGTGGTAAGGTTAGGGGTAGGGTTAGGGTAGGGTTGCGGAGTCGGGTTAGGGTTAGGGTTAGGTTTTCAGGCTAGGGTTAGTGTTAGCGGTTGGGGTTAGGTTTTAGAGTTACGATTAGGGTTAGGGTGTTGGGTTAGGGTGTCGGGTTAGGGTGTCAGGTTAGGCTATCGGGTTAGGGTGTCGGGTCAGTGTTAGAGTTAGGGTTAGATTTAGGGTTAAGTTTAGAGTTAGGTTGTTTTGTTAGGGTTAGGGTTTCGGGTTAGGCTTAGAGTTTCGGGTTAGGGTGTCGGGTTAGAGTTTGGGTGTAGGGTTAGTGTGTCGCATTAGGGTTAAGGTTAGGGTGTCGTGTTAGTGTTAGCGCTAGGGTTAGGGTGTCGTGTTATGGTTAGGTTTAGGGTTAGGTTGTCGGGTTAGGGTTAGGGTTAGGGTGTCTGGTGTTCGGTTACCGTTAGGGTTAGGGTTAGGGTTACGTTTTACGGGTTAGGGTTAGGGATAGGGTTAGCATTAGGGTTATGGTTACGGTTACGTTTAGGGTTACTGTTCGGGTTAGGGTTAGGGTTAGGATTAGGGTGTCAGATTAGGGTTAGGTTTGTGTTAGGATTCGGGTTAGTGGGTAGGGGTAGGTTTAAGGTTAGGGTTAGGGTGTCGTGTTAGGGTTAGGGTTAGGGTGTCGGTTTAGGGTTAGGGTGTCGGGTTAGGGTGTTGGCTTAAGTTGTCGTGTTAGTGTGTTGGGTTAGGGTTAGGGTGAGATTTATGGCATTGTGTTAGTGTGTTGGTTTAGGAATAGGGTTAGGGTAAGGGTTAGGGCTAGGTTTAAGGTTAGGTTTAGTGTTATGATGTCGGGTTAGGGTTAGGGTTAGGGTTAAGGTTTCGGGTTATGATGTCGGGTTAGGGTTAGGTCTAGGTCTAGGGTTAGGGTTAGGGTGTCGGGTAAGTTTTAGGGTTAGGGTTAGGGTGTCGTTTTAGGGTTAGAGTTAGGGTTAGGATTAGGGTTAGGGTTAAGGTTTACGGTTTAGGGTTAGGGTTAGGGTTAGAGTTAGGGTTAGCGTTACCTTTAGGGTTACGGTTAGGGTTAGGATTAGGGTTAGAGTTAGGGTGTCAGATTAGGGTTAGGGTTGTGTTAGGATTCGGGTTAGTGGTTAGGGGTAGGTTTAGGTTTAGGGTTAGGGTGTTGGTTTAGGGTTAGGGTGTCGGGTTAGGGTGTTGGGTTAAGTTGTCGTGTTAGTGTGTCGGGTAAGGGTTAGGGTTAGGTTTATGGCATTGGGTTAGGTTGTTGGGTTAGGAATAGGGTTAGGGCTAGGGTTAAGGTTAGGTTTAGTGTTATGATGTTGGGTTAGTTTGTCGTGTTAGGGTGCTGGGTTTGGGTTAGGGTTAGGGTTTGGGTAGGTTTAGGGTGTTGGGTTAGGGTTAGGGTGTCGGGTTATGGTTAGGGTTAGGGTGTTGGGTTACGGTGTCGGTTTAGGGTTAGTGTGTCAGGTTATGATGTCAGGTTCGGGTGTCGGGTAAGGGTTAGGGTGTGTGGTTATGGTGTCGGGTAAGTGTGTCAGGTTAGGTTTAGGTTTAGGCTTATGGTTAGGGTTAGGGTTAGGGTGTCATGTTAGGGACAGCGTTCGGGTGTCGGTTTAGGGTTAGAGTTAGGGTTAGGGTTAGGGTCGGGTTAGGGGTTAGGGGTAGGTTTAGGGTTAGGTTTAGGGTGTTAGGGTTAGGGTTAGGGTTAGGGTTGGGTTAGGGGTAGGGTTAGTGGTTAATGGTAGGTTTAGGGGTAGGTTTAGGGTTAGGGTTAGGGTTGGGGTTTAGTTGTCGCGTTTGAGTTAGGGTTAGGGTGTCTGGTGTCGGGTTAGTGTTAAGGTTAGGGTTAGGTTATCGGGTTAGGTTTAGGCTTGGGTTGTAGTCTTAGGGTTAGGGTTAGTGTTGGTTTACGGGTTAGGCTTAGGCTTAGTGTTAGGGTTAGGTTTAGGGTTAGGTTTACGGCTAGGTTGTTGGTTTAGGGTTACGGTGTCGGGTTAAGGTAAGCGTGTCGGTTTAGGTTTAGGGTGTCGGGTTAGGGTGATGGGTTATGGTGTCAGGTTCGGGTTAGTGTTCGGTTGAGGGTGTCAGGTTAAGGTTAGGGAAGATTTAGGGTTACGGTGTCATGTTAGGGTTACCATAATGGTTAGGGTGTCGGGTTTGGGTGTTGGGTTATGGTTAGTGTATCATGTTAGGGTTAGTGTGTCGGGATAAGTTCAGGGTGTCGGGTTAGGTTGTCGGGTTACGTTTAGGCTCAGGGTTAGGGTTAAGGTTAGGGTTAGGTTTAGGTGTTAGGGGTACGGTTAGGGTTAGGATGTCGGGTTAGGGTCGGGTTAGGGGTTAGGGGTAGGTTTAGGGTTAGGTTTAGGGTGTTAGGGTTAGGGTTAGGGTTAGGGTTGGGTTAGGGTTAGGGTAGGGTTAGGGGTTAGGGGTAGGGTTAGGGTTAGGTTTAGGTTTAGGGTGTCAGGTTAAGTTTAGGGTTCGTGTTAGTGTTATGGTTAGGGTTAGGGTTAGGCTTAGGATGTGGGGATAGGGTTAGGGTTAGTTTTATGGTAAGGTTGTCTGGTTAGGGTTCTGGGTAGGGTGTCTGTTTAGGGTTTCGGGTCAGGGTTAGTGTTAGGGTTAGGTTGTTGGGTTAGATTGTCGTGTTAGGGTGCCAGGATAGGGTTAGATTTACGGTTAGGCTTAGGGTTAGTGTGTCGGGTTAGGGTGTCCGTTTAGGGTTAGGGTGTCAGGTTAGCATGTCGGGTTAGGGTGTTGGGTTAGGGTCTCGAGTTAGGGTTTAGGGTTAGGTTTAGTGTAAGTTTAGGGTTAGGGTTACAGTTGGGTTAGGGTTAGTGTTAATGTTAGGGTTAGGGTTTAGATGTAGGGTTAGCTTTAGGGCTAGTGTTAGGGTTAGGGTGTCGGGTGTCGGGTTTGGGTGTCGGGTTAGGGTTAGGTTTTGGGTTAGCTTTAGGGTTGGGGTTAGGATTAGGGTGTCGGGTTAGGGTTAGCGTGTCGGGTTCGGGTGTCGGGTTAGGCTGTCGGGCTAGGGTGTCGGGCTCGGGTGTCGGGTTAGGGTTTACAGTTAGTGTTAGAGTGGCTGGTTAGGGTGTCGGTTAGGGTGTCTGGTTAGGGTGTCGGGTTAGGGATTACGGGTTAGGGTGTCGCGTTAGGGTTGAGTTATGTTGTCGGGTTATGGTTAGGGTAAGGTTAGGGTTCGGGTTAGGGTGTCGTGTTAGGGTTAGCGTTAGGGTTAGGGTGTCGGGTTAAGGTTAGGGTTAGGGTTAGGGTTAGGGTTTGGGTGTCGGGTTAGGGTTAGGGTTAGTGTTAGGGGTTAGTGATTAGGGTTAGGGTTAAGATTAGCGTTATGGTTTGAGTTAGAGTTAGGGTTAGGGTTAGGGTTGGTTTAGTGTAGGGTTAGGGGTTAGTGGTAGGGTTAGGGGTAGGGTTAGGGTAGGGTTGCGGAGTCGGGTTAGGGTTAGGGTTAGGTTTTCAGGCTAGGGTTAGTGTTAGGGGTTGGGGTTAGGGTTTAGAGTTACGATTAGGGTTAGGGTGTTGGGTTAGGGTGTCGGGTTAGGGTGTCAGGTTAGGATGTCGGGTTAGGGTGTCGGGTCAGGGTTAGGGTTAGGGTTAGGTTTAGGGTTAAGTTTAGAGTTAGGTTGTTTTGTTAGGGTTAGGGTTTCGGGTTAGGCTTAGAGTTTCGGGTTAGGGTGTCAGGTTAGAGTTTGGGTGTAGGGTTAGTGTGTCGCATTAGGGTTAAGGTTAGGGTGTCGTGTTAGTGTTAGCGCTAGGGTTAGGGTGTCGTGTTAGAGTTAGGTTTAGGGTTAGGTTGTCGGGTTAGGGTTAGGGTTAGGGTGTCTGGTGTTCGGTTACCGTTAGGGTTAGGGTTAGGGTTACGTTTTACGGGTTAGGGTTAGGGATAGGGTTAGCATTAGGGTTATGGTTACGGTTACGTTTAGGGTTACTGTTCGGGTTAGGGTTAGGGTTAGGATTAGGGTGTCAGATTAGGGTTAGGTTTGTGTTAGGATTCGGGTTAGTGGTTAGGGGTAGGTTTAAGGTTAGGGTTAGGGTGTCGTGTTAGGGTTAGAGTTAGGGTGTCGGTTTAGGGTTAGGGTGTCGGGTTAGGGTGTTGGCTTAAGTTGTCGTGTTAGTGTGTTGGGTTAGGGTTAGGGTGAGATTTATGGCATTGTGCTAGTGTGTTGGTTTAGGAATAGGGTTAGGGTAAGGGTTAGGGCTAGGTTTAAGGTTAGGTTTAGTGTTATGATGTCGCGTTAGGGTTAGGGTTAGGGTTAAGGTTTCGGGTTATGATGTCGGGTTAGGGTTAGGTCTAGGTCTAGGGTTAGGGTTAGGGTGTCGGGTAAGTTTTAGGGTTAGGGTTAGGGTGTCGTTTTAGGGTTAGAGTTAGGGTTAGGATTAGGGTTAGGGTTAAGGTTTACGGTTTAGGGTTAGGGTTAGGGTTAGAGTTAGGGTTAGCGTTACCTTTAGGGTTACGGTTAGGGTTAGGATTAGGGTTAGAGTTAGGGTGTCAGATTAGGGTTAGGGTTGGGTTAGGATTCGGGTTAGTGGTTAGGGGTAGGTTTAGGTTTAGGGTTAGGGTGTTGGTTTAGGGTTAGGGTGTCGGGTTAGGGTGTTGTGTTAAGTTGTCGTGTTAGTGTGTCGGGTAAGGGTTAGGGTTAGGTTTATGGCATTGGGTTAGGTTGTTGGGTTAGGAATAGGGTTAGGGCTAGGGTTAAGGTTAGGTTTAGTGTTATGATGTTGGGTTAGTTTGTCGTGTTAGGGTGCTGGGTTTGGGTTAGGGTTAGGGTTTGGGTAGGTTTAGGGTGTTGGGTTAGGGTTAGGGTGTCGGGTTATGGTTAGGGTTAGGGTGTTGGGTTACGGTGTCGGGTTAGGGTTAGTGTGTCAGGTTATGATGTCAGGTTCGGGTGTCGGGTAAGGGTTAGGGTGTGTGGTTATGGTGTCGGGTAAGTGTGTCAGGTTAGGTTTAGGTTTAGGCTTATGGTTAGGGTTAGGGTTAGGGTGTCGTGTTAGGGATAGCGTTCGGGTGTCGGTTTAGGGTTAGAGTTAGGGTTAGGGTTAGGGTCGGGTTAGGGGTTAGGGGTAGGTTTAGGGTGTTAGGGTTAGGGTTAGGGTTAGGGTTGGGTTAGGGGTAGGGTTAGTGGTTAAGGGTAGGGTTAGGGGTAGGTTTAGGGTTAGGGTTAGGGTTGGGGTTTAGTTGTCGGGTTTGAGTTAGGGTTAGGGTGTCTGGTGTCGGGTTAGTGTTAAGGTTAGGGTTAGGTTATCGGGTTAGGTTTAGGCTTGGGTTGTAGTCTTAGGGTTAGGGTTAGTGTTGGTTTACGGGTTAGGCTTAGGCTTAGTGTTAGGGTTAGGTTTAGGGTTAGGTTTACGGCTAGGTTGTTGGTTTAGGGTTACGGTGTCGGGTTAAGGTAAGCGTGTCGGTTTAGGTTTAGGGTGTCGGGTTAGGGTGATGGGTTATGGTGTCAGGTTCGGGTTAGTGTTCGGTTGAGGGTGTCAGGTTAAGGTTAGGGAAGATTTAGGGTTACGGTGTCATGTTAGGGTTACCATAATGGTTAGGGTGTCGGGTTTGGGTGTTGGGTTATGGTTAGTGTATCATGTTAGGGTTAGTGTGTCGGGATAGGTTCAGGGTGTCGTGTTAGGTTGTCGGGTTACGTCTAGGCTCAGGTTTAGGGTTAAGGTTAGGGTTAGGTTTAGGTGTTAGGGGTATGGTTAGGGTTAGAATGTCGGGTTAGGGTTAGGGTGTCGGGTTAGGGTGCCGTGTTAAGGTTAGGGTGTCGGGTGAGGGTTAGGGTGTCAGGTTCGGGTTACGGTGTCAGGTGACGGTGTCGGGTTAGCGTGTCATTTTAGGGTGTAGGTTTAGGGTTAGAGTGTCGGGTTAGGGTTAGGGTTACGGTGTTGTGTTAGGGTTAGGGTGTCGTGTTTGGGCTTCGGGTTAGGGTGTCGTGTTAGGGATAGGGTGTCACGTAAGGTTGTCGTTTTAGGGTTACGGTGTCAGGATAGGGTGTCGGGTTAGGGTGTCGGTTAGGGATTACGGTTTAGGGTGTCGGGTTAGGGTTAGTGTAGGGTTAGAATTAGGGTTAGAGTGTTGTGTTAGGGTTAGCGTTAGGGTTAGGTTGTCTGGTTAGTTTTAGGGTTAGGGTGTCGAGTTAGAGTTAGGGTGTCGGGTTATGGTTAGGTTTTGGGTGTCGGGTTAGGTTTAGGGTTAATGTTAGTGTTAGGGGTTAGTGATTAGGGTTAGGGTTAGGGTTAGCGTTATGGTTTGGTTTAGGTTTAGGGTTAGGGTTATGGATAGGGTTAGGGTTTGGGTTAGGTGAAGGGTAGGCTTAGGAGTAGGGTAAGTGTTAGGGTTTGGGTTAGGTTTAGGGTACGGTTAGGGTGTCAGGGTAGAGTTTGGGTGTAGGATTAGGGTGTTGCGTTAGGGTTAAGTTAACGTGTCTTGTTAGGGTTAGCGTTAGGGTTAGGGTGTCGGGTAAGATTTAGCGTTAGGGGTAGGGGTAGTGCTTGGGTGTTGGGTTAGTGTTAGGGTTAGGGTGTCTGGTGTCCGGTTACGGTTAGGGTTAGGATTAGGGTTAGGATTAGGGTTTAGGGTTTAGGGTTAGGGTTAGGGTGTCTTGTGTCCGATTACGGTTAGGGTTAGGATTATGGTTAGGGTTAGGGTTAGCGTTAGGGTTTTGGTTAAGGTTACGTTTAGGTTTCGGGTTAGGGTTAGGGTTATGTTTTGGGTTAGGGTGTCATAATAGGGTTAGCGTTAGTGTTAGGTTGTCTGGTTAGTGCTAGGGTTTAGGTTGTCGGGATAGGGTTAGGTTTAGGGTGTTGGGTTAGGGTGTTGGGTTAGGGTTAGGGTTAGGGTTAAGGTTTCGGGTTATGATGTCGGGTTAGGGTTAGGTCTAGGTCTAGGGTTAGGGTTAGGGTGTCGGCTAAGTTTTAGGGTTAGGTTTAGGGTGTCGTTTTAGGGTTAGAGTTAGTGTTAGGAATAGGGTTCGGGTTAGGGTTTATGGTTTAGGGTTAGGGTTAGTGTTAGCGTTAGGGTTAGTGTTACCTTTAGGGTTACGGTTAGGGTTAGGATTAGGGTTAGAGTTAGGGTGTCAGATTAGGGTTAGACTTGGGTTAGGATTCGGGTTAGTGGTTAGGGGTAGGTTTAGGTTTAGGGTTAGGGTGTTGGTTTAGGGTTAGGGTGTCATATTACAGTTAGGGTTAGGGTGTCGGTTTAGGGTTAGGGTGTCGGGTTAGGGTGTTGGGTTAAGTTGTCGTGTTAGTGTGTCGGGTTAGGGTTAGAGTTAGGTTTGAGGCATTGGGTTAGGTTGTTGGGTTAGGAATAGGGTTAGGGTTAGGTTTAGTGTTATGATGTTGGGTTAGTTTGTCGTGTTAGGGTGCTGGGTTTGGGTTAGGGTTAGGGTTAGGGTAGGTTTAGGGTGTTGGGTTAGCGTTAGGGTGTCGGGTTAGGGTTAGGGTTATGTGTTGGCTTAGGGTGTCGTTTAGGGTGTCAGGTTTGGGTGTCGGGTTAAGATTAGGATAAGGGTGTTGGGTTACGGTGTCAGGTTAGCGTAGGTGTGTCTGGTTATGATGTCAGGTTTGGGTATCGGGTAAGGGGTAGTGTGTCTGGTTAGGGTGCCGGTTTGTGTCAGGTTAGGTTTAGGTTTAGGCTTACGGATAGGGCTAGGGTTATGGTGTCATGTTAGGGATAGGGTTCGAGTGTCGGTTTAGGGTTAGAGTTAGGGTTAGGGTTAGGGTTGGGTTAGGGTTAGGGTAGGGTTAGGGGTTAGGGGTAGGGTTAGGGTTAGGTTTAGGTTTAGGGTGTCAGGTTAAGTTTAGGGTTCGTGTTAGTGTTATGGTTAGGGTTAGGGTTAGGCTTAGGATGTGGGGATAGGGTTAGGGTTAGTTTTATGGTAAGATTGTCCGGTTAGGGTTCTGGGTAGGGTGTCTGTTTAGGGTTTCGGGTTAGGGTGTCGGGTCAGGGTTAGTGTCAGGGTTAGGTTGTTGGGTTAGATTGTCGTGTTAGGGTGCCAGGATAGGGTTAGATTTACGGTTAGGCTTAGGGTTAGTGTGTCGGGTTAGGGTGTCCGTTTAGGGTTAGGGTGTCAGGTTAGCATGTCGGGTTAGGGTGTTGGGTTAGGGTCTCGAGTTAGGGTTTAGGGTTAGGTTTAGGGTAAGTTTAGGGTTAGGGTTACGGTTGGGTTAGGGTTAGTGTTAATGTTAGGGTTAGGGTTTAGATGTAGGGTTAGCTTTAGGGCTAGTGTTAGGGTTAGGGTGTCGGGTGTCGGGTTTGGGTGTCGGGTTAGGGTTAGGTTTTGGGTTAGCTTTAGGGTTGGGGTTAGGATTAGGGTGTCGGGTTAGGGTTAGCGTGTCGGGTTCGGGTGTCGGGTTAGGCTGTCGGGCTAGGGTGTCGGGTTAGGGTTTACAGTTAGTGTTAGAGTGGCTGGTTAGGGTGTCTGGTTAGGATGTCGGGTTAGGGATTACGGGTTAGGGTGTCGCGTTAGGGTTGAGTTATGGTGTCGGGTTATGGTTAGGGTAAGGTTAGGGTTCGGGTTAGGGTGTCGTGTTAGGGTTAGCGTTAGGGTTAGGGTGTCGGGTTAAGGTTAGGGTTAGGGTTAGGGTTAGGGTTTGGGTGTCGGGTTAGGGTTACGGTTAGTGTTAGGGGTTAGTGATTAGGGTTAGGGTTAGGATTAGCGTTATGGTTTGAGTTAGAGTTAGGGTTAGGGTTAGGGTTGGTTTAGTGTAGGGTTAGGGGTTAGTGGTAGGGTTAGGGGTAGGGTTAGGGTAGGGTTGCGGAGTCGGGTTAGGGTTAGGGTTAGGTTTTCAGGCTAGGGTTAGTGTTAGGGGTTGGGGTTAGGGTTTAGAGTTACGATTAGGGTTAGGGTGTTGGGTTAGGGTGTCGGGTTAGGGTGTCAGGTTAGGCTGTCGGGTTAGGGTGTCGGGTCAGGGTTAGAGTTAGGGTTAGGTTTAGGGTTAAGTTTAGAGTTAGGTTGTTTTGTTAGGGTTAGGGTTTCGGGTTAGGCTTAGAGTTTCGGGTTAGGGTGTCGGGTTAGAGTTTGGGTGTAGGGTTAGTGTGTCGCTTTAGGGTTAAGGTTAGGGTGTCGTGTTAGTGTTAGCGCTAGAGTTAGGGTGTCGTGTTAGAGTTAGGTTTAGGGTTAGGTTGTCGGGTTAGGGTTAGGGTTAGGGTGTCTGGTGTTCGGTTACCGTTAGGGTTAGGGTTAGGGTTACGTTTTACGGGTTAGGGTTAGGGTTAGGGTTAGCATTAGGGTTATGGTTACGGTTACGTTTAGGGTTACTGTTCGGGTTAGGGTTAGGGTTAGGATTAGGGTGTCAGATTAGGGTTAGGTTTGTGTTAGGATTCGGGTTAGTGGTTAGGGGTAGGTTTAAGGTTAGGGTTAGGGTGTCGTGTTAGGGTTAGGGTTAGGGTGTCGGTTTAGGGTTAGGGTGTCGGGTTAGGGTGTTGGCTTAAGTTGTCGTGTTAGTGTGTTGGGTTAGGGTTAGGGTGAGATTTATGGCATTGTGTTAGTGTGTTGGTTTAGGAATAGGGTTAGGGTAAGGGGTAGGGCTAGGTTTAAGGTTAGGTTTAGTGTTATGATGTCGGGTTAGGGTTAGGGTTAGGGTTAAGGTTTCGGGTTATGATGTCGGGTTAGGTTTAGGTCTAGGTCTAGGGTTAGGGTTAGGGTGTCGGGTAAGTTTTAGGGTTAGGGTTAGGGTGTCGTTTTAGGGTTAGAGTTAGGGTTAGGATTAGGGTTAGGGTTAAGGTTTACGGTTTAGGGTTAGGGTTAGGGTTAGAGTTAGGGTTAGCGTTACCTTTAGGGTTACGGTTAGGGTTAGGATTAGGGTTAGATTTAGGGTGTCAGATTAGGGTTAGGGTTGGGTTAGGATTCGGGTTAGTGGTAAGGGGTAGGTTTAGGTTTAGGGTTAGGGTGTTGGTTTAGGGTTAGGGTGTCGGGTTAGGGTGTTGGGTTAAGTTGTCGTGTTAGTGTGTCGGGTAAGGGTTAGGGTTAGGTTTATGGCATTGGGTTAGGTTGTTGGGTTAGGAATAGGGTTAGGGCTAGGGTTAAGGTTAGGTTTAGTGTTATGATGTTGGGTTAGTTTGTTGTGTTAGGGTGCTGGGTTTGGGTTAGGGTTAGGGTTTGGGTAGGTATAGGGTGTTGGGTTAGGGTTAGGGTGTCGGGTTATGGTTAGGGTTAGGGTGTTGGGTTACGGTGTCGGGTTAGGGTTAGTGTGTCAGGTTATGATGTCAGGTTCGGGTGTCGGGTAAGGATTAGGGTGTCTGGTTATGGTGTCGGGTAAGTGTGTCAGGATAGGTTTAGGTTTAGGCTTATGGTTAGGGTTAGGGTTAGGGTGTTGTGTTAGGGATAGCGTTCGGGTGTCGGTTTAGGGTGTTAGGGTTAGGGTTAGGGTTAGGGTTGGGTTGGGGGTAGGGTTAGTGGTTAAGGGTAGGGTTAGGGGTAGGTTTAGGGTTAGGGTTAGGGTTGGGGTTTAGTTGTCGGGTTTGAGTTAGGGTTAGGGTGTCTGGTGTCGGGTTAGTGTTAAGGTTAGGGTTAGGTTATCGGGTTAGGTTTAGGCTTGGGTTGTAGTCTTAGGGTTAGGGTTAGTGTTGGTTTACGGGTTAGGCTTAGGCTTAGTGTTAGGGTTAGGTTTAGGATTAGGTTTACTGCTAGGTTGTTGGTTTAGGGTTACGGTGTCGGGTTAAGGTAAGCGTGTCGGTTTAGGTTTAGGGTGTCGGGTTAGGGTGATGGGTTATGGTGTCAGGTTCGGGTTAGTGTTCGGTTGAGGGTGTCAGGTTAAGGTTAGGGAAGATTTAGGGTTACGGTGTCATGTTAGGGTTACCATAATGGTTAGGGTGTCGGGTTTGGGTGTTGGGTTATGGTTAGTGTATCATGTTAGGGTTAGTGTGTCGGGATAGGTTCAGGGTGTCGGGTTAGGTTGTCGGGTTACGTTTAGGCTCAGGGTTAGGGTTAAGGTTAGGGTTAGGTTTAGGTGTTAGGGGTACGGTTAGGGTTAGGATGTCGGGTTAGGGTTAGGGTGTCGGGTTAGGGTGTCGTGTTAAGGTTAGGGTGTCGGGTGAGGGTTAGAGTGTCAGGTTCGGGTTACGGTGTCAGGTGAGGGTGTCGGGTTAGCGTGTCATTTTAGGGTGTAGGTTTAGGGTTAGAGTGTCGGGTTAGGGTTAGGGTTACGGTGTTGTGTTAGGGTTAGGGTGTCAGGTTTGGGCTTCGGGTTAGGGTGTCGTGTTAGGGATAGGGAGTCACGTTAGGTTGTCGTTTTAGGGTTACGGTGTCAGGATAGGGTGTCGGGTTAGGGTGTCTGTTAGGGATTACGGTTTAGGGTGTCGGGTTAGGGTTAGTGTAGGGTTAGAATTAGGGTTAGAGTGTTGTGTTAGGGTTAGCGTTAGAGTTAGGTTGTCTGGTTAGTTTTAGGGTTAGGGTGTCGAGTTAGAGTTAGGGTGTCGGGTTATGGTTAGGTTTTGGGTGTCGGGTTAGGTTTAGGGTTAATGTTAGTGTTAGGGGTTAGTGATTAGGGTTAGGGTTAGGGTTAGCGTTATGGTTTGGTTTAGGTTTAGGGTTAGGGTTATGGATAGGGTTAGGGTTTGGGTTAGGTGAAGGGTAGGCTTAGGAGTAGGGTAAGTGTTAGGGTTTGGGTTAGGTTTAGGGTACGGTTAGGGTGTCGGGGTAGAGTTTGGGTGTAGGATTAGGGTGTTGCGTTAGGGTTAAGTTAACGTGTCTTGTTAGGGTTAGTGTTAGGGTTAGGGTGTCGGGTAAGATTTAGCGTTCGGGGTAGGTGTAGGGCTTGGGTGTTGGGTTAGTGTTAGGGTTAGGGTGTCTGGTGTCCGGTTACGGTTAGGGTTAGGATTAGGGTTAGGATTAGGGTTTAGGATTTAGGGTTAGGGTTAGGGTGTCTTGTGTCCGATTACGGTTAGGGTTAGGATTATGGTTAGGGTTAGGGTTAGCGTTAGGGTTTTGGTTAAGGTTACGTTTAGGTTTCGGGTTAGGGTTAGGGTTATGTTTAGGGTTAGGGTGTCATAATAGGGTTAGCGTTAGTGTTAGGTTGTCTGGTTAGTGTTAGGGTTAGGGTGTCGGGATAGGGTTAGGTTTAGGGTGTTGGGTTAGGGTGTTGTGTTAGGGTTAGGGTTAGGGTTAAGGTTTCGGGTTATGATGTCGGGTTAGGGTTAGGTCTAGGTCTAGGGTTTGGGTTAGGGTTAGCGTTAGGGTTAGGGTTACCTTTAGGGTTACGGTTAGGGTTAGGATTAGGGTTAGAGTTAGGGTGTCAGATTAGGGTTAGACTTGGGTTAGGATTCGGGTTAGTGGTTAGGGGTAGGTTTAGGTTTAGGGTTAGGGTGTTGGTTTAGGGTTAGGGTGTCGTATTACAGTTAGGGTTAGGGTTAGGGTGTCGGTTTAGGGTTAGGGTGTCGGGTTAGGGTGTTGGGTTAAGTTGTCGTGTTAGTGTGTCGGGTTAGGGTTAGAGTTAGGTTTGAGGCATTGGGTTAGGTTTTTGGGTTAGGAATAGGGTTAGGGTTAGGTTTAGTGTTATGATGTTGGGTTAGTTTGTCGTGTTAGGGTGCTGGGTTTGGGTTAGGGTTAGGGTTAGGGTAGGTTTATGGTGTTGGGTTAGCTTTAGGGTGTTGGGTTAGGGTTAGGGTTATGTGTTGGCTTAGGGTGTCGTTTAGGGTGTCAGGTTTGGGTGTCGGGTTAAGATTAGGGTTAGGGTGTTGGGTTACGGTGTCAGATTAGGGTTAGTGTGTCTGGTTATGATGTCAGGTTCGGGTGTCGGGTAAGGGGTAGTGTGTCTGGTTAGGGTGTCGGGTTATTGTGTCAGGTTAGGTTTAGGTTTAGGCTTATGGATAGGGCTAGGGTTATGGTGTCATGTTAGGGATAGGGTTCGAGTGTCAGTTTAGGGTTAGAGTTAGGGTTGGGTTAGGGTTAGGGTAGGGTTAGGGGTTAGGGGTAGGGTTAGGGTTAGGTTTAAGTTTAGGGTGACAGGTTAAGTTTAGGGTTCGTGTTAGTGTTATGGTTAGGGTTAGGGTTAGGTTTAGGATGTGGGGATAGGGTTAGGGATAGTTTTATGGTAAGGTTGTCTGGTTAGGGTTCTGGGTAGGGTGTCTGTTTAGGGTTTCGGGTTAGGGTGTCGGGTCAGGGTTAGTGTTAGGGTTAGGTTGTTGGGTTAGATTGTCGTGTTAGGGTGCCAGGATAGGGTTAGATTTACGGTTAGGCTTAGGGTTAGTGTGTCGGGTTAGGGTGTCCGTTTAGGGTTAGGGTGTCAGGTTAGCATGTCGGGTTAGGGTGTTGGGTTAAGGTCTCGAGTTAGGGTTTAGGGTTAGGTTTAGGGTAAGTTTAGGGTTAGGCTTACGGTTGGGTTAGGGTTAGTGTTAATGTTAGGGTTAGGGTTTAGATGTAGGGTTAGCTTTAGGGCTATAGTTAGGGTTAGGGTGTAGGGTGTCGGGTTTGGGTGTCGGGTTAGGGTTAGGTTTTGGGTTAGCTTTAGGGTTGGGGTTAGGATTAGGGTGTCGGGTTAGGGTTAGCGTGTCAGGTTCGGGTGTCGGGTTAGGCTGTCGGGCTAGGGTGTCGGGCTAGGGTGTCGGGCTAGGGTGTCGGGTTAGGGTTTACAGTTAGTGTTAGAGTGGCTGGTTAGGGTGTCGGTTAGGGTGTGGGGTTAGGGTGTACGGGTTAGGGTGTCGCGTTAGGGTTGAGTTATGGTGTCGGGTTATGGTTACGGTAAGGTTAGGGTTAGGGTTAGGGTTAGGTTTTCAGGCTAGGGTTAGTGTTAGGGGTTGGGGTTAGGGTTTAGAGTTACGATTAGGGTTAGGGTGTTGGGTTAGGGTGTCGGGTAGGGTGTCAGGTTAGGCTGTCGGGTTAGGGTGTCGGGTCAGGATTAGAGTTAGGGTTAGGTTTAGGGTTAAGTTTAGAGTTAGGTTGTTTTGTTAGGGTTAGGGTTTCGGGTTAGGCTTAGAGTTTCGGGTTAGGGTGTCGGGTTAGAGTTTGGGTGTAGGGTTAGTGTGTCGCATTAGGGTTAAGGTTAGGGTGTCGTGTTAGTGTTAGCGCTAGGGTTAGGGTGTCGTGTTAGGGTTAGGTTTAGGGTTAGGTTGTCGGGTTAGGGTTAGGGTTAGGGTGTCTGGTGTTCGGTTAC
Source organism: Giraffa tippelskirchi (assembly GCF_054371585.1). Taxonomy (NCBI): domain Eukaryota; kingdom Metazoa; phylum Chordata; class Mammalia; order Artiodactyla; family Giraffidae; genus Giraffa; species Giraffa tippelskirchi. The sequence continues at coordinate 72,014,387 of NC_137289.1, forward strand.
CGTTAGGGTTAGGGTTAGGGTTACGTTTTACGGGTTAGGGTTAGGGATAGGGTTAGCATTAGGGTTATGGTTACGGTTACGTTTAGGGTTACTGTTCAGGTTAGGGTTAGGGTTAGGATTAGGGTGTCAGATTAGGGTTAGGTTTGTGTTAGGATTCGGGTTAGTGGGTAGGGGTAGGTTTAAGGTTAGGGTTAGGGTGTCGTGTTAGGGTTAGGATGAGGGTGTCGGTTTAGGGTTAGGGTGTCGGGTTAGAGTGTTGGCTTAAGTTGTCGTGTTAGTGTGTTGGGTTAGGGTTAGGGTGAGATTTATGGCATTGTGTTAGTGTGTTGGTTTAGGAATAGGGTTAGGGTAAGGGTTAGGGCTAGGTTTAAGGTTAGGTTTAGTGTTATGATGTCGGGTTAGGGTTAGGGTTAGGGTTAAGGTTTCGGGTTATGATGTCGGGTTAGGGTTAGGTCTAGGTCTAGGGTTAGGGTTAGGGTGTCGGGTAAGTTTTAGGGTTAGGGTTAGGGTGTCGTTTTAGGGTTAGAGTTAGGGTTAGGATTAGGGTTAGGGTTAAGGTTTACGGTTTAGGGTTAGGGTTAGGGTTAGAGTTAGGGTTAGCGTTACCTTTAGGGTTACGGTTAGGGTTAGGATTAGGGTTAGAGTTAGGGTGTCAGATTAGGGTTAGGGTTGGGTTAGGATTCGGGTTAGTGGTTAGGGGTAGGTTTAGGTTTAGGGTTAGGGTGTTGGTTTAGGGTTAGGGTGTCGGGTTAGGGTGTTGGGTTAAGTTGTCGTGTTAGTGTGTCGGGTAAGGGTTAGGGTTAGGTTTATGGCATTGGGTTAGGTTGTTGGGTTAGGAATAGGGTTAGGGCTAGGGTTAAGGTTAGGTTTAGTGTTATGATGTTGGGTTAGTTTGTCGTGTTAGGGTGCTGGGTTTGGGTTAGGGTTAGGGTTTGGGTAGGTTTAGGGTGTTGGGTTAGGGTTAGGGTGTCGGGTTATGGTTAGGGTTAGGGTGTTGGGTTACGGTGTCGGGTTAGGGTTAGTGTGTCAGGTTATGATGTCAGGTTCGGGTGTCGGGTAAGGGTTAGGGTGTCTGGTTATGGTGTCGGGTAAGTGTGTCAGGTTAGGTTTAGGTTTAGGCTTATGGTTAGGGTGTCGGGTTAGGGTGTCTGTTAGGGATTACGGTTTAGGGTGTCGGGTTAGGGTTAGTGTAGGGTTAGAATTAGGGTTAGAGTGTTGTGTTAGGGTTAGCGTTAGAGTTAGGTTGTCTGGTTAGTTTTAGGGTTAGGGTGTCGAGTTAGAGTTAGGGTGTCGGGTTATGGTTAGGTTTTGGGTGTCGGGTTAGGTTTAGGGTTAATGTTAGTGTTAGGGGTTAGTGATTAGGGTTAGGGATAGGGTTAGCGTTATGGTTTGGTTTAGGTTTAGGGTTAAGGTTATGGATAGGGTTAGGGTTTGGGTTAGGTGAAGGGTAGGCTTAGGAGTAGGCTAAGTGTTAGGGTTTGGGTTAGGTTTAGGGTACGGTTAGGGTGTCGGGGTAGAGTTTGGGTGTAGGATTAGGGTGTTGCGTTAGGGTTAAGTTAACGTGTCTTGTTAGGGTTAGTGTTAGGGTTAGGGTGTCGGGTAGGATTTAGCGTTAGGGATAGGGGTAGGGCTTGGGTGTTGGGTTAGTGTTAGGGTTACGGTGTCTGGTGTCCGGTTACGGTTAGGGTTAGGATTAGGGTTAGGATTAGGGTTTAGGATTTAGGGTTAGGGTTAGGGTGTCTTGTGTCCGATTACGGTTAGGGTTAGGATTATGGTTAGGGTTAGGGTTAGCGTTAGGGTTTTGGTTAAGGTTACGTTTAGGTTTCGGGTTAGGGTTAGGGTTATGTTTAGGGTTAGGGTGTCATAATAGGGTTAGCGTTAGTGTTAGGTTGTCTGGTTAGTGTTAGGGTTAGGGTGTCGGGATAGGGTTAGGTTTAGGGTGTTGGGTTAGGGTGTTGTGTTAGGGTTAGGGTTAGGGTTAAGGTTTCGGGTTATGATGTCGGGTTAGGGTTAGGTCTAGGTCTAGGGTTTGGGTTAGGGTTAGCGTTAGGGTTAGGGTTACCTTTAGGGTTACGGTTAGGGTTAGGATTAGGGTTAGAGTTAGGGTGTCAGATTAGGGTTAGACTTGGGTTAGGATTCGGGTTAGTGGTTAGGGGTAGGTTTAGGTTTAGGGTTAGGGTGTTGGTTTAGGGTTAGGGTGTCGTATTACAGTTAGGGTTAGGGTTAGGGTGTCGGTTTAGGGTTAGGGTGTCGGGTTAGGGTGTTGGGTTAAGTTGTCGTGTTAGTGTGTCGGGTTAGGGTTAGAGTTAGGTTTGAGGCATTGGGTTAGGTTGTTGGGTTAGGAATAGGGTTAGGGTTAGGTTTAGTGTTATGATGTTGGGTTAGTTTGTCGTGTTAGGGTGCTGGGTTTGGGTTAGGGTTAGGGTTAGGGTAGGTTTAGGGTGTTGGGTTAGCGTTAGGGTGTCGGGTTAGGGTTAGGGTTATGTGTTGGCTTAGGGTGTCGTTTAGGGTGTCAGGTTTGGGTGTCGGGTTAAGATTAGGGTTAGGGTGTTGGGTTACGGTGTCAGATTAGGGTTAGTGTGTCTGGTTATGATGTCAGGTTCGGGTGTCGGGTAAGGGGTAGTGTGTCTGGTTAGGGTGTCGGGTTATTGTGTCAGGTTAGGTTTAGGTTTAGGCTTACGGATAGGGCTAGGGTTATGGTGTCATGTTAGGGATAGGGTTCGAGTGTCAGTTTAGGGTTAGAGTTAGGGTTAGGGTTAGGGTTGGGTTAGGGTTAGGGTAGGGTTAGGGGTTAGGGTTAGGGTTAGGGTTAGGTTTAAGTTTAGGGTGACAGGTTAAGTTTAGGGTTCGTGTTAGTGTTATGGTTAGGGTTAGGGTTAGGCTTAGGATGTGGGGATAGTGTTAGGGTTAGTTTTATGGTAAGTTTGTCTGGTTAGGGTTCTGGGTAGGGTGTCTGTTTAAGGTTTCGGGTTAGGGTGTCGGGTCAGGGTTAGTGTTAGGGTTAGGTTGTTGGGTTAGATTGTCGTGTTAGGGTGCCAGGATAGGGTTAGATTTACGGTTAGGCTTAGGGTTAGTGTGTCGGGTTAGGGTGTCCGTTTAGGGTTAGGGTGTCAGGTTAGCATGTCGGGTTAGGGTGTTGGGTTAGGGTCTCGAGTTAGGGTTTAGGGTTAGGTTTAGGGTAAGTTTAGGGTTAGGCTTACGGTTGGGTTAGGGTTAGTGTTAATGTTAGGGTTAGGGTTTAGATGTAGGGTTAGCTTTAGGGCTAGTGTTAGGGTTAGGGTGTAGGGTGTCGGGTTTGGGTGTCGGGTTAGGGTTAGGTTTTGGGTTAGCTTTAGGGTTGCGGTTAGGATTAGGGTGTCGGGTTAGGGTTAGCGTGTCGGGTTCGGGTGTCGGGTTAGGCTGTCGGGCTAGGGTGTCGGGCTAGGGTGTCGGGTTAGGGTTTACAGTTAGTGTTAGAGTGGCTGGTTAGGGTGTCGGTTAGGGTGTCGGGTTAGGGATTACGGGTTAGGGTGTCGCGTTAGGGTTGAGTTATGGTGTCAGGTTATGGTTACGGTAAGGTTAGGGTTAGGGTTAGGGTGTCGTGTTAGGGTTAGCGTTAGGGTTAGGGTGTCGGGTTAAGGTTAGGGTTAGGGTTAGGGTTAGGGTTTGGGTGTCAGGTTAGGGTTAGGGTTAGTGTTAGGGGTTAGTGATTAGGGTTAGGGTTAGGATTAGCGTTATGGTTTGAGTTAGAGTTAGGGTTAGGGTTAGGGTTGGTTTAGTGTAGGGTTAGGGGTTAGTGGTAGGGTTAGGGGTAGGGTTAGGGTAGGGTTGCGGAGTCGGGTTAGGGTTAGGGTTAGGTTTTCAGGCTAGGGTTAGTGTTAGGGGTTGGGGTTAGGGTTTAGAGTTACGATTAGGGTTAGGGTGTTGGGTTAGGGTGTCGGGTTAGGGTGTCAGGTTAGGCTGTCGGGTTAGGGTGTCGGGTCAGGGTTAGAGTTAGGGTTAGGTTTAGGGTTAAGTTTAGAGTTAGGTTGTTTTGTTAGGGTTAGGGTTTCGGGTTAGGCTTAGAGTTTCGGGTTAGGGTGTCGGGTTAGAGTTTGGGTGTAGGGTTAGTGTGTCGCTTTAGGGTTAAGGTTAGGGTGTCGTGTTAGTGTTAGCGCTAGGGTTAGGGTGTCGTGTTATGGTTAGGTTTAGGGTTAGGTTGTCGGGTTAGGGTTAGGGTTAGGGTGTCTGGTGTTCGGTTACCGTTAGGGTTAGGGTTAGGGTTACGTTTTACGGGTTAGGGTTAGGGATAGGGTTAGCATTAGGGTTATGGTTACGGTTATGTTTAGGGTTACTGTTCGGGTTAGGGTTAGGGTTAGGATTAGGGTGTCAGATTAGGGTTAGGTTTGTGTTAGGATTCGGGTTAGTGGTTAGGGGTAGGTTTAAGGTTAGGGTTAGGGTGTCGTGTTAGGGTTAGGGTTAGGGTTTCGGTTTAGGGTTAGGGTGTCGGGTTAGGGTGTTGGCTTAAGTTGTCCTGTTAGTGTGTTGGGTTAGGGTTAGGGTGAGATTTATGGCATTGTGTTAGTGTGTTGGTTTAGGAATAGGGTTAGGGTAAGGGTTAGGGCTAGGTTTAAGGTTAGGTTTAGTGTTATGATGTCGGGTTAGGGTTAGGGTTAGGGTTAAGGTTTCGGGTTATGATGTCGGGTTAGGGTTAGGTCTAGGTCTAGGGTTAGGGTTAGGGTGTCGGGTAAGTTTTAGGGTTAGGGTTAGGGTGTCGTTTTAGGGTTAGAGTTAGGGTTAGGATTAGGGTTAGGGTTAAGGTTTACGGTTTAGGGTTAGGGTTAGGGTTAGAGTTAGGGTTAGCGTTACCTTTAGGGTTACGGTTAGGGTTAGGATTAGGGTTAGAGTTAGGGTGTCAGATTAGGGTTAGGGTTGGGTTAGGATTCGGGTTAGTGGTTAGGGGTAGGTTTAGGTTTAGGGTTAGGGTGTTGGTTTAGGGTTAGGGTGTCGGGTTAGGGTGTTGGGTTAAGTTGTCGTGTTAGTGTGTCGGGTAAGGGTTAGGGTTAGGTTTATGGCATTGGGTTAGGTTGTTGGGTTAGGAATAGGGTTAGGGCTAGGGTTAAGGTTAGGTTTAGTGTTATGATGTTGGGTTAGTTTGTCGTGTTAGGGTGCTGGGTTTGGGTTAGGGTTAGGGTTTGGGTAGGTTTAGGGTGTTGGGTTAGGGTTAGGGTGTCGGGTTATGGTTAGGGTTAGGGTGTTGGGTTACGGTGTCGGGTTAGGGTTAGTGTGTCAGGTTATGATGTCAGGTTCGGGTGTCGGGTAAGGGTTAGGGTGTGTGGTTATGGTGTCGGGTAAGTGTGTCAGGTTAGGTTTAGGTTTAGGCTTATGGTTAGGGTTAGGGTTAGGGTGTCATGTTAGGGATAGCGTTCGGGTGTCGGTTTAGGGTTAGAGTTAGGGTTAGGGTTAGGGTCGGGTTAGGGGTTAGGGGTAGGTTTAGGGTTAGGTTTAGGGTGTTAGGGTTAGGGTTAGGGTTGGGTTAGGGGTAGGGTTAGTGGTTAAGGGTAGGGTTAGGGGTAGTTTTAGGGTTAGGGTTAGGGTTGGGGTTTAGTTGTCGGGTTTGAGTTAGGGTTAGGGTGTCTGGTGTCGGGTTAGTGTTAAGGTTAGGGTTAGGTTATCGGGTTAGGTTTAGGCTTGGGTTGTAGTCTTAGGGTTAGGGTTAGTGTTGGTTAACGGGTTAGGCTTAGGCTTACTGTTAGGGTTAGGTTTAGTGTTAGGTTTACGGCTAGGTTGTTGGTTTAGGGTTACAGTGTTGGGTTAAGGTAAGCGTGTCGGTTTAGGTTTAGGGTGTCGGGTTAGGGTGATGGGTTATGGTGTCAGGTTTGGGTTAGTGTTCGGTTGAGGGTGTCAGGTTAAGGTTAGGGAAGATTTAGGGTTACGGTGTCATGTTAGGGTTACCATAATGGTTAGGGTGTCGGGTTTGGGTGTTGGGTTATGGTTAGTGTATCATGTTAGGGTTAGTGTGTCGGGATAGGTTAAGGGTGTCGGGTTAAGGTTAGGGTGTCGGGTGAGGGTTAGAGTGTCAGGTTCGGGTTACGGTGTCAGGTGACGGTGTCGGGTTAGCGTGCCATTTTATGGTGTAGGTTTAGGGTTAGAGTGTCGGGTTAGGGTTAGGGTTACGGTGTTGTGTTAGGGTTAGGGTGTCGGGTTTGGGCTTCGGGTTAGGGTGTCGTGTTAGGGATAGGGTGTCACGTTAGGTTGTCGTTTTAGGGTTACGGTGTCAGGATAGGGTGTCGGGTTAGGGTGTCTGTTAGGGATTATGGTTTAGGGTGTCGGGTTAGGGTTAGTGTAGGGTTAGAATTAGGGTTAGAGTGTTGTGTTAGGGTTAGCGTTAGAGTTAGGTTGTCTGGTTAGTTTTAGGGTTAGGGTGTCGAGTTAGAGTTAGGGTGTCGGGTTATGGTTAGGTTTTGGGTGTCGGGTTAGGTTTAGGGTTAATGTTAGTGTTAGGGGTTAGTGATTAGGGTTAGGGTTAGGGTTAGCGTTATGGTTTGGTTTAGGTTTAGGGTTAAGGTTATGGATAGGGTTAGGGTTTGGGTTAGGTGAAGGGTAGGCTTAGGAGTAGGCAAAGTGTTAGGGTTTGGGTTAGGTTTAGGGTACGGTTAGGGTGTCGGGGTAGAGTTTGGGTGTAGGATTAGGGTGTTGCGTTAGGGTTAAGTTAACGTGTCTTGTTAGGGTTAGTGTTAGGGTTAGGGTGTCGGGTAAGATTTAGCGTTAGGGGTAGGGGTAGGGCTTGGGTGTTGGGTTAGTGTTAGGGTTAGGGTGTCTGGTGTCCGGTTACGGTTAGGGTTAGGATTAGGGTTAGGATTAGGGTTTAGGGTTTAGGGTTAGGGTTAGGGTGTCTTGTGTCCGATTACGGTTAGGGTTAGGATTATGGTTAGGGTTAGGGTTAGCGTTAGGGTTTTGGTTAAGGTTACGTTTAGGTTTCGGGTTAGGGTTAGGGTTATGTTTAGGGTTAGGGTGTCATAATAAGGTTAGCGTTAGTGTTAGGTTGTCTGGTTAGTGTTAGGGTTAGGGTGTCGGGATAGGGTTAGGTTTAGGGTGTTGGGTTAGGGTGTTGTGTTAGGGTTGGGTTAGGGTTAAGGTTTCGGGTTATGATGTCGGGTTAGGGTTAGGTCTAGGTCTAGGGTTTGGGTTAGGGTTAGCGTTAGGGTTAGGGTTACCTTTAGGGTTACGGTTAGGGTTAGGATTAGGGTTAGAGTTAGGGTGTCAGATTAGGGTTAGACTTGGGTTAGGATTCGGGTTAGTGGTTAGGGGTAGGTTTAGGTTTAGGGTTAGGGTGTTGGTTTAGGGTTAGGGTGTCGTATTACAGTTAGGGTTAGGGTTAGGGTGTCGGTTTAGGGTTAGGGTGTCGGGTTAGGGTGTTGGGTTAAGTTGTCGTGTTAGTGTGTCGGGTTAGGGTTAGAGTTAGGTTTGAGGCATTGGGTTAGGTTGTTGGGTTAGGAATAGGGTTAGGGTTAGTTTTAGTGTTATGATGTTGGGTTAGTTTGTCGTGTTAGGGTGCTGGGTTTGGGTTAGGGTTAGGGTTAGGGTAGGTTTAGGGTGTTGGGTTAGCGTTAGGGTGTCGGGTTAGGGTTAGGGTTATGTGTTGGCTTAGGGTGTCGTTTAGGGTGTCAGGTTTGGGTGTCGGGTTAAGATTAGGGTTAGGGTGTTGGGTTACGGTGTCAGATTAGGGTTAGTGTGTCTGGTTATGATGTCAGGTTCGGGTGTCGGGTAAGGGGTAGTGTGTCTGGTTAGGGTGTCGGGTTATTGTGTCAGGTTAGGTTAAGGTTTAGGCTTACGGATAGGGCTAGGGTTATGGTGTCATGTTAGGGATAGGGTTCGAGTGTCAGTTTAGGGTTAGAGTTAGGGTTAGGGTTAGGGTTGGGTTAGGGTTAGGGTAGGGTTAGGGGTTAGGGGTAGGGTTAGGGTTAGGTTTAAGTTTAGGGTGACAGGTTAAGTTTAGGGTTCGTGTTAGTGTTATGGTTAGGGTTAGGGTTAGGCTTAGGATGTGGGGATAGGGTTAGGGTTAGTTTTATGGTAAGTTTGTCTGGTTAGGGTTCTGGGTAGGGTGTCTGTTTAAGGTTTCGGGTTAGGGTGTCGGGTCAGGGTTAGTGTTAGGGTTAGGTTGTTGGGTTAGATTGTCGTGTTAGGGTGCCAGGATAGGGTTAGATTTACGGTTAGGCTTAGGGTTAGTGTGTCGGGTTAGGGTGTCCGTTTAGGGTTAGGGTGTCAGGTTAGCATGTCGGGTTAGGGTGTTGGGTTAGGGTCTCGAGTTAGGGTTTAGGGTTAGGTTTAGGGTAAGTTTAGGGTTAGGCTTACGGTTGGGTTAGGGTTAGTGTTAATGTTAGGGTTAGGGTTTAGATGTAGGGTTAGCTTTAGGGCTAGTGTTAGGGTTAGGGTGTAGGGTGTCGGGTTTGGGTGTCGGGTTAGGGTTAGGTTTTGGGTAAGCTTTAGGGTTGGGGTTAGGATTAGGGTGTCGGGTTAGGGTTAGCGTGTCGGGTTCGGGTGTCGGGTTAGGCTGTCGGGCTAGGGTGTCGGGCTAGTGTGTCGGGTTAGGGTTTACAGTTAGTGTTAGAGTGGCTGGTTAGGGTGTCGGTTAGGGTGTCGGGTTAGGGATTACGGGTTAGGGTGTCGCGTTAGGGTTGAGTTATGCTGTCAGGTTATGGTTACGGTAAGGTTAGGGTTAGGGTTAGGGTGTCGTGTTAGGGTTAGCGTTAGGGTTAGGGTGTCGGGTTAAGGTTAGGGTTAGGGTTAGGGTTAGGGTTTGGGTGTCAGGTTAGGGTTAGGGTTAGTGTTATGGGTTAGTGATTAGGGTTAGGGTTAGGATTAGCGTTATGGTTTGAGTTAGAGTTAGGGTTACGGTTAGGGTTGGTTTAGTGTAGGGTTAGGTGTTAGTGGTAAGGTTAGGGGTAGGGTTAGGGTAGGGTTGCGGAGTCGGGTTAGGGTTAGGGTTAGGTTTTCAGGCTAGGGTTAGTGTTAGGGGTTGGGGTTAGGGTTTAGAGTTACGATTAGGGTTAGGGTGTTGGGTTAGGGTGTCGGGTTAGGGTGTCAGGTTAGGCTGTCGGGTTAGGGTGTCGGGTCGGGGTTAGAGTTAGGGTTAGGTTTAGGGTTAAGTTTAGAGTTAGGTTGTTTTGTTAGGGTTAGGGTTTCGGGTTAGGCTTAGAGTTTCGGGTTAGGGTGTCGGGTTAGAGTTTGGGTGTAGGGTTAGTGTGTCGCATTAGGGTTAAGGTTAGGGTGTCGTGTTAGTGTTAGCGCTAGGGTTAGGGTGTCGTGTTAGGGTTAGGTTTAGGGTTAGGTTGTCGGGTTAGGGTTAGGGTTAGGGTGTCTGGTGTTCGGTTACCGTTAGGGTTAGGGTTAGGGTTACGTTTTACGGGTTAGGGTTAGGGATAGGGTTAGCAATAGGGTTATGGTTACGGTTACGTTTAGGGTTACTGTTCGGGTTAGGGTTAGGGTGTCAGATTAGGGTTAGGTTTGTGTTAGGATTCGGGTTAGTGGGTAGGGGTAGGTTTAAGGTTAGGGTTAGGGTGTCGTGTTAGGGTTAGGGTTAGGGTGTCGGTTTAGGGTTAGGGTGTCGGGTTAGGGTGTTGGCTTAAGTTGTCGTGTTAGTGTGTTGGGTTAGGGTTAGGGTGAGATATATGGCATTGTGTTAGTGTGTTGGTTTAGGAATAGGGTTAGGGTAAGGGTTAGGGCTAGGTTTAAGGTTAGGTTTAGTGTTATGATGTCGGGTTAGGGTTAGGGTTAGGGTTAAGGTTTCGGGTTATGATGTCGGGTTAGGGTTAGGTCTAGGTCTAGTGTTTGGGTTAGGGTTAGCGTTAGGGTTAGGGTTACCTTTAGGGTTACGGTTAGGGTTAGGATTAGGGTTAGAGTTAGGGTGTCAGATAAGGGTTAGGGTTGGGTTAGGATTCGGGTTAGTGGCTAGGGGTAGGTTTAGGTTTAGGGTTAGGGTGTTGGTTTAGGGTTAGGGTGTCGGGTTAGGGTGTTGGGTTAAGTTGTCGTGTTAGTGTGTCGGGTAAGGGTTAGGGTTAGGTTTATGGCATTGGGTTAGGTTGTTGGGTTAGGAATAGGGTTAGGGCTAGGGTTAAGGTTAGGTTTAGTGTTATGATGTTGGGTTAGTTTGTCGTGTTAGGGTGCTGGGTTTGGGTTAGGGTTAGGGTTTGGGTAGGTTTAGGGTGTTGGGTTAGGGTTAGGGTGTCGGGTTATGGTTAGGGTTAGGGTGTTGGGTTACGGTGTTGGGTTAGGGTTAGTGTGTCAGGTTATGATGTCAGGTTCGGGTGTCGGGTAAGGGTTAGGGTGTGTGGTTATGGTGTCGGGTAAGTGTGTCAGGTTAGGTTTAGGTTTAGGCTTATGGTTAGGGTTAGGGTTAGGGTGTCGTGTTAGGGATAGCGTTCGGGTGTCGGTTTAGGGTTAGAGTTAGGGTTAGGGTTAGGGTCGGGTTAGGGGTTAGGGTTAGGTTTAGGGTGTTAGGGTTAGGGTTAGGGTTAGGGTTGGGTTAGGGGTAGGGTTAGTGGTTAAGGGTAGGGTTAGGGGTAGGTTTAGGGTTAGGGTTAGGGTTGGGGTTTAGTTGTCGGGTTTGAGTTAGGGTTAGGGTGTCTGGTGTCGGGTTAGTGTTAAGGTTAGGGTTAGGTTATCGGGTTAGGTTTAGGCTTGGGTTGTAGTCTTAGGGTTAGGGTTAGTGTTGGTTTACGGGTTAGGCTTAGGCTTAGTGTTAGGGTTAGGTTTAGGGTTAGGTTTACGGCTAGGTTGTTGGTTTAGGGTTACGGTGTCGGGTTAAGGTAAGCGTGTCGGTTTAGGTTTAGGGTGTCGGGTTAGGGTGATGGGTTATGGTGTCAGGTTCGGGTTAGTGTTCGGTTGAGGGTGTCAGGTTAAGGTTAGGGAAGATTTAGGGTTACGGTGTCATGTTAGGGTTACCATAATGGTTAGGGTGTCGGGTTTGGGTGTTGGGTTATGGTTAGTGTATCATGTTAGGGTTAGTGTGTCGGGATAGGTTCAGGGTGTCGGGTTAGGTTGTCGGGTTACGTCTAGGCTCAGGTTTAGGGTAAAGGTTAGGGTTAGGTTTAGGTGTTAGGGGTACGGTTAGGGTTAGAATGTCGGGTTAGGGTTAGGGTGTCGGGTTAGGGTGCCGTGTTAAGGTTAGGGTGTCGGGTGAGGGTTAGGGTGTCAGGTTCGGGTTACGGTGTCAGGTGATGGTGTCGGGTTAGCGTGTCATTTTAGGGTGTAGGTTTAGGGTTAGAGTGTCGGGTTAGGGTTAGGGTTACGGTGTTGTGTTAGGGTTAGGGTGTCGTGTTTGGGCTTCGGGTTAGGGTGTCTTGTTAGGGATAGGGTGTCACGTTAGGTTGTCGTTTTAGGGTTACGGTGTCAGGATAGGGTGTCGGGTTAGGGTGTCGGTTAGGGATTACGGTTTAGGGTGTCGGGTTAGGGTTAGTGTAGGGTTAGAATTAGGGTTAGAGTGTTGTGTTAGGGTTAGCGTTAGGGTTAGGTTGTCTGGTTAGTTTTAGGGTTAGGGTGTCGAGTTAGAGTTAGGGTGTCGGGTTATGGTTAGGTTTTGGGTGTCGGGTTAGGTTTAGGGTTAATGTTAGTGTTAGGGGTTAGTGATTAGGGTTAGGGTTAGGGTTAGCGTTATGGTTTGGTTTAGGTTTAGGGTTAGGGTTATGGATAGGGTTAGGGTTTGGGTTAGGTGAAGGGTAGGCTTAGGAGTAGCGTAAGTGTTAGGGTTTGGGTTAGGTTTAGGGTACGGTTAGGGTGTCAGGGTAGAGTTTGGGTGTAGGATTAGGGTGTTGCGTTAGGGTTAAGTTAACGTGTCTTGTTAGGGTTAGCGTTAGGGTTAGGGTGTCGGGTAAGATTTAGCGTTAGGGGTAGGGGTAGTGCTTGGGTGTTGGGTTAGTGTTAGGGTTAGGGTGTCTGGTGTCCGGTTACGGTTAGGGTTAGGATTAGGGTTAGGATTAGGGTTTAGGGTTTAGGGTTAGGGTTAGGGTGTCTTGTGTCCGATTACGGTTAGGGTTAGGATTATGGTTAGGGTTAGGTTAGCGTTAGGGTTATGGTTAAGGTTACGTTTAGGTTTCGGGTTAGGGTTAGGGTTATGTTTAGGGTTAGGGTGTCATAATAGGGTTAGCGTTAGTGTTAGGTTGTCTGGTTAGTGTTAGGGTTTAGGTTGTTGGGATAGGGTTAGGTTTAGGGTGTTGGGTTAGGGTGTTGGGTTAGGGTTAGGGTAGGGTTAAGGTTTCAGGTTATGATGTCGGGTTAGGGTTAGGTCTAGGTCTAGGGTTAGGGTTAGGGTGTCGGCTAAGTTTTAGGGTTAGGTTTAGGGTGTCGTTTTAGGGTTAGAGTTAGTGTTAGGAATAGGGTTCGGGTTAGGGTTTATGGTTTAGGGTTAGGGTTAGTGTTAGAGTTAGGGTTAGTGTTACCTTTAGGGTTACGGTTAGGGTTAGGATTAGGGTTAGAGTTAGGGTGTCAGATTAGGGTTAGACTTGGGTTAGGATTCGGGTTAGTGGTTAGGGGTAGGTTTAGGTTTAGGGTTAGGGTGTTGGTTTAGGGTTAGGGTGTCGTATTACAGTTAGGGTTAGGGTGTCGGTTTAGGGTTAGGGTGTCGGGTTAGGGTGTTGGGTTAAGTTGTCGTGTTAGTGTGTCGGGTTAGGGTTAGAGTTAGGTTTGAGGCATTGGGTTAGGTTGTTGGGTTAGGAATAGGGTTAGGGTTAGGTTTAGTGTTATGATGTTGGGTTAGTTTGTCGTGTTAGGGTGCTGGGTTTGGGTTAGGGTTAGGGTTAGGGTAGGTTTAGGGTGTTGGGTTAGCGTTAGGGTGTCGGGTTAGGGTTAGGGTTATGTGTTGGCTTAGGGTGTCGTTTAGGGTGTCAGGTTTGGGTGTCGGGTTAAGATTAGGATAAGGGTGTTGGGTTACGGTGTCAGGTTAGCGTAGGTGTGTCTGGTTATGATGTCAGGTTTGGGTATCGGGTAAGGGGTAGTGTGTCTGGTTAGGGTGTCGGGTTTGTGTCAGGTTAGGTTTAGGTTTAGGCTTACGGATAGGGCTAGGGTTATGGTGTCATGTTAGGGATAGGGTTCGAGTGTCGGTTTAGGGTTAGAGTTAGGGTTAGGGTTAGGGTTGGGTTAGGGTTAGGGTAGGGTTAGGGGTTAGGGTTAGGGTTAGGGTTAGGTTTAGGTTTAGGGTGTCAGGTTAAGTTTAGGGTTCGTGTTAGTGTTATGGTTAGGGTTAGGGTTAGGCTTAGGATGTGGGGATAGGGTTAGGGTTAGTTTTATGGTAAGATTGTCCGGTTAGGGTTCTGGGTAGGGTGTCTGTTTAGGGTTTCGGGTTAGGGTGTCGGGTCAGGGTTAGGTTGTTGGGTTAGATTGTCGTGTTAGGGTGCCAGGATAGGGTTAGATTTACGGTTAGGCTTAGGGTTAGTGTGTCGGGTTAGGGTGTCCGTTTAGGGTTAGGGTGTCAGGTTAGCATGTCGGGTTAGGGTGTTGGGTTAGGGTCTCGAGTTAGGGTTTAGGGTTAGGTTTAGGGTAAGTTTAGGGTTAGGGTTACGGTTGGGTTAGGGTTAGTGTTAATGTTAGGGTTAGGGTTTAGATGTAGGGTTAGCTTTAGGGCTAGTGTTAGGGTTAGGGTGTCGGGTGTCGGGTTTGGGTGTCGGGTTAGGGTTAGGTTTTGGGTTAGCTTTAGGGTTGGGGTTAGGATTAGGGTGTCGGGTTAGGGTTAGCGTGTCGAGTTCGGGTGTCGGGTTAGGCTGTCGGGCTAGGGTGTCGGGCTAGGGTGTCGGGTTAGGGTTTACAGTTAGTGTTAGAGTGGCTGGTTAGGGTGTCTGGTTAGGGTGTCGGGTTAGGGATTACGGGTTAGGGTGTCGCGTTAGGGTTGAGTTATGGTGTCGGGTTATGGTTAGGGTAAGGTTAGGGTTCGGGTTAGGGTGTCGTGTTAGGGTTAGCCTTAGGGTTAGGGTGTCGGGTTAAGGTTAGGGTTAGGGTTAGGGTTAGGGTTTGGGTGTCGGGTTAGGGTTAGGGTTAGTGTTAGGGGTTAGTGATTAGGGTTAGGGTTAGGATTAGCGTTATGGTTTGAGTTAGAGTTAGGGTTAGGGTTAGGGTTGGTTTAGTGTAGGGTTAGGGGTTAGTGGTAGGGTTAGGGGTAGGGTTAGGGTAGGGTTGCGGAGTCGGGTTAGGGTTAGGGTTAGGTTTTCAGGCTAGGGTTAGTGTTAGGGGTTGGGGTTAGGGTTTAGAGTTACGATTAGGGTTAGAGTGTTGGGTTAGGGTGTCGGGTTAGGGTGTCAGGTTAGGCTGTCGGGTTAGGGTGTCGGGTCAGGGTTAGAGTTAGGGTTAGGTTTAGGGTTAAGTTTAGAGTTAGGTTGTTTTGTTAGGGTTAGGGTTTCGGGTTAGGCTTAGAGTTTCGGGTTAGGGTGTCGGGTTAGAGTTTGGGTGTAGGGTTAGTGTGTCGCATTAGGGTTAAGGTTAGGGTGTCGTGTTAGTGTTAGCGCTAGGGTTAGGGTGTCGTGTTAGAGTTAGGTTTAGGGTTAGGTTGTCGGGTTAGGGTTAGGGTTAGGGTGTCTGGTGTTCGGTTACCGTTAGGGTTAGGGTTAGGGTTACGTTTTACGGGTTAGGGTTAGGGTTAGGGTTAGCATTAGGGTTATGGTTACGGTTACGTTTAGGGTTACTGTTCGGGTTAGGGTTAGGGTTAGGATTAGGGTGTCAGATTAGGGTTAGGTTTGTGTTAGGATTCGGGTTAGTGGTTAGGGGTAGGTTTAAGGTTAGGGTTAGGGTGTCGTGTTAGGGTTAGGGTTAGGGTGTCGGTTTAGGGTTAGGGTGTCGGGTTAGGGTGTTGGCTTAAGTTGTCGTGTTAGTGTGTTGGGTTAGGGTTAGGGTGAGATTTATGGCATTGTGTTAGTGTGTTGGTTTAGGAATAGGGTTAGGGTAAGGGGTAGGGCTAGGTTTAAGGTTAGGTTTAGTGTTATGATGTCGGGTTAGGGTTAGGGTTAGGGTTAAGGTTTCGGGTTATGATGTCGGGTTAGGTTTAGGTCTAGGTCTAGGGTTAGGGTTAGGGTGTCGGGTAAGTTTTAGGGTTAGGGTTAGGGTGTCGTTTTAGGGTTAGAGTTAGGGTTAGGATTAGGGTTAGGGTTAAGGTTTACGGTTTAGGGTTAGGGTTAGGGTTAGAGTTAGGGTTAGCGTTACCTTTAGGGTTACGGTTAGGGTTAGGATTAGGGTTAGAGTTAGGGTGTCAGATTGGGGTTAGGGTTGGGTTAGGATTTGGGTTAGTGGTTAGGGGTAGGTTTAGGTTTAGGGTTAGGGTGTTGGTTTAGGGTTAGGGTGTCGTGTTAGGGTGTTGGGTTAAGTTGTCGTGTTAGTGTGTCGGGTAAGGGTTAGGGTTAGGTTTATGGCATTGGGTTAGGTTGTTGGGTTAGGAATAGGGTTAGGGCTAGGGTTAAGGTTAGGTTTAGTGTTATGATGTTGCGTTAGTTTGTCGTGTTAGGGTGCTGGGTTTGGGTTAGGGTTAGGGTTTGGGTAGGTTTAGGGTGTTGGGTTAGGGTTAGGGTGTCGGGTTATGGTTAGGGTTAGGGTGTTGGGTTACGGTGTCGGGTTAGGGTTAGTGTGTCAGGTTATGATGTCAGGTTCGGGTGTCGGGTAAGGATTAGGGTGTCTGGTTATGGTGTCGGGTAAGTGTGTCAGGATAGGTTTAGGTTTAGGCTTATGGTTAGGGTTAGGGTTAGGGTGTCGTGTTAGGGATAGCGTTCGGGTGACGGTTTAGGGTGTTAGGGTTAGGGTTAGGGTTAGGGTTGGGTTGGGGGTAGGGTTAGTGGTTAAGGGTAGGGTTAGGGGTAGGTTTAGGGTTAGGGTTAGGGTTGGGGTTTAGTTGTCGGGTTTGAGTTAGGGTTAGGGTGTCTGGTGTCGGGTTAGTGTTAAGGTTAGTGTTAGGTTATCGGGTTAGGTTTAGGCTTGGGTTGTAGTCTTAGGGTTAGGGTTAGTGTTGGTTTACGGGTTAGGCTTAGGCTTAGTGTTAGGGTTAGGTTTAGGGTTAGGTTTACGGCTAGGTTGTTGGTTTAGGGTTACGGTGTCGGGTTAAGGTAAGCGTGTCGGTTTAGGTTTAGGGTGTCGGGTTAGGGTGATGGGTTATGGTGTCAGGTTCGGGTTAGTGTTCGGTTGAGGGTGTCAGGTTAAGGTTAGGGAAGATTTAGGGTTACGGTGTCATGTTAGGGTTACCATAATGGTTAGGGTGTCGGGTTTGGGTGTTGGGTTATGGTTAGTGTATCATGTTAGGGTTAGTGTGTCGGGATAGGTTCAGGGTGTCGGGTTAGGTTGTCGGGTTACGTTTAGGCTCAGGGTTAGGGTTAAGGTTAGGGTTAGGTTTAGGTGTTAGGGGTACGGTTAGGGTTAGGATGTCGGGTTAGGGTTAGGGTGTCGGGTTAGGGTGTCGTGTTAAGGTTAGGGTGTCGGGTGAGGGTTAGAGTGTCAGGTTCGGGTTAAGGTGTCAGGTGACGGTGTCGGGTTAGCGTGTCATTTTAGGGTGTAGGTTTAGGGTTAGAGTGTCGGGTTAGGGTTAGGGTTACGGTGTTGTGTTAGGGTTAGGGTGTCGTGTTTGGGCTTCGGGTTAGGGTGTCGTGTTAGGGATAGGGTGTCACGTTAGGTTGTCGTTTTAGGGTTACGGTGTCAGGATAGGGTGTCGGGTTAGGGTGTCTGTTAGGGATTACGGTTTAGGGTGTCGGGTTAGGGTTAGTGTAGGGTTAGAATTAGGGTTAGAGTGTTGTGTTAGGGTTAGCGTTAGAGTTAGGTTGTCTGGTTAGTTTTAGGGTTAGGGTGTCGAGTTAGAGTTAGGGTGTCGGGTTATGGTTAGGTTTTGGGTGTCGGGTTAGGTTTAGGGTTAATGTTAGTGTTAGGGGTTAGTGATTAGGGTTAGGGTTAGGGTTAGCGTTATGGTTTGGTTTAGGTTTAGGGTTAGGGTTATGGATAGGGTTAGGGTTTGGGTTAGGTGAAGGGTAGGCTTAGGAGTAGGGTAAGTGTTAGGGTTTGGGTTAGGTTTAGGGTACGGTTAGGGTGTCGGGGTAGAGTTTGGGTGTAGGATTAGGGTGTTGCGTTAGGGTTAAGTTAACGTGTCTTGTTAGGGTTAGTGTTAGGGTTACGGTGTCGTGTAAGATTTAGCGTTAGGGGTAGGGGTAGGGCTTGGGTGTTGGGTTAGTGTTAGGGTTAGGGTGTCTGGTGTCCTGTTACGGTTAGGGTTACGATTAGGGTTAGGATTAGGGTTTAGGATTTAGGGTTAGGGTTAGGGTGTCTTGTGTCCGATTACGGTTAGGGTTAGGATTATGGTTAGGGTTAGGGTTAGCGTTAGGGTTTTGGTTAAGGTTACGTTTAGGTTTCGGGTTAGGGTTAGGGTTATGTTTAGGGTTAGGGTGTCATAATAGGGTTAGCGTTAGTGTTAGGTTGTCTGGTTAGTGTTAGGGTTAGGGTGTCGGGATAGGGTTAGGTTTAGGGTGTTGGGTTAGGGTGTTGTGTTAGGGTTAGGGTTAGGGTTAAGGTTTCGGGTTATGATGTCGGGTTAGGGTTAGGTCTAGGTCTAGGGTTTGGGTTAGGGTTAGCGTTAGGGTTAGGGTTACCTTTAGGGTTACGGTTAGGGTTAGGATTAGGGTTAGAGTTAGGGTGTCAGATTAGGGTTAGACTTGGGTTAGGATTCGGGTTAGTGGTTAGGGGTAGGTTTAGGTTTAGGGTTAGGGTGTTGGTTTAGGGTTAGGGTGTCGTATTACAGTTAGGGTTAGGGTTAGGGTGTCGGTTTAGGGTTAGGGTGTCGGGTTAGGGTGTTGGGTTAAGTTGTCGTGTTAGTGTGTCGGGTTAGGGTTAGAGTTAGGTTTGAGGCATTGGGTTAGGTTGTTGGGTTAGGAATAGGGTTAGGGTTAGGTTTAGTGTTATGATGTTGGGTTAGTTTGTCGTGTTAGGGTGCTGGGTTTGCGTTAGGGTTAGGGTTAGGGTAGGTTTAGGGTGTTGGGTTAGCTTTAGGGTGTTGGGTTAGGGTTAGGGTTATGTGTTGGCTTAGGGTGTCGTTTAGGGTGTCAGGTTTGGGTGTCGGGTTAAGATTAGGGTTAGGGTGTTGGGTTACGGTGTCAGATTAGGGTTAGTGTGTCTGGTTATGATGTCAGGTTCGGGTGTCGGGTAAGGGGTAGTGTGTCTGGTTAGGGTGTCGGGTTATTGTGTCAGGTTAGGTTTAGGTTTAGGCTTATGGATAGGGCTAGGGTTATGGTGTCATGTTAGGGATAGGGTTCGAGTGTCAGTTTAGGGTTAGAGTTAGGGTTGGGTTAGGGTTAGGGTAGGGTTAGGGGTTAGGGGTAGGGTTAGGGTTAGGTTTAAGTTTAGGGTGTCAGGTTAAGTTTAGGGTTCGTGTTAGTGTTATGGTTAGGGTTAGGGTTAGGCTTAGGATGTGGGGATAGGGTTAGGGTTAGTTTTATGGTAAGGTTGTCTGGTTAGGGTTCTGGGTAGGGTGTCTGTTTAGGGTTTCGGGTTAGGGTGTCGGGTCAGGGTTAGTGTTAGGGTTAGGTTGTTGGGTTAGATTGTCGTGTTAGGGTGCCAGGATAGGGTTAGATTTACGGTTAGGCTTAGGGTTAGTGTGTCGGGTTAGGGTGTCCGTTTAGGGTTAGGGTGTCAGGTTAGCATGTCGGGTTAGGGTGTTGGGTTAGGGTCTCGAGTTAGGGTTTAGGGTTAGGTTTAGGGTAAGTTTAGGGTTAGGCTTACGGTTGGGTTAGGGTTAGTGTTAATGTTAGGGTTAGGGTTTAGATGTAGGGTTAGCTTTAGGGCTAGTGTTAGGGTTAGGGTGTAGGGTGTCGGGTTTGGGTGTCGGGTTAGGGTTAGGTTTTGGGTTAGCTTTAGGGTTGGGGTTAGGATTAGGGTGTCGGGTTAGGGTTAGCGTGTCAGGTTCGGGTGTCGGGTTAGGCTGTCGGGCTAGGGTGTCGGGCTAGGGTGTCGGGCTAGGGTGTCGGGTTAGGGTTTACAGTTAGTGTTAGAGTGGCTGGTTAGGGTGTCGGTTAGGGTGTCGGGTTAGGGTGTACGGGTTAGGGTGTCGCGTTAGGGTTGAGTTATGGTGTCGGGTTATGGTTACGGTAAGGTTAGGGTTAGGGTTAGGGTTAGGTATTCAGGCTAGGGTTAGTGTTAGGGGTTGGGGTTAGGGTTTAGAGTTACGATTAGGGTTAGGGTGTTGGGTTAGGGTGTCGGGTAGGGTGTCAGGTTAGGCTGTTGGGTTAGGGTGTCGGGTCAGGGTTAGAGTTAGGGTTAGGTTTAGGGTTAAGTTTAGAGTTAGGTTGTTTTGTTAGGGTTAGGGTTTCGGGTTAGGCTTAGAGTTTCGGGTTAGGGTGTCGGGTTAGAGTTTGGGTGTAGGGTTAGTGTGTCGCATTAGGGTTAAGGTTAGGGTGTCGTGTTAGTGTTAGCGCTAGGGTTAGGGTGTCGTGTTAGGGTTAGGTTTAGGGTTAGGTTGTCGGGTTAGGGTTAGGGTTAGGGTGTCTGGTGTTCGGTTACCGTTAGGGTTAGGGTTAGGGTTACGTTTTACGGGTTAGGGTTAGGGATAGGGTTAGCATTAGGGTTATGGTTACGGTTACGTTTAGGGTTACTGTTCGGGTTAGGGTTAGGGTTAGGATTAGGGTGTCAGATTAGGGTTAGGTTTGTGTTAGGATTCGGGTTAGTGGGTAGGGGTAGGTTTAAGGTTAGGGTTAGGGTGTCGTGTTAGGGTTAGGATTAGGGTGTCGGTTTAGGGTTAGGGTGTCGGGTTAGGGTGTTGGCTTAAGTTGTCGTGTTAGTGTGTTGGGTTAGGGTTAGGGTGAGATTTATGGCATTGTGTTAGTGTGTTGGTTTAGGAATAGGGTTAGGGTAAGGGTTAGGGCTAGGTTTAAGGTTAGGTTTAGTGTTATGATGTCGGGTTAGGGTTAGGGTTAGGGTTAAGGTTTCGGGTTATGATGTCGGGTTAGGGTTAGGTCTAGGTCTAGGGTTAGGGTTAGGGTGTCGGGTAAGTTTTAGGGTTAGGGTTAGGGTGTCGTTTTAGGGTTAGAGTTAGGGTTAGGATTAGGGTTAGGGTTAAGGTTTACGGTTTAGGGTTAGGGTTAGGGTTAGAGTTAGGGTTAGCGTTACCTTTAGGGTTACGGTTAGGGTTAGGATTAGGGTTAGAGTTAGGGTGTCAGATTAGGGTTAGGGTTGGGTTAGGATTCGGGTTAGTGGTTAGGGGTAGGTTTAGGTTTAGGGTTAGGGTGTTGGTTTAGGGTTAGGGTGTCGGGTTAGGGTGTTGGGTTAAGTTGTCGTGTTAGTGTGTCGGGTAAGGGTTAGGGTTAGGTTTATGGCATTGGGTTAGGTTGTTGGGTTAGGAATAGGGTTAGGGCTAGGGTTAAGGTTAGGTTTAGTGTTATGATGTTGGGTTAGTTTGTCGTGTTAGGGTGCTGGGTTTGGGTTAGGGTTAGGGTTTGGGTAGGTTTAGGGTGTTGGGTTAGGGTTAGGGTGTCGGGTTATGGTTAGGGTTAGGGTGTTGGGTTACGGTGTCGGGTTAGGGTTAGTGTGTCAGGTTATGATGTCAGGTTCGGGTGTCGGGTAAGGGTTAGGGTGTGTGGTTATGGTGTCGGGTAAGTGTGTCAGGTTAGGTTTAGGTTTAGGCTTATGGTTAGGGTTAGGGTTAGGGTGTCGTGTTAGGGATAGCGTTCGGGTGTCGGTTTAGGGTTAGAGTTAGGGTTAGGGTTAGGGTCGGGTTAGGGGTTAGGGGTAGGTTTAGGGTTAGGTTTAGGGTGTTAGGGTTAGGGTTAGGGTTAGGGTTGGGTTAGGGGTAGGGTTAGTGGTTAAGGGTAGGGTTAGGGGTAGGTTTAGGGTTAGGGTTAGGGTTGGGGTTTAGTTGTCGGGTTTGAGTTAGGGTTAGGGTGTCTGGTGTCGGGTTAGTGTTAAGGTTAGGGTTAGGTTATCGGGTTAGGTTTAGGCTTGGGTTGTAGTCTTAGGGTTAGGGTTAGTGTTGGTTTACGGGTTAGGCTTAGGCTTAGTGTTAGGGTTAGGTTTAGGGTTAGGTTTACGGCTAGGTTGTTGGTTTAGGGTTACGGTGTCGGGTTAAGGTAAGCGTGTCGGTTTAGGTTTAGGGTGTCGGGTTAGGGTGATGGGTTATGGTGTCAGGTTCGGGTTAGTGTTCGGTTGAGGGTGTCAGGTTAAGGTTAGGGAAGATTTAGGGTTACGGTGTCATGTTAGGGTTACCATAATGGTTAGGGTGTCGGGTTTGGGTGTTGGGTTATGGTTAGTGTATCATGTTAGGGTTAGTGTGTCGGGATAGGTTCAGGGTGTCGGGTTAGGTTGTTGGGTTACGTCTAGGCTCAGGGTTAGGGTTAAGGTTAGGGTTAGGTTTAGGTGTTAGGGGTACGGTTAGGGTTAGGATGTCGGGTTAAGGTTAGGGTGTCGGGTTAGGGTGTCGGGTTAAGGTTAGGGTGTCGGGTGAGGGTTAGAGTGTCAGGTTCGGGTTACGGTGTCAGGTGACGGTGTCGGGTTAGCGTGTCATTTTAGGGTGTAGGTTTAGGGTTAGAGTGTCGGGTTAGTGTTAGGGTTACGGTGTTGTGTTAGGGTTAGGGTGTCGGGTTTGGGCTTCGGGTTAGGGTGTCGTGTTAGGGATAGGGTGTCACGTTAGGTTGTCGTTTTAGGGTTACGGTGTCAGGATAGGGTGTCGGGTTAGGGTGTCTGTTAGGGGTTACGGTTTAGGGTGTCGGGTTAGGGTTAGTGTAGGGTTAGAATTAGTGTTAGAGTGTTGTGTTAGGGTTAGCGTTAGAGTTAGGTTGTCTGGTTAGTTTTAGGGTTAGGGTGTCGAGTTAGAGTTAGGGTGTCGGGTTATGGTTAGGTTTTGGGTGTCGGGTTAGGTTTAGGGTTAATGTTAGTGTTAGGGGTTAGTGATTAGGGTTAGGGTTAGGGTTAGCGTTATGGTTTGGTTTAGGTTTAGGGTTAAGGTTATGGATAGGGTTAGGGTTTGGGTTAGGTGAAGGGTAGGCTTAGGAGTAGGCTAAGTGTTAGGGTTTGGGTTAGGTTTAGGGTACGGTTAGGGTGTCGGGGTAGAGTTTGGGTGTAGGATTAGGGTGTTGCGTTAGGGTTAAGTTAACGTGTCTTGTTAGGGTTAGCGTTAGGGTTAGGGTGTCGGGTAAGATTTAGCGTTAGGGGTAGGGGTAGGGCTTGGGTGTTGGGTTAGTGTTAGGGTTAGGGTGTCTGGTGTCCGGTTACGGTTAGGGTTAGGATTAGGGTTAGGATTAGGGTTTAGGGTTTAGGGTTAGGGTTAGGGTGTCTTGTGTCCGATTACGGTTAGGGTTAGGATTATGGTTAGGGTTAGGGTTAGCGTTAGGGTTTTGGTTAAGGTTACGTTTAGGTTTCGGGTTAGGGTTAGGGTTATGTTTAGGGTTAGGGTGTCATAATAGGGTTAGCGTTAGTGTTAGGTTGTCTGGTTAGTGTTAGGGTTAGGGTGTCGGGATAGGGTTAGGTTTAGGGTGTTGGGTTAGGGTGTTGTGTTAGGGTTAGGGTTAGGGTTAAGGTTTCGGGTTATGATGTCGGGTTAGGGTTAGGTCTAGGTCTAGGGTTTGGGTTAGGGTTAGCGTTAGGGTTAGGGTTACCTTTAGGGTTACGGTTAGGGTTAGGATTAGGGTTAGAGTTAGGGTGTCAGATTAGGGTTAGACTTGGGTTAGGATTCGGGTTAGTGGTTAGGGGTAGGTTTAGGTTTAGGGTTAGGGTGTTGGTTTAGGGTTAGGGTGTCGTATTACAGTTAGGGTTAGGGTTAGGGTGTCGGTTTAGGGTTAGGGTGTCGGGTTAGGGTGTTGGGTTAAGTTGTCGTGTTAGTGTGTCGGGTTAGGGTTAGAGTTAGGTTTGAGGCATTGGGTTAGGTTGTTGGGTTAGGAATAGGGTTAGGGTTAGGTTTAGTGTTATGATGTTGGGTTAGTTTGTCGTGTTAGGGTGCTGGGTTTGGGTTAGGGTTAGGGTTAGGGTAGGTTTAGGGTGTTGGGTTAGCGTTAGGGTGTCGGGTTAGGGTTAGGGTTATGTGTTGGCTTAGGGTGTCGTTTAGGGTGTCAGGTTTGGGTGTCGGGTTAAGATTAGGGTTAGGGTGTTGGGTTACGGTGTCAGATTAGGGTTAGTGTGTCTGGTTATGATGTCAGGTTCGGGTGTCGGGTAAGGGGTAGTGTGTCTGGTTAGGGTGTCGGGTTATTGTGTCAGGTTAGGTTTAGGTTTAGGCTTACGGATAGGGCTAGGGTTATGGTGTCATGTTAGGGATAGGGTTCGAGTGTCAGTTTAGGGTTAGAGTTAGGGTTGGGTTAGGGTTAGGGTAGGGTTAGGGGTTAGGGGTAGGGTTAGGGTTAGGTTTAAGTTTAGGGTGTCAGGTTAAGTTTAGGGTTCGTGTTAGTGTTATGGTTAGGGTTAGGGTTAGGCTTAGGATGTGGGGATAGGGTTAGGGTTAGTTTTATGGTAAGGTTGTCTGGTTAGGGTTCTGGGTAGGGTGTCTGTTTAGGGTTTCGGGTTAGGGTGTCGGGTCAGGGTTAGTGTTAGGGTTAGGTTGTTGGGTTAGATTGTCGTGTTAGGGTGCCAGGATAGGGTTAGATTTACGGTTAGGCTTAGGGTTAGTGTGTCGGGTTAGGGTGTCCGTTTAGGGTTAGGGTGTCAGGTTAGCATGTCGGGTTAGGGTGTTGGGTTAGGGTCTCGAGTTAGGGTTTAGGGTTAGGTTTAGGGTAAGTTTAGGGTTAGGGTTACGGTTGGGTTAGGGTTAGTGTTAATGTTAGGGTTAGGGTTTAGATGTAGGGTTAGCTTTAGGGCTAGTGTTAGGGTTAGGGTGTAGGGTGTCGGGTTTGGGTGTCGGGTTAGGGTTAGGTTTTGGGTTAGCTTTAGGGTTGGGGTTAGGATTAGGGTGTCGGGTTAGGGTTAGCGTGTCAGGTTCGGGTGTCGGGTTAGGCTGTCGGGCTAGGGTGTCGGGCTAGGGTGTCGGGCTAGGGTGTCGGGTTAGGGTTTACAGTTAGTGTTAGAGTGGCTGGTTAGGGTGTCGGTTAGGGTGTCGGGTTAGGGTGTACGGGTTAGGGTGTCGCGTTAGGGTTGAGTTATGGTGTCGGGTTATGGTTACGGTAAGGTTAGGGTTAGGGTTAGGGTTAGGTATTCAGGCTAGGGTTAGTGTTAGGGGTTGGGGTTAGGGTTTAGAGTTATGATTAGGGTTAGGGTGTTGGGTTAGGGTGTCGGGTAGGGTGTCAGGTTAGGCTGTCGGGTTAGGGTGTCGGGTCAGGGTTAGAGTTAGGGTTAGGTTTAGGGTTAAGTTTAGAGTTAGGTTGTTTTGTTAGGGTTAGGGTTTCGGGTTAGGCTTAGAGTTTCGGGTTAGGGTGTCGGGTTAGAGTTTGGGTGTAGGGTTAGTGTGTCGCATTAGGGTTAAGGTTAGGGTGTCGTGTTAGTGTTAGCGCTAGGGTTAGGGTGTCGTGTTAGGGTTAGGTTTAGGGTTAGGTTGTCGGGTTAGGGTTAGGGTTAGGGTGTCTGGTGTTCGGTTACCGTTAAGGTTAGGGTTAGGGTTACGTTTTACGGGTTAGGGTTAGGGATAGGGTTAGCATTAGGGTTATGGTTACGGTTACGTTTAGGGTTACTGTTCGGGTTAGGGTTAGGGTTAGGATTAGGGTGTCAGATTAGGGTTAGGTTTGTGTTAGGATTCGGGTTAGTGGGTAGGGGTAGGTTTAAGGTTAGGGTTAGGGTGTCGTGTTAGGGTTAGGATTAGGGTGTCGGTTTAGGGTTAGGGTGTCGGGTTAGGGTGTTGGCTTAAGTTGTCGTGTTAGTGTGTTGGGTTAGGGTTAGGGTGAGATTTATGGCATTGTGTTAGTGTGTTGGTTTAGGAATAGGGTTAGGGTAAGGGTTAGGGCTAGGTTTAAGGTTAGGTTTAGTGTTATGATGTCGGGTTAGGGTTAGGGTTAGGGTTAAGGTTTCGGGTTATGATGTCGGGTTAGGGTTAGGTCTAGGTCTAGGGTTAGGGTTAGGGTGTCGGGTAAGTTTTAGGGTTAGGGTTAGGGTGTCGTTTTAGGGTTAGAGTTAGGGTTAGGATTAGGGTTAGGGTTAAGGTTTACGGTTTAGGGTTAGGGTTAGGGTTAGAGTTAGGGTTAGCGTTACCTTTAGGGTTACGGTTAGGGTTAGGATTAGGGTTAGAGTTAGGGTGTCAGATTAGGGTTAGGGTTGGGTTAGGATTCGGGTTAGTGGTTAGGGGTAGGTTTAGGTTTAGGGTTAGGGTGTTGGTTTAGGGTTAGGGTGTCGGGTTAGGGTGTTGGGTTAAGTTGTCGTGTTAGTGTGTCGGGTAAGGGTTAGGGTTAGGTTTATGGCATTGGGTTAGGTTGTTGGGTTAGGAATAGGGTTAGGGCTAGGGTTAAGGTTAGGTTTAGTGTTATGATGTTGGGTTAGTTTGTCGTGTTAGGGTGCTGGGTTTGGGTTAGGGTTAGGGTTTGGGTAGGTTTAGGGTGTTGGGTTAGGGTTAGGGTGACGGGTTATGGTTAGGGTTAGGGTGTTGGGTTACGGTGTCGGGTTAGGGTTAGTGTGTCAGGTTATGATGTCAGGTTCGGGTGTCGGGTAAGGGTTAGGGTGTGTGGTTATGGTGTCGGGTAAGTGTGTCAGGATAGGTTTAGGTTTAGGCTTATGGTTAGGGTTAGGGTTAGGGTGTCGTGTTAGGGATAGCGTTTGGGTGTCGGTTTAGGGTTAGAGTTAGGGTTAGGGTTAGGGTCGGGTTAGGGGTTAGGGGTAGGTTTAGGGTTAGGTTTAGGGTGTTAGGGTTAGGGTTAGGGTTAGGGTTGGGTTAGGGGTAGGGTTAGTGGTTAAGGGTAGGGTTAGGGGTAGGTTTAGGGTTAGGGTTAGGGTTGGGGTTTAGTTGTCGGGTTTGAGTTAGGGTTAGGGTGTCTGGTGTCGGGTTAGTGTTAAGGTTAGGGTTAGGTTATCGGGTTAGGTTTAGGCTTGGGTTGTAGTCTTAGGGTTAGGGTTAGTGTTGGTTTACGGGTTAGGCTTAGGCTTAGTGTTAGGGTTAGGTTTAATGTTAGGTTTACGGCTAGGTTGTTGGTTTAGGGTTACGGTGTCGGGTTAAGGTAAGCGTGTCGGTTTAGGTTTAGGGTGTCGGGTTAGGGTGATGGGTTATGGTGTCAGGTTCGGGTTAGTGTTCGGTTGAGGGTGTCAGGTTAAGGTTAGGGAAGATTTAGGGTTACGGTGTCATGTTAGGGTTACCATAATGGTTAGGGTGTCGGGTTTGGGTGTTGGGTTATGGTTAGTGTATCATGTTAGGGTTAGTGTGTCGGGATAGGTTCAGGGTGTCGGGTTAGGTTGTTGGGTTACGTCTAGGCTCAGGGTTAGGGTTAAGGTTAGGGTTAGGTTTAGGTGTTAGGGGTACGGTTAGGGTTAGGATGTCGGGTTAAGGTTAGGGTGTCGGGTTAGGGTTTCGTGTTAAGGTTAGGGTGTCGGGTGAGGGTTAGAGTGTCAGGTTCGGGTTACGGTGTCAGGTGACGGTGTCGGGTTAGGGTGTCATTTTAGGGTGTAGGTTTAGGGTTAGAGTGTCGGGTTAGGGTTAGGGTTACGGTGTTGTGTTAGGGTTAGGGTGTCGGGTTTGGGCTTCGGGTTAGGGTGTCGTGTTAGGGATAGGGTGTCACGTTAGGTTGTCGTTTTAGGGTTACGGTGTCAGGATAGGGTGTCGGGTTAGGGTGTCTGTTAGGGATTACGGTTTAGGGTGTCGGGTTAGGGTTAGTGTAGGGTTAGAATTAGGGTTAGAGTGTTGTGTTAGGGTTAGCGTTAGAGTTAGGTTGTCTGGTTAGTTTTAGGGTTAGGGTGTCGAGTTAGAGTTAGGGTGTCGGGTTATGGTTAGGTTTTGGGTGTCGGGTTAGGTTTAGGGTTAATGTTAGTGTTAGGGGTTAGTGATTAGGGTTAGGGTTAGGGTTAGCGTTATGGTTTGGTTTAGGTTTAGGGTTAAGGTTATGGATAGGGTTAGGGTTTGGGTTAGGTGAAGGGTAGGCTTAGGAGTAGGCTAAGTGTTAGGGTTTGGGTTAGGTTTAGGGTACGGTTAGGGTGTCGGGGTAGAGTTTGGGTGTAGGATTAGGGTGTTGTGTTAGGGTTAAGTTAACGTGTCTTGTTAGGGTTAGCGTTAGGGTTAGGGTGTCGGGTAAGATTTAGCGTTAGGGGTAGGGGTAGGGCTTGGGTGTTGGGTTAGTGTTAGGGTTAGGGTGTCTGGTGTCCGGTTACGGTTAGGGTTAGGATTAGGGTTAGGATTAGGGTTTAGGGTTTAGGGTTAGGGTTAGGGTGTCTTGTGTCCGATTACGGTTAGGGTTAGGATTATGGTTAGGGTTAGGGTTAGCGTTAGGGTTTTGGTTAAGGTTACGTTTAGGTTTCGGGTTAGGGTTAGGGTTATGTTTAGGGTTAGGGTGTCATAATAGGGTTAGCGTTAGTGTTAGGTTGTCTGGTTAGTGTTAGGGTTAGGGTGTCGGGATAGGGTTAGGTTTAGGGTGTTGGGTTAGGGTGTTGTGTTAGGGTTAGGGTTAGGGTTAAGGTTTCGGGTTATGATGTCGGGTTAGGGTTAGGTCTAGGTCTAGGGTTTGGGTTAGGGTTAGCGTTAGGGTTAGGGTTACCTTTAGGGTTACGGTTAGGGTTAGGATTAGGGTTAGAGTTAGGGTGTCAGATTAGGGTTAGACTTGGGTTAGGATTCGGGTTAGTGGTTAGGGGTAGGTTTAGGTTTAGGGTTAGGGTGTTGGTTTAGGGTTAGGGTGTCGTATTACAGTTAGGGTTAGGGTTAGGGTGTCGGTTTAGGGTTAGGGTGTCGGGTTAGGGTGTTGGGTTAAGTTGTCGTGTTAGTGTGTCGGGTTAGGGTTAGAGTTAGGTTTGAGGCATTGGGTTAGGTTGTTGGGTTAGGAATAGGGTTAGGGTTAGGTTTAGTGTTATGATGTTGGGTTAGTTTGTCGTGTTAGGGTGCTGGGTTTGGGTTAGGGTTAGGGTTAGGGTAGGTTTAGGGTGTTGGGTTAGCGTTAGGGTGTCGGGTTAGGGTTAGGGTTATGTGTTGGCTTAGGGTGTCGTTTAGGGTGTCAGGTTTGGGTGTCGGGTTAAGATTAGGGTTAGGGTGTTGGGTTACGGTGTCAGATTAGGGTTAGTGTGTCTGGTTATGATGTCAGGTTCGGGTGTCGGGTAAGGGGTAGTGTGTCTGGTTAGGGTGTCGGGTTATTGTGTCAGGTTAGGTTTAGGTTTAGGCTTATGGATAGGGCTAGGGTTATGGTGTCATGTTAGGGATAGGGTTCGAGTGTCAGTTTAGGGTTAGAGTTAGGGTTGGGTTAGGGTTAGGGTAGGGTTAGGGGTTAGGGGTAGGGTTAGGGTTAGGTTTAAGTTTAGGGTGTCAGGTTAAGTTTAGGGTTCGTGTTAGTGTTATGGTTAGGGTTAGGGTTAGGCTTAGGATGTGGGGATAGGGTTAGGGTTAGTTTTATGGTAAGGTTGTCTGGTTAGGGTTCTGGGTAGGGTGTCTGTTTAGGGTTTCGGGTTAGGGTGTCGGGTCAGGGTTAGTGTTAGGGTTAGGTTGTTGGGTTAGATTGTCGTGTTAGGGTGCCAGGATAGGGTTAGATTTACGGTTAGGCTTAGGGTTAGTGTGTCGGGTTAGGGTGTCCGTTTAGGGTTAGGGTGTCAGGTTAGCATGTCGGGTTAGGGTGTTGGGTTAGGGTCTCGAGTTAGGGTTTAGGGTTAGGTTTAGGGTAAGTTTAGGGTTAGGGTTACGGTTGGGTTAGGGTTAGTGTTAATGTTAGGGTTAGGGTTTAGATGTAGGGTTAGCTTTAGGGCTAGTGTTAGGGTTAGGGTGTAGGGTGTCGGGTTTGGGTGTCGGGTTAGGGTTAGGTTTTGGGTTAGCTTTAGGGTTGGGGTTAGGATTAGGGTGTCGGGTTAGGGTTAGCGTGTCAGGTTCGGGTGTCGGGTTAGGCTGTCGGGCTAGGGTGTCGGGCTAGGGTGTCGGGCTAGGGTGTCGGGTTAGGGTTTACAGTTAGTGTTAGAGTGGCTGGTTAGGGTGTCGGTTAGGGTGTCGGGTTAGGGTGTACGGGTTAGGGTGTCGCGTTAGGGTTGAGTTATGGTGTCGGGTTATGGTTACGGTAAGGTTAGGGTTAGGGTTAGGGTTAGGGTCGGGTTAGGGGTTAGGGGTAGGTTTAGGGTTAGGTTTAGGGTGTTAGGGTTAGGGTTAGGGTTAGGGTTGGGTTAGGGGTAGGGTTAGTGGTTAATGGTAGGGTTAGGGGTAGGTTTAGGGTTAGGGTTAGGGTTGGGGTTTAGTTGTCGCGTTTGAGTTAGGGTTAGGGTGTCTGGTGTCGGGTTAGTGTTAAGGTTAGGGTTAGGTTATCGGGTTAGGTTTAGGCTTGGGTTGTAGTCTTAGGGTTAGGGTTAGTGTTGGTTTACGGGTTAGGCTTAGGCTTAGTGTTAGGGTTAGGTTTAGGGTTAGGTTTACGGCTAGGTTGTTGGTTTAGGGTTACGGTGTCGGGTTAAGGTAAGCGTGTCGGTTTAGGTTTAGGGTGTCGGGTTAGGGTGATGGGTTATGGTGTCAGGTTCGGGTTAGTGTTCGGTTGAGGGTGTCAGGTTAAGGTTAGGGAAGATTTAGGGTTACGGTGTCATGTTAGGGTTACCATAATGGTTAGGGTGTCGGGTTTGGGTGTTGGGTTATGGTTAGTGTATCATGTTAGGGTTAGTGTGTCGGGATAAGTTCAGGGTGTCGGGTTAGGTTGTCGGGTTACGTTTAGGCTCAGGGTTAGGGTTAAGGTTAGGGTTAGGTTTAGGTGTTAGGGGTACGGTTAGGGTTAGGATGTCGGGTTAGGGTCGGGTTAGGGGTTAGGGGTAGGTTTAGGGTTAGGTTTAGGGTGTTAGGGTTAGGGTTAGGGTTAGGGTTGGGTTAGGGTTAGGGTAGGGTTAGGGGTTAGGGGTAGGGTTAGGGTTAGGTTTAGGTTTAGGGTGTCAGGTTAAGTTTAGGGTTCGTGTTAGTGTTATGGTTAGGGTTAGGGTTAGGCTTAGGATGTGGGGATAGGGTTAGGGTTAGTTTTATGGTAAGGTTGTCTGGTTAGGGTTCTGGGTAGGGTGTCTGTTTAGGGTTTCGGGTCAGGGTTAGTGTTAGGGTTAGGTTGTTGGGTTAGATTGTCGTGTTAGGGTGCCAGGATAGGGTTAGATTTACGGTTAGGCTTAGGGTTAGTGTGTCGGGTTAGGGTGTCCGTTTAGGGTTAGGGTGTCAGGTTAGCATGTCGGGTTAGGGTGTTGGGTTAGGGTCTCGAGTTAGGGTTTAGGGTTAGGTTTAGTGTAAGTTTAGGGTTAGGGTTACAGTTGGGTTAGGGTTAGTGTTAATGTTAGGGTTAGGGTTTAGATGTAGGGTTAGCTTTAGGGCTAGTGTTAGGGTTAGGGTGTCGGGTGTCGGGTTTGGGTGTCGGGTTAGGGTTAGGTTTTGGGTTAGCTTTAGGGTTGGGGTTAGGATTAGGGTGTCGGGTTAGGGTTAGCGTGTCGGGTTCGGGTGTCGGGTTAGGCTGTCGGGCTAGGGTGTCGGGCTCGGGTGTCGGGTTAGGGTTTACAGTTAGTGTTAGAGTGGCTGGTTAGGGTGTCGGTTAGGGTGTCTGGTTAGGGTGTCGGGTTAGGGATTACGGGTTAGGGTGTCGCGTTAGGGTTGAGTTATGGTGTCGGGTTATGGTTAGGGTAAGGTTAGGGTTCGGGTTAGGGTGTGGTGTTAGGGTTAGCGTTAGGGTTAGGGTGTCGGGTTAAGGTTAGGGTTAGGGTTAGGGTTAGGGTTTGGGTGTCGGGTTAGGGTTAGGGTTAGTGTTAGGGGTTAGTGATTAGGGTTAGGGTTAAGATTAGCGTTATGGTTTGAGTTAGAGTTAGGGTTAGGGTTAGGGTTGGTTTAGTGTAGGGTTAGGGGTTAGTGGTAGGGTTAGGGGTAGGGTTAGGGTAGGGTTGCGGAGTCGGGTTAGGGTTAGGGTTAGGTTTTCAGGCTAGGGTTAGTGTTAGGGGTTGGGGTTAGGGTTTAGAGTTACGATTAGGGTTAGGGTGTTGGGTTAGGGTGTCGGGTTAGGGTGTCAGGTTAGGCTGTCGGGTTAGGGTGTCGGGTCAGGGTTAGGGTTAGGGTTAGGTTTAGGGTTAAGTTTAGAGTTAGGTTGTTTTGTTAGGGTTAGGGTTTCGGGTTAGGCTTAGAGTTTCGGGTTAGGGTGTCAGGTTAGAGTTTGGGTGTAGGGTTAGTGTGTCGCATTAGGGTTAAGGTTAGGGTGTCGTGTTAGTGTTAGCGCTAGGGTTAGGGTGTCGTGTTAGAGTTAGGTTTAGGGTTAGGTTGTCGGGTTAGGGTTAGGGTTAGAGTGTCTGGTGTTCGGTTACCGTTAGGGTTAGGGTTAGGGTTACGTTTTACGGGTTAGGGTTAGGGATAGGGTTAGCATTAGGGTTATGGTTACGGTTACGTTTAGGGTTACTGTTCGGGTTAGGGTTAGGGTTAGGATTAGGGTGTCAGATTAGGGTTAGGTTTGTGTTAGGATTCGGGTTAGTGGTTAGGGGTAGGTTTAAGGTTAGGGTTAGGGTGTCGTGTTAGGGTTAGAGTTAGGGTGTCGGTTTAGGGTTAGGGTGTCGGGTTAGGGTGTTGGCTTAAGTTGTCGTGTTAGTGTGTTGGGTTAGGGTTAGGGTGAGATTTATGGCATTGTGCTAGTGTGTTGGTTTAGGAATAGGGTTAGGGTAAGGGTTAGGGCTAGGTTTAAGGTTAGGTTTAGTGTTATGATGTCGCGTTAGGGTTAGGGTTAGGGTTAAGGTTTCGGGTTATGATGTCGGGTTAGGGTTAGGTCTAGGTCTAGGGTTAGGGTTAGGGTGTCGGGTAAGTTTTAGGGTTAGGGTTAGGGTGTCGTTTTAGGGTTAGAGTTAGGGTTAGGATTAGGGTTAGGGTTAAGGTTTACGGTTTAGGGTTAGGGTTAGGGTTAGAGTTAGGGTTAGCGTTACCTTTAGGGTTACGGTTAGGGTTAGGATTAGGGTTAGAGTTAGGGTGTCAGATTAGGGTTAGGGTTGGGTTAGGATTCGGGTTAGTGGTTAGGGGTAGGTTTAGGTTTAGGGTTAGGGTGTTGGTTTAGGGTTAGGGTGTCGGGTTAGGGTGTTGGGTTAAGTTGTCGTGTTAGTGTGTCGGGTAAGGGTTAGGGTTAGGTTTATGGCATTGGGTTAGGTTGTTGGGTTAGGAATAGGGTTAGGGCTAGGGTTAAGGTTAGGTTTAGTGTTATGATGTTGGGTTAGTTTGTCGTGTTAGGGTGCTGGGTTTGGGTTAGGGTTAGGGTTTGGGTAGGTTTAGGGTGTTGGGTTAGGGTTAGGGTGTCGGGTTATGGTTATGGTTAGGGTGTTGGGTTACGGTGTCGGGTTAGGGTTAGTGTGTCAGGTTATGATGTCAGGTTCGGGTGTCGGGTAAGGGTTAGGGTGTGTGGTTATGGTGTCGGGTAAGTGTGTCAGGTTAGGTTTAGGTTTAGGCTTATGGTTAGGGTTAGGGTTAGGGTGTCGTGTTAGGGATAGCGTTCGGGTGTCGGTTTAGGGTTAGAGTTAGGGTTAGGGTTAGGGTCGGGTTAGGGGTTAGGGGTAGGTTTAGGGTTAGGTTTAGGGTGTTAGGGTTAGGGTTAGGGTTAGGGTTGGGTTAGGGGTAGGGTTAGTGGTTAAGGGTAGGGTTAGGGGTAGGTTTAGGGTTAGGGTTAGGGTTGGGGTTTAGTTGTCGGGTTTGAGTTAGGGTTAGGGTGTCTGGTGTCGGGTTAGTGTTAAGGTTAGGGTTAGGTTATCGGGTTAGGTTTAGGCTTGGGTTGTAGTCTTAGGGTTAGGGTTAGTGTTGGTTTACGGGTTAGGCTTAGGCTTAGTGTTAGGGTTAGGTTTACGGCTAGGTTGTTGGTTTAGGGTTACGGTGTCGGGTTAAGGTAAGCGTGTCGGTTTAGGTTTAGGGTGTCGGGTTAGGGTGATGGGTTATGGTGTCAGGTTCGGGTTAGTGTTCGGTTGAGGGTGTCAGGTTAAGGTTAGGGAAGATTTAGGGTTACGGTGTCATGTTAGGGTTACCATAATGGTTAGGGTGTCGGGTTTGGGTGTTGGGTTATGGTTAGTGTATCATGTTAGGGTTAGTGTGTCGGGATAGGTTCAGGGTGTCGTGTTAGGTTGTCGGGTTACGTCTAGGCTCAGGTTTAGGGTTAAGGTTAGGGTTAGGTTTAGGTGTTAGGGGTATGGTTAGGGTTAGAATGTCGGGTTAGGGTTAGGGTGTCGGGTTAGGGTGCCGTGTTAAGGTTAGGGTGTCGGGTGAGGGTTAGGGTGTCAGGTTCGGGTTACGGTGTCAGGTGACGGTGTCGGGTTAGCGTGTCATTTTAGGGTGTAGGTTTAGGGTTAGAGTGTCGGGTTAGGGTTAGGGTTACGGTGTTGTGTTAGGGTTAGGGTGTCGTGTTTGGGCTTCGGGTTAGGGTGTCGTGTTAGGGATAGGGTGTCACGTTAGGTTGTCGTTTTAGGGTTACGGTGTCAGGATAGGGTGTCGGGTTAGGGTGTCGGTTAGGGATTACGGTTTAGGGTGTCGGGTTAGGGTTAGTGTAGGGTTAGAATTAGGGTTAGAGTGTTGTGTTAGGGTTAGCGTTAGGGTTAGGTTGTCTGGTTAGTTTTAGGGTTAGGGTGTCGAGTTAGAGTTAGGGTGTCGGGTTATGGTTAGGTTTTGGGTGTCGGGTTAGGTTTAGGGTTAATGTTAGTGTTAGGGGTTAGTGATTAGGGTTAGGGTTAGGGTTAGCGTTATGGTTTGGTTTAGGTTTAGGGTTAGGGTTATGGATAGGGTTAGGGTTTGGGTTAGGTGAAGGGTAGGCTTAGGAGTAGGGTAAGTGTTAGGGTTTGGGTTAGGTTTAGGGTACGGTTAGGGTGTCAGGGTAGAGTTTGGGTGTAGGATTAGGGTGTTGCGTTAGGGTTAAGTTAACGTGTCTTGTTAGGGTTAGTGTTAGGGTTAGGGTGTCGGGTAAGATTTAGCGTTAGGGGTAGGGGTAGTGCTTGGGTGTTGGGTTAGTGTTAGGGTTAGGGTGTCTGGTGTCCGGTTACGGTTAGGGTTAGGATTAGGGTTAGGATTAGGGTTTAGGGTTTAGGGTTAGGGTTAGGGTGTCTTGTGTCCGATTATGGTTAGGGTTAGGATTATGGTTAGGGTTAGGGTTAGCGTTAGGGTTATGGTTAAGGTTACGTTTAGGTTTCGGGTTAGGGTTAGGGTTATGTTTAGGGTTAGGGTGTCATAATAGGGTTAGCGTTAGTGTTAGGTTGTCTGGTTAGTGTTAGGGTTTAGGTTGTCGGGATAGGGTTAGGTTTAGGGTGTTGGGTTAGGGTGTTGGGTTAGGGTTAGGGTTAGGGTTAAGGTTTCGGGTTATGATGTCGGGTTAGGGTTAGGTCTAGGTCTAGGGTTAGGGTTAGGGTGTCGGCTAAGTTTTAGGGTTAGGTTTAGGGTGTCGTTTTAGGGTTAGAGTTAGTGTTAGGAATAGGGTTCGGGTTAGGGTTTATGGTTTAGGGTTAGGGTTAGTGTTAGCGTTAGGGTTAGTGTTACCTTTAGGGTTACGGTTAGGGTTAGGATTAGGGTTAGAGTTAGGGTGTCAGATTAGGGTTAGACTTGGGTTAGGATTCGGGTTAGTGGTTAGGGGTAGGTTTAGGTTTAGGGTTAGGGTGTTGGTTTAGGGTTAGGGTGTCGTATTACAGTTAGGGTTAGGGTGTCAATTTAGGGTTAGGGTGTCGGGTTAGGGTGTTGGGTTAAGTTGTCGTGTTAGTTTGTCGGGTTAGGGTTAGAGTTAGGTTTGAGGCATTGGGTTAGGTTGTTGGTTTAGGAATAGGGTTAGGGTTAGGTTTAGTGTTATGATGTTGGGTTAGTTTGTCGTGTTAGGGTGCTGGGTTTGGGTTAGGGTTAGGGTTAGGGTAGGTTTAGGGTGTTGGGTTAGCGTTAGGGTGTCGGGTTAGGGTTAGGGTTATGTGTTGGCTTAGGGTGTCGTTTAGGGTGTCAGGTTTGGGTGTCGGGTTAAGATTAGGATAAGGGTGTTGGGTTACGGTGTCAGGTTAGCGTAGGTGTGTCTGGTTATGATGTCAGGTTTGGGTATCGGGTAAGGGGTAGTGTGTCTGGTTAGGGTGCCGGTTTGTGTCAGGTTAGGTTTAGGTTTAGGCTTACGGATAGGGCTAGGGTTATGGTGTCATGTTAGGGATAGGGTTCGAGTGTCGGTTTAGGGTTAGAGTTAGGGTTAGGGTTAGGGTTGGGTTAGGGTTAGGGTAGGGTTAGGGGTTAGGGGTAGGGTTAGGGTTAGGTTTAGGTTTAGGGTGTCAGGTTAAGTTTAGGGTTCGTGTTAGTGTTATGGTTAGGGTTAGGGTTAGGCTTAGGATGTGGGGATAGGGTTAGGGTTAGTTTTATGGTAAGATTGTCCGGTTAGGGTTCTGGGTAGGGTGTCTGTTTAGGGTTTCGGGTTAGGGTGTCGGGTCAGGGTTAGTGTCAGGGTTAGGTTGTTGGGTTAGATTGTCGTGTTAGGGTGCCAGGATAGGGTTAGATTTACGGTTAGGCTTAGGGTTAGTGTGTCGGGTTAGGGTGTCCGTTTAGGGTTAGGGTGTCAGGTTAGCATGTCGGGTTAGGGTGTTGGGTTAGGGTCTCGAGTTAGGGTTTAGGGTTAGGTTTAGGGTAAGTTTAGGGTTAGGGTTACGGTTGGGTTAGGGTTAGTGTTAATGTTAGGGTTAGGGTTTAGATGTAGGGTTAGCTTTAGGGCTAGTGTTAGGGTTAGGGTGTCGGGTGTCGGGTTTGGGTGTCGGGTTAGGGTTAGGTTTTGGGTTAGCTTTAGGGTTGGGGTTAGGATTAGGGTGTCGGGTTAGGGTTAGCGTGTCGGGTTCGGGTGTCGGGTTAGGCTGTC
Organism: Giraffa tippelskirchi; assembly: GCF_054371585.1. Classification (NCBI taxonomy): domain Eukaryota; kingdom Metazoa; phylum Chordata; class Mammalia; order Artiodactyla; family Giraffidae; genus Giraffa; species Giraffa tippelskirchi. Next base: position 72,050,164 of record NC_137289.1, read on the forward strand.
GGGCTAGGGTGTCGGGTTAGGGTTTACAGTTAGTGTTAGAGTGGCTGGTTAGGGTGTCTGGTTAGGGTGTCGGGTTAGGGATTACGGGTTAGGGTGTCGCGTTAGGGTTGAGTTATGGTGTCGGGTTATGGTTAGGGTAAGGTTAGGCTTCGGGTTAGGGTGTCGTGTTAGGGTTAGCGTTAGGGTTAGGGTGTCGGGTTAAGGTTAGGGTTAGGGTTAGGGTTAGGGTTTGGGTGTCGGGTTAGGGTTAGGGTTAGTGTTAGGGGTTAGTGATTAGGGTTAGGGTTAGGATTAGCGTTATGGTTTGAGTTAGAGTTAGGGTTAGGGTTAGGGTTGGTTTAGTGTAGGGTTAGGGGTTAGTGGTAGGGTTAGGGGTAGGGTTAGGGTAGGGTTGCGGAGTCGGGTTAGGGTTAGGGTTAGGTTTTCAGGCTAGGGTTAGTGTTAGGGGTTGGGGTTAGGGTTTAGAGTTACGATTAGGGTTAGGGTGTTGGGTTAGGGTGTCGGGTTAGGGTGTCAGGTTAGGCTGTCGGGTTAGGGTGTCGGGTCAGGGTTAGAGTTAGGGTTAGGTTTAGGGTTAAGTTTAGAGTTAGGTTGTTTTGTTAGGGTTAGGGTTTCGGGTTAGGCTTAGAGTTTCGGGTTAGGGTGTCGGGTTAGAGTTTGGGTGTAGGGTTAGTGTGTCGCATTAGGGTTAAGGTTAGGGTGTCGTGTTAGTGTTAGCGCTAGGGTTAGGGTGTCGTGTTAGAGTTAGGTTTAGGGTTAGGTTGTCGGGTTAGGGTTAGGGTTAGGGTGTCTGGTGTTCGGTTACCGTTAGGGTTAGGGTTAGGGTTACGTTTTACGGGTTAGGGTTAGGGTTAGGGTTAGCATTAGGGTTATGGTTACGGTTACGTTTAGGGTTACTGTTCGGGTTAGGGTTAGGGTTAGGATTAGGGTGTCAGATTAGGGTTAGGTTTGTGTTAGGATTCGGGTTAGTGGTTAGTGGTAGGTTTAGGTTTAGGGTTAGGGTGTTGGTTTAGGGTTAGGGTGTCGTATTACAGTTAGGGTTAGGGTTAGGGTGTCGGTTTAGGGTTAGGGTGTCGGGTTAGGGTGTTGGGTTAAGTTGTCGTGTTAGTGTGTCGGGTTAGGGTTAGAGTTAGGTTTGAGGCATTGGGTTAGGTTGTTGGGTTAGGAATAGGGTTAGGGTTAGGTTTAGTGTTATGATGTTGGGTTAGTTTGTCGTGTTAGGGTGCTGGGTTTGGGTTAGGGTTAGGGTTAGGGTAGGTTTAGGGTGTTGGGTTAGCTTTAGGGTGTTGGGTTAGGGTTAGGGTTATGTGTTGGCTTAGGGTGTCGTTTAGGGTGTCAGGTTTGGGTGTCGGGTTAAGATTAGGGTTAGGGTGTTGGGTTACGGTGTCAGATTAGGGTTAGTGTGTCTGGTTATGATGTCAGGTTCGGGTGTCGGGTAAGGGGTAGTGTGTCTGGTTAGGGTGTTGGGTTATTGTGTCAGGTTAGGTTTAGGTTTAGGCTTATGGATAGGGCTAGGGTTATGGTGTCATGTTAGGGATAGGGTTCGAGTGTCAGTTTAGGGTTAGAGTTAGGGTTGGGTTAGGGTTAGGGTAGGGTTAGGGGTTAGGTGTAGGGTTAGGGTTAGGTTTAAGTTTAGGGTGTCAGGTTAAGTTTAGGGTTCGTGTTAGTGTTATGGTTAGGGTTAGGGTTAGGCTTAGGATGTGGGGATAGGGTTAGGGTTAGTTTTATGGTAAGGTTGTCTGGTTAGGGTTCTGGGTAGGGTGTCTGTTTAGGGTTTCGGGTTAGGGTGTCGGGTCAGGGTTAGTGTTAGGGTTAGGTTGTTGGGTTAGATTGTCGTGTTAGGGTGCCAGGATAGGGTTAGATTTACGGTTAGGCTTAGGGTTAGTGTGTCGGGTTAGGGTGTCCGTTTAGGGTTAGGGTGTCAGGTTAGCATGTCGGGTTAGGGTGTTGGGTTAGGGTCTCGAGTTAGGGTTTAGGGTTAGGTTTAGGGTAAGTTTAGGGTTAGGGTTACGGTTGGGTTAGGGTTAGTGTTAATGTTAGGGTTAGGGTTTAGATGTAGGGTTAGCTTTAGGGCTAGTGTTAGGGTTAGGGTGTAGGGTGTCGGGTTTGGGTGTCGGGTTAGGGTTAGGTTTTGGGTTAGCTTTAGGGTTGGGGTTAGGATTAGGGTGTCGGGTTAGGGTTAGCGTGTCAGGTTCGGGTGTCGGGTTAGGCTGTCGGGCTAGGGTGTCGGGCTAGGGTGTCGGGCTAGGGTGTCGGGTTAGGGTTTACAGTTAGTGTTAGAGTGGCTGGTTAGGGTGTCGGTTAGGGTGTCGGGTTAGGGTGTACGGGTTAGGGTGTCGCGTTAGGGTTGAGTTATGGTGTCGGGTTATGGTTACGGTAAGGTTAGGGTTAGGGTTAGGGTTAGGTATTCAGGCTAGGGTTAGTGTTAGGGGTTGGGGTTAGGGTTTAGAGTTACGATTAGGGTTAGGGTGTTGGGTTAGGGTGTCGGGTAGGGTGTCAGGTTAGGCTGTCGGGTTAGGGTGTCGGGTCAGGGTTAGAGTTAGGGTTAGGTTTAGGGTTAAGTTTAGAGTTAGGTTGTTTTGTTAGGGTTAGGGTTTCGGGTTAGGCTTAGAGTTTCGGGTTAGGGTGTCGGGTTAGAGTTTGGGTGTAGGGTTAGTGTGTCGCATTAGGGTTAAGGTTAGGGTGTCGTGTTAGTGTTAGCGCTAGGGTTAGGGTGTCGTGTTAGGGTAAGGTTTAGGGTTAGGTTGTCGGGTTAGGGTTAGGGTTAGGGTGTCTGGTGTTCGGTTACCGTTAGGGTTAGGGTTAGGGTTACATTTTACGGGTTAGGGTTAGGGATAGGGTTAGCATTAGGGTTATGGTTACGGTTACGTTTAGGGTTACTGTTCGGGTTAGGGTTAGGGTTAGGATTAGGGTGTCAGATTAGGGTTAGGTTTGTGTTAGGATTCGGGTTAGTGGGTAGGGGTAGGTTTAAGGTTAGGGTTAGGGTGTCGTGTTAGGGTTAGGATTAGGGTGTCGGTTTAGGGTTAGGGTGTCAGGTTAGGGTGTCGGTTAGGGATTACGGTTTAGGGTGTCGGGTTAGGGTTAGTGTAGGGTTAGAATTAGGGTTAGAGTGTTGTGTTAGGGTTAGCGTTAGGGTTAGGTTGTCTGGTTAGTTTTAGGGTTAGGGTGTCGAGTTAGAGTTAGGGTGTCGGGTTATGGTTAGGTTTTGGGTGTCGGGTTAGGTTTAGGGTTAATGTTAGTGTTAGGGGTTAGTGATTAGGGTTAGGGTTAGGGTTAGCGTTATGGTTTGGTTTAGGTTTAGGGTTAGGGTTATGGATAGGGTTAGGGTTTGGGTTAGGTGAAGGGTAGGCTTAGGAGTAGGGTAAGTGTTAGGGTTTGGGTTAGGTTTAGGGTACGGTTAGGGTGTCAGGGTAGAGTTTGGGTGTAGGATTAGGGTGTTGCGTTAGGGTTAAGTTAACGTGTCTTGTTAGGGTTAGTGTTAGGGTTAGGGTGTCGGGTAAGATTTAGCGTTAGGGGTAGGGGTAGTGCTTGGGTGTTGGGTTAGTGTTAGGGTTAGGGTGTCTGGTGTCCGGTTACGGTTAGGGTTAGGATTAGGGTTAGGATTAGGGTTTAGGGTTTAGGGTTAGGGTTAGGGTGTCTTGTGTCCGATTACGGTTAGGGTTAGGATTATGGTTAGGGTTAGGGTTAGCGTTAGGGTTATGGTTAAGGTTACGTTTAGGTTTCGGGTTAGGGTTAGGGTTATGTTTAGGGTTAGGGTGTCATAATAGGGTTAGCGTTAGTGTTAGGTTGTCTGGTTAGTGTTAGGGTTTAGGTTGTCGGGATAGGGTTAGGTTTAGGGTGTTGGGTTAGGGTGTTGGGTTAGGGTTAGGGTTAGGGTTAAGGTTTCGGGTTATGATGTCGGGTTAGGGTTAGGTCTAGGTCTAGGGTTAGGGTTAGGGTGTCGGCTAAGTTTTAGGGTTAGGTTTAGGGTGTCGTTTTAGGGTTAGAGTTAGTGTTAGGAATAGGGTTCGGGTTAGGGTTTATGGTTTAGGGTTAGGGTTAGTGTTAGCGTTAGGGTTAGTGTTACCTTTAGGGTTACGGTTAGGGTTAGGATTAGGGTTAGAGTTAGGGTGTCAGATTAGGGTTAGACTTGGGTTAGGATTCGGGTTAGTGGTTAGGGGTAGGTTTAGGTTTAGGGTTAGGGTGTTGGTTTAGGGTTAGGGTGTCGTATTACAGTTAGGGTTAGGGTGTCGATTTAGGGTTAGGGTGTCGGGTTAGGGTGTTGGGTTAAGTTGTCGTGTTAGTGTGTCGGGTTAGGGTTAGAGTTAGGTTTGAGGCATTGGTTTAGGTTGTTGGTTTAGGAATAGGGTTAGGGTTAGGTTTAGTGTTATGATGTTGGGTTAGTTTGTCGTGTTAGGGTGCTGGGTTTGGGTTAGGGTTAGGGTTAGGGTAGGTTTAGGGTGTTGGGTTAGCGTTAGGGTGTCGGGTTAGGGTTAGGGTTATGTGTTGGCTTAGGGTGTCGTTTAGGGTGTCAGGTTTGGGTGTCGGGTTAAGATTAGGATAAGGGTGTTGGGTTACGGTGTCAGGTTAGCGTAGGTGTGTCTGGTTATGATGTCAGGTTTGGGTATCGGGTAAGGGGTAGTGTGTCTGGTTAGGGTGCCGGTTTGTGTCAGGTTAGGTTTAGGTTTAGGCTTACGGATAGGGCTAGGGTTATGGTGTCATGTTAGGGATAGGGTTCGAGTGTCGGTTTAGGGTTAGAGTTAGGGTTAGGGTTAGGGTTGGGTTAGGGTTAGGGTAGGGTTAGGGGTTAGGGGTAGGGTTAGGGTTAGGTTTAGGTTTAGGGTGTCAGGTTAAGTTTAGGGTTCGTGTTAGTGTTATGGTTAGGGTTAGGGTTAGGCTTAGGATGTGGGGATATGGTTAGGGTTAGTTTTATGGTAAGATTGTCCGGTTAGGGTTCTGGGTAGGGTGTCTGTTTAGGGTTTCGGGTTAGGGTGTCGGGTCAGGGTTAGTGTCAGGGTTAGGTTGTTGGGTTAGATTGTCGTGTTAGGGTGCCAGGATAGGGTTAGATTTACGGTTAGGCTTAGGGTTAGTGTGTCGGGTTAGGGTGTCCGTTTAGGGTTAGGGTGTCAGGTTAGCATGTCGGGTTAGGGTGTTGGGTTAGGGTCTCGAGTTAGGGTTTAGGGTTAGGTTTAGGGTAAGTTTAGGGTTAGGGTTACGGTTGGGTTAGGGTTAGTGTTAATGTTAGGGTTAGGGTTTAGATGTAGGGTTAGCTTTAGGGCTAGTGTTAGGGTTAGGGTGTCGGGTGTCGGGTTTGGGTGTCGGGTTAGGGTTAGGTTTTGGGTTAGCTTTAGGGTTGGGGTTAGGATTAGGGTGTCGGGTTAGGGTTAGCGTGTCGGGTTCGGGTGTCGGGTTAGGCTGTCGGGCTAGGGTGTCGGGTTAGGGTTTACAGTTAGTGTTAGAGTGGCTGGTTAGGGTGTCTGGTTAGGGTGTCGGGTTAGGGATTACGGGTTAGGGTGTCGCGTTAGGGTTGAGTTATGGTGTCGGGTTATGGTTAGGGTAAGGTTAGGCTTCGGGTTAGGGTGTCGTGTTAGGGTTAGCGTTAGGGTTAGGGTGTCGGGTTAAGGTTAGGGTTAGGGTTAGGGTTAGGGTTTGGGTGTCGGGTTAGGGTTAGGGTTAGTGTTAGGGGTTAGTGATTAGGGTTAGGGTTAGGATTAGCGTTATGGTTTGAGTTAGAGTTAGGGTTAGGGTTAGGGTTGGTTTAGTGTAGGGTTAGGGGTTAGTGGTAGGGTTAGGGGTAGGGTTAGGGTAGGGTTGCGGAGTCGGGTTAGGGTTAGGGTTAGGTTTTCAGGCTAGGGTTAGTGTTAGGGGTTGGGGTTAGGGTTTAGAGTTACGATTAGGGTTAGGGTGTTGGGTTAGGGTGTCGGGTTAGGGTGTCAGGTTAGGCTGTCGGGTTAGGGTGTCGGGTCAGGGTTAGAGTTAGGGTTAGGTTTAGGGTTAAGTTTAGAGTTAGGTTGTTTTGTTAGGGTTAGGGTTTCGGGTTAGGCTTAGAGTTTCGGGTTAGGGTGTCAGGTTAGAGTTTGGGTGTAGGGTTAGTGTGTCGCATTAGGGTTAAGGTTAGGGTGTCGTGTTAGTGTTAGCGCTAGGGTTAGGGTGTCGTGTTAGAGTTAGGTTTAGGGTTAGGTTGTCGGGTTAGGGTTAGGGTTAGGGTGTCTGGTGTTCGGTTACCGTTAGGGTTAGGGTTAGGGTTACGTTTTACGGGTTAGGGTTAGGGATAGGGTTAGCATTAGGGTTATGGTTACGGTTACGTTTAGGGTTACTGTTCGGGTTAGGGTTAGGGTTAGGATTAGGGTGTCAGATTAGGGTTAGGTTTGTGTTAGGATTCGGGTTAGTGGTTAGGGGTAGGTTTAAGGTTAGGGTTAGGGTGTCGTGTTAGGGTTAGAGTTAGGGTGTCGGTTTAGGGTTAGGGTGTCGGGTTAGGGTTAGGGTTTCGGGTTAGGGTGTTGGGTTAAGTTGTCGTGTTAGTGTGTCGGGTTAGGGTTAGAGTTAGGTTTGAGGCATTGGGTTAGGTTGTTGGGTTAGGAATAGGGTTAGGGTTAGGTTTAGTGTTATGATGTTGGGTTAGTTTGTCGTGTTAGGGTGCTGGGTTTGGGTTAGGGTTAGGGTTAGGGTAGGTTTAGGGTGTTGGGTTAGCGTTAGGGTGTCGGGTTAGGGTTAGGGTTATGTGTTGGCTTAGGGTGTCGTTTAGGGTGTCAGGTTTGGGTGTCGGGTTAAGATTAGGGTTAGGGTGTTGGGTTACGGTGTCAGATTAGGGTTAGTGTGTCTGGTTATGATGTCAGGTTCGGGTGTCGGGTAAGGGGTAGTGTGTCTGGTTAGGGTGTCGGGTTATTGTGTCAGGTTAGGTTTAGGTTTAGGCTTATGGATAGGGCTAGGGTTATGGTGTCATGTTAGGGATAGGGTTCGAGTGTCAGTTTAGGGTTAGAGTTAGGGTTGGGTTAGGGTTAGGGTACGGTTAGGGGTTAGGGGTAGGGTTAGGGTTAGGTTTAAGTTTAGGGTGTCAGGTTAAGTTTAGGGTTCGTGTTAGTGTTATGGTTAGGGTTAGGGTTAGGCTTAGGATGTGGGGATAGGGTTAGGGTTAGTTTTATGGTAAGGTTGTCTGGTTAGGGTTCTGGGTAGGGTGTCTGTTTAGGGTTTCGGGTTAGGGTGTCGGGTCAGGGTTAGTGTTAGGGTTAGGTTGTTGGGTCAGATTGTCGTGTTAGGGTGCCAGGATAGGGTTAGATTTACGGTTAGGCTTAGGGTTAGTGTGTCGGGTTAGGGTGTCCGTTTAGGGTTAGGGTGTCAGGTTAGCATGTCGGGTTAGGGTGTTGGGTTAGGGTCTCGAGTTAGGGTTTAGGGTTAGGTTTAGGGTAAGTTTAGGGTTAGGGTTACGGTTGGGTTAGGGTTAGTGTTAATGTTAGGGTTAGGGTTTAGATGTAGGGTTAGCTTTAGGGCTAGTGTTAGGGTTAGGGTGTCGGGTGTCGGGTTTGGGTGTCGGGTTAGGGTTAGGTTTTGGGTTAGCTTTAGGGTTGGGGTTAGGATTAGGGTGTCGGGTTAGGGTTAGCGTGTCAGGTTCGGGTGTCGGGTTAGGCTGTCGGGCTAGGGTGTCGGGCTAGGGTGTCGGGCTAGGGTGTCGGGTTAGGGTTTACAGTTAGTGTTAGAGTGGCTGGTTAGGGTGTCGGTTAGGGTGTCGGGTTAGGGTGTACGGGTTAGGGTGTCGCGTTAGGGTTGAGTTATGGTGTCGGGTTATGGTTACGGTAAGGTTAGGGTTAGGGTTAGGGTTAGGTATTCAGGCTAGGGTTAGTGTTAGGGGTTGGGGTTAGGGTTTAGAGTTACGATTAGGGTTAGGGTGTTGGGTTAGGGTGTCGGGTAGGGTGTCAGGTTAGGCTGTTGGGTTAGGGTGTCGGGTCAGGGTTAGAGTTAGGGTTAGGTTTAGGGTTAAGTTTAGAGTTAGGTTGTTTTGTTAGGGTTAGGGTTTCGGGTTAGGCTTAGAGTTTCGGGTTAGGGTGTCGGGTTAGAGTTTGGGTGTAGGGTTAGTGTGTCGCATTAGGGTTAAGGTTAGGGTGTCGTGTTAGTGTTAGCGCTAGGGTTAGGGTGTCGTGTTAGGGTTAGGTTTAGGGTTAGGTTGTCGGGTTAGGGTTAGGGTTAGGGTGTCTGGTGTTCGGTTACCGTTAGGGTTAGGGTTAGGGTTACGTTTTACGGGTTAGGGTTAGGGATAGGGTTAGCATTAGGGTTATGGTTACGGTTACGTTTAGGGTTACTGTTCGGGTTAGGGTTAGGGTTAGGATTAGGGTGTCAGATTAGGGTTAGGTTTGTGTTAGGATTCGGGTTAGTGGGTAGGGGTAGGTTTAAGGTTAGGGTTAGGGTGTCGTGTTAGGGTTAGGATTAGGGTGTCGGTTTAGGGTTAGGGTGTCGGGTTAGGGTGTTGGCTTAAGTTGTCGTGTTAGTGTGTTGGGTTAGGGTTAGGGTGAGATTTATGGCATTGTGTTAGTGTGTTGGTTTAGGAATAGGGTTAGGGTAAGGGTTAGGGCTAGGTTTAAGGTTAGGTTTAGTGTTATGATGTCGGGTTAGGGTTAGGGTTAGGGTTAAGGTTTCGGGTTATGATGTCGGGTTAGGGTTAGGTCTAGGTCTAGGGTTAGGGTTAGGGTGTCGGGTAAGTTTTAGGGTTAGGGTTAGGGTGTCGTTTTAGGGTTAGAGTTAGGGTTAGGATTAGGGTTAGGGTTAAGGTTTACGGTTTAGGGTTAGGGTTAGGGTTAGAGTTAGGGTTAGCGTTACCTTTAGGATTACGGTTAGGGTTAGGATTAGGGTTAGAGTTAGGGTGTCAGATTAGGGTTAGGGTTGGGTTAGGATTCGGGTTAGTGGTTAGGGGTAGGTTTAGGTTTAGGGTTAGGGTGTTGGTTTAGGGTTAGGGTGTCGGGTTAGGGTGTTGGGTTAAGTTGTCGTGTTAGTGTGTCGGGTAAGGGTTAGGGTTAGGTTTATGGCATTGGGTTAGGTTGTTGGGTTAGGAATAGGGTTAGGGCTAGGGTTAAGGTTAGGTTTAGTGTTATGATGTTGGGTTAGTTTGTCGTGTTAGGGTGCTGGGTTTGGGTTAGGGTTAGGGTTTGGGTAGGTTTAGGGTGTTGGGTTAGGGTTAGGGTGTCGGGTTATGGTTAGGGTTAGGGTGTTGGGTTACGGTGTCGGGTTAGGGTTAGTGTGTCAGGTTATGATGTCAGGTTCGGGTGTCGGGTAAGGGTTAGGGTGTGTGGTTATGGTGTCGGGTAAGTGTGTCAGGTTAGGTTTAGGTTTAGGCTTATGGTTAGGGTTAGGGTTAGGGTGTCGTGTTAGGGATAGCGTTTGGGTGTCGGTTTAGGGTTAGAGTTAGGGTTAGGGTTAGGGTCGGGTTAGGGGTTAGGGGTAGGTTTAGGGTTAGGTTTAGGGTGTTAGGGTTAGGGTTAGGGTTAGGGTTGGGTTAGGGGTAGGGTTAGTGGTTAAGGGTAGGGTTAGGGGTAGGTTTAGGGTTAGGGTTAGGGTTGGGGTTTAGTTGTCGGGTTTGAGTTAGGGTTAGGGTGTCTTGTTTCGGGTTAGTGTTAAGGTTAGGGTTAGGTTATCGGGTTAGGTTTAGGCTTGGGTTGTAGTCTTAGGGTTAGGGTTAGTGTTGGTTTACGGGTTAGGCTTAGGCTTAGTGTTAGGGTTAGGTTTAATGTTAGGTTTACGGCTAGGTTGTTGGTTTAGTGTTACGGTGTCGGGTTAAGGTAAGCGTGTCGGTTTAGGTTTAGGGTGTCGGGTTAGGGTGATGGGTTATGGTGTCAGGTTCGGGTTAGTGTTCGGTTGAGGGTGTCAGGTTAAGGTTAGGGAAGATTTAGGGTTACGGTGTCATGTTAGGGTTACCATAATGGTTAGGGTGTCGGGTTTGGGTGTTGGGTTATGGTTAGTGTATCATGTTAGGGTTAGTGTGTCGGGATAGGTTCAGGGTGTCGGGTTAGGTTGTTGGGTTACGTCTAGGCTCAGGGTTAGGGTTAAGGTTAGGGTTAGGTTTAGGTGTTAGGGGTACGGTTAGGGTTAGGATGTCGGGTTAAGGTTAGGGTGTCGGGTTAGGGTGTCGTGTTAAGGTTAGGGTGTCGGGTGAGGGTTAGAGTGTCAGGTTCGGGTTACGGTGTCAGGTGACGGTGTCGGGTTAGCGTGTCATTTTAGGGTGTAGGTTTAGGGTTAGAGTGTCGGGTTAGTGTTAGGGTTACGGTGTTGTGTTAGGGTTAGGGTGTCGGGTTTGGGCTTCGGGTTAGGGTGTCGTGTTAGGGATAGGGTGTCACGTTAGGTTGTCGTTTTAGGGTTACGGTGTCAGGATAGGGTGTCGGGTTAGGGTGTCTGTTAGGGATTACGGTTTAGGGTGTCGGGTTAGGGTTAGTGTAGGGTTAGAATTAGGGTTAGAGTGTTGTGTTAGGGTTAGCGTTAGAGTTAGGTTGTCTGGTTAGTTTTAGGGTTAGGGTGTCGAGTTAGAGTTAGGGTGTCGGGTTATGGTTAGGTTTTGGGTGTCGGGTTAGGTTTAGGGTTAATGTTAGTGTTAGGGGTTAGTGATTAGGGTTAGGGTTAGGGTTAGCATTATGGTTTGGTTTAGGTTTAGGGTTAAGGTTATGGATAGGGTTAGGGTTTGGGTTAGGTGAAGGGTAGGCTTAGGAGTAGGCTAAGTGTTAGGGTTTGGGTTAGGTTTAGGGTACGGTTAGGGTGTCGGGGTAGAGTTTGGGTGTAGGATTAGGGTGTTGTGTTAGGGTTAAGTTAACGTGTCTTGTTAGGGTTAGTGTTAGGGTTAGGGTGTCTGGTGTCCGGTTACGGTTAGGGTTAGGATTAGGGTTAGGATTAGGGTTTAGGGTTTAGGGTTAGGGTTAGGGTGTCTTGTGTCCGATTACGGTTAGGGTTAGGATTATGGTTAGGGTTAGGGTTAGCGTTAGGGTTTTGGTTAAGGTTACGTTTAGGTTTCGGGTTAGGGTTAGGGTTATGTTTAGGGTTAGGGTGTCATAATAGGGTTAGCGTTAGTGTTAGGTTGTCTGGTTAGTGTTAGGGTTAGGGTGTCGGGATAGGGTTAGGTTTAGGGTGTTGGGTTAGGGTGTTGTGTTAGGGTTAGGGTTAGGGTTAAGGTTTTGGGTTATGATGTCGGGTTAGGGTTAGGTCTAGGTCTAGGGTTTGGGTTAGGGTTAGCGTTAGGGTTAGGGTTACCTTTAGGGTTACGGTTAGGGTTAGGATTAGGGTTAGAGTTAGGGTGTCAGATTAGGGTTAGACTTGGGTTAGGATTCGGGTTAGTGGTTAGGGGTAGGTTTAGGTTTAGGGTTAGGGTGTTGGTTTAGGGTTAGGGTGTCGTATTACAGTTAGGGTTAGGGTTAGGGTGTCGGTTTAGGGTTAGGGTGTCGGGTTAGGGTGTTGGGTTAAGTTGTCGTGTTAGTGTGTCGGGTTAGGGTTAGAGTTAGGTTTGAGGCATTGGGTTAGGTTGTTGGGTTAGGAATAGGGTTAGGGTTAGGTTTAGTGTTATGATGTTGGGTTAGTTTGTCGTGTTAGGGTGCTGGGTTTGGGTTAGGGTTAGGGTTAGGGTAGGTTTAGGGTGTTGGGTTAGCGTTAGGGTGTCGGGTTAGGGTTAGGGTTATGTGTTGGCTTAGGGTGTCGTTTAGGGTGTCAGGTTTGGGTGTCGGGTTAAGATTAGGGTTAGGGTGTTGGGTTACGGTGTCAGATTAGGGTTAGTGTGTCTGGTTATGATGTCAGGTTCGGGTGTCGGGTAAGGGGTAGTGTGTCTGGTTAGGGTGTCGGGTTATTGTGTCAGGTTAGGTTTAGGTTTAGGCTTATGGATAGGGCTAGGGTTATGGTGTCATGTTAGGGATAGGGTTCGAGTGTCAGTTTAGGGTTAGAGTTAGGGTTGGGTTAGGGTTAGGGTAGGGTTAGGGGTTAGGGGTAGGGTTAGGGTTAGGTTTAAGTTTAGGGTGTCAGGTTAAGTTTAGGGTTCGTGTTAGTGTTATGGTTAGGGTTAGGGTTAGGCTTAGGATGTGGGGATAGGGTTAGGGTTAGTTTTATGGTAAGGTTGTCTGGTTAGGGTTCTGGGTAGGGTGTCTGTTTAGGGTTTCGGGTTAGGGTGTCGGGTCAGGGTTAGTGTTAGGGTTAGGTTGTTGGGTTAGATTGTCGTGTTAGGGTGCCAGGATAGGGTTAGATTTACGGTTAGGCTTAGGGTTAGTGTGTCGGGTTAGGGTGTCCGTTTAGGGTTAGGGTGTCAGGTTAGCATGTCGGGTTAGGGTGTTGGGTTAGGGTCTCGAGTTAGGGTTTAGGGTTAGGTTTAGGGTAAGTTTAGGGTTAGGGTTACGGTTGGGTTAGGGTTAGTGTTAATGTTAGGGTTAGGGTTTAGATGTAGGCTTAGCTTTAGGGCTAGTGTTAGGGTTAGGGTGTAGGGTGTCGGGTTTGGGTGTCGGGTTAGGGTTAGGTTTTGGGTTAGCTTTAGGGTTGGGGTTAGGATTAGGGTGTCGGGTTAGGGTTAGCGTGTCAGGTTCGGGTGTCGGGTTAGGCTGTCGGGCTAGGGTGTCGGGCTAGGGTGTCGGGCTAGGGTGTCGGGTTAGGGTTTACAGTTAGTGTTAGAGTGGCTGGTTAGGGTGTCGGTTAGGGTGTCGGGTTAGGGTGTACGGGTTAGGGTGTCGCGTTAGGGTTGAGTTATGGTGTCGGGTTATGGTTACGGTAAGGTTAGGGTTAGGGTTAGGGTTAGGGTCGGGTTAGGGGTTAGGGGTAGGTTTAGGGTTAGGTTTAGGGTGTTAGGGTTAGGGTTAGGGTTAGGGTTGGGTTAGGGGTAGGGTTAGTGGTTAATGGTAGGGTTAGGGGTAGGTTTAGGGTTAGGGTTAGGGTTGGGGTTTAGTTGTCGCGTTTGAGTTAGGGTTAGGGTGTCTGGTGTCGGGTTAGTGTTAAGGTTAGGGTTAGGTTATCGGGTTAGGTTTAGGCTTGGGTTGTAGTCTTAGGGTTAGGGTTAGTGTTGGTTTACGGGTTAGGCTTAGGCTTAGTGTTAGGGTTAGGTTTAGGGTTAGGTTTACGGCTAGGTTGTTGGTTTAGGGTTACGGTGTCGGGTTAAGGTAAGCGTGTCGGTTTAGGTTTAGGGTGTCGGGTTAGGGTGATGGGTTATGGTGTCAGGTTCGGGTTAGTGTTCGGTTGAGGGTGTCAGGTTAAGGTTAGGGAAGATTTAGGGTTACGGTGTCATGTTAGGGTTACCATAATGGTTAGGGTGTCGGGTTTGGGTGTTGGGTTATGGTTAGTGTATCATGTTAGGGTTAGTGTGTCGGGATAAGTTCAGGGTGTCGGGTTAGGTTGTCGGGTTACGTTTAGGCTCAGGGTTAGGGTTAAGGTTAGGGTTAGGTTTAGGTGTTAGGGGTACGGTTAGGGTTAGGATGTCGGGTTAGGGTCGGGTTAGGGGTTAGGGGTAGGTTTAGGGTTAGGTTTAGGGTGTTAGGGTTAGGGTTAGGGTTAGGGTTGGGTTAGGGTTAGGGTAGGGTTAGGGGTTAGGGGTAGGGTTAGGGTTAGGTTTAGGTTTAGGGTGTCAGGTTAAGTTTAGGGTTCGTGTTAGTGTTATGGTTAGGGTTAGGGTTAGGCTTAGGATGTGGGGATAGGGTTAGGGTTAGTTTTATGGTAAGGTTGTCTGGTTAGGGTTCTGGGTAGGGTGTCTGTTTAGGGTTTCGGGTCAGGGTTAGTGTTAGGGTTAGGTTGTTGGGTTAGATTGTCGTGTTAGGGTGCCAGGATAGGGTTAGATTTACGGTTAGGCTTAGGGTTAGTGTGTCGGGTTAGGGTGTCCGTTTAGGGTTAGGGTGTCAGGTTAGCATGTCGGGTTAGGGTGTTGGGTTAGGGTCTCGAGTTAGGGTTTAGGGTTAGGTTTAGTGTAAGTTTAGGGTTAGGGTTACAGTTGGGTTAGGGTTAGTGTTAATGTTAGGGTTAGGGTTTAGATGTAGGGTTAGCTTTAGGGCTAGTGTTAGGGTTAGGGTGTCGGGTGTCGGGTTTGGGTGTCGGGTTAGGGTTAGGTTTTGGGTTAGCTTTAGGGTTGGGGTTAGGATTAGGGTGTCGGGTTAGGGTTAGCGTGTCGGGTTCGGGTGTCGGGTTAGGCTGTCGGGCTAGGGTGTCGGGCTCGGGTGTCGGGTTAGGGTTTACAGTTAGTGTTAGAGTGGCTGGTTAGGGTGTCGGTTAGGGTGTCTGGTTAGGGTGTCGGGTTAGGGATTACGGGTTAGGGTGTCGCGTTAGGGTTGAGTTATGGTGTCGGGTTATGGTTAGGGTAAGGTTAGGGTTCGGGTTAGGGTGTGGTGTTAGGGTTAGCGTTAGGGTTAGGGTGTCGGGTTAAGGTTAGGGTTAGGGTTAGGGTTAGGGTTTGGGTGTCGGGTTAGGGTTAGGGTTAGTGTTAGGGGTTAGTGATTAGGGTTAGGGTTAAGATTAGCGTTATGGTTTGAGTTAGAGTTAGGGTTAGGGTTAGGGTTGGTTTAGTGTAGGGTTAGGGGTTAGTGGTAGGGTTAGGGGTAGGGTTAGGGTAGGGTTGCGGAGTCGGGTTAGGGTTAGGGTTAGGTTTTCAGGCTAGGGTTAGTGTTAGGGGTTGGGGTTAGGGTTTAGAGTTACGATTAGGGTTAGGGTGTTGGGTTAGGGTGTCGGGTTAGGGTGTCAGGTTAGGCTGTCGGGTTAGGGTGTCGGGTCAGGGTTAGGGTTAGGGTTAGGTTTAGGGTTAAGTTTAGAGTTAGGTTGTTTTGTTAGGGTTAGGGTTTCGGGTTAGGCTTAGAGTTTCGGGTTAGGGTGTCAGGTTAGAGTTTGGGTGTAGGGTTAGTGTGTCGCATTAGGGTTAAGGTTAGGGTGTCGTGTTAGTGTTAGCGCTAGGGTTAGGGTGTCGTGTTAGAGTTAGGTTTAGGGTTAGGTTGTCGGGTTAGGGTTAGGGTTAGAGTGTCTGGTGTTCGGTTACCGTTAGGGTTAGGGTTAGGGTTACGTTTTACGGGTTAGGGTTAGGGATAGGGTTAGCATTAGGGTTATGGTTACGGTTACGTTTAGGGTTACTGTTCGGGTTAGGGTTAGGGTTAGGATTAGGGTGTCAGATTAGGGTTAGGTTTGTGTTAGGATTCGGGTTAGTGGTTAGGGGTAGGTTTAAGGTTAGGGTTAGGGTGTCGTGTTAGGGTTAGAGTTAGGGTGTCGGTTTAGGGTTAGGGTGTCGGGTTAGGGTGTTGGCTTAAGTTGTCGTGTTAGTGTGTTGGGTTAGGGTTAGGGTGAGATTTATGGCATTGTGCTAGTGTGTTGGTTTAGGAATAGGGTTAGGGTAAGGGTTAGGGCTAGGTTTAAGGTTAGGTTTAGTGTTATGATGTCGCGTTAGGGTTAGGGTTAGGGTTAAGGTTTCGGGTTATGATGTCGGGTTAGGGTTAGGTCTAGGTCTAGGGTTAGGGTTAGGGTGTCGGGTAAGTTTTAGGGTTAGGGTTAGGGTGTCGTTTTAGGGTTAGAGTTAGGGTTAGGATTAGGGTTAGGGTTAAGGTTTACGGTTTAGGGTTAGGGTTAGGGTTAGAGTTAGGGTTAGCGTTACCTTTAGGGTTACGGTTAGGGTTAGGATTAGGGTTAGAGTTAGGGTGTCAGATTAGGGTTAGGGTTGGGTTAGGATTCGGGTTAGTGGTTAGGGGTAGGTTTAGGTTTAGGGTTAGGGTGTTGGTTTAGGGTTAGGGTGTCGGGTTAGGGTGTTGGGTTAAGTTGTCGTGTTAGTGTGTCGGGTAAGGGTTAGGGTTAGGTTTATGGCATTGGGTTAGGTTGTTGGGTTAGGAATAGGGTTAGGGCTAGGGTTAAGGTTAGGTTTAGTGTTATGATGTTGGGTTAGTTTGTCGTGTTAGGGTGCTGGGTTTGGGTTAGGGTTAGGGTTTGGGTAGGTTTAGGGTGTTGGGTTAGGGTTAGGGTGTCGGGTTATGGTTATGGTTAGGGTGTTGGGTTACGGTGTCGGGTTAGGGTTAGTGTGTCAGGTTATGATGTCAGGTTCGGGTGTCGGGTAAGGGTTAGGGTGTGTGGTTATGGTGTCGGGTAAGTGTGTCAGGTTAGGTTTAGGTTTAGGCTTATGGTTAGGGTTAGGGTTAGGGTGTCGTGTTAGGGATAGCGTTCGGGTGTCGGTTTAGGGTTAGAGTTAGGGTTAGGGTTAGGGTCGGGTTAGGGGTTAGGGGTAGGTTTAGGGTTAGGTTTAGGGTGTTAGGGTTAGGGTTAGGGTTAGGGTTGGGTTAGGGGTAGGGTTAGTGGTTAAGGGTAGGGTTAGGGGTAGGTTTAGGGTTAGGGTTAGGGTTGGGGTTTAGTTGTCGGGTTTGAGTTAGGGTTAGGGTGTCTGGTGTCGGGTTAGTGTTAAGGTTAGGGTTAGGTTATCGGGTTAGGTTTAGGCTTGGGTTGTAGTCTTAGGGTTAGGGTTAGTGTTGGTTTACGGGTTAGGCTTAGGCTTAGTGTTAGGGTTAGGTTTACGGCTAGGTTGTTGGTTTAGGGTTACGGTGTCGGGTTAAGGTAAGCGTGTCGGTTTAGGTTTAGGGTGTCGGGTTAGGGTGATGGGTTATGGTGTCAGGTTCGGGTTAGTGTTCGGTTGAGGGTGTCAGGTTAAGGTTAGGGAAGATTTAGGGTTACGGTGTCATGTTAGGGTTACCATAATGGTTAGGGTGTCGGGTTTGGGTGTTGGGTTATGGTTAGTGTATCATGTTAGGGTTAGTGTGTCGGGATAGGTTCAGGGTGTCGTGTTAGGTTGTCGGGTTACGTCTAGGCTCAGGTTTAGGGTTAAGGTTAGGGTTAGGTTTAGGTGTTAGGGGTATGGTTAGGGTTAGAATGTCGGGTTAGGGTTAGGGTGTCGGGTTAGGGTGCCGTGTTAAGGTTAGGGTGTCGGGTGAGGGTTAGGGTGTCAGGTTCGGGTTACGGTGTCAGGTGACGGTGTCGGGTTAGCGTGTCATTTTAGGGTGTAGGTTTAGGGTTAGAGTGTCGGGTTAGGGTTAGGGTTACGGTGTTGTGTTAGGGTTAGGGTGTCGTGTTTGGGCTTCGGGTTAGGGTGTCGTGTTAGGGATAGGGTGTCACGTTAGGTTGTCGTTTTAGGGTTACGGTGTCAGGATAGGGTGTCGGGTTAGGGTGTCGGTTAGGGATTACGGTTTAGGGTGTCGGGTTAGGGTTAGTGTAGGGTTAGAATTAGGGTTAGAGTGTTGTGTTAGGGTTAGCGTTAGGGTTAGGTTGTCTGGTTAGTTTTAGGGTTAGGGTGTCGAGTTAGAGTTAGGGTGTCGGGTTATGGTTAGGTTTTGGGTGTCGGGTTAGGTTTAGGGTTAATGTTAGTGTTAGGGGTTAGTGATTAGGGTTAGGGTTAGGGTTAGCGTTATGGTTTGGTTTAGGTTTAGGGTTAGGGTTATGGATAGGGTTAGGGTTTGGGTTAGGTGAAGGGTAGGCTTAGGAGTAGGGTAAGTGTTAGGGTTTGGGTTAGGTTTAGGGTACGGTTAGGGTGTCAGGGTAGAGTTTGGGTGTAGGATTAGGGTGTTGCGTTAGGGTTAAGTTAACGTGTCTTGTTAGGGTTAGTGTTAGGGTTAGGGTGTCGGGTAAGATTTAGCGTTAGGGGTAGGGGTAGTGCTTGGGTGTTGGGTTAGTGTTAGGGTTAGGGTGTCTGGTGTCCGGTTACGGTTAGGGTTAGGATTAGGGTTAGGATTAGGGTTTAGGGTTTAGGGTTAGGGTTAGGGTGTCTTGTGTCCGATTATGGTTAGGGTTAGGATTATGGTTAGGGTTAGGGTTAGCGTTAGGGTTATGGTTAAGGTTACGTTTAGGTTTCGGGTTAGGGTTAGGGTTATGTTTAGGGTTAGGGTGTCATAATAGGGTTAGCGTTAGTGTTAGGTTGTCTGGTTAGTGTTAGGGTTTAGGTTGTCGGGATAGGGTTAGGTTTAGGGTGTTGGGTTAGGGTGTTGGGTTAGGGTTAGGGTTAGGGTTAAGGTTTCGGGTTATGATGTCGGGTTAGGGTTAGGTCTAGGTCTAGGGTTAGGGTTAGGGTGTCGGCTAAGTTTTAGGGTTAGGTTTAGGGTGTCGTTTTAGGGTTAGAGTTAGTGTTAGGAATAGGGTTCGGGTTAGGGTTTATGGTTTAGGGTTAGGGTTAGTGTTAGCGTTAGGGTTAGTGTTACCTTTAGGGTTACGGTTAGGGTTAGGATTAGGGTTAGAGTTAGGGTGTCAGATTAGGGTTAGACTTGGGTTAGGATTCGGGTTAGTGGTTAGGGGTAGGTTTAGGTTTAGGGTTAGGGTGTTGGTTTAGGGTTAGGGTGTCGTATTACAGTTAGGGTTAGGGTGTCAATTTAGGGTTAGGGTGTCGGGTTAGGGTGTTGGGTTAAGTTGTCGTGTTAGTTTGTCGGGTTAGGGTTAGAGTTAGGTTTGAGGCATTGGGTTAGGTTGTTGGTTTAGGAATAGGGTTAGGGTTAGGTTTAGTGTTATGATGTTGGGTTAGTTTGTCGTGTTAGGGTGCTGGGTTTGGGTTAGGGTTAGGGTTAGGGTAGGTTTAGGGTGTTGGGTTAGCGTTAGGGTGTCGGGTTAGGGTTAGGGTTATGTGTTGGCTTAGGGTGTCGTTTAGGGTGTCAGGTTTGGGTGTCGGGTTAAGATTAGGATAAGGGTGTTGGGTTACGGTGTCAGGTTAGCGTAGGTGTGTCTGGTTATGATGTCAGGTTTGGGTATCGGGTAAGGGGTAGTGTGTCTGGTTAGGGTGCCGGTTTGTGTCAGGTTAGGTTTAGGTTTAGGCTTACGGATAGGGCTAGGGTTATGGTGTCATGTTAGGGATAGGGTTCGAGTGTCGGTTTAGGGTTAGAGTTAGGGTTAGGGTTAGGGTTGGGTTAGGGTTAGGGTAGGGTTAGGGGTTAGGGGTAGGGTTAGGGTTAGGTTTAGGTTTAGGGTGTCAGGTTAAGTTTAGGGTTCGTGTTAGTGTTATGGTTAGGGTTAGGGTTAGGCTTAGGATGTGGGGATAGGGTTAGGGTTAGTTTTATGGTAAGATTGTCCGGTTAGGGTTCTGGGTAGGGTGTCTGTTTAGGGTTTCGGGTTAGGGTGTCGGGTCAGGGTTAGTGTCAGGGTTAGGTTGTTGGGTTAGATTGTCGTGTTAGGGTGCCAGGATAGGGTTAGATTTACGGTTAGGCTTAGGGTTAGTGTGTCGGGTTAGGGTGTCCGTTTAGGGTTAGGGTGTCAGGTTAGCATGTCGGGTTAGGGTGTTGGGTTAGGGTCTCGAGTTAGGGTTTAGGGTTAGGTTTAGGGTAAGTTTAGGGTTAGGGTTACGGTTGGGTTAGGGTTAGTGTTAATGTTAGGGTTAGGGTTTAGATGTAGGGTTAGCTTTAGGGCTAGTGTTAGGGTTAGGGTGTCGGGTGTCGGGTTTGGGTGTCGGGTTAGGGTTAGGTTTTGGGTTAGCTTTAGGGTTGGGGTTAGGATTAGGGTGTCGGGTTAGGGTTAGCGTGTCGGGTTCGGGTGTCGGGTTAGGCTGTCGGGCTAGGGTGTCGGGTTAGGGTTTACAGTTAGTGTTAGAGTGGCTGGTTAGGGTGTCTGGTTAGGGTGTCGGGTTAGGGATTACGGGTTAGGGTGTCGCGTTAGGGTTGAGTTATGGTGTCGGGTTATGGTTAGGGTAAGGTTAGGCTTCGGGTTAGGGTGTCGTGTTAGGGTTAGCGTTAGGGTTAGGGTGTCGGGTTAAGGTTAGGGTTAGGGTTAGGGTTAGGGTTTGGGTGTCGGGTTAGGGTTAGGGTTAGTGTTAGGGGTTAGTGATTAGGGTTAGGGTTAGGATTAGCGTTATGGTTTGAGTTAGAGTTAGGGTTAGGGTTAGGGTTGGTTTAGTGTAGGGTTAGGGGTTAGTGGTAGGGTTAGGGGTAGGGTTAGGGTAGGGTTGCGGAGTCGGGTTAGGGTTAGGGTTAGGTTTTCAGGCTAGGGTTAGTGTTAGGGGTTGGGGTTAGGGTTTAGAGTTACGATTAGGGTTAGGGTGTTGGGTTAGGGTGTCGGGTTAGGGTGTCAGGTTAGGCTGTCGGGTTAGGGTGTCGGGTCAGGGTTAGAGTTAGGGTTAGGTTTAGGGTTAAGTTTAGAGTTAGGTTGTTTTGTTAGGGTTAGGGTTTCGGGTTAGGCTTAGAGTTTCGGGTTAGGGTGTCGGGTTAGAGTTTGGGTGTAGGGTTAGTGTGTCGCATTAGGGTTAAGGTTAGGGTGTCGTGTTAGTGTTAGCGCTAGGGTTAGGGTGTCGTGTTAGAGTTAGGTTTAGGGTTAGGTTGTCGGGTTAGGGTTAGGGTTAGGGTGTCTGGTGTTCGGTTACCGTTAGGGTTAGGGTTAGGGTTACGTTTTACGGGTTAGGGTTAGGGTTAGGGTTAGCATTAGGGTTATGGTTACGGTTACGTTTAGGGTTACTGTTCGGGTTAGGGTTAGGGTTAGGATTAGGGTGTCAGATTAGGGTTAGGTTTGTGTTAGGATTCGGGTTAGTGGTTAGTGGTAGGTTTAGGTTTAGGGTTAGGGTGTTGGTTTAGGGTTAGGGTGTCGTATTACAGTTAGGGTTAGGGTTAGGGTGTCGGTTTAGGGTTAGGGTGTCGGGTTAGGGTGTTGGGTTAAGTTGTCGTGTTAGTGTGTCGGGTTAGGGTTAGAGTTAGGTTTGAGGCATTGGGTTAGGTTGTTGGGTTAGGAATAGGGTTAGGGTTAGGTTTAGTGTTATGATGTTGGGTTAGTTTGTCGTGTTAGGGTGCTGGGTTTGGGTTAGGGTTAGGGTTAGGGTAGGTTTAGGGTGTTGGGTTAGCTTTAGGGTGTTGGGTTAGGGTTAGGGTTATGTGTTGGCTTAGGGTGTCGTTTAGGGTGTCAGGTTTGGGTGTCGGGTTAAGATTAGGGTTAGGGTGTTGGGTTACGGTGTCAGATTAGGGTTAGTGTGTCTGGTTATGATGTCAGGTTCGGGTGTCGGGTAAGGGGTAGTGTGTCTGGTTAGGGTGTTGGGTTATTGTGTCAGGTTAGGTTTAGGTTTAGGCTTATGGATAGGGCTAGGGTTATGGTGTCATGTTAGGGATAGGGTTCGAGTGTCAGTTTAGGGTTAGAGTTAGGGTTGGGTTAGGGTTAGGGTAGGGTTAGGGGTTAGGTGTAGGGTTAGGGTTAGGTTTAAGTTTAGGGTGTCAGGTTAAGTTTAGGGTTCGTGTTAGTGTTATGGTTAGGGTTAGGGTTAGGCTTAGGATGTGGGGATAGGGTTAGGGTTAGTTTTATGGTAAGGTTGTCTGGTTAGGGTTCTGGGTAGGGTGTCTGTTTAGGGTTTCGGGTTAGGGTGTCGGGTCAGGGTTAGTGTTAGGGTTAGGTTGTTGGGTTAGATTGTCGTGTTAGGGTGCCAGGATAGGGTTAGATTTACGGTTAGGCTTAGGGTTAGTGTGTCGGGTTAGGGTGTCCGTTTAGGGTTAGGGTGTCAGGTTAGCATGTCGGGTTAGGGTGTTGGGTTAGGGTCTCGAGTTAGGGTTTAGGGTTAGGTTTAGGGTAAGTTTAGGGTTAGGGTTACGGTTGGGTTAGGGTTAGTGTTAATGTTAGGGTTAGGGTTTAGATGTAGGGTTAGCTTTAGGGCTAGTGTTAGGGTTAGGGTGTAGGGTGTCGGGTTTGGGTGTCGGGTTAGGGTTAGGTTTTGGGTTAGCTTTAGGGTTGGGGTTAGGATTAGGGTGTCGGGTTAGGGTTAGCGTGTCAGGTTCGGGTGTCGGGTTAGGCTGTCGGGCTAGGGTGTCGGGCTAGGGTGTCGGGCTAGGGTGTCGGGTTAGGGTTTACAGTTAGTGTTAGAGTGGCTGGTTAGGGTGTCGGTTAGGGTGTCGGGTTAGGGTGTACGGGTTAGGGTGTCGCGTTAGGGTTGAGTTATGGTGTCGGGTTATGGTTACGGTAAGGTTAGGGTTAGGGTTAGGGTTAGGTATTCAGGCTAGGGTTAGTGTTAGGGGTTGGGGTTAGGGTTTAGAGTTACGATTAGGGTTAGGGTGTTGGGTTAGGGTGTCGGGTAGGGTGTCAGGTTAGGCTGTCGGGTTAGGGTGTCGGGTCAGGGTTAGAGTTAGGGTTAGGTTTAGGGTTAAGTTTAGAGTTAGGTTGTTTTGTTAGGGTTAGGGTTTCGGGTTAGGCTTAGAGTTTCGGGTTAGGGTGTCGGGTTAGAGTTTGGGTGTAGGGTTAGTGTGTCGCATTAGGGTTAAGGTTAGGGTGTCGTGTTAGTGTTAGCGCTAGGGTTAGGGTGTCGTGTTAGGGTAAGGTTTAGGGTTAGGTTGTCGGGTTAGGGTTAGGGTTAGGGTGTCTGGTGTTCGGTTACCGTTAGGGTTAGGGTTAGGGTTACATTTTACGGGTTAGGGTTAGGGATAGGGTTAGCATTAGGGTTATGGTTACGGTTACGTTTAGGGTTACTGTTCGGGTTAGGGTTAGGGTTAGGATTAGGGTGTCAGATTAGGGTTAGGTTTGTGTTAGGATTCGGGTTAGTGGGTAGGGGTAGGTTTAAGGTTAGGGTTAGGGTGTCGTGTTAGGGTTAGGATTAGGGTGTCGGTTTAGGGTTAGGGTGTCAGGTTAGGGTGTCGGTTAGGGATTACGGTTTAGGGTGTCGGGTTAGGGTTAGTGTAGGGTTAGAATTAGGGTTAGAGTGTTGTGTTAGGGTTAGCGTTAGGGTTAGGTTGTCTGGTTAGTTTTAGGGTTAGGGTGTCGAGTTAGAGTTAGGGTGTCGGGTTATGGTTAGGTTTTGGGTGTCGGGTTAGGTTTAGGGTTAATGTTAGTGTTAGGGGTTAGTGATTAGGGTTAGGGTTAGGGTTAGCGTTATGGTTTGGTTTAGGTTTAGGGTTAGGGTTATGGATAGGGTTAGGGTTTGGGTTAGGTGAAGGGTAGGCTTAGGAGTAGGGTAAGTGTTAGGGTTTGGGTTAGGTTTAGGGTACGGTTAGGGTGTCAGGGTAGAGTTTGGGTGTAGGATTAGGGTGTTGCGTTAGGGTTAAGTTAACGTGTCTTGTTAGGGTTAGTGTTAGGGTTAGGGTGTCGGGTAAGATTTAGCGTTAGGGGTAGGGGTAGTGCTTGGGTGTTGGGTTAGTGTTAGGGTTAGGGTGTCTGGTGTCCGGTTACGGTTAGGGTTAGGATTAGGGTTAGGATTAGGGTTTAGGGTTTAGGGTTAGGGTTAGGGTGTCTTGTGTCCGATTACGGTTAGGGTTAGGATTATGGTTAGGGTTAGGGTTAGCGTTAGGGTTATGGTTAAGGTTACGTTTAGGTTTCGGGTTAGGGTTAGGGTTATGTTTAGGGTTAGGGTGTCATAATAGGGTTAGCGTTAGTGTTAGGTTGTCTGGTTAGTGTTAGGGTTT
Organism: Giraffa tippelskirchi; assembly: GCF_054371585.1. NCBI lineage: Eukaryota > Metazoa > Chordata > Mammalia > Artiodactyla > Giraffidae > Giraffa > Giraffa tippelskirchi. The sequence continues at coordinate 72,073,416 of NC_137289.1, forward strand.
AGGTTGTCGGGATAGGGTTAGGTTTAGGGTGTTGGGTTAGGGTGTTGGGTTAGGGTTAGGGTTAGGGTTAAGGTTTCGGGTTATGATGTCGGGTTAGGGTTAGGTCTAGGTCTAGGGTTAGGGTTAGGGTGTCGGCTAAGTTTTAGGGTTAGGTTTAGGGTGTCGTTTTAGGGTTAGAGTTAGTGTTAGGAATAGGGTTCGGGTTAGGGTTTATGGTTTAGGGTTAGGGTTAGTGTTAGCGTTAGGGTTAGTGTTACCTTTAGGGTTACGGTTAGGGTTAGGATTAGGGTTAGAGTTAGGGTGTCAGATTAGGGTTAGACTTGGGTTAGGATTCGGGTTAGTGGTTAGGGGTAGGTTTAGGTTTAGGGTTAGGGTGTTGGTTTAGGGTTAGGGTGTCGTATTACAGTTAGGGTTAGGGTGTCGATTTAGGGTTAGGGTGTCGGGTTAGGGTGTTGGGTTAAGTTGTCGTGTTAGTGTGTCGGGTTAGGGTTAGAGTTAGGTTTGAGGCATTGGTTTAGGTTGTTGGTTTAGGAATAGGGTTAGGGTTAGGTTTAGTGTTATGATGTTGGGTTAGTTTGTCGTGTTAGGGTGCTGGGTTTGGGTTAGGGTTAGGGTTAGGGTAGGTTTAGGGTGTTGGGTTAGCGTTAGGGTGTCGGGTTAGGGTTAGGGTTATGTGTTGGCTTAGGGTGTCGTTTAGGGTGTCAGGTTTGGGTGTCGGGTTAAGATTAGGATAAGGGTGTTGGGTTACGGTGTCAGGTTAGCGTAGGTGTGTCTGGTTATGATGTCAGGTTTGGGTATCGGGTAAGGGGTAGTGTGTCTGGTTAGGGTGCCGGTTTGTGTCAGGTTAGGTTTAGGTTTAGGCTTACGGATAGGGCTAGGGTTATGGTGTCATGTTAGGGATAGGGTTCGAGTGTCGGTTTAGGGTTAGAGTTAGGGTTAGGGTTAGGGTTGGGTTAGGGTTAGGGTAGGGTTAGGGGTTAGGGGTAGGGTTAGGGTTAGGTTTAGGTTTAGGGTGTCAGGTTAAGTTTAGGGTTCGTGTTAGTGTTATGGTTAGGGTTAGGGTTAGGCTTAGGATGTGGGGATATGGTTAGGGTTAGTTTTATGGTAAGATTGTCCGGTTAGGGTTCTGGGTAGGGTGTCTGTTTAGGGTTTCGGGTTAGGGTGTCGGGTCAGGGTTAGTGTCAGGGTTAGGTTGTTGGGTTAGATTGTCGTGTTAGGGTGCCAGGATAGGGTTAGATTTACGGTTAGGCTTAGGGTTAGTGTGTCGGGTTAGGGTGTCCGTTTAGGGTTAGGGTGTCAGGTTAGCATGTCGGGTTAGGGTGTTGGGTTAGGGTCTCGAGTTAGGGTTTAGGGTTAGGTTTAGGGTAAGTTTAGGGTTAGGGTTACGGTTGGGTTAGGGTTAGTGTTAATGTTAGGGTTAGGGTTTAGATGTAGGGTTAGCTTTAGGGCTAGTGTTAGGGTTAGGGTGTCGGGTGTCGGGTTTGGGTGTCGGGTTAGGGTTAGGTTTTGGGTTAGCTTTAGGGTTGGGGTTAGGATTAGGGTGTCGGGTTAGGGTTAGCGTGTCGGGTTCGGGTGTCGGGTTAGGCTGTCGGGCTAGGGTGTCGGGTTAGGGTTTACAGTTAGTGTTAGAGTGGCTGGTTAGGGTGTCTGGTTAGGGTGTCGGGTTAGGGATTACGGGTTAGGGTGTCGCGTTAGGGTTGAGTTATGGTGTCGGGTTATGGTTAGGGTAAGGTTAGGCTTCGGGTTAGGGTGTCGTGTTAGGGTTAGCGTTAGGGTTAGGGTGTCGGGTTAAGGTTAGGGTTAGGGTTAGGGTTAGGGTTTGGGTGTCGGGTTAGGGTTAGGGTTAGTGTTAGGGGTTAGTGATTAGGGTTAGGGTTAGGATTAGCGTTATGGTTTGAGTTAGAGTTAGGGTTAGGGTTAGGGTTGGTTTAGTGTAGGGTTAGGGGTTAGTGGTAGGGTTAGGGGTAGGGTTAGGGTAGGGTTGCGGAGTCGGGTTAGGGTTAGGGTTAGGTTTTCAGGCTAGGGTTAGTGTTAGGGGTTGGGGTTAGGGTTTAGAGTTACGATTAGGGTTAGGGTGTTGGGTTAGGGTGTCGGGTTAGGGTGTCAGGTTAGGCTGTCGGGTTAGGGTGTCGGGTCAGGGTTAGAGTTAGGGTTAGGTTTAGGGTTAAGTTTAGAGTTAGGTTGTTTTGTTAGGGTTAGGGTTTCGGGTTAGGCTTAGAGTTTCGGGTTAGGGTGTCAGGTTAGAGTTTGGGTGTAGGGTTAGTGTGTCGCATTAGGGTTAAGGTTAGGGTGTCGTGTTAGTGTTAGCGCTAGGGTTAGGGTGTCGTGTTAGAGTTAGGTTTAGGGTTAGGTTGTCGGGTTAGGGTTAGGGTTAGGGTGTCTGGTGTTCGGTTACCGTTAGGGTTAGGGTTAGGGTTACGTTTTACGGGTTAGGGTTAGGGATAGGGTTAGCATTAGGGTTATGGTTACGGTTACGTTTAGGGTTACTGTTCGGGTTAGGGTTAGGGTTAGGATTAGGGTGTCAGATTAGGGTTAGGTTTGTGTTAGGATTCGGGTTAGTGGTTAGGGGTAGGTTTAAGGTTAGGGTTAGGGTGTCGTGTTAGGGTTAGAGTTAGGGTGTCGGTTTAGGGTTAGGGTGTCGGGTTAGGGTGTTGGCTTAAGTTGTCGTGTTAGTGTGTTGGGTTAGGGTTAGGGTGAGATTTATGGCATTGTGCTAGTGTGTTGGTTTAGGAATAGGGTTAGGGTAAGGGTTAGGGCTAGGTTTAAGGTTAGGTTTAGTGTTATGATGTCGTGTTAGGGTTAGGGTTAGGGTTAAGGTTTCGGGTTATGATGTCGGGTTAGGGTTAGGTCTAGGTCTAGGGTTAGGGTTAGGGTGTCGGGTAAGTTTTAGGGTTAGGGTTAGGGTGTCGTTTTAGGGTTAGAGTTAGGGTTAGGATTAGGGTTAGGGTTAAGGTTTACGGTTTAGGGTTAGGGTTAGGGTTAGAGTTAGGGTTAGCGTTACCTTTAGGGTTACGGTTAGGGTTAGGATTAGGGTTAGAGTTAGGGTGTCAGATTAGGGTTAGGGTTGGGTTAGGATTCGGGTTAGTGGTTAGGGGTAGGTTTAGGTTTAGGGTTAGGGTGTTGGTTTAGGGTTAGGGTGTCGGGTTAGGGTGTTGGGTTAAGTTGTCGTGTTAGTGTGTCGGGTAAGGGTTAGGGTTAGGTTTATGGCATTGGGTTAGGTTGTTGGGTTAGGAATAGGGTTAGGGCTAGGGTTAAGGTTAGGTTTAGTGTTATGATGTTGGGTTAGTTTGTCGTGTTAGGGTGCTGGGTTTGGGTTAGGGTTAGGGTTTGGGTAGGTTTAGGGTGTTGGGTTAGGGTTAGGGTGTCGGGTTATGGTTAGGGTTAGGGTGTTGGGTTACGGTGTCGGGTTAGGGTTAGTGTGTCAGGTTATGATGTCAGGTTCGGGTGTCGGGTAAGGGTTAGGGTGTGTGGTTATGGTGTCGGGTAAGTGTGTCAGGTTAGGTTTAGGTTTAGGCTTATGGTTAGGGTTAGGGTTAGGGTGTCATGTTAGGGATAGCGTTCGGGTGTCGGTTTAGGGTTAGAGTTAGGGTTAGGGTTAGGGTCGGGTTAGGGGTTAGGGGTAGGTTTAGGGTTAGGTTTAGGGTGTTAGGGTTAGGGTTAGGGTTAGGGTTGGGTTAGGGGTAGGGTTAGTGGTTAATGGTAGGGTTAGGGGTAGGTTTAGGGTTAGGGTTAGGGTTGGGGTTTAGTTGTCGCGTTTGAGTTAGGGTTAGGGTGTCTGGTGTCGGGTTAGTGTTAAGGTTAGGGTTAGGTTATCGGGTTAGGTTTAGGCTTGGGTTGTAGTCTTAGGGTTAGGGTTAGAGTTGGTTTACGGGTTAGGCTTAGGCTTAGTGTTAGGGTTAGGTTTAGGGTTAGGTTTACGGCTAGGTTGTTGGTTTAGGGTTACGGTGTCGGGTTAAGGTAAGCGTGTCGGTTTAGGTTTAGGGTGTCGGGTTAGGGTGATGGGTTATGGTGTCAGGTTCGGGTTAGTGTTCGGTTGAGGGTGTCAGGTTAAGGTTAGGGAAGATTTAGGGTTACGGTGTCATGTTAGGGTTACCATAATGGTTAGGGTGTCGGGTTTGGGTGTTGGGTTATGGTTAGTGTATCATGTTAGGGTTAGTGTGTCGGGATAAGTTCAGGGTGTCGGGTTAGGTTGTCGGGTTACGTTTAGGCTCAGGGTTAGGGTTAAGGTTAGGGTTAGGTTTAGGTGTTAGGGGTACGGTTAGGGTTAGGATGTCGGGTTAGGGTCGGGTTAGGGGTTAGGGGTAGGTTTAGGGTTAGGTTTAGGGTGTTAGGGTTAGGGTTAGGGTTAGGGTTGGGTTAGGGTTAGGGTAGGGTTAGGGGTTAGGGGTAGGGTTAGGGTTAGGTTTAGGTTTAGGGTGTCAGGTTAAGTTTAGGGTTCGTGTTAGTGTTATGGTTAGGGTTAGGGTTAGGCTTAGGATGTGGGGATAGGGTTAGGGTTAGTTTTATGGTAAGGTTGTCTGGTTAGGGTTCTGGGTAGGGTGTCTGTTTAGGGTTTCGGGTCAGGGTTAGTGTTAGGGTTAGGTTGTTGGGTTAGATTGTCGTGTTAGGGTGCCAGGATAGGGTTAGATTTACGGTTAGGCTTAGGGTTAGTGTGTCGGGTTAGGGTGTCCGTTTAGGGTTAGGGTGTCAGGTTAGCATGTCGGGTTAGGGTGTTGGGTTAGGGTCTCGAGTTAGGGTTTAGGGTTAGGTTTAGTGTAAGTTTAGGGTTAGGGTTACAGTTGGGTTAGGGTTAGTGTTAATGTTAGGGTTAGGGTTTAGATGTAGGGTTAGCTTTAGGGCTAGTGTTAGGGTTAGGGTGTCGGGTGTCGGGTTTGGGTGTCGGGTTAGGGTTAGGTTTTGGGTTAGCTTTAGGGTTGGGGTTAGGATTAGGGTGTCGGGTTAGGGTTAGCGTGTCGGGTTCGGGTGTCGGGTTAGGCTGTCGGGCTAGGGTGTCGGGCTCGGGTGTCGGGTTAGGGTTTACAGTTAGTGTTAGAGTGGCTGGTTAGGGTGTCGGTTAGGGTGTCTGGTTAGGGTGTCGGGTTAGGGATTACGGGTTAGGGTGTCGCGTTAGGGTTGAGTTATGGTGTCGGGTTATGGTTAGGGTAAGGTTAGGGTTCGGGTTAGGGTGTCGTGTTAGGGTTAGCGTTAGGGTTAGGGTGTCGGGTTAAGGTTAGGGTTAGGGTTAGGGTTAGGGTTTGGGTGTCGGGTTAGGGTTAGGGTTAGTGTTAGGGGTTAGTGATTAGGGTTAGGGTTAAGATTAGCGTTATGGTTTGAGTTAGAGTTAGGGTTAGGGTTAGGGTTGGTTTAGTGTAGGGTTAGGGGTTAGTGGTAGGGTTAGGGGTAGGGTTAGGGTAGGGTTGCGGAGTCGGGTTAGGGTTAGGGTTAGGTTTTCAGGCTAGGGTTAGTGTTAGGGGTTGGGGTTAGGGTTTAGAGTTACGATTAGGGTTAGGGTGTTGGGTTAGGGTTAGGGTTATGTGTTAGGGTTAGGGTTAGGGTTAGGGTTAGGGTTAGGGTACGGTTAGGGTGTCGGGGTAGAGTTTGGGTGTAGGATTAGGGTGTTGCGTTAGGGTTAAGTTAACGTGTCTTGTTAGGGTTAGTGTTAGGGTTAGGGTGTCGGGTAAGATTTAGCGTTAGGGGTAGGGGTAGGGCTTGGGTGTTGGGTTAGTGTTAGGGTTAGGGTGTCTGGTGTCCGGTTACGGTTAGGGTTAGGATTAGGGTTAGGATTAGGGTTTAGGGTTTAGGGTTAGGGTTAGGGTTAGGGTGTCTTGTGTCCGATTACGGTTAGGGTTAGGATTATGGTTAGGGTTAGGGTTAGCGTTAGGGTTTTGGTTAAGGTTACGTTTAGGTTTCGGTTTAGGGTTAGGGTTATGTTTAGGGTTAGGGTGTCATAATAGGGTTAGCGTTAGTGTTAGGTTGTCTGGTTAGTGTTAGGGTTAGGGTGTCGGGATAGGGTTAGGTTTAGGGTGTTTGGTTAGGGTGTTGTGTTAGGGTTAGGGTTAGGGTTAAGGTTTCGGGTTATGATGTCGGGTTAGGGTTAGGTCTAGGTCTAGGGTTTGGGTTAGGGTTAGCGTTAGGGTTAGGGTTACCTTTAGGGTTACGGTTAGGGTTAGGATTAGGGTTAGAGTTAGGGTGTCAGATTAGGGTTAGACTTGGGTTAGGATTCGGGTTAGTGGTTAGGGGTAGGTTTAGGTTTAGGGTTAGGGTGTTGGTTTAGGGTTAGGGTGTCGTATTACAGTTAGGGTTAGGGTTAGGGTGTCGGTTTAGGGTTAGGGTTTCGGGTTAGGGTGTTGGGTTAAGTTGTCGTGTTAGTGTGTCGGGTTAGGGTTAGAGTTAGGTTTGAGGCATTGGGTTAGGTTGTTGGGTTAGGAATAGGGTTAGGGTTAGGTTTAGTGTTATGATGTTGGGTTAGTTTGTCGTGTTAGGGTGCTGGGTTTGGGTTAGGGTTAGGGTTAGGGTAGGTTTAGGGTGTTGGGTTAGCGTTAGGGTGTCGGGTTAGGGTTAGGGTTATGTGTTGGCTTAGGGTGTCGTTTAGGGTGTCAGGTTTGGGTGTCGGGTTAAGATTAGGGTTAGGGTGTTGGGTTACGGTGTCAGATTAGGGTTAGTGTGTCTGGTTATGATGTCAGGTTCGGGTGTCGGGTAAGGGGTAGTGTGTCTGGTTAGGGTGTCGGGTTATTGTGTCAGGTTAGGTTTAGGTTTAGGCTTACGGATAGGGCTAGGGTTATGGTGTCATGTTAGGGATAGGGTTCGAGTGTCAGTTTAGGGTTAGAGTTAGGGTTAGGGTTAGGGTTGGGTTAGGGTTAGGGTAGGGTTAGGGGTTAGGGGTAGGGTTAGGGTTAGGTTTAAGTTTAGGGTGACAGGTTAAGTTTAGGGTTCGTGTTAGTGTTATGGTTAGGGTTAGGATTAGGCTTAGAATGTGGGGATAGGGTTAGGGTTAGTTTTATGGTAAGTTTGTCTGGTTAGGGTTCTGGGTAGGGTGTCTGTTTAAGGTTTCGGGTTAGGGTGTCGGGTCAGGGTTAGTGTTAGGGTTAGGTTGTTGGGTTAGATTGTCGTGTTAGGGTGCCAGGATAGGGTTAGATTTACGGTTAGGCTTAGGGTTAGTGTGTCGGGTTAGGGTGTCCGTTTAGGGTTAGGGTGTCAGGTTAGCATGTCGGGTTAGGGTGTTGGGTTAGGGTCTCGAGTTAGGGTTTAGGGTTAGGTTTAGGGTAAGTTTAGGGTTAGGCTTACGGTTGGGTTAGGGTTAGTGTTAATGTTAGGGTTAGGGTTTAGATGTAGGGTTAGCTTTAGGGCTAGTGTTAGGGTTAGGGTGTAGGGTGTCGGGTTTGGGTGTCGGGTTAGGGTTAGGTTTTGGGTTAGCTTTAGGGTTGCGGTTAGGATTAGGGTGTCGGGTTAGGGTTAGCGTGTCGGGTTCGGGTGTCGGGTTAGGCTGTCGGGCTAGGGTGTCGGGCTAGGGTGTCGGGTTACGGTTTACAGTTAGTGTTAGAGTGGCTGGTTAGGGTGTCGGTTAGGGTGTCGGGTTAGGGATTACGGGTTAGGGTGTCGCGTTAGGGTTGAGTTATGGTGTCAGGTTATGGTTACGGTAAGGTTAGGGTTAGGGTTAGGGTGTCGTGTTAGGGTTAGCGTTAGGGTTAGGGTGTCGGGTTAAGGTTAGGGTTAGTGTTAGGGTTAGGGTTTGGGTGTCAGGTTAGGGTTAGGGTTAGTGTTAGGGGTTAGTGATTAGGGTTAGGGTTAGGATTAGCGTTATGGTTTGAGTTAGAGTTAGGGTTACGGTTAGGGTTGGTTTAGTGTAGGGTTAGGGGTTAGTGGTAAGGTTAGGGGTAGGGTTAGGGTAGGGTTGCGGAGTCGGGTTAGGGTTAGGGTTAGGTTTTCAGGCTAGGGTTAGTGTTAGGGGTTGGGGTTAGGGTTTAGAGTTACGATTAGGGTTAGGGTGTTGGGTTAGGGTGTCGGGTTAGGGTGTCAGGTTAGGCTATCGGGTTAGGGTGTCGGGTCAGTGTTAGAGTTAGGGTTAGATTTAGGGTTAAGTTTAGAGTTAGGTTGTTTTGTTAGGGTTAGGGTTTCGGGTTAGGCTTAGAGTTTCGGGTTAGGGTGTCGGGTTAGAGTTAGGTTTAGGGTTAGGTTGTCGGGTTAGGGTTAGGGTTAGGGTGTCTGGTGTTCGGTTACCGTTAGGGTTAGGGTTAGGGTTACGTTTTACGGGTTAGGGTTAGGGATAGGGTTAGCATTAGGGTTATGGTTACGGTTACGTTTAGGGTTACTGTTCGGGTTAGGGTTAGGGTTAGGATTAGGGTGTCAGATTAGGGTTAGGTTTGTGTTAGGATTCGGGTTAGTGGTTAGGGGTAGGTTTAAGGTTAGGGTTAGGGTGTCGTGTTAGGGTTAGAGTTAGGGTGTCGGTTTAGGGTTAGGGTGTCGGGTTAGGGTGTTGGCTTAAGTTGTCTTGTTAGTGTGTTGGGTTAGGGTTAGGGTGAGATTTATGGCATTGTGCTAGTGTGTTGGTTTAGGAATAGGGTTAGGGTAAGGGTTAGGGCTAGGTTTAAGGTTAGGTTTAGTGTTATGATGTCGCGTTAGGGTTAGGGTTAGGGTTAAGGTTTCGGGTTATGATGTCGGGTTAGGGTTAGGTCTAGGTCTAGGGTTAGGGTTAGGGTGTCGGGTAAGTTTTAGGGTTAGGGTTAGGGTGTCGTTTTAGGGTTAGAGTTAGTGTTAGGATTAGGGTTAGGGTTAAGGTTTACGGTTTAGGGTTAGGGTTAGGGTTAGAGTTAGGGTTAGCGTTACCTTTAGGGTTACGGTTAGGGTTAGGATTAGGGTTAGAGTTAGGGTGTCAGATTAGGGTTAGGGTTGGGTTAGGATTCGGGTTAGTGGTTAGGGGTAGGTTTAGGTTTAGGGTTAGGGTGTTGGTTTAGGGTTAGGGTGTCGGGTTAGGGTGTTGGGTTAAGTTGTCGTGTTAGTGTGTCGGGTAAGGGTTAGGGTTAGGTTTATGGCATTGGGTTAGGTTGTTGGGTTAGGAATAGGGTTAGGGCTAGGGTTAAGGTTAGGTTTAGTGTTATGATGTTGGGTTAGTTTGTCGTGTTAGGGTGCTGGGTTTGGGTTAGGGTTAGGGTTTGGGTAGGTTTAGGGTGTTGGGTTAGGGTTAGGGTGTCGGGTTATGGTTAGGGTTAGGGTGTTGGGTTACGGTGTCGGGTTAGGGTTAGTGTGTCAGGTTATGATGTCAGGTTCGGGTGTCGGGTAAGGGTTAGGGTGTGTGGTTATGGTGTCGGGTAAGTGTGTCAGGTTAGGTTTAGGTTTAGGCTTATGGTTAGGGTTAGGGTTAGGGTGTCGTGTTAGGGATAGCGTTCGGGTGTCGGTTTAGGGTTAGAGTTAGGGTTAGGGTTAGGGTCGGGTTAGGGGTTAGGGGTAGGTTTAGGGTTAGGTTTAGGGTGTTAGGGTTAGGGTTAGGGTTAGGGTTGGGTTAGGGGTAGGGTTAGTGGTTAAGGGTAGGGTTAGGGGTAGGTTTAGGGTTAGGGTTAGGGTTGGGGTTTAGTTGTCGGGTTTGAGTTAGGGTTAGGGTGTCTGGTGTCGGGTTAGTGTTAAGGTTAGGGTTAGGTTATCGGGTTAGGTTTAGGCTTGGGTTGTAGTCTTAGGGTTAGGGTTAGTGTTGGTTTACGGGTTAGGCTTAGGCTTAGTGTTAGGGTTAGGTTTACGGCTAGGTTGTTGGTTTAGGGTTACGGTGTCGGGTTAAGGTAAGCGTGTCGGTTTAGGTTTAGGGTGTCGGGTTAGGGTGATGGGTTATGGTGTCAGGTTCGGGTTAGTGTTCGGTTGAGGGTGTCAGGTTAAGGTTAGGGAAGATTTAGGGTTACGGTGTCATGTTAGGGTTACCATAATGGTTAGGGTGTCGGGTTTGGGTGTTGGGTTATGGTTAGTGTATCATGTTAGGGTTAGTGTGTCGGGATAGGTTCAGGGTGTCGTGTTAGGTTGTCGGGTTACGTCTAGGCTCAGGTTTAGGGTTAAGGTTAGGGTTAGGTTTAGGTGTTAGGGGTATGGTTAGGGTTAGAATGTCGGGTTAGGGTTAGGGTGTCGGGTTAGGGTGCCGTGTTAAGGTTAGGGTGTCGGGTGAGGGTTAGGGTGTCAGGTTCGGGTTACGGTGTCAGGTGACGGTGTCGGGTTAGCGTGTCATTTTAGGGTGTAGGTTTAGGGTTAGAGTGTCGGGTTAGGGTTAGGGTTACGGTGTTGTGTTAGGGTTAGGGTGTCGTGTTTGGGCTTCGGGTTAGGGTGTCGTGTTAGGGATAGGGTGTCACGTTAGGTTGTCGTTTTAGGGTTACGGTGTCAGGATAGGGTGTCGGGTTAGGGTGTCGGTTAGGGATTACGGTTTAGGGTGTCGGGTTAGGGTTAGTGTAGGGTTAGAATTAGGGTTAGAGTGTTGTGTTAGGGTTAGCATTAGGGTTAGGTTGTCTGGTTAGTTTTAGGGTTAGGGTGTCGAGTTAGAGTTAGGGTGTCGGGTTATGGTTAGGTTTTGGGTGTCGGGTTAGGTTTAGGGTTAATGTTAGTGTTAGGGGTTAGTGATTAGGGTTAGGGTTAGGGTTAGCGTTATGGTTTGGTTTAGGTTTAGGGTTAGGGTTATGGATAGGGTTAGGGTTTGGGTTAGGTGAAGGGTAGGCTTAGGAGTAGGGTAAGTGTTAGGGTTTGGGTTAGGTTTAGGGTACGGTTAGGGTGTCAGGGTAGAGTTTGGGTGTAGGATTAGGGTGTTGCGTTAGGGTTAAGTTAACGTGTCTTGTTAGGGTTAGCGTTAGGGTTAGGGTGTCGGGTAAGATTTAGCGTTAGGGGTAGGGGTAGTGCTTGGGTGTTGGGTTAGTGTTAGGGTTAGGGTGTCTGGTGTCCGGTTACGGTTAGGGTTAGGATTAGGGTTAGGATTAGGGTTTAGGGTTTAGGGTTAGGGTTAGGGTGTCTTGTGTCCGATTACGGTTAGGGTTAGGATTATGGTTAGGGTTAGGGTTAGCGTTAGGGTTATGGTTAAGGTTACGTTTAGGTTTCGGGTTAGGGTTAGGGTTATGTTTAGGGTTAGGGTGTCATAATAGGGTTAGCGTTAGTGTTAGGTTGTCTGGTTAGTGTTAGGGTTTAGGTTGTCGGGATAGGGTTAGGTTTAGGGTGTTGGGTTAGGGTGTTGGGTTAGGGTTAGGGTTAGGGTTAAGGTTTCGGGTTATGATGTCGGGTTAGGGTTAGGTCTAGGTCTAGGGTTAGGGTTAGGGTGTCGGCTAAGTTTTAGGGTTAGGTTTAGGGTGTCGTTTTAGGGTTAGAGTTAGTGTTAGGAATAGGGTTCGGGTTAGGGTTTATGGTTTAGGGTTAGGGTTAGTGTTAGCGTTAGGGTTAGTGTTACCTTTAGGGTTACGGTTAGGGTTAGGATTAGGGTTAGAGTTAGGGTGTCAGATTAGGGTTAGACTTGGGTTAGGATTCGGGTTAGTGGTTAGGGGTAGGTTTAGGTTTAGGGTTAGGGTGTTGGTTTAGGGTTAGGGTGTCGTATTACAGTTAGGGTTAGGGTGTCAATTTAGGGTTAGGGTGTCGGGTTAGGGTGTTGGGTTAAGTTGTCGTGTTAGTTTGTCGGGTTAGGGTTAGAGTTAGGTTTGAGGCATTGGGTTAGGTTGTTGGTTTAGGAATAGGGTTAGGGTTAGGTTTAGTGTTATGATGTTGGGTTAGTTTGTCGTGTTAGGGTGCTGGGTTTGGGTTACGGTTAGGGTTAGGGTAGGTTTAGGGTGTTGGGTTAGCGTTAGGGTGTCGGGTTAGGGTTAGGGTTATGTGTTGGCTTAGGGTGTCGTTTAGGGTGTCAGGTTTGGGTGTCGGGTTAAGATTAGGATAAGGGTGTTGGGTTACGGTGTCAGGTTAGCGTAGGTGTGTCTGGTTATGATGTCAGGTTTGGGTATCGGGTAAGGGGTAGTGTGTCTGGTTAGGGTGCCGGTTTGTGTCAGGTTAGGTTTAGGTTTAGGCTTACGGATAGGGCTAGGGTTATGGTGTCATGTTAGGGATAGGGTTCGAGTGTCGGTTTAGGGTTAGAGTTAGGGTTAGGGTTAGGGTTGGGTTAGGGTTAGGGTAGGGTTAGGGGTTAGGGGTAGGGTTAGGGTTAGGTTTAGGTTTAGGGTGTCAGGTTAAGTTTAGGGTTCGTGTTAGTGTTATGGTTAGGGTTAGGGTTAGGCTTAGGATGTGGGGATAGGGTTAGGGTTAGTTTTATGGTAAGATTGTCCGGTTAGGGTTCTGGGTAGGGTGTCTGTTTAGGGTTTCGGGTTAGGGTGTCGGGTCAGGGTTAGTGTCAGGGTTAGGTTGTTGGGTTAGATTGTCGTGTTAGGGTGCCAGGATAGGGTTAGATTTACGGTTAGGCTTAGGGTTAGTGTGTCGGGTTAGGGTGTCCGTTTAGGGTTAGGGTGTCAGGTTAGCATGTCGGGTTAGGGTGTTGGGTTAGGGTCTCGAGTTAGGGTTTAGGGTTAGGTTTAGGGTAAGTTTAGGGTTAGGGTTACGGTTGGGTTAGGGTTAGTGTTAATGTTAGGGTTAGGGTTTAGATGTAGGGTTAGCTTTAGGGCTAGTGTTAGGGTTAGGGTGTCGGGTGTCGGGTTTGGGTGTCGGGTTAGGGTTAGGTTTTGGGTTAGCTTTAGGGTTGGGGTTAGGATTAGGGTGTCGGGTTAGGGTTAGCGTGTCGGGTTCGGGTGTCGGGTTAGGCTGTCGGGCTAGGGTGTCGGGTTAGGGTTTACAGTTAGTGTTAGAGTGGCTGGTTAGGGTGTCTGGTTAGGGTGTCGGGTTAGGGATTACGGGTTAGGGTGTCGCGTTAGGGTTGAGTTATGGTGTCGGGTTATGGTTAGGGTAAGGTTAGGCTTCGGGTTAGGGTGTCGTGTTAGGGTTAGCGTTAGGGTTAGGGTGTCGGGTTAAGGTTAGGGTTAGGGTTAGGGTTAGGGTTTGGGTGTCGGGTTAGGGTTAGGGTTAGTGTTAGGGGTTAGTGATTAGGGTTAGGGTTAGGATTAGCGTTATGGTTTGAGTTAGAGTTAGGGTTAGGGTTAGGGTTGGTTTAGTGTAGGGTTAGGGGTTAGTGGTAGGGTTAGGGGTAGGGTTAGGGTAGGGTTGCGGAGTCGGGTTAGGGTTAGGGTTAGGTTTTCAGGCTAGGGTTAGTGTTAGGGGTTGGGGTTAGGGTTTAGAGTTACGATTAGGGTTAGGGTGTTGGGTTAGGGTGTCGGGTTAGGGTGTCAGGTTAGGCTGTCGGGTTAGGGTGTCGGGTCAGGGTTAGAGTTAGGGTTAGGTTTAGGGTTAAGTTTAGAGTTAGGTTGTTTTGTTAGGGTTAGGGTTTCGGGTTAGGCTTAGAGTTTCGGGTTAGGGTGTCAGGTTAGAGTTTGGGTGTAGGGTTAGTGTGTCGCATTAGGGTTAAGGTTAGGGTGTCGTGTTAGTGTTAGCGCTAGGGTTAGGGTGTCGTGTTAGAGTTAGGTTTAGGGTTAGGTTGTCGGGTTAGGGTTAGGGTTAGGGTGTCTGGTGTTCGGTTACCGTTAGGGTTAGGGTTAGGGTTACGTTTTACGGGTTAGGGTTAGGGATAGGGTTAGCATTAGGGTTATGGTTACGGTTACGTTTAGGGTTACTGTTCGGGTTAGGGTTAGGGTTAGGATTAGGGTGTCAGATTAGGGTTAGGTTTGTGTTAGGATTCGGGTTAGTGGTTAGGGGTAGGTTTAAGGTTAGGGTTAGGGTGTCGTGTTAGGGTTAGAGTTAGGGTGTCGGTTTAGGGTTAGGGTGTCGGGTTAGGGTGTTGGCTTAAGTTGTCGTGTTAGTGTGTTGGGTTAGGGTTAGGGTGAGATTTATGGCATTGTGCTAGTGTGTTGGTTTAGGAATAGGGTTAGGGTAAGGGTTAGGGCTAGGTTTAAGGTTAGGTTTAGTGTTATGATGTCGCGTTAGGGTTAGGGTTAGGGTTAAGGTTTCGGGTTATGATGTCGGGTTAGGGTTAGGTCTAGGTCTAGGGTTAGGGTTAGGGTGTCGGGTAAGTTTTAGGGTTAGGGTTAGGGTGTCGTTTTAGGGTTAGAGTTAGGGTTAGGATTAGGGTTAGGGTTAAGGTTTACGGTTTAGGGTTAGGGTTAGGGTTAGAGTTAGGGTTAGCGTTACCTTTAGGGTTACGGTTAGGGTTAGGATTAGGGTTAGAGTTAGGGTGTCAGATTAGGGTTAGGGTTGGGTTAGGATTCGGGTTAGTGGTTAGGGGTAGGTTTAGGTTTAGGGTTAGGGTGTTGGTTTAGGGTTAGGGTGTCGGGTTAGGGTGTTGGGTTAAGTTGTCGTGTTAGTGTGTCGGGTAAGGGTTAGGGTTAGGTTTATGGCATTGGGTTAGGTTGTTGGGTTAGGAATAGGGTTAGGGCTAGGGTTAAGGTTAGGTTTAGTGTTATGATGTTGGGTTAGTTTGTCGTGTTAGGGTGCTGGGTTTGGGTTAGGGTTAGGGTTTGGGTAGGTTTAGGGTGTTGGGTTAGGGTTCGGGTGTCGGGTTATGGTTAGGGTTAGGGTGTTGGGTTACGGTGTCGGGTTAGGGTTAGTGTGTCAGGTTATGATGTCAGGTTCGGGTGTCGGGTAAGGGTTAGGGTGTGTGGTTATGGTGTCGGGTAAGTGTGTCAGGTTAGGTTTAGGTTTAGGCTTATGGTTAGGGTTAGGGTTAGGGTGTCATGTTAGGGATAGCGTTCGGGTGTCGGTTTAGGGTTAGAGTTAGGGTTAGGGTTAGGGTCGGGTTAGGGGTTAGGGGTAGGTTTAGGGTTAGGTTTAGGGTGTTAGGGTTAGGGTTAGGGTTAGGGTTGGGTTAGGGGTAGGGTTAGTGGTTAATGGTAGGGTTAGGGGTAGGTTTAGGGTTAGGGTTAGGGTTGGGGTTTAGTTGTCGCGTTTGAGTTAGGGTTAGGGTGTCTGGTGTCGGGTTAGTGTTAAGGTTAGGGTTAGGTTATCGGGTTAGGTTTAGGCTTGGGTTGTAGTCTTAGGGTTAGGGTTAGTGTTGGTTTACGGGTTAGGCTTAGGCTTAGTGTTAGGGTTAGGTTTAGGGTTAGGTTTACGGCTAGGTTGTTGGTTTAGGGTTACGGTGTCGGGTTAAGGTAAGCGTGTCGGTTTAGGTTTAGGGTGTCGGGTTAGGGTGATGGGTTATGGTGTCAGGTTCGGGTTAGTGTTCGGTTGAGGGTGTCAGGTTAAGGTTAGGGAAGATTTAGGGTTACGGTGTCATGTTAGGGTTACCATAATGGTTAGGGTGTCGGGTTTGGGTGTTGGGTTATGGTTAGTGTATCATGTTAGGGTTAGTGTGTCGGGATAAGTTCAGGGTGTCGGGTTAGGTTGTCGGGTTACGTTTAGGCTCAGGGTTAGGGTTAAGGTTAGGGTTAGGTTTAGGTGTTAGGGGTACGGTTAGGGTTAGGATGTCGGGTTAGGGTCGGGTTAGGGGTTAGGGGTAGGTTTAGGGTTAGGTTTAGGGTGTTAGGGTTAGGGTTAGGGTTAGGGTTGGGTTAGGGTTAGGGTAGGGTTAGGGGTTAGGGGTAGGGTTAGGGTTAGGTTTAGGTTTAGGGTGTCAGGTTAAGTTTAGGGTTCGTGTTAGTGTTATGGTTAGGGTTAGGGTTAGGCTTAGGATGTGGGGATAGGGTTAGGGTTAGTTTTATGGTAAGGTTGTCTGGTTAGGGTTCTGGGTAGGGTGTCTGTTTAGGGTTTCGGGTCAGGGTTAGTGTTAGGGTTAGGTTGTTGGGTTAGATTGTCGTGTTAGGGTGCCAGGATAGGGTTAGATTTACGGTTAGGCTTAGGGTTAGTGTGTCGGGTTAGGGTGTCCGTTTAGGGTTAGGGTGTCAGGTTAGCATGTCGGGTTAGGGTGTTGGGTTAGGGTCTCGAGTTAGGGTTTAGGGTTAGGTTTAGTGTAAGTTTAGGGTTAGGGTTACAGTTGGGTTAGGGTTAGTGTTAATGTTAGGGTTAGGGTTTAGATGTAGGGTTAGCTTTAGGGCTAGTGTTAGGGTTAGGGTGTCGGGTGTCGGGTTTGGGTGTCGGGTTAGGGTTAGGTTTTGGGTTAGCTTTAGGGTTGGGGTTAGGATTAGGGTGTCGGGTTAGGGTTAGCGTGTCGGGTTCGGGTGTCGGGTTAGGCTGTCGGGCTAGGGTGTCGGGCTCGGGTGTCGGGTTAGGGTTTACAGTTAGTGTTAGAGTGGCTGGTTAGGGTGTCGGTTAGGGTGTCTGGTTAGGGTGTCGGGTTAGGGATTACGGGTTAGGGTGTCGCGTTAGGGTTGAGTTATGGTGTCGGGTTATGGTTAGGGTAAGGTTAGGGTTCGGGTTAGGGTGTGGTGTTAGGGTTAGCGTTAGGGTTAGGGTGTCGGGTTAAGGTTAGGGTTAGGGTTAGGGTTAGGGTTTGGGTGTCGGGTTAGGGTTAGGGTTAGTGTTAGGGGTTAGTGATTAGGGTTAGGGTTAAGATTAGCGTTATGGTTTGAGTTAGAGTTAGGGTTAGGGTTAGGGTTGGTTTAGTGTAGGGTTAGGGGTTAGTGGTAGGGTTAGGGGTAGGGTTAGGGTAGGGTTGCGGAGTCGGGTTAGGGTTAGGGTTAGGTTTTCAGGCTAGGGTTAGTGTTAGGGGTTGGGGTTAGGGTTTAGAGTTACGATTAGGGTTAGGGTGTTGGGTTAGGGTGTCGGGTTAGGGTGTCAGGTTAGGCTGTCGGGTTAGGGTGTCGGGTCAGGGTTAGGGTTAGGGTTAGGTTTAGGGTTAAGTTTAGAGTTAGGTTGTTTTGTTAGGGTTAGGGTTTCGGGTTAGGCTTAGAGTTTCGGGTTAGGGTGTCAGGTTAGAGTTTGGGTGTAGGGTTAGTGTGTCGCATTAGGGTTAAGGTTAGGGTGTCGTGTTAGTGTTAGCGCTAGGGTTAGGGTGTCGTGTTAGAGTTAGGTTTAGGGTTAGGTTGTCGGGTTAGGGTTAGGGTTAGGGTGTCTGGTGTTCGGTTACCGTTAGGGTTAGGGTTAGGGTTACGTTTTACGGGTTAGGGTTAGGGATAGGGTTAGCATTAGGGTTATGGTTACGGTTACGTTTAGGGTTACTGTTCGGGTTAGGGTTAGGGTTAGGATTAGGGTGTCAGATTAGGGTTAGGTTTGTGTTAGGATTCGGGTTAGTGGTTAGGGGTAGGTTTAAGGTTAGGGTTAGGGTGTCGTGTTAGGGTTAGAGTTAGGGTGTCGGTTTAGGGTTAGGGTGTCGGGTTAGGGTGTTGGCTTAAGTTGCCGTGTTAGTGTGTTGGGTTAGGGTTAGGGTGAGATTTATGGCATTGTGCTAGTGTGTTGGTTTAGGAATAGGGTTAGGGTAAGGGTTAGGGCTAGGTTTAAGGTTAGGTTTAGTGTTATGATGTCGCGTTAGGGTTAGGGTTAGGGTTAAGGTTTCGGGTTATGATGTCGGGTTAGGGTTAGGTCTAGGTCTAGGGTTAGGGTTAGGGTGTCGGGTAAGTTTTAGGGTTAGGGTTAGGGTGTCGTTTTAGGGTTAGAGTTAGGGTTAGGATTAGGGTTAGGGTTAAGGTTTACGGTTTAGGGTTAGGGTTAGGGTTAGAGTTAGGGTTAGCGTTACCTTTAGGGTTACGGTTAGGGTTAGGATTAGGGTTAGAGTTAGGGTGTCAGATTAGGGTTAGGGTTGGGTTAGGATTCGGGTTAGTGGTTAGGGGTAGGTTTAGGTTTAGGGTTAGGGTGTTGGTTTAGGGTTAGGGTGTCGGGTTAGGGTGTTGGGTTAAGTTGTCGTGTTAGTGTGTCGGGTAAGGGTTAGGGTTAGGTTTATGGCATTGGGTTAGGTTGTTGGGTTAGGAATAGGGTTAGGGCTAGGGTTAAGGTTAGGTTTAGTGTTATGATGTTGGGTTAGTTTGTCGTGTTAGGGTGCTGGGTTTGGGTTAGGGTTAGGGTTTGGGTAGGTTTAGGGTGTTGGGTTAGGGTTAGGGTGTCGGGTTATGGTTAGGGTTAGGGTGTTGGGTTACGGTGTCGGGTTAGGGTTAGTGTGTCAGGTTATGATGTCAGGTTCGGGTGTCGGGTAAGGGTTAGGGTGTGTGGTTATGGTGTCGGGTAAGTGTGTCAGGTTAGGTTTAGGTTTAGGCTTATGGTTAGGGTTAGGGTTAGGGTGTCGTGTTAGGGATAGCGTTCGGGTGTCGGTTTAGGGTTAGAGTTAGGGTTAGGGTTAGGGTCGGGTTAGGGGTTAGGGGTAGGTTTAGGGTTAGGTTTAGGGTGTTAGGGTTAGGGTTAGGGTTAGGGTTGGGTTAGGGGTAGGGTTAGTGGTTAAGGGTAGGGTTAGGGGTAGGTTTAGGGTTAGGGTTAGGGTTGGGGTTTAGTTGTCGGGTTTGAGTTAGGGTTAGGGTGTCTGGTGTCGGGTTAGTGTTAAGGTTAGGGTTAGGTTATCGGGTTAGGTTTAGGCTTGGGTTGTAGTCTTAGGGTTAGGGTTAGTGTTGGTTTACGGGTTAGGCTTAGGCTTAGTGTTAGGGTTAGGTTTACGGCTAGGTTGTTGGTTTAGGGTTACGGTGTCGGGTTAAGGTAAGCGTGTCGGTTTAGGTTTAGGGTGTCGGGTTAGGGTGATGGGTTATGGTGTCAGGTTCGGGTTAGTGTTCGGTTGAGGGTGTCAGGTTAAGGTTAGGGAAGATTTAGGGTTACGGTGTCATGTTAGGGTTACCATAATGGTTAGGGTGTCGGGTTTGGGTGTTGGGTTATGGTTAGTGTATCATGTTAGGGTTAGTGTGTCGGGATAGGTTCAGGGTGTCGTGTTAGGTTGTCGGGTTACGTCTAGGCTCAGGTTTAGGGTTAAGGTTAGGGTTAGGTTTAGGTGTTAGGGGTATGGTTAGGGTTAGAATGTCGGGTTAGGGTTAGGGTGTCTGGTTAGGGTGCCGTGTTAAGGTTAGGGTGTCGGGTGAGGGTTAGGGTGTCAGGTTCGGGTTACGGTGTCAGGTGACGGTGTCGGGTTAGCGTGTCATTTTAGGGTGTAGGTTTAGGGTTAGAGTGTCGGGTTAGGGTTAGGGTTACGGTGTTGTGTTAGGGTTAGGGTGTCGTGTTTGGGCTTCGGGTTAGGGTGTCGTGTTAGGGATAGGATGTCACGTTAGGTTGTCGTTTTAGGGTTACGGTGTCAGGATAGGGTGTCGGGTTAGGGTGTCGGTTAGGGATTACGGTTTAGGGTGTCGGGTTAGGGTTAGTGTAGGGTTAGAATTAGGGTTAGATTGTTGTGTTAGGGTTAGCGTTAGGGTTAGGTTGTCTGGTTAGTTTTAGGGTTAGGGTGTCGAGTTAGAGTTAGGGTGTCGGGTTATGGTTAGGTTTTGGGTGTCGGGTTAGGTTTAGGGTTAATGTTAGTGTTAGGGGTTAGTGATTAGGGTTAGGGTTAGGGTTAGCGTTATGGTTTGGTTTAGGTTTAGGGTTAGGGTTATGGATAGGGTTAGGGTTTGGGTTAGGTGAAGGGTAGGCTTAGGAGTAGGGTAAGTGTTAGGGTTTGGGTTAGGTTTAGGGTACGGTTAGGGTGTCAGGGTAGAGTTTGGGTGTAGGATTAGGGTGTTGCGTTAGGGTTAAGTTAACGTGTCTTGTTAGGGTTAGCGTTAGGGTTAGGGTGTCGGGTAAGATTTAGCGTTAGGGGTAGGGGTAGTGCTTGGGTGTTGGGTTAGTGTTAGGGTTAGGGTGTCTGGTGTCCGGTTACGGTTAGGGTTAGGATTAGGGTTAGGATTAGGGTTTAGGGTTTAGGGTTAGGGTTAGGGTGTCTTGTGTCCGATTACGGTTAGGGTTAGGATTATGGTTAGGGTTAGGGTTAGCGTTAGGGTTATGGTTAAGGTTACGTTTAGGTTTCGGGTTAGGGTTAGGGTTATGTTTAGGGTTAGGGTGTCATAATAGGGTTAGCGTTAGTGTTAGGTTGTCTGGTTAGTGTTAGGGTTTAGGTTGTCGGGATAGGGTTAGGTTTAGGGTGTTGGGTTAGGGTGTTGGGTTAGGGTTAGGGTTAGGGTTAAGGTTTCGGGTTATGATGTCGGGTTAGGGTTAGGTCTAGGTCAAGGGTTAGGGTTAGGGTGTCGGCTAAGTTTTAGGGTTAGGTTTAGGGTGTCGTTTTAGGGTTAGAGTTAGTGTTAGGAATAGGGTTCGGGTTAGGGTTTATGGTTTAGGGTTAGGGTTAGTGTTAGCGTTAGGGTTAGTGTTACCTTTAGGGTTACGGTTAGGGTTAGGATTAGGGTTAGAGTTAGGGTGTCAGATTAGGGTTAGACTTGGGTTAGGATTCGGGTTAGTGGTTAGGGGTAGGTTTAGGTTTAGGGTTAGGGTGTTGGTTTAGGGTTAGGGTGTCGTATTACAGTTAGGGTTAGGGTGTCGATTTAGGGTTAGGGTGTCGGGTTAGGGTGTTGGGTTAAGTTGTCGTGTTAGTGTGTCGGGTTAGGGTTAGAGTTAGGTTTGAGGCATTGGGTTAGGTTGTTGGTTTAGGAATAGGGTTAGGGTTAGGTTTAGTGTTATGATGTTGGGTTAGTTTGTCGTGTTAGGGTGCTGGGTTTGGGTTAGGGTTAGGGTTAGGGTAGGTTTAGGGTGTTGGGTTAGCGTTAGGGTGTCGGGTTAGGGTTAGGGTTATGTGTTGGCTTAGGGTGTCGTTTAGGGTGTCAGGTTTGGGTGTCGGGTTAAGATTAGGATAAGGGTGTTGGGTTACGGTGTCAGGTTAGCGTAGGTGTGTCTGGTTATGATGTCAGGTTTGGGTATCGGGTAAGGGGTAGTGTGTCTGGTTAGGGTGCCGGTTTGTGTCAGGTTAGGTTTAGGTTTAGGCTTACGGATAGGGCTAGGGTTATGGTGTCATGTTAGGGATAGGGTTCGAGTGTCGGTTTAGGGTTAGAGTTAGGGTTAGGGTTAGGGTTGGGTTAGGGTTAGGGTAGGGTTAGGGGTTAGGGGTAGGGTTAGGGTTAGGTTTAGGTTTAGGGTGTCAGGTTAAGTTTAGGGTTCGTGTTAGTGTTATGGTTAGGGTTAGGGTTAGGCTTAGGATGTGGGGATAGGGTTAGGGTTAGTTTTATGGTAAGATTGTCCGGTTAGGGTTCTGGGTAGGGTGTCTGTTTAGGGTTTCGGGTTAGGGTGTCGGGTCAGGGTTAGTGTCAGGGTTAGGTTGTTGGGTTAGATTGTCGTGTTAGGGTGCCAGGATAGGGTTAGATTTACGGTTAGGCTTAGGGTTAGTGTGTCGGGTTAGGGTGTCCGTTTAGGGTTAGGGTGTCAGGTTAGCATGTCGGGTTAGGGTGTTGGGTTAGGGTCTCGAGTTAGGGTTTAGGGTTAGGTTTAGGGTAAGTTTAGGGTTAGGGTTACGGTTGGGTTAGGGTTAGTGTTAATGTTAGGGTTAGGGTTTAGATGTAGGGTTAGCTTTAGGGCTAGTGTTAGGGTTAGGGTGTCGGGTGTCGGGTTTGGGTGTCGGGTTAGGGTTAGGTTTTGGGTTAGCTTTAGGGTTGGGGTTAGGATTAGGGTGTCGGGTTAGGGTTAGCGTGTCGGGTTCGGGTGTCGGGTTAGGCTGTCGGGCTAGGGTGTCGGGTTAGGGTTTACAGTTAGTGTTAGAGTGGCTGGTTAGGGTGTCTGGTTAGGGTGTCGGGTTAGGGATTACGGGTTAGGGTGTCGCGTTAGGGTTGAGTTATGGTGTCGGGTTATGGTTAGGGTAAGGTTAGGCTTCGGGTTAGGGTGTCGTGTTAGGGTTAGCGTTAGGGTTAGGGTGTCGGGTTAAGGTTAGGGTTAGGGTTAGGGTTAGGGTTTGGGTGTCGGGTTAGGGTTAGGGTTAGTGTTAGGGGTTAGTGATTAGGGTTAGGGTTAGGATTAGCGTTATGGTTTGAGTTAGAGTTAGGGTTAGGGTTAGGGTTGGTTTAGTGTAGGGTTAGGGGTTAGTGGTAGGGTTAGGGGTAGGGTTAGGGTAGGGTTGCGGAGTCGGGTTAGGGTTAGGGTTAGGTTTTCAGGCTAGGGTTAGTGTTAGGGGTTGGGGTTAGGGTTTAGAGTTACGATTAGGGTTAGGGTGTTGGGTTAGGGTGTCGGGTTAGGGTGTCAGGTTAGGCTGTCGGGTTAGGGTGTCGGGTCAGGGTTAGAGTTAGGGTTAGGTTTAGGGTTAAGTTTAGAGTTAGGTTGTTTTGTTAGGGTTAGGGTTTCGGGTTAGGCTTAGAGTTTCGGGTTAGGGTGTCGGGTTAGAGTTTGGGTGTAGGGTTAGTGTGTCGCATTAGGGTTAAGGTTAGGGTGTCGTGTTAGTGTTAGCGCTAGGGTTAGGGTGTCGTGTTAGAGTTAGGTTTAGGGTTAGGTTGTCGGGTTAGGGTTAGGGTTAGGGTGTCTGGTGTTCGGTTACCGTTAGGGTTAGGGTTAGGGTTACGTTTTACGGGTTAGGGTTAGGGTTAGGGTTAGCATTAGGGTTATGGTTACGGTTACGTTTAGGGTTACTGTTCGGGTTAGGGTTAGGGTTAGGATTAGGGTGTCAGATTAGGGTTAGGTTTGTGTTAGGATTCGGGTTAGTGGTTAGGGGTAGGTTTAGGTTTAGGGTTAGGGTGTTGGTTTAGGGTTAGGGTGTCGTATTACAGTTAGGGTTAGGGTTAGGGTGTCGGTTTAGGGTTAGGGTGTCGGGTTAGGGTGTTGGGTTAAGTTGTCGTGTTAGTGTGTCGGGTTAGGGTTAGAGTTAGGTTTGAGGCATTGGGTTAGGTTGTTGGGTTAGGAATAGGGTTAGGGTTAGGTTTAGTGTTATGATGTTGGGTTAGTTTGTCGTGTTAGGGTGCTGGGTTTGGGTTAGGGTTAGGGTTAGGGTAGGTTTAGGGTGTTGGGTTAGCTTTAGGGTGTTGGGTTAGGGTTAGGGTTATGTGTTGGCTTAGGGTGTCGTTTAGGGTGTCAGGTTTGGGTGTCGGGTTAAGATTAGGGTTAGGGTGTTGGGTTACGGTGTCAGATTAGGGTTAGTGTGTCTGGTTATGATGTCAGGTTCGGGTGTCGGGTAAGGGGTAGTGTGTCTGGTTAGGGTGTCGGGTTATTGTGTCAGGTTAGGTTTAGGTTTAGGCTTATGGATAGGGCTAGGGTTATGGTGTCATGTTAGGGATAGGGTTCGAGTGTCAGTTTAGGGTTAGAGTTAGGGTTGGGTTAGGGTTAGGGTAGGGTTAGGGGTTAGGTGTAGGGTTAGGGTTAGGTTTAAGTTTAGGGTGTCAGGTTAAGTTTAGGGTTCGTGTTAGTGTTATGGTTAGGGTTATGGTTAGGCTTAGGATGTGGGGATAGGGTTAGGGTTAGTTTTATGGTAAGGTTGTCTGGTTAGGGTTCTGGGTAGGGTGTCTGTTTAGGGTTTCGGGTTAGGGTGTCGGGTCAGGGTTAGTGTTAGGGTTAGGTTGTTGGGTTAGATTGTCGTGTTAGGGTGCCAGGATAGGGTTAGATTTACGGTTAGGCTTAGGGTTAGTGTGTCGGGTTAGGGTGTCCGTTTAGGGTTAGGGTGTCAGGTTAGCATGTCGGGTTAGGGTGTTGGGTTAGGGTCTCGAGTTAGGGTTTAGGGTTAGGTTTAGGGTAAGTTTAGGGTTAGGGTTACGGTTGGGTTAGGGTTAGTGTTAATGTTAGGGTTAGGGTTTAGATGTAGGGTTAGCTTTAGGGCTAGTGTTAGGGTTAGGGTGTAGGGTGTCGGGTTTGGGTGTCGGGTTAGGGTTAGGTTTTGGGTTAGCTTTAGGGTTGGGGTTAGGATTAGGGTGTCGGGTTAGGGTTAGCGTGTCAGGTTCGGGTGTCGGGTTAGGCTGTCGGGCTAGGGTGTCGGGCTAGGGTGTCGGGCTAGGGTGTCGGGTTAGGGTTTACAGTTAGTGTTAGAGTGGCTGGTTAGGGTGTCGGTTAGGGTGTCGGGTTAGGGTGTACGGGTTAGGGTGTCGCGTTAGGGTTGAGTTATGGTGTCGGGTTATGGTTACGGTAAGGTTAGGGTTAGGGTTAGGGTTAGGTATTCAGGCTAGGGTTAGTGTTAGGGGTTGGGGTTAGGGTTTAGAGTTACGATTAGGGTTAGGGTGTTGGGTTAGGGTGTCGGGTAGGGTGTCAGGTTAGGCTGTCGGGTTAGGGTGTCGGGTCAGGGTTAGAGTTAGGGTTAGGTTTAGGGTTAAGTTTAGAGTTAGGTTGTTTTGTTAGGGTTAGGGTTTCGGGTTAGGCTTAGAGTTTCGGGTTAGGGTGTCGGGTTAGAGTTTGGGTGTAGGGTTAGTGTGTCGCATTAGGGTTAAGGTTAGGGTGTCCTGTTAGTGTTAGCGCTAGGGTTAGGTTGTCGGGTTAGGGTTAGGGTTAGGGTGTCTGGTGTTCGGTTACCGTTAGGGTTAGGGTTAGGGTTACGTTTTACGGGTTAGAGTTAGGGATAGGGTTAGCATTAGGGTTATGGTTACGGTTACGTTTAGGGTTACTGTTCGGGTTAGGGTTAGGGTTAGGATTAGGGTGTCAGATTAGGGTTAGGTTTGTGTTAGGATTCGGGTTAGTGGGTAGGGGTAGGTTTAAGGTTAGGGTTAGGGTGTCGTGTTAGGGTTAGGATTAGGGTGTCGGTTTACGGTTAGGGTGTCGGGTTAGGGTGTTGGCTTAAGTTGTCGTGTTAGTGTGTTGGGTTAGGGTTAGGGTGAGATTTATGGCATTGTGTTAGTGTGTTGGTTTAGGAATAGGGTTAGGGTAAGGGTTAGGGCTAGGTTTAAGGTTAGGTTTAGTGTTATGATGTCGGGTTAGGGTTAGGGTTAGGGTTAAGGTTTCGGGTTATGATGTCGGGTTAGGGTTAGGTCTAGGTCTAGGGTTAGGGTTAGGGTGTCGGGTAAGTTTTAGGGTTAGGGTTAGGGTGTCGTTCTAGGGTTAGAGTTAGGGTTAGCATTAGGGTTAGGGTTAAGGTTTACGGTTTAGGGTTAGGGTTAGGGTTAGAGTTAGGGTTAGCGTTACCTTTAGGGTTACGGTTAGGGTTAGGATTAGGGTTATAGTTAGGGTGTCAGATTAGGGTTAGGGTTGGGTTAGGATTCGGGTTAGTGGTTAGGGGTAGGTTTAGGTTTAGGGTTAGGGTGTTGGTTTAGGGTTAGGGTGTCGGGTTAGGGTGTTGGGTTAAGTTGTCGTGTTAGTGTGTCGGGTAAGGGTTAGGGTTAGGTTTATGGCATTGGGTTAGGTTGTTGGGTTAGGAATAGGGTTAGGGCTAGGGTTAAGGTTAGGTTTAGTGTTATGATGTTGGGTTAGTTTGTCGTGTTAGGGTGCTGGGTTTGGGTTAGGGTTAGGGTTTGGGTAGGTTTAGGGTGTTGGGTTAGGGTTAGGGTGTCGGGTTATGGTTAGGGTTAGGGTGTTGGGTTACGGTGTCGGGTTAGGGTTAGTGTGTCAGGTTATGATGTCAGGTTCGGGTGTCGGGTAAGGGTTAGGGTGTGTGGTTATGGTGTCGGGTAAGTGTGTCAGGTTAGGTTTAGGTTTAGGCTTATGGTTAGGGTTAGGGTTAGGGTGTCGTGTTAGGGATAGCGTTTGGGTGTCGGTTTAGGGTTAGAGTTAGGGTTAGGGTTAGGGTCGGGTTAGGGGTTAGGGGTAGGTTTAGGGTTAGGTTTAGGGTGTTAGGGTTAGGGTTAGGGTTAGGGTTGGGTTAGGGGTAGGGTTAGTGGTTAAGGGTAGGGTTAGGGGTAGGTTTAGGGTTAGGGTTAGGGTTGGGGTTTAGTTGTCGGGTTTGAGTTAGGGTTAGGGTGTCTGGTGTCGGGTTAGTGTTAAGGTTAGGGTTAGGTTATCGGGTTAGGTTTAGGCTTGGGTTGTAGTCTTAGGGTTAGGGTTAGTGTTGGTTTACGGGTTAGGCTTAGGCTTAGTGTTAGGGTTAGGTTTAGGGTTAGGTTTACGGCTAGGTTGTTGGTTTAGGGTTACGGTGTCGGGTTAAGGTAAGCGTGTCGGTTTAGGTTTAGGGTGTCGGGTTAGGGTGATGGGTTATGGTGTCAGGTTCGGGTTAGTGTTCGGTTGAGGGTGTCAGGTTAAGGTTAGGGAAGATTTAGGGTTACGGTGTCATGTTAGGGTTACCATAATGGTTAGGGTGTCGGGTTAGGGTGTCTGTTAGGGATTACGGTTTAGGGTGTCGGGTTAGGGTTAGTGTAGGGTTAGAATTAGGGTTAGAGTGTTGTGTTAGGGTTAGCGTTAGAGTTAGGTTGTCTGGTTAGTTTTAGGGTTAGGGTGTCGAGTTAGAGTTAGGGTGTCGGGTTATGGTTAGGTTTTGGGTGTCGGGTTAGGTTTAGGGTTAATGTTAGTGTTAGGGGTTAGTGATTAGGGTTAGGG
The DNA here is from genome assembly GCF_054371585.1 of Giraffa tippelskirchi. Classification (NCBI taxonomy): domain Eukaryota; kingdom Metazoa; phylum Chordata; class Mammalia; order Artiodactyla; family Giraffidae; genus Giraffa; species Giraffa tippelskirchi. The sequence continues at coordinate 72,099,567 of NC_137289.1, forward strand.
TTAGGGTTAGCGTTATGGTTTGGTTTAGGTTTAGGGTTAAGGTTATGGATAGGGTTAGGGTTTGGGTTAGGTGAAGGGTAGGCTTAGGAGTAGGCTAAGTGTTAGGGTTTGGGTTAGGTTTAGGGTACGGTTAGGGTGTCGGGGTAGAGTTTGGGTGTAGGATTAGGGTGTTGCGTTAGGGTTAAGTTAACGTGTCTTGTTAGGGTTAGTGTTAGGGTTAGGGTGTCGGGTAAGATTTAGCGTTAGGGGTAGGGGTAGGGCTTGGGTGTTGGGTTAGTGTTAGGGTTAGGGTGTCTGGTGTCCGGTTACGGTTAGGGTTAGGATTAGGGTTAGGATTAGGGTTTAGGGTTTAGGGTTAGGGTTAGGGTTAGGGTGTCTTGTGTCCGATTACGGTTAGGGTTAGGATTATGGTTAGGGTTAGGGTTAGCGTTAGGGTTTTGGTTAAGGTTACGTTTAGGTTTCGGGTTAGGGTTAGGGTTATGTTTAGGGTTAGGGTGTCATAATAGGGTTAGCGTTAGTGTTAGGTTGTCTGGTTAGTGTTAGGGTTAGGGTGTTGGGATAGGGTTAGGTTTAGGGTGTTTGGTTAGGGTGTTGTGTTAGGGTTAGGGTTAGGGTTAAGGTTTCGGGTTATGATGTCGGGTTAGGGTTAGGTCTAGGTCTAGGGTTTGGGTTAGGGTTAGCGTTAGGGTTAGGGTTACCTTTAGGGTTACGGTTAGGGTTAGGATTAGGGTTAGAGTTAGGGTGTCAGATTAGGGTTAGACTTGGGTTAGGATTCGGGTTAGTGGTTAGGGGTAGGTTTAGGTTTAGGGTTAGGGTGTTGGTTTAGGGTTAGGGTGTCGTATTACAGTTAGGGTTAGGGTTAGGGTGTCGGTTTAGGGTTAGGGTTTCGGGTTAGGGTGTTGGGTTAAGTTGTCGTGTTAGTGTGTCGGGTTAGGGTTAGAGTTAGGTTTGAGGCATTGGGTTAGGTTGTTGGGTTAGGAATAGGGTTAGGGTTAGGTTTAGTGTTATGATGTTGGGTTAGTTTGTCGTGTTAGGGTGCTGGGTTTGGGTTAGGGTTAGGGTTAGGGTAGGTTTAGGGTGTTGGGTTAGCGTTAGGGTGTCGGGTTAGGGTTAGGGTTATGTGTTGGCTTAGGGTGTCGTTTAGGGTGTCAGGTTTGGGTGTCGGGTTAAGATTAGGGTTAGGGTGTTGGGTTACGGTGTCAGATTAGGGTTAGTGTGTCTGGTTATGATGTCAGGTTCGGGTGTCGGGTAAGGGGTAGTGTGTCTGGTTAGGGTGTCGGGTTATTGTGTCAGGTTAGGTTTAGGTTTAGGCTTACGGATAGGGCTAGGGTTATGGTGTCATGTTAGGGATAGGGTTCGAGTGTCAGTTTAGGGTTAGAGTTAGGGTTAGGGTTAGGGTTGGGTTAGGGTTAGGGTAGGGTTAGGGGTTAGGGGTAGGGTTAGGGTTAGGTTTAAGTTTAGGGTGACAGGTTAAGTTTAGGGTTCGTGTTAGTGTTATGGTTAGGGTTAGGGTTAGGCTTAGAATGTGGGGATAGGGTTAGGGTTAGTTTTATGGTAAGTTTGTCTGGTTAGGGTTCTGGGTAGGGTGTCTGTTTAAGGTTTCGGGTTAGGGTGTCGGGTCAGGGTTAGTGTTAGGGTTAGGTTGTTGGGTTAGATTGTCGTGTTAGGGTGCCAGGATAGGGTTAGATTTACGGTTAGGCTTAGGGTTAGTGTGTCGGGTTAGGGTGTCCGTTTAGGGTTAGGGTGTCAGGTTAGCATGTCGGGTTAGGGTGTTGGGTTAGGGTCTCGAGTTAGGGTTTAGGGTTAGGTTTAGGGTAAGTTTAGGGTTAGGCTTACGGTTGGGTTAGGGTTAGTGTTAATGTTAGGGTTAGGGTTTAGATGTAGGGTTAGCTTTAGGGCTAGTGTTAGGGTTAGGGTGTAGGGTGTCGGGTTTGGGTGTCGGGTTAGGGTTAGGTTTTGGGTTAGCTTTAGGGTTGCGGTTAGGATTAGGGTGTCGGGTTAGGGTTAGCGTGTCGGGTTCGGGTGTCGGGTTAGGCTGTCGGGCTAGGGTGTCGGGTTAGGGTTTACAGTTAGTGTTAGAGTGGCTGGTTAGGGTGTCTGGTTAGGATGTCGGGTTAGGGATTACGGGTTAGGGTGTCGCGTTAGGGTTGAGTTATGGTGTCGGGTTATGGTTAGGGTAAGGTTAGGCTTCGGGTTAGGGTGTCGTGTTAGGGTTAGCGTTAGGGTTAGGGTGTCGGGTTAAGGTTAGGGTTAGGGTTAGGGTTAGGGTTTGGGTGTCGGGTTAGGGTTACGGTTAGTGTTAGGGGTTAGTGATTAGGGTTAGGGTTAGGATTAGCGTTATGGTTTGAGTTAGAGTTAGGGTTAGGGTTAGGGTTGGTTTAGTGTAGGGTTAGGGGTTAGTGGTAGGGTTAGGGGTAGGGTTAGGGTAGGGTTGCGGAGTCGGGTTAGGGTTAGGGTTAGGTTTTCAGGCTAGGGTTAGTGTTAGGGGTTGGGGTTAGGGTTTAGAGTTACGATTAGGGTTAGGGTGTTGGGTTAGGGTGTCGGGTTAGGGTGTCAGGTTAGGCTGTCGGGTTAGGGTGTCGGGTCAGGGTTAGAGTTAGGGTTAGGTTTAGGGTTAAGTTTAGAGTTAGGTTGTTTTGTTAGGGTTAGGGTTTCGGGTTAGGCTTAGAGTTTCGGGTTAGGGTGTCGGGTTAGAGTTTGGGTGTAGGGTTAGTGTGTCGCATTAGGGTTAAGGTTAGGGTGTCGTGTTAGTGTTAGCGCTAGAGTTAGGGTGTCGTGTTAGAGTTAGGTTTAGGGTTAGGTTGTCGGGTTAGGGTTAGGGTTAGGGTGTCTGGTGTTCGGTTACCGTTAGGGTTAGGGTTAGGGTTACGTTTTACGGGTTAGGGTTAGGGTTAGGGTTAGCATTAGGGTTATGGTTACGGTTACGTTTAGGGTTACTGTTCGGGTTAGGGTTAGGGTTAGGATTAGGGTGTCAGATTAGGGTTAGGTTTGTGTTAGGATTCGGGTTAGTGGTTAGGGGTAGGTTTAAGGTTAGGGTTAGGGTGTCGTGTTAGGGTTAGGGTTAGGGTGTCGGTTTAGGGTTAGGGTGTCGGGTTAGGGTGTTGGCTTAAGTTGTCGTGTTAGTGTGTTGGGTTAGGGTTAGGGTGAGATTTATGGCATTGTGTTAGTGTGTTGGTTTAGGAATAGGGTTAGGGTAAGGGGTAGGGCTAGGTTTAAGGTTAGGTTTAGTGTTATGATGTCGGGTTAGGGTTAGGGTTAGGGTTAAGGTTTCGGGTTATGATGTCGGGTTAGGTTTAGGTCTAGGTCTAGGGTTAGGGTTAGGGTGTCGGGTAAGTTTTAGGGTTAGGGTTAGGGTGTCGTTTTAGGGTTAGAGTTAGGGTTAGGATTAGGGTTAGGGTTAAGGTTTACGGTTTAGGGTTAGGGTTAGGGTTAGAGTTAGGGTTAGCGTTACCTTTAGGGTTACGGTTAGGGTTAGGATTAGGGTTAGAGTTAGGGTGTCAGATTAGGGTTAGGGTTGGGTTAGGATTCGGGTTAGTGGTAAGGGGTAGGTTTAGGTTTAGGGTTAGGGTGTTGGTTTAGGGTTAGGGTGTCGGGTTAGGGTGTTGGGTTAAGTTGTCGTGTTAGTGTGTCGGGTAAGGGTTAGGGTTAGGTTTATGGCATTGGGTTAGGTTGTTGGGTTAGGAATAGGGTTAGGGCTAGGGTTAAGGTTAGGTTTAGTGTTATGATGTTGGGTTAGTTTGTTGTGTTAGGGTGCTGGGTTTGGGTTAGGGTTAGGGTTTGGGTAGGTTTAGGGTGTTGGGTTAGGGTTAGGGTGTCGGGTTATGGTTAGGGTTAGGGTGTTGGGTTACGGTGTCGGGTTAGGGTTAGTGTGTCAGGTTATGATGTCAGGTTCGGGTGTCGGGTAAGGATTAGGGTGTCTGGTTATGGTGTCGGGTAAGTGTGTCAGGATAGGTTTAGGTTTAGGCTTATGGATAGGGCTAGGGTTATGGTGTCATGTTAGGGATAGGGTTCGAGTGTCAGTTTAGGGTTAGAGTTAGGGTTGGGTTAGGGTTAGGGTAGGGTTAGGGGTTAGGGGTAGGGTTAGGGTTAGGTTTAAGTTTAGGGTGTCAGGTTAAGTTTAGGGTTCGTGTTAGTGTTATGGTTAGGGTTAGGGTTAGGCTTAGGATGTGGGGATAGGGTTAGGGATAGTTTTATGGTAAGGTTGTCTGGTTAGGGTTCTGGGTAGGGTGTCTGTTTAGGGTTTCGGGTTAGGGTGTCGGGTCAGGGTTAGTGTTAGGGTTAGGTTGTTGGGTTAGATTGTCGTGTTAGGGTGCCAGGATAGGGTTAGATTTACGGTTAGGCTTAGGGTTAGTGTGTCGGGTTAGGGTGTCCGTTTAGGGTTAGGGTGTCAGGTTAGCATGTCGGGTTAGGGTGTTGGGTTAGGGTCTCGAGTTAGGGTTTAGGGTTAGGTTTAGGGTAAGTTTAGGGTTAGGCTTACGGTTGGGTTAGGGTTAGTGTTAATGTTAGGGTTAGGGTTTAGATGTAGGGTTAGCTTTAGGGCTAGTGTTAGGGTTAGGATGTAGGGTGTCGGGATTGGGTGTCGGGTTAGGGTTAGGTTTTGGGTTAGCTTTAGGGTTGGGGTTAGGATTAGGGTGTCGGGTTAGGGTTAGCGTGTCAGGTTCGGGTGTCGGGTTAGGCTGTCGGGCTAGGGTGTCGGGCTAGGGTGTCGGGCTAGGGTGTCGGGTTAGGGTTTACAGTTAGTGTTAGAGTGGCTGGTTAGGGTGTCGGTTAGGGTGTGGGGTTAGGGTGTACGGGTTAGGGTGTCGCGTTAGGGTTGAGTTATGGTGTCGGGTTATGGTTACGGTAAGGTTAGGGTTAGGGTTAGGGTTAGGTTTTCAGGCTAGGGTTAGTGTTAGGGGTTGGGGTTAGGGTTTAGAGTTACGATTAGGGTTAGGGTGTTGGGTTAGGGTGTCGGGTAGGGTGTCAGGTTAGGCTGTCGGGTTAGGGTGTCGGGTCAGGATTAGAGTTAGGGTTAGGTTTAGGGTTAAGTTTAGAGTTAGGTTGTTTTGTTAGGGTTAGGGTTTCGGGTTAGGCTTAGAGTTTCGGGTTAGGGTGTCGGGTTAGAGTTTGGGTGTAGGGTTAGTGTGTCGCATTAGGGTTAAGGTTAGGGTGTCGTGTTAGTGTTAGCGCTAGGGTTAGGGTGTCGTGTTAGGGTTAGGTTTAGGGTTAGGTTGTCGGGTTAGGGTTAGGGTTAGGGTGTCTGGTGTTCGGTTACCGTTAGGGTTAGGGTTAGGATTACGTTTTACGGGTTAGGGTTAGGGATAGGGTTAGCATTAGGGTTATGGTTACGGTTACGTTTAGGGTTACTGTTCGGGTTAGGGTTAGGGTTAGGATTAGGGTGTCAGATTAGGGTTAGGTTTGTGTTAGGATTCGGGTTAGTGGGTAGGGGTAGGTTTAAGGTTAGGGTTAGGGTGTCGTGTTAGGGTTAGGATTAGGGTGTCGGTTTAGGGTTAGGGTGTCGGGTTAGGGTGTTGGCTTAAGTTGTCGTGTTAGTGTGTTGGGTTAGGGTTAGGGTGAGATTTATGGCATTGTGTTAGTGTGTTGGTTTAGGAATAGGGTTAGGGTAAGGGTTAGGGCTAGGTTTAAGGTTAGGTTTAGTGTTATGATGTCGGGTTAGGGTTAGGGTTAGGGTTAAGGTTTCGGGTTATGATGTCGGGTTAGGGTTAGGTCTAGGTCTAGGGTTAGGGTTAGGGTGTCGGGTAAGTTTTAGGGTTAGGGTTAGGGTGTCGTTTTAGGGTTAGAGTTAGGGTTAGGATTAGGGTTAGGGTTAAGGTTTACGGTTTAGGGTTAGGGTTAGAGTTAGGGTTAGCGTTACCTTTAGGGTTACGGTTAGGGTTAGGATTAGGGTTAGAGTTAGGGTGTCAGATTAGGGTTAGGGTTGGGTTAGGATTCGGGTTAGTGGTTAGGGGTAGGTTTAGGTTTAGGGTTAGGGTGTTGGTTTAGGGTTAGGGTGTCAGGTTAGGGTGTTGGGTTAAGTTGTCGTGTTAGTGTGTCGGGTAAGGGTTAGGGTTAGGTTTATGGCATTGGGTTAGGTTGTTGGGTTAGGAATAGGGTTAGGGCTAGGGTTAAGGTTAGGTTTAGTGTTATGATGTTGGATTAGTTTGTCGTGTTAGGGTGCTGGGTTTGGGTTAGGGTTAGGGTTTGGGTAGGTTTAGGGTGTTGGGTTAGGGTTAGGGTGTCGGGTTATGGTTAGGGTTAGGGTGTTGGGTTACGGTGTCGGGTTAGGGTTAGTGTGTCAGGTTATGATGTCAGGTTCGGGTGTCGGGTAAGGGTTAGGGTGTCTGGTTATGGTGTCGGGTAAGTGTGTCAGGTTAGGTTTAGGTTTAGGCTTATGGTTAGGGTGTCGGGTTAGGGTGTCTGTTAGGGATTACGGTTTAGGGTGTCGGGTTAGGGTTAGTGTAGGGTTAGAATTAGGGTTAGAGTGTTGTGTTAGGGTTAGCGTTAGAGTTAGGTTGTCTGGTTAGTTTTAGGGTTAGGGTGTCGAGTTAGAGTTAGGGTGTCGGGTTATGGTTAGGTTTTGGGTGTCGGGTTAGGTTTAGGGTTAATGTTAGTGTTAGGGGTTAGTGATTAGGGTTAGGGTTAGGGTTAGCGTTATGGTTTGGTTTAGGTTTAGGGTTAAGGTTATGGATAGGGTTAGGGTTTGGGTTAGGTGAAGGGTAGGCTTAGGAGTAGGCTAAGTGTTAGGGTTTGGGTTAGGTTTAGGGTACGGTTAGGGTGTCGGGGTAGAGTTTGGGTGTAGGATTAGGGTGTTGCGTTAGGGTTAAGTTAACGTGTCTTGTTAGGGTTAGTGTTAGGGTTAGGGTGTCGGGTAGGATTTAGCGTTATGGATAGGGATAGGGCTTGGGTGTTGGGTTAGTGTTAGGGTTAGGGTGTCTGGTGTCCGGTTACGGTTAGGGTTAGGATTAGGGTTAGGATTAGGGTTTAGGATTTAGGGTTAGGGTTAGGGTGTCTTGTGTCCGATTACGGTTAGGGTTAGGATTATGGTTAGGGTTAGGGTTAGCGTTAGGGTTTTGGTTAAGGTTACGTTTAGGTTTCGGGTTAGGGTTAGGGTTATGTTTAGGGTTAGGGTGTCATAATAGGGTTAGCGTTAGTGTTAGGTTGTCTGGTTAGTGTTAGGGTTAGGGTGTCGGGATAGGGTTAGGTTTAGGGTGTTGGGTTAGGGTGTTGTGTTAGGGTTAGGGTTAGGGTTAAGGTTTCGGGTTATGATGTCGGGTTAGGGTTAGGTCTAGGTCTAGGGTTTGGGTTAGGGTTAGCGTTAGGGTTAGGGTTACCTTTAGGGTTACGGTTAGGGTTAGGATTAGGGTTAGAGTTAGGGTGTCAGATTAGGGTTAGACTTGGGTTAGGATTCGGGTTAGTGGTTAGGGGTAGGTTTAGGTTTAGGGTTAGGGTGTTGGTTTAGGGTTAGGGTGTCGTATTACAGTTAGGGTTAGGGTTAGGGTGTCGGTTTAGGGTTAGGGTGTCGGGTTAGGGTGTTGGGTTAAGTTGTCGTGTTAGTGTGTCGGGTTAGGGTTAGAGTTAGGTTTGAGGCATTGGGTTAGGTTGTTGGGTTAGGAATAGGGTTAGGGTTAGGTTTAGTGTTATGATGTTGGGTTAGTTTGTCGTGTTAGGGTGCTGGGTTTGGGTTAGGGTTAGGGTTAGGGTAGGTTTAGGGTGTTGGGTTAGCGTTAGGGTGTCGGGTTAGGGTTAGGGTTATGTGTTGGCTTAGGGTGTCGTTTAGTGTGTCAGGTTTGGGTGTCGGGTTAAGATTAGGGTTAGGGTGTTGGGTTACGGTGTCAGATTAGGGTTAGTGTGTCTGGTTATGATGTCAGGTTCGGGTGTCGGGTAAGGGGTAGTGTGTCTGGTTAGGGTGTCGGGTTATTGTGTCAGGTTAGGTTAAGGTTTAGGCTTACGGATAGGGCTAGGGTTATGGTGTCATGTTAGGGATAGGGTTCGAGTGTCAGTTTAGGGTTAGAGTTAGGGTTAGGGTTAGGGTTGGGTTAGGGTTAGGGTAGGGTTAGGGGTTAGGGTTAGGGTTAGGGTTAGGTTTAAGATTAGGGTGACAGGTTAAGTTTAGGGTTCGTGTTAGTGTTATGGTTAGGGTTAGGGTTAGGCTTAGGATGTGGGGATAGTGTTAGGGTTAGTTTTATGGTAAGTTTGTCTGGTTAGGGTTCTGGGTAGGGTGTCTGTTTAAGGTTTCGGGTTAGGGTGTCGGGTCAGGGTTAGTGTTAGGGTTAGGTTGTTGGGTTAGATTGTCGTGTTAGGGTGCCAGGATAGGGTTAGATTTACGGTTAGGCTTAGGGTTAGTGTGTCGGGTTAGGGTGTCCGTTTAGGGTTAGGGTGTCAGGTTAGCATGTCGGGTTAGGGTGTTGGGTTAGGGTCTCGAGTTAGGGTTTAGGGTTAGGTTTAGGGTAAGTTTAGGGTTAGGCTTACGGTTGGGTTAGGGTTAGTGTTAATGTTAGGGTTAGGGTTTAGATGTAGGGTTAGCTTTAGGGCTAGTGTTAGGGTTAGGGTGTAGGGTGTCGGGTTTGGGTGTCGGGTTAGGGTTAGGTTTTGGGTTAGCTTTAGGGTTGGGGTTAGGATTAGGGTGTCGGGTTAGGGTTAGCGTGTCGGGTTCGGGTGTCGGGTTAGGCTGTCGGGCTAGGGTGTCGGGCTAGGGTGTCGGGTTAGGGTTTACAGTTAGTGTTAGAGTGGCTGGTTAGGGTGTCGGTTAGGGTGTCGGGTTAGGGATTACGGGTTAGGGTGTCGCGTTAGGGTTGAGTTATGGTGTCAGGTTATGGTTATGGTAAGGTTAGGGTTAGGGTTAGGGTGTCGTGTTAGGGTTAGCGTTAGGGTTAGGGTGTCGGGTTAAGGTTAGGGTTAGGGTTAGGGTTAGGGTTTGGGTGTCAGGTTAGGGTTAGGGTTAGTGTTAGGGGTTAGTGATTAGGGTTAGGGTTAGGATTAGCGTTATGGTTTGAGTTAGAGTTAGGGTTAGGGTTAGGGTTGGTTTAGTGTAGGGTTAGGGGTTAGTGGTAGGGTTAGGGGTAGGGTTAGGGTAGGGTTGCGGAGTCGGGTTAGGGTTAGGGTTAGGTTTTCAGGCTAGGGTTAGTGTTAGGGGTTGGGGTTAGGGTTTAGAGTTACGATTAGGGTTAGGGTGTTGGGTTAGGGTGTCGGGTTAGGGTGTCAGTTTAGGCTGTCGGGTTAGGGTGTCGGGTCAGGGTTAGAGTTAGGGTTAGGTTTAGGGTTAAGTTTAGAGTTAGGTTGTTTTGTTAGGGTTAGGGTTTCGGGTTAGGCTTAGAGTTTCGGGTTAGGGTGTCGGGTTAGAGTTTGGGTGTAGGGTTAGTGTGTCGCATTAGGGTTAAGGTTAGGGTGTCGTGTTAGTGTTAGCGCTAGGGTTAGGGTGTCGTGTTATGGTTAGGTTTAGGGTTAGGTTGTCGGGTTAGGGTTAGGGTTAGGGTGTCTGGTGTTCGGTTACCGTTAGGGTTAGGGTTAGGGTTACGTTTTACGGGTTAGGGTTAGGGATAGGGTTAGCATTAGGGTTATGGTTACGGTTATGTTTAGGGTTACTGTTCGGGTTAGGGTTAGGGTTAGGATTAGGGTGTCAGATTAGGGTTAGGTTTGTGTTAGGATTCGGGTTAGTGGGTAGGGGTAGGTTTAAGGTTAGGGTTAGGGTGTCGTGTTAGGGTTAGGGTTAGGGTGTCGGTTTAGGGTTAGGGTGTCGGGTTAGGGTGTTGGCTTAAGTTGTCCTGTTAGTGTGTTGGGTTAGGGTTAGGGTGAGATTTATGGCATTGTGTTAGTGTGTTGGTTTAGGAATAGGGTTAGGGTAAGGGTTAGGGCTAGGTTTAAGGTTAGGTTTAGTGTTATGATGTCGGGTTAGGGTTAGGGTTAGGGTTAAGGTTTCGGGTTATGATGTCGGGTTAGGGTTAGGTCTAGGTCTAGGGTTAGGGTTAGGGTGTCGGGTAAGTTTTAGGGTTAGGGTTAGGGTGTCGTTTTAGGGTTAGAGTTAGGGTTAGGATTAGGGTTAGGGTTAAGGTTTACGGTTTAGGGTTAGGGTTAGGGTTAGAGTTAGGGTTAGCGTTACCTTTAGGGTTACGGTTAGGGTTAGGATTAGGGTTAGAGTTAGGGTGTCAGATTAGGGTTAGGGTTGGGTTAGGATTCGGGTTAGTGGTTAGGGGTAGGTTTAGGTTTAGGGTTAGGGTGTTGGTTTAGGGTTAGGGTGTCGGGTTAGGGTGTTGGGTTAAGTTGTCGTGTTAGTGTGTCGGGTAAGGGTTAGGGTTAGGTTTATGGCATTGGGTTAGGTTGTTGGGTTAGGAATAGGGTTAGGGCTAGGGTTAAGGTTAGGTTTAGTGTTATGATGTTGGGTTAGTTTGTCGTGTTAGGGTGCTGGGTTTGGGTTAGGGTTAGGGTTTGGGTAGGTTTAGGGTGTTGGGTTAGGGTTAGGGTGTCGGGTTATGGTTAGGGTTAGGGTGTTGGGTTACGGTGTCGGGTTAGGGTTAGTGTGTCAGGTTATGATGTCAGGTTCGGGTGTCGGGTAAGGGTTAGGGTGTGTGGTTATGGTGTCGGGTAAGTGTGTCAGGTTAGGTTTAGGTTTAGGCTTATGGTTAGGGTTAGGGTTAGGGTGTCATGTTAGGGATAGCGTTCGGGTGTCGTTTTAGGGTTAGAGTTAGGGTTAGGGTTAGGGTCGGGTTAGGGGTTAGGGGTAGGTTTAGGGTTAGGTTTAGGGTGTTAGGGTTAGGGTTAGGGTTGGGTTAGGGGTAGGGTTAGTGGTTAAGGGTAGGGTTAGGGGTAGTTTTAGGGTTAGGGTTAGGGTTGGGGTTTAGTTGTCGGGTTTGAGTTAGGGTTAGGGTGTCTGGTGTCGGGTTAGTGTTAAGGTTAGGGTTAGGTTATCGGGTTAGGTTTAGGCTTGGGTTGTAGTCTTAGGGTTAGGGTTAGTGTTGGTTAACGGGTTAGGCTTAGGCTTACTGTTAGGGTTAGGTTTAGGGTTAGGTTTACGGCTAGGTTGTTGGTTTAGGGTTACAGTGTCGGGTTAAGGTAAGCGTGTCGGTTTAGGTTTAGGGTGTCGGGTTAGGGTGATGGGTTATGGTGTCAGGTTTGGGTTAGTGTTCGGTTGAGGGTGTCAGGTTAAGGTTAGGGAAGATTTAGGGTTATGGTGTCATGTTAGGGTTACCATAATGGTTAGGGTGTCGGGTTTGGGTGTTGGGTTATGGTTAGTGTATCATGTTAGGGTTAGTGTGTCGGGATAGGTTAAGGGTGTCGGGTTAAGGTTAGGGTGTCGGGTGAGGGTTAGAGTGTCAGGTTCGGGTTACGGTGTCAGGTGACGGTGTCGGGTTAGCGTGTCATTTTAGGGTGTAGGTTTAGGGTTAGAGTGTCGGGTTAGGGTTAGGGTTACGGTGTTGTGTTAGGGTTAGGGTGTCGGGTTTGGGCTTCGGGTTAGGGTGTCGTGTTAGGGATAGGGTGTCACGTTAGGTTGTCGTTTTAGGGTTACGGTGTCAGGATAGGGTGTCGGGTTAGGGTGTCTGTTAGGGATTATGGTTTAGGGTGTCGGGTTAGGGTTAGTGTAGGGTTAGAATTAGGGTTAGAGTGTTGTGTTAGGGTTAGCGTTAGAGTTAGGTTGTCTGGTTAGTTTTAGGGTTAGGGTGTCGAGTTAGAGTTAGGGTGTCGGGTTATGGTTAGGTTTTGGGTGTCGGGTTAGGTTTAGGGTTAATGTTAGTGTTAGGGGTTAGTGATTAGGGTTAGGGTTAGGGTTAGCGTTATGGTTTGGTTTAGGTTTAGGGTTAAGGTTATGGATAGGGTTAGGGTTTGGGTTAGGTGAAGGGTAGGCTTAGGAGTAGGCTAAGTGTTAGGGTTTGGGTTAGGTTTAGGGTACGGTTAGGGTGTCGGGGTAGAGTTTGGGTGTAGGATTAGGGTGTTGCGTTAGGGTTAAGTTAACGTGTCTTGTTAGGGTTAGTGTTAGGGTTAGGGTGTCGGGTAAGATTTACCGTTAGGGGTAGGGGTAGGGCTTGGGTGTTGGGTTAGTGTTAGGGTTAGGGTGTCTGGTGTCCGGTTACGGTTAGGGTTAGGATTAGGGTTAGGATTAGGGTTTAGGGTTTAGGGTTAGGGTTAGGGTGTCTTGTGTCCGATTACGGTTAGGGTTAGGATTATGGTTAGGGTTAGGGTTAGCGTTAGGGTTTTGGTTAAGGTTACGTTTAGGTTTCGGGTTAGGGTTAGGGTTATGTTTAGGGTTAGGGTGTCATAATAAGGTTAGCGTTAGTGTTAGGTTGTCTGGTTAGTGTTAGGGTTAGGGTGTCGGGATAGGGTTAGGTTTAGGGTGTTGGGTTAGGGTGTTGTGTTAGGGTTGGGTTAGGGTTAAGGTTTCGGGTTATGATGTCGGGTTAGGGTTAGGTCTAGGTCTAGGGTTTGGGTTAGGGTTAGCGTTAGGGTTAGGGTTACCTTTAGGGTTACGGTTAGGGTTAGGATTAGGGTTAGAGTTAGGGTGTCAGATTAGGGTTAGACTTGGGTTAGGATTCGGGTTAGTGGTTAGGGGTAGGTTTAGGTTTAGGGTTAGGGTGTTGGTTTAGGGTTAGGGTGTCGTATTACAGTTAGGGTTAGGGTTAGGGTGTCGGTTTAGGGTTAGGGTGTCGGGTTAGGGTGTTGGGTTAAGTTGTCGTGTTAGTGTGTCGGGTTAGGGTTAGAGTTAGGTTTGAGGCATTGGGTTAGGTTGTTGGGTTAGGAATAGGGTTAGGGTTAGTTTTAGTGTTATGATGTTGGGTTAGTTTGTCGTGTTAGGGTGCTGGGTTTGGGTTAGGGTTAGGGTTAGGGTAGGTTTAGGGTGTTGGGTTAGCGTTAGGGTGTCGGGTTAGGGTTAGGGTTATGTGTTGGCTTAGGGTGTCGTTTAGGGTGTCAGGTTTGGGTGTCGGGTTAAGATTAGGGTTAGGGTGTTGGGTTACGGTGTCAGATTAGGGTTAGTGTGTCTGGTTATGATGTCAGGTTCGGGTGTCGGGTAAGGGGTAGTGTGTCTGGTTAGGGTGTCGGGTTATTGTGTCAGGTTAGGTTAAGGTTTAGGCTTACGGATAGGGCTAGGGTTATGGGGTCATGTTAGGGATAGGGTTCGAGTGTCAGTTTAGGGTTAGAGTTAGGGTTAGGGTTAGGGTTGGGTTAGGGTTAGGGTAGGGTTAGGGGTTAGGGGTAGGGTTAGGGTTAGGTTTAAGTTTAGGGTGACAGGTTAAGTTTAGGGTTCGTGTTAGTGTTATGGTTAGGGTTAGGGTTAGGCTTAGGATGTGGGGATAGGGTTAGGGTTAGTTTTATGGTAAGTTTGTCTGGTTAGGGTTCTGGGTAGGGTGTCTGTTTAAGGTTTCGGGTTAGGGTGTCGGGTCAGGGTTAGTGTTAGGGTTAGGTTGTTGGGTTAGATTGTCGTGTTAGGGTGCCAGGATAGGGTTAGATTTACGGTTAGGCTTAGGGTTAGTGTGTCGGGTTAGGGTGTCCGTTTAGGGTTAGGGTGTCAGGTTAGCATGTCGGGTTAGGGTGTTGGGTTAGGGTCTCGAGTTAGGGTTTAGGGTTAGGTTTAGGGTAAGTTTAGGGTTAGGCTTACGGTTGGGTTAGGGTTAGTGTTAATGTTAGGGTTAGGGTTTAGATGTAGGGTTAGCTTTAGGGCTAGTGTTAGGGTTAGGGTGTAGGGTGTCGGGTTTGGGTGTCGGGTTAGGGTTAGGTTTTGGGTAAGCTTTAGGGTTGCGGTTAGGATTAGGGTGTCGGGTTAGGGTTAGCGTGTCGGGTTCGGGTGTCGGGTTAGGCTGTCGGGCTAGGGTGTCGGGCTAGTGTGTCGGGTTAGGGTTTACAGTTAGTGTTAGAGTGGCTGGTTAGGGTGTCGGTTAGGGTGTCGGGTTAGGGATTACGGGTTAGGGTGTCGCGTTAGGGTTGAGTTATGGTGTCAGGTTATGGTTACGGTAAGGTTAGGGTTAGGGTTAGGGTGTCGTGTTAGGGTTAGCGTTAGGGTTAGGGTGTCGGGTTAAGGTTAGGGTTAGGGTTAGGGTTAGGGTTTGGGTGTCAGGTTAGGGTTAGGGTTAGTGTTAGGGGTTAGTGATTAGGGTTAGGGTTAGGATTAGCGTTATGGTTTGAGTTAGAGTTAGGGTTACGGTTAGGGTTGGTTTAGTGTAGGGTTAGGGGTTAGTGGTAAGGTTAGGGGTAGGGTTAGGGTAGGGTTGCGGAGTCGGGTTAGGGTTAGGGTTAGGTTTTCAGGCTAGGGTTAGTGTTAGGGGTTGGGGTTAGGGTTTAGAGTTACGATTAGGGTTAGGGTGTTGGGTTAGGGTGTCGGGTTAGGGTGTCAGGTTAGGCTGTCGGGTTAGGGTGTCGGGTCGGGGTTAGAGTTAGGGTTAAGTTTAGGGTTAAGTCTAGAGTTAGGTTGTTTTGTTAGGGTTAGGGTTTCGGGTTAGGCTTAGAGTTTCGGGTTAGGGTGTCGGGTTAGAGTTTGGGTGTAGGGTTAGTGTGTCGCATTAGGGTTAAGGTTAGGGTGTCGTGTTAGTGTTAGCGCTAGGGTTAGGGTGTCGTGTTATGGTTAGGTTTAGGGTTAGGTTGTCGGGTTAGGGTTAGGGTTAGGGTGTCTGGTGTTCGGTTACCGTTAGGGTTAGGGTTAGGGTTACGTTTTACGGGTTAGGGTTAGGGATAGGGTTAGCAATAGGGTTATGGTTACGGTTACGTTTAGGGTTACTGTTCGGGTTAGGGTTAGGGTGTCAGATTAGGGTTAGGTTTGTGTTAGGATTCGGGTTAGTGGGTAGGGGTAGGTTTAAGGTTAGGGTTAGGGTGTCGTGTTAGGGTTAGGGTTAGGGTGTCGGTTTAGGGTTAGGGTGTCGGGTTAGGGTGTTGGCTTAAGTTGTCGTGTTAGTGTGTTGGGTTAGGGTTAGGGTGAGATATATGGCATTGTGTTAGTGTGTTGGTTTAGGAATAGGGTTAGGGTAAGGGTTAGGGCTAGGTTTAAGGTTAGGTTTAGTGTTATGATGTCGGGTTAGGGTTAGGGTTAGGGTTAAGGTTTCGGGTTATGATGTCGGGTTAGGGTTAGGTCTAGGTCTAGTGTTTGGGTTAGGGTTAGCGTTAGGGTTAGGGTTACCTTTAGGGTTACGGTTAGGGTTAGGATTAGGGTTAGAGTTAGGGTGTCAGATAAGGGTTAGGGTTGGGTTAGGATTCGGGTTAGTGGTTAGGGGTAGGTTTAGGTTTAGGGTTAGGGTGTTGGTTTAGGGTTAGGGTGTCGGGTTAGGGTGTTGGGTTAAGTTGTCGTGTTAGTGTGTCGGGTAAGGGTTAGGGTTAGGTTTATGGCATTGGGTTAGGTTGTTGGGTTAGGAATAGGGTTAGGGCTAGGGTTAAGGTTAGGTTTAGTGTTATGATGTTGGGTTAGTTTGTCGTGTTAGGGTGCTGGGTTTGGGTTAGGGTTAGGGTTTGGGTAGGTTTAGGGTGTTGGGTTAGGGTTAGGGTGTCGGGTTATGGTTAGGGTTAGGGTGTTGGGTTACAGTGTCGGGTTAGGCTTAGTGTGTCAGGTTATGATGTCAGGTTCGGGTGTCGGGTAAGGGTTAGGGTGTGTGGTTATGGTGTCGGGTAAGTGTGTCAGGTTAGGTTTAGGTTTAGGCTTATGGTTAGGGTTAGGGTTAGGGTGTCGTGTTAGGGATAGCGTTCGGGTGTCGGTTTAGGGTTAGAGTTAGGGTTAGGGTTAGGGTCGGGTTAGGGGTTAGGGTTAGGTTTAGGGTGTTAGGGTTAGGGTTAGGGTTAGGGTTGGGTTAGGGGTAGGGTTAGTGGTTAAGGGTAGGGTTAGGGGTAGGTTTAGGGTTAGGGTTAGGGTTGGGGTTTAGTTGTCGGGTTTGAGTTAGGGTTAGGGTGTCTGGTGTCGGGTTAGTGTTAAGGTTAGGGTTAGGTTATCGGGTTAGGTTTAGGCTTGGGTTGTAGTCTTAGGGTTAGGGTTAGTGTTGGTTTACGGGTTAGGCTTAGGCTTAGTGTTAGGGTTAGGTTTACGGCTAGGTTGTTGGTTTAGGGTTACGGTGTCGGGTTAAGGTAAGCGTGTCGGTTTAGGTTTAGGGTGTCGGGTTAGGGTGATGGGTTATGGTGTCAGGTTCGGGTTAGTGTTCGGTTGAGGGTGTCAGGTTAAGGTTAGAGAAGATTTAGGGTTACGGTGTCATGTTAGGGTTACCATAATGGTTAGGGTGTCGGGTTTGGGTGTTGGGTTATGGTTAGTGTATCATGTTAGGGTTAGTGTGTCGGGATAGGTTCAGGGTGTCGTGTTAGGTTGTCGGTTTACGTCTAGGCTCAGGTTTAGGGTTAAGGTTAGGGTTAGGTTTAGGTGTTAGGGGTATGGTTAGGGTTAGAATGTCGGGATAGGGTTAGGGTGTCGGGTTAGGGTGCCGTGTTAAGGTTAGGGTGTCGGGTGAGGGTTAGGGTGTCAGGTTCGGGTTACGGTGTCAGGTGACGGTGTCGGGTTAGCGTGTCATTTTAGGGTGTAGGTTTAGGGTTAGAGTGTCGGGTTAGGGTTAGGGTTACGGTGTTGTGTTAGGGTTAGGGTGTCGTGTTTGGGCTTCGGGTTAGGGTGTCGTGTTAGGGATAGGGTGTCACGTTAGGTTGTCGTTTTAGGGTTACGGTGTCAGGATAGGGTGTCGGGTTAGGGTGTCGGTTAGGGATTACGGTTTAGGGTGTCGGGTTAGGGTTAGTGTAGGGTTAGAATTAGGGTTAGAGTGTTGTGTTAGGGTTAGCGTTAGGGTTAGGTTGTCTGGTTAGTTTTAGGGTTAGGGTGTCGAGTTAGAGTTAGGGTGTCGGGTTATGGTTAGGTTTTGGGTGTCGGGTTAGGTTTAGGGTTAATGTTAGTGTTAGGGGTTAGTGATTAGGGTTAGGGTTAGGGTTAGCGTTATGGTTTGGTTTAGGTTTAGGGTTAGGGTTATGGATAGGGTTAGGGTTTGGGTTAGGTGAATGGTAGGCTTAGGAGTAGGGTAAGTGTTAGGGTTTGGGTTAGGTTTAGGGTACGGTTAGGGTGTCAGGGTAGAGTTTGGGTGTAGGATTAGGGTGTTGCGTTAGGGTTAAGTTAACGTGTCTTGTTAGGGTTAGCGTTAGGGTTAGGGTGTCGGGTAAGATTTAGCGTTAGGGGTAGGGGTAGTGCTTGGGTGTTGGGTTAGTGTTAGGGTTAGGGTGTCTGGTGTCCGGTTACGGTTAGGGTTAGGATTAGGGTTAGGATTAGGGTTTAGGGTTTAGGGTTAGGGTTAGGGTGTCTTGTGTCCGATTACGGTTAGGGTTAGGATTATGGTTAGGGTTAGGGTTAGCGTTAGGGTTTTGGTTAAGGTTACGTTTAGGTTTCGGGTTAGGGTTAGGGTTATGTTTAGGGTTAGGGTGTCATAATAGGGTTAGCGTTAGTGTTAGGTTGTCTGGTTAGTGTTAGGGTTTAGGTTGTCGGGATAGGGTTAGGTTTAGGGTGTTGGGTTAGGGTGTTGGGTTAGGGTTAGGGTTAGGGTTAAGGTTTCGGGTTATGATGTCGGGTTAGGGTTAGGTCTAGGTCTAGGGTTAGGGTTGGGGTGTCGGCTAAGTTTTAGGGTTAGGTTTAGGGTGTCGTTTTAGGGTTAGAGTTAGTGTTAGGAATAGGGTTCGGGTTAGGGTTTATGGTTTAGGGTTAGGGTTAGTGTTAGCGTTAGGGTGAGTGTTACCTTTAGGGTTACGGTTAGGGTTAGGATTAGGGATAGAGTTAGGGTGTCAGATTAGGGTTAGACTTGGGTTAGGATTCGGGTTAGTGGTTAGGGGTAGGTTTAGGTTTAGGATTAGGGTGTTGGTTTAGGGTTAGGGTGTCATATTACAGTTAGGGTTAGGGTGTCGGTTTAGGGTTAGGGTGTCGGGTTAGGGTGTTGGGTTAAGTTGTCGTGTTAGTGTGTCGGGTTAGGGTTAGAGTTAGGTTTGAGGCATTGGGTTAGGTTGTTGGGTTAGGAATAGGGTTAGGGTTAGGTTTAGTGTTATGATGTTGGGTTAGTTTGTCGTGTTAGGGTGCTGGGTTTGGGTTAGGGTTAGGGTTAGGGTAGGTTTAGGGTGTTGGGTTAGCGTTAGGGTGTCGGGTTAGGGTTAGGGTTATGTGTTGGCTTAGGGTGTCGTTTAGGGTGTCAGGTTTGGGTGTCGGGTTAAGATTAGGATAAGGGTGTTGGGTTACGGTGTCAGGTTAGCGTAGGTGTGTCTGGTTATGATGTCAGGTTTGGGTATCGGGTAAGGGGTAGTGTGTCTGGTTAGGGTGTCGGGTTTGTGTCAGGTTAGGTTTAGGTTTAGGCTTACGGATAGGGCTAGGGTTATGGTGTCATGTTAGGGATAGGGTTCGAGTGTCGGTTTAGGGTTAGAGTTAGGGTTAGGGTTAGGGTTGGGTTAGGGTTAGGGTAGGGTTAGGGGTTAGGGGTAGGGTTAGGGTTAGGTTTAGGTTTAGGGTGTCAGGTTAAGTTTAGGGTTCGTGTTAGTGTTATGGTTAGGGTTAGGGTTAGGCTTAGGATGTGGGGATAGGGTTAGGGTTAGCTTTATGGTAAGATTGTCCGGTTAGGGTTCTGGGTAGGGTGTCTGTTTAGGGTTTCGGGTTAGGGTGTCGGGTCAGGGTTAGTGTTAGGGTTAGGTTGTTGGGTTAGATTGTCGTGTTAGGGTGCCAGGATAGGGTTAGATTTACGGTTAGGCTTAGGGTTAGTGTGTCGGGTTAGGGTGTCCGTTTAGGGTTAGGGTGTCAGGTTAGCATGTCGGGTTAGGGTGTTGGGTTAGGGTCTCGAGTTA
Source organism: Giraffa tippelskirchi (assembly GCF_054371585.1). NCBI lineage: Eukaryota > Metazoa > Chordata > Mammalia > Artiodactyla > Giraffidae > Giraffa > Giraffa tippelskirchi. The sequence continues at coordinate 72,118,287 of NC_137289.1, forward strand.
GGGTTTAGGGTTAGGTTTAGGGTAAGTTTAGGGTTAGGCTTACGGTTGGGTTAGGGTTAGTGTTAATGTTAGGGTTAGGGTTTAGATGTAGGGTTAGCTTTAGGGCTAGTGTTAGGGTTAGGGTGTCGGGTGTCGGGTTTGGGTGTCGGGTTAGGGTTAGGTTTTGGGTTAGCTTTAGGGTTGGGGTTAGGATTAGGGTGTCGGGTTAGGGTTAGCGTGTCGGGTTCGGGTGTCGGGTTAGGCTGTCGGGCTAGGGTGTCGGGTTAGGGTTTACAGTTAGTGTTAGAGTGGCTGGTTAGGGTGTCTGGTTAGGGTGTCGGGTTAGGGATTACGGGTTAGGGTGTCGCGTTAGGGTTGAGTTATGGTGTCGGGTTATGGTTAGGGTAAGGTTAGCCTTAGGGTTAGGGTGTCGGGTTAAGGTTAGGGTTAGGGTTAGGGTTAGGGTTTGGGTGTCGGGTTAGGGTTAGGGTTAGTGTTAGGGGTTAGTGATTAGGGTTAGGGTTAGGATTAGCGTTATGGTTTGAGTTAGAGTTAGGGTTAGGGTTAGGGTTGGTTTAGTGGAGGGTTAGGGTTTAGTGGTAGGGTTAGGGGTAGGGTTAGGGTAGGGTTGCGGAGTCGGGTTAGGGTTAGGGTTAGGTTTTCAGGCTAGGGTTAGTGTTAGGGTTTGGGGTTAGGGTTTAGAGTTACGATTAGGGTTAGAGTGTTGGGTTAGGGTGTCGGGTTAGGGTGTCAGGTTAGGCTGTCGGGTTAGGGTGTCGGGTCAGGGTTAGAGTTAGGGTTAGGTTTAGGGTTAAGTTTAGAGTTAGGTTGTTTTGTTAGGGTTAGGGTTTCGGGTTAGGCTTAGAGTTTCGGGTTAGGGTGTCGGGTTAGAGTTTGGGTGTAGGGTTAGTGTGTCGCATTAGGGTTAAGGTTAGGGTGTCGTGTTAGTGTTAGCGCTAGGGTTAGGGTGTCGTGTTAGAGTTAGGTTTAGGGTTAGGTTGTCGGGTTAGGGTTAGGGTTAGGGTGTCTGGTGTTCGGTTACCGTTAGGGTTAGGGTTAGGGTTACGTTTTACGGGTTAGGGTTAGGGTTAGGGTTAGCATTAGGGTTATGGTTACGGTTACGTTTAGGGTTACTGTTCGGGTTAGGGTTAGGGTTAGGATTAGGGTGTCAGATTAGGGTTAGGTTTGTGTTAGGATTCGGGTTAGTGGTTAGGGGTAGGTTTAAGGTTAGGGTTAGGGTGTCGTGTTAGGGTTAGGGTTAGGGTGTCGGTTTAGGGTTAGGGTGTCGGGTTAGGGTGTTGGCTTAAGTTGTCGTGTTAGTGTGTTGGGTTAGGGTTAGGGTGAGATTTATGGCATTGTGTTAGTGTGTTGGTTTAGGAATAGGGTTAGGGTAAGGGGTAGGGCTAGGTTTAAGGTTAGGTTTAGTGTTATGATGTCGGGTTAGGGTTAGGGTTAGGGTTAAGGTTTCGGGTTATGATGTCGGGTTAGGTTTAGGTCTAGGTCTAGGGTTAGGGTTAGGGTGTCGGGTAAGTTTTAGGGTTAGGGTTAGGGTGTCGTTTTAGGGTTAGAGTTAGGGTTAGGATTAGGGTTAGGGTTAAGGTTTACGGTTTAGGGTTAGGGTTAGGGTTAGAGTTAGGGTTAGCGTTACCTTTAGGGTTACGGTTAGGGTTAGGATTAGGGTTAGAGTTAGGGTGTCAGATTAGGGTTAGGGTTGGGTTAGGATTCGGGTTAGTGGTTAGGGGTAGGTTTAGGTTTAGGGTTAGGGTGTTGGTTTAGGGTTAGGGTGTCGGGTTAGGGTGTTGGGTTAAGTTGTCGTGTTAGTGTGTCGGGTAAGGGTTAGGGTTAGGTTTATGGCATTGGGTTAGGTTGTTGGGTTAGGAATAGGGTTAGGGCTAGGGTTAAGGTTAGGTTTAGTGTTATGATGTTGGGTTAGTTTGTCATGTTAGGGTGCTGGGTTTGGGTTAGGGTTAGGGTTTGGGTAGGTTTAGGGTGTTGGGTTAGGGTTAGGGTGTCAGGTTATGGTTAGGGTTAGGGTGTTGGGTTACGGTGTCGGGTTAGGGTTAGTGTGTCAGGTTATGATGTCAGGTTCGGGTGTCGGGTAAGGATTACGGTGTCTGGTTATGGTGTCGGGTAAGTGTGTCAGGATAGGTTTAGGTTTAGGCTTATGGTTAGGGTTAGGGTTAGGGTGTCGTGTTAGGGATAGCGTTCGGGTGTCGGTTTAGGGTGTTAGGGTTAGGGTTAGGGTTGGTTTGGGGGTAGGGTTAGTGGTTAAGGGTAGGGTTAGGGGTAGGTTTAGGGTTAGGGTTAGGGTTGGGGTTTAGTTGTCGGGTTTGAGTTAGGGTTAGGGTGTCTGGTGTCGGGTTAGTGTTAAGGTTAGGGTTAGGTTATCGGGTTAGGTTTAGGCTTGGGTTGTAGTCTTAGGGTTAGGGTTAGTGTTGGTTTACGGGTTAGGCTTAGGCTTAGTGTTAGGGTTAGGTTTAGGGTTAGGTTTACGGCTAGGTTGTTGGTTTAGGGTTACGGTGTCGGGTTAAGGTAAGCGTGTCGGTTTAGGTTTAGGGTGTCGGGTTAGGGTGATGGGTTATGGTGTCAGGTTCGGGTTAGTGTTCGGTTGAGGGTGTCAGGTTAAGGTTAGGGAAGATTTAGGGTTACGGTGTCATGTTAGGGTTACCATAATGGTTAGGGTGTCGGGTTTGGGTGTTGGGTTATGGTTAGTGTATCATGTTAGGGTTAGTGTGTCGGGATAGGTTCAGGGTGTCGGGTTAGGTTGTCGGGTTACGTTTAGGCTCAGGGTTAGGGTTAAGGTTAGGGTTAGGTTTAGGTGTTAGGGGTACAGTTAGGGTTAGGATGTCGGGTTAGGGTTAGGGTGTCGGGTTAGGGTGTCGTGTTAAGGTTAGGGTGTCGGGTGAGGGTTAGAGTGTCAGGTTCGGGTTACGGTGTCAGGTGACGGTGTCGGGTTAGCGTGTCATTTTAGGGTGTAGGTTTAGGGTTAGAGTGTCGGGTTAGGGTTAGGGTTACGGTGTTGTGTTAGGGTTAGGGTGTCGGGTTTGGGCTTCGGGTTAGGGTGTCGTGTTAGGGATAGGGAGTCACGTTAGGTTGTCGTTTTAGGGTTACGGTGTCAGGATAGGGTGTCGGGTTAGGGTGTCTGTTAGGGATTACGGTTTAGGGTGTCGGGTTAGGGTTAGTGTAGGGTTAGAATTAGGGTTAGAGTGTTGTGTTAGGGTTAGTGTTAGAGTTAGGTTGTCTGGTTAGTTTTAGGGTTAGGGTGTCGAGTTAGAGTTAGGGTGTCGGGTTATGGTTAGGTTTTGGGTGTCGGGTTAGGTTTAGGGTTAATGTTAGTGTTAGGGGTTAGTGATTAGGGTTAGGGTTAGGGTTAGCGTTATGGTTTGGTTTAGGTTTAGGGTTAAGGTTATGGATAGGGTTAGGGTTTGGGTTAGGTGAAGGGTAGGCTTAGGAGTAGGGTAAGTGTTAGGGTTTGGGTTAGGTTTAGGGTACGGTTAGGGTGTCGGGGTAGAGTTTGGGTGTAGGATTAGGGTGTTGCGTTAGGGTTAAGTTAACGTGTCTTGTTAGGGTTAGCGTTAGGGTTAGGGTGTCGGGTAAGATTTAGCGTTAGGGGTAGGGGTAGGGCTTGGGTGTTGGGTTAGTGTTAGGGTTAGGGTGTCTGGTGTCCGGTTACGGTTAGGGTTAGGATTAGGGTTAGGATTAGGGTTTAGGATTTAGGGTTAGGTTTAGGGTGTCTTGTGTCCGTTTACGGTTAGGGTTAGGATTATGGTTAGGGTTAGGGTTAGCGTTAGGGTTTTGGTTAAGGTTACGTTTAGGTTTCGGGTTAGGGTTAGGGTTATGTTTAGGGTTAGGGTGTCATAATAGGGTTAGCGTTAGTGTTAGGTTGTCTGGTTAGTGTAAGGGTTAGGGTGTCGGGATAGGGTTAGGTTTAGGGTGTTGGGTTAGGGTGTTGTGTTAGGGTTAGGGTTAGGGTTAAGGTTTCGGGTTATGATGTCGGGTTAGGGTTAGGTCTAGGTCTAGGGTTTGGGTTAGGGTTAGCGTTAGGGTTAGGGTTACCTTTAGGGTTACGGTTAGGGTTAGGATTAGGGTTAGAGTTAGGGTGTCAGATTAGGGTTAGACTTGGGTTAGGATTCGGGTTAGTGGTTAGGGGTAGGTTTAGGTTTAGGGTTAGGGTGTTGGTTTAGGGTTAGGGTGTCGTATTACAGTTAGGGTTAGGGTTAGGGTGTCGGTTTAGGGTTAGGGTGTCGGGTTAGGGTGTTGGGTTAAGTTGTCGTGTTAGTGTGTCGGGTTAGGGTTAGAGTTAGGTTTGAGGCATTGGGTTAGGTTGTTGGGTTAGGAATAGGGTTAGGGTTAGGTTTAGTGTTATGATGTTGGGTTAGTTTGTCGTGTTAGGGTGCTGGGTTTGGGTTAGGGTTAGGGTTAGGGTAGGTTTAGGGTGTTGGGTTAGCTTTAGGGTGTTGGGTTAGGGTTAGGGTTATGTGTTGGCTTAGGGTGTCGTTTAGGGTGTCAGGTTTGGGTGTCGGGTTAAGATTAGGGTTAGGGTGTTGGGTTACGGTGTCAGATTAGGGTTAGTGTGTCTGGTTATGATGTCAGGTTCGGGTGTCGGGTAAGGGGTAGTGTGTCTGGTTAGGGTGTCGGGTTATTGTGTCAGGTTAGGTTTAGGTTTAGGCTTATGGATAGGGCTAGGGTTATGGTGTCATGTTAGGGATAGGGTTCGAGTGTCAGTTTAGGGTTAGAGTTAGGGTTGGGTTAGGGTTAGGGTAGGGTTAGGGGTTAGGGGTAGGGTTAGGGTTAGGTTTAAGTTTAGGGTGTCAGGTTAAGTTTAGGGTTCGTGTTAGTGTTATGGTTAGGGTTAGGGTTAGGCTTAGGATGTGGGGATAGGGTTAGGGTTAGTTTTATGGTAAGGTTGTCTGGTTAGGGTTCTGGGTAGGGTGTCTGTTTAGGGTTTCGGGTTAGGGTGTCGGGTCAGGGTTAGTGTTAGGGTTAGGTTGTTGGGTTAGATTGTCGTGTTAGGGTGCCAGGATAGGGTTAGATTTACGGTTAGGCTTAGGGTTAGTGTGTCGGGTTAGGGTGTCCGTTTAGGGTTAGGGTGTCAGGTTAGCATGTCGGGTTAGGGTGTTGGGTTAGGGTCTCGAGTTAGGGTTTAGGGTTAGGTTTAGGGTAAGTTTAGGGTTAGGGTTATGGTTGGGTTAGGGTTAGTGTTAATGTTAGGGTTAGGGTTTAGATGTAGGGTTAGCTTTAGGGCTAGTGTTAGGGTTAGGGTGTAGGGTGTCGGGTTTGGGTGTCGGGTTAGGGTTAGGTTTTGGGTTAGCTTTAGGGTTGGGGTTAGGATTAGGGTGTCGGGTTAGGGTTAGCGTGTCAGGTTCGGGTGTCGGGTTAGGCTGTCGGGCTAGGGTGTCGGGCTAGGGTGTCGGGCTAGGGTGTCGGGTTAGGGTTTACAGTTAGTGTTAGAGTGGCTGGTTAGGGTGTCGGTTAGGGTGTCGGGTTAGGGTGTACGGGTTAGGGTGTCGCGTTAGGGTTGAGTTATGGTGTCGGGTTATGGTTACGGTAAGGTTAGGGTTAGGGTTAGGGTTAGGTATTCAGGCTAGGGTTAGTGTTAGGGGTTGGGGTTAGGGTTTAGAGTTACGATTAGGGTTAGGGTGTTGGGTTAGGGTGTCGGGTTAGGGTGTTGGCTTAAGTTGTCGTGTTAGTGTGTTGGGTTAGGGTTAGGGTGAGATTTATGGCATTGTGTTAGTGTGTTGGTTTAGGAATAGGGTTAGGGTAAGGGGTAGGGCTAGGTTTAAGGTTAGGTTTAGTGTTATGATGTCGGGTTAGGGTTAGGGTTAGGGTTAAGGTTTCGGGTTATGATGTCGGGTTAGGGTTAGGTCTAGGTCTAGGGTTAGGGTTAGGGTGTCGGGTAAGTTTTAGGGTTAGGGTTAGGGTGTCGTTTTAGGGTTAGAGTTAGGGTTAGGATTAGGGTTAGGGTTAAGGTTTACGGTTTAGGGTTAGGGTTAGGGTTAGAGTTAGGGTTAGCGTTACCTTTAGGGTTACGGTTAGGGTTAGGATTAGGGTTACAGTTAGGGTGTCAGATTAGGGTTAGGGTTGGGTTAGGATTCGGGTTAGTGGTTAGGGGTAGGTTTAGGTTTAAGGGTAGGGTGTTGGTTTAGGGTTAGGGTGTCGGGTTAGGGTGTTGGGTTAAGTTGTCGTGTTAGTGTGTCGGGTAAGGGTTAGGGTTAGGTTTATGGCATTGGGTTAGGTTGTTGGGTTAGGAATAGGGTTAGGGCTAGGGTTAAGGTTAGGTTTAGTGTTATGATGTTGGGTTAGTTTGTCGTGTTAGGGTGCTGGGTTTGGGTTAGGGTTAGGGTTTGGGTAGGTTTAGGGTGTTGGGTTAGGGTTAGGGTGTCGGGTTATGGTTAGGGTTAGGGTGTTGGGTTACGGTGTCGGGTTAGGGTTAGTGTGTCAGGTTATGATGTCAGGTTCGGGTGTCGGGTAAGGGTTAGGGTGTGTGGTTATGGTGTCGGGTAAGTGTGTCAGGTTAGGTTTAGGTTTAGGCTTATGGTTAGGGTTAGGGTTAGGGTGTCGTGTTAGGGATAGCGTTTGGGTGTCGGTTTAGGGTTAGAGTTAGGGTTAGGGTTAGGGTCGGGTTAGGGGTTAGGGGTAGGTTTAGGGTTAGGTTTAGGGTGTTAGGGTTAGGGTTAGGGTTAGGGTTGGGTTAGGGGTAGGGTTAGTGGTTAAGGGTAGGGTTAGGGGTAGGTTTAGGGTTAGGGTTAGGGTTGGGGTTTAGTTGTCGGGTTTGAGTTAGGGTTAGGGTGTCTGGTGTCGGGTTAGTGTTAAGGTTAGGGTTAGGTTATCGGGTTAGGTTTAGGCTTGGGTTGTAGTCTTAGGGTTAGGGTTAGTGTTGGTTTACGGGTTAGGCTTAGGCTTAGTGTTAGGGTTAGGTTTAAGGTTAGGTTTACGGCTAGGTTGTTGGTTTAGGGTTACGGTGTCGGGTTAAGGTAAGCGTGTCGGTTTAGGTTTAGGGTGTCGGGTTAGGGTGATGGGTTATGGTGTCAGGTTCGGGTTAGTGTTCGGTTGAGGGTGTCAGGTTAAGGTTAGGGAAGATTTAGGGTTACGGTGTCATGTTAGGGTTACCATAATGGTTAGGGTGTCGGGTTTGGGTGTTGGGTTATGGTTAGTGTATCATGTTAGGGTTAGTGTGTCGGGATAGGTTCAGGGTGTCGTGTTAGGTTGTTGGGTTACGTCTAGGCTCAGGGTTAGGGTTAAGGTTAGGGTTAGGTTTAGGTGTTAGGGGTACGGTTAGGGTTAGGATGTCGGGTTAAGGTTAGGGTGTCGGGTTAGGGTGTCGTGTTAAGGTTAGGGTGTCGGGTGAGGGTTAGAGTGTCAGGTTCGGGTTACGGTGTCAGGTGACGGTGTCGGGTTAGCGTGTCATTTTAGGGTGTAGGTTTAGGGTTAGAGTGTCGGGTTAGGGTTAGGGTTACGGTGTTGTGTTAGGGTTAGGGTGTCGGGTTTGGGCTTCGGGTTAGGGTGTCGTGTTAGGGATAGGGTGTCACGTTAGGTTGTCGTTTTAGGGTTACGGTGTCAGGATAGGGTGTCGGGTTAGGGTGTCTGTTAGGGATTACGGTTTAGGGTGTCGGGTTAGGGTTAGTGTAGGGTTAGAATTAGGGTTAGAGTGTTGTGTTAGGGTTAGCGTTAGAGTTAGGTTGTCTGGTTAGTTTTAGGGTTAGGGTGTCGAGTTAGAGTTAGGGTGTCGGGTTATGGTTAGGTTTTGGGTGTCGGGTTAGGTTTAGGGTTAATGTTAGTGTTAGGGGTTAGTGATTAGGGTTAGGGTTAGGGTTAGCGTTATGGTTTGGTTTAGGTTTAGGGTTAAGGTTATGGATAGGGTTAGGGTTTGGGTTAGGTGAAGGGTAGGCTTAGGAGTAGGCTAAGTGTTAGGGTTTGGGTTAGGTTTAGGGTACGGTTAGGGTGTCGGGGTAGAGTTTGGGTGTAGGATTAGGGTGTTGTGTTAGGGTTAAGTTAACGTGTCTTGTTAGGGTTAGTGTTAGGGTTAGGGTGTCGGGTAAGATTTAGCGTTAGGGGTAGGGGTAGGGCTTGGGTGTTGGGTTAGTGTTAGGGTTAGGGTGTCTGGTGTCCGGTTACGGTTAGGGTTAGGATTAGGGTTAGGATTAGGGTTTAGGGTTTAGGGTTAGGGTTAGGGTGTCTTGTGTCCGATTACGGTTAGGGTTAGGATTATGGTTAGGGTTAGGGTTAGCGTTAGGGTTTTGGTTAAGGTTACGTTTAGGTTTCGGGTTAGGGTTAGGGTTATGTTTAGGGTTAGGGTGTCATAATAGGGTTAGCGTTAGTGTTAGGTTGTCTGGTTAGTGTTAGGGTTAGGGTGTCGGGATAGGGTTAGGTTTAGGGTGTTGGGTTAGGGTGTTGTGTTAGGGTTAGGGTTAGGGTTAAGGTTTCGGGTTATGATGTCGGGTTAGGGTTAGGTCTAGGTCTAGGGTTTGGGTTAGGGTTAGCGTTAGGGTTAGGGTTACCTTTAGGGTTACGGTTATGGTTAGGATTAGGGTTAGAGTTAGGGTGTCAGATTAGGGTTAGACTTGGGTTAGGATTCGGGTTAGTGGTTAGGGGTAGGTTTAGGTTTAGGGTTAGGGTGTTGGTTTAGGGTTAGGGTGTCGTATTACAGTTAGGGTTAGGGTTAGGGTGTCGGTTTAGGGTTAGGGTTTCGGGTTAGGGTGTTGGGTTAAGTTGTCGTGTTAGTGTGTCGGGTTAGGGTTAGAGTTAGGTTTGAGGCATTGGGTTAGGTTGTTGGGTTAGGAATAGGGTTAGGGTTAGGTTTAGTGTTATGATGTTGGGTTAGTTTGTCGTGTTAGGGTGCTGGGTTTGGGTTAGGGTTAGGGTTAGGGTAGGTTTAGGGTGTTGGGTTAGCGTTAGGGTGTCGGGTTAGGGTTAGGGTTATGTGTTGGCTTAGGGTGTCGTTTAGGGTGTCAGGTTTGGGTGTCGGGTTAAGATTAGGGTTAGGGTGTTGGGTTACGGTGTCAGATTAGGGTTAGTGTGTCTGGTTATGATGTCAGGTTCGGGTGTCGGGTAAGGGGTAGTGTGTCTGGTTAGGGTGTCGGGTTATTGTGTCAGGTTAGGTTTAGGTTTAGGCTTACGGATAGGGCTAGTGTTATGGTGTCATGTTAGGGATAGGGTTCGAGTGTCAGTTTAGGGTTAGAGTTAGGGTTAGGGTTAGGGTTGGGTTAGGGTTAGGGTAGGGTTAGGGGTTAGGGGTAGGGTTAGGGTTAGGTTTAAGATTAGGGTGACAGGTTAAGTTTAGGGTTCGTGTTAGTGTTATGGTTAGGGTTAGGGTTAGGCTTAGGATGTGGGGATAGTGTTAGGGTTAGTTTTATGGTAAGTTTGTCTGGTTAGGGTTCTGGGTAGGGTGTCTGTTTAAGGTTTCGGGTTAGGGTGTCGGGTCAGGGTTAGTGTTAGGGTTAGGTTGTTGGGTTAGATTGTCGTGTTAGGGTGCCAGGATAGGGTTAGATTTACGGTTAGGCTTAGGGTTAGTGTGTCGGGTTAGGGTGTCCGTTTAGGGTTAGGGTGTCAGGTTAGCATGTCGGGTTAGGGTGTTGGGTTAGGGTCTCGAGTTAGGGTTTAGGGTTAGGTTTAGGGTAAGTTTAGGGTTAGGCTTACGGTTGGGTTAGGGTTAGTGTTAATGTTAGGGTTAGGGTTTAGATGTAGGGTTAGCTTTAGGGCTAGTGTTAGGGTTAGGGTGTAGGGTGTCGGGTTTGGGTGTCGGGTTAGGGTTAGGTTTTGGGTTAGCTTTAGGGTTGGGGTTAGGATTAGGGTGTCGGGTTAGGGTTAGCGTGTCGGCTTCGGGTGTCGGGTTAGGCTGTCGGGCTAGGGTGTCGGGCTAGGGTGTCGGGTTAGGGTTTACAGTTAGTGTTAGAGTGGCTGGTTAGGGTGTCGGTTAGGGTGTCGGGTTAGGGATTACGGGTTAGGGTGTCGCGTTAGGGTTGAGTTATGGTGTCAGGTTATGGTTATGGTAAGGTTAGGGTTAGGGTTAGGGTGTCGTGTTAGGGTTAGCGTTAGGGTTAGGGTGTCGGGTTAAGGTTAGGGTTAGGGTTAGGGTTAGGGTTTGGGTGTCAGGTTAGGGTTAGGGTTAGTGTTAGGGGTTAGTGATTAGGGTTAGGGTTAGGATTAGCGTTATGGTTTGAGTTAGAGTTAGGGTTAGGGTTAGGGTTGGTTTAGTGTAGGGTTAGGGGTTAGTGGTAGGGTTAGGGGTAGGGTTAGGGTAGGGTTGCGGAGTCGGGTTAGGGTTAGGGTTAGGTTTTCAGGCTAGGGTTAGTGTTAGGGGTTGGGGTTAGGGTTTAGAGTTACGATTAGGGTTAGGGTGTTGGGTTAGGGTGTCGGGTTAGGGTGTCAGGTTAGGCTATCGGGTTAGGGTGTCGGGTCAGTGTTAGAGTTAGGGTTAGGTTTAGGGTTAAGTTTAGAGTTAGGTTGTTTTGTTAGGGTTAGGGTTTCGGGTTAGGCTTAGAGTTTCGGGTTAGGGTGTCGGGTTAGAGTTTGGGTGTAGGGTTAGTGTGTCGCATTAGGGTTAAGGTTAGGGTGTCGTGTTAGTGTTAGCGCTAGGGTTAGGGTGTCGTGTTATGGTTAGGTTTAGGGTTAGGTTGTCGGGTTAGGGTTAGGGTTAGGGTGTCTGGTGTTCGGTTACCGTTAGGGTTAGGGTTAGGGTTACGTTTTACGGGTTAGGGTTAGGGATAGGGTTAGCATTAGGGTTATGGTTACGGTTACGTTTAGGGTTACTGTTCGGGTTAGGGTTAGGGTTAGGATTAGGGTGTCAGATTAGGGTTAGGTTTGTGTTAGGATTCGGGTTAGTGGGTAGGGGTAGGTTTAAGGTTAGGGTTAGCGTGTCGTGTTAGGGTTAGGGTTAGGGTGTCGGTTTAGGGTTAGGGTGTCGGGTTAGGGTGTTGGCTTAAGTTGTCGTGTTAGTGTGTTGGGTTAGGGTTAGGGTGAGATTTATGGCATTGTGTTAGTGTGTTGGTTTAGGAATAGGGTTAGGGTAAGGGGTAGGGCTAGGTTTAAGGTTAGGTTTAGTGTTATGATGTCGGGTTAGGGTTAGGGTTAGGGTTAAGGTTTCGGGTTATGATGTCGGGTTAGGGTTAGGTCTAGGTCTAGGGTTAGGGTTAGGGTGTCGGGTAAGTTTTAGGGTTAGGGTTAGGGTGTCGTTTTAGGGTTAGAGTTAGGGTTAGGATTAGGGTTAGGGTTAAGGTTTACGGTTTAGGGTTAGGGTTAGGGTTAGAGTTAGGGTTAGCGTTACCTTTAGGGTTACGGTTAGGGTTAGGATTAGGGTTATAGTTAGGGTGTCAGATTAGGGTTAGGGTTGGGTTAGGATTCGGGTTAGTGGTTAGGGGTAGGTTTAGGTTTAGGGTTAGGGTGTTGGTTTAGGGTTAGGGTGTCGGGTTAGGGTGTTGGGTTAAGTTGTCGTGTTAGTGTGTCGGGTAAGTGTTAGGGTTAGGTTTATGGCATTGGGTTAGGTTGTTGGGTTAGGAATAGGGTTAGGGCTAGGGTTAAGGTTAGGTTTAGTGTTATGATGTTGGGTTAGTTTGTCGTGTTAGGGTGCTGGGTTTGGGTTAGGGTTAGGGTTTGGGTAGGTTTAGGGTGTTGGGTTAGGGTTAGGGTGTCGGGTTATGGTTAGAGTTAGGGTGTTGGGTTACGGTGTCGGGTTAGGGTTAGTGTGTCAGGTTATGATGTCAGGTTCGGGTGTCGGGTAAGGGTTAGGGTGTGTGGTTATGGTGTCGGGTAAGTGTGTCAGGTTAGGTTTAGGTTTAGGCTTATGGTTAGGGTTAGGGTTAGGGTGTCATGTTAGGGATAGCGTTCGGGTGTCGGTTTAGGGTTAGAGTTAGGGTTAGGGTTAGGGTCGGGTTAGGGGTTAGGGGTAGGTTTAGGGTTAGGTTTAGGGTGTTAGGGTTAGGGTTAGGGTTAGGGTTGGGTTAGGGGTAGGGTTAGTGGTTAAGGGTAGGGTTAGGGGTAGTTTTAGGGTTAGGGTTAGGGTTGGGGTTTAGTTGTCGGGTTTGAGTTAGGGTTAGGGTGTCTGGTGTCGGGTTAGTGTTAAGGTTAGGGTTAGGTTATCGGGTTAGGTTTAGGCTTGGGTTGTAGTCTTAGGGTTAGGGTTAGTGTTGGTTAACGGGTTAGGCTTAGGCTTACTGTTAGGGTTAGGTTTAGGGTTAGGTTTACGGCTAGGTTGTTGGTTTAGGGTTACAGTGTCGGGTTAAGGTAAGCGTGTCGGTTTAGGTTTAGGGTGTCGGGTTAGGGTGATGGGTTATGGTGTCAGGTTTGGGTTAGTGTTCGGTTGAGGGTGTCAGGTTAAGGTTAGGGAAGATTTAGGGTTATGGTGTCATGTTAGGGTTACCATAATGGTTAGGGTGTCGGGTTTGGGTGTTGGGTTATGGTTAGTGTATCATGTTAGGGTTAGTGTGTCGGGATAGGTTAAGGGTGTCGGGTTAAGGTTAGGGTGTCGGGTGAGGGTTAGAGTGTCAGGTTCGGGTTACGGTGTCAGGTGACGGTGTCGGGTTAGCGTGTCATTTTAGGGTGTAGGTTTAGGGTTAGAGTGTCGGGTTAGGGTTAGGGTTACGGTGTTGTGTTAGGGTTAGGGTGTCGGGTTTGGGCTTCGGGTTAGGGTGTCGTGTTAGGGATAGGGTGTCACGTTAGGTTGTCGTTTTAGGGTTACGGTGTCAGGATAGGGTGTCGGGTTAGGGTGTCTGTTAGGGATTATGGTTTAGGGTGTCGGGTTAGGGTTAGTGTAGGGTTAGAATTAGGGTTAGAGTGTTGTGTTAGGGTTAGCGTTAGAGTTAGGTTGTCTGGTTAGTTTTAGGGTTAGGGTGTCGAGTTAGAGTTAGGGTGTCGGGTTATGGTTAGGTTTTGGGTGTCGGGTTAGGTTTAGGGTTAATGTTAGTGTTAGGGGTTAGTGATTAGGGTTAGGGTTAGGGTTAGCGTTATGGTTTGGTTTAGGTTTAGGGTTAAGGTTATGGATAGGGTTAGGGTTTGGGTTAGGTGAAGGGTAGGCTTAGGAGTAGGCTAAGTGTTAGGGTTTGGGTTAGGTTTAGGGTACGGTTAGGGTGTCGGGGTAGAGTTTGGGTGTAGGATTAGGGTGTTGCGTTAGGGTTAAGTTAACGTGTCTTGTTAGGGTTAGTGTTAGGGTTAGGGTGTCGGGTAAGATTTAGCGTTAGGGGTAGGGGTAGGGCTTGGGTGTTGGGTTAGTGTTAGGGTTAGGGTGTCTGGTGTCCAGTTACGGTTAGGGTTAGGATTAGGGTTAGGATTAGGGTTTAGGGTTTAGGGTTAGGGTTAGGGTGTCTTGTGTCCGATTACGGTTAGGGTTAGGATTATGGTTAGGGTTAGGGTTAGCGTTAGGGTTTTGGTTAAGGTTACGTTTAGGTTTCGGGTTAGGGTTAGGGTTATGTTTAGGGTTAGGGTGTCATAATAAGGTTAGCGTTAGTGTTAGGTTGTCTGGTTAGTGTTAGGGTTAGGGTGTCGGGATAGGGTTAGGTTTAGGGTGTTGGGTTAGGGTGTTGTGTTAGGGTTGGGTTAGGGTTAAGGTTTCGGGTTATGATGTCGGGTTAGGGTTAGGTCTAGGTCTAGGGTTTGGGTTAGGGTTAGCGTTAGGGTTAGGGTTACCTTTAGGGTTACGGTTAGGGTTAGGATTAGGGTTAGAGTTAGGGTGTCAGATTAGGGTTAGACTTGGGTTAGGATTCGGGTTAGTGGTTAGGGGTAGGTTTAGGTTTAGGGTTAGGGTGTTGGTTTAGGGTTAGGGTGTCGTATTACAGTTAGGGTTAGGGTTAGGGTGTCGGTTTAGGGTTAGGGTGTCGGGTTAGGGTGTTGGGTTAAGTTGTCGTGTTAGTGTGTCGGGTTAGGGTTAGAGTTAGGTTTGAGGCATTGGGTTAGGTTGTTGGGTTAGGAATAGGGTTAGGGTTAGTTTTAGTGTTATGATGTTGGGTTAGTTTGTCGTGTTAGGGTGCTGGGTTTGGGTTAGGGTTAGGGTTAGGGTAGGTTTAGGGTGTTGGGTTAGCGTTAGGGTGTCGGGTTAGGGTTAGGGTTATGTGTTGGCTTAGGGTGTCGTTTAGGGTGTCAGGTTTGGGTGTCGGGTTAAGATTAGGGTTAGGGTGTTGGGTTACGGTGTCAGATTAGGGTTAGTGTGTCTGGTTATGATGTCAGGTTCGGGTGTCGGGTAAGGGGTAGTGTGTCTGGTTAGGGTGTCGGGTTATTGTGTCAGGTTAGGTTAAGGTTTAGGCTTACGGATAGGGCTAGGGTTATGGTGTCATGTTAGGGATAGGGTTCGAGTGTCAGTTTAGGGTTAGAGTTAGGGTTAGGGTTAGGGTTGGGTTAGGGTTAGGGTAGGGTTAGGGGTTAGGGGTAGGGTTAGGGTTAGGTTTAAGTTTAGGGTGACAGGTTAAGTTTAGGGTTCGTGTTAGTGTTATGGTTAGGGTTAGGGTTAGGCTTAGGATGTGGGGATAGGGTTAGGGTTAGTTTTATGGTAAGTTTGTCTGGTTAGGGTTCTGGGTAGGGTGTCTGTTTAAGGTTTCGGGTTAGGGTGTCGGGTCAGGGTTAGTGTTAGGGTTAGGTTGTTGGGTTAGATTGTCGTGTTAGGGTGCCAGGATAGGGTTAGATTTACGGTTAGGCTTAGGGTTAGTGTGTCGGGTTAGGGTGTCCGTTTAGGGTTAGGGTGTCAGGTTAGCATGTCGGGTTAGGGTGTTGGGTTAGGGTCTCGAGTTAGGGTTTAGGGTTAGGTTTAGGGTAAGTTTAGGGTTAGGCTTACGGTTGGGTTAGGGTTAGTGTTAATGTTAGGGTTAGGGTTTAGATGTAGGGTTAGCTTTAGGGCTAGTGTTAGGGTTAGGGTGTAGGGTGTCGGGTTTGGGTGTCGGGTTAGGGTTAGGTTTTGGGTAAGCTTTAGGGTTGCGGTTAGGATTAGGGTGTCGGGTTAGGGTTAGCGTGTCGGGTTAGGGTGTCGGGTTAGGCTGTCGGGCTAGGGTGTCGGGCTAGTGTGTCGGGTTAGGGTTTACAGTTAGTGTTAGAGTGGCTGGTTAGGGTGTCGGTTAGGGTGTCGGGTTAGGGATTACGGGTTAGGGTGTCGCGTTAGGGTTGAGTTATGGTGTCAGGTTATGGTTACGGTAAGGTTAGGGTTAGGGTTAGGGTGTCGTGTTAGGGTTAGCGTTAGGGTTAGGGTGTCGGGTTAAGGTTAGGGTTAGGGTTAGGGTTAGGGTTTGGGTGTCAGGTTAGGGTTAGGGTTAGTGTTATGGGTTAGTGATTAGGGTTAGGGTTAGGATTAGCGTTATGGTTTGAGTTAGAGTTAGGGTTACGGTTAGGGTTGGTTTAGTGTAGGGTTAGGGGTTAGTGGTAAGGTTAGGGGTAGGGTTAGGGTAGGGTTGCGGAGTCGGGTTAGGGTTAGGGTTAGGTTTTCAGGCTAGGGTTAGTGTTAGGGGTTGGGGTTAGGGTTTAGAGTTACGATTAGGGTTAGGGTGTTGGGTTAGGGTGTCGGGTTAGGGTGTCAGGTTAGGCTGTCGGGTTAGGGTGTCGGGTCGGGGTTAGAGTTAGGGTTAAGTTTAGGGTTAAGTCTAGAGTTAGGTTGTTTTGTTAGGGTTAGGGTTTCGGGTTAGGCTTAGAGTTTCGGGTTAGGGTGTCGGGTTAGAGTTTGGGTGTAGGGTTAGTGTGTCGCATTAGGGTTAAGGTTAGGGTGTCGTGTTAGTGTTAGCGCTAGGGTTAGGGTGTCGTGTTATGGTTAGGTTTAGGGTTAGGTTGTCGGGTTAGGGTTAGGGTTAGGGTGTCTGGTGTTCGGTTACCGTTAGGGTTAGGGTTAGGGTTACGTTTTACGGGTTAGGGTTAGGGATAGGGTTAGCAATAGGGTTATGGTTACGGTTACGTTTAGGGTTACTGTTCGGGTTAGGGTTAGGGTGTCAGATTAGGGTTAGGTTTGTGTTAGGATTCGGGTTAGTGGGTAGGGGTAGGTTTAAGGTTAGGGTTAGGGTGTCGTGTTAGCGTTAGGGTTAGGGTGTCGGTTTAGGGTTAGGGTGTCGGGTTAGGGTGTTGGCTTAAGTTGTCGTGTTAGTGTGTTGGGTTAGGGTTAGGGTGAGATATATGGCATTGTGTTAGTGTGTTGGTTTAGGAATAGGGTTAGGGTAAGGGTTAGGGCTAGGTTTAAGGTTAGGTTTAGTGTTATGATGTCGGGTTAGGGTTAGGGTTAGGGTTAAGGTTTCGGGTTATGATGTCGGGTTAGGGTTAGGTCTAGGTCTAGTGTTTGGGTTAGGGTTAGCGTTAGGGTTAGGGTTACCTTTAGGGTTACGGTTAGGGTTAGGATTAGGGTTAGAGTTAGGGTGTCAGATTAGGGTTAGGGTTGGGTTAGGATTCGGGTTAGTGGTTAGAGGTAGGTTTAGGTTTAGGGTTAGGGTGTTGGTTTAGGGTTAGGGTGTCGGGTTAGGGTGTTGGGTTAAGTTGTCGTGTTAGTGTGTCGGGTAAGGGCTAGGGTTAGGTTTATGGCATTGGGTTAGGTTGTTGGGTTAGGAATAGGGTTAGGGCTAGGGTTAAGGTTAGGTTTAGTGTTATGATGTTGGGTTAGTTTGTCGTGTTAGGGTGCTGGGTTTGGGTTAGGGTTAGGGTTTGGGTAGGTTTAGGGTGTTGGGTTAGGGTTAGGGTGTCGGGTTATGGTTAGGGTTAGGGTGTTGGGTTACGGTGTCGGGTTAGGGTTAGTGTGTCAGGTTATGATGTCAGGTTCGGGTGTCGGGTAAGGATTAGGGTGTCTGGTTATGGTGTCGGGTAAGTGTGTCAGGATAGGTTTAGGTTTAGGCTTATGGTTAGGGTTAGGGTTAGGGTGTCGTGTTAGGGATAGCGTTCGGGTGTCGGTTTAGGGTGTTAGGGTTAGGGTTAGGGTTGGTTTGGGGGTAGGGTTAGTGGTTAAGGGTAGGGTTAGGGGTAGGTTTAGGGTTAGGGTTAGGGTTGGGGTTTAGTTGTCGGGTTTGAGTTAGGGTTAGGGTGTCTGGTGTCGGGTTAGTGTTAAGGTTAGGGTTAGGTTATCGGGTTAGGTTTAGGCTTGGGTTGTAGTCTTAGGGTTAGGGTTAGTGTTGGTTTACGGGTTAGGCTTAGGCTTAGTGTTAGGGTTAGGTTTAGGGTTAGGTTTACGGCTAGGTTGTTGGTTTAGGGTTACGGTGTCGGGTTAAGGTAAGCGTGTCGGTTTAGGTTTAGGGTGTCGGGTTAGGGTGATGGGTTATGGTGTCAGGTTCGGGTTAGTGTTCGGTTGAGGGTGTCAGGTTAAGGTTAGGGAAGATTTAGGGTTACGGTGTCATGTTAGGGTTACCATAATGGTTAGGGTGTCGGGTTTGGGTGTTGGGTTATGGTTAGTGTATCATGTTAGGGTTAGTGTGTCGGGATAGGTTCAGGGTGTCGGGTTAGGTTGTCGGGTTACGTTTAGGCTCAGGGTTAGGGTTAAGGTTAGGGTTAGGTTTAGGTGTTAGGGGTACGGTTAGGGTTAGGATGTCGGGTTAGGGTTAGGGTGTCAGGTTAGGGTGTCGTGTTAAGGTTAGGGTGTCGGGTGAGGGTTAGAGTGTCAGGTTCGGGTTACGGTGTCAGGTGACGGTGTCGGGTTAGCGTGTCATTTTAGGGTGTAGGTTTAGGGTTAGAGTGTCAGGTTAGGGTTAGGGTTACGATGTTGTGTTAGGGTTAGGGTGTCGGGTTTGGGCTGCGGGTTAGGGTGTCGTGTTAGGGATAGGGAGTCACGTTAGGTTGTCGTTTTAGGGTTACGGTGTCAGGATAGGGTGTCGGGTTAGGGTGTCTGTTAGGGATTATGGTTTAGGGTGTCGGGTTAGGGTTAGTGTAGGGTTAGAATTAGGGTTAGAGTGTTGTGTTAGGGTTAGCGTTAGAGTTAGGTTGTCTGGTTAGTTTTAGGGTTAGGGTGTCGAGTTAGAGTTAGGGTGTCGGGTTATGGTTAGGTTTTGGGTGTCGGGTTAGGTTTAGGGTTAATGTTAGTGTTAGGGGTTAGTGATTAGGGTTAGGGTTAGGGTTAGCGTTATCGTTTGGTTTAGGTTTAGGGTTAAGGTTATGGATAGGGTTAGGGTTTGGGTTAGGTGAAGGGTAGGCTTAGGAGTAGGCTAAGTGTTAGGGTTTGGGTTAGGTTTAGGGTACGGTTAGGGTGTCGGGGTAGAGTTTGGGTGTAGGATTAGGGTGTTGCGTTAGGGTTAAGTTAACGTGTCTTGTTAGGGTTAGCGTTAGGGTTAGGGTGTCGGGTAAGATTTAGCGTTAGGGGTAGGGGTAGGGCTTGGGTGTTGGGTTAGTGTTAGGGTTAGGGTGTCTGGTGTCCGGTTACGGTTAGGGTTAGGATTAGGGTTAGGATTAGGGTTTAGGATTTAGGGTTAGGGTTAGGGTGTCTTGTGTCCGATTACGGTTAGGGTTAGGATTATGGTTAGGGTTAGGGTTAGCGTTAGGGTTTTGGTTAAGGTTACGTTTAGGTTTCGGGTTAGGGTTAGGGTTATGTTTAGGGTTAGGGTGTCATAATAGGGTTAGCGTTAGTGTTAGGTTGTCTGCTTAGTGTTAGGGTTAGGGTGTCGGGATAGGGTTAGGTTTAGGGTGTTGGGTTAGGGTGTTGTGTTAGGGTTAGGGTTAGGGTTAAGGTTTCGGGTTATGATGTCGGGTTAGGGTTAGGTCTAGGTCTAGGGTTTGGGTTAGGGTTAGCGTTAGGGTTAGGGTTACCTTTAGGGTTACGGTTAGGGTTAGGATTAGGGTTAGAGTTAGGGTTTCAGATTAGGGTTAGACTTGGGTTAGGATTCGGGTTAGTGGTTAGGGGTAGGTTTAGGTTTAGGGTTAGGGTGTTGGTTTAGGGTTAGGGTGTCGTATTACAGTTAGGGTTAGGGTTAGGGTGTCGGTTTAGGGTTAGGGTGTCGGGTTAGGGTGTTGGGTTAAGTTGTCGTGTTAGTGTGTCGGGTTAGGGTTAGAGTTAGGTTTGAGGCATTGGGTTAGGTTGTTGGGTTAGGAATAGGGTTAGGGTTAGGTTTAGTGTTATGATGTTGGGTTAGTTTGTCGTGTTAGGGTGCTGGGTTTGGGTTAGGGTTAGGGTTAGGGTAGGTTTAGGGTGTTGGGTTAGCTTTAGGGTGTTGGGTTAGGGTTAGGGTTATGTGTTGGCTTAGGGTGTCGTTTAGGGTGTCAGGTTTGGGTGTCGGGTTAAGATTAGGGTTAGGGTGTTGGGTTACGGTGTCAGATTAGGGTTAGTGTGTCTGGTTATGATGTCAGGTTCGGGTGTCGGGTAAGGGGTAGTGTGTCTGGTTAGGGTGTCGGGTTATTGTGTCAGGTTAGGTTTAGGTTTAGGCTTATGGATAGGGCTAGGGTTATGGTGTCATGTTAGGGATAGGGTTCGAGTGTCAGTTTAGGGTTAGAGTTAGGGTTGGGTTAGGGTTAGGGTAGGGTTAGGGGTTAGGGGTAGGGTTAGGGTTAGGTTTAAGTTTAGGGTGTCAGGTTAAGTTTAGGGTTCGTGTTAGTGTTATGGTTAGGGTTAGGGTTAGGCTTAGGATGTGGGGATAGGGTTAGGGTTAGTTTTATGGTAAGGTTGTCTGGTTAGGGTTCTGGGTAGGGTGTCTGTTTAGGGTTTCGGGTTAGGGTGTCGGGTCAGGGTTAGTGTTAGGGTTAGGTTGTTGGGTTAGATTGTCGTGTTAGGGTGCCAGGATAGGGTTAGATTTACGGTTAGGCTTAGGGTTAGTGTGTCGGGTTAGGGTGTCCGTTTAGGGTTAGGGTGTCAGGTTAGCATGTCGGGTTAGGGTGTTGGGTTAGGGTCTCGAGTTAGGGTTTAGGGTTAGGTTTAGGGTAAGTTTAGGGTTAGGCTTACGGTTGGGTTAGGGTTAGTGTTAATGTTAGGGTTAGGGTTTAGATGTAGGGTTAGCTTTAGGGCTAGTGTTAGGGTTAGGGTGTAGGGTGTCGGGTTTGGGTGTCGGGTTAGGGTTAGGTTTTGGGTTAGCTTTAGGGTTGGGGTTAGGATTAGGGTGTCGGGTTAGGGTTAGCGTGTCAGGTTCGGGTGTCGGGTTAGGCTGTCGGGCTAGGGTGTCGGGTTAGGGTTTACAGTTAGTGTTAGAGTGGCTGGTTAGGGTGTCGGTTAGGGTGTCGGGTTAGGGTGTACGGGTTAGGGTGTCGCGTTAGGGTTGAGTTATGGTGTCGGGTTATGGTTACGGTAAGGTTAGGGTTAGGGTTAGGGTTAGGTATTCAGGCTAGGGTTAGTGTTAGGGGTTGGGGTTAGGGTTTAGAGTTACGATTAGGGTTAGGGTGTTGGGTTAGGGTGTCGGGTAGGGTGTCAGGTTAGGCTGTTGGGTTAGGGTGTCGGGTCAGGGTTAGAGTTAGGGTTAGGTTTAGGGTTAAGTTTAGAGTTAGGTTGTTTTGTTAGGGTTAGGGTTTCGGCTTAGGCTTAGAGTTTCGGGTTAGGGTGTCGGGTTAGAGTTTGGGTGTAGGGTTAGTGTGTCGCATTAGGGTTAAGGTTAGGGTGTCGTGTTAGTGTTAGCGCTAGGGTTAGGGTGTCGTGTTAGGGTTAGGTTTAGGGTTAGGTTGTCGGGTTAGGGTTAGGGTTAGGGTGTCTGGTGTTCGGTTACCGTTAGGGTTAGGGTTAGGGTTACGTTTTACGGGTTAGGGTTAGGGATAGGGTTAGCATTAGGGTTATGGTTACGGTTACGTTTAGGGTTACTGTTCGGGTTAGGGTTAGGGTTAGGATTAGGGTGTCAGATTAGGGTTAGGTTTGTGTTAGGATTCGGGTTAGTGGGTAGGGGTAGGTTTAAGGTTAGGGTTAGGGTGTCGTGTTAGGGTTAGGATTAGGGTGTCGGTTTAGGGTTAGGGTGTCGGGTTAGGGTGTTGGCTTAAGTTGTCGTGTTAGTGTGTTGGGTTAGGGTTAGGGTGAGATTTATGGCATTGTGTTAGTGTGTTGGTTTAGGAATAGGATTAGGGTAAGGGTTAGGGCTAGGTTTAAGGTTAGGTTTAGTGTTATGATGTCGGGTTAGGGTTAGGGTTAGGGTTAAGGTTTCGGGTTATGATGTCGGGTTAGGGTTAGGTCTAGGTCTAGGGTTAGGGTTAGGGTGTCGGGTAAGTTTTAGGGTTAGGGTTAGGGTGTCGTTTTAGGGTTAGAGTTAGGGTTAGGATTAGGGTTAGGGTTAAGGTTTACGGTTTAGGGTTAGGGTTAGGGTTAGAGTTAGGGTTAGCGTTACCTTTAGGGTTACGGTTAGGGTTAGGATTAGGGTTAGAGTTAGGGTGTCAGATTAGGGTTAGGGTTGGGTTAGGATTCGGGTTAGTGGTTAGGGGTAGGTTTAGGTTTAGGGTTAGGGTGTTGGTTTAGGGTTAGGGTGTCGGGTTAGGGTGTTGGGTTAAGTTGTCGTGTTAGTGTGTCGGGTAAGGGTTAGGGTTAGGTTTATGGCATTGGGTTAGGTTGTTGGGTTAGGAATAGGGTTAGGGCTAGGGTTAAGGTTAGGTTTAGTGTTATGATGTTGGGTTAGTTTGTCGTGTTAGGGTGCTGGGTTTGGGTTAGGGTTAGGGTTTGGGTAGGTTTAGGGTGTTGGGTTAGGGTTAGGGTGTCGGGTTATGGTTAGGGTTAGGGTGTTGGGTTACGGTGTCGGGTTAGGGTTAGTGTGTCAGGTTATGATGTCAGGTTCGGGTGTCGGGTAAGGGTTAGGGTGTGTGGTTATGGTGTCGGGTAAGTGTGTCAGGTTAGGTTTAGGTTTAGGCTTATGGTTAGGGTTAGGGTTAGGGTGTCGTGTTAGGGATAGCGTTTGGGTGTCGGTTTAGGGTTAGAGTTAGGGTTAGGGTTAGGGTCGGGTTAGGGGTTAGGGGTAGGTTTAGGGTTAGGTTTAGGGTGTTAGGGTTAGGGTTAGGGTTAGGGTTGGGTTAGGGGTAGGGTTAGTGGTTAAGGGTAGGGTTAGGGGTAGGTTTAGGGTTAGGGTTAGGGTTGGGGTTTAGTTGTCGGGTTTGAGTTAGGGTTAGGGTGTCTGGTGTCGGGTTAGTGTTAAGGTTAGGGTTAGGTTATCGGGTTAGGTTTAGGCTTGGGTTGTAGTCTTAGGGTTAGGGTTAGTGTTGGTTTACGGGTTAGGCTTAGGCTTAGTGTTAGGGTTAGGTTTAAGGTTAGGTTTACAGCTAGGTTGTTGGTTTAGGGTTACGGTGTCGGGTTAAGGTAAGCGTGTCGGTTTAGGTTTAGGGTGTCGGGTTAGGGTGATGGGTTATGGTGTCAGGTTCGGGTTAGTGTTCGGTTGAGGGTGTCAGGTTAAGGTTAGGGAAGATTTAGGGTTACGGTGTCATGTTAGGGTTACCATAATGGTTAGGGTGTCGGGTTTGGGTGTTGGGTTATGGTTAGTGTATCATGTTAGGGTTAGTGTGTCGGGATAGGTTCAGGGTGTCGGGTTAGGTTGTTGGGTTACGTCTAGGCTCAGGGTTAGGGTTAAGGTTAGGGTTAGGTTTAGGTGTTAGGGGTACGGTTAGGGTTAGGATGTCGGGTTAAGGTTAGGGTGTCGGGTTAGGGTGTCGTGTTAAGGTTAGGGTGTCGGGTGAGGGTTAGAGTGTCAGGTTCGGGTTACGGTGTCAGGTGACGGTGTCGGGTTAGCGTGTCATTTTAGGGTGTAGGTTTAGGGTTAGAGTGTCGGGTTAGGGTTAGGGTTACGGTGTTGTGTTAGGGTTAGGGTGTCGGGTTTGGGCTTCGGGTTAGGGTGTCGTGTTAGGGATAGGGTGTCACGTTAGGTTGTCGTTTTAGGGTTACGGTGTCAGGATAGGGTGTCGGGTTAGGGTGTCTGTTAGGGAGTACGGTTTAGGGTGTCGGGTTAGGGTTAGTGTAGGGTTAGAATTAGGGTTAGAGTGTTGTGTTAGGGTTAGCGTTAGAGTTAGGTTGTCTGGTTAGTTTTAGGGTTAGGGTGTCGAGTTAGAGTTAGGGTGTCGGGTTATGGTTAGGTTTTGGGTGTCGGGTTAGGTTTAGGGTTAATGTTAGTGTTAGGGGTTAGTGATTAGGGTTAGGGTTAGGGTTAGCGTTATCGTTTGGTTTAGGTTTAGGGTTAAGGTTATGGATAGGGTTAGGGTTTGGGTTAGGTGAAGGGTAGGCTTAGGAGTAGGCTAAGTGTTAGGGTTTGGGTTAGGTTTAGGGTACGGTTAGGGTGTCGGGGTAGAGTTTGGGTGTAGGATTAGGGTGTTGCGTTAGGGTTAAGTTAACGTGTCTTGTTAGGGTTAGCGTTAGGGTTAGGGTGTCGGGTAAGATTTAGCGTTAGGGGTAGGGGTAGGGCTTGGGTGTTGGGTTAGTGTTAGGGTTAGGGTGTCTGGTGTCCGGTTACGGTTAGGGTTAGGATTAGGGTTAGGATTAGGGTTTAGGGTTTAGGGTTAGGGTTAGGGTGTCTTGTGTCCGATTACGGTTAGGGTTAGGATTATGGTTAGGGTTAGGGTTAGCGTTAGGGTTTTGGTTAAGGTTACGTTTAGGTTTCGGGTTAGGGTTAGGGTTATGTTTAGGGTTAGGGTGTCATAATTGGGTTAGCGTTAGTGTTAGGTTGTCTGGTTAGTGTTAGGGTTAGGGTGTCGGGATAGGGTTAGGTTTAGGGTGTTGGGTTAGGGTGTTGTGTTAGGGTTAGGGTTAGGGTTAAGGTTTCGGGTTATGATGTCGGGTTAGGGTTAGGTCTAGGTCTAGGGTTTGGGTTAGGGTTAGCGTTAGGGTTAGGGTTACCTTTAGGGTTACGGTTAGGGTTAGGATTAGGGTTAGAGTTAGGGTGTCAGATTAGGGTTAGACTTGGGTTAGGATTCGGGTTAGTGGTTAGGGGTAGGTTTAGGTTTAGGGTTAGGGTGTTGGTTTAGGGTTAGGGTGTCGTATTACAGTTAGGGTTAGGGTTAGGGTGTCGGTTTAGGGTTAGGGTTTCGGGTTAGGGTGTTGGGTTAAGTTGTCGTGTTAGTGTGTCGGGTTAGGGTTAGAGTTAGGTTTGAGGCATTGGGTTAGGTTGTTGGGTTAGGAATAGGGTTAGGGTTAGGTTTAGTGTTATGATGTTGGGTTAGTTTGTCGTGTTAGGGTGCTGGGTTTGGGTTAGGGTTAGGGTTAGGGTAGGTTTAGGGTGTTGGGTTAGCGTTAGGGTGTCGGGTTAGGGTTAGGGTTATGTGTTGGCTTAGGGTGTCGTTTAGGGTGTCAGGTTTGGTTGTCGGGTTAAGATTAGGGTTAGGGTGTTGGGTTACGGTGTCAGATTAGGGTTAGTGTGTCTGGTTATGATGTCAGGTTCGGGTGTCGGGTAAGGGGTAGTGTGTCTGTTTAGGGTGTCGGGTTATTGTGTCAGGTTAGGTTTAGGTTTAGGCTTATGGATAGGGCTAGGGTTATGGTGTCATGTTAGGGATAGGGTTCGAGTGTCAGTTTAGGGTTAGAGTTAGGGTTGGGTTAGGGTTAGGGTAGGGTTAGGGGTTAGGGGTAGGGTTAGGGTTAGGTTTAAGTTTAGGGTGTCAGGTTAAGTTTAGGGTTCGTGTTAGTGTTATGGTTAGGGTTAGGGTTAGGCTTAGGATGTGGGGATAGGGTTAGGGTTAGTTTTATGGTAAGGTTGTCTGGTTAGGGTTCTGGGTAGGGTGTCTGTTTAGGGTTTCGGGTTAGGGTGTCGGGTCAGGGTTAGTGTTAGGGTTAGGTTGTTGGGTTAGATTGTCGTGTTAGGGTGCCAGGATAGGGTTAGATTTACGGTTAGGCTTAGGGTTAGTGTGTCGGGTTAGGGTGTCCGTTTAGGGTTAGGGTGTCAGGTTAGCATGTCGGGTTAGGGTGTTGGGTTAGGGTCTCGAGTTAGGGTTTAGGGTTAGGTTTAGGGTAAGTTTAGGGTTAGGCTTACGGTTGGGTTAGGGTTAGTGTTAATGTTAGGGTTAGGGTTTAGATGTAGGGTTAGCTTTAGGGCTAGTGTTAGGGTTAGGGTGTAGGGTGTCGGGTTTGGGTGTCGGGTTAGGGTTAGGTTTTGGGTTAGCTTTAGGGTTGGGGTTAGGATTAGGGTGTCGGGTTAGGGTTAGCGTGTCAGGTTCGGGTGTCGGGTTAGGCTGTCGGGCTAGGGTGTCGGGCTAGGGTGTCGGGCTAGGGTGTCGGGTTAGGGTTTACAGTTAGTGTTAGAGTGGCTGGTTAGGGTGTCGGTTAGGGTGTCGGGTTAGGGTGTACGGGTTAGGGTGTCGCGTTAGGGTTGAGTTATGGTGTCGGGTTATGGTTACGGTAAGGTTAGGGTTAGGGTTAGGGTTAGGTATTCAGGCTAGGGTTAGTGTTAGGGGTTGGGGTTAGGGTTTAGAGTTACGATTAGGGTTAGGGTGTTGGGTTAGGGTGTCGGGTATGGTGTCAGGTTAGGCTGTCGGGTTAGGGTGTCGGGTCAGGGTTAGAGTTAGGGTTAGGTTTAGGGTTAAGTTTAGAGTTAGGTTGTTTTGTTAGGGTTAGGGTTTCGGGTTAGGCTTAGAGTTTCGGGTTAGGGTGTCGGGTTAGAGTTTGGGTGTAGGGTTAGTGTGTCGCATTAGGGTTAAGGTTAGGGTGTCGTGTTAGTGTTAGCGCTAGGGTTAGGGTGTCGTGTTAGGGTTAGGTTTAGGGTTAGGTTGTCGGGTTAGGGTTAGGGTTAGGGTGTCTGGTGTTCGGTTACCGTTAGGGTTAGGGTTAGGGTTACGTTTTACGGGTTAGGGTTAGGGATAGGGTTAGCATTAGGGTTATGGTTACGGTTACGTTTAGGGTTACTGTTCGGGTTAGGGTTAGGGTTAGGATTAGGGTGTCAGATTAGGGTTAGGTTTGTGTTAGGATTCGGGTTAGTGGGTAGGGGTAGGTTTAAGGTTAGGGTTAGGGTGTCGTGTTAGGGTTAGGATTAGGGTGTCGGTTTAGGTTTAGGGTGTCGGGTTAGGGTGTTGGCTTAAGTTGTCGTGTTAGTGTGTTGGGTTAGGGTTAGGGTGAGATTTATGGCATTGTGTTAGTGTGTTGGTTTAGGAAAAGGGTTAGGGTAAGGTTTAGGGCTAGGTTTAAGGTTAGGTTTAGTGTTATGATGTCGGGTTAGGGTTAGGGTTAGGGTTAAGGTTTCGGGTTATGATGTCGGGTTAGGGTTAGGTCTAGGTCTAGGGTTAGGGTTAGGGTGTCGGGTAAGTTTTAGGGTTAGGGTTAGGGTGTCGTTTTAGGGTTAGAGTTAGGGTTAGGATTAGGGTTAGGGTTAAGGTTTACGGTTTAGGGTTAGGGTTAGGGTTAGAGTTAGGGTTAGCGTTACCTTTAGGATTACGGTTAGGGTTAGGATTAGGGTTAGAGTTAGGGTGTCAGATTAGGGTTAGGGTTGGGTTAGGATTCGGGTTAGTGGTTAGGGGTAGGTTTAGGTTTAGGGTTAGGGTGTTGGTTTAGGGTTAGGGTGTCGGGTTAGGGTGTTGGGTTAAGTTGTCGTGTTAGTGTGTCGGGTAAGGGTTAGGGTTAGGTTTATGGCATTGGGTTAGGTTGTTGGGTTAGGAATAGGGTTAGGGCTAGGGTTAAGGTTAGGTTTAGTGTTATGATGTTGGGTTAGTTTGTCGTGTTAGGGTGCTGGGTTTGGGTTAGGGTTAGGGTTTGGGTAGGTTTAGGGTGTTGGGTTAGGGTTAGGGTGTCGGGTTATGGTTAGGGTTAGGGTGTTGGGTTACGGTGTCTGGTTAGGGTTAGTGTGTCAGGTTATGATGTCAGGTTCGGGTGTCGGGTAAGGGTTAGGGTGTGTGGTTATGGTGTCGGGTAAGTGTGTCAGGTTAGGTTTAGGTTTAGGCTTATGGTTAGGGTTAGGGTGTCGTGTTAGGGATAGCGTTCGGGTGTCGGTTTAGGGTTAGAGTTAGGGTTAGGGTTAGGGTCGGGTTAGGGGTTAGGGGTAGGTTTAGGGTTAGGTTTAGGGTGTTAGGGTTAGGGTTAGGGTTAGGGTTGGGTTAGGGGTAGGGTTAGTGGTTAAGGGTAGGGTTAGGGGTAGGTTTAGGGTTAGGATTAGGGTTGGGGTTTAGTTGTCGGGTTTGAGTTAGGGTTAGGGTGTCTGGTGTCGGGTTAGTGTTAAGGTTAGGGTTAGGTTATCGGGTTAGGTTTAGGCTTGGGTTGTAGTCTTAGGGTTAGGGTTAGTGTTGGTTTACGGGTTAGGCTTAGGCTTAGTGTTAGGGTTAGGTTTACGGCTAGGTTGTTGGTTTAGGGTTACGGTGTCGGGTTAAGGTAAGCGTGTCGGTTTAGGTTTAGGGTGTCGGGTTAGGGTGATGGGTTATGGTGTCAGGTTCGGGTTAGTGTTCGGTTGAGGGTGTCAGGTTAAGGTTAGAGAAGATTTAGGGTTACGGTGTCATGTTAGGGTTACCATAATGGTTAGGGTGTCGGGTTTGGGTGTTGGGTTATGGTTAGTGTATCATGTTAGGGTTAGTGTGTCGGGATAGGTTCAGGGTGTCGTGTTAGGTTGTCGGTTTACGTCTAGGCTCAGGTTTAGGGTTAAGGTTAGGGTTAGGTTTAGGTGTTAGGGGTATGGTTAGGGTTAGAATGTCGGGATAGGGTTAGGGTGTCGGGTTAGGGTGCCGTGTTAAGGTTAGGGTGTCGGGTGAGGGTTAGGGTGTCAGGTTCGGGTTACGGTGTCAGGTGACGGTGTCGGGTTAGCGTGTCATTTTAGGGTGTAGGTTTAGGGTTAGAGTGTCGGGTTAGGGTTAGGGTTACGGTGTTGTGTTAGGGTTAGGGTGTCGTGTTTGGGCTTCGGGTTAGGGTGTCGTGTTAGGGATAGGGTGTCACGTTAGGTTGTCGTTTTAGGGTTACGGTGTCAGGATAGGGTGTCGGGTTAGGGTGTCGGTTAGGGATTACGGTTTAGGGTGTCGGGTTAGGGTTAGTGTAGGGTTAGAATTAGGGTTAGAGTGTTGTGTTAGGGTTAGCGTTAGGGTTAGGTTGTCTGGTTAGTTTTAGGGTTAGGGTGTCGAGTTAGAGTTAGGGTGTCGGGTTATGGTTAGGTTTTGGGTGTCGGGTTAGGTTTAGGGTTAATGTTAGTGTTAGGGGTTAGTGATTAGGGTTAGGGTTAGGGTTAGCGTTATGGTTTGGTTTAGGTTTAGGGTTAGGGTTATGGATAGGGTTAGGGTTTGGGTTAGGTGAAGGGTAGGCTTAGGAGTAGGGTAAGTGTTAGGGTTTGGGTTAGGTTTAGGGTACGGTTAGGGTGTCAGGGTAGAGTTTGGGTGTAGGATTAGGGTGTTGCGTTAGGGTTAAGTTAACGTGTCTTGTTAGGGTTAGCGTTAGGGTTAGGGTGTCGGGTAAGATTTAGCGTTAGGGGTAGGGGTAGTGCTTGGGTGTTGGGTTAGTGTTAGGGTTAGGGTGTCTGGTGTCCGGTTACGGTTAGGGTTAGGATTAGGGTTAGGATTAGGGTTTAGGGTTTAGGGTTAGGGTTAGGGTGTCTTGTGTCCGATTACGGTTAGGGTTAGGATTATGGTTAGGGTTAGGGTTAGCGTTAGGGTTTTGGTTAAGGTTACGTTTAGGTTTCGGGTTAGGGTTAGGGTTATGTTTAGGGTTAGGGTGTCATAATAGGGTTAGCGTTAGTGTTAGGTTGTCTGGTTAGTGTTAGGGTTTAGGTTGTCGGGATAGGGTTAGGTTTAGGGTGTTGGGTTAGGGTGTTGGGTTAGGGTTAGGGTTAGGGTTAAGGTTTCGGGTTATGATGTCGGGTTAGGGTTAGGTCTAGGTCTAGGGTTAGGGTTGGGGTGTCGGCTAAGTTTTAGGGTTAGGTTTAGGGTGTCGTTTTAGGGTTAGAGTTAGTGTTAGGAATAGGGTTCGGGTTAGGGTTTATGGTTTAGGGTTAGGGTTAGTGTTAGCGTTAGGGTGAGTGTTACCTTTAGGGTTACGGTTAGGGTTAGGATTAGGGATAGAGTTAGGGTGTCAGATTAGGGTTAGACTTGGGTTAGGATTCGGGTTAGTGGTTAGGGGTAGGTTTAGGTTTAGGATTAGGGTGTTGGTTTAGGGTTAGGGTGTCATATTACAGTTAGGGTTAGGGTGTCGGTTTAGGGTTAGGGTGTCGGGTTAGGGTGTTGGGTTAAGTTGTCGTGTTAGTGTGTCGGGTTAGGGTTAGAGTTAGGTTTGAGGCATTGGGTTAGGTTGTTGGGTTAGGAATAGGGTTAGGGTTAGGTTTAGTGTTATGATGTTGGGTTAGTTTGTCGTGTTAGGGTGCTGGGTTTGGGTTAGGGTTAGGGTTAGGGTAGGTTTAGGGTGTTGGGTTAGCGTTAGGGTGTCGGGTTAGGGTTAGGGTTATGTGTTGGCTTAGGGTGTCGTTTAGGGTGTCAGGTTTGGGTGTCGGGTTAAGATTAGGATAAGGGTGTTGGGTTACGGTGTCAGGTTAGCGTAGGTGTGTCTGGTTATGATGTCAGGTTTGGGTATCGGGTAAGGGGTAGTGTGTCTGGTTAGGGTGTCGGGTTTGTGTCAGGTTAGTTTTAGGTTTAGGCTTACGGATAGGGCTAGGGTTATGGTGTCATGTTAGGGATAGGGTTCGAGTGTCGGTTTAGGGTTAGAGTTAGGGTTAGGGTTAGGGTTGGGTTAGGGTTAGGGTAGGGTTAGGGGTTAGGGGTAGGGTTAGGGTTAGGTTTAGGTTTAGGGTGTCAGGTTAAGTTTAGGGTTCGTGTTCGTGTTATGGTTAGGGTTAGGGTTAGGCTTAGGATGTGGGGATAGGGTTAGGGTTAGCTTTATGGTAAGATTGTCCGGTTAGGGTTCTGGGTAGGGTGTCTGTTTAGGGTTTCGGGTTAGGGTGTCGGGTCAGGGTTAGTGTTAGGGTTAGGTTGTTGGGTTAGATTGTCGTGTTAGGGTGCCAGGATAGGGTTAGATTTACGGTTAGGCTTAGGGTTAGTGTGTCGGGTTAGGGTGTCCGTTTAGGGTTAGGGTGTCAGGTTAGCATGTCGGGTTAGGGTGTTGGGTTAGGGTCTCGAGTTAGGGTTTAGGGTTAGGTTTAGGGTAAGTTTAGGGTTAGGGTTACGGTTGGGTTAGGGTTAGTGTTAATGTTAGGGTTAGGGTTTAGATGTAGGGTTAGCTTTAGGGCTAGTGTTAGGGTTAGGGTGTCGGGTGTCGGGTTTGGGTGTCGGGTTAGGGTTAGGTTTTGGGTTAGCTTTAGGGTTGGGGTTAGGATAAGGGTGTCGGGTTAGGGTTAGCGTGTCGGGTTCGGGTGTCGGGTTAGGCTGTCGGGCTAGGGTGTCGGGTTAGGGTTTACAGTTAGTGTTAGAGTGGCTGGTTAGGGTGTCTGGTTAGGGTGTCGGGTTAGGGATTACGGGTTAGGGTGTCGCGTTAGGGTTGAGTTATGGTGTCGGGTTATGGTTAGGGTAAGGTTAGCCTTAGGGTTAGGGTGTCGGGTTAAGGTTAGGGTTAGGGTTAGGGTTAGGGTTTGGGTGTCGGGTTAGGGTTAGGGTTAGTGTTAGGGGTTAGTGATTAGGGTTAGGGTTAGGATTAGCGTTATGGTTTGAGTTAGAGTTAGGGTTAGGGTTAGGGTTGGTTTAGTGGAGGGTTAGGGGTTAGTGGTAGGGTTAGGGCTAGGGTTAGGGTAGGGTTGCGGAGTCGGGTTAGGGTTAGGGTTAGGTTTTCAGGCTAGGGTTAGTGTTAGGGTTTGGGGTTAGGGTTTAGAGTTACGATTAGGGTTAGAGTGTTGGGTTAGGGTGTCGGGTTAGGGTGTCAGGTTAGGCTGTCGGGTTAGGGTGTCGGGTCAGGGTTAGAGTTAGGGTTAGGTTTAGGGTTAAGTTTAGAGTTAGGTTGTTTTGTTAGGGTTAGGGTTTCGGGTTAGGCTTAGAGTTTCGGGTTAGGGTGTCGGGTTAGAGTTTGGGTGTAGGGTTAGTGTGTCGCATTAGGGTTAAGGTTAGGGTGTCGTGTTAGTGTTAGCGCTAGGGTTAGGGTGTCGTGTTAGAGTTAGGTTTAGGGTTAGGTTGTCGGGTTAGGGTTAGGGTTAGGGTGTCTGGTGTTCGGTTACCGTTAGGGTTAGGGTTAGGGTTACGTTTTACGGGTTAGGGTTAGGGTTAGGGTTAGCATTAGGGTTATGGTTACGGTTACGTTTAGGGTTACTGTTCGGGTTAGGGTTAGGGTTAGGATTAGGGTGTCAGATTAGGGTTAGGTTTGTGTTAGGATTCGGGTTAGTGGTTAGGGGTAGGTTTAAGGTTAGGGTTAGGGTGTCGTGTTAGGGTTAGGGTTAGGGTGTCGGTTTAGGGTTAGGGTGTCGGGTTAGGGTGTTGGCTTAAGTTGTCGTGTTAGTGTGTTGGGTTAGGGTTAGGGTGAGATTTATGGCATTGTGTTAGTGTGTTGGTTTAGGAATAGGGTTAGGGTAAGGGGTAGGGCTAGGTTTAAGGTTAGGTTTAGTGTTATGATGTCGGGTTAGGGTTAGGGTTAGGGTTAAGGTTTCGGGTTATGATGTCGGGTTAGGTTTAGGTCTAGGTCTAGGGTTAGGGTTAGGGTGTCGGGTAAGTTTTAGGGTAAGGGTTAGGGTGTCGTTTTAGGGTTAGAGTTAGGGTTAGGATTAGGGTTAGGGTTAAGGTTTACGGTTTAGGGTTAGGGTTAGGGTTAGAGTTAGGGTTAGCGTTACCTTTAGGGTTACGGTTAGGGTTAGGATTAGGGTTAGAGTTAGGGTGTCAGATTAGGGTTAGGGTTGGGTTAGGATTCGGGTTAGTGGTTAGGGGTAGGTTTAGGTTTAGGGTTAGGGTGTTGGTTTAGGGTTAGGGTGTCGGGTTAGGGTGTTGGGTTAAGTTGTCGTGTTAGTGTGTCGGGTAAGGGTTAGGGTTAGGTTTATGGCATTGGGTTAGGTTGTTGGGTTAGGAATAGGGTTAGGGCTAGGGTTAAGGTTAGGTTTAGTGTTATGATGTTGGGTTAGTTTGTCATGTTAGGGTGCTGGGTTTGGGTTAGGGTTAGGGTTTGGGTAGGTTTAGGGTGTTGGGTTAGGGTTAGGGTGTCAGGTTATGGTTAGGGTTAGGGTGTTGGGTTACGGTGTCGGGTTAGGGTTAGTGTGTCAGGTTATGATGTCAGGTTCGGGTGTCGGGTAAGGATTACGGTGTCTGGTTATGGTGTCGGGTAAGTGTGTCAGGATAGGTTTAGGTTTAGGCTTATGGTTAGGGTTAGGGTTAGGGTGTCGTGTTAGGGATAGCGTTCGGGTGTCGGTTTAGGGTGTTAGGGTTAGGGTTAGGGTTGGTTTGGGGGTAGGGTTAGTGGTTAAGGGTAGGGTTAGGGGTAGGTTTAGGGTTAGGGTTAGGGTTGGGGTTTAGTTGTCGGGTTTGAGTTAGGGTTAGGGTGTCTGGTGTCGGGTTAGTGTTAAGGTTAGGGTTAGGTTATCGGGTTAGGTTTAGGCTTGGGTTGTAGTCTTAGGGTTAGGGTTAGTGTTGGTTTACGGGTTAGGCTTAGGCTTAGTGTTAGGGTTAGGTTTAGGGTTAGGTTTACGGCTAGGTTGTTGGTTTAGGGTTACGGTGTCGGGTTAAGGTAAGCGTGTCGGTTTAGGTTTAGGGTGTCGGGTTAGGGTGATGGGTTATGGTGTCAGGTTCGGGTTAGTGTTCGGTTGAGGGTGTCAGGTTAAGGTTAGGGAAGATTTAGGGTTACGGTGTCATGTTAGGGTTACCATAATGGTTAGGGTGTCGGGTTTGGGTGTTGGGTTATGGTTAGTGTATCATGTTAGGGTTAGTGTGTCGGGATAGGTTCAGGGTGTCGGGTTAGGTTGTCGGGTTACGTTTAGGCTCAGGGTTAGGGTTAAGGTTAGGGTTAGGTTTAGGTGTTAGGGGTACAGTTAGGGTTAGGATGTCGGGTTAGGGTTAGGGTGTCGGGTTAGGGTGTCGTGTTAAGGTTAGGGTGTC
This sequence comes from Giraffa tippelskirchi, assembly GCF_054371585.1. Classification (NCBI taxonomy): domain Eukaryota; kingdom Metazoa; phylum Chordata; class Mammalia; order Artiodactyla; family Giraffidae; genus Giraffa; species Giraffa tippelskirchi. The sequence continues at coordinate 72,150,945 of NC_137289.1, forward strand.
GGGTGAGGGTTAGAGTGTCAGGTTCGGGTTACGGTGTCAGGTGACGTTGTCGGGTTAGCGTGTCATTTTAGGGTGTAGGTTTAGGGTTAGAGTGTCGGGTTAGGGTTAGGGTTACGGTGTTGTGTTAGGGTTAGGGTGTCGGGTTTGGGCTTCGGGTTAGGGTGTCGTGTTAGGGATAGGGAGTCACGTTAGGTTGTCGTTTTAGGGTTACGGTGTCAGGATAGGGTGTCGGGTTAGGGTGTCTGTTAGGGATTACGGTTTAGGGTGTCGGGTTAGGGTTAGTGTAGGGTTAGAATTAGGGTTAGAGTGTTGTGTTAGGGTTAGCGTTAGAGTTAGGTTGTCTGGTTAGTTTTAGGGTTAGGGTGTCGAGTTAGAGTTAGGGTGTCGGGTTATGGTTAGGTTTTGGGTGTCGGGTTAGGTTTAGGGTTAATGTTAGTGTTAGGGGTTAGTGATTAGGGTTAGGGTTAGGGTTAGCGTTATGGTTTGGTTTAGGTTTAGGGTTAAGGTTATGGATAGGGTTAGGGTTTGGGTTAGGTGAAGGGTAGGCTTAGGAGTAGGGTAAGTGTTAGGGTTTGGGTTAGGTTTAGGGTACGGTTAGGGTGTCGGGGTAGAGTTTGGGTGTAGGATTAGGGTGTTGCGTTAGGGTTAAGTTAACGTGTCTTGTTAGGGTTAGCGTTAGGGTTAGGGTGTCGGGTAAGATTTAGCTTTAGGGGTAGGGGTAGGGCTTGGGTGTTGGGTTAGTGTTAGGGTTAGGGTGTCTGGTGTCCGGTTACGGTTAGGGTTAGGATTAGGGTTAGGATTAGGGTTTAGGATTTAGGGTTAGGTTTAGGGTGTCTTGTGTCCGTTTACGGTTAGGGTTAGGATTATGGTTAGGGTTAGGGTTAGCGTTAGGGTTTTGGTTAAGGTTACGTTTAGGTTTCGGGTTAGGGTTAGGGTTATGTTTAGGGTTAGGGTGTCATAATAGGGTTAGCGTTAGTGTTAGGTTGTCTGGTTAGTGTAAGGGTTAGGGTGTCGGGATAGGGTTAGGTTTAGGGTGTTGGGTTAGGGTGTTGTGTTAGGGTTAGGGTTAGGGTTAAGGTTTCGGGTTATGATGTCGGGTTAGGGTTAGGTCTAGGTCTAGGGTTTGGGTTAGGGTTAGCGTTAGGGTTAGGGTTACCTTTAGGGTTACGGTTAGGGTTAGGATTAGGGTTAGAGTTAGGGTGTCAGATTAGGGTTAGACTTGGGTTAGGATTCGGGTTAGTGGTTAGGGGTAGGTTTAGGTTTAGGGTTAGGGTGTTGGTTTAGGGTTAGGGTGTCGTATTACAGTTAGGGTTAGGGTTAGGGTGTCGGTTTAGGGTTAGGGTGTCGGGTTAGGGTGTTGGGTTAAGTTGTCGTGTTAGTGTGTCGGGTTAGGGTTAGAGTTAGGTTTGAGGCATTGGGTTAGGTTGTTGGGTTAGGAATAGGGTTAGGGTTAGGTTTAGTGTTATGATGTTGGGTTAGTTTGTCGTGTTAGGGTGCTGGGTTTGGGTTAGGGTTAGGGTTAGGGTAGGTTTAGGGTGTTGGGTTAGCTTTAGGGTGTTGGGTTAGGGTTAGGGTTATGTGTTGGCTTAGGGTGTCGTTTAGGGTGTCAGGTTTGGGTGTCGGGTTAAGATTAGGGTTAGGGTGTTGGGTTACGGTGTCAGATTAGGGTTAGTGTGTCTGGTTATGATGTCAGGTTCGGGTGTCGGGTAAGGGGTAGTGTGTCTGGTTAGGGTGTCGGGTTATTGTGTCAGGTTAGGTTTAGGTTTAGGCTTATGGATAGGGCTAGGGTTATGGTGTCATGTTAGGGATAGGGTTCGAGTGTCAGTTTAGGGTTAGAGTTAGGGTTGGGTTAGGGTTAGGGTAGGGTTAGGGGTTAGGGGTAGGGTTAGGGTTAGGTTTAAGTTTAGGGTGTCAGGTTAAGTTTAGGGTTCGTGTTAGTGTTATGGTTAGGGTTAGGGTTAGGCTTAGGATGTGGGGATAGGGTTAGGGTTAGTTTTATGGTAAGGTTGTCTGGTTAGGGTTCTGGGTAGGGTGTCTGTTTAGGGTTTCGGGTTAGGGTGTCGGGTCAGGGTTAGTGTTAGGGTTAGGTTGTTGGGTTAGATTGTCGTGTTAGGGTGCCAGGATAGGGTTAGATTTACGGTTAGGCTTAGGGTTAGTGTGTCGGGTTAGGGTGTCCGTTTAGGGTTAGGGTGTCAGGTTAGCATGTCGGGTTAGGGTGTTGGGTTAGGGTCTCGAGTTAGGGTTTAGGGTTAGGTTTAGGGTAAGTTTAGGGTTAGGGTTATGGTTGGGTTAGGGTTAGTGTTAATGTTAGGGTTAGGGTTTAGATGTAGGGTTAGCTTTAGGGCTAGTGTTAGGGTTAGGGTGTAGGGTGTCGGGTTTGGGTGTCGGGTTAGGGTTAGGTTTTGGGTTAGCTTTAGGGTTGGGGTTAGGATTAGGGTGTCGGGTTAGGGTTAGCGTGTCAGGTTCGGGTGTCGGGTTAGGCTGTCGGGCTAGGGTGTCGGGCTAGGGTGTCGGGCTAGGGTGTCGGGTTAGGGTTTACAGTTAGTGTTAGAGTGGCTGGTTAGGGTGTCGGTTAGGGTGTCGGGTTAGGGTGTACGGGTTAGGGTGTCGCGTTAGGGTTGAGTTATGGTGTCGGGTTATGGTTACGGTAAGGTTAGGGTTAGGGTTAGGGTTAGGTATTCAGGCTAGGGTTAGTGTTAGGGGTTGGGGTTAGGGTTTAGAGTTACGATTAGGGTTAGGGTGTTGGGTTAGGGTGTCGGGTAGGGTGTCAGGTTAGGCTGTTGGGTTAGGGTGTCGGGTCAGGGTTAGAGTTAGGGTTAGGTTTAGGGTTAAGTTTAGAGTTAGGTTGTTTTGTTAGGGTTAGGGTTTCGGGTTAGGCTTAGAGTTTCGGGTTAGGGTGTCGGGTTAGAGTTTGGGTGTAGGGTTAGTGTGTCGCATTAGGGTTAAGGTTAGGGTGTCGTGTTAGTGTTAGCGCTAGGGTTAGGGTGTCGTGTTAGGGTTAGGTTTAGGGTTAGGTTGTCGGGTTAGGGTTAGGGTTAGGGTGTCTGGTGTTCGGTTACCGTTAGGGTTAGGGTTAGGGTTACGTTTTACGGGTTAGGGTTAGGGATAGGGTTAGCATTAGGGTTATGGTTACGGTTACGTTTAGGGTTACTGTTCGGGTTAGGGTTAGGGTTAGGATTAGGGTGTCAGATTAGGGTTAGGTTTGTGTTAGGATTCGGGTTAGTGGGTAGGGGTAGGTTTAAGGTTAGGGTTAGGGTGTCGTGTTAGGGTTAGGATTAGGGTGTCGGTTTAGGGTTAGGGTGTCGGGTTAGGGTGTTGGCTTAAGTTGTCGTGTTAGTGTGTTGGGTTAGGGTTAGGGTGAGATTTATGGCATTGTGTTAGTGTGTTGGTTTAGGAATAGGGTTAGGGTAAGGGTTAGGGCTAGGTTTAAGGTTAGGTTTAGTGTTATGATGTCGGGTTAGGGTTAGGGTTAGGGTTAAGGTTTCGGGTTATGATGTCGGGTTAGGTTTAGGTCTAGGTCTAGGGTTAGGGTTAGGGTGTCGGGTAAGTTTTAGGGTTAGGGTTAGGGTGTCGTTTTAGGGTTAGAGTTAGGGTTAGGATTAGGGTTAGGGTTAAGGTTTACGGTTTAGGGTTAGGGTTAGGGTTAGAGTTAGGGTTAGCGTTACCTTTAGGGTTACGGTTAGGGTTAGGATTAGGGTTATAGTTAGGGTGTCAGATTAGGGTTAGGGTTGGGTTAGGATTCGGGTTAGTGGTTAGGGGTAGGTTTAGGTTTAAGGTTAGGGTGTTGGTTTAGGGTTAGGGTGTCGGGTTAGGGTGTTGGGTTAAGTTGTCGTGTTAGTGTGTCGGGTAAGGGTTAGGGTTAGGTTTATGGCATTGGGTTAGGTTGTTGGGTTAGGAATAGGGTTAGGGCTAGGTTTAAGGTTAGGTTTAGTGTTATGATGTTGGGTTAGTTTGTCGTGTTAGGGTGCTGGGTTTGGGTTAGGGTTAGGGTTTGGGTAGGTTTAGGGTGTTGGGTTAGGGTTAGGGTGTCGGGTTATGGTTAGGGTTAGGGTGTTGGGTTACGGTGTCGGGTTAGGGTTAGTGTGTCAGGTTATGATGTCAGGTTCGGGTGTCGGGTAAGGGTTAGGGTGTGTGGTTATGGTGTCGGGTAAGTGTGTCAGGTTAGGTTTAGGTTTAGGCTTATGGTTAGGGTTAGGGTTAGGGTGTCGTGTTAGGGATAGCGTTTGGGTGTCGGTTTAGGGTTAGAGTTAGGGTTAGGGTTAGGGTCGGGTTAGGGGTTAGGGGTAGGTTTAGGGTTAGGTTTAGGGTGTTAGGGTTAGGGTTAGGGTTAGGGTTGGGTTAGGGGTAGGGTTAGTGGTTAAGGGTAGGGTTAGGGGTAGGTTTAGGGTTAGGGTTAGGGTTGGGGTTTAGTTGTCGGGTTTGAGTTAGGGTTAGGGTGTCTGGTGTCGGGTTAGTGTTAAGGTTAGGGTTAGGTTATCGGGTTAGGTTTAGGCTTGGGTTGTAGTCTTAGGGTTAGGGTTAGTGTTGGTTTACGGGTTAGGCTTAGGCTTAGTGTTAGGGTTAGGCTTAAGGTTAGGTTTACGGCTAGGTTGTTGGTTTAGGGTTACGGTGTCGGGTTAAGGTAAGCGTGTCGGTTTAGGTTTAGGGTGTCGGGTTAGGGTGATGGGTTATGGTGTCAGGTTCGGGTTAGTTTTCGGTTGAGGGTGTCAGGTTAAGGTTAGGGAAGATTTAGGGTTACGGTGTCATGTTAGGGTTACCATAATGGTTAGGGTGTCGGGTTTGGGTGTTGGGTTATGGTTAGTGTATCATGTTAGGGTTAGTGTGTCGGGATAGGTTCAGGGTGTCGGGTTAGGTTGTTGGGTTACGTCTAGGCTCAGGGTTAGGGTTAAGGTTAGGGTTAGGTTTAGGTGTTAGGGGTACGGTTAGGGTTAGGATGTCGGGTTAAGGTTAGGGTGTCGGGTTAGGGTGTCGTGTTAAGGTTAGGGTGTCGGGTGAGGGTTAGAGTGTCAGGTTCGGGTTACGGTGTCAGGTGACGGTGTCGGGTTAGCGTGTCATTTTAGGGTGTAGGTTTAGGGTTAGAGTGTCGGGTTAGGGTTAGGGTTACGGTGTTGTGTTAGGGTTAGGGTGTCGGGTTTGGGCTTCGGGTTAGGGTGTCGTGTTAGGGATAGGGTGTCACGTTAGGTTGTCGTTTTAGGGTTACGGTGTCAGGATAGGGTGTCGGGTTAGGGTGTCTGTTAGGGATTACGGTTTAGGGTGTCGGGTTAGGGTTAGTGTAGGGTTAGAATTAGGGTTAGAGTGTTGTGTTAGGGTTAGCGTTAGAGTTAGGTTGTCTGGTTAGTTTTAGGGTTAGGGTGTCGAGTTAGAGTTAGGGTGTCGGGTTATGGTTAGGTTTTGGGTGTCGGGTTAGGTTTAGGGTTAATGTTAGTGTTAGGGGTTAGTGATTAGGGTTAGGGTTAGGGTTAGCGTTATGGTTTGGTTTAGGTTTAGGGTTAAGGTTATGGATAGGGTTAGGGTTTGGGTTAGGTGAAGGGTAGGCTTAGGAGTAGGCTAAGTGTTAGGGTTTGGGTTAGGTTTAGGGTACGGTTAGGGTGTCGGGGTAGAGTTTGGGTGTAGGATTAGGGTGTTGTGTTAGGGTTAAGTTAACGTGTCTTGTTAGGGTTAGTGTTAGGGTTAGGGTGTCGGGTAAGATTTAGCGTTAGGGGTAGGGGTAGGGCTTGGGTGTTGGGTTAGTGTTAGGGTTAGGGTGTCTGGTGTCCGGTTACGGTTAGGGTTAGGATTAGGGTTAGGATTAGGGTTTAGGGTTTAGGGTTAGGGTTAGGGTGTCTTGTGTCCGATTACGGTTAGGGTTAGGATTATGGTTAGGGTTAGGGTTAGCGTTAGGGTTTTGGTTAAGGTTACGTTTAGGTTTCGGGTTAGGGTTAGGGTTATGTTTAGGGTTAGGGTGTCATAATAGGGTTAGCGTTAGTGTTAGGTTGTCTGGTTAGTGTTAGGGTTAGGGTGTCGGGATAGGGTTAGGTTTAGGGTGTTGGGTTAGGGTGTTGTGTTAGGGTTAGGGTTAGGGTTAAGGTTTCGGGTTATGATGTCGGGTTAGGGTTAGGTCTAGGTCTAGGGTTTGGGTTAGGGTTAGCGTTAGGGTTAGGGTTACCTTTAGGGTTACGGTTAGGGTTAGGATTAGGGTTAGAGTTAGGGTGTCAGATTAGGGTTAGACTTGGGTTAGGATTCGGGTTAGTGGTTAGGGGTAGGTTTAGGTTTAGGGTTAGGGTGTTGGTTTAGGGTTAGGGTGTCGTATTACAGTTAGGGTTAGGGTTAGGGTGTCGGTTTAGGGTTAGGGTTTCGGGTTAGGGTGTTGGGTTAAGTTGTCGTGTTAGTGTGTCGGGTTAGGGTTAGAGTTAGGTTTGAGGCATTGGGTTAGGTTGTTGGGTTAGGAATAGGGTTAGGGTTAGGTTTAGTGTTATGATGTTGGGTTAGTTTGTCGTGTTAGGGTGCTGGGTTTGGGTTAGGGTTAGGGTTAGGGTAGGTTTAGGGTGTTGGGTTAGCGTTAGGGTGTCGGGTTAGGGTTAGGGTTATGTGTTGGCTTAGGGTGTCGTTTAGGGTGTCAGGTTTGGGTGTCGGGTTAAGATTAGGGTTAGGGTGTTGGGTTACGGTGTCAGATTAGGGTTAGTGTGTCTGGTTATGATGTCAGGTTCGGGTGTCGGGTAAGGGGTAGTGTGTCTGGTTAGGGTGTCGGGTTATTGTGTCAGGTTAGGTTTAGGTTTAGGCTTACGGATAGGGCTAGGGTTATGGTGTCATGTTAGGGATAGGGTTCGAGTGTCAGTTTAGGGTTAGAGTTAGGGTTAGGGTTAGGGTTGGGTTAGGGTTAGGGTAGGGTTAGGGGTTAGGGGTAGGGTTAGGGTTAGGTTTAAGTTTAGGGTGACAGGTTAAGTTTAGGGTTCATGTTAGTGTTATGGTTAGGGTTAGGGTTAGGCTTAGAATGTGGGGATAGGGTTAGGGTTAGTTTTATGGTAAGTTTGTCTGGTTAGGGTTCTGGGTAGGGTGTCTGTTTAAGGTTTCGGGTTAGGGTGTCGGGTCAGGGTTAGTGTTAGGGTTAGGTTGTTGGGTTAGATTGTCGTGTTAGGGTGCCAGGATAGGGTTAGATTTACGGTTAGGCTTAGGGTTAGTGTGTCGGGTTAGGGTGTCCGTTTAGGGTTAGGGTGTCAGGTTAGCATGTCGGGTTAGGGTGTTGGGTTAGGGTCTCGAGTTAGGGTTTAGGGTTAGGTTTAGGGTAAGTTTAGGGTTAGGCTTACGGCTGGGTTAGGGTTAGTGTTAATGTTAGGGTTAGGGTTTAGATGTAGGGTTAGCTTTAGGGCTAGTGTTAGGGTTAGGGTGTAGGGTGTCGGGTTTGGGTGTCGGGTTAGGGTTAGGTTTTGGGTTAGCTTTAGGGTTGCGGTTAGGATTAGGGTGTCGGGGTAGGGTTAGCGTGTCGGGTTCGGGTGTCGGGTTAGGCTGTCGGGCTAGGGTGTCGGGCTAGGGTGTCGGGTTAGGGTTTACAGTTAGTGTTAGAGTGGCTGGTTAGGGTGTCGGTTAGGGTGTCGGGTTAGGGATTACGGGTTAGGGTGTCGCGTTAGGGTTGAGTTATGGTGTCAGGTTATGGTTACGGTAAGGTTAGGGTTAGGGTTAGGGTGTCGTGTTAGGGTTAGCGTTAGGGTTAGGGTGTCGGGTTAAGGTTAGGGTTAGGGTTAGGGTTAGGGTTTGGGTGTCAGGTTAGGGTTAGGGTTAGTGTTAGGGGTTAGTGATTAGGGTTAGGGTTAGGATTAGAGTTATGGTTTGAGTTAGAGTTAGGGTTACGGTTAGGGTTGGTTTAGTGTAGGGTTAGGGGTTAGTGGTAAGGTTAGGGGTAGGGTTAGGGTAGGGTTGCGGAGTCGGGTTAGGGTTAGGGTTAGGTTTTCAGGCTAGGGTTAGTGTTAGGGGTTGGGGTTAGGGTTTAGAGTTACGATTAGGGTTAGGGTGTTGGGTTAGGGTGTCGGGTTAGGGTGTCAGGTTAGGCTATCGGGTTAGGGTGTCGGGTCAGTGTTAGAGTTAGGGTTAGGTTTAGGGTTAAGTTTAGAGTTAGGTTGTTTTGTTAGGGTTAGGGTTTCGGGTTAGGCTTAGAGTTTCGGGTTAGGGTGTCGGGTTAGAGTTTGGGTGTAGGGTTAGTGTGTCGCATTAGGGTTAAGGTTAGGGTGTCGTGTTAGTGTTAGCGCTAGGGTTAGGGTGTCGTGTTATGGTTAGGTTTAGGGTTAGGTTGTCGGGTTAGGGTTAGGGTTAGGGTGTCTGGTGTTCGGTTACCGTTAGGGTTAGGGTTAGGGTTACGTTTTACGGGTTAGGGTTAGGGATAGGGCTAGCATTAGGGTTATGGTTACGGTTACGTTTAGGGTTACTGTTCGGGTTAGGGTTAGGGTTAGGATTAGGGTGTCAGATTAGGGTTAGGTTTGTGTTAGGATTCGGGTTAGTGGGTAGGGGTAGGTTTAAGGTTAGGGTTAGGGTGTCGTGTTAGGGTTAGGGTTAGGGTGTCGGTTTAGGGTTAGGGTGTCGGGTTAGGGTGTTGGCTTAAGTTGTCGTGTTAGTGTGTTGGGTTAGGGTTAGGGTGAGATTTATGGCATTGTGTTAGTGTGTTGGTTTAGGAATAGGGTTAGGGTAAGGGGTAGGGCTAGGTTTAAGGTTAGGTTTAGTGTTATGATGTCGGGTTAGGGTTAGGGTTAGGGTTAAGGTTTCGGGTTATGATGTCGGGTTAGGGTTAGGTCTAGGTCTAGGGTTAGGGTTAGGGTGTCGGGTAAGTTTTAGGGTTAGGGTTAGGGTGTCGTTTTAGGGTTAGAGTTAGGGTTAGGATTAGGGTTAGGGTTAAGGTTTACGGTTTAGGGTTAGGGTTAGGGTTAGAGTTAGGGTTAGCGTTACCTTTAGGGTTACGGTTAGGGTTAGGATTAGGGTTATAGTTAGGGTGTCAGATTAGGGTTAGGGTTGGGTTAGGATTCGGGTTAGTGGTTAGGGGTAGGTTTAGGTTTAGGGTTAGGGTGTTGGTTTAGGGTTAGGGTGTCGGGTTAGGGTGTTGGGTTAAGTTGTCGTGTTAGTGTGTCGGGTAAGTGTTAGGGTTAGGTTTATGGCATTGGGTTAGGTTGTTGGGTTAGGAATAGGGTTAGGGCTAGGGTTAAGGTTAGGTTTAGTGTTATGATGTTGGGTTAGTTTGTCGTGTTAGGGTGCTGGGTTTGGGTTAGGGTTAGGGTTTGGGTAGGTTTAGGGTGTTGGGTTAGGGTTAGGGTGTCGGGTTATGGTTAGGGTTAGGGTGTTGGGTTACGGTGTCGGGTTAGGGTTAGTGTGTCAGGTTATGATGTCAGGTTCGGGTGTCGGGTAAGGGTTAGGGTGTGTGGTTATGGTGTCGGGTAAGTGTGTCAGGTTAGGTTTAGGTTTAGGCTTATGGTTAGGGTTAGGGTTAGGGTGTCATGTTAGGGATAGCGTTCGGGTGTCGGTTTAGGGTTAGAGTTAGGGTTAGGGTTAGGGTCGGGTTAGGGGTTAGGGGTAGGTTTAGGGTTAGGTTTAGGGTGTTAGGGTTAGGGTTAGGGTTAGGGTTGGGTTAGGGGTAGGGTTAGTGGTTAAGGGTAGGGTTAGGGGTAGGTTTAGGGTTAGGGTTAGGGTTGGGGTTTAGTTGTCGGGTTTGAGTTAGGGTTAGGGTGTCTGGTGTCGGGTTAGTGTTAAGGTTAGGGTTAGGTTATCGGGTTAGGTTTAGGCTTGGGTTGTAGTCTTAGGGTTAGGGTTAGTGTTGGTTTACGGGTTAGGCTTAGGCTTAGTGTTAGGGTTAGGTTTAGGGTTAGGTTTACGGCTAGGTTGTTGGTTTAGGGTTACGGTGTCGGGTTAAGGTAAGCGTGTCGGTTTAGGTTTAGGGTGTCGGGTTAGGGTGATGGGTTATGGTGTCAGGTTCGGGTTAGTGTTCGGTTGAGGGTGTCAGGTTAAGGTTAGGGAAGATTTAGGGTTACGGTGTCATGTTAGGGTTACCATAATGGTTAGGGTGTCGGGTTTGGGTGTTGGGTTATGGTTAGTGTATCATGTTAGGGTTAGTGTGTCGGGATAAGTTCAGGGTGTCGGGTTAGGTTGTCGGGTTACGTTTAGGCTCAGGGTTAGGGTTAAGGTTAGGGTTAGGTTTAGGTGTTAGGGGTACGGTTAGGGTTAGGATGTCGGGTTAGGGTCGGGTTAGGGGTTAGGGGTAGGTTTAGGGTTAGGTTTAGGGTGTTAGGGTTAGGGTTAGGGTTAGGGTTGGGTTAGGGTTAGGGTAGGGTTAGGGGTTAGGGGTAGGGTTAGGGTTAGGTTTAGGTTTAGGGTGTCAGGTTAAGTTTAGGGTTCGTGTTAGTGTTATGGTTAGGGTTAGGGTTAGGCTTAGGATGTGGGGATAGGGTTAGGGTTAGTTTTATGGTAAGGTTGTCTGGTTAGGGTTCTGGGTAGGGTGTCTGTTTAGGGTTTCGGGTCAGGGTTAGTGTTAGGGTTAGGTTGTTGGGTTAGATTGTCGTGTTAGGGTGCCAGGATAGGGTTAGATTTACGGTTAGGCTTAGGGTTAGTGTGTCGGGTTAGGGTGTCCGTTTAGGGTTAGGGTGTCAGGTTAGCATGTCGGGTTAGGGTGTTGGGTTAGGGTCTCGAGTTAGGGTTTAGGGTTAGGTTTAGTGTAAGTTTAGGGTTAGGGTTACAGTTGGGTTAGGGTTAGTGTTAATGTTAGGGTTAGGGTTTAGATGTAGGGTTAGCTTTAGGGCTAGTGTTAGGGTTAGGGTGTCGGGTGTCGGGTTTGGGTGTCGGGTTAGGGTTAGGTTTTGGGTTAGCTTTAGGGTTGGGGTTAGGATTAGGGTGTCGGGTTAGGGTTAGCGTGTCGGGTTCGGGTGTCGGGTTAGGCTGTCGGGCTAGGGTGTCGGGCTCGGGTGTCGGGTTAGGGTTTACAGTTAGTGTTAGAGTGGCTGGTTAGGGTGTCGGTTAGGGTGTCTGGTTAGGGTGTCGGGTTAGGGATTACGGGTTAGGGTGTCGCGTTAGGGTTGAGTTATGGTGTCGGGTTATGGTTAGGGTAAGGTTAGGGTTCGGGTTAGGGTGTCGTGTTAGGGTTAGCGTTAGGGTTAGGGTGTCGGGTTAAGGTTAGGGTTAGGGTTAGGGTTAGGGTTTGGGTGTCGGGTTAGGGTTAGGGTTAGTGTTAGGGGTTAGTGATTAGGGTTAGGGTTAAGATTAGCGTTATGGTTTGAGTTAGAGTTAGGGTTAGGGTTAGGGTTGGTTTAGTGTAGGGTTAGGGGTTAGTGGTAGGGTTAGGGGTAGGGTTAGGGTAGGGTTGCGGAGTCGGGTTAGGGTTAGGGTTAGGTTTTCAGGCTAGGGTTAGTGTTAGGGGTTGGGGTTAGGGTTTAGAGTTACGATTAGGGTTAGGGTGTTGGGTTAGGGTGTCGGGTTAGGGTGTCAGGTTAGGCTGTCGGGTTAGGGTGTCGGGTCAGGGTTAGGGTTAGGGTTAGGTTTAGGGTTAAGTTTAGAGTTAGGTTGTTTTGTTAGGGTTAGGGTTTCGGGTTAGGCTTAGAGTTTCGGGTTAGGGTGTCAGGTTAGAGTTTGGGTGTAGGGTTAGTGTGTCGCATTAGGGTTAAGGTTAGGGTGTCGTGTTAGTGTTAGCGCTAGGGTTAGGGTGTCGTGTTAGAGTTAGGTTTAGGGTTAGGTTGTCGGGTTAGGGTTAGGGTTAGGGTGTCTGGTGTTCGGTTACCGTTAGGGTTAGGGTTAGGGTTACGTTTTACGGGTTAGGGTTAGGGATAGGGTTAGCATTAGGGTTATGGTTACGGTTACGTTTAGGGTTACTGTTCGGGTTAGGGTTAGGGTTAGGATTAGGGTGTCAGATTAGGGTTAGGTTTGTGTTAGGATTCGGGTTAGTGGTTAGGGGTAGGTTTAAGGTTAGGGTTAGGGTGTCGTGTTAGGGTTAGAGTTAGGGTGTCGGTTTAGGGTTAGGGTGTCGGGTTAGGGTATTGGCTTAAGTTGTCGTGTTAGTGTGTTGGGTTAGGGTTAGGGTGAGATTTATGGCATTGTGCTAGTGTGTTGGTTTAGGAATAGGGTTAGGGTAAGGGTTAGTGCTAGGTTTAAGGTTAGGTTTAGTGTTATGATGTCGCGTTAGGGTTAGGGTTAGGGTTAAGGTTTCGGGTTATGATGTCGGGTTAGGGTTAGGTCTAGGTCTAGGGTTAGGGTTAGGGTGTCGGGTAAGTTTTAGGGTTAGGGTTAGGGTGTCGTTTTAGGGTTAGAGTTAGGGTTAGGATTAGGGTTAGGGTTAAGGTTTACGGTTTAGGGTTAGGGTTAGGGTTAGAGTTAGGGTTAGCGTTACCTTTAGGGTTACGGTTAGGGTTAGGATTAGGGTTATAGTTAGGGTGTCAGATTAGGGTTAGGGTTGGGTTAGGATTCGGGTTAGTGGTTAGGGGTAGGTTTAGGTTTAGGGTTAGGGTGTTGGTTTAGGGTTAGGGTGTCGGGTTAGGGTGTTGGGTTAAGTTGTCGTGTTAGTGTGTCGGGTAAGTGTTAGGGTTAGGTTTATGGCATTGGGTTAGGTTGTTGGGTTAGGAATAGGGTTAGGGCTAGGGTTAAGGTTAGGTTTAGTGTTATGATGTTGGGTTAGTTTGTCGTGTTAGGGTGCTGGGTTTGGGTTAGGGTTAGGGTTTGGGTAGGTTTAGGGTGTTGGGTTAGGGTTAGGGTGTCGGGTTATGGTTAGGGTTAGGGTGTTGGGTTACGGTGTCGGGTTAGGGTTAGTGTGTCAGGTTATGATGTCAGGTTCGGGTGTCGGGTAAGGGTTAGGGTGTGTGGTTATGGTGTCGGGTAAGTGTGTCAGGTTAGGTTTAGGTTTAGGCTTATGGTTAGGGTTAGGGTTAGGGTGTCATGTTAGGGATAGCGTTCGGGTGTCGGTTTAGGGTTAGAGTTAGGGTTAGGGTTAGGGTCGGGTTAGGGGTTAGGGGTAGGTTTAGGGTTAGGTTTAGGGTGTTAGGGTTAGGGTTAGGGTTAGGGTTGGGTTAGGGGTAGGGTTAGTGGTTAAGGGTAGGGTTAGGGGTAGGTTTAGGGTTAGGGTTAGGGTTGGGGTTTAGTTGTCGGGTTTGAGTTAGGGTTAGGGTGTCTGGTGTCGGGTTAGTGTTAAGGTTAGGGTTAGGTTATCGGGTTAGGTTTAGGCTTGGGTTGTAGTCTTAGGGTTAGGGTTAGTGTTGGTTTACGGGTTAGGCTTAGGCTTAGTGTTAGGGTTAGGTTTAGGGTTAGGTTTACGGCTAGGTTGTTGGTTTAGGGTTACGGTGTCGGGTTAAGGTAAGCGTGTCGGTTTAGGTTTAGGGTGTCGGGTTAGGGTGATGGGTTATGGTGTCAGGTTCGGGTTAGTGTTCGGTTGAGGGTGTCAGGTTAAGGTTAGGGAAGATTTAGGGTTACGGTGTCATGTTAGGGTTACCATAATGGTTAGGGTGTCGGGTTTGGGTGTTGGGTTATGGTTAGTGTATCATGTTAGGGTTAGTGTGTCGGGATAAGTTCAGGGTGTCGGGTTAGGTTGTCGGGTTACGTTTAGGCTCAGGGTTAGGGTTAAGGTTAGGGTTAGGTTTAGGTGTTAGGGGTACAGTTAGGGTTAGGATGTCGGGTTAGGGTCGGGTTAGGGGTTAGGGGTAGGTTTAGGGTTAGGTTTAGGGTGTTAGGGTTAGGGTTAGGGTTAGGGTTGGGTTAGGGTTAGGGTAGGGTTAGGGGTTAGGGGTAGGGTTAGGGTTAGGTTTAGGTTTAGGGTGTCAGGTTAAGTTTAGGGTTCGTGTTAGTGTTATGGTTAGGGTTAGGGTTAGGCTTAGGATGTGGGGATAGGGTTAGGGTTAGTTTTATGGTAAGGTTGTCTGGTTAGGGTTCTGGGTAGGGTGTCTGTTTAGGGTTTCGGGTCAGGGTTAGTGTTAGGGTTAGGTTGTTGGGTTAGATTGTCGTGTTAGGGTGCCAGGATAGGGTTAGATTTACGGTTAGGCTTAGGGTTAGTGTGTCGGGTTAGGGTGTCCGTTTAGGGTTAGGGTGTCAGGTTAGCATGTCGGGTTAGGGTGTTGGGTTAGGGTCTCGAGTTAGGGTTTAGGGTTAGGTTTAGTGTAAGTTTAGGGTTAGGGTTACAGTTGGGTTAGGGTTAGTGTTAATGTTAGGGTTAGGGTTTAGATGTAGGGTTAGCTTTAGGGCTAGTGTTAGGGTTAGGGTGTCGGGTGTCGGGTTTGGGTGTCGGGTTAGGGTTAGGTTTTGGGTTAGCTTTAGGGTTGGGGTTAGGATTAGGGTGTCGGGTTAGGGTTAGCGTGTCGGGTTCGGGTGTCGGGTTAGGCTGTCGGGCTAGGGTGTCGGGCTCGGGTGTCGGGTTAGGGTTTACAGTTAGTGTTAGAGTGGCTGGTTAGGGTGTCGGTTAGGGTGTCTGGTTAGGGTGTCGGGTTAGGGATTACGGGTTAGGGTGTCGCGTTAGGGTTGAGTTATGGTGTCGGGTTATGGTTAGGGTAAGGTTAGGGTTCGGGTTAGGGTGTCGTGTTAGGGTTAGCGTTAGGGTTAGGGTGTCGGGTTAAGGTTAGGGTTAGGGTTAGGGTTAGGGTTTGGGTGTCGGGTTAGGGTTAGGGTTAGTGTTAGGGGTTAGTGATTAGGGTTAGGGTTAGGATTAGCGTTATGGTTTGAGTTAGAGTTAGGGTTAGGGTTAGGGTTGGTTTAGTGTAGGGTTAGGGGTTAGTGGTAGGGTTAGGGGTAGGGTTAGGGTAGGGTTGCGGAGTCGGGTTAGGGTTAGGGTTAGGTTTTCAGGCTAGGGTTAGTGTTAGGGGTTGGGGTTAGGGTTTAGAGTTACGATTAGGGTTAGGGTGTTGGGTTAGGGTGTCGGGTTAGGGTGTCAGGTTAGGCTGTCGGGTTAGGGTGTCGGGTCAGGGTTAGGGTTAGGGTTAGGTTTAGGGTTAAGTTTAGAGTTAGGTTGTTTTGTTAGGGTTAGGGTTTCGGGTTAGGCTTAGAGTTTCGGGTTAGGGTGTCAGGTTAGAGTTTGGGTGTAGGGTTAGTGTGTCGCATTAGGGTTAAGGTTAGGGTGTCGTGTTAGTGTTAGCGCTAGGGTTAGGGTGTCGTGTTAGAGTTAGGTTTAGGGTTAGGTTGTCGGGTTAGGGTTAGGGTTAGGGTGTCTGGTGTTCGGTTACCGTTAGGGTTAGGGTTAGGGTTACGTTTTACGGGTTAGGGTTAGGGATAGGGTTAGCATTAGGGTTATGGTTACGGTTACGTTTAGGGTTACTGTTCGGGTTAGGGTTAGGGTTAGGATTAGGGTGTCAGATTAGGGTTAGGTTTGTGTTAGGATTCGGGTTAGTGGTTAGGGGTAGGTTTAAGGTTAGGGTTAGGGTGTCGTGTTAGGGTTAGAGTTAGGGTGTCGGTTTAGGGTTAGGGTGTCGGGTTAGGGTATTGGCTTAAGTTGTCGTGTTAGTGTGTTGGGTTAGGGTTAGGGTGAGATTTATGGCATTGTGCTAGTGTGTTGGTTTAGGAATAGGGTTAGGGTAAGGGTTAGTGCTAGGTTTAAGGTTAGGTTTAGTGTTATGATGTCGCGTTAGGGTTAGGGTTAGGGTTAAGGTTTCGGGTTATGATGTCGGGTTAGGGTTAGGTCTAGGTCTAGGGTTAGGGTTAGGGTGTCGGGTAAGTTTTAGGGTTAGGGTTAGGGTGTCGTTTTAGGGTTAGAGTTAGGGTTAGGATTAGGGTTAGGGTTAAGGTTTACGGTTTAGGGTTAGGGTTAGGGTTAGAGTTAGGGTTAGCGTTACCTTTAGGGTTACGGTTAGGGTTAGGATTAGGGTTAGAGTTAGGGTGTCAGATTAGGGTTAGGGTTGGGTTAGGATTCGGGTTAGTGGTTAGGGGTAGGTTTAGGTTTAGGGTTAGGGTGTTGGTTTAGGGTTAGGGTGTCGGGTTAGGGTGTTGGGTTAAGTTGTCGTGTTAGTGTGTCGGGTAAGGGTTAGGGTTAGGTTTATGGCATTCGGTTAGGTTGTTGGGTTAGGAATAGGGTTAGGGCTAGGTTTAAGGTTAGGTTTAGTGTTATGATGTTGGGTTAGTTTGTCGTGTTAGGGTGCTGGGTTTGGGTTAGGGTTAGGGTTTGGGTAGGTTTAGGGTGTTGGGTTAGGGTTAGGGTGTCGGGTTATGGTTAGGGTTAGGGTGTTGGGTTACGGTGTCGGGTTAGGGTTAGTGTGTCAGGTTATGATGTCAGGTTCGGGTGTCGGGTAAGGGTTAGGGTGTGTGGTTATGGTGTCGGGTAAGTGTGTCAGGTTAGGTTTAGGTTTAGGCTTATGGTTAGGGTTAGGGTTAGGGTGTCGTGTTAGGGATAGCGTTCGGGTGTCGGTTTAGGGTTAGAGTTAGGGTTAGGGTTAGGGTCGGGTTAGGGGTTAGGGGTAGGTTTAGGGTTAGGTTTAGGGTGTTAGGGTTAGGGTTAGGGTTAGGGTTGGGTTAGGGGTAGGGTTAGTGGTTAAGGGTAGGGTTAGGGGTAGGTTTAGGGTTAGGGTTAGGGTTGGGGTTTAGTTGTCGGGTTTGAGTTAGAGTTAGGGTGTCTGGTGTTGGGTTAGTGTTAAGGTTAGGGTTAGGTTATCGGGTTAGGTTTAGGCTTGGGTTGTAGTCTTAGGGTTAGGGTTAGTGTTGGTTTACGGGTTAGGCTTAGGCTTAGTGTTAGGGTTAGGTTTACGGCTAGGTTGTTGGTTTAGGGTTACGGTGTCGGGTTAAGGTAAGCGTGTCGGTTTAGGTTTAGGGTGTCGGGTTAGGGTGATGGGTTATGATGTCAGGTTCGGGTTAGTGTTCGGTTGAGGGTGTCAGGTTAAGGTTAGGGAAGATTTAGGGTTACGGTGTCATGTTAGGGTTACCATAATGGTTAGGGTGTCGGGTTTGGGTGTTGGGTTATGGTTAGTGTATCATGTTAGGGTTAGTGTGTCGGGATAGGTTAAGGGTGTCGGGTTAAGGTTAGGGTGTCGGGTGAGGGTTAGAGTGTCAGGTTCGGGTTACTGTGTCAGGTGACGGTGTCGGGTTAGCGTGTCATTTTAGGTTGTAGGTTTAGGGTTAGAGTGTCGGGTTAGGGTTAGGGTTACGGTGTTGTGTTAGGGTTAGGGTGTCGGGTTTGGGCTTCGGGTTAGGGTGTCGTGTTAGGGATAGGGTGTCACGTTAGGTTGTCGTTTTAGGGTTACGGTGTCAGGATAGGGTGTCGGGTTAGGGTGTCGGGTAAGTGTGTCAGGATAGGTTTAGGTTTAGGCTTATGGTTAGGGTTAGGGTTAGGGTGTCGTGTTAGGGATAGCGTTCGGGTGTCGGTTTAGGGTGTAAGGGTTAGGGTTAGGGTTAGGGTTGGG
The DNA here is from genome assembly GCF_054371585.1 of Giraffa tippelskirchi. Taxonomy (NCBI): domain Eukaryota; kingdom Metazoa; phylum Chordata; class Mammalia; order Artiodactyla; family Giraffidae; genus Giraffa; species Giraffa tippelskirchi. Next base: position 72,168,242 of record NC_137289.1, read on the forward strand.
TTGGGGGTAGGGTTAGAGGTTAAGGGTAGGGTTAGGGGTAGGTTTAGGGTTAGGGTTAGGGTTGGGGTTTAGTTGTCGGGTTTGAGTTAGGGTTAGGGTGTCTGGTGTCGGGTTAGTGTTAAGGTTAGGGTTAGGTTATCGGGTTAGGTTTAGGCTTGGGTTGTAGTCTTAGGGTTAGGGTTAGTGTTGGTTTACGGGTTAGGCTTAGGCTTAGTGTTAGGGTTAGGTTTAGGGTTAGGTTTACGGCTAGGTTGTTGGTTTAGGGTTACGGTGTCGGGTTAAGGTAAGCGTGTCGGTTTAGGTTTAGGGTTTCGGGTTAGGGTGATGGGTTATGGTGTCAGGTTCGGGTTAGTGTTCGGTTGAGGGTGTCAGGTTAAGGTTAGGGAAGATTTAGGGTTACGGTGTCATGTTAGGGTTACCATAATGGTTAGGGTGTCGGGTTTGGGTGTTGGGTTATGGTTAGTGTATCATGTTAGGGTTAGTGTGTCGGGATAGGTTCAGGGTGTCGGGTTAGGTTGTCGGGTTACGTTTAGGCTCAGGGTTAGGGTTAAGGTTAGGGTTAGGTTTAGGTGTTAGGGGTACGGTTAGGGTTAGGATGTCGGGTTAGGGTTAGGGTGTCGGGTTAGGGTGTCGTGTTAAGGTTAGGGTGTTGGGTGAGGGTTAGTGTGTCAGGTTCGGGTTACGGTGTCAGGTGACGGTGTCGGGTTAGCGTGTCATTTTAGGGTGTAGGTTTAGGGTTAGAGTGTCGGGTTAGGGTTAGGGTTACGGTGTTGTGTTAGGGTTAGGGTGTCGGGTTGGGCTTCGGGTTAGGTGTCGTGTTAGGGATAGGGAGTCACGTTAGGTTGTCGTTTTAGGGTTACGGTGTCAGGATAGGGTGTCGGGTTAGGGTGTCTGTTAGGGATTACGGTTTAGGGTGTCGGGTTAGGGTTAGTGTAGGGTTAGAATTAGGGTTAGAGTGTTGTGTTAGGGTTAGCGTTAGAGTTAGGTTGTCTGGTTAGTTTTAGGGTTAGGGTGTCGAGTTAGAGTTAGGGTGTCGGGTTATGGTTAGGTTTTGGGTGTCGGGTTAGGTTTAGGGTTAATGTTAGTGTTAGGGGTTAGTGATTAGGGTTAGGGTTAGGGTTAGCGTTATGGTTTGGTTTAGGTTTAGGGTTAAGGTTATGGATAGGGTTAGGGTTTGGGTTAGGTGAAGGGTAGGCTTAGGAGTAGGGTAAGTGTTAGGGTTTGGGTTAGGTTTAGGGTACGGTTAGGGTGTCGGGGTAGAGTTTGGGTGTAGGATTAGGGTGTTGCTTTAGGGTTAAGTTAACGTGTCTTGTTAGGGTTAGTGTTAGGGTTAGGGTGTCGGGTAAGATTTAGCGTTAGGGGTAGGGGTAGGGCTTGGGTGTTGGGTTAGTGTTAGGGTTAGGGTGTCTGGTGTCCGGTTACGGTTAGGGTTAGGATTAGGGTTAGGATTAGGGTTTAGGATTTAGGGTTAGGGTTAGGGTGTCTTGTGTCCGATTACGGTTAGGGTTAGGATTATGGTTAGGGTTAGGGTTAGCGTTAGGGTTTTGGTTAAGGTTACGTTTAGGTTTCGGGTTAGGGTTAGGGTTATGTTTAGGGTTAGGGTGTCATAATAGGGTTAGCGTTAGTGTTAGGTTGTCTGGTTAGTGTTAGGGTTAGGGTGTCGGGATAGGGTTAGGTTTAGGGTGTTGGGTTAGGGTGTTGTGTTAGGGTTAGGGTTAGGGTTAAGGTTTCGGGTTATGATGTCGGGTTAGGGTTAGGTCTAGGTCTAGGGTTTGGGTTAGGGTTAGCGTTAGGGTTAGGGTTACCTTTAGGGTTACGGTTAGGGTTAGGATTAGGGTTAGAGTTAGGGTGTCAGATTAGGGTTAGACTTGGGTTAGGATTCGGGTTAGTGGTTAGGGGTAGGTTTAGGTTTAGGGTTAGGGTGTTGGTTTAGGGTTAGGGTGTCGTATTACAGTTAGGGTTAGGGTTAGGGTGTCGGTTTAGGGTTAGGGTGTCGGGTTAGGGTGTTGGGTTAAGTTGTCGTGTTAGTGTGTCGGGTTAGGGTTAGAGTTAGGTTTGAGGCATTGGGTTAGGTTGTTGGGTTAGGAATAGGGTTAGGGTTAGGTTTAGTGTTATGATGTTGGGTTAGTTTGTCGTGTTAGGGTGCTGGGTTTGGGTTAGGGTTAGGGTTAGGGTAGGTTTAGGGTGTTGGGTTAGCGTTAGGGTGTCGGGTTAGGGTTAGGGTTATGTGTTGGCTTAGGGTGTCGTTTAGGGTGTCAGGTTTGGGTGTCGGGTTAAGATTAGGGTTAGGGTGTTGGGTTACGGTGTCAGATTAGGGTTAGTGTGTCTGGTTATGATGTCAGGTTCGGGTGTCGGGTAAGGGGTAGTGTGTCTGGTTAGGGTGTCGGGTTATTGTGTCAGGTTAGGTTTAGGTTTAGGCTTACGGATAGGGCTAGGGTTATGGTGTCATGTTAGGGATAGGGTTCGAGTGTCAGTTTAGGGTTAGAGTTAGGGTTGGGTTAGGGTTAGGGTAGGGTTAGGGGTTAGGGGTAGGGTTAGGGTTAGGTTTAAGTTTAGGGTGTCAGGTTAAGTTTAGGGTTCGTGTTAGTGTTATGGTTAGGGTTAGGGTTAGGCTTAGGATGTGGGGATAGGGTTAGGGTTAGTTTTATGGTAAGGTTGTCTGGTTAGGGTTCTGGGTAGGGTGTCTGTTTAGGGTTTCGGGTTAGGGTGTCGGGTCAGGGTTAGTGTTAGGGTTAGGTTGTTGGGTTAGATTGTCGTGTTAGGGTGCCAGGATAGGGTTAGATTTACGGTTAGGCTTAGGGTTAGTGTGTCGGGTTAGGGTGTCCGTTTAGGGTTAGGGTGTCAGGTTAGCATGTCGGGTTAGGGTGTTGGGTTAGGGTCTCGAGTTAGGGTTTAGGGTTAGGTTTAGGGTAAGTTTAGGGTGAGGCTTACGGTTGGGTTAGGGTTAGTGTTAATGTTAGGGTTAGGGTTTAGATGTAGGGTTAGCTTTAGGGCTAGTGTTAGGGTTAGGGTCTAGGGTGTCGGGTTTGGGTGTCGGGTTAGGGTTAGGTTTTGGGTTAGCTTTAGGGTTGCGGTTAGGATTAGGGTGTCGGGTTAGGGTTAGCGTGTCAGGTTCGGGTGTCGGGTTAGGCTGTCGGGCTAGGGTGTCGGGCTAGGGTGTCGGGTTAGGGTTTACAGTTAGTGTTAGAGTGGCTGGTTAGGGTGTCGGTTAGGGTGTCTGGTTAGGGTGTCGGGTTAGGGATTACGGGTTAGGGTGTCGCGTTAGGGTTGAGTTATGGTGTCGGGTTATGCTTAGGGTAAGGTTAGGGTTAGGGTTAGGGTGTCGTGTTAGGGTTAGCGTTAGGGTTAGGGTGTCGGGTTAAGGTTAGGGTTAGGGTTAGGGTTAGGGTTAGGGTTTGGGTGTCGGGTTAGGGTTAGGGTTAGTGTTAGGGGTTAGTGATTAGGGTTAGGGTTAGGATTAGCGTTATGGTTTGAGTTAGAGTTAGGTTTAGGGTTAGGGTTGGTTTAGTGTAGGGTTAGGGGTTAGTGGTAGGGTTAGGGGTAGGGTTAGGGTAGGGTTGCGGAGTCGGGTTAGGGTTAGGGTTAGGTTTTCAGGCTAGGGTTAGTGTTAGGGGTTGGGGTTAGGGTTTAGAGTTACGATTAGGGTTAGGGTGTTGGGTTAGGGTGTCGGGTTAGGGTGTCAGGTTAGGCTGTCGGGTTAGGGTGTCGGGTCAGGGTTAGAGTTAGGGTTAGGTTTAGGGTTAAGTTTAGAGTTAGGTTGTTTTGTTAGGGTTAGGGTTTCGGGTTAGGCTTAGAGTTTCGGGTTAGGGTGTCAGGTTAGAATTTGGGTGTAGGGTTAGTGTGTCGCATTAGGGTTAAGGTTAGGGTGTCGTGTTAGAGTTAGGTTTAGGGTTAGGTTGTCGGGTTAGGGTTAGGGTTAGGGTGTCTGGTGTTCGGTTACCGTTAGGGTTAGGGTTAGGGTTACGTTTTACGGGATAGGGTTAGGGTTAGGGTTAGCATTAGGGTTATGGTTACGGTTACGTTTAAGGTTACTGTTCGGGTTTGGGTTAGGGTTAGGATTAGGGTGTCAGATTAGGGTAAGGTTTGTGTTAGGATTCGGGTTAGTGGGTAGGGGTAGGTTTAAGGTTAGGGTTAGGGTGTCGTGTTAGGGTTAGGGTTAGGGTGTCGGTTTAGGGTTAGGGTGTTGCGTTAGGGTGTTGGCTTAAGTTGTCGTGTTAGTGTGTTGGGGTAGGGTTAGGGTGAGATTTATGGCATTGTGTTAGTGTGTTGGTTTAGGAATAGGGTTAGGGTAAGGGTTAGGGCTAGGTTTAAGGTTAGGTTTAGTGTTATGATGTTGGGTTAGGGTTAGGGTTAGGGTTAAGGTTTCGGGTTATGATGTCGGGATAGGGTTAGGTCTAGGTCTAGGGTTAGGGTTAGGGTGTCGGGTAAGTTTTAGGGTTAGGGTTAGGGTGTCGTTTTAGGGTTAGAGTTAGGGTTAGGATTAGGGTTAGGGTTAAGGTTTACGGTTTAGGGTTAGGGTTAGGGTTAGAGTTAGGGTTAGCGTTACCTTTAGGGTTACGGTTAGGGTTAGGATTAGGGTTAGAGTTAGGGTGTCAGATTAGGGTTAGGGTTGGGTTAGGATTCGGGTTAGTGGTTAGGGGTAGGTTTAGGTTTAGGGTTAGGGTGTTGGTTTAGGGTTAGGGTGTCGGGTTAGGGTGTTGGGTTAAGTTGTCGTGTTAGTGTGTCGGGTAAGGGTTAGGGTTAGGTTTATGGCATTGGGTTAGGTTGTTGGGTTAGGAATAGGGTTAGGGCTAGGGTTAAGGTTAGGTTTAGTGTTATGATGTTGGGTTAGTTTGTCGTGTTAGGGTGCTGGGTTTGGGTTAGGGTTAGGGTTTGGGTAGGTTTAGGGTGTTGGGTTAGGGTTAGGGTGTCGGGTTATGGTTAGGGTTAGGGTGTTGGGTTACGGTGTCAGGTTAGGGTTAGTGTGTCAGGTTATGATGTCAGGTTCGGGTGTCGGGTAAGGGTTAGGGTGTGTGTTTATGGTGTCGGGTAAGTGTGTCACGTTAGGTTTAGGTTTAGGCTTATGGTTAGGGTTAGGGTTAGGGTGTCGTGTTAGGGATAGCGTTCGGGTGTCGGTTTAGGGTTAGAGTTAGGGTTAGGTTTAGGGTCGGGTTAGGGGTTAGGGGTAGGTTTAGGGTTAGGTTTAGGGTGTTAGGGTTAGGGTTAGGGTTAGGGTTGGGTTAGGGGTAGGGTTAGTGGTTAAGGGTAGGGTTAGGGGTAGGTTTAGGGTTAGGGTTAGGGTTGGGGTTTAGTTGTCGGGTTTGAGTTAGGGTTAGGGTGTCTGGTGTCGGGTTAGTGTTAAGGTTAGGGTTAGGTTATCGGGTTAGGTTTAGGCTTGGGTTGTAGTCTTAGGGTTAGGGTTAGTGTTGGTTTACGGGTTAGGCTTAGGCTTAGTGTTAGGGTTAGGTTTAGGGTTAGGTTTACGGCTAGGTTGTTGGTTTAGGGTTACTTTGTCGGGTTAAGGTAAGCGTGTCAGTTTAGGTTTAGGGTGTCGGGTTAGGGTGATGGGTTATGGTGTCAGGTTCGGGTTAGTGTTCGGTTGAGGGTGTCAGGTTAAGGTTAGGGAAGATTTAGGGTTACGGTGTCATGTTAGGGTTACCATAATGGTGAGGGTGTCGGGTTTGGGTGTTGGGTTATGGTTAGTGTATCATGTTAGGGTTAGTGTGTCGGGATAGGTTAAGGGTGTCGGGTTAGGTTGTTGGGTTACGTCTACGCTCAGGGTTAGGGTTAAGGTTAGGGTTAGGTTTAGGTGTTAGGGGTACGGTTAGGGTTAGGATGTCGGGTTAAGGTTAGGGTGTCGGGTTAGGGTGTCGTGTTAAGGTTAGGGTGTCGGGTGAGGGTTAGAGTGTCAGGTTCGGGTTACGGTGTCAGGTGACGGTGTCGGGTTAGCGTGTCATTTTAGGGTGTAGGTTTAGGGTTAGATTGTCGGGTTAGGGTTAGGGTTACGGTGTTGTGTTAGGGTTAGGGTGTCGGGTTTGAGGTTCGGGTTAGGGTGTTGTGTTAGGGATAGGGAGTCACGTTAGGTTGTCGTTTTAGGGTTACGGTGTCAGGATAGGGTGTCGGGTTAGGGTGTCTGTTAGGGATTACGGTTTAGGGTGTCGGGTTAGGGTTAGTGTAGGGTTAGAATTAGGGTTAGAGTGTTGTGTTAGGGTTAGCATTAGAGTTAGGTTGTCTGGTTAGTTTTAGGGTTAGGGTGTCGAGTTAGAGTTAGGGTGTCAGATTATGGTTAGGTTTTGGGTGTCGGGTTAGGTTTAGGGTTAATGTTAGTGTTAGGGGTTAGTGATTAGGGTTAGGGTTAGGGTTAGCGTTATGGTTTGGTTTAGGTTTAGGGTTAAGGTTATGGATAGGGTTAGGGTTTGGGTTAGGTGAAGGGTAGGCTTAGGAGTAGGGTAAGTGTTAGGGTTTGGGTTAGGTTTAGGGTACGGTTAGGGTGTCGGGGTAGAGTTTGGGTGTAGGATTAGGCTGTTGCGTTAGCATTAAGTTAACGTGTCTTGTTAGGGTTAGTGTTAGGGTTAGGGTGTCGGGTAAGATTTAGCGTTAGGGGTAGGGGTAGGGCTTGGGTGTTGGGTTAGTGTTAGGGTTAGGGTGTCTGGTGTCCGGTTACGGTTAGGGTTAGGATTAGGGTTAGGATTAGGGTTTAGGGTTTAGGGTTAGGGTTAGGGTGTCTTGAGTCCGATTACGGTTAGGGTTAGGATTATGGTTAGGGTTAGGGTTAGCGTTAGGGTTTTGGTTAAGGTTACGTTTAGGTTTCGGGTTAGGGTTAGGGTTATGTTTAAGGTTAGGGTGTCATAATAGGGTTAGCGTTAGTGTTAGGTTGTCTGGTTAGTGTTAGGGTTAGGGTGTCGGGATAGGGTTAGGTTTAGGGTGTTGGGTTAGGGTGTTGTGTTAGGGTTAGGGTTAGGGTTAAGGTTTCGGGTTATGATGTCGGGTTAGGGTTAGGTCTAGGTCTAGGGTTTGGGTTAGGGTTAGCGTTAGGGTTAGGGTTAACTTTAGGGTTACGGTTAGGGTTAGAATTAGGGTTAGAGTTAGGGTGTCAGATTAGGGTTAGACTTGGGTTAGGATTCGGGTTAGTGGTTAGGGGTAGGTTTAGGTTTAGGGTTAGGGTGTTGGTTTAGGGTTAGGGTGTCGTATTACAGTTAGGGTTAGGGTTAGGGTGTCGGTTTAGGGTTAGGGTGTCGGGTTAGGGTGTTGGGTTAAGTTGTCGTGTTAGTGTGTCGGGTTAGGGTTAGAGTTAGGTTTGAGGCATTGGGTTAGGTTGTTGGGTTAGGAATAGGGTTAGGGTTAGGTTTAGTGTTATGATGTTGGGTTAGTTTGTCGTGTTAGGGTGCTGGGTTTGGGTTAGGGTTAGGGTTAGGGTAGGTTTAGGGTGTTGGGTTAGCGTTAGGGTGTCGGGTTAGGGTTAGGGTTATGTGTTGGCTTAGGGTGTCGTTTAGGGTGTCAGGTTTGGGTGTCGGGTTAAGATTAGGGTTAGGGTGTTGGGTTAAGGTGTCAGATTAGGGTTAGTGTGTCTGGTTATGATGTCAGGTTCGGGTGTCGGGTAAGGGGTAGTGTGTCTGGTTAGGGTGTCGGGGTTCTGTCAGGTTAGGTTTAGGTTTAGGCTTACGGATAGGGCTAGGGTTATGGTGTCATGTTAGGGATAGGGTTCGAGTGTCGGTTTAGGGTTAGAGTTAGGGTTAGGGTTAGGGTTGGGTTAGGGTTAGGGTAGGGTTAGGGGTTAGGGGTAGGGTTAGAGTTAGGTTTAGGTTTAGGGTGTCAGGTTAAGTTTAGGGTTCGTGTTAGTGTTATGGTTAGGGTTAGGTTTAGGCTTAGGATGTGGGGATAGGGTTAGGGTTAGTTTTATGGTAAGGTTGTCCGGTTAGGGTTCTGGGTAGGGTGTCTGTTTAGGGTTTCAGGTTAGGGTGTCGGGTCAGGGTTAGTGTTAGGGTTAGGTTGTTGGGTTAGATTGTCGTGTTAGGGTGCCAGGATAGGGTTAGATTTACGGTTAGGCTTAGGGTTAGTGTGTCGGGTTAGGGTGTCCGTTTAGGGTTAGGGTGTCAGGTTAGCATGTCGGGTTAGGGTGTTGGGTTAGGGTCTCGAGTTAGGGTTTAGGGTTAGGTTTAGGGTAAGTTTAGGGTTAGGGTTACGGTTGGGTTAGGGTTAGTGTTAATGTTAGGGTTAGGGTTTAGATGTAGGGTTAGCTTTAGGGCTAGTGTTAGGGTTAGGGTGTCGGGTGTCGGGTTTGGGTGTCGGGTTAGGGTTAGGTTTTGGGTTAGCTTTAGGGTTGGGGTTAGGATTAGGGTGTCGGGTTAGGGTTAGCGTGTCGGGTTCGGGTGTCGGGTTCGGCTGTCGGGCTAGGGTGTCGGGCTAGGGTGTCGGGTTAGGGTTTACAGTTAGTGTTAGAGTGGCTGGTTAGGGTGTCGGTTAGGGTGTCTGGTTAGGGTGTCGGGTTAGGGATTACGGGTTAGGGTGTCGCGTTAGGGTTGAGTTATGGTGTCGGGTTATGCTTAGGGTAAGGTTAGGGTTAGGGTTAGGGTGTCGTGTTAGGGTTAGCGTTAGGGTTAGGGTGTCGGGTTAAGGTTAGGGTTAGGGTTAGGGTTAGGGTTTGGGTGTCGGGTTAGGGTTAGGGTTAGTGTTAGGGGTTAGTGATTAGGGTTAGGGTTAGGATTAGCGTTATGGTTTGAGTTAGAGTTAGGGTTAGGGTTAGGGTTGGTTTAGTGTAGGGTTAGGTGTTAGTGGTAGGGTTAGGGGTAGGGTTAGGGTAGGGTTGCGGAGTCGGGTTAGGGTTAGGTTTAGGTTTTCAAGCTAGGGTTAGTGTTAGGGGTTGGGGTTAGGGTTTAGAGTTACGATTAGGGTTAGGGTGTTGGGTTAGGGTGTCGGGTTAGGGTGTCAGGTTAGGCTGTCGGGTTAGGGTGTCGGGTCAGGGTTAGAGTTAGGGTTAGGTTTAGGGTTAAGTTTAGAGTTAGGTTGTTTTGTTAGGGTTAGGGTTTCGGGTTAGGCTTAGAGTTTCGGGTTAGGGTGTCGGGTTAGAGTTTGGGTGTAGGGTTAGTGTGTCGCATTAGGGTTAAGGTTAAGTTGTCGTGTTAGTGTTAGCGCTAGGGTTAGGGTGTCGTGTTAGAGTTAGGTTTAGGGTTAGGTTGTCGGGTTAGGGTTAGGGTTAGGGTGTCTGGTGTTCGGTTACCGTTAGGGTTAGGGTTAGGGTTACGTTTTACGGGTTAGGGTTAGGGTTAGGGTTAGCATTAGGGTTATGGTTACGGTTACGTTTAGGGTTACTGTTCGGGTTAGGGTTAGGGTTAGGATTAGGGTGTCAGATTAGGGTTAGGTTTGTGTTAGGATTCGGGTTAGTGGGTAGGGGTAGGTTTAAGGTTAGGGTTAGGGTGTCGTGTTAGGGTTAGGGTTAGGGTGTCGGTTTAGGGTTAGGGTGTCGGGTTAGGGTGTTGGCTTAAGTTGTCGTGTTAGTGTGTTGGGTTAGGGTTAGGGTGAGATTTATGGCATTGTGTTAGTGTGTTGGTTTAGGAATAGGGTTAGGGTAAGGGTTAGGGCTAGGTTTAAGGTTAGGTTTAGTGTTATGATGTCGGGTTAGGGTTAGGGTTAGGGTTAAGGTTTCGGGTTATGATGTCGGGTTAGGGTTAGGTCTAGGTCTAGGGTTAGGGTTAGGGTGTCGGGTAAGTTTTAGGGTTAGGGTTAGGGTGTCGTTTTAGGGTTAGAGTTAGGGTTAGGATTAGGGTTAGGGTTAAGGTTTACGGTTTAGGGTTAGGGTTAGGGTTAGAGTTAGGGTTAGCGTTACCTTTAGGGTTACGGTTAGGGTTAGGATTAGGGTTAGAGTTAGGGTGTCAGATTAGGGTTAGGGTTGGGTTAGGATTCGGGTTAGTGGTTAGGGGTAGGTTTAGGTTTAGGGTTAGGGTGTTGGTTTAGGGTTAGGGTGTCGGGTTAGGGTGTTGGGTTAAGTTGTCGTGTTAGTGTGTCGGGTAAGGGTTAGGGTTAGGTTTATGGCATTGGGTTAGGTTGTTGGGTTAGGAATAGGGTTAGGGCTAGGGTTAAGGTTAGGTTTAGTGTTATGATGTTGGGTTAGTTTGTCGTGTTAGGGTGCTGGGTTTGGGTTAGGGTTAGGGTTTGGGTAGGTTTAGGGTGTTGGGTTAGGGTTAGGGTGTCGGGTTATGGTTAGGGTTAGGGTGTTGGGTTACGGTGTCAGGTTAGGGTTAGTGTGTCAGGTTATGATGTCAGGTTCGGGTGTCGGGTAAGGGTTAGGGTGTGTGGTTATGGTGTCGGGTAAGTGTGTCAGGTTAGGTTTAGGTTTAGGCTTATGGTTAGGGTTAGGGTTAGGGTGTCATGTTAGGGATAGCGTTCGGGTGTCGGTTTAGGGTTAGAGTTAGGGTTAGGGTTAGGGTCGGGTTAGGGGTTAGGGGTAGGTTTAGGGTTAGGTTTAGGGTGTTAGTGTTAGGGTTAGGGTTAGGGTTGGGTTAGGGGTAGGGTTAGTGGTTAAGGGTAGGGTTAGGGGTAGGTTTAGGGTTAGGGTTAGGGTTGGGGTTTAGTTGTCGGGTTTGAGTTAGGGTTAGGGTGTCTGGTGTCGGGTTAGTGTTAAGGTTAGGGTTAGGTTATCGGGTTAGGTTTAGGCTTGGGTTGTAGTCTTAGGGTTAGGGTTAGTGTTGGTTTACGGGTTAGGCTTAGGCTTAGTGTTAGGGTTAGGTTTAGGGTTAGGTTTACGGCTAGGTTGTTGGTTTAGGGTTACGGTGTCGGGTTAAGGTAAGCGTGTCGGTTTAGGTTTAGGGTGTCGGGTTAGGGTGATGGGTTATGGTGTCAGGTTCGGGTTAGTGTTCGGTTGAGGGTGTCAGGTTAAGGTTAGGGAAGATTTAGGCTTACGGTGTCATGTTAGGGTTACCATAATGGTTAGGGTGTCGGGTTTGGGTGTTGGGTTATGGTTAGTGTATCATGTTAGGGTTAGTGTGTCGGGATAGGTTCAGGGTGTCGGGTTAGGTTGTCGGGTTACGTTTAGGCTCAGGGTTAGGGTTAAGGTTAGGGTTAGGTTTAGGTGTTAGGGGTACGGTTAGGGTTAGGATGTCGGGTTAGGGTTAGGGTGTCGGGTTAGGGTGTCGTGTTAAGGTTAGGGTGTCGGGTGAGGGTTAGAGTGTCAGGTTCGGGTTACGGTGTCAGGTGACGGTGTCGGGTTAGCGTGTCATTTTAGGGTGTAGGTTTAGGGTTAGAGTGTCGGGTTAGGGTTAGGGTTACGGTGTTGTGTTAGGGTTAGGGTGTCGGGTTTGGGCTTCGGGTTAGGGTATCGTGTTAGGGATAGGGAGTCACGTTAGGTTGTCGTTTTAGGGTTACGGTGTCAGGATAGGGTGTCGGGTTAGGGTGTCTGTTAGGGATTACGGTTTAGGGTGTCGGGTTAGGGTTAGTGTAGGGTTAGAATTAGGGTTAGAATGTTGTGTTAGGGTTAGCGTTAGAGTTAGGTTGTCTGGTTAGTTTTAGGGTTAGGGTGTCGAGTTAGAGTTAGGGTGTCGGGTTATGGTTAGGTTTTGGGTGTCGGGTTAGGTTTAGGGATAATGTTAGTGTTAGGGTTTAGTGATTAGGGTTAGGGTCTCGGGTAAGATTTAGCGTTAGGGGTAGGGGTAGGGCTTGGGTGTTGGGTTAGTGTTAGGTTTAGGGTGTCTGGTGTCCGGTTACGGTTAGGGTTAGGATTAGGGTTAGGATTAGGGTTTAGGGTTTAGGGTTAGGGTTAGGGTTAGGGTGTCTTGTGTCCGATTACGGTTAGGGTTAGGATTATGGTTAGGGTTAGGGTTAGCGTTAGGGTTTTGGTTAAGGTTACGTTTAGGTTTCGGGTTAGGGTTAGGGTTATGTTTAGGGTTAGGGTGTCATAATAGGGTTAGCGTTAGTGTTAGGTTGTCTGGTTAGTGTTAGGGTTAGGGTGTCGGGATAGGGTTAGGTTTAGGGTGTTGGGTTAGGGTGTTGTGTTAGGGTTAGGGTTAGGGTTAAGGTTTCGGGTTATGATGTCGGGTTAGGGTTAGGTCTAGGTCTAGGGTTTGGGTTAGGGTTAGCGTTAGGGTTGGGGTTACCTTTAGGGTTACGGTTAGGGTTAGGATTAGGGTTAGAGTTAGGGTGTCAGATTAGGGTTAGACTTGGGTTAGGATTCGGGTTAGTGGTTAGGGGTAGGTTTAGGTTTAGGGTTAGGGTGTTGGTTTAGGGTTAGGGTGTCGTATTACAGTTAGGGTTAGGGTTAGGGTGTCGGTTTAGGGTTAGGGTGTCGGGTTAGGGTGTTGGGTTAAGTTGTCGTGTTAGTGTGTCGGGTTAGGGTTAGAGTTAGGTTTGAGGCATTGGGTTAGGTTGTTGGGTTAGGAATAGGGTTAGGGTTAGGTTTAGTGTTATGATGTTGGGTTAGTTTGTCGTGTTAGGGTGCTGGGTTTGGGTTAGGGTTAGGGTTAGGGTAGGTTTAGGGTGTTGGGTTAGCGTTAGGGTGTCGGGTTAGGGTTAGGGTTATGTGTTGGCTTAGGGTGTCGTTTAGGGTGTCAGGTTTGGCTGTCGGGTTAAGATTAGGGTTAGGGTGTTGGGTTACGGTGTCAGATTAGGGTTAGTGTGTCTGGTTATGATGTCAGGTTCGGGTGTCGGGTAAGGGGTAGTGTGTCTGGTTAGGGTGCCGGGTTATTGTGTCAGGTTAGGTTTATGTTTAGGCTTACGGATAGGGCTAGGGTTATGGTGTCATGTTAGGGATAGGGTTCGAGTGTCAGTTTAGGGTTAGAGTTAGGGTTAGGGTTAGGGTTGGGTTAGGGTTAGGGTTAGGGTTAGGGTTAGGGTTAGGGTTAGGGTTAGGGTTAGGGTTAGGGTTAGGGTTACGGTTGGGTTAGGGTTAGTGTTAATGTTAGGGTTAGGGTTTAGATGTAGGGTTAGCTTTAGGGCTAGTGTTAGGGTTAGGGTGTCGGGTGTCGGGTTTGGGTGTCGGGTTAGGGTTAGGTTTTGGGTTAGCTTTAGGGTTGGGGTTAGGATTAGGGTGTCGGGTTAGGGTTAGCGTGTCGGGTTCGGGTGTCGGGTTAGGCTGTCGGGCTAGGGTGTCGGGCTCGGGTGTCGGGTTAGGGTTTACAGTTAGTGTTAGAGTGGCTGGTTAGGGTGTCGGTTAGGGTGTCTGGTTAGGGTGTTGGGTTAGGGATTACGGGTTAGGGTGTCGCGATAGGGTTGAGTTATGGTGTCGGGTTATGGTTAGGGTAAGGTTAGGGTTCGGGTTAGGGTGTCATGTTAGGGTTAGCGTTAGGGTTAAGGTGTCGGGTTAAGGTTAGGGTTAGGGTTAGGGTTAGGGTTTGGGTGTTGGGTTAGGGTTAGGGTTAGTGTTATGGTTTGAGTTAGAGTTAGGGTTAGGGTTAGGGTTGGTTTAGTGTAGGCTTAGGGGTTAGTGGTAGGGTTAGGGGTAGGGTTAGGGTAGGGTTTCGGAGTCGGGTTAGGGTTAGGGTTAGGTTTTCAGGTTAGGGTTAGTGTTAGGGGTTGGGGTTAGGGTTTAGAGTTACGATTAGGGTTAGGGTGTTGGGTTAGGGTGTCGGGTTAGGGTGTCAGGTTAGGCTGTCGGGTTAGGGTGTCGGGTCAGGGTTAGGGTTAGGGTTAGGTTTAGGGTTAAGTTTAGAGTTAGGTTGTTTTGTTAGGGTTAGGGTTTCGGGTTAGGCTTAGAGTTTCGGGTTAGGGTGTCAGGTTAGAGTTTGGGTGTAGGGTTAGTGTGTCGCATTAGGGTTAAGGTTAGGGTGTCGTGTTAGTGTTAGCGCTAGGGTTAGGGTGTCGTGTTAGAGTTAGGTTTAGGGTTAGGTTGTCGGGTTAGGGTTAGGGTTAGGGTGTCTGGTGTTCGGTTACCATTAGGGTTAGGGTTAGGGTTACGTTTTACGGGTTAGGGTTAGGGTTAGGGTTAGCATTAGGGTTATGGTTACGGTTACGTTTAGGGTTACTGTTCGGGTTAGGGTTAGGGTTAGGATTAGGGTGTCAGATTAGGGTTAGGTTTGTGTTAGGATTCGGGTTAGTGGTTACGGGTAGGTTTAAGGTTAGGGTTAGGGTGTCGTGTTAGGGTTAGAGTTAGGGTGTCGGTTTAGGGTTAGGGTGTCGGGTTAGGGTGTTGGCTTAAGTTGTCGTGTTAGTGTGTTGGGTTAGGGTTAGGGTGAGATTTATGGCATTGTGTTAGTGTGTTGGTTTAGGAATAGGGTTAGGGTAAGGGTTAGGGCTAGGTTTAAGGTTAGGTTTAGTGTTATGATGTCGCGTTAGGGTTAGGGTTAGGGTTAAGGTTTCGGGTTATGATGTCGGGTTAGGGTTAGCTCTAGGTCTAGGGTTAGGGTTAGGGTGTCGGGTAAGTTTTAGGGTTAGGGTTAGGGTGTCGTTTTAGGGTTAGAGTTAGGGTTAGGATTAGGGTTAGGGTTAAGGTTTACGGTTTAGGGTTAGGGTTAGGGTTAGAGTTAGGGTTAGCATTACCTTTAGGGTTACGGTTAGGGTTAGGATTAGGGTTAGAGTTAGGGTGTCAGATTAGGGTTAGGGTTGGGTTAGGATTCGGGTTAGTGGTTAGGGGTAGGTTTAGGTTTAGGGTTAGGGTGTTGGTTTAGGGTTAGGGTGTCGGGTTAAGTTGTCGTGTTAGTGTGTCGGGTAAGGGTTAGGGTTAGGTTTATGGCATTGGGTTAGGTTGTTGGGTTAGGAATAGTGTTAGGGCTAGGGTTAAGGTTAGGTTTAGTGTTATGATGTTGGGTTAGTTTGTCGTGTTAGGGTGCTGGGTTTGGGTTAGGGTTAGGGTTTGGGTATGTTTAGGGTGTTGGGTTAGGGTTAGGGTGTCGGGTTATGGTTAGGGTTAGGGTGTTGGGTTACGGTGTCGGGTTAGGGTTAGTGTGTCAGGTTATGATGTCAGGTTCGGGTGTCGGGTAAGGGTTAGGGTGTGTGGTTATGGTGTCGGGTAAGTGTGTCAGGTTAGGTTTAGGTTTAGGCTTATGGTTAGGGTTAGGGTTAGGGTGTCGTGTTAGGGATAGCGTTCGGGTGTCGGTTTAGGGTTAGATTTAGGGTTAGGGTTAGGGTTGGGTTAGGGGTTAGGGGTAGGTTTAGGGTGTTAGGGTTAGGGTTAGGGTTAGGGTTGGGTTAGGGGTAGGTTAGTGGTTAAGGGTAGGGTTAGGGGTAGGTTTAGGGTTAGGGTTAGGGTTGGGGTTTAGTTGTCGGGTTTGAGTTAGGGTTAGGGTGTCTGGTGTCGGGTTAGTGTTAAGGTTAGGGTTAGGTTATCGGGTTAGGTTTAGGCTTGGGTTGTAGTCTTAGGGTTAGGGTTAGTGTTGGTTTACGGGTTAGGCTTAGGCTTAGTGTTAGGGTTAGGTTTAGGGTTAGGTTTACGGCTAGGTTGTTGGTTTAGGGTTACGGTGTCGGGTTAAGGTAAGCGTGTCGGTTTAGGTTTAGGGTGTCGGGTTAGGGTGATGGGTTATGGTGTCAGGTTCGGGTTAGTGTTCGGTTGAGGGTGTCAGGTTAAGGTTAGGGAAGATTTAGGGTTACGGTGTCATGTTAGGGTTACCATAATGGTTAGGGTGTCGGGTTTGGGTGTTGGGTTATGGTTAGTGTATCATGTTAGGGTTAGTGTGTCGGGATAGGTTCAGGGTGTCGGGTTAGGTTGTCGGGTTACGTTTAGGCTCAGGGTTAGGGTTAAGGTTAGGGTTAGGTTTAGGTGTTAGGGGTACGGTTAGGGTTAGGATGTCGGGTTAGGGTTAGGGTGTCGGGTTAGGGTGTCGTGTTAAGGTTACGGTGTCGGGTGAGGGTTAGAGTGTCAGGTTCGGGTTACGGTGTCAGGTGACGGTGTCGGGTTAGCGTGTCATTTTAGGGTGTAGGTTTAGGGTTAGAGTGTCGGGTTAGGGTTAGGGTTACGGTGTTGTGTTAGGGTTAGGGTGTTGGGTTTGGGCTTCGGGTTAGGGTGTCGTGTTAGGGATAGGGAGTCATGTTAGGTTGTCGTTTTAGGGTTACGGTGTCAGGATAGGGTGTCGGGTTAGGGTGTCTGTTAGGGATTACGGTTTAGGGTGTCGGGTTAGGGTTAGTGTAGGGTTAGAATTAGGGTTAGAGTGTTGTGTTAGGGTTAGCGTTAGAGTTAGGTTGTCTGGTTAGTTTTAGGGTTAGGGTGTCGAGTTAGAGTTAGGGTGTCGGGTTATGGTTAGGTTTTGGGTGTCGGGTTAGGTTTAGGGTTAATGTTAGTGTTAGGGGTTAGTGATTAGGGTTAGGGTTAGGGTTAGCGTTATGGTTTGGTTTAGGTTTAGGGTTAAGTTTATGGATAGGGTTAGGGTTTGGGTTAGGTGAAGGGTAGGCTTAGGAGTAGGGTAAGTGTTAGGGTTTGGGTTAGGTTTAGGGTACGGTTAGGGTGTCGGGGTAGAGTTTGGGTGTAGGATTAGGGTGTTGCGTTAGGGTTAAGTTAACGTGTCTTGTTAGGGTTAGTGTTAGGGTTAGGGTGTCGGGTAAGATTTAGCGTTAGGGGTAGGGGTAGGGCTTGGGTGTTGGGTTAGTGTTAGGGTTAGGGTGTCTGGTGTCCGGTTACGGTTAGGGTTAGGATTAGGGTTAGGATTAGGGTTTAGGGTTTAGGGTTAGGTTTAGGGTGTCTTGTGTCCGATTACGGTTAGGGTTAGGATTATGGTTAGGGTTAGGGTTAGCGTTAGGGTTTTGGTTAAGGTTACGTTTAGGTTTCGGGTTAGGGTTAGGGTTATGTTTAGGGTTAGGGTGTCATAATAGGGTTAGCGTTAGTGTTAGGTTGTCTGGTTAGTGTTAGGGTTAGGGTGTCGGGATAGGGTTAGGTTTAGGGTGTTGGGTTAGGGTGTTGTGTTAGGGTTAGGGTTAGGGTTAAGGTTTCGGGTTATGATGTCGGGTTAGGGTTAGGTCTAGGTCTAGGGTTTGGGTTAGGGTTAGCGTTAGGGTTGGGGTTACCTTTAGGGTTACGGTTAGGGTTAGGATTAGGGTTAGAGTTAGGGTGTCAGATTAGGGTTAGACTTGGGTTAGGATTCGGGTTAGTGGTTAGGGGTAGGTTTAGGTTTAGGGTTAGGGTGTTGGTTTAGGGTTAGGGTGTCGTATTACAGTTAGGGTTAGGGTTAGGGTGTCGGTTTAGGGTTAGGGTGTCGGGTTAGGGTGTTGGGTTAAGTTGTCGTGTTAGTGTGTCGGGTTAGGGTTAGAGTTAGGTTTGAGGCATTGGGTTAGGTTGTTGGGTTAGGAATAGGGTTAGGGTTAGGTTTAGTGTTATGATGTTGGGTTAGTTTGTCGTGTTAGGGTGCTGGGTTTGGGTTAGGGTTAGGGTTAGGGTAGGTTTAGGGTGTTGGGTTAGCGTTAGGGTGTCGGGTTAGGGTTAGGGTTATGTGTTGGCTTAGGGTGTCGTTTAGGGTGTCAGGTTTGGGTGTCGGGTTAAGATTAGGGTTAGGGTGTTGGGTTACGGTGTCAGATTAGGGTTAGTGTGTCTGGTTATGATGTCAGGTTCGGGTGTCGGGTAAGGGGTAGTGTGTCTGGTTAGGGTGCCGGGTTATTGTGTCAGGTTAGGTTTAGGTTTAGGCTTACGGATAGGGCTAGGGTTATGGTGTCATGTTAGGGATAGGGTTCGAGTGTCAGTTTAGGGTTAGAGTTAGGGTTAGGGTTAGGGTTGGGTTAGGGTTAGGGTAGGGTTAGGGGTTAGGGGTAGGGTTAGGGTTAGGTTTAAGTTTAGGGTGACAGGTTAAGTTTAGGGTTCGTGTTAGTGTTATGGTTAGGGTTAGGGTTAGGCTTAGGATGTGGGGATAGGGTTAGGGTTAGTTTTATGGTAAGGTTGTCTGGTTAGGGTTCTGGGTAGGGTGTCTGTTTAGGGTTTCGGGTTAGGGTGTCGGGTCAGGGTTAGTGTTAGGGTTAGGTTGTTGGGTTAGATTGTCGTGTTAGGGTGCCAGGATAGGGTTAGATTTACGGTTAGGCTTAGGGTTAGTGTGTCGGGTTAGGGTGTCCGTTTAGGGTTAGGGTGTCAGGTTAGCATGTCGGGTTAGGGTGTTGGGTTAGGGTCTCGAGTTAGGGCTTAGGGTTAGGTTTAGGGTAAGTTTAGGGTTAGGGTTACGGTTGGGTTAGGGTTAGTGTTAATGTTAGGGTTAGGGTTTAGATGTAGGGTTAGCTTTAGGGCTAGTGTTAGGGTTAGGGTGTCGGGTGTCGGGTTTGGGTGTCGGGTTAGGGTTAGGTTTTGGGTTAGCTTTAGGGTTGCGGTTAGGATTAGGGTGTCGGGTTAGGGTTAGCGTGTCGGGTTCGGGTGTCGGGTTAGGCTGTCGGGCTACGGTGTCGGGCTAGGGTGTCGGGTTAGGGTTTACAGTTAGTGTTAGAGTGGCTGGTTAGGGTGTCGGTTAGGGTGTCGGGTTAGGGATTACGGGTTAGGGTGTCGCGTTAGGGTTGAGTTATGGTGTCAGGTTATGGTTACGGTAAGGTTAGGGTTAGGGTTAGGGTGTCGTGTTAGGGTTAGCGTTAGGGTTAGGGTGTCGGGTTAAGGTTAGGGTTAGGGTTAGGGTTAGGGTTTGGGTGTCGGGTTAGGGTTAGGGTTAGTGTTAGGGGTTAGTGATTAGGGTTAGGGTTAGGATTAGCGTTATGGTTTGAGTTAGAGTTAGGGTTAGGGTTAGGGTTGGTTTAGTGTAGGGTTAGGGGTTAGTGGTAGGGTTAGGGGTAGGGTTAGGGTAGGGTTGCGGAGTCGGGTTAGGGTTAGGGTTAGGTTTTCAGGCTAGGGTTAGTGTTAGGGGTTGGGGTTAGGGTTTAGAGTTACGATTAGGGTTAGGGTGTTGGGTTAGGGTGTCGGGTTAGGGTGTCAGGTTAGGCTGTCGGGTTAGGGTGTCGGGTCAGGGTTAGAGTTAGGGTTAGGTTTAGGGTTAAGTTTAGAGTTAGGTTGTTTTGTTAGGGTTAGGGTTTCGGGTTAGGCTTAGAGTTTCGGGTTAGGGTGTCGGGTTAGAGTTTGGGTGTAGGGTTAGTGTGTCGCATTAGGGTTAAGGTTAGGGTGTCATGTTAGTGTTAGCGCTAGGGTTAGGGTGTCGTGTTAGGGTTAGGTTTAGGGTTAGGTTGTCGGGTTAGGGTTATGGTTAGGGTGTCTGGTGTTCGGTTACCGTTAGGGTTAGGGTTAGGGTTACGTTTTACGGGTTAGGGTTAGGGTTAGGGTTAGCATTAGGGTTATGGTTACGGTTACGTTTAGGGTTACTGTTCGGGTTAGGGTTAGGGTTAGGATTAGGGTGTCAGATTAGGGTTAGGTTTGTGTTAGGATTCGGGTTAGTGGTTAGGGGTAGGTTTAAGGTTAGGGTTAGGGTGTCGTGTTAGGGTTAGGGTTAGGGTGTCGGTTTAGGGTTAGTGTGTCGGGTTAGGGTGTTGGCTTAAGTTGTCGTGTTAGTGTGTTGGGTTAGGGTTAGGGTGAGATTTATGGCATTGTGTTAGTGTGTTGGTTTAGGAATAGGGTTAGGGTAAGGGTTAGGGCTAGGTTTAAGGTTAGGTTTAGTGTTATGATGTTGGGTTAGGGTTAGGGTTAGGGTTAAGGTTTCGGGTTATGATGTCGGGATAGGGTTAGGTCTAGGTCTAGGGTTAGGGTTAGGGTGTCGGGTAAGTTTTAGGGTTAGGGTTAGGGTGTCGTTTTAGGGTTAGAGTTAGGGTTAGGATTAGGGTTAGGGTTAAGGTTTACGGTTTAGGGTTAGGGTTAGGGTTAGAGTTAGGGTTAGCGTTACCTTTAGGGTTACGGTTAGGGTTAGGATTAGTGTTAGAGTTAGGGTGTCAGATTAGGGTTAGGGTTGGGTTAGGATTCGGGTTAGTGGTTAGGGGTAGGTTTAGGTTTAGGGTTAGGGTGTTGGTTTAGGGTTAGGGTGTCGGGTTAGGGTGTTGGGTTAAGTTGTCGTGTTAGTGTGTCGGGTAAGGGTTAGGGTTAGGTTTATGGCATTGGGTTAGGTTGTTGGGTTAGGAATAGGGTTAGGGCTAGGGTTAAGGTTAGGTTTAGTGTTATGATGTTGGGTTAGTTTGTCGTGTTAGGGTGCTGGGTTTGGGTTAGGGTTAGGGTTTGGGTAGGTTTAGGGTGTTGGGTTAGGGTTAGGGTGTCGGGTTATGGTTAGGGTTAGGGTGTTGGGTTACGGTGTCGGGTTAGGGTTAGTGTGTCAGGTTATGATGTCAGGTTCGGGTGTCGGGTAAGGGTTAGGGTGTGTGGTTATGGTGTCGGGTAAGTGTGTCAGGTTAGGTTTAGGTTTAGGCTTATGGTTAGGGTTAGGGTTAGGGTGTCGTGTTAGGGATAGCGTTCGGGTGTCGGTTTAGGGTTAGAGTTAGGGTTAGGGTTAGGGTCGGGTTAGGGGTTAGGGGTAGGTTTAGGGTTAGGTTTAGGGTGTTAGGGTTAGGGTTAGGGTTAGGGTTGGGTTAGGGGTAGGGTTAGTGGTTAAGGGTAGGGTTAGGGGTAGGTTTAGGGTTAGGGTTAGGGTTGGGGTTTAGTTGTCGGGTTTGAGTTAGGGTTAGGGTGTCTGGTGTCGGGTTAGTGTTAAGGTTAGGGTTAGGTTATCGGGTTAGGTTTAGGCTTGGGTTGTAGTCTTAGGGTTAGGGTTAGTGTTGGTTTACGGGTTAGGCTTAGGCTTAGTGTTAGGGTTAGGTTTAGGGTTAGGTTTACGGCTAGGTTGTTGGTTTAGGGTTACGGTGTCGGGTTAAGGTAAGCGTGTCGGTTTAGGTTTAGGGTGTCGGGTTAGGGTGATGGGTTATGGTGTCAGGTTCGGGTTAGTGTTCGGTTGAGGGTGTCAGGTTAAGGTTAGGGAAGATTTAGGGTTACGGTGTCATGTTAGGGTTACCATAATGGTTAGGGTGTCGGGTTTGGGTGTTGGGTTATGGTTAGTGTATCATGTTAGGGTTAGTGTGTCGGGATAGGTTCAGGGTGTCGGGTTAGGTTGTCGGGTTACGTTTAGGCTCAGGGTTAGGGTTAAGGTTAGGGTTAGGTTTAGGTGTTAGGGGTACGGTTAGGGTTAGGATGTCGGGTTAGGGTTAGGGTGTCGGGTTAGGGTGTCGTGTTAAGGTTAGGGTGTCGGGTGAGGGTTAGAGTGTCAGGTTCGGGTTACGGTGTCAGGTGAGGGTGTCGGGTTAGCGTGTCATTTTAGGGTGTAGGTTTAGGGTTAGAGTGTCGGGTTAGGGTTAGGGTTACGGTGTTGTGTTAGGGTTAGGGTGTCGGGTTTGGGCTTCGGGTTAGGGTGTCGTGTTAGGGATAGGGAGTCACGTTAGGTTGTCGTTTTAGGGTTACGGTGTCAGGATAGGGTGTCGGGTTAGGGTGTCTGTTAGGGATTACGGTTTAGGGTGTCGGGTTAGGGTTAGTGTAGGGTTAGAATTAGGGTTAGAGTGTTGTGTTAGGGTTAGCGTTAGAGTTAGGTTGTCTGGTTAGTTTTAGGGTTAGGGTGTCGAGTTAGAGTTAGGGTGTCGGGTTATGGTTAGGTTTTGGGTGTCGGGTTAGGTTTAGGGTTAATGTTAGTGTTAGGGGTTAGTGATTAGGGTTAGGGTTAGGGTTAGCGTTATGGTTTGGTTTAGGTTTAGGGTTAGGGTTATGGATAGGGTTAGGGTTTGGGTTAGGTGAAGGGTAGGCTTAGGAGTAGGGTAAGTGTTAGGGTTTGGGTTAGGTTTAGGGTACGGTTAGGGTGTCGGGGTAGAGTTTGGGTGTAGGATTAGGGTGTTGCGTTAGGGTTAAGTTAACGTGTCTTGTTAGGGTTAGTGTTAGGGTTAGGGTGTCGGGTAAGATTTAGCGTTAGGGGTAGGGGTAGGGCTTGGGTGTTGGGTTAGTGTTAGGGTTAGGGTGTCTGGTGTCCGGTTACGGTTAGGGTTAGGATTAGGGTTAGGATTAGGGTTTAGGATTTAGGGTTAGGGTTAGGGTGTCTTGTGTCCGATTACGGTTAGGGTTAGGATTATGGTTAGGGTTAGGGTTAGCGTTAGGGTTTTGGTTAAGGTTACGTTTAGGTTTCGGGTTAGGGTTAGGGTTATGTTTAGGGTTAGGGTGTCATAATAGGGTTAGCGTTAGTGTTAGGTTGTCTGGTTAGTGTTAGGGTTAGGGTGTCGGGATAGGGTTAGGTTTAGGGTGTTGGGTTAGGGTGTTGTGTTAGGGTTAGGGTTAGGGTTAAGGTTTCGGGTTATGATGTCGGGTTAGGGTTAGGTCTAGGTCTAGGGTTTGGGTTAGGGTTAGCGTTAGGGTTAGGGTTACCTTTAGGGTTACGGTTAGGGTTAGGATTAGGGTTAGAGTTAGGGTGTCAGATTAGGGTTAGACTTGGGTTAGGATTCGGGTTAGTGGTTAGGGGTAGGTTTAGGTTTAGGGTTAGGGTGTTGGTTTAGGGTTAGTGTGTCGTATTACAGTTAGGGTTAGGGTTAGGGTGTCGGTTTAGGGTTAGGGTGTCGGGTTAGGGTGTTGGGTTAAGTTGTCGTGTTAGTGTGTCGGGTTAGGGTTAGAGTTAGGTTTGAGGCATTGGGTTAGGTTGTTGGGTTAGGAATAGGGTTAGGGTTAGGTTTAGTGTTATGATGTTGGGTTAGTTTGTCGTGTTAGGGTGCTGGGTTTGGGTTAGGGTTAGGGTTAGGGTAGGTTTAGGGTGTTGGGTTAGCGTTAGGGTGTCGGGTTAGGGTTAGGGTTATGTGTTGGCTTAGGGTGTCGTTTAGGGTGTCAGGTTTGGGTGTCGGGTTAAGATTAGGGTTAGGGTGTTGGGTTACGGTGTCAGATTAGGGTTAGTGTGTCTGGTTATGATGTCAGGTTCGGGTGTCGGGTAAGGGGTAGTGTGTCTGGTTAGGGTGCCGGGTTATTGTGTCAGGTTAGGTTTAGGTTTAGGCTTACGGATAGGGCTAGGGTTATGGTGTCATGTTAGGGATAGGGTTCGAGTGTCAGTTTAGGGTTAGAGTTAGGGTTAGGGTTAGGGTTGGGTTAGGGTTAGGGTAGGGTTAGGGGTTAGGGGTAGGGTTAGGGTTAGGTTTAAGTTTAGGGTGACAGGTTAAGTTTAGGGTTCGTGTTAGTGTTATGGTTAGGGTTAGGGTTAGGCTTAGGATGTGGGGATAGGGTTAGGGTTAGTTTTATGGTAAGGTTGTCTGGTTAGGGTTCTGGGTAGGGTGTCTGTTTAGGGTTTCGGGTTAGGGTGTCGGGTCAGGGTTAGTGTTAGGGTTAGGTTGTTGGGTTAGATTGTCGTGTTAGGGTGCCAGGATAGGGTTAGATTTACGGTTAGGCTTAGGGTTAGTGTGTCGGGTTAGGGTGTCCGTTTAGGGTTAGGGTGTCAGGTTAGCATGTCGGGTTAGGGTGTTGGGTTAGGGTCTCGAGTTAGGGCTTAGGGTTAGGTTTAGGGTAAGTTTAGGGTTAGGGTTACGGTTGGGTTAGGGTTAGTGTTAATGTTAGGGTTAGGGTTTAGATGTAGGGTTAGCTTTAGGGCTAGTGTTAGGGTTAGGGTGTCAGGTGTCGGGTTTGGGTGTCGGGTTAGGGTTAGGTTTTGGGTTAGCTTTAGGGTTGCGGTTAGGATTAGGGTGTCGGTTTAGGGTTAGCGTGTCAGGTTCGGGTGTCGGGTTAGGCTGTCAGGCTAGGGTGTCGGGCTCGGGTGTCGGGTTAGGGTTTACAGTTAGTGTTAGAGTGGCTGGTTAGGGTGTCGGTTAGGGTGTCTGGTTAGGGTGTCGGGTTAGGGATTACGGGTTAGGGTGTCGCGTTAGGGTTGAGTTATGGTGTCGGGTTATGGTTAGGGTAAGGTTAGGGTTCGGGTTAGGGTGTCATGTTAGGGTTAGCGTTAGGGTTAGGGTGTCGGGTTAAGGTTAGGGTTAGGGTTAGGGTTAGGGTTTGGGTGTTGGGTTAGGGTTAGGGTTAGTGTTAGGGGTTAGTGATTAGGGTTAGGGTTAGGATTAGCGTTATGGGTTGAGTTAGAGTTAGGGTTAGGGTTAGGGTTGGTTTAGTGTAGGGTTAGGGGTTAGTGGTAGGGTTAGGGGTAGGGTTAGGGTAGGGTTGCGGAGTCGGGTTAGGGTTAGGGTTAGGTTTTCAGGCTAGGGTTAGTGTTAGGGGTTGGGGTTAGGGTTTAGAGTTACGATTAGGGTTAGGGTGTTGGGTTAGGGTGTCGGGTTAGGGTGTCAGGTTAGGCTGTCGGGTTAGGGTGTCGGGTCAGGGTTAGAGTTAGGGTTAGGTTTAGGGTTAAGTTTAGAGTTAGGTTGTTTTGTTAGGGTTAGGGTTTCGGGTTAGGCTTAGAGTTTCGGGTTAGGGTGTCGGGTTAGAGTTTGGGTGTAGGGTTAGTGTGTCGCATTAGGGTTAAGGTTAGGGTGTCGTGTTAGTGTTAGCGCTAGGGTTAGGGTGTCGTGTTAGGGTTAGGTTTAGGGTTAGGTTGTCGGGTTAGGGTTAGGGTTAGGGTGTCTGGTGTTCGGTTACCGTTAGGGTTAGGGTTAGGGTTACGTTTTACGGGTTAGGGTTAGGGTTAGCATTAGGGTTATGGTTACGGTTACGTTTAGGGTTACTGTTCGGGTTAGGGTTAGGGTTAGGATTAGGGTGTCAGATTAGGGTTAGGTTTGTGTTAGGATTCGGGTTAGTGGTTAGGGGTAGGTTTAAGGTTAGGGTTAGGGTGTCGTGTTAGGGTTAGGGTTAGGGTGTCGGTTTAGGGTTAGTGTGTCGGGTTAGGGTGTTGGCTTAAGTTGTCGTGTTAGTGTGTTGGGTTAGGGTTAGGGTGAGATTTATGGCATTGTGTTAGTGTGTTGGTTTAGGAATAGGGTTAGGGTAAGGGTTAGGGCTAGGTTTAAGGTTAGGTTTAGTGTTATGATGTTGGGTTAGGGTTAGGGTTAGGGTTAAGGTTTCGGGTTATGATGTCGGGATAGGGTTAGGTCTAGGTCTAGGGTTAGGGTTAGGGTGTCGGGTAAGTTTTAGGGTTAGGGTTAGGGTGTCGTTTTAGGGTTAGAGTTAGGGTTAGGATTAGGGTTAGGGTTAAGGTTTACGGTTTAGGGTTAGGGTTAGGGTTAGAGTTAGGGTTAGCGTTAGGGTTAGGGTTAGGGTTAGGGTTAGGGTTAGGGTTAGGGTTAGGGTTAGGGTTAGGGTTAGGGTTAGGGTTAGGGTTAGGGTTAGGGTTAGGGTGTTGCGTTAGGGTTAAGTTAACGTGTCTTGTTAGGGTTAGCGTTAGGGTTAGGGTGTCGGGTAAGATTTAGCGTTAGGGGTAGGGGTAGTGCTTGGGTGTTGGGTTAGTGTTAGGGTTAGGGTGTCTGGTGTCCGGTTACGGTTAGGGTTAGGATTAGGGTTAGGATTAGGGTTTAGGGTTTAGGGTTAGGGTTAGGGTGTCTTGTGTCCGATTACGGTTAGGGTTAGGATTATGGTTAGGGTTAGGGTTAGCGTTAGGGTTTTGGTTAAGGTTACGTTTAGGTTTCGGGTTAGGGTTAGGGTTATGTTTAGGGTTAGGGTGTCATAATAGGGTTAGCGTTAGTGTTAGGTTGTCTGGTTAGTGTTAGGGTTAGGGTGTCGGGATAGGGTTAGGTTTAGGGTGTTGGGTTAGGGTGTTGTGTTAGGGTTAGGGTTAGGGTTAAGGTTTCGGGTTATGATGTCGGGTTAGGGTTAGGTCTAGGTCTAGGGTTTGGGTTAGGGTTAGCGTTAGGGTTAGGGTTACCTTTAGGGTTACGGTTAGGGTTAGGATTAGGGTTAGAGTTAGGGTGTCAGATTAGGGTTAGACTTGGGTTAGGATTCGGGTTAGTGGTTAGGGGTAGGTTTAGGTTTAGGGTTAGGGTGTTGGTTTAGGGTTAGGGTGTCGTATTACAGTTAGGGTTAGGGTTAGGGTGTCGGTTTAGGGTTAGGGTGTCGGGTTAGGGTGTTGGGTTAAGTTGTCGTGTTAGTGTGTCGGGTTAGGGTTAGAGTTAGGTTTGAGGCATTGGGTTAGGTTGTTGGGTTAGGAATAGGGTTAGGGTTAGGTTTAGTGTTATGATGTTGGGTTAGTTTGTCGTGTTAGGGTGCTGGGTTTGGGTTAGGGTTAGGGTTAGGGTAGGTTTAGGGTGTTGGGTTAGCGTTAGGGTGTCGGGTTAGGGTTAGGGTTATGTGTTGGCTTAGGGTGTCGTTTAGGGTGTCAGGTTTGGGTGTCGGGTTAAGATTAGGGTTAGGGTGTTGGGTTACGGTGTCAGATTAGGGTTAGTGTGTCTGGTTATGATGTCAGGTTCGGGTGTCGGGTAAGGGGTAGTGTGTCTGGTTAGGGTGTCGGTTTATTGTGTCAGGTCAGGTTTAGGTTTAGGCTTACGGATAGGGCTAGGCTTATGGTGTCATGTTAGGGATAGGGTTCGAGTGTCAGTTTAGCGTTAGAGTTAGGGTTAGGGTTAGGGTTGGGTTAGGGTTAGGGTAGGGTTAGGGGTTAGGGTTAGGGTTAGGGTTAGGTTTAAGTTTAGGGTGACAGGTTAAGTTTAGGGTTCGTGTTAGTGTTATGGTTAGGGTTAGGGTTAGGCTTAGGATGTGGGGATAGTGTTAGGGTTAGTTTTATGGTAAGTTTGTCTGGTTAGGGTTCTGGGTAGGGTGTCTGTTTAAGGTTTCGGGTTAGGGTGTCGGGTCAGGGTTAGTGTTAGGGTTAGGTTGTTGGGTTAGATTGTCGTGTTAGGGTGCCAGGATAGGGTTAGATTTACGGTTAGGCTTAGGGTTAGTGTGTCGGGTTAGGGTGTCCGTTTAGGGTTAGGGTGTCAGGTTAGCATGTCGGGTTAGGGTGTTGGGTTAGGGTCTCGAGTTAGGGTTTAGGGTTAGGTTTAGGGTAAGTTTAGGGTTAGGCTTACGGTTGGGTTAGGGTTAGTGTTAATGTTAGGGTTAGGGTTTAGATGTAGGGTTAGCTTTAGGGCTAGTGTTAGGGTTAGGGTGTCGGGTGTCGGGTTTGGGTGTCGGGTTAGGGTTAGGTTTTGGGTTAGCTTTAGGGTTGCGGTTAGGATTAGGGTGTCGGGTTAGGGTTAGCGTGTCGGGTTCGGGTGTCGGGTTAGGCTGTCGGGCTAGGGTGTCGGGCTAGGGTGTCGGGTTAGGGTTTACAGTTAGTGTTAGAGTGGCTGGTTAGGGTGTCGGTTAGGGTGTCGGGTTAGGGATTACGGGTTAGGGTGTCGCGTTAGGGTTGAGTTATGGTGTCAGGTTATGGTTACGGTAAGGTTAGGGTTAGGGTTAGGGTGTCGTGTTAGGGTTAGCGTTAGGGTTAGGGTGTCGGGTTAAGGTTAGGGTTAGGGTTAGGGTTAGGGTTTGGGTGTCAGGTTAGGGTTAGGGTTAGTGTTAGGGGTTAGTGATTAGGGTTAGGGTTAGGATTAGCGTTATGGTTTGAGTTAGAGTTAGGGTTACGGTTAGGGTTGGTTTAGTGTAGGGTTAGGGGTTAGTGGTAAGGTTAGGGGTAGGGTTAGGGTAGGGTTGCGGAGTCGGGTTAGGGTTAGGGTTAGGTTTTCAGGCTAGGGTTAGTGTTAGGGGTTGGGGTTAGGTTTTAGAGTTACGATTAGGGTTAGGGTGTTGGGTTAGGGTGTCGGGTAGGGTGTCAGGTTAGGCTGTCGGGTTAGGGTGTCGGGTCAGGGTTAGAGTTAGGGTTAGGTTTAGGGTTAAGTTTAGAGTTAGGTTGTTTTGTTAGGGTTAGGGTTTCGGGTTAGGCTTAGAGTTTCGGGTTAGGGTGTCGGGTTAGAGTTTGGGTGTAGGGTTAGTGTGTCGCATTAGGGTTAAGGTTAGGGTGTCGTGTTAGTGTTAGCGCTAGGGTTAGGGTGTCGTGTTAGGGTTAGGTTTAGGGTTAGGTTGTCGGGTTAGGGTTAGGGTTAGGGTGTCTGGTGTTCGGTTACCGTTAGGGTTAGGGTTAGGGTTACGTTTTACGGGTTAGGGTTAGGGATAGGGTTAGCATTAGGGTTATGGTTACGGTTACGTTTAGGGTTACTGTTCGGGTTAGGGTTAGGGTTAGGATTAGGGTGTCAGATTAGGGTTAGGTTTGTGTTAGGATTCGGGTTAGTGGGTAGGGGTAGGTTTAAGGTTAGGGTTAGGGTGTCGTGTTAGGGTTAGAGTTAGGGTGTCGGTTTAGGGTTAGGGTGTCGGGTTAGGGTGTTGGCTTAAGTTGTCGTGTTAGTGTGTTGGGTTAGGGTTAGGGTGAGATTTATGGCATTGTGTTAGTGTGTTGGTTTAGGAATAGGGTTAGGGTAAGGGTTAGGGCTAGGTTTAAGGTTAGGTTTAGTGTTATGATGTCGGGTTAGGGTTAGGGTTAAGGTTTCGGGTTATGATGTCGGGTTAGGGTTAGGTCTAGGTCTAGGGTTAGGGTTAGGGTGTCGGGTAAGTTTTAGGGTTAGGGTTAGGGTGTCGTTTTAGGGTTAGAGTTAGGGTTAGGATTAGGGTTAGGGTTAAGGTTTACGGTTTAGGGTTAGGGTTAGGGTTAGAGTTAGGGTTAGCGTTACCTTTAGGGTTACGGTTAGGGTTAGGATTAGGGTTAGAGTTAGGGTGTCAGATTAGGGTTAGGGTTGGGTTAGGATTCGGGTTAGTGGTTAGGGGTAGGTTTAGGTTTAGGGTTAGGGTGTTGGTTTAGGGTTAGGGTGTCGGGTTAGGGTGTTGGGTTAAGTTGTCGTGTTAGTGTGTCGGGTAAGGGTTAGGGTTAGGTTTATGGCATTGGGTTAGGTTGTTGGGTTAGGAATAGGGTTAGGGCTAGGGTTAAGGTTAGGTTTAGTGTTATGATGTTGGGTTAGTTTGTCGTGTTAGGGTGCTGGGTTTGGGTTAGGGTTAGGGTTTGGGTAGGTTTAGGGTGTTGGGTTAGGGTTAGGGTGTCGGGTTATGGTTAGGGTTAGGGTGTTGGGTTACGGTGTCGGGTTAGGGTTAGTGTGTCAGGTTATGATGTCAGGTTCGGGTGTCGGGTAAGGGTTAGGGTGTGTGGTTATGGTGTCGGGTAAGTGTGTCAGGTTAGGTTTAGGTTTAGGCTTATGGTTAGGGTTAGGGTTAGGGTGTCGTGTTAGGGATAGCGTTCGGGTGTCGGTTTAGGGTTAGAGTTAGGGTTAGGGTTAGGGTCGGGTTAGGGGTTAGGGGTAGGTTTAGGGTTAGGTATAGGGTGTTAGGGTTAGGGTTAGGGTTAGGGTTGGGTTAGGGGTAGGGTTAGTGGTTAAGGGTAGGGTTAGGGGTAGGTTTAGGGTTAGGGTTAGGGTTGGGGTTTAGTTGTCGGGTTTGAGTTAGGGTTAGGGTGTCTGGTGTCGGGTTAGTGTTAAGGTTAGGGTTAGGTTATCGGGTTAGGTTTAGGCTTGGGTTGTAGTCTTAGGGTTAGGGTTAGTGTTGGTTTACGGGTTAGGCTTAGGCTTAGTGTTAGGGTTAGGTTTACGGCTAGGTTGTTGGTTTAGGGTTACGGTGTCGGGTTAAGGTAAGCGTGTCGGTTTAGGTTTAGGGTGTCGGGTTAGGGTGATGGGTTATGGTGTCAGGTTCGGGTTAGTGTTCGGTTGAGGGTGTCAGGTTAAGGTTAGGGAAGATTTAGGGTTACGGTGTCATGTTAGGGTTACCATAATGGTTAGGGTGTCGGGTTTGGGTGTTGGGTTATGGTTAGTGTATCATGTTAGGGTTAGTGTGTCGGGATAGGTTCAGGGTGTCGTGTTAGGTTGTCGGGTTACGTCTAGGCTCAGGTTTAGGGTTAAGGTTAGGGTTAGGTTTAGGTGTTAGGGGTATGGTTAGGGTTAGAATGTCGGGTTAGGGTTAGGGTGTCGGGTTAGGGTGCCGTGTTAAGGTTAGGGTGTCGGGTGAGGGTTAGGGTGTCAGGTTCGGGTTACGGTGTCAGGTGACGGTGTCGGGTTAGCGTGTCATTTTAGGGTGTAGGTTTAGGGTTAGAGTGTCGGGTTAGGGTTAGGGTTACGGTGTTGTGTTAGGGTTAGGGTGTCGTGTTTGGGCTTCGGGTTAGGGTGTCGTGTTAGGGATAGGGTGTCACGTTAGGTTGTCGTTTTAGGGTTACGGTGTCAGGATAGGGTGTCGGGTTAGGGTGTCGGTTAGGGATTACGGTTTAGGGTGTCGGGTTAGGGTTAGTGTAGGGTTAGAATTAGGGTTAGAGTGTTGTGTTAGGGTTAGCGTTAGGGTTAGGTTGTCTGGTTAGTTTTAGGGTTAGGGTGTCGAGTTAGAGTTAGGGTGTCGGGTTATGGTTAGGTTTTGGGTGTCGGGTTAGGTTTAGGGTTAATGTTAGTGTTAGGGGTTAGTGATTAGGGTTAGGGTTAGGGTTAGCGTTATGGTTTGGTTTAGGTTTAGGGTTAGGGTTATGGATAGGGTTAGGGTTTGGGTTAGGTGAAGGGTAGGCTTAGGAGTAGGGTAAGTGTTAGGGTTTGGGTTAGGTTTAGGGTACGGTTAGGGTGTCAGGGTAGAGTTTGGGTGTAGGATTAGGGTGTTGCGTTAGGGTTAAGTTAACGTGTCTTGTTAGGGTTAGCGTTAGGGTTAGGGTGTCGGGTAAGATTTAGCGTTAGGGGTAGGGGTAGTGCTTGGGTGTTGGGTTAGTGTTAGGGTTAGGGTGTCTGGTGTCCGGTTACGGTTAGGGTTAGGATTAGGGTTAGGATTAGGGTTTAGGGTTTAGGGTTAGGGTTAGGGTGTCTTGTGTCCGATTACGGTTAGGGTTAGGATTATGGTTAGGGTTAGGGTTAGCGTTAGGGTTTTGGTTAAGGTTACGTTTAGGTTTCGGGTTAGGGTTAGGGTTATGTTTAGGGTTAGGGTGTCATAATAGGGTTAGCGTTAGTGTTAGGTTGTCTGGTTAGTGTTAGGGTTTAGGTTGTCGGGATAGGGTTAGGTTTAGGGTGTTGGGTTAGGGTGTTGGGTTAGGGTTAGGGTTAGGGTTAAGGTTTCGGGTTATGATGTCGGGTTAGGGTTAGGTCTAGGTCTAGGGTTAGGGTTAGGGTGTCGGCTAAGTTTTAGGGTTAGGTTTAGGGTGTCGTTTTAGGGTTAGAGTTAGTGTTAGGAATAGGGTTCGGGTTAGGGTTTATGGTTTAGGGTTAGGGTTAGTGTTAGCGTTAGGGTGAGTGTTACCTTTAGGGTTACGGTTAGGGTTAGGATTAGGGTTAGAGTTAGGGTGTCAGATTAGGGTTAGACTTGGGTTAGGATTCGGGTTAGTGGTTAGGGGTAGGTTTAGGTTTAGGGTTAGGGTGTTGGTTTAGGGTTAGGGTGTCATATTACAGTTAGGGTTAGGGTGTCGGTTTAGGGTTAGGGTGTCGGGTTAGGGTGTTGGGTTAAGTTGTCGTGTTAGTGTGTCGGGTTAGGGTTAGAGTTAGGTTTGAGGCATTGGGTTAGGTTGTTGGGTTAGGAATAGGGTTAGGGTTAGGTTTAGTGTTATGATGTTGGGTTAGTTTGTCGTGTTAGGGTGCTGGGTTTGGGTTAGGGTTAGGGTTAGGGTAGGTTTAGGGTGTTGGGTTAGCGTTAGGGTGTCGGGTTAGGGTTAGGGTTATGTGTTGGCTTAGGGTGTCGTTTAGGGTGTCAGGTTTGGGTGTCGGGTTAAGATTAGGATAAGGGTGTTGGGTTACGGTGTCAGGTTAGCGTAGGTGTGTCTGGTTATGATGTCAGGTTTGGGTATCGGGTAAGGGGTAGTGTGTCTGGTTAGGGTGTCGGGTTTGTGTCAGGTTAGGTTTAGGTTTAGGCTTACGGATAGGGCTAGGGTTATGGTGTCATGTTAGGGATAGGGTTCGAGTGTCGGTTTAGGGTTAGAGTTAGGGTTAGGGTTAGGGTTGGGTTAGGGTTAGGGTAGGGTTAGGGGTTAGGGGTAGGGTTAGGGTTAGGTTTAGGTTTAGGGTGTCAGGTTAAGTTTAGGGTTCGTGTTAGTGTTATGGTTAGGGTTAGGGTTAGGCTTAGGATGTGGGGATAGGGTTAGGGTTAGTTTTATGGTAAGATTGTCCGGTTAGGGTTCTGGGTAGGGTGTCTGTTTAGGGTTTCGGGTTAGGGTGTCGGGTCAGGGTTAGTGTTAGGGTTAGGTTGTTGGGTTAGATTGTCGTGTTAGGGTGCCAGGATAGGGTTAGATTTACGGTTAGGCTTAGGGTTAGTGTGTCGGGTTAGGGTGTCCGTTTAGGGTTAGGGTGTCAGGTTAGCATGTCGGGTTAGGGTGTTGGGTTAGGGTCTCGAGTTAGGGTTTAGGGTTAGGTTTAGGGTAAGTTTAGGGTTAGGGTTACAGTTGGGTTAGGGTTAGTGTTAATGTTAGGGTTAGGGTTTAGATGTAGGGTTAGCTTTAGGGCTAGTGTTAGGGTTAGGGTGTCGGGTGTCGGGTTTGGTTGTCGGGTTAGGGTTAGGTTTTGGGTTAGCTTTAGGGTTGCGGTTAGGATTAGGGTGTCGGGTTAGGGTTAGCGTGTCGGGTTCGGGTGTCGGGTTAGGCTGTCGGGCTAGGGTGTCGGGCTAGGGTGTCGGGTTAGGGTTTACAGTTAGTGTTAGAGTGGCTGGTTAGGGTGTCTGGTTAGGGTGTCGGGTTAGGGATTACGGGTTAGGGTGTCGCGTTAGGGTTGAGTTATG
This sequence comes from Giraffa tippelskirchi, assembly GCF_054371585.1. Lineage (NCBI taxonomy): Eukaryota > Metazoa > Chordata > Mammalia > Artiodactyla > Giraffidae > Giraffa > Giraffa tippelskirchi. The sequence continues at coordinate 72,200,568 of NC_137289.1, forward strand.
GTGTCGGGTTATGGTTAGGGTAAGGTTAGGGTTCGGGTTAGGGTGTCGTGTTTGGGTTAGCCTTAGGGTTAGGGTGTCGGGTTAAGGTTAGGGTTAGGGTTAGGGTTAGGGTTTGGGTGTCGGGTTAGGGTTAGGGTTAGTGTTAGGGGTTAGTGATTAGGGTTAGGGTTAGGATTAGCGTTATGGTTTGAGTTAGAGTTAGGGTTAGGGTTAGGGTTGGTTTGGGGGTAGGGTTAGTGGTTAAGGGTAGGGTTAGGGGTAGGTTTAGGGTTAGGGTTAGGGTTGGGTTCAGTTGTCGGGTTTGAGTTAGGGTTAGGGTGTCTGGTGTCGGGTTAGTGTTAAGGTTAGGGTTAGGTTATCGGGTTAGGTTTAGGCTTGGGTTGTAGTCTTAGGGTTAGGGTTAGTGTTGGTTTACGGGTTAGGCTTAGGCTTAGTGTTAGGGTTAGGTTTAGGGTTAGGTTTACGGCTAGGTTGTTGGTTTAGGGTTACGGTGTCGGGTTAAGGTAAGCGTGTCGGTTTAGGTTTAGGGTGTCGGGTTAGGGTGATGGGTTATGGTGTCAGGTTCGGGTTAGTGTTCGGTTGAGGGTGTCAGGTTAAGGTTAGGGAAGATTTAGGGTTACGGTGTCATGTTAGGGTTACCATAATGGTTAGGGTGTCGGGTTTGGGTGTTGGGTTATGGTTAGTGTATCATGTTAGTGTTAGTGTGTCGGGATAGGTTCAGGGTGTCGGGTTAGGTTGTCGGGTTACGTTTAGGCTCAGGGTTAGGGTTAAGGTTAGGGTTAGGTTTAGGTGTTAGGGGTACAGTTAGGGTTAGGATGTCGGGCTAGGGTTAGGGTGTCGGGTTAGGGTGTCGTGTTAAGGTTAGGGTGTCGGGTGAGGGTTAGAGTGTCAGGTTCGGGTTACGGTGTCAGGTGACGGTGTCGGGTTAGCGTGTCATTTTAGGGTGTAGGTTTAGGGTTAGAGTGTCGGGTTAGGGTTAGGGTTACGGTGTTGTGTTAGGGTTAGGGTGTCGGGTTTGGGCTTCGGGTTAGGGTGTCGTGTTAGGGATAGGGAGTCACGTTAGGTTGTCGTTTTAGGGTTACGGTGTCAGGATAGGGTGTCGGGTTAGGGTGTCTGTTAGGGATTACGGTTTAGGGTGTCGGGTTAGGGTTAGTGTAGGGTTAGAATTAGGGTTAGAGTGTTCTGTTAGGGTTAGCGTTAGAGTTAGGTTGTCTGGTTAGTTTTAGGGTTAGGGTGTCGAGTTAGAGTTAGGGTGTCGGGTTATGGTTAGGTTTTGGGTGTCGGGTTAGGTTTAGGGTTAATGTTAGTGTTAGGGGTTAGTGATTAGGGTTAGGGTTAGGGTTAGCGTTATGGTTTGGTTTAGGTTTAGGGTTAAGGTTATGGATAGGGTTAGGGTTTGGGTTAGGTGAAGGGTAGGCTTAGGAGTAGGGTAAGTGTTAGGGTTTGGGTTAGGTTTAGGGTACGGTTAGGGTGTCGGGGTAGAGTTTGGGTGTAGGATTAGGGTGTTGCGTTAGGGTTAAGTTAACGTGTCTTGTTAGGGTTAGCGTTAGGGTTAGGGTGTCGGGTAAGATTTAGCGTTAGGGGTAGGGGTAGGGCTTGGGTGTTGGGTTAGTGTTAGGGTTAGGGTGTCTGGTGTCCGGTTACGGTTAGGGTTAGGATTAGGGTTAGGATTAGGGTTTAGGATTTAGGGTTAGGGTTAGGGTGTCTTGTGTCCGTTTACGGTTAGGGTTAGGATTATGGTTAGGGTTAGGGTTAGCGTTAGGGTTTTGGTTAAGGTTACGTTTAGGTTTCGGGTTAGGGTTAGGGTTATGTTTAGGGTTAGGGTGTCATAATAGGGTTAGCGTTAGTGTTAGGTTGTCTGGTTAGTGTAAGGGTTAGGGTGTCGGGATAGGGTTAGGTTTAGGGTGTTGGGTTAGGGTGTTGTGTTAGGGTTAGGGTTAGGGTTAAGGTTTCGGGTTATGATGTCGGGTTAGGGTTAGGTCTAGGTCTAGGGTTTGGGTTAGGGTTAGCGTTAGGGTTAGGGTTACCTTTAGGGTTACGGTTAGGGTTAGGATTAGGGTTAGAGTTAGGGTGTCAGATTAGGGTTAGACTTGGGTTAGGATTCGGGTTAGTGGTTAGGGGTAGGTTTAGGTTTAGGGTTAGGGTGTTGGTTTAGGGTTAGGGTGTCGTATTACAGTTAGGGTTAGGGTTAGGGTGTCGGTTTAGGGTTAGGGTGTCGGGTTAGGGTGTTGGGTTAAGTTGTCGTGTTAGTGTGTCGGGTTAGGGTTAGAGTTAGGTTTGAGGCATTGGGTTAGGTTGTTGGGTTAGGAATAGGGTTAGGGTTAGGTTTAGTGTTATGATGTTGGGTTAGTTTGTCGTGTTAGGGTGCTGGGTTTGGGTTAGGGTTAGGGTTAGGGTAGGTTTAGGGTGTTGGGTTAGCTTTAGGGTGTTGGGTTAGGGTTAGGGTTATGTGTTGGCTTAGGGTGTCGTTTAGGGTGTCAGGTTTGGGTGTCGGGTTAAGATTAGGGTTAGGGTGTTGGGTTACGGTGTCAGATTAGGGTTAGTGTGTCTGGTTATGATGTCAGGTTCGGGTGTCGGGTAAGGGGTAGTGTGTCTGGTTAGGGTGTCGGGTTATTGTGTCAGGTTAGGTTTAGGTTTAGGCTTATGGATAGGGCTAGGGTTATGGTGTCATGTTAGGGATAGGGTTCGAGTGTCAGTTTAGGGTTAGAGTTAGGGTTGGGTTAGGGTTAGGGTAGGGTTAGGGGTTAGGGGTAGGGTTAGGGTTAGGTTTAAGTTTAGGGTGTCAGGTTAAGTTTAGGGTTCGTGTTAGTGTTATGGTTAGGGTTAGGGTTAGGCTTAGGATGTGGGGATAGGGTTAGGGTTAGTTTTATGGTAAGGTTGTCTGGTTAGGGTTCTGGGTAGGGTGTCTGTTTAGGGTTTCGGGTTAGGGTGTCGGGTCAGGGTTAGTGTTAGGGTTAGGTTGTTGGGTTAGATTGTCGTGTTAGGGTGCCAGGATAGGGTTAGATTTACGGTTAGGCTTAGGGTTAGTGTGTCGGGTTAGGGTGTCCGTTTAGGGTTAGGGTGTCAGGTTAGCATGTCGGGTTAGGGTGTTGGGTTAGGGTCTCGAGTTAGGGTTTAGGGTTAGGTTTAGGGTAAGTTTAGGGTTAGGGTTATGGTTGGGTTAGGGTTAGTGTTAATGTTAGGGTTAGGGTTTAGATGTAGGGTTAGCTTTAGGGCTAGTGTTAGGGTTAGGGTGTAGGGTGTCGGGTTTGGGTGTCGGGTTAGGGTTAGGTTTTGGGTTAGCTTTAGGGTTGGGGTTAGGATTAGGGTGTCGGGTTAGGGTTAGCGTGTCAGGTTCGGGTGTCGGGTTAGGCTGTCGGGCTAGGGTGTCGGGCTAGGGTGTCGGGCTAGGGTGTCGGGTTAGGGTTTACAGTTAGTGTTAGAGTGGCTGGTTAGGGTGTCGGTTAGGGTGTCGGGTTAGGGTGTACGGGTTAGGGTGTCGCGTTAGGGTTGAGTTATGGTGTCGGGTTATGGTTACGGTAAGGTTAGGGTTAGGGTTAGGGTTAGGTATTCAGGCTAGGGTTAGTGTTAGGGGTTGGGGTTAGGGTTTAGAGTTACGATTAGGGTTAGGGTGTTGGGTTAGGGTGTCGGGTAGGGTGTCAGGTTAGGCTGTTGGGTTAGGGTGTCGGGTCAGGGTTAGAGTTAGGGTTAGGTTTAGGGTTAAGTTTAGAGTTAGGTTGTTTTGTTAGGGTTAGGGTTTCGGGTTAGGCTTAGAGTTTCGGGTTAGGGTGTCGGGTTAGAGTTTGGGTGTAGGGTTAGTGTGTCGCATTAGGGTTAAGGTTAGGGTGTCGTGTTAGTGTTAGCGCTAGGGTTAGGGTGTCGTGTTAGGGTTAGGTTGTCGGGTTAGGGTTAGGGTTAGGGTGTCTGGTGTTCGGTTACCGTTAGGGTTAGGGTTAGGGTTACGTTTTACGGGTTAGGGTTAGGGATAGGGTTAGCATTAGGGTTATGGTTACGGTTACGTTTAGGGTTACTGTTCGGGTTAGGGTTAGGGTTAGGATTAGGGTGTCAGATTAGGGTTAGGTTTGTGTTAGGATTCGGGTTAGTGGGTAGGGGTAGGTTTAAGGTTAGGGTTAGGGTGTCGTGTTAGGGTTAGGATTAGGGTGTCGGTTTAGGGTTAGGGTGTCGGGTTAGGGTGTTGGCTTAAGTTGTCGTGTTAGTGTGTTGGGTTAGGGTTAGGGTGAGATTTATGGCATTGTGTTAGTGTGTTGGTTTAGGAATAGGGTTAGGGTAAGGTTTAGGGCTAGGTTTAAGGTTAGGTTTTGTGTTATGATGTCGGGTTAGGGTTAGGGTTAGGGTTAAGGTTTCGGGTTATGATGTCGGGTTAGGGTTAGGTCTAGGTCTAGGGTTAGGGTTAGGGTGTCGGGTAAGTTTTAGGGTTAGGGTTAGGGTGTCGTTTTAGGGTTAGAGTTAGGGTTAGGATTAGGGTTAGGGTTAAGGTTTACGGTTTAGGGTTAGGGTTAGGGTTAGAGTTAGGGTTAGCGTTACCTTTAGGGTTACGGTTAGGGTTAGGATTAGGGTTAGAGTTAGGGTGTCAGATTAGGGTTAGGGTTGGGTTAGGATTCGGGTTAGTGGTTAGGGGTAGGTTTAGGTTTAGGGTTAGGGTGTTGGTTTAGGGTTAGGGTGTCGGGTTAGGGTGTTGGGTTAAGTTGTCGTGTTAGTGTGTCGGGTAAGGGTTAGGGTTAGGTTTATGGCATTGGGTTAGGTTGTTGGGTTAGGAATAGGGTTAGGGCTAGGGTTAAGGTTAGGTTTAGTGTTATGATGTTGGGTTAGTTTGTCGTGTTAGGGTGCTGGGTTTGGGTTAGGGTTAGGGTTTGGGTAGGTTTAGGGTGTTGGGTTAGGGTTAGGGTGTCGGGTTATGGTTAGGGTTAGGGTGTTGGGTTACGGTGTCGGGTTAGGGTTAGTGTGTCAGGTTATGATGTCAGGTTCGGGTGTCGGGTAAGGGTTAGGGTGTGTGGTTATGGTGTCGGGTAAGTGTGTCAGGTTAGGTTTAGGTTTAGGCTTATGGTTAGGGTTAGGGTTAGTGTGTCGTGTTAGGGATAGCGTTCGGGTGTCGGTTTAGGGTTAGAGTTAGGGTTAGGGTTAGGGTCGGGTTAGGGGTTAGGGGTAGGTTTAGGGTTAGGTTTAGGGTGTTAGGGTTAGGGTTAGGGTTAGGGTTAGGGTTGGGCTAGGGGTAGGGTTAGTGGTTAAGGGTAGGGTTAGGGGTAGGTTTAGGGTTAGGGTTAGGGTTGGGGTTTAGTTGTCGGGTTTGAGTTAGGGTTAGGGTGTCTGGTGTCGGGTTAGTGTTAAGGTTAGGGTTAGGTTATCGGGTTAGGTTTAGGCTTGGGTTGTAGTCTTAGGGTTAGGGTTAGTGTTGGTTTACGGGTTAGGCTTAGGCTTAGTGTTAGGGTTAGGTTTAGGGTTAGGTTTACGGCTAGGTTGTTGGTTTAGGGTTACGGTGTCGGGTTAAGGTAAGCGTGTCGGTTTAGGTTTAGGGTGTCGGGTTAGGGTGATGGGTTATGGTGTCAGGTTCGGGTTAGTGTTCGGTTGAGGGTGTCAGGTTAAGGTTAGGGAAGATTTAGGGTTACGGTGTCATGTTAGGGTTACCATAATGGTTAGGGTGTCGGGTTTGGGTGTTGGGTTATGGTTAGTGTATCATGTTAGGGTTAGTGTGTCGGGATAAGTTCAGGGTGTCGGGTTAGGTTGTCGGGTTACGTTTAGGCTCAGGGTTAGGGTTAAGGTTAGGGTTAGGTTTAGGTGTTAGGGGTACGGTTAGGGTTAGGATGTCGGGTTAGGGTCGGGTTAGGGGTTAGGGGTAGGTTTAGGGTTAGGTTTAGGGTGTTAGGGTTAGGGTTAGGGTTAGGGTTGGGTTAGGGTTAGGGTAGGGTTAGGGGTTAGGGGTAGGGTTAGGGTTAGGTTTAGGTTTAGGGTGTCAGGTTAAGTTTAGGGTTCGTGTTAGTGTTATGGTTAGGGTTAGGGTTAGGCTTAGGATGTGGGGATAGGGTTAGGGTTAGTTTTATGGTAAGGTTGTCTGGTTAGGGTTCTGGGTAGGGTGTCTGTTTAGGGTTTCGGGTCAGGGTTAGTGTTAGGGTTAGGTTGTTGGGTTAGATTGTCGTGTTAGGGTGCCAGGATAGGGTTAGATTTACGGTTAGGCTTAGGGTTAGTGTGTCGGGTTAGGGTGTCCGTTTAGGGTTAGGGTGTCAGGTTAGCATGTCGGGTTAGGGTGTTGGGTTAGGGTCTCGAGTTAGGGTTTAGGGTTAGGTTTAGTGTAAGTTTAGGGTTAGGGTTACGGTTGGGTTAGGGTTAGTGTTAATGTTAGGGTTAGGGTTTAGATGTAGGGTTAGCTTTAGGGCTAGTGTTAGGGTTAGGGTGTCGGGTGTCGGGTTTGGGTGTCGGGTTAGGGTTAGGTTTTGGGTTAGCTTTAGGGTTGGGGTTAGGATTAGGGTGTCGGGTTAGGGTTAGCGTGTCGGGTTCGGGTGTCGGGTTAGGCTGTCGGGCTAGGGTGTCGGGCTCGGGTGTCGGGTTAGGGTTTACAGTTAGTGTTAGAGTGGCTGGTTAGGGTGTTGGTTAGGGTGTCTGGTTAGGGTGTCGGGTTAGGGATTACGGGTTAGGGTGTCGCGTTAGGGTTGAGTTATGGTGTCGGGTTATGGTTAGGGTAAGGTTAGGGTTCGGGTTAGGGTGTCGTGTTAGGGTTAGCGTTAGGGTTAGGGTGTCGGGTTAAGGTTAGGGTTAGGGTTAGGGTTAGGGTTTGGGTGTCGGGTTAGGGTTAGGGTTAGTGTTAGGGGTTAGTGATTAGGGTTAGGGTTAAGATTAGCATTATGGTTTGAGTTAGGGTTAGGGTTAGGGTTGGTTTAGTGTAGGGTTAGGGGTTAGTGGTAGGGTTAGGGGTAGGGTTAGGGTAGGGTTGCGGAGTCGGGTTAGGGTTAGGGTTAGGTTTTCAGGCTAGGGTTAGTGTTAGGGGTTGGGGTTAGGGTTTAGAGTTACGATTAGGGTTAGGGTGTTGGGTTAGGGTGTCGGGTTAGGGTGTCAGGTTAGGCTGTCGGGTTAGGTTGTCGGGTCAGGGTTAGGGTTAGGGTTAGGTTTAGGGTTAAGCCTAGAGTTAGGTTGTTTTGTTAGGGTTAGGGTTTCGGGTTAGGCTTAGAGTTTCGGGTTAGGGTGTCAGGTTAGAGTTTGGGTGTAGGGTTAGTGTGTCGCATTAGGGTTAAGGTTAGGGTGTCGTGTTAGTGTTAGCGCTAGGGTTAGGGTGTCGTGTTAGAGTTAGGTTTAGGGTTAGGTTGTCAGGTTAGGGTTAGGGTTAGGGTGTCTGGTGTTCGGTTACCGTTAGGGTTAGGGTTAGGGTTACGTTTTACGGGTTAGGGTTAGGGATAGGGTTAGCATTAGGGTTATGGTTACGGTTACGTTTAGGGTTACTGTTCGGGTTAGGGTTAGGGTTAGGATTAGGGTGTCAGATTAGGGTTAGGTTTGTGTTAGGATTCGGGTTAGTGGTTAGGGGTAGGTTTAAGGTTAGGGTTAGGGTGTCGTGTTAGGGTTAGAGTTAGGGTGTCGGTTTAGGGTTAGGGTGTCGGGTTAGGGTGTTGGCTTAAGTTGTCGTGTTAGTGTGTTGGGTTAGGGTTAGGGTAAGATTTATGGCATTGTGTTAGTGTGTTGGTTTAGGAATAGGGTTAGGGTAAGGGGTAGGGCTAGGTTTAAGGTTAGGTTTAGTGTTATGATGTCGCGTTAGGGTTAGGGTTAGGGTTAAGGTTTCGGGTTATGATGTCGGGTTAGGGTTAGGTCTAGGTCTAGGCTTAGGGTTAGGGTGTCGGGTAAGTTTTAGGGTTAGGGTTAGGGTGTCGTTTTAGGGTTAGAGTTAGGGTTAGGATTAGGGTTAGGGTTAAGGTTTACGGTTTAGGGTTAGGGTTAGGGTTAGAGTTAGGGTTAGCGTTACCTTTAGGGTTACGGTTAGGGTTAGGATTAGGGTTAGAGTTAGGGTGTCAGATTAGGGTTAGGGTTGGGTTAGGATTCGGGTTAGTGGTTAGGGGTAGGTTTAGGTTTAGGGTTAGGGTGTTGGTTTAGGGTTAGGGTGTCGGGTTAGGGTGTTGGGTTAAGTTGTCGTGTTAGTGTGTCGGGTAAGGGTTAGGGTTAGGTTTATGGCATTGGGTTAGGTTGTTGGGTTAGGAATAGGGTTAGGGCTAGGGTTAAGGTTAGGTTTAGTGTTATGATGTTGGGTTAGTTTGTCGTGTTAGGGTGCTGGGTTTGGGTTAGGGTTAGGGTTTGGGTAGGTTTAGGGTGTTGGGTTAGGGTTAGGGTGTCGGGTTATGGTTAGGGTTAGGGTGTTGGGTTACGGTGTCGGGTTAGGGTTAGTGTGTCAGGTTATGATGTCAGGTTCGGGTGTCGGGTAAGGGTTAGGGTGTGTGGTTATGGTGTCGGGTAAGTGTGTCAGGTTAGGTTTAGGTTTAGGCTTATGGTTAGGGTTAGGGTGTCGTGTTAGGGATAGCGTTCGGGTGTCGGTTTAGGGTTAGAGTGAGGGTTAGGGTTAGGGTCGGGTTAGGGGTTAGGGGTAGGTTTAGGGTTAGGTTTAGGGTGTTAGGGTTAGGGTTAGGGTTAGGGTTGGGTTAGGGGTAGGGTTAGTGGTTAAGGGTAGGGTTAGGGGTAGGTTTAGGGTTAGGGTTAGGGTTGGGGTTTAGTTGTCGGGTTTGAGTTAGGGTTAGGGTGTCTGGTGTCGGGTTAGTGTTAAGGTTAGGGTTAGGTTATCGGGTTAGGTTTAGGCTTGGGTTGTAGTCTTAGGGTTAGGGTTAGTGTTGGTTTACGGGTTAGGCTTAGGCTTAGTGTTAGGGTTAGGTTTAGGGTTAGGTTTAGGTTTACGGCTAGGTTGTTGGTTTAGGGTTACGGTGTCGGGTTAAGGTAAGCGTGTCGGTTTAGGTTTAGGGTGTCGGGTTAGGGTGATGGGTTATGGTGTCAGGTTCGGGTTAGTGTTCGGTTGAGGGTGTCAGGTTAAGGTTAGGGAAGATTTAGGGTTACGGTGTCATGTTAGGGTTACCATAATGGTTAGGGTGTCGGGTTTGGGTGTTGGGTTATGGTTAGTGTATCATGTTAGGGTTAGTGTGTCGGGATAGGTTCAGGGTGTCGTGTTAGGTTGTCGGGTTACGTCTAGGCTCAGGTTTAGGGTTAAGGTTAGGGTTAGGTTTAGGTGTTAGGGGTATGGTTAGGGTTAGAATGTCGGGTTAGGGTTAGGGTGTCGGGTTAGGGTGCCGTGTTAAGGTTAGGGTGTCGGGTGAGGGTTAGGGTGTCAGGTTCGGGTTACGGTGTCAGGTGACGGTGTCGGGTTAGCGTGTCATTTTAGGGTGTAGGTTTAGGGTTAGAGTGTCGGGTTAGGGTTAGGGTTACGGTGTTGTGTTAGGGTTAGGGTGTCGTGTTTGGGCTTCGGGTTAGGGTGTCGTGTTAGGGATAGGGTGTCACGTTAGGTTGTCGTTTTAGGGTTACGGTGTCAGGATAGGGTTTCGGGTTAGGGTGTCGGTTAGGGATTACGGTTTAGGGTGTCGGGTTAGGGTTAGTGTAGGGTTAGAATTAGGGTTAGAGTGTTGTGTTAGGGTTAGCGTTAGGGTTAGGTTGTCTGGTTAGTTTTAGGGTTAGGGTGTCGAGTTAGAGTTAGGGTGTCGGGTTATGGTTAGGTTTTGGGTGTCGGGTTAGGTTTAGGGTTAATGTTAGTGTTAGGGGTTAGTGATTAGGGTTAGGGTTAGGGTTAGCGTTATGGTTTGGTTTAGGTTTAGGGTTAGGGTTATGGATAGGGTTAGGGTTTGGGTTAGGTGAAGGGTAGGCTTAGGAGTAGGGTAAGTGTTAGGGTTTGGGTTAGGTTTAGGGTACGGTTAGGGTGTCAGGGTAGAGTTTGGGTGTAGGATTAGGGTGTTGCGTTAGGGTTAAGTTAACGTGTCTTGTTAGGGTTAGCGTTAGGGTTAGGGTGTCGGGTAAGATTTAGCGTTAGGGGTAGGGGTAGTGCTTGGGTGTTGGGTTAGTGTTAGGGTTAGGGTGTCTGGTGTCCGGTTACGGTTAGGGTTAGGATTAGGGTTAGGATTAGGGTTTAGGGTTTAGGGTTAGGGTTAGGGTGTCTTGTGTCCGATTACGGTTAGGGTTAGGATTATGGTTAGGGTTAGGGTTAGCGTTAGGGTTATGGTTAAGGTTACGTTTAGGTTTCGGGTTAGGGTTAGGGTTATGTTTAGGGTTAGGGTGTCATAATAGGGTTAGCGTTAGTGTTAGGTTGTCTGGTTAGTGTTAGGGTTTAGGTTGTCGGGATAGGGTTAGGTTTAGGGTGTTGGGTTAGGGTGTTGGGTTAGGGTTAGGGTTAGGGTTAAGGTTTCGGGTTATGATGTCGGGTTAGGGTTAGGTCTAGGTCTAGGGTTAGGGTTAGGGTGTCGGCTAAGTTTTAGGGTTAGGTTTAGGGTGTCGTTTTAGGGTTAGAGTTAGTGTTAGGAATAGGGTTCGGGTTAGGGTTTATGGTTTAGGGTTAGGGTTAGTGTTAGCGTTAGGGTTAGTGTTACCTTTAGGGTTACGGTTAGGGTTAGGATTAGGGTTAGAGTTAGGGTGTCAGATTAGGGTTAGACTTGGGTTAGGATTCGGGTTAGTGGTTAGGGGTAGGTTTAGGTTTAGGGTTAGGGTGTTGGTTTAGGGTTAGGGTGTCGTATTACAGTTAGGGTTAGGGTGTCGATTTAGGGTTAGGGTGTCGGGTTAGGGTGTTGGGTTAAGTTGTCGTGTTAGTGTGTCGGGTTAGGGTTAGAGTTAGGTTTGAGGCATTGGGTTAGGTTGTTGGTTTAGGAATAGGGTTAGGGTTAGGTTTAGTGTTATGATGTTGGGTTAGTTTGTCGTGTTAGGGTGCTGGGTTTGGGTTAGGGTTAGGGTTAGGGTAGGTTTAGGGTGTTGGGTTAGCGTTAGGGTGTCGGGTTAGGGTTAGGGTTATGTGTTGGCTTAGGGTGTCGTTTAGGGTGTCAGGTTTGGGTGTCGGGTTAAGATTAGGATAAGGGTGTTGGGTTACGGTGTCAGGTTAGCGTAGGTGTGTCTGGTTATGATGTCAGGTTTGGGTATCGGGTAAGGGGTAGTGTGTCTGGTTAGGGTGCTGGTTTGTGTCAGGTTAGGTTTAGGTTTAGGCTTACGGATAGGGCTAGGGTTATGGTGTCATGTTAGGGATAGGGTTCGAGTGTCGGTTTAGGGTTAGAGTTAGGGTTAGGGTTAGGGTTGGGTTAGGGTTAGGGTAGGGTTAGGGGTTAGGGGTAGGGTTAGAGTTAGGTTTAGGTTTAGGGTGTCAGGTTAAGTTTAGGGTTCGTGTTAGTGTTATGGTTAGGGTTAGGGTTAGGCTTAGGATGTGGGGATAGGGTTAGGGTTAGTTTTATGGTAAGATTGTCCGGTTAGGGTTCTGGGTAGGGTGTCTGTTTAGGGTTTCGGGTTAGGGTGTCGGGTCAGGGTTAGTGTCAGGGTTAGGTTGTTGGGTTAGATTGTCGTGTTAGGGTGCCAGGATAGGGTTAGATTTACGGTTAGGCTTAGGGTTAGTGTGTCGGGTTAGGGTGTCCGTTTAGGGTTAGGGTGTCAGGTTAGCATGTCGGGTTAGGGTGTTGGGTTAGGGTCTCGAGTTAGGGTTTAGGGTTAGGTTTAGGGTAAGTTTAGGGTTAGGGTTACGGTTGGGTTAGGGTTAGTGTTAATGTTAGGGTTAGGGTTTAGATGTAGGGTTAGCTTTAGGGCTAGTGTTAGGGTTAGGGTGTCGGGTGTCGGGTTTGGGTGTCGGGTTAGGGTTAGGTTTTGGGTTAGCTTTAGGGTTGGGGTTAGGATTAGGGTGTCGGGTTAGGGTTAGCGTGTCGGGTTCGGGTGTCGGGTTAGGCTGTCGGGCTAGGGTGTCGGGTTAGGGTTTACAGTTAGTGTTAGAGTGGCTGGTTAGGGTGTCTGGTTATGGTGTCAGGTTAGGGATTACGGGTTAGGGTGTCGCGTTAGGGTTGAGTTATGGTGTCGGGTTATGGTTAGGGTAAGGTTAGGCTTCGGGTTAGGGTGTCGTGTTAGGGTTAGCGTTAGGGTTAGGGTGTCGGGTTAAGGTTAGGGTTAGGGTTAGGGTTAGGGTTTGGGTGTCGGGTTAGGGTTAGGGTTAGTGTTAGGGGTTAGTGATTAGGGTTAGGGTTAGGATTAGCGTTATGGTTTGAGTTAGAGTTAGGGTTAGGGTTAGGGTTGGTTTAGTGTAGGGTTAGGGGTTAGTGGTAGGGTTAGGGGTAGGGTTAGGGTAGGGTTGCGGAGTCGGGTTAGGGTTAGGGTTAGGTTTTCAGGCTAGGGTTAGTGTTAGGGGTTGGGGTTAGGGTTTAGAGTTACGATTAGGGTTAGGGTGTTGGGTTAGGGTGTCGGGTTAGGGTGTCAGGTTAGGCTGTCGGGTTAGGGTGTCGGGTCAGGGTTAGAGTTAGGGTTAGGTTTAGGGTTAAGTTTAGAGTTAGGTTGTTTTGTTAGGGTTAGGGTTTCGGGTTAGGCTTAGAGTTTCGGGTTAGGGTGTCGGGTTAGAGTTTGGGTGTAGGGTTAGTGTGTCGCATTAGGGTTAAGGTTAGGGTGTCGTGTTAGTGTTAGCGCTAGGGTTAGGGTGTCGTGTTAGAGTTAGGTTTAGGGTTAGGTTGTCGGGTTAGGGTTAGGGTTAGGGTGTCTGGTGTTCGGTTACCGTTAGGGTTAGGGTTAGGGTTACGTTTTACGGGTTAGGGTTAGGGTTAGGGTTAGCATTAGGGTTATGGTTACGGTTACGTTTAGGGTTACTGTTCGGGTTAGGGTTAGGGTTAGGATTAGGGTGTCAGATTAGGGTTAGGTTTGTGTTAGGATTCGGGTTAGTGGTTAGGGGTAGGTTTAAGGTTAGGGTTAGGGTGTCGTGTTAGGGTTAGGGTTAGGGTGTCGGTTTAGGGTTAGGGTGTCGGGTTAGGGTGTTGGCTTAAGTTGTCGTGTTAGTGTGTTGGGTTAGGGTTAGGGTGAGATTTATGGCATTGTGTTAGTGTGTTGGTTTAGGAATAGGGTTAGGGTAAGGGGTAGGGCTAGGTTTAAGGTTAGGTTTAGTGTTATGATGTCGGGTTAGGGTTAGGGTTAGGGTTAAGGTTTCGGGTTATGATGTCGGGTTAGGTTTAGGTCTAGGTCTAGGGTTAGGGTTAGGGTGTCGGGTAAGTTTTAGGGTTAGGGTTAGGGTGTCGTTTTAGGGTTAGAGTTAGGGTTAGGATTAGGGTTAGGGTTAAGGTTTACGGTTTAGGGTTAGGGTTAGGGTTAGAGTTAGGGTTAGCGTTACCTTTAGGGTTACGGTTAGGGTTAGGATTAGGGTTAGAGTTAGGGTGTCAAATTAGGGTTAGGGTTGGGTTAGGATTCGGGTTAGAGGTAAGGGGTAGGTTTAGGTTTAGGGTTAGGGTGTTGGTTTAGGGTTAGGGTGTCGTGTTAGGGATAGCGTTCGGGTGTCGGTTTAGGGTGTTAGGGTTAGGGTTAGGGTTAGGGTTGGGTTGGGGGTAGGGTTAGTGGTTAAGGGTAGGGTTAGGGGTAGGTTTAGGGTTAGGGTTAGGGTTGGGGTTTAGTTGTCGGGTTTGAGTTAGGGTTAGGGTGTCTGGTGTCGGGTTAGTGTTAAGGTTAGGGTTAGGTTATCGGGTTAGGTTTAGGCTTGGGTTGTAGTCTTAGGGTTAGGGTTAGTGTTGGTTTACGGGTTAGGCTTAGGCTTAGTGTTAGGGTTAGGTTTAGGGTTAGGTTTACGGCTAGGTTGTTGGTTTAGGGTTACGGTGTCGGGTTAAGGTAAGCGTGTCGGTTTAGGTTTAGGGTGTCGGGTTAGGGTGATGGGTTATGGTGTCAGGTTCGGGTTAGTGTTCGGTTGAGGGTGTCAGGTTAAGGTTAGGGAAGATTTAGGGTTACGGTGTCATGTTAGGGTTACCATAATGGTTAGGGTGTCGGGTTTGGGTGTTGGGTTATGGTTAGTGTATCATGTTAGGGTTAGTGTGTCGGGATAGGTTCAGGGTGTCGGGTTAGGTTGTCGGGTTACGTTTAGGCTCAGGGTTAGGGTTAAGGTTAGGGTTAGGTTTAGGTGTTAGGGGTACGGTTAGGGTTAGGATGTCGGGTTAGGGTTAGGGTGTCGGGTTAGGGTGTCGTGTTAAGGTTAGGGTGTCGGGTGAGGGTTAGAGTGTCAGGTTCGGGTTACGGTGTCAGGTGAGGGTGTCGGGTTAGCGTGTCATTTTAGGGTGTAGGTTTAGGGTTAGAGTGTCGGGTTAGGGTTAGGGTTACGGTGTTGTGTTAGGGTTAGGGTGTCGGGTTTGGGCTTCGGGTTAGGGTGTCGTGTTAGGGATAGGGAGTCACGTTAGGTTGTCGTTTTAGGGTTACGGTGTCAGGATAGGGTGTCGGGTTAGGGTGTCTGTTAGGGATTACGGTTTAGGGTGTCGGGTTAGGGTTAGTGTAGGGTTAGAATTAGGGTTAGAGTGTTGTGTTAGGGTTAGCGTTAGAGTTAGGTTGTCTGGTTAGTTTTAGGGTTAGGGTGTCGAGTTAGAGTTAGGGTGTCGGGTTATGGTTAGGTTTTGGGTGTCGGGTTAGGTTTAGGGTTAATGTTAGTGTTAGGGGTTAGTGATTAGGGTTAGGGTTAGGGTTAGCGTTATGGTTTGGTTTAGGTTTAGGGTTAGGGTTATGGATCGGGTTAGGGTTTGGGTTAGGTGAAGGGTAGGCTTAGGAGTAGGGTAAGTGTTAGGGTTTGGGTTAGGTTTAGGGTACGGTTAGGGTGTCGGGGTAGAGTTTGGGTGTAGGATTAGGGTGTTGCGTTAGGGTTAAGTTAACGTGTCTTGTTAGGGTTAGTGTTAGGGTTAGGGTGTCGTGTAAGATTTAGCGTTAGCGGTAGGGGTAGGGCTTGGGTGTTGGGTTAGTGTTAGGGTTAGGGTGTCTGGTGTCCGGTTACGGTTAGGGTTATGATTAGGGTTAGGATTAGGGTTTAGGATTTAGGGTTAGGGTTAGGGTGTCTTGTGTCCGATTACGGTTAGGGTTAGGATTATGGTTAGGGTTAGGGTTAGCGTTAGGGTTTTGGTTAAGGTTACGTTTAGGTTTCGGGTTAGGGTTAGGGTTATGTTTAGGGTTAGGGTGTCATAATAGGGTTAGCGTTAGTGTTAGGTTGTCTGGTTAGTGTTAGGGTTAGGGTGTCGGGATAGGGTTAGGTTTAGGGTGTTGGGTTAGGGTGTTGTGTTAGGGTTAGGGTTAGGGTTAAGGTTTCGGGTTATGATGTCGGGTTAGGGTTAGGTCTAGGTCTAGGGTTTGGGTTAGGGTTAGCGTTAGGGTTAGGGTTACCTTTAGGGTTACGGTTAGGGTTAGGATTAGGGTTAGAGTTAGGGTGTCAGATTAGGGTTAGACTTGGGTTAGGATTCGGGTTAGTGGTTAGGGGTAGGTTTAGGTTTAGGGTTAGGGTGTTGGTTTAGGGTTAGGGTGTCGTATTACAGTTAGGGTTAGGGTTAGGGTGTCGGTTTAGGGTTAGGGTGTCGGGTTAGGGTGTTGGGTTAAGTTGTCCTGTTAGTGTGTCGGGTTAGGGTTAGAGTTAGGTTTGAGGCATTGGGTTAGGTTGTTGGGTTAGGAATAGGGTTAGGGTTAGGTTTAGTGTTATGATGTTGGGTTAGTTTGTCGTGTTAGGGTGCTGGGTTTGGGTTAGGGTTAGGGTTAGGGTAGGTTTAGGGTGTTGGGTTAGCGTTAGGGTGTCGGGTTAGGGTTAGGGTTATGTGTTGGCTTAGGGTGTCGTTTAGGGTGTCAGGTTTGGGTGTCGGGTTAAGATTAGGGTTAGGGTGTTGGGTTACGGTGTCAGATTAGGGTTAGTGTGTCTGGTTATGATGTCAGGTTCGGGTGTCGGGTAAGGGGTAGTGTGTCTGGTTAGGGTGTCGGTTTATTGTGTCAGGTCAGGTTTAGGTTTAGGCTTACGGATAGGGCTAGGCTTATGGTGTCATGTTAGGGATAGGGTTCGAGTGTCAGTTTAGGGTTAGAGTTAGGGTTAGGGTTAGGGTTGGGTTAGGGTTAGGGTAGGGTTAGGGGTTAGGGTTAGGGTTAGGGTTAGGTTTAAGTTTAGGGTGACAGGTTAAGTTTAGGGTTCGTGTTAGTGTTATGGTTAGGGTTAGGGTTAGGCTTAGGATGTGGGGATAGTGTTAGGGTTAGTTTTATGGTAAGTTTGTCTGGTTAGGGTTCTGGGTAGGGTGTCTGTTTAAGGTTTCGGGTTAGGGTGTCGGGTCAGGGTTAGTGTTAGGGTTAGGTTGTTGGGTTAGATTGTCGTGTTAGGGTGCCAGGATAGGGTTAGATTTACGGTTAGGCTTAGGGTTAGTGTGTCGGGTTAGGGTGTCCGTTTAGGGTTAGGGTGTCAGGTTAGCATGTCGGGTTAGGGTGTTGGGTTAGGGTCTCGAGTTAGGGTTTAGGGTTAGGTTTAGGGTAAGTTTAGGGTTAGGCTTACGGTTGGGTTAGGGTTAGTGTTAATGTTAGGGTTAGGGTTTAGATGTAGGGTTAGCTTTAGGGCTAGTGTTAGGGTTAGGGTGTCGGGTGTCGGGTTTGGGTGTCGGGTTAGGGTTAGGTTTTGGGTTAGCTTTAGGGTTGCGGTTAGGATTAGGGTGTCGGGTTAGGGTTAGCGTGTCGGGTTCGGGTGTCGGGTTAGGCTGTCGGGCTAGGGTGTCGGGCTAGGGTGTCGGGTTAGGGTTTACAGTTAGTGTTAGAGTGGCTGGTTAGGGTGTCGGTTAGGGTGTCGGGTTAGGGATTACGGGTTAGGGTGTCGCGTTAGGGTTGAGTTATGGTGTCAGGTTATGGTTACGGTAAGGTTAGGGTTAGGGTTAGGGTGTCGTGTTAGGGTTAGCGTTAGGGTTAGGGTGTCGGGTTAAGGTTAGGGTTAGGGTTAGGGTTAGGGTTTGGGTGTCAGGTTAGGGTTAGGGTTAGTGTTAGGGGTTAGTGATTAGGGTTAGGGTTAGGATTAGCGTTATGGTTTGAGTTAGAGTTAGGGTTACGGTTAGGGTTGGTTTAGTGTAGGGTTAGGGGTTAGTGGTAAGGTTAGGGGTAGGGTTAGGGTAGGGTTGCGGAGTCGGGTTAGGGTTAGGGTTAGGTTTTCAGGCTAGGGTTAGTGTTAGGGGTTGGGGTTAGGTTTTAGAGTTACGATTAGGGTTAGGGTGTTGGGTTAGGGTGTCGGGTAGGGTGTCAGGTTAGGCTGTCGGGTTAGGGTGTCGGGTCAGGGTTAGAGTTAGGGTTAGGTTTAGGGTTAAGTTTAGAGTTAGGTTGTTTTGTTAGGGTTAGGGTTTCGGGTTAGGCTTAGAGTTTCGGGTTAGGGTGTCGGGTTAGAGTTTGGGTGTAGGGTTAGTGTGTCGCATTAGGGTTAAGGTTAGGGTGTCGTGTTAGTGTTAGCGCTAGGGTTAGGGTGTCGTGTTAGGGTTAGGTTTAGGGTTAGGTTGTCGGGTTAGGGTTAGGGTTAGGGTGTCTGGTGTTCGGTTACCGTTAGGGTTAGGGTTAGGGTTACGTTTTACGGGTTAGGGTTAGGGATAGGGTTAGCATTAGGGTTATGGTTACGGTTACGTTTAGGGTTACTGTTCGGGTTAGGGTTAGGGTTAGGATTAGGGTGTCAGATTAGGGTTAGGTTTGTGTTAGGATTCGGGTTAGTGGGTAGGGGTAGGTTTAAGGTTAGGGTTAGGGTGTCGTGTTAGGGTTAGAGTTAGGGTGTCGGTTTAGGGTTAGGGTGTCGGGTTAGGGTGTTGGCTTAAGTTGTCGTGTTAGTGTGTTGGGTTAGGGTTAGGGTGAGATTTATGGCATTGTGTTAGTGTGTTGGTTTAGGAATAGGGTTAGGGTAAGGGTTAGGGCTAGGTTTAAGGTTAGGTTTAGTGTTATGATGTCGGGTTAGGGTTAGGGTTAGGGTTAAGGTTTCGGGTTATGATGTCGGGTTAGGGTTAGGTCTAGGTCTAGGGTTAGGGTTAGGGTGTCGGGTAAGTTTTAGGGTTAGGGTTAGGGTGTCGTTTTAGGGTTAGAGTTAGGGTTAGGATTAGGGTTAGGGTTAAGGTTTACGGTTTAGGGTTAGGGTTAGGGTTAGAGTTAGGGTTAGCGTTACCTTTAGGGTTACGGTTAGGGTTAGGATTAGGGTTAGAGTTAGGGTGTCAGATTAGGGTTAGGGTTGGGTTAGGATTCGGGTTAGTGGTTAGGGGTAGGTTTAGGTTTAGGGTTAGGGTGTTGGTTTAGGGTTAGGGTGTCGGGTTAGGGTGTTGGGTTAAGTTGTCGTGTTAGTGTGTCGGGTAAGGGTTAGGGTTAGGTTTATGGCATTGGGTTAGGTTGTTGGGTTAGGAATAGGGTTAGGGCTAGGGTTAAGGTTAGGTTTAGTGTTATGATGTTGGGTTAGTTTGTCGTGTTAGGGTGCTGGGTTTGGGTTAGGGTTAGGGTTTGGGTAGGTTTAGGGTGTTGGGTTAGGGTTAGGGTGTCGGGTTATGGTTAGGGTTAGGGTGTTGGGTTACGGTGTCGGGTTAGGGTTAGTGTGTCAGGTTATGATGTCAGGTTCGGGTGTCGGGTAAGGGTTAGGGTGTGTGGTTATGGTGTCGGGTAAGTGTGTCAGGTTAGGTTTAGGTTTAGGCTTATGGTTAGGGTTAGGGTTCGGGTGTCGTGTTAGGGATAGCGTTCGGGTGTCGGTTTAGGGTTAGAGTTAGGGTTAGGGTTAGGGTCGGGTTAGGGGTTAGGGGTAGGTTTAGGGTTAGGTATAGGGTGTTAGGGTTAGGGTTAGGGTTAGGGTTGGGTTAGGGGTAGGGTTAGTGGTTAAGGGTAGGGTTAGGGGTAGGTTTAGGGTTAGGGTTAGGGTTGGGGTTTAGTTGTCGGGTTTGAGTTAGGGTTAGGGTGTCTGGTGTCGGGTTAGTGTTAAGGTTAGGGTTAGGTTATCGGGTTAGGTTTAGGCTTGGGTTGTAGTCTTAGGGTTAGGGTTAGTGTTGGTTTACGGGTTAGGCTTAGGCTTAGTGTTAGGGTTAGGTTTACGGCTAGGTTGTTGGTTTAGGGTTACGGTGTCGGGTTAAGGTAAGCGTGTCGGTTTAGGTTTAGGGTGTCGGGTTAGGGTGATGGGTTAGGGTGTCAGGTTCGGGTTAGTGTTCGGTTGAGGGTGTCAGGTTAAGGTTAGGGAAGATTTAGGGTTACGGTTTCATGTTAGGGTTACCATAATGGTTAGGGTGTCGGGTTTGGGTGTTGGGTTATGGTTAGTGTATCATGTTAGGGTTAGTGTGTCGGGATAGGTTCAGGGTGTCGTGTTAGGTTGTCGGGTTACGTCTAGGCTCAGGTTTAGGGTTAAGGTTAGGGTTAGGTTTAGGTGTTAGGGGTATGGTTAGGGTTAGAATGTCGGGTTAGGGTTAGGGTGTCGGGTTAGGGTGCCGTGTTAAGGTTAGGGTGTCGGGTGAGGGTTAGGGTGTCAGGTTCGGGTTACGGTGTCAGGTGACGGTGTCGGGTTAGCGTGTCATTTTAGGGTGTAGGTTTAGGGTTAGAGTGTCGGGTTAGGGTTAGGGTTACGGTGTTGTGTTAGGGTTAGGGTGTCGTGTTTGGGCTTCGGGTTAGGGTGTCGTGTTAGGGATAGGGTGTCACGTTAGGTTGTCGTTTTAGGGTTACGGTGTCAGGATAGGGTGTCGGGTTAGGGTGTCGGTTAGGGATTACGGTTTAGGGTGTCGGGTTAGGGTTAGTGTAGGGTTAGAATTAGGGTTAGAGTGTTGTGTTAGGGTTAGCGTTAGGGTTAGGTTGTCTGGTTAGTTTTAGGGTTAGGGTGTCGAATTAGAGTTAGGGTGTCGGGTTATGGTTAGGTTTAGGGTGTCGGGTTAGGTTTAGGGTTAATGTTAGTGTTAGGGGTTAGTGATTAGGGTTAGGGTTAGGGTTAGCGTTATGGTTTGGTTTAGGTTTAGGGTTAGGGTTATGGATAGGGTTAGGGTTTGGGTTAGGTGAAGGGTAGGCTTAGGAGTAGGGTAAGTGTTAGGGTTTGGGTTAGGTTTAGGGTACGGTTAGGGTGTCAGGGTAGAGTTTGGGTGTAGGATTAGGGTGTTGCGTTAGGGTTAAGTTAACGTGTCTTGTTAGGGTTAGCGTTAGGGTTAGGGTGTCGGGTAAGATTTAGCGTTAGGGGTAGGGGTAGTGCTTGGGTGTTGGGTTAGTGTTAGGGTTAGGGTGTCTGGTGTCCGGTTACGGTTAGGGTTAGGATTAGGGTTAGGATTAGGGTTTAGGATTTAGGGTTAGGGTTAGGGTGTCTTGTGTCCGATTACGGTTAGGGTTAGGATTATGGTTAGGGTTAGGGTTAGCGTTAGGGTTTTGGTTAAGGTTACGTTTAGGTTTCGGGTTAGGGTTAGGGTTATGTTTAGGGTTAGGGTGTCATAATAGGGTTAGCGTTAGTGTTAGGTTGTCTGGTTAGTGTTAGGGTTAGGGTGTCGGGATAGGGTTAGGTTTAGGGTGTTGGGTTAGGGTGTTGTGTTAGGGTTAGGGTTAGGGTTAAGGTTTCGGGTTATGATGTCGGGTTAGGGTTAGGTCTAGGTCTAGGGTTTGGGTTAGGGTTAGCGTTAGGGTTAGGGTTACCTTTAGGGTTACGGTTAGGGTTAGGATTAGGGTTAGAGTTAGGGTGTCAGATTAGGGTTAGACTTGGGTTAGGATTCGGGTTAGTGGTTAGGGGTAGGTTTAGGTTTAGGGTTAGGGTGTTGGTTTAGGGTTAGGGTGTCGTATTACAGTTAGGGTTAGGGTTAGGGTGTCGGTTTAGGGTTAGGGTGTCGGGTTAGGGTGTTGGGTTAAGTTGTCGTGTTAGTGTGTCGGGTTAGGGTTAGAGTTAGGTTTGAGGCATTGGGTTAGGTTGTTGGGTTAGGAATAGGGTTAGGGTTAGGTTTAGTGTTATGATGTTGGGTTAGTTTGTCGTGTTAGGGTGCTGGGTTTGGGTTAGGGTTAGGGTTAGGGTAGGTTTAGGGTGTTGGGTTAGCGTTAGGGTGTCGGGTTAGGGTTAGGGTTATGTGTTGGCTTAGGGTGTCGTTTAGGGTGTCAGGTTTGGGTGTCGGGTTAAGATTAGGGTTAGGGTGTTGGGTTACGGTGTCAGATTAGGGTTAGTGTGTCTGGTTATGATGTCAGGTTCGGGTGTCGGGTAAGGGGTAGTGTGTCTGGTTAGGGTGTCGGTTTATTGTGTCAGGTCAGGTTTAGGTTTAGGCTTACGGATAGGGCTAGGCTTATGGTGTCATGTTAGGGATAGGGTTCGAGTGTCAGTTTAGGGTTAGAGTTAGGGTTAGGGTTAGGGTTGGGTTAGGGTTAGGGTAGGGTTAGGGGTTAGGGTTAGGGTTAGGGTTAGGTTTAAGTTTAGGGTGACAGGTTAAGTTTAGGGTTCGTGTTAGTGTTATGGTTAGGGTTAGGGTTAGGCTTAGGATGTGGGGATAGTGTTAGGGTTAGTTTTATGGTAAGTTTGTCTGGTTAGGGTTCTGGGTAGGGTGTCTGTTTAAGGTTTCGGGTTAGGGTGTCGGGTCAGGGTTAGTGTTAGGGTTAGGTTGTTGGGTTAGATTGTCGTGTTAGGGTGCCAGGATAGGGTTAGATTTACGGTTAGGCTTAGGGTTAGTGTGTCGGGTTAGGGTGTCCGTTTAGGGTTAGGGTGTCAGGTTAGCATGTCGGGTTAGGGTGTTGGGTTAGGGTCTCGAGTTAGGGTTTAGGGTTAGGTTTAGGGTAAGTTTAGGGTTAGGCTTACGGTTGGGTTAGGGTTAGTGTTAATGTTAGGGTTAGGGTTTAGATGTAGGGTTAGCTTTAGGGCTAGTGTTAGGGTTAGGGTGTCGGGTGTCGGGTTTGGGTGTCGGGTTAGGGTTAGGTTTTGGGTTAGCTTTAGGGTTGCGGTTAGGATTAGGGTGTCGGGTTAGGGTTAGCGTGTCGGGTTCGGGTGTCGGGTTAGGCTGTCGGGCTAGGGTGTCGGGCTAGGGTGTCGGGTTAGGGTTTACAGTTAGTGTTAGAGTGGCTGGTTAGGGTGTCGGTTAGGGTGTCGGGTTAGGGATTACGGGTTAGGGTGTCGCGTTAGGGTTGAGTTATGGTGTCAGGTTATGGTTACGGTAAGGTTAGGGTTAGGGTTAGGGTGTCGTGTTAGGGTTAGCGTTAGGGTTAGGGTGTCGGGTTAAGGTTAGGGTTAGGGTTAGGGTTAGGGTTTGGGTGTCAGGTTAGGGTTAGGGTTAGTGTTAGGGGTTAGTGATTAGGGTTAGGGTTAGGATTAGCGTTATGGTTTGAGTTAGAGTTAGGGTTACGGTTAGGGTTGGTTTAGTGTAGGGTTAGGGGTTAGTGGTAAGGTTAGGGGTAGGGTTAGGGTAGGGTTGCGGAGTCGGGTTAGGGTTAGGGTTAGGTTTTCAGGCTAGGGTTAGTGTTAGGGGTTGGGGTTAGGTTTTAGAGTTACGATTAGGGTTAGGGTGTTGGGTTAGGGTGTCGGGTAGGGTGTCAGGTTAGGCTGTCGGGTTAGGGTGTCGGGTCAGGGTTAGAGTTAGGGTTAGGTTTAGGGTTAAGTTTAGAGTTAGGTTGTTTTGTTAGGGTTAGGGTTTCGGGTTAGGCTTAGAGTTTCGGGTTAGGGTGTCGGGTTAGAGTTTGGGTGTAGGGTTAGTGTGTCGCATTAGGGTTAAGGTTAGGGTGTCGTGTTAGTGTTAGCGCTAGGGTTAGGGTGTCGTGTTAGGGTTAGGTTTAGGGTTAGGGTGTCTGGTGTTCGGTTACCGTTAGGGTTAGGGTTAGGGTTACGTTTTACGGGTTAGGGTTAGGGATAGGGTTAGCATTAGGGTTATGGTTACGGTTACGTTTAGGGTTACTGTTCGGGTTAGGGTTAGGGTTAGGATTAGGGTGTCAGATTAGGGTTAGGTTTGTGTTAGGATTCGGGTTAGTGGGTAGGGGTAGGTTTAAGGTTAGGGTTAGGGTGTCGTGTTAGGGTTAGAGTTAGGGTGTCGGTTTAGGGTTAGGGTGTCGGGTTAGGGTGTTGGCTTAAGTTGTCATGTTAGTGTGTTGGGTTAGGGTTAGGGTGAGATTTATGGCATTGTGTTAGTGTGTTGGTTTAGGAATAGGGTTAGGGTAAGGGTTAGGGCTAGGTTTAAGGTTAGGTTTAGTGTTATGATGTCGGGTTAGGGTTAGGGTTAGGGTTAAGGTTTCGGGTTATGATGTCGGGTTAGGGTTAGGTCTAGGTCTAGGGTTAGGGTTAGGGTGTCGGGTAAGTTTTAGGGTTAGGGTTAGGGTGTCGTTTTAGGGTTAGAGTTAGGGTTAGGATTAGGGTTAGGGTTAAGGTTTACGGTTTAGGGTTAGGGTTAGGGTTAGAGTTAGGGTTAGCGTTACCTTTAGGGTTACGGTTAGGGTTAGGATTAGGGTTAGAGTTAGGGTGTCAGATTAGGGTTAGGGTTGGGTTAGGATTCGGGTTAGTGGTTAGGGGTAGGTTTAGGTTTAGGGTTAGGGTGTTGGTTTAGGGTTAGGGTGTCGGGTTAGGGTGTTGGGTTAAGTTGTCGTGTTAGTGTGTCGGGTAAGGGTTAGGGTTAGGTTTATGGCATTGGGTTAGGTTGTTGGGTTAGGAATAGGGTTAGGGCTAGGGTTAAGGTTAGGTTTAGTGTTATGATGTTGGGTTAGTTTGTCGTGTTAGGGTGCTGGGTTTGGGTTAGGGTTAGGGTTTGGGTAGGTTTAGGGTGTTGGGTTAGGGTTAGGGTGTCGGGTTATGGTTAGGGTTAGGGTGTTGGGTTACGGTGTCGGGTTAGGGTTAGTGTGTCAGGTTATGATGTCAGGTTCGGGTGTCGGGTAAGGGTTAGGGTGTGTGGTTATGGTGTCGGGTAAGTGTGTCAGGTTAGGTTTAGGTTTAGGCTTATGGTTAGGGTT
Source organism: Giraffa tippelskirchi (assembly GCF_054371585.1). NCBI lineage: Eukaryota > Metazoa > Chordata > Mammalia > Artiodactyla > Giraffidae > Giraffa > Giraffa tippelskirchi. The sequence continues at coordinate 72,224,349 of NC_137289.1, forward strand.
AGGGTTAGGGTGTCGTGTTAGGGATAGCGTTCGGGTGTCGGTTTAGGGTTAGAGTTAGGGTTAGGGTTAGGGTCGGGTTAGGGGTTAGGGGTAGGTTTAGGGTTAGGTATAGGGTGTTAGGGTTAGGGTTAGGGTTAGGGTTGGGTTAGGGGTAGGGTTAGTGGTTAAGGGTAGGGTTAGGGGTAGGTTTAGGGTTAGGGTTAGGGTTGGGGTTTAGTTGTCGGGTTTGAGTTAGGGTTAGGGTGTCTGGTGTCGGGTTAGTGTTAAGGTTAGGGTTAGGTTATCGGGTTAGGTTTAGGCTTGGGTTGTAGTCTTAGGGTTAGGGTTAGTGTTGGTTTACGGGTTAGGCTTAGGCTTAGTGTTAGGGTTAGGTTTACGGCTAGGTTGTTGGTTTAGGGTTACGGTGTCGGGTTAAGGTAAGCGTGTCGGTTTAGGTTTAGGGTGTCGGGTTAGGGTGATGGGTTAGGGTGTCAGGTTCGGGTTAGTGTTCGGTTGAGGGTGTCAGGTTAAGGTTAGGGAAGATTTAGGGTTACGGTGTCATGTTAGGGTTACCATAATGGTTAGGGTGTCGGGTTTGGGTGTTGGGTTATGGTTAGTGTATCATGTTAGGGTTAGTGTGTCGGGATAGGTTCAGGGTGTCGTGTTAGGTTGTCGGGTTACGTCTAGGCTCAGGTTTAGGGTTAAGGTTAGGGTTAGGTTTAGGTGTTAGGGGTATGGTTAGGGTTAGAATGTCGGGTTAGGGTTAGGGTGTCGGGTTAGGGTGCCGTGTTAAGGTTAGGGTGTCGGGTGAGGGTTAGGGTGTCAGGTTCGGGTTACGGTGTCAGGTGACGGTGTCGGGTTAGCGTGTCATTTTAGGGTGTAGGTTTAGGGTTAGAGTGTCGGGTTAGGGTTAGGGTTACGGTGTTGTGTTAGGGTTAGGGTGTCGTGTTTGGGCTTCGGGTAAGGGTGTCGTGTTAGGGATAGGGTGTCACGTTAGGTTGTCGTTTTAGGGTTACGGTGTCAGGATAGGGTGTCGGGTTAGGGTGTCGGTTAGGGATTACGGTTTAGGGTGTCGGGTTAGGGTTAGTGTAGGGTTAGAATTAGGGTTAGAGTGTTGTGTTAGGGTTAGCGTTAGGGTTAGGTTGTCTGGTTAGTTTTAGGGTTAGGGTGTCGAATTAGAGTTAGGGTGTCGGGTTATGGTTAGGTTTAGGGTGTCGGGTTAGGTTTAGGGTTAATGTTAGTGTTAGGGGTTAGTGATTAGGGTTAGGGTTAGGGTTAGCGTTATGGTTTGGTTTAGGTTTAGGGTTAGGGTTATGGATAGGGTTAGGGTTTGGGTTAGGTGAAGGGTAGGCTTAGGAGTAGGGTAAGTGTTAGGGTTTGGGTTAGGTTTAGGGTACGGTTAGGGTGTCAGGGTAGAGTTTGGGTGTAGGATTAGGGTGTTGCGTTAGGGTTAAGTTAACGTGTCTTGTTAGGGTTAGCGTTAGGGTTAGGGTGTCGGGTAAGATTTAGCGTTAGGGGTAGGGGTAGTGCTTGGGTGTTGGGTTAGTGTTAGGGTTAGGGTGTCTGGTGTCCGGTTACGGTTAGGGTTAGGATTAGGGTTAGGATTAGGGTTTAGGGTTTAGGGTTAGGGTTAGGGTGTCTTGTGTCCGATTACGGTTAGGGTTAGGATTATGGTTAGGGTTAGGGTTAGCGTTAGGGTTTTGGTTAAGGTTACGTTTAGGTTTCGGGTTAGGGTTAGGGTTATGTTTAGGGTTAGGGTGTCATAATAGGGTTAGCGTTAGTGTTAGGTTGTCTGGTTAGTGTTAGGGTTAGGGTGTCGGGATAGGGTTAGGTTTAGGGTGTTGGGTTAGGGTGTTGTGTTAGGGTTAGGGTTAGGGTTAAGGTTTCGGGTTATGATGTCGGGTTAGGGTTAGGTCTAGGTCTAGGGTTTGGGTTAGGGTTAGCGTTAGGGTTAGGGTTACCTTTAGGGTTACGGTTAGGGTTAGGATTAGGGTTAGAGTTAGGGTGTCAGATTAGGGTTAGACTTGGGTTAGGATTCGGGTTAGTGGTTAGGGGTAGGTTTAGGTTTAGGGTTAGGGTGTTGGTTTAGGGTTAGGGTGTCGTATTACAGTTAGGGTTAGGGTTAGGGTGTCGGTTTAGGGTTAGGGTGTCGGGTTAGGGTGTTGGGTTAAGTTGTCGTGTTAGTGTGTCGGGTTAGGGTTAGAGTTAGGTTTGAGGCATTGGGTTAGGTTGTTGGGTTAGGAATAGGGTTAGGGTTAGGTTTAGTGTTATGATGTTGGGTTAGTTTGTCGTGTTAGGGTGCTGGGTTTGGGTTAGGGTTAGGGTTAGGGTAGGTTTAGGGTGTTGGGTTAGCGTTAGGGTGTCGGGTTAGGGTTAGGGTTATGTGTTGGCTTAGGGTGTCGTTTAGGGTGTCAGGTTTGGGTGTCGGGTTAAGATTAGGGTTAGGGTGTTGGGTTACGGTGTCAGATTAGGGTTAGTGTGTCTGGTTATGATGTCAGGTTCGGGTGTCGGGTAAGGGGTAGTGTGTCTGGTTAGGGTGTCGGTTTATTGTGTCAGGTCAGGTTTAGGTTTAGGCTTACGGATAGGGCTAGGCTTATGGTGTCATGTTAGGGATAGGGTTCGAGTGTCAGTTTAGGGTTAGAGTTAGGGTTAGGGTTAGGGTTGGGTTAGGGTTAGGGTAGGGTTAGGGGTTAGGGTTAGGGTTAGGGTTAGGTTTAAGTTTAGGGTGACAGGTTAAGTTTAGGGTTCGTGTTAGTGTTATGGTTAGGGTTAGGGTTAGGCTTAGGATGTGGGGATAGTGTTAGGGTTAGTTTTATGGTAAGTTTGTCTGGTTAGGGTTCTGGGTAGGGTGTCTGTTTAAGGTTTCGGGTTAGGGTGTCGGGTCAGGGTTAGTGTTAGGGTTAGGTTGTTGGGTTAGATTGTCGTGTTAGGGTGCCAGGATAGGGTTAGATTTACGGTTAGGCTTAGGGTTAGTGTGTCGGGTTAGGGTGTCCGTTTAGGGTTAGGGTGTCAGGTTAGCATGTCGGGTTAGGGTGTTGGGTTAGGGTCTCGAGTTAGGGTTTAGGGTTAGGTTTAGGGTAAGTTTAGGGTTAGGCTTACGGTTGGGTTAGGGTTAGTGTTAATGTTAGGGTTAGGGTTTAGATGTAGGGTTAGCTTTAGGGCTAGTGTTAGGGTTAGGGTGTCGGGTGTCGGGTTTGGGTGTCGGGTTAGGGTTAGGTTTTGGGTTAGCTTTAGGGTTGCGGTTAGGATTAGGGTGTCGGGTTAGGGTTAGCGTGTCGGGTTCGGGTGTCGGGTTAGGCTGTCGGGCTAGGGTGTCGGGCTAGGGTGTCGGGTTAGGGTTTACAGTTAGTGTTAGAGTGGCTGGTTAGGGTGTCGGTTAGGGTGTCGGTTTAGGGATTACGGGTTAGGGTGTCGCGTTAGGGTTGAGTTATGGTGTCAGGTTATGGTTACGGTAAGGTTAGGGTTAGGGTTAGGGTGTCGTGTTAGGGTTAGCGTTAGGGTTAGGGTGTCGGGTTAAGGTTAGGGTTAGGGTTAGGGTTAGGGTTTGGGTGTCAGGTTAGGGTTAGGGTTAGTGTTAGGGGTTAGTGATTAGGGTTAGGGTTAGGATTAGCGTTATGGTTTGAGTTAGAGTTAGGGTTACGGTTAGGGTTGGTTTAGTGTAGGGTTAGGGGTTAGTGGTAAGGTTAGGGGTAGGGTTAGGGTAGGGTTGCGGAGTCGGGTTAGGGTTAGGGTTAGGTTTTCAGGCTAGGGTTAGTGTTAGGGGTTGGGGTTAGGTTTTAGAGTTACGATTAGGGTTAGGGTGTTGGGTTAGGGTGTCGGGTAGGGTGTCAGGTTAGGCTGTCGGGTTAGGGTGTCGGGTCAGGGTTAGAGTTAGGGTTAGGTTTAGGGTTAAGTTTAGAGTTAGGTTGTTTTGTTAGGGTTAGGGTTTCGGGTTAGGCTTAGAGTTTCGGGTTAGGGTGTCGGGTTAGAGTTTGGGTGTAGGGTTAGTGTGTCGCATTAGGGTTAAGGTTAGGGTGTCGTGTTAGTGTTAGCGCTAGGGTTAGGGTGTCGTGTTAGGGTTAGGTTTAGGGTTAGGTTGTCGGGTTAGGGTTAGGGTTAGGGTGTCTGGTGTTCGGTTACCGTTAGGGTTAGGGTTAGGGTTACGTTTTACGGGTTAGGGTTAGGGATAGGGTTAGCATTAGGGTTATGGTTACGGTTACGTTTAGGGTTACTGTTCGGGTTAGGGTTAGGGTTAGGATTAGGGTGTCAGATTAGGGTTAGGTTTGTGTTAGGATTCGGGTTAGTGGGTAGGGGTAGGTTTAAGGTTAGGGTTAGGGTGTCGTGTTAGGGTTAGAGTTAGGGTGTCGGTTTAGGGTTAGGGTGTCGGGTTAGGGTGTTGGCTTAAGTTGTCGTGTTAGTGTGTTGGGTTAGGGTTAGGGTGAGATTTATGGCATTGTGTTAGTGTGTTGGTTTAGGAATAGGGTTAGGGTAAGGGTTAGGGCTAGGTTTAAGGTTAGGTTTAGTGTTATGATGTCGGGTTAGGGTTAGGGTTAGGGTTAAGGTTTCGGGTTATGATGTCGGGTTAGGGTTAGGTCTAGGTCTAGGGTTAGGGTTAGGGTGTCGGGTAAGTTTTAGGGTTAGGGTTAGGGTGTCGTTTTAGGGTTAGAGTTAGGGTTAGGATTAGGGTTAGGGTTAAGGTTTACGGTTTAGGGTTAGGGTTAGGGTTAGAGTTAGGGTTAGCGTTACCTTTAGGGTTACGGTTAGGGTTAGGATTAGGGTTAGAGTTAGGGTGTCAGATTAGGGTTAGGGTTGGGTTAGGATTCGGGTTAGTGGTTAGGGGTAGGTTTAGGTTTAGGGTTAGGGTGTTGGTTTAGGGTTAGGGTGTTGGGTTAGGGTGTTGGGTTAAGTTGTCGTGTTAGTGTGTCGGGTAAGGGTTAGGGTTAGGTTTATGGCATTGGGTTAGGTTGTTGGGTTAGGAATAGGGTTAGGGCTAGGGTTAAGGTTAGGTTTAGTGTTATGATGTTGGGTTAGTTTGTCGTGTTAGGGTGCTGGGTTTGGGTTAGGGTTAGGGTTTGGGTAGGTTTAGGGTGTTGGGTTAGGGTTAGGGTGTCGGGTTATGGTTAGGGTTAGGGTGTTGGGTTACGGTGTCGGGTTAGGGTTAGTGTGTCAGGTTATGATGTCAGGTTCGGGTGTCGGGTAAGGGTTAGGGTGTGTGGTTATGGTGTCGGGTAAGTGTGTCAGGTTAGGTTTAGGTTTAGGCTTATGGTTAGGGTTAGGGTTAGGGTGTCGTGTTAGGGATAGCGTTCGGGTGTCGGTTTAGGGTTAGAGTTAGGGTTAGGGTTAGGGTCGGGTTAGGGGTTAGGGGTAGGTTTAGGGTTAGGTATAGGGTGTTAGGGTTAGGGTTAGGGTTAGGGTTGGGTTAGGGGTAGGGTTAGTGGTTAAGGGTAGTGTTAGGGGTAGGTTTAGGGTTAGGGTTAGGGTTGGGGTTTAGTTGTCGGGTTTGAGTTAGGGTTAGGGTGTCTGGTGTCGGGTTAGTGTTAAGGTTAGGGTTAGGTTATCGGGTTAGGTTTAGGCTTGGGTTGTAGTCTTAGGGTTAGGGTTAGTGTTGGTTTACGGGTTAGGCTTAGGCTTAGTGTTAGGGTTAGGTTTACGGCTAGGTTGTTGGTTTAGGGTTACGGTGTCGGGTTAAGGTAAGCGTGTCGGTTTAGGTTTAGGGTGTCGGGTTAGGGTGATGGGTTATGGTGTCAGGTTCGGGTTAGTGTTCGGTTGAGGGTGTCAGGTTAAGGTTAGGGAAGATTTAGGGTTACGGTGTCATGTTAGGGTTACCATAATGGTTAGGGTGTCGGGTTTGGGTGTTGGGTTATGGTTAGTGTATCATGTTAGGGTTAGTGTGTCGGGATAGGTTCAGGGTGTCGTGTTAGGTTGTCGGGTTACGTCTAGGCTCAGGTTTAGGGTTAAGGTTAGGGTTAGGTTTAGGTGTTAGGGGTATGGTTAGGGTTAGAATGTCGGGTTAGGGTTAGGGTGTCGGGTTAGGGTGCCGTGTTAAGGTTAGGGTGTCGGGTGAGGGTTAGGGTGTCAGGTTCGGGTTACGGTGTCAGGTGACGGTGTCGGGTTAGCGTGTCATTTTAGGGTGTAGGTTTAGGGTTAGAGTGTCGGGTTAGGGTTAGGGTTACGGTGTTGTGTTAGGGTTAGGGTGTCGTGTTTGGGCTTCGGGTTAGGGTGTCGTGTTAGGGATAGGGTGTCACGTTAGGTTGTCGTTTTAGGGTTACGGTGTCAGGATAGGGTGTCGGGTTAGGGTGTCGGTTAGGGATTACGGTTTAGGGTGTCGGGTTAGGGTTAGTGTAGGGTTAGAATTAGGGTTAGAGTGTTGTGTTAGGGTTAGCGTTAGGGTTAGGTTGTCTGGTTAGTTTTAGGGTTAGGGTGTCGAGTTAGAGTTAGGGTGTCGGGTTATGGTTAGGTTTTGGGTGTCGGGTTAGGTTTAGGGTTAATGTTAGTGTTAGGGGTTAGTGATTAGGGTTAGGGTTAGGGTTAGCGTTATGGTTTGGTTTAGGTTTAGGGTTAGGGTTATGGATAGGGTTAGGGTTTGGGTTAGGTGAAGGGTAGGCTTAGGAGTAGGGTAAGTGTTAGGGTTTGGGTTAGGTTTAGGGTACGGTTAGGGTGTCAGGGTAGAGTTTGGGTGTAGGATTAGGGTGTTGCGTTAGGGTTAAGTTAACGTGTCTTGTTAGGGTTAGCGTTAGGGTTAGGGTGTCGGGTAAGATTTAGCGTTAGGGGTAGGGGTAGTGCTTGGGTGTTGGGTTAGTGTTAGGGTTAGGGTGTCTGGTGTCCGGTTACGGTTAGGGTTAGGATTAGGGTTAGGATTAGGGTTTAGGGTTTAGGGTTAGGGTTAGGGTGTCTTGTGTCCGATTACGGTTAGGGTTAGGATTATGGTTAGGGTTAGGGTTAGCGTTAGGGTTTTGGTTAAGGTTACGTTTAGGTTTCGGGTTAGGGTTAGGGTTATGTTTAGGGTTAGGGTGTCATAATAGGGTTAGCGTTAGTGTTAGGTTGTCTGGTTAGTGTTAGGGTTTAGGTTGTCGGGATAGGGTTAGGTTTAGGGTGTTGGGTTAGGGTGTTGGGTTAGGGTTAGGGTTAGGGTTAAGGTTTCGGGTTATGATGTCGGGTTAGGGTTAGGTCTAGGTCTAGGGTTAGGGTTAGGGTGTCGGCTAAGTTTTAGGGTTAGGTTTAGGGTGTCGTTTTAGGGTTAGAGTTAGTGTTAGGAATAGGGTTCGGGTTAGGGTTTATGGTTTAGGGTTAGGGTTAGTGTTAGCGTTAGGGTGAGTGTTACCTTTAGGGTTACGGTTAGGGTTAGGATTAGGGTTAGAGTTAGGGTGTCAGATTAGGGTTAGACTTGGGTTAGGATTCGGGTTAGTGGTTAGGGGTAGGTTTAGGTTTAGGGTTAGGGTGTTGGTTTAGGGTTAGGGTGTCATATTACAGTTAGGGTTAGGGTGTCGGTTTAGGGTTAGGGTGTCGGGTTAGGGTGTTGGGTTAAGTTGTCGTGTTAGTGTGTCGGGTTAGGGTTAGAGTTAGGTTTGAGGCATTGGGTTAGGTTGTTGGGTTAGGAATAGGGTTAGGGTTAGGTTTAGTGTTATGATGTTGGGTTAGTTTGTCGTGTTAGGGTGCTGGGTTTGGGTTAGGGTTAGGGTTAGGGTAGGTTTAGGGTGTTGGGTTAGCGTTAGGGTGTCGGGTTAGGGTTAGGGTTATGTGTTGGCTTAGGGTGTCGTTTAGGGTGTCAGGTTTGGGTGTCGGGTTAAGATTAGGATAAGGGTGTTGGGTTACGGTGTCAGGTTAGCGTAGGTGTGTCTGGTTATGATGTCAGGTTTGGGTATCGGGTAAGGGGTAGTGTGTCTGGTTAGGGTGTCGGGTTTGTGTCAGGTTAGGTTTAGGTTTAGGCTTACGGATAGGGCTAGGGTTATGGTGTCATGTTAGGGATAGGGTTCGAGTGTCGGTTTAGGGTTAGAGTTAGGGTTAGGGTTAGGGTTGGGTTAGGGTTAGGGTAGGGTTAGGGGTTAGGGGTAGGGTTAGGGTTAGGTTTAGGTTTAGGGTGTCAGGTTAAGTTTAGGGTTCGTGTTAGTGTTATGGTTAGGGTTAGGGTTAGGCTTAGGATGTGGGGATAGGGTTAGGGTTAGTTTTATGGTAAGATTGTCCGGTTAGGGTTCTGGGTAGGGTGTCTGTTTAGGGTTTCGGGTTAGGGTGTCGGGTCAGGGTTAGTGTTAGGGTTAGGTTGTTGGGTTAGATTGTCGTGTTAGGGTGCCAGGATAGGGTTAGATTTACGGTTAGGCTTAGGGTTAGTGTGTCGGGTTAGGGTGTCCGTTTAGGGTTAGGGTGTCAGGTTAGCATGTCGGGTTAGGGTGTTGGGTTAGGGTCTCGAGTTAGGGTTTAGGGTTAGGTTTAGGGTAAGTTTAGGGTTAGGGTTACAGTTGGGTTAGGGTTAGTGTTAATGTTAGGGTTAGGGTTTAGATGTAGGGTTAGCTTTAGGGCTAGTGTTAGGGTTAGGGTGTCGGGTGTCGGGTTTGGTTGTCGGGTTAGGGTTAGGTTTTGGGTTAGCTTTAGGGTTGCGGTTAGGATTAGGGTGTCGGGTTAGGGTTAGCGTGTCGGGTTCGGGTGTCGGGTTAGGCTGTCGGGCTAGGGTGTCGGGCTAGGGTGTCGGGTTAGGGTTTACAGTTAGTGTTAGAGTGGCTGGTTAGGGTGTCTGGTTAGGGTGTCGGGTTAGGGATTACGGGTTAGGGTGTCGCGTTAGGGTTGAGTTATGGTGTCGGGTTATGGTTAGGGTAAGGTTAGGGTTCGGGTTAGGGTGTCGTGTTTGGGTTAACCTTAGGGTTAGGGTGTCGGGTTAAGGTTAGGGTTAGGGTTAGGGTTAGGGTTTGGGTTAGGGTTAGGGTGTCGTGTTAAGGTTAGGGTGTCGGGTGAGGGTTAGAGTGTCAGGTTCGGGTTACGGTGTCAGGTGACGGTGTCGGGTTAGCGTGTCATTTTAGGGTGTAGGTTTAGGGTTAGAGTGTCGGGTTAGGGTTAGGGTTACGGTGTTGTGTTAGGGTTAGGGTGTCGGGTTTGGGCTTCGGGTTAGGGTGTCGTGTTAGGGATAGGGAGTCACGTTAGGTTGTCGTTTTAGGGTTACGGTGTCAGGATAGGGTGTCGGGTTAGGGTGTCTGTTAGGGATTACGGTTTAGGGTGTCGGGTTAGGGTTAGTGTAGGGTTAGAATTAGGGTTAGAGTGTTGTGTTAGGGTTAGCGTTAGAGTTAGGTTGTCTGGTTAGTTTTAGGGTTAGGGTGTCGAGTTAGAGTTAGGGTGTCGGGTTATGGTTAGGTTTTGGGTGTCGGGTTAGGTTTAGGGTTAATGTTAGTGTTAGGGTTTAGTGATTAGGGTTAGGGTTAGGGTTAGCGTTATGGTTTGGTTTAGGTTTAGGGTTAAGGTTATGGATAGGGTTAGGGTTTGGGTTAGGTGAAGGGTAGGCTTAGGAGTAGGGTAAGTGTTAGGGTTTGGGTTAGGTTTAGGGTACGGTTAGGGTGTCGGGGTAGAGTTTGGGTGTAGGATTAGGGTGTTGCGTTAGGGTTAAGTTAACGTGTCTTGTTAGGGTTAGCGTTAGGGTTAGGGTGTCGGGTAAGATTTAGCGTTAGGGGTAGGGGTAGGGCTTGGGTGTTGGGTTAGTGTTAGGGTTAGGGTGTCTGGTGTCCGGTTACGGTTAGGGTTAGGATTAGGGTTAGGATTAGGGTTTAGGATTTAGGGTTAGGGTTAGGGTGTCTTGTGTCCGTTTACGGTTAGGGTTAGGATTATGGTTAGGGTTAGGGTTAGCGTTAGGGTTTTGGTTAAGGTTACGTTTAGGTTTCGGGTTAGGGTTAGGGTTATGTTTAGGGTTAGGGTGTCATAATAGGGTTAGCGTTAGTGTTAGGTTGTCTGGTTAGTGTAAGGGTTAGGGTGTCGGGATAGGGTTAGGTTTAGGGTGTTGGGTTAGGGTGTTGTGTTAGGGTTAGGGTTAGGGTTAAGGTTTCGGGTTATGATGTCGGGTTAGGGTTAGGTCTAGGTCTAGGGTTTGGGTTAGGGTTAGCGTTAGGGTTAGGGTTACCTTTAGGGTTACGGTTAGGGTTAGGATTAGGGTTAGAGTTAGGGTGTCAGATTAGGGTTAGACTTGGGTTAGGATTCGGGTTAGTGGTTAGGGGTAGGTTTAGGTTTAGGGTTAGGGTGTTGGTTTAGGGTTAGGGTGTCGTATTACAGTTAGGGTTAGGGTTAGGGTGTCGGTTTAGGGTTAGGGTGTCGGGTTAGGGTGTTGGGTTAAGTTGTCGTGTTAGTGTGTCGGGTTAGGGTTAGAGTTAGGTTTGAGGCATTGGGTTAGGTTGTTGGGTTAGGAATAGGGTTAGGGTTAGGTTTAGTGTTATGATGTTGGGTTAGTTTGTCGTGTTAGGGTGCTGGGTTTGGGTTAGGGTTAGGGTTAGGGTAGGTTTAGGGTGTTGGGTTAGCTTTAGGGTGTTGGGTTAGGGTTAGGGTTATGTGTTGGCTTAGGGTGTCGTTTAGGGTGTCAGGTTTGGGTGTCGGGTTAAGATTAGGGTTAGGGTGTTGGGTTACGGTGTCAGATTAGGGTTAGTGTGTCTGGTTATGATGTCAGGTTCGGGTGTCGGGTAAGGGGTAGTGTGTCTGGTTAGGGTGTCGGGTTATTGTGTCAGGTTAGGTTTAGGTTTAGGCTTATGGATAGGGCTAGGGTTATGGTGTCATGTTAGGGATAGGGTTCGAGTGTCAGTTTAGGGTTAGAGTTAGGGTTGGGTTAGGGTTAGGGTAGGGTTAGGGGTTAGGGGTAGGGTTAGGGTTAGGTTTAAGTTTAGGGTGTCAGGTTAAGTTTAGGGTTCGTGTTAGTGTTATGGTTAGGGTTAGGGTTAGGCTTAGGATGTGGGGATAGGGTTAGGGTTAGTTTTATGGTAAGGTTGTCTGGTTAGGGTTCTGGGTAGGGTGTCTGTTTAGGGTTTCGGGTTAGGGTGTCGGGTCAGGGTTAGTGTTAGGGTTAGGTTGTTGGGTTAGATTGTCGTGTTAGGGTGCCAGGATAGGGTTAGATTTACGGTTAGGCTTAGGGTTAGTGTGTCGGGTTAGGGTGTCCGTTTAGGGTTAGGGTGTCAGGTTAGCATGTCGGGTTAGGGTGTTGGGTTAGGGTCTCGAGTTAGGGTTTAGGGTTAGGTTTAGGGTAAGTTTAGGGTTAGGGTTATGGTTGGGTTAGGGTTAGTGTTAATGTTAGGGTTAGGGTTTAGATGTAGGGTTAGCTTTAGGGCTAGTGTTAGGGTTAGGGTGTAGGGTGTCGGGTTTGGGTGTCGGGTTAGGGTTAGGTTTTGGGTTAGCTTTAGGGTTGGGGTTAGGATTAGGGTGTCGGGTTAGGGTTAGCGTGTCAGGTTCGGGTGTCGGGTTAGGCTGTCGGGCTAGGGTGTCGGGCTAGGGTGTCGGGCTAGGGTGTCGGGTTAGGGTTTACAGTTAGTGTTAGAGTGGCTGGTTAGGGTGTCGGTTAGGGTGTCGGGTTAGGGTGTACGGGTTAGGGTGTCGCGTTAGGGTTGAGTTATGGTGTCGGGTTATGGTTACGGTAAGGTTAGGGTTAGGGTTAGGGTTAGGTATTCAGGCTAGGGTTAGTGTTAGGGGTTGGGGTTAGGGTTTAGAGTTACGATTAGGGTTAGGGTGTTGGGTTAGGGTGTCGGGTAGGGTGTCAGGTTAGGCTGTTGGGTTAGGGTGTCGGGTCAGGGTTAGAGTTAGGGTTAGGTTTAGGGTTAAGTTTAGAGTTAGGTTGTTTTGTTAGGGTTAGGGTTTCGGGTTAGGCTTAGAGTTTCGGGTTAGGGTGTCGGGTTAGAGTTTGGGTGTAGGGTTAGTGTGTCGCATTAGGGTTAAGGTTAGGGTGTCGTGTTAGTGTTAGCGCTAGGGTTAGGGTGTCGTGTTAGAGTTAGGTTTAGGGTTAGGTTGTCGGGTTAGGGTTAGGGTTAGGGTGTCTGGTGTTCGGTTACCGTTAGGGTTAGGGTTAGGGTTACGTTTTACGGGTTAGGGTTAGGGATAGGGTTAGCATTAGGGTTATGGTTACGGTTACGTTTAGGGTTACTGTTCGGGTTAGGGTTAGGGTTAGGATTAGGGTGTCAGATTAGGGTTAGGTTTGTGTTAGGATTCGGGTTAGTGGGTAGGGGTAGGTTTAAGGTTAGGGTTAGGGTGTCGTGTTAGGGTTAGGATTAGGGTGTCGGTTTAGGGTTAGGGTGTCGGGTTAGGGTGTTGGCTTAAGTTGTCGTGTTAGTGTGTTGGGTTAGGGTTAGGGTGAGATTTATGGCATTGTGTTAGTGTGTTGGTTTAGGAATAGGGTTAGGGTAAGGGTTAGGGCTAGGTTTAAGGTTAGGTTTAGTGTTATGATGTCGGGTTAGGGTTAGGGTTAGGGTTAAGGTTTCGGGTTATGATGTCGGGTTAGGGTTAGGTCTAGGTCTAGGGTTAGGGTTAGGGTGGCGGGTAAGTTTTAGGGTTAGGGTTAGGGTGTCGTTTTAGGGTTAGAGTTAGGGTTAGGATTAGGGTTAGGGTTAAGGTTTACGGTTTAGGGTTAGGGTTAGGGTTAGAGTTAGGGTTAGCGTTACCTTTAGGGTTACGGTTAGGGTTAGGATTAGGGTTATAGTTAGGGTGTCAGATTAGGGTTAGGGTTGGGTTAGGATTCGGGTTAGTGGTTAGGGGTAGGTTTAGGTTTAAGGTTAGGGTGTTGGTTTAGGGTTAGGGTGTCGGGTTAGGGTGTTGGGTTAAGTTGTCGTGTTAGTGTGTCGGGTAAGGGTTAGGGTTAGGTTTATGGCATTGGGTTAGGTTGTTGGGTTAGGAATAGGGTTAGGGCTAGGGTTAAGGTTAGGTTTAGTGTTATGATGTTGGGTTAGTTTGTCGTGTTAGGGTGCTGGGTTTGGGTTAGGGTTAGGGTTTGGGTAGGTTTAGGGTGTTGGGTTAGGGTTAGGGTGTCGGGTTATGGTTAGGGTTAGGGTGTTGGGTTACGGTGTCGGGTTAGGGTTAGTGTGTCAGGTTATGATGTCAGGTTCGGGTGTTGGGTAAGGGTTAGGGTGTGTGGTTATGGTGTCGGGTAAGTGTGTCAGGTTAGGTTTAGGTTTAGGCTTATGGTTAGGGTTAGGGTTAGGGTGTCGTGTTAGGGATAGCGTTTGGGTGTCGGTTTAGGGTTAGAGTTAGGGTTAGGGTTAGGGTCGGGTTAGGGGTTAGGGGTAGGTTTAGGGTTAGGTTTAGGGTGTTAGGGTTAGGGTTAGGGTTAGGGTTGGGTTAGGGGTAGGGTTAGTGGTTAAGGGTAGGGTTAGGGGTAGGTTTAGGGTTAGGGTTAGGGTTGGGGTTTAGTTGTCGGGTTTGAGTTAGGGTTAGGGTGTCTGGTGTCGGGTTAGTGTTAAGGTTAGGGTTAGGTTATCGGGTTAGGTTTAGGCTTGGGTTGTAGTCTTAGGGTTAGGGTTAGTGTTGGTTTACGGGTTAGGCTTAGGCTTAGTGTTAGGGTTAGGTTTAAGGTTAGGTTTACGGCTAGGTTGTTGGTTTAGGGTTACGGTGTTGGGTTAAGGTAAGCGTGTCGGTTTAGGTTTAGGGTGTCGGGTTAGGGTGATGGGTTATGGTGTCAGGTTCGGGTTAGTGTTCGGTTGAGGGTGTCAGGTTAAGGTTAGGGAAGATTTAGGGTTACGGTGTCATGTTAGGGTTACCATAATGGTTAGGGTGTCGGGTTTGGGTGTTGGGTTATGGTTAGTGTATCATGTTAGGGTTAGTGTGTCGGGATAGGTTCAGGGTGTCGGGTTAGGTTGTTGGGTTACGTCTAGGCTCAGGGTTAGGGTTAAGGTTAGGGTTAGGTTTAGGTGTTAGGGGTACGGTTAGGGTTAGGATGTCGGGTTAGGGTTAGGGTGTCGGGTTAGGGTGTCGTGTTAAGGTTAGGGTGTCGGGTGAGGGTTAGAGTGTCAGGTTCGGGTTACGGTGTCAGGTGACGGTGTCGGGTTAGCGTGTCATTTTAGGGTGTAGGTTTAGGGTTAGAGTGTCGGGTTAGGGTTAGGGTTACGGTGTTGTGTTAGGGTTAGGGTGTCGGGTTTGGGCTTCGGGTTAGGGTGTCGTGTTAGGGATAGGGTGTCATGTTAGGTTGTCGTTTTAGGGTTACGGTGTCAGGATAGGGTGTCGGGTTAGGGTGTCTGTTAGGGATTACGGTTTAGGGTGTCGGGTTAGGGTTAGTGTAGGGTTAGAATTAGGGTTAGAGTGTTGTGTTAGGGTTAGCGTTAGAGTTAGGTTGTCTGGTTAGTTTTAGGGTTAGGGTGTCGAGTTAGAGTTAGGGTGTCGGGTTATGGTTAGGTTTTGGGTGTCGGGTTAGGTTTAGGGTTAATGTTAGTGTTAGGGGTTAGTGATTAGGGTTAGGGTTAGGGTTAGCGTTATGGTTTGGTTTAGGTTTAGGGTTAAGGTTATGGATAGGGTTAGGGTTTGGATTAGGTGAAGGGTAGGCTTAGGAGTAGGCTAAGTGTTAGGGTTTGGGTTAGGTTTAGGGTACGGTTAGGGTGTCGGGGTAGAGTTTGGGTGTAGGATTAGGGTGTTGTGTTAGGGTTAAGTTAACGTGTCTTGTTAGGGTTAGTGTTAGGGTTAGGGTGTCGGGTAAGATTTAGCGTTAGGGGTAGGGGTAGTGCTTGGGTGTTGGGTTAGTGTTAGGGTTAGGGTGTCTGGTGTCCGGTTACGGTTAGGGTTAGGATTAGGGTTAGGATTAGGGTTTAGGGTTTAGGGTTAGGGTTAGGGTGTCTTGTGTCCGATTACGGTTAGGGTTAGGATTATGGTTAGGGTTAGGGTTAGCGTTAGGGTTTTGGTTAAGGTTACGTTTAGGTTTCGGGTTAGGGTTAGGGTTATGTTTAGGGTTAGGGTGTCATAATAGGGTTAGCGTTAGTGTTAGGTTGTCTGGTTAGTGTTAGGGTTAGGGTGTCGGGATAGGGTTAGGTTTAGGGTGTTGGGTTAGGGTGTTGTGTTAGGGTTAGGGTTAGGGTTAAGGTTTCGGGTTATGATGTCGGGTTAGGGTTAGGTCTAGGTCTAGGGTTTGGGTTAGGGTTAGCGTTAGGGTTAGGGTTACCTTTAGGGTTACGGTTAGGGTTAGGATTAGGGTTAGAGTTAGGGTGTCAGATTAGGGTTAGACTTGGGTTAGGATTCGGGTTAGTGGTTAGGGGTAGGTTTAGGTTTAGGGTTAGGGTGTTGGTTTAGGGTTAGGGTGTCGTATTACAGTTAGGGTTAGGGTTAGGGTGTCGGTTTAGGGTTAGGGTTTCGGGTTAGGGTGTTGGGTTAAGTTGTCGTGTTAGTGTGTCGGGTTAGGGTTAGAGTTAGGTTTGAGGCATTGGGTTAGGTTGTTGGGTTAGGAATAGGGTTAGGGTTAGGTTTAGTGTTATGATGTTGGGTTAGTTTGTCGTGTTAGGGTGCTGGGTTTGGGTTAGGGTTAGGGTAGGTTTAGGGTGTTGGGTTAGCGTTAGGGTGTCGGGTTAGGGTTAGGGTTATGTGTTGGCTTAGGGTGTCGTTTAGGGTGTCAGGTTTGGGTGTCGGGTTAAGATTAGGGTTAGGGTGTTGGGTTACGGTGTCAGATTAGGGTTAGTGTGTCTGGTTATGATGTCAGGTTCGGGTGTCGGGTAAGGGGTAGTGTGTCTGGTTAGGGTGTCGGGTTATTGTGTCAGGTTAGGTTTAGGTTTAGGCTTACGGATAGGGCTAGGGTTATGGTGTCATGTTAGGGATAGGGTTCGAGTGTCAGTTTAGGGTTAGAGTTAGGGTTAGGGTTAGGGTTGGGTTAGGGTTAGGGTAGGGTTAGGGGTTAGGGGTAGGGTTAGGGTTAGGTTTAAGTTTAGGGTGACAGGTTAAGTTTAGGGTTCGTGTTAGTGTTATGGTTTGGGTTAGGGTTAGGCTTAGAATGTGGGGATAGGGTTAGGGTTAGTTTTATGGTAAGTTTGTCTGGTTAGGGTTCTGGGTAGGGTGTCTGTTTAAGTTTTCGGGTTAGGGTGTCGGGTCAGGGTTAGTGTTAGGGTTAGGTTGTTGGGTTAGATTGTCGTGTTAGGGTGCCAGGATAGGGTTAGATTTACGGTTAGGCTTAGGGTTAGTGTGTCGGGTTAGGGTGTCCGTTTAGGGTTAGGGTGTCAGGTTAGCATGTCGGGTTAGGGTGTTGGGTTAGGGTCTCGAGTTAGGGTTTAGGGTTAGGTTTAGGGTAAGTTTAGGGTTAGGCTTACGGCTGGGTTAGGGTTAGTGTTAATGTTAGGGTTAGGGTTTAGATGTAGGGTTAGCTTTAGGGCTAGTGTTAGGGTTAGGGTGTAGGGTGTCGGGTTTGGGTGTCGGGTTAGGGTTAGGTTTTGTGTTAGCTTTAGGGTTGCGGTTAGGATTAGGGTGTCGGGTTAGGGTTAGCGTGTCGGGTTCGGGTGTCGGGTTAGGCTGTCGGGCTAGGGTTTCGGGCTAGGGTGTCGGGTTAGGGTTTACAGTTAGTGTTAGAGTGGCTGGTTAGGGTGTCGGTTAGGGTGTCGGGTTAGGGATTACGGGTTAGGGTGTCGCGTTAGGGTTGAGTTATGGTGTCAGGTTATGGTTACGGTAAGGTTAGGGTTAGGGTTAGGGTGTCGTGTTAGGGTTAGCGTTAGGGTTAGGGTGTCGGGTTAAGGTTAGGGTTAGGGTTAGGGTTAGGGTTTGGGTGTCAGGTTAGGGTTAGGGTTAGTGTTAGGGGTTAGTGATTAGGGTTAGGGTTAGGATTAGCGTTATGGTTTGAGTTAGAGTTAGGGTTACGGTTAGGGTTGGTTTAGTGTAGGGTTAGGGGTTAGTGGTAAGGTTAGGGGTAGGGTTAGGGTAGGGTTGCGGAGTCGGGTTAGGGTTAGGGTTAGGTTTTCAGGCTAGGGTTAGTGTTAGGGGTTGGGGTTAGGGTTTAGAGTTACGATTAGGGTTAGGGTGTTGGGTTAGGGTGTCGGGTTAGGGTGTCAGGTTAGGCTATCGGGTTAGGGTGTCGGGTCAGTGTTAGAGTTAGGGTTAGGTTTAGGGTTAAGTTTAGAGTTAGGTTGTTTTGTTAGGGTTAGGGTTTCGGGTTAGGCTTAGAGTTTCGGGTTAGGGTGTCGGGTTAGAGTTTGGGTGTAGGGTTAGTGTGTCGCATTAGGGTTAAGGTTAGGGTGTCGTGTTAGTGTTAGCGCTAGGGTTAGGGTGTCGTGTTATGGTTAGGTTTAGGGTTAGGTTGTCGGGTTAGGGTTAGGGTTAGGGTGTCTGGTGTTCGGTTACCGTTAGGGTTAGGGTTAGGGTTACGTTTTACGGGTTAGGGTTAGGGATAGGGTTAGCATTAGGGTTATGGTTACGGTTACGTTTAGGGTTACTGTTCGGGTTAGGGTTAGGGTTAGGATTAGGGTGTCAGATTAGGGTTAGGTTTGTGTTAGGATTCGGGTTAGTGGGTAGGGGTAGGTTTAAGGTTAGGGTTAGGGTGTCGTGTTAGGGTTAGGGTTAGGGTGTCGGTTTAGGGTTAGGGTGTCGGGTTAGGGTGTTGGCTTAAGTTGTCGTGTTAGTGTGTTGGGTTAGGGTTAGGGTGAGATTTATGGCATTGTGTTAGTGTGTTGGTTTAGGAATAGGGTTAGGGTAAGGGGTAGGGCTAGGTTTAAGGTTAGGTTTAGTGTTATGATGTCGGGTTAGGGTTAGGGTTAGGGTTAAGGTTTCGGGTTATGATGTCGGGTTAGGGTTAGGTCTAGGTCTAGGGTTAGGGTTAGGGTGTCGGGTAAGTTTTAGGGTTAGGGTTAGGGTGTCGTTTTAGGGTTAGAGTTAGGGTTAGGATTAGGGTTAGGGTTAAGGTTTACGGTTTAGGGTTAGGGTTAGGGTTAGAGTTAGGGTTAGCGTTACCTTTAGGGTTACGGTTAGGGTTAGGATTAGGGTTAGAGTTAGGGTGTCAGATTAGGGTTAGGGTTGGGTTAGGATTCGGGTTAGTGGTTAGGGGTAGGTTTAGGTTTAGGGTTAGGGTGTTGGTTTAGGGTTAGGGTGTCGGGTTAGGGTGTTGGGTTAAGTTGTCGTGTTAGTGTGTCGGGTAAGTGTTAGGGTTAGGTTTATGGCATTGGGTTAGGTTGTTGGGTTAGGAATAGGGTTAGGGCTAGGGTTAAGGTTAGGTTTAGTGTTATGATGTTGGGTTAGTTTGTCGTGTTAGGGTGCTGGGTTTGGGTTAGGGTTAGGGTTTGGGTAGGTTTAGGGTGTTGGGTTAGGGTTAGGGTGTCGGGTTATGGTTAGGGTTAGGGTGTTGGGTTACGGTGTCGGGTTAGGGTTAGTGTGTCAGGTTATGATGTCAGGTTCGGGTGTCGGGTAAGGGTTAGGGTGTGTGGTTATGGTGTCGGGTAAGTGTGTCAGGTTAGGTTTAGGTTTAGGCTTATGGTTAGGGTTAGGGTTAGGGTGTCGTGTTAGGGATAGCGTTCGGGTGTCGGTTTAGGGTTAGAGTTAGGGTTAGGGTTAGGGTCGGGTTAGGGGTTAGGGGTAGGTTTAGGGTTAGGTTTAGGGTGTTAGGGTTAGGGTTAGGGTTAGGGTTGGGTTAGGGGTAGGGTTAGTGGTTAAGGGTAGGGTTAGGGGTAGGTTTAGGGTTAGGGTTAGGGTTGGGGTTTAGTTGTCGGGTTTGAGTTAGGGTTAGGGTGTCTGGTGTCGGGTTAGTGTTAAGGTTAGGGTTAGGTTATCGGGTTAGGTTTAGGCTTGGGTTGTAGTCTTAGGGTTAGGGTTAGTGTTGGTTTACGGGTTAGGCTTAGGCTTAGTGTTAGGGTTAGGTTTAGGGTTAGGTTTACGGCTAGGTTGTTGGTTTAGGGTTACGGTGTCGGGTTAAGGTAAGCGTGTCGGTTTAGGTTTAGGGTGTCGGGTTAGGGTGATGGGTTATGGTGTCAGGTTCGGGTTAGTGTTCGGTTGAGGGTGTCAGGTTAAGGTTAGGGAAGATTTAGGGTTACGGTGTCATGTTAGGGTTACCATAATGGTTAGGGTGTCGGGTTTGGGTGTTGGGTTATGGTTAGTGTATCATGTTAGGGTTAGTGTGTCGGGATAGGTTCAGGGTGTCGGGTTAGGTTGTCGGGTTACGTCTAGGCTCAGGGTTAGGGTTAAGGTTAGGGTTAGGTTTAGGTGTTAGGGGTACGGTTAGGGTTAGGATGTCGGGTTAGGGTTAGGGTGTCGGGTTAAGGTGTCGTGTTAAGGTTAGGGTGTCGGGTGAGGGTTAGGGTTTCAGGTTCGGGTTATGGTGTCAGGTGACGGTGTCGGGTTAGCGTGTCATTTTAGGGTGTAGGTTTAGGGTTAGAGTGTCGGGTTAGGGTTAGGGTTAGGGTTACGGTGTTGTGTTAGGGTTAGGGTGTCGGGTTTGGGCTTCGGGTTAGGGTGTCGTGTTAGGGATAGGGTGTCACGTTAGGTTGTCGTTTTAGGGTTACGGTGTCAGGATAGGGTGTCGGGTTAGGGTGTCTGTTAGGGATTACGGTTTAGGGTGTCGGGTTAGGGTTAGTGTAGGGTTAGAATTAGGGTTAGAGTGTTGTGTTAGGGTTAGCGTTAGGGTTAGGTTGTCTGGTTAGTTTTAGGGTTAGGGTGTCGAGTTAGAGTTAGGGTGTCTGGTTATGGTTAGGTTTTGGGTGTCGGGTTAGGTTTAGGGTTAATGTTAGTGTTAGGGGTTAGTGATTAGGGTTAGGGTTAGGGTTAGGGTTAGCGTTATGGTTTGGTTTAGGTTTAGGGTTAGGGTTATGGATAGGGTTAGGGTTTGGGTTAGGTGAAGGGTAGGCTTAGGAGTAGGGTAAGTGTTAGGGTTTGGGTTAGGTTTAGGGTACGGTTAGGGTGTCGGGGTAGAGTTTGGGTGTAGGATTAGGGTGTTGCATTGGGTTAAGTTTAGCGTGTCTTGTTAGGGTTAGCGTTAGGGTTAGGGTGTCGGGTAAGATTTAGCGTTAGGGGTAGGGGTAGGGCTTGGGTGTTGGGTTAGTGTTAGGGTTAGGGTGTCTGGTGTCCAGTTACGGTTAGTGTTAGGATTAGGGTTAGGGTTAGGGTTTAGGGTTTAGGGTTAGGGTTAGGGTGTCTTGTGTCTGGTTACGGTTAGGGTTAGAATTATGGTTAGGGTTAGGGTTAGCGTTAGGGTTATGGTTAAGGTTACGTTTAAGTTTCGGGTTAGGGATAGGGTTATGTTTAGGGTTAGGGTGTCATAATAGGGTTAGCGTTAGTGTTAGGTTGTCTGGTTAGTGTTAGGGTTAGGGTGTCGGGATAGGGTTAGGTTTAGGGTGTTGGGTTAAGGTGTTGGGTTAGGGTTAGGGTTAGGGTTAAGGTTTCGGGTTATGATGTCGTGTTAGGGTTAGGTCTAGGTCTAGGGTTAGGGTTAGGGTGTCGGCTAAGTTTTAGGGTTCGGTTTAGGGTGTCGTTTTAGGGTTAGAGTTAGTGTTAGGAATAGGGTTCGGGTTAGGGTTTATGGTTTAGGGTTAGGGTTAGGGTTAGCGTTAGGGTTAGGGTTACCTTTAGGGTTACGGTTAGGGTTAGGATTAGGGTTAGAGTTAGGGTGTCAGATTAGGGTTAGACTTGGGTTAGGATTCGGGTTAGTGGTTAGGGGTAGGTTTAGGTTTAGGGTTAGGGTGTTGGTTTAGGGTTAGGGTGTCGTATTACAGTAAGGGTTAGGGTTAGGGTGTCGGTTTAGGGTTAGGGTGTCGGGTTAGGGTGTTGGGTTAAGTTGTCGTGTTAGTGTGTCGGGTTAGGGTTAGAGTTAGGTTTGAGGCATTGGGTTAGGTTGTTGGGTTAGGAATAGGGTTAGGGTTAGGTTTAGTGTTATGATGTTGGGTTAGTTTGTCGTGTTAGGGTGCTGGGTTTGGGTTAGGGTTAGGGTTAGGGTAGGTTTAGGGTGTTGGGTTAGCGTTAGGGTGTCGGGTTAGGGTTAGGGTTATGTGTTGGCTTAGGGTGTCGTTTAGGGTTTCAGGTTTGGGTGTCGGGTTAAGATTAGGGTTAGGGTGTTGGGTTACGGTGTCAGATTAGGGTTAGTGTGTCTGGTTATGATGTCAGGTTCGGGTGTCGGGTAAGGGGTAGTGTGTCTGGTTAGGGTGTCGGGTTATTGTGTCAGGTTAGGTTTAGGTTTAGGCTTACGGATAGGGCTAGGGTTATGGTGTCATGTTAGGGATAGGGTTCGAGTGTCAGTTTAGGGTTAGAGTTAGGGTTGGGTTAGGGTTAGGGTAGGGTTAGGGGTTAGGGGTAGGGTTAGGGTTAGGTTTAAGTTTAGGGTGTCAGGTTAAGTTTAGGGTTCGTGTTAGTGTTATGGTTAGGGTTAGGGTTAGGCTTAGGATGTGGGGATAGGGTTAGGGTTAGTTTTATGGTAAGGTTGTCTGGTTAGGGTTCTGGGTAGGGTGTCTGTTTAGGGTTTCGGGTTAGGGTGTCGGGTCAGGGTTAGTGTTAGGGTTAGGTTGTTGGGTTAGATTGTCGTGTTAGGGTGCCAGGATAGGGTTAGATTTACGGTTAGGCTTAGGGTTAGTGTGTCGGGTTAGGGTGTCCGTTTAGGGTTAGGGTGTCAGGTTAGCATGTCGGGTTAGGGTGTTGGGTTAGGGTCTCGAGTTAGGGTTTAGGGTTAGGTTTAGGGTAAGTTTAGGGTTAGGGTTATGGTTGGGTTAGGGTTAGTGTTAATGTTAGGGTTAGGGATTAGATGTAGGGTTAGCTTTAGGGCTAGTGTTAGGGTTAGGGTGTCGGGTGTCGGGTTTGGGTGTCGGGTTAGGGTTAGGTTTTGGGTTAGCTTTAGGGTTGGGGTTAGGATTAGGGTGTCGGGTTAGGGTTAGCGTGTCGGGTTCGGGTGTCGGGTTAGGCTGTCGGGCTAGGGTGTCGGGCTAGGGTGTCGGGTTAGGGTTTACAGTTAGTGTTAGAGTGGCTGGTTAGGGTGTCGGTTAGGGTGTCTGGTTAGGGTGTCGGGTTAGGGATTACGGGTTAGGGTGTCGCGTTAGGGTTGAGTTATTGTGTCGGGTTATGGTTAGGGTAAGGTTAGGGTTCGGGTTAGGGTGTCGTGTTAGGGTTAGCGTTAGGGTTAGGGTGTCGGGTTAAGGTTAGGGTTAGGGTTAGGGTTAGGGTTTGGGTGTCGGGTTAGGGTTAGGGTTATTGTTAGGGGTTAGTGATTAGGGTTAGGGTTAGGATTAGCGTTATGGTTTGAGTTAGAGTTAGGGTTAGGGTTAGGGTTGGTTTAGTGTAGGGTTAGGGGTTAGTGGTAGGGTTAGGGGTAGGGTTAGGGTAGGGTTGCGGAGTCGGGTTAGGGTTAGGGTTAGGTTTTCAAGCTAGGGTTAGTGTTAGGGGTTGGGGTTAGGGTTTAGAGTTACGATTAGGGTTAGGGTGTTGGGTTAGGGTGTCGGGTTAGGGTGTCAGGTTAGGCTGTCGGGTTAGGGTGTCGGGTCAGGGTTAGAGTTAGGGTTAGGTTTAGGGTTAAGTTTAGAGTTAGGTTGTTTTGTTAGGGTTAGGGTTTCGGGTTAGGCTTAGAGTTTCGGGTTAGGGTGTCGGGTTAGAGTTTGGGTGTAGGGTTAGTGTGTCGCATTAGGGTTAAGGTTAGGGTGTCGTGTTAGTGTTAGCGCTAGGGTTAGGGTGTCGTGTTAGAGTTAGGTTTAGGGTTAGGTTGTCGGGTTAGGGTTAGGGTTAGGGTGTCTGGTGTTCGGTTACCGTTAGGGTTAGGGTTAGGGTTACGTTTTACGGGTTAGGGTTAGGGTTAGGGTTAGCATTAGGGTTATGGTTACGGTTACGTTTAGGGTTACTGTTCGGGTTAGGGTTAGGGTTAGGATTAGGGTGTCAGATTAGGGTTAGGTTTGTGTTAGGATTCGGGTTAGTGGGTAGGGGTAGGTTTAAGGTTAGGGTTAGGGTGTCGTGTTAGGGTTAGAGTTAGGGTGTCGGTTTAGGGTTAGGGTGTCGGGTTAGGGTGTTGGCTTAAGTTGTCGTGTTAGTGTGTTGGGTTAGGGTTAGGGTGAGATTTATGGCATTGTGTTAGTGTGTTGGTTTAGGAATAGGGTTAGGGTAAGGGTTAGGGCTAGGTTTAAGGTTAGGTTTAGTGTTATGATGTCGCGTTAGGGTTAGGGTTAGGGTTAAGGTTTCAGGTTATGATGTCGGGTTAGGGTTAGGTCTAGGTCTAGGGTTAGGGTTAGGGTGTCGGGTAAGTTTTAGCGTTAGGGTTAGGGTGTCGTTTTAGGGTTAGAGTTAGGGTTAGGATTAGGGTTAGGGTTAAGGTTTACGGTTTAGGGTTAGGGTTAGGGTTAGAGTTAGGGTTAGCGTTACCTTTAGGGTTACGGTTAGGGTTAGGATTAGGGTTAGAGTTAGGGTGTCAGATTAGGGTTAGTGTTGGGTTAGGATTCGGGTTAGTGGTTAGGGGTAGGTTTAGGTTTAGGGTTAGGGTGTTGGTTTAGGGTTAGGGTGTCGGGTTAGGGTGTTGGGTTAAGTTGTCGTGTTAGTGTGTCGGGTAAGGGTTAGGGTTAGGTTTATGGCATTGGGTTAGGTTGTTGGGTTAGGAATAGGGTTAGGGCTAGGGTTAAGGTTAGGTTTAGTGTTATGATGTTGGGTTAGTTTGTCGTGTTAGGGTGCTGGGTTTGGGTTAGGGTTAGGGTTTGGGTAGGTTTAGGGTGTTGGGTTAGGGTTAGGGTGTCGGGTTATGGTTAGGGTTAGGGTGTTGGGTTACGGTGTCGGGTTAGGGTTAGTGTGTCAGGTTATGATGTCAGGTTCGGGTGTCGGGTAAGGGTTAGGGTGTGTGGTTATGGTGTCGGGTAAGTGTGTCAGGTTAGGTTTAGGTTTAGGCTTATGGTTAGGGTTAGGGTTAGGGTGTCGTGTTAGGGATAGCGTTCGGGTGTCGGTTTAGGGTTAGAGTTAGGGTTAGGGTTAGGGTCGGGTTAGGGGTAAGGGGTAGGTTTAGGGTGTTAGGGTTAGGGTTAGGGTTAGGGTTGGGTTAGGGGTAGGGTTAGTGGTTAAGGGTAGGGTTAGGGGTAGGTTTAGGGTTAGGGTTAGGGTTGGGGTTTAGTTGTCGGGTTTGAGTTAGGGTTAGGGTGTCTGGTGTCGGGTTAGTGTTAAGGTTAGGGTTAGGTTATCGGGTTAGGTTTAGGCTTGGGTTGTAGTCTTAGGGTTAGGGTTAGTGTTGGTTTACGGGTTAGGCTTAGGCTTAGTGTTAGGGTTAGGTTTAGGGTTAGGTTTACGGCTAGGTTGTTGGTTTAGGGTTACGGTGTCGGGTTAAGGTAAGCGTGTCGGTTTAGGTTTAGGGTGTCGGGTTAGGGTGATGGGTTATGGTGTCAGGTTCGGGTTAGTGTTCGGTTGAGGGTGTCAGGTTAAGGTTAGGGAAGATTTAGGGTTACGGTGTCATGTTAGGGTTACCATAATGGTTAGGGTGTCGGGTTTGGGTGTTGGGTTATGGTTAGTGTATCATGTTAGGGTTAGTGTGTCGGGATAAGTTCAGGGTGTCGGGTTAGGTTGTCGGGTTACGTTTAGGCTCAGGGTTAGGGTTAAGGTTAGGGTTAGGTTTAGGTGTTAGGGGTACGGTTAGGGTTAGGATGTCGGGTTAGGGTCGGGTTAGGGGTTAGGGGTAGGTTTAGGGTTAGGTTTAGGGTGTTAGGGTTAGGGTTAGGGTTAGGGTTGGGTTAGGGTTAGGGTAGTGTTAGGGGTTAGGGGTAGGGTTAGGGTTAGGTTTAGGTTTAGGGTGTCAGGTTAAGTTTAGGGTTCGTGTTAGTGTTATGGTTAGGGTTAGGGTTAGGCTTAGGATGTGGGGATAGGGTTAGGGTTAGTTTTATGGTAAGGTTGTCTGGTTAGGGTTCTGGGTAGGGTGTCTGTTTAGGGTTTCGGGTCAGGGTTAGTGTTAGGGTTAGGTTGTTGGGTTAGATTGTCGTGTTAGGGTGCCAGGATAGGGTTAGATTTACGGTTAGGCTTAGGGTTAGTGTGTCGGGTTAGGGTGTCCGTTTAGGGTTAGGGTGTCAGGTTAGCATGTCGGGTTAGGGTCTCGAGTTAGGGTTTAGGGTTAGGTTTAGTGTAAGTTTAGGGTTAGGGTTACGGTTTGGTTAGGGTTAGTGTTAATGTTAGGGTTAGGGTTTAGATGTAGGGTTAGCTTTAGGGCTAGTGTTAGGGTTAGGGTGTCGGGTGTCGGGTTTGGGTGTCGGGTTAGGGTTAGGTTTTGGGTTAGCTTTAGGGTTGGGGTTAGGATTAGGGTGTTGGGTTAGGGTTAGCGTGTCGGGTTCGGGTGTCGGGTTAGGCTGTCGGGCTAGGGTGTCGGGCTCGGGTGTCGGGTTAGGGTTTACAGTTAGTGTTAGAGTGGCTGGTTAGGGTGTTGGTTAGGGTGTCTGGTTACGGTGTCGGGTTAGGGATTACGGGTTAGGGTGTCGCGTTAGGGTTGAGTTATGGTGTCGGGTTATGGTTAGGGTAAGGTTAGGCTTCGGGTTAGGGTGTCGTGTTAGGGTTAGCGTTAGGGTTAGGGTGTCGGGTTAAGGTTAGGGTTAGGGTTAGGGTTAGGGTTTGGGTGTCGGGTTAGGGTTAGGGTTAGTGTTAGGGGTTAGTGATTAGGGTTAGGGTTAGGATTAGCGTTATGGTTTGAGTTAGAGTTAGGGTTAGGGTTAGGGTTGGTTTAGTGTAGGGTTAGGGGTTAGTGGTAGGGTTAGGGGTAGGGTTAGGGTAGGGTTGCGGAGTCGGGTTAGGGTTAGGGTTAGGTTTTCAGGCTAGGGTTAGTGTTAGGGGTTGGGGTTAGGGTTTAGAGTTACGATTAGGGTTAGGGTGTTGGGTTAGGGTGTCGGGTTAGGGTGTCAGGTTAGGCTGTCGGGTTAGGGTGTCGGGTCAGGGTTAGAGTTAGGGTTAGGTTTAGGGTTAAGTTTAGAGTTAGGTTGTTTTGTTAGGGTTAGGGTTTCGGGTTAGGCTTAGAGTTTCGGGTTAGGGTGTCGGGTTAGAGTTTGGGTGTAGGGTTAGTGTGTCGCATTAGGGTTAAGGTTAGGGTGTCGTGTTAGTGTTAGCGCTAGGGTTAGGGTGTCGTGTTAGAGTTAGGTTTAGGGTTAGGTTGTCGGGTTAGGGTTAGGGTTAGGGTGTCTGGTGTTCGGTTACCGTTAGGGTTAGGGTTAGGGTTACGTTTTACGGGTTAGGGTTAGGGTTAGGGTTAGCATTAGGGTTATGGTTACGGTTACGTTTAGGGTTACTGTTCGGGTTAGGGTTAGGGTTAGGATTAGGGTGTCAGATTAGGGTTAGGTTTGTGTTAGGATTCGGGTTAGTGGTTAGGGGTAGGTTTAAGGTTAGGGTTAGGGTGTCGTGTTAGGGTTAGGGTTAGGGTGTCGGTTTAGGGTTAGGGTGTCGGGTTAGGGTGTTGGCTTAAGTTGTCGTGTTAGTGTGTTGGGTTAGGGTTAGGGTGAGATTTATGGCATTGTGTTAGTGTGTTGGTTTAGGAATAGGGTTAGGGTAAGGGGTAGGGCTAGGTTTAAGGTTAGGTTTAGTGTTATGATGTCGGGTTAGGGTTAGGGTTAGGGTTAAGGTTTCGGGTTATGATGTCGGGTTAGGTTTAGGTCTAGGTCTAGGGTTAGGGTTAGGGTGTCGGGTAAGTTTTAGGGTTAGGGTTAGGGTGTCGTTTTAGGGTTAGAGTTAGGGTTAGGATTAGGGTTAGGGTTAAGGTTTACGGTTTAGGGTTAGGGTTAGGGTTAGAGTTAGGGTTAGCGTTACCTTTAGGGTTACGGTTAGGGTTAGGATTAGGGTTATAGTTAGGGTGTCAGATTAGGGTTAGGGTTGGGTTAGGATTCGGGTTAGTGGTAAGGGGTAGGTTTAGGTTTAGGGTTAGGGTGTTGGTTTAGGGTTAGGGTGTCGGGTTAGGGTGTTGGGTTAAGTTGTCGTGTTAGTGTGTCGGGTAAGGGTTAGGGTTAGGTTTATGGCATTGGGTTAGGTTGTTGGGTTAGGAATAGGGTTAGGGCTAGGGTTAAGGTTAGGTTTAGTGTTATGATGTTGGGTTAGTTTGTTGTGTTAGGGTGCTGGGTTTGGGTTAGGGTTAGGGTTTGGGTAGGTTTAGGGTGTTGGGTTAGGGTTAGGGTGTCGGGTTATGGTTAGGGTTAGGGTGTTGGGTTACGGTGTCGGGTTAGGGTTAGTGTGTCAGGTTATGATGTCAGGTTCGGGTGTCGGGTAAGGATTAGGGTGTCTGGTTATGGTGTCGGGTAAGTGTGTCAGGATAGGTTTAGGTTTAGGCTTATGGTTAGGGTTAGGGTTAGGGTGTCGTGTTAGGGATAGCGTTCGGGTGTCGGTTTAGGGTGTTAGGGTTAGGGTTAGGGTTAGGGTTGGGTTGGGGGTAGGGTTAGTGGTTAAGGGTAGGGTTAGGGGTAGGTTTAGGGTTAGGGTTAGGGTTGGGGTTTAGTTGTCGGGTTTGAGTTAGGGTTAGGGTGTCTGGTGTCGGGTTAGTGTTAAGGTTAGGGTTAGGTTATCGGGTTAGGTTTAGGCTTGGGTTGTAGTCTTAGGGTTAGGGTTAGTGTTGGTTTACGGGTTAGGCTTAGGCTTAGTGTTAGGGTTAGGTTTAGGGTTAGGTTTACGGCTAGGTTGTTGGTTTAGGGTTACGGTGTCGGGTTAAGGTAAGCGTGTCGGTTTAGGTTTAGGGTGTCGGGTTAGGGTGATGGGTTATGGTGTCAGGTTCGGGTTAGTGTTCGGTTGAGGGTGTCAGGTTAAGGTTAGGGAAGATTTAGGGTTACGGTGTCATGTTAGGGTTACCATAATGGTTAGGGTGTCGGGTTTGGGTGTTGGGTTATGGTTAGTGTATCATGTTAGGGTTAGTGTGTCGGGATAGGTTCAGGGTGTCGGGTTAGGTTGTCGGGTTACGTTTAGGCTCAGGGTTAGGGTTAAGGTTAGGGTTAGGTTTAGGTGTTAGGGGTACGGTTAGGGTTAGGATGTCGGGTTAGGGTTAGGGTGTCGGGTTAGGGTGTCGTGTTAAGGTTAGGGTGTCGGGTGAGGGTTAGAGTGTCAGGTTCGGGTTACGGTGTCAGGTGAGGGTGTCGGGTTAGCGTGTCATTTTAGGGTGTAGGTTTAGGGTTAGAGTGTCGGGTTAGGGTTAGGGTTACGGTGTTGTGTTAGGGTTAGGGTGTCGGGTTTGGGCTTCGGGTTAGGGTGTCGTGTTAGGGATAGGGAGTCACGTTAGGTTGTCGTTTTAGGGTTACGGTGTCAGGATAGGGTGTCGGGTTAGGGTGTCTGTTAGGGATTACGGTTTAGGGTGTCGGGTTAGGGTTAGTGTAGGGTTAGAATTAGGGTTAGAGTGTTGTGTTAGGGTTAGCGTTAGAGTTAGGTTGTCTGGTTAGTTTTAGGGTTAGGGTGTCGAGTTAGAGTTAGGGTGTCGGGTTATGGTTAGGTTTTGGGTGTCGGGTTAGGTTTAGGGTTAATGTTAGTGTTAGGGGTTAGTGATTAGGGTTAGGGTTAGGGTTAGCGTTATGGTTTGGTTTAGGTTTAGGGTTAGGGTTATGGATAGGGTTAGGGTTTGGGTTAGGTGAAGGGTAGGCTTAGGAGTAGGGTAAGTGTTAGGGTTTGGGTTAGGTTTAGGGTACGGTTAGGGTGTCGGGGTAGAGTTTGGGTGTAGGATTAGGGTGTTGCGTTAGGGTTAAGTTAACGTGTCTTGTTAGGGTTAGTGTTAGGGTTAGGGTGTCGTGTAAGATTTAGCGTTAGGGGTAGGGGTAGGGCTTGGGTGTTGGGTTAGTGTTAGGGTTAGGGTGTCTGGTGTCCGGTTACGGTTAGGGTTAGGATTAGGGTTAGGATTAGGGTTTAGGATTTAGGGTTAGGGTTAGGGTGTCTTGTGTCCGATTACGGTTAGGGTTAGGATTATGGTTAGGGTTAGGGTTAGCGTTAGGGTTTTGGTTAAGGTTACGTTTAGGTTTCGGGTTAGGGTTAGGGTTATGTTTAGGGTTAGGGTGTCATAATAGGGTTAGCGTTAGTGTTAGGTTGTCTGGTTAGTGTTAGGGTTAGGGTGTCGGGATAGGGTTAGGTTTAGGGTGTTGGGTTAGGGTGTTGTGTTAGGGTTAGGGTTAGGGTTAAGGTTTCGGGTTATGATGTCGGGTTAGGGTTAGGTCTAGGTCTAGGGTTTGGGTTAGGGTTAGCGTTAGGGTTAGGGTTACCTTTAGGGTTACGGTTAGGGTTAGGATTAGGGTTAGAGTTAGGGTGTCAGATTAGGGTTAGACTTGGGTTAGGATTCGGGTTAGTGGTTAGGGGTAGGTTTAGGTTTAGGGTTAGGGTGTTGGTTTAGGGTTAGGGTGTCGTATTACAGTTAGGGTTAGGGTTAGGGTGTCGGTTTAGGGTTAGGGTGTCGGGTTAGGGTGTTGGGTTAAGTTGTCCTGTTAGTGTGTCGGGTTAGGGTTAGAGTTAGGTTTGAGGCATTGGGTTAGGTTGTTGGGTTAGGAATAGGGTTAGGGTTAGGTTTAGTGTTATGATGTTGGGTTAGTTTGTCGTGTTAGGGTGCTGGGTTTGGGTTAGGGTTAGGGTTAGGGTAGGTTTAGGGTGTTGGGTTAGCTTTAGGGTGTCGGGTTAGGGTTAGGGTTATGTGTTGGCTTAGGGTGTCGTTTAGGGTGTCAGGTTTGGGTGTCGGGTTAAGATTAGGGTTAGGGTGTTGGGTTACGGTGTCAGATTAGGGTTAGTGTGTCTGGTTATGATGTCAGGTTCGGGTGTCGGGTAAGGGGTAGTGTGTCTGGTTAGGGTGTCGGGTTATTGTGTCAGGTTAGGTTTAGGTTTAGGCTTATGGATAGGGCTAGGGTTATGGTGTCATGTTAGGGATAGGGTTCGAGTGTCAGTTTAGGGTTAGAGTTAGGGTTGGGTTAGGGTTAGGGTAGGGTTAGGGGTTAGGGGTAGGGTTAGGGTTAGGTTTAAGTTTAGGGTGTCAGGTTAAGTTTAGGGTTCGTGTTAGTGTTATGGTTAGGGTTAGGGTTAGGCTTAGGATGTGGGGATAGGGTTAGGGTTAGTTTTATGGTAAGGTTGTCTGGTTAGGGTTCTGGGTAGGGTGTCTGTTTAGGGTTTCGGGTTAGGGTGTCGGGTCAGGGTTAGTGTTAGGGTTAGGTTGTTGGGTTAGATTGTCGTGTTAGGGTGCCAGGATAGGGTTAGATTTACGGTTAGGCTTAGGGTTAGTGTGTCGGGTTAGGGTGTCCGTTTAGGGTTAGGGTGTCAGGTTAGCATGTCGGGTTAGGGTGTTGGGTTAGGGTCTCGAGTTAGGGTTTAGGGTTAGGTTTAGGGTAAGTTTAGGGTTAGGCTTACGGTTGGGTTAGGGTTAGTGTTAATGTTAGGGTTAGGGTTTAGATGTAGGGTTAGCTTTAGGGCTAGTGTTAGGGTTAGGGTGTAGGGTGTCGGGTTTGGGTGTCGGGTTAGGGTTAGGTTTTGGGTTAGCTTTAGGGTTGGGGTTAGGATTAGGGTGTCGGGTTAGGGTTAGCGTGTCAGGTTCGGGTGTCGGGTTAGGCTGTCGGGCTAGGGTGTCGGGCTAGGGTGTCGGGCTAGGGTGTCGGGTTAGGGTTTACAGTTAGTGTTAGAGTGGCTGGTTAGGGTGTCGGTTAGGGTGTGGGATTAGGGTGTACGGGATAGGGTGTCGCGTTAGGGTTGAGTTATGGTGTCGGGTTATGGTTACGGTAAGGTTAGGGTTAGGGTTAGGGTTAGGTTTTCAGGCTAGGGTTAGTGTTAGGGGTTGGGGTTAGGGTTTAGAGTTACGATTAGGGTTAGGGTGTTGGGTTAGGGTGTCGGGTAGGGTGTCAGGTTAGGCTGTCGGGTTAGGGTGTCGGGTCAGGGTTAGAGTTAGGGTTAGGTTTAGGGTTAAGTTTAGAGTTAGGTTGTTTTGTTAGGGTTAGGGTTTCGGGTTAGGCTTAGAGTTTCGGGTTAGGGTGTCGGGTTAGAGTTTGGGTGTAGGGTTAGTGTGTCGCATTAGGGTTAAGGTTAGGGTGTCGTGTTAGTGTTAGCGCTAGGGTTAGGGTGTCGTGTTAGGGTTAGGTTTAGGGTTAGGTTGTCGGGTTAGGGTTAGGGTTAGGGTGTCTGGTGTTCGGTTACCGTTAGGGTTAGGGTTAGGGTTACGTTTTACGGGTTAGGGTTAGGGATAGGGTTAGCATTAGGGTTATGGTTACGGTTACGTTTAGGGTTACTGTTCGGGTTAGGGTTAGGGTTAGGATTAGGGTGTCAGATTAGGGTTAGGTTTGTGTTAGGATTCGGGTTAGTGGGTAGGGGTAGGTTTAAGGTTAGGGTTAGGGTGTTGTGTTAGGGTTAGGATTAGGGTGTCGGTTTAGGGTTATGGTGTCGGGTTAGGGTGTTGGCTTAAGTTGTCGTGTTAGTGTGTTGGGTTAGGGTTAGGGTGAGATTTATGGCATTGTGTTAGTGTGTTGGTTTAGGAATAGGGTTAGGGTAAGGGGTAGGGCTAGGTTTAAGGTTAGGTTTAGTGTTATGATGTCGGGTTAGGGTTAGGGTTAGGGTTAAGTTTTCGGGTTATGATGTCGGGTTAGGGTTAGATCTAGGTCTAGGGTTAGGGTTAGGGTGTCGGGTAAGTTTTAGGGTCAGGGTTAGGGTGTCGTTTTAGGGTTAGAGTTAGGGTTAGGATTAGGGTTAGGGTTAAGGTTTACGGTTTAGGGTTAGGGTTAGGGTTAGAGTTAGGGTTAGGGTTACGTTTAGGGTTACGGTTAGGGTTAGGATTAGGGTTAGAGTTAGGGTGTCAGATTAGGGTTAGGGTTGGGTTAGGATTCGGGTTAGTGGTTAGGGGTAGGTTTAGGTTTAGGGTTAGGGTGTTGGTTTAGGGTTAGGGTGTCGGGTTAGGGTGTTGGGTTAAGTTGTCGTGTTAGTGTGTTGGGTAAGGGTTAGGGTTAGGTTTATGGCATTGGGTTAGGTTGTTGGGTTAGGAATAGGGTTAGGGCTAGGGTTAAGGTTAGGTTTAGTGTTATGATGTTGGGTTAGTTTGTCGTGTTAGGGTGCTGGGTTTGGGTTAGGGTTAGGGTTTGGGTAGGTTTAGGGTGTTGGGTTAGGGTTAGGGTGTCGGGTTATGGTTAGGGTTAGGGTGTTGGGTTACGGTGTCGGGTTAGGGTTAGTGTGTCAGGTTATGATGTCAGGTTCGGGTGTCGGGTAAGGGTTAGGGTGTGTGGTTATGGTGTCGGGTAAGTGTGTCAGGTTAGGTTTAGGTTTAGGCTTATGGTTAGGGTTAGGGTCAGGGTGTCATGTTAGGGATAGCGTTCGGGTGTCGGTTTAGGGTTAGAGTTAGGGTTAGGGTTAGGGTCGGGTTAGGGGTTAGGGGTAGGTTTAGGGTTAGGTTTAGGGTGTTAGGGTTAGGGTTAGGGTTAGGGGTAGGGTTAGTGGTTAAGGGTAGGGTTAGGGGTAGGTTTAGGGTTAGGGTTAGGGTTGGGGTTTAGATGTCGCGTTTGAGTTAGGGTTAGGGTGTCTGGTGTCGGGTTAGTGTTAAGGTTAGGGTTAGGTTATCGGGTTAGGTTTAGGCTTGGGTTGTAGTCTTAGGGTTAGGGTTAGTGTTGGTTTACGGGTTAGGCTTAGGCTTAGTGTTAGGGTTAGGTTTAGGGTTAGGTTTACGGCTAGGTTGTTGGTTTAGGGTTACGGTGTCGGGTTAAGGTAAGCGTGTCGGTTTAGGTTTAGGGTGTCGGGTTAGGGTGATGGGTTATGGTGTCAGGTTCGGGTTAGTGTTCGGTTGAGGGTGTCAGGTTAAGGTTAGGGAAGATTTAGGGTTACGGTGTCATGTTAGGGTTACCATAATGGTTAGGGTGTCGGGTTTGGGTGTTGGGTTATGGTTAGTGTATCATGTTAGGGTTAGTGTGTCGGGATAGGTTCAGGGTGTCGGGTTAGGTTGTCGGGTTACGTTTAGGCTCAGGGTTAGGGTTAAGGTTAGGGTTAGGTTTAGGTGTTAGGGGTACGGTTAGGGTTAGGATGTCAGGTTAGGGTCGGGTTAGGGGTTAGGGGTAGGTTTAGGGTTAGGTTTAGGGTGTTAGGGTTAGGGTTAGGGTTAGGGTTTGGTTAGGGTTAGGGTAGGGTTAGGGGTTAGGGGTAGGGTTAGGGTTAGGTTTAGTTTTAGGGTGTCAGGTTAAGTTTAGGGTTCGTGTTAGTGTTATGGTTAGGGTTAGGGTTAGGCTTAGGATGTGGGGATAGGGTTAGGGTTAGTTTTATGGTAAGGTTGTCTGGTTAGGGTTCTGGGTAGGGTGTCTGTTTAGGGTTTCGGGTCAGGGTTAGTGTTAGGGTTAGGTTGTTGGGTCAGATTGTCGTGTTAGGGTGCCAGGATAGGGTTAGATTTACGGTTAGGCTTAGGGTTAGTGTGTCGGGTTAGGGTGTCCGTTTAGGGTTAGGGTGTCAGGTTAGCATGTCGGGTTAGGGTGTTGGGTTAGGGTCTCGAGTTAGGGTTTAGGGTTAGGTTTAGTGTAAGTTTAGGGTTAGGGTTACGGTTGGGTTAGGGTTAGTGTTAATGTTAGGGTTAGGGTTTAGATGTAGGGTTAGCTTTAGGGCTAGTGTTAGGGTTAGGGTGTCGGGTGTCGGGTTTGGGTGTCGGGTTAGGGTTAGGTTTTGGGTTAGCTTTAGGGTTGGGGTTAGGATTAGGGTGTCGGGTTAGGGTTAGCGTGTCGGGTTCGGGTGTCGGGTTAGGCTGTCGGGCTAGGGTGTCGGGCTCGGGTGTCAGGTTAGGGTTTACAGTTAGTGTTAGAGTGGCTGGTTAGGGTGTCGGTTAGGGTGTCTGGTTAGGGTGTCGGGTTAGGGATTACGGGTTAGGGTGTCGCGTTAGGGTTGAGTTATGGTGTCGGGTTATGGTTAGGGTAAGGTTAGGGTTCGGGTTAGGGTGTCGTGTTAGGGTTAGCGTTAGGGTTAGGGTGTCGGGTTAAGGTTAGGGTTAGGGTTAGGGTTAGGGTTTGGGTGTCGGGTTAGGGTTAGGGTTAGTGTTAGGGGTTAGTGATTAGGGTTAGGGTTAGGATTAGCGTTATGGTTTGAGTTAGAGTTAGGGTTAGGGTTAGGGTTGGTTTAGTGTAGGGTTAGGGTTTAGTGGTAGGGTTAGGGGTAGGGTTAGGGTAGGGTTGCGGAGTCGGGTTAGGGTTAGGGTTAGGTTTTCAGGCTAGGGTTAGTGTTAGGGGTTGGGGTTAGGGTTTAGAGTTACGATTAGGGTTAGGGTGTTGGGTTAGGGTGTCGGGTTAGGGTGTCAGGTTAGGCTGTCGGGTTAGGGTGTCGGGTCAGGGTTAGGGTTAGGGTTAGGTTTAGGGTTAAATTTAGAGTTAGGTTGTTTTGTTAGGGTTAGGGTTTCGGGTTAGGCTTAGAGTTTCGGGTTAGGGTGTCAGGTTAGAGTTTGGGTGTAGGGTTAGTGTGTCGCATTAGGGTTAAGGTTAGGGTGTCGTGTTAGTGTTAGCGCTAGGGTTAGGGTGTCGTGTTAGAGTTAGGTTTAGGGTTAGGTTGTCGGGTTAGGGTTAGGGTTAGGTTGTCTGGTGTTCGGTTACCGTTAGGGTTAGGGTTAGGGTTACGTTTTACGGGTTAGGGTTAGGGATAGGGTTAGCATTAGGGTTATGGTTACGGTTACGTTTAGGGTTACTGTTCGGGTTAGGGTTAGGGTTAGGATTAGGGTGTCAGATTAGGGTTAGGTTTGTGTTAGGATTCGGGTTAGAGGTTAGGGGTAGGTTTAAGGTTAGGGTTAGGGTGTCGTGTTAGGGTTAGAGTTAGGGTGTCGGTTTAGGGTTAGGGTGTCGGGTTAGGGTGTTGGCTTAAGTTGTCGTGTTAGTGTGTTGGGTTAGGGTTAGGGTGAGATTTATGGCATTGTGTTAGTGTGTTGGTTTAGGAATAGGGTTAGGGTAAGGGTTAGGGCTAGGTTTAAGGTTAGGTTTAGTGTTATGATGTCGCGTTAGGGTTAGGGTTAGGGTTAAGGTTTCAGGTTATGATGTCGGGTTAGGGTTAGGTCTAGGTCTAGGGTTAGGGTTAGGGTGTCGGGTAAGTTTTAGGGTTAGGGTTAGGGTGTCGTTTTAGGGTTAGAGTTAGGGTTAGGATTAGGGTTAGGGTTAAGGTTTACGGTTTAGGGTTAGGGTTAGGGTTAGAGTTAGGGTTAGCGTTACCTTTAGGGTTACGGTTAGGGTTAGGATTAGGGTTAGAGTTAGGGTGTCAGATTAGGGTTAGGGTTGGGTTAGGATTCGGGTTAGTGGTTAGGGGTAGGTTTAGGTTTAGGGTTAGGGTGTTGGTTTAGGGTTAGGGTGTCGGGTTAGGGTGTTGGGTTAAGTTGTCGTGTTAGTGTGTCGGGTAAGGGTTAGGGTTAGGTTTATGGCATTGGGTTAGGTTGTTGGGTTAGGAATAGGGTTAGGGCTAGGGTTAAGGTTAGGTTTAGTGTTATGATGTTGGGTTAGTTTGTCGTGTTAGGGTGCTGGGTTTGGGTTAGGGTTAGGGTTTGGGTAGGTTTAGGGTGTTGGGTTAGGGTTAGGGTGTCGGGTTATGGTTAGGGTTAGGGTGTTGGGTTACGGTGTCGGGTTAGGGTTAGTGTGTCAGGTTATGATGTCAGGTTCGGGTGTCGGGTAAGGGTTAGGGTGTCTGGTTATGGTGTCGGGTAAGTGTGTCAGGTTAGGTTTAGGTTTAGGCTTATGGTTAGGGTTAGGGTTAGGGTGTCGTGTTAGGGATAGCGTTCGGGTGTCGGTTTAGGGTTAGAGTTAGGGTTAGGGTTAGGGTCGGGTTAGGGGTAAGGGGTAGGTTTAGGGTTAGGTTTAGGGTGTTAGGGTTAGGGTTAGGGTTAGGGTTGGGTTAGGGGTAGGGTTAGTGGTTAAGGGTAGGGTTAGGGGTAGGTTTAGGGTTAGGGTTAGGGTTGGGGTTTAGTTGTCGGGTTTGAGTTAGGGTTAGGGTGTCTGGTGTCGGGTTAGTGTTAAGGTTAGGGTTAGGTTATCGGGTTAGGTTTAGGCTTGGGTTGTAGTCTTAGGGTTAGGGTTAGTGTTGGTTTACGGGTTAGGCTTAGGCTTAGTGTTAGGGTTAGGTTTAGGGTTAGGTTTACGGCTAGGTTGTTGGTTTAGGGTTACGGTGTCGGGTTAAGGTAAGCGTGTCGGTTTAGGTTTAGGGTGTCGGGTTAGGGTGATGGGTTATGGTGTCAGGTTCGGGTTAGTGTTCGGTTGAGGGTGTCAGGTTAAGGTTTGGGAAGATTTAGGGTTACGGTGTCATGTTAGGGTTACCATAATGGTTAGGGTGTCGGGTTTGGGTGTTGGGTTATGGTTAGTGTATCATGTTAGGGTTAGTGTGTCGGGATAAGTTCAGGGTGTCGGGTTAGGTTGTCGGGTTACGTTTAGGCTCAGGGTTAGGATTAAGGTTAGGGTTAGGTTTAGGTGTTAGGGGTACGGTTAGGGTTAGGATGTCGGGTTAGGGTCGGGTTAGGGGTTAGGGGTAGGTTTAGGGTTAGGTTTAGGGTGTTAGGGTTAGGGTTAGGGTTAGGGTTGGGTTAGGGTTAGGGTAGGGTTAGGGGTTAGGGGTAGGGTTAGGGTTAGGTTTAGGTTTAGGGTGTCAGGTTAAGTTTAGGGTTCGTGTTAGTGTTATGGTTAGGGTTAGGGTTAGGCTTAGGATGTGGGGATAGGGTTAGGGTTAGTTTTATGGTAAGGTTGTCTGGTTAGGGTTCTGGGTAGGGTGTCTGTTTAGGGTTTCGGGTCAGGGTTAGTGTTAGGGTTAGGTTGTTGGGTCAGATTGTCGTGTTAGGGTGCCAGGATAGGGTTAGATTTACGGTTAGGCTTAGGGTTAGTGTGTCGGGTTAGGGTGTCCGTTTAGGGTTAGGGTGTCAGGTTAGCATGTCGGGTTAGGGTGTTGGGTTAGGGTCTCGAGTTAGGGTTTAGGGTTAGGTTTAGTGTAAGTTTAGGGTTAGGGTTACGGTTGGGTTAGGGTTAGTGTTAATGTTAGGGTTAGGGTTTAGATGTAGGGTTAGCTTTAGGGCTAGTGTTAGGGTTAGGGTGTCGGGTGTCGGGTTTGGGTGTCGGGTTAGGGTTAGGTTTTGGGTTAGCTTTAGGGTTGGGGTTAGGATTAGGGTGTCGGGTTAGGGTTAGCGTGTCGGGTTCGGGTGTCGGGTTAGGCTGTCGGGCTAGGGTGTCGGGCTCGGGTGTCGGGTTAGGGTTTACAGTTAGTGTTAGAGTGGCTGGTTAGGGTGTGGGTTAGGGTGTCTGGTTAGGGTGTCGGGTTAGGGATTACGGGTTAGGGTGTCGCGTTAGGGTTGAGTTATGGTGTCGGGTTATGGTTAGGGTAAGGTTAGGGTTCGGGTTAGGGTGTCGTGTTAGGGTTAGCGTTAGGGTTAGGGTGTCGGGTTAAGGTTAGGGTTAGGGTTAGGGTTAGGGTTTGGGTGTCGGGTTAGGGTTAGGGTTAGTGTTAGGGGTTAGTGATTAGGGTTAGGGTTAGGATTAGCGTTATGGTTTGAGTTAGAGTTAGGGTTAGGGTTAGGGTTGGTTTAGTGTAGGGTTAGGGGTTAGTGGTAGGGTTAGGGGTAGGGTTAGGGTAGGGTTGCGGAGTCGGGTTAGGGTTAGGGTTAGGTTTTCAGGCTAGGGTTAGTGTTAGGGGTTGGGGTTAGGGTTTAGAGTTACGATTAGGGTTAGGGTGTTGGGTTAGGGTGTCGGGTTAGGGTGTCAGGTTAGGCTGTCGGGTTAGGGTGTCGGGTCAGGGTTAGGGTTAGGGTTAGGTTTAGGGTTAAGTTTAGAGTTAGGTTGTTTTGTTAGGGTTAGGGTTTCGGGTTAGGCTTAGAGTTTCGGGTTAGGGTGTCAGGTTAGAGTTTGGGTGTAGGGTTAGTGTGTCGCATTAGGGTTAAGGTTAGGGTGTCGTGTTAGTGTTAGCGCTAGGGTTAGGGTGTCGTGTTAGAGTTAGGTTTAGGGTTAGGTTGTCGGGTTAGGGTTAGGGTTAGGTTGTCTGGTGTTCGGTTACTGTCAGGGTTAGGGTTAGGGTTAGGGTTACGTTTTACGGGTTAGGGTTAGGGATAGGGTTAGCATTAGGGTTATGGTTACGGTTACGTTTAGGGTTACTGTTCGGGTTAGGGTTAGGGTTAGGATTAGGGTGTCAGATTAGGGTTAGGTTTGTGTTAGGATTCGGGTTAGAGGTTAGGGGTAGGTTTAAGGTTAGGGTTAGGGTGTCATGTTAGTGTTAGAGTTAGGGTGTCGGTTTAGGGTTAGGGTGTCGGGTTAGGGTGTTGGCTTAAGTTGTCGTGTTAGTGTGTTGGGTTAGGGTTAGGGTGAGATTTATGGCATTGTGTTAGTGTGTTGGTTTAGGAATAGGGTTAGGGTAAAGGTTAGGGCTAGGTTTAAGGTTAGGTTTAGTGTTATGATGTCGCGTTAGGGTTAGGGTTAGGGTTAAGGTTTCGGGTTATGATGTCGGGTTAGGGTTAGGTCTAGGTCTAGGGTTAGGGTTAGGGTGTCGGGTAAGTTTTAGGGTTAGGGTTAGGGTGTCGTTTTAGGGTTAGAGTTAGGGTTAGGATTAGGGTTAGGGTTAAGGTTTACGGTTTAGGGTTAGGGTTAGGGTTAGAGTTAGGGTTAGCGTTACCTTTAGGGTTACGGTTAGGGTTAGGATTAGGGTTAGAGTTAGGGTGTCAGATTAGGGTTAGGGTTGGGTTAGGATTCGGGTTAGTGGTTAGGGGTAGGTTTAGGTTTAGGGTTAGGGTGTTGGTTTAGGGTTAGGGTGTCGGGTTAGGGTGTTGGGTTAAGTTGTCGTGTTAGTGTGTCGGGTAAGGGTTAGGGTTAGGTTTATGGCATTGGGTTAGGTTGTTGGGTTAGGAATAGGGTTAGGGCTAGGGTTAAGGTTAGGTTTAGTGTTATGATGTTGGGTTAGTTTGTCGTGTTAGGGTGCTGGGTTTGGGTTAGGGTTAGGGTTTGGGTAGGTTTAGGGTGTTGGGTTAGGGTTAGGGTGTCGGGTTATGGTTAGGGTTAGGGTGTTGGGTTACGGTGTCGGGTTAGGGTTAGTGTGTCAGGTTATGATGTCAGGTTCGGGTGTCGGGTAAGGGTTAGGGTGTGTGGTTATGGTGTCGGGTAAGTGTGTCAGGTTAGGTTTAGGTTTAGGCTTATGGTTAGGGTTAGGGTTAGGGTGTCGTGTTAGGGATAGCGTTCGGGTGTCGGTTTAGGGTTAGAGTTAGGGTTAGGGTTAGGGTCGGGTTAGGGGTTAGGGGTAGGTTTAGGGTTAGGTTTAGGGTGTTAGGGTTAGGGTTAGGGTTAGGGTTGGGTTAGGGGTAGGGTTAGTGGTTAAGGTTAGGGTTAGGGGTAGGTTTAGGGTTAGGGTTAGGGTTGGGGTTTAGTTGTCGCGTTTGAGTTAGGGTTAGGGTGTCTGGTGTCGGGTTAGTGTTAAGGTTAGGGTTAGGTTATCGGGTTAGGTTTAGGCTTGGGTTGTAGTCTTAGGGTTAGGGTTAGTGTTGGTTTACGGGTTAGGCTTAGGCTTAGTGTTAGGGTTAGGTTTAGGGTTAGGTTTACGGCTAGGTTGTTGGTTTAGGGTTACGGTGTCGGGTTAAGGTAAGCGTGTCGGTTTAGGTTTAGGGTGTCGGGTTAGGGTGATGGGTTATGGTGTCAGGTTCGGGTTAGTGTTCGGTTGAGGGTGTCAGGTTAAGGTTAGGGAAGATTTAGGGTTACGGTGTCATGTTAGGGTTACCATAATGGTTAGGGTGTCGGGTTTGGGTGTTGGGTTATGGTTAGTGTATCATGTTAGGGTTAGTGTGTCGGGATAAGTTCAGGGTGTCGGGTTAGGTTGTCGGGTTACGTTTAGGCTCAGGGTTAGGGTTAAGGTTAGGGTTAGGTTTAGGTGTTAGGGGTACGGTTAGGGTTAGGATGTCGGGTTAGGGTCGGGTTAGGGGTTAGGGGTATGTTTAGGGTTAGGTTTAGGGTGTTAGGGTTAGGGTTAGGGTTAGGGTTGGGTTAGGGTTAGGGTAGGGTTAGGGGTTAGGGGTAGGGTTAGGGTTAGGTTTAGGTTTAGGGTGTCAGGTTAAGTTTAGGGTTCGTGTTAGTGTTATGGTTAGGGTTAGGGTTAGGCTTAGGATGTGGGGATAGGGTTAGGGTTAGTTTTATGGTAAGGTTGTCTGGTTAGGGTTCTGGGTAGGGTGTCTGTTTAGGGTTTCGGGTCAGGGTTAGTGTTAGGGTTAGGTTGTTGGGTTAGATTGTCGTGTTAGGGTGCCAGGATAGGGTTAGATTTACGGTTAGGCTTAGGGTTAGTGTGTCGGGTTAGGGTGTCCGTTTAGGGTTAGGGTGTCAGGTTAGCATGTCGGGTTAGGGTGTTGGGTTAGGGTCTCGAGTTAGGGTTTAGGGTTAGG
Organism: Giraffa tippelskirchi; assembly: GCF_054371585.1. Classification (NCBI taxonomy): domain Eukaryota; kingdom Metazoa; phylum Chordata; class Mammalia; order Artiodactyla; family Giraffidae; genus Giraffa; species Giraffa tippelskirchi. Next base: position 72,264,397 of record NC_137289.1, read on the forward strand.
TTTAGTGTAAGTTTAGGGTTAGGGTTACGGTTTGGTTAGGGTTAGTGTTAATGTTAGGGTTAGGGTTTAGATGTAGGGTTAGCTTTAGGGCTAGTGTTAGGGTTAGGGTGTCGGGTGTCGGGTTTGGGTGTCGGGTTAGGGTTAGGTTTTGGGTTAGCTTTAGGGTTGGGGTTAGGATTAGGGTGTCGGGTTAGGGTTAGCGTGTCGGGTTCGGGTGTCGGGTTAGGCTGTCGGGCTAGGGTGTCGGGCTCGGGTGTCGGGTTAGGGTTTACAGTTAGTGTTAGAGTGGCTGGTTAGGGTGTTGGTTAGGGTGTCTGGTTACGGTGTCGGGTTAGGGATTACGGGTTAGGGTGTCGCGTTAGGGTTGAGTTATGGTGTCGGGTTATGGTTAGGGTAAGGTTAGGCTTCGGGTTAGGGTGTCGTGTTAGGGTTAGCATTAGGGTTAGGGTGTCGGGTTAAGGTTAGGGTTAGGGTTAGGGTTAGGGTTTGGGTGTCGGGTTAGGGTTAGGGTTAGTGTTAGGGGTTAGTGATTAGGGTTAGGGTTAGGATTAGCGTTATGGTTTGAGTTAGAGTTAGGGTTAGGGTTAGGGTTGGTTTAGTGTAGGGTTAGGGGTTAGTGGTAGGGTTAGGGGTAGGGTTAGGGTAGGGTTGCGGAGTCGGGTTAGGGTTAGGGTTAGGTTTTCAGGCTAGGGTTAGTGTTAGGGGTTGGGGTTAGGGTTTAGAGTTACGATTAGGGTTAGGGTGTTGGGTTAGGGTGTCGGGTTAGGGTGTCAGGTTAGGCTGTCGGGTTAGGGTGTCGGGTCAGGGTTAGAGTTAGGGTTAGGTTTAGGGTTAAGTTTAGAGTTAGGTTGTTTTGTTAGGGTTAGGGTTTCGGGTTAGGCTTAGAGTTTCGGGTTAGGGTGTCGGGTTAGAGTTTGGGTGTAGGGTTAGTGTGTCGCATTAGGGTTAAGGTTAGGGTGTCGTGTTAGTGTTAGCGCTAGGGTTAGGGTGTCGTGTTAGAGTTAGGTTTAGGGTTAGGTTGTCGGGTTAGGGTTAGGGTTAGGGTGTCTGGTGTTCGGTTACCGTTAGGGTTAGGGTTAGGGTTACGTTTTACGGGTTAGGGTTAGGGTTAGGGTTAGCATTAGGGTTATGGTTACGGTTACGTTTAGGGTTACTGTTCGGGTTAGGGTTAGGGTTAGGATTAGGGTGTCAGATTAGGGTTAGGTTTGTGTTAGGATTCGGGTTAGTGGTTAGGGGTAGGCTTAAGGTTAGGGTTAGGGTGTCGTGTTAGGGTTAGGGTTAGGGTGTCGGTTTAGGGTTAGGGTGTCGGGTTAGGGTGTTGGCTTAAGTTGTCGTGTTAGTGTGTTGGGTTAGGGTTAGGGTGAGATTTATGGCATTGTGTTAGTGTGTTGGTTTAGGAATAGGGTTAGGGTAAGGGGTAGGGCTAGGTTTAAGGTTAGGTTTAGTGTTATGATGTCGGGTTAGGGTTAGGGTTAGGGTTAAGGTTTCGGGTTATGATGTCGGGTTAGGTTTAGGTCTAGGTCTAGGGTTAGGGTTAGGGTGTCGGGTAAGTTTTAGGGTTAGGGTTAGGGTGTCGTTTTAGGGTTAGAGTTAGGGTTAGGATTAGGGTTAGGGTTAAGGTTTACGGTTTAGGGTTAGGGTTAGGGTTAGAGTTAGGGTTAGCGTTACCTTTAGGGTTACGGTTAGGGTTAGGATTAGGGTTAGAGTTAGGGTGTCAGATTAGGGTTAGGGTTGGGTTAGGATTCGGGTTAGTGGTAAGGGGTAGGTTTAGGTTTAGGGTTAGGGTGTTGGTTTAGGGTTAGGGTGTCGGGTTAGGGTGTTGGGTTAAGTTGTCGTGTTAGTGTGTCGGGTAAGGGTTAGGGTTAGGTTTATGGCATTGGGTTAGGTTGTTGGGTTAGGAATAGGGTTAGGGCTAGGGTTAAGGTTAGGTTTAGTGTTATGATGTTGGGTTAGTTTGTCGTGTTAGGGTGCTGGGTTTGGGTTAGGGTTAGGGTTTGGGTAGGTTTAGGGTGTTGGGTTAGGGTTAGGGTGTCGGGTTATGGTTAGGGTTAGGGTGTTGGGTTACGGTGTCGGGTTAGGGTTAGTGTGTCAGGTTATGATGTCAGGTTCGGGTGTCGGGTAAGGATTAGGGTGTCTGGTTATGGTGTCGGGTAAGTGTGTCAGGATAGGTTTAGGTTTAGGCTTATGGTTAGGGTTAGGGTTAGGGTGTCGTGTTAGGGATAGCGTTCGGGTGTCGGTTTAGGGTGTTAGGGTTAGGGTTAGGGTTAGGGTTGGGTTGGGGGTAGGGTTAGTGGTTAAGGGTAGGGTTAGGGGTAGGTTTAGGGTTAGGGTTAGGGTTGGGGTTTAGTTGTCGGGTTTGAGTTAGGGTTAGGGTGTCTGGTGTCGGGTTAGTGTTAAGGTTAGGGTTAGGTTATCGGGTTAGGTTTAGGCTTGGGTTGTAGTCTTAGGGTTAGGGTTAGTGTTGGTTTACGGGTTAGGCTTAGGCTTAGTGTTAGGGTTAGGTTTAGGGTTAGGTTTACGGCTAGGTTGTTGGTTTAGGGTTACGGTGTCGGGTTAAGGTAAGCGTGTCGGTTTAGGTTTAGGGTGTCGGGTTAGGGTGATGGGTTATGGTGTCAGGTTCGGGTTAGTGTTCGGTTGAGGGTGTCAGGTTAAGGTTAGGGAAGATTTAGGGTTACGGTGTCATGTTAGGGTTACCATAATGGTTAGGGTGTCGGGTTTGGGTGTTGGGTTATGGTTAGTGTATCATGTTAGGGTTAGTGTGTCGGGATAGGTTCAGGGTGTCGGGTTAGGTTGTCGGGTTACGTTTAGGCTCAGGGTTAGGGTTAAGGTTAGGGTTAGGTTTAGGTGTTAGGGGTACGGTTAGGGTTAGGATGTCGGGTTAGGGTTAGGGTGTCGGGTTAGGGTGTCGTGTTAAGGTTAGGGTGTCGGGTGAGGGTTAGAGTGTCAGGTTCGGGTTACGGTGTCAGGTGAGGGTGTCGGGTTAGCGTGTCATTTTAGGGTGTAGGTTTAGGGTTAGAGTGTCGGGTTAGGGTTAGGGTTACGGTGTTGTGTTAGGGTTAGGGTGTCGGGTTTGGGCTTCGGGTTAGGGTGTCGTGTTAGGGATAGGGAGTCACGTTAGGTTGTCGTTTTAGGGTTACGGTGTCAGGATAGGGTGTCGGGTTAGGGTGTCTGTTAGGGATTACGGTTTAGGGTGTCGGGTTAGGGTTAGTGTAGGGTTAGAATTAGGGTTAGAGTGTTGTGTTAGGGTTAGCGTTAGAGTTAGGTTGTCTGGTTAGTTTTAGGGTTAGGGTGTCGAGTTAGAGTTAGGGTGTCGGGTTATGGTTAGGTTTTGGGTGTCGGGTTAGGTTTAGGGTTAATGTTAGTGTTAGGGGTTAGTGATTAGGGTTAGGGTTAGGGTTAGCGTTATGGTTTGGTTTAGGTTTAGGGTTAGGGTTATGGATAGGGTTAGGGTTTGGGTTAGGTGAAGGGTAGGCTTAGGAGTAGGGTAAGTGTTAGGGTTTGGGTTAGGTTTAGGGTACGGTTAGGGTGTCGGGGTAGAGTTTGGGTGTAGGATTAGGGTGTTGCGTTAGGGTTAAGTTAACGTGTCTTGTTAGGGTTAGTGTTAGGGTTAGGGTGTCGTGTAAGATTTAGCGTTAGGGGTAGGGGTAGGGCTTGGGTGTTGGGTTAGTGTTAGGGTTAGGGTGTCTGGTGTCCGGTTACGGTTAGGGTTAGGATTAGGGTTAGGATTAGGGTTTAGGATTTAGGGTTAGGGTTAGGGTGTCTTGTGTCCGATTACGGTTAGGGTTAGGATTATGGTTAGGGTTAGGGTTAGCGTTAGGGTTTTGGTTAAGGTTACGTTTAGGTTTCGGGTTAGGGTTAGGGTTATGTTTAGGGTTAGGGTGTCATAATAGGGTTAGCGTTAGTGTTAGGTTGTCTGGTTAGTGTTAGGGTTAGGGTGTCGGGATAGGGTTAGGTTTAGGGTGTTGGGTTAGGGTGTTGTGTTAGGGTTAGGGTTAGGGTTAAGGTTTCGGGTTATGATGTCGGGTTAGGGTTAGGTCTAGGTCTAGGGTTTGGGTTAGGGTTAGCGTTAGGGTTAGGGTTACCTTTAGGGTTACGGTTAGGGTTAGGATTAGGGTTAGAGTTAGGGTGTCAGATTAGGGTTAGACTTGGGTTAGGATTCGGGTTAGTGGTTAGGGGTAGGTTTAGGTTTAGGGTTAGGGTGTTGGTTTAGGGTTAGGGTGTCGTATTACAGTTAGGGTTAGGGTTAGGGTGTCGGTTTAGGGTTAGGGTGTCGGGTTAGGGTGTTGGGTTAAGTTGTCGTGTTAGTGTGTCGGGTTAGGGTTAGAGTTAGGTTTGAGGCATTGGGTTAGGTTGTTGGGTTAGGAATAGGGTTAGGGTTAGGTTTAGTGTTATGATGTTGGGTTAGTTTGTCGTGTTAGGGTGCTGGGTTTGGGTTAGGGTTAGGGTAGGTTTAGGGTGTTGGGTTAGCTTTAGGGTGTCGGGTTAGGGTTAGGGTTATGTGTTGGCTTAGGGTGTCGTTTAGGGTGTCAGGTTTGGGTGTCGGGTTAAGATTAGGGTTAGGGTGTTGGGTTACGGTGTCAGATTAGGGTTAGTGTGTCTGGTTATGATGTCAGGTTCGGGTGTCGGGTAAGGGGTAGTGTGTCTGGTTAGGGTGTCGGGTTATTGTGTCAGGTTAGGTTTAGGTTTAGGCTTATGGATAGGGCTAGGGTTATGGTGTCATGTTAGGGATAGGGTTCGAGTGTCAGTTTAGGGTTAGAGTTAGGGTTGGGTTAGGGTTAGGGTAGGGTTAGGGGTTAGGGGTAGGGTTAGGTTTAGGTTTAAGTTTAGGGTGTCAGGTTAAGTTTAGGGTTCGTGTTAGTGTTATGGTTAGGGTTAGGGTTAGGCTTAGGATGTGGGGATAGGGTTAGGGTTAGTTTTATGGTAAGGTTGTCTGGTTAGGGTTCTGGGTAGGGTGTCTGTTTAGGGTTTCGGGTTAGGGTGTCGGGTCAGGGTTAGTGTTAGGGTTAGGTTGTTGGGTTAGATTGTCGTGTTAGGGTGCCAGGATAGGGTTAGATTTACGGTTAGGCTTAGGGTTAGTGTGTCGGGTTAGGGTGTCCGTTTAGGGTTAGGGTGTCAGGTTAGCATGTCGGGTTAGGGTGTTGGGTTAGGGTCTCGAGTTAGGGTTTAGGGTTAGGTTTAGGGTAAGTTTAGGGTTAGGCTTACGGTTGGGTTAGGGTTAGTGTTAATGTTAGGGTTAGGGTTTAGATGTAGGGTTAGCTTTAGGGCTAGTGTTAGGGTTAGGGTGTAGGGTGTCGGGTTTGGGTGTCGGGTTAGGGTTAGGTTTTGGGTTAGCTTTAGGGTTGGGGTTAGGATTAGGGTGTCGGGTTAGGGTTAGCGTGTCGGGTTCGGGTGTCGGGTTAGGCTGTCGGGCTAGGGTGTCGGGCTAGGGTGTCGGGCTAGGGTGTCGGGTTAGGGTTTACAGTTAGTGTTAGAGTGGCTGGTTAGGGTGTCGGTTAGGGTGTGGGATTAGGGTGTACGGGATAGGGTGTCGCGTTAGGGTTGAGTTATGGTGTCGGGTTATGGTTACGGTAAGGTTAGGGTTAGGGTTAGGGTTAGGTTTTCAGGCTAGGGTTAGTGTTAGGGGTTGGGGTTAGGGTTTAGGGTTACGATTAGGGTTAGGGTGTTGGGTTAGGGTGTCGGGTAGGGTGTCAGGTTAGGCTGTCGGGTTAGGGTGTCGGGTCAGGGTTAGAGTTAGGGTTAGGTTTAGGGTTAAGTTTAGAGTTAGGTTGTTTTGTTAGGGTTAGGGTTTCGGGTTAGGCTTAGAGTTTCGGGTTAGGGTGTCGGGTTAGAGTTTGGGTGTAGGGTTAGTGTGTCGCATTAGGGTTAAGGTTAGGGTGTCGTGTTAGTGTTAGCGCTAGGGTTAGGGTGTCGTGTTAGGGTTAGGTTGTCGGGTTAGGGTTAGGGTTAGGGTGTCTGGTGTTCGGTTACCGTTAGGGTTAGGGTTAGGGTTACGTTTTACGGGTTAGGGTTAGGGATAGGGTTAGCATTAGGGTTATGGTTACGGTTACGTTTAGGGTTACTGTTCGGGTTAGGGTTAGGGTTAGGATTAGGGTGTCAGATTAGGGTTAGGTTTGTGTTAGGATTCGGGTTAGTGGGTAGGGGTAGGTTTAAGGTTAGGGTTAGGGTGTCGTGTTAGGGTTAGGATTAGGGTGTCGGTTTAGGGTTAGGGTGTCGGGTTAGGGTGTTGGCTTAAGTTGTCGTGTTAGTGTGTTGGGTTAGGGTTAGGGTGAGATTTATGGCATTGTGTTAGTGTGTTGGTTTAGGAATAGGGTTAGGGTAAGGTTTAGGGCTAGGTTTAAGGTTAGGTTTTGTGTTATGATGTCGGGTTAGGGTTAGGGTTAGGGTTAAGGTTTCGGGTTATGATGTCGGGTTAGGGTTAGGTCTAGGTCTAGGGTTAGGGTTAGGGTGTCGGGTAAGTTTTAGGGTTAGGGTTAGGGTGTCGTTTTAGGGTTAGAGTTAGGGTTAGGATTAGGGTTAGGGTTAAGGTTTACGGTTTAGGGTTAGGGTTAGGGTTAGAGTTAGGGTTAGCGTTACCTTTAGGGTTACGGTTAGGGTTAGGATTAGGGTTAGAGTTAGGGTGTCAGATTAGGGTTAGGGTTGGGTTAGGATTCGGGTTAGTGGTTAGGGGTAGGTTTAGGTTTAGGGTTAGGGTGTTGGTTTAGGGTTAGGGTGTCGGGTTAGGGTGTTGGGTTAAGTTGTCGTGTTAGTGTGTCGGGTAAGGGTTAGGGTTAGGTTTATGGCATTGGGTTAGGTTGTTGGGTTAGGAATAGGGTTAGGGCTAGGGTTAAGGTTAGGTTTAGTGTTATGATGTTGGGTTAGTTTGTCGTGTTAGGGTGCTGGGTTTGGGTTAGGGTTAGGGTTTGGGTAGGTTTAGGGTGTTGGGTTAGGGTTAGGGTGTCGGGTTATGGTTAGGGTTAGGGTGTTGGGTTACGGTGTCGGGTTAGGGTTAGTGTGTCAGGTTATGATGTCAGGTTCGGGTGTCGGGTAAGGGTTAGGGTGTGTGGTTATGGTGTCGGGTAAGTGTGTCAGGTTAGGTTTAGGTTTAGGCTTATGGTTAGGGTTAGGGTTAGTGTGTCGTGTTAGGGATAGCGTTCGGGTGTCGGTTTAGGGTTAGAGTTAGGGTTAGGGTTAGGGTCGGGTTAGGGGTTAGGGGTAGGTTTAGGGTTAGGTTTAGGGTGTTAGGGTTAGGGTTAGGGTTAGGGTTAGGGTTGGGCTAGGGGTAGGGTTAGTGGTTAAGGGTAGGGTTAGGGGTAGGTTTAGGGTTAGGGTTAGGGTTGGGGTTTAGTTGTCGGGTTTGAGTTAGGGTTAGGGTGTCTGGTGTCGGGTTAGTGTTAAGGTTAGGGTTAGGTTATCGGGTTAGGTTTAGGCTTGGGTTGTAGTCTTAGGGTTAGGGTTAGTGTTGGTTTACGGGTTAGGCTTAGGCTTAGTGTTAGGGTTAGGTTTAGGGTTAGGTTTACGGCTAGGTTGTTGGTTTAGGGTTACGGTGTCGGGTTAAGGTAAGCGTGTCGGTTTAGGTTTAGGGTGTCGGGTTAGGGTGATGGGTTATGGTGTCAGGTTCGGGTTAGTGTTCGGTTGAGGGTGTCAGGTTAAGGTTAGGGAAGATTTAGGGTTACGGTGTCATGTTAGGGTTACCATAATGGTTAGGGTGTCGGGTTTGGGTGTTGGGTTATGGTTAGTGTATCATGTTAGGGTTAGTGTGTCGGGATAAGTTCAGGGTGTCGGGTTAGGTTGTCGGGTTACGTTTAGGCTCAGGGTTAGGGTTAAGGTTAGGGTTAGGTTTAGGTGTTAGGGGTACGGTTAGGGTTAGGATGTCGGGTTAGGGTCGGGTTAGGGGTTAGGGGTAGGTTTAGGGTTAGGTTTAGGGTGTTAGGGTTAGGGTTAGGGTTAGGGTTGGGTTAGGGTTAGGGTAGGGTTAGGGGTTAGGGGTAGGGTTAGGGTTAGGTTTAGGTTTAGGGTGTCAGGTTAAGTTTAGGGTTCGTGTTAGTGTTATGGTTAGGGTTAGGGTTAGGCTTAGGATGTGGGGATAGGGTTAGGGTTAGTTTTATGGTAAGGTTGTCTGGTTAGGGTTCTGGGTAGGGTGTCTGTTTAGGGTTTCGGGTCAGGGTTAGTGTTAGGGTTAGGTTGTTGGGTTAGATTGTCGTGTTAGGGTGCCAGGATAGGGTTAGATTTACGGTTAGGCTTAGGGTTAGTGTGTCGGGTTAGGGTGTCCGTTTAGGGTTAGGGTGTCAGGTTAGCATGTCGGGTTAGGGTGTTGGGTTAGGGTCTCGAGTTAGGGTTTAGGGTTAGGTTTAGTGTAAGTTTAGGGTTAGGGTTACGGTTGGGTTAGGGTTAGTGTTAATGTTAGGGTTAGGGTTTAGATGTAGGGTTAGCTTTAGGGCTAGTGTTAGGGTTAGGGTGTCGGGTGTCGGGTTTGGGTGTCGGGTTAGGGTTAGGTTTTGGGTTAGCTTTAGGGTTGGGGTTAGGATTAGGGTGTCGGGTTAGGGTTAGCGTGTCGGGTTCGGGTGTCGGGTTAGGCTGTCGGGCTAGGGTGTCGGGCTCGGGTGTCGGGTTAGGGTTTACAGTTAGTGTTAGAGTGGCTGGTTAGGGTGTTGGTTAGGGTGTCTGGTTAGGGTGTCGGGTTAGGGATTACGGGTTAGGGTGTCGCGTTAGGGTTGAGTTATGGTGTCGGGTTATGGTTAGGGTAAGGTTAGGGTTCGGGTTAGGGTGTCGTGTTAGGGTTAGCGTTAGGGTTAGGGTGTCGGGTTAAGGTTAGGGTTAGGGTTAGGGTTAGGGTTTGGGTGTCGGGTTAGGGTTAGGGTTAGTGTTAGGGGTTAGTGATTAGGGTTAGGGTTAAGATTAGCATTATGGTTTGAGTTAGGGTTAGGGTTAGGGTTGGTTTAGTGTAGGGTTAGGGGTTAGTGGTAGGGTTAGGGGTAGGGTTAGGGTAGGGTTGCGGAGTCGGGTTAGGGTTAGGGTAGGTTTAGGGTGTTGGGTTAGCGTTAGGGTGTCGGGTTAGGGTTAGGGTTATGTGTTGGCTTAGGGTGTCGTTTAGGGTGTCAGGTTTGGGTGTCGGGTTAAGATTAGGGTTAGGGTGTTGGGTTACGGTGTCAGATTAGGGTTAGTGTGTCTGGTTATGATGTCAGGTTCGGGTGTCGGGTAAGGGGTAGTGTGTCTGGTTAGGGTGTCGGTTTATTGTGTCAGGTCAGGTTTAGGTTTAGGCTTACGGATAGGGCTAGGCTTATGGTGTCATGTTAGGGATAGGGTTCGAGTGTCAGTTTAGGGTTAGAGTTAGGGTTAGGGTTAGGGTTGGGTTAGGGTTAGGGTAGGGTTAGGGGTTAGGGTTAGGGTTAGGGTTAGGTTTAAGTTTAGGGTGACAGGTTAAGTTTAGGGTTCGTGTTAGTGTTATGGTTAGGGTTAGGGTTAGGCTTAGGATGTGGGGATAGTGTTAGGGTTAGTTTTATGGTAAGTTTGTCTGGTTAGGGTTCTGGGTAGGGTGTCTGTTTAAGGTTTCGGGTTAGGGTGTCGGGTCAGGGTTAGTGTTAGGGTTAGGTTGTTGGGTTAGATTGTCGTGTTAGGGTGCCAGGATAGGGTTAGATTTACGGTTAGGCTTAGGGTTAGTGTGTCGGGTTAGGGTGTCCGTTTAGGGTTAGGGTGTCAGGTTAGCATGTCGGGTTAGGGTGTTGGGTTAGGGTCTCGAGTTAGGGTTTAGGGTTAGGTTTAGGGTAAGTTTAGGGTTAGGCTTACGGTTGGGTTAGGGTTAGTGTTAATGTTAGGGTTAGGGTTTAGATGTAGGGTTAGCTTTAGGGCTAGTGTTAGGGTTAGGGTGTCGGGTGTCGGGTTTGGGTGTCGGGTTAGGGTTAGGTTTTGGGTTAGCTTTAGGGTTGCGGTTAGGATTAGGGTGTCGGGTTAGGGTTAGCGTGTCGGGTTCGGGTGTCGGGTTAGGCTGTCGGGCTAGGGTGTCGGGCTAGGGTGTCGGGTTAGGGTTTACAGTTAGTGTTAGAGTGGCTGGTTAGGGTGTCGGTTAGGGTGTCGGGTTAGGGATTACGGGTTAGGGTGTCGCGTTAGGGTTGAGTTATGGTGTCAGGTTATGGTTACGGTAAGGTTAGGGTTAGGGTTAGGGTGTCGTGTTAGGGTTAGCGTTAGGGTTAGGGTGTCGGGTTAAGGTTAGGGTTAGGGTTAGGGTTAGGGTTTGGGTGTCAGGTTAGGGTTAGGGTTAGTGTTAGGGGTTAGTGATTAGGGTTAGGGTTAGGATTAGCGTTATGGTTTGAGTTAGAGTTAGGGTTACGGTTAGGGTTGGTTTAGTGTAGGGTTAGGGGTTAGTGGTAAGGTTAGGGGTAGGGTTAGGGTAGGGTTGCGGAGTCGGGTTAGGGTTAGGGTTAGGTTTTCAGGCTAGGGTTAGTGTTAGGGGTTGGGGTTAGGTTTTAGAGTTACGATTAGGGTTAGGGTGTTGGGTTAGGGTGTCGGGTAGGGTGTCAGGTTAGGCTGTCGGGTTAGGGTGTCGGGTCAGGGTTAGAGTTAGGGTTAGGTTTAGGGTTAAGTTTAGAGTTAGGTTGTTTTGTTAGGGTTAGGGTTTCGGGTTAGGCTTAGAGTTTCGGGTTAGGGTGTCGGGTTAGAGTTTGGGTGTAGGGTTAGTGTGTCGCATTAGGGTTAAGGTTAGGGTGTCGTGTTAGTGTTAGCGCTAGGGTTAGGGTGTCGTGTTAGGGTTAGGTTTAGGGTTAGGTTGTCGGGTTAGGGTTAGGGTTAGGGTGTCTGGTGTTCGGTTACCGTTAGGGTTAGGGTTAGGGTTACGTTTTACGGGTTAGGGTTAGGGATAGGGTTAGCATTAGGGTTATGGTTACGGTTACGTTTAGGGTTACTGTTCGGGTTAGGGTTAGGGTTAGGATTAGGGTGTCAGATTAGGGTTAGGTTTGTGTTAGGATTCGGGTTAGTGGGTAGGGGTAGGTTTAAGGTTAGGGTTAGGGTGTCGTGTTAGGGTTAGAGTTAGGGTGTCGGTTTAGGGTTAGGGTGTCGGGTTAGGGTGTTGGCTTAAGTTGTCGTGTTAGTGTGTTGGGTTAGGGTTAGGGTGAGATTTATGGCATTGTGTTAGTGTGTTGGTTTAGGAATAGGGTTAGGGTAAGGGTTAGGGCTAGGTTTAAGGTTAGGTTTAGTGTTATGATGTCGGGTTAGGGTTAGGGTTAGGGTTAAGGTTTCGGGTTATGATGTCGGGTTAGGGTTAGGTCTAGGTCTAGGGTTAGGGTTAGGGTGTCGGGTAAGTTTTAGGGTTAGGGTTAGGGTGTCGTTTTAGGGTTAGAGTTAGGGTTAGGATTAGGGTTAGGGTTAAGGTTTACGGTTTAGGGTTAGGGTTAGGGTTAGAGTTAGGGTTAGCGTTACCTTTAGGGTTACGGTTAGGGTTAGGATTAGGGTTAGAGTTAGGGTGTCAGATTAGGGTTAGACTTGGGTTAGGATTCGGGTTAGTGGTTAGGGGTAGGTTTAGGTTTAGGGTTAGGGTGTTGGTTTAGGGTTAGGGTGTCGTATTACAGTTAGGGTTAGGGTTAGGGTGTCGGTTTAGGGTTAGGGTTTCGGGTTAGGGTGTTGGGTTAAGTTGTCGTGTTAGTGTGTCGGGTTAGGGTTAGAGTTAGGTTTGAGGCATTGGGTTAGGTTGTTGGGTTAGGAATAGGGTTAGGGTTAGGTTTAGTGTTATGATGTTGGGTTAGTTTGTCGTGTTAGGGTGCTGGGTTTGGGTTAGGGTTAGGGTTAGGGTAGGTTTAGGGTGTTGGGTTAGCGTTAGGGTGTCGGGTTAGGGTTAGGGTTATGTGTTGGCTTAGGGTGTCGTTTAGGGTGTCAGGTTTGGTTGTCGGGTTAAGATTAGGGTTAGGGTGTTGGGTTACGGTGTCAGATTAGGGTTAGTGTGTCTGGTTATGATGTCAGGTTCGGGTGTCGGGTAAGGGGTAGTGTGTCTGTTTAGGGTGTCGGGTTATTGTGTCAGGTTAGGTTTAGGTTTAGGCTTATGGATAGGGCTAGGGTTATGGTGTCATGTTAGGGATAGGGTTCGAGTGTCAGTTTAGGGTTAGAGTTAGGGTTGGGTTAGGGTTAGGGTAGGGTTAGGGGTTAGGGGTAGGGTTAGGGTTAGGTTTAAGTTTAGGGTGTCAGGTTAAGTTTAGGGTTCGTGTTAGTGTTATGGTTAGGGTTAGGGTTAGGCTTAGGATGTGGGGATAGGGTTAGGGTTAGTTTTATGGTAAGGTTGTCTGGTTAGGGTTCTGGGTAGGGTGTCTGTTTAGGGTTTCGGGTTAGGGTGTCGGGTCAGGGTTAGTGTTAGGGTTAGGTTGTTGGGTTAGATTGTCGTGTTAGGGTGCCAGGATAGGGTTAGATTTACGGTTAGGCTTAGGGTTAGTGTGTCGGGTTAGGGTGTCCGTTTAGGGTTAGGGTGTCAGGTTAGCATGTCGGGTTAGGGTGTTGGGTTAGGGTCTCGAGTTAGGGTTTAGGGTTAGGTTTAGGGTAAGTTTAGGGTTAGGCTTACGGTTGGGTTAGGGTTAGTGTTAATGTTAGGGTTAGGGTTTAGATGTAGGGTTAGCTTTAGGGCTAGTGTTAGGGTTAGGGTGTAGGGTGTCGGGTTTGGGTGTCGGGTTAGGGTTAGGTTTTGGGTTAGCTTTAGGGTTGGGGTTAGGATTAGGGTGTCGGGTTAGGGTTAGCGTGTCAGGTTCGGGTGTCGGGTTAGGCTGTCGGGCTAGGGTGTCGGGCTAGGGTGTCGGGCTAGGGTGTCGGGTTAGGGTTTACAGTTAGTGTTAGAGTGGCTGGTTAGGGTGTCGGTTAGGGTGTCGGGTTAGGGTGTACGGGTTAGGGTGTCGCGTTAGGGTTGAGTTATGGTGTCGGGTTATGGTTACGGTAAGGTTAGGGTTAGGGTTAGGGTTAGGTATTCAGGCTAGGGTTAGTGTTAGGGGTTGGGGTTAGGGTTTAGAGTTACGATTAGGGTTAGGGTGTTGGGTTAGGGTGTCGGGTATGGTGTCAGGTTAGGCTGTCGGGTTAGGGTGTCGGGTCAGGGTTAGAGTTAGGGTTAGGTTTAGGGTTAAGTTTAGAGTTAGGTTGTTTTGTTAGGGTTAGGGTTTCGGGTTAGGCTTAGAGTTTCGGGTTAGGGTGTCGGGTTAGAGTTTGGGTGTAGGGTTAGTGTGTCGCATTAGGGTTAAGGTTAGGGTGTCGTGTTAGTGTTAGCGCTAGGGTTAGGGTGTCGTGTTAGGGTTAGGTTTAGGGTTAGGTTGTCGGGTTAGGGTTAGGGTTAGGGTGTCTGGTGTTCGGTTACCGTTAGGGTTAGGGTTAGGGTTACGTTTTACGGGTTAGGGTTAGGGATAGGGTTAGCATTAGGGTTATGGTTACGGTTACGTTTAGGGTTACTGTTCGGGTTAGGGTTAGGGTTAGGATTAGGGTGTCAGATTAGGGTTAGGTTTGTGTTAGGATTCGGGTTAGTGGGTAGGGGTAGGTTTAAGGTTAGGGTTAGGGTGTCGTGTTAGGGTTAGGATTAGGGTGTCGGTTTAGGTTTAGGGTGTCGGGTTAGGGTGTTGGCTTAAGTTGTCGTGTTAGTGTGTTGGGTTAGGGTTAGGGTGAGATTTATGGCATTGTGTTAGTGTGTTGGTTTAGGAAAAGGGTTAGGGTAAGGTTTAGGGCTAGGTTTAAGGTTAGGTTTAGTGTTATGATGTCGGGTTAGGGTTAGGGTTAGGGTTAAGGTTTCGGGTTATGATGTCGGGTTAGGGTTAGGTCTAGGTCTAGGGTTAGGGTTAGGGTGTCGGGTAAGTTTTAGGGTTAGGGTTAGGGTGTCGTTTTAGGGTTAGAGTTAGGGTTAGGATTAGGGTTAGGGTTAAGGTTTACGGTTTAGGGTTAGGGTTAGGGTTAGAGTTAGGGTTAGCGTTACCTTTAGGATTACGGTTAGGGTTAGGATTAGGGTTAGAGTTAGGGTGTCAGATTAGGGTTAGGGTTGGGTTAGGATTCGGGTTAGTGGTTAGGGGTAGGTTTAGGTTTAGGGTTAGGGTGTTGGTTTAGGGTTAGGGTGTCGGGTTAGGGTGTTGGGTTAAGTTGTCGTGTTAGTGTGTCGGGTAAGGGTTAGGGTTAGGTTTATGGCATTGGGTTAGGTTGTTGGGTTAGGAATAGGGTTAGGGCTAGGGTTAAGGTTAGGTTTAGTGTTATGATGTTGGGTTAGTTTGTCGTGTTAGGGTGCTGGGTTTGGGTTAGGGTTAGGGTTTGGGTAGGTTTAGGGTGTTGGGTTAGGGTTAGGGTGTCGGGTTATGGTTAGGGTTAGGGTGTTGGGTTACGGTGTCTGGTTAGGGTTAGTGTGTCAGGTTATGATGTCAGGTTCGGGTGTCGGGTAAGGGTTAGGGTGTGTGGTTATGGTGTCGGGTAAGTGTGTCAGGTTAGGTTTAGGTTTAGGCTTATGGTTAGGGTTAGGGTGTCGTGTTAGGGATAGCGTTCGGGTGTCGGTTTAGGGTTAGAGTTAGGGTTAGGGTTAGGGTCGGGTTAGGGGTTAGGGGTAGGTTTAGGGTTAGGTTTAGGGTGTTAGGGTTAGGGTTAGGGTTAGGGTTGGGTTAGGGGTACGGTTAGTGGTTAAGGGTAGGGTTAGGGGTAGGTTTAGGGTTAGGATTAGGGTTGGGGTTTAGTTGTCGGGTTTGAGTTAGGGTTAGGGTGTCTGGTGTCGGGTTAGTGTTAAGGTTAGGGTTAGGTTATCGGGTTAGGTTTAGGCTTGGGTTGTAGTCTTAGGGTTAGGGTTAGTGTTGGTTTACGGGTTAGGCTTAGGCTTAGTGTTAGGGTTAGGTTTACGGCTAGGTTGTTGGTTTAGGGTTACGGTGTCGGGTTAAGGTAAGCGTGTCGGTTTAGGTTTAGGGTGTCGGGTTAGGGTGATGGGTTATGGTGTCAGGTTCGGGTTAGTGTTCGGTTGAGGGTGTCAGGTTAAGGTTAGAGAAGATTTAGGGTTACGGTGTCATGTTAGGGTTACCATAATGGTTAGGGTGTCGGGTTTGGGTGTTGGGTTATGGTTAGTGTATCATGTTAGGGTTAGTGTGTCGGGATAGGTTCAGGGTGTCGTGTTAGGTTGTCGGTTTACGTCTAGGCTCAGGTTTAGGGTTAAGGTTAGGGTTAGGTTTAGGTGTTAGGGGTATGGTTAGGGTTAGAATGTCGGGATAGGGTTAGGGTGTCGGGTTAGGGTGCCGTGTTAAGGTTAGGGTGTCGGGTGAGGGTTAGGGTGTCAGGTTCGGGTTACGGTGTCAGGTGACGGTGTCGGGTTAGCGTGTCATTTTAGGGTGTAGGTTTAGGGTTAGAGTGTCGGGTTAGGGTTAGGGTTACGGTGTTGTGTTAGGGTTAGGGTGTCGTGTTTGGGCTTCGGGTTAGGGTGTCGTGTTAGGGATAGGGTGTCACGTTAGGTTGTCGTTTTAGGGTTACGGTGTCAGGATAGGGTGTCGGGTTAGGGTGTCGGTTAGGGATTACGGTTTAGGGTGTCGGGTTAGGGTTAGTGTAGGGTTAGAATTAGGGTTAGAGTGTTGTGTTAGGGTTAGCGTTAGGGTTAGGTTGTCTGGTTAGTTTTAGGGTTAGGGTGTCGAGTTAGAGTTAGGGTGTCGGGTTATGGTTAGGTTTTGGGTGTCGGGTTAGGTTTAGGGTTAATGTTAGTGTTAGGGGTTAGTGATTAGGGTTAGGGTTAGGGTTAGCGTTATGGTTTGGTTTAGGTTTAGGGTTAGGGTTATGGATAGGGTTAGGGTTTGGGTTAGGTGAAGGGTAGGCTTAGGAGTAGGGTAAGTGTTAGGGTTTGGGTTAGGTTTAGGGTACGGTTAGGGTGTCAGGGTAGAGTTTGGGTGTAGGATTAGGGTGTTGCGTTAGGGTTAAGTTAACGTGTCTTGTTAGGGTTAGCGTTAGGGTTAGGGTGTCGGGTAAGATTTAGCGTTAGGGGTAGGGGTAGTGCTTGGGTGTTGGGTTAGTGTTAGGGTTAGGGTGTCTGGTGTCCGGTTACGGTTAGGGTTAGGATTAGGGTTAGGATTAGGGTTTAGGGTTTAGGGTTAGGGTTAGGGTGTCTTGTGTCCGATTACGGTTAGGGTTAGGATTATGGTTAGGGTTAGGGTTAGCGTTAGGGTTTTGGTTAAGGTTACGTTTAGGTTTCGGGTTAGGGTTAGGGTTATGTTTAGGGTTAGGGTGTCATAATAGGGTTAGCGTTAGTGTTAGGTTGTCTGGTTAGTGTTAGGGTTTAGGTTGTCGGGATAGGGTTAGGTTTAGGGTGTTGGGTTAGGGTGTTGGGTTAGGGTTAGGGTTAGGGTTAAGGTTTCGGGTTATGATGTCGGGTTAGGGTTAGGTCTAGGTCTAGGGTTAGGGTTGGGGTGTCGGCTAAGTTTTAGGGTTAGGTTTAGGGTGTCGTTTTAGGGTTAGAGTTAGTGTTAGGAATAGGGTTCGGGTTAGGGTTTATGGTTTAGGGTTAGGGTTAGTGTTAGCGTTAGGGTGAGTGTTACCTTTAGGGTTACGGTTAGGGTTAGGATTAGGGATAGAGTTAGGGTGTCAGATTAGGGTTAGACTTGGGTTAGGATTCGGGTTAGTGGTTAGGGGTAGGTTTAGGTTTAGGATTAGGGTGTTGGTTTAGGGTTAGGGTGTCATATTACAGTTAGGGTTAGGGTGTCGGTTTAGGGTTAGGGTGTCGGGTTAGGGTGTTGGGTTAAGTTGTCGTGTTAGTGTGTCGGGTTAGGGTTAGAGTTAGGTTTGAGGCATTGGGTTAGGTTGTTGGGTTAGGAATAGGGTTAGGGTTAGGTTTAGTGTTATGATGTTGGGTTAGTTTGTCGTGTTAGGGTGCTGGGTTTGGGTTAGGGTTAGGGTTAGGGTAGGTTTAGGGTGTTGGGTTAGCGTTAGGGTGTCGGGTTAGGGTTAGGGTTATGTGTTGGCTTAGGGTGTCGTTTAGGGTGTCAGGTTTGGGTGTCGGGTTAAGATTAGGATAAGGGTGTTGGGTTACGGTGTCAGGTTAGCGTAGGTGTGTCTGGTTATGATGTCAGGTTTGGGTATCGGGTAAGGGGTAGTGTGTCTGGTTAGGGTGTCGGGTTTGTGTCAGGTTAGTTTTAGGTTTAGGCTTACGGATAGGGCTAGGGTTATGGTGTCATGTTAGGGATAGGGTTCGAGTGTCGGTTTAGGGTTAGAGTTAGGGTTAGGGTTAGGGTTGGGTTAGGGTTAGGGTAGGGTTAGGGGTTAGGGGTAGGGTTAGGGTTAGGTTTAGGTTTAGGGTGTCAGGTTAAGTTTAGGGTTCGTGTTCGTGTTATGGTTAGGGTTAGGGTTAGGCTTAGGATGTGGGGATAGGGTTAGGGTTAGCTTTATGGTAAGATTGTCCGGTTAGGGTTCTGGGTAGGGTGTCTGTTTAGGGTTTCGGGTTAGGGTGTCGGGTCAGGGTTAGTGTTAGGGTTAGGTTGTTGGGTTAGATTGTCGTGTTAGGGTGCCAGGATAGGGTTAGATTTACGGTTAGGCTTAGGGTTAGTGTGTCGGGTTAGGGTGTCCGTTTAGGGTTAGGGTGTCAGGTTAGCATGTCGGGTTAGGGTGTTGGGTTAGGGTCTCGAGTTAGGGTTTAGGGTTAGGTTTAGGGTAAGTTTAGGGTTAGGGTTACGGTTGGGTTAGGGTTAGTGTTAATGTTAGGGTTAGGGTTTAGATGTAGGGTTAGCTTTAGGGCTAGTGTTAGGGTTAGGGTGTCGGGTGTCGGGTTTGGGTGTCGGGTTAGGGTTAGGTTTTGGGTTAGCTTTAGGGTTGGGGTTAGGATAAGGGTGTCGGGTTAGGGTTAGCGTGTCGGGTTCGGGTGTCGGGTTAGGCTGTCGGGCTAGGGTGTCGGGTTAGGGTTTACAGTTAGTGTTAGAGTGGCTGGTTAGGGTGTCTGGTTAGGGTGTCGGGTTAGGGATTACGGGTTAGGGTGTCGCGTTAGGGTTGAGTTATGGTGTCGGGTTATGGTTAGGGTAAGGTTAGCCTTAGGGTTAGGGTGTCGGGTTAAGGTTAGGGTTAGGGTTAGGGTTAGGGTTTGGGTGTCGGGTTAGGGTTAGGGTTAGTGTTAGGGGTTAGTGATTAGGGTTAGGGTTAGGATTAGCGTTATGGTTTGAGTTAGAGTTAGGGTTAGGGTTAGGGTTGGTTTAGTGGAGGGTTAGGGGTTAGTGGTAGGGTTAGGGCTAGGGTTAGGGTAGGGTTGCGGAGTCGGGTTAGGGTTAGGGTTAGGTTTTCAGGCTAGGGTTAGTGTTAGGGTTTGGGGTTAGGGTTTAGAGTTACGATTAGGGTTAGAGTGTTGGGTTAGGGTGTCGGGTTAGGGTGTCAGGTTAGGCTGTCGGGTTAGGGTGTCGGGTCAGGGTTAGAGTTAGGGTTAGGTTTAGGGTTAAGTTTAGAGTTAGGTTGTTTTGTTAGGGTTAGGGTTTCGGGTTAGGCTTAGAGTTTCGGGTTAGGGTGTCGGGTTAGAGTTTGGGTGTAGGGTTAGTGTGTCGCATTAGGGTTAAGGTTAGGGTGTCGTGTTAGTGTTAGCGCTAGGGTTAGGGTGTCGTGTTAGAGTTAGGTTTAGGGTTAGGTTGTCGGGTTAGGGTTAGGGTTAGGGTGTCTGGTGTTCGGTTACCGTTAGGGTTAGGGTTAGGGTTACGTTTTACGGGTTAGGGTTAGGGTTAGGGTTAGCATTAGGGTTATGGTTACGGTTACGTTTAGGGTTACTGTTCGGGTTAGGGTTAGGGTTAGGATTAGGGTGTCAGATTAGGGTTAGGTTTGTGTTAGGATTCGGGTTAGTGGTTAGGGGTAGGTTTAAGGTTAGGGTTAGGGTGTCGTGTTAGGGTTAGGGTTAGGGTGTCGGTTTAGGGTTAGGGTGTCGGGTTAGGGTGTTGGCTTAAGTTGTCGTGTTAGTGTGTTGGGTTAGGGTTAGGGTGAGATTTATGGCATTGTGTTAGTGTGTTGGTTTAGGAATAGGGTTAGGGTAAGGGGTAGGGCTAGGTTTAAGGTTAGGTTTAGTGTTATGATGTCGGGTTAGGGTTAGGGTTAGGGTTAAGGTTTCGGGTTATGATGTCGGGTTAGGTTTAGGTCTAGGTCTAGGGTTAGGGTTAGGGTGTCGGGTAAGTTTTAGGGTAAGGGTTAGGGTGTCGTTTTAGGGTTAGAGTTAGGGTTAGGATTAGGGTTAGGGTTAAGGTTTACGGTTTAGGGTTAGGGTTAGGGTTAGAGTTAGGGTTAGCGTTACCTTTAGGGTTACGGTTAGGGTTAGGATTAGGGTTAGAGTTAGGGTGTCAGATTAGGGTTAGGGTTGGGTTAGGATTCGGGTTAGTGGTTAGGGGTAGGTTTAGGTTTAGGGTTAGGGTGTTGGTTTAGGGTTAGGGTGTCGGGTTAGGGTGTTGGGTTAAGTTGTCGTGTTAGTGTGTCGGGTAAGGGTTAGGGTTAGGTTTATGGCATTGGGTTAGGTTGTTGGGTTAGGAATAGGGTTAGGGCTAGGGTTAAGGTTAGGTTTAGTGTTATGATGTTGGGTTAGTTTGTCATGTTAGGGTGCTGGGTTTGGGTTAGGGTTAGGGTTTGGGTAGGTTTAGGGTGTTGGGTTAGGGTTAGGGTGTCAGGTTATGGTTAGGGTTAGGGTGTTGGGTTACGGTGTCGGGTTAGGGTTAGTGTGTCAGGTTATGATGTCAGGTTCGGGTGTCGGGTAAGGATTACGGTGTCTGGTTATGGTGTCGGGTAAGTGTGTCAGGATAGGTTTAGGTTTAGGCTTATGGTTAGGGTTAGGGTTAGGGTGTCGTGTTAGGGATAGCGTTCGGGTGTCGGTTTAGGGTGTTAGGGTTAGGGTTAGGGTTGGTTTGGGGGTAGGGTTAGTGGTTAAGGGTAGGGTTAGGGGTAGGTTTAGGGTTAGGGTTAGGGTTGGGGTTTAGTTGTCGGGTTTGAGTTAGGGTTAGGGTGTCTGGTGTCGGGTTAGTGTTAAGGTTAGGGTTAGGTTATCGGGTTAGGTTTAGGCTTGGGTTGTAGTCTTAGGGTTAGGGTTAGTGTTGGTTTACGGGTTAGGCTTAGGCTTAGTGTTAGGGTTAGGTTTAGGGTTAGGTTTACGGCTAGGTTGTTGGTTTAGGGTTACGGTGTCGGGTTAAGGTAAGCGTGTCGGTTTAGGTTTAGGGTGTCGGGTTAGGGTGATGGGTTATGGTGTCAGGTTCGGGTTAGTGTTCGGTTGAGGGTGTCAGGTTAAGGTTAGGGAAGATTTAGGGTTACGGTGTCATGTTAGGGTTACCATAATGGTTAGGGTGTCGGGTTTGGGTGTTGGGTTATGGTTAGTGTATCATGTTAGGGTTAGTGTGTCGGGATAGGTTCAGGGTGTCGGGTTAGGTTGTCGGGTTACGTTTAGGCTCAGGGTTAGGGTTAAGGTTAGGGTTAGGTTTAGGTGTTAGGGGTACAGTTAGGGTTAGGATGTCGGGTTAGGGTTAGGGTGTCGGGTTAGGGTGTCGTGTTAAGGTTAGGGTGTCGGGTGAGGGTTAGAGTGTCAGGTTCGGGTTACGGTGTCAGGTGACGTTGTCGGGTTAGCGTGTCATTTTAGGGTGTAGGTTTAGGGTTAGAGTGTCGGGTTAGGGTTAGGGTTACGGTGTTGTGTTAGGGTTAGGGTGTCGGGTTTGGGCTTCGGGTTAGGGTGTCGTGTTAGGGATAGGGAGTCACGTTAGGTTGTCGTTTTAGGGTTACGGTGTCAGGATAGGGTGTCGGGTTAGGGTGTCTGTTAGGGATTACGGTTTAGGGTGTCGGGTTAGGGTTAGTGTAGGGTTAGAATTAGGGTTAGAGTGTTGTGTTAGGGTTAGCGTTAGAGTTAGGTTGTCTGGTTAGTTTTAGGGTTAGGGTGTCGAGTTAGAGTTAGGGTGTCGGGTTATGGTTAGGTTTTGGGTGTCGGGTTAGGTTTAGGGTTAATGTTAGTGTTAGGGGTTAGTGATTAGGGTTAGGGTTAGGGTTAGCGTTATGGTTTGGTTTAGGTTTAGGGTTAAGGTTATGGATAGGGTTAGGGTTTGGGTTAGGTGAAGGGTAGGCTTAGGAGTAGGGTAAGTGTTAGGGTTTGGGTTAGGTTTAGGGTACGGTTAGGGTGTCGGGGTAGAGTTTGGGTGTAGGATTAGGGTGTTGCGTTAGGGTTAAGTTAACGTGTCTTGTTAGGGTTAGCGTTAGGGTTAGGGTGTCGGGTAAGATTTAGCTTTAGGGGTAGGGGTAGGGCTTGGGTGTTGGGTTAGTGTTAGGGTTAGGGTGTCTGGTGTCCGGTTACGGTTAGGGTTAGGATTAGGGTTAGGATTAGGGTTTAGGATTTAGGGTTAGGTTTAGGGTGTCTTGTGTCCGTTTACGGTTAGGGTTAGGATTATGGTTAGGGTTAGGGTTAGCGTTAGGGTTTTGGTTAAGGTTACGTTTAGGTTTCGGGTTAGGGTTAGGGTTATGTTTAGGGTTAGGGTGTCATAATAGGGTTAGCGTTAGTGTTAGGTTGTCTGGTTAGTGTAAGGGTTAGGGTGTCGGGATAGGGTTAGGTTTAGGGTGTTGGGTTAGGGTGTTGTGTTAGGGTTAGGGTTAGGGTTAAGGTTTCGGGTTATGATGTCGGGTTAGGGTTAGGTCTAGGTCTAGGGTTTGGGTTAGGGTTAGCGTTAGGGTTAGGGTTACCTTTAGGGTTACGGTTAGGGTTAGGATTAGGGTTAGAGTTAGGGTGTCAGATTAGGGTTAGACTTGGGTTAGGATTCGGGTTAGTGGTTAGGGGTAGGTTTAGGTTTAGGGTTAGGGTGTTGGTTTAGGGTTAGGGTGTCGTATTACAGTTAGGGTTAGGGTTAGGGTGTCGGTTTAGGGTTAGGGTGTCGGGTTAGGGTGTTGGGTTAAGTTGTCGTGTTAGTGTGTCGGGTTAGGGTTAGAGTTAGGTTTGAGGCATTGGGTTAGGTTGTTGGGTTAGGAATAGGGTTAGGGTTAGGTTTAGTGTTATGATGTTGGGTTAGTTTGTCGTGTTAGGGTGCTGGGTTTGGGTTAGGGTTAGGGTTAGGGTAGGTTTAGGGTGTTGGGTTAGCTTTAGGGTGTTGGGTTAGGGTTAGGGTTATGTGTTGGCTTAGGGTGTCGTTTAGGGTGTCAGGTTTGGGTGTCGGGTTAAGATTAGGGTTAGGGTGTTGGGTTACGGTGTCAGATTAGGGTTAGTGTGTCTGGTTATGATGTCAGGTTCGGGTGTCGGGTAAGGGGTAGTGTGTCTGGTTAGGGTGTCGGGTTATTGTGTCAGGTTAGGTTTAGGTTTAGGCTTATGGATAGGGCTAGGGTTATGGTGTCATGTTAGGGATAGGGTTCGAGTGTCAGTTTAGGGTTAGAGTTAGGGTTGGGTTAGGGTTAGGGTAGGGTTAGGGGTTAGGGGTAGGGTTAGGGTTAGGTTTAAGTTTAGGGTGTCAGGTTAAGTTTAGGGTTCGTGTTAGTGTTATGGTTAGGGTTAGGGTTAGGCTTAGGATGTGGGGATAGGGTTAGGGTTAGTTTTATGGTAAGGTTGTCTGGTTAGGGTTCTGGGTAGGGTGTCTGTTTAGGGTTTCGGGTTAGGGTGTCGGGTCAGGGTTAGTGTTAGGGTTAGGTTGTTGGGTTAGATTGTCGTGTTAGGGTGCCAGGATAGGGTTAGATTTACGGTTAGGCTTAGGGTTAGTGTGTCGGGTTAGGGTGTCCGTTTAGGGTTAGGGTGTCAGGTTAGCATGTCGGGTTAGGGTGTTGGGTTAGGGTCTCGAGTTAGGGTTTAGGGTTAGGTTTAGGGTAAGTTTAGGGTTAGGGTTATGGTTGGGTTAGGGTTAGTGTTAATGTTAGGGTTAGGGTTAGCTTTAGGGCTAGTGTTAGGGTTAGGGTGTAGGGTGTCGGGTTTGGGTGTCGGGTTAGGGTTAGGTTTTGGGTTAGCTTTAGGGTTGGGGTTAGGATTAGGGTGTCGGGTTAGGGTTAGCGTGTCAGGTTCGGGTGTCGGGTTAGGCTGTCGGGCTAGGGTGTCGGGCTAGGGTGTCGGGCTAGGGTGTCGGGTTAGGGTTTACAGTTAGTGTTAGAGTGGCTGGTTAGGGTGTCGGTTAGGGTGTCGGGTTAGGGTGTACGGGTTAGGGTGTCGCGTTAGGGTTGAGTTATGGTGTCGGGTTATGGTTACGGTAAGGTTAGGGTTAGGGTTAGGGTTAGGTATTCAGGCTAGGGTTAGTGTTAGGGGTTGGGGTTAGGGTTTAGAGTTACGATTAGGGTTAGGGTGTTGGGTTAGGGTGTCGGGTAGGGTGTCAGGTTAGGCTGTTGGGTTAGGGTGTCGGGTCAGGGTTAGAGTTAGGGTTAGGTTTAGGGTTAAGTTTAGAGTTAGGTTGTTTTGTTAGGGTTAGGGTTTCGGGTTAGGCTTAGAGTTTCGGGTTAGGGTGTCGGGTTAGAGTTTGGGTGTAGGGTTAGTGTGTCGCATTAGGGTTAAGGTTAGGGTGTCGTGTTAGTGTTAGCGCTAGGGTTAGGGTGTCGTGTTAGGGTTAGGTTTAGGGTTAGGTTGTCGGGTTAGGGTTAGGGTTAGGGTGTCTGGTGTTCGGTTACCGTTAGGGTTAGGGTTAGGGTTACGTTTTACGGGTTAGGGTTAGGGATAGGGTTAGCATTAGGGTTATGGTTACGGTTACGTTTAGGGTTACTGTTCGGGTTAGGGTTAGGGTTAGGATTAGGGTGTCAGATTAGGGTTAGGTTTGTGTTAGGATTCGGGTTAGTGGGTAGGGGTAGGTTTAAGGTTAGGGTTAGGGTGTCGTGTTAGGGTTAGGATTAGGGTGTCGGTTTAGGGTTAGGGTGTCGGGTTAGGGTGTTGGCTTAAGTTGTCGTGTTAGTGTGTTGGGTTAGGGTTAGGGTGAGATTTATGGCATTGTGTTAGTGTGTTGGTTTAGGAATAGGGTTAGGGTAAGGGTTAGGGCTAGGTTTAAGGTTAGGTTTAGTGTTATGATGTCGGGTTAGGGTTAGGGTTAGGGTTAAGGTTTCGGGTTATGATGTCGGGTTAGGTTTAGGTCTAGGTCTAGGGTTAGGGTTAGGGTGTCGGGTAAGTTTTAGGGTTAGGGTTAGGGTGTCGTTTTAGGGTTAGAGTTAGGGTTAGGATTAGGGTTAGGGTTAAGGTTTACGGTTTAGGGTTAGGGTTAGGGTTAGAGTTAGGGTTAGCGTTACCTTTAGGGTTACGGTTAGGGTTAGGATTAGGGTTATAGTTAGGGTGTCAGATTAGGGTTAGGGTTGGGTTAGGATTCGGGTTAGTGGTTAGGGGTAGGTTTAGGTTTAAGGTTAGGGTGTTGGTTTAGGGTTAGGGTGTCGGGTTAGGGTGTTGGGTTAAGTTGTCGTGTTAGTGTGTCGGGTAAGGGTTAGGGTTAGGTTTATGGCATTGGGTTAGGTTGTTGGGTTAGGAATAGGGTTAGGGCTAGGTTTAAGGTTAGGTTTAGTGTTATGATGTTGGGTTAGTTTGTCGTGTTAGGGTGCTGGGTTTGGGTTAGGGTTAGGGTTTGGGTAGGTTTAGGGTGTTGGGTTAGGGTTAGGGTGTCGGGTTATGGTTAGGGTTAGGGTGTTGGGTTACGGTGTCGGGTTAGGGTTAGTGTGTCAGGTTATGATGTCAGGTTCGGGTGTCGGGTAAGGGTTAGGGTGTGTGGTTATGGTGTCGGGTAAGTGTGTCAGGTTAGGTTTAGGTTTAGGCTTATGGTTAGGGTTAGGGTTAGGGTGTCGTGTTAGGGATAGCGTTTGGGTGTCGGTTTAGGGTTAGAGTTAGGGTTAGGGTTAGGGTCGGGTTAGGGGTTAGGGGTAGGTTTAGGGTTAGGTTTAGGGTGTTAGGGTTAGGGTTAGGGTTAGGGTTGGGTTAGGGGTAGGGTTAGTGGTTAAGGGTAGGGTTAGGGGTAGGTTTAGGGTTAGGGTTAGGGTTGGGGTTTAGTTGTCGGGTTTGAGTTAGGGTTAGGGTGTCTGGTGTCGGGTTAGTGTTAAGGTTAGGGTTAGGTTATCGGGTTAGGTTTAGGCTTGGGTTGTAGTCTTAGGGTTAGGGTTAGTGTTGGTTTACGGGTTAGGCTTAGGCTTAGTGTTAGGGTTAGGTTTAAGGTTAGGTTTACGGCTAGGTTGTTGGTTTAGGGTTACGGTGTCGGGTTAAGGTAAGCGTGTCGGTTTAGGTTTAGGGTGTCGGGTTAGGGTGATGGGTTATGGTGTCAGGTTCGGGTTAGTTTTCGGTTGAGGGTGTCAGGTTAAGGTTAGGGAAGATTTAGGGTTACGGTGTCATGTTAGGGTTACCATAATGGTTAGGGTGTCGGGTTTGGGTGTTGGGTTATGGTTAGTGTATCATGTTAGGGTTAGTGTGTCGGGATAGGTTCAGGGTGTCGGGTTAGGTTGTTGGGTTACGTCTAGGCTCAGGGTTAGGGTTAAGGTTAGGGTTAGGTTTAGGTGTTAGGGGTACGGTTAGGGTTAGGATGTCGGGTTAAGGTTAGGGTGTCGGGTTAGGGTGTCGTGTTAAGGTTAGGGTGTCGGGTGAGGGTTAGAGTGTCAGGTTCGGGTTACGGTGTCAGGTGACGGTGTCGGGTTAGCGTGTCATTTTAGGGTGTAGGTTTAGGGTTAGAGTGTCGGGTTAGGGTTAGGGTTACGGTGTTGTGTTAGGGTTAGGGTGTCGGGTTTGGGCTTCGGGTTAGGGTGTCGTGTTAGGGATAGGGTGTCACGTTAGGTTGTCGTTTTAGGGTTACGGTGTCAGGATAGGGTGTCGGGTTAGGGTGTCTGTTAGGGATTACGGTTTAGGGTGTCGGGTTAGGGTTAGTGTAGGGTTAGAATTAGGGTTAGAGTGTTGTGTTAGGGTTAGCGTTAGAGTTAGGTTGTCTGGTTAGTTTTAGGGTTAGGGTGTCGAGTTAGAGTTAGGGTGTCGGGTTATGGTTAGGTTTTGGGTGTCGGGTTAGGTTTAGGGTTAATGTTAGTGTTAGGGGTTAGTGATTAGGGTTAGGGTTAGGGTTAGCGTTATGGTTTGGTTTAGGTTTAGGGTTAAGGTTATGGATAGGGTTAGGGTTTGGGTTAGGTGAAGGGTAGGCTTAGGAGTAGGCTAAGTGTTAGGGTTTGGGTTAGGTTTAGGGTACGGTTAGGGTGTCGGGGTAGAGTTTGGGTGTAGGATTAGGGTGTTGTGTTAGGGTTAAGTTAACGTGTCTTGTTAGGGTTAGTGTTAGGGTTAGGGTGTCGGGTAAGATTTAGCGTTAGGGGTAGGGGTAGGGCTTGGGTGTTGGGTTAGTGTTAGGGTTAGGGTGTCTGGTGTCCGGTTACGGTTAGGGTTAGGATTAGGGTTAGGATTAGGGTTTAGGGTTTAGGGTTAGGGTTAGGGTGTCTTGTGTCCGATTACGGTTAGGGTTAGGATTATGGTTAGGGTTAGGGTTAGCGTTAGGGTTTTGGTTAAGGTTACGTTTAGGTTTCGGGTTAGGGTTAGGGTTATGTTTAGGGTTAGGGTGTCATAATAGGGTTAGCGTTAGTGTTAGGTTGTCTGGTTAGTGTTAGGGTTAGGGTGTCGGGATAGGGTTAGGTTTAGGGTGTTGGGTTAGGGTGTTGTGTTAGGGTTAGGGTTAGGGTTAAGGTTTCGGGTTATGATGTCGGGTTAGGGTTAGGTCTAGGTCTAGGGTTTGGGTTAGGGTTAGCGTTAGGGTTAGGGTTACCTTTAGGGTTACGGTTAGGGTTAGGATTAGGGTTAGAGTTAGGGTGTCAGATTAGGGTTAGACTTGGGTTAGGATTCGGGTTAGTGGTTAGGGGTAGGTTTAGGTTTAGGGTTAGGGTGTTGGTTTAGGGTTAGGGTGTCGTATTACAGTTAGGGTTAGGGTTAGGGTGTCGGTTTAGGGTTAGGGTTTCGGGTTAGGGTGTTGGGTTAAGTTGTCGTGTTAGTGTGTCGGGTTAGGGTTAGAGTTAGGTTTGAGGCATTGGGTTAGGTTGTTGGGTTAGGAATAGGGTTAGGGTTAGGTTTAGTGTTATGATGTTGGGTTAGTTTGTCGTGTTAGGGTGCTGGGTTTGGGTTAGGGTTAGGGTTAGGGTAGGTTTAGGGTGTTGGGTTAGCGTTAGGGTGTCGGGTTAGGGTTAGGGTTATGTGTTGGCTTAGGGTGTCGTTTAGGGTGTCAGGTTTGGGTGTCGGGTTAAGATTAGGGTTAGGGTGTTGGGTTACGGTGTCAGATTAGGGTTAGTGTGTCTGGTTATGATGTCAGGTTCGGGTGTCGGGTAAGGGGTAGTGTGTCTGGTTAGGGTGTCGGGTTATTGTGTCAGGTTAGGTTTAGGTTTAGGCTTACGGATAGGGCTAGGGTTATGGTGTCATGTTAGGGATAGGGTTCGAGTGTCAGTTTAGGGTTAGAGTTAGGGTTAGGGTTAGGGTTGGGTTAGGGTTAGGGTAGGGTTAGGGGTTAGGGGTAGGGTTAGGGTTAGGTTTAAGTTTAGGGTGACAGGTTAAGTTTAGGGTTCATGTTAGTGTTATGGTTAGGGTTAGGGTTAGGCTTAGAATGTGGGGATAGGGTTAGGGTTAGTTTTATGGTAAGTTTGTCTGGTTAGGGTTCTGGGTAGGGTGTCTGTTTAAGGTTTCGGGTTAGGGTGTCGGGTCAGGGTTAGTGTTAGGGTTAGGTTGTTGGGTTAGATTGTCGTGTTAGGGTGCCAGGATAGGGTTAGATTTACGGTTAGGCTTAGGGTTAGTGTGTCGGGTTAGGGTGTCCGTTTAGGGTTAGGGTGTCAGGTTAGCATGTCGGGTTAGGGTGTTGGGTTAGGGTCTCGAGTTAGGGTTTAGGGTTAGGTTTAGGGTAAGTTTAGGGTTAGGCTTACGGCTGGGTTAGGGTTAGTGTTAATGTTAGGGTTAGGGTTTAGATGTAGGGTTAGCTTTAGGGCTAGTGTTAGGGTTAGGGTGTAGGGTGTCGGGTTTGGGTGTCGGGTTAGGGTTAGGTTTTGGGTTAGCTTTAGGGTTGCGGTTAGGATTAGGGTGTCGGGGTAGGGTTAGCGTGTCGGGTTCGGGTGTCGGGTTAGGCTGTCGGGCTAGGGTGTCGGGCTAGGGTGTCGGGTTAGGGTTTACAGTTAGTGTTAGAGTGGCTGGTTAGGGTGTCGGTTAGGGTGTCGGGTTAGGGATTACGGGTTAGGGTGTCGCGTTAGGGTTGAGTTATGGTGTCAGGTTATGGTTACGGTAAGGTTAGGGTTAGGGTTAGGGTGTCGTGTTAGGGTTAGCGTTAGGGTTAGGGTGTCGGGTTAAGGTTAGGGTTAGGGTTAGGGTTAGGGTTTGGGTGTCAGGTTAGGGTTAGGGTTAGTGTTAGGGGTTAGTGATTAGGGTTAGGGTTAGGATTAGAGTTATGGTTTGAGTTAGAGTTAGGGTTACGGTTAGGGTTGGTTTAGTGTAGGGTTAGGGGTTAGTGGTAAGGTTAGGGGTAGGGTTAGGGTAGGGTTGCGGAGTCGGGTTAGGGTTAGGGTTAGGTTTTCAGGCTAGGGTTAGTGTTAGGGGTTGGGGTTAGGGTTTAGAGTTACGATTAGGGTTAGGGTGTTGGGTTAGGGTGTCGGGTTAGGGTGTCAGGTTAGGCTATCGGGTTAGGGTGTCGGGTCAGTGTTAGAGTTAGGGTTAGGTTTAGGGTTAAGTTTAGAGTTAGGTTGTTTTGTTAGGGTTAGGGTTTCGGGTTAGGCTTAGAGTTTCGGGTTAGGGTGTCGGGTTAGAGTTTGGGTGTAGGGTTAGTGTGTCGCATTAGGGTTAAGGTTAGGGTGTCGTGTTAGTGTTAGCGCTAGGGTTAGGGTGTCGTGTTATGGTTAGGTTTAGGGTTAGGTTGTCGGGTTAGGGTTAGGGTTAGGGTGTCTGGTGTTCGGTTACCGTTAGGGTTAGGGTTAGGGTTACGTTTTACGGGTTAGGGTTAGGGATAGGGCTAGCATTAGGGTTATGGTTACGGTTACGTTTAGGGTTACTGTTCGGGTTAGGGTTAGGGTTAGGATTAGGGTGTCAGATTAGGGTTAGGTTTGTGTTAGGATTCGGGTTAGTGGGTAGGGGTAGGTTTAAGGTTAGGGTTAGGGTGTCGTGTTAGGGTTAGGGTTAGGGTGTCGGTTTAGGGTTAGGGTGTCGGGTTAGGGTGTTGGCTTAAGTTGTCGTGTTAGTGTGTTGGGTTAGGGTTAGGGTGAGATTTATGGCATTGTGTTAGTGTGTTGGTTTAGGAATAGGGTTAGGGTAAGGGGTAGGGCTAGGTTTAAGGTTAGGTTTAGTGTTATGATGTCGGGTTAGGGTTAGGGTTAGGGTTAAGGTTTCGGGTTATGATGTCGGGTTAGGGTTAGGTCTAGGTCTAGGGTTAGGGTTAGGGTGTCGGGTAAGTTTTAGGGTTAGGGTTAGGGTGTCGTTTTAGGGTTAGAGTTAGGGTTAGGATTAGGGTTAGGGTTAAGGTTTACGGTTTAGGGTTAGGGTTAGGGTTAGAGTTAGGGTTAGCGTTACCTTTAGGGTTACGGTTAGGGTTAGGATTAGGGTTATAGTTAGGGTGTCAGATTAGGGTTAGGGTTGGGTTAGGATTCGGGTTAGTGGTTAGGGGTAGGTTTAGGTTTAGGGTTAGGGTGTTGGTTTAGGGTTAGGGTGTCGGGTTAGGGTGTTGGGTTAAGTTGTCGTGTTAGTGTGTCGGGTAAGTGTTAGGGTTAGGTTTATGGCATTGGGTTAGGTTGTTGGGTTAGGAATAGGGTTAGGGCTAGGGTTAAGGTTAGGTTTAGTGTTATGATGTTGGGTTAGTTTGTCGTGTTAGGGTGCTGGGTTTGGGTTAGGGTTAGGGTTTGGGTAGGTTTAGGGTGTTGGGTTAGGGTTAGGGTGTCGGGTTATGGTTAGGGTTAGGGTGTTGGGTTACGGTGTCGGGTTAGGGTTAGTGTGTCAGGTTATGATGTCAGGTTCGGGTGTCGGGTAAGGGTTAGGGTGTGTGGTTATGGTGTCGGGTAAGTGTGTCAGGTTAGGTTTAGGTTTAGGCTTATGGTTAGGGTTAGGGTTAGGGTGTCATGTTAGGGATAGCGTTCGGGTGTCGGTTTAGGGTTAGAGTTAGGGTTAGGGTTAGGGTCGGGTTAGGGGTTAGGGGTAGGTTTAGGGTTAGGTTTAGGGTGTTAGGGTTAGGGTTAGGGTTAGGGTTGGGTTAGGGGTAGGGTTAGTGGTTAAGGGTAGGGTTAGGGGTAGGTTTAGGGTTAGGGTTAGGGTTGGGGTTTAGTTGTCGGGTTTGAGTTAGGGTTAGGGTGTCTGGTGTCGGGTTAGTGTTAAGGTTAGGGTTAGGTTATCGGGTTAGGTTTAGGCTTGGGTTGTAGTCTTAGGGTTAGGGTTAGTGTTGGTTTACGGGTTAGGCTTAGGCTTAGTGTTAGGGTTAGGTTTAGGGTTAGGTTTACGGCTAGGTTGTTGGTTTAGGGTTACGGTGTCGGGTTAAGGTAAGCGTGTCGGTTTAGGTTTAGGGTGTCGGGTTAGGGTGATGGGTTATGGTGTCAGGTTCGGGTTAGTGTTCGGTTGAGGGTGTCAGGTTAAGGTTAGGGAAGATTTAGGGTTACGGTGTCATGTTAGGGTTACCATAATGGTTAGGGTGTCGGGTTTGGGTGTTGGGTTATGGTTAGTGTATCATGTTAGGGTTAGTGTGTCGGGATAAGTTCAGGGTGTCGGGTTAGGTTGTCGGGTTACGTTTAGGCTCAGGGTTAGGGTTAAGGTTAGGGTTAGGTTTAGGTGTTAGGGGTACGGTTAGGGTTAGGATGTCGGGTTAGGGTCGGGTTAGGGGTTAGGGGTAGGTTTAGGGTTAGGTTTAGGGTGTTAGGGTTAGGGTTAGGGTTAGGGTTGGGTTAGGGTTAGGGTAGGGTTAGGGGTTAGGGGTAGGGTTAGGGTTAGGTTTAGGTTTAGGGTGTCAGGTTAAGTTTAGGGTTCGTGTTAGTGTTATGGTTAGGGTTAGGGTTAGGCTTAGGATGTGGGGATAGGGTTAGGGTTAGTTTTATGGTAAGGTTGTCTCGTTAGGGTTCTGGGTAGGGTGTCTGTTTAGGGTTTCGGGTCAGGGTTAGTGTTAGGGTTAGGTTGTTGGGTTAGATTGTCGTGTTAGGGTGCCAGGATAGGGTTAGATTTACGGTTAGGCTTAGGGTTAGTGTGTCGGGTTAGGGTGTCCGTTTAGGGTTAGGGTGTCAGGTTAGCATGTCGGGTTAGGGTGTTGGGTTAGGGTCTCGAGTTAGGGTTTAGGGTTAGGTTTAGTGTAAGTTTAGGGTTAGGGTTACAGTTGGGTTAGGGTTAGTGTTAATGTTAGGGTTAGGGTTTAGATGTAGGGTTAGCTTTAGGGCTAGTGTTAGGGTTAGGGTGTCGGGTGTCGGGTTTGGGTGTCGGGTTAGGGTTAGGTTTTGGGTTAGCTTTAGGGTTGGGGTTAGGATTAGGGTGTCGGGTTAGGGTTAGCGTGTCGGGTTCGGGTGTCGGGTTAGGCTGTCGGGCTAGGGTGTCGGGCTCGGGTGTCGGGTTAGGGTTTACAGTTAGTGTTAGAGTGGCTGGTTAGGGTGTCGGTTAGGGTGTCTGGTTAGGGTGTCGGGTTAGGGATTACGGGTTAGGGTGTCGCGTTAGGGTTGAGTTATGGTGTCGGGTTATGGTTAGGGTAAGGTTAGGGTTCGGGTTAGGGTGTCGTGTTAGGGTTAGCGTTAGGGTTAGGGTGTCGGGTTAAGGTTAGGGTTAGGGTTAGGGTTAGGGTTTGGGTGTCGGGTTAGGGTTAGGGTTAGTGTTAGGGGTTAGTGATTAGGGTTAGGGTTAAGATTAGCGTTATGGTTTGAGTTAGAGTTAGGGTTAGGGTTAGGGTTGGTTTAGTGTAGGGTTAGGGGTTAGTGGTAGGGTTAGGGGTAGGGTTAGGGTAGGGTTGCGGAGTCGGGTTAGGGTTAGGGTTAGGTTTTCAGGCTAGGGTTAGTGTTAGGGGTTGGGGTTAGGGTTTAGAGTTACGATTAGGGTTAGGGTGTTGGGTTAGGGTGTCGGGTTAGGGTGTCAGGTTAGGCTGTCGGGTTAGGGTGTCGGGTCAGGGTTAGGGTTAGGGTTAGGTTTAGGGTTAAGTTTAGAGTTAGGTTGTTTTGTTAGGGTTAGGGTTTCGGGTTAGGCTTAGAGTTTCGGGTTAGGGTGTCAGGTTAGAGTTTGGGTGTAGGGTTAGTGTGTCGCATTAGGGTTAAGGTTAGGGTGTCGTGTTAGTGTTAGCGCTAGGGTTAGGGTGTCGTGTTAGAGTTAGGTTTAGGGTTAGGTTGTCGGGTTAGGGTTAGGGTTAGGGTGTCTGGTGTTCGGTTACCGTTAGGGTTAGGGTTAGGGTTACGTTTTACGGGTTAGGGTTAGGGATAGGGTTAGCATTAGGGTTATGGTTACGGTTACGTTTAGGGTTACTGTTCGGGTTAGGGTTAGGGTTAGGATTAGGGTGTCAGATTAGGGTTAGGTTTGTGTTAGGATTCGGGTTAGTGGTTAGGGGTAGGTTTAAGGTTAGGGTTAGGGTGTCGTGTTAGGGTTAGAGTTAGGGTGTCGGTTTAGGGTTAGGGTGTCGGGTTAGGGTATTGGCTTAAGTTGTCGTGTTAGTGTGTTGGGTTAGGGTTAGGGTGAGATTTATGGCATTGTGCTAGTGTGTTGGTTTAGGAATAGGGTTAGGGTAAGGGTTAGTGCTAGGTTTAAGGTTAGGTTTAGTGTTATGATGTCGCGTTAGGGTTAGGGTTAGGGTTAAGGTTTCGGGTTATGATGTCGGGTTAGGGTTAGGTCTAGGTCTAGGGTTAGGGTTAGGGTGTCGGGTAAGTTTTAGGGTTAGGGTTAGGGTGTCGTTTTAGGGTTAGAGTTAGGGTTAGGATTAGGGTTAGGGTTAAGGTTTACGGTTTAGGGTTAGGGTTAGGGTTAGAGTTAGGGTTAGCGTTACCTTTAGGGTTACGGTTAGGGTTAGGATTAGGGTTATAGTTAGGGTGTCAGATTAGGGTTAGGGTTGGGTTAGGATTCGGGTTAGTGGTTAGGGGTAGGTTTAGGTTTAGGGTTAGGGTGTTGGTTTAGGGTTAGGGTGTCGGGTTAGGGTGTTGGGTTAAGTTGTCGTGTTAGTGTGTCGGGTAAGTGTTAGGGTTAGGTTTATGGCATTGGGTTAGGTTGTTGGGTTAGGAATAGGGTTAGGGCTAGGGTTAAGGTTAGGTTTAGTGTTATGATGTTGGGTTAGTTTGTCGTGTTAGGGTGCTGGGTTTGGGTTAGGGTTAGGGTTTGGGTAGGTTTAGGGTGTTGGGTTAGGGTTAGGGTGTCGGGTTATGGTTAGGGTTAGGGTGTTGGGTTACGGTGTCGGGTTAGGGTTAGTGTGTCAGGTTATGATGTCAGGTTCGGGTGTCGGGTAAGGGTTAGGGTGTGTGGTTATGGTGTCGGGTAAGTGTGTCAGGTTAGGTTTAGGTTTAGGCTTATGGTTAGGGTTAGGGTTAGGGTGTCATGTTAGGGATAGCGTTCGGGTGTCGGTTTAGGGTTAGAGTTAGGGTTAGGGTTAGGGTCGGGTTAGGGGTTAGGGGTAGGTTTAGGGTTAGGTTTAGGGTGTTAGGGTTAGGGTTAGGGTTAGGGTTGGGTTAGGGGTAGGGTTAGTGGTTAAGGGTAGGGTTAGGGGTAGGTTTAGGGTTAGGGTTAGGGTTGGGGTTTAGTTGTCGGGTTTGAGTTAGGGTTAGGGTGTCTGGTGTCGGGTTAGTGTTAAGGTTAGGGTTAGGTTATCGGGTTAGGTTTAGGCTTGGGTTGTAGTCTTAGGGTTAGGGTTAGTGTTGGTTTACGGGTTAGGCTTAGGCTTAGTGTTAGGGTTAGGTTTAGGGTTAGGTTTACGGCTAGGTTGTTGGTTTAGGGTTACGGTGTCGGGTTAAGGTAAGCGTGTCGGTTTAGGTTTAGGGTGTCGGGTTAGGGTGATGGGTTATGGTGTCAGGTTCGGGTTAGTGTTCGGTTGAGGGTGTCAGGTTAAGGTTAGGGAAGATTTAGGGTTACGGTGTCATGTTAGGGTTACCATAATGGTTAGGGTGTCGGGTTTGGGTGTTGGGTTATGGTTAGTGTATCATGTTAGGGTTAGTGTGTCGGGATAAGTTCAGGGTGTCGGGTTAGGTTGTCGGGTTACGTTTAGGCTCAGGGTTAGGGTTAAGGTTAGGGTTAGGTTTAGGTGTTAGGGGTACAGTTAGGGTTAGGATGTCGGGTTAGGGTCGGGTTAGGGGTTAGGGGTAGGTTTAGGGTTAGGTTTAGGGTGTTAGGGTTAGGGTTAGGGTTAGGGTTGGGTTAGGGTTAGGGTAGGGTTAGGGGTTAGGGGTAGGGTTAGGGTTAGGTTTAGGTTTAGGGTGTCAGGTTAAGTTTAGGGTTCGTGTTAGTGTTATGGTTAGGGTTAGGGTTAGGCTTAGGATGTGGGGATAGGGTTAGGGTTAGTTTTATGGTAAGGTTGTCTGGTTAGGGTTCTGGGTAGGGTGTCTGTTTAGGGTTTCGGGTCAGGGTTAGTGTTAGGGTTAGGTTGTTGGGTTAGATTGTCGTGTTAGGGTGCCAGGATAGGGTTAGATTTACGGTTAGGCTTAGGGTTAGTGTGTCGGGTTAGGGTGTCCGTTTAGGGTTAGGGTGTCAGGTTAGCATGTCGGGTTAGGGTGTTGGGTTAGGGTCTCGAGTTAGGGTTTAGGGTTAGGTTTAGTGTAAGTTTAGGGTTAGGGTTACAGTTGGGTTAGGGTTAGTGTTAATGTTAGGGTTAGGGTTTAGATGTAGGGTTAGCTTTAGGGCTAGTGTTAGGGTTAGGGTGTCGGGTGTCGGGTTTGGGTGTCGGGTTAGGGTTAGGTTTTGGGTTAGCTTTAGGGTTGGGGTTAGGATTAGGGTGTCGGGTTAGGGTTAGCGTGTCGGGTTCGGGTGTCGGGTTAGGCTGTCGGGCTAGGGTGTCGGGCTCGGGTGTCGGGTTAGGGTTTACAGTTAGTGTTAGAGTGGCTGGTTAGGGTGTCGGTTAGGGTGTCTGGTTAGGGTGTCGGGTTAGGGATTACGGGTTAGGGTGTCGCGTTAGGGTTGAGTTATGGTGTCGGGTTATGGTTAGGGTAAGGTTAGGGTTCGGGTTAGGGTGTCGTGTTAGGGTTAGCGTTAGGGTTAGGGTGTCGGGTTAAGGTTAGGGTTAGGGTTAGGGTTAGGGTTTGGGTGTCGGGTTAGGGTTAGGGTTAGTGTTAGGGGTTAGTGATTAGGGTTAGGGTTAGGATTAGCGTTATGGTTTGAGTTAGAGTTAGGGTTAGGGTTAGGGTTGGTTTAGTGTAGGGTTAGGGGTTAGTGGTAGGGTTAGGGGTAGGGTTAGGGTAGGGTTGCGGAGTCGGGTTAGGGTTAGGGTTAGGTT
The DNA here is from genome assembly GCF_054371585.1 of Giraffa tippelskirchi. Taxonomy (NCBI): domain Eukaryota; kingdom Metazoa; phylum Chordata; class Mammalia; order Artiodactyla; family Giraffidae; genus Giraffa; species Giraffa tippelskirchi. Next base: position 72,299,568 of record NC_137289.1, read on the forward strand.
TTCAGGCTAGGGTTAGTGTTAGGGGTTGGGGTTAGGGTTTAGAGTTACGATTAGGGTTAGGGTGTTGGGTTAGGGTGTCGGGTTAGGGTGTCAGGTTAGGCTGTCGGGTTAGGGTGTCGGGTCAGGGTTAGGGTTAGGGTTAGGTTTAGGGTTAAGTTTAGAGTTAGGTTGTTTTGTTAGGGTTAGGGTTTCGGGTTAGGCTTAGAGTTTCGGGTTAGGGTGTCAGGTTAGAGTTTGGGTGTAGGGTTAGTGTGTCGCATTAGGGTTAAGGTTAGGGTGTCGTGTTAGTGTTAGCGCTAGGGTTAGGGTGTCGTGTTAGAGTTAGGTTTAGGGTTAGGTTGTCGGGTTAGGGTTAGGGTTAGGGTGTCTGGTGTTCGGTTACCGTTAGGGTTAGGGTTAGGGTTACGTTTTACGGGTTAGGGTTAGGGATAGGGTTAGCATTAGGGTTATGGTTACGGTTACGTTTAGGGTTACTGTTCGGGTTAGGGTTAGGGTTAGGATTAGGGTGTCAGATTAGGGTTAGGTTTGTGTTAGGATTCGGGTTAGTGGTTAGGGGTAGGTTTAAGGTTAGGGTTAGGGTGTCGTGTTAGGGTTAGAGTTAGGGTGTCGGTTTAGGGTTAGGGTGTCGGGTTAGGGTATTGGCTTAAGTTGTCGTGTTAGTGTGTTGGGTTAGGGTTAGGGTGAGATTTATGGCATTGTGCTAGTGTGTTGGTTTAGGAATAGGGTTAGGGTAAGGGTTAGTGCTAGGTTTAAGGTTAGGTTTAGTGTTATGATGTCGCGTTAGGGTTAGGGTTAGGGTTAAGGTTTCGGGTTATGATGTCGGGTTAGGGTTAGGTCTAGGTCTAGGGTTAGGGTTAGGGTGTCGGGTAAGTTTTAGGGTTAGGGTTAGGGTGTCGTTTTAGGGTTAGAGTTAGGGTTAGGATTAGGGTTAGGGTTAAGGTTTACGGTTTAGGGTTAGGGTTAGGGTTAGAGTTAGGGTTAGCGTTACCTTTAGGGTTACGGTTAGGGTTAGGATTAGGGTTAGAGTTAGGGTGTCAGATTAGGGTTAGGGTTGGGTTAGGATTCGGGTTAGTGGTTAGGGGTAGGTTTAGGTTTAGGGTTAGGGTGTTGGTTTAGGGTTAGGGTGTCGGGTTAGGGTGTTGGGTTAAGTTGTCGTGTTAGTGTGTCGGGTAAGGGTTAGGGTTAGGTTTATGGCATTCGGTTAGGTTGTTGGGTTAGGAATAGGGTTAGGGCTAGGTTTAAGGTTAGGTTTAGTGTTATGATGTTGGGTTAGTTTGTCGTGTTAGGGTGCTGGGTTTGGGTTAGGGTTAGGGTTTGGGTAGGTTTAGGGTGTTGGGTTAGGGTTAGGGTGTCGGGTTATGGTTAGGGTTAGGGTGTTGGGTTACGGTGTCGGGTTAGGGTTAGTGTGTCAGGTTATGATGTCAGGTTCGGGTGTCGGGTAAGGGTTAGGGTGTGTGGTTATGGTGTCGGGTAAGTGTGTCAGGTTAGGTTTAGGTTTAGGCTTATGGTTAGGGTTAGGGTTAGGGTGTCGTGTTAGGGATAGCGTTCGGGTGTCGGTTTAGGGTTAGAGTTAGGGTTAGGGTTAGGGTCGGGTTAGGGGTTAGGGGTAGGTTTAGGGTTAGGTTTAGGGTGTTAGGGTTAGGGTTAGGGTTAGGGTTGGGTTAGGGGTAGGGTTAGTGGTTAAGGGTAGGGTTAGGGGTAGGTTTAGGGTTAGGGTTAGGGTTGGGGTTTAGTTGTCGGGTTTGAGTTAGAGTTAGGGTGTCTGGTGTTGGGTTAGTGTTAAGGTTAGGGTTAGGTTATCGGGTTAGGTTTAGGCTTGGGTTGTAGTCTTAGGGTTAGGGTTAGTGTTGGTTTACGGGTTAGGCTTAGGCTTAGTGTTAGGGTTAGGTTTACGGCTAGGTTGTTGGTTTAGGGTTACGGTGTCGGGTTAAGGTAAGCGTGTCGGTTTAGGTTTAGGGTGTCGGGTTAGGGTGATGGGTTATGATGTCAGGTTCGGGTTAGTGTTCGGTTGAGGGTGTCAGGTTAAGGTTAGGGAAGATTTAGGGTTACGGTGTCATGTTAGGGTTACCATAATGGTTAGGGTGTCGGGTTTGGGTGTTGGGTTATGGTTAGTGTATCATGTTAGGGTTAGTGTGTCGGGATAGGTTAAGGGTGTCGGGTTAAGGTTAGGGTGTCGGGTGAGGGTTAGAGTGTCAGGTTCGGGTTACTGTGTCAGGTGACGGTGTCGGGTTAGCGTGTCATTTTAGGTTGTAGGTTTAGGGTTAGAGTGTCGGGTTAGGGTTAGGGTTACGGTGTTGTGTTAGGGTTAGGGTGTCGGGTTTGGGCTTCGGGTTAGGGTGTCGTGTTAGGGATAGGGTGTCACGTTAGGTTGTCGTTTTAGGGTTACGGTGTCAGGATAGGGTGTCGGGTTAGGGTGTCGGGTAAGTGTGTCAGGATAGGTTTAGGTTTAGGCTTATGGTTAGGGTTAGGGTTAGGGTGTCGTGTTAGGGATAGCGTTCGGGTGTCGGTTTAGGGTGTAAGGGTTAGGGTTAGGGTTAGGGTTGGGTTGGGGGTAGGGTTAGAGGTTAAGGGTAGGGTTAGGGGTAGGTTTAGGGTTAGGGTTAGGGTTGGGGTTTAGTTGTCGGGTTTGAGTTAGGGTTAGGGTGTCTGGTGTCGGGTTAGTGTTAAGGTTAGGGTTAGGTTATCGGGTTAGGTTTAGGCTTGGGTTGTAGTCTTAGGGTTAGGGTTAGTGTTGGTTTACGGGTTAGGCTTAGGCTTAGTGTTAGGGTTAGGTTTAGGGTTAGGTTTACGGCTAGGTTGTTGGTTTAGGGTTACGGTGTCGGGTTAAGGTAAGCGTGTCGGTTTAGGTTTAGGGTTTCGGGTTAGGGTGATGGGTTATGGTGTCAGGTTCGGGTTAGTGTTCGGTTGAGGGTGTCAGGTTAAGGTTAGGGAAGATTTAGGGTTACGGTGTCATGTTAGGGTTACCATAATGGTTAGGGTGTCGGGTTTGGGTGTTGGGTTATGGTTAGTGTATCATGTTAGGGTTAGTGTGTCGGGATAGGTTCAGGGTGTCGGGTTAGGTTGTCGGGTTACGTTTAGGCTCAGGGTTAGGGTTAAGGTTAGGGTTAGGTTTAGGTGTTAGGGGTACGGTTAGGGTTAGGATGTCGGGTTAGGGTTAGGGTGTCGGGTTAGGGTGTCGTGTTAAGGTTAGGGTGTTGGGTGAGGGTTAGTGTGTCAGGTTCGGGTTACGGTGTCAGGTGACGGTGTCGGGTTAGCGTGTCATTTTAGGGTGTAGGTTTAGGGTTAGAGTGTCGGGTTAGGGTTAGGGTTACGGTGTTGTGTTAGGGTTAGGGTGTCGGGTTGGGCTTCGGGTTAGGTGTCGTGTTAGGGATAGGGAGTCACGTTAGGTTGTCGTTTTAGGGTTACGGTGTCAGGATAGGGTGTCGGGTTAGGGTGTCTGTTAGGGATTACGGTTTAGGGTGTCGGGTTAGGGTTAGTGTAGGGTTAGAATTAGGGTTAGAGTGTTGTGTTAGGGTTAGCGTTAGAGTTAGGTTGTCTGGTTAGTTTTAGGGTTAGGGTGTCGAGTTAGAGTTAGGGTGTCGGGTTATGGTTAGGTTTTGGGTGTCGGGTTAGGTTTAGGGTTAATGTTAGTGTTAGGGGTTAGTGATTAGGGTTAGGGTTAGGGTTAGCGTTATGGTTTGGTTTAGGTTTAGGGTTAAGGTTATGGATAGGGTTAGGGTTTGGGTTAGGTGAAGGGTAGGCTTAGGAGTAGGGTAAGTGTTAGGGTTTGGGTTAGGTTTAGGGTACGGTTAGGGTGTCGGGGTAGAGTTTGGGTGTAGGATTAGGGTGTTGCTTTAGGGTTAAGTTAACGTGTCTTGTTAGGGTTAGTGTTAGGGTTAGGGTGTCGGGTAAGATTTAGCGTTAGGGGTAGGGGTAGGGCTTGGGTGTTGGGTTAGTGTTAGGGTTAGGGTGTCTGGTGTCCGGTTACGGTTAGGGTTAGGATTAGGGTTTAGGATTTAGGGTTAGGGTTAGGGTGTCTTGTGTCCGATTACGGTTAGGGTTAGGATTATGGTTAGGGTTAGGGTTAGCGTTAGGGTTTTGGTTAAGGTTACGTTTAGGTTTCGGGTTAGGGTTAGGGTTATGTTTAGGGTTAGGGTGTCATAATAGGGTTAGCGTTAGTGTTAGGTTGTCTGGTTAGTGTTAGGGTTAGGGTGTCGGGATAGGGTTAGGTTTAGGGTGTTGGGTTAGGGTGTTGTGTTAGGGTTAGGGTTAGGGTTAAGGTTTCGGGTTATGATGTCGGGTTAGGGTTAGGTCTAGGTCTAGGGTTTGGGTTAGGGTTAGCGTTAGGGTTAGGGTTACCTTTAGGGTTACGGTTAGGGTTAGGATTAGGGTTAGAGTTAGGGTGTCAGATTAGGGTTAGACTTGGGTTAGGATTCGGGTTAGTGGTTAGGGGTAGGTTTAGGTTTAGGGTTAGGGTGTTGGTTTAGGGTTAGGGTGTCGTATTACAGTTAGGGTTAGGGTTAGGGTGTCGGTTTAGGGTTAGGGTGTCGGGTTAGGGTGTTGGGTTAAGTTGTCGTGTTAGTGTGTCGGGTTAGGGTTAGAGTTAGGTTTGAGGCATTGGGTTAGGTTGTTGGGTTAGGAATAGGGTTAGGGTTAGGTTTAGTGTTATGATGTTGGGTTAGTTTGTCGTGTTAGGGTGCTGGGTTTGGGTTAGGGTTAGGGTTAGGGTAGGTTTAGGGTGTTGGGTTAGCGTTAGGGTGTCGGGTTAGGGTTAGGGTTATGTGTTGGCTTAGGGGGTCGTTTAGGGTGTCAGGTTTGGGTGTCGGGTTAAGATTAGGGTTAGGGTGTTGGGTTACGGTGTCAGATTAGGGTTAGTGTGTCTGGTTATGATGTCAGGTTCGGGTGTCGGGTAAGGGGTAGTGTGTCTGGTTAGGGTGTCGGGTTATTGTGTCAGGTTAGGTTTAGGTTTAGGCTTACGGATAGGGCTAGGGTTATGGTGTCATGTTAGGGATAGGGTTCGAGTGTCAGTTTAGGGTTAGAGTTAGGGTTGGGTTAGGGTTAGGGTAGGGTTAGGGGTTAGGGGTAGGGTTAGGGTTAGGTTTAAGTTTAGGGTGTCAGGTTAAGTTTAGGGTTCGTGTTAGTGTTATGGTTAGGGTTAGGGTTAGGCTTAGGATGTGGGGATAGGGTTAGGGTTAGTTTTATGGTAAGGTTGTCTGGTTAGGGTTCTGGGTAGGGTGTCTGTTTAGGGTTTCGGGTTAGGGTGTCGGGTCAGGGTTAGTGTTAGGGTTAGGTTGTTGGGTTAGATTGTCGTGTTAGGGTGCCAGGATAGGGTTAGATTTACGGTTAGGCTTAGGGTTAGTGTGTCGGGTTAGGGTGTCCGTTTAGGGTTAGGGTGTCAGGTTAGCATGTCGGGTTAGGGTGTTGGGTTAGGGTCTCGAGTTAGGGTTTAGGGTTAGGTTTAGGGTAAGTTTAGGGTGAGGCTTACGGTTGGGTTAGGGTTAGTGTTAATGTTAGGGTTAGGGTTTAGATGTAGGGTTAGCTTTAGGGCTAGTGTTAGGGTTAGGGTCTAGGGTGTCGGGTTTGGGTGTCGGGTTAGGGTTAGGTTTTGGGTTAGCTTTAGGGTTGCGGTTAGGATTAGGGTGTCGGGTTAGGGTTAGCGTGTCAGGTTCGGGTGTCGGGTTAGGCTGTCGGGCTAGGGTGTCGGGCTAGGGTGTCGGGTTAGGGTTTACAGTTAGTGTTAGAGTGGCTGGTTAGGGTGTCGGTTAGGGTGTCTGGTTAGGGTGTCGGGTTAGGGATTACGGGTTAGGGTGTCGCGTTAGGGTTGAGTTATGGTGTCGGGTTATGCTTAGGGTAAGGTTAGGGTTAGGGTTAGGGTGTCGTGTTAGGGTTAGCGTTAGGGTTAGGGTGTCGGGTTAAGGTTAGGGTTAGGGTTAGGGTTAGGGTTAGGGTTTGGGTGTCGGGTTAGGGTTAGGGTTAGTGTTAGGGGTTAGTGATTAGGGTTAGGGTTAGGATTAGCGTTATGGTTTGAGTTAGAGTTAGGTTTAGGGTTAGGGTTGGTTTAGTGTAGGGTTAGGGGTTAGTGGTAGGGTTAGGGGTAGGGTTAGGGTAGGGTTGCGGAGTCGGGTTAGGGTTAGGGTTAGGTTTTCAGGCTAGGGTTAGTGTTAGGGGTTGGGGTTAGGGTTTAGAGTTACGATTAGGGTTAGGGTGTTGGGTTAGGGTGTCGGGTTAGGGTGTCAGGTTAGGCTGTCGGGTTAGGGTGTCGGGTCAGGGTTAGAGTTAGGGTTAGGTTTAGGGTTAAGTTTAGAGTTAGGTTGTTTTGTTAGGGTTAGGGTTTCGGGTTAGGCTTAGAGTTTCGGGTTAGGGTGTCAGGTTAGAATTTGGGTGTAGGGTTAGTGTGTCGCATTAGGGTTAAGGTTAGGGTGTCGTGTTAGAGTTAGGTTTAGGGTTAGGTTGTCGGGTTAGGGTTAGGGTTAGGGTGTCTGGTGTTCGGTTACCGTTAGGGTTAGGGTTAGGGTTACGTTTTACGGGATAGGGTTAGGGTTAGGGTTAGCATTAGGGTTATGGTTACGGTTACGTTTAAGGTTACTGTTCGGGTTTGGGTTAGGGTTAGGATTAGGGTGTCAGATTAGGGTAAGGTTTGTGTTAGGATTCGGGTTAGTGGGTAGGGGTAGGTTTAAGGTTAGGGTTAGGGTGTCGTGTTAGGGTTAGGGTTAGGGTGTCGGTTTAGGGTTAGGGTGTTGCGTTAGGGTGTTGGCTTAAGTTGTCGTGTTAGTGTGTTGGGGTAGGGTTAGGGTGAGATTTATGGCATTGTGTTAGTGTGTTGGTTTAGGAATAGGGTTAGGGTAAGGGTTAGGGCTAGGTTTAAGGTTAGGTTTAGTGTTATGATGTTGGGTTAGGGTTAGGGTTAGGGTTAAGGTTTCGGGTTATGATGTCGGGATAGGGTTAGGTCTAGGTCTAGGGTTAGGGTTAGGGTGTCGGGTAAGTTTTAGGGTTAGGGTTAGGGTGTCGTTTTAGGGTTAGAGTTAGGGTTAGGATTAGGGTTAGGGTTAAGGTTTACGGTTTAGGGTTAGGGTTAGGGTTAGAGTTAGGGTTAGCGTTACCTTTAGGGTTACGGTTAGGGTTAGGATTAGGGTTAGAGTTAGGGTGTCAGATTAGGGTTAGGGTTGGGTTAGGATTCGGGTTAGTGGTTAGGGGTAGGTTTAGGTTTAGGGTTAGGGTGTTGGTTTAGGGTTAGGGTGTCGGGTTAGGGTGTTGGGTTAAGTTGTCGTGTTAGTGTGTCGGGTAAGGGTTAGGGTTAGGTTTATGGCATTGGGTTAGGTTGTTGGGTTAGGAATAGGGTTAGGGCTAGGGTTAAGGTTAGGTTTAGTGTTATGATGTTGGGTTAGTTTGTCGTGTTAGGGTGCTGGGTTTGGGTTAGGGTTAGGGTTTGGGTAGGTTTAGGGTGTTGGGTTAGGGTTAGGGTGTCGGGTTATGGTTAGGGTTAGGGTGTTGGGTTACGGTGTCAGGTTAGGGTTAGTGTGTCAGGTTATGATGTCAGGTTCGGGTGTCGGGTAAGGGTTAGGGTGTGTGTTTATGGTGTCGGGTAAGTGTGTCACGTTAGGTTTAGGTTTAGGCTTATGGTTAGGGTTAGGGTTAGGGTGTCGTGTTAGGGATAGCGTTCGGGTGTCGGTTTAGGGTTAGAGTTAGGGTTAGGTTTAGGGTCGGGTTAGGGGTTAGGGGTAGGTTTAGGGTTAGGTTTAGGGTGTTAGGGTTAGGGTTAGGGTTAGGGTTGGGTTAGGGGTAGGGTTAGTGGTTAAGGGTAGGGTTAGGGGTAGGTTTAGGGTTAGGGTTAGGGTTGGGGTTTAGTTGTCGGGTTTGAGTTAGGGTTAGGGTGTCTGGTGTCGGGTTAGTGTTAAGGTTAGGGTTAGGTTATCGGGTTAGGTTTAGGCTTGGGTTGTAGTCTTAGGGTTAGGGTTAGTGTTGGTTTACGGGTTAGGCTTAGGCTTAGTGTTAGGGTTAGGTTTAGGGTTAGGTTTACGGCTAGGTTGTTGGTTTAGGGTTACTTTGTCGGGTTAAGGTAAGCGTGTCAGTTTAGGTTTAGGGTGTCGGGTTAGGGTGATGGGTTATGGTGTCAGGTTCGGGTTAGTGTTCGGTTGAGGGTGTCAGGTTAAGGTTAGGGAAGATTTAGGGTTACGGTGTCATGTTAGGGTTACCATAATGGTGAGGGTGTCGGGTTTGGGTGTTGGGTTATGGTTAGTGTATCATGTTAGGGTTAGTGTGTCGGGATAGGTTAAGGGTGTCGGGTTAGGTTGTTGGGTTACGTCTACGCTCAGGGTTAGGGTTAAGGTTAGGGTTAGGTTTAGGTGTTAGGGGTACGGTTAGGGTTAGGATGTCGGGTTAAGGTTAGGGTGTCGGGTTAGGGTGTCGTGTTAAGGTTAGGGTGTCGGGTGAGGGTTAGAGTGTCAGGTTCGGGTTACGGTGTCAGGTGACGGTGTCGGGTTAGCGTGTCATTTTAGGGTGTAGGTTTAGGGTTAGATTGTCGGGTTAGGGTTAGGGTTACGGTGTTGTGTTAGGGTTAGGGTGTCGGGTTTGAGGTTCGGGTTAGGGTGTTGTGTTAGGGATAGGGAGTCACGTTAGGTTGTCGTTTTAGGGTTACGGTGTCAGGATAGGGTGTCGGGTTAGGGTGTCTGTTAGGGATTACGGTTTAGGGTGTCGGGTTAGGGTTAGTGTAGGGTTAGAATTAGGGTTAGAGTGTTGTGTTAGGGTTAGCATTAGAGTTAGGTTGTCTGGTTAGTTTTAGGGTTAGGGTGTCGAGTTAGAGTTAGGGTGTCAGATTATGGTTAGGTTTTGGGTGTCGGGTTAGGTTTAGGGTTAATGTTAGTGTTAGGGGTTAGTGATTAGGGTTAGGGTTAGGGTTAGCGTTATGGTTTGGTTTAGGTTTAGGGTTAAGGTTATGGATAGGGTTAGGGTTTGGGTTAGGTGAAGGGTAGGCTTAGGAGTAGGGTAAGTGTTAGGGTTTGGGTTAGGTTTAGGGTACGGTTAGGGTGTCGGGGTAGAGTTTGGGTGTAGGATTAGGCTGTTGCGTTAGCATTAAGTTAACGTGTCTTGTTAGGGTTAGTGTTAGGGTTAGGGTGTCGGGTAAGATTTAGCGTTAGGGGTAGGGGTAGGGCTTGGGTGTTGGGTTAGTGTTAGGGTTAGGGTGTCTGGTGTCCGGTTACGGTTAGGGTTAGGATTAGGGTTAGGATTAGGGTTTAGGGTTTAGGGTTAGGGTTAGGGTGTCTTGAGTCCGATTACGGTTAGGGTTAGGATTATGGTTAGGGTTAGGGTTAGCGTTAGGGTTTTGGTTAAGGTTACGTTTAGGTTTCGGGTTAGGGTTAGGGTTATGTTTAAGGTTAGGGTGTCATAATAGGGTTAGCGTTAGTGTTAGGTTGTCTGGTTAGTGTTAGGGTTAGGGTGTCGGGATAGGGTTAGGTTTAGGGTGTTGGGTTAGGGTGTTGTGTTAGGGTTAGGGTTAGGGTTAAGGTTTCGGGTTATGATGTCGGGTTAGGGTTAGGTCTAGGTCTAGGGTTTGGGTTAGGGTTAGCGTTAGGGTTAGGGTTAACTTTAGGGTTACGGTTAGGGTTAGAATTAGGGTTAGAGTTAGGGTGTCAGATTAGGGTTAGACTTGGGTTAGGATTCGGGTTAGTGGTTAGGGGTAGGTTTAGGTTTAGGGTTAGGGTGTTGGTTTAGGGTTAGGGTGTCGTATTACAGTTAGGGTTAGGGTTAGGGTGTCGGTTTAGGGTTAGGGTGTCGGGTTAGGGTGTTGGGTTAAGTTGTCGTGTTAGTGTGTCGGGTTAGGGTTAGAGTTAGGTTTGAGGCATTGGGTTAGGTTGTTGGGTTAGGAATAGGGTTAGGGTTAGGTTTAGTGTTATGATGTTGGGTTAGTTTGTCGTGTTAGGGTGCTGGGTTTGGGTTAGGGTTAGGGTTAGGGTAGGTTTAGGGTGTTGGGTTAGCGTTAGGGTGTCGGGTTAGGGTTAGGGTTATGTGTTGGCTTAGGGTGTCGTTTAGGGTGTCAGGTTTGGGTGTCGGGTTAAGATTAGGGTTAGGGTGTTGGGTTAAGGTGTCAGATTAGGGTTAGTGTGTCTGGTTATGATGTCAGGTTCGGGTGTCGGGTAAGGGGTAGTGTGTCTGGTTAGGGTGTCGGGGTTCTGTCAGGTTAGGTTTAGGTTTAGGCTTACGGATAGGGCTAGGGTTATGGTGTCATGTTAGGGATAGGGTTCGAGTGTCGGTTTAGGGTTAGAGTTAGGGTTAGGGTTAGGGTTGGGTTAGGGTTAGGGTAGGGTTAGGGGTTAGGGGTAGGGTTAGAGTTAGGTTTAGGTTTAGGGTGTCAGGTTAAGTTTAGGGTTCGTGTTAGTGTTATGGTTAGGGTTAGGTTTAGGCTTAGGATGTGGGGATAGGGTTAGGGTTAGTTTTATGGTAAGGTTGTCCGGTTAGGGTTCTGGGTAGGGTGTCTGTTTAGGGTTTCAGGTTAGGGTGTCGGGTCAGGGTTAGTGTTAGGGTTAGGTTGTTGGGTTAGATTGTCGTGTTAGGGTGCCAGGATAGGGTTAGATTTACGGTTAGGCTTAGGGTTAGTGTGTCGGGTTAGGGTGTCCGTTTAGGGTTAGGGTGTCAGGTTAGCATGTCGGGTTAGGGTGTTGGGTTAGGGTCTCGAGTTAGGGTTTAGGGTTAGGTTTAGGGTAAGTTTAGGGTTAGGGTTACGGTTGGGTTAGGGTTAGTGTTAATGTTAGGGTTAGGGTTTAGATGTAGGGTTAGCTTTAGGGCTAGTGTTAGGGTTAGGGTGTCGGGTGTCGGGTTTGGGTGTCGGGTTAGGGTTAGGTTTTGGGTTAGCTTTAGGGTTGGGGTTAGGATTAGGGTGTCGGGTTAGGGTTAGCGTGTCGGGTTCGGGTGTCGGGTTCGGCTGTCGGGCTAGGGTGTCGGGCTAGGGTGTCGGGTTAGGGTTTACAGTTAGTGTTAGAGTGGCTGGTTAGGGTGTCGGTTAGGGTGTCTGGTTAGGGTGTCGGGTTAGGGATTACGGGTTAGGGTGTCGCGTTAGGGTTGAGTTATGGTGTCGGGTTATGCTTAGGGTAAGGTTAGGGTTAGGGTTAGGGTGTCGTGTTAGGGTTAGCGTTAGGGTTAGGGTGTCGGGTTAAGGTTAGGGTTAGGGTTAGGGTTAGGGTTTGGGTGTCGGGTTAGGGTTAGGGTTAGTGTTAGGGGTTAGTGATTAGGGTTAGGGTTAGGATTAGCGTTATGGTTTGAGTTAGAGTTAGGGTTAGGGTTAGGGTTGGTTTAGTGTAGGGTTAGGTGTTAGTGGTAGGGTTAGGGGTAGGGTTAGGGTAGGGTTGCGGAGTCGGGTTAGGGTTAGGTTTAGGTTTTCAAGCTAGGGTTAGTGTTAGGGGTTGGGGTTAGGGTTTAGAGTTACGATTAGGGTTAGGGTGTTGGGTTAGGGTGTCGGGTTAGGGTGTCAGGTTAGGCTGTCGGGTTAGGGTGTCGGGTCAGGGTTAGAGTTAGGGTTAGGTTTAGGGTTAAGTTTAGAGTTAGGTTGTTTTGTTAGGGTTAGGGTTTCGGGTTAGGCTTAGAGTTTCGGGTTAGGGTGTCGGGTTAGAGTTTGGGTGTAGGGTTAGTGTGTCGCATTAGGGTTAAGGTTAAGTTGTCGTGTTAGTGTTAGCGCTAGGGTTAGGGTGTCGTGTTAGAGTTAGGTTTAGGGTTAGGTTGTCGGGTTAGGGTTAGGGTTAGGGTGTCTGGTGTTCGGTTACCGTTAGGGTTAGGGTTAGGGTTACGTTTTACGGGTTAGGGTTAGGGTTAGGGTTAGCATTAGGGTTATGGTTACGGTTACGTTTAGGGTTACTGTTCGGGTTAGGGTTAGGGTTAGGATTAGGGTGTCAGATTAGGGTTAGGTTTGTGTTAGGATTCGGGTTAGTGGGTAGGGGTAGGTTTAAGGTTAGGGTTAGGGTGTCGTGTTAGGGTTAGGGTTAGGGTGTCGGTTTAGGGTTAGGGTGTCGGGTTAGGGTGTTGGCTTAAGTTGTCGTGTTAGTGTGTTGGGTTAGGGTTAGGGTGAGATTTATGGCATTGTGTTAGTGTGTTGGTTTAGGAATAGGGTTAGGGTAAGGGTTAGGGCTAGGTTTAAGGTTAGGTTTAGTGTTATGATGTCGGGTTAGGGTTAGGGTTAGGGTTAAGGTTTCGGGTTATGATGTCGGGTTAGGGTTAGGTCTAGGTCTAGGGTTAGGGTTAGGGTGTCGGGTAAGTTTTAGGGTTAGGGTTAGGGTGTCGTTTTAGGGTTAGAGTTAGGGTTAGGATTAGGGTTAGGGTTAAGGTTTACGGTTTAGGGTTAGGGTTAGGGTTAGAGTTAGGGTTAGCGTTACCTTTAGGGTTACGGTTAGGGTTAGGATTAGGGTTAGAGTTAGGGTGTCAGATTAGGGTTAGGGTTGGGTTAGGATTCGGGTTAGTGGTTAGGGGTAGGTTTAGGTTTAGGGTTAGGGTGTTGGTTTAGGGTTAGGGTGTCGGGTTAGGGTGTTGGGTTAAGTTGTCGTGTTAGTGTGTCGGGTAAGGGTTAGGGTTAGGTTTATGGCATTGGGTTAGGTTGTTGGGTTAGGAATAGGGTTAGGGCTAGGGTTAAGGTTAGGTTTAGTGTTATGATGTTGGGTTAGTTTGTCGTGTTAGGGTGCTGGGTTTGGGTTAGGGTTAGGGTTTGGGTAGGTTTAGGGTGTTGGGTTAGGGTTAGGGTGTCGGGTTATGGTTAGGGTTAGGGTGTTGGGTTACGGTGTCAGGTTAGGGTTAGTGTGTCAGGTTATGATGTCAGGTTCGGGTGTCGGGTAAGGGTTAGGGTGTGTGGTTATGGTGTCGGGTAAGTGTGTCAGGTTAGGTTTAGGTTTAGGCTTATGGTTAGGGTTAGGGTTAGGGTGTCATGTTAGGGATAGCGTTCGGGTGTCGGTTTAGGGTTAGAGTTAGGGTTAGGGTTAGGGTCGGGTTAGGGGTTAGGGGTAGGTTTAGGGTTAGGTTTAGGGTGTTAGTGTTAGGGTTAGGGTTAGGGTTGGGTTAGGGGTAGGGTTAGTGGTTAAGGGTAGGGTTAGGGGTAGGTTTAGGGTTAGGGTTAGGGTTGGGGTTTAGTTGTCGGGTTTGAGTTAGGGTTAGGGTGTCTGGTGTCGGGTTAGTGTTAAGGTTAGGGTTAGGTTATCGGGTTAGGTTTAGGCTTGGGTTGTAGTCTTAGGGTTAGGGTTAGTGTTGGTTTACGGGTTAGGCTTAGGCTTAGTGTTAGGGTTAGGTTTAGGGTTAGGTTTACGGCTAGGTTGTTGGTTTAGGGTTACGGTGTCGGGTTAAGGTAAGCGTGTCGGTTTAGGTTTAGGGTGTCGGGTTAGGGTGATGGGTTATGGTGTCAGGTTCGGGTTAGTGTTCGGTTGAGGGTGTCAGGTTAAGGTTAGGGAAGATTTAGGCTTACGGTGTCATGTTAGGGTTACCATAATGGTTAGGGTGTCGGGTTTGGGTGTTGGGTTATGGTTAGTGTATCATGTTAGGGTTAGTGTGTCGGGATAGGTTCAGGGTGTCGGGTTAGGTTGTCGGGTTACGTTTAGGCTCAGGGTTAGGGTTAAGGTTAGGGTTAGGTTTAGGTGTTAGGGGTACGGTTAGGGTTAGGATGTCGGGTTAGGGTTAGGGTGTCGGGTTAGGGTGTCGTGTTAAGGTTAGGGTGTCGGGTGAGGGTTAGAGTGTCAGGTTCGGGTTACGGTGTCAGGTGACGGTGTCGGGTTAGCGTGTCATTTTAGGGTGTAGGTTTAGGGTTAGAGTGTCGGGTTAGGGTTAGGGTTACGGTGTTGTGTTAGGGTTAGGGTGTCGGGTTTGGGCTTCGGGTTAGGGTATCGTGTTAGGGATAGGGAGTCACGTTAGGTTGTCGTTTTAGGGTTACGGTGTCAGGATAGGGTGTCGGGTTAGGGTGTCTGTTAGGGATTACGGTTTAGGGTGTCGGGTTAGGGTTAGTGTAGGGTTAGAATTAGGGTTAGAATGTTGTGTTAGGGTTAGCGTTAGAGTTAGGTTGTCTGGTTAGTTTTAGGGTTAGGGTGTCGAGTTAGAGTTAGGGTGTCGGGTTATGGTTAGGTTTTGGGTGTCGGGTTAGGTTTAGGGATAATGTTAGTGTTAGGGTTTAGTGATTAGGGTTAGGGTCTCGGGTAAGATTTAGCGTTAGGGGTAGGGGTAGGGCTTGGGTGTTGGGTTAGTGTTAGGTTTAGGGTGTCTGGTGTCCGGTTACGGTTAGGGTTAGGATTAGGGTTAGGATTAGGGTTTAGGGTTTAGGGTTAGGGTTAGGGTTAGGGTGTCTTGTGTCCGATTACGGTTAGGGTTAGGATTATGGTTAGGGTTAGGGTTAGCGTTAGGGTTTTGGTTAAGGTTACGTTTAGGTTTCGGGTTAGGGTTAGGGTTATGTTTAGGGTTAGGGTGTCATAATAGGGTTAGCGTTAGTGTTAGGTTGTCTGGTTAGTGTTAGGGTTAGGGTGTCGGGATAGGGTTAGGTTTAGGGTGTTGGGTTAGGGTGTTGTGTTAGGGTTAGGGTTAGGGTTAAGGTTTCGGGTTATGATGTCGGGTTAGGGTTAGGTCTAGGTCTAGGGTTTGGGTTAGGGTTAGCGTTAGGGTTGGGGTTACCTTTAGGGTTACGGTTAGGGTTAGGATTAGGGTTAGAGTTAGGGTGTCAGATTAGGGTTAGACTTGGGTTAGGATTCGGGTTAGTGGTTAGGGGTAGGTTTAGGTTTAGGGTTAGGGTGTTGGTTTAGGGTTAGGGTGTCGTATTACAGTTAGGGTTAGGGTTAGGGTGTCGGTTTAGGGTTAGGGTGTCGGGTTAGGGTGTTGGGTTAAGTTGTCGTGTTAGTGTGTCGGGTTAGGGTTAGAGTTAGGTTTGAGGCATTGGGTTAGGTTGTTGGGTTAGGAATAGGGTTAGGGTTAGGTTTAGTGTTATGATGTTGGGTTAGTTTGTCGTGTTAGGGTGCTGGGTTTGGGTTAGGGTTAGGGTTAGGGTAGGTTTAGGGTGTTGGGTTAGCGTTAGGGTGTCGGGTTAGGGTTAGGGTTATGTGTTGGCTTAGGGTGTCGTTTAGGGTGTCAGGTTTGGCTGTCGGGTTAAGATTAGGGTTAGGGTGTTGGGTTACGGTGTCAGATTAGGGTTAGTGTGTCTGGTTATGATGTCAGGTTCGGGTGTCGGGTAAGGGGTAGTGTGTCTGGTTAGGGTGCCGGGTTATTGTGTCAGGTTAGGTTTATGTTTAGGCTTACGGATAGGGCTAGGGTTATGGTGTCATGTTAGGGATAGGGTTCGAGTGTCAGTTTAGGGTTAGAGTTAGGGTTAGGGTTAGGGTTGGGTTAGGGTTAGGGTTAGGGTTAGGGTTAGGGTTAGGGTTAGGGTTAGGGTTAGGGTTAGGGTTACGGTTGGGTTAGGGTTAGTGTTAATGTTAGGGTTAGGGTTTAGATGTAGGGTTAGCTTTAGGGCTAGTGTTAGGGTTAGGGTGTCGGGTGTCGGGTTTGGGTGTCGGGTTAGGGTTAGGTTTTGGGTTAGCTTTAGGGTTGGGGTTAGGATTAGGGTGTCGGGTTAGGGTTAGCGTGTCGGGTTCGGGTGTCGGGTTAGGCTGTCGGGCTAGGGTGTCGGGCTCGGGTGTCGGGTTAGGGTTTACAGTTAGTGTTAGAGTGGCTGGTTAGGGTGTCGGTTAGGGTGTCTGGTTAGGGTGTTGGGTTAGGGATTACGGGTTAGGGTGTCGCGATAGGGTTGAGTTATGGTGTCGGGTTATGGTTAGGGTAAGGTTAGGGTTCGGGTTAGGGTGTCATGTTAGGGTTAGCGTTAGGGTTAAGGTGTCGGGTTAAGGTTAGGGTTAGGGTTAGGGTTAGGGTTTGGGTGTTGGGTTAGGGTTAGGGTTAGTGTTATGGTTTGAGTTAGAGTTAGGGTTAGGGTTAGGGTTGGTTTAGTGTAGGGTTAGGTGTTAGTGGTAGGGTTAGGGGTAGGGTTAGGGTAGGGTTTCGGAGTCGGGTTAGGGTTAGGGTTAGGTTTTCAGGTTAGGGTTAGTGTTAGGGGTTGGGGTTAGGGTTTAGAGTTACGATTAGGGTTAGGGTGTTGGGTTAGGGTGTCGGGTTAGGGTGTCAGGTTAGGCTGTCGGGTTAGGGTGTCGGGTCAGGGTTAGGGTTAGGGTTAGGTTTAGGGTTAAGTTTAGAGTTAGGTTGTTTTGTTAGGGTTAGGGTTTCGGGTTAGGCTTAGAGTTTCGGGTTAGGGTGTCAGGTTAGAGTTTGGGTGTAGGGTTAGTGTGTCGCATTAGGGTTAAGGTTAGGGTGTCGTGTTAGTGTTAGCGCTAGGGTTAGGGTGTCGTGTTAGAGTTAGGTTTAGGGTTAGGTTGTCGGGTTAGGGTTAGGGTTAGGGTGTCTGGTGTTCGGTTACCATTAGGGTTAGGGTTAGGGTTACGTTTTACGGGTTAGGGTTAGGGTTAGGGTTAGCATTAGGGTTATGGTTACGGTTACGTTTAGGGTTACTGTTCGGGTTAGGGTTAGGGTTAGGATTAGGGTGTCAGATTAGGGTTAGGTTTGTGTTAGGATTCGGGTTAGTGGTTACGGGTAGGTTTAAGGTTAGGGTTAGGGTGTCGTGTTAGGGTTAGAGTTAGGGTGTCGGTTTAGGGTTAGGGTGTCGGGTTAGGGTGTTGGCTTAAGTTGTCGTGTTAGTGTGTTGGGTTAGGGTTAGGGTGAGATTTATGGCATTGTGTTAGTGTGTTGGTTTAGGAATAGGGTTAGGGTAAGGGTTAGGGCTAGGTTTAAGGTTAGGTTTAGTGTTATGATGTCGCGTTAGGGTTAGGGTTAGGGTTAAGGTTTCGGGTTATGATGTCGGGTTAGGGTTAGCTCTAGGTCTAGGGTTAGGGTTAGGGTGTCGGGTAAGTTTTAGGGTTAGGGTTAGGGTGTCGTTTTAGGGTTAGAGTTAGGGTTAGGATTAGGGTTAGGGTTAAGGTTTACGGTTTAGGGTTAGGGTTAGGGTTAGAGTTAGGGTTAGCATTACCTTTAGGGTTACGGTTAGGGTTAGGATTAGGGTTAGAGTTAGGGTGTCAGATTAGGGTTAGGGTTGGGTTAGGATTCGGGTTAGTGGTTAGGGGTAGGTTTAGGTTTAGGGTTAGGGTGTTGGTTTAGGGTTAGGGTGTCGGGTTAAGTTGTCGTGTTAGTGTGTCGGGTAAGGGTTAGGGTTAGGTTTATGGCATTGGGTTAGGTTGTTGGGTTAGGAATAGTGTTAGGGCTAGGGTTAAGGTTAGGTTTAGTGTTATGATGTTGGGTTAGTTTGTCGTGTTAGGGTGCTGGGTTTGGGTTAGGGTTAGGGTTTGGGTATGTTTAGGGTGTTGGGTTAGGGTTAGGGTGTCGGGTTATGGTTAGGGTTAGGGTGTTGGGTTACGGTGTCGGGTTAGGGTTAGTGTGTCAGGTTATGATGTCAGGTTCGGGTGTCGGGTAAGGGTTAGGGTGTGTGGTTATGGTGTCGGGTAAGTGTGTCAGGTTAGGTTTAGGTTTAGGCTTATGGTTAGGGTTAGGGTTAGGGTGTCGTGTTAGGGATAGCGTTCGGGTGTCGGTTTAGGGTTAGATTTAGGGTTAGGGTTAGGGTTGGGTTAGGGGTTAGGGGTAGGTTTAGGGTGTTAGGGTTAGGGTTAGGGTTAGGGTTGGGTTAGGGGTAGGTTAGTGGTTAAGGGTAGGGTTAGGGGTAGGTTTAGGGTTAGGGTTAGGGTTGGGGTTTAGTTGTCGGGTTTGAGTTAGGGTTAGGGTGTCTGGTGTCGGGTTAGTGTTAAGGTTAGGGTTAGGTTATCGGGTTAGGTTTAGGCTTGGGTTGTAGTCTTAGGGTTAGGGTTAGTGTTGGTTTACGGGTTAGGCTTAGGCTTAGTGTTAGGGTTAGGTTTAGGGTTAGGTTTACGGCTAGGTTGTTGGTTTAGGGTTACGGTGTCGGGTTAAGGTAAGCGTGTCGGTTTAGGTTTAGGGTGTCGGGTTAGGGTGATGGGTTATGGTGTCAGGTTCGGGTTAGTGTTCGGTTGAGGGTGTCAGGTTAAGGTTAGGGAAGATTTAGGGTTACGGTGTCATGTTAGGGTTACCATAATGGTTAGGGTGTCGGGTTTGGGTGTTGGGTTATGGTTAGTGTATCATGTTAGGGTTAGTGTGTCGGGATAGGTTCAGGGTGTCGGGTTAGGTTGTCGGGTTACGTTTAGGCTCAGGGTTAGGGTTAAGGTTAGGGTTAGGTTTAGGTGTTAGGGGTACGGTTAGGGTTAGGATGTCGGGTTAGGGTTAGGGTGTCGGGTTAGGGTGTCGTGTTAAGGTTACGGTGTCGGGTGAGGGTTAGAGTGTCAGGTTCGGGTTACGGTGTCAGGTGACGGTGTCGGGTTAGCGTGTCATTTTAGGGTGTAGGTTTAGGGTTAGAGTGTCGGGTTAGGGTTAGGGTTACGGTGTTGTGTTAGGGTTAGGGTGTTGGGTTTGGGCTTCGGGTTAGGGTGTCGTGTTAGGGATAGGGAGTCATGTTAGGTTGTCGTTTTAGGGTTACGGTGTCAGGATAGGGTGTCGGGTTAGGGTGTCTGTTAGGGATTACGGTTTAGGGTGTCGGGTTAGGGTTAGTGTAGGGTTAGAATTAGGGTTAGAGTGTTGTGTTAGGGTTAGCGTTAGAGTTAGGTTGTCTGGTTAGTTTTAGGGTTAGGGTGTCGAGTTAGAGTTAGGGTGTCGGGTTATGGTTAGGTTTTGGGTGTCGGGTTAGGTTTAGGGTTAATGTTAGTGTTAGGGGTTAGTGATTAGGGTTAGGGTTAGGGTTAGCGTTATGGTTTGGTTTAGGTTTAGGGTTAAGTTTATGGATAGGGTTAGGGTTTGGGTTAGGTGAAGGGTAGGCTTAGGAGTAGGGTAAGTGTTAGGGTTTGGGTTAGGTTTAGGGTACGGTTAGGGTGTCGGGGTAGAGTTTGGGTGTAGGATTAGGGTGTTGCGTTAGGGTTAAGTTAACGTGTCTTGTTAGGGTTAGTGTTAGGGTTAGGGTGTCGGGTAAGATTTAGCGTTAGGGGTAGGGGTAGGGCTTGGGTGTTGGGTTAGTGTTAGGGTTAGGGTGTCTGGTGTCCGGTTACGGTTAGGGTTAGGATTAGGGTTAGGATTAGGGTTTAGGGTTTAGGGTTAGGTTTAGGGTGTCTTGTGTCCGATTACGGTTAGGGTTAGGATTATGGTTAGGGTTAGGGTTAGCGTTAGGGTTTTGGTTAAGGTTACGTTTAGGTTTCGGGTTAGGGTTAGGGTTATGTTTAGGGTTAGGGTGTCATAATAGGGTTAGCGTTAGTGTTAGGTTGTCTGGTTAGTGTTAGGGTTAGGGTGTCGGGATAGGGTTAGGTTTAGGGTGTTGGGTTAGGGTGTTGTGTTAGGGTTAGGGTTAGGGTTAAGGTTTCGGGTTATGATGTCGGGTTAGGGTTAGGTCTAGGTCTAGGGTTTGGGTTAGGGTTAGCGTTAGGGTTGGGGTTACCTTTAGGGTTACGGTTAGGGTTAGGATTAGGGTTAGAGTTAGGGTGTCAGATTAGGGTTAGACTTGGGTTAGGATTCGGGTTAGTGGTTAGGGGTAGGTTTAGGTTTAGGGTTAGGGTGTTGGTTTAGGGTTAGGGTGTCGTATTACAGTTAGGGTTAGGGTTAGGGTGTCGGTTTAGGGTTAGGGTGTCGGGTTAGGGTGTTGGGTTAAGTTGTCGTGTTAGTGTGTCGGGTTAGGGTTAGAGTTAGGTTTGAGGCATTGGGTTAGGTTGTTGGGTTAGGAATAGGGTTAGGGTTAGGTTTAGTGTTATGATGTTGGGTTAGTTTGTCGTGTTAGGGTGCTGGGTTTGGGTTAGGGTTAGGGTTAGGGTAGGTTTAGGGTGTTGGGTTAGCGTTAGGGTGTCGGGTTAGGGTTAGGGTTATGTGTTGGCTTAGGGTGTCGTTTAGGGTGTCAGGTTTGGGTGTCGGGTTAAGATTAGGGTTAGGGTGTTGGGTTACGGTGTCAGATTAGGGTTAGTGTGTCTGGTTATGATGTCAGGTTCGGGTGTCGGGTAAGGGGTAGTGTGTCTGGTTAGGGTGCCGGGTTATTGTGTCAGGTTAGGTTTAGGTTTAGGCTTACGGATAGGGCTAGGGTTATGGTGTCATGTTAGGGATAGGGTTCGAGTGTCAGTTTAGGGTTAGAGTTAGGGTTAGGGTTAGGGTTGGGTTAGGGTTAGGGTAGGGTTAGGGGTTAGGGGTAGGGTTAGGGTTAGGTTTAAGTTTAGGGTGACAGGTTAAGTTTAGGGTTCGTGTTAGTGTTATGGTTAGGGTTAGGGTTAGGCTTAGGATGTGGGGATAGGGTTAGGGTTAGTTTTATGGTAAGGTTGTCTGGTTAGGGTTCTGGGTAGGGTGTCTGTTTAGGGTTTCGGGTTAGGGTGTCGGGTCAGGGTTAGTGTTAGGGTTAGGTTGTTGGGTTAGATTGTCGTGTTAGGGTGCCAGGATAGGGTTAGATTTACGGTTAGGCTTAGGGTTAGTGTGTCGGGTTAGGGTGTCCGTTTAGGGTTAGGGTGTCAGGTTAGCATGTCGGGTTAGGGTGTTGGGTTAGGGTCTCGAGTTAGGGCTTAGGGTTAGGTTTAGGGTAAGTTTAGGGTTAGGGTTACGGTTGGGTTAGGGTTAGTGTTAATGTTAGGGTTAGGGTTTAGATGTAGGGTTAGCTTTAGGGCTAGTGTTAGGGTTAGGGTGTCGGGTGTCGGGTTTGGGTGTCGGGTTAGGGTTAGGTTTTGGGTTAGCTTTAGGGTTGCGGTTAGGATTAGGGTGTCGGGTTAGGGTTAGCGTGTCGGGTTCGGGTGTCGGGTTAGGCTGTCGGGCTACGGTGTCGGGCTAGGGTGTCGGGTTAGGGTTTACAGTTAGTGTTAGAGTGGCTGGTTAGGGTGTCGGTTAGGGTGTCGGGTTAGGGATTACGGGTTAGGGTGTCGCGTTAGGGTTGAGTTATGGTGTCAGGTTATGGTTACGGTAAGGTTAGGGTTAGGGTTAGGGTGTCGTGTTAGGGTTAGCGTTAGGGTTAGGGTGTCGGGTTAAGGTTAGGGTTAGGGTTAGGGTTAGGGTTTGGGTGTCGGGTTAGGGTTAGGGTTAGTGTTAGGGGTTAGTGATTAGGGTTAGGGTTAGGATTAGCGTTATGGTTTGAGTTAGAGTTAGGGTTAGGGTTAGGGTTGGTTTAGTGTAGGGTTAGGGGTTAGTGGTAGGGTTAGGGGTAGGGTTAGGGTAGGGTTGCGGAGTCGGGTTAGGGTTAGGGTTAGGTTTTCAGGCTAGGGTTAGTGTTAGGGGTTGGGGTTAGGGTTTAGAGTTACGATTAGGGTTAGGGTGTTGGGTTAGGGTGTCGGGTTAGGGTGTCAGGTTAGGCTGTCGGGTTAGGGTGTCGGGTCAGGGTTAGAGTTAGGGTTAGGTTTAGGGTTAAGTTTAGAGTTAGGTTGTTTTGTTAGGGTTAGGGTTTCGGGTTAGGCTTAGAGTTTCGGGTTAGGGTGTCGGGTTAGAGTTTGGGTGTAGGGTTAGTGTGTCGCATTAGGGTTAAGGTTAGGGTGTCATGTTAGTGTTAGCGCTAGGGTTAGGGTGTCGTGTTAGGGTTAGGTTTAGGGTTAGGTTGTCGGGTTAGGGTTAGGGTTAGGGTGTCTGGTGTTCGGTTACCGTTAGGGTTAGGGTTAGGGTTACGTTTTACGGGTTAGGGTTAGGGTTAGGGTTAGCATTAGGGTTATGGTTACGGTTACGTTTAGGGTTACTGTTCGGGTTAGGGTTAGGGTTAGGATTAGGGTGTCAGATTAGGGTTAGGTTTGTGTTAGGATTCGGGTTAGTGGTTAGGGGTAGGTTTAAGGTTAGGGTTAGGGTGTCGTGTTAGGGTTAGGGTTAGGGTGTCGGTTTAGGGTTAGTGTGTCGGGTTAGGGTGTTGGCTTAAGTTGTCGTGTTAGTGTGTTGGGTTAGGGTTAGGGTGAGATTTATGGCATTGTGTTAGTGTGTTGGTTTAGGAATAGGGTTAGGGTAAGGGTTAGGGCTAGGTTTAAGGTTAGGTTTAGTGTTATGATGTTGGGTTAGGGTTAGGGTTAGGGTTAAGGTTTCGGGTTATGATGTCGGGATAGGGTTAGGTCTAGGTCTAGGGTTAGGGTTAGGGTGTCGGGTAAGTTTTAGGGTTAGGGTTAGGGTGTCGTTTTAGGGTTAGAGTTAGGGTTAGGATTAGGGTTAGGGTTAAGGTTTACGGTTTAGGGTTAGGGTTAGGGTTAGAGTTAGGGTTAGCGTTACCTTTAGGGTTACGGTTAGGGTTAGGATTAGGGTTAGAGTTAGGGTGTCAGATTAGGGTTAGGGTTGGGTTAGGATTCGGGTTAGTGGTTAGGGGTAGGTTTAGGTTTAGGGTTAGGGTGTTGGTTTAGGGTTAGGGTGTCGGGTTAGGGTGTTGGGTTAAGTTGTCGTGTTAGTGTGTCGGGTAAGGGTTAGGGTTAGGTTTATGGCATTGGGTTAGGTTGTTGGGTTAGGAATAGGGTTAGGGCTAGGGTTAAGGTTAGGTTTAGTGTTATGATGTTGGGTTAGTTTGTCGTGTTAGGGTGCTGGGTTTGGGTTAGGGTTAGGGTTTGGGTAGGTTTAGGGTGTTGGGTTAGGGTTAGGGTGTCGGGTTATGGTTAGGGTTAGGGTGTTGGGTTACGGTGTCGGGTTAGGGTTAGTGTGTCAGGTTATGATGTCAGGTTCGGGTGTCGGGTAAGGGTTAGGGTGTGTGGTTATGGTGTCGGGTAAGTGTGTCAGGTTAGGTTTAGGTTTAGGCTTATGGTTAGGGTTAGGGTTAGGGTGTCGTGTTAGGGATAGCGTTCGGGTGTCGGTTTAGGGTTAGAGTTAGGGTTAGGGTTAGGGTCGGGTTAGGGGTTAGGGGTAGGTTTAGGGTTAGGTTTAGGGTGTTAGGGTTAGGGTTAGGGTTAGGGTTGGGTTAGGGGTAGGGTTAGTGGTTAAGGGTAGGGTTAGGGGTAGGTTTAGGGTTAGGGTTAGGGTTGGGGTTTAGTTGTCGGGTTTGAGTTAGGGTTAGGGTGTCTGGTGTCGGGTTAGTGTTAAGGTTAGGGTTAGGTTATCGGGTTAGGTTTAGGCTTGGGTTGTAGTCTTAGGGTTAGGGTTAGTGTTGGTTTACGGGTTAGGCTTAGGCTTAGTGTTAGGGTTAGGTTTAGGGTTAGGTTTACGGCTAGGTTGTTGGTTTAGGGTTACGGTGTCGGGTTAAGGTAAGCGTGTCGGTTTAGGTTTAGGGTGTCGGGTTAGGGTGATGGGTTATGGTGTCAGGTTCGGGTTAGTGTTCGGTTGAGGGTGTCAGGTTAAGGTTAGGGAAGATTTAGGGTTACGGTGTCATGTTAGGGTTACCATAATGGTTAGGGTGTCGGGTTTGGGTGTTGGGTTATGGTTAGTGTATCATGTTAGGGTTAGTGTGTCGGGATAGGTTCAGGGTGTCGGGTTAGGTTGTCGGGTTACGTTTAGGCTCAGGGTTAGGGTTAAGGTTAGGGTTAGGTTTAGGTGTTAGGGGTACGGTTAGGGTTAGGATGTCGGGTTAGGGTTAGGGTGTCGGGTTAGGGTGTCGTGTTAAGGTTAGGGTGTCGGGTGAGGGTTAGAGTGTCAGGTTCGGGTTACGGTGTCAGGTGAGGGTGTCGGGTTAGCGTGTCATTTTAGGGTGTAGGTTTAGGGTTAGAGTGTCGGGTTAGGGTTAGGGTTACGGTGTTGTGTTAGGGTTAGGGTGTCGGGTTTGGGCTTCGGGTTAGGGTGTCGTGTTAGGGATAGGGAGTCACGTTAGGTTGTCGTTTTAGGGTTACGGTGTCAGGATAGGGTGTCGGGTTAGGGTGTCTGTTAGGGATTACGGTTTAGGGTGTCGGGTTAGGGTTAGTGTAGGGTTAGAATTAGGGTTAGAGTGTTGTGTTAGGGTTAGCGTTAGAGTTAGGTTGTCTGGTTAGTTTTAGGGTTAGGGTGTCGAGTTAGAGTTAGGGTGTCGGGTTATGGTTAGGTTTTGGGTGTCGGGTTAGGTTTAGGGTTAATGTTAGTGTTAGGGGTTAGTGATTAGGGTTAGGGTTAGGGTTAGCGTTATGGTTTGGTTTAGGTTTAGGGTTAGGGTTATGGATAGGGTTAGGGTTTGGGTTAGGTGAAGGGTAGGCTTAGGAGTAGGGTAAGTGTTAGGGTTTGGGTTAGGTTTAGGGTACGGTTAGGGTGTCGGGGTAGAGTTTGGGTGTAGGATTAGGGTGTTGCGTTAGGGTTAAGTTAACGTGTCTTGTTAGGGTTAGTGTTAGGGTTAGGGTGTCGGGTAAGATTTAGCGTTAGGGGTAGGGGTAGGGCTTGGGTGTTGGGTTAGTGTTAGGGTTAGGGTGTCTGGTGTCCGGTTACGGTTAGGGTTAGGATTAGGGTTAGGATTAGGGTTTAGGATTTAGGGTTAGGGTTAGGGTGTCTTGTGTCCGATTACGGTTAGGGTTAGGATTATGGTTAGGGTTAGGGTTAGCGTTAGGGTTTTGGTTAAGGTTACGTTTAGGTTTCGGGTTAGGGTTAGGGTTATGTTTAGGGTTAGGGTGTCATAATAGGGTTAGCGTTAGTGTTAGGTTGTCTGGTTAGTGTTAGGGTTAGGGTGTCGGGATAGGGTTAGGTTTAGGGTGTTGGGTTAGGGTGTTGTGTTAGGGTTAGGGTTAGGGTTAAGGTTTCGGGTTATGATGTCGGGTTAGGGTTAGGTCTAGGTCTAGGGTTTGGGTTAGGGTTAGCGTTAGGGTTAGGGTTACCTTTAGGGTTACGGTTAGGGTTAGGATTAGGGTTAGAGTTAGGGTGTCAGATTAGGGTTAGACTTGGGTTAGGATTCGGGTTAGTGGTTAGGGGTAGGTTTAGGTTTAGGGTTAGGGTGTTGGTTTAGGGTTAGTGTGTCGTATTACAGTTAGGGTTAGGGTTAGGGTGTCGGTTTAGGGTTAGGGTGTCGGGTTAGGGTGTTGGGTTAAGTTGTCGTGTTAGTGTGTCGGGTTAGGGTTAGAGTTAGGTTTGAGGCATTGGGTTAGGTTGTTGGGTTAGGAATAGGGTTAGGGTTAGGTTTAGTGTTATGATGTTGGGTTAGTTTGTCGTGTTAGGGTGCTGGGTTTGGGTTAGGGTTAGGGTTAGGGTAGGTTTAGGGTGTTGGGTTAGCGTTAGGGTGTCGGGTTAGGGTTAGGGTTATGTGTTGGCTTAGGGTGTCGTTTAGGGTGTCAGGTTTGGGTGTCGGGTTAAGATTAGGGTTAGGGTGTTGGGTTACGGTGTCAGATTAGGGTTAGTGTGTCTGGTTATGATGTCAGGTTCGGGTGTCGGGTAAGGGGTAGTGTGTCTGGTTAGGGTGCCGGGTTATTGTGTCAGGTTAGGTTTAGGTTTAGGCTTACGGATAGGGCTAGGGTTATGGTGTCATGTTAGGGATAGGGTTCGAGTGTCAGTTTAGGGTTAGAGTTAGGGTTAGGGTTAGGGTTGGGTTAGGGTTAGGGTAGGGTTAGGGGTTAGGGGTAGGGTTAGGGTTAGGTTTAAGTTTAGGGTGACAGGTTAAGTTTAGGGTTCGTGTTAGTGTTATGGTTAGGGTTAGGGTTAGGCTTAGGATGTGGGGATAGGGTTAGGGTTAGTTTTATGGTAAGGTTGTCTGGTTAGGGTTCTGGGTAGGGTGTCTGTTTAGGGTTTCGGGTTAGGGTGTCGGGTCAGGGTTAGTGTTAGGGTTAGGTTGTTGGGTTAGATTGTCGTGTTAGGGTGCCAGGATAGGGTTAGATTTACGGTTAGGCTTAGGGTTAGTGTGTCGGGTTAGGGTGTCCGTTTAGGGTTAGGGTGTCAGGTTAGCATGTCGGGTTAGGGTGTTGGGTTAGGGTCTCGAGTTAGGGCTTAGGGTTAGGTTTAGGGTAAGTTTAGGGTTAGGGTTACGGTTGGGTTAGGGTTAGTGTTAATGTTAGGGTTAGGGTTTAGATGTAGGGTTAGCTTTAGGGCTAGTGTTAGGGTTAGGGTGTCAGGTGTCGGGTTTGGGTGTCGGGTTAGGGTTAGGTTTTGGGTTAGCTTTAGGGTTGCGGTTAGGATTAGGGTGTCGGTTTAGGGTTAGCGTGTCAGGTTCGGGTGTCGGGTTAGGCTGTCAGGCTAGGGTGTCGGGCTCGGGTGTCGGGTTAGGGTTTACAGTTAGTGTTAGAGTGGCTGGTTAGGGTGTCGGTTAGGGTGTCTGGTTAGGGTGTCGGGTTAGGGATTACGGGTTAGGGTGTCGCGTTAGGGTTGAGTTATGGTGTCGGGTTATGGTTAGGGTAAGGTTAGGGTTCGGGTTAGGGTGTCATGTTAGGGTTAGCGTTAGGGTTAGGGTGTCGGGTTAAGGTTAGGGTTAGGGTTAGGGTTAGGGTTTGGGTGTTGGGTTAGGGTTAGGGTTAGTGTTAGGGGTTAGTGATTAGGGTTAGGGTTAGGATTAGCGTTATGGGTTGAGTTAGAGTTAGGGTTAGGGTTAGGGTTGGTTTAGTGTAGGGTTAGGGGTTAGTGGTAGGGTTAGGGGTAGGGTTAGGGTAGGGTTGCGGAGTCGGGTTAGGGTTAGGGTTAGGTTTTCAGGCTAGGGTTAGTGTTAGGGGTTGGGGTTAGGGTTTAGAGTTACGATTAGGGTTAGGGTGTTGGGTTAGGGTGTCGGGTTAGGGTGTCAGGTTAGGCTGTCGGGTTAGGGTGTCGGGTCAGGGTTAGAGTTAGGGTTAGGTTTAGGGTTAAGTTTAGAGTTAGGTTGTTTTGTTAGGGTTAGGGTTTCGGGTTAGGCTTAGAGTTTCGGGTTAGGGTGTCGGGTTAGAGTTTGGGTGTAGGGTTAGTGTGTCGCATTAGGGTTAAGGTTAGGGTGTCGTGTTAGTGTTAGCGCTAGGGTTAGGGTGTCGTGTTAGGGTTAGGTTTAGGGTTAGGTTGTCGGGTTAGGGTTAGGGTTAGGGTGTCTGGTGTTCGGTTACCGTTAGGGTTAGGGTTAGGGTTACGTTTTACGGGTTAGGGTTAGGGTTAGCATTAGGGTTATGGTTACGGTTACGTTTAGGGTTACTGTTCGGGTTAGGGTTAGGGTTAGGATTAGGGTGTCAGATTAGGGTTAGGTTTGTGTTAGGATTCGGGTTAGTGGTTAGGGGTAGGTTTAAGGTTAGGGTTAGGGTGTCGTGTTAGGGTTAGGGTTAGGGTGTCGGTTTAGGGTTAGTGTGTCGGGTTAGGGTGTTGGCTTAAGTTGTCGTGTTAGTGTGTTGGGTTAGGGTTAGGGTGAGATTTATGGCATTGTGTTAGTGTGTTGGTTTAGGAATAGGGTTAGGGTAAGGGTTAGGGCTAGGTTTAAGGTTAGGTTTAGTGTTATGATGTTGGGTTAGGGTTAGGGTTAGGGTTAAGGTTTCGGGTTATGATGTCGGGATAGGGTTAGGTCTAGGTCTAGGGTTAGGGTTAGGGTGTCGGGTAAGTTTTAGGGTTAGGGTTAGGGTGTCGTTTTAGGGTTAGAGTTAGGGTTAGGATTAGGGTTAGGGTTAAGGTTTACGGTTTAGGGTTAGGGTTAGGGTTAGAGTTAGGGTTAGCGTTACCTTTAGGGTTACGGTTAGGGTTAGGATTAGGGTTAGAGTTAGGGTGTCAGATTAGGGTTAGGGTTGGGTTAGGATTCGGGTTAGTGGTTAGGGGTAGGTTTAGGTTTAGGGTTAGGGTGTTGGTTTAGGGTTAGGGTGTCGGGTTAGGGTGTTGGGTTAAGTTGTCGTGTTAGTGTGTCGGGTAAGGGTTAGGGTTAGGTTTATGGCATTGGGTTAGGTTGTTGGGTTAGGAATAGGGTTAGGGCTAGGGTTAAGGTTAGGTTTAGTGTTATGATGTTGGGTTAGTTTGTCGTGTTAGGGTGCTGGGTTTGGGTTAGGGTTAGGGTTTGGGTAGGTTTAGGGTGTTGGGTTAGGGTTAGGGTGTCGGGTTATGGTTAGGGTTAGGGTGTTGGGTTACGGTGTCGGGTTAGGGTTAGTGTGTCAGGTTATGATGTCAGGTTCGGGTGTCGGGTAAGGGTTAGGGTGTGTGGTTATGGTGTCGGGTAAGTGTGTCAGGTTAGGTTTAGGTTTAGGCTTATGGTTAGGGTTAGGGTTAGGGTGTCGTGTTAGGGATAGCGTTCGGGTGTCGGTTTAGGGTTAGAGTTAGGGTTAGGGTTAGGGTCGGGTTAGGGGTTAGGGGTAGGTTTAGGGTTAGGTTTAGGGTGTTAGGGTTAGGGTTAGGGTTAGGGTTGGGTTAGGAGTAGGGTTAGTGGTTAAGGGTAGGGTTAGGGGTAGGTTTAGGGTTAGGGTTAGGGTTGGGGTTTAGTTGTCGGGTTTGAGTTAGGGTTAGGGTGTCTGGTGTCGGGTTAGTGTTAAGGTTAGGGTTAGGTTATCGGGTTAGGTTTAGGCTTGGGTTGTAGTCTTAGGGTTAGGGTTAGTGTTGGTTTACGGGTTAGGCTTAGGCTTAGTGTTAGGGTTAGGTTTAGGGTTAGGTTTACGGCTAGGTTGTTGGTTTAGGGTTACGGTGTCGGGTTAAGGTAAGCGTGTCGGTTTAGGTTTAGGGTGTCGGGTTAGGGTGATGGGTTATGGTGTCAGGTTCGGGTTAGTGTTCGGTTGAGGGTGTCAGGTTAAGGTTAGGGAAGATTTAGGGTTACGGTGTCATGTTAGGGTTACCATAATGGTTAGGGTGTCGGGTTTGGGTGTTGGGTTATGGTTAGTGTATCATGTTAGGGTTAGTGTGTCGGGATAGGTTAAGGGTGTCGGGTTAGGTTGTTGGGTTACGTCTAGGCTCAGGGTTAGGGTTAAGGTTAGGGTTAGGTTTAGGTGTTAGGGGTACGGTTAGGGTTAGGATGTCGGGTTAAGGTTAGGGTGTCGGGTTAGGGTGTCGTGTTAAGGTTAGGGTGTCGGGTGAGGGTTAGAGTGTCAGGTTCGGGTTACGGTGTCAGGTGACGGTGTCGGGTTAGCGTGTCATTTTAGGGTGTAGGTTTAGGGTTAGAGTGTCGGGTTAGGGTTAGGGTTACGGTGTTGTGTTAGGGTTAGGGTGTCGGGTTTGGGCTTCGGGTTAGGGTGTCGTGTTAGGGATAGGGAGTCACGTTAGGTTGTCGTTTTAGGGTTACGGTGTCAGGATAGGGTGTCGGGTTAGGGTGTCTGTTAGGGATTACGGTTTAGGGTGTCGGGTTAGGGTTAGTGTAGGGTTAGAATTAGGGTTAGAGTGTTGTGTTATGGTTAGCGTTAGAGTTAGGTTGTCTGGTTAGTTTTAGGGTTAGGGTGTCGAGTTAGAGTTAGGGTGTCGGGTTATGGTTAGGTTTTGGGTGTCGGGTTAGGTTTAGGGTTAATGTTAGTGTTAGGGGTTAGTGATTAGGGTTAGGGTTAGGGTTAGCGTTATGGTTTGGTTTAGGTTTAGGGTTAAGGTTATGGATAGGGTTAGGGTTTGGGTTAGGTGAAGGGTAGGCTTAGGAGTAGGGTAAGTGTTAGGGTTTGGGTTAGGGTTAGGGTACGGTTAGGGTGTCGGGGTAGAGTTTGGGTGTAGGATTAGGGTGTTGCGTTAGGGTTAAGTTAACGTGTCTTGTTAGGGTTAGTGTTAGGGTTAGGGTGTCGGGTAAGATTTAGCGTTAGGGGTAGGGGTAGGGCTTGGGTGTTGGGTTAGTGTTAGGGTTAGGGTGTCTGGTGTCCGGTTACGGTTAGGGTTAGGATTAGGGTTAGGATTAGGGTTTAGGGTTTAGGGTTAGGGTTAGGGTGTCTTGTGTCCGATTACGGTTAGGGTTAGGATTATGGTTAGGGTTAGGGTTAGCGTTAGGGTTTTGGTTAAGGTTACGTTTAGGTTTCGGGTTAGGGTTAGGGTTATGTTTAGGGTTAGGGTGTCATAATAGGGTTAGCGTTAGTGTTAGGTTGTCTGGTTAGTGTTAGGGTTAGGGTGTCGGGATAGGGTTAGGTTTAGGGTGTTGGGTTAGGGTGTTGTGTTAGGGTTAGGGTTAGGGTTAAGGTTTCGGGTTATGATGTCGGGTTAGGGTTAGGTCTAGGTCTAGGGTTTGGGTTAGGGTTAGCGTTAGGGTTGGGGTTACCTTTAGGGTTACGGTTAGGGTTAGGATTAGGGTTAGAGTTAGGGTGTCAGATTAGGGTTAGACTTGGGTTAGGATTCGGGTTAGTGGTTAGGGGTAGGTTTAGGTTTAGGGTTAGGGTGTTGGTTTAGGGTTAGGGTGTCGTATTACAGTTAGGGTTAGGGTTAGGGTGTCGGTTTAGGGTTAGGGTGTCGGGTTAGGGTGTTGGGTTAAGTTGTCGTGTTAGTGTGTCGGGTTAGGGTTAGAGTTAGGTTTGAGGCATTGGGTTAGGTTGTTGGGTTAGGAATAGGGTTAGGGTTAGGTTTAGTGTTATGATGTTGGGTTAGTTTGTCGTGTTAGGGTGCTGGGTTTGGGTTAGGGTTAGGGTTAGGGTAGGTTTAGGGTGTTGGGTTAGCGTTAGGGTGTCGGGTTAGGGTTAGGGTTATGTGTTGGCTTAGGGTGTCGTTTAGGGTGTCAGGTTTGGGTGTCGGGTTAAGATTAGGGTTAGGGTGTTGGGTTACGGTGTCAGATTAGGGTTAGTGTGTCTGGTTATGATGTCAGGTTCGGGTGTCGGGTAAGGGGTAGTGTGTCTGGTTAGGGTGTCGGGTTATTGTGTCAGGTTAGGTTTAGGTTTAGGCTTACGGATAGGGCTAGGGTTATGGTGTCATGTTAGGGATAGGGTTCGAGTGTCAGTTTAGGGTTAGAGTTAGGGTTAGGGTTAGGGTTGGGTTAGGGTTAGGGTAGGGTTAGGGGTTAGGGGTAGGGTTAGGGTTAGGTTTAAGTTTAGGGTGACAGGTTAAGTTTAGGGTTCGTGTTAGTGTTATGGTTAGGGTTAGGGTTAGGCTTAGGATGTGGGGATGGGTTAGGGTTAGTTTTATGGTAAGGTTGTCTGGTTAGGGTTCTGGGTAGGGTGTCTGTTTAAGGTTTCGGGTTAGGGTGTCGGGTCAGGGTTAGTGTTAGGGTTAGGTTGTTGGGTTAGATTGTCGTGTTAGGGTGCCAGGATAGGGTTAGATTTACGGTTAGGCTTAGGGTTAGTGTGTCGGGTTAGGGTGTCCGATTAGGGTTAGGGTGTCAGGTTAGCATGTCGGGTTAGGGTGTTGGGTTAGGGTCTCGAGTTAGGGTTTAGGGTTAGGTTTAGGGTAAGTTTAGGGTTAGGCTTACGGTTGGGTTAGGGTTAGTGTTAATGTTAGGGTTAGGGTTTAGATGTAGGGTTAGCTTTAGGGCTAGTGTTAGGGTTAGGGTGTAGGGTGTCGGGTTTGGGTGTCGGGTTAGGGTTAGGTTTTGGGTTAGCTTTAGGGTTGCGGTTAGGATTAGGGTGTCGGGTTAGGGTTAGCGTGTCGGGTTCGGGTGTCGGGTTAGGCTGTCGGGCTAGGGTGTCGGGCTAGGGTGTCGGGTTAGGGTTTACAGTTAGTGTTAGAGTGGCTGGTTAGGGTGTCGGTTAGGGTGTCGGGTTAGGGATTACGGGTTAGGGTGTCGCGTTAGGGTTGAGTTATGGTGTCAGGTTATGGTTACGGTAAGGTTAGGGTTAGGGTTAGGGTGTCGTGTTAGGGTTAGCGTTAGGGTTAGGGTGTCGGGTTAAGGTTAGGGTTAGGGTTAGGGTTAGGGTTTGGGTGTCGGGTTAGGGTTAGGGTTAGTGTTAGGGGTTAGTGATTAGGGTTAGGGTTAGGATTAGCGTTATGGTTTGAGTTAGAGTTAGGGTTAGGGTTAGGGTTGGTTTAGTGTAGGGTTAGGGGTTAGTGGTAGGGTTAGGGGTAGGGTTAGGGTAGGGTTGCAGAGTCGGGTTAGGGTTAGGGTTAGGTTTTCAGGCTAGGGTTAGTGTTAGGGGTTGGGGTTAGGGTTTAGAGTTACGATTAGGGTTAGGGTGTTGGGTTAGGGTGTCGGGTTAGGGTGTCAGGTTAGGCTGTCGGGTTAGGGTGTCGGGTCAGGGTTAGAGTTAGGGTTAGGTTTAGGGTTAAGTTTAGAGTTAGGTTGTTTTGTTAGGGTTAGGGTTTCGGGTTAGGCTTAGAGTTTCGGGTTAGGGTGTCGGGTTAGAGTTTGGGTGTAGGGTTAGTGTGTCGCATTAGGGTTAAGGTTAGGGTGTCGTGTTAGTGTTAGCGCTAGGGTTAGGGTGTCGTGTTAGGGTTAGGTTTAGGGTTAGGTTGTCGGGTTAGGGTTAGGGTTAGGGTGTCTGGTGTTCGGTTACCGTTAGGGTTAGGGTTAGGGTTACGTTTTACGGGTTAGGGTTAGGGTTAGCATTAGGGTTATGGTTACGGTTACGTTTAGGGTTACTGTTCGGGTTAGGGTTAGGGTTAGGATTAGGGTGTCAGATTAGGGTTAGGTTTGTGTTAGGATTCGGGTTAGTGGTTAGGGGTAGGTTTAAGGTTAGGGTTAGGGTGTCGTGTTAGGGTTAGGGTTAGGGTGTCGGTTTAGGGTTAGTGTGTCGGGTTAGGGTGTTGGCTTAAGTTGTCGTGTTAGTGTGTTGGGTTAGGGTTAGGGTGAGATTTATGGCATTGTGTTAGTGTGTTGGTTTAGGAATAGGGTTAGGGTAAGGGTTAGGGCTAGGTTTAAGGTTAGGTTTAGTGTTATGATGTTGGGTTAGGGTTAGGGTTAGGGTTAAGGTTTCGGGTTATGATGTCGGGATAGGGTTAGGTCTAGGTCTAGGGTTAGGGTTAGGGTGTCGGGTAAGTTTTAGGGTTAGGGTTAGGGTGTCGTTTTAGGGTTAGAGTTAGGGTTAGGATTAGGGTTAGGGTTAAGGTTTACGGTTTAGGGTTAGGGTTAGGGTTAGAGTTAGGGTTAGCGTTACCTTTAGGGTTACGGTTAGGGTTAGGATTAGGGTTAGAGTTAGGGTGTCAGATTAGGGTTAGGGTTGGGTTAGGATTCGGGTTAGTGGTTAGGGGTAGGTTTAGGTTTAGGGTTAGGGTGTTGGTTTAGGGTTAGGGTGTCGGGTTAGGGTGTTGGGTTAAGTTGTCGTGTTAGTGTGTCGGGTAAGGGTTAGGGTTAGGTTTATGGCATTGGGTTAGGTTGTTGGGTTAGGAATAGGGTTAGGGCTAGGGTTAAGGTTAGGTTTAGTGTTATGATGTTGGGTTAGTTTGTCGTGTTAGGGTGCTGGGTTTGGGTTAGGGTTAGGGTTTGGGTAGGTTTAGGGTGTTGGTTTAGGGTTAGGGTGTCGGGTTATGGTTAGGGTTAGGGTGTTGGGTTACGGTGTCGGGTTAGGGTTAGTGTGTCAGGTTATGATGTCAGGTTCGGGTGTCGGGTAAGGGTTAGGGTGTGTGGTTATGGTGTCGGGTAAGTGTGTCAGGTTAGGTTTAGGTTTAGGCTTATGGTTAGGGTTAGGGTTAGGGTGTCGTGTTAGGGATAGCGTTCGGGTGTCGGTTTAGGGTTAGAGTTAGGGTTAGGGTTAGGGTCGGGTTAGGGGTTAGGGGTAGGTTTAGGGTTAGGTTTAGGGTGTTAGGGTTAGGGTTAGGGTTAGGGTTGGGTTAGGGGTAGGGTTAGTGGTTAAGGGTAGGGTTAGGGGTAGGTTTAGGGTTAGGGTTAGGGTTGGGGTTTAGTTGTCGGGTTTGAGTTAGGGTTAGGGTGTCTGGTGTCGGGTTAGTGTTAAGGTTAGGGTTAGGTTATCGGGTTAGGTTTAGGCTTGGGTTGTAGTCTTAGGGTTAGGGTTAGCGTTGGTTTACGGGTTAGGCTTAGGCTTAGTGTTAGGGTTAGGTTTAGGGTTAGGTTTACGGCTAGGTTGTTGGTTTAGGGTTACGGTGTCGGGTTAAGGTAAGCGTGTCGGTTTAGGTTTAGGGTGTCGGGTTAGGGTGATGGGTTATGGTGTCAGGTTCGGGTTAGTGTTCGGTTGAGGGTGTCAGGTTAAGGTTAGGGAAGATTTAGGGTTACGGTGTCATGTTAGGGTTACCATAATGGTTAGGGTGTCGGGTTTGGGTGTTGGGTTATGGTTAGTGTATCATGTTAGGGTTAGTGTGTCGGGATAGGTTAAGGGTGTCGGGTTAGGTTGTTGGGTTACGTCTAGGCTCAGGGTTAGGGTTAAGGTTAGGGTTAGGTTTAGGTGTTAGGGGTACGGTTAGGGTTAGGATGTCGGGTTAAGGTTAGGGTGTCGGGTTAGGGTGTCGTGTTAAGGTTAGGGTGTCGGGTGAGGGTTAGAGTGTCAGGTTCGGGTTACGGTGTCAGGTGACGGTGTCGGGTTAGCGTGTCATTTTAGGGTGTAGGTTTAGGGTTAGAGTGTCGGGTTAGGGTTAGGGTTACGGTGTTGTGTTAGGGTTAGGGTGTCGGGTTTGGGCTTCGGGTTAGGGTGTCGTGTTAGGGATAGGGAGTCACGTTAGGTTGTCGTTTTAGGGTTACGGTGTCAGGATAGGGTGTCGGGTTAGGGTGTCTGTTAGGGATTACGGTTTAGGGTGTCGGGTTAGGGTTAGTGTAGGGTTAGAATTAGGGTTAGAGTGTTGTGTTAGGGTTAGCGTTAGAGTTAGGTTGTCTGGTTAGTTTTAGGGTTAGGGTGTCGAGTTAGAGTTAGGGTGTCGGGTTATGGTTAGGTTTTGGGTGTCGGGTTAGGTTTAGGGTTAATGTTAGTGTTAGGGGTTAGTGATTAGGGTTAGGGTTAGGGTTAGCGTTATGGTTTGGTTTAGGTTTAGGGTTAAGGTTATGGATAGGGTTAGGGTTTGGGTTAGGTGAAGGGTAGGCTTAGGAGTAGGGTAAGTGTTAGGGTTTGGGTTAGGGTTAGGGTACGGTTAGGGTGTCGGGGTAGAGTTTGGGTGTAGGATTAGGGTGTTGCGTTAGGGTTAAGTTAACGTGTCTTGTTAGGGTTAGTGTTAGGGTTAGGGTGTCGGGTAAGATTTAGCGTTAGGGGTAGGGGTAGGGCTTGGGTGTTGGGTTAGTGTTAGGGTTAGGGTGTCTGGTGTCCGGTTACGGTTAGGGTTAGGATTAGGGTTAGGATTAGGGTTTAGGGTTTAGGGTTAGGGTTAGGGTGTCTTGTGTCCGATTACGGTTAGGGTTAGGATTATGGTTAGGGTTAGGGTTAGCGTTAGGGTTTTGGTTAAGGTTACGTTTAGGTTTCGGGTTAGGGTTAGGGTTATGTTTAGGGTTAGGGTGTCATAATAGGGTTAGCGTTAGTGTTAGGTTGTCTGGTTAGTGTTAGGGTTAGGGTGTCGGGATAGGGTTAGGTTTAGGGTGTTGGGTTAGGGTGTTGTGTTAGGGTTAGGGTTAGGGTTAAGGTTTCGGGTTATGATGTCGGGTTAGGGTTAGGTCTAGGTCTAGGGTTTGGGTTAGGGTTAGCGTTAGGGTTAGGGTTACCTTTAGGGTTACGGTTAGGGTTAGGATTAGGGTTAGAGTTAGGGTGTCAGATTAGGGTTAGACTTGGGTTAGGATTCGGGTTAGTGGTTAGGGGTAGGTTTAGGTTTAGGGTTAGGGTGTTGGTTTAGGGTTAGGGTGTCGTATTACAGTTAGGGTTAGGGTTAGGGTGTCGGTTTAGGGTTAGGGTGTCGGGTTAGGGTGTTGGGTTAAGTTGTCGTGTTAGTGTGTCGGGTTAGGGTTAGAGTTAGGTTTGAGGCATTGGGTTAGGTTGTTGGGTTAGGAATAGGGTTAGGGTTAGGTTTAGTGTTATGATGTTGGGTTAGTTTGTCGTGTTAGGGTGCTGGGTTTGGGTTAGGGTTAGGGTTAGGGTAGGTTTAGGGTGTTGGGTTAGCGTTAGGGTGTCGGGTTAGGGTTAGGGTTATGTGTTGGCTTAGGGTGTCGTTTAGGGTGTCAGGTTTGGGTGTCGGGTTAAGATTAGGGTTAGGGTGTTGGGTTACGGTGTCAGATTAGGGTTAGTGTGTCTGGTTATGATGTCAGGTTCGGGTGTCGGGTAAGGGGTAGTGTGTCTGGTTAGGGTGTCGGGTTATTGTGTCAGGTTAGGTTTAGGTTTAGGCTAACGGATAGGGCTAGGGTTATGGTGTCATGTTAGGGATAGGGTTCGAGTGTCAGTTTAGGGTTAGAGTTAGGGTTAGGGTTAGGGTTGGGTTAGGGTTAGGGTAGGGTTAGGGGTTAGGGGTAGGGTTAGGGTTAGGTTTAAGTTTAGGGTGACAGGTTAAGTTTAGGGTTCGTGTTAGTGTTATGGTTAGGGTTAGGGTTAGGCTTAGGATGTGGGGATGGGTTAGGGTTAGTTTTATGGTAAGGTTGTCTGGTTAGGGTTCTGGGTAGGGTGTCTGTTTAAGGTTTCGGGTTAGGGTGTCGGGTCAGGGTTAGTGTTAGGGTTAGGTTGTTGGGTTAGATTGTCGTGTTAGGGTGCCAGGATAGGGTTAGATTTACGGTTAGGCTTAGGGTTAGTGTGTCGGGTTAGGGTGTCCGATTAGGGTTAGGGTGTCAGGTTAGCATGTCGGGTTAGGGTGTTGGGTTAGGGTCTCGAGTTAGGGTTTAGGGTTAGGTTTAGGGTAAGTTTAGGGTTAGGCTTACGGTTGGGTTAGGGTTAGTGTTAATGTTAGGGTTAGGGTTTAGATGTAGGGTTAGCTTTAGGGCTAGTGTTAGGGTTAGGGTGTAGGGTGTCGGTTTTGGGTGTCGGGTTAGGGTTAGGTTTTGGGTTAGCTTTAGGGTTGCGGTTAGGATTAGGGTGTCGGGTTAGGGTTAGCGTGTCGGGTTCGGGTGTCGGGTTAGGCTGTCGGGCTAGGGTGTCGGGCTAGGGTGTCGGGTTAGGGTTTACAGTTAGTGTTAGAGTGGCTGGTTAGGGTGTCGGTTAGGGTGTCGGGTTAGGGATTACGGGTTAGGGTGTCGCGTTAGGGTTGAGTTATGGTGTCAGGTTATGGTTACGGTAAGGTTAGGGTTAGGGTTAGGGTGTCGTGTTAGGGTTAGCGTTAGGGTTAGGGTGTCGGGTTAAGGTTAGGGTTAGGGTTAGGGTTAGGGTTTGGGTGTCGGGTTAGGGTTAGGGTTAGTGTTAGGGGTTAGTGATTAGGGTTAGGGTTAGGATTAGCGTTATGGTTTGAGTTAGAGTTAGGGTTAGGGTTAGGGTTGGTTTAGTGTAGGGTTAGGGGTTAGTGGTAGGGTTAGGGGTAGGGTTAGGGTAGGGTTGCGGAGTCGGGTTAGGGTTAGGGTTAGGTTTTCAGGCTAGGGTTAGTGTTAGGGGTTGGGGTTAGGGTTTAGAGTTACGATTAGGGTTAGGGTGTTGGGTTAGGGTGTCGGGTTAGGGTGTCAGGTTAGGCTGTCGGGTTAGGGTGTCGGGTCAGGGTTAGAGTTAGGGTTAGGTTTAGGGTTAAGTTTAGAGTTAGGTTGTTTTGTTAGGGTTAGGGTTTCGGGTTAGGCTTAGAGTTTCGGGTTAGGGTGTCGGGTTAGAGTTTGGGTGTAGGGTTAGTGTGTCGCATTAGGGTTAAGGTTAGGGTGTCGTGTTAGTGTTAGCGCTAGGGTTAGGGTGTCGTGTTAGGGTTAGGTTTAGGGTTAGGTTGTCGGGTTAGGGTTAGGGTTAGGGTGTCTGGTGTTCGGTTACCGTTAGGGTTAGGGTTAGGGTTACGTTTTACGGGTTAGGGTTAGGGTTAGGGTTAGCATTAGGGTTATGGTTACGGTTACGTTTAGGGTTACTGTTCGGGTTAGGGTTAGGGTTAGGATTAGGGTGTCAGATTAGGGTTAGGTTTGTGTTAGGATTCGGGTTAGTGGTTAGGGGTAGGTTTAAGGTTAGGGTTAGGGTGTCGTGTTAGGGTTAGGGTTAGGGTGTCGGTTTAGGGTTAGTGTGTCGGGTTAGGGTGTTGGCTTAAGTTGTCGTGTTAGTGTGTTGGGTTAGGGTTAGGGTGAGATTTATGGCATTGTGTTAGTGTGTTGGTTTAGGAATAGGGTTAGGGTAAGGGTTAGGGCTAGGTTTAAGGTTAGGTTTAGTGTTATGATGTTGGGTTAGGGTTAGGGTTAGGGTTAAGGTTTCGGGTTATGATGTCGGGATAGGGTTAGGTCTAGGTCTAGGGTTAGGGTTAGGGTGTCGGGTAAGTTTTAGGGTTAGGGTTAGGGTGTCGTTTTAGGGTTAGAGTTAGGGTTAGGATTAGGGTTAGGGTTAAGGTTTACGGTTTAGGGTTAGGGTTAGGGTTAGAGTTAGGGTTAGCGTTACCTTTAGGGTTACGGTTAGGGTTAGGATTAGGGTTAGAGTTAGGGTGTCAGATTAGGGTTAGGGTTGGGTTAGGATTCGGGTTAGTGGTTAGGGGTAGGTTTAGGTTTAGGGTTAGGGTGTTGGTTTAGGGTTAGGGTGTCGGGTTAGGGTGTTGGGTTAAGTTGTCGTGTTAGTGTGTCGGGTAAGGGTTAGGGTTAGGTTTATGGCATTGGGTTAGGTTGTTGGGTTAGGAATAGGGTTAGGGCTAGGGTTAAGGTTAGGTTTAGTGTTATGATGTTGGGTTAGTTTGTCGTGTTAGGGTGCTGGGTTTGGGTTAGGGTTAGGGTTTGGGTAGGTTTAGGGTGTTGGTTTAGGGTTAGGGTGTCGGGTTATGGTTAGGGTTAGGGTGTTGGGTTACGGTGTCGGGTTAGGGTTAGTGTGTCAGGTTATGATGTCAGGTTCGGGTGTCGGGTAAGGGTTAGGGTGTGTGGTTATGGTGTCGGGTAAGTGTGTCAGGTTAGGTTTAGGTTTAGGCTTATGGTTAGGGTTAGGGTTAGGGTGTCGTGT
The DNA here is from genome assembly GCF_054371585.1 of Giraffa tippelskirchi. Lineage (NCBI taxonomy): Eukaryota > Metazoa > Chordata > Mammalia > Artiodactyla > Giraffidae > Giraffa > Giraffa tippelskirchi. Next base: position 72,338,036 of record NC_137289.1, read on the forward strand.
TAGGGATAGCGTTCGGGTGTCGGTTTAGGGTTAGAGTTAGGGTTAGGGTTAGGGTCGGGTTAGGGGTTAGGGGTAGGTTTAGGGTTAGGTTTAGGGTGTTAGGGTTAGGGTTAGGGTTAGGGTTGGGTTAGGGGTAGGGTTAGTGGTTAAGGGTAGGGTTAGGGGTAGGTTTAGGGTTAGGGTTAGGGTTGGGGTTTAGTTGTCGGGTTTGAGTTAGGGTTAGGGTGTCTGGTGTCGGGTTAGTGTTAAGGTTAGGGTTAGGTTATCGGGTTAGGTTTAGGCTTGGGTTGTAGTCTTAGGGTTAGGGTTAGTGTTGGTTTACGGGTTAGGCTTAGGCTTAGTGTTAGGGTTAGGTTTAGGGTTAGGTTTACGGCTAGGTTGTTGGTTTAGGGTTACGGTGTCGGGTTAAGGTAAGCGTGTCGGTTTAGGTTTAGGGTGTCGGGTTAGGGTGATGGGTTATGGTGTCAGGTTCGGGTTAGTGTTCGGTTGAGGGTGTCAGGTTAAGGTTAGGGAAGATTTAGGGTTACGGTATCATGTTAGGGTTACCATAATGGTTAGGGTGTCGGGTTTGGGTGTTGGGTTATGGTTAGTGTATCATGTTAGGGTTAGTGTGTCGGGATAGGTTCAGGGTGTCGGGTTAGGTTGTTGGGTTACGTCTAGGCTCAGGGTTAGGGTTAAGGTTAGGGTTAGGTTTAGGTGTTAGGGGTACGGTTAGGGTTAGGATGTCGGGTTAAGGTTAGGGTGTCGGGTTAGGGTGTCGTGTTAAGGTTAGGGTGTCGGGTGAGGGTTAGAGTGTCAGGTTCGGGTTACAGTGTCAGGTGACGGTGTCGGGTTAGCGTGTCATTTTAGGGTGTAGGTTTAGGGTTAGAGTGTCGGGTTAGGGTTAGGGTTACGGTGTTGTGTTAGGGTTAGGGTGTCGGGTTTGGGCTTCGAGTTAGGGTGTCGTGTTAGGGATAGGGTGTCACGTTAGGTTGTCGTTTTAGGGTTACGGTGTCAGGATAGGGTGTCGGGTTAGGGTGTCTGTTAGGGATTACGGTTTAGGGTGTCGGGTTAGGGTTAGTGTAGGGTTAGAATTAGGGTTAGAGTGTTGTGTTAGGGTTAGCGTTAGAGTTAGGTTGTCTGGTTAGTTTTAGGGTTAGGGTGTCGAGTTAGAGTTAGGGTGTCGGGTTATGGTTAGGTTTTGGGTGTCGGGTTAGGTTTAGGGTTAATGTTAGTGTTAGGGTTTAGTGATTAGGGTTAGGGTGTCGGGTAAGATTTAGCGTTAGGGGTAGGGGTAGGGCTTGGGTGTTGGGTTAGTGTTAGGGTTAGGGTGTCTGGTGTCCGGTTACGGTTAGGGTTAGGATTAGGGTTAGGATTAGGGTTTAGGGTTTAGGGTTAGGGTTAGGGTGTCTTGTGTCCGATTACGGTTAGGGTTAGGATTATGGTTAGGGTTAGGGTTAGCGTTAGGGTTTTGGTTAAGGTTACGTTTAGGTTTCGGGTTAGGGTTAGGGTTATGTTTAGGGTTAGGGTGTCATAATAGGGTTAGCGTTAGTGTTAGGTTTTCTGGTTAAGTGTTAGGGTTAGGGTGTCGGGATAGGGTTAGGTTTAGGGTGTTGGGTTAGGGTGTTGTGTTAGGGTTAGGGTTAGGGTTAAGGTTTCGGGTTATGATGTCGGGTTAGGGTTAGGTCTAGGTCTAGGGTTTGGGTTAGGGTTAGCGTTAGGGTTAGGGTTACCTTTAGGGTTACGGTTAGGGTTAGGATTAGGGTTAGAGTTAGGGTGTCAGATTAGGGTTAGACTTGGGTTAGGATTCGGGTTAGTGGTTAGGGGTAGGTTTAGGTTTAGGGTTAGGGTGTTGGTTTAGGGTTAGGGTGTCGTATTACAGTTAGGGTTAGGGTTAGGGTGTCGGTTTAGGGTTAGGGTGTCGGGTTAGGGTGTTGGGTTAAGTTGTCGTGTTAGTGTGTCGGGTTAGGGTTAGAGTTAGGTTTGAGGCATTGGGTTAGGTTGTTGGTTTAGGAATAGGGTTAGGGTTAGGTTTAGTGTTATGATGTTGGGTTAGTTTGTCGTGTTAGGGTGCTGGGTTTGGGTTAGGGTTAGGGTTAGGGTAGGTTTAGGGTGTTGGGTTAGCGTTAGGGTGTCGGGTTAGGGTTAGGGTTATGTGTTGGCTTAGGGTGTCGTTTAGGGTGTCAGGTTTGGGTGTCGGGTTAAGATTAGGGTTAGGGTGTTGGGTTACGGTGTCAGATTAGGGTTAGTGTGTCTGGTTATGATGTCAGGTTCGGGTGTCGGGTAAGGGGTAGTGTGTCTGGTTAGGGTGTCGGGTTATTGTGTCAGGTTAGGTTTAGGTTTAGGCTTACGGATAGGGCTAGGGTTATGGTGTCATGTTAGGGATAGGGTTCGAGTGTCAGTTTAGGGTTAGAGTTAGGGTTAGGGTTAGGGTTGGGTTAGGGTTAGGGTAGGGTTAGGGGTTAGGGGTAGGGTTAGGGTTAGGTTTAAGTTTAGGGTGACAGGTTAAGTTTAGGGTTCGTGTTAGTGTTATGGTTAGGGTTAGGGTTAGGCTTAGGATGTGGGGATGGGTTAGGGTTAGTTTTATGGTAAGGTTGTCTGGTTAGGGTTCTGGGTAGGGTGTCTGTTTAAGGTTTCGGGTTAGGGTGTCGGGTCAGGGTTAGTGTTAGGGTTAGGTTGTTGGGTTAGATTGTCGTGTTAGGGTGCCAGGATAGGGTTAGATTTACGGTTAGGCTTAGGGTTAGTGTGTCGGGTTAGGGTGTCCGTTTAGGGTTAGGGTGTCAGGTTAGCATGTCGGGTTAGGGTGTTGGGTTAGGGTCTCGAGTTAGGGTTTAGGGTTAGGTTTAGGGTAAGTTTAGGGTTAGGCTTACGGTTGGGTTAGGGTTAGTGTTAATGTTAGGGTTAGGGTTTAGATGTAGGGTTAGCTTTAGGGCTAGTGTTAGGGTTAGGGTGTAGGGTGTCGGGTTTGGGTGTCGGGTTAGGGTTAGGTTTTGGGTTAGCTTTAGGGTTGCGGTTAGGATTAGGGTGTCGGGTTAGGGTTAGCGTGTCGGGTTCGGGTGTCGGGTTAGGCTGTCGGGCTAGGGTGTCGGGCTAGGGTGTCGGGTTAGGGTTTACAGTTAGTGTTAGAGTGGCTGGTTAGGGTGTCGGTTAGGGTGTCGGGTTAGGGATTACGGGTTAGGGTGTCGCGTTAGGGTTGAGTTATGGTGTCAGGTTATGGTTACGGTAAGGTTAGGGTTAGGGTTAGGGTGTCGTGTTAGGGTTAGCGTTAGGGTTAGGGTGTCGGGTTAAGGTTAGGGTTAGGGTTAGGGTTAGGGTTTGGGTGTCGGGTTAGGGTTAGGGTTAGTGTTAGGGGTTAGTGATTAGGGTTAGGGTTAGGATTAGCGTTATGGTTTGAGTTAGAGTTAGGGTTAGGGTTAGGGTTGGTTTAGTGTAGGGTTAGGGGTTAGTGGTAGGGTTAGGGGTAGGGTTAGGGTAGGGTTGCGGAGTCGGGTTAGGGTTAGGGTTAGGTTTTCAGGCTAGGGTTAGTGTTAGGGGTTGGGGTTAGGGTTTAGAGTTACGATTAGGGTTAGGGTGTTGGGTTAGGGTGTCGGGTTAGGGTGTCAGGTTAGGCTGTCGGGTTAGGGTGTCGGGTCAGGGTTAGAGTTAGGGTTAGGTTTAGGGTTAAGTTTAGAGTTAGGTTGTTTTGTTAGGGTTAGGGTTTCGGGTTAGGCTTAGAGTTTCGGGTTAGGGTGTCGGGTTAGAGTTTGGGTGTAGGGTTAGTGTGTCGCATTAGGGTTAAGGTTAGGGTGTCGTGTTAGTGTTAGCGCTAGGGTTAGGGTGTCGTGTTAGGGTTAGGTTTAGGGTTAGGTTGTCGGGTTAGGGTTAGGGTTAGGGTGTCTGGTGTTCGGTTACCGTTAGGGTTAGGGTTAGGGTTACGTTTTACGGGTTAGGGTTAGGGTTAGGGTTAGCATTAGGGTTATGGTTACGGTTACGTTTAGGGTTACTGTTCGGGTTAGGGTTAGGGTTAGGATTAGGGTGTCAGATTAGGGTTAGGTTTGTGTTAGGATTCGGGTTAGTGGTTAGGGGTAGGTTTAAGGTTAGGGTTAGGGTGTCGTGTTAGGGTTAGGGTTAGGGTGTCGGTTTAGGGTTAGTGTGTCGGGTTAGGGTGTTGGCTTAAGTTGTCGTGTTAGTGTGTTGGGTTAGGGTTAGGGTGAGATTTATGGCATTGTGTTAGTGTGTTGGTTTAGGAATAGGGTTAGGGTAAGGGTTAGGGCTAGGTTTAAGGTTAGGTTTAGTGTTATGATGTTGGGTTAGGGTTAGGGTTAGGGTTAAGGTTTCGGGTTATGATGTCGGGATAGGGTTAGGTCTAGGTCTAGGGTTAGGGTTAGGGTGTCGGGTAAGTTTTAGGGTTAGGGTTAGGGTGTCGTTTTAGGGTTAGAGTTAGGGTTAGGATTAGGGTTAGGGTTAAGGTTTACGGTTTAGGGTTAGGGTTAGGGTTAGAGTTAGGGTTAGCGTTACCTTTAGGGTTACGGTTAGGGTTAGGATTAGGGTTAGAGTTAGGGTGTCAGATTAGGGTTAGGGTTGGGTTAGGATTCGGGTTAGTGGTTAGGGGTAGGTTTAGGTTTAGGGTTAGGGTGTTGGTTTAGGGTTAGGGTGTCGGGTTAGGGTGTTGGGTTAAGTTGTCGTGTTAGTGTGTCGGGTAAGGGTTAGGGTTAGGTTTATGGCATTGGGTTAGGTTGTTGGGTTAGGAATAGGGTTAGGGCTAGGGTTAAGGTTAGGTTTAGTGTTATGATGTTGGGTTAGTTTGTCGTGTTAGGGTGCTGGGTTTGGGTTAGGGTTAGGGTTTGGGTAGGTTTAGGGTGTTGGTTTAGGGTTAGGGTGTCGGGTTATGGTTAGGGTTAGGGTGTTGGGTTACGGTGTCGGGTTAGGGTTAGTGTGTCAGGTTATGATGTCAGGTTCGGGTGTCGGGTAAGGGTTAGGGTGTGTGGTTATGGTGTCGGGTAAGTGTGTCAGGTTAGGTTTAGGTTTAGGCTTATGGTTAGGGTTAGGGTTAGGGTGTCGTGTTAGGGATAGCGTTCGGGTGTCGGTTTAGGGTTAGAGTTAGGGTTAGGGTTAGGGTCGGGTTAGGGGTTAGGGGTAGGTTTAGGGTTAGGTTTAGGGTGTTAGGGTTAGGGTTAGGGTTAGGGTTGGGTTAGGGGTAGGGTTAGTGGTTAAGGGTAGGGTTAGGGGTAGGTTTAGGGTTAGGGTTAGGGTTGGGGTTTAGTTGTCGGGTTTGAGTTAGGGTTAGGTTGTCTGGTGTCGGGTTAGTGTTAAGGTTAGGGTTAGGTTATCGGGTTAGGTTTAGGCTTGGGTTGTAGTCTTAGGGTTAGGGTTAGTGTTGGTTTACGGGTTAGGCTTAGGCTTAGTGTTAGGGTTAGGTTTAGGGTTAGGTTTACGGCTAGGTTGTTGGTTTAGGGTTACGGTGTCGGGTTAAGGTAAGCGTGTCGGTTTAGGTTTAGGGTGTCGGGTTAGGGTGATGGGTTATGGTGTCAGGTTCGGGTTAGTGTTCGGTTGAGGGTGTCAGGTTAAGGTTAGGGAAGATTTAGGGTTACGGTGTCATGTTAGGGTTACCATAATGGTTAGGGTGTCGGGTTTGGGTGTTGGGTTATGGTTAGTGTATCATGTTAGGGTTAGTGTGTCGGGATAGGTTCAGGGTGTCGGGTTAGGTTGTTGGGTTACGTCTAGGCTCAGGGTTAGGGTTAAGGTTAGGGTTAGGTTTAGGTGTTAGGGGTACGGTTAGGGTTAGGATGTCGGGTTAATGTTAGGGTGTCGGGTTAGGGTGTCGTGTTAAGGTTAGGGTGTCGGGTGAGGGTTAGAGTGTCAGGTTCGGGTTACAGTGTCAGGTGACGGTGTCGGGTTAGCGTGTCATTTTAGGGTGTAGGTTTAGGGTTAGAGTGTCGGGTTAGGGTTAGGGTTACGGTGTTGTGTTAGGGTTAGGGTGTCGGGTTTGGGCTTCGAGTTAGGGTGTCGTGTTAGGGATAGGGTGTCACGTTAGGTTGTCGTTTTAGGGTTACGGTGTCAGGATAGGGTGTCGGGTTAGGGTGTCTGTTAGGGATTACGGTTTAGGGTGTCGGGTTAGGGTTAGTGTAGGGTTAGAATTAGGGTTAGAGTGTTGTGTTAGGGTTAGCGTTAGAGTTAGGTTGTCTGGTTAGTTTTAGGGTTAGGGTGTCGAGTTAGAGTTAGGGTGTCGGGTTATGGTTAGGTTTTGGGTGTCGGGTTAGGTTTAGGGTTAATGTTAGTGTTAGGGTTTAGTGATTAGGGTTAGGGTGTCGGGTAAGATTTAGCGTTAGGGGTAGGGGTAGGGCTTGGGTGTTGGGTTAGTGTTAGGGTTAGGGTGTCTGGTGTCCGGTTACGGTTAAGGTTAGGATTAGGGTTAGGATTAGGGTTTAGGGTTTAGGGTTAGGGTTAGGGTGTCTTGTGTCCGATTACGGTTAGGGTTAGGATTATGGTTAGGGTTAGGGTTAGCGTTAGGGTTTTGGTTAAGGTTACGTTTAGGTTTCGGGTTAGGGTTAGGGTTATGTTTAGGGTTAGGGTGTCATAATAGGGTTAGCGTTAGTGTTAGGTTTTCTGGTTAAGTGTTAGGGTTAGGGTGTCGGGATAGGGTTAGGTTTAGGGTGTTGGGTTAGGGTGTTGTGTTAGGGTTAGGGTTAGGGTTAAGGTTTCGGGTTATGATGTCGGGTTAGGGTTAGGTCTAGGTCTAGGGTTTGGGTTAGGGTTAGCGTTAGGGTTAGGGTTACCTTTAGGGTTACGGTTAGGGTTAGGATTAGGGTTAGAGTTAGGGTGTCAGATTAGGGTTAGACTTGGGTTAGGATTCGGGTTAGTGGTTAGGGGTAGGTTTAGGTTTAGGGTTAGGGTGTTGGTTTAGGGTTAGGGTGTCGTATTACAGTTAGGGTTAGGGTTAGGGTGTCGGTTTAGGGTTAGGGTGTCGGGTTAGGGTGTTGGGTTAAGTTGTCGTGTTAGTGTGTCGGGTTAGGGTTAGAGTTAGGTTTGAGGCATTGGGTTAGGTTGTTGGTTTAGGAATAGGGTTAGGGTTAGGTTTAGTGTTATGATGTTGGGTTAGTTTGTCGTGTTAGGGTGCTGGGTTTGGGTTAGGGTTAGGGTTAGGGTAGGTTTAGGGTGTTGGGTTAGCGTTAGGGTGTCGGTTTAGGGTTAGGGTTATATGTTGGCTTAGGGTGTCGTTTAGGGTGTCAGGTTTGGGTGTCGGGTTAAGATTAGGGTTAGGGTGTTGGGTTACGGTGTCAGATTAGGGTTAGTGTGTCTAGTTATGATGTCAGGTTCGGGTGTCGGGTAAGGGGTAGTGTGTCTGGTTAGGGTGTCGGGTTATTGTGTCAGGTTAGGTTTAGGTTTAGGCTTACGGATAGGGCTAGGGTTATGGTGTCATGTTAGGGATAGGGTTCGAGTGTCAGTTTAGGGTTAGAGTTAGGGTTAGGGTTAGGGTTGGGTTAGGGTTAGGGTAGGGTTAGGGGTTAGGGGTAGGGTTAGGGTTAGGTTTAAGTTTAGGGTGACAGGTTAAGTTTAGGGTTCGTGTTAGTGTTATGGTTAGGGTTAGGGTTAGGCTTAGGATGTGGGGATGGGTTAGGGTTAGTTTTATGGTAAGGTTGTCTGGTTAGGGTTCTGGGTAGGGTGTCTGTTTAAGGTTTCGGGTTAGGGTGTCGGGTCAGGGTTAGTGTTAGGGTTAGGTTGTTGGGTTAGATTGTCGTGTTAGGGTGCCAGGATAGGGTTAGATTTACGGTTAGGCTTAGGGTTAGTGTGTCGGGTTAGGGTGTCCGTTTAGGGTTAGGGTGTCAGGTTAGCATGTCGGGTTAGGGTGTTGGGTTAGGGTCTCGAGTTAGGGTTTAGGGTTAGGTTTAGGGTAAGTTTAGGGTTAGGCTTACGGTTGGGTTAGGGTTAGTGTTAATGTTAGGGTTAGGGTTTAGATGTAGGGTTAGCTTTAGGGCTAGTGTTAGGGTTAGGGTGTAGGGTGTCGGGTTTGGGTGTCGGGTTAGGGTTAGGTTTTGGGTTAGCTTTAGGGTTGCGGTTAGGATTAGGGTGTCGGGTTAGGGTTAGCGTGTCGGGTTCGGGTGTCGGGTTAGGCTGTCGGGCTAGGGTGTCGGGCTAGGGTGTCGGGTTAGGGTTTACAGTTAGTGTTAGAGTGGCTGGTTAGGGTGTCGGTTAGGGTGTCGGGTTAGGGATTACGGGTTAGGGTGTCGCGTTAGGGTTGAGTTATGGTGTCAGGTTATGGTTACGGTAAGGTTAGGGTTAGGGTTAGGGTGTCGTGTTAGGGTTAGCGTTAGGGTTAGGGTGTCGGGTTAAGGTTAGGGTTAGGGTTAGGGTTAGGGTTTGGGTGTCGGGTTAGGGTTAGGGTTAGTGTTAGGGGTTAGTGATTAGGGTTAGGGTTAGGATTAGCGTTATGGTTTGAGTTAGAGTTAGGGTTAGGGTTAGGGTTGGTTTAGTGTAGGGTTAGGGGTTAGTGGTAGGGTTAGGGGTAGGGTTAGGGTAGGGTTGCGGAGTCGGGTTAGGGTTAGGGTTAGGTTTTCAGGCTAGGGTTAGTGTTAGGGGTTGGGGTTAGGGTTTAGAGTTACGATTAGGGTTAGGGTGTTGGGTTAGGGTGTCGGGTTAGGGTGTCAGGTTAGGCTGTCGGGTTAGGGTGTCGGGTCAGGGTTAGAGTTAGGGTTAGGTTTAGGGTTAAGTTTAGAGTTAGGTTGTTTTGTTAGGGTTAGGGTTTCGGGTTAGGCTTAGAGTTTCGGGTTAGGGTGTCGGGTTAGAGTTTGGGTGTAGGGTTAGTGTGTCGCATTAGGGTTAAGGTTAGGGTGTCGTGTTAGTGTTAGCGCTAGGGTTAGGGTGTCGTGTTAGGGTTAGGTTTAGGGTTAGGTTGTCGGGTTAGGGTTAGGGTTAGGGTGTCTGGTGTTCGGTTACCGTTAGGGTTAGGGTTAGGGTTACGTTTTACGGGTTAGGGTTAGGGTTAGGGTTAGCATTAGGGTTATGGTTACGGTTACGTTTAGGGTTACTGTTCGGGTTAGGGTTAGGGTTAGGATTAGGGTGTCAGATTAGGGTTAGGTTTGTGTTAGGATTCGGGTTAGTGGTTAGGGGTAGGTTTAAGGTTAGGGTTAGGGTGTCGTGTTAGGGTTAGGGTTAGGGTGTCGGTTTAGGGTTAGTGTGTCGGGTTAGGGTGTTGGCTTAAGTTGTCGTGTTAGTGTGTTGGGTTAGGGTTAGGGTGAGATTTATGGCATTGTGTTAGTGTGTTGGTTTAGGAATAGGGTTAGGGTAAGGGTTAGGGCTAGGTTTAAGGTTAGGTTTAGTGTTATGATGTTGGGTTAGGGTTAGGGTTAGGGTTAAGGTTTCGGGTTATGATGTCGGGATAGGGTTAGGTCTAGGTCTAGGGTTAGGGTTAGGGTGTCGGGTAAGTTTTAGGGTTAGGGTTAGGGTGTCGTTTTAGGGTTAGAGTTAGGGTTAGGATTAGGGTTAGGGTTAAGGTTTACGGTTTAGGGTTAGGGTTAGGGTTAGAGTTAGGGTTAGCGTTACCTTTAGGGTTACGGTTAGGGTTAGGATTAGGGTTAGAGTTAGGGTGTCAGATTAGGGTTAGGGTTGGGTTAGGATTCGGGTTAGTGGTTAGGGGTAGGTTTAGGTTTAGGGTTAGGGTGTTGGTTTAGGGTTAGGGTGTCGGGTTAGGGTGTTGGGTTAAGTTGTCGTGTTAGTGTGTCGGGTAAGGGTTAGGGTTAGGTTTATGGCATTGGGTTAGGTTGTTGGGTTAGGAATAGGGTTAGGGCTAGGGTTAAGGTTAGGTTTAGTGTTATGATGTTGGGTTAGTTTGTCGTGTTAGGGTGCTGGGTTTGGGTTAGGGTTAGGGTTTGGGTAGGTTTAGGGTGTTGGTTTAGGGTTAGGGTGTCGGGTTATGGTTAGGGTTAGGGTGTTGGGTTACGGTGTCGGGTTAGGGTTAGTGTGTCAGGTTATGATGTCAGGTTCGGGTGTCGGGTAAGGGTTAGGGTGTGTGGTTATGGTGTCGGGTAAGTGTGTCAGGTTAGGTTTAGGTTTAGGCTTATGGTTAGGGTTAGGGTTAGGGTGTCGTGTTAGGGATAGCGTTCGGGTGTCGGTTTAGGGTTAGAGTTAGGGTTAGGGTTAGGGTCGGGTTAGGGGTTAGGGGTAGGTTTAGGGTTAGGTTTAGGGTGTTAGGGTTAGGGTTAGGGTTAGGGTTGGGTTAGGGGTAGGGTTAGTGGTTAAGGGTAGGGTTAGGGGTAGGTTTAGGGTTAGGGTTAGGGTTGGGGTTTAGTTGTCGGGTTTGAGTTAGGGTTAGGTTGTCTGGTGTCGGGTTAGTGTTAAGGTTAGGGTTAGGTTATCGGGTTAGGTTTAGGCTTGGGTTGTAGTCTTAGGGTTAGGGTTAGTGTTGGTTTACGGGTTAGGCTTAGGCTTAGTGTTAGGGTTAGGTTTAGGGTTAGGTTTACGGCTAGGTTGTTGGTTTAGGGTTACGGTGTCGGGTTAAGGTAAGCGTGTCGGTTTAGGTTTAGGGTGTCGGGTTAGGGTGATGGGTTATGGTGTCAGGTTCGGGTTAGTGTTCGGTTGAGGGTGTCAGGTTAAGGTTAGGGAAGATTTAGGGTTACGGTGTCATGTTAGGGTTACCATAATGGTTAGGGTGTCGGGTTTGGGTGTTGGGTTATGGTTAGTGTATCATGTTAGGGTTAGTGTGTCGGGATAGGTTCAGGGTGTCGGGTTAGGTTGTTGGGTTACGTCTAGGCTCAGGGTTAGGGTTAAGGTTAGGGTTAGGTTTAGGTGTTAGGGGTACGGTTAGGGTTAGGATGTCGGGTTAATGTTAGGGTGTCGGGTTAGGGTGTCGTGTTAAGGTTAGGGTGTCGGGTGAGGGTTAGAGTGTCAGGTTCGGGTTACAGTGTCAGGTGACGGTGTCGGGTTAGCGTGTCATTTTAGGGTGTAGGTTTAGGGTTAGAGTGTCGGGTTAGGGTTAGGGTTACGGTGTTGTGTTAGGGTTAGGGTGTCGGGTTTGGGCTTCGAGTTAGGGTGTCGTGTTAGGGATAGGGTGTCACGTTAGGTTGTCGTTTTAGGGTTACGGTGTCAGGATAGGGTGTCGGGTTAGGGTGTCTGTTAGGGATTACGGTTTAGGGTGTCGGGTTAGGGTTAGTGTAGGGTTAGAATTAGGGTTAGAGTGTTGTGTTAGGGTTAGCGTTAGAGTTAGGTTGTCTGGTTAGTTTTAGGGTTAGGGTGTCGAGTTAGAGTTAGGGTGTCGGGTTATGGTTAGGTTTTGGGTGTCGGGTTAGGTTTAGGGTTAATGTTAGTGTTAGGGTTTAGTGATTAGGGTTAGGGTGTCGGGTAAGATTTAGCGTTAGGGGTAGGGGTAGGGCTTGGGTGTTGGGTTAGTGTTAGGGTTAGGGTGTCTGGTGTCCGGTTACGGTTAGGGTTAGGATTAGGGTTAGGATTAGGGTTTAGGGTTTAGGGTTAGGGTTAGGGTGTCTTGTGTCCGATTACGGTTAGGGTTAGGATTATGGTTAGGGTTAGGGTTAGCGTTAGGGTTTTGGTTAAGGTTACGTTTAGGTTTCGGGTTAGGGTTAGGGTTATGTTTAGGGTTAGGGTGTCATAATAGGGTTAGCGTTAGTGTTAGGTTTTCTGGTTAAGTGTTAGGGTTAGGGTGTCGGGATAGGGTTAGGTTTAGGGTGTTGGGTTAGGGTGTTGTGTTAGGGTTAGGGTTAGGGTTAAGGTTTCGGGTTATGATGTCGGGTTAGGGTTAGGTCTAGGTCTAGGGTTTGGGTTAGGGTTAGCGTTAGGGTTAGGGTTACCTTTAGGGTTACGGTTAGGGTTAGGATTAGGGTTAGAGTTAGGGTGTCAGATTAGGGTTAGACTTGGGTTAGGATTCGGGTTAGTGGTTAGGGGTAGGTTTAGGTTTAGGGTTAGGGTGTTGGTTTAGGGTTAGGGTGTCGTATTACAGTTAGGGTTAGGGTTAGGGTGTCGGTTTAGGGTTAGGGTGTCGGGTTAGGGTGTTGGGTTAAGTTGTCGTGTTAGTGTGTCGGGTTAGGGTTAGAGTTAGGTTTGAGGCATTGGGTTAGGTTGTTGGTTTAGGAATAGGGTTAGGGTTAGGTTTAGTGTTATGATGTTGGGTTAGTTTGTCGTGTTAGGGTGCTGGGTTTGGGTTAGGGTTAGGGTTAGGGTAGGTTTAGGGTGTTGGGTTAGCGTTAGGGTGTCGGGTTAGGGTTAGGGTTATGTGTTGGCTTAGGGTGTCGTTTAGGGTGTCAGGTTTGGGTGTCGGGTTAAGATTAGGGTTAGGGTGTTGGGTTACGGTGTCAGATTAGGGTTAGTGTGTCTGGTTATGATGTCAGGTTCGGGTGTCGGGTAAGGGGTAGTGTGTCTGGTTAGGGTGTCGGGTTATTGTGTCAGGTTAGGTTTAGGTTTAGGCTTACGGATAGGGCTAGGGTTATGGTGTCATGTTAGGGATAGGGTTCGAGTGTCAGTTTAGGGTTAGAGTTAGGGTTAGGGTTAGGGTTGGGTTAGGGTTAGGGTAGGGTTAGGGGTTAGGGGTAGGGTTAGGGTTAGGTTTAAGTTTAGGGTGACAGGTTAAGTTTAGGGTTCGTGTTAGTGTTATGGTTAGGGTTAGGGTTAGGCTTAGGATGTGGGGATGGGTTAGGGTTAGTTTTATGGTAAGGTTGTCTGGTTAGGGTTCTGGGTAGGGTGTCTGTTTAAGGTTTCGGGTTAGGGTGTCGGGTCAGGGTTAGTGTTAGGGTTAGGTTGTTGGGTTAGATTGTCGTGTTAGGGTGCCAGGATAGGGTTAGATTTACGGTTAGGCTTAGGGTTAGTGTGTCGGGTTAGGGTGTCCGTTTAGGGTTAGGGTGTCAGGTTAGCATGTCGGGTTAGGGTGTTGGGTTAGGGTCTCGAGTTAGGGTTTAGGGTTAGGTTTAGGGTAAGTTTAGGGTTAGGCTTACGGTTGGGTTAGGGTTAGTGTTAATGTTAGGGTTAGGGTTTAGATGTAGGGTTAGCTTTAGGGCTAGTGTTAGGGTTAGGGTGTAGGGTGTCGGTTTTGGGTGTCGGGTTAGGGTTAGGTTTTGGGTTAGCTTTAGGGTTGCGGTTAGGATTAGGGTGTCGGGTTAGGGTTAGCGTGTCGGGTTCGGGTGTCGGGTTAGGCTGTCGGGCTAGGGTGTCGGGCTAGGGTGTCGGGTTAGGGTTTACAGTTAGTGTTAGAGTGGCTGGTTAGGGTGTCGGTTAGGGTGTCGGGTTAGGGATTACGGGTTAGGGTGTCGCGTTAGGGTTGAGTTATGGTGTCAGGTTATGGTTACGGTAAGGTTAGGGTTAGGGTTAGGGTGTCGTGTTAGGGTTAGCGTTAGGGTTAGGGTGTCGGGTTAAGGTTAGGGTTAGGGTTAGGGTTAGGGTTTGGGTGTCGGGTTAGGGTTAGGGTTAGTGTTAGGGGTTAGTGATTAGGGTTAGGGTTAGGATTAGCGTTATGGTTTGAGTTAGAGTTAGGGTTAGGGTTAGGGTTGGTTTAGTGTAGGGTTAGGGGTTAGTGGTAGGGTTAGGGGTAGGGTTAGGGTAGGGTTGCGGAGTCGGGTTAGGGTTAGGGTTAGGTTTTCAGGCTAGGGTTAGTGTTAGGGGTTGGGGTTAGGGTTTAGAGTTACGATTAGGGTTAGGGTGTTGGGTTAGGGTGTCGGGTTAGGGTGTCAGGTTAGGCTGTCGGGTTAGGGTGTCGGGTCAGGGTTAGAGTTAGGGTTAGGTTTAGGGTTAAGTTTAGAGTTAGGTTGTTTTGTTAGGGTTAGGGTTTCGGGTTAGGCTTAGAGTTTCGGGTTAGGGTGTCGGGTTAGAGTTTGGGTGTAGGGTTAGTGTGTCGCATTAGGGTTAAGGTTAGGGTGTCGTGTTAGTGTTAGCGCTAGGGTTAGGGTGTCGTGTTAGGGTTAGGTTTAGGGTTAGGTTGTCGGGTTAGGGTTAGGGTTAGGGTGTCTGGTGTTCGGTTACCGTTAGGGTTAGGGTTAGGGTTACGTTTTACGGGTTAGGGTTAGGGTTAGGGTTAGCATTAGGGTTATGGTTACGGTTACGTTTAGGGTTACTGTTCGGGTTAGGGTTAGGGTTAGGATTAGGGTGTCAGATTAGGGTTAGGTTTGTGTTAGGATTCGGGTTAGTGGTTAGGGGTAGGTTTAAGGTTAGGGTTAGGGTGTCGTGTTAGGGTTAGGGTTAGGGTGTCGGTTTAGGGTTAGTGTGTCGGGTTAGGGTGTTGGCTTAAGTTGTCGTGTTAGTGTGTTGGGTTAGGGTTAGGGTGAGATTTATGGCATTGTGTTAGTGTGTTGGTTTAGGAATAGGGTTAGGGTAAGGGTTAGGGCTAGGTTTAAGGTTAGGTTTAGTGTTATGATGTTGGGTTAGGGTTAGGGTTAGGGTTAAGGTTTCGGGTTATGATGTCGGGATAGGGTTAGGTCTAGGTCTAGGGTTAGGGTTAGGGTGTCGGGTAAGTTTTAGGGTTAGGGTTAGGGTGTCGTTTTAGGGTTAGAGTTAGGGTTAGGATTAGGGTTAGGGTTAAGGTTTACGGTTTAGGGTTAGGGTTAGGGTTAGAGTTAGGGTTAGCGTTACCTTTAGGGTTACGGTTAGGGTTAGGATTAGGGTTAGAGTTAGGGTGTCAGATTAGGGTTAGGGTTGGGTTAGGATTCGGGTTAGTGGTTAGGGGTAGGTTTAGGTTTAGGGTTAGGGTGTTGGTTTAGGGTTAGGGTGTCGGGTTAGGGTGTTGGGTTAAGTTGTCGTGTTAGTGTGTCGGGTAAGGGTTAGGGTTAGGTTTATGGCATTGGGTTAGGTTGTTGGGTTAGGAATAGGGTTAGGGCTAGGGTTAAGGTTAGGTTTAGTGTTATGATGTTGGGTTAGTTTGTCGTGTTAGGGTGCTGGGTTTGGGTTAGGGTTAGGGTTTGGGTAGGTTTAGGGTGTTGGTTTAGGGTTAGGGTGTCGGGTTATGGTTAGGGTTAGGGTGTTGGGTTACGGTGTAGGGTTAGGGTTAGTGTGTCAGGTTATGATGTCAGGTTCGGGTGTCGGGTAAGGGTTAGGGTGTGTGGTTATGGTGTCGGGTAAGTGTGTCAGGTTAGGTTTAGGTTTAGGCTTATGGTTAGGGTTAGGGTTAGGGTGTCGTGTTAGGGATAGCGTTCGGGTGTCGGTTTAGGGTTAGAGTTAGGGTTAGGGTTAGGGTCGGGTTAGGGGTTAGGGGTAGGTTTAGGGTTAGGTTTAGGGTGTTAGGGTTAGGGTTAGGGTTAGGGTTGGGTTAGGGGTAGGGTTAGTGGTTAAGGGTAGGGTTAGGGGTAGGTTTAGGGTTAGGGTTAGGGTTGGGGTTTAGTTGTCGGGTTTGAGTTAGGGTTAGGGTGTCTGGTGTCGGGTTAGTGTTAAGGTTAGGGTTAGGTTATCGGGTTAGGTTTAGGCTTGGGTTGTAGTCTTAGGGTTAGGGTTAGTGTTGGTTTACGGGTTAGGCTTAGGCTTAGTGTTAGGGTTAGGTTTAGGGTTAGGTTTACGGCTAGGTTGTTGGTTTAGGGTTACGGTGTCGGGTTAAGGTAAGCGTGTCGGTTTAGGTTTAGGGTGTCGGGTTAGGGTGATGGGTTATGGTGTCAGGTTCGGGTTAGTGTTCGGTTGAGGGTGTCAGGTTAAGGTTAGGGAAGATTTAGGGTTACGGTGTCATGTTAGGGTTACCATAATGGTTAGGGTGTCGGGTTTGGGTGTTGGGTTATGGTTAGTGTATCATGTTAGGGTTAGTGTGTCGGGATAGGTTCAGGGTGTCGGGTTAGGTTGTTGGGTTACGTCTAGGCTCAGGGTTAGGGTTAAGGTTAGGGTTAGGTTTAGGTGTTAGGGGTACGGTTAGGGTTAGGATGTCGGGTTAAGGTTAGGGTGTCGGGTTAGGGTGTCGTGTTAAGGTTAGGGTGTCGGGTGAGGGTTAGAGTGTCAGGTTCGGGTTACAGTGTCAGGTGACGGTGTCGGGTTAGCGTGTCATTTTAGGGTGTAGGTTTAGGGTTAGAGTGTCGGGTTAGGGTTAGGGTTACGGTGTTGTGTTAGGGTTAGGGTGTCGGGTTTGGGCTTCGAGTTAGGGTGTCGTGTTAGGGATAGGGTGTCACGTTAGGTTGTCGTTTTAGGGTTACGGTGTCAGGATAGGGTGTCGGGTTAGGGTGTCTGTTAGGGATTACGGTTTAGGGTGTCGGGTTAGGGTTAGTGTAGGGTTAGAATTAGGGTTAGAGTGTTGTGTTAGGGTTAGCGTTAGAGTTAGGTTGTCTGGTTAGTTTTAGGGTTAGGGTGTCGAGTTAGAGTTAGGGTGTCGGGTTATGGTTAGGTTTTGGGTGTCGGGTTAGGTTTAGGGTTAATGTTAGTGTTAGGGTTTAGTGATTAGGGTTAGGGTGTCGGGTAAGATTTAGCGTTAGGGGTAGGGGTAGGGCTTGGGTGTTGGGTTAGTGTTAGGGTTAGGGTGTCTGGTGTCCGGTTACGGTTAGGGTTAGGATTAGGGTTAGGATTAGGGTTTAGGGTTTAGGGTTAGGGTTAGGGTGTCTTGTGTCCGATTACGGTTAGGGTTAGGATTATGGTTAGGGTTAGGGTTAGCGTTAGGGTTTTGGTTAAGGTTACGTTTAGGTTTCGGGTTAGGGTTAGGGTTATGTTTAGGGTTAGGGTGTCATAATAGGGTTAGCGTTAGTGTTAGGTTTTCTGGTTAAGTGTTAGGGTTAGGGTGTCGGGATAGGGTTAGGTTTAGGGTGTTGGGTTAGGGTGTTGTGTTAGGGTTAGGGTTAGGGTTAAGGTTTCGGGTTATGATGTCGGGTTAGGGTTAGGTCTAGGTCTAGGGTTTGGGTTACGGTTAGCGTTAGGGTTAGGGTTACCTTTAGGGTTACGGTTAGGGTTAGGATTAGGGTTAGAGTTAGGGTGTCAGATTAGGGTTAGACTTGGGTTAGGATTCGGGTTAGTGGTTAGGGGTAGGTTTAGGTTTAGGGTTAGGGTGTTGGTTTAGGGTTAGGGTGTCGTATTACAGTTAGGGTTAGGGTTAGGGTGTCGGTTTAGGGTTAGGGTGTCGGGTTAGGGTGTTGGGTTAAGTTGTCGTGTTAGTGTGTCGGGTTAGGGTTAGAGTTAGGTTTGAGGCATTGGGTTAGGTTGTTGGTTTAGGAATAGGGTTAGGGTTAGGTTTAGTGTTATGATGTTGGGTTAGTTTGTCGTGTTAGGGTGCTGGGTTTGGGTTAGGGTTAGGGTTAGGGTAGGTTTAGGGTGTTGGGTTAGCGTTAGGGTGTCGGGTTAGGGTTAGGGTTATGTGTTGGCTTAGGGTGTCGTTTAGGGTGTCAGGTTTGGGTGTCGGGTTAAGATTAGGGTTAGGGTGTTGGGTTACGGTGTCAGATTAGGGTTAGTGTGTCTGGTTATGATGTCAGGTTCGGGTGTCGGGTAAGGGGTAGTGTGTCTGGTTAGGGTGTCGGGTTATTGTGTCAGGTTAGGTTTAGGTTTAGGCTTACGGATAGGGCTAGGGTTATGGTGTCATGTTAGGGATAGGGTTCGAGTGTCAGTTTAGGGTTAGAGTTAGGGTTAGGGTTAGGGTTGGGTTAGGGTTAGGGTAGGGTTAGGGGTTAGGGGTAGGGTTAGGGTTAGGTTTAAGTTTAGGGTGACAGGTTAAGTTTAGGGTTCGTGTTAGTGTTATGGTTAGGGTTAGGGTTAGGCTTAGGATGTGGGGATGGGTTAGGGTTAGTTTTATGGTAAGGTTGTCTGGTTAGGGTTCTGGGTAGGGTGTCTGTTTAAGGTTTCGGGTTAGGGTGTCGGGTCAGGGTTAGTGTTAGGGTTAGGTTGTTGGGTTAGATTGTCGTGTTAGGGTGCCAGGATAGGGTTAGATTTACGGTTAGGCTTAGGGTTAGTGTGTCGGGTTAGGGTGTCCGTTTAGGGTTAGGGTGTCAGGTTAGCATGTCGGGTTAGGGTGTTGGGTTAGGGTCTCGAGTTAGGGTTTAGGGTTAGGTTTAGGGTAAGTTTAGGGTTAGGCTTACGGTTGGGTTAGGGTTAGTGTTAATGTTAGGGTTAGGGTTTAGATGTAGGGTTAGCTTTAGGGCTAGTGTTAGGGTTAGGGTGTAGGGTGTCGGGTTTGGGTGTCGGGTTAGGGTTAGGTTTTGGGTTAGCTTTAGGGTTGCGGTTAGGATTAGGGTGTCGGGTTAGGGTTAGCGTGTCGGGTTCGGGTGTCGGGTTAGGCTGTCGGGCTAGGGTGTCGGGCTAGGGTGTCGGGTTAGGGTTTACAGTTAGTGTTAGAGTGGCTGGTTAGGGTGTCGGTTAGGGTGTCGGGTTAGGGATTACGGGTTAGGGTGTCGCGTTAGGGTTGAGTTATGGTGTCAGGTTATGGTTACGGTAAGGTTAGGGTTAGGGTTAGGGTGTCGTGTTAGGGTTAGCGTTAGGGTTAGGGTGTCGGGTTAAGGTTAGGGTTAGGGTTAGGGTTAGGGTTTGGGTGTCGGGTTAGGGTTAGGGTTAGTGTTAGGGGTTAGTGATTAGGGTTAGGGTTAGGATTAGCGTTATGGTTTGAGTTAGAGTTAGGGTTAGGGTTAGGGTTGGTTTAGTGTAGGGTTAGGGGTTAGTGGTAGGGTTAGGGGTAGGGTTAGGGTAGGGTTGCGGAGTCGGGTTAGGGTTAGGGTTAGGTTTTCAGGCTAGGGTTAGTGTTAGGGGTTGGGGTTAGGGTTTAGAGTTACGATTAGGGTTAGGGTGTTGGGTTAGGGTGTCGGGTTAGGGTGTCAGGTTAGGCTGTCGGGTTAGGGTGTCGGGTCAGGGTTAGAGTTAGGGTTAGGTTTAGGGTTAAGTTTAGAGTTAGGTTGTTTTGTTAGGGTTAGGGTTTCGGGTTAGGCTTAGAGTTTCGGGTTAGGGTGTCGGGTTAGAGTTTGGGTGTAGGGTTAGTGTGTCGCATTAGGGTTAAGGTTAGGGTGTCGTGTTAGTGTTAGCGCTAGGGTTAGGGTGTCGTGTTAGGGTTAGGTTTAGGGTTAGGTTGTCGGGTTAGGGTTAGGGTTAGGGTGTCTGGTGTTCGGTTACCGTTAGGGTTAGGGTTAGGGTTACGTTTTACGGGTTAGGGTTAGGGTTAGGGTTAGCATTAGGGTTATGGTTACGGTTACGTTTAGGGTTACTGTTCGGGTTAGGGTTAGGGTTAGGATTAGGGTGTCAGATTAGGGTTAGGTTTGTGTTAGGATTCGGGTTAGTGGTTAGGGGTAGGTTTAAGGTTAGGGTTAGGGTGTCGTGTTAGGGTTAGGGTTAGGGTGTCGGTTTAGGGTTAGTGTGTCGGGTTAGGGTGTTGGCTTAAGTTGTCGTGTTAGTGTGTTGGGTTAGGGTTAGGGTGAGATTTATGGCATTGTGTTAGTGTGTTGGTTTAGGAATAGGGTTAGGGTAAGGGTTAGGGCTAGGTTTAAGGTTAGGTTTAGTGTTATGATGTTGGGTTAGGGTTAGGGTTAGGGTTAAGGTTTCGGGTTATGATGTCGGGATAGGGTTAGGTCTAGGTCTAGGGTTAGGGTTAGGGTGTCGGGTAAGTTTTAGGGTTAGGGTTAGGGTGTCGTTTTAGGGTTAGAGTTAGGGTTAGGATTAGGGTTAGGGTTAAGGTTTACGGTTTAGGGTTAGGGTTAGGGTTAGAGTTAGGGTTAGCGTTACCTTTAGGGTTACGGTTAGGGTTAGGATTAGGGTTAGAGTTAGGGTGTCAGATTAGGGTTAGGGTTGGGTTAGGATTCGGGTTAGTGGTTAGGGGTAGGTTTAGGTTTAGGGTTAGGGTGTTGGTTTAGGGTTAGGGTGTCGGGTTAGGGTGTTGGGTTAAGTTGTCGTGTTAGTGTGTCGGGTAAGGGTTAGGGTTAGGTTTATGGCATTGGGTTAGGTTGTTGGGTTAGGAATAGGGTTAGGGCTAGGGTTAAGGTTAGGTTTAGTGTTATGATGTTGGGTTAGTTTGTCGTGTTAGGGTGCTGGGTTTGGGTTAGGGTTAGGGTTTGGGTAGGTTTAGGGTGTTGGTTTAGGGTTAGGGTGTCGGGTTATGGTTAGGGTTAGGGTGTTGGGTTACGGTGTCGGGTTAGGGTTAGTGTGTCAGGTTATGATGTCAGGTTCGGGTGTCGGGTAAGGGTTAGGGTGTGTGGTTATGGTGTCGGGTAAGTGTGTCAGGTTAGGTTTAGGTTTAGGCTTATGGTTAGGGTTAGGGTTAGGGTGTCGTGTTAGGGATAGCGTTCGGGTGTCGGTTTAGGGTTAGAGTTAGGGTTAGGGGTAGGTTTAGGGTTAGGTTTAGGGTGTTAGGGTTAGGGTTAGGGTTAGGGTTGGGTTAGGGGTAGGGTTAGTGGTTAAGGGTAGGGTTAGGGGTAGGTTTAGGGTTAGGGTTAGGGTTGGGGTTTAGTTGTCGGGTTTGAGTTAGGGTTAGGTTGTCTGGTGTCGGGTTAGTGTTAAGGTTAGGGTTAGGTTATCGGGTTAGGTTTAGGCTTGGGTTGTAGTCTTAGGGTTAGGGTTAGTGTTGGTTTACGGGTTAGGCTTAGGCTTAGTGTTAGGGTTAGGTTTAGGGTTAGGTTTACGGCTAGGTTGTTGGTTTAGGGTTACGGTGTCGGGTTAAGGTAAGCGTGTCGGTTTAGGTTTAGGGTGTCGGGTTAGGGTGATGGGTTATGGTGTCAGGTTCGGGTTAGTGTTCGGTTGAGGGTGTCAGGTTAAGGTTAGGGAAGATTTAGGGTTACGGTGTCATGTTAGGGTTACCATAATGGTTAGGGTGTCGGGTTTGGGTGTTGGGTTATGGTTAGTGTATCATGTTAGGGTTAGTGTGTCGGGATAGGTTCAGGGTGTCGGGTTAGGTTGTTGGGTTACGTCTAGGCTCAGGGTTAGGGTTAAGGTTAGGGTTAGGTTTAGGTGTTAGGGGTACGGTTAGGGTTAGGATGTCGGGTTAATGTTAGGGTGTCGGGTTAGGGTGTCGTGTTAAGGTTAGGGTGTCGGGTGAGGGTTAGAGTGTCAGGTTCGGGTTACAGTGTCAGGTGACGGTGTCGGGTTAGCGTGTCATTTTAGGGTGTAGGTTTAGGGTTAGAGTGTCGGGTTAGGGTTAGGGTTACGGTGTTGTGTTAGGGTTAGGGTGTCGGGTTTGGGCTTCGAGTTAGGGTGTCGTGTTAGGGATAGGGTGTCACGTTAGGTTGTCGTTTTAGGGTTACGGTGTCAGGATAGGGTGTCGGGTTAGGGTGTCTGTTAGGGATTACGGTTTAGGGTGTCGGGTTAGGGTTAGTGTAGGGTTAGAATTAGGGTTAGAGTGTTGTGTTAGGGTTAGCGTTAGAGTTAGGTTGTCTGGTTAGTTTTAGGGTTAGGGTGTCGAGTTAGAGTTAGGGTGTCGGGTTATGGTTAGGTTTTGGGTGTCGGGTTAGGTTTAGGGTTAATGTTAGTGTTAGGGTTTAGTGATTAGGGTTAGGGTGTCGGGTAAGATTTAGCGTTAGGGGTAGGGGTAGGGCTTGGGTGTTGGGTTAGTGTTAGGGTTAGGGTGTCTGGTGTCCGGTTACGGTTAGGGTTAGGATTAGGGTTAGGATTAGGGTTTAGGGTTTAGGGTTAGGGTTAGGGTGTCTTGTGTCCGATTACGGTTAGGGTTAGGATTATGGTTAGGGTTAGGGTTAGCGTTAGGGTTTTGGTTAAGGTTACGTTTAGGTTTCGGGTTAGGGTTAGGGTTATGTTTAGGGTTAGGGTGTCATAATAGGGTTAGCGTTAGTGTTAGGTTTTCTGGTTAAGTGTTAGGGTTAGGGTGTCGGGATAGGGTTAGGTTTAGGGTGTTGGGTTAGGGTGTTGTGTTAGGGTTAGGGTTAGGGTTAAGGTTTCGGGTTATGATGTCGGGTTAGGGTTAGGTCTAGGTCTAGGGTTTGGGTTAGGGTTAGCGTTAGGGTTAGGGTTACCTTTAGGGTTACGGTTAGGGTTAGGATTAGGGTTAGAGTTAGGGTGTCAGATTAGGGTTAGACTTGGGTTAGGATTCGGGTTAGTGGTTAGGGGTAGGTTTAGGTTTAGGGTTAGGGTGTTGGTTTAGGGTTAGGGTGTCGTATTACAGTTAGGGTTAGGGTTAGGGTGTCGGTTTAGGGTTAGGGTGTCGGGTTAGGGTGTTGGGTTAAGTTGTCGTGTTAGTGTGTCGGGTTAGGGTTAGAGTTAGGTTTGAGGCATTGGGTTAGGTTGTTGGTTTAGGAATAGGGTTAGGGTTAGGTTTAGTGTTATGATGTTGGGTTAGTTTGTCGTGTTAGGGTGCTGGGTTTGGGTTAGGGTTAGGGTTAGGGTAGGTTTAGGGTGTTGGGTTAGCGTTAGGGTGTCGGGTTAGGGTTAGGGTTATATGTTGGCTTAGGGTGTCGTTTAGGGTGTCAGGTTTGGGTGTCGGGTTAAGATTAGGGTTAGGGTGTTGGGTTACGGTGTCAGATTAGGGTTAGTGTGTCTGGTTATGATGTCAGGTTCGGGTGTCGGGTAAGGGGTAGTGTGTCTGGTTAGGGTGTCGGGTTATTGTGTCAGGTTAGGTTTAGGTTTAGGCTTACGGATAGGGCTAGGGTTATGGTGTCATGTTAGGGATAGGGTTCGAGTGTCAGTTTAGGGTTAGAGTTAGGGTTAGGGTTAGGGTTGGGTTAGGGTTAGGGTAGGGTTAGGGGTTAGGGGTAGGGTTAGGGTTAGGTTTAAGTTTAGGGTGACAGGTTAAGTTTAGGGTTCGTGTTAGTGTTATGGTTAGGGTTAGGGTTAGGCTTAGGATGTGGGGATGGGTTAGGGTTAGTTTTATGGTAAGGTTGTCTGGTTAGGGTTCTGGGTAGGGTGTCTGTTTAAGGTTTCGGGTTAGGGTGTCGGGTCAGGGTTAGTGTTAGGGTTAGGTTGTTGGGTTAGATTGTCGTGTTAGGGTGCCAGGATAGGGTTAGATTTACGGTTAGGCTTAGGGTTAGTGTGTCGGGTTAGGGTGTCCGTTTAGGGTTAGGGTGTCAGGTTAGCATGTCGGGTTAGGGTGTTGGGTTAGGGTCTCGAGTTAGGGTTTAGGGTTAGGTTTAGGGTAAGTTTAGGGTTAGGCTTACGGTTGGGTTAGGGTTAGTGTTAATGTTAGGGTTAGGGTTTAGATGTAGGGTTAGCTTTAGGGCTAGTGTTAGGGTTAGGGTGTAGGGTGTCGGGTTTGGGTGTCGGGTTAGGGTTAGGTTTTGGGTTAGCTTTAGGGTTGCGGTTAGGATTAGGGTGTCGGGTTAGGGTTAGCGTGTCGGGTTCGGGTGTCGGGTTAGGCTGTCGGGCTAGGGTGTCGGGCTAGGGTGTCGGGTTAGGGTTTACAGTTAGTGTTAGAGTGGCTGGTTAGGGTGTCGGTTAGGGTGTCGGGTTAGGGATTACGGGTTAGGGTGTCGCGTTAGGGTTGAGTTATGGTGTCAGGTTATGGTTACGGTAAGGTTAGGGTTAGGGTTAGGGTGTCGTGTTAGGGTTAGCGTTAGGGTTAGGGTGTCGGGTTAAGGTTAGGGTTAGGGTTAGGGTTAGGGTTTGGGTGTCGGGTTAGGGTTAGGGTTAGTGTTAGGGGTTAGTGATTAGGGTTAGGGTTAGGATTAGCGTTATGGTTTGAGTTAGAGTTAGGGTTAGGGTTAGGGTTGGTTTAGTGTAGGGTTAGGGGTTAGTGGTAGGGTTAGGGGTAGGGTTAGGGTAGGGTTGCGGAGTCGGGTTAGGGTTAGGGTTAGGTTTTCAGGCTAGGGTTAGTGTTAGGGGTTGGGGTTAGGGTTTAGAGTTACGATTAGGGTTAGGGTGTTGGGTTAGGGTGTCGGGTTAGGGTGTCAGGTTAGGCTGTCGGGTTAGGGTGTCGGGTCAGGGTTAGAGTTAGGGTTAGGTTTAGGGTTAAGTTTAGAGTTAGGTTGTTTTGTTAGGGTTAGGGTTTCGGGTTAGGCTTAGAGTTTCGGGTTAGGGTGTCGGGTTAGAGTTTGGGTGTAGGGTTAGTGTGTCGCATTAGGGTTAAGGTTAGGGTGTCGTGTTAGTGTTAGCGCTAGGGTTAGGGTGTCGTGTTAGGGTTAGGTTTAGGGTTAGGTTGTCGGGTTAGGGTTAGGGTTAGGGTGTCTGGTGTTCGGTTACCGTTAGGGTTAGGGTTAGGGTTACGTTTTACGGGTTAGGGTTAGGGTTAGGGTTAGCATTAGGGTTATGGTTACGGTTACGTTTAGGGTTACTGTTCGGGTTAGGGTTAGGGTTAGGATTAGGGTGTCAGATTAGGGTTAGGTTTGTGTTAGGATTCGGGTTAGTGGTTAGGGGTAGGTTTAAGGTTAGGGTTAGGGTGTCGTGTTAGGGTTAGGGTTAGGGTGTCGGTTTAGGGTTAGTGTGTCGGGTTAGGGTGTTGGCTTAAGTTGTCGTGTTAGTGTGTTGGGTTAGGGTTAGGGTGAGATTTATGGCATTGTGTTAGTGTGTTGGTTTAGGAATAGGGTTAGGGTAAGGGTTAGGGCTAGGTTTAAGGTTAGGTTTAGTGTTATGATGTTGGGTTAGGGTTAGGGTTAGGGTTAAGGTTTCGGGTTATGATGTCGGGATAGGGTTAGGTCTAGGTCTAGGGTTAGGGTTAGGGTGTCGGGTAAGTTTTAGGGTTAGGGTTAGGGTGTCGTTTTAGGGTTAGAGTTAGGGTTAGGATTAGGGTTAGGGTTAAGGTTTACGGTTTAGGGTTAGGGTTAGGGTTAGAGTTAGGGTTAGCGTTACCTTTAGGGTTACGGTTAGGGTTAGGATTAGGGTTAGAGTTAGGGTGTCAGATTAGGGTTAGGGTTGGGTTAGGATTCGGGTTAGTGGTTAGGGGTAGGTTTAGGTTTAGGGTTAGGGTGTTGGTTTAGGGTTAGGGTGTCGGGTTAGGGTGTTGGGTTAAGTTGTCGTGTTAGTGTGTCGGGTAAGGGTTAGGGTTAGGTTTATGGCATTGGGTTAGGTTGTTGGGTTAGGAATAGGGTTAGGGCTAGGGTTAAGGTTAGGTTTAGTGTTATGATGTTGGGTTAGTTTGTCGTGTTAGGGTGCTGGGTTTGGGTTAGGGTTAGGGTTTGGGTAGGTTTAGGGTGTTGGTTTAGGGTTAGGGTGTCGGGTTATGGTTAGGGTTAGGGTGTTGGGTTACGGTGTCGGGTTAGGGTTAGTGTGTCAGGTTATGATGTCAGGTTCGGGTGTCGGGTAAGGGTTAGGGTGTGTGGTTATGGTGTCGGGTAAGTGTGTCAGGTTAGGTTTAGGTTTAGGCTTATGGTTAGGGTTAGGGTTAGGGTGTCGTGTTAGGGATAGCGTTCGGGTGTCGGTTTAGGGTTAGAGTTAGGGTTAGGGTTAGGGTCGGGTTAGGGGTTAGGGGTAGGTTTAGGGTTAGGTTTAGGGTGTTAGGGTTAGGGTTAGGGTTAGGGTTGGGTTAGGGGTAGGGTTAGTGGTTAAGGGTAGGGTTAGGGGTAGGTTTAGGGTTAGGGTTAGGGTTGGGGTTTAGTTGTCGGGTTTGAGTTAGGGTTAGGTTGTCTGGTGTCGGGTTAGTGTTAAGGTTAGGGTTAGGTTATCGGGTTAGGTTTAGGCTTGGGTTGTAGTCTTAGGGTTAGGGTTAGTGTTGGTTTACGGGTTAGGCTTAGGCTTAGTGTTAGGGTTAGGTTTAGGGTTAGGTTTACGGCTAGGTTGTTGGTTTAGGGTTACGGTGTCGGGTTAAGGTAAGCGTGTCGGTTTAGGTTTAGGGTGTCGGGTTAGGGTGATGGGTTATGGTGTCAGGTTCGGGTTAGTGTTCGGTTGAGGGTGTCAGGTTAAGGTTAGGGAAGATTTAGGGTTACGGTGTCATGTTAGGGTTACCATAATGGTTAGGGTGTCGGGTTTGGGTGTTGGGTTATGGTTAGTGTATCATGTTAGGGTTAGTGTGTCGGGATAGGTTCAGGGTGTCGGGTTAGGTTGTTGGGTTACGTCTAGGCTCAGGGTTAGGGTTAAGGTTAGGGTTAGGTTTAGGTGTTAGGGGTACGGTTAGGGTTAGGATGTCGGGTTAATGTTAGGGTGTCGGGTTAGGGTGTCGTGTTAAGGTTAGGGTGTCGGGTGAGGGTTAGAGTGTCAGGTTCGGGTTACAGTGTCAGGTGACGGTGTCGGGTTAGCGTGTCATTTTAGGGTGTAGGTTTAGGGTTAGAGTGTCGGGTTAGGGTTAGGGTTACGGTGTTGTGTTAGGGTTAGGGTGTCGGGTTTGGGCTTCGAGTTAGGGTGTCGTGTTAGGGATAGGGTGTCACGTTAGGTTGTCGTTTTAGGGTTACGGTGTCAGGATAGGGTGTCGGGTTAGGGTGTCTGTTAGGGATTACGGTTTAGGGTGTCGGGTTAGGGTTAGTGTAGGGTTAGAATTAGGGTTAGAGTGTTGTGTTAGGGTTAGCGTTAGAGTTAGGTTGTCTGGTTAGTTTTAGGGTTAGGGTGTCGAGTTAGAGTTAGGGTGTCGGGTTATGGTTAGGTTTTGGGTGTCGGGTTAGGTTTAGGGTTAATGTTAGTGTTAGGGTTTAGTGATTAGGGTTAGGGTGTCGGGTAAGATTTAGCGTTAGGGGTAGGGGTAGGGCTTGGGTGTTGGGTTAGTGTTAGGGTTAGGGTGTCTGGTGTCCGGTTACGGTTAGGGTTAGGATTAGGGTTAGGATTAGGGTTTAGGGTTTAGGGTTAGGGTTAGGGTGTCTTGTGTCCGATTACGGTTAGGGTTAGGATTATGGTTAGGGTTAGGGTTAGCGTTAGGGTTTTGGTTAAGGTTACGTTTAGGTTTCGGGTTAGGGTTAGGGTTATGTTTAGGGTTAGGGTGTCATAATAGGGTTAGCGTTAGTGTTAGGTTTTCTGGTTAAGTGTTAGGGTTAGGGTGTCGGGATAGGGTTAGGTTTAGGGTGTTGGGTTAGGGTGTTGTGTTAGGGTTAGGGTTAGGGTTAAGGTTTCGGGTTATGATGTCGGGTTAGGGTTAGGTCTAGGTCTAGGGTTTGGGTTAGGGTTAGCGTTAGGGTTAGGGTTACCTTTAGGGTTACGGTTAGGGTTAGGATTAGGGTTAGAGTTAGGGTGTCAGATTAGGGTTAGACTTGGGTTAGGATTCGGGTTAGTGGTTAGGGGTAGGTTTAGGTTTAGGGTTAGGGTGTTGGTTTAGGGTTAGGGTGTCGTATTACAGTTAGGGTTAGGGTTAGGGTGTCGGTTTAGGGTTAGGGTGTCGGGTTAGGGTGTTGGGTTAAGTTGTCGTGTTAGTGTGTCGGGTTAGGGTTAGAGTTAGGTTTGAGGCATTGGGTTAGGTTGTTGGTTTAGGAATAGGGTTAGGGTTAGGTTTAGTGTTATGATGTTGGGTTAGTTTGTCGTGTTAGGGTGCTGGGTTTGGGTTAGGGTTAGGGTTAGGGTAGGTTTAGGGTGTTGGGTTAGCGTTAGGGTGTCGGGTTAGGGTTAGGGTTATATGTTGGCTTAGGGTGTCGTTTAGGGTGTCAGGGTTGGGTGTCGGGTTAAGATTAGGGTTAGGGTGTTGGGTTACGGTGTCAGATTAGGGTTAGTGTGTCTGGTTATGATGTCAGGTTCGGGTGTCGGGTAAGGGGTAGTGTGTCTGGTTAGGGTGTCGGGTTATTGTGTCAGGTTAGGTTTAGGTTTAGGCTTACGGATAGGGCTAGGGTTATGGTGTCATGTTAGGGATAGGGTTCGAGTGTCAGTTTAGGGTTAGAGTTAGGGTTAGGGTTAGGGTTGGGTTAGGGTTAGGGTAGGGTTAGGGGTTAGGGGTAGGGTTAGGGTTAGGTTTAAGTTTAGGGTGACAGGTTAAGTTTAGGGTTCGTGTTAGTGTTATGGTTAGGGTTAGGGTTAGGCTTAGGATGTGGGGATGGGTTAGGGTTAGTTTTATGGTAAGGTTGTCTGGTTAGGGTTCTGGGTAGGGTGTCTGTTTAAGGTTTCGGGTTAGGGTGTCGGGTCAGGGTTAGTGTTAGGGTTAGGTTGTTGGGTTAGATTGTCGTGTTAGGGTGCCAGGATAGGGTTAGATTTACGGTTAGGCTTAGGGTTAGTGTGTCGGGTTAGGGTGTCCGATTAGGGTTAGGGTGTCAGGTTAGCATGTCGGGTTAGGGTGTTGGGTTAGGGTCTCGAGTTAGGGTTTAGGGTTAGGTTTAGGGTAAGTTTAGGGTTAGGCTTACGGTTGGGTTAGGGTTAGTGTTAATGTTAGGGTTAGGGTTTAGATGTAGGGTTAGCTTTAGGGCTAGTGTTAGGGTTAGGGTGTCGGGTGTCGGGTTTGGGTGTCGGGTTAGGGTTAGGTTTTGGGTTAGCTTTAGGGTTGCGGTTAGGATTAGGGTGTCGGGTTAGGGTTAGCGTGTCGGGTTCGGGTGTCGGGTTAGGCTGTCGGGCTAGGGTGTCGGGCTAGGGTGTCGGGTTAGGGTTTACAGTTAGTGTTAGAGTGGCTGGTTAGGGTGTCGGTTAGGGTGTCGGGTTAGGGATTACGGGTTAGGGTGTCGCGTTAGGGTTGAGTTATGGTGTCAGGTTATGGTTACGGTAAGGTTAGGGTTAGGGTTAGGGTGTCGTGTTAGGGTTAGCGTTAGGGTTAGGGTGTCGGGTTAAGGTTAGGGTTAGGGTTAGGGTTAGGGTTTGGGTGTCGGGTTAGGGTTAGGGTTAGTGTTAGGGGTTAGTGATTAGGGTTAGGGTTAGGATTAGCGTTATGGTTTGAGTTAGAGTTAGGGTTAGGGTTAGGGTTGGTTTAGTGTAGGGTTAGGGGTTAGTGGTAGGGTTAGGGGTAGGGTTAGGGTAGGGTTGCGGAGTCGGGTTAGGGTTAGGGTTAGGTTTTCAGGCTAGGGTTAGTGTTAGGGGTTGGGGTTAGGGTTTAGAGTTACGATTAGGGTTAGGGTGTTGGGTTAGGGTGTCGGGTTAGGGTGTCAGGTTAGGCTGTCGGGTTAGGGTGTCGGGTCAGGGTTAGAGTTAGGGTTAGGTTTAGGGTTAAGTTTAGAGTTAGGTTGTTTTGTTAGGGTTAGGGTTTCGGGTTAGGCTTAGAGTTTCGGGTTAGGGTGTCGGGTTAGAGTTTGGGTGTAGGGTTAGTGTGTCGCATTAGGGTTAAGGTTAGGGTGTCGTGTTAGTGTTAGCGCTAGGGTTAGGGTGTCGTGTTAGGGTTAGGTTTAGGGTTAGGTTGTCGGGTTAGGGTTAGGGTTAGGGTGTCTGGTGTTCGGTTACCGTTAGGGTTAGGGTTAGGGTTACGTTTTACGGGTTAGGGTTAGGGTTAGCATTAGGGTTATGGTTACGGTTACGTTTAGGGTTACTGTTCGGGTTAGGGTTAGGGTTAGGATTAGGGTGTCAGATTAGGGTTAGGTTTGTGTTAGGATTCGGGTTAGTGGTTAGGGGTAGGTTTAAGGTTAGGGTTAGGGTGTCGTGTTAGGGTTAGGGTTAGGGTGTCGGTTTAGGGTTAGTGTGTCGGGTTAGGGTGTTGGCTTAAGTTGTCGTGTTAGTGTGTTGGGTTAGGGTTAGGGTGAGATTTATGGCATTGTGTTAGTGTGTTGGTTTAGGAATAGGGTTAGGGTAAGGGTTAGGGCTAGCTTTAAGGTTAGGTTTAGTGTTATGATGTTGGGTTAGGGTTAGGGTTAGGGTTAAGGTTTCGGGTTATGATGTCGGGATAGGGTTAGGTCTAGGTCTAGGGTTAGGGTTAGGGTGTCGGGTAAGTTTTAGGGTTAGGGTTAGGGTGTCGTTTTAGGGTTAGAGTTAGGGTTAGGATTAGGGTTAGGGTTAAGGTTTACGGTTTAGGGTTAGGGTTAGGGTTAGAGTTAGGGTTAGCGTTACCTTTAGGGTTACGGTTAGGGTTAGGATTAGGGTTAGAGTTAGGGTGTCAGATTAGGGTTAGGGTTGGGTTAGGATTCGGGTTAGTGGTTAGGGGTAGGTTTAGGTTTAGGGTTAGGGTGTTGGTTTAGGGTTAGGGTGTCGGGTTAGGGTGTTGGGTTAAGTTGTCGTGTTAGTGTGTCGGGTAAGGGTTAGGGTTAGGTTTATGGCATTGGGTTAGGTTGTTGGGTTAGGAATAGGGTTAGGGCTAGGGTTAAGGTTAGGTTTAGTGTTATGATGTTGGGTTAGTTTGTCGTGTTAGGGTGCTGGGTTTGGGTTAGGGTTAGGGTTTGGGTAGGTTTAGGGTGTTGGGTTAGGGTTAGGGTGTCGGGTTATGGTTAGGGTTAGGGTGTTGGGTTACGGTGTCGGGTTAGGGTTAGTGTGTCAGGTTATGATGTCAGGTTCGGGTGTCGGGTAAGGGTTAGGGTGTGTGGTTATGGTGTCGGGTAAGTGTGTCAGGTTAGGTTTAGGTTTAGGCTTATGGTTAGGGTTAGGGTTAGGGTGTCGTGTTAGGGATAGCGTTCGGGTGTCGGTTTAGGGTTAGAGTTAGGGTTAGGGTTAGGGTCGGGTTAGGGGTTAGGGGTAGGTTTAGGGTTAGGTTTAGGGTGTTAGGGTTAGGGTTAGGGTTAGGGTTGGGTTAGGGGTAGGGTTAGTGGTTAAGGGTAGGGTTAGGGGTAGGTTTAGGGTTAGGGTTAGGGTTGGGGTTTAGTTGTCGGGTTTGAGTTAGGGTTAGGGTGTCTGGTGTCGGGTTAGTGTTAAGGTTAGGGTTAGGTTATCGGGTTAGGTTTAGGCTTGGGTTGTAGTCTTAGGGTTAGGGTTAGTGTTGGTTTACGGGTTAGGCTTAGGCTTAGTGTTAGGTTTAGGTTTACGGCTAGGTTGTTGGTTTAGGGTTACGGTGTCGGGTTAAGGTAAGCGTGTCGGTTTAGGTTTAGGGTGTCGGGTTAGGGTGATGGGTTATGGTGTCAGGTTCGGGTTAGTGTTCGGTTGAGGGTGTCAGGTTAAGGTTAGGGAAGATTTAGGGTTACGGTGTCATGTTAGGGTTACCATAATGGTTAGGGTGTCGGGTTTGGGTGTTGGGTTATGGTTAGTGTATCATGTTAGGGTTAGTGTGTCGGGATAGGTTAAGGGTGTCGGGTTAGGTTGTTGGGTTACGTCTAGGCTCAGGGTTAGGGTTAAGGTTAGGGTTAGGTTTAGGTGTTAGGGGTACGGTTAGGGTTAGGATGTCGGGTTAAGGTTAGGGTGTCGGGTTAGGGTGTCGTGTTAAGGTTAGGGTGTCGGGTGAGGGTTAGAGTGTCAGGTTCGGGTTACGGTGTCAGGTGACGGTGTCGGGTTAGCGTGTCATTTTAGGGTGTAGGTTTAGGGTTAGAGTGTCGGGTTAGGGTTAGGGTTACGGTGTTGTGTTAGGGTTAGGGTGTCGTGTTAGGGATAGGGAGTCACGTTAGGTTGTCGTTTTAGGGTTACGGTGTCAGGATAGGGTGTCGGGTTAGGGTGTCTGTTAGGGATTACGGTTTAGGGTGTCGGGTTAGGGTTAGTGTAGGGTTAGAATTAGGGTTAGAGTGTTGTGTTAGGGTTAGCGTTAGAGTTAGGTTGTCTGGTTAGTTTTAGGGTTAGGGTGTCGAGTTAGAGTTAGGGTGTCGGGTTATGGTTAGGTTTTGGGTGTCGGGTTAGGTTTAGGGTTAATGTTAGTGTTAGGGGTTAGTGATTAGGGTTAGGGTTAGGGTTAGCGTTATGGTTTGGTTTAGGTTTAGGGTTAAGGTTATGGATAGGGTTAGGGTTTGGGTTAGGTGAAGGGTAGGCTTAGGAGTAGGGTAAGTGTTAGGGTTTGGGTTAGGTTTAGGGTACGGTTAGGGTGTCGGGGTAGAGTTTGGGTGTAGGATTAGGGTGTTGCGTTAGGGTTAAGTTAACGTGTCTTGTTAGGGTTAGTGTTAGGGTTAGGGTGTCGGGTAAGATTTAGCGTTAGGGGTAGGGGTAGGGCTTGGGTGTTGGGTTAGTGTTAGGGTTAGGGTGTCTGGTGTCCGGTTACGGTTAGGGTTAGGATTAGGGTTAGGATTAGGGTTTAGGGTTTAGGGTTAGGGTTAGGGTGTCTTGTGTCCGATTACGGTTAGGGTTAGGATTATGGTTAGGGTTAGGGTTAGCGTTAGGGTTTTGGTTAAGGTTACGTTTAGGTTTCGGGTTAGGGTTAGGGTTATGTTTAGGGTTAGGGTGTCATAATAGGGTTAGCGTTAGTGTTAGGTTGTCTGGTTAGTGTTAGGGTTAGGGTGTCGGGATAGGGTTAGGTTTAGGGTGTTGGGTTAGGGTGTTGTGTTAGGGTTAGGGTTAGGGTTAAGGTTTCGGGTTATGATGTCGGGTTAGGGTTAGGTCTAGGTCTAGGGTTTGGGTTAGGGTTAGCGTTAGGGTTAGGGTTACCTTTAGGGTTACGGTTAGGGTTAGGATTTGGGTTAGAGTTAGGGTGTCAGATTAGGGTTAGACTTGGGTTAGGATTCGGGTTAGTGGTTAGGGGTAGGTTTAGGTTTAGGGTTAGGGTGTTGGTTTAGGGTTAGGGTGTCGTATTACAGTTAGGGTTAGGGTTAGGGTGTCGGTTTAGGGTTAGGGTGTCGGGTTAGGGTGTTGGGTTAAGTTGTCGTGTTAGTGTGTCGGGTTAGGGTTAGAGTTAGGTTTGAGGCATTGGGTTAGGTTGTTGGGTTAGGAATAGGGTTAGGGTTAGGTTTAGTGTTATGATGTTGGGTTAGTTTGTCGTGTTAGGGTGCTGGGTTTGGGTTAGGGTTAGGGTTAGGGTAGGTTTAGGGTGTTGGGTTAGCGTTAGGGTGTCGGGTTAGGGTTAGGGTTATGTGTTGGCTTAGGGTGTCGTTTAGGGTGTCAGGTTTGGGTGTCGGGTTAAGATTAGGGTTAGGGTGTTGGGTTACGGTGTCAGATTAGGGTTAGTGTGTCTGGTTATGATGTCAGGTTCGGGTGTCGGGTAAGGGGTAGTGTGTCTGGTTAGGGTGTCGGGTTATTGTGTCAGGTTAGGTTTAGGTTTAGGCTTACGGATAGGGCTAGGGTTATGGTGTCATGTTAGGGATAGGGTTCGAGTGTCAGTTTAGGGTTAGAGTTAGGGTTAGGGTTAGGGTTGGGTTAGGGTTAGGGTAGGGTTAGGGGTTAGGGGTAGGGTTAGGGTTAGGTTTAAGTTTAGGGTGACAGGTTAAGTTTAGGGTTCGTGTTAGTGTTATGGTTAGGGTTAGGGTTAGGCTTAGGATGTGGGGATGGGTTAGGGTTAGTTTTATGGTAAGGTTGTCTGGTTAGGGTTCTGGGTAGGGTGTCTGTTTAAGGTTTCGGGTTAGGGTGTCGGGTCAGGGTTAGTGTTAGGGTTAGGTTGTTGGGTTAGATTGTCGTGTTAGGGTGCCAGGATAGGGTTAGATTTACGGTTAGGCTTAGGGTTAGTGTGTCGGGTTAGGGTGTCCGATTAGGGTTAGGGTGTCAGGTTAGCATGTCGGGTTAGGGTGTTGGGTTAGGGTCTCGAGTTAGGGTTTAGGGTTAGGTTTAGGGTAAGTTTAGGGTTAGGCTTACGGTTGGGTTAGGGTTAGTGTTAATGTTAGGGTTAGGGTTTAGATGTAGGGTTAGCTTTAGGGCTAGTGTTAGGGTTAGGGTGTCGGGTGTCGGGTTTGGGTGTCGGGTTAGTGTTAGGTTTTGGGTTAGCTTTAGGGTTGCGGTTAGGATTAGGGTGTCGGGTTAGGGTTAGCGTGTCGGGTTCGGGTGTCGGGTTAGGCTGTCGTGCTAGGGTGTCGGGCTAGGGTGTCGGGTTAGGGTTTACAGTTAGTGTTAGAGTGGCTGGTTAGGGTGTCGGTTAGGGTGTCGGGTTAGGGATTACGGGTTAGGGTGTCGCGTTAGGGTTGAGTTATGGTGTCAGGTTATGGTTACGGTAAGGTTAGGGTTAGGGTTAGGGTTAGGTTTTCAGGCTAGGGTTAGTGTTAGGGGTTGGGGTTAGGGTTTAGAGTTACGATTAGGGTTAGGGTGTTGGGTTAGGGTGTCGGGTTAGGGTGTCAGGTTAGGCTGTCGGGTTAGGGTGTCGGGTCAGGGTTAGAGTTAGGGTTAGGTTCAGGGTTAAGTTTAGAGTTAGGTTGTTTTGTTAGGGTTAGGGTTTCGGGTTAGGCTTAGAGTTTCGGGTTAGGGTGTCGGGTTAGAGTTTGGGTGTAGGGTTAGTGTGTCGCATTAGGGTTAAGGTTAGGGTGTCGTGTTTGGGTTAGGGTTAGGGTGTCGGTTTAGGGTTAGTGTGTCGGGTTAGGGTGTTGGCTTAAGTTGTCGTGTTAGTGTGTTGGGTTAGGGTTAGGGTGAGATTTATGGCATTGTGTTAGTGTGTTGGTTTAGGAATAGGGTTAGGGTAAGGGTTAGGGCTAGGTTTAAGGTTAGGTTTAGTGTTATGATGTTGGGTTAGGGTTAGGGTTAGGGTTAAGGTTTTGGGTTATGATGTCGGGATAGGGTTAGGTCTAGGTCTAGGGTTAGGGTTAGGGTGTCGGGTAAGTTTTAGGGTTAGGGTTAGGGTGTCGTTTTAGGGTTAGAGTTAGGGTTAGGATTAGGGTTAGGGTTAAG
The DNA here is from genome assembly GCF_054371585.1 of Giraffa tippelskirchi. Classification (NCBI taxonomy): domain Eukaryota; kingdom Metazoa; phylum Chordata; class Mammalia; order Artiodactyla; family Giraffidae; genus Giraffa; species Giraffa tippelskirchi. The sequence goes on from NC_137289.1 coordinate 72,372,191, forward strand.
GTTTACGGTTTAGGGTTAGGGTTAGGGTTAGAGTTAGGGTTAGCGTTACCTTTAGGGTTACGGTTAGGGTTAGGATTAGGGTTAGAGTTAGGGTGTCAGATTAGGGTTAGGGTTGGGTTAGGATTCGGGTTAGTGGTTAGGGGTAGGTTTAGGTTTAGGGTTAGGGTGTTGGTTTAGGGTTAGGGTGTCGGGTTAGGGTGTTGGGTTAAGTTGTCGTGTTAGTGTGTCGGGTAAGGGTTAGGGTTAGGTTTATGGCATTGGGTTAGGTTGTTGGGTTAGGAATAGGGTTAGGGCTAGGGTTAAGGTTAGGTTTAGTGTTATGATGTTGGGTTAGTTTGTCGTGTTAGGGTGCTGGGTTTGGGTTAGGGTTAGGGTTTGGGTAGGTTTAGGGTGTTGGGTTAGGGTTAGGGTGTCGGGTTATGGTTAGGGTTAGGGTGTTGGGTTACGGTGTCGGGTTAGGGTTAGTGTGTCAGGTTATGATGTCAGGTTCGGGTGTCGGGTAAGGGTTAGGGTGTGTGGTTATGGTGTCGGGTAAGTGTGTCAGGTTAGGTTTAGGTTTAGGCTTATGGTTAGGGTTAGGGTTAGGGTGTCGTGTTAGGGATAGCGTTCGGGTGTCGGTTTAGGGTTAGAGTTAGGGTTAGGGTTAGGGTCGGGTTAGGGGTTAGGGGTAGGTTTAGGGTTAGGTTTAGGGTGTTAGGGTTAGGGTTAGGGTTAGGGTTGGGTTAGGGGTAGGGTTAGTGGTTAAGGGTAGGGTTAGGGGTAGGTTTAGGGTTAGGGTTAGGGTTGGGGTTTAGTTGTCGGGTTTGAGTTAGGGTTAGGGTGTCTGGTGTCGGGTTAGTGTTAAGGTTAGGGTTAGGTTATCGGGTTAGGTTTAGGCTTGGGTTGTAGTCTTATGGTTAGGGTTAGTGTTGGTTTACGGGTTAGGCTTAGGCTTAGTGTTAGGGTTAGGTTTAGGGTTAGGTTTACGGCTAGGTTGTTGGTTTAGGGTTACGGTGTCGGGTTAAGGTAAGCGTGTCGGTTTAGGTTTAGGGTGTCGGGTTAGGGTGATGGGTTATGGTGTCAGGTTCGGGTTAGTGTTCGGTTGAGGGTGTCAGGTTAAGGTTAGGGAAGATTTAGGGTTACGGTGTCATGTTAGGGTTACCATAATGGTTAGGGTGTCGGGTTTGGGTGTTGGGTTATGGTTAGTGTATCATGTTAGGGTTAGTGTGTCGGGATAGGTTCAGGGTGTCGGGTTAGGTTGTTGGGTTACGTCTAGGCTCAGGGTTAGGGTTAAGGTTAGGGTTAGGTTTAGGTGTTAGGGGTACGGTTAGGGTTAGGATGTCGGGTTAAGGTTAGGGTGTCGGGTTAGGGTGTCGTGTTAAGGTTAGGGTGTCGGGTGAGGGTTAGAGTGTCAGGTTCGGGTTACGGTGTCAGGTGACGGTGTCGGGTTAGCGTGTCATTTTAGGGTGTAGGTTTATGGTTAGAGTGTCGGGTTAGGGTTAGGGTTACGGTGTTGTGTTAGGGTTAGGGTGTCGGGTTTGGGCTTCGAGTTAGGGTGTCGTGTTAGGGATAGGGTGTCACGTTAGGTTGTCGTTTTAGGGTTACGGTGTCAGGATAGGGTGTCGGGTTAGGGTGTCTGTTAGGGATTACGGTTTAGGGTGTCGGGTTAGGGTTAGTGTAGGGTTAGAATTAGGGTTAGAGTGTTGTGTTAGGGTTAGCGTTAGAGTTAGGTTGTCTGGTTAGTTTTAGGGTTAGGGTGTCGAGTTAGAGTTAGGGTGTCGGGTTATGGTTAGGTTTTGGGTGTCGGGTTAGGTTTAGGGTTAATGTTAGTGTTAGGGTTTAGTGATTAGGGTTAGGGTGTCGGGTAAGATTTAGCGTTAGGGGTAGGGGTAGGGCTTGGGTGTTGGGTTAGTGTTAGGGTTAGGGTGTCTGGTGTCCGGTTACGGTTAGGGTTAGGATTAGGGTTAGGATTAGGGTTTAGGGTTTAGGGTTAGGTTTAGGGTGTCTTGTGTCCGATTACGGTTAGGGTTAGGATTATGGTTAGGGTTAGGGTTAGCGTTAGGGTTTTGGTTAAGGTTACGTTTAGGTTTCGGGTTAGGGTTAGGGTTATGTTTAGGGTTAGGGTGTCATAATAGGGTTAGCGTTAGTGTTAGGTTGTCTGGTTAGTGTTAGGGTTAGGGTGTCGGGATAGGGTTAGGTTTAGGGTGTTGGGTTAGGGTGTTGTGTTAGGGTTAGGGTTAGGGTTAAGGTTTCGGGTTATGATGTCGGGTTAGGGTTAGGTCTAGGTCTAGGGTTTGGGTTAGGGTTAGCGTTAGGGTTAGGGTTACCTTTAGGGTTACGGTTAGGGTTAGGATTAGGGTTAGAGTTAGGGTGTCAGATTAGGGTTAGACTTGGGTTAGGATTCGGGTTAGTGGTTAGGGGTAGGTTTAGGTTTAGGGTTAGGGTGTTGGTTTAGGGTTAGGGTGTCGTATTACAGTTAGGGTTAGGGTTAGGGTGTCGGTTTAGGGTTAGGGTGTCGGGTTAGGGTGTTGGGTTAAGTTGTCGTGTTAGTGTGTCGGGTTAGGGTTAGAGTTAGGTTTGAGGCATTGGGTTAGGTTGTTGGGTTAGGAATAGGGTTAGGGTTAGGTTTAGTGTTATGATGTTGGGTTAGTTTGTCGTGTTAGGGTGCTGGGTTTGGGTTAGGGTTAGGGTTAGGGTAGGTTTAGGGTGTTGGGTTAGCGTTAGGGTGTCGGGTTAGGGTTAGGGTTATGTGTTGGCTTAGGGTGTCGTTTAGGGTGTCAGGTTTGGGTGTCGGGTTAAGATTAGGGTTAGGGTGTTGGGTTACGGTGTCAGATTAGGGTTAGTGTGTCTGGTTATGATGTCAGGTTCGGGTGTCGGGTAAGGGGTAGTGTGTCTGGTTAGGGTGTCGGGTTATTGTGTCAGGTTAGGTTTAGGTTTAGGCTTACGGATAGGGCTAGGGTTATGGTGTCATGTTAGGGATAGGGTTCGAGTGTCAGTTTAGGGTTAGAGTTAGGGTTAGGGTTAGGGTTGGGTTAGGGTTAGGGTAGGGTTAGGGGTTAGGGGTAGGGTTAGGGTTAGGTTTAAGTTTAGGGTGACAGGTTAAGTTTAGGGTTCGTGTTAGTGTTATGGTTAGGGTTAGGGTTAGGCTTAGGATGTGGGGATGGGTTAGGGTTAGTTTTATGGTAAGGTTGTCTGGTTAGGGTTCTGGGTAGGGTGTCTGTTTAAGGTTTCGGGTTAGGGTGTCGGGTCAGGGTTAGTGTTAGGGTTAGGTTGTTGGGTTAGATTGTCGTGTTAGGGTGCCAGGATAGGGTTAGATTTACGGTTAGGCTTAGGGTTAGTGTGTCGGGTTAGGGTGTCCGTTTAGGGTTAGGGTGTCAGGTTAGCATGTCGGGTTAGGGTGTTGGGTTAGGGTCTCGAGTTAGGGTTTAGGGTTAGGTTTAGGGTAAGTTTAGGGTTAGGCTTACGGTTGGGTTAGGGTTAGTGTTAATGTTAGGGTTAGGGTTTAGATGTAGGGTTAGCTTTAGGGCTAGTGTTAGGGTTAGGGTGTAGGGTGTCGGGTTTGGGTGTCGGGTTAGGGTTAGGTTTTGGGTTAGCTTTAGGGTTGCGGTTAGGATTAGGGTGTCGGGTTAGGGTTAGCGTGTCGGGTTCGGGTGTCGGGTTAGGCTGTCGGGCTAGGGTGTCGGGCTAGGGTGTCGGGTTAGGGTTTACAGTTAGTGTTAGAGTGGCTGGTTAGGGTGTCGGTTAGGGTGTCGGGTTAGGGATTACGGGTTAGGGTGTCGCGTTAGGGTTGAGTTATGGTGTCAGGTTATGGTTACGGTAAGGTTAGGGTTAGGGTTAGGGTGTCGTGTTAGGGTTAGCGTTAGGGTTAGGGTGTCGGGTTAAGGTTAGGGTTAGGGTTAGGGTTAGGGTTTGGGTGTCGGGTTAGGGTTAGGGTTAGTGTTAGGGGTTAGTGATTAGGGTTAGGGTTAGGATTAGCGTTATGGTTTGAGTTAGAGTTAGGGTTAGGGTTAGGGTTGGTTTAGTGTAGGGTTAGGGGTTAGTGGTAGGGTTAGGGGTAGGGTTAGGGTAGGGTTGCGGAGTCGGGTTAGGGTTAGGGTTAGGTTTTCAGGCTAGGGTTAGTGTTAGGGGTTGGGGTTAGGGTTTAGAGTTACGATTAGGGTTAGGGTGTTGGGTTAGGGTGTCGGGTTAGGGTGTCAGGTTAGGCTGTCGGGTTAGGGTGTCGGGTCAGGGTTAGAGTTAGGGTTAGGTTTAGGGTTAAGTTTAGAGTTAGGTTGTTTTGTTAGGGTTAGGGTTTCGGGTTAGGCTTAGAGTTTCGGGTTAGGGTGTCGGGTTAGAGTTTGGGTGTAGGGTTAGTGTGTCGCATTAGGGTTAAGGTTAGGGTGTCGTGTTAGTGTTAGCGCTAGGGTTAGGGTGTCGTGTTAGGGTTAGGTTTAGGGTTAGGTTGTCGGGTTAGGGTTAGGGTTAGGGTGTCTGGTGTTCGGTTACCGTTAGGGTTAGGGTTAGGGTTACGTTTTACGGGTTAGGGTTAGGGTTAGGGTTAGCATTAGGGTTATGGTTACGGTTACGTTTAGGGTTACTGTTCGGGTTAGGGTTAGGGTTAGGATTAGGGTGTCAGATTAGGGTTAGGTTTGTGTTAGGATTCGGGTTAGTGGTTAGGGGTAGGTTTAAGGTTAGGGTTAGGGTGTCGTGTTAGGGTTAGGGTTAGGGTGTCGGTTTAGGGTTAGTGTGTCGGGTTAGGGTGTTGGCTTAAGTTGTCGTGTTAGTGTGTTGGGTTAGGGTTAGGGTGAGATTTATGGCATTGTGTTAGTGTGTTGGTTTAGGAATAGGGTTAGGGTAAGGGTTAGGGCTAGGTTTAAGGTTAGGTTTAGTGTTATGATGTTGGGTTAGGGTTAGGGTTAGGGTTAAGGTTTCGGGTTATGATGTCGGGATAGGGTTAGGTCTAGGTCTAGGGTTAGGGTTAGGGTGTCGGGTAAGTTTTAGGGTTAGGGTGTCGTTTTAGGGTTAGAGTTAGGGTTAGGATTAGGGTTAGGGTTAAGGTTTACGGTTTAGGGTTAGGGTTAGGGTTAGAGTTAGGGTTAGCGTTACCTTTAGGGTTACGGTTAGGGTTAGGATTAGGGTTAGAGTTAGGGTGTCAGATTAGGGTTAGGGTTGGGTTAGGATTCGGGTTAGTGGTTAGGGGTAGGTTTAGGTTTAGGGTTAGGGTGTTGGTTTAGGGTTAGGGTGTCGGGTTAGGGTGTTGGGTTAAGTTGTCGTGTTAGTGTGTCGGGTAAGGGTTAGGGTTAGGTTTATGGCATTGGGTTAGGTTGTTGGGTTAGGAATAGGGTTAGGGCTAGGGTTAAGGTTAGGTTTAGTGTTATGATGTTGGGTTAGTTTGTCGTGTTAGGGTGCTGGGTTTGGGTTAGGGTTAGGGTTTGGGTAGGTTTAGGGTGTTGGGTTAGGGTTAGGGTGTCGGGTTATGGTTAGGGTTAGGGTGTTGGGTTACGGTGTCGGGTTAGGGTTAGTGTGTCAGGTTATGATGTCAGGTTCGGGTGTCGGGTAAGGGTTAGGGTGTGTGGTTATGGTGTCGGGTAAGTGTGTCAGGTTAGGTTTAGGTTTAGGCTTATGGTTAGGGTTAGGGTTAGGGTGTCGTGTTAGGGATAGCGTTCGGGTGTCGGTTTAGGGTTAGAGTTAGGGTTAGGGTTAGGGTCGGGTTAGGGGTTAGGGGTAGGTTTAGGGTTAGGTTTAGGGTGTTAGGGTTAGGGTTAGGGTTAGGGTTGGGTTAGGGGTAGGGTTAGTGGTTAAGGGTAGGGTTAGGGGTAGGTTTAGGGTTAGGGTTAGGGTTGGGGTTTAGTTGTCGGGTTTGAGTTAGGGTTAGGGTGTCTGGTGTCGGGTTAGTGTTAAGGTTAGGGTTAGGTTATCGGGTTAGGTTTAGGCTTGGGTTGTAGTCTTATGGTTAGGGTTAGTGTTGGTTTACGGGTTAGGCTTAGGCTTAGTGTTAGTGTTAGGTTTAGGGTTAGGTTTACGGCTAGGTTGTTGGTTTAGGGTTACGGTGTCGGGTTAAGGTAAGCGTGTCGGTTTAGGTTTAGGGTGTCGGGTTAGGGTGATGGGTTATGGTGTCAGGTTCGGGTTAGTGTTCGGTTGAGGGTGTCAGGTTAAGGTTAGGGAAGATTTAGGGTTACGGTGTCATGTTAGGGTTACCATAATGGTTAGGGTGTCGGGTTTGGGTGTTGGGTTATGGTTAGTGTATCATGTTAGGGTTAGTGTGTCGGGATAGGTTCAGGGTGTCGGGTTAGGTTGTTGGGTTACGTCTAGGCTCAGGGTTAGGGTTAAGGTTAGGGTTAGGTTTAGGTGTTAGGGGTACGGTTAGGGTTAGGATGTCGGGTTAAGGTTAGGGTGTCGGGTTAGGGTGTCGTGTTAAGGTTAGGGTGTCGGGTGAGGGTTAGAGTGTCAGGTTCGGGTTACGGTGTCAGGTGACGGTGTCGGGTTAGCGTGTCATTTTAGGGTGTAGGTTTAGGGTTAGAGTGTCGGGTTAGGGTTAGGGTTACGGTGTTGTGTTAGGGTTAGGGTGTCGGGTTTGGGCTTCGAGTTAGGGTGTCGTGTTAGGGATAGGGTGTCACGTTAGGTTGTCGTTTTAGGGTTACGGTGTCAGGATAGGGTGTCGGGTTAGGGTGTCTGTTAGGGATTACGGTTTAGGGTGTCGGGTTAGGGTTAGTGTAGGGTTAGAATTAGGGTTAGAGTGTTGTGTTAGGGTTAGCGTTAGAGTTAGGTTGTCTGGTTAGTTTTAGGGTTAGGGTGTCGAGTTAGAGTTAGGGTGTCGGGTTATGGTTAGGTTTTGGGTGTCGGGTTAGGTTTAGGGTTAATGTTAGTGTTAGGGTTTAGTGATTAGGGTTAGGGTGTCGGGTAAGATTTAGCGTTAGGGGTAGGGGTAGGGCTTGGGTGTTGGGTTAGTGTTAGGGTTAGGGTGTCTGGTGTCCGGTTACGGTTAGGGTTAGGATTAGGGTTAGGATTAGGGTTTAGGGTTTAGGGTTAGGTTTAGGGTGTCTTGTGTCCGATTACGGTTAGGGTTAGGATTATGGTTAGGGTTAGGGTTAGCGTTAGGGTTTTGGTTAAGGTTACGTTTAGGTTTCGGGTTAGGGTTAGGGTTATGTTTAGGGTTAGGGTGTCATAATAGGGTTAGCGTTAGTGTTAGGTTGTCTGGTTAGTGTTAGGGTTAGGGTGTCGGGATAGGGTTAGGTTTAGGGTGTTGGGTTAGGGTGTTGTGTTAGGGTTAGGGTTAGGGTTAAGGTTTCGGGTTATGATGTCGGGTTAGGGTTAGGTCTAGGTCTAGGGTTTGGGTTAGGGTTAGCGTTAGGGTTAGGGTTACCTTTAGGGTTACGGTTAGGGTTAGGATTAGGGTTAGAGTTAGGGTGTCAGATTAGGGTTAGACTTGGGTTAGGATTCGGGTTAGTGGTTAGGGGTAGGTTTAGGTTTAGGGTTAGGGTGTTGGTTTAGGGTTAGGGTGTCGTATTACAGTTAGGGTTAGGGTTAGGGTGTCGGTTTAGGGTTAGGGTGTCGGGTTAGGGTGTTGGGTTAAGTTGTCGTGTTAGTGTGTCGGGTTAGGGTTAGAGTTAGGTTTGAGGCATTGGGTTAGGTTGTTGGGTTAGGAATAGGGTTAGGGTTAGGTTTAGTGTTATGATGTTGGGTTAGTTTGTCGTGTTAGGGTGCTGGGTTTGGGTTAGGGTTAGGGTTAGGGTAGGTTTAGGGTGTTGGGTTAGCGTTAGGGTGTCGGGTTAGGGTTAGGGTTATGTGTTGGCTTAGGGTGTCGTTTAGGGTGTCAGGTTTGGGTGTCGGGTTAAGATTAGGGTTAGGGTGTTGGGTTACGGTGTCAGATTAGGGTTAGTGTGTCTGGTTATGATGTCAGGTTCGGGTGTCGGGTAAGGGGTAGTGTGTCTGGTTAGGGTGTCGGGTTATTGTGTCAGGTTAGGTTTAGGTTTAGGCTTACGGATAGGGCTAGGGTTATGGTGTCATGTTAGGGATAGGGTTCGAGTGTCAGTTTAGGGTTAGAGTTAGGGTTAGGGTTAGGGTTGGGTTAGGGTTAGGGTAGGGTTAGGGGTTAGGGGTAGGGTTAGGGTTAGGTTTAAGTTTAGGGTGACAGGTTAAGTTTAGGGTTCGTGTTAGTGTTATGGTTAGGGTTAGGGTTAGGCTTAGGATGTGGGGATGGGTTAGGGTTAGTTTTATGGTAAGGTTGTCTGGTTAGGGTTCTGGGTAGGGTGTCTGTTTAAGGTTTCGGGTTAGGGTGTCGGGTCAGGGTTAGTGTTAGGGTTAGGTTGTTGGGTTAGATTGTCGTGTTAGGGTGCCAGGATAGGGTTAGATTTACGGTTAGGCTTAGGGTTAGTGTGTCGGGTTAGGGTGTCCGTTTAGGGTTAGGGTGTCAGGTTAGCATGTCGGGTTAGGGTGTTGGGTTAGGGTCTCGAGTTAGGGTTTAGGGTTAGGTTTAGGGTAAGTTTAGGGTTAGGCTTACGGTTGGGTTAGGGTTAGTGTTAATGTTAGGGTTAGGGTTTAGATGTAGGGTTAGCTTTAGGGCTAGTGTTAGGGTTAGGGTGTAGGGTGTCGGGTTTGGGTGTCGGGTTAGGGTTAGGTTTTGGGTTAGCTTTAGGGTTGCGGTTAGGATTAGGGTGTCGGGTTAGGGTTAGCGTGTCGGGTTCGGGTGTCGGGTTAGGCTGTCGGGCTACGGTGTCGGGCTAGGGTGTCGGGTTAGGGTTTACAGTTAGTGTTAGAGTGGCTGGTTAGGGTGTCGGTTAGGGTGTCGGGTTAGGGATTACGGGTTAGGGTGTCGCGTTAGGGTTGAGTTATGGTGTCAGGTTATGGTTACGGTAAGGTTAGGGTTAGGGTTAGGGTGTCGTGTTAGGGTTAGCGTTAGGGTTAGGGTGTCGGGTTAAGGTTAGGGTTAGGGTTAGGGTTAGGGTTTGGGTGTCGGGTTAGGGTTAGGGTTAGTGTTAGGGGTTAGTGATTAGGGTTAGGGTTAGGATTAGCGTTATGGTTTGAGTTAGAGTTAGGGTTAGGGTTAGGGTTGGTTTAGTGTAGGGTTAGGGGTTAGTGGTAGGGTTAGGGGTAGGGTTAGGGTAGGGTTGCGGAGTCGGGTTAGGGTTAGGGTTAGGTTTTCAGGCTAGGGTTAGTGTTAGGGGTTGGGGTTAGGGTTTAGAGTTACGATTAGGGTTAGGGTGTTGGGTTAGGGTGTCGGGTTAGGGTGTCAGGTTAGGCTGTCGGGTTAGGGTGTCGGGTCAGGGTTAGAGTTAGGGTTAGGTTTAGGGTTAAGTTTAGAGTTAGGTTGTTTTGTTAGGGTTAGGGTTTCGGGTTAGGCTTAGAGTTTCGGGTTAGGGTGTCGGGTTAGAGTTTGGGTGTAGGGTTAGTGTGTCGCATTAGGGTTAAGGTTAGGGTGTCGTGTTAGTGTTAGCGCTAGGGTTAGGGTGTCGTGTTAGGGTTAGGTTTAGGGTTAGGTTGTCGGGTTAGGGTTAGGGTTAGGGTGTCTGGTGTTCGGTTACCGTTAGGGTTAGGGTTAGGGTTACGTTTTACGGGTTAGGGTTAGGGTTAGGGTTAGCATTAGGGTTATGGTTACGGTTACGTTTAGGGTTACTGTTCGGGTTAGGGTTAGGGTTAGGATTAGGGTGTCAGATTAGGGTTAGGTTTGTGTTAGGATTCGGGTTAGTGGTTAGGGGTAGGTTTAAGGTTAGGGTTAGGGTGTCGTGTTAGGGTTAGGGTTAGGGTGTCGGTTTAGGGTTAGTGTGTCGGGTTAGGGTGTTGGCTTAAGTTGTCGTGTTAGTGTGTTGGGTTAGGGTTAGGGTGAGATTTATGGCATTGTGTTAGTGTGTTGGTTTAGGAATAGGGTTAGGGTAAGGGTTAGGGCTAGGTTTAAGGTTAGGTTTAGTGTTATGATGTTGGGTTAGGGTTAGGGTTAGGGTTAAGGTTTCGGGTTATGATGTCGGGATAGGGTTAGGTCTAGGTCTAGGGTTAGGGTTAGGGTGTCGGGTAAGTTTTAGGGTTAGGGTTAGGGTGTCGTTTTAGGGTTAGAGTTAGGGTTAGGATTAGGGTTAGGGTTAAGGTTTACGGTTTAGGGTTAGGGTTAGGGTTAGAGTTAGGGTTAGCGTTACCTTTAGGGTTACGGTTAGGGTTAGGATTAGGGTTAGAGTTAGGGTGTCAGATTAGGGTTAGGGTTGGGTTAGGATTCGGGTTAGTGGTTAGGGGTAGGTTTAGGTTTAGGGTTAGGGTGTTGGTTTAGGGTTAGGGTGTCGGGTTAGGGTGTTGGGTTAAGTTGTCGTGTTAGTGTGTCGGGTAAGGGTTAGGGTTAGGTTTATGGCATTGGGTTAGGTTGTTGGGTTAGGAATAGGGTTAGGGCTAGGGTTAAGGTTAGGTTTAGTGTTATGATGTTGGGTTAGTTTGTCGTGTTAGGGTGCTGGGTTTGGGTTAGGGTTAGGGTTTGGGTAGGTTTAGGGTGTTGGGTTAGGGTTAGGGTGTCGGGTTATGGTTAGGGTTAGGGTGTTGGGTTACGGTGTCGGGTTAGGGTTAGTGTGTCAGGTTATGATGTCAGGTTCGGGTGTCGGGTAAGGGTTAGGGTGTGTGGTTATGGTGTCGGGTAAGTGTGTCAGGTTAGGTTTAGGTTTAGGCTTATGGTTAGGGTTAGGGTTAGGGTGTCGTGTTAGGGATAGCGTTCGGGTGTCGGTTTAGGGTTAGAGTTAGGGTTAGGGTTAGGGTCGGGTTAGGGGTTAGGGGTAGGTTTAGGGTTAGGTTTAGGGTGTTAGGGTTAGGGTTAGGGTTAGGGTTGGGTTAGGGGTAGGGTTAGTGGTTAAGGGTAGGGTTAGGGGTAGGTTTAGGGTTAGGGTTAGGGTTGGGGTTTAGTTGTCGGGTTTGAGTTAGGGTTAGGGTGTCTGGTGTCGGGTTAGTGTTAAGGTTAGGGTTAGGTTATCGGGTTAGGTTTAGGCTTGGGTTGTAGTCTTAGGGTTAGGGTTAGTGTTGGTTTACGGGTTAGGCTTAGGCTTAGTGTTAGGGTTAGGTTTAGGGTTAGGTTTACGGCTAGGTTGTTGGTTTAGGGTTACGGTGTCGGGTTAAGGTAAGCGTGTCGGTTTAGGTTTAGGGTGTCGGGTTAGGGTGATGGGTTATGGTGTCAGGTTCGGGTTAGTGTTCGGTTGAGGGTGTCAGGTTAAGGTTAGGGAAGATTTAGGGTTACGGTGTCATGTTAGGGTTACCATAATGGTTAGGGTGTCGGGTTTGGGTGTTGGGTTATGGTTAGTGTATCATGTTAGGGTTAGTGTGTCGGGATAGGTTCAGGGTGTCGGGTTAGGTTGTTGGGTTACGTCTAGGCTCAGGGTTAGGGTTAAGGTTAGGGTTAGGTTTAGTTGTTAGGGGTACGGTTAGGGTTAGGATGTCGGGTTAATGTTAGGGTGTCGGGTTAGGGTGTCGTGTTAAGGTTAGGGTGTCGGGTGAGGGTTAGAGTGTCAGGTTCGGGTTACAGTGTCAGGTGACGGTGTCGGGTTAGCGTGTCATTTTAGGGTGTAGGTTTAGGGTTAGAGTGTCGGGTTAGGGTTAGGGTTACGGTGTTGTGTTAGGGTTAGGGTGTCGGGTTTGGGCTTCGAGTTAGGGTGTCGTGTTAGGGATAGGGTGTCACGTTAGGTTGTCGTTTTAGGGTTACGGTGTCAGGATAGGGTGTCGGGATAGGGTGTCTGTTAGGGATTACGGTTTAGGGTGTCGGGTTAGGGTTAGTGTAGGGTTAGAATTAGGGTTAGAGTGTTGTGTTAGGGTTAGCGTTAGAGTTAGGTTGTCTGGTTAGTTTTAGGGTTAGGGTGTCGAGTTAGAGTTAGGGTGTCGGGTTATGGTTAGGTTTTGGGTGTCGGGTTAGGTTTAGGGTTAATGTTAGTGTTAGGGTTTAGTGATTAGGGTTAGGGTGTCGGGTAAGATTTAGCGTTAGGGGTAGGGGTAGGGCTTGGGTGTTGGGTTAGTGTTAGGGTTAGGGTGTCTGGTGTCCGGTTACGGTTAGGGTTAGGATTAGGGTTAGGATTAGGGTTTAGGGTTTAGGGTTAGGGTTAGGGTGTCTTGTGTCCGATTACGGTTAGGGTTAGGATTATGGTTAGGGTTAGGGTTAGCGTTAGGGTTTTGGTTAAGGTTACGTTTAGGTTTCGGGTTAGGGTTAGGGTTATGTTTAGGGTTAGGGTGTCATAATAGGGTTAGCGTTAGTGTTAGGTTGTCTGGTTAAGTGTTAGGGTTAGGGTGTCGGGATAGGGTTAGGTTTAGGGTGTTGGGTTAGGGTGTTGTGTTAGGGTTAGGGTTAGGGTTAAGGTTTCGGGTTATGATGTCGGGTTAGGGTTAGGTCTAGGTCTAGGGTTTGGGTTAGGGTTAGCGTTAGGGTTAGGGTTACCTTTAGGGTTACGGTTAGGGTTAGGATTAGGGTTAGAGTTAGGGTGTCAGATTAGGGTTAGACTTGGGTTAGGATTCGGGTTAGTGGTTAGGGGTAGGTTTAGGTTTAGGGTTAGGGTGTTGGTTTAGGGTTAGGGTGTCGTATTACAGTTAGGGTTAGGGTTAGGGTGTCGGTTTAGGGTTAGGGTGTCGGGTTAGGGTGTTGGGTTAAGTTGTCGTGTTAGTGTGTCGGGTTAGGGTTAGAGTTAGGTTTGAGGCATTGGGTTAGGTTGTTGGGTTAGGAATAGGGTTAGGGTTAGGTTTAGTGTTATGATGTTGGGTTAGTTTGTCGTGTTAGGGTGCTGGGTTTGGGTTAGGGTTAGGGTTAGGGTAGGTTTAGGGTGTTGGGTTAGCGTTAGGGTGTCGGGTTAGGGTTAGGGTTATGTGTTGGCTTAGGGTGTCGTTTAGGGTGTCAGGTTTGGGTGTCGGGTTAAGATTAGGGTTAGGGTGTTGGGTTACGGTGTCAGATTAGGGTTAGTGTGTCTGGTTATGATGTCAGGTTCGGGTGTCGGGTAAGGGGTAGTGTGTCTGGTTAGGGTGTCGGGTTATTGTGTCAGGTTAGGTTTAGGTTTAGGCTAACGGATAGGGCTAGGGTTATGGTGTCATGTTAGGGATAGGGTTCGAGTGTCAGTTTAGGGTTAGAGTTAGGGTTAGGGTTAGGGTTGGGTTAGGGTTAGGGTAGGGTTAGGGGTTAGGGGTAGGGTTAGGGTTAGGTTTAAGTTTAGGGTGACAGGTTAAGTTTAGGGTTCGTGTTAGTGTTATGGTTAGGGTTAGGGTTAGGCTTAGGATGTGGGGATGGGTTAGGGTTAGTTTTATGGTAAGGTTGTCTGGTTAGGGTTCTGGGTAGGGTGTCTGTTTAAGGTTTCGGGTTAGGGTGTCGGGTCAGGGTTAGTGTTAGGGTTAGGTTGTTGGGTTAGATTGTCGTGTTAGGGTGCCAGGATAGGGTTAGATTTACGGTTAGGCTTAGGGTTAGTGTGTCGGGTTAGGGTGTCCGATTAGGGTTAGGGTGTCAGGTTAGCATGTCGGGTTAGGGTGTTGGGTTAGGGTCTCGAGTTAGGGTTTAGGGTTAGGTTTAGGGTAAGTTTAGGGTTAGGCTTACGGTTGGGTTAGGGTTAGTGTTAATGTTAGGGTTAGGGTTTAGATGTAGGGTTAGCTTTAGGGCTAGTGTTAGGGTTAGGGTGTAGGGTGTCGGGTTTGGGTGTCGGGTTAGGGTTAGGTTTTGGGTTAGCTTTAGGGTTGCGGTTAGGATTAGGGTGTCGGGTTAGGGTTAGCGTGTCGGGTTCGGGTGTCGGGTTAGGCTGTCGGGCTAGGGTGTCGGGCTAGGGTGTCGGGTTAGGGTTTACAGTTAGTGTTAGAGTGGCTGGTTAGGGTGTCGGTTAGGGTGTCGGGTTAGGGATTACGGGTTAGGGTGTCGCGTTAGGGTTGAGTTATGGTGTCAGGTTATGGTTACGGTAAGGTTAGGGTTAGGGTTAGGGTGTCGTGTTAGGGTTAGCGTTAGGGTTAGGGTGTCGGGTTAAGGTTAGGGTTAGGGTTAGGGTTAGGGTTTGGGTGTCGGGTTAGGGTTAGGGTTAGTGTTAGGGGTTAGTGATTAGGGTTAGGGTTAGGATTAGCGTTATGGTTTGAGTTAGAGTTAGGGTTAGGGTTAGGGTTGGTTTAGTGTAGGGTTAGGGGTTAGTGGTAGGGTTAGGGGTAGGGTTAGGGTAGGGTTGCGGAGTCGGGTTAGGGTTAGGGTTAGGTTTTCAGGCTAGGGTTAGTGTTAGGGGTTGGGGTTAGGGTTTAGAGTTACGATTAGGGTTAGGGTGTTGGGTTAGGGTGTCGGGTTAGGGTGTCAGGTTAGGCTGTCGGGTTAGGGTGTCGGGTCAGGGTTAGAGTTAGGGTTAGGTTTAGGGTTAAGTTTAGAGTTAGGTTGTTTTGTTAGGGTTAGGGTTTCGGGTTAGGCTTAGAGTTTCGGGTTAGGGTGTCGGGTTAGAGTTTGGGTGTAGGGTTAGTGTGTCGCATTAGGGTTAAGGTTAGGGTGTCGTGTTAGTGTTAGCGCTAGGGTTAGGGTGTCGTGTTAGGGTTAGGTTTAGGGTTAGGTTGTCGGGTTAGGGTTAGGGTTAGGGTGTCTGGTGTTCGGTTACCGTTAGGGTTAGGGTTAGGGTTACGTTTTACGGGTTAGGGTTAGGGTTAGGGTTAGCATTAGGGTTATGGTTACGGTTACGTTTAGGGTTACTGTTCGGGTTAGGGTTAGGGTTAGGATTAGGGTGTCAGATTAGGGTTAGGTTTGTGTTAGGATTCGGGTTAGTGGTTAGGGGTAGGTTTAAGGTTAGGGTTAGGGTGTCGTGTTAGGGTTAGGGTTAGGGTGTCGGTTTAGGGTTAGTGTGTCGGGTTAGGGTGTTGGCTTAAGTTGTCGTGTTAGTGTGTTGGGTTAGGGTTAGGGTGAGATTTATGGCATTGTGTTAGTGTGTTGGTTTAGGAATAGGGTTAGGGTAAGGGTTAGGGCTAGGTTTAAGGTTAGGTTTAGTGTTATGATGTTGGGTTAGGGTTAGGGTTAGGGTTAAGGTTTCGGGTTATGATGTCGGGATAGGGTTAGGTCTAGGTCTAGGGTTAGGGTTAGGGTGTCGGGTAAGTTTTAGGGTTAGGGTTAGGGTGTCGTTTTAGGGTTAGAGTTAGGGTTAGGATTAGGGTTAGGGTTAAGGTTTACGGTTTAGGGTTAGGGTTAGGGTTAGAGTTAGGGTTAGCGTTACCTTTAGGGTTACGGTTAGGGTTAGGATTAGGGTTAGAGTTAGGGTGTCAGATTAGGGTTAGGGTTGGGTTAGGATTCGGGTTAGTGGTTAGGGGTAGGTTTAGGTTTAGGGTTAGGGTGTTGGTTTAGGGTTAGGGTGTCGGGTTAGGGTGTTGGGTTAAGTTGTCGTGTTAGTGTGTCGGGTAAGGGTTAGGGTTAGGTTTATGGCATTGGGTTAGGTTGTTGGGTTAGGAATAGGGTTAGGGCTAGGGTTAAGGTTAGGTTTAGTGTTATGATGTTGGGTTAGTTTGTCGTGTTAGGGTGCTGGGTTTGGGTTAGGGTTAGGGTTTGGGTAGGTTTAGGGTGTTGGGTTAGGGTTAGGGTGTCGGGTTATGGTTAGGGTTAGGGTGTTGGGTTACGGTGTCGGGTTAGGGTTAGTGTGTCAGGTTATGATGTCAGGTTCGGGTGTCGGGTAAGGGTTAGGGTGTGTGGTTATGGTGTCGGGTAAGTGTGTCAGGTTAGGTTTAGGTTTAGGCTTATGGTTAGGGTTAGGGTTAGGGTGTCGTGTTAGGGATAGCGTTCGGGTGTCGGTTTAGGGTTAGAGTTAGGGTTAGGGTTAGGGTCGGGTTAGGGGTTAGGGGTAGGTTTAGGGTTAGGTTTAGGGTGTTAGGGTTAGGGTTAGGGTTAGGGTTGGGTTAGGGGTAGGGTTAGTGGTTAAGGGTAGGGTTAGGGGTAGGTTTAGGGTTAGGGTTAGGGTTGGGGTTTAGTTGTCGGGTTTGAGTTAGGGTTAGGGTGTCTGGTGTCGGGTTAGTGTTAAGGTTAGGGTTAGGTTATCGGGTTAGGTTTAGGCTTGGGTTGTAGTCTTAGGGTTAGGGTTAGTGTTGGTTTACGGGTTAGGCTTAGGCTTAGTGTTAGGGTTAGGTTTAGGGTTGGGTTTACGGCTAGGTTGTTGGTTTAGGGTTACGGTGTCGGGTTAAGGTAAGCGTGTCGGTTTAGGTTTAGGGTGTCGGGTTAGGGTGATGGGTTATGGTGTCAGGTTCGGGTTAGTGTTCGGTTGAGGGTGTCAGGTTAAGGTTAGGGAAGATTTAGGGTTACGGTGTCATGTTAGGGTTACCATAATGGTTAGGGTGTCGGGTTTGGGTGTTGGGTTATGGTTAGTGTATCATGTTAGGGTTAGTGTGTCGGGATAGGTTCAGGGTGTCGGGTTAGGTTGTTGGGTTACGTCTAGGCTCAGGGTTAGGGTTAAGGATAGGGTTAGGTTTAGGTGTTAGGGGTACGGTTAGGGTTAGGATGTCGGGTTAATGTTAGGGTGTCGGGTTAGGGTGTCGTGTTAAGGTTAGGGTGTCGGGTGAGGGTTAGAGTGTCAGGTTCGGGTTACAGTGTCAGGTGACGGTGTCGGGTTAGCGTGTCATTTTAGGGTGTAGGTTTAGGGTTAGAGTGTCGGGTTAGGGTTAGGGTTACGGTGTTGTGTTAGGGTTAGGGTGTCGGGTTTGGGCTTCGAGTTAGGGTGTCGTGTTAGGGATAGGGTGTCACGTTAGGTTGTCGTTTTAGGGTTACGGTGTCAGGATAGGGTGTCGGGTT
Organism: Giraffa tippelskirchi; assembly: GCF_054371585.1. Lineage (NCBI taxonomy): Eukaryota > Metazoa > Chordata > Mammalia > Artiodactyla > Giraffidae > Giraffa > Giraffa tippelskirchi. The sequence continues at coordinate 72,388,857 of NC_137289.1, forward strand.
AGGGTGTCTGTTAGGGATTACGGTTTAGGGTGTCGGGTTAGGGTTAGTGTAGGGTTAGAATTAGGGTTAGAGTGTTGTGTTAGGGTTAGCGTTAGAGTTAGGTTGTCTGGTTAGTTTTAGGGTTAGGGTGTCGAGTTAGAGTTAGGGTGTCGGGTTATGGTTAGGTTTTGGGTGTCGGGTTAGGTTTAGGGTTAATGTTAGTGTTAGGGGTTAGTGATTAGGGTTAGGGTTAGGGTTAGCGTTATGGTTTGGTTTAGGTTTAGGGTTAAGGTTATGGATAGGGTTAGGGTTTGGGTTAGGTGAAGGGTAGGCTTAGGAGTAGGGTAAGTGTTAGGGTTTGGGTTAGGGTTAGGGTACGGTTAGGGTGTCGGGGTAGAGTTTGGGTGTAGGATTAGGGTGTTGCGTTAGGGTTAAGTTAACGTGTCTTGTTAGGGTTTAGTGATTAGGGTTAGGGTGTCGGGTAAGATTTAGCGTTAGGGGTAGGGGTAGGGCTTGGGTGTTGGGTTAGTGTTAGGGTTAGGGTGTCTGGTGTCCGGTTACGGTTAGGGTTAGGATTAGGGTTAGGATTAGGGTTTAGGGTTTAGGGTTAGGGTTAGGGTGTCTTGTGTCCGATTACGGTTAGGGTTAGGATTATGGTTAGGGTTAGGGTTAGCGTTAGGGTTTTGGTTAAGGTTACGTTTAGGTTTCGGGTTAGGGTTAGGGTTATGTTTAGGGTTAGGGTGTCATAATAGGGTTAGCGTTAGTGTTAGGTTGTCTGGTTAGTGTTAGGGTTAGGGTGTCGGGATAGGGTTAGGTTTAGGGTGTTGGGTTAGGGTGTTGTGTTAGGGTTAGGGTTAGGGTTAAGGTTTCGGGTTATGATGTCGGGTTAGGGTTAGGTCTAGGTCTAGGGTTTGGGTTAGGGTTAGCGTTAGGGTTAGGGTTACCTTTAGGGTTACGGTTAGGGTTAGGATTAGGGTTAGAGTTAGGGTGTCAGATTAGGGTTAGACTTGGGTTAGGATTCGGGTTAGTGGTTAGGGGTAGGTTTAGGTTTAGGGTTAGGGTGTTGGTTAGGGTTAGGGTGTCGTATTACAGTTAGGGTTAGGGTTAGGGTGTCGGTTTAGGGTTAGGGTGTCGGGTTAGGGTGTTGGGTTAAGTTGTCGTGTTAGTGTGTCGGGTTAGGGTTAGAGTTAGGTTTGAGGCATTGGGTTAGGTTGTTGGGTTAGGAATAGGGTTAGGGTTAGGTTTAGTGTTATGATGTTGGGTTAGTTTGTCGTGTTAGGGTGCTGGGTTTGGGTTAGGGTTAGGGTTAGGGTAGGTTTAGGGTGTTGGGTTAGCGTTAGGGTGTCGGGTTAGGGTTAGGGTTATGTGTTGGCTTAGGGTGTCGTTTAGGGTGTCAGGTTTGGGTGTCGGGTTAAGATTAGGGTTAGGGTGTTGGGTTACGGTGTCAGATTAGGGTTAGTGTGTCTGGTTATGATGTCAGGTTCGGGTGTCGGGTAAGGGGTAGTGTGTCTGGTTAGGGTGTCGGGTTATTGTGTCAGGTTAGGTTTAGGTTTAGGCTTACGGATAGGGCTAGGGTTATGGTGTCATGTTAGGGATAGGGTTCGAGTGTCAGTTTAGGGTTAGAGTTAGGGTTAGGGTTAGGGTTGGGTTAGGGTTAGGGTAGGGTTAGGGGTTAGGGGTAGGGTTAGGGTTAGGTTTAAGTTTAGGGTGACAGGTTAAGTTTAGGGTTCGTGTTAGTGTTATGGTTAGGGTTAGGGTTAGGCTTAGGATGTGGGGATGGGTTAGGGTTAGTTTTATGGTAAGGTTGTCTGGTTAGGGTTCTGGGTAGGGTGTCTGTTTAAGGTTTCGGGTTAGGGTGTCGGGTCAGGGTTAGTGTTAGGGTTAGGTTGTTGGGTTAGATTGTCGTGTTAGGGTGCCAGGATAGGGTTAGATTTACGGTTAGGCTTAGGGTTAGTGTGTCGGGTTAGGGTGTCCGTTTAGGGTTAGGGTGTCAGGTTAGCATGTCGGGTTAGGGTGCTGGGTTAGGGTCTCGAGTTAGGGTTTAGGGTTAGGTTTAGGGTAAGTTTAGGGTTAGGGTTACGGTTGGGTTAGGGTTAGTGTTAATGTTAGGGTTAGGGTTTAGATGTAGGGTTAGCTTTAGGGCTAGTGTTAGGGTTAGGGTGTCGGGTGTCGGGTTTGGGTGTCGGGTTAGGGTTAGGTTTTGGGTTAGCTTTAGGGTTGGGGTTAGGATTAGGGTGTCGGGTTAGGGTTAGCGTGTCGGGTTCGGGTGTCGGGTTCGGCTGTCGGGCTAGGGTGTCGGGCTAGGGTGTCGGGTTAGGGTTTACAGTTAGTGTTAGAGTGGCTGGTTAGGGTGTCGGGTTAGGGATTACGGGTTAGGGTGTCGCGTTAGGGTTGAGTTATGGTGTCGGGTTATGGTTAGGGTAAGGTTAGGGTTAGGGTTAGGGTGTCGTGTTAGGGTTAGCGTTAGGGTTAGGGTGTCGGGTTAAGGTTAGGGTTAGGGTTAGGGTTAGGGTTTGGGTGTCGGGTTAGGGTTAGGGTTAGTGTTAGGGTTAGTGATTAGGGTTAGGGTTAGGATTAGCATTATGGTTTGAGTTAGAGTTAGGGTTAGGGTTAGGGTTGGTTTAGTGTAGGGTTAGGTGTTAGTGGTAGGGTTAGGGGTAGGGTTAGGGTAGGGTTGCGGAGTCGGGTTAGGGTTAGGGTTAGGTTTTCAAGCTAGGGTTAGTGTTAGGGGTTGGGGTTAGGGTTTAGAGTTACGATTAGGGTTAGGGTGTTGGGTTAGGGTGTCGGGTTAGGGTGTCAGGTTAGGCTGTCGGGTTAGGGTGTCGGGTCAGGTTTAGAGTTAGGGTTAGGTTTAGGGTTAAGTTTAGAGTTAGGTTGTTTTGTTAGGGTTAGGGTTTCGGGTTAGGCTTAGAGTTTCGGGTTAGGGTGTCGGGTTAGAGTTTGGGTGTAGGGTTAGTGTGTCGCATTAGGGTTAAGGTTAGGGTGTCGTGTTAGTGTTAGCGCTAGGGTTAGGGTGTCGTGTTAGAGTTAGGTTTAGGGTTAGGTTGTCGGGTTAGGGTTAGGGTTAGGGTGTCTGGTGTTCGGTTACCGTTAGGGTTAGGGTTAGGGTTACGTTTTACGGGTTAGGGTTAGGGTTAGGGTTAGCATTAGGGTTATGGTTACGGTTACGTTTAGGGTTACTGTTCGGGTTAGGGTTAGGGTTAGGATTAGGGTGTCAGATTAGGGTTAGGTTTGTGTTAGGATTCGGGTTAGTGGGTAGGGGTAGGTTTAAGGTTAGGGTTAGGGTGTCGTGTTAGGGTTAGGGTTAGGGTGTCGGTTTAGGGTTAGGGTGTCGGGTTAGGGTGTTGGCTTAAGTTGTCGTGTTAGTGTGTTGGGTTAGGGTTAGGGTGAGATTTATGGCATTGTGTTAGTGTGTTGGTTTAGGAATAGGGTTAGGGTAAGGGTTAGGGCTAGGTTTAAGGTTAGGTTTAGTGTTATGATGTCGGGTTAGGGTTAGGGTTAGGGTTAAGGTTTCGGGTTATGATGTCGGGTTAGGGTTAGGTCTAGGTCTAGGGTTAGGGTTAGGGTGTCGGGTAAGTTTTAGGGTTAGGGTTAGGGTGTCGTTTTAGGGTTAGAGTTAGGGTTAGGATTAGGGTTAGGGTTAAGGTTTACGGTTTAGGGTTAGGGTTAGGGTTAGAGTTAGGGTTAGCGTTACCTTTAGGGTTACGGTTAGGGTTAGGATTAGGGTTAGAGTTAGGGTGTCAGATTAGGGTTAGGGTTGGGTTAGGATTCGAGTTAGTGGTTAGGGGTAGGTTTAGGTTTAGGGTTAGGGTGTTGGTTTAGGGTTAGGGTGTCGGGTTAGGGTGTTGGGTTAAGTTGTCGTGTTAGTGTGTCGGGTAAGGGTTAGGGTTAGGTTTATGGCATTGGGTTAGGTTGTTGGGTTAGGAATAGGGTTAGGGCTAGGGTTAAGGTTAGGTTTAGTGTTATGATGTTGGGTTAGTTTGTCGTGTTAGGGTGCTGGGTTTGGGTTAGGGTTAGGGTTTGGGTAGGTTTAGGGTGTTGGGTTAGGGTTAGGGTGTCGGGTTATGGTTAGGGTTAGGGTGTTGGGTTACGGTGTCGGGTTAGGGTTAGTGTGTCAGGTTATGATGTCAGGTTCGGGTGTCGGGTAAGGGTTAGGGTGTCTGGTTATGGTGTCGGGTAAGTGTGTCAGGTTAGGTTTAGGTTTAGGCTTATGGTTAGGGTTAGGGTTATGGTGTCATGTTAGGGATAGCGTTCGGGTGTCGGTTTAGGGTTAGAGTTAGGGTTAGGGTTAGGGTCGGGTTAGGGGTTAGGGGTAGGTTTAGGGTTAGGTTTAGGGTGTTAGGGTTAGGGTTAGGGTTAGGGTTGGGTTAGGGGTAGGGTTAGTGGTTAAGGGTAGGGTTAGGGGTAGGTTTAGGGTTAGGGTTAGGGTTGGGGTTTAGTTGTCGCGTTTGAGTTAGGGTTAGGGTGTCTGGTGTCGGGTTAGTGTTAAGGTTAGGGTTAGGTTATCGGGTTAGGTTTAGGCTTGGGTTGTAGTCTTAGGGTTAGGGTTAGTGTTGGTTTACGGGTTAGGCTTAGGCTTAGTGTTAGGGTTAGGTTTAGGGTTAGGTTTACGGCTAGGTTGTTGGTTTAGGGTTACGGTGTCGGGTTAAGGTAAGCGTGTCGGTTTAGGTTTAGGGTGTCGGGTTAGGGTGATGGGTTATGGTGTCAGGTTCGGGTTAGTGTTCGGTTGAGGGTGTCAGGTTAAGGTTAGGGAAGATTTAGGGTTACGGTGTCATGTTAGGGTTACCATAATGGTTAGGGTGTCGGGTTTGGGTGTTGGGTTATGGTTAGTGTATCATGTTAGGGTTAGTGTGTCGGGATAGGTTCATGGTGTCGGGTTAGGTTGTCGGGTTACGTTTAGGCTCAGGGTTAGGGTTAAGGTTAGGGTTAGGTTTAGGTGTTAGGGGTACGGTTAGGGTTACGATGTCGGGTTAGGGTTAGGGTGTCGGGTTAGGGTGTCGTGTTAAGGTTAGGGTGTCGGGTGAGGGTTAGGGTGTCAGGTTCGGGTTACGGTGTCAGGTGACGGTGTCGGGTTAGCGTGTCATTTTAGGGTGTAGGTTTAGGGTTAGAGTGTCGGGTTAGGGTTAGGGTTACGGTGTTGTGTTAGGGTTAGGGTGTCGGGTTTGGGCTTCGGGTTAGGGTGTCGTGTTAGGGATAGGGTGTCACGTTAGGTTGACGTTTTAGGGTTACGGTGTCAGGATAGGGTGTTGCGTTAGGGTGTCGGTTAGGGATTACGTTTTAGGGTGTCGGGTTAGGGTTAGTGTAGGGGTAGAATTAGGGTTAGAGTGTTGTGTTAGGGTTAGCATTAGGGTTAGGTTGTCTGGTTAGTTTTAGGGTTAGGGTGTCGAGTTAGAGTTAGGGTGTCGGGTTATGGTTAGGTTTTGGGTGTCAGGTTAGGTTTAGGGTTAATGTTAGTGTTAGGGTTTAGTGATTAGGGTTAGGGTGTCGGGTAAGATTTAGCGTTAGGGGTAGGGGTAGGGCTTGGGTGTTGGGTTAGTGTTAGGGTTAGGGTGTCTGGTGTCCGGTTACGGTTAGGGTTAGGATTAGGGTTAGGATTAGGGTTTAGGGTTTAGGGTTAGGGTTAGGGTGTCTTGTGTCCGATTACGGTTAGGGTTAGGATTATGGTTAGGGTTAGGGTTAGCGTTAGGGTTTTGGTTAAGGTTACGTTTAGGTTTCGGGGTAGGGTTAGGGTTATGTTTAGGGTTAGGGTGTCATAATAGGGTTAGCGTTAGTGTTAGGTTGTCTGGTTAGTGTTAGGGTTAGGGTGTCGGGATAGGGTTAGGTTTAGGGTGTTGGGTTAGGGTGTTGTGTTAGGGTTAGGGTTAGGGTTAAGGTTTCGGGTTATGATGTCGGGTTAGGGTTAGGTCTAGGTCTAGGGTTTGGGTTAGGGTTAGCGTTAGGGTTAGGGTTACCTTTAGGGTTACGGTTAGGGTTAGGATTAGGGTTAGAGTTAGGGTGTCAGATTAGGGTTAGACTTGGGTTAGGATTCGGGTTAGTGGTTAGGGGTAGGTTTAGGTTTAGGGTTAGGGTGTTGGTTTAGGGTTAGGGTGTCGTATTACAGTTAGGGTTAGGGTTAGGGTGTCGGTTTAGGGTTAGGGTGTCGGGTTAGGGTGTTGGGTTAAGTTGTCGTGTTAGTGTGTCGGGTTAGGGTTAGAGTTAGGTTTGAGGCATTGGGTTAGGTTGTTGGGTTAGGAATAGGGTTAGGGTTAGGTTTAGTGTTATGATGTTGGGTTAGATTGTCGTGTTAGGGTGCTGGGTTTGGGTTAGGGTTAGGGTAGGTTTAGGGTGTTGGGTTAGCGTTAGGGTGTCGGGTTAGGGTTAGGGTTATGTGTTGGCTTAGGGTGTCGTTTAGGGTGTCAGGTTTGGGTGTCGGGTTAAGATTAGGGTTAGGGTGTTGGGTTACGGTGTCAGATTAGGGTTAGTGTGTCTGGTTATGATGTCAGGTTCGGGTGTCGGGTAAGGGGTAGTGTGTTTGGTTAGGGTGTCGGGTTATTGTGTCAGGTTAGGTTTAGGTTTAGGCTTACGGATAGGGCTAGGGTTATGGTGTCATGTTAGGGATAGGGTTCGAGTGTCAGTTTAGGGTTAGAGTTAGGGTTAGGGTTAGGGTTGGGTTAGGGTTAGGGTAGGGTTAGGGGTTAGGGGTAGGGTTAGGGTTAGGTTTAAGTTTAGGGTGACAGGTTAAGTTTAGGGTTCGTGTTAGTGTTATGGTTAGGGTTAGGGTTAGGCTTAGGATGTGGGGATGGGTTAGGGTTAGTTTTATGGTAAGGTTGTCTGGTTAGGGTTCTGGGTAGGGTGTCTGTTTAAGGTTTCGGGTTAGGGTGTCGGGTCAGGGTTAGTGTTAGGGTTAGGTTGTTGGGTTAGATTGTCGTGTTAGGGTGCCAGGATAGGGTTAGATTTACGGTTAGGCTTAGGGTTAGTGTGTCGGGTTAGGGTGTCCGATTAGGGTTAGGGTGTCAGGTTAGCATGTCGGGTTAGGGTGTTGGGTTAGGGTCTCGAGTTAGGGTTTAGGGTTAGGTTTAGGGTAAGTTTAGGGTTAGGCTTACGGTTGGGTTAGGGTTAGTGTTAATGTTAGGGTTAGGGTTTAGATGTAGGGTTAGCTTTAGGGCTAGTGTTAGGGTTAGGGTGTCGGGTGTCGGGTTTGGGTGTCGGGTTAGGGTTAGGTTTTGGGTTAGCTTTAGGGTTGGGGTTAGGATTAGGGTGTCGGGTTAGGGTTAGCGTGTCGGGTTCGGGTGTCGGGTTAGGCTGTCTGGCTAGGGTGTCGGGCTAGGGTGTCGGGTTAGGGTTTACAGTTAGTGTTAGAGTGGCTGGTTAGGGTGTCTGGTTAGGGTGTCGGGATAGGGATTATGGGTTAGGGTGTCGCGTTAGGGTTGAGTTATGGTGTCGGGTTATGGTTAGGGTAAGGTTAGGGTTAGGGTTAGGGTGTCGTGTTAGGGTTAGCGTTAGGGTTAGGGTGTCGGGTTAAGGTTAGGGTTAGGGTTAGGGTTAGGGTTTGGGTGTCGGGTTAGGGTTAGGGTTAGTGTTAGGGGTTAGTGATTAGGGTTAGGGTTAGGATTAGCGTTATGGTTTGAGTTAGAGTTAGGGTTAGGGTTAGGGTTGGTTTAGTGTAGGGTTAGGGGTTAGTGGTAGGGTTAGGGGTAGGGTTAGGGTAGGGTTGCGGAGTCGGGTTAGGGTTAGGGTTAGGTTTTCAGGCTAGGGTTAGTGTTAGGGGTTGGGGTTAGGGTTTAGAGTTACGATTAGGGTTAGGGTGTTGGGTTAGGGTGTCGGGTTAGGGTGTCAGGTTAGGCTGTCGGGTTAGGGTGTCGGGTCAGGGTTAGAGTTAGGGTTAGGTTTAGGGTTAAGTTTAGAGTTAGGTTGTTTTGTTAGGGTTAGGGTTTCGGGTTAGGCTTAGAGTTTCGGGTTAGGGTGTCGGGTTAGAGTTTGGGTGTAGGGTTAGTGTGTCGCATTAGGGTTAAGGTTAGGGTGTCGTGTTAGTGTTAGCGCTAGGGTTAGGGTGTCGTGTTAGAGTTAGGTTTAGGGTTAGGTTGTCGGGTTAGGGTTAGGGTTAGGGTGTCTGGTGTTCGGTTACCGTTAGGGTTAGGGTTAGGGTTACATTTTACGGGTTAGGGTTAGGGTTAGGGTTAGCATTAGGGTTATGGTTACGGTTACGTTTAGGGTTACTGTTCGGGTTAGGGTTAGGGTTAGGATTAGGGTGTCAGATTAGGGTTAGGTTTGTGTTAGGATTCGGGTTAGTGGGTAGGGGTAGGTTTAAGGTTAGGGTTAGGGTGTCGTGTTAGGGTTAGGGTTAGGGTGTCGGTTTAGGGTTAGGGTGTCGGGTTAGGGTGTTGGCTTAAGTTGTCGTGTTAGTGTGTTGGGTTAGGGTTAGGGTGAGATTTATGGCATTGTGTTAGTGTGTTGGTTTAGGAATAGGGTTAGCGTAAGGGTTAGGGCTAGGTTTAAGGTTAGGTTTAGTGTTATGATGTCACGTTAGGGTTAGGGTTAGGGTTAAGGTTTCAGGTTATGATGTCGGGTTAGGGTTAGGTCTAGGTCTAGGGTTAGGGTTAGGGTGTCGGGTAAGTTTTAGGATTAGGGTTAGGGTGTCGTTTTAGGGTTAGAGTTAGGGTTAGGATTAGGGTTAGGGTTAAGGTTTACGGTTTAGGGTTAGGGTTAGGGTTAGAGTTAGGGTTAGCGTTACCTTTAGGGTTACGGTTAGGGTTAGGATTAGGGTTAGAGTTAGGGTGTCAGATTAGGGTTAGGGTTGGGTTAGGATTCGGGTTAGTGGTTAGGGGTAGGTTTAGGTTTAGGGTTAGGGTGTTGGTTTAGGGTTAGGGTGTCGGGTTAGGGTGTTGGGTTAAGTTGTCGTGTTAGTGTGTCGGGTAAGGGTTAGGGTTAGGTTTATGGCATTGGGTTAGGTTGTTGGGTTAGGAATAGGGTTAGGGCTAGGGTTAAGGTTAGGTTTAGTGTTATGATGTTGGGTTAGTTTGTCGTGTTAGGGTGCTGGGTTTGGGTTAGGGTTAGGGTTTGGGTAGGTTTAGGGTGTTGGGTTAGGGTTAGGGTGTCGGGTTATGGTTAGGGTTAGGGTGTTGGGTTACGGTGTCGGGTTAGGGTTAGTGTGTCAGGTTATGATGTCAGGTTTGGGTGTCGGGTAAGGGTTAGGGTGTGTGGTTATGGTGTCGGGTAAGTGTGTCAGGTTAGGTTTAGGTTTAGGCTTATGGTTAGGGTTAGGGTTAGGGTGTCGTGTTAGGGATAGCGTTCGGGTGTCGGTTTAGGGTTAGAGTTAGGGTTAGGGTTAGGGTCGGGTTAGGGGTTAGGGGTAGGTTTAGGGTTAGGTTTAGGGTGTTAGGGTTAGGGTTAGGGTTGGGTTAGGGGTAGGGTTAGTGGTTAAGGGTAGGGTTAGGGGTAGGTTTAGGGTTAGGGTTAGGGTTGGGGTTTAGTTGTCGGGTTTGAGTTAGGGTTAGGGTGTCTGGTGTCGGGTTAGTGTTAAGGTTAGGGTTAGGTTATCGGGTTAGGTTTAGGCTTGGGTTGTAGTCTTAGGGTTAGGGTTAGTGTTGGTTTACGGGTTAGGCTTAGGCTTAGTGTTAGGGTTAGGTTTAGGGTTAGGTTTACGGCTAGGTTGTTGGTTTAGGGTTACGGTGTCGGGTTAAGGTAAGCGTGTCGGTTTAGGTTTAGGGTGTCGGGTTAGGGTGATGGGTTATGGTGTCAGGTTCGGGTTAGTGTTCGGTTGAGGGTGTCAGGTTAAGGTTAGGGAAGATTTAGGGTTACGGTGTCATGTTAGGGTTACCATAATGGTTAGGGTGTCGGGTTTGGGTGTTGGGTTATGGTTAGTGTATCATGTTAGGGTTAGTGTGTCGGGATAGGTTCAGGGTGTCGGGTTAGGTTGTCGGGTTACGTCTAGGCTCAGGGTTAGGGTTAAGGTTAGGGTTAGGTTTAGGTGTTAGGGGTACGGTTAGGGTTAGGATGTCGGGTTAAGGTTAGGGTGTCGGGTTAGGGTGTCGTGTTAAGGTTAGGGTGTCGGGTGAGGGTTAGAGTGTCAGGTTCGGGTTACGGTGTCAGGTGACGGTGTCGGGTTAGCGTGTCATTTTAGGGTGTAGGTTTAGGGTTAGAGTGTCGGGTTAGGGTTAGGGTTACGGTGTTGTGTTAGGGTTAGGGTGTCGGGTTTGGGCTTCGGGTTAGGGTGTCATGTTAGGGATAGGGTGTCACGTTAGGTTGTCGTTTTAGGGTTACGGTGTCAGGATAGGGTGTCGGGTTAGGGTGTCTGTTAGGGATTACGGTTTAGGGTGTCGGGTTAGGGTTAGTGTAGGGTTAGAATTAGGGTTAGAGTGTTGTGTTAGGGTTAGCGTTAGAGTTAGGTTGTCTGGTTAGTTTTAGGGTTAGGGTGTCGAGTTAGAGTTAGGGTGTCGGGTTATGGTTAGGTTTTGGGTGTCGGGTTAGGTTTAGGGTTAATGTTAGTGTTAGGGTTTAGTGATTAGGGTTAGGGTGTCGGGTAAGATTTAGCGTTAGGAGTAGGGGTAGGGCTTGGGTGTTGGGTTAGTGTTAGGGTTAGGGTGTCTGGTGTCCGGTTACGGTTAGGGTTAGGATTAGGGTTAGGATTAGGGTTTAGGGTTTAGGGTTAGGGTTAGGGTGTCTTGTGTCCGATTACGGTTAGGGTTAGGATTATGGTTAGGGTTAGGGTTAGCGTTAGGGTTTTGGTTAAGGTTACGTTTAGGTTTCGGGTTAGGGTTAGGGTTATGTTTAGGGTTAGGGTGTCATAATAGGGTTAGCGTTAGTGTTAGGTTGTCTGGTTAGTGTTAGGGTTAGGGTGTCGGGATAGGGTTAGGTTTAGGGTGTTGGGTTAGGGTGTTGTGTTAGGGTTAGGGTTAGGGTTAAGGTTTCGGGTTATGATGTCGGGTTAGGGTTAGGTCTAGGTCTAGGGTTTGGGTTACGGTTAGCGTTAGGGTTAGGGTTACCTTTAGGGTTACGGTTAGGGTTAGGATTAGGGTTAGAGTTAGGGTGTCAGATTAGGGTTAGACTTGGGTTAGGATTCGGGTTAGTGGTTAGGGGTAGGTTTAGGTTTAGGGTTAGGGTGTTGGTTTAGGGTTAGGGTGTCGTATTACAGTTAGGGTTAGGGTTAGGGTGTCGGTTTAGGGTTAGGGTGTCGGGTTAGGGTGTTGGGTTAAGTTGTCGTGTTAGTGTGTCGGGTTAGGGTTAGAGTTAGGTTTGAGGCATTGGGTTAGGTTGTTGGGTTAGGAATAGGGTTAGGGTTAGGTTTAGTGTTATGATGTTGGGTTAGTTTGTCGTGTTAGGGTGCTGGGTTTGGGTTAGGGTTAGGGTTAGGGTAGGTTTAGGGTGTTGGGTTAGCGTTAGGGTGTCGGGTTAGGGTTAGGGTTATGTGTTGGCTTAGGGTGTCGTTTAGGGTGTCAGGTTTGGGTGTCGGGTTAAGATTAGGGTTAGGGTGTTGGGTTACGGTGTCAGATTAGGGTTAGTGTGTCTGGTTATGATGTCAGGTTCGGGTGTCGGGTAAGGGGTAGTGTGTCTGGTTAGGGTGTCGGGTTATTGTGTCAGGTTAGGTTTAGGTTTAGGCTTACGGATAGGGCTAGGGTTATGGTGTCATGTTAGGGATAGGGTTCGAGTGTCAGTTTAGGGTTAGAGTTAGGGTTAGGGTTAGGGTTGGGTTAGGGTTAGGGTAGGGTTAGGGGTTAGGGGTAGGGTTAGGGTTAGGTTTAAGTTTAGGGTGACAGGTTAAGTTTAGGGTTCGTGTTAGTGTTATGGTTAGGGTTAGGGTTAGGCTTAGGATGTGGGGATAGGGTTAGGGTTAGTTTTATGGTAAGGTTGTCTGGTTAGGGTTCTGGGTAGGGTGTCTGTTTAAGGTTTCGGGTTAGGGTGTCGGGTCAGGGTTAGTGTCAGGGTTAGGTTGTTGGGTTAGATTGTCGTGTTAGGGTGCCAGGATAGGGTTAGATTTACGGTTAGGCTTAGGGTTAGTGTGTCGGGTTAGGGTGTCCGTTTAGGGTTAGGGTGTCAGGTTAGCATGTCGGGTTAGGGTGTTCGGTTAGGGTCTCGAGTTAGGGTTTAGGGTTAGGTTTAGGGTAAGTTTAGGGTTAGGCTTACGGTTGGGTTAGGGTTAGTGTTAATGTTAGGGTTAGGGTTTAGATGTAGGGTTAGCTTTAGGGCTAGTGTTAGGGTTAGGGTGTAGGGTGTCGGGTTTGGGTGTCGGGTTAGGGTTAGGTTTTGGGTTAGCTTTAGGGTTGCGGTTAGGATTAGGGTGTCGGGTTAGGGTTAGCGTGTCGGGTTCGGGTGTCGGGTTAGGCTGTCGGGCTAGGGTGTCGGGCTAGGGTGTCGGGTTAGGGTTTACAGTTAGTGTTAGAGTGGCTGGTTAGGGTGTCGGTTAGGGTGTCGGGTTAGGGATTACGGGTTAGGGTGTCGCGTTAGGGTTGAGTTATGGTGTCAGGTTATGGTTACGGTAAGGTTAGGGTTAGGGTTAGGGTGTTGTGTTAGGGTTAGCGTTAGGGTTAGGGTGTCGGGTTAAGGTTAGGGTTAGGGTTAGGGTTAGGGTTTGGGTGTCGGGTTAGGGTTAGGGTTAGTGTTAGGGGTTAGTGATTAGGGTTAGGGTTAGGATTAGCGTTATGGTTTGAGTTAGAGTTAGGGTTAGGGTTAGGGTTGGTTTAGTGTAGGGTTAGGGGTTAGTGGTAGGGTTAGGGGTAGGGTTAGGGTAGGGTTGCGGAGTCGGGTTAGGGTTAGGGTTAGGTTTTCAGGCTAGGGTTAGTGTTAGGGGTTGGGGTTAGGGTTTAGAGTTACGATTAGGGTTAGGGTGTTGGGTTAGGGTGTCGGGTTAGGGTGTCAGGTTAGGCTGTCGGGTTAGGGTGTCGGGTCAGGGTTAGAGTTAGGGTTAGGTTTAGGGTTAAGTTTAGAGTTAGGTTGTTTTGTTAGGGTTAGGGTTTCGGGTTAGGCTTAGAGTTTCGGGTTAGGGTGTCGGGTTAGAGTTTGGGTGTAGGGTTAGTGTGTCGCATTAGGGTTAAGGTTAGGGTGTCGTGTTAGTGTTAGCGCTAGGGTTAGGGTGTCGTGTTAGGGTTAGGTTTAGGGTTAGGTTGTCGGGTTAGGGTTAGGGTTAGGGTGTCTGGTGTTCGGTTACCGTTAGGGTTAGGGTTAGGGTTACGTTTTACGGGTTAGGGTTAGGGTTAGCATTAGGGTTATGGTTACGGTTACGTTTAGGGTTACTGTTCGGGTTAGGGTTAGGGTTAGGATTAGGGTGTCAGATTAGGGTTAGGTTTGTGTTAGGATTCGGGTTAGTGGTTAGGGGTAGGTTTAAGGTTAGGGTTAGGGTGTCGTGTTAGGGTTAGGGTTAGGGTGTCGGTTTAGGGTTAGTGTGTCGGGTTAGGGTGTTGGCTTAAGTTGTCGTGTTAGTGTGTTGGGTTAGGGTTAGGGTGAGATTTATGGCATTGTGTTAGTGTGTTGGTTTAGGAATAGGGTTAGGGTAAGGGTTAGGGCTAGGTTTAAGGTTAGGTTTAGTGTTATGATGTTGGGTTAGGGTTAGGGTTAGGGTTAAGGTTTCGGGTTATGATGTCGGGATAGGGTTAGGTCTAGGTCTAGGGTTAGGGTTAGGGTGTCGGGTAAGTTTTAGGGTTAGGGTTAGGGTGTCGTTTTAGGGTTAGAGTTAGGGTTAGGATTAGGGTTAGGGTTAAGGTTTACGGTTTAGGGTTAGGGTTAGGGTTAGAGTTAGGGTTAGCGTTACCTTTAGGGTTACGGTTAGGGTTAGGATTAGGGTTAGAGTTAGGGTGTCAGATTAGGGTTAGGGTTGGGTTAGGATTCGGGTTAGTGGTTAGGGGTAGGTTTAGGTTTAGGGTTAGGGTGTTGGTTTAGGGTTAGGGTGTCGGGTTAGGGTGTTGGGTTAAGTTGTCGTGTTAGTGTGTCGGGTAAGGGTTAGGGTTAGGTTTATGGCATTGGGTTAGGTTGTTGGGTTAGGAATAGGGTTAGGGCTAGGGTTAAGGTTAGGTTTAGTGTTATGATGTTGGGTTAGTTTGTCGTGTTAGGGTGCTGGGTTTGGGTTAGGGTTAGGGTTTGGGTAGGTTTAGGGTGTTGGGTTAGGGTTAGGGTGTCGGGTTATGGTTAGGGTTAGGGTGTTGGGTTACGGTGTCGGGTTAGGGTTAGTGTGTCAGGTTATGATGTCAGGTTCGGGTGTCGGGTAAGGGTTAGGGTGTGTGGTTATGGTGTCGGGTAAGTGTGTCAGGTTAGGTTTAGGTTTAGGCTTATGGTTAGGGTTAGGGTTAGGGTGTCGTGTTAGGGATAGCGTTCGGGTGTTGGTTTAGGGTTAGAGTTAGGGTTAGGGTTAGGGTCGGGTTAGGGGTTAGGGGTAGGTTTAGGGTTAGGTTTAGGGTGTTAGGGTTAGGGTTAGGGTTAGGGTTGGGTTAGGGGTAGGGTTAGTGGTTAAGGGTAGGGTTAGGGGTAGGTTTAGGGTTAGGGTTAGGGTTGGGGTTTAGTTGTCGGGTTTGAGTTAGGGTTAGGGTGTCTGGTGTCGGGTTAGTGTTAAGGTTAGGGTTAGGTTATCGGGTTAGGTTTAGGCTTGGGTTGTAGTCTTATGGTTAGGGTTAGTGTTGGTTTACGGGTTAGGCTTAGGCTTAGTGTTAGGGTTAGGTTTAGGGTTAGGTTTACGGCTAGGTTGTTGGTTTAGGGTTACGGTGTCGGGTTAAGGTAAGCGTGTCGGTTTAGGTTTAGGGTGTCGGGTTAGGGTGATGGGTTATGGTGTCAGGTTCGGGTTAGTGTTCGGTTGAGGGTGTCAGGTTAAGGTTAGGGAAGATTTAGGGTTACGGTGTCATGTTAGGGTTACCATAATGGTTAGGGTGTCGGGTTTGGGTGTTGGGTTATGGTTAGTGTATCATGTTAGGGTTAGTGTGTCGGGATAGGTTAAGGGTGTCGGGTTAGGTTGTCGGGTTACCTCTAGGCTCAGGCTTAGGGTTAAGGTTAGGGTTAGGTTTAGGTGTTAGGGGTACGGTTAGGGTTAGGATGTCGGGTTAAGGTTAGGGTGTCGGGTTAGGGTGTCGTGTTAAGGTTAGGGTGTCGGGTGAGGGTTAGAGTGTCAGGTTCGGGTTACGGTGTCAGGTGACGGTGTCGGGTTAGCGTGTCATTTTAGGGTGTAGGTTTAGGGTTAGAGTGTCGGGTTAGGGTTAGGGTTACGGTGTTGTGTTAGGGTTAGGGTGTCGGGTTTGGGCTTCGGGTTAGGGTGTCGTGTTAGGGATAGGGAGTCACGTTAGGTTGTCGTTTTAGGGTTACGGTGTCAGGATAGGGTGTCGGGTTAGGGTGTCTGTTAGGGATTACGGTTTAGGGTGTCGGGTTAGGGTTAGTGTAGGGTTAGAATTAGGGTTAGAGTGTTGTGTTAGGGTTAGCGTTAGAGTTAGGTTGTCTGGTTAGTTTTAGGGTTAGGGTGTCGAGTTAGAGTTAGGGTGTCGGGTTATGGTTAGGTTTTGGGTGTCGGGTTAGGTTTAGGGTTAATGTTAGTGTTAGGGGTTAGTGATTAGGGTTAGGGTTAGGGTTAGCGTTATGGTTTGGTTTAGGTTTAGGGTTAAGGTTATGGATAGGGTTAGGGTTTGGGTTAGGTGAAGGGTAGGCTTAGGAGTAGGGTAAGTGTTAGGGTTTGGGTTAGGGTTAGGGTACGTTTAGGGTGTCGGGGTAGAGTTTGGGTGTAGGATTAGGGTGTTGCGTTAGGGTTAAGTTAACGTGTCTTGTTAGGGTTAGTGTTAGGGTTAGGGTGTCGGGTAAGATTTAGCGTTAGGGGTAGGGGTAGGGCTTGGGTGTTGGGTTAGTGTTAGGGTTAGGGTGTCTGGTGTCCGGTTACGGTTAGGGTTAGGATTAGGGTTAGGATTAGGGTTTAGGGTTTAGGGTTAGGGTTAGGGTGTCTTGTGTCCGATTACGGTTAGGGTTAGGATTATGGTTAGGGTTAGGGTTAGCGTTAGGGTTTTGGTTAAGGTTACGTTTAGGTTTCGGGTTAGGGTTAGGGTTATGTTTAGGGTTAGGGTGTCATAATAGGGTTAGCGTTAGTGTTAGGTTGTCTGGTTAGTGTTAGGGTTAGGGTGTCGGGATAGGGTTAGGTTTAGGGTGTTGGGTTAGGGTGTTGTGTTAGGGTTAGGGTTAGGGTTAAGGTTTCGGGTTATGATGTCGGGTTAGGGTTAGGTCTAGGTCTAGGGTTTGGGTTAGGGTTAGCGTTAGGGTTAGGGTTACCTTTAGGGTTATGGTTAGGGTTAGGATTAGGGTTAGAGTTAGGGTGTCAGATTAGGGTTAGACTTGGGTTAGGATTCGGGTTAGTGGTTAGGGGTAGGTTTAGGTTTAGGGTTAGGGTGTTGGTTTAGGGTTAGGGTGTCGTATTACAGTTAGGGTTAGGGTTAGGGTGTCGGTTTAGGGTTAGGGTGTCGGCTTAGGGTGTTGGGTTAAGTTGTCGTGTTAGTGTGTCGGGTTAGGTTTAGAGTTAGGTTTGAGGCATTGGGTTAGGTTGTTGGGTTAGGAATAGGGTTAGGGTTAGGTTTAGTGTTATGATGTTGGGTTAGTTTGTCGTGTTAGGGTGCTGGGTTTGGGTTAGGGTTAGGGTTAGGGTAGGTTTAGGGTGTTGGGTTAGCGTTAGGGTGTCGGGTTAGGGTTAGGGTTATGTGTTGGCTTAGGGTGTCGTTTAGGGTGTCAGGTTTGGGTGTCGGGTTAAGATTAGGGTTAGGGTGTTGGGTTACGGTGTCAGATTAGGGTTAGTGTGTCTGGTTATGATGTCAGGTTCGGGTGTCGGGTAAGGGGTAGTGTGTCTGGTTAGGGTGTCGGGTTATTGTGTCAGGTTAGGTTTAGGTTTAGGCTTACGGATAGGGCTAGGGTTATGGTGTCATGTTAGGGATAGGGTTCGAGTGTCAGTTTAGGGTTAGAGTTAGGGTTAGGGTTAGGGTTGGGTTAGGGTTAGGGTAGGGTTAGGGGTTAGGGGTAGGGTTAGGGTTAGGTTTAAGTTTAGGGTGACAGGTTAAGTTTAGGGTTCGTGTTAGTGTTATGGTTAGGGTTAGGGTTAGGCTTAGGATGTGGGGATGGGTTAGGGTTAGTTTTATGGTAAGGTTGTCTGGTTAGGGTTCTGGGTAGGGTGTCTGTTTAAGGTTTCGGGTTAGGGTGTCGGGTCAGGGTTAGTGTTAGGGTTAGGTTGTTGGGTTAGATTGTCGTGTTAGGGTGCCAGGATAGGGTTAGATTTACGGTTAGGCTTAGGGTTAGTGTGTCGGGTTAGGGTGTCCGATTAGGGTTAGGGTGTCAGGTTAGCATGTCGGGTTAGGGTGTTGGGTTAGGGTCTCGAGTTAGGGTTTAGGGTTAGGTTTAGGGTAAGTTTAGGGTTAGGCTTACGGTTGGGTTAGGGTTAGTGTTAATGTTAGGGTTAGGGTTTAGATGTAGGGTTAGCTTTAGGGCTAGTGTTAGGGTTAGGGTGTAGGGTGTCGTGTTTGGGTGTCGGGTTAGGGTTAGGTTTTGGGTTAGCTTTAGGGTTGCGGTTAGGATTAGGGTGTCGGGTTAGGGTTAGCGTGTCGGGTTCGGGTGTCGGGTTAGGCTGTCGGGCTAGAGTGTCGGGCTAGGGTGTCGGGTTAGGGTTTACAGTTAGTGTTAGAGTGGCTGGTTAGGGTGTCGGTTAGGGTGTCGGGTTAGGGATTACGGGTTAGGGTGTCGCGTTAGGGTTGAGTTATGGTGTCAGGTTATGGTTACGGTAAGGTTAGGGTTAGGGTTAGGGTGTCGTGTTAGGGTTAGCGTTAGGGTTAGGGTGTCGGGTTAAGGTTAGGGTTAGGGTTAGGGTTAGGGTTTGGGTGTCGGGTTAGGGTTAGGGTTAGTGTTAGGGGTTAGTGATTAGGGTTAGGGTTAGGATTAGCGTTAGGGTTTGAGTTAGAGTTAGGGTTAGGGTTAGGGTTGGTTTAGTGTAGGGTTAGGGGTTAGTGGTAGGGTTAGGGGTAGGGTTAGGGTAGGGTTGCGGAGTCGGGTTAGGGTTAGGGTTAGGTTTTCAGGCTAGGGTTAGTGTTAGGGGTTGGGGTTAGGGTTTAGAGTTACGATTAGGGTTAGGGTGTTGGGTTAGGGTGTCGGGTTAGGGTGTCAGGTTAGGCTGTCGGGTTAGGGTGTCGGGTCAGGGTTAGAGTTAGGGTTAGGTTTAGGGTTAAGTTTAGAGTTAGGTTGTTTTGTTAGGGTTAGGGTTTCGGGTTAGGCTTAGAGTTTCGGGTTAGGGTGTCGGGTTAGAGTTTGGGTGTAGGGTTAGTGTGTCGCATTAGGGTTAAGGTTAGGGTGTCGTGTTAGTGTTAGCGCTAGGGTTAGGGTGTCGTGTTAGGGTTAGGTTTAGGGTTAGGTTGTCGGGTTAGGGTTAGGGTTAGGGTGTCTGGTGTTCGGTTACCGTTAGGGTTAGGGTTAGGGTTACGTTTTACGGGTTAGGGTTAGGGTTAGGGTTAGCATTAGGGTTATGGTTACGGTTACGTTTAGGGTTACTGTTCGGGTTAGGGTTAGGGTTAGGATTAGGGTGTCAGATTAGGGTTAGGTTTGTGTTAGGATTCGGGTTAGTGGTTAGGGGTAGGTTTAAGGTTAGGGTTAGGGTGTCGTGTTAGGGTTAGGGTTAGGGTGTCGGTTTAGGGTTAGTGTGTCGGGTTAGGGTGTTGGCTTAAGTTGTCGTGTTAGTGTGTTGGGTTAGGGTTAGGGTGAGATTTATGGCATTGTGTTAGTGTGTTGGTTTAGGAATAGGGTTAGGGTAAGGGTTAGGGCTAGGTTTAAGGTTAGGTTTAGTGTTATGATGTTGGGTTAGGGTTAGGGTTAGGGTTAAGGTTTCGGGTTATGATGTCGGGATAGGGTTAGGTCTAGGTCTAGGGTTAGGGTTAGGGTGTCGGGTAAGTTTTAGGGTTAGGGTTAGGGTGTCGTTTTAGGGTTAGAGTTAGGGTTAGGATTAGGGTTAGGGTTAAGGTTTACGGTTTAGGGTTAGGGTTAGGGTTAGAGTTAGGGTTAGCGTTACCTTTAGGGTTACGGTTAGGGTTAGGATTAGGGTTAGAGTTAGGGTGTCAGATTAGGGTTAGGGTTGGGTTAGGATTCGGGTTAGTGGTTAGGGGTAGGTTTAGGTTTAGGGTTAGGGTGTTGGTTTAGGGTTAGGGTGTCGGGTTAGGGTGTTGGGTTAAGTTGTCGTGTTAGTGTGTCGGGTAAGGGTTAGGGTTAGGTTTATGGCATTGGGTTAGGTTGTTGGGTTAGGAATAGGGTTAGGGCTAGGGTTAAGGTTAGGTTTAGTGTTATGATGTTGGGTTAGTTTGTCGTGTTAGGGTGCTGGGTTTGGGTTAGGGTTAGGGTTTGGGTAGGTTTAGGGTGTTGGGTTAGGGTTAGGGTGTCGGGTTATGGTTAGGGTTAGGGTGTTGGGTTACGGTGTCGGGTTAGGGTTAGTGTGTCAGGTTATGATGTCAGGTTCGGGTGTCGGGTAAGGGTTAGGGTGTGTGGTTATGGTGTCGGGTAAGTGTGTCAGGTTAGGTTTAGGTTTAGGCTTATGGTTAGGGTTAGGGTTAGGGTGTCGTGTTAGGGATAGCGTTCGGGTGTCGGTTTAGGGTTAGAGTTAGGGTTAGGGTTAGGGTCGGGTTAGGGGTTAGGGGTAGGTTTAGGGTTAGGTTTAGGGTGTTAGGGTTAGGGTTAGGGTTAGGGTTGGGTTAGGGGTAGGGTTAGTGGTTAAGGGTAGGGTTAGGGGTAGGTTTAGGGTTAGGGTTAGGGTTGGGGTTTAGTTGTCGGGTTTGAGTTAGGGTTAGGGTGTCTGGTGTCGGGTTAGTGTTAAGGTTAGGGTTAGGTTATCGGGTTAGGTTTAGGCTTGGGTTGTAGTCTTAGGGTTAGGGTTAGTGTTGGTTTACGGGTTAGGCTTAGGCTTAGTGTTAGGGTTAGGTTTAGGGTTGGGTTTACGGCTAGGTTGTTGGTTTAGGGTTACGGTGTCGGGTTAAGGTAAGCGTGTCGGTTTAGGTTTAGGGTGTCGGGTTAGGGTGATGGGTTATGGTGTCAGGTTCGGGTTAGTGTTCGGTTGAGGGTGTCAGGTTAAGGTTAGGGAAGATTTAGGGTTACGGTGTCATGTTAGGGTTACCATAATGGTTAGGGTGTCGGGTTTGGGTGTTGGGTTATGGTTAGTGTATCATGTTAGGGTTAGTGTGTCGGGATAGGTTCAGGGTGTCGGGTTAGGTTGCTGGGTTACGTCTAGGCTCAGGGTTAGGGTTAAGGATAGGGTTAGGTTTAGGTGTTAGGGGTACGGTTAGGGTTAGGATGTCGGGTTAATGTTAGGGTGTCGGGTTAGGGTGTCGTGTTAAGGTTAGGGTGTCGGGTGAGGGTTAGAGTGTCAGGTTCGGGTTACAGTGTCAGGTGACGGTGTCGGGTTAGCGTGTCATTTTAGGGTGTAGGTTTAGGGTTAGAGTGTCGGGTTAGGGTTAGGGTTACGGTGTTGTGTTAGGGTTAGGGTGTCGGGTTTGGGCTTCGAGTTAGGGTGTCGTGTTAGGGATAGGGTGTCACGTTAGGTTGTCGTTTTAGGGTTACGGTGTCAGGATAGGGTGTCGGGGTAGGGTGTCTGTTAGGGATTACGGTTTAGGGTGTCGGGTTAGGGTTAGTGTAGGGTTAGAATTAGGGTTAGAGTGTTGTGTTAGGGTTAGCGTTAGAGTTAGGTTGTCTGGTTAGTTTTAGGGTTAGGGTGTCGAGTTAGAGTGAGGGTGTCGGGTTATGGTTAGGTTTTGGGTGTCGGGTTAGGTTTAGGGTTAATGTTAGTGTTAGGGTTTAGTGATTAGGGTTAGGGTGTCGGGTAAGATTTAGCGTTAGGGGTAGGGGTAGGGCTTGGGTGTTGGGTTAGTGTTAGGGTTAGGGTGTCTGGTGTCCGGTTACGGTTAGGGTTAGGATTAGGGTTAGGATTAGGGTTTAGGGTTTAGGGTTAGGGTTAGGGTGTCTTGTGTCCGATTACGGTTAGGGTTAGGATTATGGTTAGGGTTAGGGTTAGCGTTAGGGTTTTGGTTAAGGTTACGTTTAGGTTTCGGGTTAGGGTTAGGGTTATGTTTAGGGTTAGGGTGTCATAATAGGGTTAGCGTTAGTGTTAGGTTGTCTGGTTAAGTGTTAGGGTTAGGGTGTCGGGATAGGGTTAGGTTTAGGGTGTTGGTTTAGGGTGTTGTGTTAGGGTTAGGGTTAGGGTTAAGGTTTCGGGTTATGATGTCGGGTTAGGGTTAGGTCTAGGTCTAGGGTTTGGGTTAGGGTTAGCGTTAGGGTTAGGGTTACCTTTAGGGTTACGGTTAGGGTTAGGATTAGGGTTAGAGTTAGGGTGTCAGATTAGGGTTAGACTTGGGTTAGGATTCGGGTTAGTGGTTAGGGGTAGGTTTAGGTTTAGGGTTAGGGTGTTGGTTTAGGGTTAGGGTGTCGTATTACAGTTAGGGTTAGGGTTAGGGTGTCGGTTTAGGGTTAGGGTGTCGGGTTAGGGTGTTGGGTTAAGTTGTCGTGTTAGTGTGTCGGGTTAGGGTTAGAGTTAGGTTTGAGGCATTGGGTTAGGTTGTTGGGTTAGGAATAGGGTTAGGGTTAGGTTTAGTGTTATGATGTTGGGTTAGTTTGTCGTGTTAGGGTGCTGGGTTTGGGTTAGGGTTAGGGTTAGGGTAGGTTTAGGGTGTTGGGTTAGCGTTAGGGTGTCGGGTTAGGGTTAGGGTTATGTGTTGGCTTAGGGTGTCGTTTAGGGTGTCAGGTTTGGGTGTCGGGTTAAGATTAGGGTTAGGGTGTTGGGTTACGGTGTCAGATTAGGGTTAGTGTGTCTGGTTATGATGTCAGGTTCGGGTGTCGGGTAAGGGGTAGTGTGTCTGGTTAGGGTGTCGGGTTATTGTGTCAGGTTAGGTTTAGGTTTAGGCTTACGGATAGGGCTAGGGTTATGGTGTCATGTTAGGGATAGGGTTCGAGTGTCAGTTTAGGGTTAGAGTTAGGGTTAGGGTTAGGGTTGGGTTAGGGTTAGGGTAGGGTTAGGGGTTAGGGTTAGGGTTAGGGTTAGGTTTAAGTTTAGGGTGACAGGTTAAGTTTAGGGTTCGTGTTAGTGTTATGGTTAGGGTTAGGGTTAGGCTTAGGATGTGGGGATGGGTTAGGGTTAGTTTTATGGTAAGGTTGTCTGGTTAGGGTTCTGGGTAGGGTGTCTGTTTAAGGTTTCGGGTTAGGGTGTCGGGTCAGGGTTAGTGTTAGGGTTAGGTTGTTGGGTTAGATTGTCGTGTTAGGGTGCCAGGATAGGGTTAGATTTACGGTTAGGCTTAGGGTTAGTGTGTCGGGTTAGGGTGTCCGATTAGGGTTAGGGTGTCAGGTTAGCATGTCGGGTTAGGGTGTTGGGTTAGGGTCTCGAGTTAGGGTTTAGGGTTAGGTTTAGGGTAAGTTTAGGGTTAGGCTTACGGTTGGGTTAGGGTTAGTGTTAATGTTAGGGTTAGGGTTTAGATGTAGGGTTAGCTTTAGGGCTAGTGTTAGGGTTAGGGTGTAGGGTGTCGTGTTTGGGTGTCGGGTTAGGGTTAGGTTTTGGGTTAGCTTTAGGGTTGCGGTTAGGATTAGGGTGTCGGGTTAGGGTTAGCGTGTCGGGTTCGGGTGTCGGGTTAGGCTGTCGGGCTAGAGTGTCGGGCTAGGGTGTCGGGTTAGGGTTTACAGTTAGTGTTAGAGTGGCTGGTTAGGGTGTCGGTTAGGGTGTCGGGTTAGGGATTACGGGTTAGGGTGTCGCGTTAGGGTTGAGTTATGGTGTCAGGTTATGGTTACGGTAAGGTTAGGGTTAGGGTTAGGGTGTCGTGTTAGGGTTAGCGTTAGGGTTAGGGTGTCGGGTTAAGGTTAGGGTTAGGGTTAGGGTTAGGGTTTGGGTGTCGGGTTAGGGTTAGGGTTAGTGTTAGGGGTTAGTGATTAGGGTTAGGGTTAGGATTAGCGTTATGGTTTGAGTTAGAGTTAGGGTTAGGGTTAGGGTTGGTTTAGTGTAGGGTTAGGGGTTAGTGGTAGGGTTAGGGGTAGGGTTAGGGTAGGGTTGCGGAGTCGGGTTAGGGTTAGGGTTAGGTTTTCAGGCTAGGGTTAGTGTTAGGGGTTGGGGTTAGGGTTTAGAGTTACGATTAGGGTTAGGGTGTTGGGTTAGGGTGTCGGGTTAGGGTGTCAGGTTAGGCTGTCGGGTTAGGGTGTCGGGTCAGGGTTAGAGTTAGGGTTAGGTTTAGGGTTAAGTTTAGAGTTAGGTTGTTTTGTTAGGGTTAGGGTTTCGGGTTAGGCTTAGAGTTTCGGGTTAGGGTGTCGGGTTAGAGTTTGGGTGTAGGGTTAGTGTGTCGCATTAGGGTTAAGGTTAGGGTGTCGTGTTAGTGTTAGCGCTAGGGTTAGGGTGTCGTGTTAGGGTTAGGTTTAGGGTTAGGTTGTCGGGTTAGGGTTAGGGTTAGGGTGTCTGGTGTTCGGTTACCGTTAGGGTTAGGGTTAGGGTTACGTTTTACGGGTTAGGGTTAGGGTTAGGGTTAGCATTAGGGTTATGGTTACGGTTACGTTTAGGGTTACTGTTCGGGTTAGGGTTAGGGTTAGGATTAGGGTGTCAGATTAGGGTTAGGTTTGTGTTAGGATTCGGGTTAGTGGTTAGGGGTAGGTTTAAGGTTAGGGTTAGGGTGTCGTGTTAGGGTTAGGGTTAGGGTGTCGGTTTAGGGTTAGTGTGTCGGGTTAGGGTGTTGGCTTAAGTTGTCGTGTTAGTGTGTTGGGTTAGGGTTAGGGTGAGATTTATGGCATTGTGTTAGTGTGTTGGTTTAGGAATAGGGTTAGGGTAAGGGTTAGGGCTAGGTTTAAGGTTAGGTTTAGTGTTATGATGTTGGGTTAGGGTTAGGGTTAGGGTTAAGGTTTCGGGTTATGATGTCGGGATAGGGTTAGGTCTAGGTCTAGGGTTAGGGTTAGGGTGTCGGGTAAGTTTTAGGGTTAGGGTTAGGGTGTCGTTTTAGGGTTAGAGTTAGGGTTAGGATTAGGGTTAGGGTTAAGGTTTACGGTTTAGGGTTAGGGTTAGGGTTAGAGTTAGGGTTAGCGTTACCTTTAGGGTTACGGTTAGGGTTAGGATTAGGGTTAGAGTTAGGGTGTCAGATTAGGGTTAGGGTTGGGTTAGGATTCGGGTTAGTGGTTAGGGGTAGGTTTAGGTTTAGGGTTAGGGTGTTGGTTTAGGGTTAGGGTGTCGGGTTAGGGTGTTGGGTTAAGTTGTCGTGTTAGTGTGTCGGGTAAGGGTTAGGGTTAGGTTTATGGCATTGGGTTAGGTTGTTGGGTTAGGAATAGGGTTAGGGCTAGGGTTAAGGTTAGGTTTAGTGTTATGATGTTGGGTTAGTTTGTCGTGTTAGGGTGCTGGGTTTGGGTTAGGGTTAGGGTTTGGGTAGGTTTAGGGTGTTGGGTTAGGGTTAGGGTGTCGGGTTATGGTTAGGGTTAGGGTGTTGGGTTACGGTGTCGGGTTAGGGTTAGTGTGTCAGGTTATGATGTCAGGTTCGGGTGTCGGGTAAGGGTTAGGGTGTGTGGTTATGGTGTCGGGTAAGTGTGTCAGGTTAGGTTTAGGTTTAGGCTTATGGTTAGGGTTAGGGTTAGGGTGTCGTGTTAGGGATAGCGTTCGGGTGTCGGTTTAGGGTTAGAGTTAGGGTTAGGGTTAGGGTCGGGTTAGGGGTTAGGGGTAGGTTTAGGGTTAGGTTTAGGGTGTTAGGGTTAGGGTTAGGGTTAGGGTTGGGTTAGGGGTAGGGTTAGTGGTTAAGGGTAGGGTTAGGGGTAGGTTTAGGGTTAGGGTTAGGGTTGGGGTTTAGTTGTCGGGTTTGAGTTAGGGTTAGGGTGTCTGGTGTCGGGTTAGTGTTAAGGTTAGGGTTAGGTTATCGGGTTAGGTTTAGGCTTGGGTTGTAGTCTTAGGGTTAGGGTTAGTGTTGGTTTACGGGTTAGGCTTAGGCTTAGTGTTAGGGTTAGGTTTAGGGTTGGGTTTACGGCTAGGTTGTTGGTTTAGGGTTACGGTGTCGGGTTAAGGTAAGCGTGTCGGTTTAGGTTTAGGGTGTCGGGTTAGGGTGATGGGTTATGGTGTCAGGTTCGGGTTAGTGTTCGGTTGAGGGTGTCAGGTTAAGGTTAGGGAAGATTTAGGGTTACGGTGTCATGTTAGGGTTACCATAATGGTTAGGGTGTCGGGTTTGGGTGTTGGGTTATGGTTAGTGTATCATGTTAGGGTTAGTGTGTCGGGATAGGTTCAGGGTGTCGGGTTAGGTTGCTGGGTTACGTCTAGGCTCAGGGTTAGGGTTAAGGATAGGGTTAGGTTTAGGTGTTAGGGGTACGGTTAGGGTTAGGATGTCGGGTTAATGTTAGGGTGTCGGGTTAGGGTGTCGTGTTAAGGTTAGGGTGTCGGGTGAGGGTTAGAGTGTCAGGTTCGGGTTACAGTGTCAGGTGACGGTGTCGGGTTAGCGTGTCATTTTAGGGTGTAGGTTTAGGGTTAGAGTGTCGGGTTAGGGTTAGGGTTACGGTGTTGTGTTAGGGTTAGGGTGTCGGGTTTGGGCTTCGAGTTAGGGTGTCGTGTTAGGGATAGGGTGTCACGTTAGGTTGTCGTTTTAGGGTTACGGTGTCAGGATAGGGTGTCGGGGTAGGGTGTCTGTTAGGGATTACGGTTTAGGGTGTCGGGTTAGGGTTAGTGTAGGGTTAGAATTAGGGTTAGAGTGTTGTGTTAGGGTTAGCGTTAGAGTTAGGTTGTCTGGTTAGTTTTAGGGTTAGGGTGTCGAGTTAGAGTGAGGGTGTCGGGTTATGGTTAGGTTTTGGGTGTCGGGTTAGGTTTAGGGTTAATGTTAGTGTTAGGGTTTAGTGATTAGGGTTAGGGTGTCGGGTAAGATTTAGCGTTAGGGGTAGGGGTAGGGCTTGGGTGTTGGGTTAGTGTTAGGGTTAGGGTGTCTGGTGTCCGGTTACGGTTAGGGTTAGGATTAGGGTTAGGATTAGGGTTTAGGGTTTAGGGTTAGGGTTAGGGTGTCTTGTGTCCGATTACGGTTAGGGTTAGGATTATGGTTAGGGTTAGGGTTAGCGTTAGGGTTTTGGTTAAGGTTACGTTTAGGTTTCGGGTTAGGGTTAGGGTTATGTTTAGGGTTAGGGTGTCATAATAGGGTTAGCGTTAGTGTTAGGTTGTCTGGTTAAGTGTTAGGGTTAGGGTGTCGGGATAGGGTTAGGTTTAGGGTGTTGGTTTAGGGTGTTGTGTTAGGGTTAGGGTTAGGGTTAAGGTTTCGGGTTATGATGTCGGGTTAGGGTTAGGTCTAGGTCTAGGGTTTGGGTTAGGGTTAGCGTTAGGGTTAGGGTTACCTTTAGGGTTACGGTTAGGGTTAGGATTAGGGTTAGAGTTAGGGTGTCAGATTAGGGTTAGACTTGGGTTAGGATTCGGGTTAGTGGTTAGGGGTAGGTTTAGGTTTAGGGTTAGGGTGTTGGTTTAGGGTTAGGGTGTCGTATTACAGTTAGGGTTAGGGTTAGGGTGTCGGTTTAGGGTTAGGGTGTCGGGTTAGGGTGTTGGGTTAAGTTGTCGTGTTAGTGTGTCGGGTTAGGGTTAGAGTTAGGTTTGAGGCATTGGGTTAGGTTGTTGGGTTAGGAATAGGGTTAGGGTTAGGTTTAGTGTTATGATGTTGGGTTAGTTTGTCGTGTTAGGGTGCTGGGTTTGGGTTAGGGTTAGGGTTAGGGTAGGTTTAGGGTGTTGGGTTAGCGTTAGGGTGTCGGGTTAGGGTTAGGGTTATGTGTTGGCTTAGGGTGTCGTTTAGGGTGTCAGGTTTGGGTGTCGGGTTAAGATTAGGGTTAGGGTGTTGGGTTACGGTGTCAGATTAGGGTTAGTGTGTCTGGTTATGATGTCAGGTTCGGGTGTCGGGTAAGGGGTAGTGTGTCTGGTTAGGGTGTCGGGTTATTGTGTCAGGTTAGGTTTAGGTTTAGGCTTACGGATAGGGCTAGGGTTATGGTGTCATGTTAGGGATAGGGTTCGAGTGTCAGTTTAGGGTTAGAGTTAGGGTTAGGGTTAGGGTTGGGTTAGGGTTAGGGTAGGGTTAGGGGTTAGGGTTAGGGTTAGGGTTAGGTTTAAGTTTAGGGTGACAGGTTAAGTTTAGGGTTCGTGTTAGTGTTATGGTTAGGGTTAGGGTTAGGCTTAGGATGTGGGGATGGGTTAGGGTTAGTTTTATGGTAAGGTTGTCTGGTTAGGGTTCTGGGTAGGGTGTCTGTTTAAGGTTTCGGGTTAGGGTGTCGGGTCAGGGTTAGTGTTAGGGTTAGGTTGTTGGGTTAGATTGTCGTGTTAGGGTGCCAGGATAGGGTTAGATTTACGGTTAGGCTTAGGGTTAGTGTGTCGGGTTAGGGTGTCCGATTAGGGTTAGGGTGTCAGGTTAGCATGTCGGGTTAGGGTGTTGGGTTAGGGTCTCGAGTTAGGGTTTAGGGTTAGGTTTAGGGTAAGTTTAGGGTTAGGCTTACGGTTGGGTTAGGGTTAGTGTTAATGTTAGGGTTAGGGTTTAGATGTAGGGTTAGCTTTAGGGCTAGTGTTAGGGTTAGGGTGTAGGGTGTCGTGTTTGGGTGTCGGGTTAGGGTTAGGTTTTGGGTTAGCTTTAGGGTTGCGGTTAGGATTAGGGTGTCGGGTTAGGGTTAGCGTGTCGGGTTCGGGTGTCGGGTTAGGCTGTCGGGCTAGAGTGTCGGGCTAGGGTGTCGGGTTAGGGTTTACAGTTAGTGTTAGAGTGGCTGGTTAGGGTGTCGGTTAGGGTGTCGGGTTAGGGATTACGGGTTAGGGTGTCGCGTTAGGGTTGAGTTATGGTGTCAGGTTATGGTTACGGTAAGGTTAGGGTTAGGGTTAGGGTGTCGTGTTAGGGTTAGCGTTAGGGTTAGGGTGTCGGGTTAAGGTTAGGGTTAGGGTTAGGGTTAGGGTTTGGGTGTCGGGTTAGGGTTAGGGTTAGTGTTAGGGGTTAGTGATTAGGGTTAGGGTTAGGATTAGCGTTATGGTT
Source organism: Giraffa tippelskirchi (assembly GCF_054371585.1). Lineage (NCBI taxonomy): Eukaryota > Metazoa > Chordata > Mammalia > Artiodactyla > Giraffidae > Giraffa > Giraffa tippelskirchi. The sequence continues at coordinate 72,416,738 of NC_137289.1, forward strand.
TGAGTTAGAGTTAGGGTTAGGGTTAGGGTTGGTTTAGTGTAGGGTTAGGGGTTAGTGGTAGGGTTAGGGGTAGGGTTAGGGTAGGGTTGCGGAGTCGGGTTAGGGTTAGGGTTAGGTTTTCAGGCTAGGGTTAGTGTTAGGGGTTGGGGTTAGGGTTTAGAGTTACGATTAGGGTTAGGGTGTTGGGTTAGGGTGTCGGGTTAGGGTGTCAGGTTAGGCTGTCGGGTTAGGGTGTCGGGTCAGGGTTAGAGTTAGGGTTAGGTTTAGGGTTAAGTTTAGAGTTAGGTTGTTTTGTTAGGGTTAGGGTTTCGGGTTAGGCTTAGAGTTTCGGGTTAGGGTGTCGGGTTAGAGTTTGGGTGTAGGGTTAGTGTGTCGCATTAGGGTTAAGGTTAGGGTGTCGTGTTAGTGTTAGCGCTAGGGTTAGGGTGTCGTGTTAGGGTTAGGTTTAGGGTTAGGTTGTCGGGTTAGGGTTAGGGTTAGGGTGTCTGGTGTTCGGTTACCGTTAGGGTTAGGGTTAGGGTTACGTTTTACGGGTTAGGGTTAGGGTTAGGGTTAGCATTAGGGTTATGGTTACGGTTACGTTTAGGGTTACTGTTCGGGTTAGGGTTAGGGTTAGGATTAGGGTGTCAGATTAGGGTTAGGTTTGTGTTAGGATTCGGGTTAGTGGTTAGGGGTAGGTTTAAGGTTAGGGTTAGGGTGTCGTGTTAGGGTTAGGGTTAGGGTGTCGGTTTAGGGTTAGTGTGTCGGGTTAGGGTGTTGGCTTAAGTTGTCGTGTTAGTGTGTTGGGTTAGGGTTAGGGTGAGATTTATGGCATTGTGTTAGTGTGTTGGTTTAGGAATAGGGTTAGGGTAAGGGTTAGGGCTAGGTTTAAGGTTAGGTTTAGTGTTATGATGTTGGGTTAGGGTTAGGGTTAGGGTTAAGGTTTCGGGTTATGATGTCGGGATAGGGTTAGGTCTAGGTCTAGGGTTAGGGTTAGGGTGTCGGGTAAGTTTTAGGGTTAGGGTTAGGGTGTCGTTTTAGGGTTAGAGTTAGGGTTAGGATTAGGGTTAGGGTTAAGGTTTACGGTTTAGGGTTAGGGTTAGGGTTAGAGTTAGGGTTAGCGTTACCTTTAGGGTTACGGTTAGGGTTAGGATTAGGGTTAGAGTTAGGGTGTCAGATTAGGGTTAGGGTTGGGTTAGGATTCGGGTTAGTGGTTAGGGGTAGGTTTAGGTTTAGGGTTAGGGTGTTGGTTTAGGGTTAGGGTGTCGGGTTAGGGTGTTGGGTTAAGTTGTCGTGTTAGTGTGTCGGGTAAGGGTTAGGGTTAGGTTTATGGCATTGGGTTAGGTTGTTGGGTTAGGAATAGGGTTAGGGCTAGGGTTAAGGTTAGGTTTAGTGTTATGATGTTGGGTTAGTTTGTCGTGTTAGGGTGCTGGGTTTGGGTTAGGGTTAGGGTTTGGGTAGGTTTAGGGTGTTGGGTTAGGGTTAGGGTGTCGGGTTATGGTTAGGGTTAGGGTGTTGGGTTACGGTGTCGGGTTAGGGTTAGTGTGTCAGGTTATGATGTCAGGTTCGGGTGTCGGGTAAGGGTTAGGGTGTGTGGTTATGGTGTCGGGTAAGTGTGTCAGGTTAGGTTTAGGTTTAGGCTTATGGTTAGGGTTAGGGTTAGGGTGTCGTGTTAGGGATAGCGTTCGGGTGTCGGTTTAGGGTTAGAGTTAGGGTTAGGGTTAGGGTCGGGTTAGGGGTTAGGGGTAGGTTTAGGGTTAGGTTTAGGGTGTTAGGGTTAGGGTTAGGGTTAGGGTTGGGTTAGGGGTAGGGTTAGTGGTTAAGGGTAGGGTTAGGGGTAGGTTTAGGGTTAGGGTTAGGGTTGGGGTTTAGTTGTCGGGTTTGAGTTAGGGTTAGGGTGTCTGGTGTCGGGTTAGTGTTAAGGTTAGGGTTAGGTTATCGGGTTAGGTTTAGGCTTGGGTTGTAGTCTTAGGGTTAGGGTTAGTGTTGGTTTACGGGTTAGGCTTAGGCTTAGTGTTAGGGTTAGGTTTAGGGTTGGGTTTACGGCTAGGTTGTTGGTTTAGGGTTACGGTGTCGGGTTAAGGTAAGCGTGTCGGTTTAGGTTTAGGGTGTCGGGTTAGGGTGATGGGTTATGGTGTCAGGTTCGGGTTAGTGTTCGGTTGAGGGTGTCAGGTTAAGGTTAGGGAAGATTTAGGGTTACGGTGTCATGTTAGGGTTACCATAATGGTTAGGGTGTCGGGTTTGGGTGTTGGGTTATGGTTAGTGTATCATGTTAGGGTTAGTGTGTCGGGATAGGTTCAGGGTGTCGGGTTAGGTTGCTGGGTTACGTCTAGGCTCAGGGTTAGGGTTAAGGATAGGGTTAGGTTTAGGTGTTAGGGGTACGGTTAGGGTTAGGATGTCGGGTTAATGTTAGGGTGTCGGGTTAGGGTGTCGTGTTAAGGTTAGGGTGTCGGGTGAGGGTTAGAGTGTCAGGTTCGGGTTACAGTGTCAGGTGACGGTGTCGGGTTAGCGTGTCATTTTAGGGTGTAGGTTTAGGGTTAGAGTGTCGGGTTAGGGTTAGGGTTACGGTGTTGTGTTAGGGTTAGGGTGTCGGGTTTGGGCTTCGAGTTAGGGTGTCGTGTTAGGGATAGGGTGTCACGTTAGGTTGTCGTTTTAGGGTTACGGTGTCAGGATAGGGTGTCGGGGTAGGGTGTCTGTTAGGGATTACGGTTTAGGGTGTCGGGTTAGGGTTAGTGTAGGGTTAGAATTAGGGTTAGAGTGTTGTGTTAGGGTTAGCGTTAGAGTTAGGTTGTCTGGTTAGTTTTAGGGTTAGGGTGTCGAGTTAGAGTGAGGGTGTCGGGTTATGGTTAGGTTTTGGGTGTCGGGTTAGGTTTAGGGTTAATGTTAGTGTTAGGGTTTAGTGATTAGGGTTAGGGTGTCGGGTAAGATTTAGCGTTAGGGGTAGGGGTAGGGCTTGGGTGTTGGGTTAGTGTTAGGGTTAGGGTGTCTGGTGTCCGGTTACGGTTAGGGTTAGGATTAGGGTTAGGATTAGGGTTTAGGGTTTAGGGTTAGGGTTAGGGTGTCTTGTGTCCGATTACGGTTAGGGTTAGGATTATGGTTAGGGTTAGGGTTAGCGTTAGGGTTTTGGTTAAGGTTACGTTTAGGTTTCGGGTTAGGGTTAGGGTTATGTTTAGGGTTAGGGTGTCATAATAGGGTTAGCGTTAGTGTTAGGTTGTCTGGTTAAGTGTTAGGGTTAGGGTGTCGGGATAGGGTTAGGTTTAGGGTGTTGGTTTAGGGTGTTGTGTTAGGGTTAGGGTTAGGGTTAAGGTTTCGGGTTATGATGTCGGGTTAGGGTTAGGTCTAGGTCTAGGGTTTGGGTTAGGGTTAGCGTTAGGGTTAGGGTTACCTTTAGGGTTACGGTTAGGGTTAGGATTAGGGTTAGAGTTAGGGTGTCAGATTAGGGTTAGACTTGGGTTAGGATTCGGGTTAGTGGTTAGGGGTAGGTTTAGGTTTAGGGTTAGGGTGTTGGTTTAGGGTTAGGGTGTCGTATTACAGTTAGGGTTAGGGTTAGGGTGTCGGTTTAGGGTTAGGGTGTCGGGTTAGGGTGTTGGGTTAAGTTGTCGTGTTAGTGTGTCGGGTTAGGGTTAGAGTTAGGTTTGAGGCATTGGGTTAGGTTGTTGGGTTAGGAATAGGGTTAGGGTTAGGTTTAGTGTTATGATGTTGGGTTAGTTTGTCGTGTTAGGGTGCTGGGTTTGGGTTAGGGTTAGGGTTAGGGTAGGTTTAGGGTGTTGGGTTAGCGTTAGGGTGTCGGGTTAGGGTTAGGGTTATGTGTTGGCTTAGGGTGTCGTTTAGGGTGTCAGGTTTGGGTGTCGGGTTAAGATTAGGGTTAGGGTGTTGGGTTACGGTGTCAGATTAGGGTTAGTGTGTCTGGTTATGATGTCAGGTTCGGGTGTCGGGTAAGGGGTAGTGTGTCTGGTTAGGGTGTCGGGTTATTGTGTCAGGTTAGGTTTAGGTTTAGGCTTACGGATAGGGCTAGGGTTATGGTGTCATGTTAGGGATAGGGTTCGAGTGTCAGTTTAGGGTTAGAGTTAGGGTTAGGGTTAGGGTTGGGTTAGGGTTAGGGTAGGGTTAGGGGTTAGGGTTAGGGTTAGGGTTAGGTTTAAGTTTAGGGTGACAGGTTAAGTTTAGGGTTCGTGTTAGTGTTATGGTTAGGGTTAGGGTTAGGCTTAGGATGTGGGGATGGGTTAGGGTTAGTTTTATGGTAAGGTTGTCTGGTTAGGGTTCTGGGTAGGGTGTCTGTTTAAGGTTTCGGGTTAGGGTGTCGGGTCAGGGTTAGTGTTAGGGTTAGGTTGTTGGGTTAGATTGTCGTGTTAGGGTGCCAGGATAGGGTTAGATTTACGGTTAGGCTTAGGGTTAGTGTGTCGGGTTAGGGTGTCCGATTAGGGTTAGGGTGTCAGGTTAGCATGTCGGGTTAGGGTGTTGGGTTAGGGTCTCGAGTTAGGGTTTAGGGTTAGGTTTAGGGTAAGTTTAGGGTTAGGCTTACGGTTGGGTTAGGGTTAGTGTTAATGTTAGGGTTAGGGTTTAGATGTAGGGTTAGCTTTAGGGCTAGTGTTAGGGTTAGGGTGTAGGGTGTCGTGTTTGGGTGTCGGGTTAGGGTTAGGTTTTGGGTTAGCTTTAGGGTTGCGGTTAGGATTAGGGTGTCGGGTTAGGGTTAGCGTGTCGGGTTCGGGTGTCGGGTTAGGCTGTCGGGCTAGAGTGTCGGGCTAGGGTGTCGGGTTAGGGTTTACAGTTAGTGTTAGAGTGGCTGGTTAGGGTGTCGGTTAGGGTGTCGGGTTAGGGATTACGGGTTAGGGTGTCGCGTTAGGGTTGAGTTATGGTGTCAGGTTATGGTTACGGTAAGGTTAGGGTTAGGGTTAGGGTGTCGTGTTAGGGTTAGCGTTAGGGTTAGGGTGTCGGGTTAAGGTTAGGGTTAGGGTTAGGGTTAGGGTTTGGGTGTCGGGTTAGGGTTAGGGTTAGTGTTAGGGGTTAGTGATTAGGGTTAGGGTTAGGATTAGCGTTATGGTTTGAGTTAGAGTTAGGGTTAGGGTTAGGGTTGGTTTAGTGTAGGGTTAGGGGTTAGTGGTAGGGTTAGGGGTAGGGTTAGGGTAGGGTTGCGGAGTCGGGTTAGGGTTAGGGTTAGGTTTTCAGGCTAGGGTTAGTGTTAGGGGTTGGGGTTAGGGTTTAGACTTACGATTAGGGTTAGGGTGTTGGGTTAGGGTGTCGGGTTAGGGTGTCAGGTTAGGCTGTCGGGTTAGGGTGTCGGGTCAGGGTTAGAGTTAGGGTTAGGTTTAGGGTTAAGTTTAGAGTTAGGTTGTTTTGTTAGGGTTAGGGTTTCGGGTTAGGCTTAGAGTTTCGGGTTAGGGTGTCGGGTTAGAGTTTGGGTGTAGGGTTAGTGTGTCGCATTAGGGTTAAGGTTAGGGTGTCGTGTTAGTGTTAGCGCTAGGGTTAGGGTGTCGTGTTAGGGTTAGGTTTAGGGTTAGGTTGTCGGGTTAGGGTTAGGGTTAGGGTGTCTGGTGTTCGGTTACCGTTAGGGTTAGGGTTAGGGTTACGTTTTACGGGTTAGGGTTAGGGTTAGGGTTAGCATTAGGGTTATGGTTACGGTTACGTTTAGGGTTACTGTTCGGGTTAGGGTTAGGGTTAGGATTAGGGTGTCAGATTAGGGTTAGGTTTGTGTTAGGATTCGGGTTAGTGGTTAGGGGTAGGTTTAAGGTTAGGGTTAGGGTGTCGTGTTAGGGTTAGGGTTAGGGTGTCGGTTTAGGGTTAGTGTGTCGGGTTAGGGTGTTGGCTTAAGTTGTCGTGTTAGTGTGTTGGGTTAGGGTTAGGGTGAGATTTATGGCATTGTGTTAGTGTGTTGGTTTAGGAATAGGGTTAGGGTAAGGGTTAGGGCTAGGTTTAAGGTTAGGTTTAGTGTTATGATGTTGGGTTAGGGTTAGGGTTAGGGTTAAGGTTTCGGGTTATGATGTCGGGATAGGGTTAGGTCTAGGTCTAGGGTTAGGGTTAGGGTGTCGGGTAAGTTTTAGGGTTAGGGTTAGGGTGTCGTTTTAGGGTTAGAGTTAGGGTTAGGATTAGGGTTAGGGTTAAGGTTTACGGTTTAGGGTTAGGGTTAGGGTTAGAGTTAGGGTTAGCGTTACCTTTAGGGTTACGGTTAGGGTTAGGATTAGGGTTAGAGTTAGGGTGTCAGATTAGGGTTAGGGTTGGGTTAGGATTCGGGTTAGTGGTTAGGGGTAGGTTTAGGTTTAGGGTTAGGGTGTTGGTTTAGGGTTAGGGTGTCGGGTTAGGGTGTTGGGTTAAGTTGTCGTGTTAGTGTGTCGGGTAAGGGTTAGGGTTAGGTTTATGGCATTGGGTTAGGTTGTTGGGTTAGGAATAGGGTTAGGGCTAGGGTTAAGGTTAGGTTTAGTGTTATGATGTTGGGTTAGTTTGTCGTGTTAGGGTGCTGGGTTTGGGTTAGGGTTAGGGTTTGGGTAGGTTTAGGGTGTTGGGTTAGGGTTAGGGTGTCGGGTTATGGTTAGGGTTAGGGTGTTGGGTTACGGTGTCGGGTTAGGGTTAGTGTGTCAGGTTATGATGTCAGGTTCGGGTGTCGGGTAAGGGTTAGGGTGTGTGGTTATGGTGTCGGGTAAGTGTGTCAGGTTAGGTTTAGGTTTAGGCTTATGGTTAGGGTTAGGGTTAGGGTGTCGTGTTAGGGATAGCGTTCGGGTGTCGGTTTAGGGTTAGAGTTAGGGTTAGGGTTAGGGTCGGGTTAGGGGTTAGGGGTAGGTTTAGGGTTAGGTTTAGGGTGTTAGGGTTAGGGTTAGGGTTAGGGTTGGGTTAGGGGTAGGGTTAGTGGTTAAGGGTAGGGTTAGGGGTAGGTTTAGGGTTAGGGTTAGGGTTGGGGTTTAGTTGTCGGGTTTGAGTTAGGGTTAGGGTGTCTGGTGTCGGGTTAGTGTTAAGGTTAGGGTTAGGTTATCGGGTTAGGTTTAGGCTTGGGTTGTAGTCTTAGGGTTAGGGTTAGTGTTGGTTTACGGGTTAGGCTTAGGCTTAGTGTTAGGGTTAGGTTTAGGGTTGGGTTTACGGCTAGGTTGTTGGTTTAGGGTTACGGTGTCGGGTTAAGGTAAGCGTGTCGGTTTAGGTTTAGGGTGTCGGGTTAGGGTGATGGGTTATGGTGTCAGGTTCGGGTTAGTGTTCGGTTGAGGGTGTCAGGTTAAGGTTAGGGAAGATTTAGGGTTACGGTGTCATGTTAGGGTTACCATAATGGTTAGGGTGTCGGGTTTGGGTGTTGGGTTATGGTTAGTGTATCATGTTAGGGTTAGTGTGTCGGGATAGGTTCAGGGTGTCGGGTTAGGTTGCTGGGTTACGTCTAGGCTCAGGGTTAGGGTTAAGGATAGGGTTAGGTTTAGGTGTTAGGGGTACGGTTAGGGTTAGGATGTCGGGTTAATGTTAGGGTGTCGGGTTAGGGTGTCGTGTTAAGGTTAGGGTGTCGGGTGAGGGTTAGAGTGTCAGGTTCGGGTTACAGTGTCAGGTGACGGTGTCGGGTTAGCGTGTCATTTTAGGGTGTAGGTTTAGGGTTAGAGTGTCGGGTTAGGGTTAGGGTTACGGTGTTGTGTTAGGGTTAGGGTGTCGGGTTTGGGCTTCGAGTTAGGGTGTCGTGTTAGGGATAGGGTGTCACGTTAGGTTGTCGTTTTAGGGTTACGGTGTCAGGATAGGGTGTCGGGGTAGGGTGTCTGTTAGGGATTACGGTTTAGGGTGTCGGGTTAGGGTTAGTGTAGGGTTAGAATTAGGGTTAGAGTGTTGTGTTAGGGTTAGCGTTAGAGTTAGGTTGTCTGGTTAGTTTTAGGGTTAGGGTGTCGAGTTAGAGTGAGGGTGTCGGGTTATGGTTAGGTTTTGGGTGTCGGGTTAGGTTTAGGGTTAATGTTAGTGTTAGGGTTTAGTGATTAGGGTTAGGGTGTCGGGTAAGATTTAGCGTTAGGGGTAGGGGTAGGGCTTGGGTGTTGGGTTAGTGTTAGGGTTAGGGTGTCTGGTGTCCGGTTACGGTTAGGGTTAGGATTAGGGTTAGGATTAGGGTTTAGGGTTTAGGGTTAGGGTTAGGGTGTCTTGTGTCCGATTACGGTTAGGGTTAGGATTATGGTTAGGGTTAGGGTTAGCGTTAGGGTTTTGGTTAAGGTTACGTTTAGGTTTCGGGTTAGGGTTAGGGTTATGTTTAGGGTTAGGGTGTCATAATAGGGTTAGCGTTAGTGTTAGGTTGTCTGGTTAAGTGTTAGGGTTAGGGTGTCGGGATAGGGTTAGGTTTAGGGTGTTGGTTTAGGGTGTTGTGTTAGGGTTAGGGTTAGGGTTAAGGTTTCGGGTTATGATGTCGGGTTAGGGTTAGGTCTAGGTCTAGGGTTTGGGTTAGGGTTAGCGTTAGGGTTAGGGTTACCTTTAGGGTTACGGTTAGGGTTAGGATTAGGGTTAGAGTTAGGGTGTCAGATTAGGGTTAGACTTGGGTTAGGATTCGGGTTAGTGGTTAGGGGTAGGTTTAGGTTTAGGGTTAGGGTGTTGGTTTAGGGTTAGGGTGTCGTATTACAGTTAGGGTTAGGGTTAGGGTGTCGGTTTAGGGTTAGGGTGTCGGGTTAGGGTGTTGGGTTAAGTTGTCGTGTTAGTGTGTCGGGTTAGGGTTAGAGTTAGGTTTGAGGCATTGGGTTCGGTTGTTGGGTTAGGAATAGGGTTAGGGTTAGGTTTAGTGTTATGATGTTGGGTTAGTTTGTCGTGTTAGGGTGCTGGGTTTGGGTTAGGGTTAGGGTTAGGGTAGGTTTAGGGTGTTGGGTTAGCGTTAGGGTGTCGGGTTAGGGTTAGGGTTATGTGTTGGCTTAGGGTGTCGTTTAGGGTGTCAGGTTTGGGTGTCGGGTTAAGATTAGGGTTAGGATGTTGGGTTACGGTGTCAGATTAGGGTTAGTGTGTCTGGTTATGATGTCAGGTTCGGGTGTCGGGTAAGGGGTAGTGTGTCTGGTTAGGGTGTCGGGTTATTGTGTCAGGTTAGGTTTAGGTTTAGGCTTACGGATAGGGCTAGGGTTATGGTGTCATGTTAGGGATAGGGTTCGAGTGTCAGTTTAGGGTTAGAGTTAGGGTTAGGGTTAGGGTTGGGTTAGGGTTAGGGTAGGGTTAGGGGTTAGGGGTAGGGTTAGGGTTAGGTTTAAGTTTAGGGTGACAGGTTAAGTTTAGGGTTCGTGTTAGTGTTATGGTTAGGGTTAGGGTTAGGCTTAGGATGTGGGGATGGGTTAGGGTTAGTTTTATGGTAAGGTTGTCTGGTTAGGGTTCTGGGTAGGGTGTCTGTTTAAGGTTTCGGGTTAGGGTGTCGGGTCAGGGTTAGTGTTAGGGTTAGGTTGTTGGGTTAGATTGTCGTGTTAGGGTGCCAGGATAGGGTTAGATTTACGGTTAGGCTTAGGGTTAGTGTGTCGGGTTAGGGTGTCCGATTAGGGTTAGGGTGTCAGGTTAGCATGTCGGGTTAGGGTGTTGGGTTAGGGTCTCGAGTTAGGGTTTAGGGTTAGGTTTAGGGTAAGTTTAGGGTTAGGCTTACGGTTGGGTTAGGGTTAGTGTTAATGTTAGGGTTAGGGTTTAGATGTAGGGTTAGCTTTAGGGCTAGTGTTAGGGTTAGGGTGTAGGGTGTCGGGTTTGGGTGTCGGGTTAGGGTTAGGTTTTGGGTTAGCTTTAGGGTTGCGGTTAGGATTAGGGTGTCGGGTTAGGGTTAGCGTGTCGGGTTCGGGTGTCGGGTTAGGCTGTCGGGCTAGGGTGTCGGGCTAGGGTGTCGGGTTAGGGTTTACAGTTAGTGTTAGAGTGGCTGGTTAGGGTGTCGGTTAGGGTGTCGGGTTAGGGATTACGGGTTAGGGTGTCGCGTTAGGGTTGAGTTATGGTGTCAGGTTATGGTTACGGTAAGGTTAGGGTTAGGGTTAGGGTGTCGTGTTAGGGTTAGCGTTAGGGTTAGGGTGTCGGGTTAAGGTTAGGGTTAGGGTTAGGGTTAGGGTTTGGGTGTCGGGTTAGGGTTAGGGTTAGTGTTAGGGGTTAGTGATTAGGGTTAGGGTTAGGATTAGCGTTATGGTTTGAGTTAGAGTTAGGGTTAGGGTTAGGGTTGGTTTAGTGTAGGGTTAGGGGTTAGTGGTAGGGTTAGGGGTAGGGTTAGGGTAGGGTTGCGGAGTCGGGTTAGGGTTAGGGTTAGGTTTTCAGGCTAGGGTTAGTGTTAGGGGTTGGGGTTAGGGTTTAGAGTTACGATTAGGGTTAGGGTGTTGGGTTAGGGTGTCGGGTTAGGGTGTCAGGTTAGGCTGTCGGGTTAGGGTGTCGGGTCAGGGTTAGAGTTAGGGTTAGGTTTAGGGTTAAGTTTAGAGTTAGGTTGTTTTGTTAGGGTTAGGGTTTCGGGTTAGGCTTAGAGTTTCGGGTTAGGGTGTCGGGTTAGAGTTTGGGTGTAGGGTTAGTGTGTCGCATTAGGGTTAAGGTTAGGGTGTCGTGTTAGTGTTAGCGCTAGGGTTAGGGTGTCGTGTTAGAGTTAGGTTTAGGGTTAGGTTGTCGGGTTAGGGTTAGGGTTAGGGTGTCTGGTGTTCGGTTACCGTTAGGGTTAGGGTTAGGGTTACGTTTTAGGGTTAGGGTTAGGGTTAGGGTTAGCATTAGGGTTATGGTTACGGTTACGTTTAGGGTTACTGTTCGGGTTAGGGTTAGGGTTAGGATTAGGGTGTCAGATTAGGGTTAGGTTTGTGTTAGGATTCGGGTTAGTGGGTAGGGGTAGGTTTAAGGTTAGGGTTAGGGTGTCGTGTTAGGGTTAGGGTTAGGGTGTCGGTTTAGGGTTAGGGTGTCGGGTTAGGGTGTTGGCTTAAGTTGTCGTGTTAGTGTGTTGGGTTAGGGTTAGGGTGAGATTTATGGCATTGTGTTAGTGTGTTGGTTTAGGAATAGGGTTAGGGTAAGGGTTAGGGCTAGGTTTAAGGTTAGGTTTAGTGTTATGATGTCGGGTTAGGGTTAGGGTTAGGGTTAAGGTTTCGGGTTATGATGTCGGGTTAGGGTTAGGTCTAGGTCTAGGGTTAGGGTTAGGGTGTCGGGTAAGTTTTAGGGTTAGGGTTAGGGTGTCGTTTTAGGGTTAGAGTTAGGGTTAGGATTAGGGTTAGGGTTAAGGTTTACGGTTTAGGGTTAGGGTTAGGGTTAGAGTTAGGGTTAGCGTTACCTTTAGGGTTACGGTTAGGGTTAGGATTAGGGTTAGAGTTAGGGTGTCAGATTAGGGTTAGGGTTGGGTTAGGATTCGGGTTAGTGGTTAGGGGTAGGTTTAGGTTTAGGGTTAGGGTGTTGGTTTAGGGTTAGGGTGTCGGGTTAGGGTGTTGGGTTAAGTTGTCGTGTTAGTGTGTCGGGTAAGGGTTAGGGTTAGGTTTATGGCATTGGGTTAGGTTGTTGGGTTAGGAATAGGGTTAGGGCTAGGGTTAAGGTTAGGTTTAGTGTTATGATGTTGGGTTAGTTTGTCGTGTTAGGGTGCTGGGTTTGGGTTAGGGTTAGGGTTTGGGTAGGTTTAGGGTGTTGGGTTAGGGTTAGGGTGTCGGGTTATGGTTAGGGTTAGGGTGTTGGGTTACGGTGTCGGGTTAGGGTTAGTGTGTCAGGTTATGATGTCAGGTTCGGGTGTCGGGTAAGGGTTAGGGTGTGTGGTTATGGTGTCGGGTAAGTGTGTCAGGTTAGGTTTAGGTTTAGGCTTATGGTTAGGGTTAGGGTTAGGGTGTCATGTTAGGGATAGCGTTCGGGTGTCGGCTTAGGGTTAGAGTTAGGGTTAGGGTTAGGGTCGGGTTAGGGGTTAGGGGTAGGTTTAGGGTTAGGTTTAGGGTGTTAGGGTTAGGGTTAGGGTTAGGGTTGGGTTAGGGGTAGGGTTAGTGGTTAAGGGTAGGGTTAGGGGTAGGTTTAGGGTTAGGGTTAGGGTTGGGGTTTAGTTGTCGGGTTTGAGTTAGGGTTAGGGTGTCTGGTGTCGGGTTAGTGTTAAGGTTAGGGTTAGGTTATCGGGTTAGGTTTAGGCTTGGGTTGTAGTCTTAGGGTTAGGGTTAGTGTTGGTTTACGGGTTAGGCTTAGGCTTAGTGTTAGGGTTAGGTTTAGGGTTAGGTTTACGGCTAGGTTGTTGGTTTAGGGTTACGGTGTCGGGTTAAGGTAAGCGTGTCGGTTTAGGTTTAGGGTGTCGGGTTAGGGTGATGGGTTATGGTGTCAGGTTCGGGTTAGTGTTCGGTTGAGGGTGTCAGGTTAAGGTTAGGGAAGATTTAGGGTTACGGTGTCATGTTAGGGTTACCATAATGGTTAGGGTGTCGGGTTTGGGTGTTGGGTTATGGTTAGTGTATCATGTTAGGGTTAGTGTGTCGGGATAGGTTCAGGGTGTCGGGTTAGGTTGTCGGGTTACGTTTAGGCTCAGGGTTAGGGTTAAGGTTAGGGTTAGGTTTAGGTGTTAGGGGTACGGTTAGGGTTACGATGTCGGGTTAGGGTTAGGGTGTCGGGTTAGGGTGTCGTGTTAAGGTTAGGGTGTCGGGTGAGGGTTAGGGTGTCAGGTTCGGGTTACGGTGTCAGGTGACGGTGTCGGGTTAGCGTGTCATTTTAGGGTGTAGGTTTAGGGTTAGAGTGTCGGGTTAGGGTTAGGGTTACGGTGTTGTGTTAGGGTTAGGGTGTCGGGTTTGGGCTTCGGGTTAGGGTGTCGTGTTAGGGATAGGGTGTCACGTTAGGTTGACGTTTTAGGGTTACGGTGTCAGGATAGGGTGTTGCGTTAGGGTGTCGGTTAGGGATTACGTTTTAGGGTGTCGGGTTAGGGTTAGTGTAGGGGTAGAATTAGGGTTAGAGTGTTGTGTTAGGGTTAGCATTAGGGTTAGGTTGTCTGGTTAGTTTTAGGGTTAGGGTGTCGAGTTAGAGTTAGGGTGTCGGGTTATGGTTAGGTTTTGGGTGTCAGGTTAGGTTCAGGGTTAATGTTAGTGTTAGGGTTTAGTGATTAGGGTTAGGGTGTCGGGTAAGATTTAGCGTTAGGGGTAGGGGTAGGGCTTGGGTGTTGGGTTAGTGTTAGGGTTAGGGTGTCTGGTGTCCGGTTACGGTTAGGGTTAGGATTAGGGTTAGGATTAGGGTTTAGGGTTTAGGGTTAGGGTTAGGGTGTCTTGTGTCCGATTACGGTTAGGGTTAGGATTATGGTTAGGGTTAGGGTTAGCGTTAGGGTTTTGGTTAAGGTTACGTTTAGGTTTCGGGTTAGGGTTAGGGTTATGTTTAGGGTTAGGGTGTCATAATAGGGTTAGCGTTAGTGTTAGGTTGTCTGGTTAAGTGTTAGGGTTAGGGTGTCGGGATAGGGTTAGGTTTAGGGTGTTGGTTTAGGGTGTTGTGTTAGGGTTAGGGTTAGGGTTAAGGTTTCGGGTTATGATGTCGGGTTAGGGTTAGGTCTAGGTCTAGGGTTTGGGTTAGGGTTAGCGTTAGGGTTAGGGTTACCTTTAGGGTTACGGTTAGGGTTAGGATTAGGGTTAGAGTTAGGGTGTCAGATTAGGGTTAGACTTGGGTTAGGATTCGGGTTAGTGGTTAGGGGTAGGTTTAGGTTTAGGGTTAGGGTGTTGGTTTAGGGTTAGGGTGTCGTATTACAGTTAGGGTTAGGGTTAGGGTGTCGGTTTAGGGTTAGGGTGTCGGGTTAGGGTGTTGGGTTAAGTTGTCGTGTTAGTGTGTCGGGTTAGGGTTAGAGTTAGGTTTGAGGCATTGGGTTCGGTTGTTGGGTTAGGAATAGGGTTAGGGTTAGGTTTAGTGTTATGATGTTGGGTTAGTTTGTCGTGTTAGGGTGCTGGGTTTGGGTTAGGGTTAGGGTTAGGGTAGGTTTAGGGTGTTGGGTTAGCGTTAGGGTGTCGGGTTAGGGTTAGGGTTATGTGTTGGCTTAGGGTGTCGTTTAGGGTGTCAGGTTTGGGTGTCGGGTTAAGATTAGGGTTAGGATGTTGGGTTACGGTGTCAGATTAGGGTTAGTGTGTCTGGTTATGATGTCAGGTTCGGGTGTCGGGTAAGGGGTAGTGTGTCTGGTTAGGGTGTCGGGTTATTGTGTCAGGTTAGGTTTAGGTTTAGGCTTACGGATAGGGCTAGGGTTATGGTGTCATGTTAGGGATAGGGTTCGAGTGTCAGTTTAGGGTTAGAGTTAGGGTTAGGGTTAGGGTTGGGTTAGGGTTAGGGTAGGGTTAGGGGTTAGGGGTAGGGTTAGGGTTAGGTTTAAGTTTAGGGTGACAGGTTAAGTTTAGGGTTCGTGTTAGTGTTATGGTTAGGGTTAGGGTTAGGCTTAGGATGTGGGGATGGGTTAGGGTTAGTTTTATGGTAAGGTTGTCTGGTTAGGGTTCTGGGTAGGGTGTCTGTTTAAGGTTTCGGGTTAGGGTGTCGGGTCAGGGTTAGTGTTAGGGTTAGGTTGTTGGGTTAGATTGTCGTGTTAGGGTGCCAGGATAGGGTTAGATTTACGGTTAGGCTTAGGGTTAGTGTGTCGGGTTAGGGTGTCCGATTAGGGTTAGGGTGTCAGGTTAGCATGTCGGGTTAGGGTGTTGGGTTAGGGTCTCGAGTTAGGGTTTAGGGTTAGGTTTAGGGTAAGTTTAGGGTTAGGCTTACGGTTGGGTTAGGGTTAGTGTTAATGTTAGGGTTAGGGTTTAGATGTAGGGTTAGCTTTAGGGCTAGTGTTAGGGTTAGGGTGTAGGGTGTCGGGTTTGGGTGTCGGGTTAGGGTTAGGTTTTGGGTTAGCTTTAGGGTTGCGGTTAGGATTAGGGTGTCGGGTTAGGGTTAGCGTGTCGGGTTCGGGTGTCGGGTTAGGCTGTCGGGCTAGGGTGTCGGGCTAGGGTGTCGGGTTAGGGTTTACAGTTAGTGTTAGAGTGGCTGGTTAGGGTGTCGGTTAGGGTGTCGGGTTAGGGATTACGGGTTAGGGTGTCGCGTTAGGGTTGAGTTATGGTGTCAGGTTATGGTTACGGTAAGGTTAGGGTTAGGGTTAGGGTGTCGTGTTAGGGTTAGCGTTAGGGTTAGGGTGTCGGGTTAAGGTTAGGGTTAGGGTTAGGGTTAGGGTTTGGGTGTCGGGTTAGGGTTAGGGTTAGTGTTAGGGGTTAGTGATTAGGGTTAGGGTTAGGATTAGCGTTATGGTTTGAGTTAGAGTTAGGGTTAGGGTTAGGGTTGGTTTAGTGTAGGGTTAGGGGTTAGTGGTAGGGTTAGGGGTAGGGTTAGGGTAGGGTTGCGGAGTCGGGTTAGGGTTAGGGTTAGGTTTTCAGGCTAGGGTTAGTGTTAGGGGTTGGGGTTAGGGTTTAGAGTTACGATTAGGGTTAGGGTGTTGGGTTAGGGTGTCGGGTTAGGGTGTCAGGTTAGGCTGTCGGGTTAGGGTGTCGGGTCAGGGTTAGAGTTAGGGTTAGGTTTAGGGTTAAGTTTAGAGTTAGGTTGTTTTGTTAGGGTTAGGGTTTCGGGTTAGGCTTAGAGTTTCGGGTTAGGGTGTCGGGTTAGAGTTTGGGTGTAGGGTTAGTGTGTCGCATTAGGGTTAAGGTTAGGGTGTCGTGTTAGTGTTAGCGCTAGGGTTAGGGTGTCGTGTTAGAGTTAGGTTTAGGGTTAGGTTGTCGGGTTAGGGTTAGGGTTAGGGTGTCTGGTGTTCGGTTACCGTTAGGGTTAGGGTTAGGGTTACGTTTTAGGGTTAGGGTTAGGGTTAGGGTTAGCATTAGGGTTATGGTTACGGTTACGTTTAGGGTTACTGTTCGGGTTAGGGTTAGGGTTAGGATTAGGGTGTCAGATTAGGGTTAGGTTTGTGTTAGGATTCGGGTTAGTGGGTAGGGGTAGGTTTAAGGTTAGGGTTAGGGTGTCGTGTTAGGGTTAGGGTTAGGGTGTCGGTTTAGGGTTAGGGTGTCGGGTTAGGGTGTTGGCTTAAGTTGTCGTGTTAGTGTGTTGGGTTAGGGTTAGGGTGAGATTTATGGCATTGTGTTAGTGTGTTGGTTTAGGAATAGGGTTAGGGTAAGGGTTAGGGCTAGGTTTAAGGTTAGGTTTAGTGTTATGATGTCGGGTTAGGGTTAGGGTTAGGGTTAAGGTTTCGGGTTATGATGTCGGGTTAGGGTTAGGTCTAGGTCTAGGGTTAGGGTTAGGGTGTCGGGTAAGTTTTAGGGTTAGGGTTAGGGTGTCGTTTTAGGGTTAGAGTTAGGGTTAGGATTAGGGTTAGGGTTAAGGTTTACGGTTTAGGGTTAGGGTTAGGGTTAGAGTTAGGGTTAGCGTTACCTTTAGGGTTACGGTTAGGGTTAGGATTAGGGTTAGAGTTAGGGTGTCAGATTAGGGTTAGGGTTGGGTTAGGATTCGGGTTAGTGGTTAGGGGTAGGTTTAGGTTTAGGGTTAGGGTGTTGGTTTAGGGTTAGGGTGTCGGGTTAGGGTGTTGGGTTAAGTTGTCGTGTTAGTGTGTCGGGTAAGGGTTAGGGTTAGGTTTATGGCATTGGGTTAGGTTGTTGGGTTAGGAATAGGGTTAGGGCTAGGGTTAAGGTTAGGTTTAGTGTTATGATGTTGGGTTAGTTTGTCGTGTTAGGGTGCTGGGTTTGGGTTAGGGTTAGGGTTTGGGTAGGTTTAGGGTGTTGGGTTAGGGTTAGGGTGTCGGGTTATGGTTAGGGTTAGGGTGTTGGGTTACGGTGTCGGGTTAGGGTTAGTGTGTCAGGTTATGATGTCAGGTTCGGGTGTCGGGTAAGGGTTAGGGTGTGTGGTTATGGTGTCGGGTAAGTGTGTCAGGTTAGGTTTAGGTTTAGGCTTATGGTTAGGGTTAGGGTTAGGGTGTCATGTTAGGGATAGCGTTCGGGTGTCGGCTTAGGGTTAGAGTTAGGGTTAGGGTTAGGGTCGGGTTAGGGGTTAGGGGTAGGTTTAGGGTTAGGTTTAGGGTGTTAGGGTTAGGGTTAGGGTTAGGGTTGGGTTAGGGGTAGGGTTAGTGGTTAAGGGTAGGGTTAGGGGTAGGTTTAGGGTTAGGGTTAGGGTTGGGGTTTAGTTGTCGGGTTTGAGTTAGGGTTAGGGTGTCTGGTGTCGGGTTAGTGTTAAGGTTAGGGTTAGGTTATCGGGTTAGGTTTAGGCTTGGGTTGTAGTCTTAGGGTTAGGGTTAGTGTTGGTTTACGGGTTAGGCTTAGGCTTAGTGTTAGGGTTAGGTTTAGGGTTAGGTTTACGGCTAGGTTGTTGGTTTAGGGTTACGGTGTCGGGTTAAGGTAAGCGTGTCGGTTTAGGTTTAGGGTGTCGGGTTAGGGTGATGGGTTATGGTGTCAGGTTCGGGTTAGTGTTCGGTTGAGGGTGTCAGGTTAAGGTTAGGGAAGATTTAGGGTTACGGTGTCATGTTAGGGTTACCATAATGGTTAGGGTGTCGGGTTTGGGTGTTGGGTTATGGTTAGTGTATCATGTTAGGGTTAGTGTGTCGGGATAGGTTCAGGGTGTCGGGTTAGGTTGTCGGGTTACGTTTAGGCTCAGGGTTAGGGTTAAGGTTAGGGTTAGGTTTAGGTGTTAGGGGTACGGTTAGGGTTACGATGTCGGGTTAGGGTTAGGGTGTCGGGTTAGGGTGTCGTGTTAAGGTTAGGGTGTCGGGTGAGGGTTAGGGTGTCAGGTTCGGGTTACGGTGTCAGGTGACGGTGTCGGGTTAGCGTGTCATTTTAGGGTGTAGGTTTAGGGTTAGAGTGTCGGGTTAGGGTTAGGGTTACGGTGTTGTGTTAGGGTTAGGGTGTCGGGTTTGGGCTTCGGGTTAGGGTGTCGTGTTAGGGATAGGGTGTCACGTTAGGTTGACGTTTTAGGGTTACGGTGTCAGGATAGGGTGTTGCGTTAGGGTGTCGGTTAGGGATTACGTTTTAGGGTGTCGGGTTAGGGTTAGTGTAGGGGTAGAATTAGGGTTAGAGTGTTGTGTTAGGGTTAGCATTAGGGTTAGGTTGTCTGGTTAGTTTTAGGGTTAGGGTGTCGAGTTAGAGTTAGGGTGTCGGGTTATGGTTAGGTTTTGGGTGTCAGGTTAGGTTCAGGGTTAATGTTAGTGTTAGGGTTTAGTGATTAGGGTTAGGGTGTCGGGTAAGATTTAGCGTTAGGGGTAGGGGTAGGGCTTGGGTGTTGGGTTAGTGTTAGGGTTAGGGTGTCTGGTGTCCGGTTACGGTTAGGGTTAGGATTAGGGTTAGGATTAGGGTTTAGGGTTTAGGGTTAGGGTTAGGGTGTCTTGTGTCCGATTACGGTTAGGGTTAGGATTATGGTTAGGGTTAGGGTTAGCGTTAGGGTTTTGGTTAAGGTTACGTTTAGGTTTCGGGGTAGGGTTAGGGTTATGTTTAGGGTTAGGGTGTCATAATAGGGTTAGCGTTAGTGTTAGGTTGTCTGGTTAGTGTTAGGGTTAGGGTGTCGGGATAGGGTTAGGTTTAGGGTGTTGGGTTAGGGTGTTGTGTTAGGGTTAGGGTTAGGGTTAAGGTTTCGGGTTATGATGTCGGGTTAGGGTTAGGTCTAGGTCTAGGGTTTGGGTTAGGGTTAGCGTTAGGGTTAGGGTTACCTTTAGGGTTACGGTTAGGGTTAGGATTAGGGTTAGAGTTAGGGTGTCAGATTAGGGTTAGACTTGGGTTAGGATTCGGGTTAGTGGTTAGGGGTAGGTTTAGGTTTAGGGTTAGGGTGTTGGTTTAGGGTTAGGGTGTCGTATTACAGTTAGGGTTAGGGTTAGGGTGTCGGTTTAGGGTTAGGGTGTCGGGTTAGGGTGTTGGGTTAAGTTGTCGTGTTAGTGTGTCGGGTTAGGGTTAGAGTTAGGTTTGAGGCATTGGGTTAGGTTGTTGGGTTAGGAATAGGGTTAGGGTTAGGTTTAGTGTTATGATGTTGGGTTAGTTTGTCGTGTTAGGGTGCTGGGTTTGGGTTAGGGTTAGGGTAGGTTTAGGGTGTTGGGTTAGCGTTAGGGTGTCGGGTTAGGGTTAGGGTTATGTGTTGGCTTAGGGTGTCGTTTAGGGTGTCAGGTTTGGGTGTCGGGTTAAGATTAGGGTTAGGGTGTTGGGTTACGGTGTCAGATTAGGGTTAGTGTGTCTGGTTATGATGTCAGGTTCGGGTGTCGGGTAAGGGGTAGTGTGTCTGGTTAGGGTGTCGGGTTATTGTGTCAGGTTAGGTTTAGGTTTAGGCTTACGGATAGGGCTAGGGTTATGGTGTCATGTTAGGGATAGGGTTCGAGTGTCAGTTTAGGGTTAGAGTTAGGGTTAGGGTTAGGGTTGGGTTAGGGTTAGGGTAGGGTTAGGGGTTAGGGGTAGGGTTAGGGTTAGGTTTAAGTTTAGGGTGACAGGTTAAGTTTAGGGTTCGTGTTAGTGTTATGGTTAGGGTTAGGGTTAGGCTTAGGATGTGGGGATGGGTTAGGGTTAGTTTTATGGTAAGGTTGTCTGGTTAGGGTTCTGGGTAGGGTGTCTGTTTAAGGTTTCGGGTTAGGGTGTCAGGTCAGGGTTAGTGTTAGGGTTAGGTTGTTGGGTTAGATTGTCGTGTTAGGGTGCCAGGATAGGGTTAGATTTACGGTTAGGCTTAGGGTTAGTGTGTCGGGTTAGGGTGTCCGTTTAGGGTTAGGGTGTCAGGTTAGCATGTCGGGTTAGGGTGTTGGGTTAGGGTCTCGAGTTAGGGTTTAGGGTTAGGTTTAGGGTAAGTTTAGGGTTAGGCTTACGGTTGGGTTAGGGTTAGTGTTAATGTTAGGGTTAGGGTTTAGATGTAGGGTTAGCTTTAGGGCTAGTGTTAGGGTTAGGGTGTAGGGTGTCGGGTTTGGGTGTCGGGTTAGGGTTAGGTTTTGGGTTAGCTTTAGGGTTGCGGTTAGGATTAGGGTGTCGGGTTAGGGTTAGCGTGTCGGGTTCGGGTGTCGGGTTCGGCTGTCGGGCTAGGGTGTCGGGCTCGGGTGTCGGGTTAGGGTTTACAGTTAGTGTTAGAGTGGCTGGTTAGGGTGTCGGTTAGGGTGTCTGGTTAGGGTGTCGGGTTAGGGATTACGGGTTAGGGTGTCGCGTTAGGGTTGAGTTATGGTGTCGGGTTATGGTTAGGGTAAGGTTAGGGTTCGGGTTAGGGTGTCATGTTAGGGTTAGCGTTAGGGTTAGGGTGTCGGGTTAAGGTTAGGGTTAGGGTTAGGGTTAGGGTTTGGGTGTTGGGTTAGGGTTAGGGTTAGTGTTAGGGGTTAGTGATTAGGGTTAGGGTTAGGATTAGCGTTATGGGTTGAGTTAGAGTTAGGGTTAGGGTTAGGGTTGGTTTAGTGTAGGGTTAGGGGTTAGTGGTAGGGTTAGGGGTAGGGTTAGGGTAGGGTTGCGGAGTCGGGTTAGGGTTAGGGTTAGGTTTTCAGGTTAGGGTTAGTGTTAGGGGTTGGGGTTAGGGTTTAGAGTTACGATTAGGGTTAGGGTGTTGGGTTAGGGTGTCGGTTTAGGGTGTCAGGTTAGGCTGTCGGGTTAGGGTGTCGGGTCAGGGTTAGAGTTAGGGTTAGGTTTAGGGTTAAGTTTAGAGTTAGGTTGTTTTGTTAGGGTTAGGGTTTCGGGTTAGGCTTAGGGTTTCGGGTTAGGGTGTCAGGTTAGAGTTTGGGTGTAGGGTTAGTGTGTCGCATTAGGGTTAAGGTTAGGGTGTCGTGTTAGTGTTAGCGCTAGGGTTAGGGTGTCGTGTTAGAGTTAGGTTTAGGGTTAGGTTGTCGGGTTAGGGTTAGGTTTAGGGTGTCTGGTGTTCGGTTACCGTTAGGGTTAGGGTTAGGGTTACGTTTTACGGGTTAGGGTTAGGGTTAGGGTTAGCATTAGGGTTATGGATACGGTTACGTTTAGGTTTACTGTTCGGGTTAGGGTTAGGGTTAGGATTAGGGTGTCAGATTAGGGTTAGGTTTGTGTTAGGATTCGGGTTAGTGGTTAGGGGTAGGTTTAAGGTTAGGGTTAGGGTGTCGTGTTAGGGTTAGAGTTAGGGTGTCGGTTTAGGGTTAGGGTGTCGGGTTAGGGTGTTGGCTTAAGTTGTCGTGTTAGTGTGTTGGGTTAGGGTTAGGGTGAGATTTATGGCATTGTGTTAGTGTGTTGGTTTAGGAATAGGGTTAGCGTAAGGGTTAGGGCTAGGTTTAAGGTTATGTTTAGTGTTATGATGTTGGGTTAGGGTTAGGGTTAGGGTTAAGGTTTCGGGTTATGATGTCGGGTTAGGGTTAGGTCTAGGTCTAGGGTTAGGGTTAGGGTGTCGGGTAAGTTTTAGGGTTAGGGTTAGGGTGTCGTTTTAGGGTTAGAGTTAGGGTTAGGATTAGGGTTAGGGTTAAGGTTTACGGTTTAGGGTTAGGGTTAGGGTTAGAGTTAGGGTTAGCGTTACCTTTAGGGTTACGGTTAGGGTTAGGATTAGGGTTAGAGTTAGGGTGTCAGATTAGGGTTAGGGTTGGGTTAGGATTCGGGTTAGTGGTTAGGGGTAGGTTTAGGTTTAGGGTTAGGGTGTTGGTTTAGGGTTAGGGTGTCGGGTTAGGGTGTTGGGTTAAGTTGTCGTGTTAGTGTGTCGGGTAAGGGTTAGGGTTAGGTTTATGGCATTGGGTTAGGTTGTTGGGTTAGGAATAGGGTTAGGGCTAGGGTTAAGGTTAGGTTTAGTGTTATGATGTTGGGTTAGTTTGTCGTGTTAGGGTGCTGGGTTTGGGTTAGGGTTAGGGTTTGGGTAGGTTTAGGGTGTTAGGTTAGGGTTAGGGTGTCGGGTTATGGTTAGGGTTAGGGTGTTGGATTACGGTGTCGGGTTAGGGTTAGTGTGTCAGGTTATGATGTCAGGTTCGGTTGTCGGGTAAGGGTTAGGGTGTGTGGTTATGGTGTCGGGTAAGTGTGTCAGGTTAGGTTTAGGTTTAGGCTTATGGTTAGGGTTAGGGTTAGGGTGCCGTGTTAGGGATAGCGTTCGGGTGTCGGTTTAGGGTTAGAGTTAGGGTTAGGGTTAGGGTCGGGTTAGGGGTTAGGGGTAGGTTTAGGGTTAGGTTTAGGTTTAGGGTTTCAGGTTAAGTTTAGGGTTCGTGTTAGTGTTATGGTTATGGTTAGGGTTAGGCTTAGGATGTGGGGATAGGGTTAGGGTTAGTTTTATGGTAAGATTGTCCGGTTAGGGTTCTGGGTAGGGTGTCTGTTTAGGGTTTCGGGTTAGGGTGTCGGGTCAGGGTTAGTGTTAGGGTTAGGTTGTTGGGTTAGATTGTCGTGTTAGGGTGCCAGGATAGGGTTAGATTTACGGTTAGGCTTAGGGTTAGTGTGTCGGGTTAGGGTGTCCGTTTAGGGTTAGGGTGTCAGGTTAGGGTTAGGGTTAGGGTTAGGGTTAGGGTTAGGGTTAGGGTTAGGGTTAGGGTTAGGGTTAGGGTTAGGGTTAGGGTTAGGGTTAGGGTTAGGGTTAGGGTTAGGGTTAGGGTTAGGTTTAGGGTTAGGTTTACGGCTAGGTTGTTGGTTTAGGGTTACGGTGTCGGGTTAAGGTAAGCGTGTCGGTTTAGGTTTAGGGTGTCGGGTTAGGGTGATGGGTTATGGTGTCAGGTTCGGGTTAGTGTTCGGTTGAGGGTGTCAGGTTAAGGTTAGGGAAGATTTAGGGTTACGGTGTCATGTTAGGGTTACCATAATGGTTAGGGTGTCGGGTTTGGGTGTTGGGTTATGGTTAGTGTATCATGTTAGGGTTAGTGTGTCGGGATAGGTTCATGGTGTCGGGTTAGGTTGTCGGGTTACGTTTAGGCTCAGGGTTAGGGTTAAGGTTAGGGTTAGGTTTAGGTGTTAGGGGTACGGTTAGGGTTACGATGTCGGGTTAGGGTTAGGGTGTCGGGTTAGGGTGTCGTGTTAAGGTTAGGGTGTCGGGTGAGGGTTAGGGTGTCAGGTTCGGGTTACGGTGTCAGGTGACGGTGTCGGGTTAGCGTGTCATTTTAGGGTGTAGGTTTAGGGTTAGAGTGTCGGGTTAGGGTTAGGGTTACGGTGTTGTGTTAGGGTTAGGGTGTCGGGTTTGGGCTTCGGGTTAGGGTGTCGTGTTAGGGATAGGGTGTCACGTTAGGTTGACGTTTTAGGGTTACGGTGTCAGGATAGGGTGTTGCGTTAGGGTGTCGGTTAGGGATTACGTTTTAGGGTGTCGGGTTAGGGTTAGTGTAGGGGTAGAATTAGGGTTAGAGTGTTGTGTTAGGGTTAGCATTAGGGTTAGGTTGTCTGGTTAGTTTTAGGGTTAGGGTGTCGAGTTAGAGTTAGGGTGTCGGGTTATGGTTAGGTTTTGGGTGTCAGGTTAGGTTTAGGGTTAATGTTAGTGTTAGGGTTTAGTGATTAGGGTTAGGGTGTCGGGTAAGATTTAGCGTTAGGGGTAGGGGTAGGGCTTGGGTGTTGGGTTAGTGTTAGGGTTAGGGTGTCTGGTGTCCGGTTACGGTTAGGGTTAGGATTAGGGTTAGGATTAGGGTTTAGGGTTTAGGGTTAGGGTTAGGGTGTCTTGTGTCCGATTACGGTTAGGGTTAGGATTATGGTTAGGGTTAGGGTTAGCGTTAGGGTTTTGGTTAAGGTTACGTTTAGGTTTCGGGGTAGGGTTAGGGTTATGTTTAGGGTTAGGGTGTCATAATAGGGTTAGCGTTAGTGTTAGGTTGTCTGGTTAGTGTTAGGGTTAGGGTGTCGGGATAGGGTTAGGTTTAGGGTGTTGGGTTAGGGTGTTGTGTTAGGGTTAGGGTTAGGGTTAAGGTTTCGGGTTATGATGTCGGGTTAGGGTTAGGTCTAGGTCTAGGGTTTGGGTTAGGGTTAGCGTTAGGGTTAGGGTTACCTTTAGGGTTACGGTTAGGGTTAGGATTAGGGTTAGAGTTAGGGTGTCAGATTAGGGTTAGACTTGGGTTAGGATTCGGGTTAGTGGTTAGGGGTAGGTTTAGGTTTAGGGTTAGGGTGTTGGTTTAGGGTTAGGGTGTCGTATTACAGTTAGGGTTAGGGTTAGGGTGTCGGTTTAGGGTTAGGGTGTCGGGTTAGGGTGTTGGGTTAAGTTGTCGTGTTAGTGTGTCGGGTTAGGGTTAGAGTTAGGTTTGAGGCATTGGGTTAGGTTGTTGGGTTAGGAATAGGGTTAGGGTTAGGTTTAGTGTTATGATGTTGGGTTAGATTGTCGTGTTAGGGTGCTGGGTTTGGGTTAGGGTTAGGGTAGGTTTAGGGTGTTGGGTTAGCGTTAGGGTGTCGGGTTAGGGTTAGGGTTATGTGTTGGCTTAGGGTGTCGTTTAGGGTGTCAGGTTTGGGTGTCGGGTTAAGATTAGGGTTAGGGTGTTGGGTTACGGTGTCAGATTAGGGTTAGTGTGTCTGGTTATGATGTCAGGTTCGGGTGTCGGGTAAGGGGTAGTGTGTTTGGTTAGGGTGTCGGGTTATTGTGTCAGGTTAGGTTTAGGTTTAGGCTTACGGATAGGGCTAGGGTTATGGTGTCATGTTAGGGATAGGGTTCGAGTGTCAGTTTAGGGTTAGAGTTAGGGTTAGGGTTAGGGTTGGGTTAGGGTTAGGGTAGGGTTAGGGGTTAGGGGTAGGGTTAGGGTTAGGTTTAAGTTTAGGGTGACAGGTTAAGTTTAGGGTTCGTGTTAGTGTTATGGTTAGGGTTAGGGTTAGGCTTAGGATGTGGGGATGGGTTAGGGTTAGTTTTATGGTAAGGTTGTCTGGTTAGGGTTCTGGGTAGGGTGTCTGTTTAAGGTTTCGGGTTAGGGTGTCGGGTCAGGGTTAG
Organism: Giraffa tippelskirchi; assembly: GCF_054371585.1. NCBI lineage: Eukaryota > Metazoa > Chordata > Mammalia > Artiodactyla > Giraffidae > Giraffa > Giraffa tippelskirchi. Next base: position 72,441,272 of record NC_137289.1, read on the forward strand.
TGTTAGGGTTAGGTTGTTGGGTTAGATTGTCGTGTTAGGGTGCCAGGATAGGGTTAGATTTACGGTTAGGCTTAGGGTTAGTGTGTCGGGTTAGGGTGTCCGATTAGGGTTAGGGTGTCAGGTTAGCATGTCGGGTTAGGGTGTTGGGTTAGGGTCTCGAGTTAGGGTTTAGGGTTAGGTTTAGGGTAAGTTTAGGGTTAGGCTTACGGTTGGGTTAGGGTTAGTGTTAATGTTAGGGTTAGGGTTTAGATGTAGGGTTAGCTTTAGGGCTAGTGTTAGGGTTAGGGTGTCGGGTGTCGGGTTTGGGTGTCGGGTTAGGGTTAGGTTTTGGGTTAGCTTTAGGGTTGGGGTTAGGATTAGGGTGTCGGGTTAGGGTTAGCGTGTCGGGTTCGGGTGTCGGGTTAGGCTGTCTGGCTAGGGTGTCGGGCTAGGGTGTCGGGTTAGGGTTTACAGTTAGTGTTAGAGTGGCTGGTTAGGGTGTCTGGTTAGGGTGTCGGGATAGGGATTATGGGTTAGGGTGTCGCGTTAGGGTTGAGTTATGGTGTCGGGTTATGGTTAGGGTAAGGTTAGGGTTAGGGTTAGGGTGTCGTGTTAGGGTTAGCGTTAGGGTTAGGGTGTCGGGTTAAGGTTAGGGTTAGGGTTAGGGTTAGGGTTTGGGTGTCGGGTTAGGGTTAGGGTTAGTGTTAGGGGTTAGTGATTAGGGTTAGGGTTAGGATTAGCGTTATGGTTTGAGTTAGAGTTAGGGTTAGGGTTAGGGTTGGTTTAGTGTAGGGTTAGGGGTTAGTGGTAGGGTTAGGGGTAGGGTTAGGGTAGGGTTGCGGAGTCGGGTTAGGGTTAGGGTTAGGTTTTCAGGCTAGGGTTAGTGTTAGGGGTTGGGGTTAGGGTTTAGAGTTACGATTAGGGTTAGGGTGTTGGGTTAGGGTGTCGGGTTAGGGTGTCAGGTTAGGCTGTCAGGTTAGGGTGTCGGGTCAGGGTTAGGGTTAGGGTTAGGTTTAGGGTTAAGTTTAGAGTTAGGTTGTTTTGTTAGGGTTAGGGTTTCGGGTTAGGCTTAGAGTTTCGGGTTAGGGTGTCGGGTTAGAGTTTGGGTGTAGGGTTAGTGTGTCGCATTAGGGTTAAGGTTAGGGTGTCGTGTTAGTGTTAGCGCTAGGGTTAGGGTGTCGTGTTAGAGTTAGGTTTAGGGTTAGGTTGTCGGGTTAGGGTTAGGGTTAGGGTGTCTGGTGTTCGGTTACCGTTAGGGTTAGGGTTAGGGTTACATTTTACGGGTTAGGGTTAGGGTTAGGGTTAGCATTAGGGTTATGGTTACGGTTACGTTTAGGGTTACTGTTCGGGTTAGGGTTAGGGTTAGGATTAGGGTGTCAGATTAGGGTTAGGTTTGTGTTAGGATTCGGGTTAGTGGGTAGGGGTAGGTTTAAGGTTAGGGTTAGGGTGTCGTGTTAGGGTTAGGGTTAGGGTGTCGGTTTAGGGTTAGGGTGTCGGGTTAGGGTGTTGGCTTAAGTTGTCGTGTTAGTGTGTTGGGTTAGGGTTAGGGTGAGATTTATGGCATTGTGTTAGTGTGTTGGTTTAGGAATAGGGTTAGCGTAAGGGTTAGGGCTAGGTTTAAGGTTAGGTTTAGTGTTATGATGTCACGTTAGGGTTAGGGTTAGGGTTAAGGTTTCAGGTTATGATGTCGGGTTAGGGTTAGGTCTAGGTCTAGGGTTAGGGTTAGGGTGTCGGGTAAGTTTTAGGATTAGGGTTAGGGTGTCGTTTTAGGGTTAGAGTTAGGGTTAGGATTAGGGTTAGGGTTAAGGTTTACGGTTTAGGGTTAGGGTTAGGGTTAGAGTTAGGGTTAGCGTTACCTTTAGGGTTACGGTTAGGGTTAGGATTAGGGTTAGAGTTAGGGTGTCAGATTAGGGTTAGGGTTGGGTTAGGATTCGGGTTAGTGGTTAGGGGTAGGTTTAGGTTTAGGGTTAGGGTGTTGGTTTAGGGTTAGGGTGTCGGGTTAGGGTGTTGGGTTAAGTTGTCGTGTTAGTGTGTCGGGTAAGGGTTAGGGTTAGGTTTATGGCATTGGGTTAGGTTGTTGGGTTAGGAATAGGGTTAGGGCTAGGGTTAAGGTTAGGTTTAGTGTTATGATGTTGGGTTAGTTTGTCGTGTTAGGGTGCTGGGTTTGGGTTAGGGTTAGGGTTTGGGTAGGTTTAGGGTGTTGGGTTAGGGTTAGGGTGTCGGGTTATGGTTAGGGTTAGGGTGTTGGGTTACGGTGTCGGGTTAGGGTTAGTGTGTCAGGTTATGATGTCAGGTTTGGGTGTCGGGTAAGGGTTAGGGTGTGTGGTTATGGTGTCGGGTAAGTGTGTCAGGTTAGGTTTAGGTTTAGGCTTATGGTTAGGGTTAGGGTTAGGGTGTCGTGTTAGGGATAGCGTTCGGGTGTCGGTTTAGGGTTAGAGTTAGGGTTAGGGTTAGGGTCGGGTTAGGGGTTAGGGGTAGGTTTAGGGTTAGGTTTAGGGTGTTAGGGTTAGGGTTAGGGTTGGGTTAGGGGTAGGGTTAGTGGTTAAGGGTAGGGTTAGGGGTAGGTTTAGGGTTAGGGTTAGGGTTGGGGTTTAGTTGTCGGGTTTGAGTTAGGGTTAGGGTGTCTGGTGTCGGGTTAGTGTTAAGGTTAGGGTTAGGTTATCGGGTTAGGTTTAGGCTTGGGTTGTAGTCTTAGGGTTAGGGTTAGTGTTGGTTTACGGGTTAGGCTTAGGCTTAGTGTTAGGGTTAGGTTTAGGGTTAGGTTTACGGCTAGGTTGTTGGTTTAGGGTTACGGTGTCGGGTTAAGGTAAGCGTGTCGGTTTAGGTTTAGGGTGTCGGGTTAGGGTGATGGGTTATGGTGTCAGGTTCGGGTTAGTGTTCGGTTGAGGGTGTCAGGTTAAGGTTAGGGAAGATTTAGGGTTACGGTGTCATGTTAGGGTTACCATAATGGTTAGGGTGTCGGGTTTGGGTGTTGGGTTATGGTTAGTGTATCATGTTAGGGTTAGTGTGTCGGGATAGGTTCAGGGTGTCGGGTTAGGTTGTCGGGTTACGTCTAGGCTCAGGGTTAGGGTTAAGGTTAGGGTTAGGTTTAGGTGTTAGGGGTACGGTTAGGGTTAGGATGTCGGGTTAAGGTTAGGGTGTCGGGTTAGGGTGTCGTGTTAAGGTTAGGGTGTCGGGTGAGGGTTAGAGTGTCAGGTTCGGGTTACGGTGTCAGGTGACGGTGTCGGGTTAGCGTGTCATTTTAGGGTGTAGGTTTAGGGTTAGAGTGTCGGGTTAGGGTTAGGGTTACGGTGTTGTGTTAGGGTTAGGGTGTCGGGTTTGGGCTTCGGGTTAGGGTGTCATGTTAGGGATAGGGTGTCACGTTAGGTTGTCGTTTTAGGGTTACGGTGTCAGGATAGGGTGTCGGGTTAGGGTGTCTGTTAGGGATTACGGTTTAGGGTGTCGGGTTAGGGTTAGTGTAGGGTTAGAATTAGGGTTAGAGTGTTGTGTTAGGGTTAGCGTTAGAGTTAGGTTGTCTGGTTAGTTTTAGGGTTAGGGTGTCGAGTTAGAGTTAGGGTGTCGGGTTATGGTTAGGTTTTGGGTGTCGGGTTAGGTTTAGGGTTAATGTTAGTGTTAGGGTTTAGTGATTAGGGTTAGGGTGTCGGGTAAGATTTAGCGTTAGGAGTAGGGGTAGGGCTTGGGTGTTGGGTTAGTGTTAGGGTTAGGGTGTCTGGTGTCCGGTTACGGTTAGGGTTAGGATTAGGGTTAGGATTAGGGTTTAGGGTTTAGGGTTAGGGTTAGGGTGTCTTGTGTCCGATTACGGTTAGGGTTAGGATTATGGTTAGGGTTAGGGTTAGCGTTAGGGTTTTGGTTAAGGTTACGTTTAGGTTTCGGGTTAGGGTTAGGGTTATGTTTAGGGTTAGGGTGTCATAATAGGGTTAGCGTTAGTGTTAGGTTGTCTGGTTAGTGTTAGGGTTAGGGTGTCGGGATAGGGTTAGGTTTAGGGTGTTGGGTTAGGGTGTTGTGTTAGGGTTAGGGTTAGGGTTAAGGTTTCGGGTTATGATGTCGGGTTAGGGTTAGGTCTAGGTCTAGGGTTTGGGTTACGGTTAGCGTTAGGGTTAGGGTTACCTTTAGGGTTACGGTTAGGGTTAGGATTAGGGTTAGAGTTAGGGTGTCAGATTAGGGTTAGACTTGGGTTAGGATTCGGGTTAGTGGTTAGGGGTAGGTTTAGGTTTAGGGTTAGGGTGTTGGTTTAGGGTTAGGGTGTCGTATTACAGTTAGGGTTAGGGTTAGGGTGTCGGTTTAGGGTTAGGGTGTCGGGTTAGGGTGTTGGGTTAAGTTGTCGTGTTAGTGTGTCGGGTTAGGGTTAGAGTTAGGTTTGAGGCATTGGGTTAGGTTGTTGGGTTAGGAATAGGGTTAGGGTTAGGTTTAGTGTTATGATGTTGGGTTAGTTTGTCGTGTTAGGGTGCTGGGTTTGGGTTAGGGTTAGGGTTAGGGTAGGTTTAGGGTGTTGGGTTAGCGTTAGGGTGTCGGGTTAGGGTTAGGGTTATGTGTTGGCTTAGGGTGTCGTTTAGGGTGTCAGGTTTGGGTGTCGGGTTAAGATTAGGGTTAGGGTGTTGGGTTACGGTGTCAGATTAGGGTTAGTGTGTCTGGTTATGATGTCAGGTTCGGGTGTCGGGTAAGGGGTAGTGTGTCTGGTTAGGGTGTCGGGTTATTGTGTCAGGTTAGGTTTAGGTTTAGGCTTACGGATAGGGCTAGGGTTATGGTGTCATGTTAGGGATAGGGTTCGAGTGTCAGTTTAGGGTTAGAGTTAGGGTTAGGGTTAGGGTTGGGTTAGGGTTAGGGTAGGGTTAGGGGTTAGGGGTAGGGTTAGGGTTAGGTTTAAGTTTAGGGTGACAGGTTAAGTTTAGGGTTCGTGTTAGTGTTATGGTTAGGGTTAGGGTTAGGCTTAGGATGTGGGGATAGGGTTAGGGTTAGTTTTATGGTAAGGTTGTCTGGTTAGGGTTCTGGGTAGGGTGTCTGTTTAAGGTTTCGGGTTAGGGTGTCGGGTCAGGGTTAGTGTCAGGGTTAGGTTGTTGGGTTAGATTGTCGTGTTAGGGTGCCAGGATAGGGTTAGATTTACGGTTAGGCTTAGGGTTAGTGTGTCGGGTTAGGGTGTCCGTTTAGGGTTAGGGTGTCAGGTTAGCATGTCGGGTTAGGGTGTTCGGTTAGGGTCTCGAGTTAGGGTTTAGGGTTAGGTTTAGGGTAAGTTTAGGGTTAGGCTTACGGTTGGGTTAGGGTTAGTGTTAATGTTAGGGTTAGGGTTTAGATGTAGGGTTAGCTTTAGGGCTAGTGTTAGGGTTAGGGTGTAGGGTGTCGGGTTTGGGTGTCGGGTTAGGGTTAGGTTTTGGGTTAGCTTTAGGGTTGCGGTTAGGATTAGGGTGTCGGGTTAGGGTTAGCGTGTCGGGTTCGGGTGTCGGGTTAGGCTGTCGGGCTAGGGTGTCGGGCTAGGGTGTCGGGTTAGGGTTTACAGTTAGTGTTAGAGTGGCTGGTTAGGGTGTCGGTTAGGGTGTCGGGTTAGGGATTACGGGTTAGGGTGTCGCGTTAGGGTTGAGTTATGGTGTCAGGTTATGGTTACGGTAAGGTTAGGGTTAGGGTTAGGGTGTTGTGTTAGGGTTAGCGTTAGGGTTAGGGTGTCGGGTTAAGGTTAGGGTTAGGGTTAGGGTTAGGGTTTGGGTGTCGGGTTAGGGTTAGGGTTAGTGTTAGGGGTTAGTGATTAGGGTTAGGGTTAGGATTAGCGTTATGGTTTGAGTTAGAGTTAGGGTTAGGGTTAGGGTTGGTTTAGTGTAGGGTTAGGGGTTAGTGGTAGGGTTAGGGGTAGGGTTAGGGTAGGGTTGCGGAGTCGGGTTAGGGTTAGGGTTAGGTTTTCAGGCTAGGGTTAGTGTTAGGGGTTGGGGTTAGGGTTTAGAGTTACGATTAGGGTTAGGGTGTTGGGTTAGGGTGTCGGGTTAGGGTGTCAGGTTAGGCTGTCGGGTTAGGGTGTCGGGTCAGGGTTAGAGTTAGGGTTAGGTTTAGGGTTAAGTTTAGAGTTAGGTTGTTTTGTTAGGGTTAGGGTTTCGGGTTAGGCTTAGAGTTTCGGGTTAGGGTGTCGGGTTAGAGTTTGGGTGTAGGGTTAGTGTGTCGCATTAGGGTTAAGGTTAGGGTGTCGTGTTAGTGTTAGCGCTAGGGTTAGGGTGTCGTGTTAGGGTTAGGTTTAGGGTTAGGTTGTCGGGTTAGGGTTAGGGTTAGGGTGTCTGGTGTTCGGTTACCGTTAGGGTTAGGGTTAGGGTTACGTTTTACGGGTTAGGGTTAGGGTTAGCATTAGGGTTATGGTTACGGTTACGTTTAGGGTTACTGTTCGGGTTAGGGTTAGGGTTAGGATTAGGGTGTCAGATTAGGGTTAGGTTTGTGTTAGGATTCGGGTTAGTGGTTAGGGGTAGGTTTAAGGTTAGGGTTAGGGTGTCGTGTTAGGGTTAGGGTTAGGGTGTCGGTTTAGGGTTAGTGTGTCGGGTTAGGGTGTTGGCTTAAGTTGTCGTGTTAGTGTGTTGGGTTAGGGTTAGGGTGAGATTTATGGCATTGTGTTAGTGTGTTGGTTTAGGAATAGGGTTAGGGTAAGGGTTAGGGCTAGGTTTAAGGTTAGGTTTAGTGTTATGATGTTGGGTTAGGGTTAGGGTTAGGGTTAAGGTTTCGGGTTATGATGTCGGGATAGGGTTAGGTCTAGGTCTAGGGTTAGGGTTAGGGTGTCGGGTAAGTTTTAGGGTTAGGGTTAGGGTGTCGTTTTAGGGTTAGAGTTAGGGTTAGGATTAGGGTTAGGGTTAAGGTTTACGGTTTAGGGTTAGGGTTAGGGTTAGAGTTAGGGTTAGCGTTACCTTTAGGGTTACGGTTAGGGTTAGGATTAGGGTTAGAGTTAGGGTGTCAGATTAGGGTTAGGGTTGGGTTAGGATTCGGGTTAGTGGTTAGGGGTAGGTTTAGGTTTAGGGTTAGGGTGTTGGTTTAGGGTTAGGGTGTCGGGTTAGGGTGTTGGGTTAAGTTGTCGTGTTAGTGTGTCGGGTAAGGGTTAGGGTTAGGTTTATGGCATTGGGTTAGGTTGTTGGGTTAGGAATAGGGTTAGGGCTAGGGTTAAGGTTAGGTTTAGTGTTATGATGTTGGGTTAGTTTGTCGTGTTAGGGTGCTGGGTTTGGGTTAGGGTTAGGGTTTGGGTAGGTTTAGGGTGTTGGGTTAGGGTTAGGGTGTCGGGTTATGGTTAGGGTTAGGGTGTTGGGTTACGGTGTCGGGTTAGGGTTAGTGTGTCAGGTTATGATGTCAGGTTCGGGTGTCGGGTAAGGGTTAGGGTGTGTGGTTATGGTGTCGGGTAAGTGTGTCAGGTTAGGTTTAGGTTTAGGCTTATGGTTAGGGTTAGGGTTAGGGTGTCGTGTTAGGGATAGCGTTCGGGTGTTGGTTTAGGGTTAGAGTTAGGGTTAGGGTTAGGGTCGGGTTAGGGGTTAGGGGTAGGTTTAGGGTTAGGTTTAGGGTGTTAGGGTTAGGGTTAGGGTTAGGGTTGGGTTAGGGGTAGGGTTAGTGGTTAAGGGTAGGGTTAGGGGTAGGTTTAGGGTTAGGGTTAGGGTTGGGGTTTAGTTGTCGGGTTTGAGTTAGGGTTAGGGTGTCTGGTGTCGGGTTAGTGTTAAGGTTAGGGTTAGGTTATCGGGTTAGGTTTAGGCTTGGGTTGTAGTCTTATGGTTAGGGTTAGTGTTGGTTTACGGGTTAGGCTTAGGCTTAGTGTTAGGGTTAGGTTTAGGGTTAGGTTTACGGCTAGGTTGTTGGTTTAGGGTTACGGTGTCGGGTTAAGGTAAGCGTGTCGGTTTAGGTTTAGGGTGTCGGGTTAGGGTGATGGGTTATGGTGTCAGGTTCGGGTTAGTGTTCGGTTGAGGGTGTCAGGTTAAGGTTAGGGAAGATTTAGGGTTACGGTGTCATGTTAGGGTTACCATAATGGTTAGGGTGTCGGGTTTGGGTGTTGGGTTATGGTTAGTGTATCATGTTAGGGTTAGTGTGTCGGGATAGGTTAAGGGTGTCGGGTTAGGTTGTCGGGTTACCTCTAGGCTCAGGCTTAGGGTTAAGGTTAGGGTTAGGTTTAGGTGTTAGGGGTACGGTTAGGGTTAGGATGTCGGGTTAAGGTTAGGGTGTCGGGTTAGGGTGTCGTGTTAAGGTTAGGGTGTCGGGTGAGGGTTAGAGTGTCAGGTTCGGGTTACGGTGTCAGGTGACGGTGTCGGGTTAGCGTGTCATTTTAGGGTGTAGGTTTAGGGTTAGAGTGTCGGGTTAGGGTTAGGGTTACGGTGTTGTGTTAGGGTTAGGGTGTCGGGTTTGGGCTTCGGGTTAGGGTGTCGTGTTAGGGATAGGGAGTCACGTTAGGTTGTCGTTTTAGGGTTACGGTGTCAGGATAGGGTGTCGGGTTAGGGTGTCTGTTAGGGATTACGGTTTAGGGTGTCGGGTTAGGGTTAGTGTAGGGTTAGAATTAGGGTTAGAGTGTTGTGTTAGGGTTAGCGTTAGAGTTAGGTTGTCTGGTTAGTTTTAGGGTTAGGGTGTCGAGTTAGAGTTAGGGTGTCGGGTTATGGTTAGGTTTTGGGTGTCGGGTTAGGTTTAGGGTTAATGTTAGTGTTAGGGGTTAGTGATTAGGGTTAGGGTTAGGGTTAGCGTTATGGTTTGGTTTAGGTTTAGGGTTAAGGTTATGGATAGGGTTAGGGTTTGGGTTAGGTGAAGGGTAGGCTTAGGAGTAGGGTAAGTGTTAGGGTTTGGGTTAGGGTTAGGGTACGTTTAGGGTGTCGGGGTAGAGTTTGGGTGTAGGATTAGGGTGTTGCGTTAGGGTTAAGTTAACGTGTCTTGTTAGGGTTAGTGTTAGGGTTAGGGTGTCGGGTAAGATTTAGCGTTAGGGGTAGGGGTAGGGCTTGGGTGTTGGGTTAGTGTTAGGGTTAGGGTGTCTGGTGTCCGGTTACGGTTAGGGTTAGGATTAGGGTTAGGATTAGGGTTTAGGGTTTAGGGTTAGGGTTAGGGTGTCTTGTGTCCGATTACGGTTAGGGTTAGGATTATGGTTAGGGTTAGGGTTAGCGTTAGGGTTTTGGTTAAGGTTACGTTTAGGTTTCGGGTTAGGGTTAGGGTTATGTTTAGGGTTAGGGTGTCATAATAGGGTTAGCGTTAGTGTTAGGTTGTCTGGTTAGTGTTAGGGTTAGGGTGTCGGGATAGGGTTAGGTTTAGGGTGTTGGGTTAGGGTGTTGTGTTAGGGTTAGGGTTAGGGTTAAGGTTTCGGGTTATGATGTCGGGTTAGGGTTAGGTCTAGGTCTAGGGTTTGGGTTAGGGTTAGCGTTAGGGTTAGGGTTACCTTTAGGGTTATGGTTAGGGTTAGGATTAGGGTTAGAGTTAGGGTGTCAGATTAGGGTTAGACTTGGGTTAGGATTCGGGTTAGTGGTTAGGGGTAGGTTTAGGTTTAGGGTTAGGGTGTTGGTTTAGGGTTAGGGTGTCGTATTACAGTTAGGGTTAGGGTTAGGGTGTCGGTTTAGGGTTAGGGTGTCGGCTTAGGGTGTTGGGTTAAGTTGTCGTGTTAGTGTGTCGGGTTAGGTTTAGAGTTAGGTTTGAGGCATTGGGTTAGGTTGTTGGGTTAGGAATAGGGTTAGGGTTAGGTTTAGTGTTATGATGTTGGGTTAGTTTGTCGTGTTAGGGTGCTGGGTTTGGGTTAGGGTTAGGGTTAGGGTAGGTTTAGGGTGTTGGGTTAGCGTTAGGGTGTCGGGTTAGGGTTAGGGTTATGTGTTGGCTTAGGGTGTCGTTTAGGGTGTCAGGTTTGGGTGTCGGGTTAAGATTAGGGTTAGGGTGTTGGGTTACGGTGTCAGATTAGGGTTAGTGTGTCTGGTTATGATGTCAGGTTCGGGTGTCGGGTAAGGGGTAGTGTGTCTGGTTAGGGTGTCGGGTTATTGTGTCAGGTTAGGTTTAGGTTTAGGCTTACGGATAGGGCTAGGGTTATGGTGTCATGTTAGGGATAGGGTTCGAGTGTCAGTTTAGGGTTAGAGTTAGGGTTAGGGTTAGGGTTGGGTTAGGGTTAGGGTAGGGTTAGGGGTTAGGGGTAGGGTTAGGGTTAGGTTTAAGTTTAGGGTGACAGGTTAAGTTTAGGGTTCGTGTTAGTGTTATGGTTAGGGTTAGGGTTAGGCTTAGGATGTGGGGATGGGTTAGGGTTAGTTTTATGGTAAGGTTGTCTGGTTAGGGTTCTGGGTAGGGTGTCTGTTTAAGGTTTCGGGTTAGGGTGTCGGGTCAGGGTTAGTGTTAGGGTTAGGTTGTTGGGTTAGATTGTCGTGTTAGGGTGCCAGGATAGGGTTAGATTTACGGTTAGGCTTAGGGTTAGTGTGTCGGGTTAGGGTGTCCGATTAGGGTTAGGGTGTCAGGTTAGCATGTCGGGTTAGGGTGTTGGGTTAGGGTCTCGAGTTAGGGTTTAGGGTTAGGTTTAGGGTAAGTTTAGGGTTAGGCTTACGGTTGGGTTAGGGTTAGTGTTAATGTTAGGGTTAGGGTTTAGATGTAGGGTTAGCTTTAGGGCTAGTGTTAGGGTTAGGGTGTAGGGTGTCGTGTTTGGGTGTCGGGTTAGGGTTAGGTTTTGGGTTAGCTTTAGGGTTGCGGTTAGGATTAGGGTGTCGGGTTAGGGTTAGCGTGTCGGGTTCGGGTGTCGGGTTAGGCTGTCGGGCTAGAGTGTCGGGCTAGGGTGTCGGGTTAGGGTTTACAGTTAGTGTTAGAGTGGCTGGTTAGGGTGTCGGTTAGGGTGTCGGGTTAGGGATTACGGGTTAGGGTGTCGCGTTAGGGTTGAGTTATGGTGTCAGGTTATGGTTACGGTAAGGTTAGGGTTAGGGTTAGGGTGTCGTGTTAGGGTTAGCGTTAGGGTTAGGGTGTCGGGTTAAGGTTAGGGTTAGGGTTAGGGTTAGGGTTTGGGTGTCGGGTTAGGGTTAGGGTTAGTGTTAGGGGTTAGTGATTAGGGTTAGGGTTAGGATTAGCGTTAGGGTTTGAGTTAGAGTTAGGGTTAGGGTTAGGGTTGGTTTAGTGTAGGGTTAGGGGTTAGTGGTAGGGTTAGGGGTAGGGTTAGGGTAGGGTTGCGGAGTCGGGTTAGGGTTAGGGTTAGGTTTTCAGGCTAGGGTTAGTGTTAGGGGTTGGGGTTAGGGTTTAGAGTTACGATTAGGGTTAGGGTGTTGGGTTAGGGTGTCGGGTTAGGGTGTCAGGTTAGGCTGTCGGGTTAGGGTGTCGGGTCAGGGTTAGAGTTAGGGTTAGGTTTAGGGTTAAGTTTAGAGTTAGGTTGTTTTGTTAGGGTTAGGGTTTCGGGTTAGGCTTAGAGTTTCGGGTTAGGGTGTCGGGTTAGAGTTTGGGTGTAGGGTTAGTGTGTCGCATTAGGGTTAAGGTTAGGGTGTCGTGTTAGTGTTAGCGCTAGGGTTAGGGTGTCGTGTTAGGGTTAGGTTTAGGGTTAGGTTGTCGGGTTAGGGTTAGGGTTAGGGTGTCTGGTGTTCGGTTACCGTTAGGGTTAGGGTTAGGGTTACGTTTTACGGGTTAGGGTTAGGGTTAGGGTTAGCATTAGGGTTATGGTTACGGTTACGTTTAGGGTTACTGTTCGGGTTAGGGTTAGGGTTAGGATTAGGGTGTCAGATTAGGGTTAGGTTTGTGTTAGGATTCGGGTTAGTGGTTAGGGGTAGGTTTAAGGTTAGGGTTAGGGTGTCGTGTTAGGGTTAGGGTTAGGGTGTCGGTTTAGGGTTAGTGTGTCGGGTTAGGGTGTTGGCTTAAGTTGTCGTGTTAGTGTGTTGGGTTAGGGTTAGGGTGAGATTTATGGCATTGTGTTAGTGTGTTGGTTTAGGAATAGGGTTAGGGTAAGGGTTAGGGCTAGGTTTAAGGTTAGGTTTAGTGTTATGATGTTGGGTTAGGGTTAGGGTTAGGGTTAAGGTTTCGGGTTATGATGTCGGGATAGGGTTAGGTCTAGGTCTAGGGTTAGGGTTAGGGTGTCGGGTAAGTTTTAGGGTTAGGGTTAGGGTGTCGTTTTAGGGTTAGAGTTAGGGTTAGGATTAGGGTTAGGGTTAAGGTTTACGGTTTAGGGTTAGGGTTAGGGTTAGAGTTAGGGTTAGCGTTACCTTTAGGGTTACGGTTAGGGTTAGGATTAGGGTTAGAGTTAGGGTGTCAGATTAGGGTTAGGGTTGGGTTAGGATTCGGGTTAGTGGTTAGGGGTAGGTTTAGGTTTAGGGTTAGGGTGTTGGTTTAGGGTTAGGGTGTCGGGTTAGGGTGTTGGGTTAAGTTGTCGTGTTAGTGTGTCGGGTAAGGGTTAGGGTTAGGTTTATGGCATTGGGTTAGGTTGTTGGGTTAGGAATAGGGTTAGGGCTAGGGTTAAGGTTAGGTTTAGTGTTATGATGTTGGGTTAGTTTGTCGTGTTAGGGTGCTGGGTTTGGGTTAGGGTTAGGGTTTGGGTAGGTTTAGGGTGTTGGGTTAGGGTTAGGGTGTCGGGTTATGGTTAGGGTTAGGGTGTTGGGTTACGGTGTCGGGTTAGGGTTAGTGTGTCAGGTTATGATGTCAGGTTCGGGTGTCGGGTAAGGGTTAGGGTGTGTGGTTATGGTGTCGGGTAAGTGTGTCAGGTTAGGTTTAGGTTTAGGCTTATGGTTAGGGTTAGGGTTAGGGTGTCGTGTTAGGGATAGCGTTCGGGTGTCGGTTTAGGGTTAGAGTTAGGGTTAGGGTTAGGGTCGGGTTAGGGGTTAGGGGTAGGTTTAGGGTTAGGTTTAGGGTGTTAGGGTTAGGGTTAGGGTTAGGGTTGGGTTAGGGGTAGGGTTAGTGGTTAAGGGTAGGGTTAGGGGTAGGTTTAGGGTTAGGGTTAGGGTTGGGGTTTAGTTGTCGGGTTTGAGTTAGGGTTAGGGTGTCTGGTGTCGGGTTAGTGTTAAGGTTAGGGTTAGGTTATCGGGTTAGGTTTAGGCTTGGGTTGTAGTCTTAGGGTTAGGGTTAGTGTTGGTTTACGGGTTAGGCTTAGGCTTAGTGTTAGGGTTAGGTTTAGGGTTGGGTTTACGGCTAGGTTGTTGGTTTAGGGTTACGGTGTCGGGTTAAGGTAAGCGTGTCGGTTTAGGTTTAGGGTGTCGGGTTAGGGTGATGGGTTATGGTGTCAGGTTCGGGTTAGTGTTCGGTTGAGGGTGTCAGGTTAAGGTTAGGGAAGATTTAGGGTTACGGTGTCATGTTAGGGTTACCATAATGGTTAGGGTGTCGGGTTTGGGTGTTGGGTTATGGTTAGTGTATCATGTTAGGGTTAGTGTGTCGGGATAGGTTCAGGGTGTCGGGTTAGGTTGCTGGGTTACGTCTAGGCTCAGGGTTAGGGTTAAGGATAGGGTTAGGTTTAGGTGTTAGGGGTACGGTTAGGGTTAGGATGTCGGGTTAATGTTAGGGTGTCGGGTTAGGGTGTCGTGTTAAGGTTAGGGTGTCGGGTGAGGGTTAGAGTGTCAGGTTCGGGTTACAGTGTCAGGTGACGGTGTCGGGTTAGCGTGTCATTTTAGGGTGTAGGTTTAGGGTTAGAGTGTCGGGTTAGGGTTAGGGTTACGGTGTTGTGTTAGGGTTAGGGTGTCGGGTTTGGGCTTCGAGTTAGGGTGTCGTGTTAGGGATAGGGTGTCACGTTAGGTTGTCGTTTTAGGGTTACGGTGTCAGGATAGGGTGTCGGGGTAGGGTGTCTGTTAGGGATTACGGTTTAGGGTGTCGGGTTAGGGTTAGTGTAGGGTTAGAATTAGGGTTAGAGTGTTGTGTTAGGGTTAGCGTTAGAGTTAGGTTGTCTGGTTAGTTTTAGGGTTAGGGTGTCGAGTTAGAGTGAGGGTGTCGGGTTATGGTTAGGTTTTGGGTGTCGGGTTAGGTTTAGGGTTAATGTTAGTGTTAGGGTTTAGTGATTAGGGTTAGGGTGTCGGGTAAGATTTAGCGTTAGGGGTAGGGGTAGGGCTTGGGTGTTGGGTTAGTGTTAGGGTTAGGGTGTCTGGTGTCCGGTTACGGTTAGGGTTAGGATTAGGGTTAGGATTAGGGTTTAGGGTTTAGGGTTAGGGTTAGGGTGTCTTGTGTCCGATTACGGTTAGGGTTAGGATTATGGTTAGGGTTAGGGTTAGCGTTAGGGTTTTGGTTAAGGTTACGTTTAGGTTTCGGGTTAGGGTTAGGGTTATGTTTAGGGTTAGGGTGTCATAATAGGGTTAGCGTTAGTGTTAGGTTGTCTGGTTAAGTGTTAGGGTTAGGGTGTCGGGATAGGGTTAGGTTTAGGGTGTTGGTTTAGGGTGTTGTGTTAGGGTTAGGGTTAGGGTTAAGGTTTCGGGTTATGATGTCGGGTTAGGGTTAGGTCTAGGTCTAGGGTTTGGGTTAGGGTTAGCGTTAGGGTTAGGGTTACCTTTAGGGTTACGGTTAGGGTTAGGATTAGGGTTAGAGTTAGGGTGTCAGATTAGGGTTAGACTTGGGTTAGGATTCGGGTTAGTGGTTAGGGGTAGGTTTAGGTTTAGGGTTAGGGTGTTGGTTTAGGGTTAGGGTGTCGTATTACAGTTAGGGTTAGGGTTAGGGTGTCGGTTTAGGGTTAGGGTGTCGGGTTAGGGTGTTGGGTTAAGTTGTCGTGTTAGTGTGTCGGGTTAGGGTTAGAGTTAGGTTTGAGGCATTGGGTTAGGTTGTTGGGTTAGGAATAGGGTTAGGGTTAGGTTTAGTGTTATGATGTTGGGTTAGTTTGTCGTGTTAGGGTGCTGGGTTTGGGTTAGGGTTAGGGTTAGGGTAGGTTTAGGGTGTTGGGTTAGCGTTAGGGTGTCGGGTTAGGGTTAGGGTTATGTGTTGGCTTAGGGTGTCGTTTAGGGTGTCAGGTTTGGGTGTCGGGTTAAGATTAGGGTTAGGGTGTTGGGTTACGGTGTCAGATTAGGGTTAGTGTGTCTGGTTATGATGTCAGGTTCGGGTGTCGGGTAAGGGGTAGTGTGTCTGGTTAGGGTGTCGGGTTATTGTGTCAGGTTAGGTTTAGGTTTAGGCTTACGGATAGGGCTAGGGTTATGGTGTCATGTTAGGGATAGGGTTCGAGTGTCAGTTTAGGGTTAGAGTTAGGGTTAGGGTTAGGGTTGGGTTAGGGTTAGGGTAGGGTTAGGGGTTAGGGTTAGGGTTAGGGTTAGGTTTAAGTTTAGGGTGACAGGTTAAGTTTAGGGTTCGTGTTAGTGTTATGGTTAGGGTTAGGGTTAGGCTTAGGATGTGGGGATGGGTTAGGGTTAGTTTTATGGTAAGGTTGTCTGGTTAGGGTTCTGGGTAGGGTGTCTGTTTAAGGTTTCGGGTTAGGGTGTCGGGTCAGGGTTAGTGTTAGGGTTAGGTTGTTGGGTTAGATTGTCGTGTTAGGGTGCCAGGATAGGGTTAGATTTACGGTTAGGCTTAGGGTTAGTGTGTCGGGTTAGGGTGTCCGATTAGGGTTAGGGTGTCAGGTTAGCATGTCGGGTTAGGGTGTTGGGTTAGGGTCTCGAGTTAGGGTTTAGGGTTAGGTTTAGGGTAAGTTTAGGGTTAGGCTTACGGTTGGGTTAGGGTTAGTGTTAATGTTAGGGTTAGGGTTTAGATGTAGGGTTAGCTTTAGGGCTAGTGTTAGGGTTAGGGTGTAGGGTGTCGTGTTTGGGTGTCGGGTTAGGGTTAGGTTTTGGGTTAGCTTTAGGGTTGCGGTTAGGATTAGGGTGTCGGGTTAGGGTTAGCGTGTCGGGTTCGGGTGTCGGGTTAGGCTGTCGGGCTAGAGTGTCGGGCTAGGGTGTCGGGTTAGGGTTTACAGTTAGTGTTAGAGTGGCTGGTTAGGGTGTCGGTTAGGGTGTCGGGTTAGGGATTACGGGTTAGGGTGTCGCGTTAGGGTTGAGTTATGGTGTCAGGTTATGGTTACGGTAAGGTTAGGGTTAGGGTTAGGGTGTCGTGTTAGGGTTAGCGTTAGGGTTAGGGTGTCGGGTTAAGGTTAGGGTTAGGGTTAGGGTTAGGGTTTGGGTGTCGGGTTAGGGTTAGGGTTAGTGTTAGGGGTTAGTGATTAGGGTTAGGGTTAGGATTAGCGTTATGGTTTGAGTTAGAGTTAGGGTTAGGGTTAGGGTTGGTTTAGTGTAGGGTTAGGGGTTAGTGGTAGGGTTAGGGGTAGGGTTAGGGTAGGGTTGCGGAGTCGGGTTAGGGTTAGGGTTAGGTTTTCAGGCTAGGGTTAGTGTTAGGGGTTGGGGTTAGGGTTTAGAGTTACGATTAGGGTTAGGGTGTTGGGTTAGGGTGTCGGGTTAGGGTGTCAGGTTAGGCTGTCGGGTTAGGGTGTCGGGTCAGGGTTAGAGTTAGGGTTAGGTTTAGGGTTAAGTTTAGAGTTAGGTTGTTTTGTTAGGGTTAGGGTTTCGGGTTAGGCTTAGAGTTTCGGGTTAGGGTGTCGGGTTAGAGTTTGGGTGTAGGGTTAGTGTGTCGCATTAGGGTTAAGGTTAGGGTGTCGTGTTAGTGTTAGCGCTAGGGTTAGGGTGTCGTGTTAGGGTTAGGTTTAGGGTTAGGTTGTCGGGTTAGGGTTAGGGTTAGGGTGTCTGGTGTTCGGTTACCGTTAGGGTTAGGGTTAGGGTTACGTTTTACGGGTTAGGGTTAGGGTTAGGGTTAGCATTAGGGTTATGGTTACGGTTACGTTTAGGGTTACTGTTCGGGTTAGGGTTAGGGTTAGGATTAGGGTGTCAGATTAGGGTTAGGTTTGTGTTAGGATTCGGGTTAGTGGTTAGGGGTAGGTTTAAGGTTAGGGTTAGGGTGTCGTGTTAGGGTTAGGGTTAGGGTGTCGGTTTAGGGTTAGTGTGTCGGGTTAGGGTGTTGGCTTAAGTTGTCGTGTTAGTGTGTTGGGTTAGGGTTAGGGTGAGATTTATGGCATTGTGTTAGTGTGTTGGTTTAGGAATAGGGTTAGGGTAAGGGTTAGGGCTAGGTTTAAGGTTAGGTTTAGTGTTATGATGTTGGGTTAGGGTTAGGGTTAGGGTTAAGGTTTCGGGTTATGATGTCGGGATAGGGTTAGGTCTAGGTCTAGGGTTAGGGTTAGGGTGTCGGGTAAGTTTTAGGGTTAGGGTTAGGGTGTCGTTTTAGGGTTAGAGTTAGGGTTAGGATTAGGGTTAGGGTTAAGGTTTACGGTTTAGGGTTAGGGTTAGGGTTAGAGTTAGGGTTAGCGTTACCTTTAGGGTTACGGTTAGGGTTAGGATTAGGGTTAGAGTTAGGGTGTCAGATTAGGGTTAGGGTTGGGTTAGGATTCGGGTTAGTGGTTAGGGGTAGGTTTAGGTTTAGGGTTAGGGTGTTGGTTTAGGGTTAGGGTGTCGGGTTAGGGTGTTGGGTTAAGTTGTCGTGTTAGTGTGTCGGGTAAGGGTTAGGGTTAGGTTTATGGCATTGGGTTAGGTTGTTGGGTTAGGAATAGGGTTAGGGCTAGGGTTAAGGTTAGGTTTAGTGTTATGATGTTGGGTTAGTTTGTCGTGTTAGGGTGCTGGGTTTGGGTTAGGGTTAGGGTTTGGGTAGGTTTAGGGTGTTGGGTTAGGGTTAGGGTGTCGGGTTATGGTTAGGGTTAGGGTGTTGGGTTACGGTGTCGGGTTAGGGTTAGTGTGTCAGGTTATGATGTCAGGTTCGGGTGTCGGGTAAGGGTTAGGGTGTGTGGTTATGGTGTCGGGTAAGTGTGTCAGGTTAGGTTTAGGTTTAGGCTTATGGTTAGGGTTAGGGTTAGGGTGTCGTGTTAGGGATAGCGTTCGGGTGTCGGTTTAGGGTTAGAGTTAGGGTTAGGGTTAGGGTCGGGTTAGGGGTTAGGGGTAGGTTTAGGGTTAGGTTTAGGGTGTTAGGGTTAGGGTTAGGGTTAGGGTTGGGTTAGGGGTAGGGTTAGTGGTTAAGGGTAGGGTTAGGGGTAGGTTTAGGGTTAGGGTTAGGGTTGGGGTTTAGTTGTCGGGTTTGAGTTAGGGTTAGGGTGTCTGGTGTCGGGTTAGTGTTAAGGTTAGGGTTAGGTTATCGGGTTAGGTTTAGGCTTGGGTTGTAGTCTTAGGGTTAGGGTTAGTGTTGGTTTACGGGTTAGGCTTAGGCTTAGTGTTAGGGTTAGGTTTAGGGTTGGGTTTACGGCTAGGTTGTTGGTTTAGGGTTACGGTGTCGGGTTAAGGTAAGCGTGTCGGTTTAGGTTTAGGGTGTCGGGTTAGGGTGATGGGTTATGGTGTCAGGTTCGGGTTAGTGTTCGGTTGAGGGTGTCAGGTTAAGGTTAGGGAAGATTTAGGGTTACGGTGTCATGTTAGGGTTACCATAATGGTTAGGGTGTCGGGTTTGGGTGTTGGGTTATGGTTAGTGTATCATGTTAGGGTTAGTGTGTCGGGATAGGTTCAGGGTGTCGGGTTAGGTTGCTGGGTTACGTCTAGGCTCAGGGTTAGGGTTAAGGATAGGGTTAGGTTTAGGTGTTAGGGGTACGGTTAGGGTTAGGATGTCGGGTTAATGTTAGGGTGTCGGGTTAGGGTGTCGTGTTAAGGTTAGGGTGTCGGGTGAGGGTTAGAGTGTCAGGTTCGGGTTACAGTGTCAGGTGACGGTGTCGGGTTAGCGTGTCATTTTAGGGTGTAGGTTTAGGGTTAGAGTGTCGGGTTAGGGTTAGGGTTACGGTGTTGTGTTAGGGTTAGGGTGTCGGGTTTGGGCTTCGAGTTAGGGTGTCGTGTTAGGGATAGGGTGTCACGTTAGGTTGTCGTTTTAGGGTTACGGTGTCAGGATAGGGTGTCGGGGTAGGGTGTCTGTTAGGGATTACGGTTTAGGGTGTCGGGTTAGGGTTAGTGTAGGGTTAGAATTAGGGTTAGAGTGTTGTGTTAGGGTTAGCGTTAGAGTTAGGTTGTCTGGTTAGTTTTAGGGTTAGGGTGTCGAGTTAGAGTGAGGGTGTCGGGTTATGGTTAGGTTTTGGGTGTCGGGTTAGGTTTAGGGTTAATGTTAGTGTTAGGGTTTAGTGATTAGGGTTAGGGTGTCGGGTAAGATTTAGCGTTAGGGGTAGGGGTAGGGCTTGGGTGTTGGGTTAGTGTTAGGGTTAGGGTGTCTGGTGTCCGGTTACGGTTAGGGTTAGGATTAGGGTTAGGATTAGGGTTTAGGGTTTAGGGTTAGGGTTAGGGTGTCTTGTGTCCGATTACGGTTAGGGTTAGGATTATGGTTAGGGTTAGGGTTAGCGTTAGGGTTTTGGTTAAGGTTACGTTTAGGTTTCGGGTTAGGGTTAGGGTTATGTTTAGGGTTAGGGTGTCATAATAGGGTTAGCGTTAGTGTTAGGTTGTCTGGTTAAGTGTTAGGGTTAGGGTGTCGGGATAGGGTTAGGTTTAGGGTGTTGGTTTAGGGTGTTGTGTTAGGGTTAGGGTTAGGGTTAAGGTTTCGGGTTATGATGTCGGGTTAGGGTTAGGTCTAGGTCTAGGGTTTGGGTTAGGGTTAGCGTTAGGGTTAGGGTTACCTTTAGGGTTACGGTTAGGGTTAGGATTAGGGTTAGAGTTAGGGTGTCAGATTAGGGTTAGACTTGGGTTAGGATTCGGGTTAGTGGTTAGGGGTAGGTTTAGGTTTAGGGTTAGGGTGTTGGTTTAGGGTTAGGGTGTCGTATTACAGTTAGGGTTAGGGTTAGGGTGTCGGTTTAGGGTTAGGGTGTCGGGTTAGGGTGTTGGGTTAAGTTGTCGTGTTAGTGTGTCGGGTTAGGGTTAGAGTTAGGTTTGAGGCATTGGGTTAGGTTGTTGGGTTAGGAATAGGGTTAGGGTTAGGTTTAGTGTTATGATGTTGGGTTAGTTTGTCGTGTTAGGGTGCTGGGTTTGGGTTAGGGTTAGGGTTAGGGTAGGTTTAGGGTGTTGGGTTAGCGTTAGGGTGTCGGGTTAGGGTTAGGGTTATGTGTTGGCTTAGGGTGTCGTTTAGGGTGTCAGGTTTGGGTGTCGGGTTAAGATTAGGGTTAGGGTGTTGGGTTACGGTGTCAGATTAGGGTTAGTGTGTCTGGTTATGATGTCAGGTTCGGGTGTCGGGTAAGGGGTAGTGTGTCTGGTTAGGGTGTCGGGTTATTGTGTCAGGTTAGGTTTAGGTTTAGGCTTACGGATAGGGCTAGGGTTATGGTGTCATGTTAGGGATAGGGTTCGAGTGTCAGTTTAGGGTTAGAGTTAGGGTTAGGGTTAGGGTTGGGTTAGGGTTAGGGTAGGGTTAGGGGTTAGGGTTAGGGTTAGGGTTAGGTTTAAGTTTAGGGTGACAGGTTAAGTTTAGGGTTCGTGTTAGTGTTATGGTTAGGGTTAGGGTTAGGCTTAGGATGTGGGGATGGGTTAGGGTTAGTTTTATGGTAAGGTTGTCTGGTTAGGGTTCTGGGTAGGGTGTCTGTTTAAGGTTTCGGGTTAGGGTGTCGGGTCAGGGTTAGTGTTAGGGTTAGGTTGTTGGGTTAGATTGTCGTGTTAGGGTGCCAGGATAGGGTTAGATTTACGGTTAGGCTTAGGGTTAGTGTGTCGGGTTAGGGTGTCCGATTAGGGTTAGGGTGTCAGGTTAGCATGTCGGGTTAGGGTGTTGGGTTAGGGTCTCGAGTTAGGGTTTAGGGTTAGGTTTAGGGTAAGTTTAGGGTTAGGCTTACGGTTGGGTTAGGGTTAGTGTTAATGTTAGGGTTAGGGTTTAGATGTAGGGTTAGCTTTAGGGCTAGTGTTAGGGTTAGGGTGTAGGGTGTCGTGTTTGGGTGTCGGGTTAGGGTTAGGTTTTGGGTTAGCTTTAGGGTTGCGGTTAGGATTAGGGTGTCGGGTTAGGGTTAGCGTGTCGGGTTCGGGTGTCGGGTTAGGCTGTCGGGCTAGAGTGTCGGGCTAGGGTGTCGGGTTAGGGTTTACAGTTAGTGTTAGAGTGGCTGGTTAGGGTGTCGGTTAGGGTGTCGGGTTAGGGATTACGGGTTAGGGTGTCGCGTTAGGGTTGAGTTATGGTGTCAGGTTATGGTTACGGTAAGGTTAGGGTTAGGGTTAGGGTGTCGTGTTAGGGTTAGCGTTAGGGTTAGGGTGTCGGGTTAAGGTTAGGGTTAGGGTTAGGGTTAGGGTTTGGGTGTCGGGTTAGGGTTAGGGTTAGTGTTAGGGGTTAGTGATTAGGGTTAGGGTTAGGATTAGCGTTATGGTTTGAGTTAGAGTTAGGGTTAGGGTTAGGGTTGGTTTAGTGTAGGGTTAGGGGTTAGTGGTAGGGTTAGGGGTAGGGTTAGGGTAGGGTTGCGGAGTCGGGTTAGGGTTAGGGTTAGGTTTTCAGGCTAGGGTTAGTGTTAGGGGTTGGGGTTAGGGTTTAGAGTTACGATTAGGGTTAGGGTGTTGGGTTAGGGTGTCGGGTTAGGGTGTCAGGTTAGGCTGTCGGGTTAGGGTGTCGGGTCAGGGTTAGAGTTAGGGTTAGGTTTAGGGTTAAGTTTAGAGTTAGGTTGTTTTGTTAGGGTTAGGGTTTCGGGTTAGGCTTAGAGTTTCGGGTTAGGGTGTCGGGTTAGAGTTTGGGTGTAGGGTTAGTGTGTTGCATTAGGGTTAAGGTTAGGGTGTCGTGTTAGTGTTAGCGCTAGGGTTAGGGTGTCGTGTTAGGGTTAGGTTTAGGGTTAGGTTGTCGGGTTAGGGTTAGGGTTAGGGTGTCTGGTGTTCGGTTACCGTTAGGGTTAGGGTTAGGGTTACGTTTTACGGGTTAGGGTTAGGGTTAGGGTTAGCATTAGGGTTATGGTTACGGTTACGTTTAGGGTTACTGTTCGGGTTAGGGTTAGGGTTAGGATTAGGGTGTCAGATTAGGGTTAGGTTTGTGTTAGGATTCGGGTTAGTGGTTAGGGGTAGGTTTAAGGTTAGGGTTAGGGTGTCGTGTTAGGGTTAGGGTTAGGGTGTCGGTTTAGGGTTAGTGTGTCGGGTTAGGGTGTTGGCTTAAGTTGTCGTGTTAGTGTGTTGGGTTAGGGTTAGGGTGAGATTTATGGCATTGTGTTAGTGTGTTGGTTTAGGAATAGGGTTAGGGTAAGGGTTAGGGCTAGGTTTAAGGTTAGGTTTAGTGTTATGATGTTGGGTTAGGGTTAGGGTTAGGGTTAAGGTTTCGGGTTATGATGTCGGGATAGGGTTAGGTCTAGGTCTAGGGTTAGGGTTAGGGTGTCGGGTAAGTTTTAGGGTTAGGGTTAGGGTGTCGTTTTAGGGTTAGAGTTAGGGTTAGGATTAGGGTTAGGGTTAAGGTTTACGGTTTAGGGTTAGGGTTAGGGTTAGAGTTAGGGTTAGCGTTACCTTTAGGGTTACGGTTAGGGTTAGGATTAGGGTTAGAGTTAGGGTGTCAGATTAGGGTTAGGGTTGGGTTAGGATTCGGGTTAGTGGTTAGGGGTAGGTTTAGGTTTAGGGTTAGGGTGTTGGTTTAGGGTTAGGGTGTCGGGTTAGGGTGTTGGGTTAAGTTGTCGTGTTAGTGTGTCGGGTAAGGGTTAGGGTTAGGTTTATGGCATTGGGTTAGGTTGTTGGGTTAGGAATAGGGTTAGGGCTAGGGTTAAGGTTAGGTTTAGTGTTATGATGTTGGGTTAGTTTGTCGTGTTAGGGTGCTGGGTTTGGGTTAGGGTTAGGGTTTGGGTAGGTTTAGGGTGTTGGGTTAGGGTTAGGGTGTCGGGTTATGGTTAGGGTTAGGGTGTTGGGTTACGGTGTCGGGTTAGGGTTAGTGTGTCAGGTTATGATGTCAGGTTCGGGTGTCGGGTAAGGGTTAGGGTGTGTGGTTATGGTGTCGGGTAAGTGTGTCAGGTTAGGTTTAGGTTTAGGCTTATGGTTAGGGTTAGGGTTAGGGTGTCGTGTTAGGGATAGCGTTCGGGTGTCGGTTTAGGGTTAGAGTTAGGGTTAGGGTTAGGGTCGGGTTAGGGGTTAGGGGTAGGTTTAGGGTTAGGTTTAGGGTGTTAGGGTTAGGGTTAGGGTTAGGGTTGGGTTAGGGGTAGGGTTAGTGGTTAAGGGTAGGGTTAGGGGTAGGTTTAGGGTTAGGGTTAGGGTTGGGGTTTAGTTGTCGGGTTTGAGTTAGGGTTAGGGTGTCTGGTGTCGGGTTAGTGTTAAGGTTAGGGTTAGGTTATCGGGTTAGGTTTAGGCTTGGGTTGTAGTCTTAGGGTTAGGGTTAGTGTTGGTTTACGGGTTAGGCTTAGGCTTAGTGTTAGGGTTAGGTTTAGGGTTGGGTTTACGGCTAGGTTGTTGGTTTAGGGTTACGGTGTCGGGTTAAGGTAAGCGTGTCGGTTTAGGTTTAGGGTGTCGGGTTAGGGTGATGGGTTATGGTGTCAGGTTCGGGTTAGTGTTCGGTTGAGGGTGTCAGGTTAAGGTTAGGGAAGATTTAGGGTTACGGTGTCATGTTAGGGTTACCATAATGGTTAGGGTGTCGGGTTTGGGTGTTGGGTTATGGTTAGTGTATCATGTTAGGGTTAGTGTGTCGGGATAGGTTCAGGGTGTCGGGTTAGGTTGCTGGGTTACGTCTAGGCTCAGGGTTAGGGTTAAGGATAGGGTTAGGTTTAGGTGTTAGGGGTACGGTTAGGGTTAGGATGTCGGGTTAATGTTAGGGTGTCGGGTTAGGGTGTCGTGTTAAGGTTAGGGTGTCGGGTGAGGGTTAGAGTGTCAGGTTCGGGTTACAGTGTCAGGTGACGGTGTCGGGTTAGCGTGTCATTTTAGGGTGTAGGTTTAGGGTTAGAGTGTCGGGTTAGGGTTAGGGTTACGGTGTTGTGTTAGGGTTAGGGTGTCGGGTTTGGGCTTCGAGTTAGGGTGTCGTGTTAGGGATAGGGTGTCACGTTAGGTTGTCGTTTTAGGGTTACGGTGTCAGGATAGGGTGTCGGGGTAGGGTGTCTGTTAGGGATTACGGTTTAGGGTGTCGGGTTAGGGTTAGTGTAGGGTTAGAATTAGGGTTAGAGTGTTGTGTTAGGGTTAGCGTTAGAGTTAGGTTGTCTGGTTAGTTTTAGGGTTAGGGTGTCGAGTTAGAGTGAGGGTGTCGGGTTATGGTTAGGTTTTGGGTGTCGGGTTAGGTTTAGGGTTAATGTTAGTGTTAGGGTTTAGTGATTAGGGTTAGGGTGTCGGGTAAGATTTAGCGTTAGGGGTAGGGGTAGGGCTTGGGTGTTGGGTTAGTGTTAGGGTTAGGGTGTCTGGTGTCCGGTTACGGTTAGGGTTAGGATTAGGGTTAGGATTAGGGTTTAGGGTTTAGGGTTAGGGTTAGGGTGTCTTGTGTCCGATTACGGTTAGGGTTAGGATTATGGTTAGGGTTAGGGTTAGCGTTAGGGTTTTGGTTAAGGTTACGTTTAGGTTTCGGGTTAGGGTTAGGGTTATGTTTAGGGTTAGGGTGTCATAATAGGGTTAGCGTTAGTGTTAGGTTGTCTGGTTAAGTGTTAGGGTTAGGGTGTCGGGATAGGGTTAGGTTTAGGGTGTTGGTTTAGGGTGTTGTGTTAGGGTTAGGGTTAGGGTTAAGGTTTCGGGTTATGATGTCGGGTTAGGGTTAGGTCTAGGTCTAGGGTTTGGGTTAGGGTTAGCGTTAGGGTTAGGGTTACCTTTAGGGTTACGGTTAGGGTTAGGATTAGGGTTAGAGTTAGGGTGTCAGATTAGGGTTAGACTTGGGTTAGGATTCGGGTTAGTGGTTAGGGGTAGGTTTAGGTTTAGGGTTAGGGTGTTGGTTTAGGGTTAGGGTGTCGTATTACAGTTAGGGTTAGGGTTAGGGTGTCGGTTTAGGGTTAGGGTGTCGGGTTAGGGTGTTGGGTTAAGTTGTCGTGTTAGTGTGTCGGGTTAGGGTTAGAGTTAGGTTTGAGGCATTGGGTTAGGTTGTTGGGTTAGGAATAGGGTTAGGGTTAGGTTTAGTGTTATGATGTTGGGTTAGTTTGTCGTGTTAGGGTGCTGGGTTTGGGTTAGGGTTAGGGTTAGGGTAGGTTTAGGGTGTTGGGTTAGCGTTAGGGTGTCGGGTTAGGGTTAGGGTTATGTGTTGGCTTAGGGTGTCGTTTAGGGTGTCAGGTTTGGGTGTCGGGTTAAGATTAGGGTTAGGGTGTTGGGTTACGGTGTCAGATTAGGGTTAGTGTGTCTGGTTATGATGTCAGGTTCGGGTGTCGGGTAAGGGGTAGTGTGTCTGGTTAGGGTGTCGGGTTATTGTGTCAGGTTAGGTTTAGGTTTAGGCTTACGGATAGGGCTAGGGTTATGGTGTCATGTTAGGGATAGGGTTCGAGTGTCAGTTTAGGGTTAGAGTTAGGGTTAGGGTTAGGGTTGGGTTAGGGTTAGGGTAGGGTTAGGGGTTAGGGTTAGGGTTAGGGTTAGGTTTAAGTTTAGGGTGACAGGTTAAGTTTAGGGTTCGTGTTAGTGTTATGGTTAGGGTTAGGGTTAGGCTTAGGATGTGGGGATGGGTTAGGGTTAGTTTTATGGTAAGGTTGTCTGGTTAGGGTTCTGGGTAGGGTGTCTGTTTAAGGTTTCGGGTTAGGGTGTCGGGTCAGGGTTAGTGTTAGGGTTAGGTTGTTGGGTTAGATTGTCGTGTTAGGGTGCCAGGATAGGGTTAGATTTACGGTTAGGCTTAGGGTTAGTGTGTCGGGTTAGGGTGTCCGATTAGGGTTAGGGTGTCAGGTTAGCATGTCGGGTTAGGGTGTTGGGTTAGGGTCTCGAGTTAGGGTTTAGGGTTAGGTTTAGGGTAAGTTTAGGGTTAGGCTTACGGTTGGGTTAGGGTTAGTGTTAATGTTAGGGTTAGGGTTTAGATGTAGGGTTAGCTTTAGGGCTAGTGTTAGGGTTAGGGTGTAGGGTGTCGTGTTTGGGTGTCGGGTTAGGGTTAGGTTTTGGGTTAGCTTTAGGGTTGCGGTTAGGATTAGGGTGTCGGGTTAGGGTTAGCGTGTCGGGTTCGGGTGTCGGGTTAGGCTGTCGGGCTAGAGTGTCGGGCTAGGGTGTCGGGTTAGGGTTTACAGTTAGTGTTAGAGTGGCTGGTTAGGGTGTCGGTTAGGGTGTCGGGTTAGGGATTACGGGTTAGGGTGTCGCGTTAGGGTTGAGTTATGGTGTCAGGTTATGGTTACGGTAAGGTTAGGGTTAGGGTTAGGGTGTCGTGTTAGGGTTAGCGTTAGGGTTAGGGTGTCGGGTTAAGGTTAGGGTTAGGGTTAGGGTTAGGGTTTGGGTGTCGGGTTAGGGTTAGGGTTAGTGTTAGGGGTTAGTGATTAGGGTTAGGGTTAGGATTAGCGTTATGGTTTGAGTTAGAGTTAGGGTTAGGGTTAGGGTTGGTTTAGTGTAGGGTTAGGGGTTAGTGGTAGGGTTAGGGGTAGGGTTAGGGTAGGGTTGCGGAGTCGGGTTAGGGTTAGGGTTAGGTTTTCAGGCTAGGGTTAGTGTTAGGGGTTGGGGTTAGGGTTTAGACTTACGATTAGGGTTAGGGTGTTGGGTTAGGGTGTCGGGTTAGGGTGTCAGGTTAGGCTGTCGGGTTAGGGTGTCGGGTCAGGGTTAGAGTTAGGGTTAGGTTTAGGGTTAAGTTTAGAGTTAGGTTGTTTTGTTAGGGTTAGGGTTTCGGGTTAGGCTTAGAGTTTCGGGTTAGGGTGTCGGGTTAGAGTTTGGGTGTAGGGTTAGTGTGTCGCATTAGGGTTAAGGTTAGGGTGTCGTGTTAGTGTTAGCGCTAGGGTTAGGGTGTCGTGTTAGGGTTAGGTTTAGGGTTAGGTTGTCGGGTTAGGGTTAGGGTTAGGGTGTCTGGTGTTCGGTTACCGTTAGGGTTAGGGTTAGGGTTACGTTTTACGGGTTAGGGTTAGGGTTAGGGTTAGCATTAGGGTTATGGTTACGGTTACGTTTAGGGTTACTGTTCGGGTTAGGGTTAGGGTTAGGATTAGGGTGTCAGATTAGGGTTAGGTTTGTGTTAGGATTCGGGTTAGTGGTTAGGGGTAGGTTTAAGGTTAGGGTTAGGGTGTCGTGTTAGGGTTAGGGTTAGGGTGTCGGTTTAGGGTTAGTGTGTCGGGTTAGGGTGTTGGCTTAAGTTGTCGTGTTAGTGTGTTGGGTTAGGGTTAGGGTGAGATTTATGGCATTGTGTTAGTGTGTTGGTTTAGGAATAGGGTTAGGGTAAGGGTTAGGGCTAGGTTTAAGGTTAGGTTTAGTGTTATGATGTTGGGTTAGGGTTAGGGTTAGGGTTAAGGTTTCGGGTTATGATGTCGGGATAGGGTTAGGTCTAGGTCTAGGGTTAGGGTTAGGGTGTCGGGTAAGTTTTAGGGTTAGGGTTAGGGTGTCGTTTTAGGGTTAGAGTTAGGGTTAGGATTAGGGTTAGGGTTAAGGTTTACGGTTTAGGGTTAGGGTTAGGGTTAGAGTTAGGGTTAGCGTTACCTTTAGGGTTACGGTTAGGGTTAGGATTAGGGTTAGAGTTAGGGTGTCAGATTAGGGTTAGGGTTGGGTTAGGATTCGGGTTAGTGGTTAGGGGTAGGTTTAGGTTTAGGGTTAGGGTGTTGGTTTAGGGTTAGGGTGTCGGGTTAGGGTGTTGGGTTAAGTTGTCGTGTTAGTGTGTCGGGTAAGGGTTAGGGTTAGGTTTATGGCATTGGGTTAGGTTGTTGGGTTAGGAATAGGGTTAGGGCTAGGGTTAAGGTTAGGTTTAGTGTTATGATGTTGGGTTAGTTTGTCGTGTTAGGGTGCTGGGTTTGGGTTAGGGTTAGGGTTTGGGTAGGTTTAGGGTGTTGGGTTAGGGTTAGGGTGTCGGGTTATGGTTAGGGTTAGGGTGTTGGGTTACGGTGTCGGGTTAGGGTTAGTGTGTCAGGTTATGATGTCAGGTTCGGGTGTCGGGTAAGGGTTAGGGTGTGTGGTTATGGTGTCGGGTAAGTGTGTCAGGTTAGGTTTAGGTTTAGGCTTATGGTTAGGGTTAGGGTTAGGGTGTCGTGTTAGGGATAGCGTTCGGGTGTCGGTTTAGGGTTAGAGTTAGGGTTAGGGTTAGGGTCGGGTTAGGGGTTAGGGGTAGGTTTAGGGTTAGGTTTAGGGTGTTAGGGTTAGGGTTAGGGTTAGGGTTGGGTTAGGGGTAGGGTTAGTGGTTAAGGGTAGGGTTAGGGGTAGGTTTAGGGTTAGGGTTAGGGTTGGGGTTTAGTTGTCGGGTTTGAGTTAGGGTTAGGGTGTCTGGTGTCGGGTTAGTGTTAAGGTTAGGGTTAGGTTATCGGGTTAGGTTTAGGCTTGGGTTGTAGTCTTAGGGTTAGGGTTAGTGTTGGTTTACGGGTTAGGCTTAGGCTTAGTGTTAGGGTTAGGTTTAGGGTTGGGTTTACGGCTAGGTTGTTGGTTTAGGGTTACGGTGTCGGGTTAAGGTAAGCGTGTCGGTTTAGGTTTAGGGTGTCGGGTTAGGGTGATGGGTTATGGTGTCAGGTTCGGGTTAGTGTTCGGTTGAGGGTGTCAGGTTAAGGTTAGGGAAGATTTAGGGTTACGGTGTCATGTTAGGGTTACCATAATGGTTAGGGTGTCGGGTTTGGGTGTTGGGTTATGGTTAGTGTATCATGTTAGGGTTAGTGTGTCGGGATAGGTTCAGGGTGTCGGGTTAGGTTGCTGGGTTACGTCTAGGCTCAGGGTTAGGGTTAAGGATAGGGTTAGGTTTAGGTGTTAGGGGTACGGTTAGGGTTAGGATGTCGGGTTAATGTTAGGGTGTCGGGTTAGGGTGTCGTGTTAAGGTTAGGGTGTCGGGTGAGGGTTAGAGTGTCAGGTTCGGGTTACAGTGTCAGGTGACGGTGTCGGGTTAGCGTGTCATTTTAGGGTGTAGGTTTAGGGTTAGAGTGTCGGGTTAGGGTTAGGGTTACGGTGTTGTGTTAGGGTTAGGGTGTCGGGTTTGGGCTTCGAGTTAGGGTGTCGTGTTAGGGATAGGGTGTCACGTTAGGTTGTCGTTTTAGGGTTACGGTGTCAGGATAGGGTGTCGGGGTAGGGTGTCTGTTAGGGATTACGGTTTAGGGTGTCGGGTTAGGGTTAGTGTAGGGTTAGAATTAGGGTTAGAGTGTTGTGTTAGGGTTAGCGTTAGAGTTAGGTTGTCTGGTTAGTTTTAGGGTTAGGGTGTCGAGTTAGAGTGAGGGTGTCGGGTTATGGTTAGGTTTTGGGTGTCGGGTTAGGTTTAGGGTTAATGTTAGTGTTAGGGTTTAGTGATTAGGGTTAGGGTGTCGGGTAAGATTTAGCGTTAGGGGTAGGGGTAGGGCTTGGGTGTTGGGTTAGTGTTAGGGTTAGGGTGTCTGGTGTCCGGTTACGGTTAGGGTTAGGATTAGGGTTAGGATTAGGGTTTAGGGTTTAGGGTTAGGGTTAGGGTGTCTTGTGTCCGATTACGGTTAGGGTTAGGATTATGGTTAGGGTTAGGGTTAGCGTTAGGGTTTTGGTTAAGGTTACGTTTAGGTTTCGGGTTAGGGTTAGGGTTATGTTTAGGGTTAGGGTGTCATAATAGGGTTAGCGTTAGTGTTAGGTTGTCTGGTTAAGTGTTAGGGTTAGGGTGTCGGGATAGGGTTAGGTTTAGGGTGTTGGTTTAGGGTGTTGTGTTAGGGTTAGGGTTAGGGTTAAGGTTTCGGGTTATGATGTCGGGTTAGGGTTAGGTCTAGGTCTAGGGTTTGGGTTAGGGTTAGCGTTAGGGTTAGGGTTACCTTTAGGGTTACGGTTAGGGTTAGGATTAGGGTTAGAGTTAGGGTGTCAGATTAGGGTTAGACTTGGGTTAGGATTCGGGTTAGTGGTTAGGGGTAGGTTTAGGTTTAGGGTTAGGGTGTTGGTTTAGGGTTAGGGTGTCGTATTACAGTTAGGGTTAGGGTTAGGGTGTCGGTTTAGGGTTAGGGTGTCGGGTTAGGGTGTTGGGTTAAGTTGTCGTGTTAGTGTGTCGGGTTAGGGTTAGAGTTAGGTTTGAGGCATTGGGTTCGGTTGTTGGGTTAGGAATAGGGTTAGGGTTAGGTTTAGTGTTATGATGTTGGGTTAGTTTGTCGTGTTAGGGTGCTGGGTTTGGGTTAGGGTTAGGGTTAGGGTAGGTTTAGGGTGTTGGGTTAGCGTTAGGGTGTCGGGTTAGGGTTAGGGTTATGTGTTGGCTTAGGGTGTCGTTTAGGGTGTCAGGTTTGGGTGTCGGGTTAAGATTAGGGTTAGGATGTTGGGTTACGGTGTCAGATTAGGGTTAGTGTGTCTGGTTATGATGTCAGGTTCGGGTGTCGGGTAAGGGGTAGTGTGTCTGGTTAGGGTGTCGGGTTATTGTGTCAGGTTAGGTTTAGGTTTAGGCTTACGGATAGGGCTAGGGTTATGGTGTCATGTTAGGGATAGGGTTCGAGTGTCAGTTTAGGGTTAGAGTTAGGGTTAGGGTTAGGGTTGGGTTAGGGTTAGGGTAGGGTTAGGGGTTAGGGGTAGGGTTAGGGTTAGGTTTAAGTTTAGGGTGACAGGTTAAGTTTAGGGTTCGTGTTAGTGTTATGGTTAGGGTTAGGGTTAGGCTTAGGATGTGGGGATGGGTTAGGGTTAGTTTTATGGTAAGGTTGTCTGGTTAGGGTTCTGGGTAGGGTGTCTGTTTAAGGTTTCGGGTTAGGGTGTCGGGTCAGGGTTAGTGTTAGGGTTAGGTTGTTGGGTTAGATTGTCGTGTTAGGGTGCCAGGATAGGGTTAGATTTACGGTTAGGCTTAGGGTTAGTGTGTCGGGTTAGGGTGTCCGATTAGGGTTAGGGTGTCAGGTTAGCATGTCGGGTTAGGGTGTTGGGTTAGGGTCTCGAGTTAGGGTTTAGGGTTAGGTTTAGGGTAAGTTTAGGGTTAGGCTTACGGTTGGGTTAGGGTTAGTGTTAATGTTAGGGTTAGGGTTTAGATGTAGGGTTAGCTTTAGGGCTAGTGTTAGGGTTAGGGTGTAGGGTGTCGGGTTTGGGTGTCGGGTTAGGGTTAGGTTTTGGGTTAGCTTTAGGGTTGCGGTTAGGATTAGGGTGTCGGGTTAGGGTTAGCGTGTCGGGTTCGGGTGTCGGGTTAGGCTGTCGGGCTAGGGTGTCGGGCTAGGGTGTCGGGTTAGGGTTTACAGTTAGTGTTAGAGTGGCTGGTTAGGGTGTCGGTTAGGGTGTCGGGTTAGGGATTACGGGTTAGGGTGTCGCGTTAGGGTTGAGTTATGGTGTCAGGTTATGGTTACGGTAAGGTTAGGGTTAGGGTTAGGGTGTCGTGTTAGGGTTAGCGTTAGGGTTAGGGTGTCGGGTTAAGGTTAGGGTTAGGGTTAGGGTTAGGGTTTGGGTGTCGGGTTAGGGTTAGGGTTAGTGTTAGGGGTTAGTGATTAGGGTTAGGGTTAGGATTAGCGTTATGGTTTGAGTTAGAGTTAGGGTTAGGGTTAGGGTTGGTTTAGTGTAGGGTTAGGGGTTAGTGGTAGGGTTAGGGGTAGGGTTAGGGTAGGGTTGCGGAGTCGGGTTAGGGTTAGGGTTAGGTTTTCAGGCTAGGGTTAGTGTTAGGGGTTGGGGTTAGGGTTTAGAGTTACGATTAGGGTTAGGGTGTTGGGTTAGGGTGTCGGGTTAGGGTGTCAGGTTAGGCTGTCGGGTTAGGGTGTCGGGTCAGGGTTAGAGTTAGGGTTAGGTTTAGGGTTAAGTTTAGAGTTAGGTTGTTTTGTTAGGGTTAGGGTTTCGGGTTAGGCTTAGAGTTTCGGGTTAGGGTGTCGGGTTAGAGTTTGGGTGTAGGGTTAGTGTGTCGCATTAGGGTTAAGGTTAGGGTGTCGTGTTAGTGTTAGCGCTAGGGTTAGGGTGTCGTGTTAGAGTTAGGTTTAGGGTTAGGTTGTCGGGTTAGGGTTAGGGTTAGGGTGTCTGGTGTTCGGTTACCGTTAGGGTTAGGGTTAGGGTTACGTTTTAGGGTTAGGGTTAGGGTTAGGGTTAGCATTAGGGTTATGGTTACGGTTACGTTTAGGGTTACTGTTCGGGTTAGGGTTAGGGTTAGGATTAGGGTGTCAGATTAGGGTTAGGTTTGTGTTAGGATTCGGGTTAGTGGGTAGGGGTAGGTTTAAGGTTAGGGTTAGGGTGTCGTGTTAGGGTTAGGGTTAGGGTGTCGGTTTAGGGTTAGGGTGTCGGGTTAGGGTGTTGGCTTAAGTTGTCGTGTTAGTGTGTTGGGTTAGGGTTAGGGTGAGATTTATGGCATTGTGTTAGTGTGTTGGTTTAGGAATAGGGTTAGGGTAAGGGTTAGGGCTAGGTTTAAGGTTAGGTTTAGTGTTATGATGTCGGGTTAGGGTTAGGGTTAGGGTTAAGGTTTCGGGTTATGATGTCGGGTTAGGGTTAGGTCTAGGTCTAGGGTTAGGGTTAGGGTGTCGGGTAAGTTTTAGGGTTAGGGTTAGGGTGTCGTTTTAGGGTTAGAGTTAGGGTTAGGATTAGGGTTAGGGTTAAGGTTTACGGTTTAGGGTTAGGGTTAGGGTTAGAGTTAGGGTTAGCGTTACCTTTAGGGTTACGGTTAGGGTTAGGATTAGGGTTAGAGTTAGGGTGTCAGATTAGGGTTAGGGTTGGGTTAGGATTCGGGTTAGTGGTTAGGGGTAGGTTTAGGTTTAGGGTTAGGGTGTTGGTTTAGGGTTAGGGTGTCGGGTTAGGGTGTTGGGTTAAGTTGTCGTGTTAGTGTGTCGGGTAAGGGTTAGGGTTAGGTTTATGGCATTGGGTTAGGTTGTTGGGTTAGGAATAGGGTTAGGGCTAGGGTTAAGGTTAGGTTTAGTGTTATGATGTTGGGTTAGTTTGTCGTGTTAGGGTGCTGGGTTTGGGTTAGGGTTAGGGTTTGGGTAGGTTTAGGGTGTTGGGTTAGGGTTAGGGTGTCGGGTTATGGTTAGGGTTAGGGTGTTGGGTTACGGTGTCGGGTTAGGGTTAGTGTGTCAGGTTATGATGTCAGGTTCGGGTGTCGGGTAAGGGTTAGGGTGTGTGGTTATGGTGTCGGGTAAGTGTGTCAGGTTAGGTTTAGGTTTAGGCTTATGGTTAGGGTTAGGGTTAGGGTGTCATGTTAGGGATAGCGTTCGGGTGTCGGCTTAGGGTTAGAGTTAGGGTTAGGGTTAGGGTCGGGTTAGGGGTTAGGGGTAGGTTTAGGGTTAGGTTTAGGGTGTTAGGGTTAGGGTTAGGGTTAGGGTTGGGTTAGGGGTAGGGTTAGTGGTTAAGGGTAGGGTTAGGGGTAGGTTTAGGGTTAGGGTTAGGGTTGGGGTTTAGTTGTCGGGTTTGAGTTAGGGTTAGGGTGTCTGGTGTCGGGTTAGTGTTAAGGTTAGGGTTAGGTTATCGGGTTAGGTTTAGGCTTGGGTTGTAGTCTTAGGGTTAGGGTTAGTGTTGGTTTACGGGTTAGGCTTAGGCTTAGTGTTAGGGTTAGGTTTAGGGTTAGGTTTACGGCTAGGTTGTTGGTTTAGGGTTACGGTGTCGGGTTAAGGTAAGCGTGTCGGTTTAGGTTTAGGGTGTCGGGTTAGGGTGATGGGTTATGGTGTCAGGTTCGGGTTAGTGTTCGGTTGAGGGTGTCAGGTTAAGGTTAGGGAAGATTTAGGGTTACGGTGTCATGTTAGGGTTACCATAATGGTTAGGGTGTCGGGTTTGGGTGTTGGGTTATGGTTAGTGTATCATGTTAGGGTTAGTGTGTCGGGATAGGTTCAGGGTGTCGGGTTAGGTTGTCGGGTTACGTTTAGGCTCAGGGTTAGGGTTAAGGTTAGGGTTAGGTTTAGGTGTTAGGGGTACGGTTAGGGTTACGATGTCGGGTTAGGGTTAGGGTGTCGGGTTAGGGTGTCGTGTTAAGGTTAGGGTGTCGGGTGAGGGTTAGGGTGTCAGGTTCGGGTTACGGTGTCAGGTGACGGTGTCGGGTTAGCGTGTCATTTTAGGGTGTAGGTTTAGGGTTAGAGTGTCGGGTTAGGGTTAGGGTTACGGTGTTGTGTTAGGGTTAGGGTGTCGGGTTTGGGCTTCGGGTTAGGGTGTCGTGTTAGGGATAGGGTGTCACGTTAGGTTGACGTTTTAGGGTTACGGTGTCAGGATAGGGTGTTGCGTTAGGGTGTCGGTTAGGGATTACGTTTTAGGGTGTCGGGTTAGGGTTAGTGTAGGGGTAGAATTAGGGTTAGAGTGTTGTGTTAGGGTTAGCATTAGGGTTAGGTTGTCTGGTTAGTTTTAGGGTTAGGGTGTCGAGTTAGAGTTAGGGTGTCGGGTTATGGTTAGGTTTTGGGTGTCAGGTTAGGTTCAGGGTTAATGTTAGTGTTAGGGTTTAGTGATTAGGGTTAGGGTGTCGGGTAAGATTTAGCGTTAGGGGTAGGGGTAGGGCTTGGGTGTTGGGTTAGTGTTAGGGTTAGGGTGTCTGGTGTCCGGTTACGGTTAGGGTTAGGATTAGGGTTAGGATTAGGGTTTAGGGTTTAGGGTTAGGGTTAGGGTGTCTTGTGTCCGATTACGGTTAGGGTTAGGATTATGGTTAGGGTTAGGGTTAGCGTTAGGGTTTTGGTTAAGGTTACGTTTAGGTTTCGGGTTAGGGTTAGGGTTATGTTTAGGGTTAGGGTGTCATAATAGGGTTAGCGTTAGTGTTAGGTTGTCTGGTTAAGTGTTAGGGTTAGGGTGTCGGGATAGGGTTAGGTTTAGGGTGTTGGTTTAGGGTGTTGTGTTAGGGTTAGGGTTAGGGTTAAGGTTTCGGGTTATGATGTCGGGTTAGGGTTAGGTCTAGGTCTAGGGTTTGGGTTAGGGTTAGCGTTAGGGTTAGGGTTACCTTTAGGGTTACGGTTAGGGTTAGGATTAGGGTTAGAGTTAGGGTGTCAGATTAGGGTTAGACTTGGGTTAGGATTCGGGTTAGTGGTTAGGGGTAGGTTTAGGTTTAGGGTTAGGGTGTTGGTTTAGGGTTAGGGTGTCGTATTACAGTTAGGGTTAGGGTTAGGGTGTCGGTTTAGGGTTAGGGTGTCGGGTTAGGGTGTTGGGTTAAGTTGTCGTGTTAGTGTGTCGGGTTAGGGTTAGAGTTAGGTTTGAGGCATTGGGTTCGGTTGTTGGGTTAGGAATAGGGTTAGGGTTAGGTTTAGTGTTATGATGTTGGGTTAGTTTGTCGTGTTAGGGTGCTGGGTTTGGGTTAGGGTTAGGGTTAGGGTAGGTTTAGGGTGTTGGGTTAGCGTTAGGGTGTCGGGTTAGGGTTAGGGTTATGTGTTGGCTTAGGGTGTCGTTTAGGGTGTCAGGTTTGGGTGTCGGGTTAAGATTAGGGTTAGGATGTTGGGTTACGGTGTCAGATTAGGGTTAGTGTGTCTGGTTATGATGTCAGGTTCGGGTGTCGGGTAAGGGGTAGTGTGTCTGGTTAGGGTGTCGGGTTATTGTGTCAGGTTAGGTTTAGGTTTAGGCTTACGGATAGGGCTAGGGTTATGGTGTCATGTTAGGGATAGGGTTCGAGTGTCAGTTTAGGGTTAGAGTTAGGGTTAGGGTTAGGGTTGGGTTAGGGTTAGGGTAGGGTTAGGGGTTAGGGGTAGGGTTAGGGTTAGGTTTAAGTTTAGGGTGACAGGTTAAGTTTAGGGTTCGTGTTAGTGTTATGGTTAGGGTTAGGGTTAGGCTTAGGATGTGGGGATGGGTTAGGGTTAGTTTTATGGTAAGGTTGTCTGGTTAGGGTTCTGGGTAGGGTGTCTGTTTAAGGTTTCGGGTTAGGGTGTCGGGTCAGGGTTAGTGTTAGGGTTAGGTTGTTGGGTTAGATTGTCGTGTTAGGGTGCCAGGATAGGGTTAGATTTACGGTTAGGCTTAGGGTTAGTGTGTCGGGTTAGGGTGTCCGATTAGGGTTAGGGTGTCAGGTTAGCATGTCGGGTTAGGGTGTTGGGTTAGGGTCTCGAGTTAGGGTTTAGGGTTAGGTTTAGGGTAAGTTTAGGGTTAGGCTTACGGTTGGGTTAGGGTTAGTGTTAATGTTAGGGTTAGGGTTTAGATGTAGGGTTAGCTTTAGGGCTAGTGTTAGGGTTAGGGTGTAGGGTGTCGGGTTTGGGTGTCGGGTTAGGGTTAGGTTTTGGGTTAGCTTTAGGGTTGCGGTTAGGATTAGGGTGTCGGGTTAGGGTTAGCGTGTCGGGTTCGGGTGTCGGGTTAGGCTGTCGGGCTAGGGTGTCGGGCTAGGGTGTCGGGTTAGGGTTTACAGTTAGTGTTAGAGTGGCTGGTTAGGGTGTCGGTTAGGGTGTCGGGTTAGGGATTACGGGTTAGGGTGTCGCGTTAGGGTTGAGTTATGGTGTCAGGTTATGGTTACGGTAAGGTTAGGGTTAGGGTTAGGGTGTCGTGTTAGGGTTAGCGTTAGGGTTAGGGTGTCGGGTTAAGGTTAGGGTTAGGGTTAGGGTTAGGGTTTGGGTGTCGGGTTAGGGTTAGGGTTAGTGTTAGGGGTTAGTGATTAGGGTTAGGGTTAGGATTAGCGTTATGGTTTGAGTTAGAGTTAGGGTTAGGGTTAGGGTTGGTTTAGTGTAGGGTTAGGGGTTAGTGGTAGGGTTAGGGGTAGGGTTAGGGTAGGGTTGCGGAGTCGGGTTAGGGTTAGGGTTAGGTTTTCAGGCTAGGGTTAGTGTTAGGGGTTGGGGTTAGGGTTTAGAGTTACGATTAGGGTTAGGGTGTTGGGTTAGGGTGTCGGGTTAGGGTGTCAGGTTAGGCTGTCGGGTTAGGGTGTCGGGTCAGGGTTAGAGTTAGGGTTAGGTTTAGGGTTAAGTTTAGAGTTAGGTTGTTTTGTTAGGGTTAGGGTTTCGGGTTAGGCTTAGAGTTTCGGGTTAGGGTGTCGGGTTAGAGTTTGGGTGTAGGGTTAGTGTGTCGCATTAGGGTTAAGGTTAGGGTGTCGTGTTAGTGTTAGCGCTAGGGTTAGGGTGTCGTGTTAGAGTTAGGTTTAGGGTTAGGTTGTCGGGTTAGGGTTAGGGTTAGGGTGTCTGGTGTTCGGTTACCGTTAGGGTTAGGGTTAGGGTTACGTTTTAGGGTTAGGGTTAGGGTTAGGGTTAGCATTAGGGTTATGGTTACGGTTACGTTTAGGGTTACTGTTCGGGTTAGGGTTAGGGTTAGGATTAGGGTGTCAGATTAGGGTTAGGTTTGTGTTAGGATTCGGGTTAGTGGGTAGGGGTAGGTTTAAGGTTAGGGTTAGGGTGTCGTGTTAGGGTTAGGGTTAGGGTGTCGGTTTAGGGTTAGGGTGTCGGGTTAGGGTGTTGGCTTAAGTTGTCGTGTTAGTGTGTTGGGTTAGGGTTAGGGTGAGATTTATGGCATTGTGTTAGTGTGTTGGTTTAGGAATAGGGTTAGGGTAAGGGTTAGGGCTAGGTTTAAGGTTAGGTTTAGTGTTATGATGTCGGGTTAGGGTTAGGGTTAGAGTTAAGGTTTCGGGTTATGATGTCGGGTTAGGGTTAGGTCTAGGTCTAGGGTTAGGGTTAGGGTGTCGGGTAAGTTTTAGGGTTAGGGTTAGGGTGTCGTTTTAGGGTTAGAGTTAGGGTTAGGATTAGGGTTAGGGTTAAGGTTTACGGTTTAGGGTTAGGGTTAGGGTTAGAGTTAGGGTTAGCGTTACCTTTAGGGTTACGGTTAGGGTTAGGATTAGGGTTAGAGTTAGGGTGTCAGATTAGGGTTAGGGTTGGGTTAGGATTCGGGTTAGTGGTTAGGGGTAGGTTTAGGTTTAGGGTTAGGGTGTTGGTTTAGGGTTAGGGTGTCGGGTTAGGGTGTTGGGTTAAGTTGTCGTGTTAGTGTGTCGGGTAAGGGTTAGGGTTAGGTTTATGGCATTGGGTTAGGTTGTTGGGTTAGGAATAGGGTTAGGGCTAGGGTTAAGGTTAGGTTTAGTGTTATGATGTTGGGTTAGTTTGTCGTGTTAGGGTGCTGGGTTTGGGTTAGGGTTAGGGTTTGGGTAGGTTTAGGGTGTTGGGTTAGGGTTAGGGTGTCGGGTTATGGTTAGGGTTAGGGTGTTGGGTTACGGTGTCGGGTTAGGGTTAGTGTGTCAGGTTATGATGTCAGGTTCGGGTGTCGGGTAAGGGTTAGGGTGTGTGGTTATGGTGTCGGGTAAGTGTGTCAGGTTAGGTTTAGGTTTAGGCTTATGGTTAGGGTTAGGGTTAGGGTGTCATGTTAGGGATAGCGTTCGGGTGTCGGCTTAGGGTTAGAGTTAGGGTTAGGGTTAGGGTCGGGTTAGGGGTTAGGGGTAGGTTTAGGGTTAGGTTTAGGGTGTTAGGGTTAGGGTTAGGGTTAGGGTTGGGTTAGGGGTAGGGTTAGTGGTTAAGGGTAGGGTTAGGGGTAGGTTTAGGGTTAGGGTTAGGGTTGGGGTTTAGTTGTCGGGTTTGAGTTAGGGTTAGGGTGTCTGGTGTCGGGTTAGTGTTAAGGTTAGGGTTAGGTTATCGGGTTAGGTTTAGGCTTGGGTTGTAGTCTTAGGGTTAGGGTTAGTGTTGGTTTACGGGTTAGGCTTAGGCTTAGTGTTAGGGTTAGGTTTAGGGTTAGGTTTACGGCTAGGTTGTTGGTTTAGGGTTACGGTGTCGGGTTAAGGTAAGCGTGTCGGTTTAGGTTTAGGGTGTCGGGTTAGGGTGATGGGTTATGGTGTCAGGTTCGGGTTAGTGTTCGGTTGAGGGTGTCAGGTTAAGGTTAGGGAAGATTTAGGGTTACGGTGTCATGTTAGGGTTACCATAATGGTTAGGGTGTCGGGTTTGGGTGTTGGGTTATGGTTAGTGTATCATGTTAGGGTTAGTGTGTCGGGATAGGTTCAGGGTGTCGGGTTAGGTTGTCGGGTTACGTTTAGGCTCAGGGTTAGGGTTAAGGTTAGGGTTAGGTTTAGGTGTTAGGGGTACGGTTAGGGTTACGATGTCGGGTTAGGGTTAGGGTGTCGGGTTAGGGTGTCGTGTTAAGGTTAGGGTGTCGGGTGAGGGTTAGGGTGTCAGGTTCGGGTTACGGTGTCAGGTGACGGTGTCGGGTTAGCGTGTCATTTTAGGGTGTAGGTTTAGGGTTAGAGTGTCGGGTTAGGGTTAGGGTTACGGTGTTGTGTTAGGGTTAGGGTGTCGGGTTTGGGCTTCGGGTTAGGGTGTCGTGTTAGGGATAGGGTGTCACGTTAGGTTGACGTTTTAGGGTTACGGTGTCAGGATAGGGTGTTGCGTTAGGGTGTCGGTTAGGGATTACGTTTTAGGGTGTCGGGTTAGGGTTAGTGTAGGGGTAGAATTAGGGTTAGAGTGTTGTGTTAGGGTTAGCATTAGGGTTAGGTTGTCTGGTTAGTTTTAGGGTTAGGGTGTCGAGTTAGAGTTAGGGTGTCGGGTTATGGTTAGGTTTTGGGTGTCAGGTTAGGTTCAGGGTTAATGTTAGTGTTAGGGTTTAGTGATTAGGGTTAGGGTGTCGGGTAAGATTTAGCGTTAGGGGTAGGGGTAGGGCTTGGGTGTTGGGTTAGTGTTAGGGTTAGGGTGTCTGGTGTCCGGTTACGGTTAGGGTTAGGATTAGGGTTAGGATTAGGGTTTAGGGTTTAGGGTTAGGGTTAGGGTGTCTTGTGTCCGATTACGGTTAGGGTTAGGATTATGGTTAGGGTTAGGGTTAGCGTTAGGGTTTTGGTTAAGGTTACGTTTAGGTTTCGGGGTAGGGTTAGGGTTATGTTTAGGGTTAGGGTGTCATAATAGGGTTAGCGTTAGTGTTAGGTTGTCTGGTTAGTGTTAGGGTTAGGGTGTCGGGATAGGGTTAGGTTTAGGGTGTTGGGTTAGGGTGTTGTGTTAGGGTTAGGGTTAGGGTTAAGGTTTCGGGTTATGATGTCGGGTTAGGGTTAGGTCTAGGTCTAGGGTTTGGGTTAGGGTTAGCGTTAGGGTTAGGGTTACCTTTAGGGTTACGGTTAGGGTTAGGATTAGGGTTAGAGTTAGGGTGTCAGATTAGGGTTAGACTTGGGTTAGGATTCGGGTTAGTGGTTAGGGGTAGGTTTAGGTTTAGGGTTAGGGTGTTGGTTTAGGGTTAGGGTGTCGTATTACAGTTAGGGTTAGGGTTAGGGTGTCGGTTTAGGGTTAGGGTGTCGGGTTAGGGTGTTGGGTTAAGTTGTCGTGTTAGTGTGTCGGGTTAGGGTTAGAGTTAGGTTTGAGGCATTGGGTTAGGTTGTTGGGTTAGGAATAGGGTTAGGGTTAGGTTTAGTGTTATGATGTTGGGTTAGTTTGTCGTGTTAGGGTGCTGGGTTTGGGTTAGGGTTAGGGTTAGGGTAGGTTTAGGGTGTTGGGTTAGCTTTAGGGTGTCGGGTTAGGGTTAGGGTTATGTGTTGGCTTAGGGTGTCGTTTAGGGTGTCAGGTTTGGGTGTCGGGTTAAGATTAGGGTTAGGGTGTTGGGTTACGGTGTCAGATTAGGGTTAGTGTGTCTGGTTATGATGTCAGGTTCGGGTGTCGGGTAAGGGGTAGTGTGTCTGGTTAGGGTGTCGGGTTATTGTGTCAGGTTAGGTTTAGGTTTAGGCTTACGGATAGGGCTAGGGTTATGGTGTCATGTTAGGGATAGGGTTCGAGTGTCAGTTTAGGGTTAGAGTTAGGGTTAGGGTTAGGGTTGGGTTAGGGTTAGGGTAGGGTTAGGGGTTAGGGGTAGGGTTAGGGTTAGGTTTAAGTTTAGGGTGACAGGTTAAGTTTAGGGTTCGTGTTAGTGTTATGGTTAGGGTTAGGGTTAGGCTTAGGATGTGGGGATAGGGTTAGGGTTAGTTTTATGGTAAGGTTGTCTGGTTAGGGTTCTGGGTAGGGTGTCTTTTTAAGGTTTCGGGTTAGGGTGTCGGGTCAGGGTTAGTGTTAGGGTTAGGTTGTTGGGTTAGATTGTCGTGTTACGGTGCCAGGATAGGGTTAGATTTACGGTTAGGCTTAGGGTTAGTGTGTCGGGTTAGGGTGTCCGTTTAGGGTTAGGGTGTCAGGTTAGCATGTCGGGTTAGGGTGTTGGGTTAGGGTCTCGAGTTAGGGTTTAGGGTTAGGTTTAGGGTAAGTTTAGGGTTAGGCTTACGGTTGGGTTAGGGTTAGTGTTAATGTTAGGGTTAGGGTTTAGATGTAGGGTTAGCTTTAGGGCTAGTGTTAGGGTTAGGGTGTCGGGTGTCGGGTTTGGGTGTCGGGTTAGGGTTAGGTTTTGGGTTAGCTTTAGGGTTGCGGTTAGGATTAGGGTGTCGGGTTAGGGTTAGCGTGTCGGGTTCGGGTGTCGGGTTAGGCTGTCGGGCTAGGGTGTCGGGCTAGGGTGTCGGGTTAGGGTTTACAGTTAGTGTTAGAGTGGCTGGTTAGGGTGTCGGGTTAGGGATTACGGGTTAGGGTGTCGCGTTAGGGTTGAGTTATGGTGTCAGGTTATGGTTACGGTAAGGTTAGGGTTAGGGTTAGGGTGTCGTGTTAGGGTTAGCGTTAGGGTTAGGGTGTCGGGTTAAGGTTAGGGTTAGGGTTAGGGTTAGGGTTTGGGTGTCGGGTTAGGGTTAGGGTTAGTGTTAGGGGTTAGTGATTAGGGTTAGGGTTAGGATTAGCGTTATGGTTTGAGTTAGAGTTAGGGTTAGGGTTAGGGTTGGTTTAGTGTAGGGTTAGGGGTTAGTGGTAGGGTTAGGGGTAGGGTTAGGGTAGGGTTGCGGAGTCGGGTTAGGGTTAGGGTTAGGTTTTCAGGCTAGGGTTAGTGTTAGGGGTTGGGGTTAGGGTTTAGAGTTACGATTAGGGTTAGGGTGTTGGGTTAGGGTGTCGGGTTAGGGTGTCAGGTTAGGCTGTCGGGTTAGGGTGTCGGGTCAGGGTTAGAGTTAGGGTTAGGTTTAGGGTTAAGTTTAGAGTTAGGTTGTTTTGTTAGGGTTAGGGTTTCGGGTTAGGCTTAGAGTTTCGGGTTAGGGTGTCGGGTTAGAGTTTGGGTGTAGGGTTAGTGTGTCGCATTAGGGTTAAGGTTAGGGTGTCGTGTTAGTGTTAGCGCTAGGGTTAGGGTGTCGTGTTAGGGTTAGGTTTAGGGTTAGGTTGTCGGGTTAGGGTTAGGGTTAGGGTGTCTGGTGTTCGGTTACCGTTAGGGTTAGGGTTAGGGTTACGTTTTACGGGTTAGGGTTAGGGTTAGGGTTAGCATTAGGGTTATGGTTACGGTTACGTTTAGGGTTACTGTTCGGGTTAGGGTTAGGGTTAGGATTAGGGTGTCAGATTAGGGTTAGGTTTGTGTTAGGATTCGGGTTATTGGTTAGGGGTAGGTTTAAGGTTAGGGTTAGGGTGTCGTGTTAGGGTTAGGGTTAGGGTGTCGGTTTAGGGTTAGTGTGTCGGGTTAGGGTGTTGGCTTAAGTTGTCGTGTTAGTGTGTTGGGTTAGGGTTAGGGTGAGATTTATGGCATTGTGTTAGTGTGTTGGTTTAGGAATAGGGTTAGGGTAAGGGTTAGGGCTAGGTTTAAGGTTAGGTTTAGTGTTATGATGTTGGGTTAGGGTTAGGGTTAGGGTTAAGGTTTCGGGTTATGATGTCGGGATAGGGTTAGGTCTAGGTCTAGGGTTAGGGTTAGGGTGTCGGGTAAG
Organism: Giraffa tippelskirchi; assembly: GCF_054371585.1. Lineage (NCBI taxonomy): Eukaryota > Metazoa > Chordata > Mammalia > Artiodactyla > Giraffidae > Giraffa > Giraffa tippelskirchi. Next base: position 72,483,362 of record NC_137289.1, read on the forward strand.
TTTTAGGGTTAGGGTTAGGGTGTCGTTTTAGGGTTAGAGTTAGGGTTAGGATTAGGGTTAGGGTTAAGGTTTACGGTTTAGGGTTAGGGTTAGGGTTAGAGTTAGGGTTAGCGTTACCTTTAGGGTTACGGTTAGGGTTAGGATTAGGGTTAGAGTTAGGGTGTCAGATTAGGGTTAGGGTTGGGTTAGGATTCGGGTTAGTGGTTAGGGGTAGGTTTAGGTTTAGGGTTAGGGTGTTGGTTTAGGGTTAGGGTTTCGGGTTAGGGTGTTGGGTTAAGTTGTCGTGTTAGTGTGTCGGGTAAGGGTTAGGGTTAGGTTTATGGCATTGGGTTAGGTTGTTGGGTTAGGAATAGGGTTAGGGCTAGGGTTAAGGTTAGGTTTAGTGTTATGATGTTGGGTTAGTTTGTCGTGTTAGGGTGCTGGGTTTGGGTTAGGGTTAGGGTTTGGGTAGGTTTAGGGTGTTGGGTTAGGGTTAGGGTGTCGGGTTATGGTTAGGGTTAGGGTGTTGGGTTACGGTGTCGGGTTAGGGTTAGTGTGTCAGGTTATGATGTCAGGTTCGGGTGTCGGGTAAGGGTTAGGGTGTGTGGTTATGGTGTCGGGTAAGTGTGTCAGGTTAGGTTTAGGTTTAGGCTTATGGTTAGGGTTAGGGTTAGGGTGTCGTGTTAGGGATAGCGTTCGGGTGTCGGTTTAGGGTTAGAGTTAGGGTTAGGGTTAGGGTCGGGTTAGGGGTTAGGGGTAGGTTTAGGGTTAGGTTTAGGGTGTTAGGGTTAGGGTTAGGGTTAGGGTTGGGTTAGGGGTAGGGTTAGTGGTTAAGGGTAGGGTTAGGGGTAGGTTTAGGGTTAGGGTTAGGGTTGGGGTTTAGTTGTCGGGTTTGAGTTAGGGTTAGGGTGTCTGGTGTCGGGTTAGTGTTAAGGTTAGGGTTAGGTTATCGGGTTAGGTTTAGGCTTGGGTTGTAGTCTTAGGGTTAGGGTTAGTGTTGGTTTACGGGTTAGGCTTAGGCTTAGTGTTAGGGTTAGGTTTAGGGTTAGGTTTACGGCTAGGTTGTTGGTTTAGGGTTACGGTGTCGGGTTAAGGTAAGCATGTCGGTTTAGGTTTAGGGTGTCGGGTTAGGGTGATGGGTTATGGTGTCAGGTTCGGGTTAGTGTTCGGTTGAGGGTGTCAGGTTAAGGTTAGGGAAGATTTAGGGTTACGGTGTCATGTTAGGGTTACCATAATGGTTAGGGTGTCGGGTTTGGGTGTTGGGTTATGGTTAGTGTATCATGTTAGGGTTAGTGTGTCGGGATAGGTTAAGGGTGTCGGGTTAGGTTGTTGGGTTACGTCTAGGCTCAGGGTTAGGGTTAAGGTTAGGGTTAGGTTTAGGTGTTAGGGGTACGGTTAGGGTTAGGATGTCGGGTTAAGGTTAGGGTGTCGGGTTAGGGTGTCGTGTTAAGGTTAGGGTGTCGGGTGAGGGTTAGAGTGTCAGGTTCGGGTTACGGTGTCAGGTGACGGTGTCGGGTTAGCGTGTCATTTTAGGGTGTAGGTTTAGGGTTAGAGTGTCGGGTTAGGGTTAGGGTTACGGTGTTGTGTTAGGGTTAGGGTGTCGGGTTTGGGCTTCGGGTTAGGGTGTCGTGTTAGGGATAGGGAGTCACGTTAGGTTGTCGTTTTAGGGTTACGGTGTCAGGATAGGGTGTCGGGTTAGGGTGTCTGTTAGGGATTACGGTTTAGGGTGTCGGGTTAGGGTTAGTGTAGGGTTAGAATTAGGGTTAGAGTGTTGTGTTAGGGTTAGCGTTAGAGTTAGGTTGTCTGGTTAGTTTTAGGGTTAGGGTGTCGAGTTAGAGTTAGGGTGTCGGGTTGTGGTTAGGTTTTGGGTGTCGGGTTAGGTTTAGGGTTAATGTTAGTGTTAGGGGTTAGTGATTAGGGTTAGGGTTAGGGTTAGCGTTATGGTTTGGTTTAGGTTTAGGGTTAAGGTTATGGATAAGGTTAGGGTTTGGGTTAGGTGAAGGGTAGGCTTAGGAGTAGGGTAAGTGTTAGGGTTTGGGTTAGGTTTAGGGTACGGTTAGGGTGTCGGGGTAGAGTTTGGGTGTAGGATTAGGGTGTTGCGTTAGGGTTAAGTTAACGTGTCTTGTTAGGGTTAGCATTAGGGTTAGGGTGTCGGGTTAAGGTTAGGGTTAGGGTTAGGGTTAGGGTTTGGGTGTCGGGTTAGGGTTAGGGTTAGTGTTAGGGGTTAGTGATTAGGGTTAGGGTTAGGATTAGCGTTATGGTTTGAGTTAGAGTTAGGGTTAGGGTTAGGGTTGGTTTAGTGTAGGGTTAGGGGTTAGTGGTAGGGTTAGGGGTAGGGTTAGGGTAGGGTTGCGGAGTCGGGTTAGGGTTAGGTTTAGGTTTTCAAGCTAGGGTTAGTGTTAGGGGTTGGGGTTAGGGTTTAGAGTTACGATTAGGGTTAGGGTGTTGGGTTAGGGTGTCGGGTTAGGGTGTCAGGTTAGGCTGTCGGGTTAGGGTGTCGGGTCAGGGTTAGAGTTAGGGTTAGGTTTAGGGTTAAGTTTAGAGTTAGGTTGTTTTGTTAGGGTTAGGGTTTCGGGTTAGGCTTAGAGTTTCGGGTTAGGGTGTCGGGTTAGAGTTTGGGTGTAGGGTTAGTGTGTCGCATTAGGGTTAAGGTTAGGGTGTCGTGTTAGTGTTAGCGCTAGGGTTAGGGTGTCGTGTTAGAGTTAGGTTTAGGGTTAGGTTGTCGGGTTAGGGTTAGGGTTAGGGTGTCTGGTGTTCGGTTACCGTTAGGGTTAGGGTTAGGGTTACGTTTTACGGGTTAGGGTTAGGGTTAGGGTTAGCATTAGGGTTATGGTTACGGTTACGTTTAGGGTTACTGTTCGGGTTAGGGTTAGGGTTAGGATTAGGGTGTCAGATTAGGGTTAGGTTTGTGTTAGGATTCGGGTTAGTGGGTAGGGGTAGGTTTAAGGTTAGGGTTAGGGTGTCGTGTTAGGGTTAGGGTTAGGGTGTCGGTTTAGGGTTAGGGTGTCGGGTTAGGGTGTTGGCTTAAGTTGTCGTGTTAGTGTGTTGGGTTAGGGTTAGGGTGAGATTTATGGCATTGTGTTAGTGTGTTGGTTTAGGAATAGGGTTAGCGTAAGGGTTAGGGCTAGGTTTAAGGTTAGGTTTAGTTTTATGATGTCGGGTTAGGGTTAGGGTTAGGGTTAAGGTTTCGGGTTATGATGTCGGGTTAGGGTTAGGTCTAGGTCTAGGGTTAGGGTTAGGGTGTCGGGTAAGTTTTAGGGTTAGGGTTAGGGTGTCGTTTTAGGGTTAGAGTTAGGGTTAGGATTAGGGTTAGGGTTAAGGTTTACGGTTTAGGGTTAGGGTTAGGGTTAGAGTTAGGGTTAGCGTTACCTTTAGGGTTACGGTTAGGGTTAGGATTAGGGTTAGAGTTAGGGTGTCAGATTAGGGTTAGGGTTGGGTTAGGATTCGGGTTAGTGGTTAGGGGTAGGTTTAGGTTTAGGGTTAGGGTGTTGGTTTAGGGTTAGGGTGTCGGGTTAGGGTGTTGGGTTAAGTTGTCGTGTTAGTGTGTCGGGTAAGGGTTAGGGTTAGGTTTATGGCATTGGGTTAGGTTGTTGGGTTAGGAATAGGGTTAGGGCTAGGGTTAAGGTTAGGTTTAGTGTTATGATGTTGGGTTAGTTTGTCGTGTTAGGGTGCTGGGTTTGGGTTAGGGTTAGGGTTTGGGTAGGTTTAGGGTGTTGGGTTAGGGTTAGGGTGTCGGGTTATGGTTAGGGTTAGGGTGTTGGGTTACGGTGTCGGGTTAGGGTTAGTGTGTCAGGTTATGATGTCAGGTTCGGGTGTCGGGTAAGGGTTAGGGTGTGTGGTTATGGTTTCGGGTAATTGTGTCAGGTTAGGTTTAGGTTTAGGCTTATGGTTAGGGTTAGGGTTAGGGTGTCGTGTTAGGGATAGCGTTCGGGTGTCGGTTTAGGGTGTTAGGGTTAGGGTTAGGGTTAGGGTTGGGTTAGGGGTAGGGTTAGTGGTTAAGGGTAGGGTTAGGGGTAGGTTTAGGGTTAGGGTTAGGGTTGGGGTTTAGTTGTCGGGTTTGAGTTAGGGTTAGGGTGTCTGGTGTCGGGTTAGTGTTAAGGTTAGGGTTAGGTTATCGGGTTAGGTTTAGGCTTGGGTTGTAGTCTTAGGGTTAGGGTTAGTGTTGGTTTACGGGTTAGGCTTAGGCTTAGTGTTAGGGTTAGGTTTAGGGTTAGGTTTACGGCTAGGTTGTTGGTTTAGGGTTACGGTGTCGGGTTAAGGTAAGCGTGTCGGTTTAGGTTTAGGGTGTCGGGTTAGGGTGATGGGTTATGGTGTCAGGTTCGGGTTAGTGTTCGGTTGAGGGTGTCAGGTTAAGGTTAGGGAAGATTTAGGGTTACGGTGTCATGTTAGGGTTACCATAATGGTTAGGGTGTCGGGTTTGGGTGTTGGGTTATGGTTAGTGTATCATGTTAGGGTTAGTGTGTCGGGATAGGTTCAGGGTGTCGGGTTAGGTTGTCGGGTTACATTTAGGCTCAGGGTTAGGGTTAAGGTTAGGGTTAGGTTTAGGTGTTAGGGGTACGGTTAGGGTTAGGATGTCGGGTTAGGGTTAGGGTGTCGGGTTAGGGTGTCGTGTTAAGGTTAGGGTGTCGGGTGAGGGTTAGAGTGTCAGGTTCGGGTTACGGTGTCAGGTGACGGTGTCGGGTTAGCGTGTCATTTTAGGGTGTAGGTTTAGGGTTAGAGTGTCGGGTTAGGGTTAGGGTTACGGTGTTGTGTTAGGGTTAGGGTGTCGGGTTTGGGCTTCGGGTTAGGGTGTCGTGTTAGGGATAGGGAGTCACGTTAGGTTGTCGTTTTAGGGTTACGGTGTCAGGATAGGGTGTCGGGTTAGGGTGTCTGTTAGGGATTACGGTTTAGGGTGTCGGGTTAGGGTTAGTGTAGGGTTAGAATTAGGGTTAGAGTGTTGTGTTAGGGTTAGCGTTAGAGTTAGGTTGTCTGGTTAGTTTTAGGGTTAGGGTGTCGAGTTAGAGTGAGGGTGTCGGGTTATGGTTAGGTTTTGGGTGTCGGGTTAGGTTTAGGGTTAATGTTAGTGTTAGGGGTAAGTGATTAGGGTTAGGGTTAGGGTTAGCGTTATGGTTTGGTTTAGGTTTAGGGTTAAGGTTATGGATAGGGTTAGGGTTTGGGTTAGGTGAAGGGTAGGCTTAGGAGTAGGGTAAGTGTTAGGGTTTGGGTTAGGTTTAGGGTACGGTTAGGGTGTCGGGGTAGAGTTTGGGTGTAGGATTAGGGTGTTGCGTTAGGGTTAAGTTAACGTGTCTTGTTAGGGTTAGTGTTAGGGTTAGGGTGTCGGGTAAGATTTAGCGTTAGGGGTAGGGGTAGGGCTTGGGTGTTGGGTTAGTGTTAGGGTTAGGGTGTCTGGTGTCCGGTTACGGTTAGGGTTAGGATTAGTGTTAGGATTAGGGTTTAGGGTTTAGGGTTAGGGTTAGGGTGTCTTGTGTCCGATTACGGTTAGGGTTAGGATTATGGTTAGGGTTAGGGTTAGCGTTAGGGTTTTGGTTAAGGTTACGTTTAGGTTTCGGGTTAGGGTTAGGGTTATGTTTAGGGTTAGGGTGTCATAATAGGGTTAGCGTTAGTGTTAGGTTGTCTGGTTAGTGTTAGGGTTAGGGTGTCGGGATAGGGTTAGGTTTAGGGTGTTGGGTTAGGGTGTTGTGTTAGGGTTAGGGTTAGGGTTAAGGTTTCGGGTTATGATGTCGGGTTAGGGTTAGGTCTAGGTCTAGGGTTTGGGTTAGGGTTAGCGTTAGGGTTAGGGTTACCTTTAGGGTTACGGTTAGGGTTAGGATTAGGGTTAGAGTTAGGGTGTCAGATTAGGGTTAGACTTGGGTTAGGATTCGGGTTAGTGGTTAGGGGTAGGTTTAGGTTTAGGGTTAGGGTGTTGGTTTAGGGTTAGGGTGTCGTATTACAGTTAGGGTTAGGGTTAGGGTGTCGGTTTAGGGTTAGGGTGTCGGGTTAGGGTGTTGGGTTAAGTTGTCGTGTTAGTGTGTCGGGTTAGGGTTAGAGTTAGGTTTGAGGCATTGGGTTAGGTTGTTGGGTTAGGAATAGGGTTAGGGTTAGGTTTAGTGTTATGATGTTGGGTTAGTTTGTCGTGTTAGGGTGCTGGGTTTGGGTTAGGGTTAGGGTTAGGGTAGGTTTAGGGTGTTGGGTTAGCGTTAGGGTGTCGGGTTAGGGTTAGGGTTATGTGTTGGCTTAGGGTGTCGTTTAGGGTGTCAGGTTTGGGTGTCGGGTTAAGATTAGGGTTAGGGTGTTGGGTTACGGTGTCAGATTAGGGTTAGTGTGTCTGGTTATGATGTCAGGTTCGGGTGTCGGGTAAGGGGTAGTGTGTCTGGTTAGGGTGTCGGGTTATTGTGTCAGGTTAGGTTTAGGTTTAGGCTTACGGATAGGGCTAGGGTTATGGTGTCATGTTAGGGATAGGGTTCGAGTGTCAGTTTAGGGTTAGAGTTAGGGTTGGGTTAGGGTTAGGGTAGGGTTAGGGGTTAGGGGTAGGGTTAGGGTTAGGTTTAAGTTTAGGGTGTCAGGTTAAGTTTAGGGTTCGTGTTAGTGTTATGGTTAGGGTTAGGGTTAGGCTTAGGATGTGGGGATAGGGTTAGGGTTAGTTTTATGGTAAGGTTGTCTGGTTAGGGTTCTGGGTAGGGTGTCTGTTTAGGGTTTCGGGTTAGGGTGTCGGGTCAGGGTTAGTGTCAGGGTTAGGTTGTTGGGTTAGATTGTCGTGTTAGGGTGCCAGGATAGGGTTAGATTTACGGTTAGGCTTAGGGTTAGTGTGTCAGGTTAGGGTGTCCGTTTAGGGTTAGGGTGTCAGGTTAGCATGTCGGGTTAGGGTGTTGGGTTAGGGTCTCGAGTTAGGGTTTACGGTTAGGTTTAGGGTAAGTTTAGGGTTAGGGTTACGGTTGGGTTAGGGTTAGTGTTAATGTTAGGGTTAGGGTTTAGATGTAGGGTTAGCTTTAGGGCTAGTGTTAGGGTTAGGGTGTCGGGTGTCGGGTTTGGGTGTCGGGTTAGGGTTAGGTTTTGGGTTAGCTTTAGGGTTGGGGTTAGGATTAGGGTGTCGGGTTAGGGTTAGCGTGTCGGGTTCGGGTGTCGGGTTAAGGTTAGGGTTAGGGTTAGGGTTAGGGTTTGGGTGTCGGGTTAGGGTTAGGGTTAGTGTTAGGGGTTAGTGATTAGGGTTAGGGTTAGGATTAGCGTTATGGTTTGAGTTAGAGTTAGGGTTAGGGTTAGGGTTGGTTTAGTGTAGGGTTAGGGGTTAGTGGTAGGGTTAGGGGTAGGGTTAGGGTAGGGTTGCGGAGTCGGGTTAGGGTTAGGGTTAGGTTTTCAGGCTAGGGTTAGTGTTAGGGGTTGGGGTTAGGGTTTAGAGTTACGATTAGGGTTAGGGTGTTGGGTTAGGGTGTCGGGTTAGGGTGTCAGGTTAGGCTGTCAGGTTAGGGTGTCGGGTCAGGGTTAGGGTTAGGGTTAGGTTTAGGGTTAAGTTTAGAGTTAGGTTGTTTTGTTAGGGTTAGGGTTTCGGGTTAGGCTTAGAGTTTCGGGTTAGGGTGTCAGGTTAGAGTTTGGGTGTAGGGTTAGTGTGTCGCATTAGGGTTAAGGTTAGGGTGTCGTGTTAGTGTTAGCGCTAGGGTTAGGGTGTCGTGTTAGAGTTAGGTTTAGGGTTAGGTTGTCGGGTTAGGGTTAGGGTTAGGGTGTCTGGTGTTCGGTTACCGTTAGGGTTAGGGTTAGGGTTACGTTTTACGGGTTAGGGTTAGGGTTAGGGTTAGCATTAGGGTTATGGTTACGGTTACGTTTAGGGTTACTGTTCGGGTTAGGGTTAGGGTTAGGATTAGGGTGTCAGATTAGGGTTAGGTTTGTGTTAGGATTCGGGTTAGTGGGTAGGGGTAGGTTTAAGGTTAGGGTTAGGGTGTCGTGTTAGGGTTAGGGTTAGGGTGTCGGTTTAGGGTTAGGGTGTCGGGTTAGGGTGTTGGCTTAAGTTGTCGTGTTAGTGTGTTGGGTTAGGGTTAGGGTGAGATTTATGGCATTGTGTTAGTGTGTTGGTTTAGGAATAGGGTTAGGGTAAGGGTTAGGGCTAGGTTTAAGGTTAGGTTTAGTGTTATGATGTCGGGTTAGGGTTAGGGTTAGGGTTAAGGTTTCGGGTTATGATGTCGGGTTAGGGTTAGGTCTAGGTCTAGGGTTAGGGTTAGGGTGTCGGGTAAGTTTTAGGGTTAGGGTTAGGGTGTCGTTTTAGGGTTAGAGTTAGGGTTAGGATTAGGGTTAGGGTTAAGGTTTACGGTTTAGGGTTAGGGTTAGGGTTAGAGTTAGGGTTAGCGTTACCTTTAGGGTTACGGTTAGGGTTAGGATTAGGGTTAGAGTTAGGGTGTCAGATTAGGGTTAGGGTTGGGTTAGGATAAGGGTTAGTGGTTAGGGGTAGGTTTAGGTTTAGGGTTAGGGTGTTGGTTTAGGGTTAGGGTGTCGGGTTAGGGCGTTGGGTTAAGTTGTCGTGTTAGTGTGTCGGGTAAGGGTTAGGGTTAGGTTTATGGCATTGGGTTAGGTTGTTGGGTTAGGAATAGGGTTAGGGCTAGGGTTAAGGTTAGGTTTAGTGTTATGATGTTGGGTTAGTTTGTCGTGTTAGGGTGCTGGGTTTGGGTTAGGGTTAGGGTTTGGGTAGGTTTAGGGTGTTGGGTTAGGGTTAGGGTGTCGGGTTATGGTTAGGGTTAGGGTGTTGGGTTACGGTGTCGGGTTAGGGTTAGTGTGTCAGGTTATGATGTCAGGTTCGGGTGTCGGGTAAGGGTTAGAGTGTCTGGTTATGGTGTCGGGTAAGTGTGTCAGGATAGGTTTAGGTTTAGGCTTATGGTTAGGGTTAGGGTTAGGGTGTCGTGTTAGGGATAGCGTTCGGGTGTCGGTTTAGGGTGTTAGGGTTAGGGTTAGGGTTGGGTTAGGGGTAGGGTTAGTGGTTAAGGGTAGGGTTAGGGGTAGGTTTAGGGTTAGGGTTAGGGTTGGGGTTTAGTTGTCGGGTTTGAGTTAGGGTTAGGGTGTCTGGTGTCGGGTTAGTGTTAAGGTTAGGGTTAGGTTATCGGGTTAGGTTTAGGCTTGGGTTGTAGTCTTAGGGTTAGGGTTAGTGTTGGTTTACGGGTTAGGCTTAGGCTTAGTGTTAGGGTTAGGTTTAGGGTTAGGTTTACGGCTAGGTTGTTGGTTTAGGGTTACGGTGTCGGGTTAAGGTAAGCGTGTCGGTTTAGGTTTAGGGTGTCGGGTTAGGGTGATGGGTTATGGTGTCAGGTTCGGGTTAGTGTTCGGTTGAGGGTGTCAGGTTAAGGTTAGGGAAGATTTAGGGTTACGGTGTCATGTTAGGGTTACCATAATGGTTAGGGTGTCGGGTTTGGGTGTTGGGTTATGGTTAGTGTATCATGTTAGGGTTAGTGTGTCGGGATAGGTTCAGGGTGTCGGGTTAGGTTGTCGGGTTACGTTTAGGCTCAGGGTTAGGGTTAAGGTTAGGGTTAGGTTTAGGTGTTAGGGGTACGGTTAGGGTTAGGATGTCGGGTTAGGGTTAGGGTGTCGGGTTAGGGTGTCGTGTTAAGGTTAGGGTGTCGGGTGAGGGTTAGAGTGTCAGGTTCGGGTTACGGTGTCAGGTGACGGTGTCGGGTTAGCGTGTCATTTTAGGGTGTAGGTTTAGGGTTAGAGTGTCGGGTTAGGGTTAGGGTTACGGTGTTGTGTTAGGGTTAGGGTGTCGGGTTTGGGCTTCGGGTTAGGGTGTCGTGTTAGGGATAGGGAGTCACGTTAGGTTGTCGTTTTAGGGTTACGGTGTCAGGATAGGGTGTCGGGTTAGGGTGTCTGTTAGGGATTACGGTTTAGGGTGTCGGGTTAGGGTTAGTGTAGGGTTAGAATTAGGGTTAGAGTGTTGTGTTAGGGTTAGCGTTAGAGTTAGGTTGTCTGGTTAGTTTTAGGGTTAGGGTGTCGAGTTAGAGTGAGGGTGTCGGGTTATGGTTAGGTTTTGGGTGTCGGGTTAGGTTTAGGGTTAATGTTAGTGTTAGGGGTTAGTGATTAGGGTTAGGGTTAGGGTTAGCGTTATGGTTTGGTTTAGGTTTAGGGTTAAGGTTATGGATAGGGTTAGGGTTTGGGTTAGGTGAAGGGTAGGCTTAGGAGTAGGGTAAGTGTTAGGGTTTGGGTTAGGTTTAGGGTACGGTTAGGGTGTCGGGGTAGAGTTTGGGTGTAGGATTAGGGTGTTGCGTTAGGGTTAAGTTAACGTGTCTTGTTAGGGTTAGTGTTAGGGTTAGGGTGTCGGGTAAGATTTAGCGTTAGGGGTAGGGGTAGGGCTTGGGTGTTGGGTTAGTGTTAGGGTTAGGGTGTCTGGTGTCCGGTTACGGTTAGGGTTAGGATTAGTGTTAGGATTAGGGTTTAGGGTTTAGGGTTAGGGTTAGGGTGTCTTGTGTCCGATTACGGTTAGGGTTAGGATTATGGTTAGGGTTAGGGTTAGCGTTAGGGTTTTGGTTAAGGTTACGTTTAGGTTTCGGGTTAGGGTTAGGGTTATGTTTAGGGTTAGGGTGTCATAATAGGGTTAGCGTTAGTGTTAGGTTGTCTGGTTAGTGTTAGGGTTAGGGTGTCGGGATAGGGTTAGGTTTAGGGTGTTGGGTTAGGGTGTTGTGTTAGGGTTAGGGTTAAGGTTTCAGGTTATGATGTCGGGTTAGGGTTAGGTCTAGGTCTAGGGTTTGGGTTAGGGTTAGCGTTAGGGTTAGGGTTACCTTTAGGGTTACGGTTAGGGTTAGGATTAGGGTTAGAGTTAGGGTGTCAGATTAGGGTTAGACTTGGGTTAGGATTCGGGTTAGTGGTTAGGGGTAGGTTTAGGTTTAGGGTTAGGGTGTTGGTTTAGGGTTAGGGTGTCGTATTACAGTTAGGGTTAGGGTTAGGGTGTCGGTTTAGGGTTAGGGTGTCGGGTTAGGGTGTTGGGTTAAGTTGTCGTGTTAGTGTGTCGGGTTAGGGTTAGAGTTAGGTTTGAGGCATTGGGTTCGGTTGTTGGGTTAGGAATAGGGTTAGGGTTAGGTTTAGTGTTATGATGTTGGGTTAGTTTGTCGTGTTAGGGTGCTGGGTTTGGGTTAGGGTTAGGGTTAGGGTAGGTTTAGGGTGTTGGGTTAGCGTTAGGGTGTCGGGTTAGGGTTAGGGTTATGTGTTGGCTTAGGGTGTCGTTTAGGGTGTCAGGTTTGGGTGTCGGGTTAAGATTAGGGTTAGGGTGTTGGGTTACGGTGTCAGATTAGGGTTAGTGTGTCTGGTTATGATGTCAGGTTCGGGTGTCGGGTAAGGGGTAGTGTGTCTGGTTAGGGTGTCGGGTTATTGTGTCAGGTTAGGTTTAGGTTTAGGCTTACGGATAGGGCTAGGGTTATGGTGTCATGTTAGGGATAGGGTTCGAGTGTCAGTTTAGGGTTAGGGTTAGGGTTGGGTTAGGGTTAGGGTAGGGTTAGGGGTTAGGGGTAGGGTTAGGGTTAGGTTTAAGTTTAGGGTGTCAGGTTAAGTTTAGGGTTCGTGTTAGTGTTATGGTTAGGGTTAGGGTTAGGCTTAGGATGTGGGGATAGGGTTAGGGTTAGTTTTATGGTAAGGTTGTCTGGTTAGGGTTCTGGGTAGGGTGTCTGTTTAGGGTTTCGGGTTAGGGTGTCGGGTCAGGGTTAGTGTTAGGGTTAGGTTGTTGGGTTAGATTGTCGTGTTAGGGTGCCAGGATAGGGTTAGATTTACGGTTAGGCTTAGGGTTAGTGTGTCAGGTTAGGGTGTCCGTTTAGGGTTAGGGTGTCAGGTTAGCATGTCGGGTTAGGGTGTTGGGTTAGGGTCTCGAGTTAGGGTTTAGGGTTAGGTTTAGGGTAAGTTTAGGGTTAGGGTTACGGTTGGGTTAGGGTTAGTGTTAATGTTAGGGTTAGGGTTTAGATGTAGGGTTAGCTTTAGGGCTAGTGTTAGGGTTAGGGTGTCGGGTGTCGGGTTTGGGTGTCGGGTTAGGGTTAGGTTTTGGGTTAGCTTTAGGGTTGGGGTTAGGATTAGGGTGTCGGGTTAGGGTTAGCGTGTCGGGTTCGGGTGTCGGGTTAGGCTGTCGGGCTAGGGTGTCGGGCTCGGCTGTCGGGTTAGGGTTTACAGTTAGTGTTAGAGTGGCTGGTTAGGGTGTCGGTTAGGGTGTCTGGTTAGGGTGTCGGGTTAGGGATTACGGGTTAGGGTGTCGCGTTAGGGTTGAGTTATGGTGTCGGGTTATGGTTAGGGTAAGGTTAGGGTTCGGGTTAGGGTGTCGTGTTAGGGTTAGCGTTAGGGTTAGGGTGTCGGGTTAAGGTTAGGGTTAGGGTTAGGGTTAGGGTTTGGGTGTCGGGTTAGGGTTAGGGTTAGTGTTAGGGGTTAGTGATTAGGGTTAGGGTTAGGATTAGCGTTATGGTTTGAGTTAGAGTTAGGGTTAGGGTTGGGGTTGGTTTAGTGTAGGGTTAGGGGTTAGTGGTAGGGTTAGGGGTAGGGTTAGGGTAGGGTTGCGGAGTCGGGTTAGGGTTAGGGTTAGGTTTTCAGGCTAGGGTTAGTGTTAGGGGTTGGGGTTAGGGTTTAGAGTTACGATTAGGGTTAGGGTGTTGGGTTAGGGTGTCGGGTTAGGGTGTCAGGTTAGGCTGTCAGGTTAGGGTGTCGGGTCAGGGTTAGGGTTAGGGTTAGGTTTAGGGTTAAGTTTAGAGTTAGGTTGTTTTGTTAGGGTTAGGGTTTCGGGTTAGGCTTAGAGTTTCGGGTTAGGGTGTCAGGTTAGAGTTTGGGTGTAGGGTTAGTGTGTCGCATTAGGGTTAAGGTTAGGGTGTCGTGTTAGTGTTAGCGCTAGGGTTAGGGTGTCGTGTTAGAGTTAGGTTTAGGGTTAGGTTGTCGGGTTAGGGTTAGGGTTAGGGTGTCTGGTGTTCGGTTACCGTTAGGGTTAGGGTTAGGGTTACGTTTTACGGGTTAGGGTTAGGGTTAGGGTTAGCATTAGGGTTATGGTTACGGTTACGTTTAGGGTTACTGTTCGGGTTAGGGTTAGGGTTAGGATTAGGGTGTCAGATTAGGGTTAGGTTTGTGTTAGGATTCGGGTTAGTGGGTAGGGGTAGGTTTAAGGTTAGGGTTAGGGTGTCGTGTTAGGGTTAGGGTTAGGGTGTCGGTTTAGGGTTAGGGTGTCGGGTTAGGGTGTTGGCTTAAGTTGTCGTGTTAGTGTGTTGGGTTAGGGTTAGGGTGAGATTTATGGCATTGTGTTAGTGTGTTGGTTTAGGAATAGGGTTAGGGTAAGGGTTAGGGCTAGGTTTAAGGTTAGGTTTAGTGTTATGATGTCGGGTTAGGGTTAGGGTTAGGGTTAAGGTTTCGGGTTATGATGTCGGGTTAGGGTTAGGTCTAGGTCTAGGGTTAGGGTTAGGGTGTCGGGTAAGTTTTAGGGTTAGGGTTAGGGTGTCGTTTTAGGGTTAGAGTTAGGGTTAGGATTAGGGTTAGGGTTAAGGTTTACGGTTTAGGGTTAGGGTTAGGGTTAGAGTTAGGGTTAGCGTTACCTTTAGGGTTACGGTTAGGGTTAGGATTAGGGTTAGAGTTAGGGTGTCAGATTAGGGTTAGGGTTGGGTTAGGATTCGGGTTAGTGGTTAGGGGTAGGTTTAGGTTTAGGGTTAGGGTGTTGGTTTAGGGTTAGGGTGTCGTATTACAGTTAGGGTTAGGGTTAGGGTGTCGGTTTAGGGTTAGGGTGTCGGGTTAGGGTGTTGGGTTAAGTTGTCGTGTTAGTGTGTCGGGTTAGGGTTAGAGTTAGGTTTGAGGCATTGGGTTAGGTTGTTGGGTTAGGAATAGGGTTAGGGTTAGGTTTAGTGTTATGATGTTGGGTTAGTTTGTCGTGTTAGGGTGCTGGGTTTGGGTTAGGGTTAGGGTTAGGGTAGGTTTAGGGTGTTGGGTTAGCGTTAGGGTGTCGGGTTAGGGTTAGGGTTATGTGTTGGCTTAGGGTGTCATTTAGGGTGTCAGGTTTGGGTGTCGGGTTAAGATTAGGGTTAGGGTGTTGGGTTACGGTGTCAGATTAGGGTTAGTGTGTCTGGTTATGATGTCAGGTTCGGGTGTCGGGTAAGGGGTAGTGTGTCTGGTTAGGGTGTCGGGTTATTGTGTCAGGTTAGGTTTAGGTTTAGGCTTACGGATAGGGCTAGGGTTATGGTGTCATGTTAGGGATAGGGTTCGAGTGTCAGTTTAGGGTTAGGGTTAGGGTTGGGTTAGGGTTAGGGTAGGGTTAGGGGTTAGGGGTAGGGTTAGGGTTAGGTTTAAGTTTAGGGTGTCAGGTTAAGTTTAGGGTTCGTGTTAGTGTTATGGTTAGGGTTAGGGTTAGGCTTAGGATGTGGGGATAGGGTTAGGGTTAGTTTTATGGTAAGGTTGTCTGGTTAGGGTTCTGGGTAGGGTGTCTGTTTAGGGTTTCGGGTTAGGGTGTCGGGTCAGGGTTAGTGTTAGGGTTAGGTTGTTGGGTTAGATTGTCGTGTTAGGGTGCCAGGATAGGGTTAGATTTACGGTTAGGCTTAGGGTTAGTGTGTCAGGTTAGGGTGTCCGTTTAGGGTTAGGGTGTCAGGTTAGCATGTCGGGTTAGGGTGTTGGGTTAGGGTCTCGAGTTAGGGTTTAGGGTTAGGTTTAGGGTAAGTTTAGGGTTAGGGTTACGGTTGGGTTAGGGTTAGTGTTAATGTTAGGGTTAGGGTTTAGATGTAGGGTTAGCTTTAGGGCTAGTGTTAGGGTTAGGGTGTCGGGTGTCGGGTTTGGGTGTCGGGTTAGGGTTAGGTTTTGGGTTAGCTTTAGGGTTGGGGTTAGGATTAGGGTGTCGGGTTAGGGTTAGCGTGTCGGGTTCGGGTGTCGGGTTAGGCTGTCGGGCTAGGGTGTCGGGCTCGGCTGTCGGGTTAGGGTTTACAGTTAGTGTTAGAGTGGCTGGTTAGGGTGTCGGTTAGGGTGTCTGGTTAGGGTGTCGGGTTAGGGATTACGGGTTAGGGTGTCGCGTTAGGGTTGAGTTATGGTGTCGGGTTATGGTTAGGGTAAGGTTAGGGTTCGGGTTAGGGTGTCGTGTTAGGGTTAGCGTTAGGGTTAGGGTGTCGGGTTAAGGTTAGGGTTAGGGTTAGGGTTAGGGTTTGGGTGTCGGGTTAGGGTTAGGGTTAGTGTTAGGGGTTAGTGATTAGGGTTAGGGTTAGGATTAGCGTTATGGTTTGAGTTAGAGTTAGGGTTAGGGTTAGGGTTGGTTTAGTGTAGGGTTAGGGGTTAGTGGTAGGGTTAGGGGTAGGGTTAGGGTAGGGTTGCGGAGTCGGGTTAGGGTTAGGGTTAGGTTTTCAGGCTAGGGTTAGTGTTAGGGGTTGGGGTTAGGGTTTAGAGTTACGATTAGGGTTAGGGTGTTGGGTTAGGGTGTCGGGTTAGGGTGTCAGGTTAGGCTGTCAGGTTAGGGTGTCGGGTCAGGGTTAGGGTTAGGGTTAGGTTTAGGGTTAAGTTTAGAGTTAGGTTGTTTTGTTAGGGTTAGGGTTTCGGGTTAGGCTTAGAGTTTCGGGTTAGGGTGTCAGGTTAGAGTTTGGGTGTAGGGTTAGTGTGTCGCATTAGGGTTAAGGTTAGGGTGTCGTGTTAGTGTTAGCGCTAGGGTTAGGGTGTCGTGTTAGAGTTAGGTTTAGGGTTAGGTTGTCGGGTTAGGGTTAGGGTTAGGGTGTCTGGTGTTCGGTTACCGTTAGGGTTAGGGTTAGGGTTACGTTTTACGGGTTAGGGTTAGGGTTAGGGTTAGCATTAGGGTTATGGTTACGGTTACGTTTAGGGTTACTGTTCGGGTTAGGGTTAGGGTTAGGATTAGGGTGTCAGATTAGGGTTAGGTTTGTGTTAGGATTCGGGTTAGTGGGTAGGGGTAGGTTTAAGGTTAGGGTTAGGGTGTCGTGTTAGGGTTAGGGTTAGGGTGTCGGTTTAGGGTTAGGGTGTCGGGTTAGGGTGTTGGCTTAAGTTGTCGTGTTAGTGTGTTGGGTTAGGGTTAGGGTGAGATTTATGGCATTGTGTTAGTGTGTTGGTTTAGGAATAGGGTTAGGGTAAGGGTTAGGGCTAGGTTTAAGGTTAGGTTTAGTGTTATGATGTCGGGTTAGGGTTAGGGTTAGGGTTAAGGTTTCGGGTTATGATGTCGGGTTAGGGTTAGGTCTAGGTCTAGGGTTAGGGTTAGGGTGTCGGGTAAGTTTTAGGGTTAGGGTTAGGGTGTCGTTTTAGGGTTAGAGTTAGGGTTAGGATTAGGGTTAGGGTTAAGGTTTACGGTTTAGGGTTAGGGTTAGGGTTAGAGTTAGGGTTAGCGTTACCTTTAGGGTTACGGTTAGGGTTAGGATTAGGGTTAGAGTTAGGGTGTCAGATTAGGGTTAGGGTTGGGTTAGGATTCGGGTTAGTGGTTAGGGGTAGGTTTAGGTTTAGGGTTAGGGTGTTGGTTTAGGGTTAGGGTGTCGTATTACAGTTAGGGTTAGGGTTAGGGTGTCGGTTTAGGGTTAGGGTGTCGGGTTAGGGTGTTGGGTTAAGTTGTCGTGTTAGTGTGTCGGGTTAGGGTTAGAGTTAGGTTTGAGGCATTGGGTTCGGTTGTTGGGTTAGGAATAGGGTTAGGGTTAGGTTTAGTGTTATGATGTTGGGTTAGTTTGTCGTGTTAGGGTGCTGGGTTTGGGTTAGGGTTAGGGTTAGGGTAGGTTTAGGGTGTTGGGTTAGCGTTAGGGTGTCGGGTTAGGGTTAGGGTTATGTGTTGGCTTAGGGTGTCGTTTAGGGTGTCAGGTTTGGGTGTCGGGTTAAGATTAGGGTTAGGGTGTTGGGTTACGGTGTCAGATTAGGGTTAGTGTGTCTGGTTATGATGTCAGGTTCGGGTGTCGGGTAAGGGGTAGTGTGTCTGGTTAGGGTGTCGGGTTATTGTGTCAGGTTAGGTTTAGGTTTAGGCTTACGGATAGGGCTAGGGTTATGGTGTCATGTTAGGGATAGGGTTCGAGTGTCAGTTTAGGGTTAGGGTTAGGGTTGGGTTAGGGTTAGGGTAGGGTTAGGGGTTAGGGGTAGGGTTAGGGTTAGGTTTAAGTTTAGGGTGTCAGGTTAAGTTTAGGGTTCGTGTTAGTGTTATGGTTAGGGTTAGGGTTAGGCTTAGGATGTGGGGATAGGGTTAGGGTTAGTTTTATGGTAAGGTTGTCTGGTTAGGGTTCTGGGTAGGGTGTCTGTTTAGGGTTTCGGGTTAGGGTGTCGGGTCAGGGTTAGTGTTAGGGTTAGGTTGTTGGGTTAGATTGTCGTGTTAGGGTGCCAGGATAGGGTTAGATTTACGGTTAGGCTTAGGGTTAGTGTGTCAGGTTAGGGTGTCCGTTTAGGGTTAGGGTGTCAGGTTAGCATGTCGGGTTAGGGTGTTGGGTTAGGGTCTCGAGTTAGGGTTTAGGGTTAGGTTTAGGGTAAGTTTAGGGTTAGGGTTACGGTTGGGTTAGGGTTAGTGTTAATGTTAGGGTTAGGGTTTAGATGTAGGGTTAGCTTTAGGGCTAGTGTTAGGGTTAGGGTGTCGGGTGTCGGGTTTGGGTGTCGGGTTAGGGTTAGGTTTTGGGTTAGCTTTAGGGTTGGGGTTAGGATTAGGGTGTCGGGTTAGGGTTAGCGTGTCGGGTTCGGGTGTCGGGTTAGGCTGTCGGGCTAGGGTGTCGGGCTCGGCTGTCGGGTTAGGGTTTACAGTTAGTGTTAGAGTGGCTGGTTAGGGTGTCGGGTTAGGGATTACGGGTTAGGGTGTCGCGTTAGGGTTGAGTTATGGTGTCGGGTCATGGTTAGGGTAAGGTTAGGGTTCGGGTTAGGGTGTCGTGTTAGGGTTAGCGTTAGGGTTAGGGTGTCGGGTTAAGGTTAGGGTTAGGGTTAGGGTTAGGGTTTGGGTGTCGGGTTAGGGTTAGGGTTAGTGTTAGGGGTTAGTGATTAGGGTTAGGGTTAGGATTAGCGTTATGGTTTGAGTTAGAGTTAGGGTTAGGGTTAGGGTTGGTTTAGTGTAGGGTTAGGGGTTAGTGGTAGGGTTAGGGGTAGGGTTAGGGTAGGGTTGCGGAGTCGGGTTAGGGTTAGGGTTAGGTTTTCAGGCTAGGGTTAGTGTTAGGGGTTGGGGTTAGGGTTTAGAGTTACGATTAGGGTTAGGGTGTTGGGTTAGGGTGTCGGGTTAGGGTGTCAGGTTAGGCTGTCAGGTTAGGGTGTCGGGTCAGGGTTAGGGTTAGGGTTAGGTTTAGGGTTAAGTTTAGAGTTAGGTTGTTTTGTTAGGGTTAGGGTTTCGGGTTAGGCTTAGAGTTTCGGGTTAGGGTGTCAGGTTAGAGTTTGGGTGTAGGGTTAGTGTGTCGCATTAGGGTTAAGGTTAGGGTGTCGTGTTAGTGTTAGCGCTAGGGTTAGGGTGTCGTGTTAGAGTTAGGTTTAGGGTTAGGTTGTCGGGTTAGGGTTAGGGTTAGGGTGTCTGGTGTTCGGTTACCGTTAGGGTTAGGGTTAGGGTTACGTTTTACGGGTTAGGGTTAGGGTTAGGGTTAGCATTAGGGTTATGGTTACGGTTACGTTTAGGGTTACTGTTCGGGTTAGGGTTAGGGTTAGGATTAGGGTGTCAGATTAGGGTTAGGTTTGTGTTAGGATTCGGGTTAGTGGGTAGGGGTAGGTTTAAGGTTAGGGTTAGGGTGTCGTGTTAGGGTTAGGGTTAGGGTGTCGGTTTAGGGTTAGGGTGTCGGGTTAGGGTGTTGGCTTAAGTTGTCGTGTTAGTGTGTTGGGTTAGGGTTAGGGTGAGATTTATGGCATTGTGTTAGTGTGTTGGTTTAGGAATAGGGTTAGGGTAAGGGTTAGGGCTAGGTTTAAGGTTAGGTTTAGTGTTATGATGTCGGGTTAGGGTTAGGGTTAGGGTTAAGGTTTCGGGTTATGATGTCGGGTTAGGGTTAGGTCTAGGTCTAGGGTTAGGGTTAGGGTGTCGGGTAAGTTTTAGGGTTAGGGTTAGGGTGTCGTTTTAGGGTTAGAGTTAGGGTTAGGATTAGGGTTAGGGTTAAGGTTTACGGTTTAGGGTTAGGGTTAGGGTTAGAGTTAGGGTTAGCGTTACCTTTAGGGTTACGGTTAGGGTTAGGATTAGGGTTAGAGTTAGGGTGTCAGATTAGGGTTAGGGTTGGGTTAGGATAAGGGTTAGTGGTTAGGGGTAGGTTTAGGTTTAGGGTTAGGGTGTTGGTTTAGGGTTAGGGTGTCGGGTTAGGGCGTTGGGTTAAGTTGTCGTGTTAGTGTGTCGGGTAAGGGTTAGGGTTAGGTTTATGGCATTGGGTTAGGTTGTTGGGTTAGGAATAGGGTTAGGGCTAGGGTTAAGGTTAGGTTTAGTGTTATGATGTTGGGTTAGTTTGTCGTGTTAGGGTGCTGGGTTTGGGTTAGGGTTAGGGTTTGGGTAGGTTTAGGGTGTTGGGTTAGGGTTAGGGTGTCGGGTTATGGTTAGGGTTAGGGTGTTGGGTTACGGTGTCGGGTTAGGGTTAGTGTGTCAGGTTATGATGTCAGGTTCGGGTGTCGGGTAAGGGTTAGAGTGTCTGGTTATGGTGTCGGGTAAGTGTGTCAGGATAGGTTTAGGTTTAGGCTTATGGTTAGGGTTAGGGTTAGGGTGTCGTGTTAGGGATAGCGTTCGGGTGTCGGTTTAGGGTGTTAGGGTTAGGGTTAGGGTTGGGTTAGGGGTAGGGTTAGTGGTTAAGGGTAGGGTTAGGGGTAGGTTTAGGGTTAGGGTTAGGGTTGGGGTTTAGTTGTCGGGTTTGAGTTAGGGTTAGGGTGTCTGGTGTCGGGTTAGTGTTAAGGTTAGGGTTAGGTTATCGGGTTAGGTTTAGGCTTGGGTTGTAGTCTTAGGGTTAGGGTTAGTGTTGGTTTACGGGTTAGGCTTAGGCTTAGTGTTAGGGTTAGGTTTAGGGTTAGGTTTACGGCTAGGTTGTTGGTTTAGGGTTACGGTGTCGGGTTAAGGTAAGCGTGTCGGTTTAGGTTTAGGGTGTCGGGTTAGGGTGATGGGTTATGGTGTCAGGTTCGGGTTAGTGTTCGGTTGAGGGTGTCAGGTTAAGGTTAGGGAAGATTTAGGGTTACGGTGTCATGTTAGGGTTACCATAATGGTTAGGGTGTCGGGTTTGGGTGTTGGGTTATGGTTAGTGTATCATGTTAGGGTTAGTGTGTCGGGATAGGTTCAGGGTGTCGGGTTAGGTTGTCGGGTTACGTTTAGGCTCAGGGTTAGGGTTAAGGTTAGGGTTAGGTTTAGGTGTTAGGGGTACGGTTAGGGTTAGGATGTCGGGTTAGGGTTAGGGTGTCGGGTTAGGGTGTCGTGTTAAGGTTAGGGTGTCGGGTGAGGGTTAGAGTGTCAGGTTCGGGTTACGGTGTCAGGTGACGGTGTCGGGTTAGCGTGTCATTTTAGGGTGTAGGTTTAGGGTTAGAGTGTCGGGTTAGGGTTAGGGTTACGGTGTTGTGTTAGGGTTAGGGTGTCGGGTTTGGGCTTCGGGTTAGGGTGTCGTGTTAGGGATAGGGAGTCACGTTAGGTTGTCGTTTTAGGGTTACGGTGTCAGGATAGGGTGTCGGGTTAGGGTGTCTGTTAGGGATTACGGTTTAGGGTGTCGGGTTAGGGTTAGTGTAGGGTTAGAATTAGGGTTAGAGTGTTGTGTTAGGGTTAGCGTTAGAGTTAGGTTGTCTGGTTAGTTTTAGGGTTAGGGTGTCGAGTTAGAGTGAGGGTGTCGGGTTATGGTTAGGTTTTGGGTGTCGGGTTAGGTTTAGGGTTAATGTTAGTGTTAGGGGTTAGTGATTAGGGTTAGGGTTAGGGTTAGCGTTATGGTTTGGTTTAGGTTTAGGGTTAAGGTTATGGATAGGGTTAGGGTTTGGGTTAGGTGAAGGGTAGGCTTAGGAGTAGGGTAAGTGTTAGGGTTTGGGTTAGGTTTAGGGTACGGTTAGGGTGTCGGGGTAGAGTTTGGGTGTAGGATTAGGGTGTTGCGTTAGGGTTAAGTTAACGTGTCTTGTTAGGGTTAGTGTTAGGGTTAGGGTGTCGGGTAAGATTTAGCGTTAGGGGTAGGGGTAGGGCTTGGGTGTTGGGTTAGTGTTAGGGTTAGGGTGTCTGGTGTCCGGTTACGGTTAGGGTTAGGATTAGTGTTAGGATTAGGGTTTAGGGTTTAGGGTTAGGGTTAGGGTGTCTTGTGTCCGATTACGGTTAGGGTTAGGATTATGGTTAGGGTTAGGGTTAGCGTTAGGGTTTTGGTTAAGGTTACGTTTAGGTTTCGGGTTAGGGTTAGGGTTATGTTTAGGGTTAGGGTGTCATAATAGGGTTAGCGTTAGTGTTAGGTTGTCTGGTTAGTGTTAGGGTTAGGGTGTCGGGATAGGGTTAGGTTTAGGGTGTTGGGTTAGGGTGTTGTGTTAGGGTTAGGGTTAAGGTTTCAGGTTATGATGTCGGGTTAGGGTTAGGTCTAGGTCTAGGGTTTGGGTTAGGGTTAGCGTTAGGGTTAGGGTTACCTTTAGGGTTACGGTTAGGGTTAGGATTAGGGTTAGAGTTAGGGTGTCAGATTAGGGTTAGACTTGGGTTAGGATTCGGGTTAGTGGTTAGGGGTAGGTTTAGGTTTAGGGTTAGGGTGTTGGTTTAGGGTTAGGGTGTCGTATTACAGTTAGGGTTAGGGTTAGGGTGTCGGTTTAGGGTTAGGGTGTCGGGTTAGGGTGTTGGGTTAAGTTGTCGTGTTAGTGTGTCGGGTTAGGGTTAGAGTTAGGTTTGAGGCATTGGGTTCGGTTGTTGGGTTAGGAATAGGGTTAGGGTTAGGTTTAGTGTTATGATGTTGGGTTAGTTTGTCGTGTTAGGGTGCTGGGTTTGGGTTAGGGTTAGGGTTAGGGTAGGTTTAGGGTGTTGGGTTAGCGTTAGGGTGTCGGGTTAGGGTTAGGGTTATGTGTTGGCTTAGGGTGTCGTTTAGGGTGTCAGGTTTGGGTGTCGGGTTAAGATTAGGGTTAGGGTGTTGGGTTACGGTGTCAGATTAGGGTTAGTGTGTCTGGTTATGATGTCAGGTTCGGGTGTCGGGTAAGGGGTAGTGTGTCTGGTTAGGGTGTCGGGTTATTGTGTCAGGTTAGGTTTAGGTTTAGGCTTACGGATAGGGCTAGGGTTATGGTGTCATGTTAGGGATAGGGTTCGAGTGTCAGTTTAGGGTTAGGGTTAGGGTTGGGTTAGGGTTAGGGTAGGGTTAGGGGTTAGGGGTAGGGTTAGGGTTAGGTTTAAGTTTAGGGTGTCAGGTTAAGTTTAGGGTTCGTGTTAGTGTTATGGTTAGGGTTAGGGTTAGGCTTAGGATGTGGGGATAGGGTTAGGGTTAGTTTTATGGTAAGGTTGTCTGGTTAGGGTTCTGGGTAGGGTGTCTGTTTAGGGTTTCGGGTTAGGGTGTCGGGTCAGGGTTAGTGTTAGGGTTAGGTTGTTGGGTTAGATTGTCGTGTTAGGGTGCCAGGATAGGGTTAGATTTACGGTTAGGCTTAGGGTTAGTGTGTCAGGTTAGGGTGTCCGTTTACGGTTAGGGTGTCAGGTTAGCATGTCGGGTTAGGGTGTTGGGTTAGGGTCTCGAGTTAGGGTTTAGGGTTAGGTTTAGGGTAAGTTTAGGGTTAGGGTTACGGTTGGGTTAGGGTTAGTGTTAATGTTAGGGTTAGGGTTTAGATGTAGGGTTAGCTTTAGGGCTAGTGTTAGGGTTAGGGTGTCGGGTGTCGGGTTTGGGTGTCGGGTTAGGGTTAGGTTTTGGGTTAGCTTTAGGGTTGGGGTTAGGATTAGGGTGTCGGGTTAGGGTTAGCGTGTCGGGTTCGGGTGTCGGGTTAGGCTGTCGGGCTAGGGTGTCGGGCTCGGCTGTCGGGTTAGGGTTTACAGTTAGTGTTAGAGTGGCTGGTTAGGGTGTCGGTTAGGGTGTCTGGTTAGGGTGTCGGGTTAGGGATTACGGGTTAGGGTGTCGCGTTAGGGTTGAGTTATGGTGTCGGGTTATGGTTAGGGTAAGGTTAGGGTTCGGGTTAGGGTGTCGTGTTAGGGTTAGCGTTAGGGTTAGGGTGTCGGGTTAAGGTTAGGGTTAGGGTTAGGGTTAGGGTTTGGGTGTCGGGTTAGGGTTAGGGTTAGTGTTAGGGGTTAGTGATTAGGGTTAGGGTTAGGATTAGCGTTATGGTTTGAGTTAGAGTTAGGGTTAGGGTTAGGGTTGGTTTAGTGTAGGGTTAGGGGTTAGTGGTAGGGTTAGGGGTAGGGTTAGGGTAGGGTTGCGGAGTCGGGTTAGGGTTAGGGTTAGGTTTTCAGGCTAGGGTTAGTGTTAGGGGTTGGGGTTAGGGTTTAGAGTTACGATTAGGGTTAGGGTGTTGGGTTAGGGTGTCGGGTTAGGGTGTCAGGTTAGGCTGTCAGGTTAGGGTGTCGGGTCAGGGTTAGGGTTAGGGTTAGGTTTAGGGTTAAGTTTAGAGTTAGGTTGTTTTGTTAGGGTTAGGGTTTCGGGTTAGGCTTAGAGTTTCGGGTTAGGGTGTCAGGTTAGAGTTTGGGTGTAGGGTTAGTGTGTCGCATTAGGGTTAAGGTTAGGGTGTCGTGTTAGTGTTAGCGCTAGGGTTAGGGTGTCGTGTTAGAGTTAGGTTTAGGGTTAGGTTGTCGGGTTAGGGTTAGGGTTAGGGTGTCTGGTGTTCGGTTACCGTTAGGGTTAGGGTTAGGGTTACGTTTTACGGGTTAGGGTTAGGGTTAGGGTTAGCATTAGGGTTATGGTTACGGTTACGTTTAGAGTTACTGTTCGGGTTAGGGTTAGGGTTAGGATTAGGGTGTCAGATTAGGGTTAGGTTTGTGTTAGGATTCGGGTTAGTGGGTAGGGGTAGGTTTAAGGTTAGGGTTAGGGTGTCGTGTTAGGGTTAGGGTTAGGGTGTCGGTTTAGGGTTAGGGTGTCGGGTTAGGGTGTTGGCTTAAGTTGTCGTGTTAGTGTGTTGGGTTAGGGTTAGGGTGAGATTTATGGCATTGTGTTAGTGTGTTGGTTTAGGAATAGGGTTAGGGTAAGGGTTAGGGCTAGGTTTAAGGTTAGGTTTAGTGTTATGATGTCGGGTTAGGGTTAGGGTTAGGGTTAAGGTTTCGGGTTATGATGTCGGGTTAGGGTTAGGTCTAGGTCTAGGGTTAGGGTTAGGGTGTCGGGTAAGTTTTAGGGTTAGGGTTAGGGTGTCGTTTTAGGGTTAGAGTTAGGGTTAGGATTAGGGTTAGGGTTAAGGTTTACGGTTTAGGGTTAGGGTTAGGGTTAGAGTTAGGGTTAGCGTTACCTTTAGGGTTACGGTTAGGGTTAGGATTAGGGTTAGAGTTAGGGTGTCAGATTAGGGTTAGGGTTGGGTTAGGATTCGGGTTAGTGGTTAGGGGTAGGTTTAGGTTTAGGGTTAGGGTGTTGGTTTAGGGTTAGGGTGTCGTATTACAGTTAGGGTTAGGGTTAGGGTGTCGGTTTAGGGTTAGGGTGTCGGGTTAGGGTGTTGGGTTAAGTTGTCGTGTTAGTGTGTCGGGTTAGGGTTAGAGTTAGGTTTGAGGCATTGGGTTAGGTTGTTGGGTTAGGAATAGGGTTAGGGTTAGGTTTAGTGTTATGATGTTGGGTTAGTTTGTCGTGTTAGGGTGCTGGGTTTGGGTTAGGGTTAGGGTTAGGGTAGGTTTAGGGTGTTGGGTTAGCGTTAGGGTGTCGGGTTAGGGTTAGGGTTATGTGTTGGCTTAGGGTGTCATTTAGGGTGTCAGGTTTGGGTGTCGGGTTAAGATTAGGGTTAGGGTGTTGGGTTACGGTGTCAGATTAGGGTTAGTGTGTCTGGTTATGATGTCAGGTTCGGGTGTCGGGTAAGGGGTAGTGTGTCTGGTTAGGGTGTCGGGTTATTGTGTCAGGTTAGGTTTAGGTTTAGGCTTACGGATAGGGCTAGGGTTATGGTGTCATGTTAGGGATAGGGTTCGAGTGTCAGTTTAGGGTTAGGGTTAGGGTTGGGTTAGGGTTAGGGTAGGGTTAGGGGTTAGGGGTAGGGTTAGGGTTAGGTTTAAGTTTAGGGTGACAGGTTAAGTTTAGGGTTCGTGTTAGTGTTATGGTTAGGGTTAGGGTTAGGCTTAGGATGTGGGGATAGGGTTAGGGTTAGTTTTATGGTAAGGTTGTCTGGTTAGGGTTCTGGGTAGGGTGTCTGTTTAGGGTTTCGGGTTAGGGTGTCGGGTCAGGGTTAGTGTTAGGGTTAGGTTGTTGGGTTAGATTGTCGTGTTAGGGTGCCAGGATAGGGTTAGATTTACGGTTAGGCTTAGGGTTAGTGTGTCGTGTTAGGGTGTCCATTTAGGGTTAGGGTGTCAGGTTAGCATGTCGGGTTAGGGTGTTGGGTTAGGGTCTCGAGTTAGGGTTTAGGGTTAGGTTTAGGGTAAGTTTAGGGTTAGGGTTACGGTTGGGTTAGGGTTAGTGTTAATGTTAGGGTTAGGGTTTAGATGTAGGGTTAGCTTTAGGGCTAGTGTTAGGGTTAGGGTGTCGGGTGTCGGGTTTGGGTGTCGGGTTAGGGTTAGGTTTTGGGTTAGCTTTAGGGTTGGGGTTAGGATTAGGGTGTCGGGTTAGGGTTAGCGTGTCGGGTTCGGGTGTCGGGTTAGGCTGTCGGGCTAGGGTGTCGGGCTCGGCTGTCGGGTTAGGGTTTACAGTTAGTGTTAGAGTGGCTGGTTAGGGTGTCGGTTAGGGTGTCTGGTTAGGGTGTCGGGTTAGGGATTACGGGTTAGGGTGTCGCGTTAGGGTTGAGTTATGGTGTCGGGTCATGGTTAGGGTAAGGTTAGGGTTCGGGTTAGGGTGTCGTGTTAGGGTTAGCGTTAGGGTTAGGGTGTCGGGTTAAGGTTAGGGTTAGGGTTAGGGTTAGGGTTTGGGTGTCGGGTTAGGGTTAGGGTTAGTGTTAGGGGTTAGTGATTAGGGTTAGGGTTAGGATTAGCGTTATGGTTTGAGTTAGAGTTAGGGTTAGAGTTAGGGTTGGTTTAGTGTAGGGTTAGGGGTTAGTGGTAGGGTTAGGGGTAGGGTTAGGGTAGGGTTGCGGAGTCGGGTTAGGGTTAGGGTTAGGTTTTCAGGCTAGGGTTAGTGTTAGGGGTTGGGGTTAGGGTTTAGAGTTACGATTAGGGTTAGGGTGTCGGGTTAGGGTGTCAGGTTAGGCTGTCAGGTTAGGGTGTCTGGTCAGGGTTAGGGTTAGGGTTAGGTTTAGGGTTAAGTTTAGAGTTAGGTTGTTTTGTTAGGGTTAGGGTTTCGGGTTAGGCTTAGAGTTTCGGGTTAGGGTGTCAGGTTAGAGTTTGGGTGTAGGGTTAGTGTGTCGCATTAGGGTTAAGGTTAGGGTGTCGTGTTAGTGTTAGCGCTAGGGTTAGGGTGTCGTGTTAGAGTTAGGTTTAGGGTTAGGTGGTCGGGTTAGGGTTAGGGTTAGGGTGTCTGGTGTTCGGTTACCGTTAGGGTTAGGGTTAGGGTTACGTTTTACGGGTTAGGGTTAGGGTTAGGGTTAGCATTAGGGTTATGGTTACGGTTACGTTTAGGGTTACGGTTCGGGTTAGGGTTAGGGTTAGGATTAGGGTGTCAGATTAGGGTTAGGTTTGTGTTAGGATTCGGGTTAGTGGTTAGGGGTAGGTTTAAGGTTAGGGTTAGGGTGTCGTGTTAGGGTTAGGGTTAGGGTGTCGGTTTAGGGTTAGGGTGTCGTGTTAGGGATAGCGTTCGGGTGTCGGTTTAGGGTGTTAGGGTTAGGGTTAGGGTTAGGGTTGGGTTAGGGGTAGGGTTAGTGGTTAAGGGTAGGGTTAGGGGTAGGTTTAGGGTTAGGGTTAGGGTTGGGGTTTAGTTGTCGGGTTTGAGTTAGGGTTAGGGTGTCTGGTGTCGGGTTAGTGTTAAGGTTAGGGTTAGGTTATCGGGTTAGGTTTAGGCTTGGGTTGTAGTCTTAGGGTTAGGGTTAGTGTTGGTTTACGGGTTAGGCTTAGGCTTAGTGTTAGGGTTAGGTTTAGGGTTAGGTTTACGGCTAGGTTGTTGGTTTAGGGTTACGGTGTCGGGTTAAGGTAAGCGTGTCGGTTTAGGTTTAGGGTGTCGGGTTAGGGTGATGGGTTATGGTGTCAGGTTCGGGTTAGTGTTCGGTTGAGGGTGTCAGGTTAAGGTTAGGGAAGATTTAGGGTTACGGTGTCATGTTAGGGTTACCATAATGGTTAGGGTGTCGGGTTTGGGTGTTGGGTTATGGTTAGTGTATCATGTTAGGGTTAGTGTGTCGGGATAGGTTCAGGGTGTCGGGTTAGGTTGTCGGGTTACGTTTAGGCTCAGGGTTAGGGTTAAGGTTAGGGTTAGGTTTAGGTGTTAGGGGTACGGTTAGGGTTAGGATGTCGGGTTAGGGTTAGGGTGTCGGGTTAGGGTGTCGTGTTAAGGTTAGGGTGTCGGGTGAGGGTTAGAGTGTCAGGTTCGGGTTACGGTGTCAGGTGACGGTGTCGGGTTAGCGTGTCATTTTAGGGTGTAGGTTTAGGGTTAGAGTGTCGGGTTAGGGTTAGGGTTACGGTGTTGTGTTAGGGTTAGGGTGTCGGGTTTGGGCTTCGGGTTAGGGTGTCGTGTTAGGGATAGGGAGTCACGTTAGGTTGTCGTTTTAGGGTTACGGTGTCAGGATAGGGTGTCGGGTTAGGGTGTCTGTTAGGGATTACGGTTTAGGGTGTCGGGTTAGGGTTAGTGTAGGGTTAGAATTAGGGTTAGAGTGTTGTGTTAGGGTTAGCGTTAGAGTTAGGTTGTCTGGTTAGTTTTAGGGTTAGGGTGTCGAGTTAGAGTGAGGGTGTCGGGTTATGGTTAGGTTTTGGGTGTCGGGTTAGGTTTAGGGTTAATGTTAGTGTTAGGGGTTAGTGATTAGGGTTAGGGTTAGGGTTAGCGTTATGGTTTGGTTTAGGTTTAGGGTTAAGGTTATGGATAGGGTTAGGGTTTGGGTTAGGTGAAGGGTAGGCTTAGGAGTAGGGTAAGTGTTAGGGTTTGGGTTAGGTTTAGGGTACGGTTAGGGTGTCGGGGTAGAGTTTGGGTGTAGGATTAGGGTGTTGCGTTAGGGTTAAGTTAACGTGTCTTGTTAGGGTTAGTGTTAGGGTTAGGGTGTCGGGTAAGATTTAGCGTTAGGGGTAGGGGTAGGGCTTGGGTGTTGGGTTAGTGTTAGGGTTAGGGTGTCTGGTGTCCGGTTACGGTTAGGGTTAGGATTAGTGTTAGGATTAGGGTTTAGGGTTTAGGGTTAGGGTTAGGGTGTCTTGTGTCCGATTACGGTTAGGGTTAGGATTATGGTTAGGGTTAGGGTTAGCGTTAGGGTTTTGGTTAAGGTTACGTTTAGGTTTCGGGTTAGGGTTAGGGTTATGTTTAGGGTTAGGGTGTCATAATAGGGTTAGCGTTAGTGTTAGGTTGTCTGGTTAGTGTTAGGGTTAGGGTGTCGGGATAGGGTTAGGTTTAGGGTGTTGGGTTAGGGTGTTGTGTTAGGGTTAGGGTTAGGGTTAAGGTTTCGGGTTATGATGTCGGGTTAGGGTTAGGTCTAGGTCTAGGGTTTGGGTTAGGGTTAGCGTTAGGGTTAGGGTTACCTTTAGGGTTACGGTTAGGGTTAGGATTAGGGTTAGAGTTAGGGTGTCAGATTAGGGTTAGACTTGGGTTAGGATTCGGGTTAGTGGTTAGGGGTAGGTTTAGGTTTAGGGTTAGGGTGTTGGTTTAGGGTTAGGGTGTCGTATTACAGTTAGGGTTAGGGTTAGGGTGTCGGTTTAGGGTTAGGGTGTCGGGTTAGGGTGTTGGGTTAAGTTGTCGTGTTAGTGTGTCGGGTTAGGGTTAGAGTTAGGTTTGAGGCATTGGGTTAGGTTGTTGGGTTAGGAATAGGGTTAGGGTTAGGTTTAGTGTTATGATGTTGGGTTAGTTTGTCGTGTTAGGGTGCTGGGTTTGGGTTAGGGTTAGGGTTAGGGTAGGTTTAGGGTGTTGGGTTAGCGTTAGGGTGTCGGGTTAGGGTTAGGGTTATGTGTTGGCTTAGGGTGTCGTTTAGGGTGTCAGGTTTGGGTGTCGGGTTAAGATTAGGGTTAGGGTGTTGGGTTACGGTGTCAGATTAGGGTTAGTGTGTCTGGTTATGATGTCAGGTTCGGGTGTCGGGTAAGGGGTAGTGTGTCTGGTTAGGGTGTCGGGTTATTGTGTCAGGTTAGGTTTAGGTTTAGGCTTACGGATAGGGCTAGGGTTATGGTGTCATGTTAGGGATAGGGTTCGAGTGTCAGTTTAGGGTTAGAGTTAGGGTTGGGTTAGGGTTAGGGTAGGGTTAGGGGTTAGGGGTAGGGTTAGGGTTAGGTTTAAGTTTAGGGTGTCAGGTTAAGTTTAGGGTTCGTGTTAGTGTTATGGTTAGGGTTAGGGTTAGGCTTAGGATGTGGGGATAGGGTTAGGGTTAGTTTTATGGTAAGGTTGTCTGGTTAGGGTTCTGGGTAGGGTGTCTGTTTAGGGTTTCGGGTTAGGGTGTCGGGTCAGGGTTAGTGTCAGGGTTAGGTTGTTGGGTTAGATTGTCGTGTTAGGGTGCCAGGATAGGGTTAGATTTACGGTTAGGCTTAGGGTTAGTGTGTCAGGTTAGGGTGTCCGTTTAGGGTTAGGGTGTCAGGTTAGCATGTCGGGTTAGGGTGTTGGGTTAGGGTCTCGAGTTAGGGTTTAGGGTTAGGTTTAGGGTAAGTTTAGGGTTAGGGTTACGGTTGGGTTAGGGTTAGTGTTAATGTTAGGGTTAGGGTTTAGATGTAGGGTTAGCTTTAGGGCTAGTGTTAGGGTTAGGGTGTAGGGTGTCGGGTTTGGGTGTCGGGTTAGGGTTAGGTTTTGGGTTAGCTTTAGGGTTGGGGTTAGGATTAGGGTGTCGGGTTAGGGTTAGCGTGTCAGGTTCGGGTGTCGGGTTAGGCTGTCGGGCTAGGGTGTCGGGCTAGGGTGTCGGGTTAGGGTTTACAGTTAGTGTTAGAGTGGCTGGTTAGGGTGTCGGTTAGGGTGTCGGGTTAGGGATTACGGGTTAGGGTGTCGCGTTAGGGTTGAGTTATGGTGTCGGGTTATGGTTACGGTAAAGTTAGGGTTAGGGTTAGGGTGTCGTGTTAGGGTTAGCGTTAGGGTTAGGGTGTCGGGTTAAGGTTAGGGTTAGGGTTAGGGTTAGGGTTTGGGTGTCGGGTTAGGGTTAGGGTTAGTGTTAGGGGTTAGTGATTAGGGTTAGGGTTAGGATTAGCGTTATGGTTTGAGTTAGAGTTAGGTTTAGGGTTAGGGTTGGTTTAGTGTAGGGTTAGGGGTTAGTGGTAGGGTTAGGGGTAGGGTTAGGGTAGGGTTGCGGAGTCGGGTTAGGGTTAGGGTTAGGTTTTCAGGCTAGGGTTAGTGTTAGGGGTTGGGGTTTGGGTTTAGAGTTACGATTAGGGTTAGGGTGTTGGGTTAGGGTGTCGGGTTAGGGTGTCAGGTTAGGCTGTCGGGTTAGGGTGTCGGGTCAGGGTTAGAGTTAGGGTTAGGTTTAGGGTTAAGTTTAGAGTTAGGTTGTTTTGTTAGGGTTAGGGTTTCGGGTTAGGCTTAGAGTTTCGGGTTAGGGTGTCGGGTTAGTGTTTGGGTGTAGGGTTAGTGTGTCGCATTAGGCTTAAGGTTAGGGTGTCGTGTTAGTGTTAGCACTAGGGTTAGGGTGTCGTGTTAGGGTTAGGTTTAGGGTTAGGTTGTCGGGTTAGGGTTAGGGTTAGGGTGTCTGGTGTTCGGTTACCGTTAGGGTTAGGGTTAGGGTTACGTTTTACGGGTTAGGGTTAGGGTTAGGGTTAGCATTAGGGTTATGGTTACGGTTACGTTTAGGGTTACTGTTCGGGTTAGGGTTAGGGTTAGGATTAGGGTGTCAGATTAGGGTTAGATTTGTATTAGGATTCGTGTTAGTGGTTAGGGGTAGGTTTAAGGTTAGGGTTAGGGTGTCGTGTTAGGGTTAGGGTTAGGGTGTCGGTTTAGGGTTAGGGTGTCGGGTTAGGGTGTTGGCTTAAGTTGTCGTGTTAGTGTGTTGGGTTAGGGTTAGGGTGAGATTTATGGCATTGTGTTAGTGTGTTGGTTTAGGAATAGGGTTAGGGTAAGGGTTAGGGCTAGGTTTAAGGTTAGGTTTAGTGTTATGATGTCGGGTTAGGGTTAGGGTTAGGGTTAAGGTTTCGGGTTATGATGTCGGGTTAGGGTTAGGTCTAGGTCTAGGGTTAGGGTTAGGGTGTCGGGTAAGTTTTAGGGTTAGGGTTAGGGTGTCGTTTTAGGGTTAGAGTTAGGGTTAGGATTAGGGTTAGGGTTAAGGTTTACGGTTTAGGGTTAAGGTTAGGGTTAGAGTTAGGGTTAGCGTTACCTTTAGGGTTACGGTTAGGGTTAGGATTAGGGTTAGAGTTAGGGTGTCAGATTAGGGTTAGGGTTGGGTTAGGATTCGGGTTAGTGGTTAGGGGTAGGTTTAGGTTTAGGGTTAGGGTGTTGGTTTAGGGTTAGGGTGTCGGGTTAGGGTGTTGGGTTAAGTTGTCGTGTTAGTGTGTCGGGTAAGGGTTAGGGTTAGGTTTATGGCATTGGGTTAGGTTGTTGGGTTAGGAATAGGGTTAGGGCTAGGGTTAAGGTTAGGTTTAGTGTTATGATGTTGGGTTAGTTTGTCGTGTTAGGGTGCTGGGTTTGGGTTAGGGTTAGGGTTTGGGTAGGTTTAGGGTGTTGGGTTAGGGTTAGGGTGTCGGGTTATGGTTAGGGTTAGGGTGTTGGGTTACGGTGTCGGGTTAGGGTTAGTGTGTCAGGTTATGATGTCAGGTTCGGGTGTCGGGTAAGGGTTAGGGTGTGTGGTTATGGTGTCGGGTAAGTGTGTCAGGTTAGGTTTAGGTTTAGGCTTATGGTTATGGTTAGGGTTAGGGTGTCGTGTTAGGGATAGCTTTCGGGTGTCGGTTTAGGGTTAGAGTTAGGGTTAGGGTTAGGGTCGGGTTAGGGGTTAGGGGTAGGTTTAGGGTTAGGTTTAGGGTGTTAGGGTTAGGTTTAGGGTTAGGGTTGGGTTAGGGGTAGGGTTAGTGGTTAAGGGTAGGGTTAGGGGTAGGTTTAGGGTTAGGGTTAGGGTTGGGGTTTAGTTGTCGGGTTTGAGTTAGGGTTAGGGTGTCTGGTGTCGGGTTAGTGTTAAGGTTAGGGTTAGGTTATCGGGTTAGGTTTAGGCTTGGGTTGTAGTCTTAGGGTTAGGGTTAGTGTTGGTTTACGGGTTAGGCTTAGGCTTAGTGTTAGGGTTAGGTTTAGGGTTCGGTTTACGGCTAGGTTGTTGGTTTAGGGTTACGTTGTCGGGTTAAGGTAAGCGTGTCGGTTTAGGTTTAGGGTGTCGGGTTAGGGTGATGGGTTATGGTGTCAGGTTCGGGTTAGTGTTCGGTTGAGGGTGTCAGGTTAAGGTTAGGGAAGATTTAGGGTTACGGTGTCATGTTAGGGTTACCATAATGGTTAGGGTGTCGGGTTTGGGTGTTGGGTTATGGTTAGTGTATCATGTTAGGGTTAGTGTGTCGGGATAGGTCCAGGGTGTCGGGTTAGGTTGTCGGGTTACGTTTAGGCTCAGGGTTAGGGTTAAGGTTAGGGTTAGGTTTAGGTGTTAGGGGTACGGTTAGGGTTAGGATGTCGGGTTAGGGTTAGGGTGTCGGGTTAGGGTGTCGTGTTAAGGTTAGGGTGTCGGGTGAGGGTTAGAGTGTCAGGTTCGGGTTACGGTGTCAGGTGACGGTGTCGGGTTAGCGTGTCATTTTAGGGTGTAGGTTTAGGGTTAGAGTGTCGGGTTAGGGTTAGGGTTACGGTGTTGTGTTAGGGTTAGGGTGTCGGGTTTGGGCTTCGGGTTAGGGTGTCGTGTTAGGGATAGGGAGTCACGTTAGGTTGTCGTTTTAGGGTTACGGTGTCAGGATAGGGTGTCGGGTTAGGGTGTCTGTTAGGGATTACGGTTTAGGGTGTCGGGTTAGGGTTAGTGTAGGGTTAGAATTAGGGTTAGAGTGTTGTGTTAGGGTTAGCGTTAGAGTTAGGTTGTCTGGTTAGTTTTAGGGTTAGGGTGTCGAGTTAGAGTGAGGGTGTCGGGTTATGGTTAGGTTTTGGGTGTCGGGTTAGGTTTAGGGTTAATGTTAGTGTTAGGGGTTAGTGATTAGGGTTAGGGTTAGGGTTAGCGTTATGGTTTGGTTTAGGTTTAGGGTTAAGGTTATGGATAGGGTTAGGGTTTGGGTTAGGTGAAGGGTAGGCTTAGGAGTAGGGTAAGTGTTAGGGTTTGGGTTAGGTTTAGGGTACGGTTAGGGTGTCGGGGTAGAGTTTGGGTGTAGGATTAGGGTGTTGCGTTAGGGTTAAGTTAACGTGTCTTGTTAGGGTTAGTGTTAGGGTTAGGGTGTCGGGTAAGATTTAGCGTTAGGGGTAGGGGTAGGGCTTGGGTGTTGGGTTAGTGTTAGGGTTAGGGTGTCTGGTGTCCGGTTACGGTTAGGGTTAGGATTAGGGTTAGGATTAGGGTTTAGGGTTTAGGGTTAGGGTTAGGGTGTCTTGTGTCTGATTACGGTTAGGGTTAGGATTATGGTTAGGGTTAGGGTTAGCGTTAGGGTTTTGGTTAAGGTTACGTTTAGGTTTCGGGTTAGGGTTAGGGTTATGTTTAGGGTTAGGGTGTCATAATAGGGTTAGCGTTAGTGTTAGGTTGTCTGGTTAGTGTTAGGGTTAGGGTGTCGGGATAGGGTTAGGTTTAGGGTGTTGGGTTAGGGTGTTGTGTTAGGGTTAGGGTTAGGGTTAAGGTTTCGGGTTATGATGTCGGGTTAGGGTTAGGTCTAGGTCTAGGGTTTGGGTTAGGGTTAGCGTTAGGGTTAGGGTTACCTTTAGGGTTACGGTTAGGGTTAGGATTAGGGTTAGAGTTAGGGTGTCAGATTAGGGTTAGACTTGGGTTAGGATTCGGGTTAGTGGTTAGGGGTAGGTTTAGGTTTAGGGTTAGGGTGTTGGTTTAGGGTTAGGGTGTCGTATTACAGTTAGGGTTAGGGTTAGGGTGTCGGTTTAGGGTTAGGGTGTCGGGTTAGGGTGTTGGGTTAAGTTGTCGTGTTAGTGTGTCGGGTTAGGGTTAGAGTTAGGTTTGAGGCATTGGGTTAGGTTGTTGGGTTAGGAATAGGGTTAGGGTTAGGTTTAGTGTTATGATGTTGGGTTAGTTTGTCGTGTTAGGGTGCTGGGTTTGGGTTAGGGTTAGGGTTAGGGTAGGTTTAGGGTGTTGGGTTAGCGTTAGGGTGTCGGGTTAGGGTTAGGGTTATGTGTTGGCTTAGGGTGTCGTTTAGGGTGTCAGGTTTGGGTGTCGGGTTAAGATTAGGGTTAGGGTGTTGGGTTACGGTGTCAGATTAGGGTTAGTGTGTCTGGTTATGATGTCAGGTTCGGGTGTCGGGTAAGGGGTAGTGTGTCTGGTTAGGGTGTCGGGTTATTGTGTCAGGTTAGGTTTAGGTTTAGGCTTACGGATAGGGCTAGGGTTATGGTGTCATGTTAGGGATAGGGTTCGAGTGTCAGTTTAGGGTTAGAGTTAGGGTTGGGTTAGGGTTAGGGTAGGGTTAGGGGTTAGGGGTAGGGTTAGGGTTAGGTTTAAGTTTAGGGTGTCAGGTTAAGTTTAGGGTTCGTGTTAGTGTTATGGTTAGGGTTAGGGTTAGGCTTAGGATGTGGGGATAGGGTTAGGGTTAGTTTTATGGTAAGGTTGTCTGGTTAGGGTTCTGGGTAGGGTGTCTGTTTAGGGTTTCGGGTTAGGGTGTCGGGTCAGGGTTAGTGTCAGGGTTAGGTTGTTGGGTTAGATTGTCGTGTTAGGGTGCCAGGATAGGGTTAGATTTACGGTTAGGCTTAGGGTTAGTGTGTCAGGTTAGGGTGTCCGTTTAGGGTTAGGGTGTCAGGTTACCATGTCGGGTTAGGGTGTTGGGTTAGGGTCTCGAGTTAGGGTTTAGGGTTAGGTTTAGGGTAAGTTTAGGGTTAGGGTTACGGTTGGGTTAGGGTTAGTGTTAATGTTAGGGTTAGGGTTTAGATGTAGGGTTAGCTTTAGGGCTAGTGTTAGGGTTAGGGTGTAGGGTGTCGGGTTTGGGTGTCGGGTTAGGGTTAGGTTTTGGGTTAGCTTTAGGGTTGGGGTTAGGATTAGGGTGTCGGGTTAGGGTTAGCGTGTCAGGTTCGGGTGTCGGGTTAGGCTGTCGGGCTAGGGTATCGGGCTAGGGTGTCGGGTTAGGGTTTACAGTTAGTGTTAGAGTGGCTGGTTAGGGTGTCGGTTAGGGTGTCGGGTTAGGGATTACAGGTTAGGGTGTCGCGTTAGGGTTGAGTTATGGTGTCGGGTTATGGTTACGGTAAAGTTAGGGTTAGGGTTAGGGTGTCGTGTTAGGGTTAGCGTTAGGGTTAGGGTGTCGGGTTAAGGTTAGGGTTAGGGTTAGGGTTAGGGTTTGGGTGTCGGGTTAGGGTTAGGGTTAGTGTTAGGGGTTAGTGATTAGGGTTAGGGTTAGGATTAGCGTTATGGTTTGAGTTAGAGTTAGGGTTAGGGTTAGGGTTGGTTTAGTGTAGGGTTAGGGGTTAGTGGTAGGGTTAGGGGTAGGGTTAGGGTAGGGTTGCGGGGTCGGGTTAGGGTTAGGGTTAGGTTTTCAGGCTAGGGTTAGTGTTAGGGGTTGGGGTTTGGGTTTAGAGTTACGATTGGGGTTAGGGTGTTGGGTTAGGGTGTCGGGTTAGGGTGTCAGGTTAGGCTGTCGGGTTAGGGTGTCGGGTCAGGGTTAGAGTTAGGGTTAGGTTTAGGGTTAAGTTTAGAGTTAGGTTGTTTTGTTAGGGTTAGGGTTTCGGGTTAGGCTTAGAGTTTCGGGTTAGGGTGTCGGGTTAGTGTTTGGGTGTAGGGTTAGTGTGTCGCATTAGGGTTAAGGTTAGGGTGTCGTGTTAGTGTTAGCACTAGGGTTAGGGTGTCGTGTTAGGGTTAGGTTTAGGGTTAGGTTGTCGGGTTAGGGTTAGGGTTAGGGTGTCTGGTGTTCGGTTACCGTTAGGGTTAGGGTTAGGGTTACGTTTTACGGGTTAGGGTTAGGGTTAGGTTTAGCATTAGGGTTATGGTTACGGTTACGTTTAGGGTTACTGTTCGGGTTAGGGTTAGGGTTAGGATTAGGGTGTCAGATTAGGGTTAGGTTTGTGTTAGGATTCGGGTTAGTGGTTAGGGGTAGGTTTAAGGTTAGGGTTAGGGTGTCGTGTTAGAGTTAGGGTTAGGGTGTCGGTTTAGGGTTAGGGTGTCGGGTTAGGGTGTTGGCTTAAGTTGTCGTGTTAGTGTGTTGGGTTAGGGTTAGGGTGAGATTTATGGCATTGTGTTAGTGTGTTGGTTTAGGAATAGGGTTAGGGTAAGGGTTAGGGCTAGGTTTAAGGTTAGGTTTAGTGTTATGATGTCGGGTTAGGGTTAGGGTTAGGGTTAAGGTTTCGGGTTATGATGTCGGGTTAGGGTTAGGTCTAGGTCTAGGGTTAGGGTTAGGGTGTCGGGTAAGTTTTAGGGTTAGGGTTAGGGTGTCGTTTTAGGGTTAGAGTTAGGGTTAGGATTAGGGTTAGGGTTAAGGTTTACGGTTTAGGGTTAAGGTTAGGGTTAGAGTTAGGGTTAGCGTTACCTTTAGGGTTACGGTTAGGGTTAGGATTAGGGTTAGAGTTAGGGTGTCAGATTAGGGTTAGGGTTGGGTTAGGATTCGGGTTAGTGGTTAGGGGTAGGTTTAGGTTTAGGGTTAGGGTGTTGGTTTAGGGTTAGGGTGTCGGGTTAGGGTGTTGGGTTAAGTTGTCGTGTTAGTGTGTCGGGTAAGGGTTAGGGTTAGGTTTATGGCATTGGGTTAGGTTGTTGGGTTAGGAATAGGGTTAGGGCTAGGGTTAAGGTTAGGTTTAGTGTTATGATGTTGGGTTAGTTTGTCGTGTTAGGGTGCTGGGTTTGGGTTAGGGTTAGGGTTTGGGTAGGTTTAGGGTGTTGGGTTAGGGTTAGGGTGTCGGGTTATGGTTAGGGTTAGGGTGTTGGGTTACGGTGTCGGGTTAGGGTTAGTGTGTCAGGTTATGATGTCAGGTTCGGGTGTCGGGTAAGGGTTAGGGTGTGTGGTTATGGTGTCGGGTAAGTGTGTCAGGTTAGGTTTAGGTTTAGGCTTATGGTTATGGTTAGGGTTAGGGTGTCGTGTTAGGGATAGCTTTCGGGTGTCGGTTTAGGGTTAGAGTTAGGGTTAGGGTTAGGGTCGGGTTAGGGGTTAGGGGTAGGTTTAGGGTTAGGTTTAGGGTGTTAGGGTTAGGTTTAGGGTTAGGGTTGGGTTAGGGGTAGGGTTAGTGGTTAAGGGTAGGGTTAGGGGTAGGTTTAGGGTTAGGGTTAGGGTTGGGGTTTAGTTGTCGGGTTTGAGTTAGGGTTAGGGTGTCTGGTGTCGGGTTAGTGTTAAGGTTAGGGTTAGGTTATCGGGTTAGGTTTAGGCTTGGGTTGTAGTCTTAGGGTTAGGGTTAGTGTTGGTTTACGGGTTAGGCTTAGGCTTAGTGTTAGGGTTAGGTTTAGGGTTAGGTTTACGGCTAGGTTGTTGGTTTAGGGTTACGGTGTCGGGTTAAGGTAAGCGTGTCGGTTTAGGTTTAGGGTGTCGGGTTAGGGTGATGGGTTATGGTGTCAGGTTCGGGTTAGTGTTCGGTTGAGGGTGTCAGGTTAAGGTTAGGGAAGATTTAGGGTTACGGTGTCATGTTAGGGTTACCATAATGGTTAGGGTGTCGGGTTTGGGTGTTGGGTTATGGTTAGTGTATCATGTTAGGGTTAGTGTGTCGGGATAGGTCCAGGGTGTCGGGTTAGGTTGTCGGGTTACGTTTAGGCTCAGGGTTAGGGTTAAGGTTAGGGTTAGGTTTAGGTGTTAGGGGTACGGTTAGGGTTAGGATGTCGGGTTAGGGTTAGGGTGTCGGGTTAGGGTGTCGTGTTAAGGTTAGGGTGTCGGGTGAGGGTTAGAGTGTCAGGTTCGGGTTACGGTGTCAGGTGACGGTGTCGGGTTAGCGTGTCATTTTAGGGTGTAGGTTTAGGGTTAGAGTGTCGGGTTAGGGTTAGGGTTACGGTGTTGTGTTAGGGTTAGGGTGTCGGGTTTGGGCTTCGGGTTAGGGTGTCGTGTTAGGGATAGGGAGTCACGTTAGGTTGTCGTTTTAGGGTTACGGTGTCAGGATAGGGTGTCGGGTTAGGGTGTCTGTTAGGGATTACGGTTTAGGGTGTCGGGTTAGGGTTAGTGTAGGGTTAGAATTAGGGTTAGAGTGTTGTGTTAGGGTTAGCGTTAGAGTTAGGTTGTCTGGTTAGTTTTAGGGTTAGGGTGTCGAGTTAGAGTGAGGGTGTCGGGTTATGGTTAGGTTTTGGGTGTCGGGTTAGGTTTAGGGTTAATGTTAGTGTTAGGGGTTAGTGATTAGGGTTAGGGTTAGGGTTAGCGTTATGGTTTGGTTTAGGTTTAGGGTTAAGGTTATGGATAGGGTTAGGGTTTGGGTTAGGTGAAGGGTAGGCTTAGGAGTAGGGTAAGTGTTAGGGTTTGGGTTAGGTTTAGGGTACGGTTAGGGTGTCGGGGTAGAGTTTGGGTGTAGGATTAGGGTGTTGCGTTAGGGTTAAGTTAACGTGTCTTGTTAGGGTTAGTGTTAGGGTTAGGGTGTCGGGTAAGATTTAGCGTTAGGGGTAGGGGTAGGGCTTGGGTGTTGGGTTAGTGTTAGGGTTAGGGTGTCTGGTGTCCGGTTACGGTTAGGGTTAGGATTAGTGTTAGGATTAGGGTTTAGGGTTTAGGGTTAGGGTTAGGGTGTCTTGTGTCCGATTACGGTTAGGGTTAGGATTATGGTTAGGGTTAGGGTTAGCGTTAGGGTTTTGGTTAAGGTTACGTTTAGGTTTCGGGTTAGGGTTAGGGTTATGTTTAGGGTTAGGGTGTCATAATAGGGTTAGCGTTAGTGTTAGGTTGTCTGGTTAGTGTTAGGGTTAGGGTGTCGGGATAGGGTTAGGTTTAGGGTGTTGGGTTAGGGTGTTGTGTTAGGGTTAGGGTTAGGGTTAAGGTTTCGGGTTATGATGTCGGGTTAGGGTTAGGTCTAGGTCTAGGGTTTGGGTTAGGGTTAGCGTTAGGGTTAGGGTTACCTTTAGGGTTACGGTTAGGGTTAGGATTAGGGTTAGAGTTAGGGTGTCAGATTAGGGTCAGACTTGGGTTAGGATTCGGGTTAGTGGTTAGGGGTAGGTTTAGGTTTAGGGTTAGGGTGTTGGTTTAGGGTTAGGGTGTCGTATTACAGTTAGGGTTAGGGTTAGGGTGTCGGTTTAGGGTTAGGGTGTCGGGTTAGGGTGTTGGGTTAAGTTGTCGTGTTAGTGTGTCGGGTTAGGGTTAGAGTTAGGTTTGAGGCATTGGGTTCGGTTGTTGGGTTAGGAATAGGGTTAGGGTTAGGTTTAGTGTTATGATGTTGGGTTAGTTTGTCGTGTTAGGGTGCTGGGTTTGGGTTAGGGTTAGGGTTAGGGTAGGTTTAGGGTGTTGGGTTAGCGTTAGGGTGTCGGGTTAGGGTTAGGGTTATGTGTTGGCTTAGGGTGTCGTTTAGGGTGTCAGGTTTGGGTGTCGGGTTAAGATTAGGGTTAGGGTGTTGGGTTACGGTGTCAGATTAGGGTTAGTGTGTCTGGTTATGATGTCAGGTTCGGGTGTCGGGTAAGGGGTAGTGTGTCTGGTTAGGGTGTCGGGTTATTGTGTCAGGTTAGGTTTAGGTTTAGGCTTACGGATAGGGCTAGGGTTATGGTGTCATGTTAGGGATAGGGTTCGAGTGTCAGTTTAGGGTTAGGGTTAGGGTTGGGTTAGGGTTAGGGTAGGGTTAGGGGTTAGGGGTAGGGTTAGGGTTAGGTTTAAGTTTAGGGTGTCAGGTTAAGTTTAGGGTTCGTGTTAGTGTTATGGTTAGGGTTAGGGTTAGGCTTAGGATGTGGGGATAGGGTTAGGGTTAGTTTTATGGTAAGGTTGTCTGGTTAGGGTTCTGGGTAGGGTGTCTGTTTAGGGTTTCGGGTTAGGGTGTCGGGTCAGGGTTAGTGTTAGGGTTAGGTTGTTGGGTTAGATTGTCGTGTTAGGGTGCCAGGATAGGGTTAGATTTACGGTTAGGCTTAGGGTTAGTGTGTCAGGTTAGGGTGTCCGTTTAGGGTTAGGGTGTCAGGTTAGCATGTCGGGTTAGGGTGTTGGGTTAGGGTCTCGAGTTAGGGTTTAGGGTTAGGTTTAGGGTAAGTTTAGGGTTAGGGTTACGGTTGGGTTAGGGTTAGTGTTAATGTTAGGGTTAGGGTTTAGATGTAGGGTTAGCTTTAGGGCTAGTGTTAGGGTTAGGGTGTCGGGTGTCGGGTTTGGGTGTCGGGTTAGGGTTAGGTTTTGGGTTAGCTTTAGGGTTGGGGTTAGGATTAGGGTGTCGGGTTAGGGTTAGCGTGTCGGGTTCGGGTGTCGGGTTAGGCTGTCGGGCTAGGGTGTCGGGCTCGGCTGTCGGGTTAGGGTTTACAGTTAGTGTTAGAGTGGCTGGTTAGGGTGTCGGTTAGGGTGTCTGGTTAGGGTGTCGGGTTAGGGATTACGGGTTAGGGTGTCGCGTTAGGGTTGAGTTATGGTGTCGGGTTATGGTTAGGGTAAGGTTAGGGTTCGGGTTAGGGTGTCGTGTTAGGGTTAGCGTTAGGGTTAGGGTGTCGGGTTAAGGTTAGGGTTAGGGTTAGGGTTAGGGTTTGGGTGTCGGGTTAGGGTTAGGGTTAGTGTTAGGGGTTAGTGATTAGGGTTAGGGTTAGGATTAGCGTTATGGTTTGAGTTAGAGTTAGGGTTAGGGTTAGGGTTGGTTTAGTGTAGGGTTAGGGGTTAGTGGTAGGGTTAGGGGTAGGGTTAGGGTAGGGTTGCGGAGTCGGGTTAGGGTTAGGGTTAGGTTTTCAGGCTAGGGTTAGTGTTAGGGGTTGGGGTTAGGGTTTAGAGTTACGATTAGGGTTAGGGTGTTGGGTTAGGGTGTCGGGTTAGGGTGTCAGGTTAGGCTGTCAGGTTAGGGTGTCGGGTCAGGGTTAGGGTTAGGGTTAGGTTTAGGGTTAAGTTTAGAGTTAGGTTGTTTTGTTAGGGTTAGGGTTTCGGGTTAGGCTTAGAGTTTCGGGTTAGGGTGTCAGGTTAGAGTTTGGGTGTAGGGTTAGTGTGTCGCATTAGGGTTAAGGTTAGGGTGTCGTGTTAGTGTTAGCGCTAGGGTTAGGGTGTCGTGTTAGAGTTAGGTTTAGGGTTAGGTTGTCGGGTTAGGGTTAGGGTTAGGGTGTCTGGTGTTCGGTTACCGTTAGGGTTAGGGTTAGGGTTACGTTTTACGGGTTAGGGTTAGGGTTAGGGTTAGCATTAGGGTTATGGTTACGGTTACGTTTAGGGTTACTGTTCGGGTTAGGGTTAGGGTTAGGATTAGGGTGTCAGATTAGGGTTAGGTTTGTGTTAGGATTCGGGTTAGTGGGTAGGGGTAGGTTTAAGGTTAGGGTTAGGGTGTCGTGTTAGGGTTAGGGTTAGGGTGTCGGTTTAGGGTTAGGGTGTCGGGTTAGGGTGTTGGCTTAAGTTGTCGTGTTAGTGTGTTGGGTTAGGGTTAGGGTGAGATTTATGGCATTGTGTTAGTGTGTTGGTTTAGGAATAGGGTTAGGGTAAGGGTTAGGGCTAGGTTTAAGGTTAGGTTTAGTGTTATGATGTCGGGTTAGGGTTAGGGTTAGGGTTAAGGTTTCGGGTTATGATGTCGGGTTAGGGTTAGGTCTAGGTCTAGGGTTAGGGTTAGGGTGTCGGGTAAGTTTTAGGGTTAGGGTTAGGGTGTCGTTTTAGGGTTAGAGTTAGGGTTAGGATTAGGGTTAGGGTTAAGGTTTACGGTTTAGGGCTAGGGTTAGGGTTAGAGTTAGGGTTAGCGTTACCTTTAGGGTTACGGTTAGGGTTAGGATTAGGGTTAGAGTTAGGGTGTCAGATTAGGGTTAGGGTTGGGTTAGGATAAGGGTTAGTGGTTAGGGGTAGGTTTAGGTTTAGGGTTAGGGTGTTGGTTTAGGGTTAGGGTGTCGGGTTAGGGCGTTGGGTTAAGTTGTCGTGTTAGTGTGTCGGGTAAGGGTTAGGGTTAGGTTTATGG
Organism: Giraffa tippelskirchi; assembly: GCF_054371585.1. Taxonomy (NCBI): domain Eukaryota; kingdom Metazoa; phylum Chordata; class Mammalia; order Artiodactyla; family Giraffidae; genus Giraffa; species Giraffa tippelskirchi. Next base: position 72,525,202 of record NC_137289.1, read on the forward strand.
CATTGGGTTAGGTTGTTGGGTTAGGAATAGGGTTAGGGCTAGGGTTAAGGTTAGGTTTAGTGTTATGATGTTGGGTTAGTTTGTCGTGTTAGGGTGCTGGGTTTGGGTTAGGGTTAGGGTTTGGGTAGGTTTAGGGTGTTGGGTTAGGGTTAGGGTGTCGGGTTATGGTTAGGGTTAGGGTGTTGGGTTACGGTGTCGGGTTAGGGTTAGTGTGTCAGGTTATGATGTCAGGTTCGGGTGTCGGGTAAGGGTTAGAGTGTCTGGTTATGGTGTCGGGTAAGTGTGTCAGGATAGGTTTAGGTTTAGGCTTATGGTTAGGGTTAGGGTTAGGGTGTCGTGTTAGGGATAGCGTTCGGGTGTCGGTTTAGGGTGTTAGGGTTAGGGTTAGGGTTGGGTTAGGGGTAGGGTTAGTGGTTAAGGGTAGGGTTAGGGGTAGGTTTAGGGTTAGGGTTAGGGTTGGGGTTTAGTTGTCGGGTTTGAGTTAGGGTTAGGGTGTCTGGTGTCGGGTTAGTGTTAAGGTTAGGGTTAGGTTATCGGGTTAGGTTTAGGCTTGGGTTGTAGTCTTAGGGTTAGGGTTAGTGTTGGTTTACGGGTTAGGCTTAGGCTTAGTGTTAGGGTTAGGTTTAGGGTTAGGTTTACGGCTAGGTTGTTGGTTTAGGGTTACGGTGTCGGGTTAAGGTAAGCGTGTCGGTTTAGGTTTAGGGTGTCGGGTTAGGGTGATGGGTTATGGTGTCAGGTTCGGGTTAGTGTTCGGTTGAGGGTGTCAGGTTAAGGTTAGGGAAGATTTAGGGTTACGGTGTCATGTTAGGGTTACCATAATGGTTAGGGTGTCGGGTTTGGGTGTTGGGTTATGGTTAGTGTATCATGTTAGGGTTAGTGTGTCGGGATAGGTTCAGGGTGTCGGGTTAGGTTGTCGGGTTACGTTTAGGCTCAGGGTTAGGGTTAAGGTTAGGGTTAGGTTTAGGTGTTAGGGGTACGGTTAGGGTTAGGATGTCGGGTTAGGGTTAGGGTGTCGGGTTAGGGTGTCGTGTTAAGGTTAGGGTGTCGGGTGAGGGTTAGAGTGTCAGGTTCGGGTTACGGTGTCAGGTGACGGTGTCGGGTTAGCGTGTCATTTTAGGGTGTAGGTTTAGGGTTAGAGTGTCGGGTTAGGGTTAGGGTTACGGTGTTGTGTTAGGGTTAGGGTGTCGGGTTTGGGCTTCGGGTTAGGGTGTCGTGTTAGGGATAGGGAGTCACGTTAGGTTGTCGTTTTAGGGTTACGGTGTCAGGATAGGGTGTCGGGTTAGGGTGTCTGTTAGGGATTACGGTTTAGGGTGTCGGGTTAGGGTTAGTGTAGGGTTAGAATTAGGGTTAGAGTGTTGTGTTAGGGTTAGCGTTAGAGTTAGGTTGTCTGGTTAGTTTTAGGGTTAGGGTGTCGAGTTAGAGTGAGGGTGTCGGGTTATGGTTAGGTTTTGGGTGTCGGGTTAGGTTTAGGGTTAATGTTAGTGTTAGGGGTTAGTGATTAGGGTTAGGGTTAGGGTTAGCGTTATGGTTTGGTTTAGGTTTAGGGTTAAGGTTATGGATAGGGTTAGGGTTTGGGTTAGGTGAAGGGTAGGCTTAGGAGTAGGGTAAGTGTTAGGGTTTGGGTTAGGTTTAGGGTACGGTTAGGGTGTCGGGGTAGAGTTTGGGTGTAGGATTAGGGTGTTGCGTTAGGGTTAAGTTAACGTGTCTTGTTAGGGTTAGTGTTAGGGTTAGGGTGTCGGGTAAGATTTAGCGTTAGGGGTAGGGGTAGGGCTTGGGTGTTGGGTTAGTGTTAGGGTTAGGGTGTCTGGTGTCCGGTTACGGTTAGGGTTAGGATTAGTGTTAGGATTAGGGTTTAGGGTTTAGGGTTAGGGTTAGGGTGTCTTGTGTCCGATTACGGTTAGGGTTAGGATTATGGTTAGGGTTAGGGTTAGCGTTAGGGTTTTGGTTAAGGTTACGTTTAGGTTTCGGGTTAGGGTTAGGGTTATGTTTAGGGTTAGGGTGTCATAATAGGGTTAGCGTTAGTGTTAGGTTGTCTGGTTAGTGTTAGGGTTAGGGTGTCGGGATAGGGTTAGGTTTAGGGTGTTGGGTTAGGGTGTTGTGTTAGGGTTAGGGTTAGGGTTAAGGTTTCAGGTTATGATGTCGGGTTAGGGTTAGGTCTAGGTCTAGGGTTTGGGTTAGGGTTAGCGTTAGGGTTAGGGTTACCTTTAGGGTTACGGTTAGGGTTAGGATTAGGGTTAGAGTTAGGGTGTCAGATTAGGGTTAGACTTGGGTTAGGATTCGGGTTAGTGGTTAGGGGTAGGTTTAGGTTTAGGGTTAGGGTGTTGGTTTAGGGTTAGGGTGTCGTATTACAGTTAGGGTTAGGGTTAGGGTGTCGGTTTAGGGTTAGGGTGTCGGGTTAGGGTGTTGGGTTAAGTTGTCGTGTTAGTGTGTCGGGTTAGGGTTAGAGTTAGGTTTGAGGCATTGGGTTCGGTTGTTGGGTTAGGAATAGGGTTAGGGTTAGGTTTAGTGTTATGATGTTGGGTTAGTTTGTCGTGTTAGGGTGCTGGGTTTGGGTTAGGGTTAGGGTTAGGGTAGGTTTAGGGTGTTGGGTTAGCGTTAGGGTGTCGGGTTAGGGTTAGGGTTATGTGTTGGCTTAGGGTGTCGTTTAGGGTGTCAGGTTTGGGTGTCGGGTTAAGATTAGGGTTAGGGTGTTGGGTTACGGTGTCAGATTAGGGTTAGTGTGTCTGGTTATGATGTCAGGTTCGGGTGTCGGGTAAGGGGTAGTGTGTCTGGTTAGGGTGTCGGGTTATTGTGTCAGGTTAGGTTTAGGTTTAGGCTTACGGATAGGGCTAGGGTTATGGTGTCATGTTAGGGATAGGGTTCGAGTGTCAGTTTAGGGTTAGGGTTAGGGTTGGGTTAGGGTTAGGGTAGGGTTAGGGGTTAGGGGTAGGGTTAGGGTTAGGTTTAAGTTTAGGGTGTCAGGTTAAGTTTAGGGTTCGTGTTAGTGTTATGGTTAGGGTTAGGGTTAGGCTTAGGATGTGGGGATAGGGTTAGGGTTAGTTTTATGGTAAGGTTGTCTGGTTAGGGTTCTGGGTAGGGTGTCTGTTTAGGGTTTCGGGTTAGGGTGTCGGGTCAGGGTTAGTGTTAGGGTTAGGTTGTTGGGTTAGATTGTCGTGTTAGGGTGCCAGGATAGGGTTAGATTTACGGTTAGGCTTAGGGTTAGTGTGTCAGGTTAGGGTGTCCGTTTAGGGTTAGGGTGTCAGGTTAGCATGTCGGGTTAGGGTGTTGGGTTAGGGTCTCGAGTTAGGGTTTAGGGTTAGGTTTAGGGTAAGTTTAGGGTTAGGGTTACGGTTGGGTTAGGGTTAGTGTTAATGTTAGGGTTAGGGTTTAGATGTAGGGTTAGCTTTAGGGCTAGTGTTAGGGTTAGGGTGTCGGGTGTCGGGTTTGGGTGTCGGGTTAGGGTTAGGTTTTGGGTTAGCTTTAGGGTTGGGGTTAGGATTAGGGTGTCGGGTTAGGGTTAGCGTGTCGGGTTCGGGTGTCGGGTTAGGCTGTCGGGCTAGGGTGTCGGGCTCGGCTGTCGGGTTAGGGTTTACAGTTAGTGTTAGAGTGGCTGGTTAGGGTGTCGGTTAGGGTGTCTGGTTAGGGTGTCGGGTTAGGGATTACGGGTTAGGGTGTCGCGTTAGGGTTGAGTTATGGTGTCGGGTTATGGTTAGGGTAAGGTTAGGGTTCGGGTTAGGGTGTCGTGTTAGGGTTAGCGTTAGGGTTAGGGTGTCGGGTTAAGGTTAGGGTTAGGGTTAGGGTTAGGGTTTGGGTGTCGGGTTAGGGTTAGGGTTAGTGTTAGGGGTTAGTGATTAGGGTTAGGGTTAGGATTAGCGTTATGGTTTGAGTTAGAGTTAGGGTTAGGGTTAGGGTTGGTTTAGTGTAGGGTTAGGGGTTAGTGGTAGGGTTAGGGGTAGGGTTAGGGTAGGGTTGCGGAGTCGGGTTAGGGTTAGGGTTAGGTTTTCAGGCTAGGGTTAGTGTTAGGGGTTGGGGTTAGAGTTTAGAGTTACGATTAGGGTTAGGGTGTTGGGTTAGGGTGTCGGGTTAGGGTGTCAGGTTAGGCTGTCAGGTTAGGGTGTCGGGTCAGGGTTAGGGTTAGGGTTAGGTTTAGGGTTAAGTTTAGAGTTAGGTTGTTTTGTTAGGGTTAGGGTTTCGGGTTAGGCTTAGAGTTTCGGGTTAGGGTGTCAGGTTAGAGTTTGGGTGTAGGGTTAGTGTGTCGCATTAGGGTTAAGGTTAGGGTGTCGTGTTAGTGTTAGCGCTAGGGTTAGGGTGTCGTGTTAGAGTTAGGTTTAGGGTTAGGTTGTCGGGTTAGGGTTAGGGTTAGGGTGTCTGGTGTTCGGTTACCGTTAGGGTTAGGGTTAGGGTTACGTTTTACGGGTTAGGGTTAGGGTTAGGGTTAGCATTAGGGTTATGGTTACGGTTACGTTTAGGGTTACTGTTCGGGTTAGGGTTAGGGTTAGGATTAGGGTGTCAGATTAGGGTTAGGTTTGTGTTAGGATTCGGGTTAGTGGGTAGGGGTAGGTTTAAGGTTAGGGTTAGGGTGTCGTGTTAGGGTTAGGGTTAGGGTGTCGGTTTAGGGTTAGGGTGTCGGGTTAGGGTGTTGGCTTAAGTTGTCGTGTTAGTGTGTTGGGTTAGGGTTAGGGTGAGATTTATGGCATTGTGTTAGTGTGTTGGTTTAGGAATAGGGTTAGGGTAAGGGTTAGGGCTAGGTTTAAGGTTAGGTTTAGTGTTATGATGTCGGGTTAGGGTTAGGGTTAGGGTTAAGGTTTCGGGTTATGATGTCGGGTTAGGGTTAGGTCTAGGTCTAGGGTTAGGGTTAGGGTGTCGGGTAAGTTTTAGGGTTAGGGTTAGGGTGTCGTTTTAGGGTTAGAGTTAGGGTTAGGATTAGGGTTAGGGTTAAGGTTTACGGTTTAGGGTTAGGGTTAGGGTTAGAGTTAGGGTTAGCGTTACCTTTAGGGTTACGGTTAGGGTTAGGATTAGGGTTAGAGTTAGGGTGTCAGATTAGGGTTAGGGTTGGGTTAGGATAAGGGTTAGTGGTTAGGGGTAGGTTTAGGTTTAGGGTTAGGGTGTTGGTTTAGGGTTAGGGTGTCGGGTTAGGGCGTTGGGTTAAGTTGTCGTGTTAGTGTGTCGGGTAAGGGTTAGGGTTAGGTTTATGGCATTGGGTTAGGTTGTTGGGTTAGGAATAGGGTTAGGGCTAGGGTTAAGGTTAGGTTTAGTGTTATGATGTTGGGTTAGTTTGTCGTGTTAGGGTGCTGGGTTTGGGTTAGGGTTAGGGTTTGGGTAGGTTTAGGGTGTTGGGTTAGGGTTAGGGTGTCGGGTTATGGTTAGGGTTAGGGTGTTGGGTTACGGTGTCGGGTTAGGGTTAGTGTGTCAGGTTATGATGTCAGGTTCGGGTGTCGGGTAAGGGTTAGAGTGTCTGGTTATGGTGTCGGGTAAGTGTGTCAGGATAGGTTTAGGTTTAGGCTTATGGTTAGGGTTAGGGTTAGGGTGTCGTGTTAGGGATAGCGTTCGGGTGTCGGTTTAGGGTGTTAGGGTTAGGGTTAGGGTTGGGTTAGGGGTAGGGTTAGTGGTTAAGGGTAGGGTTAGGGGTAGGTTTAGGGTTAGGGTTAGGGTTGGGGTTTAGTTGTCGGGTTTGAGTTAGGGTTAGGGTGTCTGGTGTCGGGTTAGTGTTAAGGTTAGGGTTAGGTTATCGGGTTAGGTTTAGGCTTGGGTTGTAGTCTTAGGGTTAGGGTTAGTGTTGGTTTACGGGTTAGGCTTAGGCTTAGTGTTAGGGTTAGGTTTAGGGTTAGGTTTACGGCTAGGTTGTTGGTTTAGGGTTACGGTGTCGGGTTAAGGTAAGCGTGTCGGTTTAGGTTTAGGGTGTCGGGTTAGGGTGATGGGTTATGGTGTCAGGTTCGGGTTAGTGTTCGGTTGAGGGTGTCAGGTTAAGGTTAGGGAAGATTTAGGGTTACGGTGTCATGTTAGGGTTACCATAATGGTTAGGGTGTCGGGTTTGGGTGTTGGGTTATGGTTAGTGTATCATGTTAGGGTTAGTGTGTCGGGATAGGTTCAGGGTGTCGGGTTAGGTTGTCGGGTTACGTTTAGGCTCAGGGTTAGGGTTAAGGTTAGGGTTAGGTTTAGGTGTTAGGGGTACGGTTAGGGTTAGGATGTCGGGTTAGGGTTAGGGTGTCGGGTTAGGGTGTCGTGTTAAGGTTAGGGTGTCGGGTGAGGGTTAGAGTGTCAGGTTCGGGTTACGGTGTCAGGTGACGGTGTCGGGTTAGCGTGTCATTTTAGGGTGTAGGTTTAGGGTTAGAGTGTCGGGTTAGGGTTAGGGTTACGGTGTTGTGTTAGGGTTAGGGTGTCGGGTTTGGGCTTCGGGTTAGGGTGTCGTGTTAGGGATAGGGAGTCACGTTAGGTTGTCGTTTTAGGGTTACGGTGTCAGGATAGGGTGTCGGGTTAGGGTGTCTGTTAGGGATTACGGTTTAGGGTGTCGGGTTAGGGTTAGTGTAGGGTTAGAATTAGGGTTAGAGTGTTGTGTTAGGGTTAGCGTTAGAGTTAGGTTGTCTGGTTAGTTTTAGGGTTAGGGTGTCGAGTTAGAGTGAGGGTGTCGGGTTATGGTTAGGTTTTGGGTGTCGGGTTAGGTTTAGGGTTAATGTTAGTGTTAGGGGTTAGTGATTAGGGTTAGGGTTAGGGTTAGCGTTATGGTTTGGTTTAGGTTTAGGGTTAAGGTTATGGATAGGGTTAGGGTTTGGGTTAGGTGAAGGGTAGGCTTAGGAGTAGGGTAAGTGTTAGGGTTTGGGTTAGGTTTAGGGTACGGTTAGGGTGTCGGGGTAGAGTTTGGGTGTAGGATTAGGGTGTTGCGTTAGGGTTAAGTTAACGTGTCTTGTTAGGGTTAGTGTTAGGGTTAGGGTGTCGGGTAAGATTTAGCGTTAGGGGTAGGGGTAGGGCTTGGGTGTTGGGTTAGTGTTAGGGTTAGGGTGTCTGGTGTCCGGTTACGGTTAGGGTTAGGATTAGTGTTAGGATTAGGGTTTAGGGTTTAGGGTTAGGGTTAGGGTGTCTTGTGTCCGATTACGGTTAGGGTTAGGATTATGGTTAGGGTTAGGGTTAGCGTTAGGGTTTTGGTTAAGGTTACGTTTAGGTTTCGGGTTAGGGTTAGGGTTATGTTTAGGGTTAGGGTGTCATAATAGGGTTAGCGTTAGTGTTAGGTTGTCTGGTTAGTGTTAGGGTTAGGGTGTCGGGATAGGGTTAGGTTTAGGGTGTTGGGTTAGGGTGTTGTGTTAGGGTTAGGGTTAGGGTTAAGGTTTCAGGTTATGATGTCGGGTTAGGGTTAGGTCTAGGTCTAGGGTTTGGGTTAGGGTTAGCGTTAGGGTTAGGGTTACCTTTAGGGTTACGGTTAGGGTTAGGATTAGGGTTAGAGTTAGGGTGTCAGATTAGGGTTAGACTTGGGTTAGGATTCGGGTTAGTGGTTAGGGGTAGGTTTAGGTTTAGGGTTAGGGTGTTGGTTTAGGGTTAGGGTGTCGTATTACAGTTAGGGTTAGGGTTAGGGTGTCGGTTTAGGGTTAGGGTGTCGGGTTAGGGTGTTGGGTTAAGTTGTCGTGTTAGTGTGTCGGGTTAGGGTTAGAGTTAGGTTTGAGGCATTGGGTTCGGTTGTTGGGTTAGGAATAGGGTTAGGGTTAGGTTTAGTGTTATGATGTTGGGTTAGTTTGTCGTGTTAGGGTGCTGGGTTTGGGTTAGGGTTAGGGTTAGGGTAGGTTTAGGGTGTTGGGTTAGCGTTAGGGTGTCGGGTTAGGGTTAGGGTTATGTGTTGGCTTAGGGTGTCGTTTAGGGTGTCAGGTTTGGGTGTCGGGTTAAGATTAGGGTTAGGGTGTTGGGTTACGGTGTCAGATTAGGGTTAGTGTGTCTGGTTATGATGTCAGGTTCGGGTGTCGGGTAAGGGGTAGTGTGTCTGGTTAGGGTGTCGGGTTATTGTGTCAGGTTAGGTTTAGGTTTAGGCTTACGGATAGGGCTAGGGTTATGGTGTCATGTTAGGGATAGGGTTCGAGTGTCAGTTTAGGGTTAGGGTTAGGGTTGGGTTAGGGTTAGGGTAGGGTTAGGGGTTAGGGGTAGGGTTAGGGTTAGGTTTAAGTTTAGGGTGTCAGGTTAAGTTTAGGGTTCGTGTTAGTGTTATGGTTAGGGTTAGGGTTAGGCTTAGGATGTGGGGATAGGGTTAGGGTTAGTTTTATGGTAAGGTTGTCTGGTTAGGGTTCTGGGTAGGGTGTCTGTTTAGGGTTTCGGGTTAGGGTGTCGGGTCAGGGTTAGTGTTAGGGTTAGGTTGTTGGGTTAGATTGTCGTGTTAGGGTGCCAGGATAGGGTTAGATTTACGGTTAGGCTTAGGGTTAGTGTGTCAGGTTAGGGTGTCCGTTTAGGGTTAGGGTGTCAGGTTAGCATGTCGGGTTAGGGTGTTGGGTTAGGGTCTCGAGTTAGGGTTTAGGGTTAGGTTTAGGGTAAGTTTAGGGTTAGGGTTACGGTTGGGTTAGGGTTAGTGTTAATGTTAGGGTTAGGGTTTAGATGTAGGGTTAGCTTTAGGGCTAGTGTTAGGGTTAGGGTGTCGGGTGTCGGGTTTGGGTGTCGGGTTAGGGTTAGGTTTTGGGTTAGCTTTAGGGTTGGGGTTAGGATTAGGGTGTCGGGTTAGGGTTAGCGTGTCGGGTTCGGGTGTCGGGTTAGGCTGTCGGGCTAGGGTGTCGGGCTCGGCTGTCGGGTTAGGGTTTACAGTTAGTGTTAGAGTGGCTGGTTAGGGTGTCGGTTAGGGTGTCTGGTTAGGGTGTCGGGTTAGGGATTACGGGTTAGGGTGTCGCGTTAGGGTTGAGTTATGGTGTCGGGTTATGGTTAGGGTAAGGTTAGGGTTCGGGTTAGGGTGTCGTGTTAGGGTTAGCGTTAGGGTTAGGGTGTCGGGTTAAGGTTAGGGTTAGGGTTAGGGTTAGGGTTTGGGTGTCGGGTTAGGGTTAGGGTTAGTGTTAGGGGTTAGTGATTAGGGTTAGGGTTAGGATTAGCGTTATGGTTTGAGTTAGAGTTAGGGTTAGGGTTAGGGTTGGTTTAGTGTAGGGTTAGGGGTTAGTGGTAGGGTTAGGGGTAGGGTTAGGGTAGGGTTGCGGAGTCGGGTTAGGGTTAGGGTTAGGTTTTCAGGCTAGGGTTAGTGTTAGGGGTTGGGGTTAGGGTTTAGAGTTACGATTAGGGTTAGGGTGTTGGGTTAGGGTGTCGGGTTAGGGTGTCAGGTTAGGCTGTCAGGTTAGGGTGTCGGGTCAGGGTTAGGGTTAGGGTTAGGTTTAGGGTTAAGTTTAGAGTTAGGTTGTTTTGTTAGGGTTAGGGTTTCGGGTTAGGCTTAGAGTTTCGGGTTAGGGTGTCAGGTTAGAGTTTGGGTGTAGGGTTAGTGTGTCGCATTAGGGTTAAGGTTAGGGTGTCGTGTTAGTGTTAGCGCTAGGGTTAGGGTGTCGTGTTAGAGTTAGGTTTAGGGTTAGGTTGTCGGGTTAGGGTTAGGGTTAGGGTGTCTGGTGTTCGGTTACCGTTAGGGTTAGGGTTAGGGTTACGTTTTACGGGTTAGGGTTAGGGTTAGGGTTAGCATTAGGGTTATGGTTACGGTTACGTTTAGGGTTACTGTTCGGGTTAGGGTTAGGGTTAGGATTAGGGTGTCAGATTAGGGTTAGGTTTGTGTTAGGATTCGGGTTAGTGGGTAGGGGTAGGTTTAAGGTTAGGGTTAGGGTGTCGTGTTAGGGTTAGGGTTAGGGTGTCGGTTTAGGGTTAGGGTGTCGGGTTAGGGTGTTGGCTTAAGTTGTCGTGTTAGTGTGTTGGGTTAGGGTTAGGGTGAGATTTATGGCATTGTGTTAGTGTGTTGGTTTAGGAATAGGGTTAGGGTAAGGGTTAGGGCTAGGTTTAAGGTTAGGTTTAGTGTTATGATGTCGGGTTAGGGTTAGGGTTAGGGTTAAGGTTTCGGGTTATGATGTCGGGTTAGGGTTAGGTCTAGGTCTAGGGTTAGGGTTAGGGTGTCGGGTAAGTTTTAGGGTTAGGGTTAGGGTGTCGTTTTAGGGTTAGAGTTAGGGTTAGGATTAGGGTTAGGGTTAAGGTTTACGGTTTAGGGTTAGGGTTAGGGTTAGAGTTAGGGTTAGCGTTACCTTTAGGGTTACGGTTAGGGTTAGGATTAGGGTTAGAGTTAGGGTGTCAGATTAGGGTTAGGGTTGGGTTAGGATAAGGGTTAGTGGTTAGGGGTAGGTTTAGGTTTAGGGTTAGGGTGTTGGTTTAGGGTTAGGGTGTCGGGTTAGGGCGTTGGGTTAAGTTGTCGTGTTAGTGTGTCGGGTAAGGGTTAGGGTTAGGTTTATGGCATTGGGTTAGGTTGTTGGGTTAGGAATAGGGTTAGGGCTAGGGTTAAGGTTAGGTTTAGTGTTATGATGTTGGGTTAGTTTGTCGTGTTAGGGTGCTGGGTTTGGGTTAGGGTTAGGGTTTGGGTAGGTTTAGGGTGTTGGGTTAGGGTTAGGGTGTCGGGTTATGGTTAGGGTTAGGGTGTTGGGTTACGGTGTCGGGTTAGGGTTAGTGTGTCAGGTTATGATGTCAGGTTCGGGTGTCGGGTAAGGGTTAGAGTGTCTGGTTATGGTGTCGGGTAAGTGTGTCAGGATAGGTTTAGGTTTAGGCTTATGGTTAGGGTTAGGGTTAGGGTGTCGTGTTAGGGATAGCGTTCGGGTGTCGGTTTAGGGTGTTAGGGTTAGGGTTAGGGTTGGGTTAGGGGTAGGGTTAGTGGTTAAGGGTAGGGTTAGGGGTAGGTTTAGGGTTAGGGTTAGGGTTGGGGTTTAGTTGTCGGGTTTGAGTTAGGGTTAGGGTGTCTGGTGTCGGGTTAGTGTTAAGGTTAGGGTTAGGTTATCGGGTTAGGTTTAGGCTTGGGTTGTAGTCTTAGGGTTAGGGTTAGTGTTGGTTTACGGGTTAGGCTTAGGCTTAGTGTTAGGGTTAGGTTTAGGGTTAGGTTTACGGCTAGGTTGTTGGTTTAGGGTTACGGTGTCGGGTTAAGGTAAGCGTGTCGGTTTAGGTTTAGGGTGTCGGGTTAGGGTGATGGGTTATGGTGTCAGGTTCGGGTTAGTGTTCGGTTGAGGGTGTCAGGTTAAGGTTAGGGAAGATTTAGGGTTACGGTGTCATGTTAGGGTTACCATAATGGTTAGGGTGTCGGGTTTGGGTGTTGGGTTATGGTTAGTGTATCATGTTAGGGTTAGTGTGTCGGGATAGGTTCAGGGTGTCGGGTTAGGTTGTCGGGTTACGTTTAGGCTCAGGGTTAGGGTTAAGGTTAGGGTTAGGTTTAGGTGTTAGGGGTACGGTTAGGGTTAGGATGTCGGGTTAGGGTTAGGGTGTCGGGTTAGGGTGTCGTGTTAAGGTTAGGGTGTCGGGTGAGGGTTAGAGTGTCAGGTTCGGGTTACGGTGTCAGGTGACGGTGTCGGGTTAGCGTGTCATTTTAGGGTGTAGGTTTAGGGTTAGAGTGTCGGGTTAGGGTTAGGGTTACGGTGTTGTGTTAGGGTTAGGGTGTCGGGTTTGGGCTTCGGGTTAGGGTGTCGTGTTAGGGATAGGGAGTCACGTTAGGTTGTCGTTTTAGGGTTACGGTGTCAGGATAGGGTGTCGGGTTAGGGTGTCTGTTAGGGATTACGGTTTAGGGTGTCGGGTTAGGGTTAGTGTAGGGTTAGAATTAGGGTTAGAGTGTTGTGTTAGGGTTAGCGTTAGAGTTAGGTTGTCTGGTTAGTTTTAGGGTTAGGGTGTCGAGTTAGAGTGAGGGTGTCGGGTTATGGTTAGGTTTTGGGTGTCGGGTTAGGTTTAGGGTTAATGTTAGTGTTAGGGGTTAGTGATTAGGGTTAGGGTTAGGGTTAGCGTTATGGTTTGGTTTAGGTTTAGGGTTAAGGTTATGGATAGGGTTAGGGTTTGGGTTAGGTGAAGGGTAGGCTTAGGAGTAGGGTAAGTGTTAGGGTTTGGGTTAGGTTTAGGGTACGGTTAGGGTGTCGGGGTAGAGTTTGGGTGTAGGATTAGGGTGTTGCGTTAGGGTTAAGTTAACGTGTCTTGTTAGGGTTAGTGTTAGGGTTAGGGTGTTGGGTAAGATTTAGCGTTAGGGGTAGGGGTAGGGCTTGGGTGTTGGGTTAGTGTTAGGGTTAGGGTGTCTGGTGTCCGGTTACGGTTAGGGTTAGGATTAGTGTTAGGATTAGGGTTTAGGGTTTAGGGTTAGGGTTAGGGTGTCTTGTGTCCGATTACGGTTAGGGTTAGGATTATGGTTAGGGTTAGGGTTAGCGTTAGGGTTTTGGTTAAGGTTACGTTTAGGTTTCGGGTTAGGGTTAGGGTTATGTTTAGGGTTAGGGTGTCATAATAGGGTTAGCGTTAGTGTTAGGTTGTCTGGTTAGTGTTAGGGTTAGGGTGTCGGGATAGGGTTAGGTTTAGGGTGTTGGGTTAGGGTGTTGTGTTAGGGTTAGGGTTAGGGTTAAGGTTTCAGGTTATGATGTCGGGTTAGGGTTAGGTCTAGGTCTAGGGTTTGGGTTAGGGTTAGCGTTAGGGTTAGGGTTACCTTTAGGGTTACGGTTAGGGTTAGGATTAGGGTTAGAGTTAGGGTGTCAGATTAGGGTTAGACTTGGGTTAGGATTCGGGTTAGTGGTTAGGGGTAGGTTTAGGTTTAGGGTTAGGGTGTTGGTTTAGGGTTAGGGTGTCGTATTACAGTTAGGGTTAGGGTTAGGGTGTCGGTTTAGGGTTAGGGTGTCGGGTTAGGGTGTTGGGTTAAGTTGTCGTGTTAGTGTGTCGGGTTAGGGTTAGAGTTAGGTTTGAGGCATTGGGTTCGGTTGTTGGGTTAGGAATAGGGTTAGGGTTAGGTTTAGTGTTATGATGTTGGGTTAGTTTGTCGTGTTAGGGTGCTGGGTTTGGGTTAGGGTTAGGGTTAGGGTAGGTTTAGGGTGTTGGGTTAGCGTTAGGGTGTCGGGTTAGGGTTAGGGTTATGTGTTGGCTTAGGGTGTCGTTTAGGGTGTCAGGTTTGGGTGTCGGGTTAAGATTAGGGTTAGGGTGTTGGGTTACGGTGTCAGATTAGGGTTAGTGTGTCTGGTTATGATGTCAGGTTCGGGTGTCGGGTAAGGGGTAGTGTGTCTGGTTAGGGTGTCGGGTTATTGTGTCAGGTTAGGTTTAGGTTTAGGCTTACGGATAGGGCTAGGGTTATGGTGTCATGTTAGGGATAGGGTTCGAGTGTCAGTTTAGGGTTAGGGTTAGGGTTGGGTTAGGGTTAGGGTAGGGTTAGGGGTTAGGGGTAGGGTTAGGGTTAGGTTTAAGTTTAGGGTGTCAGGTTAAGTTTAGGGTTCGTGTTAGTGTTATGGTTAGGGTTAGGGTTAGGCTTAGGATGTGGGGATAGGGTTAGGGTTAGTTTTATGGTAAGGTTGTCTGGTTAGGGTTCTGGGTAGGGTGTCTGTTTAGGGTTTCGGGTTAGGGTGTCGGGTCAGGGTTAGTGTTAGGGTTAGGTTGTTGGGTTAGATTGTCGTGTTAGGGTGCCAGGATAGGGTTAGATTTACGGTTAGGCTTAGGGTTAGTGTGTCAGGTTAGGGTGTCCGTTTAGGGTTAGGGTGTCAGGTTAGCATGTCGGGTTAGGGTGTTGGGTTAGGGTCTCGAGTTAGGGTTTAGGGTTAGGTTTAGGGTAAGTTTAGGGTTAGGGTTACGGTTGGGTTAGGGTTAGTGTTAATGTTAGGGTTAGGGTTTAGATGTAGGGTTAGCTTTAGGGCTAGTGTTAGGGTTAGGGTGTCGGGTGTCGGGTTTGGGTGTCGGGTTAGGGTTAGGTTTTGGGTTAGCTTTAGGGTTGGGGTTAGGATTAGGGTGTCGGGTTAGGGTTAGCGTGTCGGGTTCGGGTGTCGGGTTAGGCTGTCGGGCTAGGGTGTCGGGCTCGGCTGTCGGGTTAGGGTTTACAGTTAGTGTTAGAGTGGCTGGTTAGGGTGTCGGTTAGGGTGTCTGGTTAGGGTGTCGGGTTAGGGATTACGGGTTAGGGTGTCGCGTTAGGGTTGAGTTATGGTGTCGGGTTATGGTTAGGGTAAGGTTAGGGTTCGGGTTAGGGTGTCGTGTTAGGGTTAGCGTTAGGGTTAGGGTGTCGGGTTAAGGTTAGGGTTAGGGTTAGGGTTAGGGTTTGGGTGTCGGGTTAGGGTTAGGGTTAGTGTTAGGGGTTAGTGATTAGGGTTAGGGTTAGGATTAGCGTTATGGTTTGAGTTAGAGTTAGGGTTAGGGTTAGGGTTGGTTTAGTGTAGGGTTAGGGGTTAGTGGTAGGGTTAGGGGTAGGGTTAGGGTAGGGTTGCGGAGTCGGGTTAGGGTTAGGGTTAGGTTTTCAGGCTAGGGTTAGTGTTAGGGGTTGGGGTTAGGGTTTAGAGTTACGATTAGGGTTAGGGTGTTGGGTTAGGGTGTCGGGTTAGGGTGTCAGGTTAGGCTGTCAGGTTAGGGTGTCGGGTCAGGGTTAGGGTTAGGGTTAGGTTTAGGGTTAAGTTTAGAGTTAGGTTGTTTTGTTAGGGTTAGGGTTTCGGGTTAGGCTTAGAGTTTCGGGTTAGGGTGTCAGGTTAGAGTTTGGGTGTAGGGTTAGTGTGTCGCATTAGGGTTAAGGTTAGGGTGTCGTGTTAGTGTTAGCGCTAGGGTTAGGGTGTCGTGTTAGAGTTAGGTTTAGGGTTAGGTTGTCGGGTTAGGGTTAGGGTTAGGGTGTCTGGTGTTCGGTTACCGTTAGGGTTAGGGTTAGGGTTACGTTTTACGGGTTAGGGTTAGGGTTAGGGTTAGCATTAGGGTTATGGTTACGGTTACGTTTAGGGTTACTGTTCGGGTTAGGGTTAGGGTTAGGATTAGGGTGTCAGATTAGGGTTAGGTTTGTGTTAGGATTCGGGTTAGTGGGTAGGGGTAGGTTTAAGGTTAGGGTTAGGGTGTCGTGTTAGGGTTAGGGTTAGGGTGTCGGTTTAGGGTTAGGGTGTCGGGTTAGGGTGTTGGCTTAAGTTGTCGTGTTAGTGTGTTGGGTTAGGGTTAGGGTGAGATTTATGGCATTGTGTTAGTGTGTTGGTTTAGGAATAGGGTTAGGGTAAGGGTTAGGGCTAGGTTTAAGGTTAGGTTTAGTGTTATGATGTCGGGTTAGGGTTAGGGTTAGGGTTAAGGTTTCGGGTTATGATGTCGGGTTAGGGTTAGGTCTAGGTCTAGGGTTAGGGTTAGGGTGTCGGGTAAGTTTTAGGGTTAGGGTTAGGGTGTCGTTTTAGGGTTAGAGTTAGGGTTAGGATTAGGGTTAGGGTTAAGGTTTACGGTTTAGGGTTAGGGTTAGGGTTAGAGTTAGGGTTAGCGTTACCTTTAGGGTTACGGTTAGGGTTAGGATTAGGGTTAGAGTTAGGGTGTCAGATTAGGGTTAGGGTTGGGTTAGGATTCGGGTTAGTGGTTAGGGGTAGGTTTAGGTTTAGGGTTAGGGTGTTGGTTTAGGGTTAGGGTGTCGTATTACAGTTAGGGTTAGGGTTAGGGTGTCGGTTTAGGGTTAGGGTGTCGGGTTAGGGTGTTGGGTTAAGTTGTCGTGTTAGTGTGTCGGGTTAGGGTTAGAGTTAGGTTTGAGGCATTGGGTTCGGTTGTTGGGTTAGGAATAGGGTTAGGGTTAGGTTTAGTGTTATGATGTTGGGTTAGTTTGTCGTGTTAGGGTGCTGGGTTTGGGTTAGGGTTAGGGTTAGGGTAGGTTTAGGGTGTTGGGTTAGCGTTAGGGTGTCGGGTTAGGGTTAGGGTTATGTGTTGGCTTAGGGTGTCGTTTAGGGTGTCAGGTTTGGGTGTCGGGTTAAGATTAGGGTTAGGGTGTTGGGTTACGGTGTCAGATTAGGGTTAGTGTGTCTGGTTATGATGTCAGGTTCGGGTGTCGGGTAAGGGGTAGTGTGTCTGGTTAGGGTGTCGGGTTATTGTGTCAGGTTAGGTTTAGGTTTAGGCTTACGGATAGGGCTAGGGTTATGGTGTCATGTTAGGGATAGGGTTCGAGTGTCAGTTTAGGGTTAGGGTTAGGGTTGGGTTAGGGTTAGGGTAGGGTTAGGGGTTAGGGGTAGGGTTAGGGTTAGGTTTAAGTTTAGGGTGTCAGGTTAAGTTTAGGGTTCGTGTTAGTGTTATGGTTAGGGTTAGGGTTAGGCTTAGGATGTGGGGATAGGGTTAGGGTTAGTTTTATGGTAAGGTTGTCTGGTTAGGGTTCTGGGTAGGGTGTCTGTTTAGGGTTTCGGGTTAGGGTGTCGGGTCAGGGTTAGTGTTAGGGTTAGGTTGTTGGGTTAGATTGTCGTGTTAGGGTGCCAGGATAGGGTTAGATTTACGGTTAGGCTTAGGGTTAGTGTGTCAGGTTAGGGTGTCCGTTTAGGGTTAGGGTGTCAGGTTAGCATGTCGGGTTAGGGTGTTGGGTTAGGGTCTCGAGTTAGGGTTTAGGGTTAGGTTTAGGGTAAGTTTAGGGTTAGGGTTACGGTTGGGTTAGGGTTAGTGTTAATGTTAGGGTTAGGGTTTAGATGTAGGGTTAGCTTTAGGGCTAGTGTTAGGGTTAGGGTGTCGGGTGTCGGGTTTGGGTGTCGGGTTAGGGTTAGGTTTTGGGTTAGCTTTAGGGTTGGGGTTAGGATTAGGGTGTCGGGTTAGGGTTAGCGTGTCGGGTTCGGGTGTCGGGTTAGGCTGTCGGGCTAGGGTGTCGGGCTCGGCTGTCGGGTTAGGGTTTACAGTTAGTGTTAGAGTGGCTGGTTAGGGTGTCGGTTAGGGTGTCTGGTTAGGGTGTCGGGTTAGGGATTACGGGTTAGGGTGTCGCGTTAGGGTTGAGTTATGGTGTCGGGTTATGGTTAGGGTAAGGTTAGGGTTCGGGTTAGGGTGTCGTGTTAGGGTTAGCGTTAGGGTTAGGGTGTCGGGTTAAGGTTAGGGTTAGGGTTAGGGTTAGGGTTTGGGTGTCGGGTTAGGGTTAGGGTTAGTGTTAGGGGTTAGTGATTAGGGTTAGGGTTAGGATTAGCGTTATGGTTTGAGTTAGAGTTAGGGTTAGGGTTAGGGTTGGTTTAGTGTAGGGTTAGGGGTTAGTGGTAGGGTTAGGGGTAGGGTTAGGGTAGGGTTGCGGAGTCGGGTTAGGGTTAGGGTTAGGTTTTCAGGCTAGGGTTAGTGTTAGGGGTTGGGGTTAGGGTTTAGAGTTACGATTAGGGTTAGGGTGTTGGGTTAGGGTGTCGGGTTAGGGTGTCAGGTTAGGCTGTCAGGTTAGGGTGTCGGGTCAGGGTTAGGGTTAGGGTTAGGTTTAGGGTTAAGTTTAGAGTTAGGTTGTTTTGTTAGGGTTAGGGTTTCGGGTTAGGCTTAGAGTTTCGGGTTAGGGTGTCAGGTTAGAGTTTGGGTGTAGGGTTAGTGTGTCGCATTAGGGTTAAGGTTAGGGTGTCGTGTTAGTGTTAGCGCTAGGGTTAGGGTGTCGTGTTAGAGTTAGGTTTAGGGTTAGGTTGTCGGGTTAGGGTTAGGGTTAGGGTGTCTGGTGTTCGGTTACCGTTAGGGTTAGGGTTAGGGTTACGTTTTACGGGTTAGGGTTAGGGTTAGGGTTAGCATTAGGGTTATGGTTACGGTTACGTTTAGGGTTACTGTTCGGGTTAGGGTTAGGGTTAGGATTAGGGTGTCAGATTAGGGTTAGGTTTGTGTTAGGATTCGGGTTAGTGGTTAGGGGTAGGTTTAAGGTTAGGGTTAGGGTGTCGTGTTAGGGTTAGGGTTAGGGTGTCGGTTTAGGGTTAGGGTGTCGGGTTAGGGTGTTGGCTTAAGTTGTCGTGTTAGTGTGTTGGGTTAGGGTTAGGGTGAGATTTATGGCATTGTGTTAGTGTGTTGGTTTAGGAATAGGGTTAGGGTAAGGGTTAGGGCTAGGTTTAAGGTTAGGTTTAGTGTTATGATGTCGGGTTAGGGTTAGGGTTAGGGTTAAGGTTTCGGGTTATGATGTCGGGTTAGGGTTAGGTCTAGGTCTAGGGTTAGGGTTAGGGTGTCGGGTAAGTTTTAGGGTTAGGGTTAGGGTGTCGTTTTAGGGTTAGAGTTAGGGTTAGGATTAGGGTTAGGGTTAAGGTTTACGGTTTAGGGTTAGGGTTAGGGTTAGAGTTAGGGTTAGCGTTACCTTTAGGGTTACGGTTAGGGTTAGGATTAGGGTTAGAGTTAGGGTGTCAGATTAGGGTTAGGGTTGGGTTAGGATAAGGGTTAGTGGTTAGGGGTAGGTTTAGGTTTAGGGTTAGGGTGTTGGTTTAGGGTTAGGGTGTCGGGTTAGGGCGTTGGGTTAAGTTGTCGTGTTAGTGTGTCGGGTAAGGGTTAGGGTTAGGTTTATGGCATTGGGTTAGGTTGTTGGGTTAGGAATAGGGTTAGGGCTAGGGTTAAGGTTAGGTTTAGTGTTATGATGTTGGGTTAGTTTGTCGTGTTAGGGTGCTGGGTTTGGGTTAGGGTTAGGGTTTGGGTAGGTTTAGGGTGTTGGGTTAGGGTTAGGGTGTCGGGTTATGGTTAGGGTTAGGGTGTTGGGTTACGGTGTCGGGTTAGGGTTAGTGTGTCAGGTTATGATGTCAGGTTCGGGTGTCGGGTAAGGGTTAGAGTGTCTGGTTATGGTGTCGGGTAAGTGTGTCAGGATAGGTTTAGGTTTAGGCTTATGGTTAGGGTTAGGGTTAGGGTGTCGTGTTAGGGATAGCGTTCGGGTGTCGGTTTAGGGTGTTAGGGTTAGGGTTAGGGTTGGGTTAGGGGTAGGGTTAGTGGTTAAGGGTAGGGTTAGGGGTAGGTTTAGGGTTAGGATTAGGGTTGGGGTTTAGTTGTCGGGTTTGAGTTAGGGTTAGGGTGTCTGGTGTCGGGTTAGTGTTAAGGTTAGGGTTAGGTTATCGGGTTAGGTTTAGGCTTGGGTTGTAGTCTTAGGGTTAGGGTTAGTGTTGGTTTACGGGTTAGGCTTAGGCTTAGTGTTAGGGTTAGGTTTAGGGTTAGGTTTACGGCTAGGTTGTTGGTTTAGGGTTACGGTGTCGGGTTAAGGTAAGCGTGTCGGTTTAGGTTTAGGGTGTCGGGTTAGGGTGATGGGTTATGGTGTCAGGTTCGGGTTAGTGTTCGGTTGAGGGTGTCAGGTTAAGGTTAGGGAAGATTTAGGGTTACGGTGTCATGTTAGGGTTACCATAATGGTTAGGGTGTCGGGTTTGGGTGTTGGGTTATGGTTAGTGTATCATGTTAGGGTTAGTGTGTCGGGATAGGTTCAGGGTGTCGGGTTAGGTTGTCGGGTTACGTTTAGGCTCAGGGTTAGGGTTAAGGTTAGGGTTAGGTTTAGGTGTTAGGGGTACGGTTAGGGTTAGGATGTCGGGTTAGGGTTAGGGTGTCGGGTTAGGGTGTCGTGTTAAGGTTAGGGTGTCGGGTGAGGGTTAGAGTGTCAGGTTCGGGTTACGGTGTCAGGTGACGGTGTCGGGTTAGCGTGTCATTTTAGGGTGTAGGTTTAGGGTTAGAGTGTCGGGTTAGGGTTAGGGTTACGGTGTTGTGTTAGGGTTAGGGTGTCGGGTTTGGGCTTCGGGTTAGGGTGTCGTGTTAGGGATAGGGAGTCACGTTAGGTTGTCGTTTTAGGGTTACGGTGTCAGGATAGGGTGTCGGGTTAGGGTGTCTGTTAGGGATTACGGTTTAGGGTGTCGGGTTAGGGTTAGTGTAGGGTTAGAATTAGGGTTAGAGTGTTGTGTTAGGGTTAGCGTTAGAGTTAGGTTGTCTGGTTAGTTTTAGGGTTCGGGTGTCGAGTTAGAGTGAGGGTGTCGGGTTATGGTTAGGTTTTGGGTGTCGGGTTAGGTTTAGGGTTAATGTTATTGTTAGGGGTTAGTGATTAGGGTTAGGGTTAGGGTTAGCGTTATGGTTTGGTTTAGGTTTAGGGTTAAGGTTATGGATAGGGTTAGGGTTTGGGTTAGGTGAAGGGTAGGCTTAGGAGTAGGGTAAGTGTTAGGGTTTGGGTTAGGTTTAGGGTACGGTTAGGGTGTCGGGGTAGAGTTTGGGTGTAGGATTAGGGTGTTGCGTTAGGGTTAAGTTAACGTGTCTTGTTAGGGTTAGTGTTAGGGTTAGGGTGTCGGGTAAGATTTAGCGTTAGGGGTAGGGGTAGGGCTTGGGTGTTGGGTTAGTGTTAGGGTTAGGGTGTCTGGTGTCCGGTTACGGTTAGGGTTAGGATTAGGGTTAGGATTAGGGTTTAGGGTTTAGGGTTAGGGTTAGGGTGTCTTGTGTCCGATTACGGTTAGGGTTAGGATTATGGTTAGGGTTAGGGTTAGCGTTAGGGTTTTGGTTAAGGTTACGTTTAGGTTTCGGGTTAGGGTTAGGGTTATGTTTAGGGTTAGGGTGTCATAATAGGGTTAGCGTTAGTGTTAGGTTGTCTGGTTAGTGTTAGGGTTAGGGTGTCGGGATAGGGTTAGGTTTAGGGTGTTGGGTTAGGGTGTTGTGTTAGGGTTAGGGTTAAGGTTTCAGGTTATGATGTCGGGTTAGGGTTAGGTCTAGGTCTAGGGTTTGGGTTAGGGTTAGCGTTAGGGTTAGGGTTACCTTTAGGGTTACGGTTAGGGTTAGCATTAGGGTTAGAGTTAGGGTGTCAGATTAGGGTTAGACTTGGGTTAGGATTCGGGTTAGTGGTTAGGGGTAGGTTTAGGTTTAGGGTTAGGGTGTTGGTTTAGGGTTAGGGTGTCGTATTACAGTTAGGGTTAGGGTTAGGGTGTCGGTTTAGGGTTAGGGTGTCGGGTTAGGGTGTTGGGTTAAGTTGTCGTGTTAGTGTGTCGGGTTAGGGTTAGAGTTAGGTTTGAGGCATTGGGTTCGGTTGTTGGGTTAGGAATAGGGTTAGGGTTAGGTTTAGTGTTATGATGTTGGGTTAGTTTGTCGTGTTAGGGTGCTGGGTTTGGGTTAGGGTTAGGGTTAGGGTAGGTTTAGGGTGTTGGGTTAGCGTTAGGGTGTCGGGTTAGGGTTAGGGTTATGTGTTGGCTTAGGGTGTCGTTTAGGGTGTCAGGTTTGGGTGTCGGGTTAAGATTAGGGTTAGGGTGTTGGGTTACGGTGTCAGATTAGGGTTAGTGTGTCTGGTTATGATGTCAGGTTCGGGTGTCGGGTAAGGGGTAGTGTGTCTGGTTAGGGTGTCGGGTTATTGTGTCAGGTTAGGTTTAGGTTTAGGCTTACGGATAGGGCTAGGGTTATGGTGTCATGTTAGGGATAGGGTTCGAGTGTCAGTTTAGGGTTAGGGTTAGGGTTGGGTTAGGGTTAGGGTAGGGTTAGGGGTTAGGGGTAGGGTTAGGGTTAGGTTTAAGTTTAGGGTGTCAGGTTAAGTTTAGGGTTCGTGTTAGTGTTATGGTTAGGGTTAGGGTTAGGCTTAGGATGTGGGGATAGGGTTAGGGTTAGTTTTATGGTAAGGTTGTCTGGTTAGGGTTCTGGGTAGGGTGTCTGTTTAGGGTTTCGGGTTAGGGTGTCGGGTCAGGGTTAGTGTTAGGGTTAGGTTGTTGGGTTAGATTGTCGTGTTAGGGTGCCAGGATAGGGTTAGATTTACGGTTAGGCTTAGGGTTAGTGTGTCAGGTTAGGGTGTCCGTTTAGGGTTAGGGTGTCAGGTTAGCATGTCGGGTTAGGGTGTTGGGTTAGGGTCTCGAGTTAGGGTTTAGGGTTAGGTTTAGGGTAAGTTTAGGGTTAGGGTTACGGTTGGGTTAGGGTTAGTGTTAATGTTAGGGTTAGGGTTTAGATGTAGGGTTAGCTTTAGGGCTAGTGTTAGGGTTAGGGTGTCGGGTGTCGGGTTTGGGTGTCGGGTTAGGGTTAGGTTTTGGGTTAGCTTTAGGGTTGGGGTTAGGATTAGGGTGTCGGGTTAGGGTTAGCGTGTCGGGTTCGGGTGTCGGGTTAGGCTGTCGGGCTAGGGTGTCGGGCTCGGCTGTCGGGTTAGGGTTTACAGTTAGTGTTAGAGTGGCTGGTTAGGGTGTCGGTTAGGGTGTCTGGTTAGGGTGTCGGGTTAGGGATTACGGGTTAGGGTGTCGCGTTAGGGTTGAGTTATGGTGTCGGGTTATGGTTAGGGTAAGGTTAGGGTTCGGGTTAGGGTGTCGTGTTAGGGTTAGCGTTAGGGTTAGGGTGTCGGGTTAAGGTTAGGGTTAGGGTTAGGGTTAGGGTTTGGGTGTCGGGTTAGGGTTAGGTTTAGAGTTACGGTTATGGTTCGGGTTAGAGATAGGGTTAGGTTTAGGGTTAGGGTTAGGGTTTGTGTGTCGTGTTAGGGTTAGGCTGTCTGGTATCGGGTTAGGGTTAGGGTGTTGTTTTAGGGTTAGGGTGTCGTGTTAGGATTAGGGTGTTGGCTTTGGGTTGTATTGTTGGGTTAGGGTTAGGGTTAAGGTTAGAGATAGGGTTAGGATTAGGGATAGGGTTAGGGATAGGGTTAGGGTTAGGGTTTGGGTTTCGAGTTAGGTTAAGGGTTTGAGTGTTTGGTATCGGGATAGGGTTAGGCTTAGTGTTAGGCTTAGGGTATCGAGTTAGTGTTAGCGCTAGTGTGTTGTGTTAGGGTTAGGTTTAGGGTTACGGATAGGGATAGGTTTAGGGTTAGGCTTAGGGTTAGGGATAGGGTTCGGGTTAGGGTTACAGTGGTGGGTTAGGACGTGGGTTAGGTTATGGTGTCGGGTTAGGTTGTCAGGTTAGGGTGTCGGGTTAGTGTGTCAGGGTAGGGTTAGGGTATCGTGTAAGGCTTAGGGTGAGGTTTAGGGTTAGGGTGTCGGGTTAGGGTTCGGGTTAGGGTTAGGGTGTGGCGTTAGGGTTAGGGTGTCGGTTTAGGTTTAGGGTGTCGAGTTAGGGTTAGGGTTAGGGGTAGGTTTAGCGTTAGGGTTAGGGTTTGGGTTAGGGTTAGGGTTACGGCTTGGATTAGGGTTAGGATGTCGGATTAGCGTGTCGGGTTAGGGTTAGGGTATTGGGGAAGGGTGAGGTTTAGGGTTTGGGTGTCAGGTTAGGGTTAGTGTGTCTGGTGTCGGTTTAAGGTTAGGGTTAGGCTTAGGGTGTCGGTTTAGGGTTAGCGTTAGTGTGTCATGTTAGGGTTAGGTTTAGGATTACGGATAGGGATAGGGTTAGGGTTATGTTTAGAGTGGCGGGTTAGGGCTTAGGGTTAGGGTTAGGGATAGGGATAAGGTTAGGGTTAGGGTTAGGGTTTGGGTGTTTGGTGTCCGGTTAGGGTTGTGGTTAGGGTTAGGGTGTTTGGTGTCAGTTAGGGTTAGACTTAGGGTGTCGGGTTAGAGTTAGTGTGTAGTGTTAGGGTTAGGGTAGTTGTTAGGGTTACGGATAGGGTTAGGGTTAGTGTTAGGGTTAGGTTCTGGGGTTAGATTTAGGGTTATGACTAGGGTTTGTGTGTCATGTTAGGGTGTCGTGTTAGGTTTGGGGTGTTGCGTTAGGCTTAGGGTTAGGGATAGGGTTAGGTTTAGGGTTAGGTATTGGGTTACGGTTAGGGTTAGGGATAGGGTTAGGGTTAGGGTTCGGATAAGGTTAGGGTGTCGGGTAAGGGTTAGTGTTAGGGTTAGGGATAAGTTTAGGGTTAGGGATAGGGTTAGGGTTAGGTTTAGGGTTAGGGTTTGGGTTTTGGGTTAGAGCTAGGGTTAGGGTGTCTGTTGTCG
The DNA here is from genome assembly GCF_054371585.1 of Giraffa tippelskirchi. Lineage (NCBI taxonomy): Eukaryota > Metazoa > Chordata > Mammalia > Artiodactyla > Giraffidae > Giraffa > Giraffa tippelskirchi. The sequence goes on from NC_137289.1 coordinate 72,548,745, forward strand.
GGTTAGGATTAGGGTTAGACATAGGCTTAGGGTGTTGGGTTAGGGTTAGGTTTAGGGTTAGGGTTTGGGTGTCGGGTTAGGGTTATGGTTAGGGTTTAGGTGTCGGGTTAGAGTTAGGGTTGGGTGTCTGGTGTCTGGTTATGGTTAGGGTTAGGCTTAGGGTGTCAGGTTAGGGTTAAGTTTAGGGTGTCTGGTGTCGGGTTAGGGTTTGGGATAGGATTAGTGACAGAGTGTCAGGTTAGGGTTAGGGTTAGCGATAGGTTTAGCGTTAGGGTTAGGGTTACGGTTAGGGTTTGGGTGTCAGGTTAGGGTTAGGGTTATGGTTTCTGGTGTTGGGTTAGGGCTAGGGTTAGGGTTAGGGTTAGGGTGTCGTGTTAGGGTTAGGGTAAGGGTTAGGGATAGGGTTAGGGTTAGGGTTAGGTTTTGGGTTAGGGTTAGGGTGTCGGGTTAGTGTTAAGGGTAGGGTTACGGTTAGGGTTAGGGGTAGGGTTGGGTTAGGGTTAGGGTTAGGGCTAGGGTTTCTGGTGTTGGGTTGGGGCTAGGGTTAGGGTTAGGGTTAGGGTGTCGTGTTAGGATTAGGGTAAGGGATAGGGATAGGGTTAGGGTTAGGTTTTGGGTTAGGGTTAGGGTGTCAGGTTAGGGTTAGGGTGTCAGGTTAGGGTTAAGGATAGGGATAGGGTTAGGCTTAGTGTTAGGGTTAAGGGTAGGGTTGGGTTTAGGGTTCGGGTTAGTGTTAGGGTGGTGGGTTAGGGCTTGTGTTAGGGTTAAGGTGTCAGGTTAGGGTTAGGGTTAGGGTTTGGGATAGGGATAGGGTTAGGGTTAGGGCTAGGGCTTGGGTGTCGGGTTAGGGTTAAGGTTAGGGTGTCTGGTGTCAGGTTAGGGTTAGGGTTAGGGTTAGGGATAGGGTTTGGGTGTCGTGTTAGGGTTAGGGATAGGGTTAGGGTTAGGTTATGGGTTAGGGTTAGGGTTAGGGTGTTGGGTTAGCATTAAGGGTAGGGTTACGGTTAGGGTTAGGGTTAGGATGTCGGGTTACGGTGACTGGTTAGGTTTAAGGTTAGGGTGTCGTGTTAGGGTTAGGGTTAGAGTTAGGGATAAGGTTAGGGTTAGGGTTAGGGTTACGCCTTGGGTTAGGGTTAGGATATCGGGTTAGGGTGTCAGTTTAGGGTGTCGGGTTAGTGTGTCGGGTTAGGGGTAGGGTTTCGGGTAAGGGTTAGGGTTTGGGTGTCTTGTTAGGGTTAGGGTTAGGGTGTCTGGTGTCGGGTTAGGGTTAGGGTGAAGGTTAGGGTTAGGGTTTGGGTGTCGGGTTAGGGTTAGGGTGTCTGCTGTCATGTTAGGGTTAGGGTTAGGGTTAGTGTGTCGTGTTAGGTTTAGGGTTAAAGTGTCGGGTTAGAGTTAGGGTTAGGTTTAGGATTAGGGTTAGTATTTCGGGTTAGCGTGTCAGGTTAGCGTGTCGGATTAGCGTGTCGTGTTAGGGTTAGGGTGTTGGGTAAGGGTTAGTGTTAGGGTTTGGATGTTGCATTAGGGTTAGGTTTAGGGTGTCTTGTGTTGGGTTATGGTTAGGGTTAGGTTTAGGCTTAGGGTGTCGGGTTAGGGATAGGTTTAGTGTGTCGTGTTAGGTTTAGGGTTAGGGTTAGGGTTAGGGTTGGGATGTCGTGTTAGGGATAGGGTTAGGGTTAGGGTAAGGTTTAGGGTGTTTTGTTTCGGGTTAGGGTGTCAGGTTAGGTTGTCGGTTTAGGGTGTCGGGTTAGCGTGTCGGGTTAGGGTTAGGGTATCATGTAAGGCTTAGAGTGAGGGTAAGTTTTAGGGTTTGGGTGTAGGGTTAGGGTTAGGGTGTCTGGTGTCGTGTTAGGCTTAGGGTTAGGGTTAGGGTGTGGCGTTAGGGTTAGGGTGTTGGTTTAGGGTTAGGGTGTCGAGTTAGGGTTAGGGTGAGGGTTAGGGATAGGGTTAGGTTTAGGGTTAGTGTTAGGGCTCGGGTGTCGGGTGTCGGGTTAGGGTTAGGGTGTCGATTTTGAGTTAGAGTGTCGAGTTTGGGTTAGGGTGAGGGTTAGGGATAGGGATCGGGTTAGGGTTAGGGTTAGTGTTAGGGCTTGGCTGTCGGGTTAGGGTTATGGTTAGGCTTAGGGTGTCGGGTTAGGGTTAGGGTTAGTGTGTCATTTTAGGGTTAGGGTTACGGTTACGGTTAGGGTTTGGGTTAGGGTTTTGTGTTAGGGTTAGGGTAAGTGTTAGGGATAGGGTTAGGGTTAGGGTCAGGTTTAGGTTGTCGGATTAGCGTTAGGGTTAGGGTTAGGATGTCGGGTTATGGTTAGGGTTAGGGTGTCGGGTTAGGTTTAAGGTTAGGGTGTCGTGTTAGGGTTAGGGTTAGAGTTAGGGTTAGGGTAAGAGTTAGAGTTTGGGTGTTCGGTTAGAGTTAGGGCTAGGGTTAGGGTTAGGGTTAGGGTTACGGCTTGGGTTAGGGCTAGGATATCGGGTTAGGGTGTCGGTTTAGGGTGTCGGGTTAGGGGTAGGGTTTCGGGTAAGAGTTAGGATTAGGTTATGGGTGTTGGTTTAGGGTTAGGGTTAGAGTTAGGGTGTCTGGTGTCGGGTTAGGTTTAGGGTTAGGGTTAGGGTGTCTGCTGTCGTGTTAGGGTTAGGGTTAGAGTGTCTGGTGTCAGGTTAGGGTTAGGGTTTCGGGTAAATATTAGGGTTAGGGTTTGGGTGAAGGGTTAGGGTTAGGGCGTCTGGTGTCAGGTTAGGGTTAGGGTGAGGGTTAGTGTTAGGGTTTGGGTGTCGGGATAGGGTTAGGCTGTCTACTGTCATGTTAGGGTTAGTTTTAGGGTTGGGGTTAGGATGTCAGGTTAGGGTTAGGATTAGGGTTAGGGTTAGGGTTAGGGTTAGGGTGTTTGGTGTCGGGTTAGGGGTAGGGTTAGGCTTAAGGTGTAGGATTAGGGTTAGTGTGTCATGTTAGGGTTAGGGTTAGGGTTACGGTTAGGGTTTGGGTTAGGTTTAGGTTGGCGGGTTAGGGCTTGGGTTAGGGTTAGGGTGTCGGGTTAGGTTGTTGGGTAAGAGTTTCGGCTTAGGGTTAGGGTTAGGCTTAGAGTATCGTGTAAGGCTTAGTGTGAGGGTTAGGGTTAGGGTTAGGGTTTGGGTCAGGGTGTGTGGTGTTGGGTTAGGGTTAGGGTTAGAGTGACAGGTTAGGGTTAGGGTTAGGGATAGGTTTAGCGTTATGGTTACTATTAGGGTTAGGGTTAGTGTTAGGGTTAGGGTTACGGCTTGGGTTAGGTTTAGGATGTCGGGGTAGGGTGTCAGGTTACGGTGTTGGGTAAGGGTTAGGATTAGGGTTTGGGTTAGGGGTAGGATTAGGGTTAGGGTGTCTGGTGTCAGATTAGTGTTAGGGTTAGGGTTAGGTTTAGCTTTAGGGTTAGGTTTAGGGTTAGGGTTTGGGTGTCAGCTTAGGTTTAGTGATATGTTTAGGGTTAGCATTAGGGTTAGGGTTAGGGTTTGGGTTAGGGTTAGGGTTAGGGTTAAGTTTAAGGTTAGGGTTAGGGTGTTGTGTTATGGTTAAGGTTAGGGTTGGGGTTAGGGTTAGGATTAGGGTGTCAGCTTAGGGTTAGGTTTAGGGTGTCGTTTTAGGGTTAGGGTATCGTGTTAGGGTTAGGGTGTCGGTGTAGTGTTAGGATGTCTGATTAGGTTGTTGAATTAGCGTGTCGGGTTAGCATGTCAGGTTAGGGTTAGGGTGTCAGGTATGGGTTAGAGTTAGGGTTTAGGTGTCGGGTTAGGTTTAGGGTTAGGGTGTCTGGTGTCATGTTTGGGTTAGGCTTAGGATGTTGGGTTAGGGTTAGGTTAGTGTGTTGTGTTAGGGATAGGGTTAGGGTTAGGGTTAGGGTTAGGGATAGGGTTAGGGTTAGTGTGTCGGGTTAGGGCGTTGAATTAGCGTGTCGGGTTAGTGTGTTGGGTTACGGTAAGGGTTTCGCGTTATGGTTAGGTTTAGGGTGTCACGTTAGGGTTAGGTTTTCGGGTAAGGGTTAGGGTTAGTGTTAGGGATAGCGTTAAGATTAGGGTTAGAGTTAGCGTTAGGATGAGGGGGTCGGGTTAGCGTTAGGGTTAGGGATAGGTTTAGCGTTAGGGTTAGGGTTAGGGTGAAGGTTTTGTTGTCAGGTTAGTGTTAGGGTTAGGGTGTCTGGTGTAGGTTTAGGGTTAGGGTTAGGGATAGGGTTAGGGTTAGGTTTAGGGTTAGGGTTGGGATAGCGTTAGGTTTAGGGTTAGGGTTAGGGTTAGCGTTAGCGTTAGGTTTAGGGTGTCGGGTTAGAGTGTCAGGTTAGCATGTCGGGTTAGGGTTAGGGTGTCGGATCAGGGTTAGGGTTAGGGTGTCTAGTGTCGGGTTAGGGTTAGGGTTAGGGTGTCAGGTTATGTTTAGGGTTCGGGTGTCATGGGTTAGGATTAGAGTGTCGGGTTATGTTTAAGGTTAGGGTGTCATGGATTAGGTTTAGGGGGTCGGGTTAGCGTGTCTGGTAGGGTTAGTGTGTCGTGTAAGACTTAGGGTGAGGGTTAGGGTTAGGGTGTGGTTGTCGGGTTACAGTTAGGTTTAGGGTTAGGGTGTCACGTTAGGGTGAGGGTGTCAGGTTAGGGTGTTGATTTAGTGTGTTGGGTTAGGGTTACGGTTAGGGTTAGGGTGTCATGTTAGGGTTAGGGATAGGGTTAGGGTTAGGTTTAGGGTGTCAGGTTAAGTTGTCGGGTTAGGGTTTCTGGTTAGCGTGTCGGGTTAGGGTTAGGGTATCGTGTAAGGCTTAGGGTGAGCGTTGGGGTTAGGGTTTGGGTGTCGGGTTAGGGTTAGCATTAGGGTGTCTGGTGTCAGGTTAGGGTTAGGGTTAGGGTGTTGCGTTAAGGTTAGGGTTAAGGTTAGGGTGTCGGTTTAGGGTTAGGGGGTGGAGTTAGGGTTAGGGTTAGTGATAGGGATAGGTTTAGGGTTAGGGTTTGGGTGTCGGGTTAGGGTTAGGGTGTCTGGTGTCGGGTTAGGGTTAGGGTTAGAGTGTTAGGTTAGGGTTAGGGTTTGGGTTAGGGATAGGTTTAGCGTTAGGATGAGGGTTAGGGTTAGGATTTGGGTGTCAGGTTAGGGTTAGTGTGTCTGGTGTCGGGTTAGGGTTAGGGTTAGGGTTTCAGTGTCGTGTTAGGGTTAAGGTGTTTCGTGTCGGGTTAGGGTTAGGGTTTGGGTGTCTTGTTTGGGTTAGGGTTAGGGGTATGGTTAGTGTGTCGCGTTAGGGTTAGGGTTAGGGTGTCGTGATAGGGTTAGAGTTAGGGTTAGGGTTAGGTGTTGGGTATCGGTTTAGGGTTAGGGTTACGGTTAGGGTTAGGTTGTCGTGTTAGGGTTAGTGGTAGTGTTAAGGTTAGGGTTAAGGATAGGGTTAGGATTAGGGTTAGGGTTAGAGTGTCGGGTTAGCGTTAGGGATAGTGTAAGGGTTAGGGGTTGGGTGTTGGGTTAGGGTTACGATTACGGTTAGGGTTAGGTTGTCGTGTTAGGGGTAGTGTTAGGGTTAGGGTTAAGGATAGTGTTAGGTTTAGGGTTAGGGTTAGGGTTTGGGTGTCGTGTTAGGGTTAGGGTGACTCATGTCGGGTTAGGGTTAGGGTGTCTGATGTCAGGTTAGGGTTAGGGATAGGATTAGGGTGTCATTTTAGGATTAGGTTTAGGTTTAGGGATAGGGTTAGGGTTAGGGATAGGTTTAGGTTTAGGGTTAGTGTTAGAGTTAGGCTTTGTGTATCATTTAGGGTTAGGCTGTCTTGTGTCATGTTAGGGTTAGGGTTAGGGTTGGGGGTCCGGTTAGGGTTAGGTTTAGAGTGTCATTTTAGGGTTAGGGTGTCGTGTTAGGTTTTGGGTGTCGTGTTAGGGTTAGGGTGTCATGTTAGTGTGTTGAATTAATGTGTCGGGTTATGTTTAGGGTGTCGATTTAGGGTTAGGTTTAGGGTGTCGGGTTAGGGTTAGGGTTTGGTTGTTGGGTTAGGGTTAGGTTAGGGTGTCTCGTTTCGGGTTAGGTTTAGGATTAGGGTTAGGGTTCGGGTTAGGCTTAGGGTGGCAGGTTAGGGCTTGGGTTAGTGTTAGGGTGTCGGGTTAGCGTGTTGGGTTAGGGTTACTGTGTCATGTAAGGCTTAGGATGAGGGTTAGGGTTCGGGTTTGAGTGTCGGGTTAGGGTTATGGTGTCGGGTTAGGGTTTTGGGTTATGGTTAGTTTTAGGGTATCGGGTTAGGGTGTTGGGTTAGGGTTAGGGTGTCGCATGAGTGTTGGGGTGTTAAGTTATGGTTAGGGATAGGGTTAGGGTTACGGTTAGTTTAGGCTTAGGGTTAGGGTTAGGGTTTGGATGTCTGCTTAGGGTTTCTGGTGTCGGGTTAGGGTTAGGGTTAGGGTGTCAGGTTAGGCTGTCAGATAAGGGTCAGGGTGAGGGTCAGGCTGTCGGGTTAGGGTGTTGGGTTAGGGCTTCGGTTAGGGTTAGGGTGTCGTGTTAGGGTTAGGGTTAGTGTTAGGGTGTCACGTTAGGGTTATGGTTACGGTGTCGTGTTAGGGTTATGTTTAGGGTTAGGGTTAGGGTTAGGATATCGGGTTAGCGTTAGGGTTAGGGTTAGGGTGTCTGGTTTCGGGTTAGGGTTAGGCTTAGGGTGTTGGGTTAGGGTTAGGGTTAGTGTTTCGTGTTAGTGTTAGGGTTAGGGTTAGGGTTAAGGATAGGGATAGGGTTAGGGTTAGTGTTAGGGTTAGCATTAGGGTTAGGTTTTGGGTTAGCGTTAGGGTGGCGGGTTAGGGATTGGGTTAGGGTTCGAGTGTCGGGTTACGTTGTTGGATTAGGGTGTCAAGTTAGCGAGTTGGGTTAGGGTTAGGGTGTCGTGTAGGGCTTAGTGTGAAGGTTAGGGTTAGAGTTTGGGTGTCGGTTAGGGTTAGGGTGTCTGGTGTCGTGTTAGGGTTAGGGTTAGGGTTAGGGTGGCGGGTTAGGGCTTGGGTTAGGGCTAGGGAGTCGGGTTAGGGTGTCAGGTTAGTGTGTAGTGTTAGGGTGACAGGTAAGGCTTAGGGTGAGAGCTGGTTAGGATTTTGGTGTTGGGTTAGGGTTAGGGTTAGGTTGTCTGGTGTCGGGTTAGGGTTAGGGTCAGGGTTAGCGTTAGGATGTCATGTTAGGGTTAGCGTTAGGGTGTCGGGATAGGTTGTCGGTTTAGGGTGTCTCGTGTCGTGTTAGGGTTACGGTTCGGGTGTCGTGTTAGGGTTACGGTTCGGGTGTCGTGTTAGGGTTAGAGTTAGGGATAGGGTTAGAGTTAGGGTTAGAGATAGGGTTTGGGTTAGGGTTAGGGTTAGGGTTAGGGTTACGGCTTGGGTTAGGGTTAGGATGTCGGGTTAGGTTGGTGGGTTAGGGTGTCAGGTTAGGTTTAAGGTGTCGTGTAAGGCTTAGGGTGAGCGTTGGGGTTAGGGTTTGGGTGTCGGGTTAGGGTTAGCGTTAGGGTGTCTGGTGTCATGTTAGGGTTAGGGTTAGGGTTGGGGTGTCGGGTTAGGGTTAGTGTGTCTGGTGTTGGGTTAGTGTTAGGGTTAGGCTTAGGCTTAGGCTTAGGTGTAGGTTTAGGGTTACGGTTAGGGTTAGGCTTTCGGCGTCGTGTTAGGGTTAGGGTGTTTCCTGTCGGGTTAGGGTTAGGGTGTCGTGTTAGGGTTAGGGTTAGGGGTAGGGTTAGTGTGTCGCCTTAGGGTTAGGGTTAGGGTGTTGTGATAGGGTTCGGTTTAGGGTTAGGGTTAGGATATCAGGTAACGGTTAGGGTTAGGGTTAGGGTGTCTGGTGTCGGGTTAGGGTTAGGCTTAGGGTGAGGGTTAGGATTACGGTTAGGGTTAGGGTTCAGAGTAGGGTTAGGGGGGCGGGTTAGGGCTTGGGTTAGGGTTAGGGTGTCGGCTTAGGTTGTCGGGTTAGGTTGTTGGGTTAGTGTGTAGGGTTAGGTTTAGGGTGTCGTGTCAGGCTTAGGGTGAGGGTTAGGGTTAGGGTTTGGGTGTCGAGTTAGGGTTAGGTTGTCTGGTGTCATGTTAGGGTTGGGGTTAGGTTTAGGGCTTGAGTGTCGGGTTAGGGTTCGGGTTAGGGTGTCTGGTTTTGGGTGAGATTTAGGGTTAGGGTTTGGGTTAGGGTGGCATGTTAGGGCTTGGTTTAGGGTTTGGGTGTCGGGTTAGGGTGTTGGGTTAGGTTTTCGGGTTAGGGTGTCTGGTGTTGTGTTAGGGGTAGGGAGTCGCGTTAGGTTTAGTGTTAGGGTTAGGTTTAGGGTTTGGGTGTCGGGTTAGGATTCGGGTTAGGGTGTCGATTTCGGGTTAGGGTTAGGGTTCGGGTTCGGGTTAGGGTTACGGTTAGGGAGTCGCTTTAGGTTTAGGGTTAGGGTTAGGTTTAGGGTTTGGGTGTCGGGTTAGGATTCGGGTTAGGGTGTCAATTTCGGGTTAGGGTTAGGGTTCGGGTTAGGATTAGGGTTACGGTTAGGGAGTCGCGTTAGGTTTAGGGTTAGGGTTAGGTTTAGGGTTTGGGTGTCGGGTTAAGGTTAGAGTTAGGGTTTGGGTGTTGGGTTAGGGTTAGAGTGTCTGGTGTCATGTTAGGGTTAGGGTTATGGTGTCTGGTGTCAGGTTAGGGTTAGGGTTAGAGTGTTAGGTTACGGTTAGGTTTAAGGTTAGGGATAGGTTTCGCGTTAGGGTTAGGGTTAGGGTTAGGGGTTGGGTGTCAGATTAGGGTTAGGGTTACGTTTAGGGTTAGGTTTAGGGGTTGGGTGTCGGGTTAGGCTTAGGGTTAGGGTTAGGGTTAGTGTTAGGGCTTGGATGTCGGGTTAGGGTTAAGGTGTCGATTTTGAGTTAGGGTGTCGAGTTAGGGTTAGGGTGAGGGTTAGGGATAGGGATAGGGTTAGGGTTAGGTTTAGTGTTAGGGCTTGGCTGTCAGGTTAGGGTTAGGGTTATGGAGTCTGGTGTCAGGTTAGGGTTACAGTTAGGCTTAGGGTGTCGGGTTAAGGTTAGTGTGTCGAGTTAGGTTTAGGTTTAGAGTGTCGGGTTAGGTTTAGGGTTAAGGTTAGGGTAAGGGTTAGGGTTAGTATTTCGGGTTAGGGTGTCAGGTTAACATGTCGGGTTAGGGTTAGGGTGTCGGGTAAGGTTTAGTGTTAGTGTTTGAGTGTCGCGTTAGGTTTAGGGTTAGGGTGTCTCGTGTCGGGTTAGGGTTAGGGTTAGGCTTAGGGTGTCAGGTTAGGCTTAGGGTTAGTGTGTCTTGTTATGGTTAGGGTTAGGTTTAGGGTTAGGGTTAGTGTTAGGGTAAGGGTTAGGGTTAGGTTTAGGGTTAGGGTTAGGGTGTTTGGTGTCGGTTTAGGGTTAGGGTTAGGTTTCAGGTTAGGCTTAGGGTGGCAGGTTAGGGTTTGGTTTAGTGTTAGGGTGTCGGGTTATGTTGTCGGCATAGGGTGTCGGGTTAGCGTGTCGGATTAGGCTTAGGGATAGGGAGAAGTTTAGGGATAGGGTTAGGGTTAGGGTGACCGGTTAGTGTTAGGGTCAGGATTAGGGTTAGGGTCTCGGGTAAGGGTTAGGGTTAGGTTTTGGGTATCGGGTTAGTGTTAGGGCTAGGGTGTCTGGTGTCGGGTTAGGGTTAGGGTTAGGGTGTCGGGTTAGGTTTAGGATTAGGGTGTCATGTTAGGGTTAGGGTTAAGAATAGGGTTAGGGTTAGGTTTTGGGTGTCCGGTTAGTGTTAGCGTTAGGATTAAGGTTAGGGGTAGGGTTATGGTTATGTCTTGCGTTAGGGTTTGGATGTAGGGTTAGGCTGTTGGGTTAGAGTGTCAGGTTAGCTTGTCGGGTTAGGGTTAGGGTGTCGGGTAAGGGTTAGTGTTAGTGTTAGGGTTAGGGTTAGGGATAAGGTTAGGGTTAGGGTTAGGGATAGGGTTAGGGTTAGGGTTAGGGTTTGGGTGTCGGGTTAGGGTTAGGGTTAGGGTTTGGGTGTCGGGTTATGGTTAGGGTTTGGGTGTCGGGTTAGGGTTAGGGTGTCTGGTGTCTGGTTAGGGTTAGGGTTAGGCTTAGGGTGTCGTGTTAGGGTTAAGGTTAGTGTGTCGTGTTAGGGTTACGGTTAGGGTTAAGGATAGGGATAGCGTTAGGCTTAGTGTTAGGGTTAGGGGTAGGGTTAGGTTTAGGGTTTGGGTTAGTATTAGGATGGCGGGTTTGGGCTTGGGTTAGGGTTAGGGTGTCAGGTTAGCATGTTGGGTTATGGTTAGTGTGTCGTGTAAGGCTTAGGGTGATGGTTAGGGTTAGGGTTTGGGTGTCGATTTAGGGTTAGGGTGTCGCGTTAGGGTGTCTTGTTAGGGTTATGGTTATGGTTAGGATGTCGGCTTAGGGTGAGGGTTAAGGTTAGGGTTAGGGTGTTTGGTGTTGGGTTAGGGTTAGGGTTATGGTTAGGGTTAGGCTTAAGATGTCGGGTTAGGGTTAGGGTTATGGATAGGGATAGGGTTAGGGTTAGTGTTAGGTTGAGGATTAGGGTTACGGTTAGGGTTCGGGTTAGGGTTAGGGTGGCTTGTTAGGGCTTGAATTAAGGTTAGAGTGACGGGTTAGGTTGTTGGGTTAGGGTGTCGGGTTAGCGTGTCAGGTTAGGGTTAGAGTATCGTGTAAGACTTAGGGTGAGGGTTAGGGTTAGGGTGTCTGGTGTCGTGTTTGGGTTAGGGTGTGGCATTAGGGTTAGGGTTATGGTGTCAGTTTAGGGTTAAGGTTTCGAGTTAGGGTTAGGGTTAGGGATAGGGATAGGTTTAGGGATAGGGTTAGGGTTAGGGTTAGGGCTTGGGTGTCGGGTTAGGGTTAAGGTTAGGGTGTCTCGTGTCGGGTTAGGGTTTGGGATAGGGTTAGTAACAGAGTGTCGGGTTAGGGTTAGGGTTAGGGTAAGTGATAGGTTTAGCGTTAGGGTTACGGTTAGGGTTTGGGTGTCGGGTTAGGGTTAGGGTTATGGTTTCTGGTGTCGGGTTGGGGTTAGGGTTATGGTGTCATGTTAGGGTTAGGGTAAGGGTTAGGGATAGGGTTAGGGTTAGGGTTAGGTTTTGTGTTAGGGTTAGGGTTAGGGTGTCTGGTTAGTGTTAAGGTTAGGGTTACGGTTAGGGTTAGGGTTAGGAGGTCGGGTTAGGGTTAGGTTAGGGTGTCAGGTTAGGTTTAAGGTTAGGGTGTCGTGTTAGGGTTAGGGTTAGAGTTAGGGTTAGGGTTAGAGTTTGGGTGTCCGGTTAGTGTTAGGGTTACTGTTAGGGTTAGGGTTAGGATTAGGGTTATGGCTTGGGTTAGGGTTAGGATATCGGGTTAGGGTGTCGGTTTAGGGTGTCGGGTTAGTGTTAGGGTTAGGGTTAGGGTGTCTGCTGTCGTTTTAGGGTTAGTGTTAGGGTTAGGGTGTCTGGTGTCAGGTTAGGGTTAGGGTTTGGGTGTCTTGTTAGGGTTAGGATTAGGGTGTCTGGTGTCAGGTTAGGGTGAGGGTTAGGGTTAGGGTTTGTGTGTTGGGTTAGGGTTAGGGTGTCTGCTGTTGTGTTAGGGTTAGGGTTAGGGTTTGGGCTAGGGTGACGGGTTAGGTTTAGGGTTAGTGTGTCGGGTTAGGTTTAGGGTTAAAGTGTCGGGTTAGGGTTAGGGTTAGTATTTCGGGTTAGGGTGTCAGGTTAGCGTGTCGGATTAGCGTGTTGTGTTAGGGTTAGGGTGTCGCATAAGGGTTAGAGTTAGGGTTTGGGTGTCGGGTTAGGGTTAGGTTTAGGGTGTCTCGTGTTGGGTTAGGGTTAGGGTTAGGGTGTCAGGTGTCATGTTAGGCTTAAGGTTAGGGTGTGGCATTAGGGTTAGGGTTAGGGAGTCGGTTTAGGGTTAGGGTGTCAAGTTAGGATTAGGATGAGGGTTAGGGATAGGGTTAGGGCTAGGGTTAGTGTTAGGGCGTGGGTGTCGGGTTAGGGTTAAGGTTAGGGTGTCGATCTTGAGTTAGGGTGTCGAGTTAGGGTTAGGGTGAGGGTTAGGGATAGGGATAGGGTTAGGGCTAGGGTTAGTGTTAGGGCTTGGCTGTCGGGTTAGGATTAGGGTTATGATGTCTGGTGTCAGGTTAGGGTTACGTTTAGGCTTAGGGTGTCGGGTTAGGGTTAGGGTCAGTGTGTCGAGTTAGGGTTAGGTTTAGAGTGTCGTGTTAGGTTTAGGGTTAAGGTTAGGGTAAGGGTTAGGGTTAGTATTTCGGGTTATGGTGTCAGGTTAGCGTGTCGGGTTAGTGTGTCGGGTTAGGGTTAAGGTGTAGGGTAAGGTTTAGTGTTAGGGTTTGGGTGTCGGATTAGGTTTAGGGTTAGGGTGTCTCGTTTCAGGTTAGGGTTAGGGGTAGGGTTAGGCTTAGGGTGTCGGTTTAGGGTTAGTGTGTCGTCTTACGGTTAGGGTTAGGTTTAGGGTTAGGTGTCGGGTTAGGGTTAGGGTAAGTGTTAGGGTTAGGGTTAGGATTAGGGTTAGGTCTAGGGTTAGGGTGTTTGGTGTCAGGTTAGGGTTAGGGTTCAGGTTAGGCTTAGGGTGGCAGGTTAGGGTTTGGTTTAGTGTTAGGGTGTCGGGGTAGGTTGTCGGGATAGGGTGTTGGGTTAGCGTGTCGGGTTAGGCTTAGGGATAGGGATAAGTTCAGGGATAGGGTTAGGGTTAGGGTTTGGGTGTCTGGTTAGGGTCAGGGTTAGGGTTAGGGTGTCCGGTTAGTGTTAGGGTTAGTATCAGGGTCAGGGTTAGGGTTAGGGTGTCGGGTAAGGGTTAGGGTTAGGGTTTGTGTATCGGGTTAGTGTTAGGGTTATGGTTAGGGTTAGGGTTAGGGTGTCAGGTAAGGGTTAGGGTTAGGGTTTGGGTATCGGGTTAGTGTTAGGGTTAGGGTTAGCGTTAGGGTTAGGGTTAGGGTTAAGGTTAGGGTTAGGTTTAGGTTTGTGGTGTCATGTTAGGTTTAGGGTGTCTCGTGTCGAGTTGGGGTAAGGGTTAGGTTTACAGTTAGGGTGTCTGGTTAGGGTTAGGTTTAGGGTGTCGTTTTAGGGTTAGGGCATCGTGTTAGGGTTAGGGTGTTGGGTTAGTGTTAGGGATAGGGGTAAGGTTAGGGTTAGGGTCAGGGTTAGGGTTAGGGTTAGGGTTAGGGATAGGTTTAGGGTTAGGGTTAGGGTTTGTGTTTGTGTGTCGTGTTAGGATTAGGTTTAGGGTTAGGGTTAGGATTAGGGTTAGGGTGTCGGGTTATGGTTAGGGTGCTGGGTTAGGGTTAGGTTTAGGTTTAGGGTTAGTGTTTGTGTGTCGGGTTAGGGTTAGAGTGTCGGGTTAGGGTTAGGGTGTCAGGTTAGGGTGTCAGGTAAGGGTCAGGGTTAGGGTTAGGGTGTCGGAGTAGGGTGTTCGGTTAGGGCTTGTGTTAGGATTAGGGTGTCGTGGTAGGGTTAGGGTAAGAGTTAGAGTTAGGGTGTCGCGTTAGGGTTAGGGTTAGGGTGTTGTGTTATGGTTAAGGTTAGGGTTACCGTTAGGGTTACGGATGGGGAAAGGGATAGGGTTAGCGTTATGGTTAGGGTTAGCGTTAGGTTAGGGTTCGGGTTCGGGTTAGGGATAGGGTTAGGTTTAGGGTTACCATTAGGGTTAGCGTTAGGGTTAGGGTTAGGGTTAGGTTTACGGATGGGGAAAGGGTTAGGGTTAGTGTTAGGGTTAGGGTTAGCGTTAGGGTTAGGGTTCGGGTTAGGGTTAGGTTTAGGGTTACCGTTAGAGTTAGGGTTAGGTTTATGTTTAGGGTTAGAGTTAGGGTTAGGGTTAGGGTATCTGGTGTCGTGTTAGGGTTAGGGTGTCATTTTAGGGTTAGGGTTAGGGTTAAGGTTTGGGTATTGTGTTAGGGTTAGGGTTATGGTGTCTGGTGTCGGGTTAGGGTTCGGGTTAGAGTGTCGGGTTAGGGTTAGGGTGTCAGGTTATGGTTAGGGTGCTGGGTTAGGGTTAGGTTTACGCTTCGAGTGTTGGGTTAGGGTGTCGTGTTAGGTTTAGGGTGTCGCTTGAGTGTTAGGGTGTCAAGTTATGGTTAGGGCTAGGGTTAGGGTTACGGTTAGGTTTAGGGTTAGGGTTAGGTTTTGGTTGTCCTGTTAGGGTTAGGGTGTCTCATGTCGGGTTAGGGTTAGTGTTAGGTTGGTCCGGTTAGGGTTAGGTTTAGGGTGTCGTTTTAGGGTTAGGGTGTCATGTTAGGGTTAGGGTGTTGGGTAAGGGTTACAGTGTCATATTAGGGTGTTGAATTAGCGTGTCGGGTTACTGTTAGGGTGTCGGTATAGGGTTAGGTTTAGGGTGTCGTGTTAGGGTTAGGGTGTCTCGTTAGGGTTAGGCGTAGGGTTAGGGTTAGAGTTTGGGTGTCGGGTTAGAGTTAAGGTTAGCATGTCTGGTGTCGGGTTAGCATTAGGGTTAGGTTTAGCGTTAGAGTGTCAGGTTTGAGTAAGTGTTAGGGTTAGGGATAGGTTTAGCGTTAGGGTGAGGGTTTGGGTCACGGTTAGGGTTTGAATGTCAGGTTATGGTTAGGGATAGGGTGTCTGGTGTCGGTTAGGGTTAGGGTTAGAGTGTTGTGTTAAGGTTAGGGTTAGGTTTTGGGTTAGGGTTAGGGTGGCAGGTTAGGGCTTAGGTTAGGGTTAGGGTTAGTGTGTCAGGTTAGTGTGTTGGGTTAGTGTGTCAGGTTAGGGTTAGGGTGTCGTGTAAGGCTTAGGGTGAGGGTTAGTGTTAGGATTTCGCGTTAGGGGTAGGGTTAGGGTTAGGGTGTCGGTTTAGGGTTAGTGTGTCGTGTTAGGGTTAGGGTTAGGTTTCGGGTTAGGGTTAGGGTGGCGGGTTAGGGCTTGGGTTAGGGTTAGGGTTAGGGTTAGCGTGTCAGGTTAGCGTGTCGGGTTAGGGTTAGGGTGTCGTGTAAGGCTTAGGGTGAGGGTTAGGGTTAGGGTTTGGGTGTCGAGTTAGGGTTAGGGTGTCTGGTGTCGTGTTAGGGTTCGAGTTAGGTTTAGGGTTAGGGTTCGGGTTAGCGTTTCGGGTTAGCGTGTCGGGTCAGGGTTAGAGTATCGTGTAAGGCTTAGTGTGAGGGTTAGGATTAGGGTTAGGGTTAGGGTCAGGGTGTCTGGTGTCGGGTTAGGGTTAGGGTGAGGTTTAGAGTGTCGGGTTAGCGTGTCGGGTTAGGGTGTCAGGTAAGGGTCAGGGTTCGTGTTTGGGTGTCGGGGTAGGGTGTTGGTTTAGGGCTTGGGTTAGGGTTAGGGTGTCGTGGTAGGGTTAGTGTTAGAGTTAGGGTTAGGGTGTTGCATTAGGGTTAGGGTGTCGTGTTATGGTTAAGGTTAGGGTTAGGGTTACGGATGGGGAAAGGGTTAGGGATAGTGTTATGGTTAGGGTTAGCATTAGGGTTAGGGTTCGGGTTCGGGTTAGGGTTAGGGATAGGGTTAGGTTTAGGGTTAGCATCAGGGTTAGGGTTAGGGTTAGGTTTACGGATGGGGAAAGGGTTAGGGTTAGTGTTAGGGTTAGGGTTAGCGTTAGGGTTAGAGTTTGGGTTAGGGTTAGGGTTAGGGTTAGGGTTAGGGATAGGGTTAGGTTTAGGGTTACCGTTAGGGTTAGGGTTAGGTTTATGTTTAGAGTTAGAGTTAGGGTTAAGTTTAGGGTTTCTGGTGTCGGGTTAGGGTTAGGGTGTCGTTTTAGGGTTAGGGTTAGGGTTAGGGTTTGGGTGTTGTGTTAGGGTTAGGGTTATGGTGTCTGGTGTCGGGTTAGGGTTAGGGTTAGTGTGTCGGGTTAGGGTGTCGGGTTAGAGTGTCGGGTTAGGGTTAGGGTGTCGGGTTAGGGTGTCGGGTTATGGTTAGGGTGCTGGGTTAGGGTTAGGTTTACGCTTCGGGTGTTGGGTTAGGGTGTCGTGTTAGGTTTAGGGTGTCGCTTGATTGTTAGGGTGCCGTGTTAAGGTTAGGTTTTGGGTTAGGGTTAGGGTTAGGTTTTGGTTGTCGTGTTAGGGTTAGGGTGTCTCGTGTTGGGTTAGGGTTAGGGTTAGTGTTAGGGTGGTCCAGTTAGGGTTAGGTTTATGGTGTCGTTTTAGGGTTAGGGTATCGTGTTAGGGTTAGGGTGTTGAGTAAGTGTTAGGGTGTTGGATTCGGGTGTTGAATTAATGTGTCGGGTTAGTTTGTCAGGTTACGGTTAGGGCGTCGCATTATGGTTAGGTTCAGGGTGTCGGGTTACGGTTAGGGTGTCGGATAAGGGTTACGGTGTCATATTAGGGTGTTGAATTAGCGTGTCGGGTTAGGGTGTCTGGTTACTGTTTGGGTGTTGGTATAGGGTTAGGTTTAGGGTGTCACGTTAGGGTTAGGTTGTCTCGTTAGGGTTAGGGTTAGTGATAGGATTAGGGTTAGGTTTAGGTTTAGGGTGTCGGGTTAGAGTTAGGGTTAGGGTGTCTGGTGTCGGGTTAGTGTTAGGGTTGGGGTTAGTGTTAGAGTGTCAGGTTTGAGTAAGTGTCAGCGTTACGCATAGGTTTAGCGTTAGGGTGAGGGTTTGGGTCACTGTTAGGGTTTGGGTGTCGGGTTTGGGTTAGGGATAGGGTGTCTGGTGTCAGTTAGGGTTAGGGTGTCGTGTTAGGGTTAGGGTTAGGTTTCGGGTTAGGGTTAGGGTGGCAGGTTAGGGCTTGGGTTAGGGTTAGGGTTAGGGTTAGCGTGTCGGGTTAGCGTGTCGCGTTAGGGTTAGGGAGTCATGTAAGGCTTACGGTGAGGGTTAGTGTTAGGGTTAGGATTTCACGTTAGGGGTAGGGTTAGGGTTAGCGTGTCGGTTTAGGGTTAGTGTGTCGTGTTAGGGTTAGGGTTAGGTTTCGGGTTAGGGTTAGAGTGGCGGGTTAGGGCTTGGGTTAGGGTTAGGGTTAGCGTGTTGGGTTAGCGTGTCGGGATAGGGTTAGGGTGTCGTGTAAGGCTTAGGGTGAGGGTTAGTGTTAGGGTTAGAATTTCGCGTTAGGGGTAGGGTTAGGGTCAGGGTGTCGGTTTAGGGTTAGTGTGTCATGTTAGGGTTAGGGTTAGGGTTAGGGTTTGGGTGTCATGTTAGGGTTAGGGTTTGGGTGTCGGGTTAGATTTTCGGGTTAGGGTGTCCAGTAAGGCTTAGGGTGAGGGTTAGGGTTAGGGTTCGGGTGTCGGGTTAGGGTTAGCGTTAGGGTGTCTGATGTCGTGTTAGGGTTAGGATTAGTGTGTCCCGTTAGGGTTAGGATAAGTGTGTCGGTTTAGGGTTAGGGTGTCGAGTTAGGGTTAGGTTTAGGGTTAGGGTAAGGGTTAGGGTTTGGGTGTCGTGTTAGGGTTTGGGTGTCTGGTGTCGGGTTAGGGTGAGTGTTTGGGTGTCGGGTTAGGTTGTCGGGTTAGTGTGTCGGGTTAGCGTGTCAGGTTACAGATAGGGTGTTGTTTAAGGCTTAGGGTGAGGGTTAGGGTTAGGGTTTGGTTGTCGAGTTAGGGTGTCTGGTGTCGTGTTAGGGTTAGAGTTAGGGTAAGGATGTCGTGTTAGGGTTAGGGTTAGTGTTAGGGTTAGGGTTAGGGTTAGGGATAGGGTTAGGGTTAGGGTTAGTGTTAGGGATATGTTTAGCGTTAGGGTTAGTGTTAGGGTTAGGGTTTGTGTGTCGTGTTAGGGTTAGGGTGTCTCGTGTCAGGATGGGTTAATGGTTAGGGTTAGGGTTAGGTTTAGGGTTAGGGTTCCAGTTAGGGTTGGGGTTAGGGTTAGGGTTAGTGTTGGGGTGTCGTGTTAGGGTTAGGGTGTCTCATGTCGGGTTGGGGTAAGGGTTAGGTTAGGGTTAGGGTTAGAGTTAGGGTGTTGTTTTAGGGTTAGGGTATCGTGTTAGGGTTAGGGTGTTGGGTTAGTGTTAGGGTGTCAGATTAGGGTGTTGAATTAGCGTGTCAGGTTAGTTTGTCGGCTTACGGTTAGGGTGTCACATTATGGTTAGCTTTAGGGTGTCGGGTTAGGGTTAGGGTTAGCGTGTCATGTTACAGTTATGGTGTCTGGTAAGGGTTAGGGTTAGTGTTAGGGATAGGGTTAAGGTTAGGGTTAGAGTCAGGGTTAGGGTTAGGGTTAGGGTTAGTGTTTGTGTGTCATGTTAGGGTTAGGTTTAGGTTTAGGGTTAGGGTTAGGTTTAGGGTTAAGTTTAGGGTTAGGGGTAGGGTGTCGGGTTATGGTTAGGGTGCTGGGTTAGGGTTAGGTTTAGGGTGTCGGGTTTGTGTGTCGGGTTAGGGTTAGGGTCAGAGTGTCAGGTTAGGGTTAGGGTGTCAGTTTAGGGACTCAGGTAAGGGTCAGGGTTAGGGTTAGAGTGTCGGGGTAGGGTGTTGGGTTAGGGCTTGGGTTAGGGTTAGAGTGTCGGGTTAGGGTTACGGATGGGGAAAGGGTTAGGGTTAGTGTTAAGGTTAGGGTTAGGGTTAGGGATAGGGTTAGGTTTAGGGTTAGGGTTAGGTTTAGGTTTAGGGTTAGGGTTAGGGTTAGGTTTACAGATGGGAAAGGGTTAGGGTTAGGGTTAGCGTTAGGGTTCGAGTTCAGATTCGTGTTTGATTTAGGGTTAGGATTAGGGATAGGGTTAGGTTTAGGGTTACCATTAGGTTTAGGGTTACCGTTAGGGTTAGGGTTAGGTTTATGGTTAGGGTTAAGGTTAGGGTTAGAGTGTCAGGTTAGTGTTAGTGTTAGGGTTAGGGATAGGTTTAGCGTTAGGTTTAGGGTTAGGGTTTGGGTGTCTGGTTAGGGTTAGGGTTAGTGTCTCAGGTTAGGGTTTGGGTTAGGGATAGTTTTAGCGTTAGGGTTAGGGTTAGGTTTAGGGTTAGGGTTTGGGTGTCGGGTTAGGGTTAGGATTAAGGTGTCTGGTGTCGGGGTAGAGTTAGGGTTAGGGTGTTGTGTTAGGGTTAGGGTTAGGGTTAGGGTTACCGTTAGGTTTAGGGTTAGGTTTATGGTTAGGGTTAAGGTTAGGGTTAGAGTGTCAGGTTAGTGTTAGTGTTAGAGTTAGGGATAGGTTTAGCGTTAGGTTTAGGGTTAGGTTTAGGGTTAGGGTTTGGGTGTCTGGTTAGGGTTAGGGTTAGAGTCTCAGGTTAGGGTTTGGGTTAGGGATGGGTTTAGCGTTAGGGTTAGGATTAGGTTTAGGGTTAGGGTTTGGGTGTCGGGTTAGGGTTAGGATTAAGGTGTCTGGTGTCAGGGTAGAGTTAGGGTTAGGGTGTTGTGTTAGGGTTAGGGTTAGGGATAGGTTTAGGGTTAGGGTTAGGGTTAGTGTTTGTGTGTCATGTTAGGGTTAGGTTTAGGGTTAGGGATAGGTTTAGGGTTAGGATTAGGGTTAGGGTTAGGGTGTCGGGTTGTGGTTAGGATGCTGGGTTAGGGTTAGAGTTAGGTTTAGGGTGTTGGGTTAATGTGTCGGGTTAGGGTTAGGGTTAGAGTGTCGGGTTAGGGTTATTGATAGGTTTAGCGTTAGGGTTAGGGTTAGGTTTAGGGTTAGGGTTTGGGTGTCGGGTTAGGGTTAGGGTTAGGGTGTCTGGTGTCAGGGTAGGGTTAGGGTTAGGGTTAGTGTTAGGGTTAGTGTTATGGTTAGGGTTAGGGTTAGGGTTAGGGTTATGGTTAGGGTTATGGATAGGTTTAGATTTAGTGTTAGGGTTAGGGTTATGGTTAGGGTATCAGTGTTGTGTTAGGGTTAGGGTGTCTCATGTCGGGTTGGCTTTAGGGTTAGGGTTAGGGTTAGGGTGTCCAGTTAGGTTTAGGTTTAAGGTGTTGTTTTAGGTTTAGGGTATCATGTTAGGGTTAGGGTGCCGGGGTAGGGTTTCAATGTCGGGTTAGGGTGTTGAATTAGCGTGTCAGGTTAGCGTGTCTGGTTAGGGTTAGGGTGTCAGGTAAGGTTTAGTGTTAGGTGTCTGGTGTCGGGTTAGGGTTAGGCTTAGAATGTCGGGTTAGGGTTACGTTAGTGTGTCGTATTAGGGATAAGGTTAGGTTTAGGGTTAGGGTTAGGGTTAGGGTTAGGGTTTGGGTGTCGGTGTCGGTTTAGGGTGTTGGGTTAGGGTGTCGGGTTAGGGTTAGGATTAGGGTTAGGGTGTCAGATTAGGGTGTCGGGTTAGGATAAGAGTTAAGGTTATGGTATCCGGTTAGTGTTAGGGTTAGGGATAGGGTTAGGGTTAGGGTTACGGCTTGGGTTAGGGTTAGGAAGTCGGGTTATGGTGTCGGGTTAGGTTGTCGGGTTAGCATGTCGGGTTAGGGTTAGGGTTTGGGTGTCGGGTCAGGGTTAGGGTTAGGGTTAAGAGATAGGGTTAGGGTTAGAATTAATGTTAGGTTTAATGTTAGGGGTTAGGGTTGGGGTTAGGGTGTCAGGTTAGGTTGTCGGGTTAGGGTGTCGGATTAGGTTTAGGGTGTCAGGTTAGGGTGTCAGGAATGGTTAGGGTGTCGGGTTAGGGTGTTGGGTTAGGGTTAGGGTGTTGGGTTAGTGTTTCGGGTTAGATTGTCAGTTTAGCATATCAGGTTACGGTTAAAGTTAGGGTGTCGTGTTAGGGTTAGGGTTAGGTTTAGGAATAGGGTGTTAGGGTTAGGGTTAAGGTTAGGGTTAGGGTTAGGGTTATGATTGGGTTAGGGTTAGGGTTAGCGGTTAGGAGTAGGTTTAGGGGTAGGGTTAGGATAGGGTTGGGGTTAGGGTTAGGGTTGAGGTTAAAGTGTCAGTTTATGTGTCGGGTTAGTGTTAGTGTTATGGTGTCTGGTGTCGGGTTAGGGTTAGTGTTAGGGTATCGGGTTAGGGTTAGGCTTGGGGTGTAGTCTTAGGGTTTGGGTTACGGTTAGGTTTAGGGTTAGGGTTAGGGTTAGTGTTGGGTTACGGGTTAGACTTAGGCTTAGGGTTAGTGTTAGGATTAGTGTGTCGGTTTAGGGTTATGGTGTTGGGTTAGGGTAAGGTTGTCAGGTTAGGTTTAGGGTGTCGGGTTAGGGTGACGGGTTAGGGTGTCATGTTCAGGTTAGTGTTAGGGTTTGGGTGTCGGGTTAGATTGTCGGGTTAGGGTGTCCAGTAAGGCTTAGGGTGAGGGTTAGGGTTAGGGTTCGGGTTAGGGTTAGCGTTAGGGTGTCTGATGTCGTGTTAGGGTTAGGATTAGGGTGTCGCGTTAGGGTTAGGGTTAGGATAAGTGTGTCGGTTTAGGGTTAGGGTGTCGAGTTAGGGTTAGGTTTAGGGTTAGGGTAAGGGTTAGGGTTTGGATGTCGTGTTAGGGTTTGGGTGTCTGGTGTCGGGTTAGGTTGTCGGGTTACTGTGTCAGGTTAGCGTGTCAGGTTACAGATAGGGTGTTGTTTAAGGCTTAGGGTGAGGGTTAGGGTTAGGATTTGGTTGTCGAGTTAGGGTGTCTGGTGTCGTGTTAGGGTTAGAGTTAGGGTAAGGATGTCATGTTAGGGTTAGGGTTAGTGTTAGGGTTAGGGATAGGGTTAGGGTTAGGGTTAGGGATATGTTTAGCGTTAGGGTTAGTGTTAGGGTTAGGGTTTGTGTGTCGTGTTAGGGTTAGGGTGTCTCGTGTCAGGATGGGTTAATGGTTAGGGTTAGGGTTAGGGTTAGGTTTAGGGTTAGGGTTCCGGTTAGGGTTGGGGTTAGGGTTAGGGTTATTGTTGGGGTGTCGTGTTAGGGTTAGGGTGTCTCGTGTCGGGTTGGGGTAAGGGTTAGGTTAGGGTTAGGGTTAGGGTTAGGGTGTTGTTTTAGGGTTAGGGTATCGTGTTAGGGTTTGGGTGTTGGGTTAGTGTTAGGGTGTCAGATTAGGGTGTTGAATTAGCGTGTCGGGTTAGTTTGTCGGGTCACGGTTAGGGTGTCACATTATGGTTAGGTTTAGGGTGTCAGGTTAGGGTTAGAGTTAGCGTGTCATGTTACAGTTATGGTGTCAGGTAAGGGTTAGGGTTAGTGTTAGGGATAGGGTTAAGGTTAGGGTTAGAGTCAGGGTTAGGGTTAGGGTTAGGGTTAGGGTTAGGGATAGGTTTAGGGTTAGGGTTAGTGTTTGTGTGTCATGTTAGGGTTAGGTTTAGGTTTAGGGTTAGGGTTAGGTTTAGGGTTAAGTTTAGGGTTAGGGGTAGGGTGTCGGGTTATGGTTAGGGTGCTGGGTTAGGGTTAGGGTTAGGTTTAGGGTGTCGGGTTTGTGTGTCGGGTTAGGATTAGGGTTAGAGTGTCAGGTTAGGGTTAGGGTGTCAGATTAGGGACTCAGGTAAGGGTCAGGGTTAGGGTTAGGGTGTCGGGGTAGGGTGTTGGGTTAGGGCTTGGGTTAGGGTTAGAGTGTTGGGTTAGGGTTACGGATGGGGAAAGGGTTAAGGTTAGTGTTAAGGTTAGGGTTAGGGTTAGGGATAGGGTTAGGGTTAGGGTTAGTGTTAGGTTTAGGGTTAGGGTTAGGGTTAGGGTTAGGGTTAGGTTTACAGATGGGGAAAGGATTAGGGTTAGTTTTAGGGTTAGGGTTAGCATTAGGGTTCGAGTTCAGATTCGGGTTAGGTTTAGGGTTAGGATTAGGGATAGGGTTAGGTTTAGGGTTACCATTAGGTTTAGGGTTACCGTTAGGGTTAGGGTTAGGTTTATGGTTAGGGTTAAGGTTAGGGTTAGAGTGTCAGGTTAGTGTTAGTGTTAGGGTTAGGGATAGTTTTAGTGTTAGGTTTAGGGTTACGTTTAGGGTTAGGGTTTGGGTGTCTGGTTAGGGTTAGGGTTAGAGTCTCAGGTTAGGATTTGGGTTAGGGATAGGTTTAGCGTTAGGGTTAGGTTTAGGGTTAGGGTTTGGGTGTCGGGTTAGGGTTAGGATTAAGGTGTCTGGTGTCGGGGTAGAGTTAGGGTTAGGGTGTTGTGTTAGGGTTAGGGTTAGGGTTAGTGTTTGTGTGTCATGTTAGGGATAGGTTTAGGGTTAGGATTAGGGTTAGGGTTAGGGTGTCGGGTTGTGGTTAGGATGCTGGGTTAGGGTTAGAGTTAGGTTTAGGGTGTTGGGTTAATGTGTCGGGTTAGGGTTAGGGTTAGAGTGTCGGGTTAGGGTTATTGATAGGTTTAGCGTTAGGGTTAGGGTTAGGTTTAGGGTTAGGGTTTGGGTGTCGGGTTAGGGTTAGGATTAGGGTGTCTGGTGTCGGGGTAGGGTTAGGGTTAGGGTTAGTGTTAGGGTTAGTGTTAGGGTTAGGGTTAGGGTTAGGGTTAGGGTGTCTGGTTAGGGTTAGGGGAGGTTTAGGGTTACGGTGTCACGTTAGGGTTCGCATAAGGGTTAGGGTGTCGGGTTAGGGTGTTGGGTTAGACTTAGGGTGTCATGTTAGGGTTAGTGTGTCGGGATAGGTTTAGGATGTCGGGTTAGGGTGTCGGGTTACGTTTAGGCTCAGGGTTAGGGCTAAGGTTAGGGTTAGGTTTAGGTGTTAGGGGTGCGGTTAGGGTTAGGGTTAGGATGTTGGGTTAGGGTTAGTGTTAGGGTTAGGGTTAGGATTAGGGTGTCGGGTTAGGGTAAGGGTTAGGTTTAGGTTGTCGGGTTAGGGGGTCGTGTTAGGGTTAGGGTGTCAGGTGAGGGTTAGGGTGTCAGATTAGGGTTAGGGTGTTGGGTTACATTTAGGCTCAGGGTTAGGGTTAAGGTTAGGGTTAGGTTTAGGTGTTAGGGGTACAGTTAGGTTTCAGGTTAGGATGTCGGGTTAGGGTTAGTGTTAGGTTTAGGGTAAGGGTTAGGTTTAGGTTGTCGGGTTAGGGTGTCATGTTAGGGTTAGGGTGTCGGGTGAGGGGTAGGGTGTCAGGTTATGGTGTCGGGTTAGCATGTTTTTGGGGGGTGTAGGGTTAGGGTTAGGGTGTCGGGTTTGGGTGTCGGGTTAGGGTGTCATGTTAGGGTTAGGGTGTCACATTAGGTTGTCATTTTAGGGTTAGGGTGTCAGGATAGGATGTCGAGTTAGGGTGTCGGGTTAGGGATTACGGTTTAGGATTCGAGTTAGGGTTAGGGTTAGGGCTTGGGTTGGGGTTAGGGTGTCGGTTTAGGGTGTGGTGTAAGGCTTAGGGTGAGGTTTAGGGTTAGGGTGTTGCATTAGCGGTAGGGTTAGGTTTAGGGTGTCGGTTTAGGGTTATGATGTCGAGTTAGGGTTAGGGTTAGGGTTAGGGATAGGGATAGGGTTAGGGTTAGGGTTAGGGTTAGGGTTAGAGTGTCCAGTTAGGGTTAGGGTTAGGGTTACGGTTAGGGTGTTGCGTTAGGGTTAGGGTTAGGTTGTCATGTTAGGGTTAGGTTTAGGGTTAGGGTTAGGATTAGGATATCGGGTTAGGGTTAGGGTTAGAGTGTCGGGTTAGGTCTTGGGTTAGGGTTAGGGTGTCGTGTTAGGGTTAGGGTTAGGGTGTCGTGTTAGGTTTAGGGTTAGGGTTAGGGTTAGTGTTACAGTTAGGGTTAGGGTTCGGGTTTGGGTTAGGGTGTCGGGTTAGGGTAAGGGTTAGGTTTAGGTTGTCGGGTTAGGGGGTCGTGTTAGGGTTAGGGTGTCGGGTGAGGGTTAGGGTGTCAGATTAGGGTTAGGGTGTTGGGTTACGTTTAGGCTCAGGGTTCAGGTTAAGGTTAGGGTTATGTTTAGGTGTTAGGGGTACGGTTAGGTTTCGGGTTAGGGTTAGGGTTAGGGTTAGGGTTAGGGTTAGGGTGTCGGATTAGGGTAAGGGTTAGGTTTAGGTTGTCGGGTTAGGGTGTCATGTTAGGGTTAGGGTGTCAGGTGATGGTTAGGGTGTCAGGTTATGGTGTCAGGTTAGCATGTTTTTTGGGGGTGTAGGGTTAGGGTTAGGGTGTCGGGTTAGGGTTAGGGTGTCGGGTTAGGGTTAGGGTGTCAGGTTTGAGTGTCGGGTTAGGGTGTCGTGTTAGGGTTAGGGTGTCACATTAGGTTGTCGTTTTAGGGTTAGGGTGTCAGGATAGGATGTCGAGTTAGGGTGTCGGGTTAGGGATTACGGTTTAGGGTTCGAGTTAGGGTTAGGGTTAGGGCTTGGGTTGGGGTTAGGGTGTCGGGTTAGGTTGTCTGGTTAGGGTGTCGGGATAGGGTGTGGTGTAAGGCTTAGGGTGAGGTTTAAGGTTAGGGTTAGGGTGTTGCATTAGCGGTAGGGTTAGGTTTAGGGTGTCGGTTTAGGGTTATGATGTCGAGTTAGGGTTAGGGTTAGGGTTAGGGATAGGGATAGGGTTAGGCTTAGGGTTAGGGTTAGGGTTAGAGTGTCCAGTTAGGGTTAGGGTTAGGGTTACGGTTAGGGTGTTGCGTTAGGGTTAGGGTTAGGTTGTCGTGTTAGGGTTAGGTTTAGGGTTAGGGTTAGGATTAGGATATCGGGTTAGGGTTAGTGTTAGAGTGTCGGGTTAGGTCTTGGATTAGGGTTAGGGTGTCGTGTTAGGGTTAGGGTTAGGGTTAGGGTGTCGTGTTAGGTTTAGGGTTAGGGTTAGTGTTACGGATCACGATAGGGTTAGTGTTAGTTTTACGGTTAGGGTTAGGGTTCGGGTTCGGGTTAGGGTGTCGGGTTAGGGCTTGTGTTAGGGTTAGGGTGTCGGGTTAGGTTGTCGGGTTTGAGTGTCAGGTTAGGGTTAGGGTTAGGGTGTCTGGTTTTGGGTTAGGGTTAGGGTTAAGGTTAGGTTTAGGGATAGGGTTATGGTTAGGGTTAGGATAGGGTTAGGGATAGGGTTATGTTAAGGGTTAGGGTTAGGGTTTGGGTATCATGTTAGGGTTACAGGGTCTCGTGTCAGGTTGGGGTTAGGGTTAGTGTTAGGGTTAGGGTGTCAGATTAGGGTGTCGGGTTAGGATCAGGGTGAAGGTTAGGGTGTCCGTTTAGTGTTAGGGTTAGTGTTTGTTTTAGGGTTACAGTTAGGGTTATGGTTACGGCTTGGGTTAGGGTTAGGATGTCGGGTTATGCTGTCGGGTTAGGTTGTCGGGTTAGCGTGTCAAGTTAGGGTTAGGGTGTCGGGTAAGGGTTTGGGTTAGGGTTTGGTTTAGGGTTCGGGTTAGGGTTAGGATTGCGGGTTAGGGCTTGGGTTATGATTAGGGTGTCGGGTTAGTTTGTCGGGTTAGGGTTTCTGATTAGTGTGTTGGGTTAGTGTTAGGGTGTCGTGTAAGGCTTAGGGTGAGGTTTAGGGTTAGGGTTTGGTTGTCGGGTTAGGGTTAGGGTTAGGGTGTCTGGTGTCGTGTTAGGGTTAGGGTTAGGGTGTCGCATTCGTGTTAGGGTTAGGGTTAGGGTTTCGGTTTAGGGTTAGGCTGTCGAGTTAGGGTTAGGTTTAGGGTTAGGGATAGGGAGAGGTTTAGGGTTAGGGTTAGGGTTTGGGTGTCCGGTTAGGGTTAGGGTTAGGGTGTCTGGTGTCGGGTTCGGGTTAGGGTAAGGTTTAGGTTTAGGGTTAGGGTTAGGGTTTGGGTGTCGGTTTAGGGTGTTCTGTTAGCGTGTCGGGTAAGGGTTAGGTTTAGGTTTTAGGGTTAGTGTTAGGATAAATGTTAGGGGTTAGGGTTAGGGTTTGGGTGTCGGGTTAGTGTTAGGGCGTCAGGTTAGGGTGTCGGGCTAGGGTTAGGGTGTCGGGTTAGTGTTTTGGGTTAGATTGTCGGTTTAGGGTATCAGGTTAGGTTTAGGGTTAGGGTGTCGTGTTAGGGTTAGGTTTAGGGATAGGGTGTTAGGGTTAGGGTTAAGTTTAGGGTTACGGTGTCTTGTTAGGGTTAGGGTTAGGGTTAGTGTTAGGGTGTTAGGGTTAGGGTTAGGGTTAGGGTTGGGTTAGGGGTAGGGTTAGCAGTTAAGGGTAGGGTTAGGGGTAGGTTTAGGGTTAGGGTTAGGGTTGGGGTTAAGTTGTCGGGTTTGAGTGTCGGGTTTGAGTTAGGGTTAGGGTGTCTGGTGTCGGGTTAGTGTTAAGGTTAGGGTTAGGTTATCGGGTTAGGTTTAGGCTTGGGTTGTAGTCTTAGGGTTAGGGTTAGTGTTGGTTTACGGGTTAGGCTTAGGCTTAGTGTTAGGGTTAGGTTTAGGGTTAGGTTTACGGCTAGGTTGTTGGTTTAGGGTTACGGTGTCGGGTTAAGGTAAGCGTGTCGGTTTAGGTTTAGGGTGTCGGGTTAGGGTGATGGGTTATGGTGTCAGGTTCGGGTTAGTGTTCGGTTGAGGGTGTCAGGTTAAGGTTAGGGAAGATTTAGGGTTACGGTGTCATGTTAGGGTTACCATAATGGTTAGGGTGTCGGGTTTGGGTGTTGGGTTATGGTTAGTGTATCATGTTAGGGTTAGTGTGTCGGGATAGGTTCAGGGTGTCGGGTTAGGTTGTCGGGTTACGTCTAGGCTCAGTGTTAGGGTTAAGGTTAGGGTTAGGTTTAGGTGTTAGGGGTACGGTTAGGGTTAGGATGTCGGGTTAGGGTTAGGGTGTCGGGTTAGTGTGTCGGGTTAGGATTAAGGTGCCGAGTTAGTGTGTCAGGTTAGAGTGTCATTTTAGGGTTAGGGCTAGGGTTAGGGTGTCTGGTTCGGGTTAGGGTTATGGTTAGGTTTGGGATAGGGTTAGGGTTAGGGATAGGGTTAGAGTGTCAGATTAGGGTTAGGGGTAGGGTGTCGGGTTAGGGTGTCGGATTAGAGTGTCGGGTTAGTGTTTCGGGTTAGGGTTAGGGTGTCGGGTAAAGTTGCTGTGTTAGGGTGTCCGGTAAGTGTTAGTGTTAGGGTGAGTGTTAGTGTGTCGAGTTAGGTTTAGGGTTACTGTTAGGTTGTTGGGTTAGGGTGTTGGGTTGGGTTACTGTGTCGGGTTAGGGTTTTGGGTTAGGGTTAGGTTTAGGGTTGGGGTTAGGGTTAGGTTGTCGGGTTAGGGTTAGGGTGTTGGGTTAGGCTGTCGGGTTAAGGTCTCAGGTTAGGGTTTGTGGTTAGGATTAGGCTGTCTGGTTAGGGTGTCGGTTAGGGGGTAGGGTTAGGGTGTCTGGTTAGGGTGTCGGGTTAGGGTTTCGGGTTAGAGTGTCAGATTAGGGTTAGGGTTAGGGTGTTAGGTTAGCGTGTCGGGTTAGGGTTAGGGTTTCGGGTTAGGGTTAGGGTTAGTGTTAGGGTGTCGGGTTAGGGTGTCTGATTAGGGTTAGGGTGTCAGGTTAGAGTGTCGTGTTACGGTGTTTTGTTAGTGTGTCGGGTTAGGGTTTAGGGTTAGGGTTATTTTTAGAGTTAGTGTAAGGGTTAGGGTTGTGTTAGGGTTAGGGTTAGGGTTTGCGGTTAGATGTAGGGTTAGGGTTGGGGTTAAGGTTACGTTGTCGGATTAGGTTTAGTGTTAGGGTTAGGGTTAGGGTTAAAGTTAGGGTGTCGGGATAGGAAGTGGGGTTAGGGTGTTGGGTTAGGTTTAGGGTTAGGGTTATGGTTAGGGTGTCGGGTTAGGTTGTCGGGTTAGAGTTAGGTTGTCAGGTTAGGGTTAGCATTAGGGTTTCGGGTTAGGCTTTGTGTTAGGGTTAGGGTTATGTTTATGGTTTGGGGTTAGAGGTAGGGTTAGGGTTGAGGTTAAGGTTACGTTGTTGGGTTAGGTCTAGTGTTAGGATTAGGGTTAAGGTTATGGTGTCGGGATAGGAAGTGGGGTTAGGGTGTCAGGTTAGGTTTAGGGTTAGGGTTAGGTTTAGGGTTAGGGTTAGCGTTAGGGTTTCGGGTTAGGCTTTAGGTTAGGCTTAGGGTTAGTGTTAGGGTTTTGGTTAGGATTAGTTTAGGTTATTTTTCTGTTATGTTTATGGTTGGATTTGGTTTGGGTTAGGGTTAGGGTTATGTTTAGGATTTGGTTAGTTTCAGAGTAAGAGTTAGTTTTATGTTTGGGATAGGGTTACGGTTATGGTTATTGTTGGGGTTAGTGTTAGGGTTAGTGCTATAGTTAGTGTTGGGGTTAGTGTAACGTTTAGAGTTAGGTTTAGGGATTACGGATAGGGTTATGGTTAGAGTTAGCAGTTAGGGTTAATATTAGGGTTAGAGTTGGGGTTAGGCGTTAGGGTTAGGGTTTGGTTTAGGGTAAGGGGTTAGGGTTAGGATTAGGGGTTTGGGTTCATGGTTAGTGTTAGTGTAAGGGGTTAGGGTTAGGCTTAGATTTGGGTTAGGGTTGGGTTATGGTTAGGGGTAGGTTTAGGGTTTGGTTAGGTTTAGAGTAATTGTTAGTTTTAGGATTGGATTAGGGTTAGGGTTAAATTTAGTGTTTGGGTTAGTGATAAGGTTAGGGCTATGGTTAGTGTTGGGGATAGTGTTAGGTTCAGGGTTAGGTTTATGGTTTACGGTTAGGGTAAGGGTTAGTTTTAGGGTTAGGTTTATGATTAGGATTAGTGTTAGGTGTTAGAGTTAGGTTTAGGGTTCATTTTAGGTTTCTGGTTGGTGATGGGTTTGGGCTTGGGGTTAGGGTTAGTGCTATGTTTGGCATTAGGATTAGGGTTAGGGTTAGTGTTAGGGGTAGGGTTAGGTGTAGGATTAGGGTTAGGGTTAGGTTAGGGTTAGGGCTAGGTTACGTTTAGAGTTAGGGTTGGGGTTGAGGTTGGGGTTAGATTTAGGCTTAGGGTTAGGTTTAGGGTTTACTGTTAATGTTAGGTTTAGGGTTAGTTTTAGTGTTAGGATTAGGATTAGGGTTAGGGTTAGGGTAAGAGTTAGTTTTAGGTTAGGGTTAGGGTTAAGATTATTGTTAGAGTTAGGATAAGGGTTAGGGTTAGGGGTTAGGGTTAGTGTTAAACTTAGGGTTAGTTTTAGGGTTAGGGTTAGGGTTACTTTTAGGGTTAGGTTTGAGTTGGGGTTAGAGTTAGGTTTAGGTATGGGTTTGGATTTGGGGTTAAGGTTAGGGTTAGGGTTGGGGTTGGGGTCGTGATTGGAATTAGAGTTGTGTTAGCGTCAGGGTTAGTGTTAGGTTTGGGGATGAGGTTGGGGTCAGGGTTAAGGTTAAGCTTAGGGTTAGGTTTAGGTTTAGAGTAAGGTTTAGGTTTAGGGTTGGGGTTAGGATAGAGTTAGGGTTAGGCTTAGGGTTAGGGTTAGTTTTAGGTTAGGGTTAAGTTTAAGGTTATGGTTATGGTTAGGGTCAGGGTTCGGGTTAGGGTTAGTTTTAGGGTTAGTGTTAGGGTTAGGGTTGGGTTATGGTTAGGGTTAGTTTTAGGGTTAGCGTTAGGGTTAAGGATAAGGTTGGGTTAGGGTTAGGGTTAGTGTTGGGGTTACGGTTAGGGTTATGGTTAGGGGTAGGTGTTAGGGTTAGTGTTAGTGTTAGATTCAGTTTTAGTGGTTTGGGGATGTGTTTGGTGTTAGTGTTAGGGTTATGTTTGCAGATAGGATAAGAGTTAGGGTTAGTGTTGGGGGAGGGTTAGGAGTAGGGTTAGGGTTAGGGTTGGGTTAGGGTTACAGTTACGGTTAGTGTTGAGTTAGGGTTAGGGTTAGGGGTTAGGGTTAGATTTAGTGTTAGTTTTAGATTAGGATGAGGGTTAGGGTTCGTGTTGCGGTTACGGTTAAGGTTATTGTTAGAGTCAGGATTAGGGTTAAGGCTAGAGGTTAGGTTTAGTGTTAAATTTAGGGTTAGTTTTAGGGTTAGGTTTAGGGTTACGTTTAGGTTTACGTTTGAGTTAGGGTTAGGGTTAGGTTCAGGGTTGGGTTTGGGTTTGAGATTTGAGTTGAGTTAGGGTCAGGGTTAGTGTCAGGTCTAGGGAAGGGGTTGTGGTCTGGGTTAGGGTTAGGGTTGGGGTTGGGGTTAGGGTTGGCGTTAGGGTTAGCATTTATTTTAAGGTTAGGGTTAGGGTTAGTTTTGGGGCTGGGGTTAGGGTTAGGGTTAGGGTTGAGTTAGAGTTAGGGCTATGGTTAAGTTTAGGATTAGTGTTGGGGTTAGGGTTGAGTTAGCTGTAGGGTTATGGTTAGAGTTGGGGTTGTTGTTGGGGCCATAGTCCCGGGCCGACGGCCGACAGGAGCTGTCCCACGCTCGAGGCCAGGGCTGGCGGCCATGAGCTGTTACCCAGGTCCAAGGTGCGGCGGCTGCGTGGAAACAGGAGGGCCGAGAGGATTTACTCCACATCCAAGGTCAGGAGGAACGGGCTGCACTTTGCTGGAGAAGCCGTGAATAGATACCCCATGTCCAAGGTAAGAGAAACCCAAGTAAAATGGTAGGTGTTGTGAGAGGGCATCAGAGGGCAGACACACTGAAACTATAACTACAGAACACTAGCTAATCTGATCACATGGACCACAGCCTTGTCTATCTCAATGAAACTAAGCCATGCCGTGTGGGACCACCCAAGACAGATGGGTCATGGTGGAGAGGTCTGACAGAATGTGGTCCACTGGAGAAGGGCATGGCAAACCACTTCAGTATTCTTGCCTTGAGAACCCCATGAACAGTATGAAAAGGTGAAAATACAGGACACTGAATGATGAACTCCCCAGGTCGTAAGGTGCCCAATATGCTACTGGAGATCAGTGAAGAAATAACTCCAGAAAGAATGATGGGATGGAGCCAAAGCAAAGACTCTACCCAGCTGTGGATGTGACTGGTGATAGAAGCAAAGTCTGATGCTGTTAAAAGCAATATTGCATAGGAACCTGGAATGTTAGGTCCATGAATCAAGGCAAATTGGAAGTGGTCAAACAGGAGATGACAAGAGTGAACGTCGACATTCTAGGAATCAGCGAACTAAGATGGATTGGAATGGGTGAATTTAACTCAGATGACCATTATATCTACTACTGTGGGCAGGAATCCCTTAGAAGAAATGGAGTAACCATCATGGTCAACAAAAGAGTCCAAAATGCAGTACTTGGATGCAATCTCAAAAACGATAGAATGATCTCTGTTTGTTTCCAAGGCAAACCATTCAATATCACGGTAATCCAAATCTATGCCCCGACCAGTAACACTGAAGAAGCTGAACTTGAACAGTTCTATGAAGACCTACAAGACCATTTAGAACTAACACCCAAAAAAGATGTCCTTTTCATTATAGGGGACTGGAATGCAAAAGTAGGAAGTCAGGAAACACCTGGCATAACAGGGAAATTTGGCCTTGGGGTACAGAATGAAGCAGGGCAAAGGCTAATCGATTTTTGCCAAGACAAGGAACTGGTCATAGCAAACACCCTCTTCCAACAACACAAGAGAAGGCTCTACACATGGACATCACCAGATGGTCAACATTGAAATTAGATTGATTATATTCTTTGAAGCCAAAGATGGAGAAGCTCTATACAGTCAGCAAAAACAAGACTGGGAGAAGACTGTGGCTCTGATCATGAACTCTTTATTGCCAAATTCAAACTTAAATTGAAGAAAGTAGGGAAAACCACTAGACCATTCAGGTATGACCTAAATCAAATCCATTATGATTACACAGTGGAAGTGACAAATAGATTAAAGGGACTAGATCTGATAGATAGAGTACCTGATGAACTATGGACAGAGGTTCATGACATTGTACAGGAGACAGGGATCAAGACCATCTCCATGGAAAAGAAATGCAAAAAACAAAATGGCTGTCTGAGGAGGGCTTAAAGATAGCTGGGAAGAGAAGAGAAGCAAAAAGCAAAAGAGAAAGGGAAAGATATTCCCATCTGAATGCAGAGTTCTAAAGAATAGCAAGGAGAGATAAGAAAGCCTTCCTCAGCGATCAATGCAAAGAAATAGAGGGAAACAACAGATTGGGAAAGACTAGAGATCTTTTCAAGAAAATTAGAGATACCAAGGGAACATTTCATGCAAAGATGGGCTTGATAAAGGACAGAAATGGTATGGACCTAACAGAAGCAGAAGATATTAAGAAGAGGTGGCAAGAATACACAGAAGAACTGTACAAAAAAGATCTTCACAACCCAGATAATCACGATGGTGTGATCACTCACCTAGAGCCAGACATCCTGGAATGTGAAGTCAAGTGGGCCTTAGGGGGCATCACTATGAACAAAGCTAATGGAAGTGATGGAATTCCAGTTGAGCTATTTCAAATCGTAAAAGATGATGCTGTGAAAGTTCTGCACTCAATATGCCAGCAAATTTGAAAAACTCAGCAGTGGCCACAGGACTGGAAAAGATCAGTTTTCATCCCAATCCCAAAGAAAGGCAAGGCCAAAGAATTCTCAAACTACCGCACAATTGCACTCCTCTCACATGCTAGTAAAGTAATGCTCAAAATTCTCAAAGTCAAGCTTCAGCAGTACATGAACCATGAACTTCCAGATGTTCAAGCTGGTTTTAGAAAAGGCAGAGGAACCAGAGATCAAATTGCCAATGTCCGCTGGATCATCAAAAAAGCAGGAGATTTCCAGAAAAACATCTATTTCTGCTTTATTGACTATGCCAAGCCTTTGACTGTGTGGATCACAATAAACTGTGGAAAATTCTGAAAGAGATGGGAATACCAGACCATCTGACCTGTCTCTTGAGAAACCTGTATGCGGAAGCAACAGTTAGAACTGGGCATGAAACAACAGACTGGTTCCAAATAGGAAAAGGAGTACGTCAAGGCTGTATATTGTCACCCTGCTTATTTAACTTATATGCAGAGTACATCATGAGAAACGCTGGGCTGGAAGAAACACAAGCTGGAATCAAGATTGCTGGGAGAAATATCAATAACCTCAGATATGCAGATGACACCACCCTTATGACAGAAAGTGAAGAAGTAAAGAGCCTCTTGATGAAAGTGAAAGAGGAGAGTGAAAAAGTAGGCTTAAAGCTCAATATTCAGAAAACTAAGATCATGGCATCCGGTCCCATCACTTCATGGGAAATAGATGGGGAAACAGTGGAAACAGTGTCAGACTTTATTTTTCTGGGCTCCAAAATCACTGCTGATGGTGATTGCAGCCCTGAAATTAAAAGACGCTTACTCCTTAGAAGGAAGGTTATGGCCAACACAGATAGCATATTTAAAAGCAGAGACATTACTTTGCCAACAAAGGTCCATCTAGTCAAGGCTATGGTTTTTCCAGTGGTCATGTATGGATGTGAGAGTTGGACAGTGAAGAAAGCTGAGCACCGCAGAATTGATGCTTTTGTACTGTGGTGTTGGAGAAGACTCTTGACAGTCCCTTGGACTGCAAAGAGATCCAATCAATCCATCCTAAAGGAGATCAGTCCTTGGTGTTCATTGGAAGGACTGATGTTGAAGCTGAAACTCCAAGACTTTGGCCAACTCATGCGAAGAGTTGACTCATTGGAAAAGGCCCTAATGCTGGGAAGGATTGGGGGCAGGAAGAGAAGGGGATGACAGAGGATGAGATGGTTGGATGGCATCACTGACTCGGTGGACATGGGTTTGGGTAAACTCCCGGAGCTGGTGATGGATAGGGAGACCTGGCGTGCTGCAATTCATGGAGTCGCAAAGTGTCGGACAGGACTGAGCGACTGAACTGAACTGACTGGATATAGCCACAAGGTAGCAGCAGTACTTCATGCTCAACTCTGGTTCCTTGGAGAAGCAGAGCCTCATGGAAAATCCTGTGTGTGGATTGTCAATTAAGTGAAATACTTTGGCCACCTGATGCGAAGAACTGACTTTTTGGAAAAGAGCCTGATGCTGGGAAATATTGAAGGCACAAGGATAAGGGGAAGACAGAGGATGAGATGGTTGAATGGCATCACTGACTCGATGGACATGAGTTTGAATAAACTCCTGGAGTCGGTGATAGACAGGGAGGCCTGGCCTGCTGCAGTCCATAGGGTCACAAAGAGTCAGACACGACAGCAACTGAACTGAAGTGAACTGGGCCAGGAGAAACACCAAACACCCAAAGGTTTGGTGTTCCCCCTTACCCTTGATCCACAGGACATGTCCTAACTCCTCTTCCCTGGGTCAGGAAGTTACCCTAGAGAAGGAAATGGCAATCCACTCCAGTATTCTTGCCTGGAAAACCCCATTGACAGAGTAGCCTGTTGGACTACAGTCCATGGCATCACACAGAGTTGAACATGCCAGAGTACACATGTACTATGGGGAACACAAACCTGGTTCGGTAACACGTATAACTCAGATAATTAAAAGTCACAATATCTGTGAATTCCTAATACCCAGCCTAGTGTGATAAATGCACAAAAAATGCTCCTATTTCTTACCCAACCTGGGGGAGCTCACTGAAAGGTTTTGCTGCCCAGACCAAGGGGGAGTTCAGATGCTCACCTTGGTGTGTAAATAAATAAAGCTCAGATGAATCCATGTTAAATGTTATATTGCAGAGGTAGTAACTTTTATAATTTACTTTGTGGTTCTAGTAACCATTTACTCCAGGAAAAACATAAACAATTTTGAATAATGAACTTTGGGTTTCTGATTAGCTCTATCCTCTGAAATTCACAGTTTCTCTGATGGCTCCATGTGGCTTCTGAAGTGAGTAAATTGTGAGCACACAAAGAACAACTTCAACCCACATCCTAGCAAACAGGCAAAGCTAGTGAAAAGTATAAAGAAAAAAAAAACATTGCAGGTCCTGGAGATTGGCCAGTCCTTCTCCCATCCCCAGTATCATGTTAAAGGGCACAATTCAAGGGTAAGGTTAAGGGTTCCATCTCCTGTCTGTCTCCTTGGAAGCAGGAAATCAATCTCTCCTGTGAAAGGTACACTCTGGAAGCTGAGGCCTGAGGGAGGAGGGCTGCAGGCCCAAACGTCAAAGTGATTAACCAAGTTAATGCAATGATTTTTAGCACTTGAGTTTGGTATTTCGAGTATGTCATCTATCATCTGTGTGGCATAATGTTGATTGCTCTCAGTTAATGTCTCTATTTGATCACTGTCAACTTCAACAGGTCTACCTGAATGTGGAGCATTGTCCAGCGAGAAATCTCCAGCATAAAACGTCACAAACCACTTTGGACACATTGAAACAGTGTGGGCTCTGGGGATGCCTGGACCCCAAAAAACTGGAAGAGGCAGGAAGGACTCTTGGCTGGAGCCTCTGGCGAGAGTGCAGTGCTGGGACACCTGACCTGAGACGTCTGGTCTCTAGGACTGAGAGAGGGCAGGCTTCTGTTGTTCAGAGCCTCCGTGTGTGGTCGTTTGTCATGGCCACCCCAGAAAGCTCATGTAGGCCTTGCCCTGATCTTAAGCCTCCCTCCCATTAGGGGCAGCCCCCTGCACCTATGCTGTCGGCACCAACTGTGAGGTTCATGGTGAGCCCTGGCTCCCCTTCTTGACATTGGCATTTTGGAGGGTGAGGGCAGACACCACCATGTGACCAGCCTCCAGCCTGGTGCCAAGGCTCTAGTGAGCTTCCTTGAGGGGATGGGGTGGGGGGTGACTGTCAGGGTTCCACCCTTCATCACTGGGGGAAGAGACAACCTAGACACCCTCTAGGGAGGAGACGCAAGAAGGTGGTGAGTGACCGGCTCTGCCCACCCCCACCCCGGGCAGCCGCACTGCACCCTGAGGCGCATCTCTGCAGTGAGCATCCAACCTGTGCTGAGCCTGGAGCCTCCCAGCAGGTCCGAGGTGAGGCGGCCCTGCACACCCCGCCCCTGCCTCCATGTCTAGTAGGTGGACACCCCTTCTCCTTGTCACTCCAGGAGCCCTGCAGTCCCCACCTCTTCCTCCACAACTAATAGGTGGGACACCCCTTCTCCTTGTTTCTCCAGGAGCTCTGAAGATGCTGCCCTTTCCTCCAGGTCTAGTAGGGGGACACCCCTTCTCCTTGTCACTCCAGGAGCCCTGCAGACCCCGCCCCTTCCTCCACAACTAGTAGGTGGAACACCCCTTCTCCTTGTCACTCCAAGAGCCCTGCAGACCCGCCCCTTCCTCCAGGTCTGGTAGGGGGGCACCCCTTTTACCTGTCACTCCAGGAGCCCTGCAGACCCTGCCCCTCCCTCCAGGTCTAGTAGGTGAGACACCCCTTCTTGTCACTCCTGGAGCGGTTCTGGAGCCAATCTGTGAGTGGTTCTGGGGTTTGCAGGCGGAGCCCCTGTTGCTGTGCCCCCCTTCCCCACACGAGCATCCAGAGCAAGCTGTCTGCTCTGCAGCCTGAAGGCACCCCCCCCACGGCAGTATTCTCAGGAAAGGATTAGGGGGTACTGTAGCAGCATCTGAAACCTCCTTTAATAGGGGTGTCCTTGTTCTCAATCCTTTAACATTGTTCACACCTTTAGAAGATGTAACAAAAGTCTTTAAGGTAAAAGATCTAGAGAGAATAGAGGAAGCTACAAACAAAACCAGATGGAACCAGCTGGGACCACAATGACAACGAATCTGACTTCCAACAGACCCCGAGTCTCATTGTGTGTTGCTTTTAGTGTATTATTGATGTAGGGGATAGATGGGGCCCAGATTCGACCTTTATAACTGGCCTCTTGTTTGCATTTTATGGGACATGAAGAAGTGAGCTTCAGGCTGGATACTTAACAACTGTTAGCATTTCTGAGAGAAGAGAGAGGTGGGCTTCAGTCTAGGTATTTACAGTCAGCCTCCTGTTTGCCCTCTGAAATGGAAGTCACAACAGAGGGTAAATAGCCAGTGTTTGTCGCTTGTAAACACCTTATGGTAATAGTCATGGCAAGGACGAAGAGAGGGCAAAAGCCTGTATGAGGAAAGGATTAAGGGATCTCTGCCCCCCAGACTTTTGGGACAAGGGAGACACTACACATGCACAGAAAGGCTTCTTGGGTCAGAACTCAAGAGATAATGCCAGGCCCTAATGAGTCTTGCTCCTCCCAGAAGCCTTCACTTCGAGATCCATCCTGCCTGAGAGGTGAGTGTGCACCCAGGGGAGGGTCCCAGGGTCGGTCAGGTGTGGGAAAAGAAACCAGGTAATCGGCCTGAAGGAAAACAAAGACCCGGAAGAACTGCCGTGTATAAATGACTTGACCACCTCTGCTGTGCTCCCCTCACTGGGAAGGACACCACACCCTTTCCCTGCCTTGCTTCTATCTTAACAAACCATTTCTCTATGTGCTCTCCCACTTGTTGTTATGCTATGTCCCTAATAATAAATTTTACATCTGCATTTACAGTTTCTGCCTCCATGGTAAAAACATTTTTCACTGGGGGCAAAGATCTGGGGAAAAATAGCTTCTAGCCTTTAGCCCTTGCTGGTCTGGTGGTTAGGATTCCTGGTTTGCATCCAGGCTTCCCAGGCTAAATTCCTGGAGAGGGAATTAAGATCTCACTCCAGATCACTGCTCGCTGCTAACTTGATCATTATATTAAGTGATACACCAATCATTGGCCATGACAGAACATGAAGAACCAAAAAAAGGTAAAAAGGAGGTGGCACCCCACTAACTAGAAAGCCCTGCCCTTCTCCTAAACGGACCTGCCTCCCCAGGATTAGCTTCACTCCTCCTCCCTTTTTCTTTACTTTTAAAATCAAACCACTCTCTCCAGGAGGGTGAGACGTTGAGCTGTGAGCTCTGTTCCCACCTCTCCATTCTTTGGCCTCTGAACAAAGCCTGTGCTGTGTTGGTCTCAGCTTTGGTTTCATAATCACCCACTTGAACCCAAATGGAAGAAGTAAACATTCCTTGTTGAGGCAGAGAGCCCCGACCAGGCCAGGGCCTGAGCAGGGTCCATAGGACTAAACTAGTAACAGTGTGTAAGGGGACGGTAGTCTCTGCCTGGGGGTGGGTGGAGGGTGCACCTATAGCCGCAGCACTGGCCGTGGATGGCATGGCGCCCCTGGGCCTGGACTCTGCTCTCGTCCCCACACCCCGACACCACCTAATGGTCTGACTCGGTGACACAGGCTGCTGGGTGTGCAGTCAGGAGGGGCCCAGAAGCAGCAACTGGAGCCAGATCAGACGTGCCTTTTCACGGGTGGTGGGTGTACTGGGTGTTAGGACTTTGCATGCAGAAAACAAACTGAGCCGCTAGAAAGCTCATGTGTGCTGTGGACTTGAAACCCACGTGCAGGGCACGAGCTCCCTCTGGATCCTGGCTCAGAAGCTTCTGCACAGGTGACGGCCACAGTAGTGACCAAATCCTCCAGGCCTCCCTGGTGGGCACAGCTGGACCCACATTCCACGGGCTCCCCGAACCGGAGCCTAAAGGGCCAATGCTGGCAGGGCCTGGGGATGGGAGCGGTCACTCCACCAACCACCAAACCGAGCCCGTCCAGGCTCTGCTACAAGCCTGCTCTCTGGGTCCTGCAGACAGACCTGCAGGGAACAGGGGCCTTGAGTCCCATTCTGATGGTGTTCTGTGGAATTTCCACGAGACCCCTCTTTGCCCTGTTCTGAGCAAATGACTGGTCAGGCCATGCTACCGTCAGCCCACAAGCAGGCTGAGAGGCTGAGGCTCTGAGCAGCGAAGTGACCCACCTGAAAGAACAGACATGCAGCCATGGAGCGAGGTGTGTGCCCCCCGCCCAGGGTGATGGCCCACTCACAGCAGGTTCACGTCTGCCCCTTCACCCCCTCCAGGTGCAGCTCACAGAGCCTCCTCTTAGGGGGACTCACTCACTGTCTTTTACCGGGACTCCTGTCTCACATCCTGTCTCTGGGATCATCCGGAAGGCTTTTTCCTTGAGGCGGATTCAGTCTCACGTCTCCAGGGCTGCTTTCCTGGGTCACAGTCACCACCTGCCTGTCCACTCCCAGCTCAGACCACAAAGGCCCCCTCAGGCCCTGAGCCCCCTGGCTCTGTCTGGGCGCTCACTCTCCTCGGGCCTGACCCTTCCATCTAACAGCCCTTCAGGGTCTCCAGGAGCCCCCACCACCCAGGGCAGTCTGTCTTCTCTGTCCTGGGGAGGCCTCTGTGGTGTCAGGTGCAAGAAGCAATAGCTTCCTGTGGAGCCTCCCACACACAGCACAGTGGCCAGCACCCACCTACCGACCTTTTCTCTCTGTATGGGCCCAGGGTGGGTTCATGGGCCCCACTACGTGTCCTGGTTCTCATCTCATCCCGGTGCTGCTCACGGGGGAGTCGCTAAGCTACTCTGTGCCAGCTGCACAGAGAGGGTGCCCGTTCACACTCGCCTCCCGGGAGCACAGGGTTCTGGTGGGCAGGCTCCTTCAAGGGTAATGGGCTCACCTGGTCAGGTACCCGCAGAGCTCAGCACCCAGGAACCGAATACAGAGCCCTCGTTGCAGAGCACACCCGGTCCACCTGTTGGTCAGGTCTGAACCTGAGCCCCTCAGAGCAGGACCTGAACTAACAGTAGCTCCTGGACAGGGCCATGACCCCGGGCTTTACTGTGCAGCCTCCCTCCACCGAGTCTTCCAGAGACTTACCCTGAACCCATGCACTGGGCCCTGTCTCCACACCCCACCCCTCCTCTCCCTACACGTGCGTTCCTCTCATTAGGAGAGGAAATTCTTGAAACTACCTCCCACTTGTGGGCCGGATAAAATGTTTAGAAAACAAGCCAGAGCTCATCATCATCACCCAATTTCCTCCACCCCATCGCCTCCAACAGACTTACTGCTTGCCTCATTCACACGCTCTGAAGAAGAAGAAGAAGGAGAAGGAGAAAAATGGTGATTGGAGCGGCATGGCAGAGGGAATGGGAAGGTCTCCTTATGCTGGGGGAAATCCGTGCAAAAGAGAGAAAAATACTGGATGACTTCACTTCTTTGTGCCATGGGAAAGAGGAAAAAGGACAG
Source organism: Giraffa tippelskirchi (assembly GCF_054371585.1). Taxonomy (NCBI): domain Eukaryota; kingdom Metazoa; phylum Chordata; class Mammalia; order Artiodactyla; family Giraffidae; genus Giraffa; species Giraffa tippelskirchi. The sequence continues at coordinate 72,589,050 of NC_137289.1, forward strand.
CAAGGTTGTGAGCACTTGGATCATAAAGCACAAAGTGGTAGGGTCCTGGGATGAGATGGGGGAGCGGGAAGTGGGAGGGGTGCAATAGGCCAAGGAAGAAAGTGGGGTCAGGGCTGTTATCTCCTAGTGAGGATCAACGGAATCAACACTTAAGCTATGGTAAACCCCTGGACTGTGGAACCTCCATAGTCCTGGAAGGCAAGCGTAATGTAAAGGACGGGAGAAAAACAAACACACATGTTACACACCAAGAAGGAAACCAACAGTCGTCCTCGTCCAGGAGGGAAATCTGTTTTTACCTTGAGTTATAGTGTATTTTGAGCCCCTGAAGTGGAAAGACGACTCTATAAGTCAATTAGTGTATTTAAAATAGAAAAAGAGAATAAAAACAACAAAAAATAATAAAATGAACACAAACTCGAAAAAAAAAGAGACAAAAACCAAAACAAACAAAAAAAAAAAAAGGAAGAAGGAAAAGGTGAAAAAAAAACAGGCAACAGAGAGAGAAAATGAGCTGAGGAAATGAATACAAAGTTGCAGCAAGCCTATGCCTTTCTAAATGAGCTCGCTTTGGGCCATGAAAAAATACTCGAGGAGATAATAGTTGAGAATTTCCCTAAATTGAGGAAAGAAATAGTCACAGAAGTCCAAGAAACCCAGAGAGTTCCAAACAGGATAAACCCAAGGCGAAACACCCCAAGACACATATTAATCAAATTAACAAAGATCAAACACAAAGAACAAATATTAAAAGCAGCAAGGGAAAAACAACAAATAACACACAAGGGGATCCCCATAAGGATAACAGCTGATCTTTCAATAGAAACCCTTCAGGCTAGAAGGGAATGGCAGGACATACTTAAAGTAATGAAAGAGAATAATCTACAACCCAGATTACTGTACCCAGCAAGGATCTCATTCAGATATGAAGGAGAATTCAAAAGCTTTACAGACAAGCAAGAGCTGAGGGAATTCAGCACCACCAAACCAGCTCTCCAGCAAATGCTAAAGGATCTTCTCTAAACAGGAAACACAGAAAGGATGTTTCAACACGAACTCAAAACAACAAAGTAAATGGCAACGGGATCATACTTATCAATAATTACCTTAAATGTAAATGGGTTGAATGCCCCAACCAAAAGACAAAGGGTTGCTGAATGGATACAAAAACAAGACCCCTATATATGCTGTCTACAAGAGACCCACCTCAAAACTAGGGACACACACAGGCTGAAAGTGAAAGGATGGAAAAACATATTCTATGCAAACGGAGACCAAAAGAAAGCAGGAGTCGCAATACTCATTTCAGATAAAATAGACTTTAAAATAAAGGATGTGAAAAGGGACAAAGAAGGACACTACATAAAGATCAAAGGATCAATTCAAGAAGAAGACGTAACAATCATAAATATATATGCACCCAACATAGGAGCACCACAATATATAAGGCAAATACTAACAAGTATGAAAGGGGAAATTAACAATAACACAATAATAGTGGGAGACTTTAATACTCCACTCATGCATATGGATAGATCAACTAAACAGAAAATTAACAAGGAAACACAAACCTTAAATGATACAATAGACAAATTAGATTTAATTGATATTTACAGGAGTTTCCACCCCAAAACAATCAATTTTACCTTTTTCTCAAGTGCACATGGAACTTTCTCCAGGATAGATCACATCCTGGGCCATAAATCTAGCCTTGGTAAATTCAAAAAAATTGATATCATCCCAGCCATCTTCTCTGACCACAATGCAGTAAGATTAGACCTCAATTACAGGAAAAAAACTATTAAAAGTTCCAACATATGGAGGCTAAACAACACGCTTCTGAATAACCAACAAATCACAGAAGAAATCAAAAAAGAAATCAAATTATGCATAGAAACGAATGAAAATGAAAACACAACAACCCAAAACCTATGGGACACTGTAAAAGCAATACTAAGGGGAAGGTTCATAGCAATACAGGCGTACCTCAAGAAACAAGAAAAAAATCAAATAAATCAACTAACTCTACACCTAAAGCAACTAGAGAAGGAAGAAATGAAAAACCCCAGGGTCAGTAGAAGGAAAGAAATCTTAAAAATTAGGGCAGAAATAAATGCAAAAGAAACAAAAGAGACCATAGCAAAAATCAACAAAACTAAAAGCTGGTTTTTCGAGAAGATAAACAAAATTGATAAGCCATTAGCCAGACTCATCAAGAAACAAAGGGAGAAGAATCAGATCAACAAAATTAGAAATGAAAATGGAGAGATCACAACAGACTCCACAGAAATACAAAGGATCATAAGAGACTACTACCAACAGCTATATGCCAATAAAATGGACAACTTGGAAGAAATGGACAAATTCTTAGAAAAGTATAACTTTCCAAAACTGAACCATGAAGAAATAGATCTTAACAGACCCATCACAAGCACGGAAATCGAAACTGTAATCAGAAATCTTCCAGCAAACAAAAGCCCAGGACCAGACGGCTTCACAGCGGAATTCTACCAAAAATTTAGAGAAGAGCTAACACCTATCCTACTCAAACTCTTCCAGAAAATTGCAGAAGATGGTAAACTTCCAAACTCATTCTATGAGGCCACCATCACCCTAATTCCAAAACCAGACAAAGATGTCACAAAAAAGGAAAACTACAGGCCAATATCACTGATGAACATAGATGCAAAAATCCTTAATAAAATTCTAGCAAACAGAATCCAACATCATATTAAAAAGATCATACATCATGACCAAGTGGGCTTTATCCCAGGAATGCAAGGTTTTTTTAACATCCGCAAATCAATCAATGTAATACACCACATTAACAAATTGAAAGAAAAAAACCATATGGTTATCTCAATAGATGCAGAAAAAGCCTTTGACAAAATTCAGCATCCATTTATGATTAAAACCCTCCAGAAAGCAGGAATAGAAGGAACATATCTCAACATAATAAAAGCTATATATGACAAACCCACAGCAAACATTATCCTCAATGGTGAAAAATTGAAAGCATTTCCCCTAAAGTCAGGAACAAGGCAAGGATGCCCACTTTCACCACTACTATTCAACATAGTTTTGGAAGTTTTGGCCACAGCAATCAGAGCTGAAAAAGAAATAAAAGGAATACAGATAGGAAAAGAAGAAGTAAAACTCTCACTGTTTGCAGATGACATGATCCTCTACATAGAAAACCCTAAAGACTCTACTAGAAAATTACTAGAGTTGATCAATGAATATAGTAAAGTTGCAGGATATAAAATTAACACACAGAAATCCCTTGCATTCCTATACTCCAATAATGAGAAAACAGAAAGAGAAATTAAGGAAACAATACCATTCACCATTGCATCAAAAAGAATAAAATACTTAGGAATATATCTACCTAAAGAAACAAAAGACTTATATATAGAAAACTATAAAACACTGATGAAAGAAATCAAAGAGGACACAAGCAGATGGAGAAATATACCGTGTTCATGGATTGGAAGAATTAATATAGTGAAAATGAGTATTCTACCCAAAGCAATCTACAGATTCAATGCAATCCCTATCAAGCTACCAATGGTATTTTTCACAGAACTAGAACAAATCATCTCACAATTTGTATGGAAATATAAGAAACCTCGAATAGCCAAAGCAATCTTGAGGAAGAAGAATGGAACTGGAGGAATCAACCTGCCTGACTTCAGGCTCTACTACAAAGCCACAGTCATCAAGACAGTATGGTATTGGCACAAAGATAGAAATATAGATCAATGGAACAAAATAGAAAGCCCAGAGATAAACCCACGCACATATGGACACCTTATCTTCGACAAAGGAGGCAAGAATATACAATGGAGAAAAGACAATCTCTTTAACAAGTGGTGCTGGGAAAACTGGTCAACCACTTGTAAAAGAATGAAACTAGAACACTTCCTAACACCGTACACAAAAATAAACTCAAAATGGATTAAAGATCTAAACGTAAGACCAGAAACAATAAAACTCCTAGAGGAAAACATAGGCAAAACACTCTCCGACATAAATCACAGCAGGATCCTCCATGACCCACCTCCCAGAATATTGGAATTAAAAGCAAAAATAAACAAATGGGACCTAATTAAAATTAAAAGCTTTTGCACAACAAAGGAAACTATAAACAAGGTGAAAAGACAGCCTTCAGAATGGGAGAAAATAATAGCAAATGAAGCAACAGACAAACAATTAATCTCAAAAATATACAAGCAACTTCTGCAGCTGAATTCCCGAAAAATAAACGACCCAATCAAAAAATGGGCCAAAGAACTAAACAGACATTTCTCCAAAGAAGACATACAGATGGCTAACAAACACATGAAAAGATGCTCAACATCACTCATTATTAGAGAAATGCAAATCAAAACCACAATGAGGTATCATTTCACACCAGTCAGAATGGCTGCTATCCAAAAGTCTACAAGCAATAAATGCTGGAGAGGGTGTGGAGAAAAGGGAACCCTCTTACACTGTTGGTGGGAATGCAAACTAGTACAGCCACTATGGAGAACAGTGTGGAGATTCCTTAAAAAACTGGGAATAGAACTGCCATATGACCCAGCAATCCCACTGCTGGGCATATACTCCGAGGAGACCAGAATTGAAAGAGACGCGTGTACCCCAATGTTCATCGCAGCACTGTTTACAATAGCCAGGACATGGAAGCAACCTAGATGTCCATCAGCAGACGAATGGATAAGGAAGCTGTGGTACATATACACAATGGAATATTACTCAGCCATTAAAAAAAATACATTTGAATCGGTTCTACTGAGATGGATGAAACTGGAGCCCATTATACAGAGTGAAGTAAGCCAGAAAGAAAAACAACAATACAGTATACTAATGCATATATATGGAATTTGAAAGATGGTAACGATAACCCTATATGCGAGACAGAATAAGAGACACAGACGCATGGAACAATTTTATGGACTCTGAGGGAGAAGGTGAGGGTGGGACGTTCTGGGAGAATGGCATTGAGACATGTGTATTGTCATATGTGAAACAGAGCACCATTCCATGTTCGATGCATGTGACAAGGGCTCAGGGCCGGGGCAATGGGATGATCCAGAAGGATGGGATGGGGAGGGAGGTGGGTGGGGGGTCCGGGAAGGGGAACACATGTAAACCCATGGCTGATTCATGTCAATGTATGGCAAAAACTATTACAATATTGTAAAGTAATTAGCCCCCAACTAAAATAAATAAATTTATTAAAAAAAAAAAAAAGGAAGAAGGAAAAGGTGAAAAAAAAACAGGCAACAGAGAGAGAAAATGAGCTGAGGAAATGAATACAAAGTTGCAGCAAGCCTATGCCTTTCTAAATGAGCTCGCTTTGGGCCATGACCAATGGCCCTGAAGGGAGAAAAGCATATGTGCCACACTCTCGGCATCTTTTGGTGCTAGGACCCTGAAGGCTAGAAGAGTGGCTAGTGAGAAACTATAGAAATTGGAGTGGACCTCACTTGAGAGCAAAGTTGAGGTAAGGGTTTATTTTTGTCCGGGGAGAGGTTGTCCTCAGGCAGGGGTCTGGAGTGGGGAGACTTGTTAAAGTGAGAGGGTAGGTGGGCAGACATGTTTCCACAAGTGTGTTAGGATCTGAGTGGTGAGCCCACGGAATTCCTCCCCAGCCGGCATTTGTGTGCTGAACTTGGAAGCCCTGCAGTGAATCTCTAGTGGGCAAGGCTGGAAGGCAAAATGCCCCCGAATCATTTGCATCCAGATCTCTTTGGTCCAGGGCCAGATCGGAGGTGCATGTGGGGCTTCGTCAAGGGGAATTCCCCGACAAAAGTGTCGGTGGTTGGATGTCGGGAGTGGGAGTGAGCACGCCCTCAGACACCTCAGCCAATGAGGAGCTTGCACGTGCGTGGGTGGGGCTGTGGGAAAGCCATCAAAGGACCAATGGGACGAGGCCCAGGCCCTTTTTTGGAGATGGACCATCTGAGAGAAGGAGGCGTCATCATGCAGCTGCAGGTAAGAGATAGAAACCCTCGTGGGCTTTTTTTGCAGAGACCCGGGGGCTGCTTCTGCGCACGGGGGAGGTGCAAGTCCATCTCCCTTCAACGTCTTAGCTGGAGGGCCAGGTTGTCGGCCCAGAACCCCGAATGCCCTTCGGGGACCCTCTGTACCTGAGGGGCCGTCGCTGGCGGTTGGGCACCCCCAGTTGAGTGACTTGGCTCCTGGGTCAGCAGGGCTGGCGCCCGGCCAGAAAGTCTCCCTGAGTTGGAGGGGGTCTTGGGGGTGGGGGCTGGGCTTCAGAATCTGGGGAACACCTGCTACGTGAATGCAGTGCTGCAGTGTCTGAGCCACACGCCACCCCTGGCCAGCTGGATGGTGTCCCAGCAGCACCCCACCCTCTGTCCGGCCCGCACCTCCTGCACCCTCTGTGCCATGCGAGCTCACATGACCTAAGCCCTCCTTCACCCGGGAGAGGTGATCCGGCCCTGCAAGGACCTGCTGGCGGCCTTCCACAGACACCAGCAGGAAGATGCCCACGAGTTTTTGATGTTCACTCTGAATGCCACGCAGCAAGGGTGCTTGAGCGCATCCCAGCCGTTAGGCCATCCCTCCGAGAACACCACTCTCATCCGTCAGATCTTTGGGGGGACTTGGAGGTCTCAGATCCAGTGTCTCCACTGCCTCGGTGTTTCGGACACGTTCGAGCTTTATCTGGACATCAGCCTGGATATCACGGCGGCTCAGAGTGTGGAGCAAGCTCTGAGAGAGTTGGTGAAGCCCGAGAAGCTGGACGCTGAAAATGCCTATGACTGTGGCATTTGTCTCCGGAAGGCACCGGCCACCAAGAGGTTGACTTTGTACAGCACCTCCCAGGTCCTGGTGCTGGTGCTAAAGTGGTTCACACAGGTGAGCCTGGCCAAAAGGGCTCAGGAAGTGCGCTATCCCCAGTGCCTCGACGTGCAGCCCTACACATCTGAGCGGAAGGCAGGGCCACTGGGCTACGTGCTCTATGCCGTGCTGGTACACTCCGGATGGAGTTGTGAGTGAGGACACTGCTTTTGTTACGTCCGAGCAGGCAACGGCCAGTGGTATAAGATGGACGATGCCAAGGTGACCGTCTGTGATGAGACTGCTGCCCTGAGCCAGAGTGCCTATGTCCTCTTCTACACCTGGGAGGGTGCATCGGGAGGGAGCGCAGGGGGAGGGCCAGCGGTCCCCCTCGGGGCTGACCCCACAGACCCTGGGGAGCCTGAAGGAGATGCCAGCGGCAGAGCTCCTGGGTCAGAGGGGTCCCTAGGGGACACAGGGGTCGAAGGAATAAGCTTAGAGCAGTGGAGACGTCTCCAAGAATACAACCGAGCGAAGCCTGCCTTTGACCTCCACAAGGTCCGGTCTGCTCTGCCTGCCGGTGCAGTCATGGTTCACCAGTCCAAACATGGAGGAGGGAGAAATAGCAAGCTGCCCAAACAGGAGCACGAGCGGTTTGACCGTCCCAGCACGGACGCCCCGCCTCCAGGGCCGATGAACGTCGACAATGGCCTTTGTGCCAGCGGGAGGGCCAGAGCAATGAAGAGGAAGAACAGGAAGGCACGGCCATGTCTGGGGCTGTGGCGGTAGGTCGGCTGTTACACACATGCGTGCAGACGCCCACGCCCCCTCGCGGCACGCACTGTGTGACGCACCAAGAGTTCCTCTGGGTGGTGTCCATGATGCAGCCTCCTGGAAAACGTCGGGGCCTGGAGTGTGCCCGGGGCTTCGGTGTTCACTTGGAACGTGTTCGTGCCTGAGCACCTGAGCTCTGGAAGGCTGGCTCTGATGGGAAATTACTGGAGAGGATGGGGTGCATGACCGGGCCTGAGCACGGTCCGAGATCCTCCCGCTTCTGCGCGGGTGGGAGAGTCCTCCCTGGATGGGGTGTGTGTGGGTTTGCCTTTCTTTCCCCGTCTCCATTCACGGGCCGCACCGCTGGCTGCTGGTGAGTGACGTGGCCTGGAGACGCCTCACAGAAGGCTCACAGCCAGCCAAGCAAGGAGATGATGTCCTGAGCCCTTCGGGGGGCAGGGAGGAGCGGGTTCAGGTCCATGAATTGTCTCCTTCCGGCCAGTAAGGCTCTCGAAAATGCCCCAAACTTCGAGCAGAGTCCGGGGAGAAGATGGGCAACCAGGATTTATGTGTGGATGTCCTTGGGAGGCCTGGTGCTACTTTAGAAAGGGTCCGGCAGGAATGAGAAGGGGATCCGTTTGTCACCTGCAGGATGCTCGTCCGCAAAGATCCCTGGTGCTCCATTTCCGGTGCAAGGAATATGCTGGAGAACCTCCAAGTGCCAAACAGGAGAAGCAATCCACAATGCCACGAGTACCACCACCAGCACCACCAGCACCAACATGAAGGCCAAGGGGAGAAAGGCAACCCAACGAGTTTCCCAAAGAAATTTCTCCATCAGCGTCGCACTGGTGACTAAGTGGAGATAGGTTATGCAACACTCATTTCTGAAAGCAAAGATCCTCCCTGTGCTGAGGAAAGACCCAAGCCTACTCTAGATTGTGATAGCAAGACAAGTGGACATCCGACTCTGCCCATCCTATCTGTCAGTCAGTTGTCTCATCCAGCTTGGCCCCGGACAAACGCCGCTGGACGCGATGAGATGCGGCCGGCCTCCAAAGTGTCTGGGGCAGTGGGGAAGCTGTCCTAGCCTTGCTGCTTTCTCGACTGCCTTGTGATCCCGTGAACTGGTGTGTGTAGGGGAGCCTGAGGACCCTTATCGATCACCTCTTGCAGTTTCTTTCTTTCTCTTGGTTGTTGGCTTCAAACCCAAAACCCTCCATCAAACGGTGGACTGGGAAAGTGCGATTTAGCATCTCAGACCTAGAAGGACAACTGTGGCTCCTGACCCAGCTAGTCGCCTGGGCAAGGGACAGAGAACCTTCTGTGGGCTTTTTCCCCCAGCACGGTTACCTACAGCACACCACGCTTTTCACAAGTAGAGAGCAAAAAGTATGATAAGCAGTATCTTCCCCCCAAGAACATGAGCAAGAGTGCCCTGGATGAGGAAGTGGAGCCACCCACAGCCCGCCCTCATCATCACCACACATCTTCCTCTACCCCATCGCCTAAATGAACTTACTGCTTGCCCCACCCACACCCTCTGAAGAAGAAGAAAAAGGAGAAGAATGGTGATTGGAGTGGCGAGGCAGAGGAAATGGGAAGGTCGCCTTATGCTGGGGGAAATCCGTGCAAAAGAGAGAAAAATACTGGCTGATCTCGCTTATCTGTGCCATGGGAAGGAAGCAAAATGACAGCAAGAATGTGAGCACTTGGATCATAAAGCACAAAGTGGTAGGGTCCTGGGATGGGATGGGGGAGTGGGAGGTGGGAGGGGTTCAATAGGATAAGGAAGAAAGTGGAATCAGGGCCATTCTTTCATAGTAAGGATCAATGGAATCAACACTTAAGCTATGGTAAACTCTTGGACTGTGGAACCCCCATAGTCCTGGAAAGCAAGCATAATGTCCAGAACGGGAGAGCAAACAAACACACACGTCACACACTAAGAAAGAAACCAACAGTCGTACTAGTCCAGGAGGGAAATCTGTTTTTAACTTGAGTTATACTGCGTTTTGAGCCCCTGAAGTGGAAAAAGGACTCTATAAGTCAACTAGTGTATTTAAAATAGAAAAAGAGAATGAAAACCACAAAAAACAATAAAATGAACACAAACTTCAAAAAAAAAGGAAGAAGGAAGAGGTAAAAAAAAAAGTCAACGGAGAGAGAAAAGGAGCTGATGGAATGAATCCAAAGTTGCAGCAAGCCTATGCCTTTCTAAATGAGATCACTTTGGGCCATGACCAATGGCCCTGAAGGGAGAAAAGCATATGTGCCACACTCCCAGCATCTTTTGGTGCTAGGACCCTGAAGGCTAGAAGAGTGGCTAGTGAGAAACTATAGAAATTGGAGTGGACCTCACTTGAGAGCAAAGTTGAGGCAAGGGTTTATTTTTGTCTGGGGAGAAGTTGTCCTCAGGCAGGGGTCTGGGGTGGGGAGACCTGTTAAAGTGAGAGGGTAGGTGGGCAGACGTATGTTTCCACAAGTGTGTTAGGATCTGAGTGGTGAGCCCACGGAATTCCTCCCCAGCCGGCATTTGTGTGCTGAACTTGGAAGCCCTGCAGTGAATCTCTAGTGAGCAAGGCTGGAAGGCCAAATGCCCCCAAATCATTTGCATCCAGGGCCCTTTCGTCCAGGACCAGATCAGAAGTGCATGCGGGGCTTCATCAAGGGGAATTCCCCGACAAAAGTGTCGGTGGTTGGATGTCGGGAGTGGGAGTCAGCATGTCCTCGAGGTCAGGACAGTTCTTTCCTAGTAAGGATGAAGGTAATCAGCACTTCAGCTATGATAAACCCTTTGATTGTGGAACCCCCATAGTCCTGGAAGGCAAGCATAATGTGAAGGATGGGAGAGAAAGCAAACAGAAACGTCACACACTAAGAAGGATACCAGTAGTCATCCTCTTCTAGGATTGAAATCTTCATTCATTTCAGTTCAGTTCAGTAGCTAACTAATATCCGTCCCTTTGAGACCTCATGGACTGCAGCTCAGCAGGCTTCCACATTCATCGACTAGTCCCAGAATTTACTCTATCTAATATCCATTGTGTTGGTGGTGCCATCCAGCCATCTCATCCTGTGTTGTCTCCTTCTCTTCCTGCCTTCAATCTTTTCCAACATCAGGGTCTTGTCAAATACATCAGTTCTTTGCATCAGGTGTCCAAATTATTGGAGTTTCAGCTTCAGCATCCGTCCTTCCAATGTATATTCAGAACTAATTTCCTTTAAGATTGACTGGTTATATCTCTTTGTAGTCCAAGGTACTCTCAAGAATCTTCTCCAACACCACAGTTCAAAAGTATCCATTCTTTGGAGCTCAGCTTTCTTTATAGTTCATTTCTCTCATTCCTACATCGCTATTGGGCAAACCATAACCTTAACTAAATGTACCTTTGTCAGCCAAGTAACGTCTCTGCTTTTTCATATGCTGTCTTGGTTCGTCATACCTTTTTTTCCATGGAGCAAGCGTCTTTTAGTTTCACGGCTACAGTCACCATCTGCAGTGATTTTGAAGCCCCAAAATAATATAAGCTGAGTTCTCTGCCACAACAGCAAAGAGACTGAGGCAGAAGCATCCAGATAAGCCATTTCTGGCCCACAGACTGTGAGGAGTTTAATCGACAAGGTTTATAAGTGTAGTCTTGGAGTGATGCTGTCAGAGAGGAGCAGAAAGCACAGTCTACCAGGAATCAGGAACTGACCCCACCACTCACCACCATCTCCTTCCAGCCTCCCTCTAGACACAACACTCACCTTCCTAGCCTCACCTGGGTAGCTCACTTCTGCCTTCAAGCTTCTGTGTGAGGGCTGCCTTCTCTCAGAAGTGCTTCTCCTAAAGCTGTGCAGGCCTGGCTCCTTATTTTCATCTTGGTCACCGCAGCAAGGGCTCTCAGACCCTCCTGACCAGTGACTTCAAGCCCTCCCTCACAATGCCCTTCTTTATTTTCAGTATAGCACTTGTTTTCTTTTTCCTTTACACGTCTCGCTGCCATATTTTTCTCTTTCCTCACTCCAGGCCGACAGCTCCTTGGAAGGCAGGGGCACTGGTCATTTCCAGCACTGCTCTCGGGACCACTGAGTCACCTGGCACACAGTGAGCGCTCAAAGCATGGGTGCTGAGTAAATAAACGGGAAGATCCTGGGGCTCCCCTTCCTCTTCTGTCCCAGTCAGTCTTTTGAGCGGATCACTCTTACTAGGAAGATCATGCTGTTTCTGAGGCGGGGGCATGGCCAGAATGACCTCCGCCATTCTTTTTCTTGCTCCAGTTGCTCCAGCAAACATGTTTCCACATGTTTGCTCTGTAGCAGAGAGCTCGAGAGAATAGGCTGGCCTGACTAGAGAACTGAGGCCCTGGGAGCAGCCCCATTTTTCTGGCGTGTTAGCAGTCCCACGCTTCCTGCACGAGGGAGGACCTAAATCCAACTCTCTGGGGCTGCCATTCCTCTCTCCAAGGAAGAGGGCCTGCCATGCCGCCTTCAGGCTCAAAGTCACATGGGGTAGGGAATTGCTACCTGGGAACTCTGTTTTTAGGGGCCATAGCGAATAGGCCCCAGGGCCCCGGTAGGGCTCCCACAGTGCCCGGGAACATCAAGGCACCCTCCACACCGTTGTTTCCACAAGTTTGATCTGTAGCAGAGAGGTCGCAAGACTAGGCCTGGCCTGACTAGGGAACTGAGGCCCTGGGAGCAGCACCATTGTTCTGGCTTCTGAACAGCCCCACACTTGTTGCGTGAGGGAGAATTGAACAACACTCTCTGGGGCTGCATTTGCTCCCTCCAAGGAAGAGAGCCTGCCATGCTGCCTTCGGGCTCAAAGTCATATGGGGCAGGGAAGTGCTAGCTGAGATGTCAGTTTTTAGGGGCCATAGCGAATAGGCACCAGGGCACAGGTAGGGCTCCCACAGTGCCCGGGAACGTCAAGGCACCCTCCACACCGCTGTTGCCACCAGTTTACTGTGTAGCAGAGAGCTCGCGAGACCAGGCCTGGCCTGATTATGGCACTGGGGCCCTGAGATCAGCCCCATTGTTCTGGCGTCTTAACAGTCCCACGCTTGCTGCGTGAGGGAGGAGTGAAATCCACCTCTCTGGGGCTTCGTTTCCACCCTCCACTGAAGAGAGCCTGAAAGGCTGCCTTTGGGGAAAAGTTACATGGGGCTGGGAAGTGCTAGCTGAGAAGTCAGTTTTCAGGGGCCATAGCGAATAGGCCCCAGGGCCCGGGTAGGGATCCCACAGTGCCCGGGAATGTCAAGGCACCCTCCACACCGCTGTTTCCACACGTTTGCTCTGTAGCAGACAGGTCGTGAGACGACGACTGGCCTGACTAGGGAACTGAGGCCCTAGGAGCATCAACATTGTTCTGGCTTCTGAACAGCCCCACACATGCTGCGTGCGGAAGGATTGAATAACCGTCTCTGGGGCTGCCTTTGCACCCTCCAAGGAAGAGAGGCTGCCTGGCCGCCTTCGGGCTGAAATTCACAAAGGGCAGGGAAGTGCTAGCTGGGAAGTCAGTTCTCAAGGGCCATGGCAGTTGGCTGCACGTTTACGGCTAGGGCTGCCACACTTCCCAGGAACATCAAGGCTCCCTCCAAAAAGCCCTTCCCTAACGTTTGCTCTGCAGGAGAGAGCTAGCGAGACTAGGCCTTTCTTGTGTCGGGAAGTGAGGCCCTGCTTTCAGGCCTCTTGAACTTGCATCTGCAGAGACCCACACTTTCTGTGCGAGGGAGGCTTGAAAACCCACTCTCTGGGGCTGCCATTCCTCCCTCCAAGGAAGAGAGCCTGCTTGGCAGCCTTCGGCCTGAAAGTCACATAGGGCTGGAAAATGCTCGTTGGGAAGTCAGTTTTCAGGGTCCATGTCAGCTGGGTGCACGTGTTCGGCTAGGGCTCCCACACTGCCCGGGAACATCAAGGCTCCCTCCACACAGCTCTTCTGTCACGTTTGCTCGGCAGGAGAGAGCTCGCGAGACTAGGCCTTTCTTGACTCGGAAAGTGAGGCCCTGCTCGCAGCCCCATGGGTCGGGAGTCTCCATAGCCCCACGCTGCCTGCGCGCAAGAGGCCTGAAAAACCACTCTCTGGGGCTGCCTTTCCTCCCTCCAAGAAAGAGAGCCTGCCCGGCAGCCTTCTGGCTGAAAGTCACATCGGGCTGGGAAGTGCTAGCTGGGAAGTCAGTTTTCAGGGACCATGGCCGCTGGCTGCTCGTTTACGGCTAGGGCCAGTACACTGCCCGGGAACATCAAGGTTCCTTCCACACAGCACTTCCGTCACGTTTGCTCTGCAGGAGACAGCTAGCCAGTCTAGGCCTTTCTTGACTCGGGAAGTGGGGCCCTGCTTTCAGGCCTCTTGAACTTGTGTCTGCAGAGTCCCACACTTGCTGAGCGAGGGAAGCCTGAAAACCCACTCTCTGGGGCTGCCTTTCGTTCCTCAAAGGAAGATAGCCTGCCCGGCCGCCTTCGTGCTGAAAGTCACATAGGGCTGGAAAGTGCTAGTTGGGAAGTCAGTTTTCAGGGTCCATGTCAGCTGGGTGCACGTGTTCGGCTAGAGCTCCCATACTGCCCGGGAACATGAAGGTTCCCTCCACACAGCTCTTCTGTCACGTTTGCTCTGCAGGAGTGAGCTCGCGAGACTAAGCCTTTCTTGACTCGGGAAGTGGGGCCCTGCTTTCAGGCCTCTTCTACAAGCATCTGTAGAGCCCCACACTTGCTGGGCGAGGTAGGCCAGAAAATCCACGCTCTGGGGCTGCCTTTCGTTCCTCCAAGGAAGATAGCCTGCCCGGCCGCCTTCATGCTGAAAGTCACATCGGCTGCGAACTGCTAGCTACGAAGTCTGTTTTCAGGGGCCATCGCGGCTGGCTGCACGTTTACGGCTAGGCCTCCCACACTGCCCGGGAACATCAAGGCTCCCTTCACACAGCTCTTCCGTCACGTTTGCTCTTCAGGCGAGAGCTCGCGAGACTAGGCCTTTCTTGTGTCGGGAAGTGAGGCCCTGCTTTCAGGCCTCTTGAACTTGCATCTGCAGAGACCCACACTTTCTGTGCGAGGGAGGCTTGAAAACCCACTCTCTGGGGCTGCCATTCCTCCCTCCAAGGAAGAGAGCCTGCTTGGCAGCCTTCGGCCTGAAAGTCACATAGGGCTGGAAAGTGCTCGTTTGGAAGTCAGTTTTCAGGGTCCATGTCAGCTGGGTGCACGTGTTCGGCTAGGGCTCCCACACTGCCCGTGAACATCAAGGCTCCCTCCACACAGCTCTTCTGTCACGTTTGCTCGGCAGGAGAGAGCTCGCGAGACTAGGCCTTTCTTGACTCGGAAAGTGCGGCCCTGCTCGCAGCCCCATGGGTCGGGAGTCTCCATAGCCACACGCTGCCTGCGCGCAAGAGGCCTGAAAAACGACTCTCTGGGGCTGCCTTTCCTCCCTCCAAGGAAGAGAGCCTGCCCGGCCACCTTCGTGCTGAAAGTCACATCGGGCTGGGAACTGCTAGCTAAGAAGTCAGTTTTCAGGGGCCATCGCGGCTGGCTGCACGTTTACGGCTAGGCCTCCCACACTGCCCGGGAACATCAACGCTCCCTCCACACAGCTCTTCCATCACGTTTGCTCTTCAGGCGAGAGCTCGCAAGACTAGGCCTTTCTTGTGTCGGGAAGTGAGGCCCTGCTTTCAGGCCTCTTGAATTTGCGTCTACAGAGCCCCACGGTTTCTGTGCGAGGGAGGCTTGAAAACACACTCCCTGGGGCTGCCTTTCCTCCCTCCAAGGAAGAGAGCCTGCTTGGCAGCCTTCGGCCTGAAAGTCACATAGGGCTGGAAAGTGCTCGTTGGGAAGTCAGATTTCAGGGTCCATGTCAGCTGGGAGCACGTGTTCGGCTAGGGCTCCCACACTGCCCGGGAAAACCAAGGCTCCCTCCACACAGCTCTTCTGTCACGTTTGCTCGGGAGGAGACAGCTCGCGAGACTAGGCCTTTCTTGACTCGGAAAGTGAGGCCCTGCTCGCAGCCCCATGGGTTGGGAGTCTCAATAGCCCCACGCTGCCTGCGCACGAGAGAACTGAGAAACCACTCTCTAGGGCTGCCTTTCCTCCCTCCAAGGAAGAGAGCCTGCTGGGCCGCATTCCTGCTGAAAGTGACATCAGGCTGGGAAGTGCTAGCAGGGAAGTAAGTTTTCAGGGACCATGGCGGCTGGCTGCACGTTTACGGCTAGGGCCCCTACACTGCCCGGGAACATCAAGGTTACTTCCACAGAGCTCTTCCGTCATGTTTGCTCTGCAGGAGACAGCTCGCCAGTCTAGGCCTTTCTTGACTCGGGAAGTGGGGCCCTGCTTTCAGGCCTCTTGAACTTGCGTCTGCAGAGTCCCACACTTGCTGAGCGAGGGAAGCCTGAAAACCCACCCTCTGGGGCTGCCTTTCTTTCCTCCAAGGAAGATAGCCTGCCCAGCCGCCTTCGTGCTGAAAGTCACATAGGGCTGGAAAGTGCTAGTTGGGAAGTCAGTTTTCAGGGTCCATGTCAGCTGGGTGCACGTGTTCGGCTAGAGCTCCCATACTGCCCGGGAACATGAACGTTCCCTCCACACAGCTCTTCTGTCACGTATGCTCTGCAGGAGTGAGCTCGCGAGACTAAGCCTTTCTTGACTCGGGAAGTGGGGCCCTGCTCGCAGCCCCATGGGTCGGGAGTCTCAATAGCCCCACGCTACCTGCGCGCGAGAGGTCTGAAAACCCACTCTCTGGGGCTGCCTTTCCTCCCTCCAAGGAAGAGATCCTGCCCGGCCGCGTTCGGGCTGAAAGTCACATCGGGCTGGGACGTGCTAGCTGGGAAGTCTGTTTTCAGGGGACATGGCCGCTGGATGCACATGTACGGGTAGAGCTCCAACACAGGCCAGGAACATCGAGGCTCCCTCCACACAGCTGCTTCTTCAGCTTTGCTCTGCAGGAGAGAGCTCGCGGGACTACGCCTTTGTTTACTCGGGAAGGGAGGGCCTGGTTGCAGGCCTCTTTTACTAGCGTCTGGTGAGCCCCTCACTTGCTGTGCGAGGGAGGCCTGAAAACCCACTCTCTGGGGCTGCCTTTCCTCCCTCCAAGAAAGAGAGCCTGTCTGGTGGTTTTCAGACTCAAAGTCACATCGAGGTGGCAAGTGCTAGCTGGGAAGTCAGTTTTCAAGGGCCATGGCCGCTGGGTGCATGTGTATGTCTAGGGCTCCGACACTGCCCGGGGACATCAAGGCTCCCTCCACACAGCTCTTTCTTCACGTTTGCTCTGCAGGAGAGAGCTCGCGAGACTAGGCCTTTCTTGACACGGGAAGTAAGGCCCTGGTTGGAGGCCTCTTGTACTAGCGTCTGTAGAGCCCCTCACTTGCTGTGCGAGGGAGGCCTGAAAACCCACTCTCTGGGGCTGCCTTTCCTCCCTCCAAGGAAGAGATCCTGCCCGGCCGCATTCGGGCTGAAAGTCACATCGGGCTGGGAAGTGCTAGCTGGGAAGTCTGTTATCAGGGGCCATGGCCGCTGGGTGCACGTGTATGTGTACGGCCCCCACACTGCCCGGGAACATCAAGGCTCCCTCCACACAGCTCTTTCTTCACGTTTGCTCTGCATGAGAGAGCTCGCGAGACTAGGCCTTTCTTGACTCGGGAAGTGCGGCCCTGATTGCAGGCCTCTTGTACTAGCGTCTAGAGAGCCCCACACTTGCTGTGGGAGGGAGGCCTGAAAACCCATTCTCTGGGGCTGCCTATCCTCCCTCCAAGAAATACAGCCTGTTTGGAGGTTTTCAGACTCAAAGTCACATCGAGGTGGCAAGTGCTACCTGGGAAGTCAGTTTTCAAGGGCCATGGCCGCTGGGTGCACGTGTATGTCTAGGGCTCCCACAATGCCCGGGAACATCAAGCCTCCCTCCGCAGAGCTCTTTCTTCACTTTTTCTCTGCAGGAGAGAGCTCGCGAGACTAGGCCTTTCTTCACTCGGGAAGTAAGGCCCTGGTTGGAGGCCTCTTGTACTAGCGTCTGGAGAGCCCCACACTTGCTGTGCGAGGGAGGCCTGAAAACCCACTCTCTGGGGCTGCCTTTCCTCCCTCCAAGGAAGAGATCCTGCCCGGCCGCGTTCAGGCTAAAAGTCACATCGGGCTGGGAAGTGCTAGCTGAGAAGTCATTTTTCAAGGGCCATGGTCGCTGGGTTCACGTGGAAGTCTAGGGCTCCCTTACCGCCCGGGAACATCAAGCCTATATCCACACAGCTCTTTCTTCACGTTTGCTCTGAAGGAGAGAGCTCACGAGACTAGGCCTTTCTTGACTCGGGAAGTGGGGCCCTGCATTCAGGCCTCTTCTACAAGCGTCTGTAGAGCCCCACACATGCTGGGCGAGGTAGGCCAGAAAATCCACGCTCTGGGGCTGCATTTCCTCTCTCCTCAGAAGAGAGCCTGCCCGGCCACATTCGGGCTCAAAGTCACATCGGGCTGGGAGATGCTAGCTGGGAAGTCAGTTTTCAGGGGACATGGCCGCTGGATACACATGTACGGGTAGAGCTCCAACACAGGCCAGGAACATCAAGGCTCCCTCCACACAGCTGTTTCTTCAGGTTTGCTCTGCAGGAGAGAGCTCGCGAGACTACGCCTTTGTTGACTCGGGAAGGGAGGCCCTGGTTCAGGCCTCTTCTACTAGCGTCTGGAGAGCCCCTCACTTGCTGTGCGAGGGAGGCCTGAAAACCCACTCTCTGAGGCTGCCTTTCTTCCCTCCAAGGAAGATATCCTGCCCGGCCGCGTTTGGGCTGAAAGTCACATCGGGCTGGGAAGTGCTAGCTGGGAAGTCTGTTTTCAGGGGCCATGGCCGCTGGGTGCATGTGTATGTGTACGGCCCGCACACTGCCCGGGAACATCAAGGCTCCCTCCACACAGCTCTTTCTTCACGTTTGCTCTGCAGGAGAGCGCTTGCGAGACTAGGCCTTTCTTGACTCGGGAAGTAAGGCCCTGGTTGGAGGCCTCTTGTACTAGCGTCTGGAGAGCCCCACACTTGCTGTGCGAGGGAGGCCTGAAAACCCACTCTCTGGGGCTGCCTTTCCTCCCTCCAAGGAAGAGATCCTGCCCGGCCGCGTTCAGGCTGAAAGTCACATCGGGCTGGGAAGTGCTAGCTGAGAAGTCATTTTTCAGGGGCCATGGTCGCTGGGTTCACGTGGAATTCTAGGGCTCCCTCACTGCCCGGGAACATCAAGGCTCCATCCACACAGCTCTTTCTTCACGTTTGCTCTGCAGGAGAGAGCTCACGAGACTAGGCCTTTCTTGACTCGGGAAGTGGGGCCCTGCTTTTAGGACTCTTCTACAAGCGTCTGTAGAGCCCCACACTTGCTGGGCGAGGTAGGCCAGAAAATCCACGCTCTGGGGCTGCATTTCCTCTCTCCTCAGAAGAGAGCCTGGCCGGCCGCATTCGGGCTCAAAGTCACATCAGGCTGGGAAGTGCTAGCTGGGAAGTCAGTTTTCAGGGGACATGGCCGCTGGGTGCACAAGTACGGGTAGAGCTCCAACACAGGCCAGGAACATCAACGCTCCCTCCACACAGCTCTTTCTTCAGGTTTGCTCTGCAGGAGAGAGCTCGCGAGACTACGCTTTTGTTGACTCGGGAAGGGAGGCCCTGGTTGCAGGCCTCTTGTACTAGCGTCTGTAGAGCCCCTCACTTGCTGTGGAGGGAGGCCTGAAAACCCACGCTCTGGGGCGGCCTTTCCTCCCTCCAAGAAAGAGATCATTCCCGGCCGCCTTTGGGCTGAAAGTCACATTGGGCTGGGAAGTGCTAGCTGGGAAGTCTGTTTTCAGGGGCAATGGCCGCTGGGTGCACGTGTATGTCTAGGACTCCCACACTGCCCGGGAACATCAACGCTCCCTCCACAAAGCTCTTTCTTCACGTTTGCTCTGCAGGAGGGAGCTCGCGAGACTAGGCCTTTCTTGACTCGGGAAGGGAGGCCCTGGTTGCAGGCCTCTTCTACTAGCATCTGGAGAGACCCACACTTGCTGTGCGAGGGAGGCCTGAAAACCCACTCTCTGGGGCT
The DNA here is from genome assembly GCF_054371585.1 of Giraffa tippelskirchi. NCBI lineage: Eukaryota > Metazoa > Chordata > Mammalia > Artiodactyla > Giraffidae > Giraffa > Giraffa tippelskirchi. Next base: position 72,608,633 of record NC_137289.1, read on the forward strand.
GCCTTTCCTCCCTCCAAGGAAGAGATCCTGCCCGGCCGCGTTCAGGCTGAAAGTCACATCGGGCTGGGAAGTGCTAGCTGAGAAGTCATTTTTCAAGGGCCATGGTCGCTGGGTTCACGTGGAAGTCTAGGGCTCCCTCACCGCCCGGGAACATCAAGGCTCCATCCACACAGCTCTTTCTTCACGTTTGCTCTGCAGGAGAGAGCTCACGAGACTAGGCCTTTCTTGACTCGGGAAGTGGGGCCCTGCATTCAGGCCTCTTCTACAAGCGTCTGTAGAGCCCCACACATGCTGGGCGAGGTAGGCCAGAAAATCCACGCTCTCGGGCTGCATTTCCTCTCTCCTCAGAAGAGAGCCTGCCCGGCCGCATTCGGGCTCAGAGTCACATCGGGCTGGGAAGTGCTAGCTGGGAAGTCACTTTTCAAGGGCCATGGCCGCTGGGTGCAAGTGTATGTCTAGGGCTCCCACACTGCCCGGGAACATCAACGCTCCCTCCACACAGCCCTTTCTTCACGTTTGCTCTGCAGGAGAGAGCTCGCGAGACTAGGCCTTTCTTGACTCGGGAAGTAATGCCCTGGTTGCAGGCCTCTTGTACTAGCGTCTGTAGAGCCCCTCACTTGCTGTGCGAGGGAGGCCTGAAAACCCACTCTCTGGGGCTGTCTTTCCTCCCTCCAAGGAAGAGATCCTGCCCGGCCGCGTTTGGGATGAAAGTCACATCGGGCTGGGAAGTGCTGGCTGGGAAGTCTGTTTTCAGGGGCCATGGCTGCTGGGTGCACGTATATGTCTAGGGCTCCCACACTGCCCGGGAACATCAACGCTCCCTCCACACAGCTCTTTCTTCAGGATTGCTCTGCTGGAGAGAGCTCGCGAGACTACGCCTTTGTTGACTCGGGAAGGGAGGCCCTGGTTGCAGGGCTCTTCTACTAGCGTCTGGAGAGCCCCTCACTTGCTGTGCGAGGGAGGCCTGAAAACCCACTCTCTGAGGCTGCCTTTCCTCCCTCCAAGAAAGAGAGCCTGTCTGGTGGTTTTCAGACTCAAAGTCAAATCGAGGTGGCAAGAGCTAGCTGGGAAATCAGTTTTCAAGGGCCATGGCCGCTGGGTGCACATGTATGTCTAGGGCTCCCACACTGCCCGGGAACATCAGGCTCCCTCCACGCAGCTCTTTCTTCACGTTTGCTCTGCAGGAGAGAGCTCGCGAGACTAGGCCTTTCTTGAGTCGGGAAGTAAGGCCCTGGTTGGAGGCCTCTTGTACTAGCGTCTGGAGAGCCCCTCACTTGCTGTGCGAGGGAGGCCTGAAAACCCACTCTCTGGGGCTGCCATTCCTCCCACCAAGAAAGAGATCATGCCCGGCCGCCTTTGGGCTGAATGTCACATTGGCCTGGGAAGTGCTAGCTGCGAAGTCTGTTTTCAGGGGCCATGGCCGCTGGGTGCACGTGTATGTCTAGGGCTCCCACCATGCCCGGGAACAACAAGACTCCCTCCACACAGCTCTTTCTTCACGTTTGCTCTGCAGGAGAGAGCTCGCGAGACTAGGCCTTTCTTGACTCGGGAAGTAAGGCCCTCGTTGCAGGCCCCTTTTAGTAGCGTCTCGAGAGCCCCTCACTAGCTGTGCGAGGGAAGCCTGAAAACCCACTCACTGGGGCTGCATTTCCTCCCTCCAAGGAAGAGAACCTACCTGGCCGCATTCGGGATAAAGTCCCATCAGGCTGGGAAGTGCTAGCTGAGAAGTCAGTTTTCAGGGGACATGGCTGCTGGATGCACATGTACGGGTAGAGCTCCAACACAGGCCAGGAACATCGAGGCTCCCTCCACACAGCTCTTTCTTCAGGTTTGCTCTGCAGGAGAGATCTCGTGAGAATAGACCTTTCTTGACTCGGGAAGTGCGGCCCTGGTTGCAGGCCTCTTGTACTATCGTCTGTAGAGCCCCTCACTTGTTGTGCGAGGGAGGCCTGAAAACCCACGCTCTGGGGCTGCCTTTCCTCCCTCCAAGAAAGAGAGCCTGTCTGGTGGTTTTCAGACTCAAAGTCACATCGAGGTGGCAAGTGCTAGCTGGGAAGTCAGTTTTCAAGGGCCATGACCGCTGGGTGCAAGTGTATGTCTAGGGCTCCCACACTGCCCGAGAACATCAAGGCTACCTCCACAGAGCTCTTTCTTCACGTTTGCTCTGCAGGAGAGAGCTCGCGAGACTAGGCCTTTCTTGACTCGGGAAGTGGGGCCCTGCTTTCAGGCCTCTTCTAGAAGCATCTGTAGAGCCCCACACTTGCTGGGCGAGGTAGGCCAGAAAATCCACGCTCTGGGGCTGCATTTCCTCTCTCCTCAGAAGAGAGCCTGCCCGGCCGCATTCGGGCTCAAAATCACATCGGGCTGGGAAGTGCTAGCTGGAAAGTCAGTTATCAGGGGACATGGCCGCTGGATGCACATGTACGGGTAGAGCTCCAACGCAGGCCAGGAACATCAACTCTCCCTCCACACAGCTGTTTCTTCAGCTTTGCTCTGCAGGAGAGAGCTCGCGAGACTACGCCTTTGTTGACTCGGGAAGGGAGGCCCTGGTTGCAGGCTTCTTGTACTAGCGTCTGTAGAGCCCCACACTTGCTATGCGAGGGAGGCCTGAAAACCCACTCTCTGGGGCTGCCTTTCTTCCCTCCAAGAAAGGGATCCTGCCCGGCCGCGTTTGGGCTGAAAGTCACATCGGGCTGGGAAGTGCTAGCTGGGAAGTCTGTTTTCAGGGGCCATGGCCACTGGGTGCACGTTTATGTGTAAGGCCCCCACACTGCCCGGGAACATCAAGGCTCCCTCCACACAGCTCTTTCTTCACGTTTGCTCTGCAGGAGAGCACTCGCGAGACTAGGCCTTTCTTGACTCGGCAAGTAAAGCCCTGGTTGGAGGCCTCTTGTACTAGCGTCTGGAGAGCCCCACACTTGCTGTGCAAGGGAGGTCTGAAAACCCACTCTCTTGGGTTGCCTTTCCTCCCTCCAAGAAAGAGAGCCTGTCTGGTGGTTTTCAGACTCAAAGTCACATCGAGGTGGCAAGTGGTAGCTGGGAAGTCAGTTTTCAAGGGCCATGGCCGCTGGGTGCAAGTGTATGTCTAGGGCTCCCACACTGCCCGGGAACATCAGGCTCCCCCCACGCAGCCCTTTCTTCACGTTTGCTCTGCAGGAGAGAGCTCGCGAGACTACGCCTTTCTTGACTCGCGAAGTGGGGCCCTGCTTTCAAGCCTCTTCTACAAGCATCTGTAGAGCCCCACACTTGCTGGGCGAGGTAGGCCAGAAAATCCACGCTCTGGGGCTGCATTTCCTCTCTCCTCAGAAGAGAGCCTGCCCGGCCGCATTCGGGCTCAAAGTCACATCGGGCTGGGAAGTGCTAGCTGGGAAGTCAGTTTTCAGGGGACATGGCCGCTGGATGCACATGTACGGGTAGAGCTCCAACACAGGCCAGGAACATCAAGCCTCCCTCCACACAGCTCTTTCTTCAGGTTTGCTCTGCAGGAGAGAGCTCGCGAGACTAGGCCTTTCTTGACTCGGGAAGGGAGGCCCTGGTTGCAGGCCTCTTCTACTAGCGTCTGGAGAGACCCACACTTGCTGTGCGAGGGAGGCCTGAAAACCCACTCTCTGGGGCTGCCTTTCCTCCCTCCAAGAAAGAGAGCCTGTCTGGTGGTTTTCAGACTCAAAGTCACATCGAGGTGGCAAGTGCTACCTGGGAAGTCAGTTTTCAAGGGCCACAGCAGCTGAGTGCAAGTGTATGTCTAGTGCTCCCACACCGCTCGGGAACATCAAGGCTCCCTCCACAGAGCTCTTTCTTTACGTTTGCTCCTCAGGAGAGAGCTCGCGAGACTAGGCCTTTCTTGACTCGGGAAGGGAGGCCCTGGTTGCAGGCCTCTTCTACTAGCGTCTGGAGAGACCCACACTTGCTGTGCGAGGGAGGCCTGAAAACCCACTCTCTGGGGCTGCCTTTCCTCCCTCCAAGAAAGAGAGCCTGTCTGGTGGTTTTCAGACTCAAAGTCACATCGAGGTGGCAAGTGCTACCTGGGAAGTCAGTTTTCAAGGGCCATGGCCGCTAGGTGCAAGTATATGTCTAGGGCTCCCACAATGCTCGGGAACATCAAGGCTCCCTCCACACAGCTCTTTCTTCACTTTTGCTCCGCAGGAAAGAGCTGGCGAGACTAGGCCTTTCTTGACTAGGGAAGTAAGGCCCTGGTTGCAGGGCTCTTGTACTAGCGTCTGTAGAGCTCCTCACTTGCTGTGCGAGGGAGGCCTGAAAACCCACTCTCTGGGGCTGCCTTTCCTCCCTCCAAGGAAGAGATCCTGCCCGGCCGCGTTTGGGCTGAAAGTCACATCGGGCTGGGAAGTGCTAGCTGGGAAATCTGTCTTCAGGGGCCATGGCTGCTGGGTGCACGTGTATGTGTATGGCCCGCACACTGCCGGGAACCTCAAGGCTCCCTCCACACAGCTCTTTCTTCATGTTTGCTCTGCAGGATTGCACTCGCGAGACTAGGCCTTTCTTGACTCAGGAAGTAAGGCCCTGGTTGGAGGCCTCTTGTACTAGCGTCTGGAGAGCCCCAGACTTGCTGTTCGAGGGACGCCTGAAAATCCACTCTCTGGGGCTGCCTTTCCTCCCTCCAAGGAAGAGATCCTGCCCGGCCGCGTTCGGGCTGAAAGTCACATCGGGCTGGGAAGTGCTAGCTGAGAAGTCATTTTTCAGGGGCCATGGTCGCTGGGTTTTCGTGGAAGTCTAGGGCTCCGTCACTGCCCGGGAACATCAAGGCTCCATCCACACAGCTCTGTTCACGTTTGCTCTGCAGGAGAGAGCTCACAAGACTAGGCCTTTCTTGACTCGGGAAGAGGGGCCCTGCTTTCAGGCCTCTTCTACAAGCGTCTGTAGAGCCCCACACTTGCTGGGCGAGGTAGGCCAGAAAATCCACGCTCTGGGGCTGCATTTCCACTCTCCTCAGAAGAGAGCCTGGCCGGCCGCATTCGGGCTCAAAGTCACATCAGGCTGGGAAGTGCTAGCTGGGAAGTCATTTTTCAGGGGCCATGGTCGCTGGGTTCACGTGGAAGTCTAGGGCGCCCTCACCGCCCGGGAACATCAAGGCTCCATCCACACAGCTCTCTCTTCACGTGTGCTCTGCAGGAGAGAGCTCATGGGAATAGGCCTTTCTTGACTCGGGAAGTGCGGCCCTAGTTGCAGGCCTCTTGTACTAGCGTCTGTAGAGCCCCTCACTTGCTATGTGAGGGAGGCCTGAAAACCCACTCTCTGGGGCTGCCTTTCCTCCCTCCAAGAAAGAGAGCCTGTCTGGTGGTTTTCAGACTCAAAGTCACATCGAGGTGGCAAGTGCTAGCTGGGAAGTCAGTTTTCAAGGGCTATGGCCGCTGGGTGCACGTGTATGTGTACAGTCCCCACACTGCCCGGGAACATCAAGGCTCCCTCCACAGAGCTCTTTCTTCAGGTTTGCTCTGCAGGAGAGAGGTCGCGAGACTACGCCTTTGTTGACTCGGGAAGGGAAGCCCTGGTAACAGGCCTCTTCTACTAGCGTCTGGAGAGCCCCACACTTGCTGTGCGAGGGAGGCCTGAAAACCCACTCTCTGGGGCTGCCTTTCTTCCCTCCAAGAAAGGGATCCTGCCCGGCCGCGTTTGGGCTGAAAGTCACATCGGGCTGGGAAGTGCTAGCTGGGAAGTCTGTTTTCAGGGGCCATGGCCGCTGGGTGCACGTTTATGTGTACGGCCCCCACACTGCCCGGGAACATCAAGGCTCCCTCCACACAGCTCTTTCTTCACGTTTGCTCTGCAGGAGAGCACTCGCGAGACTAGGCCTTTCTTGACTCGGCTAGTAAAGCCCTGGTTGGAGGCCTCTTGTACTAGCGTCTGGAGAGCCCCACACTTGCTGTGCAAGGGAGGTCTGAAAACCCACTTTCTTGGGTTGCCTTTCCTCCCTCCAAGAAAGAGAGCCTGTCTGGTGGTTTTCAGACTCAAAGTCACATCGAGGTGGCAAGTGGTAGCTGGGAAGTCAGTTTTCAAGGGCCATGGCCGCTGGGTGCAAGTGTATGTCTAGGGCTCCCACACTGCCCGGGAACATCAGGCTCCCCCCACGCAGCCCTTTCTTCACGTTTGCTCTGCAGGAGAGAGCTCGCGAGACTACGCCTTTCTTGACTCGCGAAGTGGGGCCCTGCTTTCAGGCCTCTTCTACAAGCATCTGTAGAGCCCCACACTTGCTGGGCGAGGTAGGCCAGAAAATCCACGCTCTGGGGCTGCATTTCCTCTCTCCTCAGAAGAGAGCCTGCCCGGCCGCATTCGGGCTCAAAGTCACATCGGGCTGGGAAGTGCTAGCTGGGAAGTCAGTTTTCAGGGGACATGGCCGCTGGATGCACATGTACGGGTAGAGCTCCAACACAGGCCAGGAACATCAAGCCTCCCTCCACACAGCTCTTTCTTCAGGTTAGCTCTGCAGGAGAGAGCTCGCGAGACTAGGCCTTTCTTGACTCGGGAAGGGAGGCCCTGGTTGCAGGCCTCTTCTACTAGCGTCTGGAGAGACCCACACTTGCTGTGCGAGGGAGGCCTGAAAACCCACTCTCTGGGGCTGCCTTTCCTCCCTCCAAGAAAGAGAGCCTGTCTGGTGGTTTTCAGGCTCAAAGTCACATCGAGGTGGCAAGTGCTACCTGGGAAGTCAGTTTTCAAGGGCCATGGCCGCTAGGTGCAAGTATATGTCTAGGGCTCCCACAATGCTCGGGAACATCAAGGCTCCCTCCACACAGCTCTTTCTTCACTTTTGCTCTGCAGGAAAGAGCTGGCGAGACTAGGCCTTTCTTGACTAGGGAAGTAAGGCCCTGGTTGCAGGGCTCTTGTACTAGCGTCTGTAGAGCTCCTCACTTGCTGTGCGAGGGAGGCCTGAAAACCCACTCTCTGGGGCTGCCTTTCCTCCCTCCAAGGAAGAGATCCTGCCCGGCCGCGTTTGGGCTGAAAGTCACATCGGGCTGGGAAGTGCTAGCTGGGAAATCTGTCTTCAGGGGCCATGGCCGCTGGGTGCACGTGTATGTGTATGGCCCGCACACTGCCGGGAACCTCAAGGCTCCCTCCACACAGCTCTTTCTTCACGTTTGCTCTGCAGGATTGCACTCGCGAGACTAGGCCTTTCTTGACTCAGGAAGTAAGGCCCTGGTTGGAGGCCTCTTGTACTAGCGTCTGGAGAGCCCCACACTTGCTGTTCGAGGGACGCCTGAAAATCCACTCTCTGGGGCTGCCTTTCCTCTCTCCAAGGAAGAGATCCTGCCCGGCCGCGTTCGGGCTGAAAGTCACATCGGGCTGGGAAGTGCTAGCTGAGAAGTCATTTTTCAGGGGCCATGGTCGCTGGGTTCACGTGGAAGTCTAGGGCTCCGTCACTGCCCGGGAACATCAAGGCTCCATCCACACAGCTCTGTTCACGTTTGCTCTGCAGGAGAGAGCTCACAAGACTAGGCCTTTCTTGACTCGGGAAGAGGGGCCCTGCTTTCAGGCCTCTTCTACAAGCGTCTGTAGAGCCCCACACTTGCTGGGCGAGGTAGGCCAGAAAATCCACGCTCTGGGGCTGCATTTCCACTCTCCTCAGAAGAGAGCCTGGCCAGCCGCATTCGGGCTCAAAGTCACATCAGGCTGGGAAGTGCTAGCTGGGAAGTCATTTTTCAGGGGCCATGGTCGCTGGGTTCACGTGGAAGTCTAGGGCGCCCTCACCGCCCGGGAACATCAAGGCTCCATCCACACAGCTCTCTCTTCACGTGTGCTCTGCAGGAGAGAGCTCATGGGAATAGGCCTTTCCTGACTCGGGAAGTGCGGCCCTAGTTGCAGGCCTCTTGTACTAGCGTCTGTAGAGCCCCTCACTTGCTATGTGAGGGAGGCCTGAAAACCCACTCTCTGGGGCTGCCTTTCCTCCCTCCAAGAAAGAGAGCCTGTCTGGTGGTTTTCAGACTCAAAGTCACATCGAGGTGGCAAGTGCTAGCTGGGAAGTCAGTTTTCAAGGGCTATGGCCGCTGGGTGCACGTGTATGTGTACAGTCCCCACACTGCCCGGGAACATCAAGGCTCCCTCCACAGAGCTCTTTCTTCAGGTTTGCTCTGCAGGAGAGAGGTCGCGAGACTACGCCTTTGTTGACTCGGGAAGGGAAGCCCTGGTAACAGGCCTCTTCTACTAGCGTCTGGAGAGCCCCACACTTGCTGTGCGAGGGAGGCCTGAAAACCCACTCTCTGGGGCTGCCTTTCTTCCCTCCAAGAAAGGGATCCTGCCCGGCCGCGTTTGGGCTGAAAGTCACATCGGGCTGGGAAGTGCTAGCTGGGAAGTCTGTTTTCAGGGGCCATGGTTGCTGGGTGCACGTTTATGTGTACGGCCCCCACACTGCCCGGGAACATCAAGGCTCCCTCCACACAGCTCTTTCTTCACGTTTGCTCTGCAGGAGAGCACTCGCGAGACTAGGCCTTCCTTGACTCGGCTAGTAAAGCCCTGGTTGGAGGCCTCTTGTACTAGCGTCTGGAGAGCCCCACACTTGCTGTGCAAGGGAGGTCTGAAAACCCACTTTCTTGGGTTGCCTTTCCTCCCTCCAAGAAAGAGAGCCTGTCTGGTGGTTTTCAGACTCAAAGTCACATCGAGGTGGCAAGTGGTAGCTGGGAAGTCAGTTTTCAAGGGCCATGGCCGCTGGGTGCAAGTGTATGTCTAGGGCTCCCACACTGCCCGGGAACATCAGGCTCCCCCCACGCAGCCCTTTCTTCACGTTTGCTCTGCAGGAGAGAGCTCGCGAGACTACGCCTTTCTTGACTCGCGAAGTGGGGCCCTGCTTTCAGGCCTCTTCTACAAGCATCTGTAGAGCCCCACACTTGCTGGGCGAGGTAGGCCAGAAAATCCACGCTCTGGGGCTGCATTTCCTCTCTCCTCAGAAGAGAGCCTGCCCGGCCGCATTCGGGCTCAAAGTCACATCGGGCTGGGAAGTGCTAGCTGGGAAGTCAGTTTTCAGGGGACATGGCCGCTGGATGCACATGTACGGGTAGAGCTCCAACACAGGCCAGGAACATCAAGCCTCCCTCCACACAGCTCTTTCTTCAGGTTAGCTCTGCAGGAGAGAGCTCGCGAGACTAGGCCTTTCTTGACTCGGGAAGGGAGGCCCTGGTTGCAGGCCTCTTCTACTAGCGTCTGGAGAGACCCACACTTGCTGTGCGAGGGAGGCCTGAAAACCCACTCTCTGGGGCTGCCTTTCCTCCCTCAAAGAAAGAGAGCCTGTCTGGTGGTTTTCAGACTCAAAGTCACATCGAGGTGGCAAGTGCTACCTGGGAAGTCAGTTTTCAAGGGCCATGGCCGCTAGGTGCAAGTATATGTCTAGGGCTCCCACAATGCTCGGGAACATCAAGGCTCCCTCCACAGAGCTCTTTCTTCAGGTTTGCTCTGCAGGAGAGAGGTCGCGAGACTACGCCTTTGTTGACTCGGGAAGGGAAGCCCTGGTTGCAGGCCTCTTCTACTAGCGTCTGGAGAGCCCCTCACTTGCTGTGCGAGGGAGGCCTGAAAACCCACTCTCTGGGGCTGCCTTTCCTGCCTGCGAGAAAGAGAGCCTGTCTGGTGGTTTTCAGACTCAAAGTCACATCGAGGAGGCAAGTGCTAGCTGGGAAATCAGTTTTCAAGGGCCATGGCCGCTGGGTGCAAGTGTATGTCTAGGGCTCCCACACTGCCCGGGAACATCAGGCTCCCTCCACGCAGCTCTTTCTTCACGTTTGCTCTGCAGGAGAGAGCTCGCGAGACTAGGCCTTTGTTGACTCGGCAAGTGCGGCCCTGGTTGGAGGCCTCTTGTACTAGCGTCTGGAGAGCCCCTCACTTGCTGTGCGAGGGAGGCCTGAAAACCCACTCTCTGGGGCTGCCTTACCTCCCTCCAAGAAAGAGAGCCTGTCTGGTGGTTTTCAGACTCAAAGTCACATCGAGGTGGCAAGTGCTAGCTGGGAAGTCAGTTTTCAAGGGCTACGGCCGTTGGGTGCACGTGTATGTGTACAGCCCCCACACTGCCCGGAAACATCAAGGCTCCCTCCACAGAGCTCTTTCTTGAGGTTTGCTCTGCAGGAGACAGCTCGCGAGACTACGCCTTTGTTGACTCGGGAAGGGAAGCCCTGGTTGCAGGCCTCTTCTACTAGCTTCTGGAGAGACCCTCACTTGCTGTGCGAGGGAGGCCTGAAAACCCACTCTCTGGGGCTGCCTTTCCTCCCTGCAAGAAAGAGAGCATGTCTGGTGGTTTTCAGACTCAAAGTGACATCGAGGTGGCAAGTGCTACCTGGGAAGTCAGTTTTCAAGGGCCATGGCCGCTGGGTGCACGTGTATGTCTAGGGCTCCCACAATGCCCGGGAACATAAAGCCTCCTTCCGCAGAGCTCTTTCTTCACTTTTGCTCTGCAGGAGAGAGCTCGCGAGACTAGGCCTTTCTTCACTCGGGAAGTAAGGCCCTGGTTGGAGGCCTCTTGTACTAGCGTCTGGAGAGCCCCACACTTGTTGGGCGAGGTAGGCCAGAAAATCCACGCTCTGGGGCTGCATTTCCTCTCTCCTCAGAAGAGAGCCTGCCCGGCCGCATTCGGGCTCAAAATCACATCGGGCTGGGAAGTGCTAGCTGGGAAGTCAGTTATCAGGGAACATGGCCGCTTGATGCACATGTACGGGTAGAGCTCCAACGCAGGCCAGGAACATCAACTCTCCCTCCACACAGCTGTTTCTTCAGCTTTGCTCTGCAGGAGAGAGCTCGCGAGACTACGCCTTTGTTGACTCGGGAAGGGAGGCCCTGGTTGCAGGCTTCTTGTACTAGCGTCTGTAGAGCCCCTCACTTGCTATGCGAGGGAGGCCTGAAAACCCACTCTCTGGGGCTGCCTTTCTTCCCTCCAAGAAAGGGATCCTGCCCGGCCGCGTTTGGGCTGAAAGTCACATCGGGCTGGGAAGTGCTAGCTGGGAAGTCTGTTTTCAGGGGCCATGGCCGCTGGGTGCACGTTTATGTGTATGGCCCCCACACTGCCCGGGAACATCAAGGCTCCCTCCACACAGCTCTTTCTTCACGTTTGCTCTGCAGGAGAGCACTCGCGAGACTAGGCCTTTCTTGACTCGGCAAGTAAAGCCCTGGTTGGAGGCCTCTTGTACTAGCGTCTGGAGAGCCCCACACTTGCTGTGCAAGGGAGGTCTGAAAACCCACTCTCTTGGGTTGCCTTACCTCCCTCCAAGAAAGAGAGCCTGTCTGGTGGTTTTCAGACTCAAAGTCAAATCGAGGTGGCAAGAGCTAGCTGGGAAATCAGTTTTCAAGGGCCATGGCCGCTGGGTGCACATGTATGTCTAGGGCTCCCACACTGCCCGGGAACATCAGGCTCCCTCCACGCAGCTCTTTCTTCACGTTTGCTCTGCAGGAGAGAGCTCGCGAGACTAGGCCTTTCTTGAGTCGGGAAGTAAGGCCCTGGTTGGAGGCCTCTTGTACTAGCGTCTGGAGAGCCCCTCACTTGCTGTGCGAGGGAGGCCTGAAAACCCACTCTCTGGGGCTGCCATTCCTCCCACCAAGAAAGAGATCATGCCCGGCCGCCTTTGGGCTGAATGTCACATTGGCCTGGGAAGTGCTAGCTGCGAAGTCTGTTTTCAGGGGCCATGGCCGCTGGGTGCACGTGTATGTCTAGGGCTCCCACCATGCCCGGGAACAACAAGACTCCCTCCACACAGCTCTTTCTTCACGTTTGCTCTGCAGGAGAGAGCTCGCGAGACTAGGCCTTTCTTGACTCGGGAAGTAAGGCCCTCGTAGCAGGCCCCTTTTAGTAGCGTCTCGAGAGCCCCTCACTAGCTGTGCGAGGGAAGCCTGAAAACCCACTCACTGGGGCTGCATTTCCTCCCTCCAAGGAAGAGAACCTACCTGGCCGCATTCGGGCTAAAGTCCCATCAGGCTGGGAAGTGCTAGCTGAGAAGTCAGTTTTCAGGGGACATGGCTGCTGGATGCACATGTACGGGTAGAGCTCCAACACAGGCCAGGAACATCGAGGCTCCCTCCACACAGCTCTTTCTTCAGGTTTGCTCTGCAGGAGAGATCTCGTGAGAATAGACCTTTCTTGACTCGGGAAGTGCGGCCCTGGTTGCAGGCCTCTTGTACTATCGTCTGTAGAGCCCCTCACTTGTTGTGGGAGGGAGGCCTGAAAACCCACGCTCTGGGGCTGCCTTTCCTCCCTCCAAGAAAGAGAGCCTGTCTGGTGGTTTTCAGACTCAAAGTCACATCGAGGTGGCAAGTGCTAGCTGGGAAGTCAGTTTTCAAGGGCCATGACCCCTGGGTGCAAGTGTATGTCTAGGGCTCCCACACTGCCCAAGAACATCAAGGCTACCTCCACAGAGCTCTTTCTTCACGTTTGCTCTGCAGGAGAGAGCTCGCGAGACTAGGCCTTTCTTGACTCGGGAAGTGGGGCCCTGCTTTCAGGCCTCTTCTAGAAGCATCTGTAGAGCCCCACACTTGCTGGGCGAGGTAGGCCAGAAAATCCACGCTCTGGGGCTGCATTTCCTCTCTCCTCAGAAGAGAGCCTGCCCGGCCGCATTCGGGCTCAAAATCACATCGGGCTGGGAAGTGCTAGCTGGAAAGTCAGTTATCAGGGGACATGGCCGCTGGATGCACATGTACGGGTAGAGCTCCAACGCAGGCCAGGAACATCAACTCTCCCTCCACACAGCTGTTTCTTCAGCTTTGCTCTGCAGGAGAGAGCTCGCGAGACTACGCCTTTGTTGACTCGGGAAGGGAGGCCCTGGTTGCAGGCTTCTTGTACTAGCGTCTGTAGAGCCCCACACTTGCTATGCGAGGGAGGCCTGAAAACCCACTCTCTGGGGCTGCCTTTCTTCCCTCCAAGAAAGGGATCCTGCCCGGCCGCGTTTGGGCTGAAAGTCACATCGGGCTGGGAAGTGCTAGCTGGGAAGTCTGTTTTCAGGGGCCATGGCCACTGGGTGCACGTTTATGTGTAAGGCCCCCACACTGCCCGGGAACATCAAGGCTCCCTCCACACAGCTCTTTCTTCACGTTTGTTCTGCAGGAGAGCACTCGCGAGACTAGGCCTTTCTTGACTCGGCAAGTAAAGCCCTGGTTGGAGGCCTCTTGTACTAGCGTCTGGAGAGCCCCACACTTGCTGTGCAAGGGAGGTCTGAAAACCCACTCTCTTGGGTTGCCTTTCCTCCCTCCAAGAAAGAGAGCCTGTCTGGTGGTTTTCAGACTCAAAGTCACATCGAGGTGGCAAGTGGTAGCTGGGAAGTCAGTTTTCAAGGGCCATGGCCGCTGGGTGCAAGTGTATGTCTAGGGCTCCCACACTGCCCGGGAACATCAGGCTCCCCCCACGCAGCCCTTTCTTCACGTTTGCTCTGCAGGAGAGAGCTCGCGAGACTACGCCTTTCTTGACTCGCGAAGTGGGGCCCTGCTTTCAAGCCTCTTCTACAAGCATCTGTAGAGCCCCACACTTGCTGGGCGAGGTAGGCCAGAAAATCCACGCTCTGGGGCTGCATTTCCTCTCTCCTCAGAAGAGAGCCTGCCCGGCCGCATTCGGGCTCAAAGTCACATCGGGCTGGGAAGTGCTAGCTGGGAAGTCAGTTTTCAGGGGACATGGCCGCTGGATGCACATGTACGGGTAGAGCTCCAACACAGGCCAGGAACATCAAGCCTCCCTCCACACAGCTCTTTCTTCAGGTTTGCTCTGCAGGAGAGAGCTCGCGAGACTAGGCCTTTCTTGACTCGGGAAGGGAGGCCCTGGTTGCAGGCCTCTTCTACTAGCGTCTGGAGAGACCCACACTTGCTGTGCGAGGGAGGCCTGAAAACCCACTCTCTGGGGCTGCCTTTCCTCCCTCCAAGAAAGAGAGCCTGTCTGGTGGTTTTCAGACTCAAAGTCACATCGAGGTGGCAAGTGCTACCTGGGAAGTCAGTTTTCAAGGGCCACAGCAGCTGAGTGCAAGTGTATGTCTAGTGCTCCCACACCGCTCGGGAACATCAAGGCTCCCTCCACAGAGCTCTTTCTTTACGTTTGCTCCTCAGGAGAGAGCTCGCGAGACTAGGCCTTTCTCGACTCGGGAAGGGAGGCCCTGGTTGCAGGCCTCTTCTACTAGCGTCTGGAGAGACCCACACTTGCTGTGCGAGGGAGGCCTGAAAACCCACTCTCTGGGGCTGCCTTTCCTCCCTCCAAGAAAGAGAGCCTGTCTGGTGGTTTTCAGGCTCAAAGTCACATCGAGGTGGCAAGTGCTACCTGGGAAGTCAGTTTTCAAGGGCCATGGCCGCTAGGTGCAAGTATATGTCTAGGGCTCCCACAATGCTCGGGAACATCAAGGCTCCCTCCACACAGCTCTTTCTTCACTTTTGCTCTGCAGGAAAGAGCTGGCGAGACTAGGCCTTTCTTGACTAGGGAAGTAAGGCCCTGGTTGCAGGGCTCTTGTACTAGCGTCTGTAGAGCTCCTCACTTGCTGTGCGAGGGAGGCCTGAAAACCCACTCTCTGGGGCTGCCTTTCCTCCCTCCAAGGAAGAGATCCTGCCCGGCCGCGTTTGGGCTGAAAGTCACATCGGGCTGGGAAGTGCTAGCTGGGAAATCTGTCTTCAGGGGCCATGGCCGCTGGGTGCACGTGTATGTGTATGGCCCGCACACTGCCGGGAACCTCAAGGCTCCCTCCACACAGCTCTTTCTTCACGTTTGCTCTGCAGGATTGCACTCGCGAGACTAGGCCTTTCTTGACTCAGGAAGTAAGGCCCTGGTTGGAGGCCTCTTGTACTAGCGTCTGGAGAGCCCCACACTTGCTGTTCGAGGGACGCCTGAAAATCCACTCTCTGGGGCTGCCTTTCCTCCCTCCAAGGAAGAGATCCTGCCCGGCCGCGTTCGGGCTGAAAGTCACATCGGGCTGGGAAGTGCTAGCTGAGAAGTCATTTTTCAGGGGCCATGGTCGCTGGGTTCACGTGGAAGTCTAGGGCTCCGTCACTGCCCGGGAACATCAAGGCTCCATCCACACAGCTCTGTTCACGTTTGCTCTGCAGGAGAGAGCTCACAAGACTAGGCCTTTCTTGACTCGGGAAGAGGGGCCCTGCTTTCAGGCCTCTTCTACAAGCGTCTGTAGAGCCCCACACTTGCTGGGCGAGGTAGGCCAGAAAATCCACGCTCTGGGGCTGCATTTCCACTCTCCTCAGAAGAGAGCCTGGCCGGCCGCATTCGGGCTCAAAGTCACATCAGGCTGGGAAGTGCTAGCTGGGAAGTCATTTTTCAGGGGCCATGGTCGCTGGGTTCACGTGGAAGTCTAGGGCGCCCTCACCGCCCGGGAACATCAAGGCTCCATCCACACAGCTCTCTCTTCACGTGTGCTCTGCAGGAGAGAGCTCATGGGAATAGGCCTTTCTTGACTCGGGAAGTGCGGCCCTAGTTGCAGGCCTCTTGTACTAGCGTCTTTAGAGCCCCTCACTTGCTATGTGAGGGAGGCCTGAAAACCCACTCTCTGGGGCTGCCTTTCCTCCCTCCAAGAAAGAGAGCCTGTCTGGTGGTTTTCAGACTCAAAGTCACATCGAGGTGGCAAGTGCTAGCTGGGAAGTCAGTTTTCAAGGGCTATGGCCGCTGGGTGCACGTGTATGTGTACAGTCCCCACACTGCCCGGGAACATCAAGGCTCCCTCCACAGAGCTCTTTCTTCAGGTTTGCTCTGCAGGAGAGAGGTCGCGAGACTACGCCTTTGTTGACTCGGGAAGGGAAGCCCTGGTAGCAGGCCTCTTCTACTAGCGTCTGGAGAGCCCCACACTTGCTGTGCGAGGGAGGCCTGAAAACCCACTCTCTGGGGCTGCCTTTCTTCCCTCCAAGAAAGGGATCCTGCCCGGCCGCGTTTGGGCTGAAAGTCACATCGGGCTGGGAAGTGCTAGCTGGGAAGTCTGTTTTCAGGGGCCATGGCCGCTGGGTGCACGTTTATGTGTACGGCCCCCACACTGCCCGGGAACATCAAGGCTCCCTCCACACAGCTCTTTCTTCACGTTTGCTCTGCAGGAGAGCACTCGCGAGACTAGGCCTTCCTTGACTCGGCTAGTAAAGCCCTGGTTGGAGGCCTCTTGTACTAGCGTCTGGAGAGCCCCACACTTGCTGTGCAAGGGAGGTCTGAAAACCCACTTTCTTGGGTTGCCTTTCCTCCCTCCAAGAAAGAGAGCCTGTCTGGTGGTTTTCAGACTCAAAGTCACATCGAGGTGGCAAGTGGTAGCTGGGAAGTCAGTTTTCAAGGGCCATGGCCGCTGGGTGCAAGTGTATGTCTAGGGCTCCCACACTGCCCGGGAACATCAGGCTCCCCCCACGCAGCCCTTTCTTCACGTTTGCTCTGCAGGAGAGAGCTCGCGAGACTACGCCTTTCTTGACTCGCAAAGTGGGGCCCTGCTTTCAGGCCTCTTCTACAAGCATCTGTAGAGCCCCACACTTGCTGGGCGAGGTAGGCCAGAAAATCCACGCTCTGGGGCTGCATTTCCTCTCTCCTCAGAAGAGAGCCTGCCCGGCCGCATTCGGGCTCAAAGTCACATCGGGCTGGGAAGTGCTAGCTGGGAAGTCAGTTTTCAGGGGACATGGCCGCTGGATGCACATGTACGGGTAGAGCTCCAACACAGGCCAGGAACATCAAGCCTCCCTCCACACAGCTCTTTCTTCAGGTTAGCTCTGCAGGAGAGAGCTCGCGAGACTAGGCCTTTCTTGACTCGGGAAGGGAGGCCCTGGTT
Organism: Giraffa tippelskirchi; assembly: GCF_054371585.1. Taxonomy (NCBI): domain Eukaryota; kingdom Metazoa; phylum Chordata; class Mammalia; order Artiodactyla; family Giraffidae; genus Giraffa; species Giraffa tippelskirchi. The sequence continues at coordinate 72,625,315 of NC_137289.1, forward strand.
GCAGGCCTCTTCTACTAGCGTCTGGAGAGACCCACACTTGCTGTGCGAGGGAGGCCTGAAAACCCACTCTCTGGGGCTGCCTTTCCTCCCTCCAAGAAAGAGAGCCCCTCTGGTGGTTTTCAGGCTCAAAGTCACATCGAGGTGGCAAGTGCTACCTGGGAAGTCAGTTTTCAAGGGCCATGGCCGCTAGGTGCAAGTATATGTCTAGGGCTCCCACAATGCTCGGGAACATCAAGGCTCCCTCCACACAGCTCTTTCTTCACTTTTGCTCTGCAGGAAAGAGCTGGCGAGACTAGGCCTTTCTTGACTAGGGAAGTAAGGCCCTGGTTGCAGGGCTCTTGTACTAGCGTCTGTAGAGCTCCTCACTTGCTGTGCGAGGGAGGCCTGAAAACCCACTCTCTGGGGCTGCCTTTCCTCCCTCCAAGGAAGAGATCCTGCCCGGCCGCGTTTGGGCTGAAAGTCACATCGGGCTGGGAAGTGCTAGCTGGGAAATCTGTCTTCAGGGGCCATGGCCGCTGGGTGCACGTGTATGTGTATGGCCCGCACACTGCCGGGAACCTCAAGGCTCCCTCCACACAGCTCTTTCTTCACGTTTGCTCTGCAGGATTGCACTCGCGAGACTAGGCCTTTCTTGACTCAGGAAGTAAGGCCCTGGTTGGAGGCCTCTTGTACTAGCGTCTGGAGAGCCCCACACTTGCTGTTCGAGGGACGCCTGAAAATCCACTCTCTGGGGCTGCCTTTCCTCCTTCCAAGGAAGAGATCCTGCCCGGCCGCGTTCGGGCTGAAAGTCACATCGGGCTGGGAAGTGCTAGCTGAGAAGTCATTTTTCAGGGGCCATGGTCGCTGGGTTCACGTGGAAGTCTAGGGCTCCGTCACTGCCCGGGAACATCAAGGCTCCATCCACACAGCTCTGTTCACGTTTGCTCTGCAGGAGAGAGCTCACAAGACTAGGCCTTTCTTGACTCGGGAAGAGGGGCCCTGCTTTCAGGCCTCTTCTACAAGCGTCTGTAGAGCCCCACACTTGCTGGGCGAGGTAGGCCAGAAAATCCACGCTCTGGGGCTGCATTTCCACTCTCCTCAGAAGAGAGCCTGGCCGGCCGCATTCGGGCTCAAAGTCACATCAGGCTGGGAAGTGCTAGCTGGGAAGTCATTTTTCAGGGGCCATGGTCGCTGGGTTCACGTGGAAGTCTAGGGCGCCCTCACCGCCCGGGAACATCAAGGCTCCATCCACACAGCTCTCTCTTCACGTGTGCTCTGCAGGAGAGAGCTCATGGGAATAGGCCTTTCTTGACTCGGGAAGTGCGGCCCTAGTTGCAGGCCTCTTGTACTAGCGTCTGTAGAGCCCCTCACTTGCTATGTGAGGGAGGCCTGAAAACCCACTCTCTGGGGCTGCCTTTCCTCCCTCCAAGAAAGAGAGCCTGTCTGGTGGTTTTCAGACTCAAAGTCACATCGAGGTGGCAAGTGCTAGCTGGGAAGTCAGTTTTCAAGGGCTATGGCCGCTGGGTGCACGTGTATGTGTATAGTCCCCACACTGCCCGGGAACATCAAGGCTCCCTCCACAGAGCTCTTTCTTCAGGTTTGCTCTGCAGGAGAGAGGTCGCGAGACTACGCCTTTGTTGACTCGGGAAGGGAAGCCCTGGTAACAGGCCTCTTCTACTAGCGTCTGGAGAGCCCCACACTTGCTGTGCGAGGGAGGCCTGAAAACCCACTCTCTGGGGCTGCCTTTCTTCCCTCCAAGAAAGGGATCCTGCCCGGCCGCGTTTGGGCTGAAAGTCACATCGGGCTGGGAAGTGCTAGCTGGGAAGTCTGTTTTCAGGGGCCATGGCCGCTGGGTGCACGTTTATGTGTACGGCCCCCACACTGCCCGGGAACATCAAGGCTCCCTCCACACAGCTCTTTCTTCACGTTTGCTCTGCAGGAGAGCACTCGCGAGACTAGGCCTTCCTTGACTCGGCTAGTAAAGCCCTGGTTGGAGGCCTCTTGTACTAGCGTCTGGAGAGCCCCACACTTGCTGTGCAAGGGAGGTCTGAAAACCCACTTTCTTGGGTTGCCTTTCCTCCCTCCAAGAAAGAGAGCCTGTCTGGTGGTTTTCAGACTCAAAGTCACATCGAGGTGGCAAGTGGTAGCTGGGAAGTCAGTTTTCAAGGGCCATGGCCGCTGGGTGCAAGTGTATGTCTAGGGCTCCCACACTGCCCGGGAACATCAGGCTCCCCCCACGCAGCCCTTTCTTCACGTTTGCTCTGCAGGAGAGAGCTCGCGAGACTACGCCTTTCTTGACTCGCGAAGTGAGGCCCTGCTTTCAGGCCTCTTCTACAAGCATCTGTAGAGCCCCACACTTGCTGGGCGAGGTAGGCCAGAAAATCCACGCTCTGGGGCTGCATTTCCTCTCTCCTCAGAAGAGAGCCTGCCCGGCCGCATTCGGGCTCAAAGTCACATCGGGCTGGGAAGTGCTAGCTGGGAAGTCAGTTTTCAGGGGACATGGCCGCTGGATGCACATGTACGGGTAGAGCTCCAACACAGGCCAGGAACATCAAGCCTCCCTCCACACAGCTCTTTCTTCAGGTTAGCTCTGCAGGAGAGAGCTCGCGAGACTAGGCCTTTCTTGACTCGGGAAGGGAGGCCCTGGTTGCAGGCCTCTTCTACTAGCGTCTGGAGAGACCCACACTTGCTGTGCGAGGGAGGCCTGAAAACCCACTCTCTGGGGCTGCCTTTCCTCCCTCAAAGAAAGAGAGCCTGTCTGGTGGTTTTCAGACTCAAAGTCACATCGAGGTGGCAAGTGCTACCTGGGAAGTCAGTTTTCAAGGGCCATGGCCGCTAGGTGCAAGTATATGTCTAGGGCTCCCACAATGCTCGGGAACATCAAGGCTCCCTCCACAGAGCTCTTTCTTCAGGTTTGCTCTGCAGGAGAGAGGTCGCGAGACTACGCCTTTGTTGACTCGGGAAGGGAAGCCCTGGTTGCAGGCCTCTTCTACTAGCGTCTGGAGAGCCCCTCACTTGCTGTGCGAGGGAGGCCTGAAAACCCACTCTCTGGGGCTGCCTTTCCTGCCTGCGAGAAAGAGAGCCTGTCTGGTGGTTTTCAGACTCAAAGTCACATCGAGGAGGCAAGTGCTAGCTGGGAAGTCAGTTTTCAAGGGCCATGGCCGCTGGGTGCAAGTGTATGTCTAGGGCTCCCACACTGCCCGGGAACATCAGGCTCCCTCCACGCAGCTCTTTCTTCACGTTTGCTCTGCAGGAGAGAGCTCGCGAGACTAGGCCTTTGTTGACTCGGCAAGTGCGGCCCTGGTTGGAGGCCTCTTGTACTAGCGTCTGGAGAGCCCCTCACTTGCTGTGCGAGGGAGGCCTGAAAACCCACTCTCTGGGGCTGCCTTACCTCCCTCCAAGAAAGAGAGCCTGTCTGGTGGTTTTCAGACTCAAAGTCACATCGAGGTGGCAAGTGCTAGCTGGGAAGTCAGTTTTCAAGGGCTACGGCCGTTGGGTGCACGTGTATGTGTACAGCCCCCACACTGCCCGGAAACATCAAGGCTCCCTCCACAGAGCTCTTTCTTGAGGTTTGCTCTGCAGGAGACAGCTCGCGAGACTACGCCTTTGTTGACTCGGGAAGGGAAGCCCTGGTTGCAGGCCTCTTCTACTAGCTTCTGGAGAGACCCTCACTTGCTGTGCGAGGGAGGCCTGAAAACCCACTCTCTGGGGCTGCCTTTCCTCCCTGCAAGAAAGAGAGCCTGTCTGGTGGTTTTCAGACTCAAAGTGACATCGAGGTGGCAAGTGCTACCTGGGAAGTCAGTTTTCAAGGGCCATGGCCGCTGGGTGCACGTGTATGTCTAGGGCTCCCACAATGCCCGGGAACATAAAGCCTCCTTCCGCAGAGCTCTTTCTTCACTTTTGCTCTGCAGGAGAGAGCTCGCGAGACTAGGCCTTTCTTCACTCGGGAAGTAAGGCCCTGGTTGGAGGCCTCTTGTACTAGCGTCTGGAGAGCCCCACACTTGTTGGGCGAGGTAGGCCAGAAAATCCACGCTCTGGGGCTGCATATCCTCTCTCCTCAGAAGAGAGCCTGCCCGGCCGCATTCGGGCTCAAAATCACATCGGGCTGGGAAGTGCTAGCTGGGAAGTCAGTTATCAGGGGACATGGCCGCTTGATGCACATGTACGGGTAGAGCTCCAACGCAGGCCAGGAACATCAACTCTCCCTCCACACAGCTGTTTCTTCAGCTTTGCTCTGCAGGAGAGAGCTCGCGAGACTACGCCTTTGTTGACTCGGGAAGGGAGGCCCTGGTTGCAGGCTTCTTGTACTAGCGTCTGTAGAGCCCCTCACTTGCTATGCGAGGGAGGCCTGAAAACCCACTCTCTGGGGCTGCCTTTCTTCCCTCCAAGAAAGGGATCCTGCCCGGCCGCGTTTGGGCTGAAAGTCACATCGGGCTGGGAAGTGCTAGCTGGGAAGTCTGTTTTCAGGGGCCATGGCCGCTGGGTGCACGTTTATGTGTATGGCCCCCACACTGCCCGGGAACATCAAGGCTCCCTCCACACAGCTCTTTCTTCACGTTTGCTCTGCAGGAGAGCACTCGCGAGACTAGGCCTTTCTTGACTCGGCAAGTAAAGCCCTGGTTGGAGGCCTCTTGTACTAGCGTCTGGAGAGCCCCACACTTGCTGTGCAAGGGAGGTCTGAAAACCCACTCTCTTGGGTTGCCTTACCTCCCTCCAAGAAAGAGAGCCTGTCTGGTGGTTCTCAGACTCAAAGTCACATCGAGGTGGCAAGTGCTAGCTGGGAAGTCAGTTTTCAAGGGCCATGGCCGCTGGGTGCAAGTGTATGTCTAGGGCTCCCACACTGCCCGGGAACATCAGGCTCCCCCCACGCAGCCCTTTCTTCACGTTTGCTCTGCAGGAGAGAGCTCGCGAGACTACGCCTTTCTTGACTCGCGAAGTGGGGCCCTGCTTTCAGGCCTCTTCTACAAGCATCTGTAGAGCCCCACACTTGCTGGGCGAGGTAGGCCAGAAAATCCACGCTCTGGGGCTGCATTTCCTCTCTCCTCAGAAGAGAGCCTGCCCGGCCGCATTCGGGCTCAAAGTCACATCGGGCTGGGAAGTGCTAGCTGGGAAGTCAGTTTTCAGGGGACATGGCCGATGGATGCACATGTACGGGTAGAGCTCCAACACAGGCCAGGAACATCAAGGCTCCCTCCACACAGCTCTTTCTTCACGTTTGCTCTGTAGGAGAGAGCTCGCGAGACTAGGCCTTTCTTGACTCGGGAAGGGAGGCCCTGGTTGCAGGCCTCTTCTACTAGCGTCTGGAGAGACCCACACTTGCTGTGCGAGGGAGGCCTGAAAACCCACTCTCTGGGGCTGCCTTTCCTCCCTCCAACGAAGAGATCCTGCTCGGCCGCGTTCGGGCTGAAAGTCACATTGGGCTGGGAGGTGCTAGCTGAGAAGTCATTTTTCAGGGGCCATGGTCGCTGGGTTCACGTGGACATCTAGGGCGCCCTCACCGCCCGGGAACATCAAGGCTCTATCGACACAGCTCTCTCTTCACGTTTGCTCTGCAGGAGAGAGCTCACGGGAATAGGCCTTTCTTGACTCGGGAAGTGCGGCCCTGGTTGCAGGCCTCTTGTACTAGCGTCTGTAGAGCCCCTCACTTGCTATGCGAGGGAGGCCTGAAAACCCACTCTCTGGGGCTGCCTTTCCTCCCTCCAAGAAAGAGAGCCTGTCTGGTGGTGTTCAGACTCAAAGTCACATCGAGGTGGCAAGTGCTAGCTGGGAAGTCAGTTTTCAGGGGCTACGGCCGCTGGGTGCACGTGTATGTGTATAGCCCCCACACTGCCCGGGAACATCAAGGCTCCCTCCACACAGCTGTTTCTTCAGGTTTGCTCTGCAGGAGAGAGCTCGCGAGACTACGCATTTGTTGACTCGGGAAGGGAAGCCCTGGTTGCAGGCCTCTTCTATTAGCGTCTGGAGAGCCCCACACTTGCTGTGCGAGGGAGGCCTGAAAACCCACTCTCTGGGGCTGCCTTTCCTCCCTCCAAGAAAGAGAGCCTGTCTGGTTGTTTTCAGACTCAAAGTCACATCGAGGTGGCAAGTGCTAGCTGGGAAATCAGATTTCAAGGGCTATGGGCGCTGGGTGCAAGTGTATGTCTAGGGCTCCCACACTGCCCGGGAACATCAGGCTCCCTCCACGCAGCTCTTTCTTCACGTTTGCTCTGCAGGAGAGAGCTCGCGAGACTAGGCCTTTCCTGACTCGGGAAGTGGGGCCCTGCTTTCAGGCCTCTTCTACAAGCATCTGTAGAGCCCCACACTTGCTGGGCAAGGTAGACCAGAAAATCCACGCTCTGGGGCTGCATTTCCTCTCTCCTCAGAAGACAGCCTGCCCGGCCGCATTCGGGCTCAAAGTCACATCGGGCTGGGAAGTGCTAGCTGGGAAGTCAGTTTTCAGGCGTCATGGCCGCTGGATGCACATGTCCGGGTAGAGCTCCAACACAGGCCAGGAACATCAAGGCTCCCTCCACACAGCTGTTTCTTCAGGTTTGCTCTGCAGGAGAGAGTTCGCGAGACTACGCCTTTGTTGACTCGGGAAGGGAGGCCCTGGTTGCTGGCCTCTTCTACTAGCGTCTGGAGAGCCCCTCACTTGCTGTGCGAGGGAGGCCTGAAAACCCACTCTCTGGGGCTACCTTTCCTCCCTCCAAGAAAGAGAGCCTGTCTGGTGGTTTTGAGACACAAAGTCACATCGAGGGGGCAAGTGCTAGCTGGGAAGTCAGTTTTCAAGGGCCATGGCCGCTGGGTGCAAGTGTATGTCTAGTGGTCCCACACTGCTCGGGAACATCAAGGCTCCCTCCACAGAGCTCTTTCTTCACTTTTGCTCTGCAGGAGAGAGCTCGCGAGACTAGGCCTTTCTTCACTCGGGAAGTAAGGCCCTGGTTGGAGGCCTCTTGTACTAGCGTCTGGAGAGCCCCACACTTGTTGGGCGAGGTAGGCCAGAAAATCCACGCTCTGGGGCTGCATATCCTCTCTCCTCAGAAGAGAGCCTGCCCGGCCGCATTCGGGCTCAAAATCACATCGGGCTGGGAAGTGCTAGCTGGGAAGTCAGTTATCAGGGGACATGGCCGCTTGATGCACATGTACGGGTAGAGCTCCAACGCAGGCCAGGAACATCAACTCTCCCTCCACACAGCTGTTTCTTCAGCTTTGCTCTGCAGGAGAGAGCTCGCGAGACTACGCCTTTGTTGACTCGGGAAGGGAGGCCCTGGTTGCAGGCTTCTTGTACTAGCGTCTGTAGAGCCCCTCACTTGCTATGCGAGGGAGGCCTGAAAACCCACTCTCTGGGGCTGCCTTTCTTCCCTCCAAGAAAGGGATCCTGCCCGGCCGCGTTTGGGCTGAAAGTCACATCGGGCTGGGAAGTGCTAGCTGGGAAGTCTGTTTTCAGGGGCCATGGCCGCTGGGTGCACGTTTATGTGTATGGCCCCCACACTGCCCGGGAACATCAAGGCTCCCTCCACACAGCTCTTTCTTCACGTTTGCTCTGCAGGAGAGCACTCGCGAGACTAGGCCTTTCTTGACTCGGCAAGTAAAGCCCTGGTTGGAGGCCTCTTGTACTAGCGTCTGGAGAGCCCCACACTTGCTGTGCAAGGGAGGTCTGAAAACCCACTCTCTTGGGTTGCCTTACCTCCCTCCAAGAAAGAGAGCCTGTCTGGTGGTTCTCAGACTCAAAGTCACATCGAGGTGGCAAGTGGTAGCTGGGAAGTCAGTTTTCAAGGGCCATGGCCGCTGGGTGCAAGTGTATGTCTAGGGCTCCCACACTGCCCGGGAACATCAGGCTCCCCCCACGCAGCCCTTTCTTCACGTTTGCTCTGCAGGAGAGAGCTCGCGAGACTACGCCTTTCTTGACTCGCGAAGTGGGGCCCTGCTTTCAGGCCTCTTCTACAAGCATCTGTAGAGCCCCACACTTGCTGGGCGAGGTAGGCCAGAAAATCCACGCTCTGGGGCTGCATTTCCTCTCTCCTCAGAAGAGAGCCTGCCCGGCCGCATTCGGGCTCAAAGTCACATCGGGCTGGGAAGTGCTAGCTGGGAAGTCAGTTTTCAGGGGACATGGCCGATGGATGCACATGTACGGGTAGAGCTCCAACACAGGCCAGGAACATCAAGGCTCCCTCCACACAGCTCTTTCTTCACGTTTGCTCTGTAGGAGAGAGCTCGCGAGACTAGGCCTTTCTTGACTCGGGAAGGGAGGCCCTGGTTGCAGGCCTCTTCTACTAGCGTCTGGAGAGACCCACACTTGCTGTGCGAGGGAGGCCTGAAAACCCACTCTCTGGGGCTGCCTTTCCTCCCTCCAACGAAGAGATCCTGCTCGGCCGCGTTCGGGCTGAAAGTCACATTGGGCTGGGAGGTGCTAGCTGAGAAGTCATTTTTCAGGGGCCATGGTCGCTGGGTTCACGTGGACATCTAGGGCGCCCTCACCGCCCGGGAACATCAAGGCTCTATCGACACAGCTCTCTCTTCACGTTTGCTCTGCAGGAGAGAGCTCACGGGAATAGGCCTTTCTTGACTCGGGAAGTGCGGCCCTGGTTGCAGGCCTCTTGTACTAGCGTCTGTAGAGCCCCTCACTTGCTATGCGAGGGAGGCCTGAAAACCCACTCTCTGGGGCTGCCTTTCCTCCCTCCAAGAAAGAGAGCCTGTCTGGTGGTGTTCAGACTCAAAGTCACATCGAGGTGGCAAGTGCTAGCTGGGAAGTCAGTTTTCAGGGGCTACGGCCGCTGGGTGCACGTGTATGTGTATAGCCCCCACACTGCCCGGGAACATCAAGGCTCCCTCCACACAGCTGTTTCTTCAGGTTTGCTCTGCAGGAGAGAGCTCGCGAGACTACGCATTTGTTGACTCGGGAAGGGAAGCCCTGGTTGCAGGCCTCTTCTATTAGCGTCTGGAGAGCCCCACACTTGCTGTGCGAGGGAGGCCTGAAAACCCACTCTCTGGGGCTGCCTTTCCTCCCTCCAAGAAAGAGAGCCTGTCTGGTTGTTTTCAGACTCAAAGTCACATCGAGGTGGCAAGTGCTAGCTGGGAAATCAGATTTCAAGGGCTATGGGCGCTGGGTGCAAGTGTATGTCTAGGGCTCCCACACTGCCCGGGAACATCAGGCTCCCTCCACGCAGCTCTTTCTTCACGTTTGCTCTGCAGGAGAGAGCTCGCGAGACTAGGCCTTTCCTGACTCGGGAAGTGGGGCCCTGCTTTCAGGCCTCTTCTACAAGCATCTGTAGAGCCCCACACTTGCTGGGCAAGGTAGACCAGAAAATCCACGCTCTGGGGCTGCATTTCCTCTCTCCTCAGAAGACAGCCTGCCCGGCCGCATTCGGGCTCAAAGTCACATCGGGCTGGGAAGTGCTAGCTGGGAAGTCAGTTTTCAGGCGTCATGGCCGCTGGATGCACATGTCCGGGTAGAGCTCCAACACAGGCCAGGAACATCAAGGCTCCCTCCACACAGCTGTTTCTTCAGGTTTGCTCTGCAGGAGAGAGTTCGCGAGACTACGCCTTTGTTGACTCGGGAAGGGAGGCCCTGGTTGCTGGCCTCTTCTACTAGCGTCTGGAGAGCCCCTCACTTGCTGTGCGAGGGAGGCCTGAAAACCCACTCTCTGGGGCTACCTTTCCTCCCTCCAAGAAAGAGAGCCTGTCTGGTGGTTTTGAGACACAAAGTCACATCGAGGGGGCAAGTGCTAGCTGGGAAGTCAGTTTTCAAGGGCCATGGCCGCTGGGTGCAAGTGTATGTCTAGTGGTCCCACACTGCTCGGGAACATCAAGGCTCCCTCCACAGAGCTCTTTCTTCACGTTTGCTCTGCAGGAGAGAGCTCGCGAGACTTGGCCTTTCTTGACTCGGGAATGGAGGCCCTGGTTGCAGGCCTCTTCTACTAGCGTCTGGAGAGACCCACACTTGCTGTGCGAGGGAGGCCTGAAAACCCACTCTCTGGGGCTGCCTTTCCTCCCTCCAAGAAAGAGAGCCTGTCTGGTGGTTTTCAGACTCAAAGTCACATCGAGGTGGCAAGTGCTAGCTGGGAAGTCAGTTTTCAGGGGACATGGCCGCTGGGTGCACATGTACGGGTAGAGCTCCAACACAGGCCAGGAACATCAACGCTCCCTCCACACAGCTCTTTCTTCAGGTTTGCTCTGCAGGGGAGAGCTCGCGAGACTACGCCTTTGTTGACTCGGGAAGGGAGGCCCTGGTTGCAGGCCTCTTGTACTAGCGTCTGTAGAGCCCCTCACTTGCTGTGGAGGGAGGCCTGAAAACCCACGCTCTGGGGCGGCCTTTCCTCCCTCCAAGAAAGAGATCATGCCCGGCCGCCTTTGGGCTGAAAGTCACATTGGGCTGGGAAGTGCTAGCTGGGAAGTCTGTTTTCAGGGGCCATGGCCGCTGGGTGCACGTGTATGTGTACGGCCCCCACACTGCCCGGGAACATCAAGGCTCCCTCCACACAGCTCTTTCTTCACGTTTGCTCTGCATGAGAGAGCTCGCGAGACTAGGCCTTTCTTGACTCGGGAAGTGCGGCCCTGGTTGCAGGCCTCTTGTACTAGCGTCTAGAGAGCCCCACACTTGCTGTGGGAGGGAGGCCTGAAAACCCATTCTCTGGGGCTGCCTATCCTCCCTCCAAGAAATACAGCCTGTTTGGAGGTTTTCAGACTCAAAGTCACATCGAGGTGGCAAGTGCTCCCTGGGAAGTCAGTTTTCAAGGGCCATGGCCGCTGGGTGCTCGTGTATGTCTAGGGCTCCCACAATGCCCGGGAACATCAAGCCTCCCTCCACAGAGCTCTTTCTTCACTTTTGCTCTGCAGGAGAGAGCTCGCGAGACTAGGCCTTTCTTCACTCGGGAAGTAAGGCCCTGGTTGGAGGCCTCTTGTACTAGCGTCTGGAGAGCCCCACACTTGCTGTGCGAGGGAGGCCTGAAAACCCACTCTCTGGGGCTGCCTTTCCTCCCTCCAAGGAAGAGATCCTGCCCGGCCGCGTTCGGGCTGAAAGTCACATCGGGCTGGGAAGTGCTAGCTGAGAAGTCATTTTTCAGGGGCCATGGTCGCTGGGTTCACGTGGAAGTCTAGGGCTCCCTCACCGCCCGGGAATATCAAGGCTCCATCCACACAGCTCTTTCTTCACGTTTGCTCTGCAGGAGAGAGCTCAAGAGACTAGGCCTTTCTTGACTCGGGAAGTGGGGCCCTGCATTCAGGCCTCTTCTACAAGCTTCTGTAGAGCCCCACACATGCTGGGCGAGGTAGGCCAGAAAATCCACGCTCTGGGGCTGCATTTCCTCTCTCCTCAGAAGAGAGCCTGCCCGGCCGCATTCGGGCTCAGAGTCACATCGGGCTGGGAAGTGCTAGCTGGGAAGTCAGTTTTCAAGGGCCATGGCCGCTGGGTGCAAGTGTATGTCTAGGGCTCCCACACTGCCCGGGAACATCAGGCTCCCTCCACGCAGCTCTTTCTTCACGTTTGCTCTGCAGGAGAGCGCTCGCGAAACTAGGCCTTTCTTGACTCGGGAAGTAAGGCCCTGGTTGCAGGCCTCTTGTACTAGCGTCTGCAGAGCTCCTCACTTGCTGTGCGAGGGAGGCCTGAAAACCCACTCTCTGGGGCTGCCTTTCCTCCCTCCAAGGAAGAGATCCTGCCCGGAGGCGTTCGGGCTGAAAGTCACATCGGGCTGGGAAGTGCTAGCTGAGAAGTCATTTTTCAGGGGCCATGGTCGCTGGGTTCACGTGGAAGTCTAGGGCTCCCTCACTGCCCGGGAACATCAAGGCTCCATCCACACAGCTCTTTCTTCACGTTTGCTCTGCAGGAGAGAGCTCAAGAGACTAGGCCTTTCTTGACTCGGGAAGTGGGGCCCTGCTTTTAGGGCTCTTCTACAAGCGTCTGTAGAGCCCCACACTTGATGGGCGAGGTAGGCCAGAAAATCCACGCTCTGGGGCTGCATTTCCTCTCTCCTCAGAAGAGAGCCTGGCCGGCCGCATTCGGGCTCAAAGTCACATCAGGCTGGGAAGTGCTAGCTGGGAAGTCAGTTTTCAGGGGACATGGCCGCTGGGTGCACATGTACGGGTAGAGCTCCAACACAGGCCAGGAACATCAACGCTCCCTCCACACAGCTCTTTCTTCAGGTTTGCTCTGCAGGGGAGAGCTCGCGAGACTACGCCTTTGTTGACTCGGGAAGGGAGGCCCTGGTTGCAGGCCTCTTGTACTAGCGTCTGTAGAGCCCCTCACTTGCTGTGGAGGGAGGCCTGAAAACCCACGCTCTGGGGCGGCCTTTCCTCCCTCCAAGAAAGAGATCATGCCCGGCCGCCTTTGGGCTGAAAGTCACATTGGGCTGGGAAGTGCTAGCTGGGAAGTCTGTTTTCAGGGGCAATGGCCGCTGGGTGCACGTGTATGTCTAGGACTCCCACACTGCCCGAGAACATCAACGCTCCCTCCAAAAAGCTCTTTCTTCACGTTTGCTCTGCAGGAGGGAGCTCGCGAGACTAGGCCTTTCTTGACTCGGGAAGGGAGGCCCTGGTTGCAGGCCTCTTCTACTAGCGTCTGGAGAGACCCACACTTGCTGTGCGAGGGAGGCCTGAAAACCCACTCTCTGGGGCTGCCTTTCCTCCCTCCAAGGAAGAGTTCCTGCTCGGCCGCGTTCGGGCTGAAAATCACATCGGGCTGGGAAGTGCTAGCTTTGAAGTCTGTTTTCAGGGGCCATGGCCGCTGGGTGCACGTGTATGTGTACGGCCCCCACACTGCCCGGGAACATCAAGGCTCCCTCCACACAGCTCTTTCTTCACGTTTGCTCTGCATGAGAGAGCTCGCGAGACTACGCCTTTCTTGACTCGGGAAGTGCGGCCCTGGTTGCAGGCCTCTTGTACTAGCGTCTAGAGAGCCCCACACTTGCTGTGGGAGGGAGGCCTGAAAACCCATTCTCTGGGGCTGCCTATCCTCCCTCCAAGAAATACAGCCTGTTTGGAGGTTTTCAGACTCAAAGTCACATCGAGGTGGCAAGTGCTCCCTGGGAAGTCAGTTTTCAAGGGCCATGGCCGCTGGGTGCTCGTGTATGTCTAGGGCTCCCACAATGCCCGGGAACATCAAGCCTCCCTCCGCAGAGCTCTTTCTTCACTTTTGCTCTGCAGGAGAGAGCTCGCGAGACTAGGCCTTTCTTCACTCGGGAAGTAAGGCCCTGGTTGGAGGCCTCTTGTACTAGCGTCTGGAGAGCCCCACACTTGCTGTCCGAGGGAGGCCTGAAAACCCACTCTCTGGGGCTGCCTTTCCTCCCCCCAAGGAAGAGATCCTGCCCGGCCGCGTTCAGGCTAAAAGTCACATCGGGCTGGGAAGTGCTAGCTGAGAAGTCATTTTTCAAGGGCCATGGTCGCTGGGTTCACGTGGAAGTCTAGGGCACCCTCACCGCCCGGGAACATCAAGGCTCTATCCACACAGCTCTTTCTTCACGTTTGCTCTGCAGGAGAGAGCTCACGAGACTAGGCCTTTCTTGACTCGGGAAGTGGGGCCCTGCATTCAGGCCTCTTCTACAAGCGTCTGTAGAGCCCCACACATGCTGGGCGAGGTAGGCCAGAAAATCCACGCTCTGGGGCTGCATTTCCTCTCTCCTCAGAAGAGAGCCTGCCCGGCCGCATTCGGGCTCAGAGTCACATCGGGCTGGGAAGTGCTAGCTGGGAAGTCACTTTTCAAGGGCCATGGCCGCTGGGTGCAAGTGTATGTCTAGGGCTCCCACACTGCCCGGGAACATCAACGCTCCCTCCACACAGCCCTTCCTTCACGTTTGCTCTGCAGGAGAGAGCTCGTGAGACTAGGCCTTTCTTGACTCGGGAAGTAATGCCCTGGTTGCAGGCTTCTTGTACTAGCGTCTGAAGAGCCCCTCACTTGCTGTGCGAGGGAGGCCTGAAAACCCACTCTCTGGGGCTGTCTTTCCTTCCTCCAAGGAAGAGATCCTGCCCGGCCACGTTTGGGATGAAAGTCACATCGGGCTGGGAAGTGCTGGCTGGGAAGTCTGTTTTCAGGGGCCATGGCCGCTGGGTGCACGTATATGTCTAGGGCTCCCACACTGCCCGGGAACATCAACGCTCCCTCCACACAGCTCTTGCTGCAGGATTGCTCTGCTGGAGAGAGCTCGCGAGACTACGCCTTTGTTTACTCGGGAAGGGAGGCCCTGGTTGCAGGGCTCTTCTACTAGCGTCTGGAGAGCCCCTCACTTGCTGGGCGAGGGAGGCCTGAAAACCCACTCTCTGAGGCTGCCTTTCCTCCCTCCAAGAAAGAGAGCCTGTCTGGTGGTTTTCAGACTCAAAGTCAAATCGAGGTGGCAAGAGCTAGCTGGGAAATCAGTTTTCAAGGGCCATGGCCGCTGGGTGCACATGTATGTCTAGGGCTCCCACACTGCCCGGGAACATCAGGCTCCCTCCACGCAGCTCTTTCTTCACGTTTGCTCTGCAGGAGAGAGCTCGCGAGACTAGGCCTTTCTTGACTCGTGAAGTAAGGCCCTCGTTGGAGGCCTCTTGTACTAGCGTCTGGAGAGCCCCTCACTTGCTGTGCGAGGGAGGCCTGAAAACCCACTCTCTGGGGCTGCCATTCCTCCCACCAAGAAAGAGATCATGCCCGGCCGCCTTTGGGCTGAATGTCACATTGGGCTGGGAAGTGCTAGCTGCGAAGTCTGTTTTCAGGGGCCATGGCCGCTGGGTGCACGTGTATGTCTAGGGCTCCCACACTGCCCGGGAACAACAAGACTCCCTCCACACAGCTCTTTCTTCACGTTTGCTCTGCAGGAGAGAGCTCGCAAGACTAGGCCTTTCTTGACTCGGGAGGTAAGGCCCTCGTTGCAGGCCCCTTTTAGTAGCGTCTGGAGAGCCCCTCACTAGCTGTGCGAGGGAAGCCTGAAAACCCACTCACTGGGGCTGCATTTCCTCCCTCCAAGGAAGAGAACCTACCTGGCCGCATTCGGGCTGAAGTCCCATCAGGCTGGGAAGTGCTAGCTGAGAAGTCAGTTTTCAGGGGACATGGCTGCTGGATGCACATGTACGGGTAGAGCTCCAACACAGGCCAGGAACATCGAGGCTCCCTCCACACAGCTCTTTCTTCAGGTTTGCTCTGCAGGAGAGATCTCGTGAGAATAGACCTTTCTTGACTCGGGAAGTGCGGCCCTGGTTGCAGGCCTCTTGTACTATCGTCTGTAGAGCCCCTCACTTGCTGTGCGAGGGAGGCCTGAAAACCCACGCTCTGGGGCTGCCTTTCCTCCCTCCAAGAAAGAGAGCCTGTCTGGTGGTTTTCAGACTCAAAGTCACATCGAGGTCGCAAGTGCTAGCTGGGAAGTCAGTTTTCAAGGGCCATGGCCGCTGGGTGCAAGTGTATGTCTAGGGCTCCCACACTGCCCGGGAACATCAAGGCTCCATCCACACAGCTCTTTCTTCACGTTTGCTCTGCAGGAGAGAGCTCACGAGACTAGGCCTTTCTTGACTCGGGAAGTGGGGCCCTGCTTTTAGGCCTCTTCTACAAGCGTCTGTAGAGCCCCACACTTGCTGGGCGAGGTAGGCCAGAAAATCCACGCTCTGGGGCTGCATTTCCTCTCTCCTCAGAAGAGAGCCTGGCCGGCCTCATTCGGGCTCAAAGTCACATCGGGCTGGGAAGTGCTAGCTGGGAATTCAGTTTTCAGGGGACATGGCCACTGGGTGCACATGTACGGGTAGAGCTCCAACACAGGCCAGGAACATCAACGCTCCCTCAACACAGCTCTTTCTTCAGGTTTGCTCTGCAGGAGAGAGCTCGCGAGACTACGCCTTTGTTGACTCGGGAAGGGAGGCCCTGGTTGCAGGCCTCTTGTACTAGAGTCTGTAGAGCCCCTCACTTGCTGTGGAGGGAGGCCTGAAAACCCACGCTCTGGGGCGGCATTTCCTCCCTCCAAGAAAGAGATCATGCCCGGCCGCCTTTGGGCTGAAAGTCACATTGGGCTGGGAAGTGCCAGCTGGGAAGTCTGTTTTCAGGGGCAATGGCCGCTGGGTGCACGTGTATGTCTAGGACTCCCACACTGCCCGGGAACATCAACGCTCCCTCCACAAAGCTCTTTCTTCACGTTTGCTCTGCAGGAGAGAGCTCGCGAGACTAGGCCTTTCTTGACTCGGGAAGGGAGGCCGTGGTTGCAGGCCTCTTCTACTAGCGTCTGGAGAGACCCACACTTGCTGTGCGAGGGAGGCCTGAAAACCCACTCTCTGGGGCTGCCTTTCCTCCCTCCAAGAAAGAGAGCCTGTCTGGTGGTTTTCAGACTCAAAGTCACATCGAGGTGGCAAGTGCTCCCTGGGAAGTCAGTTTTCAAGGGCCATGGCCGCTAGGTTCACGTGGAAGTCTAGGGCTCATTCACCGCCGGGGAACATCAAGGCTCCATCCACACAGCTCTTTCTTCACGTTTGCTCTGCAGGAGAGAGCTCACGAGACTAGGCCTTTCTTGACTCGGGAAGTGGGGCCCTGCTTTCAGGCCTCTTCTACAAGCATCTGTAGAGCCCCACACTTGCTGGGCGAGGTAGGCCAGAAAATTCACGCTCTGGGGCTGCATTTCCTCTCTCCTCAGAAGAGAGCCTGCCCGGCCGCATTCGGGCTCAAAGTCACATCGGGCAGGGAAGTGCTAGCTGGGAAGTCAGTTTTCAGGGGACATGGCCGCTGGATGCACATGTACGGGTAGAGCTCCAACACAGGCCAGGAACATCAAGGCTCCCTCAACACAGCTGTTTCTTCAGGTTTGCTCTGCAGGAGAGAGCTCGCGAGACTACGCCTTTGTTGACTCGGGAAGTGGGGCGCTGCTTTCAGGCCTCTTCTACAAGCCCCTGTAGAGCCCCACACTTGCTGGGCGAGGTAGGCCAGAAAATCCACGCTCTGGGGCTGCATTTCCTCTCTCCTCAGAAGAGAGCCTGGCCGGCCTCATTCGGGCTCAAAGTCACATCAGGCTGGGAAGTGCTAGCTGGGAATTCAGTTTTCAGGGGACATGGCCGCTGGATGCACATGTACGGGTAGAGCTCCAACACAGGCCAGGAACATCAACGCTCCCTCCACACAGCTCTTTCTTCAGGTTTGCTCTGCAGGAGAGAGCTCGCGAGACTACGCCTTTGTTGACTCGGGAAGGGAGGCCCTGGTTGCAGGCCTCTTGTACTAGAGTCTGTAGAGCCCCTCACTTGCTGTGGAGGGAGGTCTGAAAACCCACGCTCTGGGGCGGCCTTTTCTCCCTCCAAGAAAGAGATCATGCCCGGCCGCCTTTGGGCTGAAAGTCACATTGGGCTGGGAAGTGCCAGCTGGGAAGTCTGTTTTCAGGGGCAATGGCCGCTGGGTGCACGTGTATGTCTAGGACTCCCACACTGCCCGGGAACATAAACGCTCCCTCCACAAAGCTCTTTCTTCACGTTTGCTCTGCAGGAGAGAGCTCGTGAGACTAGGCCTTTCTTGACTCGGGAAGTAAGGCCCTGGTTGCAGGCCTCTTGTACTAGCGTCTGTAGAGCTCCTCACTAGCTGTTCGAGGGAGGCCTGAAAACCCACTCTCTGGGGCTGCCTTTCTTCCCTCCAAGAAAGAGATCCTTCCCGGCCGCGTTTGGGCTGAAAGTCACATCGGGCTGGGAAGTGCTAGCTGGGAAGTCTGTTTTCAGTTGCCATGGCCGCTGGGTGCACGTTTATGTGTACGGCCCCCACACTGCCCGGGAACATCAAGGCTCCCTCCACACAGTTCTTTCTTCACGTTTGCTCTGCAGGAGAACACTCGCGAGACTAGGCCTTTCTTGACTCGGGAAGTAAGGCCCTGGTTGGAGGCCTCTTGTGTTAGCGTCTGGAGAGCCCCACACTTGCTGTGCAAGGGAGGTCTGAAAACCCACTCTCTGGGGCTGCCTTTCCTCCCTCCAAGGAAGAGATCCTGCTCGGCCGCGTTCGGGCTGAAAGTCACATTGGGCTGGGAGGTGCTAGCTGAGAAGTCATTTTTCAGGGCCCATGGTCGCTGGGTTCACGTGGACATCTAGGGCGCCCTCACCGCCCGGGAACATCAAGGCTCCATCGACACAGCTCTCTCTTCACGTTTGCTCTGCAGGAGAGCACTCGCGAGACTAGGCCTTTCTTGACTCGAGAAGTATGGCCCTGGTTGGAGGCCTCTTGTACTAGCGTCTGGAGAGCCCCACACTTGCTGTGCGAGGGAAGCCTGAAAACCCACTCTCTGGGGCTGCCTTTCCTCCCTCCAAGGAAGAGATCCTGCCCGGCCGCGTTCGGGCTGAAAGTCACATCGGGCTGGGAAGTGCTAGCTGAGAAGTCATTTTTCAGGAGCCATGGTCGCTGGGTTCACGTGGAAGTCTAGGGCTCCTTCACCGCCGGGGAACATCAAGGCTCCATCCACACAGCTCTTTCTTCACGTTTGCTCTGCAGGAGAGAGCTCATGAGACTAGGCCTTTCTTGACTCGGGAAGTGGGTCCCTGCTTTCAGGCCTCTTCTACAAGCATCTGTAGAGCCCCACACTTGCTGGGCGAGGTAGACCAGAAAATCCACGCTCTGGGGCTGCATTTCCTCTCTCCTCAGAAGAGAGCCTGCCCGGCCACATTCGGGCTCAAAGTCATATCGGGCTGGGAAGTGCTAGCTGGGAAGTCAGTTTTCAGGGGACATGGCCGCTTGATGCACATGTACGGGTAGAGCTCCAACACAGGCCAGGAACATCAAGGCTCCCTCCACACAGCTGTTTCTTCAGGTTTGCTCTGCAGGAGAGAGCTCGCGAGACTACGCCTTTGTTGACTCGGGAAGCGAGGCCCTGGTTCCAGGCCTCTTGTACTAGCGTCTGGAGAGCCCCTCACTTGCTGTCCGAGGGAGGCCTGAAACCCCACTCTCTGGGGCTGCCTTTCCTCCCTCCAAGAAAAGGAGCCTGTCTGGTGGTTTTCAGACTCAAAGTCACATCGAGGTGGAATGTGCTAGCTGGGAAGTCAGCTTTGAAGGGCCATGGCCGCTGGGTGCAAATGTATGTCTAGTGCTCCCACACTGCTCGGGAACATCAAGGCTCCCTCCACAGAGCTCTTTCTTCACGTTTGCTCTGCAGGAGAGAGCTCGCGAGACTAGGCCTTTCTTGACTATGGAAGTGCGGCCATGGTTGCAGGCCTCTTGTACTAGCGTCTGTAGAGCTCCTCACTTGCTGTGCGAGGGAGGCCTAAAAACACACTCTCTGGGGCTGCCTTTGCTCCCTCCAAGGAAGAGATCCTGCCCGGCCGCGTTTGGGCTGAAAGTCACATCGGGCTGGGAAGTGCTAGCTGGGAAGTCTGTTTTCAGGGGCCATGGCCGTTGGGTGCACGTGTATGTGTACGGCCCGCACACTGCCCGGGAACATCAAGGTCCCTCCACACAGCTCTTTCTTCACGTTTGCTCTGCAGGAGAGCACTCGCGAGACTAGGCCTTTCTTGACTCGGGAAGTAAGGCCCTGGTTGGAGGCCTCTTGTACTAGCGTCTGGAGAGCCCCACACTTGCTGTGCGAGGGAAACCTGAAAACCAACTCTCTGGGGCTGCCTTTCCTCCCTCAAAGGAAGAGATCCTGCCCGGCCGCGTTCGGGCTGAAAGACACATCGGGCTGGGAGGTGCTAGCTGAGAAGTCATTTTTCAGGGGCCATGGTCGCTGGGTTCACATGGACGTCTAGGGCGCCCTCACCGCCCGGGAACATCAAGGCTCCATCGACACAGCTCTCTCTTCAGGTTTGCTCTGCAGGAGAGAGCTCACGGGAATAGGCCTTTCTTGACTCGGGAAGTGCGGCCCTTGTTGCAGGCCTCTTGTACTAGCGTCTGTAGAACCCCTCACTTGCTATGCGAGGGCGGCCTGAAAACCCACTCTCTGGGGCTGCCTTTCCTCCCTCCAAGAAAGAGAGCTTGTCTGGTGGTTTTCAGACTCAAAGTCACATCGAGGTGGCAAGTGCTAGCTGGGAAGTCAGTTTTCAAGGGCCATGGCCGCTGGGTGCAAGTGTATGTCTAGTGCTCCCACACTGTTTGGGAACATCAAGGCTCCCTCCACAGAGCTCTTTCTTCACGTTTGCTCTGCAGGAGAGAGCTCGCGAGACTAGGCCTTTCTTGACTCGGGAAGGGAGGCCCTGGTTGCAGGCCTCTTCTAATAGCGTCTGGAGAGACCCACACTTGCTGTGCGAGGGAGGCCTGAAAACCCACTCTCTGGGGCTGCCTTTCCTCCCTCCAAGGAAGAGATCCTGACCGGCCGCGTTTGGGCTGAAAGTCACATCCGGCTGGGAAGTGCTAGCTCGGAAGTCTGTTTTCAGGGGCAATGGCCGCTGGGTGCACGTGTATGTGTACGGCCCGCACACTGCCCGGGAACATCAAGGCTCCATCCACACAGCTCTTTCTTCACATTTGCTCTGCAGGAGAGAGCTCATGAGACTAGGCCTTTCTTGACTCGGGAAGTGGGGCCCTGCTTTCAGGCCTCTTCTACAAGCATCTGTAGAGCCCCACACTTGCTGGGCGAGGTAGACCAGAAAATCCACGCTCTGGGGCTGCATTTCCTCTCTCTTCAGAAGAGAGCCTGCCCGGCCGCATTCGGGCTCAAAGTCACATCGGGCTGGGAAGTGCTAGCTGGGAAGTCAGTTTTCAGGGGACATGGCCGCTTGATGCACATGTACGGGTAGAGCTCCAACACAGGCCAGGAACATCAAGGCTCCATCCACACAGCTGTTTCTTCAGGTTTGCTCTGCAGGAGAGAGCTCGCGAGACTACGCCTTTGTTGACTCGGGAAGGGAAGCCCTGTTTGCCGGCCTCTTCTATTAGCGTCTGGAGAGCCCCACACTTGCTGTGCGAGGGAGGCCTGAAAACCCACTCTCTGGGGCTGCCTTTCCTCCCTCCAAGAAAGAGAGCCTGTCTGGTGGTTTTCAGACTCAAAGTCACATCGAGGTGGCAAGTGCTAGCTGGGAAATCAGATTTCAAGGGCCATGGCCGCTGGGTGCAAGTGTATGTCTAGGGCTCCCACACTGCCCGGGAACATCAGGCTCCCTCCACGCAGCACTTTCTTCACGTTTGCTCTGCAGGAGAGAGCTCGCGAGACTAGGCCTTTCCTGACTCGGGAAGTGGGGCCCTGCTTTCAGGCCTCTTCTACAAGCATCTGTAGAGCCCCACACTTGCTGGGCGAGGTAGGCCAGAAAATCCACGCTCTGGGGCTGCATTTCCTCTCTCCTCAGAAGACAGCCTGCCCGGCCGCATTCGGGCTCAAAGTCACATCGGGCTGGGAAGTGCCAGCTGGGAAGTCAGTTTTCAGGGGACATGGCCGCTGGATGCACATATACGGGTAGAGCTCCAACACAGGCCAGGAACATCAACGCTCCCTCCACACAGCTGTTTCTTCAGGTTTGCTCTGCAGGAGAGAGTTCGCGAGACTACGCCTTTGTTGACTTGGGAAGGGAGGCCCTGGTTGCTGGCCTCTTCTACTAGCGTCTGGAGAGCCACTCACTTGCTGTGCGAGGGAGGCCTGAAAACCCACTCTCTGGGGCTACCTTTCCTCCCTCCAAGAAAGAGAGCCTGTCTGGTGGTTTTCAGACACAAAGTCACATCGAGGGGGCAAGTGCTAGCTGGGAAGTCAGTTTTCAAGGGCCATGGCCGCTGGGTGCAAGTGTATGTCTAGTGGTCCCACACTGCTCGGGAACATCAAGGCTCCCTCCACAGAGCTCTTTCTTCACGTTTGCTCTGCAGGAGAGAGCTCGCGAGACTAGGCCTTTCTTGACTCGGGAAGGGAGGCCGTGGTTGCAGGCCTCTTCTACTAGCGTCTGGAGAGACCCACACTTGCTGTGCGAGGGAGGCCTGAAAACCCACTCTCTTGGGCTGCCTTTCCTCCCTCCAAGAAAGAGAGCCTGTCAGGTGGTTTTCAGACTCAAAGTCACATCGAGGTGGCAAGTGCTCCCTGGGAAGTCAGTTTTCAAGGGCCATGGCCGCTAGGTTCACGTGGAAGTCTAGGGCTCATTCACCGCCGGGGAACATCAAGGCTCCATCCACACAGCTCTTTCTTCACGTTTGCTCTGCAGGAGAGAGCTCGCGAGACTAGGCCTTTCTTGACTCGGGAAGTGGGGCCCTGCTTTCAGGCCTCTTGTACAAGCATCTGTAGAGCCCCACACTTGCTGGGCCAGGTAGGCCAGAAAATTCACGCTCTGGGGCTGCATTTCCTCTCTCCTCAGAAGAGAGCCTGCCCGGCCGCATTCGGGCTCAAAGTCACATCGGGCAGGGAAGTGCTAGCTGGGAAGTCAGTTTTCAGCGGACATGGCCGCTGGATGCACATGTACGGGTAGAGCTCCAACACAGGCCAGGAACATCAAGGCTCCCTCCACACAGCTGTTTCTTCAGGTTTGCTCTGCATTAGAGAGCTCGCGAGACTATGCCTTTGTTGACACGGGAAGTGGGGCCCTGCTTTCAGGCCTCTTCTACAAGCGTCTGTAGAGCCCCACACTTGCTGGGCGAGGTAGGCCAGAAAATCCACGCTCTGGGGCTGCATTTCCTCTCTCCTCAGAAGAGAGCCTGGCCGGCCTCATTCGGGCTCAAAGTCACATCAGGCTGGGAAGTGCTAGCTGGGAATTCAGTTTTCAGGGGACATGGCCGCTGGATGCACATGTACGGGTAGAGCTCCAACACAGGCCAGGAACATCAACGCTCCCTCCACACAGCTCTTTCTTCAGGTTTGCTCTGCAGGAGAGAGCTCGCGAGACTACGCCTTTGTTGACTCGGGAAGGGAGGCCCTGGTTGCAGGCCTCTTGTACTAGAGTCTGTAGAGCCCCTCACTTGCTGTGGAGGGAGGTCTGAAAACCCACGCTCTGGGGCGGCCTTTCCTCCCTCCAAGAAAGAGATCATGCCCGGCCGCCTTTGGGCTGAAAGTCACATTGGGCTGGGAAGTGCCAGCTGGGAAGTCTGTTTTCAGGGGCAATGGCCGCTGGGTGCACGTGTATGTCTAGGACTCCCACACTGCCCGGGAACATAAACGCTCCCTCCACAAAGCTCTTTCTTCACGTTTGCTCTGCAGGAGAGAGCTCGCGAGACTAGGCCTTTCTTGACTCGGGAAGTAAGGCCCTGGTTGCAGGCCTCTTGTACTAGCGTCTGTAGAGCTCCTCACTTGCTGTGCGAGGGAGGCCTGAAAACCCACTCTCTGGGGCTGCCTTTCTTCCCTCCAAGAAAGAGATCCTGCCCGGCCGCGTTTGGGCTGAAAGTCACATCGGGCTGGGAAGTGCTAGCTGGGAAGTCTGTTTTCAGTTGCCATGGCCGCTGGGTGCACGTTTATGTGTACGGCCCCCACACTGCCCGGGAACATCAAGGCTCCCTCCACACAGTTCTTTCTTCACGTTTCCTCTGCAGGAGAACACTCGCGAGACTAGGCCTTTCTTGACTCGGGAAGTAAGGCCCTGGTTGGAGGCCTCTTGTGTTAGCGTCTGGAGAGCCCCACACTTGCTGTGCAAGGGAGGTCTGAAAACCCACTCTCTGGGGCTGCCTTTTCTCCCTCCAAGGAAGAGATCCTGCTCGGCCGCGTTCGGGCTGAAAGTCACATTGGGCTGGGAGGTGCTAGCTGAGAAGTCATTGTTCAGGGGCCATGGTCGCTGGGTTCACGTGGACATCTAGGGCGCCCTCACCGCCCGGGAACATCAAGGCTCCATCGACACAGCTCTCTCTTCACGTTTGCTCTGCAGGAGAGAGCTCACGGGAATAGGCCTTTCTTGACTCGGGAAGTGCGGCCCTGGTTGCAGGCCTCCTGTACTAGCGTCTGTAGAGCCCCTCACTTGCTATGCGAGGGAGGCCTGAGAACCCACTCTCTGGGGCTGCCTTTCCTCCCTCCAAGAAAGAGAGCCTGTCTGGTGGTGTTCAGACTCAAATCACATCGAGGTGGCAAGTGCTAGATGGGAAGTCAGTTTTCAAGGGCTACGGCCGCTGGGTGCACGTGTATGTGTATAGCCCCCACACTGCCCGGGAACATCAAGGCTCCCTCCACACAGCTGTTTCTTCAGGTTTGCTCTGCAGGAGAGTGCTCGCGAGACTACGCCTTTGTTGATTCGGGATGGGAAGCCCTGGTTGCAGGCCTCTTCTATTAGCGTCTGGAGAGCCCCACACTTGCTGTGCGAGGGAGGCCTGAAAACCCACTCTCTGGGGCTGCCTTTCCTCCCTCCAAGGAAGAGATCCTGCCCGGCCGCGTTTGGGCTGAAAATCACATCGGGCTGGGAAGTGCTAGCTGGGAAGTCTGTTTTCAGGGGCCATGGCCGCTGGGTGCACGTGTATGTGTACGGCCCGCACACTGCTCGGGAACATCAAGGCTCCCTCCACACAGCTCTTTCTTCACGTTTGCTCTGCAGGAGAGCACTCGCGAGACTAGGCCTTTCTTGACTCGAGAAGTAAGGCCCTATTGGAGGCCTCTTGTACTAGCGTCTGGAGAGCCCCACACTTGCTGTGAGAGGGAAGCCTGAAAACCCACTCTCTGGGGCTGCCTTTCCTCCCTCCAAGGAAGAGATCCTGCCCGGCCGCGTTCGGGCTGAAAGTCACATCGGGCTGGGAAGTGCTAGCTGAGAAGTCATTTTTCAGGAGCCATGGTCGCTGGGTTCACGTGGAAGTCTAGGGCTCCTTCACCGCCGGGGAACATCAAAGCTCCATCCACACAGCTCTTTCTTCACGTTTGCTCTGCAGGAGAGAGCTCAT
Source organism: Giraffa tippelskirchi (assembly GCF_054371585.1). Lineage (NCBI taxonomy): Eukaryota > Metazoa > Chordata > Mammalia > Artiodactyla > Giraffidae > Giraffa > Giraffa tippelskirchi. Next base: position 72,649,928 of record NC_137289.1, read on the forward strand.
GAGACTAGGCCTTTCTTGACTCGGGAAGTGGGGCCCTGCTTTCAGGCCTCTTCTACAAGCATCTGTAGAGCCGCACACTTGCTGGGCGAGGTAGACCAGAAAATCCACGCTCTGGGGCTGCATTTCCTCTCTCCTCAGAAGAGAGCCTGCCCGGCCACATTCGGGCTCAAAGTCACATCGGGCTGGGAAGTGCTAGCTGGGAAGTCAGTTTTCAGGGGACATGGCCGCTTGATGCACATGTACGGGTAGAGCTCCAACACAGGCCAGGAACATCAATGCTCCCTCCACACAGCTGTTTCTTCAGGTTTGCTCTTCAGGAGAGAGCTCGCGAGACTACGCCTTTGTTGACTCGGGAAGCGAGGCCCTGGTTCCAGGCCTCTTGTACTAGCGTCTGGAGAGCCCCTCACTTGCTGTGCGAGGGAGGCCTGAAAACCCACTCTCTGGGGCTGCCTTTCCTCCCTCCAAGAAAAGGAGCCTGTCTGGTGGTTTTCAGACTCAAAGTCACATCGAGGTGGAATGTGCTAGCTGGGAAGTCAGCTTTGAAGGGCCATGGCCGCTGGGTGCAAATGTATGTCTAGTGCTCCCACACTGCTCGGGAACATCAAGGCTCCCTCCACAGAGCTCTTTCTTCACGTTTGCTCTGCAGGAGAGAGCTCGCGAGACTAGGCCTTTCTTGACTATGGAAGTGCGGCCATGGTTGCAGGCCTCTTGTACTAGCTTCTGTAGAGCTCCTCACTTGCTGTGCGAGGGAGGCCTAAAAACACACTCTCTGGGGCTGCCTTTGCTCCCTCCAAGGAAGAGATCCTGCCCGGCCGCGTTTGGGCTGAAAGTCACATCGGGCTGGGAAGTGCTAGCTGGGAAGTCTGTTTTCAGGGGCCATGGCCGCTGGGTGCACGTGTATGTGTACGGCCCGCACACTGCCCGGGAACATCAAGGTCCCTCCACACAGCTCTTTCTTCACGTTTGCTCTGCAGTAGAGCACTCGCGAGACTAGGCCTTTCTTGACTCGGGAAGTAAGGCCCTGGTTGCAGGCCTCTTGTACTAGCGTCTGGAGAGCCCCACACTTGCTGTGCGAGGGAAACCTGAAAACCAACTCTCTGGGGCTGCCTTTCCTCCCTCAAAGGAAGAGATCCTGCCCGGCCGCGTTCGGGCTGAAAGACACATCGGGCTGGGAGGTGCTAGCTGAGAAGTCATTTTTCAGGGGCCATGGTCACTGGGTTCACATGGACGTCTAGGGTGCCCTCACCGCCCGGGAACATCAAGGCTCCATCGACACAGCTCTCTCTTCAGGTTTGCTCTGCAGGAGAGAGCTCACGGGAATAGGCCTTTCTTGACTCGGGAAGTGCGGCCCTTGTTGCAGGCCTCTTGTACTAGCGTCTGTAGAACCCCTCACTTGCTATGCGAGGGCGGCCTGAAAACCCACTCTCTGGGGCTGCCTTTCCTCCCTCCAAGAAAGAGAGCTTGTCTGGTGGTTTTCAGACTCAAAGTCACATCGAGGTGGCAAGTGCTAGCTGGGAAGTCAGTTTTCAAGGGCCATGGCCGCTGGGTGCAAGTGTATGTCTAGTGCTCCCACACTGTTTGGGAACATCAAGGCTCCCTCCACAGAGCTCTTTCTTCACGTTTGCTCTGCAGGAGAGAGCTCGCGAGACTAGGCCTTTCTTGACTCGGGAAGGGAGGCCCTGGTTGCAGGCCTCTTCTAATAGCGTCTGGAGAGACCCACACTTGCTGTGCGAGGGAGGCCTGAAAACCCACTCTCTGGGGCTGCCTTTCCTCCCTCCAAGGAAGAGATCCTGACCGGCCGCGTTTGGGCTGAAAGTCACATCCGGCTGGGAAGTGCTAGCTCGGAAGTCTGTTTTCAGGGGCAATGGCCGCTGGGTGCACGTGTATGTGTACGGCCCGCACACTGCCCGGGAACATCAAGGCTCCATCCACACAGCTCTTTCTTCACGTTTGCTCTGCAGGAGAGAGCTCATGAGACTAGGCCTTTCTTGACTCGGGAAGTGGGGCCCTGCTTTCAGGCCTCTTCTACAAGCATCTGTAGAGCCCCACACTTGCTGGGCGAGGTAGACCAGAAAATCCACGCTCTGGGGCTGCATTTCCTCTCTCTTCAGAAGAGAGCCTGCCCGGCCGCATTCGGGCTCAAAGTCACATCGGGCTGGGAAGTGCTAGCTGGGAAGTCAGTTTTCAGGGGACATGGCCGCTTGATGCACATGTACGGGTAGAGCTCCAACACAGGCCAGGAACATCAAGGCTCCATCCACACAGCTGTTTCTTCAGGTTTGCTCTGCAGGAGAGAGCTCGCGAGACTACGCCTTTGTTGACTCGGGAAGGGAAGCCCTGTTTGCCGGCCTCTTCTATTAGCGTCTGGACAGCCCCACACTTGCTGTGCGAGGGAGGCCTGAAAACCCACTCTCTGGGGCTGCCTTTCCTCCCTCCAAGAAAGAGAGCCTGTCTGGTGGTTTTCAGACTCAAAGTCACATCGAGGTGGCAAGTGCTAGCTGGGAAATCAGATTTCAAGGGCCATGGCCGCTGGGTGCAAGTGTATGTCTAGGGCTCCCACACTGCCCGGGAACATCAGGCTCCCTCCACGCAGCACTTTCTTCACGTTTGCTCTGCAGGAGAGAGCTCGCGAGACTAGGCCTTTCCTGACTCGGGAAGTGGGGCCCTGCTTTCAGGCCTCTTCTACAAGCATCTGTAGAGCCCCACACTTGCTGGGCGAGGTAGGCCAGAAAATCCACGCTCTGGGGCTGCATTTCCTCTCTCCTCAGAAGACAGCCTGCCCGGCCGCATTCGGGCTCAAAGTCACATCGGGCTGGGAAGTGCCAGCTGGGAAGTCAGTTTTCAGGGGACATGGCCGCTGGATGCACATATACGGGTAGAGCTCCAACACAGGCCAGGAACGTCAATGCTCCCTCCACACAGCTGTTTCTTCAGGTTTGCTCTGCAGGAGAGAGTTCGCGAGACTACGCCTTTGTTGACTCGGGAAGGGAGGCCCTGGTTGCTGGCCTCTTCTACTAGCGTCTGGAGAGCCACTCACTTGCTGTGCGAGGGAGGCCTGAAAACCCACTCTCTGGGGCTACCTTTCCTCCCTCCAAGAAAGAGAGCCTGTCTGGTGGTTTTCAGACACAAAGTCACATCAAGGGGGCAAGTGCTAGCTGGGAAGTCAGTTTTCAAGGGCCATGGCCGCTGGGTGCAAGTGTATGTCTAGTGGTCCCACACTGCTCGGGAACATCAAGGCTCCCTCCACAGAGCTCTTTCTTCACGTTTGCTCTGCAGGAGAGAGCTCGCGAGACTAGGCCTTTCTTGACTCGGGAAGGGAGGCCGTGGTTGCAGGCCTCTTCTACTAGCGTCTGGAGAGACCCACACTTGCTGTGCGAGGGAGGCCTGAAAACCCACTCTCTTGGGCTGCCTTTCCTCCCTCCAAGAAAGAGAGCCTGTCAGGTGGTTTTCAGACTCAAAGTCACATCGAGGTGGCAAGTGCTCCCTGGGAAGTCAGTTTTCAAGGGCCATGGCCGCTAGGTTCACGTGGAAGTCTAGGGCTCATTCACCGCCGGGGAACATCAAGGCTCCATCCACACAGCTCTTTCTTCACGTTTGCTCTGCAGGAGAGAGCTCGCGAGACTAGGCCTTTCTTGACTCGGGAAGTGGGGCCCTGCTTTCAGGCCTCTTGTACAAGCATCTGTAGAGCCCCACACTTGCTGGGCCAGGTAGGCCAGAAAATTCACGCTCTGGGGCTGCATTTCCTCTCTCCTCAGAAGAGAGCCTGCCCGGCCGCATTCGGGCTCAAAGTCACATCGGGCAGGGAAGTGCTAGCAGGGAAGTCAGTTTTCAGCGGACATGGCCGCTGGATGCACATGTACGGGTAGAGCTCCAACACAGGCCAGGAACATCAAGGCTCCCTCCACACAGCTGTTTCTTCAGGTTTGCTCTGCATTAGAGAGCTCGCGAGACTACGCCTTTGTTGACACGGGAAGTGGGGCCCTGCTTTCAGGCCTCTTCTACAAGCGTCTGTAGAGCCCCACACTTGCTGGGCGAGGTAGGCCAGAAAATCCACGCTCTGGGGCTGCATTTCCTCTCTCCTCAGAAGAGAGCCTGGCCGGCCTCATTCGGGCTCAAAGTCACATCAGGCTGGGAAGTGCTAGCTGGGAATTCAGTTTTCAGGGGACATGGCCGCTGGATGCACATGTACGGGTAGAGCTCCAACACAGGCCAGGAACATCAACGCTCCCTCCACACAGCTCTTTCTTCAGGTTTGCTCTGCAGGAGAGAGCTCGCGAGACTACGCCTTTGTTGACTCGGGAAGGGAGGCCCTGGTTGCAGGCCTCTTGTACTAGAGTCTGTAGAGCCCCTCACTTGCTGTGGAGGGAGGTCTGAAAACCCACGCTCTGGGGCGGCCTTTCCTCCCTCCAAGAAAGAGATCATGCCCGGCCGCCTTTGGGCTGAAAGTCACATTGGGCTGGGAAGTGCCAGCTGGGAAGTCTGTTTTCAGGGGCAATGGCCGCTGGGTGCACGTGTATGTCTAGGACTCCCACACTGCCCGGGAACATAAACGCTCCCTCCACAAAGCTCTTTCTTCACGTTTGCTCTGCAGGAGAGAGCTCGCGAGACTAGGCCTTTCTTGACTCGGGAAGTAAGGCCCTGGTTGCAGGCCTCTTGTACTAGCGTCTGTAGAGCTCCTCACTTGCTGTGTGAGGGAGGCCTGAAAACCCACTCTCTGGGGCTGCCTTTCTTCCCTCCAAGAAAGAGATCCTGCCCGGCCGCGTTTGGGCTGAAAGTCACATCGGGCTGGGAAGTGCTAGCTGGGAAGTCTGTTTTCAGTTGCCATGGCCGCTGGGTGCACGTTTATGTGTACGGCCCCCACACTGCCCGGGAACATCAAGGCTCCCTCCACACAGTTCTTTCTTCACGTTTCCTCTGCAGGAGAACACTCGCGAGACTAGGCCTTTCTTGACTCGGGAAGTAAGGCCCTGGTTGGAGGCCTCTTGTGTTAGCGTCTGGAGAGCCCCACACTTGCTGTGCAAGGGAGGTCTGAAAACCCACTCTCTGGGGCTGCCTTTCCTCCCTCCAAGGAAGAGATCCTGCTCGGCCGCGTTCGGGCTGAAAGTCACATTGGGCTGGGAGGTGCTAGCTGAGAAGTCATTTTTCAGGGGCCATGGTCGCTGGGTTCACGTGGACATCTAGGGCGCCCTCACCGCCCGGGAACATCAAGGCTCCATCGACACAGCTCTCTCTTCACGTTTGCTCTGCAGGAGAGAGCTCACGGGAATAGGCCTTTCTTGACTCGGGAAGTGCGGCCCTGGTTGCAGGCCTCCTGTACTAGCGTCTGTAGAGCCCCTCACTTGCTATGCGAGGGAGGCCTGAAAACCCACTCTCTGGGGCTGCCTTTCCTCCCTCCAAGAAAGAGAGCCTGTCTGGTGGTGTTCAGACTCAAATCACATCGAGGTGGCAAGTGCTAGATGGGAAGTCAGTTTTCAAGGGCTACGGCCGCTGGGTGCACGTGTATGTGTATAGCCCCCACACTGCCCGGGAACATCAAGGCTCCCTCCACACAGCTGTTTCTTCAGGTTTGCTCTGCAGGAGAGTGCTCGCGAGACTACGCCTTTGTTGATTCGGGAAGGGAAGCCCTGGTTGCAGGCCTCTTCTATTAGCGTCTGGAGAGCCCCACACTTGCTGTGCGAGGGAGGCCTGAAAACCCACTCTCTGGGGCTGCCTTTCCTCCCTCCAAGGAAGAGATCCTGCCCGGCCGCGTTTGGGCTGAAAATCACATCGGGCTGGGAAGTGCTAGCTGGGAAGTCTGTTTTCAGGGGCCATGGCCGCTGGGTGCACGTGTATGTGTACGGCCCGCACACTGCTCGGGAACATCAAGGCTCCCTCCACACAGCTCTTTCTTCACGTTTGCTCTGCAGGAGAGCACTCGCGAGACTAGGCCTTTCTTGACTCGAGAAGTAAGGCCCTATTGGAGGCCTCTTGTACTAGCGTCTGGAGAGCCCCACACTTGCTGTGAGAGGGAAGCCTGAAAACCCACTCTCTGGGGCTGCCTTTCCTCCCTCCAAGGAAGAGATCCTGCCCGGCCGCGTTCGGGCTGAAAGTCACATCGGGCTGGGAAGTGCTAGCTGAGAAGTCATTTTTCAGGAGCCATGGTCGCTGGGTTCACGTGGAAGTCTAGGGCTCCTTCACCGCCGGGGAACATCAAGGCTCCATCCACACAGCTCTTTCTTCACGTTTGCTCTGCAGGAGAGAGCTCATGAGACTAGGCCTTTCTTGACTCGGGAAGTGGGGCCCTGCTTTCAGGCCTCTTCTACAAGCATCTGTAGAGCCGCACACTTGCTGGGCGAGGTAGACCAGAAAATCCACGCTCTGGGGCTGCATTTCCTCTCTCCTCAGAAGAGAGCCTGCCCGGCCACATTCGGGCTCAAAGTCACATCGGGCTGGGAAGTGCTAGCTGGGAAGTCAGTTTTCAGGGGACATGGCCGCTTGATGCACATGTACGGGTAGAGCTCCAACACAGGCCAGGAACATCAATGCTCCCTCCACACAGCTGTTTCTTCAGGTTTGCTCTTCAGGAGAGAGCTCGCGAGACTACGCCTTTGTTGACTCGGGAAGCGAGGCCCTGGTTCCAGGCCTCTTGTACTAGCGTCTGGAGAGCCCCTCACTTGCTGTGCGAGGGAGGCCTGAAAACCCACTCTCTGGGGCTGCCTTTCCTCCCTCCAAGAAAAGGAGCCTGTCTGGTGGTTTTCAGACTCAAAGTCACATCGAGGTGGAATGTGCTAGCTGGGAAGTCAGCTTTGAAGGGCCATGGCCGCTGGGTGCAAATGTATGTCTAGTGCTCCCACACTGCTCGGGAACATCAAGGCTCCCTCCACAGAGCTCTTTCTTCACGTTTGCTCTGCAGGAGAGAGCTCGCGAGACTAGGCCTTTCTTGACTATGGAAGTGCGGCCATGGTTGCAGGCCTCTTGTACTAGCTTCTGTAGAGCTCCTCACTTGCTGTGCGAGGGAGGCCTAAAAACACACTCTCTGGGGCTGCCTTTGCTCCCTCCAAGGAAGAGATCCTGCCCGGCCGCGTTTGGGCTGAAAGTCACATCGGGCTGGGAAGTGCTAGCTGGGAAGTCTGTTTTCAGGGGCCATGGCCGCTGGGTGCACGTGTATGTGTACGGCCCGCACACTGCCCGGGAACATCAAGGTCCCTCCACACAGCTCTTTCTTCACGTTTGCTCTGCAGTAGAGCACTCGCGAGACTAGGCCTTTCTTGACTCGGGAAGTAAGGCCCTGGTTGCAGGCCTCTTGTACTAGCGTCTGGAGAGCCCCACACTTGCTGTGCGAGGGAAACCTGAAAACCAACTCTCTGGGGCTGCCTTTCCTCCCTCAAAGGAAGAGATCCTGCCCGGCCGCGTTCGGGCTGAAAGACACATCGGGCTGGGAGGTGCTAGCTGAGAAGTCATTTTTCAGGGGCCATGGTCACTGGGTTCACATGGACGTCTAGGGTGCCCTCACCGCCCGGGAACATCAAGGCTCCATCGACACAGCTCTCTCTTCAGGTTTGCTCTGCAGGAGAGAGCTCACGGGAATAGGCCTTTCTTGACTCGGGAAGTGCGGCCCTTGTTGCAGGCCTCTTGTACTAGCGTCTGTAGAACCCCTCACTTGCTATGCGAGGGCGGCCTGAAAACCCACTCTCTGGGGCTGCCTTTCCTCCCTCCAAGAAAGAGAGCTTGTCTGGTGGTTTTCAGACTCAAAGTCACATCGAGGTGGCAAGTGCTAGCTGGGAAGTCAGTTTTCAAGGGCCATGGCCGCTGGGTGCAAGTGTATGTCTAGTGCTCCCACACTGTTTGGGAACATCAAGGCTCCCTCCACAGAGCTCTTTCTTCACGTTTGCTCTGCAGGAGAGAGCTCGCGAGACTAGGCCTTTCTTGACTCGGGAAGGGAGGCCCTGGTTGCAGGCCTCTTCTAATAGCGTCTGGAGAGACCCACACTTGCTGTGCGAGGGAGGCCTGAAAACCCACTCTCTGGGGCTGCCTTTCCTCCCTCCAAGGAAGAGATCCTGACCGGCCGCGTTTGGGCTGAAAGTCACATCCGGCTGGGAAGTGCTAGCTCGGAAGTCTGTTTTCAGGGGCAATGGCCGCTGGGTGCACGTGTATGTGTACGGCCCGCACACTGCCCGGGAACATCAAGGCTCCATCCACACAGCTCTTTCTTCACGTTTGCTCTGCAGGAGAGAGCTCATGAGACTAGGCCTTTCTTGACTCGGGAAGTGGGGCCCTGCTTTCAGGCCTCTTCTACAAGCATCTGTAGAGCCCCACACTTGCTGGGCGAGGTAGACCAGAAAATCCACGCTCTGGGGCTGCATTTCCTCTCTCCTCAGAAGAGAGCCTGCCCGGCCGCATTCGGGCTCAAAGTCACATCGGGCTGGGAAGTGCTAGCTGGGAAGTCAGTTTTCAGGGGACATGGCCGCTTGATGCACATGTACGGGTAGAGCTCCAACACAGGCCAGGAACATCAAGGCTCCCTCCACACAGCTGTTTCTTCAGGTTTGCTCTGCAGGAGAGAGCTCGCGAGACTACGCCTTTGTTGACTCGGGAAGCGAGGCCCTGGTTGCAGGCCTCTTCTACTAGCGTCTGGAGAGCCCCTCCCTTGCTGTGCGAGGGAGGCCTGAAAACCCACTCTCTGGGGCTGCCTTTCCTTCCTCCAAGAAAGAGAGCCTGTTTGGTGGTTTTCAGACTCAAAATCACATTGAGGTGGCAAGTGCTACCTGGGAAGTTAGTTTTCAAGGGCCATGGCCACTGGGTGCAAGTGTATGTCTAGGGCTCCCACAATGCCCGGGAACATCAAGGCTCCCTCCACAGAGCTCTTTCTTCGCGTTTGCTCTGCAGGAGAGAGCTCGCGAGACTAGGCCTTTCTTGACTCGGGAAGTAAGGCCCTGGTTGCAGGCCTCTTGTACTAGCGTCTGTAGAGCCCCTCACTTCCTGGGCGAGGGAGGCCTGAAAACCCACACTCTGGGGCTGCCTTTCTTCCCTCCAAGAACGAGATCATGCCCGGCCGCCTTTGGGCTGAAAGTCACATTGGGCTGGGAAGTGCTAGCTGGGAAGTCTGTTCTCAGGGGCCATGGCCGCTGGGTGCACGTTTATGTGTACGGCCCCCACACTGCCCGGGAACATCAAGGCTCCCTCCACACAGCTCTTTCTTCACGTTTGCTCTGCAGGAGAGCACTCGCGAGCCTAGGCCTTTCTTGACTCGGGAAGTAAGGCCCTGGTTGGAGGCCTCTTGTACTAGCGTCTGGAGAGCCCCACAATTGCTGTGCAAGGGAGGTCTGAAAACCCACTCTCTTGGGCTGCCTTTCCTCCCTCCAAGGAAGAGATCCTGCCCGGCCGCGTTCGGGCTGAAAGTCACATTGGGCTGGGAGGTGCTAGCTGAGAAGTCATTCTTCAGGGGCCATGGTCGCTGGGTTCACGTGGAAGTCTAGGGCTCCCTCACCGCCCGGGAACATCAAGGCTCCATCCACACAGCTCTTTCTTCACGTTTGCTCTGCAGGAGAGAGCTCAAGAGACTACGCCTTTCCTGACTCGGGAAGTGGGGCCCTGCTTTCAGGCCTCTTCTGCAAGCATCTGTAGAGCCCCACACTTGCTGGGCGAGGTAGGCCAGAAAATACACGCCCTGGGGCTGCATTTCCTCTCTCCTCAGAATAGAGCCTGCCCGGCCGCATTCGGGCTCAAAGTCACATCGGGCTGCGAACTGCTAGCTGGGAAGTCAGTTTTCTGGGGACATGGCCGCTGGATGCACATGTACAGGTAGAGCTCCAACACAGGCCAGGAACATCAAGGCTCCCTCCACACAGCTGTTTCTTCAGGTTTGCTCTGCAGGAGAGAGCTCGCGAGACTAGGCCTTTCTTGACTAGGGAAGTGCGGCCCTGGTTGCAGGCCTCTTGTACTAGCGTCTGTAGAGCTCCTCAGTTTCTGTGCGAGGGAGGCCTGAAAACACACTCTCTGGGGCTGCCTTTCTTCCCTCCAAGAAAGAGATCCTGCCCGGCCGCGTTTGGGCTGAAAGTCACATCGGGCTAGGAAGTGCTAGCTGGGAAGTCTGTTTTCAGGGGCCATGGCCGCTGGGTGCACGTTTATGTGTACGGCCCCCACACTGCCCGGGAACATCAAGCCTCCCTCCACACAGCTCTTTCTTCACGTTTGCTCTGTAGGAGAGCACTCGCGAGACTAGGCCTTTCTTGACTCGGGAAGTAAGGCCCTGGTTGGAGGCCTCTTGTGTTAGCGTCTGGAGAGCCCCACACTTGCTGTGCAAGGGAGGTCTGAAAACCCACTCTTTGGGGCTGCCTTTCCTCCCTCCAAGGAAGAGATCCTTCTCGGCCGCGTTCGGGCTGAAAGTCACATTGGGCTGGGAGGTGCTAGCTGAGAAGTCATTTTTCAGGGGCCATGGTCGCTGGGTTCACATGGACGTCTAGGGCGCCCTCACCGCCCGGGAACATCAAGGCTCCATCGACACAGCTCTCTCTTCAGGTTTGCTCTGCAGGAGAGAGCTCACGGGAATAGGCCTTTCTTGACTCGGGAAGTGCGGCCCTGGTTGCAGGACTCTTGTACTAGCGTCTGTAGAGCCCCTCACTTGCTATGTGAGGGAGGCCTGAAAACCCACTCTCTGGGGCTGCCTTTCCTCCCTCCAAGAAAGAGAGCCTGTCTGGTGGTTTTCAGACTCAAAGTCACATCGAGGTGGCAAGTGCTAGCTGGGAAGTCAGTTTTCAAGGGCTACGGCCGCTGGGTGCACGTGTATGTGTACAGCCCCCACACTGCCCGGGAACATCAAGGCTCCCTCTACACAGCTCATTCTTCAGGTTTGCTCTGCAGGAGAGAGCTCGCGAGACTACGCCTTTGTTGACTCGGGAAGGGAGGCCCTGGTTGCAGGCCTCTTGTACTAGCGTCTGTAGAGCCCCTCACTTGCTGTGCGAGGGAGGCCTGAAAACCCACGCTCTGGGGTGGCCTTTCCTCCCTCCAAGAAAGAGATCATGCCCGGCCGCCTTTGGGCTGAAAGTCACATTGGGCTTGGAAGTGCTAGCTGGGAAGTCTGTTTTCAGGGGCAATGGCCGCTGGGTACACGTGTATGTCTAGGACTCCCACACTGCCCGGGAACATCAACGCTCCCTCCACAAAGCTCTTTGTTCACGTTTGCTCTGCAGGAGAGAGCTCGCGAGACTAGGCCTTTCTTGACTCGGGAAGTAAGGCCCTGGTTGCAGGCCTCTTGTACTAGCGTCTGTAGAGCCCCTCACTTGCTGTGCGAGGGAGGCCTGAAAACCCACTCTCTGGGGCTGCCTTTCTTCCCTCCAAGAAAGAGATCCTGCCCGGCCGCGTTTGGGCTGAAAGTCACATCGGGCTGGGAAGTTCTAGCTAGGAAGTCTGTTTTCAGGGGCCATGGCCGCTGGGTTCACGTTTATGTGTACGGACCCCACACTGCCCGGGAACATCAAGGCTCCCTCCACACAGCTGTTTCTTCAGGTTTGCTCTGCAGGAGAGAGCTCGCGAGACTACGCCTTTGTTGACTCGGGAAGGGAAGCCCTGTTTGCCGGCCTCTTCTATTAGCGTCTGGAGAGCCCCACACTTGCTGTGCGAGGGAGGCCTGAAAACCCACTCTCTGGGGCTGCCTTTCCTCCCTCCAAGAAAGAGAGCCTGTCTGGTGGTTTTCAGACTCAAAGTCACATCGAGGTGGCAAGTGCTAGCTGGGAAATCAGATTTCAAGGGCCATGGCCGCTGGGTGCAACTGTATGTCTAGGGCTCCCACACTGCCCGGGAACATCAGGCTCCCTCCACGCAGCTGTTTCTTCACGTTTGCTCTGCAGGAGAGAGCTCGCGAGACTAGGCCTTTCTTCACTCGGGAAGTCGGGCCCTGCTTTCAGGCCTCTTCTACAAGCATCTGTAGAGCCCCACACTTTCTGGGCGAGGTATGCCAGAAAATCCACGCTCTCGGGCTGCATTTCCTCTCTCCTCAGAAGAGAGCCTGGCCGGCCGCATTCGGGCTCAAAGTCACATCGGGCTGGGAATTGCTAGCTGGGAAGTCAGTTTTCAGGGGACATGGCCGCTGGATGCACATGTACGGGTAGAGCTCCAACACAGGTCAGGAACATCAAGACTCCCTCCACACAGCAGTTTCTTCAGGTTTACTCTGCAGGAGAGAGCTCGCGAGACTACGCCTTTGTTGACTCGGGAAGGGAGGCCCTGGTTGCTGGCCTCTTCTACTAGCGTCTGGAGAGCCCCTCACTTGCTGTGCGAGGGAGGCCTGAAAACCCACTCTCTGGGGCTGCCTTTCCTCCCTCCAAGAAAGAGAGCCTGTCTGGTGGTTTTCAGACTCAAAGTCACATTGAGGTGGCAAGTGCTACCTGGGAAGTCAGTTTTCAAGGGCCATGGCCGCTGGGTGGAAGTGTATGTCTAGGGCTCCCACAATGCCCGGGAACATCAAGGCTGCCTCCACAGAGCGTTTTCTTCACTTTTGCTCTGCAGGAGAGAGCTCGCGAGACTAGGCCTTTCTTGACTCGGGAAGTGCGGACTTGGTTGCAGGCCTCTTGTACTAGCGTCTGTAGAGCTCCTCACTTGCTGTGCAAGGGAGGCCAGAAAACCCACTCTCTGGGGCTGCCTTTCCTCCCTCCAAGGAAGAGATCCTGCCCGGCCGCGTTTGGGCTGAAAGTCACATCGGGCTGGGAAGTGCTAGCTGGGAAGTCTGTTTTCAGGGGCCATGGCTGCTGGGTGCACGTGTATGTGTACGGCCCGCACACTGCCCAGGAACATCAAGGCTCCCTCCACACAGCTCTTTCTTCACGTTTGCTCTGCAGGAGAGCACTCGCGAGACTAGGCCTTTCTTGACTCGGGAAGTAATGCCCTGGTTGGAGGCCTTTTGTACTAGCGTCTGGAGAGCCCCACACTTGCTGTGCGAGGGAGGCCTCAAAACCCACTCTCTGGGGCTGCCTTTCCTCCCTCCAAGAAAGAGAGCCTGTCTGGTGGTTTTCAGACTCAAAGTCACATCGAGGTGGCAAGTGCTAGCTGGGAAGTCAGTTTTCAAGGGCTACGGCCGCTGGGTGCACGTGTATGTGTACAGCCCCCACACTGCCCGGGAACATCAAGGCTCCCTCCACAGAGCTCTTCCGTCACGTTAGCTCTGCAATAAAGAGCTCACGAAACTAGGCCTTTCTTGCCTTCGGAGGTGAGGACCCGTTTGCAGGCCTCTTGTACTGGCGTCTGCAGAGCCCATCACTTTCTGTGCGAGGGAGGCATAAAAACACAGTCTCTGGGGCTGCCTTTCCTCCCTCCAAGGAAGACAGCCTGCTCGGCCGCTTTCAAGCTGACAGTCACGTTGGGCTGGGAAGTGCTAGTTGCGAAGTCAGTTTTCAGGGGCCATGGCCGCTGGCTGCACGTTTTCAGCTAGGCCTCCCACACTGCCCGGGAACATCAAGGCTCCCTCCACACAGCTCTTCCGTCACGTTAGCTCTGCAGGAGAGAGCTCGCGAGACTAGGCCTTTCCTGGCTAGGGAAGTGAGGACCTGTTTGCAGGCATCTTGAACTGGCGTCTGCAGAGCCGCCCACTTGCTGTGCGTGCGAGGCCTAAAAACACAATCTCTGGGGCTGCCCTTTCTCCGTCCAAGGAAGACCGCCTTTTCGGCCGCCTTCAAGCGGAAAGTCACGTTGTGCTGGGAAGTGCTACCTGGGAAGTCAGTTTGCAGTAGCTATGGCCGCTGGCTGCATGTTTGCAGCTAGGCTTCCCACACTGCCAGGGAACATCAAGGCTCCCTCCACACAGCTCTTCTGTCACGTTTGCTCTGCAGGAGAGAGCTCGCGAGACTAGGTCTTTCTTGACTCGGGAAGCGAGGACCTGCTCGCAGCACTATGGGTCGGGCCTCTCAAGAGCCCCACGTTTCCTTCGCGCGGGAGGCATGAAAACGCTCTCTCTGCGGCTTCCTTTCTTCCCTCCAAGGAAGAGAGCCTACCCGGCCGCCTTCTGGCTGAAAGTCACATCGGGCTTGGAAGTGGTATTTGGGAAGACTGTTTTCAGGGGCAATGGCGGCAGGGGGCACGTGTATGCCTAGTGCTCCCACACTGCCGAGAACATCAAGGTTCCCTCCACACAGCTCTTCCGTCACGTTAGCTCTTCAGGAGAGATCTCACGTAACTAGGCCTTTCTTGGCTCGGGAAGTGAGGACCTGTTTGCAGGCCTCTTGTACTGGCGTCTGCAGAGCCCAACACTTGCTGTGCCAGAAAGGCCTAAAAACCCAGTCTTTGGGGCTGCCTTTCCTCCCTCCAAGGAAGACCGCCTGCTTGCCCGCCTTCAAGCTGAAAGGCACATAGGGCTGGGAAGTGCTAGTTGCGAAGTCAGTTTTCAGGGGCTAGGGCCGCTGGCTGCACGTTTACAGCTAGGCCTCCAACCCTGCCCGGGAACATCAAGGCTCCCTCCACACAGCTCTTCCGTCACGTTAGCTCTGCAGGAGAGAGCTCGAGAGACTAGGCCTTTCCAGGCTCGGGAAGTGAGGACCTGTTTGTAGGCCTCTTGTACTGGCGTCTGCAGAGCCCCACACTTGCTGTGCGAGAGAGGCCTAAAAACCCAGTCTTTGGGGCTGCCTTTCCTCCCTCCAAGGAAGACCGCCTGCTTTGCCGCCTTCAAGCTGAAAGTCACATTGTGCTGGGAAGTGCTACCTGGGAAGTCAGTTTGCAGGGGCCATGGCCGCTGGGTGCACGTTTTTGCCTAGGGCTCCCACACTGCCCAGAACATCAAGGTTCCCTCCACACAACTCTTCCCTCACGTTAGCTCTGCAGTAAAGAGCTCACGAAACTAGGCCTTTCTTGGCTTCGGAAGTGAGTTCCCGTTTGCAGGCCTCTTGAACTGGCGTCTGCAGAGCCCCACACTTGCTGTGCGAGAGAGGCCTAAAAACCCAGTCTTTGGGGCTGCCTTTCCTCCTTCCAAGGAAGACCGCCTGCTTGCCGGCCTTCAAGCTGAAAGGCACATAGGGCTGGGAAGTGCTAGTTGCGAAGTCAGTTTTCAGGGGCCATGGCAACTGGCTGCACGTTTACAGCTAGGCCTCCCACACTGCCCGGGAACATCAAGGCTCCCTCCACACAGCTCTTCCGTCACGTTTGCTCTGCAGGAGAGGGCTCGCGAGACTAGGCCTTTCTTGACTCGGGAAGCGAGGACCTGCTCGCAGCACTATGGGTCAGGCCTCTCAAGAGCCCCACGTTGCCTGCGCGCGGGAGGCATGAAAACGCTCTCTCTGGGGCTTCCTTTCCTCCCTCCAAGGAAGAGAGCCTACCCGGCCGCCTTCTGGCTGAAAGTCACATCGGGCTTGGAAGTGCTATTTGGGAAGACTGTTTTCAGGGGCAATGGCGGCTGGGGGCACCTGTATGCCTAGTGCTCCCACACTGCCGAGAACATCAAGGTTCCCTCCACACAGCTCTTCCGTCACGTTAGCTCTTCAGGAGAGAGCTCACGTAACTAGGCCTTTCTTGGCTCGGGAAGTGAGGACCTGTTTGCAGGCCTCTTGTACTGGCGTCTGCAGAGCCCCACACTTGCTCTGCGAGAGAGGCCTAAAAACCCAGTCTTTGGGGCTGCCTTTCCTCCCGCCAAGGAAGACCGCCTGCTTTGCCGCCTTCAAGCTGAAAGTCACATTGTGCTGGGAAGTGCTACCTGGGAAGTCAGTTTGCAGGGGCCATGGCCGCTGGGTGCACGTTTTTGCCTAGGGCTCCCACACTGACCAGAACATCAACGCTCCCTCCACACAGCTCTTCCGTCACGTTAGCTCTGCAGGAAAGAACTCGCGAGACTAGGCCTTTCCTGGCTCGGGAAGTGTGGACCTGTTTGCAGGCCTCTTGTACTGGTGATTGTAGAGCCCCTCACTTGCTATGCGAGGGAGGCCTGAAAACCCACTCTCTGGGGCTGCCTTTCCTCCCCCCAAGAAAGAGAGCCTGTCTGGTGGTTTTCAGACTCAAAGTCACATCGAGGTGGCAAGTGCTAGCTGGGAAGTCAGTTTTCAAGGGCTACGGCCGCTGGGTGCACGTGTATGTGTTCAGCCCCCACACTGCCCGGGAACATCAAGTCTCCCTCCACAGAGCTCTTTCTTCAGGTTTGCTCTGCAGGAGAGAGCTCGCGAGACTACGCCTTTGTTGACTCGGGAAGGGAAGCCCTGGTTGCAGGCCTCTTCTACTAGCGTCTGGAGAGCCCCACACTTGCTGTGCGAGGGAGGCCTGAAAACCCACTCTCTGGGGCTGCCTTTCCTCCCTCCAAGAAAGAGAGCTTGTCTGGTGGTTTTCAGACTCAAAGTCACATCGAGGTGGCAAGTGCTAGCTGGGAAGTCAGTTTTCAAGGGCCATGGCCGCTGGGTGCAAGTGTATGTCTAGGGCTCCCACACTGCCCGGGAACATCAGGCTCCCTCCACGCAGCTCTTTCTTCACGTTTGCTCTGCAGGAGAGAGCTCGCGAGACTAGGCCTTTCTTGACTCGGGAAGTGGGGCCCTGCTTTCAGGCCTCTTCTACAAGCATCTGTAGAGCCCCACACTTGCTGGGCGAGGTAGACCAGAAAATCCACGCTCTGGGGCTGCATTTCCTCTCTCCTCAGAAGAGAGCCTGCCCGGCCGCATTCGGGCTCAAAGTCACATCGGGCTGGGAAGTGCTAGCTGGGAAGTCAGTTTTCAGGGGACATGGCCGCTTGATGCACATGTACGGGTAGAGCTCCAACACAGGCCAGGAACATCAAGGCTCCCTCCACACAGCTGTTTCTTCAGGTTTGCTCTGCAGGAGAGAGCTCGCGAGACTACGCCTTTGTTGACTCGGGAAGCGAGGCCCTGGTTGCAGGCCTCTTCTACTAGCGTCTGGAGAGCCCCTCCCTTGCTGTGCGAGGGAGGCCTGAAAACCCACTCTCTGGGGCTGCCTTTCCTCCCTCCAAGAAAGAGATCATGCCCGGCCGCCTTTGGGCTGAAAGTCACATTGGGCTGGGAAGTGCCAGCTGGGACGTCTGTTTTCAGGGGCAATGGCCGCTGGGTGCACGTGTATGTCTAGGACTCCCACACTGCCCGGGAACATCAACGCTCCCTCCACAAAGCTCTTTCTTCACGTTTGCTCTGCAGGAGAGAGCTCGCGAGACTAGGCCTTTCTTGACTCGGGAAGTAAGGCCCTGGTTGCAGGCCTCTTGTACTAGCGTCTGTAGAGGTCCTCACTTGCTGTGCGAGGGAGGCCTGAAAACCCACTCTCTGGGGCTGCCTTTCTTCCCTCCAAGAAAGAGATCCTGCCCGGCCGCGTTTGGGCTGAAAGTCACATCGGGCTGGGAAGTGCTAGCTGGGAAGTCTGTTTTCAGGTGCCATGGCCGCTGGGTGCACGTTTATGTGTACGGCCCCCACACTGCCCGGGAACATCAAGGCTCCCTCCACACAGTTCTTTCTTCACGTTTGCTCTGCAGGAGAACACTCGCGAGACTAGGCCTTTCTTGACTCGGGAAGTAAGGCCCTGGTTGGAGGCCTCTTGTGTTAGCGTCTGGAGAGCCCCACACTTGCTGTGCAAGGGAGGCCTGAAAACCAACTCTCTGGGGCTGCCTTTCCTCCCTCCAAGGAAGAGATCCTGCTCGGCCGCGTTCGGGCTGAAAGTCACATTGGGCTGGGAGGTGCTAGCTGAGAAGTCATTTTTCAGGGGCAATGGTCGCTGGGTTCACGTGGACATCTAGGGCGCCCTCACCGCCCGGGAACATCAAGGCTCCATCGACACAGCTCTCTCTTCACGTTTGCTCTGCAGGAGAGAGCTCACGGGAATAGGCCTTTCTTGACTCGGGAAGTGCGGCCCTGGTTGCAGGACTCTTGTACTAGCGTCTGTAGAGCCCCTCACTTGCTATGCGAGGGAGGCCTGAAAACCCACTCTCTGGGGCTGCCTTTCCTCCCTCCAAGAAAGAGAGCCTGTCTGGTGGTGTTCAGACTCAAAGTCACATCGAGGTGGCAAGTGCTAGCTGGGAAGTCAGTTTTCAAGGGCTACGGCCGCTGGGTGCACGTGTATGTGTATAGCCCCCACACTGCCCAGGAACATCACGGCTCCCTCCACACAGCTGTTTCTTCAGGTTTGCTCTGCAGGAGAGAGCTCGCGAGACTACGCCTTTGTTGATTCGGGAAGGGAAGCCCTGGTTGCAGGCCTCTTCTATTAGCGTCTGGAGAGCCCCACACTTGCTGTGCGAGGGAGGCCTGAAAACCCACTCTCTGGGGCTGCCTTTACTCCCTCCAAGAAAGAGAGCCTGTCTGGTGGTTTTCAGACTCAAAATCACATCGAGGTGGCAAGTGCTAGCTGGGAAATCAGATTTCAAGGGCCATGGCCGCTGGGTGCAAGTGTATGTCTAGGGCTCCCACACTGCCCGGGAACATCAGGCTCCCTCCACGCAGCTCTTTCTTCACGTTTGCTCTGCAGGAGAGAGCTCGCGAGACTAGGCCTTTCCTGACTCGGGAAGTGGGGCCCTGCTTTCAGGCATCTTCTACAAGCATCTGTAGAGCCCCACACTTGCTGGGCGAGGTAGGCCAGAAAATCCACGCTCTGGGGCTGCATTTCCTCTCTCCTCAGAAGACAGCCTGCCCGGCCGCATTCGGGCTCAAAGTCACATCAGGCTGGGAAGTGCTAGCTGGGAAGTCATTTTTCAGGGGCCATGGTAGCTGGGTTCACGTGGAAGTCTAGGGCACCCTCACCGCCCGGGAACATCAAGGCTCCATCCACACAGCTCTCTCTTCACGTTTGCTCTGCAGGAGAGAGCTCACTGGAATAGGCCTTTCTTGACTCGGGAATGGCGGCCCTAGTTGCAGGCCTCTTGTACTAGCGTCTGTAGAGACCCTCACTTGCTATGTGAGGGAGGCCTGAAAACCCACTCTCTGGGGCTGCCTTTCCTCCCTCCAAGAAAGAGAGCCTGTCTGGTGGTTTTCAGACTCAAAGTCACATCGAGGTGGCAAGTGCTAGCTGGGAAGTCAGTTTTCAAGGGCTATGGCCGCTGGGTGCACGTGTATGTGTACAGTCCCCATACTGCCCGGGAACATCAAGGCTCCCTTCACAGAGCTCTTTCTTCAGGTTTGCTCTACAGGAGAGAGCTCGCGAGTCTAGGCCTTTCTTGACTCGGGAAGTGGGGCCCTGCTTTCAGGCCTCTTCTACAAGCATCTGTAGAGCCCCACACTTGCTGGGCGAGGTAGGCCAGAAAATCCACGCTCTGGGGCTGCATTTACTCTCTCCTCAGAAGAGAGCCTGCCCGGCCGCATTCGGGCTCAAAGTCACATCGGGCTGGGAAGTGCTAGTTGGGAAGTCAGTTTTCAGGGGACATGGCCGCTGGATGCACATGTACGGGTAGAGCTCCAACACAGACCAGGAACATCAAGGCTCCCTCCACACAGCTGTTTCTTCAGCTTTGCTCTGCAGGAGAGAGCTCGCGAGACTACACCTTTGTTGACTCGGGAAGGGAGGCCCTGGTTGCTGGCCTCTTCTACTAGCGTCTGGAGAGCCCCTCACTTGCTGTGCGAGATAGGCCTGAAAACCCACTCTCTGGGGCTGCCTTTCCTCCCTCCAAGAAAGAGAGCCTGTCTGGTGGTTTTCAGACTCAACGTCACATCGAGGTGGCAAGTGCTACCTGGGAAGTCCGTTTTCAAGGGCCATGGCCGCTGGGTGCAAGTGTATGTCTAGGGCTCCCACAATGCTCGGGAACATCAAGGCTCCCTCCACAGAGCTCTTTCTTCACGTTTGCTCTGCAGGAGAGCGCTCGCGAGACTA
Organism: Giraffa tippelskirchi; assembly: GCF_054371585.1. Classification (NCBI taxonomy): domain Eukaryota; kingdom Metazoa; phylum Chordata; class Mammalia; order Artiodactyla; family Giraffidae; genus Giraffa; species Giraffa tippelskirchi. The sequence continues at coordinate 72,669,662 of NC_137289.1, forward strand.
GGCCTTTCTTGACTCGGGAAGTAAGGCCCTGGTTGGAGGCCTCTTGTACTAGCGTCTGGAGAGACCCACACTTGCTGTGTGAGGGAGGCCTGAAAACCTACTCTCTGGGGCTGCCTTTCCTCCCTCCAAGGAAGAGTTCCTGCTCGGCCGCGTTCGGGCTGAAAGTCACATCGGGCTGGGAAGTGCTAGCTGGGAAGTCTGTTTTCAGGGGCCATGGCCGCTGGGTGCACGTGTATGTGTACGGCCCGCACACTGCCCGGGAACATCAAGGCTCCCTCCACACAGCTCTTTCTTCACGTTTGCTCTGCAGGAGAGCGCTCGCGAGACTAGGCCTTTCTTGACTCGGGAAGTAAGGCCCTGGTTGGAGGCCTCTTGTACTAGCGTCTGGAGAGCCCCACACTTGCTGTACGAGGGACGCCTGAAAACCCACTCTCTGGGGCTGCCTTTCCTTCCTCCAAGGAAGAGATCCTGCCCGGCCGCGTTCGGGCTGAAAGCCACATCGGGCTGGGAAGTGCTAGCTCAGAAGTCATTTTTCAGGGGCCATGGTCGCTGGTTTCACGTGGAAGTCTAGGGCTCCCTCACTGCCCGGGAACATCAAGGCTCCATCCACACAGCTTTCTTCACGTTTGCTCTGCAGGAGAGAGCTCACGAGACTAGGCCTTTCTTGACTCGGGAAGTGCGGCCCTGATTGCAGGCCTCTTGTACTAGCGTCTCGAGAGCCCCACACTTGCTGTGGGAGGGAGGCCTGAAAACCCATTCTCTGGGGCTGCCTATCCTCCCTCCAAGAAATACAGCCTGTTTGGAGGTTTTCAGACTCAAAGTCACATCGAGGTGGCAAGTGCTACCTGGGAAGTCAGTTTTCAAGGGCCATGGCCGCTGGGTGCACGTGTATGTCTAGGGCTCCCACAATGCCCGGGAACATCAAGCCTCCCTCCGCAGAGCTCTTTCTTCACTTTTTCTCTGCAGGAGAGAGCTCGCGAGACTAGGCCTTTCTTCACTCGGGAAGTAAGGCCCTGGTTGGAGGCCTCTTGTACTAGCGTCTGGAGAGCCCCACACTTGCTGTGCGAGGGAGGCCTGAAAACCCACTCTCTGGGGCTGCCTTTCCTCCCTCCAAGGAAGAGATCCTGCCCGGCCGCGTTCAGGCTAAAAGTCACATCGGGCTGGGAAGTGCTAGCTGAGAAGTCATTTTTCAAGGGCCATGGTCGCTGGGTTCACGTGGAAGTCTAGGGCTCCCTTACCGCCCGGGAACATCAAGCCTATATCCACACAGCTCTTTCTTCACGTTTGCTCTGAAGGAGAGAGCTCACGAGACTAGGCCTTTCTTGACTCGGGAAGTGGGGCCCTGCATTCAGGCCTCTTCTACAAGCGTCTGTAGAGCCCCACACATGCTGCGCGAGGTAGGCCAGAAAATCCACGCTCTGGGGCTGCATTTCCTCTCTCCTCAGAAGAGAGCCTGCCCGGCCACATTCGGGCTCAAAGTCACATCGGGCTGGGAGATGCTAGCTGGGAAGTCAGTTTTCAGGGGACATGGCCGCTGGATACACATGTACGGGTAGAGCTCCAACACAGGCCAGGAACATCAAGGCTCCCTCCACACAGCTGTTTCTTCAGGTTTGCTCTGCAGGAGAGAGCTCGCGAGACTACGCCTTTGTTGACTCGGGAAGGGAGGCCCTGGTTCAGGCCTCTTCTACTAGCGTCTGGAGAGCCCCTCACTTGCTGTGCGAGGGAGGCCTGAAAACCCACTCTCTGAGGCTGCCTTTCTTCCCTCCAAGGAAGATATCCTGCCCGGCCGCGTTTGGGCTGAAAGTCACATCGGGCTGGGAAGTGCTAGCTGGGAAGTCTGTTTTCAGGGGCCATGGCCGCTGGGTGCATGTGTATGTGTACGGCCCGCACACTGCCCGGGAACATCAAGGCTCCCTCCACACAGCTCTTTCTTCACGTTTGCTCTGCAGGAGAGCGCTTGCGAGACTAGGCCTTTCTTGACTCGGGAAGTAAGGCCCTGGTTGGAGGCCTCTTGTACTAGCGTCTGGAGAGCCCCACACTTGCTGTGCGAGGGAGGCCTGAAAACCCACTCTCTGGGGCTGCCTTTCCTCCCTCCAAGGAAGAGATCCTGCCCGGCCGCGTTCGGGCTGAAAGTCACATCGGGCTGGGAAGTGCTAGCTGAGAAGTCATTTTTCAGGGGCCATGGTCGCTGGGTTCACGTGGAATTCTAGGGCTCCCTCACTGCCCGGGAACATCAAGGCTCCATCCACACAGCTCTTTCTTCACGTTTGCTCTGCAGGAGAGAGCTCACGAGACTAGGCCTTTCTTGACTCGGGAAGTGGGGCCCTGCTTTTAGGACTCTTCTACAAGCGTCTGTAGAGCCCCACACTTGCTGGGCGAGGTAGGCCAGAAAATCCACGCTCTGGGGCTGCATTTCCTCTCTCCTCAGAAGAGAGCCTGGCCGGCCGCATTCGGGCTCAAAGTCACATCAGGCTGGGAAGTGCTAGCTGGGAAGTCAGTTTTCAGGGGACATGGCCGCTGGGTGCACAAGTACGGGTAGAGCTCCAACACCGGCCAGGAACATCAACGCTCCCTCCACACAGCTCTTTCTTCAGGTTTGCTCTGCAGGAGAGAGCTCGCGAGACTACGCTTTTGTTGACTCGGGAAGGGAGGCCCTGGTTGCAGGCCTCTTGTACTAGCGTCTGTAGAGCCCCTCACTTGCTGTGGAGGGAGGCCTGAAAACCCACGCTCTGGGGCGGCCTTTCCTCCCTCCAAGAAAGAGATCATGCCCGGCCGCCTTTGGGCTGAAAGTCACATTGGGCTGGGAAGTGCTAGCTGGGAAGTCTGTTTTCAGGGGCAATGGCCGCTGGGTGCACGTGTATGTCTAGGACTCCCACACTGCCCGGGAACATCAACGCTCCCTCCACAAAGCTCTTTCTTCACGTTTGCTCTGCAGGAGGGAGCTCGCGAGACTAGGCCTTTCTTGACTCGGGAAGGGAGGCCCTGGTTGCAGGCCTCTTCTACTAGCATCTGGAGAGACCCACACTTGCTGTGCGAGGGAGGCCTGAAAACCCACTCTCTGGGGCTGCCTTTCCTCCCTCCAAGGAAGAGTTCCTGCTCGGCCGCGTTCGGGCTGAAAGTCACATCGGGCTGGGAAGTGCTAGCTGGGAAGTCTGTTTTCAGGGGCCATGGCCGCTGGGTGCACGTATATGTGTACGGCCCCCACACTGCCCGGGAACATCAAGGCTCCCTCCACACAGCTCTTTCTTCACGTTTGCTCTGCATGAGAGAGCTCGCGAGACTAGGCCTTTCTTGACTCGGGAAGTGCGGCCCTGGTTGCAGGCCTCATGTACTAGCGTCTAGAGAGCCCCACACTTGCTGTGGGAGGGAGGCCTGAAAACCCATTCTCTGGGGCTGCCTATCCTCCCTCCAAGAAATACAGCCTGTTTGGAGGTTTTCAGACTCAAAGTCACATCGAGGTGGCAAGTGCTACCTGGGAAGTCAGTTTTCAAGGGCCATGGCCGCTGGGTGCACGTGTATGTCTAGGGCTCCCGCAATGCCCGGGAACATCAAGCCTCCCTCCGCAGAGCTCTTTCTTCACTTTTGCTCTGCAGGAGAGAGCTCGCGAGACTAGGCCTTTCTTCACTCGGGAAGTAAGGCCCTGGTTGGAGGCCTCTTGTACTAGCGTCTGGAGAGCCCCACACTTGCTGTGCGAGGGAGGCCTGAAAACCCACTCTCTGGGGCTGCCTTTCCTCCCTCCAAGGAAGAGATCCTGCCCGGCCGCGTTCAGGCTGAAAGTCACATCGGGCTGGGAAGTGCTAGCTGAGAAGTCATTTTTCAAGGGCCATGGTCGCTGGGTTCACGTGGAAGTCTAGGGCTCCCTCACCGCCCGGGAACATCAAGGCTCCATCCACACAGCTCTTTCTTCACGTTTGCTCTGCAGGAGAGAGCTCACGAGACTAGGCCTTTCTTGACTCGGGAAGTGGGGCCCTGCATTCAGGCCTCTTCTACAAGCGTCTGTAGAGCCCCACACATGCTGGGCGAGGTAGGCCAGAAAATCCACGCTCTCGGGCTGCATTTCCTCTCTCCTCAGAAGAGAGCCTTCCCGGCCGCATTCGGGCTCAGAGTCACATCGGGCTGGGAAGTGCTAGCTGGGAAGTCACTTTTCAAGGGCCATGGCCGCTGGGTGCAAGTGTATGTCTAGGGCTCCCACACTGCCCGGGAACATCAACGCTCCCTCCACACAGCCCTTTCTTCACGTTTGCTCTGCAGGAGAGAGCTCGCGAGACTAGGCCTTTCTTGACTCGGGAAGTAATGCCCTGGTTGCAGGCCTCTTGTACTAGCGTCTGTAGAGCCCCTCACTTGCTGTGCGAGGGAGGCCTGAAAACCCACTCTCTGGGGCTGTCTTTCCTCCCTCCAAGGAAGAGATCCTGCCCGGCCGCGTTTGGGATGAAAGTCACATCGGGCTGGGAAGTGCTGGCTGGGAAGTCTGTTTTCAGGGGCCATGGCTGCTGGGTGCACGTATATGTCTAGGGCTCCCACACTGCCCGGGAACATCAACGCTCCCTCCACACAGCTCTTTCTTCAGGATTGCTCTGCTGGAGAGAGCTCGCGAGACTACGCCTTTGTTGACTCGGGAAGGGAGGCCCTGGTTGCAGGGCTCTTCTACTAGCGTCTGGAGAGCCCCTCACTTGCTGTGCGAGGGAGGCCTGAAAACCCACTCTCTGAGGCTGCCTTTCCTCCCTCCAAGAAAGAGAGCCTGTCTGGTGGTATTCAGACTCAAAGTCAAATCGAGGTGGCAAGAGCTAGCTGGGAAATCAGTTTTCAAGGGCCATGGCCGCTGGGTGCACATGTATGTCTAGGGCTCCCACACTGCCCGGGAACATCAGGCTCCCTCCACGCAGCTCTTTCTTCACGTTTGCTCTGCAGGAGAGAGCTCGCGAGACTAGGCCTTTCTTGAGTCGGGAAGTAAGGCCCTGGTTGGAGGCCTCTTGTACTAGCGTCTGGAGAGCCCCTCACTTGCTGTGCGAGGGAGGCCTGAAAACCCACTCTCTGGGGCTGCCATTCCTCCCACCAAGAAAGAGATCATGCCCGGCCGCCTTTGGGCTGAATGTCACATTGGGCTGGGAAGTGCTAGCTGCGAAGTCTGTTTTCAGGGGCCATGGCCGCTGGGTGCACGTGTATGTCTAGGGCTCCCACCCTGCCCGGGAACAACAAGACTCCCTCCACACAGCTCTTTCTTCACGTTTGCTCTGCAGGAGAGAGCTCGCGAGACTAGGCCTTTCTTGACTCGGGAAGTAAGGCCCTCGTTGCAGGCCCCTTTTAGTAGCGTCTCGAGAGCCCCTCACTAGCTGTGCGAGGGAAGCCTGAAAACCCACTCACTGGGGCTGCATTTCCTCCCTCCAAGGAAGAGAACCTACCTGGCCGCATTCGGGATAAAGTCCCATCAGGCTGGGAAGTGCTAGCTGAGAAGTCAGTTTTCAGGGGACATGGCTGCTGGATGCACATGTACGGGTAGAGCTCCAACACAGGCCAGGAACATCGAGGCTCCCTCCACACAGCTCTTTCTTCAGGTTTGCTCTGCAGGAGAGATCTCGTGAGAATAGACCTTTCTTGACTCGGGAAGTGCGGCCCTGGTTGCAGGCCTCTTGTACTATCGTCTGTAGAGCCCCTCACTTGTTGTGCGAGGGAGGCCTGAAAACCCACGCTCTGGGGCTGCCTTTCCTCCCTCCAAGAAAGAGAGCCTGTCTGGTGGTTTTCAGACTCAAAGTCACATCGAGGTGGCAAGTGCTAGCTGGGAAGTCAGTTTTCAAGGGCCATGACCGCTGGGTGCAAGTGTATGTCTAGGGCTCCCACACTGCCCGAGAACATCAAGGCTACCTCCACAGAGCTCTTTCTTCACGTTTGCTCTGCAGGAGAGAGCTCGCGAGACTAGGCCTTTCTTGACTCGGGAAGTGGGGCCCTGCTTTCAGGCCTCTTCTAGAAGCATCTGTAGAGCCCCACACTTGCTGGGCGAGGTAGGCCAGAAAATCCACGCTCTGGGGCTGCATTTCCTCTCTCCTCAGAAGAGAGCCTGCCCGGCCGCATTCGGGCTCAAAATCACATCGGGCTGGGAAGTGCTAGCTGGAAAGTCAGTTATCAGGGGACATGGCCGCTGGATGCACATGTACGGGTAGAGCTCCAACGCAGGCCAGGAACATCAACTCTCCCTCCACACAGCTGTTTCTTCAGCTTTGCTCTGCAGGAGAGAGCTCGCGAGACTACGCCTTTGTTGACTCGGGAAGGGAGGCCCTGGTTGCAGGCTTCTTGTACTAGCGTCTGTAGAGCCCCACACTTGCTATGCGAGGGAGGCCTGAAAACCCACTCTCTGGGGCTGCCTTTCTTCCCTCCAAGAAAGGGATCCTGCCCGGCCGCGTTTGGGCTGAAAGTCACATCGGGCTGGGAAGTGCTAGCTGGGAAGTCTGTTTTCAGGGGCCATGGCCACTGGGTGCACGTTTATGTGTACGGCCCCCACACTGCCCGGGAACATCAAGGCTCCCTCCACACAGCTCTTTCTTCACGTTTGCTCTGCAGGAGAGCACTCGCGAGACTAGGCCTTTCTTGACTCGGCAAGTAAAGCCCTGGTTGGAGGCCTCTTGTACTAGCGTCTGGAGAGCCCCACACTTGCTGTGCAAGGGAGGTCTGAAAACCCACTCTCTTGGGTTGCCTTTCCTCCCTCCAAGAAAGAGAGCCTGTCTGGTGGTTTTCAGACTCAAAGTCACATCGAGGTGGCAAGTGGTAGCTGGGAAGTCAGTTTTCAAGGGCCATGGCCGCTGGGTGCAAGTGTATGTCTAGGGCTCCCACACTGCCCGGGAACATCAGGCTCCCCCCACGCAGCCCTTTCTTCACGTTTGCTCTGCAGGAGAGAGCTCGCGAGACTACGCCTTTCTTGACTCGCGAAGTGGGGCCCTGCTTTCAGGCCTCTTCTACAAGCATCTGTAGAGCCCCACACTTGCTGGGCGAGGTAGGCCAGAAAATCCACGCTCGGGGGCTGCATTTCCTCTCTCCTCAGAAGAGAGCCTGCCCGGCCGCATTCGGGCTCAAAGTCACATCGGGCTGGGAAGTGCTAGCTGGGAAGTCAGTTTTCAGGGGACATGGCCGCTGGATGCACATGTACGGGTAGAGCTCCAACACAGGCCAGGAACATCAAGCCTCCCTCCACACAGCTCTTTCTTCAGGTTTGCTCTGCAGGAGAGAGCTCGCGAGACTAGACCTTTCTTGACTCGGGAAGGGAGGCCCTGGTTGCAGGCCTCTTCTACTAGCGTCTGGAGAGACCCACACTTGCTGTGCGAGGGAGGCCTGAAAACCCACTCTCTGGGGCTGCCTTTCCTCCCTCCAAGAAAGAGAGCCTGTCTGGTGGTTTTCAGACTCAAAGTCACATCGAGGTGGCAAGTGCTACCTGGGAAGTCAGTTTTCAAGGGCCACAGCAGCTGAGTGCAAGTGTATGTCTAGTGCTCCCACACCGCTCGGGAACATCAAGGCTCCCTCCACAGAGCTCTTTCTTTACGTTTGCTCCTCAGGAGAGAGCTCGCGAGACTAGGCCTTTCTTGACTCGGGAAGGGAGGCCCTGGTTTCAGGCCTCTTCTACTAGCGTCTGGAGAGACCCACACTTGCTGTGCGAGGGAGGCCTGAAAACCCACTCTCTGGGGCTGCCTTTCCTCCCTCCAAGAAAGAGAGCCTGTCTGGTGGTTTTCAGACTCAAAGTCACATCGAGGTGGCAAGTGCTACCTGGGAAGTCAGTTTTCAAGGGCCATGGCCGCTAGGTGCAAGTATATGTCTAGGGCTCCCACAATGCTCGGGAACATCAAGGCTCCCTCCACACAGCTCTTTCTTCACTTTTGCTCTGCAGGAAAGAGCTGGCGAGACTAGGCCTTTCTTGACTAGGGAAGTAAGGCCCTGGTTGCAGGGCTCTTGTACTAGCGTCTGTAGAGCTCCTCACTTGCTGTGCGAGGGAGGCCTGAAAACCCACTCTCTGGGGCTGCCTTTCCTCCCTCCAAGGAAGAGATCCTGCCCGGCCGCGTTTGGGCTGAAAGTCACATCGGGCTGGGAAGTGCTAGCTGGGAAATCTGTCTTCAGGGGCCATGGCCGCTGGGTGCACGTGTATGTGTATGGCCCGCACACTGCCGGGAACCTCAAGGCTCCCTCCACACAGCTCTTTCTTCACGTTTGCTCTGCAGGATTGCACTCGCGAGACTAGGCCTTTCTTGACTCAGGAAGTAAGGCCCTGGTTGGAGGCCTCTTGTACTAGCGTCTGGAGAGCCCCACACTTGCTGTTCGAGGGACGCCTGAAAATCCACTCTCTGGGGCTGCCTTTCCTCCCTCCAAGGAAGAGATCCTGCCCGGCCGCGTTCGGGCTGAAAGTCACATCGGGCTGGGAAGTGCTAGCTGAGAAGTCATTTTTCAGGGGCCATGGTCGCTGGGTTCACGTGGAAGTCTAGGGCTCCGTCACTGCCCGGGAACATCAAGGCTCCATCCACACAGCTCTGTTCACGTTTGCTCTGCAGGAGAGAGCTCACAAGACTAGGCCTTTCTTGACTCGGGAAGAGGGGCCCTGCTTTCAGGCCTCTTCTACAAGCGTCTGTAGAGCCCCACACTTGCTGGGCGAGGTAGGCCAGAAAATCCACGCTCTGGGGCTGCATTTCCACTCTCCTCAGAAGAGAGCCTGGCCGGCCGCATTCGGGCTCAAAGTCACATCAGGCTGGGAAGTGCTAGCTGGGAAGTCATTTTTCAGGGGCCATGGTCGCTGGGTTCACGTGGAAGTCTAGGGCGCCCTCACCGCCCGGGAACATCAAGGCTCCATCCACACAGCTCTCTCTTCACGTGTGCTCTGCAGGAGAGAGCTCATGGGAATAGGCCTTTCTTGACTCGGGAAGTGCGGCCCTAGTTGCAGGCCTCTTGTACTAGCGTCTGTAGAGCCCCTCACTTGCTATGTGAGGGAGGCCTGAAAACCCACTCTCTGGGGCTGCCTTTCCTCCCTCCAAGAAAGAGAGCCTGTCTGGTGGTTTTCAGACTCAAAGTCACATCGAGGTGGCAAGTGCTAGCTGGGAAGTCAGTTTTCAAGGGCTATGGCCGCTGGGTGCACGTGTATGTGTACAGTCCCCACACTGCCCGGGAACATCAAGGCTCCCTCCACAGAGCTCTTTCTTCAGGTTTGCTCTGCAGGAGAGAGGTCGCGAGACTACGCCTTTGTTGACTCGGGAAGGGAAGCCCTGGTTGCAGGCCTCTTCTACTAGCGTCTGGAGAGCCCCACACTTGCTGTGCGAGGGAGGCCTGAAAACCCACTCTCTGGGGCTGCCTTTCTTCCCTCCAAGAAAGGGATCCTGCCCGGCCGCGTTTGGGCTGAAAGTCACATCGGGCTGGGAAGTGCTAGCTGGGAAGTCTGTTTTCAGGGACCATGGCCGCTGGGTGCACGTTTATGTGTACGGCCCCCACACTGCCCGGGAACATCAAGGCTCCCTCCACACAGCTCTTTCTTCACGTTTGCTCTGCAGGAGAGCACTCGCGAGACTAGGCCTTCCTTGACTCGGCTAGTAAAGCCCTGGTTGGAGGCCTCTTGTACTAGCGTCTGGAGAGCCCCACACTTGCTGTGCAAGGGAGGTCTGAAAACCCACTTTCTTGGGTTGCCTTTCCTCCCTCCAAGAAAGAGAGCCTGTCTGGTGGTTTTCAGACTCAAAGTCACATCGAGGTGGCAAGTGGTAGCTGGGAAGTCAGTTTTCAAGGGCCATGGCCGCTGGGTGCAAGTGTATGTCTAGGGCTCCCACACTGCCCGGGAACATCAGGCTCCCCCCACGCAGCCCTTTCTTCACGTTTGCTCTGCAGGAGAGAGCTCGCGAGACTACGCCTTTCTTGACTCGCGAAGTGGGGCCCTGCTTTCAGGCCTCTTCTACAAGCATCTGTAGAGCCCCACACTTGCTGGGCGAGGTAGGCCAGAAAATCCACGCTCTGGGGCTGCATTTCCTCTCTCCTCAGAAGAGAGCCTGCCCGGCCGCATTCGGGCTCAAAGTCACATCGGGCTGGGAAGTGCTAGCTGGGAAGTCAGTTTTCAGGGGACATGGCCGCTGGATGCACATGTACGGGTAGAGCTCCAACACAGGCCAGGAACATCAAGCCTCCCTCCACACAGCTCTTTCTTCAGGTTAGCTCTGCAGGAGAGAGCTCGCGAGACTAGGCCTTTCTTGACTCGGGAAGGGAGGCCCTGGTTGCAGGCCTCTTCTACTAGCGTCTGGAGAGACCCACACTTGCTGTGCGAGGGAGGCCTGAAAACCCACTCTCTGGGGCTGCCTTTCCTCCCTCCAAGAAAGAGAGCCCGTCTGGTGGTTTTCAGACTCAAAGTCACATCGAGGTGGCAAGTGCTACCTGGGAAGTCAGTTTTCAAGGGCCATGGCCGCTAGGTGCAAGTATATGTCTAGGGCTCCCACAATGCTCGGGAACATCAAGGCTCCCTCCACACAGCTCTTTCTTCACTTTTGCTCTGCAGGAAAGAGCTGGCGAGACTAGGCCTTTCTTGACTAGGGAAGTAAGGCCCTGGTTGCAGGGCTCTTGTACTAGCGTCTGTAGAGCTCCTCACTTGCTGTGCGAGGGAGGCCTGAAAACCCACTCTCTGGGGCTGCCTTTCCTCCCTCCAAGGAAGAGATCCTGCCCGGCCGCGTTTGGGCTGAAAGTCACATCGGGCTGGGAAGTGCTAGCTGGGAAATCTGTCTTCAGGGGCCATGGCCGCTGGGTGCACGTGTATGCGTATGGCCCGCACACTGCCGGGAACCTCAAGGCTCCCTCCACACAGCTCTTTCTTCACGTTTGCTCTGCAGGATTGCACCCGCGAGACTAGGCCTTTCTTGACTCAGGAAGTAAGGCCCTGGTTGGAGGCCTCTTGTACTAGCGTCTGGAGAGCCCCACACTTGCTGTTCGAGGGACGCCTGAAAATCCACTCTCTGGGGCTGCCTTTCCTCCCTCCAAGGAAGAGATCCTGCCCGGCCGCGTTCGGGCTGAAAGTCACATCGGGCTGGGAAGTGCTAGCTGAGAAGTCATTTTTCAGGGGCCATGGTCGCTGGGTTCACGTGGAAGTCTAGGGCTCCGTCACTGCCCGGGAACATCAAGGCTCCATCCACACAGCTCTGTTCACGTTTGCTCTGCAGGAGAGAGCTCACAAGACTAGGCCTTTCTTGACTCGGGAAGAGGGGCCCTGCTTTCAGGCCTCTTCTACAAGCGTCTGTAGAGCCCCACACTTGCTGGGCGAGGTAGGCCAGAAAATCCACGCTCTGGGGCTGCATTTCCACTCTCCTCAGAAGAGAGCCTGGCCGGCCGCATTCGGGCTCAAAGTCACATCAGGCTGGGAAGTGCTAGCTGGGAAGTCATTTTTCAGGGGCCATGGTCGCTGGGTTCACGTGGAAGTCTAGGGCGCCCTCACCGCCCGGGAACATCAAGGCTCCATCCACACAGCTCTCTCTTCGCGTGTGCTCTGCAGGAGAGAGCTCATGGGAATAGGCCTTTCTTGACTCGGGAAGTGCGGCCCTAGTTGCAGGCCTCTTGTACTAGCGTCTGTAGAGCCCCTCACTTGCTATGTGAGGGAGGCCTGAAAACCCACTCTCTGGGGCTGCCTTTCCTCCCTCCAAGAAAGAGAGCCTGTCTGGTGGTTTTCAGACTCAAAGTCACATCGAGGTGGCAAGTGCTAGCTGGGAAGTCAGTTTTCAAGGGCTATGGCCGCTGGGTGCACGTGTATGTGTACAGTCCCCACACTGCCCGGGAACATCAAGGCTCCCTCCACAGAGCTCTTTCTTCAGGTTTGCTCTGCAGGAGAGAGGTCGCGAGACTACGCCTTTGTTGACTCGGGAAGGGAAGCCCTGGTAACAGGCCTCTTCTACTAGCGTCTGGAGAGCCCCACACTTGCTGTGCGAGGGAGGCCTGAAAACCCACTCTCTGGGGCTGCCTTTCTTCCCTCCAAGAAAGGGATCCTGCCCGGCCGCGTTTGGGCTGAAAGTCACATCGGGCTGGGAAGTGCTAGCTGGGAAGTCTGTTTTCAGGGGCCATGGCCGCTGGGTGCACGTTTATGTGTACGGCCCCCACACTGCCCGGGAACATCAAGGCTCCCTCCACACAGCTCTTTCTTCACGTTTGCTCTGCAGGAGAGCACTCGCGAGACTAGGCCTTTCTTGACTCGGCTAGTAAAGCCCTGGTTGGAGGCCTCTTGTACTAGCGTCTGGAGAGCCCCACACTTGCTGTGCAAGGGAGGTCTGAAAACCCACTTTCTTGGGTTGCCTTTCCTCCCTCCAAGAAAGAGAGCCTGTCTGGTGGTTTTCAGACTCAAAGTCACATCGAGGTGGCAAGTGGTAGCTGGGAAGTCAGTTTTCAAGGGCCATGGCCGCTGGGTGCAAGTGTATGTCTAGGGCTCCCACACTGCCCGGGAACATCAGGCTCCCCCCACGCAGCCCTTTCTTCACGTTTGCTCTGCAGGAGAGAGCTCGCGAGACTACGCCTTTCTTGACTCGCGAAGTGGGGCCCTGCTTTCAGGCCTCTTCTACAAGCATCTGTAGAGCCCCACACTTGCTGGGCGAGGTAGGCCAGAAAATCCACGCTCTGGGGCTGCATTTCCTCTCTCCTCAGAAGAGAGCCTGCCCGGCCGCATTCGGGCTCAAAGTCACATCGGGCTGGGAAGTGCTAGCTGGGAAGTCAGTTTTCAGGGGACATGGCCGCTGGATGCACATGTACGGGTAGAGCTCCAACACAGGCCAGGAACATCAAGCCTCCCTCCACACAGCTCTTTCTTCAGGTTAGCTCTGCAGGAGAGAGCTCGCGAGACTAGGCCTTTCTTGACTCGGGAAGGGAGGCCCTGGTTGCAGGCCTCTTCTACTAGCGTCTGGAGAGACCCACACTTGCTGTGCGAGGGAGGCCTGAAAACCCACTCTCTGGGGCTGCCTTTCCTCCCTCAAAGAAAGAGAGCCTGTCTGGTGGTTTTCAGACTCAAAGTCACATCGAGGTGGCAAGTGCTACCTGGGAAGTCAGTTTTCAAGGGCCATGGCCGCTAGGTGCAAGTATATGTCTAGGGCTCCCACAATGCTCGGGAACATCAAGGCTCCCTCCACAGAGCTCTTTCTTCAGGTTTGCTCTGCAGGAGAGAGGTCGCGAGACTACGCCTTTGTTGACTCGGGAAGGGAAGCCCTGGTTGCAGGCCTCTTCTACTAGCGTCTGGAGAGCCCCTCACTTGCTGTGCGAGGGAGGCCTGAAAACCCACTCTCTGGGGCTGCCTTTCCTGCCTGCGAGAAAGAGAGCCTGTCTGGTGGTTTTCAGACTCAAAGTCACATCGAGGAGGCAAGTGCTAGCTGGGAAGTCAGTTTTCCAGGGCCATGGCCGCTGGGTGCAAGTGTATGTCTAGGGCTCCCACACTGCCCGGGAACATCAGGCTCCCTCCACGCAGCTCTTTCTTCACGTTTGCTCTGCAGGAGAGAGCTCGCGAGACTAGGCCTTTGTTGACTCGGCAAGTGCGGCCCTGGTTGGAGGCCTCTTGTACTAGCGTCTGGAGAGCCCCTCACTTGCTGTGCGAGGGAGGCCTGAAAACCCACTCTCTGGGGCTGCCTTACCTCCCTCCAAGAAAGAGAGCCTGTCTGGTGGTTTTCAGACTCAAAGTCACATCGAGGTGGCAAGTGCTAGCTGGGAAGTCAGTTTTCAAGGGCTACGGCCGTTGGGTGCACGTGTATGTGTACAGCCCCCACACTGCCCGGAAACATCAAGGCTCCCTCCACAGAGCTCTTTCTTGAGGTTTGCTCTGCAGGAGACAGCTCGCGAGACTACGCCTTTGTTGACTCGGGAAGGGAAGCCCTGGTTGCAGGCCTCTTCTACTAGCTTCTGGAGAGACCCTCACTTGCTGTGCGAGGGAGGCCTGAAAACCCACTCTCTGGGGCTGCCTTTCCTCCCTGCAAGAAAGAGAGCCTGTCTGGTGGTTTTCAGACTCAAAGTGACATCGAGGTGGCAAGTGCTACCTGGGAAGTCAGTTTTCAAGGGCCATGGCCGCTGGGTGCACGTGTATGTCTAGGGCTCCCTCAATGCCTGGGAACATAAAGCCTCCTTCCGCAGAGCTCTTTCTTCACTTTTGCTCTGCAGGAGAGAGCTCGCGAGACTAGGCCTTTCTTCACTCGGGAAGTAAGGCCCTGGTTGGAGGCCTCTTGTACTAGCGTCTGGAGAGCCCCACACTTGTTGGGCGAGGTAGGCCAGAAAATCCACGCTCTGGGGCTGCATTTCCTCTCTCCTCAGAAGAGAGCCTGCCCGGCCGCATTCGGGCTCAAAATCACATCGGGCTGGGAAGTGCTAGCTGGGAAGTCAGTTATCAGGGGACATGGCCGCTTGATGCCCATGTACGGGTAGAGCTCCAACGCAGGCCAGGAACATCAACTCTCCCTCCACACAGCTGTTTCTTCAGCTTTGCTCTGCAGGAGAGAGCTCGCGAGACTACGCCTTTGTTGACTCGGGAAGGGAGGCCCTGGTTGCAGGCTTCTTGTACTAGCGTCTGTAGAGCCCCTCACTTGCTATGCGAGGGAGGCCTGAAAACCCACTCTCTGGGGCTGCCTTTCTTCCCTCCAAGAAAGGGATCCTGCCCGGCCGCGTTTGGGCTGAAAGTCACATCGGGCTGGGAAGTGCTAGCTGGGAAGTCTGTTTTCAGGGGCCATGGCCGCTGGGTGCACGTTTATGTGTATGGCCCCCACACTGCCCGGGAACATCAAGGCTCCCTCCACACAGCTCTTTCTTCACGTTTGCTCTGCAGGAGAGCACTCGCGAGACTAGGCCTTTCTTGACTCGGCAAGTAAAGCCCTGGTTGGAGGCCTCTTGTACTAGCGTCTGGAGAGCCCCACACTTGCTGTGCAAGGGAGGTCTGAAAACCCACTCTCTTGGGTTGCCTTACCTCCCTCCAAGAAAGAGAGCCTGTCTGGTGGTTCTCAGACTCAAAGTCACATCGAGGTGGCAAGTGGTATCTGGGAAGTCAGTTTTCAAGGGCCATGGCCGCTGGGTGCAAGTGTATGTCTAGGGCTCCCACACTGCCCGGGAACATCAGGCTCCCCCCACGCAGCCCTTTCTTCACGTTTGCTCTGCAGGAGAGAGCTCGCGAGACTACGCCTTTCTTGACTCGCGAAGTGGGGCCCTGCTTTCAGGCCTCTTCTACAAGCATCTGTAGAGCCCCACACTTGCTGGGCGAGGTAGGCCAGAAAATCCACGCTCTGGGGCTGCATTTCCTCTCTCCTCAGAAGAGAGCCTGCCCGGCCGCATTCGGGCTCAAAGTCACATCGGGCTGGGAAGTGCTAGCTGGGAAGTCAGTTTTCAGGGGACATGGCCTATGGATGCACATGTACGGGTAGAGCTCCAACACAGGCCAGGAACATCAAGGCTCCCTCCACACAGCTCTTTCTTCACTTTTGCTCTGTAGGAGAGAGCTCGCGAGACTAGGCCTTTCTTGACTCGGGAAGGGAGGCCCTGGTTGCAGGCCTCTTCTACTAGCGTCTGGAGAGACCCACACTTGCTGTGCGAGGGAAGCCTGAAAACCCACTCTCTGGGGCTGCCTTTCCTCCCTCCAACGAAGAGATCCTGCTCGGCCGCGTTCGGGCTGAAAGTCACATTGGGCTGGGAGGTGCTAGCTGAGAAGTCATTTTTCAGGGGCCATGGTCGCTGGGTTCACGTGGACATCTAGGGCGCCCTCACCGCCCGGGAACATCAAGGCTCCATCGACACAGCTCTCTCTTCACGTTTGCTCTGCAGGAGAGAGCTCACGGGAATAGGCCTTTCTTGACTCGGGAAGTGCGGCCCTGGTTGCAGGCCTCTTGTACTAGCGTCTGTAGAGCCCCTCACTTGCTGTGCGAGGGAGGCCTGAAAACCCACTCTCTGGGGCTGCCTTTCCTCCCTCCAAGAAAGAGAGCCTGTCTGGTGGTGTTCAGACTCAAAGTCACATCGAGGTGGCAAGTGCTAGCTGGGAAGTCAGTTTTCAGGGGCTACGGCCGCTGGGTGCACGTGTATGTGTATAGCCCCCACACTGCCCGGGAACATCAAGGCTCCCTCCACACAGCTGTTTCTTCAGGTTTGCTCTGCAGGAGAGAGCTCGCGAGCCTACGCATTTGTTGACTCGGGAAGGGAAGCCCTGGTTGCAGGCCTCTTCTATTAGCGTCTGGAGAGCCCCACACTTGCTGTGCGAGGGAGGCCTGAAAACCCAGTCTCTGGGGCTGCCTTTCCTCCCTCCAAGAAAGAGAGCCTGTCTGGTTGTTTTCAGACTCAAAGTCACATCGAGGTGGCAAGTGCTAGCTGGGAAATAAGATTTCAAGGGCTATGGGCGCTGGGTGCAAGTGTATGTCTAGGGCTCCCACACTGCCCGGGAACATCAGGCTCCCTCTACGCAGCTCTTTCTTCACGTTTGCTCTGCAGGAGAGAGCTCGCGAGACTAGGCCTTTCCTGACTCGGGAAGTGGGGCCCTGCTTTCAGGCCTCTTCTACAAGCATCTGTAGAGCCCCACACTTGCTGGGCGAGGTAGGCCAGAAAATCCACGCTCTGGGGCTGCATTTCCTCTCTCCGCAGAAGACAGCCTGCCCGGCCGCATTCGGGCTCAAAGTCACATCGGGCTGGGAAGTGCTAGCTGGGAAGTCAGTTTTCAGGCGACATGGCCGCTGGATGCACATGTCCGGGTAGAGCTCCAACACAGGCCAGGAACATCAAGGCTCCCTCCACACAGCTGTTTCTTCAGGTTTGCTCTGCAGGAGAGAGTTTGCGAGACTACGCCTTTGTTGACTCGGGAAGGGAGGCCCTGGTTGCTGGCCTCTTCTACTAGCGTCTGGAGAGCCCCTCACTTGCTGTGCGAGGGAGGCCTGAAAACCCACTCTCTGGGGCTACCTTTCCTCCCTCCAAGAAAGAGAGCCTGTCTGGTGGTTTTGAGACACAAAGTCACATCGAGGGGGCAAGTGCTAGCTGGGAAGTCAGTTTTCAAGGGCCATGGCCGCTGGGTGCAAGTGTATGTCTAGTGGTCCCACACTGCTCGGGAACATCAAGGCTCCCTCCACAGAGCTCTTTCTTCACGTTTGCTCTGCAGGAGAGAGCTCGCGAGACTTGGCCTTTCTTGACTCGGGAATGGAGGCCCTGGTTGCAGGCCTCTTCTACTAGCGTCTGGAGAGACCCACACTTGCTGTGCGAGGGAGGCCTGAAAACCCACTCTCTGGGGCTGCCTTTCCTCCCTCCAAGAAAGAGAGCCTGTTTGGAGGTTTTCAGACTCAAAGTCACATCGAGGTGGCAAGTGCTCCCTGGGAAGTCAGTTTTCAAGGGCCATGGCCGCTGGGTGCTCGTGTATGTCTAGGGCTCCCACAATGCCCGGGAACATCAAGCCTCCCTCCGCAGAGCTCCTTCTTCACTTTTGCTCTGCAGGAGAGAGCTCGCGAGACTAGGCCTTTCTTGAGTCGGGAAGTAAGGCCCTGGTTGGAGGCCTCTTGTACTAGCGTCTGGAGAGCCCCTCACTTGCTGTGCGAGGGAGGCCTGAAAACCCACTCTCTGGGGCTGCCATTCCTCCCACCAAGAAAGAGATCATGCCCGGCCGCCTTTGGGCTGAATGTCACATTGGGCTGGGAAGTGCTAGCTGCGAAGTCTGTTTTCAGGGGCCATGGCCGCTGGGTGCACGTGTATGTCTAGGGCTCCCACACTGCCCGGGAACAACAAGACTCCCTCCACACAGCTCTTTCTTCACGTTTGCTCTGCAGGAGAGAGCTCGCAAGACTAGGCCTTTCTTGACTCGGGAGGTAAGGCCCTCGTTGCAGGCCCCTTTTAGTAGCGTCTGGAGAGCCCCTCACTAGCTGTGCGAGGGAAGCCTGAAAACCCACTCACTGGGGCTGCATTTCCTCCCTCCAAGGAAGAGAACCTACCTGGCCGCATTCGGGCTAAAGTCCCATCAGGCTGGGAAGTGCTAGCTGAGAAGTCAGTTTTCAGGGGACATGGCTGCTGGATGCACATGTACGGGTAGAGCTCCAACACAGGCCAGGAACATCGAGGCTCCCTCCACACAGCTCTTTCTTCAGGTTTGCTCTGCAGGAGAGATCTCGTGAGAATAGACCTTTCTTGACTCGGGAAGTGCGGCCCTGGTTGCAGGCCTCTTGTACTATCGTCTGTAGAGCCCCTCACTTGCTGTGCGAGGGAGGCCTGAAAACCCACGCTCTGGGGCTGCCTTTCCTCCCTCCAAGAAAGAGAGCCTGTCTGGTGGTTTTCAGACTCAAAGTCACATCGAGGTCGCAAGTGCTAGCTGGGAAGTCAGTTTTCAAGGGCCATGGCCGCTGGGTGCAAGTGTATGTCTAGGGCTCCCACACTGCCCGGGAACATCAAGGCTACCTCCACAGAGCTCTTTCTTCACATTTGCTCTGCAGGAGAGAGCTCGCGAGACTAGGCCTTTCTTGACTCGGGAAGTGGGGCCCTGCTTTCAGGTCTCTTCTACAAGCATCTGTAGAGCCCCACACTTGCTGGGCGAGGTAGGCCAGAAAATCCACGCTCTGGGGCTGCATTTCCTCTCTCCTCAGAAGAGAGCCTGCCCGGCCGCATTCGGGCTCAAAATCACATCGGGCTGGGAAGTGCTAGCTGGGAAGTCAGTTATCAGGGGACATGGCCGCTTGATGCACATGTACGGGTAGAGCTCCAACGCAGGCCAGGAACATCAACTCTCCCTCCACACAGCTATTTCTTCAGCTTTGCTCTGCAGGAGAGAGCTCGCGAGACTACGCCTTTGTTGACTCGGGAAGGGAGGCCCTGGTTGCAGGCTTCTTGTACTAGCGTCTGCAGAGACCCTCACTTGCTATGCGAGGGAGGCCTGAAAACCCACTCTCTGGGGCTGCCTTTCTTCCCTCCAAGAAAGGGATCCTGCCCGGCCGCGTTTGGGCTGAAAGTCACATCGGGCTGGGAAGTGCTAGCTGGGAAGTCTGTTTTCAGGGGCCATGGCCGCTGGGTGCACGTTTATGTGTACGGCCCCCACACTGCCCGGGAACATCAAGGCTCCCTCCACACAGCTCTTTCTTCACGTTTGCTCTGCAGGAGAGCACTCGCGAGACTAGGCCTTTCTTGACTCGGCAAGTAAAGCCCTGGTTGGAGGCCTCTTGCACTAGCGTCTGGAGAGCCCCACACTTGCTGTGCAAGGGACGTCTGAAAACCCACTCTCTTGGGTTGCCTTTCCTCCCTCCAAGAAAGAGAGCCTCTCTGGTGTTTTTCAGACTCAAAGTCACATCGAGGTGGCAAGTGGTAGCTGGGAAGTCAGTTTTCAAGGGCCATGGCCGCTGGGTGCAAGTGTATGTCTAGGGCTCCCACACTGCCCGGGA
The DNA here is from genome assembly GCF_054371585.1 of Giraffa tippelskirchi. Classification (NCBI taxonomy): domain Eukaryota; kingdom Metazoa; phylum Chordata; class Mammalia; order Artiodactyla; family Giraffidae; genus Giraffa; species Giraffa tippelskirchi. The sequence goes on from NC_137289.1 coordinate 72,688,987, forward strand.
ACATCAGGCTCCCCCCACGCAGCCCTTTCTTCACGTTTGCTCTGCAGGAGAGAGCTCGCGAGACTACGCCTTTCTTGACTCGCGAAGTGGGGCCCTGCTTTCAGGCCTCTTCTACAAGCATCTGTAGAGCCCCACACTTGCTGGGCGTGGTAGGCCAGAAAATCCACGCTCTGGGGCTGCATTTCCTCTCTCCTCAGAAGAGAGCCTGCCCGGCCGCATTCGGGCTCAAAGTCACATCGGGCTGGGAAGTGCTAGCTGGGAAGTCAGTTTTCAGGGGACATGGCCGATGGATGCACATGTACGGGTAGAGCTCCAACACAGGCCAGGAACATCAAGCCTCCCTCCACACAGCTCTTTCTTCAGGTTTGCTCTGCAGGAGAGAGCTCGCGAGACTAGGCCTTTCTTGACTCGGGAAGGGAGGCCCTGGTTGCAGGCCTCTTCTACTAGCGTCTGGAGAGACCCACACTTGCTGTGCGAGGGAGGCCTGAAAACCCACTCTCTGGGGCTGCCTTTCCTCCCTCCAAGAAAGAGAGCCTGTCTGGTGGTTTTCAGACTCAAAGTCACATCGAGGTGGCAAGTGCTAGCTGGGAAGTCAGTTTTCAAGAGCCACGGCAGCTGGGTGCAAGTGTATGTCTAGTGCTCCCACACTGCTCGGGAACATCAAGGCTCCCTCCACAGAGCTCTTTCTTCACGTTTGCTCTGCAGGAGAGAGCTCGCGAGACTAGGCCTTTCTTGACTCGGGAAGGGAGGCCCTGGTTGCAGGCCTCTTCTTCTAGCGTCTGGAGAGACCCACACTTGCTGTGCGAGGGAGGCCTGAAAACCCACTCTCTGGGGCTGCCTTTCCTCCCTCCAAGAAAGTGAGCCTGTCTGGTGGTTTTCAGACTCAAAGTCACATCGAGGTGGCAAGTGCTACCTGGGAAGTCAGTTTTCAAGGGCCATGGCCGCTAGGTGCAAGTATATGTCTAGGGCTCCCACAATGCTCGGGAACATCAAGGCTCCCTCCACAGAGCTCTTTCTTCACTTTTGCTCTGCAGGAGAGAGCTCGCGAGACTAGGCCTTTCTTGACTATGGAAGTAAGGCCCTGGTTGCAGGGCTCTTGTACTAGCGTCTGTAGAGCTCCTCACTTGCTGTGCGAGGGAGGCCTGAAAACCCACTCTCTGGGGCTACCTTTCCTCCCTCCAAGAAAGACAGCCTGTCTGGTGGTTTTGAGACACAAAGTCACATCGAGGGCGCAAGTGCTAGCTGGGAAGTCAGTTTTCAAGGGCCATGGCCGCTGGGTGCAAGTGTATGTCTAGTGGTCCCCAACTGCTCGGGAACATCAAGGCTCCCTCCACAGAGCTCTTTCTTCACGTTTGCTCTGCAGGAGAGAGCTCGCGAGACTTGGCCTTTCTTGACTCGGGAATGGAGGCCCTGGTTGCAGGCCTCTTCTACTAGCGTCTGGAGAGACCCACACTTGCTGTGCGAGGGAGGCCTGAAAACCCACTCTCTGGGGCTGCCTTTCCTCCCTCCAAGAAAGAGAGCCTGTCTGGTGGTTTTCAGACTCAAAGTCACATCGAGGTGGCAAGTGCTAGCTGGGAAGTCAGTTTTCAAGGGCCATGGCCGATGGGTGCACGTGTATGTCTAGGGCTCCCACAATGCCCGGGAACATCAAGGCTCCCTCCACAGAGCTCTTTCTTCACGTTTGCTCTGCAGGAGAGAGCTCGCGAGACTAGGACTTTCTTGACTAGGGAAGTGCGGCCCTGGTTGCAGGCCTCTTGTACTAGCGTCTGTAGAGCTCCTCACTTGCTGTGCGAGGGAGGCCTGAAAACCCACTCTCTGGGGCTGCCTTTCCTCCCTCCAAGGAAGAGATCCTGCCCGGCCGCGTTTGGGCTGAAAGTCACATCGGGCTGGGAAGTGCTAGCTGGGAAGTCTGTTTTCAGGAGCCATGGCCGCTGGGTGCACGTGTATGTGTACGGCCCGCACACTGCCCGGGAACATCAAGGCTCCCTCCACACAGCTCTTTCTTCACGTTTGCTCTGCAGGAGAGCACTCGCGAGACTAGGCCTTTCTTGACTCGGGAAGTAAGGCCCTGGTTGGAGGCCTCTTGTACTAGCGTCTGGAGAGCCCCACACTTGCTGTGCGAGGGAGGCCTGAAAACCCACTCTCTGGGGCTGCCTTTCCTCCCTCCAAGGAAGAGATCCTGCCCGGCCGCGTTCGGGCTGAAAGTCACATCGGGCTGGGAAGTGCTAGCTGAGAAGTCATTTTTCAGGGGCCATGGTCGCTGGGTTCACGTGGAAGTCTAGGGCTCCCTCACCGCCCGGGAATATCAAGGCTCCATCCACACAGCTCTTTCTTCACGTTTGCTCTGCAGGAGAGAGCTCACGAGACTAGGCCTTTCTTGACTCGGGAAGTGGGGCCCTGCATTCAGGCCTCTTCTACAAGCGTCTGTAGAGCCCCACACATGCTGGGCGAGGTAGGCCAGAAAATCCACGCTCTGGGGCTGCATTTCCTCTCTCCTCAGAAGAGAGCCTGCCCGGCCGCATTCGGGCTCAGAGTCACATCGGGCTGGGAAGTGCTAGCTGGGAAGTCAGTTTTCAAGGGCCATGGCCGCTGGGTGCAAGTGTATGTCTAGGGCTCCCACACTGCCCGGGAACATCAGGCTCCCTCCACGCAGCTCTTTCTTCACGTTTGCTCTGCAGGAGAGCGCTCGCGAAACTAGGCCTTTCTTGACTCGGGAAGTAAGGCCCTGGTTGCAGGCTTCTTGTACTAGCGTCTGCAGAGCTCCTCACTTGCTGTGCGAGGGAGGCCTGAAAACCCACTCTCTGGGGCTGCCTTTCCTCCCTCCAAGGAAGATATCCTGCCCGGCCGCGTTTGGGCTGAAAGTCACATCGGGCTGGGAAGTGCTAGCTGGGAAGTCTGTTTTCATGGGCCATGGCCGCTGGGTGCACGTGTATGTGTACGGCCCGCACACTGCCCGGGAACATCAAGGCTCCCTCCACACAGCTCTTTCTTCACGTTTGCTCTGCAGGAGAGCGCTTGCGAGACTAGGCATTTCTTGACTCGGGAAGTAAGGCCCTGGTTGGAGGCCTCTTGTACTAGCGTCTGGAGAGCCCCACACTTGCTGTGCGAGGGAGGCCTGAAAACCCACTCTCTGGGGCTGCCTTTCCTCCCTCCAAGGAAGAGATCCTGCCCGGAGGCGTTCGGGCTGAAAGTCACATCGGGCTGGGAAGTGCTAGCTGAGAAGTCATTTTTCAGGGGCCATGGTCGCTGGGTTCACGTGGAAGTCTAGGGCTCCCTCACTGCCCGGGAACATCAAGGCTCCATCCACACAGCTCTTTCTTCACGTTTGCTCTGCAGGAGAGAGCTCACGAGACTAGGCCTTTCTTGACTCGGGAAGTGGGGCCCTGCATTCAGGCCTCTTCTACAAGCGTCTGTAGAGCCCCACACATGCTGGGCGAGGTAGGCCAGAAAATCCACGCTCTGGGGCTGCATTTCCTCTCTCCTCAGAAGAGAGCCTGCCCGGCCGCATTCGGGCTCAGAGTCACATCGGGCTGGGAAGTGCTAGCTGGGAAGTCACTTTTCAAGGGCCATGGCCGCTGGGTGCAAGTGTATGTCTAGGGCTCCCACACTGCCCGGGAACATCAACGCTCCCTCCACACAGCCCTTTCTTCACGTTTGCTCTGCAGGAGAGAGCTCGTGAGACTAGGCCTTTCTTGACTCGGGAAGTAATGCCCTGGTTGGAGGCTTCTTGTACTAGCGTCTGTAGAGCCCCTCACTTGCTGTGCGAGGGAGGCCTGAAAACCCACTCTCTGGGGCTGTCTTTCCTCCCTCCAAGGAAGAGATCCTGCCCGGCCATGTTTGGGATGAAAGTCAAATCGGGCTGGGAAGTGCTGGCTGGGAAGTCTGTTTTCAGGGGCCATGGCCGCTGGGTGCACGTATATGTCTAGGGCTCCCAAACTGCCCGGGAACATCAACGCTCCCTCCACACAACTCTTTCTGCAGGATTGCTCTGCTGGAGAGAGCTCGCGAGACTACGCCTTTGTTGACTCGGGAAGGGAAGCCCTGTTTGCAGGCCTCTTCTATTAGCGTCTGGAGAGCCCCACACTTGCTGTGCGAGGGAGGCCTGAAAACCCACTCTCTGGGGCTGCCTTTCCTCCCTCCAAGAAAGAGAGCCTGTCTGGTGGTTTTCAGACTCAAAGTCACATCGAGGTGGCAAGTGCTCCCTGGGAAGTCAGTTTTCAAGGGCCATGGCCGCTAGGTTCACGTGGAAGTCTAGGGCTCATTCACCGCCGGGGAACATCAAGGCTCCATCCACACAGCTCTTTCTTCACGTTTGCTCTGCAGGAGAGAGCTCACAAGACTAGGCCTTTCTTGACTCGGGAAGTGGGGCCCTGCTTTCAGGCCTCTTCTACAAGCATCTGTAGAGCCCCACACTTGCTGGGCGAGGTAGGCCAGAAAATTCACGCTCTGGGGCTGCATTTCCTCTCTCCTCAGAAGAGAGCCTGCCCGGCCGCATTCGGGCTCAAAGTCACATCGGGCAGGGAAGTGCTAGCTGGGAAGTCAGTTTTCAGGGGACATGGCCGCTGGATGCACATGTACGGGTAGAGCTCCAACACAGGCCAGGAACATCAAGGCTCCCTCAACACAGCTGTTTCTTCAGGTTTGCTCTGCAGGAGAGAGCTCGCGAGACTACGCCTTTGTTGACTCGGGAAGTGGGGCCCTGCTTTCAGGCCTCTTCTACAAGCCCCTGTAGAGCCCCACACTTGCTGGGCGAGGTAGGCCAGAAAATCCACGCTCTGGGGCTGCATTTCCTCTCTCCTCAGAAGAGAGCCTGGCCGGCCTCATTCGGGCTCAAAGTCACATCAGGCTGGGAAGTACTAGCTGGGAATTCAGTTTTCAGGGGACATGGCCGCTGGATGCACATGTACGGGTAGAGGTCCAACACAGGCCAGGAACATCAACGCTCCCTCCACACAGCTCTTTCTTCAGGTTTGCTCTGCAGGAGAGAGCTCGCGAGACTACGCCTTTGTTGACTCGGGAAGGGAGGCCCTGGTTGCAGGCCTCTTGTACTAGAGTCTGTAGAGCCCCTCACTTGCTGTGGAGGGAGGCCTGAAAACCCACGCTCTGGGGCGGCCTTTCATCCCTCCAAGAAAGAGATCATGCCCGGCCGCCTTTTGGCTGAAAGTCACATTGGGCTGGGAAGTGCCAGCTGGGAAGTCTGTTTTCAGGGGCAATGGCCGCTGGGTGCACGTGTATGTCTAGGACTCCCACACTGCCCGGGAACATCAACGCTCCCTCCACAAAGCTCTTTCTTCACGTTTGCTCTGCAGGAGAGAGCTCGTGAGACTAGGCCTTTCTTGACTCGGGAAGTAAGGCCCTGGTTGCAGGCCTCTTGTACTAGCGTCTGTAGAGCTCCTCACTAGCTGTGCGAGGGAGGCCTGAAAACCCACTCTCTGGGGCTGCCTTTCTTCCCTCCAAGAAAGAGATCCTGCCCGGCCGCGTTTGGGCTGAAAGTCACATCGGGCTGGGAAGTGCTACCTGGGAAGTCTGTTTTCAGGTGCCATGGCCGCTGGGTGCACGTTTATGTGTTCGGCCCCCACACTGCCCGGGAACATCAAGGCTCCCTCCACACAGTTCTTTCTTCACGTTTGCTCTGCAGGAGAACACTCGCGAGACTAGGCCTTTCTTGACTCGGGAAGTAAGGCCCTGGTTGGAGGCCTCTTGTGTTAGCGTCTGGAGAGCCCCACACTTGCTGTGCAAGGGAGGTCTGAAAACCCACTCTCTGGGGCTGCCTTTCCTCCCTCCAAGGAAGAGATCCTGCTCGGCCGCGTTCGGGCTGAAAGTCACATTGGGCTGGGAGGTGCTAGCTCAGAAGTCATTTTTCAGGGGCAATGGTCGCCGGGTTCCCGTGGACATCTAGGGCGCCCTACCGCCCGGGAACATCAAGGCTCCATCGACACAGCTCTCTCTTCACGTTTGCTCTGCAGGAGAGAGCTCACGGGAATAGGCCTTTCTTGACTCGGGAAGTGCGGCCCTGGTTGCAGGCCTCTTGTACTAGCGTCTGTAGAGCCCCTCCCTTGCTATGCGAGGGAGGCCTGAAAACCCACTCTCTGGGGCTGCCTTTCCTCCCTCCAAGAAAGAGAGCCTGTCTGGTGGTGTTCAGACTCAAAGTCACATCGAGGTGGCAAGTGCTAGCTGGGAAGTCAGTTTTCAAGGGCCATGGCCGCTGGGTGCAAGTGTATGTCTAGGGCTCCCACACTGCCCGGGAACATCAGGCTCCCTCCACGCAGCTCTTTCTTCACGTTTGCTCTGCAGGAGAGAGCTCGCGAGACTAGGCCTTTCCTGACTCGGGAAGTGGGGCCCTGCTTTCAGGCCTCTTCTACAAGCATCTGTAGAGCCCCACACTTGCTGGGCGAGGTAGGCCAGAAAATCCACGCTCTGGGGCTGCATTTCCTCTCTCCTCAGAAGACAGCCTGCCCGGCCGCATTCGGGCTCAAAGTCACATCAGGCTGGGAAGTGCTAGCTGGGAAGTCATTTTTCAGGGGCCATGGTCGCTGGGTTCACGTGGAAGTCTAGGGCACCTTCACCGCCCGGGAACATCAAGGCTCCATCCACACAGCTCTCTCTTCACGTTTGCTCTGCAGGAGAGAGCTCACGGGAATAGGCCTTTCTTGACTCGGGAAGTGCGGCCCTGGTTGCAGGCCTCTTGTTCTAGCGTCTGTAGAGCCTCTCACTTGCCATGCGAGGGAGGCCTGAAAACCCACTCTCTGCGGCTGCCTTTCCTCCCTCCAAGAAAGAGAGCCTGTCTGGTGGTTTTCAGACTCAAAGTCACATCGAGGTGGCAAGTGCTAGCTGGGAAGTCAGTTTTCAAGGGCTATGGCCGCTGGGTGCACGTGTATGTGTACAGTCCCCACACTGCCCGGGAACATCAAGGCTCCCTTCACAGAGCTCTTTCTTCAGGTTTGCTCTGCAGGAGAGAGGTCGCGAGACTACGCCTTTGTTGACTCGGGAAGGGACGCCCTGGTTGCAGGCCTCTTCTACTAGCGCCTGGAGAGCCCCTCACTTGCTGTGCGAGGGAGGCCTGAAAACCCACTCTCTGGGGCTGCCTTTCCTCCCTGCAAGAAAGAGAGCCTGTCTGGTGGTTTTCAGACTCAAAGTCACATCGAGGTGGCAAGTGCTAGCTGGGAAGTCAGTTTTCAAGGGCCATGGCCGCTGGGTGCAAGTGTATGTCTAGGGCTCCCACACTGCCCGGGAACATCAGGCTCCCTCCACGCAGCTCTTTCTTCATGTTTCCTCTGCGGGAGAGAGCTCACGAGACTAGGCCTTTCTTGACTCGGGAAGTGGGGCCCTGCTTTCAGGCCTCTTCTACAAGCATCTGTAGAGCACCACACTTGCTGGGCGAGGTAGGCCAGAAAATCCACGCTCTGGGGCTGCATTTCCTCTCTCCTCAGAAGAGAGCCTGCCCGGCCGCATTCGGGCTCAAAGTCACATCGGGCTGGGAAGTGCTAGTTGGGAAGTCAGTTTTCAGGGGACATGGCCGCTGGATGCACATGTACGGGTAGAGCTCCAACACAGGCCAGGAACATCAAGGCTCCCTCCACACAGCTGTTTCTTCAGCTTTGCTCTGCAGGAGAGAGCTCACGAGACTACGCCTTTGTTGACTCGGGAAGGGAGGCCCTGGTTGCTGGCCTCTTCTACTAGCGTCTGGAGAGCCCCTCACTTGCTGTGCGAGGTAGGCCTGAAAACCCACTCTCTGGGGCTGCCTTTCCTCCCTCCAAGAAAGAGAGCCTGTCTGGTGGTTTTCAGACTCAAAGTCACATCGAGGTGGCAAGTGCTAGCTGGGAAGTCAGTTTTCAAGGGCTACGGCCGCTGGGTGCACGTGTATGTGTACAGCCCCCACACTGCCCGGGAACATCAAGGCTCCCTCCACAGAGCTCTTTCTTCACGTTTGCTCTGCAGGAGAGCGCTCGCGAGACTAGGCCTTTCTTGACTCGGGAAGTAAGGCCCTGGTTGGAGGCCTCTTGTACTAGCGTCTGGAGAGACCCACACTTGCTGTGCGAGGGAGGCCTGAAAACCCACTCTCTGGGGCTGCCTTTCCTCCCTCCAAGGAAGAGTTCCTGCTCGGCCGCGTTCGGGCTGAAAGTCAAATCGGGCTGGGAAGTGCTAGCTGGGAAGTCTGTTTTCAGGGGCCATGGCCGCTGGGTGCACGTGTATGTGTACGGCCCGCACAATGCCCGGGAACATCAAGGCTCCCTCCACACAGCTCTTTCTTCACGTTTGCTCTGCAGGAGAGCGCTCGCGAGACTAGGCCTTTCTTGACTCGGGAAGTAAGGCCCTGGTTGGAGGCCTCTTGTACTAGCGTCTGGAGAGCCCCACACTTGCTGTACGAGGGACGCCTGAAAACCCACTCTCTGGGGCTGCCTTTCCTTCCTCCAAGGAAGAGATCCTGCCCGGCCGCGTTCGGGCTGAAAGTCACATCGGGCTGGGAAGTGCTAGCTCAGAAGTCATTTTTCAGGGGCCATGGTCGCTGGTTTCACGTGGAAGTCTAGGGCTCCCTCACTGCCCGGGAACATCAAGGCTCCATCCACACAGCTTTCTTCACGTTTGCTCTGCAGGAGAGAGCTCACGAGACTAGGCCTTTCTTGACTCGGGAAGTGGGGCCCTGCTTTCAGGCCTCTTCTACATTCGTCTGTAGAGCCCCACACTTGCTGGGCGAGGTAGGCCAGAAAATCCACGCTCTGGGGCTGCATTTCCTCTCTCCTCAGAAGAGAGCCTGGCCGACCTCATTCGGGCTCAAAGTCACATCAGGCTGGGAATTGCTAGCTGGGAATTCAGTTTTCAGGGGACATGGCCGCTGGATGCACATGTACGGGTAGAGCTCCAACACAGGCCAGGAACATCAACGCTCCCTCCACACAGCTCTTTCTTCAGGTTTGCTCTGCAGGAGAGAGCTCGCGAGACTACGCCTTTGTTGACTCGGGAAGGGAGGCCCTGGTTGCAGGCCTCTTGTACTAGAGTCTGTAGAGCCCCTCACTTGCTGTGGAGGGAGGCCTGAAAACCCACGCTCTGGGGCGGCCTTTCCTCCTTCCAAGAAAGAGATCATGCCCGGCCACCTTTGGGCTGAAAGTCACATTGGGCTGGGAAGTGCCAGCTGGGAAGTCTGTTTTCAGGGGCAATGGCCGCTGGGTGCACGTGTATGTCTAGGACTCCCACACTGCCCGGGAACATCAACGTTCCCTCTACAAAGCTCTTTCTTCACGTTTGCTCTGCGGGAGAGAGCTCGCGAGACTAGGCCTTTCTTGACTCGGGAAGTAAGGCCCTGGTTGCAGGCCTCTTGTACTAGCGTCTGTAGAGCTCCTCACTTGCTGTGCGAGGGAGGCCTGAAAACCCACTCACTGGGGCTGCCTTTCTTCCCTCCAAGAAAGAGATCCTGCCCGGCCGCGTTTGGGCTGAAAGTCACATCGGGCTGGGAAGTGCTACCTGGGAAGTCTGTTTTCAGGTGCCATGGCCGCTGGGTGCACGTTTATGTGTACGGCCCCCACACTGCCCGGGAACATCAAGGCTCCCTCCACACAGTTCTTTCTTCACGTTTGCTCTGCAGGAGAACACTCGCGAGACTAGGCCTTTCTTGACTCGGGAAGTAAGGCCCTGGTTGGAGGCCTCTTGTGTTAGCGTCTGGAGAGCCCCACACTTGCTGTGCAAGGGAGGTCTGAAAACCCACTCTCTGGGGCTGCCTTTCCTCCCTCCAAGGAAGAGATCCTGCTCGGCCGCGTTCGGGCTGAAAGTCACATTGGGCTGGGAGGTGCTAGCTGAGAAGTCATTTTTCAGGGGCCATGGTCGCTGGGTTCACGTGGACATCTAGGGCGCCCTCACCGCCCGGGAACATCAAGGCTCCATCAACACAGCTCTCTCTTCACGTTTGCTCTGCAGGAGAGAGCTCACGGGAATAGGCCTTTCTTGACTCGGGAAGTGCGGCCCTGGTTGCAGGCCTCTTGTACTAGCGTCTGTCGAGCCCCTCACTTGCTATGCGAGGGAGGCCTGAAAACCCACTCTCTGGGGCTGCCTTTCCTCCCTCCAAGAAAGAGAGCCTGTCTGGTGGTGTTCAGAGTCAAAGTCACATCGAGGTGGCAAGTGCTAGCTGGGAAGTCAGTTTTCAAGGGCTACGGCCGCTGGGTGCGCGTGTAGGTGTATAGCCCCCACACTGCCCGGGAACATCAAGGCTCCCTCCACGCAGCTCTTTCTTCACGTTTCCTCTGCGGGAGAGAGCTCGCGAGACTAGGCCTTTCTTGACTCGGGAAGTGGGGCCCTGCTTTCAGGCCTCTTCTACAAGCATCTGTAGAGCACCACACTTGCTTGGCGAGGTAGGCCAGAAAATCCACGCTCTGGGGCTGCATTTCCTCTCTCCTCAGAAGAGAGCCTGCCCGGCCGCATTCGGGCTCAAAGTCACATCGGGCTGGGAAGTGCTAGTTGGGAAGTCAGTTTTCAGGGGACATGGCCGCTGGATGCACATGTACGGGTAGAGCTCCAACACAGGCCAGGAACATCAAGGCTCCCTCCACACAGCTGTTTCTTCAGCTTTGCTCTGCAGGAGAGAGCTCGCGAGACTACGCCTTTGTTGACTCGGGAAGGGAGGCCCTGGTTGCTGGCCTCTTCTACTAGCGTCTGGAGAGCCCCTCACTTGCTGTGCGAGATAGGCCTGAAAACCCACTCTCTGGGGCTGCCTTTCCTCCCTCCAAGAAAGAGAGCCTGTCTGGTGGTTTTCAGACTCAAAGTCACATCGAGGTGGCAAGTGCTCCCTGGGAAGTCAGTTTTCAAGGGCCATGGCCGCTAGGTTCACGTGGAAGTCTAGGGCTCATTCACCGCCGGGGAACATCAAGGCTCCATCCACACAGCTCTTTCTTCACGTTTGCTCTGCAGGAGAGAGCTCACGAGACTAGGCCTTTCTTGACTCGGGAAGTGGGGCCCTGCTTTCAGGCCTCTTCTACAAGCATCTGTAGAGCCCCACACTTGCTGGGCGAGGTAGGCCAGAAAATTCACGCTCTGGGGCTGCATTTCCTCTCTCCTCAGAAGAAAGCCTGCCCGGCCGCATTCGGGCTCAAAGTCACATCGGGCTGGGAAGTGCTAGCTGGGAAGTCAGTTTTCAGGGGACATGGCCGCTGGATGCCCATGTACGGGTAGAGCTCCCACACAGGCCAGGAACATCAAGGCTCCCTCCACACAGCTGTTTCTTCAGGTTTGCTCTGCAGGAGAGAGCTCGCGAGACTACGCCTTTGTTGATTCGGGAAGGGAAGCCCTGGTTGCAGGCCTCTTCTATTAGCGTCTGGAGAGCCCCACACTTGCTGGGCGAGGTAGGCCAGAAAATCCACGCTCTGGGGCTGCATTTCCTCTCTCCTCAGAAGACAGCCTGCCCGGCCGCATTCGGGCTCAAAGTCACATCGGGCTGGGTAGTGCTAGCTGGGAAGTCAGTTTTCAGGGGACATGGCCGCTGGATGCACATGTACGGGTAGAGCTCCAACACAGGCCAGGAACATCAAGGCTCCCTCCACACAGCTGTTTCTTCCTGTTTGCTCTGCAGGAGAGAGTTCGCGAGACTACGCCTTTGTTGACTCGGGAAGGGAGGCCCTGGTTGCTGGCCTCTTCTACTAGCGTCTGGAGAGCCCCTCACTTGCTGTGCGAGGGAGGCCTGGAAACCCACTCTCTGGGGCTGCCTTTCCTCCCTCCAAGAAAGAGAGCCTGTCTGGTGGTTTTCAGACACAAAGTCACATCGAGGGGGCAAGTGCTAGCTGGGAAGTCAGTTTTCAAGGGCCATGGCCGCTGGGTGCAAGTGTATGTCTAGTGGTCCCACACTGCTCGGGAACATCAAGGCTCCCTCCACAGAGCTCTTTCTTCACGTTTGCTCTGCAGGAGAGAGCTCGCGAGACTTGGCCTTTCTTGACTCGGGAATGGAGGCCCTGCTTTCAGGCCTCTTCTACAAGCATATGTAGGGCCCCACACTTGCTGGGCGAGGTAGGCCAGAAAATCCACGCTCTGGGGCTGCATTTCCTCTCTCCTCAGAAGACAGCCTGCCCGGCCGCATTCGGGCTAAAAGTCACATCAGGCTGGGAAGTGCTAGCTGGGAAGTCATTTCTCAGGGGCCATGGTCGCTGGGTTCACGTGGAAGTCTAGGGCACCCTCACCGCCCGGGAACATCAAGGCTCCATCCACACAGCTCTCTCTTCACGTTTGCTCTGCAGGAGAGAGCTCACGGGAATAGGCCTTTCTTGACTCGGGAAGTGCGGCCCTAGTTGCAGGCCTCTTGTACTAGCGTCTGTAGAGCCCCTCACTTGCTATGTGAGGGAGGCCTGAAAACCCACTCTCTGGGGCTGCCTTTCCTCCCTCCAAGAAAGAGAGCCTGTCTGGTGGTTTTCAGACTCAAAGTCACATCGAGGTGGCAAGTGCTAGCTGGGAAGTCAGTTTTCAAGGGCCATGGCCGCTGGGTGCAAGTGTATGTCTAGGGCTCCCACACTGCCCGGGAACATCAGGCTCCCTCCACCCAGCTCTTTCTTCACGTTTCCTCTGCGGGAGAGAGCTCGCGAGACTAGGCCTTTCTTGACTCGGGAAGTGGGGCCCTGCTTTCAGGCCTCTTCTACAAGCATCTGTAGAGCACCACACTTGCTTGGCGAGGTAGGCCAGAAAATCCACGCTCTGGGGCTGCATTTCCTCTCTCCTCAGAAGAGAGCCTGCCCGGCCGCATTCGGGCTCAAAGTCACATCGGGCTGGGAAGTGCTAGTTGGGAAGTCAGTTTTCAGGGGACATGGCCGCTGGATGCACATGTACGGGTAGAGCTCCAACACAGGCCAGGAACATCAAGGCTCCCTCCACACCGCTGTTTCTTCAGCTTTGCTCTGCAGGAGAGAGCTCGCGAGACTACGCCTTTGTTGACTCGTGAAGGGAGGCCCTGGTTGCTGGCCTCCTCTACTAGCGTCTGGAGAGCCCCTCACTTGCTGTGCGAGATAGGCCTGAAAACCCACTCTCTGGGGCTGCCTTTCCTCCCTCCAACAAAGAGAACCTGTCTGGTGGTTTTCAGACTCAAAGTCACATCGAGGTGGCAAGTGCTAGCTGGGAAGTCAGTTTTCAAGGGCTACGGCCGCTGGGTGCACGTGTATGTGTACAGCCCCCACACTGCCCGGGAACATCAAGGCTCCCTCCACAGAGCTCTTTCTTCAGGTTTGCTCTGCATGAGAGAGGTCGCGAGACTACGCCTTTGTTGACTTGGGAAGGGAAGCCCTGGTTGCAGGCCTCTTCTACTAGCGTCTGGAGAGCCCCTCACTTGCTGTGCGAGTGAGGCCTGAAAACCTACTCTCTGGGGCTGCCTTTCCTCCCTGCAAGAAAGAGAGCCTGTCTGGTGGTTTTCAGACTAAAAGTCACATCGAGGTGGCAAGTGCTAGCTGGGAAGTCAGTTTTCAAGGGCCATGGCCGCTGGGTGCAAGTGTATGTCTAGGGCTCCCACACTGCCCGGGAACATCAGGCTCCCTCCACGCAGCTCTTTCTTCACGTTTGCTCTGCAGGAGAGAGCTCGCGAGACTAGGCCTTTCTTGACTCGCGAAGTGGGGCCCTGCTTTCAGGCCTCTTCTACAAGCATCTGTAGAGCCCCACACTTGCTGGCCGAGGTAGGCCAGAAAATCCACTCTCTGGGGCTGCATTTACTCTCTCCTCAGAAGAGAGCCTGCCCGGCCGCATTCGGGCTCAAAGTCACATCGGGCTGGGAAGTGCTAGCTGGGAAATCAGTTTTCAGGGGACATGGCCGCTGGATGCATATGTACGGGTAGAGCTCCAACACAGGCCAGGAACATCAAGTCTCCCTCCACACAGCTCTTTCTTCACGTTTGCTCTGTAGGAGAGAGCTCGCGAGACTAGGCCTTTCTTGACTCGGAAAGGGAGGCCCTGGTTGCAGGCCTCTTCTACTAGCGTATGGAGAGACCCACACTTGCTGTGCGAGGGAGGCCTGAAAACCCACTCTCTGGGGCTGCCTTTCCTCCCTCCAAGAAAGAGAGCCTGTCTGGTGGTTTTCAGGCTCAACGTCACATCGAGGTGGCAAGTGCTACCTGGGAAGTCCGTTTTCAAGGGCCATGGCCGCTGGGTGCAAGTGTATGTCTAGGGCTCCCACAATGCTCGGGAACATCAAGGCTCCCTCCACAGAGCTCTTTCTTCACGTTTGCTCTGCAGGAGAGCGCTTGCGAGACTAGGCCTTTCTTGACTCGGGAAGTAAGGCCCTGGTTGGAGGCCTCTTGTACTAGCGTCTGGAGAGACCCACACTTGCTGTGCGAGGGAGGCCTGAAAACCCACTCTCAGGGGCTGCCTTTCCTCCCTCCAAGGAAGAGTTCCTGCTCGGCCGCGTTCGGGCTGAAAGTCACATCGGGCTGGGAAGTGCTAGCTGGGAAGTCTGTTTTCAGGGGCCATGGCCGCTGGGTGCACGTGTATGTGTATGGCCCGCACACTGCCCGGGAACATCAAGGCTCCCTCCACACAGCTCTTTCTTCACGTTTGCTCTGCAGGAGAGCGCTCGCGAGACTAGGCCTTTCTTGACTCGGGAAGTAAGGCCCTGGTTGGAGGCCTCTTGTACTAGCGTCTGGAGAGCCCCACACTTGTTGTACGAGGGACGCATGAAAACCCACTCTCTGGGGCTGCCTTTCCTTCCTCCAAGGAAGAGATCCTGCCCGGCCGCGTTCGGGCTGAAAGTCACATCGGGCTGGGAAGTGCTAGCTCAGAAGTCATTTTTCAGGGGCCATGGTCGCTGGTTTCACGTGGAAGTCTAGGGATCCCTCACTGCCCGGGAACATCAAGGCTCCATCCACACAGCTTTCTTCACGTTTGCTCTGCAGGAGAGAGCTCACGAGACTAGGCCTTTCTTGACTCGGGAAGTGGGGCCCTGCTTTCAGGCCTCTTCTACAAGCGTCTGTAGAGCCCCACACTTGCTGGGCGAGGTAGGCCAGAAAATCCACGCTCTGGGGCTGCATTTCCTCTCTCCTCAGAAGAGAGCCTGCCCGGCCTCATTCGGGCTCAAAGTCACATCAGGCTGGGAAGTGCTAGCTGGGAATTCAGTTTTCAGGGGACATGGCCGCTGGATGCACATGTACGGGTAGAGCTCCAACACAGGTCAGGAACATCAACGCTCCCTCCACACAGCTCTTTCTTCAGGTTTGCTCTGTAGGAGAGAGCTCGCGAGACTAGGCCTTTCTTGACTCGGGAAGGGAGGCCCTGGTTGCAGGCCTCTTCTACTAGCGTATGGAGAGACCCACACTTGCTGTGCGAGGGAGGCCTGAAAACCCACTCTCTGGGGCTGCCTTTCCTCCCTCCAAGAAAGAGAGCCTGTCTGGTGGTTTTCAGACTCAACGTCACATCGAGGTGGCAAGTGCTACCTGGGAAGTCTGTTTTCAGGGGCAATGGCCGCTGGGTGCACGTGTATGTCTAGGACTCCCACACTGCCCGGGAACATCAACGCTCCCTCCACAAAGCTCTTTCTTCACGTTTGCTCTGCAGGAGAGAGCTCGCGAGACTAGGCCTTTCTTGACTCGGGAAGTAAGGCCCTGGTTGCAGGCCTCTTGTACTAGCGTCTGTAGAGCTCCTCACTTGCTGTGCGAGGGAGGCCTGAAAACCCACTCTCTGGGGCTGCCTTTCTTCCCTCCAAGAAAGAGATCCTGCCCGGCCGCGTTTGGGCTGAAAGTCACATCGGGCTGGGAAGTGCTAGCTGGGAAGTCTGTTTTCAGGTGCCATGGCCGCTGGGTGCACGTTTATGTGTACGGCCCCAACACTGCCCGGGAACATCAAGGCTCCCTCCACACAGTTCTTTCTTCACGTTTGCTCTGCAGGAGAACACTCGCGAGACTAGGCCTTTCTTGACTCGGGAAGTAAGGCCCTGGTTGGAGGCCTCTTGTGTTAGCGTCTGGAGAGCCCCACACTTGCTGTGCAAGGGAGGTCTGAAAACCCACTCTCTGGGGCTGCCTTTCCTCCCTCCAAGGAAGAGATCCTGCTCGGCCGCGTTCGGGCTGAAAGTCACATTGGGCTGGGAGGTGCTAGCTGAGAAGTCATTTTTCAGGGGCCATGGTCGCTGGGTTCACGTGGACATCTAGGGCGCCCTCACCGCCCAGGAACATCAAGGCTCCATCGACACAGCTCTCTCTTCACGTTTGCTCTGCAGGAGAGAGCTCACGGGAATAGGCCTTTCTTGACTCGGGAAGTGCGGCCCTGGTTGCAGGCCTCCTGTACTAGCGTCTGTAGAGCCCCTCACTTGCTATGCGAGGGAGGCCTGAAAACCCACTCTCTGGGGCTGCCTTTCCTCCCTCCAAGAAAGAGAGCCTCTCTGGTGGTGTTCAGACTCAAATCACATCGAGGTGGCAAGTGCTAGCTGGGAAGTCAGTTTTCAAGGGCTACGGCCGCTGGGTGCACGTGTATGTGTATAGCCCCCACACTGCCCGGGAACATCAAGGCTCCATCCACACAGCTGTTTCTTCAGGTTTGCTCTGCAGGAGAGCGCTCGCAAGACTACGCCTTTGTTGATTCGGGAAGGGAAGCCCTGGTTGCAGGCCTCTTCTATTAGCGTCTGGAGAGCCCCACACTTGCTGTGCGAGGGAGGCCTGAAAACCCACTCTCTGGGGCTGCCTTTCCTCCCTCCAAGGAAGAGATCCTGCCCGGCCGCGTTTGGGCTGAAAATCACATCGGGCTGGGAAGTGCTAGCTGGGAAGTCTGTTTTCAGGGGCCATGGCCGCTGGGTGCACGTGTATGTGTACGGCCCGCACACTGCTCGGGAACATCAAGGCTCCCTCCACACAGCTCTTTCTTCACGTTTGCTCTGCAGGAGAGGACTCGCGAGACTAGGCCTTTCTTGACTCGAGAAGTAAGGCCCTGGTTGGAGGCCTCTTGTACTAGCGTCTGGAGAGCCCCACACTTGCTGTGCGAGGGAAGCCTGAAAACCCACTCTCTGGGGCTGCCTTTCTTCCCTCCACGGAAGAGATCCTGCCCGGCCGCGTTCGGGCTGAAAGTCACATCGGGCTGGGAAGTGCTAGCTGAGAAGTCATTTTTCAGGAGCCATGGTCGCTGGGTTCACGTGGAAGTCTAGGGCTCCTTCACCGCCGGGGAACATCAAGGCTCCATCCACACAGCTCTTTCTTCACGTTTGCTCTGCAGGAGAGAGCTCATGAGACTAGGCATTTCTTGACTCGGGAAGTGGGGCCCTGCTTTCAGGCCTCTTCTACAAGCATCTGTAGAGCCCCACACTTGCTGGGCGAGGTAGACCAGAAAATCCACGCTCTGGGGCTGCATTTCCTCTCTCCTCAGAAGAGAGCCTGCCCGGCCAAATTCGGGCTCAAAGTCATATCGGGCTGGGAAGTGCTAGCTGGGAAGTCAGTTTTCAGGGGACATGGCCGCTTGATGCACATGTACGGGTAGAGCTCCAACACAGGCCAGGAACATCAAGGCTCCCTCCACACAGCTGTTTCTTCAGGTTTGCTCTTCAGGAGAGAGCTCGCGAGACTACGCCTTTGTTGACTCGGGAAGCGAGGCCCTGGTTCCAGGCCTCTTGTACTAGCGTCTGGAGAGCCCCTCACTTGCTGTCCGAGGGAGGCCTGAAAACCCACTCTCTGGGGCTGCCTTTCCTCCCTCCAAGAAAAGGAGCCTGTCTGGTGGTTTTCAGACTCAAAGTCACATCGAGGTGGAATGTGCTAGCTGGGAAGTCAGCTTTGAAGGGCCATGGCCGCTGGGTGCAAATGTATGTCTAGTGCTCCCACACTGCTCGGGAACATCAAGGCTCCCTCCACAGAGCTCTTTCTTCACGTTTGCTCTGCAGGAGAGAGCTCGCGAGACTAGGCCTTTCTTGACTATGGAAGTGCGGCCATGGTTGCAGGCCTCTTGTACTAGCGTCTGTAGAGCTCCTCACTTGCTGTGCGAGGGAGGCCTAAAAACACACTCTCTGGGGCTGCCTTTGCTCCCTCCAAGGAAGAGATCCTGCCCGGCCGCGTTTGGGCTGAAAGTCACATCGGGCTGGGAAGTGCTAGCTGGGAAGTCTGTTTTCAGGGGCCATGGCCGCTGGGTGCACGTGTATGTGTACGGCCCGCACACTGCCCGGGAACATCAAGGTCCCTCCACACAGCTCTTTCTTCACGTTTGCTCTGCAGGAGAGCACTCGCGAGACTAGGCCTTTCTTGACTCGGGAAGTAAGGCCCTGGTTGGAGGCCTCTTGTACTAGCGTCTGGAGAGCCCCACACTTGCTGTGCGAGGGAAACCTGAAAACCAACTCTCTGGGGCTGCCTTTCCTCCCTCAAAGGAAGAGATCCTGCCCGGCCGCGTTCGGGCTGAAAGACACATCGGGCTGGGAGGTGCTAGCTGAGAAGTCATTTTTCAGGGGCCATGGTCGCTGGGTTCACATGGACGTCTAGGGCGCCCTCACCGCCCGGGAACATCAAGGCTCCATCGACACAGCTCTCTCTTCAGGTTTGCTCTGCAGGAGAGAGCTCACGGGACTAGGCCTTTCTTGACTCGGGAAGTGCGGCCCTTGTTGCAGGCCTCTTGTACTAGCGTCTGTAGAACCCCTCACTTGCTATGCGAGGGCGGCCTGAAAACCCACTCTCTGGGGCTGCCTTTCCTCCCTCCAAGAAAGAGAGCTTGTCTGGTGGTTTTCAGACTCAAAGTCACATCGAGGTGGCAAGTGCTAGCTGGGAAGTCAGTTTTCAAGGGCCATGGCCGCTGGGTGCAAGTGTATGTCTAGTGCTCCCACACTGTTTGGGAACATCAAGGCTCCCTCCACAGAGCTCTTTCTTCACGTTTGCTCTGCAGGAGAGAGCTCGCGAGACTACGCCTTTCATGACTCGGGAAGGGAGGCCCTGGTTGCAGGCCTCTTCTAATAGCGTCTGGAGAGACCCACACTTGCTGTGCGAGGGAGGCCTGAAAACCCACTCTCTGGGGCTGCCTTTCCTCCCTCCAAGGAAGAGATCCTGACCGGCCGCGTTTGGGCTGAAAGTCACATCCGGCTGGGAAGTGCTAGCTCGGAAGTCTGTTTTCAGGGGCAATGGCCGCTGGGTGCACGTGTATGTGTACGGCCCGCACACTGCCCGGGAACATCAAGGCTCCATCCACACAGCTCTTTCTTCACGTTTGCTCTGCAGGAGAGAGCTCATGAGACTAGGCCTTTCTTGACTCGGGAAGTGGGGCCCTGCTTTCAGGCCTCTTCTACAAGCATCTGTAGAGCCCCACACTTGCTGGGCGAGGTAGACCAGAAAATCCACGCTCTGGGGCTGCATTTCCTCTCTCCTCAGAAGAGAGCCTGCCCGGCCGCATTCGGGCTCAAAGTCACATCGGGCTGGGAAGTGCTAGCTGGGAAGTCAGTTTTCAGGGGACATGGCCGCTTGATGCACATGTACGGGTAGAGCTCCAACACAGGCCAGGAACATCAAGGCTCCCTCCACACAGCTGTTTCTTCAGGTTTGCTCTGCAGGAGAGAGCTCGCGAGACTACGCCTTTGTTGACTCGGGAAGGGAAGCCCTGTTTGCCGGCCTCTTCTATTAGCGTCTGGAGAGCCCCACACTTGCTGTGCGAGGGAGGCCTGAAAACCCACTCTCTGGGGCTGCCTTTCCTCCCTCCAAGAAAGAGAGCCTGTCTGGTGGTTTTCAGACTCAAAGTCACATCGAGGTGGCAAGTGCTAGCTGGGAAATCAGATTTCAAGGGCCATGGCCGCTGGGTGCAACTGTATGTCTAGGGCTCCCACACTGCCCGGGAACATCAGGCTCCCTCCACGCAGCTGTTTCTTCACGTTTGCTCTGCAGGAGAGAGCTCGCGAGACTAGGCCTTTCTTCACTCGGGAAGTCGGGCCCTGCTTTCAGGCCTCTTCTACAAGCATCTGTAGAGCCCCACACTTTCTGGGCGAGGTATGCCAGAAAATCCACGCTCTCGGGCTGCATTTCCTCTCTCCTCAGAAGAGAGCCTGGCCGGCCGCATTCGGGCTCAAAGTCACATCGGGCTGGGAATTGCTAGCTGGGAAGTCAGTTTTCAGGGGACATGGCCGCTGGATGCACATGTACGGGTAGAGCTCCAACACAGGTCAGGAACATCAAGACTCCCTCCACACAGCAGTTTCTTCAGGTTTACTCTGCAGGAGAGAGCTCGCGAGACTACGCCTTTGTTGACTCGGGAAGGGAGGCCCTGGTTGCTGGCCTCTTCTACTAGCGTCTGGAGAGCCCCTCACTTGCTGTGCGAGGGAGGCCTGAAAACCCACTCTCTGGGGCTGCCTTTCCTCCCTCCAAGAAAGAGAGCCTGTCTGGTGGTTTTCAGACTCAAAGTCACATTGAGGTGGCAAGTGCTACCTGGGAAGTCAGTTTTCAAGGGCCATGGCCGCTGGGTGGAAGTGTATGTCTAGGGCTCCCACAATGCCCGGGAACATCAAGGCTGCCTCCACAGAGCGTTTTCTTCACTTTTGCTCTGCAGGAGAGAGCTCGCGAGACTAGGCCTTTCTTGACTCGGGAAGTGCGGACTTGGTTGCAGGCCTCTTGTACTAGCGTCTGTAGAGCTCCTCACTTGCTGTGCAAGGGAGGCCAGAAAACCCACTCTCTGGGGCTGCCTTTCCTCCCTCCAAGGAAGAGATCCTGCCCGGCCGCGTTTGGGCTGAAAGTCACATCGGGCTGGGAAGTGCTAGCTGGGAAGTCTGTTTTCAGGGGCCATGGCTGCTGGGTGCACGTGTATGTGTACGGCCCGCACACTGCCCAGGAACATCAAGGCTCCCTCCACACAGCTCTTTCTTCACGTTTGCTCTGCAGGAGAGCACTCGCGAGACTAGGCCTTTCTTGACTCGGGAAGTAATGCCCTGGTTGGAGGCCTTTTGTACTAGCGTCTGGAGAGCCCCACACTTGCTGTGCGAGGGAGGCCTCAAAACCCACTCTCTGGGGCTGCCTTTCCTCCCTCCAAGAAAGAGAGCCTGTCTGGTGGTTTTCAGACTCAAAGTCACATCGAGGTGGCAAGTGCTAGCTGGGAAGTCAGTTTTCAAGGGCTACGGCCGCTGGGTGCACGTGTATGTGTACAGCCCCCACACTGCCCGGGAACATCAAGGCTCCCTCCACAGAGCTCTTCCGTCACGTTAGCTCTGCAATAAAGAGCTCACGAAACTAGGCCTTTCTTGCCTTCGGAGGTGAGGACCCGTTTGCAGGCCTCTTGTACTGGCGTCTGCAGAGCCCATCACTTTCTGTGCGAGGGAGGCATAAAAACACAGTCTCTGGGGCTGCCTTTCCTCCCTCCAAGGAAGACAGCCTGCTCGGCCGCTTTCAAGCTGACAGTCACGTTGGGCTGGGAAGTGCTAGTTGCGAAGTCAGTTTTCAGGGGCCATGGCCGCTGGCTGCACGTTTTCAGCTAGGCCTCCCACACTGCCCGGGAACATCAAGGCTCCCTCCACACAGCTCTTCCGTCACGTTAGCTCTGCAGGAGAGAGCTCGCGAGACTAGGCCTTTCCTGGCTAGGGAAGTGAGGACCTGTTTGCAGGCATCTTGAACTGGCGTCTGCAGAGCCGCCCACTTGCTGTGCGTGCGAGGCCTAAAAACACAATCTCTGGGGCTGCCCTTTCTCCGTCCAAGGAAGACCGCCTTTTCGGCCGCCTTCAAGCGGAAAGTCACGTTGTGCTGGGAAGTGCTACCTGGGAAGTCAGTTTGCAGTAGCTATGGCCGCTGGCTGCATGTTTGCAGCTAGGCTTCCCACACTGCCAGGGAACATCAAGGCTCCCTCCACACAGCTCTTCTGTCACGTTTGCTCTGCAGGAGAGAGCTCGCGAGACTAGGTCTTTCTTGACTCGGGAAGCGAGGACCTGCTCGCAGCACTATGGGTCGGGCCTCTCAAGAGCCCCACGTTTCCTTCGCGCGGGAGGCATGAAAACGCTCTCTCTGCGGCTTCCTTTCTTCCCTCCAAGGAAGAGAGCCTACCCGGCCGCCTTCTGGCTGAAAGTCACATCGGGCTTGGAAGTGGTATTTGGGAAGACTGTTTTCAGGGGCAATGGCGGCAGGGGGCACGTGTATGCCTAGTGCTCCCACACTGCCGAGAACATCAAGGTTCCCTCCACACAGCTCTTCCGTCACGTTAGCTCTTCAGGAGAGATCTCACGTAACTAGGCCTTTCTTGGCTCGGGAAGTGAGGACCTGTTTGCAGGCCTCTTGTACTGGCGTCTGCAGAGCCCAACACTTGCTGTGCCAGAAAGGCCTAAAAACCCAGTCTTTGGGGCTGCCTTTCCTCCCTCCAAGGAAGACCGCCTGCTTGCCCGCCTTCAAGCTGAAAGGCACATAGGGCTGGGAAGTGCTAGTTGCGAAGTCAGTTTTCAGGGGCTAGGGCCGCTGGCTGCACGTTTACAGCTAGGCCTCCAACCCTGCCCGGGAACATCAAGGCTCCCTCCACACAGCTCTTCCGTCACGTTAGCTCTGCAGGAGAGAGCTCGAGAGACTAGGCCTTTCCAGGCTCGGGAAGTGAGGACCTGTTTGTAGGCCTCTTGTACTGGCGTCTGCAGAGCCCCACACTTGCTGTGCGAGAGAGGCCTAAAAACCCAGTCTTTGGGGCTGCCTTTCCTCCCTCCAAGGAAGACCGCCTGCTTTGCCGCCTTCAAGCTGAAAGTCACATTGTGCTGGGAAGTGCTACCTGGGAAGTCAGTTTGCAGGGGCCATGGCCGCTGGGTGCACGTTTTTGCCTAGGGCTCCCACACTGCCCAGAACATCAAGGTTCCCTCCACACAACTCTTCCCTCACGTTAGCTCTGCAGTAAAGAGCTCACGAAACTAGGCCTTTCTTGGCTTCGGAAGTGAGTTCCCGTTTGCAGGCCTCTTGAACTGGCGTCTGCAGAGCCCCACACTTGCTGTGCGAGAGAGGCCTAAAAACCCAGTCTTTGGGGCTGCCTTTCCTCCTTCCAAGGAAGACCGCCTGCTTGCCGGCCTTCAAACTGAAAGGCACATAGGGCTGGGAAGTGCTAGTTGCGAAGTCAGTTTTCAGGGGCCATGGCCGCTGGCTGCACGTTTACAGCTAGGCCTCCCACACTGCCCGGGAACATCAAGGCTCCCTCCACACAGCTCTTCCGTCACGTTTGCTCTGCAGGAGAGGGCTCGCGAGACTAGGCCTTTCTTGACTCGGGAAGCGAGGACCTGCTCGCAGCACTATGGGTCGGGCCTCTCAAGAGCCCCACGTTGCCTGCGCGCGGGAGGCATGAAAACGCTCTCTCTGGGGCTTCCTTTCCTCCCTCCAAGGAAGAGAGCCTACCCGGCCGCCTTCTGGCTGAAAGTCACATCGGGCTTGGAAGTGCTATTTGGGAAGACTGTTTTCAGGGGCAATGGCGGCTGGGGGCACCTGTATGCCTAGTGCTCCCACACTGCCGAGAACATCAAGGTTCCCTCCACACAGCTCTTCCGTCACGTTAGCTCTTCAGGAGAGAGCTCACGTAACTAGGCCTTTCTTGGCTCGGGAAGTGAGGACCTGTTTGCAGGCCTCTTGTACTGGCGTCTGCAGAGCCCCACACTTGCTCTGCGAGAGAGGCCTAAAAACCCAGTCTTTGGGGCTGCCTTTCCTCCCTCCAAGGAAGACCGCCTGCTTTGCCGCCTTCAAGCTGAAAGTCACATTGTGCTGGGAAGTGCTACCTGGGAAGTCAGTTTGCAGGGGCCATGGCCGCTGGGTGCACGTTTTTGCCTAGGGCTCCCACACTGACCAGAACATCAACGCTCCCTCCACACAGCTCTTCCGTCACGTTAGCTCTGCAGGAAAGAACTCGCGAGACTAGGCCTTTCCTGGCTCGGGAAGTGTGGACCTGTTTGCAGGCCTCTTGTACTGGTGATTGTAGAGCCCCTCACTTGCTATGCGAGGGAGGCCTGAAAACCCACTCTCTGGGGCTGCCTTTCCTCCCCCCAAGAAAGAGAGCCTGTCTGGTGGTTTTCAGACTCAAAGTCACATCGAGGTGGCAAGTGCTAGCTGGGAAGTCAGTTTTCAAGGGCTACGGCCGCTGGGTGCACGTGTATGTGTACAGCCCCCACACTGCCCGGGAACATCAAGTCTCCCTCCACAGAGCTCTTTCTTCAGGTTTGCTCTGCAGGAGAGAGCTCGCGAGACTACGCCTTTGTTGACTCGGGAAGGGAAGCCCTGGTTGCAGGCCTCTTCTACTAGCGTCTGGAGAGCCCCACACTTGCTGTGCGAGGGAGGCCTGAAAACCCACTCTCTGGGGCTGCCTTTCCTCCCTCCAAGAAAGAGAGCTTGTCTGGTGGTTTTCAGACTCAAAGTCACATCGAGGTGGCAAGTGCTAGCTGGGAAGTCAGTTTTCAAGGGCCATGGCCGCTGGGTGCAAGTGTATGTCTAGGGCTCCCACACTGCCCGGGAACATCAGGCTCCCTCCACGCAGCTCTTTCTTCACGTTTGCTCTGCAGGAGAGAGCTCGCGAGACTAGGCCTTTCTTGACTCGGGAAGTGGGGCCCTGCTTTCAGGCCTCTTCTACAAGCATCTGTAGGGCCCCACACTTGCTGGGCGAGGGAGGCCAGAAACTCCACGCTCTGGGGCTGCATTTCCTCTCTCCTCAGAAGAGAGCCTGCCCGGCCACATTCGGGCTGAAAGTCACATCGGGCTGGGAAGTGCTAGCTGGGAAGTCAGTTTTCAGGGGACATGGCCGCTGGATGCACATGTACGGGTAGAGCTCCAACACAGGCCAGGAACATCAAGGCTCCCTCGACACAGCTGTTTCTTCAGGTTTGCTCTGCAGGAGAGAGCTCGCGAGACTACGCCTTTGTTGACTCGGGAAGGGAGGCCCTGGTTGCAGGCCTCTTCTACTAGCGTCTGGAGAGCCCCTCACTTGCTGTGCGAGGGAGTCCTGAAAACCCACTCTCTGGGGCTGCCTTTCCTCCCTCCAAGAAAGAGAGCCTGTCTGGTGGTTTTCAAACTCAAAGTCACATCGAGGTGGCAAGTGCTAGCTGGGAAGTCAGTTTTCAGGGGCCATGGGCGCTGGGTACACGTTTATGTGTACGGCCCCCACACTGCCCGGGAACATCAAGGCTCCCTCCACACAGCTCTTCCGTCACGTTAGCTCTGCAGGAGAGAGCTCGCGAGACTAGGTCTTTCCTGGCTCGGGAAGTGAGGACCTGTTTGCAGGCCTCTTGTACTGGCGTCTGCAGAGCCCAACACTTGCTGTGCGAGGGAGGCATAAAAACACAGTCTCTGGGGCTGCCTTTCCTCCCTCCAAGGAAGACCGCCTGCCTGCCCGACTTCAAGCTGAAAGGCACATAGGGCTGGGAAGTGCTAGTTGCGAAGTCAGTTTTCAGGGGCCATGGCCGCTGGCTGCACGTTTACAGCTAGGCCTCCCACACTGCCCGGGAACATCAAGGCTCCCTCCACACAGCTCTTCCGTCACGTTTGCTCTGCAGGAGAGAGCTCGCGAGACTAGGCCTTTCTTGACTCGGGAAGCGAGGACCTGCTCGCAGCACTATGGGTCGGGCCTCTCAAGAGCCCCAGGTTGCCTGTGCGCGGGAGGCATGAAAACGCTCTCTCTGGGGCTGCCTTTCCTCCGTGCAAGGAAGAGAGCCTACCCGGCCGCCTTCTGGCTGAAAGTCACATCGGGCTTGGAAGTGCTATTTGGGAAGACTGTTTTCAGGGGCAATGGCCGCTGGGTGCACGTGTATGCCTAGTGCTCCCACACTGCCGAGAACATCAAGGTTCCCTCCACACAGCTCTTCCGTCACGTTAGCTCTTCAGGAGAGAGCTCACGTAACTAGGCCTTTCTTGGCTCGGGAACTGAGGACCTGTTTGCAGGCCTCTTGTACTGGCGTCTGCAGAGCCCCACACTTGCTGTGCGAGAGAGGCCTATAAACCCAGTCTTTGGGGCTGCCTTTCCTCCTTCCAAGGAGGACCGCCTGCTTGCCGGCCTTCAAGCTGAAAGGCACATAGGGCTGGGAAGTGCTAGTTGCGAAGTCAGTTTTCAGGGGCCATGGCCGCTGGCTGCACGTTTACACCTAGGCCTCCCACACTGCCCAGGAACATCAAGGCTCCCTCCACACAGCTCTTCTGTCACGTTAGCTCTGCAGGAGAGAGCTCGCGAGACTAGGCCTTTCCTGGCTCGGGAAGTGAGGACCTGTTTGCAGGCATCTTGAACTGGCGTCTGCAGAGCCCCACACTTGCTGTGCGAGCGAGGCCTAAAAACCCAATCTCTGGGGCTGCCTTTTCTCCGTCCAAGGAAGACCGTCTGCTCGGCCGCCTTCAAGCGGTAAGTCACATTGTGCTGGGAAGTGCTACCTGGGAAGTCAGTTTGCAGTAGGTATGGCCGCTGGCTGCAAGTTTACAGCTAGGCTTCCCACACTGCCAGGGAACATCAAGCCTCCCTCCACAAAGCTCTTCTGTCACGTTAGCTCTGCAGGAGAGAGCTCGCGAGACTAGGCCTTTCCTGTCTCGGGAAGTGAGGACCTGTTTGCAGGCCTCTTGTACTGGCGTCTGCAGAGCCCAACACTTGCTGTGCGAGGGAGGCATAAAAACACAGTCACTGGGGCTGCCTTTCCTCCCTCCAAGGAAGACAGCCTGCTTTGTCGCCTTCAAGCTGAAAGTCACATTGTGCTGGGAAGTGCTACCTGGGAAGTCAGTTTGCAGGGGCCATGGCCGCTGGGTGCACGTTTTTGCCTAGGGCTCCCACACTGCCCAGAACATCAAGGTTCCCTCCACACAGCTCTTCCCTCACGTTAGCTCTGCAGTAAAGAGCTCAGGAAACTAGGCCTTTCTTGGCTTCGGAAGTGAGGACCCGTTTGCAGGCCTCTTGTACTGGCGTCTGCAGAGCCCAACACTTGCTGTACGAGGGAGGCATAAAAACACAGTCTTTGGGGCTGCCTTTCCTCCCTCCAAGGAAGACCGCCTGCTTGGCCACCTACAAGCTGAAAGGCACATTGTGCTGGGAAGTGCTACCTGGGAAGTCAGTTTGCAGGGGCCATGGCCGTTGGGTGCACATTTTTGCCTAGAGCTCCCACACTGCCCAGAACATCAAGGTTCCCTTCACACAGCTCTTCCCTCACGTTAGCTCTGCAATAAAGAGCTCACGAAACTAGGCCTTTCTTGGCTTCGGAAGTGAGGACCCGTTTGCAGGCCTCTTGTACTGGCCTCTGCAGAGTCCAACAATGGCTGTGCGAGGGAGGCCTAAAAACAAAGTCTGTGGGGCTGCCTTTCCTCCCTCCAAGGAAGAGATCCTGCTCGGCCGCGTTCGGGCTGAAAGTCACATTGGGCTGGGAGGTGCTAGCTGAGAAGTCATTTTTCAGGGGCCATGGTCGCTGGGTTCACGTGGACATCTAGGGCGCCCTCACCGCCCAGGAACATCAAGGCTCCATCGACACAGCTCTCTCTTCACGTTTGCTCTGCAGGAGAGAGCTCACGGGAATAGGCCTTTCTTGACTCGGGAAGTGCGGCCCTGGTTGCAGGCCTCCTGTACTAGCGTCTGTAGAGCCCCTCACTTGCTATGCGAGGGAGGCCTGAAAACCCACTCTCTGGGGCTGCCTTTCCTCCCTCCAAGAAAGAGAGCCTCCCTGGTGGTGTTCAGACTCAAATCACATCGAGGTGGCAAGTGCTAGCTGGGAAGTCAGTTTTCAAGGGCTACGGCCGCTGGGTGCACGTGTATGTGTATAGCCCCCACACTGCCCGGGAACATCAAGGCTCCATCCACACAGCTGTTTCTTCAGGTTTGCTCTGCAGGAGAGCGCTCGCAAGACTACGCCTTTGTTGATTCGGGAAGGGAAGCCCTGGTTGCAGGCCTCTTCTATTAGCGTCTGGAGAGCCCCACACTTGCTGTGCGAGGGAGGCCTGAAAACCCACTCTCTGGGGCTGCCTTTCCTCCCTCCAAGGAAGAGATCCTGCCCGGCCGCGTTTGGGCTGAAAATCACATCGGGCTGGGAAGTGCTAGCTGGGAAGTCTGTTTTCAGGGGCCATGGCCGCTGGGTGCACGTGTATGTGTACGGCCCGCACACTGCTCGGGAACATCAAGGCTCCCTCCACACAGCTCTTTCTTCACGTTTGCTCTGCAGGAGAGGACTCGCGAGACTAGGCCTTTCTTGACTCGAGAAGTAAGGCCCTGGTTGGAGGCCTCTTGTACTAGCGTCTGGAGAGCCCCACACTTGCTGTGCGAGGGAAGCCTGAAAACCAACTCTCTGGGGCTGCCTTTCTTCCCTCCAAGGAAGAGATCCTGCCCGGCCGCGTTCGGGCTGAAAGTCACATCGGGCTGGGAAGTGCTAGCTGAGAAGTCATTTTTCAGGAGCCATGGTCGCTGGGTTCACGTGGAAGTCTAGGGCTCCTTCACCGCCGGGGAACATCAAGGCTCCATCCACACAGCTCTTTCTTCACGTTTGCTCTGCAGGAGAGAGCTCATGAGACTAGGCATTTCTTGACTCGGGAAGTGGGGCCCTGCTTTCAGGCCTCTTCTACAAGCATCTGTAGAGCCCCACACTTGCTGGGCGAGGTAGACCAGAAAATCCACGCTCTGGGGCTGCATTTCCTCTCTCCTCAGAAGAGAGCCTGCCCGGCCAAATTCGGGCTCAAAGTCATATCGGGCTGGGAAGTGCTAGCTGGGAAGTCAGTTTTCAGGGGACATGGCCGCTTGATGCACATGTACGGGTAGAGCTCCAACACAGGCCAGGAACATCAAGGCTCCCTCCACACAGCTGTTTCTTCAGGTTTGCTCTTCAGGAGAGAGCTCGCGAGACTACGCCTTTGTTGACTCGGGAAGCGAGGCCCTGGTTCCAGGCCTCTTGTACTAGCGTCTGGAGAGCCCCTCACTTGCTGTCCGAGGGAGGCCTGAAAACCCACTCTCTGGGGCTGCCTTTCCTCCCTCCAAGAAAAGGAGCCTGTCTGGTGGTTTTCAGACTCAAAGTCACATCGAGGTGGAATGTGCTAGCTGGGAAGTCAGCTTTGAAGGGCCATGGCCGCTGGGTGCAAATGTATGTCTAGTGCTCCCACACTGCTCGGGAACATCAAGGCTCCCTCCACAGAGCTCTTTCTTCACGTTTGCTCTGCAGGAGAGAGCTCGCGAGACTAGGCCTTTCTTGACTATGGAAGTGCGGCCATGGTTGCAGGCCTCTTGTACTAGCGTCTGTAGAGCTCCTCACTTGCTGTGCGAGGGAGGCCTAAAAACACACTCTCTGGGGCTGCCTTTGCTCCCTCCAAGGAAGAGATCCTGCCCGGCCGCGTTTGGGCTGAAAGTCACATCGGGCTGGGAAGTGCTAGCTGGGAAGTCTGTTTTCAGGGGCCATGGCCGCTGGGTGCACGTGTATGTGTACGGCCCGCACACTGCCCGGGAACATCAAGGTCCCTCCACACAGCTCTTTCTTCACGTTTGCTCTGCAGGAGAGCACTCGCGAGACTAGGCCTTTCTTGACTCGGGAAGTAAGGCCCTGGTTGGAGGCCTCTTGTACTAGCGTCTGGAGAGCCCCACACTTGCTGTGCGAGGGAAACCTGAAAACCAACTCTCTGGGGCTGCCTTTCCTCCCTCAAAGGAAGAGATCCTGCCCGGCCGCGTTCGGGCTGAAAGACACATCGGGCTGGGAGGTGCTAGCTGAGAAGTCATTTTTCAGGGGCCATGGTCGCTGGGTTCACATGGACGTCTAGGGCGCCCTCACCGCCCGGGAACATCAAGGCTCCATCGACACAGCTCTCTCTTCAGGTTTGCTCTGCAGGAGAGAGCTCACGGGACTAGGCCTTTCTTGACTCGGGAAGTGCGGCCCTTGTTGCAGGCCTCTTGTACTAGCGTCTGTAGAACCCCTCACTTGCTATGCGAGGGCGGCCTGAAAACCCACTCTCTGGGGCTGCCTTTCCTCCCTCCAAGAAAGAGAGCTTGTCTGGTGGTTTTCAGACTCAAAGTCACATCGAGGTGGCAAGTGCTAGCTGGGAAGTCAGTTTTCAAGGGCCATGGCCGCTGGGTGCAAGTGTATGTCTAGTGCTCCCACACTGTTTGGGAACATCAAGGCTCCCTCCACAGAGCTCTTTCTTCACGTTTGCTCTGCAGGAGAGAGCTCGCGAGACTACGCCTTTCATGACTCGGGAAGGGAGGCCCTGGTTGCAGGCCTCTTCTAATAGCGTCTGGAGAGACCCACACTTGCTGTGCGAGGGAGGCCTGAAAACCCACTCTCTGGGGCTGCCTTTCCTCCCTCCAAGGAAGAGATCCTGACCGGCCGCGTTTGGGCTGAAAGTCACATCCGGCTGGGAAGTGCTAGCTCGGAAGTCTGTTTTCAGGGGCAATGGCCGCTGGGTGCACGTGTATGTGTACGGCCCGCACACTGCCCGGGAACATCAAGGCTCCATCCACACAGCTCTTTCTTCACGTTTGCTCTGCAGGAGAGAGCTCATGAGACTAGGCCTTTCTTGACTCGGGAAGTGGGGCCCTGCTTTCAGGCCTCTTCTACAAGCATCTGTAGAGCCCCACACTTGCTGGGCGAGGTAGACCAGAAAATCCACGCTCTGGGGCTGCATTTCCTCTCTCCTCAGAAGAGAGCCTGCCCGGCCGCATTCGGGCTCAAAGTCACATCGGGCTGGGAAGTGCTAGCTGGGAAGTCAGTTTTCAGGGGACATGGCCGCTTGATGCACATGTACGGGTAGAGCTCCAACACAGGCCAGGAACATCAAGGCTCCCTCCACACAGCTGTTTCTTCAGGTTTGCTCTGCAGGAGAGAGCTCGCGAGACTACGCCTTTGTTGACTCGGGAAGGGAAGCCCTGTTTGCCGGCCTCTTCTATTAGCGTCTGGAGAGCCCCACACTTGCTGTGCGAGGGAGGCCTGAAAACCCACTCTCTGGGGCTGCCTTTCCTCCCTCCAAGAAAGAGAGCCTGTCTGGTGGTTTTCAGACTCAAAGTCACATCGAGGTGGCAAGTGCTAGCTGGGAAATCAGATTTCAAGGGCCATGGCCGCTGGGTGCAACTGTATGTCTAGGGCTCCCACACTGCCCGGGAACATCAGGCTCCCTCCACGCAGCTGTTTCTTCACGTTTGCTCTGCAGGAGAGAGCTCGCGAGACTAGGCCTTTCTTCACTCGGGAAGTCGGGCCCTGCTTTCAGGCCTCTTCTACAAGCATCTGTAGAGCCCCACACTTTCTGGGCGAGGTATGCCAGAAAATCCACGCTCTCGGGCTGCATTTCCTCTCTCCTCAGAAGAGAGCCTGGCCGGCCGCATTCGGGCTCAAAGTCACATCGGGCTGGGAATTGCTAGCTGGGAAGTCAGTTTTCAGGGGACATGGCCGCTGGATGCACATGTACGGGTAGAGCTCCAACACAGGTCAGGAACATCAAGACTCCCTCCACACAGCAGTTTCTTCAGGTTTACTCTGCAGGAGAGAGCTCGCGAGACTACGCCTTTGTTGACTCGGGAAGGGAGGCCCTGGTTGCTGGCCTCTTCTACTAGCGTCTGGAGAGCCCCTCACTTGCTGTGCGAGGGAGGCCTGAAAACCCACTCTCTGGGGCTGCCTTTCCTCCCTCCAAGAAAGAGAGCCTGTCTGGTGGTTTTCAGACTCAAAGTCACATTGAGGTGGCAAGTGCTACCTGGGAAGTCAGTTTTCAAGGGCCATGGCCGCTGGGTGGAAGTGTATGTCTAGGGCTCCCACAATGCCCGGGAACATCAAGGCTGCCTCCACAGAGCGTTTTCTTCACTTTTGCTCTGCAGGAGAGAGCTCGCGAGACTAGGCCTTTCTTGACTCGGGAAGTGCGGACTTGGTTGCAGGCCTCTTGTACTAGCGTCTGTAGAGCTCCTCACTTGCTGTGCAAGGGAGGCTAGAAAACCCACTCTCTGGGGCTGCCTTTCCTCCCTCCAAGGAAGAGATCCTGCCCGGCCGCGTTTGGGCTGAAAGTCACATCGGGCTGGGAAGTGCTAGCTGGGAAGTCTGTTTTCAGGGGCCATGGCTGCTGGGTGCACGTGTATGTGTACGGCCCGCACACTGCCCAGGAACATCAAGGCTCCCTCCACACAGCTCTTTCTTCACGTTTGCTCTGCAGGAGAGCACTCGCGAGACTAGGCCTTTCTTGACTCGGGAAGTAATGCCCTGGTTGGAGGCCTTTTGTACTAGCGTCTGGAGAGCCCCACACTTGCTGTGCGAGGGAGGCCTCAAAACCCACTCTCTGGGGCTGCCTTTCCTCCCTCCAAGAAAGAGAGCCTGTCTGGTGGTTTTCAGACTCAAAGTCACATCGAGGTGGCAAGTGCTAGCTGGGAAGTCAGTTTTCAAGGGCTACGGCCGCTGGGTGCACGTGTATGTGTACAGCCCCCACACTGCCCGGGAACATCAAGGCTCCCTCCACAGAGCTCTTCCGTCACGTTAGCTCTGCAATAAAGAGCTCACGAAACTAGGCCTTTCTTGCCTTCGGAGGTGAGGACCCGTTTGCAGGCCTCTTGTACTGGCGTCTGCAGAGCCCATCACTTTCTGTGCGAGGGAGGCATAAAAACACAGTCTCTGGGGCTGCCTTTCCTCCCTCCAAGGAAGACAGCCTGCTCGGCCGCTTTCAAGCTGACAGTCACGTTGGGCTGGGAAGTGCTAGTTGCGAAGTCAGTTTTCAGGGGCCATGGCCGCTGGCTGCACGTTTTCAGCTAGGCCTCCCACACTGCCCGGGAACATCAAGGCTCCCTCCACACAGCTCTTCCGTCACGTTAGCTCTGCAGGAGAGAGCTCGCGAGACTAGGCCTTTCCTGGCTAGGGAAGTGAGGACCTGTTTGCAGGCATCTTGAACTGGCGTCTGCAGAGCCGCCCACTTGCTGTGCGTGCGAGGCCTAAAAACACAATCTCTGGGGCTGCCCTTTCTCCGTCCAAGGAAGACCGCCTTTTCGGCCGCCTTCAAGCGGAAAGTCACGTTGTGCTGGGAAGTGCTACCTGGGAAGTCAGTTTGCAGTAGCTATGGCCGCTGGCTGCATGTTTGCAGCTAGGCTTCCCACACTGCCAGGGAACATCAAGGCTCCCTCCACACAGCTCTTCTGTCACGTTTGCTCTGCAGGAGAGAGCTCGCGAGACTAGGTCTTTCTTGACTCGGGAAGCGAGGACCTGCTCGCAGCACTATGGGTCGGGCCTCTCAAGAGCCCCACGTTTCCTTCGCGCGGGAGGCATGAAAACGCTCTCTCTGCGGCTTCCTTTCTTCCCTCCAAGGAAGAGAGCCTACCCGGCCGCCTTCTGGCTGAAAGTCACATCGGGCTTGGAAGTGGTATTTGGGAAGACTGTTTTCAGGGGCAATGGCGGCAGGGGGCACGTGTATGCCTAGTGCTCCCACACTGCCGAGAACATCAAGGTTCCCTCCACACAGCTCTTCCGTCACGTTAGCTCTTCAGGAGAGATCTCACGTAACTAGGCCTTTCTTGGCTCGGGAAGTGAGGACCTGTTTGCAGGCCTCTTGTACTGGCGTCTGCAGAGCCCAACACTTGCTGTGCCAGAAAGGCCTAAAAACCCAGTCTTTGGGGCTGCCTTTCCTCCCTCCAAGGAAGACCGCCTGCTTGCCCGCCTTCAAGCTGAAAGGCACATAGGGCTGGGAAGTGCTAGTTGCGAAGTCAGTTTTCAGGGGCTAGGGCCGCTGGCTGCACGTTTACAGCTAGGCCTCCAACCCTGCCCGGGAACATCAAGGCTCCCTCCACACAGCTCTTCCGTCACGTTAGCTCTGCAGGAGAGAGCTCGAGAGACTAGGCCTTTCCAGGCTCGGGAAGTGAGGACCTGTTTGTAGGCCTCTTGTACTGGCGTCTGCAGAGCCCCACACTTGCTGTGCGAGAGAGGCCTAAAAACCCAGTCTTTGGGGCTGCCTTTCCTCCCTCCAAGGAAGACCGCCTGCTTTGCCGCCTTCAAGCTGAAAGTCACATTGTGCTGGGAAGTGCTACCTGGGAAGTCAGTTTGCAGGGGCCATGGCCGCTGGGTGCACGTTTTTGCCTAGGGCTCCCACACTGCCCAGAACATCAAGGTTCCCTCCACACAACTCTTCCCTCACGTTAGCTCTGCAGTAAAGAGCTCACGAAACTAGGCCTTTCTTGGCTTCGGAAGTGAGTTCCCGTTTGCAGGCCTCTTGAACTGGCGTCTGCAGAGCCCCACACTTGCTGTGCGAGAGAGGCCTAAAAACCCAGTCTTTGGGGCTGCCTTTCCTCCTTCCAAGGAAGACCGCCTGCTTGCCGGCCTTCAAACTGAAAGGCACATAGGGCTGGGAAGTGCTAGTTGCGAAGTCAGTTTTCAGGGGCCATGGCCGCTGGCTGCACGTTTACAGCTAGGCCTCCCACACTGCCCGGGAACATCAAGGCTCCCTCCACACAGCTCTTCCGTCACGTTTGCTCTGCAGGAGAGGGCTCGCGAGACTAGGCCTTTCTTGACTCGGGAAGCGAGGACCTGCTCGCAGCACTATGGGTCGGGCCTCTCAAGAGCCCCACGTTGCCTGCGCGCGGGAGGCATGAAAACGCTCTCTCTGGGGCTTCCTTTCCTCCCTCCAAGGAAGAGAGCCTACCCGGCCGCCTTCTGGCTGAAAGTCACATCGGGCTTGGAAGTGCTATTTGGGAAGACTGTTTTCAGGGGCAATGGCGGCTGGGGGCACCTGTATGCCTAGTGCTCCCACACTGCCGAGAACATCAAGGTTCCCTCCACACAGCTCTTCCGTCACGTTAGCTCTTCAGGAGAGAGCTCACGTAACTAGGCCTTTCTTGGCTCGGGAAGTGAGGACCTGTTTGCAGGCCTCTTGTACTGGCGTCTGCAGAGCCCCACACTTGCTCTGCGAGAGAGGCCTAAAAACCCAGTCTTTGGGGCTGCCTTTCCTCCCTCCAAGGAAGACCGCCTGCTTTGCCGCCTTCAAGCTGAAAGTCACATTGTGCTGGGAAGTGCTACCTGGGAAGTCAGTTTGCAGGGGCCATGGCCGCTGGGTGCACGTTTTTGCCTAGGGCTCCCACACTGACCAGAACATCAACGCTCCCTCCACACAGCTCTTCCGTCACGTTAGCTCTGCAGGAAAGAACTCGCGAGACTAGGCCTTTCCTGGCTCGGGAAGTGTGGACCTGTTTGCAGGCCTCTTGTACTGGTGATTGTAGAGCCCCTCACTTGCTATGCGAGGGAGGCCTGAAAACCCACTCTCTGGGGCTGCCTTTCCTCCCCCCAAGAAAGAGAGCCTGTCTGGTGGTTTTCAGACTCAAAGTCACATCGAGGTGGCAAGTGCTAGCTGGGAAGTCAGTTTTCAAGGGCTACGGCCGCTGGGTGCACGTGTATGTGTACAGCCCCCACACTGCCCGGGAACATCAAGTCTCCCTCCACAGAGCTCTTTCTTCAGGTTTGCTCTGCAGGAGAGAGCTCGCGAGACTACGCCTTTGTTGACTCGGGAAGGGAAGCCCTGGTTGCAGGCCTCTTCTACTAGCGTCTGGAGAGCCCCACACTTGCTGTGCGAGGGAGGCCTGAAAACCCACTCTCTGGGGCTGCCTTTCCTCCCTCCAAGAAAGAGAGCTTGTCTGGTGGTTTTCAGACTCAAAGTCACATCGAGGTGGCAAGTGCTAGCTGGGAAGTCAGTTTTCAAGGGCCATGGCCGCTGGGTGCAAGTGTATGTCTAGGGCTCCCACACTGCCCGGGAACATCAGGCTCCCTCCACGCAGCTCTTTCTTCACGTTTGCTCTGCAGGAGAGAGCTCGCGAGACTAGGCCTTTCTTGACTCGGGAAGTGGGGCCCTGCTTTCAGGCCTCTTCTACAAGCATCTGTAGGGCCCCACACTTGCTGGGCGAGGGAGGCCAGAAACTCCACGCTCTGGGGCTGCATTTCCTCTCTCCTCAGAAGAGAGCCTGCCCGGCCACATTCGGGCTGAAAGTCACATCGGGCTGGGAAGTGCTAGCTGGGAAGTCAGTTTTCAGGGGACATGGCCGCTGGATGCACATGTACGGGTAGAGCTCCAACACAGGCCAGGAACATCAAGGCTCCCTCGACACAGCTGTTTCTTCAGGTTTGCTCTGCAGGAGAGAGCTCGCGAGACTACGCCTTTGTTGACTCGGGAAGGGAGGCCCTGGTTGCAGGCCTCTTCTACTAGCGTCTGGAGAGCCCCTCACTTGCTGTGCGAGGGAGTCCTGAAAACCCACTCTCTGGGGCTGCCTTTCCTCCCTCCAAGAAAGAGAGCCTGTCTGGTGGTTTTCAGACTCAAAGTCACATCGAGGTGGCAAGTGCTAGCTGGGAAGTCAGTTTTCAGGGGCCATGGGCGCTGGGTACACGTTTATGTGTACGGCCCCCACACTGCCCGGGAACATCAAGGCTCCCTCCACACAGCTCTTCCGTCACGTTAGCTCTGCAGGAGAGAGCTCGCGAGACTAGGTCTTTCCTGGCTCGGGAAGTGAGGACCTGTTTGCAGGCCTCTTGTACTGGCGTCTGCAGAGCCCAACACTTGCTGTGCGAGGGAGGCATAAAAACACAGTCTCTGGGGCTGCCTTTCCTCCCTCCAAGGAAGACCGCCTGCCTGCCCGACTTCAAGCTGAAAGGCACATAGGGCTGGGAAGTGCTAGTTGCGAAGTCAGTTTTCAGGGGCCATGGCCGCTGGCTGCACGTTTACAGCTAGGCCTCCCACACTGCCCGGGAACATCAAGGCTCCCTCCACACAGCTCTTCCGTCACGTTTGCTCTGCAGGAGAGAGCTCGCGAGACTAGGCCTTTCTTGACTCGGGAAGCGAGGACCTGCTCGCAGCACTATGGGTCGGGCCTCTCAAGAGCCCCAGGTTGCCTGTGCGCGGGAGGCATGAAAACGCTCTCTCTGGGGCTGCCTTTCCTCCGTGCAAGGAAGAGAGCCTACCCGGCCGCCTTCTGGCTGAAAGTCACATCGGGCTTGGAAGTGCTATTTGGGAAGACTGTTTTCAGGGGCAATGGCCGCTGGGTGCACGTGTATGCCTAGTGCTCCCACACTGCCGAGAACATCAAGGTTCCCTCCACACAGCTCTTCCGTCACGTTAGCTCTTCAGGAGAGAGCTCACGTAACTAGGCCTTTCTTGGCTCGGGAACTGAGGACCTGTTTGCAGGCCTCTTGTACTGGCGTCTGCAGAGCCCCACACTTGCTGTGCGAGAGAGGCCTATAAACCCAGTCTTTGGGGCTGCCTTTCCTCCTTCCAAGGAGGACCGCCTGCTTGCCGGCCTTCAAGCTGAAAGGCACATAGGGCTGGGAAGTGCTAGTTGCGAAGTCAGTTTTCAGGGGCCATGGCCGCTGGCTGCACGTTTACACCTAGGCCTCCCACACTGCCCAGGAACATCAAGGCTCCCTCCACACAGCTCTTCCGTCATGTTAGCTCTGCAGGAGAGAGCTCGCGAGACTAGGCCTTTCCTGGCTCGGGAAGTGAGGACCTGTTTGCAGGCATCTTGAACTGGCGTCTGCAGAGCCCCACACTTGCTGTGCGAGCGAGGCCTAAAAACCCAATCTCTGGGGCTGCCTTTTCTCCGTCCAAGGAAGACCGTCTGCTCGGCCGCCTTCAAGCGGTAAGTCACATTGTGCTGGGAAGTGCTACCTGGGAAGTCAGTTTGCAGTAGGTATGGCCGCTGGCTGCAAGTTTACAGCTAGGCTTCCCACACTGCCAGGGAACATCAAGCCTCCCTCCACAAAGCTCTTCTGTCACGTTAGCTCTGCAGGAGAGAGCTCGCGAGACTAGGCCTTTCCTGTCTCGGGAAGTGAGGACCTGTTTGCAGGCCTCTTGTACTGGCGTCTGCAGAGCCCAACACTTGCTGTGCGAGGGAGGCATAAAAACACAGTCACTGGGGCTGCCTTTCCTCCCTCCAAGGAAGACAGCCTGCTTTGTCGCCTTCAAGCTGAAAGTCACATTGTGCTGGGAAGTGCTACCTGGGAAGTCAGTTTGCAGGGGCCATGGCCGCTGGGTGCACGTTTTTGCCTAGGGCTCCCACACTGCCCAGAACATCAAGGTTCCCTCCACACAGCTCTTCCCTCACGTTAGCTCTGCAGTAAAGAGCTCAGGAAACTAGGCCTTTCTTGGCTTCGGAAGTGAGGACCCGTTTGCAGGCCTCTTGTACTGGCGTCTGCAGAGCCCAACACTTGCTGTACGAGGGAGGCATAAAAACACAGTCTTTGGGGCTGCCTTTCCTCCCTCCAAGGAAGACCGCCTGCTTGGCCACCTACAAGCTGAAAGGCACATTGTGCTGGGAAGTGCTACCTGGGAAGTCAGTTTGCAGGGGCCATGGCCGTTGGGTGCACGTTTTTGCCTAGAGCTCCCACACTGCCCAGAACATCAAGGTTCCCTTCACACAGCTCTTCCCTCACGTTAGCTCTGCAATAAAGAGCTCACGAAACTAGGCCTTTCTTGGCTTCGGAAGTGAGGACCCGTTTGCAGGCCTCTTGTACTGGCCTCTGCAGAGTCCAACAATGGCTGTGCGAGGGAGGCCTAAAAACAAAGTCTGTGGGGCTGCCTTTCCTCCCTCCAAGGAAGAGATCCTGCTCGGCCGCGTTCGGGCTGAAAGTCACATTGGGCTGGGAGGTGCTAGCTGAGAAGTCATTTTTCAGGGGCCATGGTCGCTGGGTTCACGTGGACATCTAGGGCGCCCTCACCGCCCAGGAACATCAAGGCTCCATCGACACAGCTCTCTCTTCACGTTTGCTCTGCAGGAGAGAGCTCACGGGAATAGGCCTTTCTTGACTCGGGAAGTGCGGCCCTGGTTGCAGGCCTCCTGTACTAGCGTCTGTAGAGCCCCTCACTTGCTATGCGAGGGAGGCCTGAAAACCCACTCTCTGGGGCTGCCTTTCCTCCCTCCAAGAAAGAGAGCCTCTCTGGTGGTGTTCAGACTCAAATCACATCGAGGTGGCAAGTGCTAGCTGGGAAGTCAGTTTTCAAGGGCTACGGCCGCTGGGTGCACGTGTATGTGTATAGCCCCCACACTGCCCGGGAACATCAAGGCTCCATCCACACAGCTGTTTCTTCAGGTTTGCTCTGCAGGAGAGCGCTCGCAAGACTACGCCTTTGTTGATTCGGGAAGGGAAGCCCTGGTTGCAGGCCTCTTCTATTAGCGTCTGGAGAGCCCCACACTTGCTGTGCGAGGGAGGCCTGAAAACCCACTCTCTGGGGCTGCCTTTCCTCCCTCCAAGGAAGAGATCCTGCCCGGCCGCGTTTGGGCTGAAAATCACATCGGGCTGGGAAGTGCTAGCTGGGAAGTCTGTTTTCAGGGGCCATGGCCGCTGGGTGCACGTGTATGTGTACGGCCCGCACACTGCTCGGGAACATCAAGGCTCCCTCCACACAGCTCTTTCTTCACGTTTGCTCTGCAGGAGAGGACTCGCGAGACTAGGCCTTTCTTGACTCGAGAAGTAAGGCCCTGGTTGGAGGCCTCTTGTACTAGCGTCTGGAGAGCCCCACACTTGCTGTGCGAGGGAAGCCTGAAAACCCACTCTCTGGGGCTGCCTTTCTTCCCTCCAAGGAAGAGATCCTGCCCGGCCGCGTTCGGGCTGAAAGTCACATCGGGCTGGGAAGTGCTAGCTGAGAAGTCATTTTTCAGGAGCCATGGTCGCTGGGTTCACGTGGAAGTCTAGGGCTCCTTCACCGCCGGGGAACATCAAGGCTCCATCCACACAGCTCTTTCTTCACGTTTGCTCTGCAGGAGAGAGCTCATGAGACTAGGCATTTCTTGACTCGGGAAGTGGGGCCCTGCTTTCAGGCCTCTTCTACAAGCATCTGTAGAGCCCCACACTTGCTGGGCGAGGTAGACCAGAAAATCCACGCTCTGGGGCTGCATTTCCTCTCTCCTCAGAAGAGAGCCTGCCCGGCCAAATTCGGGCTCAAAGTCATATCGGGCTGGGAAGTGCTAGCTGGGAAGTCAGTTTTCAGGGGACATGGCCGCTTGATGCACATGTACGGGTAGAGCTCCAACACAGGCCAGGAACATCAAGGCTCCCTCCACACAGCTGTTTCTTCAGGTTTGCTCTTCAGGAGAGAGCTCGCGAGACTACGCCTTTGTTGACTCGGGAAGCGAGGCCCTGGTTCCAGGCCTCTTGTACTAGCGTCTGGAGAGCCCCTCACTTGCTGTCCGAGGGAGGCCTGAAAACCCACTCTCTGGGGCTGCCTTTCCTCCCTCCAAGAAAAGGAGCCTGTCTGGTGGTTTTCAGACTCAAAGTCACATCGAGGTGGAATGTGCTAGCTGGGAAGTCAGCTTTGAAGGGCCATGGCCGCTGGGTGCAAATGTATGTCTAGTGCTCCCACACTGCTCGGGAACATCAAGGCTCCCTCCACAGAGCTCTTTCTTCACGTTTGCTCTGCAGGAGAGAGCTCGCGAGACTAGGCCTTTCTTGACTATGGAAGTGCGGCCATGGTTGCAGGCCTCTTGTACTAGCTTCTGGAGAGACCCTCACTTGCTGTGCGAGGGAGGCCTGAAAACCCACTCTCTGGGGCTGCCTTTCCTCCCTGCAAGGAAGAGAGCCTGTCTGGTGGTTTTCAGACTCAATGTGACATCGAGGTGGCAAGTGCTACCTGGGAAGTCAGTTTTCAAGGGCCAGGGCCGCTGGGTGCAAGTGTATGTCTAGGGCTCCCACAATGCTCGGGAACATCAAGGCTCCCTCCACAGAGCTCTTTCTTCACGTTTGCTCTGCAGGAGAGAGGTCGCGAGACTACGCCTTTGTTGACTTGGGAAGGGAAGCCCTGGTAGCAGGCCTCTTCTACTAGCGTCTGGAGAGCCCCTCACTTGCTGTGCGAGGGAGGCCTGAAAACCCACTCTCTGGGGCTGACTTTCCTGCCTGCAAGAAAGAGAGCCTGTCTGGTGGTTTTCAGACTCAAAGTGACATCGAGGTGGCAAGTGCTAGCTGGGAAGTCAGTTTTCAAGGGCCATGGCCGCTGGGTGCAAGTGTATGTCTAGGGCTCCCACACTGCCCGGGAACATCAGGCTCCCTCCACGCAGCTCTTTCTTCACGTTTGCTCTGCAGGAGAGAGCTCGCGAGACTAGGCCTTTCTTGACTCGCGAAGTGGGGCCCTGCTTTCAGGCCTCTTCTACAAGCATCTGTAGAGCCCCACACTTGCTGGGCGAGGTAGGCCAGAAAATCCACTCTCTGGGGCTGCATTTACTCTCTCCTCAGAAGAGAGCCTGCCCGGCCGCATTCGGGCTCAAAGTCACATCGGGCTGGGAAGTGCTAGCTGGGAAGTCAGTTTTCAGGGGACATGGCCGCTGGATGCACATGTACGGGTAGAGCTCCAACACAGGCCAGGAACATCAAGTCTCCCTCCACACAGCTTTTTCTTCACGTTTGCTCTGTAGGAGAGAGCTCGCGAGACTAGGCCTTTCTTGACTCGGGAAGGGAGGCCCTGGTTGCAGGCCTCCTCTACTAGCGTCTGGAGAGACCCACACTTGCTGTGCGAGGGAGGCCTGAAAACCCACTCGCTGGGGCTGCCTTTCCTCCCTCCAAGAAAGAGAGCCTGTTTGGTGGTTTTCAGACTCAACGTCAGATCGAGGTGGCAAGTGCTACCTGGGAAGTCAGTTTTCAAGGGCCATGGCCGCTGGGTGCACGTGTATGTCTAGGGCTCCCACAATGCCCGGGAACATCAAGCCTCCCTCCGCAGAGCTCTTTCTTCACTTTTGCTCTGCAGGAGAGAGCTCGCGAGACTAGGCCTTTCTTCACTCGGGAAGTAAGGCCCTGGTTGGAGGCCTCTTGTACTAGCGTCTGGAGAGCCCCACACTTGCTGTGCGAGGGAGGCCTGAAAACCCACTCTCCGGGGCTGCCTTTCCTCCCTCCAAGGAAGAGATCCTGCCCGGCCGCGTTCAGGCTAAAAGTCACATCGGGCTGGGAAGTGCTAGCTGAGAAGTCATTTTTCAAGGGCCATGGTCGCTGGGTTCACGTGGAAGTCTAGGGTTCCCTCACCACCCGGGAACATCAAGGCTCCATCCACACAGCTCTTTCTTCACGTTTGCTCTGCAGGAGAGAGCTCACGAGACTAGGCCTTTCTTGACTCGGGAAGTGGGGCCCTGCATTCAGGCCTCTTCTACAAGCGTCTGTAGAGCCCCACACATGCTGGGCGAGGTAGGCCAGAAAATCCACGCTCTGGGGCTGCATTTCCTCTCTCCTCAGAAGAGAGCCAACCCGGCCCCATTCGGGCTCAGAGTCACATCGGGCTGAGAAGTGCTAGCTGGGAAGTCAGTTTTCAAGGGCCATGGCCGCTGGGTGCAAGTGTATGTCTAGGGCTCCCACACTGCCCGGGAACATCAGGCTCCCTCCACGCAGCTCTTTCTTCACGTTTGCTCTGCAGGAGAGCGCTCGCGAGACTAGGCCTTTCTTGACTCGGGAAGTAAGGCCCTGGTTGCAGGCCTCTTGTACTAGCGTCTGCAGAGCCCCTCACTTGCTGTGCGAGGGAGGCCTGAAAACCCACTCTCTGGGGCTGCCTTTCCTCCCTCCAAGGAAGATATCCTGCCCGGCCGCGTTTGGGCTGAAAGTCACATCGGGCTGGGAAGTGCTAGCTGGGAAGTCTGTTTTCATGGGCCATGGCCGCTGGGTGCACGTGTATGTGTACGGCCCGCACACTGCCCGGGAACATCAAGACTCCCTCCACACAGCTCTTTCTTCACGTTTGCTCTGCAGGAGAGCGCTTGCGAGACTAGGCATTTCTTGACTCGGGAAGTAAGGCCCTGGTTGGAGGCCTCTTGTACTAGCGTCTGGAGAGCCCCACACTTGCTGTGCGAGGGAGGCCTGAAAACCCACTCTCTGGGGCTGCCTTTCCTCTCTCCAAGGAAGAGATCCTGCCCGGCCGCGTTCGGGCTGAAAGTCACATCGGGCTGGGAAATGCTAGCTGAGAAGTCATTTTTCAGGGGCCATGGTCGCTGGGTTCACGTGGAAGTCTAGGGCTCCCTCACTGCCCGGGAACATCAAGGCTCCATCCACACAGCTCTTTCTTCACGTTTGCTCTGCAGGAGAGAGCTCAAGAGACTAGGCCTTTCTTGACTCGGGAAGGGAGGCCCTGGTTGCAGGCCTCTTCTACTAGCGTCTGGAGAGACCCACACTTGCTGTGCGAGGGAGGCCTGAAAACCCACTCTCTGGGGCTGCCTTTCCTCCCTCCAAGGAAGAGTTCCTGCTCGGCCGCGTTCGGGCTGAAAGTCACATCGGGCTGGGAAGTGCTAGCTGGGAAGTCTGTTTTCAGGGGCCATGGCCGCTGGGTGCACGTGTATGTGTACGGCCCCCACACTGCCCGGGAACATCAAGGCTCCCTCCACACAGCTCTTTCTTCACGTTTGCTCTGCATGAGAGAGCTCGCGAGACTAGGCCTTTCTTGACTCGGGAAGTGCGGCCCTGGTTGCAGGCCTCTTGTACTAGCGTCTCGAGAGCCCCACACTTGCTGTGGGAGGGAGGCCTGAAAACCCATTCTCTGGGGCTCCCTATCCTCCCTCCAAGAAATACAGCCTGTTTGGAGGTTTTCAGACTCAAAGTCACATCGAGGTGGCAAGTGCTACCTGGGAAGTCAGTTTTCAAGGGCCATGGCCGCTGGGTGCACGTGTATGTCTAGGGCTCCCACAATGCCCGGGAACACAAAGCCTCC
This sequence comes from Giraffa tippelskirchi, assembly GCF_054371585.1. Taxonomy (NCBI): domain Eukaryota; kingdom Metazoa; phylum Chordata; class Mammalia; order Artiodactyla; family Giraffidae; genus Giraffa; species Giraffa tippelskirchi. Next base: position 72,732,390 of record NC_137289.1, read on the forward strand.
TTCCGCAGAGCTCTTTCTTCACTTTTGCTCTGCAGGAGAGAGCTCGCGAGACTAGGCCTTTCTTCACTCGGGAAGTAAGGCCCTGGTTGGAGGCCTCTTGTACTAGCGTCTGGAGAGCCCCACACTTGCTGTGCGAGGGAGGCCTGAAAACCCACTCTCTGGGGCTGCCTTTCCTCCCTCCAAGGAAGAGATCCTGCCCGGCCGCGTTCAGGCTAAAAGTCACATCGGGCTGGGAAGTGCTAGCTGAGAAGTCATTTTTCAAGGGCCATGGTCGCTGGGTTCACGTGGAAGTCTAGGGCTCCCTCACCACCCGGGAACATCAAGGCTCCATCCACACAGCTCTTTCTTCACATTTGCTCTGCAGGAGAGAGCTCACGAGACTAGGCCTTTCTTGACTCGGGAAGTGGGGCCCTGCATTCAGGCCTCTTCTACAAGCGTCTGTAGAGCCCCACACATGCTGGGCGAGGTAGGCCAGAAAATCCACGCTCTGGGGCTGCATTTCCTCTCTCCTCAGAAGAGAGCCTGCCCGGCCGCATTCGGGCTCAGAGTCACATCGGGCTGGGAAGTGCTAGCTGGGAAGTCACTTTTCAAGGGCCATGCCCGCTGGGTGCAAGTGTATGTCTAGGGCTCCCACACTGCCCGGGAACATCAACGCTCCCTCCACACAGCCCTTTCTTCACGTTTGCTCTGCAGGAGAGAGCTCGCGAGACTAGGCCTTTCTTGACTCGGGAAGTGGGGCCCTGCTTTCAGGCCTCTTCTACAAGCATCTGTAGAGCCCCACACTTGCTGGGCGAGGTAGGCCATAAAATCCACGCTCTGGGGCTGCATTTCCTCTCTCCTCAGAACAGAGCCTGCCCGGCCGCATTCGGGCTCAAAATCACATCGGGCTGGGAAGTGCTAGCTGGGAAGTCAGTTATCAGGGGACATGGCCGCTTGATGCACATGTTCGGGTAGAGCTCCAACGCAGGCCAGGAACATCAACTCTCCCTCCACACAGCTGTTTCTTCAGCTTTGCTCTGCAGGAGAGAGCTCGCGAGACTACGCCTTTGTTGACTCGGGAAGGGAAGCCCTGGTTGCAGGCTTCTTGTACTAGCGTCTGTAGAGCCCCTCACTTGCTATGCGAGGGGGGCCTGAAAACCCACTCTCTGGGGCTGCCTTTCTTCCCTCCAAGAAAGGGATCCTGCCCGGCCGCGTTTGGGCTGAAAGTCACATCGGGCTGGGAAGTGCTAGCTGGGAAGTCTGTTTTCAGGGGCCATGGCCGCTGGGTGCACGTTTATGTGTATGGCCCCCACACTGCCCGGGAACATCAAGGCTCCCTCCACACAGCTCTTTCTTCACGTTTGCTCTGCAGGAGAGCACTCGCGAGACTAGGCCTTTCGTGACTCGGCAAGTAAAGCCCTGGTTGGAGGCCTCTTGTACTAGCGTCTGGAGAGCCCCACACTTGCTGTGCAAGGGAGGTCTGAAAACCCACTCTCTTGGGTTGCCTTTCCTCCCTCCAAGAAAGAGAGCCTGTCTGGTGGTTCTCAGACTCAAAGTCACATCGAGGTGGCAAGTGGTAGCTGGGAAGTCAGTTTTCAAGGGCCATGGCCGCTGGGTGCAAGTGTATGTCTAGGGCTCCCACACTGCCCGGGAACATGAGGCTCCCCCCACGCAGCCCTTTCTTCAGGTTTGCTCTGCAGGAGAGAGCTCGCGAGACTAGGCCTTTCTTGACTCACGAAGTGGGGCCCTGCTTTCAGGCCTCTTCTACAAGCATCTGTAGAGCCCCACACTTGCTGGGCGAGGTAGGCCAGAAAATCCACGCTCTGGGGCTGCATTTCCTCTCTCCTCAGAAGAGAGCCTGCCCGGCCGCATTCGGGCTCAAAGTCACATCGGGCTGGGAAGTGCTAGCTGGGAAGTCAGTTTTCAGGGGACATGGCCGATGGATGCACATGTACGGGTAGAGCTCCAACACAGGCCAGGAACATCAAGGCTCCCTCCACACAGCTCTTTCTTCACGTTTGCTCTGTAGGAGAGAGCTCGCGAGACTAGGTCTTTCTTGACTCGGGAAGGGAGGCCCTGGTTGCAGGCCTCTTCTACTAGCGTCTGGAGAGACCCACACTTGCTGTGCGAGGGAGGCCTGAAAACCCACTCTCTGGGGCTGCCTTTCCTCCCTCCAAGAAAGAGAGCCTGTCTGGTGGTTTTCAGACTCAAAGTCACATCGAGGTGCCAAGTGCTAGCTGGGAAGTCAGTTTTCAAGGGCCACGGCAGCTGGGTGCAAGTGTATGTCTAGTGCTCCCACACTGCTCGGGAACATCAAGGCTCCCTCCACAGAGCTCTTTCTTCACGTTTGCTCTGCAGGAGAGAGCTCGCGAGACTAGGCCTTTCTTGACTCGGGAAGGGAGGCCCTGGTTGCAGGCCTCTTCTACTAGCGTCTGGAGAGACCCACACTTGCTGTGCGAGGGAGGCCTGAAAACCCACTCTCTGGGGCTGCCTTTCCTCCCTCCAACAAAGAGAGCCTGTCTGGTGGTTTTCAGACTCAAAGTCACATCGAGCTGGCAAGTGCTACCTGGGAAGTCAGTTTTCAAGGGCCATGGCCGCTGGGTGCACGTGTATGTCTAGGGCTCCCACAATGCCCGGGAACATCAAGCCTCCCTCCGCAGAGCTCTTTCTTCACTTTTGCTCTGCAGGAGAGAGCTCGCGAGACTAGGCCTTTCTTCACTCGGGAAGTAAGGCCCTGGTTGGAGGCCTCTTGTACTAGCGTCTGGAGAGCCCCACACTTGCTGTGCGAGGGAGGCCTGAAAACCCACTCTCTGGGTTGCCTTTCGTCCCTCCAAGGAAGAGATCCTGCCCGGCCGCGTTCAGGCTAAAAGTCACATCGGGCTGGGAAGTGCTAGCTGAGAAGTCATTTTTCAAGGGCCATGGTCGCTGGGTTCACGTGGAAGTCTAGGGTTCCCTCACCACCCGGGAACATCAAGGCTCCATCCACACAGCTCTTTCTTCACGTTTGCTCTGCAGGAGAGAGCTCAAGAGACTAGGCCTTTCTTGACTCGGGAAGTGGGGCCCTGCATTCAGGCCTCTTCTACAAGCGTCTGTAGAGCCCCACACATGCTGGGCGAGGTAGGCCAGAAAATCCTCGCTCTGGGGCTGCATTTCCTCTCTCCTCAGAAGAGAGCCTACCCGGCCCCATTCGGGCTCAGAGTCACATCGGGCTGAGAAGTGCTAGCTGGGAAGTCAGTTTTCAAGGGCCATGGCCGCTGGGTGCAAGTGTATGTCTAGGGCTCCCACACTGCCCGGGAACATCAGGCTCCCTCCACGCAGCTCTTTCTTCACGTTTGCTCTGCAGGAGAGCGCTCGCGAGACTAGGCCTTTCTTGCCTCGGGAATTAAGGCCCTGGTTGCAGGCCTCTTGTACTAGCGTCTGCAGAGCCCCTCACTTGCTGTGCGAGGGAGGCCTGAAAACCCACTCTCTGGGGCTGCCTTTCCTCCCTCCAAGGAAGATATCCTGCCCGGCCGCGTTTGGGCTGAAAGTCACATCGGGCTGGGAAGTGCTAGCTGGGAAGTCTGTTTTCATGGGCCATGGCCGCTGGGTGCACGTGTATGTGTACGGCCCGCACACTGCCCGGGAACATCAAGACTCCCTCCACACAGCTCTTTCTTCACGTTTGCTCTGCAGGAGAGCGCTTGCGAGACTAGGCATTTCTTGACTCGGGAAGTAAGGCCCTGGTTGGAGGCCTCTTGTACTAGCGTCTGGAGAGCCCCACACTTGCTGTGCGAGGGAGGCCTGAAAACCCACTCTCTGGGGCTGCCTTTCCTCTCACCAAGGAAGAGATATTGCCCGGCCGCGTTCGGGCTGAAAGTCACATCGGGCTGGGAAGTGCTAGCTGAGAAGTCATTTTTCAGGGGCCATGGTCGCTGGGTTCACGTGGAAGTCTAGGGCTCCCTCACTGCCCGGGAACATCAAGGCTCCATCCACACAGCTCTTTCTTCACGTTTGCTCTGCAGGAGAGAGCTCAAGAGACTAGGCCTTTCTTGACTCGGGAAGGGAGGCCCTGGTTGCAGGCCTCTTCTACTAGCGTCTGGAGAGACCCACACTTGCTGTGCGAGGGAGGCCTGAAAACCCACTCTCTGGGGCTGCCTTTCCTCCCTCCAAGGAAGAGTTCCTGCTCGGCCGCGTTCGGGCTGAAAGTCACATCGGGCTGGGAAGTGCTAGCTGGGAAGTCTGTTTTCAGGGGCCATGGCCGCTGGGTGCACGTGTATGTGTACGGCCCCCACACTGCCCGGGAACATCAAGGCTCCCTCCACACAGCTCTTTCTTCACGTTTGCTCTGCATGAGAGAGCTCGCGAGACTAGGCCTTTCTTGACTCGGGAAGTGCTGCCCTGGTTGCAGGCCTCTTGTACTAGCGTCTAGAGAGCCCCACACTTGCTGTGGGAGGGAGGCCTGAAAACCCATTCTCTGGGGCTTCCTATCCTCCCTCCAAGAAATACAGCCTGTTTGGAGGTTTTCAGACTCAAAGTCACATCGAGGTGGCAAGTGCTACCTGGGAAGTCAGTTTTCAAGGGCCATGGCCGCTGGGTGCACGTGTATGTCTAGGGCTCCCACAATGCCCGGGAACATAAAGCCTCCTTCCGCAGAGCTCTTTCTTCACTTTTGCTCTGCAGGAGAGAGCTCGCGAGACTAGGCCTTTCTTCACTCGGGAAGTAAGGCCCTGGTTGGAGGCCTCTTGTACTAGCGTCTGGAGAGCCCCACACTTGCTGTGCGAGGGAGGCCTGAAAACCCACTCTCTGGGGCTGCCTTTCCTCCCTCCAAGGAAGAGATCCTGCCGGCCGCGTTCAGGCTAAAAGTCACATCGGGCTGGGAAGTGCTAGCTGAGAAGTCATTTTTCAAGGGCCATGGTCGCTGGGTTCACGTGGAAGTCTAGGGCTCCCTCACCACCCGGGAACATCAAGGCTCCATCCACACAGCTCTTTCTTCACATTTGCTCTGCAGGAGAGAGCTCACGAGACTAGGCCTTTCTTGACTCGGGAAGTGGGGCCCTGCATTCAGGCCTCTTCTACAAGCGTCTGTAGAGCCCCACACATGCTGGGCGAGGTAGGCCAGAAAATCCACGCTCTGGGGCTGCATTTCCTCTCTCCTCAGAAGAGAGCCTGCCTGGCCGCATTCGGGCTCAGAGTCACATCGGGCTGGGAAGTGCTAGCTGGGAAGTCACTTTTCAAGGGCCATGCCCGCTGGGTGCAAGTGTATGTCTAGGGCTCCCACACTGCCCGGGAACATCAACGCTCCCTCCACACAGCCCTTTCTTCACGTTTGCTCTGCAGGAGAGAGCTCGCGAGACTAGGCCTTTCTTGACTCGGGAAGTGGGGCCCTGCTTTCAGGCCTCTTCTACAAGCATCTGTAGAGCCCCACACTTGCTGGGCGAGGTAGGCCAGAAAATCCACGCTCTGGGGCTGCATTTCCTCTCTCCTCAGAAGAGAGCCTGCCCGGCCGCATTCGGGCTCAAAATCACATCGGGCTGGGAAGTGCTAGCTGGGAAGTCAGTTATCAGGGGACATGGCCGCTTGATGTACATGTACGGGTAGAGCTCCAACGCAGGCCAGGAACATCAACTCTCCCTCCACACAGCTGTTTCTTCAGCTTTGCTCTGCAGGAGAGAGCTCGCGAGACTACGCCTTTGTTGACTCGGGAAGGGAAGCCCTGGTTGCAGGCTTCTTGTACTAGCGTCTGTAGAGCCCCTCACTTGCTATGCGAGGGAGGCCTGAAAACCCACTCTCTGGGGCTGCCTTTCTTCCCTCCAAGAAAGGGATCCTGCCCGGCCGCGTTTGGGCTGAAAGTCACATCGGGCTGGGAAGTGCTAGCTGGGAAGTCTGTTTTCAGGGGCCATGGCCGCTGGGTGCACGTTTATGTGTATGGCCCCCACACTGCCCGGGAACATCAAGGCTCCCTCCACACAGCTCTTTCTTCACGTTTGCTCTGCAGGAGAGCACTCGCGAGACTAGGCCTTTCGTGACTCGGCAAGTAAAGCCCTGGTTGGAGGCCTCTTGTACTAGCGTCTGGAGAGCCCCACACTTGCTGTGCAAGGGAGGTCTGAAATCCCACTCTCTGGGGCTGCCTTTCCTCCCTCCAAGGAAGAGAGCCGGCTCGGCCGCCTTCACGCTGAAAGTAACATTGGGCTGGGAAGTGCTGCCGGGCAAATCAGTTTTCAGGGGCCATAGCCGCTGGGTGCACGTGTATGTGTACAGCCCCGATACTGCCCGGGAACACCAAGGCTCCCTCCACACAGCTCTTCCGTCACGTTAGCTCTGCAGGAGAGAGCTCGCGAGACTAGGCCTTTCTTGACTCGGGAAGCGAGGACCTCCTCGCAGCACTATGGGTCGGGCCTCTCAAGAGCCCCTCGTTGCCTGCCCGCGGGAGGCATGAAAACGCTCTCTGGGGCTGCCTTTCCTCCCTCCAAGGAAGAGAGCCTGCCCGGCCGCCTTCTGGCTGAAAGTCACATCGGACTTGGAAGTGCTATTTGGGAAGACTGTTTTCAGGGGCAATGGCCGCTGGGTGCACGAGTATGCCTAGTGCTCCCACACTGCCGTGAACATCAAGGTTTCCTCCACACAGCTCTTCCATCACGTTAGCTCTTCAGGAGAGAGCTCACTTAACTAGGCCTTTCTTGGCTCGGGAAGTGAGGACCTGTTTGCAGGCCTCTTGAACTGGCGTCTGCATTGCCCCACACTTGCTGTGCGAGAGAGGCCTAAAAACCCAGTCTTTGGGGCTGCCTTTCCTCCCTCCAAGGAAGACCGCCTGCTTGCCCGCCTTCAAGCTGAAAGTCACATTGTGCTGGGAAGTGCTACCTGGGAAGGCAGTTTGCAGTGGCTATGGCCGCTGGCTGCACGTTTACAGCTAGGCTTCCCACACTGCCCGGGAACATCAAGGCTCCCTCCACACAGCTCTTCCGTCATGTTAGCTCTGCAGGAGAGAGCTCGCGAGACTAGGCCTTTGCTGGCTCGGGAAGTGAGGACCTGTTTGCAGGCCTCTTGTACTGGCGTCTGCAGAGCCCAGCACTTGCTGTGCGAGGGAGGCATAAAAACACAGTCTCTGGGGCTGCCTTTCCTCCTTCCAAGGAAGACAGCCTGCTCGGCCGTTTTCAAGCTGACACTCACCTTGGGCTGGGAAGTGCTAGTTGCGAAGTCAGTTTTCAGGGGCCATGGCCGCTGGCTGCACGTTTACATCTAGGCCTCTCACACTGACCAGAACATCAAGGCTCCCTCCACACAGCTCTTCCCTCACCTTAGCTCTGCAGTAAAGAGCTCACGAAACTAGGCCTTTCTTGGCTTCGGAAGTGAGGACCCGTTTGCAGGCCTCTTGTACTGGCGTCTGCAGAGCCCAACAATGGCTGTGCGAGGGAGGCCTAAAAACAAAGTCTGTGGAGCTGCCTTTCCTCCCTCCAAGGAAGACCGCCTGCTTGCCCGCCTTCAAGCTGAAAGTCACATTGTGCTGGGAAGTGCTACCTGGGAAGTCATTTTGCAGTGGCTATGGCCGCTGGCTGCACGTTTACAGCTAGGCTTCCCACACTGCCCGGGAACATCAAGGCTCCCTCCACACAGCTCTTCCGTCATGTTAGCTCTGCAGGAGAGAGCTCGCGAGACTAGGCCTTTCCTGGCTCGGGAAGTGAGGACCTGTTTGCAGGCCTCTTGTACTGGCGTCCTCAGAGCCCAACACTTGCTGTGCGAGGGAGGCATAAAAACACAGTCTCTGGGGCTGCCTTTCCTCCCTCCAAGGAAGACCGCCTGCTTTGTCGCCTTCAAGCTGAAAGTCACATTGTGCTGGGAAGTGCTACCTGGGAAGTCAGTTTGCAGGGGCCATGGCCGCTGGGTGCACGTTTTTGCCTAGGGCTCCCACACTGCCCAGAACATCAAGGTTCCCTCCACACAGCTCTTCCCTCACGTTAGCTCTGCAGTAAAGAGCTCACGAAACTAGGCCTTTCTTGGCTTCGGAAGTGAGGACCCGTTTGCAGGCCTCTTGTACTGGCGTCTGCAGAGCCCAACACTTGCTGTGCGAGGGAGGCATAAAAACACAGTCTGTGGGGCTGCCTTTCCTCCCTCCAAGGAAGACCGCCTGCTTGGCCGCCTACAAGCTGAAAGGCACATTGTGCTGGGAAGTGCTACCTGGGAAGTCAGTTTGCAGGGGCCATGGCCGCTGGGTGCACGTTTTTGCCTAGCGCTCCCACACTGCCCAGAACATCAAGGTTCCCTTCACACAGCTCTTCCCTCACGTTAGCTCTGCAATAAAGAGCTCACGAAACTAGGCCTTTCTTGGCTTCGGAAGTGAGGACCCGTTTGCAGGCCTCTTGTACTGGCCTCTGCAGAGTCCAACAATGGCTGTGCGAGGGAGGCCTAAAAACAAAGTCTGTGGGGCTGCCTTTCCTCCCTCCAAGGAAGACCGCCTGCTTGGCCGCCTACAAGCTGAAAGGCACATAGGGCGGGGAAGTGCTAGTTGCGAAGTCAGTTTTCAGGGGCCATGGCCGCTGGATGCACGTTTACAGGTAGGCTTCCCACACTGCCCGGGAACATCAAGGCTCCCTCCACACAGCTCTTCCGTCACGTTAGCTCTGCAGGAGAGAGCTCGCGAGACTAGGCCTTTCCTGGCTCGGGAAGTGAGGACCTGTTTGCAGGCCTCTTGTACTGGTGTCTGCAGAGCCCCACACTTGCTGTGCGAGAGAGGCCTAAAAACCTCGTTTTTGGGGCTGCCTTTCCTCCTTCCAAGGAAGACCGCCTGCTTGCCGGCCTTCAAGCTGAAAGGCACATAGGGCTGGGAAGTGCTAGTTGCGAAGTCAGTTTTCAGGGCCCATGGCCGCTGGCTGCACGTTTACACCTAGGCCTCCCACACTGCCCAGGAACATCAAGGCTCCCTCCACACAGCTCTTCCGTCACGTTTGCTCTGCAGGAGAGAGCTCGCGAGACTAGGCCTTTCTTGACTCGGGAAGCGAGGACCTCCTCGCAGCACTATGGGTCGGGCCTCTCAAGAGCCCCTCGTTGCCTGCCCGTGGGAGGGATGAAAACGCTCTCTCTGGGGCTGCCTTTCCTCCCTCCAAGGAAGAGAGCCTGCCCGGCCGCCTTCTGGCTGAAAGTCACATCGGACTTGGAAGTGCTATTTGGGAAGACTGTTTTCAGGGGCAATGGCCGCTGGGTGCACGAGTATGCCTAGTGCTCCCACACTGCCGTGAACATCAAGGTTTCCTCCACACAGCTCTTCCATCACGTTAGCTCTTCAGGAGAGAGCTCACGTAACTAGGCCTTTCTTGGCTCGGGAAGTGAGGACCTGTTTGCAGGCCTCTTGAACTGGCGTCTGCATTGCCCCACACTTGCTGTGCGAGAGAGGCCTAAAAACCCAGTCTTTGGGGCTGCCTTTCCTCCCTCCAAGGAAGACCGCCTGCTTGCCCGCCTTCAAGCTGAAAGTCACATTGTGCTGGGAAGTGCTACCTGGGAAGGCAGTTTGCAGTGGCTATGGCCGCTGGCTGCACGTTTACAGCTAGGCTTCCCACACTGCCCGGGAACATCAAGGCTCCCTCCACAAAGCTCTTCCGTCACGTTAGCTCTGCAGGAGAGAGCTCGCGAGACTAGGCCTTTGCTGGCTCGGGAAGTGAGTACCTGTTTGTAGGCCTCTTGTACTGGCGTCTGCAGAGCCCAGCACTTGCTGTGCGAGGGAGGCATAAAAACACAGTCTCTGGGGCTGCCTTTCCTCCTTCCAAGGAAGACAGCCTGCTCGGCCGTTTTCAAGCTGACATTCACCTTGGGCTGGGAAGTGCTAGTTGCGAAGTCAGTTTTCAGGGGCCATGGCCGCTGGCTGCACGTTTACATCTAGGCCTCTCACACTGACCAGAACATCAAGGCTCCCTCCACACAGCTCTTCCCTCACGTTAGCTCTGCAGTAAGAGCTCACGAAACTAGGCCTTTCTTGGCTTCGGAAGTGAGGACCCGTTTGCAGGCCTCTTGTACTGGCCTCTGCAGAGTCCAACAATGGCTGTTCGAGGGAGGCCTAAAAACAAAGTCTGTGGGGCTGCCTTTCCTCCCTCCAAGGAAGACCGCCTGCTTGGCCGCCTACAAGCTGAAAGGCACATAGGGCGGGGAAGTGCTAGTTGCGAAGTCAGTTTTCAGGGGCCATGGCCGCTGGATGCACGTTTACAGGTAGGCTTCCCACACTGCCCGGGAACATCAAGGCTCCCTCCACACAGCTCTTCCGTCACGTTAGCTCTGCAGGAGAGAGCTCGCGAGACTAGGCCTTTCCTGGCTCGGGAAGTGAGGACCTGTTTGCAGGCCTCTTGTACTGGTGTCTGCAGAGCCCCACACTTGCTGTGCGAGAGAGGCCTAAAAACCTCGTTTTTGGGGCTGCCTTTCCTCCTTCCAAGGAAGACCGCCTGCTTGCCGGCCTTCAAGCTGAAAGGCACATAGGGCTGGGAAGTGCTAGTTGCGAAGTCAGTTTTCAGGGCCCATGGCCGCTGGCTGCACGTTTACACCTAGGCCTCCCACACTGCCCAGGAACATCAAGGCTCCCTCCACACAGCTCTTCCGTCACGTTTGCTCTGCAGGAGAGAGCTCGCGAGACTAGGCCTTTCTTGACTCGGGAAGCGAGGACCTCCTCGCAGCACTATGGGTCGGGCCTCTCAAGAGCCCCTCGTTGCCTGCCCGTGGGAGGGATGAAAACGCTCTCTCTGGGGCTGCCTTTCCTCCCTCCAAGGAAGAGAGCCTGCCCGGCCGCCTTCTGGCTGAAAGTCACATCGGACTTGGAAGTGCTATTTGGGAAGACTGTTTTCAGGGGCAATGGCCGCTGGGTGCACGAGTATGCCTAGTGCTCCCACACTGCCGTGAACATCAAGGTTTCCTCCACACAGCTCTTCCATCACGTTAGCTCTTCAGGAGAGAGCTCACGTAACTAGGCCTTTCTTGGCTCGGGAAGTGAGGACCTGTTTGCAGGCCTCTTGAACTGGCGTCTGCATTGCCCCACACTTGCTGTGCGAGAGAGGCCTAAAAACCCAGTCTTTGGGGCTGCCTTTCCTCCCTCCAAGGAAGACCGCCTGCTTGCCCGCCTTCAAGCTGAAAGTCACATTGTGCTGGGAAGTGCTACCTGGGAAGGCAGTTTGCAGTGGCTATGGCCGCTGGCTGCACGTTTACAGCTAGGCTTCCCACACTGCCCGGGAACATCAAGGCTCCCTCCACACAGCTCTTCCGTCATGTTAGCTCTGCAGGAGAGAGCTCGCGAGACTAGGCCTTTGCTGGCTCGGGAAGTGAGGACCTGTTTGCAGGCCTCTTGTACTGGCGTCTGCAGAGCCCAGCACTTGCTGTGCGAGGGAGGCATAAAAACACAGTCTCTGGGGCTGCCTTTCCTCCTTCCAAGGAAGACAGCCTGCTCGGCCGTTTTCAAGCTGACACTCACCTTGGGCTGGGAAGTGCTAGTTGCGAAGTCAGTTTTCAGGGGCCATGGCCGCTGGCTGCACGTTTACATCTAGGCCTCTCACACTGACCAGAACATCAAGGCTCCCTCCACACAGCTCTTCCCTCACCTTAGCTCTGCAGTAAAGAGCTCACGAAACTAGGCCTTTCTTGGCTTCGGAAGTGAGGACCCGTTTGCAGGCCTCTTGTACTGGCGTCTGCAGAGCCCAACAATGGCTGTGCGAGGGAGGCCTAAAAACAAAGTCTGTGGAGCTGCCTTTCCTCCCTCCAAGGAAGACCGCCTGCTTGCCCGCCTTCAAGCTGAAAGTCACATTGTGCTGGGAAGTGCTACCTGGGAAGTCATTTTGCAGTGGCTATGGCCGCTGGCTGCACGTTTACAGCTAGGCTTCCCACACTGCCCGGGAACATCAAGGCTCCCTCCACACAGCTCTTCCGTCATGTTAGCTCTGCAGGAGAGAGCTCGCGAGACTAGGCCTTTCCTGGCTCGGGAAGTGAGGACCTGTTTGCAGGCCTCTTGTACTGGCGTCCTCAGAGCCCAACACTTGCTGTGCGAGGGAGGCATAAAAACACAGTCTCTGGGGCTGCCTTTCCTCCCTCCAAGGAAGACCGCCTGCTTTGTCGCCTTCAAGCTGAAAGTCACATTGTGCTGGGAAGTGCTACCTGGGAAGTCAGTTTGCAGGGGCCATGGCCGCTGGGTGCACGTTTTTGCCTAGGGCTCCCACACTGCCCAGAACATCAAGGTTCCCTCCACACAGCTCTTCCCTCACGTTAGCTCTGCAGTAAAGAGCTCACGAAACTAGGCCTTTCTTGGCTTCGGAAGTGAGGACCCGTTTGCAGGCCTCTTGTACTGGCGTCTGCAGAGCCCAACACTTGCTGTGCGAGGGAGGCATAAAAACACAGTCTGTGGGGCTGCCTTTCCTCCCTCCAAGGAAGACCGCCTGCTTGGCCGCCTACAAGCTGAAAGGCACATTGTGCTGGGAAGTGCTACCTGGGAAGTCAGTTTGCAGGGGCCATGGCCGCTGGGTGCACGTTTTTGCCTAGCGCTCCCACACTGCCCAGAACATCAAGGTTCCCTTCACACAGCTCTTCCCTCACGTTAGCTCTGCAATAAAGAGCTCACGAAACTAGGCCTTTCTTGGCTTCGGAAGTGAGGACCCGTTTGCAGGCCTCTTGTACTGGCCTCTGCAGAGTCCAACAATGGCTGTGCGAGGGAGGCCTAAAAACAAAGTCTGTGGGGCTGCCTTTCCTCCCTCCAAGGAAGACCGCCTGCTTGGCCGCCTACAAGCTGAAAGGCACATAGGGCGGGGAAGTGCTAGTTGCGAAGTCAGTTTTCAGGGGCCATGGCCGCTGGATGCACGTTTACAGGTAGGCTTCCCACACTGCCCGGGAACATCAAGGCTCCCTCCACACAGCTCTTCCGTCACGTTAGCTCTGCAGGAGAGAGCTCGCGAGACTAGGCCTTTCCTGGCTCGGGAAGTGAGGACCTGTTTGCAGGCCTCTTGTACTGGTGTCTGCAGAGCCCCACACTTGCTGTGCGAGAGAGGCCTAAAAACCTCGTTTTTGGGGCTGCCTTTCCTCCTTCCAAGGAAGACCGCCTGCTTGCCGGCCTTCAAGCTGAAAGGCACATAGGGCTGGGAAGTGCTAGTTGCGAAGTCAGTTTTCAGGGCCCATGGCCGCTGGCTGCACGTTTACACCTAGGCCTCCCACACTGCCCAGGAACATCAAGGCTCCCTCCACACAGCTCTTCCGTCACGTTTGCTCTGCAGGAGAGAGCTCGCGAGACTAGGCCTTTCTTGACTCGGGAAGCGAGGACCTCCTCGCAGCACTATGGGTCGGGCCTCTCAAGAGCCCCTCGTTGCCTGCCCGTGGGAGGGATGAAAACGCTCTCTCTGGGGCTGCCTTTCCTCCCTCCAAGGAAGAGAGCCTGCCCGGCCGCCTTCTGGCTGAAAGTCACATCGGACTTGGAAGTGCTATTTGGGAAGACTGTTTTCAGGGGCAATGGCCGCTGGGTGCACGAGTATGCCTAGTGCTCCCACACTGCCGTGAACATCAAGGTTTCCTCCACACAGCTCTTCCATCACGTTAGCTCTTCAGGAGAGAGCTCACGTAACTAGGCCTTTCTTGGCTCGGGAAGTGAGGACCTGTTTGCAGGCCTCTTGAACTGGCGTCTGCATTGCCCCACACTTGCTGTGCGAGAGAGGCCTAAAAACCCAGTCTTTGGGGCTGCCTTTCCTCCCTCCAAGGAAGACCGCCTGCTTGCCCGCCTTCAAGCTGAAAGTCACATTGTGCTGGGAAGTGCTACCTGGGAAGGCAGTTTGCAGTGGCTATGGCCGCTGGCTGCACGTTTACAGCTAGGCTTCCCACACTGCCCGGGAACATCAAGGCTCCCTCCACAAAGCTCTTCCGTCACGTTAGCTCTGCAGGAGAGAGCTCGCGAGACTAGGCCTTTGCTGGCTCGGGAAGTGAGTACCTGTTTGTAGGCCTCTTGTACTGGCGTCTGCAGAGCCCAGCACTTGCTGTGCGAGGGAGGCATAAAAACACAGTCTCTGGGGCTGCCTTTCCTCCTTCCAAGGAAGACAGCCTGCTCGGCCGTTTTCAAGCTGACATTCACCTTGGGCTGGGAAGTGCTAGTTGCGAAGTCAGTTTTCAGGGGCCATGGCCGCTGGCTGCACGTTTACATCTAGGCCTCTCACACTGACCAGAACATCAAGGCTCCCTCCACACAGCTCTTCCCTCACGTTAGCTCTGCAGTAAGAGCTCACGAAACTAGGCCTTTCTTGGCTTCGGAAGTGAGGACCCGTTTGCAGGCCTCTTGTACTGGCCTCTGCAGAGTCCAACAATGGCTGTTCGAGGGAGGCCTAAAAACAAAGTCTGTGGGGCTGCCTTTCCTCCCTCCAAGGAAGACCGCCTGCTTGGCCGCCTACAAGCTGAAAGGCACATAGGGCGGGGAAGTGCTAGTTGCGAAGTCAGTTTTCAGGGGCCATGGCCGCTGGATGCACGTTTACAGGTAGGCTTCCCACACTGCCCGGGAACATCAAGGCTCCCTCCACACAGCTCTTCCGTCACGTTAGCTCTGCAGGAGAGAGCTCGCGAGACTAGGCCTTTCCTGGCTCGGGAAGTGAGGACCTGTTTGCAGGCCTCTTGTACTGGTGTCTGCAGAGCCCCACACTTGCTGTGCGAGAGAGGCCTAAAAACCTCGTTTTTGGGGCTGCCTTTCCTCCTTCCAAGGAAGACCGCCTGCTTGCCGGCCTTCAAGCTGAAAGGCACATAGGGCTGGGAAGTGCTAGTTGCGAAGTCAGTTTTCAGGGCCCATGGCCGCTGGCTGCACGTTTACACCTAGGCCTCCCACACTGCCCAGGAACATCAAGGCTCCCTCCACACAGCTCTTCCGTCACGTTTGCTCTGCAGGAGAGAGCTCGCGAGACTAGGCCTTTCTTGACTCGGGAAGCGAGGACCTCCTCGCAGCACTATGGGTCGGGCCTCTCAAGAGCCCCTCGTTGCCTGCCCGTGGGAGGGATGAAAACGCTCTCTCTGGGGCTGCCTTTCCTCCCTCCAAGGAAGAGAGCCTGCCCGGCCGCCTTCTGGCTGAAAGTCACATCGGACTTGGAAGTGCTATTTGGGAAGACTGTTTTCAGGGGCAATGGCCGCTGGGTGCACGAGTATGCCTAGTGCTCCCACACTGCCGTGAACATCAAGGTTTCCTCCACACAGCTCTTCCATCACGTTAGCTCTTCAGGAGAGAGCTCACGTAACTAGGCCTTTCTTGGCTCGGGAAGTGAGGACCTGTTTGCAGGCCTCTTGAACTGGCGTCTGCATTGCCCCACACTTGCTGTGCGAGAGAGGCCTAAAAACCCAGTCTTTGGGGCTGCCTTTCCTCCCTCCAAGGAAGACCGCCTGCTTGCCCGCCTTCAAGCTGAAAGTCACATTGTGCTGGGAAGTGCTACCTGGGAAGGCAGTTTGCAGTGGCTATGGCCGCTGGCTGCACGTTTACAGCTAGGCTTCCCACACTGCCCGGGAACATCAAGGCTCCCTCCACACAGCTCTTCCGTCATGTTAGCTCTGCAGGAGAGAGCTCGCGAGACTAGGCCTTTGCTGGCTCGGGAAGTGAGGACCTGTTTGCAGGCCTCTTGTACTGGCGTCTGCAGAGCCCAGCACTTGCTGTGCGAGGGAGGCATAAAAACACAGTCTCTGGGGCTGCCTTTCCTCCTTCCAAGGAAGACAGCCTGCTCGGCCGTTTTCAAGCTGACACTCACCTTGGGCTGGGAAGTGCTAGTTGCGAAGTCAGTTTTCAGGGGCCATGGCCGCTGGCTGCACGTTTACATCTAGGCCTCTCACACTGACCAGAACATCAAGGCTCCCTCCACACAGCTCTTCCCTCACCTTAGCTCTGCAGTAAAGAGCTCACGAAACTAGGCCTTTCTTGGCTTCGGAAGTGAGGACCCGTTTGCAGGCCTCTTGTACTGGCGTCTGCAGAGCCCAACAATGGCTGTGCGAGGGAGGCCTAAAAACAAAGTCTGTGGAGCTGCCTTTCCTCCCTCCAAGGAAGACCGCCTGCTTGCCCGCCTTCAAGCTGAAAGTCACATTGTGCTGGGAAGTGCTACCTGGGAAGTCATTTTGCAGTGGCTATGGCCGCTGGCTGCACGTTTACAGCTAGGCTTCCCACACTGCCCGGGAACATCAAGGCTCCCTCCACACAGCTCTTCCGTCATGTTAGCTCTGCAGGAGAGAGCTCGCGAGACTAGGCCTTTCCTGGCTCGGGAAGTGAGGACCTGTTTGCAGGCCTCTTGTACTGGCGTCCTCAGAGCCCAACACTTGCTGTGCGAGGGAGGCATAAAAACACAGTCTCTGGGGCTGCCTTTCCTCCCTCCAAGGAAGACCGCCTGCTTTGTCGCCTTCAAGCTGAAAGTCACATTGTGCTGGGAAGTGCTACCTGGGAAGTCAGTTTGCAGGGGCCATGGCCGCTGGGTGCACGTTTTTGCCTAGGGCTCCCACACTGCCCAGAACATCAAGGTTCCCTCCACACAGCTCTTCCCTCACGTTAGCTCTGCAGTAAAGAGCTCACGAAACTAGGCCTTTCTTGGCTTCGGAAGTGAGGACCCGTTTGCAGGCCTCTTGTACTGGCGTCTGCAGAGCCCAACACTTGCTGTGCGAGGGAGGCATAAAAACACAGTCTGTGGGGCTGCCTTTCCTCCCTCCAAGGAAGACCGCCTGCTTGGCCGCCTACAAGCTGAAAGGCACATTGTGCTGGGAAGTGCTACCTGGGAAGTCAGTTTGCAGGGGCCATGGCCGCTGGGTGCACGTTTTTGCCTAGCGCTCCCACACTGCCCAGAACATCAAGGTTCCCTTCACACAGCTCTTCCCTCACGTTAGCTCTGCAATAAAGAGCTCACGAAACTAGGCCTTTCTTGGCTTCGGAAGTGAGGACCCGTTTGCAGGCCTCTTGTACTGGCCTCTGCAGAGTCCAACAATGGCTGTGCGAGGGAGGCCTAAAAACAAAGTCTGTGGGGCTGCCTTTCCTCCCTCCAAGGAAGACCGCCTGCTTGGCCGCCTACAAGCTGAAAGGCACATAGGGCGGGGAAGTGCTAGTTGCGAAGTCAGTTTTCAGGGGCCATGGCCGCTGGATGCACGTTTACAGGTAGGCTTCCCACACTGCCCGGGAACATCAAGGCTCCCTCCACACAGCTCTTCCGTCACGTTAGCTCTGCAGGAGAGAGCTCGCGAGACTAGGCCTTTCCTGGCTCGGGAAGTGAGGACCTGTTTGCAGGCCTCTTGTACTGGTGTCTGCAGAGCCCCACACTTGCTGTGCGAGAGAGGCCTAAAAACCTCGTTTTTGGGGCTGCCTTTCCTCCTTCCAAGGAAGACCGCCTGCTTGCCGGCCTTCAAGCTGAAAGGCACATAGGGCTGGGAAGTGCTAGTTGCGAAGTCAGTTTTCAGGGCCCATGGCCGCTGGCTGCACGTTTACACCTAGGCCTCCCACACTGCCCAGGAACATCAAGGCTCCCTCCACACAGCTCTTCCGTCACGTTTGCTCTGCAGGAGAGAGCTCGCGAGACTAGGCCTTTCTTGACTCGGGAAGCGAGGACCTCCTCGCAGCACTATGGGTCGGGCCTCTCAAGAGCCCCTCGTTGCCTGCCCGTGGGAGGGATGAAAACGCTCTCTCTGGGGCTGCCTTTCCTCCCTCCAAGGAAGAGAGCCTGCCCGGCCGCCTTCTGGCTGAAAGTCACATCGGACTTGGAAGTGCTATTTGGGAAGACTGTTTTCAGGGGCAATGGCCGCTGGGTGCACGAGTATGCCTAGTGCTCCCACACTGCCGTGAACATCAAGGTTTCCTCCACACAGCTCTTCCATCACGTTAGCTCTTCAGGAGAGAGCTCACGTAACTAGGCCTTTCTTGGCTCGGGAAGTGAGGACCTGTTTGCAGGCCTCTTGAACTGGCGTCTGCATTGCCCCACACTTGCTGTGCGAGAGAGGCCTAAAAACCCAGTCTTTGGGGCTGCCTTTCCTCCCTCCAAGGAAGACCGCCTGCTTGCCCGCCTTCAAGCTGAAAGTCACATTGTGCTGGGAAGTGCTACCTGGGAAGGCAGTTTGCAGTGGCTATGGCCGCTGGCTGCACGTTTACAGCTAGGCTTCCCACACTGCCCGGGAACATCAAGGCTCCCTCCACAAAGCTCTTCCGTCACGTTAGCTCTGCAGGAGAGAGCTCGCGAGACTAGGCCTTTGCTGGCTCGGGAAGTGAGTACCTGTTTGTAGGCCTCTTGTACTGGCGTCTGCAGAGCCCAGCACTTGCTGTGCGAGGGAGGCATAAAAACACAGTCTCTGGGGCTGCCTTTCCTCCTTCCAAGGAAGAGAGCCTGCTCGGCCGTTTTCAAGCTGACATTCACCTTGGGCTGGGAAGTGCTAGTTGCGAAGTCAGTTTTCAGGGGCCATGGCCGCTGGCTGCACGTTTACATCTAGGCCTCTCACACTGACCAGAACATCAAGGCTCCCTCCACACAGCTCTTCCCTCACGTTAGCTCTGCAGTAAGAGCTCACGAAACTAGGCCTTTCTTGGCTTCGGAAGTGAGGACCCGTTTGCAGGCCTCTTGTACTGGCGTCTGCAGAGCCCAACACTTGCTGTGCGAGGGAGGCATAAAAACACAGTCTCTGGGGCTGCCTTTCCTCCCTCCAAGGAAGACCGCCTGCTTTGTCGCCTTCAAGCTGAAAGTCACATTGTGCTGGGAAGTGCTACCTGGGAAGTCAGTTTGCAGGGGCCATGGCCGCTGGGTGCACGTTTTTGCCTAGGGCTCCCACACTGCCGAGAACATCAAGGTTCCCTTGACACAGCTCTTCCCTCACATTAGCTCTGCAATAAAGAGCTCATGAAACTAGGCCTTTCTTGGCTTCGGAAGTGAGGACCCGTTTGCAGGCCTCTTGTACTGGCCTCTGCAGAGTCCAACAATGGCTGTGCGAGGGAGGCCTAAAAACAAAGTCTGTGGGGCTGCCTTTCCTCCCTCCAAGGAAGACCGCCTGCTTGGCCGCCTACAAGCTGAAAGGCACATAGGGCTTGGAAGTGCTAGTTGCGAAGTCAGTTTTCAGGGGCCATGGCCGCTGGATGCACGTTTACAAGTAGGCTTCCCACACTGCCCGGGAACATCAAGGCTCCCTCCACACAGCTCTTCCGTCACGTTAGCTCTGCAGGAGAGAGCTCGAGAGACTAGGCCTTTCCTGGCTCGGACAGTGAGGACCTGTTTGCAGGCCTCTTGTACTGGTGTCTGCAGAGCCCCACACTTGCTGTGCGAGAGAGGCCTAAAAACCTCGTTTTTGGGGCTGCCTTTCCTCCTACCAAGGAAGACCGCCTGCTTGCCGGCCTTCAAGCTGAAAGGCACATAGGGCTGGGAAGTGATAGTTGCGAAGTCAGTTTTCAGGGGCCATGGCCGCTGGCTGCACGTTTACACCTAGGCCTCCCACACTGCCCAGGAACATCAAGGCTCCCTCCACACAGCTCTTCCGTCACGTTTGCTCTGCAGGAGAGAGCTCGCGAGACTAGGCCTTTCTTGACTCGGGAAGCGAGGACCTCCTCGCAGCACTATGGGTCGGGCCTCTCAAGAGCCCCACGTTGCCTGCCCGTGGGAGGCATGAAAAGGCTCTCTGGGGCTGCCTTTCCTCCCTCCAAGGAAGAGAGCCTGCCCGGCCGCCTTCTGGCTGAAAATCACATCGGACTTGGAAGTGCTATTTGGGAAGACTGTTTTCAGGGGCAATGGCCGCTGGGTGCACGAGTATGCCTAGTGCTCCCACACTGCCGTGAACATCAAGGTTTCCTTCACACAGCTCTTCCATCACGTTAGCTCTTCAGGAGAGAGCTCACGTAACTAGGCCTTTCTTGGCTCGGGAAGTGAGGACCTGTTTGCAGGCCTCTTGAACTGGGGTCTGCATTGCCCCACACTTGCTGTGCGAGAGAGGCCTAAAAACCCAGTCTTTGGGGCTGCCTTTCCTCCCTCCAAGGAAGACCGCCTGCTTGCCCGCCTTCAAGCTGAAAGTCACATTGTGCTGGGAAGTGCTACCTGGGAAGTCAGTTTGCAGTGGCTATGGCCGCTGGCTGCACGTTTACAGCTAGGCTTCCCACACTGCCCGGGAACATCAAGGCTCCCTCCAAACAGCTCTTCCATCACGTTAGCTCTGCAGGAGAGAGCTCGCGAGACTAGGCCTTTCCTGGCTCGGGAAGTGAGGACCTGTTTGCAGGCCTCTTGTACTGGCGTCTGCAGAGCCCAACACTTGCTGTGCAAGGGAGGCCTGAAAACCCACTCTCTGGGGCTGCCTTTCCTCCCTCCTAGAAAGGGAGCCTGTCTGGTGGTTTTCAGACTCAAAGTCACAGCGAGGTGGCAAGTGCTAGCTGGGAAGTCAGTTTTCAAGGGCCATGGCCGCTGGGTGCAAGTGTATGTCTAGTGCTCCCCCACTGCTCGGGAACATCAAGGCTCCCTCCACTGAGCTCTTTCTTCACGTTTGCTCTGCAGGAGAGAGCTCGCGAGACTAGGCCTTTCTTGACTCGGGAAGGGAGGCCGTGGTTGCAGGCCTCTTCTACTAGCGTCTGGAGAGACCCACACTTGCTGTGCGAGGGAGGCCTGAAAACCCACTCTCTGGGGCTGCCTTTCCTCCCTCCAAGAAAGAGAGCCTGTCTGGTGGTTTTCAGACTCAAAGTCACATCGAGGTGGCAAGTGCTCCCTGGGAAGTCAGTTTTCAAGGGCCATGGCCGCTGGGTGCAAGTGTATGTCTAGGGCTCCCACAATGACCGGGAACATCAAGGCTCCCTCCACACAGCTCTTTCTTCACTTTTGCTCTGCAGGAGAGAGCTCGCGAGACTAGGCCTTTCTTGACTAGGGAAGTGCGGCCCTGGTTGCAGGCCTCTTGTACTAGCGTCTGTAGAGCTCCTCACTTGCTCTGCGAGGGAGGCCTGAAAACCCACTCTCTGGGGCTGCCTTTCCTCCCTCCAAGAAAGAGATCCTGCCCGGCCGCGTTTGGGCTGAAAGTCACATCGGGCTGGGAATTGCTAGCTGGAAAGTCTGTTTTCAGGGTCCATGGCCGCTGGGTGCACGTGTATGTGTACGGCCCGCACACTGCCCGGGAACATCAAGGCTCCCTCCACACAGCTCTTTCTTCACGTTTGCTCTGCAGGAGAGCACTCGCGAGACTAGGCCTTTCTTGACTCGGGAAGTAAGGCCCTGGTTGCAGGCCTCTTGTACTAGCGTCTGTAGAGCCCCTCACTTGCTGTGCGAGGGAGGCCTGAAAACACACTCTCTGGGGCTGCCTTACCTCCCTCCAAGAAAGAGAGCCTGTCTGGTGGTTTTCAGACTGAAGGTCACATCGAGGTGGCAAGTGCTACCTGGGAAGTCAGTTTTCAAGGGCTACGGCCTCTGGGTGCACGTGTATGTGTACAGTCCCCACAGTGCCCGGGAAAATCAAGGCTCCCTCCCCAGAGCTCTTTCTTCAGGTTTGCTCTGCAGGAGAGAGCTCGCGAGACTACGCCTTTGTTGACTCGGGAAGGGAGGCCCTGGTTGCAGGCCTCTTCTACTAGCGTCTGGAGAGCCCCTCACTTGCTGTGCGAGGGAGGCCTGAAAACCCACTCTCTGGCGCTGCCTTTCCTCCCTCCAAGAAAAGGAGCCTGTCTGGTGGTTTTCAGACTCAAAGTCACATCGAGGTGGAAAGTGCTAGCTGGGAACTCAGTTTTGAAGGGCCATGGCCCCTGGGTGCAAGTCTATGTCTAGGGCTCCCACAATGCCCGGGAACATCAAGGCTCCCTCCACAGAGCTCTTTCTTCACATTTGCTCTGCAGGAGAGAGCTCGCGAGACTAGGCCTTTCTTGACTAGGGAAGTGCGGCCCTGGTTGCAGGCCTCTTGTACTAGAGTCTGTAGAGCTCCTCAGTTGCTGTGCGAGGGAGGCCTGAAAACCCACTCTCTGGGGCTGCCTTTCCTCCCTCCAAGGAAGAGATCCTGCCCGGCCGCGTTTAGGATGAAAGTCACATTGGGCTGGGAAGTGCTAGCTCGAAAGTCTGTTTTCAGGGGCCATGGCCGCTGGGTGCACATGTATGTGTACGGCCCGCACACTGCCCGGGAACATCAAGGCTCCCTCCACACAGCTCTTTCTTCACGTTTGCTCTGCAGGAGAGCACTCGCGAGACTAGGCCTTTCTTGACTCGGGAAGTACTGCCCTGGTTGGAGGCCTCTTGTACTAGCGTCTGGAGAGCCCCACAATTGCTGTGCGAGGGAGGCCTGAAAACCCACTCTCTGGGGCTGCCTTTCCTGCCTCCAAGGAAGAGATCCTGCCTGGCCGCGTTCGGGCTGAAAGTCACATCGGGCTGGGAAGTGCTAGCTGAGAAGTCATTCTTCAGGGGCCATGGTCGCTGGGTTCACGTGGAAGTCTAGGGCTCCCTCACCGCCCGGGAACATCAAGTCTCCATCCACACAGCTCTTTCTTCACGTTTACTCTGCAGGAGAGAGCTCACGAGACTAGGCCTTTCCTGACTCGGGAAGTGGGGCCCTGCTTTCAGGCCTCTTCTGCAAGCATCTGTAGAGCCCCACACTTGCTGGGCGAGGTAGGCCAGAAAATCCACGCTCTGGGGCTGCATTTTCTCTCTCCTCAGAAGAGAGCCTGCCCGGCCGCATTCGGGCTCAAAGTCACATCAGGCTGGGAAGTGCTAGCTGGGAAGTCAGTTTTCAGGGGACATGGCCGCTGGATGCACATGTACGGGTAGAGCTCCAACACAGGCCAGGAACATCAAGGCTCCCTCGACACAGCTGTTTCTTCAGGAATGCTCTGCAGGAGAGAGCTCGCGAGACTACGCCTTTGTTGACTCGGGAAGGGAGGCCCTGGTTGCAGGCCTCTTCTACTAGCGTCTGGAGAGCCCCTCACTTGCTGTGCGAGGGAGTCCTGAAAACCCACTCTCTGGGGCTGCCTTTCCTCCCTCCAAGAAAGAGAGCCTGTCTGGTGGTTTTCAGACTCAAAGTCACATCGAGGAGGCAAGTGCTACCTGGGAAGTCAGTTTTCAAGGGCCATGGCTGCTAGGTGCAAGTATATGTCTAGGGCTCCCACAATGCTCGGGAACATCAAGGCTCCCTCCACAGAGCTCTTTCTTCACTTTTGCTCTGCAGGAGAGAGCTCGCTAGACTAGGCCTTTCTTGACTAGGGAAGTAAGGCCCTGGTTGCAGGGCTCTTGTACTAGCGTCTGTAGAGCTCCTCACTTGCTGTGCGAGGGAGGCCTGAAAACCCACTCTCTGGGGCTGCCTTTCCTCCCTCCAAGGAAGAGATCCTGCCCGGCCGCGTTTGGGCTGAAAGTCACATCGGGCTGGGAAGTGCTAGCTGGGAAATCTGTTTTCATGGGCCATAGCCACTGGGTGCACGTGTATGTGTATGGCCCGCACACTGCCCGGGAACCTCAGGGCTCCTTCCACACAGCTCTTTCTTCACGTTTGCTCTGCAGGAGAGCACTCGCGAGACTAGGCCTTTCTTGACTCAGGAAGTAAGGCCCTGGTTGGAGGCCTCTTGTACTAGCGTCTGGAGAGCCCCACACTTGCTGTGCGAGGGACGCCTGAAAATCCACTCTCTGGGGCTGCCTTTCCTCCCTCCAAGGAAGAGATCCTGCCCGGCCGCGTTCGGGCTGAAAGTCACATCGGGCTGGGAAGTGCTAGCTGAGAAGTCATTTTTCAGGGGCCATGGTCGCTGGGTTCACGTGGAAGTCTAGGGCTCCGTCACTGCCCGGGAACATCAAGGCTCCATCCACACAGCTCTGTTCACGTTTGCTCTGCAGGAGAGAGCTCACAAGACTAGGCCTTTCTTGACTCGGGAAGAGGGGCCCTGCTTTCAGGCCTCTTCTACAAGCGTCTGTAGAGCCCCACACTTGCTGGGCGAGGTAGGCCAGAAAATCCACGCTCTGGGGCTGCATTTCCACTCTCCTCAGAAGAGAGCCTGGCCGGCCGCATTCGGGCTCAAAGTCACATCAGGCTGGGAAGTGCTAGCTGGGAAGTCATTTTTCAGGGGCCATGGTCGCTGGGTTCACGTGGAAGTCTAGGGCACCCTCACCGCCCGGGAACATCAAGGCTCCATCCACACAGCTCTCTCTTCACGTTTGCTCTGCAGGAGAGAGCTCACTGGAATAGGCCTTTCTTGACTCGGGAAGTGCGGCCCTAGTTGCAGGCCTCTTGTACTAGCGTCTGTAGAGCCCCTCACTTGCTATGTGAGGGAGGCCTGAAAACCCACTCTCTCGGGCTGCCTTTCCTCCCTCCAAGAAAGAGAGCCTGTCTGGTGGTTTTCAGACTCAAAGTCACATCGAGGTGGCAAGTGCTAGCTGGGAAGTCAGTTTTCAAGGGCTATGGCCGCTGGGTGCACGTGTATGTGTACAGTCCCCACACTGCCCGGGAACATCAAGGCTCCCTTCACAGAGCTCTTTCTTCAGGTTTGCTCTGCAGGAGAGAGGTCGCGAGACTACGCCTTTGTTGACTCGGGAAGGGAAGCCCTGGTTGCAGGCCTCTTCTACTAGCGTCTGGAGAGCCCCACACTTGCTGTGCGAGGGAGGCCTGAAAACCCACTCTCTGGGGCTGCCTTTCCTCCCTCCAAGAAAGAGAGCCTGTCTGGTGGTTTTCAGACTCAAAGTCACATCGAGGTGGCAAGTGCTAGCTGGGAAGTCAGTTTTCAAGGGCCATGGCCGCTGGGTGCAAGTGTATGTCTAGGGCTCCCACACTGCCCGGGAACATCAGGCTCCCTCCACGCAGCTCTTTCTTCACGTTTCCTCTGCGGGAGAGAGCTCGCGAGACTAGGCCTTTCTTGACTCGGGAAGTGGGGCCCTGCTTTCAGGCCTCTTCTACAAGCATCTGTAGAGCACCACACTTGCTGGGCGAGGTAGGCCAGAAAATCCACGCTCTGGGGCTGCATTTCCTCTCTCCTCAGAAGAGAGCCTGCCCGGCCGCATTCGGGCTCAAAGTCACATCGGGCTGGGAAGTGCTAGTTGGGAAGTCAGTTTTCAGGGGACATGGCCGCTGGATGCACATGTACGGGTAGAGCTCCAACACAGGCCAGGAACATCAAGGCTCCCTCCACACAGCTGTTTCTTCAGCTTTGCTCTGCAGGAGAGAGCTCGCAAGACTACGCCTTTGTTGACTCGCGAAGGGAGGCCCTGGTTGCTGGCCTCTTCTACTAGCGTCTGGAGAGCCCCTCACTTGCTGTGCGAGGTAGGCCTGAAAACCCACTCTCTGGGGCTGCCTTTCCTCCCTCCAAGAAAGAGAGCCTGTCTGGTGGTTTTCAGACTCAAAGTCACATCGAGGTGGCAAGTGCTAGCTGGGAAGTCAGTTTTCAAGGGCCATGGCCGCTGGGTGCAAGTGTATGTCTATGGCTCCAACACTGCCCGGGAACATCAGGCTCCCTCCACGCAGCTCTTTCTTCACGTTTACTCTGCAGTAGAGCACTCGCAAGACTAGGCCTTTCTTGACTCGGGAAGTAAGGCCCTGGTTGGAGGCCTCTTGTATTAGCATCTGGAGAGCCCCTCACTTGCTGTGCAAGGGAGGTCTGAAAACCCACTCTCTGGGGCTGCCTTTCCTCCCTCCAAGAAAGAGAGCCTGTCTGGTGGTTTTCAGACTCAAAGTCACATCGAGGTGGCAAGTGCTAGCTGGGAAGTCAGTTTTCAAGGGCTACGGCCGCTGGGTGCACGTGTATGTGTACAGCCCCCACACTTCCCGGGAACATCAAGGCTCCCTCCACACAGCTCTTTCTTCACGTTTGCTCTGTAGGAGAGAGCTCGCGAGACTAGGCCTTTCTTGACTCGGGAAGGGAGTCCCTGGTTGCAGGCCTCTTCTACTAGCGTATGGAGAGACCCACACTTGCTGTGCGAGGGAGGCCTGAAAACCCACTCTCTGGGGCTGCCTTTCCTCCCTCCAAGAAAGAGAGCCTGTCTGGTGGTTTTCAGACTCAACGTCACATCGAGGTGGCAAGTGCTACCTGGGAAGTCCGTTTTCAAGGGCCATGGCCGCTGGGTGCAAGTGTATGTCTAGGGTTCCCACAATGCTCGGGAACATCAAGGCTCCCTCCACAGAGCTCTTTCTTCACGTTTGCTCTGCAGGAGGGCGCTCGCGAGACTAGGCCTTTCTTGACTCGGGAAGTAAGGCCCTGGTTGGAGGCCTCTTGTACTAGCGTCTGGAGAGACCCACACTTGCTGTGCGAGGGAGGCCTGAAAACCCACTCTCTGGGGCTGCCTTTCCTCCCTCCAAGGAAGAGTTCCTGCTCGGCCGCGTTCGGGCTGAAAGTCACATCGGGCTGGGAAGTGCTAGCTGGGAAGTCTGTTTTCAGGGGCCATGGTCGCTGGTTTCACGTGGAAGTCTAGGGCTCCCTCACTGCCCGGGAACATCAAGGCTCCATCCACACAGCTTTCTTCACGTTTGCTCTGCAGGAGAGAGCTCACGAGACTAGGCCTTTCTTGACTCGGGAAGTGGGGCCCTGCTTTCAAGCCTCTTCTACAAGCGTCTGTAGAGCCCCACACTTGCAGGGCGAGGTAGGCCAGAAAATACACGCTCTGGGGCTGCATTTCCTCTCTCCTCAGAAGAGAGCCTGGCCGGCCTCATTCGGGCTCAAAGTCACATCAGGCTGGGAAGTGCTAGCTGGGAATTCAGTTTTCCGGGGACATGGCCGCTGGATGCACATGTACGGGTAGAGCTCCAACACAGGCCAGGAACATCAACGCTCCCTCCACACAGCTCTTTCTTCAGGTTTGCTCTGCAGGAGAGAGCTCGCAAGACTACGCCTTTGTTGACTCGGGAAGGGAGGCCCTGGTTGCAGGCCTCTTGTACTAGAGTCTGTAGAGCCCCTCACTTGCTGTGGAGGGAGGCCTGAAAACCCACGCTCTGGGGCGGCCTTTCCTCCCTCCAAGAAAGAGATCATGCCCGGCCGCCTTTGGGCTGAAAGTCACATTGGGCTGGGAAGTGCCAGCTGGGAAGTCTGTTTTCAGGGGCAATGGCCGCTGGGTGCACGTGTATGTCTAGGACTCCCACACTGCCCGGGAACATCAACGCTCCCTCCACAAAGCTCTTTCTTCACGTTTGCTCTGCAGGAGAGAGCTCGCGAGACTAGGCCTTTCTTGACTCGGGAAGTAAGGCCCTGGTTGCAGGCCTCTTGTACTAGCGTCTGTAGAGCTCCTCACTTGCTGTGCGAGGGAGGGCTGAAAACCCACTCACTGGGGCTGCCTTTCTTCCCTCCAAGAAAGAGATCCTGCCCGGCCGCGTTTGGGCTGAAAGTCACATCGGGCTGGGAAGTGCTAGCTGGGAAGTCTGTTTTCAGGTGCCATGGCCGTTGGGTGCACGTTTATGTGTATGGCCCCCACACTGCCCGGGAACATCAAGGCTCCCTCCACACAGTTCTTTCTTCACGTTTGCTCTGCAGGAGAACACTCGCGAGACTAGGCCTTTCTTGACTCGGGAAGTAAGGCCCTGGTTGGAGGCCTCTTGTGTTAGCGTCTGGAGAGCCCCACACTTGCTGTGCAAGGGAGGTCTGAAAACCCACTCTCTGGGGCTGCCTTTCCTCCCTCCAAGGAAGAGATCCTGCTCGGCCGCGTTCGGGCTGAAAGTCACATTGGGCTGGGAGGTGCTAGCTGAGAAGTCATTTTTCAGGGGCCATGGTCGCTGGGTTCACATGGACATCTAGGGCGTCCTCACCGCCCGGGAACATCAAGGCTCCATCAACACAGCTCTCTCTTCACGTTTGCTCTGCAGGAGAGAGCTCACGGGAATAGGCCTTTCTTGACTCGGGAAGTGCGGCCCTGGTTGCAGGACTCTTGTACTAGCGTCTGTAGAGCCCCTCACTTGCTATGCGAGGGAGGCCTGAAAACCCACTCTCTGGGGCTGCCTTTCCTCCCTCCAAGAAAGAGAGCCTGTCTGGTGGTGTTCAGACTCAAAGTCACATCGAGGTGTCAAGTGCTAGCTGGGAAGTCAGTTTTCAAGGGCTACGGCCGCTGGGTGCACGTGTAGGTGTATAGCCCCCACACTGCCCGGGAACATCACGGCTCCCTCCACACAGCTGTTTCTTCAGGTTTGCTCTGCAGGAGAGAGCTCGCGAGACTACGCCTTTGTTGACTCGGGAAGGGAAGCCCTGTTTGCAGGCCTCTTCTATTAGCGTCTGGAGAGCCCCACACTTGCTGTGCGAGGGAGGCCTGAAAACCCACTCTCTGGGGCTGCCTTTCCTCCCTCCAAGAAAGAGAGCCTGTCTGGTGGTTTTCAGACTCAAAGTCACATCGAGGTGGCAAGTGCTAGCTGGGAAATCAGATTTCAAGGGCCATGGCCGCTGGGTGCAAGTGTATGTCTAGGGCTCCCACACTGCCCGGGAACATCAGGCTCCCTCCACGCAGCTCTTTCTTCACGTTTGCTCTGCAGGAGAGAGCTCGCGAGACTAGGCCTTTCCTGACTCGGGAAGTGGGGCCCTGCTTTCAGGCCTCTTCTACAAGCATCTGTAGAGCCCCACACTTGCTGGGCGAGGTAGGCCAGAAAATCCACGCTCTGGGGCTGCATTTCCTCTCTCCTCAGAAGACAGCCTGCCCGGCCGCATTCGGGCTCAAAGTCACATCGGGCTGGGAAGTGCCAGCTGGGAAGTCAGTTTTCAGGGGACATGGCCGCTGGATGCACATGTACGGGTAGAGCTCCAACACAGGCCAGGAACATCAAGGCTCCCTCCACACAGCTGTTTCTTCAGGTTTGCTCTGCAGGAGAGAGTTCGCGAGACTACGCCTTTGTTGACTCGGGAAGGGAGGCCCTGGTTGCTGGCCTCTTCTACTAGCGTCTGGAGAGCCACTCACTTGCTGTGCGAGGGAGGCCTGAAAACCCACTCTCTGGGGCTACCTTTCCTCCCTCCAAGAAAGAGAGCCTGTCTGGTGGTTTTCAGACACAAAGTCACATCGAGGGGGCAAGTGCTAGCTGGGAAGTCAGTTTTCAAGGGCCATGGCCGCTGGGTGCAAGTGTATGTCTAGTGGTCCCACACTGCTCGGGAACATCAAGGCTCCCTCCACAGAGCTCTTTCTTAACGTTTGCTCTGCAGGAGAGAGCTCGCGAGACTTGGCCTTTCTTGACTCAGGAATGGAGGCCCTGGTTGCAGGCCTCTTCTACTAGCGTCTGGAGAGACCCACACTTGCTGTGCGAGGGAGGCCTGAAAACCCACTCTCTGGGGCTGCCTTTCCTCCCTCCAAGAAAGAGAGCCTGTCTGGTGGTTTTCAGACTCAAAGTCACATCGAGGTGGCAAGTGCTAGCTGGGAAGTCAGTTTTCAAGGGCCATGGCCGATGGGTGCACGTGTATGTCTAGGGCTCCCACAATGCCCGGGAACATCAAGGCTCCCTCCACAGAGCTCTTTCTTCACGTTTGCTCTGCAGGAGAGAGCTCGCGAGACTAGGACTTTCTTGACTATGGAAGTGCGGCCCTGGTTGCAGGCCTCTTGTACTAGCGTCTGTAGAGCTCCTCACTTGCTGTGCGAGGGAGGCCTGAAAACCCACTCTCTGGGGCTACCTTTCCTCCCTCCAAGGAAGAGATCCTGCCCGGCCGCGTTTGGGCTGAAAGTCACATCGGGCTGGGAAGTGCTAGCTGAGAAGTCATTTTTCAGGGGCCATGGTCGCTGGGTTCACGTGGAAATCTAGGGCTCCCTCACCGCCCGGGAACATCAAGGCTCCATCCACACAGCTCTTTCTTCACGTTTGCTCTGCAGGAGAGAGCTCACGAGACTAGGCCTTTCTTGACTCGGGAAGTGGGGCCCTGCTTTTAGGCCTCTTCTACAAGCGTCTGTAGAGCCCCACACTTGCTGGGCGAGGTAGGCCAGAAAATCCACGCTCTGGGGCTGCATTTCCTCTCTCCTCAGAAGAGAGCCTGGCCGGCCGCATTCAGGCTCAAAGTCACATCAGGCTGGGAAGTGCTAGCTGGGAAGTCAGTTTTCAGGGGACATGGCCGCTGGATGCACATGTACGGGTAGAGCTCCAACACAGGCCAGGAACATCAACGCTCCCTCCACACAGCTCTTTCTTCAGGTTTGCTCTGCAGGAGAGAGCTCGCGAGACTACGCCTTTGTTGACTCGGGAAGGGAGGCCCTGGTTCCAGGCCTCTTGTACTAGCGTCTGTAGAGCCCCTCACTTGCTGTGAGAGGGAGGCCTGAAAACCCACGCTCTGGGGCGGCCTTTCCTCCCTCCAAGAAAGAGATCATGCCCGGCCTCCTTTGGGCTGAAAGTCACATTGGGCTGGGAAGTGCTAGCTGGGAAGTCTGTTTTCAGGGGCAATGGCCGCTAGGTGCACGTGTATCTCTAGGACTCCCACACTGCCCGGGAACATCAACGCTCCGTCCACAAAGCTCTTTCTTCACGTTTGCTCTGCAGGAGAGAGCTCGCGAAACTAGGCCTTTCTTGACTCGGGAAGGGAGGCCGTGGTTGCAGGCCTCTTCTACTAGCGTCTGGAGAGCCCCACACTTGCTGTGCGAGGGAGGCCTGAATACCCATCTGGGGCTGCCTTTCCTCCCTCCAAAAAAGGGAGCCTGTCTGGTGGTTTTCAGACTCAAAGTCACATCGAGGTGGCAAGTGCTAGCTGGGAAGTCAGTTTTCAAGGGCCATGGCCGCTGGGTGCAAGTGTATGTCTAGTGCTCCCACACTGCTCGGGAACATCAAGGCTCCCTCCACAGAGCTCTTTCTTCACGTTTGCTCTGCAGGAGAGAGCTCGCGAGAGTAGGCCTTTCTTGACTCGGGAAGGGAGGCCGTGGTTGCAGGCCTCTTCTACTAGCGTCTGGAGAGACCCACACTTGCTGTGCGAGGGAGGCCTGAAAACCCACTCTCTTGGGCTGCCTTTCCTCCCTCCAAGAAAGAGAGCCTGTCTGGTGGTTTTCAGACTCAACGTCACATCGAGGTGGCAAGTGCTCCCTGGGAAGTCAGTTTTCAAGGGCCATGGCCGCTAGGTTCACGTGGAAGTCTAGGGCTCATTCACCGCCGGGGAACATCAAGGCTCCATCCACACAGCTCTTTCTTCACGTTTGCTCTGCAGGAGAGAGCTCGCGAGACTAGGCCTTTCTTGACTCGGGAAGTGGGGCCCTGCTTTCAGTCCTCTTGTACAAGCATCTGTAGAGCCCCACACTTGCTGGGCGAGGTAGGCCAGAAAATTCACGCTCTGGGGCTGCATTTCCTCTCTCCTCAGAAGAGAGCCTGCCCGGCCGCATTCGGGCTCAAAGTCACATCGGGCAGGGAAGTGCTAGCTGGGAAGTCAGTTTTCAGGGGACATGGCCGCTGGATGCACATGTACGGGTAGAGCTCCAACACAGGCCAGGAACATCAAGGCTCCCTCCACACAGCTGTTTCTTCAGGTTTGCTCTGCAGGAGAGAGCTCGCGAGACTACGCCTTTGTTGACTCGGGAAGTGGGGCCCTGCTTTCAGGCCTCTTCTACAAGCGTCTGTAGAGCCCCACACTTGCTGGGCGAGGTAGGCCAGAAAATCCACGCTCTGGGGCTGCATTTCCTCTCTCCTCAGAAGAGAGCCTGGCCGGCCTCATTCGGGCTCAAAGTCACATCAGGCTGGGAAGTGCTAGCTGGGAATTCAGTTTTCAGGGGACATGGCCGCTGGATGCACATGTACGGGTAGAGCTCCAACACAGGCCAGGAACATCAACGCTCCCTCCACACAGCTCTTTCTTCAGGTTTGCTCTGCAGGAGAGAGCTCGCGAGACTACGCCTTTGTTGACTCGGGAAGGGAGGCCCTGGTTGCAGGCCTCTTGTACTAGAGTCTGTAGAGCCCCTCACTTGCTGTGGAGGGAGGTCTGAAAACCCACGCTCTGAGGCGGCCTTTCCTCCCTCCAAGAAAGAGATCATGCCCGGCCGCCTTTGGGCTGAAAGTCACATTGGGCTGGGAAGTGCAAGCTGGGAAGTCTGTTTTCAGGGGCAATGGCCGCTGGGTGCACGTGTATGTCTAGGACTCCCACACTGCCCGGGAACATCAACGCTCCCTCCACAGAGCTGTTTCTTCACGTTTGCTCTGCAGGAGAGAGCTCGCGAGACTAGGCCTTTCTTCACTCGGGAAGTAAGGCCCTGGTTGGTGGCCTCTTGTACTAGCGTCTGGAGAGCCCCACACTTGCTGTGCGAGGGAGGCCTGAAAACCCACTCTCTGGGGCTGCCTTTCCTCCCTCCAAGGAAGAGATCCTGCCCGGCCGTGTTCGGGCTGAAAGACACATCGGGCTGGGAGGTGCTAGCTGAGAAGTCATTTTTCAGGGGCCATGGTTGCTGGGTTCACATGGACGTCTAGGGCGCCCTCACCGCCCGAGAACATCAAGGCTCCATCGACACAGCTCTCTCTTCAGGTTTGCTCTGCAGGAGAGAGCTCACGGGAAGAGGCCTTTCTTGACTTGGGAAGTGCGGCCCTTGTTGCAGGCCTCTTGTACTAGCGTGTGTAGAACCCCTCACTTGCTATGCGAGGGAGGCCTGAAAACCCACTCTCTGGGGCTGCCTTTCCTCCCTCCAAGAAAGAGAGCCTGTCTGGTGGTTTTCAGACTCAAAGTCACATCGAGGTGGCAAGTGCTAGCTGGGAAGTCAGTTTTCAAGGGCCATGGCCGCTGGGTGCAAGTGTATGTCTAGTGCTCCCACACTGTTTGGGAACATCAAGGCTTCCTCCACAGAGCTCTTTCTTCACATTTGCTCTGCAGGAGAGAGCTCGCGAGACTAGGCCTTTCTTGACTCGGGAAGGGAGGCCCTGGTTGCAGGCCTCTTCTACTAGCGTCTGGAGAGACCCACACTTGCTGTGCGAGGGAGGCCTGAAAACCCTCTCTCTGGGGCTGCCTTTCCTCCCTCCAAGAAAGAGAGCCTGTCTGGTGGTTTTCAGTCTCAAAGTCACATCGAGGTGGCAAGTGCTAGCTGGGAAGTCAGTTTTCAAGGGCCATTGCCGCTGGGTGCAAGTGTATGTCTAGGGCTCCCACAATGCCCGGGAACATCAAGGCTCCCTCCACAGAGCTCTTTCTTCACGTTTGCTCTGCAGGAGAGAGCTCGCGAGACTAGGCCTTTCTTGACTCGGGAAGTGAGGCCCTGGTTGCAGGCCTCTTGTACTAGCGTCTGTAGAGCTCCTCAGTTGCTGTGCGAGGGAGGCCTGAAAACCCACTCTCTGGGGCTGCCTTTCCTCCCTCCAAGGAAGAGATCCTGACCGGCCGCGTTTGGGCTGAAAGTCACATCGGGCTGGGAAGTGCTAGCTCGGAAGTCTGTTTTCAGGGGCCATGGCCGCTGGGTGCACGTGTATGTGTACGGCCCGCACACTGCCCGGGAACATCAAGGCTCCCTCCACACAGCTCTTTCTTCACGTTTGCTCTGCAGGAGAGCACTCGCGAGACTAGGCCTTTCTTGACTCGGGAAGTAATGCCCTGGTTGGAGGCCTCTTGTACTAGCGTCTGGAGAGCCCCACACTTGCTGTGCGAGGGAGGCCTGAAAACCCACTCTCTGGGGCTGCCTTTCCTCCCTCCAAAGAAGAGATCCTGCCCGGCCGCGTTCGGGCTGAAAGTCACATCGGGCTGGCAAGTGCTAGCTGAGAAGTCATTTTTCAGGGGCCATGGTCGCTGGGTTCACGTGGAAGTCTAGGGCTCCTTCACCGGCGGGGAACATCAAGGCTCCATCCACACAGCTCTTTCTTCACGTTTGCTCTGCAGGAGAGAGCTCACGAGACTAGGCCTTTCATGACTCGGGAAGTGGGGCCCTGCTTTCAGGCCTCTTCTACAAGCATCTGTAGAGCCCCACACTTGCTGGGCGAGGTAGACCAGAAAATCCACGCTCTGGGGCTGCATTTCCTCTCTCCTCAGAAGAGAGCCTGCCCGGCCGCATTCGGGCTCAATGTCACATCGGGCTGGGAAGTGCTAGCTGGGAAGTCAGTTTTCAGGGGACATGGCCGCTTGATGCACATGTACGGGTAGAGCTCCAACACAGGCCAGGAACATCAAGGCTCCCTCCACACAGCTGTTTCTTCAGGTTTGCTCTGCAGGAGAGAGCTCGCGAGACTACGCCTTTGTTGACTCGGGAAGCGAGGCCCTGGTTGCAGGCCTCTTCTACTAGCGTCTGGAGAGCCCCTCACTTGCTGTGCGAGGGAGGCCTGAAAACCCACTCTCTGGGGCTGCCTTTCCTCCCTCCAAGAAAAGGAGCCTGTCTGGTGGTTTTCAGACTCAAAGTCACATCGAGGTGGAAAGTGCTAGCTGGGAAGTCAGTTTTGAAGGGCCATGGCTGCTGGGTGCAAATGTATGTCTAGGGCTCCCACACTGTTCAGGAACATCAAGGCTCCCTCCACAGAGCTCTTTCTTCACGTTTGCTCTGCAGGAGAGAGCTCTCGAGACTAGGCCTTTCTTGACTCAGGAAGGGAGGCCCTGGTTGCAGGCCTCTTCTACTAGCGTCTGGAGAGACCCACACTTGCTGTGCGAGGGAGGCCTGAGAACCCACTCTCTCGGGCTGCCTTTCCTCCCTCCAAGAAAGAGAGCCTGTCTGGTGGTTTTCAGACTCAAAGTCACATCGAGGTGGAATGTGCTAGCTGGGAAGTCAGGTTTTTTTTTTTTTTTTTTTGGGAAGTCAGTTTTGAAGGGCCATGGCCACTGGGTGCAAATGTATGTCTAGTGCTCCCACACTGCTCGGGAACATCAAGGCTCCCTCCACAGAGCTGTTTCTTCACGTTTGCTCTGCAGGAGAGAGCTCGCGAGACTAGGCCTTTCTTGACTAGGGAAGTGCGGCCATGGTTGCAGGCCTCTTGTACTAGCGTCTGTAGAGCTCCTCACTTGCTGTGCGAGGGAGGCCTAAAAACCCACTCTCTGGGGCTGCTTTGCTCCCTCCAAGGAAGAGATCCTGCCCGGCCGCGTTTGGGCTGAAAGTCACATCGGGCTGGGAAGTGCTAGCTGGGAAGTCTGTTTTCAGGGACCATGGCCGCTGGGTGCACGTGTATGTGTACGGCCCGCACACTGCCCGGGAACATCAAGGCTCCCTCCACACAGCTCTTTCTTCAGGTTTGCTCTGCAGGAGAGAGGTCGCGAGACTACGCCTTTGTTGACTCGGGAAGCGAGGCCCTGGTTGCAGGCCTCTTCTACTAGCGTCTGGAGAGACCCACACTTGCTGTGCGAGGGAGGCCTGAGAACCCACTCTCTGGGGCTGCCTTTCCTCCCTCCAAGAAAAGGAGCCTGTCTGGTGGTTTTCAGACTCAAAGTCACATCGAGGTGGAAAGTGCTAGCTGGGAAGTCAGTTTTCAAGGGCCATGGCCGCTGGGTGCAAATGTATGTCTAGGGCTCCCACACTGCTCGGGAACATCAAGGCTCCCTCCACAGAGCTCTTTCTTCACGTTTGCTCTGCAGGAGAGAGCTCGCGAGACTAGGCCTTTCTTGACTCGGAAAGGGAGGCCCTGGTTGCAGGCCTCTTCTACTAGCGTCTGGAGAGACCCACACTTGCTGTGCGAGGGAGGCCTGAGAACCCACTCTCTGGGGCTGCCTTTGCTCCCTCCAAGGAAGAGATCCTGCCCGGCCGCGTTTGGGCTGAAAGTCACGTCGGGCTGGGAGGTGCTAGCTGAGAAGTCATTTTTCAGGGGCCATGGTCGCTGGGTTCACGTGGAAGTCTAGGGCTCCCTCACTGCCCGGGAACATCAAGGCTCCATCCACCCAGCTCTTTCTTCACGTTTGGTCTGCAGGAGAGAGCTCACCGGAATAGGCCTTTCTTGACTCGGGAAGTGCGGCCCTGGTTGCAGGCCTCTTGTACTAGCGTCTGTAGAGCCCCTCACTTGCTATGCGAGGGAGGCCTGAAAACCCACTCTCTGGGGCTGCCTTTCCTCCCTCCAAGAAAGAGAGCCTGTCTGGTGGTTTTCAGACTCAAAGTCACATCGAGGTGGCAAGTGCTAGCTGGGAAGTCAGTTTTCAAGGGCTACGGCCGCTGGGTGCACGTGTATGGGTACAGCCCCCACACTGCCCGGGAACATCAAGGCTCCCTCCACAGAGCTCTTTCTTCAGGTTTGCTCTGCAGGAGAGAGCTCGCGAGACTACGCCTTTGTTGACTGGGGAAGGGAAGCCCTGGTTGCAGGCCTCTTCTAATGGCGTCTGGAGAGCCCCACACTTGCTGTGCGAGGGAGGCCTGAAAACCCACTCTCTGGGGCTACCTTTCCTCCCTCCAAGAAAGAGAGCCTGTCTGGTGGTTTTCAGACTCAAAGTCACATCGAGGTGGCAAGTGCTAGCTGGGAAGTCCGTTTTCAAGGGCCATGGCCGCTGGGTGCAAGTGTATGTCTAGGGCTCCCACACTGCCCGGGAACATCAGGCTCCCTCCAGGCAGCTCTTTCTTCACGTTTGCTCTGCAGGAGAGAGCTCGCGAGACTAGGCCTTTCTTGACTCGGGAAGTAAGGCCCTGGTTGGAGGCCTCTTGTGTTAGCGTCTGGAGAGCCCCACACTTGCTGGGCGAGGTAGGCCAGAAAATCCACCCTCTGGGGCTGCATTTCCTCTCTCCTCAGAAGAGAGCCTGCCCGGCCGCATTCGGAATCAAAGTCACATCGGGCAGGGAAGTGCTAGCTGGGAAGTCAGTTTTCAGGGGACATGGCCGCTGGATGCACATGTACGGGTAGAGCTCCAACACAGGCCAGGAACATCAAGGCTCCCTCCACACAGCTGTTTCTTCAGGTTTGCTCTGCAGGAGAGAGCTCGCGAGACTACGCCTTTGTTGACTCGGGAAGGGAGGCCCTGGTTGCAGGCCTCTTCTACTAGCGTCTGGAGAGCCCCTCACTTGCTGTGCGAGGGAGGCCTGAAAACCCACTCTCTGGGGCTGCCTTTCCTCCCTCCAAGAAAGGGAGCCTGTCTGGTGGTTTTCAGACTCAAAGTCACATCGAGGTGGCAAGTGCTAGCTGGGAAGTCAGTTTTCAAGGGCCATGGCCGCTGGGTGCAAGTGTATGTCTAGTGCTCCCACACTGCTCGGGAACATCAAGGCTCCCTCCACAGAGCTCTTTCTTCACGTTTGCTCTGCAGGAGAGAGCTCGCGAGAGTAGGCCTTTCTTGACTCGGGAAGGGAGGCCGTGGTTGCAGGCCTCTTCTACTAGCGTCTGGAGAGACCCACACTTGCTGTGCGAGGGAGGCCTGAAAACCCACTCTCTGGGGCTGCCTTTCCTCCCTCCAAGAAAGAGAGCCTGTCTGGTGGTTTTCAGACTCAAAGTCACATCGAGGTGGCAAGTGCTCCCTGGGAAGTCAGTTTTCAAGGGCCATGGCCGCTAGGTTCACGTGGAAGTCTAGGGCTCATTCACCGCCGGGGAACATCAAGGCTCCATCCACACAGCTCTTTCTTCACGTTTGCTCTGCAGGAGAGAGCTCGCGAGACTAGGCCTTTCTTGACTCGGGAAGTGGGGCCCTGCTTTCAGGCCTCTTGTACAAGCATCTGTAGAGCCCCACACTTGCTGGGCGAGGTAGGCCAGAAAATTCACGCTCTGGGGCTGCATTTCCTCTCTCCTCAGAAGAGAGCCTGCCCGGCCGCATTCGGGCTCAAAGTCACATCGGGCAGGGAAGTGCTAGCTGGGAAGTCAGTTTTCAGGGGACATGGCCGCTGGATGCACATGTACGGGTAGAGCTCCAACACAGGCCAGGAACATCAAGGCTCCCTCCACACAGCTGTTTCTTCAGGTTTGCTCTGCAGGAGAGAGCTCGCGAGACTACGCCTTTGTTGACTCGGGAAGTGGGGCCCTGCTTTCAGGCCTCTTCTACAAGCGTCTGTAGAGCCCCACACTTGCTGGGCGAGGTAGGCCAGAAAATCCACGCTCTGGGGCTGCATTTCCTCTCTCCTCAGAAGAGAGCCTGGCCGGCCTCATTCGGGCTCAAAGTCACATCAGGCTGGGAAGTGCTAGCTGGGAATTCAGTTTTCAGGGGACATGGCCGCTGGATGCACATGTACGGGTAGAGCTCCAACACAGGCCAGGAACATCAACGCTCCCTCCACACAGCTCTTTCTTCAGGTTTGCTCTGCAGGAGAGAGCTCGCGAGACTACGCCTTTGTTGACTCGGGAAGGGAGGCCCTGGTTGCAGGCCTCTTGTACTAGAGTCTGTAGAGCCCCTCACTTGCTGTGGAGGGAGGTCTGAAAAACCACGCTCTGGGGCGGCCTTTCCTCCCTCCAAGAAAGAGATCATGCCCGGCCGCCTTTGGGCTGAAAGTCACATTGGGCTGGTAAGTGCCAGCTGGGAAGTCTGTTTTCAGGGGCAATGGCCGCTGGGTGCACGTGTATGTCTAGGACTCCCACACTGCCCGGGAACATCAACGCTCCCTCCACAGAGCTCTTTCTTCACGTTTGCTCTGCAGGAGAGAGCTCGCGAGACTAGGCCTTTCTTGACACGGGAAGGGAGGCCCTGGTTGCAGGCCTCTTCTAATAGCGTCTGGAGAGACCCACACTTGCTGTGCGAGGGAGGCCTGAAAACCCTCTCTCTGGGGCTGCTTTTCCTCCCTCCAAGAAAGAGAGCCTGTCTGGTGGTTTTCAGACTCAAAGTCACTTCGAGGTGGCAAGTGCTAGCTGGGAAGTCAGTTTTCAAGGGCCATGGCCGCTGGGTGCAAGTGTATGTCTAGGGCTCCCACAATGCCGGGGAACATCAAGGCTCCCTCCACAGAGCTCTTTCTTCACGTTTGCTCTGCAGGAGAGAGCTCGCGAGACTAGGCCTTTCTTGACTCGGGAAGTGCGGCCCTGGTTGCAGGCCTCTTGTACTAGCGTCTGTAGAGCTCCTCAGTTGCTGTGCGAGGGAGGCCTGAAAACCCACTCTCTGGGGCTGCCTTTCCTCCCTCCAAGGAAGAGTTCCTGCTCGGCCATGTTTGGGCTGAAAGTCACATCGGGCTGGGAAGTGCTAGCTGGGAAGTCTGTTTTCAGGGGCCATGGCCGCTGGGTGCACGTGTATGTGTCCGGCCCGCACACTGCCCGGGAACATCAAGGCTCCCTCCACACAGCTCTTTCTTCACGTTTGCTCTGCAGGAGAGCGCTCGCGAGACTAGGCCTTTCTTGACTCGGGAAGTGGGGCCCTGCTTTCAGGCCTCTTCTACAAGCGTCTGTAGAGCCCCACACTTGCTGGGCGAGGTAGGCCAGAAAATCCACGCTCTGGGGCTGCATTTCCTCTCTCCTCAGAAGAGAGCCTGGCCGGCCTCATTCGGGCTCAAAGTCACATCAGGCTGGGAAGTGCTAGCTGGGAATTCAGTTTTCAGGGGACATGGCCGCTGGATGCACATGTACGGGTAGAGCTCCAACACAGGCCAGGAACATCAACGCTCCCTCCACACAGCTCTTTCTTCAGGTTTGCTCTGCAGGAGAGAGCTCGCGAGACTACGCCTTTGTTGACTCGGGAAGGGAGGCCCTGGTTGCAGGCCTCTTGTACTAGAGTCTGTAGAGCCCCTCACTTGCTGTGGAGGGAGGTCTGAAAAACCACGCTCTGGGGCGGCCTTTCCTCCCTCCAAGAAAGAGATCATGCCCGGCCGCCTTTGGGCTGAAAGTCACATTGGGCTGGTAAGTGCCAGCTGGGAAGTCTGTTTTCAGGGGCAATGGCCGCTGGGTGCACGTGTATGTCTAGGACTCCCACACTGCCCGGGAACATCAACGCTCCCTCCACAGAGCTCTTTCTTCACGTTTGCTCTGCAGGAGAGAGCTCGCGAGACTAGGCCTTTCTTGACACGGGAAGGGAGGCCCTGGTTGCAGGCCTCTTCTAATAGCGTCTGGAGAGACCCACACTTGCTGTGCGAGGGAGGCCTGAAAACCCTCTCTCTGGGGCTGCTTTTCCTCCCTCCAAGAAAGAGAGCCTGTCTGGTGGTTTTCAGACTCAAAGTCACTTCGAGGTGGCAAGTGCTAGCTGGGAAGTCAGTTTTCAAGGGCCATGGCCGCTGGGTGCAAGTGTATGTCTAGGGCTCCCACAATGCCGGGGAACATCAAGGCTCCCTCCACAGAGCTCTTTCTTCACGTTTGCTCTGCAGGAGAGAGCTCGCGAGACTAGGCCTTTCTTGACTCGGGAAGTGCGGCCCTGGTTGCAGGCCTCTTGTACTAGCGTCTGTAGAGCTCCTCAGTTGCTGTGCGAGGGAGGCCTGAAAACCCACTCTCTGGGGCTGCCTTTCCTCCCTCCAAGGAAGAGTTCCTGCTCGGCCATGTTTGGGCTGAAAGTCACATCGGGCTGGGAAGTGCTAGCTGGGAAGTCTGTTTTCAGGGGCCATGGCCGCTGGGTGCACGTGTATGTGTCCGGCCCGCACACTGCCCGGGAACATCAAGGCTCCCTCCACACAGCTCTTTCTTCACGTTTGCTCTGCAGGAGAGCGCTCGCGAGACTAGGCCTTTCTTGACTCGGGAAGTGGGGCCCTGCTTTCAGGCCTCTTCTACAAGCGTCTGTAGAGCCCCACACTTGCTGGGCGAGGTAGGCCAGAAAATCCACGCTCTGGGGCTGCATTTCCTCTCTCCTCAGAAGAGAGCCTGGCCGGCCGCATTCGGGCTCAAAGTCACATCCGGCTGGGAAGTGCTAGCTGGCAAGTCAGTTTTCAGGGGACATGGCCGCTGGATGCACATGTACGGGTAGAGCTCCAACACAGGCCAGGAACATCAACGCTCCCTCCACACAGCTCTTTCTTCAGGTTTGCTCTGCAGGAGAGAGGTCGCGAGACTACGCCTTTGTTGACTCGGGAAGGGAGGCCCTGGTTGCAGGCCTCTTGTACTAGCGTCTGTAGAGCCCCTCACTTGCTGTGCGAGGGAGGCCTGAAAATCCACGCTCTGGGGTGGCCTTTCCTCCCTCCATGAAAGAGATCATGCCCAGCCGCCTTTGGGCTGAAAGTCATATTGGGCTGGGAAGTGCTAGCTGGGAAGTCTGTTTTCAGGGGCTATGGCCGCTGGGTGCACG
Source organism: Giraffa tippelskirchi (assembly GCF_054371585.1). Lineage (NCBI taxonomy): Eukaryota > Metazoa > Chordata > Mammalia > Artiodactyla > Giraffidae > Giraffa > Giraffa tippelskirchi. Next base: position 72,773,125 of record NC_137289.1, read on the forward strand.
TGTATGTCTAGGACTCCCACACTGCCCGGGAACATCAACGCTCCCTCCACACAGCTCTTTCTTCACGTTTTCTCTGCAGGAGAGCACTCGCGAGGCTAGGCCTTTCTTGACTCGGGAAGTAAGGCCCTGGTTGGAGGCCTCTTGTGTTAGCGTCTGGAGAGCCCCACACTTGCTGTGCAAGGGAGGTGTGAAAACCCACTCTCTGGGGCTGCCTTTCCTCCCTCCAAGGAAGAGGTCCTGCTCGGCCACGTTCGGGCTGAAAGTCACATTGGGCTGGGAGGTGCTAGCTGAGAAGTCAATTTTCAGGGGCCATGGTGGCTGGGTTCACGTGGACGTCTAGGGCGACCTCACCGCCCGGGAACATCAAGCCTCCATCGACACAGCTCTCTCTTCACGTTTGCTCTCCAGGAGAGAGCTCACGGGAATAGGCCTTTCTTGACTCGGGAAGTGCGGCCCTGGTTGTAGGCCTCTTGTACTAGCGTCTGTAGAGCCCCTCACTTGCTATGCGAGGGAGGCCTGAAAACCCACTCTCTGGGGCTGCCTTTCCTCCCTCCAAGAAAGAGAGCCTGTCTGGTGTTTTTCAGACTCAAAGTCACATCGAGGTGGCAAGTGCTAGCTGGGAAGTCAGTTTTCAAGGGCCATGGCCGCTGGGTGCAAGTGTATGTCTATGGCTCCCACACTGCCCGGGAACATCAGGCTCCCTCCACGCAGCTCTTTCTTCACGTTTGCTCTGCAGGAGAGAGCTCGCGAGACTAGGCCTTTCTTCACTCGGGAAGTCGGGCCCTGCTTTCAGGCCTCTTCTACAAGCATCTGTAGAGCCCCACACTTGCTGGGCGATGTATGCCAGAAAATCCACGCTCTCGGGCTGCATTTCCTCTCTCCTCAGAAGAGAGCCTGGCCGGCCGCATTCGGGCTCAAAGTCACATCGGGCTGGGAATTGCTAGCTGGGAAGTCAGTTTTCAGGGGACATGGCCGCTGGATGCACATGTACGGGTAGAGCTCCAACACAGGCCAGGAACATCAAGACTCCCTCCACACAGCAGTTTCTTCAGGTTTACTCTGCAGGAGAGAGCTCGCGAGACTACGCCTTTGTTGACTCGGGAAGGGAGGCCCTGGTTGCTGGCCTCTTCTACTAGCGTCTGGAGAGCCCCTCACTTGCTGTGCGAGGGAGGCCTCAAAACCCACTCTCTGGGGCTGCCTTTCCTCCCTCCAAGAAAGAGAGCCTGTCTGGTGGTTTTCAGACTCAAAGTCACATCGAGGTGGCAAGTGCTAGCTGGGAAGTCAGTTTTCAAGGGCTACGGCCGCTGGGTGCACGTGTATGTGTACAGCCCCCACACTGCCCGGGAACATCAAGGCTCCCTCCACAGAGCTCTTCCGTCACGTTAGCTCTGCAATAAAGAGCTCACGAAACTAGGCCTTTCTTGGCTTCGGAAGTGAGGACCCGTTTGCAGGCCTCTTGTACTGGCGTCTGCAGAGCCCATCACTTTCTGTGCGAGGGAGGCATAAAAACACAGTCTCTGGGGCTGCCTTTCCTCCCTCCAAGGAAGACAGCCTGCTCGGCCGCTTTCAAGCTGACAGTCACGTTGGGCTGGGAAGTGCTAGTTGCGAAGTCAGTTTTCAGGGGCCATGGCCGCTGGCTGCACGTTTTCAGCTAGGCCTCCCACACTGCCCGGAAACATCAAGGCTCCCTCCACACAGCTCTTCCGTCACGTTAGCTCTGCAGGAGAGAGCTCGCGAGACTAGGCCTTTCCTGGCTCAGGAAGTGAGGACCAGTTTGCAGGCATCTTGAACTGGCGTCTGCAGAGCCGCACACTTGCTGTGCGTGCGAGGCCTAAAAACACAATCTCTGGGGCTGCCCTTTCTCCGTCCAAGGAAGACCGCCTTTTCGGCCGCCTTCAAGCGGAAAGTCACGTTGTGCTGGGAAGTGCTACCTGGGAATTCAGTTTGCAGTAGCTATGGCCGCTGGCTGCACGTTTGCAGCTAGGCTTCCCACACTGCCAGGGAACATCAAGGCTCCCTCCACACAGCTCTTCCGTCACGTTTGCTCTGCAGGAGAGAGCTCGCCAGACTAGGTCTTTCTTGACTCGGGAAGCGAGGACCTGCTCGCAGCACTATGGGTCGGGCCTCTCAAGAGCCCCACGTTTCCTTCGCGCGGGAGGCATGAAAACGCTCTCTCTGCGGCTTCCTTTCTTCCCTCCAAGGAAGAGAGCCTACCCGGCCGCCTTCTGGCTGAAAGTCACATCGGGCTTGGAAGTGGTATTTGGGAAGACTGTTTTCAGGGGCAATGGCGGCAGGGGGCACGTGTATGCCTAGTGCTCCCACACTGCCGAGAACATCAAGGTTCCCTCCACACAGCTCTTCCGTCACGTTAGCTCTGCAGGAGAGAGCTCGAGAGACTAGGCCTTTCCAGGCTCGGGAAGTGAGGACCTGTTTGCAGGCCTCTTGTACTGGCGTCTGCAGAGCCCCACACTTGCTGTGCGAGAGAGGCCTAAAAACCCAGTCTTTGGGGCTGCCTTTCCTCCCTCCAAGGAAGACCGCCTGCTTTGCCGCCTTCAAGCTGAAAGTCACATTGTGCTGGGAAGTGCTACCTGGGAAGTCAGTTTGCAGGGGCCATGGCCGCTGGGTGTACGTTTTTGCCTAGGGCTCCCACACTGCCCAGAACATCAAGGTTCCCTCCACACAGCTCTTCCCTCACGTTAGCTCTGCAGTAAAGAGCTCACGAAACTAGGCCTTTCTTGGCTTCGGAAGTGAGTTCCCGTTTGCAGGCCTCTTGAACTGGCGTCTGCAGAGCCCCACACTTGCTGTGCGAGAGAGGCCTAAAAACCCAGTCTTTGGGGCTGCCTTGCCTCCTTCCAAGGAAGACCGCCTGCTTGCCGGCCTTCAAGCTGAAAGGCACATAGGGCTGGGAAGTGCTAGTTGCGAAGTCAGTTTTCAGGGGCCATGGCCGCTGGCTGCACGTTTACAGCTAGGCCTCCCACACTGCCCGGGAACATCAAGGCTCCCTCCACACAGCTCTTCCGTCACGTTTGCTCTGCAGGAGAGGGCTCGCGAGACTAGGCCTTTCTTGACTCGGGAAGCGAGGACCTGCTCGCAGCACTATGGGTCGGGCCTCTCAAGAGCCCCACGTTGCCTGCGCGCGGGGGGCATGAAAACGCTCTCTCTGGGGCTTCCTTTCCTCCCTCCAAGGAAGAGAGCCTACCCGGCCGCCTTCTGGCTGAAAGTCACATCGGGCTTGGAAGTGCTATTTGGGAAGACTGTTTTCAGGGGCAATGGCGGCTGGGGGCACCTGTATGCCTAGTGCTCCCACACTGCCGAGAACATCAAGGTTCCCTCCACACAGCTCTTCCGTCTCGTTAGCTCTTCAGGAGAGAGCTCACGTAACTAGGCCTTTCTTGGCTCGGGAAGTGAGGACCTGTTTGCAGGCCTCTTGTACTGGCGTCTGCAGAGCCCCACACTTGCTCTGCGAGAGAGGCCTAAAAACCCAGTCTTTGGGGCTGCCTTTCCTCCCTCCAAGGAAGACCGCCTGCTTTGCCGCCTTCAAGCTGAAAGTCACATTGTGCTGGGAAGTGCTACCTGGGAAGTCAGTTTGCAGGGGCCATGGCCGCTGGGTGCACGTTTTTGCCTAGGGCTCCCACACTGACCAGAACATCAAGGCTCCCTCCACACAGCTCTTCCGTCACGTTAGCTCTGCAGGAAAGAACTCGCGAGACTAGGCCTTTCCTGGCTCGGGAAGTGTGGACCTGTTTGCAGGCCTCTTGTACTGGTGTCTGTAGAGCCCCTCACTTGCTATGCGAGGGAGGCCTGAAAACCCACTCTCTGGGGCTGCCTTTCCTCCCCCCAAGAAAGAGAGCCTGTCTGGTGGTTTTCAGACTCAAAGTCACATCGAGGTGGCAAGTGCTAGCTGGGAAGTCAGTTTTCAAGGGCTACGGCCGCTGGGTGCACGTGTATGTGTACAGCCCCCACACTGCCCGGGAACATCAAGTCTCCCTCCACAGAGCTCTTTCTTCAGGTTTGCTCTGCAGGAGAGAGCTCGCGAGACTACGCCTTTGTTGACTCGGGAAGGGAAGCCCTGGTTGCAGGCCTCTTCTACTAGCGTCTGGAGAGCCCCACACTTGCTGTGCGAGGGAGGCCTGAAAACCCACTCTCTGGGGCTGCCTTTCCTCCCTCCAAGAAAGAGAGCTTGTCTGGTTGTTTTCAGACTCAAAGTCACATCGAGGTGGCAAGTGCTAGCTGGGAAGTCAGTTTTCAAGGGCCATGGCCGCTGGGTGCAAGTGTATGTCTAGGGCTCCCACACTGCCCGGGAACATCAGGCTCCTCCACGCAGCTCTTTCTTCACGTTTGCTCTGCAGGAGAGAGCTCGCGAGACTAGGCCTTTCTTGACTCGGGAAGTGGGGCCCTGCTTTCAGGCCTCTTCTACAAGCATCTGTAGGGCCCCACACTTGCTGGGCGAGGGAGGCCAGAAACTCCACGCTCTGGGGCTGCATTTCCTCTCTCCTCAGAAGACAGGCTGCCCGGCCACATTCGGGCTGAAAGTCACATCGGGCTGGGAAGTGCTAGCTGGGAAGTCAGTTTTCAGGGGACATGGCCGCTGGATGCACATGTACGGGTAGAGCTCCAACACAGGCCAGGAACATCAAGGCTCCCTCGACACAGCTGTTTCTTCAGGTTTGCTCTGCAGGAGAGAGCTCGCGAGACTACGCCTTTGTTGACTCGGGAAGGGAGGCCCTGGTTGAAGGCCTCTTCTACTAGCGTCTAGAGAGCCCCTCACTTGCTCTGCGAGGGAGTGCTGAAAACCCACTCTCTGGGGCTGCCTTTCCTCCCTCCAAGAAAGAGAGCCTGTCTGGTGGTTTTCAGACTCAAAGTCACATCGAGGTGGCAAGCGCCAGCTGGGAAGTCAGTTTTCAGGGGCCATGGGCGCTGGGTACACGTTTATGTGTACGGCCCCCACACTGCCCGGGAACATCAAGGCTCCCTCCACACAGCTCTTCCGTCACGTTAGCTCTGCAGGAGAGAGCTCGCGAGACTAGGTCTTTCCTGGCTCGGGAAGTGAGGACCTGTTTGCAGGCCTCTTGTACTGGCGTCTGCAGAGCCCAACACTTGCTGTGCGAGGGAGGCATAAAAACACAGTCTCTGGCGCTGCCTTTCCTCCCTCCAAGGAAGACCGCCTGCTTGCCCGCCTTCAAGCTGAAAGGCACATAGGGCTGGGAAGTGCTAGTTGCGAAGTCAGTTTTCAGGGGCCATGGCCGCTGGCTGCACGTTTACAGCTAGGCCTCCCACACTGCCCGGGAACATCAAGGCTCCCTCCACACAGCTCTTCCGTCACGTTTGCTCTGCAGGAGAGAGCTCGCGAGACTAGGCCTTTCTTGACTCGGGAAGCGAGGACCTGCTCGCAGCACTATGGGTCGGGCCTCTCAAGAGCCCTAAGTTGCCTGCGCGCGGGAGGCATGAAAACGCTCTCTCTGGGGCTTCCTTTCCTCCCTCCAAGGAAGAGAGCCTACCCGGCCGCCTTCTGGCTGAAAGTCACATCGGGCTTGGAAGTGCTATTTGGGAAGACTGTTTTCAGGGGCAATGGCCGCTGGGTGCACGTGTATGCCTAGTGCTCCCACACTGCCGAGAACATCAAGGTTCCCTCCACACAGCTCTTCCGTCACGTTAGCTCTTCAGGAGAGAGCTCACGTAACTAGGCCTTTCTTGGCTCGGGAAGTGAGGACCTGTTTGCAGGCCTCTTGTACTGGCGTCTGCAGAGCCCCACACTTGCTGTGCGAGAGAGGCCTATAAACCCAGTCTTTGGGGCTGCCTTTCCTCCCTCCAAGGAAGACCGCCTGCTTGCCCGCCTTCAAGCTGAAAGGCACATAGGGCTGGGAAGTGCTAGTTGCGAAGTTAGTTTTCAGGCGTTAGGGCCGCTGGCTGCACGTTTACAGCTAGGCCTCCAACACTGCCCGGGAACATCAAGGCTCCCTCCACACAGCTCTTCCATCACGTTATCTCTGCAGGAGAGAGCTCGAGAGACTAGGCCTCTCCTGGCTCGGGAAGTGAGGACCTGTTTGCAGGCCTCTTGTACTGGCGTCTGCAGAGCCCCACACTTGCTGTGCGAGAGAGGCCTAAAAACCCAGTCTTTGGGGCTGCCTTTCCTCCCTCCAAGGAAGACCGCCTGCTTTGCCGCCTTCAAGCTGAAAGTCACATTGTGCTGGGAAGTGCTACCTGGGAAGTCATTTTGCAGGGGCCATGGCCGCTGGGTGCACGTTTTTGCCTAGGGCTCCCACACTGCCCAGAACATCAAGGTTCCCTTCACACAGCTCTTCCCTCACGTTAGCTCTGCAATAAAGAGCTCACGAAACTAGGCCTTTCTTGGCTTCGGAAGTGAGGACCCATTTGCAGGCCTCTTGTACTGACCTCTGCAGAGTCCAACAATGGCTGTGCGAGGGAGGCCTAAAAACAAAGTCTGTGGGGCTGCCTTTCCTCCCTCCAAGGAAGACTGCCTGCTTGGCCGCCTACAAGCTGAAAGGCACATAGGGCTGGGAAGTGCTAGTTGCGAAGTCAGTTTTCAGGGGCCATGGCCGCTGGATGCACGTTTACAGGTAGGCTTCCCACACTGCCCGGGAACATCAAGGCTCCCTCCACACAGCTCTTCCGTCACGTTAGCTCTGCAGGAGAGAGCTCGCGAGACTAGGCCTTTCCTGGCTCGCGAAGCGAGGACCTGCTCGCAGCACTATGGGTCGGGCCTCTCAAGAGCCCTTCGTTGCCTGTGCGCGGGAGGCATGAAAACGCTCTCTCCGGGGCTGCCTTTCCTCCCTCCAAGGAAGAGAGCCTGCCCGGCGGCCTTCTGGCTGAAAGTCACATCGGTCTTGGAAGTGCTATTTGGGAAGACTGTTTTCAGGGGCAATGGCCGCTGGGTGCACGTGTATGCCTAGTGCTCCCACACTGCCGAGAACATCAAGGTTCCCTCCACACAGCTCTTCCGTTACGTTAGCTCTTCAGGAGAGAGCTCACGTAACTAGGCCTTTCTTGGCTCGGGAAGTGAGGACCTGTTTGCAGGCCTCTTGTACTGGCGTGTGCAGAGCCCCACAATTGCTGTGCGAGATAGGCCTAAAAACCCAGTCTTTGGGGCTGCCTTTCCTCCCTCCAAGGAAGACCGCCTGCTTTGTCGCCTTCAAGCTGAAAGTCACATTGTGCTGGGAAGTGCTAGCTGGGAAGTCAGTTTGCAGGTGCATGGCCGCTGGGTGCACGTTTTTGCCTAGGGCTCCCACACTGCCCAGAACATCAAGGTTCCCTCCACACCGCTCTTCCCTCACGTTAGCTCTGCAGTAAAGAGCTCACGAAACTAGGCCTTTCTTGGCTTCGGAAATGAGGACCCGTTTGCAGGCCTCTTGTACTGGCGTCTGCAGAGCCCAACAATGGCTGTGCGAGGGAGGCCTAAAAACCCAGTCTTTGGGGCTGCCTTTCCTCCTTCCAAGGAAGACCGCTTGCTTGCCGGCCTTCAAGCTGAAAGGCACATAGGGCTGGGAAGTGCTAGTTGCAAAGTCAGTTTTCAGGGGCCATGGCCGCTGGCTGCACGTTTACAGCTAGGCCTCCCACACTGCCCGGGAACATCAAGGCTCCCTCCAAACAGCTCTTCCGTCACGTTTGCCCTGCAGGAGAGAGATCGCGAAACTAGGCCTTTCTCGGCTCGGGAAGTGAGTGCCTGTTTGCAGGCCTCTTGTACTGGCGTCTGCAGAGCCCCACACTTGCTGTGCGAGGGAGGCCTAAAAACCCAATCTCTGGGGCTGCCTTTCCTCCCTCCAAGGAAGAGAGCCGGCTCGGCCGCCTTCAAGCTGAAAGTAACATTGGGCTGGGAAGTGCTACCTGGCAAATCAGTTTTCAGGGGCCATAGGCGCTGGGTGCACGTGTATGTGTACAGCCCCGATACTGCCCGGGAACATCAAGGTTCCCTCTACACAGCTCTTCCGTCACTTTAGCTGTGCAGGAGAGAGCTCGCGAAACTAGGCCTTTCTTGGCTCAGGAAGTGAGGACCTGCTCGCAGACCAATGGACCGGGCGTTTCCAGAGATCCACGTTGCCTGCGCGCGGGAGGCCTGAAAACTCACTCTCTGGGGCTGCCTTTCCTCCCTCCAAGGAAGAGAGCCTGCCCGGCCGCCTTCTGGCTGAAAGTCAAATCTGGCTGGGAAGTGGTAGTTGGGAAGTCAGTTTTCAGGGGCAATGTCCGCTAGGTGTACGTGCATGCCTAGGGTTCCCACACTGCCCAGAACACCAAGGTTCCCTCCACACAGCTCTTCCGTCACGTTAGCTGTGCAGGAGAGAGCTCGCGAAACTAGGCCTTTCTCGGCTCGGGAAGTGAGTGCCTGTTTGCAGGCCTCTTGTACTGGCGTCTGCAGAGCCCCACACTTGCTGGGCGAGGGAGGCCTAAAAACCCAATCTCTGGGGCTGCCGTTCCTCCCTCCAAGGAAGACAGCCTGCTCGGCCGCCTGCAAGCTGAAAGTCACATTTTGCTGGGAAATGCTACCTGGGAAGTCAGTTTTCAGGGGGCATGGCCGCTGGCTGCACGTTTACAGCTAGGCCTCCCTCACTGCCCGGGAACATCAAGGCTCCCTCCACACAGCTCTTTCTTCACGTTTGCCCTGCAGGAGAGAGCTCGCGAGACTAGGCCTTTCTTGACTCGGGAAGTGAGGCCCTGGTTGCAGGCCTCTTGTACTAGCGTCTCCAGAGCCCCACACTTGCTGTGTGAGGGAGGCTTGAAAACCCACTCTCTGGGGCTGCATTTCCTTCCTCCAAGGCAGAGAGCCTGCCCTGCCGTATTCGAGCTGAAAGTCACATCAGGCTTGGAAGTGTTAGCTCAGACTTCAGTTATCAGGGGCCATGGACGCTGGATGCAGATGTACGGGTAGAGCTCCAACACAGGCCAGGAACATCGAGGCTCCCTCCACACAGCTCTTTCTTCGCGTTTGCTCTGCAGGAGAGTACGCGCGAGACTAAGCCTTTGTTGACTCGGGAAGTGAGCACCTGGTTGCAGGCCTCGTCTACTAGCGTCTGTAAAGCTGAATACTTGCTGTGCGAGGGAGGCCTCAAAACTCACTCTCTGGGGCTGCCTTTCCTCCCTCCAAGGAAGAGAGCCTGCCCGGCCGCCTTCTGGCTGAAAGTCACATCGGGCTGGCAAGTGGTAGTTGGGAAGTCAGTTTTCAGGGGCAATGTCCGCTAGGTGTACGTGCATGCCTAGGGTTCCCACACTGCCCAGAACACCAAGGTTCCCTCCACACAGCTCTTCCGTCACGTTAGCTCTGCAGGAGAGAGCTCGCGAAACTAGGCCTTTCTCGGCTCGGGAAGTGAGTGCCTGTTTGCAGGCCTCTTGTATTGGCGTCTGCAGAGCCCCACACTTGCTGTGCGAGGGAGGACTAAAAACCCAATCTCTGGGGCTGCCTTTCCTCCCTCCAAGGAAGAGAGCCTGCCCGGCCGCCTTCTGGCTGAAAGTCACATTGGGCTGGCAAGTGCTAGGTGGGAAGTCAGTTTTCAGGGGCAATGGCCGCTGGGTGCACGTGTAAGTGTAGGGTTCCCACACTGTCCAGAACATCAAGGTTCCCTCCACACAGCTCTACCGTCACGTTAGCTCTGCAGCTGAGAGCTCGCGAAACTAGGCCTTTCTCGCCTCGGGAAGTGAGTGCCTGTTTGCAGCCCTCTTGTACTGGCGTCTGTAGAGCCCCACACTTGCTGTGCGGGGAAGGCCTAAAAACCCAATCTCTGGGCCTGCCTTTCCTCCCTCAAAGGAGGAGAGCCGGCTCGGCCGCCTTCAAGTTGAAAGCAACATTGGGCTGGGAAGTGCTACCTGGGAAATCAGTTTTCAGGGGCCATAGCCGCTGGGGGCACGTGTATGTGTACAGCCCCGATACTGCCCGGGAACATCAAGGTTCCCTCCACACAGCTCTTCCGTCACTTTAGCTGTGCAGGAGAGAGCTCGCGAAACTAGGCCTTTCTCGGCTCGGGAAGTGAGTGCCTGTTTGGAGGCCTCTTGTACTGGCGTCTGCACAGCCCCACACTTGCTGTGCGAGGGAGGCCTAAAAACCCAATCTCTGGGGCTGCCTTTCCTCCCTCCAAGGAAGACAGCCTGCTCGGCCGCCTTCAAGCTGAAAGTCACATTGGGCTGGGAAGTGCTACATGGGAAATCAGTTTTTAGGGGCCATAGCCGCTGGGTGCTCGTGTATGTGTACAGCCCCGATACTGCCCGGGAACATCAAGGCTCCCTCCGTACAGCTCTACCGTCACGTTAGCGCTGCAGGAGAGAGCTCGCGAAACTAGGCCTTTCTTGACTAGGGAAGTGAGGCCCTGGTTGCAGGCCTCTTGTACTAACGTCTGGAGAGCCCCACACTTGCTGTGCGAGGGAGGCCTGAAATCACACTCTCTGGGGCTGCCTTTCCTCCCTCCAAGGAAGAGAGCCGGCTCGGCCGCCTTCAAGCTGAAAGTCACATTGGGCTGAGAAGTGCTACCTGGCAAATCAGTTTTCAGGGGCCATAGCCGCTGGGTGCACGTGTATGTGTACAGCCCCGATACTGCCCGGGAACATCAAGGTTCCCTCTACACAGCTCTTCCGTCACTTTAGCTGTGCAGGAGAGAGCTCGCGAAACTAGGCCTTTCTTGGCTCGGGAAGTGAGGACCTGCTCGCAGACCAATGGACCGGGCGTTTCCAGAGCTCCACGTTGCCTGCGCGCGGGAGGCCTGAAAACTCACTCTCTGGGGCTGCCTTTCCTCCCTCCAAGGAAGAGAGCCTGCCCGGCCGCCTTCTGGCTGAAAGTCAAATCTGGCTGGGAAGTGGTAGTTGGGAAGTCAGTTTTCAGGGGCAATGTCCGCTAGGTGTACGTGCATGCCTAGGGTTCCCACACTGCCCAGAACACCAAGGTTCCCTCCACACAGCTCTTCCGTCACGTTAGCTCTGCAGGAGAGAGCTCGCGAAACTAGGCCTTTCTCGGCTCGGGAAGTGAGTGCCTGTTTGCAGGCCTCTTGTACTGGCGTCTGCAGAGCCCCACACTTGCTGTGCGAGGGAGGCCTAAAAACCCAATCTCTGGGGCTGCCTTTCCTCCCTCCAAGGAAGAGAGCCTGCCCGGCCGCCTTCTGGCTGAAAGTCACACCGGGCTGGCAAGTGCTAGTTGGGAAGTCAGTTTTCAGGGGCAATGGCCGCTGGGTGCACGTGTAAGTGTAGGGTTCCCACACTGTCCAGAACATCAAGGCTCCCTCCACACAGCTCTACCGTCACGTTAGCTCTGCAGCTGAGAGCTCGCGAAACTAGGCCTTTCTCGCCTCGGGAAGTGAGTGCCTGTTTGCAGCCCCCTTGTACTGGCGTCTGTAGAGCCCCACACTTGCTGTGCGGGGAAGGCCTAAAAACCCAATCTCTGGGCCTGCCTTTCCTCCCTCAAAGGAGGAGAGCCGGCTCGGCCGCCTTCAAGGTGAAAGTAACATTGGGCTGGGAAGTGCTACCTGGGAAATCAGTTTTAAGGGGCCATAGCCGCTGGGTGCCCGTGTATGTGTACAGCCCCGATACTGCCCGGGAACATCAAGGTTCCCTCCACACAGCTCTTCCGTCACTTTAGCTGTGCAGGAGAGAGCTCGCGAAACTAGGCCTTTCTCGGCTCGGGAAGTGAGTGCCTGTTTGCAGGCCTCTTGTACTGGCGTCTGCAGAGCCCCACACTTGCTGTGCGAGGGAGGCCTAAAAACCCAATCTCTGGGGCTGCCTTTCCTCCCTCCAAGGAAGACAGCCTGCTCGGCCGCTTTCAAGCTGAAAGTCACATTGGGCTGGGAAGTGCTACCTGGGAAATCAGTTTTCAGGGGCCATAGCCGCTGGGTGCACGTGTATGTGTACAGCCCCGATACTGCCCGGGAACATCAAGGCTCCCTCCACACACCTCTACCGTCACGTTAGCTCTGCAGGAGAGAGCTCGCGAAACTAGGCCTTCCCTGACTCGGGTAGTGAGGCCCTGGTTGCAGGCCTCTTGTACTAACGTCTGGAGAGCCCCACACTTGCTGTGCGAGGGAGGCCTGAAATCCCACTCTCTGGGGCTGCCTTTCCTCCCTCCAAGGAAGAGAGCCGGCTCGGCCGCCTTCACGCTGAAAGTAACATTGGGCTGGGAAGTGCTGCTGGGCAAATCAGTTTTCAGGGGCCATAGCCGCTGGGTGCACGTGTATGTGTACAGCCCCGATACTGCCCGGGAACATCAAGGTTCCCTCTACACAGCTCTTCCGTCCCTTTAGCTGTGCAGGAGAGTGCTCGCGAAACTAGGCCTTTCTCGGCTCGGGAACTGAGTGCCTGTTTGCAGGCCTCTTGTACTGGCGTCTGCAGAGCCCCACACTTGCTGTGCAAGGGAGGCCTAAAAACCCAATCTCTGTGCCTGCCTTTCCTCCCTCCAAGGAAGAGAGCCGGCTCGGCCGCCTTCAAGCTGAAAGTAACAGTGGGCTGGGAAGTGCTACCTGGCAAATCAGTTTTCAGGGGCCATAGCCGCTGGGTGCACGTGTATGTGTACAGCCCCGATACTGCCCGGGAACATCAAGGTTCCCTCTACACAGCTCTTCCGTCACTTTAGCTGTGCAGGAGAGAGCTCGCGAAACTAGGCCTTTCTTGGCTCGGGAAGTGAGGACCTGCTCGCAGACCAATGGACCGGGCGTTTCCAGAGCTCCACGTTGCCTGCGCGCGGGAGGCCTGAAAACTCACTCTCTGGGGCTGCCTTTCCTCCCTCCAAGGAAGAGAGCCTGCCCGGCCGCCTTCTGGCTGAAAGTCAAATCTGGCTGGGAAGTGGTAGTTGGGAAGTCAGTTTTCAGGGGCAATGTCCGCTAGGTGTACGTGCATGCCTAGGGTTCCCACACTGCCCAGAACACCAAGGTTCCCTCCACACAGCTCTTCCGTCACGTTAGCTGTGCAGGAGAGAGCTCGCGAAACTAGGCCTTTCTCGGCTCGGGAAGTGAGTGCCTGTTTGCAGGCCTCTTGTACTGGCGTCTGCAGAGCCCCACACTTGCTGTGCGAGGGAGGCCTAAAAACCCAATCTCTGGGGCTGCCTTTCCTCCCTCCAAGGAAGAGAGCCTGCCCGGCCGCCTTCTGCCTGAAAGTCACATCGGGCTGGCAAGTGCTAGTTGGGAAGTCAGTTTTCAGGGGCAATGGCCGCTGGGTGCACGTGTAAGTGTAGGGTTCCCACACTGTCCAGAACATCAAGGCTCCCTCCACACAGCTCTACCCTCACGTTAGCTCTGCAGCTGAGAGCTCGCGAAACTAGGCCTTTCTCGCCTCGGGAAGTGAGTGCCTGTTTGCAGCCCTCTTGTACTGGCGTCTGTAGAGCCCCACACTTGCTGAGCGGGGAGGCCTAAAAACCCAATCTCTGGGCCTGCCTTTCCTCCCTCAAAGGAGGAGAGCCGGCTCGGCCGCCTTCAAGTTGAAAGTAACATTGGGCTGGGAAGTGCTACCTGGGAAATCAGTTTTCAGGGGCCATAGCCGCTGGGGGCACGTGTATGTGTACAGCCCCGATACTGCCCGGGAACATCAAGGTTCCCTCCACACAGCTCTTCCGTCACTTTAGCTGTGCAGGAGAGAGCTCGCGAAACTAGGCCTTTCTCGGCTCGGGAAGTGAGTGCCTGTTTGCAGGCCTCTTGTACTGGCGTCTGCACAGCCCCACACTTGCTGTGCGAGGGAGGCCTAAAAACCCAATCTCTGGGGCTGCCTTTCCTCCCTCCAAGGAAGACAGCCTGCTCGGCCGCCTGCAAGCTGAAAGTCACATTGGGCTGGGAAATGCTACCTGGGAAGTCAGTTTTCAGGGGCCATGGCCGCTGGCTACACGTTTACAACTAGGCCTCCCACACTGCCGGGGAACATCAAGGCTCCCTCCAAACAGCTCTTCCGTCACGTTTGCCCTGCAGGAGAGGGATCGCGAAACTAGGCTTTCTCGGCTCGGGAAGTGAGTGCCTGTTTGCAGGCCTCTTGTACTAACGTCTGGAGAGCCCCACACTTGCTGTGCGAGGGAGGCCTGAAATCCCACTCTCTGGGGCTGCCTTTCCTCCCTCCAAGGAAGAGAGCCGGCTCGGCCGCCTTCAAGCTGAAAGTCACATTGGGCTGGGAAGTGCTACCTGGCAAATTAGTTTTCAGGGGCCATAGCCGCTGGGTGCACGTGTATGGGTACAGCCCCGATACTGCCCGGGAACATCAAGGTTCCCTCTACACAGCTCTTCCGTCACTTTAGCTGTGCAGGAGAGAGCTCGCGAAACTAGGCCTTTCTTGGCTCGGGAAGTGAGGATCTGCTCGCAGACCAATGGACCGGGCGTTTCCAGAGCTCCACGTTGCCTGCGCGCGGGATGCCTGAAAACTCACTCTCTGGGGCTGACTTTCCTCCCTCCAAGGAAGAGAGACGGCTCGGCCGCCTTCAAGCTGAAAGTAACATTGGGCTGGGAAGTGCTACCTGGGAAATCAGTTTTCAGGGGCCATAGCCGCTGGGTGCACGTGTATGTGTACAGCCCCGATACTGCCCGGGAACATCAAGGCTCCCTCCACACACCTCTACCGTCACGTTAGCTCTGCAGGAGAGAGCTCGCGAAACTAGGCCTTCCCTGACTCGGGAAGTGAGGCCCTGGTTGCAGGCCTCTTGTACTAACGTCTGGAGAGCCCCACACTTGCTGTGCGAGGGAGGCCTGAAATCCCACTCTCTGGGGCTGCCTTTCCTCCCTCCAAGGAAGAGAGCCGGCTCGGCCGCCTTCACGCTGAAAGTAACATTGGGCTGGGAAGTGCTGCCGGGCAAATCAGTTTTCAGGGGCCATAGCCGCTGGGTGCACGTGTATGTGTACAGCACCGATACTGCCCGGGAACATCAAGGTTCCCTCTACACAGCTCTTCCGTCCCTTTAGCTGTGCAGGAGAGAGCTCGCGAAACTAGGCCTTTCTCGGCTCGGGAACTGAGTGCCTGTTTGCAGGCCTCTTGTACTGGCGTCTGCAGAGCCCCACACTTGCTGTGCAAGGGAGGCCTAAAAACCCAATCTCTGTGCCTGCCTTTCCTCCCTCCAAGGAAGAGAGCCGGCTCGGCCGCCTTCAAGCTGAAAGTAACATTGGGCTGGGAAGTGCTACCTGGCAAATCAGTTTTCAGGGGCCATAGCCGCTGGGTGCACGTGTATGTGTACAACCCCGATACTGCCCGGGAACATCAAGGTTCCCTCTACACAGCTCTTCCGTCACTTTAGCTGTGCAGGAGAGAGCTCGCGAAACTAGGCCTTTCTTGGCTCGGGAAGTGAGGACCTGCTCGCAGACCAATGGACCGGGCGTTTCCAGAGCTCCACGTTGCCTGCGCGCGGGAGGCCTGAAAACTCACTCTCTGGGGCTGCCTTTCTTCCCTCCAAGGAAGTGAGCCTGCCCGGCCGCCTTCTGGCTGAAAGTCAAATCTGGCTGGGAAGTGGTAGTTGGGAAGTCAGTTTTCAGGGGCAATGTCCGCTAGGTGTACGTGCATGCCTAGGGTTCCCACACTGCCCAGAACACCAAGGTTCCCTCCACACAGCTCTTCCGTCACGTTAGCTGTGCAGGAGAGAGCTCGCGAAACTAGGCCTTTCTCGGCTCGGGAAGTGAGTGCCTGTTTGCAGGCCTCTTGTACTGGCGTCTGCAGAGCCCCACACTTGCTGTGCGAGGGAGGCCTAAAAACCCAATCTCTGGGGCTGCCTTTCCTCCCTCCAAGGAAGACAGCCTGCTCGGCCGCCTGCAAGCTGAAAGTCACATTTTGCTGGGAAATGCTACCTGGGAAGTCAGTTTTCAGGGGCCATGGCCGCTGGCTGCACGTTTACACCTAGGCCTCCCTCACTGCCCGGGAACATCAAGGCTCCCTCCACACAGCTCTTTCTTCACGTTTGCCCTGCAGGAGAGAGCTCGCGAGACTAGGCCTTTCTTGACTCGGGAAGTGAGGCCCTGGTTGCAGGCCTCTTGTACTAGCGTCTCCAGAGCCCCACACTTGCTGTGTGAGGGAGGCTTGAAAACCCACTCTCTGGGGCTGCATTTCCTTCCTCCAAGGCAGAGAGCCTGCCCGGACGTATTCGAGCTGAAAGTCACATCAGCCTTGGAAGTGTTAGCTCAGACTTCAGTTATCAGGGGCCATGGACGCTGGATGCAGATGTACGGGTAGAGCTCCAACACAGGCCAGGAACATCGAGGCTCCCTCCACACAGCTCTTTCTTCGCGTTTGCTCTTCAGGAGAGTACGCGCGAGACTAGGCCTTTGTTGACTCGGGAAGTGAGCACCTGGTTGCAGGCCTCGTCTACTAGCGTCTGTAAAGCTGCATACTTGCTGTGCGAGGGAGGCCTCAAAACTCACTCTCTGGGGCTGCCTTTCCTCCCTCCAAGGAAGAGAGCCTGCCCGGCCGCCTTCTGCCTGAAAGTCACATCGGGCTGGCAAGTGGTAGTTGGGAAGTCAGTTTTCAGGGGCAATGGCCGCTGGGTGCACGTGTAAGTGTAGGGTTCCCACACTGTCCAGAACATCAAGGTTCCCTCCACACAGCTCTACCGTCACGTTAGCTCTGCAGCTGAGAGCTCGCGAAACTAGGCCTTTCTCGCCTCGGGAAGTGAGTGCCTGTTTGCAGCCCTCTTGTACTGGCGTCTGTAGAGCCCCACACTTGCTGTGCGGGGAAGGCCTAAAAACCCAATCTCTGGGCCTGCCTTTCCTCCCTCAAAGGAGGAGAGCCGGCTCGGCCGCCTTCAAGGTGAAAGTAACATTGGGCTGCGAAGTGTTACCTGGGAAATCAGTTTTCAGGGGCCATAGTCGCTGGGTGCACGTGTATGTGTACACCCCCGATACTGCCCGGGAACATCAAGGTTCCCTCCACACAGCTCTTCCGTCACTTTAGCTGTGCAGGAGAGAGCTCGCGAAACTAGGCCTTTCTCGGCTCGGGAAGTGAGTGCCTGTTTGCAGGCCTCTTGTACTGGCGTCTGCAGAGCCCCACACTTGCTGTGCGAGGGAGGCCTAAAAACCCAATCTCTGGGGCTGCCTTTCCTCCCTCCAAGGAAGACAGCCTGCTCGGCCGCCTGCAAGGTGAAAGTCACATTGGGCTGGGAAATGCTACCTGGGAAGTCAGTTTTCAGGGGCCATGGCCGCTGGCTACACGTTTACAACTAGGCCTCCCACACTGCCCGGGAACATCAAGGCTCCCTCCAAACAGCTCTTCCGTCACGTTTGCCCTGCAGGAGAGAGATCGCGAAACTAGGCTTTCTCGGCTCGGGAAGTGAGTGCCTGTTTGCAGGCCGCTTGTATTGGCGTCTGCAGAGCCCCACACTTGCTGTGCGAGGGAGGCCTAAAAACCCAATCTCTGGGGCTGCCTTTCCTCCCTCCAAGGAAGAGAGCCTGCCCGGCCGCCTTCTGGCTGAAAGTCACATCGGGCTGGCAAGTGCTAGTTGGGAAGTCAGTTTTCAGGGGCAATGGCCGCTGGGTGCACGTGTAAGTGTAGGGTTCCCACACTGTCCAGAACATCAAGGCTCCCTCCACACAGCTCTACCCTCACGTTAGCTCTGCAGCTGAGAGCTCGCGAAACTAGGCCTTTCTCGCCTCGGGAAGTGAGTGCCTGTTTGCAGCCCTCTTGTACTGGCGTCTGTAGAGCCCCACACTTGCTGAGCGGGGAAGGCCTAAAAACCCAATCTCTGGGCCTGCCTTTCCTCCCTCAAAGGAGGAGAGCCGGCTCGGCCGCCTTTAAGGTGAAAGTAACATTGGGCTGGGAAGTGCTACCTGGGAAATCAGTTTTCAGGGGCCATAGCCGCTGGGGGCACGTGTATGTGTACAGCCCCGATACTGCCCGGGAACATCAAGGTTCCCTCCACACAGCTCTTCCGTCACTTTAGCTGTGCAGGAGAGAGCTCGCGAAACTAGGCCTTTCTCGGCTCGGGAAGTGAGTGCCTGTTTGCAGGCCTCTTGTACTGGCGTCTGCACAGCCCCACACTTGCTGTGCGAGGGAGGCCTAAAAACCCAATCTCTGGGGCTGCCTTTCCTCCCTCCAAGGAAGACAGCCTGCTCGGCCGCCTTCAAGCTGAAAGTCACATTGGGCTGGGAAGTGCTACATGGGAAATCAGTTTTCAGGGGCCATAGCCGCTGGGTGCTCGTGTATGTGTACAGCCCCGATACTGCCCGGGAACATCAAGGCTCCCTCCACACAGCTCTACCGTCACGTTAGCTCTGCAGGAGAGAGCTCGCGAAACTAGGCCTTTCTTGACTCGGGAAGTGAGGCCCTGGTTGCAGGCCTCTTGTACTAACGTCTGCAGAGCCCCACACTTGCTGTGCGAGGGAGGCCTGAAATCCCACTCTCTGGGGCTGCCTTTCCTCCCTCCAAGGAAGAGAGCCTGCCCGGCCGCCTTCTGGCTGAAAGTCAAATCTGGCTGGGAAGTGGTAGTTGGGAAGTCAGTTTTCAGGGGCAATGTCCGCTAGGTGTACGTGCATGCCTAGGGTTCCCACACTGCCCAGAACACCAAGGTTCCCTCCACACAGCTCTTCCGTCACGTTAGCTGTGCAGGAGAGAGCTCGCGAAACTAGGCCTTTCTCGGCTCGGGAAGTGAGTGCCTGTTTGCAGGCCTCTTGTACTGGCGTCTGCAGAGCCCCACACTTGCTGGGCGAGGGAGGCCTAAAAACCCAATCTCTGGGGCTGCCTTTCCTCCCTCCAAGGAAGACAGCCTGCTCGGCCGCCTGCAAGCTGAAAGTCACATTTTGCTGGGAAATGCTACCTGGGAAGTCAGTTTTCAGGGGCCATGGCCGCTGGCTGCACGTTTACAGCTAGGCCTCCCTCACTGCCCGGGAACATCAAGGCTCCCTCCACACAGCTCTTTCTTCACGTTTGCCCTGCAGGAGAGAGCTCGCGAGACTAGGCCTTTCTTGACTCGGGAAGTGAGGCCCTGGTTGCAGGCCTCTTGTACTAGCGTCTCCAGAGCCCCACACTTGCTGTGTGAGGGAGGCTTGAAAACCCACTCTCTGGGGCTGCATTTCCTTCCTCCAAGGCAGAGAGCCTGCCCGGCCGTATTCGAGCTGAAAGTCACATCAGGCTTGGAAGTGTTAGCTCAGACTTCAGTTATCAGGGGCCATGGACGCTGGATGCAGATGTACGGGTAGAGCTCCAACACAGGCCAGGAACATCGAGGCTCCCTCCACACAGCTCTTTCTTCGCGTTTGCTCTGCAGGAGAGTACGCGCGAGACTAGGCCTTTGTTGACTCGGGAAGTGAGCACCTGGTTGCAGGCCTCGTCTACTAGCGTCTGTGAAGCTGCATACTTGCTGTGCGAGGGAGGCCTCAAAACTCACTCTCTGGGGCTGCCTTTCCTCCCTCCAAGGAAGAGAGCCTGCCCGGCCGCCTTCTGGCTGAAAGTCACATCGGGCTGGCAAGTGCTAGTTGGGAAGTCAGTTTTCAGGGGCAATGGCCGCTGGGTGCACGTGTAAGTGTAGGGTTCCCACACTGTCCAGAACATCAAGGTTCCCTCCACACAGCTCTACCGTCATGTTAGCTCTGCAGCTGAGAGCTCGCGAAACTAGGCCTTTCTCGCCTCGGGAAGTGAGTGCCTGTTTGCAGGCCGCTTGTATTGGCGTCTGCAGAGCCCCACACTTGCTGTGCGAGGGAGGCCTAAAAAGCCAGTCTCTGGGGCTGCCTTTCCTCCCTCCAAGGAAGAGAGCCTGCCCGGCCGCCTTCTGCCTGAAAGTCACATCGGGCTGGCAAGTGCTAGTTGGGAAGTCAGTTTTCAGGGGCAATGGCCGCTGGGTGCACGTGTAAGTGTAGGGTTCCCACACTGTCCAGAACATCAAGGCTCCCTCCACACAGCTCTACCCTCACGTTAGCTCTGCAGCTGAGAGCTCGCGAAACTAGGCCTTTCTCGCCTCGGGAAGTGAGTGCCTGTTTGCAGCCCTCTTGTACTGGCGTCTGTAGAGCCCCACACTTGCTGAGCGGGGAGGCCTAAAAACCCAATCTCTGGGCCTGCCTTTCCTCCCTCAAAGGAGGAGAGCCGGCTCGGCCGCCTTCAAGTTGAAAGTAACATTGGGCTGGGAAGTGCTACCTGGGAAATCAGTTTTCAGGGGCCATAGCCGCTGGGGGCACGTGTATGTGTACAGCCCCGATACTGCCCGGGAACATCAAGGTTCCCTCCACACAGCTCTTCCGGCACTTTAGCTGTGCAGGAGAGAGCTCGCGAAACTAGGCCTTTCTCGGCTCGGGAAGTGAGTGCCTGTTTGCAGGCCTCTTGTACTGGCGTCTGCACAGCCCCACACTTGCTGTGCGAGGGAGGCCTAAAAACCCAATCTCTGGGGCTGCCTTTCCTCCCTCCAAGGAAGAGAGCCTGCCCGGCCGCCTTCTGGCTGAAAGTCACATCGGGCTGGCAAGTGCTAGTTGGGAAGTCAGTTTTCAGGGGCAATGGCCGCTGGGTGCACGTGTAAGTGTAGGGTTCCCACACTGTCCAGAACATCAAGGTTCCCTCCACACAGCTCTACCGTCACGTTAGCTCTGCAGCTGAGAGCTCGCGAAACTAGGGCTTTCTCGCCTCGGGAAGTGAGTGCCTGTTTGCAGCCCTCTTCTACTGGCGTCTGTAGAGCCCCACACTTGCTGTGCGGGGAAGGCCTAAAAACCCAATCTCTGGGCCTGCCTTTCCTCCCTCAAAGGAGGAGAGCCGTCTCGGCCGCCTTCAAGGTGAAAGTAACATTGGGCTGCGAAGTGTTACCTGGGAAATCAGTTTTCAGGGGCCATAGTCGCTGGGTGCCCGTGTATGTGTACAGCCCCGATACTGCCCGGGAACATCAAGGTTCCCTCCACACAGCTCTTCCGTCACTTTAGCTGTGCAGGAGAGAGCTCGCGAAACTAGGCCTTTCTCGGCTCGGGAAGTGAGTGCCTGTTTGCAGGCCTCTTGTACTGGCGTCTGCACAGCCCCACACTTGCTGTGCGAGGGAGGCCTAAAAACCCAATCTCTGGGGCTGCCTTTCCTCCCTCCAAGGAAGACAGCCTGCTCGGCCGCCTGCAAGCTGAAAGTCACATTGGGCTGGGAAATGCTACCTGGGAAGTCAGTTTTCAGGGGCCATGGCCGCTGGCTACACGTTTACAACTAGGCCTCCCACACTGCCTGGGAACATCAAGGCTCCCTCCAAACAGCTCTTCCGTCACGTTTGCCCTGCAGGAGAGGGATCGCGAAACTAGGCTTTCTCGGCTCGGGAAACGAGTGCCTGTTTGCAGGCCGCTTGTATTGGCGTCTGCAGAGCCCCACACTTGCTGTGCGAGGGAGGCCTAAAAACCCAATCTCTGGGGCTGCCTTTCCTCCCTCCAAGGAAGAGAGCCTGCCCGGCCGCCTTCTGCCTGAAAGTCACATCGGGCTGGCAAGTGCTAGTTGGGAAGTCAGTTTTCAGGGGCAATGGCCGCTGGGTGCACGTGTAAGTGTAGGGTTCCCACACTGTCCAGAACATCAAGGCTCCCTCCACACAGCTCTACCCTCACGTTAGCTCTGCAGCTGAGAGCTCGCGAAACTAGGCCTTTCTCGCCTCGGGAAGTGAGTGCCTGTTTGCAGCCCTCTTGTACTGGCGTCTGTAGAGCCCCACACTTGCTGAGCGGGGAGGCCTAAAAACCCAATCTCTGGGCCTGCCTTTCCTCCCTCAAAGGAGGAGAGCCGGCTCGGCCGCCTTCAAGTTGAAAGTAACATTGGGCTGGGAAGTGCTACCTGGGAAATCAGTTTTCAGGGGCCATAGCCGCTGGGGGCACGTGTATGTGTACAGCCCCGATACTGCCCGGGAACATCAAGGTTCCCTCCACACAGCTCTTCCGTCACTTTAGCTGTGCAGGAGAGAGCTCGCGAAACTAGGCCTTTCTCGGCTCGGGAAGTGAGTGCCTGTTTGCAGGCCTCTTGTACTGGCGTCTGCACAGCCCCACACTTGCTGTGCGAGGGAGGCCTAAAAACCCAATCTCTGGGGCTGCCTTTCCTCCCTCCAAGGAAGACAGCCTGCTCGGCCGCCTTCAAGCTGAAAGTCACATTGGGCTGGGAAGTGCTACATGGGAAATCAGTTTTCAGGGGCCATAGCCGCTGGGTGCTCGTGTATGTGTACAGCCCCGATACTGCCCGGGAACATCAAGGCTCCCTCCACACAGCTCTACCGTCACGTTAGCTCTGCAGGAGAGAGCTCGCGAAACTAGGCCTTTCTTGACTCGGGAAGTGAGGCCCTGGTTGCAGGCCTCTTGTACTAACGTCTGGAGAGCCCCACACTTGCTGTGCGAGGGAGGCCTGAAATCCCACTCTCTGGGGCTGCCTTTCCTCCCTCCAAGGAAGAGAGCCGGCTCGGCCGCCTTCAAGCTGAAAGTCACATTGGGCTGGGAAGTGCTACCTGGCAAATCAGTTTTCAGGGGCCATAGCCGCTGGGTGCACGTGTATGGGTACAGCCCCGATACTGCCCGGGAACATCAAGGTTCCCTCTACACAGCTCTTCCGTCACTTTAGCTGTGCAGGAGAGAGCTCGCGAAACTAGGCCTTTCTTGGCTCGGGAAGTGAGGATCTGCTCGCAGACCAATGGACCGGGCGTTTCCAGAGCTCCACGTTGCCTGCGCGCGGGATGCCTGAAAACTCACTCTCTGGGGCTGACTTTCCTCCCTCCAAGGAAGAGAGACGGCTCGGCCGCCTTCAAGCTGAAAGTAACATTGGGCTGGGAAGTGCTACCTGGGAAATCAGTTTTCAGGGGCCATAGCCGCTGGGTGCACGTGTATGTGTACAGCCCCGATACTGCCCGGGAACATCAAGGCTCCCTCCACACACCTCTACCGTCACGTTAGCTCTGCAGGAGAGAGCTCGCGAAACTAGGCCTTCCCTGACTCGGGAAGTGAGGCCCTGGTTGCAGGCCTCTTGTACTAACGTCTGGAGAGCCCCACACTTGCTGTGCGAGGGAGGCCTGAAATCCCACTCTCTGGGGCTGCCTTTCCTCCCTCCAAGGAAGAGAGCCGGCTCGGCCGCCTTCACGCTGAAAGTAACATTGGGCTGGGAAGTGCTGCTGGGCAAATCAGTTTTCAGGGGCCATAGCCGCTGGGTGCACGTGTATGTGTACAGCACCGATACTGCCCGGGAACATCAAGGTTCCCTCTACACAGCTCTTCCGTCCCTTTAGCTGTGCAGGAGAGAGCTCGCGAAACTAGGCCTTTCTCGGCTCGGGAACTGAGTGCCTGTTTGCAGGCCTCTTGTACTGGCGTCTGCAGAGCCCCACACTTGCTGTGCAAGGGAGGCCTAAAAACCCAATCTCTGTGCCTGCCTTTCCTCCCTCCAAGGAAGAGAGCCGGCTCGGGCGCCTTCAAGCTGAAAGTAACAGTGGGCTGGGAAGTGCTACCTGGCAAATCAGTTTTCAGGGGCCATAGCCGCTGGGTGCACGTGTATGTGTACAGCCCCGATACTGCCCGGGAACATCAAGGTTCCCTCTACACAGCTCTTCCGTCACTTTAGCTGTGCAGGAGAGAGCTCGCGAAACTAGGCCTTTCTTGGCTCGGGAAGTGAGGACCTGCTCGCAGACCAATGGACCGGGCGTTTCCAGAGCTCCACGTTGCCTGCGCGCGGGAGGCCTGAAAACTCACTCTCTGGGGCTGCCTTTCCTCCCTCCAAGGAAGAGAGCCTGCCCGGCCGCCTTCTGGCTGAAAGTCAAATCTGGCTGGGAAGTGGTAGTTGGGAAGTCAGTTTTCAGGGGCAATGTCCGCTAGGTGTACGTGCATGCCTAGGGTTCCCACACTGCCCAGAACACCAAGGTTCCCTCCACACAGCTCTTCCGTCACGTTAGCTGTGCAGGAGAGAGCTCGCGAAACTAGGCCTTTCTCGGCTCGGGAAGTGAGTGCCTGTTTGCAGGCCTCTTGTACTGGCGTCTGCAGAGCCCCACACTTGCTGGGCGAGGGAGGCCTAAAAACCCAATCTCTGGGGCTGCCTTTCCTCCCTCCAAGGAAGACAGCCTGCTCGGCCGCCTGCAAGCTGAAAGTCACATTTTGCTGGGAAATGCTACCTGGGAAGTCAGTTTTCAGGGGCCATGGCCGCTGGCTGCACGTTTACAGCTAGGCCTCCCTCACTGCCCGGGAACATCAAGGCTCCCTCCACACAGCTCTTTCTTCACGTTTGCCCTGCAGGAGAGAGCTCGCGAGACTAGGCCTTTCTTGACTCGGGAAGTGAGGCCCTGGTTGCAGGCCTCTTGTACTAGCGTCTCCAGAGCCCCACACTTGCTGTGTGAGGGAGGGTTGAAAACCCACTCTCTGGGGCTGCATTTCCTTCCTCCAAGGCAGAGAGCCTGCCCGGCCGTATTCGAGCTGAAAGTCACATCAGCCTTGGAAGTGTTAGCTCAGACTTCAGTTATCAGGGGCCATGGACGCTGGATGCAGATGTACGGGTAGAGCTCCAACACAGGCCAGGAACATCGAGGCTCCCTCCACACAGCTCTTTCTTCGCGTTTGCTCTGCAGGAGAGTACGCGCGAGACTAGGCCTTTGTTGACTCGGGAAGTGAGCACCTGGTTGCAGGCCTCGTCTACTAGCGTCTGTGAAGCTGCATACTTGCTGTGCGAGGGAGGCCTCAAAACTCACTCTCTGGGGCTGCCTTTCCTCCCTCCAAGGAAGAGAGCCTGCCCGGCCGCCTTCTGGCTGAAAGTCACATCGGGCTGGCAAGTGCTAGTTGGGAAGTCAGTTTTCAGGGGCAATGGCCGCTGGGTGCACGTGTAAGTGTAGGGTTCCCACACTGTCCAGAACATCAAGGTTCCCTCCACACAGCTCTACCGTCACGTTAGCTCTGCAGCTGAGAGCTCGCGAAACTAGGCCTTTCTCGCCTCGGGAAGTGAGTGCCTGTTTGCAGGCCGCTTGTATTGGCGTCTGCAGAGCCCCACACTTGCTGTGCGAGGGAGGCCTAAAAAGCCAGTCTCTGGGGCTGCCTTTCCTCCCTCCAAGGAAGAGAGCCTGCCCGGCCGCCTTCTGCCTGAAAGTCACATCGGGCTGGCAAGTGCTAGTTGGGAAGTCAGTTTTCAGGGGCAATGGCCGCTGGGTGCACGTGTAAGTGTAGGGTTCCCACACTGTCCAGAACATCAAGGCTCCCTCCACACAGCTCTACCCTCACGTTAGCTCTGCAGCTGAGAGCTCGCGAAACTAGGCCTTTCTCGCCTCGGGAAGTGAGTGCCTGTTTGCAGCCCTCTTGTACTGGCGTCTGTAGAGCCCCACACTTGCTGAGCGGGGAGGCCTAAAAACCCAATCTCTGGGCCTGCCTTTCCTCCCTCAAAGGAGGAGAGCCGGCTCGGCCGCCTTCAAGTTGAAAGTAACATTGGGCTGGGAAGTGCTACCTGGGAAATCAGTTTTCAGGGGCCATAGCCGCTGGGGGCACGTGTATGTGTACAGCCCCGATACTGCCCGGGAACATCAAGGTTCCCTCCACACAGCTCTTCCGTCACTTTAGCTGTGCAGGAGAGAGCTCGCGAAACTAGGCCTTTCTCGGCTCGGGAAGTGAGTGCCTGTTTGCAGGCCTCTTGTACTGGCGTCTGCACAGCCCCACACTTGCTGTGCGAGGGAGGCCTAAAAACCCAATCTCTGGGGCTGCCTTTCCTCCCTCCAAGGAAGACAGCCTGCTCGGCCGCCTTCAAGCTGAAAGTCACATTGGGCTGGGAAGTGCTACATGGGAAATCAGTTTTCAGGGGCCATAGCCGCTGGGTGCTCGTGTATGTGTACAGCCCCGATACTGCCCGGGAACATCAAGGCTCCCTCCACACAGCTCTACCGTCACGTTAGCTCTGCAGGAGAGAGCTCGCGAAACTAGGCCTTTCTTGACTCGGGAAGTGAGGCCCTGGTTGCAGGCCTCTTGTACTAACGTCTGGAGAGCCCCACACTTGCTGTGCGAGGGAGGCCTGAAATCCCACTCTCTGGGGCTGCCTTTCCTCCCTCCAAGGAAGAGAGCCGGCTCGGCCGCCTTCAAGCTGAAAGTCACATTGGGCTGGGAAGTGCTACCTGGCAAATCAGTTTTCAGGGGCCATAGCCGCTGGGTGCACGTGTATGGGTACAGCCCCGATACTGCCCGGGAACATCAAGGTTCCCTCTACACAGCTCTTCCGTCACTTTAGCTGTGCAGGAGAGAGCTCGCGAAACTAGGCCTTTCTTGGCTCGGGAAGTGAGGATCTGCTCGCAGACCAATGGACCGGGCGTTTCCAGAGCTCCACGTTGCCTGCGCGCGGGATGCCTGAAAACTCACTCTCTGGGGCTGACTTTCCTCCCTCCAAGGAAGAGAGACGGCTCGGCCGCCTTCAAGCTGAAAGTAACATTGGGCTGGGAAGTGCTACCTGGGAAATCAGTTTTCAGGGGCCATAGCCGCTGGGTGCACGTGTATGTGTACAGCCCCGATACTGCCCGGGAACATCAAGGCTCCCTCCACTCACCTCTACCGTCACGTTAGCTCTGCAGGAGAGAGCTCGCGAAACTAGGCCTTCCCTGACTCGGGAAGTGAGGCCCTGGTTGCAGGCCTCTTGTACTAACGTCTGGAGAGCCCCACACTTGCTGTGCGAGGGAGGCCTGAAATCCCACTCTCTGGGGCTGCCTTTCCTCCCTCCAAGGAAGAGAGCCGGCTCGGCCGCCTTCACGCTGAAAGTAACATTGGGCTGGGAAGTGCTGCTGGGCAAATCAGTTTTCAGGGGCCATAGCCGCTGGGTGCACGTGTATGTGTACAGCACCGATACTGCCCGGGAACATCAAGGTTCCCTCTACACAGCTCTTCCGTCCCTTTAGCTGTGCAGGAGAGAGCTCGCGAAACTAGGCCTTTCTCGGCTCGGGAACTGAGTGCCTGTTTGCAGGCCTCTTGTACTGGCGTCTGCAGAGCCCCACACTTGCTGTGCAAGGGAGGCCTAAAAACCCAATCTCTGTGCCTGCCTTTCCTCCCTCCAAGGAAGAGAGCCGGCTCGGCCGCCTTCAAGCTGAAAGTAACAGTGGGCTGGGAAGTGCTACCTGGCAAATCAGTTTTCAGGGGCCATAGCCGCTGGGTGCACGTGTATGTGTACAGCCCCGATACTGCCCGGGAACATCAAGGTTCCCTCTACACAGCTCTTCCGTCACTTTAGCTGTGCAGGAGAGAGCTCGGGAAACTAGGCCTTTCTTGGCTCGGGAAGTGAGGACCTGCTCGCAGACCAATGGACCGGGCGTTTCCAGAGCTCCACGTTGCCTGCGCGCGGGAGGCCTGAAAACTCACTCTCTGGGGCTGCCTTTCCTCCCTCCAAGGAAGAGAGCCTGCCCGGCCGCCTTCTGGCTGAAAGTCAAATCTGGCTGGGAAGTGGTAGTTGGGAAGTCAGTTTTCAGGGGCAATGTCCGCTAGGTGTACGTGCATGCCTAGGGTTCCCACACTGCCCAGAACACCAAGGTTCCCTCCACACAGCTCTTCCGTCACGTTAGCTGTGCAGGAGAGAGCTCGCGAAACTAGGCCTTTCTCGGCTCGGGAAGTGAGTGCCTGTTTGCAGGCCTCTTGTACTGGCGTCTGCAGAGCCCCACACTTGCTGGGCGAGGGAGGCCTAAAAACCCAATCTCTGGGGCTGCCTTTCCTCCCTCCAAGGAAGACAGCCTGCTCGGCCGCCTGCAAGCTGAAAGTCACATTTTGCTGGGAAATGCTACCTGGGAAGTCAGTTTTCAGGGGCCATGGCCGCTGGCTGCACGTTTACAGCTAGGCCTCCCTCACTGCCCGGGAACATCAAGGCTCCCTCCACACAGCTCTTTCTTCACGTTTGCCCTGCAGGAGAGAGCTCGCGAGACTAGGCCTTTCTTGACTCGGGAAGTGAGGCCCTGGTTGCAGGCCTCTTGTACTAGCGTCTCCAGAGCCCCACACTTGCTGTGTGAGGGAGGCTTGAAAACCCACTCTCTGGGGCTGCATTTCCTTCCTCCAAGGCAGAGAGCCTGCCCGGCCGTATTCGAGCTGAAAGTCACATCAGCCTTGGAAGTGTTAGCTCAGACTTCAGTTATCAGGGGCCATGGACGCTGGATGCAGATGTACGGGTAGAGCTCCAACACAGGCCAGGAACATCGAGGCTCACTCCACACAGCTCTTTCTTCGCGTTTGCTCTGCAGGAGAGTACGCGCGAGACTAGGCCTTTGTTGACTCGGGAAGTGAGCACCTGGTTGCAGGCCTCGTCTACTAGCGTCTGTAAAGCTGCATACTTGCTGTGCGAGGGAGGCCTCAAAACTCACTCTCTGGGGCTGCCTTTCCTCCCTCCAAGGAAGAGAGCCTGCCCGGCCGCCTTCTGGCTGAAAGTCACATCGGGCTGGCAAGTGCTAGTTGGGAAGTCAGTTTTCAGGGGCAATGGCCGCTGGGTGCACGTGTAAGTGTAGGGTTCCCACACTGTCCAGAACATCAAGGTTCCCTCCACACAGCTCTACCGTCACGTTAGCTCTGCAGCTGAGAGCTCGCGAAACTAGGCCTTTCTCGCCTCGGGAAGTGAGTGCCTGTTTGCAGCCCTCTTGTACTGGCGTCTGTAGAGCCCCACACTTGCTGTGCGGGGAAGGCCTAAAAACCCAATCTCTGGGCCTGCCTTTCCTCCCTCAAAGGAGGAGAGCCGGCTCGGCCGCCTTCAAGGTGAAAGTAACATTGGGCTGCGAAGTGTTACCTGGGAAATCAGTTTTCAGGGGCCATAGTCGCTGGGTGCACGTGTATGTGTACACCCCCGATACTGCCCGGGAACATCAAGGTTCCCTCCACACAGCTCTTCCGTCACTTTAGCTGTGCAGGAGAGAGCTCGCGAAACTAGGCCTTTCTCGGCTCGGGAAGTGAGTGCCTGTTTGCAGGCCTCTTGTACTGGCGTCTGCACAGCCCCACACTTGCTGTGCGAGGGAGGCCTAAAAACCCAATCTCTGGGGCTGCCTTTCCTCCCTCCAAGGAAGACAGCCTGCTCGGCCGCCTGCAAGCTGAAAGTCACATTGGGCTGGGAAATGCTACCTGGGAAGTCAGTTTTCAGGGGCCATGGCCGCTGGCTACACGTTTACAACTAGGCCTCCCACACTGCCCGGGAACATCAAGGCTCCCTCCAAACAGCTCTTCCGTCACTTTAGCTGTGCAGGAGAGAGCTCGCGAAACTAGGCCTTTCTTGGCTCGGGAAGTGAGGACCTGCTCGCAGACCAATGGACCGGGCGTTTCCAGAGCTCCACGTTGCCTGCGCGCGGGAGGCCTGAAAACTCACTCTCTGGGGCTGCCTTTCCTCCCTCCAAGGAAGAGAGACGGCTCGGCCGCCTTCAAGCTGAAAGTAACATTGGGCTGGGAAGTGCTACCTGGGAAATCAGTTTACAGGGGCCATAGCCGCTGGGTGCACGTGTATGTGTACAGCCCCGATACTGCCCGGGAACATCAAGGTTCCCTCTACACAGCTCTTCCGTCACTTTAGCTGTGCAGGAGAGAGCTCGCGAAACTAGGCCTTTCTTGGCTCGGGAAGTGAGGACCTGCTCGCAGACCAATGGACCGGGCGTTTGCAGAGCTCCACATTGCCTGCGCGCGGGAGGCCTGAAAACTCACTCTCTGGGGCTGCCTTTCCTCCCTCCAAGGAAGAGAGCCGGCTCGGCCGCCTTCAAGCTGAAAGTAACGTTGGGCTGGGAAGTGCTACCTGGCAAATCAGTTTTCAGGGGCCATAGCCGCTGGGTGCTCGTGTATGTGTACAGCCCCGTTACTGCCCGGGAACATCAAGGCTCCCTCCACACACCTCTACCGTCACGTTAGCTCTGCAGGAGAGAGCTCGCGAAACTAGGCCTTCCCTGACTCGGGAAGTGAGGCCCTGGTTGCAGGCCTCTTGTACTAACGTCTGGAGAGCCCCACACTTGCTGTGCGAGGGAGGCCTGAAATCCCACTCTCTGGGGCTGCCTTTCCTCCCTCCAAGGAAGAGAGCCGGCTCGGCCGCCTTCACGCTGAAAGTAACATTGGGCTGGGAAGTGCTGCCGGGCAAATCAGTTTTCAGGGGCCATAGCCGCTGGGTGCACGTGTATGTGTACAGCACCGATACTGCCCGGGAACATCAAGGTTCCCTCTACACAGCTCTTCCGTCCCTTTAGCTGTGCAGGAGAGAGCTCGCGAAACTAGGCCTTTCTCGGCTCGGGAACTGAGTGCCTGTTTGCAGGCCTCTTGTACTGGCGTCTGCAGAGCCCCACACTTGCTGTGCAAGGGAGGCCTAAAAACCCAATCTCTGTGCCTGCCTTTCCTCCCTCCAAGGAAGAGAGCCGGCTCGGCCGCCTTCAAGCTGAAAGTAACATTGGGCTGGGAAGTGCTACCTGGCAAATCAGTTTTCAGGGGCCATAGCCGCTGGGTGCACGTGTATGTGTACAGCCCCGATACTGCCCGGGAACATCAAGGTTCCCTCTACACAGCTCTTCCGTCACTTTAGCTGTGCAGGAGAGAGCTCGCGAAACTAGGCCTTTCTTGGCTCGGGAAGTGAGGACCTGCTCGCAGACCAATGGACCGGGCGTTTCCAGAGCTCCACGTTGACTGAGCGCGGGAGGCCTGAAAACTCACTCTCTGGGGCTGCCTTTCCTCCCTCCAAGGAAGAGAGCCTGCCCGGCCGCCTTCTGGCTGAAAGTCACATCGGGCTGGCAAGTGCTAGTTGGGAAGTCAGTTTTCAGGGGCAATGGCCGCTGGGTGCACGTGTAAGTGTAGGGTTCCCACACTGTCCAGAACATCAAGGTTCCCTCCACACAGCTCTACCGTCACGTTAGCTCTGCAGCTGAGAGCTCGCGAAACTAGGCCTTTCTCGCCTCGGGAAGTGAGTGCCTGTTTGCAGCCCTCTTGTATTGGCGTCTGTAGAGCCCCACACTTGCTGTGCGGGGAAGGCCTAAAAACCCAATCTCTGGGCCTGCCTTTCCTCCCTCAAAGGAGGAGAGCCGGCT
This sequence comes from Giraffa tippelskirchi, assembly GCF_054371585.1. Taxonomy (NCBI): domain Eukaryota; kingdom Metazoa; phylum Chordata; class Mammalia; order Artiodactyla; family Giraffidae; genus Giraffa; species Giraffa tippelskirchi. Next base: position 72,803,924 of record NC_137289.1, read on the forward strand.
CGGCCGCCTTCAAGGTGAAAGTAACATTGGGCTGCGAAGTGTTACCTGGGAAATCAGTTTTCAGGGGCCATAGTCGCTGGGTGCACGTGTATGTGTACAGCCCCGATACTGCCCGGGAACATCAAGGTTCCCTCCACACAGCTCTTCCGTCACTTTAGCTGTCAGGAGAGAGCTCGCGAAACTAGGCCTTTCTCGGCTCGGGAAGTGAGTGCCTGTTTGCAGGCCTCTTGTACTGGCGTCTGCACAGCCCCACACTTGCTGTGCGAGGGAGGCCTAAAAACCCAATCTCTGAGGCTGCCTTTCCTCCCTCTAAGGAAGACAGCCTGCTCGGCCGCCTTCAAGCTGAAAGTCACATTGGGCTGGGAAGTGCTACATGGGAAATCAGTTTTAAGGGGCCATAGCCGCTGGGTGCTCGTGTATGTGTACAGCCCCGATACTGCCCGGGAACATCAAGGCTCCCTCCACACAGCTCTACCGTCACGTTAGCTCTGCAGGAGAGAGCTCTCGAAACTAAGCCTTCCCTGACTCGGGAAGTGAGGCCCTGGTTGCAGGCCTCTTGTACTAACGTCTGGAGAGCCCCACACTTGCTGTGCGAGGGAGGCCTGAAATCCCACTCTCTGGGGCTGCCTTTCCTCCCTCCAAGGAAGAGAGCCGGCTCGGCCGCCTTCAAGCTGAAAGTCACATTGGGCTGGGAAGGGCTACCTGGCAAATCAGTTTTCAGGGGCCATAGCCGCTGGGTGCACGTGTATGTGTACAGCCCCGATACTGCCCGGGAACATCAAGGTTCCCTCTACACAGCTCTTCCGTCACTTTAGCTGTGCAGGAGAGAGCTCGCGAAACTAGGCCTTTCTTGGCTCGGGAAGTGAGGACCTGCTCGCAGACCAATGGACCGGGCGTTTCCAGAGCTCCACGTTGCCTGCGCGCGGGAGGCCTGAAAACTCACTCTCTGGGGCTGCCTTTCCTCCCTCCAAGGAAGAGAGCCTGCCCGGCCGCCTTCTGGCTGAAAGTCAAATCTGGCTGGGAAGTGGTAGTTGGGAAGTCAGTTTTCAGGGGCAATGTCCGCTAGGTGTACGTGCATGCCTAGGGTTCCCACACTGCCCAGAACACCAAGGTTCCCTCCACACAGCTCTTCCGTCACGTTAGCTCTGCAGGAGAGAGCTCGCGAAACTAGGCCTTTCTCGGCTCGGGAAGTGAGTGCCTGTTTGCAGGCCTCTTGTATTGGCGTCTGCAGAGCCCCACACTTGCTGTGCGAGGGAGGCCTAAAAACCCAATCTCTGGGGCTGCCTTTCCTCCCTCCAAGGAAGAGAGCCTGCCCGGCCGCCTTCTGGCTGAAAGTCACATTGGGCTGGCAAGTGCTAGGTGGGAAGTCAGTTTTCAGGGGCAATGGCCGCTGGGTGCACGTGTAAGTGTAGGGTTCCCACACTGTCCAGAACATCAAGGTTCCCTCCACACAGCTCTACCGTCACGTTAGCTCTGCAGCTGAGAGCTCGCGAAACTAGGCCTTTCTCGCCTCGGGAAGTGAGTGCCTGTTTGCAGCCCTCTTGTACTGGCGTCTGTAGAGCCCCACACTTGCTGTGCGAGGGAGGCCTAAAAACCCAATCTCTGGGGCTGCCTTTCCTCCCTCCAAGGAAGACAGCCTGCTCGGCCGCCTTCAAGGTGAAAGTCACATTGGGCTGGGAAGTGCTACATGGGAAATCAGTTTTCAGGGGCCATAGCCGCTGGGTGCTCGTGTATGTGTACAGCCCCGATACTGCCCGGGAACATCAAGGCTCCCTCAACACAGCTCTACCATCACGTTAGCTCTGCAGGAGAGAGCTCGCGAAACTAGGCCTTTCTTGACTCGGGAAGTGAGGCCCTGGTTGCAGGCCTCTTCTACTAACGTCTGGAGAGCCCCACACTTGCTGTGCGAGGGAGGCCTGAAATCCCACTCTCTGGGGCTGCCTTTCCTCCCTCCAAGGAAGAGAGCCGGCTCGGCCGCCTTCAAGCTGAATGTAACGTTGGGCTGGGAAGTGCTACCTGGCAAATCAGTTTTCAGGGGCCATAGCCGCTGGGTGCACGTGTATGTGTACAGCCCCGATACTGCCCGGGAACATCAAGGTTCCCTCTACACAGCTCTTCCGTAACTTTAGCAACGCAGGAGAGAGCTCGCGAAACTAGGCCTTTCTTGACTCGGGAAGTGAGACCCTGGTTGCAGGCCTCTTGTACTAACGTCTGGAGAGCCCCACACTTGCTGTGCGAGGGAGGCCTGAAAACTCACTCTCTGGGGCTGCCTTTCCTCCCTCCAAGGAAGAGAGACGGCTCGGCCGCCTTCAAGCTGAAAGTAACATTGGGCTGGGAAGTGCTACCTGGGAAATCAGTTTTCAGGGGCCATAGCCGCTGGGTGCACGTGTATGTGTACAGCCCCGATACTGCCCGGGAACATCAAGGTTCCCTCCACACAGCTCTTCCGTCACTTTAGCTGTGCAGGAGAGAGCTCGCGAAACTAGGCCTTTCTCGGTTCGGGAAGTGAGTGCCTGTTTGCAGGCCTCTTGTACTGGCGTCTGCACAGCCCCACACTTGCTGTGCGAGGGAGGCCTAAAAACCCAATCTCTGGGGCTGCCTTTCCTCCCTCCATGGAAGACAGCCTGCTCGGCCGCCTTCAAGCTGAAAGTCACATTGGGCTGGGAAGTGCTACATGGGAAATCAGTTTTCAGGGGCCATAGCCGCTGGGTGCTCGTGTATGTGTACAGCCCCGATACTGCCCGGGAACATCAAGGCTCCCTCCACACAGCTCTACCGTCAAGTTAGCTCTGCAGGAGAGAGCTCGCGAAACTAGGCCTTTCTTGACTCGGGAAGTGAGGCCCTGGTTGCAGGCCTCTTGTACTAACGTCTGGAGAGCCCCACACTTGCTGTGCGAGGGAGGCCTGAAATCCCACTCTCTGGGGCTGCCTTTCCTCCCTCCAAGGAAGAGCGCCGGCTCGGCCGCCTTCAAGCTGAAAGTCACATTGGGCTGGGAAGTGCTACCTGGCAAATCAGTTTTCAGGGGCCATAGCCGCTGGGTGCACGTGTATGTGTAGAGCCCCGATACTGCCCGGGAACATCAAGGTTCCCTCTACACAGCTCTTCCGTCACTTTAGCTGTGCAGGAGAGAGCTCGCGAAACTATGCCTTTCTTGGCTCGGGAAGTGAGGACCTGCTCGCAGACCAATGGACCGGGCGTTTCCAGAGCTCCACGTTGCCTGCGCGCGGGAGGCCTGAAAACTCACTCTCTGGGGCTGCCTTTCCTCCCTCCAAGGAAGAGAGCCTGCCCGGCCGCCTTCTGGCTGAAAGTCAAATCTGGCTGGGAAGTGGTAGTTGGGAAGTCAGTTTTCAGGGGCAATGTCCGCTAGGTGTACGTGCATGCCTAGGGTTCCCACACTGCCCAGAACACCAAGGTTCCCTCCACACAGCTCTTCCGTCACGTTAGCTCTGCAGGAGAGAGCTCGCGAAACTAGGCCTTTCTCGGCTCGGGAAGTGAGTGCCTGTTTGCAGGCCTCTTGTACTGGCGTCTGCAGAGCCCCACACTTGCTGTGCGAGGGAGGCCTAAAAACCCAATCTCTGGGGCTGCCTTTCCTCCCTCCAAGGAAGACAGCCTGCTCGGCCGCCTGCAAGCTGAAAGTCACATTTTGCTGGGAAATGCTACCTGGGAAGTCAGTTTTCAGGGGCCATGGCCGCTGGCTGCACGTTTACAGCTAGGCCTCCCACACTGCCCGGGAACATCAAGGCTCCCTCCAAACAGCTCTTCCGTCACGTTTGCCCTGCAGGAGAGAGATCGCGAAACTAGGCCTTTCTCGGCTCGGGAAGTGAGTGCCTGTTTGCAGGCCGCTTGTATTGGCGTCTGCAGAGCCCCACACTTGCTGTGCGAGGGAGGCCTAAAAACCCAATCTCTGGGGCTGCCTTTCCTCCCTCCAAGGAAGAGAGCCTGCCCGGCCGCCTTCTGGCTGAAAGTCACATTGGGCTGGCAAGTGCTAGGTGGGAAGTCAGTTTTCAGGGGCAATGGCCGCTGGGTGCACGTGTAAGTGTAGGGTTCCCACTCTGTCCAGAACATCAAGGCTCCCTCCACACAGCTCTACCGTCACGTTAGCTCTGCAGCTGAGAGCTCGCGAAAATAGGCCTTTCTCTCCTCGGGAAGTGAGTGCCTGTTTGCAGCCCTCTTGTACTGGCGTCTGTAGAGCCCCACACTTGCTGTGCGGGGAAGGCCTAAAAACCCAATCTCTGGGCCTGCCTTTCCTCCCTCAAAGGAGTAGAGCCGGCTCTGCCGCCTTCAAGGTGAAAGTAACATTGGGCTGGGAAGTGCTACCTGGGAAATCAGTTTTCAGGGGCCATAGCCGCTGGGTGCACGTGTATGTGTACAGCCCCGATACTGCCCGGGAACATCAAGGTTCCCTCCACACAGCTCTTCCGTCACTTTAGCTGTGCAGGAGAGAGCTCGCGAAACTAGGCCTTTCTCGGCTCGGGAAGTGAGTGCCTGTTTGCAGGCCTCTTGTACTGGCGTCTGCAGAGCCCCACACTTGCTGTGCGAGGGAGGCCTAAAAACCCAATCTCTGGGGCTGCCTTTCCTCCCTCCAAGGAAGACAGCCTGCTCGGCCGCTTTCAAGCTGAAAGTCACATTGGGCTGGGAAGTGCTACATGGGAAATCAGTTTTCAGGGGCCATAGCCGCTGGGTGCTCGTGTATGTGTACAGCCCCGATACTGCCCGGGAACATCAAGGCTCCCTCCACACAGCTCTACCGTCACGTTAGCTCTGCAGGAGAGAGCTCGCGAAACTAGGCCTTACTTGACTCGGGAAGTGAGGCCCTGGTTGCAGGCCTCTTGTACTAACGTCTGGAGAGCCCCACACTTGCTGTGCGAGGGAGGCCTGAAATCCCACTCTCTGGGGCTGCCTTTCCTCCCTCCAAGGAAGAGAGTCGGCTCGGCCGCCTTCAAGCTGAAAGTCACATTGGGCTGGGAAGTGCTACCTGGCAAATCAGTTTTCAGGGGCCATAGCCGCTGGGTGCACGTGTATGTGTACAGCCCCGATACTGCCCAGGAACATCAAGGTTCCCTCTACACAGCTCTTCCGTCACTTTAGCTGTGCAGGAGAGAGCTCGCGAAACTAGGCCTTTCTTGGTTCGGGAAGTGAGGACGTGCTCGCAGACCAATGGACCGGGCGTTTCCAGAGCTCCACGTTGCCTGCGCGCGGGAGGCCTGAAAACTCACTCTCTGGGGCTGCCTTTCCTCCCTCCAAGGAAGAGAGCCTGCCCGGCCGCCTTCTGGCTGAAAGTCAAATCTGGCTGGGAAGTGGTAGTTGGGAAGTCAGTTTTCAGGGGCAATGTCCGCTAGGTGTACGTGCATGCCTAGGGTTCCCACACTGCCCAGAACACCAAGGTTCCCTCCACACAGCTCTTCCGTCACGTTAGCTCTGCAGGAGAGAGCTCGCGAAACTAGGCCTTTCTCGGCTCGGGAAGTGAGTGCCTGTTTGCAGGCCTCTTGTACTGGCGTCTGCAGAGCCCCACACTTGCTGTGCGAGGGAGGCCTAAAAACCCAATCTCTGGGGCTGCCTTTCCTCCCTCCAAGGAAGACAGCCTGCTCGGCCGCCTGCAAGCTGAAAGTCACATTGGGCTGGGAAATGCTACCTGGGAAGTCAGTTTTCAGGGGCCATGGCCGCTGGCTGCACGTTTACAGCTAGGCCTCCCACACTGCCCGGGAACATCAAGGCTCCCTCCACACAGCTCTTCCGTCACGTTAGCTCTGCAGGAGAGAGATCGCGAAACTAGGCCTTTCCCGGCTCGGGAAGTGAGTGCCTGTTTGCAGGCCGCTTGTATTGGCGTCTGCAGAGCCCCACACTTGCTGTGCGAGGGAGGCCTAAAAACCCAATCTCTGGGGCTGCCTTTCCTCCCTCCAAGGAAGAGAGCCTGCCCGGCCGCCTTCTGGCTGAAAGTCACATCGGGCTGGCAAGTGCTAGTTGGGAAGTCAGTTTTCAGGGGCAATGGCCGCTGGGTGCACGTGTAAGTGTAGGGTTCCCACACTGTCCAGAACATCAAGGCTCCCTCCACACAGCTCTACCGTCACGTTAGCTCTGCAGCTGAGAGCTCGCGAAACTAGGCCTTTCTCGCCTCGGGAAGTGAGTGCCTGTTTGCAGCCCTCTTGTACTGGCGTCTGTAGAGCCCCACACTTGCTGTGCGGGGAAGGCCTAAAAACCCAATCTCTGGGCCTGCCGTTCCTCCCTCAAAGGAGGAGAGCCGGCTCGGCCGCCTTCAAGTTGAAAGTAACATTGGGCTGGGAAGTGCTACCTGGGAAATCAGTTTTCAGGGGCCATAGTCGCTGGGGGCACGTGTATGTGTACAGCCCCGATACTGCCCGGGAACATCAAGGTTCCCTCCACACAGCTCTTCCGTCACTTTAGCTGTGCAGGAGAGAGCTCGCGAAACTAGGCCTTTCTCGGCTCGGGAAGTGAGTGCCTGTTTGCAGGCCTCTTGTACTGGCGTCTGCACAGCCCCACACTTGCTGTGCGAGGGAGGCCTAAAAACCCAATCTCTGGGGCTGCCTTTCCTCCCTCCAAGGAAGACAGCCTGCTCGGCCGCCTTCAAGCTGAAAGTCACATTGGGCTGGGAAGTGCTACATGGGAAATCAGTTTTCAGGGGCCATAGCCGCTGGGTGCTCGTGTATGTGTACAGCCCCGATACTGCCCGGGAACATCAAGGCTCCCTCCACACAGCTCTACCGTCACGTTAGCTCTGCAGGAGAGAGCTCGCGAAACTAGGCCTTTCTTGACTCGGGAAGTGAGGCCCTGGTTGCAGGCCTCTTGTACTAACGTCTGGAGAGCCCCACACTTGCTGTGCGAGGGAGGCCTGAAATCCCACTCTCTGGGGCTGCCTTTCCTCCCTCCAAGGAAGAGAGCCGGCTCGGCCGCCTTCAAGCTGAATGTAACGTTGGGCTGGGAAGTGCTACCTGGCAAATCAGTTTTCAGGGGCCATAGCCGCTGGGTGCACGTGTATGTGTACAGCCCCGATACTGCCCGGGAACATCAAGGTTCCCTCTACACAGCTCTTCCGTAACTTCAGCAGCGCAGGAGAGAGCTCGCGAAACTAGGCCTTTCTTGGCTCGGGAAGTGAGGACCTGCTCGCAGACCAATGGACCGGGCGTTTCCAGAGCTCCACGTTGCCTGCGCGCGGGAGGCCTGAAAACTCACTCTCTGGGGCTGCCTTTCCTCCCTCCAAGGAAGAGAGACGGCTCGGCCGCCTTCAAGCTGAAAGTAACATTGGGCTGGGAAGTGCTACCTGGGAAATCAGTTTTCAGGGGCCATAGCCGCTGGGGGCACGTGTATGTGTACAGCCCCGATACTGCCCGGGAACATCAAGGCTCCCTCCACACAGCTCTACCGTCACGTTAGCTCTGCAGGAGAGAGCTCGCGAAACTAGGCCTTTCTTGACTCGGGAAGTGAGGCCCTGGTTGCAGGCCTCTTGTACTAACGTCTGGAGAGCCCCACACTTGCTGTGCGAGGGAGGCCTGAAATCCCACTCTCTGGGGCTGCCTTTCCTCCCTCCAAGGAAGAGAGCCGGCTCGGCCGCCTTCAAGCTGAAAGTCACATTGGGCTGGGAAGTGCTACCTGGCAAATCAGTTTTCAGGGGCCATAGCCGCTGGGTGCACGTGTATGTGTACAGCCCCGATACTACCCGGGAACATCAAGGTTCCCTCTACACAGCTCTTCCGTCACTTTAGCTGTGCAGGAGAGAGCTCGCGAAACTAGGCCTTTCTTGGCTCGGGAAGTGAGGACCTGCTCGCAGACCAATGGACTGGGCGTTTCCAGAGCTCCACGTTGCCTGCGCGCGGGAGGCCTGAAAACTCACTCTCTGGGGCTGCCTTTCCTCCCTCCAAGGAAGAGAGCCTGCCCGGCCGCCTTCTGGCTGAAAGTCAAATCTGGCTGGGAAGTGGTAGTTGGGAAGTCAGTTTTCAGGGGCAATGTCCGCTAGGTGTACGTGCATGCCTAGGGTTCCCACACTGCCCAGAACACCAAGGTTCCCTCCACACAGCTCTTCCGTCACGTTAGCTCTGCAGGAGAGAGCTCGCGAAACTAGGCCTTTCTCGGCTCGGGAAGTGAGTGCCTGTTTGCAGGCCTCTTGTATTGGCGTCTGCAGAGCCCCACACTTGCTGTGCGAGGGAGGCCTAAAAACCCAATCTCTGGGGCTGCCTTTCCTCCCTCCAAGGAAGAGAGCCTGCCCGGCCGCCTTCTGGCTGAAAGTCACATTGGGCTGGCAAGTGCTAGGTGGGAAGTCAGTTTTCAGGGGCAATGGCCGCTGGGTGCACGTGTAAGTGTAGGGTTCCCACACTGTCCAGAACATCAAGGTTCCCTCCACACAGCTCTACCGTCACGTTAGCTCTGCAGCTGAGAGCTCGCGAAACTAGGCCTTTCTCGCCTCGGGAAGTGAGTGCCTGTTTGCAGCCCTCTTGTACTGGCGTCTGTAGAGCCCCACACTTGCTGTGCGGGGAAGGCCTAAAAACCCAATCTCTGGGCCTGCCTTTCCTCCCTCAAAGGAGGAGAGCCGGCTCGGCCGCCTTCAAGTTGAAAGTAACATTGGGCTGGGAAGTGCTACCTGGGAAATCAGTTTTCAGGGGCCATAGCCGCTGGGTGCACGAGTATGTGTACAGCCCCGATACTGCCCGGGAACATCAAGGTTCCCTCCACACAGCTCTTCCGTCACTTTAGCTGTGCAGGAGAGAGCTCGCGAAACTAGGCCTTTCTCGGTTCGGGAAGTGAGTGCCTGTTTGCAGGCCTCTTGTACTGGCGTCTGCACAGCCCCACACTTGCTGTGCGAGGGAGGCCTAAAAACCCAATCTCTGGGGCTGCCTTTCCTCCCTCCAAGGAAGACAGCCTGCTCGGCCGCCTTCAAGCTGAAAGTCACATTGGGCTGGGAAGTGCTACATGGGAAATCAGTTTTCAGGGGCCATAGCCGCTGGGTGCTCGTGTATGTGTACAGCCCCGATACTGCCCGGGAACATCAAGGCTCCCTCAACACAGCTCTACCGTCACGTTAGCTCTGCAGGAGAGAGCTCGCGAAACTAGGCCTTTCTTGACTCGGGAAGTGAGGCCCTGGTTGCAGGCCTCTTGTACTAACGTCTGGAGAGCCCCACACTTGCTGTGCGAGGGAGGCCTGAAATCCCACTCTCTGGGGCTGCCTTTCCTCCCTCCAAGGAAGAGAGCCGGCTCGGCCGCCTTCAAGCTGAATGTAACGTTGGGCTGGGAAGTGCTACCTGGCAAATCAGTTTTCCGGGGCCATAGCCGCTGGGTGCACGTGTATGTGTACAGCCACGATACTGCCCGGGAACATCAAGGTTCCCTCTACACAGCTCTTCCGTAACTTTAGCAACGCAGGAGAGAGCTCGCGAAACTAGGCCTTTCTTGGCTCGGGAAGTGAGGACCTGCTCGCAGACCAATGGACCGGGCGTTTCCAGAGCTCCACGTTGCCTGCGCGCGGGAGGCCTGAAAACTCACTCTCTGGGGCTGCCTTTCCTCCCTCCAAGGAAGAGAGACGGCTCGGCCGCCTTCAAGCTGAAAGTAACATTGGGCTGGGAAGTGCTACCTGGGAAATCAGTTTTCAGGGGCCATAGCCGCTGGGTGCACGTGTATGTGTACAGCCCCGATACTGCCCGGGAACATCAAGGTTCCCTCCACACAGCTCTTCCGTCACTTTAGCTGTGCAGGAGAGAGCTCGCGAAACTAGGCCTTTCTCGGTTCGGGAAGTGAGTGCCTGTTTGCAGGCCTCTTGTACTGGCGTCTGCACAGCCCCACACTTGCTGTGCGAGGGAGGCCTAAAAACCCAATCTCTGGGGCTGCCTTTCCTCCCTCCAAGGAAGACAGCCTGCTCGGCCGCCTTCAAGCTGAAAGTCACATTGGGCTGGGAAGTGCTACATGGGAAATCAGTTTTCAGGGGCCATAGCCGCTGGGTGCTCGTGTATGTGTACAGCCCCGATACTGCCCGGGAACATCAAGGCTCCCTCCACACAGCTCTACCGTCACGTTAGCTCTGCAGGAGAGAGCTCGCGAAACTAGGCCTTTCTTGACTCGGGAAGTGAGGCCCTGGTTGCAGGCCTCTTGTACTAACGTCTGGAGAGCCCCACACTTGCTGTGCGAGGGAGGCCTGAAATCCCACTCTCTGGGGCTGCCTTTCCTCCCTCCAAGGAAGAGAGCCTGCCCGGCCGCCTTCTGGCTGAAAGTCAAATCTGGCTGGGAAGTGGTAGTTGGGAAGTCAGTTTTCAGGGGCAATGTTCGCTAGGGGTACGTGCATGCCTAGGGTTCCCACACTGCCCAGAACACCAAGGTTCCCTCCACACAGCTCTTCCGTCACGTTAGCTCTGCAGGAGAGAGCTCGCGAAACTAGGCCTTTCTCGGCTCGGGAAGTGAGTGCCTGTTTGCAGGCCTCTTGTACTGGCGTCTGCAGAGCCCCACACTTGCTGTGCGAGGAAGGCCTAAAAACCCAATCTCTGGGGCTGCCTTTCCTCCCTCCAAGGAAGACAGCCTGCTCGGCCGCCTGCAAGCTGAAAGTCACATTGGGCTGGGAAATGCTACCTGGGAAGTCAGTTTTCAGGGGCCATGGCCGCTGGCTGCACGTTTACAGCTAGGCCTCCCACACTGCCCGGGAACATCAAGGCTCCCTCCACACAGCTCTTCCGTCACGTTAGCTCTGCAGGAGAGAGATCGCGAAACTAGGCCTTTCCCGGCTCGGGAAGTGAGTGCCTGTTTGCAGGCCGCTTGTATTGGCGTCTGCAGAGCCCCACACTTGCTGTGCGAGGGAGGCCTAAAAACCCAATCTCTGGGGCTGCCTTTCCTCCCTCCAAGGAAGAGAGCCTGCCCGGCCGCCTTCTTGCTGAAAGTCACATCGGGCTGGCAAGTGCTAGTTGGGAAGTCAGTTTTCAGGGGCAATGGCCGCTGGGTGCACGTGTAAGTGTAGGGTTCCCACACTGTCCAGAACATCAAGGCTCCCTCCACACAGCTCTACCGTCACGTTAGCTCTGCAGCTGAGAGCTCGCGAAACTAGGCCTTTCTCGCCTCGGGAAGTGAGTGCCTGTTTGCAGCCCTCTTGTACTGGCGTCTGTAGAGCCCCACACTTGCTGTGCGGGGAAGGCCTAAAAACCCAATCTCTGGGCCTGCCTTTCCTCCCTCAAAGGAGGAGAGCCGGCTCGGCCGCCTTCAAGTTGAAAGTAACATTGGGCTGGGAAGTGCTACCTGGGAAATCAGTTTTCAGGGGCCATAGCCGCTGGGGGCACGTGTATGTGTACAGCCCCGATACTGCCCGGGAACATCAAGGTTCCCTCCACACAGCTCTTCCGTCACTTTAGCTGTGCAGGAGAGAGCTCGCGAAACTAGGCCTTTCTCGGCTCGGGAAGTGAGTGCCTGTTTGCAGGCCTCTTGTACTGGCGTCTGCACAGCCCCACACTTGCTGTGCGAGGGAGGCCTAAAAACCCAATCTCTGGGGCTGCCTTTCCTCCCTCCAAGGAAGACAGCCTGCTCGGCCGCCTTCAAGCTGAAAGTCACATTGGGCTGGGAAGTGCTACATGGGAAATCAGTTTTCAGGGGCCATAGCCGCTGGGTGCTCGTGTATGTGTACAGCCCCGATACTGCCCGGGAACATCAAGGCTCCCTCCACACAGCTCTACCGTCACGTTAGCTCTGCAGGAGAGAGCTCGCGAAACTAGGCCTTTCTTGACTCGGGAAGTGAGGCCCTGGTTGCAGGCCTCTTGTACTAACGTCTGGAGAGCCCCACACTTGCTGTTCGAGGGAGGCCTGAAATCCCACTCTCTGGGGCTGCCTTTCCTCCCTCCAAGGAAGAGAGCCGGCTCGGCCGCCTTCAAGCTGAATGTAACGTTGGGCTGGGAAGTGCTACCTGGCAAATCAGTTTTCAGGGGCCATAGCCGCTGGGTGCACGTGTATGTGTACAGCCCCGATACTGCCCGGGAACATCAAGGTTCCCTCTACACAGCTCTTCCGTAACTTCAGCAGCGCAGGAGAGAGCTCGCGAAACTAGGCCTTTCTTGGCTCGGGAAGTGAGGACCTGCTCGCAGACCAATGGACCGGGCGTTTCCAGAGCTCCACGTTGCCTGCGCGCGGGAGGCCTGAAAACTCACTCTCTGGGGCTGCCTTTCCTCCCTCCAAGGAAGAGAGACGGCTCGGCCGCCTTCAAGCTGAAAGTAACATTGGGCTGGGAAGTGCTACCTGGGAAATCAGTTTTCAGGGGCCATAGCCGCTGGGGGCACGTGTATGTGTACAGCCCCGATACTGCCCGGGAACATCAAGGCTCCCTCCACACAGCTCTACCGTCACGTTAGCTCTGCAGGAGAGAGCTCGCGAAACTAGGCCTTTCTTGACTCGGGAAGTGAGGCCCTGGTTGCAGGCCTCTTGTACTAACGTCTGGAGAGCCCCACACTTGCTGTGCGAGGGAGGCCTGAAATCCCACTCTCTGGGGCTGCCTTTCCTCCCTCCAAGGAAGAGAGCCGGCTCGGCCGCCTTCAAGCTGAAAGTCACATTGGGCTGGGAAGTGCTACCTGGCAAATCAGTTTTCAGGGGCCATAGCCGCTGGGTGCACGTGTATGTGTACAGCCCCGATACTGCCCGGGAACATCAAGGTTCCCTCTACACAGCTCTTCCGTCACTTTAGCTGTGCAGGAGAGAGCTCGCGAAACTAGGCCTTTCTTGGCTCGGGAAGTGAGGACCTGCTCGCAGACCAATGGACCGGGCGTTTCCAGAGCTCCACGTTGCCTGCGCGCGGGAGGCCTGAAAACTCACTCTCTGGGGCTGCCTTTCCTCCCTCCAAGGAAGAGAGCCTGCCCGGCCGCCTTCTGGCTGAAAGTCAAATCTGGCTGGGAAGTGGTAGTTGGGAAGTCAGTTTTCAGGGGCAATGTCCGCTAGGTGTACGTGCATGCCTAGGGTTCCCACACTGCCCAGAACACCAAGGTTCCCTCCACACAGCTCTTCCGTCACGTTAGCTCTGCAGGAGAGAGCTCGCGAAACTAGGCCTTTCTCGGCTCGGGAAGTGAGTGCCTGTTTGCAGGCCTCTTGTATTGGCGTCTGCAGAGCCCCACACTTGCTGTGCGAGGGAGGCCTAAAAACCCAATCTCTGGGGCTGCCTTTCCTCCCTCCAAGGAAGAGAGCCTGCCCGGCCGCCTTCTGGCTGAAAGTCACATTGGGCTGGCAAGTGCTAGGTGGGAAGTCAGTTTTCAGGGGCAATGGCCGCTGGGTGCACGTGTAAGTGTAGGGTTCCCACACTGTCCAGAACATCAAGGTTCCCTCCACACAGCTCTACCGTCACGTTAGCTCTGCAGCTGAGAGCTCGCGAAACTAGGCCTTTCTCGCCTCGGGAAGTGAGTGCCTGTTTGCAGCCCTCTTGTACTGGCGTCTGTAGAGCCCCACACTTGCTGTGCGGGGAAGGCCTAAAAACCCAATCTCTGGGCCTGCCTTTCCTCCCTCAAAGGAGGAGAGCCGGCTCGGCCGCCTTCAAGTTGAAAGTAACATTGGGCTGGGAAGTGCTACCTGGGAAATCAGTTTTCAGGGGCCATAGCCGCTGGGTGCACGAGTATGTGTACAGCCCCGATACTGCCCGGGAACATCAAGGTTCCCTCCACACAGCTCTTCCGTCACTTTAGCTGTGCAGGAGAGAGCTCGCGAAACTAGGCCTTTCTCGGTTCGGGAAGTGAGTGCCTGTTTGCAGGCCTCTTGTACTGGCGTCTGCACAGCCCCACACTTGCTGTGCGAGGGAGGCCTAAAAACCCAATCTCTGGGGCTGCCTTTCCTCCCTCCAAGGAAGACAGCCTGCTCGGCCGCCTTCAAGCTGAAAGTCACATTGGGCTGGGAAGTGCTACATGGGAAATCAGTTTTCAGGGGCCATAGCCGCTGGGTGCTCGTGTATGTGTACAGCCCCGATACTGCCCGGGAACATCAAGGCTCCCTCCACACAGCTCTACCGTCACGTTAGCTCTGCAGGAGAGAGCTCGCGAAACTAGGCCTTTCTTGACTCGGGAAGTGAGGCCCTGGTTGCAGGCCTCTTGTACTAACGTCTGGAGAGCCCCACACTTGCTGTGCGAGGGAGGCCTGAAATCCCACTCTCTGGGGCTGCCTTTCCTCCCTCCAAGGAAGAGAGCCTGCCCGGCCGCCTTCTGGCTGAAAGTCAAATCTGGCTGGGAAGTGGTAGTTGGGAAGTCAGTTTTCAGGGGCAATGTTCGCTAGGGGTACGTGCATGCCTACGGTTCCCACACTGCCCAGAACACCAAGGTTCCCTCCACACAGCTCTTCCGTCACGTTAGCTCTGCAGGAGAGAGCTCGCGAAACTAGGCCTTTCTCGGCTCGGGAAGTGAGTGCCTGTTTGCAGGCCTCTTGTACTGGCGTCTGCAGAGCCCCACACTTGCTGTGCGAGGAAGGCCTAAAAACCCAATCTCTGGGGCTGCCTTTCCTCCCTCCAAGGAAGACAGCCTGCTCGGCCGCCTGCAAGCTGAAAGTCACATTGGGCTGGGAAATGCTACCTGGGAAGTCAGTTTTCAGGGGCCATGGCCGCTGGCTGCACGTTTACAGCTAGGCCTCCCACACTGCCCGGGAACATCAAGGCTCCCTCCACACAGCTCTTCCGTCACGTTAGCTCTGCAGGAGAGAGATCGCGAAACTAGGCCTTTCCCGGCTCGGGAAGTGAGTGCCTGTTTGCAGGCCGCTTGTATTGGCGTCTGCAGAGCCCCACACTTGCTGTGCGAGGGAGGCCTAAAAACCCAATCTCTGGGGCTGCCTTTCCTCCCTCCAAGGAAGAGAGCCTGCCCGGCCGCCTTCTTGCTGAAAGTCACATCGGGCTGGCAAGTGCTAGTTGGGAAGTCAGTTTTCAGGGGCAATGGCCGCTGGGTGCACGTGTAAGTGTAGGGTTCCCACACTGTCCAGAACATCAAGGCTCCCTCCACACAGCTCTACCGTCACGTTAGCTCTGCAGCTGAGAGCTCGCGAAACTAGGCCTTTCTCGCCTCGGGAAGTGAGTGCCTGTTTGCAGCCCTCTTGTACTGGCGTCTGTAGAGCCCCACACTTGCTGTGCGGGGAAGGCCTAAAAACCCAATCTCTGGGCCTGCCTTTCCTCCCTCAAAGGAGGAGAGCCGGCTCGGCCGCCTTCAAGTTGAAAGTAACATTGGGCTGGGAAGTGCTACCTGGGAAATCAGTTTTCAGGGGCCATAGCCGCTGGGGGCACGTGTATGTGTACAGCCCCGATACTGCCCGGGAACATCAAGGTTCCCTCCACACAGCTCTTCCGTCACTTTAGCTGTGCAGGAGAGAGCTCGCGAAACTAGGCCTTTCTCGGCTCGGGAAGTGAGTGCCTGTTTGCAGGCCTCTTGTACTGGCGTCTGCACAGCCCCACACTTGCTGTGCGAGGGAGGCCTAAAAACCCAATCTCTGGGGCTGCCTTTCCTCCCTCCAAGGAAGACAGCCTGCTCGGCCGCCTTCAAGCTGAAAGTCACATTGGGCTGGGAAGTGCTACATGGGAAATCAGTTTTCAGGGGCCATAGCCGCTGGGTGCTCGTGTATGTGTACAGCCCCGATACTGCCCGGGAACATCAAGGCTCCCTCCACACAGCTCTACCGTCACGTTAGCTCTGCAGGAGAGAGCTCGCGAAACTAGGCCTTTCTTGACTCGGGAAGTGAGGCCCTGGTTGCAGGCCTCTTGTACTAACGTCTGGAGAGCCCCACACTTGCTGTTCGAGGGAGGCCTGAAATCCCACTCTCTGGGGCTGCCTTTCCTCCCTCCAAGGAAGAGAGCCGGCTCGGCCGCCTTCAAGCTGAATGTAACGTTGGGCTGGGAAGTGCTACCTGGCAAATCAGTTTTCAGGGGCCATAGCCGCTGGGTGCACGTGTATGTGTACAGCCCCGATACTGCCCGGGAACATCAAGGTTCCCTCTACACAGCTCTTCCGTAACTTCAGCAGCGCAGGAGAGAGCTCGCGAAACTAGGCCTTTCTTGGCTCGGGAAGTGAGGACCTGCTCGCAGACCAATGGACCGGGCGTTTCCAGAGCTCCACGTTGCCTGCGCGCGGGAGGCCTGAAAACTCACTCTCTGGGGCTGCCTTTCCTCCCTCCAAGGAAGAGAGACGGCTCGGCCGCCTTCAAGCTGAAAGTAACATTGGGCTGGGAAGTGCTACCTGGGAAATCAGTTTTCAGGGGCCATAGCCGCTGGGGGCACGTGTATGTGTACAGCCCCGATACTGCCCGGGAACATCAAGGCTCCCTCCACACAGCTCTACCGTCACGTTAGCTCTGCAGGAGAGAGCTCGCGAAACTAGGCCTTTCTTGACTCGGGAAGTGAGGCCCTGGTTGCAGGCCTCTTGTACTAACGTCTGGAGAGCCCCACACTTGCTGTGCGAGGGAGGCCTGAAATCCCACTCTCTGGGGCTGCCTTTCCTCCCTCCAAGGAAGAGAGCCGGCTCGGCCGCCTTCAAGCTGAAAGTCACATTGGGCTGGGAAGTGCTACCTGGCAAATCAGTTTTCAGGGGCCATAGCCGCTGGGTGCACGTGTATGTGTACAGCCCCGATACTGCCCGGGAACATCAAGGTTCCCTCTACACAGCTCTTCCGTCACTTTAGCTGTGCAGGAGAGAGCTCGCGAAACTAGGCCTTTCTTGGCTCGGGAAGTGAGGACCTGCTCGCAGACCAATGGACCGGGCGTTTCCAGAGCTCCACGTTGCCTGCGCGCGGGAGGCCTGAAAACTCACTCTCTGGGGCTGCCTTTCCTCCCTCCAAGGAAGAGAGCCTGCCCGGCCGCCTTCTGGCTGAAAGTCAAATCTGGCTGGGAAGTGGTAGTTGGGAAGTCAGTTTTCAGGGGCAATGTCCGCTAGGTGTACGTGCATGCCTAGGGTTCCCACACTGCCCAGAACACCAAGGTTCCCTCCACACAGCTCTTCCGTCACGTTAGCTCTGCAGGAGAGAGCTCGCGAAACTAGGCCTTTCTCGGCTCGGGAAGTGAGTGCCTGTTTGCAGGCCTCTTGTATTGGCGTCTGCAGAGCCCCACACTTGCTGTGCGAGGGAGGCCTAAAAACCCAATCTCTGGGGCTGCCTTTCCTCCCTCCAAGGAAGAGAGCCTGCCCGGCCGCCTTCTGGCTGAAAGTCACATTGGGCTGGCAAGTGCTAGGTGGGAAGTCAGTTTTCAGGGGCAATGGCCGCTGGGTGCACGTGTAAGTGTAGGGTTCCCACACTGTCCAGAACATCAAGGTTCCCTCCACACAGCTCTACCGTCACGTTAGCTCTGCAGCTGAGAGCTCGCGAAACTAGGCCTTTCTCGCCTCGGGAAGTGAGTGCCTGTTTGCAGCCCTCTTGTACTGGCGTCTGTAGAGCCCCACACTTGCTGTGCGGGGAAGGCCTAAAAACCCAATCTCTGGGCCTGCCTTTCCTCCCTCAAAGGAGGAGAGCCGGCTCGGCCGCCTTCAAGTTGAAAGTAACATTGGGCTGGGAAGTGCTACCTGGGAAATCAGTTTTCAGGGGCCATAGCCGCTGGGTGCACGAGTATGTGTACAGCCCCGATACTGCCCGGGAACATCAAGGTTCCCTCCACACAGCTCTTCCGTCACTTTAGCTGTGCAGGAGAGAGCTCGCGAAACTAGGCCTTTCTCGGTTCGGGAAGTGAGTGCCTGTTTGCAGGCCTCTTGTACTGGCGTCTGCACAGCCCCACACTTGCTGTGCGAGGGAGGCCTAAAAACCCAATCTCTGGGGCTGCCTTTCCTCCCTCCAAGGAAGACAGCCTGCTCGGCCGCCTTCAAGCTGAAAGTCACATTGGGCTGGGAAGTGCTACATGGGAAATCAGTTTTCAGGGGCCATAGCCGCTGGGTGCTCGTGTATGTGTACAGCCCCGATACTGCCCGGGAACATCAAGGCTCCCTCAACACAGCTCTACCGTCACGTTAGCTCTGCAGGAGAGAGCTCGCGAAACTAGGCCTTTCTTGACTCGGGAAGTGAGGCCCTGGTTGCAGGCCTCTTGTACTAACGTCTGGAGAGCCCCACACTTGCTGTGCGAGGGAGGCCTGAAATCCCACTCTCTGGGGCTGCCTTTCCTCCCTCCAAGGAAGAGAGCCGGCTCGGCCGCCTTCAAGCTGAATGTAACGTTGGGCTGGGAAGTGCTACCTGGCAAATCAGTTTTCCGGGGCCATAGCCGCTGGGTGCACGTGTATGTGTACAGCCACGATACTGCCCGGGAACATCAAGGTTCCCTCTACACAGCTCTTCCGTAACTTTAGCAACGCAGGAGAGAGCTCGCGAAACTAGGCCTTTCTTGGCTCGGGAAGTGAGGACCTGCTCGCAGACCAATGGACCGGGCGTTTCCAGAGCTCCACGTTGCCTGCGCGCGGGAGGCCTGAAAACTCACTCTCTGGGGCTGCCTTTCCTCCCTCCAAGGAAGAGAGACGGCTCGGCCGCCTTCAAGCTGAAAGTAACATTGGGCTGGGAAGTGCTACCTGGGAAATCAGTTTTCAGGGGCCATAGCCGCTGGGTGCACGTGTATGTGTACAGCCCCGATACTGCCCGGGAACATCAAGGTTCCCTCCACACAGCTCTTCCGTCACTTTAGCTGTGCAGGAGAGAGCTCGCGAAACTAGGCCTTTCTCGGTTCGGGAAGTGAGTGCCTGTTTGCAGGCCTCTTGTACTGGCGTCTGCACAGCCCCACACTTGCTGTGCGAGGGAGGCCTAAAAACCCAATCTCTGGGGCTGCCTTTCCTCCCTCCAAGGAAGACAGCCTGCTCGGCCGCCTTCAAGCTGAAAGTCACATTGGGCTGGGAAGTGCTACATGGGAAATCAGTTTTCAGGGGCCATAGCCGCTGGGTGCTCGTGTATGTGTACAGCCCCGATACTGCCCGGGAACATCAAGGCTCCCTCCACACAGCTCTACCGTCACGTTAGCTCTGCAGGAGAGAGCTCGCGAAACTAGGCCTTTCTTGACTCGGGAAGTGAGGCCCTGGTTGCAGGCCTCTTGTACTAACGTCTGGAGAGCCCCACACTTGCTGTGCGAGGGAGGCCTGAAATCCCACTCTCTGGGGCTGCCTTTCCTCCCTCCAAGGAAGAGAGCCTGCCCGGCCGCCTTCTGGCTGAAAGTCAAATCTGGCTGGGAAGTGGTAGTTGGGAAGTCAGTTTTCAGGGGCAATGTTCGCTAGGGGTACGTGCATGCCTAGGGTTCCCACACTGCCCAGAACACCAAGGTTCCCTCCACACAGCTCTTCCGTCACGTTAGCTCTGCAGGAGAGAGCTCGCGAAACTAGGCCTTTCTCGGCTCGGGAAGTGAGTGCCTGTTTGCAGGCCTCTTGTACTGGCGTCTGCAGAGCCCCACACTTGCTGTGCGAGGAAGGCCTAAAAACCCAATCTCTGGGGCTGCCTTTCCTCCCTCCAAGGAAGACAGCCTGCTCGGCCGCCTGCAAGCTGAAAGTCACATTGGGCTGGGAAATGCTACCTGGGAAGTCAGTTTTCAGGGGCCATGGCCGCTGGCTGCACGTTTACAGCTAGGCCTCCCACACTGCCCGGGAACATCAAGGCTCCCTCCACACAGCTCTTCCGTCACGTTAGCTCTGCAGGAGAGAGATCGCGAAACTAGGCCTTTCCCGGCTCGGGAAGTGAGTGCCTGTTTGCAGGCCGCTTGTATTGGCGTCTGCAGAGCCCCACACTTGCTGTGCGAGGGAGGCCTAAAAACCCAATCTCTGGGGCTGCCTTTCCTCCCTCCAAGGAAGAGAGCCTGCCCGGCCGCCTTCTTGCTGAAAGTCACATCGGGCTGGCAAGTGCTAGTTGGGAAGTCAGTTTTCAGGGGCAATGGCCGCTGGGTGCACGTGTAAGTGTAGGGTTCCCACACTGTCCAGAACATCAAGGCTCCCTCCACACAGCTCTACCGTCACGTTAGCTCTGCAGCTGAGAGCTCGCGAAACTAGGCCTTTCTCGCCTCGGGAAGTGAGTGCCTGTTTGCAGCCCTCTTGTACTGGCGTCTGTAGAGCCCCACACTTGCTGTGCGGGGAAGGCCTAAAAACCCAATCTCTGGGCCTGCCTTTCCTCCCTCAAAGGAGGAGAGCCGGCTCGGCCGCCTTCAAGTTGAAAGTAACATTGGGCTGGGAAGTGCTACCTGGGAAATCAGTTTTCAGGGGCCATAGCCGCTGGGGGCACGTGTATGTGTACAGCCCCGATACTGCCCGGGAACATCAAGGTTCCCTCCACACAGCTCTTCCGTCACTTTAGCTGTGCAGGAGAGAGCTCGCGAAACTAGGCCTTTCTCGGCTCGGGAAGTGAGTGCCTGTTTGCAGGCCTCTTGTACTGGCGTCTGCACAGCCCCACACTTGCTGTGCGAGGGAGGCCTAAAAACCCAATCTCTGGGGCTGCCTTTCCTCCCTCCAAGGAAGACAGCCTGCTCGGCCGCCTTCAAGCTGAAAGTCACATTGGGCTGGGAAGTGCTACATGGGAAATCAGTTTTCAGGGGCCATAGCCGCTGGGTGCTCGTGTATGTGTACAGCCCCGATACTGCCCGGGAACATCAAGGCTCCCTCCACACAGCTCTACCGTCACGTTAGCTCTGCAGGAGAGAGCTCGCGAAACTAGGCCTTTCTTGACTCGGGAAGTGAGGCCCTGGTTGCAGGCCTCTTGTACTAACGTCTGGAGAGCCCCACACTTGCTGTTCGAGGGAGGCCTGAAATCCCACTCTCTGGGGCTGCCTTTCCTCCCTCCAAGGAAGAGAGCCGGCTCGGCCGCCTTCAAGCTGAATGTAACGTTGGGCTGGGAAGTGCTACCTGGCAAATCAGTTTTCAGGGGCCATAGCCGCTGGGTGCACGTGTATGTGTACAGCCCCGATACTGCCCGGGAACATCAAGGTTCCCTCTACACAGCTCTTCCGTAACTTCAGCAGCGCAGGAGAGAGCTCGCGAAACTAGGCCTTTCTTGGCTCGGGAAGTGAGGACCTGCTCGCAGACCAATGGACCGGGCGTTTCCAGAGCTCCACGTTGCCTGCGCGCGGGAGGCCTGAAAACTCACTCTCTGGGGCTGCCTTTCCTCCCTCCAAGGAAGAGAGACGGCTCGGCCGCCTTCAAGCTGAAAGTAACATTGGGCTGGGAAGTGCTACCTGGGAAATCAGTTTTCAGGGGCCATAGCCGCTGGGGGCACGTGTATGTGTACAGCCCCGATACTGCCCGGGAACATCAAGGCTCCCTCCACACAGCTCTACCGTCACGTTAGCTCTGCAGGAGAGAGCTCGCGAAACTAGGCCTTTCTTGACTCGGGAAGTGAGGCCCTGGTTGCAGGCCTCTTGTACTAACGTCTGGAGAGCCCCACACTTGCTGTGCGAGGGAGGCCTGAAATCCCACTCTCTGGGGCTGCCTTTCCTCCCTCCAAGGAAGAGAGCCGGCTCGGCCGCCTTCAAGCTGAAAGTCACATTGGGCTGGGAAGTGCTACCTGGCAAATCAGTTTTCAGGGGCCATAGCCGCTGGGTGCACGTGTATGTGTACAGCCCCGATACTGCCCGGGAACATCAAGGTTCCCTCTACACAGCTCTTCCGTCACTTTAGCTGTGCAGGAGAGAGCTCGCGAAACTAGGCCTTTCTTGGCTCGGGAAGTGAGGACCTGCTCGCAGACCAATGGACCGGGCGTTTCCAGAGCTCCACGTTGCCTGCGCGCGGGAGGCCTGAAAACTCACTCTCTGGGGCTGCCTTTCCTCCCTCCAAGGAAGAGAGCCTGCCCGGCCGCCTTCTGGCTGAAAGTCAAATCTGGCTGGGAAGTGGTAGTTGGGAAGTCAGTTTTCAGGGGCAATGTCCGCTAGGTGTACGTGCATGCCTAGGGTTCCCACACTGCCCAGAACACCAAGGTTCCCTCCACACAGCTCTTCCGTCACGTTAGCTCTGCAGGAGAGAGCTCGCGAAACTAGGCCTTTCTCGGCTCGGGAAGTGAGTGCCTGTTTGCAGGCCTCTTGTATTGGCGTCTGCAGAGCCCCACACTTGCTGTGCGAGGGAGGCCTAAAAACCCAATCTCTGGGGCTGCCTTTCCTCCCTCCAAGGAAGAGAGCCTGCCCGGCCGCCTTCTGGCTGAAAGTCACATTGGGCTGGCAAGTGCTAGGTGGGAAGTCAGTTTTCAGGGGCAATGGCCGCTGGGTGCACGTGTAAGTGTAGGGTTCCCACACTGTCCAGAACATCAAGGTTCCCTCCACACAGCTCTACCGTCACGTTAGCTCTGCAGCTGAGAGCTCGCGAAACTAGGCCTTTCTCGCCTCGGGAAGTGAGTGCCTGTTTGCAGCCCTCTTGTACTGGCGTCTGTAGAGCCCCACACTTGCTGTGCGGGGAAGGCCTAAAAACCCAATCTCTGGGCCTGCCTTTCCTCCCTCAAAGGAGGAGAGCCGGCTCGGCCGCCTTCAAGTTGAAAGTAACATTGGGCTGGGAAGTGCTACCTGGGAAATCAGTTTTCAGGGGCCATAGCCGCTGGGTGCACGAGTATGTGTACAGCCCCGATACTGCCCGGGAACATCAAGGTTCCCTCCACACAGCTCTTCCGTCACTTTAGCTGTGCAGGAGAGAGCTCGCGAAACTAGGCCTTTCTCGGTTCGGGAAGTGAGTGCCTGTTTGCAGGCCTCTTGTACTGGCGTCTGCACAGCCCCACACTTGCTGTGCGAGGGAGGCCTAAAAACCCAATCTCTGGGGCTGCCTTTCCTCCCTCCAAGGAAGACAGCCTGCTCGGCCGCCTTCAAGCTGAAAGTCACATTGGGCTGGGAAGTGCTACATGGGAAATCAGTTTTCAGGGGCCATAGCCGCTGGGTGCTCGTGTATGTGTACAGCCCCGATACTGCCCGGGAACATCAAGGCTCCCTCCACACAGCTCTACCGTCACGTTAGCTCTGCAGGAGAGAGCTCGCGAAACTAGGCCTTTCTTGACTCGGGAAGTGAGGCCCTGGTTGCAGGCCTCTTGTACTAACGTCTGGAGAGCCCCACACTTGCTGTGCGAGGGAGGCCTGAAATCCCACTCTCTGGGGCTGCCTTTCCTCCCTCCAAGGAAGAGAGCCTGCCCGGCCGCCTTCTGGCTAAAAGTCAAATCTGGCTGGGAAGTGGTAGTTGGGAAGTCAGTTTTCAGGGGCAATGTTCGCTAGGGGTACGTGCATGCCTAGGGTTCCCACACTGCCCAGAACACCAAGGTTCCCTCCACACAGCTCTTCCGTCACGTTAGCTCTGCAGGAGAGAGCTCGCGAAACTAGGCCTTTCTCGGCTCGGGAAGTGAGTGCCTGTTTGCAGGCCTCTTGTACTGGCGTCTGCAGAGCCCCACACTTGCTGTGCGAGGAAGGCCTAAAAACCCAATCTCTGGGGCTGCCTTTCCTCCCTCCAAGGAAGACAGCCTGCTCGGCCGCCTGCAAGCTGAAAGTCACATTGGGCTGGGAAATGCTACCTGGGAAGTCAGTTTTCAGGGGCCATGGCCGCTGGCTGCACGTTTACAGCTAGGCCTCCCACACTGCCCGGGAACATCAAGGCTCCCTCCACACAGCTCTTCCGTCACGTTAGCTCTGCAGGAGAGAGATCGCGAAACTAGGCCTTTCCCGGCTCGGGAAGTGAGTGCCTGTTTGCAGGCCGCTTGTATTGGCGTCTGCAGAGCCCCACACTTGCTGTGCGAGGGAGGCCTAAAAACCCAATCTCTGGGGCTGCCTTTCCTCCCTCCAAGGAAGAGAGCCTGCCCGGCCGCCTTCTTGCTGAAAGTCACATCGGGCTGGCAAGTGCTAGTTGGGAAGTCAGTTTTCAGGGGCAATGGCCGCTGGGTGCACGTGTAAGTGTAGGGTTCCCACACTGTCCAGAACATCAAGGCTCCCTCCACACAGCTCTACCGTCACGTTAGCTCTGCAGCTGAGAGCTCGCGAATCTAGGCCTTTCTCGCCTCGGGAAGTGAGTGCCTGTTTGCAGCCCTCTTGTACTGGCGTCTGTAGAGCCCCACACTTGCTGTGCGGGGAAGGCCTAAAAACCCAATCTCTGGGCCTGCCTTTCCTCCCTCAAAGGAGGAGAGCCGGCTCGGCCGCCTTCAAGTTGAAAGTAACATTGGGCTGGGAAGTGCTACCTGGGAAATCAGTTTTCAGGGGCCATAGCCGCTGGGGGCACGTGTATGTGTACAGCCCCGATACTGCCCGGGAACATCAAGGTTCCCTCCACACAGCTCTTCCGTCACTTTAGCTGTGCAGGAGAGAGCTCGCGAAACTAGGCCTTTCTCGGCTCGGGAAGTGAGTGCCTGTTTGCAGGCCTCTTGTACTGGCGTCTGCACAGCCCCACACTTGCTGTGCGAGGGAGGCCTAAAAACCCAATCTCTGGGGCTGCCTTTCCTCCCTCCAAGGAAGACAGCCTGCTCGGCCGCCTTCAAGCTGAAAGTCACATTGGGCTGGGAAGTGCTACATGGGAAATCAGTTTTCAGGGGCCATAGCCGCTGGGTGCTCGTGTATGTGTACAGCCCCGATACTGCCCGGGAACATCAAGGCTCCCTCCACACAGCTCTACCGTCACGTTAGCTCTGCAGGAGAGAGCTCGCGAAACTAGGCCTTTCTTGACTCGGGAAGTGAGGCCCTGGTTGCAGGCCTCTTGTACTAACGTCTGGAGAGCCCCACACTTGCTGTGCGAGGGAGGCCTGAAATCCCACTCTCTGGGGCTGCCTTTCCTCCCTCCAAGGAAGAGAGCCGGCTCGGCCGCCTTCAAGCTGAATGTAACGTTGGGCTGGGAAGTGCTACCTGGCAAATCAGTTTTCAGGGGCCATAGCCGCTGGGTGCACGTGTATGTGTACAGCCCCGATACTGCCCGGGAACATCAAGGTTCCCTCTACACAGCTCTTCCGTAACTTCAGCAGCGCAGGAGAGAGCTCGCGAAACTAGGCCTTTCTTGGCTCGGGAAGTGAGGACCTGCTCGCAGACCAATGGACCGGGCGTTTCCAGAGCTCCACGTTGCCTGCGCGCGGGAGGCCTGAAAACTCACTCTCTGGGGCTGCCTTTCCTCCCTCCAAGGAAGAGAGACGGCTCGGCCGCCTTCAAGCTGAAAGTAACATTGGGCTGGGAAGTGCTACCTGGGAAATCAGTTTTCAGGGGCCATAGCCGCTGGGGGCACGTGTATGTGTACAGCCCCGATACTGCCCGGGAACATCAAGGCTCCCTCCACACAGCTCTACCGTCACGTTAGCTCTGCAGGAGAGAGCTCGCGAAACTAGGCCTTTCTTGACTCGGGAAGTGAGGCCCTGGTTGCAGGCCTCTTGTACTAACGTCTGGAGAGCCCCACACTTGCTGTGCGAGGGAGGCCTGAAATCCCACTCTCTGGGGCTGCCTTTCCTCCCTCCAAGGAAGAGAGCCGGCTCGGCCGCCTTCAAGCTGAAAGTCACATTGGGCTGGGAAGTGCTACCTGGCAAATCAGTTTTCAGGGGCCATAGCCGCTGGGTGCACGTGTATGTGTACAGCCCCGATACTGCCCGGGAACATCAAGGTTCCCTCTACACAGCTCTTCCGTCACTTTAGCTGTGCAGGAGAGAGCTCGCGAAACTAGGCCTTTCTTGGCTCGGGAAGTGAGGACCTGCTCGCAGACCAATGGACCGGGCGTTTCCAGAGCTCCACGTTGCCTGCGCGCGGGAGGCCTGAAAACTCACTCTCTGGGGCTGCCTTTCCTCCCTCCAAGGAAGAGAGCCTGCCCGGCCGCCTTCTGGCTGAAAGTCAAATCTGGCTGGGAAGTGGTAGTTGGGAAGTCAGTTTTCAGGGGCAATGTCCGCTAGGTGTACGTGCATGCCTAGGGTTCCCACACTGCCCAGAACACCAAGGTTCCCTCCACACAGCTCTTCCGTCACGTTAGCTCTGCAGGAGAGAGCTCGCGAAACTAGGCCTTTCTCGGCTCGGGAAGTGAGTGCCTGTTTGCAGGCCTCTTGTATTGGCGTCTGCAGAGCCCCACACTTGCTGTGCGAGGGAGGCCTAAAAACCCAA
This sequence comes from Giraffa tippelskirchi, assembly GCF_054371585.1. NCBI lineage: Eukaryota > Metazoa > Chordata > Mammalia > Artiodactyla > Giraffidae > Giraffa > Giraffa tippelskirchi. The sequence goes on from NC_137289.1 coordinate 72,829,848, forward strand.
TCTCTGGGGCTGCCTTTCCTCCCTCCAAGGAAGAGAGCCTGCCCGGCCGCCTTCTGGCTGAAAGTCACATTGGGCTGGCAAGTGCTAGGTGGGAAGTCAGTTTTCAGGGGCAATGGCCGCTGGGTGCACGTGTAAGTGTAGGGTTCCCACACTGTCCAGAACATCAAGGTTCCCTCCACACAGCTCTACCGTCACGTTAGCTCTGCAGCTGAGAGCTCGCGAAACTAGGCCTTTCTCGCCTCGGGAAGTGAGTGCCTGTTTGCAGCCCTCTTGTACTGGCGTCTGTAGAGCCCCACACTTGCTGTGCGGGGAAGGCCTAAAAACCCAATCTCTGGGCCTGCCTTTCCTCCCTCAAAGGAGGAGAGCCGGCTCGGCCGCCTTCAAGTTGAAAGTAACATTGGGCTGGGAAGTGCTACCTGGGAAATCAGTTTTCAGGGGCCATAGCCGCTGGGTGCACGAGTATGTGTACAGCCCCGATACTGCCCGGGAACATCAAGGTTCCCTCCACACAGCTCTTCCGTCACTTTAGCTGTGCAGGAGAGAGCTCGCGAAACTAGGCCTTTCTCGGTTCGGGAAGTGAGTGCCTGTTTGCAGGCCTCTTGTACTGGCGTCTGCACAGCCCCACACTTGCTGTGCGAGGGAGGCCTAAAAACCCAATCTCTGGGGCTGCCTTTCCTCCCTCCAAGGAAGACAGCCTGCTCGGCCGCCTTCAAGCTGAAAGTCACATTGGGCTGGGAAGTGCTACATGGGAAATCAGTTTTCAGGGGCCATAGCCGCTGGGTGCTCGTGTATGTGTACAGCCCCGATACTGCCCGGGAACATCAAGGCTCCCTCAACACAGCTCTACCGTCACGTTAGCTCTGCAGGAGAGAGCTCGCGAAACTAGGCCTTTCTTGACTCGGGAAGTGAGGCCCTGGTTGCAGGCCTCTTGTACTAACGTCTGGAGAGCCCCACACTTGCTGTGCGAGGGAGGCCTGAAATCCCACTCTCTGGGGCTGCCTTTCCTCCCTCCAAGGAAGAGAGCCGGCTCGGCCGCCTTCAAGCTGAATGTAACGTTGGGCTGGGAAGTGCTACCTGGCAAATCAGTTTTCCGGGGCCATAGCCGCTGGGTGCACGTGTATGTGTACAGCCACGATACTGCCCGGGAACATCAAGGTTCCCTCTACACAGCTCTTCCGTAACTTTAGCAACGCAGGAGAGAGCTCGCGAAACTAGGCCTTTCTTGGCTCGGGAAGTGAGGACCTGCTCGCAGACCAATGGACCGGGCGTTTCCAGAGCTCCACGTTGCCTGCGCGCGGGAGGCCTGAAAACTCACTCTCTGGGGCTGCCTTTCCTCCCTCCAAGGAAGAGAGACGGCTCGGCCGCCTTCAAGCTGAAAGTAACATTGGGCTGGGAAGTGCTACCTGGGAAATCAGTTTTCAGGGGCCATAGCCGCTGGGTGCACGTGTATGTGTACAGCCCCGATACTGCCCGGGAACATCAAGGTTCCCTCCACACAGCTCTTCCGTCACTTTAGCTGTGCAGGAGAGAGCTCGCGAAACTAGGCCTTTCTCGGTTCGGGAAGTGAGTGCCTGTTTGCAGGCCTCTTGTACTGGCGTCTGCACAGCCCCACACTTGCTGTGCGAGGGAGGCCTAAAAACCCAATCTCTGGGGCTGCCTTTCCTCCCTCCAAGGAAGACAGCCTGCTCGGCCGCCTTCAAGCTGAAAGTCACATTGGGCTGGGAAGTGCTACATGGGAAATCAGTTTTCAGGGGCCATAGCCGCTGGGTGCTCGTGTATGTGTACAGCCCCGATACTGCCCGGGAACATCAAGGCTCCCTCCACACAGCTCTACCGTCACGTTAGCTCTGCAGGAGAGAGCTCGCGAAACTAGGCCTTTCTTGACTCGGGAAGTGAGGCCCTGGTTGCAGGCCTCTTGTACTAACGTCTGGAGAGCCCCACACTTGCTGTGCGAGGGAGGCCTGAAATCCCACTCTCTGGGGCTGCCTTTCCTCCCTCCAAGGAAGAGAGCCTGCCCGGCCGCCTTCTGGCTGAAAGTCAAATCTGGCTGGGAAGTGGTAGTTGGGAAGTCAGTTTTCAGGGGCAATGTTCGCTAGGGGTACGTGCATGCCTAGGGTTCCCACACTGCCCAGAACACCAAGGTTCCCTCCACACAGCTCTTCCGTCACGTTAGCTCTGCAGGAGAGAGCTCGCGAAACTAGGCCTTTCTCGGCTCGGGAAGTGAGTGCCTGTTTGCAGGCCTCTTGTACTGGCGTCTGCAGAGCCCCACACTTGCTGTGCGAGGAAGGCCTAAAAACCCAATCTCTGGGGCTGCCTTTCCTCCCTCCAAGGAAGACAGCCTGCTCGGCCGCCTGCAAGCTGAAAGTCACATTGGGCTGGGAAATGCTACCTGGGAAGTCAGTTTTCAGGGGCCATGGCCGCTGGCTGCACGTTTACAGCTAGGCCTCCCACACTGCCCGGGAACATCAAGGCTCCCTCCACACAGCTCTTCCGTCACGTTAGCTCTGCAGGAGAGAGATCGCGAAACTAGGCCTTTCCCGGCTCGGGAAGTGAGTGCCTGTTTGCAGGCCGCTTGTATTGGCGTCTGCAGAGCCCCACACTTGCTGTGCGAGGGAGGCCTAAAAACCCAATCTCTGGGGCTGCCTTTCCTCCCTCCAAGGAAGAGAGCCTGCCCGGCCGCCTTCTTGCTGAAAGTCACATCGGGCTGGCAAGTGCTAGTTGGGAAGTCAGTTTTCAGGGGCAATGGCCGCTGGGTGCACGTGTAAGTGTAGGGTTCCCACACTGTCCAGAACATCAAGGCTCCCTCCACACAGCTCTACCGTCACGTTAGCTCTGCAGCTGAGAGCTCGCGAAACTAGGCCTTTCTCGCCTCGGGAAGTGAGTGCCTGTTTGCAGCCCTCTTGTACTGGCGTCTGTAGAGCCCCACACTTGCTGTGCGGGGAAGGCCTAAAAACCCAATCTCTGGGCCTGCCTTTCCTCCCTCAAAGGAGGAGAGCCGGCTCGGCCGCCTTCAAGTTGAAAGTAACATTGGGCTGGGAAGTGCTACCTGGGAAATCAGTTTTCAGGGGCCATAGCCGCTGGGGGCACGTGTATGTGTACAGCCCCGATACTGCCCGGGAACATCAAGGTTCCCTCCACACAGCTCTTCCGTCACTTTAGCTGTGCAGGAGAGAGCTCGCGAAACTAGGCCTTTCTCGGCTCGGGAAGTGAGTGCCTGTTTGCAGGCCTCTTGTACTGGCGTCTGCACAGCCCCACACTTGCTGTGCGAGGGAGGCCTAAAAACCCAATCTCTGGGGCTGCCTTTCCTCCCTCCAAGGAAGACAGCCTGCTCGGCCGCCTTCAAGCTGAAAGTCACATTGGGCTGGGAAGTGCTACATGGGAAATCAGTTTTCAGGGGCCATAGCCGCTGGGTGCTCGTGTATGTGTACAGCCCCGATACTGCCCGGGAACATCAAGGCTCCCTCCACACAGCTCTACCGTCACGTTAGCTCTGCAGGAGAGAGCTCGCGAAACTAGGCCTTTCTTGACTCGGGAAGTGAGGCCCTGGTTGCAGGCCTCTTGTACTAACGTCTGGAGAGCCCCACACTTGCTGTTCGAGGGAGGCCTGAAATCCCACTCTCTGGGGCTGCCTTTCCTCCCTCCAAGGAAGAGAGCCGGCTCGGCCGCCTTCAAGCTGAATGTAACGTTGGGCTGGGAAGTGCTACCTGGCAAATCAGTTTTCAGGGGCCATAGCCGCTGGGTGCACGTGTATGTGTACAGCCCCGATACTGCCCGGGAACATCAAGGTTCCCTCTACACAGCTCTTCCGTAACTTCAGCAGCGCAGGAGAGAGCTCGCGAAACTAGGCCTTTCTTGGCTCGGGAAGTGAGGACCTGCTCGCAGACCAATGGACCGGGCGTTTCCAGAGCTCCACGTTGCCTGCGCGCGGGAGGCCTGAAAACTCACTCTCTGGGGCTGCCTTTCCTCCCTCCAAGGAAGAGAGACGGCTCGGCCGCCTTCAAGCTGAAAGTAACATTGGGCTGGGAAGTGCTACCTGGGAAATCAGTTTTCAGGGGCCATAGCCGCTGGGGGCACGTGTATGTGTACAGCCCCGATACTGCCCGGGAACATCAAGGCTCCCTCCACACAGCTCTACCGTCACGTTAGCTCTGCAGGAGAGAGCTCGCGAAACTAGGCCTTTCTTGACTCGGGAAGTGAGGCCCTGGTTGCAGGCCTCTTGTACTAACGTCTGGAGAGCCCCACACTTGCTGTGCGAGGGAGGCCTGAAATCCCACTCTCTGGGGCTGCCTTTCCTCCCTCCAAGGAAGAGAGCCGGCTCGGCCGCCTTCAAGCTGAAAGTCACATTGGGCTGGGAAGTGCTACCTGGCAAATCAGTTTTCAGGGGCCATAGCCGCTGGGTGCACGTGTATGTGTACAGCCCCGATACTGCCCGGGAACATCAAGGTTCCCTCTACACAGCTCTTCCGTCACTTTAGCTGTGCAGGAGAGAGCTCGCGAAACTAGGCCTTTCTTGGCTCGGGAAGTGAGGACCTGCTCGCAGACCAATGGACCGGGCGTTTCCAGAGCTCCACGTTGCCTGCGCGCGGGAGGCCTGAAAACTCACTCTCTGGGGCTGCCTTTCCTCCCTCCAAGGAAGAGAGCCTGCCCGGCCGCCTTCTGGCTGAAAGTCAAATCTGGCTGGGAAGTGGTAGTTGGGAAGTCAGTTTTCAGGGGCAATGTCCGCTAGGTGTACGTGCATGCCTAGGGTTCCCACACTGCCCAGAACACCAAGGTTCCCTCCACACAGCTCTTCCGTCACGTTAGCTCTGCAGGAGAGAGCTCGCGAAACTAGGCCTTTCTCGGCTCGGGAAGTGAGTGCCTGTTTGCAGGCCGCTTGTATTGGCGTCTGCAGAGCCCCACACTTGCTGTGCGAGGGAGGCCTAAAAACCCAATCTCTGGGGCTGCCTTTCCTCCCTCCAAGGAAGAGAGCCTGCCCGGCCGCCTTCTGGCTGAAAGTCACATTGGGCTGGCAAGTGCTAGGTGGGAAGTCAGTTTTCAGGGGCAATGGCCGCTGGGTGCACGTGTAAGTGTAGGGTTCCCACTCTGTCCAGAACATCAAGGCTCCCTCCACACAGCTCTACCGTCACGTTAGCTCTGCAGCTGAGAGCTCGCGAAAATAGGCCTTTCTCTCCTCGGGAAGTGAGTGCCTGTTTGCAGCCCTCTTGTACTGGCGTCTGTAGAGCCCCACACTTGCTGTGCGGGGAAGGCCTAAAAACCCAATCTCTGGGCCTGCCTTTCCTCCCTCAAAGGAGTAGAGCCGGCTCGGCCGCCTTCAAGGTGAAAGTAACATTGGGCTGGGAAGTGCTACCTGGGAAATCAGTTTTCAGGGGCCATAGCCGCTGGGTGCTCGTGTATGTGTACAGCCCCGATACTGCCCGGGAACATCAAGGTTCCCTCCACACAGCTCTTCCGTCACTTTAGCTGTGCAGGAGAGAGCTCGCGAAACTAGGCCTTTCTCGGCTCGGGAAGTGAGTGCCTGTTTGCAGGCCTCTTGTACTGGCGTCTGCACAGCCCCACACTTGCTGTGCGAGGGAGGCCTAAAAACCCAATCTCTGGGGCTGCCTTTCCTCCCTCCAAGGAAGACAGCCTGCTCGGCCGCTTTCAAGCTGAAAGTCACATTGGGCTGGGAAGTGCTACATGGGAAATCAGTTTTCAGGGGCCATAGCCGCTGGGTGCTCGTGTATGTGTACAGCCCCGATACTGCCCGGGAACATCAAGGCTCCCTCCACACAGCTCTACCGTCACGTTAGCTCTGCAGGAGAGAGCTCGCGAAACTAGGCCTTACTTGACTCGGGAAGTGAGGCCCTGGTTGCAGGCCTCTTGTACTAACGTCTGGAGAGCCCCACACTTGCTGTGCGAGGGAGGCCTGAAATCCCACTCTCTGGGGCTGCCTTTCCTCCCTCCAAGGAAGAGAGTCGGCTCGGCCGCCTTCAAGCTGAAAGTCACATTGGGCTGGGAAGTGCTACCTGGCAAATCAGTTTTCAGGGGCCATAGCCGCTGGGTGCACGTGTATGTGTACAGCCCCGATACTGCCCGGGAACATCAAGGTTCCCTCTACACAGCTCTTCCGTCACTTTAGCTGTGCAGGAGAGAGCTCGCGAAACTAGGCCTTTCTTGGTTCGGGAAGTGAGGACGTGCTCGCAGACCAATGGACCGGGCGTTTCCAGAGCTCCACGTTGCCTGCGCGCGGGAGGCCTGAAAACTCACTCTCTGGGGCTGCCTTTCCTCCCTCCAAGGAAGAGAGCCTGCCCGGCCGCCTTCTGGCTGAAAGTCAAATCTGGCTGGGAAGTGGTAGTTGGGAAGTCAGTTTTCAGGGGCAATGTCCGCTAGGTGTACGTGCATGCCTAGGGTTCCCACACTGCCCAGAACACCAAGGTTCCCTCCACACAGCTCTTCCGTCACGTTAGCTCTGCAGGAGAGAGCTCGCGAAACTAGGCCTTTCTCGGCTCGGGAAGTGAGTGCCTGTTTGCAGGCCTCTTGTACTGGCGTCTGCAGAGCCCCACACTTGCTGTGCGAGGGAGGCCTAAAAACCCAATCTCTGGGGCTGCCTTTCCTCCCTCCAAGGAAGACAGCCTGCTCGGCCGCCTGCAAGCTGAAAGTCACATTGGGCTGGGAAATGCTACCTGGGAAGTCAGTTTTCAGGGGCCATGGCCGCTGGCTGCACGTTTACAGCTAGGCCTCCCACACTGCCCGGGAACATCAAGGCTCCCTCCACACAGCTCTTCCGTCACGTTAGCTCTGCAGGAGAGAGATCGCGAAACTAGGCCTTTCCCGGCTCGGGAAGTGAGTGCCTGTTTGCAGGCCGCTTGTATTGGCGTCTGCAGAGCCCCACACTTGCTGTGCGAGGGAGGCCTAAAAACCCAATCTCTGGGGCTGCCTTTCCTCCCTCCAAGGAAGAGAGCCTGCCCGGCCGCCTTCTGGCTGAAAGTCACATCGGGCTGGCAAGTGCTAGTTGGGAAGTCAGTTTTCAGGGGCAATGGCCGCTGGGTGCACGTGTAAGTGTAGGGTTCCCACACTGTCCAGAACATCAAGGCTCCCTCCACACAGCTCTACCGTCACGTTAGCTCTGCAGCTGAGAGCTCGCGAAACTAGGCCTTTCTCGCCTCGGGAAGTGAGTGCCTGTTTGCAGCCCTCTTGTACTGGCGTCTGTAGAGCCCCACACTTGCTGTGCGGGGAAGGCCTAAAAACCCAATCTCTGGGCCTGCCGTTCCTCCCTCAAAGGAGGAGAGCCGGCTCGGCCGCCTTCAAGTTGAAAGTAACATTGGGCTGGGAAGTGCTACCTGGGAAATCAGTTTTCAGGGGCCATAGCCGCTGGGGGCACGTGTATGTGTACAGCCCCGATACTGCCCGGGAACATCAAGGTTCCCTCCACACAGCTCTTCCGTCACTTTAGCTGTGCAGGAGAGAGCTCGCGAAACTAGGCCTTTCTCGGCTCGGGAAGTGAGTGCCTGTTTGCAGGCCTCTTGTACTGGCGTCTGCACAGCCCCACACTTGCTGTGCGAGGGAGGCCTAAAAACCCAATCTCTGGGGCTGCCTTTCCTCCCTCCAAGGAAGACAGCCTGCTCGGCCGCCTTCAAGCTGAAAGTCACATTGGGCTGGGAAGTGCTACATGGGAAATCAGTTTTCAGGGGCCATAGCCGCTGGGTGCTCGTGTATGTGTACAGCCCCGATACTGCCCGGGAACATCAAGGCTCCCTCCACACAGCTCTACCGTCACGTTAGCTCTGCAGGAGAGAGCTCGCGAAACTAGGCCTTTCTTGACTCGGGAAGTGAGGCCCTGGTTGCAGGCCTCTTGTACTAACGTCTGGAGAGCCCCACACTTGCTGTGCGAGGGAGGCCTGAAATCCCACTCTCTGGGGCTGCCTTTCCTCCCTCCAAGGAAGAGAGCCGGCTCGGCCGCCTTCAAGCTGAATGTAACGTTGGGCTGGGAAGTGCTACCTGGCAAATCAGTTTTCAGGGGCCATAGCCGCTGGGTGCACGTGTATGTGTACAGCCCCGATACTGCCCGGGAACATCAAGGTTCCCTCTACACAGCTCTTCCGTAACTTCAGCAGCGCAGGAGAGAGCTCGCGAAACTAGGCCTTTCTTGGCTCGGGAAGTGAGGACCTGCTCGCAGACCAATGGACCGGGCGTTTCCAGAGCTCCACGTTGCCTGCGCGCGGGAGGCCTGAAAACTCACTCTCTGGGGCTGCCTTTCCTCCCTCCAAGGAAGAGAGACGGCTCGGCCGCCTTCAAGCTGAAAGTAACATTGGGCTGGGAAGTGCTACCTGGGAAATCAGTTTTCAGGGGCCATAGCCGCTGGGGGCACGTGTATGTGTACAGCCCCGATACTGCCCGGGAACATCAAGGCTCCCTCCACACAGCTCTACCGTCACGTTAGCTCTGCAGGAGAGAGCTCGCGAAACTAGGCCTTTCTTGACTCGGGAAGTGAGGCCCTGGTTGCAGGCCTCTTGTACTAACGTCTGGAGAGCCCCACACTTGCTGTGCGAGGGAGGCCTGAAATCCCACTCTCTGGGGCTGCCTTTCCTCCCTCCAAGGAAGAGAGCCGGCTCGGCCGCCTTCAAGCTGAAAGTCACATTGGGCTGGGAAGTGCTACCTGGCAAATCAGTTTTCAGGGGCCATAGCCGCTGGGTGCACGTGTATGTGTACAGCCCCGATACTGCCCGGGAACATCAAGGTTCCCTCTACACAGCTCTTCCGTCACTTTAGCTGTGCAGGAGAGAGCTCGCGAAACTAGGCCTTTCTTGGCTCGGGAAGTGAGGACCTGCTCGCAGACCAATGGACCGGGCGTTTCCAGAGCTCCACGTTGCCTGCGCGCGGGAGGCCTGAAAACTCACTCTCTGGGGCTGCCTTTCCTCCCTCCAAGGAAGAGAGCCTGCCCGGCCGCCTTCTGGCTGAAAGTCAAATCTGGCTGGGAAGTGGTAGTTGGGAAGTCAGTTTTCAGGGGCAATGTCCGCTAGGTGTACGTGCATGCCTAGGGTTCCCACACTGCCCAGAACACCAAGGTTCCCTCCACACAGCTCTTCCGTCACGTTAGCTCTGCAGGAGAGAGCTCGCGAAACTAGGCCTTTCTCGGCTCGGGAAGTGAGTGCCTGTTTGCAGGCCTCTTGTATTGGCGTCTGCAGAGCCCCACACTTGCTGTGCGAGGGAGGCCTAAAAACCCAATCTCTGGGGCTGCCTTTCCTCCCTCCAAGGAAGAGAGCCTGCCCGGCCGCCTTCTGGCTGAAAGTCACATTGGGCTGGCAAGTGCTAGGTGGGAAGTCAGTTTTCAGGGGCAATGGCCGCTGGGTGCACGTGTAAGTGTAGGGTTCCCACACTGTCCAGAACATCAAGGTTCCCTCCACACAGCTCTACCGTCACGTTAGCTCTGCAGCTGAGAGCTCGCGAAACTAGGCCTTTCTCGCCTCGGGAAGTGAGTGCCTGTTTGCAGCCCTCTTGTACTGGCGTCTGTAGAGCCCCACACTTGCTGTGCGGGGAAGGCCTAAAAACCCAATCTCTGGGCCTGCCTTTCCTCCCTCAAAGGAGGAGAGCCGGCTCGGCCGCCTTCAAGTTGAAAGTAACATTGGGCTGGGAAGTGCTACCTGGGAAATCAGTTTTCAGGGGCCATAGCCGCTGGGTGCACGAGTATGTGTACAGCCCCGATACTGCCCGGGAACATCAAGGTTCCCTCCACACAGCTCTTCCGTCACTTTAGCTGTGCAGGAGAGAGCTCGCGAAACTAGGCCTTTCTCGGTTCGGGAAGTGAGTGCCTGTTTGCAGGCCTCTTGTACTGGCGTCTGCACAGCCCCACACTTGCTGTGCGAGGGAGGCCTAAAAACCCAATCTCTGGGGCTGCCTTTCCTCCCTCCAAGGAAGACAGCCTGCTCGGCCGCCTTCAAGCTGAAAGTCACATTGGGCTGGGAAGTGCTACATGGGAAATCAGTTTTCAGGGGCCATAGCCGCTGGGTGCTCGTGTATGTGTACAGCCCCGATACTGCCCGGGAACATCAAGGCTCCCTCAACACAGCTCTACCGTCACGTTAGCTCTGCAGGAGAGAGCTCGCGAAACTAGGCCTTTCTTGACTCGGGAAGTGAGGCCCTGGTTGCAGGCCTCTTGTACTAACGTCTGGAGAGCCCCACACTTGCTGTGCGAGGGAGGCCTGAAATCCCACTCTCTGGGGCTGCCTTTCCTCCCTCCAAGGAAGAGAGCCGGCTCGGCCGCCTTCAAGCTGAATGTAACGTTGGGCTGGGAAGTGCTACCTGGCAAATCAGTTTTCCGGGGCCATAGCCGCTGGGTGCACGTGTATGTGTACAGCCACGATACTGCCCGGGAACATCAAGGTTCCCTCTACACAGCTCTTCCGTAACTTTAGCAACGCAGGAGAGAGCTCGCGAAACTAGGCCTTTCTTGGCTCGGGAAGTGAGGACCTGCTCGCAGACCAATGGACCGGGCGTTTCCAGAGCTCCACGTTGCCTGCGCGCGGGAGGCCTGAAAACTCACTCTCTGGGGCTGCCTTTCCTCCCTCCAAGGAAGAGAGACGGCTCGGCCGCCTTCAAGCTGAAAGTAACATTGGGCTGGGAAGTGCTACCTGGGAAATCAGTTTTCAGGGGCCATAGCCGCTGGGTGCACGTGTATGTGTACAGCCCCGATACTGCCCGGGAACATCAAGGTTCCCTCCACACAGCTCTTCCGTCACTTTAGCTGTGCAGGAGAGAGCTCGCGAAACTAGGCCTTTCTCGGTTCGGGAAGTGAGTGCCTGTTTGCAGGCCTCTTGTACTGGCGTCTGCACAGCCCCACACTTGCTGTGCGAGGGAGGCCTAAAAACCCAATCTCTGGGGCTGCCTTTCCTCCCTCCAAGGAAGACAGCCTGCTCGGCCGCCTTCAAGCTGAAAGTCACATTGGGCTGGGAAGTGCTACATGGGAAATCAGTTTTCAGGGGCCATAGCCGCTGGGTGCTCGTGTATGTGTACAGCCCCGATACTGCCCGGGAACATCAAGGCTCCCTCCACACAGCTCTACCGTCAAGTTAGCTCTGCAGGAGAGAGCTCGCGAAACTAGGCCTTTCTTGACTCGGGAAGTGAGGCCCTGGTTGCAGGCCTCTTGTACTAACGTCTGGAGAGCCCCACACTTGCTGTGCGAGGGAGGCCTGAAATCCCACTCTCTGGGGCTGCCTTTCCTCCCTCCAAGGAAGAGAGCCTGCCCGGCCGCCTTCTGGCTGAAAGTCAAATCTGGCTGGGAAGTGGTAGTTGGGAAGTCAGTTTTCAGGGGCAATGTCCGCTAGGTGTACGTGCATGCCTAGGGTTCCCACACTGCCCAGAACACCAAGGTTCCCTCCACACAGCTCTTCCGTCACGTTAGCTCTGCAGGAGAGAGCTCGCGAAACTAGGCCTTTCTCGGCTCGGGAAGTGAGTGCCTGTTTGCAGGCCTCTTGTACTGGCGTCTGCAGAGCCCCACACTTGCTGTGCGAGGGAGGCCTAAAAACCCAATCTCTGGGGCTGCCTTTCCTCCCTCCAAGGAAGACAGCCTGCTCGGCCGCCTGCAAGCTGAAAGTCACATTGGGCTGGGAAATGCTACCTGGGAAGTCAGTTTTCAGGGGCCATGGCCGCTGGCTGCACGTTTACAGCTAGGCCTCCCACACTGCCCGGGAACATCAAGGCTCCCTCCAAACAGCTCTTCCGTCACGTTTGCCCTGCAGGAGAGAGATCGCGAAACTAGGCCTTTCTCGGCTCGGGAAGTGAGTGCCTGTTTGCAGGCCGCTTGTATTGGCGTCTGCAGAGCCCCACACTTGCTGTGCGAGGGAGGCCTAAAAACCCAATCTCTGGGGCTGCCTTTCCTCCCTCCAAGGAAGAGAGCCTGCCCGGCCGCCTTCTGGCTGAAAGTCACATTGGGCTGGCAAGTGCTAGGTGGGAAGTCAGTTTTCAGGGGCAATGGCCGCTGGGTGCACGTGTAAGTGTAGGGTTCCCACTCTGTCCAGAACATCAAGGCTCCCTCCACACAGCTCTACCGTCACGTTAGCTCTGCAGCTGAGAGCTCGCGAAAATAGGCCTTTCTCTCCTCGGGAAGTGAGTGCCTGTTTGCAGCCCTCTTGTACTGGCGTCTGTAGAGCCCCACACTTGCTGTGCGGGGAAGGCCTAAAAACCCAATCTCTGGGCCTGCCTTTCCTCCCTCAAAGGAGTAGAGCCGGCTCGGCCGCCTTCAAGGTGAAAGTAACATTGGGCTGGGAAGTGCTACCTGGGAAATCAGTTTTCAGGGGCCATAGCCGCTGGGTGCACGTGTATGTGTACAGCCCCGATACTGCCCGGGAACATCAAGGTTCCCTCCACACAGCTCTTCCGTCACTTTAGCTGTGCAGGAGAGAGCTCGCGAAACTAGGCCTTTCTCGGCTCGGGAAGTGAGTGCCTGTTTGCAGGCCTCTTGTACTGGCGTCTGCACAGCCCCACACTTGCTGTGCGAGGGAGGCCTAAAAACCCAATCTCTGGGGCTGCCTATCCTCCCTCCAAGGAAGACAGCCTGCTCGGCCGCTTTCAAGCTGAAAGTCACATTGGGCTGGGAAGTGCTACATGGGAAATCAGTTTTCAGGGGCCATAGCCGCTGGGTGCTCGTGTATGTGTACAGCCCCGATACTGCCCGGGAACATCAAGGCTCCCTCCACACAGCTCTACCGTCACGTTAGCTCTGCAGGAGAGAGCTCGCGAAACTAGGCCTTACTTGACTCGGGAAGTGAGGCCCTGGTTGCAGGCCTCTTGTACTAACGTCTGGAGAGCCCCACACTTGCTGTGCGAGGGAGGCCTGAAATCCCACTCTCTGGGGCTGCCTTTCCTCCCTCCAAGGAAGAGAGTCGGCTCGGCCGCCTTCAAGCTGAAAGTCACATTGGGCTGGGAAGTGCTACCTGGCAAATCAGTTTTCAGGGGCCATAGCCGCTGGGTGCACGTGTATGTGTACAGCCCCGATACTGCCCGGGAACATCAAGGTTCCCTCTACACAGCTCTTCCGTCACTTTAGCTGTGCAGGAGAGAGCTCGCGAAACTAGGCCTTTCTTGGTTCGGGAAGTGAGGACGTGCTCGCAGACCAATGGACCGGGCGTTTCCAGAGCTCCACGTTGCCTGCGCGCGGGAGGCCTGAAAACTCACTCTCTGGGGCTGCCTTTCCTCCCTCCAAGGAAGAGAGCCTGCCCGGCCGCCTTCTGGCTGAAAGTCAAATCTGGCTGGGAAGTGGTAGTTGGGAAGTCAGTTTTCAGGGGCAATGTCCGCTAGGTGTACGTGCATGCCTAGGGTTCCCACACTGCCCAGAACACCAAGGTTCCCTCCACACAGCTCTTCCGTCACGTTAGCTCTGCAGGAGAGAGCTCGCGAAACTAGGCCTTTCTCGGCTCGGGAAGTGAGTGCCTGTTTGCAGGCCTCTTGTACTGGCGTCTGCAGAGCCCCACACTTGCTGTGCGAGGGAGGCCTAAAAACCCAATCTCTGGGGCTGCCTTTCCTCCCTCCAAGGAAGACAGCCTGCTCGGCCGCCTGCAAGCTGAAAGTCACATTGGGCTGGGAAATGCTACCTGGGAAGTCAGTTTTCAGGGGCCATGGCCGCTGGCTGCACGTTTACAGCTAGGCCTCCCACACTGCCCGGGAACATCAAGGCTCCCTCCACACAGCTCTTCCGTCACGTTAGCTCTGCAGGAGAGAGATCGCGAAACTAGGCCTTTCCCGGCTCGGGAAGTGAGTGCCTGTTTGCAGGCCGCTTGTATTGGCGTCTGCAGAGCCCCACACTTGCTGTGCGAGGGAGGCCTAAAAACCCAATCTCTGGGGCTGCCTTTCCTCCCTCCAAGGAAGAGAGCCTGCCCGGCCGCCTTCTGGCTGAAAGTCACATCGGGCTGGCAAGTGCTAGTTGGGAAGTCAGTTTTCAGGGGCAATGGCCGCTGGGTGCACGTGTAAGTGTAGGGTTCCCACACTGTCCAGAACATCAAGGCTCCCTCCACACAGCTCTTCCGTCACGTTTGCCGTGCAGGAGAGAGATCGCGAAACTAGGCCTTTCTCGGCTCGGGAAGTGAGTGCCTGTTTGCAGGCCTCTTGTACTGGCGTCTGTAGAGCCCCACACTTGCTGTGCGGGGAAGGCCTAAAAACCCAATCTCTGGGCCTGCCTTTCCTCCCTCAAAGGAGGAGAGCCGGCTCGGCCGCCTTCAAGGTGAAAGTAACATTGGGCTGGGAAGTGCTACCTGGGAAATCAGTTTTCAGGGGCCATAGTCGCTGGGTGCACGTGTATGTGTACAGCCCCGATACTGCCCGGGAACATCAAGGGTCCCTCCACACAGCTCTTCCGTCACGTTAGCTCTGCAGGAGAGAGCTCGCGAAACTAGGCCTTACTTGACTCGGGAAGAGAGGCCCTGGTTGCAGGCCTCTTGTACTAACGTCTGGAGAGCCCCACACTTGCTGTGCGAGGGAGGCCTGAAATCCCACTCTCTGGGGCTGCCTTTCCTCCCTCCAAGGAAGAGAGTCGGCTCGGCCGCCTTCAAGCTGAAAGTCACATTGGGCTGGGAAGTGCTACCTGGCAAATCAGTTTTCAGGGGCCATAGCCGCTGGGTGCACGTGTATGTGTACAACCCCGATACTGCCCGGGAACATCAAGGTTCCCTCTACACAGCTCTTCCGTCACTTTAGCTGTGCAGGAGAGAGCTCGCGAAACTAGGCCTTTCTTGGTTCGGGAAGTGAGGACGTGCTCGCAGACCAATGGACCGGGCGTTTCCAGAGCTCCACGTTGCCTGCGCGCGGGAGGCCTGAAAACTCACTCTCTGGGGCTGCCTTTCCTCCCTCCAAGGAAGAGAGCCTGCCCGGCCGCCTTCTGGCTGAAAGTCAAATCTGGCTGGGAAGTGGTAGTTGGGAAGTCAGTTTTCAGGGGCAATGTCCGCTAGGTGTACGTGCATGCCTAGGGTTCCCACACTGCCCAGAACACCAAGGTTCCCTCCACACAGCTCTTCCGTCACGTTAGCTCTGCAGGAGAGAGCTCGCGAAACTAGGCCTTTCTCGGCTCGGGAAGTGAGTGCCTGTTTGCAGGCCTCTTGTACTGGCGTCTGCAGAGCCCCACACTTGCTGTGCGAGGGAGGCCTAAAAACCCAATCTCTGGGGCTGCCTTTCCTCCCTCCAAGGAAGAGAGCCTGCCCGGCCGCCTTCTGGCTGAAAGTCACATCGGGCTGGCAAGTGCTAGTTGGGAAGTCAGTTTTCAGGGGCAATGGCCGCTGGGTGCACGTGTAAGTGTAGGGTTCCCACACTGTCCAGAACATCAAGGCTCCCTCCACACAGCTCTACCGTCACGTTAGCTCTGCAGCTGAGAGCTCGCGAAACTAGGCCTCTCTCGCCTCGGGAAGTGAGTGCCTGTTTGCAGCCCTCTTGTACTGGCGTCTGTAGAGCCCCACACTTGCTGAGCGGGGAAGGCCTAAAAACCCAATCTCTGGGCCTGCCTTTCCTCCCTCAAAGGAGGAGAGCCGGCTCGGCCGCCTTCAAGTTGAAAGTAACATTGGGCTGGGAAGTGCTACCTGGGAAATCAGTTTTCAGGGGCCATAGCCGCTGGGGGCACCTGTATGTGTACAGCCCCGATACTGCCAGGGAACATCAAGGTTCCCTCCACACAGCTCTTCCGTCACTTTAGCTGTGCAGGAGAGAGCTCGCGAAACTAGGCCTTTCTCGGCTCGGGAAGTGAGTGCCTGTTTGCAGGCCTCTTGTACTGGCGTCTGGAGAGCCCCACACTTGCTGTGCGAGGGAGGCCTGAAATCCCACTCTCTGGGGCTGCCTTTCCTCCCTCCAAGGAAGAGAGCCGGCTCGGCCGCCTTCAACCTGAAAGTCACATTGGGCTGGGAAGTGCTACCGGGCAAATCAGTTTTCAGGGGCCATAGCCGCTGGGTGCACGTGTATGTGTACAGCACCGATACTGCCCGGGAACATCAAGGTTCCCTCTACACAGCTCTTCCGTCACTTTAGCTGTGCAGGAGAGAGCTCGCGAAACTAGGCCTTTCTTGGCTCGGGAAGTGAGGACCTGCTCGCAGACCAATGGACCGGGCGTTTCCAGAGCTCCACGTTGCCTGCGCGCGGGAGGCCTGAAAACTCACTCTCTGGAGCTGCCTTTCCTCCCTCCAAGGAAGAGAGCCTGCCCGGCCGCCTTCTGGCTGAAAGTCAAATCTGGCTGGGAAGTGGTAGTTGGGAAGTCAGTTTTCAGGGGCAATGTCAGCTAGGTGTACGTGCATGCCTAGGGTTCCCACACTGCCCAGAACACCAAGGTTCCCTCCACACAGCTCTTCCGTCACGTTAGCTCTGCAGGAGAGAGCTCGCGAAACTAGGCCTTTCTCGGCTCGGGAAGTGAGTGCCTGTTTGCAGGCCTCTTGTACTGGCGTCTGCAGAGACCCACACTTGCTGGGTGAGGGAGGCCTAAAAACCCAATCTCTGGGGCTGCCTTTCCTCCCTCCAAGGAAGACAGCCTGCTCGGCCGCCTGCAAGCTGAAAGTCACATTTTGCTGGGAAATGCTACCTGGGAAGTCAGTTTTCAGGGGCCATGGCCGCTGGCTGCACTTTTACAGCTAGGCCTCCCTCACTGCCTTGGAACATCAAGGCTCCCTCCACACAGCTCCTTCTTCACGTTTGCCCTGCAGGAGAGAGCTCGCGAGACTAGGCCTTTCTTGACTCGGGAAGTGAGGCCCTGGTTGCAGGCCTCTTGTACTAGCGTCTCCAGAGCCCCACACTTGCTGTGTGAGGGAGGCTTGAAAACCCACTCTCTGGGGCTGCATTTCCTTCCTCCAAGGCAGAGAGCCTGCCCGGCCGTATTCGAGCTGAAAGTCACATCAGGCTTGGAAGTGTTAGCTCAGACTTCAGTTATCAGGGGCCATGGACGCTGGATGCAGATGTACGGGTAGAGCTCCAACACAGGCCAGGAACATCGAGGCTCCCTCCACACAGCTCTTTCTTCGCGTTTGCTCTGCAGGAGAGTACGCGCGAGACTAGGCCTTCGTTGACTCGGGAAGTGAGCACCTGGTTGCAGGCCTCGTCTACTAGCGTCTGTAAAGCTGCATACTTGCTGTGCGAGGGAGGCCTCAAAACTCACTCTCTGGGGCTGCCTTTCCTCCCTCCAAGGAAGAGAGCCTGCCCGGCCGCCTTCTGGCTGAAAGTCACATCGGGCTGGCAAGTGCTAGTTGGGAAGTCAGTTTTCAGGGGCAATGGCCGCTGGGTGCACGTGTAAGTGTAGGGATCCCACACTGTCCAGAACATCAAGGCTCCCTCCACACAGCTCTACCGTCACGTTAGCTCTGCAGCTGAGAGCTCGCGAAACTAGGCCTTTCTCGCCTCGGGAAGTGAGTGCCTGTTTGCAGCCCTCTTGTACTGTCGTCTGTAGAGCCCCACACTTGCTGTGCGGTGAAGGCCTAAAAACCCAATCTCTGGGGCTGCCTTTCCTCCCTCCAAGGAAGACAGCCTGCTCGGCCGCCTTCAAGCTGAAAGTCACATTGGGCTGGGAAGTGCTACATGGGAAATCAGTTTTCAGGGGCCATAGCCGCTGGGTGCTCGTGTATGTGTACAGCCCCGATACTGCCCGGGAACATCAAGGCTCCCTCCACACAGCTCTACCGTCTCGTTAGCTCTGCAGGAGAGAGCTCGCGAAACTAGGCCTTTCTTGACTCGGGAAGTGAGGCCCTGGTTGCAGGCCTCTTGTACTAACGTCTGGAGAGCCCCACACTTGCTGTGCGAGGGAGGCCTGAAATCCCACTCTCTGGGGCTGCCTTTCCTCCCTCCAAGGAAGAGAGCCGGCTCGGCCGCCTTCAAGCTGAAAGTCACATTGGGCTGGGAAGTGCTACCTGGCAAATCAGTTTTCAGGGGCCATAGCCGCTGGGTGCACGTGTATGTGTACAGCCCCGATACTGCCCGGGAACATCAAGCTTCCCTCTACACAGCTCTTCCGTCACTTTAGCTGTGCAGGAGAGAGCTCGCGAAACTAGGCCTTTCTTGGCTCGGGAAGTGAGGACCTGCTCGCAGACCAATGGACCGGACGTTTCCAGAGCTCCACGTTGCCTGCGCGCGGGAGGCCTGAAAACTCACTCTCTGGGGCTGCCTTTCCTCCCTCCAAGGAAGAGAGCCTGCCCGGCCGCCTTCTGGCTGAAAGTCAAATCTGGCTGGGAAGTGGTAGTTGGGAAGTCAGTTTTCAGGGGCAATGTCCGGTAGGTGTACGTGCATGCCTAGGGTTCCCACACTGTCCAGAACACCAAGGTTCCCTCCACACAGCTCTTCCGTCACGTTAGCTCTGCAGGAGAGAGCTCGCGAAACTAGGCCTTTCTCGGCTCGGGAAGTGAGTGCCTGTTTGCAGGCCTCTTGTACTGGCGTCTGCAGAGCCCCACACTTGCTGTGCGAGGGAGGCCTAAAAACCCAATCTCTGGGGCTGCCTTTCCTCCCTCCAAGGAAGACAGCCTGCCCGGCCGCCTTCTGGCTGAAAGTCACATTGGGCTGGCAAGTGCTAGGTGGGAAGTCAGTTTTCAGGGGCAATGGCCGCTGGGTGCACGTGTAAGTGTAGGGTTCCCACACTGTCCAGAACATCAAGGTTCCCTCCACACAGCTCTACCGTCACGTTAGCTCTGCAGCTGAGAGCTCGCGAAACTAGGCCTTTCTCGCCTCGGGAAGTGAGTGCCTGTTTGCAGCCCTCTTGTACTGGCGTCTGTAGAGCCCCACACTTGCTGTGCGGGGAAGGCCTAAAAACCCAATCTCTGGGCCTGCCTTTCCTCCCTCAAAGGAGGAGAGCCGGCTCGGCCTCCTTCAAGGTGAAAGTAACATTGGGCTGGGAAGTGCTACCTGGGAAATCAGTTTTCAGGGGCCATAGCCGCTGGGGGCACGTGTATGTGTACAGCCCCGATACTGCCCGGGAACATCAAGGTTCCCTCCACACAGCTCTTCCGTCACTTTAGCTGTGCAGGAGAGAGCTCGCGAAACTAGGCCTTTCTCGGCTCGGGAAGTGAGTGCCTGTTTGCAGGCCTCTTGTACTGGCGTCTGCACAGCCCCACACTTGCTGTGTGAGGGAGGCCTAAAAACCCAATCTCTGGGGCTGCCTTTCCTCCCTCCAAGGAAGACAGCCTGCTCGGCCGCCTTCAAGCTGAAAGTCACATTGGGCTGGGAAGTGCTACATGGGAAATCAGTTTTCAGGGGCCATAGCCGCTGGGTGCTCGTGTATGTGTACAGCCCCGATACTGCCCGGGAACATCAAGGCTCCCTCCACACAGCTCTACCGTCACGTTAGCTCTGCAGGAGAGAGCTCGCGAAACTAGGCCTTTCTTGACTCGGGAAGTGAGGCCCTGGTTGCAGGCCTCTTGTACTAACGTCTGGAGAGCCCCACACTTGCTGTGCGAGGGAGGCCTGAAATCCCACTCTCTGGGGCTGCCTTTCCTCCCTCCAAGGAAGAGAGCCGGCTCGGCCGCCTTCAAGCTGAAAGTCACATTGGGCTGGGAAGTGCTACCTGGCAAATCAGTTTTCAGGGGCCATAGCCGCTGGGTGCACGTGTATGTGTACAGCCCCGATACTGCCCGGGAACATCAAGGTTCCCTCTACACAGCTCTTCCGTCACTTTAGCTGTGCAGGAGAGAGCTCGCAAAACTAGGCCTTTCTTGGCTCGGGAAGTGAGGACCTGCTCGCAGACCAATGGACCGGGCGTTTCCAGAGCTCCACGTTGCCTGCGGGCGGGAGGCCTGAAAACTCACTCTCTGGGGCTGCCTTTCCTCCCTCCAAGGAAGAGAGCCTGCCCGGCCGCCTTCTGGCTGAAAGTCAAATCTGGCTGGGAAGTGGTAGTTGGGAAGTCAGTTTTCAGGGGCAATGTCCGCTAGGTGTACGTGCATGCCTAGGGTTCCCACACTGCCCAGAACACCAAGGTTCCCTCCACACAGCTCTTCCGTCACGTTAGCTCTGCAGGAGAGAGCTCGCGAAACTAGGCCTTTCTCGGCTCGGGAAGTGAGTGCCTGTTTGCAGGCCTCTTGTACTGGCGTCTGCAGAGCCCCACACTTGCTGGGCGAGGGAGGCCTAAAAACCCAATCTCTGGGGCTGCCTTTCCTCCCTCCAAGGAAGACAGCCTGCTCGGCCGCCTGCAAGCTGAAAGTCACATTGGGCTGAGAAATGCTACCTGGGAAGTCAGTTTTCAGGGGCCATGGCCGCTGGCTGCACGTTTACAGCTAGGCCTCCCACACTGCCCGGGAACATCAAGGCTCCCTCCAAACAGCTCTTCCGTCACGTTTGCCTGCAGGAGAGAGATCGCGAAACTAGGCCTTTCTTGGCTCGGGAAGTGAGTGCCTGTCTGCAGGCCGCTTGTATTGGCGTCTGCAGAGCCCCACACTTGCTGTGCGAGGGAGGCCTAAAAACCCAATCTCTGGGGCTGCCTTTCCTCCCTCCAAGGAAGAGAGCCTGCCCGGCCGCCTTCTGGCTGAAAGTCACATCGGGCTGGCAAGTGCTAGTTGGGAAGTCAGTTTTCAGGGGCAATGGCCGCTGGGTGCACGTGTAAGTGTAGGGTTCCCACACTGTCCAGAACATCAAGGCTCCCTCCACACAGCTCTACCGTCACGTTAGCTCTGCAGCTGAGAGCTCGCGAAACTAGGCCTCTCTCGCCTCGGGAAGTGAGTGCCTGTTTGCAGCCCTCTTGTACTGGCGTCTGTAGAGCCCCACACTTGCTGAGCGGGGAAGGCCTAAAAACCCAATCTCTGGGCCTGCCTTTCCTCCCTCAAAGGAGGAGAGCCGGCTCGGCCGCCTTCAAGTTGAAAGTAACATTGGGCTGGGAAGTGCTACCTGGGAAATCAGTTTTCAGGGGCCATAGCCGCTGGGGGCACCTGTATGTGTACAGCCCCGATACTGCCAGGGAACATCAAGGTTCCCTCCACACAGCTCTTCCGTCACTTTAGCTGTGCAGGAGAGAGCTCGCGAAACTAGGCCTTTCTCGGCTCGGGAAGTGAGTGCCTGTTTGCAGGCCTCTTGTACTGGCGTCTGGAGAGCCCCACACTTGCTGTGCGAGGGAGGCCTGAAATCCCACTCTCTGGGGCTGCCTTTCCTCCCTCCAAGGAAGAGAGCCGGCTCGGCCGCCTTCAACCTGAAAGTCACATTGGGCTGGGAAGTGCTACCGGGCAAATCAGTTTTCAGGGGCCATAGCCGCTGGGTGCACGTGTATGTGTACAGCACCGATACTGCCCGGGAACATCAAGGTTCCCTCTACACAGCTCTTCCGTCACTTTAGCTGTGCAGGAGAGAGCTCGCGAAACTAGGCCTTTCTTGGCTCGGGAAGTGAGGACCTGCTCGCAGACCAATGGACCGGGCGTTTCCAGAGCTCCACGTTGCCTGCGCGCGGGAGGCCTGAAAACTCACTCTCTGGAGCTGCCTTTCCTCCCTCCAAGGAAGAGAGCCTGCCCGGCCGCCTTCTGGCTGAAAGTCAAATCTGGCTGGGAAGTGGTAGTTGGGAAGTCAGTTTTCAGGGGCAATGTCAGCTAGGTGTACGTGCATGCCTAGGGTTCCCACACTGCCCAGAACACCAAGGTTCCCTCCACACAGCTCTTCCGTCACGTTAGCTCTGCAGGAGAGAGCTCGCGAAACTAGGCCTTTCTCGGCTCGGGAAGTGAGTGCCTGTTTGCAGGCCTCTTGTACTGGCGTCTGCAGAGACCCACACTTGCTGGGCGAGGGAGGCCTAAAAACCCAATCTCTGGGGCTGCCTTTCCTCCCTCCAAGGAAGACAGCCTGCTCGGCCGCCTGCAAGCTGAAAGTCACATTTTGCTGGGAAATGCTACCTGGGAAGTCAGTTTTCAGGGGCCATGGCCGCTGGCTGCACTTTTACAGCTAGGCCTCCCTCACTGCCTTGGAACATCAAGGCTCCCTCCACACAGCTCCTTCTTCACGTTTGCCCTGCAGGAGAGAGCTCGCGAGACTAGGCCTTTCTTGACTCGGGAAGTGAGGCCCTGGTTGCAGGCCTCTTGTACTAGCGTCTCCAGAGCCCCACACTTGCTGTGTGAGGGAGGCTTGAAAACCCACTCTCTGGGGCTGCATTTCCTTCCTCCAAGGCAGAGAGCCTGCCCGGCCGTATTCGAGCTGAAAGTCACATCAGGCTTGGAAGTGTTAGCTCAGACTTCAGTTATCAGGGGCCATGGACGCTGGATGCAGATGTACGGGTAGAGCTCCAACACAGGCCAGGAACATCGAGGCTCCCTCCACACAGCTCTTTCTTCGCGTTTGCTCTGCAGGAGAGTACGCGCGAGACTAGGCCTTCGTTGACTCGGGAAGTGAGCACCTGGTTGCAGGCCTCGTCTACTAGCGTCTGTAAAGCTGCATACTTGCTGTGCGAGGGAGGCCTCAAAACTCACTCTCTGGGGCTGCCTTTCCTCCCTCCAAGGAAGAGAGCCTGCCCGGCCGCCTTCTGGCTGAAAGTCACATCGGGCTGGCAAGTGGTAGTTGGGAAGTCAGTTTTCAGGGGCAATGGCCGCTGGGTGCACGTGTAAGTGTAGGGTTCCCACACTGTCCAGAACATCAAGGCTCCCTCCACACAGCTCTACCGTCACGTTAGCTCTGCAGCTGAGAGCTCGCGAAACTAGGCCTTTCTCGCCTCGGGAAGTGAGTGCCTGTTTGCAGCCCTCTTGTACTGGCGTCTGTAGAGCCCCACACTTGCTGTGCGGGGAAGGCCTAAAAACCCAATCTCTGGGCCTGCCTTTCCTCCCTCAAAGGAGGAGAGCCGGCTCGGCCGCCTTCAAGTTGAAAGTAACATTGGGCTGGGAAGTGCTACCTGGGAAATCAGTTTTCAGGGGCCATAGCCGCTGGGGGCACGTGTATGTGTACAGCCCCGATACTGCCCGGGAACATCAAGGTTCCCTCCACACAGCTCTTCCGTCACTTTAGCTGTGCAGGAGAGAGCGCGCGAAACTAGGCCTTTCTCGGCTCGGGAAGTGAGTGCCTGTTTGCAGGCCTCTTGTACTGGCGTCTGCAGAGCCCCACACTTGCTGTGCGAGGGAGGCCTAAAAACCCAATCTCTGGGGCTGCCTTTCCTCCCTCCAAGGAAGACAGCCTGCTCGGCCGCTTTCAAGCTGAAAGTCACATTGGGCTGGGAAGTGCTACATGGGAAATCAGTTTTCAGGGGCCATAGCCGCTGGGTGCTCGTGTATGTGTACAGCCCCGATACTGCCCGGGAACATCAAGGCTCCCTCCACACAGCTCTACCTTCACGTTAGCTCTGCAGGAGAGAGCTCGCGAAACTAGGCCTTACTTGACTCGGGAAGTGAGGCCCTGGTTGCAGGCCTCTTGTACTAACGTCTGTAGAGCCCCACACTTGCTGTGCGAGGGAGGCCTGAAATCCCACTCTCTGGGGCTGCCTTTCCTCCCTCCAAGGAAGAGAGCCGGCTCGGCCGCCTTCAAGCTGAAAGTCACATTGGGCTGGGAAGTGCTACCTGGCAAATCAGTTTTCAGGGGCCATAGCCGCTGGGTGCACGTGTATGTGTACAGCCCCGATACTGCCCGGGAACATCAAGGTTCCCTCTACACAGCTCTTCCTTCACTTTAGCTGTGCAGGAGAGAGCTCGCGAAACTAGGCCTTTCTTGGTTCGGGAAGTGAGGACCTGCTCGCAGACCAATGGACCGGGCGTTTCCAGAGCTCCACGTTGCCTGCGCGCGGGAGGCCTCAAAACTCACTCTCTGGGGCTGCCTTTCCTCCCTCCAAGGAAGAGAGCCTGCCCGGCCGCCTTCTGGCTGAAAGTCACATCGGGCTGGCAAGTGCTAGTTGGGAAGTCAGTTTTCAGGGGCAATGGCCGCTGGGTGCACGTGTAAGTGTAGGGTTCCCACACTGTCCAGAACATCAAGGCTCCCTCCACACAGCTCTACCGTCACGTTAGCTCTGCAGCTGAGAGCTCGCGAAACTAGGCCTTTCTCGCCTCGGGAAGTGAGTGCCTGTTTGCAGCCCTCTTGTACTGTCGTCTGTAGAGCCCCACACTTGCTGTGCGGTGAAGGCCTAAAAACCCAATCTCTGGGGCTGCCTTTCCTCCCTCCAAGGAAGACAGCCTGCTCGGCCGCCTTCAAGCTGAAAGTCACATTGGGCTGGGAAGTGCTACATGGGAAATCAGTTTTCAGGGGCCATAGCCGCTGGGTGCTCGTGTATGTGTACAGCCCCGATACTGCCCGGGAACATCAAGGCTCCCTCCACACAGCTCTACCGTCTCGTTAGCTCTGCAGGAGAGAGCTCGCGAAACTAGGCCTTTCTTGACTCGGGAAGTGAGGCCCTGGTTGCAGGCCTCTTGTACTAACGTCTGGAGAGCCCCACACTTGCTGTGCGAGGGAGGCCTGAAATCCCACTCTCTGGGGCTGCCTTTCCTCCCTCCAAGGAAGAGAGCCGGCTCGGCCGCCTTCAAGCTGAAAGTCACATTGGGCTGGGAAGTGCTACCTGGCAAATCAGTTTTCAGGGGCCATAGCCGCTGGGTGCACGTGTATGTGTACAGCCCCGATACTGCCCGGGAACATCAAGCTTCCCTCTACACAGCTCTTCCGTCACTTTAGCTGTGCAGGAGAGAGCTCGCGAAACTAGGCCTTTCTTGGCTCGGGAAGTGAGGACCTGCTCGCAGACCAATGGACCGGACGTTTCCAGAGCTCCACGTTGCCTGCGCGCGGGAGGCCTGAAAACTCACTCTCTGGGGCTGCCTTTCCTCCCTCCAAGGAAGAGAGCCTGCCCGGCCGCCTTCTGGCTGAAAGTCAAATCTGGCTGGGAAGTGGTAGTTGGGAAGTCAGTTTTCAGGGGCAATGTCCGGTAGGTGTACGTGCATGCCTAGGGTTCCCACACTGTCCAGAACACCAAGGTTCCCTCCACACAGCTCTTCCGTCACGTTAGCTCTGCAGGAGAGAGCTCGCGAAACTAGGCCTTTCTCGGCTCGGGAAGTGAGTGCCTGTTTGCAGGCCTCTTGTACTGGCGTCTGCAGAGCCCCACACTTGCTGTGCGAGGGAGGCCTAAAAACCCAATCTCTGGGGCTGCCTTTCCTCCCTCCAAGGAAGACAGCCTGCCCGGCCGCCTTCTGGCTGAAAGTCACATTGGGCTGGCAAGTGCTAGGTGGGAAGTCAGTTTTCAGGGGCAATGGCCGCTGGGTGCACGTGTAAGTGTAGGGTTCCCACACTGTCCAGAACATCAAGGTTCCCTCCACACAGCTCTACCGTCACGTTAGCTCTGCAGCTGAGAGCTCGCGAAACTAGGCCTTTCTCGCCTCGGGAAGTGAGTGCCTGTTTGCAGCCCTCTTGTACTGGCGTCTGTAGAGCCCCACACTTGCTGTGCGGGGAAGGCCTAAAAACCCAATCTCTGGGCCTGCCTTTCCTCCCTCAAAGGAGGAGAGCCGGCTCGGCCTCCTTCAAGGTGAAAGTAACATTGGGCTGGGAAGTGCTACCTGGGAAATCAGTTTTCAGGGGCCATAGCCGCTGGGGGCACGTGTATGTGTACAGCCCCGATACTGCCCGGGAACATCAAGGTTCCCTCCACACAGCTCTTCCGTCACTTTAGCTGTGCAGGAGAGAGCTCGCGAAACTAGGCCTTTCTCGGCTCGGGAAGTGAGTGCCTGTTTGCAGGCCTCTTGTACTGGCGTCTGCACAGCCCCACACTTGCTGTGTGAGGGAGGCCTAAAAACCCAATCTCTGGGGCTGCCTTTCCTCCCTCCAAGGAAGACAGCCTGCTCGGCCGCCTTCAAGCTGAAAGTCACATTGGGCTGGGAAGTGCTACATGGGAAATCAGTTTTCAGGGGCCATAGCCGCTGGGTGCTCGTGTATGTGTACAGCCCCGATACTGCCCGGGAACATCAAGGCTCCCTCCACACAGCTCTACCGTCACGTTAGCTCTGCAGGAGAGAGCTCGCGAAACTAGGCCTTTCTTGACTCGGGAAGTGAGGCCCTGGTTGCAGGCCTCTTGTACTAACGTCTGGAGAGCCCCACACTTGCTGTGCGAGGGAGGCCTGAAATCCCACTCTCTGGGGCTGCCTTTCCTCCCTCCAAGGAAGAGAGCCGGCTCGGCCGCCTTCAAGCTGAAAGTCACATTGGGCTGGGAAGTGCTACCTGGCAAATCAGTTTTCAGGGGCCATAGCCGCTGGGTGCACGTGTATGTGTACAGCCCCGATACTGCCCGGGAACATCAAGGTTCCCTCTACACAGCTCTTCCGTCACTTTAGCTGTGCAGGAGAGAGCTCGCAAAACTAGGCCTTTCTTGGCTCGGGAAGTGAGGACCTGCTCGCAGACCAATGGACCGGGCGTTTCCAGAGCTCCACGTTGCCTGCGGGCGGGAGGCCTGAAAACTCACTCTCTGGGGCTGCCTTTCCTCCCTCCAAGGAAGAGAGCCTGCCCGGCCGCCTTCTGGCTGAAAGTCAAATCTGGCTGGGAAGTGGTAGTTGGGAAGTCAGTTTTCAGGGGCAATGTCCGCTAGGTGTACGTGCATGCCTAGGGTTCCCACACTGCCCAGAACACCAAGGTTCCCTCCACACAGCTCTTCCGTCACGTTAGCTCTGCAGGAGAGAGCTCGCGAAACTAGGCCTTTCTCGGCTCGGGAAGTGAGTGCCTGTTTGCAGGCCTCTTGTACTGGCGTCTGCAGAGCCCCACACTTGCTGGGCGAGGGAGGCCTAAAAACCCAATCTCTGGGGCTGCCTTTCCTCCCTCCAAGGAAGACAGCCTGCTCGGCCACCTGCAAGCTGAAAGTCACATTTTGCTGGGAAATGCTACCTGGGAAGTCAGTTTTCAGGGGCCATGGCCGCTGGCTGCACGTTTACAGCTAGGCCTCCCTCACTGCCCGGGAACATCAAGGCTCCCTCCACACAGCTCCTTCTTCACGTTTGCCCTGCAGGAGAGAGCTCGCGAGACTAGGCCTTTCTTGACTCGGGAAGTGAGGCCCTGGTTGCAGGCCTCTTGTACTGGCGTCTGCAGAGCCCCACACTTGCTGTGCGAGGGAGGCCTAAAAACCCAATCTCTGGGGCTGCCTTTCCTCCCTCCAAGGAAGACAGCCTGCTCGGCCGCTTTCAAGCTGAAAGTCACATTGGGCTGGGAAGTGCTACATGGGAAATCAGTTTTCAGGGGCCATAGCCGCTGGGTGCTCGTGTATGTGTACAGCCCCGATACTGCCCGGGAACATCAAGGCTCCCTCCACACAGCTCTACCTTCACGTTAGCTCTGCAGGAGAGAGCTCGCGAAACTAGGCCTTTCTTGGCTCGGGAAGTGAGGACCTGCTCGCAGACCAATGGACCGGGCGTTTCCAGAGCTCCACGTTGCCTGCGCGCGGGAGGCCTGAAAACTCACTCTCTGGGGCTGCCTTTCCTCCCTCCAAGGAAGAGAGCCTGCCCGGCTGCCTTCTGGCTGAAAGTCAAATCTGGCTGGGAAGTGGTAGTTGGGAAGTCAGTTTTCAGGGGCAATGTCCGCTAGGTGTACGTGCATGCCTAGGGTTCCCACACTGCCCAGAACACCAAGGTTCCCTCCACACAGCTCTTCCGTCACGTTAGCTCTGCAGGAGAGAGCTCGCGAAACTAGGCCTTTCTCGGCTCGGGAAGTGAGTGCCTGTTTGCAGGCCTCTTGTATTGGCGTCTGCAGAGCCCCACACTTGCTGTGCGAGGGAGGCCTAAAAACCCAATCTCTGGGGCTGCCTTTCCTCCCTCCAAGGAAGACAGCCTGCCCGGCCGCCTTCTGGCTGAAAGTCACATTGGGCTGGCAAGTGCTAGGTGGGAAGTCAGTTTTCAGGGGCAATGGCCGCTGGGTGTACGTGTAAGTGTAGGGTTCCCACACTGTCCAGAACATCAAGGTTCCCTCCACACAGCTCTACCGTCACGTTAGCTCTGCAGCTGAGAGCTCGCGAAACTAGGCCTTTCTCGCCTCGGGAAGTGAGTGCCTGTTTGCAGCCCTCTTGTACTGGCGTCTGTAGAGCCCCACACTTGCTGTGCGGGGAAGGCCTAAAAACCCAATCTCTGGGCCTGCCTTTCCTCCCTCAAAGGAGGAGAGCCGGCTCGGCCGCCTTCAAGTTGAAAGTAACATTGGGCTGGGAAGTGCTACCTGGGAAATCAGTTTTCAGGGGCCATAGCCGCTGGGTGCTCGTGTATGTGTACAGCCCCGATACTGCCCGGGAACATCAAGGCTCCCTCCACACAGCTCTACCGTCACGTTAGCTCTGCAGGAGAGAGCTCGCGAAACTAGGCCTTCCCTGACTCGGGAAGTGAGGCCCTGGTTGCAGGCCTCTTGTACTAACGTCTGGAGAGCCCCACACTTGCTGTGCGAGGGAGGCCTGAAATCCCACTCTCTGGGGCTGCCTTTCCTCCCTCCAAGGAAGAGAGCCGGCTCGGCCGCCTTCAAGCTGAAAGTCACATTGGGCTGGGAAGTGCTACCTGGCAAATCAGTTTTCAGGGGCCATAGCCGCTGGGTGCACGTGTATGTGTACAGCCCCGATACTGCCCGGGAACATCAAGGTTCCCTCTACACAGCTCTTCCGTCACTTTAGCTGTGCAGGAGAGAGCTCGCGAAACTAGGCCTTTCTTGGCTCGGGAAGTGAGGACCTGCTCGCAGACCAATGGACCGGACGTTTCCAGAGCTCCACGTTGCCTGCGCGCGGGAGGCCTGAAAACTCACTCTCTGGGGCTGCCTTTCCTCCCTCCAAGGAAGAGAGCCTGCCCGGCCGCCTTCTGGCTGAAAGTCAAATCTGGCTGGGAAGTGGTAGTTGGGAAGTCAGTTTTCAGGGGCAATGTCCGCTAGGTGTACGTGCATGCCTAGGGTTCCCACACTGCCCAGAACACCAAGGTTCCCTCCACACAGCTCTTCCGTCACGTTAGCTCTGCAGGAGAGAGCTCGCGAAACTAGGCCTTTCTCGGCTCGGGAAGTGAGTGCCTGTTTGCAGGCCTCTTGTACTGGCGTCTGCAGAGCCCCACACTTGCTGGGCGAGGGAGGCCTAAAAACCCAATCTCTGGGGCTGCCTTTCCTCCCTCCAAGGAAGACAGCCTGCTCGGCCACCTGCAAGCTGAAAGTCACATTTTGCTGGGAAATGCTACCTGGGAAGTCAGTTTTCAGGGGCCATGGCCGCTGGCTGCACGTTTACAGCTAGGCCTCCCTCACTGCCCGGGAACATCAAGGCTCCCTCCACACAGCTCCTTCTTCACGTTTGCCCTGCAGGAGAGAGCTCGCGAGACTAGGCCTTTCTTGACTCGGGAAGTGAGGCCCTGGTTGCAGGCCTCTTGTACTGGCGTCTGCAGAGCCCCACACTTGCTGTGCGAGGGAGGCCTAAAAACCCAATCTCTGGGGCTGCCTTTCCTCCCTCCAAGGAAGACAGCCTGCTCGGCCGCTTTCAAGCTGAAAGTCACATTGGGCTGGGAAGTGCTACATGGGAAATCAGTTTTCAGGGGCCATAGCCGCTGGGTGCTCGTGTATGTGTACAGCCCCGATACTGCCCGGGAACATCAAGGCTCCCTCCACACAGCTCTACCTTCACGTTAGCTCTGCAGGAGAGAGCTCGCGAAACTAGGCCTTTCTTGGCTCGGGAAGTGAGGACCTGCTCGCAGACCAATGGACCGGGCGTTTCCAGAGCTCCACGTTGCCTGCGCGCGGGAGGCCTGAAAACTCACTCTCTGGGGCTGCCTTTCCTCCCTCCAAGGAAGAGAGCCTGCCCGGCTGCCTTCTGGCTGAAAGTCAAATCTGGCTGGGAAGTGGTAGTTGGGAAGTCAGTTTTCAGGGGCAATGTCCGCTAGGTGTACGTGCATGCCTAGGGTTCCCACACTGCCCAGAACACCAAGGTTCCCTCCACACAGCTCTTCCGTCACGTTAGCTCTGCAGGAGAGAGCTCGCGAAACTAGGCCTTTCTCGGCTCGGGAAGTGAGTGCCTGTTTGCAGGCCTCTTGTATTGGCGTCTGCAGAGCCCCACACTTGCTGTGCGAGGGAGGCCTAAAAACCCAATCTCTGGGGCTGCCTTTCCTCCCTCCAAGGAAGACAGCCTGCCCGGCCGCCTTCTGGCTGAAAGTCACATTGGGCTGGCAAGTGCTAGGTGGGAAGTCAGTTTTCAGGGGCAATGGCCGCTGGGTGTACGTGTAAGTGTAGGGTTCCCACACTGTCCAGAACATCAAGGTTCCCTCCACACAGCTCTACCGTCACGTTAGCTCTGCAGCTGAGAGCTCGCGAAACTAGGCCTTTCTCGCCTCGGGAAGTGAGTGCCTGTTTGCAGCCCTCTTGTACTGGCGTCTGTAGAGCCCCACACTTGCTGTGCGGGGAAGGCCTAAAAACCCAATCTCTGGGCCTGCCTTTCCTCCCTCAAAGGAGGAGAGCCGGCTCGGCCGCCTTCAAGTTGAAAGTAACATTGGGCTGGGAAGTGCTACCTGGGAAATCAGTTTTCAGGGGCCATAGCCGCTGGGTGCTCGTGTATGTGTACAGCCCCGATACTGCCCGGGAACATCAAGGCTCCCTCCACACAGCTCTACCGTCACGTTAGCTCTGCAGGAGAGAGCTCGCGAAACTAGGCCTTCCCTGACTCGGGAAGTGAGGCCCTGGTTGCAGGCCTCTTGTACTAACGTCTGGAGAGCCCCACACTTGCTGTGCGAGGGAGGCCTGAAATCCCACTCTCTGGGGCTGCCTTTCCTCCCTCCAAGGAAGAGAGCCGGCTCGGCCGCCTTCAAGCTGAAAGTCACATTGGGCTGGGAAGTGCTACCTGGCAAATCAGTTTTCAGGGGCCATAGCCGCTGGGTGCACGTGTATGTGTACAGCCCCGATACTGCCCGGGAACATCAAGGTTCCCTCTACACAGCTCTTCCGTCACTTTAGCTGTGCAGGAGAGAGCTCGCGAAACTAGGCCTTTCTTGGCTCGGGAAGTGAGGACCTGCTCGCAGACCAATGGACCGGACGTTTCCAGAGCTCCACGTTGCCTGCGCGCGGGAGGCCTGAAAACTCACTCTCTGGGGCTGCCTTTCCTCCCTCCAAGGAAGAGAGCCTGCCCGGCCGCCTTCTGGCTGAAAGTCAAATCTGGCTGGGAAGTGGTAGTTGGGAAGTCAGTTTTCAGGGGCAATGTCCGCTAGGTGTACGTGCATGCCTAGGGTTCCCGCACTGCCCAGAACACCAAGGTTCCCTCCACACAGCTCTTCCGTCACGTTAGCTCTGCAGGAGAGAGCTCGCGAAACTAGGCCTTTCTCGGCTCGGGAAGTGAGTGCCTGTTTGCCGGCCTCTTGTACTGGCGTCTGCAGAGCCCCACACTTGCTGTGCGAGGGAGGCCTAAAAACCCAATCTCTGGGGCTGCCTTTCCTCCCTCCAAGGAAGACAGCCTGCTCGGCCGCCTGCAAGCTGAAAGTCACATTGGGCTGGGAAATGCTACCTGGGAAGTCAGTTTTCAGGGGCCATGGCCGCTGGCTGCACGTTTACAGCTAGGCCTCCCACACTGCCCGGGAACATCAAGGCTCCCTCCAAACAGCTCTTCCGTCACGTTTGCCCTGCAGGAGAGAGATCGCGAAACTAGGCCTTTCTCGGCTCGGGAAGTGAGTGCCTGTTTGCAGGCCGCTTGTATTGGCGTCTGCAGAGCCCCACACTTGCTGTGCGAGGGAGGCCTAAAAACCCAATCTCTGGGGCTGCCTTTCCTCCCTCCAAGGAAGAGAGCCTGCCCGGCCGCCTTCTGGCTGAAAGTCACATCGGGCTGGCAAGTGCTAGTTGGGAAGTCAGTTTTCAGGGGCAATGGCCGCTGGGTGCACGTGTAAGTGTAGGGTTCCCACACTCTCCAGAACATCAAGGCTCCCTCCACACAGCTCTACCGTCACGTTAGCTCTGCAGCTGAGAGCTCGCGAAACTAGGCCTTTCTTGGCTCGGGAAGTGAGGACCTGCTCTCAGACCAATGGACCGGGCGTTTCCAGAGCTCCACGTTGCCTGCGCGCGGGAGGCCTGAAAACTCACTCTCTGGGGCTGCCTTTCCTCCCTCCAAGGAAGAGAGCCTGCCCGGCCGCCTTCTGGCTGAAAGTCAAATCTGGCTGGGAAGTGGTAGTTGGGAAGTCAGTTTTCAGGGGCAATGGCCGCTGGGTGCACGTGTAAGTGTAGGGTTCCCACACTGTCCAGAACATCAAGGCTCCCTCCACACAGCTCTACCGTCACGTTAGCTCTGCAGCTGAGAGCTCGCGAAACTAGGCCTTTCTCGCCTCGGGAAGTGAGTGCCTGTTTGCAGCCCTCTTGTACTGGCGTCTGTAGAGCCCCACACTTGCTGTGCGGGGAAGGCCTAAAAACCCAATCTCTGGGCCTGCCTTTCCTCCCTCAAAGGAGGAGAGCCGGCTCGGCCGCCTTCAAGTTGAAAGTAACATTGGGCTGGGAAGTGCTACCTGGGAAATCAGTTTTCAGGGGCCATAGCCGCTGGGGGCACGTGTATGTGTACAGCCCCGATACTGCCCGGGAACATCAAGGTTCCCTCCACACAGCTCTTCCGTCACTTTAGCTGTGCAGGAGAGAGCTCGCGAAACTAGGCCTTTCTCGGATCGGGAAGTGAGTGCCTGTTTGCAGGCCTCTTGTACTGGCGTCTGCAGAGCCCCACACTTGCTGTGCGAGGGAGGCCTAAAAACCCAATCTCTGGGGCTGCCTTTCCTCCCTCCAAGGAAGACAGCCTGCTCGGCCGCTTTCAAGCTGAAAGTCACATTGGGCTGGGAAGTGCTACATGGGAAATCAGTTTTCAGGGGCCATAGCCGCTGGGTGCTCGTGTATGTGTACAGCCCCGATACTGCCCGGGAACATCAAGGCTCCCTCCACACAGCTCTACCGTCACGTTAGCTCTGCAGGAGAGAGCTCGCGAAACTAGGCCTTACTTGACTCGGGAAGTGAGGCCCTGCTTGCAGGCCTCTTGTACTAACGTCTGGAGAGCCCCACACTTGCTGTGCGAGGGAGGCCTGAAATCCCACTCTCTGAGGCTGCCTTTCCTCCCTCCAAGGAAGAGAGCCGGCTCGGCCGCCTTCAAGCTGAAAGTCACATTGGGCTGGGAAGTGCTACCTGGCAAATCAGTTTTCAGGGGCCATAGCCGCTGGGTGTACGTGTATGTGTACAGCCCCGATACTGCCCAGGAACATCAAGCTTCCCTCTACACAGCTCTTCCGTCACTTTAGCTGTGCAGGAGAGAGCTCGCGAAACTAGGCCTTTCTTGGTTCGGGAAGTGAGGAACTGCTCGCAGACCAATGGACCGGGCGTTTCCAGAGCTCCACGTTGCCTTCGCGCGGGAGGCCTGAAAACTCACTCTCTGGGGCTGCCTTTCCTCCCTCCAAGGAAGAGAGCCTGCCCGGCCGCCTTCTGGCTGAAAGTCAAATATGGCTGGGAAGTGGTAATTGGGAAGTCAGTTTTCAGGGGCAATGTCCGCTAGGTGTACGTGCATGCCTAGGGTTCCCACACTGCCCAGAACACCAAGGTTCCCTCCACACAGCTCTTCCGTCACGTTAGCTCTGCAGCTGAGAGCTCGCGAAACTAGGCCCTTCTTGGCTCGGGAAGTGAGGACGTGCTCGCAGACCAATGGACCGGGCGTTTCCAGAGCTCCACGTTGCCTGCGCGCGGGAGGCCTGAAAACTCACTCTCTGGGGCTGCCTTTCCTCCCTCCAAGGAAGAGAGCCTGCCCGGCCGCCTTCTGGCTGAAAGTCACATCGGGCTGGCAAGTGCTAGTTGGGAAGTCAGTTTTCAGGGGCAATGGCCGCTGGGTGCACGTGTAAGTGTAGGGTTCCCACACTGTCCAGAACATCAAGGCTCCCTCCACACAGCTCTACCGTCACGTTAGCTCTGCAGGAGAGAGCTCGCGAAACTAGGCCTTTCTCGGCTCGGGAAGTGAGTGCCTGTTTGCAGGCCTCTTGTATTGGCGTCTGCAGAGCCCCACACTTGCTGTGCGAGGGAGGCCTAAAAACCCAATCTCTGGGGCTGCCTTTCCTCCCTCCAAGGAAGAGAGCCTGCCCGGCCGCCTTCTGGCTGAAAGTCACATTGGGCTGGCAAGTGCTAGGTGGGAAGTCAGTTTTCAGGGGCAATGGCCGCTGGGTGCACGTGTAAGTGTATGGTTCCCACACTGTCCAGAACATCAAGGTTCCCTCCATACAGCTCTACCGTCACGTTAGCTCTGCAGCTGAGAGCTCGCGAAACTAGGCCTTTCTCGCCTCGGGAAGTGAGTGCCTGTTTGCAGCCCTCTTGTACTGGCGTCTGTAGAGCCCCACACTTGCTGTGCGGGGAAGGCCTAAAAACCCAATCTCTGGGCCTGCCTTTCCTCCCTCAAAGGAGGAGAGCCGGCTCGGCCGCCTTCAAGGTGAAAGTAACATTGGGCTGGGAAGTGCTACCTGGGAAATCAGTTTTCAGGGGCCATAGCCGCTGGGGGCACGTGTATGTGTACAGCCCCGATACTGCCCGGGAACATCAAGGTTCCCTCCACACAGCTCTTCCGTCACTTTAGCTGTGCAGGAGAGAGCTCGCGAAACTAGGCCTTTCTCGGCTCGGGAAGTGAGTGCCTGTTTGCAGGCCTCTTGTACTGGCGTCTGCACAGCCCCACACTTGCTGTGCGAGGGAGGCCTAAAAACCCAATCTCTGGGGCTGCCTTTCCTCCCTACAAGGAAGACAGCCTGCTCGGCCGCCTTCAAGCTGAAAGTCACATTGGGCTGGGAAGTGCTACATGGGAAATCAGTTTTCAGGGGCCATAGCCGCTGGGTGCTCGTGTATGTGTACAGCCCCGATACTGCCCGGGAACATCAAGGCTCCCTCCACACAGCTCTACCGTCACGTTAGCTCTGCAGGAGAGAGCTCGCGAAACTAGGCCTTTCTTGACTCGGGAAGTGAGGCCCTGGTTGCAGGCCTCTTGTACTAACGTCTGGAGAGCCCCACACTTGCTGTGCGAGGGAGGCCTGAAATCCCACTCTCTGGGGCTGCCTTTCCTCCCTCCAAGGAAGAGAGCCGGCTCGGCCGCCTTCAAGCTGAATGTAACGTTGGGCTGGGAAGTGCTACCTGGCAAATCAGTTTTCAGGGGCCATAGCCGCTGGGTGCACGTGTATGTGTACAGCCCCGATACTGCCCGGGAACATCAAGGTTCCCTCTACACAGCTCTTCCGTAACTTTAGCAGCGCAGGAGAGAGCTCGCGAAACTAGGCCTTTCTTGGCTCGGGAAGTGAGGACCTGCTCGCAGACCAATGGACCGGACGTTTCCAGAGCTCCACGTTGCCTGCGCGCGGGAGGCCTGAAAACTCACTCTCTGGGGCTGCCTTTCCTCCCTCCAAGGAAGAGAGCCTGCCCGGCCGCCTTCTGGCTGAAAGTCAAATCTGGCTGGGAAGTGGTAGTTGGGAAGTCAGTTTTCAGGGGCAATGTCCGCTAGGTGTACGTGCATGCCTAGGGTTCCCACACTGCCCAGAACACCAAGGTTCCCTCCACACAGCTCTTCCGTCACGTTAGCTCTGCAGGAGAGAGCTCGCGAAACTAGGCCTTTCTCGGCTCGGGAAGTGAGTGCCTGTTTGCAGGCCTCTTGTACTGGTGTCTGCAGAGCCCCACACTTGCTGTGCGAGGGAGGCCTAAAAACCCAATCTCTGGGGCTGCCTTTCCTCCCTCCAAGGAAGACAGCCTGCTCGGCCGCCTGCAAGCTGAAAGTCACATTGGGCTGGGAAATGCTACCTGGGAAGTCAGTTTTCAGGGGCCATGGCCGCTGGCTGCACGTTTACAGCTAGGCCTCCCACACTGCCCGGGAACATCAAGGCTCCCTCCAAACAGCTCTTCCGTCACGTTTGCCCTGCACGAGAGAGATCGCGAAACTAGGCCTTTCTCGGCTCGGGAAGTGAGTGCCTGTTTGCAGGCCGCTTGTATTGGCGTCTGCAGAG
This sequence comes from Giraffa tippelskirchi, assembly GCF_054371585.1. Classification (NCBI taxonomy): domain Eukaryota; kingdom Metazoa; phylum Chordata; class Mammalia; order Artiodactyla; family Giraffidae; genus Giraffa; species Giraffa tippelskirchi. The sequence goes on from NC_137289.1 coordinate 72,865,631, forward strand.
CCCCACACTTGCTGTGCGAGGGAGGCCTAAAAACCCAATCTCTGGGGCTGCCTTTCCTCCCTCCAAGGAAGAGAGCCTGCCCGGCCGCCTTCTGGCTGAAAGTCACATCGGGCTGGCAAGTGCTAGTTGGGAAGTCAGTTTTCAGGGGCAATGGCCGCTGGGTGCACGTGTAAGTGTAGGGTTCCCACACTGTCCAGAACATCAAGGCTCCCTCCACACAGCTCTACCGTCACGTTAGCTCTGCAGCTGAGAGCTCGCGAAACTAGGCCTTTCTCGCCTCGGGAAGTGAGTGCCTGTTTGCAGCCCTCTTGTACTGGCGTCTGTAGAGCCCCACACTTGCTGTGCGGGGAAGGCCTAAAAACCCAATCTCTGGGCCTGCCTTTCCTCCCTCAAAGGAGGAGAGCCGGCTCGGCCGCCTTCAAGTTGAAAGTAACATTGGGCTGGGAAGTGCTACCTGGGAAATCAGTTTTCAGGGGCCATAGCCGCTGGGGGCACGTGTATGTGTACAGCCCCGATACTGCCCGGGAACATCAAGGTTCCCTCCACACAGCTCTTCCGTCACTTTAGCTGTGCAGGAGAGAGCTCGCGAAACTAGGCCTTTCTCGGATCGGGAAGTGAGTGCCTGTTTGCAGGCCTCTTGTACTGGCGTCTGCAGAGCCCCACACTTGCTGTGCGAGGGAGGCCTAAAAACCCAATCTCTGGGGCTGCCTTTCCTCCCTCCAAGGAAGACAGCCTGCTCGGCCGCTTTCAAGCTGAAAGTCACATTGGGCTGGGAAGTGCTACATGGGAAATCAGTTTTCAGGGGCCATAGCCGCTGGGTGCTCGTGTATGTGTACAGCCCCGATACTGCCCGGGAACATCAAGGCTCCCTCCACACAGCTCTACCGTCACGTTAGCTCTGCAGGAGAGAGCTCGCGAAACTAGGCCTTACTTGACTCGGGAAGTGAGGCCCTGCTTGCAGGCCTCTTGTACTAACGTCTGGAGAGCCCCACACTTGCTGTGCGAGGGAGGCCTGAAATCCCACTCTCTGAGGCTGCCTTTCCTCCCTCCAAGGAAGAGAGCCGGCTCGGCCGCCTTCAAGCTGAAAGTCACATTGGGCTGGGAAGTGCTACCTGGGAAATCAGTTTTCAGGGGCCATAGCCGCTGGGTGTACGTGTATGTGTACAGCCCCGATACTGCCCGGGAACATCAAGCTTCCCTCTACACAGCTCTTCCGTCACTTTAGCTGTGCAGGAGAGAGCTCGCGAAACTAGGCCTTTCTTGGTTCGGGAAGTGAGGACCTGCTCGCAGACCAATGGACCGGGCGTTTCCAGAGCTCCACGTTGCCTTCGCGCGGGAGGCCTGAAAACTCACTCTCTGGGGCTGCCTTTCCTCCCTCCAAGGAAGAGAGCCTGCCCGGCCGCCTTCTGGCTGAAAGTCAAATATGGCTGGGAAGTGGTAATTGGGAAGTCAGTTTTCAGGGGCAATGTCCGCTAGGTGTACGTGCATGCCTAGGGTTCCCACACTGCCCAGAACACCAAGGTTCCCTCCACACAGCTCTTCCGTCACGTTAGCTCTGCAGCTGAGAGCTCGCGAAACTAGGCCCTTCTTGGCTCGGGAAGTGAGGACGTGCTCGCAGACCAATGGACCGGGCGTTTCCAGAGCTCCACGTTGCCTGCGCGCGGGAGGCCTGAAAACTCACTCTCTGGGGCTGCCTTTCCTCCCTCCAAGGAAGAGAGCCTGCCCGGCCGCCTTCTGGCTGAAAGTCACATCGGGCTGGCAAGTGCTAGTTGGGAAGTCAGTTTTCAGGGGCAATGGCCGCTGGGTGCACGTGTAAGTGTAGGGTTCCCACACTGTCCAGAACATCAAGGCTCCCTCCACACAGCTCTACCGTCACGTTAGCTCTGCAGGAGAGAGCTCGCGAAACTAGGCCTTTCTCGGCTCGGGAAGTGAGTGCCTGTTTGCAGGCCTCTTGTATTGGCGTCTGCAGAGCCCCACACTTGCTGTGCGAGGGAGGCCTAAAAACCCAATCTCTGGGGCTGCCTTTCCTCCCTCCAAGGAAGACAGCCTGCTCGGCCGCCTGCAAGCTGAAAGTCACATTGGGCTGGGAAATGCTACCTGGGAAGTCAGTTTTCAGGGGCCATGGCCGCTGGCTGCACGTTTACAGCTAGGCCTCCCACACTGCCCGGGAACATCAAGGCTCCCTCCAAACAGCTCTTCCGTCACGTTTGCCCTGCAGGAGAGAGATCGCGAAACTAGGCCTTTCTCGGCTCGGGAAGTGAGTGCCTGTTTGCAGGCCGCTTGTATTGGCGTCTGCAGAGCCCCACACTTGCTGTGCGAGGGAGGTCTGAAATCCCACTCTCTGGGGCTGCCTTTCCTCCCTCCAAGGAAGAGAGCCGGCTCGGCCGCCTTCAAGCTGAAAGTCACATTGGGCTGGGAAGTGCTACCTGGCAAATCAGTTTTCAGGGGCCATAGCCGCTGGGTGCACGTGTATGTGTACAGCCCCGATACTGCCCGGGAACATCAAGGTTCCCTCTACACAGCTCTTCCGTCACTTTAGCTGTGCAGGAGAGAGCTCGCGAAACTAGGCCTTTCTTGGCTCGGGAAGTGAGGACCTGCTCGCAGACCAATGGACCGGGCGTTTCCAGAGCTCCACGTTGCCTGCGCGCGGGAGGCCTGAAAACTCACTCTCTGGGGCTGCCTTTCCTCCCTCCAAGGAAGAGAGCCTGCCCGGCCGCCTTCTGGCTGAAAGTCAAATCTGGCTGGGAAGTGGTAGTTGGGAAGTCAGTTTTCAGGGGCAATGTCCGCTAGGTGTACGTGCATGCCTAGGGTTCCCACACTGCCCAGAACACCAAGGTTCCCTCCACACAGCTCTTCCGTCACGTTAGCTCTGCAGGAGAGAGCTCGCGAAACTAGGCCTTTCTCGGCTCGGGAAGTGAGTGCCTGTTTGCAGGCCTCTTGTATTGGCGTCTGCAGAGCCCCACACTTGCTGTGCGAGGGAGGCCTAAAAACCCAATCTCTGGGGCTGCCTTTCCTCCCTCCAAGGAAGAGAGCCTGCCCGGCCGCCTTCTGGCTGAAAGTCACATTGGGCTGGCAAGTGCTAGGTGGGAAGTCAGTTTTCAGGGGCAATGGCCGCTGGGTGCACGTGTAAGTGTATGGTTCCCACACTGTCCAGAACATCAAGGTTCCCTCCATACAGCTCTACCGTCACGTTAGCTCTGCAGCTGAGAGCTCGCGAAAATAGGCCTTTCTCGCCTCGGGAAGTGAGTGCCTGTTTGCAGCCCTCTTGTACTGGCGTCTGTAGAGCCCCACACTTGCTGTGCGGGGAAGGCCTAAAAACCCAATCTCTGGGCCTGCCTTTCCTCCCTCAAAGGAGGAGAGCCGGCTCGGCCGCCTTCAAGGTGAAAGTAACATTGGGCTGGGAAGTGCTACCTGGGAAATCAGTTTTCAGGGGCCATAGCCGCTGGGGGCACGTGTATGTGTACAGCCCCGATACTGCCCGGGAACATCAAGGTTCCCTCCACACAGCTCTTCCGTCACTTTAGCTGTGCAGGAGAGAGCTCGCGAAACTAGGCCTTTCTCGGCTCGGGAAGTGAGTGCCTGTTTGCAGGCCTCTTGTACTGGCGTCTGCACAGCCCCACACTTGCTGTGCGAGGGAGGCCTAAAAACCCAATCTCTGGGGCTGCCTTTCCTCCCTCCAAGGAAGACAGCCTGCTCGGCCGCCTTCAAGCTGAAAGTCACATTGGGCTGGGAAGTGCTACATGGGAAATCAGTTTTCAGGGGCCATAGCCGCTGGGTGCTCGTGTATGTGTACAGCCCCGATACTGCCCGGGAACATCAAGGCTCCCTCCACACAGCTCTACCGTCACGTTAGCTCTGCAGGAGAGAGCTCGCGAAACTAGGCCTTTCTTGACTCGGGAAGTGAGGCCCTGGTTGCAGGCCTCTTGTACTAACGTCTGGAGAGCCCCACACTTGCTGTGCGAGGGAGGCCTGAAATCCCACTCTCTGGGGCTGCCTTTCCTCCCTCCAAGGAAGAGAGCCGGCTCGGCCGCCTTCAAGCTGAATGTAACGTTGGGCTGGGAAGTGCTACCTGGCAAATCAGTTTTCAGGGGCCATAGCCGCTGGGTGCACGTGTATGTGTACAGCCCCGATACTGCCCGGGAACATCAAGGTTCCCTCTACACAGCTCTTCCGTAACTTTAGCAGCGCAGGAGAGAGCTCGCGAAACTAGGCCTTTCTTGGCTCGGGAAGTGAGGACCTGCTCGCAGACCAATGGACCGGGCGTTTCCAGAGCTCCACGTTGCCTGCGCGCGGGAGGCCTGAAAACTCACTCTCTGGGGCTGCCTTTCCTCCCTCCAAGGAAGAGAGACGGCTCGGCCGCCTTCAAGCTGAAAGTAACATTGGGCTGGGAAGTGCTACCTGGGAAATCAGTTTTCAGGGGCCATAGCCGCTGGGGGCACGTGTATGTGTACAGCCCCGATACTGCCCGGGAACATCAAGGCTCCCTCCACACAGCTCTACCGTCACGTTAGCTCTGCAGGAGAGAGCTCGCGAAACTAGGCCTTTCTTGACTCGGGAAGTGAGGCCCTGGTTGCAGGCCTCTTGTACTAACGTCTGGAGAGCCCCACACTTGCTGTGCGAGGGAGGCCTGAAATCCCACTCTCTGGGGCTGCCTTTCCTCCCTCCAAGGAAGAGAGCCGGCTCGGCCGCCTTCAAGCTGAAAGTCACATTGGGCTGGGAAGTGCTACCTGGCAAATCAGTTTTCAGGGGCCATAGCCGCTGGGTGCACGTGTATGTGTACAGCCCCGATACTGCCCGGGAACATCAAGGTTCCCTCTACACAGCTCTTCCGTCACTTTAGCTGTGCAGGAGAGAGCTCGCGAAACTAGGCCTTTCTTGGCTCGGGAAGTGAGGACCTGCTCGCAGACCAATGGACCGGGCGTTTCCAGAGCTCCACGTTGCCTGCGCGCGGGAGGCCTGAAAACTCACTCTCTGGGGCTGCCTTTCCTCCCTCCAAGGAAGAGAGACGGCTCGGCCGCCTTCAAGCTGAAAGTCACATTGGGCTGGGAAGTGCTACCTGGGAAATCAGTTTTCAGGGGCCATAGCCGCTGGGTGCACGTGTATGTGTACAGCCCCGATACTGCCCGGGAACATCAAGGTTCCCTCCACACAGCTCTTCCGTCACTTTAGCTGTGCAGGAGAGAGCTCGCGAAACTAGGCCTTTCTCGGTTCGGGAAGTGAGTGCCTGTTTGCAGGCCTCTTGTACTGGCGTCTGCACAGCCCCACACTTGCTGTGCGAGGGAGGCCTAAAAACCCAATCTCTGGGGCTGCCTTTCCTCCCTCCAAGGAAGACAGCCTGCTCGGCCGCCTTCAAGCTGAAAGTCACATTGGGCTGGGAAGTGCTACATGGGAAATCAGTTTTCAGGGGCCATAGCCGCTGGGTGCTCGTGTATGTGTACAGCCCCGATACTGCCCGGGAACATCAAGGCTCCCTCCACACAGCTCTACCGTCAAGTTAGCTCTGCAGGAGAGAGCTCGCGAAACTAGGCCTTTCTTGACTCGGGAAGTGAGGCCCTGGTTGCAGGCCTCTTGTACTAACGTCTGGAGAGCCCCACACTTGCTGTGCGAGGGAGGCCTGAAATCCCACTCTCTGGGGCTGCCTTTCCTCCCTCCAAGGAAGAGAGCCTGCCCGGCCGCCTTCTGGCTGAAAGTCAAATCTGGCTGGGAAGTGGTAGTTGGGAAGTCAGTTTTCAGGGGCAATGTCCGCTAGGTGTACGTGCATGCCTAGGGTTCCCACACTGCCCAGAACACCAAGGTTCCCTCCACACAGCTCTTCCGTCACGTTAGCTCTGCAGGAGAGAGCTCGCGAAACTAGGCCTTTCTCGGCTCGGGAAGTGAGTGCCTGTTTGCAGGCCTCTTGTACTGGCGTCTGCAGAGCCCCACACTTGCTGTGCGAGGGAGGCCTAAAAACCCAATCTCTGGGGCTGCCTTTCCTCCCTCCAAGGAAGACAGCCTGCTCGGCCGCCTGCAAGCTGAAAGTCACATTGGGCTGGGAAATGCTACCTGGGAAGTCAGTTTTCAGGGGCCATGGCCGCTGGCTGCACGTTTACAGCTAGGCCTCCCACACTGCCCGGGAACATCAAGGCTCCCTCCAAACAGCTCTTCCGTCACGTTTGCCCTGCACGAGAGAGATCGCGAAACTAGGCCTTTCTCGGCTCGGGAAGTGAGTGCCTGTTTGCAGGCCGCTTGTATTGGCGTCTGCAGAGCCCCACACTTGCTGTGCGAGGGAGGCCTAAAAACCCAATCTCTGGGGCTGCCTTTCCTCCCTCCAAGGAAGAGAGCCTGCCCGGCCGCCTTCTGGCTGAAAGTCACATTGGGCTGGCAAGTGCTAGGTGGGAAGTCAGTTTTCAGGGGCAATGGCCGCTGGGTGCACGTGTAAGTGTAGGGTTCCCACTCTGTCCAGAACATCAAGGCTCCCTCCACACAGCTCTACCGTCACGTTAGCTCTGCAGCTGAGAGCTCGCGAAAATAGGCCTTTCTCTCCTAGGGAAGTGAGTGCCTGTTTGCAGCCCTCTTGTACTGGCGTCTGTAGAGCCCCACACTTGCTGTGCGGGGAAGGCCTAAAAACCCAATCTCTGGGCCTGCCTTTCCTCCCTCAAAGGAGTAGAGCCGGCTCGGCCGCCTTCAAGGTGAAAGTAACATTGGGCTGGGAAGTGCTACCTGGGAAATCAGTTTTCAGGGGCCATAGCCGCTGGGTGCACGTGTATGTGTACAGCCCCGATACTGCCCGGGAACATCAAGGTTCCCTCCACACAGCTCTTCCGTCACTTTAGCTGTGCAGGAGAGAGCTCGCGAAACTAGGCCTTTCTCGGCTCGGGAAGTGAGTGCCTGTTTGCAGGCCTCTTGTACTGGCGTCTGCACAGCCCCACACTTGCTGTGCGAGGGAGGCCTAAAAACCCAATCTCTGGGGCTGCCTTTCCTCCCTACAAGGAAGACAGCCTGCTCGGCCGCTTTCAAGCTGAAAGTCACATTGGGCTGGGAAGTGCTACATGGGAAATCAGTTTTCAGGGGCCATAGCCGCTGGGTGCTCGTGTATGTGTACAGCCCCGATACTGCCCGGGAACATCAAGGCTCCCTCCACACAGCTCTACCGTCACGTTAGCTCTGCAGGAGAGAGCTCGCGAAACTAGGCCTTACTTGACTCGGGAAGTGAGGCCCTGGTTGCAGGCCTCTTGTACTAACGTCTGGAGAGCCCCACACTTGCTGTGCGAGGGAGGCCTGAAATCCCACTCTCTGGGGCTGCCTTTCCTCCCTCCAAGGAAGAGAGTCGGCTCGGCCGCCTTCAAGCTGAAAGTCACATTGGGCTGGGAAGTGCTACCTGGCAAATCAGTTTTCAGGGGCCATAGCCGCTGGGTGCACGTGTATGTGTACAGCCCCGATACTGCCCGGGAACATCAAGGTTCCCTCTACACAGCTCTTCCGTCACTTTAGCTGTGCAGGAGAGAGCTCGCGAAACTAGGCCTTTCTTGGTTCGGGAAGTGAGGACGTGCTCGCAGACCAATGGACCGGGCGTTTCCAGAGCTCCACGTTGCCTGCGCGCGGGAGGCCTGAAAACTCACTCTCTGGGGCTGCCTTTCCTCCCTCCAAGGAAGAGAGCCTGCCCGGCCGCCTTCTGGCTGAAAGTCAAATCTGGCTGGGAAGTGGTAGTTGGGAAGTCAGTTTTCAGGGGCAATGTCCGCTAGGTGTACGTGCATGCCTAGGGTTCCCACACTGCCCAGAACACCAAGGTTCCCTCCACACAGCTCTTCCGTCACGTTAGCTCTGCAGGAGAGAGCTCGCGAAACTAGGCCTTTCTCGGCTCGGGAAGTGAGTGCCTGTTTGCAGGCCTCTTGTACTGGCGTCTGCAGAGCCCCACACTTGCTGTGCGAGGGAGGCCTAAAAACCCAATCTCTGGGGCTGCCTTTCCTCCCTCCAAGGAAGACAGCCTGCTCGGCCGCCTGCAAGCTGAAAGTCACATTGGGCTGGGAAATGCTACCTGGGAAGTCAGTTTTCAGGGGCCATGGCCGCTGGCTGCACGTTTACAGCTAGGCCTCCCACACTGCCCGGGAACATCAAGGCTCCCTCCAAACAGCTCTTCCTTCACGTTTGCCTGCAGGAGAGAGATCGCGAAACTAGGCCTTTCTTGGCTCGGGAAGTGAGTGCCTGTCTGCAGGCCGCTTGTATTGGCGTCTGCAGAGCCCCACACTTGCTGTGCGAGGGAGGCCTAAAAACCCAATCTCTGGGGCTGCCTTTCCTCCCTCCAAGGAAGAGAGCCTGCCCGGCCGCCTTCTGGCTGAAAGTCACATCGGGCTGGCAAGTGCTAGTTGGGAAGTCAGTTTTCAGGGGCAATGGCCGCTGGGTGCACGTGTAAGTGTAGGGTTCCCACACTGTCCAGAACATCAAGGCTCCCTCCACACAGCTCTACCGTCACGTTAGCTCTGCAGCTGAGAGCTCGCGAAACTAGGCCTCTCTCGCCTCGGGAAGTGAGTGCCTGTTTGCAGCCCTCTTGTACTGGCGTCTGTAGAGCCCCACACTTGCTGAGCGGGGAAGGCCTAAAAACCCAATCTCTGGGCCTGCCTTTCCTCCCTCAAAGGAGGAGAGCCGGCTCGGCCGCCTTCAAGTTGAAAGTAACATTGGGCTGGGAAGTGCTACCTGGGAAATCAGTTTTCAGGGGCCATAGCCGCTGGGGGCACCTGTATGTGTACAGCCCCGATACTGCCAGGGAACATCAAGGTTCCCTCCACACAGCTCTTCCGTCACTTTAGCTGTGCAGGAGAGAGCTCGCGAAACTAGGCCTTTCTCGGCTCGGGAAGTGAGTGCCTGTTTGCAGGCCTCTTGTACTGGCGTCTGGAGAGCCCCACACTTGCTGTGCGAGGGAGGCCTGAAATCCCACTCTCTGGGGCTGCCTTTCCTCCCTCCAAGGAAGAGAGCCGGCTCGGCCGCCTTCAACCTGAAAGTCACATTGGGCTGGGAAGTGCTACCGGGCAAATCAGTTTTCAGGGGCCATAGCCGCTGGGTGCACGTGTATGTGTACAGCACCGATACTGCCCGGGAACATCAAGGTTCCCTCTACACAGCTCTTCCGTCACTTTAGCTGTGCAGGAGAGAGCTCGCGAAACTAGGCCTTTCTTGGCTCGGGAAGTGAGGACCTGCTCGCAGACCAATGGACCGGGCGTTTCCAGAGCTCCACGTTGCCTGCGCGCGGGAGGCCTGAAAACTCACTCTCTGGAGCTGCCTTTCCTCCCTCCAAGGAAGAGAGCCTGCCCGGCCGCCTTCTGGCTGAAAGTCAAATCTGGCTGGGAAGTGGTAGTTGGGAAGTCAGTTTTCAGGGGCAATGTCAGCTAGGTGTACGTGCATGCCTAGGGTTCCCACACTGCCCAGAACACCAAGGTTCCCTCCACACAGCTCTTCCGTCACGTTAGCTCTGCAGGAGAGAGCTCGCGAAACTAGGCCTTTCTCGGCTCGGGAAGTGAGTGCCTGTTTGCAGGCCTCTTGTACTGGCGTCTGCAGAGACCCACACTTGCTGGGCGAGGGAGGCCTAAAAACCCAATCTCTGGGGCTGCCTTTCCTCCCTCCAAGGAAGACAGCCTGCTCGGCCGCCTGCAAGCTGAAAGTCACATTTTGCTGGGAAATGCTACCTGGGAAGTCAGTTTTCAGGGGCCATGGCCGCTGGCTGCACTTTTACAGCTAGGCCTCCCTCACTGCCTTGGAACATCAAGGCTCCCTCCACACAGCTCCTTCTTCACGTTTGCCCTGCAGGAGAGAGCTCGCGAGACTAGGCCTTTCTTGACTCGGGAAGTGAGGCCCTGGTTGCAGGCCTCTTGTACTAGCGTCTCCAGAGCCCCACACTTGCTGTGTGAGGGAGGCTTGAAAACCCACTCTCTGGGGCTGCATTTCCTTCCTCCAAGGCAGAGAGCCTGCCCGGCCGTATTCGAGCTGAAAGTCACATCAGGCTTGGAAGTGTTAGCTCAGACTTCAGTTATCAGGGGCCATGGACGCTGGATGCAGATGTACGGGTAGAGCTCCAACACAGGCCAGGAACATCGAGGCTCCCTCCACACAGCTCTTTCTTCGCGTTTGCTCTGCAGGAGAGTACGCGCGAGACTAGGCCTTCGTTGACTCGGGAAGTGAGCACCTGGTTGCAGGCCTCGTCTACTAGCGTCTGTAAAGCTGCATACTTGCTGTGCGAGGGAGGCCTCAAAACTCACTCTCTGGGGATGCCTTTCCTCCCTCCAAGGAAGAGAGCCTGCCCGGCCGCCTTCTGGCTGAAAGTCACATCGGGCTGGCAAGTGGTAGTTGGGAAGTCAGTTTTCAGGGGCAATGGCCGCTGGGTGCACGTGTAAGTGTAGGGTTCCCACACTGTCCAGAACATCAAGGCTCCCTCCACACAGCTCTACCGTCACGTTAGCTCTGCAGCTGAGAGCTCGCGAAACTAGGCCTTTCTCGCCTCGGGAAGTGAGTGCCTGTTTGCAGCCCTCTTGTACTGGCGTCTGTAGAGCCCCACACTTGCTGTGCGGGGAAGGCCTAAAAACCCAATCTCTGGGCCTGCCTTTCCTCCCTCAAAGGAGGAGAGCCGGCTCGGCCGCCTTCAAGTTGAAAGTAACATTGGGCTGGGAAGTGCTACCTGGGAAATCAGTTTTCAGGGGCCATAGCCGCTGGGGGCACGTGTATGTGTACAGCCCCGATACTGCCCGGGAACATCAAGGTTCCCTCCACACAGCTCTTCCGTCACTTTAGCTGTGCAGGAGAGAGCGCGCGAAACTAGGCCTTTCTCGGCTCGGGAAGTGAGTGCCTGTTTGCAGGCCTCTTGTACTGGCGTCTGCAGAGCCCCACACTTGCTGTGCGAGGGAGGCCTAAAAACCCAATCTCTGGGGCTGCCTTTCCTCCCTCCAAGGAAGACAGCCTGCTCGGCCGCTTTCAAGCTGAAAGTCACATTGGGCTGGGAAGTGCTACATGGGAAATCAGTTTTCAGGGGCCATAGCCGCTGGGTGCTCGTGTATGTGTACAGCCCCGATACTGCCCGGGAACATCAAGGCTCCCTCCACACAGCTCTACCTTCACGTTAGCTCTGCAGGAGAGAGCTCGCGAAACTAGGCCTTACTTGACTCGGGAAGTGAGGCCCTGGTTGCAGGCCTCTTGTACTAACGTCTGTAGAGCCCCACACTTGCTGTGCGAGGGAGGCCTGAAATCCCACTCTCTGGGGCTGCCTTTCCTCCCTCCAAGGAAGAGAGCCGGCTCGGCCGCCTTCAAGCTGAAAGTCACATTGGGCTGGGAAGTGCTACCTGGCAAATCAGTTTTCAGGGGCCATAGCCGCTGGGTGCACGAGTATGTGTACAGCCCCGATACTGCCCGGGAACATCAAGGTTCCCTCTACACAGCTCTTCCTTCACTTTAGCTGTGCAGGAGAGAGCTCGCGAAACTAGGCCTTTCTTGGTTCGGGAAGTGAGGACCTGCTCGCAGACCAATGGACCGGGCGTTTCCAGAGCTCCACGTTGCCTGCGCGCGGGAGGCCTCAAAACTCACTCTCTGGGGCTGCCTTTCCTCCCTCCAAGGAAGAGAGCCTGCCCGGCCGCCTTCTGGCTGAAAGTCACATCGGGCTGGCAAGTGCTAGTTGGGAAGTCAGTTTTCAGGGGCAATGGCCGCTGGGTGCACGTGTAAGTGTAGGGTTCCCACACTGTCCAGAACATCAAGGCTCCCTCCACACAGCTCTACCGTCACGTTAGCTCTGCAGCTGAGAGCTCGCGAAACTAGGCCTTTCTCGCCTCGGGAAGTGAGTGCCTGTTTGCAGCCCTCTTGTACTGTCGTCTGTAGAGCCCCACACTTGCTGTGCGGTGAAGGCCTAAAAACCCAATCTCTGGGGCTGCCTTTCCTCCCTCCAAGGAAGACAGCCTGCTCGGCCGCCTTCAAGCTGAAAGTCACATTGGGCTGGGAAGTGCTACATGGGAAATCAGTTTTCAGGGGCCATAGCCGCTGGGTGCTCGTGTATGTGTACAGCCCCGATACTGCCCGGGAACATCAAGGCTCCCTCCACACAGCTCTACCGTCTCGTTAGCTCTGCAGGAGAGAGCTCGCGAAACTAGGCCTTTCTTGACTCGGGAAGTGAGGCCCTGGTTGCAGGCCTCTTGTACTAACGTCTGGAGAGCCCCACACTTGCTGTGCGAGGGAGGCCTGAAATCCCACTCTCTGGGGCTGCCTTTCCTCCCTCCAAGGAAGAGAGCCGGCTCGGCCGCCTTCAAGCTGAAAGTCACATTGGGCTGGGAAGTGCTACCTGGCAAATCAGTTTTCAGGGGCCATAGCCGCTGGGTGCACGTGTATGTGTACAGCCCCGATACTGCCCGGGAACATCAAGCTTCCCTCTACACAGCTCTTCCGTCACTTTAGCTGTGCAGGAGAGAGCTCGCGAAACTAGGCCTTTCTTGGCTCGGGAAGTGAGGACCTGCTCGCAGACCAATGGACCGGACGTTTCCAGAGCTCCACGTTGCCTGCGCGCGGGAGGCCTGAAAACTCACTCTCTGGGGCTGCCTTTCCTCCCTCCAAGGAAGAGAGCCTGCCCGGCCGCCTTCTGGCTGAAAGTCAAATCTGGCTGGGAAGTGGTAGTTGGGAAGTCAGTTTTCAGGGGCAATGTCCGGTAGGTGTACGTGCATGCCTAGGGTTCCCACACTGTCCAGAACACCAAGGTTCCCTCCACACAGCTCTTCCGTCACGTTAGCTCTGCAGGAGAGAGCTCGCGAAACTAGGCCTTTCTCGGCTCGGGAAGTGAGTGCCTGTTTGCAGGCCTCTTGTACTGGCGTCTGCAGAGCCCCACACTTGCTGTGCGAGGGAGGCCTAAAAACCCAATCTCTGGGGCTGCCTTTCCTCCCTCCAAGGAAGACAGCCTGCCCGGCCGCCTTCTGGCTGAAAGTCACATTGGGCTGGCAAGTGCTAGGTGGGAAGTCAGTTTTCAGGGGCAATGGCCGCTGGGTGCACGTGTAAGTGTAGGGTTCCCACACTGTCCAGAACATCAAGGTTCCCTCCACACAGCTCTACCGTCACGTTAGCTCTGCAGCTGAGAGCTCGCGAAACTAGGCCTTTCTCGCCTCGGGAAGTGAGTGCCTGTTTGCAGCCCTCTTGTACTGGCGTCTGTAGAGCCCCACACTTGCTGTGCGGGGAAGGCCTAAAAACCCAATCTCTGGGCCTGCCTTTCCTCCCTCAAAGGAGGAGAGCCGGCTCGGCCTCCTTCAAGGTGAAAGTAACATTGGGCTGGGAAGTGCTACCTGGGAAATCAGTTTTCAGGGGCCATAGCCGCTGGGGGCACGTGTATGTGTACAGCCCCGATACTGCCCGGGAACATCAAGGTTCCCTCCACACAGCTCTTCCGTCACTTTAGCTGTGCAGGAGAGAGCTCGCGAAACTAGGCCTTTCTCGGCTCGGGAAGTGAGTGCCTGTTTGCAGCCCTCTTGTACTGGCGTCTGTAGAGCCCCACACTTGCTGTGCGGGGAAGGCCTAAAAACCCAATCTCTGGGCCTGCCTTTCCTCCCTCAAAGGAGGAGAGCCGGCTCGGCCGCCTTCAAGTTGAAAGTAACATTGGGCTGGGAAGTGCTACCTGGGAAATCAGTTTTCAGGGGCCATAGCCGCTGGGTGCTCGTGTATGTGTACAGCCCCGATACTGCCCGGGAACATCAAGGCTCCCTCCACACAGCTCTACCGTCACGTTAGCTCTGCAGGAGAGAGCTCGCGAAACTAGGCCTTCCCTGACTCGGGAAGTGAGGCCCTGGTTGCAGGCCTCTTGTACTAACGTCTGGAGAGCCCCACACTTGCTGTGCGAGGGAGGCCTGAAATCCCACTCTCTGGGGCTGCCTTTCCTCCCTCCAAGGAAGAGAGCCGGCTCGGCCGCCTTCAAGCTGAAAGTCACATTGGGCTGGGAAGTGCTACCTGGCAAATCAGTTTTCAGGGGCCATAGCCGCTGGGTGCACGTGTATGTGTACAGCCCCGATACTGCCCGGGAACATCAAGGTTCCCTCTACACAGCTCTTCCGTCACTTTAGCTGTGCAGGAGAGAGCTCGCGAAACTAGGCCTTTCTTGGCTCGGGAAGTGAGGACCTGCTCGCAGACCAATGGACCGGACGTTTCCAGAGCTCCACGTTGCCTGCGCGCGGGAGGCCTGAAAACTCACTCTCTGGGGCTGCCTTTCCTCCCTCCAAGGAAGAGAGCCTGCCCGGCCGCCTTCTGGCTGAAAGTCAAATCTGGCTGGGAAGTGGTAGTTGGGAAGTCAGTTTTCAGGGGCAATGTCCGCTAGGTGTACGTGCATGCCTAGGGTTCCCGCACTGCCCAGAACACCAAGGTTCCCTCCACACAGCTCTTCCGTCACGTTAGCTCTGCAGGAGAGAGCTCGCGAAACTAGGCCTTTCTCGGCTCGGGAAGTGAGTGCCTGTTTGCCGGCCTCTTGTACTGGCGTCTGCAGAGCCCCACACTTGCTGTGCGAGGGAGGCCTAAAAACCCAATCTCTGGGGCTGCCTTTCCTCCCTCCAAGGAAGACAGCCTGCTCGGCCGCCTGCAAGCTGAAAGTCACATTGGGCTGGGAAATGCTACCTGGGAAGTCAGTTTTCAGGGGCCATGGCCGCTGGCTGCACGTTTACAGCTAGGCCTCCCACACTGCCCGGGAACATCAAGGCTCCCTCCAAACAGCTCTTCCGTCACGTTTGCCCTGCAGGAGAGAGATCGCGAAACTAGGCCTTTCTCGGCTCGGGAAGTGAGTGCCTGTTTGCAGGCCGCTTGTATTGGCGTCTGCAGAGCCCCACACTTGCTGTGCGAGGGAGGCCTAAAAACCCAATCTCTGGGGCTGCCTTTCCTCCCTCCAAGGAAGAGAGCCTGCCCGGCCGCCTTCTGGCTGAAAGTCACATCGGGCTGGCAAGTGCTAGTTGGGAAGTCAGTTTTCAGGGGCAATGGCCGCTGGGTGCACGTGTAAGTGTAGGGTTCCCACACTCTCCAGAACATCAAGGCTCCCTCCACACAGCTCTACCGTCACGTTAGCTCTGCAGCTGAGAGCTCGCGAAACTAGGCCTTTCTTGGCTCGGGAAGTGAGGACCTGCTCTCAGACCAATGGACCGGGCGTTTCCAGAGCTCCACGTTGCCTGCGCGCGGGAGGCCTGAAAACTCACTCTCTGGGGCTGCCTTTCCTCCCTCCAAGGAAGAGAGCCTGCCCGGCCGCCTTCTGGCTGAAAGTCAAATCTGGCTGGGAAGTGGTAGTTGGGAAGTCAGTTTTCAGGGGCAATGTCCGCTAGGTGTACGTGCATGCCTAGGGTTCCCACACTGCCCAGAACACCAAGGTTCCCTCCACACAGCTCTTCCGTCACGTTAGCTCTGCAGGAGAGAGCTCGCGAAACTAGGCCTTTCTCGGCTCGGGAAGTGAGTGCCTGTTTGCAGGCCTCTTGTATTGGCGTCTGCAGAGCCCCACACTTGCTGTGCGAGGGAGGCCTAAAAACCCAATCTCTGGGGCTGCCTTTCCTCCCTCCAAGGAAGACAGCCTGCCCGGCCGCCTTCTGGCTGAAAGTCACATTGGGCTGGCAAGTGCTAGGTGGGAAGTCAGTTTTCAGGGGCAATGGCCGCTGGGTGCACGTGTAAGTGTAGGGTTCCCACACTCTCCAGAACATCAAGGTTCCCTCCACACAGCTCTACCGTCACGTTAGCTCTGCAGCTGAGAGCTCGCGAAACTAGGCCTTTCTCGCCTCGGGAAGTGAGTGCCTGTTTGCAGCCCTCTTGTACTGGCGTCTGTAGAGCCCCACACTTGCTGTGCGGGGAAGGCCTAAAAACCCAATCTCTGGGCCTGCCTTTCCTCCCTCAAAGGAGGAGAGCCGGCTCGGCCGCCTTCAAGGTGAAAGTAACATTGGGCTGGGAAGTGCTACCTGGGAAATCAGTTTTCAGGGGCCATAGCCGCTGGGGGCACGTGTATGTGTACAGCCCTGATACTGCCCGGGAACATCAAGGTTCCCTCCACACAGCTCTTCCGTCACTTTAGCTGTGCAGGAGAGAGCTCGCGAAACTAGGCCTTTCTCGGCTCGGGAAGTGAGTGCCTGTTTGCAGGCCTCTTGTACTGGCGTCTGCACAGCCCCACACTTGCTGTGCGAGGGAGGCCTAAAAACCCAATCTCTGGGGCTGCCTTTCCTCCCTCCAAGGAAGACAGCCTGCTCGGCCGCCTTCAAGCTGAAAGTCACATTGGGCTGGGAAGTGCTACATGGGAAATCAGTTTTCAGGGGCCATAGCCGCTGGGTGCTCGTGTATGTGTACAGCCCCGATACTGCCCGGGAACATCAAGGCTCCCTCCACACAGCTCTACCGTCACGTTAGCTCTGCAGGAGAGAGCTCGCGAAACTAGGCCTTTCTTGACTCGGGAAGTGAGGCCCTGGTTGCAGGCCTCTTGTACTAACGTCTGGAGAGCCCCACACTTGCTGTGCGAGGGAGGCCTGAAATCCCACTCTCTGGGGCTGCCTTTCCTCCCTCCAAGGAAGAGAGCCGGCTCGGCCGCCTTCAAGCTGAAAGTCACATTGGGCTGGGAAGTGCTACCTGGCAAATCAGTTTTCAGGGGCCATAGCCGCTGGGTGCACGTGTATGTGTACAGCCCCGATACTGCCCGGGAACATCAAGGTTCCCTCTACACAGCTCTACCGTCACTTTAGCTGTGCAGGAGAGAGCTCGCAAAACTAGGCCTTTCTTGGCTCGGGAAGTGAGGACCTGCTCGCAGACCAATGGACCGGGCGTTTCCAGAGCTCCACGTTGCCTGCGGGCGGGAGGCCTGAAAACTCACTCTCTGGGGCTGCCTTTCCTCCCTCCAAGGAAGAGAGCCTGCCCGGCCGCCTTCTGGCTGAAAGTCAAATCTGGCTGGGAAGTGGTAGTTGGGAAGTCAGTTTTCAGGGGCAATGTCCGCTAGGTGTACGTGCATGCCTAGGGTTCCCACACTGCCCAGAACACCAAGGTTCCCTCCACACAGCTCTTCCGTCACGTTAGCTCTGCAGGAGAGAGCTCGCGAAACTAGGCCTTTCTCGGCTCGGGAAGTGAGTGCCTGTTTGCAGGCCTCTTGTATTGGCGTCTGCAGAGCCCCACACTTGCTGTGTGAGGGAGGCCTAAAAACCCAATCTCTGGGGCTGCCTTTCCTCCCTCCAAGGAAGACAGCCTGCTCGGCCACCTGCAAGCTGAAAGTCACATTTTGCTGGGAAATGCTACCTGGGAAGTCAGTTTTCAGGGGCCATGGCCGCTGGCTGCACGTTTACAGCTAGGCCTCCCTCACTGCCCGGGAACATCAAGGCTCCCTCCACACAGCTCCTTCTTCACGTTTGCCCTGCAGGAGAGAGCTCGCGAGACTAGGCCTTTCTTGACTCGGGAAGTGAGGCCCTGGTTGCAGGCCTCTTGTACTAGCGTCTCCAGAGCCCCACACTTGCTGTGTGAGGGAGGCTTGAAAACCCACTCTCTGGGGCTGCATTTCCTTCCTCCAAGGCAGAGAGCCTGCCCGGCCGTATTCGAGCTGAAAGTCACATCAGGCTTGGAAGTGTTAGCTCAGACTTCAGTTATCAGGGGCCATGGACGCTGGATGCAGATGTACGGGTAGAGCTCCAACACAGGCCAGGAACATCGAGGCTCCCTCCACACAGCTCTTTCTTCGCGTTTGCTCTGCAGGAGAGTACGCGCGAGACTAGGCCTTTGTTGACTCGGGAAGTGAGCACCTGGTTGCAGGCCTCGTCTACTAGCGTCTGTAAAGCTGCATACTTGCTGTGCGAGGGAGGCCTCAAAACTCACTCTCTGGGGCTGCCTTTCCTCCCTCCAAGGAAGAGAGCCTGCCCGGCCGCCTTCTGGCTGAAAGTCACATCGGGCTGGCAAGTGGTAGTTGGGAAGTCAGTTTTCAGGGGCAATGGCCGCTGGGTGCACGTGTAAGTGTAGGGTTCCCACACTGTCCAGAACATCAAGGCTCCCTCCACACAGCTCTACCGTCACGTTAGCTCTGCAGCTGAGAGCTCGCGAAACTAGGCGTTTCTCGCCTCGGGAAGTGAGTGCCTGTTTGCAGCCCTCTTGTACTGTCGTCTGTAGAGCCCCACACTTGCTGTGCGGTGAAGGCCTAAAAACCCAATCTCTGGGGCTGCCTTTCCTCCCTCCAAGGAAGACAGCCTGCTCGGCCGCCTTCAAGCTGAAAGTCACATTGGGCTGGGAAGTGCTACATGGGAAATCAGTTTTCAGGGGCCATAGCCGCTGGGTGCTCGTGTATGTGTACAGCCCCGATACTGCCCGGGAACATCAAGGCTCCCTCCACACAGCTCTACCGTCACGTTAGCTCTGCAGGAGAGAGCTCGCGAAACTAGGCCTTTCTTGACTCGGGAAGTGAGGCCCTGGTTGCAGGCCTCTTGTACTAACGTCTGGAGAGCCCCACACTTGCTGTGCGAGGGAGTCCTGAAATCCCACTCTCTGGGGCTGCCTTTCCTCCCTCCAAGGAAGAGAGCCGGCTCGGCCGCCTTCAAGCTGAAAGTCACATTGGGCTGGGAAGTGCTACCTGGCAAATCAGTTTTCAGGGGCCATAGCCGCTGGGTGCACGTGTATGTGTACAGCCCCGATACTGCCCGGGAACATCAAGGTTCCCTCTACACAGCTCTTCTGTCACTTTAGCTGTGCAGGAGAGAGCTCGCGAAACTAGGCCTTTCTTGGCTCGGGAAGTGAGGACCTGCTCGCAGACCAATGGACCGGACGTTTCCAGAGCTCCACGTTGCCTGCGCGCGGGAGGCCTGAAAACTCACTCTCTGGGGCTGCCTTTCCTCCCTCCAAGGAAGAGAGCCTGCCCGGCCGCCTTCTGGCTGAAAGTCAAATCTGGCTGGGAAGTGGTAGTTGGGAAGTCAGTTTTCAGGGGCAATGTCCGCTAGGTGTACGTGCATGCCTAGGGTTCCCACACTGCCCAGAACACCAAGGTTCCCTCCACACAGCTCTTCCGTCACGTTAGCTCTGCAGGAGAGAGCTCGCGAAACTAGGCCTTTCTCGGCTCGGGAAGTGAGTGCCTGTTTGCAGGCCTCTTGTACTGGTGTCTGCAGAGCCCCACACTTGCTGTGCGAGGGAGGCCTAAAAACCCAATCTCTGGGGCTGCCTTTCCTCCCTCCAAGGAAGACAGCCTGCTCGGCCGCCTGCAAGCTGAAAGTCACATTGGGCTGGGAAATGCTACCTGGGAAGTCAGTTTTCAGGGGCCATGGCCGCTGGCTGCACGTTTACAGCTAGGCCTCCCACACTGCCCGGGAACATCAAGGCTCCCTCCAAACAGCTCTTCCGTCACGTTTGCCCTGCACGAGAGAGATCGCGAAACTAGGCCTTTCTCGGCTCGGGAAGTGAGTGCCTGTTTGCAGGCCGCTTGTATTGGCGTCTGCAGAGCCCCACACTTGCTGTGCGAGGGAGGCCTAAAAACCCAATCTCTGGGGCTGCCTTTCCTCCCTCCAAGGAAGAGAGCCTGCCCGGCCGCCTTCTGGCTGAAAGTCACATCGGGCTGGCAAGTGCTAGTTGGGAAGTCAGTTTTCAGGGGCAATGGCCGCTGGGTGCACGTGTAAGTGTAGGGTTCCCACACTGTCCAGAACATCAAGGCTCCCTCCACACAGCTCTACCGTCACGTTAGCTCTGCAGCTGAGAGCTCGCGAAACTAGGCCTTTCTCGCCTCGGGAAGTGAGTGCCTGTTTGCAGCCCTCTTGTACTGGCGTCTGTAGAGCCCCACACTTGCTGTGCGGGGAAGGCCTAAAAACCCAATCTCTGGGCCTGCCTTTCCTCCCTCAAAGGAGGAGAGCCGGCTCGGCCGCCTTCAAGTTGAAAGTAACATTGGGCTGGGAAGTGCTACCTGGGAAATCAGTTTTCAGGGGCCATAGCCGCTGGGGGCACGTGTATGTGTACAGCCCCGATACTGCCCGGGAACATCAAGGTTCCCTCCACACAGCTCTTCCGTCACTTTAGCTGTGCAGGAGAGAGCTCGCGAAACTAGGCCTTTCTCGGATCGGGAAGTGAGTGCCTGTTTGCAGGCCTCTTGTACTGGCGTCTGCAGAGCCCCACACTTGCTGTGCGAGGGAGGCCTAAAAACCCAATCTCTGGGGCTGCCTTTCCTCCCTCCAAGGAAGACAGCCTGCTCGGCCGCTTTCAAGCTGAAAGTCACATTGGGCTGGGAAGTGCTACATGGGAAATCAGTTTTCAGGGGCCATAGCCGCTGGGTGCTCGTGTATGTGTACAGCCCCGATACTGCCCGGGAACATCAAGGCTCCCTCCACACAGCTCTACCGTCACGTTAGCTCTGCAGGAGAGAGCTCGCGAAACTAGGCCTTACCTGACTCGGGAAGTGAGGCCCTGCTTGCAGGCCTCTTGTACTAACGTCTGGAGAGCCCCACACTTGCTGTGCGAGGGAGGCCTGAAATCCCACTCTCTGAGGCTGCCTTTCCTCCCTCCAAGGAAGAGAGCCGGCTCGGCCGCCTTCAAGCTGAAAGTCACATTGGGCTGGGAAGTGCTACCTGGCAAATCAGTTTTCAGGGGCCATAGCCGCTGGGTGTACGTGTATGTGTACAGCCCAGATACTGCCCGGGAACATCAAGCTTCCCTCTACACAGCTCTTCCGTCACTTTAGCTGTGCAGGAGAGAGCTCGCGAAACTAGGCCTTTCTTGGTTCGGGAAGTGAGGACCTGCTCGCAGACCAATGGACCGGGCGTTTCCAGAGCTCCACGTTGCCTTCGCGCGGGAGGCCTGAAAACTCACTCTCTGGGGCTGCCTTTCCTCCCTCCAAGGAAGAGAGCCTGCCCGGCCGCCTTCTGGCTGAAAGTCAAATATGGCTGGGAAGTGGTAATTGGGAAGTCAGTTTTCAGGGGCAATGTCCGCTAGGTGTACGTGCATGCCTAGGGTTCCCACACTGCCCAGAACACCAAGGTTCCCTCCACACAGCTCTTCCGTCACGTTAGCTCTGCAGCTGAGAGCTCGCGAAACTAGGCCCTTCTTGGCTCGGGAAGTGAGGACGTGCTCGCAGACCAATGGACCGGGCGTTTCCAGAGCTCCACGTTGCCTGCGCGCGGGAGGCCTGAAAACTCACTCTCTGGGGCTGCCTTTCCTCCCTCCAAGGAAGAGAGCCTGCCCGGCCGCCTTCTGGCTGAAAGTCACATTGGGCTGGCAAGTGCTAGGTGGGAAGTCAGTTTTCAGAGGCAATGGCCGCTGGGTGCACGTGTAAGTGTAGGGTTCCCACACTGTCCAGAACATCAAGGTTCCCTCCACACAGCTCTACCGTCACGTTAGCTCTGCAGCTGAGAGCTCGCGAAACTAGGCCTTTCTCGCCTCGGGAAGTGAGTGCCTGTTTGCAGCCCTCTTGTACTGGCGTCTGTAGAGCCCCACACTTGCTGTGCGGGGAAGGCCTAAAAACCCAATCTCTGGGCCTGCCTTTCCTCCCTCAAAGGAGGAGAGCCGGCTCGGCCGCCTTCAAGTTGAAAGTAACATTGGGCTGGGAAGTGCTACCTGGGAAATCAGTTTTCAGGGGCCATAGCCGCTGGGGGAACGTGTATGTGTACAGCCCCGATACTGCCCGGGAACATCAAGGTTCCCTCCACACAGCTCTTCCGTCACTTTAGCTGTGCAGGAGAGAGCTCGCGAAACTAGGCCTTTCTCGGCTCGGGAAGTGAGTGCCTGTTTGCAGGCCTCTTGTACTGGCGTCTGCACAGCCCCACACTTGCTGTGCGAGGGAGGCCTAAAAACCCAATCTCTGGGGCTGCCTTTCCTCCCTCCAAGGAAGACAGCCTGCTCGGCCGCCTTCAAGCTGAAAGTCACATTGGGCTGGGAAGTGCTACATGGGAAATCAGTTTTCAGGGGCCATAGCCGCTGGGTGCTCGTGTATGTGTACAGCCCCGATACTGCCCGGGAACATCAAGGCTCCCGCCACACAGCTCTACCGTCACGTTAGCTCTGCAGGAGAGAGCTCGCGAAACTAGGCCTTTCTTGACTCGGGAAGTGAGGCCCTGGTTGCAGGCCTCTTGTACTAACGTCTGGAGAGCCCCACACTTGTTGTGCGAGGGAGGCCTGAAATCCCACTCTCTGGGGCTGCCTTTCCTCCCTCCAAGGAAGAGAGCCGGCTCGGCCGCCTTCAAGCTGAATGTAACGTTGGGCTGGGAAGTGCTACCTGGCAAATCAGTTTTCAGGGGCCATAGCCGCTGGGTGCACGTGTATGTGTACAGCCCCGATACTGCCCGGGAACATCAAGGTTCCCTCTACACAGCTCTTCCGTAACTTTAGCAGCGCAGGAGAGAGCTCGCGAAACTAGGCCTTTCTTCGCTCGGGAAGTGAGGACCTGCTCGCAGACCAATGGACCGGGCGTTTCCAGAGCTCCACGTTGCCTGCGCGCGGGAGGCCTGAAAACTCACTCTCTGGGGCTGCCTTTCCTCCCTCCAAGGAAGAGAGACGGCTCGGCCGCCTTCAAGCTGAAAGTAACATTGGGCTGGGAAGTGCTACTTGGGAAATCAGTTTTCAGGGGCCATAGCCGCTGGGTGCACGTGTATGTGTACAGCCCCGATACTGCCCGGGAACATCAAGGTTCCCTCCACACAGCTCTTCCGTCACTTTAGCTGTGCAGGAGAGAGCTCGCGAAACTAGGCCTTTCTCGGCTCGGGAAGTGAGTGCCTGTTTGCAGGCCTCTTTTACTGGCGTCTGCACAGCCCCACACTTGCTGTGCGAGGGAGGCCTAAAAACCCAATCTCTGGGGCTGCCTTTCCTCCCTCCAAGGAAGACAGCCTGCTCGGCCGCCTTCAAGCTGAAAGTCACATTGGGCTGGGAAGTGCTACATGGGAAATCAGTTTTCAGGGGCCATAGCCGCTGGGTGCTCGTGTATGTGTACAGCCCCGATACTGCCCGGGAACATCAAGGCTCCCTCCACAAAGCTCTACCGTCACGTTAGCTCTGCAGGAGAGAGCTCGCGAAACTAGGCCTTTCTTGACTCGGAAAGTGAGGCCCTGGTTGCAGGCCTCTTGTACTAACGTCTGGAGAGCCCCACACTTGCTTTGCGAGGGAGGCCTGAAATCCCACTCTCTGGGGCTGCCTTTCCTCCCTCCAAGGAAGAGAGCCGGCTCGGCCGCCTTCAAGCTGAAAGTCACATTGGGCTGGGAAGTGCTACCTGGCAAATCAGTTTTCAGGGGCCATAGCCGCTGGGTGCACGTGTATGTGTACAGCCCCGATACTGCCCGGGAACATCAAGGTTCCCTCTACACAGCTCTTCCGTCACTTTAGCTGTGCAGGAGAGAGCTCGCGAAACTAGGCCTTTCTTGGCTCGGGAAGTGAGGACCTGCTCGCAGACCAATGGACCGGGCGTTTCCAGAGCTCCACGTTGCCTGCGCGCGGGAGGCCTGAAAACTCACTCTCTGGGGCTGCCTTTCCTCCCTCCAAGGAAGAGAGCCTGCCCGGCCGCCTTCTGGCTGAAAGTCAAATCTGGCTGGGAAGTGGTAGTTGGGAAGTCAGTTTTCAGGGGCAATGTCCGCTAGGTGTACGTGCATGCCTAGGGTTCCCACACTGCCCAGAACACCAAGGTTCCCTCCACACAGCTCTTCCGTCACGTTAGCTCTGCAGGAGAGAGCTCGCGAAACTAGGCCTTTCTCGCCTCGGGAAGTGAGTGCCTGTTTGCAGGCCTCTTGTACTGGCGTCTGTAGAGCCCCACACTTGCTGTGCGGGGAAGGCCTAAAAACCCAATCTCTGGGCCTGCCTTTCCTCCCTCAAAGGAGGAGAGCCGGCTCGGCCGCCTTCAAGTTGAAAGTAACATTGGGCTGGGAAGTGCTACCTGGGAAATCAGTTTTCAGGGGCCATAGCCGCTGGGGGAACGTGTATGTGTACAGCCCCGATACTGCCCGGGAACATCAAGGTTCCCTCCACACAGCTCTTCCGTCACTTTAGCTGTGCAGGAGAGAGCTCGCGAAACTAGGCCTTTCTCGGCTCGGGAAGTGAGTGCCTGTTTGCAGGCCTCTTGTACTGGCGTCTGCACAGCCCCACACTTGCTGTGCGAGGGAGGCCTAAAAACCTAATCTCTGGGGCTGCCTTTCCTCCCTCCAAGGAAGACAGCCTGCTCGGCCGCCTTCAAGCTGAAAGTCACATTGGGCTGGAAAGTGCTACATGGGAAATCAGTTTTCAGGGGCCATAGCCGCTGGGTGCTCCTGTATGTGTACAGCCCCGATACTGCCCGGGAACATCAAGGCTCCCTCCACACAGCTCTTCCGTCACGTTAGCTCTGCAGGAGAGAGCTCGCAAAACTAGGCCTTTCTCGGCTCGGGAAGTGAGTGCCTGTTTGCAGGCCTCTTGTACTGGCGTCTGCAGAGCCCCACACTTGCTGTGCGAGGGAGGCCTAAAAACCCAATCTCTGGGGCTGCCTTTCCTCCCTCCAAGGAAGACAGCCTGCTCGGCCGCCTGCAAGCTGAAAGTCACATTGGGCTGGGAAATGCTACCTGGGAAGTCAGTTTTCAGGGGCCATGGCCGCTGGCTGCACGTTTACAGCTAGGCCTCCCACACTGCCCGGGAACATCAAGGCTCCCTCCACACAGCTCTTCCGTCACGTTAGCTCTGCAGGAGAGAGCTCGCGAAACTAGGCCTTTCTCGGCTCGGGAAGTGAGTGCCTGTTTGCAGGCCTCTTGTACTGGCGTCTGCAGAGCCCCACACTTGCTGTGCGAGGGAGGCCTAAAAACCCAATCTCTGGGGCTGCCTTTCCTCCCTCCAAGGAAGAGAGCCTGCCCGGCCGCCTTCTGGCTGAAAGTCACATCGGGCTGGCAAGTGCTAGTTGGGAAGTCAGTTTTCAGGGGCAATGGCCGCTGGGTGCACGTGTAAGTGTAGGGTTCCCACACTGTCCAGAACATCAAGGCTCCCTTCACACAGCTCTACCGTCACGTTAGCTCTGCAGCTGAGAGCTCGCGAAACTAGGCCTTTCTCGCCTCGGGAAGTGAGTGCCTGTTTGCAGCCCTCTTGTACTGGCGTCTGTAGAGCCCCACACTTGCTGTGCGGGGAAGGCCTAAAAACCCAATCTCTGGGCCTGCCTTTCCTCCCTCAAAGGAGGAGAGCCGGCTCGGCCGCCTTCAAGTTGAAAGTAACATTGGGCTGGGAAGTGCTACCTGGGAAATCAGTTTTCAGGGGCCATAGCCGCCTGGGGCACGTGTATGTGTACAGCCCCGATACTGCCCGGGAACATCAAGGTTCCCTCCACACAGCTCTTCCGTCACTTTAGCTGTGCAGGAGAGAGCTCGCGAAACTAGGCCTTTCTCGGCTCGGGAAGTGAGTGCCTGTTTGCAGGCCTCTTGTACTGGCGTCTGCAGAGCCCCACACTTGCTGTGCTAGGGAGGCCTAAAAACCCAATCTCTGGGGCTGCCTTTCCTCCCTCCAAGGAAGACAGCCTGCTCGGCCGCTTTCAAGCTGAAAGTCACATTGGGCTGGGAAGTGCTACATGGGAAATCAGTTTTCAGGGGCCATAGCCGCTGGGTGCTCGTGTATGTGTACAGCCCCGATACTGCCCGGGAACATCAAGGCTCCCTCCACACAGCTCTACCGTCACGTTAGCTCTGCAGGAGAGAGCTCGCGAAACTAGGCGTTTCTTGGCTCGGGAAGTGAGGACCTGCTCGCAGACCAATGGACCGGGCGTTTCCAGAACTCCACGTTGCCTGCGCGCGGGAGGCCTGAAAACTCACTCTCTGGGGCTGCCTTTCCTCCCTCCAAGGAAGAGAGACGGCTCGGCCGCCTTCAAGCTGAAAGTAACATTGGGCTGGGAAGTGCTACCTGGGAAATCAGTTTTCAGGGGCCATAGCCGCTGGGTGCACGTGTATGTGTACAGCCCCGATACTGCCCGGGAACATCAAGGTTCCCTCTACACAGCTCTTCCGTCACTTTAGCTGTGCAGGAGAGAGCTCGCGAAACTAGGCCTTTCTTGGCTCGGGAAGTGAGGACCTGCTCGCAGACCAATGGACCGGGCGTTTCCAGAGCTCCACGTTGCCTGCGCGCGGGAGACCTGAAAACTCACTCTCTGGGGCTGCCTTTCCTCCCTCCAAGGAAGAGAGCCTGCCCGGCCGCCTTCTGGCTGAAAGTCAAATCTGGCTGGGAAGTGGTAGTTGGGAAGTCAGTTTTCAGGGGCAATGTCCGCTAGGTGTACGTGCATGCCTAGGGTTCCCACACTGCCCAGAACACCAAGGTTCCCTCCACACAGCTCTTCCGTCACGTTAGCTCTGCAGGAGAGAGCTCGCGAAACTAGGCCTTTCTCAGCTCGGGAAGTGAGTGCCTGTTTGCAGGCCTCTTGTACTGGCGTCTGCAGAGCCCCACACTTGCTGTGCGAGGGAGGCCTAAAAACCCAATCTCTGGGGCTGGCTTTCCTCCCTCCAAGGAAGACAGCCTGCTCGGCCGCCTGCAAGCTGAAAGTCACATTGGGCTGGGAAATGCTACCTGGGAAGTCAGTTTTCAGGGGCCATGGCCGCTGGCTGCACGTTTACAGCTAGGCCTCCCACACTGCCCGGGAACATCAAGGCTCCCTCCAAACAGCTCTTCCGTCACGTTTGCCCTGCAGGAGAGAGATCGCGAAACTAGGCCTTTCTCGGCTCGGGAAGTGAGTGCCTGTTTGCAGGCCGCTTGTATTGGCGTCTGCAGAGCCCCACACTTGCTGTGCGAGGGAGGCCTAAAAACCCAATCTCTGGGGCTGCCTTTCCTCCCTCCAAGGAAGAGAGCCTGCCCGGCCGCCTTCTGGCTGAAAGTCACATTGGGCTGGCAAGTGCTAGGTGGGAAGTCAGTTTTCAGGGGCAATGGCCGCTGGGTGCACGTGTAAGTGTAGGGTTCCCACACTGTCGAGAACATCAAGGTTCCCTCCACACAGCTCTACCGTCACGTTAGCTCTTCAGCTGAGAGCTCGCGAAACTAGGCCTTTCTCGCCTCGGGAAGTGAGTGCCTGTTTGCAGCCCTCTTGTACTGGCGTCTGTAGAGCCCCACACTTGCTGTGCGGGGAAGGCCTAAAAACCCAATCTCTGGGCCTGCCTTTCCTCCCTCAAAGGAGGAGAGCCGGCTCGGCCGCCTTCAAGTTGAAAGTAACATTGGGCTGGGAAGTGCTACCTGGGAAATCAGTTTTCAGGGGCCATAGCCGCTGGGGGCACGTGTATGTGTACAGCCCCGATACTGCCCGGGAACATCAAGGTTCCCTCCACACAGCTCTTCCGTCACTTTAGCTGTGCAGGAGAGAGCTCGCGAAACTAGGCCTTTCTCGGCTCGGGAAGTGAGTGCCTGTTTGCAGGCCTCTTGTACTGGCGTCTGCACAGCCCCACACTTGCTGTGCGAGGGAGGCCTAAAAACCCAATCTCTGGGGCTGCCTTTCCTCCCTCCAAGGAAGACAGCCTGCTCGGCCGCCTTCAAGCTGAAAGTCACATTGGGCTGGGAAGTGCTACATGGGAAATCAGTTTTCAGGGGCCATAGCCGCTGGGTGCTCGTGTATGTGTACAGCCCCGATACTGCCCGGGAACATCAAGGCTCCCTCCACACAGCTCTACCGTCACGTTAGCTCTGCAGGAGAGAGCTCGCGAAACTAGGCCTTTCTTGACTCGGGAAGTGAGGCCCTGGTTGCAGGCCTCTTGTACTAACGTCTGGAGAGCCCCACACTTGCTGTGCGAGGGAGGCCTGAAATCCCACTCTCTGGGGCTGCCTTTCCTCCCTCCAAGGAAGAGAGCCGGCTCGGCCGCCTTCAAGCTGAATGTAACGTTGGGCTGGGAAGTGCTACCTGGCAAATCAGTTTTCAGGGGCCATAGCCGCTGGGTGCACGTGTATGTGTACAGCCCCGATACTGCCCGGGAACATCAAGGTTCCCTCTACACAGCTCTTCCGTAACTTTAGCAGCGCAGGAGAGAGCTCGCGAAACTAGGCCTTTCTTGGCTCGGGAAGTGAGGACCTGCTCGCAGACCAATGGACCGGGCGTTTCCAGAGCTCCACGTTGCCTGCGCGCGGGAGGCCTGAAAACTCACTCTCTGGGGCTGCCTTTCCTCCCTCCAAGGAAGAGAGACGGCTCGGCCGCCTTCAAGCTGAAAGTAACATTGGGCTGGGAAGTGCTACCTGGGAAATCAGTTTTCAGGGGCCATAGCCGCTGGGTGCACGTGTATGTGTACAGCCCCGATACTGCCCGGGAACATCAAGGTTCCCTCTACACAGCTCTTCTGTCACTTTAGCTGTGCAGGAGAGAGCTCGCGAAACTAGGCCTTTCTTGGCTCGGGAAGTGAGGACCTGCTCGCAGACCAATGGACCGGGCGTTTCCAGAGCTCCACGTTGCCTGCGCGCGGGAGGCCTGAAAACTCACTCTCTGGGGCTGCCTTTCCTCCCTCCAAGGAAGAGAGCCTGCCCGGCCGCCTTCTGGCTGAAAGTCAAATCTGGCTGGGAAGTGGTAGTTGGGAAGTCAGTTTTCAGGGGCAATGTCCGCTAGGTGTACGTGCATGCCTAGGGTTCCCACACTGCCCAGAACACCAAGGTTCCCTCCACACAGCTCTTCCGTCACGTTAGCTCTGCAGGAGAGAGCTCGCGAAACTAGGCCTTTCTCGGCTCGGGAAGTGAGTGCCTGTTTGCAGGCCTCTTGTACTGGCGTCTGCAGAGCCCCACACTTGCTGTGCGAGGGAGGCCTAAAAACCCAATCTCTGGGGCTGCCTTTCCTCCCTCCAAGGAAGACAGCCTGCTCGGCCGCCTGCAAGCTGAAAGTCACATTGGGCTGGGAAATGCTACCTGGGAAGTCAGTTTTCAGGGGCCATGGCCGCTGGCTGCACGTTTACAGCTAGGCCTCCCACACTGCCCGGGAACATCAAGGCTCCCTCCAAACAGCTCTTCCGTCACGTTTGCCCTGCAGGAGAGAGATCGCGAAACTAGGCCTTTCTCGGCTCGGGAAGTGAGTGCCTGTTTGCAGGCCGCTTGTATTGGCGTCTGCAGAGCCCCACACTTGCTGTGCGAGGGAGGCCTAAAAACCCAATCTCTGGGGCTGCCTTTCCTCCCTCCAAGGAAGAGAGCCTGCCCGGCCGCCTTCTGGCTGAAAGTCACATTGGGCTGGCAAGTGCTAGCTGGGAAGTCAGTTTTCAGGGGCAATGGCCGCTGGGTGCACGTGTAAGTGTAGGGTTCCCACTCTGTCCAGAACATCAAGGCTCCCTCCACACAGCTCTACCGTCACGTTAGCTCGGCAGCTGAGAGCTCGCGAAAATAGGCCTTTCTCTCCTCGGGAAGTGAGTGCCTGTTTGCAGCCCTCTTGTACTGGCGTCTGTAGAGCCCCACACTTGCTGTGCGGGGAAGGCCTAAAAACCCAATCTCTGGGCCTGCCTTTCCTCCCTCAAAGGAGTAGAGCCGGCTCGGCCGCCTTCAAGGTGAAAGTAACATTGGGCTGGGAAGTGCTACCTGGGAAATCAGTTTTCAGGGGCCATAGCCGCTGGGTGCACGTGTATGTGTACAGCCCCGATACTGCCCGGGAACATCAAGGTTCCCTCCACACAGCTCTTCCGTCACTTTAGCTGTGCAGGAGAGAGCTCGCGAAACTAGGCCTTTCTCGGCTCGGGAAGTGAGTGCCTGTTTGCAGGCCTCTTGTACTGGCGTCTGCACAGCCCCACACTTGCTGTGCGAGGGAGGCCTAAAAACCCAATCTCTGGGGCTGCCTTTCCTCCCTCCAAGGAAGACAGCCTGCTCGGCCGCTTTCAAGCTGAAAGTCACATTGGGCTGGGAAGTGCTACATGGGAAATCTGTTTTCAGGGGCCATAGCCGCTGGGTGCTCGTGTATGTGTACAGCCCCGATACTGCCCGGGAACATCAAGGCTCCCTCCACACAGCTCTACCGTCACGTTAGCTCTGCAGGAGAGAGCTCGCGAAACTAGGCCTTACTTGACTCGGGAAGTGAGGCCCTGGTTGCAGGCCTCTTGTACTAACGTCTGGAGAGCCCCACACTTGCTGTGCGAGGGAGGCCTGAAATCCCACTCTCTGGGGCTGCCTTTCCTCCCTCCAAGGAAGAGAGTCGGCTCGGCCGCCTTCAAGCTGAAAGTCACATTGGGCTGGGAAGTGCTACCTGGCAAATCAGTTTTCAGGGGCCATAGCCGCTGGGTGCACGTGTATGTGTACAGCCCCGATACTGCCCGGGAACATCAAGGTTCCCTCTACACAGCTCTTCCGTCACTTTAGCTGTGCAGGAGAGAGCTCGCGAAACTAGGCCTTTCTTGGTTCGGGAAGTGAGGACGTGCTCGCAGACCAATGGACCGGGCGTTTCCAGAGCTCCACGTTGCCTGCGCGCGGGAGGCCTGAAAACTCACTCTCTGGGGCTGCCTTTCCTCCCTCCAAGGAAGAGAGCCTGCCCGGCCGCCTTCTGGCTGAAAGTCAAATCTGGCTGGGAAGTGGTAGTTGGGAAGTCAGTTTTCAGGGGCAATGTCCGCTAGGTGTACGTGCATGCCTAGGGTTCCCACACTGCCCAGAACACCAAGGTTCCCTCCACACAGCTCTTCCGTCACGTTAGCTCTGCAGGAGAGAGCTCGCGAAACTAGGCCTTTCTCGGCTCGGGAAGTGAGTGCCTGTTTGCAGGCCTCTTGTACTGGCGTCTGCAGAGCCCCACACTTGCTGTGCGAGGGAGGCCTAAAAACCCAATCTCTGGGGCTGCCTTTCCTCCCTCCAAGGAAGACAGCCTGCTCGGCCGCCTGCAAGCTGAAAGTCACATTGGGCTGGGAAATGCTACCTGGGAAGTCAGTTTTCAGGGGCCATGGCCGCTGGCTGCACGTTTACAGCTAGGCCTCCCACACTGCCCGGGAACATCAAGGCTCCCTCCAAACAGCTCTTCCGTCACGTTTGCCCTGCAGGAGAGAGATCGCGAAACTAGGCCTTTCTCGGCTCGGGAAGTGAGTGCCTGTTTGCAGGCCGCTTGTATTGGCGTCTGCAGAGCCCCACACTTGCTGTGCGAGGGAGGCCTAAAAACCCAATCTCTGGGGCTGCCTTTCCTCCCTCCAAGGAAGAGAGCCTGCCCGGCCGCCTTCTGGCTGAAAGTCACATTGGGCTGGCAAGTGCTAGGTGGGAAGTCAGTTTTCAGGGGCAATGGCCGCTGGGTGCACGTGTAAGTGTAGGGTTCCCACTCTGTCCAGAACATCAAGGCTCCCTCCACACAGCTCTACCGTCACGTTAGCTCTGCAGCTGAGAGCTCGCGAAAATAGGCCTTTCTCTCCTAGGGAAGTGAGTGCCTGTTTGCAGCCCTCTTGTACTGGCGTCTGTAGAGCCCCACACTTGCTGTGCGGGGAAGGCCTAAAAACCCAATCTCTGGGCCTGCCGTTCCTCCCTCAAAGGAGGAGAGCCGGCTCGGCCGCCTTCAAGTTGAAAGTAACATTGGGCTGGGAAGTGCTACCTGGGAAATCAGTTTTCAGGGGCCATAGCCGCTGGGGGCACGTGTATGTGTACAGCCCCGATACTGCCCGGGAACATCAAGGTTCCCTCCACACAGCTCTTCCGTCACTTTAGCTGTGCAGGAGTGAGCTCGCGAAACTAGGCCTTTCTCGGCTCGGGAAGTGAGTGCCTGTTTGCAGGCCTCTTGTACTGGCGTCTGCACAGCCCCACACTTGCTGTGCGAGGGAGGCCTAAAAACCCAATCTCTGGGGCTGCCTTTCCTCCCTCCAAGGAAGACAGCCTGCTCGGCCGCCTTCAAGCTGAAAGTCACATTGGGCTGGGAAGTGCTACATGGGAAATCAGTTTTCAGGGGCCATAGCCGCTGGGTGCTCGTGTATGTGTACAGCCCCGATACTGCCCGGGAACATCAAGGCTCCCTCCACACAGCTCTACCGTCACGTTAGCTCTGCAGGAGAGAGCTCGCGAAACTAGGCCTTTCTTGACTCGGGAAGTGAGGCCCTGGTTGCAGGCCTCTTGTACTAACGTCTGGAGAGCCCCACACTTGCTGTGCGAGGGAGGCCTGAAATCCCACTCTCTGGGGCTGCCTTTCCTCCCTCCAAGGAAGAGAGCCGGCTCGGCCGCCTTCAAGCTGAATGTAACGTTGGGCTGGGAAGTGCTACCTGGCAAATCAGTTTTCAGGGGCCATAGCCGCTGGGTGCACGTGTATGTGTACAGCCCCGATACTGCCCGGGAACATCAAGGTTCCCTCTACACAGCTCTTCCGTAACTTCAGCAGCGCAGGAGAGAGCTCGCGAAACTAGGCCTTTCTTGGCTCGGGAAGTGAGGACCTGCTCGCAGACCAATGGACCGGGCGTTTCCAGAGCTCCACGTTGCCTGCGCGCGGGAGGCCTGAAAACTCACTCTCTGGGGCTGCCTTTCCTCCCTCCAAGGAAGAGAGACGGCTCGGCCGCCTTCAAGCTGAAAGTAACATTGGGCTGGGAAGTGCTACCTGGGAAATCAGTTTTCAGGGGCCATAGCCGCTGGGGGCACGTGTATGTGTACAGCCCCGATACTGCCCGGGAACATCAAGGCTCCCTCCACACAGCTCTACCGTCACGTTAGCTCTGCAGGAGAGAGCTCGCGAAACTAGGCCTTTCTTGACTCGGGAAGTGAGGCCCTGGTTGCAGGCCTCTTGTACTAACGTCTGGAGAGCCCCACACTTGCTGTGCGAGGGAGGCCTGAAATCCCACTCTCTGGGGCTGCCTTTCCTCCCTCCAAGGAAGAGAGCCGGCTCGGCCGCCTTCAAGCTGAAAGTCACATTGGGCTGGGAAGTGCTACATGGCAAATCAGTTTTCAGGGGCCATAGCCGCTGGGTGCACGTGTATGTGTACAGCACCGATACTGCCCGGGAACATCAAGGTTCCCTCTACACAGCTCTTCCGTCACTTTAGCTGTGCAGGAGAGAGCTCGCGAAACTAGGCCTTTCTTGGCTCGGGAAGTGAGGACCTGCTCGCAGACCAATGGACCGGGCGTTTCCAGAGCTCCACGTTGCCTGCGCGCGGGAGGCCTGAAAACTCACTCTCTGGGGCTGCCTTTCCTCCCTCCAAGGAAGAGAGCCTGCCCGGCCGCCTTCTGGCTGAAAGTCAAATCTGGCTGGGAAGTGGTAGTTGGGAAGTCAGTTTTCAGGGGCAATGTCCGCTAGGTGTACGTGCATGCCTAGGGTTCCCACACTGCCCAGAACACCAAGGTTCCCTCCACACAGCTCTTCCGTCACGTTAGCTCTGCAGGAGAGAGCTCGCGAAACTAGGCCTTTCTCAGCTCGGGAAGTGAGTGCCTGTTTGCAGGCCTCTTGTACTGGCGTCTGCAGAGCCCCACACTTGCTGTGCGAGGGAGGCCTAAAAACCCAATCTCTGGGGCTGCCTTTCCTCCCTCCAAGGAAGATAGCCTGCTCGGCCGCCTGCAAGCTGAAAGTCACATTGGGCTGGGAAATGCTACCTGGGAAGTCAGTTTTCAGGGGCCATGGCCGCTGGCTGCACGTTTACAGCTAGGCCTCCCACACTGCCCGGGAACATCAAGGCTCCCTCCAAACAGCTCTTCCGTCACGTTTGCCGTGCAGGAGAGAGATCGCGAAACTAGGCCTTTCTCGGCTCGGGAAGTGAGTGCCTGTTTGCAGGCCGCTTGTATTGGCGTCTGCAGAGCCCCACACTTGCTGTGCGAGGGAGGCCTAAAAACCCAATCTCTGGGGCTGCCTTTCCTCCCTCCAAGGAAGAGAGCCTGCTCGGCCGCCTTCTGGCTGAAAGTCACATTGGGCTGGCAAGTGCTAGGTGGGAAGTCAGTTTTCAGGGGCAATGGCCGCTGGGTGCACGTGTAAGTGTAGGGTTCCCACTCTGTCCAGAACATCAAGGCTCCCTCCACACAGCTCTACCGTCACGTTAGCTCTGCAGCTGAGAGCTCGCGAAAATAGGCCTTTCTCACCTCGGGAAGTGAGTGCCTGTTTGCAGCCCTCTTGTACTGGCGTCTGTAGAGCCCCACACTTGCTGTGCGGGGAAGGCCTAAAAACCCAATCTCTGGGCCTGCCTTTCCTCCCTCAAAGGAGGAGAGCCGGCTCGGCCGCCTTCAAGGTGAAAGTAACATTGGGCTGGGAAGTGCTACCTGGGAAATCAGTTTTCAGGGGCCATAGTCGCTGGGTGCACGTGTATGTGTACAGCCCCGATACTGCCCGGGAACATCAAGGGTCCCTCCACACAGCTCTTCCGTCACGTTAGCTCTGCAGGAGAGAGCTCGCGAAACTAGGCCTTACTTGACTCGGGAAGAGAGGCCCTGGTTGCAGGCCTCTTGTACTAACGTCTGGAGAGCCCCACACTTGCTGTGCGAGGGAGGCCTGAAATCCCACTCTCTGGGGCTGCCTTTCCTCCCTCCAAGGAAGAGAGTCGGCTCGGCCGCCTTCAAGCTGAAAGTCACATTGGGCTGGGAAGTGCTACCTGGCAAATCAGTTTTCAGGGGCCATAGCCGCTGGGTGCACGTGTATGTGTACAACCCCGATACTGCCCGGGAACATCAAGGTTCCCTCTACACAGCTCTTCCGTCACTTTAGCTGTGCAGGAGAGAGCTCGCGAAACTAGGCCTTTCTTGGTTCGGGAAGTGAGGACGTGCTCGCAGACCAATGGACCGGGCGTTTCCAGAGCTCCACGTTGCCTGCGCGCGGGAGGCCTGAAAACTCACTCTCTGGGGCTGCCTTTCCTCCCTCCAAGGAAGAGAGCCTGCCCGGCCGCCTTCTGGCTGAAAGTCAAATCTGGCTGGGAAGTGGTAGTTGGGAAGTCAGTTTTCAGGGGCAATGTCCGCTAGGTGTACGTGCATGCCTAGGGTTCCCACACTGCCCAGAACACCAAGGTTCCCTCCACACAGCTCTTCCGTCACGTTAGCTCTGCAGGAGAGAGCTCGCGAAACTAGGCCTTTCTCGGCTCGGGAAGTGAGTGCCTGTTTGCAGGCCTCTTGTACTGGCGTCTGCAGAGCCCCACACTTGCTGTGCGAGGGAGGCCTAAAAACCCAATCTCTGGGGCTGCCTTTCCTCCCTCCAAGGAAGACAGCCTGCTCGGCCGCCTGCAAGCTGAAAGTCACATTGGGCTGAGAAATGCTACCTGGGAAGTCAGTTTTCAGGGGCCATGGCCGCTGGCTGCACGTTTACAGCTAGGCCTCCCACACTGCCCGGGAACATCAAGGCTCCCTCCAAACAGCTCTTCCTTCACGTTTGCCTGCAGGAGAGAGATCGCGAAA
Source organism: Giraffa tippelskirchi (assembly GCF_054371585.1). Classification (NCBI taxonomy): domain Eukaryota; kingdom Metazoa; phylum Chordata; class Mammalia; order Artiodactyla; family Giraffidae; genus Giraffa; species Giraffa tippelskirchi. The sequence continues at coordinate 72,900,731 of NC_137289.1, forward strand.
CTAGGCCTTTCTTGGCTCGGGAAGTGAGTGCCTGTCTGCAGGCCGCTTGTATTGGCGTCTGCAGAGCCCCACACTTGCTGTGCGAGGGAGGCCTAAAAACCCAATCTCTGGGGCTGCCTTTCCTCCCTCCAAGGAAGAGAGCCTGCCCGGCCGCCTTCTGGCTGAAAGTCACATCGGGCTGGCAAGTGCTAGTTGGGAAGTCAGTTTTCAGGGGCAATGGCCGCTGGGTGCACGTGTAAGTGTAGGGTTCCCACACTGTCCAGAACATCAAGGCTCCCTCCACACAGCTCTACCGTCACGTTAGCTCTGCAGCTGAGAGCTCGCGAAACTAGGCCTCTCTCGCCTCGGGAAGTGAGTGCCTGTTTGCAGCCCTCTTGTACTGGCGTCTGTAGAGCCCCACACTTGCTGAGCGGGGAAGGCCTAAAAACCCAATCTCTGGGCCTGCCTTTCCTCCCTCAAAGGAGGAGAGCCGGCTCGGCCGCCTTCAAGTTGAAAGTAACATTGGGCTGGGAAGTGCTACCTGGGAAATCAGTTTTCAGGGGCCATAGCCGCTGGGGGCACCTGTATGTGTACAGCCCCGATACTGCCAGGGAACATCAAGGTTCCCTCCACACAGCTCTTCCGTCACTTTAGCTGTGCAGGAGAGAGCTCGCGAAACTAGGCCTTTCTCGGCTCGGGAAGTGAGTGCCTGTTTGCAGGCCTCTTGTACTGGCGTCTGGAGAGCCCCACACTTGCTGTGCGAGGGAGGCCTGAAATCCCACTCTCTGGGGCTGCCTTTCCTCCCTCCAAGGAAGAGAGCCGGCTCGGCCGCCTTCAACCTGAAAGTCACATTGGGCTGGGAAGTGCTACCGGGCAAATCAGTTTTCAGGGGCCATAGCCGCTGGGTGCACGTGTATGTGTACAGCACCGATACTGCCCGGGAACATCAAGGTTCCCTCTACACAGCTCTTCCGTCACTTTAGCTGTGCAGGAGAGAGCTCGCGAAACTAGGCCTTTCTTGGCTCGGGAAGTGAGGACCTGCTCGCAGACCAATGGACCGGGCGTTTCCAGAGCTCCACGTTGCCTGCGCGCGGGAGGCCTGAAAACTCACTCTCTGGAGCTGCCTTTCCTCCCTCCAAGGAAGAGAGCCTGCCCGGCCGCCTTCTGGCTGAAAGTCAAATCTGGCTGGGAAGTGGTAGTTGGGAAGTCAGTTTTCAGGGGCAATGTCAGCTAGGTGTACGTGCATGCCTAGGGTTCCCACACTGCCCAGAACACCAAGGTTCCCTCCACACAGCTCTTCCGTCACGTTAGCTCTGCAGGAGAGAGCTCGCGAAACTAGGCCTTTCTCGGCTCGGGAAGTGAGTGCCTGTTTGCAGGCCTCTTGTACTGGCGTCTGGAGAGACCCACACTTGCTGGGCGAGGGAGGCCTAAAAACCCAATCTCTGGGGCTGCCTTTCCTCCCTCCAAGGAAGACAGCCTGCTCGGCCGCCTGCAAGCTGAAAGTCACATTTTGCTGGGAAATGCTACCTGGGAAGTCAGTTTTCAGGGGCCATGGCCGCTGGCTGCACTTTTACAGCTAGGCCTCCCTCACTGCCTTGGAACATCAAGGCTCCCTCCACACAGCTCCTTCTTCACGTTTGCCCTGCAGGAGAGAGCTCGCGAGACTAGGCCTTTCTTGACTCGGGAAGTGAGGCCCTGGTTGCAGGCCTCTTGTACTAGCGTCTCCAGAGCCCCACACTTGCTGTGTGAGGGAGGCTTGAAAACCCACTCTCTGGGGCTGCATTTCCTTCCTCCAAGGCAGAGAGCCTGCCCGGCCGTATTCGAGCTGAAAGTCACATCAGGCTTGGAAGTGTTAGCTCAGACTTCAGTTATCAGGGGCCATGGACGCTGGATGCAGATGTACGGGTAGAGCTCCAACACAGGCCAGGAACATCGAGGCTCCCTCCACACAGCTCTTTCTTCGCGTTTGCTCTGCAGGAGAGTACGCGCGAGACTAGGCCTTCGTTGACTCGGGAAGTGAGCACCTGGTTGCAGGCCTCGTCTACTAGCGTCTGTAAAGCTGCATACTTGCTGTGCGAGGGAGGCCTCAAAACTCACTCTCTGGGGATGCCTTTCCTCCCTCCAAGGAAGAGAGCCTGCCCGGCCGCCTTCTGGCTGAAAGTCACATCGGGCTGGCAAGTGCTAGTTGGGAAGTCAGTTTTCAGGGGCAATGGCCGCTGGGTGCACGTGTAAGTGTAGGGTTCCCACACTGTCCAGAACATCAAGGCTCCCTCCACACAGCTCTACCGTCACGTTAGCTCTGCAGCTGAGAGCTCGCGAAACTAGGCCTTTCTCGCCTCGGGAAGTGAGTGCCTGTTTGCAGCCCTCTTGTACTGGCGTCTGTAGAGCCCCACACTTGCTGTGCGGGGAAGGCCTAAAAACCCAATCTCTGGGCCTGCCTTTCCTCCCTCAAAGGAGGAGAGCCGGCTCGGCCGCCTTCAAGTTGAAAGTAACATTGGGCTGGGAAGTGCTACCTGGGAAATCAGTTTTCAGGGGCCATAGCCGCTGGGGGCACGTGTATGTGTACAGCCCCGATACTGCCCGGGAACATCAAGGTTCCCTCCACACAGCTCTTCCGTCACTTTAGCTGTGCAGGAGAGAGCGCGCGAAACTAGGCCTTTCTCGGCTCGGGAAGTGAGTGCCTGTTTGCAGGCCTCTTGTACTGGCGTCTGCAGAGCCCCACACTTGCTGTGCGAGGGAGGCCTAAAAACCCAATCTCTGGGGCTGCCTTTCCTCCCTCCAAGGAAGACAGCCTGCTCGGCCGCTTTCAAGCTGAAAGTCACATTGGGCTGGGAAGTGCTACATGGGAAATCAGTTTTCAGGGGCCATAGCCGCTGGGTGCTCGTGTATGTGTACAGCCCCGATACTGCCCGGGAACATCAAGGCTCCCTCCACACAGCTCTACCTTCACGTTAGCTCTGCAGGAGAGAGCTCGCGAAACTAGGCCTTACTTGACTCGGGAAGTGAGGCCCTGGTTGCAGGCCTCTTGTACTAACGTCTGTAGAGCCCCACACTTGCTGTGCGAGGGAGGCCTGAAATCCCACTCTCTGGGGCTGCCTTTCCTCCCTCCAAGGAAGAGAGCCGGCTCGGCCGCCTTCAAGCTGAAAGTCACATTGGGCTGGGAAGTGCTACCTGGCAAATCAGTTTTCAGGGGCCATAGCCGCTGGGTGCACGTGTATGTGTACAGCCCCGATACTGCCCGGGAACATCAAGGTTCCCTCTACACAGCTCTTCCTTCACTTTAGCTGTGCAGGAGAGAGCTCGCGAAACTAGGCCTTTCTTGGTTCGGGAAGTGAGGACCTGCTCGCAGACCAATGGACCGGGCGTTTCCAGAGCTCCACGTTGCCTGCGCGCGGGAGGCCTCAAAACTCACTCTCTGGGGCTGCCTTTCCTCCCTCCAAGGAAGAGAGCCTGCCCGGCCGCCTTCTGGCTGAAAGTCACATCGGGCTGGCAAGTGCTAGTTGGGAAGTCAGTTTTCAGGGGCAATGGCCGCTGGGTGCACGTGTAAGTGTAGGGTTCCCACACTGTCCAGAACATCAAGGCTCCCTCCACACAGCTCTACCGTCACGTTAGCTCTGCAGCTGAGAGCTCGCGAAACTAGGCCTTTCTCGCCTCGGGAAGTGAGTGCCTGTTTGCAGCCCTCTTGTACTGTCGTCTGTAGAGCCCCACACTTGCTGTGCGGTGAAGGCCTAAAAACCCAATCTCTGGGGCTGCCTTTCCTCCCTCCAAGGAAGACAGCCTGCTCGGCCGCCTTCAAGCTGAAAGTCACATTGGGCTGGGAAGTGCTACATGGGAAATCAGTTTTCAGGGGCCATAGCCGCTGGGTGCTCGTGTATGTGTACAGCCCCGATACTGCCCGGGAACATCAAGGCTCCCTCCACACAGCTCTACCGTCTCGTTAGCTCTGCAGGAGAGAGCTCGCGAAACTAGGCCTTTCTTGACTCGGGAAGTGAGGCCCTGGTTGCAGGCCTCTTGTACTAACGTCTGGAGAGCCCCACACTTGCTGTGCGAGGGAGGCCTGAAATCCCACTCTCTGGGGCTGCCTTTCCTCCCTCCAAGGAAGAGAGCCGGCTCGGCCGCCTTCAAGCTGAAAGTCACATTGGGCTGGGAAGTGCTACCTGGCAAATCAGTTTTCAGGGGCCATAGCCGCTGGGTGCACGTGTATGTGTACAGCCCCGATACTGCCCGGGAACATCAAGCTTCCCTCTACACAGCTCTTCCGTCACTTTAGCTGTGCAGGAGAGAGCTCGCGAAACTAGGCCTTTCTTGGCTCGGGAAGTGAGGACCTGCTCGCAGACCAATGGACCGGACGTTTCCAGAGCTCCACGTTGCCTGCGCGCGGGAGGCCTGAAAACTCACTCTCTGGGGCTGCCTTTCCTCCCTCCAAGGAAGAGAGCCTGCCCGGCCGCCTTCTGGCTGAAAGTCAAATCTGGCTGGGAAGTGGTAGTTGGGAAGTCAGTTTTCAGGGGCAATGTCCGGTAGGTGTACGTGCATGCCTAGGGTTCCCACACTGTCCAGAACACCAAGGTTCCCTCCACACAGCTCTTCCGTCACGTTAGCTCTGCAGGAGAGAGCTCGCGAAACTAGGCCTTTCTCGGCTCGGGAAGTGAGTGCCTGTTTGCAGGCCTCTTGTACTGGCGTCTGCAGAGCCCCACACTTGCTGTGCGAGGGAGGCCTAAAAACCCAATCTCTGGGGCTGCCTTTCCTCCCTCCAAGGAAGACAGCCTGCCCGGCCGCCTTCTGGCTGAAAGTCACATTGGGCTGGCAAGTGCTAGGTGGGAAGTCAGTTTTCAGGGGCAATGGCCGCTGGGTGCACGTGTAAGTGTAGGGTTCCCACACTGTCCAGAACATCAAGGTTCCCTCCACACAGCTCTACCGTCACGTTAGCTCTGCAGCTGAGAGCTCGCGAAACTAGGCCTTTCTCGCCTCGGGAAGTGAGTGCCTGTTTGCAGCCCTCTTGTACTGGCGTCTGTAGAGCCCCACACTTGCTGTGCGGGGAAGGCCTAAAAACCCAATCTCTGGGCCTGCCTTTCCTCCCTCAAAGGAGGAGAGCCGGCTCGGCCTCCTTCAAGGTGAAAGTAACATTGGGCTGGGAAGTGCTACCTGGGAAATCAGTTTTCAGGGGCCATAGCCGCTGGGGGCACGTGTATGTGTACAGCCCCGATACTGCCCGGGAACATCAAGGTTCCCTCCACACAGCTCTTCCGTCACTTTAGCTGTGCAGGAGAGAGCTCGCGAAACTAGGCCTTTCTCGGCTCGGGAAGTGAGTGCCTGTTTGCAGGCCTCTTGTACTGGCGTCTGCACAGCCCCACACTTGCTGTGTGAGGGAGGCCTAAAAACCCAATCTCTGGGGCTGCCTTTCCTCCCTCCAAGGAAGACAGCCTGCTCGGCCGCCTTCAAGCTGAAAGTCACATTGGGCTGGGAAGTGCTACATGGGAAATCACTTTTCAGGGGCCATAGCCGCTGGGTGCTCGTGTATGTGTACAGCCCCGATACTGCCCGGGAACATCAAGGCTCCCTCCACACAGCTCTACCGTCACGTTAGCTCTGCAGGAGAGAGCTCGCGAAACTAGGCCTTTCTTGACTCGGGAAGTGAGGCCCTGGTTGCAGGCCTCTTGTACTAACGTCTGGAGAGCCCCACACTTGCTGTGCGAGGGAGGCCTGAAATCCCACTCTCTGGGGCTGCCTTTCCTCCCTCCAAGGAAGAGAGCCGGCTCGGCCGCCTTCAAGCTGAAAGTCACATTGGGCTGGGAAGTGCTACCTGGCAAATCAGTTTTCAGGGGCCATAGCCGCTGGGTGCACGTGTATGTGTACAGCCCCGATACTGCCCGGGAACATCAAGGTTCCCTCTACACAGCTCTTCCGTCACTTTAGCTGTGCAGGAGAGAGCTCGCAAAACTAGGCCTTTCTTGGCTCGGGAAGTGAGGACCTGCTCGCAGACCAATGGACCGGGCGTTTCCAGAGCTCCACGTTGCCTGCGGGCGGGAGGCCTGAAAACTCACTCTCTGGGGCTGCCTTTCCTCCCTCCAAGGAAGAGAGCCTGCCCGGCCGCCTTCTGGCTGAAAGTCAAATCTGGCTGGGAAGTGGTAGTTGGGAAGTCAGTTTTCAGGGGCAATGTCCGCTAGGTGTACGTGCATGCCTAGGGTTCCCACACTGCCCAGAACACCAAGGTTCCCTCCACACAGCTCTTCCGTCACGTTAGCTCTGCAGGAGAGAGCTCGCGAAACTAGGCCTTTCTCGGCTCGGGAAGTGAGTGCCTGTTTGCAGGCCTCTTGTACTGGCGTCTGCAGAGCCCCACACTTGCTGGGCGAGGGAGGCCTAAAAACCCAATCTCTGGGGCTGCCTTTCCTCCCTCCAAGGAAGACAGCCTGCTCGGCCACCTGCAAGCTGAAAGTCACATTTTGCTGGGAAATGCTACCTGGGAAGTCAGTTTTCAGGGGCCATGGCCGCTGGCTGCACGTTTACAGCTAGGCCTCCCTCACTGCCCGGGAACATCAAGGCTCCCTCCACACAGCTCCTTCTTCACGTTTGCCCTGCAGGAGAGAGCTCGCGAGACTAGGCCTTTCTTGACTCGGGAAGTGAGGCCCTGGTTGCAGGCCTCTTGTACTGGCGTCTGCAGAGCCCCACACTTGCTGTGCGAGGGAGGCCTAAAAACCCAATCTCTGGGGCTGCCTTTCCTCCCTCCAAGGAAGACAGCCTGCTCGGCCGCTTTCAAGCTGAAAGTCACATTGGGCTGGGAAGTGCTACATGGGAAATCAGTTTTCAGGGGCCATAGCCGCTGGGTGCTCGTGTATGTGTACAGCCCCGATACTGGCCGGGAACATCAAGGCTCCCTCCACACAGCTCTACCTTCACGTTAGCTCTGCAGGAGAGAGCTCGCGAAACTAGGCCTTTCTTGGCTCGGGAAGTGAGGACCTGCTCGCAGACCAATGGACCGGGCGTTTCCAGAGCTCCACGTTGCCTGCGCGCGGGAGGCCTGAAAACTCACTCTCTGGGGCTGCCTTTCCTCCCTCCAAGGAAGAGAGCCTGCCCGGCTGCCTTCTGGCTGAAAGTCAAATCTGGCTGGGAAGTGGTAGTTGGGAAGTCAGTTTTCAGGGGCAATGTCCGCTAGGTGTACGTGCATGCCTAGGGTTCCCACACTGCCCAGAACACCAAGGTTCCCTCCACACAGCTCTTCCGTCACGTTAGCTCTGCAGGAGAGAGCTCGCGAAACTAGGCCTTTCTCGGCTCGGGAAGTGAGTGCCTGTTTGCAGGCCTCTTGTATTGGCGTCTGCAGAGCCCCACACTTGCTGTGCGAGGGAGGCCTAAAAACCCAATCTCTGGGGCTGCCTTTCCTCCCTCCAAGGAAGACAGCCTGCCCGGCCGCCTTCTGGCTGAAAGTCACATTGGGCTGGCAAGTGCTAGGTGGGAAGTCAGTTTTCAGGGGCAATGGCCGCTGGGTGTACGTGTAAGTGTAGGGTTCCCACACTGTCCAGAACATCAAGGTTCCCTCCACACAGCTCTACCGTCACGTTAGCTCTGCAGCTGAGAGCTCGCGAAACTAGGCCTTTCTCGCCTCGGGAAGTGAGTGCCTGTTTGCAGCCCTCTTGTACTGGCGTCTGTAGAGCCCCACACTTGCTGTGCGGGGAAGGCCTAAAAACCCAATCTCTGGGCCTGCCTTTCCTCCCTCAAAGGAGGAGAGCCGGCTCGGCCGCCTTCAAGTTGAAAGTAACATTGGGCTGGGAAGTGCTACCTGGGAAATCAGTTTTCAGGGGCCATAGCCGCTGGGTGCTCGTGTATGTGTACAGCCCCGATACTGCCCGGGAACATCAAGGCTCCCTCCACACAGCTCTACCGTCACGTTAGCTCTGCAGGAGAGAGCTCGCGAAACTAGGCCTTCCCTGACTCGGGAAGTGAGGCCCTGGTTGCAGGCCTCTTGTACTAACGTCTGGAGAGCCCCACACTTGCTGTGCGAGGGAGGCCTGAAATCCCACTCTCTGGGGCTGCCTTTCCTCCCTCCAAGGAAGAGAGCCGGCTCGGCCGCCTTCAAGCTGAAAGTCACATTGGGCTGGGAAGTGCTACCTGGCAAATCAGTTTTCAGGGGCCATAGCCGCTGGGTGCACGTGTATGTGTACAGCCCCGATACTGCCCGGGAACATCAAGGTTCCCTCTACACAGCTCTTCCGTCACTTTAGCTGTGCAGGAGAGAGCTCGCGAAACTAGGCCTTTCTTGGCTCGGGAAGTGAGGACCTGCTCGCAGACCAATGGACCGGACGTTTCCAGAGCTCCACGTTGCCTGCGCGCGGGAGGCCTGAAAACTCACTCTCTGGGGCTGCCTTTCCTCCCTCCAAGGAAGAGAGCCTGCCCGGCCGCCTTCTGGCTGAAAGTCAAATCTGGCTGGGAAGTGGTAGTTGGGAAGTCAGTTTTCAGGGGCAATGTCCGCTAGGTGTACGTGCATGCCTAGGGTTCCCGCACTGCCCAGAACACCAAGGTTCCCTCCACACAGCTCTTCCGTCACGTTAGCTCTGCAGGAGAGAGCTCGCGAAACTAGGCCTTTCTCGGCTCGGGAAGTGAGTGCCTGTTTGCCGGCCTCTTGTACTGGCGTCTGCAGAGCCCCACACTTGCTGTGCGAGGGAGGCCTAAAAACCCAATCTCTGGGGCTGCCTTTCCTCCCTCCAAGGAAGACAGCCTGCTCGGCCGCCTGCAAGCTGAAAGTCACATTGGGCTGGGAAATGCTACCTGGGAAGTCAGTTTTCAGGGGCCATGGCCGCTGGCTGCACGTTTACAGCTAGGCCTCCCACACTGCCCGGGAACATCAAGGCTCCCTCCAAACAGCTCTTCCGTCACGTTTGCCCTGCAGGAGAGAGATCGCGAAACTAGGCCTTTCTCGGCTCGGGAAGTGAGTGCCTGTTTGCAGGCCGCTTGTATTGGCGTCTGCAGAGCCCCACACTTGCTGTGCGAGGGAGGCCTAAAAACCCAATCTCTGGGGCTGCCTTTCCTCCCTCCAAGGAAGAGAGCCTGCCCGGCCGCCTTCTGGCTGAAAGTCACATCGGGCTGGCAAGTGCTAGTTGGGAAGTCAGTTTTCAGGGGCAATGGCCGCTGGGTGCACGTGTAAGTGTAGGGTTCCCACACTCTTCAGAACATCAAGGCTCCCTCCACACAGCTCTACCGTCACGTTAGCTCTGCAGCTGAGAGCTCGCGAAACTAGGCCTTTCTTGGCTCGGGAAGTGAGGACCTGCTCTCAGACCAATGGACCGGGCGTTTCCAGAGCTCCACGTTGCCTGCGCGCGGGAGGCCTGAAAACTCACTCTCTGGGGCTGCCTTTCCTCCCTCCAAGGAAGAGAGCCTGCCCGGCCGCCTTCTGGCTGAAAGTCAAATCTGGCTGGGAAGTGGTAGTTGGGAAGTCAGTTTTCAGGGGCAATGTCCGCTAGGTGTACGTGCATGCCTAGGGTTCCCACACTGCCCAGAACACCAAGGTTCCCTCCACACAGCTCTTCCGTCACGTTAGCTCTGCAGGAGAGAGCTCGCGAAACTAGGCCTTTCTCGGCTCGGGAAGTGAGTGCCTGTTTGCAGGCCTCTTGTATTGGCGTCTGCAGAGCCCCACACTTGCTGTGCGAGGGAGGCCTAAAAACCCAATCTCTGGGGCTGCCTTTCCTCCCTCCAAGGAAGACAGCCTGCCCGGCCGCCTTCTGGCTGAAAGTCACATTGGGCTGGCAAGTGCTAGGTGGGAAGTCAGTTTTCAGGGGCAATGGCCGCTGGGTGCACGTGTAAGTGTAGGGTTCCCACACTCTCCAGAACATCAAGGTTCCCTCCACACAGCTCTACCGTCACGTTAGCTCTGCAGCTGAGAGCTCGCGAAACTAGGCCTTTCTCGCCTCGGGAAGTGAGTGCCTGTTTGCAGCCCTCTTGTACTGGCGTCTGTAGAGCCCCACACTTGCTGTGCGGGGAAGGCCTAAAAACCCAATCTCTGGGCCTGCCTTTCCTCCCTCAAAGGAGGAGAGCCGGCTCGGCCGCCTTCAAGGTGAAAGTAACATTGGGCTGGGAAGTGCTACCTGGGAAATCAGTTTTCAGGGGCCATAGCCGCTGGGGGCACGTGTATGTGTACAGCCCTGATACTGCCCGGGAACATCAAGGTTCCCTCCACACAGCTCTTCCGTCACTTTAGCTGTGCAGGAGAGAGCTCGCGAAACTAGGCCTTTCTCGGCTCGGGAAGTGAGTGCCTGTTTGCAGGCCTCTTGTACTGGCGTCTGCACAGCCCCACACTTGCTGTGCGAGGGAGGCCTAAAAACCCAATCTCTGGGGCTGCCTTTCCTCCCTCCAAGGAAGACAGCCTGCTCGGCCGCCTTCAAGCTGAAAGTCACATTGGGCTGGGAAGTGCTACATGGGAAATCAGTTTTCAGGGGCCATAGCCGCTGGGTGCTCGTGTATGTGTACAGCCCCGATACTGCCCGGGAACATCAAGGCTCCCTCCACACAGCTCTACCGTCACGTTAGCTCTGCAGGAGAGAGCTCGCGAAACTAGGCCTTTCTTGACTCGGGAAGTGAGGCCCTGGTTGCAGGCCTCTTGTACTAACGTCTGGAGAGCCCCACACTTGCTGTGCGAGGGAGGCCTGAAATCCCACTCTCTGGGGCTGCCTTTCCTCCCTCCAAGGAAGAGAGCCGGCTCGGCCGCCTTCAAGCTGAAAGTCACATTGGGCTGGGAAGTGCTACCTGGCAAATCAGTTTTCAGGGGCCATAGCCGCTGGGTGCACGTGTATGTGTACAGCCCCGATACTGCCCGGGAACATCAAGGTTCCCTCTACACAGCTCTACCGTCACTTTAGCTGTGCAGGAGAGAGCTCGCAAAACTAGGCCTTTCTTGGCTCGGGAAGTGAGGACCTGCTCGCAGACCAATGGACCGGGCGTTTCCAGAGCTCCACGTTGCCTGCGGGCGGGAGGCCTGAAAACTCACTCTCTGGGGCTGCCTTTCCTCCCTCCAAGGAAGAGAGCCTGCCCGGCCGCCTTCTGGCTGAAAGTCAAATCTGGCTGGGAAGTGGTAGTTGGGAAGTCAGTTTTCAGGGGCAATGTCCGCTAGGTGTACGTGCATGCCTAGGGTTCCCACACTGCCCAGAACACCAAGGTTCCCTCCACACAGCTCTTCCGTCACGTTAGCTCTGCAGGAGAGAGCTCGCGAAACTAGGCCTTTCTCGGCTCGGGAAGTGAGTGCCTGTTTGCAGGCCTCTTGTATTGGCGTCTGCAGAGCCCCACACTTGCTGTGTGAGGGAGGCCTAAAAACCCAATCTCTGGGGCTGCCTTTCCTCCCTCCAAGGAAGACAGCCTGCTCGGCCACCTGCAAGCTGAAAGTCACATTTTGCTAGGAAATGCTACCTGGGAAGTCAGTTTTCAGGGGCCATGGCCGCTGGCTGCACGTTTACAGCTAGGCCTCCCTCACTGCCCGGGAACATCAAGGCTCCCTCCACACAGCTCCTTCTTCACGTTTGCCCTGCAGGAGAGAGCTCGCGAGACTAGGCCTTTCTTGACTCGGGAAGTGAGGCCCTGGTTGCAGGCCTCTTGTACTAGCGTCTCCAGAGCCCCACACTTGCTGTGTGAGGGAGGCTTGAAAACCCACTCTCTGGGGCTGCATTTCCTTCCTCCAAGGCAGAGAGCCTGCCCGGCCGTATTCGAGCTGAAAGTCACATCAGGCTTGGAAGTGTTAGCTCAGACTTCAGTTATCAGGGGCCATGGACGCTGGATGCAGATGTACGGGTAGAGCTCCAACACAGGCCAGGAACATCGAGGCTCCCTCCACACAGCTCTTTCTTCGCGTTTGCTCTGCAGGAGAGTACGCGCGAGACTAGGCCTTTGTTGACTCGGGAAGTGAGCACCTGGTTGCAGGCCTCGTCTACTAGCGTCTGTAAAGCTGCATACTTGCTGTGCGAGGGAGGCCTCAAAACTCACTCTCTGGGGCTGCCTTTCCTCCCTCCAAGGAAGAGAGCCTGCCCGGCCGCCTTCTGGCTGAAAGTCACATCGGGCTGGCAAGTGGTAGTTGGGAAGTCAGTTTTCAGGGGCAATGGCCGCTGGGTGCACGTGTAAGTGTAGGGTTCCCACACTGTCCAGAACATCAAGGCTCCCTCCACACAGCTCTACCGTCACGTTAGCTCTGCAGCTGAGAGCTCGCGAAACTAGGCGTTTCTCGCCTCGGGAAGTGAGTGCCTGTTTGCAGCCCTCTTGTACTGTCGTCTGTAGAGCCCCACACTTGCTGTGCGGTGAAGGCCTAAAAACCCAATCTCTGGGGCTGCCTTTCCTCCCTCCAAGGAAGACAGCCTGCTCGGCCGCCTTCAAGCTGAAAGTCACATTGGGCTGGGAAGTGCTACATGGGAAATCAGTTTTCAGGGGCCATAGCCGCTGGGTGCTCGTGTATGTGTACAGCCCCGATACTGCCCGGGAACATCAAGGCTCCCTCCACACAGCTCTACCGTCACGTTAGCTCTGCAGGAGAGAGCTCGCGAAACTAGGCCTTTCTTGACTCGGGAAGTGAGGCCCTGGTTGCAGGCCTCTTGTACTAACGTCTGGAGAGCCCCACACTTGCTGTGCGAGGGAGGCCTGAAATCCCACTCTCTGGGGCTGCCTTTCCTCCCTCCAAGGAAGAGAGCCGGCTCGGCCGCCTTCAAGCTGAAAGTCACATTGGGCTGGGAAGTGCTACCTGGCAAATCAGTTTTCAGGGGCCATAGCCGCTGGGTGCACGTGTATGTGTACAGCCCCGATACTGCCCGGGAACATCAAGGTTCCCTCTACACAGCTCTTCTGTCACTTTAGCTGTGCAGGAGAGAGCTCGCGAAACTAGGCCTTTCTTGGCTCGGGAAGTGAGGACCTGCTCGCAGACCAATGGACCGGACGTTTCCAGAGCTCCACGTTGCCTGCGCGCGGGAGGCCTGAAAACTCACTCTCTGGGGCTGCCTTTCCTCCCTCCAAGGAAGAGAGCCTGCCCGGCCGCCTTCTGGCTGAAAGTCAAATCTGGCTGGGAAGTGGTAGTTGGGAAGTCAGTTTTCAGGGGCAATGTCCGCTAGGTGTACGTGCATGCCTAGGGTTCCCACACTGCCCAGAACACCAAGGTTCCCTCCACACAGCTCTTCCGTCACGTTAGCTCTGCAGGAGAGAGCTCGCGAAACTAGGCCTTTCTCGGCTCGGGAAGTGAGTGCCTGTTTGCAGGCCTCTTGTACTGGTGTCTGCAGAGCCCCACACTTGCTGTGCGAGGGAGGCCTAAAAACCCAATCTCTGGGGCTGCCTTTCCTCCCTCCAAGGAAGACAGCCTGCTCGGCCGCCTGCAAGCTGAAAGTCACATTGGGCTGGGAAATGCTACCTGGGAAGTCAGTTTTCAGGGGCCATGGCCGCTGGCTGCACGTTTACAGCTAGGCCTCCCACACTGCCCGGGAACATCAAGGCTCCCTCCAAACAGCTCTTCCGTCACGTTTGCCCTGCACGAGAGAGATCGCGAAACTAGGCCTTTCTCGGCTCGGGAAGTGAGTGCCTGTTTGCAGGCCGCTTGTATTGGCGTCTGCAGAGCCCCACACTTGCTGTGCGAGGGAGGCCTAAAAACCCAATCTCTGGGGCTGCCTTTCCTCCCTCCAAGGAAGAGAGCCTGCCCGGCCGCCTTCTGGCTGAAAGTCACATCGGGCTGGCAAGTGCTAGTTGGAAGTCAGTTTTCAGGGGCAATGGCCGCTGGGTGCACGTGTAAGTGTAGGGTTCCCACACTGTCCAGAACATCAAGGCTCCCTCCACACAGCTCTACCGTCACGTTAGCTCTGCAGCTGAGAGCTCGCGAAACTAGGCCTTTCTCGCCTCGGGAAGTGAGTGCCTGTTTGCAGCCCTCTTGTACTGGCGTCTGTAGAGCCCCACACTTGCTGTGCGGGGAAGGCCTAAAAACCCAATCTCTGGGCCTGCCTTTCCTCCCTCAAAGGAGGAGAGCCGGCTCGGCCGCCTTCAAGTTGAAAGTAACATTGGGCTGGGAAGTGCTACCTGGGAAATCAGTTTTCAGGGGCCATAGCCGCTGGGGGCACGTGTATGTGTACAGCCCCGATACTGCCCGGGAACATCAAGGTTCCCTCCACACAGCTCTTCCGTCACTTTAGCTGTGCAGGAGAGAGCTCGCGAAACTAGGCCTTTCTCGGATCGGGAAGTGAGTGCCTGTTTGCAGGCCTCTTGTACTGGCGTCTGCAGAGCCCCACACTTGCTGTGCGAGGGAGGCCTAAAAACCCAATCTCTGGGGCTGCCTTTCCTCCCTCCAAGGAAGACAGCCTGCTCGGCCGCTTTCAAGCTGAAAGTCACATTGGGCTGGGAAGTGCTACATGGGAAATCAGTTTTCAGGGGCCATAGCCGCTGGGTGCTCGTGTATGTGTACAGCCCCGATACTGCCCGGGAACATCAAGGCTCCCTCCACACAGCTCTACCGTCACGTTAGCTCTGCAGGAGAGAGCTCGCGAAACTAGGCCTTACTTGACTCGGGAAGTGAGGCCCTGCTTGCAGGCCTCTTGTACTAACGTCTGGAGAGCCCCACACTTGCTGTGCGAGGGAGGCCTGAAATCCCACTCTCTGAGGCTGCCTTTCCTCCCTCCAAGGAAGAGAGCCGGCTCGGCCGCCTTCAAGCTGAATGTAACGTTGGGCTGGGAAGTGCTACCTGGCAAATCAGTTTTCAGGGGCCATAGCCGCTGGGTGCACGTGTATGTGTACAGCCCCGATACTGCCCGGGAACATCAAGGTTCCCTCTACACAGCTCTTCCGTAACTTTAGCAGCGCAGGAGAGAGCTCGCGAAACTAGGCCTTTCTTGGCTCGGGAAGTGAGGACCTGCTCGCAGACCAATGGACCGGGCGTTTCCAGAGCTCCACGTTGCCTGCGCGCGGGAGGCCTGAAAACTCACTCTCTGGGGCTGCCTTTCCTCCCTCCAAGGAAGAGAGACGGCTCGGCCGCCTTCAAGCTGAAAGTAACATTGGGCTGGGAAGTGCTACTTGGGAAATCAGTTTTCAGGGGCCATAGCCGCTGGGTGCACGTGTATGTGTACAGCCCCGATACTGCCCGGGAACATCAAGGTTCCCTCCACACAGCTCTTCCGTCACTTTAGCTGTGCAGGAGAGAGCTCGCGAAACTAGGCCTTTCTCGGCTCGGGAAGTGAGTGCCTGTTTGCAGGCCTCTTTTACTGGCGTCTGCACAGCCCCACACTTGCTGTGCGAGGGAGGCCTAAAAACCCAATCTCTGGGGCTGCCTTTCCTCCCTCCAAGGAAGACAGCCTGCTCGGCCGCCTTCAAGCTGAAAGTCACATTGGGCTGGGAAGTGCTACATGGGAAATCAGTTTTCAGGGGCCATAGCCGCTGGGTGCTCGTGTATGTGTACAGCCCCGATACTGCCCGGGAACATCAAGGCTCCCTCCACAAAGCTCTACCGTCACGTTAGCTCTGCAGGAGAGAGCTCGCGAAACTAGGCCTTTCTTGACTCGGAAAGTGAGGCCCTGGTTGCAGGCCTCTTGTACTAACGTCTGGAGAGCCCCACACTTGCTTTGCGAGGGAGGCCTGAAATCCCACTCTCTGGGGCTGCCTTTCCTCCCTCCAAGGAAGAGAGCCGGCTCGGCCGCCTTCAAGCTGAAAGTCACATTGGGCTGGGAAGTGCTACCTGGCAAATCAGTTTTCAGGGGCCATAGCCGCTGGGTGCACGTGTATGTGTACAGCCCCGATACTGCCCGGGAACATCAAGGTTCCCTCTACACAGCTCTTCCGTCACTTTAGCTGTGCAGGAGAGAGCTCGCGAAACTAGGCCTTTCTTGGCTCGGGAAGTGAGGACCTGCTCGCAGACCAATGGACCGGGCGTTTCCAGAGCTCCACGTTGCCTGCGCGCGGGAGGCCTGAAAACTCACTCTCTGGGGCTGCCTTTCCTCCCTCCAAGGAAGAGAGCCTGCCCGGCCGCCTTCTGGCTGAAAGTCAAATCTGGCTGGGAAGTGGTAGTTGGGAAGTCAGTTTTCAGGGGCAATGTCCGCTAGGTGTACGTGCATGCCTAGGGTTCCCACACTGCCCAGAACACCAAGGTTCCCTCCACACAGCTCTTCCGTCACGTTAGCTCTGCAGGAGAGAGCTCTCGAAACTAGGCCTTTCTCGCCTCGGGAAGTGAGTGCCTGTTTGCAGGCCTCTTGTACTGGCGTCTGTAGAGCCCCACACTTGCTGTGCGGGGAAGGCCTAAAAACCCAATCTCTGGGCCTGCCTTTCCTCCCTCAAAGGAGGAGAGCCGGCTCGGCCGCCTTCAAGTTGAAAGTAACATTGGGCTGGGAAGTGCTACCTGGGAAATCAGTTTTCAGGGGCCATAGCCGCTGGGGGAACGTGTATGTGTACAGCCCCGATACTGCCCGGGAACATCAAGGTTCCCTCCACACAGCTCTTCCGTCACTTTAGCTGTGCAGGAGAGAGCTCGCGAAACTAGGCCTTTCTCGGCTCGGGAAGTGAGTGCCTGTTTGCAGGCCTCTTGTACTGGCGTCTGCACAGCCCCACACTTGCTGTGCGAGGGAGGCCTAAAAACCTAATCTCTGGGGCTGCCTTTCCTCCCTCCAAGGAAGACAGCCTGCTCGGCCGCCTTCAAGCTGAAAGTCACATTGGGCTGGAAAGTGCTACATGGGAAATCAGTTTTCAGGGGCCATAGCCGCTGGGTGCTCCTGTATGTGTACAGCCCCGATACTGCCCGGGAACATCAAGGCTCCCTCCACACAGCTCTTCCGTCACGTTAGCTCTGCAGGAGAGAGCTCGCGAAACTAGGCCTTTCTCGGCTCGGGAAGTGAGTGCCTGTTTGCAGGCCTCTTGTACTGGCGTCTGCAGAGCCCCACACTTGCTGTGCGAGGGAGGCCTAAAAACCCAATCTCTGGGGCTGCCTTTCCTCCCTCCAAGGAAGACAGCCTGCTCGGCCGCCTGCAAGCTGAAAGTCACATTGGGCTGGGAAATGCTACCTGGGAAGTCAGTTTTCAGGGGCCATGGCCGCTGGCTGCACGTTTACAGCTAGGCCTCCCACACTGCCCGGGAACATCAAGGCTCCCTCCACACAGCTCTTCCGTCACGTTAGCTCTGCAGGAGAGAGCTCGCGAAACTAGGCCTTTCTCGGCTCGGGAAGTGAGTGCCTGTTTGCAGGCCTCTTGTACTGGCGTCTGCAGAGCCCCACACTTGCTGTGCGAGGGAGGCCTAAAAACCCAATCTCTGGGGCTGCCTTTCCTCCCTCCAAGGAAGAGAGCCTGCCCGGCCGCCTTCTGGCTGAAAGTCACATCGGGCTGGCAAGTGCTAGTTGGGAAGTCAGTTTTCAGGGGCAATGGCCGCTGGGTGCACGTGTAAGTGTAGGGTTCCCACACTGTCCAGAACATCAAGGCTCCCTTCACACAGCTCTACCGTCACGTTAGCTCTGCAGCTGAGAGCTCGCGAAACTAGGCCTTTCTCGCCTCGGGAAGTGAGTGCCTGTTTGCAGCCCTCTTGTACTGGCGTCTGTAGAGCCCCACACTTGCTGTGCGGGGAAGGCCTAAAAACCCAATCTCTGGGCCTGCCTTTCCTCCCTCAAAGGAGGAGAGCCGGCTCGGCCGCCTTCAAGTTGAAAGTAACATTGGGCTGGGAAGTGCTACCTGGGAAATCAGTTTTCAGGGGCCATAGCCGCCTGGGGCACGTGTATGTGTACAGCCCCGATACTGCCCGGGAACATCAAGGTTCCCTCCACACAGCTCTTCCGTCACTTTAGCTGTGCAGGAGAGAGCTCGCGAAACTAGGCCTTTCTCGGCTCGGGAAGTGAGTGCCTGTTTGCAGGCCTCTTGTACTGGCGTCTGCAGAGCCCCACACTTGCTGTGCTAGGGAGGCCTAAAAACCCAATCTCTGGGGCTGCCTTTCCTCCCTCCAAGGAAGACAGCCTGCTCGGCCGCTTTCAAGCTGAAAGTCACATTGGGCTGGGAAGTGCTACATGGGAAATCAGTTTTCAGGGGCCATAGCCGCTGGGTGCTCGTGTATGTGTACAGCCCCGATACTGCCCGGGAACATCAAGGCTCCCTCCACACAGCTCTACCGTCACGTTAGCTCTGCAGGAGAGAGCTCGCGAAACTAGGCGTTTCTTGGCTCGGGAAGTGAGGACCTGCTCGCAGACCAATGGACCGGGCGTTTCCAGAACTCCACGTTGCCTGCGCGCGGGAGGCCTGAAAACTCACTCTCTGGGGCTGCCTTTCCTCCCTCCAAGGAAGAGAGACGGCTCGGCCGCCTTCAAGCTGAAAGTAACATTGGGCTGGGAAGTGCTACCTGGGAAATCAGTTTTCAGGGGCCATAGCCGCTGGGTGCACGTGTATGTGTACAGCCCCGATACTGCCCGGGAACATCAAGGTTCCCTCTACACAGCTCTTCCGTCACTTTAGCTGTGCAGGAGAGAGCTCGCGAAACTAGGCCTTTCTTGGCTCGGGAAGTGAGGACCTGCTCGCAGACCAATGGACCGGGCGTTTCCAGAGCTCCACGTTGCCTGCGCGCGGGAGACCTGAAAACTCACTCTCTGGGGCTGCCTTTCCTCCCTCCAAGGAAGAGAGCCTGCCCGGCCGCCTTCTGGCTGAAAGTCAAATCTGGCTGGGAAGTGGTAGTTGGGAAGTCAGTTTTCAGGGGCAATGTCCGCTAGGTGTACGTGCATGCCTAGGGTTCCCACACTGCCCAGAACACCAAGGTTCCCTCCACACAGCTCTTCCGTCACGTTAGCTCTGCAGGAGAGAGCTCGCGAAACTAGGCCTTTCTCAGCTCGGGAAGTGAGTGCCTGTTTGCAGGCCTCTTGTACTGGCGTCTGCAGAGCCCCACACTTGCTGTGCGAGGGAGGCCTAAAAACCCAATCTCTGGGGCTGGCTTTCCTCCCTCCAAGGAAGACAGCCTGCTCGGCCGCCTGCAAGCTGAAAGTCACATTGGGCTGGGAAATGCTACCTGGGAAGTCAGTTTTCAGGGGCCATGGCCGCTGGCTGCACGTTTACAGCTAGGCCTCCCACACTGCCCGGGAACATCAAGGCTCCCTCCAAACAGCTCTTCCGTCACGTTTGCCCTGCAGGAGAGAGATCGCGAAACTAGGCCTTTCTCGGCTCGGGAAGTGAGTGCCTGTTTGCAGGCCGCTTGTATTGGCGTCTGCAGAGCCCCACACTTGCTGTGCGAGGGAGGCCTAAAAACCCAATCTCTGGGGCTGCCTTTCCTCCCTCCAAGGAAGAGAGCCTGCCCGGCCGCCTTCTGGCTGAAAGTCACATTGGGCTGGCAAGTGCTAGGTGGGAAGTCAGTTTTCAGGGGCAATGGCCGCTGGGTGCACGTGTAAGTGTAGGGTTCCCACTCTGTCCAGAACATCAAGGTTCCCTCCACACAGCTCTACCGTCACGTTAGCTCTGCAGCTGAGAGCTCGCGAAACTAGGCCTTTCTCGCCTCGGGAAGTGAGTGCCTGTTTGCAGCCCTCTTGTACTGGCGTCTGTAGAGCCCCACACTTGCTGTGCGGGGAAGGCCTAAAAACCCAATCTCTGGGCCTGCCTTTCCTCCCTCAAAGGAGGAGAGCCGGCTCGGCCGCCTTCAAGTTGAAAGTAACATTGGGCTGGGAAGTGCTACCTGGGAAATCAGTTTTCAGGGGCCATAGCCGCTGGGGGAACGTGTATGTGTACAGCCCCGATACTGCCCGGGAACATCAAGGTTCCCTCCACACAGCTCTTCCGTCACTTTAGCTGTGCAGGAGAGAGCTCGCGAAACTAGGCCTTTCTCGGCTCGGGAAGTGAGTGCCTGTTTGCAGGCCTCTTGTACTGGCGTCTGCACAGCCCCACACTTGCTGTGCGAGGGAGGCTTAAAAACCCAATCTCTGGGGCTGCCTTTCCTCCCTCCAAGGAAGACAGCCTGCTCGGCCGCCTTCAAGCTGAAAGTCACATTGGGCTGGGAAGTGCTACATGGGAAATCAGTTTTCAGGGGCCATAGCCGCTGGGTGCTCGTGTATGTGTACAGCCCCGATACTGCCCGGGAACATCAAGGCTCCCGCCACACAGCTCTACCGTCACGTTAGCTCTGCAGGAGAGAGCTCGCGAAACTAGGCCTTTCTTGACTCGGGAAGTGAGGCCCTGGTTGCAGGCCTCTTGTACTAACGTCTGGAGAGCCCCACACTTGTTGTGCGAGGGAGGCCTGAAATCCCACTCTCTGGGGCTGCCTTTCCTCCCTCCAAGGAAGAGAGCCGGCTCGGCCGCCTTCAAGCTGAATGTAACGTTGGGCTGGGAAGTGCTACCTGGCAAATCAGTTTTCAGGGGCCATAGCCGCTGGGTGCACGTGTATGTGTACAGCCCCGATACTGCCCGGGAACATCAAGGTTCCCTCTACACAGCTCTTCCGTAACTTTAGCAGCGCAGGAGAGAGCTCGCGAAACTAGGCCTTTCTTGGTTCGGGAAGTGAGGACGTGCTCGCAGACCAATGGACCGGGCGTTTCCAGAGCTCCACGTTGCCTGCGCGCGGGAGGCCTGAAAACTCACTCTCTGGGGCTGCCTTTCCTCCCTCCAAGGAAGAGAGCCTGCCCGGCCGCCTTCTGGCTGAAAGTCAAATCTGGCTGGGAAGTGGTAGTTGGGAAGTCAGTTTTCAGGGGCAATGTCCGCTAGGTGTACGTGCATGCCTAGGGTTCCCACACTGCCCAGAACACCAAGGTTCCCTCCACACAGCTCTTCCGTCACGTTAGCTCTGCAGGAGAGAGCTCGCGAAACTAGGCCTTTCTCGGCTCGGGAAGTGAGTGCCTGTTTGCAGGCCTCTTGTACTGGCGTCTGCAGAGCCCCACACTTGCTGTGCGAGGGAGGCCTAAAAACCCAATCTCTGGGGCTGCCTTTCCTCCCTCCAAGGAAGAGAGCCTGCTCGGCCGCCTGCAAGCTGAAAGTCACATTGGGCTGGGAAATGCTACCTGGGAAGTCAGTTTTCAGGGGCCATGGCCGCTGGCTGCACGTTTACAGCTAGGCCTCCCACACTGCCCGGGAACATCAAGGCTCCCTCCACACAGCTCTTCCGTCACGTTAGCTCTGCAGGAGAGAGATCGCGAAACTAGGCCTTTCCCGGCTCGGGAAGTGAGTGCCTGTTTGCAGGCCGCTTGTATTGGCGTCTGCAGAGCCCCACACTTGCTGTGCGAGGGAGGCCTAAAAACCCAATCTCTGGGGCTGCCTTTCCTCCCTCCAAGGAAGAGAGCCTGCCCGGCCGCCTTCTGGCTGAAAGTCACATTGGGCTGGCAAGTGCTAGGTGGGAAGTCAGTTTTCAGGGGCAATGGCCGCTGGGTGCACGTGTAAGTGTATGGTTCCCACACTGTCCAGAACATCAAGGTTCCCTCCATACAGCTCTACCGTCACGTTAGCTCTGCAGCTGAGAGCTCGCGAAACTAGGCCTTTCTCGCCTCGGGAAGTGAGTGCCTGTTTGCAGCCCTCTTGTACTGGCGTCTGTAGAGCCCCACACTTGCTGTGCGGGGAAGGCCTAAAAACCCAATCTCTGGGCCTGCCTTTCCTCCCTCAAAGGAGGAGAGCCGGCTCGGCCGCCTTCAAGGTGAAAGTAACATTGGGCTGGGAAGTGCTACCTGGGAAATCAGTTTTCAGGGGCCATAGCCGCTGGGGGCACGTGTATGTGTACAGCCCCGATACTGCCCGGGAACATCAAGGTTCCCTCCACACAGCTCTTCCGTCACTTTAGCTGTGCAGGAGAGAGCTCGCGAAACTAGGCCTTTCTCGGCTCGGGAAGTGAGTGCCTGTTTGCAGGCCTCTTGTACTGGCGTCTGCACAGCCCCACACTTGCTGTGCGAGGGAGGCCTAAAAACCCAATCTCTGGGGCTGCCTTTCCTCCCTCCAAGGAAGACAGCCTGCTCGGCCGCCTTCAAGCTGAAAGTCACATTGGGCTGGGAAGTGCTACATGGGAAATCAGTTTTCAGGGGCCATAGCCGCTGGGTGCTCGTGTATGTGTACAGCCCCGATACTGCCCGGGAACATCAAGGCTCCCTCCACACAGCTCTACCGTCACGTTAGCTCTGCAGGAGAGAGCTCGCGAAACTAGGCCTTTCTTGACTCGGGAAGTGAGGCCCTGGTTGCAGGCCTCTTGTACTAACGTCTGGAGAGCCCCACACTTGCTGTGCGAGGGAGGCCTGAAATCCCACTCTCTGGGGCTGCCTTTCCTCCCTCCAAGGAAGAGAGCCGGCTCGGCCGCCTTCAAGCTGAATGTAACGTTGGGCTGGGAAGTGCTACCTGGCAAATCAGTTTTCCGGGGCCATAGCCGCTGGGTGCACGTGTATGTGTACAGCCCCGATACTGCCCGGGAACATCAAGGTTCCCTCTACACAGCTCTTCCGTAACTTTAGCAGCGCAGGAGAGAGCTCGCGAAACTAGGCCTTTCTTGGCTCGGGAAGTGAGGACCTGCTCGCAGACCAATGGACCGGGCGTTTCCAGAGCTCCACGTTGCCTGCGCGCGGGAGGCCTGAAAACTCACTCTCTGGGGCTGCCTTTCCTCCCTCCAAGGAAGAGAGACGGCTCGGCCGCCTTCAAGCTGAAAGTAACATTGGGCTGGGAAGTGCTACCTGGGAAATCAGTTTTCAGGGGCCATAGCCGCTGGGTGCACGTGTATGTGTACAGCCCCGATACTGCCCGGGAACATCAAGGTTCCCTCCACACAGCTCTTCCGTCACTTTAGCTGTGCAGGAGAGAGCTCGCGAAACTAGGCCTTTCTCGGCTCGGGAAGTGAGTGCCTGTTTGCAGGCCTCTTGTACTGGCGTCTGCACAGCCCCACCCTTGCTGTGCGAGGGAGGCCTAAAAACCCAATCTCTGGGGCTGCCTTTCCTCCCTCCAAGGAAGACAGCCTGCTCGGCCGCCTTCAAGCTGAAAGTCACATTGGGCTGGGAAGTGCTACATGGGAAATCAGTTTTCAGGGGCCATAGCCGCTGGGTGCTCGTGTATGTGTACAGCCCCGATACTGCCCGGGAACATCAAGGCTCCCTCCACACAGCTCTACCGTCACGTTAGCTCTGCAGGAGAGAGCTCGCGAAACTAGGCCTTTCTTGACTCGGGAAGTGAGGCCCTGGTTGCAGGCCTCTTGTACTGGCGTCTGCAGAGCCCCACACTTGCTGTGCGAGGGAGGCCTGAAATCCCACTCTCTGGGGCTGCCTTTCCTCCCTCCAAGGAAGAGAGCCGGCTCGGCCGCCTTCAAGCTGAATGTAACGTTGGGCTGGGAAGTGCTACCTGGCAAATCAGTTTTCAGGGGCCATAGCCGCTGGGTGCACGTGTATGTGTACAGCCCCGATACTGCCCGGGAACATCAAGGTTCCCTCTACACAGCTCTTCCGTAACTTTAGCAGCGCAGGAGAGAGCTCGCGAAACTAGGCCTTTCTTGGCTCGGGAAGTGAGGACCTGCTCGCAGACCAATGGACCGGGCGTTTCCAGAACTCCACGTTGCCTGCGCGCGGGAGGCCTGAAAACTCACTCTCTGGGGCTGCCTTTCCTCCCTCCAAGGAAGAGAGACGGCTCGGCCGCCTTCAAGCTGAAAGTAACATTGGGCTGGGAAGTGCTACCTGGGAAATCAGTTTTCAGGGGCCATAGCCGCTGGTTGCACGTGTATGTGTACAGCCCCGATACTGCCCGGGAACATCAAGGTTCCCTCTACACAGCTCTTCCGTCACTTTAGCTGTGCAGGAGAGAGCTCGCGAAACTAGGCCTTTCTTGGCTCGGGAAGTGAGGACCTGCTCGCAGACCAATGGACCGGGCGTTTCCAGAGCTCCACGTTGCCTGCGCGCGGGAGGCCTGAAAACTCACTCTCTGGGGCTGCCTTTCCTCCCTCCAAGGAAGAGAGCCTGCCCGGCCGCCTTCTGGCTGAAAGTCAAATCTGGCTGGGAAGTGGTAGTTGGGAAGTCAGTTTTCAGGGGCAATGTCCGCTAGGTGTACGTGCATGCCTAGGGTTCCCACACTGCCCAGAACACCAAGGTTCCCTCCACACAGCTCTTCCGTCACGTTAGCTCTGCAGGAGAGAGCTCGCGAAACTAGGCCTTTCTCGGGTCGGGAAGTGAGTGCCTGTTTGCAGGCCTCTTGTACTGGCGTCTGCAGAGCCCCACACTTGCTGTGCGAGGGAGGCCTAAAAACCCAATCTCTGGGGCTGCCTTTCCTCCCTCCAAGGAAGACAGCCTGCTCGGCCGCCTGCAAGCTGAAAGTCACATTGGGCTGAGAAATGCTACCTGGGAAGTCAGTTTTCAGGGGCCATGGCCGCTGGCTGCACGTTTACAGCTAGGCCTCCCACACTGCCCGGGAACATCAAGGCTCCCTCCAAACAGCTCTTCAGTCACGTTTGCCCTGCAGGAGAGAGATCGCGAAACTAGGCCTTTCTCGGCTCGGGAAGTGAGTGCCTGTTTGCAGGCCGCTTGTATTGGCGTCTGCAGAGCCCCACACTTGCTGTGCGAGGGAGGCCTAAAAACCCAATCTCTGGGGCTGCCTTTCCTCCCTCCAAGGAAGAGAGCCTGCCCGGCCGCCTTCTGGCTGAAAGTCACATCGGACTGGCAAGTGCTAGTTGGGAAGTCAGTTTTCAGGGGCAATGGCCGCTGGGTGCACGTGTAAGTGTAGGGTTCCCACACTGTCCAGAACATCAAGGCTCCCTCCACACAGCTCTACCGTCACGTTAGCTCTGCAGCTGAGAGCTCGCGAAACTAGGCCTTTCTCGCCTCGGGAAGTGAGTGCCTGTTTGCAGCCCTCTTGTACTGGCGTCTGTAGAGCCCCACACTTGCTGTGCGGGGAAGGCCTAAAAACCCAATCTCTGGGCCTGCCTTTCCTCCCTCAAAGGAGGAGAGCCGGCTCGGCCGCCTTCAAGTTGAAAGTAACATTGGGCTGGGAAGTGCTACCTGGGAAATCAGTTTTCAGGGGCCATAGCCGCTGGGGGAACGTGTATGTGTACAGCCCCGATACTGCCCGGGAACATCAAGGTTCCCTCCACACAGCTCTTCCGTCACTTTAGCTGTGCAGGAGAGAGCTCGCGAAACTAGGCCTTTCTCGGCTCGGGAAGTGAGTGCCTGTTTGCAGGCCTCTTGTACTGGCGTCTGCACAGCCCCACACTTGCTGTGCGAGGGAGGCCTAAAAACCCAATCTCTGGGGCTGCCTTTCCTCCCTCCAAGGAAGACAGCCTGCTCGGCCGCCTTCAAGCTGAAAGTCACATTGGGCTGGGAAGTGCTACATGGGAAATCAGTTTTCAGGGGCCATAGCCGCTGGGTGCTCGTGTATGTGTACAGCCCCGATACTGCCCGGGAACATCAAGGCTCCCTCCACACAGCTCTACCGTCACGTTAGCTCTGCAGGAGAGAGCTCGCGAAACTAGGCCTTTCTTGACTCGGGAAGTGAGGCCCTGGTTGCAGGCCTCTTGTACTAACGTCTGGAGAGCCCCACACTTGCTGTGCGAGGGAGGCCTGAAATCCCACTCTCTGGGGCTGCCTTTCCTCCCTCCAAGGAAGAGCCGGCTCGGCCGCCTTCAAGCTGAATGTAACGTTGGGCTGGGAAGTGCTACCTGGCAAATCAGTTTTCAGGGGCCATAGCCGCTGGGTGCACGTGTATGTGTACAGCCCCGATACTGCCCGGGAACATCAAGGTTCCCTCTACACAGCTCTTCCGTAACTTTAGCAGCGCAGGAGAGAGCTCGCGAAACTAGGCCTTTCTTGGCTCGGGAAGTGAGGACCTGCTCGCAGACC
Source organism: Giraffa tippelskirchi (assembly GCF_054371585.1). Lineage (NCBI taxonomy): Eukaryota > Metazoa > Chordata > Mammalia > Artiodactyla > Giraffidae > Giraffa > Giraffa tippelskirchi. Next base: position 72,926,409 of record NC_137289.1, read on the forward strand.
AATGGACCGGGCGTTTCCAGAGCTCCACGTTGCCTGCGCGCGGGAGGCCTGAAAACTCACTCTCTGGGGCTGCCTTTCCTCCCTCCAAGGAAGAGAGACGGCTCGGCCGCCTTCAAGCTGAAAGTAACATTGGGCTGGGAAGTGCTACCTGGGAAATCAGTTTTCAGGGGCCATAGCCGCTGGGTGCACGTGTATGTGTACAGCCCCGATAATGCCCGGGAACATCAAGGTTCCCTCTACACAGCTCTTCCGTCACTTTAGCTGTGCAGGAGAGAGCTCGCGAAACTAGGCCTTTCTTGGCTCGGGAAGTGAGGACCTGCTCGCAGACCAATGGACCGGGCGTTTCCAGAGCTCCACGTTGCCTGCGCGCGGGAGGCCTGAAAACTCACTCTCTGGGGCTGCCTTTCCTCCCTCCAAGGAAGAGAGCCTGCCCGGCCGCCTTCTGGCTGAAAGTCAAATCTGGCTGGGAAGTGGTAGTTGGGAAGTCAGTTTTCAGGGGCAATGTCCGCTAGGTGTACGTGCATGCCTAGGGTTCCCACACTGCCCAGAACACCAAGGTTCCCTCCACACAGCTCTTCCGTCACGTTAGCTCTGCAGGAGAGAGCTCGCGAAACTAGGCCTTTCTCAGCTCGGGAAGTGAGTGCCTGTTTGCAGGCCTCTTGTACTGGCGTCTGCAGAGCCCCACACTTGCTGTGCGAGGGAGGCCTAAAAACCCAATCTCTGGGGCTGTCTTTCCTCCCTCCAAGGAAGACAGCCTGCTCGGCCGCCTGCAAGCTGAAAGTCACATTGGGCTGGGAAATGCTACCTGGGAAGTCAGTTTTCAGGGGCCATGGCCGCTGGCTGCACGTTTACAGCTAGGCCTCCCACACTGCCCGGGAACATCAAGGCTCCCTCCAAACAGCTCTTCCGTCACGTTTGCCGTGCAAGAGAGAGATCGCGAAACTAGGCCTTTCTCGGCTCGGGAAGTGAGTGCCTGTTTGCAGGCCGCTTGTATTGGCGTCTGCAGAGCCCCACACTTGCTGTGCGAGGGAGGCCTAAAAACCCAATCTGTGGGGCTGCCTTTCCTCCCTTCAAGGAAGAGAGCCTGCTCGGCCGCCTTCTGGCTGAAAGTCACATTGGGCTGGCAAGTGCTAGGTGGGAAGTCAGTTTTCAGGGGCAATGGCCGCTTGGTGCACGTGTAAGTGTAGGGTTCCCACTCTGTCCAGAACATCAAGGCTCCCTCCACACAGCTCTACCGTCACGTTAGCTCTGCAGCTGAGAGCTCGCGAAAATAGGCCTTTCTCACCTCGGGAAGTGAGTGCCTGTTTGCAGCCCTCTTGTACTGGCGTCTGTAGAGCCCCACACTTGCTGTGCGGGGAAGGCCTAAAAACCCAATCTCTGGGCCTGCCTTTCCTCCCTCAAAGGAGGAGAGCCGGCTCGGCCGCCTTCAAGGTGAAAGTAACATTGGGCTGGGAAGTGCTACCTGGGAAATCAGTTTTCAGGGGCCATAGTCGCTGGGTGCACGTGTATGTGTACAGCCCCGATACTGCCCGGGAACATCAAGGGTCCCTCCACACAGCTCTTCCGTCACTTTAGCTGTGCAGGAGAGAGCTCGCGAAACTAGGCCTTTCTCGGCTCGGGAAGTGAGTGCCTGTTTGCAGGCCTCTTGTACTGGCGTCTGCAGAGCCCCACACTTGCTGTGCGAGGGAGGCCTAAAAACCCAATCTCTGGGGCTGCCTTTCCTCCCTCCAAGGAAGACAGCCTGCTCGGCCGCTTTCAAGCTGAAAGTCACATTGGGCTGGGAAGTGCTACATGGGAAATCAGTTTTCAGGGGCCATAGCCGCTGGGTGCTCGTGTATGTGTACAGCCCCGATACTGCCTGGGAACATCAAGGCTCCCTCCACACAGCTCTACCGTCACGTTAGCTCTGCAGGAGAGAGCTCGCAAAACTAGGCCTTACTTGACTCGGGAAGAGAGGCCCTGGTTGCAGGCCTCTTGTACTAACGTCTGGAGAGCCCCACACTTGCTGTGCGAGGGAGGCCTGAAATCCCACTCTCTGGGGCTGCCTTTCCTCCCTCCAAGGAAGATAGTCGGCTCGGCCGCCTTCAAGCTGAAAGTCACATTGGGCTGGGAAGTGCTACCTGGCAAATCAGTTTTCAGGGGCCATAGCCGCTGGGTGCACGTGTATGTGTACAGCCCCGATACTGCCCGGGAACATCAAGGTTCCCTCTACACAGCTCTTCCGTCACTTTAGCTGTGCAGGAGAGAGCTCGCGAAACTAGGCCTTTCTTGGCTCGGGAAGTGAGGACCTGCTCGCAGACCAATGGACCGGGCGTTTCCAGAGCTCCACGTTGCCTGCGCGCGGGAGGCCTGAAAACTCACTCTCTGGGGCTGCCTTTCCTCCCTCCAAGGAAGAGAGCCTGCCCGGCCGCCTTCTGGCTGAAAGTCAAATCTGGCTGGGAAGTGGTAGTTGGGAAGTCAGTTTTCAGGGGCAATGTCCGCTAGGTGTACGTGCATGCCTAGGGTTCCCACAATGCCCAGAACACCAAGGTTCCCTCCACACAGCTCTTCCGTCACGTTAGCTCTGCAGGAGAGAGCTCGCGAAACTAGGCCTTTCTCGGCTCGGGAAGTGAGTGCCTGTTTGCAGGCCTCTTGTACTGGCGTCTGCAGAGACCCACACTTGCTGTGCGAGGGAGGCCTAAAAACCCAATCTCTGGGGCTGCCTTTCCTCCCTCCAAGGAAGACAACCTGCTCGGCCGCCTGCAAGCTGAAAGTCACATTGGGCTGGGAAATGCTACCTGGGAAGTCAGTTTTCAGGGGCCATGGCCGCTGGCTGCACGTTTACAGCTAGGCCTCCCACACTGCCCGGGAACATCAAGGCTCCCTCCAAACAGCTCTTCAGTCACGTTTGCCCTGCAGGAGAGAGATCGCGAAACTAGGCCTTTCTCGGCTCGGGAAGTGAGTGCCTGTTTGCAGGCCGCTTGTATTGGCGTCTGCAGAGCCCCACACTTGCTGTGCGAGGGAGGCCTAAAAACCCAATCTCTGGGGCTGCCTTTCCTCCCTCCAAGGAAGAGAGCCTGCCCGGCCGCCTTCTGGCTGAAAGTCACATCGGGCTGGCAAGTGCTAGTTGGGAAGTCAGTTTTCAGGGGCAATGGCCGCTGGGTGCACGTGTAAGTGTAGGGTTCCCACACTGTCCAGAACATCAAGGCTCCCTCCACACAGCTCTACCGTCACGTTAGCTCTGCAGCTGAGAGCTCGCGAAACTAGGCCTTTCTCGCCTCGGGAAGTGAGTGCCTGTTTGCAGCCCTCTTGTACTGACGTCTGTAGAGCCCCACACTTGCTGTGCGGGGAAGGCCTAAAAACCCAATCTCTGGGCCTGCCTTTCCTCCCTCAAAGGAGGAGAGCCGGCTCGGCCGCCTTCAAGTTGAAAGTAACATTGGGCTGGGAAGTGCTACCTGGGAAATCAGTTTTCAGGGGCCATAGCCGCTGGGGGCACGTGTATGTGTACAGCCCCGATACTGCCCGGGAACATCAAGGTTCCCTCCACACAGCTCTTCCGTCACTTTAGCTGTGCAGGAGAGAGCTCGCGAAACTAGGCCTTTCTCGGCTCGGGAAGTGAGTGCCTGTTTGCAGGCCTCTTGTACTGGCGTCTGCACAGCCCCACACTTGCTGTGCGAGGGAGGCCTAAAAACCCAATCTCTGGGGCTGCCTTTCCTCCCTCCAAGGAAGACAGCCTGCTCGGCCGCCTTCAAGCTGAAAGTCACATTGGGCTGGGAAGTGCTACATGGGAAATCAGTTTTCAGGGGCCATAGCCGCTGGGTGCTCGTGTATGTGTACAGCCCCGATACTGCCCGGGAACATCAAGGCTCCCTCCACACAGCTCTACCGTCACGTTAGCTCTGCAGGAGAGAGCTCGCGAAACTAGGCCTTTCTTGACTCGGGAAGTGAGGCCCTGGTTGCAGGCCTCTTGTACTAACGTCTGGAGAGCCCCACACTTGTTGTGCGAGGGAGGCCTGAAATCCCACTCTCTGGGGCTGCCTTTCCTCCCTCCAAGGAAGAGAGCCGGCTCGGCCGCCTTCAAGCTGAATGTAACGTTGGGCTGGGAAGTGCTACCTGGCAAATCAGTTTTCAGGGGCCTTAGCCGCTGGGTGCACGTGTATGTGTACAGCCCCGATACTGCCCGGGAACATCAAGGTTCCCTCTACACAGCTCTTCCGTAACTTTAGCAGCGCAGGAGAGAGCTCGCGAAACTAGGCCTTTCTTGGCTCGGGAAGTGAGGACCTGCTCGCAGACCAATGGACCGGGCGTTTCCAGAGCTCCACGTTGCCTGCGCGCGGGAGGCCTGAAAACTCACTCTCTGGGGCTGCCTTTCCTCCCTCCAAGGAAGAGAGACGGCTCGGCCGCCTTCAAGCTGAAAGTAACATTGGGCTGGGAAGTGCTACCTGGGAAATCAGTTTTCAGGGGCCATAGCCGCTGGGTGCACGTGTATGTGTACAGCCCCGATACTGCCCGGGAACATCAAGGTTCCCTCTACACAGCTCTTCCGTCACTTTAGCTGTGCAGGAGAGAGCTCGCGAAACTAGGCCTTTCTTGGCTCGGGAAGTGAGGACCTGCTCGCAGACCAATGGACCGGGCGTTTCCAGAGCTCCACGTTGCCTGCGCGCGGGAGGCCTGAAAACTCACTCTCTGGGGCTGCCTTTCCTCCCTCCAAGGAAGAGAGCCTGCCCGGCCGCCTTCTGGCTGAAAGTCAAATCTGGCTGGGAAGTGGTAGTTGGGAAGTCAGTTTTCAGGGGCAATGTCCGCTAGGTGTACGTGCATGCCTAGGGTTCCCACACTGCCCAGAACACCAAGGTTCCCTCCACACAGCTCTTCCGTCACGTTAGCTCTGCAGGAGAGAGCTCGCGAAACTAGGCCTTTCTCAGCTCGGGAAGTGAGTGCCTGTTTGCAGGCCTCTTGTACTGGCGTCTGCAGAGCCCCACACTTGCTGTGCGAGGGAGGCCTAAAAACCCAATCTCTGGGGCTGCCTTTCCTCCCTCCAAGGAAGACAGCCTGCTCGGCCGCCTGCAAGCTGAAAGTCACATTGGGCTGGGAAATGCTACCTGGGAAGTCAGTTTTCAGGGGCCATGGCCGCTGGCTGCACGTTTACAGCTAGGCCTCCCACACTGCCCGGGAACATCAAGGCTCCCTCCAAACAGCTCTTCCGTCACGTTTGCCGTGCAGGAGAGAGATCGCGAAACTAGGCCTTTCTCGGCTCGGGAAGTGAGTGCCTGTTTGCAGGCCGCTTGTATTGGCGTCTGCAGAGCCCCACACTTGCTGTGCGAGGGAGGCCTAAAAACCCAATCTCTGGGGCTGCCTTTCCTCCCTCCAAGGAAGAGAGCCTGCTCGGCCGCCTTCTGGCTGAAAGTCACATTGGGCTGGCAAGTGCTAGGTGGGAAGTCAGTTTTCAGGGGCAATGGCCGCTGGGTGCACGTGTAAGTGTAGGGTTCCCACTCTTTCCAGAACATCAAGGCTCCCTCCACACAGCTCTACCGTCACGTTAGCTCTGCAGCTGAGAGCTCGCGAAAATAGGCCTTTCTCACCTCGGGAAGTGAGTGCCTGTTTGCAGCCCTCTTGTACTGGCGTCTGTAGAGCCCCACACTTGCTGTGCGGGGAAGGCCTAAAAACCCAATCTCTGGGCCTGCCTTTCCTCCCTCAAAGGAGGAGAGCCGGCTCGGCCGCCTTCAAGGTGAAAGTAACATTGGGCTGGGAAGTGCTACCTGGGAAATCAGTTTTCAGGGGCCATAGTCGCTGGGTGCACGTGTATGTCTACAGCCCCGATACTGCCCGGGAACATCAAGGGTCCCTCCACACAGCTCTTCCGTCACGTTAGCTCTGCAGGAGAGAGCTCGCGAAACTAGGCCTTACTTGACTCGGGAAGAGAGGCCCTGGTTGCAGGCCTCTTGTACTAACGTCTGGAGAGCCCCACACTTGCTGTGCGAGGGAGGCCTGAAATCCCACTCTCTGGGGCTGCCTTTCCTCCCTCCAAGGAAGAGAGTCGGCTCGGCCGCCTTCAAGCTGAAAGTCACATTGGGCTGGGAAGTGCTACCTGGCAAATCAGTTTTCAGGGGCCATAGCCGCTGGGTGCACGTGTATGTGTACAACCCCGATACTGCCCGGGAACATCAAGGTTCCCTCTACACAGCTCTTCCGTCACTTTAGCTGTGCAGGAGAGAGCTCGCGAAACTAGGCCTTTCTTGGTTCGGGAAGTGAGGACGTGCTCGCAGACCAATGGACCGGGCGTTTCCAGAGCTCCACGTTGCCTGCGCGCGGGAGGCCTGAAAACTCACTCTCTGGGGCTGCCTTTCCTCCCTCCAAGGAAGAGAGCCTGCCCGGCCGCCTTCTGGCTGAAAGTCAAATCTGGCTGGGAAGTGGTAGTTGGGAAGTCAGTTTTCAGGGGCAATGTCCGCTAGGTGTACGTGCATGCCTAGGGTTCCCACACTGCCCAGAACACCAAGGTTCCCTCCACACAGCTCTTCCGTCACGTTAGCTCTGCAGGAGAGAGCTCGCGAAACTAGGCCTTTCTCGGCTCGGGAAGTGAGTGCCTGTTTGCAGGCCTCTTGTACTGGCGTCTGCAGAGCCCCACACTTGCTGTGCGAGGGAGGCCTAAAAACCCAATCTCTGGGGCTGCCTTTCCTCCCTCCAAGGAAGACAGCCTGCTCGGCCGCCTGCAAGCTGAAAGTCACATTGGGCTGAGAAATGCTACCTGGGAAGTCAGTTTTCAGGGGCCATGGCCGCTGGCTGCACGTTTACAGCTAGGCCTCCCACACTGCCCGGGAACATCAAGGCTCCCTCCAAACAGCTCTTCAGTCACGTTTGCCCTGCAGGAGAGAGATCGCGAAACTAGGCCTTTCTCGGCTCGGGAAGTGAGTGCCTGTTTGCAGGCCGCTTGTATTGGCGTCTGCAGAGCCCCACACTTGCTGTGCGAGGGAGGCCTAAAAACCCAATCTCTGGGGCTGCCTTTCCTCCCTCCAAGGAAGAGAGCCTGCCCGGCCGCCTTCTGGCTGAAAGTCACATCGGACTGGCAAGTGCTAGTTGGGAAGTCAGTTTTCAGGGGCAATGGCCGCTGGGTGCACGTGTAAGTGTAGGGTTCCCACACTGTCCAGAACATCAAGGCTCCCTCCACACAGCTCTACCGTCACGTTAGCTCTGCAGCTGAGAGCTCGCGAAACTAGGCCTTTCTCGCCTCGGGAAGTGAGTGCCTGTTTGCAGCCCTCTTGTACTGGCGTCTGTAGAGCCCCACACTTGCTGTGCGGGGAAGGCCTAAAAACCCAATCTCTGGGCCTGCCTTTCCTCCCTCAAAGGAGGAGAGCCGGCTCGGCCGCCTTCAAGTTGAAAGTAACATTGGGCTGGGAAGTGCTACCTGGGAAATCAGTTTTCAGGGGCCATAGCCGCTGGGGGAACGTGTATGTGTACAGCCCCGATACTGCCCGGGAACATCAAGGTTCCCTCCACACAGCTCTTCCGTCACTTTAGCTGTGCAGGAGAGAGCTCGCGAAACTAGGCCTTTCTCGGCTCGGGAAGTGAGTGCCTGTTTGCAGGCCTCTTGTACTGGCGTCTGCAGAGCCCCACACTTGCTGTGCGAGGGAGGCCTAAAAACCCAATCTCTGGGGCTGCCTTTCCTCCCTCCAAGGAAGACAGCCTGCTCGGCCGCTTTCAAGCTGAAAGTCACATTGGGCTGGGAAGTGCTACATGGGAAATCAGTTTTCAGGGGCCATAGCCGCTGGGTGCTCGTGTATGTGTACAGCCCCGATACTGCCTGGGAACATCAAGGCTCCCTCCACACAGCTCTACCGTCACGTTAGCTCTGCAGGAGAGAGCTCGCGAAACTAGGCCTTACTTGACTCGGGAAGAGAGGCCCTGGTTGCAGGCCTCTTGTACTAACGTCTGGAGAGCCCCACACTTGCTGTGCGAGGGAGGCCTGAAATCCCACTCTCTGGGGCTGCCTTTCCTCCCTCCAAGGAAGAGAGTCGGCTCGGCCGCCTTCAAGCTGAAAGTCACATTGGGCTGGGAAGTGCTACCTGGCAAATCAGTTTTCAGGGGCCATAGCCGCTGGGTGCACGTGTATGTGTACAGCCCCGATACTGCCCGGGAACATCAAGGTTCCCTCTACACAGCTCTTCCGTCACTTTAGCTGTGCAGGAGAGAGCTCGCGAAACTAGGCCTTTCTTGGTTCGGGAAGTGAGGACGTGCTCGCAGACCAATGGACCGGGCGTTTCCAGAGCTCCACGTTGCCTTCGCGCGGGAGGCCTGAAAACTCACTCTCTGGGGCTGCCTTTCCTCCCTCCAAGGAAGAGAGCCTGCCCGGCCGCCTTCTGGCTGAAAGTCAAATCTGGCTGGGAAGTGGTAATTGGGAAGTCAGTTTTCAGGGGCAATGTCCGCTAGGTGTACGTGCATGCCTAGGGTTCCCACACTGCCCAGAACACCAAGGTTCCCTCCACACAGCTCTTCCGTCACGTTAGCTCTGCAGGAGAGAGCTCGCGAAACTAGGCCTTTCTCGGCTCGGGAAGTGAGTGCCTGTTTGCAGGCCTCTTGTATTGGCGTCTGCAGAGCCCCACACTTGCTGTGCGAGGGAGGCCTAAAAACCCAATCTCTGGGGCTGCCTTTCCTCCCTCCAAGGAAGAGAGCCTGCCCGGCCGCCTTCTGGCTGAAAGTCACATTGGGCTGGCAAGTGCTAGGTGGGAAGTCAGTTTTCAGAGGCAATGGCCGCTGGGTGCACGTGTAAGTGTAGGGTTCCCACACTGTCCAGAACATCAAGGTTCCCTCCACACAGCTCTACCGTCACGTTAGCTCTGCAGCTGAGAGCTCGCGAAACTAGGCCTTTCTCGCCTCGGGAAGTGAGTGCCTGTTTGCAGCCCTCTTGTACTGGCGTCTGTAGAGCCCCACACTTGCTGTGCGGGGAAGGCCTAAAAACCCAATCTCTGGGCCTGCCTTTCCTCCCTCAAAGGAGGAGAGCCGGCTCGGCCGCCTTCAAGTTGAAAGTAACATTGGGCTGGGAAGTGCTACCTGGGAAATCAGTTTTCAGGGGCCATAGCCGCTGGGGGAACGTGTATGTGTACAGCCCCGATACTGCCCGGGAACATCAAGGTTCCCTCCACACAGCTCTTCCGTCACTTTAGCTGTGCAGGAGAGAGCTCGCGAAACTAGGCCTTTCTCGGCTCGGGAAGTGAGTGCCTGTTTGCAGGCCTCTTGTACTGGCGTCTGCACAGCCCCACACTTGCTGTGCGAGGGAGGCCTAAAAACCCAATCTCTGGGGCTGCCTTTCCTCCCTCCAAGGAAGACAGCCTGCTCGGCCGCCTTCAAGCTGAAAGTCACATTGGGCTGGGAAGTGCTACATGGGAAATCAGTTTTCAGGGGCCATAGCCGCTGGGTGCTCGTGTATGTGTACAGCCCCGATACTGCCCGGGAACATCAAGGCTCCCGCCACACAGCTCTACCGTCACGTTAGCTCTGCAGGAGAGAGCTCGCGAAACTAGGCCTTTCTTGACTCGGGAAGTGAGGCCCTGGTTGCAGGCCTCTTGTACTAACGTCTGGAGAGCCCCACACTTGTTGTGCGAGGGAGGCCTGAAATCCCACTCTCTGGGGCTGCCTTTCCTCCCTCCAAGGAAGAGAGCCGGCTCGGCCGCCTTCAAGCTGAATGTAACGTTGGGCTGGGAAGTGCTACCTGGCAAATCAGTTTTCAGGGGCCATAGCCGCTGGGTGCACGTGTATGTGTACAGCCCCGATACTGCCCGGGAACATCAAGGTTCCCTCTACACAGCTCTTCCGTAACTTTAGCAGCGCAGGAGAGAGCTCGCGAAACTAGGCCTTTCTTGGCTCGGGAAGTGAGGACCTGCTCGCAGACCAATGGACCGGGCGTTTCCAGAGCTCCACGTTGCCTGCGCGCGGGAGGCCTGAAAACTCACTCTCTGGGGCTGCCTTTCCTCCCTCCAAGGAAGAGAGACGGCTCGGCCGCCTTCAAGCTGAAAGTAACATTGGGCTGGGAAGTGCTACTTGGGAAATCAGTTTTCAGGGGCCATAGCCGCTGGGTGCACGTGTATGTGTACAGCCCCGATACTGCCCGGGAACATCAAGGTTCCCTCCACACAGCTCTTCCGTCACTTTAGCTGTGCAGGAGAGAGCTCGCGAAACTAGGCCTTTCTCGGCTCGGGAAGTGAGTGCCTGTTTGCAGGCCTCTTGTACTGGCGTCTGCACAGCCCCACACTTGCTGTGCGAGGGAGGCCTAAAAACCCAATCTCTGGGGCTGCCTTTCCTCCCTCCAAGGAAGACAGCCTGCTCGGCCGCCTTCAAGCTGAAAGTCACATTGGGCTGGGAAGTGCTACATGGGAAATCAGTTTTCAGGGGCCATAGCCGCTGGGTGCTCGTGTATGTGTACAGCCCCGATACTGCCCGGGAACATCAAGGCTCCCTCCACAAAGCTCTACCGTCACGTTAGCTCTGCAGGAGAGAGCTCGCGAAACTAGGCCTTTCTTGACTCGGGAAGTGAGGCCCTGGTTGCAGGCCTCTTGTACTAACGTCTGGAGAGCCCCACACTTGCTTTGCGAGGGAGGCCTGAAATCCCACTCTCTGGGGCTGCCTTTCCTCCCTCCAAGGAAGAGAGCCGGCTCGGCCGCCTTCAAGCTGAAAGTCACATTGGGCTGGGAAGTGCTACCTGGCAAATCAGTTTTCAGGGGCCATAGCCGCTGGGTGCACGTGTATGTGTACAGCCCCGATACTGCCCGGGAACATCAAGGTTCCCTCTACACAGCTCTTCCGTCACTTTAGCTGTGCAGGAGAGAGCTCGCGAAACTAGGCCTTTCTTGGCTCGGGAAGTGAGGACCTGCTCGCAGACCAATGGACCGGGCGTTTCCAGAGCTCCACGTTGCCTGCGCGCGGGAGGCCTGAAAACTCACTCTCTGGGGCTGCCTTTCCTCCCTCCAAGGAAGAGAGCCTGCCCGGCCGCCTTCTGGCTGAAAGTCAAATCTGGCTGGGAAGTGGTAGTTGGGAAGTCAGTTTTCAGGGGCAATGTCCGCTAGGTGTACGTGCATGCCTAGGGTTCCCACACTGCCCAGAACACCAAGGTTCCCTCCACACAGCTCTTCCGTCACGTTAGCTCTGCAGGAGAGAGCTCGCGAAACTAGGCCTTTCTCGCCTCGGGAAGTGAGTGCCTGTTTGCAGCCCTCTTGTACTGGCGTCTGTAGAGCCCCACACTTGCTGTGCGGGGAAGGCCTAAAAACCCAATCTCTGGGCCTGCCTTTCCTCCCTCAAAGGAGGAGAGCCGGCTCGGCCGCCTTCAAGTTGAAAGTAACATTGGGCTGGGAAGTGCTACCTGGGAAATCAGTTTTCAGGGGCCATAGCCGCTGGGGGAACGTGTATGTGTACAGCCCCGATACTGCCCGGGAACATCAAGGTTCCCTCCACACAGCTCTTCCGTCACTTTAGCTGTGCAGGAGAGAGCTCGCGAAACTAGGCCTTTCTCGGCTCGGGAAGTGAGTGCCTGTTTGCAGGCCTCTTGTACTGGCGTCTGCACAGCCCCACACTTGCTGTGCGAGGGAGGCCTAAAAACCTAATCTCTGGGGCTGCCTTTCCTCCCTCCAAGGAAGACAGCCTGCTCGGCCGCCTTCAAGCTGAAAGTCACATTGGGCTGGGAAGTGCTACATGGGAAATGAGTTTTCAGGGGCCATAGCCGCTGGGTGCTCCTGTATGTGTACAGCCCCGATACTGCCCGGGAACATCAAGGCTCCCTCCACACAGCTCTTCCGTCACGTTAGCTCTGCAGGAGAGAGCTCGCGAAACTAGGCCTTTCTCGGCTCGGGAAGTGAGTGCCTGTTTGCAGGCCTCTTGTACTGTCGTCTGCAGAGCCCCACACTTGCTGTGCGAGGGAGGCCTAAAAACCCAATCTCTGGGGCTGCCTTTCCTCCCTCCAAGGAAGAGAGCCTGCCCGGCCGCCTTCTGGCTGAAAGTCACATCGGGCTGGCAAGTGCTAGTTGGGAAGTCAGTTTTCAGGGGCAATGGCCGCTGGGTGCACGTGTAAGTGTAGGGTTCCCACACTGTCCAGAACATCAAGGCTCCCTTCACACAGCTCTACCGTCACGTTAGCTCTGCAGCTGAGAGCTCGCGAAACTAGGCCTTTCTCGCCTCGGGAAGTGAGTGCCTGTTTGCAGCCCTCTTGTACTGGCGTCTGTAGAGCCCCACACTTGCTGTGCGGGGAAGGCCTAAAAACCCAATCTCTGGGCCTGCCTTTCCTCCCTCAAAGGAGGAGAGCCGGCTCGGCCGCCTTCAAGTTGAAAGTAACATTGGGCTGGGAAGTGCTACCTGGGAAATCAGTTTTCAGGGGCCATAGCCGCCTGGGGCACGTGTATGTGTACAGCCCCGATACTGCCCGGGAACATCAAGGTTCCCTCCACACAGCTCTTCCGTCACTTTAGCTGTGCAGGAGAGAGCTCGCGAAACTAGGCCTTTCTCGGCTCGGGAAGTGAGTGCCTGTTTGCAGGCCTCTTGTACTGGCGTCTGCAGAGCCCCACACTTGCTGTGCTAGGGAGGCCTAAAAACCCAATCTCTGGGGCTGCCTTTCCTCCCTCCAAGGAAGACAGCCTGCTCGGCCGCTTTCAAGCTGAAAGCCACATTGGGCTGGGAAGTGCTACATGGGAAATCAGTTTTCAGGGGCCATAGCCGCTGGGTGCTCGTGTATGTGTACAGCCCCGATACTGCCCGGGAACATCAAGGCTCCCTCCACACAGCTCTACCGTCACGTTAGCTCTGCAGGAGAGAGCTCGCGAAACTAGGCCTTTCTTGGCTCGGGAAGTGAGGACCTGCTCGCAGACCAATGGACCGGGCGTTTCCAGAACTCCACGTTGCCTGCGCGCGGGAGGCCTGAAAACTCACTCTCTGGGGCTGCCTTTCCTCCCTCCAAGGAAGAGAGACGGCTCGGCCGCCTTCAAGCTGAAAGTAACATTGGGCTGGGAAGTGCTACCTGGGAAATCAGTTTTCAGGGGCCATAGCCGCTGGGTGCACGTGTATGTGTACAGCCCCGATACTGCCCGGGAACATCAAGGTTCCCTCTACACAGCTCTTCCGTCACTTTAGCTGTGCAGGAGAGAGCTCGCGAAACTAGGCCTTTCTTGGCTCGGGAAGTGAGGACCTGCTCGCAGACCAATGGACCGGGCGTTTCCAGAGATCCACGTTGCCTGCGCGCGGGAGGCCTGAAAACTCACTCTCTGGGGCTGCCTTTCCTCCCTCCAAGGAAGAGAGCCTGCCCGGCCGCCTTCTGGCTGAAAGTCAAATCTGGCTGGGAAGTGGTAGTTGGGAAGTCAGTTTTCAGGGGCAATGTCCGCTAGGTGTACGTGCATGCCTAGGGTTCCCACACTGCCCAGAACACCAAGGTTCCCTCCACACAGCTCTTCCGTCACGTTAGCTCTGCTGGAGAGAGCTCGCGAAACTAGGCCTTTCTCAGCTCGGGAAGTGAGTGCCTGTTTGCAGGCCTCTTGTACTGGCGTCTGCAGAGCCCCACACTTGCTGTGCGAGGGAGGCCTAAAAACCCAATCTCTGGGGCTGGCTTTCCTCCCTCCAAGGAAGACAGCCTGCTCGGCCGCCTGCAAGCTGAAAGTCACATTGGGCTGGGAAATGCTACCTGGGAAGTCAGTTTTCAGGGGCCATGGCTGCTGGCTGCACGTTTACAGCTAGGCCTCCCACACTGCCCGGGAACATCAAGGCTCCCTCCAAACAGCTCTTCCGTCACGTTTGCCTGCAGGAGAGAGATCGCGAAACTAGGCCTTTCTTGGCTCGGGAAGTGAGTGCCTGTCTGCAGGCCGCTTGTATTGGCGTCTGCAGAGCCCCACACTTGCTGTGCGAGGGAGGCCTCAAAACCCAATCTCTGGGGCTGCCTTTCCTCCCTCCAAGGAAGAGAGCCTGCCCGGCCGCCTTCTGGCTGAAAGTCACATCGGGCTGGCAAGTGCTAGGTGGGAAGTCAGTTTTCAGGGGCAATGGCCGCTGGGTGCACGTGTAAGTGTAGGGTTCCCACACTGTCCAGAACATCAAGGCTCCCTCCACACAGCTCTACCGTCACGTTAGCTCTGCAGCTGAGAGCTCGCGAAACTAGGCCTCTCTCGCCTCGGGAAGTGAGTGCCTGTTTGCAGCCCTCTTGTACTGGCGTCTGTAGAGCCCCACACTTGCTGAGCGGGGAAGGCCTAAAAACCCAATCTCTGGGCCTGCCTTTCCTCCCTCAAAGGAGGAGAGCCGGCTCGGCCGCCTTCAAGTTGAAAGTAACATTGGGCTGGGAAGTGCTACCTGGGAAATCAGTTTTCAGGGGCCATAGCCGCTGGGGGCACCTGTATGTGTACAGCCCCGATACTGCCAGGGAACATCAAGGTTCCCTCCACACAGCTCTTCCGTCACTTTAGCTGTGCAGGAGAGAGCTCGCGAAACTAGGCCTTTCTCGGCTCGGGAAGTGAGTGCCTGTTTGCAGGCCTCTTGTACTGGCGTCTGGAGAGCCCCACACTTGCTGTGCGAGGGAGGCCTGAAATCCCACTCTCTGGGGCTGCCTTTCCTCCCTCCAAGGAAGAGAGCCGGCTCGGCCGCCTTCAACCTGAAAGTCACATTGGGCTGGGAAGTGCTACCGGGCAAATCAGTTTTCAGGGGCCATAGCCGCTGGGTGCACGTGTATGTGTACAGCACCGATACTGCCCGGGAACATCAAGGTTCCCTCTACACAGCTCTTCCGTCACTTTAGCTGTGCAGGAGAGAGCTCGCGAAACTAGGCCTTTCTTGGCTCGGGAAGTGAGGACCTGCTCGCAGACCAATGGACCGGGCGTTTCCAGAGCTCCACGTTGCCTGCGCGCGGGAGGCCTGAAAACTCACTCTCTGGAGCTGCCTTTCCTCCCTCCAAGGAAGAGAGCCTGCCCGGCCGCCTTCTGGCTGAAAGTCAAATCTGGCTGGGAAGTGGTAGTTGGGAAGTCAGTTTTCAGGGGCAATGTCAGCTAGGTGTACGTGCATGCCTAGGGTTCCCACACTGCCCAGAACACCAAGGTTCCCTCCACACAGCTCTTCCGTCACGTTAGCTCTGCAGGAGAGAGCTCGCGAAACTAGGCCTTTCTCGGCTCGGGAAGTGAGTGCCTGTTTGCAGGCCTCTTGTACTGGCGTCTGCAGAGACCCACACTTGCTGGGCGAGGGAGGCCTAAAAACCCAATCTCTGGGGCTGCCTTTCCTCCCTCCAAGGAAGACAGCCTGCTCGGCCGCCTGCAAGCTGAAAGTCACATTTTGCTGGGAAATGCTACCTGGGAAGTCAGTTTTCAGGGGCCATGGCCGCTGGCTGCACTTTTACAGCTAGGCCTCCCTCACTGCCTTGGAACATCAAGGCTCCCTCCACACAGCTCCTTCTTCACGTTTGCCCTGCAGGAGAGAGCTCGCGAGACTAGGCCTTTCTTGACTCGGGAAGTGAGGCCCTGGTTGCAGGCCTCTTGTACTAGCGTCTCCAGAGCCCCACACTTGCTGTGTGAGGGAGGCTTGAAAACCCACTCTCTGGGGCTGCATTTCCTTCCTCCAAGGCAGAGAGCCTGCCCGGCCGTATTCGAGCTGAAAGTCACATCAGGCTTGGAAGTGTTAGCTCAGACTTCAGTTATCAGGGGCCATGGACGCTGGATGCAGATGTACGGGTAGAGCTCCAACACAGGCCAGGAACATCGAGGCTCCCTCCACACAGCTCTTTCTTCGCGTTTGCTCTGCAGGAGAGTACGCGCGAGACTAGGCCTTCGTTGACTCGGGAAGTGAGCACCTGGTTGCAGGCCTCGTCTACTAGCGTCTGTAAAGCTGCATACTTGCTGTGCGAGGGAGGCCTCAAAACTCACTCTCTGGGGCTGCCTTTCCTCCCTCCAAGGAAGAGAGCCTGCCCGGCCGCCTTCTGGCTGAAAGTCACATCGGGCTGGCAAGTGGTAGTTGGGAAGTCAGTTTTCAGGGGCAATGGCCGCTGGGTGCACGTGTAAGTGTAGGGTTCCCACACTGTCCAGAACATCAAGGCTCCCTCCACACAGCTCTACCGTCACGTTAGCTCTGCAGCTGAGAGCTCGCGAAACTAGGCCTTTCTCGCCTCGGGAAGTGAGTGCCTGTTTGCAGCCCTCTTGTACTGGCGTCTGTAGAGCCCCACACTTGCTGTGCGGGGAAGGCCTAAAAACCCAATCTCTGGGCCTGCCTTTCCTCCCTCAAAGGAGGAGAGCCGGCTCGGCCGCCTTCAAGTTGAAAGTAACATTGGGCTGGGAAGTGCTACCTGGGAAATCAGTTTTCAGGGGCCATAGCCGCTGGGGGCACGTGTATGTGTACAGCCCCGATACTGCCCGGGAACATCAAGGTTCCCTCCACACAGCTCTTCCGTCACTTTAGCTGTGCAGGAGAGAGCGCGCGAAACTAGGCCTTTCTCGGCTCGGGAAGTGAGTGCCTGTTTGCAGGCCTCTTGTACTGGCGTCTGCAGAGCCCCACACTTGCTGTGCGAGGGAGGCCTAAAAACCCAATCTCTGGGGCTGCCTTTCCTCCCTCCAAGGAAGACAGCCTGCTCGGCCGCTTTCAAGCTGAAAGTCACATTGGGCTGGGAAGTGCTACATGGGAAATCAGTTTTCAGGGGCCATAGCCGCTGGGTGCTCGTGTATGTGTACAGCCCCGATACTGCCCGGGAACATCAAGGCTCCCTCCACACAGCTCTACCTTCACGTTAGCTCTGCAGGAGAGAGCTCGCGAAACTAGGCCTTACTTGACTCAGGAAGTGAGGCCCTGGTTGCAGGCCTCTTGTACTAACGTCTGTAGAGCCCCACACTTGCTGTGCGAGGGAGGCCTGAAATCCCACTCTCTGGGGCTGCCTTTCCTCCCTCCAAGGAAGAGAGCCGGCTCGGCCGCCTTCAAGCTGAAAGTCACATTGGGCTGGGAAGTGCTACCTGGCAAATCAGTTTTCAGGGGCCATAGCCGCTGGGTGCACGTGTATGTGTACAGCCCCGATACTGCCCGGGAACATCAAGGTTCCCTCTACACAGCTCTTCCTTCACTTTAGCTGTGCAGGAGAGAGCTCGCGAAACTAGGCCTTTCTTGGTTCGGGAAGTGAGGACCTGCTCGCAGACCAATGGACCGGGCGTTTCCAGAGCTCCACGTTGCCTGCGCGCGGGAGGCCTCAAAACTCACTCTCTGGGGCTGCCTTTCCTCCCTCCAAGGAAGAGAGCCTGCCCGGCCGCCTTCTGGCTGAAAGTCACATCGGGCTGGCAAGTGCTAGTTGGGAAGTCAGTTTTCAGGGGCAATGGCCGCTGGGTGCACGTGTAAGTGTAGGGTTCCCACACTGTCCAGAACATCAAGGCTCCCTCCACACAGCTCTACCGTCACGTTAGCTCTGCAGCTGAGAGCTCGCGAAACTAGGCCTTTCTCGCCTCGGGAAGTGAGTGCCTGTTTGCAGCCCTCTTGTACTGTCGTCTGTAGAGCCCCACACTTGCTGTGCGGTGAAGGCCTAAAAACCCAATCTCTGGGGCTGCCTTTCCTCCCTCCAAGGAAGACAGCCTGCTCGGCCGCCTTCAAGCTGAAAGTCACATTGGGCTGGGAAGTGCTACATGGGAAATCAGTTTTCAGGGGCCATAGCCGCTGGGTGCTCGTGTATGTGTACAGCCCCGATACTGCCCGGGAACATCAAGGCTCCCTCCACACAGCTCTACCGTCTCGTTAGCTCTGCAGGAGAGAGCTCGCGAAACTAGGCCTTTCTTGACTCGGGAAGTGAGGCCCTGGTTGCAGGCCTCTTGTACTAACGTCTGGAGAGCCCCACACTTGCTGTGCGAGGGAGGCCTGAAATCCCACTCTCTGGGGCTGCCTTTCCTCCCTCCAAGGAAGAGAGCCGGCTCGGCCGCCTTCAAGCTGAAAGTCACATTGGGCTGGGAAGTGCTACCTGGCAAATCAGTTTTCAGGGGCCATAGCCGCTGGGTGCACGTGTATGTGTACAGCCCCGATACTGCCCGGGAACATCAAGCTTCCCTCTACACAGCTCTTCCGTCACTTTAGCTGTGCAGGAGAGAGCTCGCGAAACTAGGCCTTTCTTGGCTCGGGAAGTGAGGACCTGCTCGCAGACCAATGGACCGGACGTTTCCAGAGCTCCACGTTGCCTGCGCGCGGGAGGCCTGAAAACTCACTCTCTGGGGCTGCCTTTCCTCCCTCCAAGGAAGAGAGCCTGCCCGGCCGCCTTCTCGCTGAAAGTCAAATCTGGCTGGGAAGTGGTAGTTGGGAAGTCAGTTTTCAGGGGCAATGTCCGGTAGGTGTACGTGCATGCCTAGGGTTCCCACACTGTCCAGAACACCAAGGTTCCCTCCACACAGCTCTTCCGTCACGTTAGCTCTGCAGGAGAGAGCTCGCGAAACTAGGCCTTTCTCGGCTCGGGAAGTGAGTGCCTGTTTGCAGGCCTCTTGTACTGGCGTCTGCAGAGCCCCACACTTGCTGTGCGAGGGAGGCCTAAAAACCCAATCTCTGGGGCTGCCTTTCCTCCCTCCAAGGAAGACAGCCTGCCCGGCCGCCTTCTGGCTGAAAGTCACATTGGGCTGGCAAGTGCTAGGTGGGAAGTCAGTTTTCAGGGGCAATGGCCGCTGGGTGCACGTGTAAGTGTAGGGTTCCCACACTGTCCAGAACATCAAGGTTCCCTCCACACAGCTCTACCGTCACGTTAGCTCTGCAGCTGAGAGCTCGCGAAACTAGGCCTTTCTCGCCTCGGGAAGTGAGTGCCTGTTTGCAGCCCTCTTGTACTGGCGTCTGTAGAGCCCCACACTTGCTGTGCGGGGAAGGCCTAAAAACCCAATCTCTGGGCCTGCCTTTCCTCCCTCAAAGGAGGAGAGCCGGCTCGGCCTCCTTCAAGGTGAAAGTAACATTGGGCTGGGAAGTGCTACCTGGGAAATCAGTTTTCAGGGGCCATAGCCGCTGGGGGCACGTGTATGTGTACAGCCCCGATACTGCCCGGGAACATCAAGGTTCCCTCCACACAGCTCTTCCGTCACTTTAGCTGTGCAGGAGAGAGCTCGCGAAACTAGGCCTTTCTCGGCTCGGGAAGTGAGTGCCTGTTTGCAGGCCTCTTGTACTGGCGTCTGCACAGCCCCACACTTGCTGTGTGAGGGAGGCCTAAAAACCCAATCTCTGGGGCTGCCTTTCCTCCCTCCAAGGAAGACAGCCTGCTCGGCCGCCTTCAAGCTGAAAGTCACATTGGGCTGGGAAGTGCTACATGGGAAATCAGTTTTCAGGGGCCATAGCCGCTGGGTGCTCGTGTATGTGTACAGCCCCGATACTGCCCGGGAACATCAAGGCTCCCTCCACACAGCTCTACCGTCACGTTAGCTCTGCAGGAGAGAGCTCGCGAAACTAGGCCTTTCTTGACTCGGGAAGTGAGGCCCTGGTTGCAGGCCTCTTGTACTAACGTCTGGAGAGCCCCACACTTGCTGTGCGAGGGAGGCCTGAAATCCCACTCTCTGGGGCTGCCTTTCCTCCCTCCAAGGAAGAGAGCCGGCTCGGCCGCCTTCAAGCTGAAAGTCACATTGGGCTGGGAAGTGCTACCTGGCAAATCAGTTTTCAGGGGCCATAGCCGCTGGGTGCACGTGTATGTGTACAGCCCCGATACTGCCCGGGAACATCAAGGTTCCCTCTACACAGCTCTTCCGTCACTTTAGCTGTGCAGGAGAGAGCTCGCAAAACTAGGCCTTTCTTGGCTCGGGAAGTGAGGACCTGCTCGCAGACCAATGGACCGGGCGTTTCCAGAGCTCCACGTTGCCTGCGGGCGGGAGGCCTGAAAACTCACTCTCTGGGGCTGCCTTTCCTCCCTCCAAGGAAGAGAGCCTGCCCGGCCGCCTTCTGGCTGAAAGTCAAATCTGGCTGGGAAGTGGTAGTTGGGAAGTCAGTTTTCAGGGGCAATGTCCGCTAGGTGTACGTGCATGCCTAGGGTTCCCACACTGCCCAGAACACCAAGGTTCCCTCCACACAGCTCTTCCGTCACGTTAGCTCTGCAGGAGAGAGCTCGCGAAACTAGGCCTTTCTCGGCTCGGGAAGTGAGTGCCTGTTTGCAGGCCTCTTGTACTGGCGTCTGCAGAGCCCCACACTTGCTGGGCGAGGGAGGCCTAAAAACCCAATCTCTGGGGCTGCCTTTCCTCCCTCCAAGGAAGACAGCCTGCTCGGCCACCTGCAAGCTGAAAGTCACATTTTGCTGGGAAATGCTACCTGGGAAGTCAGTTTTCAGGGGCCATGGCCGCTGGCTGCACGTTTACAGCTAGGCCTCCCTCACTGCCCGGGAACATCAAGGCTCCCTCCACACAGCTCCTTCTTCACGTTTGCCCTGCAGGAGAGAGCTCGCGAGACTAGGCCTTTCTTGACTCGGGAAGTGAGGCCCTGGTTGCAGGCCTCTTGTACTGGCGTCTGCAGAGCCCCACACTTGCTGTGCGAGGGAGGCCTAAAAACCCAATCTCTGGGGCTGCCTTTCCTCCCTCCAAGGAAGACAGCCTGCTCGGCCGCTTTCAAGCTGAAAGTCACATTGGGCTGGGAAGTGCTACATGGGAAATCAGTTTTCAGGGGCCATAGCCGCTGGGTGCTCGTGTATGTGTACAGCCCCGATACTGCCCGGGAACATCAAGGCTCCCTCCACACAGCTCTACCTTCACGTTAGCTCTGCAGGAGAGAGCTCGCGAAACTAGGCCTTTCTTGGCTCGGGAAGTGAGGACCTGCTCGCAGACCAATGGACCGGGCGTTTCCAGAGCTCCACGTTGCCTGCGCGCGGGAGGCCTGAAAACTCACTCTCTGGGGCTGCCTTTCCTCCCTCCAAGGAAGAGAGCCTGCCCGGCTGCCTTCTGGCTGAAAGTCAAATCTGGCTGGGAAGTGGTAGTTGGGAAGTCAGTTTTCAGGGGCAATGTCCGCTAGGTGTACGTGCATGCCTAGGGTTCCCACACTGCCCAGAACACCAAGGTTCCCTCCACACAGCTCTTCCGTCACGTTAGCTCTGCAGGAGAGAGCTCGCGAAACTAGGCCTTTCTCGGCTCGGGAAGTGAGTGCCTGTTTGCAGGCCTCTTGTATTGGCGTCTGCAGAGCCCCACACTTGCTGTGCGAGGGAGGCCTAAAAACCCAATCTCTGGGGCTGCCTTTCCTCCCTCCAAGGAAGACAGCCTGCCCGGCCGCCTTCTGGCTGAAAGTCACATTGGGCTGGCAAGTGCTAGGTGGGAAGTCAGTTTTCAGGGGCAATGGCCGCTGGGTGTACGTGTAAGTGTAGGGTTCCCACACTGTCCAGAACATCAAGGTTCCCTCCACACAGCTCTACCGTCACGTTAGCTCTGCAGCTGAGAGCTCGCGAAACTAGGCCTTTCTCGCCTCGGGAAGTGAGTGCCTGTTTGCAGCCCTCTTGTACTGGCGTCTGTAGAGCCCCACACTTGCTGTGCGGGGAAGGCCTAAAAACCCAATCTCTGGGCCTGCCTTTCCTCCCTCAAAGGAGGAGAGCCGGCTCGGCCGCCTTCAAGTTGAAAGTAACATTGGGCTGGGAAGTGCTACCTGGGAAATCAGTTTTCAGGGGCCATAGCCGCTGGGGGAACGTGTATGTGTACAGCCCCGATACTGCCCGGGAACATCAAGGCTCCCTCCACACAGCTCTACCGTCACGTTAGCTCTGCAGGAGAGAGCTCGCGAAACTAGGCCTTCCCTGACTCGGGAAGTGAGGCCCTGGTTGCAGGCCTCTTGTACTAACGTCTGGAGAGCCCCACACTTGCTGTGCGAGGGAGGCCTGAAATCCCACTCTCTGGGGCTGCCTTTCCTCCCTCCAAGGAAGAGAGCCGGCTCGGCCGCCTTCAAGCTGAAAGTCACATTGGGCTGGGAAGTGCTACCTGGCAAATCAGTTTTCAGGGGCCATAGCCGCTGGGTGCACGTGTATGTGTACAGCCCCGATACTGCCCGGGAACATCAAGGTTCCCTCTACACAGCTCTTCCGTCACTTTAGCTGTGCAGGAGAGAGCTCGCGAAACTAGGCCTTTCTTGGCTCGGGAAGTGAGGACCTGCTCGCAGACCAATGGACCGGACGTTTCCAGAGCTCCACGTTGCCTGCGCGCGGGAGGCCTGAAAACTCACTCTCTGGGGCTGCCTTTCCTCCCTCCAAGGAAGAGAGCCTGCCCGGCCGCCTTCTGGCTGAAAGTCAAATCTGGCTGGGAAGTGGTAGTTGGGAAGTCAGTTTTCAGGGGCAATGTCCGCTAGGTGTACGTGCATGCCTAGGGTTCCCGCACTGCCCAGAACACCAAGGTTCCCTCCACACAGCTCTTCCGTCACGTTAGCTCTGCAGGAGAGAGCTCGCGAAACTAGGCCTTTCTCGGCTCGGGAAGTGAGTGCCTGTTTGCAGGCCTCTTGTACTGGCGTCTGCAGAGCCCCACACTTGCTGTGCGAGGGAGGCCTAAAAACCCAATCTCTGGGGCTGCCTTTCCTCCCTCCAAGGAAGACAGCCTGCTCGGCCGCCTGCAAGCTGAAAGTCACATTGGGCTGGGAAATGCTACCTGGGAAGTCAGTTTTCAGGGGCCATGGCCGCTGGCTGCACGTTTACAGCTAGGCCTCCCACACTGCCCGGGAACATCAAGGCTCCCTCCAAACAGCTCTTCCGTCACGTTTGCCCTGCAGGAGAGAGATCGCGAAACTAGGCCTTTCTCGGCTCGGGAAGTGAGTGCCTGTTTGCAGGCCGCTTGTATTGGCGTCTGCAGAGCCCCACACTTGCTGTGCGAGGGAGGCCTAAAAACCCAATCTCTGGGGCTGCCTTTCCTCCCTCCAAGGAAGAGAGCCTGCCCGGCCGCCTTCTGGCTGAAAGTCACATCGGGCTGGCAAGTGCTAGTTGGGAAGTCAGTTTTCAGGGGCAATGGCCGCTGGGTGCACGTGTAAGTGTAGGGTTCCCACACTCTCCTGAACATCAAGGCTCCCTCCACACAGCTCTACCGTCACGTTAGCTCTGCAGCTGAGAGCTCGCGAAACTAGGCCTTTCTTGGCTCGGGAAGTGAGGACCTGCT
The DNA here is from genome assembly GCF_054371585.1 of Giraffa tippelskirchi. Taxonomy (NCBI): domain Eukaryota; kingdom Metazoa; phylum Chordata; class Mammalia; order Artiodactyla; family Giraffidae; genus Giraffa; species Giraffa tippelskirchi. The sequence continues at coordinate 72,949,406 of NC_137289.1, forward strand.
CTCAGACCAATGGACCGGGCGTTTCCAGAGCTCCACGTTGCCTGCGCGCGGGAGGCCTGAAAACTCACTCTCTGGGGCTGCCTTTCCTCCCTCCAAGGAAGAGAGCCTGCCCGGCCGCCTTCTGGCTGAAAGTCAAATCTGGCTGGGAAGTGGTAGTTGGGAAGTCAGTTTTCAGGGGCAATGTCCGCTAGGTGTACGTGCATGCCTAGGGTTCCCACACTGCCCAGAACACCAAGGTTCCCTCCACACAGCTCTTCCGTCACGTTAGCTCTGCAGGAGAGAGCTCGCGAAACTAGGCCTTTCTCGGCTCGGGAAGTGAGTGCCTGTTTGCAGGCCTCTTGTATTGGCGTCTGCAGAGCCCCACACTTGCTGTGCGAGGGAGGCCTAAAAACCCAATCTCTGGGGCTGCCTTTCCTCCCTCCAAGGAAGACAGCCTGCCCGGCCGCCTTCTGGCTGAAAGTCACATTGGGCTGGCAAGTGCTAGGTGGGAAGTCAGTTTTCAGGGGCAATGGCCGCTGGGTGCACGTGTAAGTGTAGGGTTCCCACACTCTCCAGAACATCAAGGTTCCCTCCACACAGCTCTACCGTCACGTTAGCTCTGCAGCTGAGAGCTCGCGAAACTAGGCCTTTCTCGCCTCGGGAAGTGAGTGCCTGTTTGCAGCCCTCTTGTACTGGCGTCTGTAGAGCCCCACACTTGCTGTGCGGGGAAGGCCTAAAAACCCAATCTCTGGGCCTGCCTTTCCTCCCTCAAAGGAGGAGAGCCGGCTCGGCCGCCTTCAAGGTGAAAGTAACATTGGGCTGGGAAGTGCTACCTGGGAAATCAGTTTTCAGGGGCCATAGCCGCTGGGGGCACGTGTATGTGTACAGCCCTGATACTGCCCGGGAACATCAAGGTTCCCTCCACACAGCTCTTCCGTCACTTTAGCTGTGCAGGAGAGAGCTCGCGAAACTAGGCCTTTCTCGGCTCGGGAAGTGAGTGCCTGTTTGCAGGCCTCTTGTACTGGCGTCTGCACAGCCCCACACTTGCTGTGCGAGGGAGGCCTAAAAACCCAATCTCTGGGGCTGCCTTTCCTCCCTCCAAGGAAGACAGCCTGCTCGGCCGCCTTCAAGCTGAAAGTCACATTGGGCTGGGAAGTGCTACATGGGAAATCAGTTTTCAGGGGCCATAGCCGCTGGGTGCTCGTGTATGTGTACAGCCCCGATACTGCCCGGGAACATCAAGGCTCCCTCCACACAGCTCTACCGTCACGTTAGATCTGCAGGAGAGAGCTCGCGAAACTAGGCCTTTCTTGACTCGGGAAGTGAGGCCCTGGTTGCAGGCCTCTTGTACTAACGTCTGGAGAGCCCCACACTTGCTGTGCGAGGGAGGCCTGAAATCCCACTCTCTGGGGCTGCCTTTCCTCCCTCCAAGGAAGAGAGCCGGCTCGGCCGCCTTCAAGCTGAAAGTCACATTGGGCTGGGAAGTGCTACCTGGCAAATCAGTTTTCAGGGGCCATAGCCGCTGGGTGCACGTGTATGTGTACAGCCCCGATACTGCCCGGGAACATCAAGGTTCCCTCTACACAGCTCTACCGTCACTTTAGCTGTGCAGGAGAGAGCTCGCAAAACTAGGCCTTTCTTGGCTCGGGAAGTGAGGACCTGCTCGCAGACCAATGGACCGGGCGTTTCCAGAGCTCCACGTTGCCTGCGGGCGGGAGGCCTGAAAACTCACACTCTGGGGCTGCCTTTCCTCCCTCCAAGGAAGAGAGCCTGCCCGGCCGCCTTCTGGCTGAAAGTCAAATCTGGCTGGGAAGTGGTAGTTGGGAAGTCAGTTTTCAGGGGCAATGTCCGCTAGGTGTACGTGCATGCCTAGGGTTCCCACACTGCCCAGAACACCAAGGTTCCCTCCACACAGCTCTTCCGTCACGTTAGCTCTGCAGGAGAGAGCTCGCGAAACTAGGCCTTTCTCGGCTCGGGAAGTGAGTGCCTGTTTGCAGGCCTCTTGTACTGGCATCTGCAGAGCCCCACACTTGCTGTGTGAGGGAGGCCTAAAAACCCAATCTCTGGGGCTGCCTTTCCTCCCTCCAAGGAAGACAGCCTGCTCGGCCACCTGCAAGCTGAAAGTCACATTTTGCTGGGAAATGCTACCTGGGAAGTCAGTTTTCAGGGGCCATGGCCGCTGGCTGCACGTTTACAGCTAGGCCTCCCTCACTGCCCGGGAACATCAAGGCTCCCTCCACACAGCTCCTTCTTCACGTTTGCCCTGCAGGAGAGAGCTCGCGAGACTAGGCCTTTCTTGACTCGGGAAGTGAGGCCCTGGTTGCAGGCCTCTTGTACTAGCGTCTCCAGAGCCCCACACTTGCTGTGTGAGGGAGGCTTGAAAACCCACTCTCTGGGGCTGCATTTCCTTCCTCCAAGGCAGAGAGCCTGCCCGGCCGTATTCGAGCTGAAAGTCACATCAGGCTTGGAAGTGTTAGCTCAGACTTCAGTTATCAGGGGCCATGGACGCTGGATGCAGATGTACGGGTAGAGCTCCAACACAGGCCAGGAACATCGAGGCTCCCTCCACACAGCTCTTTCTTCGCGTTTGCTCTGCAGGAGAGTACGCGCGAGACTAGGCCTTTGTTGACTCGGGAAGTGAGCACCTGGTTGCAGGCCTCGTCTACTAGCGTCTGTAAAGCTGCATACTTGCTGTGCGAGGGAGGCCTCAAAACTCACTCTCTGGGGCTGCCTTTCCTCCCTCCAAGGAAGAGAGCCTGCCCGGCCGCCTTCTGGCTGAAAGTCACATCGGGCTGGCAAGTGGTAGTTGGGAAGTCAGTTTTCAGGGGCAATGGCCGCTGGGTGCACGTGTAAGTGTAGGGTTCCCACACTGTCCAGAACATCAAGGCTCCCTCCACACAGCTCTACCGTCACGTTAGCTCTGCAGCTGAGAGCTCGCGAAACTAGGCCTTTCTTGGCTCGGGAAGTGAGGACCTGCTCGCAGACCAATGGACCGGGCGTTTCCAGAGCTCCACGTTGCCTGCGCGCGGGAGGCCTGAAAACTCACTCTCTGGGGCTGCCTTTCCTCCCTCCAAGGAAGAGAGACGGCTCGGCCGCCTTCAAGCTGAAAGTAACATTGGGCTGGGAAGTGCTACCTGGGAAATCAGTTTTCAGGGGCCATAGCCGCTGGGTGCACGTGTATGTGTACAGCACCGATACTGCCCGGGAACATCAAGGTTCCCTCTACACAGCTCTTCCGTCACTTTAGCTGTGCAGGAGAGAGCTCGCGAAACTAGGCCTTTCTTGGCTCGGGAAGTGAGGACCTGCTCGCAGACCAATGGACCGGGCGTTTCCAGAGCTCCACGTTGCCTGCGCGCGGGAGGCCTGAAAACTCACTCTCTGGGGCTGCCTTTCCTCCCTCCAAGGAAGAGAGCCTGCCCGGCCGCCTTCTGGCTGAAAGTCAAATCTGGCTGGGAAGTGGTAGTTGGGAAGTCAGTTTTCAGGGGCAATGTCCGCTAGGTGTACGTGCATGCCTAGGGTTCCCACACTGCCCAGAACACCAAGGTTCCCTCCACACAGCTCTTCCGTCACGTTAGCTCTGCAGGAGAGAGCTCGCGAAACTAGGCCTTTCTCAGCTCGGGAAGTGAGTGCCTGTTTGCAGGCCTCTTGTACTGGCGTCTGCAGAGCCCCACACTTGCTGTGCGAGGGAGGCCTAAAAACCCAATCTCTGGGGCTGCCTTTCCTCCCTCCAAGGAAGACAGCCTGCTCGGCCGCCTGCAAGCTGAAAGTCACATTGGGCTGGGAAATGCTACCTGGGAAGTCAGTTTTCAGGGGCCATGGCCGCTGGCTGCACGTTTACAGCTAGGCCTCCCACACTGCCCGGGAACATCAAGGCTCCCTCCAAACAGCTCTTCCGTCACGTTTGCCGTGCAAGAGAGAGATCGCGAAACTAGGCCTTTCTCGGCTCGGGAAGTGAGTGCCTGTTTGCAGGCCGCTTGTATTGGCGTCTGCAGAGCCCCACACTTGCTGTGCGAGGGAGGCCTAAAAACCCAATCTCTGGGGCTGCCTTTCCTCCCTCCAAGGAAGAGAGCCTGCTCGGCCGCCTTCTGGCTGAAAGTCACATTGGGCTGGCAAGTGCTAGGTGGGAAGTCAGTTTTCAGGGGCAATGGCCGCTGGGTGCACGTGTAAGTGTAGGGTTCCCACTCTGTCCAGAACATCAAGGCTCCCTCCACACAGCTCTACCGTCACGTTAGCTCTGCAGCTGAGAGCTCGCGAAAATAGGCCTTTCTCACCTCGGGAAGTGAGTGCCTGTTTGCAGCCCTCTTGTACTGGCGTCTGTAGAGCCCCACACTTGCTGTGCGGGGAAGGCCTAAAAACCCAATCTCTGGGCCTGCCTTTCCTCCCTCAAAGGAGGAGAGCCGGCTCGGCCGCCTTCAAGGTGAAAGTAACATTGGGCTGGGAAGTGCTACCTGGGAAATCAGTTTTCAGGGGCCATAGTCGCTGGGTGCACGTGTATGTGTACAGCCCCGATACTGCCCGGGAACATCAAGGGTCCCTCCACACAGCTCTTCCGTCACTTTAGCTGTGCAGGAGAGAGCTCGCGAAACTAGGCCTTTCTCGGCTCGGGAAGTGAGTGCCTGTTTGCAGGCCTCTTGTACTGGCGTCTGCACAGCCCCACACTTGCTGTGCGAGGGAGGCCTAAAAACCCAATCTCTGGGGCTGCCTTTCCTCCCTCCAAGGAAGACAGCCTGCTCGGCCGCTTTCAAGCTGAAAGTCACATTGGGCTGGGAAGTGCTACATGGGAAATCAGTTTTCAGGGGCCATAGCCGCTGGGTGCTCGTGTATGTGTACAGCCCCGATACTGCCCGGGAACATCAAGGCTCCCTCCACACAGCTCTACCGTCACGTTAGCTCTGCAGGAGAGAGCTCGCGAAACTAGGCCTTCCCTGACTCGGGAAGTGAGGCCCTGGTTGCAGGCCTCTTGTACTAACGTCTGGAGAGCCCCACACTTGCTGTGCGAGGGAGGCCTGAAATCCCACTCTCTGGGGCTGCCTTTCCTCCCTCCAAGGAAGAGAGCCGGCTCGGCCGCCTTCAAGCTGAAAGTCACATTGGGCTGGGAAGTGCTACCTGGCAAATCAGTTTTCAGGGGCCATAGCCGCTGGGTGCACGTGTATGTGTACAGCCCCGATACTGCCCGGGAACATCAAGGTTCCCTCTACACAGCTCTTCCGTCACTTTAGCTGTGCAGGAGAGAGCTCGCGAAACTAGGCCTTTCTTGGCTCGGGAAGTGAGGACCTGCTCGCAGACCAATGGACCGGACGTTTCCAGAGCTCCACGTTGCCTGCGCGCGGGAGGCCTGAAAACTCACTCTCTGGGGCTGCCTTTCCTCCCTCCAAGGAAGAGAGCCTGCCCGGCCGCCTTCTGGCTGAAAGTCAAATCTGGCTGGGAAGTGGTAGTTGGGAAGTCAGTTTTCAGGGGCAATGTCCGCTAGGTGTACGTGCATGCCTAGGGTTCCCGCACTGCCCAGAACACCAAGGTTCCCTCCACACAGCTCTTCCGTCACGTTAGCTCTGCAGGAGAGAGCTCGCGAAACTAGGCCTTTCTCGGCTCGGGAAGTGAGTGCCTGTTTGCCGGCCTCTTGTACTGGCGTCTGCAGAGCCCCACACTTGCTGTGCGAGGGAGGCCTAAAAACCCAATCTCTGGGGCTGCCTTTCCTCCCTCCAAGGAAGACAGCCTGCTCGGCCGCCTGCAAGCTGAAAGTCACATTGGGCTGGGAAATGCTACCTGGGAAGTCAGTTTTCAGGGGCCATGGCCGCTGGCTGCACGTTTACAGCTAGGCCTCCCACACTGCCCGGGAACATCAAGGCTCCCTCCAAACAGCTCTTCCGTCACGTTTGCCCTGCAGGAGAGAGATCGCGAAACTAGGCCTTTCTCGGCTCGGGAAGTGAGTGCCTGTTTGCAGGCCGCTTGTATTGGCGTCTGCAGAGCCCCACACTTGCTGTGCGAGGGAGGCCTAAAAACCCAATCTCTGGGGCTGCCTTTCCTCCCTCCAAGGAAGAGAGCCTGCCCGGCCGCCTTCTGGCTGAAAGTCACATCGGGCTGGCAAGTGCTAGTTGGGAAGTCAGTTTTCAGGGGCAATGGCCGCTGGGTGCACGTGTAAGTGTAGGGTTCCCACACTCTCCTGAACATCAAGGCTCCCTCCACACAGCTCTACCGTCACGTTAGCTCTGCAGCTGAGAGCTCGCGAAACTAGGCCTTTCTTGGCTCGGGAAGTGAGGACCTGCTCTCAGACCAATGGACCGGGCGTTTCCAGAGCTCCACGTTGCCTGCGCGCGGGAGGCCTGAAAACTCACTCTCTGGGGCTGCCTTTCCTCCCTCCAAGGAAGAGAGCCTGCCCGGCCGCCTTCTGGCTGAAAGTCAAATCTGGCTGGGAAGTGGTAGTTGGGAAGTCAGTTTTCAGGGGCAATGTCCGCTAGGTGTACGTGCATGCCTAGGGTTCCCACACTGCCCAGAACACCAAGGTTCCCTCCACACAGCTCTTCCGTCACGTTAGCTCTGCAGGAGAGAGCTCGCGAAACTAGGCCTTTCTCGGCTCGGGAAGTGAGTGCCTGTTTGCAGGCCTCTTGTATTGGCGTCTGCAGAGCCCCACACTTGCTGTGCGAGGGAGGCCTAAAAACCCAATCTCTGGGGCTGCCTTTCCTCCCTCCAAGGAAGACAGCCTGCCCGGCCGCCTTCTGGCTGAAAGTCACATTGGGCTGGCAAGTGCTAGGTGGGAAGTCAGTTTTCAGGGGCAATGGCCGCTGGGTGCACGTGTAAGTGTAGGGTTCCCACACTCTCCAGAACATCAAGGTTCCCTCCACACAGCTCTACCGTCACGTTAGCTCTGCAGCTGAGAGCTCGCGAAACTAGGCCTTTCTCGCCTCGGGAAGTGAGTGCCTGTTTGCAGCCCTCTTGTACTGGCGTCTGTAGAGCCCCACACTTGCTGTGCGGGGAAGGCCTAAAAACCCAATCTCTGGGCCTGCCTTTCCTCCCTCAAAGGAGGAGAGCCGGCTCGGCCGCCTTCAAGGTGAAAGTAACATTGGGCTGGGAAGTGCTACCTGGGAAATCAGTTTTCAGGGGCCATAGCCGCTGGGGGCACGTGTATGTGTACAGCCCTGATACTGCCCGGGAACATCAAGGTTCCCTCCACACAGCTCTTCCGTCACTTTAGCTGTGCAGGAGAGAGCTCGCGAAACTAGGCCTTTCTCGGCTCGGGAAGTGAGTGCCTGTTTGCAGGCCTCTTGTACTGGCGTCTGCACAGCCCCACACTTGCTGTGCGAGGGAGGCCTAAAAACCCAATCTCTGGGGCTGCCTTTCCTCCCTCCAAGGAAGACAGCCTGCTCGGCCGCCTTCAAGCTGAAAGTCACATTGGGCTGGGAAGTGCTACATGGGAAATCAGTTTTCAGGGGCCATAGCCGCTGGGTGCTCGTGTATGTGTACAGCCCCGATACTGCCCGGGAACATCAAGGCTCCCTCCACACAGCTCTACCGTCACGTTAGATCTGCAGGAGAGAGCTCGCGAAACTAGGCCTTTCTTGACTCGGGAAGTGAGGCCCTGGTTGCAGGCCTCTTGTACTAACGTCTGGAGAGCCCCACACTTGCTGTGCGAGGGAGGCCTGAAATCCCACTCTCTGGGGCTGCCTTTCCTCCCTCCAAGGAAGAGAGCCGGCTCGGCCGCCTTCAAGCTGAAAGTCACATTGGGCTGGGAAGTGCTACCTGGCAAATCAGTTTTCAGGGGCCATAGCCGCTGGGTGCACGTGTATGTGTACAGCCCCGATACTGCCCGGGAACATCAAGGTTCCCTCTACACAGCTCTACCGTCACTTTAGCTGTGCAGGAGAGAGCTCGCAAAACTAGGCCTTTCTTGGCTCGGGAAGTGAGGACCTGCTCGCAGACCAATGGACCGGGCGTTTCCAGAGCTCCACGTTGCCTGCGGGCGGGAGGCCTGAAAACTCACACTCTGGGGCTGCCTTTCCTCCCTCCAAGGAAGAGAGCCTGCCCGGCCGCCTTCTGGCTGAAAGTCAAATCTGGCTGGGAAGTGGTAGTTGGGAAGTCAGTTTTCAGGGGCAATGTCCGCTAGGTGTACGTGCATGCCTAGGGTTCCCACACTGCCCAGAACACCAAGGTTCCCTCCACACAGCTCTTCCGTCACGTTAGCTCTGCAGGAGAGAGCTCGCGAAACTAGGCCTTTCTCGGCTCGGGAAGTGAGTGCCTGTTTGCAGGCCTCTTGTACTGGCATCTGCAGAGCCCCACACTTGCTGTGTGAGGGAGGCCTAAAAACCCAATCTCTGGGGCTGCCTTTCCTCCCTCCAAGGAAGACAGCCTGCTCGGCCACCTGCAAGCTGAAAGTCACATTTTGCTGGGAAATGCTACCTGGGAAGTCAGTTTTCAGGGGCCATGGCCGCTGGCTGCACGTTTACAGCTAGGCCTCCCTCACTGCCCGGGAACATCAAGGCTCCCTCCACACAGCTCCTTCTTCACGTTTGCCCTGCAGGAGAGAGCTCGCGAGACTAGGCCTTTCTTGACTCGGGAAGTGAGGCCCTGGTTGCAGGCCTCTTGTACTAGCGTCTCCAGAGCCCCACACTTGCTGTGTGAGGGAGGCTTGAAAACCCACTCTCTGGGGCTGCATTTCCTTCCTCCAAGGCAGAGAGCCTGCCCGGCCGTATTCGAGCTGAAAGTCACATCAGGCTTGGAAGTGTTAGCTCAGACTTCAGTTATCAGGGGCCATGGACGCTGGATGCAGATGTACGGGTAGAGCTCCAACACAGGCCAGGAACATCGAGGCTCCCTCCACACAGCTCTTTCTTCGCGTTTGCTCTGCAGGAGAGTACGCGCGAGACTAGGCCTTTGTTGACTCGGGAAGTGAGCACCTGGTTGCAGGCCTCGTCTACTAGCGTCTGTAAAGCTGCATACTTGCTGTGCGAGGGAGGCCTCAAAACTCACTCTCTGGGGCTGCCTTTCCTCCCTCCAAGGAAGAGAGCCTGCCCGGCCGCCTTCTGGCTGAAAGTCACATCGGGCTGGCAAGTGGTAGTTGGGAAGTCAGTTTTCAGGGGCAATGGCCGCTGGGTGCACGTGTAAGTGTAGGGTTCCCACACTGTCCAGAACATCAAGGCTCCCTCCACACAGCTCTACCGTCACGTTAGCTCTGCAGCTGAGAGCTCGCGAAACTAGGCCTTTCTTGGCTCGGGAAGTGAGGACCTGCTCGCAGACCAATGGACCGGGCGTTTCCAGAGCTCCACGTTGCCTGCGCGCGGGAGGCCTGAAAACTCACTCTCTGGGGCTGCCTTTCCTCCCTCCAAGGAAGAGAGACGGCTCGGCCGCCTTCAAGCTGAAAGTAACATTGGGCTGGGAAGTGCTACCTGGGAAATCAGTTTTCAGGGGCCATAGCCGCTGGGTGCACGTGTATGTGTACAGCCCCGATACTGCCCGGGAACATCAAGGTTCCCTCTACACAGCTCTTCCGTCACTTTAGCTGTGCAGGAGAGAGCTCGCGAAACTAGGCCTTTCTTGGCTCGGGAAGTGAGGACCTGCTCGCAGACCAATGGACCGGGCGTTTCCAGAGCTCCACGTTGCCTGCGCGCGGGAGGCCTGAAAACTCACTCTCTGGGGCTGCCTTTCCTCCCTCCAAGGAAGAGAGCCTGCCCGGCCGCCTTCTGGCTGAAAGTCAAATCTGGCTGGGAAGTGGTAGTTGGGAAGTCAGTTTTCAGGGGCAATGTCCGCTAGGTGTACGTGCATGCCTAGGGTTCCCACACTGCCCAGAACACCAAGGTTCCCTCCACACAGCTCTTCCGTCACGTTAGCTCTGCAGGAGAGAGCTCGCGAAACTAGGCCTTTCTCAGCTCGGGAAGTGAGTGCCTGTTTGCAGGCCTCTTGTACTGGCGTCTGCAGAGCCCCACACTTGCTGTGCGAGGGAGGCCTAAAAACCCAATCTCTGGGGCTGCCTTTCCTCCCTCCAAGGAAGACAGCCTGCTCGGCCGCCTGCAAGCTGAAAGTCACATTGGGCTGGGAAATGCTACCTGGGAAGTCAGTTTTCAGGGGCCATGGCCGCTGGCTGCACGTTTACAGCTAGGCCTCCCACACTGCCCGGGAACATCAAGGCTCCCTCCAAACAGCTCTTCCGTCACGTTTGCCGTGCAAGAGAGAGATCGCGAAACTAGGCCTTTCTCGGCTCGGGAAGTGAGTGCCTGTTTGCAGGCCGCTTGTATTGGCGTCTGCAGAGCCCCACACTTGCTGTGCGAGGGAGGCCTAAAAACCCAATCTCTGGGGCTGCCTTTCCTCCCTCCAAGGAAGAGAGCCTGCTCGGCCGCCTTCTGGCTGAAAGTCACATTGGGCTGGCAAGTGCTAGGTGGGAAGTCAGTTTTCAGGGGCAATGGCCGCTGGGTGCACGTGTAAGTGTAGGGTTCCCACTCTGTCCAGAACATCAAGGCTCCCTCCACACAGCTCTACCGTCACGTTAGCTCTGCAGCTGAGAGCTCGCGAAAATAGGCCTTTCTCACCTCGGGAAGTGAGTGCCTGTTTGCAGCCCTCTTGTACTGGCGTCTGTAGAGCCCCACACTTGCTGTGCGGGGAAGGCCTAAAAACCCAATCTCTGGGCCTGCCTTTCCTCCCTCAAAGGAGGAGAGCCGGCTCGGCCGCCTTCAAGGTGAAAGTAACATTGGGCTGGGAAGTGCTACCTGGGAAATCAGTTTTCAGGGGCCATAGTCGCTGGGTGCACGTGTATGTGTACAGCCCCGATACTGCCCGGGAACATCAAGGGTCCCTCCACACAGCTCTTCCGTCACTTTAGCTGTGCAGGAGAGAGCTCGCGAAACTAGGCCTTTCTCGGCTCGGGAAGTGAGTGCCTGTTTGCAGGCCTCTTGTACTGGCGTCTGCACAGCCCCACACTTGCTGTGCGAGGGAGGCCTAAAAACCCAATCTCTGGGGCTGCCTTTCCTCCCTCCAAGGAAGACAGCCTGCTCGGCCGCTTTCAAGCTGAAAGTCACATTGGGCTGGGAAGTGCTACATGGGAAATCAGTTTTCAGGGGCCATAGCCGCTGGGTGCTCGTGTATGTGTACAGCCCCGATACTGCCCGGGAACATCAAGGCTCCCTCCACACAGCTCTACCGTCACGTTAGCTCTGCAGGAGAGAGCTCGCGAAACTAGGCCTTCCCTGACTCGGGAAGTGAGGCCCTGGTTGCAGGCCTCTTGTACTAACGTCTGGAGAGCCCCACACTTGCTGTGCGAGGGAGGCCTGAAATCCCACTCTCTGGGGCTGCCTTTCCTCCCTCCAAGGAAGAGAGCCGGCTCGGCCGCCTTCAAGCTGAAAGTCACATTGGGCTGGGAAGTGCTACCTGGCAAATCAGTTTTCAGGGGCCATAGCCGCTGGGTGCACGTGTATGTGTACAGCCCCGATACTGCCCGGGAACATCAAGGTTCCCTCTACACAGCTCTTCCGTCACTTTAGCTGTGCAGGAGAGAGCTCGCGAAACTAGGCCTTTCTTGGCTCGGGAAGTGAGGACCTGCTCGCAGACCAATGGACCGGACGTTTCCAGAGCTCCACGTTGCCTGCGCGCGGGAGGCCTGAAAACTCACTCTCTGGGGCTGCCTTTCCTCCCTCCAAGGAAGAGAGCCTGCCCGGCCGCCTTCTGGCTGAAAGTCAAATCTGGCTGGGAAGTGGTAGTTGGGAAGTCAGTTTTCAGGGGCAATGTCCGCTAGGTGTACGTGCATGCCTAGGGTTCCCGCACTGCCCAGAACACCAAGGTTCCCTCCACACAGCTCTTCCGTCACGTTAGCTCTGCAGGAGAGAGCTCGCGAAACTAGGCCTTTCTCGGCTCGGGAAGTGAGTGCCTGTTTGCCGGCCTCTTGTACTGGCGTCTGCAGAGCCCCACACTTGCTGTGCGAGGGAGGCCTAAAAACCCAATCTCTGGGGCTGCCTTTCCTCCCTCCAAGGAAGACAGCCTGCTCGGCCGCCTGCAAGCTGAAAGTCACATTGGGCTGGGAAATGCTACCTGGGAAGTCAGTTTTCAGGGGCCATGGCCGCTGGCTGCACGTTTACAGCTAGGCCTCCCACACTGCCCGGGAACATCAAGGCTCCCTCCAAACAGCTCTTCCGTCACGTTTGCCCTGCAGGAGAGAGATCGCGAAACTAGGCCTTTCTCGGCTCGGGAAGTGAGTGCCTGTTTGCAGGCCGCTTGTATTGGCGTCTGCAGAGCCCCACACTTGCTGTGCGAGGGAGGCCTAAAAACCCAATCTCTGGGGCTGCCTTTCCTCCCTCCAAGGAAGAGAGCCTGCCCGGCCGCCTTCTGGCTGAAAGTCACATCGGGCTGGCAAGTGCTAGTTGGGAAGTCAGTTTTCAGGGGCAATGGCCGCTGGGTGCACGTGTAAGTGTAGGGTTCCCACACTCTCCTGAACATCAAGGCTCCCTCCACACAGCTCTACCGTCACGTTAGCTCTGCAGCTGAGAGCTCGCGAAACTAGGCCTTTCTTGGCTCGGGAAGTGAGGACCTGCTCTCAGACCAATGGACCGGGCGTTTCCAGAGCTCCACGTTGCCTGCGCGCGGGAGGCCTGAAAACTCACTCTCTGGGGCTGCCTTTCCTCCCTCCAAGGAAGAGAGCCTGCCCGGCCGCCTTCTGGCTGAAAGTCAAATCTGGCTGGGAAGTGGTAGTTGGGAAGTCAGTTTTCAGGGGCAATGTCCGCTAGGTGTACGTGCATGCCTAGGGTTCCCACACTGCCCAGAACACCAAGGTTCCCTCCACACAGCTCTTCCGTCACGTTAGCTCTGCAGGAGAGAGCTCGCGAAACTAGGCCTTTCTCGGCTCGGGAAGTGAGTGCCTGTTTGCAGGCCTCTTGTATTGGCGTCTGCAGAGCCCCACACTTGCTGTGCGAGGGAGGCCTAAAAACCCAATCTCTGGGGCTGCCTTTCCTCCCTCCAAGGAAGACAGCCTGCCCGGCCGCCTTCTGGCTGAAAGTCACATTGGGCTGGCAAGTGCTAGGTGGGAAGTCAGTTTTCAGGGGCAATGGCCGCTGGGTGCACGTGTAAGTGTAGGGTTCCCACACTCTCCAGAACATCAAGGTTCCCTCCACACAGCTCTACCGTCACGTTAGCTCTGCAGCTGAGAGCTCGCGAAACTAGGCCTTTCTCGCCTCGGGAAGTGAGTGCCTGTTTGCAGCCCTCTTGTACTGGCGTCTGTAGAGCCCCACACTTGCTGTGCGGGGAAGGCCTAAAAACCCAATCTCTGGGCCTGCCTTTCCTCCCTCAAAGGAGGAGAGCCGGCTCGGCCGCCTTCAAGGTGAAAGTAACATTGGGCTGGGAAGTGCTACCTGGGAAATCAGTTTTCAGGGGCCATAGCCGCTGGGGGCACGTGTATGTGTACAGCCCTGATACTGCCCGGGAACATCAAGGTTCCCTCCACACAGCTCTTCCGTCACTTTAGCTGTGCAGGAGAGAGCTCGCGAAACTAGGCCTTTCTCGGCTCGGGAAGTGAGTGCCTGTTTGCAGGCCTCTTGTACTGGCGTCTGCACAGCCCCACACTTGCTGTGCGAGGGAGGCCTAAAAACCCAATCTCTGGGGCTGCCTTTCCTCCCTCCAAGGAAGACAGCCTGCTCGGCCGCCTTCAAGCTGAAAGTCACATTGGGCTGGGAAGTGCTACATGGGAAATCAGTTTTCAGGGGCCATAGCCGCTGGGTGCTCGTGTATGTGTACAGCCCCGATACTGCCCGGGAACATCAAGGCTCCCTCCACACAGCTCTACCGTCACGTTAGATCTGCAGGAGAGAGCTCGCGAAACTAGGCCTTTCTTGACTCGGGAAGTGAGGCCCTGGTTGCAGGCCTCTTGTACTAACGTCTGGAGAGCCCCACACTTGCTGTGCGAGGGAGGCCTGAAATCCCACTCTCTGGGGCTGCCTTTCCTCCCTCCAAGGAAGAGAGCCGGCTCGGCCGCCTTCAAGCTGAAAGTCACATTGGGCTGGGAAGTGCTACCTGGCAAATCAGTTTTCAGGGGCCATAGCCGCTGGGTGCACGTGTATGTGTACAGCCCCGATACTGCCCGGGAACATCAAGGTTCCCTCTACACAGCTCTACCGTCACTTTAGCTGTGCAGGAGAGAGCTCGCAAAACTAGGCCTTTCTTGGCTCGGGAAGTGAGGACCTGCTCGCAGACCAATGGACCGGGCGTTTCCAGAGCTCCACGTTGCCTGCGGGCGGGAGGCCTGAAAACTCACTCTCTGGGGCTGCCTTTCCTCCCTCCAAGGAAGAGAGCCTGCCCGGCCGCCTTCTGGCTGAAAGTCAAATCTGGCTGGGAAGTGGTAGTTGGGAAGTCAGTTTTCAGGGGCAATGTCCGCTAGGTGTACGTGCATGCCTAGGGTTCCCACACTGCCCAGAACACCAAGGTTCCCTCCACACAGCTCTTCCGTCACGTTAGCTCTGCAGGAGAGAGCTCGCGAAACTAGGCCTTTCTCGGCTCGGGAAGTGAGTGCCTGTTTGCAGGCCTCTTGTACTGGCGTCTGCAGAGCCCCACACTTGCTGTGTGAGGGAGGCCTAAAAACCCAATCTCTGGGGCTGCCTTTCCTCCCTCCAAGGAAGACAGCCTGCTCGGCCACCTGCAAGCTGAAAGTCACATTTTGCTGGGAAATGCTACCTGGGAAGTCAGTTTTCAGGGGCCATGGCCGATGGCTGCACGTTTACAGCTAGGCCTCCCTCACTGCCCGGGAACATCAAGGCTCCCTCCACACAGCTCCTTCTTCACGTTTGCCCTGCAGGAGAGAGCTCGCGAGACTAGGCCTTTCTTGACTCGGGAAGTGAGGCCCTGGTTGCAGGCCTCTTGTACTAGCGTCTCCAGAGCCCCACACTTGCTGTGTGAGGGAGGCTTGAAAACCCACTCTCTGGGGCTGCATTTCCTTCCTCCAAGGCAGAGAGCCTGCCCGGCCGTATTCGAGCTGAAAGTCACATCAGGCTTGGAAGTGTTAGCTCAGACTTCAGTTATCAGGGGCCATGGACGCTGGATGCAGATGTACGGGTAGAGCTCCAACACAGGCCAGGAACATCGAGGCTCCCTCCACACAGCTCTTTCTTCGCGTTTGCTCTGCAGGAGAGTACGCGCGAGACTAGGCCTTTGTTGACTCGGGAAGTGAGCACCTGGTTGCAGGCCTCGTCTACTAGCGTCTGTAAAGCTGCATACTTGCTGTGCGAGGGAGGCCTCAAAACTCACTCTCTGGGGCTGCCTTTCCTCCCTCCAAGGAAGAGAGCCTGCCCGGCCGCCTTCTGGCTGAAAGTCACATCGGGCTGGCAAGTGGTAGTTGGGAAGTCAGTTTTCAGGGGCAATGGCCGCTGGGTGCACGTGTAAGTGTAGGGTTCCCACACTGTCCAGAACATCAAGGCTCCCTCCACACAGCTCTACCGTCACGTTAGCTCTGCAGCTGAGAGCTCGCGAAACTAGGCCTTTCTTGGCTCGGGAAGTGAGGACCTGCTCGCAGACCAATGGACCGGGCGTTTCCAGAGCTCCACGTTGCCTGCGCGCGGGAGGCCTGAAAACTCACTCTCTGGGGCTGCCTTTCCTCCCTCCAAGGAAGAGAGACGGCTCGGCCGCCTTCAAGCTGAAAGTAACATTGGGCTGGGAAGTGCTACCTGGGAAATCAGTTTTCAGGGGCCATAGCCGCTGGGTGCACGTGTATGTGTACAGCCCCGATACTGCCCGGGAACATCAAGGTTCCCTCTACACAGCTCTTCCGTCACTTTAGCTGTGCAGGAGAGAGCTCGCGAAACTAGGCCTTTCTTGGCTCGGGAAGTGAGGACCTGCTCGCAGACCAATGGACCGGGCGTTTCCAGAGCTCCACGTTGCCTGCGCGCGGGAGGCCTGAAAACTCACTCTCTGGGGCTGCCTTTCCTCCCTCCAAGGAAGAGAGCCTGCCCGGCCGCCTTCTGGCTGAAAGTCAAATCTGGCTGGGAAGTGGTAGTTGGGAAGTCAGTTTTCAGGGGCAATGTCCGCTAGGTGTACGTGCATGCCTAGGGTTCCCACACTGCCCAGAACACCAAGGTTCCCTCCACACAGCTCTTCCGTCACGTTAGCTCTGCAGGAGAGAGCTCGCGAAACTAGGCCTTTCTCAGCTCGGGAAGTGAGTGCCTGTTTGCAGGCCTCTTGTACTGGCGTCTGCAGAGCCCCACACTTGCTGTGCGAGGGAGGCCTAAAAACCCAATCTCTGGGGCTGCCTTTCCTCCCTCCAAGGAAGACAGCCTGCTCGGCCGCCTGCAAGCTGAAAGTCACATTGGGCTGGGAAATGCTACCTGGGAAGTCAGTTTTCAGGGGCCATGGCCGCTGGCTGCACGTTTACAGCTAGGCCTCCCACACTGCCCGGGAACATCAAGGCTCCCTCCAAACAGCTCTTCCGTCACGTTTGCCGTGCAAGAGAGAGATCGCGAAACTAGGCCTTTCTCGGCTCGGGAAGTGAGTGCCTGTTTGCAGGCCGCTTGTATTGGCGTCTGCAGAGCCGCACACTTGCTGTGCGAGGGAGGCCTAAAAACCCAATCTCTGGGGCTGCCTTTCCTCCCTCCAAGGAAGAGAGCCTGCTCGGCCGCCTTCTGGCTGAAAGTCACATTGGGCTGGCAAGTGCTAGGTGGGAAGTCAGTTTTCAGGGGCAATGGCCGCTGGGTGCACGTGTAAGTGTAGGGTTCCCACTCTGTCCAGAACATCAAGGCTCCCTCCACACAGCTCTACCGTCACGTTAGCTCTGCAGCTGAGAGCTCGCGAAAATAGGCCTTTCTCACCTCGGGAAGTGAGTGCCTGTTTGCAGCCCTCTTGTACTGGCGTCTGTAGAGCCCCACACTTGCTGTGCGGGGAAGGCCTAAAAACCCAATCTCTGGGCCTGCCTTTCCTCCCTCAAAGGAGGAGAGCCGGCTCGGCCGCCTTCAAGGTGAAAGTAACATTGGGCTGGGAAGTGCTACCTGGGAAATCAGTTTTCAGGGGCCATAGTCGCTGGGTGCACGTGTATGTGTACAGCCCCGATACTGCCCGGGAACATCAAGGGTCCCTCCACACAGCTCTTCCGTCACTTTAGCTGTGCAGGAGAGAGCTCGCGAAACTAGGCCTTTCTCGGCTCGGGAAGTGAGTGCCTGTTTGCAGGCCTCTTGTACTGGCGTCTGCAGAGCCCCACACTTGCTGTGCGAGGGAGGCCTAAAAACCCAATCTCTGGGGCTGCCTTTCCTCCCTCCAAGGAAGACAGCCTGCTCGGCCGCTTTCAAGCTGAAAGTCACATTGGGCTGGGAAGTGCTACATGGGAAATCAGTTTTCAGGGGCCATAGCCGCTGGGTGCTCGTGTATGTGTACAGCCCCGATACTGCCTGGGAACATCAAGGCTCCCTCGACACAGCTCTACCGTCACGTTAGCTCTGCAGGAGAGAGCTCGCGAAACTAGGCCTTACTTGACTCGGGAAGAGAGGCCCTGGTTGCAGGCCTCTTGTACTAACGTCTGGAGAGCCCCACACTTGCTGTGCGAGGGAGGCCTGAAATCCCACTCTCTGGGGCTGCCTTTCCTCCCTCCAAGGAAGAGAGTCGGCTCGGCCGCCTTCAAGCTGAAAGTCACATTGGGCGGGGAAGTGCTACCTGGCAAATCAGTTTTCAGGGGCCATAGCCGCTGGGTGCACGTGTATGTGTACAGCCCCGATACTGCCCGGGAACATCAAGGTTCCCTCTACACAGCTCTTCCGTCACTTTAGCTGTGCAGGAGAGAGCTCGCGAAACTAGGCCTTTCTTGGTTCGGGAAGTGAGGACGTGCTCGCAGACCAATGGACCGGGCGTTTCCAGAGCTCCACGTTGCCTTCGCGCGGGAGGCCTGAAAACTCACTCTCTGGGGCTGCCTTTCCTCCCTCCAAGGAAGAGAGCCTGCCCGGCCGCCTTCTGGCTGAAAGTCAAATCTGGCTGGGAAGTGGTAATTGGGAAGTCAGTTTTCAGAGGCAATGTCCGCTAGGTGTACGTGCATGCCTAGGGTTCCCACACTGCCCAGAACACCAAGGTTCCCTCCACACAGCTCTTCCGTCACGTTAGCTCTGCAGGAGAGAGCTCGCGAAACTAGGCCTTTCTCGGCTCGGGAAGTGAGTGCCTGTTTGCAGGCCTCTTGTATTGGCGTCTGCAGAGCCCCACACTTGCTGTGCGAGGGAGGCCTAAAAACCCAATCTCTGGGGCTGCCTTTCCTCCCTCCAAGGAAGAGAGCCTGCCCGGCCGCCTTCTGGCTGAAAGTCACATTGGGCTGGCAAGTGCTAGGTGGGAAGTCAGTTTTCAGAGGCAATGGCCGCTGGGTGCACGTGTAAGTGTAGGGTTCCCACACTGTCCAGAACATCAAGGTTCCCTCCACACAGCTCTACCGTCACGTTAGCTCTGCAGCTGAGAGCTCGCGAAACTAGGCCTTTCTCGCCTCGGGAAGTGAGTGCCTGTTTGCAGCCCTCTTGTACTGGCGTCTGTAGAGCCCCACACTTGCTGTGCGGGGAAGGCCTAAAAACCCAATCTCTGGGCCTGCCTTTCCTCCCTCAAAGGAGGAGAGCCGGCTCGGCCGCCTTCAAGTTGAAAGTAACATTGGGCTGGGAAGTGCTACCTGGGAAATCAGTTTTCAGGGGCCATAGCCGCTGGGGGAACGTGTATGTGTACAGCCCCGATACTGCCCGGGAACATCAAGGTTCCCTCCACACAGCTCTTCCGTCACTTTAGCTGTGCAGGAGAGAGCTCGCGAAACTAGGCCTTTCTCGGCTCGGGAAGTGAGTGCCTGTTTGCAGGCCTCTTGTACTGGCGTCTGCACAGCCCCACACTTGCTGTGCGTAGGAGGCCTAAAAACCCAATCTCTGGGGCTGCCTTTCCTCCCTCCAAGGAAGACAGCCTGCTCGGCCGCCTTCAAGCTGAAAGTCACATTGGGCTGGGAAGTGCTACATGGGAAATCAGTTTTCAGGGGCCATAGCCGCTGGGTGCTCGTGTATGTGTACAGCCCCGATACTGCCCGGGAACATCAAGGCTCCCGCCACACAGCTCTACCGTCACGTTAGCTCTGCAGGAGAGAGCTCGCGAAACTAGGCCTTTCTTGACTCGGGAAGTGAGGCCCTGGTTGCAGGCCTCTTGTACTAACGTCTGGAGAGCCCCACACTTGTTGTGCGAGGGAGGCCTGAAATCCCACTCTCTGGGGCTGCCTTTCCTCCCTCCAAGGAAGAGAGCCGGCTCGGCCGCCTTCAAGCTGAATGTAACGTTGGGCTGGGAAGTGCTACCTGGCAAATCAGTTTTCAGGGGCCATAGCCGCTGGGTGCACGTGTATGTGTACAGCCCCGATACTGCCCGGGAACATCAAGGTTCCCTCTACACAGCTCTTCCGTAACTTTAGCAGCGCAGGAGAGAGCTCGCGAAACTAGGCCTTTCTTGGCTCGGGAAGTGAGGACCTGCTCGCAGACCAATGGACCGGGCGTTTCCAGAGCTCCACGTTGCCTGCGCGCGGGAGGCCTGAAAACTCACTCTCTGGGGCTGCCTTTCCTCCCTCCAAGGAAGAGAGACGGCTCGGCCGCCTTCAAGCTGAAAGTAACATTGGGCTGGGAAGTGCTACTTGGGAAATCAGTTTTCAGGGGCCATAGCCGCTGGGTGCACGTGTATGTGTACAGCCCCGATACTGCCCGGGAACATCAAGGTTCCCTCCACACAGCTCTTCCGTCACTTTAGCTGTGCAGGAGAGAGCTCGCGAAACTAGGCCTTTCTCGGCTCGGGAAGTGAGTGCCTGTTTGCAGGCCTCTTGTACTGGCGTCTGCACAGCCCCACACTTGCTGTGCGAGGGAGGCCTAAAAACCCAATCTCTGGGGCTGCCTTTCCTCCCTCCAAGGAAGACAGCCTGCTCGGCCGCCTTCAAGCTGAAAGTCACATTGGGCTGGGAAGTGCTACATGGGAAATCAGTTTTCAGGGGCCATAGCCGCTGGGTGCTCGTGTATGTGTACAGCCCCGATACTGCCCGGGAACATCAAGGCTCCCTCCACAAAGCTCTACCGTCACGTTATCTCTGCAGGAGAGAGCTCGCGAAACTAGGCCTTTCTTGACTCGGGAAGTGAGGCCCTGGTTGCAGGCCTCTTGTACTAACGTCTGGAGAGCCCCACACTTGCTTTGCGAGGGAGGCCTGAAATCCCACTCTCTGGGGCTGCCTTTCCTCCCTCCAAGGAAGAGAGCCGGCTCGGCCGCCTTCAAGCTGAAAGTCACATTGGGCTGGGAAGTGCTACCTGGCAAATCAGTTTTCAGGGGCCATAGCCGCTGGGTGCACGTGTATGTGTACAGCCCCGATACTGCCCGGGAACATCAAGGTTCCCTCTACACAGCTCTTCCGTCACTTTAGCTGTGCAGGAGAGAGCTCGCGAAACTAGGCCTTTCTTGGCTCGGGAAGTGAGGACCTGCTCGCAGACCAATGGACCGGGCGTTTCCAGAGCTCCACGTTGCCTGCGCGCGGGAGGCCTGAAAACTCACTCTCTGGGGCTGCCTTTCCTCCCTCCAAGGAAGAGAGCCTGCCCGGCCGCCTTCTGGCTGAAAGTCAAATCTGGCTGGGAAGTGGTAGTTGGGAAGTCAGTTTTCAGGGGCAATGTCCGCTAGGTGTACGTGCATGCCTAGGGTTCCCACACTGCCCAGAACACCAAGGTTCCCTCCACACAGCTCTTCCGTCACGTTAGCTCTGCAGGAGAGAGCTCGCGAAACTAGGCCTTTCTCGCCTCGGGAAGTGAGTGCCTGTTTGCAGCCCTCTTGTACTGGCGTCTGTAGAGCCCCACACTTGCTGTGCGGGGAAGGCCTAAAAACCCAATCTCTGGGCCTGCCTTTCCTCCCTCAAAGGAGGAGAGCCGGCTCGGCCGCCTTCAAGTTGAAAGTAACATTGGGCTGGGAAGTGCTACCTGGGAAATCAGTTTTCAGGGGCCATAGCCGCTGGGGGAACGTGTATGTGTACAGCCCCGATACTGCCCGGGAACATCAAGGTTCCCTCCACACAGCTCTTCCGTCACTTTAGCTGTGCAGGAGAGAGCTCGCGAAACTAGGCCTTTCTCGGCTCGGGAAGTGAGTGCCTGTTTGCAGGCCTCTTGTACTGGCGTCTGCACAGCCCCACACTTGCTGTGCGAGGGAGGCCTAAAAACCTAATCTCTGGGGCTGCCTTTCCTCCCTCCAAGGAAGACAGCCTGCTCGGCCGCCTTCAAGCTGAAAGTCACATTGGGCTGGGAAGTGCTACATGGGAAATCAGTTTTCAGGGGCCATAGCCGCTGGGTGCTCCTGTATGTGTACAGCCCCGATACTGCCCGGGAACATCAAGGCTCCCTCCACACAGCTCTTCCGTCACGTTAGCTCTGCAGGAGAGAGCTCGCGAAACTAGGCCTTTCTCGGCTCGGGAAGTGAGTGCCTGTTTGCAGGCCTCTTGTACTGGCGTCTGCAGAGCCCCACACTTGCTGTGCGAGGGAGGCCTAAAAACCCAATCTCTGGGGCTGCCTTTCCTCCCTCCAAGGAAGACAGCCTGCTCGGCCGCCTGCAAGCTGAAAGTCACATTGGGCTGGGAAATGCTACCTGGGAAGTCAGTTTTCAGGGGCCATGGCCGCTGGCTGCACGTTTACAGCTAGGCCTCCCACACTGCCCGGGAACATCAAGGCTCCCTCCACACAGCTCTTCCGTCACGTTAGCTCTGCAGGAGAGAGCTCGCGAAACTAGGCCTTTCTCGGCTCGGGAAGTGAGTGCCTGTTTGCAGGCCTCTTGTACTGGCGTCTGCAGAGCCCCACACTTGCTGTGCGAGGGAGGCCTAAAAACCCAATCTCTGGGGCTGCCTTTCCTCCCTCCAAGGAAGAGAGCCTGCCCGGCCGCCTTCTGGCTGAAAGTCACATCGGGCTGGCAAGTGCTAGTTGGGAAGTCAGTTTTCAGGGGCAATGGCCGCTGGGTGCACGTGTAAGTGTAGGGTTCCCACACTGTCCAGAACATCAAGGCTCCCTTCACACAGCTCTACCGTCACGTTAGCTCTGCAGCTGAGAGCTCGCGAAACTAGGCCTTTCTCGCCTTGGGAAGTGAGTGCCTGTTTGCAGCCCTCTTGTACTGGCGTCTGTAGAGCCCCACACTTGCTGTGGGGGGAAGGCCTAAAAACCCAATCTCTGGGCCTGCCTTTCC
Organism: Giraffa tippelskirchi; assembly: GCF_054371585.1. Taxonomy (NCBI): domain Eukaryota; kingdom Metazoa; phylum Chordata; class Mammalia; order Artiodactyla; family Giraffidae; genus Giraffa; species Giraffa tippelskirchi. The sequence goes on from NC_137289.1 coordinate 72,971,510, forward strand.
TCCCTCAAAGGAGGAGAGCCGGCTCGGCCGCCTTCAAGTTGAAAGTAACATTGGGCTGGGAAGTGCTACCTGGGAAATCAGTTTTCAGGGGCCATAGCCGCCTGGGGCACGTGTATGTGTACAGCCCCGATACTGCCCGGGAACATCAAGGTTCCCTCCACACAGCTCTTCCGTCACTTTAGCTGTGCAGGAGAGAGCTCGCGAAACTAGGCCTTTCTCGGCTCGGGAAGTGAGTGCCTGTTTGCAGGCCTCTTGTACTGGTGTCTGCAGAGCCCCACACTTGCTGTGCTAGGGAGGCCTAAAAACCCAATCTCTGGGGCTGCCTTTCCTCCCTCCAAGGAAGACAGCCTGCTCGGCCGCTTTCAAGCTGAAAGTCACATTGGGCTGGGAAGTGCTACATGGGAAATCAGTTTTCAGGGGCCATAGCCGCTGGGTGCTCGTGTATGTGTACAGCCCCGATACTGCCCGGGAACATCAAGGCTCCCTCCACACAGCTCTACCGTCACGTTAGCTCTGCAGGAGAGAGCTCGCGAAACTAGGCCTTTCTTGGCTCGGGAAGTGAGGACCTGCTCGCAGACCAATGGACCGGGCGTTTCCAGAACTCCACGTTGCCTGCGCGCGGGAGGCCTGAAAACTCACTCTCTGGGGCTGCCTTTCCTCCCTCCAAGGAAGAGAGACGGCTCGGCCGCCTTCAAGCTGAAAGTAACATTGGGCTGGGAAGTGCTACCTGGGAAATCAGTTTTCAGGGGCCATAGCCGCTGGGTGCACGTGTATGTGTACAGCCCCGATACTGCCCGGGAACATCAAGGTTCCCTCTACACAGCTCTTCCGTCACTTTAGCTGTGCAGGAGAGAGCTCGCGAAACTAGGCCTTTCTTGGCTCGGGAAGTGAGGACCTGCTCGCAGACCAATGGACCGGGCGTTTCCAGAGCTCCACGTTGCCTGCGCGCGGGAGGCCTGAAAACTCACTCTCTGGGGCTGCCTTTCCTCCCTCCAAGGAAGAGAGCCTGCCCGGCCGCCTTCTGGCTGAAAGTCAAATCTGGCTGGGAAGTGGTAGTTGGGAAGTCAGTTTTCAGGGGCAATGTCCGCTAGGTGTACGTGCATGCCTAGGGTTCCCACACTGCCCAGAACACCAAGGTTCCCTCCCCACAGCTCTTCCGTCACGTTAGCTCTGCAGGAGAGAGCTCGCGAAACTAGGCCTTTCTCAGCTCGGGAAGTGAGTGCCTGTTTGCAGGCCTCTTGTACTGGCGTCTGCAGAGCCCCACACTTGCTGTGCGAGGGAGGCCTAAAAACCCAATCTCTGGGGCTGGCTTTCCTCCCTCCAAGGAAGACAGCCTGCTCGGCCGCCTGCAAGCTGAAAGTCACATTGGGCTGGGAAATGCTACCTGGGAAGTCAGTTTTCAGGGGCCATGGCCGCTGGCTGCACGTTTACAGCTAGGCCTCCCACACTGCCCGGGAACATCAAGGCTCCCTCCAAACAGCTCTTCCGTCACGTTTGCCCTGCAGGAGAGAGATCGCGAAACTAGGCCTTTCTCGGCTCGGGAAGTGAGTGCCTGTTTGCAGGCCGCTTGTATTGGCGTCTGCAGAGCCCCACACTTGCTGTGCGAGGGAGGCCTAAAAACCCAATCTCTGGGGCTGCCTTTCCTCCCTCCAAGGAAGAGAGCCTGCCCGGCCGCCTTCTGGCTTAAAGTCACATTGGGCTGGCAAGTGCTAGGTGGGAAGTCAGTTTTCAGGGGCAATGGCCGCTGGGTGCACGTGTAAGTGTAGGGTTCCCACTCTGTCCAGAACATCAAGGCTCCCTCCACACAGCTCTACCGTCACGTTAGCTCTGCAGCTGAGAGCTCGCGAAAATAGGCCTTTCTCACCTCGGGAAGTGAGTGCCTGTTTGCAGCCCTCTTGTACTGGCGTCTGTAGAGCCCCACACTTGCTGTGCGGGGAAGGCCTAAAAACCCAATCTCTGGGCCTGCCTTTCCTCCCTCAAAGGAGGAGAGCCGGCTCGGCCGCCTTCAAGGTGAAAGTAACATTGGGCTGGGAAGTGCTACCTGGGAAATCAGTTTTCAGGGGCCATAGTCGCTGGGTGCACGTGTATGTGTACAGCCCCGATACTGCCCGGGAACATCAAGGTTCCCTCCACACAGCTCTTCCGTCACTTTAGCTGTGCAGGAGAGAGCTCGCGAAACTAGGCCTTTCTCGGCTCGGGAAGTGAGTGCCTGTTTGCAGGCCTCTTGTACTGGCGTCTGCAGAGCCCCACACTTGCTGTGCGAGGGAGGCCTAAAATCCCAATCTCTGGGGCTGCCTTTCCTCCCTCCAAGGAAGACAGCCTGCTCGGCCGCTTTCAAGCTGAAAGTCACATTGGGCTGGCAAGTGCTACATGGGAAATCAGTTTTCAGGGGCCATAGCCGCTGGGTGCTCGTGTATGTGTACAGCCCCGATACTGCCTGGGAACATCAAGGCTCCCTCCACACAGCTCTACCGTCACGTTAGCTCTGCAGGAGAGAGCTCGCGAAACTAGGCCTTACTTGACTCGGGAAGAGAGGCCCTGGTTGCAGGCCTCTTGTACTAACGTCTGGAGAGCCCCACACTTGCTGTGCGAGGGAGGCCTGAAATCCCACTCTCTGGGGCTGCCTTTCCTCCCTCCAAGGAAGAGAGACGGCTCGGCCGCCTTCAAGCTGAAAGTAACATTGGGCTGGGAAGTGCTACTTGGGAAATCAGTTTTCAGGGGCCATAGCCGCTGGGTGCACGTGTATGTGTACAGCCCCGATACTGCCCGGGAACATCAAGGTTCCCTCCACACAGCTCTTCCGTCACTTTAGCTGTGCAGGAGAGAGCTCGCGAAACTAGGCCTTTCTCGGCTCGGGAAGTGAGTGCCTGTTTGCAGGCCTCTTGTACTGGCGTCTGCACAGCCCCACACTTGCTGTGCGAGGGAGGCCTAAAAACCCAATCTCTGGGGCTGCCTTTCCTCCCTCCAAGGAAGACAGCCTGCTCGGCCGCCTTCAAGCTGAAAGTCACATTGGGCTGGGAAGTGCTACATGGGAAATCAGTTTTCAGGGGCCATAGCCGCTGGGTGCTCGTGTATGTGTACAGCCCTGATACTGCCCGGGAACATCAAGGCTCCCTCCACACAGCTCTACCGTCACGTTAGCTCTGCAGGAGAGAGCTCGCGAAACTAGGCCTTTCTCAGCTCGGGAAGTGAGTGCCTGTTTGCAGGCCTCTTGTACTGGCGTCTGCACAGCCCCACACTTGCTGTGCGAGGGAGGCCTAAAAACCCAATCTCTGGGGCTGGCTTTCCTCCCTCCAAGGAAGACAGCCTGCTAGGCCGCCTGCAAGCTGAAAGTCACATTGGGCTGGGAAATGCTACCTGGGAAGTCAGTTTTCAGGGGCCATGGCCGCTGGCTGCACGTTTACAGCTAGGCCTCCCACACTGCCCGGGAACATCAAGGCTCCCTCCAAACAGCTCTTCCGTCACGTTTGCCGTGCAGGAGAGAGATCGCGAAACTAGGCCTTTCTCGGCTCGGGAAGTGAGTGCCTGTTTGCAGGCCGCTTGTATTGGCGTCTGCAGAGCCCCACACTTGCTGTGCGAGGGAGGCCTAAAAACCCAATCTCTGGGGCTGCCTTTCCTCCCTCCAAGGAAGAGAGCCTGCCCGGCCGCCTTCTGGCTGAAAGTCACATTGGGCTGGCAAGTGCTAGGTGGGAAGTCAGTTTTCAGGGGCAATGGCCGCTGGGTGCACGTGTAAGTGTAGGGTTCCCACTCTGTCCAGAACATCAAGGCTCCCTCCAAACAGCTCTACCGTCACGTTAGCTCTGCAGCTGAGAGCTCGCGAAAATAGGCCTTTCTCACCTCGGGAAGTGAGTGCCTGTTTGCAGCCCTCTTGTACTGGCGTCTGTAGAGCCCCACACTTGCTGTGCGGGGAAGGCCTAAAAACCCAATCTCTGGGCCTGCCTTTCCTCCCTCAAAGGAGGAGAGCCGGCTCGGCCGCCTTCAAGGTGAAAGTAACATTGGGCTGGGAAGTGCTACCTGGGAAATCAGTTTTCAGGGGCCATAGCCGCTGGGTGCACGTGTATGTGTACAGCCCCGATACTGCCCGGGAACATCAAGGTTCCCTCTACACAGCTCTTCCGTCACTTTAGCTGTGCAGGAGAGAGCTCGCGAAACTAGGCCTTTCTTGGTTCGGGAAGTGAGGACGTGCTCGCAGACCAATGGACCGGGCGTTTCCAGAGCTCCACGTTGCCTTCGCGCGGGAGGCCTGAAAACTCACTCTCTGGGGCTGCCTTTCCTCCCTCCAAGGAAGAGAGCCTGCCCGGCCGCCTTCTGGCTGAAAGTCAAATCTGGCTGGGAAGTGGTAATTGGGAAGTCAGTTTTCAGGGGCAATGTCCGCTAGGTGTACGTGCATGCCTACGGTTCCCACACTGCCCAGAAAACAAAGGTTCCCTCCACACAGCTCTTCCGTCACGTTAGCTCTGCAGGAGAGAGCTCGCGAAACTAGGCCTTTCTCGGCTCGGGAAGTGAGTGCCTGTTTGCAGGCCTCTTGTATTGGCGTCTGCAGAGCCCCACACTTGCTGTGCGAGGGAGGCCTAAAAACCCAATCTCTGGGGCTGCCTTTCCTCCCTCCAAGGAAGAGAGCCTGCCCGGCCGCCTTCTGGCTGAAAGTCACATTGGGCTGGCAAGTGCTAGGTGGGAAGTCAGTTTTCAGGGGCAATGGCCGCTGGGTGCACGTGTAAGTGTAGGGTTCCCACACTGTCCAGAACATCAAGGTTCCCTCCACACAGCTCTACCGTCACGTTAGCTCTGCAGCTGAGAGCTCGCGAAACTAGGCCTTTCTCGCCTCGGGAAGTGAGTGCCTGTTTGCAGCCCTCTTGTACTGGCGTCTGTAGAGCCCCACACTTGCTGTGCGGGGAAGGCCTAAAAACCCAATCTCTGGGCCTGCCTTTCCTCCCTCAAAGGAGGAGAGCCGGCTCGGCCGCCTTCAAGTTGAAAGTAACATTGGGCTGGGAAGTGCTACCTGGGAAATCAGTTTTCAGGGGCCATAGCCGCTGGGGGCACGTGTATGTGTACAGCCCCGATACTGCCCGGGAACATCAAGGTTCCCTCCACACAGCTCTTCCGTCACTTTAGCTGTGCAGGAGAGAGCTCGCGAAACTAGGCCTTTCTCGGCTCGGGAAGTGAGTGCCTGTTTGCAGGCCTCTTGTACTGGCGTCTGCACAGCCCCACACTTGCTGTGCGAGGGAGGCCTAAAAACCCAATCTCTGGGGCTGCCTTTCCTCCCTCCAAGGAAGACAGCCTGCTCGGCCGCCTTCAAGCTGAAAGTCACATTGGGCTGGGAAGTGCTACATGGGAAATCAGTTTTCAGGGGCCATAGCCGCTGGGTGCTCGTGTATGTGTACAGCCCCGATACTGCCCGGGAACATCAAGGCTCCCTCCACACAGCTCTACCGTCACGTTAGCTCTGCAGGAGAGAGCTCGCGAAACTAGGCCTTTCTTGACTCGGGAAGTGAGGCCCTGGTTGCAGGCCTCTTGTACTAACGTCTGGAGAGCCCCACACTTGCTGTGCGAGGGAGGCCTGAAATCCCACTCTCTGGGGCTGCCTTTCCTCCCTCCAAGGAAGAGAGCCGGCTCGGCCGCCTTCAAGCTGAATGTAACGTTGGGCTGGGAAGTGCTACCTGGGAAATCAGTTTTCAGGGGCCATAGCCGCTGGGTGCACGTGTATGTGTACAGCCCCGATACTGCCCGGGAACATCAAGGTTCCCTCTACACAGCTCTTCCGTAACTTTAGCAGCGCAGGAGAGAGCTCGCGAAACTAGGCCTTTCTTGGCTCGGGAAGTGAGGACCTGCTCGCAGACCAATGGACCGGGCGTTTCCAGAGCTCCACGTTGCCTGCGCGCGGGAGGCCTGAAAACTCACTCTCTGGGGCTGCCTTTCCTCCCTCCAAGGAAGAGAGACGGCTCGGCCGCCTTCAAGCTGAAAGTAACATTGGGCTGGGAAGTGCTACCTGGGAAATCAGTTTTCAGGGGCCATAGCCGCTGGGTGCACGTGTATGTGTACAGCCCCGATACTGCCCGGGAACATCAAGGTTCCCTCTACACAGCTCTTCTGTCACTTTAGCTGTGCAGGAGAGAGCTCGCGAAACTAGGCCTTTCTTGGCTCGGGAAGTGAGGACCTGCTCACAGACCAATGGACCGGGCGTTTCCAGAGCTCCACGTTGCCTGCGCGCGGGAGGCCTGAAAACTCACTCTCTGGGGCTGCCTTTCCTCCCTCCAAGGAAGAGAGCCTGCCCGGCCGCCTTCTGGCTGAAAGTCAAATCTGGCTGGGAAGTGGTAGTTGGGAAGTCAGTTTTCAGGGGCAATGTCCGCTAGGTGTACGTGCATGCCTAGGGTTCCCACACTGCCCAGAACACCAAGGTTCCCTCCACACAGCTCTTCCGTCACGTTAGCTCTGCAGGAGAGAGCTCGCGAAACTAGGCCTTTCTCGGCTCGGGAAGTGAGTGCCTGTTTGCAGGCCTCTTGTACTGGCGTCTGCAGAGCCCCACACTTGCTGTGCGAGGGAGGCCTAAAAACCCAATCTCTGGGGCTGCCTTTCCTCCCTCCAAGGAAGACAGCCTGCTCGGCCGCCTGCAAGCTGAAAGTCACATTGGGCTGGGAAATGCTACCTGGGAAGTCAGTTTTCAGGGGCCATGGCCGCTGGCTGCACGTTTACAGCTAGGCCTCCCACACTGCCCGGGAACATCAAGGCTCCCTCCAAACAGCTCTTCCGTCACGTTTGCCCTGCAGGAGAGAGATCGCGAAACTAGGCCTTTCTCGGCTCGGGAAGTGAGTGCCTGTTTGCAGGCCGCTTTTATTGGCGTCTGCAGAGCCCCACACTTGCTGTGCGAGGGAGGCCTAAAAACCCAATCTCTGGGGCTGCCTTTCCTCCCTCCAAGGAAGAGAGCCTGCCCGGCCGCCTTCTGGCTGAAAGTCACATCGGGCTGGCAAGTGCTAGTTGGGAAGTCAGTTTTCAGGGGCAATGGCCGCTGGGTGCACGTGTAAGTGTAGGGTTCCCACACTGTCCAGAACATCAAGGCTCCCTCCACACAGCTCTACCGTCACGTTAGCTCTGCAGCTGAGAGCTCGCGAAACTAGGCCTTTCTCGCCTCGGGAAGTGAGTGCCTGTTTGCAGCCCTCTTGTACTGGCGTCTGTAGAGCCCCACACTTGCTGTGCGGGGAAGGCCTAAAAACCCAATCTCTGGGCCTGCCTTTCCTCCCTCAAAGGAGGAGAGCCGGCTCGGCCGCCTTCAAGTTGAAAGTAACATTGGGCTGGGAAGTGCTACCTGGGAAATCAGTTTTCAGGGGCCATAGCCGCTGGGGGCACGTGTATGTGTACAGCCCCGATACTGCCCGGGAACATCAAGGTTCCCTCCACACAGCTCTTCCGTCACTTTAGCTGTGCAGGAGAGAGCTCGCGAAACTAGGCCTTTCTCGGCTCGGGAAGTGAGTGCCTGTTTGCAGGCCTCTTGTACTGGCGTCTGCAGAGCCCCACACTTGCTGTGCGAGGGAGGCCTAAAAACCCAATCTCTGGGGCTGCCTTTCCTCCCTCCAAGGAAGACAGCCTGCTCGGCCGCTTTCAAGCTGAAAGTCACATTGGGCTGGGAAGTGCTACATGGGAAATCAGTTTTCAGGGGCCATAGCCGCTGGGTGCTCGTGTATGTGTACAGCCCCGATACTGCCTGGGAACATCAAGGCTCCCTCCACACAGCTCTACCGTCACGTTAGCTCTGCAGGAGAGAGCTCGCGAAACTAGGCCTTACTTGACTCGGGAAGAGAGGCCCTGGTTGCAGGCCTCTTGTACTAACGTCTGGAGAGCCCCACACTTGCTGTGCGAGGGAGGCCTGAAATCCCACTCTCTGGGGCTGCCTTTCCTCCCTCCAAGGAAGAGAGTCGGCTCGGCCGCCTTCAAGCTGAAAGTCACATTGGGCTGGGAAGTGCTACCTGGCAAATCAGTTTTCAGGGGCCATAGCCGCTGGGTGCACGTGTATGTGTACAGCCCCGATACTGCCCGGGAACATCAAGGTTCCCTCTACACAGCTCTTCCGTCACTTTAGCTGTGCAGGAGAGAGCTCGCGAAACTAGGCCTTTCTTGGTTCGGGAAGTGAGGACGTGCTCGCAGACCAATGGACCGGGCGTTTCCAGAGCTCCACGTTGCCTTCGCGCGGGAGGCCTGAAAACTCACTCTCTGGGGCTGCCTTTCCTCCCTCCAAGGAAGAGAGCCTGCCCGGCCGCCTTCTGGCTGAAAGTCAAATCTGGCTGGGAAGTGGTAATTGGGAAGTCAGTTTTCAGGGGCAATGTCCGCTAGGTGTACGTGCATGCCGAGGGTTCCCACACTGCCCAGAAAACAAAGGTTCCCTCCACACAGCTCTTCCGTCACGTTAGCTCTGCAGGAGAGAGCTCGCGAAACTAGGCCTTTCTCGGCTCGGGAAGTGAGTGCCTGTTTGCAGGCCCCTTGTATTGGCGTCTGCAGAGCCCCATACTTGCTGTGCGAGGGAGGCCTAAAAACCCAATCTCTGGGGCTGCCTTTCCTCCCTCCAAGGAAGAGAGCCTGCCCGGCCGCCTTCTGGCTGAAAGTCACATTGGGCTGGCAAGTGCTAGGTGGGAAGTCAGTTTTCAGGGGCAATGGCCGCTGGGTGCACGTGTAAGTGTAGGGTTCCCACACTGTCCAGAACATCAAGGTTCCCTCCACACAGCTCTACCGTCACGTTAGCTCTGCAGCTGAGAGCTCGCGAAACTAGGCCTTTCTCGCCTCGGGAAGTGAGTGCCTGTTTGCAGCCCTCTTGTACTGGCGTCTGTAGAGCCCCACACTTGCTGTGCGGGGAAGGCCTAAAAACCCAATCTCTGGGCCTGCCTTTCCTCCCTCAAAGGAGGAGAGCCGGCTCGGCCGCCTTCAAGTTGAAAGTAACATTGGGCTGGGAAGTGCTACCTGGGAAATCAGTTTTCAGGGGCCATAGCCGCTGGGGGCACGTGTATGTGTACAGCCCCGATACTGCCCGGGAACATCAAGGTTCCCTCCACACAGCTCTTCCGTCACTTTAGCTGTGCAGGAGAGAGCTCGCGAAACTAGGCCTTTCTCGGCTCGGGAAGTGAGTGCCTGTTTGCAGGCCTCTTGTACTGGCGTCTGCACAGCCCCACACTTGCTGTGCGAGGGAGGCCTAAAAACCCAATCTCTGGGGCTGCCTTTCCTCCCTCCAAGGAAGACAGCCTGCTCGGCCGCCTTCAAGCTGAAAGTCACATTGGGCTGGGAAGTGCTACATGGGAAATCAGTTTTCAGGGGCCATAGCCGCTGGGTGCTCGTGTATGTGTACAGCCCCGATACTGCCCGGGAACATCAAGGCTCCCTCCACACAGCTCTTCCGTCACGTTAGCTCTGCAGGAGAGAGCTCGCGAAACTAGGCCTTTCTTGACTCGGGAAGTGAGGCCCTGGTTGCAGGCCTCTTGTACTAACGTCTGGAGAGCCCCACACTTGCTGTGCGAGGGAGGCCTGAAATCCCACTCTCTGGGGCTGCCTTTCCTCCCTCCAAGGAAGAGAGCCGGCTCGGCCGCCTTCAAGCTGAATGTAACGTTGGGCTGGGAAGTGCTACCTGGCAAATCAGTTTTCAGGGGCCATAGCCGCTGGGTGCACGTGTATGTGTACAGCCCCGATACTGCCCGGGAACATCAAGGTTCCCTCTACACAGCTCTTCCGTAACTTTAGCAGCGCAGGAGAGAGCTCGCGAAACTAGGCCTTTCTTGGCTCGGGAAGTGAGGACCTGCTCGCAGACCAATGGACCGGGCGTTTCCAGAGCTCCACGTTGCCTGCGCGCGGGAGGCCTGAAAACTCACTCTCTGGGGCTGCCTTTCCTCCCTCCAAGGAAGAGAGCCTGCCCGGCCGCCTTCTGGCTGAAAGTCAAATCTGGCTGGGAAGTGGTAGTTGGGAAGTCAGTTTTCAGGGGCAATGTCCGCTAGGTGTACGTGCATGCCTAGGGTTCCCACACTGCCCAGAACACCAAGGTTCCCTCCACACAGCTCTTCCGTCACGTTAGCTCTGCAGGAGAGAGCTCGCGAAACTAGGCCTTTCTCGGCTCGGGAAGTGAGTGCCTGTTTGCAGGCCTCTTGTACTGGCGTCTGCAGAGCCCCACACTTGCTGTGCGAGGGAGGCCTAAAAACCCAATCTCTGGGGCTGCCTTTCCTCCCTCCAAGGAAGACAGCCTGCTCGGCCGACTGCAAGCTGAAAGTCACATTGGGCTGAGAAATGCTACCTGGGAAGTCAGTTTTCAGGGGCCATGGCCGCTGGCTGCACGTTTACAGCTAGGCCTCCCACACTGCCCGGGAACATCAAGGCTCCCTCCAAACAGCTCTTCCGTCACGTTTGCCCTGCAGGAGAGAGATCGCGAAACTAGGCCTTTCTCGGCTCGGGAAGTGAGTGCCTGTTTGCAGGCCGCTTTTATTGGCGTCTGCAGAGCCCCACACTTGCTGTGCGAGGGAGGCCTAAAAACCCAATCTCTGGGGCTGCCTTTCCTCCCTCCAAGGAAGAGAGCCTGCCCGGCCGCCTTCTGGCTGAAAGTCACATCGGGCTGGCAAGTGCTAGTTGGGAAGTCAGTTTGCAGGGGCAATGGCCGCTGGGTGCACGTGTAAGTGTAGGGTTCCCACACTGTCCAGAACATCAAGGCTCCCTCCACACAGCTCTACCGTCACGTTAGCTCTGCAGCTGAGAGCTCGCGAAACTAGGCCTTTCTCGCCTCGGGAAGTGAGTGCCTGTTTGCAGCCCTCTTGTACTGTCGTCTGTAGAGCCCCACACATGCTGTGCGGTGAAGGCCTAAAAACCCAATCTCTGGGGCTGCCTTTCCTCCCTCCAAGGAAGACAGCCTGCTCGGCCGCCTTCAAGCTGAAAGTCACATTGGGCTGGGAAGTGCTACATGGGAAATCAGTTTTCAGGGGCCATAGCCGCTGGGTGCTCGTGTATGTGTACAGCCCCGATACTGCCCGGGAACATCAAGGTTCCCTCCACACAGCTCTACCGTCACGTTAGCTCTGCAGGAGAGAGCTCGCGAAACTAGGCCTTTCTTGACTCGGGAAGTGAGGCCCTGGTTGCAGGCCTCTTGTACTAACGTCTGGAGAGCCCCACACTTGTTGTGCGAGGGAGGCCTGAAATCCCACTCTCTGGGGCTGCCTTTCCTCCCTCCAAGGAAGAGAGCGGGCTCGGCCGCCTTCAAGCTGAATGTAACGTTGGGCTGGGAAGTGCTACCTGGCAAATCAGTTTTCAGGGGCCATAGCCGCTGGGTGCACGTGTATGTGTACAGCCCCGATACTGCCCGGGAACATCAAGGTTCCCTCTACACAGCTCTTCCGTAACTTTAGCAGCGCAGGAGAGAGCTCGCGAAACTAGGCCTTTCTTGGCTCGGGAAGTGAGGACCTGCTCGCAGACCAATGGACCGGGCGTTTCCAGAGCTCCACGTTGCCTGCGCGCGGGAGGCCTGAAAACTCACTCTCTGGGGCTGCCTTTCCTCCCTCCAAGGAAGAGAGACGGCTCGGCCGCCTTCAAGCTGAAAGTAACATTGGGCTGGGAAGTGCTACTTGGGAAATCAGTTTTCAGGGGCCATAGCCGCTGGGTGCACGTGTATGTGTACAGCCCCGATACTGCCCGGGAACATCAAGGTTCCCTCCACACAGCTCTTCCGTCACTTTAGCTGTGCAGGAGAGAGCTCGCGAAACTAGGCCTTTCTCGGCTCGGGAAGTGAGTGCCTGTTTGCAGGCCTCTTGTACTGGCGTCTGCACAGCCCCACACTTGCTGTGCGAGGGAGGCCTAAAAACCCAATCTCTGGGGCTGCCTTTCCTCCCTCCAAGGAAGACAGCCTGCTCGGCCGCCTTCAAGCTGAAAGTCACATTGGGCTGGGAAGTGCTACATGGGAAATCAGTTTTCAGGGGCCATAGCCGCTGGGTGCTCGTGTATGTGTACAGCCCCGATACTGCCCGGGAACATCAAGGCTCCCTCCACATAGCTCTACCGTCACGTTAGCTCTGCAGGAGAGAGCTCGCGAAACTAGGCCTTTCTTGACTCGGGAAGTGAGGCCCTGGTTGCAGGCCTCTTGTACTAACATCTGGAGAGCCCCACACTTGCTTTGCGAGGGAGGCCTGAAATCCCACTCTTTGGGGCTGCCTTTCCTCCCTCCAAGGAAGAGAGCCGGCTCGGCCGCCTTCAAGCTGAAAGTCACATTGGGCTGGGAAGTGCTACCTGGCAAATCAGTTTTCAGGGGCCATAGCCGCTGGGTGCACGTGTATGTGTACAGCCCCGATACTGCCCGGGAACATCAAGGTTCCCTCTACACTGCTCTTCCGTCACTTTAGCTGTGCAGGAGAGAGCTCGCGAAACTAGGCCTTTCTTGGCTCGGGAAGTGAGGACCTGCTCACAGACCAATGGACCGGGCGTTTCCAGAGCTCCACGTTGCCTGCGCGCGGGAGGCCTGAAAACTCACTCTCTGGGGCTGCCTTTCCTCCCTCCAAGGAAGAGAGCCTGCCCGGCCGCCTTCTGGCTGAAAGTCAAATCTGGCTGGGAAGTGGTAGTTGGGAAGTCAGTTTTCAGGGGCAATGTCCGCTAGGTGTACGTGCATGCCTAGGGTTCCCACACTGCCCAGAACACCAAGGTTCCCTCCACACAGCTCTTCCGTCACGTTAGCTCTGCAGGAGAGAGCTCGCGAAACTAGGCCTTTCTCGCCTCGGGAAGTGAGTGCCTGTTTGCAGCCCTCTTGTACTGGCGTCTGTAGAGCCCCACACTTGCTGTGCGGGGAAGGCCTAAAAACCCAATCTCTGGGCCTGCCTTTCCTCCCTCAAAGGAGGAGAGCCGGCTCGGCCGCCTTCAAGTTGAAAGTAACATTGGGCTGGGAAGTGCTACCTGGGAAATCAGTTTTCAGGGGCCATAGCCGCTGGGGGAACGTGTATGTGTACAGCCCCGATACTGCCCGGGAACATCAAGGTTCCCTCCACACAGCTCTTCCGTCACTTTAGCTGTGCAGGAGAGAGCTCGCGAAACTAGGCCTTTCTCGGCTCGGGAAGTGAGTGCCTGTTTGCAGGCCTCTTGTACTGGCGTCTGCACAGCCCCACACTTGCTGTGCGAGGGAGGCCTAAAAACCTAATCTCTGGGGCTGCCTTTCCTCCCTCCAAGGAAGACAGCCTGCTCGGCCGCCTACAAGCTGAAAGTCACATTGGGCTGGGAAGTGCTACATGGGAAATCAGTTTTCAGGGGCCATAGCCGCTGGGTGCTCGTGTATGTGTACAGCCCCGATACTGCCCGGGAACATCAAGGTTCCCTCCACACAGCTCTTCCGTCACGTTAGCTCTGCAGGAGAGAGCTCGCGAAACTAGGCCTTTCTCGGCTCGGGAAGTGAGTGCCTGTTTGCAGGCCTCTTGTACTGGCGTCTGCAGAGCCCCACACTTGCTGTGCGAGGGAGGCCTAAAAACCCAATCTCTGGGGCTGCCTTTCCTCCCTCCAAGGAAGACAGCCTGCTCGGCCGCCTGCAAGCTGAAAGTCACATTGGGCTTGGAAATGCTACCTGGGAAGTCAGTTTTCTGGGGCCATGGCCGCTGGCTGCACGTTTACAGCTAGGCCTCCCACACTGCCCGGGAACATCAAGGCTCCCTCCAAACAGCTCTTCCGTCACGTTTGCCCTGCAGGAGAGAGATCGCGAAACTAGGCCTTTCTCGGCTCGGGAAGTGAGTGCCTGTTTGCAGGCCTCTTGTATTGGCGTCTGCAGAGCCCCACACTTGCTGTGCGAGGGAGGCCTAAAAACCCAATCTCTGGGGCTGCCTTTCCTCCCTCCAAGGAAGAGAGCCTGCCCGGCCGCCTTCTGGCTGAAAGTCACATCGGGCTGGCAAGTGCTAGTTGGGAAGTCAGTTTTCAGGGGCAATGGCCGCTGGGTGCACGTGTAAGTGTAGGGTTCCCACACTGTCCAGAACATCAAGGCTCCCTCCACACAGCTCTACCGTCACGTTAGCTCTGCAGCTGAGAGCTCGCGAAACTAGGCCTTTCTCGCCTCGGGAAGTGAGTGCCTGTTTGCAGCCCTCTTGTACTGGCGTCTGTAGAGCCCCACACTTGCTGTGCGGGGAAGGCCTAAAAACCCAATCTCTGGGCCTGCCTTTCCTCCCTCAAAGGAGGAGAGCCGGCTCGGCGGCCTTCAAGTTGAAAGTAACATTGGGCTGGGAAGTGCTACCTGGGAAATCAGTTTTCAGGGGCCATAGCCGCTGGGGGCACGTGTATGTGTACAGCCCCGATACTGCCCGGGAACATCAAGGTTCCCTCCACACAGCTCTTCCGTCACTTTAGCTGTGCAGGAGAGAGCTCGCGAAACTAGGCCTTTCTCGGCTCGGGAAGTGAGTGCCTGTTTGCAGGCCTCTTGTACTGGCGTCTGCAGAGCCCCACACTTGCTGTGCGAGGGAGGCCTAAAAACCCAATCTCTGGGGCTGCCTTTCCTCCCTCCAAGGAAGACAGCCTGCTCGGCCGCTTTCAAGCTGAAAGTCACATTGGGCTGGGAAGTGCTACATGGGAAATCAGTTTTCAGGGGCCATAGCCGCTGGGTGCTCGTGTATGTGTACAGCCCCGATACTGCCTGGGAACATCAAGGCTCCCTCCACACAGCTCTACCGTCACGTTAGCTCTGCAGGAGAGAGCTCGCGAAACTAGGCCTTACTTGACTCGGGAAGTGAGGCCCTGGTTGCAGGCCTCTTGTACTAACGTCTGGAGAGCCCCACACTTGCTGTGCGAGGGAGGCCTGAAATCCCACTCTCTGGGGCTGCCTTTCCTCCCTCCAAGGAAGAGAGCCGGCTCGGCCGCCTTCAAGCTGAAAGTCACATTGGGCTGGGAAGTGCTACCTGGCAAATCAGTTTTCAGGGGCCATAGCCGCTGGGTGCACGTGTATGTGTACAGCCCCGATACTGCCCGGGAACATCAAGGTTCCCTCTACACAGCTCTTCCGTCACTTTAGCTGTGCAGGAGAGAGCTCGCGAAACTAGGCCTTTCTTGGTTCGGGAAGTGAGGACGTGCTCGCAGACCAATGGACCGGGCGTTTCCAGAGCTCCACGTTGCCTTCGCGCGGGAGGCCTGAAAACTCACTCTCTGGGGCTGCCTTTCCTCCCTCCAAGGAAGAGAGCCTGCCCGGCCGCCTTCTGGCTGAAAGTCAAATCTGGCTGGGAAGTGGTAATTGGGAAGTCAGTTTTCAGGGGCAAAGTCCGCTAGGTGTACGTGCATGCCTAGGGTTCCCACACTGCCCAGAACACCAAGGTTCCCTCCACACAGCTCTTCCGTCACGTTAGCTTTGCAGGAGAGAGCTCGCGAAACTAGGCCTTTCTCGGCTCGGGAAGTGAGTGCCTGTTTGCAGGCCTCTTGTATTGGCGTCTGCAGAGCCCCACACTTGCTGTGCGAGGGAGGCCTAAAAACCCAATCTCTGGGGCTGCCTTTCCTCCCTCCAAGGAAGAGAGCCTGCCCGGCCGCCTTCTGGCTGAAAGTCACATTGGGCTGGCAAGTGCTAGGTGGGAAGTCAGTTTTCAGGGGCAATGGCCGCTGGGTGCACGTGTAAGTGTAGGGTTCCCACACTGTCCAGAACATCAAGGTTCCCTCCACACAGCTCTACCGTCACATTAGCTCTGCAGCTGAGAGCTCGCGAAACTAGGCCTTTCTTGACTCGGGAAGTGAGGCCCTGGTTGCAGGCCTCTTGTACTAACGTCTGGAGAGCCCCACATTGCTGTGCGAGGGAGGCCTGAAATCCCACTCTCTGGGGCTGCCTTTCCTCCCTCCAAGGAAGAGAGCCGGCTCGGCCGCCTTCAAGCTGAAAGTCACATTGGGCTGGGAAGTGCTACCTGGCAAATCAGTTTTCAGGGGCCATAGCCGCTGGGTGCACGTGTATGTGTACAGCCCCGATACTGCCCGGGAACATCAAGGTTCCCTCTACACAGCTCTTCCGTCACTTTAGCTGTGCAGGAGAGAGCTCGCGAAACTAGGCCTTTCTTGGCTCGGGAAGTGAGGACCTGCTCGCAGACCAATGGACCGGGCGTTTCCAGAGCTCCACGTTGCCTGCGCGCGGGAGACCTGAAAACTCACTCTCTGGGGCTGCCTTTCCTCCCTCCAAGGAAGAGAGCCTGCCCGGCCGCCTTCTGGCTGAAAGTCAAATCTGGCTGGGAAGTGGTAGTTGGGAAGTCAGTTTTCAGGGGCAATGTCCGCTAGGTGTACGTGCATGCCTAGGGTTCCCACACTGCCCAGAACACCAAGGTTCCCTCCACACAGCTCTTCCGTCACGTTAGCTCTGCAGGAGAGAGCTCGCGAAACTAGGCCTTTCTCAGCTCGGGAAGTGAGTGCCTGTTTGCAGGCCTCTTGTACTGGCGTCTGCAGAGCCCCACACTTGCTGTGCGAGGGAGGCCTAAAAACCCAATCTCTGGGGCTGGCTTTCCTCCCTCCAAGGAAGACAGCCTGCTCGGCCGCCTGCAAGCTGAAAGTCACATTGGGCTGGGAAATGCTACCTGGGAAGTCAGTTTTCAGGGGCCATGGCCGCTGGCTGCACGTTTACAGCTAGGCCTCCCACACTGCCCGGGAACATCAAGGCTCCCTCCAAACAGCTCTTCCGTCACGTTTGCCCTGCAGGAGAGAGATCGCGAAACTAGGCCTTTCTCGGCTCGGGAAGTGAGTGCCTGTTTCCAGGCCGCTTGTATTGGCGTCTGCAGAGCCCCACACTTGCTGTGCGAGGGAGGCCTAAAAACCCAATCTCTGGGGCTGCCTTTCCTCCCTCCAAGGAAGAGAGCCTGCCCGGCCGCCTTCTGGCTGAAAGTCACATTGGGCTGGCAAGTGCTAGGTGGGAAGTCAGTTTTCAGGGGCAATGGCCGCTGGGTGCACGTGTAAGTGTAGGGTTCCCACTCTGTCCAGAACATCAAGGTTCCCTCCACACAGCTCTACCGTCACGTTAGCTCTGCAGCTGAGAGCTCGCGAAACTAGGCCTTTCTCGCCTCGGGAAGTGAGTGCCTGTTTGCAGCCCTCTTGTACTGGCGTCTGTAGAGCCCCACACTTGCTGTGCGGGGAAGGCCTAAAAACTCAATCTCTGGGCCTGCCTTTCCTCCCTCAAAGGAAGACAGCCTGCTCGGCCGCCTTCAAGCTGAAAGTCACATTGGGCTGGGAAGTGCTACATGGGAAATCAGTTTTCAGGGGCCATAGCCGCTGGGTGCTCGTGTATGTGTACAGCCCCGATACTGCCCGGGAACATCAAGGTTCCCTCCACACAGCTCTACCGTCACGTTAGCTCTGCAGGAGAGAGCTCGCGAAACTAGGCCTTTCTTGACTCGGGAAGTGAGGCCCTGGTTGCAGGCCTCTTGTACTAACGTCTGGAGAGCCCCACACTTGTTGTGCGAGGGAGGCCTGAAATCCCACTCTCTGGGGCTGCCTTTCCTCCCTCCAAGGAAGAGAGCGGGCTCGGCCGCCTTCAAGCTGAATGTAACGTTGGGCTGGGAAGTGCTACCTGGCAAATCAGTTTTCAGGGGCCATAGCCGCTGGGTGCACGTGTATGTGTACAGCCCCGATACTGCCCGGGAACATCAAGGTTCCCTCTACACAGCTCTTCCGTAACTTTAGCAGCGCAGGAGAGAGCTCGCGAAACTAGGCCTTTCTTGGCTCGGGAAGTGAGGACCTGCTCGCAGACCAATGGACCGGGCGTTTCCAGAGCTCCACGTTGCCTGCGCGCGGGAGGCCTGAAAACTCACTCTCTGGGGCTGCCTTTCCTCCCTCCAAGGAAGAGAGACGGCTCGGCCGCCTTCAAGCTGAAAGTAACATTGGGCTGGGAAGTGCTACCTGGGAAATCAGTTTTCAGGGGCCATAGCCGCTGGGGGCACGTGTATGTGTACAGCCCCGATACTGCCCGGGAACATCAAGGTTCCCTCCACACAGCTCTACCGTCACGTTAGCTCTGCAGCTGAGAGCTCGCGAAACTAGGCCTTTCTCGCCTCGGGAAGTGAGTGCCTGTTTGCAGCCCTCTTGTACTGGCGTCTGTAGAGCCCCACACTTGCTGTGCGGGGAAGGCCTAACAACCCAATCTCTGGGCCTGCCTTTCCTCCCTCAAAGGAGGAGAGCCGGCTCGGCCGCCTTCAAGTTGAAAGTAACATTGGGCTGGGAAGTGCTACCTGGGAAATCAGTTTTCAGGGGCCATAGCCGCTGGGGGCACGTGTATGTGTACAGCCCCGATACTGCCCGGGAACATCAAGGTTCCCTCCACACAGCTCTTCCGTCACTTTAGCTGTGCAGGAGAGAGCTCGCGAAACTAGGCCTTTCTCGGCTCGGGAAGTGAGTGCCTGTTTGCAGGCCTCTTGTACTGGCGTCTGCACAGCCCCACACTTGCTGTGCGAGGGAGGCCTAAAAACCCAATCTCTGGGGCTGCCTTTCCTCCCTCCAAGGAAGACAGCCTGCTCGGCCGCCTTCAAGCTGAAAGTCACATTGGGCTGGGAAGTGCTACATGGGAAATCAGTTTTCAGGGGCCATAGCCGCTGGGTGCTCGTTTATGTGTACAGCCCCGATACTGCCCGGGAACATCAAGGCTCCCTCCACATAGCTCTACCGTCACGTTAGCTCTGCAGGAGAGAGCTCGCGAAACTAGGCCTTTCTTGACTCGGGAAGTGAGGCCCTGGTTGCAGGCCTCTTGTACTAACATCTGGAGAGCCCCACACTTGCTTTGCGAGGGAGGCCTGAAATCCCACTCTTTGGGGCTGCCTTTCCTCCCTCCAAGGAAGAGAGCCGGCTCGGCCGCCTTCAAGCTGAAAGTCACATTGGGCTGGGAAGTGCTACCTGGCAAATCAGTTTTCAGGGGCCATAGCCGCTGGGTGCACGTGTATGTGTACAGCCCCGATACTGCCCGGGAACATCAAGGTTCCCTCTACACTGCTCTTCCGTCACTTTAGCTGTGCAGGAGAGAGCTCGCGAAACTAGGCCTTTCTTGGCTCGGGAAGTGAGGACCTGCTCACAGACCAATGGACCGGGCGTTTCCAGAGCTCCACGTTGCCTGCGCGCGGGAGGCCTGAAAACTCACTCTCTGGGGCTGCCTTTCCTCCCTCCAAGGAAGAGAGCCTGCCCGGCCGCCTTCTGGCTGAAAGTCAAATCTGGCTGGGAAGTGGTAGTTGGGAAGTCAGTTTTCAGGGGCAATGTCCGCTAGGTGTACGTGCATGCCTAGGGTTCCCACACTGCCCAGAACACCAAGGTTCCCTCCACACAGCTCTTCCGTCACGTTAGCTCTGCAGGAGAGAGCTCGCGAAACTAGGCCTTTCTCGCCTCGGGAAGTGAGTGCCTGTTTGCAGCCCTCTTGTACTGGCGTCTGTAGAGCCCCACACTTGCTGTGCGGGGAAGGCCTAAAAACCCAATCTCTGGGCCTGCCTTTCCTCCCACAAAGGAGGAGAGCCGGCTCGGCCGCCTTCAAGTTGAAAGTAACATTGGGCTGGGAAGTGCTACCTGGGAAATCAGTTTTCAGGGGCCATAGCCGCTGGGGGAACGTGTATGTGTACAGCCCCGATACTGCCCGGGAACATCAAGGTTCCCTCCACACAGCTCTTCCGTCACTTTAGCTGTGCAGGAGAGAGCTCGCGAAACTAGGCCTTTCTCGGCTCGGGAAGTGAGTGCCTGTTTGCAGGCCTCTTGTACTGGCGTCTGCACAGCCCCACACTTGCTGTGCGAGGGAGGCCTAAAAACCTAATCTCTGGGGCTGCCTTTCCTCCCTCCAAGGAAGACAGCCTGCTCGGCCGCCTACAAGCTGAAAGTCACATTGGGCTGGGAAGTGCTACATGGGAAATCAGTTTTCAGGGGCCATAGCCGCTGGGTGCTCGTGTATGTGTACAGCCCCGATACTGCCCGGGAACATCAAGGTTCCCTCCACACAGCTCTTCCGTCACGTTAGCTCTGCAGGAGAGAGCTCGCGAAACTAGGCCTTTCTCGGCTCGGGAAGTGAGTGCCTGTTTGCAGGCCTCTTGTACTGGCGTCTGCAGAGCCCCACACTTGCTGTGCGAGGGAGGCCTAAAAACCCAATCTCTGGGGCTGCCTTTCCTCCCTCCAAGGAAGACAGCCTGCTCGGCCGCCTGCAAGCTGAAAGTCACATTGGGCTGGGAAATGCTACCTGGGAAGTCAGTTTTCAGGGGCCATGGCCGCTGGCTGCACGTTTACAGCTAGGCCTCCCACACTGCCCGGGAACATCAAGGCTCCCTCCAAACAGCTCTTCCGTCACGTTTGCCCTGCAGGAGAGAGATCGCGAAACTAGGCCTTTCTCGGCTCGGGAAGTGAGTGCCTGTTTGCAGGCCGCTTGTATTGGCGTCTGCAGAGCCCCACACTTGCTGTGCGAGGGAGGCCTAAAAACCCAATCTCTGGGGCTGCCTTTCCTCCCTCCAAGGAAGAGAGCCTGCCCGGCCGCCTTCTGGCTGAAAGTCACATCGGGCTGGCAAGTGCTAGTTGGGAAGTCAGTTTTCAGGGGCAATGGCCGCTGGGTGCACGTGTAAGTGTAGGGTTCCCACACTGTCCAGAACATCAAGGCTCCCTCCACACAGCTCTACCGTCACGTTAGCTCTGCAGCTGAGAGCTCGCGAAACTAGGCCTTTCTCGCCTCGGGAAGTGAGTGCCTGTTTGCAGCCCTCTTGTACTGGCGTCTGTAGAGCCCCACACTTGCTGTGCGGGGAAGGCCTAAAAACCCAATCTCTGGGCCTGCCTTTCCTCCCTCAAAGGAGGAGAGCCGGCTCGGCCGCCTTCATGTTGAAAGTAACATTGGGCTGGGAAGTGCTACCTGGGAAATCAGTTTTCAGGGGCCATAGCCGCTGGGGGCACGTGTATGTGTACAGCTCCGATACTGCCCGGGAACATCAAGGTTCCCTCCACACAGCTCTTCCGTCACTTTAGCTGTGCAGGAGAGAGCTCGCGAAACTAGGCCTTTCTCGGCTCGGGAAGTGAGTGCCTGTTTGCAGGCCTCTTGTACTGGCGTCTGCAGAGCCCCGCACTTGCTGTGCGAGGGAGGCCTAAAAACCCAATCTCTGGGGCTGCCTTTCCTCCCTCCAAGGAAGACAGCCTGCTCGGCCGCTTTCAAGCTGAAAGTCACATTGGGCTGGGAAGTGCTACATGGGAAATCAGTTTTCAGGGGCCATAGCCGCTGGGTGCTCGTGTATGTGTACAGCCCCGATACTGCCTGGGAACATCAAGGCTCCCTCCACACAGCTCTACCGTCACGTTAGCTCTGCAGGAGAGAGCTCGCGAAACTAGGCCTTACTTGACTCGGGAAGTGAGGCCCTGGTTGCAGGCCTCTTGTACTAACGTCTGGAGAGCCCCACACTTGCTGTGCGAGGGAGGCCTGAAATCCCACTCTCTGGGGCTGCCTTTCCTCCCTCCAAGGAAGAGAGCCGGCTCGGCCGCCTTCAAGCTGAAAGTCACATTGGGCTGGGAAGTGCTACCTGGCAAATCAGTTTTCAGGGGCCATAGCCGCTGGGTGCACGTGTATGTGTACAGCCCCGATACTGCCCGGGAACATCAAGGTTCCCTCTACACAGCTCTTCCGTCACTTTAGCTGTGCAGGAGAGAGCTCGCGAAACTAGGCCTTTCTTGGTTCGGGAAGTGAGGACGTGCTCGCAGACCAATGGACCGGGCGTTTCCAGAGCTCCACGTTGCCTTCGCGCGGGAGGCCTGAAAACTCACTCTCTGGGGCTGCCTTTCCTCCCTCCAAGGAAGAGAGCCTGCCCGGCCGCCTTCTGGCTGAAAGTCAAATCTGGCTGGGAAGTGGTAATTGGGAAGTCAGTTTTCAGGGGCAATGTCCGCTAGGTGTACGTGCATGCCTAGGGTTCCCACACTGCCCAGAACACCAAGGTTCCCTCCACACAGCTCTTCCGTCACGTTAGCTCTGCAGGAGAGAGCTCGCGAAACTAGGCCTTTCTCGGCTCGGGAAGTGAGTGCCTGTTTGCAGGCCTCTTGTATTGGCGTCTGCAGAGCCCCACACTTGCTGTGCGAGGGAGGCCTAAAAACCCAATCTCTGGGGCTGCCTTTCCTCCCTCCAAGGAAGAGAGCCTGCCCGGCCGCCTTCTGGCTGAAAGTCACATTGGGCTGGCAAGTGCTAGGTGGGAAGTCAGTTTTCAGGGGCAATGGCCGCTGGGTGCACGTGTAAGTGTAGGGTTCCCACACTGTCCAGAACATCAAGGTTCCCTCCACACAGCTCTACCGTCACATTAGCTCTGCAGCTGAGAGCTCGCGAAACTAGGCCTTTCTCGCCTCGGGAAGTGAGTGCCTGTTTGCAGGCCTCTTGTACTGGCGTCTGCACAGCCCCACACTTGCTGTGCGAGGGAGGCCTAAAAACCCAATCTCTGGGGCTGCCTTTCCTCCCTCCAAGGAAGACAGCCTGCTCGGCCGCCTTCAAGCTGAAAGTCACATTGGGCTGGGAAGTGCTACATGGGAAATCAGTTTTCAGGGGCCATAGCCGCTGGGTGCTCGTGTATGTGTACAGCCCCGATACTGCCCGGGAACATCAAGGCTCCCTCCACACAGCTCTACCGTCACGTTAGCTCTGCAGGAGAGAGCTCGCGAAACTAGGCCTTTCTTGGCTCGGGAAGTGAGGACCTGCTCGCAGACCAATGGACCGGGCGTTTCCAGAGCTCCACGTTGCCTGCGCGCGGGAGGCCTGAAAACTCACTCTCTGGGGCTGCCTTTCCTCCCTCCAAGGAAGAGAGCCTGCCTGGCCGCCTTCTGGCTGAAAGTCAAATCTGGCTGGGAAGTGGTATTTGGGAAGTCAGTTTTCAGGGGCAATGTCCGCTAGGTGTACGTGCATGTCTAGGGTTCCCACACTGCCCAGAACACCAAGGTTCCCTCCACACAGCTCTTCCGTCACGTTAGCTCTGCAGGAGTGAGCTCGCGAAACTAGGCCTTTCTCGGCTCGGGAAGTGAGTGCCTGTTTGCAGGCCTCTTGTATTGGCGTCTGCAGAGCCCCACACTTGCTGTGCGAGGGAGGCCTAAAAACCCAATCTCTGGGGCTGCCTTTCCTCCCTCCAAGGAAGAGAGCCTGCCCGGCCGCCTTCTGGCTGAAAGTCACATTGGGCTGGCAAGTTCTAGGTGGGAAGTCAGTTTTCAGGGGCAATGGCCGCTGGGTGCACGTGTAAGTGTATGGTTCCCACACTGTCCAGAACATCAAGGTTCCCTCCATACAGCTCTACCGTCACGTTAGCTCTGCAGCTGAGAGCTCGCGAAACTAGGCCTTTCTCGCCTCGGGAAGTGAGTGCCTGTTTGCAGCCCTCTTGTACTGGCATCTGTAGAGCCCCACACTTGCTGTGCGGGGAAGGCCTAAAAACCCAATCTCTGGGCCTGCCTTTCCTCCCTCAAAGGAGGAGAGCCGGCTCGGCCGCCTTCAAGGTGAAAGTAACATTGGGCTGGGAAGTGCTACCTGGGAAATCAGTTTTCAGGGGCCATAGCCGCTGGGGGCACGTGTATGTGTACAGCCCCGATACTGCCCGGGAACATCAAGGTTCCCTCCACACAGCTCTTCCGTCACTTTAGCTGTGCAGGAGAGAGCTCGCGAAACTAGGCCTTTCTCGGCTCGGGAAGTGAGTGCCTGTTTGCAGGCCTCTTGTACTGGCGTCTGCACAGCCCCACACTTGCTGTGCGAGGGAGGCCTAAAAACCCAATCTCTGGGGCTGCCTTTCCTCCCTCCAAGGAAGACAGCCTGCTCGGCCGCCTTCAAGCTGAAAGTCACATTGGGCTGGGAAGTGCTACATGGGAAATCAGTTTTCAGGGGCCATAGCCGCTGGGTGCTCGTGTATGTGTACAGCCCCGATACTGCCCGGGAACATCAAGGCTCCCTCCACACAGCTCTACCGTCACGTTAGCTCTGCAGGAGAGAGCTCGCGAAACTAGGCCTTTCTTGACTCGGGAAGTGAGGCCCTGGTTGCAGGCCTCTTGTACTAACGTCTGGAGAGCCCCACACTTGCTGTGCGAGGGAGGCCTGAAATCCCACTCTCTGGGGCTGCCTTTCCTCCCTCCAAGGAAGAGAGCCGGCTCGGCCGCCTTCAAGCTGAATGTAACGTTGGGCTGGGAAGTGCTACCTGGCAAATCAGTTTTCAGGGGCCATAGCCGCTGGGTGCACGTGTATGTGTACAGCCCCGATACTGCCCGGGAACATCAAGGTTCCCTCTACACAGCTCTTCCGTAACTTTAGCAGCGCAGGAGAGAGCTCGCGAAACTAGGCCTTTCTTGGCTCGGGAAGTGAGGACCTGCTCGCAGACCAATGGACCGGGCGTTTCCAGAGCTCCACGTTGCCTGCGCGCGGGAGGCCTGAAAACTCACTCTCTGGGGCTGCCTTTCCTCCCTCCAAGGAAGAGAGACGGCTCGGCCGCCTTCAAGCTGAAAGTAACATTGGGCTGGGAAGTGCTACCTGGGAAATCAGTTTTCAGGGGCCATAGCCGCTGGGTGCACGTGTATGTGTACAGCCCCGATACTGCCCGGGAACATCAAGGCTCCCTCCACACAGCTCTACCGTCACGTTAGCTCTGCAGGAGAGAGCTCGCGAAACTAGGCCTTTCTTGACTCGGGAAGTGAGGCCCTGGTTGCAGGCCTCTTGTACTAACGTCTGGAGAGCCCCACACTTGCTGTGCGAGGGAGGCCTGAAATCCCACTCTCTGGGGCTGCCTTTCCTCCCTCCAAGGAAGAGAGCCGGCTCGGCCGCCTTCAAGCTGAATGTAACGTTGGGCTGGGAAGTGCTACCTGGCAAATCAGTTTTCAGGGGCCATAGCCGCTGGGTGCACGTGTATGTGTACAGCCCCGATACTGCCCGGGAACATCAAGGTTCCCTCTACACAGCTCTTCCGTAACTTTAGCAGCGCAGGAGAGAGCTCGCGAAACTAGGCCTTTCTTGGCTCGGGAAGTGAGGACCTGCTCGCAGACCAATGGACCGGGCGTTTCCAGAGCTCCACGTTGCCTGCGCGCGGGAGGCCTGAAAACTCACTCTCTGGGGCTGCCTTTCCTCCCTCCAAGGAAGAGAGACGGCTCGGCCGCCTTCAAGCTGAAAGTAACATTGGGCTGGGAAGTGCTACCTGGGAAATCAGTTTTCAGGGGCCATAGCCGCTGGGTGCACGTGTATGTGTACAGCCCCGATACTGCCCGGGAACATCAAGGTTCCCTCCACACAGCTCTTCCGTCACTTTAGCTCTGCAGGAGAGAGCTCGCGAAACTAGGCCTTTCTCGGCTCGGGAAGTGAGTGCCTGTTTGCAGGCCTCTTGTACTGGCGTCTGCACAGCCCCACACTTGCTGTGCGAGGGAGGCCTAAAAACCCAATCTCTGGGGCTGCCTTTCCTCCCTCCAAGGAAGACAGCCTGCTCGGCCGCCTTCAAGCTGAAAGTCACATTGGGCTGGGAAGTGCTACATGGGAAATCAGTTTTCAGGGGCCATAGCCGCTGGGTGCTCGTGTATGTGTACAGCCCCGATACTGCCCGGGGACATCAAGGCTCCCTCCACACAGCTCTACCGTCACGTTAGCTCTGCAGGAGAGAGCTCGCGAAACTAGGCCTTTCTTGGCTCGGGAAGTGAGGACCTGCTCGCAGACCAATGGACCGGGCGTTTCCAGAACTCCACGTTGCCTGCGCGCGGGAGGCCTGAAAACTCACTCTCTGGGGCTGCCTTTCCTCCCTCCAAGGAAGAGAGCCTGCCCGGCCGCCTTCTGGCTGAAAGTCACATTGGGCTGGCAAGTGCTAGGTGGGAAGTCAGTTTTCAGAGGCAATGGCCGCTGGGTGCACGTGTAAGTGTAGGGTTCCCACACTGTCCAGAACATCAAGGTTCCCTCCACACAGCTCTACCGACACGTTAGCTCTGCAGCTGAGAGCTCGCGAAACTAGGCCTTTCTCGCCTCGGGAAGTGAGTGCCTGTTTGCAGCCCTCTTGTACTGGCGTCTGTAGAGCCCCACACTTGCTGTGCGGGGAAGGCCTAAAAACCCAATCTCTGGGCCTGCCTTTCCTCCCTCAAAGGAGGAGAGCCGGCTCGGCCGCCTTCAAGTTGAAAGTAACATTGGGCTGGGAAGTGCTACCTGGGAAATCAGTTTTCAGGGGCCATAGCCGCTGGGGGAACGTGTATGTGTACAGCCCCGATACTGCCCGGGAACATCAAGGTTCCCTCCACACAGCTCTTCCGTCACTTTAGCTGTGCAGGAGAGAGCTCGCGAAACTAGGCCTTTCTCGGCTCGGGAAGTGAGTGCCTGTTTGCAGGCCTCTTGTACTGGCGTCTGCACAGCCCCACACTTGCTGTGCGAGGGAGGCCTAAAAACCCAATCTCTGGGGCTGCCTTTCCTCCCTCCAAGGAAGACAGCCTGCTCGGCCGCCTTCAAGCTGAAAGTCACATTGGGCTGGGAAGTGCTACATGGGAAATCAGTTTTCAGGGGTCATAGCCGCTGGGTGCTCGTGTATGTGTACAGCCCCGATACTGCCCGGGAACATCAAGGCTCCCTCCACACAGCTCTTCCGTCACGTTAGCTCTGCAGGAGAGAGCTCGCGAAACTAGGCCTTTCTCGGCTCGGGAAGTGAGTGCCTGTTTGCAGGCCTCTTGTACTGGCGTCTGCAGAGCCCCACACTTGCTGTGCGAGGGAGGCCTAAAAACCCACTCTCTGGGGCTGCCTTTCCTCCCTCCAAGGAAGAGAGCCGGCTCGGCCGCCTTCAAGCTGAATGTAACGTTGGGCTGGGAAGTGCTACCTGGCAAATCAGTTTTCAGGGGCCATAGCCGCTGGGTGCACGTGTATGTGTACAGCCCCGATACTGCCCGGGAACATCAAGGTTCCCTCTACACAGCTCTTCCGTAACTTTAGCAGCGCAGGAGAGAGCTCGCGAAACTAGGCCTTTCTTGGCTCGGGAAGTGAGGACCTGCTCGCAGACCAATGGACCGGGCGTTTCCAGAGCTCCACGTTGCCTGCGCGCGGGAGGCCTGAAAACTCACTCTCTGGGGCTGCCTTTCCTCCCTCCAAGGAAGAGAGACGGCTCGGCCGCCTTCAAGCTGAAAGTAACATTGGGCTGGGAAGTGCTACCTGGGAAATCAGTTTTCAGGGGCCATAGCCGCTGGGTGCACGTGTATGTGTACAGCCCCGATACTGCCCGGGAACATCAAGGTTCCCTCTACACAGCTCTTCCGTCACTTTAGCTGTGCAGGAGAGAGCTCGCGAAACTAGGCCTTTCTTGGCTCGGGAAGTGAGGACCTGCTCGCAGACCAATGGACCGGGCGTTTCCAGAGCTCCACGTTGCCTGCGCGCGGGAGGCCTGAAAACTCACTCTCTGGGGCTGCCTTTCCTCCCTCCAAGGAAGAGAGCCTGCCCGGCCGCCTTCTGGCTGAAAGTCAAATCTGGCTGGGAAGTGGTAGTTGGGAAGTCAGTTTTCAGGGGCAATGTCCGCTAGGTGTACGTGCATGCCTAGGGTTCCCACACTGCCCAGAACACCAAGGTTCCCTCCACACAGCTCTTCCGTCACGTTAGCTCTGCAGGAGAGAGCTCGCGAAACTAGGCCTTTCTCGGCTCGGGAAGTGAGTGCCTGTTTGCAGGCCTCTTGTACTGGCGTCTGCAGAGCCCCACACTTGCTGTGCGAGGGAGGCCTAAAAACCCAATCTCTGGGGCTGCCTTTCCTCCCTCCAAGGAAGACAGCCTGCTCGGCCGCCTGCAAGCTGAAAGTCACATTGGGCTGGGAAATGCTACCTGGGAAGTCAGTTTTCAGGGGCCATGGCCGCTGGCTGCACGTTTACAGCTAGGCCTCCCACACTGCCCGGGAACATCAAGGCTCCCTCCAATCAGCTCTTCAGTCACGTTTGCCCTGCAGGAGAGAGATCGCGAAACTAGGCCTTTCTCGGCTCGGGAAGTGAGTGCCTGTTTGCAGGCCGCTTGTATTGGCGTCTGCAGAGCCCCACACTTGCTGTGCGAGGGAGGCCTAAAAACCCAATCTCTGGGGCTGCCTTTCCTCCCTCCAAGGAAGAGAGCCTGCCCGGCCGCCTTCTGGCTGAAAGTCACATCGGGCTGGCAAGTGCTAGTTGGGAAGTCAGTTTTCAGGGGCAATGGCCGCTGGGTGCACGTGTAAGTGTAGGGTTCCCACACTGTCCAGAACATCAAGGCTCCCTCCACACAGCTCTACCGTCACGTTAGCTCTGCAGCTGAGAGCTCGCTAAACTAGGCCTTTCTCGCCTCGGGAAGTGAGTGCCTGTTTGCAGGCCTCTTGTACTGGCGTCTGCACAGCCCCACACTTGCTGTGCGAGGGAGGCCTAAAAACCTAATCTCTGGGGCTGCCTTTCCTCCCTCCAAGGAAGACAGCCTGCTCGGCCGCCTTCAAGCTGAAAGTCACATTGGGCTGGGAAGTGCTACATGGGAAATCAGTTTTCAGGGGTCATAGCCGCTGGGTGCTCGTGTATGTGTACAGCCCCGATACTGCCCGGGAACATCAAGGCTCCCTCCACACAGCTCTTCCGTCACGTTAGCTCTGCAGGAGAGAGCTCGCGAAACTAGGCCTTTCTCGGCTCGGGAAGTGAGTGCCTGTTTGCAGGCCTCTTGTACTGGCGTCTGCAGAGCCCCACACTTGCTGTGCGAGGGAGGCCTAAAAACCCACTCTCTGGGGCTGCCTTTCCTCCCTCCAAGGAAGAGAGCCGGCTCGGCCGCCTTCAAGCTGAATGTAACGTTGGGCTGGGAAGTGCTACCTGGCAAATCAGTTTTCAGGGGCCATAGCCGCTGGGTGCACGTGTATGTGTACAGCCCCGATACTGCCCGGGAACATCAAGGTTCCCTCTACACAGCTCTTCCGTAACTTTAGCAGCGCAGGAGAGAGCTCGCGAAACTAGGCCTTTCTTGGCTCGGGAAGTGAGGACCTGCTCGCAGACCAATGGACCGGGCGTTTCCAGAGCTCCACGTTGCCTGCGCGCGGGAGGCCTGAAAACTCACTCTCTGGGGCTGCCTTTCCTCCCTCCAAGGAAGAGAGACGGCTCGGCCGCCTTCAAGCTGAAAGTAACATTGGGCTGGGAAGTGCTACCTGGGAAATCAGTTTTCAGGGGCCATAGCCGCTGGGTGCACGTGTATGTGTACAGCCCCGATACTGCCCGGGAACATCAAGGTTCCCTCTACACAGCTCTTCCGTCACTTTAGCTGTGCAGGAGAGAGCTCGCGAAACTAGGCCTTTCTTGGCTCGGGAAGTGAGGACCTGCTCGCAGACCAATGGACCGGGCGTTTCCAGAGCTCCACGTTGCCTGCGCGCGGGAGGCCTGAAAACTCACTCTCTGGGGCTGCCTTTCCTCCCTCCAAGGAAGAGAGCCTGCCCGGCCGCCTTCTGGCTGAAAGTCAAATCTGGCTGGGAAGTGGTAGTTGGGAAGTCAGTTTTCAGGGGCAATGTCCGCTAGGTGTACGTGCATGCCTAGGGTTCCCACACTGCCCAGAACACCAAGGTTCCCTCCACACAGCTCTTCCGTCACGTTAGCTCTGCAGGAGAGAGCTCGCGAAACTAGGCCTTTCTCGGCTCGGGAAGTGAGTGCCTGTTTGCAGGCCTCTTGTACTGGCGTCTGCAGAGCCCCACACTTGCTGTGCGAGGGAGGCCTAAAAACCCAATCTCTGGGGCTGCCTTTCCTCCCTCCAAGGAAGACAGCCTGCTCGGCCGCCTGCAAGCTGAAAGTCACATTGGGCTGGGAAATGCTACCTGGGAAGTCAGTTTTCAGGGGCCATGGCCGCTGGCTGCACGTTTACAGCTAGGCCTCCCACACTGCCCGGGAACATCAAGGCTCCCTCCAATCAGCTCTTCAGTCACGTTTGCCCTGCAGGAGAGAGATCGCGAAACTAGGCCTTTCTCGGCTCGGGAAGTGAGTGCCTGTTTGCAGGCCGCTTGTATTGGCGTCTGCAGAGCCCCACACTTGCTGTGCGAGGGAGGCCTAAAAACCCAATCTCTGGGGCTGCCTTTCCTCCCTCCAAGGAAGAGAGCCTGCCCGGCCGCCTTCTGGCTGAAAGTCACATCGGGCTGGCAAGTGCTAGTTGGGAAGTCAGTTTTCAGGGGCAATGGCCGCTGGGTGCACGTGTAAGTGTAGGGTTCCCACACTGTCCAGAACATCAAGGCTCCCTCCACACAGCTCTACCGTCACGTTAGCTCTGCAGCTGAGAGCTCGCGAAACTAGGCCTTTCTCGCCTCGGGAAGTGAGTGCCTGTTTGCAGCCCTCTTGTACTGGCGTCTATAGAGCCCCACACTTGCTGTGCGGGGAAGGCCTAAAAACCCAATCTCTGGGCCTGCCTTTCCTCCCTCAAAGGAGGAGAGCCGGCTCGGCCGCCTTCAAGTTGAAAGTAACATTGGGCTGGGAAGTGCTACCTGGGAAATCAGTTTTCAGGGGCCATAGCCGCTGGGGGCACGTGTATGTGTACAGCCCCGATACTGCCCGGGAACATCAAGGTTCCCTCCACACAGCTCTTCCGTCACTTTAGCTGTGCAGGAGAGAGCTCGCGAAACTAGGCCTTTCTCGGCTCGGGAAGTGAGTGCCTGTTTGCAGGCCTCTTGTACTGGCGTCTGCAGAGCCCCACACTTGCTGTGCGAGGGAGGCCTAAAAACCCAATCTCTGGGGCTGCCTTTCCTCCCTCCAAGGAAGACAGCCTGCTCGGCCGCTTTCAAGCTGAAAGTCACATTGGGCTGGGAAGTGCTACATGGGAAATCAGTTTTCAGGGGCCATAGCCGCTGGGTGCTCGTGTATGTGTACAGCCCCGATACTGCCCGGGAACATCAAGGCTCCCTCCACACAGCTCTACCGTCACGTTAGCTCTGCAGGAGAGAGCTCGCGAAACTAGGCCTTACTTGACTCGGGAAGTGAGGCCCTGGTTGCAGGCCTCTTGTACTAACGTCTGGATAGCCCCACACTTGCTGTGCGAGGGAGGCCTGAAATCCCACTCTCTGGGGCTGCCTTTCCTCCCTCCAAGGAAGAGAGCCGGCTCGGCCGCCTTCAAGCTGAATGTAACGTTGGGCTGGGAAGTGCTACCTGGCAAATCAGGTTTCAGGGGCCATAGCCGCTGGGTGCACGTGTATGTGTACAGCCCCGATACTGCCCGGGAACATCAAGGTTCCCTCTACACAGCTCTTCCGTAACTTTAGCAGCGCAGGAGAGAGCTCGCGAAACTAGGCCTTTCTTGGCTCGGGAAGTGAGGACCTGCTCGCAGACCAATGGACCGGGCGTTTCAAGAACTCCACGTTGCCTGCGCGCGGGAGGCCTGAAAACTCACTCTCTGGGGCTGCCTTTCCTCCCTCCAAGGAAGAGAGACGGCTCGGCCGCCTTCAAGCTGAAAGTAACATTGGGCTGGGAAGTGCTACCTGGGAAATCAGTTTTCAGGGGCCATAGCCGCTGGGTGCACGTGTATGTGTACAGCCCCGATACTGCCCGGGAACATCAAGGTTCCCTCTACACAGCTCTTCCGTCACTTTAGCTGTGCAGGAGAGAGCTCGCGAAACTAGGCCTTTCTTGGCTCGGGAAGTGAGGACCTGCTCGCAGACCAATGGACCGGGCGTTTCCAGAGCTCCACGTTGCCTGCGCGCGGGAGGCCTGAAAACTCACTCTCTGGGGCTCCCTTTCCTCCCTCCAAGGAAGAGAGCCTGCCCGGCCGCCTTTTGGCTGAAAGTCAAATCTGGCTGGGAAGTGGTAGTTGGGAAGTCAGTTTTCAGGGGCAATGTCCGCTAGGTGTACGTGCATGCCTAGGGTTCCCACACTGCCCAGAACACCAAGGTTCCCTCCACACAGCTCTTCCGTCACGTTAGCTCTGCAGGAGAGAGCTCGCGAAACTAGGCCTTTCTCAGCTCGGGAAGTGAGTGCCTGTTTGCAGGCCTCTTGTACTGGCGTCTGCACAGCCCCACACTTGCTGTGCGAGGGAGGCCTAAAAACCCAATCTCTGGGGCTGGCTTTCCTCCCTCCAAGGAAGACAGCCTGCTCGGCCGCCTGCAAGCTGAAAGTCACATTGGGCTGGGAAATGCTACCTGGGAAGTCAGTTTTCAGGGGCCATGGCCGCTGGCTGCACGTTTACAGCTAGGCCTCCCACACTGCCCGGGAACATCAAGGCTCCCTCCAAACAGCTCTTCCGTCACGTTTGCCGTGCAGGAGAGAGATCGCGAAACTAGGCCTTTCTCGGCTCGGGAAGTGAGTGCCTGTTTGCAGGCCGCTTGTATTGGCGTCTGCAGAGCCCCACACTTGCTGTGCGAGGGAGGCCTAAAAACCCAATCTCTGGGGCTGCCTTTCCTCCCTCCAAGGAAGAGAGCCTGCCCGGCCGCCTTCTGGCTGAAAGTCACATTGGGCTGGCAAGTGCTAGGTGGGAAGTCAGTTTTCAGGGGCAATGGCCGCTGGGTGCACGTGTAAGTGTAGGGTTCCCACTCTGTCCAGAACATCAAGGCTCCCTCCACACAGCTCTACCGTCACGTTAGCTCTGCAGCTGAGAGCTCGCGAAAATAGGCCTTTCTCACCTCGGGAAGTGAGTGCCTGTTTGCAGCCCTCTTGTACTGGCGTCTGTAGAGCCCCACACTTGCTGTGCGGGGAAGGCCTAAAAACCCAATCTCTGGGCCTGCCTTTCCTCCCTCAAAGGAGGAGAGCCGGCTCGGCCGCCTTCAAGGTGAAAGTAACATTGGGCTGGGAAGTGCTACCTGGGAAATCAGTTTTCAGGGGCCATAGCCGCTGGGTGCACGTGTATGTGTACAGCCCCGATACTGCCCGGGAACATCAAGGTTCCCTCCACACAGCTCTTCCGTCACTTTAGCTGTGCAGGAGAGAGCTCGCGAAACTAGGCCTTTCTCGGCTCGGGAAGTGAGTGCCTGTTTGCAGGCCTCTTGTACTGGCGTCTGCAGAGCCCCACACTTGCTGTGCGAGGGAGGCCTAAAAACCCAATCTCTGGGGCTGCCTTTCCTCCCTCCAAGGAAGACAGCCTGCTCGGCCGCTTTCAAGCTGAAAGTCACATTGGGCTGGGAAGTGCTACATGGGAAATCAGTTTTCAGGGGCCATAGCCGCTGGGTGCTCGTGTATGTGTACAGCCCCGATACTGCCTGGGAACATCAAGGCTCCCTCCACACAGCTCTACCGTCACGTTAGCTCTGCAGGAGAGAGCTCGCGAAACTAGGCCTTACTTGACTCGGGAAGAGAGGCCCTGGTTGCAGGCCTCTTGTACTAACGTCTGGAGAGCCCCACACTTGCTGTGCGAGGGAGGCCTGAAATCCCACTCTCTGGGGCTGCCTTTCCTCCCTCCAAGGAAGAGAGTCGGCTCGGCCGCCTTCAAGCTGAAAGTCACATTGGGCGGGGAAGTGCTACCTGGCAAATCAGTTTTCAGGGGCCATAGCCGCTGGGTGCACGTGTATGTGTACAGCCCCGATACTGCCCGGGAACATCAAGGTTCCCTCTACACAGCTCTTCCGTCACTTTAGCTGTGCAGGAGAGAGCTCGCGAAACTAGGCCTTTCTTGGTTCGGGAAGTGAGGACGTGCTCGCAGACCAATGGACCGGGCGTTTCCAGAGCTCCACGTTGCCTTCGCGCGGGAGGCCTGAAAACTCACTCTCTGGGGCTGCCTTTCCTCCCTCCAAGGAAGAGAGCCTGCCCGGCCGCCTTCTGGCTGAAAGTCAAATCTGGCTGGGAAGTGGTAATTGGGAAGTCAGTTTTCAGGGGCAATGTCCGCTAGGTGTACGTGCATGCCTACGGTTCCCACACTGCCCAGAAAACAAAGGTTCCCTCCACACAGCTCTTCCGACACGTTAGCTCTGCAGGAGAGAGCTCGCGAAACTAGGCCTTTCTCGGCTCGGGAAGTGAGTGCCTGTTTGCAGGCCTCTTGTATTGGCGTCTGCAGAGCCCCACACTTGCTGTGCGAGGGAGGCCTAAAAACCCAATCTCTGGGGCTGCCTTTCCTCCCTCCAAGGAAGAGAGCCTGCCCGGCCGCCTTCTGGCTGAAAGTCACATTGGGCTGGCAAGTGCTAGGTGGGAAGTCAGTTTTCAGGGGCAATGGCCGCTGGGTGCACGTGTAAGTGTAGGGTTCCCACACTGTCCAGAACATCAAGGTTCCCTCCACACAGCTCTACCGTCACGTTAGCTCTGCAGCTGAGAGCTCGCGAAACTAGGCCTTTCTCGCCTCGGGAAGTGAGTGCCTGTTTGCAGCCCTCTTGTACTGGCGTCTGTAGAGCCCCACACTTGCTGTGCGGGGAAGGCCTAAAAACCCAATCTCTGGGCCTGCCTTTCCTCCCTCAAAGGAGGAGAGCCGGCTCGGCCGCCTTCAAGTTGAAAGTAACATTGGGCTGGGAAGTGCTACCTGGGAAATCAGTTTTCAGGGGCCATAGCCGCTGGGGGCACGTGTATGTGTACAGCCCCGATACTGCCCGGGAACATCAAGGTTCCCTCCACACAGCTCTTCCGTCACTTTAGCTGTGCAGGAGAGAGCTCGCGAAACTAGGCCTTTCTCGGCTCGGGAAGTGAGTGCCTGTTTGCAGGCCTCTTGTACTGGCGTCTGCACAGCCCCACACTTGCTGTGCGAGGGAGGCCTAAAAACCCAATCTCTGGGGCTGCCTTTCCTCCCTCCAAGGAAGACAGCCTGCTCGGCCGCCTTCAAGCTGAAAGTCACATTGGGCTGGGAAGTGCTACATGGGAAATCAGTTTTCAGGGGCCATAGCCGCTGGGTGCTCGTGTATGTGTACAGCCCCGATACTGCCCGGGAACATCAAGGCTCCCTCCACACAGCTCTACCGTCACGTTAGCTCTGCAGGAGAGAGCTCGCGAAACTAGGCCTTTCTTGACTCGGGAAGTGAGGCCCTGGTTGCAGGCCTCTTGTACTAACGTCTGGAGAGCCCCACACTTGCTGTGCGAGGGAGGCCTGAAATCCCACTCTCTGGGGCTGCCTTTCCTCCCTCCAAGGAAGAGAGCCGGCTCGGCCGCCTTCAAGCTGAATGTAACGTTGGGCTGGGAAGTGCTACCTGGCAAATCAGTTTTCAGGGGCCATAGCCGCTGGGTGCACGTGTATGTGTACAGCCCCGATACTGCCCGGGAACATCAAGGTTCCCTCTACACAGCTCTTCCGTAACTTTAGCAGCGCAGGAGAGAGCTCGCGAAACTAGGCCTTTCTTGGCTCGGGAAGTGAGGACCTGCTCGCAGACCAATGGACCGGGCGTTTCCAGAGCTCCACGTTGCCTGCGCGCGGGAGGCCTGAAAACTCACTCTCTGGGGCTGCCTTTCCTCCCTCCAAGGAAGAGAGACGGCTCGGCCGCCTTCAAGCTGAAAGTAACATTGGGCTGGGAAGTGCTACCTGGGAAATCAGTTTTCAGGGGCCATAGCCGCTGGGTGCACGTGTATGTGTACAGCCCCGATACTGCCCGGGAACATCAAGGTTCCCTCTACACAGCTCTTCTGTCACTTTAGCTGTGCAGGAGAGAGCTCGCGAAACTAGGCCTTTCTTGGCTCGGGAAGTGAGGACCTGCTCGCAGACCAATGGACCGGGCGTTTCCAGAGCTCCACGTTGCCTGCGCGCGGGAGGCCTGAAAACTCACTCTCTGGGGCTGCCTTTCCTCCCTCCAAGGAAGAGAGCCTGCCCGGCCGCCTTCTGGCTGAAAGTCAAATCTGGCTGGGAAGTGGTAGTTGGGAAGTCAGTTTTCAGGGGCAATGTCCGCTAGGTGTACGTGCATGCCTAGGGTTCCCACACTGCCCAGAACACCAAGGTTCCCTCCACACAGCTCTTCCGTCACGTTAGCTCTGCAGGAGAGAGCTCGCGAAACTAGGCCTTTCTCGGCTCGGGAAGTGAGTGCCTGTTTGCAGGCCTCTTGTACTGGCGTCTGCAGAGCCCCACACTTGCTGTGCGAGGGAGGCCTAAAAACCCAATCTCTGGGGCTGCCTTTCCTCCCTCCAAGGAAGACAGCCTGCTCGGCCGCCTGCAAGCTGAAAGTCACATTGGGCTGGGAAATGCTACCTGGGAAGTCAGTTTTCAGGGGCCATGGCCGCTGGCTGCACGTTTACAGCTAGGCCTCCCACACTGCCCGGGAACATCAAGGCTCCCTCCAAACAGCTCTTCCGTCACGTTTGCCCTGCAGGAGAGAGATCGCGAAACTAGGCCTTTCTCGGCTCGGGAAGTGAGTGCCTGTTTGCAGGCCGCTTTTATTGGCGTCTGCAGAGCCCCACACTTGCTGTGCGAGGGAGGCCTAAAAACCCAATCTCTGGGGCTGCCTTTCCTCCCTCCAAGGAAGAGAGCCTGCCCGGCCGCCTTCTGGCTGAAAGTCACATCGGGCTGGCAAGTGCTAGTTGGGAAGTCAGTTTTCAGGGGCAATGGCCGCTGGGTGCACGTGTAAGTGTAGGGTTCCCACACTGTCCAGAACATCAAGGCTCCCTCCACACAGCTCTACCGTCACGTTAGCTCTGCAGCTGAGAGCTCGCGAAACTAGGCCTTTCTCGCCTCGGGAAGTGAGTGCCTGTTTGCAGCCCTCTTGTACTGGCGTCTGTAGAGCCCCACACTTGCTGTGCGGGGAAGGCCTAAAAACCCAATCTCTGGGCCTGCCTTTCCTCCCTCAAAGGAGGAGAGCCGGCTCGGCCGCCTTCAAGTTGAAAGTAACATTGGGCTGGGAAGTGCTACCTGGGAAATCAGTTTTCAGGGGCCATAGCCGCTGGGGGAAAGTGTATGTGTACAGCCCCGATACTGCCCGGGAACATCAAGGTTCCCTCCACACAGCTCTTCCGTCACTTTAGCTGTGCAGGAGAGAGCTCGCGAAACTAGGCCTTTCTCGGCTCGGGAAGTGAGTGCCTGTTTGCAGGCCTCTTGTACTGGCGTCTGCAGAGCCCCACACTTGCTGTGCGAGGGAGGCCTAAAAACCCAATCTCTGGGGCTGCCTTTCCTCCCTCCAAGGAAGACAGCCTGCTCGGCCGCTTTCAAGCTGAAAGTCACATTGGGCTGGGAAGTGCTACATGGGAAATTAGTTTTCAGGGGCCATAGCCGCTGGGTGCTCGTGTATGTGTACAGCCCCGATACTGCCTGGGAACATCAAGGCTCCCTCCACACAGCTCTACCGTCACGTTAGCTCTGCAGGAGAGAGCTCGCGAAACTAGGCCTTACTTGACTCGGGAAGAGAGGCCCTGGTTGCAGGCCTCTTGTACTAACGTCTGGAGAGCCCCACACTTGCTGTGCGAGGGAGGCCTGAAATCCCACTCTCTGGGGCTGCCTTTCCTCCCTCCAAGGAAGAGAGCCGGCTCGGCCGCCTTCAAGCTGAATGTAACGTTGGGCTGGGAAGTGCTACCTGGCAAATCAGTTTTCAGGGGCCATAGCCGCTGGGTGCACGTGTATGTGTACAGCCCCGATACTGCATGGGAACATCAAGGTTCCCTCTACACAGCTCTTCCGTAACTTTAGCAGCGCAGGAGAGAGCTCGCGAAACTAGGCCTTTCTTGGCTCGGGAAGTGAGGACCTGCTCGCAGACCAATGGACCGGGCGTTTCCAGAGCTCCACGTTGCCTGCGCGCGGGAGGCCTGAAAACTCACTCTCTGGGGCTGCCTTTCCTCCCTCCAAGGAAGAGAGCCTGCCCGGCCGCCTTCTGGCTGAAAGTCAAATCTGGCTGGGAAGTGGTAGTTGGGAAGTCAGTTTTCAGGGGCAATGTCCGCTAGGTGTACGTGCATGCCTAGGGTTCCCACACTGCCCAGAACACCAAGGTTCCCTCCACACAGCTCTTCCGTCACGTTAGCTCTGCAGGAGAGAGCTCGCGAAACTAGGCCTTTCTCGGCTCGGGAAGTGAGTGCCTCTTTGCAGGCCTCTTGTACTGGCGTCTGCAGAGCCCCACACTTGCTGTGCGAGGGAGGCCTAAAAACCCAATCTCTGGGGCTGCCTTTCCTCCCTCCAAGGAAGACAGCCTGCTCGGCCGCCTGCAAGCTGAAAGTCACATTGGGCTGGGAAATGCTACCTGGGAAGTCAGTTTTCAGGGGCCATGGCCGCTGGCTGCACGTTTACAGCTAGGCCTCCCACACTGCCCGGGAACATCAAGGCTCCCTCCAAACAGCTCTTCCGTCACGTTTGCCCTGCAGGAGAGAGATCGCGAAACTAGGCCTTTCTCGGCTCGGGAAGTGAGTGCCTGTTTGCAGGCCTCTTGTACTGGCGTCTGCAGAGCCCCACACTTGCTGTGCGAGGGAGGCCTAAAAACCCAATCTCTGGGGCTGCCTTTCCTCCCTCCAAGGAAGACAGCCTGCTCGGCCGCTTTCAAGCTGAAAGTCACATTGGGCTGGGAAGTGCTACATGGGAAATCAGTTTTCAGGGGCCATAGCCGCTGGGTGCTCGTGTATGTGTACAGCCCCGATACTGCCTGGGAACATCAAGGCAACCTCCACACAGCTCTACCGTCACGTTAGCTCTGCAGGAGAGAGCTCGCGAAACTAGGCCTTACTTGACTCGGGAAGTGAGGCCCTGGTTGCAGGCCTCTTGTACTAACGTCTGGAGAGCCCCACACTTGCTGTGCGAGGGAGGCCTGAAATCCCACTCTCTGGGGCTGCCTTTCCTCCCTCCAAGGAAGAGAGCCGGCTCGGCCGCCTTCAAGCTGAAAGTCACATTGGGCTGGGAAGTGCTACCTGGCAAATCAGTTTTCAGGGGCCATAGCCGCTGGGTGCACGTGTATGTGTACAGCCCCGATACTGCCCGGGAACATCAAGGTTCCCTCTACACAGCTCTTCCGTCACTTTAGCTGTGCAGGAGAGAGCTCGCGAAACTAGGCCTTTCTTGGTTCGGGAAGTGAGGACGTGCTCGCAGACCAATGGACCGGGCGTTTCCAGAGCTCCACGTTGCCTTCGCGCGGGAGGCCTGAAAACTCACTCTCTGGGGCTGCCTTTCCTCCCTCCAAGGAAGAGAGCCTGCCCGGCCGCCTTCTGGCTGAAAGTCAAATCTGGCTGGGAAGTGGTAATTGGGAAGTCAGTTTTCAGGGGCAATGTCCGCTAGGTGTACGTGCATGCCTAGGGTTCCCACACTGCCCAGAACACCAAGGTTCCCTCCACACAGCTCTTCCGTCACGTTAGCTTTGCAGGTGAGAGCTCGCGAAACTAGGCCTTTCTCGGCTCGGGAAGTGAGTGCCTGTTTGCAGGCCTCTTGTATTGGCGTCTGCAGAGCCCCACACTTGCTGTGCGAGGGAGGCCTAAAAACCCAATCTCTGGGGCTGCCTTTCCTCCCTCCAAGGAAGAGAGCCTGCCCGGCCGCCTTCTGGCTGAAAGTCACATTGGGCTGGCAAGTGCTAGGTGGGAAGTCAGTTTTCAGGGGCAATGGCCGCTGGGTGCACGTGTAAGTGTAGGGTTCCCACACTGTCCAGAACATCAAGGTTCCCTCCACACAGCTCTACCGTCACGTTAGCTCTGCAGCTGAGAGCTCGCGAAACTAGGCCTTTCTCGCCTCGGGAAGTGAGTGCCTGTTTGCAGCCCTCTTGTACTGGAGTCTGTAGAGCCCCACACTTGCTGGGCGGGGAAGGCCTAAAAACCCAATCTCTGGGCCTGCCTTTCCTCCCTCAAAGGAGGAGAGCCGGCTCGGCCGCCTTCAAGTTGAAAGTAACATTGGGCTGGGAAGTGCTACCTGGGAAATCAGTTTTCAGGGGCCATAGCCGCTGGGGGAACGTGTATGTGTACAGCCCCGATACTGCCCGGGAACATCAAGGTTCCCTCCACACAGCTCTTCCGTCACTTTAGCTGTGCAGGAGAGAGCTCGCGAAACTAGGCCTTTCTCGGCTCGGGAAGTGAGTGCCTGTTTGCAGGCCTCTTGTACTGGCGTCTGCACAGCCCCACACTTGCTGTGCGAGGGAGGCCTAAAAACCCAATCTCTGGGGCTGCCTTTCCTCCCTCCAAGGAAGACAGCCTGCTCGGCCGCCTTCAAGCTGAAAGTCACATTGGGCTGGGAAGTGCTACATGGGAAATCAGTTTTCAGGGGCCATAGCCGCTGGGTGCTCGTGTATGTGTACAGCCCCGATACTGCCCGGGAACATCAAGGCTCCCTCCACACAGCTCTACCGTCACGTTAGCTCTGCAGGAGAGAGCTCGCGAAACTAGGCCTTTCTTGACTCGGGAAGTGAGGCCCTGGTTGCAGGCCTCTTGTACTAACGTCTGGAGAGCCCCACATTGCTGTGCGAGGGAGGCCTGAAATCCCACTCTCTGGGGCTGCCTTTCCTCCCTCCAAGGAAGAGAGCCGGCTCGGCCGCCTTCAAGCTGAATGTAACGTTGGGCTGGGAAGTGCTACCTGGCAAATCAGTTTTCAGGGGCCATAGCCGCTGGGTGCACGTGTATGTGTACAGCCCCGATACTGCCCGGGAACATCAAGGTTCCCTCTACACAGCTCTTCCGTCACTTTAGCTGTGCAGGAGAGAGCTCGCGAAACTAGGCCTTTCTTGGCTCGGGAAGTGAGGACCTGCTCGCAGACCAATGGACCGGGCGTTTCCAGAGCTCCACGTTGCCTGCACGCGGGAGGCCTGAAAACTCACTCTCTGGGGCTGCCTTTCCTCCCTCCAAGGAAGAGAGACGGCTCGGCCGCCTTCAAGCTGAAAGTAACATTGGGCTGGGAAGTGCTACCTGGGAAATCAGTTTTCAGGGGCCATAGCCGCTGGGTGCACGTGTATGTGTACAGCCCCGATACTGCCCGGGAACATCAAGGTTCCCTCTACACAGCTCTTCCGTCACTTTAGCTGTGCAGGAGAGAGCTCGCGAAACTAGGCCTTTCTTGGCTCGGGAAGTGAGGACCTGCTCGCAGACCAATGGACCGGGCGTTTCCAGAGCTCCACGTTGCCTGCGCGCGGGAGGCCTGAAAACTCACTCTCTGGGGCTGCCTTTCCTCCCTCCAAGGAAGAGAGCCTGCCCGGCCGCCTTCTGGCTGAAAGTCAAATCTGGCTGGGAAGTGGTAGTTGGGAAGTCAGTTTTCAGGGGCAATGTCCGCTAGGTGTACGTGCATGCCTAGGGTTCCCACACTGCCCAGAACACCAAGGTTCCCTCCACACAGCTCTTCCGTCACGTTAGCTCTGCAGGAGAGAGCTCGCGAAACTAGGCCTTTCTCGGCTCGGGAAGTGAGTGCCTGTTTGCAGGCCTCTTGTACTGGCGTCTGCAGAGCCCCACACTTGCTGTGCGAGGGAGGCCTAAAAACCCAATCTCTGGGGCTGCCTTTCCTCCCTCCAAGGAAGACAGCCTGCTCGGCCGCCTGCAAGCTGAAAGTCACATTGGGCTGGGAAATGCTACCTGGGAAGTCAGTTTTCAGGGGCCATGGCCGCTGGCTGCACGTTTACAGCT
Organism: Giraffa tippelskirchi; assembly: GCF_054371585.1. Taxonomy (NCBI): domain Eukaryota; kingdom Metazoa; phylum Chordata; class Mammalia; order Artiodactyla; family Giraffidae; genus Giraffa; species Giraffa tippelskirchi. The sequence continues at coordinate 73,012,715 of NC_137289.1, forward strand.
AGGCCTCCCACACTGCCCGGGAACATCAAGGCTCCCTCCAAACAGCTCTTCCGTCACGTTTGCCCTGCAGGAGAGAGATCGCGAAACTAGGCCTTTCTCGGCTCGGGAAGTGAGTGCCTGTTTGCAGGCCGCTTGTATTGGCGTCTGCAGAGCCCCACACTTGCTGTGCGAGGGAGGCCTAAAAACCCAATCTCTGGGGCTGCCTTTCCTCCCTCCAAGGAAGAGAGCCTGCCCGGCCGCCTTCTGGCTGAAAGTCACATTGGGCTGGCAAGTGCTAGGTGGGAAGTCAGTTTTCAGGGGCAATGGCCGCTGGGTGCACGTGTAAGTGTATGGTTCCCACACTGTCCAGAACATCAAGGTTCCCTCCATACAGCTCTACCGTCACGTTAGCTCTGCAGCTGAGAGCTCGCGAAACTAGGCCTTTCTCGCCTCGGGAAGTGAGTGCCTGTTTGCAGCCCTCTTGTACTGGCGTCTGTAGAGCCCCACACTTGCTGTGCGGGGAAGGCCTAAAAACCCAATCTCTGGGCCTGCCTTTCCTCCCTCAAAGGAGGAGAGCCGGCTCGGCCGCCTTCAAGGTGAAAGTAACATTGGGCTGGGAAGTGCTACCTGGGAAATCAGTTTTCAGGGGCCATAGCCGCTGGGGGCACGTGTATGTGTACAGCCCCGATACTGCCCAGGAACATCAAGGTTCCCTCCACACAGCTCTTCCGTCACTTTAGCTGTGCAGGAGAGAGCTCGCGAAACTAGGCCTTTCTCGGCTCGGGAAGTGAGTGCCTGTTTGCAGGCCTCTTGTACTGGCGTCTGCACAGCCCCACACTTGCTGTGCGAGGGAGGCCTAAAAACCCAATCTCTGGGGCTGCCTTTCCTCCCTCCAAGGAAGACAGCCTGCTCGGCCGCCTTCAAGCTGAAAGTCACATTGGGCTGGGAAGTGCTACATGGGAAATCAGTTTTCAGGGGCCATAGCCGCTGGGTGCTCGTGTATGTGTACAGCCCCGATACTGCCCGGGAACATCAAGGCTCCCTCCACACAGCTCTACCGTCACGTTAGCTCTGCAGGAGAGAGCTCGCGAAACTAGGCCTTTCTTGACTCGGGAAGTGAGGCCCTGGTTGCAGGCCTCTTGTACTAACGTCTGGAGAGGCCCACACTTGCTGTGCGAGGGAGGCCTGAAATCCCACTCTCTGGGGCTGCCTTTCCTCCCTCCAAGGAAGAGCGCCGGCTCGGCCGCCTTCAAGCTGAAAGTCACATTGGGCTGGGAAGTGCTACCTGGCAAATCAGTTTTCAGGGGCCATAGCCGCTGGGTGCACGTGTATGTGTACAGCCCCGATACTGCCCGGGAACATCAAGGTTCCCTCTACACACCTCTTCCGTCACTTTAGCTGTGCAGGAGAGAGCTCGCGAAACTAGGCCTTTCTTGGCTCGGGAAGTGAGGACCTGCTCGCAGACCAATGGACCGGGCGTTTCCAGAGCTCCACGTTGCCTGCGCGCGGGAGGCCTGAAAACTCACTCTCTGGGGCTGCCTTTCCTCCCTCCAAGGAAGAGAGCCTGCCTGGCCGCCTTCTGGCTGAAAGTCAAATCTGGCTGGGAAGTGGTAGTTGGGAAGTCAGTTTTCAGGGGCAATGTCCGCTAGGTGTACGTGCATGCCTAGGGTTCCCACACTGCCCAGAACACCAAGGTTCCCTCCACACAGCTCTTCCGTCACGTTAGCTGTGCAGGAGAGAGCTCGCGAAACTAGGCCTTTCTCGGCTCGGGAAGTGAGTGCCTGTTTGCAGGCCTCTTGTATTGGCGTCTGCAGAGCCCCACACTTGCTGTGCGAGGGAGGCCTAAAAACCCAATCTCTGGGGCTGCCTTTCCTCCCTCCAAGGAAGAGAGCCTGCCCGGCCGCCTTCTGGCTGAAAGTCACATTGGGCTGGCAAGTGCTAGGTGGGAAGTCAGTTTTCAGGGGCAATGGCCGCTGGGTGCACGTGTAAGTGTATGGTTCCCACACTGTCCAGAACATCAAGGTTCCCTCCATACAGCTCTACCGTCACGTTAGCTCTGCAGCTGAGAGCTCGCGAAACTAGGCCTTTCTCGCCTCGGGAAGTGAGTGCCTGTTTGCAGCCCTCTTGTACTGGCGTCTGTAGAGCCCCACACTTGCTGTGCGGGGAAGGCCTAAAAACCCAATCTCTGGGCCTGCCTTTCCTCCCTCAAAGGAGGAGAGCCGGCTCGGCCGCCTTCAAGGTGAAAGTAACATTGGGCTGGGAAGTGCTACCTGGGAAATCAGTTTTCAGGGGCCATAGCCGCTGGGGGCACGTGTATGTGTACAGCCCCGATACTGCCCGGGAACATCAAGGTTCCCTCCAAACAGCTCTTCCGTCACTTTAGCTGTGCAGGAGAGAGCTCGCGAAACTAGGCCTTTCTCGGCTCGGGAAGTGAGTGCCTGTTTGCAGGCCTCTTGTACTGGCGTCTGCAGAGCCCCACACTTGCTGTGCGAGGGAGGCCTAAAAACCCAATCTCTGGGGCTGCCTTTCCTCCCTCCAAGGAAGACAGCCTGCTCGGCCGCCTTCAAGCTGAAAGTCACATTGGGCTGGGAAGTGCTACATGGGAAATCAGTTTTCAGGGGCCATAGCCGCTGGGTGCTCGAGTATGTGTACAGCCCCGATACTGCCCGGGAACATCAAGGCTCCCTCCACACAGCTCTACCGTCACGTTAGCTCTGCAGGAGAGAGCTCGCGAAACTAGGCCTTTCTTGACTCGGGAAGTGAGGCCCTGGTTGCAGGCCTCTTGTACTAACGTCTGGAGAGCCCCACACTTGCTGTGCGAGGGAGGCCTGAAATCCCACTCTCTGGGGCTGCCTTTCCTCCCTCCAAGGAAGAGAGCCGGCTCGGCCGCCTTCAAGCTGAATGTAACGTTGGGCTGGGAAGTGCTACCTGGCAAATCAGTTTTCAGGGGCCATAGCCGCTGGGTGCACGTGTATGTGTACAGCCCCGATACTGCCCGGGAACATCAAGGTTCCCTCTACACAGCTCTTCCGTAACTTTAGCAGCGCAGGAGAGAGCTCGCGAAACTAGGCCTTTCTTGGCTCGGGAAGTGAGGACCTGCTCGCAGACCAATGGACCGGGCGTTTCCAGAGCTCCACGTTGCCTGCGCGCGGGAGGCCTGAAAACTCACTCTCTGGGGCTGCCTTTCCTCCCTCCAAGGAAGAGAGACGGCTCGGCCGCCTTCAAGCTGAAAGTAACATTGGGCTGGGAAGTGCTACCTGGGAAATCAGTTTTCAGGGGCCATAGCCGCTGGGTGCACGTGTATGTGTACAGCCCCGATACTGCCCGGGAACATCAAGGTTCCCTCCACACAGCTCTTCCGTCACTTTAGCTGTGCAGGAGAGAGCTCGCGAAACTAGGCCTTTCTCGGCTCGGGAAGTGAGTGCCTGTTTGCAGGCCTCTTGTACTGGCGTCTGCACAGCCCCACACTTGCTGTGCGAGGGAGGCCTAAAAACCCAATCTCTGGGGCTGCCTTTCCTCCCTCCAAGGAAGACAGCCTGCTCGGCCGCCTTCAAGCTGAAAGTCACATTGGGCTGGGAAGTGCTACATGGGAAATCAGTTTTCAGGGGCCATAGCCGCTGGGTGCTCGTGTATGTGTACAGCCCCGATACTGCCCGGGGACATCAAGGCTCCCTCCACACAGCTCTACCGTCACGTTAGCTCTGCAGGAGAGAGCTCGCGAAACTAGGCCTTTCTTGACTCGGGAAGTGAGGCCCTGGTTGCAGGCCTCTTGTACTAACGTCTGGAGAGCCCCACACTTGCTGTGCGAGGGAGGCCTGAAATCCCACTCTCTGGGGCTGCCTTTCCTCCCTCCAAGGAAGAGAGCCGGCTCGGCCGCCTTCAAGCTGAATGTAACGTTGGGCTGGGAAGTGCTACCTGGCAAATCAGTTTTCAGGGGCCATAGCCGCTGGGTGCACGTGTATGTGTACAGCCCCGATACTGCCCGGGAACCTCAAGGTTCCCTCTACACAGCTCTTCTGTAACTTTAGCAGCGCAGGAGAGAGCTCGCGAAACTAGGCCTTTCTTGGCTCGGGAAGTGAGGACCTGCTCGCAGACCAATGGACCGGGCGTTTCCAGAGCTCCACGTTGCCTGCGCGCGGGAGGCCTGAAAACTCACTCTCTGGGGCTGCCTTTCCTCCCTCCAAGGAAGAGAGACGGCTCGGCCGCCTTCAAGCTGAAAGTAACATTGGGCTGGGAAGTGCTACCTGGGAAATCAGTTTTCAGGGGCCATAGCCGCTGGGTGCACGTGTATGTGTACAGCCCCGATACTGCCCGGGAACATCAAGGTTCCCTCTACACAGCTCTTCCGTCACTTTAGCTGTGCAGGAGAGAGCTCGCGAAACTAGGCCTTTCTTGGCTCGGGAAGTGAGGACCTGCTCGCAGACCAATGGACCGGGCGTTTCCAGAGCTCCACGTTGCCTGCGCGCGGGAGGCCTGAAAACTCACTCTCTGGGGCTGCCTTTCCTCCCTCCAAGGAAGAGAGACGGCTCGGCCGCCTTCAAGCTGAAAGTAACATTGGGCTGGGAAGTGCTACCTGGGAAATCAGTTTTCAGGGGCCATAGCCGCTGGGTGCACGTGTATGTGTACAGCCCCGATACTGCCCGGGAACATCAAGGTTCCCTCTACACAGCTCTTCCGTCACTTTAGCTGTGCAGGAGAGAGCTCGCGAAACTAGGCCTTTCTTGGCTCGGGAAGTGAGGACCTGCTCGCAGACCAATGGACCGGGCGTTTCCAGAGCTCCACGTTGCCTGCGCGCGGGAGGCCTGAAAACTCACTCTCTGGGGCTGCCTTTCCTCCCTCCAAGGAAGAGAGCCTGCCCGGCCGCCTTCTGGCTGAAAGTCAAATCTGGCTGGGAAGTGGTAGTTGGGAAGTCAGTTTTCAGGGGCAATGTCCGCTAGGTGTACGTGCATGCCTAGGGTTCCCACACTGCCCAGAACACCAAGGTTCCCTCCACACAGCTCTTCCGTCACGTTAGCTCTGCAGGAGAGAGCTCGCGAAACTAGGCCTTTCTCGGCTCGGGAAGTGAGTGCCTGTTTGCAGGCCTCTTGTACTGGCGTCTGCAGAGCCCCACACTTGCTGTGCGAGGGAGGCCTAAAAACCCAATCTCTGGGGCTGGCTTTCCTCCCTCCAAGGAAGACAGCCTGCTCGGCCGCCTGCAAGCTGAAAGTCACATTGGGCTGGGAAATGCTACCTGGGAAGTCAGTTTTCAGGGGCCATGGCCGCTGGCTGCACGTTTACAGCTAGGCCTCCCACACTGCCCGGGAACATCAAGGCTCCCTCCAAACAGCTCTTCCGTCACGTTTGCCCTGCAGGAGAGAGATCGCGAAACTAGGCCTTTCTCGGCTCGGGAAGTGAGTGCCTGTTTGCAGGCCGCTTGTATTGGCGTCTGCAGAGCCCCACACTTGCTGTGCGAGGGAGGCCTAAAAACCCAATCTCTGGGGCTGCCTTTCCTCCCTCCAAGGAAGAGAGCCTGCCCGGCCGCCTTCTGGCTGAAAGTCACATCGGGCTGGCAAGTGCTAGTTGGGAAGTCAGTTTTCAGGGGCAATGGCCGCTGGGTGCACGTGTAAGTGTAGGGTTCCCACACTGTCCAGAACATCAAGGCTCCCTCCACACAGCTCTACCGTCACGTTAGCTCTGCAGCTGAGAGCTCGCGAAACTAGGCCTTTCTCGCCTCGGGAAGTGAGTGCCTGTTTGCAGCCCTCTTGTACTGGCGTCTGTAGAGCCCCACACTTGCTGGGCGGGGAAGGCCTAACAACCCAATCTCTGGGCCTGCCTTTCCTCCCTCAAAGGAGGAGAGCCGGCTCGGCCGCCTTCAAGTTGAAAGTAACATTGGGCTGGGAAGTGCTACCTGGGAAATCAGTTTTCAGGGGCCATAGCCGCTGGGGGCACGTGTATGTGTACAGCCCCGATACTGCCCGGGAACATCAAGGTTCCCTCCACACAGCTCTTCCGTCACTTTAGCTGTGCAGGAGAGAGCTCGCGAAACTAGGCCTTTCTCGGCTCGGGAAGTGAGTGCCTGTTTGCAGGCCTCTTGTACTGGCGTCTGCACAGCCCCACACTTGCTGTGCGAGGGAGGCCTAAAAACCCAATCTCTGGGGCTGCCTTTCCTCCCTCCAAGGAAGACAGCCTGCTCGGCCGCCTTCAAGCTGAAAGTCACATTGGGCTGGGAAGTGCTACATGGGAAATCAGTTATCAGGGGCCATAGCCGCTGGGTGCTCGTGTATGTGTACAGCCCCGATACTGCCCGGGAACATCAAGGCTCCCTCCACACAGCTCTACCGTCACGTTAGCTCTGCAGGAGAGAGCTCGCGAAACTAGGCCTTTCTTGACTCGGGAAGTGAGGCCCTGGTTGCAGGCCTCTTGTACTAACGTCTGGAGAGCCCCACACTTGTTGTGCGAGGGAGGCCTGAAATCCCACTCTCTGGGGCTGCCTTTCCTCCCTCCAAGGAAGAGAGCCGGCTCGGCCGCCTTCAAGCTGAATGTAACGTTGGGCTGGGAAGTGCTACCTGGCAAATCAGTTTTCAGGGGCCATAGCCGCTGGGTGCACGTGTATGTGTACAGCCCCGATACTGCCCGGGAACATCAATGTTCCCTCTACACAGCTCTTCCGTAACTTTAGCAGCGCAGGAGAGAGCTCGCGAAACTAGGCCTTTCTTGGCTCGGGAAGTGAGGACCTGCTCGCAGACCAATGGACCGGGCGTTTCCAGAGCTCCACGTTGCCTGCGCGCGGGAGGCCTGAAAACTCACTCTCTGGGGCTGCCTTTCCTCCCTCCAAGGAAGAGAGCCTGCCCGGCCGCCTTCTGGCTGAAAGTCAAATCTGGCTGGGAAGTGGTAGTTGGGAAGTCAGTTTTCAGGGGCAATGTCCGCTAGGTGTACGTGCATGCCTAGGGTTCCCACACTGCCCAGAACACCAAGGTTCCCTCCACACAGCTCTTCCGTCACGTTAGCTGTGCAGGAGAGAGCTCGCGAAACTAGGCCTTTCTCGGCTCGGGAAGTGAGTGCCTGTTTGCAGGCCTCTTGTATTGGCGTCTGCAGAGCCCCACACTTGCTGTGCGAGGGAGGCCTAAAAACCCAATCTCTGGGGCTGCCTTTCCTCCCTCCAAGGAAGAGAGCCTGCCCGGCCGCCTTCTGGCTGAAAGTCACATTGGGCTGGCAAGTGCTAGGTGGGAAGTCAGTTTTCAGGGGCAATGGCCGCTGGGTGCACGTGTAAGTGTATGGTTCCCACACTGTCCAGAACATCAAGGTTCCCTCCACACAGCTCTACCGTCACGTTAGCTCTGCAGCTGAGAGCTCGCGAAACTAGGCCTTTCTCGCCTCGGGAAGTGAGTGCCTGTTTGCAGCCCTCTTGTACTGGCGTCTGTAGAGCCCCACACTTGCTGTGCGGGGAAGGCCTAAAAACCCAATCTCTGGGCCTGCCTTTCCTCCCTCAAAGGAGGAGAGCCGGCTCGGCCGCCTTCAAGGTGAAAGTAACATTGGGCTGGGAAGTGCTACCTGGGAAATCAGTTTTCAGGGGCCATAGCCGCTGGGGGCACGTGTATGTGTACAGCCCCGATACTGCCCGGGAACATCAAGGTTCCCTCCACACAGCTCTTCCGTCACTTTAGCTGTGCAGGAGAGAGCTCGCGAAACTAGGCCTTTCTCGGCTCGGGAAGTGAGTGCCTGTTTGCAGGCCTCTTGTACTGGCGTCTGCACAGCCCCACACTTGCTGTGCGAGGGAGGCCTAAAAACCCAATCTCTGGGGCTGCCTTTCCTCCCTCCAAGGAAGACAGCCTGCTCGGCCGCCTTCAAGCTGAAAGTCACATTGGGCTGGGAAGTGCTACATGGGAAATCAGTTTTCAGGGGCCATAGCCGCTGGGTGCTCGTGTATGTGTACAGCCCCGATACTGCCCGGGAACATCAAGGCTCCCTCCACACAGCTCTACCGTCACGTTAGCTCTGCAGGAGAGAGCTCGCGAAACTAGGCCTTTCTTGACTCGGGAAGTGAGGCCCTGGTTGCAGGCCTCTTGTACTAACGTCTGGAGAGCCCCACACTTGCTGTGCGAGGGAGGCCTGAAATCCCACTCTCTGGGGCTGCCTTTCCTCCCTCCAAGGAAGAGAGCCGGCTCGGCCGCCTTCAAGCTGAATGTAACGTTGGGCTGGGAAGTGCTACCTGGCAAATCAGTTTTCAGGGGCCATAGCCGCTGGGTGCACGTGTATGTGTACAGCCCCGATACTGCCCGGGAACATCAAGGTTCCCTCTACACAGCTCTTCCGTAACTTTAGCAGCGCAGGAGAGAGCTCGCGAAACTAGGCCTTTCTTGGCTCGGGAAGTGAGGACCTGCTCGCAGACCAATGGACCGGGCGTTTCCAGAGCTCCACGTTGCCTGCGCGCGGGAGGCCTGAAAACTCACTCTCTGGGGCTGCCTTTCCTCCCTCCAAGGAAGAGAGACGGCTCGGCCGCCTTCAAGCTGAAAGTAACATTGGGCTGGGAAGTGCTACCTGGGAAATCAGTTTTCAGGGGCCATAGCCGCTGGGTGCACGTGTATGTGTACAGCCCCGATACTGCCCGGGAACATCAAGGTTCCCTCTACACAGCTCTTCTGTCACTTTAGCTGTGCAGGAGAGAGCTCGCGAAACTAGGCCTTTCTTGGCTCGGGAAGTGAGGACCTGCTCGCAGACCAATGGACCGGGCGTTTCCAGAGCTCCACGTTGCCTGCGCGCGGGAGGCCTGAAAACTCACTCTCTGGGGCTGCCTTTCCTCCCTCCAAGGAAGAGAGCCTGCCCGGCCGCCTTCTGGCTGAAAGTCAAATCTGGCTGGGAAGTGGTAGTTGGGAAGTCAGTTTTCAGGGGCAATGTCCGCTAGGTGTACGTGCATGCCTAGGGTTCCCACACTGCCCAGAACACCAAGGTTCCCTCCACACAGCTCTTCCGTCACGTTAGCTCTGCAGGAGAGAGCTCGCGAAACTAGGCCTTTCTCGGCTCGGGAAGTGAGTGCCTGTTTGCAGGCCTCTTGTACTGGCGTCTGCAGAGCCCCACACTTGCTGTGCGAGGGAGGCCTAAAAACCCAATCTCTGGGGCTGCCTTTCCTCCCTCCAAGGAAGACAGCCTGCTCGGCCGCCTGCAAGCTGAAAGTCACATTGGGCTGGGAAATGCTACCTGGGAAGTCAGTTTTCAGGGGCCATGGCCGCTGGCTGCACGTTTACAGCTAGGCCTCCCACACTGCCCGGGAACATCAAGGCTCCCTCCAAACAGCTCTTCCGTCACGTTTGCCCTGCAGGAGAGAGATCGCGAAACTAGGCCTTTCTCGGCTCGGGAAGTGAGTGCCTGTTTGCAGGCCGCTTTTATTGGCGTCTGCAGAGCCCCACACTTGCTGTGCGAGGGAGGCCTAAAAACCCAATCTCTGGGGCTGCCTTTCCTCCCTCCAAGGAAGAGAGCCTGCCCGGCCGCCTTCTGGCTGAAAGTCACATCGGGCTGGCAAGTGCTAGTTGGGAAGTCAGTTTGCAGGGGCAATGGCCGCTGGGTGCACGTGTAAGTGTAGGGTTCCCACACTGTCCAGAACATCAAGGCTCCCTCCACACAGCTCTACCGTCACGTTAGCTCTGCAGCTGAGAGCTCGCGAAACTAGGCCTTTCTCGCCTCGGGAAGTGAGTGCCTGTTTGCAGCCCTCTTGTACTGGCGTCTGTAGAGCCCCACACTTGCTGTGCGGGGAAGGCCTAAAAACCCAATCTCTGGGCCTGCCTTTCCTCCCTCAAAGGAGGAGAGCCGGCTCGGCCGCCTTCAAGTTGAAAGTAACATTGGGCTGGGAAGTGCTACCTGGGAAATCAGTTTTCAGGGGCCATAGCCGCTGGGGGCACGTGTATGTGTACAGCCCCGATACTGCCCGGGAACATCAAGGTTCCCTCCACACAGCTCTTCCGTCACTTTAGCTGTGCAGGAGAGAGCTCGCAAAACTAGGCCTTTCTCGGCTCGGGAAGTGAGTGCCTGTTTGCAGGCCTCTTGTACTGGCGTCTGCAGAGCCCCACACTTGCTGTGCGAGGGAGGCCTAAAAACCCAATCTCTGGGGCTGCCTTTCCTCCCTCCAAGGAAGAGAGCCTGCCCGGCCGCCTTCTGGCTGAAAGTCACATTGGGCTGGCAAGTGCTAGGTGGGAAGTCAGTTTTCAGGGGCAATGGCCGCTGGGTGTACGTGTAAGTGTAGGGTTCCCACACTGTCCAGAACATCAAGGTTCCCTCCACACAGCTCTACCGTCACGTTAGCTCTGCAGCTGAGAGCTCGCGAAACTAGGCCTTTCTCGGCTCTGGAAGTGAGTGCCTGTTTGCAGGCCTCTTGTACTGGCGTCTGCAGAGCCCCACACTTGCTGTGCGAGGGAGGCCTAAAAACCCAATCTCTGGGGCTGCCTTTCCTCCCTCCAAGGAAGACAGCCTGCTCGGCCGCCTTCAAGCTGAAAGTCACATTGGGCTGGGAAGTGCTACATGGGAAATCAGTTTTCAGGGGCCATAGCCGCTGGGTGCTCGTGTATGTGTACAGCCCCGATACTGCCCGGGAACATCAAGGCTCCCTCCACACAGCTCTACCGTCACGTTAGCTCTGCAGGAGAGAGCTCGCGAAACTAGGCCTTTCTTGACTCGGGAAGTGAGGCCCTGGTTGCAGGCCTCTTGTACTAACGTCTGGAGAGCCCCACACTTGCTGTGCGAGGGAGGCCTGAAATCCCACTCTCTGGGGCTGCCTTTCCTCCCTCCAAGGAAGAGAGCCGGCTCGGCCGCCTTCAAGCTGAATGTAACGTTGGGCTGGGAAGTGCTACCTGGCAAATCAGTTTTCAGGGGCCATAGCCGCTGGGTGCACGTGTATGTGTACAGCCCCGATACTGCCCGGGAACATCAAGGTTCCCTCTACACAGCTCTTCCGTAACTTTAGCAGCGCAGGAGAGAGCTCGCGAAACTAGGCCTTTCTTGGCTCGGGAAGTGAGGACCTGCTCGCAGACCAATGGACCGGGCGTTTCCAGAGCTCCACGTTGCCTGCGCGCGGGAGGCCTGAAAACTCACTCTCTGGGGCTGCCTTTCCTCCCTCCAAGGAAGAGAGACGGCTCGGCCGCCTTCAAGCTGAAAGTAACATTGGGCTGGGAAGTGCTACCTGGGAAATCAGTTTTCAGGGGCCATAGCCGCTGGGTGCACGTGTATGTGTACAGCCCCGATACTGCCCGGGAACATCAAGGTTCCCTCTACACAGCTCTTCTGTCACTTTAGCTGTGCAGGAGAGAGCTCGCGAAACTAGGCCTTTCTTGGCTCGGGAAGTGAGGACCTGCTCGCAGACCAATGGACCGGGCGTTTCCAGAGCTCCACGTTGCCTGCGCGCGGGAGGCCTGAAAACTCACTCTCTGGGGCTGCCTTTCCTCCCTCCAAGGAAGAGAGCCTGCCCGGCCGCCTTCTGGCTGAAAGTCAAATCTGGCTGGGAAGTGGTAGTTGGGAAGTCAGTTTTCAGGGGCAATGTCCGCTAGGTGTACGTGCATGCCTAGGGTTCCCACACTGCCCAGAACACCAAGGTTCCCTCCACACAGCTCTTCCGTCACGTTAGCTCTGCAGGAGAGAGCTCGCGAAACTAGGCCTTTCTCGGCTCGGGAAGTGAGTGCCTGTTTGCAGGCCTCTTGTACTGGCGTCTGCAGAGCCCCACACTTGCTGTGCGAGGGAGGCCTAAAAACCCAATCTCTGGGGCTGGCTTTCCTCCCTCCAAGGAAGACAGCCTGCTCGGCCGCCTGCAAGCTGAAAGTCACATTGGGCTGGGAAATGCTACCTGGGAAGTCAGTTTTCAGGGGCCATGGCCGCTGGCTGCACGTTTACAGCTAGGCCTCCCACACTGCCCGGGAACATCAAGGCTCCCTCCAAACAGCTCTTCCGTCACGTTTGCCCTGCAGGAGAGAGATCGCGAAACTAGGCCTTTCTCGGCTCGGGAAGTGAGTGCCTGTTTGCAGGCCGCTTGTATTGGCGTCTGCAGAGCCCCACACTTGCTGTGCGAGGGAGGCCTAAAAACCCAATCTCTGGGGCTGCCTTTCCTCCCTCCAAGGAAGAGAGCCTGCCCGGCCGCCTTCTGGCTGAAAGTCACATCGGGCTGGCAAGTGCTAGTTGGGAAGTCAGTTTGCAGGGGCAATGGCCGCTGGGTGCACGTGTAAGTGTAGGGTTCCCACACTGTCCAGAACATCAAGGCTCCCTCCACACAGCTCTACCGTCACGTTAGCTCTGCAGCTGAGAGCTCGCGAAACTAGGCCTTTCTCGCCTCGGGAAGTGAGTGCCTGTTTGCAGCCCTCTTGTACTGGCGTCTGTAGAGCCCCACACTTGCTGTGCGGGGAAGGCCTAAAAACCCAATCTCTGGGCCTGCCTTTCCTCCCTCAAAGGAGGAGAGCCGGCTCGGCCGCCTTCAAGTTGAAAGTAACATTGGGCTGGGAAGTGCTACCTGGGAAATCAGTTTTCAGGGGCCATAGCCGCTGGGGGCACGTGTATGTGTACAGCCCCGATACTGCCCGGGAACATCAAGGTTCCCTCCACACAGCTCTTCCGTCACTTTAGCTGTGCAGGAGAGAGCTCGCGAAACTAGGCCTTTCTCGGCTCGGGAAGTGAGTGCCTGTTTGCAGGCCTCTTGTACTGGCGTCTGCAGAGCCCCACACTTGCTGTGGGAGGGAGGCCTAAAAACCCAATCTCTGGGGCTGCCTTTCCTCCCTCCAAGGAAGACAGCCTGCTCGGCCGCCTTCAAGCTGAAAGTCACATTGGGCTGGGAAGTGCTACATGGGAAATCAGTTTTCAGGGGCCATAGCCGCTGGGTGCTCGTGTATGTGTACAGCCCCGATACTGCCCGGGAACATCAAGGCTCCCTCCACACAGCTCTACCGTCACGTTAGCTCTGCAGGAGAGAGCTCGCGAAACTAGGCCTTTCTTGACTCGGGAAGTGAGGCCCTGGTTGCAGGCCTCTTGTACTAACGTCTGGAGAGCCCCACACTTGCTGTGCGAGGGAGGCCTGAAATCCCACTCTCTGGGGCTGCCTTTCCTCCCTCCAAGGAAGAGAGCCGGCTCGGCCGCCTTCAAGCTGAATGTAACGTTGGGCTGGGAAGTGCTACCTGGCAAATCAGTTTTCAGGGGCCATAGCCGCTGGGTGCACGTGTATGTGTACAGCCCCGATACTGCCCGGGAACATCAAGGTTCCCTCTACACAGCTCTTCCGTAACTTTAGCAGCGCAGGAGAGAGCTCGCGAAACTAGGCCTTTCTTGGCTCGGGAAGTGAGGACCTGCTCGCAGACCAATGGACCGGGCGTTTCCAGAGCTCCACGTTGCCTGCGCGCGGGAGGCCTGAAAACTCACTCTCTGGGGCTGCCTTTCCTCCCTCCAAGGAAGAGAGACGGCTCGGCCGCCTTCAAGCTGAAAGTAACATTGGGCTGGGAAGTGCTACCTGGGAAATCAGTTTTCAGGGGCCATAGCCGCTGGGTGCACGTGTATGTGTACAGCCCCGATACTGCCCGGGAACATCAAGGTTCCCTCTACACAGCTCTTCTGTCACTTTAGCTGTGCAGGAGAGAGCTCGCGAAACTAGGCCTTTCTTGGCTCGGGAAGTGAGGACCTGCTCGCAGACCAATGGACCGGGCGTTTCCAGAGCTCCACGTTGCCTGCGCGCGGGAGGCCTGAAAACTCACTCTCTGGGGCTGCCTTTCCTCCCTCCAAGGAAGAGAGCCTGCCCGGCCGCCTTCTGGCTGAAAGTCAAATCTGGCTGGGAAGTGGTAGTTGGGAAGTCAGTTTTCAGGGGCAATGTCCGCTAGGTGTACGTGCATGCCTAGGGTTCCCACACTGCCCAGAACACCAAGGTTCCCTCCACACAGCTCTTCCGTCACGTTAGCTCTGCAGGAGAGAGCTCGCGAAACTAGGCCTTTCTCGGCTCGGGAAGTGAGTGCCTGTTTGCAGGCCTCTTGTACTGGCGTCTGCAGAGCCCCACACTTGCTGTGCGAGGGAGGCCTAAAAACCCAATCTCTGGGGCTGCCTTTCCTCCCTCCAAGGAAGACAGCCTGCTCGGCCGCCTGCAAGCTGAAAGTCACATTGGGCTGGGAAATGCTACCTGGGAAGTCAGTTTTCAGGGGCCATGGCCGCTGGCTGCACGTTTACAGCTAGGCCTCCCACACTGCCCGGGAACATCAAGGCTCCCTCCAAACAGCTCTTCCGTCACGTTTGCCCTGCAGGAGAGAGATCGCGAAACTAGGCCTTTCTCGGCTCGGGAAGTGAGTGCCTGTTTGCAGGCCGCTTGTATTGGCGTCTGCAGAGCCCCACACTTGCTGTGCGAGGGAGGCCTAAAAACCCAATCTCTGGGGCTGCCTTTCCTCCCTCCAAGGAAGAGAGCCTGCCCGGCCGCCTTCTGGCTGAAAGTCACATCGGGCTGGCAAGTGCTAGTTGGGAAGTCAGTTTGCAGGGGCAATGGCCGCTGGGTGCACGTGTAAGTGTAGGGTTCCCACACTGTCCAGAACATCAAGGCTCCCTCCACACAGCTCTACCGTCACGTTAGCTCTGCAGCTGAGAGCTCGCGAAACTAGGCCTTTCTCGCCTCGGGAAGTGAGTGCCTGTTTGCAGCCCTCTTGTACTGGCGTCTGTAGAGCCCCACACTTGCTGTGCGGGGAAGGCCTAAAAACCCAATCTCTGGGCCTGCCTTTCCTCCCTCAAAGGAGGAGAGCCGGCTCGGCCGCCTTCAAGTTGAAAGTAACATTGGGCTGGGAAGTGCTACCTGGGAAATCAGTTTTCAGGGGCCATAGCCGCTGGGGGCACGTGTATGTGTACAGCCCCGATACTGCCCGGGAACATCAAGGTTCCCTCCACACAGCTCTTCCGTCACTTTAGCTGTGCAGGAGAGAGCTCGCGAAACTAGGCCTTTCTCGGCTCGGGAAGTGAGTGCCTGTTTGCAGGCCTCTTGTACTGGCGTCTGCAGAGCCCCACACTTGCTGTGCGAGGGAGGCCTAAAAACCCAATCTCTGGGGCTGCCTTTCCTCCCTCCAAGGAAGACAGCCTGCTCGGCCGCTTTCAAGCTGAAAGTCACATTGGGCTGGGAAGTGCTACATGGGAAATCAGTTTTCAGGGGCCATAGCCGCTGGGTGCTCGTGTATGTGTACAGCCCCGATACTGCCTGGGAACATCAAGGCTCCCTCCACACAGCTCTACCGTCACGTTAGCTCTGCAGGAGAGAGCTCGCGAAACTAGGCCTTACTTGACTCGGGAAGAGAGGCCCTGGTTGCAGGCCTCTTGTACTAACGTCTGGAGAGCCCCACACTTGCTGTGCGAGGGAGGCCTGAAATCCCACTCTCTGGGGCTGCCTTTCCTCCCTCCAAGGAAGAGAGTCGGCTCGGCCGCCTTCAAGCTGAAAGTCACATTGGGCTGGGAAGTGCTACCTGGCAAATCAGTTTTCAGGGGCCATAGCCGCTGGGTGCACGTGTATGTGTACAGCCCCGATACTGCCCGGGAACATCAAGGTTCCCTCTACACAGCTCTTCCGTCACTTTAGCTGTGCAGGAGAGAGCTCGCGAAACTAGGCCTTTCTTGGTTCGGGAAGTGAGGACGTGCTCGCAGACCAATGGACCGGGCGTTTCCAGAGCTCCACGTTGCCTTCGCGCGGGAGGCCTGAAAACTCACTCTCTGGGGCTGCCTTTCCTCCCTCCAAGGAAGAGAGCCTGCCCGGCCGCCTTCTGGCTGAAAGTCAAATCTGGCTGGGAAGTGGTAATTGGGAAGTCAGTTTTCAGGGGCAATGTCCGCTAGGTGTACGTGCATGCCGAGGCTTCCCACACTGCCCAGAAAACAAAGGTTCCCTCCACACAGCTCTTCCGTCACGTTAGCTCTGCAGGAGAGAGCTCGCGAAACTAGGCCTTTCTCGGCTCGGGAAGTGAGTGCCTGTTTGCAGGCCCCTTGTATTGGCGTCTGCAGAGCCCCACACTTGCTGTGCGAGGGAGGCCTAAAAACCCAATCTCTGGGGCTGCCTTTCCTCCCTCCAAGGAAGAGAGCCTGCCCGGCCGCCTTCTGGCTGAAAGTCACATTGGGCTGGCAAGTGCTAGGTGGGAAGTCAGTTTTCAGGGGCAATGGCCGCTGGGTGCACGTGTAAGTGTAGGGTTCCCACACTGTCCAGAACATCAAGGTTCCCTCCACACAGCTCTACCGTCACGTTAGCTCTGCAGCTGAGAGCTCGCGAAACTAGGCCTTTCTCGCCTCGGGAAGTGAGTGCCTGTTTGCAGCCCTCTTGTACTGGCGTCTGTAGAGCCCCACACTTGCTGTGCGGGGAAGGCCTAAAAACCCAATCTCTGGGCCTGCCTTTCCTCCCTCAAAGGAGGAGAGCCGGCTCGGCCGCCTTCAAGTTGAAAGTAACATTGGGCTGGGAAGTGCTACCTGGGAAATCAGTTTTCAGGGGCCATAGCCGCTGGGGGCACGTGTACGTGTACAGCCCCGATACTGCCCGGGAACATCAACGTTCCCTCCACACAGCTCTTCCGTCACTTTAGCTGTGCAGGAGAGAGCTCGCGAAACTAGGCCTTTCTCGGCTCGGGAAGTGAGTGCCTGTTTGCAGGCCTCTTGTACTGGCGTCTGCACAGCCCCACACTTGCTGTGCGAGGGAGGCCTAAAAACCCAATCTCTGGGGCTGCCTTTCCTCCCTCCAAGGAAGACAGCCTGCTCGGCCGCCTTCAAGCTGAAAGTCACATTGGGCTGGGAAGTGCTACATGGGAAATCAGTTTTCAGGGGCCATAGCCGCTGGGTGCACGTGTATGTGTACAGCCCCGATACTGCCCGGGAACATCAAGGTTCCCTCTACACAGCTCTTCCGTAACTTTAGCAGCGCAGGAGAGAGCTCGCGAAACTAGGCCTTTCTTGGCTCGGGAAGTGAGGACCTGCTCGCAGACCAATGGACCGGGCGTTTCCAGAGCTCCACGTTGCCTGCGCGCGGGAGGCCTGAAAACTCACTCTCTGGGGCTGCCTTTCCTCCCTCCAAGGAAGAGAGACGGCTCGGCCGCCTTCAAGCTGAAAGTAACATTGGGCTGGGAAGTGCTACCTGGGAAATCAGTTTTCAGGGGCCATAGCCGCTGGGTGCACGTGTATGTGTACAGCCCCGATACTGCCCGGGAACATCAAGGTTCCCTCTACACAGCTCTTCTGTCACTTTAGCTGTGCAGGAGAGAGCTCGCGAAACTAGGCCTTTCTTGGCTCGGGAAGTGAGGACCTGCTCGCAGACCAATGGACCGGGCGTTTCCAGAGCTCCACGTTGCCTGCGCGCGGGAGGCCTGAAAACTCACTCTCTGGGGCTGCCTTTCCTCCCTCCAAGGAAGAGAGCCTGCCCGGCCGCCTTCTGGCTGAAAGTCAAATCTGGCTGGGAAGTGGTAGTTGGGAAGTCAGTTTTCAGGGGCAATGTCCGCTAGGTGTACGTGCATGCCTAGGGTTCCCACACTGCCCAGAACACCAAGGTTCCCTCCACACAGCTCTTCCGTCACGTTAGCTCTGCAGGAGAGAGCTCGCGAAACTAGGCCTTTCTCGGCTCGGGAAGTGAGTGCCTGTTTGCAGGCCTCTTGTACTGGCGTCTGCAGAGCCCCACACTTGCTGTGCGAGGGAGGCCTAAAAACCCAATCTCTGGGGCTGCCTTTCCTCCCTCCAAGGAAGACAGCCTGCTCGGCCGCCTGCAAGCTGAAAGTCACATTGGGCTGGGAAATGCTACCTGGGAAGTCAGTTTTCAGGGGCCATGGCCGCTGGCTGCACGTTTACAGCTAGGCCTCCCACACTGCCCGGGAACATCAAGGCTCCCTCCAAACAGCTCTTCCGTCACGTTTGCCCTGCAGGAGAGAGATCGCGAAACTAGGCCTTTCTCGGCTCGGGAAGTGAGTGCCTGTTTGCAGGCCGCTTTTATTGGCGTCTGCAGAGCCCCACACTTGCTGTGCGAGGGAGGCCTAAAAACCCAATCTCTGGGGCTGCCTTTCCTCCCTCCAAGGAAGAGAGCCTGCCCGGCCGCCTTCTGGCTGAAAGTCACATCGGGCTGGCAAGTGCTAGTTGGGAAGTCAGTTTTCAGGGGCAATGGCCGCTGGGTGCACGTGTAAGTGTAGGGTTCCCACACTGTCCAGAACATCAAGGCTCCCTCCACACAGCTCTACCGTCACGTTAGCTCTGCAGCTGAGAGCTCGCGAAACTAGGCCTTTCTCGCCTCGGGAAGTGAGTGCCTGTTTGCAGCCCTCTTGTACTGGCGTCTGTAGAGCCCCACACTTGCTGTGCGGGGAAGGCCTAAAAACCCAATCTCTGGGCCTGCCTTTCCTCCCTCAAAGGAGGAGAGCCGGCTCGGCCGCCTTCAAGTTGAAAGTAACATTGGGCTGGGAAGTGCTACCTGGGAAATCAGTTTTCAGGGGCCATAGCCGCTGGGGGCACGTGTATGTGTACAGCCCCGATACTGCCCGGGAACATCAAGGTTCCCTCCACACAGCTCTTCCGTCACTTTAGCTGTGCAGGAGAGAGCTCGCGAAACTAGGCCTTTCTCGGCTCGGGAAGTGAGTGCCTGTTTGCAGGCCTCTTGTACTGGCGTCTGCAGAGCCCCACACTTGCTGTGCGAGGGAGGCCTAAAAACCCAATCTCTGGGGCTGCCTTTCCTCCCTCCAAGGAAGACAGCCTGCTCGGCCGCTTTCAAGCTGAAAGTCACATTGGGCTGGGAAGTGCTACATGGGAAATCAGTTTTCAGGGGCCATAGCCGCTGGGTGCTCGTGTATGTGTACAGCCCCGATACTGCCCGGGAACATCAAGGCTCCCTCCACATAGCTCTACCGTCACGTTAGCTCTGCAGGAGAGAGCTCGCGAAACTAGGCCTTACTTGACTCGGGAAGAGAGGCCCTGGTTGCAGGCCTCTTGTACTAACGTCTGGAGAGCCCCACACTTGCTGTGCGAGGGAGGCCTGAAATCCCACTCTCTGGGGCTGCCTTTCCTCCCTCCAAGGAAGAGAGCCGGCTCGGCCGCCTTCAAGCTGAATGTAACGTTGGGCTGGGAAGTGCTACCTGGCAAATCAGTTTTCAGGGGCCATAGCCGCTGGGTGCACGTGTATGTGTACAGCCCCGATACTGCCCGGGAACATCAAGGTTCCCTCTACACAGCTCTTCCGTAACTTTAGCAGCGCAGGAGAGAGCTCGCGAAACTAGGCCTTTCTTGGCTCGGGAAGTGAGGACCTGCTCGCAGACCAATGGACCGGGCGTTTCCAGAGCTCCACGTTGCCTGCGCGCGGGAGGCCTGAAAACTCACTCTCTGGGGCTGCCTTTCCTCCCTCCAAGGAAGAGAGACGGCTCGGCCGCCTTCAAGCTGAAAGTAACATTGGGCTGGGAAGTGCTACCTGGGAAATCAGTTTTCAGGGGCCATAGCCGCTGGGTGCACGTGTATGTGTACAGCCCCGATACTGCCCGGGAACATCAAGGTTCCCTCTACACAGCTCTTCTGTCACTTTAGCTGTGCAGGAGAGAGCTCGCGAAACTAGGCCTTTCTTGGCTCGGGAAGTGAGGACCTGCTCGCAGACCAATGGACCGGGCGTTTCCAGAGCTCCACGTTGCCTGCGCGCGGGAGGCCTGAAAACTCACTCTCTGGGGCTGCCTTTCCTCCCTCCAAGGAAGAGAGCCTGCCCGGCCGCCTTCTGGCTGAAAGTCAAATCTGGCTGGGAAGTGGTAGTTGGGAAGTCAGTTTTCAGGGGCAATGTCCGCTAGGTGTACGTGCATGCCTAGGGTTCCCACACTGCCCAGAACACCAAGGTTCCCTCCACACAGCTCTTCCGTCACGTTAGCTCTGCAGGAGAGAGCTCGCGAAACTAGGCCTTTCTCGGCTCGGGAAGTGAGTGCCTGTTTGCAGGCCTCTTGTACTGGCGTCTGCAGAGCCCCACACTTGCTGTGCGAGGGAGGCCTAAAAACCCAATCTCTGGGGCTGCCTTTCCTCCCTCCAAGGAAGACAGCCTGCTCGGCCGCCTGCAAGCTGAAAGTCACATTGGGCTGGGAAATGCTACCTGGGAAGTCAGTTTTCAGGGGCCATGGCCGCTGGCTGCACGTTTACAGCTAGGCCTCCCACACTGCCCGGGAACATCAAGGCTCCCTCCAAACAGCTCTTCCGTCACGTTTGCCCTGCAGGAGAGAGATCGCGAAACTAGGCCTTTCTCGGCTCGGGAAGTGAGTGCCTGTTTGCAGGCCGCTTGTATTGGCGTCTGCAGAGCCCCACACTTGCTGTGCGAGGGAGGCCTAAAAACCCAATCTCTGGGGCTGCCTTTCCTCCCTCCAAGGAAGAGAGCCTGCCCGGCCGCCTTCTGGCTGAAAGTCACATCGGGCTGGCAAGTGCTAGTTGGGAAGTCAGTTTGCAGGGGCAATGGCCGCTGGGTGCACGTGTAAGTGTAGGGTTCCCACACTGTCCAGAACATCAAGGCTCCCTCCACACAGCTCTACCGTCACGTTAGCTCTGCAGCTGAGAGCTCGCGAAACTAGGCCTTTCTCGCCTCGGGAAGTGAGTGCCTGTTTGCAGCCCTCTTGTACTGGCGTCTGTAGAGCCCCACACTTGCTGTGCGGGGAAGGCCTAAAAACCCAATCTCTGGGCCTGCCTTTCCTCCCTCAAAGGAGGAGAGCCGGCTCGGCCGCCTTCAAGTTGAAAGTAACATTGGGCTGGGAAGTGCTACCTGGGAAATCAGTTTTCAGGGGCCATAGCCGCTGGGGGCACGTGTATGTGTACAGCCCCGATACTGCCCGGGAACATCAAGGTTCCCTCCACACAGCTCTTCCGTCACTTTAGCTGTGCAGGAGAGAGCTCGCGAAACTAGGCCTTTCTCGGCTCGGGAAGTGAGTGCCTGTTTGCAGGCCTCTTGTACTGGCGTCTGCAGAGCCCCACACTTGCTGTGCGAGGGAGGCCTAAAAACCCAATCTCTGGGGCTGCCTTTCCTCCCTCCAAGGAAGACAGCCTGCTCGGCCGCTTTCAAGCTGAAAGTCACATTGGGCTGGGAAGTGCTACATGGGAAATCAGTTTTCAGGGGCCATAGCCGCTGGGTGCTCGTGTATGTGTACAGCCCCGATACTGCCTGGGAACATCAAGGCTCCCTCCACACAGCTCTACCGTCACGTTAGCTCTGCAGGAGAGAGCTCGCGAAACTAGGCCTTACTTGACTCGGGAAGAGAGGCCCTGGTTGCAGGCCTCTTGTACTAACGTCTGGAGAGCCCCACACTTGCTGTGCGAGGGAGGCCTGAAATCCCACTCTCTGGGGCTGCCTTTCCTCCCTCCAAGGAAGAGAGTCGGCTCGGCCGCCTTCAAGCTGAAAGTCACATTGGGCTGGGAAGTGCTACCTGGCAAATCAGTTTTCAGGGGCCATAGCCGCTGGGTGCACGTGTATGTGTACAGCCCCGATACTGCCCGGGAACATCAAGGTTCCCTCTACACAGCTCTTCCGTCACTTTAGCTGTGCAGGAGAGAGCTCGCGAAACTAGGCCTTTCTTGGTTCGGGAAGTGAGGACGTGCTCGCAGACCAATGGACCGGGCGTTTCCAGAGCTCCACGTTGCCTTCGCGCGGGAGGCCTGAAAACTCACTCTCTGGGGCTGCCTTTCCTCCCTCCAAGGAAGAGAGCCTGCCCGGCCGCCTTCTGGCTGAAAGTCAAATCTGGCTGGGAAGTGGTAATTGGGAAGTCAGTTTTCAGGGGCAATGTCCGCTAGGTGTACGTGCATGCCGAGGCTTCCCACACTGCCCAGAAAACAAAGGTTCCCTCCACACAGCTCTTCCGTCACGTTAGCTCTGCAGGAGAGAGCTCGCGAAACTAGGCCTTTCTCGGCTCGGGAAGTGAGTGCCTGTTTGCAGGCCCCTTGTATTGGCGTCTGCAGAGCCCCACACTTGCTGTGCGAGGGAGGCCTAAAAACCCAATCTCTGGGGCTGCCTTTCCTCCCTCCAAGGAAGAGAGCCTGCCCGGCCGCCTTCTGGCTGAAAGTCACATTGGGCTGGCAAGTGCTAGGTGGGAAGTCAGTTTTCAGGGGCAATGGCCGCTGGGTGCACGTGTAAGTGTAGGGTTCCCACACTGTCCAGAACATCAAGGTTCCCTCCACACAGCTCTACCGTCACGTTAGCTCTGCAGCTGAGAGCTCGCGAAACTAGGCCTTTCTCGCCTCGGGAAGTGAGTGCCTGTTTGCAGCCCTCTTGTACTGGCGTCTGTAGAGCCCCACACTTGCTGTGCGGGGAAGGCCTAAAAACCCAATCTCTGGGCCTGCCTTTCCTCCCTCAAAGGAGGAGAGCCGGCTCGGCCGCCTTCAAGTTGAAAGTAACATTGGGCTGGGAAGTGCTACCTGGGAAATCAGTTTTCAGGGGCCATAGCCGCTGGGGGCACGTGTACGTGTACAGCCCCGATACTGCCCGGGAACATCAACGTTCCCTCCACACAGCTCTTCCGTCACTTTAGCTGTGCAGGAGAGAGCTCGCGAAACTAGGCCTTTCTCGGCTCGGGAAGTGAGTGCCTGTTTGCAGGCCTCTTGTACTGGCGTCTGCACAGCCCCACACTTGCTGTGCGAGGGAGGCCTAAAAACCCAATCTCTGGGGCTGCCTTTCCTCCCTCCAAGGAAGACAGCCTGCTCGGCCGCCTTCAAGCTGAAAGTCACATTGGGCTGGGAAGTGCTACATGGGAAATCAGTTTTCAGGGGCCATAGCCGCTGGGTGCACGTGTATGTGTACAGCCCCGATACTGCCCGGGAACATCAAGGTTCCCTCTACACAGCTCTTCCGTAACTTTAGCAGCGCAGGAGAGAGCTCGCGAAACTAGGCCTTTCTTGGCTCGGGAAGTGAGGACCTGCTCGCAGACCAATGGACCGGGCGTTTCCAGAGCTCCACGTTGCCTGCGCGCGGGAGGCCTGAAAACTCACTCTCTGGGGCTGCCTTTCCTCCCTCCAAGGAAGAGAGACGGCTCGGCCGCCTTCAAGCTGAAAGTAACATTGGGCTGGGAAGTGCTACCTGGGAAATCAGTTTTCAGGGGCCATAGCCGCTGGGTGCACGTGTATGTGTACAGCCCCGATACTGCCCGGGAACATCAAGGTTCCCTCTACACAGCTCTTCTGTCACTTTAGCTGTGCAGGAGAGAGCTCGCGAAACTAGGCCTTTCTTGGCTCGGGAAGTGAGGACCTGCTCGCAGACCAATGGACCGGGCGTTTCCAGAGCTCCACGTTGCCTGCGCGCGGGAGGCCTGAAAACTCACTCTCTGGGGCTGCCTTTCCTCCCTCCAAGGAAGAGAGCCTGCCCGGCCGCCTTCTGGCTGAAAGTCAAATCTGGCTGGGAAGTGGTAGTTGGGAAGTCAGTTTTCAGGGGCAATGTCCGCTAGGTGTACGTGCATGCCTAGGGTTCCCACACTGCCCAGAACACCAAGGTTCCCTCCACACAGCTCTTCCGTCACGTTAGCTCTGCAGGAGAGAGCTCGCGAAACTAGGCCTTTCTCGGCTCGGGAAGTGAGTGCCTGTTTGCAGGCCTCTTGTACTGGCGTCTGCAGAGCCCCACACTTGCTGTGCGAGGGAGGCCTAAAAACCCAATCTCTGGGGCTGCCTTTCCTCCCTCCAAGGAAGACAGCCTGCTCGGCCGCCTGCAAGCTGAAAGTCACATTGGGCTGGGAAATGCTACCTGGGAAGTCAGTTTTCAGGGGCCATGGCCGCTGGCTGCACGTTTACAGCTAGGCCTCCCACACTGCCCGGGAACATCAAGGCTCCCTCCAAACAGCTCTTCCGTCACGTTTGCCCTGCAGGAGAGAGATCGCGAAACTAGGCCTTTCTCGGCTCGGGAAGTGAGTGCCTGTTTGCAGGCCGCTTTTATTGGCGTCTGCAGAGCCCCACACTTGCTGTGCGAGGGAGGCCTAAAAACCCAATCTCTGGGGCTGCCTTTCCTCCCTCCAAGGAAGAGAGCCTGCCCGGCCGCCTTCTGGCTGAAAGTCACATCGGGCTGGCAAGTGCTAGTTGGGAAGTCAGTTTTCAGGGGCAATGGCCGCTGGGTGCACGTGTAAGTGTAGGGTTCCCACACTGTCCAGAACATCAAGGCTCCCTCCACACAGCTCTACCGTCACGTTAGCTCTGCAGCTGAGAGCTCGCGAAACTAGGCCTTTCTCGCCTCGGGAAGTGAGTGCCTGTTTGCAGCCCTCTTGTACTGGCGTCTGTAGAGCCCCACACTTGCTGTGCGGGGAAGGCCTAAAAACCCAATCTCTGGGCCTGCCTTTCCTCCCTCAAAGGAGGAGAGCCGGCTCGGCCGCCTTCAAGTTGAAAGTAACATTGGGCTGGGAAGTGCTACCTGGGAAATCAGTTTTCAGGGGCCATAGCCGCTGGGGGCACGTGTATGTGTACAGCCCCGATACTGCCCGGGAACATCAAGGTTCCCTCCACACAGCTCTTCCGTCACTTTAGCTGTGCAGGAGAGAGCTCGCGAAACTAGGCCTTTCTCGGCTCGGGAAGTGAGTGCCTGTTTGCAGGCCTCTTGTACTGGCGTCTGCAGAGCCCCACACTTGCTGTGCGAGGGAGGCCTAAAAACCCAATCTCTGGGGCTGCCTTTCCTCCCTCCAAGGAAGACAGCCTGCTCGGCCGCTTTCAAGCTGAAAGTCACATTGGGCTGGGAAGTGCTACATGGGAAATCAGTTTTCAGGGGCCATAGCCGCTGGGTGCTCGTGTATGTGTACAGCCCCGATACTGCCTGGGAACATCAAGGCTCCCTCCACACAGCTCTACCGTCACGTTAGCTCTGCAGGAGAGAGCTCGCGAAACTAGGCCTTACTTGACTCGGGAAGAGAGGCCCTGGTTGCAGGCCTCTTGTACTAACGTCTGGAGAGCCCCACACTTGCTGTGCGAGGGAGGCCTGAAATCCCACTCTCTGGGGCTGCCTTTCCTCCCTCCAAGGAAGAGAGTCGGCTCGGCCGCCTTCAAGCTGAAAGTCACATTGGGCTGGGAAGTGCTACCTGGCAAATCAGTTTTCAGGGGCCATAGCCGCTGGGTGCACGTGTATGTGTACAGCCCCGATACTGCCCGGGAACATCAAGGTTCCCTCTACACAGCTCTTCCGTCACTTTAGCTGTGCAGGAGAGAGCTCGCGAAACTAGGCCTTTCTTGGTTCGGGAAGTGAGGACGTGCTCGCAGACCAATGGACCGGGCGTTTCCAGAGCTCCACGTTGCCTTCGCGCGGGAGGCCTGAAAACTCACTCTCTGGGGCTGCCTTTCCTCCCTCCAAGGAAGAGAGCCTGCCCGGCCGCCTTCTGGCTGAAAGTCAAATCTGGCTGGGAAGTGGTAATTGGGAAGTCAGTTTTCAGGGGCAATGTCCGCTAGGTGTACGTGCATGCCGAGGCTTCCCACACTGCCCAGAAAACAAAGGTTCCCTCCACACAGCTCTTCCGTCACGTTAGCTCTGCAGGAGAGAGCTCGCGAAACTAGGCCTTTCTCGGCTCGGGAAGTGAGTGCCTGTTTGCAGGCCCCTTGTATTGGCGTCTGCAGAGCCCCACACTTGCTGTGCGAGGGAGGCCTAAAAACCCAATCTCTGGGGCTGCCTTTCCTCCCTCCAAGGAAGAGAGCCTGCCCGGCCGCCTTCTGGCTGAAAGTCACATTGGGCTGGCAAGTGCTAGGTGGGAAGTCAGTTTTCAGGGGCAATGGCCGCTGGGTGCACGTGTAAGTGTAGGGTTCCCACACTGTCCAGAACATCAAGGTTCCCTCCACACAGCTCTACCGTCACGTTAGCTCTGCAGCTGAGAGCTCGCGAAACTAGGCCTTTCTCGCCTCGGGAAGTGAGTGCCTGTTTGCAGCCCTCTTGTACTGGCGTCTGTAGAGCCCCACACTTGCTGTGCGGGGAAGGCCTAAAAACCCAATCTCTGGGCCTGCCTTTCCTCCCTCAAAGGAGGAGAGCCGGCTCGGCCGCCTTCAAGTTGAAAGTAACATTGGGCTGGGAAGTGCTACCTGGGAAATCAGTTTTCAGGGGCCATAGCCGCTGGGGGCACGTGTACGTGTACAGCCCCGATACTGCCCGGGAACATCAAGGTTCCCTCCACACAGCTCTTCCGTCACTTTAGCTGTGCAGGAGAGAGCTCGCGAAACTAGGCCTTTCTCGGCTCGGGAAGTGAGTGCCTGTTTGCAGGCCTCTTGTACTGGCGTCTGCACAGCCCCACACTTGCTGTGCGAGGGAGGCCTAAAAACCCAATCTCTGGGGCTGCCTTTCCTCCCTCCAAGGAAGACAGCCTGCTCGGCCGCCTTCAAGCTGAAAGTCACATTGGGCTGGGAAGTGCTACATGGGAAATCAGTTTTCAGGGGCCATAGCCGCTGGGTGCACGTGTATGTGTACAGCCCCGATACTGCCCGGGAACATCAAGGTTCCCTCTACACAGCTCTTCCGTAACTTTAGCAGCGCAGGAGAGAGCTCGCGAAACTAGGCCTTTCTTGGCTCGGGAAGTGAGGACCTGCTCGCAGACCAATGGACCGGGCGTTTCCAGAGCTCCACGTTGCCTGCGCGCGGGAGGCCTGAAAACTCACTCTCTGGGGCTGCCTTTCCTCCCTCCAAGGAAGAGAGACGGCTCGGCCGCCTTCAAGCTGAAAGTAACATTGGGCTGGGAAGTGCTACCTGGGAAATCAGTTTTCAGGGGCCATAGCCGCTGGGTGCACGTGTATGTGTACAGCCCCGATACTGCCCGGGAACATCAAGGTTCCCTCTACACAGCTCTTCTGTCACTTTAGCTGTGCAGGAGAGAGCTCGCGAAACTAGGCCTTTCTTGGCTCGGGAAGTGAGGACCTGCTCGCAGACCAATGGACCGGGCGTTTCCAGAGCTCCACGTTGCCTGCGCGCGGGAGGCCTGAAAACTCACTCTCTGGGGCTGCCTTTCCTCCCTCCAAGGAAGAGAGCCTGCCCGGCCGCCTTCTGGCTGAAAGTCAAATCTGGCTGGGAAGTGGTAGTTGGGAAGTCAGTTTTCAGGGGCAATGTCCGCTAGGTGTACGTGCATGCCTAGGGTTCCCACACTGCCCAGAACACCAAGGTTCCCTCCACACAGCTCTTCCGTCACGTTAGCTCTGCAGGAGAGAGCTCGCGAAACTAGGCCTTTCTCGGCTCGGGAAGTGAGTGCCTGTTTGCAGGCCTCTTGTACTGGCGTCTGCAGAGCCCCACACTTGCTGTGCGAGGGAGGCCTAAAAACCCAATCTCTGGGGCTGCCTTTCCTCCCTCCAAGGAAGACAGCCTGCTCGGCCGCCTGCAAGCTGAAAGTCACATTGGGCTGGGAAATGCTACCTGGGAAGTCAGTTTTCAGGGGCCATGGCCGCTGGCTGCACGTTTACAGCTAGGCCTCCCACACTGCCCGGGAACATCAAGGCTCCCTCCAAACAGCTCTTCCGTCACGTTTGCCCTGCAGGAGAGAGATCGCGAAACTAGGCCTTTCTCGGCTCGGGAAGTGAGTGCCTGTTTGCAGGCCGCTTTTATTGGCGTCTGCAGAGCCCCACACTTGCTGTGCGAGGGAGGCCTAAAAACCCAATCTCTGGGGCTGCCTTTCCTCCCTCCAAGGAAGAGAGCCTGCCCGGCCGCCTTCTGGCTGAAAGTCACATCGGGCTGGCAAGTGCTAGTTGGGAAGTCAGTTTGCAGGGGCAATGGCCGCTGGGTGCACGTGTAAGTGTAGGGTTCCCACACTGTCCAGAACATCAAGGCTCCCTCCACACAGCTCTACCGTCACGTTAGCTCTGCAGCTGAGAGCTCGCGAAACTAGGCCTTTCTCGCCTCGGGAAGTGAGTGCCTGTTTGCAGCCCTCTTGTATTGGCGTCTGCACAGCCCCACACTTGCTGTGCGAGGGAGGCCTAAAAACCCAATCTCTGGGGCTGCCTTTCCTCCCTCCAAGGAAGACAGCCTGCTCGGCCGCCTTCAAGCTGAAAGTCACATTGGGCTGGGAAGTGCTACATGGGAAATCAGTTTTCAGGGGCCATAGCCGCTGGGTGCTCGTGTATGTGTACAGCCCCGATACTGCCCGGGAACATCAAGGTTCCCTCCACACAGCTCTACCGTCACGTTAGCTCTGCAGGAGAGAGCTCGCGAAACTAGGCCTTTCTTGACTCGGGAAGTGAGGCCCTGGTTGCAGGCCTCTTGTACTAACGTCTGGAGAGCCCCACACTTGTTGTGCGAGGGAGGCCTGAAATCCCACTCTCTGGGGCTGCCTTTCCTCCCTCCAAGGAAGAGAGCGGGCTCGGCCGCCTTCAAGCTGAATGTAACGTTGGGCTGGGAAGTGCTACCTGGCAAATCAGTTTTCAGGGGCCATAGCCGCTGGGTGCACGTGTATGTGTACAGCCCCGATACTGCCCGGGAACATCAAGGTTCCCTCTACACAGCTCTTCCGTAACTTTAGCAGCGCAGGAGAGAGCTCGCGAAACTAGGCCTTTCTTGGCTCGGGAAGTGAGGACCTGCTCGCAGACCAATGGACCGGGCGTTTCCAGAGCTCCACGTTGCCTGCGCGCGGGAGGCCTGAAAACTCACTCTCTGGGGCTGCCTTTCCTCCCTCCAAGGAAGAGAGACGGCTCGGCCGCCTTCAAGCTGAAAGTAACATTGGGCTGGGAAGTGCTACCTGGGAAATCAGTTTTCAGGGGCCATAGCCGCTGGGGGCACGTGTATGTGTACAGCCCCGATACTGCCCGGGAACATCAAGGTTCCCTCCACACAGCTCTACCGTCACGTTAGCTCTGCAGCTGAGAGCTCGCGAAACTAGGCCTTTCTCGCCTCGGGAAGTGAGTGCCTGTTTGCAGCCCTCTTGTACTGGCGTCTGTAGAGCCCCACACTTGCTGTGCGGGGAAGGCCTAACAACCCAATCTCTGGGCCTGCCTTTCCTCCCTCAAAGGAGGAGAGCCGGCTCGGCCGCCTTCAAGTTGAAAGTAACATTGGGCTGGGAAGTGCTACCTGGGAAATCAGTTTTCAGGGGCCATAGCCGCTGGGGGCACGTGTATGTGTACAGCCCCGATACTGCCCGGGAACATCAAGGTTCCCTCCACACAGCTCTTCCGTCACTTTAGCTGTGCAGGAGAGAGCTCGCGAAACTAGGCCTTTCTCGGCTCGGGAAGTGAGTGCCTGTTTGCAGGCCTCTTGTACTGGCGTCTGCACAGCCCCACACTTGCTGTGCGAGGGAGGCCTAAAAACCCAATCTCTGGGGCTGCCTTTCCTCCCTCCAAGGAAGACAGCCTGCTCGGCCGCCTTCAAGCTGAAAGTCACATTGGGCTGGGAAGTGCTACATGGGAAATCAGTTTTCAGGGGCCATAGCCGCTGGGTGCTCGTGTATGTGTACAGCCCCGATACTGCCCGGGAACATCAAGGCTCCCTCCACATAGCTCTACCGTCACGTTAGCTCTGCAGGAGAGAGCTCGCGAAACTAGGCCTTTCTTGACTCGGGAAGTGAGGCCCTGGTTGCAGGCCTCTTGTACTAACATCTGGAGAGCCCCACACTTGCTTTGCGAGGGAGGCCTGAAATCCCACTCTTTGGGGCTGCCTTTCCTCCCTCCAAGGAAGAGAGCCGGCTCGGCCGCCTTCAAGCTGAAAGTCACATTGGGCTGGGAAGTGCTACCTGGCAAATCAGTTTTCAGGGGCCATAGCCGCTGGGTGCACGTGTATGTGTACAGCCCCGATACTGCCCGGGAACATCAAGGTTCCCTCTACACTGCTCTTCCGTCACTTTAGCTGTGCAGGAGAGAGCTCGCGAAACTAGGCCTTTCTTGGCTCGGGAAGTGAGGACCTGCTCACAGACCAATGGACCGGGCGTTTCCAGAGCTCCACGTTGCCTGCGCGCGGGAGGCCTGAAAACTCACTCTCTGGGGCTGCCTTTCCTCCCTCCAAGGAAGAGAGCCTGCCCGGCCGCCTTCTGGCTGAAAGTCAAATCTGGCTGGGAAGTGGTAGTTGGGAAGTCAGTTTTCAGGGGCAATGTCCGCTAGGTGTACGTGCATGCCTAGGGTTCCCACACTGCCCAGAACACCAAGGTTCCCTCCACACAGCTCTTCCGTCATGTTAGCTCTGCAGGAGAGAGCTCAGGAAACTAGGCCTTTCTCGCCTCGGGAAGTGAGTGCCTGTTTGCAGCCCTCTTGTACTGGCGTCTGTAGAGCCCCACACTTGCTGTGCGGGGAAGGCCTAAAAACCCAATCTCTGGGCCTGCCTTTCCTCCCTCAAAGGAGGAGAGCCGGCTCGGCCGCCTTCAAGTTGAAAGTAACATTGGGCTGGGAAGTGCTACCTGGGAAATCAGTTTTCAGGGGCCATAGCCGCTGGGGGAACGTGTATGTGTACAGCCCCGATACTGCCCGGGAACATCAAGGTTCCCTCCACACAGCTCTTCCGTCACTTTAGCTGTGCAGGAGAGAGCTCGCGAAACTAGGCCTTTCTCGGCTCGGGAAGTGAGTGCCTGTTTGCAGGCCTCTTGTACTGGCGTCTGCACAGCCCCACACTTGCTGTGCGAGGGAGGCCTAAAAACCTAATCTCTGGGGCTGCCTTTCCTCCCTCCAAGGAAGACAGCCTGCTCGGCCGCCTACAAGCTGAAAGTCACATTGGGCTGGGAAGTGCTACATGGGAAATCAGTTTTCAGGGGCCATAGCCGCTGGGTGCTCGTGTATGTGTACAGCCCCGATACTGCCCGGGAACATCAAGGTTCCCTCCACACAGCTCTTCCGTCACGTTAGCTCTGCAGGAGAGAGCTCGCGAAACTAGGCCTTTCTCGGCTCGGGAAGTGAGTGCCTGTTTGCAGGCCTCTTGTACTGGCGTCTGCAGAGCCCCACACTTGCTGTGCGAGGGAGGCCTAAAAACCCAATCTCTGGGGCTGCCTTTCCTCCCTCCAAGGAAGACAGCCTGCTCGGCCGCCTGCAAGCTGAAAGTCACATTGGGCTGGGAAATGCTACCTGGGAAGTCAGTTTTCAGGGGCCATGGCCGCTGGCTGCACGTTTACAGCTAGGCCTCCCACACTGCCCGGGAACATCAAGGCTCCCTCCAAACAGCTCTTCCGTCACGTTTGCCCTGCAGGAGAGAGATCGCGAAACTAGGCCTTTCTCGGCTCGGGAAGTGAGTGCCTGTTTGCAGGCCGCTTGTATTGGCGTCTGCAGAGCCCCACACTTGCTGTGCGAGGGAGGCCTAAAAACCCAATCTCTGGGGCTGCCTTTCCTCCCTCCAAGGAAGAGAGCCTGCCCGGCCGCCTTCTGGCTGAAAGTCACATCGGGCTGGCAAGTGCTAGTTGGGAAGTCAGTTTTCAGGGGCAATGGCCGCTGGGTGCACGTGTAAGTGTAGGGTTCCCACACTGTCCAGAACATCAAGGCTCCCTCCACACAGCTCTACCGTCACGTTAGCTCTGCAGCTGAGAGCTCGCGAAACTAGGCCTTTCTCGCCTCGGGAAGTGAGTGCCTGTTTGCAGCCCTCTTGTACTGGCGTCTGTAGAGCCCCACACTTGCTGTGCGGGGAAGGCCTAAAAACCCAATCTCTGGGCCTGCCTTTCCTCCCTCAAAGGAGGAGAGCCGGCTCGGCCGCCTTCAAGTTGAAAGTAACATTGGGCTGGGAAGTGCTACCTGGGAAATCAGTTTTCAGGGGCCATAGCCGCTGGGGGCACGTGTATGTGTACAGCCCCGATACTGCCCGGGAACATCAAGGTTCCCTCCACACAGCTCTTCCGTCACTTTAGCTGTGCAGGAGAGAGCTCGCGAAACTAGGCCTTTCTCGGCTCGGGAAGTGAGTGCCTGTTTGCAGGCCTCTTGTACTGGCGTCTGCAGAGCCCCACACTTGCTGTGCGAGGGAGGCCTAAAAACCCAATCTCTGGGGCTGCCTTTCCTCCCTCCAAGGAAGACAGCCTGCTCGGCCGCTTTCAAGCTGAAAGTCACATTGGGCTGGGAAGTGCTACATGGGAAATCAGTTTTCAGGGGCCATAGCCGCTGGGTGCTCGTGTATGTGTACAGCCCCGATACTGCCTGGGAACATCAAGGCTCCCTCCACACAGCTCTACCGTCACGTTAGCTCTGCAGGAGAGAGCTCGCGAAACTAGGCCTTACTTGACTCGGGAAGTGAGGCCCTGGTTGCAGGCCTCTTGTACTAACGTCTGGAGAGCCCCACACTTGCTGTACGAGGGAGGCCTGAAATCCCACTCTCTGGGGCTGCCTTTCCTCCCTCCAAGGAAGAGAGCCGGCTCGGCCGCCTTCAAGCTGAAAGTCACATTGGGCTGGGAAGTGCTACCTGGCAAATCAGTTTTCAGGGGCCATAGCCGCTGGGTGCACGTGTATGTGTACAGCCCCGATACTGCCCGGGAACATCAAGGTTCCCTCTACACAGCTCTTCCGTCACTTTAGCTGTGCAGGAGAGAGCTCGCGAAACTAGGCCTTTCTTGGTTCGGGAAGTGAGGACGTGCTCGCAGACCAATGGACCGGGCGTTTCCAGAGCTCCACGTTGCCTTCGCGCGGGAGGCCTGAAAACTCACTCTCTGGGGCTGCCTTTCCTCCCTCCAAGGAAGAGAGCCTGCCCGGCCTCCTTCTGGCTGAAAGTCAAATCTGGCTGGGAAGTGGTAATTGGGAAGTCAGTTTTCAGGGGCAATGGCCGCTGGGTGCACGTGTAAGTGTAGGGTTCCCACACTGTCCAGAACATCAAGGTTCCCTCCACACAGCTCTACCGTCACGTTAGCTCTGCAGCTGAGAGCTCGCGAAACTAGGCCTTTCTCGCCTCGGGAAGTGAGTGCCTGTTTGCAGCCCTCTTGTACTGGCGTCTGTAGAGCCCCACACTTGCTGTGCGGGGAAGGCCTAAAAACCCAATCTCTGGGCCTGCCTTTCCTCCCTCAAAGGAGGAGAGCCGGCTCGGCCGCCTTCAAGTTGAAAGTAACATTGGGCTGGGAAGTGCTACCTGGGAAATCAGTTTTCAGGGGCCATAGCCGCTGGGGGCACGTGTACGTGTACAGCCCCGATACTGCCCGGGAACATCAAGGTTCCCTCCACACAGCTCTTCCGTCACTTTAGCTGTGCAGGAGAGAGCTCGCGAAACTAGGCCTTTCTCGGCTCGGGAAGTGAGTGCCTGTTTGCAGGCCTCTTGTACTGGCGTCTGCACAGCCCCACACTTGCTGTGCGAGGGAGGCCTAAAAACCCAATCTCTGGGGCTGCCTTTCCTCCCTCCAAGGAAGACAGCCTGCTCGGCCGCCTTCAAGCTGAAAGTCACATTGGGCTGGGAAGTGCTACATGGGAAATCAGTTTTCAGGGGCCATAGCCGCTGGGTGCACGTGTATGTGTACAGCCCCGATACTGCCCGGGAACATCAAGGTTCCCTCTACACAGCTCTTCCGTAACTTTAGCAGCGCAGGAGAGAGCTCGCGAAACTAGGCCTTTCTTGGCTCGGGAAGTGAGGACCTGCTCGCAGACCAATGGACCGGGCGTTTCCAGAGCTCCACGTTGCCTGCGCGCGGGAGGCCTGAAAACTCACTCTCTGGGGCTGCCTTTCCTCCCTCCAAGGAAGAGAGACGGCTCGGCCGCCTTCAAGCTGAAAGTAACATTGGGCTGGGAAGTGCTACCTGGGAAATCAGTTTTCAGGGGCCATAGCCGCTGGGTGCACGTGTATGTGTACAGCCCCGATACTGCCCGGGAACATCAAGGTTCCCTCTACACAGCTCTTCTGTCACTTTAGCTGTGCAGGAAAGAGCTCGCGAAACTAGGCCTTTCTTGGCTCGGGAAGTGAGGACCTGCTCGCAGACCAATGGACCGGGCGTTTCCAGAGCTCCACGTTGCCTGCGCGCGGGAGGCCTGAAAACTCACTCTCTGGGGCTGCCTTTCCTCCCTCCAAGGAAGAGAGCCTGCCCGGCCGCCTTCTGGCTGAAAGTCAAATCTGGCTGGGAAGTGGTAGTTGGGAAGTCAGTTTTCAGGGGCAATGTCCGCTAGGTGTACGTGCATGCCTAGGGTTCCCACACTGCCCAGAACACCAAGGTTCCCTCCACACAGCTCTTCCGTCACGTTAGCTCTGCAGGAGAGAGCTCGCGAAACTAGGCCTTTCTCGGCTCGGGAAGTGAGTGCCTGTTTGCAGGCCTCTTGTACTGGCGTCTGCAGAGCCCCACACTTGCTGTGCGAGGGAGGCCTAAAAACCCAATCTCTGGGGCTGCCTTTCCTCCCTCCAAGGAAGACAGCCTGCTCGGCCGCCTGCAAGCTGAAAGTCACATTGGGCTGGGAAATGCTACCTGGGAAGTCAGTTTTCAGGGGCCATGGCCGCTGGCTGCACGTTTACAGCTAGGCCTCCCACACTGCCCGGGAACATCAAGGCTCCCTCCAAACAGCTCTTCCGTCACGTTTGCCCTGCAGGAGAGAGATCGCGAAACTAGGCCTTTCTCGGCTCGGGAAGTGAGTGCCTGTTTGCAGGCCGCTTTTATTGGCGTCTGCAGAGCCCCACACTTGCTGTGCGAGGGAGGCCTAAAAACCCAATCTCTGGGGCTGCCTTTCCTCCCTCCAAGGAAGAGAGCCTGCCCGGCCGCCTTCTGGCTGAAAGTCACATCGGGCTGGCAAGTGCTAGTTGGGAAGTCAGTTTGCAGGGGCAATGGCCGCTGGGTGCACGTGTAAGTGTAGGGTTCCCACACTGTCCAGAACATCAAGGCTCCCTCCACACAGCTCTACCGTCACGTTAGCTCTGCAGCTGAGAGCTCGCGAAACTAGGCCTTTCTCGCCTCGGGAAGTGAGTGCCTGTTTGCAGCCCTCTTGTATTGGCGTCTGCACAGCCCCACACTTGCTGTGCGAGGGAGGCCTAAAAACCCAATCTCTGGGGCTGCCTTTCCTCCCTCCAAGGAAGACAGCCTGCTCGGCCGCCTTCAAGCTGAAAGTCACATTGGGCTGGGAAGTGCTACATGGGAAATCAGTTTTCAGGGGCCATAGCCGCTGGGTGCTCGTGTATGTGTACAGCCCCGATACTGCCCGGGAACATCAAGGTTCCCTCCACACAGCTCTACCGTCACGTTAGCTCTGCAGGAGAGAGCTCGCGAAACTAGGCCTTTCTTGACTCGGGAAGTGAGGCCCTGGTTGCAGGCCTCTTGTACTAACGTCTGGAGAGCCCCACACTTGTTGTGCGAGGGAGGCCTGAAATCCCACTCTCTGGGGCTGCCTTTCCTCCCTCCAAGGAAGAGAGCGGGCTCGGCCGCCTTCAAGCTGAATGTAACGTTGGGCTGGGAAGTGCTACCTGGCAAATCAGTTTTCAGGGGCCATAGCCGCTGGGTGCACGTGTATGTGTACAGCCCCGATACTGCCCGGGAACATCAAGGTTCCCTCTACACAGCTCTTCCGTAACTTTAGCAGCGCAGGAGAGAGCTCGCGAAACTAGGCCTTTCTTGGCTCGGGAAGTGAGGACCTGCTCGCAGACCAATGGACCGGGCGTTTCCAGAGCTCCACGTTGCCTGCGCGCGGGAGGCCTGAAAACTCACTCTCTGGGGCTGCCTTTCCTCCCTCCAAGGAAGAGAGACGGCTCGGCCGCCTTCAAGCTGAAAGTAACATTGGGCTGGGAAGTGCTACCTGGGAAATCAGTTTTCAGGGGCCATAGCCGCTGGGGGCACGTGTATGTGTACAGCCCCGATACTGCCCGGGAACATCAAGGTTCCCTCCACACAGCTCTACCGTCACGTTAGCTCTGCAGCTGAGAGCTCGCGAAACTAGGCCTTTCTCGCCTCGGGAAGTGAGTGCCTGTTTGCAGCCCTCTTGTACTGGCGTCTGTAGAGCCCCACACTTGCTGTGCGGGGAAGGCCTAACAACCCAATCTCTGGGCCTGCCTTTCCTCCCTCAAAGGAGGAGAGCCGGCTCGGCCGCCTTCAAGTTGAAAGTAACATTGGGCTGGGAAGTGCTACCTGGGAAATCAGTTTTCAGGGGCCATAGCCGCTGGGGGCACGTGTATGTGTACAGCCCCGATACTGCCCGGGAACATCAAGGTTCCCTCCACACAGCTCTTCCGTCACTTTAGCTGTGCAGGAGAGAGCTCGCGAAACTAGGCCTTTCTCGGCTCGGGAAGTGAGTGCCTGTTTGCAGGCCTCTTGTACTGGCGTCTGCACAGCCCCACACTTGCTGTGCGAGGGAGGCCTAAAAACCCAATCTCTGGGGCTGCCTTTCCTCCCTCCAAGGAAGACAGCCTGCTCGGCCGCCTTCAAGCTGAAAGTCACATTGGGCTGGGAAGTGCTACATGGGAAATCAGTTTTCAGGGGCCATAGCCGCTGGGTGCTCGTGTATGTGTACAGCCCCGATACTGCCCGGGAACATCAAGGCTCCCTCCACATAGCTCTACCGTCACGTTAGCTCTGCAGGAGAGAGCTCGCGAAACTAGGCCTTTCTTGACTCGGGAAGTGAGGCCCTGGTTGCAGGCCTCTTGTACTAACATCTGGAGAGCCCCACACTTGCTTTGCGAGGGAGGCCTGAAATCCCACTCTTTGGGGCTGCCTTTCCTCCCTCCAAGGAAGAGAGCCGGCTCGGCCGCCTTCAAGCTGAAAGTCACATTGGGCTGGGAAGTGCTACCTGGCAAATCAGTTTTCAGGGGCCATAGCCGCTGGGTGCACGTGTATGTGTACAGCCCCGATACTGCCCGGGAACATCAAGGTTCCCTCTACACTGCTCTTCCGTCACTTTAGCTGTGCAGGAGAGAGCTCGCGAAACTAGGCCTTTCTTGGCTCGGGAAGTGAGGACCTGCTCACAGACCAATGGACCGGGCGTTTCCAGAGCTCCACGTTGCCTGCGCGCGGGAGGCCTGAAAACTCACTCTCTGGGGCTGCCTTTCCTCCCTCCAAGGAAGAGAGCCTGCCCGGCCGCCTTCTGGCTGAAAGTCAAATCTGGCTGGGAAGTGGTAGTTGGGAAGTCAGTTTTCAGGGGCAATGTCCGCTAGGTGTACGTGCATGCCTAGGGTTCCCACACTGCCCAGAACACCAAGGTTCCCTCCACACAGCTCTTCCGTCATGTTAGCTCTGCAGGAGAGAGCTCAGGAAACTAGGCCTTTCTCGCCTCGGGAAGTGAGTGCCTGTTTGCAGCCCTCTTGTACTGGCGTCTGTAGAGCCCCACACTTGCTGTGCGGGGAAGGCCTAAAAACCCAATCTCTGGGCCTGCCTTTCCTCCCTCAAAGGAGGAGAGCCGGCTCGGCCGCCTTCAAGTTGAAAGTAACATTGGGCTGGGAAGTGCTACCTGGGAAATCAGTTTTCAGGGGCCATAGCCGCTGGGGGAACGTGTATGTGTACAGCCCCGATACTGCCCGGGAACATCAAGGTTCCCTCCACACAGCTCTTCCGTCACTTTAGCTGTGCAGGAGAGAGCTCGCGAAACTAGGCCTTTCTCGGCTCGGGAAGTGAGTGCCTGTTTGCAGGCCTCTTGTACTGGCGTCTGCACAGCCCCACACTTGCTGTGCGAGGGAGGCCTAAAAACCTAATCTCTGGGGCTGCCTTTCCTCCCTCCAAGGAAGACAGCCTGCTCGGCCGCCTACAAGCTGAAAGTCACATTGGGCTGGGAAGTGCTACATGGGAAATCAGTTTTCAGGGGCCATAGCCGCTGGGTGCTCGTGTATGTGTACAGCCCCGATACTGCCCGGGAACATCAAGGTTCCCTCCACACAGCTCTTCCGTCACGTTAGCTCTGCAGGAGAGAGCTCGCGAAACTAGGCCTTTCTCGGCTCGGGAAGTGAGTGCCTGTTTGCAGGCCTCTTGTACTGGCGTCTGCAGAGCCCCACACTTGCTGTGCGAGGGAGGCCTAAAAACCCAATCTCTGGGGCTGCCTTTCCTCCCTCCAAGGAAGACAGCCTGCTCGGCCGCCTGCAAGCTGAAAGTCACATTGGGCTGGGAAATGCTACCTGGGAAGTCAGTTTTCAGGGGCCATGGCCGCTGGCTGCACGTTTACAGCTAGGCCTCCCACACTGCCCGGGAACATCAAGGCTCCCTCCAAACAGCTCTTCCGTCACGTTTGCCCTGCAGGAGAGAGATCGCGAAACTAGGCCTTTCTCGGCTCGGGAAGTGAGTGCCTGTTTGCAGGCCGCTTGTATTGGCGTCTGCAGAGCCCCACACTTGCTGTGCGAGGGAGGCCTAAAAACCCAATCTCTGGGGCTGCCTTTCCTCCCTCCAAGGAAGAGAGCCTGCCCGGCCGCCTTCTGGCTGAAAGTCACATCGGGCTGGCAAGTGCTAGTTGGGAAGTCAGTTTTCAGGGGCAATGGCCGCTGGGTGCACGTGTAAGTGTAGGGTTCCCACACTGTCCAGAACATCAAGGCTCCCTCCACACAGCTCTACCGTCACGTTAGCTCTGCAGCTGAGAGCTCGCGAAACTAGGCCTTTCTCGCCTCGGGAAGTGAGTGCCTGTTTGCAGCCCTCTTGTACTGGCGTCTGTAGAGCCCCACACTTGCTGTGCGGGGAAGGCCTAAAAACCCAATCTCTGGGCCTGCCTTTCCTCCCTCAAAGGAGGAGAGCCGGCTCGGCCGCCTTCAAGTTGAAAGTAACATTGGGCTGGGAAGTGCTACCTGGGAAATCAGTTTTCAGGGGCCATAGCCGCTGGGGGCACGTGTATGTGTACAGCCCCGATACTGCCCGGGAACATCAAGGTTCCCTCCACACAGCTCTTCCGTCACTTTAGCTGTGCAGGAGAGAGCTCGCGAAACTAGGCCTTTCTCGGCTCGGGAAGTGAGTGCCTGTTTGCAGGCCTCTTGTACTGGCGTCTGCAGAGCCCCACACTTGCTGTGCGAGGGAGGCCTAAAAACCCAATCTCTGGGGCTGCCTTTCCTCCCTCCAAGGAAGACAGCCTGCTCGGCCGCTTTCAAGCTGAAAGTCACATTGGGCTGGGAAGTGCTACATGGGAAATCAGTTTTCAGGGGCCATAGCCGCTGGGTGCTCGTGTATGTGTACAGCCCCGATACTGCCTGGGAACATCAAGGCTCCCTCCACACAGCTCTACCGTCACGTTAGCTCTGCAGGAGAGAGCTCGCGAAACTAGGCCTTACTTGACTCGGGAAGTGAGGCCCTGGTTGCAGGCCTCTTGTACTAACGTCTGGAGAGCCCCACACTTGCTGTACGAGGGAGGCCTGAAATCCCACTCTCTGGGGCTGCCTTTCCTCCCTCCAAGGAAGAGAGCCGGCTCGGCCGCCTTCAAGCTGAAAGTCACATTGGGCTGGGAAGTGCTACCTGGCAAATCAGTTTTCAGGGGCCATAGCCGCTGGGTGCACGTGTATGTGTACAGCCCCGATACTGCCCGGGAACATCAAGGTTCCCTCTACACAGCTCTTCCGTCACTTTAGCTGTGCAGGAGAGAGCTCGCGAAACTAGGCCTTTCTTGGTTCGGGAAGTGAGGACGTGCTCGCAGACCAATGGACCGGGCGTTTCCAGAGCTCCACGTTGCCTTCGCGCGGGAGGCCTGAAAACTCACTCTCTGGGGCTGCCTTTCCTCCCTCCAAGGAAGAGAGCCTGCCCGGCCTCCTTCTGGCTGAAAGTCAAATCTGGCTGGGAAGTGGTAATTGGGAAGTCAGTTTTCAGGGGCAATGTCCGCTAGGTGTACGTGCATGCCTAGGGTTCCCACACTGCCCAGAACACCAAGGTTCCCTCCACACAGCTCTTCCGTCACGTTAGCTTTGCAGGAGAGAGCTCGCGAAACTAGGTCTTTCTCGGCTCGGGAAGTGAGTGCCTGTTTGCAGGCCTCTTGTATTGGCGTCTGCAGAGCCCCACACTTGCTGTGCGAGGGAGGCCTAAAAACCCAATCTCTGGGGCTGCCTTTCCTCCCTCCAAGGAAGAGAGCCTGCCCGGCCGCCTTCTGGCTGAAAGTCACATTGGGCTGGCAAGTGCTAGGTGGGAAGTCAGTTTTCAGGGGCAATGGCCGCTGGGTGCACGTGTAAGTGTAGGGTTCCCACACTGTCCAGAACATCAAGGTTCCCTCACACAGCTCTACCGTCACATTAGCTCTGCAGCTGAGAGCTCGCGAAACTAGGCCTTTCTCGCCTCGGGAAGTGAGTGCCTGTTTGCAGGCCTCTTGTACTGGCGTCTGCACAGCCCCACACTTGCTGTGCGAGGGAGGCCTAAAAACCCAATCTCTGGGGCTGCCTTTCCTCCCTCCAAGGAAGACAGCCTGCTCGGCCGCCTTCAAGCTGAAAGTCACATTGGGCTGGGAAGTGCTACATGGGAAATCAGTTTTCAGGGGCCATAGCCGCTGGGTGCTCGTGTATGTGTACAGCCCCGATACTGCCCGGGAACATCAAGGCTCCCTCCACACAGCTCTACCGTCACGTTAGCTCTGCAGGAGAGAGCTCGCGAAACTAGGCCTTTCTTGACTCGGGAAGTGAGGCCCTGGTTGCAGGCCTCTTGTACTAACGTCTGGAGAGGCCCACACTTGCTGTGCGAGGGAGGCCTGAAATCCCACTCTCTGGGGCTGCCTTTCCTCCCTCCAAGGAAGAGCGCCGGCTCGGCCGCCTTCAAGCTGAAAGTCACATTGGGCTGGGAAGTTCTACCTGGCAAATCAGTTTTCAGGGGCCATAGCCGCTGGGTGCACGTGTATGTGTACAGCCCCGATACTGCCCGGGAACATCAAGGTTCCCTCTACACACCTCTTCCGTCACTTTAGCTGTGCAGGAGAGAGCTCGCGAAACTAGGCCTTTCTTGGCTCGGGAAGTGAGGACCTGCTCGCAGACCAATGGACCGGGCGTTTCCAGAGCTCCACGTTGCCTGCGCGCGGGAGGCCTGAAAACTCACTCTCTGGGGCTGCCTTTCCTCCCTCCAAGGAAGAGAGCCTGCCTGGCCGCCTTCTGGCTGAAAGTCAAATCTGGCTGGGAAGTGGTAGTTGGGAAGTCAGTTTTCAGGGGCAATGTCCGCTAGGTGTACGTGCATGCCTAGGGTTCCCACACTGCCCAGAACACCAAGGTTCCCTCCACACAGCTCTTCCGTCACGTTAGCTGTGCAGGAGTGAGCTCGCGAAACTAGGCCTTTCTCGGCTCGGGAAGTGAGTGCCTGTTTGCAGGCCTCTTGTATTGGCGTCTGCAGAGCCCCACACTTGCTGTGCGAGGGAGGCCTAAAAACCCAATCTCTGGGGCTGCCTTTCCTCCCTCCAAGGAAGAGAGCCTGCCCGGCCGCCTTCTGGCTGAAAGTCACATTGGGCTGGCAAGTGCTAGGTGGGAAGTCAGTTTTCAGGGGCAATGGCCGCTGGGTGCACGTGTAAGTGTATGGTTCCCACACTGTCCAGAACATCAAGGTTCCCTCCATACAGCTCTACCGTCACGTTAGCTCTGCAGCTGAGAGCTCGCGAAACTAGGCCTTTCTCGCCTCGGGAAGTGAGTGCCTGTTTGCAGCCCTCTTGTACTGGCGTCTGTAGAGCCCCACACTTGCTGTGCGGGGAAGGCCTAAAAACCCAATCTCTGGGCCTGCCTTTCCTCCCTCAAAGGAGGAGAGCCGGCTCGGCCGCCTTCAAGGTGAAAGTAACATTGGGCTGGGAAGTGCTACCTGGGAAATCAGTTTTCAGGGGCCATAGCCGCTGGGGGCACGTGTATGTGTACAGCCCCGATACTGCCCGGGAACATCAAGGTTCCCTCCACACAGCTCTTCCGTCACTTTAGCTGTGCAGGAGAGAGCTCGCGAAACTAGGCCTTTCTCGGCTCGGGAAGTGAGTGCCTGTTTGCAGGCCTCTTGTACTGGCGTCTGCACAGCCCCACACTTGCTGTGCGAGGGAGGCCTAAAAACCCAATCTCTGGGGCTGCCTTTCCTCCCTCCAAGGAAGACAGCCTGCTCGGCCGCCTTCAAGCTGAAAGTCACATTGGGCTGGGAAGTGCTACATGGGAAATCAGTTTTCAGGGGCCATAGCCGCTGGGTGCTCGTGTATGTGTACAGCCCCGATACTGCCCGGGAACATCAAGGCTCCCTCCACACAGCTCTACCGTCACGTTAGCTCTGCAGGAGAGAGCTCGCGAAACTAGGCCTTTCTTGGCTCGGGAAGTGAGGACCTGCTCGCAGACCAATGGACCGGGCGTTTCCAGAGCTCCACGTTGCCTGCGCGCGGGAGGCCTGAAAACTCACTCTCTGGGGCTGCCTTTCCTCCCTCCAAGGAAGAGAGACGGCTCGGCCGCCTTCAAGCTGAAAGTAACATTGGGCTGGGAAGTGCTACCTGGGAAATCAGTTTTCAGGGGCCATAGCCGCTGGGTGCACGTGTATGTGTACAGCCCCGATACTGCCCGGGAACATCAAGGTTCCCTCCACACAGCTCTTCCGTCACTTTAGCTCTGCAGGAGAGAGCTCGCGAAACTAGGCCTTTCTCGGCTCGGGAAGTGAGTGCCTGTTTGCAGGCCTCTTGTACTGGCGTCTGCACAGCCCCACACTTGCTGTGCGAGGGAGGCCTAAAAACCCAATCTCTGGGGCTGCCTTTCCTCCCTCCAAGGAAGACAGCCTGCTCGGCCGCCTTCAAGCTGAAAGTCACATTGGGCTGGGAAGTGCTACATGGGAAATCAGTTTTCAGGGGCCATAGCCGCTGGGTGCTCGTGTATGTGTACAGCCCCGATACTGCCCGGGGACATCAAGGCTCCCTCCACACAGCTCTACCGTCACGTTAGCTCTGCAGGAGAGAGCTCGCGAAACTAGGCCTTTCTTGGCTCGGGAAGTGAGGACCTGCTCGCAGACCAATGGACCGGGCGTTTCCAGAACTCCACGTTGCCTGCGCGCGGGAGGCCTGAAAACTCACTCTCTGGGGCTGCCTTTCCTCCCTCCAAGGAAGAGAGACGGCTCGGCCGCCTTCAAGCTGAAAGTAACATTGGGCTGGGAAGTGCTACCTGGGAAATCAGTTTTCAGGGGCCATAGCCGCTGGGTGCACGTGTATGTGTACAGCCCCGATACTGCCCGGGAACATCAAGGTTCCCTCTACACAGCTCCCCCGTCACTTTAGCTGTGCAGGAGAGAGCTCGCGAAACTAGGCCTTTCTTGGCTCGGGAAGTGAGGACCTGCTCGCAGACCAATGGACCGGGCGTTTCCAGAGCTCCACGTTGCCTGCGCGCGGGAGGCCTGAAAACTCACTCTCTGGGGCTGCCTTTCCTCCCTCCAAGGAAGAGAGCCTGCCCGGCCGCCTTCTGGCTGAAAGTCAAATCTGGCTGGGAAGTGGTAGTTGGGAAGTCAGTTTTCAGGGGCAATGTCCGCTAGGTGTACGTGCATGCCTAGGGTTCCCACACTGCCCAGAACACCAAGGTTCCCTCCACACAGCTCTTCCGTCACTTTAGCTCTGCAGGAGAGAGCACGCGAAACTAGGCCTTTCTCGGCTCGGGAAGTGAGTGCCTGTTTGCAGGCCTCTTGTACTGGCGTCTGCAGAGCCCCACACTTGCTGTGCGAGGGAGGCCTAAAAACCCAATCTCTGGGGCTGCCTTTCCTCCCTCCAAGGAAGACAGCCTGCTCGGCCGCCTGCAAGCTGAAAGTCACATTGGGCTGGGAAATGCTACCTGGGAAGTCAGTTTTCAGGGGCCATGGCCGCTGGCTGCACGTTTACAGCTAGGCCTCCCACACTGCCCGGGAACATCAAGGCTCCCTCCAAACAGCTCTTCCGTCACGTTTGCCCTGCAGGAGAGAGATCGCGAAACTAGGCCTTTCTCGGCTCGGGAAGTGAGTGCCTGTTTGCAGGCCGCTTGTATTGGCGTCTGCAGAGCCCCACACTTGCTGTGCGAGGGAGGCCTAAAAACCCAATCTCTGGGGCTGCCTTTCCTCCCTCCAAGGAAGAGAGCCTGCCCGGCCGCCTTCTGGCTGAAAGTCACATCGGGCTGGCAAGTGCTAGTTGGGAAGTCAGTTTTCAGGGGCAATGGCCGCTGGGTGCACGTGTAAGTGTAGGGTTCCCACACTGTCCAGAACATCAAGGCTCCCTCCACACAGCTCTACCGTCACGTTAGCTCTGCAGCTGAGAGCTCGCGAAACTAGGCCTTTCTCGCCTCGGGAAGTGAGTGCCTGTTTGCAGCCCTCTTGTACTGGCGTCTGTAGAGCCCCACACTTGATGTGCGGGGAAGGCCTAACAACCCAATCTCTGGGCCTGCCTTTCCTCCCTCAAAGGAGGAGAGCCGGCTCGGCCGCCTTCAAGTTGAAAGTAACATTGGGCTGGGAAGTGCTACCTGGGAAATCAGTTTTCAGGGGCCATAGCCGCTGGGGGCACGTGTATGTGTACAGCCCCGATACTGCCCGGGAACATCAAGGTTCCCTCCACACAGCTCTTCCGTCACTTTAGCTGTGCAGGAGAGAGCTCGCGAAACTAGGCCTTTCTCGGCTCGGGAAGTGAGTGCCTGTTTGCAGGCCTCTTGTACTGGCGTCTGCACAGCCCCACACTTGCTGTGCGAGGGAGGCCTAAAAACCCAATCTCTGGGGCTGCCTTTCCTCCCTCCAAGGAAGACAGCCTGCTCGGCCGCCTTCAAGCTGAAAGTCACATTGGGCTGGGAAGTGCTACATGGGAAATCAGTTATCAGGGGCCATAGCCGCTGGGTGCTCGTGTATGTGTACAGCCCCGATACTGCCCGGGAACATCAAGGCTCCCTCCACACAGCTCTACCGTCACGTTAGCTCTGCAGGAGAGAGCTCGCGAAACTAGGCCTTTCTTGACTCGGGAAGTGAGGCCCTGGTTGCAGGCCTCTTGTACTAACGTCTGGAGAGCCCCACACTTGTTGTGCGAGGGAGGCCTGAAATCCCACTCTCTGGGGCTGCCTTTCCTCCCTCCAAGGAAGAGAGCCGGCTCGGCCGCCTTCAAGCTGAATGTAACGTTGGGCTGGGAAGTGCTACCTGGCAAATCAGTTTTCAGGGGCCATAGCCGCTGGGTGCACGTGTATGTGTACAGCCCCGATACTGCCCGGGAACATCAATGTTCCCTCTACACAGCTCTTCCGTAACTTTAGCAGCGCAGGAGAGAGCTCGCGAAACTAGGCCTTTCTTGGCTCGGGAAGTGAGGACCTGCTCGCAGACCAATGGACCGGGCGTTTCCAGAGCTCCACGTTGCCTGCGCGCGGGAG
This sequence comes from Giraffa tippelskirchi, assembly GCF_054371585.1. Classification (NCBI taxonomy): domain Eukaryota; kingdom Metazoa; phylum Chordata; class Mammalia; order Artiodactyla; family Giraffidae; genus Giraffa; species Giraffa tippelskirchi. The sequence goes on from NC_137289.1 coordinate 73,057,593, forward strand.
GCCTGAAAACTCACTCTCTGGGGCTGCCTTTCCTCCCTCCAAGGAAGAGAGCCTGCCCGGCCGCCTTCTGGCTGAAAGTCAAATCTGGCTGGGAAGTGGTAGTTGGGAAGTCAGTTTTCAGGGGCAATGTCCGCTAGGTGTACGTGCATGCCTAGGGTTCCCACACTGCCCAGAACACCAAGGTTCCCTCCACACAGCTCTTCCGTCACGTTAGCTGTGCAGGAGAGAGCTCGCGAAACTAGGCCTTTCTCGGCTCGGGAAGTGAGTGCCTGTTTGCAGGCCTCTTGTATTGGCGTCTGCAGAGCCCCACACTTGCTGTGCGAGGGAGGCCTAAAAACCCAATCTCTGGGGCTGCCTTTCCTCCCTCCAAGGAAGAGAGCCTGCCCGGCCGCCTTCTGGCTGAAAGTCACATTGGGCTGGCAAGTGCTAGGTGGGAAGTCAGTTTTCAGGGGCAATGGCCGCTGGGTGCACGTGTAAGTGTATGGTTCCCACACTGTCCAGAACATCAAGGTTCCCTCCATACAGCTCTACCGTCACGTTAGCTCTGCAGCTGAGAGCTCGCGAAACTAGGCCTTTCTCGCCTCGGGAAGTGAGTGCCTGTTTGCAGCCCTCTTGTACTGGCGTCTGTAGAGCCCCACACTTGCTCTGCGGGGAAGGCCTAAAAACCCAATCTCTGGGCCTGCCTTTCCTCCCTCAAAGGAGGAGAGCCGGCTCGGCCGCCTTCAAGGTGAAAGTAACATTGGGCTGGGAAGTGCTACCTGGGAAATCAGTTTTCAGGGGCCATAGCCGCTGGGGGCACGTGTATGTGTACAGCCCCGATACTGCCCGGGAACATCAAGGTTCCCTCCACACAGCTCTTCCGTCACTTTAGCTGTGCAGGAGAGAGCTCGCGAAACTAGGCCTTTCTCGGCTCGGGAAGTGAGTGCCTGTTTGCAGGCCTCTTGTACTGGCGTCTGCACAGCCCCACACTTGCTCTGCGAGGGAGGCCTAAAAACCCAATCTCTGGGGCTGCCTTTCCTCCCTCCAAGGAAGACAGCCTGCTCGGCCGCCTTCAAGCTGAAAGTCACATTGGGCTGGGAAGTGCTACATGGGAAATCAGTTTTCAGGGGCCATAGCCGCTGGGTGCTCGTGTATGTGTACAGCCCCGATACTGCCCGGGAACATCAAGGCTCCCTCCACACAGCTCTACCGTCACGTTAGCTCTGCAGGAGAGAGCTCGCGAAACTAGGCCTTTCTTGACTCGGGAAGTGAGGCCCTGGTTGCAGGCCTCTTGTACTAACGTCTGGAGAGCCCCACACTTGCTGTGCGAGGGAGGCCTGAAATCCCACTCTCTAGGGCTGCCTTTCCTCCCTCCAAGGAAGAGAGCCGGCTCGGCCGCCTTCAAGCTGAATGTAACGTTGGGCTGGGAAGTGCTACCTGGCAAATCAGTTTTCAGGGGCCATAGCCGCTGGGTGCACGTGTATGTGTACAGCCCCGATACTGCCCGGGAACATCAAGGTTCCCTCTACACAGCTCTTCCGTAACTTTAGCAGAGCAGGAGAGAGCTCGCGAAACTAGGCCTTTCTTGGCTCGGGAAGTGAGGACCTGCTCGCAGACCAATGGACCGGGCGTTTCCAGAGCTCCACGTTGCCTGCGCGCGGGAGGCCTGAAAACTCACTCTCTGGGGCTGCCTTTCCTCCCTCCAAGGAAGAGAGACGGCTCGGCCGCCTTCAACCTGAAAGTAACATTGGGCTGGGAAGTGCTACCTGGGAAATCAGTTTTCAGGGGCCATAGCCGCTGGGTGCACGTGTATGTGTACAGCCCCGATACTGCCCGGGAACATCAAGGTTCCCTCCACACAGCTCTTCCGTCACTTTAGCTGTGCAGGAGAGAGCTCGCGAAACTAGGCCTTTCTTGGCTCGGGAAGTGAGGACCTGCTCGCAGACCAATGGACCGGGCGTTTCCAGAGCTCCACGTTGCCTGCGCGCGGGAGGCCTGAAAACTCACTCTCTGGGGCTGCCTTTCCTCCCTCCAAGGAAGACAGCCTGCCCGGCCGCCTTCTGGCTGAAAGTCAAATCTGGCTGGGAAGTGGTAGTTGGGAAGTCAGTTTTCAGGGGCAATGTCCGCTAGGTGTACGTGCATGCCTAGGGTTCCCACACTGCCCAGAACACCAAGGTTCCCTCCACACAGCTCTTCCGTCACGTTAGCTCTGCAGGAGAGAGCTCGCGAAACTAGGCCTTTCTCGGCTCGGGAAGTGAGTGCCTGTTTGCAGGCCTCTTGTACTGGCGTCTGCAGAGCCCCACACTTGCTGTGCGAGGGAGGCCTAAAAACCCAATCTCTGGGGCTGCCTTTCCTCCCTCCAAGGAAGACAGCCTGCTCGGCCGCCTGCAAGCTGAAAGTCACATTGGGCTGGGAAATGCTACCTGGGAAGTCAGTTTTCAGGGGCCATGGCCGCTGGCTGCACGTTTACAGCTAGGCCTCCCACACTGCCCGGGAACATCAAGGCTCCCTCCAAACAGCTCTTCCGTCACGTTTGCCCTGCAGGAGAGAGATCGCGAAACTAGGCCTTTCTCGGCTCGGGAAGTGAGTGCCTGTTTGCAGGCCGCTTTTATTGGCGTCTGCAGAGCCCCACACTTGCTGTGCGAGGGAGGCCTAAAAACCCAATCTCTGGGGCTGCCTTTCCTCCCTCCAAGGAAGAGAGCCTGCCCGGCCGCCTTCTGGCTGAAAGTCACATCGGGCTGGCAAGTGCTAGTTGGGAAGTCAGTTTTCAGGGGCAATGGCCGCTGGGTGCACGTGTAAGTGTAGGGTTCCCACACTGTCCAGAACATCAAGGCTCCCTCCACACAGCTCTACCGTCACGTTAGCTCTGCAGCTGAGAGCTCGCGAAACTAGGCCTTTCTCGCCTCGGGAAGTGAGTGCCTGTTTGCAGCCCTCTTGTACTGGCGTCTGTAGAGCCCCACACTTGCTGTGCGGGGAAGGCCTAAAAACCCAATCTCTGGGCCTGCCTTTCCTCCCTCAAAGGAGGAGAGCCGGCTAGGCCGCCTTCAAGTTGAAAGTAACATTGGGCTGGGAAGTGCTACCTGGGAAATCAGTTTTCAGGGGCCATAGCCGCTGGGGGCACGTGTATGTGTACAGCCCCGATACTGCCCGGGAACATCAAGGTTCCCTCCACACAGCTCTTCCGTCACTTTAGCTGTGCAGGAGAGAGCTCGCGAAACTAGGCCTTTCTCGGCTCGGGAAGTGAGTGCCTGTTTGCAGGCCTCTTGTACTGGCGACTGCACAGCCCCACACTTGCTGTGCGAGGGAGGCCTAAAAACCCAATCTCTGGGGCTGCCTTTCCTCCCTCCAAGGAAGACAGCCTGCTCGGCCGCCTTCAAGGTGAAAGTCACATTGGGCTGGGAAGTGCTACATGGGAAATCAGTTATCAGGGGCCATAGCCGCTGGGTGCTCGTGTATGTGTACAGCCCCGATACTGCCCGGGAACATCAAGGCTCCCTCCACACAGCTCTACCGTCACGTTAGCTCTGCAGGAGAGAGCTCGCGAAACTAGGCCTTTCTTGACTCGGGAAGTGAGGCCCTGGTTGCAGGCCTCTTGTACTAACGTCTGGAGAGCCCCACACTTGTTGTGCGAGGGAGGCCTGAAATCCCACTCTCTGGGGCTGCCTTTCCTCCCTCCAAGGAAGAGAGCCGGCTCGGCCGCCTTCAAGCTGAATGTAACGTTGGGCTGGGAAGTGCTACCTGGCAAATCAGTTTTCAGGGGCCATAGCCGCTGGGTGCACGTGTATGTGTACAGCCCCGATACTGCCCGGGAACATCAATGTTCCCTCTACACAGCTCTTCCGTAACTTTAGCAGCGCAGGAGAGAGCTCGCGAAACTAGGCCTTTCTTGGCTCGCGAAGTGAGGACCTGCTCGCAGACCAATGGACCGGGCGTTTCCAGAGCTCCACGTTGCCTGCGCGCGGGAGGCCTGAAAACTCACTCTCTGGGGCTGCCTTTCCTCCCTCCAAGGAAGAGAGCCTGCCCGGCCGCCTTCTGGCTGAAAGTCAAATCTGGCTGGGAAGTGGTAGTTGGGAAGTCAGTTTTCAGGGGCAATGTCCGCTAGGTGTACGTGCATGCCTAGGGTTCCCACACTGCCCAGAACACCAAGGTTCCCTCCACACAGCTCTTCCGTCACGTTAGCTGTGCAGGAGAGAGCTCGCGAAACTAGGCCTTTCTCGGCTCGGGAAGTGAGTGCCTGTTTGCAGGCCTCTTGTATTGGCGTCTGCAGAGCCCCACACTTGCTGTGCGAGGGAGGCCTAAAAACCCAATCTCTGGGGCTGCCTTTCCTCCCTCCAAGGAAGAGAGCCTGCCCGGCCGCCTTCTGGCTGAAAGTCACATTGGGCTGGCAAGTGCTAGGTGGGAAGTCAGTTTTCAGGGGCAATGGCCGCTGGGTGCACGTGTAAGTGTATGGTTCCCACACTGTCCAGAACATCAAGGTTCCCTCCATACAGCTCTACCGTCACGTTAGCTCTGCAGCTGAGAGCTCGCGAAACTAGGCCTTTCTCGCCTCGGGAAGTGAGTGCCTGTTTGCAGCCCTCTTGTACTGGCGTCTGTAGAGCCCCACACTTGCTCTGCGGGGAAGGCCTAAAAACCCAATCTCTGGGCCTGCCTTTCCTCCCTCAAAGGAGGAGAGCCGGCTCGGCCGCCTTCAAGGTGAAAGTAACATTGGGCTGGGAAGTGCTACCTGGGAAATCAGTTTTCAGGGGCCATAGCCGCTGGGGGCACGTGTATGTGTACAGCCCCGATACTGCCCGGGAACATCAAGGTTCCCTCCACACAGCTCTTCCGTCACTTTAGCTGTGCAGGAGAGAGCTCGCGAAACTAGGCCTTTCTCGGCTCGGGAAGTGAGTGCCTGTTTGCAGGCCTCTTGTACTGGCGTCTGCACAGCCCCACACTTGCTGTGCGAGGGAGGCCTAAAAACCCAATCTCTGGGGCTGCCTTTCCTCCCTCCAAGGAAGACAGCCTGCTCGGCCGCCTTCAAGCTGAAAGTCACATTGGGCTGGGAAGTGCTACATGGGAAATCAGTTTTCAGGGGCCATAGCCGCTGGGTGCTCGTGTATGTGTACAGCCCCGATACTGCCCGGGAACATCAAGGCTCCCTCCACACAGCTCTACCGTCACGTTAGCTCTGCAGGAGAGAGCTCGCGAAACTAGGCCTTTCTTGACTCGGGAAGTGAGGCCCTGGTTGCAGGCCTCTTGTACTAACGTCTGGAGAGCCCCACACTTGCTGTGCGAGGGAGGCCTGAAATCCCACTCTCTGGGGCTGCCTTTCCTCCCTCCAAGGAAGAGAGCCGGCTCGGCCGCCTTCAAGCTGAATGTAACGTTGGGCTGGGAAGTGCTACCTGGCAAATCAGTTTTCAGGGGCCATAGCCGCTGGGTGCACGTGTATGTGTACAGCCCCGATACTGCCCGGGAACATCAAGGTTCCCTCTACACAGCTCTTCCGTAACTTTAGCAGCGCAGGAGAGAGCTCGCGAAACTAGGCCTTTCTTGGTTCGGGAAGTGAGGACGTGCTCGCAGACCAATGGACCGGGCGTTTCCAGAGCTCCACGTTGCCTTCGCGCGGGAGGCCTGAAAACTCACTCCCTGGGGCTGCCTTTCCTCCCTCCAAGGAAGAGAGCCTGCCCGGCCGCCTTCTGGCTGAAAGTCAAATCTGGCTGGGAAGTGGTAATTGGGAAGTCAGTTTTCAGGGGCAATGTCCGCTAGGTGTACGTGCATGCCTAGGGTTCCCACACTGCCCAGAACACCAAGGTTCCCTCCACACAGCTCTTCTGTCACGTTAGCTCTGCAGGAGAGAGCTCGCGAAACTAGGCCTTTCTCGGCTCGGGAAGTGAGTGCCTGTTTGCAGGCCTCTTGTATTGGCGTCTGCAGAGCCCCACACTTGCTGTGCGAGGGAGGCCTAAAAACCCAATCTCTGGGGCTGCCTTTCCTCCCTCCAAGGAAGAGAGCCTGCCCGGCCGCCTTCTGGCTGAAAGTCACATTGGGCTGGCAAGTGCTAGGTGGGAAGTCAGTTTTCAGGGGCAATGGCCGCTGGGTGCACGTGTAAGTGTAGGGTTCCCACACTGTCCAGAACATCAAGGTTCCCTCCACACAGCTCTACCGTCACGTTAGCTCTGCAGCTGAGACCTCGCGAAACTAGGCCTTTCTCGCCTCGGGAAGTGAGTGCCTGTTTGCAGCCCTCTTGTACTGGAGTCTGTAGAGCCCCACACTTGCTGTGCGAGGGAGGCCTAAAAACCCAATCTCTGGGGCTGCCTTTCCTCCCTCCAAGGAAGACAGCCTGCTCGGCCGCCTTCAAGCTGAATGTAACGTTGGGCTGGGAAGTGCTACCTGGCAAATCAGTTTTCAGGGGCCATAGCCGCTGGGTGCACGTGTATGTGTACAGCCCCGATACTGCCCGGGAACATCAAGGCTCCCTCCACACAGCTCTACCGTCACGTTAGCTCTGCAGGAGAGAGCTCGCGAAACTAGGCCTTTCTTGACTCGGGAAGTGAGGCCCTGGTTGCAGGCCTCTTGTACTAACGTCTGGAGAGCCCCACACTTGCTGTGCGAGGGAGGGCTGAAATCCCACTCTCTGGGGCTGCCTTTCCTCCCTCCAAGGAAGAGAGCCAGCTCGGCCGCCTTCAAGCTGAATGTAACGTTGGGCTGGGAAGTGCTACCTGGCAAATCAGTTTTCAGGGGCCATAGCCGCTGGGTGCACGTGTATGTGTACAGCCCCGATACTGCCCGGGAACATCAAGGTTCCCTCTACACAGCTCTTCCGTAACTTTAGCAGCGCAGGAGAGAGCTCGCGAAACTAGGCCTTTCTTGGCTCGGGAAGTGAGGACCTGCTCGCAGACCAATGGACCGGGCGTTTCCAGAGCTCCACGTTGCCTGCACGCGGGAGGCCTGAAAACTCACTCTCTGGGGCTGCCTTTCCTCCCTCCAAGGAAGAGAGACGGCTCGGCCGCCTTCAAGCTGAAAGTAACATTGGGCTGGGAAGTGCTACCTGGGAAATCAGTTTTCAGGGGCCATAGCCGCTGGGTGCACGTGTATGTGTACAGCCCCGATACTGCCCGGGAACATCAAGGTTCCCTCTACACAGCTCTTCCGTCACTTTAGCTGTGCAGGAGAGAGCTCGCGAAACTAGGCCTTTCTTGGCTCGGGAAGTGAGGACCTGCTCGCAGACCAATGGACCGGGCGTTTCCAGAGCTCCACGTTGCCTCCGCGCGGGAGGCCTGAAAACTCACTCTCTGGGGCTGCCTTTCCTCCCTCCAAGGAAGAGAGCCTGCCCGGCCGCCTTCTGGCTGAAAGTCAAATCTGGCTGGGAAGTGGTAGTTGGGAAGTCAGTTTTCAGGGGCAATGTCCGCTAGGTGTACGTGCATGCCTAGGGTTCCCACACTGCCCAGAACACCAAGGTTCCCTCCACACAGCTCTTCCGTCACGTTAGCTCTGCAGGAGAGAGCTCGCGAAACTAGGCCTTTCTCGGCTCGGGAAGTGAGTGCCTGTTTGCAGGCCTCTTGTACTGGCGTCTGCAGAGCCCCACACTTGCTGTGCGAGGGAGGCCTAAAAACCCAATCTCTGGGGCTGCCTTTCCTCCCTCCAAGGAAGACAGCCTGCTCGGCCGCCTGCAAGCTGAAAGTCACATTGGGCTGGGAAATGCTACCTGGGAAGTCAGTTTTCAGGGGCCATGGCCGCTGGCTGCACGTTTACAGCTAGGCCTCCCACACTGCCCGGGAACATCAAGGCTCCCTCCAAACAGCTCTTCCGTCACGTTTGCCCTGCAGGAGAGAGATCGCGAAACTAGGCCTTTCTCGGCTCGGGAAGTGAGTGCCTGTTTGCAGGCCGCTTGTATTGGCGTCTGCAGAGCCCCACACTTGCTGTGCGAGGGAGGCCTAAAAACCCAATCTCTGGGGCTGCCTTTCCTCCCTCCAAGGAAGAGAGCCTGCCCGGCCGCCTTCTGGCTGAAAGTCACATTGGGCTGGCAAGTGCTAGGTGGGAAGTCAGTTTTCAGGGGCAATGGCCGCTGGGTGCACGTGTAAGTGTATGGTTCCCACACTGTCCAGAACATCAAGGTTCCCTCCATACAGCTCTACCGTCACGTTAGCTCTGCAGCTGAGAGCTCGCGAAACTAGGCCTTTCTCGCCTCGGGAAGTGAGTGCCTGTTTGCAGCCCTCTTGTACTGGCGTCTGTAGAGCCCCACACTTGCTGTGCGGGGAAGGCCTAAAAACCCAATCTCTGGGCCTGCCTTTCCTCCCTCAAAGGAGGAGAGCCGGCTCGGCCGCCTTCAAGGTGAAAGTAACATTGGGCTGGGAAGTGCTACCTGGGAAATCAGTTTTCAGGGGCCATAGCCGCTGGGGGCACGTGTATGTGTACAGCCCCGATACTGCCCGGGAACATCAAGGTTCCCTCCACACAGCTCTTCCGTCACTTTAGCTGTGCAGGAGAGAGCTCGCGAAACTAGGCCTTTCTCGGCTCGGGAAGTGAGTGCCTGTTTGCAGGCCTCTTGTACTGGCGTCTGCACAGCCCCACACTTGCTCTGCGAGGGAGGCCTAAAAACCCAATCTCTGGGGCTGCCTTTCCTCCCTCCAAGGAAGACAGCCTGCTCGGCCGCCTTCAAGCTGAAAGTCACATTGGGCTGGGAAGTGCTACATGGGAAATCAGTTTTCAGGGGCCATAGCCGCTGGGTGCTCGTGTATGTGTACAGCCCCGATACTGCCCGGGAACATCAAGGCTCCCTCCACACAGCTCTACCGTCACGTTAGCTCTGCAGGAGAGAGCTCGCGAAACTAGGCCTTTCTTGACTCGGGAAGTGAGGCCCTGGTTGCAGGCCTCTTGTACTAACGTCTGGAGAGCCCCACACTTGCTGTGCGAGGGAGGCCTGAAATCCCACTCTCTAGGGCTGCCTTTCCTCCCTCCAAGGAAGAGAGCCGGCTCGGCCGCCTTCAAGCTGAATGTAACGTTGGGCTGGGAAGTGCTACCTGGCAAATCAGTTTTCAGGGGCCATAGCCGCTGGGTGCACGTGTATGTGTACAGCCCCGATACTGCCCGGGAACATCAAGGTTCCCTCTACACAGCTCTTCCGTAACTTTAGCAGAGCAGGAGAGAGCTCGCGAAACTAGGCCTTTCTTGGCTCGGGAAGTGAGGACCTGCTCGCAGACCAATGGACCGGGCGTTTCCAGAGCTCCACGTTGCCTGCGCGCGGGAGGCCTGAAAACTCACTCTCTGGGGCTGCCTTTCCTCCCTCCAAGGAAGAGAGACGGCTCGGCCGCCTTCAACCTGAAAGTAACATTGGGCTGGGAAGTGCTACCTGGGAAATCAGTTTTCAGGGGCCATAGCCGCTGGGTGCACGTGTATGTGTACAGCCCCGATACTGCCCGGGAACATCAAGGTTCCCTCCACACAGCTCTTCCGTCACTTTAGCTGTGCAGGAGAGAGCTCGCGAAACTAGGCCTTTCTTGGCTCGGGAAGTGAGGACCTGCTCGCAGACCAATGGACCGGGCGTTTCCAGAGCTCCACGTTGCCTGCGCGCGGGAGGCCTGAAAACTCACTCTCTGGGGCTGCCTTTCCTCCCTCCAAGGAAGACAGCCTGCCCGGCCGCCTTCTGGCTGAAAGTCAAATCTGGCTGGGAAGTGGTAGTTGGGAAGTCAGTTTTCAGGGGCAATGTCCGCTAGGTGTACGTGCATGCCTAGGGTTCCCACACTGCCCAGAACACCAAGGTTCCCTCCACACAGCTCTTCCGTCACGTTAGCTCTGCAGGAGAGAGCTCGCGAAACTAGGCCTTTCTCGGCTCGGGAAGTGAGTGCCTGTTTGCAGGCCTCTTGTACTGGCGTCTGCAGAGCCCCACACTTGCTGTGCGAGGGAGGCCTAAAAACCCAATCTCTGGGGCTGCCTTTCCTCCCTCCAAGGAAGACAGCCTGCTCGGCCGCCTGCAAGCTGAAAGTCACATTGGGCTGGGAAATGCTACCTGGGAAGTCAGTTTTCAGGGGCCATGGCCGCTGGCTGCACGTTTACAGCTAGGCCTCCCACACTGCCCGGGAACATCAAGGCTCCCTCCAAACAGCTCTTCCGTCACGTTTGCCCTGCAGGAGAGAGATCGCGAAACTAGGCCTTTCTCGGCTCGGGAAGTGAGTGCCTGTTTGCAGGCCGCTTTTATTGGCGTCTGCAGAGCCCCACACTTGCTGTGCGAGGGAGGCCTAAAAACCCAATCTCTGGGGCTGCCTTTCCTCCCTCCAAGGAAGAGAGCCTGCCCGGCCGCCTTCTGGCTGAAAGTCACATCGGGCTGGCAAGTGCTAGTTGGGAAGTCAGTTTTCAGGGGCAATGGCCGCTGGGTGCACGTGTAAGTGTAGGGTTCCCACACTGTCCAGAACATCAAGGCTCCCTCCACACAGCTCTACCGTCACGTTAGCTCTGCAGCTGAGAGCTCGCGAAACTAGGCCTTTCTCGCCTCGGGAAGTGAGTGCCTGTTTGCAGCCCTCTTGTACTGGCGTCTGTAGAGCCCCACACTTGCTGTGCGGGGAAGGCCTAAAAACCCAATCTCTGGGCCTGCCTTTCCTCCCTCAAAGGAGGAGAGCCGGCTAGGCCGCCTTCAAGTTGAAAGTAACATTGGGCTGGGAAGTGCTACCTGGGAAATCAGTTTTCAGGGGCCATAGCCGCTGGGGGCACGTGTATGTGTACAGCCCCGATACTGCCCGGGAACATCAAGGTTCCCTCCACACAGCTCTTCCGTCACTTTAGCTGTGCAGGAGAGAGCTCGCGAAACTAGGCCTTTCTCGGCTCGGGAAGTGAGTGCCTGTTTGCAGGCCTCTTGTACTGGCGACTGCACAGCCCCACACTTGCTGTGCGAGGGAGGCCTAAAAACCCAATCTCTGGGGCTGCCTTTCCTCCCTCCAAGGAAGACAGCCTGCTCGGCCGCCTTCAAGGTGAAAGTCACATTGGGCTGGGAAGTGCTACATGGGAAATCAGTTATCAGGGGCCATAGCCGCTGGGTGCTCGTGTATGTGTACAGCCCCGATACTGCCCGGGAACATCAAGGCTCCCTCCACACAGCTCTACCGTCACGTTAGCTCTGCAGGAGAGAGCTCGCGAAACTAGGCCTTTCTTGACTCGGGAAGTGAGGCCCTGGTTGCAGGCCTCTTGTACTAACGTCTGGAGAGCCCCACACTTGTTGTGCGAGGGAGGCCTGAAATCCCACTCTCTGGGGCTGCCTTTCCTCCCTCCAAGGAAGAGAGCCGGCTCGGCCGCCTTCAAGCTGAATGTAACGTTGGGCTGGGAAGTGCTACCTGGCAAATCAGTTTTCAGGGGCCATAGCCGCTGGGTGCACGTGTATGTGTACAGCCCCGATACTGCCCGGGAACATCAATGTTCCCTCTACACAGCTCTTCCGTAACTTTAGCAGCGCAGGAGAGAGCTCGCGAAACTAGGCCTTTCTTGGCTCGCGAAGTGAGGACCTGCTCGCAGACCAATGGACCGGGCGTTTCCAGAGCTCCACGTTGCCTGCGCGCGGGAGGCCTGAAAACTCACTCTCTGGGGCTGCCTTTCCTCCCTCCAAGGAAGAGAGCCTGCCCGGCCGCCTTCTGGCTGAAAGTCAAATCTGGCTGGGAAGTGGTAGTTGGGAAGTCAGTTTTCAGGGGCAATGTCCGCTAGGTGTACGTGCATGCCTAGGGTTCCCACACTGCCCAGAACACCAAGGTTCCCTCCACACAGCTCTTCCGTCACGTTAGCTGTGCAGGAGAGAGCTCGCGAAACTAGGCCTTTCTCGGCTCGGGAAGTGAGTGCCTGTTTGCAGGCCTCTTGTATTGGCGTCTGCAGAGCCCCACACTTGCTGTGCGAGGGAGGCCTAAAAACCCAATCTCTGGGGCTGCCTTTCCTCCCTCCAAGGAAGAGAGCCTGCCCGGCCGCCTTCTGGCTGAAAGTCACATTGGGCTGGCAAGTGCTAGGTGGGAAGTCAGTTTTCAGGGGCAATGGCCGCTGGGTGCACGTGTAAGTGTATGGTTCCCACACTGTCCAGAACATCAAGGTTCCCTCCATACAGCTCTACCGTCACGTTAGCTCTGCAGCTGAGAGCTCGCGAAACTAGGCCTTTCTCGCCTCGGGAAGTGAGTGCCTGTTTGCAGCCCTCTTGTACTGGCGTCTGTAGAGCCCCACACTTGCTCTGCGGGGAAGGCCTAAAAACCCAATCTCTGGGCCTGCCTTTCCTCCCTCAAAGGAGGAGAGCCGGCTCGGCCGCCTTCAAGGTGAAAGTAACATTGGGCTGGGAAGTGCTACCTGGGAAATCAGTTTTCAGGGGCCATAGCCGCTGGGGGCACGTGTATGTGTACAGCCCCGATACTGCCCGGGAACATCAAGGTTCCCTCCACACAGCTCTTCCGTCACTTTAGCTGTGCAGGAGAGAGCTCGCGAAACTAGGCCTTTCTCGGCTCGGGAAGTGAGTGCCTGTTTGCAGGCCTCTTGTACTGGCGTCTGCACAGCCCCACACTTGCTGTGCGAGGGAGGCCTAAAAACCCAATCTCTGGGGCTGCCTTTCCTCCCTCCAAGGAAGACAGCCTGCTCGGCCGCCTTCAAGCTGAAAGTCACATTGGGCTGGGAAGTGCTACATGGGAAATCAGTTTTCAGGGGCCATAGCCGCTGGGTGCTCGTGTATGTGTACAGCCCCGATACTGCCCGGGAACATCAAGGCTCCCTCCACACAGCTCTACCGTCACGTTAGCTCTGCAGGAGAGAGCTCGCGAAACTAGGCCTTTCTTGACTCGGGAAGTGAGGCCCTGGTTGCAGGCCTCTTGTACTAACGTCTGGAGAGCCCCACACTTGCTGTGCGAGGGAGGCCTGAAATCCCACTCTCTGGGGCTGCCTTTCCTCCCTCCAAGGAAGAGAGCCGGCTCGGCCGCCTTCAAGCTGAATGTAACGTTGGGCTGGGAAGTGCTACCTGGCAAATCAGTTTTCAGGGGCCATAGCCGCTGGGTGCACGTGTATGTGTACAGCCCCGATACTGCCCGGGAACATCAAGGTTCCCTCTACACAGCTCTTCCGTAACTTTAGCAGCGCAGGAGAGAGCTCGCGAAACTAGGCCTTTCTTGGTTCGGGAAGTGAGGACGTGCTCGCAGACCAATGGACCGGGCGTTTCCAGAGCTCCACGTTGCCTTCGCGCGGGAGGCCTGAAAACTCACTCCCTGGGGCTGCCTTTCCTCCCTCCAAGGAAGAGAGCCTGCCCGGCCGCCTTCTGGCTGAAAGTCAAATCTGGCTGGGAAGTGGTAATTGGGAAGTCAGTTTTCAGGGGCAATGTCCGCTAGGTGTACGTGCATGCCTAGGGTTCCCACACTGCCCAGAACACCAAGGTTCCCTCCACACAGCTCTTCTGTCACGTTAGCTCTGCAGGAGAGAGCTCGCGAAACTAGGCCTTTCTCGGCTCGGGAAGTGAGTGCCTGTTTGCAGGCCTCTTGTATTGGCGTCTGCAGAGCCCCACACTTGCTGTGCGAGGGAGGCCTAAAAACCCAATCTCTGGGGCTGCCTTTCCTCCCTCCAAGGAAGAGAGCCTGCCCGGCCGCCTTCTGGCTGAAAGTCACATTGGGCTGGCAAGTGCTAGGTGGGAAGTCAGTTTTCAGGGGCAATGGCCGCTGGGTGCACGTGTAAGTGTAGGGTTCCCACACTGTCCAGAACATCAAGGTTCCCTCCACACAGCTCTACCGTCACGTTAGCTCTGCAGCTGAGACCTCGCGAAACTAGGCCTTTCTCGCCTCGGGAAGTGAGTGCCTGTTTGCAGCCCTCTTGTACTGGAGTCTGTAGAGCCCCACACTTGCTGTGCGAGGGAGGCCTAAAAACCCAATCTCTGGGGCTGCCTTTCCTCCCTCCAAGGAAGACAGCCTGCTCGGCCGCCTTCAAGCTGAATGTAACGTTGGGCTGGGAAGTGCTACCTGGCAAATCAGTTTTCAGGGGCCATAGCCGCTGGGTGCACGTGTATGTGTACAGCCCCGATACTGCCCGGGAACATCAAGGCTCCCTCCACACAGCTCTACCGTCACGTTAGCTCTGCAGGAGAGAGCTCGCGAAACTAGGCCTTTCTTGACTCGGGAAGTGAGGCCCTGGTTGCAGGCCTCTTGTACTAACGTCTGGAGAGCCCCACACTTGCTGTGCGAGGGAGGGCTGAAATCCCACTCTCTGGGGCTGCCTTTCCTCCCTCCAAGGAAGAGAGCCAGCTCGGCCGCCTTCAAGCTGAATGTAACGTTGGGCTGGGAAGTGCTACCTGGCAAATCAGTTTTCAGGGGCCATAGCCGCTGGGTGCACGTGTATGTGTACAGCCCCGATACTGCCCGGGAACATCAAGGTTCCCTCTACACAGCTCTTCCGTAACTTTAGCAGCGCAGGAGAGAGCTCGCGAAACTAGGCCTTTCTTGGCTCGGGAAGTGAGGACCTGCTCGCAGACCAATGGACCGGGCGTTTCCAGAGCTCCACGTTGCCTGCACGCGGGAGGCCTGAAAACTCACTCTCTGGGGCTGCCTTTCCTCCCTCCAAGGAAGAGAGACGGCTCGGCCGCCTTCAAGCTGAAAGTAACATTGGGCTGGGAAGTGCTACCTGGGAAATCAGTTTTCAGGGGCCATAGCCGCTGGGTGCACGTGTATGTGTACAGCCCCGATACTGCCCGGGAACATCAAGGTTCCCTCTACACAGCTCTTCCGTCACTTTAGCTGTGCAGGAGAGAGCTCGCGAAACTAGGCCTTTCTTGGCTCGGGAAGTGAGGACCTGCTCGCAGACCAATGGACCGGGCGTTTCCAGAGCTCCACGTTGCCTCCGCGCGGGAGGCCTGAAAACTCACTCTCTGGGGCTGCCTTTCCTCCCTCCAAGGAAGAGAGCCTGCCCGGCCGCCTTCTGGCTGAAAGTCAAATCTGGCTGGGAAGTGGTAGTTGGGAAGTCAGTTTTCAGGGGCAATGTCCGCTAGGTGTACGTGCATGCCTAGGGTTCCCACACTGCCCAGAACACCAAGGTTCCCTCCACACAGCTCTTCCGTCACGTTAGCTCTGCAGGAGAGAGCTCGCGAAACTAGGCCTTTCTCGGCTCGGGAAGTGAGTGCCTGTTTGCAGGCCTCTTGTACTGGCGTCTGCAGAGCCCCACACTTGCTGTGCGAGGGAGGCCTAAAAACCCAATCTCTGGGGCTGCCTTTCCTCCCTCCAAGGAAGACAGCCTGCTCGGCCGCCTGCAAGCTGAAAGTCACATTGGGCTGGGAAATGCTACCTGGGAAGTCAGTTTTCAGGGGCCATGGCCGCTGGCTGCACGTTTACAGCTAGGCCTCCCACACTGCCCGGGAACATCAAGGCTCCCTCCAAACAGCTCTTCCGTCACGTTTGCCCTGCAGGAGAGAGATCGCGAAACTAGGCCTTTCTCGGCTCGGGAAGTGAGTGCCTGTTTGCAGGCCGCTTGTATTGGCGTCTGCAGAGCCCCACACTTGCTGTGCGAGGGAGGCCTAAAAACCCAATCTCTGGGGCTGCCTTTCCTCCCTCCAAGGAAGAGAGCCTGCCCGGCCGCCTTCTGGCTGAAAGTCACATTGGGCTGGCAAGTGCTAGGTGGGAAGTCAGTTTTCAGGGGCAATGGCCGCTGGGTGCACGTGTAAGTGTATGGTTCCCACACTGTCCAGAACATCAAGGTTCCCTCCATACAGCTCTACCGTCACGTTAGCTCTGCAGCTGAGAGCTCGCGAAACTAGGCCTTTCTCGCCTCGGGAAGTGAGTGCCTGTTTGCAGCCCTCTTGTACTGGCGTCTGTAGAGCCCCACACTTGCTGTGCGGGGAAGGCCTAAAAACCCAATCTCTGGGCCTGCCTTTCCTCCCTCAAAGGAGGAGAGCCGGCTCGGCCGCCTTCAAGGTGAAAGTAACATTGGGCTGGGAAGTGCTACCTGGGAAATCAGTTTTCAGGGGCCATAGCCGCTGGGGGCACGTGTATGTGTACAGCCCCGATACTGCCCAGGAACATCAAGGTTCCCTACACACAGCTCTTCCGTCACTTTAGCTGTGCAGGAGAGAGCTCGCGAAACTAGGCCTTTCTCGGCTCGGGAAGTGAGTGCCTGTTTGCAGGCCTCTTGTACTGGCGTCTGCACAGCCCCACACTTGCTGTGCGAGGGAGGCCTAAAAACCCAATCTCTGGGGCTGCCTTTCCTCCCTCCAAGGAAGACAGCCTGCTCGGCCGCCTTCAAGCTGAAAGTCACATTGGGCTGGGAAGTGCTACATGGGAAATCAGTTTTCAGGGGCCATAGCCGCTGGGTGCTCGTGTATGTGTACAGCCCCGATACTGCCCGGGAACATCAAGGCTCCCTCCACACAGCTCTACCGTCACGTTAGCTCTGCAGGAGAGAGCTCGCGAAACTAGGCCTTTCTTGACTCGGGAAGTGAGGCCCTGGTTGCAGGCCTCTTGTACTAACGTCTGGAGAGCCCCACACTTGCTGTGCGAGGGAGGCCTGAAATCCCACTCTCTGGGGCTGCCTTTCCTCCCTCCAAGGAAGAGCGCCGGCTCGGCCGCCTTCAAGCTGAAAGTCACATTGGGCTGGGAAGTGCTACCTGGCAAATCAGTTTTCAGGGGCCATAGCCGCTGGGTGCACGTGTATGTGTACAGCCCCGATACTGCCCGGGAACATCAAGGTTCCCTCTACACACCTCTTCCGTCACTTTAGCTGTGCAGGAGAGAGCTCGCGAAACTAGGCCTTTCTTGGCTCGGGAAGTGAGGACCTGCTCGCAGACCAATGGACCGGGCGTTTCCAGAGCTCCACGTTGCCTGCGCGCGGGAGGCCTGAAAACTCACTCTCTGGGGCTGCCTTTCCTCCCTCCAAGGAAGAGAGCCTGCCCGGCCGCCTTCTGGCTGAAAGTCAAATCTGGCTGGGAAGTGGTAGTTGGGAAGTCAGTTTTCAGGGGCAATGTCCGCTAGGTGTACGTGCATGCCTAGGGTTCCCACACTGCCCAGAACACCAAGGTTCCCTCCACACAGCTCTTCCGTCACGTTAGCTGTGCAGGAGAGAGCTCGCGAAACTAGGCCTTTCTCGGCTCGGGAAGTGAGTGCCTGTTTGCAGGCCTCTTGTATTGGCGTCTGCAGAGCCCCACACTTGCTGTGCGAGGGAGGCCTAAAAACCCAATCTCTGGGGCTGCCTTTCCTCCCTCCAAGGAAGAGAGCCTGCCCGGCCGCCTTCTGGCTGAAAGTCACATTGGGCTGGCAAGTGCTAGGTGGGAAGTCAGTTTTCAGGGGCAATGGCCGCTGGGTGCACGTGTAAGTGTATGGTTCCCACACTGTCCAGAACATCAAGGTTCCCTCCATACAGCTCTACCGTCACGTTAGCTCTGCAGCTGAGAGCTCGCGAAACTAGGCCTTTCTCGCCTCGGGAAGTGAGTGCCTGTTTGCAGCCCTCTTGTACTGGCGTCTGTAGAGCCCCACACTTGCTGTGCGGGGAAGGCCTAAAAACCCAATCTCTGGGCCTGCCTTTCCTCCCTCAAAGGAGGAGAGCCGGCTCGGCCGCCTTCAAGGTGAAAGTAACATTGGGCTGGGAAGTGCTACCTGGGAAATCAGTTTTCAGGGGCCATAGCCGCTGGGGGCACGTGTATGTGTACAGCCCCGATACTGCCCGGGAACATCAAGGTTCCCTCTACACAGCTCTTCCGTAACTTTAGCAGCGCAGGAGAGAGCTCGCGAAACTAGGCCTTTCTTGGCTCGGGAAGTGAGGACCTGCTCGCAGACCAATGGACCGGGCGTTTCCAGAGCTCCACGTTGCCTGCGCGCGGGAGGCCTGAAAACTCACTCTCTGGGGCTGCCTTTCCTCCCTCCAAGGAAGAGAGACGGCTCGGCCGCCTTCAAGCTGAAAGTAACATTGGGCTGGGAAGTGCTACCTGGGAAATCAGTTTTCAGGGGCCATAGCCGCTGGGTGCACGTGTATGTGTACAGCCCCGATACTGCCCGGGAACATCAAGGTTCCCTCCACACAGCTCTTCCGTCACTTTAGCTGTGCAGGAGAGAGCTCGCGAAACTAGGCCTTTCTCGGCTCGGGAAGTGAGTGCCTGTTTGCAGGCCTCTTGTACTGGCGTCTGCACAGCCCCACACTTGCTGTGCGAGGGAGGCCTAAAAACCCAATCTCTGGGGCTGCCTTTCCTCCCTCCAAGGAAGACAGCCTGCTCGGCCGCCTTCAAGCTGAAAGTCACATTGGGCTGGGAAGTGCTACATGGGAAATCAGTTTTCAGGGGCCATAGCCGCTGGGTGCTCGTGTATGTGTACAGCCCCGATACTGCCCGGGAACATCAAGGCTCCCTCCACACAGCTCTACCGTCACGTTAGCTCTGCAGGAGAGAGCTCGCGAAACTAGGCCTTTCTTGACTCGGGAAGTGAGGCCCTGGTTGCAGGCCTCTTGTACTGCCGTCTGCAGAGCCCCACACTTGCTGTGCGAGGGAGGCCTGAAATCCCACTCTCTGGGGCTGCCTTTCCTCCCTCCAAGGAAGAGAGCCGGCTCGGCCGCCTTCAAGCTGAATGTAACGTTGGGCTGGGAAGTGCTACCTGGCAAATCAGTTTTCAGGGGCCATAGCCGCTGGGTGCACGTGTATGTGTACAGCCCCGATACTGCCCGGGAACATCAAGGTTCCCTCTACACAGCTCTTCCGTAACTTTAGCAGCGCAGGAGAGAGCTCGCGAAACTAGGCCTTTCTTGGCTCGGGAAGTGAGGACCTGCTCGCAGACCAATGGACCGGGCGTTTCCAGAACTCCACGTTGCCTGCGCGCGGGAGGCCTGAAAACTCACTCTCTGGGGCTGCCTTTCCTCCCTCCAAGGAAGAGAGACGGCTCGGCCGCCTTCAAGCTGAAAGTAACATTGGGCTGGGAAGTGCTACCTGGGAAATCAGTTTTCAGGGGCCATAGCCGCTGGGTGCACGTGTATGTGTACAGCCCCGATACTGCCCGGGAACATCAAGGTTCCCTCTACACAGCTCTTCCGTCACTTTAGCTGTGCAGGAGAGAGCTCGCGAAACTAGGCCTTTCTTGGCTCGGGAAGTGAGGACCTGCTCGCAGACCAATGGACCGGGCGTTTCCAGAGCTCCACGTTGCCTGCGCGCGGGAGGCCTGAAAACTCACTCTCTGGGGCTGCCTTTCCTCCCTCCAAGGAAGAGAGCCTGCCCGGCCGCCTTCTGGCTGAAAGTCAAATCTGGCTGGGAAGTGGTAGTTGGGAAGTCAGTTTTCAGGGGCAATGTCCGCTAGGTGTACGTGCATGCCTAGGGTTCCCACACTGCCCAGAACACCAAGGTTCCCTCCACACAGCTCTTCCGTCACGTTAGCTCTGCAGGAGAGAGCTCGCGAAACTAGGCCTTTCTCGGCTCGGGAAGTGAGTGCCTGTTTGCAGGCCTCTTGTACTGGCGTCTGCAGAGCCCCACACTTGCTGTGCGAGGGAGGCCTAAAAACCCAATCTCTGGGGCTGCCTTTCCTCCCTCCAAGGAAGACAGCCTGCTCGGCCGCCTGCAAGCTGAAAGTCACATTGGGCTGGGAAATGCTACCTGGGAAGTCAGTTTTCAGGGGCCATGGCCGCTGGCTGCACGTTTACAGCTAGGCCTCCCACACTGCCCGGGAACATCAAGGCTCCCTCCAAACAGCTCTTCCGTCACGTTTGCCCTGCAGGAGAGAGATCGCGAAACTAGGCCTTTCTCGGCTCGGGAAGTGAGTGCCTGTTTGCAGGCCGCTTGTATTGGCGTCTGCAGAGCCCCACACTTGCTGTGCGAGGGAGGCCTAAAAACCCAATCTCTGGGGCTGCCTTTCCTCCCTCCAAGGAAGAGAGCCTGCCCGGCCGCCTTCTGGCTGAAAGTCACATTGGGCTGGCAAGTGCTAGGTGGGAAGTCAGTTTTCAGGGGCAATGGCCGCTGGGTGCACGTGTAAGTGTATGGTTCCCACACTGTCCAGAACATCAAGGTTCCCTCCATACAGCTCTACCGTCACGTTAGCTCTGCAGCTGAGAGCTCGCGAAACTAGGCCTTTCTCGCCTCGGGAAGTGAGTGCCTGTTTGCAGCCCTCTTGTACTGGCGTCTGTAGAGCCCCACACTTGCTGTGCGGGGAAGGCCTAAAAACCCAATCTCTGGGCCTGCCTTTCCTCCCTCAAAGGAGGAGAGCCGGCTCGGCCGCCTTCAAGGTGAAAGTAACATTGGGCTGGGAAGTGCTACCTGGGAAATCAGTTTTCAGGGGCCATAGCCGCTGGGGGCACGTGTATGTGTACAGCCCCGATACTGCCCAGGAACATCAAGGTTCCCTCCACACAGCTCTTCCGTCACTTTAGCTGTGCAGGAGAGAGCTCGCGAAACTAGGCCTTTCTCGGCTCGGGAAGTGAGTGCCTGTTTGCAGGCCTCTTGTACTGGCGTCTGCACAGCCCCACACTTGCTGTGCGAGGGAGGCCTAAAAACCCAATCTCTGGGGCTGCCTTTCCTCCCTCCAAGGAAGACAGCCTGCTCGGCCGCCTTCAAGCTGAAAGTCACATTGGGCTGGGAAGTGCTACATGGGAAATCAGTTTTCAGGGGCCATAGCCGCTGGGTGCTCGTGTATGTGTACAGCCCCGATACTGCCCGGGAACATCAAGGCTCCCTCCACACAGCTCTACCGTCACGTTAGCTCTGCAGGAGAGAGCTCGCGAAACTAGGCCTTTCTTGACTCGGGAAGTGAGGCCCTGGTTGCAGGCCTCTTGTACTAACGTCTGGAGAGCCCCACACTTGCTGTGCGAGGGAGGCCTGAAATCCCACTCTCTGGGGCTGCCTTTCCTCCCTCCAAGGAAGAGCGCCGGCTCGGCCGCCTTCAAGCTGAAAGTCACATTGGGCTGGGAAGTGCTACCTGGCAAATCAGTTTTCAGGGGCCATAGCCGCTGGGTGCACGTGTATGTGTACAGCCCCGATACTGCCCGGGAACATCAAGGTTCCCTCTACACACCTCTTCCGTCACTTTAGCTGTGCAGGAGAGAGCTCGCGAAACTAGGCCTTTCTTGGCTCGGGAAGTGAGGACCTGCTCGCAGACCAATGGACCGGGCGTTTCCAGAGCTCCACGTTGCCTGCGCGCGGGAGGCCTGAAAACTCACTCTCTGGGGCTGCCTTTCCTCCCTCCAAGGAAGAGAGCCTGCCCGGCCGCCTTCTGGCTGAAAGTCAAATCTGGCTGGGAAGTGGTAGTTGGGAAGTCAGTTTTCAGGGGCAATGTCCGCTAGGTGTACGTGCATGCCTAGGGTTCCCACACTGCCCAGAACACCAAGGTTCCCTCCACACAGCTCTTCCGTCACGTTAGCTGTGCAGGAGAGAGCTCGCGAAACTAGGCCTTTCTCGGCTCGGGAAGTGAGTGCCTGTTTGCAGGCCTCTTGTATTGGCGTCTGCAGAGCCCCACACTTGCTGTGCGAGGGAGGCCTAAAAACCCAATCTCTGGGGCTGCCTTTCCTCCCTCCAAGGAAGAGAGCCTGCCCGGCCGCCTTCTGGCTGAAAGTCACATTGGGCTGGCAAGTGCTAGGTGGGAAGTCAGTTTTCAGGGGCAATGGCCGCTGGGTGCACATGTAAGTGTATGGTTCCCACACTGTCCAGAACATCAAGGTTCCCTCCATACAGCTCTACCGTCACGTTAGCTCTGCAGCTGAGAGCTCGCGAAACTAGGCCTTTCTCGCCTCGGGAAGTGAGTGCCTGTTTGCAGCCCTCTTGTACTGGCGTCTGTAGAGCCCCACACTTGCTGTGCGGGGAAGGCCTAAAAACCCAATCTCTGGGCCTGCCTTTCCTCCCTCAAAGGAGGAGAGCCGGCTCGGCCGCCTTCAAGCTGAAAGTAACATTGGGCTGGGAAGTGCTACCTGGGAAATCAGTTTTCAGGGGCCATAGCCGCTGGGGGCACGTGTATGTGTACAGCCCCGATACTGCCCGGGAACATCAAGGTTCCCTCCACACAGCTCTTCCGTCACTTTAGCTGTGCAGGAGAGAGCTCGCGAAACTAGGCCTTTCTCGGCTCGGGAAGTGAGTGCCTGTTTGCAGGCCTCTTGTACTGGCGTCTGCACAGCCCCACACTTGCTGTGCGAGGGAGGCCTAAAAACCCAATCTCTGGGGCTGCCTTTCCTCCCTCCAAGGAAGACAGCCTGCTCGGCCGCCTTCAAGCTGAAAGTCACATTGGGCTGGGAAGTGCTACATGGGAAATCAGTTTTCAGGGGCCATAGCCGCTGGGTGCTCGTGTATGTGTACAGCCCCGATACTGCCCGGGAACATCAAGGCTCCCTCCACACAGCTCTACCGTCACGTTAGCTCTGCAGGAGAGAGCTCGCGAAACTAGGCCTTTCTTGACTCGGGAAGTGAGGCCCTGGTTGCAGGCCTCTTGTACTAACGTCTGGAGAGCCCCACACTTGCTGTGCGAGGGAGGCCTGAAATCCCACTCTCTGGGGCTGTCTTTCCTCCCTCCAAGGAAGAGAGCCGGCTCGGCCGCCTTCAAGCTGAATGTAACGTTGGGCTGGGAAGTGCTACCTGGCAAATCAGTTTTCAGGGGCCATAGCCGCTGGGTGCACGTGTATGTGTACAGCCCCGATACTGCCCGGGAACATCAAGGTTCCCTCTACACAGCTCTTCCGTAACTTTAGCAGCGCAGGAGAGAGCTCGCGAAACTAGGCCTTTCTTGGCTCGGGAAGTGAGGACCTGCTCGCAGACCAATGGACCGGGCGTTTCCAGAGCTCCACGTTGCCTGCGCGCGGGAGGCCTGAAAACTCACTCTCTGGGGCTGCCTTTCCTCCCTCCAAGGAAGAGAGACGGCTCGGCCGCCTTCAAGCTGAAAGTAACATTGGGCTGGGAAGTGCTACCTGGGAAATCAGTTTTCAGGGGCCATAGCCGCTGGGTGCACGTGTATGTGTACAGCCCCGATAATGCTCGGGAACATCAAGGTTCCCTCCACACAGCTCTTCCGTCACTTTAGCTGTGCAGGAGGGAGCTCGCGAAACTAGGCCTTTCTCGGCTCGGGAAGTGAGTGCCTGTTTGCAGGCCTCTTGTAGTGGCGTCTGCACAGCCCCACACTTGCTGTGCGAGGGAGGCCTAAAAACCCAATCTCTGGGGCTGCCTTTCCTCCCTCAAAGGAGGAGAGCCGGCTCGGCCGCCTTCAAGTTGAAAGTAACATTGGGCTGGGAAGTGCTACCTGGGAAATCAGTTTTCAGGGGCCATATCCGCTGGGGGAACGTGTATGTGTACAGCCCCGATACTGCCCGGGAACATCAAGGTTCCCTCTACACAGCTCTTCCGTCACTTTAGCTGTGCAGGAGAGAGCTCGCGAAACTAGGCCTTTCTTGGCTCGGGAAGTGAGGACCTGCTCACCGACCAATGGACCGGGCGTTTCCAGAGCTCCACGTTGCCTGCGCGCGGGAGGCCTGAAAACTCACTCTCTGGGGCTGCCTTTCCTCCCTCCAAGGAAGAGAGCCTGCACGGCCGCCTTCTGGCTGAAAGTCAAATCTGGCTGGGAAGTGGTAGTTGGGAAGTCTGTTTTCAGGGGCAATGTCCGCTAGGTGTACGTGCATGCCTAGGTTTCCCACACTGCCCAGAACACCAAGGTTCCCTCCACACAGCTCTTCCTTCACGTTAGCTCTGCAGGAGAGAGCTCGCGAAACTAGGCCTTTCTCGGCTCGGGAAGTGAGTGCCTGTTTGCAGGCCTCTTGTATTGGCGTCTGCAGAGCCCCACACTT
Organism: Giraffa tippelskirchi; assembly: GCF_054371585.1. Classification (NCBI taxonomy): domain Eukaryota; kingdom Metazoa; phylum Chordata; class Mammalia; order Artiodactyla; family Giraffidae; genus Giraffa; species Giraffa tippelskirchi. The sequence goes on from NC_137289.1 coordinate 73,081,242, forward strand.
GCTGTGCGAGGGAGGCCTAAAAACCCAATCTCTGGGGCTGCCTTTCCTCCCTCCAAGGAAGAGAGCCTGCCCGGCCGCCTTCTGGCTGAAAGTCACATTGGGCTGGCAAGTGCTAGGTGGGAAGTCAGTTTTCAGGGGCAATGGCCGCTGGGTGCACGTGTAAGTGTAGGGTTCCCACACTGTCCAGAACATCAAGGCTCCCTCCACACAGCTCTTCCGTCAATTTAGCTGTGCAGGAGAGAGCTCGCAAAACTAGGCCTTTCTCGGCTCGGGAAGTGAGTGCCTGTTTGCAGGCCTCTTGTACTGGCGTCTGCACAGCCCCACACTTGCTGTGCGAGGGAGGCCTAAAAACCTAATCTCTGGGGCTGCCTTTCCTCCCTCCAAGGAAGACAGCCTGCTCGGCCGCCTTCAAGCTGAAAGTTACATTGGGCTGGGAAGTGCTACATGGGAAATCAGTTTTCAGGGGCCATAGCCGCTGGGTGCTCGTGTATGTGTACAGCCCCGATACTGCCCGGGAACATCAAGGCTCCCTCCACACAGCTCTACAGTCACGTTAGCTCTGCAGGAGAGAGCTCGCGAAACTAGGCCTTTCTTGACTCGGGAAGTGAGGCCCTGGTTGCAGGCCTCTTGTACTAACGTCTGGAGAGCCCCACACTTGCTGTGCGAGGGAGGCCTGAAATCCCACTCTCTGGGGCTGCCTTTCCTCCCTCCAAGGAAGAGAGCCGGCTCGGCCGCCTTCAAGCTGAATGTAACGTTGGGCTGGGAAGTGCTACCTGGCAAATCAGTTTTCAGGGGCCATAGCCGCTGGGTGCACGTGTATGTGTACAGCCCCGATACTGCCCGGGAACATCAAGGTTCCCTCTACACAGCTCTTCCGTAACTTTAGCAGCGCAGGAGAGAGCTCGCGAAACTAGGCCTTTCTTGGCTCGGGAAGTGAGGACCTGCTCGCAGACCAATGGACCGGGCGTTTCCAGAGCTCCACGTTGCCTGCGCGCGGGAGGCCTGAAAACTCAGTCTCTGGGGCTGCCTTTCCTCCCTCCAAGGAAGAGAGACGGCTCGGCCGCCTTCAAGCTGAAAGTAACATTGGGCTGGGAAGTGCTACCTGGGAAATCAGTTTTCAGGGGCCATAGCCGCTGGGTGCACGTGTATGTGTAGAGCCCCGATACTGCCCGGGAACATCAAGGTTCCCTCTACACAGCTCTTCCGTCACTTTAGCTGTGCAGGAGAGAGCTCGCGAAACTATGCCTTTCTTGGCTCGGGAAGTGAGGACCTGCTCGCAGACCAATGGACCGGGCGTTTCCAGAGCTCCACGTTGCCTGCGCGCGGGAGGCCTGAAAACTCACTCTCTGGGGCTGCCTTTCCTCCCTCCAAGGAAGAGAGCCTGCCCGGCCGCCTTCTGGCTGAAAGTCAAATCTGGCTGGGAAGTGGTAGTTGGGAAGTCAGTTTTCAGGGGCAATGTCCGCTAGGTGTACGTGCATGCCTAGGGTTCCCACACTGCCCAGAACACCAAGGTTCCCTCCACACAGCTCTTCCGTCACGTTAGCTCTGCAGGAGAGAGCTCGCGAAACTAGGCCTTTCTCGGCTCGGGAAGTGAGTGCCTGTTTGCAGGCCTCTTGTACTGGCGTCTGCAGAGCCCCACACTTGCTGTGCGAGGGAGGCCTAAAAACCCAATCTCTGGGGCTGCCTTTCCTCCCTCCAAGGAAGACAGCCTGCTCGGCCGCCTGCAAGCTGAAAGTCACATTGGGCTGGGAAATGCTACCTGGGAAGTCAGTTTTCAGGGGCCATGGCCGCTGGCTGCACGTTTACAGCTAGGCCTCCCACACTGCCCGGGAACATCAAGGCTCCCTCCAAACAGCTCTTCCGTCACGTTTGCCCTGCAGGAGAGAGATCGCGAAACTAGGCCTTTCTCGGCTCGGGAAGTGAGTGCCTGTTTGCAGGCCGCTTTTATTGGCGTCTGCAGAGCCCCACACTTGCTGTGCGAGGGAGGCCTAAAAACCCAATCTCTGGGGCTGCCTTTCCTCCCTCCAAGGAAGAGAGCCTGCCCGGCCGCCTTCTGGCTGAAAGTCACATCGGGCTGGCAAGTGCTAGTTGGGAAGTCAGTTTTCAGGGGCAATGGCCGCTGGGTGCACGTGTAAGTGTAGGGTTCCCACACTGTCCAGAACATCAAGGCTCCCTCCACACAGCTCTACCGTCACGTTAGCTCTGCAGCTGAGAGCTCGCGAAACTAGGCCTTTCTCGCCTCGGGAAGTGAGTGCCTGTTTGCAGCCCTCTTGTACTGGCGTCTGTAGAGCCCCACACTTGCTGTGCGGGGAAGGCCTAAAAACCCAATCTCTGGGCCTGCCTTTCCTCCCTCAAAGGAGGAGAGCCGGCTCGGCCGCCTTCAAGTTGAAAGTAACATTGGGCTGGGAAGTGCTACCTGGGAAATCAGTTTTCAGGGGCCATAGCCGCTGGGGGCACGTGTATGTGTACAGCCCCGATACTGCCCGGGAACATCAAGGTTCCCTCCACACAGCTCTTCCGTCACTTTAGCTGTGCAGGAGAGAGCTCGCGAAACTAGGCCTTTCTCGGCTCGGGAAGTGAGTGCCTGTTTGCAGGCCTCTTGTACTGGCGTCTGCACAGCCCCACACTTGCTGTGCGAGGGAGGCCTAAAAACCCAATCTCTGGGGCTGCCTTTCCTCCCTCCAAGGAAGACAGCCTGCTCGGCCGCTTTCAAGCTGAAAGTCACATTGGGCTGGGAAGTGCTACATGGGAAATCAGTTTTCAGGGGCCATAGCCGCTGGGTGCTCGTGTATGTGTACAGCCCCGATACTGCCTGGGAACATCAAGGCTCCCTCCACACAGCTCTACCGTCACGTTAGCTCTGCCGGAGAGAGCTCGCGAAACTAGGCCTTACTTGACTCGGGAAGTGAGGCCCTGGTTGCAGGCCTCTTGTACTAACGTCTGGAGAGCCCCACACTTGCTGTGCGAGGGAGGCCTGAAATCCCACTCTCTGGGGCTGCCTTTCCTCCCTCCAAGGAAGAGAGTCGGCTCGGCCGCCTTCAAGCTGAAAGTCACATTGGGCTGGGAAGTGCTACCTGGCAAATCAGTTTTCAGGGGCCATAACCGCTGGGTGCACGTGTATGTCTACCGCCCCGATACTGCCCGGGAACATCAAGGTTCCCTCTACACAGCTCTTCCGTCACTTTAGCTGTGCAGGAGAGAGCTCGCGAAACTAGGCCTTTCTTGGTTCGGGAAGTGAGGACGTGCTCGCAGACCAATGGACCGGGCGTTTCCAGAGCTCATCGTTGCCTTCGCGCGGGAGGGCTGAAAACTCACTCTCTGGGGCTGCCTTTCCTCCCTCCAAGGAAGAGAGCCTGCCCGGCCGCCTTCAGGCTGAAAGTCAAATCTGGCTGGGAAGTGGTAATTGGGAAGTCAGTTTTCAGGGGCAATGTCCGCTAGGTGTACGTGCATGCCTAGGGTTCCCACACTGCCCAGAACACCAAGGTTCCCTCCACACAGCTCTTCCGTCACGTTAGCTCTGCAGGAGAGAGCTCGCGAAACTAGGCCTTTCTCGGCTCGGGAAGTGAGTGCCTGTTTGCAGGCCTCTTGTATTGGCGTCTGCAGAGCCCCACACTTGCTGTGCGAGGGAGGCCTAAAAACCCAATCTCTGGGGCTGCCTTTCCTCCCTCCAAGGAAGAGAGCCTGCCCGGCCGCCTTCTGGCTGAAAGTCACATTGGGCTGGCAAGTGCTAGGTGGGAAGTCAGTTTTCAGGGGCAATGGCCGCTGGGTGCACGTGTAAGTGTAGGGTTCCCACACTGTCCAGAACATCAAGGTTCCCTCCACACAGCTCTACCGTCACGTTAGCTCTGCAGCTGAGAGCTCGCGAAACTAGGCCTTTCTCGCCTCGGGAAGTGAGTGCCTGTTTGCAGCCCTCTTGTACTGGCGTCTGTAGAGCCCCACACTTGCTGTGCGGGGAAGGCCTAAAAACCCAATCTCTGGGCCTGCCTTTCCTCCCTCAAAGGAGGAGAGCCGGCTCGGCCGCCTTCAAGGTGAAAGTAACATTGGGCTGGGAAGTGCTACCTGGGAAATCAGTTTTCAGGGGCCATAGCCGCTGGGGGAACGTGTATGTGTACAGCCCCGATACTGCCCGGGAACATCAAGGTTCCCTCCACACAGCTCTTCCGTCACTTTAGCTGTGCAGGAGAGAGCTCGCGAAACTAGGCCTTTCTCGGCTCGGGAAGTGAGTGCCTGTTTGCAGGCCTCTTGTACTGGCGTCTGCACAGCCCCACACTTGCTGTGCGAGGGAGGCCTAAAAACCCAATCTCTGGGGCTGCCTTTCCTCCCTCCAAGGAAGACAGCCTGCTCGGCCGCCTTCAAGCTGAAAGTCACATTGGGCTGGGAAGTGCTACATGGGAAATCAGTTTTCAGGGGCCATAGCCTCTGGGTGCTCGTGTATGTGTACAGCCCCGATACTGCCCGGGAACATCAAGGTTCCCTCTGCACAGCTCTTCCGTAACTTTAGCAGCGCAGGAGAGAGCTCGCGAAACTAGGCCTTTCTTGGCTCGGGAAGTGAGGACCTGCTCGCAGACCAATGGACCGGGCGTTTCCAGAGCTCCACGTTGCCTGCACGCGGGAGGCCTGAAAACTCACTCTCTGGGGCTGCCTTTCCTCCCTCCAAGGAAGAGAGACGGCTCGGCCGCCTTCAAGCTGAAAGTAACATTGGGCTGGGAAGTGCTACCTGGGAAATCAGTTTTCAGGGGCCATAGCCGCTGGGTGCACGTGTATGTGTACAGCCCCGATACTGCCCGGGAACATCAAGGTTCCCTCTACACAGCTCTTCCGTCACTTTAGCTGTGCAGGAGAGAGCTCGCGAAACTAGGCCTTTCTTGGCTCGGGAAGTGAGGACCTGCTCGCAGACCAATGGACCGGGCGTTTCCAGAGCTCCACGTTGCCTGCGCGCGGGAGGCCTGAAAACTCACTCTCTGGGGCTGCCTTTCCTCCCTCCAAGGAAGAGAGCCTGCCCGGCCGCCTTCTGGCTGAAAGTCAAATCTGGCTGGGAAGTGGTAGTTGGGAAGTCAGTTTTCAGGGGCAATGTCCGCTAGGTGTACGTGCATGCCTAGGGTTCCCACACTGCCCAGAACACCAAGGTTCCCTCCACACAGCTCTTCCGTCACGTTAGCTCTGCAGGAGAGAGCTCGCGAAACTAGGCCTTTCTCGGCTCGGGAAGTGAGTGCCTGTTTGCAGGCCTCTTGTACTGGCGTCTGCAGAGCCCCACACTTGCTGTGCGAGGGAGGCCTAAAAACCCAATCTCTGGGGCTGCCTTTCCTCCCTCCAAGGAAGACAGCCTGCTCGGCCGCCTGCAAGCTGAAAGTCACATTGGGCTGGGAAATGCTACCTGGGAAGTCAGTTTTCAGGGGCCATGGCCGCTGGCTGCACGTTTACAACTAGGCCTCCCACACTGCCCGGGAACATCAAGGCTCCCTCCAAACAGCTCTTCCGTCACGTTTGCCCTGCAGGAGAGAGATCGCGAAACTAGGCCTTTCTCGCCTCGGGAAGTGAGTGCCTGTTTGCAGGCCTCTTGTACTGGCGTCTGCACAGCCCCACACTTGCTGTGCGAGGGAGGCCTAAAAACCCAATCTCTGGGGCTGCCTTTCCTCCCTCCAAGGAAGACAGCCTGCTCGGCCGCCTTCAAGCTGAAAGTCACATTGGGCTGGGAAGTGCTACATGGGAAATCAGTTTTCAGGGGCCATAGCCGCTGGGTGCTCGTGTATGTGTACAGCCCCGATACTGCCCGGGAACATCAAGGCTCCCTCCACACAGCTCTACCGTCACGTTAGCTCTGCAGGAGAGAGCTCGCGAAACTAGGCCTTTCTTGACTCGGGAAGTGAGGCCCTGGTTGCAGGCCTCTTGTACTAACGTCTGGAGAGCCCCACACTTGCTGTGCGAGGGAGGCCTGAAATCCCACTCTCTGGGGCTGCCTTTCCTCCCTCCAAGGAAGAGAGCCGGCTCGGCCGCCTTCAAGCTGAATGTAACGTTGGGCTGGGAAGTGCTACCTGGCAAATCAGTTTTCAGGGGCCATAGCCGCTGGGTGCACGTGTATGTGTACAGCCCCGATACTGCCCGGGAACATCAAGGTTCCCTCTACACAGCTCTTCCGTAACTTTAGCAGCGCAGGAGAGAGCTCGCGAAACTAGGCCTTTCTTGGCTCGGGAAGTGAGGACCTGCTCGCAGACCAATGGACCGGGCGTTTCCAGAACTCCACGTTGCCTGCGCGCGGGAGGCCTGAAAACTCACTCTCTGGGGCTGCCTTTCCTCCCTCCAAGGAAGAGAGACGGCTCGGCCGCCTTCAAGCTGAAAGTAACATTGGGCTGGGAAGTGCTACCTGGGAAATCAGTTTTCAGGGGCCATAGCCGCTGGGTGCACGTGTATGTGTACAGCCCCGATACTGCCCGGGAACATCAAGGTTCCCTCTACACAGCTCTTCCGTCACTTTAGCTGTGCAGGAGAGAGGTCGCGAAACTAGGCCTTTCTTGGCTCGGGAAGTGAGGACCTCCTCGCAGACCAATGGACCGGGCGTTTCCAGAGCTCCACGTTGCCTGCGCGCGGGAGGCCTGAAAACTCACTCTCTGGGGCTGCCTTTCCTCCCTCCAAGGAAGAGAGCCTGCCCGGCCGCCTTCTGGCTGAAAGTCAAATCTGGCTGGGAAGTGGTAGTTGGGAAGTCAGTTTTCAGGGGCAATGTCCGCTAGGTGTACGTGCATGCCTAGGGTTCCCACACTGCCCAGAACACCAAGGTTCCCTCCACACAGCTCTTCCGTCACGTTAGCTCTGCAGGAGAGAGCTCGCGAAACTAGGCCTTTCTCGGCTCGGGAAGTGAGTGCCTGTTTGCAGGCCTCTTGTACTGGCGTCTGCAGAGCCCCACACTTGCTGTGCGAGGGAGGCCTAAAAACCCAATCTCTGGGGCTGCCTTTCCTCCCTCCAAGGAAGACAGCCTGCTCGGCCGCCTGCAAGCTGAAAGTCACATTGGGCTGGGAAATGCTACCTGGGAAGTCAGTTTTCAGGGGCCATGGCCGCTGGCTGCACGTTTACAGCTAGGCCTCCCACACTGCCCGGGAACATCAAGGCTCCCTCCAAACAGCTCTTCCGTCACGTTTGCCCTGCAGGAGAGAGATCGCGAAACTAGGCCTTTCTCGGCTCGGGAAGTGAGTGCCTGTTTGCAGGCCGCTTTTATTGGCGTCTGCAGAGCCCCACACTTGCTGTGCGAGGGAGGCCTAAAAACCCAATCTCTGGGGCTGCCTTTCCTCCCTCCAAGGAAGAGAGCCTGCCCGGCCGCCTTCTGGCTGAAAGTCACATCGGGCTGGCAAGTGCTAGTTGGGAAGTCAGTTTTCAGGGGCAATGGCCGCTGGGTGCACGTGTAAGTGTAGGGTTCCCACACTGTCCAGAACATCAAGGCTCCCTCCACACAGCTCTACCGTCACGTTAGCTCTGCAGCTGAGAGCTCGCGAAACTAGGCCTTTCTCGCCTCGGGAAGTGAGTGCCTGTTTGCAGCCCTCTTGTACTGGCGTCTGTAGAGCCCCACACTTGCTGTGCGGGGAAGGCCTAACAACCCAATCTCTGGGCCTGCCTTTCCTCCCTCAAAGGTGGAGAGCCGGGTCGGCCGCCTTCAAGTTGAAAGTAACATTGGGCTGGGAAGTGCTACCTGGGAAATCAGTTTTCAGGGGCCATAGCCGCTGGGGGCACGTGTATGTGTACAGCCCCGATACTGCCCGGGAACATCAAGGTTCCCTCCACACAGCTCTTCCGTCACTTTAGCTGTGCAGGAGAGAGCTCGCGAAACTAGGCCTTTCTCGGCTCGGGAAGTGAGTGCCTGTTTGCAGGCCTCTTGTACTGGCGTCTGCACAGCCCCACACTTGCTGTGCGAGGGAGGCCTAAAAACCCAATCTCTGGGGCTGCCTTTCCTCCCTCCAAGGAAGACAGCCTGCTCGGCCGCCTTCAAGCTGAAAGTCACATTGGGCTGGGAAGTGCTACATGGGAAATCAGTTTTCAGGGGCCATAGCCGCTGGGTGCTCGTGTATGTGTACAGCCCCGATACTGCCCGGGAACATCAAGGCTCCCTCCACACAGCTCTACCGTCACGTTAGCTCTGCAGGAGAGAGCTCGCGAAACTAGGCCTTTCTTGACTCGGGAAGTGAGGCCCTGGTTGCAGGCCTCTTGTACTAACGTCTGGAGAGCCCCACACTTGTTGTGCGAGGGAGGCCTGAAATCCCACTCTCTGGGGCTGCCTTTCCTCCCTCCAAGGAAGAGAGCCGGCTCGGCCGCCTTCAAGCTTAATGTAACGTTGGGCTGGGAAGTGCTACCTGGCAAATCAGTTTTCAGGGGCCATAGCCGCTGGGTGCACGTGTATGTGTACAGCCCCGATACTGCCCGGGAACATCAAGGTTCCCTCTACACAGCTCTTCCGTAACTTTAGCAGCGCAGGAGAGAGCTCGCGAAACTAGGCCTTTCTTGGCTCGGGAAGTGAGGACCTGCTCGCAGACCAATGGACCGGGCGTTTCCAGAGCTCCACGTTGCCTGCGCGCGGGAGGCCTGAAAACTCACTCTCTGGGGCTGCCTTTCCTCCCTCCAAGGAAGAGAGACGGCTCGGCCGCCTTCAAGCTGAAAGTAACATTGGGCTGGGAAGTGCTACCTGGGAAATCAGTTTTCAGGGGCCATAGCCGCTGGGTGCACGTGTATGTGTACAGCCCCGATACTGCCCGGGAACATCAAGGTTCCCTCCACACAGCTCTTCCGTCACTTTAGCTGTGCAGGAGAGAGCTCGCGAAACTAGGCCTTTCTCGGCTCGGGAAGTGAGTGCCTGTTTGCAGGCCTCTTGTACTGGCGTCTGCACAGCCCCACACTTGCTGTGCGAGGGAGGCCTAAAAACCCAATCTCTGGGGCTGCCTTTCCTCCCTCCAAGGAAGACAGCCTGCTCGGCCGCCTTCAAGCTGAAAGTCACATTGGGCTGGGAAGTGCTACATGGGAAATCAGTTTTCAGGGGCCATAGCCGCTGGGTGCTCGTGTATGTGTACAGCCCCGATACTTCCCGGGAACATTAAGGCTCCCTCCACACAGCTCTACCGTCACGTTAGCTCTGCAGGAGAGAGCTCGCGAAACTAGGCCTTTCTTGACTCGGGAAGTGAGGCCCTGGTTGCAGGCCTCTTGTACTGGCGTCTGCAGAGCCCCACACTTGCTGTGCGAGGGAGGCCTGAAATCCCACTCTCTGGGGCTGCCTTTCCTCCCTCCAAGGAAGAGAGCCGGCTCGGCCGCCTTCAAGCTGAATGTAACGTTGGGCTGGGAAGTGCTACCTGGCAAATCAGTTTTCAGGGGCCATAGCCGCTGGGTGCACGTGTATGTGTACAGCCCCGATACTGCCCGGGAACATCAAGGTTCCCTCTACACAGCTCTTCCGTAACTTTAGCAGCGCAGGAGAGAGCTCGCGAAACTAGGCCTTTCTTGGCTCGGGAAGTGAGGACCTGCTCGCAGACCAATGGACCGGGCGTTTCCAGAACTCCACGTTGCCTGCGCGCGGGAGGCCTGAAAACTCACTCTCTGGGGCTGCCTTTCCTCCCTCCAAGGAAGAGAGACGGCTCGGCCGCCTTCAAGCTGAAAGTAACATTGGGCTGGGAAGTGCTACCTGGGAAATCAGTTTTCAGGGGCCATAGCCGCTGGGTGCACGTGTATGTGTACAGCCCCGATACTGCCCGGGAACATCAAGGTTCCCTCTACACAGCTCTTCCGTCACTTTAGCTGTGCAGGAGAGAGGTCGCGAAACTAGGCCTTTCTTGGCTCGGGAAGTGAGGACCTGCTCGCAGACCAATGGACCGGGCGTTTCCAGAGCTCCACGTTGCCTGCGCGCGGGAGGCCTGAAAACTCACTCTCTGGGGCTGCCTTTCCTCCCTCCAAGGAAGAGAGCCTGCCCGGCCGCCTTCTGGCTGAAAGTCAAATCTGGCTGGGAAGTGGTAGTTGGGAAGTCAGTTTTCAGGGGCAATGTCCGCTAGGTGTACGTGCATGCCTAGGGTTCCCACACTGCCCAGAACACCAAGGTTCCCTCCACACAGCTCTTCCGTCACGTTAGCTCTGCAGGAGAGAGCTCGCGAAACTAGGCCTTTCTCGGCTCGGGAAGTGAGTGCCTGTTTGCAGGCCTCTTGTACTGGCGTCTGCAGAGCCCCACACTTGCTGTGCGAGGGAGGCCTAAAAACCCAATCTCTGGGGCTGCCTTTCCTCCCTCCAAGGAAGACAGCCTGCTCGGCCGCCTGCAAGCTGAAAGTCACATTGGGCTGGGAAATGCTACCTGGGAAGTCAGTTTTCAGGGGCCATGGCCGCTGGCTGCACGTTTACAGCTAGGCCTCCCACACTGCCCGGGAACATCAAGGCTCCCTCCAAACAGCTCTTCCGTCACGTTTGCCCTGCAGGAAAGAGATCGCGAAACTAGGCCTTTCTCGGCTCGGGAAGTGAGTGCCTGTTTGCAGGCCGCTTTTATTGGCGTCTGCAGAGCCCCACACTTGCTGTGCGAGGGAGGCCTAAAAACCCAATCTCTGGGGCTGCCTTTCCTCCCTCCAAGGAAGAGAGCCTGCCCGGCCGCCTTCTGGCTGAAAGTCACATCGGGCTGGCAAGTGCTAGTTGGGAAGTCAGTTTTCAGGGGCAATGGCCGCTGGGTGCACGTGTAAGTGTAGGGTTCCCACACTGTCCAGAACATCAAGGCTCCCTCCACACAGCTCTACCGTCACGTTAGCTCTGCAGCTGAGAGCTCGCGAAACTAGGCCTTTCTCGCCTCGGGAAGTGAGTGCCTGTTTGCAGCCCTCTTGTACTGGCGTCTGTAGAGCCCCACACTTGCTGTGCGGGGAAGGCCTAAAAACCCAATCTCTGGGCCTGCCTTTCCTCCCTCAAAGGTGGAGAGCCGGCTCGGCCGCCTTCAAGTTGAAAGTAACATTGGGCTGGGAAGTGCTACCTGGGAAATCAGTTTTCAGGGGCCATAGCCGCTGGGGGCACGTGTATGTGTACAGCCCCGATACTGCCCGGGAACATCAAGGTTCCCTCTACACAGCTCTTCCGTAACTTTAGCAGCGCAGGAGAGAGCTCGCGAAACTAGGCCTTTCTTGGCTCGGGAAGTGAGGACCTGCTCGCAGACCAATGGACCGGGCGTTTCCAGAGCTCCACGTTGCCTGCGCGCGGGAGGCCTGAAAACTCACTCTCTGGGGCTGCCTTTCCTCCCTCCAAGGAAGAGAGACGGCTCGGCCGCCTTCAATGTGAAAGTAACATTGGGCTGGGAAGTGCTACCTGGGAAATCAGTTTTCAGGGGCCATAGCCGCTGGGTGCACGTGTATGTGTACAGCCCCGATACTGCCCGGGAACATCAAGGTTCCCTCCACACAGCTCTTCCGTCACTTTAGCTGTGCAGGAGAGAGCTCGCGAAACTAGGCCTTTCTCGGCTCGCGAAGTGAGTGCCTGTTTGCAGGCCTCTTGTACTGGCGTCTGCACAGCCCCACACTTGCTGTGCGAGGGAGGCCTAAAAACCCAATCTCTGGGGCTGCCTTTCCTCCCTCCAAGGAAGACAGCCTGCTCGGCCGCCTTCAAGCTGAAAGTCACATTGGGCTGGGAAGTGCTACATGGGAAATCAGTTTTCAGGGGCCATAGCCGCTGGGTGCTCGTGTATGTGTACAGCCCCGATACTGCCCGGGAACATCAAGGCTCCCTCCACACAGCTCTACCGTCACGTTAGCTCTGCAGGAGAGAGCTCGCGAAACTAGGCCTTTCTTGACTCGGGAAGTGAGGCCCTGGTTGCAGGCCTCTTGTACTGGCGTCTGCAGAGCCCCACACTTGCTGTGCGAGGGAGGCCTGAAATCCCACTCTCTGGGGCAGCCTTTCCTCCCTCCAAGGAAGAGAGCCGGCTCGGCCGCCTTCAAGCTGAATGTAACGTTTGGCTGGGAAGTGCTACCTGGCAAATCAGTTTTCAGGGGCCATAGCCGCTGGGTGCACGTGTATGTGTACAGCCCCGATACTGCCCGGGAACATCAAGGTTCCCTCTACACAGCTCTTCCGTAACTTTAGCAGCGCAGGAGAGAGCTCGCGAAACTAGGCCTTTCTTGGCTCGGGAAGTGAGGACCTGCTCGCAGACCAATGGACCGGGCGTTTCCAGAACTCCACGTTGCCTGCGCGCGGGAGGCCTGAAAACTCACTCTCTGGGGCTGCCTTTCCTCCCTCCAAGGAAGAGAGACGGCTCGGCCGCCTTCAAGCTGAAAGTAACATTGGGCTGGGAAGTGCTACCTGGGAAATCAGTTTTCAGGGGCCATAGCCGCTGGGTGCACGTGTATGTGTACAGCCCCGATACTGCCCGGGAACATCAAGGTTCCCTCTACACAGCTCTTCCGTCACTTTAGCTGTGCAGGAGAGAGGTCGCGAAACTAGGCCTTTCTTGGCTCGGGAAGTGAGGACCTGCTCGCAGACCAATGGACCGGGCGTTTCCAGAGCTCCACGTTGCCTGCACGCGGGAGGCCTGAAAACTCACTCTCTGGGGCTGCCTTTCCTCCCTCCAAGGAAGAGAGACGGCTCGGCCGCCTTCAAGCTGAAAGTAACATTGGGCTGGGAAGTGCTACCTGGGAAATCAGTTTTCAGGGGCCATAGCCGCTGGGTGCACGTGTATGTGTACAGCCCCGATACTGCCCGGGAACATCAAGGTTCCCTCTACACAGCTCTTCCGTCACTTTAGCTGTGCAGGAGAGAGCTCGCGAAACTAGGCCTTTCTTGGCTCGGGAAGTGAGGACCTGCTCGCAGACCAATGGACCGGGCGTTTCCAGAGCTCCACGTTGCCTGCGCGCGGGAGGCCTGAAAACTCACTCTCTGGGGCTGCCTTTCCTCCCTCCAAGGAAGAGAGCCTGCCCGGCCGCCTTCTGGCTGAAAGTCAAATCTGGCTGGGAAGTGGTAGTTGGGAAGTCAGTTTTCAGGGGCAATGTCCGCTAGGTGTACGTGCATGCCTAGGGTTCCCACACTGCCCAGAACACCAAGGTTCCCTCCACACAGCTCTTCCGTCACGTTAGCTCTGCAGGAGAGAGCTCGCGAAACTAGGCCTTTCTCGGCTCGGGAAGTGAGTGCCTGTTTGCAGGCCTCTTGTACTGGCGTCTGCAGAGCCCCACACTTGCTGTGCGAGGGAGGCCTAAAAACCCAATCTCTGGGGCTGCCTTTCCTCCCTCCAAGGAAGACAGCCTGCTCGGCCGCCTGCAAGCTGAAAGTCACATTGGGCTGGGAAATGCTACCTGGGAAGTCAGTTTTCAGGGGCCATGGCCGCTGGCTGCACGTTTACAGCTAGGCCTCCCACACTGCCCGGGAACATCAAGGCTCCCTCCAAACAGCTCTTCCGTCACGTTTGCCCTGCAGGAGAGAGATCGCGAAACTAGGCCTTTCTCGGCTCGGGAAGTGAGTGCCTGTTTGCAGGCCGCTTTTATTGGCGTCTGCAGAGCCCCACACTTGCTGTGCGAGGGAGGCCTAAAAACCCAATCTCTGGGGCTGCCTTTCCTCCCTCCAAGGAAGAGAGCCTGCCCGGCCGCCTTCTGGCTGAAAGTCACATTGGGCTGGCAAGTGCTAGGTGGGAAGTCAGTTTTCAGGGGCAATGGCCGCTGGGTGCACGTGTAAGTGTATGGTTCCCACACTGTCCAGAACATCAAGGTTCCCTCCATACAGCTCTACCGACACGTTAGCTCTGCAGCTGAGAGCTCGCGAAACTAGGCCTTTCTCGCCTCGGGAAGTGAGTGCCTGTTTGCAGCCCTCTTGTACTGGCGTCTGTAGAGCCCCACACTTGCTGTGCGGGGAAGGCCTAAAAACCCAATCTCTGGGCCTGCCTTTCTTCCCTCAAAGGAGGAGAGCCGGCTCGGCCGCCTTCAAGGTGAAAGTAACATTGGGCTGGGAAGTGCTACCTGGGAAATCAGTTTTCAGGGGCCATAGCCGCTGGGGGCACGTGTATGTGTACAGCCCCGATACTGCCCAGGAACATCAAGGTTCCATCCACACAGCTCTTCCGTCACTTTAGCTGTGCAGGAGAGAGCTCGCGAAACTAGGCCTTTCTCGGCTCGGGAAGTGAGTGCCTGTTTGCAGGCCTCTTGTACTGGCGTCTGCACAGCCCCACACTTGCTGTGCGAGGGAGGCCTAAAAACCCAATCTCTGGGGCTGCCTTTCCTCCCTCCAAGGAAGACAGCCTGCTCGGCCGCCTTCAAGCTGAAAGTCACATTGGGCTGGGAAGTGCTACATGGGAAATCAGTTTTCAGGGGCCATAGCCGCTGGGTGCTCGTGTATGTGTACAGCCCCGATACTGCCCGGGAACATCAAGGCTCCCTCCACACAGCTCTACCGTCACGTTAGCTCTGCAGGAGAGAGCTCGCGAAACTAGGCCTTTCTTGACTCGGGAAGTGAGGCCCTGGTTGCAGGCCTCTTGTACTAACGTCTGGAGAGCCCCACACTTGCTGTGCGACGGAGGCCTGAAATCCCACTCTCTGGGGCTGCCTTTCCTCCCTCCAAGGAAGAGCGCCGGCTCGGCCGCCTTCAAGCTGAAAGTCACATTGGGCTGGGAAGTGCTACCTGGCAAATCAGTTTTTAGGGGCCATAGCCGCTGGGTGCACGTGTATGTGTAGAGCCCCGATACTGCCCGGGAACATCAAGGTTCCCTCTACACAGCTCTTCCGTCACTTTAGCTGTGCAGGAGAGAGCTCGCGAAACTATGCCTTTCTTGGCTCGGGAAGTGAGGACCTGCTCGCAGACCAATGGACCGGGCGTTTCCAGAGCTCCACGTTGCCTGCGCGCGGGAGGCCTGAAAACTCACTCTCTGGGGCTGCCTTTCCTCCCTCCAAGGAAGAGAGCCTGCCCGGCCGCCTTCTGGCTGAAAGTCAAATCTGGCTGGGAAGTGGTAGTTGGGAAGTCAGTTTTCAGGGGCAATGTCCGCTAGGTGTACGTGCATGCCTAGGGTTCCCACACTGCCCAGAACACCAAGGTTCCCTCCACACAGCTCTTCCGTCACGTTAGCTCTGCAGGAGAGAGCTCGCGAAACTAGGCCTTTCTCGGCTCGGGAAGTGAGTGCCTGTTTGCAGGCCTCTTGTACTGGCGTCTGCAGAGCCCCACACTTGCTGTGCGAGGGAGGCCTAAAAACCCAATCTCTGGGGCTGCCTTTCCTCCCTCCAAGGAAGACAGCCTGCTCGGCCGCCTGCAAGCTGAAAGTCACATTGGGCTGGGAAATGCTACCTGGGAAGTCAGTTTTCAGGGGCCATGGCCGCTGGCTGCACGTTTACAGCTAGGCCTCCCACACTGCCCGGGAACATCAAGGCTCCCTCCAAACAGCTCTTCCCTCACGTTTGCCCTGCAGGAGAGAGATCGCGAAACTAGGCCTTTCTCGGCTCGGGAAGTGAGTGCCTGTTTGCAGGCCGCTTGTATTGGCGTCTGCAGAGCCCCACACTTGCTGTGCGAGGGAGGCCTAAAAACCCAATCTCTGGGGCTGCCTTTCCTCCCTCCAAGGAAGAGAGCCTGCCCGGCCGCCTTCTGGCTGAAAGTCACATCGGGCTGCCAAGTGCTAGTTGGGAAGTCAGTTTTCAGGGGCAATGGCCGCTGGGTGCACGTGTAAGTGTAGGGTTCCCACACTGTCCAGAACATCAAGGCTCCCTCCACACAGCTCTACCGTCACGTTAGCTCTGCAGCTGAGAGCTCGCGGAACTAGGCCTTTCTCGCCTCGGGAAGTGAGTGCCTGTTTGCAGCCCTCTTGTACTGGCGTCTGTAGAGCCCCACACTTGCTGTGCGGGGAAGGCCTAAAAACCCAATCTCTGGGCCTGCCTTTCCTCCCTCAAAGGAGGAGAGCCGGCTCGGCCGCCTTCAAGTTGAAAGTAACATTGGGCTGGGAAGTGCTACCTGGGAAATCAGTTTTCAGGGGCCATAGCCGCTGGGGGCACGTGTATGTGTACAGCCCCGATACTGCCCGGGAACATCAAGGTTCCCTCCACACAGCTCTTCCGTCACTTTAGCTGTGCAGGAGAGAGCTCGCGAAACTAGGCCTTTCTCGGCTCGGGAAGTGAGTGCCTGTTTGCAGGCCTCTTGTACTGGCGTCTGCAGAGCCCCACACTTGCTGTGCGAGGGAGGCCTAAAAACCCAATCTCTGGGGCTGCCTTTCCTCCCTCCAAGGAAGACAGCCTGCTCGGCCGCTTTCAAGCTGAAAGTCACATTGGGCTGGGAAGTGCTACATGGGAAATCAGTTTTCAGGGGCCATAGCCGCTGGGTGCTCGTGTATGTGTACAGCCCTGATACTGCCTGGGAACATCAAGGCTCCCTCCACACAGCTCTACCGTCACGTTAGCTCTGCCGGAGAGAGCTCGCGAAACTAGGCCTTACTTGACTCGGGAAGTGAGGCCCTGGTTGCAGGCCTCTTGTACTAACGTCTGGAGAGCCCCACACTTGCTGTGCGAGGGAGGCCTGAAATCCCACTCTCTGGGGCTGCCTTTCCTCCCTCCAAGGAAGAGAGTCGGCTCGGCCGCCTTCAAGCTGAAAGTCACATTGGGCTGGGAAGTGCTACCTGGGAAATCAGTTTTCAGGGGCCATAGCCGCTGGGTGCACGTGTATGTCTACCGCCCCGATACTGCCCGGGAACATCAAGGTTCCCTCTACACAGCTCTTCCGTCACTTTAGCTGTGCAGGAGAGAGCTCGCGAAACTAGGCCTTTCTTGGTTCGGGAAGTGAGGACGTGCTCGCAGACCAATGGACCGGGCGTTTCCAGAGCTCCTCGTTGCCTTCGCGCGGGAGGGCTGAAAACTCACTCTCTGGGGCTGCCTTTCCTCCCTCCAAGGAAGAGAGCCTGCCCGGCCGCCTTCAGGCTGAAAGTCAAATCTGGCTGGGAAGTGGTAATTGGGAAGTCAGTTTTCAGGGGCAATGTCCGCTAGGTGTACGTGCATGCCTAGGGTTCCCACACTGCCCAGAACACCAAGGTTCCCTCCACACAGCTCTTCCGTCACGTTAGCTCTGCAGGAGAGAGCTCGCGAAACTAGGCCTTTCTCGGCTCGGGAAGTGAGTGCCTGTTTGCAGGCCTCTTGTACTGGCGTCTGCAGAGCCCCACACTTGCTGTGCGAGGGAGGCCTAAAAACCCAATCTCTGGGGCTGCCTTTCCTCCCTCCAAGGAAGACAGCCTGCTCGGCCGCCTGCAAGCTGAAAGTCACATTGGGCTGGGAAATGCTACCTGGGAAGTCAGTTTTCAGGGGCCATGGCCGCTGGCTGCACGTTTACAGCTCGGCCTCCCACACTGCCCGGGAACATCAAGGCTCCCTCCAAACAGCTCTTCCGTCACGTTTGCCCTGCAGGAGAGAGATCGCGAAACTAGGCCTTTCTCGGCTCGGGAAGTGAGTGCCTGTTTGCAGGCCGCTTGTATTGGCGTCTGCAGAGCCCCACACTTGCTGTGCGAGGGAGGCCTAAAAACCCAATCTCTGGGGCTGCCTTTCCTCCCTCCAAGGAAGAGAGCCTGCCCGGCCGCCTTCTGGCTGAAAGTCACATTGGGCTGGCAAGTGCTAGGTGGGAAGTCAGTTTTCAGGGGCAATGGCCGCTGGGTGCACGTGTAAGTGTATGGTTCCCACACTGTCCAGAACATCAAGGTTCCCTCCATACAGCTCTACCGTCACGTTAGCTCTGCAGCTGAGAGCTCGCGAAACTAGGCCTTTCTCGCCTCGGGAAGTGAGTGCCTGTTTGCAGCCCTCTTGTACTGGCGTCTGTAGAGCCCCACACTTGCTGTGCGGGGAAGGCCTAAAAACCCAATCTCTGGGCCTGCCTTTCCTCCCTCAAAGGAGGAGAGCCGGCTCGGCCGCCTTCAAGTTGAAAGTAACATTGGGCTGGGAAGTGCTACCTGGGAAATCAGTTTTCAGGGGCCATAGCCGCTGGGGGAACGTGTATGTGTACAGCCCCGATACTGCCCGGGAACATCAAGGTTCCCTCCACACAGCTCTTCCGTCACTTTAGCTGTGCAGGAGAGAGCTCGCGAAACTAGGCCTTTCTCGGCTCGGGAAGTGAGTGCCTGTTTGCAGGCCTCTTGTACTGGCGTCTGCACAGCCCCACACTTGCTGTGCGAGGGAGGCCTAAAAACCTAATCTCTGGGGCTGCCTTTCCTCCCTCCAAGGAAGACAGCCTGCTCGGCCGCCTTCAAGCTGAAAGTCACATTGGGCTGGGAAGTGCTACATGGGAAATCAGTTTTCAGGGGCCATAGCCGCTGGGTGCTCGTGTATGTGTACAGCCCCGATACTGCCCGGGAACATCAAGGCTCCCTCCACACAGCTCTACAGTCACGTTAGCTCTGCAGGAGAGAGCTCGCGAAACTAGGCCTTTCTTGACTCGGGAAGTGAGGCCCTGGTTGCAGGCCTCTTGTACTAACGTCTGGAGAGCCCCACACTTGCTGTGCGAGGGAGGCCTGAAATCCCACTCTCTGGGGCTGCCTTTCCTCCCTCCAAGGAAGAGAGCCGGCTCGGCCGCCTTCAAGCTGAATGTAACGTTGGGCTGGGAAGTGCTACCTGGCAAATCAGTTTTCAGGGGCCATAGCCGCTGGGTGCACGTGTATGTGTACAGCCCCGATACTGCCCGGGAACATCAAGGTTCCCTCTACACAGCTCTTCCGTAACTTTAGCAGCGCAGGAGAGAGCTCGCGAAACTAGGCCTTTCTTGGCTCGGGAAGTGAGGACCTGCTCGCAGACCAATGGACCGGGCGTTTCCAGAGCTCCACGTTGCCTGCACGCGGGAGGCCTGAAAACTCACTCTCTGGGGCTGCCTTTCCTCCCTCCAAGGAAGAGAGACGGCTCGGCCGCCTTCAAGCTGAAAGTAACATTGGGCTGGGAAGTGCTACCTGGGAAATCAGTTTTCAGGGGCCATAGCCGCTGGGTGCACGTGTATGTGTAGAGCCCCGATACTGCCCGGGAACATCAAGGTTCCCTCTACACAGCTCTTCCGTCACTTTAGCTGTGCAGGAGAGAGCTCGCGAAACTATGCCTTTCTTGGCTCGGGAAGTGAGGACCTGCTCGCAGACCAATGGACCGGGCGTTTCCAGAGCTCCACGTTGCCTGCGCGCGGGAGGCCTGAAAACTCACTCTCTGGGGCTGCCTTTCCTCCCTCCAAGGAAGAGAGCCTGCCCGGCCGCCTTCTGGCTGAAAGTCAAATCTGGCTGGGAAGTGGTAGTTGGGAAGTCAGTTTTCAGGGGCAATGTCCGCTAGGTGTACGTGCATGCCTAGGGTTCCCACACTGCCCAGAACACCAAGGTTCCCTCCACACAGCTCTTCCGTCACGTTAGCTGTGCAGGAGAGAGCTCGCGAAACTAGGCCTTTCTCGGCTCGGGAAGTGAGTGCCTGTTTGCAGGCCTCTTGTATTGGCGTCTGCAGAGCCCCACACTTGCTGTGGGAGGGAGGCCTAAAAACCCAATCTCTGGGGCTGCCTTTCCTCCCTCCAAGGAAGAGAGCCTGCCCGGCCGCCTTCTGGCTGAAAGTCACATTGGGCTGGCAAGTGCTAGGTGGGAAGTCAGTTTTCAGGGGCAATGGCCGCTGGGTGCACGTGTAAGTGTATGGTTCCCACACTGTCCAGAACATCAAGGTTCCCTCCATACAGCTCTACCGTCACGTTAGCTCTGCAGCTGAGAGCTCGCGAAACTAGGCCTTTCTCGCCTCGGGAAGTGAGTGCCTGTTTGCAGCCCTCTTGTACTGGCGTCTGTAGAGCCCCACACTTGCTGTGCGGGGAAGGCCTAAAAACCCAATCTCTGGGCCTGCCTTTCCTCCCTCAAAGGAGGAGAGCCGGCTCGGCCGCCTTCAAGGTGAAAGTAACATTGGGCTGGGAAGTGCTACCTGGGAAATCAGTTTTCAGGGGCCATAGCCGCTGGGGGCACGTGTATGTGTACAGCCCCGATACTGCCCAGGAACATCAAGGTTCCCTCCACACAGCTCTTCCGTCACTTTAGCTGTGCAGGAGAGAGCTCGCGAAACTAGGCCTTTCTCGGCTCGGGAAGTGAGTGCCTGTTTGCAGGCCTCTTGTACTGGCGTCTGCACAGCCCCACACTTGCTGTGCGAGGGAGGCCTAAAAACCCAATCTCTGGGGCTGCCTTTCCTCCCTCCAAGGAAGACAGCCTGCTCGGCCGCCTTCAAGCTGAAAGTCACATTGGGCTGGGAAGTGCTACATGGGAAATCAGTTTTCAGGGGCCATAGCCGCTGGGTGCTCGTGTATGTGTACAGCCCCGATACTGCCCGGGAACATCAAGGCTCCCTCCACACAGCTCTACCGTCACGTTAGCTCTGCAGGAGAGAGCTCGCGAAACTAGGCCTTTCTTGACTCGGGAAGTGAGGCCCTGGTTGCAGGCCTCTTGTACTAACGTCTGGAGAGCCCCACACTTGCTGTGCGAGGGAGGCCTGAAATCCCACTCTCTGGGGCTGCCTTTCCTCCCTCCAAGGAAGAGCGCCGGCTCGGCCGCCTTCAAGCTGAAAGTCACATTGGGCTGGGAAGTGCTACCTGGCAAATCAGTTTTCAGGGGCCATAGCCGCTGGGTGCACGTGTATGTGTACAGCCCCGATACTGCCCGGGAACATCAAGGTTCCCTCTACACAGCTCTTCCGTAACTTTAGCAGCGCAGGAGAGAGCTCGCGAAACTAGGCCTTTCTTGGCTCGGGAAGTGAGGACCTGCTCGCAGACCAATGGACCGGGCGTTTCCAGAACTCCACGTTGCCTGCGCGCGGGAGGCCTGAAAACTCACTCTCTGGGGCTGCCTTTCCTCCCTCCAAGGAAGAGAGACGGCTCGGCCGCCTTCAAGCTGAAAGTAACATTGGGCTGGGAAGTGCTACCTGGGAAATCATTTTTCAGGGGCCATATCCGCTGGGTGCACGTGTATGTGTACAGCCCCGATACTGCCCGGGAACATCAAGGTTCCCTCTACACAGCTCTTCCGTCACTTTAGCTGTGCAGGAGAGAGCTCGCGAAACTAGGCCTTTCTTGGCTCGGGAAGTGAGGACCTGCTCGCAGACCAATGGACCGGGCGTTTCCAGAGCTCCACGTTGCCTGCGCGCGGGAGGCCTGAAAACTCACTCTCTGGGGCTGCCTTTCCTCCCTCCAAGGAAGAGAGCCTGCCCGGCCGCCTTCTGGCTGAAAGTCAAATCTGGCTGGGAAGTGGTAGTTGGGAAGTCAGTTTTCAGGGGCAATGTCCGCTAGGTGTACGTGCATGCCTAGGGTTCCCACACTGCCCAGAACACCAAGGTTCCCTCCACACAGCTCTTCCGTCACGTTAGCTCTGCAGGAGAGAGCTCGCGAAACTAGGCCTTTCTCGGCTCGGGAAGTGAGTGCCTGTTTGCAGGCCTCTTGTACTGGCGTCTGCAGAGCCCCACACTTGCTGTGCGAGGGAGGCCTAAAAACCCAATCTCTGGGGCTGCCTTTCCTCCCTCCAAGGAAGACAGCCTGCTCGGCCGCCTGCAAGCTGAAAGTCACATTGGGCTGGGAAATGCTACCTGGGAAGTCAGTTTTCAGGGGCCATGGCCGCTGGCTGCACGTTTACAGCTAGGCCTCCCACACTGCCCGGGAACATCAAGGCTCCCTCCAAACAGCTCTTCCGTCACGTTTGCCCTGCAGGAGAGAGATCGCGAAACTAGGCCTTTCTCGGCTCGGGAAGTGAGTGCCTGTTTGCAGGCCGCTTTTATTGGCGTCTGCAGAGCCCCACACTTGCTGTGCGAGGGAGGCCTAAAAACCCAATCTCTGGGGCTGCCTTTCCTCCCTCCAAGGAAGAGAGCCTGCCCGGCCGCCTTCTGGCTGAAAGTCACATCGGGCTGGCAAGTGCTAGTTGGGAAGTCAGTTTTCAGGGGCAATGGCCGCTGGGTGCACGTGTAAGTGTAGGGTTCCCACACTGTCCAGAACATCAAGGCTCCCTCCACACAGCTCTACCGTCACGTTAGCTCTGCAGCTGAGAGCTCGCGAAACTAGGCCTTTCTCGCCTCGGGAAGTGAGTGCCCGTTTGCAGCCCTCTTGTACTGGCGTCTGTAGAGCCCCACACTTGCTGTGCGGGGAAGGCCTAAAAACCCAATCTCTGGGCCTGCCTTTCCTCCCTCAAAGGAGGAGAGCCGGCTCGGCCGCCTTCAAGTTGAAAGTAACATTGGGCTGGGAAGTGCTACCTGGGAAATCAGTTTTCAGGGGCCATAGCCGCTGGGGGCACGTGTATGTGTACAGCCCCGATACTGCCCGGGAACATCAAGGTTCCCTCCACACAGCTCTTCCGTCACTTTAGCTGTGCAGGAGAGAGCTCGCGAAACTAGGCCTTTCTCGGCTCGGGAAGTGAGTGCCTGTTTGCAGGCCTCTTGTACTGGCGTCTGCACAGCCCCACACTTGCTGTGCGAGGGAGGCCTAAAAACCCAATCTCTGGGGCTGCCTTTCCTCCCTCCAAGGAAGACAGCCTGCTCGGCCGCCTTCAAGCTGAAAGTCAC
This sequence comes from Giraffa tippelskirchi, assembly GCF_054371585.1. Lineage (NCBI taxonomy): Eukaryota > Metazoa > Chordata > Mammalia > Artiodactyla > Giraffidae > Giraffa > Giraffa tippelskirchi. The sequence continues at coordinate 73,103,690 of NC_137289.1, forward strand.
ATTGGGCTGGGAAGTGCTACATGGGAAATCAGTTTTCAGGGGCCATAGCCGCTGGGAGCTCGTGTATGTGTACAGCCCCGATACTGCCCGGGAACATCAAGGCTCCCTCCACACAGCTCTACCGTCACGTTAGCTCTGCAGGAGAGAGCTCGCGAAACTAGGCCTTTCTTGACTCAGGAAGTGAGGCCCTGGTTGCAGGCCTCTTGTACTAACGTCTGGAGAGCCCCACACTTGCTGTGCGAGGGAGGCCTGAAATCCCACTCTCTGGGGCTGCCTTTCCTCCCTCCAAGGAAGAGAGCCGGCTCGGCCGCCTTCAAGCTGAATGTAACGTTGGGCTGGGAAGTGCTACCTGGCAAATCAGTTTTCAGGGGCCATAGCCGCTGGGTGCACGTGTATGTGTACAGCCCCGATACTGCCCGGGAACATCAAGGTTCCCTCTGCACAGCTCTTCCGTAACTTTAGCAGCGCAGGAGAGAGCTCGCGAAACTAGGCCTTTCTTGGCTCGGGAAGTGAGGACCTGCTCGCAGACCAATGGACCGGGCGTTTCCAGAGCTCCACGTTGCCTGCACGCGGGAGGCCTGAAAACTCACTCTTTGGGGCTGCCTTTCCTCCCTCCAAGGAAGAGAGACGGCTCGGCCGCCTTCAAGCTGAAAGTAACATTGGGCTGGGAAGTGCTACCTGGGAAATCAGTTTTCAGGGGCCATAGCCGCTGGGTGCACGTGTATGTGTACAGCCCCGATACTGCCCGGGAACATCAAGGTTCCCTCTACACAGCTCTTCCGTCACTTTAGCTGTGCAGGAGAGAGCTCGCGAAACTAGGCCTTTCTTGGCTCGGGAAGTGAGGACCTGCTCGCAGACCAATGGACCGGGCGTTTCCAGAGCTCCACGTTGCCTGCGCGCGGGAGGCCTGAAAACTCACTCTCTGGGGCTGCCTTTCCTCCCTCCAAGGAAGAGAGCCTGCCCGGCCGCCTTCTGGCTGAAAGTCAAATCTGGCTGGGAAGTGGTAGTTGGGAAGTCAGTTTTCAGGGGCAATGTCCGCTAGGTGTACGTGCATGCCTAGGGTTCCCACACTGCCCAGAACACCAAGGTTCCCTCCACACAGCTCTTCCGTCACGTTAGCTCTGCAGGAGAGAGCTCGCGAAACTAGGCCTTTCTCGGCTCGGGAAGTGAGTGCCTGTTTGCAGGCCTCTTGTACTGGCGTCTGCAGAGCCCCACACTTGCTGTGCGAGGGAGGCCTAAAAACCCAATCTCTGGGGCTGCCTTTCCTCCCTCCAAGGAAGACAGCCTGCTCGGCCGCCTGCAAGCTGAAAGTCACATTGGGCTGGGAAATGCTACCTGGGAAGTCAGTTTTCAGGGGCCATGGCCGCTGGCTGCACGTTTACAGCTAGGCCTCCCACACTGCCCGGGAACATCAAGGCTCCCTCCAAACAGCTCTTCCGTCACGTTTGCCCTGCAGGAGAGAGATCGCGAAACTAGGCCTTTCTCGGCTCGGGAAGTGAGTGCCTGTTGGCAGGCCGCTTGTATTGGCGTCTGCAGAGCCCCACACTTGCTGTGCGAGGGAGGCCTAAAAACCCAATCTCTGGGGCTGCCTTTCCTCCCTCCAAGGAAGAGAGCCTGCCCGGCCGCCTTCTGGCTGAAAGTCACATTGGGCTGGCAAGTGCTAGGTGGGAAGTCAGTTTTCAGGGGCAATGGCCGCTGGGTGCACGTGTAAGTGTATGGTTCCCACACTGTCCAGAACATCAAGGTTCCCTCCATACAGCTCTACCGTCACGTTAGCTCTGCAGCTGAGAGCTCGCGAAACTAGGCCTTTCTCGCCTCGGGAAGTGAGTGCCTGTTTGCAGCCCTCTTGTACTGGCGTCTGTAGAGCCCCACACTTGCTGTGCGGGGAAGGCCTAAAAACCCAATCTCTGGGCCTGCCTTTCCTCCCTCAAAGGAGGAGAGCCGGCTCGGCCGCCTTCAAGGTGAAAGTAACATTGGGCTGGGAAGTGCTACCTGGGAAATCAGTTTTCAGGGGCCATAGCCGCTGGGGGCACGTGTATGTGTACAGCCCCGATACTGCCCGGGAACATCAAGGTTCCCTCCACACAGCTCTTCCGTCACTTTAGCTGTGCAGGAGAGAGCTCGCGAAACTAGGCCTTTCTCGGCTCGGGAAGTGAGTGCCTGTTTGCAGGCCTCTTGTACTGGCGTCTGCACAGCCCCACACTTGCTCTGCGAGGGAGGCCTAAAAACCCAATCTCTGGGGCTGCCTTTCCTCCCTCCAAGGAAGACAGCCTGCTCGGCCGCCTTCAAGCTGAAAGTCACATTGGGCTGGGAAGTGCTACATGGGAAATCAGTTTTCAGGGGCCATAGCCGCTGGGTGCTCGTGTATGTGTACAGCCCCGATACTGCCCGGGAACATCAAGGCTCCCTCCACACAGCTCTACCGTCACGTTAGCTCTGCAGGAGAGAGCTCGCGAAACTAGCCCTTTCTTGACTCGGGAAGTGAGGCCCTGGTTGCAGGCCTCTTGTACTAACGTCTGGAGAGCCCCACACTTGCTGTGCGAGGGAGGCCTGAAATCCCACTCTCTGGGGCTGCCTTTCCTCCCTCCAAGGAAGAGCGCCGGCTCGGCCGCCTTCAAGCTGAAAGTCACATTGGGCTGGGAAGTGCTACCTGGCAAATCAGTTTTCAGGGGCCATAGCCGCTGGGTGCACGTGAATGTGTACAGCCCCGATACTGCCCGGGAACATCAAGGTTCCCTCTACACACCTCTTCCGTCACTTTAGCTGTGCAGGAGAGAGCTCGCGAAACTAGGCCTTTCTTGGCTCGGGAAGTGAGGACCTGCTCGCAGACCAATGGACCGGGCGTTTCCAGAGCTCCACGTTGCCTGCGCGCGGGAGGCCTGAAAACTCACTCTCTGGGGCTGCCTTTCCTCCCTCCAAGGAAGAGAGCCTGCCCGGCCGCCTTCTGGCTGAAAGTCAAATCTGGCTGGGAAGTGGTAGTTGGGAAGTCAGTTTTCAGGGGCAATGTCCGCTAGGTGTGCGTGCATGCCTAGGGTTCCCACACTGCCCAGAACACCAAGGTTCCCTCCACACAGCTCTTCCGTCACGTTAGCTCTGCAGGAGAGAGCTCGCGAAACTAGGCCTTTCTCGGCTCGGGAAGTGAGTGCCTGTTTGCAGGCCTCTTGTATTGGCGTCTGCAGAGCCCCACACTTGCTGTGCGAGGGAGGCCTAAAAACCCAATCTCTGGGGCTGCCTTTCCTCCCTCCAAGGAAGAGAGCCTGCCCGGCCGCCTTCTGGCTGAAAGTCACATTGGGCTGGCAAGTGCTAGGTGGGAAGTCAGTTTTCAGGGGCAATGGCCGCTGGGTGCACGTGTAAGTGTATGGTTCCCACACTGTCCAGAACATCAAGGTTCCCTCCATACAGCTCTACCGTCACGTTAGCTCTGCAGCTGAGAGCTCGCGAAACTAGGCCTTTCTCGCCTCGGGAAGTGAGTGCCTGTTTGCAGCCCTCTTGTACTGGCGTCTGTAGAGCCCCACACTTGCTGTGCGGGGAAGGCCTAAAAACCCAATCTCTGGGCCTGCCTTTCCTCCCTCAAAGGAGGAGAGCCGGCTCGGCCGCCTTCAAGCTGAAAGTAACATTGGGCTGGGAAGTGCTACCTGGGAAATCAGTTTTCAGGGGCCATAGCCGCTGGGGGCACGTGTATGTGTACAGCCCCGATACTGCCCGGGAACATCAAGGTTCCCTCCACACAGCTCTTCCGTCACTTTAGCTGTGCAGGAGAGAGCTCGCGAAACTAGGCCTTTCTCGGCTCGGGAAGTGAGTGCCTGTTTGCAGGCCTCTTGTACTGGCGTCTGCACAGCCCCACACTTGCTGTGCGAGGGAGGCCTAAAAACCCAATCTCTGGGGCTGCCTTTCCTCCCTCCAAGGAAGACAGCCTGCTCGGCCGCCTTCAAGCTGAAAGTCACATTGGGCTGGGAAGTGCTACATGGGAAATCAGTTTTCAGGGGCCATAGCCGCTGGGTGCTCGTGTATGTGTACAGCCCCGATACTGCCCGGGAACATCAAGGCTCCCTCCACACAGCTCTACCGTCACGTTAGCTCTGCAGGAGAGAGCTCGCGAAACTAGGCCTTTCTTGACTCGGGAAGTGAGGCCCTGGTTGCAGGCCTCTTGTACTAACGTCTGGAGAGCCCCACACTTGCTGTGCGAGGGAGGCCTGAAATCCCACTCTCTGGGGCTGTCTTTCCTCCCTCCAAGGAAGAGAGCCGGCTCGGCCGCCTTCAAGCTGAATGTAACGTTGGGCTGGGAAGTGCTACCTGGCAAATCAGTTTTCAGGGGCCATAGCCGCTGGGTGCACGTGTATGTGTACAGCCCCGATACTGCCCGGGAACATCAAGGTTCCCTCTACACAGCTCTTCCGTAACTTTAGCAGCGCAGGAGAGAGCTCGCGAAACTAGGCCTTTCTTGGCTCGGGAAGTGAGGACCTGCTCGCAGACCAATGGACCGGGCGTTTCCAGAGCTCCACGTTGCCTGCGCGCGGGAGGCCTGAAAACTCACTCTCTGGGGCTGCCTTTCCTCCCTCCAAGGAAGAGAGACGGCTCGGCCGCCTTCAAGCTGAAAGTAACATTGGGCTGGGAAGTGCTACCTGGGAAATCAGTTTTCAGGGGCCATAGCCGCTGGGTGCACGTGTATGTGTACAGCCCCGATACTGCTCGGGAACATCAAGGTTCCCTCCACACAGCTCTTCCGTCACTTTAGCTGTGCAGGAGGGAGCTCGCGAAACTAGGCCTTTCTCGGCTCGGGAAGTGAGTGCCTGTTTGCAGGCCTCTTGTACTGGCGTCTGCACAGCCCCACACTTGCTGTGCGAGGGAGGCCTAAAAACCCAATCTCTGGGGCTGCCTTTCCTCCCTCAAAGGAGGAGAGCCGGCTCGGCCGCCTTCAAGTTGAAAGTAACATTGGGCTGGGAAGTGCTACCTGGGAAATCAGTTTTCAGGGGCCATAGCCGCTGGGGGAACGTGTATGTGTACAGCCCCGATACTGCCCGGGAACATCAAGGTTCCCTCTACACAGCTCTTCCGTCACTTTAGCTGTGCAGGAGAGAGCTCGCGAAACTAGGCCTTTCTTGGCTCGGGAAGTGAGGACCTGCTCACAGACCAATGGACCGGGCGTTTCCAGAGCTCCACGTTGCCTGCGCGCGGGAGGCCTGAAAACTCACTCTCTGGGGCTGCCTTTCCTCCCTCCAAGGAAGAGAGCCTGCCCGGCCGCCTTCTGGCTGAAAGTCAAATCTGGCTGGGAAGTGGTAGTTGGGAAGTCAGTTTTCAGGGGCAATGTCCGCTAGGTGTACGTGCATGCCTAGGTTTCCCACACTGCCCAGAACACCAAGGTTCCCTCCACACAGCTCTTCCTTCACGTTAGCTCTGCAGGAGAGAGCTCGCGAAACTAGGCCTTTCTCGGCTCGGGAAGTGAGTGCCTGTTTGCAGGCCTCTTGTATTGGCGTCTGCAGAGCCCCACACTTGCTGTGCGAGGGAGGCCTAAAAACCCAATCTCTGGGGCTGCCTTTCCTCCCTCCAAGGAAGAGAGCCTGCCCGGCCGCCTTCTGGCTGAAAGTCACATCGGGCTGGCAAGTGCTAGTTGGGAAGTCAGTTTTCAGGGGCAATGGCCGCTGGGTGCACGTGTAAGTGTAGGGTTCCCACACTGTCCAGAACATCAAGGCTCCCTCCACACAGCTCTACCGTCACGTTAGCTCTGCAGCTGAGAGCTCGCGAAACTAGGCCTTTCTCGCCTCGGGAAGTGAGTGCCTGTTTGCAGCCCTCTTGTACTGGCGTCTGTAGAGCCCCACACTTGCTGTGCGGGGAAGGCCTAAAAACCCAATCTCTGGGCCTGCCTTTCCTCCCTCAAAGGAGGAGAGCCGGCTAGGCCGCCTTCAAGTTGAAAGTAACATTGGGCTGGGAAGTGCTACCTGGGAAATCAGTTTTCAGGGGCCATAGCCGCTGGGGGCACGTGTATGTGTACAGCCCCGATACTGCCCGGGAACATCAAGGTTCCCTCCACACAGCTCTTCCGTCACTTTAGCTGTGCAGGAGAGAGCTCGCGAAACTAGGCCTTTCTCGGCTCGGGAAGTGAGTGCCTGTTTGCAGGCCTCTTGTACTGGCGACTGCACAGCCCCACACTTGCTGTGCGAGGGAGGCCTAAAAACCCAATCTCTGGGGCTGCCTTTCCTCCCTCCAAGGAAGACAGCCTGCTCGGCCGCCTTCAAGGTGAAAGTCACATTGGGCTGGGAAGTGCTACATGGGAAATCAGTTATCAGGGGCCATAGCCGCTGGGTGCTCGTGTATGTGTACAGCCCCGATACTGCCCGGGAACATCAAGGCTCCCTCCACACAGCTCTACCGTCACGTTAGCTCTGCAGGAGAGAGCTCGCGAAACTAGGCCTTTCTTGACTCGGGAAGTGAGGCCCTGGTTGCAGGCCTCTTGTACTAACGTCTGGAGAGCCCCACACTTGTTGTGCGAGGGAGGCCTGAAATCCCACTCTCTGGGGCTGCCTTTCCTCCCTCCAAGGAAGAGAGCCGGCTCGGCCGCCTTCAAGCTGAATGTAACGTTGGGCTGGGAAGTGCTACCTGGCAAATCAGTTTTCAGGGGCCATAGCCGCTGGGTGCACGTGTATGTGTACAGCCCCGATACTGCCCGGGAACATCAATGTTCCCTCTACACAGCTCTTCCGTAACTTTAGCAGCGCAGGAGAGAGCTCGCGAAACTAGGCCTTTCTTGGCTCGCGAAGTGAGGACCTGCTCGCAGACCAATGGACCGGGCGTTTCCAGAGCTCCACGTTGCCTGCGCGCGGGAGGCCTGAAAACTCACTCTCTGGGGCTGCCTTTCCTCCCTCCAAGGAAGAGAGCCTGCCCGGCCGCCTTCTGGCTGAAAGTCAAATCTGGCTGGGAAGTGGTAGTTGGGAAGTCAGTTTTCAGGGGCAATGTCCGCTAGGTGTACGTGCATGCCTAGGGTTCCCACACTGCCCAGAACACCAAGGTTCCCTCCACACAGCTCTTCCGTCACGTTAGCTGTGCAGGAGAGAGCTCGCGAAACTAGGCCTTTCTCGGCTCGGGAAGTGAGTGCCTGTTTGCAGGCCTCTTGTATTGGCGTCTGCAGAGCCCCACACTTGCTGTGCGAGGGAGGCCTAAAAACCCAATCTCTGGGGCTGCCTTTCCTCCCTCCAAGGAAGAGAGCCTGCCCGGCCGCCTTCTGGCTGAAAGTCACATTGGGCTGGCAAGTGCTAGGTGGGAAGTCAGTTTTCAGGGGCAATGGCCGCTGGGTGCACGTGTAAGTGTATGGTTCCCACACTGTCCAGAACATCAAGGTTCCCTCCATACAGCTCTACCGTCACGTTAGCTCTGCAGCTGAGAGCTCGCGAAACTAGGCCTTTCTCGCCTCGGGAAGTGAGTGCCTGTTTGCAGCCCTCTTGTACTGGCGTCTGTAGAGCCCCACACTTGCTCTGCGGGGAAGGCCTAAAAACCCAATCTCTGGGCCTGCCTTTCCTCCCTCAAAGGAGGAGAGCCGGCTCGGCCGCCTTCAAGGTGAAAGTAACATTGGGCTGGGAAGTGCTACCTGGGAAATCAGTTTTCAGGGGCCATAGCCGCTGGGGGCACGTGTATGTGTACAGCCCCGATACTGCCCGGGAACATCAAGGTTCCCTCCACACAGCTCTTCCGTCACTTTAGCTGTGCAGGAGAGAGCTCGCGAAACTAGGCCTTTCTCGGCTCGGGAAGTGAGTGCCTGTTTGCAGGCCTCTTGTACTGGCGTCTGCACAGCCCCACACTTGCTGTGCGAGGGAGGCCTAAAAACCCAATCTCTGGGGCTGCCTTTCCTCCCTCCAAGGAAGACAGCCTGCTCGGCCGCCTTCAAGCTGAAAGTCACATTGGGCTGGGAAGTGCTACATGGGAAATCAGTTTTCAGGGGCCATAGCCGCTGGGTGCTCGTGTATGTGTACAGCCCCGATACTGCCCGGGAACATCAAGGCTCCCTCCACACAGCTCTACCGTCACGTTAGCTCTGCAGGAGAGAGCTCGCGAAACTAGGCCTTTCTTGACTCGGGAAGTGAGGCCCTGGTTGCAGGCCTCTTGTACTAACGTCTGGAGAGCCCCACACTTGCTGTGCGAGGGAGGCCTGAAATCCCACTCTCTGGGGCTGCCTTTCCTCCCTCCAAGGAAGAGAGCCGGCTCGGCCGCCTTCAAGCTGAATGTAACGTTGGGCTGGGAAGTGCTACCTGGCAAATCAGTTTTCAGGGGCCATAGCCGCTGGGTGCACGTGTATGTGTACAGCCCCGATACTGCCCGGGAACATCAAGGTTCCCTCTACACAGCTCTTCCGTAACTTTAGCAGCGCAGGAGAGAGCTCGCGAAACTAGGCCTTTCTTGGTTCGGGAAGTGAGGACGTGCTCGCAGACCAATGGACCGGGCGTTTCCAGAGCTCCACGTTGCCTTCGCGCGGGAGGCCTGAAAACTCACTCCCTGGGGCTGCCTTTCCTCCCTCCAAGGAAGAGAGCCTGCCCGGCCGCCTTCTGGCTGAAAGTCAAATCTGGCTGGGAAGTGGTAATTGGGAAGTCAGTTTTCAGGGGCAATGTCCGCTAGGTGTACGTGCATGCCTAGGGTTCCCACACTGCCCAGAACACCAAGGTTCCCTCCACACAGCTCTTCTGTCACGTTAGCTCTGCAGGAGAGAGCTCGCGAAACTAGGCCTTTCTCGGCTCGGGAAGTGAGTGCCTGTTTGCAGGCCTCTTGTATTGGCGTCTGCAGAGCCCCACACTTGCTGTGCGAGGGAGGCCTAAAAACCCAATCTCTGGGGCTGCCTTTCCTCCCTCCAAGGAAGAGAGCCTGCCCGGCCGCCTTCTGGCTGAAAGTCACATTGGGCTGGCAAGTGCTAGGTGGGAAGTCAGTTTTCAGGGGCAATGGCCGCTGGGTGCACGTGTAAGTGTAGGGTTCCCACACTGTCCAGAACATCAAGGTTCCCTCCACACAGCTCTACCGTCACGTTAGCTCTGCAGCTGAGACCTCGCGAAACTAGGCCTTTCTCGCCTCGGGAAGTGAGTGCCTGTTTGCAGCCCTCTTGTACTGGAGTCTGTAGAGCCCCACACTTGCTGTGCGAGGGAGGCCTAAAAACCCAATCTCTGGGGCTGCCTTTCCTCCCTCCAAGGAAGACAGCCTGCTCGGCCGCCTTCAAGCTGAATGTAACGTTGGGCTGGGAAGTGCTACCTGGCAAATCAGTTTTCAGGGGCCATAGCCGCTGGGTGCACGTGTATGTGTACAGCCCCGATACTGCCCGGGAACATCAAGGCTCCCTCCACACAGCTCTACCGTCACGTTAGCTCTGCAGGAGAGAGCTCGCGAAACTAGGCCTTTCTTGACTCGGGAAGTGAGGCCCTGGTTGCAGGCCTCTTGTACTAACGTCTGGAGAGCCCCACACTTGCTGTGCGAGGGAGGGCTGAAATCCCACTCTCTGGGGCTGCCTTTCCTCCCTCCAAGGAAGAGAGCCAGCTCGGCCGCCTTCAAGCTGAATGTAACGTTGGGCTGGGAAGTGCTACCTGGCAAATCAGTTTTCAGGGGCCATAGCCGCTGGGTGCACGTGTATGTGTACAGCCCCGATACTGCCCGGGAACATCAAGGTTCCCTCTACACAGCTCTTCCGTAACTTTAGCAGCGCAGGAGAGAGCTCGCGAAACTAGGCCTTTCTTGGCTCGGGAAGTGAGGACCTGCTCGCAGACCAATGGACCGGGCGTTTCCAGAGCTCCACGTTGCCTGCACGCGGGAGGCCTGAAAACTCACTCTCTGGGGCTGCCTTTCCTCCCTCCAAGGAAGAGAGACGGCTCGGCCGCCTTCAAGCTGAAAGTAACATTGGGCTGGGAAGTGCTACCTGGGAAATCAGTTTTCAGGGGCCATAGCCGCTGGGTGCACGTGTATGTGTACAGCCCCGATACTGCCCGGGAACATCAAGGTTCCCTCTACACAGCTCTTCCGTCACTTTAGCTGTGCAGGAGAGAGCTCGCGAAACTAGGCCTTTCTTGGCTCGGGAAGTGAGGACCTGCTCGCAGACCAATGGACCGGGCGTTTCCAGAGCTCCACGTTGCCTCCGCGCGGGAGGCCTGAAAACTCACTCTCTGGGGCTGCCTTTCCTCCCTCCAAGGAAGAGAGCCTGCCCGGCCGCCTTCTGGCTGAAAGTCAAATCTGGCTGGGAAGTGGTAGTTGGGAAGTCAGTTTTCAGGGGCAATGTCCGCTAGGTGTACGTGCATGCCTAGGGTTCCCACACTGCCCAGAACACCAAGGTTCCCTCCACACAGCTCTTCCGTCACGTTAGCTCTGCAGGAGAGAGCTCGCGAAACTAGGCCTTTCTCGGCTCGGGAAGTGAGTGCCTGTTTGCAGGCCTCTTGTACTGGCGTCTGCAGAGCCCCACACTTGCTGTGCGAGGGAGGCCTAAAAACCCAATCTCTGGGGCTGCCTTTCCTCCCTCCAAGGAAGACAGCCTGCTCGGCCGCCTGCAAGCTGAAAGTCACATTGGGCTGGGAAATGCTACCTGGGAAGTCAGTTTTCAGGGGCCATGGCCGCTGGCTGCACGTTTACAGCTAGGCCTCCCACACTGCCCGGGAACATCAAGGCTCCCTCCAAACAGCTCTTCCGTCACGTTTGCCCTGCAGGAGAGAGATCGCGAAACTAGGCCTTTCTCGGCTCGGGAAGTGAGTGCCTGTTTGCAGGCCGCTTGTATTGGCGTCTGCAGAGCCCCACACTTGCTGTGCGAGGGAGGCCTAAAAACCCAATCTCTGGGGCTGCCTTTCCTCCCTCCAAGGAAGAGAGCCTGCCCGGCCGCCTTCTGGCTGAAAGTCACATTGGGCTGGCAAGTGCTAGGTGGGAAGTCAGTTTTCAGGGGCAATGGCCGCTGGGTGCACGTGTAAGTGTATGGTTCCCACACTGTCCAGAACATCAAGGTTCCCTCCATACAGCTCTACCGTCACGTTAGCTCTGCAGCTGAGAGCTCGCGAAACTAGGCCTTTCTCGCCTCGGGAAGTGAGTGCCTGTTTGCAGCCCTCTTGTACTGGCGTCTGTAGAGCCCCACACTTGCTGTGCGGGGAAGGCCTAAAAACCCAATCTCTGGGCCTGCCTTTCCTCCCTCAAAGGAGGAGAGCCGGCTCGGCCGCCTTCAAGGTGAAAGTAACATTGGGCTGGGAAGTGCTACCTGGGAAATCAGTTTTCAGGGGCCATAGCCGCTGGGGGCACGTGTATGTGTACAGCCCCGATACTGCCCAGGAACATCAAGGTTCCCTACACACAGCTCTTCCGTCACTTTAGCTGTGCAGGAGAGAGCTCGCGAAACTAGGCCTTTCTCGGCTCGGGAAGTGAGTGCCTGTTTGCAGGCCTCTTGTACTGGCGTCTGCACAGCCCCACACTTGCTGTGCGAGGGAGGCCTAAAAACCCAATCTCTGGGGCTGCCTTTCCTCCCTCCAAGGAAGACAGCCTGCTCGGCCGCCTTCAAGCTGAAAGTCACATTGGGCTGGGAAGTGCTACATGGGAAATCAGTTTTCAGGGGCCATAGCCGCTGGGTGCTCGTGTATGTGTACAGCCCCGATACTGCCCGGGAACATCAAGGCTCCCTCCACACAGCTCTACCGTCACGTTAGCTCTGCAGGAGAGAGCTCGCGAAACTAGGCCTTTCTTGACTCGGGAAGTGAGGCCCTGGTTGCAGGCCTCTTGTACTAACGTCTGGAGAGCCCCACACTTGCTGTGCGAGGGAGGCCTGAAATCCCACTCTCTGGGGCTGCCTTTCCTCCCTCCAAGGAAGAGCGCCGGCTCGGCCGCCTTCAAGCTGAAAGTCACATTGGGCTGGGAAGTGCTACCTGGCAAATCAGTTTTCAGGGGCCATAGCCGCTGGGTGCACGTGTATGTGTACAGCCCCGATACTGCCCGGGAACATCAAGGTTCCCTCTACACACCTCTTCCGTCACTTTAGCTGTGCAGGAGAGAGCTCGCGAAACTAGGCCTTTCTTGGCTCGGGAAGTGAGGACCTGCTCGCAGACCAATGGACCGGGCGTTTCCAGAGCTCCACGTTGCCTGCGCGCGGGAGGCCTGAAAACTCACTCTCTGGGGCTGCCTTTCCTCCCTCCAAGGAAGAGAGCCTGCCCGGCCGCCTTCTGGCTGAAAGTCAAATCTGGCTGGGAAGTGGTAGTTGGGAAGTCAGTTTTCAGGGGCAATGTCCGCTAGGTGTACGTGCATGCCTAGGGTTCCCACACTGCCCAGAACACCAAGGTTCCCTCCACACAGCTCTTCCGTCACGTTAGCTGTGCAGGAGAGAGCTCGCGAAACTAGGCCTTTCTCGGCTCGGGAAGTGAGTGCCTGTTTGCAGGCCTCTTGTATTGGCGTCTGCAGAGCCCCACACTTGCTGTGCGAGGGAGGCCTAAAAACCCAATCTCTGGGGCTGCCTTTCCTCCCTCCAAGGAAGAGAGCCTGCCCGGCCGCCTTCTGGCTGAAAGTCACATTGGGCTGGCAAGTGCTAGGTGGGAAGTCAGTTTTCAGGGGCAATGGCCGCTGGGTGCACGTGTAAGTGTATGGTTCCCACACTGTCCAGAACATCAAGGTTCCCTCCATACAGCTCTACCGTCACGTTAGCTCTGCAGCTGAGAGCTCGCGAAACTAGGCCTTTCTCGCCTCGGGAAGTGAGTGCCTGTTTGCAGCCCTCTTGTACTGGCGTCTGTAGAGCCCCACACTTGCTGTGCGGGGAAGGCCTAAAAACCCAATCTCTGGGCCTGCCTTTCCTCCCTCAAAGGAGGAGAGCCGGCTCGGCCGCCTTCAAGGTGAAAGTAACATTGGGCTGGGAAGTGCTACCTGGGAAATCAGTTTTCAGGGGCCATAGCCGCTGGGGGCACGTGTATGTGTACAGCCCCGATACTGCCCGGGAACATCAAGGTTCCCTCTACACAGCTCTTCCGTAACTTTAGCAGCGCAGGAGAGAGCTCGCGAAACTAGGCCTTTCTTGGCTCGGGAAGTGAGGACCTGCTCGCAGACCAATGGACCGGGCGTTTCCAGAGCTCCACGTTGCCTGCGCGCGGGAGGCCTGAAAACTCACTCTCTGGGGCTGCCTTTCCTCCCTCCAAGGAAGAGAGACGGCTCGGCCGCCTTCAAGCTGAAAGTAACATTGGGCTGGGAAGTGCTACCTGGGAAATCAGTTTTCAGGGGCCATAGCCGCTGGGTGCACGTGTATGTGTACAGCCCCGATACTGCCCGGGAACATCAAGGTTCCCTCCACACAGCTCTTCCGTCACTTTAGCTGTGCAGGAGAGAGCTCGCGAAACTAGGCCTTTCTCGGCTCGGGAAGTGAGTGCCTGTTTGCAGGCCTCTTGTACTGGCGTCTGCACAGCCCCACACTTGCTGTGCGAGGGAGGCCTAAAAACCCAATCTCTGGGGCTGCCTTTCCTCCCTCCAAGGAAGACAGCCTGCTCGGCCGCCTTCAAGCTGAAAGTCACATTGGGCTGGGAAGTGCTACATGGGAAATCAGTTTTCAGGGGCCATAGCCGCTGGGTGCTCGTGTATGTGTACAGCCCCGATACTGCCCGGGAACATCAAGGCTCCCTCCACACAGCTCTACCGTCACGTTAGCTCTGCAGGAGAGAGCTCGCGAAACTAGGCCTTTCTTGACTCGGGAAGTGAGGCCCTGGTTGCAGGCCTCTTGTACTGCCGTCTGCAGAGCCCCACACTTGCTGTGCGAGGGAGGCCTGAAATCCCACTCTCTGGGGCTGCCTTTCCTCCCTCCAAGGAAGAGAGCCGGCTCGGCCGCCTTCAAGCTGAATGTAACGTTGGGCTGGGAAGTGCTACCTGGCAAATCAGTTTTCAGGGGCCATAGCCGCTGGGTGCACGTGTATGTGTACAGCCCCGATACTGCCCGGGAACATCAAGGTTCCCTCTACACAGCTCTTCCGTAACTTTAGCAGCGCAGGAGAGAGCTCGCGAAACTAGGCCTTTCTTGGCTCGGGAAGTGAGGACCTGCTCGCAGACCAATGGACCGGGCGTTTCCAGAACTCCACGTTGCCTGCGCGCGGGAGGCCTGAAAACTCACTCTCTGGGGCTGCCTTTCCTCCCTCCAAGGAAGAGAGACGGCTCGGCCGCCTTCAAGCTGAAAGTAACATTGGGCTGGGAAGTGCTACCTGGGAAATCAGTTTTCAGGGGCCATAGCCGCTGGGTGCACGTGTATGTGTACAGCCCCGATACTGCCCGGGAACATCAAGGTTCCCTCTACACAGCTCTTCCGTCACTTTAGCTGTGCAGGAGAGAGCTCGCGAAACTAGGCCTTTCTTGGCTCGGGAAGTGAGGACCTGCTCGCAGACCAATGGACCGGGCGTTTCCAGAGCTCCACGTTGCCTGCGCGCGGGAGGCCTGAAAACTCACTCTCTGGGGCTGCCTTTCCTCCCTCCAAGGAAGAGAGCCTGCCCGGCCGCCTTCTGGCTGAAAGTCAAATCTGGCTGGGAAGTGGTAGTTGGGAAGTCAGTTTTCAGGGGCAATGTCCGCTAGGTGTACGTGCATGCCTAGGGTTCCCACACTGCCCAGAACACCAAGGTTCCCTCCACACAGCTCTTCCGTCACGTTAGCTCTGCAGGAGAGAGCTCGCGAAACTAGGCCTTTCTCGGCTCGGGAAGTGAGTGCCTGTTTGCAGGCCTCTTGTACTGGCGTCTGCAGAGCCCCACACTTGCTGTGCGAGGGAGGCCTAAAAACCCAATCTCTGGGGCTGCCTTTCCTCCCTCCAAGGAAGACAGCCTGCTCGGCCGCCTGCAAGCTGAAAGTCACATTGGGCTGGGAAATGCTACCTGGGAAGTCAGTTTTCAGGGGCCATGGCCGCTGGCTGCACGTTTACAGCTAGGCCTCCCACACTGCCCGGGAACATCAAGGCTCCCTCCAAACAGCTCTTCCGTCACGTTTGCCCTGCAGGAGAGAGATCGCGAAACTAGGCCTTTCTCGGCTCGGGAAGTGAGTGCCTGTTTGCAGGCCGCTTGTATTGGCGTCTGCAGAGCCCCACACTTGCTGTGCGAGGGAGGCCTAAAAACCCAATCTCTGGGGCTGCCTTTCCTCCCTCCAAGGAAGAGAGCCTGCCCGGCCGCCTTCTGGCTGAAAGTCACATTGGGCTGGCAAGTGCTAGGTGGGAAGTCAGTTTTCAGGGGCAATGGCCGCTGGGTGCACGTGTAAGTGTATGGTTCCCACACTGTCCAGAACATCAAGGTTCCCTCCATACAGCTCTACCGTCACGTTAGCTCTGCAGCTGAGAGCTCGCGAAACTAGGCCTTTCTCGCCTCGGGAAGTGAGTGCCTGTTTGCAGCCCTCTTGTACTGGCGTCTGTAGAGCCCCACACTTGCTGTGCGGGGAAGGCCTAAAAACCCAATCTCTGGGCCTGCCTTTCCTCCCTCAAAGGAGGAGAGCCGGCTCGGCCGCCTTCAAGGTGAAAGTAACATTGGGCTGGGAAGTGCTACCTGGGAAATCAGTTTTCAGGGGCCATAGCCGCTGGGGGCACGTGTATGTGTACAGCCCCGATACTGCCCAGGAACATCAAGGTTCCCTCCACACAGCTCTTCCGTCACTTTAGCTGTGCAGGAGAGAGCTCGCGAAACTAGGCCTTTCTCGGCTCGGGAAGTGAGTGCCTGTTTGCAGGCCTCTTGTACTGGCGTCTGCACAGCCCCACACTTGCTGTGCGAGGGAGGCCTAAAAACCCAATCTCTGGGGCTGCCTTTCCTCCCTCCAAGGAAGACAGCCTGCTCGGCCGCCTTCAAGCTGAAAGTCACATTGGGCTGGGAAGTGCTACATGGGAAATCAGTTTTCAGGGGCCATAGCCGCTGGGTGCTCGTGTATGTGTACAGCCCCGATACTGCCCGGGAACATCAAGGCTCCCTCCACACAGCTCTACCGTCACGTTAGCTCTGCAGGAGAGAGCTCGCGAAACTAGGCCTTTCTTGACTCGGGAAGTGAGGCCCTGGTTGCAGGCCTCTTGTACTAACGTCTGGAGAGCCCCACACTTGCTGTGCGAGGGAGGCCTGAAATCCCACTCTCTGGGGCTGCCTTTCCTCCCTCCAAGGAAGAGCGCCGGCTCGGCCGCCTTCAAGCTGAAAGTCACATTGGGCTGGGAAGTGCTACCTGGCAAATCAGTTTTCAGGGGCCATAGCCGCTGGGTGCACGTGTATGTGTACAGCCCCGATACTGCCCGGGAACATCAAGGTTCCCTCTACACACCTCTTCCGTCACTTTAGCTGTGCAGGAGAGAGCTCGCGAAACTAGGCCTTTCTTGGCTCGGGAAGTGAGGACCTGCTCGCAGACCAATGGACCGGGCGTTTCCAGAGCTCCACGTTGCCTGCGCGCGGGAGGCCTGAAAACTCACTCTCTGGGGCTGCCTTTCCTCCCTCCAAGGAAGAGAGCCTGCCCGGCCGCCTTCTGGCTGAAAGTCAAATCTGGCTGGGAAGTGGTAGTTGGGAAGTCAGTTTTCAGGGGCAATGTCCGCTAGGTGTACGTGCATGCCTAGGGTTCCCACACTGCCCAGAACACCAAGGTTCCCTCCACACAGCTCTTCCGTCACGTTAGCTGTGCAGGAGAGAGCTCGCGAAACTAGGCCTTTCTCGGCTCGGGAAGTGAGTGCCTGTTTGCAGGCCTCTTGTATTGGCGTCTGCAGAGCCCCACACTTGCTGTGCGAGGGAGGCCTAAAAACCCAATCTCTGGGGCTGCCTTTCCTCCCTCCAAGGAAGAGAGCCTGCCCGGCCGCCTTCTGGCTGAAAGTCACATTGGGCTGGCAAGTGCTAGGTGGGAAGTCAGTTTTCAGGGGCAATGGCCGCTGGGTGCACATGTAAGTGTATGGTTCCCACACTGTCCAGAACATCAAGGTTCCCTCCATACAGCTCTACCGTCACGTTAGCTCTGCAGCTGAGAGCTCGCGAAACTAGGCCTTTCTCGCCTCGGGAAGTGAGTGCCTGTTTGCAGCCCTCTTGTACTGGCGTCTGTAGAGCCCCACACTTGCTGTGCGGGGAAGGCCTAAAAACCCAATCTCTGGGCCTGCCTTTCCTCCCTCAAAGGAGGAGAGCCGGCTCGGCCGCCTTCAAGCTGAAAGTAACATTGGGCTGGGAAGTGCTACCTGGGAAATCAGTTTTCAGGGGCCATAGCCGCTGGGGGCACGTGTATGTGTACAGCCCCGATACTGCCCGGGAACATCAAGGTTCCCTCCACACAGCTCTTCCGTCACTTTAGCTGTGCAGGAGAGAGCTCGCGAAACTAGGCCTTTCTCGGCTCGGGAAGTGAGTGCCTGTTTGCAGGCCTCTTGTACTGGCGTCTGCACAGCCCCACACTTGCTGTGCGAGGGAGGCCTAAAAACCCAATCTCTGGGGCTGCCTTTCCTCCCTCCAAGGAAGACAGCCTGCTCGGCCGCCTTCAAGCTGAAAGTCACATTGGGCTGGGAAGTGCTACATGGGAAATCAGTTTTCAGGGGCCATAGCCGCTGGGTGCTCGTGTATGTGTACAGCCCCGATACTGCCCGGGAACATCAAGGCTCCCTCCACACAGCTCTACCGTCACGTTAGCTCTGCAGGAGAGAGCTCGCGAAACTAGGCCTTTCTTGACTCGGGAAGTGAGGCCCTGGTTGCAGGCCTCTTGTACTAACGTCTGGAGAGCCCCACACTTGCTGTGCGAGGGAGGCCTGAAATCCCACTCTCTGGGGCTGTCTTTCCTCCCTCCAAGGAAGAGAGCCGGCTCGGCCGCCTTCAAGCTGAATGTAACGTTGGGCTGGGAAGTGCTACCTGGCAAATCAGTTTTCAGGGGCCATAGCCGCTGGGTGCACGTGTATGTGTACAGCCCCGATACTGCCCGGGAACATCAAGGTTCCCTCTACACAGCTCTTCCGTAACTTTAGCAGCGCAGGAGAGAGCTCGCGAAACTAGGCCTTTCTTGGCTCGGGAAGTGAGGACCTGCTCGCAGACCAATGGACCGGGCGTTTCCAGAGCTCCACGTTGCCTGCGCGCGGGAGGCCTGAAAACTCACTCTCTGGGGCTGCCTTTCCTCCCTCCAAGGAAGAGAGACGGCTCGGCCGCCTTCAAGCTGAAAGTAACATTGGGCTGGGAAGTGCTACCTGGGAAATCAGTTTTCAGGGGCCATAGCCGCTGGGTGCACGTGTATGTGTACAGCCCCGATAATGCTCGGGAACATCAAGGTTCCCTCCACACAGCTCTTCCGTCACTTTAGCTGTGCAGGAGGGAGCTCGCGAAACTAGGCCTTTCTCGGCTCGGGAAGTGAGTGCCTGTTTGCAGGCCTCTTGTAGTGGCGTCTGCACAGCCCCACACTTGCTGTGCGAGGGAGGCCTAAAAACCCAATCTCTGGGGCTGCCTTTCCTCCCTCAAAGGAGGAGAGCCGGCTCGGCCGCCTTCAAGTTGAAAGTAACATTGGGCTGGGAAGTGCTACCTGGGAAATCAGTTTTCAGGGGCCATATCCGCTGGGGGAACGTGTATGTGTACAGCCCCGATACTGCCCGGGAACATCAAGGTTCCCTCTACACAGCTCTTCCGTCACTTTAGCTGTGCAGGAGAGAGCTCGCGAAACTAGGCCTTTCTTGGCTCGGGAAGTGAGGACCTGCTCACCGACCAATGGACCGGGCGTTTCCAGAGCTCCACGTTGCCTGCGCGCGGGAGGCCTGAAAACTCACTCTCTGGGGCTGCCTTTCCTCCCTCCAAGGAAGAGAGCCTGCACGGCCGCCTTCTGGCTGAAAGTCAAATCTGGCTGGGAAGTGGTAGTTGGGAAGTCTGTTTTCAGGGGCAATGTCCGCTAGGTGTACGTGCATGCCTAGGTTTCCCACACTGCCCAGAACACCAAGGTTCCCTCCACACAGCTCTTCCTTCACGTTAGCTCTGCAGGAGAGAGCTCGCGAAACTAGGCCTTTCTCGGCTCGGGAAGTGAGTGCCTGTTTGCAGGCCTCTTGTATTGGCGTCTGCAGAGCCCCACACTTGCTGTGCGAGGGAGGCCTAAAAACCCAATCTCTGGGGCTGCCTTTCCTCCCTCCAAGGAAGAGAGCCTGCCCGGCCGCCTTCTGGCTGAAAGTCACATTGGGCTGGCAAGTGCTAGGTGGGAAGTCAGTTTTCAGGGGCAATGGCCGCTGGGTGCACGTGTAAGTGTAGGGTTCCCACACTGTCCAGAACATCAAGGCTCCCTCCACACAGCTCTTCCGTCAATTTAGCTGTGCAGGAGAGAGCTCGCAAAACTAGGCCTTTCTCGGCTCGGGAAGTGAGTGCCTGTTTGCAGGCCTCTTGTACTGGCGTCTGCACAGCCCCACACTTGCTGTGCGAGGGAGGCCTAAAAACCTAATCTCTGGGGCTGCCTTTCCTCCCTCCAAGGAAGACAGCCTGCTCGGCCGCCTTCAAGCTGAAAGTTACATTGGGCTGGGAAGTGCTACATGGGAAATCAGTTTTCAGGGGCCATAGCCGCTGGGTGCTCGTGTATGTGTACAGCCCCGATACTGCCCGGGAACATCAAGGCTCCCTCCACACAGCTCTACAGTCACGTTAGCTCTGCAGGAGAGAGCTCGCGAAACTAGGCCTTTCTTGACTCGGGAAGTGAGGCCCTGGTTGCAGGCCTCTTGTACTAACGTCTGGAGAGCCCCACACTTGCTGTGCGAGGGAGGCCTGAAATCCCACTCTCTGGGGCTGCCTTTCCTCCCTCCAAGGAAGAGAGCCGGCTCGGCCGCCTTCAAGCTGAATGTAACGTTGGGCTGGGAAGTGCTACCTGGCAAATCAGTTTTCAGGGGCCATAGCCGCTGGGTGCACGTGTATGTGTACAGCCCCGATACTGCCCGGGAACATCAAGGTTCCCTCTACACAGCTCTTCCGTAACTTTAGCAGCGCAGGAGAGAGCTCGCGAAACTAGGCCTTTCTTGGCTCGGGAAGTGAGGACCTGCTCGCAGACCAATGGACCGGGCGTTTCCAGAGCTCCACGTTGCCTGCGCGCGGGAGGCCTGAAAACTCAGTCTCTGGGGCTGCCTTTCCTCCCTCCAAGGAAGAGAGACGGCTCGGCCGCCTTCAAGCTGAAAGTAACATTGGGCTGGGAAGTGCTACCTGGGAAATCAGTTTTCAGGGGCCATAGCCGCTGGGTGCACGTGTATGTGTAGAGCCCCGATACTGCCCGGGAACATCAAGGTTCCCTCTACACAGCTCTTCCGTCACTTTAGCTGTGCAGGAGAGAGCTCGCGAAACTATGCCTTTCTTGGCTCGGGAAGTGAGGACCTGCTCGCAGACCAATGGACCGGGCGTTTCCAGAGCTCCACGTTGCCTGCGCGCGGGAGGCCTGAAAACTCACTCTCTGGGGCTGCCTTTCCTCCCTCCAAGGAAGAGAGCCTGCCCGGCCGCCTTCTGGCTGAAAGTCAAATCTGGCTGGGAAGTGGTAGTTGGGAAGTCAGTTTTCAGGGGCAATGTCCGCTAGGTGTACGTGCATGCCTAGGGTTCCCACACTGCCCAGAACACCAAGGTTCCCTCCACACAGCTCTTCCGTCACGTTAGCTCTGCAGGAGAGAGCTCGCGAAACTAGGCCTTTCTCGGCTCGGGAAGTGAGTGCCTGTTTGCAGGCCTCTTGTACTGGCGTCTGCAGAGCCCCACACTTGCTGTGCGAGGGAGGCCTAAAAACCCAATCTCTGGGGCTGCCTTTCCTCCCTCCAAGGAAGACAGCCTGCTCGGCCGCCTGCAAGCTGAAAGTCACATTGGGCTGGGAAATGCTACCTGGGAAGTCAGTTTTCAGGGGCCATGGCCGCTGGCTGCACGTTTACAGCTAGGCCTCCCACACTGCCCGGGAACATCAAGGCTCCCTCCAAACAGCTCTTCCGTCACGTTTGCCCTGCAGGAGAGAGATCGCGAAACTAGGCCTTTCTCGGCTCGGGAAGTGAGTGCCTGTTTGCAGGCCGCTTTTATTGGCGTCTGCAGAGCCCCACACTTGCTGTGCGAGGGAGGCCTAAAAACCCAATCTCTGGGGCTGCCTTTCCTCCCTCCAAGGAAGAGAGCCTGCCCGGCCGCCTTCTGGCTGAAAGTCACATCGGGCTGGCAAGTGCTAGTTGGGAAGTCAGTTTTCAGGGGCAATGGCCGCTGGGTGCACGTGTAAGTGTAGGGTTCCCACACTGTCCAGAACATCAAGGCTCCCTCCACACAGCTCTACCGTCACGTTAGCTCTGCAGCTGAGAGCTCGCGAAACTAGGCCTTTCTCGCCTCGGGAAGTGAGTGCCTGTTTGCAGCCCTCTTGTACTGGCGTCTGTAGAGCCCCACACTTGCTGTGCGGGGAAGGCCTAAAAACCCAATCTCTGGGCCTGCCTTTCCTCCCTCAAAGGAGGAGAGCCGGCTCGGCCGCCTTCAAGTTGAAAGTAACATTGGGCTGGGAAGTGCTACCTGGGAAATCAGTTTTCAGGGGCCATAGCCGCTGGGGGCACGTGTATGTGTACAGCCCCGATACTGCCCGGGAACATCAAGGTTCCCTCCACACAGCTCTTCCGTCACTTTAGCTGTGCAGGAGAGAGCTCGCGAAACTAGGCCTTTCTCGGCTCGGGAAGTGAGTGCCTGTTTGCAGGCCTCTTGTACTGGCGTCTGCACAGCCCCACACTTGCTGTGCGAGGGAGGCCTAAAAACCCAATCTCTGGGGCTGCCTTTCCTCCCTCCAAGGAAGACAGCCTGCTCGGCCGCTTTCAAGCTGAAAGTCACATTGGGCTGGGAAGTGCTACATGGGAAATCAGTTTTCAGGGGCCATAGCCGCTGGGTGCTCGTGTATGTGTACAGCCCCGATACTGCCTGGGAACATCAAGGCTCCCTCCACACAGCTCTACCGTCACGTTAGCTCTGCCGGAGAGAGCTCGCGAAACTAGGCCTTACTTGACTCGGGAAGTGAGGCCCTGGTTGCAGGCCTCTTGTACTAACGTCTGGAGAGCCCCACACTTGCTGTGCGAGGGAGGCCTGAAATCCCACTCTCTGGGGCTGCCTTTCCTCCCTCCAAGGAAGAGAGTCGGCTCGGCCGCCTTCAAGCTGAAAGTCACATTGGGCTGGGAAGTGCTACCTGGCAAATCAGTTTTCAGGGGCCATAACCGCTGGGTGCACGTGTATGTCTACCGCCCCGATACTGCCCGGGAACATCAAGGTTCCCTCTACACAGCTCTTCCGTCACTTTAGCTGTGCAGGAGAGAGCTCGCGAAACTAGGCCTTTCTTGGTTCGGGAAGTGAGGACGTGCTCGCAGACCAATGGACCGGGCGTTTCCAGAGCTCATCGTTGCCTTCGCGCGGGAGGGCTGAAAACTCACTCTCTGGGGCTGCCTTTCCTCCCTCCAAGGAAGAGAGCCTGCCCGGCCGCCTTCAGGCTGAAAGTCAAATCTGGCTGGGAAGTGGTAATTGGGAAGTCAGTTTTCAGGGGCAATGTCCGCTAGGTGTACGTGCATGCCTAGGGTTCCCACACTGCCCAGAACACCAAGGTTCCCTCCACACAGCTCTTCCGTCACGTTAGCTCTGCAGGAGAGAGCTCGCGAAACTAGGCCTTTCTCGGCTCGGGAAGTGAGTGCCTGTTTGCAGGCCTCTTGTATTGGCGTCTGCAGAGCCCCACACTTGCTGTGCGAGGGAGGCCTAAAAACCCAATCTCTGGGGCTGCCTTTCCTCCCTCCAAGGAAGAGAGCCTGCCCGGCCGCCTTCTGGCTGAAAGTCACATTGGGCTGGCAAGTGCTAGGTGGGAAGTCAGTTTTCAGGGGCAATGGCCGCTGGGTGCACGTGTAAGTGTAGGGTTCCCACACTGTCCAGAACATCAAGGTTCCCTCCACACAGCTCTACCGTCACGTTAGCTCTGCAGCTGAGAGCTCGCGAAACTAGGCCTTTCTCGCCTCGGGAAGTGAGTGCCTGTTTGCAGCCCTCTTGTACTGGCGTCTGTAGAGCCCCACACTTGCTGTGCGGGGAAGGCCTAAAAACCCAATCTCTGGGCCTGCCTTTCCTCCCTCAAAGGAGGAGAGCCGGCTCGGCCGCCTTCAAGGTGAAAGTAACATTGGGCTGGGAAGTGCTACCTGGGAAATCAGTTTTCAGGGGCCATAGCCGCTGGGGGAACGTGTATGTGTACAGCCCCGATACTGCCCGGGAACATCAAGGTTCCCTCCACACAGCTCTTCCGTCACTTTAGCTGTGCAGGAGAGAGCTCGCGAAACTAGGCCTTTCTCGGCTCGGGAAGTGAGTGCCTGTTTGCAGGCCTCTTGTACTGGCGTCTGCACAGCCCCACACTTGCTGTGCGAGGGAGGCCTAAAAACCCAATCTCTGGGGCTGCCTTTCCTCCCTCCAAGGAAGACAGCCTGCTCGGCCGCCTTCAAGCTGAAAGTCACATTGGGCTGGGAAGTGCTACATGGGAAATCAGTTTTCAGGGGCCATAGCCTCTGGGTGCTCGTGTATGTGTACAGCCCCGATACTGCCCGGGAACATCAAGGTTCCCTCTGCACAGCTCTTCCGTAACTTTAGCAGCGCAGGAGAGAGCTCGCGAAACTAGGCCTTTCTTGGCTCGGGAAGTGAGGACCTGCTCGCAGACCAATGGACCGGGCGTTTCCAGAGCTCCACGTTGCCTGCACGCGGGAGGCCTGAAAACTCACTCTCTGGGGCTGCCTTTCCTCCCTCCAAGGAAGAGAGACGGCTCGGCCGCCTTCAAGCTGAAAGTAACATTGGGCTGGGAAGTGCTACCTGGGAAATCAGTTTTCAGGGGCCATAGCCGCTGGGTGCACGTGTATGTGTACAGCCCCGATACTGCCCGGGAACATCAAGGTTCCCTCTACACAGCTCTTCCGTCACTTTAGCTGTGCAGGAGAGAGCTCGCGAAACTAGGCCTTTCTTGGCTCGGGAAGTGAGGACCTGCTCGCAGACCAATGGACCGGGCGTTTCCAGAGCTCCACGTTGCCTGCGCGCGGGAGGCCTGAAAACTCACTCTCTGGGGCTGCCTTTCCTCCCTCCAAGGAAGAGAGCCTGCCCGGCCGCCTTCTGGCTGAAAGTCAAATCTGGCTGGGAAGTGGTAGTTGGGAAGTCAGTTTTCAGGGGCAATGTCCGCTAGGTGTACGTGCATGCCTAGGGTTCCCACACTGCCCAGAACACCAAGGTTCCCTCCACACAGCTCTTCCGTCACGTTAGCTCTGCAGGAGAGAGCTCGCGAAACTAGGCCTTTCTCGGCTCGGGAAGTGAGTGCCTGTTTGCAGGCCTCTTGTACTGGCGTCTGCAGAGCCCCACACTTGCTGTGCGAGGGAGGCCTAAAAACCCAATCTCTGGGGCTGCCTTTCCTCCCTCCAAGGAAGACAGCCTGCTCGGCCGCCTGCAAGCTGAAAGTCACATTGGGCTGGGAAATGCTACCTGGGAAGTCAGTTTTCAGGGGCCATGGCCGCTGGCTGCACGTTTACAACTAGGCCTCCCACACTGCCCGGGAACATCAAGGCTCCCTCCAAACAGCTCTTCCGTCACGTTTGCCCTGCAGGAGAGAGATCGCGAAACTAGGCCTTTCTCGCCTCGGGAAGTGAGTGCCTGTTTGCAGGCCTCTTGTACTGGCGTCTGCACAGCCCCACACTTGCTGTGCGAGGGAGGCCTAAAAACCCAATCTCTGGGGCTGCCTTTCCTCCCTCCAAGGAAGACAGCCTGCTCGGCCGCCTTCAAGCTGAAAGTCACATTGGGCTGGGAAGTGCTACATGGGAAATCAGTTTTCAGGGGCCATAGCCGCTGGGTGCTCGTGTATGTGTACAGCCCCGATACTGCCCGGGAACATCAAGGCTCCCTCCACACAGCTCTACCGTCACGTTAGCTCTGCAGGAGAGAGCTCGCGAAACTAGGCCTTTCTTGACTCGGGAAGTGAGGCCCTGGTTGCAGGCCTCTTGTACTAACGTCTGGAGAGCCCCACACTTGCTGTGCGAGGGAGGCCTGAAATCCCACTCTCTGGGGCTGCCTTTCCTCCCTCCAAGGAAGAGAGCCGGCTCGGCCGCCTTCAAGCTGAATGTAACGTTGGGCTGGGAAGTGCTACCTGGCAAATCAGTTTTCAGGGGCCATAGCCGCTGGGTGCACGTGTATGTGTACAGCCCCGATACTGCCCGGGAACATCAAGGTTCCCTCTACACAGCTCTTCCGTAACTTTAGCAGCGCAGGAGAGAGCTCGCGAAACTAGGCCTTTCTTGGCTCGGGAAGTGAGGACCTGCTCGCAGACCAATGGACCGGGCGTTTCCAGAACTCCACGTTGCCTGCGCGCGGGAGGCCTGAAAACTCACTCTCTGGGGCTGCCTTTCCTCCCTCCAAGGAAGAGAGACGGCTCGGCCGCCTTCAAGCTGAAAGTAACATTGGGCTGGGAAGTGCTACCTGGGAAATCAGTTTTCAGGGGCCATAGCCGCTGGGTGCACGTGTATGTGTACAGCCCCGATACTGCCCGGGAACATCAAGGTTCCCTCTACACAGCTCTTCCGTCACTTTAGCTGTGCAGGAGAGAGGTCGCGAAACTAGGCCTTTCTTGGCTCGGGAAGTGAGGACCTCCTCGCAGACCAATGGACCGGGCGTTTCCAGAGCTCCACGTTGCCTGCGCGCGGGAGGCCTGAAAACTCACTCTCTGGGGCTGCCTTTCCTCCCTCCAAGGAAGAGAGCCTGCCCGGCCGCCTTCTGGCTGAAAGTCAAATCTGGCTGGGAAGTGGTAGTTGGGAAGTCAGTTTTCAGGGGCAATGTCCGCTAGGTGTACGTGCATGCCTAGGGTTCCCACACTGCCCAGAACACCAAGGTTCCCTCCACACAGCTCTTCCGTCACGTTAGCTCTGCAGGAGAGAGCTCGCGAAACTAGGCCTTTCTCGGCTCGGGAAGTGAGTGCCTGTTTGCAGGCCTCTTGTACTGGCGTCTGCAGAGCCCCACACTTGCTGTGCGAGGGAGGCCTAAAAACCCAATCTCTGGGGCTGCCTTTCCTCCCTCCAAGGAAGACAGCCTGCTCGGCCGCCTGCAAGCTGAAAGTCACATTGGGCTGGGAAATGCTACCTGGGAAGTCAGTTTTCAGGGGCCATGGCCGCTGGCTGCACGTTTACAGCTAGGCCTCCCACACTGCCCGGGAACATCAAGGCTCCCTCCAAACAGCTCTTCCGTCACGTTTGCCCTGCAGGAGAGAGATCGCGAAACTAGGCCTTTCTCGGCTCGGGAAGTGAGTGCCTGTTTGCAGGCCGCTTTTATTGGCGTCTGCAGAGCCCCACACTTGCTGTGCGAGGGAGGCCTAAAAACCCAATCTCTGGGGCTGCCTTTCCTCCCTCCAAGGAAGAGAGCCTGCCCGGCCGCCTTCTGGCTGAAAGTCACATCGGGCTGGCAAGTGCTAGTTGGGAAGTCAGTTTTCAGGGGCAATGGCCGCTGGGTGCACGTGTAAGTGTAGGGTTCCCACACTGTCCAGAACATCAAGGCTCCCTCCACACAGCTCTACCGTCACGTTAGCTCTGCAGCTGAGAGCTCGCGAAACTAGGCCTTTCTCGCCTCGGGAAGTGAGTGCCTGTTTGCAGCCCTCTTGTACTGGCGTCTGTAGAGCCCCACACTTGCTGTGCGGGGAAGGCCTAACAACCCAATCTCTGGGCCTGCCTTTCCTCCCTCAAAGGTGGAGAGCCGGGTCGGCCGCCTTCAAGTTGAAAGTAACATTGGGCTGGGAAGTGCTACCTGGGAAATCAGTTTTCAGGGGCCATAGCCGCTGGGGGCACGTGTATGTGTACAGCCCCGATACTGCCCGGGAACATCAAGGTTCCCTCCACACAGCTCTTCCGTCACTTTAGCTGTGCAGGAGAGAGCTCGCGAAACTAGGCCTTTCTCGGCTCGGGAAGTGAGTGCCTGTTTGCAGGCCTCTTGTACTGGCGTCTGCACAGCCCCACACTTGCTGTGCGAGGGAGGCCTAAAAACCCAATCTCTGGGGCTGCCTTTCCTCCCTCCAAGGAAGACAGCCTGCTCGGCCGCCTTCAAGCTGAAAGTCACATTGGGCTGGGAAGTGCTACATGGGAAATCAGTTTTCAGGGGCCATAGCCGCTGGGTGCTCGTGTATGTGTACAGCCCCGATACTGCCCGGGAACATCAAGGCTCCCTCCACACAGCTCTACCGTCACGTTAGCTCTGCAGGAGAGAGCTCGCGAAACTAGGCCTTTCTTGACTCGGGAAGTGAGGCCCTGGTTGCAGGCCTCTTGTACTAACGTCTGGAGAGCCCCACACTTGTTGTGCGAGGGAGGCCTGAAATCCCACTCTCTGGGGCTGCCTTTCCTCCCTCCAAGGAAGAGAGCCGGCTCGGCCGCCTTCAAGCTTAATGTAACGTTGGGCTGGGAAGTGCTACCTGGCAAATCAGTTTTCAGGGGCCATAGCCGCTGGGTGCACGTGTATGTGTACAGCCCCGATACTGCCCGGGAACATCAAGGTTCCCTCTACACAGCTCTTCCGTAACTTTAGCAGCGCAGGAGAGAGCTCGCGAAACTAGGCCTTTCTTGGCTCGGGAAGTGAGGACCTGCTCGCAGACCAATGGACCGGGCGTTTCCAGAGCTCCACGTTGCCTGCGCGCGGGAGGCCTGAAAACTCACTCTCTGGGGCTGCCTTTCCTCCCTCCAAGGAAGAGAGACGGCTCGGCCGCCTTCAAGCTGAAAGTAACATTGGGCTGGGAAGTGCTACCTGGGAAATCAGTTTTCAGGGGCCATAGCCGCTGGGTGCACGTGTATGTGTACAGCCCCGATACTGCCCGGGAACATCAAGGTTCCCTCCACACAGCTCTTCCGTCACTTTAGCTGTGCAGGAGAGAGCTCGCGAAACTAGGCCTTTCTCGGCTCGGGAAGTGAGTGCCTGTTTGCAGGCCTCTTGTACTGGCGTCTGCACAGCCCCACACTTGCTGTGCGAGGGAGGCCTAAAAACCCAATCTCTGGGGCTGCCTTTCCTCCCTCCAAGGAAGACAGCCTGCTCGGCCGCCTTCAAGCTGAAAGTCACATTGGGCTGGGAAGTGCTACATGGGAAATCAGTTTTCAGGGGCCATAGCCGCTGGGTGCTCGTGTATGTGTACAGCCCCGATACTTCCCGGGAACATTAAGGCTCCCTCCACACAGCTCTACCGTCACGTTAGCTCTGCAGGAGAGAGCTCGCGAAACTAGGCCTTTCTTGACTCGGGAAGTGAGGCCCTGGTTGCAGGCCTCTTGTACTGGCGTCTGCAGAGCCCCACACTTGCTGTGCGAGGGAGGCCTGAAATCCCACTCTCTGGGGCTGCCTTTCCTCCCTCCAAGGAAGAGAGCCGGCTCGGCCGCCTTCAAGCTGAATGTAACGTTGGGCTGGGAAGTGCTACCTGGCAAATCAGTTTTCAGGGGCCATAGCCGCTGGGTGCACGTGTATGTGTACAGCCCCGATACTGCCCGGGAACATCAAGGTTCCCTCTACACAGCTCTTCCGTAACTTTAGCAGCGCAGGAGAGAGCTCGCGAAACTAGGCCTTTCTTGGCTCGGGAAGTGAGGACCTGCTCGCAGACCAATGGACCGGGCGTTTCCAGAACTCCACGTTGCCTGCGCGCGGGAGGCCTGAAAACTCACTCTCTGGGGCTGCCTTTCCTCCCTCCAAGGAAGAGAGACGGCTCGGCCGCCTTCAAGCTGAAAGTAACATTGGGCTGGGAAGTGCTACCTGGGAAATCAGTTTTCAGGGGCCATAGCCGCTGGGTGCACGTGTATGTGTACAGCCCCGATACTGCCCGGGAACATCAAGGTTCCCTCTACACAGCTCTTCCGTCACTTTAGCTGTGCAGGAGAGAGGTCGCGAAACTAGGCCTTTCTTGGCTCGGGAAGTGAGGACCTGCTCGCAGACCAATGGACCGGGCGTTTCCAGAGCTCCACGTTGCCTGCGCGCGGGAGGCCTGAAAACTCACTCTCTGGGGCTGCCTTTCCTCCCTCCAAGGAAGAGAGCCTGCCCGGCCGCCTTCTGGCTGAAAGTCAAATCTGGCTGGGAAGTGGTAGTTGGGAAGTCAGTTTTCAGGGGCAATGTCCGCTAGGTGTACGTGCATGCCTAGGGTTCCCACACTGCCCAGAACACCAAGGTTCCCTCCACACAGCTCTTCCGTCACGTTAGCTCTGCAGGAGAGAGCTCGCGAAACTAGGCCTTTCTCGGCTCGGGAAGTGAGTGCCTGTTTGCAGGCCTCTTGTACTGGCGTCTGCAGAGCCCCACACTTGCTGTGCGAGGGAGGCCTAAAAACCCAATCTCTGGGGCTGCCTTTCCTCCCTCCAAGGAAGACAGCCTGCTCGGCCGCCTGCAAGCTGAAAGTCACATTGGGCTGGGAAATGCTACCTGGGAAGTCAGTTTTCAGGGGCCATGGCCGCTGGCTGCACGTTTACAGCTAGGCCTCCCACACTGCCCGGGAACATCAAGGCTCCCTCCAAACAGCTCTTCCGTCACGTTTGCCCTGCAGGAAAGAGATCGCGAAACTAGGCCTTTCTCGGCTCGGGAAGTGAGTGCCTGTTTGCAGGCCGCTTTTATTGGCGTCTGCAGAGCCCCACACTTGCTGTGCGAGGGAGGCCTAAAAACCCAATCTCTGGGGCTGCCTTTCCTCCCTCCAAGGAAGAGAGCCTGCCCGGCCGCCTTCTGGCTGAAAGTCACATCGGGCTGGCAAGTGCTAGTTGGGAAGTCAGTTTTCAGGGGCAATGGCCGCTGGGTGCACGTGTAAGTGTAGGGTTCCCACACTGTCCAGAACATCAAGGCTCCCTCCACACAGCTCTACCGTCACGTTAGCTCTGCAGCTGAGAGCTCGCGAAACTAGGCCTTTCTCGCCTCGGGAAGTGAGTGCCTGTTTGCAGCCCTCTTGTACTGGCGTCTGTAGAGCCCCACACTTGCTGTGCGGGGAAGGCCTAAAAACCCAATCTCTGGGCCTGCCTTTCCTCCCTCAAAGGTGGAGAGCCGGCTCGGCCGCCTTCAAGTTGAAAGTAACATTGGGCTGGGAAGTGCTACCTGGGAAATCAGTTTTCAGGGGCCATAGCCGCTGGGGGCACGTGTATGTGTACAGCCCCGATACTGCCCGGGAACATCAAGGTTCCCTCTACACAGCTCTTCCGTAACTTTAGCAGCGCAGGAGAGAGCTCGCGAAACTAGGCCTTTCTTGGCTCGGGAAGTGAGGACCTGCTCGCAGACCAATGGACCGGGCGTTTCCAGAGCTCCACGTTGCCTGCGCGCGGGAGGCCTGAAAACTCACTCTCTGGGGCTGCCTTTCCTCCCTCCAAGGAAGAGAGACGGCTCGGCCGCCTTCAATGTGAAAGTAACATTGGGCTGGGAAGTGCTACCTGGGAAATCAGTTTTCAGGGGCCATAGCCGCTGGGTGCACGTGTATGTGTACAGCCCCGATACTGCCCGGGAACATCAAGGTTCCCTCCACACAGCTCTTCCGTCACTTTAGCTGTGCAGGAGAGAGCTCGCGAAACTAG
This sequence comes from Giraffa tippelskirchi, assembly GCF_054371585.1. Taxonomy (NCBI): domain Eukaryota; kingdom Metazoa; phylum Chordata; class Mammalia; order Artiodactyla; family Giraffidae; genus Giraffa; species Giraffa tippelskirchi. The sequence continues at coordinate 73,134,090 of NC_137289.1, forward strand.
GCCTTTCTCGGCTCGCGAAGTGAGTGCCTGTTTGCAGGCCTCTTGTACTGGCGTCTGCACAGCCCCACACTTGCTGTGCGAGGGAGGCCTAAAAACCCAATCTCTGGGGCTGCCTTTCCTCCCTCCAAGGAAGACAGCCTGCTCGGCCGCCTTCAAGCTGAAAGTCACATTGGGCTGGGAAGTGCTACATGGGAAATCAGTTTTCAGGGGCCATAGCCGCTGGGTGCTCGTGTATGTGTACAGCCCCGATACTGCCCGGGAACATCAAGGCTCCCTCCACACAGCTCTACCGTCACGTTAGCTCTGCAGGAGAGAGCTCGCGAAACTAGGCCTTTCTTGACTCGGGAAGTGAGGCCCTGGTTGCAGGCCTCTTGTACTGGCGTCTGCAGAGCCCCACACTTGCTGTGCGAGGGAGGCCTGAAATCCCACTCTCTGGGGCAGCCTTTCCTCCCTCCAAGGAAGAGAGCCGGCTCGGCCGCCTTCAAGCTGAATGTAACGTTTGGCTGGGAAGTGCTACCTGGCAAATCAGTTTTCAGGGGCCATAGCCGCTGGGTGCACGTGTATGTGTACAGCCCCGATACTGCCCGGGAACATCAAGGTTCCCTCTACACAGCTCTTCCGTAACTTTAGCAGCGCAGGAGAGAGCTCGCGAAACTAGGCCTTTCTTGGCTCGGGAAGTGAGGACCTGCTCGCAGACCAATGGACCGGGCGTTTCCAGAACTCCACGTTGCCTGCGCGCGGGAGGCCTGAAAACTCACTCTCTGGGGCTGCCTTTCCTCCCTCCAAGGAAGAGAGACGGCTCGGCCGCCTTCAAGCTGAAAGTAACATTGGGCTGGGAAGTGCTACCTGGGAAATCAGTTTTCAGGGGCCATAGCCGCTGGGTGCACGTGTATGTGTACAGCCCCGATACTGCCCGGGAACATCAAGGTTCCCTCTACACAGCTCTTCCGTCACTTTAGCTGTGCAGGAGAGAGGTCGCGAAACTAGGCCTTTCTTGGCTCGGGAAGTGAGGACCTGCTCGCAGACCAATGGACCGGGCGTTTCCAGAGCTCCACGTTGCCTGCACGCGGGAGGCCTGAAAACTCACTCTCTGGGGCTGCCTTTCCTCCCTCCAAGGAAGAGAGACGGCTCGGCCGCCTTCAAGCTGAAAGTAACATTGGGCTGGGAAGTGCTACCTGGGAAATCAGTTTTCAGGGGCCATAGCCGCTGGGTGCACGTGTATGTGTACAGCCCCGATACTGCCCGGGAACATCAAGGTTCCCTCTACACAGCTCTTCCGTCACTTTAGCTGTGCAGGAGAGAGCTCGCGAAACTAGGCCTTTCTTGGCTCGGGAAGTGAGGACCTGCTCGCAGACCAATGGACCGGGCGTTTCCAGAGCTCCACGTTGCCTGCGCGCGGGAGGCCTGAAAACTCACTCTCTGGGGCTGCCTTTCCTCCCTCCAAGGAAGAGAGCCTGCCCGGCCGCCTTCTGGCTGAAAGTCAAATCTGGCTGGGAAGTGGTAGTTGGGAAGTCAGTTTTCAGGGGCAATGTCCGCTAGGTGTACGTGCATGCCTAGGGTTCCCACACTGCCCAGAACACCAAGGTTCCCTCCACACAGCTCTTCCGTCACGTTAGCTCTGCAGGAGAGAGCTCGCGAAACTAGGCCTTTCTCGGCTCGGGAAGTGAGTGCCTGTTTGCAGGCCTCTTGTACTGGCGTCTGCAGAGCCCCACACTTGCTGTGCGAGGGAGGCCTAAAAACCCAATCTCTGGGGCTGCCTTTCCTCCCTCCAAGGAAGACAGCCTGCTCGGCCGCCTGCAAGCTGAAAGTCACATTGGGCTGGGAAATGCTACCTGGGAAGTCAGTTTTCAGGGGCCATGGCCGCTGGCTGCACGTTTACAGCTAGGCCTCCCACACTGCCCGGGAACATCAAGGCTCCCTCCAAACAGCTCTTCCGTCACGTTTGCCCTGCAGGAGAGAGATCGCGAAACTAGGCCTTTCTCGGCTCGGGAAGTGAGTGCCTGTTTGCAGGCCGCTTTTATTGGCGTCTGCAGAGCCCCACACTTGCTGTGCGAGGGAGGCCTAAAAACCCAATCTCTGGGGCTGCCTTTCCTCCCTCCAAGGAAGAGAGCCTGCCCGGCCGCCTTCTGGCTGAAAGTCACATTGGGCTGGCAAGTGCTAGGTGGGAAGTCAGTTTTCAGGGGCAATGGCCGCTGGGTGCACGTGTAAGTGTATGGTTCCCACACTGTCCAGAACATCAAGGTTCCCTCCATACAGCTCTACCGACACGTTAGCTCTGCAGCTGAGAGCTCGCGAAACTAGGCCTTTCTCGCCTCGGGAAGTGAGTGCCTGTTTGCAGCCCTCTTGTACTGGCGTCTGTAGAGCCCCACACTTGCTGTGCGGGGAAGGCCTAAAAACCCAATCTCTGGGCCTGCCTTTCTTCCCTCAAAGGAGGAGAGCCGGCTCGGCCGCCTTCAAGGTGAAAGTAACATTGGGCTGGGAAGTGCTACCTGGGAAATCAGTTTTCAGGGGCCATAGCCGCTGGGGGCACGTGTATGTGTACAGCCCCGATACTGCCCAGGAACATCAAGGTTCCATCCACACAGCTCTTCCGTCACTTTAGCTGTGCAGGAGAGAGCTCGCGAAACTAGGCCTTTCTCGGCTCGGGAAGTGAGTGCCTGTTTGCAGGCCTCTTGTACTGGCGTCTGCACAGCCCCACACTTGCTGTGCGAGGGAGGCCTAAAAACCCAATCTCTGGGGCTGCCTTTCCTCCCTCCAAGGAAGACAGCCTGCTCGGCCGCCTTCAAGCTGAAAGTCACATTGGGCTGGGAAGTGCTACATGGGAAATCAGTTTTCAGGGGCCATAGCCGCTGGGTGCTCGTGTATGTGTACAGCCCCGATACTGCCCGGGAACATCAAGGCTCCCTCCACACAGCTCTACCGTCACGTTAGCTCTGCAGGAGAGAGCTCGCGAAACTAGGCCTTTCTTGACTCGGGAAGTGAGGCCCTGGTTGCAGGCCTCTTGTACTAACGTCTGGAGAGCCCCACACTTGCTGTGCGACGGAGGCCTGAAATCCCACTCTCTGGGGCTGCCTTTCCTCCCTCCAAGGAAGAGCGCCGGCTCGGCCGCCTTCAAGCTGAAAGTCACATTGGGCTGGGAAGTGCTACCTGGCAAATCAGTTTTTAGGGGCCATAGCCGCTGGGTGCACGTGTATGTGTAGAGCCCCGATACTGCCCGGGAACATCAAGGTTCCCTCTACACAGCTCTTCCGTCACTTTAGCTGTGCAGGAGAGAGCTCGCGAAACTATGCCTTTCTTGGCTCGGGAAGTGAGGACCTGCTCGCAGACCAATGGACCGGGCGTTTCCAGAGCTCCACGTTGCCTGCGCGCGGGAGGCCTGAAAACTCACTCTCTGGGGCTGCCTTTCCTCCCTCCAAGGAAGAGAGCCTGCCCGGCCGCCTTCTGGCTGAAAGTCAAATCTGGCTGGGAAGTGGTAGTTGGGAAGTCAGTTTTCAGGGGCAATGTCCGCTAGGTGTACGTGCATGCCTAGGGTTCCCACACTGCCCAGAACACCAAGGTTCCCTCCACACAGCTCTTCCGTCACGTTAGCTCTGCAGGAGAGAGCTCGCGAAACTAGGCCTTTCTCGGCTCGGGAAGTGAGTGCCTGTTTGCAGGCCTCTTGTACTGGCGTCTGCAGAGCCCCACACTTGCTGTGCGAGGGAGGCCTAAAAACCCAATCTCTGGGGCTGCCTTTCCTCCCTCCAAGGAAGACAGCCTGCTCGGCCGCCTGCAAGCTGAAAGTCACATTGGGCTGGGAAATGCTACCTGGGAAGTCAGTTTTCAGGGGCCATGGCCGCTGGCTGCACGTTTACAGCTAGGCCTCCCACACTGCCCGGGAACATCAAGGCTCCCTCCAAACAGCTCTTCCCTCACGTTTGCCCTGCAGGAGAGAGATCGCGAAACTAGGCCTTTCTCGGCTCGGGAAGTGAGTGCCTGTTTGCAGGCCGCTTGTATTGGCGTCTGCAGAGCCCCACACTTGCTGTGCGAGGGAGGCCTAAAAACCCAATCTCTGGGGCTGCCTTTCCTCCCTCCAAGGAAGAGAGCCTGCCCGGCCGCCTTCTGGCTGAAAGTCACATCGGGCTGCCAAGTGCTAGTTGGGAAGTCAGTTTTCAGGGGCAATGGCCGCTGGGTGCACGTGTAAGTGTAGGGTTCCCACACTGTCCAGAACATCAAGGCTCCCTCCACACAGCTCTACCGTCACGTTAGCTCTGCAGCTGAGAGCTCGCGGAACTAGGCCTTTCTCGCCTCGGGAAGTGAGTGCCTGTTTGCAGCCCTCTTGTACTGGCGTCTGTAGAGCCCCACACTTGCTGTGCGGGGAAGGCCTAAAAACCCAATCTCTGGGCCTGCCTTTCCTCCCTCAAAGGAGGAGAGCCGGCTCGGCCGCCTTCAAGTTGAAAGTAACATTGGGCTGGGAAGTGCTACCTGGGAAATCAGTTTTCAGGGGCCATAGCCGCTGGGGGCACGTGTATGTGTACAGCCCCGATACTGCCCGGGAACATCAAGGTTCCCTCCACACAGCTCTTCCGTCACTTTAGCTGTGCAGGAGAGAGCTCGCGAAACTAGGCCTTTCTCGGCTCGGGAAGTGAGTGCCTGTTTGCAGGCCTCTTGTACTGGCGTCTGCAGAGCCCCACACTTGCTGTGCGAGGGAGGCCTAAAAACCCAATCTCTGGGGCTGCCTTTCCTCCCTCCAAGGAAGACAGCCTGCTCGGCCGCTTTCAAGCTGAAAGTCACATTGGGCTGGGAAGTGCTACATGGGAAATCAGTTTTCAGGGGCCATAGCCGCTGGGTGCTCGTGTATGTGTACAGCCCTGATACTGCCTGGGAACATCAAGGCTCCCTCCACACAGCTCTACCGTCACGTTAGCTCTGCCGGAGAGAGCTCGCGAAACTAGGCCTTACTTGACTCGGGAAGTGAGGCCCTGGTTGCAGGCCTCTTGTACTAACGTCTGGAGAGCCCCACACTTGCTGTGCGAGGGAGGCCTGAAATCCCACTCTCTGGGGCTGCCTTTCCTCCCTCCAAGGAAGAGAGTCGGCTCGGCCGCCTTCAAGCTGAAAGTCACATTGGGCTGGGAAGTGCTACCTGGGAAATCAGTTTTCAGGGGCCATAGCCGCTGGGTGCACGTGTATGTCTACCGCCCCGATACTGCCCGGGAACATCAAGGTTCCCTCTACACAGCTCTTCCGTCACTTTAGCTGTGCAGGAGAGAGCTCGCGAAACTAGGCCTTTCTTGGTTCGGGAAGTGAGGACGTGCTCGCAGACCAATGGACCGGGCGTTTCCAGAGCTCCTCGTTGCCTTCGCGCGGGAGGGCTGAAAACTCACTCTCTGGGGCTGCCTTTCCTCCCTCCAAGGAAGAGAGCCTGCCCGGCCGCCTTCAGGCTGAAAGTCAAATCTGGCTGGGAAGTGGTAATTGGGAAGTCAGTTTTCAGGGGCAATGTCCGCTAGGTGTACGTGCATGCCTAGGGTTCCCACACTGCCCAGAACACCAAGGTTCCCTCCACACAGCTCTTCCGTCACGTTAGCTCTGCAGGAGAGAGCTCGCGAAACTAGGCCTTTCTCGGCTCGGGAAGTGAGTGCCTGTTTGCAGGCCTCTTGTACTGGCGTCTGCAGAGCCCCACACTTGCTGTGCGAGGGAGGCCTAAAAACCCAATCTCTGGGGCTGCCTTTCCTCCCTCCAAGGAAGACAGCCTGCTCGGCCGCCTGCAAGCTGAAAGTCACATTGGGCTGGGAAATGCTACCTGGGAAGTCAGTTTTCAGGGGCCATGGCCGCTGGCTGCACGTTTACAGCTCGGCCTCCCACACTGCCCGGGAACATCAAGGCTCCCTCCAAACAGCTCTTCCGTCACGTTTGCCCTGCAGGAGAGAGATCGCGAAACTAGGCCTTTCTCGGCTCGGGAAGTGAGTGCCTGTTTGCAGGCCGCTTGTATTGGCGTCTGCAGAGCCCCACACTTGCTGTGCGAGGGAGGCCTAAAAACCCAATCTCTGGGGCTGCCTTTCCTCCCTCCAAGGAAGAGAGCCTGCCCGGCCGCCTTCTGGCTGAAAGTCACATTGGGCTGGCAAGTGCTAGGTGGGAAGTCAGTTTTCAGGGGCAATGGCCGCTGGGTGCACGTGTAAGTGTATGGTTCCCACACTGTCCAGAACATCAAGGTTCCCTCCATACAGCTCTACCGTCACGTTAGCTCTGCAGCTGAGAGCTCGCGAAACTAGGCCTTTCTCGCCTCGGGAAGTGAGTGCCTGTTTGCAGCCCTCTTGTACTGGCGTCTGTAGAGCCCCACACTTGCTGTGCGGGGAAGGCCTAAAAACCCAATCTCTGGGCCTGCCTTTCCTCCCTCAAAGGAGGAGAGCCGGCTCGGCCGCCTTCAAGTTGAAAGTAACATTGGGCTGGGAAGTGCTACCTGGGAAATCAGTTTTCAGGGGCCATAGCCGCTGGGGGAACGTGTATGTGTACAGCCCCGATACTGCCCGGGAACATCAAGGTTCCCTCCACACAGCTCTTCCGTCACTTTAGCTGTGCAGGAGAGAGCTCGCGAAACTAGGCCTTTCTCGGCTCGGGAAGTGAGTGCCTGTTTGCAGGCCTCTTGTACTGGCGTCTGCACAGCCCCACACTTGCTGTGCGAGGGAGGCCTAAAAACCTAATCTCTGGGGCTGCCTTTCCTCCCTCCAAGGAAGACAGCCTGCTCGGCCGCCTTCAAGCTGAAAGTCACATTGGGCTGGGAAGTGCTACATGGGAAATCAGTTTTCAGGGGCCATAGCCGCTGGGTGCTCGTGTATGTGTACAGCCCCGATACTGCCCGGGAACATCAAGGCTCCCTCCACACAGCTCTACAGTCACGTTAGCTCTGCAGGAGAGAGCTCGCGAAACTAGGCCTTTCTTGACTCGGGAAGTGAGGCCCTGGTTGCAGGCCTCTTGTACTAACGTCTGGAGAGCCCCACACTTGCTGTGCGAGGGAGGCCTGAAATCCCACTCTCTGGGGCTGCCTTTCCTCCCTCCAAGGAAGAGAGCCGGCTCGGCCGCCTTCAAGCTGAATGTAACGTTGGGCTGGGAAGTGCTACCTGGCAAATCAGTTTTCAGGGGCCATAGCCGCTGGGTGCACGTGTATGTGTACAGCCCCGATACTGCCCGGGAACATCAAGGTTCCCTCTACACAGCTCTTCCGTAACTTTAGCAGCGCAGGAGAGAGCTCGCGAAACTAGGCCTTTCTTGGCTCGGGAAGTGAGGACCTGCTCGCAGACCAATGGACCGGGCGTTTCCAGAGCTCCACGTTGCCTGCACGCGGGAGGCCTGAAAACTCACTCTCTGGGGCTGCCTTTCCTCCCTCCAAGGAAGAGAGACGGCTCGGCCGCCTTCAAGCTGAAAGTAACATTGGGCTGGGAAGTGCTACCTGGGAAATCAGTTTTCAGGGGCCATAGCCGCTGGGTGCACGTGTATGTGTAGAGCCCCGATACTGCCCGGGAACATCAAGGTTCCCTCTACACAGCTCTTCCGTCACTTTAGCTGTGCAGGAGAGAGCTCGCGAAACTATGCCTTTCTTGGCTCGGGAAGTGAGGACCTGCTCGCAGACCAATGGACCGGGCGTTTCCAGAGCTCCACGTTGCCTGCGCGCGGGAGGCCTGAAAACTCACTCTCTGGGGCTGCCTTTCCTCCCTCCAAGGAAGAGAGCCTGCCCGGCCGCCTTCTGGCTGAAAGTCAAATCTGGCTGGGAAGTGGTAGTTGGGAAGTCAGTTTTCAGGGGCAATGTCCGCTAGGTGTACGTGCATGCCTAGGGTTCCCACACTGCCCAGAACACCAAGGTTCCCTCCACACAGCTCTTCCGTCACGTTAGCTGTGCAGGAGAGAGCTCGCGAAACTAGGCCTTTCTCGGCTCGGGAAGTGAGTGCCTGTTTGCAGGCCTCTTGTATTGGCGTCTGCAGAGCCCCACACTTGCTGTGGGAGGGAGGCCTAAAAACCCAATCTCTGGGGCTGCCTTTCCTCCCTCCAAGGAAGAGAGCCTGCCCGGCCGCCTTCTGGCTGAAAGTCACATTGGGCTGGCAAGTGCTAGGTGGGAAGTCAGTTTTCAGGGGCAATGGCCGCTGGGTGCACGTGTAAGTGTATGGTTCCCACACTGTCCAGAACATCAAGGTTCCCTCCATACAGCTCTACCGTCACGTTAGCTCTGCAGCTGAGAGCTCGCGAAACTAGGCCTTTCTCGCCTCGGGAAGTGAGTGCCTGTTTGCAGCCCTCTTGTACTGGCGTCTGTAGAGCCCCACACTTGCTGTGCGGGGAAGGCCTAAAAACCCAATCTCTGGGCCTGCCTTTCCTCCCTCAAAGGAGGAGAGCCGGCTCGGCCGCCTTCAAGGTGAAAGTAACATTGGGCTGGGAAGTGCTACCTGGGAAATCAGTTTTCAGGGGCCATAGCCGCTGGGGGCACGTGTATGTGTACAGCCCCGATACTGCCCAGGAACATCAAGGTTCCCTCCACACAGCTCTTCCGTCACTTTAGCTGTGCAGGAGAGAGCTCGCGAAACTAGGCCTTTCTCGGCTCGGGAAGTGAGTGCCTGTTTGCAGGCCTCTTGTACTGGCGTCTGCACAGCCCCACACTTGCTGTGCGAGGGAGGCCTAAAAACCCAATCTCTGGGGCTGCCTTTCCTCCCTCCAAGGAAGACAGCCTGCTCGGCCGCCTTCAAGCTGAAAGTCACATTGGGCTGGGAAGTGCTACATGGGAAATCAGTTTTCAGGGGCCATAGCCGCTGGGTGCTCGTGTATGTGTACAGCCCCGATACTGCCCGGGAACATCAAGGCTCCCTCCACACAGCTCTACCGTCACGTTAGCTCTGCAGGAGAGAGCTCGCGAAACTAGGCCTTTCTTGACTCGGGAAGTGAGGCCCTGGTTGCAGGCCTCTTGTACTAACGTCTGGAGAGCCCCACACTTGCTGTGCGAGGGAGGCCTGAAATCCCACTCTCTGGGGCTGCCTTTCCTCCCTCCAAGGAAGAGCGCCGGCTCGGCCGCCTTCAAGCTGAAAGTCACATTGGGCTGGGAAGTGCTACCTGGCAAATCAGTTTTCAGGGGCCATAGCCGCTGGGTGCACGTGTATGTGTACAGCCCCGATACTGCCCGGGAACATCAAGGTTCCCTCTACACAGCTCTTCCGTAACTTTAGCAGCGCAGGAGAGAGCTCGCGAAACTAGGCCTTTCTTGGCTCGGGAAGTGAGGACCTGCTCGCAGACCAATGGACCGGGCGTTTCCAGAACTCCACGTTGCCTGCGCGCGGGAGGCCTGAAAACTCACTCTCTGGGGCTGCCTTTCCTCCCTCCAAGGAAGAGAGACGGCTCGGCCGCCTTCAAGCTGAAAGTAACATTGGGCTGGGAAGTGCTACCTGGGAAATCATTTTTCAGGGGCCATATCCGCTGGGTGCACGTGTATGTGTACAGCCCCGATACTGCCCGGGAACATCAAGGTTCCCTCTACACAGCTCTTCCGTCACTTTAGCTGTGCAGGAGAGAGCTCGCGAAACTAGGCCTTTCTTGGCTCGGGAAGTGAGGACCTGCTCGCAGACCAATGGACCGGGCGTTTCCAGAGCTCCACGTTGCCTGCGCGCGGGAGGCCTGAAAACTCACTCTCTGGGGCTGCCTTTCCTCCCTCCAAGGAAGAGAGCCTGCCCGGCCGCCTTCTGGCTGAAAGTCAAATCTGGCTGGGAAGTGGTAGTTGGGAAGTCAGTTTTCAGGGGCAATGTCCGCTAGGTGTACGTGCATGCCTAGGGTTCCCACACTGCCCAGAACACCAAGGTTCCCTCCACACAGCTCTTCCGTCACGTTAGCTCTGCAGGAGAGAGCTCGCGAAACTAGGCCTTTCTCGGCTCGGGAAGTGAGTGCCTGTTTGCAGGCCTCTTGTACTGGCGTCTGCAGAGCCCCACACTTGCTGTGCGAGGGAGGCCTAAAAACCCAATCTCTGGGGCTGCCTTTCCTCCCTCCAAGGAAGACAGCCTGCTCGGCCGCCTGCAAGCTGAAAGTCACATTGGGCTGGGAAATGCTACCTGGGAAGTCAGTTTTCAGGGGCCATGGCCGCTGGCTGCACGTTTACAGCTAGGCCTCCCACACTGCCCGGGAACATCAAGGCTCCCTCCAAACAGCTCTTCCGTCACGTTTGCCCTGCAGGAGAGAGATCGCGAAACTAGGCCTTTCTCGGCTCGGGAAGTGAGTGCCTGTTTGCAGGCCGCTTTTATTGGCGTCTGCAGAGCCCCACACTTGCTGTGCGAGGGAGGCCTAAAAACCCAATCTCTGGGGCTGCCTTTCCTCCCTCCAAGGAAGAGAGCCTGCCCGGCCGCCTTCTGGCTGAAAGTCACATCGGGCTGGCAAGTGCTAGTTGGGAAGTCAGTTTTCAGGGGCAATGGCCGCTGGGTGCACGTGTAAGTGTAGGGTTCCCACACTGTCCAGAACATCAAGGCTCCCTCCACACAGCTCTACCGTCACGTTAGCTCTGCAGCTGAGAGCTCGCGAAACTAGGCCTTTCTCGCCTCGGGAAGTGAGTGCCCGTTTGCAGCCCTCTTGTACTGGCGTCTGTAGAGCCCCACACTTGCTGTGCGGGGAAGGCCTAAAAACCCAATCTCTGGGCCTGCCTTTCCTCCCTCAAAGGAGGAGAGCCGGCTCGGCCGCCTTCAAGTTGAAAGTAACATTGGGCTGGGAAGTGCTACCTGGGAAATCAGTTTTCAGGGGCCATAGCCGCTGGGGGCACGTGTATGTGTACAGCCCCGATACTGCCCGGGAACATCAAGGTTCCCTCCACACAGCTCTTCCGTCACTTTAGCTGTGCAGGAGAGAGCTCGCGAAACTAGGCCTTTCTCGGCTCGGGAAGTGAGTGCCTGTTTGCAGGCCTCTTGTACTGGCGTCTGCACAGCCCCACACTTGCTGTGCGAGGGAGGCCTAAAAACCCAATCTCTGGGGCTGCCTTTCCTCCCTCCAAGGAAGACAGCCTGCTCGGCCGCCTTCAAGCTGAAAGTCACATTGGGCTGGGAAGTGCTACATGGGAAATCAGTTTTCAGGGGCCATAGCCGCTGGGAGCTCGTGTATGTGTACAGCCCCGATACTGCCCGGGAACATCAAGGCTCCCTCCACACAGCTCTACCGTCACGTTAGCTCTGCAGGAGAGAGCTCGCGAAACTAGGCCTTTCTTGACTCAGGAAGTGAGGCCCTGGTTGCAGGCCTCTTGTACTAACGTCTGGAGAGCCCCACACTTGCTGTGCGAGGGAGGCCTGAAATCCCACTCTCTGGGGCTGCCTTTCCTCCCTCCAAGGAAGAGAGCCGGCTCGGCCGCCTTCAAGCTGAATGTAACGTTGGGCTGGGAAGTGCTACCTGGCAAATCAGTTTTCAGGGGCCATAGCCGCTGGGTGCACGTGTATGTGTACAGCCCCGATACTGCCCGGGAACATCAAGGTTCCCTCTGCACAGCTCTTCCGTAACTTTAGCAGCGCAGGAGAGAGCTCGCGAAACTAGGCCTTTCTTGGCTCGGGAAGTGAGGACCTGCTCGCAGACCAATGGACCGGGCGTTTCCAGAGCTCCACGTTGCCTGCACGCGGGAGGCCTGAAAACTCACTCTTTGGGGCTGCCTTTCCTCCCTCCAAGGAAGAGAGACGGCTCGGCCGCCTTCAAGCTGAAAGTAACATTGGGCTGGGAAGTGCTACCTGGGAAATCAGTTTTCAGGGGCCATAGCCGCTGGGTGCACGTGTATGTGTACAGCCCCGATACTGCCCGGGAACATCAAGGTTCCCTCTACACAGCTCTTCCGTCACTTTAGCTGTGCAGGAGAGAGCTCGCGAAACTAGGCCTTTCTTGGCTCGGGAAGTGAGGACCTGCTCGCAGACCAATGGACCGGGCGTTTCCAGAGCTCCACGTTGCCTGCGCGCGGGAGGCCTGAAAACTCACTCTCTGGGGCTGCCTTTCCTCCCTCCAAGGAAGAGAGCCTGCCCGGCCGCCTTCTGGCTGAAAGTCAAATCTGGCTGGGAAGTGGTAGTTGGGAAGTCAGTTTTCAGGGGCAATGTCCGCTAGGTGTACGTGCATGCCTAGGGTTCCCACACTGCCCAGAACACCAAGGTTCCCTCCACACAGCTCTTCCGTCACGTTAGCTCTGCAGGAGAGAGCTCGCGAAACTAGGCCTTTCTCGGCTCGGGAAGTGAGTGCCTGTTTGCAGGCCTCTTGTACTGGCGTCTGCAGAGCCCCACACTTGCTGTGCGAGGGAGGCCTAAAAACCCAATCTCTGGGGCTGCCTTTCCTCCCTCCAAGGAAGACAGCCTGCTCGGCCGCCTGCAAGCTGAAAGTCACATTGGGCTGGGAAATGCTACCTGGGAAGTCAGTTTTCAGGGGCCATGGCCGCTGGCTGCACGTTTACAGCTAGGCCTCCCACACTGCCCGGGAACATCAAGGCTCCCTCCAAACAGCTCTTCCGTCACGTTTGCCCTGCAGGAGAGAGATCGCGAAACTAGGCCTTTCTCGGCTCGGGAAGTGAGTGCCTGTTGGCAGGCCGCTTGTATTGGCGTCTGCAGAGCCCCACACTTGCTGTGCGAGGGAGGCCTAAAAACCCAATCTCTGGGGCTGCCTTTCCTCCCTCCAAGGAAGAGAGCCTGCCCGGCCGCCTTCTGGCTGAAAGTCACATTGGGCTGGCAAGTGCTAGGTGGGAAGTCAGTTTTCAGGGGCAATGGCCGCTGGGTGCACGTGTAAGTGTATGGTTCCCACACTGTCCAGAACATCAAGGTTCCCTCCATACAGCTCTACCGTCACGTTAGCTCTGCAGCTGAGAGCTCGCGAAACTAGGCCTTTCTCGCCTCGGGAAGTGAGTGCCTGTTTGCAGCCCTCTTGTACTGGCGTCTGTAGAGCCCCACACTTGCTGTGCGGGGAAGGCCTAAAAACCCAATCTCTGGGCCTGCCTTTCCTCCCTCAAAGGAGGAGAGCCGGCTCGGCCGCCTTCAAGGTGAAAGTAACATTGGGCTGGGAAGTGCTACCTGGGAAATCAGTTTTCAGGGGCCATAGCCGCTGGGGGCACGTGTATGTGTACAGCCCCGATACTGCCCGGGAACATCAAGGTTCCCTCCACACAGCTCTTCCGTCACTTTAGCTGTGCAGGAGAGAGCTCGCGAAACTAGGCCTTTCTCGGCTCGGGAAGTGAGTGCCTGTTTGCAGGCCTCTTGTACTGGCGTCTGCACAGCCCCACACTTGCTCTGCGAGGGAGGCCTAAAAACCCAATCTCTGGGGCTGCCTTTCCTCCCTCCAAGGAAAACAGCCTGCTCGGCCGCCTTCAAGCTGAAAGTCACATTGGGCTGGGAAGTGCTACATGGGAAATCAGTTTTCAGGGGCCATAGCCGCTGGGTGCTCGTGTATGTGTACAGCCCCGATACTGCCCGGGAACATCAAGGCTCCCTCCACACAGCTCTACCGTCACGTTAGCTCTGCAGGAGAGAGCTCGCGAAACTAGCCCTTTCTTGACTCGGGAAGTGAGGCCCTGGTTGCAGGCCTCTTGTACTAACGTCTGGAGAGCCCCACACTTGCTGTGCGAGGGAGGCCTGAAATCCCACTCTCTGGGGCTGCCTTTCCTCCCTCCAAGGAAGAGCGCCGGCTCGGCCGCCTTCAAGCTGAAAGTCACATTGGGCTGGGAAGTGCTACCTGGCAAATCAGTTTTCAGGGGCCATAGCCGCTGGGTGCACGTGAATGTGTACAGCCCCGATACTGCCCGGGAACATCAAGGTTCCCTCTACACACCTCTTCCGTCACTTTAGCTGTGCAGGAGAGAGCTCGCGAAACTAGGCCTTTCTTGGCTCGGGAAGTGAGGACCTGCTCGCAGACCAATGGACCGGGCGTTTCCAGAGCTCCACGTTGCCTGCGCGCGGGAGGCCTGAAAACTCACTCTCTGGGGCTGCCTTTCCTCCCTCCAAGGAAGAGAGCCTGCCCGGCCGCCTTCTGGCTGAAAGTCAAATCTGGCTGGGAAGTGGTAGTTGGGAAGTCAGTTTTCAGGGGCAATGTCCGCTAGGTGTGCGTGCATGCCTAGGGTTCCCACACTGCCCAGAACACCAAGGTTCCCTCCACACAGCTCTTCCGTCACGTTAGCTCTGCAGGAGAGAGCTCGCGAAACTAGGCCTTTCTCGGCTCGGGAAGTGAGTGCCTGTTTGCAGGCCTCTTGTATTGGCGTCTGCAGAGCCCCACACTTGCTGTGCGAGGGAGGCCTAAAAACCCAATCTCTGGGGCTGCCTTTCCTCCCTCCAAGGAAGAGAGCCTGCCCGGCCGCCTTCTGGCTGAAAGTCACATTGGGCTGGCAAGTGCTAGGTGGGAAGTCAGTTTTCAGGGGCAATGGCCGCTGGGTGCACGTGTAAGTGTATGGTTCCCACACTGTCCAGAACATCAAGGTTCCCTCCATACAGCTCTACCGTCACGTTAGCTCTGCAGCTGAGAGCTCGCGAAACTAGGCCTTTCTCGCCTCGGGAAGTGAGTGCCTGTTTGCAGCCCTCTTGTACTGGCGTCTGTAGAGCCCCACACTTGCTGTGCGGGGAAGGCCTAAAAACCCAATCTCTGGGCCTGCCTTTCCTCCCTCAAAGGAGGAGAGCCGGCTCGGCCGCCTTCAAGCTGAAAGTAACATTGGGCTGGGAAGTGCTACCTGGGAAATCAGTTTTCAGGGGCCATAGCCGCTGGGGGCACGTGTATGTGTACAGCCCCGATACTGCCCGGGAACATCAAGGTTCCCTCCACACAGCTCTTCCGTCACTTTAGCTGTGCAGGAGAGAGCTCGCGAAACTAGGCCTTTCTCGGCTCGGGAAGTGAGTGCCTGTTTGCAGGCCTCTTGTACTGGCGTCTGCACAGCCCCACACTTGCTGTGCGAGGGAGGCCTAAAAACCCAATCTCTGGGGCTGCCTTTCCTCCCTCCAAGGAAGACAGCCTGCTCGGCCGCCTTCAAGCTGAAAGTCACATTGGGCTGGGAAGTGCTACATGGGAAATCAGTTTTCAGGGGCCATAGCCGCTGGGTGCTCGTGTATGTGTACAGCCCCGATACTGCCCGGGAACATCAAGGCTCCCTCCACACAGCTCTACCGTCACGTTAGCTCTGCAGGAGAGAGCTCGCGAAACTAGGCCTTTCTTGACTCGGGAAGTGAGGCCCTGGTTGCAGGCCTCTTGTACTAACGTCTGGAGAGCCCCACACTTGCTGTGCGAGGGAGGCCTGAAATCCCACTCTCTGGGGCTGTCTTTCCTCCCTCCAAGGAAGAGAGCCGGCTCGGCCGCCTTCAAGCTGAATGTAACGTTGGGCTGGGAAGTGCTACCTGGCAAATCAGTTTTCAGGGGCCATAGCCGCTGGGTGCACGTGTATGTGTACAGCCCCGATACTGCCCGGGAACATCAAGGTTCCCTCTACACAGCTCTTCCGTAACTTTAGCAGCGCAGGAGAGAGCTCGCGAAACTAGGCCTTTCTTGGCTCGGGAAGTGAGGACCTGCTCGCAGACCAATGGACCGGGCGTTTCCAGAGCTCCACGTTGCCTGCGCGCGGGAGGCCTGAAAACTCACTCTCTGGGGCTGCCTTTCCTCCCTCCAAGGAAGAGAGACGGCTCGGCCGCCTTCAAGCTGAAAGTAACATTGGGCTGGGAAGTGCTACCTGGGAAATCAGTTTTCAGGGGCCATAGCCGCTGGGTGCACGTGTATGTGTACAGCCCCGATACTGCTCGGGAACATCAAGGTTCCCTCCACACAGCTCTTCCGTCACTTTAGCTGTGCAGGAGGGAGCTCGCGAAACTAGGCCTTTCTCGGCTCGGGAAGTGAGTGCCTGTTTGCAGGCCTCTTGTACTGGCGTCTGCACAGCCCCACACTTGCTGTGCGAGGGAGGCCTAAAAACCCAATCTCTGGGGCTGCCTTTCCTCCCTCAAAGGAGGAGAGCCGGCTCGGCCGCCTTCAAGTTGAAAGTAACATTGGGCTGGGAAGTGCTACCTGGGAAATCAGTTTTCAGGGGCCATAGCCGCTGGGGGAACGTGTATGTGTACAGCCCCGATACTGCCCGGGAACATCAAGGTTCCCTCTACACAGCTCTTCCGTCACTTTAGCTGTGCAGGAGAGAGCTCGCGAAACTAGGCCTTTCTTGGCTCGGGAAGTGAGGACCTGCTCACAGACCAATGGACCGGGCGTTTCCAGAGCTCCACGTTGCCTGCGCGCGGGAGGCCTGAAAACTCACTCTCTGGGGCTGCCTTTCCTCCCTCCAAGGAAGAGAGCCTGCCCGGCCGCCTTCTGGCTGAAAGTCAAATCTGGCTGGGAAGTGGTAGTTGGGAAGTCAGTTTTCAGGGGCAATGTCCGCTAGGTGTACGTGCATGCCTAGGTTTCCCACACTGCCCAGAACACCAAGGTTCCCTCCACACAGCTCTTCCTTCACGTTAGCTCTGCAGGAGAGAGCTCGCGAAACTAGGCCTTTCTCGGCTCGGGAAGTGAGTGCCTGTTTGCAGGCCTCTTGTATTGGCGTCTGCAGAGCCCCACACTTGCTGTGCGAGGGAGGCCTAAAAACCCAATCTCTGGGGCTGCCTTTCCTCCCTCCAAGGAAGAGAGCCTGCCCGGCCGCCTTCTGGCTGAAAGTCACATTGGGCTGGCAAGTGCTAGGTGGGAAGTCAGTTTTCAGGGGCAATGGCCGCTGGGTGCACGTGTAAGTGTAGGGTTCCCACACTGTCCAGAACATCAAGGTTCCCTCCACACAGCTCTACCGTCACGTTAGCTCTGCAGCTGAGAGCTCGCGAAACTAGGCCTTTCTCGCCTCGGGAAGTGAGTGCCTGTTTGCAGCCCTCTTGTACTGGCGTCTGTAGAGCCCCACACTTGCTGTGCGGGGAAGGCCTAAAAACCCAATCTCTGGGCCTGCCTTTCCTCCCTCAAAGGAGGAGAGCCGGCTCGGCCGCCTTCAAGTTGAAAGTAACACTGGGCTGGGAAGTGCTACCTGGGAAATCAGTTTTCAGGGGCCATAGCCGCTGGGGGAACGTGTATGTGTACAGCCCCGATACTGCCCGGGAACATCAAGGTTCCCTCCACACAGCTCTTCCGTCACTTTAGCTGTGCAGGAGAGAGCTCGCGAAACTAGGCCTTTCTCGGCTCGGGAAGTGAGTGCCTGTTTGCAGGCCTCTTGTACTGGCGTCTGCACAGCCCCACACTTGCTGTGCGAGGGAGGCCTAAAAACCCAATCTCTGGGGCTGCCTTTCCTCCCTCCAAGGAAGACAGCCTGCTCGGCCGCCTTCAAGCTGAAAGTCACATTGGGCTGGGAAGTGCTACATGGGAAATCAGTTTTCAGGGGCCATAGCCGCTGGGTGCTCGTGTATGTGTACAGCCCCGATACTGCCTGGGAACATCAAGGCTCCCTCCACACAGCTCTACCGTCACGTTAGCTCTGCAGGAGAGAGCTCGCGAAACTAGGCCTTTCTTGACTCGGGAAGTGAGGCCCTGGTTGCAGGCCACTTGTACTAACGTCTGGAGAGCCCCACACTTGCTTTGCGAGGGAGGCCTGAAATCCCACTCTCTGGGGCTGCCTTTCCTCCCTCCAAGGAAGAGAGCCGGCTCGGCCGCCTTCAAGCTGAAAGTCACATTGGGCTGGGAAGTGCTACCTGGCAAATCAGTTTTCAGGGGCCATAGCCGCTGGGTGCACGTGTATGTGTACAGCCCCGATACTGCCCGGGAACATCAAGGTTCCCTCTACACAGCTCTTCCGTCACTTTAGCTGTGCAGGAGAGAGCTCGCGAAACTAGGCCTTTCTTGGCTCGGGAAGTGAGGACCTGCTCACAGACCAATGGACCGGGCGTTTCCAGAGCTCCACGTTGCCTGCGCGCGGGAGGCCTGAAAACTCACTCTCTGGGGCTGCCTTTCCTCCCTCCAAGGAAGAGAGCCTGCCCGGCCGCCTTCTGGCTGAAAGTCAAATCTGGCTGGGAAGTGGTAGTTGGGAAGTCAGTTTTCAGGGGCAATGTCCGCTAGGTGTACGTGCATGCCTAGGGTTCCCACACTGCCCAGAACACCAAGGTTCCCTCCACACAGCTCTTCCTTGACGTTAGCTCTGCAGGAGAGAGCTCGCGAAACTAGGCCTTTCTCGCCTCGGGAAGTGAGTGCCTGTTTGCAGCCCTCTTGTACTGGCGTCTGTAGAGCCCCACACTTGCTGTGCGGGGAATGCCTAAAAACCCAATCTCTGGGCCTGCCTTTCCTCCCTCAAAGGAGGAGAGCCGGCTCGGCCGCCTTCAAGTTGAAAGTAACATTGGGCTGGGAAGTGCTACCTGGGAAATCAGTTTTCAGGGGCCATAGCCGCTGGGGGAACGTGTATGTGTACAGCCCCGATACTGCCCGGGAACATCAAGGTTCCCTCCACACAGCTCTTCCGTCAATTTAGCTGTGCAGGAGAGAGCTCGCGAAACTAGGCCTTTCTCGGCTCGGGAAGTGAGTGCCTGTTTGCAGGCCTCTTGTACTGGCGTCTGCACAGCCCCACACTTGCTGTGCGAGGGAGGCCTAAAAACCTAATCTCTGGGGCTGCCTTTCCTCCCTCCAAGGAAGACAGCCTGCTCGGCCGCCTTCAAGCTGAAAGTTACATTGGGCTGGGAAGTGCTACATGGGAAATCAGTTTTCAGGGGCCATAGCCGCTGGGTGCTCGTGTATGTGTACAGCCCCGATACTGCCCGGGAACATCAAGGCTCCCTCCACACAGCTCTACAGTCACGTTAGCTCTGCAGGAGAGAGCTCGCGAAACTAGGCCTTTCTTGACTCGGGAAGTGAGGCCCTGGTTGCAGGCCTCTTGTACTAACGTCTGGAGAGCCCCACACTTGCTGTGCGAGGGAGGCCTGAAATCCCACTCTCTTGGGCTGCCTTTCCTCCCTCCAAGGAAGAGAGCCGGCTCGGCCGCCTTCAAGCTGAATGTAACGTTGGGCTGGGAAGTGCTACCTGGCAAATCAGTTTTCAGGGGCCATAGCCGCTGGGTGCACGTGTATGTGTACAGCCCCGATACTGCCCGGGAACATCAAGGTTCCCTCTACACAGCTCTTCCGTAACTTTAGCAGCGCAGGAGAGAGCTCGCGAAACTAGGCCTTTCTTGGCTCGGGAAGTGAGGACCTGCTCGCAGACCAATGGACCGGGCGTTTCCAGAGCTCCACGTTGCCTGCACGCGGGAGGCCTGAAAACTCACTCTCTGGGGCTGCCTTTCCTCCCTCCAAGGAAGAGAGACGGCTCGGCCGCCTTCAAGCTGAAAGTAACATTGGGCTGGGAAGTGCTACCTGGGAAATCAGTTTTCAGGGGCCATAGCCGCTGGGTGCACGTGTATGTGTAGAGCCCCGATACTGCCCGGGAACATCAAGGTTCCCTCTACACAGCTCTTCCGTCACTTTAGCTGTGCAGGAGAGAGCTCGCGAAACTATGCCTTTCTTGGCTCGGGAAGTGAGGACCTGCTCGCAGACCAATGGACCGGGCGTTTCCAGAGCTCCACGTTGCCTGCGCGCGGGAGGCCTGAAAACTCACTCTCTGGGGCTGCCTTTCCTCCCTCCAAGGAAGAGAGCCTGCCCGGCCGCCTTCTGGCTGAAAGTCAAATCTGGCTGGGAAGTGGTAGTTGGGAAGTCAGTTTTCAGGGGCAATGTCCGCTAGGTGTACGTGCATGCCTAGGGTTCCCACACTGCCCAGAACACCAAGGTTCCCTCCACACAGCTCTTCCGTCACGTTAGCTCTGCAGGAGAGAGCTCGCGAAACTAGGCCTTTCTCGGCTCGGGAAGTGAGTGCCTTTTTGCAGGCCTCTTGTACTGGCGTCTGCAGAGCCCCACACTTGCTGTGCGAGGGAGGCCTAAAAACCCAATCTCTGGGGCTGCCTTTCCTCCCTCCAAGGAAGACAGCCTGCTCGGCCGCCTGCAAGCTGAAAGTCACATTGGGCTGGGAAATGCTACCTGGGAAGTCAGTTTTCAGGGGCCATGGCCGCTGGCTGCACGTTTACAGCTAGGCCTCCCACACTGCCCGGGAACATCAAGGCTCCCTCCAAACAGCTCTTCCGTCACGTTTGCCCTGCAGGAGAGAGATCGCGAAACTAGGCCTTTCTCGGCTCGGGAAGTGAGTGCCTGTTTGCAGGCCGCTTTTATTGGCGTCTGCAGAGCCCCACACTTGCTGTGCGAGGGAGGCCTAAAAACCCAATCTCTGGGGCTGCCTTTCCTCCCTCCAAGGAAGAGAGCCTGCCCGGCCGCCTTCTGGCTGAAAGTCACATCGGGCTGGCAAGTGCTAGTTGGGAAGTCAGTTTTCAGGGGCAATGGCCGCTGGGTGCACGTGTAAGTGTAGGGTTCCCACACTGTCCAGAACATCAAGGCTCCCTCCACACAGCTCTACCGTCACGTTAGCTCTGCAGCTGAGAGCTCGCGAAACTAGGCCTTTCTCGCCTCGGGAAGTGAGTGCCTGTTTGCAGCCCTCTTGTACTGGCGTCTGTAGAGCCCCACACTTGCTGTGCGGGGAAGGCCTAAAAACCCAATCTCTGGGCCTGCCTTTCCTCCCTCAAAGGAGGAGAGCCGGCTCGGCCGCCTTCAAGTTGAAAGTAACATTGGGCTGGGAAGTGCTACCTGGGAAATCAGTTTTCAGGGGCCATAGCCGCTGGGGGCACGTGTATGTGTACAGCCCCGATACTGCCCGGGAACATCAAGGTTCCCTCCACACAGCTCTTCCGTCACTTTAGCTGTGCAGGAGAGAGCTCGCGAAACTAGGCCTTTCTCGGCTCGGGAAGTGAGTGCCTGTTTGCAGGCCTCTTGTACTGGCGTCTGCACAGCCCCACACTTGCTGTGCGAGGGAGGCCTAAAAACCCAATCTCTGGGGCTGCCTTTCCTCCCTCCAAGGAAGACAGCCTGCTCGGCCGCTTTCAAGCTGAAAGTCACATTGGGCTGGGAAGTGCTACATGGGAAATCAGTTTTCAGGGGCCATAGCCGCTGGGTGCTCGTGTATGTGTACAGCCCCGATACTGCCTGGGAACATCAAGGCTCCCTCCACACAGCTCTACCGTCACGTTAGCTCTGCCGGAGAGAGCTCGCGAAACTAGGCCTTACTTGACTCGGGAAGTGAGGCCCTGGTTGCAGGCCTCTTGTACTAACGTCTGGAGAGCCCCACACTTGCTGTGCGAGGGAGGCCTGAAATCCCACTCTCTGGGGCTGCCTTTCCTCCCTCCAAGGAAGAGAGTCGGCTCGGCCGCCTTCAAGCTGAAAGTCACATTGGGCTGGGAAGTGCTACCTGGCAAATCAGTTTTCAGGGGCCATAGCCGCTGGGTGCACGTGTATGTCTACCGCCCCGATACTGCCCGGGAACATCAAGGTTCCCTCTACACAGCTCTTCCGTCACTTTAGCTGTGCAGGAGAGAGCTCGCGAAACTAGGCCTTTCTCGGCTCGGGAAGTGAGTGCCTGTTTGCAGGCCTCTTGTACTGGCGTCTGCACAGCCCCACACTTGCTGTGCGAGGGAGTCCTAAAAACCCAATCTCTGGGGCTGCCTTTCCTCCCTCCAAGGAAGACAGCCTGCTCGGCCGCTTTCAAGCTGAAAGTCACATTGGGCTGGGAAGTGCTACATGGGAAATCAGTTTTCAGGGGCCATAGCCGCTGGGTGCTCGTGTATGTGTACAGCCCCGATACTGCCTGGGAACATCAAGGCTCCCTCCAAACAGCTCTTCCGTCACGTTTGCCCTGCAGGAGAGAGATCGCGAAACTAGGCCTTTCTCGGCTCGGGAAGTGAGTGCCTGTTTGCAGGCCGCTTTTATTGGCGTCTGCAGAGCCCCACACTTGCTGTGCGAGGGAGGCCTAAAAACCCAATCTCTGGGGCTGCCTTTCCTCCCTCCAAGGAAGAGAGCCTGCCCGGCCGCCTTCTGGCTGAAAGTCACATCGGGCTGGCAAGTGCTAGTTGGGAAGTCAGTTTTCAGGGGCAATGGCCGCTGGGTGCACGTGTAAGTGTAGGGTTCCCACACTGTCCAGAACATCAAGGCTCCCTCCACACAGCTCTACCGTCACGTTAGCTCTGCAGCTGAGAGCTCGCGAAACTAGGCCTTTCTCGCCTCGGGAAGTGAGTGCCTGTTTGCAGCCCTCTTGTACTGGCGTCTGTAGAGCCCCACACTTGCTGTGCGGGGAAGGCCTAACAACCCAATCTCTGGGCCTGCCTTTCCTCCCTCAAAGGTGGAGAGCCGGCTCGGCCGCCTTCAAGTTGAAAGTAACATTGGGCTGGGAAGTGCTACCTGGGAAATCAGTTTTCAGGGGCCATAGCCGCTGGGGGCACGTGTATGTGTACAGCCCCGATACTGCCCGGGAACATCAAGGTTCCCTCCACACAGCTCTTCCGTCACTTTAGCTGTGCAGGAGAGAGCTCGCGAAACTAGGCCTTTCTTGACTCGGGAAGTGAGGCCCTGGTTGCAGGCCTCTTGTACTAACGTCTGGAGAGCCCCACACTTGTTGTGCGAGGGAGGCCTGAAATCCCACTCTCTGGGGCTGCCTTTCCTCCCTCCAAGGAAGAGAGCCGGCTCGGCCGCCTTCAAGCTGAATGTAACGTTGGGCTGGGAAGTGCTACCTGGCAAATCAGTTTTCAGGGGCCATAGCCGCTGGGTGCACGTGTATGTGTACAGCCCCGATACTGCCCGGGAACATCAAGGTTCCCTCTACACAGCTCTTCCGTAACTTTAGCAGCGCAGGAGAGAGCTCGCGAAACTAGGCCTTTCTTGGCTCGGGAAGTGAGGACCTGCTCGCAGACCAATGGACCGGGCGTTTCCAGAGCTCCACGTTGCCTGCGCGCGGGAGGCCTGAAAACTCACTCTCTGGGGCTGCCTTTCCTCCCTCCAAGGAAGAGAGACGGCTCGGCCGCCTTCAAGCTGAAAGTAACATTGGGCTGGGAAGTGCTACCTGGGAAATCAGTTTTCAGGGGCCATAGCCGCTGGGTGCACGTGTATGTGTACAGCCCCGATACTGCCCGGGAACATCAAGGTTCCCTCCACACAGCTCTTCCGTCACTTTAGCTGTGCAGGAGAGAGCTCGCGAAACTAGGCCTTTCTCGGCTCGGGAAGTGAGTGCCTGTTTGCAGGCCTCTTGTACTGGCGTCTGCACAGCCCCACACTTGCTGTGCGAGGGAGGCCTAAAAACCCAATCTCTGGGGCTGCCTTTCCTCCCTCCAAGGAAGACAGCCTGCTCGGCCGCCTTCAAGCTGAAAGTCACATTGGGCTGGGAAGTGCTACATGGGAAATCAGTTTTCAGGGGCCATAGCCGCTGGGTGCTCGTGTATGTGTACAGCCCCGATACTGCCCGGGAACATCAAGGCTCCCTCCACACAGCTCTACCGTCACGTTAGCTCTGCAGGAGAGAGCTCGCGAAACTAGGCCTTTCTTGACTCGGGAAGTGAGGCCCTGGTTGCAGGCCTCTTGTACTGGCGTCTGCAGAGCCCCACACTTGCTGTGCGAGGGAGGCCTGAAATCCCACTCTCTGGGGCTGCCTTTCCTCCCTCCAAGGAAGAGAGCCGGCTCGGCCGCCTTCAAGCTGAATGTAACGTTGGGCTGGGAAGTGCTACCTGGCAAATCAGTTTTCAGGGGCCATAGCCGCTGGGTGCACGTGTATGTGTACAGCCCCGATACTGCCCGGGAACATCAAGGTTCCCTCTACACAGCTCTTCCGTAACTTTAGCAGCGCAGGAGAGAGCTCGCGAAACTAGGCCTTTCTTGGCTCGGGAAGTGAGGACCTGCTCGCAGACCAATGGACCGGGCGTTTCCAGAACTCCACGTTGCCTGCGCGCGGGAGGCCTGAAAACTCACTCTCTGGGGCTGCCTTTCCTCCCTCCAAGGAAGAGAGACGGCTCGGCCGCCTTCAAGCTGAAAGTAACATTGGGCTGGGAAGTGCTACCTGGGAAATCAGTTTTCAGTGGCCATAGCCGCTGGGGGCACGTGTATGTGTACAGCCCCGATACTGCCCGGGAACATCAAGGTTCCCTCCACTCAGCTCTTCCGTCACTTTAGCTGTGCAGGAGAGAGCTCGCGAAACTAGGCCTTTCTTGGCTCGGGAAGTGAGTGCCTGTTTGCAGGCCTCTTGTACTGGCGTCTGCACAGCCCCACACTTGCTGTGCGAGGGAGGCCTAAAAACCCAATCTCTGGGGCTGCCTTTCCTCCCTCCAAGGAAGACAGCCTGCTCGGCCGCCTTCAAGCTGAAAGTCACATTGGGCTGGGAAGTGCTACATGGGAAATCAGTTTTCAGGGGCCATAGCCGCTGGGTGCTCGTGTATGTGTACAGCCCCGATACTGCCCGGGAACATCAAGGCTCCCTCCACACAGCTCTACCGTCACGTTAGCTCTGCAGGAGAGAGCTCGCGAAACTAGGCCTTTCTTGACTCGGGAAGTGAGGCCCTGGTTGCAGGCCTCTTGTACTAACGTCTGGAGAGCCCCACACTTGTTGTGCGAGGGAGGCCTGAAATCCCACTCTCTGGGGCTGCCTTTCCTCCCTCCAAGGAAGAGAGCCGGCTCGGCCGCCTTCAAGCTGAATGTAACGTTGGGCTGGGAAGTGCTACCTGGCAAATCAGTTTTCAGGGGCCATAGCCGCTGGGTGCACGTGTATGTGTACAGCCCCGATACTGCCCGGGAACATCAAGGTTCCCTCTACACAGCTCTTCCGTAACTTTAGCAGCGCAGGAGAGAGCTCGCGAAACTAGGCCTTTCTTGGCTCGGGAAGTGAGGACCTGCTCGCAGACCAATGGACCGGGCGTTTCCAGAGCTCCACGTTGCCTGCGCGCGGGAGGCCTGAAAACTCACTCTCTGGGGCTGCCTTTCCTCCCTCCAAGGAAGAGAGACGGCTCGGCCGCCTTCAAGCTGAAAGTAACATTGGGCTGGGAAGTGCTACCTGGGAAATCAGTTTTCAGGGGCCATAGCCGCTGGGTGCACGTGTATGTGTACAGCCCCGATACTGCCCGGGAACATCAAGGTTCCCTCCACACAGCTCTTCCGTCACTTTAGCTGTGCAGGAGAGAGCTCGCGAAACTAGGCCTTTCTCGGCTCGGGAAGTGAGTGCCTGTTTGCAGGCCTCTTGTACTGGCGTCTGCACAGCCCCACACTTGCTGTGCGAGGGAGGCCTAAAAACCCAATCTCTGGGGCTGCCTTTCCTCCCTCCAAGGAAGACAGCCTGCTCGGCCGCCTTCAAGCTGAAAGTCACATTGGGCTGGGAAGTGCTACATGGGAAATCAGTTTTCAGGGGCCATAGCCGCTGGGTGCTCGTGTATGTGTACAGCCCCGATACTGCCCGGGAACATCAAGGCTCCCTCCACACAGCTCTACCGTCACGTTAGCTCTGCAGGAGAGAGCTCGCGAAACTAGGCCTTTCTTGACTCGGGAAGTGAGGCCCTGGTTGCAGGCCTCTTGTACTGGCGTCTGCAGAGCCCCACACTTGCTGTGCGAGGGAGGCCTGAAATCCCACTCTCTGGGGCTGCCTTTCCTCCCTCCAAGGAAGAGAGCCGGCTCGGCCGCCTTCAAGCTGAATGTAACGTTGGGCTGGGAAGTGCTACCTGGCAAATCAGTTTTCAGGGGCCATAGCCGCTGGGTGCACGTGTATGTGTACAGCCCCGATACTGCCCGGGAACATCAAGGTTCCCTCTACACAGCTCTTCCGTAACTTTAGCAGCGCAGGAGAGAGCTCGCGAAACTAGGCCTTTCTTGGCTCGGGAAGTGAGGACCTGCTCGCAGACCAATGGACCGGGCGTTTCCAGAACTCCACGTTGCCTGCGCGCGGGAGGCCTGAAAACTCACTCTCTGGGGCTGCCTTTCCTCCCTCCAAGGAAGAGAGACGGCTCGGCCGCCTTCAAGCTGAAAGTAACATTGGGCTGGGAAGTGCTACCTGGGAAATCAGTTTTCAGGGGCCATAGCCGCTGGGTGCACGTGTATGTGTAGAGCCCCGATACTGCCCGGGAACATCAAGGTTCCCTCTACACAGCTCTTCCGTCACTTTAGCTGTGCAGGAGAGAGCTCGCGAAACTATGCCTTTCTTGGCTCGGGAAGTGAGGACCTGCTCGCAGACCAATGGACCGGGCGTTTCCAGAGCTCCACGTTGCCTGCGCGCGGGAGGCCTGAAAACTCACTCTCTGGGGCTGCCTTTCCTCCCTCCAAGGAAGAGAGCCTGCCCGGCCGCCTTCTGGCTGAAAGTCAAATCTGGCTGGGAAGTGGTAGTTGGGAAGTCAGTTTTCAGGGGCAATGTCCGCTAGGTGTACGTGCATGCCTAGGGTTCCCACACTGCCCAGAACACCAAGGTTCCCTCCACACAGCTCTTCCGTCACGTTAGCTCTGCAGGAGAGAGCTCGCGAAACTAGGCCTTTCTCGGCTCGGGAAGTGAGTGCCTGTTTGCAGGCCTCTTGTACTGGCGTCTGCAGAGCCCCACACTTGCTGTGCGAGGGAGGCCTAAAAACCCAATCTCTGGGGCTGCCTTTCCTCCCTCCAAGGAAGACAGCCTGCTCGGCCGCCTGCAAGCTGAAAGTCACATTGGGCTGGGAAATGCTACCTGGGAAGTCAGTTTTCAGGGGCCATGGCCGCTGGCTGCACGTTTACAGCTAGGCCTCCCACACTGCCCGGGAACATCAAGGCTCCCTCCAAACAGCTCTTCCGTCACGTTTGCCCTGCAGGAGAGAGATCGCGAAACTAGGCCTTTCTCGGCTCGGGAAGTGAGTGCCTGTTTGCAGGCCGCTTTTATTGGCGTCTGCAGAGCCCCACACTTGCTGTGCGAGGGAGGCCTAAAAACCCAATCTCTGGGGCTGCCTTTCCTCCCTCCAAGGAAGAGAGCCTGCCCGGCCGCCTTCTGGCTGAAAGTCACATCGGGCTGGCAAGTGCTAGTTGGGAAGTCAGTTTTCAGGGGCAATGGCCGCTGGGTGCACGTGTAAGTGTAGGGTTCCCACACTGTCCAGAACATCAAGGCTCCCTCCACACAGCTCTACCGTCACGTTAGCTCTGCAGCTGAGAGCTCGCGAAACTAGGCCTTTCTCGCCTCGGGAAGTGAGTGCCTGTTTGCAGCCCTCTTGTACTGGCGTCTGTAGAGCCCCACACTTGCTGTGCGGGGAAGGCCTAACAACCCAATCTCTGGGCCTGCCTTTCCTCCCTCAAAGGTGGAGAGCCGGCTCGGCCGCCTTCTAGTTGAAAGTAACATTGGGCTGGGAAGTGCTACCTGGGAAATCAGTTTTCAGGGGCCATAGCCGCTGGGGGCACGTGTATGTGTACAGCCCCGATACTGCCCGGGAACATCAAGGTTCCCTCCACACAGCTCTTCCGTCACTTTAGCTGTGCAGGAGAGAGCTCGCGAAACTAGGCCTTTCTCGGCTCGGGAAGTGAGTGCCTGTTTGCAGGCCTCTTGTACTGGCGTCTGCACAGCCCCACACTTGCTGTGCGAGGGAGTCCTAAAAACCCAATCTCTGGGGCTGCCTTTCCTCCCTCCAAGGAAGACAGCCTGCTCGGCCGCTTTCAAGCTGAAAGTCACATTGGGCTGGGAAGTGCTACATGGGAAATCAGTTTTCAGGGGCCATAGCCGCTGGGTGCTCGTGTATGTGTACAGCCCCGATACTGCCCGGGAACATCAAGGCTCCCTCCACACAGCTCTACCGTCACGTTAGCTCTGCAGGAGAGAGCTCGCGAAACTAGGCCTTTCTTGACTCGGGAAGTGAGGCCCTGGTTGCAGGCCTCTTGTACTGGCGTCTGCAGAGCCCCACACTTGCTGTGCGAGGGAGGCCTGAAATCCCACTCTCTGGGGCTGCCTTTCCTCCCTCCAAGGAAGAGAGCCGGCTCGGCCGCCTTCAAGCTGAATGTAACGTTGGGCTGGGAAGTGCTACCTGGCAAATCAGTTTTCAGGGGCCATAGCCGCTGGGTGCACGTGTATGTGTACAGCCCCGATACTGCCCGGGAACATCAAGGTTCCCTCTACACAGCTCTTCCGTAACTTTAGCAGCGCAGGAGAGAGCTCGCGAAACTAGGCCTTTCTTGGCTCGGGAAGTGAGGACCTGCTCGCAGACCAATGGACCGGGCGTTTCCAGAACTCCACGTTGCCTGCGCGCGGGAGGCCTGAAAACTCACTCTCTGGGGCTGCCTTTCCTCCCTCCAAGGAAGAGAGACGGCTCGGCCGCCTTCAAGCTGAAAGTAACATTGGGCTGGGAAGTGCTACCTGGGAAATCAGTTTTCAGTGGCCATAGCCGCTGGGGGCACGTGTATGTGTACAGCCCCGATACTGCCCGGGAACATCAAGGTTCCCTCCACTCAGCTCTTCCGTCACTTTAGCTGTGCAGGAGAGAGCTCGCGAAACTAGGCCTTTCTTGGCTCGGGAAGTGAGTGCCTGTTTGCAGGCCTCTTGTACTGGCGTCTGCACAGCCCCACACTTGCTGTGCGAGGGAGGCCTAAAAACCCAATCTCTGGGGCTGCCTTTCCTCCCTCCAAGGAAGACAGCCTGCTCGGCCGCCTTCAAGCTGAAAGTCACATTGGGCTGGGAAGTGCTACATGGGAAATCAGTTTTCAGGGGCCATAGCCGCTGGGTGCTCGTGTATGTGTACAGCCCCGATACTGCCCGGGAACATCAAGGCTCCCTCCACACAGCTCTACCGTCACGTTAGCTCTGCAGGAGAGAGCTCGCGAAACTAGGCCTTTCTTGACTCGGGAAGTGAGGCCCTGGTTGCAGGCCTCTTGTACTAACGTCTGGAGAGCCCCACACTTGTTGTGCGAGGGAGGCCTGAAATCCCACTCTCTGGGGCTGCCTTTCCTCCCTCCAAGGAAGAGAGCCGGCTCGGCCGCCTTCAAGCTGAATGTAACGTTGGGCTGGGAAGTGCTACCTGGCAAATCAGTTTTCAGGGGCCATAGCCGCTGGGTGCACGTGTATGTGTACAGCCCCGATACTGCCCGGGAACATCAAGGTTCCCTCTACACAGCTCTTCCGTAACTTTAGCAGCGCAGGAGAGAGCTCGCGAAACTAGGCCTTTCTTGGCTCGGGAAGTGAGGACCTGCTCGCAGACCAATGGACCGGGCGTTTCCAGAGCTCCACGTTGCCTGCGCGCGGGAGGCCTGAAAACTCACTCTCTGGGGCTGCCTTTCCTCCCTCCAAGGAAGAGAGACGGCTCGGCCGCCTTCAAGCTGAAAGTAACATTGGGCTGGGAAGTGCTACCTGGGAAATCAGTTTTCAGGGGCCATAGCCGCTGGGTGCACGTGTATGTGTACAGCCCCGATACTGCCCGGGAACATCAAGGTTCCCTCCACACAGCTCTTCCGTCACTTTAGCTGTGCAGGAGAGAGCTCGCGAAACTAGGCCTTTCTCGGCTCGGGAAGTGAGTGCCTGTTTGCAGGCCTCTTGTACTGGCGTCTGCACAGCCCCACACTTGCTGTGCGAGGGAGGCCTAAAAACCCAATCTCTGGGGCTGCCTTTCCTCCCTCCAAGGAAGACAGCCTGCTCGGCCGCCTTCAAGCTGAAAGTCACATTGGGCTGGGAAGTGCTACATGGGAAATCAGTTTTCAGGGGCCATAGCCGCTGGGTGCTCGTGTATGTGTACAGCCCCGATACTGCCCGGGAACATCAAGGCTCCCTCCACACAGCTCTACCGTCACGTTAGCTCTGCAGGAGAGAGCTCGCGAAACTAGGCCTTTCTTGACTCGGGAAGTGAGGCCCTGGTTGCAGGCCTCTTGTACTGGCGTCTGCAGAGCCCCACACTTGCTGTGCGAGGGAGGCCTGAAATCCCACTCTCTGGGGCTGCCTTTCCTCCCTCCAAGGAAGAGAGCCGGCTCGGCCGCCTTCAAGCTGAATGTAACGTTGGGCTGGGAAGTGCTACCTGGCAAATCAGTTTTCAGGGGCCATAGCCGCTGGGTGCACGTGTATGTGTACAGCCCCGATACTGCCCGGGAACATCAAGGTTCCCTCTACACAGCTCTTCCGTAACTTTAGCAGCGCAGGAGAGAGCTCGCGAAACTAGGCCTTTCTTGGCTCGGGAAGTGAGGACCTGCTCGCAGACCAATGGACCGGGCGTTTCCAGAACTCCACGTTGCCTGCGCGCGGGAGGCCTGAAAACTCACTCTCTGGGGCTGCCTTTCCTCCCTCCAAGGAAGAGAGACGGCTCGGCCGCCTTCAAGCTGAAAGTAACATTGGGCTGGGAAGTGCTACCTGGGAAATCAGTTTTCAGGGGCCATAGCCGCTGGGTGCACGTGTATGTGTAGAGCCCCGATACTGCCCGGGAACATCAAGGTTCCCTCTACACAGCTCTTCCGTCACTTTAGCTGTGCAGGAGAGAGCTCGCGAAACTATGCCTTTCTTGGCTCGGGAAGTGAGGACCTGCTCGCAGACCAATGGACCGGGCGTTTCCAGAGCTCCACGTTGCCTGCGCGCGGGAGGCCTGAAAACTCACTCTCTGGGGCTGCCTTTCCTCCCTCCAAGGAAGAGAGCCTGCCCGGCCGCCTTCTGGCTGAAAGTCAAATCTGGCTGGGAAGTGGTAGTTGGGAAGTCAGTTTTCAGGGGCAATGTCCGCTAGGTGTACGTGCATGCCTAGGGTTCCCACACTGCCCAGAACACCAAGGTTCCCTCCACACAGCTCTTCCGTCACGTTAGCTCTGCAGGAGAGAGCTCGCGAAACTAGGCCTTTCTCGGCTCGGGAAGTGAGTGCCTGTTTGCAGGCCTCTTGTACTGGCGTCTGCAGAGCCCCACACTTGCTGTGCGAGGGAGGCCTAAAAACCCAATCTCTGGGGCTGCCTTTCCTCCCTCCAAGGAAGACAGCCTGCTCGGCCGCCTGCAAGCTGAAAGTCACATTGGGCTGGGAAATGCTACCTGGGAAGTCAGTTTTCAGGGGCCATGGCCGCTGGCTGCACGTTTACAGCTAGGCCTCCCACACTGCCCGGGAACATCAAGGCTCCCTCCAAACAGCTCTTCCGTCACGTTTGCCCTGCAGGAGAGAGATCGCGAAACTAGGCCTTTCTCGGCTCGGGAAGTGAGTGCCTGTTTGCAGGCCGCTTTTATTGGCGTCTGCAGAGCCCCACACTTGCTGTGCGAGGGAGGCCTAAAAACCCAATCTCTGGGGCTGCCTTTCCTCCCTCCAAGGAAGAGAGCCTGCCCGGCCGCCTTCTGGCTGAAAGTCACATCGGGCTGGCAAGTGCTAGTTGGGAAGTCAGTTTTCAGGGGCAATGGCCGCTGGGTGCACGTGTAAGTGTAGGGTTCCCACACTGTCCAGAACATCAAGGCTCCCTCCACACAGCTCTACCGTCACGTTAGCTCTGCAGCTGAGAGCTCGCGAAACTAGGCCTTTCTCGCCTCGGGAAGTGAGTGCCTGTTTGCAGCCCTCTTGTACTGGCGTCTGTAGAGCCCCACACTTGCTGTGCGGGGAAGGCCTAACAACCCAATCTCTGGGCCTGCCTTTCCTCCCTCAAAGGTGGAGAGCCGGCTCGGCCGCCTTCTAGTTGAAAGTAACATTGGGCTGGGAAGTGCTACCTGGGAAATCAGTTTTCAGGGGCCATAGCCGCTGGGGGCACGTGTATGTGTACAGCCCCGATACTGCCCGGGAACATCAAGGTTCCCTCCACACAGCTCTTCCGTCACTTTAGCTGTGCAGGAGAGAGCTCGCGAAACTAGGCCTTTCTCGGCTCGGGAAGTGAGTGCCTGTTTGCAGGCCTCTTGTACTGGCGTCTGCACAGCCCCACACTTGCTGTGCGAGGGAGTCCTAAAAACCCAATCTCTGGGGCTGCCTTTCCTCCCTCCAAGGAAGACAGCCTGCTCGGCCGCTTTCAAGCTGAAAGTCACATTGGGCTGGGAAGTGCTACATGGGAAATCAGTTTTCAGGGGCCATAGCCGCTGGGTGCTCGTGTATGTGTACAGCCCCGATACTGCCTGGGAACATCAAGACTCCCTCCAAACAGCTCTTCCGTCACGTTTGCCCTGCAGGAGAGAGATCGCGAAACTAGGCCTTTCTCGGCTCGGGAAGTGAGTGCCTGTTTGCAGGCCGCTTTTATTGGCGTCTGCAGAGCCCCACACTTGCTGTGCGAGGGAGGCCTAAAAACCCAATCTCTGGGGCTGCCTTTCCTCCCTCCAAGGAAGAGAGCCTGCCCGGCCGCCTTCTGGCTGAAAGTCACATCGGGCTGGCAAGTGCTAGTTGGGAAGTCAGTTTTCAGGGGCAATGGCCGCTGGGTGCACGTGTAAGTGTAGGGTTCCCACACTGTCCAGAACATCAAGGCTCCCTCCACACAGCTCTACCGTCACGTTAGCTCTGCAGCTGAGAGCTCGCGAAACTAGGCCTTTCTCGCCTCGGGAAGTGAGTGCCTGTTTGCAGCCCTCTTGTACTGGCGTCTGTAGAGCCCCACACTTGCTGTGCGGGGAAGGCCTAACAACCCAATCTCTGGGCCTGCCTTTCCTCCCTCAAAGGTGGAGAGCCGGCTCGGCCGCCTTCAAGTTGAAAGTAACATTGGGCTGGGAAGTGCTACCTGGGAAATCAGTTTTCAGGGGCCATAGCCGCTGGGGGCACGTGTATGTGTACAGCCCCGATACTGCCCGGGAACATCAAGGTTCCCTCCACACAGCTCTTCCGTCACTTTAGCTGTGCAGGAGAGAGCTCGCGAAACTAGGCCTTTCTTGACTCGGGAAGTGAGGCCCTGGTTGCAGGCCTCTTGTACTAACGTCTGGAGAGCCCCACACTTGTTGTGCGAGGGAGGCCTGAAATCCCACTCTCTGGGGCTGCCTTTCCTCCCTCCAAGGAAGAGAGCCGGCTCGGCCGCCTTCAAGCTGAATGTAACGTTGGGCTGGGAAGTGCTACCTGGCAAATCAGTTTTCAGGGGCCATAGCCGCTGGGTGCACGTGTATGTGTACAGCCCCGATACTGCCCGGGAACATCAAGGTTCCCTCTACACAGCTCTTCCGTAACTTTAGCAGCGCAGGAGAGAGCTCGCGAAACTAGGCCTTTCTTGGCTCGGGAAGTGAGGACCTGCTCGCAGACCAATGGACCGGGCGTTTCCAGAGCTCCACGTTGCCTGCGCGCGGGAGGCCTGAAAACTCACTCTCTGGGGCTGCCTTTCCTCCCTCCAAGGAAGAGAGACGGCTCGGCCGCCTTCAAGCTGAAAGTAACATTGGGCTGGGAAGTGCTACCTGGGAAATCAGTTTTCAGGGGCCATAGCCGCTGGGTGCACGTGTATGTGTACAGCCCCGATACTGCCCGGGAACATCAAGGTTCCCTCCACACAGCTCTTCCGTCACTTTAGCTGTGCAGGAGAGAGCTCGCGAAACTAGGCCTTTCTCGGCTCGGGAAGTGAGTGCCTGTTTGCAGGCCTCTTGTACTGGCGTCTGCACAGCCCCACACTTGCTGTGCGAGGGAGGCCTAAAAACCCAATCTCTGGGGCTGCCTTTCCTCCCTCCAAGGAAGACAGCCTGCTCGGCCGCCTTCAAGCTGAAAGTCACATTGGGCTGGGAAGTGCTACATGGGAAATCAGTTTTCAGGGGCCATAGCCGCTGGGTGCTCGTGTATGTGTACAGCCCCGATACTGCCCGGGAACATCAAGGCTCCCTCCACACAGCTCTACCGTCACGTTAGCTCTGCAGGAGAGAGCTCGCGAAACTAGGCCTTTCTTGACTCGGGAAGTGAGGCCCTGGTTGCAGGCCTCTTGTACTGGCGTCTGCAGAGCCCCACACTTGCTGTGCGAGGGAGGCCTGAAATCCCACTCTCTGGGGCTGCCTTTCCTCCCTCCAAGGAAGAGAGCCGGCTCGGCCGCCTTCAAGCTGAATGTAACGTTGGGCTGGGAAGTGCTACCTGGCAAATCAGTTTTCAGGGGCCATAGCCGCTGGGTGCACGTGTATGTGTACAGCCCCGATACTGCCCGGGAACATCAAGGTTCCCTCT
Organism: Giraffa tippelskirchi; assembly: GCF_054371585.1. Lineage (NCBI taxonomy): Eukaryota > Metazoa > Chordata > Mammalia > Artiodactyla > Giraffidae > Giraffa > Giraffa tippelskirchi. The sequence continues at coordinate 73,167,901 of NC_137289.1, forward strand.
ACACAGCTCTTCCGTAACTTTAGCAGCGCAGGAGAGAGCTCGCGAAACTAGGCCTTTCTTGGCTCGGGAAGTGAGGACCTGCTCGCAGACCAATGGACCGGGCGTTTCCAGAACTCCACGTTGCCTGCGCGCGGGAGGCCTGAAAACTCACTCTCTGGGGCTGCCTTTCCTCCCTCCAAGGAAGAGAGACGGCTCGGCCGCCTTCAAGCTGAAAGTAACATTGGGCTGGGAAGTGCTACCTGGGAAATCAGTTTTCAGTGGCCATAGCCGCTGGGGGCACGTGTATGTGTACAGCCCCGATACTGCCCGGGAACATCAAGGTTCCCTCCACTCAGCTCTTCCGTCACTTTAGCTGTGCAGGAGAGAGCTCGCGAAACTAGGCCTTTCTTGGCTCGGGAAGTGAGTGCCTGTTTGCAGGCCTCTTGTACTGGCGTCTGCACAGCCCCACACTTGCTGTGCGAGGGAGGCCTAAAAACCCAATCTCTGGGGCTGCCTTTCCTCCCTCCAAGGAAGACAGCCTGCTCGGCCGCCTTCAAGCTGAAAGTCACATTGGGCTGGGAAGTGCTACATGGGAAATCAGTTTTCAGGGGCCATAGCCGCTGGGTGCTCGTGTATGTGTACAGCCCCGATACTGCCCGGGAACATCAAGGCTCCCTCCACACAGCTCTACCGTCACGTTAGCTCTGCAGGAGAGAGCTCGCGAAACTAGGCCTTTCTTGACTCGGGAAGTGAGGCCCTGGTTGCAGGCCTCTTGTACTAACGTCTGGAGAGCCCCACACTTGTTGTGCGAGGGAGGCCTGAAATCCCACTCTCTGGGGCTGCCTTTCCTCCCTCCAAGGAAGAGAGCCGGCTCGGCCGCCTTCAAGCTGAATGTAACGTTGGGCTGGGAAGTGCTACCTGGCAAATCAGTTTTCAGGGGCCATAGCCGCTGGGTGCACGTGTATGTGTACAGCCCCGATACTGCCCGGGAACATCAAGGTTCCCTCTACACAGCTCTTCCGTAACTTTAGCAGCGCAGGAGAGAGCTCGCGAAACTAGGCCTTTCTTGGCTCGGGAAGTGAGGACCTGCTCGCAGACCAATGGACCGGGCGTTTCCAGAGCTCCACGTTGCCTGCGCGCGGGAGGCCTGAAAACTCACTCTCTGGGGCTGCCTTTCCTCCCTCCAAGGAAGAGAGACGGCTCGGCCGCCTTCAAGCTGAAAGTAACATTGGGCTGGGAAGTGCTACCTGGGAAATCAGTTTTCAGGGGCCATAGCCGCTGGGTGCACGTGTATGTGTACAGCCCCGATACTGCCCGGGAACATCAAGGTTCCCTCCACACAGCTCTTCCGTCACTTTAGCTGTGCAGGAGAGAGCTCGCGAAACTAGGCCTTTCTCGGCTCGGGAAGTGAGTGCCTGTTTGCAGGCCTCTTGTACTGGCGTCTGCACAGCCCCACACTTGCTGTGCGAGGGAGGCCTAAAAACCCAATCTCTGGGGCTGCCTTTCCTCCCTCCAAGGAAGACAGCCTGCTCGGCCGCCTTCAAGCTGAAAGTCACATTGGGCTGGGAAGTGCTACATGGGAAATCAGTTTTCAGGGGCCATAGCCGCTGGGTGCTCGTGTATGTGTACAGCCCCGATACTGCCCGGGAACATCAAGGCTCCCTCCACACAGCTCTACCGTCACGTTAGCTCTGCAGGAGAGAGCTCGCGAAACTAGGCCTTTCTTGACTCGGGAAGTGAGGCCCTGGTTGCAGGCCTCTTGTACTGGCGTCTGCAGAGCCCCACACTTGCTGTGCGAGGGAGGCCTGAAATCCCACTCTCTGGGGCTGCCTTTCCTCCCTCCAAGGAAGAGAGCCGGCTCGGCCGCCTTCAAGCTGAATGTAACGTTGGGCTGGGAAGTGCTACCTGGCAAATCAGTTTTCAGGGGCCATAGCCGCTGGGTGCACGTGTATGTGTACAGCCCCGATACTGCCCGGGAACATCAAGGTTCCCTCTACACAGCTCTTCCGTAACTTTAGCAGCGCAGGAGAGAGCTCGCGAAACTAGGCCTTTCTTGGCTCGGGAAGTGAGGACCTGCTCGCAGACCAATGGACCGGGCGTTTCCAGAACTCCACGTTGCCTGCGCGCGGGAGGCCTGAAAACTCACTCTCTGGGGCTGCCTTTCCTCCCTCCAAGGAAGAGAGACGGCTCGGCCGCCTTCAAGCTGAAAGTAACATTGGGCTGGGAAGTGCTACCTGGGAAATCAGTTTTCAGGGGCCATAGCCGCTGGGTGCACGTGTATGTGTACAGCCCCGATACTGCCCGGGAACATCAAGGTTCCCTCTACACAGCTCTTCCGTCACTTTAGCTGTGCAGGAGAGAGCTCGCGAAACTAGGCCTTTCTTGGCTCGGGAAGTGAGGACCTGCTCGCAGACCAATGGACCGGGCGTTTCCAGAGCTCCACGTTGCCTGCGCGCGGGAGGCCTGAAAACTCACTCTCTGGGGCTGCCTTTCCTCCCTCCAAGGAAGAGAGCCTGCCCGGCCGCCTTCTGGCTGAAAGTCAAATCTGGCTGGGAAGTGGTAGTTGGGAAGTCAGTTTTCAGGGGCAATGTCCGCTAGGTGTACGTGCATGCCTAGGGTTCCCACACTGCCCAGAACACCAAGGTTCCCTCCACACAGCTCTTCCGTCACGTTAGCTCTGCAGGAGAGAGCTCGCGAAACTAGGCCTTTCTCGGCTCGGGAAGTGAGTGCCTGTTTGCAGGCCTCTTGTACTGGCGTCTGCAGAGCCCCACACTTGCTGTGCGAGGGAGGCCTAAAAACCCAATCTCTGGGGCTGCCTTTCCTCCCTCCAAGGAAGACAGCCTGCTCGGCCGCCTGCAAGCTGAAAGTCACATTGGGCTGGGAAATGCTACCTGGGAAGTCAGTTTTCAGGGGCCATGGCCGCTGGCTGCACGTTTACAGCTAGGCCTCCCACACTGCCCGGGAACATCAAGGCTCCCTCCAAACAGCTCTTCCGTCACGTTTGCCCTGCAGGAGAGAGATCGCGAAACTAGGCCTTTCTCGGCTCGGGAAGTGAGTGCCTGTTTGCAGGCCGCTTTTATTGGCGTCTGCAGAGCCCCACACTTGCTGTGCGAGGGAGGCCTAAAAACCCAATCTCTGGGGCTGCCTTTCCTCCCTCCAAGGAAGAGAGCCTGCCCGGCCGCCTTCTGGCTGAAAGTCACATCGGGCTGGCAAGTGCTAGTTGGGAAGTCAGTTTTCAGGGGCAATGGCCGCTGGGTGCACGTGTAAGTGTAGGGTTCCCACACTGTCCAGAACATCAAGGCTCCCTCCACACAGCTCTACCGTCACGTTAGCTCTGCAGCTGAGAGCTCGCGAAACTAGGCCTTTCTCGCCTCGGGAAGTGAGTGCCTGTTTGCAGCCCTCTTGTACTGGCGTCTGTAGAGCCCCACACTTGCTGTGCGGGGAAGGCCTAACAACCCAATCTCTGGGCCTGCCTTTCCTCCCTCAAAGGTGGAGAGCCGGCTCGGCCGCCTTCAAGTTGAAAGTAACATTGGGCTGGGAAGTGCTACCTGGGAAATCAGTTTTCAGGGGCCATAGCCGCTGGGGGCACGTGTATGTGTACAGCCCCGATACTGCCCGGGAACATCAAGGTTCCCTCCACACAGCTCTTCCGTCACTTTAGCTGTGCAGGAGAGAGCTCGCGAAACTAGGCCTTTCTCGGCTCGGGAAGTGAGTGCCTGTTTGCAGGCCTCTTGTACTGGCGTCTGCACAGCCCCACACTTGCTGTGCGAGGGAGGCCTAAAAACCCAATCTCTGGGGCTGCCTTTCCTCCCTCCAAGGAAGACAGCCTGCTCGGCCGCCTTCAAGCTGAAAGTCACATTGGGCTGGGAAGTGCTACATGGGAAATCAGTTTTCAGGGGCCATAGCCGCTGGGTGCTCGTGTATGTGTACAGCCCCGATACTGCCCGGGAACATCAAGGCTCCCTCCACACAGCTCTACCGTCACGTTAGCTCTGCAGGAGAGAGCTCGCGAAACTAGGCCTTTCTTGACTCGGGAAGTGAGGCCCTGGTTGCAGGCCTCTTGTACTAACGTCTGGAGAGCCCCACACTTGTTGTGCGAGGGAGGCCTGAAATCCCACTCTCTGGGGCTGCCTTTCCTCCCTCCAAGGAAGAGAGCCGGCTCGGCCGCCTTCAAGCTGAATGTAACGTTGGGCTGGGAAGTGCTACCTGGCAAATCAGTTTTCAGGGGCCATAGCCGCTGGGTGCACGTGTATGTGTACAGCCCCGATACTGCCCGGGAACATCAAGGTTCCCTCTACACAGCTCTTCCGTAACTTTAGCAGCGCAGGAGAGAGCTCGCGAAACTAGGCCTTTCTTGGCTCGGGAAGTGAGGACCTGCTCGCAGACCAATGGACCGGGCGTTTCCAGAGCTCCACGTTGCCTGCGCGCGGGAGGCCTGAAAACTCACTCTCTGGGGCTGCCTTTCCTCCCTCCAAGGAAGAGAGACGGCTCGGCCGCCTTCAAGCTGAAAGTAACATTGGGCTGGGAAGTGCTACCTGGGAAATCAGTTTTCAGGGGCCATAGCCGCTGGGTGCACGTGTATGTGTACAGCCCCGATACTGCCCGGGAACATCAAGGTTCCCTCCACACAGCTCTTCCGTCACTTTAGCTGTGCAGGAGAGAGCTCGCGAAACTAGGCCTTTCTCGGCTCGGGAAGTGAGTGCCTGTTTGCAGGCCTCTTGTACTGGCGTCTGCACAGCCCCACACTTGCTGTGCGAGGGAGGCCTAAAAACCCAATCTCTGGGGCTGCCTTTCCTCCCTCCAAGGAAGACAGCCTGCTCGGCCGCCTTCAAGCTGAAAGTCACATTGGGCTGGGAAGTGCTACATGGGAAATCAGTTTTCAGGGGCCATAGCCGCTGGGTGCTCGTGTATGTGTACAGCCCCGATACTGCCCGGGAACATCAAGGCTCCCTCCACACAGCTCTACCGTCACGTTAGCTCTGCAGGAGAGAGCTCGCGAAACTAGGCCTTTCTTGACTCGGGAAGTGAGGCCCTGGTTGCAGGCCTCTTGTACTGGCGTCTGCAGAGCCCCACACTTGCTGTGCGAGGGAGGCCTGAAATCCCACTCTCTGGGGCTGCCTTTCCTCCCTCCAAGGAAGAGAGCCGGCTCGGCCGCCTTCAAGCTGAATGTAACGTTGGGCTGGGAAGTGCTACCTGGCAAATCAGTTTTCAGGGGCCATAGCCGCTGGGTGCACGTGTATGTGTACAGCCCCGATACTGCCCGGGAACATCAAGGTTCCCTCTACACAGCTCTTCCGTAACTTTAGCAGCGCAGGAGAGAGCTCGCGAAACTAGGCCTTTCTTGGCTCGGGAAGTGAGGACCTGCTCGCAGACCAATGGACCGGGCGTTTCCAGAACTCCACGTTGCCTGCGCGCGGGAGGCCTGAAAACTCACTCTCTGGGGCTGCCTTTCCTCCCTCCAAGGAAGAGAGACGGCTCGGCCGCCTTCAAGCTGAAAGTAACATTGGGCTGGGAAGTGCTACCTGGGAAATCAGTTTTCAGGGGCCATAGCCGCTGGGTGCACGTGTATGTGTACAGCCCCGATACTGCCCGGGAACATCAAGGTTCCCTCTACACAGCTCTTCCGTCACTTTAGCTGTGCAGGAGAGAGGTCGCGAAACTAGGCCTTTCTTGGCTCGGGAAGTGAGGACCTGCTCGCAGACCAATGGACCGGGCGTTTCCAGAGCTCCACGTTGCCTGCGCGCGGGAGGCCTGAAAACTCACTCTCTGGGGCTGCCTTTCCTCCCTCCAAGGAAGAGAGCCTGCCCGGCCGCCTTCTGGCTGAAAGTCAAATCTGGCTGGGAAGTGGTAGTTGGGAAGTCAGTTTTCAGGGGCAATGTCCGCTAGGTGTACGTGCATGCCTAGGGTTCCCACACTGCCCAGAACACCAAGGTTCCCTCCACACAGCTCTTCCGTCACGTTAGCTCTGCAGGAGAGAGCTCGCGAAACTAGGCCTTTCTCGGCTCGGGAAGTGAGTGCCTGTTTGCAGGCCTCTTGTACTGGCGTCTGCAGAGCCCCACACTTGCTGTGCGAGGGAGGCCTAAAAACCCAATCTCTGGGGCTGCCTTTCCTCCCTCCAAGGAAGACAGCCTGCTCGGCCGCCTGCAAGCTGAAAGTCACATTGGGCTGGGAAATGCTACCTGGGAAGTCAGTTTTCAGGGGCCATGGCCGCTGGCTGCACGTTTACAGCTAGGCCTCCCACACTGCCCGGGAACATCAAGGCTCCCTCCAAACAGCTCTTCCGTCACGTTTGCCCTGCAGGAGAGAGATCGCGAAACTAGGCCTTTCTCGGCTCGGGAAGTGAGTGCCTGTTTGCAGGCCGCTTTTATTGGCGTCTGCAGAGCCCCACACTTGCTGTGCGAGGGAGGCCTAAAAACCCAATCTCTGGGGCTGCCTTTCCTCCCTCCAAGGAAGAGAGCCTGCCCGGCCGCCTTCTGGCTGAAAGTCACATCGGGCTGGCAAGTGCTAGTTGGGAAGTCAGTTTTCAGGGGCAATGGCCGCTGGGTGCACGTGTAAGTGTAGGGTTCCCACACTGTCCAGAACATCAAGGCTCCCTCCACACAGCTCTACCGTCACGTTAGCTCTGCAGCTGAGAGCTCGCGAAACTAGGCCTTTCTCGCCTCGGGAAGTGAGTGCCTGTTTGCAGCCCTCTTGTACTGGCGTCTGTAGAGCCCCACACTTGCTGTGCGGGGAAGGCCTAACAACCCAATCTCTGGGCCTGCCTTTCCTCCCTCAAAGGTGGAGAGCCGGCTCGGCCGCCTTCAAGTTGAAAGTAACATTGGGCTGGGAAGTGCTACCTGGGAAATCAGTTTTCAGGGGCCATAGCCGCTGGGGGCACGTGTATGTGTACAGCCCCGATACTGCCCGGGAACATCAAGGTTCCCTCCACACAGCTCTTCCGTCACTTTAGCTGTGCAGGAGAGAGCTCGCGAAACTAGGCCTTTCTCGGCTCGGGAAGTGAGTGCCTGTTTGCAGGCCTCTTGTACTGGCGTCTGCACAGCCCCACACTTGCTGTGCGAGGGAGGCCTAAAAACCCAATCTCTGGGGCTGCCTTTCCTCCCTCCAAGGAAGACAGCCTGCTCGGCCGCCTTCAAGCTGAAAGTCACATTGGGCTGGGAAGTGCTACATGGGAAATCAGTTTTCAGGGGCCATAGCCGCTGGGTGCTCGTGTATGTGTACAGCCCCGATACTGCCCGGGAACATCAAGGCTCCCTCCACACAGCTCTACCGTCACGTTAGCTCTGCAGGAGAGAGCTCGCGAAACTAGGCCTTTCTTGACTCGGGAAGTGAGGCCCTGGTTGCAGGCCTCTTGTACTAACGTCTGGAGAGCCCCACACTTGTTGTGCGAGGGAGGCCTGAAATCCCACTCTCTGGGGCTGCCTTTCCTCCCTCCAAGGAAGAGAGCCGGCTCGGCCGCCTTCAAGCTGAATGTAACGTTGGGCTGGGAAGTGCTACCTGGCAAATCAGTTTTCAGGGGCCATAGCCGCTGGGTGCACGTGTATGTGTACAGCCCCGATACTGCCCGGGAACATCAAGGTTCCCTCTACACAGCTCTTCCGTAACTTTAGCAGCGCAGGAGAGAGCTCGCGAAACTAGGCCTTTCTTGGCTCGGGAAGTGAGGACCTGCTCGCAGACCAATGGACCGGGCGTTTCCAGAGCTCCACGTTGCCTGCGCGCGGGAGGCCTGAAAACTCACTCTCTGGGGCTGCCTTTCCTCCCTCCAAGGAAGAGAGACGGCTCGGCCGCCTTCAAGCTGAAAGTAACATTGGGCTGGGAAGTGCTACCTGGGAAATCAGTTTTCAGGGGCCATAGCCGCTGGGGGCACGTGTATGTGTACAGCCCCGATACTGCCCGGGAACATCAAGGTTCCCTCCACACAGCTCTTCCGTCACTTTAGCTGTGCAGGAGAGAGCTCGCGAAACTAGGCCTTTCTCGGCTCGGGAAGTGAGTGCCTGTTTGCAGGCCTCTTGTACTGGCGTCTGCACAGCCCCACACTTGCTGTGCGAGGGAGGCCTAAAAACCCAATCTCTGGGGCTGCCTTTCCTCCCTCCAAGGAAGACAGCCTGCTCGGCCGCCTTCAAGCTGAAAGTCACATTGGGCTGGGAAGTGCTACATGGGAAATCAGTTTTCAGGGGCCATAGCCGCTGGGTGCTCGTGTATGTGTACAGCCCCGATACTGCCCGGGAACATCAAGGCTCCCTCCACACAGCTCTACCGTCACGTTAGCTCTGCAGGAGAGAGCTCGCGAAACTAGGCCTTTCTTGACTCGGGAAGTGAGGCCCTGGTTGCAGGCCTCTTGTACTGGCGTCTGCAGAGCCCCACACTTGCTGTGCGAGGGAGGCCTGAAATCCCACTCTCTGGGGCTGCCTTTCCTCCCTCCAAGGAAGAGAGCCGGCTCGGCCGCCTTCAAGCTGAATGTAACGTTGGGCTGGGAAGTGCTACCTGGCAAATCAGTTTTCAGGGGCCATAGCCGCTGGGTGCACGTGTATGTGTACAGCCCCGATACTGCCCGGGAACATCAAGGTTCCCTCTACACAGCTCTTCCGTAACTTTAGCAGCGCAGGAGAGAGCTCGCGAAACTAGGCCTTTCTTGGCTCGGGAAGTGAGGACCTGCTCGCAGACCAATGGACCGGGCGTTTCCAGAACTCCACGTTGCCTGCGCGCGGGAGGCCTGAAAACTCACTCTCTGGGGCTGCCTTTCCTCCCTCCAAGGAAGAGAGACGGCTCGGCCGCCTTCAAGCTGAAAGTAACATTGGGCTGGGAAGTGCTACCTGGGAAATCAGTTTTCAGGGGCCATAGCCGCTGGGTGCACGTGTATGTGTACAGCCCCGATACTGCCCGGGAACATCAAGGTTCCCTCTACACAGCTCTTCCGTCACTTTAGCTGTGCAGGAGAGAGGTCGCGAAACTAGGCCTTTCTTGGCTCGGGAAGTGAGGACCTGCTCGCAGACCAATGGACCGGGCGTTTCCAGAGCTCCACGTTGCCTGCGCGCGGGAGGCCTGAAAACTCACTCTCTGGGGCTGCCTTTCCTCCCTCCAAGGAAGAGAGCCTGCCCGGCCGCCTTCTGGCTGAAAGTCAAATCTGGCTGGGAAGTGGTAGTTGGGAAGTCAGTTTTCAGGGGCAATGTCCGCTAGGTGTACGTGCATGCCTAGGGTTCCCACACTGCCCAGAACACCAAGGTTCCCTCCACACAGCTCTTCCGTCACGTTAGCTCTGCAGGAGAGAGCTCGCGAAACTAGGCCTTTCTCGGCTCGGGAAGAGAGTGCCTGTTTGCAGGCCTCTTGTACTGGCGTCTGCAGAGCCCCACACTTGCTGTGCGAGGGAGGCCTAAAAACCCAATCTCTGGGGCTGCCTTTCCTCCCTCCAAGGAAGACAGCCTGCTCGGCCGCCTGCAAGCTGAAAGTCACATTGGGCTGGGAAATGCTACCTGGGAAGTCAGTTTTCAGGGGCCATGGCCGCTGGCTGCACGTTTACAGCTAGGCCTCCCACACTGCCCGGGAACATCAAGGCTCCCTCCAAACAGCTCTTCCGTCACGTTTGCCCTGCAGGAGAGAGATCGCGAAACTAGGCCTTTCTCGGCTCGGGAAGTGAGTGCCTGTTTGCAGGCCGCTTTTATTGGCGTCTGCAGAGCCCCACACTTGCTGTGCGAGGGAGGCCTAAAAACCCAATCTCTGGGGCTGCCTTTCCTCCCTCCAAGGAAGAGAGCCTGCCCGGCCGCCTTCTGGCTGAAAGTCACATCGGGCTGGCAAGTGCTAGTTGGGAAGTCAGTTTTCAGGGGCAATGGCCGCTGGGTGCACGTGTAAGTGTAGGGTTCCCACACTGTCCAGAACATCAAGGCTCCCTCCACACAGCTCTACCGTCACGTTAGCTCTGCAGCTGAGAGCTCGCGAAACTAGGCCTTTCTCGCCTCGGGAAGTGAGTGCCTGTTTGCAGCCCTCTTGTACTGGCGTCTGTAGAGCCCCACACTTGCTGTGCGGGGAAGGCCTAACAACCCAATCTCTGGGCCTGCCTTTCCTCCCTCAAAGGTGGAGAGCCGGCTCGGCCGCCTTCAAGTTGAAAGTAACATTGGGCTGGGAAGTGCTACCTGGGAAATCAGTTTTCAGGGGCCATAGCCGCTGGGGGCACGTGTATGTGTACAGCCCCGATACTGCCCGGGAACATCAAGGTTCCCTCCACACAGCTCTTCCGTCACTTTAGCTGTGCAGGAGAGAGCTCGCGAAACTAGGCCTTTCTCGGCTCGGGAAGTGAGTGCCTGTTTGCAGGCCTCTTGTACTGGCGTCTGCACAGCCCCACACTTGCTGTGCGAGGGAGGCCTAAAAACCCAATCTCTGGGGCTGCCTTTCCTCCCTCCAAGGAAGACAGCCTGCTCGGCCGCCTTCAAGCTGAAAGTCACATTGGGCTGGGAAGTGCTACATGGGAAATCAGTTTTCAGGGGCCATAGCCGCTGGGTGCTCGTGTATGTGTACAGCCCCGATACTGCCCGGGAACATCAAGGCTCCCTCCACACAGCTCTACCGTCACGTTAGCTCTGCAGGAGAGAGCTCGCGAAACTAGGCCTTTCTTGACTCGGGAAGTGAGGCCCTGGTTGCAGGCCTCTTGTACTAACGTCTGGAGAGCCCCACACTTGTTGTGCGAGGGAGGCCTGAAATCCCACTCTCTGGGGCTGCCTTTCCTCCCTCCAAGGAAGAGAGCCGGCTCGGCCGCCTTCAAGCTGAATGTAACGTTGGGCTGGGAAGTGCTACCTGGCAAATCAGTTTTCAGGGGCCATAGCCGCTGGGTGCACGTGTATGTGTACAGCCCCGATACTGCCCGGGAACATCAAGGTTCCCTCTACACAGCTCTTCCGTAACTTTAGCAGCGCAGGAGAGAGCTCGCGAAACTAGGCCTTTCTTGGCTCGGGAAGTGAGGACCTGCTCGCAGACCAATGGACCGGGCGTTTCCAGAGCTCCACGTTGCCTGCGCGCGGGAGGCCTGAAAACTCACTCTCTGGGGCTGCCTTTCCTCCCTCCAAGGAAGAGAGACGGCTCGGCCGCCTTCAAGCTGAAAGTAACATTGGGCTGGGAAGTGCTACCTGGGAAATCAGTTTTCAGGGGCCATAGCCGCTGGGTGCACGTGTATGTGTACAGCCCCGATACTGCCCGGGAACATCAAGGTTCCCTCCACACAGCTCTTCCGTCACTTTAGCTGTGCAGGAGAGAGCTCGCGAAACTAGGCCTTTCTCGGCTCGGGAAGTGAGTGCCTGTTTGCAGGCCTCTTGTACTGGCGTCTGCACAGCCCCACACTTGCTGTGCGAGGGAGGCCTAAAAACCCAATCTCTGGGGCTGCCTTTCCTCCCTCCAAGGAAGACAGCCTGCTCGGCCACCTTCAAGCTGAAAGTCACATTGGGCTGGGAAGTGCTACATGGGAAATCAGTTTTCAGGGGCCATAGCCGCTGGGTGCTCGTGTATGTGTACAGCCCCGATACTGCCCGGGAACATCAAGGCTCCCTCCACACAGCTCTACCGTCACGTTAGCTCTGCAGGAGAGAGCTCGCGAAACTAGGCCTTTCTTGACTCGGGAAGTGAGGCCCTGGTTGCAGGCCTCTTGTACTGGCGTCTGCAGAGCCCCACACTTGCTGTGCGAGGGAGGCCTGAAATCCCACTCTCTGGGGCTGCCTTTCCTCCCTCCAAGGAAGAGAGCCGGCTCGGCCGCCTTCAAGCTGAATGTAACGTTGGGCTGGGAAGTGCTACCTGGCAAATCAGTTTTCAGGGGCCATAGCCGCTGGGTGCACGTGTATGTGTACAGCCCCGATACTGCCCGGGAACATCAAGGTTCCCTCTACACAGCTCTTCCGTAACTTTAGCAGCGCAGGAGAGAGCTCGCGAAACTAGGCCTTTCTTGGCTCGGGAAGTGAGGACCTGCTCGCAGACCAATGGACCGGGCGTTTCCAGAACTCCACGTTGCCTGCGCGCGGGAGGCCTGAAAACTCACTCTCTGGGGCTGCCTTTCCTCCCTCCAAGGAAGAGAGACGGCTCGGCCGCCTTCAAGCTGAAAGTAACATTGGGCTGGGAAGTGCTACCTGGGAAATCAGTTTTCAGGGGCCATAGCCGCTGGGTGCACGTGTATGTGTACAGCCCCGATACTGCCCGGGAACATCAAGGTTCCCTCTACATAGCTCTTCCGTCACTTTAGCTGTGCAGGAGAGAGGTCGCGAAACTAGGCCTTTCTTGGCTCGGGAAGTGGGGACCTGCTCGCAGACCAATGGACCGGGCGTTTCCAGAGCTCCACGTTGCCTGCGCGCGGGAGGCCTGAAAACTCACTCTCTGGGGCTGCCTTTCCTCCCTCCAAGGAAGAGAGCCTGCCCGGCCGCCTTCTGGCTGAAAGTCAAATCTGGCTGGGAAGTGGTAGTTGGGAAGTCAGTTTTCAGGGGCAATGTCCGCTAGGTGTACGTGCATGCCTAGGGTTCCCACACTGCCCAGAACACCAATGTTCCCTCCACACAGCTCTTCCGTCACGTTAGCTCTGCAGGAGAGAGCTCGCGAAACTAGGCCTTTCTCGGCTCGGGAAGTGAGTGCCTGTTTGCAGGCCTCTTGTACTGGCGTCTGCAGAGCCCCACACTTGCTGTGCGAGGGAGGCCTAAAAACCCAATCTCTGGGGCTGCCTTTCCTCCCTCCAAGGAAGACAGCCTGCTCGGCCGCCTGCAAGCTGAAAGTCACATTGGGCTGGGAAATGCTACCTGGGAAGTCAGTTTTCAGGGGCCATGGCCGCTGGCTGCACGTTTACAGCTAGGCCTCCCACACTGCCCGGGAACATCAAGGCTCCCTCCAAACAGCTCTTCCGTCACGTTTGCCCTGCAGGAGAGAGATCGCGAAACTAGGCCTTTCTCGGCTCGGGAAGTGAGTGCCTGTTTGCAGGCCGCTTTTATTGGCGTCTGCAGAGCCCCACACTTGCTGTGCGAGGGAGGCCTAAAAACCCAATCTCTGGGGCTGCCTTTCCTCCCTCCAAGGAAGAGAGCCTGCCCGGCCGCCTTCTGGCTGAAAGTCACATCGGGCTGGCAAGTGCTAGTTGGGAAGTCAGTTTTCAGGGGCAATGGCCGCTGGGTGCACGTGTAAGTGTAGGGTTCCCACACTGTCCAGAACATCAAGGCTCCCTCCACACAGCTCTACCGTCACGTTAGCTCTGCAGCTGAGAGCTCGCGAAACTAGGCCTTTCTCGCCTCGGGAAGTGAGTGCCTGTTTGCAGCCCTCTTGTACTGGCGTCTGTAGAGCCCCACACTTGCTGTGCGGGGAAGGCCTAACAACCCAATCTCTGGGCCTGCCTTTCCTCCCTCAAAGGTGGAGAGCCGGCTCGGCCGCCTTCAAGTTGAAAGTAACATTGGGCTGGGAAGTGCTACCTGGGAAATCAGTTTTCAGGGGCCATAGCTGCTGGGGGCACGTGTATGTGTACAGCCCCGATACTGCCCGGGAACATCAAGGTTCCCTCCACACAGCTCTTCCGTCACTTTAGCTGTGCAGGAGAGAGCTCGCGAAACTAGGCCTTTCTCGGCTCGGGAAGTGAGTGCCTGTTTGCAGGCCTCTTGTACTGGCGTCTGCACAGCCCCACACTTGCTGTGCGAGGGAGGCCTAAAAACCCAATCTCTGGGGCTGCCTTTCCTCCCTCCAAGGAAGACAGCCTGCTCGGCCGCCTTCAAGCTGAAAGTCACATTGGGCTGGGAAGTGCTACATGGGAAATCAGTTTTCAGGGGCCATAGCCGCTGGGTGCTCGTGTATGTGTACAGCCCCGATACTGCCCGGGAACATCAAGGCTCCCTCCACACAGCTCTACCGTCACGTTAGCTCTGCAGGAGAGAGCTCGCGAAACTAGGCCTTTCTTGACTCGGGAAGTGAGGCCCTGGTTGCAGGCCTCTTGTACTAACGTCTGGAGAGCCCCACACTTGTTGTGCGAGGGAGGCCTGAAATCCCACTCTCTGGGGCTGCCTTTCCTCCCTCCAAGGAAGAGAGCCGGCTCGGCCGCCTTCAAGCTGAATGTAACGTTGGGCTGGGAAGTGCTACCTGGCAAATCAGTTTTCAGGGGCCATAGCCGCTGGGTGCACGTGTATGTGTACAGCCCCGATACTGCCCGGGAACATCAAGGTTCCCTCTACACAGCTCTTCCGTAACTTTAGCAGCGCAGGAGAGAGCTCGCGAAACTAGGCCTTTCTTGGCTCGGGAAGTGAGGACCTGCTCGCAGACCAATAGACCGGGCGTTTCCAGAGCTCCACGTTGCCTGCGCGCGGGAGGCCTGAAAACTCACTCTCTGGGGCTGCCTTTCCTCCCTCCAAGGAAGAGAGACGGCTCGGCCGCCTTCAAGCTGAAAGTAACATTGGGCTGGGAAGTGCTACCTGGGAAATCAGTTTTCAGGGGCCATAGCCGCTGGGTGCACGTGTATGTGTACAGCCCCGATACTGCCCGGGAACATCAAGGTTCCCTCCACACAGCTCTTCCGTCACTTTAGCTGTGCAGGAGGGAGCTCGCGAAACTAGGCCTTTCTCGGCTCGGGAAGTGAGTGCCTGTTTGCAGGCCTCTTGTACTGGCGTCTGCACAGCCCCACACTTGCTGTGCGAGGGAGGCCTAAAAACCCAATCTCTGGGGCTGCCTTTCCTCCCTCCAAGAAGACAGCCTGCTCGGCCGCCTTCAAGCTGAAAGTCACATTGGGCTGGGAAGTGCTACATGGGAAATCAGTTTTCAGGGGCCATAGCCGCTGGGTGCTCGTGTATGTGTACAGCCCCGATACTGCCCGGGAACATCAAGGCTCCCTCCACACAGCTCTACCGTCACGTTAGCTCTGCAGGAGAGAGCTCGCGAAACTAGGCCTTTCTTGACTCGGGAAGTGAGGCCCTGGTTGCAGGCCTCTTGTACTGGCGTGTGCAGAGCCCCACACTTGCTGTGCGAGGGAGGCCTGAAATCCCACTCTCTGGGGCTGCCTTTCCTCCCTCCAAGGAAGAGAGCCGGCTCGGCCGCCTTCAAGCTGAATGTAACGTTGGGCTGGGAAGTGCTACCTGGCAAATCAGTTTTCAGGGGCCATAGCCGCTGGGTGCACGTGTATGTGTACAGCCCCGATACTGCCCGGGAACATCAAGGTTCCCTCTACACAGCTCTTCCGTAACTTTAGCAGCGCAGGAGAGAGCTCGCGAAACTAGGCCTTTCTTGGCTCGGGAAGTGAGGACCTGCTCGCAGACCAATGGACCGGGCGTTTCCAGAACTCCACGTTGCCTGCGCGCGGGAGGCCTGAAAACTCACTCTCTGGGGCTGCCTTTCCTCCCTCCAAGGAAGAGAGACGGCTCGGCCGCCTTCAAGCTGAAAGTAACATTGGGCTGGGAAGTGCTACCTGGGAAATCAGTTTTCAGGGGCCATAGCCGCTGGGTGCACGTGTATGTGTACAGCCCCGATACTGCCCGGGAACATCAAGGTTCCCTCTACACAGCTCTTCCGTCACTTTAGCTGTGCAGGAGAGAGGTCGCGAAACTAGGCCTTTCTTGGCTCGGGAAGTGAGGACCTGCTCGCAGACCAATGGACCGGGCGTTTCCAGAGCTCCACGTTGCCTGCGCGCGGGAGGCCTGAAAACTCACTCTCTGGGGCTGCCTTTCCTCCCTCCAAGGAAGAGAGCCTGCCCGGCCGCCTTCTGGCTGAAAGTCAAATCTGGCTGGGAAGTGGTAGTTGGGAAGTCAGTTTTCAGGGGCAATGTCCGCTAGGTGTACGTGCATGCCTAGGGTTCCCACACTGCCCAGAACACCAAGGTTCCCTCCACACAGCTCTTCCGTCACGTTAGCTCTGCAGGAGAGAGCTCGCGAAACTAGGCCTTTCTCGGCTCGGGAAGTGAGTGCCTGTTTGCAGGCCTCTTGTACTGGCGTCTGCAGAGCCCCACACTTGCTGTGCGAGGGAGGCCTAAAAACCCAATCTCTGGGGCTGCCTTTCCTCCCTCCAAGGAAGACAGCCTGCTCGGCCGCCTGCAAGCTGAAAGTCACATTGGGCTGGGAAATGCTACCTGGGAAGTCAGTTTTCAGGGGCCATGGCCGCTGGCTGCACGTTTACAGCTAGGCCTCCCACACTGCCCGGGAACATCAAGGCTCCCTCCAAACAGCTCTTCCGTCACGTTTGCCCTGCAGGAGAGAGATCGCGAAACTAGGCCTTTCTCGGCTCGGGAAGTGAGTGCCTGTTTGCAGGCCGCTTTTATTGGCGTCTGCAGAGCCCCACACTTGCTGTGCGAGGGAGGCCTAAAAACCCAATCTCTGGGGCTGCCTTTCCTCCCTCCAAGGAAGAGAGCCTGCCCGGCCGCCTTCTGGCTGAAAGTCACATCGGGCTGGCAAGTGCTAGTTGGGAAGTCAGTTTTCAGGGGCAATGGCCGCTGGGTGCACGTGTAAGTGTAGGGTTCCCACACTGTCCAGAACATCAAGGCTCCCTCCACACAGCTCTACCGTCACGTTAGCTCTGCAGCTGAGAGCTCGCGAAACTAGGCCTTTCTCGCCTCGGGAAGTGAGTGCCTGTTTGCAGCCCTCTTGTACTGGCGTCTGTAGAGCCCCACACTTGCTGTGCGGGGAAGGCCTAACAACCCAATCTCTGGGCCTGCCTTTCCTCCCTCAAAGGTGGAGAGCCGGCTCGGCCGCCTTCAAGTTGAAAGTAACATTGGGCTGGGAAGTGCTACCTGGGAAATCAGTTTTCAGGGGCCATAGCCGCTGGGGGCACGTGTATGTGTACAGCCCCGATACTGCCCGGGAACATCAAGGTTCCCTCCACACAGCTCTTCCGTCACTTTAGCTGTGCAGGAGAGAGCTCGCGAAACTAGGCCTTTCTCGGCTCGGGAAGTGAGTGCCTGTTTGCAGGCCTCTTGTACTGGCGTCTGCACAGCCCCACACTTGCTGTGCGAGGGAGGCCTAAAAACCCAATCTCTGGGGCTGCCTTTCCTCCCTCCAAGGAAGACAGCCTGCTCGGCCGCCTTCAAGCTGAAAGTCACATTGGGCTGGGAAGTGCTACATGGGAAATCAGTTTTCAGGGGCCATAGCCGCTGGGTGCTCGTGTATGTGTACAGCCCCGATACTGCCCGGGAACATCAAGGCTCCCTCCACACAGCTCTACCGTCACGTTAGCTCTGCAGGAGAGAGCTCGCGAAACTAGGCCTTTCTTGACTCGGGAAGTGAGGCCCTGGTTGCAGGCCTCTTGTACTAACGTCTGGAGAGCCCCACACTTGTTGTGCGAGGGAGGCCTGAAATCCCACTCTCTGGGGCTGCCTTTCCTCCCTCCAAGGAAGAGAGCCGGCTCGGCCGCCTTCAAGCTGAATGTAACGTTGGGCTGGGAAGTGCTACCTGGCAAATCAGTTTTCAGGGGCCATAGCCGCTGGGTGCACGTGTATGTGTACAGCCCCGATACTGCCCGGGAACATCAAGGTTCCCTCTACACAGCTCTTCCGTAACTTTAGCAGCGCAGGAGAGAGCTCGCGAAACTAGGCCTTTCTTGGCTCGGGAAGTGAGGACCTGCTCGCAGACCAATGGACCGGGCGTTTCCAGAGCTCCACGTTGCCTGCGCGCGGGAGGCCTGAAAACTCACTCTCTGGGGCTGCCTTTCCTCCCTCCAAGGAAGAGAGACGGCTCGGCCGCCTTCAAGCTGAAAGTAACATTGGGCTGGGAAGTGCTACCTGGGAAATCAGTTTTCAGGGGCCATAGCCGCTGGGTGCACGTGTATGTGTACAGCCCCGATACTGCCCGGGAACATCAAGGTTCCCTCCACACAGCTCTTCCGTCACTTTAGCTGTGCAGGAGAGAGCTCGCGAAACTAGGCCTTTCTCGGCTCGGGAAGTGAGTGCCTGTTTGCAGGCCTCTTGTACTGGCGTCTGCACAGCCCCACACTTGCTGTGCGAGGGAGGCCTAAAAACCCAATCTCTGGGGCTGCCTTTCCTCCCTCCAAGGAAGACAGCCTGCTCGGCCGCCTTCAAGCTGAAAGTCACATTGGGCTGGGAAGTGCTACATGGGAAATCAGTTTTCAGGGGCCATAGCCGCTGGGTGCTCGTGTATGTGTACAGCCCCGATACTGCCCGGGAACATCAAGGCTCCCTCCACACAGCTCTACCGTCACGTTAGCTCTGCAGGAGAGAGCTCGCGAAACTAGGCCTTTCTTGACTCGGGAAGTGAGGCCCTGGTTGCAGGCCTCTTGTACTGGCGTCTGCAGAGCCCCACACTTGCTGTGCGAGGGAGGCCTGAAATCCCACTCTCTGGGGCTGCCTTTCCTCCCTCCAAGGAAGAGAGCCGGCTCGGCCGCCTTCAAGCTGAATGTAACGTTGGGCTGGGAAGTGCTACCTGGCAAATCAGTTTTCAGGGGCCATAGCCGCTGGGTGCACGTGTATGTGTACAGCCCCGATACTGCCCGGGAACATCAAGGTTCCCTCTACACAGCTCTTCCGTAACTTTAGCAGCGCAGGAGAGAGCTCGCGAAACTAGGCCTTTCTTGGCTCGGGAAGTGAGGACCTGCTCGCAGACCAATGGACCGGGCGTTTCCAGAACTCCACGTTGCCTGCGCGCGGGAGGCCTGAAAACTCACTCTCTGGGGCTGCCTTTCCTCCCTCCAAGGAAGAGAGACGGCTCGGCCGCCTTCAAGCTGAAAGTAACATTGGGCTGGGAAGTGCTACCTGGGAAATCAGTTTTCAGTGGCCATAGCCGCTGGGGGCACGTGTATGTGTACAGCCCCGATACTGCCCGGGAACATCAAGGTTCCCTCCACTCAGCTCTTCCGTCACTTTAGCTGTGCAGGAGAGAGCTCGCGAAACTAGGCCTTTCTTGGCTCGGGAAGTGAGTGCCTGTTTGCAGGCCTCTTGTACTGGCGTCTGCACAGCCCCACACTTGCTGTGCGAGGGAGGCCTAAAAACCCAATCTCTGGGGCTGCCTTTCCTCCCTCCAAGGAAGACAGCCTGCTCGGCCGCCTTCAAGCTGAAAGTCACATTGGGCTGGGAAGTGCTACATGGGAAATCAGTTTTCAGGGGCCATAGCCGCTGGGTGCTCGTGTATGTGTACAGCCCCGATACTGCCCAGGAACATCAAGGCTCCCTCCACACAGCTCTACCGTCACGTTAGCTCTGCAGGAGAGAGCTCGCGAAACTAGGCCTTTCTTGACTCGGGAAGTGAGGCCCTGGTTGCAGGCCTCTTGTACTAACGTCTGGAGAGCCCCACACTTGTTGTGCGAGGGAGGCCTGAAATCCCACTCTCTGGGGCTGCCTTTCCTCCCTCCAAGGAAGAGAGCCGGCTCGGCCGCCTTCAAGCTGAATGTAACGTTGGGCTGGGAAGTGCTACCTGGCAAATCAGTTTTCAGGGGCCATAGCCGCTGGGTGCACGTGTATGTGTACAGCCCCGATACTGCCCGGGAACATCAAGGTTCCCTCTACACAGCTCTTCCGTAACTTTAGCAGCGCAGGAGAGAGCTCGCGAAACTAGGCCTTTCTTGGCTCGGGAAGTGAGGACCTGCTCGCAGACCAATGGACCGGGCGTTTCCAGAGCTCCACGTTGCCTGCGCGCGGGAGGCCTGAAAACTCACTCTCTGGGGCTGCCTTTCCTCCCTCCAAGGAAGAGAGACGGCTCGGCCGCCTTCAAGCTGAAAGTAACATTGGGCTGGGAAGTGCTACCTGGGAAATCAGTTTTCAGGGGCCATAGCCGCTGGGTGCACGTGTATGTGTACAGCCCCGATACTGCCCGGGAACATCAAGGTTCCCTCCACACAGCTCTTCCGTCACTTTAGCTGTGCAGGAGAGAGCTCGCGAAACTAGGCCTTTCTCGGCTCGGGAAGTGAGTGCCTGTTTGCAGGCCTCTTGTACTGGCGTCTGCACAGCCCCACACTTGCTGTGCGAGGGAGGCCTAAAAACCCAATCTCTGGGGCTGCCTTTCCTCCCTCCAAGGAAGACAGCCTGCTCGGCCGCCTTCAAGCTGAAAGTCACATTGGGCTGGGAAGTGCTACATGGGAAATCAGTTTTCAGGGGCCATAGCCGCTGGGTGCTCGTGTATGTGTACAGCCCCGATACTGCCCGGGAACATCAAGGCTCCCTCCACACAGCTCTACCGTCACGTTAGCTCTGCAGGAGAGAGCTCGCGAAACTAGGCCTTTCTTGACTCGGGAAGTGAGGCCCTGGTTGCAGGCCTCTTGTACTGGCGTCTGCAGAGCCCCACACTTGCTGTGCGAGGGAGGCCTGAAATCCCACTCTCTGGGGCTGCCTTTCCTCCCTCCAAGGAAGAGAGCCGGCTCGGCCGCCTTCAAGCTGAATGTAACGTTGGGCTGGGAAGTGCTACCTGGCAAATCAGTTTTCAGGGGCCATAGCCGCTGGGTGCACGTGTATGTGTACAGCCCCGATACTGCCCGGGAACATCAAGGTTCCCTCTACACAGCTCTTCCGTAACTTTAGCAGCGCAGGAGAGAGCTCGCGAAACTAGGCCTTTCTTGGCTCGGGAAGTGAGGACCTGCTCGCAGACCAATGGACCGGGCGTTTCCAGAACTCCACGTTGCCTGCGCGCGGGAGGCCTGAAAACTCACTCTCTGGGGCTGCCTTTCCTCCCTCCAAGGAAGAGAGACGGCTCGGCCGCCTTCAAGCTGAAAGTAACATTGGGCTGGGAAGTGCTACCTGGGAAATCAGTTTTCAGGGGCCATAGCCGCTGGGTGCACGTGTATGTGTACAGCCCCGATACTGCCCGGGAACATCAAGGTTCCCTCTACACAGCTCTTCCGTCACTTTAGCTGTGCAGGAGAGAGCTCGCGAAACTAGGCCTTTCTTGGCTCGGGAAGTGAGGACCTGCTCGCAGACCAATGGACCGGGCGTTTCCAGAGCTCCACGTTGCCTGCGCGCGGGAGGCCTGAAAACTCACTCTCTGGGGCTGCCTTTCCTCCCTCCAAGGAAGAGAGCCTGCCCGGCCGCCTTCTGGCTGAAAGTCAAATCTGGCTGGGAAGTGGTAGTTGGGAAGTCAGTTTTCAGGGGCAATGTCCGCTAGGTGTACGTGCATGCCTAGGGTTCCCACACTGCCCAGAACACCAAGGTTCCCTCCACACAGCTCTTCCGTCACGTTAGCTCTGCAGGAGAGAGCTCGCGAAACTAGGCCTTTCTCGGCTCGGGAAGTGAGTGCCTGTTTGCAGGCCTCTTGTACTGGCGTCTGCAGAGCCCCACACTTGCTGTGCGAGGGAGGCCTAAAAACCCAATCTCTGGGGCTGCCTTTCCTCCCTCCAAGGAAGACAGCCTGCTCGGCCGCCTGCAAGCTGAAAGTCACATTGGGCTGGGAAATGCTACCTGGGAAGTCAGTTTTCAGGGGCCATGGCCGCTGGCTGCACGTTTACAGCTAGGCCTCCCACACTGCCCGGGAACATCAAGGCTCCCTCCAAACAGCTCTTCCGTCACGTTTGCCCTGCAGGAGAGAGATCGCGAAACTAGGCCTTTCTCGGCTCGGGAAGTGAGTGCCTGTTTGCAGGCCGCTTTTATTGGCGTCTGCAGAGCCCCACACTTGCTGTGCGAGGGAGGCCTAAAAACCCAATCTCTGGGGCTGCCTTTCCTCCCTCCAAGGAAGAGAGCCTGCCCGGCCGCCTTCTGGCTGAAAGTCACATCGGGCTGGCAAGTGCTAGTTGGGAAGTCAGTTTTCAGGGGCAATGGCCGCTGGGTGCACGTGTAAGTGTAGGGTTCCCACACTGTCCAGAACATCAAGGCTCCCTCCACACAGCTCTACCGTCACGTTAGCTCTGCAGCTGAGAGCTCGCGAAACTAGGCCTTTCTCGCCTCGGGAAGTGAGTGCCTGTTTGCAGCCCTCTTGTACTGGCGTCTGTAGAGCCCCACACTTGCTGTGCGGGGAAGGCCTAACAACCCAATCTCTGGGCCTGCCTTTCCTCCCTCAAAGGTGGAGAGCCGGCTCGGCCGCCTTCAAGTTGAAAGTAACATTGGGCTGGGAAGTGCTACCTGGGAAATCAGTTTTCAGGGGCCATAGCCGCTGGGGGCACGTGTATGTGTACAGCCCCGATACTGCCCGGGAACATCAAGGTTCCCTCCACACAGCTCTTCCGTCACTTTAGCTGTGCAGGAGAGAGCTCGCGAAACTAGGCCTTTCTCGGCTCGGGAAGTGAGTGCCTGTTTGCAGGCCTCTTGTACTGGCGTCTGCACAGCCCCACACTTGCTGTGCGAGGGAGGCCTAAAAACCCAATCTCTGGGGCTGCCTTTCCTCCCTCCAAGGAAGACAGCCTGCTCGGCCGCCTTCAAGCTGAAAGTCACATTGGGCTGGGAAGTGCTACATGGGAAATCAGTTTTCAGGGGCCATAGCCGCTGGGTGCTCGTGTATGTGTACAGCCCCGATACTGCCCGGGAACATCAAGGCTCCCTCCACACAGCTCTACCGTCACGTTAGCTCTGCAGGAGAGAGCTCGCGAAACTAGGCCTTTCTTGACTCGGGAAGTGAGGCCCTGGTTGCAGGCCTCTTGTACTAACGTCTGGAGAGCCCCACACTTGTTGTGCGAGGGAGGCCTGAAATCCCACTCTCTGGGGCTGCCTTTCCTCCCTCCAAGGAAGAGAGCCGGCTCGGCCGCCTTCAAGCTGAATGTAACGTTGGGCTGGGAAGTGCTACCTGGCAAATCAGTTTTCAGGGGCCATAGCCGCTGGGTGCACGTGTATGTGTACAGCCCCGATACTGCCCGGGAACATCAAGGTTCCCTCTACACAGCTCTTCCGTAACTTTAGCAGCGCAGGAGAGAGCTCGCGAAACTAGGCCTTTCTTGGCTCGGGAAGTGAGGACCTGCTCGCAGACCAATGGACCGGGCGTTTCCAGAGCTCCACGTTGCCTGCGCGCGGGAGGCCTGAAAACTCACTCTCTGGGGCTGCCTTTCCTCCCTCCAAGGAAGAGAGACGGCTCGGCCGCCTTCAAGCTGAAAGTAACATTGGGCTGGGAAGTGCTACCTGGGAAATCAGTTTTCAGGGGCCATAGCCGCTGGGTGCACGTGTATGTGTACAGCCCCGATACTGCCCGGGAACATCAAGGTTCCCTCCACACAGCTCTTCCGTCACTTTAGCTGTGCAGGAGAGAGCTCGCGAAACTAGGCCTTTCTCGGCTCGGGAAGTGAGTGCCTGTTTGCAGGCCTCTTGTACTGGCGTCTGCACAGCCCCACACTTGCTGTGCGAGGGAGGCCTAAAAACCCAATCTCTGGGGCTGCCTTTCCTCCCTCCAAGGAAGACAGCCTGCTCGGCCGCCTTCAAGCTGAAAGTCACATTGGGCTGGGAAGTGCTACATGGGAAATCAGTTTTCAGGGGCCATAGCCGCTGGGTGCTCGTGTATGTGTACAGCCCCGATACTGCCCGGGAACATCAAGGCTCCCTCCACACAGCTCTACCGTCACGTTAGCTCTGCAGGAGAGAGCTCGCGAAACTAGGCCTTTCTTGACTCGGGAAGTGAGGCCCTGGTTGCAGGCCTCTTGTACTGGCGTCTGCAGAGCCCCACACTTGCTGTGCGAGGGAGGCCTGAAATCCCACTCTCTGGGGCTGCCTTTCCTCCCTCCAAGGAAGAGAGCCGGCTCGGCCGCCTTCAAGCTGAATGTAACGTTGGGCTGGGAAGTGCTACCTGGCAAATCAGTTTTCAGGGGCCATAGCCGCTGGGTGCACGTGTATGTGTACAGCCCCGATACTGCCCGGGAACATCAAGGTTCCCTCTACACAGCTCTTCCGTAACTTTAGCAGCGCAGGAGAGAGCTCGCGAAACTAGGCCTTTCTTGGCTCGGGAAGTGAGGACCTGCTCGCAGACCAATGGACCGGGCGTTTCCAGAACTCCACGTTGCCTGCGCGCGGGAGGCCTGAAAACTCACTCTCTGGGGCTGCCTTTCCTCCCTCCAAGGAAGAGAGACGGCTCGGCCGCCTTCAAGCTGAAAGTAACATTGGGCTGGGAAGTGCTACCTGGGAAATCAGTTTTCAGGGGCCATAGCCGCTGGGTGCACGTGTATGTGTACAGCCCCGATACTGCCCGGGAACATCAAGGTTCCCTCTACACAGCTCTTCCGTCACTTTAGCTGTGCAGGAGAGAGCTCGCGAAACTAGGCCTTTCTTGGCTCGGGAAGTGAGGACCTGCTCGCAGACCAATGGACCGGGCGTTTCCAGAGCTCCACGTTGCCTGCGCGCGGGAGGCCTGAAAACTCACTCTCTGGGGCTGCCTTTCCTCCCTCCAAGGAAGAGAGCCTGCCCGGCCGCCTTCTGGCTGAAAGTCAAATCTGGCTGGGAAGTGGTAGTTGGGAAGTCAGTTTTCAGGGGCAATGTCCGCTAGGTGTACGTGCATGCCTAGGGTTCCCACACTGCCCAGAACACCAAGGTTCCCTCCACACAGCTCTTCCGTCACGTTAGCTCTGCAGGAGAGAGCTCGCGAAACTAGGCCTTTCTCGGCTCGGGAAGTGAGTGCCTGTTTGCAGGCCTCTTGTACTGGCGTCTGCAGAGCCCCACACTTGCTGTGCGAGGGAGGCCTAAAAACCCAATCTCTGGGGCTGCCTTTCCTCCCTCCAAGGAAGACAGCCTGCTCGGCCGCCTGCAAGCTGAAAGTCACATTGGGCTGGGAAATGCTACCTGGGAAGTCAGTTTTCAGGGGCCATGGCCGCTGGCTGCACGTTTACAGCTAGGCCTCCCACACTGCCCGGGAACATCAAGGCTCCCTCCAAACAGCTCTTCCGTCACGTTTGCCCTGCAGGAGAGAGATCGCGAAACTAGGCCTTTCTCGGCTCGGGAAGTGAGTGCCTGTTTGCAGGCCGCTTTTATTGGCGTCTGCAGAGCCCCACACTTGCTGTGCGAGGGAGGCCTAAAAACCCAATCTCTGGGGCTGCCTTTCCTCCCTCCAAGGAAGAGAGCCTGCCCGGCCGCCTTCTGGCTGAAAGTCACATCGGGCTGGCAAGTGCTAGTTGGGAAGTCAGTTTTCAGGGGCAATGGCCGCTGGGTGCACGTGTAAGTGTAGGGTTCCCACACTGTCCAGAACATCAAGGCTCCCTCCACACAGCTCTACCGTCACGTTAGCTCTGCAGCTGAGAGCTCGCGAAACTAGGCCTTTCTCGCCTCGGGAAGTGAGTGCCTGTTTGCAGCCCTCTTGTACTGGCGTCTGTAGAGCCCCACACTTGCTGTGCGGGGAAGGCCTAACAACCCAATCTCTGGGCCTGCCTTTCCTCCCTCAAAGGTGGAGAGCCGGCTCGGCCGCCTTCAAGTTGAAAGTAACATTGGGCTGGGAAGTGCTACCTGGGAAATCAGTTTTCAGGGGCCATAGCCGCTGGGGGCACGTGTATGTGTACAGCCCCGATACTGCCCGGGAACATCAAGGTTCCCTCCACACAGCTCTTCCGTCACTTTAGCTGTGCAGGAGAGAGCTCGCGAAACTAGGCCTTTCTCGGCTCGGGAAGTGAGTGCCTGTTTGCAGGCCTCTTGTACTGGCGTCTGCACAGCCCCACACTTGCTGTGCGAGGGAGGCCTAAAAACCCAATCTCTGGGGCTGCCTTTCCTCCCTCCAAGGAAGACAGCCTGCTCGGCCGCCTTCAAGCTGAAAGTCACATTGGGCTGGGAAGTGCTACATGGGAAATCAGTTTTCAGGGGCCATAGCCGCTGGGTGCTCGTGTATGTGTACAGCCCCGATACTGCCCGGGAACATCAAGGCTCCCTCCACACAGCTCTACCGTCACGTTAGCTCTGCAGGAGAGAGCTCGCGAAACTAGGCCTTTCTTGACTCGGGAAGTGAGGCCCTGGTTGCAGGCCTCTTGTACTAACGTCTGGAGAGCCCCACACTTGTTGTGCGAGGGAGGCCTGAAATCCCACTCTCTGGGGCTGCCTTTCCTCCCTCCAAGGAAGAGAGCCGGCTCGGCCGCCTTCAAGCTGAATGTAACGTTGGGCTGGGAAGTGCTACCTGGCAAATCAGTTTTCAGGGGCCATAGCCGCTGGGTGCACGTGTATGTGTACAGCCCCGATACTGCCCGGGAACATCAAGGTTCCCTCTACACAGCTCTTCCGTAACTTTAGCAGCGCAGGAGAGAGCTCGCGAAACTAGGCCTTTCTTGGCTCGGGAAGTGAGGACCTGCTCGCAGACCAATGGACCGGGCGTTTCCAGAGCTCCACGTTGCCTGCGCGCGGGAGGCCTGAAAACTCACTCTCTGGGGCTGCCTTTCCTCCCTCCAAGGAAGAGAGACGGCTCGGCCGCCTTCAAGCTGAAAGTAACATTGGGCTGGGAAGTGCTACCTGGGAAATCAGTTTTCAGGGGCCATAGCCGCTGGGTGCACGTGTATGTGTACAGCCCCGATACTGCCCGGGAACATCAAGGTTCCCTCCACACAGCTCTTCCGTCACTTTAGCTGTGCAGGAGAGAGCTCGCGAAACTAGGCCTTTCTCGGCTCGGGAAGTGAGTGCCTGTTTGCAGGCCTCTTGTACTGGCGTCTGCACAGCCCCACACTTGCTGTGCGAGGGAGGCCTAAAAACCCAATCTCTGGGGCTGCCTTTCCTCCCTCCAAGGAAGACAGCCTGCTCGGCCGCCTTCAAGCTGAAAGTCACATTGGGCTGGGAAGTGCTACATGGGAAATCAGTTTTCAGGGGCCATAGCCGCTGGGTGCTCGTGTATGTGTACAGCCCCGATACTGCCCGGGAACATCAAGGCTCCCTCCACACAGCTCTACCGTCACGTTAGCTCTGCAGGAGAGAGCTCGCGAAACTAGGCCTTTCTTGACTCGGGAAGTGAGGCCCTGGTTGCAGGCCTCTTGTACTGGCGTCTGCAGAGCCCCACACTTGCTGTGCGAGGGAGGCCTGAAATCCCACTCTCTGGGGCTGCCTTTCCTCCCTCCAAGGAAGAGAGCCGGCTCGGCCGCCTTCAAGCTGAATGTAACGTTGGGCTGGGAAGTGCTACCTGGCAAATCAGTTTTCAGGGGCCATAGCCGCTGGGTGCACGTGTATGTGTACAGCCCCGATACTGCCCGGGAACATCAAGGTTCCCTCTACACAGCTCTTCCGTAACTTTAGCAGCGCAGGAGAGAGCTCGCGAAACTAGGCCTTTCTTGGCTCGGGAAGTGAGGACCTGCTCGCAGACCAATGGACCGGGCGTTTCCAGAACTCCACGTTGCCTGCGCGCGGGAGGCCTGAAAACTCACTCTCTGGGGCTGCCTTTCCTCCCTCCAAGGAAGAGAGACGGCTCGGCCGCCTTCAAGCTGAAAGTAACATTGGGCTGGGAAGTGCTACCTGGGAAATCAGTTTTCAGGGGCCATAGCCGCTGGGTGCACGTGTATGTGTACAGCCCCGATACTGCCCGGGAACAT
Organism: Giraffa tippelskirchi; assembly: GCF_054371585.1. Taxonomy (NCBI): domain Eukaryota; kingdom Metazoa; phylum Chordata; class Mammalia; order Artiodactyla; family Giraffidae; genus Giraffa; species Giraffa tippelskirchi. The sequence goes on from NC_137289.1 coordinate 73,195,180, forward strand.
CAAGGTTCCCTCTACACAGCTCTTCCGTCACTTTAGCTGTGCAGGAGAGAGGTCGCGAAACTAGGCCTTTCTTGGCTCGGGAAGTGAGGACCTGCTCGCAGACCAATGGACCGGGCGTTTCCAGAGCTCCACGTTGCCTGCGCGCGGGAGGCCTGAAAACTCACTCTCTGGGGCTGCCTTTCCTCCCTCCAAGGAAGAGAGCCTGCCCGGCCGCCTTCTGGCTGAAAGTCAAATCTGGCTGGGAAGTGGTAGTTGGGAAGTCAGTTTTCAGGGGCAATGTCCGCTAGGTGTACGTGCATGCCTAGGGTTCCCACACTGCCCAGAACACCAAGGTTCCCTCCACACAGCTCTTCCGTCACGTTAGCTCTGCAGGAGAGAGCTCGCGAAACTAGGCCTTTCTCGGCTCGGGAAGAGAGTGCCTGTTTGCAGGCCTCTTGTACTGGCGTCTGCAGAGCCCCACACTTGCTGTGCGAGGGAGGCCTAAAAACCCAATCTCTGGGGCTGCCTTTCCTCCCTCCAAGGAAGACAGCCTGCTCGGCCGCCTGCAAGCTGAAAGTCACATTGGGCTGGGAAATGCTACCTGGGAAGTCAGTTTTCAGGGGCCATGGCCGCTGGCTGCACGTTTACAGCTAGGCCTCCCACACTGCCCGGGAACATCAAGGCTCCCTCCAAACAGCTCTTCCGTCACGTTTGCCCTGCAGGAGAGAGATCGCGAAACTAGGCCTTTCTCGGCTCGGGAAGTGAGTGCCTGTTTGCAGGCCGCTTTTATTGGCGTCTGCAGAGCCCCACACTTGCTGTGCGAGGGAGGCCTAAAAACCCAATCTCTGGGGCTGCCTTTCCTCCCTCCAAGGAAGAGAGCCTGCCCGGCCGCCTTCTGGCTGAAAGTCACATCGGGCTGGCAAGTGCTAGTTGGGAAGTCAGTTTTCAGGGGCAATGGCCGCTGGGTGCACGTGTAAGTGTAGGGTTCCCACACTGTCCAGAACATCAAGGCTCCCTCCACACAGCTCTACCGTCACGTTAGCTCTGCAGCTGAGAGCTCGCGAAACTAGGCCTTTCTCGCCTCGGGAAGTGAGTGCCTGTTTGCAGCCCTCTTGTACTGGCGTCTGTAGAGCCCCACACTTGCTGTGCGGGGAAGGCCTAACAACCCAATCTCTGGGCCTGCCTTTCCTCCCTCAAAGGTGGAGAGCCGGCTCGGCCGCCTTCAAGTTGAAAGTAACATTGGGCTGGGAAGTGCTACCTGGGAAATCAGTTTTCAGGGGCCATAGCCGCTGGGGGCACGTGTATGTGTACAGCCCCGATACTGCCCGGGAACATCAAGGTTCCCTCCACACAGCTCTTCCGTCACTTTAGCTGTGCAGGAGAGAGCTCGCGAAACTAGGCCTTTCTCGGCTCGGGAAGTGAGTGCCTGTTTGCAGGCCTCTTGTACTGGCGTCTGCACAGCCCCACACTTGCTGTGCGAGGGAGGCCTAAAAACCCAATCTCTGGGGCTGCCTTTCCTCCCTCCAAGGAAGACAGCCTGCTCGGCCGCCTTCAAGCTGAAAGTCACATTGGGCTGGGAAGTGCTACATGGGAAATCAGTTTTCAGGGGCCATAGCCGCTGGGTGCTCGTGTATGTGTACAGCCCCGATACTGCCCGGGAACATCAAGGCTCCCTCCACACAGCTCTACCGTCACGTTAGCTCTGCAGGAGAGAGCTCGCGAAACTAGGCCTTTCTTGACTCGGGAAGTGAGGCCCTGGTTGCAGGCCTCTTGTACTAACGTCTGGAGAGCCCCACACTTGTTGTGCGAGGGAGGCCTGAAATCCCACTCTCTGGGGCTGCCTTTCCTCCCTCCAAGGAAGAGAGCCGGCTCGGCCGCCTTCAAGCTGAATGTAACGTTGGGCTGGGAAGTGCTACCTGGCAAATCAGTTTTCAGGGGCCATAGCCGCTGGGTGCACGTGTATGTGTACAGCCCCGATACTGCCCGGGAACATCAAGGTTCCCTCTACACAGCTCTTCCGTAACTTTAGCAGCGCAGGAGAGAGCTCGCGAAACTAGGCCTTTCTTGGCTCGGGAAGTGAGGACCTGCTCGCAGACCAATGGACCGGGCGTTTCCAGAGCTCCACGTTGCCTGCGCGCGGGAGGCCTGAAAACTCACTCTCTGGGGCTGCCTTTCCTCCCTCCAAGGAAGAGAGACGGCTCGGCCGCCTTCAAGCTGAAAGTAACATTGGGCTGGGAAGTGCTACCTGGGAAATCAGTTTTCAGGGGCCATAGCCGCTGGGTGCACGTGTATGTGTACAGCCCCGATACTGCCCGGGAACATCAAGGTTCCCTCCACACAGCTCTTCCGTCACTTTAGCTGTGCAGGAGAGAGCTCGCGAAACTAGGCCTTTCTCGGCTCGGGAAGTGAGTGCCTGTTTGCAGGCCTCTTGTACTGGCGTCTGCACAGCCCCACACTTGCTGTGCGAGGGAGGCCTAAAAACCCAATCTCTGGGGCTGCCTTTCCTCCCTCCAAGGAAGACAGCCTGCTCGGCCACCTTCAAGCTGAAAGTCACATTGGGCTGGGAAGTGCTACATGGGAAATCAGTTTTCAGGGGCCATAGCCGCTGGGTGCTCGTGTATGTGTACAGCCCCGATACTGCCCGGGAACATCAAGGCTCCCTCCACACAGCTCTACCGTCACGTTAGCTCTGCAGGAGAGAGCTCGCGAAACTAGGCCTTTCTTGACTCGGGAAGTGAGGCCCTGGTTGCAGGCCTCTTGTACTGGCGTCTGCAGAGCCCCACACTTGCTGTGCGAGGGAGGCCTGAAATCCCACTCTCTGGGGCTGCCTTTCCTCCCTCCAAGGAAGAGAGCCGGCTCGGCCGCCTTCAAGCTGAATGTAACGTTGGGCTGGGAAGTGCTACCTGGCAAATCAGTTTTCAGGGGCCATAGCCGCTGGGTGCACGTGTATGTGTACAGCCCCGATACTGCCCGGGAACATCAAGGTTCCCTCTACACAGCTCTTCCGTAACTTTAGCAGCGCAGGAGAGAGCTCGCGAAACTAGGCCTTTCTTGGCTCGGGAAGTGAGGACCTGCTCGCAGACCAATGGACCGGGCGTTTCCAGAACTCCACGTTGCCTGCGCGCGGGAGGCCTGAAAACTCACTCTCTGGGGCTGCCTTTCCTCCCTCCAAGGAAGAGAGACGGCTCGGCCGCCTTCAAGCTGAAAGTAACATTGGGCTGGGAAGTGCTACCTGGGAAATCAGTTTTCAGGGGCCATAGCCGCTGGGTGCACGTGTATGTGTACAGCCCCGATACTGCCCGGGAACATCAAGGTTCCCTCTACATAGCTCTTCCGTCACTTTAGCTGTGCAGGAGAGAGGTCGCGAAACTAGGCCTTTCTTGGCTCGGGAAGTGGGGACCTGCTCGCAGACCAATGGACCGGGCGTTTCCAGAGCTCCACGTTGCCTGCGCGCGGGAGGCCTGAAAACTCACTCTCTGGGGCTGCCTTTCCTCCCTCCAAGGAAGAGAGCCTGCCCGGCCGCCTTCTGGCTGAAAGTCAAATCTGGCTGGGAAGTGGTAGTTGGGAAGTCAGTTTTCAGGGGCAATGTCCGCTAGGTGTACGTGCATGCCTAGGGTTCCCACACTGCCCAGAACACCAAGGTTCCCTCCACACAGCTCTTCCGTCACGTTAGCTCTGCAGGAGAGAGCTCGCGAAACTAGGCCTTTCTCGGCTCGGGAAGTGAGTGCCTGTTTGCAGGCCTCTTGTACTGGCGTCTGCAGAGCCCCACACTTGCTGTGCGAGGGAGGCCTAAAAACCCAATCTCTGGGGCTGCCTTTCCTCCCTCCAAGGAAGACAGCCTGCTCGGCCGCCTGCAAGCTGAAAGTCACATTGGGCTGGGAAATGCTACCTGGGAAGTCAGTTTTCAGGGGCCATGGCCGCTGGCTGCACGTTTACAGCTAGGCCTCCCACACTGCCCGGGAACATCAAGGCTCCCTCCAAACAGCTCTTCCGTCACGTTTGCCCTGCAGGAGAGAGATCGCGAAACTAGGCCTTTCTCGGCTCGGGAAGTGAGTGCCTGTTTGCAGGCCGCTTTTATTGGCGTCTGCAGAGCCCCACACTTGCTGTGCGAGGGAGGCCTAAAAACCCAATCTCTGGGGCTGCCTTTCCTCCCTCCAAGGAAGAGAGCCTGCCCGGCCGCCTTCTGGCTGAAAGTCACATCGGGCTGGCAAGTGCTAGTTGGGAAGTCAGTTTTCAGGGGCAATGGCCGCTGGGTGCACGTGTAAGTGTAGGGTTCCCACACTGTCCAGAACATCAAGGCTCCCTCCACACAGCTCTACCGTCACGTTAGCTCTGCAGCTGAGAGCTCGCGAAACTAGGCCTTTCTCGCCTCGGGAAGTGAGTGCCTGTTTGCAGCCCTCTTGTACTGGCGTCTGTAGAGCCCCACACTTGCTGTGCGGGGAAGGCCTAACAACCCAATCTCTGGGCCTGCCTTTCCTCCCTCAAAGGTGGAGAGCCGGCTCGGCCGCCTTCAAGTTGAAAGTAACATTGGGCTGGGAAGTGCTACCTGGGAAATCAGTTTTCAGGGGCCATAGCTGCTGGGGGCACGTGTATGTGTACAGCCCCGATACTGCCCGGGAACATCAAGGTTCCCTCCACACAGCTCTTCCGTCACTTTAGCTGTGCAGGAGAGAGCTCGCGAAACTAGGCCTTTCTCGGCTCGGGAAGTGAGTGCCTGTTTGCAGGCCTCTTGTACTGGCGTCTGCACAGCCCCACACTTGCTGTGCGAGGGAGGCCTAAAAACCCAATCTCTGGGGCTGCCTTTCCTCCCTCCAAGGAAGACAGCCTGCTCGGCCGCCTTCAAGCTGAAAGTCACATTGGGCTGGGAAGTGCTACATGGGAAATCAGTTTTCAGGGGCCATAGCCGCTGGGTGCTCGTGTATGTGTACAGCCCCGATACTGCCCGGGAACATCAAGGCTCCCTCCACACAGCTCTACCGTCACGTTAGCTCTGCAGGAGAGAGCTCGCGAAACTAGGCCTTTCTTGACTCGGGAAGTGAGGCCCTGGTTGCAGGCCTCTTGTACTAACGTCTGGAGAGCCCCACACTTGTTGTGCGAGGGAGGCCTGAAATCCCACTCTCTGGGGCTGCCTTTCCTCCCTCCAAGGAAGAGAGCCGGCTCGGCCGCCTTCAAGCTGAATGTAACGTTGGGCTGGGAAGTGCTACCTGGCAAATCAGTTTTCAGGGGCCATAGCCGCTGGGTGCACGTGTATGTGTACAGCCCCGATACTGCCCGGGAACATCAAGGTTCCCTCTACACAGCTCTTCCGTAACTTTAGCAGCGCAGGAGAGAGCTCGCGAAACTAGGCCTTTCTTGGCTCGGGAAGTGAGGACCTGCTCGCAGACCAATGGACCGGGCGTTTCCAGAGCTCCACGTTGCCTGCGCGCGGGAGGCCTGAAAACTCACTCTCTGGGGCTGCCTTTCCTCCCTCCAAGGAAGAGAGACGGCTCGGCCGCCTTCAAGCTGAAAGTAACATTGGGCTGGGAAGTGCTACCTGGGAAATCAGTTTTCAGGGGCCATAGCCGCTGGGTGCACGTGTATGTGTACAGCCCCTATACTGCCCGGGAACATCAAGGTTCCCTCCACACAGCTCTTCCGTCACTTTAGCTGTGCAGGAGGGAGCTCGCGAAACTAGGCCTTTCTCGGCTCGGGAAGTGAGTGCCTGTTTGCAGGCCTCTTGTACTGGCGTCTGCACAGCCCCACACTTGCTGTGCGAGGGAGGCCTAAAAACCCAATCTCTGGGGCTGCCTTTCCTCCCTCCAAGAAGACAGCCTGCTCGGCCGCCTTCAAGCTGAAAGTCACATTGGGCTGGGAAGTGCTACATGGGAAATCAGTTTTCAGGGGCCATAGCCGCTGGGTGCTCGTGTATGTGTACAGCCCCGATACTGCCCGGGAACATCAAGGCTCCCTCCACACAGCTCTACCGTCACGTTAGCTCTGCAGGAGAGAGCTCGCGAAACTAGGCCTTTCTTGACTCGGGAAGTGAGGCCCTGGTTGCAGGCCTCTTGTACTGGCGTGTGCAGAGCCCCACACTTGCTGTGCGAGGGAGGCCTGAAATCCCACTCTCTGGGGCTGCCTTTCCTCCCTCCAAGGAAGAGAGCCGGCTCGGCCGCCTTCAAGCTGAATGTAACGTTGGGCTGGGAAGTGCTACCTGGCAAATCAGTTTTCAGGGGCCATAGCCGCTGGGTGCACGTGTATGTGTACAGCCCCGATACTGCCCGGGAACATCAAGGTTCCCTCTACACAGCTCTTCCGTAACTTTAGCAGCGCAGGAGAGAGCTCGCGAAACTAGGCCTTTCTTGGCTCGGGAAGTGAGGACCTGCTCGCAGACCAATGGACCGGGCGTTTCCAGAACTCCACGTTGCCTGCGCGCGGGAGGCCTGAAAACTCACTCTCTGGGGCTGCCTTTCCTCCCTCCAAGGAAGAGAGACGGCTCGGCCGCCTTCAAGCTGAAAGTAACATTGGGCTGGGAAGTGCTACCTGGGAAATCAGTTTTCAGGGGCCATAGCCGCTGGGTGCACGTGTATGTGTACAGCCCCGATACTGCCCGGGAACATCAAGGTTCCCTCTACACAGCTCTTCCGTCACTTTAGCTGTGCAGGAGAGAGCTCGCGAAACTAGGCCTTTCTTGGCTCGGGAAGTGAGGACCTGCTCGCAGACCAATGGACCGGGCGTTTCCAGAGCTCCACGTTGCCTGCGCGCGGGAGGCCTGAAAACTCACTCTCTGGGGCTGCCTTTCCTCCCTCCAAGGAAGAGAGCCTGCCCGGCCGCCTTCTGGCTGAAAGTCAAATCTGGCTGGGAAGTGGTAGTTGGGAAGTCAGTTTTCAGGGGCAATGTCCGCTAGGTGTACGTGCATGCCTAGGGTTCCCACACTGCCCAGAACACCAAGGTTCCCTCCACACAGCTCTTCCGTCACGTTAGCTCTGCAGGAGAGAGCTCGCGAAACTAGGCCTTTCTCGGCTCGGGAAGTGAGTGCCTGTTTGCAGGCCTCTTGTACTGGCGTCTGCAGAGCCCCACACTTGCTGTGCGAGGGAGGCCTAAAAACCCAATCTCTGGGGCTGCCTTTCCTCCCTCCAAGGAAGACAGCCTGCTCGGCCGCCTGCAAGCTGAAAGTCACATTGGGCTGGGAAATGCTACCTGGGAAGTCAGTTTTCAGGGGCCATGGCCGCTGGCTGCACGTTTACAGCTAGGCCTCCCACACTGCCCGGGAACATCAAGGCTCCCTCCAAACAGCTCTTCCGTCACGTTTGCCCTGCAGGAGAGAGATCGCGAAACTAGGCCTTTCTCGGCTCGGGAAGTGAGTGCCTGTTTGCAGGCCGCTTTTATTGGCGTCTGCAGAGCCCCACACTTGCTGTGCGAGGGAGGCCTAAAAACCCAATCTCTGGGGCTGCCTTTCCTCCCTCCAAGGAAGAGAGCCTGCCCGGCCGCCTTCTGGCTGAAAGTCACATCGGGCTGGCAAGTGCTAGTTGGGAAGTCAGTTTTCAGGGGCAATGGCCGCTGGGTGCACGTGTAAGTGTAGGGTTCCCACACTGTCCAGAACATCAAGGCTCCCTCCACACAGCTCTACCGTCACGTTAGCTCTGCAGCTGAGAGCTCGCGAAACTAGGCCTTTCTCGCCTCGGGAAGTGAGTGCCTGTTTGCAGCCCTCTTGTACTGGCGTCTGTAGAGCCCCACACTTGCTGTGCGGGGAAGGCCTAACAACCCAATCTCTGGGCCTGCCTTTCCTCCCTCAAAGGTGGAGAGCCGGCTCGGCCGCCTTCAAGTTGAAAGTAACATTGGGCTGGGAAGTGCTACCTGGGAAATCAGTTTTCAGGGGCCATAGCCGCTGGGGGCACGTGTATGTGTACAGCCCCGATACTGCCCGGGAACATCAAGGTTCCCTCCACACAGCTCTTCCGTCACTTTAGCTGTGCAGGAGAGAGCTCGCGAAACTAGGCCTTTCTCGGCTCGGGAAGTGAGTGCCTGTTTGCAGGCCTCTTGTACTGGCGTCTGCACAGCCCCACACTTGCTGTGCGAGGGAGGCCTAAAAACCCAATCTCTGGGGCTGCCTTTCCTCCCTCCAAGGAAGACAGCCTGCTCGGCCGCCTTCAAGCTGAAAGTCACATTGGGCTGGGAAGTGCTACATGGGAAATCAGTTTTCAGGGGCCATAGCCGCTGGGTGCTCGTGTATGTGTACAGCCCCGATACTGCCCGGGAACATCAAGGCTCCCTCCACACAGCTCTACCGTCACGTTAGCTCTGCAGGAGAGAGCTCGCGAAACTAGGCCTTTCTTGACTCGGGAAGTGAGGCCCTGGTTGCAGGCCTCTTGTACTAACGTCTGGAGAGCCCCACACTTGTTGTGCGAGGGAGGCCTGAAATCCCACTCTCTGGGGCTGCCTTTCCTCCCTCCAAGGAAGAGAGCCGGCTCGGCCGCCTTCAAGCTGAATGTAACGTTGGGCTGGGAAGTGCTACCTGGCAAATCAGTTTTCAGGGGCCATAGCCGCTGGGTGCACGTGTATGTGTACAGCCCCGATACTGCCCGGGAACATCAAGGTTCCCTCTACACAGCTCTTCCGTAACTTTAGCAGCGCAGGAGAGAGCTCGCGAAACTAGGCCTTTCTTGGCTCGGGAAGTGAGGACCTGCTCGCAGACCAATGGACCGGGCGTTTCCAGAGCTCCACGTTGCCTGCGCGCGGGAGGCCTGAAAACTCACTCTCTGGGGCTGCCTTTCCTCCCTCCAAGGAAGAGAGACGGCTCGGCCGCCTTCAAGCTGAAAGTAACATTGGGCTGGGAAGTGCTACCTGGGAAATCAGTTTTCAGGGGCCATAGCCGCTGGGGGCACGTGTATGTGTACAGCCCCGATACTGCCCGGGAACATCAAGGTTCCCTCCACACAGCTCTTCCGTCACTTTAGCTGTGCAGGAGAGAGCTCGCGAAACTAGGCCTTTCTCGGCTCGGGAAGTGAGTGCCTGTTTGCAGGCCTCTTGTACTGGCGTCTGCACAGCCCCACACTTGCTGTGCGAGGGAGGCCTAAAAACCCAATCTCTGGGGCTGCCTTTCCTCCCTCCAAGGAAGACAGCCTGCTCGGCCGCCTTCAAGCTGAAAGTCACATTGGGCTGGGAAGTGCTACATGGGAAATCAGTTTTCAGGGGCCATAGCCGCTGGGTGCTCGTGTATGTGTACAGCCCCGATACTGCCCGGGAACATCAAGGCTCCCTCCACACAGCTCTACCGTCACGTTAGCTCTGCAGGAGAGAGCTCGCGAAACTAGGCCTTTCTTGACTCGGGAAGTGAGGCCCTGGTTGCAGGCCTCTTGTACTGGCGTCTGCAGAGCCCCACACTTGCTGTGCGAGGGAGGCCTGAAATCCCACTCTCTGGGGCTGCCTTTCCTCCCTCCAAGGAAGAGAGCCGGCTCGGCCGCCTTCAAGCTGAATGTAACGTTGGGCTGGGAAGTGCTACCTGGCAAATCAGTTTTCAGGGGCCATAGCCGCTGGGTGCACGTGTATGTGTACAGCCCCGATACTGCCCGGGAACATCAAGGTTCCCTCTACACAGCTCTTCCGTAACTTTAGCAGCGCAGGAGAGAGCTCGCGAAACTAGGCCTTTCTTGGCTCGGGAAGTGAGGACCTGCTCGCAGACCAATGGACCGGGCGTTTCCAGAACTCCACGTTGCCTGCGCGCGGGAGGCCTGAAAACTCACTCTCTGGGGCTGCCTTTCCTCCCTCCAAGGAAGAGAGACGGCTCGGCCGCCTTCAAGCTGAAAGTAACATTGGGCTGGGAAGTGCTACCTGGGAAATCAGTTTTCAGTGGCCATAGCCGCTGGGGGCACGTGTATGTGTACAGCCCCGATACTGCCCGGGAACATCAAGGTTCCCTCCACTCAGCTCTTCCGTCACTTTAGCTGTGCAGGAGAGAGCTCGCGAAACTAGGCCTTTCTTGGCTCGGGAAGTGAGTGCCTGTTTGCAGGCCTCTTGTACTGGCGTCTGCACAGCCCCACACTTGCTGTGCGAGGGAGGCCTAAAAACCCAATCTCTGGGGCTGCCTTTCCTCCCTCCAAGGAAGACAGCCTGCTCGGCCGCCTTCAAGCTGAAAGTCACATTGGGCTGGGAAGTGCTACATGGGAAATCAGTTTTCAGGGGCCATAGCCGCTGGGTGCTCGTGTATGTGTACAGCCCCGATACTGCCCGGGAACATCAAGGCTCCCTCCACACAGCTCTACCGTCACGTTAGCTCTGCAGGAGAGAGCTCGCGAAACTAGGCCTTTCTTGACTCGGGAAGTGAGGCCCTGGTTGCAGGCCTCTTGTACTAACGTCTGGAGAGCCCCACACTTGTCGTGCGAGGGAGGCCTGAAATCCCACTCTCTGGGGCTGCCTTTCCTCCCTCCAAGGAAGAGAGCCGGCTCGGCCGCCTTCAAGCTGAATGTAACGTTGGGCTGGGAAGTGCTACCTGGCAAATCAGTTTTCAGGGGCCATAGCCGCTGGGTGCACGTGTATGTGTACAGCCCCGATACTGCCCGGGAACATCAAGGTTCCCTCTACACAGCTCTTCCGTAACTTTAGCAGCGCAGGAGAGAGCTCGCGAAACTAGGCCTTTCTTGGCTCGGGAAGTGAGGACCTGCTCGCAGACCAATGGACCGGGCGTTTCCAGAGCTCCACGTTGCCTGCGCGCGGGAGGCCTGAAAACTCACTCTCTGGGGCTGCCTTTCCTCCCTCCAAGGAAGAGAGACGGCTCGGCCGCCTTCAAGCTGAAAGTAACATTGGGCTGGGAAGTGCTACCTGGGAAATCAGTTTTCAGGGGCCATAGCCGCTGGGTGCACGTGTATGTGTACAGCCCCGATACTGCCCGGGAACATCAAGGTTCCCTCCACACAGCTCTTCCGTCACTTTAGCTGTGCAGGAGAGAGCTCGCGAAACTAGGCCTTTCTCGGCTCGGGAAGTGAGTGCCTGTTTGCAGGCCTCTTGTACTGGCGTCTGCACAGCCCCACACTTGCTGTGCGAGGGAGGCCTAAAAACCCAATCTCTGGGGCTGCCTTTCCTCCCTCCAAGGAAGACAGCCTGCTCGGCCGCCTTCAAGCTGAAAGTCACATTGGGCTGGGAAGTGCTACATGGGAAATCAGTTTTCAGGGGCCATAGCCGCTGGGTGCTCGTGTATGTGTACAGCCCCGATACTGCCCGGGAACATCAAGGCTCCCTCCACACAGCTCTACCGTCACGTTAGCTCTGCAGGAGAGAGCTCGCGAAACTAGGCCTTTCTTGACTCGGGAAGTGAGGCCCTGGTTGCAGGCCTCTTGTACTGGCGTCTGCAGAGCCCCACACTTGCTGTGCGAGGGAGGCCTGAAATCCCACTCTCTGGGGCTGCCTTTCCTCCCTCCAAGGAAGAGAGCCGGCTCGGCCGCCTTCAAGCTGAATGTAACGTTGGGCTGGGAAGTGCTACCTGGCAAATCAGTTTTCAGGGGCCATAGCCGCTGGGTGCACGTGTATGTGTACAGCCCCGATACTGCCCGGGAACATCAAGGTTCCCTCTACACAGCTCTTCCGTAACTTTAGCAGCGCAGGAGAGAGCTCGCGAAACTAGGCCTTTCTTGGCTCGGGAAGTGAGGACCTGCTCGCAGACCAATGGACCGGGCGTTTCCAGAACTCCACGTTGCCTGCGCGCGGGAGGCCTGAAAACTCACTCTCTGGGGCTGCCTTTCCTCCCTCCAAGGAAGAGAGACGGCTCGGCCGCCTTCAAGCTGAAAGTAACATTGGGCTGGGAAGTGCTACCTGGGAAATCAGTTTTCAGGGGCCATAGCCGCTGGGTGCACGTGTATGTGTACAGCCCCGATACTGCCCGGGAACATCAAGGTTCCCTCTACACAGCTCTTCCGTCACTTTAGCTGTGCAGGAGAGAGCTCGCGAAACTAGGCCTTTCTTGGCTCGGGAAGTGAGGACCTGCTCGCAGACCAATGGACCGGGCGTTTCCAGAGCTCCACGTTGCCTGCGCGCGGGAGGCCTGAAAACTCACTCTCTGGGGCTGCCTTTCCTCCCTCCAAGGAAGAGAGCCTGCCCGGCCGCCTTCTGGCTGAAAGTCAAATCTGGCTGGGAAGTGGTAGTTGGGAAGTCAGTTTTCAGGGGCAATGTCCGCTAGGTGTACGTGCATGCCTAGGGTTCCCACACTGCCCAGAACACCAAGGTTCCCTCCACACAGCTCTTCCGTCACGTTAGCTCTGCAGGAGAGAGCTCGCGAAACTAGGCCTTTCTCGGCTCGGGAAGTGAGTGCCTGTTTGCAGGCCTCTTGTACTGGCGTCTGCAGAGCCCCACACTTGCTGTGCGAGGGAGGCCTAAAAACCCAATCTCTGGGGCTGCCTTTCCTCCCTCCAAGGAAGACAGCCTGCTCGGCCGCCTGCAAGCTGAAAGTCACATTGGGCTGGGAAATGCTACCTGGGAAGTCAGTTTTCAGGGGCCATGGCCGCTGGCTGCACGTTTACAGCTAGGCCTCCCACACTGCCCGGGAACATCAAGGCTCCCTCCAAACAGCTCTTCCGTCACGTTTGCCCTGCAGGAGAGAGATCGCGAAACTAGGCCTTTCTCGGCTCGGGAAGTGAGTGCCTGTTTGCAGGCCGCTTTTATTGGCGTCTGCAGAGCCCCACACTTGCTGTGCGAGGGAGGCCTAAAAACCCAATCTCTGGGGCTGCCTTTCCTCCCTCCAAGGAAGAGAGCCTGCCCGGCCGCCTTCTGGCTGAAAGTCACATCGGGCTGGCAAGTGCTAGTTGGGAAGTCAGTTTTCAGGGGCAATGGCCGCTGGGTGCACGTGTAAGTGTAGGGTTCCCACACTGTCCAGAACATCAAGGCTCCCTCCACACAGCTCTACCGTCACGTTAGCTCTGCAGCTGAGAGCTCGCGAAACTAGGCCTTTCTCGCCTCGGGAAGTGAGTGCCTGTTTGCAGCCCTCTTGTACTGGCGTCTGTAGAGCCCCACACTTGCTGTGCGGGGAAGGCCTAACAACCCAATCTCTGGGCCTGCCTTTCCTCCCTCAAAGGTGGAGAGCCGGCTCGGCCGCCTTCAAGTTGAAAGTAACATTGGGCTGGGAAGTGCTACCTGGGAAATCAGTTTTCAGGGGCCATAGCCGCTGGGGGCACGTGTATGTGTACAGCCCCGATACTGCCCGGGAACATCAAGGTTCCCTCCACACAGCTCTTCCGTCACTTTAGCTGTGCAGGAGAGAGCTCGCGAAACTAGGCCTTTCTCGGCTCGGGAAGTGAGTGCCTGTTTGCAGGCCTCTTGTACTGGCGTCTGCACAGCCCCACACTTGCTGTGCGAGGGAGGCCTAAAAACCCAATCTCTGGGGCTGCCTTTCCTCCCTCCAAGGAAGACAGCCTGCTCGGCCGCCTTCAAGCTGAAAGTCACATTGGGCTGGGAAGTGCTACATGGGAAATCAGTTTTCAGGGGCCATAGCCGCTGGGTGCTCGTGTATGTGTACAGCCCCGATACTGCCCGGGAACATCAAGGCTCCCTCCACACAGCTCTACCGTCACGTTAGCTCTGCAGGAGAGAGCTCGCGAAACTAGGCCTTTCTTGACTCGGGAAGTGAGGCCCTGGTTGCAGGCCTCTTGTACTAACGTCTGGAGAGCCCCACACTTGTTGTGCGAGGGAGGCCTGAAATCCCACTCTCTGGGGCTGCCTTTCCTCCCTCCAAGGAAGAGAGCCGGCTCGGCCGCCTTCAAGCTGAATGTAACGTTGGGCTGGGAAGTGCTACCTGGCAAATCAGTTTTCAGGGGCCATAGCCGCTGGGTGCACGTGTATGTGTACAGCCCCGATACTGCCCGGGAACATCAAGGTTCCCTCCACACAGCTCTTCCGTAACTTTAGCAGCGCAGGAGAGAGCTCGCGAAACTAGGCCTTTCTTGGCTCGGGAAGTGAGGACCTGCTCGCAGACCAATGGACCGGGCGTTTCCAGAACTCCACGTTGCCTGCGCGCGGGAGGCCTGAAAACTCACTCTCTGGGGCTGCCTTTCCTCCCTCCAAGGAAGAGAGACGGCTCGGCCGCCTTCAAGCTGAAAGTAACATTGGGCTGGGAAGTGCTACCTGGGAAATCAGTTTTCAGGGGCCATAGCCGCTGGGTGCACGTGTATGTGTACAGCCCCGATACTGCCCGGGAACATCAAGGTTCCCTCTACACAGCTCTTCCGTCACTTTAGCTGTGCAGGAGAGAGCTCGCGAAACTAGGCCTTTCTTGGCTCGGGAAGTGAGGACCTGCTCGCAGACCAATGGACCGGGCGTTTCCAGAGCTCCACGTTGCCTGCGCGCGGGAGGCCTGAAAACTCACTCTCTGGGGCTGCCTTTCCTCCCTCCAAGGAAGAGAGCCTGCCCGGCCGCCTTCTGGCTGAAAGTCAAATCTGGCTGGGAAGTGGTAGTTGGGAAGTCAGTTTTCAGGGGCAATGTCCGCTAGGTGTACGTGCATGCCTAGGGTTCCCACACTGCCCAGAACACCAAGGTTCCCTCCACACAGCTCTTCCGTCACGTTAGCTCTGCAGGAGAGAGCTCGCGAAACTAGGCCTTTCTCGGCTCGGGAAGTGAGTGCCTGTTTGCAGGCCTCTTGTACTGGCGTCTGCAGAGCCCCACACTTGCTGTGCGAGGGAGGCCTAAAAACCCAATCTCTGGGGCTGCCTTTCCTCCCTCCAAGGAAGACAGCCTGCTCGGCCGCCTGCAAGCTGAAAGTCACATTGGGCTGGGAAATGCTACCTGGGAAGTCAGTTTTCAGGAGCCATGGCCGCTGGCTGCACGTTTACAGCTAGGCCTCCCACACTGCCCGGGAACATCAAGGCTCCCTCCAAACAGCTCTTCCGTCACGTTTGCCCTGCAGGAGAGAGATCGCGAAACTAGGCCTTTCTCGGCTCGGGAAGTGAGTGCCTGTTTGCAGGCCGCTTTTATTGGCGTCTGCAGAGCCCCACACTTGCTGTGCGAGGGAGGCCTAAAAACCCAATCTCTGGGGCTGCCTTTCCTCCCTCCAAGGAAGAGAGCCTGCCCGGCCGCCTTCTGGCTGAAAGTCACATCGGGCTGGCAAGTGCTAGTTGGGAAGTCAGTTTTCAGGGGCAATGGCCGCTGGGTGCACGTGTAAGTGTAGGGTTCCCACACTGTCCAGAACATCAAGGCTCCCTCCACACAGCTCTACCGTCACGTTAGCTCTGCAGCTGAGAGCTCGCGAAACTAGGCCTTTCTCGCCTCGGGAAGTGAGTGCCTGTTTGCAGCCCTCTTGTACTGGCGTCTGTAGAGCCCCACACTTGCTGTGCGGGGAAGGCCTAACAACCCAATCTCTGGGCCTGCCTTTCCTCCCTCAAAGGTGGAGAGCCGGCTCGGCCGCCTTCAAGTTGAAAGTAACATTGGGCTGGGAAGTGCTACCTGGGAAATCAGTTTTCAGGGGCCATAGCCGCTGGGGGCACGTGTATGTGTACAGCCCCGATACTGCCCGGGAACATCAAGGTTCCCTCCACACAGCTCTTCCGTCACTTTAGCTGTGCAGGAGAGAGCTCGCGAAACTAGGCCTTTCTCGGCTCGGGAAGTGAGTGCCTGTTTGCAGGCCTCTTGTACTGGCGTCTGCACAGCCCCACACTTGCTGTGCGAGGGAGGCCTAAAAACCCAATCTCTGGGGCTGCCTTTCCTCCCTCCAAGGAAGACAGCCTGCTCGGCCGCCTTCAAGCTGAAAGTCACATTGGGCTGGGAAGTGCTACATGGGAAATCAGTTTTCAGGGGCCATAGCCGCTGGGTGCTCGTGTATGTGTACAGCCCCGATACTGCCCGGGAACATCAAGGCTCCCTCCACACAGCTCTACCGTCACGTTAGCTCTGCAGGAGAGAGCTCGCGAAACTAGGCCTTTCTTGACTCGGGAAGTGAGGCCCTGGTTGCAGGCCTCTTGTACTAACGTCTGGAGAGCCCCACACTTGTTGTGCGAGGGAGGCCTGAAATCCCACTCTCTGGGGCTGCCTTTCCTCCCTCCAAGGAAGAGCGCCGGCTCGGCCGCCTTCAAGCTGAATGTAACGTTGGGCTGGGAAGTGCTACCTGGCAAATCAGTTTTCAGGGGCCATAGCCGCTGGGTGCACGTGTATGTGTACAGCCCCGATACTGCCCGGGAACATCAAGGTTCCCTCTACACAGCTCTTCCGTAACTTTAGCAGCGCAGGAGAGAGCTCGCGAAACTAGGCCTTTCTTGGCTCGGGAAGTGAGGACCTGCTCGCAGACCAATGGACCTGGCGTTTCCAGAGCTCCACGTTGCCTGCGCGCGGGAGGCCTGAAAACTCACTCTCTGGGGCTGCCTTTCCTCCCTCCAAGGAAGAGAGACGGCTCGGCCGCCTTCAAGCTGAAAGTAACATTGGGCTGGGAAGTGCTACCTGGGAAATCAGTTTTCAGGGGCCATAGCCGCTGGGTGCACGTGTATGTGTACAGCCCCGATACTGCCCGGGAACATCAAGGTTCCCTCCACACAGCTCTTCCGTCACTTTAGCTGTGCAGGAGAGAGCTCGCGAAACTAGGCCTTTCTCGGCTCGGGAAGTGAGTGCCTGTTTGCAGGCCTCTTGTACTGGCGTCTGCACAGCCCCACACTTGCTGTGCGAGGGAGGCCTAAAAACCCAATCTCTGGGGCTGCCTTTCCTCCCTCCAAGGAAGACAGCCTGCTCGGCCGCCTTCAAGCTGAAAGTCACATTGGGCTGGGAAGTGCTACATGGGAAATCAGTTTTCAGGGGCCATAGCCGCTGGGTGCTCGTGTATGTGTACAGCCCCGATACTGCCCGGGAACATCAAGGCTCCCTCCACACAGCTCTACCGTCACGTTAGCTCTGCAGGAGAGAGCTCGCGAAACTAGGCCTTTCTTGACTCGGGAAGTGAGGCCCTGGTTGCAGGCCTCTTGTACTGGCGTCTGCAGAGCCCCACACTTGCTGTGCGAGGGAGGCCTGAAATCCCACTCTCTGGGGCTGCCTTTCCTCCCTCCAAGGAAGAGAGCCGGCTCGGCCGCCTTCAAGCTGAATGTAACGTTGGGCTGGGAAGTGCTACCTGGCAAATCAGTTTTCAGGGGCCATAGCCGCTGGGTGCACGTGTATGTGTACAGCCCCGATACTGCCCGGGAACATCAAGGTTCCCTCTACACAGCTCTTCCGTAACTTTAGCAGCGCAGGAGAGAGCTCGCGAAACTAGGCCTTTCTTGGCTCGGGAAGTGAGGACCTGCTCGCAGACCAATGGACCGGGCGTTTCCAGAACTCCACGTTGCCTGCGCGCGGGAGGCCTGAAAACTCACTCTCTGGGGCTGCCTTTCCTCCCTCCAAGGAAGAGAGACGGCTCGGCCGCCTTCAAGCTGAAAGTAACATTGGGCTGGGAAGTGCTACCTGGGAAATCAGTTTTCAGGGGCCATGGCCGCTGGCTGCACGTTTACAGCTAGGCCTCCCACACTTCCCGGGAACATCAAGGCTCCCTCCAAACAGCTCTTCCGTCACGTTTGCCCTGCAGGAGAGAGATCGCGAAACTAGGCCTTTCTCGGCTCGGGAAGTGAGTGCCTGTTTGCAGGCCGCTTTTATTGGCGTCTGCAGAGCCCCACACTTGCTGTGCGAGGGAGGCCTAAAAACCCAATCTCTGGGGCTGCCTTTCCTCCCTCCAAGGAAGAGAGCCTGCCCGGCCGCCTTCTGGCTGAAAGTCACATCGGGCTGGCAAGTGCTAGTTGGGAAGTCAGTTTTCAGGGGCAATGGCCGCTGGGTGCACGTGTAAGTGTAGGGTTCCCACACTGTCCAGAACATCAAGGCTCCCTCCACACAGCTCTACCGTCACGTTAGCTCTGCAGCTGAGAGCTCGCGAAACTAGGCCTTTCTCGCCTCGGGAAGTGAGTGCCTGTTTGCAGCCCTCTTGTACTGGCGTCTGTAGAGCCCCACACTTGCTGTGCGGGGAAGGCCTAACAACCCAATCTCTGGGCCTGCCTTTCCTCCCTCAAAGGTGGAGAGCCGGCTCGGCCGCCTTCAAGTTGAAAGTAACATTGGGCTGGGAAGTGCTACCTGGGAAATCAGTTTTCAGGGGCCATAGCCGCTGGGGGCACGTGTATGTGTACAGCCCCGATACTGCCCGGGAACATCAAGGTTCCCTCCACACAGCTCTTCCGTCACTTTAGCTGTGCAGGAGAGAGCTCGCGAAACTAGGCCTTTCTCGGCTCGGGAAGTGAGTGCCTGTTTGCAGGCCTCTTGTACTGGCGTCTGCACAGCCCCACACTTGCTGTGCGAGGGAGGCCTAAAAACCCAATCTCTGGGGCTGCCTTTCCTCCCTCCAAGGAAGACAGCCTGCTCGGCCGCCTGCAAGCTGAAAGTCACATTGGGCTGAAAAATGCTACCTGGGAAGTCAGTTTTCAGGGGCCATGGCCGCTGGCTGCACGTTTACAGCTAGGCCTCCCACACTGCCCGAGAACATCAAGGCTCCCTCCAAACAGCTCTTCCGTCACGTTTGCCGTGCAAGAGAGAGATCGCGAAACTAGGCCTTTCTCGGCTCGGGAAGTGAGTGCCTGTTTGCAGGCCGCTTGTATTGGCGTCTGCAGAGCCCCACACTTGCTGTGCGAGGGAGGCCTAAAAACCCAATCTCTGGGGCTGCCTTTCCTCCCTCCAAGGAAGACAGCCTGCTCGGCCGCCTTCAAGCTGAAAGTCACATTGGGCTGGGAAGTGCTACATGGGAAATCAGTTTTCAGGGGCCATAGCCGCTGGGTGCTCGTGTATGTGTACAGCCCCGATACTGCCCGGGAACATCAAGGCTCCCTCCACACAGCTCTACCGTCACGTTAGCTCTGCAGGAGAGAGCTCGCGAAACTAGGCCTTTCTTGACTCGGGAAGTGAGGCCCTGGTTGCAGGCCTCTTGTACTGGCGTCTGCAGAGCCCCACACTTGCTGTGCGAGGGAGGCCTGAAATCCCACTCTCTGGGGCTGCCTTTCCTCCCTCCAAGGAAGAGAGCCGGCTCGGCCGCCTTCAAGCTGAATGTAACGTTGGGCTGGGAAGTGCTACCTGGCAAATCAGTTTTCAGGGGCCATAGCCGCTGGGTGCACGTGTATGTGTACAGCCCCGATACTGCCCGGGAACATCAAGGTTCCCTCTACACAGCTCTTCCGTAACTTTAGCAGCGCAGGAGAGAGCTCGCGAAACTAGGCCTTTCTTGGCTCGGGAAGTGAGGACCTGCTCGCAGACCAATGGACCGGGCGTTTCCAGAACTCCACGTTGCCTGCGCGCGGGAGGCCTGAAAACTCACTCTCTGGGGCTGCCTTTCCTCCCTCCAAGGAAGAGAGACGGCTCGGCCGCCTTCAAGCTGAAAGTAACATTGGGCTGGGAAGTGCTACCTGGGAAATCAGTTTTCAGGGGCCATAGCCGCTGGGTGCACGTGTATGTGTACAGCCCCGATACTGCCCGGGAACATCAAGGTTCCCTCTACACAGCTCTTCCGTCACTTTAGCTGTGCAGGAGAGAGCTCGCGAAACTAGGCCTTTCTTGGCTCGGGAAGTGAGGACCTGCTCGCAGACCAATGGACCGGGCGTTTCCAGAGCTCCACGTTGCCTGCGCGCGGGAGGCCTGAAAACTCACTCTCTGGGGCTGCCTTTCCTCCCTCCAAGGAAGAGAGCCTGCCCGGCCGCCTTCTGGCTGAAAGTCAAATCTGGCTGGGAAGTGGTAGTTGGGAAGTCAGTTTTCAGGGGCAATGTCCGCTAGGTGTACGTGCATGCCTAGGGTTCCCACACTGCCCAGAACACCAAGGTTCCCTCCACACAGCTCTTCCGTCACGTTAGCTCTGCAGGAGAGAGCTCGCGAAACTAGGCCTTTCTCGGCTCGGGAAGTGAGTGCCTGTTTGCAGGCCTCTTGTACTGGCGTCTGCAGAGCCCCACACTTGCTGTGCGAGGGAGGCCTAAAAACCCAATCTCTGGGGCTGCCTTTCCTCCCTCCAAGGAAGACAGCCTGCTCGGCCGCCTGCAAGCTGAAAGTCACATTGGGCTGGGAAATGCTACCTGGGAAGTCAGTTTTCAGGGGCCATGGCCGCTGGCTGCACGTTTACAGCTAGGCCTCCCACACTGCCCGGGAACATCAAGGCTCCCTCCAAACAGCTCTTCCGTCACGTTTGCCCTGCAGGAGAGAGATCGCGAAACTAGGCCTTTCTCGGCTCGGGAAGTGAGTGCCTGTTTGCAGGCCGCTTTTATTGGCGTCTGCAGAGCCCCACACTTGCTGTGCGAGGGAGGCCTAAAAACCCAATCTCTGGGGCTGCCTTTCCTCCCTCCAAGGAAGAGAGCCTGCCCGGCCGCCTTCTGGCTGAAAGTCACATCGGGCTGGCAAGTGCTAGTTGGGAAGTCAGTTTTCAGGGGCAATGGCCGCTGGGTGCACGTGTAAGTGTAGGGTTCCCACACTGTCCAGAACATCAAGGCTCCCTCCACACAGCTCTACCGTCACGTTAGCTCTGCAGCTGAGAGCTCGCGAAACTAGGCCTTTCTCGCCTCGGGAAGTGAGTGCCTGTTTGCAGCCCTCTTGTACTGGCGTCTGTAGAGCCCCACACTTGCTGTGCGGGGAAGGCCTAACAACCCAATCTCTGGGCCTGCCTTTCCTCCCTCAAAGGTGGAGAGCCGGCTCGGCCGCCTTCAAGTTGAAAGTAACATTGGGCTGGGAAGTGCTACCTGGGAAATCAGTTTTCAGGGGCCATAGCCGCTGGGGGCACGTGTATGTGTACAGCCCCGATACTGCCCGGGAACATCAAGGTTCCCTCCACACAGCTCTTCCGTCACTTTAGCTGTGCAGGAGAGAGCTCGCGAAACTAGGCCTTTCTCGGCTCGGGAAGTGAGTGCCTGTTTGCAGGCCTCTTGTACTGGCGTCTGCACAGCCCCACACTTGCTGTGCGAGGGAGGCCTAAAAACCCAATCTCTGGGGCTGCCTTTCCTCCCTCCAAGGAAGACAGCCTGCTCGGCCGCCTTCAAGCTGAAAGTCACATTGGGCTGGGAAGTGCTACATGGGAAATCAGTTTTCAGGGGCCATAGCCGCTGGGTGCTCGTGTATGTGTACAGCCCCGATACTGCCCGGGAACATCAAGGCTCCCTCCACACAGCTCTACCGTCACGTTAGCTCTGCAGGAGAGAGCTCGCGAAACTAGGCCTTTCTTGACTCGGGAAGTGAGGCCCTGGTTGCAGGCCTCTTGTACTGGCGTCTGCAGAGCCCCACACTTGCTGTGCGAGGGAGGCCTGAAATCCCACTCTCTGGGGCTGCCTTTCCTCCCTCCAAGGAAGAGAGCCGGCTCGGCCGCCTTCAAGCTGAATGTAACGTTGGGCTGGGAAGTGCTACCTGGCAAATCAGTTTTCAGGGGCCATAGCCGCTGGGTGCACGTGTATGTGTACAGCCCCGATACTGCCCGGGAACATCAAGGTTCCCTCTACACAGCTCTTCCGTAACTTTAGCAGCGCAGGAGAGAGCTCGCGAAACTAGGCCTTTCTTGGCTCGGGAAGTGAGGACCTGCTCGCAGACCAATGGACCGGGCGTTTCCAGAACTCCACGTTGCCTGCGCGCGGGAGGCCTGAAAACTCACTCTCTGGGGCTGCCTTTCCTCCCTCCAAGGAAGAGAGACGGCTCGGCCGCCTTCAAGCTGAAAGTAACATTGGGCTGGGAAGTGCTACCTGGGAAATCAGTTTTCAGGGGCCATAGCCGCTGGGTGCACGTGTATGTGTACAGCCCCGATACTGCCCGGGAACATCAAGGTTCCCTCTACACAGCTCTTCCGTCACTTTAGCTGTGCAGGAGAGAGCTCGCGAAACTAGGCCTTTCTTGGCTCGGGAAGTGAGGACCTGCTCGCAGACCAATGGACCGGGCGTTTCCAGAGCTCCACGTTGCCTGCGCGCGGGAGGCCTGAAAACTCACTCTCTGGGGCTGCCTTTCCTCCCTCCAAGGAAGAGAGCCTGCCCGGCCGCCTTCTGGCTGAAAGTCAAATCTGGCTGGGAAGTGGTAGTTGGGAAGTCAGTTTTCAGGGGCAATGTCCGCTAGGTGTACGTGCATGCCTAGGGTTCCCACACTGCCCAGAACACCAAGGTTCCCTCCACACAGCTCTTCCGTCACGTTAGCTCTGCAGGAGAGAGCTCGCGAAACTAGGCCTTTCTCGGCTCGGGAAGTGAGTGCCTGTTTGCAGGCCTCTTGTACTGGCGTCTGCAGAGCCCCACACTTGCTGTGCGAGGGAGGCCTAAAAACCCAATCTCTGGGGCTGCCTTTCCTCCCTCCAAGGAAGACAGCCTGCTCGGCCGCCTGCAAGCTGAAAGTCACATTGGGCTGGGAAATGCTACCTGGGAAGTCAGTTTTCAGGGGCCATGGCCGCTGGCTGCACGTTTACAGCTAGGCCTCCCACACTGCCCGGGAACATCAAGGCTCCCTCCAAACAGCTCTTCCGTCACGTTTGCCCTGCAGGAGAGAGATCGCGAAACTAGGCCTTTCTCGGCTCGGGAAGTGAGTGCCTGTTTGCAGGCCGCTTTTATTGGCGTCTGCAGAGCCCCACACTTGCTGTGCGAGGGAGGCCTAAAAACCCAATCTCTGGGGCTGCCTTTCCTCCCTCCAAGGAAGAGAGCCTGCCCGGCCGCCTTCTGGCTGAAAGTCACATCGGGCTGGCAAGTGCTAGTTGGGAAGTCAGTTTTCAGGGGCAATGGCCGCTGGGTGCACGTGTAAGTGTAGGGTTCCCACACTGTCCAGAACATCAAGGCTCCCTCCACACAGCTCTACCGTCACGTTAGCTCTGCAGCTGAGAGCTCGCGAAACTAGGCCTTTCTCGCCTCGGGAAGTGAGTGCCTGTTTGCAGCCCTCTTGTACTGGCGTCTGTAGAGCCCCACACTTGCTGTGCGGGGAAGGCCTAACAACCCAATCTCTGGGCCTGCCTTTCCTCCCTCAAAGGTGGAGAGCCGGCTCGGCCGCCTTCAAGTTGAAAGTAACATTGGGCTGGGAAGTGCTACCTGGGAAATCAGTTTTCAGGGGCCATAGCCGCTGGGGGCACGTGTATGTGTACAGCCCCGATACTGCCCGGGAACATCAAGGTTCCCTCCACACAGCTCTTCCGTCACTTTAGCTGTGCAGGAGAGAGCTCGCGAAACTAGGCCTTTCTCGGCTCGGGAAGTGAGTGCCTGTTTGCAGGCCTCTTGTACTGGCGTCTGCACAGCCCCACACTTGCTGTGCGAGGGAGGCCTAAAAACCCAATCTCTGGGGCTGCCTTTCCTCCCTCCAAGGAAGACAGCCTGCTCGGCCGCCTTCAAGCTGAAAGTCACATTGGGCTGGGAAGTGCTACATGGGAAATCAGTTTTCAGGGGCCATAGCCGCTGGGTGCTCGTGTATGTGTACAGCCCCGATACTGCCCGGGAACATCAAGGCTCCCTCCACACAGCTCTACCGTCACGTTAGCTCTGCAGGAGAGAGCTCGCGAAACTAGGCCTTTCTTGACTCGGGAAGTGAGGCCCTGGTTGCAGGCCTCTTGTACTAACGTCTGGAGAGCCCCACACTTGTTGTGCGAGGGAGGCCTGAAATCCCACTCTCTGGGGCTGCCTTTCCTCCCTCCAAGGAAGAGAGCCGGCTCGGCCGCCTTCAAGCTGAATGTAACGTTGGGCTGGGAAGTGCTACCTGGCAAATCAGTTTTCAGGGGCCATAGCCGCTGGGTGCACGTGTATGTGTACAGCCCCGATACTGCCCGGGAACATCAAGGTTCCCTCTACACAGCTCTTCCGTAACTTTAGCAGCGCAGGAGAGAGCTCGCGAAACTAGGCCTTTCTTGGCTCGGGAAGTGAGGACCTGCTCGCAGACCAATGGACCGGGCGTTTCCAGAGCTCCACGTTGCCTGCGCGCGGGAGGCCTGAAAACTCACTCTCTGGGGCTGCCTTTCCTCCCTCCAAGGAAGAGAGACGGCTCGGCCGCCTTCAAGCTGAAAGTAACATTGGGCTGGGAAGTGCTACCTCGGAAATCAGTTTTCAGGGGCCATAGCCGCTGGGGGCACGTGTATGTGTACAGCCCCGATACTGCCCGGGAACATCAAGGTTCCCTCCACACAGCTCTTCCGTCACTTTAGCTGTGCAGGAGAGAGCTCGCGAAACTAGGCCTTTCTCGGCTCGGGAAGTGAGTGCCTGTTTGCAGGCCTCTTGTACTGGCGTCTGCACAGCCCCACACTTGCTGTGCGAGGGAGGCCTAAAAACCCAATCTCTGGGGCTGCCTTTCCTCCCTCCAAGGAAGACAGCCTGCTCGGCCGCCTTCAAGCTGAAAGTCACATTGGGCTGGGAAGTGCTACATGGGAAATCAGTTTTCAGGGGCCATAGCCGCTGGGTGCTCGTGTATGTGTACAGCCCCGATACTGCCCGGGAACATCAAGGCTCCCTCCACACAGCTCTACCGTCACGTTAGCTCTGCAGGAGAGAGCTCGCGAAACTAGGCCTTTCTTGACTCGGGAAGTGAGGCCCTGGTTGCAGGCCTCTTGTACTGGCGTCTGCAGAGCCCCACACTTGCTGTGCGAGGGAGGCCTGAAATCCCACTCTCTGGGGCTGCCTTTCCTCCCTCCAAGGAAGAGAGCCGGCTCGGCCGCCTTCAAGCTGAATGTAACGTTGGGCTGGGAAGTGCTACCTGGCAAATCAGTTTTCAGGGGCCATAGCCGCTGGGTGCACGTGTATGTGTACAGCCCCGATACTGCCCGGGAACATCAAGGTTCCCTCTACACAGCTCTTCCGTAACTTTAGCAGCGCAGGAGAGAGCTCGCGAAACTAGGCCTTTCTTGGCTCGGGAAGTGAGGACCTGCTCGCAGACCAATGGACCGGGCGTTTCCAGAACTCCACGTTGCCTGCGCGCGGGAGGCCTGAAAACTCACTCTCTGGGGCTGCCTTTCCTCCCTCCAAGGAAGAGAGACGGCTCGGCCGCCTTCAAGCTGAAAGTAACATTGGGCTGGGAAGTGCTACCTGGGAAATCAGTTTTCAGGGGCCATAGCCGCTGGGTGCACGTGTATGTGTACAGCCCCGATACTGCCCGGGAACATCAAGGTTCCCTCTACACAGCTCTTCCGTCACTTTAGCTGTGCAGGAGAGAGGTCGCGAAACTAGGCCTTTCTTGGCTCGGGAAGTGAGGACCTGCTCGCAGACCAATGGACCGGGCGTTTCCAGAGCTCCACGTTGCCTGCGCGCGGGAGGCCTGAAAACTCACTCTCTGGGGCTGCCTTTCCTCCCTCCAAGGAAGAGAGCCTGCCCGGCCGCCTTCTGGCTGAAAGTCAAATCTGGCTGGGAAGTGGTAGTTGGGAAGTCAGTTTTCAGGGGCAATGTCCGCTAGGTGTACGTGCATGCCTAGGGTTCCCACACTGCCCAGAACACCAAGGTTCCCTCCACACAGCTCTTCCGTCACGTTAGCTCTGCAGGAGAGAGCTCGCGAAACTAGGCCTTTCTCGGCTCGGGAAGTGAGTGCCTGTTTGCAGGCCTCTTGTACTGGCGTCTGCAGAGCCCCACACTTGCTGTGCGAGGGAGGCCTAAAAACCCAATCTCTGGGGCTGCCTTTCCTCCCTCCAAGGAAGACAGCCTGCTCGGCCGCCTGCAAGCTGAAAGTCACATTGGGCTGGGAAATGCTACCTGGGAAGTCAGTTTTCAGGGGCCATGGCCGCTGGCTGCACGTTTACAGCTAGGCCTCCCACACTTCCCGGGAACATCAAGGCTCCCTCCAAACAGCTCTTCCGTCACGTTTGCCCTGCAGGAGAGAGATCGCGAAACTAGGCCTTTCTCGGCTCGGGAAGTGAGTGCCTGTTTGCAGGCCGCTTTTATTGGCGTCTGCAGAGCCCCACACTTGCTGTGCGAGGGAGGCCTAAAAACCCAATCTCTGGGGCTGCCTTTCCTCCCTCCAAGGAAGAGAGCCTGCCCGGCCGCCTTCTGGCTGAAAGTCACATCGGGCTGGCAAGTGCTAGTTGGGAAGTCAGTTTTCAGGGGCAATGGCCGCTGGGTGCACGTGTAAGTGTAGGGTTCCCACACTGTCCAGAACATCAAGGCTCCCTCCACACAGCTCTACCGTCACGTTAGCTCTGCAGCTGAGAGCTCGCGAAACTAGGCCTTTCTCGCCTCGGGAAGTGAGTGCCTGTTTGCAGCCCTCTTGTACTGGCGTCTGTAGAGCCCCACACTTGCTGTGCGGGGAAGGCCTAACAACCCAATCTCTGGGCCTGCCTTTCCTCCCTCAAAGGTGGAGAGCCGGCTCGGCCGCCTTCAAGTTGAAAGTAACATTGGGCTGGGAAGTGCTACCTGGGAAATCAGTTTTCAGGGGCCATAGCCGCTGGGGGCACGTGTATGTGTACAGCCCCGATACTGCCCGGGAACATCAAGGTTCCCTCCACACAGCTCTTCCGTCACTTTAGCTGTGCAGGAGAGAGCTCGCGAAACTAGGCCTTTCTCGGCTCGGGAAGTGAGTGCCTGTTTGCAGGCCTCTTGTACTGGCGTCTGCACAGCCCCACACTTGCTGTGCGAGGGAGGCCTAAAAACCCAATCTCTGGGGCTGCCTTTCCTCCCTCCAAGGAAGACAGCCTGCTCGGCCGCCTGCAAGCTGAAAGTCACATTGGGCTGAAAAATGCTACCTGGGAAGTCAGTTTTCAGGGGCCATGGCCGCTGGCTGCACGTTTACAGCTAGGCCTCCCACACTGCCCGAGAACATCAAGGCTCCCTCCAAACAGCTCTTCCGTCACGTTTGCCGTGCAAGAGAGAGATCGCGAAACTAGGCCTTTCTCGGCTCGGGAAGTGAGTGCCTGTTTGCAGGCCGCTTGTATTGGCGTCTGCAGAGCCCCACACTTGCTGTGCGAGGGAGGCCTAAAAACCCAATCTCTGGGGCTGCCTTTCCTCCCTCCAAGGAAGACAGCCTGCTCGGCCGCCTTCAAGCTGAAAGTCACATTGGGCTGGGAAGTGCTACATGGGAAATCAGTTTTCAGGGGCCATAGCCGCTGGGTGCTCGTGTATGTGTACAGCCCCGATACTGCCCGGGAACATCAAGGCTCCCTCCACACAGCTCTACCGTCACGTTAGCTCTGCAGGAGAGAGCTCGCGAAACTAGGCCTTTCTTGACTCGGGAAGTGAGGCCCTGGTTGCAGGCCTCTTGTACTGGCGTCTGCAGAGCCCCACACTTGCTGTGCGAGGGAGGCCTGAAATCCCACTCTCTGGGGCTGCCTTTCCTCCCTCCAAGGAAGAGAGCCGGCTCGGCCGCCTTCAAGCTGAATGTAACGTTGGGCTGGGAAGTGCTACCTGGCAAATCAGTTTTCAGGGGCCATAGCCGCTGGGTGCACGTGTATGTGTACAGCCCCGATACTGCCCGGGAACATCAAGGTTCCCTCTACACAGCTCTTCCGTAACTTTAGCAGCGCAGGAGAGAGCTCGCGAAACTAGGCCTTTCTTGGCTCGGGAAGTGAGGACCTGCTCGCAGACCAATGGACCGGGCGTTTCCAGAACTCCACGTTGCCTGCGCGCGGGAGGCCTGAAAACTCACTCTCTGGGGCTGCCTTTCCTCCCTCCAAGGAAGAGAGACGGCTCGGCCGCCTTCAAGCTGAAAGTAACATTGGGCTGGGAAGTGCTACCTGGGAAATCAGTTTTCAGGGGCCATAGCCGCTGGGTGCACGTGTATGTGTACAGCCCCGATACTGCCCGGGAACATCAAGGTTCCCTCTACACAGCTCTTCCGTCACTTTAGCTGTGCAGGAGAGAGCTCGCGAAACTAGGCCTTTCTTGGCTCGGGAAGTGAGGACCTGCTCGCAGACCAATGGACCGGGCGTTTCCAGAGCTCCACGTTGCCTGCGCGCGGGAGGCCTGAAAACTCACTCTCTGGGGCTGCCTTTCCTCCCTCCAAGGAAGAGAGCCTGCCCGGCCGCCTTCTGGCTGAAAGTCAAATCTGGCTGGGAAGTGGTAGTTGGGAAGTCAGTTTTCAGGGGCAATGTCCGCTAGGTGTACGTGCATGCCTAGGGTTCCCACACTGCCCAGAACACCAAGGTTCCCTCCACACAGCTCTTCCATCACGTTAGCTCTGCAGGAGAGAGCTCGCGAAACTAGGCCTTTCTCGGCTCGGGAAGTGAGTGCCTGTTTGCAGGCCTCTTGTACTGGCGTCTGCAGAGCCCCACACTTGCTGTGCGAGGGAGGCCTAAAAACCCAATCTCTGGGGCTGCCTTTCCTCCCTCCAAGGAAGACAGCCTGCTCGGCCGCCTGCAAGCTGAAAGTCACATTGGGCTGGGAAATGCTACCTGGGAAGTCAGTTTTCAGGGGCCATGGCCGCTGGCTGCACGTTTACAGCTAGGCCTCCCACACTTCCCGGGAACATCAAGGCTCCCTCCAAACAGCTCTTCCGTCACGTTTGCCCTGCAGGAGAGAGATCGCGAAACTAGGCCTTTCTCGGCTCGGGAAGTGAGTGCCTGTTTGCAGGCCGCTTTTATTGGCGTCTGCAGAGCCCCACACTTGCTGTGCGAGGGAGGCCTAAAAACCCAATCTCTGGGGCTGCCTTTCCTCCCTCCAAGGAAGAGAGCCTGCCCGGCCGCCTTCTGGCTGAAAGTCACATCGGGCTGGCAAGTGCTAGTTGGGAAGTCA
Organism: Giraffa tippelskirchi; assembly: GCF_054371585.1. Taxonomy (NCBI): domain Eukaryota; kingdom Metazoa; phylum Chordata; class Mammalia; order Artiodactyla; family Giraffidae; genus Giraffa; species Giraffa tippelskirchi. Next base: position 73,223,718 of record NC_137289.1, read on the forward strand.
GTTTTCAGGGGCAATGGCCGCTGGGTGCACGTGTAAGTGTAGGGTTCCCACACTGTCCAGAACATCAAGGCTCCCTCCACACAGCTCTACCGTCACGTTAGCTCTGCAGCTGAGAGCTCGCGAAACTAGGCCTTTCTCGCCTCGGGAAGTGAGTGCCTGTTTGCAGCCCTCTTGTACTGGCGTCTGTAGAGCCCCACACTTGCTGTGCGGGGAAGGCCTAACAACCCAATCTCTGGGCCTGCCTTTCCTCCCTCAAAGGTGGAGAGCCGGCTCGGCCGCCTTCAAGTTGAAAGTAACATTGGGCTGGGAAGTGCTACCTGGGAAATCAGTTTTCAGGGGCCATAGCCGCTGGGGGCACGTGTATGTGTACAGCCCCGATACTGCCCGGGAACATCAAGGTTCCCTCCACACAGCTCTTCCGTCACTTTAGCTGTGCAGGAGAGAGCTCGCGAAACTAGGCCTTTCTCGGCTCGGGAAGTGAGTGCCTGTTTGCAGGCCTCTTGTACTGGCGTCTGCACAGCCCCACACTTGCTGTGCGAGGGAGGCCTAAAAACCCAATCTCTGGGGCTGCCTTTCCTCCCTCCAAGGAAGACAGCCTGCTCGGCCGCCTTCAAGCTGAAAGTCACATTGGGCTGGGAAGTGCTACATGGGAAATCAGTTTTCAGGGGCCATAGCCGCTGGGTGCTCGTGTATGTGTACAGCCCCGATACTGCCCGGGAACATCAAGGCTCCCTCCACACAGCTCTACCGTCACGTTAGCTCTGCAGGAGAGAGCTCGCGAAACTAGGCCTTTCTTGACTCGGGAAGTGAGGCCCTGGTTGCAGGCCTCTTGTACTGGCGTCTGCAGAGCCCCACACTTGCTGTGCGAGGGAGGCCTGAAATCCCACTCTCTGGGGCTGCCTTTCCTCCCTCCAAGGAAGAGAGCCGGCTCGGCCGCCTTCAAGCTGAATGTAACGTTGGGCTGGGAAGTGCTACCTGGCAAATCAGTTTTCAGGGGCCATAGCCGCTGGGTGCACGTGTATGTGTACAGCCCCGATACTGCCCGGGAACATCAAGGTTCCCTCTACACAGCTCTTCCGTAACTTTAGCAGCGCAGGAGAGAGCTCGCGAAACTAGGCCTTTCTTGGCTCGGGAAGTGAGGACCTGCTCGCAGACCAATGGACCGGGCGTTTCCAGAACTCCACGTTGCCTGCGCGCGGGAGGCCTGAAAACTCACTCTCTGGGGCTGCCTTTCCTCCCTCCAAGGAAGAGAGACGGCTCGGCCGCCTTCAAGCTGAAAGTAACATTGGGCTGGGAAGTGCTACCTGGGAAATCAGTTTTCAGGGGCCATAGCCGCTGGGTGCACGTGTATGTGTACAGCCCCGATACTGCCCGGGAACATCAAGGTTCCCTCTACACAGCTCTTCCGTCACTTTAGCTGTGCAGGAGAGAGCTCGCGAAACTAGGCCTTTCTTGGCTCGGGAAGTGAGGACCTGCTCGCAGACCAATGGACCGGGCGTTTCCAGAGCTCCACGTTGCCTGCGCGCGGGAGGCCTGAAAACTCACTCTCTGGGGCTGCCTTTCCTCCCTCCAAGGAAGAGAGCCTGCCCGGCCGCCTTCTGGCTGAAAGTCAAATCTGGCTGGGAAGTGGTAGTTGGGAAGTCAGTTTTCAGGGGCAATGTCCGCTAGGTGTACGTGCATGCCTAGGGTTCCCACACTGCCCAGAACACCAAGGTTCCCTCCACACAGCTCTTCCGTCACGTTAGCTCTGCAGGAGAGAGCTCGCGAAACTAGGCCTTTCTCGGCTCGGGAAGTGAGTGCCTGTTTGCAGGCCTCTTGTACTGGCGTCTGCAGAGCCCCACACTTGCTGTGCGAGGGAGGCCTAAAAACCCAATCTCTGGGGCTGCCTTTCCTCCCTCCAAGGAAGACAGCCTGCTCGGCCGCCTGCAAGCTGAAAGTCACATTGGGCTGGGAAATGCTACCTGGGAAGTCAGTTTTCAGGGGCCATGGCCGCTGGCTGCACGTTTACAGCTAGGCCTCCCACACTGCCCGGGAACATCAAGGCTCCCTCCAAACAGCTCTTCCGTCACGTTTGCCCTGCAGGAGAGAGATCGCGAAACTAGGCCTTTCTCGGCTCGGGAAGTGAGTGCCTGTTTGCAGGCCGCTTTTATTGGCGTCTGCAGAGCCCCACACTTGCTGTGCGAGGGAGGCCTAAAAACCCAATCTCTGGGGCTGCCTTTCCTCCCTCCAAGGAAGAGAGCCTGCCCGGCCGCCTTCTGGCTGAAAGTCACATCGGGCTGGCAAGTGCTAGTTGGGAAGTCAGTTTTCAGGGGCAATGGCCGCTGGGTGCACGTGTAAGTGTAGGGTTCCCACACTGTCCAGAACATCAAGGCTCCCTCCACACAGCTCTACCGTCACGTTAGCTCTGCAGCTGAGAGCTCGCGAAACTAGGCCTTTCTCGCCTCGGGAAGTGAGTGCCTGTTTGCAGCCCTCTTGTACTGGCGTCTGTAGAGCCCCACACTTGCTGTGCGGGGAAGGCCTAACAACCCAATCTCTGGGCCTGCCTTTCCTCCCTCAAAGGTGGAGAGCCGGCTCGGCCGCCTTCAAGTTGAAAGTAACATTGGGCTGGGAAGTGCTACCTGGGAAATCAGTTTTCAGGGGCCATAGCCGCTGGGGGCACGTGTATGTGTACAGCCCCGATACTGCCCGGGAACATCAAGGTTCCCTCCACACAGCTCTTCCGTCACTTTAGCTGTGCAGGAGAGAGCTCGCGAAACTAGGCCTTTCTCGGCTCGGGAAGTGAGTGCCTGTTTGCAGGCCTCTTGTACTGGCGTCTGCACAGCCCCACACTTGCTGTGCGAGGGAGGCCTAAAAACCCAATCTCTGGGGCTGCCTTTCCTCCCTCCAAGGAAGACAGCCTGCTCGGCCGCCTTCAAGCTGAAAGTCACATTGGGCTGGGAAGTGCTACATGGGAAATCAGTTTTCAGGGGCCATAGCCGCTGGGTGCTCGTGTATGTGTACAGCCCCGATACTGCCCGGGAACATCAAGGCTCCCTCCACACAGCTCTACCGTCACGTTAGCTCTGCAGGAGAGAGCTCGCGAAACTAGGCCTTTCTTGACTCGGGAAGTGAGGCCCTGGTTGCAGGCCTCTTGTACTAACGTCTGGAGAGCCCCACACTTGTTGTGCGAGGGAGGCCTGAAATCCCACTCTCTGGGGCTGCCTTTCCTCCCTCCAAGGAAGAGAGCCGGCTCGGCCGCCTTCAAGCTGAATGTAACGTTGGGCTGGGAAGTGCTACCTGGCAAATCAGTTTTCAGGGGCCATAGCCGCTGGGTGCACGTGTATGTGTACAGCCCCGATACTGCCCGGGAACATCAAGGTTCCCTCTACACAGCTCTTCCGTAACTTTAGCAGCGCAGGAGAGAGCTCGCGAAACTAGGCCTTTCTTGGCTCGGGAAGTGAGGACCTGCTCGCAGACCAATGGACCGGGCGTTTCCAGAGCTCCACGTTGCCTGCGCGCGGGAGGCCTGAAAACTCACTCTCTGGGGCTGCCTTTCCTCCCTCCAAGGAAGAGAGACGGCTCGGCCGCCTTCAAGCTGAAAGTAACATTGGGCTGGGAAGTGCTACCTGGGAAATCAGTTTTCAGGGGCCATAGCCGCTGGGGGCACGTGTATGTGTACAGCCCCGATACTGCCCGGGAACATCAAGGTTCCCTCCACACAGCTCTTCCGTCACTTTAGCTGTGCAGGAGAGAGCTCGCGAAACTAGGCCTTTCTCGGCTCGGGAAGTGAGTGCCTGTTTGCAGGCCTCTTGTACTGGCGTCTGCACAGCCCCACACTTGCTGTGCGAGGGAGGCCTAAAAACCCAATCTCTGGGGCTGCCTTTCCTCCCTCCAAGGAAGACAGCCTGCTCGGCCGCCTTCAAGCTGAAAGTCACATTGGGCTGGGAAGTGCTACATGGGAAATCAGTTTTCAGGGGCCATAGCCGCTGGGTGCTCGTGTATGTGTACAGCCCCGATACTGCCCGGGAACATCAAGGCTCCCTCCACACAGCTCTACCGTCACGTTAGCTCTGCAGGAGAGAGCTCGCGAAACTAGGCCTTTCTTGACTCGGGAAGTGAGGCCCTGGTTGCAGGCCTCTTGTACTGGCGTCTGCAGAGCCCCACACTTGCTGTGCGAGGGAGGCCTGAAATCCCACTCTCTGGGGCTGCCTTTCCTCCCTCCAAGGAAGAGAGCCGGCTCGGCCGCCTTCAAGCTGAATGTAACGTTGGGCTGGGAAGTGCTACCTGGCAAATCAGTTTTCAGGGGCCATAGCCGCTGGGTGCACGTGTATGTGTACAGCCCCGATACTGCCCGGGAACATCAAGGTTCCCTCTACACAGCTCTTCCGTAACTTTAGCAGCGCAGGAGAGAGCTCGCGAAACTAGGCCTTTCTTGGCTCGGGAAGTGAGGACCTGCTCGCAGACCAATGGACCGGGCGTTTCCAGAACTCCACGTTGCCTGCGCGCGGGAGGCCTGAAAACTCACTCTCTGGGGCTGCCTTTCCTCCCTCCAAGGAAGAGAGACGGCTCGGCCGCCTTCAAGCTGAAAGTAACATTGGGCTGGGAAGTGCTACCTGGGAAATCAGTTTTCAGGGGCCATAGCCGCTGGGTGCACGTGTATGTGTACAGCCCCGATACTGCCCGGGAACATCAAGGTTCCCTCTACACAGCTCTTCCGTCACTTTAGCTGTGCAGGAGAGAGGTCGCGAAACTAGGCCTTTCTTGGCTCGGGAAGTGAGGACCTGCTCGCAGACCAATGGACCGGGCGTTTCCAGAGCTCCACGTTGCCTGCGCGCGGGAGGCCTGAAAACTCACTCTCTGGGGCTGCCTTTCCTCCCTCCAAGGAAGAGAGCCTGCCCGGCCGCCTTCTGGCTGAAAGTCAAATCTGGCTGGGAAGTGGTAGTTGGGAAGTCAGTTTTCAGGGGCAATGTCCGCTAGGTGTACGTGCATGCCTAGGGTTCCCACACTGCCCAGAACACCAAGGTTCCCTCCACACAGCTCTTCCGTCACGTTAGCTCTGCAGGAGAGAGCTCGCGAAACTAGGCCTTTCTCGGCTCGGGAAGTGAGTGCCTGTTTGCAGGCCTCTTGTACTGGCGTCTGCAGAGCCCCACACTTGCTGTGCGAGGGAGGCCTAAAAACCCAATCTCTGGGGCTGCCTTTCCTCCCTCCAAGGAAGACAGCCTGCTCGGCCGCCTGCAAGCTGAAAGTCACATTGGGCTGGGAAATGCTACCTGGGAAGTCAGTTTTCAGGGGCCATGGCCGCTGGCTGCACGTTTACAGCTAGGCCTCCCAGACTGCCCGGGAACATCAAGGCTCCCTCCAAACAGCTCTTCCGTCACGTTTGCCCTGCAGGAGAGAGATCGCGAAACTAGGCCTTTCTCGGCTCGGGAAGTGAGTGCCTGTTTGCAGGCCGCTTTTATTGGCGTCTGCAGAGCCCCACACTTGCTGTGCCAGGGAGGCCTAAAAACCCAATCTCTGGGGCTGCCTTTCCTCCCTCCAAGGAAGAGAGCCTGCCCGGCCGCCTTCTGGCTGAAAGTCACATCGGGCTGGCAAGTGCTACTTGGGAAGTCAGTTTTCAGGGGCAATGGCCGCTGGGTGCACGTGTAAGTGTAGGGTTCCCACACTGTCCAGAACATCAAGGCTCCCTCCACACAGCTCTACCGTCACGTTAGCTCTGCAGCTGAGAGCTCGCGAAACTAGGCCTTTCTCGCCTCGGGAAGTGAGTGCCTGTTTGCAGCCCTCTTGTACTGGCGTCTGTAGAGCCCCACACTTGCTGTGCGGGGAAGGCCTAACAACCCAATCTCTGGGCCTGCCTTTCCTCCCTCAAAGGCGGAGAGCCGGCTCGGCCGCCTTCAAGTTGAAAGTAACATTGGGCTGGGAAGTGCTACCTGGGAAATCAGTTTTCAGGGGCCATAGCCGCTGGGGGCACGTGTATGTGTACAGCCCCGATACTGCCCGGGAACATCAAGGTTCCCTCCACACAGCTCTTCCGTCACTTTAGCTGTGCAGGAGAGAGCTCGCGAAACTAGGCCTTTCTCGGCTCGGGAAGTGAGTGCCTGTTTGCAGGCCTCTTGTACTGGCGTCTGCACAGCCCCACACTTGCTGTGCGAGGGAGGCCTAAAAACCCAATCTCTGGGGCTGCCTTTCCTCCCTCCAAGGAAGACAGCCTGCTCGGCCGCCTTCAAGCTGAAAGTCACATTGGGCTGGGAAGTGCTACATGGGAAATCAGTTTTCAGGGGCCATAGCCGCTGGGTGCTCGTGTATGTGTACAGCCCCGATACTGCCCGGGAACATCAAGGCTCCCTCCACACAGCTCTACCGTCACGTTAGCTCTGCAGGAGAGAGCTCGCGAAACTAGGCCTTTCTTGACTCGGGAAGTGAGGCCCTGGTTGCAGGCCTCTTGTACTAACGTCTGGAGAGCCCCACACTTGTTGTGCGAGGGAGGCCTGAAATCCCACTCTCTGGGGCTGCCTTTCCTCCCTCCAAGGAAGAGAGCCGGCTCGGCCGCCTTCAAGCTGAATGTAACGTTGGGCTGGGAAGTGCTACCTGGCAAATCAGTTTTCAGGGGCCATAGCCGCTGGGTGCACGTGTATGTGTACAGCCCCGATACTGCCCGGGAACATCAAGGTTCCCTCTACACAGCTCTTCCGTAACTTTAGCAGCGCAGGAGAGAGCTCGCGAAACTAGGCCTTTCTTGGCTCGGGAAGTGAGGACCTGCTCGCAGACCAATGGACCGGGCGTTTCCAGAGCTCCACGTTGCCTGCGCGCGGGAGGCCTGAAAACTCACTCTCTGGGGCTGCCTTTCCTCCCTCCAAGGAAGAGAGACGGCTCGGCCGCCTTCAAGCTGAAAGTAACATTGGGCTGGGAAGTGCTACCTGGGAAATCAGTTTTCAGGGGCCATAGCCGCTGGGTGCACGTGTATGTGTACAGCCCCGATACTGCCCGGGAACATCAAGGTTCCCTCCACACAGCTCTTCCGTCACTTTAGCTGTGCAGGAGAGAGCTCGCGAAACTAGGCCTTTCTCGGCTCGGGAAGTGAGTGCCTGTTTGCAGGCCTCTTGTACTGGCGTCTGCACAGCCCCACACTTGCTGTGCGAGGGAGGCCTAAAAACCCAATCTCTGGGGCTGCCTTTCCTCCCTCCAAGGAAGACAGCCTGCTCGGCCGCCTTCAAGCTGAAAGTCACATTGGGCTGGGAAGTGCTACATGGGAAATCAGTTTTCAGGGGCCATAGCCGCTGGGTGCTCGTGTATGTGTACAGCCCCGATACTGCCCGGGAACATCAAGGCTCCCTCCACACAGCTCTACCGTCACGTTAGCTCTGCAGGAGAGAGCTCGCGAAACTAGGCCTTTCTTGACTCGGGAAGTGAGGCCCTGGTTGCAGGCCTCTTGTACTGGCGTCTGCAGAGCCCCACACTTGCTGTGCGAGGGAGGCCTGAAATCCCACTCTCTGGGGCTGCCTTTCCTCCCTCCAAGGAAGAGAGCCGGCTCGGCCGCCTTCAAGCTGAATGTAACGTTGGGCTGGGAAGTGCTACCTGGCAAATCAGTTTTCAGGGGCCATAGCCGCTGGGTGCACGTGTATGTGTACAGCCCCGATACTGCCCGGGAACATCAAGGTTCCCTCTACACAGCTCTTCCGTAACTTTAGCAGCGCAGGAGAGAGCTCGCGAAACTAGGCCTTTCTTGGCTCGGGAAGTGAGGACCTGCTCGCAGACCAATGGACCGGGCGTTTCCAGAACTCCACGTTGCCTGCGCGCGGGAGGCCTGAAAACTCACTCTCTGGGGCTGCCTTTCCTCCCTCCAAGGAAGAGAGACGGCTCGGCCGCCTTCAAGCTGAAAGTAACATTGGGCTGGGAAGTGCTACCTGGGAAATCAGTTTTCAGGGGCCATAGCCGCTGGGTGCACGTGTATGTGTACAGCCCCGATACTGCCCGGGAACATCAAGGTTCCCTCTACACAGCTCTTCCGTCACTTTAGCTGTGCAGGAGAGAGGTCGCGAAACTAGGCCTTTCTTGGCTCGGGAAGTGAGGACCTGCTCGCAGACCAATGGACCGGGCGTTTCCAGAGCTCCACGTTGCCTGCGCGCGGGAGGCCTGAAAACTCACTCTCTGGGGCTGCCTTTCCTCCCTCCAAGGAAGAGAGCCTGCCCGGCCGCCTTCTGGCTGAAAGTCAAATCTGGCTGGGAAGTGGTAGTTGGGAAGTCAGTTTTCAGGGGCAATGTCCGCTAGGTGTACGTGCATGCCTAGGGTTCCCACACTGCCCAGAACACCAAGGTTCCCTCCACACAGCTCTTCCGTCACGTTAGCTCTGCAGGAGAGAGCTCGCGAAACTAGGCCTTTCTCGGCTCGGGAAGTGAGTGCCTGTTTGCAGGCCTCTTGTACTGGCGTCTGCAGAGCCCCACACTTGCTGTGCGAGGGAGGCCTAAAAACCCAATCTCTGGGGCTGCCTTTCCTCCCTCCAAGGAAGACAGCCTGCTCGGCCGCCTGCAAGCTGAAAGTCACATTGGGCTGGGAAATGCTACCTGGGAAGTCAGTTTTCAGGGGCCATGGCCGCTGGCTGCACGTTTACAGCTAGGCCTCCCACACTGCCCGGGAACATCAAGGCTCCCTCCAAACAGCTCTTCCGTCACGTTTGCCCTGCAGGAGAGAGATCGCGAAACTAGGCCTTTCTCGGCTCGGGAAGTGAGTGCCTGTTTGCAGGCCGCTTTTATTGGCGTCTGCAGAGCCCCACACTTGCTGTGCCAGGGAGGCCTAAAAACCCAATCTCTGGGGCTGCCTTTCCTCCCTCCAAGGAAGAGAGCCTGCCCGGCCGCCTTCTGGCTGAAAGTCACATCGGGCTGGCAAGTGCTAGTTGGGAAGTCAGTTTTCAGGGGCAATGGCCGCTGGGTGCACGTGTAAGTGTAGGGTTCCCACACTGTCCAGAACATCAAGGCTCCCTCCACACAGCTCTACCGTCACGTTAGCTCTGCAGCTGAGAGCTCGCGAAACTAGGCCTTTCTCGCCTCGGGAAGTGAGTGCCTGTTTGCAGCCCTCTTGTACTGGCGTCTGTAGAGCCCCACACTTGCTGTGCGGGGAAGGCCTAACAACCCAATCTCTGGGCCTGCCTTTCCTCCCTCAAAGGTGGAGAGCCGGCTCGGCCGCCTTCAAGTTGAAAGTAACATTGGGCTGGGAAGTGCTACCTGGGAAATCAGTTTTCAGGGGCCATAGCCGCTGGGGGCACGTGTATGTGTACAGCCCCGATACTGCCCGGGAACATCAAGGTTCCCTCCACACAGCTCTTCCGTCACTTTAGCTGTGCAGGAGAGAGCTCGCGAAACTAGGCCTTTCTCGGCTCGGGAAGTGAGTGCCTGTTTGCAGGCCTCTTGTACTGGCGTCTGCACAGCCCCACACTTGCTGTGCGAGGGAGGCCTAAAAACCCAATCTCTGGGGCTGCCTTTCCTCCCTCCAAGGAAGACAGCCTGCTCGGCCGCCTTCAAGCTGAAAGTCACATTGGGCTGGGAAGTGCTACATGGGAAATCAGTTTTCAGGGGCCATAGCCGCTGGGTGCTCGTGTATGTGTACAGCCCCGATACTGCCCGGGAACATCAAGGCTCCCTCCACACAGCTCTACCGTCACGTTAGCTCTGCAGGAGAGAGCTCGCGAAACTAGGCCTTTCTTGACTCGGGAAGTGAGGCCCTGGTTGCAGGCCTCTTGTACTGGCGTCTGCAGAGCCCCACACTTGCTGTGCGAGGGAGGCCTGAAATCCCACTCTCTGGGGCTGCCTTTCCTCCCTCCAAGGAAGAGAGCCGGCTCGGCCGCCTTCAAGCTGAATGTAACGTTGGGCTGGGAAGTGCTACCTGGCAAATCAGTTTTCAGGGGCCATAGCCGCTGGGTGCACGTGTATGTGTACAGCCCCGATACTGCCCGGGAACATCAAGGTTCCCTCTACACAGCTCTTCCGTAACTTTAGCAGCGCAGGAGAGAGCTCGCGAAACTAGGCCTTTCTTGGCTCGGGAAGTGAGGACCTGCTCGCAGACCAATGGACCGGGCGTTTCCAGAACTCCACGTTGCCTGCGCGCGGGAGGCCTGAAAACTCACTCTCTGGGGCTGCCTTTCCTCCCTCCAAGGAAGAGAGACGGCTCGGCCGCCTTCAAGCTGAAAGTAACATTGGGCTGGGAAGTGCTACCTGGGAAATCAGTTTTCAGGGGCCATAGCCGCTGGGTGCACGTGTATGTGTACAGCCCCGATACTGCCCGGGAACATCAAGGTTCCCTCTACACAGCTCTTCCGTCACTTTAGCTGTGCAGGAGAGAGCTCGCGAAACTAGGCCTTTCTTGGCTCGGGAAGTGAGGACCTGCTCGCAGACCAATGGACCGGGCGTTTCCAGAGCTCCACGTTGCCTGCGCGCGGGAGGCCTGAAAACTCACTCTCTGGGGCTGCCTTTCCTCCCTCCAAGGAAGAGAGCCTGCCCGGCCGCCTTCTGGCTGAAAGTCAAATCTGGCTGGGAAGTGGTAGTTGGGAAGTCAGTTTTCAGGGGCAATGTCCGCTAGGTGTACGTGCATGCCTAGGGTTCCCACACTGCCCAGAACACCAAGGTTCCCTCCACACAGCTCTTCCGTCACGTTAGCTCTGCAGGAGAGAGCTCGCGAAACTAGGCCTTTCTCGGCTCGGGAAGTGAGTGCCTGTTTGCAGGCCTCTTGTACTGGCGTCTGCAGAGCCCCACACTTGCTGTGCGAGGGAGGCCTAAAAACCCAATCTCTGGGGCTGCCTTTCCTCCCTCCAAGGAAGACAGCCTGCTCGGCCGCCTGCAAGCTGAAAGTCACATTGGGCTGGGAAATGCTACCTGGGAAGTCAGTTTTCAGGGGCCATGGCCGCTGGCTGCACGTTTACAGCTAGGCCTCCCACACTGCCCGGGAACATCAAGGCTCCCTCCAAACAGCTCTTCCGTCACGTTTGCCCTGCAGGAGAGAGATCGCGAAACTAGGCCTTTCTCGGCTCGGGAAGTGAGTGCCTGTTTGCAGGCCGCTTTTATTGGCGTCTGCAGAGCCCCACACTTGCTGTGCGAGGGAGGCCTAAAAACCCAATCTCTGGGGCTGCCTTTCCTCCCTCCAAGGAAGAGAGCCTGCCCGGCCGCCTTCTGGCTGAAAGTCACATCGGGCTGGCAAGTGCTAGTTGGGAAGTCAGTTTTCAGGGGCAATGGCCGCTGGGTGCACGTGTAAGTGTAGGGTTCCCACACTGTCCAGAACATCAAGGCTCCCTCCACACAGCTCTACCGTCACGTTAGCTCTGCAGCTGAGAGCTCGCGAAACTAGGCCTTTCTCGCCTCGGGAAGTGAGTGCCTGTTTGCAGCCCTCTTGTACTGGCGTCTGTAGAGCCCCACACTTGCTGTGCGGGGAAGGCCTAACAACCCAATCTCTGGGCCTGCCTTTCCTCCCTCAAAGGTGGAGAGCCGGCTCGGCCGCCTTCAAGTTGAAAGTAACATTGGGCTGGGAAGTGCTACCTGGGAAATCAGTTTTCAGGGGCCATAGCCGCTGGGGGCACGTGTATGTGTACAGCCCCGATACTGCCCGGGAACATCAAGGTTCCCTCCACACAGCTCTTCCGTCACTTTAGCTGTGCAGGAGAGAGCTCGCGAAACTAGGCCTTTCTCGGCTCGGGAAGTGAGTGCCTGTTTGCAGGCCTCTTGTACTGGCGTCTGCACAGCCCCACACTTGCTGTGCGAGGGAGGCCTAAAAACCCAATCTCTGGGGCTGCCTTTCCTCCCTCCAAGGAAGACAGCCTGCTCGGCCGCCTTCAAGCTGAAAGTCACATTGGGCTGGGAAGTGCTACATGGGAAATCAGTTTTCAGGGGCCATAGCCGCTGGGTGCTCGTGTATGTGTACAGCCCCGATACTGCCCGGGAACATCAAGGCTCCCTCCACACAGCTCTACCGTCACGTTAGCTCTGCAGGAGAGAGCTCGCGAAACTAGGCCTTTCTTGACTCGGGAAGTGAGGCCCTGGTTGCAGGCCTCTTGTACTAACGTCTGGAGAGCCCCACACTTGTTGTGCGAGGGAGGCCTGAAATCCCACTCTCTGGGGCTGCCTTTCCTCCCTCCAAGGAAGAGAGCCGGCTCGGCCGCCTTCAAGCTGAATGTAACGTTGGGCTGGGAAGTGCTACCTGGCAAATCAGTTTTCAGGGGCCATAGCCGCTGGGTGCACGTGTATGTGTACAGCCCCGATACTGCCCGGGAACATCAAGGTTCCCTCTACACAGCTCTTCCGTAACTTTAGCAGCGCAGGAGAGAGCTCGCGAAACTAGGCCTTTCTTGGCTCGGGAAGTGAGGACCTGCTCGCAGACCAATGGACCGGGCGTTTCCAGAGCTCCACGTTGCCTGCGCGCGGGAGGCCTGAAAACTCACTCTCTGGGGCTGCCTTTCCTCCCTCCAAGGAAGAGAGACGGCTCGGCCGCCTTCAAGCTGAAAGTAACATTGGGCTGGGAAGTGCTACCTGGGAAATCAGTTTTCAGGGGCCATAGCCGCTGGGTGCACGTGTATGTGTACAGCCCCGATACTGCCCGGGAACATCAAGGTTCCCTCCACACAGCTCTTCCGTCACTTTAGCTGTGCAGGAGAGAGCTCGCGAAACTAGGCCTTTCTCGGCTCGGGAAGTGAGTGCCTGTTTGCAGGCCTCTTGTACTGGCGTCTGCACAGCCCCACACTTGCTGTGCGAGGGAGGCCTAAAAACCCAATCTCTGGGGCTGCCTTTCCTCCCTCCAAGGAAGACAGCCTGCTCGGCCGCCTTCAAGCTGAAAGTCACATTGGGCTGGGAAGTGCTACATGGGAAATCAGTTTTCAGGGGCCATAGCCGCTGGGTGCTCGTGTATGTGTACAGCCCCGATACTGCCCGGGAACATCAAGGCTCCCTCCACACAGCTCTACCGTCACGTTAGCTCTGCAGGAGAGAGCTCGCGAAACTAGGCCTTTCTTGACTCGGGAAGTGAGGCCCTGGTTGCAGGCCTCTTGTACTGGCGTCTGCAGAGCCCCACACTTGCTGTGCGAGGGAGGCCTGAAATCCCACTCTCTGGGGCTGCCTTTCCTCCCTCCAAGGAAGAGAGCCGGCTCGGCCGCCTTCAAGCTGAATGTAACGTTGGGCTGGGAAGTGCTACCTGGCAAATCAGTTTTCAGGGGCCATAGCCGCTGGGTGCACGTGTATGTGTACAGCCCCGATACTGCCCGGGAACATCAAGGTTCCCTCTACACAGCTCTTCCGTAACTTTAGCAGCGCAGGAGAGAGCTCGCGAAACTAGGCCTTTCTTGGCTCGGGAAGTGAGGACCTGCTCGCAGACCAATGGACCGGGCGTTTCCAGAACTCCACGTTGCCTGCACGCGGGAGGCCTGAAAACTCACTCTCTGGGGCTGCCTTTCCTCCCTCCAAGGAAGAGAGACGGCTCGGCCGCCTTCAAGCTGAAAGTAACATTGGGCTGGGAAGTGCTACCTGGGAAATCAGTTTTCAGGGGCCATAGCCGCTGGGTGCACGTGTATGTGTACAGCCCCGATACTGCCCGGGAACATCAAGGTTCCCTCTACACAGCTCTTCCGTCACTTTAGCTGTGCAGGAGAGAGCTCGCGAAACTAGGCCTTTCTTGGCTCGGGAAGTGAGGACCTGCTCGCAGACCAATGGACCGGGCGTTTCCAGAGCTCCACGTTGCCTGCGCGCGGGAGGCCTGAAAACTCACTCTCTGGGGCTGCCTTTCCTCCCTCCAAGGAAGAGAGCCTGCCCGGCCGCCTTCTGGCTGAAAGTCAAATCTGGCTGGGAAGTGGTAGTTGGGAAGTCAGTTTTCAGGGGCAATGTCCGCTAGGTGTACGTGCATGCCTAGGGTTCCCACACTGCCCAGAACACCAAGGTTCCCTCCACACAGCTCTTCCGTCACGTTAGCTCTGCAGGAGAGAGCTCGCGAAACTAGGCCTTTCTCGGCTCGGGAAGTGAGTGCCTGTTTGCAGGCCTCTTGTACTGGCGTCTGCAGAGCCCCACACTTGCTGTGCGAGGGAGGCCTAAAAACCCAATCTCTGGGGCTGCCTTTCCTCCCTCCAAGGAAGACAGCCTGCTCGGCCGCCTGCAAGCTGAAAGTCACATTGGGCTGGGAAATGCTACCTGGGAAGTCAGTTTTCAGGAGCCATGGCCGCTGGCTGCACGTTTACAGCTAGGCCTCCCACACTGCCCGGGAACATCAAGGCTCCCTCCAAACAGCTCTTCCGTCACGTTTGCCCTGCAGGAGAGAGATCGCGAAACTAGGCCTTTCTCGGCTCGGGAAGTGAGTGCCTGTTTGCAGGCCACTTTTATTGGCGTCTGCAGAGCCCCACACTTGCTGTGCGAGGGAGGCCTAAAAACCCAATCTCTGGGGCTGCCTTTCCTCCCTCCAAGGAAGAGAGCCTGCCCGGCCGCCTTCTGGCTGAAAGTCACATCGGGCTGGCAAGTGCTAGTTGGGAAGTCAGTTTTCAGGGGCAATGGCCGCTGGGTGCACGTGTAAGTGTAGGGTTCCCACACTGTCCAGAACATCAAGGCTCCCTCCACACAGCTCTACCGTCACGTTAGCTCTGCAGCTGAGAGCTCGCGAAACTAGGCCTTTCTCGCCTCGGGAAGTGAGTGCCTGTTTGCAGCCCTCTTGTACTGGCGTCTGTAGAGCCCCACACTTGCTGTGCGGGGAAGGCCTAACAACCCAATCTCTGGGCCTGCCTTTCCTCCCTCAAAGGTGGAGAGCCGGCTCGGCCGCCTTCAAGTTGAAAGTAACATTGGGCTGGGAAGTGCTACCTGGGAAATCAGTTTTCAGGGGCCATAGCCGCTGGGGGCACGTGTATGTGTACAGCCCCGATACTGCCCGGGAACATCAAGGTTCCCTCCACACAGCTCTTCCGTCACTTTAGCTGTGCAGGAGAGAGCTCGCGAAACTAGGCCTTTCTCGGCTCGGGAAGTGAGTGCCTGTTTGCAGGCCTCTTGTACTGGCGTCTGCACAGCCCCACACTTGCTGTGCGAGGGAGGCCTAAAAACCCAATCTCTGGGGCTGCCTTTCCTCCCTCCAAGGAAGACAGCCTGCTCGGCCGCCTTCAAGCTGAAAGTCACATTGGGCTGGGAAGTGCTACATGGGAAATCAGTTTTCAGGGGCCATAGCCGCTGGGTGCTCGTGTATGTGTACAGCCCCGATACTGCCCGGGAACATCAAGGCTCCCTCCACACAGCTCTACCGTCACGTTAGCTCTGCAGGAGAGAGCTCGCGAAACTAGGCCTTTCTTGACTCGGGAAGTGAGGCCCTGGTTGCAGGCCTCTTGTACTAACGTCTGGAGAGCCCCACACTTGTTGTGCGAGGGAGGCCTGAAATCCCACTCTCTGGGGCTGCCTTTCCTCCCTCCAAGGAAGAGAGCCGGCTCGGCCGCCTTCAAGCTGAATGTAACGTTGGGCTGGGAAGTGCTACCTGGCAAATCAGTTTTCAGGGGCCATAGCCGCTGGGTGCACGTGTATGTGTACAGCCCCGATACTGCCCGGGAACATCAAGGTTCCCTCTACACAGCTCTTCCGTAACTTTAGCAGCGCAGGAGAGAGCTCGCGAAACTAGGCCTTTCTTGGCTCGGGAAGTGAGGACCTGCTCGCAGACCAATGGACCGGGCGTTTCCAGAGCTCCACGTTGCCTGCGCGCGGGAGGCCTGAAAACTCACTCTCTGGGGCTGCCTTTCCTCCCTCCAAGGAAGAGAGCCGGCTCGGCCGCCTTCAAGCTGAATGTAACGTTGGGCTGGGAAGTGCTACCTGGCAAATCAGTTTTCAGGGGCCATAGCCGCTGGGTGCACGTGTATGTGTACAGCCCCGATACTGCCCGGGAACATCAAGGTTCCCTCTACACAGCTCTTCCGTAACTTTAGCAGCGCAGGAGAGAGCTCGCGAAACTAGGCCTTTCTTGGCTCGGGAAGTGAGGACCTGCTCGCAGACCAATGGACCGGGCGTTTCCAGAACTCCACGTTGCCTGCGCGCGGGAGGCCTGAAAACTCACTCTCTGGGGCTGCCTTTCCTCCCTCCAAGGAAGAGAGACGGCTCGGCCGCCTTCAAGCTGAAAGTAACATTGGGCTGGGAAGTGCTACCTGGGAAATCAGTTTTCAGGGGCCATAGCCGCTGGGTGCACGTGTATGTGTACAGCCCCGATACTGCCCGGGAACATCAAGGTTCCCTCTACACAGCTCTTCCGTCACTTTAGCTGTGCAGGAGAGAGCTCGCGAAACTAGGCCTTTCTTGGCTCGGGAAGTGAGGACCTGCTCGCAGACCAATGGACCGGGCGTTTCCAGAGCTCCACGTTGCCTGCGCGCGGGAGGCCTGAAAACTCACTCTCTGGGGCTGCCTTTCCTCCCTCCAAGGAAGAGAGCCTGCCCGGCCGCCTTCTGGCTGAAAGTCAAATCTGGCTGGGAAGTGGTAGTTGGGAAGTCAGTTTTCAGGGGCAATGTCCGCTAGGTGTACGTGCATGCCTAGGGTTCCCACACTGCCCAGAACACCAAGGTTCCCTCCACACAGCTCTTCCGTCACGTTAGCTCTGCAGGAGAGAGCTCGCGAAACTAGGCCTTTCTCGGCTCGGGAAGTGAGTGCCTGTTTGCAGGCCTCTTGTACTGGCGTCTGCAGAGCCCCACACTTGCTGTGCGAGGGAGGCCTAAAAACCCAATCTCTGGGGCTGCCTTTCCTCCCTCCAAGGAAGACAGCCTGCTCGGCCGCCTGCAAGCTGAAAGTCACATTGGGCTGGGAAATGCTACCTGGGAAGTCAGTTTTCAGGGGCCATGGCCGCTGGCTGCACGTTTACAGCTAGGCCTCCCACACTGCCCGGGAACATCAAGGCTCCCTCCAAACAGCTCTTCCGTCACGTTTGCCCTGCAGGAGAGAGATCGCGAAACTAGGCCTTTCTCGGCTCGGGAAGTGAGTGCCTGTTTGCAGGCCGCTTTTATTGGCGTCTGCAGAGCCCCACACTTGCTGTGCGAGGGAGGCCTAAAAACCCAATCTCTGGGGCTGCCTTTCCTCCCTCCAAGGAAGAGAGCCTGCCCGGCCGCCTTCTGGCTGAAAGTCACATCGGGCTGGCAAGTGCTAGTTGGGAAGTCAGTTTTCAGGGGCAATGGCCGCTGGGTGCACGTGTAAGTGTAGGGTTCCCACACTGTCCAGAACATCAAGGCTCCCTCCACACAGCTCTACCGTCACGTTAGCTCTGCAGCTGAGAGCTCGCGAAACTAGGCCTTTCTCGCCTCGGGAAGTGAGTGCCTGTTTGCAGCCCTCTTGTACTGGCGTCTGTAGAGCCCCACACTTGCTGTGCGGGGAAGGCCTAACAACCCAATCTCTGGGCCTGCCTTTCCTCCCTCAAAGGTGGAGAGCCGGCTCGGCCGCCTTCAAGTTGAAAGTAACATTGGGCTGGGAAGTGCTACCTGGGAAATCAGTTTTCAGGGGCCATAGCCGCTGGGGGCACGTGTATGTGTACAGCCCCGATACTGCCCGGGAACATCAAGGTTCCCTCCACACAGCTCTTCCGTCACTTTAGCTGTGCAGGAGAGAGCTCGCGAAACTAGGCCTTTCTCGGCTCGGGAAGTGAGTGCCTGTTTGCAGGCCTCTTGTACTGGCGTCTGCACAGCCCCACACTTGCTGTGCGAGGGAGGCCTAAAAACCCAATCTCTGGGGCTGCCTTTCCTCCCTCCAAGGAAGACAGCCTGCTCGGCCGCCTTCAAGCTGAAAGTCACATTGGGCTGGGAAGTGCTACATGGGAAATCAGTTTTCAGGGGCCATAGCCGCTGGGTGCTCGTGTATGTGTACAGCCCCGATACTGCCCGGGAACATCAAGGCTCCCTCCACACAGCTCTACCGTCACGTTAGCTCTGCAGGAGAGAGCTCGCGAAACTAGGCCTTTCTTGACTCGGGAAGTGAGGCCCTGGTTGCAGGCCTCTTGTACTAACGTCTGGAGAGCCCCACACTTGTTGTGCGAGGGAGGCCTGAAATCCCACTCTCTGGGGCTGCCTTTCCTCCCTCCAAGGAAGAGAGCCGGCTCGGCCGCCTTCAAGCTGAATGTAACGTTGGGCTGGGAAGTGCTACCTGGCAAATCAGTTTTCAGGGGCCATAGCCGCTGGGTGCACGTGTATGTGTACAGCCCCGATACTGCCCGGGAACATCAAGGTTCCCTCTACACAGCTCTTCCGTAACTTTAGCAGCGCAGGAGAGAGCTCGCGAAACTAGGCCTTTCTTGGCTCGGGAAGTGAGGACCTGCTCGCAGACCAATGGACCGGGCGTTTCCAGAGCTCCACGTTGCCTGCGCGCGGGA
This sequence comes from Giraffa tippelskirchi, assembly GCF_054371585.1. Classification (NCBI taxonomy): domain Eukaryota; kingdom Metazoa; phylum Chordata; class Mammalia; order Artiodactyla; family Giraffidae; genus Giraffa; species Giraffa tippelskirchi. The sequence goes on from NC_137289.1 coordinate 73,242,015, forward strand.
GGCCTGAAAACTCACTCTCTGGGGCTGCCTTTCCTCCCTCCAAGGAAGAGAGACGGCTCGGCCGCCTTCAAGCTGAAAGTAACATTGGGCTGGGAAGTGCTACCTGGGAAATCAGTTTTCAGGGGCCATAGCCGCTGGGTGCACGTGTATGTGTACAGCCCCGATACTGCCCGGGAACATCAAGGTTCCCTCCACACAGCTCTTCCGTCACTTTAGCTGTGCAGGAGAGAGCTCGCGAAACTAGGCCTTTCTCGGCTCGGGAAGTGAGTGCCTGTTTGCAGGCCTCTTGTACTGGCGTCTGCACAGCCCCACACTTGCTGTGCGAGGGAGGCCTAAAAACCCAATCTCTGGGGCTGCCTTTCCTCCCTCCAAGGAAGACAGCCTGCTCGGCCGCCTTCAAGCTGAAAGTCACATTGGGCTGGGAAGTGCTACATGGGAAATCAGTTTTCAGGGGCCATAGCCGCTGGGTGCTCGTGTATGTGTACAGCCCCGATACTGCCCGGGAACATCAAGGCTCCCTCCACACAGCTCTACCGTCACGTTAGCTCTGCAGGAGAGAGCTCGCGAAACTAGGCCTTTCTTGACTCGGGAAGTGAGGCCCTGGTTGCAGGCCTCTTGTACTGGCGTCTGCAGAGCCCCACACTTGCTGTGCGAGGGAGGCCTGAAATCCCACTCTCTGGGGCTGCCTTTCCTCCCTCCAAGGAAGAGAGCCGGCTCGGCCGCCTTCAAGCTGAATGTAACGTTGGGCTGGGAAGTGCTACCTGGCAAATCAGTTTTCAGGGGCCATAGCCGCTGGGTGCACGTGTATGTGTACAGCCCCGATACTGCCCGGGAACATCAAGGTTCCCTCTACACAGCTCTTCCGTAACTTTAGCAGCGCAGGAGAGAGCTCGCGAAACTAGGCCTTTCTTGGCTCGGGAAGTGAGGACCTGCTCGCAGACCAATGGACCGGGCGTTTCCAGAACTCCACGTTGCCTGCGCGCGGGAGGCCTGAAAACTCACTCTCTGGGGCTGCCTTTCCTCCCTCCAAGGAAGAGAGACGGCTCGGCCGCCTTCAAGCTGAAAGTAACATTGGGCTGGGAAGTGCTACCTGGGAAATCAGTTTTCAGGGGCCATAGCCGCTGGGTGCACGTGTATGTGTACAGCCCCGATACTGCCCGGGAACATCAAGGTTCCCTCTACACAGCTCTTCCGTCACTTTAGCTGTGCAGGAGAGAGCTCGCGAAACTAGGCCTTTCTTGGCTCGGGAAGTGAGGACCTGCTCGCAGACCAATGGACCGGGCGTTTCCAGAGCTCCACGTTGCCTGCGCGCGGGAGGCCTGAAAACTCACTCTCTGGGGCTGCCTTTCCTCCCTCCAAGGAAGAGAGCCTGCCCGGCCGCCTTCTGGCTGAAAGTCAAATCTGGCTGGGAAGTGGTAGTTGGGAAGTCAGTTTTCAGGGGCAATGTCCGCTAGGTGTACGTGCATGCCTAGGGTTCCCACACTGCCCAGAACACCAAGGTTCCCTCCACACAGCTCTTCCGTCACGTTAGCTCTGCAGGAGAGAGCTCGCGAAACTAGGCCTTTCTCGGCTCGGGAAGTGAGTGCCTGTTTGCAGGCCTCTTGTACTGGCGTCTGCAGAGCCCCACACTTGCTGTGCGAGGGAGGCCTAAAAACCCAATCTCTGGGGCTGCCTTTCCTCCCTCCAAGGAAGACAGCCTGCTCGGCCGCCTGCAAGCTGAAAGTCACATTGGGCTGGGAAATGCTACCTGGGAAGTCAGTTTTCAGGAGCCATGGCCGCTGGCTGCACGTTTACAGCTAGGCCTCCCACACTGCCCGGGAACATCAAGGCTCCCTCCAAACAGCTCTTCCGTCACGTTTGCCCTGCAGGAGAGAGATCGCGAAACTAGGCCTTTCTCGGCTCGGGAAGTGAGTGCCTGTTTGCAGGCCACTTTTATTGGCGTCTGCAGAGCCCCACACTTGCTGTGCGAGGGAGGCCTAAAAACCCAATCTCTGGGGCTGCCTTTCCTCCCTCCAAGGAAGAGAGCCTGCCCGGCCGCCTTCTGGCTGAAAGTCACATCGGGCTGGCAAGTGCTAGTTGGGAAGTCAGTTTTCAGGGGCAATGGCCGCTGGGTGCACGTGTAAGTGTAGGGTTCCCACACTGTCCAGAACATCAAGGCTCCCTCCACACAGCTCTACCGTCACGTTAGCTCTGCAGCTGAGAGCTCGCGAAACTAGGCCTTTCTCGCCTCGGGAAGTGAGTGCCTGTTTGCAGCCCTCTTGTACTGGCGTCTGTAGAGCCCCACACTTGCTGTGCGGGGAAGGCCTAACAACCCAATCTCTGGGCCTGCCTTTCCTCCCTCAAAGGTGGAGAGCCGGCTCGGCCGCCTTCAAGTTGAAAGTAACATTGGGCTGGGAAGTGCTACCTGGGAAATCAGTTTTCAGGGGCCATAGCCGCTGGGGGCACGTGTATGTGTACAGCCCCGATACTGCCCGGGAACATCAAGGTTCCCTCCACACAGCTCTTCCGTCACTTTAGCTGTGCAGGAGAGAGCTCGCGAAACTAGGCCTTTCTCGGCTCGGGAAGTGAGTGCCTGTTTGCAGGCCTCTTGTACTGGCGTCTGCACAGCCCCACACTTGCTGTGCGAGGGAGGCCTAAAAACCCAATCTCTGGGGCTGCCTTTCCTCCCTCCAAGGAAGACAGCCTGCTCGGCCGCCTTCAAGCTGAAAGTCACATTGGGCTGGGAAGTGCTACATGGGAAATCAGTTTTCAGGGGCCATAGCCGCTGGGTGCTCGTGTATGTGTACAGCCCCGATACTGCCCGGGAACATCAAGGCTCCCTCCACACAGCTCTACCGTCACGTTAGCTCTGCAGGAGAGAGCTCGCGAAACTAGGCCTTTCTTGACTCGGGAAGTGAGGCCCTGGTTGCAGGCCTCTTGTACTAACGTCTGGAGAGCCCCACACTTGTTGTGCGAGGGAGGCCTGAAATCCCACTCTCTGGGGCTGCCTTTCCTCCCTCCAAGGAAGAGAGCCGGCTCGGCCGCCTTCAAGCTGAATGTAACGTTGGGCTGGGAAGTGCTACCTGGCAAATCAGTTTTCAGGGGCCATAGCCGCTGGGTGCACGTGTATGTGTACAGCCCCGATACTGCCCGGGAACATCAAGGTTCCCTCTACACAGCTCTTCCGTAACTTTAGCAGCGCAGGAGAGAGCTCGCGAAACTAGGCCTTTCTTGGCTCGGGAAGTGAGGACCTGCTCGCAGACCAATGGACCGGGCGTTTCCAGAACTCCACGTTGCCTGCGCGCGGGAGGCCTGAAAACTCACTCTCTGGGGCTGCCTTTCCTCCCTCCAAGGAAGAGAGACGGCTCGGCCGCCTTCAAGCTGAAAGTAACATTGGGCTGGGAAGTGCTACCTGGGAAATCAGTTTTCAGGGGCCATAGCCGCTGGGTGCACGTGTATGTGTACAGCCCCGATACTGCCCGGGAACATCAAGGTTCCCTCTACACAGCTCTTCCGTCACTTTAGCTGTGCAGGAGAGAGCTCGCGAAACTAGGCCTTTCTTGGCTCGGGAAGTGAGGACCTGCTCGCAGACCAATGGACCGGGCGTTTCCAGAGCTCCACGTTGCCTGCGCGCGGGAGGCCTGAAAACTCACTCTCTGGGGCTGCCTTTCCTCCCTCCAAGGAAGAGAGCCTGCCCGGCCGCCTTCTGGCTGAAAGTCAAATCTGGCTGGGAAGTGGTAGTTGGGAAGTCAGTTTTCAGGGGCAACGTCCGCTAGGTGTACGTGCATGCCTAGGGTTCCCACACTGCCCAGAACACCAAGGTTCCCTCCACACAGCTCTTCCGTCACGTTAGCTCTGCAGGAGAGAGCTCGCGAAACTAGGCCTTTCTCGGCTCGGGAAGTGAGTGCCTGTTTGCAGGCCTCTTGTACTGGCGTCTGCAGAGCCCCACACTTGCTGTGCGAGGGAGGCCTAAAAACCCAATCTCTGGGGCTGCCTTTCCTCCCTCCAAGGAAGACAGCCTGCTCGGCCGCCTGCAAGCTGAAAGTCACATTGGGCTGGGAAATGCTACCTGGGAAGTCAGTTTTCAGGGGCCATGGCCGCTGGCTGCACGTTTACAGCTAGGCCTCCCACACTGCCCGGGAACATCAAGGCTCCCTCCAAACAGCTCTTCCGTCACGTTTGCCCTGCAGGAGAGAGATCGCGAAACTAGGCCTTTCTCGGCTCGGGAAGTGAGTGCCTGTTTGCAGGCCGCTTTTATTGGCGTCTGCAGAGCCCCACACTTGCTGTGCGAGGGAGGCCTAAAAACCCAATCTCTGGGGCTGCCTTTCCTCCCTCCAAGGAAGAGAGCCTGCCCGGCCGCCTTCTGGCTGAAAGTCACATCGGGCTGGCAAGTGCTAGTTGGGAAGTCAGTTTTCAGGGGCAATGGCCGCTGGGTGCACGTGTAAGTGTAGGGTTCCCACACTGTCCAGAACATCAAGGCTCCCTCCACACAGCTCTACCGTCACGTTAGCTCTGCAGCTGAGAGCTCGCGAAACTAGGCCTTTCTCGCCTCGGGAAGTGAGTGCCTGTTTGCAGCCCTCTTGTACTGGCGTCTGTAGAGCCCCACACTTGCTGTGCGGGGAAGGCCTAACAACCCAATCTCTGGGCCTGCCTTTCCTCCCTCAAAGGTGGAGAGCCGGCTCGGCCGCCTTCAAGTTGAAAGTAACATTGGGCTGGGAAGTGCTACCTGGGAAATCAGTTTTCAGGGGCCATAGCCGCTGGGGGCACGTGTATGTGTACAGCCCCGATACTGCCCGGGAACATCAAGGTTCCCTCCACACAGCTCTTCCGTCACTTTAGCTGTGCAGGAGAGAGCTCGCGAAACTAGGCCTTTCTCGGCTCGGGAAGTGAGTGCCTGTTTGCAGGCCTCTTGTACTGGCGTCTGCACAGCCCCACACTTGCTGTGCGAGGGAGGCCTAAAAACCCAATCTCTGGGGCTGCCTTTCCTCCCTCCAAGGAAGACAGCCTGCTCGGCCGCCTTCAAGCTGAAAGTCACATTGGGCTGGGAAGTGCTACATGGGAAATCAGTTTTCAGGGGCCATAGCCGCTGGGTGCTCGTGTATGTGTACAGCCCCGATACTGCCCGGGAACATCAAGGCTCCCTCCACACAGCTCTACCGTCACGTTAGCTCTGCAGGAGAGAGCTCGCGAAACTAGGCCTTTCTTGACTCGGGAAGTGAGGCCCTGGTTGCAGGCCTCTTGTACTAACGTCTGGAGAGCCCCACACTTGTTGTGCGAGGGAGGCCTGAAATCCCACTCTCTGGGGCTGCCTTTCCTCCCTCCAAGGAAGAGAGCCGGCTCGGCCGCCTTCAAGCTGAATGTAACGTTGGGCTGGGAAGTGCTACCTGGCAAATCAGTTTTCAGGGGCCATAGCCGCTGGGTGCACGTGTATGTGTACAGCCCCGATACTGCCCGGGAACATCAAGGTTCCCTCTACACAGCTCTTCCGTAACTTTAGCAGCGCAGGAGAGAGCTCGCGAAACTAGGCCTTTCTTGGCTCGGGAAGTGAGGACCTGCTCGCAGACCAATGGACCGGGCGTTTCCAGAGCTCCACGTTGCCTGCGCGCGGGAGGCCTGAAAACTCACTCTCTGGGGCTGCCTTTCCTCCCTCCAAGGAAGAGAGACGGCTCGGCCGCCTTCAAGCTGAAAGTAACATTGGGCTGGGAAGTGCTACCTGGGAAATCAGTTTTCAGGGGCCATAGCCGCTGGGGGCACGTGTATGTGTACAGCCCCGATACTGCCCGGGAACATCAAGGTTCCCTCCACACAGCTCTTCCGTCACTTTAGCTGTGCAGGAGAGAGCTCGCGAAACTAGGCCTTTCTCGGCTCGGGAAGTGAGTGCCTGTTTGCAGGCCTCTTGTACTGGCGTCTGCACAGCCCCACACTTGCTGTGCGAGGGAGGCCTAAAAACCCAATCTCTGGGGCTGCCTTTCCTCCCTCCAAGGAAGACAGCCTGCTCGGCCGCCTTCAAGCTGAAAGTCACATTGGGCTGGGAAGTGCTACATGGGAAATCAGTTTTCAGGGGCCATAGCCGCTGGGTGCTCGTGTATGTGTACAGCCCCGATACTGCCCGGGAACATCAAGGCTCCCTCCACACAGCTCTACCGTCACGTTAGCTCTGCAGGAGAGAGCTCGCGAAACTAGGCCTTTCTTGACTCGGGAAGTGAGGCCCTGGTTGCAGGCCTCTTGTACTGGCGTCTGCAGAGCCCCACACTTGCTGTGCGAGGGAGGCCTGAAATCCCACTCTCTGGGGCTGCCTTTCCTCCCTCCAAGGAAGAGAGCCGGCTCGGCCGCCTTCAAGCTGAATGTAACGTTGGGCTGGGAAGTGCTACCTGGCAAATCAGTTTTCAGGGGCCATAGCCGCTGGGTGCACGTGTATGTGTACAGCCCCGATACTGCCCGGGAACATCAAGGTTCCCTCTACACAGCTCTTCCGTAACTTTAGCAGCGCAGGAGAGAGCTCGCGAAACTAGGCCTTTCTTGGCTCGGGAAGTGAGGACCTGCTCGCAGACCAATGGACCGGGCGTTTCCAGAACTCCACGTTGCCTGCGCGCGGGAGGCCTGAAAACTCACTCTCTGGGGCTGCCTTTCCTCCCTCCAAGGAAGAGAGACGGCTCGGCCGCCTTCAAGCTGAAAGTAACATTGGGCTGGGAAGTGCTACCTGGGAAATCAGTTTTCAGGGGCCATAGCCGCTGGGTGCACGTGTATGTGTACAGCCCCGATACTGCCCGGGAACATCAAGGTTCCCTCTACACAGCTCTTCCGTCACTTTAGCTGTGCAGGAGAGAGCTCGCGAAACTAGGCCTTTCTTGGCTCGGGAAGTGAGGACCTGCTCGCAGACCAATGGACCGGGCGTTTCCAGAGCTCCACGTTGCCTGCGCGCGGGAGGCCTGAAAACTCACTCTCTGGGGCTGCCTTTCCTCCCTCCAAGGAAGAGAGCCTGCCCGGCCGCCTTCTGGCTGAAAGTCAAATCTGGCTGGGAAGTGGTAGTTGGGAAGTCAGTTTTCAGGGGCAATGTCCGCTAGGTGTACGTGCATGCCTAGGGTTCCCACACTGCCCAGAACACCAAGGTTCCCTCCACACAGCTCTTCCGTCACGTTAGCTCTGCAGGAGAGAGCTCGCGAAACTAGGCCTTTCTCGGCTCGGGAAGTGAGTGCCTGTTTGCAGGCCTCTTGTACTGGCGTCTGCAGAGCCCCACACTTGCTGTGCGAGGGAGGCCTAAAAACCCAATCTCTGGGGCTGCCTTTCCTCCCTCCAAGGAAGACAGCCTGCTCGGCCGCCTGCAAGCTGAAAGTCACATTGGGCTGGGAAATGCTACCTGGGAAGTCAGTTTTCAGGGGCCATGGCCGCTGGCTGCACGTTTACAGCTAGGCCTCCCACACTGCCCGGGAACATCAAGGCTCCCTCCAAACAGCTCTTCCGTCACGTTTGCCCTGCAGGAGAGAGATCGCGAAACTAGGCCTTTCTCGGCTCGGGAAGTGAGTGCCTGTTTGCAGGCCGCTTTTATTGGCGTCTGCAGAGCCCCACACTTGCTGTGCGAGGGAGGCCTAAAAACCCAATCTCTGGGGCTGCCTTTCCTCCCTCCAAGGAAGAGAGCCTGCCCGGCCGCCTTCTGGCTGAAAGTCACATCGGGCTGGCAAGTGCTAGTTGGGAAGTCAGTTTTCAGGGGCAATGGCCGCTGGGTGCACGTGTAAGTGTAGGGTTCCCACACTGTCCAGAACATCAAGGCTCCCTCCACACAGCTCTACCGTCACGTTAGCTCTGCAGCTGAGAGCTCGCGAAACTAGGCCTTTCTCGCCTCGGGAAGTGAGTGCCTGTTTGCAGCCCTCTTGTACTGGCGTCTGTAGAGCCCCACACTTGCTGTGCGGGGAAGGCCTAACAACCCAATCTCTGGGCCTGCCTTTCCTCCCTCAAAGGTGGAGAGCCGGCTCGGCCGCCTTCAAGTTGAAAGTAACATTGGGCTGGGAAGTGCTACCTGGGAAATCAGTTTTCAGGGGCCATAGCCGCTGGGGGCACGTGTATGTGTACAGCCCCGATACTGCCCGGGAACATCAAGGTTCCCTCCACACAGCTCTTCCGTCACTTTAGCTGTGCAGGAGAGAGCTCGCGAAACTAGGCCTTTCTCGGCTCGGGAAGTGAGTGCCTGTTTGCAGGCCTCTTGTACTGGCGTCTGCACAGCCCCACACTTGCTGTGCGAGGGAGGCCTAAAAACCCAATCTCTGGGGCTGCCTTTCCTCCCTCCAAGGAAGACAGCCTGCTCGGCCGCCTTCAAGCTGAAAGTCACATTGGGCTGGGAAGTGCTACATGGGAAATCAGTTTTCAGGGGCCATAGCCGCTGGGTGCTCGTGTATGTGTACAGCCCCGATACTGCCCGGGAACATCAAGGCTCCCTCCACACAGCTCTACCGTCACGTTAGCTCTGCAGGAGAGAGCTCGCGAAACTAGGCCTTTCTTGACTCGGGAAGTGAGGCCCTGGTTGCAGGCCTCTTGTACTAACGTCTGGAGAGCCCCACACTTGTTGTGCGAGGGAGGCCTGAAATCCCACTCTCTGGGGCTGCCTTTCCTCCCTCCAAGGAAGAGAGCCGGCTCGGCCGCCTTCAAGCTGAATGTAACGTTGGGCTGGGAAGTGCTACCTGGCAAATCAGTTTTCAGGGGCCATAGCCGCTGGGTGCACGTGTATGTGTACAGCCCCGATACTGCCCGGGAACATCAAGGTTCCCTCTACACAGCTCTTCCGTAACTTTAGCAGCGCAGGAGAGAGCTCGCGAAACTAGGCCTTTCTTGGCTCGGGAAGTGAGGACCTGCTCGCAGACCAATGGACCGGGCGTTTCCAGAGCTCCACGTTGCCTGCGCGCGGGAGGCCTGAAAACTCACTCTCTGGGGCTGCCTTTCCTCCCTCCAAGGAAGAGAGACGGCTCGGCCGCCTTCAAGCTGAAAGTAACATTGGGCTGGGAAGTGCTACCTGGGAAATCAGTTTTCAGGGGCCATAGCCGCTGGGGGCACGTGTATGTGTACAGCCCCGATACTGCCCGGGAACATCAAGGTTCCCTCCACACAGCTCTTCCGTCACTTTAGCTGTGCAGGAGAGAGCTCGCGAAACTAGGCCTTTCTCGGCTCGGGAAGTGAGTGCCTGTTTGCAGGCCTCTTGTACTGGCGTCTGCACAGCCCCACACTTGCTGTGCGAGGGAGGCCTAAAAACCCAATCTCTGGGGCTGCCTTTCCTCCCTCCAAGGAAGACAGCCTGCTCGGCCGCCTTCAAGCTGAAAGTCACATTGGGCTGGGAAGTGCTACATGGGAAATCAGTTTTCAGGGGCCATAGCCGCTGGGTGCTCGTGTATGTGTACAGCCCCGATACTGCCCGGGAACATCAAGGCTCCCTCCACACAGCTCTACCGTCACGTTAGCTCTGCAGGAGAGAGCTCGCGAAACTAGGCCTTTCTTGACTCGGGAAGTGAGGCCCTGGTTGCAGGCCTCTTGTACTGGCGTCTGCAGAGCCCCACACTTGCTGTGCGAGGGAGGCCTGAAATCCCACTCTCTGGGGCTGCCTTTCCTCCCTCCAAGGAAGAGAGCCGGCTCGGCCGCCTTCAAGCTGAATGTAACGTTGGGCTGGGAAGTGCTACCTGGCAAATCAGTTTTCAGGGGCCATAGCCGCTGGGTGCACGTGTATGTGTACAGCCCCGATACTGCCCGGGAACATCAAGGTTCCCTCTACACAGCTCTTCCGTAACTTTAGCAGCGCAGGAGAGAGCTCGCGAAACTAGGCCTTTCTTGGCTCGGGAAGTGAGGACCTGCTCGCAGACCAATGGACCGGGCGTTTCCAGAGCTCCACGTTGCCTGCGCGCGGGAGGCCTGAAAACTCACTCTCTGGGGCTGCCTTTCCTCCCTCCAAGGAAGAGAGACGGCTCGGCCGCCTTCAAGCTGAAAGTAACATTGGGCTGGGAAGTGCTACCTCGGAAATCAGTTTTCAGGGGCCATAGCCGCTGGGGGCACGTGTATGTGTACAGCCCCGATACTGCCCGGGAACATCAAGGTTCCCTCCACACAGCTCTTCCGTCACTTTAGCTGTGCAGGAGAGAGCTCGCGAAACTAGGCCTTTCTCGGCTCGGGAAGTGAGTGCCTGTTTGCAGGCCTCTTGTACTGGCGTCTGCACAGCCCCACACTTGCTGTGCGAGGGAGGCCTAAAAACCCAATCTCTGGGGCTGCCTTTCCTCCCTCCAAGGAAGACAGCCTGCTCGGCCGCCTTCAAGCTGAAAGTCACATTGGGCTGGGAAGTGCTACATGGGAAATCAGTTTTCAGGGGCCATAGCCGCTGGGTGCTCGTGTATGTGTACAGCCCCGATACTGCCCGGGAACATCAAGGCTCCCTCCACACAGCTCTACCGTCACGTTAGCTCTGCAGGAGAGAGCTCGCGAAACTAGGCCTTTCTTGACTCGGGAAGTGAGGCCCTGGTTGCAGGCCTCTTGTACTGGCGTCTGCAGAGCCCCACACTTGCTGTGCGAGGGAGGCCTGAAATCCCACTCTCTGGGGCTGCCTTTCCTCCCTCCAAGGAAGAGAGCCGGCTCGGCCGCCTTCAAGCTGAATGTAACGTTGGGCTGGGAAGTGCTACCTGGCAAATCAGTTTTCAGGGGCCATAGCCGCTGGGTGCACGTGTATGTGTACAGCCCCGATACTGCCCGGGAACATCAAGGTTCCCTCTACACAGCTCTTCCGTAACTTTAGCAGCGCAGGAGAGAGCTCGCGAAACTAGGCCTTTCTTGGCTCGGGAAGTGAGGACCTGCTCGCAGACCAATGGACCGGGCGTTTCCAGAACTCCACGTTGCCTGCGCGCGGGAGGCCTGAAAACTCACTCTCTGGGGCTGCCTTTCCTCCCTCCAAGGAAGAGAGACGGCTCGGCCGCCTTCAAGCTGAAAGTAACATTGGGCTGGGAAGTGCTACCTGGGAAATCAGTTTTCAGGGGCCATAGCCGCTGGGTGCACGTGTATGTGTACAGCCCCGATACTGCCCGGGAACATCAAGGTTCCCTCTACACAGCTCTTCCGTCACTTTAGCTGTGCAGGAGAGAGGTCGCGAAACTAGGCCTTTCTTGGCTCGGGAAGTGAGGACCTGCTCGCAGACCAATGGACCGGGCGTTTCCAGAGCTCCACGTTGCCTGCGCGCGGGAGGCCTGAAAACTCACTCTCTGGGGCTGCCTTTCCTCCCTCCAAGGAAGAGAGCCTGCCCGGCCGCCTTCTGGCTGAAAGTCAAATCTGGCTGGGAAGTGGTAGTTGGGAAGTCAGTTTTCAGGGGCAATGTCCGCTAGGTGTACGTGCATGCCTAGGGTTCCCACACTGCCCAGAACACCAAGGTTCCCTCCACACAGCTCTTCCGTCACGTTAGCTCTGCAGGAGAGAGCTCGCGAAACTAGGCCTTTCTCGGCTCGGGAAGTGAGTGCCTGTTTGCAGGCCTCTTGTACTGGCGTCTGCAGAGCCCCACACTTGCTGTGCGAGGGAGGCCTAAAAACCCAATCTCTGGGGCTGCCTTTCCTCCCTCCAAGGAAGACAGCCTGCTCGGCCGCCTGCAAGCTGAAAGTCACATTGGGCTGGGAAATGCTACCTGGGAAGTCAGTTTTCAGGGGCCATGGCCGCTGGCTGCACGTTTACAGCTAGGCCTCCCAGACTGCCCGGGAACATCAAGGCTCCCTCCAAACAGCTCTTCCGTCACGTTTGCCCTGCAGGAGAGAGATCGCGAAACTAGGCCTTTCTCGGCTCGGGAAGTGAGTGCCTGTTTGCAGGCCGCTTTTATTGGCGTCTGCAGAGCCCCACACTTGCTGTGCCAGGGAGGCCTAAAAACCCAATCTCTGGGGCTGCCTTTCCTCCCTCCAAGGAAGAGAGCCTGCCCGGCCGCCTTCTGGCTGAAAGTCACATCGGGCTGGCAAGTGCTACTTGGGAAGTCAGTTTTCAGGGGCAATGGCCGCTGGGTGCACGAGTAAGTGTAGGGTTCCCACACTGTCCAGAACATCAAGGCTCCCTCCACACAGCTCTACCGTCACGTTAGCTCTGCAGCTGAGAGCTCGCGAAACTAGGCCTTTCTCGCCTCGGGAAGTGAGTGCCTGTTTGCAGCCCTCTTGTACTGGCGTCTGTAGAGCCCCACACTTGCTGTGCGGGGAAGGCCTAACAACCCAATCTCTGGGCCTGCCTTTCCTCCCTCAAAGGCGGAGAGCCGGCTCGGCCGCCTTCAAGTTGAAAGTAACATTGGGCTGGGAAGTGCTACCTGGGAAATCAGTTTTCAGGGGCCATAGCCGCTGGGGGCACGTGTATGTGTACAGCCCCGATACTGCCCGGGAACATCAAGGTTCCCTCCACACAGCTCTTCCGTCACTTTAGCTGTGCAGGAGAGAGCTCGCGAAACTAGGCCTTTCTCGGCTCGGGAAGTGAGTGCCTGTTTGCAGGCCTCTTGTACTGGCGTCTGCACAGCCCCACACTTGCTGTGCGAGGGAGGCCTAAAAACCCAATCTCTGGGGCTGCCTTTCCTCCCTCCAAGGAAGACAGCCTGCTCGGCCGCCTTCAAGCTGAAAGTCACATTGGGCTGGGAAGTGCTACATGGGAAATCAGTTTTCAGGGGCCATAGCCGCTGGGTGCTCGTGTATGTGTACAGCCCCGATACTGCCCGGGAACATCAAGGCTCCCTCCACACAGCTCTACCGTCACGTTAGCTCTGCAGGAGAGAGCTCGCGAAACTAGGCCTTTCTTGACTCGGGAAGTGAGGCCCTGGTTGCAGGCCTCTTGTACTAACGTCTGGAGAGCCCCACACTTGTTGTGCGAGGGAGGCCTGAAATCCCACTCTCTGGGGCTGCCTTTCCTCCCTCCAAGGAAGAGAGCCGGCTCGGCCGCCTTCAAGCTGAATGTAACGTTGGGCTGGGAAGTGCTACCTGGCAAATCAGTTTTCAGGGGCCATAGCCGCTGGGTGCACGTGTATGTGTACAGCCCCGATACTGCCCGGGAACATCAAGGTTCCCTCTACACAGCTCTTCCGTAACTTTAGCAGCGCAGGAGAGAGCTCGCGAAACTAGGCCTTTCTTGGCTCGGGAAGTGAGGACCTGCTCGCAGACCAATGGACCGGGCGTTTCCAGAGCTCCACGTTGCCTGCGCGCGGGAGGCCTGAAAACTCACTCTCTGGGGCTGCCTTTCCTCCCTCCAAGGAAGAGAGACGGCTCGGCCGCCTTCAAGCTGAAAGTAACATTGGGCTGGGAAGTGCTACCTGGGAAATCAGTTTTCAGGGGCCATAGCCGCTGGGTGCACGTGTATGTGTACAGCCCCGATACTGCCCGGGAACATCAAGGTTCCCTCCACACAGCTCTTCCGTCACTTTAGCTGTGCAGGAGAGAGCTCGCGAAACTAGGCCTTTCTCGGCTCGGGAAGTGAGTGCCTGTTTGCAGGCCTCTTGTACTGGCGTCTGCACAGCCCCACACTTGCTGTGCGAGGGAGGCCTAAAATCCCAATCTCTGGGGCTGCCTTTCCTCCCTCCAAGGAAGACAGCCTGCTCGGCCGCCTTCAAGCTGAAAGTCACATTGGGCTGGGAAGTGCTACATGGGAAATCAGTTTTCAGGGGCCATAGCCGCTGGGTGCTCGTGTATGTGTACAGCCCCGATACTGCCCGGGAACATCAAGGCTCCCTCCACACAGCTCTACCGTCACGTTAGCTCTGCAGGAGAGAGCTCGCGAAACTAGGCCTTTCTTGACTCGGGAAGTGAGGCCCTGGTTGCAGGCCTCTTGTACTGGCGTCTGCAGAGCCCCACACTTGCTGTGCGAGGGAGGCCTGAAATCCCACTCTCTGGGGCTGCCTTTCCTCCCTCCAAGGAAGAGAGCCGGCTCGGCCGCCTTCAAGCTGAATGTAACGTTGGGCTGGGAAGTGCTACCTGGCAAATCAGTTTTCAGGGGCCATAGCCGCTGGGTGCACGTGTATGTGTACAGCCCCGATACTGCCCGGGAACATCAAGGTTCCCTCTACACAGCTCTTCCGTAACTTTAGCAGCGCAGGAGAGAGCTCGCGAAACTAGGCCTTTCTTGGCTCGGGAAGTGAGGACCTGCTCGCAGACCAATGGACCGGGCGTTTCCAGAACTCCACGTTGCCTGCGCGCGGGAGGCCTGAAAACTCACTCTCTGGGGCTGCCTTTCCTCCCTCCAAGGAAGAGAGACGGCTCGGCCGCCTTCAAGCTGAAAGTAACATTGGGCTGGGAAGTGCTACCTGGGAAATCAGTTTTCAGGGGCCATAGCCGCTGGGTGCACGTGTATGTGTACAGCCCCGATACTGCCCGGGAACATCAAGGTTCCCTCTACACAGCTCTTCCGTCACTTTAGCTGTGCAGGAGAGAGGTCGCGAAACTAGGCCTTTCTTGGCTCGGGAAGTGAGGACCTGCTCGCAGACCAATGGACCGGGCGTTTCCAGAGCTCCACGTTGCCTGCGCGCGGGAGGCCTGAAAACTCACTCTCTGGGGCTGCCTTTCCTCCCTCCAAGGAAGAGAGCCTGCCCGGCCGCCTTCTGGCTGAAAGTCAAATCTGGCTGGGAAGTGGTAGTTGGGAAGTCAGTTTTCAGGGGCAATGTCCGCTAGGTGTACGTGCATGCCTAGGGTTCCCACACTGCCCAGAACACCAAGGTTCCCTCCACACAGCTCTTCCGTCACGTTAGCTCTGCAGGAGAGAGCTCGCGAAACTAGGCCTTTCTCGGCTCGGGAAGTGAGTGCCTGTTTGCAGGCCTCTTGTACTGGCGTCTGCAGAGCCCCACACTTGCTGTGCGAGGGAGGCCTAAAAACCCAATCTCTGGGGCTGCCTTTCCTCCCTCCAAGGAAGACAGCCTGCTCGGCCGCCTGCAAGCTGAAAGTCACATTGGGCTGGGAAATGCTACCTGGGAAGTCAGTTTTCAGGGGCCATGGCCGCTGGCTGCACGTTTACAGCTAGGCCTCCCACACTGCCCGGGAACATCAAGGCTCCCTCCAAACAGCTCTTCCGTCACGTTTGCCCTGCAGGAGAGAGATCGCGAAACTAGGCCTTTCTCGGCTCGGGAAGTGAGTGCCTGTTTGCAGGCCGCTTTTATTGGCGTCTGCAGAGCCCCACACTTGCTGTGCCAGGGAGGCCTAAAAACCCAATCTCTGGGGCTGCCTTTCCTCCCTCCAAGGAAGAGAGCCTGCCCGGCCGCCTTCTGGCTGAAAGTCACATCGGGCTGGCAAGTGCTAGTTGGGAAGTCAGTTTTCAGGGGCAATGGCCGCTGGGTGCACGTGTAAGTGTAGGGTTCCCACACTGTCCAGAACATCAAGGCTCCCTCCACACAGCTCTACCGTCACGTTAGCTCTGCAGCTGAGAGCTCGCGAAACTAGGCCTTTCTCGCCTCGGGAAGTGAGTGCCTGTTTGCAGCCCTCTTGTACTGGCGTCTGTAGAGCCCCACACTTGCTGTGCGGGGAAGGCCTAACAACCCAATCTCTGGGCCTGCCTTTCCTCCCTCAAAGGTGGAGAGCCGGCTCGGCCGCCTTCAAGTTGAAAGTAACATTGGGCTGGGAAGTGCTACCTGGGAAATCAGTTTTCAGGGGCCATAGCCGCTGGGGGCACGTGTATGTGTACAGCCCCGATACTGCCCGGGAACATCAAGGTTCCCTCCACACAGCTCTTCCGTCACTTTAGCTGTGCAGGAGAGAGCTCGCGAAACTAGGCCTTTCTCGGCTCGGGAAGTGAGTGCCTGTTTGCAGGCCTCTTGTACTGGCGTCTGCACAGCCCCACACTTGCTGTGCGAGGGAGGCCTAAAAACCCAATCTCTGGGGCTGCCTTTCCTCCCTCCAAGGAAGACAGCCTGCTCGGCCGCCTTCAAGCTGAAAGTCACATTGGGCTGGGAAGTGCTACATGGGAAATCAGTTTTCAGGGGCCATAGCCGCTGGGTGCTCGTGTATGTGTACAGCCCCGATACTGCCCGGGAACATCAAGGCTCCCTCCACACAGCTCTACCGTCACGTTAGCTCTGCAGGAGAGAGCTCGCGAAACTAGGCCTTTCTTGACTCGGGAAGTGAGGCCCTGGTTGCAGGCCTCTTGTACTGGCGTCTGCAGAGCCCCACACTTGCTGTGCGAGGGAGGCCTGAAATCCCACTCTCTGGGGCTGCCTTTCCTCCCTCCAAGGAAGAGAGCCGGCTCGGCCGCCTTCAAGCTGAATGTAACGTTGGGCTGGGAAGTGCTACCTGGCAAATCAGTTTTCAGGGGCCATAGCCGCTGGGTGCACGTGTATGTGTACAGCCCCGATACTGCCCGGGAACATCAAGGTTCCCTCTACACAGCTCTTCCGTAACTTTAGCAGCGCAGGAGAGAGCTCGCGAAACTAGGCCTTTCTTGGCTCGGGAAGTGAGGACCTGCTCGCAGACCAATGGACCGGGCGTTTCCAGAACTCCACGTTGCCTGCGCGCGGGAGGCCTGAAAACTCACTCTCTGGGGCTGCCTTTCCTCCCTCCAAGGAAGAGAGACGGCTCGGCCGCCTTCAAGCTGAAAGTAACATTGGGCTGGGAAGTGCTACCTGGGAAATCAGTTTTCAGGGGCCATAGCCGCTGGGTGCACGTGTATGTGTACAGCCCCGATACTGCCCGGGAACATCAAGGTTCCCTCTACACAGCTCTTCCGTCACTTTAGCTGTGCAGGAGAGAGCTCGCGAAACTAGGCCTTTCTTGGCTCGGGAAGTGAGGACCTGCTCGCAGACCAATGGACCGGGCGTTTCCAGAGCTCCACGTTGCCTGCGCGCGGGAGGCCTGAAAACTCACTCTCTGGGGCTGCCTTTCCTCCCTCCAAGGAAGAGAGCCTGCCCGGCCGCCTTCTGGCTGAAAGTCAAATCTGGCTGGGAAGTGGTAGTTGGGAAGTCAGTTTTCAGGGGCAATGTCCGCTAGGTGTACGTGCATGCCTAGGGTTCCCACACTGCCCAGAACACCAAGGTTCCCTCCACACAGCTCTTCCGTCACGTTAGCTCTGCAGGAGAGAGCTCGCGAAACTAGGCCTTTCTCGGCTCGGGAAGTGAGTGCCTGTTTGCAGGCCTCTTGTACTGGCGTCTGCAGAGCCCCACACTTGCTGTGCGAGGGAGGCCTAAAAACCCAATCTCTGGGGCTGCCTTTCCTCCCTCCAAGGAAGACAGCCTGCTCGGCCGCCTGCAAGCTGAAAGTCACATTGGGCTGGGAAATGCTACCTGGGAAGTCAGTTTTCAGGGGCCATGGCCGCTGGCTGCACGTTTACAGCTAGGCCTCCCACACTGCCCGGGAACATCAAGGCTCCCTCCAAACAGCTCTTCCGTCACGTTTGCCCTGCAGGAGAGAGATCGCGAAACTAGGCCTTTCTCGGCTCGGGAAGTGAGTGCCTGTTTGCAGGCCGCTTTTATTGGCGTCTGCAGAGCCCCACACTTGCTGTGCGAGGGAGGCCTAAAAACCCAATCTCTGGGGCTGCCTTTCCTCCCTCCAAGGAAGAGAGCCTGCCCGGCCGCCTTCTGGCTGAAAGTCACATCGGGCTGGCAAGTGCTAGTTGGGAAGTCAGTTTTCAGGGGCAATGGCCGCTGGGTGCACGTGTAAGTGTAGGGTTCCCACACTGTCCAGAACATCAAGGCTCCCTCCACACAGCTCTACCGTCACGTTAGCTCTGCAGCTGAGAGCTCGCGAAACTAGGCCTTTCTCGCCTCGGGAAGTGAGTGCCTGTTTGCAGCCCTCTTGTACTGGCGTCTGTAGAGCCCCACACTTGCTGTGCGGGGAAGGCCTAACAACCCAATCTCTGGGCCTGCCTTTCCTCCCTCAAAGGTGGAGAGCCGGCTCGGCCGCCTTCAAGTTGAAAGTAACATTGGGCTGGGAAGTGCTACCTGGGAAATCAGTTTTCAGGGGCCATAGCCGCTGGGGGCACGTGTATGTGTACAGCCCCGATACTGCCCGGGAACATCAAGGTTCCCTCCACACAGCTCTTCCGTCACTTTAGCTGTGCAGGAGAGAGCTCGCGAAACTAGGCCTTTCTCGGCTCGGGAAGTGAGTGCCTGTTTGCAGGCCTCTTGTACTGGCGTCTGCACAGCCCCACACTTGCTGTGCGAGGGAGGCCTAAAAACCCAATCTCTGGGGCTGCCTTTCCTCCCTCCAAGGAAGACAGCCTGCTCGGCCGCCTTCAAGCTGAAAGTCACATTGGGCTGGGAAGTGCTACATGGGAAATCAGTTTTCAGGGGCCATAGCCGCTGGGTGCTCGTGTATGTGTACAGCCCCGATACTGCCCGGGAACATCAAGGCTCCCTCCACACAGCTCTACCGTCACGTTAGCTCTGCAGGAGAGAGCTCGCGAAACTAGGCCTTTCTTGACTCGGGAAGTGAGGCCCTGGTTGCAGGCCTCTTGTACTAACGTCTGGAGAGCCCCACACTTGTTGTGCGAGGGAGGCCTGAAATCCCACTCTCTGGGGCTGCCTTTCCTCCCTCCAAGGAAGAGAGCCGGCTCGGCCGCCTTCAAGCTGAATGTAACGTTGGGCTGGGAAGTGCTACCTGGCAAATCAGTTTTCAGGGGCCATAGCCGCTGGGTGCACGTGTATGTGTACAGCCCCGATACTGCCCGGGAACATCAAGGTTCCCTCTACACAGCTCTTCCGTAACTTTAGCAGCGCAGGAGAGAGCTCGCGAAACTAGGCCTTTCTTGGCTCGGGAAGTGAGGACCTGCTCGCAGACCAATGGACCGGGCGTTTCCAGAGCTCCACGTTGCCTGCGCGCGGGAGGCCTGAAAACTCACTCTCTGGGGCTGCCTTTCCTCCCTCCAAGGAAGAGAGACGGCTCGGCCGCCTTCAAGCTGAAAGTAACATTGGGCTGGGAAGTGCTACCTGGGAAATCAGTTTTCAGGGGCCATAGCCGCTGGGTGCACGTGTATGTGTACAGCCCCGATACTGCCCGGGAACATCAAGGTTCCCTCCACACAGCTCTTCCGTCACTTTAGCTGTGCAGGAGAGAGCTCGCGAAACTAGGCCTTTCTCGGCTCGGGAAGTGAGTGCCTGTTTGCAGGCCTCTTGTACTGGCGTCTGCACAGCCCCACACTTGCTGTGCGAGGGAGGCCTAAAAACCCAATCTCTGGGGCTGCCTTTCCTCCCTCCAAGGAAGACAGCCTGCTCGGCCGCCTTCAAGCTGAAAGTCACATTGGGCTGGGAAGTGCTACATGGGAAATCAGTTTTCAGGGGCCATAGCCGCTGGGTGCTCGTGTATGTGTACAGCCCCGATACTGCCCGGGAACATCAAGGCTCCCTCCACACAGCTCTACCGTCACGTTAGCTCTGCAGGAGAGAGCTCGCGAAACTAGGCCTTTCTTGACTCGGGAAGTGAGGCCCTGGTTGCAGGCCTCTTGTACTGGCGTCTGCAGAGCCCCACACTTGCTGTGCGAGGGAGGCCTGAAATCCCACTCTCTGGGGCTGCCTTTCCTCCCTCCAAGGAAGAGAGCCGGCTCGGCCGCCTTCAAGCTGAATGTAACGTTGGGCTGGGAAGTGCTACCTGGCAAATCAGTTTTCAGGGGCCATAGCCGCTGGGTGCACGTGTATGTGTACAGCCCCGATACTGCCCGGGAACATCAAGGTTCCCTCTACACAGCTCTTCCGTAACTTTAGCAGCGCAGGAGAGAGCTCGCGAAACTAGGCCTTTCTTGGCTCGGGAAGTGAGGACCTGCTCGCAGACCAATGGACCGGGCGTTTCCAGAACTCCACGTTGCCTGCGCGCGGGAGGCCTGAAAACTCACTCTCTGGGGCTGCCTTTCCTCCCTCCAAGGAAGAGAGACGGCTCGGCCGCCTTCAAGCTGAAAGTAACATTGGGCTGGGAAGTGCTACCTGGGAAATCAGTTTTCAGGGGCCATAGCCGCTGGGTGCACGTGTATGTGTACAGCCCCGATACTGCCCGGGAACATCAAGGTTCCCTCTACACAGCTCTTCCGTCACTTTAGCTGTGCAGGAGAGAGCTCGCGAAACTAGGCCTTTCTTGGCTCGGGAAGTGAGGACCTGCTCGCAGACCAATGGACCGGGCGTTTCCAGAGCTCCACGTTGCCTGCGCGCGGGAGGCCTGAAAACTCACTCTCTGGGGCTGCCTTTCCTCCCTCCAAGGAAGAGAGCCTGCCCGGCCGCCTTCTGGCTGAAAGTCAAATCTGGCTGGGAAGTGGTAGTTGGGAAGTCAGTTTTCAGGGGCAATGTCCGCTAGGTGTACGTGCATGCCTAGGGTTCCCACACTGCCCAGAACACCAAGGTTCCCTCCACACAGCTCTTCCGTCACGTTAGCTCTGCAGGAGAGAGCTCGCGAAACTAGGCCTTTCTCGGCTCGGGAAGTGAGTGCCTGTTTGCAGGCCTCTTGTACTGGCGTCTGCAGAGCCCCACACTTGCTGTGCGAGGGAGGCCTAAAAACCCAATCTCTGGGGCTGCCTTTCCTCCCTCCAAGGAAGACAGCCTGCTCGGCCGCCTGCAAGCTGAAAGTCACATTGGGCTGGGAAATGCTACCTGGGAAGTCAGTTTTCAGGGGCCATGGCCGCTGGCTGCACGTTTACAGCTAGGCCTCCCACACTGCCCGGGAACATCAAGGCTCCCTCCAAACAGCTCTTCCGTCACGTTTGCCCTGCAGGAGAGAGATCGCGAAACTAGGCCTTTCTCGGCTCGGGAAGTGAGTGCCTGTTTGCAGGCCGCTTTTATTGGCGTCTGCAGAGCCCCACACTTGCTGTGCGAGGGAGGCCTAAAAACCCAATCTCTGGGGCTGCCTTTCCTCCCTCCAAGGAAGAGAGCCTGCCCGGCCGCCTTCTGGCTGAAAGTCACATCGGGCTGGCAAGTGCTAGTTGGGAAGTCAGTTTTCAGGGGCAATGGCCGCTGGGTGCACGTGTAAGTGTAGGGTTCCCACACTGTCCAGAACATCAAGGCTCCCTCCACACAGCTCTACCGTCACGTTAGCTCTGCAGCTGAGAGCTCGCGAAACTAGGCCTTTCTCGCCTCGGGAAGTGAGTGCCTGTTTGCAGCCCTCTTGTACTGGCGTCTGTAGAGCCCCACACTTGCTGTGCGGGGAAGGCCTAACAACCCAATCTCTGGGCCTGCCTTTCCTCCCTCAAAGGTGGAGAGCCGGCTCGGCCGCCTTCAAGTTGAAAGTAACATTGGGCTGGGAAGTGCTACCTGGGAAATCAGTTTTCAGGGGCCATAGCCGCTGGGGGCACGTGTATGTGTACAGCCCCGATACTGCCCGGGAACATCAAGGTTCCCTCCACACAGCTCTTCCGTCACTTTAGCTGTGCAGGAGAGAGCTCGCGAAACTAGGCCTTTCTCGGCTCGGGAAGTGAGTGCCTGTTTGCAGGCCTCTTGTACTGGCGTCTGCACAGCCCCACACTTGCTGTGCGAGGGAGGCCTAAAAACCCAATCTCTGGGGCTGCCTTTCCTCCCTCCAAGGAAGACAGCCTGCTCGGCCGCCTTCAAGCTGAAAGTCACATTGGGCTGGGAAGTGCTACATGGGAAATCAGTTTTCAGGGGCCATAGCCGCTGGGTGCTCGTGTATGTGTACAGCCCCGATACTGCCCGGGAACATCAAGGCTCCCTCCACACAGCTCTACCGTCACGTTAGCTCTGCAGGAGAGAGCTCGCGAAACTAGGCCTTTCTTGACTCGGGAAGTGAGGCCCTGGTTGCAGGCCTCTTGTACTAACGTCTGGAGAGCCCCACACTTGTTGTGCGAGGGAGGCCTGAAATCCCACTCTCTGGGGCTGCCTTTCCTCCCTCCAAGGAAGAGAGCCGGCTCGGCCGCCTTCAAGCTGAATGTAACGTTGGGCTGGGAAGTGCTACCTGGCAAATCAGTTTTCAGGGGCCATAGCCGCTGGGTGCACGTGTATGTGTACAGCCCCGATACTGCCCGGGAACATCAAGGTTCCCTCTACACAGCTCTTCCGTAACTTTAGCAGCGCAGGAGAGAGCTCGCGAAACTAGGCCTTTCTTGGCTCGGGAAGTGAGGACCTGCTCGCAGACCAATGGACCGGGCGTTTCCAGAGCTCCACGTTGCCTGCGCGCGGGAGGCCTGAAAACTCACTCTCTGGGGCTGCCTTTCCTCCCTCCAAGGAAGAGAGACGGCTCGGCCGCCTTCAAGCTGAAAGTAACATTGGGCTGGGAAGTGCTACCTGGGAAATCAGTTTTCAGGGGCCATAGCCGCTGGGTGCACGTGTATGTGTACAGCCCCGATACTGCCCGGGAACATCAAGGTTCCCTCCACACAGCTCTTCCGTCACTTTAGCTGTGCAGGAGAGAGCTCGCGAAACTAGGCCTTTCTCGGCTCGGGAAGTGAGTGCCTGTTTGCAGGCCTCTTGTACTGGCGTCTGCACAGCCCCACACTTGCTGTGCGAGGGAGGCCTAAAAACCCAATCTCTGGGGCTGCCTTTCCTCCCTCCAAGGAAGACAGCCTGCTCGGCCGCCTTCAAGCTGAAAGTCACATTGGGCTGGGAAGTGCTACATGGGAAATCAGTTTTCAGGGGCCATAGCCGCTGGGTGCTCGTGTATGTGTACAGCCCCGATACTGCCCGGGAACATCAAGGCTCCCTCCACACAGCTCTACCGTCACGTTAGCTCTGCAGGAGAGAGCTCGCGAAACTAGGCCTTTCTTGACTCGGGAAGTGAGGCCCTGGTTGCAGGCCTCTTGTACTGGCGTCTGCAGAGCCCCACACTTGCTGTGCGAGGGAGGCCTGAAATCCCACTCTCTGGGGCTGCCTTTCCTCCCTCCAAGGAAGAGAGCCGGCTCGGCCGCCTTCAAGCTGAATGTAACGTTGGGCTGGGAAGTGCTACCTGGCAAATCAGTTTTCAGGGGCCATAGCCGCTGGGTGCACGTGTATGTGTACAGCCCCGATACTGCCCGGGAACATCAAGGTTCCCTCTACACAGCTCTTCCGTAACTTTAGCAGCGCAGGAGAGAGCTCGCGAAACTAGGCCTTTCTTGGCTCGGGAAGTGAGGACCTGCTCGCAGACCAATGGACCGGGCGTTTCCAGAACTCCACGTTGCCTGCGCGCGGGAGGCCTGAAAACTCACTCTCTGGGGCTGCCTTTCCTCCCTCCAAGGAAGAGAGACGGCTCGGCCGCCTTCAAGCTGAAAGTAACATTGGGCTGGGAAGTGCTACCTGGGAAATCAGTTTTCAGGGGCCATAGCCGCTGGGTGCACGTGTATGTGTACAGCCCCGATACTGCCCGGGAACATCAAGGTTCCCTCTACACAGCTCTTCCGTCACTTTAGCTGTGCAGGAGAGAGCTCGCGAAACTAGGCCTTTCTTGGCTCGGGAAGTGAGGACCTGCTCGCAGACCAATGGACCGGGCGTTTCCAGAGCTCCACGTTGCCTGCGCGCGGGAGGCCTGAAAACTCACTCTCTGGGGCTGCCTTTCCTCCCTCCAAGGAAGAGAGCCTGCCCGGCCGCCTTCTGGCTGAAAGTCAAATCTGGCTGGGAAGTGGTAGTTGGGAAGTCAGTTTTCAGGGGCAATGTCCGCTAGGTGTACGTGCATGCCTAGGGTTCCCACACTGCCCAGAACACCAAGGTTCCCTCCACACAGCTCTTCCGTCACGTTAGCTCTGCAGGAGAGAGCTCGCGAAACTAGGCCTTTCTCGGCTCGGGAAGTGAGTGCCTGTTTGCAGGCCTCTTGTACTGGCGTCTGCAGAGCCCCACACTTGCTGTGCGAGGGAGGCCTAAAAACCCAATCTCTGGGGCTGCCTTTCCTCCCTCCAAGGAAGACAGCCTGCTCGGCCGCCTGCAAGCTGAAAGTCACATTGGGCTGGGAAATGCTACCTGGGAAGTCAGTTTTCAGGGGCCATGGCCGCTGGCTGCACGTTTACAGCTAGGCCTCCCACACTGCCCGGGAACATCAAGGCTCCCTCCAAACAGCTCTTCCGTCACGTTTGCCCTGCAGGAGAGAGATCGCGAAACTAGGCCTTTCTCGGCTCGGGAAGTGAGTGCCTGTTTGCAGGCCGCTTTTATTGGCGTCTGCAGAGCCCCACACTTGCTGTGCGAGGGAGGCCTAAAAACCCAATCTCTGGGGCTGCCTTTCCTCCCTCCAAGGAAGAGAGCCTGCCCGGCCGCCTTCTGGCTGAAAGTCACATCGGGCTGGCAAGTGCTAGTTGGGAAGTCAGTTTTCAGGGGCAATGGCCGCTGGGTGCACGTGTAAGTGTAGGGTTCCCACACTGTCCAGAACATCAAGGCTCCCTCCACACAGCTCTACCGTCACGTTAGCTCTGCAGCTGAGAGCTCGCGAAACTAGGCCTTTCTCGCCTCGGGAAGTGAGTGCCTGTTTGCAGCCCTCTTGTACTGGCGTCTGTAGAGCCCCACACTTGCTGTGCGGGGAAGGCCTAACAACCCAATCTCTGGGCCTGCCTTTCCTCCCTCAAAGGTGGAGAGCCGGCTCGGCCGCCTTCAAGTTGAAAGTAACATTGGGCTGGGAAGTGCTACCTGGGAAATCAGTTTTCAGGGGCCATAGCCGCTGGGGGCACGTGTATGTGTACAGCCCCGATACTGCCCGGGAACATCAAGGTTCCCTCCACACAGCTCTTCCGTCACTTTAGCTGTGCAGGAGAGAGCTCGCGAAACTAGGCCTTTCTCGGCTCGGGAAGTGAGTGCCTGTTTGCAGGCCTCTTGTACTGGCGTCTGCACAGCCCCACACTTGCTGTGCGAGGGAGGCCTAAAAACCCAATCTCTGGGGCTGCCTTTCCTCCCTCCAAGGAAGACAGCCTGCTCGGCCGCCTTCAAGCTGAAAGTCACATTGGGCTGGGAAGTGCTACATGGGAAATCAGTTTTCAGGGGCCATAGCCGCTGGGTGCTCGTGTATGTGTACAGCCCCGATACTGCCCGGGAACATCAAGGCTCCCTCCACACAGCTCTACCGTCACGTTAGCTCTGCAGGAGAGAGCTCGCGAAACTAGGCCTTTCTTGACTCGGGAAGTGAGGCCCTGGTTGCAGGCCTCTTGTACTAACGTCTGGAGAGCCCCACACTTGTTGTGCGAGGGAGGCCTGAAATCCCACTCTCTGGGGCTGCCTTTCCTCCCTCCAAGGAAGAGAGCCGGCTCGGCCGCCTTCAAGCTGAATGTAACGTTGGGCTGGGAAGTGCTACCTGGCAAATCAGTTTTCAGGGGCCATAGCCGCTGGGTGCACGTGTATGTGTACAGCCCCGATACTGCCCGGGAACATCAAGGTTCCCTCTACACAGCTCTTCCGTAACTTTAGCAGCGCAGGAGAGAGCTCGCGAAACTAGGCCTTTCTTGGCTCGGGAAGTGAGGACCTGCTCGCAGACCAATGGACCGGGCGTTTCCAGAGCTCCACGTTGCCTGCGCGCGGGAGGCCTGAAAACTCACTCTCTGGGGCTGCCTTTCCTCCCTCCAAGGAAGAGAGACGGCTCGGCCGCCTTCAAGCTGAAAGTAACATTGGGCTGGGAAGTGCTACCTGGGAAATCAGTTTTCAGGGGCCATAGCCGCTGGGTGCACGTGTATGTGTACAGCCCCGATACTGCCCGGGAACATCAAGGTTCCCTCCACACAGCTCTTCCGTCACTTTAGCTGTGCAGGAGAGAGCTCGCGAAACTAGGCCTTTCTCGGCTCGGGAAGTGAGTGCCTGTTTGCAGGCCTCTTGTACTGGCGTCTGCACAGCCCCACACTTGCTGTGCGAGGGAGGCCTAAAAACCCAATCTCTGGGGCTGCCTTTCCTCCCTCCAAGGAAGACAGCCTGCTCGGCCGCCTTCAAGCTGAAAGTCACATTGGGCTGGGAAGTGCTACATGGGAAATCAGTTTTCAGGGGCCATAGCCGCTGGGTGCTCGTGTATGTGTACAGCCCCGATACTGCCCGGGAACATCAAGGCTCCCTCCACACAGCTCTACCGTCACGTTAGCTCTGCAGGAGAGAGCTCGCGAAACTAGGCCTTTCTTGACTCGGGAAGTGAGGCCCTGGTTGCAGGCCTCTTGTACTGGCGTCTGCAGAGCCCCACACTTGCTGTGCGAGGGAGGCCTGAAATCCCACTCTCTGGGGCTGCCTTTCCTCCCTCCAAGGAAGAGAGCCGGCTCGGCCGCCTTCAAGCTGAATGTAACGTTGGGCTGGGAAGTGCTACCTGGCAAATCAGTTTTCAGGGGCCATAGCCGCTGGGTGCACGTGTATGTGTACAGCCCCGATACTGCCCGGGAACATCAAGGTTCCCTCTACACAGCTCTTCCGTAACTTTAGCAGCGCAGGAGAGAGCTCGCGAAACTAGGCCTTTCTTGGCTCGGGAAGTGAGGACCTGCTCGCAGACCAATGGACCGGGCGTTTCCAGAACTCCACGTTGCCTGCACGCGGGAGGCCTGAAAACTCACTCTCTGGGGCTGCCTTTCCTCCCTCCAAGGAAGAGAGACGGCTCGGCCGCCTTCAAGCTGAAAGTAACATTGGGCTGGGAAGTGCTACCTGGGAAATCAGTTTTCAGGGGCCATAGCCGCTGGGTGCACGTGTATGTGTACAGCCCCGATACTGCCCGGGAACATCAAGGTTCCCTCTACACAGCTCTTCCGTCACTTTAGCTGTGCAGGAGAGAGCTCGCGAAACTAGGCCTTTCTTGGCTCGGGAAGTGAGGACCTGCTCGCAGACCAATGGACCGGGCGTTTCCAGAGCTCCACGTTGCCTGCGCGCGGGAGGCCTGAAAACTCACTCTCTGGGGCTGCCTTTCCTCCCTCCAAGGAAGAGAGCCTGCCCGGCCGCCTTCTGGCTGAAAGTCAAATCTGGCTGGGAAGTGGTAGTTGGGAAGTCAGTTTTCAGGGGCAATGTCCGCTAGGTGTACGTGCATGCCTAGGGTTCCCACACTGCCCAGAACACCAAGGTTCCCTCCACACAGCTCTTCCGTCACGTTAGCTCTGCAGGAGAGAGCTCGCGAAACTAGGCCTTTCTCGGCTCGGGAAGTGAGTGCCTGTTTGCAGGCCTCTTGTACTGGCGTCTGCAGAGCCCCACACTTGCTGTGCGAGGGAGGCCTAAAAACCCAATCTCTGGGGCTGCCTTTCCTCCCTCCAAGGAAGACAGCCTGCTCGGCCGCCTGCAAGCTGAAAGTCACATTGGGCTGGGAAATGCTACCTGGGAAGTCAGTTTTCAGGAGCCATGGCCGCTGGCTGCACGTTTACAGCTAGGCCTCCCACACTGCCCGGGAACATCAAGGCTCCCTCCAAACAGCTCTTCCGTCACGTTTGCCCTGCAGGAGAGAGATCGCGAAACTAGGCCTTTCTCGGCTCGGGAAGTGAGTGCCTGTTTGCAGGCCACTTTTATTGGCGTCTGCAGAGCCCCACACTTGCTGTGCGAGGGAGGCCTAAAAACCCAATCTCTGGGGCTGCCTTTCCTCCCTCCAAGGAAGAGAGCCTGCCCGGCCGCCTTCTGGCTGAAAGTCACATCGGGCTGGCAAGTGCTAGTTGGGAAGTCAGTTTTCAGGGGCAATGGCCGCTGGGTGCACGTGTAAGTGTAGGGTTCCCACACTGTCCAGAACATCAAGGCTCCCTCCACACAGCTCTACCGTCACGTTAGCTCTGCAGCTGAGAGCTCGCGAAACTAGGCCTTTCTCGCCTCGGGAAGTGAGTGCCTGTTTGCAGCCCTCTTGTACTGGCGTCTGTAGAGCCCCACACTTGCTGTGCGGGGAAGGCCTAACAACCCAATCTCTGGGCCTGCCTTTCCTCCCTCAAAGGTGGAGAGCCGGCTCGGCCGCCTTCAAGTTGAAAGTAACATTGGGCTGGGAAGTGCTACCTGGGAAATCAGTTTTCAGGGGCCATAGCCGCTGGGGGCACGTGTATGTGTACAGCCCCGATACTGCCCGGGAACATCAAGGTTCCCTCCACACAGCTCTTCCGTCACTTTAGCTGTGCAGGAGAGAGCTCGCGAAACTAGGCCTTTCTCGGCTCGGGAAGTGAGTGCCTGTTTGCAGGCCTCTTGTACTGGCGTCTGCACAGCCCCACACTTGCTGTGCGAGGGAGGCCTAAAAACCCAATCTCTGGGGCTGCCTTTCCTCCCTCCAAGGAAGACAGCCTGCTCGGCCGCCTTCAAGCTGAAAGTCACATTGGGCTGGGAAGTGCTACATGGGAAATCAGTTTTCAGGGGCCATAGCCGCTGGGTGCTCGTGTATGTGTACAGCCCCGATACTGCCCGGGAACATCAAGGCTCCCTCCACACAGCTCTACCGTCACGTTAGCTCTGCAGGAGAGAGCTCGCGAAACTAGGCCTTTCTTGACTCGGGAAGTGAGGCCCTGGTTGCAGGCCTCTTGTACTAACGTCTGGAGAGCCCCACACTTGTTGTGCGAGGGAGGCCTGAAATCCCACTCTCTGGGGCTGCCTTTCCTCCCTCCAAGGAAGAGAGCCGGCTCGGCCGCCTTCAAGCTGAATGTAACGTTGGGCTGGGAAGTGCTACCTGGCAAATCAGTTTTCAGGGGCCATAGCCGCTGGGTGCACGTGTATGTGTACAGCCCCGATACTGCCCGGGAACATCAAGGTTCCCTCTACACAGCTCTTCCGTAACTTTAGCAGCGCAGGAGAGAGCTCGCGAAACTAGGCCTTTCTTGGCTCGGGAAGTGAGGACCTGCTCGCAGACCAATGGACCGGGCGTTTCCAGAGCTCCACGTTGCCTGCGCGCGGGAGGCCTGAAAACTCACTCTCTGGGGCTGCCTTTCCTCCCTCCAAGGAAGAGAGCCGGCTCGGCCGCCTTCAAGCTGAATGTAACGTTGGGCTGGGAAGTGCTACCTGGCAAATCAGTTTTCAGGGGCCATAGCCGCTGGGTGCACGTGTATGTGTACAGCCCCGATACTGCCCGGGAACATCAAGGTTCCCTCTACACAGCTCTTCCGTAACTTTAGCAGCGCAGGAGAGAGCTCGCGAAACTAGGCCTTTCTTGGCTCGGGAAGTGAGGACCTGCTCGCAGACCAATGGACCGGGCGTTTCCAGAACTCCACGTTGCCTGCGCGCGGGAGGCCTGAAAACTCACTCTCTGGGGCTGCCTTTCCTCCCTCCAAGGAAGAGAGACGGCTCGGCCGCCTTCAAGCTGAAAGTAACATTGGGCTGGGAAGTGCTACCTGGGAAATCAGTTTTCAGGGGCCATAGCCGCTGGGTGCACGTGTATGTGTACAGCCCCGATACTGCCCGGGAACATCAAGGTTCCCTCTACACAGCTCTTCCGTCACTTTAGCTGTGCAGGAGAGAGCTCGCGAAACTAGGCCTTTCTTGGCTCGGGAAGTGAGGACCTGCTCGCAGACCAATGGACCGGGCGTTTCCAGAGCTCCACGTTGCCTGCGCGCGGGAGGCCTGAAAACTCACTCTCTGGGGCTGCCTTTCCTCCCTCCAAGGAAGAGAGCCTGCCCGGCCGCCTTCTGGCTGAAAGTCAAATCTGGCTGGGAAGTGGTAGTTGGGAAGTCAGTTTTCAGGGGCAATGTCCGCTAGGTGTACGTGCATGCCTAGGGTTCCCACACTGCCCAGAACACCAAGGTTCCCTCCACACAGCTCTTCCGTCACGTTAGCTCTGCAGGAGAGAGCTCGCGAAACTAGGCCTTTCTCGGCTCGGGAAGTGAGTGCCTGTTTGCAGGCCTCTTGTACTGGCGTCTGCAGAGCCCCACACTTGCTGTGCGAGGGAGGCCTAAAAACCCAATCTCTGGGGCTGCCTTTCCTCCCTCCAAGGAAGACAGCCTGCTCGGCCGCCTGCAAGCTGAAAGTCACATTGGGCTGGGAAATGCTACCTGGGAAGTCAGTTTTCAGGGGCCATGGCCGCTGGCTGCACGTTTACAGCTAGGCCTCCCACACTGCCCGGGAACATCAAGGCTCCCTCCAAACAGCTCTTCCGTCACGTTTGCCCTGCAGGAGAGAGATCGCGAAACTAGGCCTTTCTCGGCTCGGGAAGTGAGTGCCTGTTTGCAGGCCGCTTTTATTGGCGTCTGCAGAGCCCCACACTTGCTGTGCGAGGGAGGCCTAAAAACCCAATCTCTGGGGCTGCCTTTCCTCCCTCCAAGGAAGAGAGCCTGCCCGGCCGCCTTCTGGCTGAAAGTCACATCGGGCTGGCAAGTGCTAGTTGGGAAGTCAGTTTTCAGGGGCAATGGCCGCTGGGTGCACGTGTAAGTGTAGGGTTCCCACACTGTCCAGAACATCAAGGCTCCCTCCACACAGCTCTACCGTCACGTTAGCTCTGCAGCTGAGAGCTCGCGAAACTAGGCCTTTCTCGCCTCGGGAAGTGAGTGCCTGTTTGCAGCCCTCTTGTACTGGCGTCTGTAGAGCCCCACACTTGCTGTGCGGGGAAGGCCTAACAACCCAATCTCTGGGCCTGCCTTTCCTCCCTCAAAGGTGGAGAGCCGGCTCGGCCGCCTTCAAGTTGAAAGTAACATTGGGCTGGGAAGTGCTACCTGGGAAATCAGTTTTCAGGGGCCATAGCCGCTGGGGGCACGTGTATGTGTACAGCCCCGATACTGCCCGGGAACATCAAGGTTCCCTCCACACAGCTCTTCCGTCACTTTAGCTGTGCAGGAGAGAGCTCGCGAAACTAGGCCTTTCTCGGCTCGGGAAGTGAGTGCCTGTTTGCAGGCCTCTTGTACTGGCGTCTGCACAGCCCCACACTTGCTGTGCGAGGGAGGCCTAAAAACCCAATCTCTGGGGCTGCCTTTCCTCCCTCCAAGGAAGACAGCCTGCTCGGCCGCCTTCAAGCTGAAAGTCACATTGGGCTGGGAAGTGCTACATGGGAAATCAGTTTTCAGGGGCCATAGCCGCTGGGTGCTCGTGTATGTGTACAGCCCCGATACTGCCCGGGAACATCAAGGCTCCCTCCACACAGCTCTACCGTCACGTTAGCTCTGCAGGAGAGAGCTCGCGAAACTAGGCCTTTCTTGACTCGGGAAGTGAGGCCCTGGTTGCAGGCCTCTTGTACTAACGTCTGGAGAGCCCCACACTTGTTGTGCGAGGGAGGCCTGAAATCCCACTCTCTGGGGCTGCCTTTCCTCCCTCCAAGGAAGAGAGCCGGCTCGGCCGCCTTCAAGCTGAATGTAACGTTGGGCTGGGAAGTGCTACCTGGCAAATCAGTTTTCAGGGGCCATAGCCGCTGGGTGCACGTGTATGTGTACAGCCCCGATACTGCCCGGGAACATCAAGGTTCCCTCTACACAGCTCTTCCGTAACTTTAGCAGCGCAGGAGAGAGCTCGCGAAACTAGGCCTTTCTTGGCTCGGGAAGTGAGGACCTGCTCGCAGACCAATGGACCGGGCGTTTCCAGAGCTCCACGTTGCCTGCGCGCGGGAGGCCTGAAAACTCACTCTCTGGGGCTGCCTTTCCTCCCTCCAAGGAAGAGAGACGGCTCGGCCGCCTTCAAGCTGAAAGTAACATTGGGCTGGGAAGTGCTACCTGGGAAATCAGTTTTCAGGGGCCATAGCCGCTGGGTGCACGTGTATGTGTACAGCCCCGATACTGCCCGGGAACATCAAGGTTCCCTCCACACAGCTCTTCCGTCACTTTAGCTGTGCAGGAGAGAGCTCGCGAAACTAGGCCTTTCTCGGCTCGGGAAGTGAGTGCCTGTTTGCAGGCCTCTTGTACTGGCGTCTGCACAGCCCCACACTTGCTGTGCGAGGGAGGCCTAAAAGCCCAATCTCTGGGGCTGCCTTTCCTCCCTCCAAGGAAGACAGCCTGCTCGGCCGCCTTCAAGCTGAAAGTCACATTGGGCTGGGAAGTGCTACATGGGAAATCAGTTTTCAGGGGCCATAGCCGCTGGGTGCTCGTGTATGTGTACAGCCCCGATACTGCCCGGGAACATCAAGGCTCCCTCCACACAGCTCTACCGTCACGTTAGCTCTGCAGGAGAGAGCTCGCGAAACTAGGCCTTTCTTGACTCGGGAAGTGAGGCCCTGGTTGCAGGCCTCTTGTACTGGCGTCTGCAGAGCCCCACACTTGCTGTGCGAGGGAGGCCTGAAATCCCACTCTCTGGGGCTGCCTTTCCTCCCTCCAAGGAAGAGAGCCGGCTCGGCCGCCTTCAAGCTGAATGTAACGTTGGGCTGGGAAGTGCTACCTGGCAAATCAGTTTTCAGGGGCCATAGCCGCTGGGTGCACGTGTATGTGTACAGCCCCGATACTGCCCGGGAACATCAAGGTTCCCTCTACACAGCTCTTCCGTAACTTTAGCAGCGCAGGAGAGAGCTCGCGAAACTAGGCCTTTCTTGGCTCGGGAAGTGAGGACCTGCTCGCAGACCAATGGACCGGGCGTTTCCAGAACTCCACGTTGCCTGCGCGCGGGAGGCCTGAAAACTCACTCTCTGGGGCTGCCTTTCCTCCCTCCAAGGAAGAGAGACGGCTCGGCCGCCTTCAAGCTGAAAGTAACATTGGGCTGGGAAGTGCTACCTGGGAAATCAGTTTTCAGGGGCCATAGCCGCTGGGTGCACGTGTATGTGTACAGCCCCGATACTGCCCGGGAACATCAAGGTTCCCTCTACACAGCTCTTCCGTCACTTTAGCTGTGCAGGAGAGAGCTCGCGAAACTAGGCCTTTCTTGGCTCGGGAAGTGAGGACCTGCTCGCAGACCAATGGACCGGGCGTTTCCAGAGCTCCACGTTGCCTGCGCGCGGGAGGCCTGAAAACTCACTCTCTGGGGCTGCCTTTCCTCCCTCCAAGGAAGAGAGCCTGCCCGGCCGCCTTCTGGCTGAAAGTCAAATCTGGCTGGGAAGTGGTAGTTGGGAAGTCAGTTTTCAGGGGCAATGTCCGCTAGGTGTACGTGCATGCCTAGGGTTCCCACACTGCCCAGAACACCAAGGTTCCCTCCACACAGCTCTTCCGTCACGTTAGCTCTGCAGGAGAGAGCTCGCGAAACTAGGCCTTTCTCGGCTCGGGAAGTGAGTGCCTGTTTGCAGGCCTCTTGTACTGGCGTCTGCAGAGCCCCACACTTGCTGTGCGAGGGAGGCCTAAAAACCCAATCTCTGGGGCTGCCTTTCCTCCCTCCAAGGAAGACAGCCTGCTCGGCCGCCTGCAAGCTGAAAGTCACATTGGGCTGGGAAATGCTACCTGGGAAGTCAGTTTTCAGGAGCCATGGCCGCTGGCTGCACGTTTACAGCTAGGCCTCCCACACTGCCCGGGAACATCAAGGCTCCCTCCAAACAGCTCTTCCGTCACGTTTGCCCTGCAGGAGAGAGATCGCGAAACTAGGCCTTTCTCGGCTCGGGAAGTGAGTGCCTGTTTGCAGGCCACTTTTATTGGCGTCTGCAGAGCCCCACACTTGCTGTGCGAGGGAGGCCTAAAAACCCAATCTCTGGGGCTGCCTTTCCTCCCTCCAAGGAAGAGAGCCTGCCCGGCCGCCTTCTGGCTGAAAGTCACATCGGGCTGGCAAGTGCTAGTTGGGAAGTCAGTTTTCAGGGGCAATGGCCGCTGGGTGCACGTGTAAGTGTAGGGTTCCCACACTGTCCAGAACATCAAGGCTCCCTCCACACAGCTCTACCGTCACGTTAGCTCTGCAGCTGAGAGCTCGCGAAACTAGGCCTTTCTCGCCTCGGGAAGTGAGTGCCTGTTTGCAGCCCTCTTGTACTGGCGTCTGTAGAGCCCCACACTTGCTGTGCGGGGAAGGCCTAACAACCCAATCTCTGGGCCTGCCTTTCCTCCCTCAAAGGTGGAGAGCCGGCTCGGCCGCCTTCAAGTTGAAAGTAACATTGGGCTGGGAAGTGCTACCTGGGAAATCAGTTTTCAGGGGCCATAGCCGCTGGGGGCACGTGTATGTGTACAGCCCCGATACTGCCCGGGAACATCAAGGTTCCCTCCACACAGCTCTTCCGTCACTTTAGCTGTGCAGGAGAGAGCTCGCGAAACTAGGCCTTTCTCGGCTCGGGAAGTGAGTGCCTGTTTGCAGGCCTCTTGTACTGGCGTCTGCACAGCCCCACACTTGCTGTGCGAGGGAGGCCTAAAAACCCAATCTCTGGGGCTGCCTTTCCTCCCTCCAAGGAAGACAGCCTGCTCGGCCGCCTTCAAGCTGAAAGTCACATTGGGCTGGGAAGTGCTACATGGGAAATCAGTTTTCAGGGGCCATAGCCGCTGGGTGCTCGTGTATGTGTACAGCCCCGATACTGCCCGGGAACATCAAGGCTCCCTCCACACAGCTCTACCGTCACGTTAGCTCTGCAGGAGAGAGCTCGCGAAACTAGGCCTTTCTTGACTCGGGAAGTGAGGCCCTGGTTGCAGGCCTCTTGTACTAACGTCTGGAGAGCCCCACACTTGTTGTGCGAGGGAGGCCTGAAATCCCACTCTCTGGGGCTGCCTTTCCTCCCTCCAAGGAAGAGAGCCGGCTCGGCCGCCTTCAAGCTGAATGTAACGTTGGGCTGGGAAGTGCTACCTGGCAAATCAGTTTTCAGGGGCCATAGCCGCTGGGTGCACGTGTATGTGTACAGCCCCGATACTGCCCGGGAACATCAAGGTTCCCTCTACACAGCTCTTCCGTAACTTTAGCAGCGCAGGAGAGAGCTCGCGAAACTAGGCCTTTCTTGGCTCGGGAAGTGAGGACCTGCTCGCAGACCAATGGACCGGGCGTTTCCAGAGCTCCACGTTGCCTGCGCGCGGGAGGCCTGAAAACTCACTCTCTGGGGCTGCCTTTCCTCCCTCCAAGGAAGAGAGACGGCTCGGCCGCCTTCAAGCTGAAAGTAACATTGGGCTGGGAAGTGCTACCTGGGAAATCAGTTTTCAGGGGCCATAGCCGCTGGGTGCACGTGTATGTGTACAGCCCCGATACTGCCCGGGAACATCAAGGTTCCCTCCACACAGCTCTTCCGTCACTTTAGCTGTGCAGGAGAGAGCTCGCGAAACTAGGCCTTTCTCGGCTCGGGAAGTGAGTGCCTGTTTGCAGGCCTCTTGTACTGGCGTCTGCACAGCCCCACACTTGCTGTGCGAGGGAGGCCTAAAAACCCAATCTCTGGGGCTGCCTTTCCTCCCTCCAAGGAAGACAGCCTGCTCGGCCGCCTTCAAGCTGAAAGTCACATTGGGCTGGGAAGTGCTACATGGGAAATCAGTTTTCAGGGGCCATAGCCGCTGGGTGCTCGTGTATGTGTACAGCCCCGATACTGCCCGGGAACATCAAGGCTCCCTCCACACAGCTCTACCGTCACGTTAGCTCTGCAGGAGAGAGCTCGCGAAACTAGGCCTTTCTTGACTCGGGAAGTGAGGCCCTGGTTGCAGGCCTCTTGTACTGGCGTCTGCAGAGCCCCACACTTGCTGTGCGAGGGAGGCCTGAAATCCCACTCTCTGGGGCTGCCTTTCCTCCCTCCAAGGAAGAGAGCCGGCTCGGCCGCCTTCAAGCTGAATGTAACGTTGGGCTGGGAAGTGCTACCTGGCAAATCAGTTTTCAGGGGCCATAGCCGCTGGGTGCACGTGTATGTGTACAGCCCCGATACTGCCCGGGAACATCAAGGTTCCCTCTACACAGCTCTTCCGTAACTTTAGCAGCGCAGGAGAGAGCTCGCGAAACTAGGCCTTTCTTGGCTCGGGAAGTGAGGACCTGCTCGCAGACCAATGGACCGGGCGTTTCCAGAACTCCACGTTGCCTGCGCGCGGGAGGCCTGAAAACTCACTCTCTGGGGCTGCCTTTCCTCCCTCCAAGGAAGAGAGACGGCTCGGCCGCCTTCAAGCTGAAAGTAACATTGGGCTGGGAAGTGCTACCTGGGAAATCAGTTTTCAGGGGCCATAGCCGCTGGGTGCACGTGTATGTGTACAGCCCCGATACTGCCCGGGAACATCAAGGTTCCCTCTACACAGCTCTTCCGTCACTTTAGCTGTGCAGGAGAGAGCTCGCGAAACTAGGCCTTTCTTGGCTCGGGAAGTGAGGACCTGCTCGCAGACCAATGGACCGGGCGTTTCCAGAGCTCCACGTTGCCTGCGCGCGGGAGGCCTGAAAACTCACTCTCTGGGGCTGCCTTTCCTCCCTCCAAGGAAGAGAGCCTGCCCGGCCGCCTTCTGGCTGAAAGTCAAATCTGGCTGGGAAGTGGTAGTTGGGAAGTCAGTTTTCAGGGGCAATGTCCGCTAGGTGTACGTGCATGCCTAGGGTTCCCACACTGCCCAGAACACCAAGGTTCCCTCCACACAGCTCTTCCGTCACGTTAGCTCTGCAGGAGAGAGCTCGCGAAACTAGGCCTTTCTCGGCTCGGGAAGTGAGTGCCTGTTTGCAGGCCTCTTGTACTGGCGTCTGCAGAGCCCCACACTTGCTGTGCGAGGGAGGCCTAAAAACCCAATCTCTGGGGCTGCCTTTCCTCCCTCCAAGGAAGACAGCCTGCTCGGCCGCCTGCAAGCTGAAAGTCACATTGGGCTGGGAAATGCTACCTGGGAAGTCAGTTTTCAGGGGCCATGGCCGCTGGCTGCACGTTTACAGCTAGGCCTCCCACACTGCCCGGGAACATCAAGGCTCCCTCCAAACAGCTCTTCCGTCACGTTTGCCCTGCAGGAGAGAGATCGCGAAACTAGGCCTTTCTCGGCTCGGGAAGTGAGTGCCTGTTTGCAGGCCGCTTTTATTGGCGTCTGCAGAGCCCCACACTTGCTGTGCGAGGGAGGCCTAAAAACCCA
The DNA here is from genome assembly GCF_054371585.1 of Giraffa tippelskirchi. Lineage (NCBI taxonomy): Eukaryota > Metazoa > Chordata > Mammalia > Artiodactyla > Giraffidae > Giraffa > Giraffa tippelskirchi. The sequence goes on from NC_137289.1 coordinate 73,278,525, forward strand.
ATCTCTGGGGCTGCCTTTCCTCCCTCCAAGGAAGAGAGCCTGCCCGGCCGCCTTCTGGCTGAAAGTCACATCGGGCTGGCAAGTGCTAGTTGGGAAGTCAGTTTTCAGGGGCAATGGCCGCTGGGTGCACGTGTAAGTGTAGGGTTCCCACACTGTCCAGAACATCAAGGCTCCCTCCACACAGCTCTACCGTCACGTTAGCTCTGCAGCTGAGAGCTCGCGAAACTAGGCCTTTCTCGCCTCGGGAAGTGAGTGCCTGTTTGCAGCCCTCTTGTACTGGCGTCTGTAGAGCCCCACACTTGCTGTGCGGGGAAGGCCTAACAACCCAATCTCTGGGCCTGCCTTTCCTCCCTCAAAGGTGGAGAGCCGGCTCGGCCGCCTTCAAGTTGAAAGTAACATTGGGCTGGGAAGTGCTACCTGGGAAATCAGTTTTCAGGGGCCATAGCCGCTGGGGGCACGTGTATGTGTACAGCCCCGATACTGCCCGGGAACATCAAGGTTCCCTCCACACAGCTCTTCCGTCACTTTAGCTGTGCAGGAGAGAGCTCGCGAAACTAGGCCTTTCTCGGCTCGGGAAGTGAGTGCCTGTTTGCAGGCCTCTTGTACTGGCGTCTGCACAGCCCCACACTTGCTGTGCGAGGGAGGCCTAAAAACCCAATCTCTGGGGCTGCCTTTCCTCCCTCCAAGGAAGACAGCCTGCTCGGCCGCCTTCAAGCTGAAAGTCACATTGGGCTGGGAAGTGCTACATGGGAAATCAGTTTTCAGGGGCCATAGCCGCTGGGTGCTCGTGTATGTGTACAGCCCCGATACTGCCCGGGAACATCAAGGCTCCCTCCACACAGCTCTACCGTCACGTTAGCTCTGCAGGAGAGAGCTCGCGAAACTAGGCCTTTCTTGACTCGGGAAGTGAGGCCCTGGTTGCAGGCCTCTTGTACTAACGTCTGGAGAGCCCCACACTTGTTGTGCGAGGGAGGCCTGAAATCCCACTCTCTGGGGCTGCCTTTCCTCCCTCCAAGGAAGAGAGCCGGCTCGGCCGCCTTCAAGCTGAATGTAACGTTGGGCTGGGAAGTGCTACCTGGCAAATCAGTTTTCAGGGGCCATAGCCGCTGGGTGCACGTGTATGTGTACAGCCCCGATACTGCCCGGGAACATCAAGGTTCCCTCTACACAGCTCTTCCGTAACTTTAGCAGCGCAGGAGAGAGCTCGCGAAACTAGGCCTTTCTTGGCTCGGGAAGTGAGGACCTGCTCGCAGACCAATGGACCGGGCGTTTCCAGAGCTCCACGTTGCCTGCGCGCGGGAGGCCTGAAAACTCACTCTCTGGGGCTGCCTTTCCTCCCTCCAAGGAAGAGAGACGGCTCGGCCGCCTTCAAGCTGAAAGTAACATTGGGCTGGGAAGTGCTACCTGGGAAATCAGTTTTCAGGGGCCATAGCCGCTGGGGGCACGTGTATGTGTACAGCCCCGATACTGCCCGGGAACATCAAGGTTCCCTCCACACAGCTCTTCCGTCACTTTAGCTGTGCAGGAGAGAGCTCGCGAAACTAGGCCTTTCTCGGCTCGGGAAGTGAGTGCCTGTTTGCAGGCCTCTTGTACTGGCGTCTGCACAGCCCCACACTTGCTGTGCGAGGGAGGCCTAAAAACCCAATCTCTGGGGCTGCCTTTCCTCCCTCCAAGGAAGACAGCCTGCTCGGCCGCCTTCAAGCTGAAAGTCACATTGGGCTGGGAAGTGCTACATGGGAAATCAGTTTTCAGGGGCCATAGCCGCTGGGTGCTCGTGTATGTGTACAGCCCCGATACTGCCCGGGAACATCAAGGCTCCCTCCACACAGCTCTACCGTCACGTTAGCTCTGCAGGAGAGAGCTCGCGAAACTAGGCCTTTCTTGACTCGGGAAGTGAGGCCCTGGTTGCAGGCCTCTTGTACTGGCGTCTGCAGAGCCCCACACTTGCTGTGCGAGGGAGGCCTGAAATCCCACTCTCTGGGGCTGCCTTTCCTCCCTCCAAGGAAGAGAGCCGGCTCGGCCGCCTTCAAGCTGAATGTAACGTTGGGCTGGGAAGTGCTACCTGGCAAATCAGTTTTCAGGGGCCATAGCCGCTGGGTGCACGTGTATGTGTACAGCCCCGATACTGCCCGGGAACATCAAGGTTCCCTCTACACAGCTCTTCCGTAACTTTAGCAGCGCAGGAGAGAGCTCGCGAAACTAGGCCTTTCTTGGCTCGGGAAGTGAGGACCTGCTCGCAGACCAATGGACCGGGCGTTTCCAGAGCTCCACGTTGCCTGCGCGCGGGAGGCCTGAAAACTCACTCTCTGGGGCTGCCTTTCCTCCCTCCAAGGAAGAGAGACGGCTCGGCCGCCTTCAAGCTGAAAGTAACATTGGGCTGGGAAGTGCTACCTCGGAAATCAGTTTTCAGGGGCCATAGCCGCTGGGGGCACGTGTATGTGTACAGCCCCGATACTGCCCGGGAACATCAAGGTTCCCTCCACACAGCTCTTCCGTCACTTTAGCTGTGCAGGAGAGAGCTCGCGAAACTAGGCCTTTCTCGGCTCGGGAAGTGAGTGCCTGTTTGCAGGCCTCTTGTACTGGCGTCTGCACAGCCCCACACTTGCTGTGCGAGGGAGGCCTAAAAACCCAATCTCTGGGGCTGCCTTTCCTCCCTCCAAGGAAGACAGCCTGCTCGGCCGCCTTCAAGCTGAAAGTCACATTGGGCTGGGAAGTGCTACATGGGAAATCAGTTTTCAGGGGCCATAGCCGCTGGGTGCTCGTGTATGTGTACAGCCCCGATACTGCCCGGGAACATCAAGGCTCCCTCCACACAGCTCTACCGTCACGTTAGCTCTGCAGGAGAGAGCTCGCGAAACTAGGCCTTTCTTGACTCGGGAAGTGAGGCCCTGGTTGCAGGCCTCTTGTACTGGCGTCTGCAGAGCCCCACACTTGCTGTGCGAGGGAGGCCTGAAATCCCACTCTCTGGGGCTGCCTTTCCTCCCTCCAAGGAAGAGAGCCGGCTCGGCCGCCTTCAAGCTGAATGTAACGTTGGGCTGGGAAGTGCTACCTGGCAAATCAGTTTTCAGGGGCCATAGCCGCTGGGTGCACGTGTATGTGTACAGCCCCGATACTGCCCGGGAACATCAAGGTTCCCTCTACACAGCTCTTCCGTAACTTTAGCAGCGCAGGAGAGAGCTCGCGAAACTAGGCCTTTCTTGGCTCGGGAAGTGAGGACCTGCTCGCAGACCAATGGACCGGGCGTTTCCAGAACTCCACGTTGCCTGCGCGCGGGAGGCCTGAAAACTCACTCTCTGGGGCTGCCTTTCCTCCCTCCAAGGAAGAGAGACGGCTCGGCCGCCTTCAAGCTGAAAGTAACATTGGGCTGGGAAGTGCTACCTGGGAAATCAGTTTTCAGGGGCCATAGCCGCTGGGTGCACGTGTATGTGTACAGCCCCGATACTGCCCGGGAACATCAAGGTTCCCTCTACACAGCTCTTCCGTCACTTTAGCTGTGCAGGAGAGAGGTCGCGAAACTAGGCCTTTCTTGGCTCGGGAAGTGAGGACCTGCTCGCAGACCAATGGACCGGGCGTTTCCAGAGCTCCACGTTGCCTGCGCGCGGGAGGCCTGAAAACTCACTCTCTGGGGCTGCCTTTCCTCCCTCCAAGGAAGAGAGCCTGCCCGGCCGCCTTCTGGCTGAAAGTCAAATCTGGCTGGGAAGTGGTAGTTGGGAAGTCAGTTTTCAGGGGCAATGTCCGCTAGGTGTACGTGCATGCCTAGGGTTCCCACACTGCCCAGAACACCAAGGTTCCCTCCACACAGCTCTTCCGTCACGTTAGCTCTGCAGGAGAGAGCTCGCGAAACTAGGCCTTTCTCGGCTCGGGAAGTGAGTGCCTGTTTGCAGGCCTCTTGTACTGGCGTCTGCAGAGCCCCACACTTGCTGTGCGAGGGAGGCCTAAAAACCCAATCTCTGGGGCTGCCTTTCCTCCCTCCAAGGAAGACAGCCTGCTCGGCCGCCTGCAAGCTGAAAGTCACATTGGGCTGGGAAATGCTACCTGGGAAGTCAGTTTTCAGGGGCCATGGCCGCTGGCTGCACGTTTACAGCTAGGCCTCCCAGACTGCCCGGGAACATCAAGGCTCCCTCCAAACAGCTCTTCCGTCACGTTTGCCCTGCAGGAGAGAGATCGCGAAACTAGGCCTTTCTCGGCTCGGGAAGTGAGTGCCTGTTTGCAGGCCGCTTTTATTGGCGTCTGCAGAGCCCCACACTTGCTGTGCCAGGGAGGCCTAAAAACCCAATCTCTGGGGCTGCCTTTCCTCCCTCCAAGGAAGAGAGCCTGCCCGGCCGCCTTCTGGCTGAAAGTCACATCGGGCTGGCAAGTGCTACTTGGGAAGTCAGTTTTCAGGGGCAATGGCCGCTGGGTGCACGTGTAAGTGTAGGGTTCCCACACTGTCCAGAACATCAAGGCTCCCTCCACACAGCTCTACCGTCACGTTAGCTCTGCAGCTGAGAGCTCGCGAAACTAGGCCTTTCTCGCCTCGGGAAGTGAGTGCCTGTTTGCAGCCCTCTTGTACTGGCGTCTGTAGAGCCCCACACTTGCTGTGCGGGGAAGGCCTAACAACCCAATCTCTGGGCCTGCCTTTCCTCCCTCAAAGGCGGAGAGCCGGCTCGGCCGCCTTCAAGTTGAAAGTAACATTGGGCTGGGAAGTGCTACCTGGGAAATCAGTTTTCAGGGGCCATAGCCGCTGGGGGCACGTGTATGTGTACAGCCCCGATACTGCCCGGGAACATCAAGGTTCCCTCCACACAGCTCTTCCGTCACTTTAGCTGTGCAGGAGAGAGCTCGCGAAACTAGGCCTTTCTCGGCTCGGGAAGTGAGTGCCTGTTTGCAGGCCTCTTGTACTGGCGTCTGCACAGCCCCACACTTGCTGTGCGAGGGAGGCCTAAAAACCCAATCTCTGGGGCTGCCTTTCCTCCCTCCAAGGAAGACAGCCTGCTCGGCCGCCTTCAAGCTGAAAGTCACATTGGGCTGGGAAGTGCTACATGGGAAATCAGTTTTCAGGGGCCATAGCCGCTGGGTGCTCGTGTATGTGTACAGCCCCGATACTGCCCGGGAACATCAAGGCTCCCTCCACACAGCTCTACCGTCACGTTAGCTCTGCAGGAGAGAGCTCGCGAAACTAGGCCTTTCTTGACTCGGGAAGTGAGGCCCTGGTTGCAGGCCTCTTGTACTAACGTCTGGAGAGCCCCACACTTGTTGTGCGAGGGAGGCCTGAAATCCCACTCTCTGGGGCTGCCTTTCCTCCCTCCAAGGAAGAGAGCCGGCTCGGCCGCCTTCAAGCTGAATGTAACGTTGGGCTGGGAAGTGCTACCTGGCAAATCAGTTTTCAGGGGCCATAGCCGCTGGGTGCACGTGTATGTGTACAGCCCCGATACTGCCCGGGAACATCAAGGTTCCCTCTACACAGCTCTTCCGTAACTTTAGCAGCGCAGGAGAGAGCTCGCGAAACTAGGCCTTTCTTGGCTCGGGAAGTGAGGACCTGCTCGCAGACCAATGGACCGGGCGTTTCCAGAGCTCCACGTTGCCTGCGCGCGGGAGGCCTGAAAACTCACTCTCTGGGGCTGCCTTTCCTCCCTCCAAGGAAGAGAGACGGCTCGGCCGCCTTCAAGCTGAAAGTAACATTGGGCTGGGAAGTGCTACCTCGGAAATCAGTTTTCAGGGGCCATAGCCGCTGGGGGCACGTGTATGTGTACAGCCCCGATACTGCCCGGGAACATCAAGGTTCCCTCCACACAGCTCTTCCGTCACTTTAGCTGTGCAGGAGAGAGCTCGCGAAACTAGGCCTTTCTCGGCTCGGGAAGTGAGTGCCTGTTTGCAGGCCTCTTGTACTGGCGTCTGCACAGCCCCACACTTGCTGTGCGAGGGAGGCCTAAAATCCCAATCTCTGGGGCTGCCTTTCCTCCCTCCAAGGAAGACAGCCTGCTCGGCCGCCTTCAAGCTGAAAGTCACATTGGGCTGGGAAGTGCTACATGGGAAATCAGTTTTCAGGGGCCATAGCCGCTGGGTGCTCGTGTATGTGTACAGCCCCGATACTGCCCGGGAACATCAAGGCTCCCTCCACACAGCTCTACCGTCACGTTAGCTCTGCAGGAGAGAGCTCGCGAAACTAGGCCTTTCTTGACTCGGGAAGTGAGGCCCTGGTTGCAGGCCTCTTGTACTGGCGTCTGCAGAGCCCCACACTTGCTGTGCGAGGGAGGCCTGAAATCCCACTCTCTGGGGCTGCCTTTCCTCCCTCCAAGGAAGAGAGCCGGCTCGGCCGCCTTCAAGCTGAATGTAACGTTGGGCTGGGAAGTGCTACCTGGCAAATCAGTTTTCAGGGGCCATAGCCGCTGGGTGCACGTGTATGTGTACAGCCCCGATACTGCCCGGGAACATCAAGGTTCCCTCTACACAGCTCTTCCGTAACTTTAGCAGCGCAGGAGAGAGCTCGCGAAACTAGGCCTTTCTTGGCTCGGGAAGTGAGGACCTGCTCGCAGACCAATGGACCGGGCGTTTCCAGAACTCCACGTTGCCTGCGCGCGGGAGGCCTGAAAACTCACTCTCTGGGGCTGCCTTTCCTCCCTCCAAGGAAGAGAGACGGCTCGGCCGCCTTCAAGCTGAAAGTAACATTGGGCTGGGAAGTGCTACCTGGGAAATCAGTTTTCAGGGGCCATAGCCGCTGGGTGCACGTGTATGTGTACAGCCCCGATACTGCCCGGGAACATCAAGGTTCCCTCTACACAGCTCTTCCGTCACTTTAGCTGTGCAGGAGAGAGCTCGCGAAACTAGGCCTTTCTTGGCTCGGGAAGTGAGGACCTGCTCGCAGACCAATGGACCGGGCGTTTCCAGAGCTCCACGTTGCCTGCGCGCGGGAGGCCTGAAAACTCACTCTCTGGGGCTGCCTTTCCTCCCTCCAAGGAAGAGAGCCTGCCCGGCCGCCTTCTGGCTGAAAGTCAAATCTGGCTGGGAAGTGGTAGTTGGGAAGTCAGTTTTCAGGGGCAATGTCCGCTAGGTGTACGTGCATGCCTAGGGTTCCCACACTGCCCAGAACACCAAGGTTCCCTCCACACAGCTCTTCCGTCACGTTAGCTCTGCAGGAGAGAGCTCGCGAAACTAGGCCTTTCTCGGCTCGGGAAGTGAGTGCCTGTTTGCAGGCCTCTTGTACTGGCGTCTGCAGAGCCCCACACTTGCTGTGCGAGGGAGGCCTAAAAACCCAATCTCTGGGGCTGCCTTTCCTCCCTCCAAGGAAGACAGCCTGCTCGGCCGCCTGCAAGCTGAAAGTCACATTGGGCTGGGAAATGCTACCTGGGAAGTCAGTTTTCAGGGGCCATGGCCGCTGGCTGCACGTTTACAGCTAGGCCTCCCACACTGCCCGGGAACATCAAGGCTCCCTCCAAACAGCTCTTCCGTCACGTTTGCCCTGCAGGAGAGAGATCGCGAAACTAGGCCTTTCTCGGCTCGGGAAGTGAGTGCCTGTTTGCAGGCCGCTTTTATTGGCGTCTGCAGAGCCCCACACTTGCTGTGCCAGGGAGGCCTAAAAACCCAATCTCTGGGGCTGCCTTTCCTCCCTCCAAGGAAGAGAGCCTGCCCGGCCGCCTTCTGGCTGAAAGTCACATCGGGCTGGCAAGTGCTAGTTGGGAAGTCAGTTTTCAGGGGCAATGGCCGCTGGGTGCACGTGTAAGTGTAGGGTTCCCACACTGTCCAGAACATCAAGGCTCCCTCCACACAGCTCTACCGTCACGTTAGCTCTGCAGCTGAGAGCTCGCGAAACTAGGCCTTTCTCGCCTCGGGAAGTGAGTGCCTGTTTGCAGCCCTCTTGTACTGGCGTCTGTAGAGCCCCACACTTGCTGTGCGGGGAAGGCCTAACAACCCAATCTCTGGGCCTGCCTTTCCTCCCTCAAAGGTGGAGAGCCGGCTCGGCCGCCTTCAAGTTGAAAGTAACATTGGGCTGGGAAGTGCTACCTGGGAAATCAGTTTTCAGGGGCCATAGCCGCTGGGGGCACGTGTATGTGTACAGCCCCGATACTGCCCGGGAACATCAAGGTTCCCTCCACACAGCTCTTCCGTCACTTTAGCTGTGCAGGAGAGAGCTCGCGAAACTAGGCCTTTCTCGGCTCGGGAAGTGAGTGCCTGTTTGCAGGCCTCTTGTACTGGCGTCTGCACAGCCCCACACTTGCTGTGCGAGGGAGGCCTAAAAACCCAATCTCTGGGGCTGCCTTTCCTCCCTCCAAGGAAGACAGCCTGCTCGGCCGCCTTCAAGCTGAAAGTCACATTGGGCTGGGAAGTGCTACATGGGAAATCAGTTTTCAGGGGCCATAGCCGCTGGGTGCTCGTGTATGTGTACAGCCCCGATACTGCCCGGGAACATCAAGGCTCCCTCCACACAGCTCTACCGTCACGTTAGCTCTGCAGGAGAGAGCTCGCGAAACTAGGCCTTTCTTGACTCGGGAAGTGAGGCCCTGGTTGCAGGCCTCTTGTACTGGCGTCTGCAGAGCCCCACACTTGCTGTGCGAGGGAGGCCTGAAATCCCACTCTCTGGGGCTGCCTTTCCTCCCTCCAAGGAAGAGAGCCGGCTCGGCCGCCTTCAAGCTGAATGTAACGTTGGGCTGGGAAGTGCTACCTGGCAAATCAGTTTTCAGGGGCCATAGCCGCTGGGTGCACGTGTATGTGTACAGCCCCGATACTGCCCGGGAACATCAAGGTTCCCTCTACACAGCTCTTCCGTAACTTTAGCAGCGCAGGAGAGAGCTCGCGAAACTAGGCCTTTCTTGGCTCGGGAAGTGAGGACCTGCTCGCAGACCAATGGACCGGGCGTTTCCAGAACTCCACGTTGCCTGCGCGCGGGAGGCCTGAAAACTCACTCTCTGGGGCTGCCTTTCCTCCCTCCAAGGAAGAGAGACGGCTCGGCCGCCTTCAAGCTGAAAGTAACATTGGGCTGGGAAGTGCTACCTGGGAAATCAGTTTTCAGGGGCCATAGCCGCTGGGTGCACGTGTATGTGTACAGCCCCGATACTGCCCGGGAACATCAAGGTTCCCTCTACACAGCTCTTCCGTCACTTTAGCTGTGCAGGAGAGAGCTCGCGAAACTAGGCCTTTCTTGGCTCGGGAAGTGAGGACCTGCTCGCAGACCAATGGACCGGGCGTTTCCAGAGCTCCACGTTGCCTGCGCGCGGGAGGCCTGAAAACTCACTCTCTGGGGCTGCCTTTCCTCCCTCCAAGGAAGAGAGCCTGCCCGGCCGCCTTCTGGCTGAAAGTCAAATCTGGCTGGGAAGTGGTAGTTGGGAAGTCAGTTTTCAGGGGCAATGTCCGCTAGGTGTACGTGCATGCCTAGGGTTCCCACACTGCCCAGAACACCAAGGTTCCCTCCACACAGCTCTTCCGTCACGTTAGCTCTGCAGGAGAGAGCTCGCGAAACTAGGCCTTTCTCGGCTCGGGAAGTGAGTGCCTGTTTGCAGGCCTCTTGTACTGGCGTCTGCAGAGCCCCACACTTGCTGTGCGAGGGAGGCCTAAAAACCCAATCTCTGGGGCTGCCTTTCCTCCCTCCAAGGAAGACAGCCTGCTCGGCCGCCTGCAAGCTGAAAGTCACATTGGGCTGGGAAATGCTACCTGGGAAGTCAGTTTTCAGGGGCCATGGCCGCTGGCTGCACGTTTACAGCTAGGCCTCCCACACTGCCCGGGAACATCAAGGCTCCCTCCAAACAGCTCTTCCGTCACGTTTGCCCTGCAGGAGAGAGATCGCGAAACTAGGCCTTTCTCGGCTCGGGAAGTGAGTGCCTGTTTGCAGGCCGCTTTTATTGGCGTCTGCAGAGCCCCACACTTGCTGTGCGAGGGAGGCCTAAAAACCCAATCTCTGGGGCTGCCTTTCCTCCCTCCAAGGAAGAGAGCCTGCCCGGCCGCCTTCTGGCTGAAAGTCACATCGGGCTGGCAAGTGCTAGTTGGGAAGTCAGTTTTCAGGGGCAATGGCCGCTGGGTGCACGTGTAAGTGTAGGGTTCCCACACTGTCCAGAACATCAAGGCTCCCTCCACACAGCTCTACCGTCACGTTAGCTCTGCAGCTGAGAGCTCGCGAAACTAGGCCTTTCTCGCCTCGGGAAGTGAGTGCCTGTTTGCAGCCCTCTTGTACTGGCGTCTGTAGAGCCCCACACTTGCTGTGCGGGGAAGGCCTAACAACCCAATCTCTGGGCCTGCCTTTCCTCCCTCAAAGGTGGAGAGCCGGCTCGGCCGCCTTCAAGTTGAAAGTAACATTGGGCTGGGAAGTGCTACCTGGGAAATCAGTTTTCAGGGGCCATAGCCGCTGGGGGCACGTGTATGTGTACAGCCCCGATACTGCCCGGGAACATCAAGGTTCCCTCCACACAGCTCTTCCGTCACTTTAGCTGTGCAGGAGAGAGCTCGCGAAACTAGGCCTTTCTCGGCTCGGGAAGTGAGTGCCTGTTTGCAGGCCTCTTGTACTGGCGTCTGCACAGCCCCACACTTGCTGTGCGAGGGAGGCCTAAAAACCCAATCTCTGGGGCTGCCTTTCCTCCCTCCAAGGAAGACAGCCTGCTCGGCCGCCTTCAAGCTGAAAGTCACATTGGGCTGGGAAGTGCTACATGGGAAATCAGTTTTCAGGGGCCATAGCCGCTGGGTGCTCGTGTATGTGTACAGCCCCGATACTGCCCGGGAACATCAAGGCTCCCTCCACACAGCTCTACCGTCACGTTAGCTCTGCAGGAGAGAGCTCGCGAAACTAGGCCTTTCTTGACTCGGGAAGTGAGGCCCTGGTTGCAGGCCTCTTGTACTAACGTCTGGAGAGCCCCACACTTGTTGTGCGAGGGAGGCCTGAAATCCCACTCTCTGGGGCTGCCTTTCCTCCCTCCAAGGAAGAGAGCCGGCTCGGCCGCCTTCAAGCTGAATGTAACGTTGGGCTGGGAAGTGCTACCTGGCAAATCAGTTTTCAGGGGCCATAGCCGCTGGGTGCACGTGTATGTGTACAGCCCCGATACTGCCCGGGAACATCAAGGTTCCCTCTACACAGCTCTTCCGTAACTTTAGCAGCGCAGGAGAGAGCTCGCGAAACTAGGCCTTTCTTGGCTCGGGAAGTGAGGACCTGCTCGCAGACCAATGGACCGGGCGTTTCCAGAGCTCCACGTTGCCTGCGCGCGGGAGGCCTGAAAACTCACTCTCTGGGGCTGCCTTTCCTCCCTCCAAGGAAGAGAGACGGCTCGGCCGCCTTCAAGCTGAAAGTAACATTGGGCTGGGAAGTGCTACCTGGGAAATCAGTTTTCAGGGGCCATAGCCGCTGGGGGCACGTGTATGTGTACAGCCCCGATACTGCCCGGGAACATCAAGGTTCCCTCCACACAGCTCTTCCGTCACTTTAGCTGTGCAGGAGAGAGCTCGCGAAACTAGGCCTTTCTCGGCTCGGGAAGTGAGTGCCTGTTTGCAGGCCTCTTGTACTGGCGTCTGCACAGCCCCACACTTGCTGTGCGAGGGAGGCCTAAAAACCCAATCTCTGGGGCTGCCTTTCCTCCCTCCAAGGAAGACAGCCTGCTCGGCCGCCTTCAAGCTGAAAGTCACATTGGGCTGGGAAGTGCTACATGGGAAATCAGTTTTCAGGGGCCATAGCCGCTGGGTGCTCGTGTATGTGTACAGCCCCGATACTGCCCGGGAACATCAAGGCTCCCTCCACACAGCTCTACCGTCACGTTAGCTCTGCAGGAGAGAGCTCGCGAAACTAGGCCTTTCTTGACTCGGGAAGTGAGGCCCTGGTTGCAGGCCTCTTGTACTGGCGTCTGCAGAGCCCCACACTTGCTGTGCGAGGGAGGCCTGAAATCCCACTCTCTGGGGCTGCCTTTCCTCCCTCCAAGGAAGAGAGCCGGCTCGGCCGCCTTCAAGCTGAATGTAACGTTGGGCTGGGAAGTGCTACCTGGCAAATCAGTTTTCAGGGGCCATAGCCGCTGGGTGCACGTGTATGTGTACAGCCCCGATACTGCCCGGGAACATCAAGGTTCCCTCTACACAGCTCTTCCGTAACTTTAGCAGCGCAGGAGAGAGCTCGCGAAACTAGGCCTTTCTTGGCTCGGGAAGTGAGGACCTGCTCGCAGACCAATGGACCGGGCGTTTCCAGAACTCCACGTTGCCTGCGCGCGGGAGGCCTGAAAACTCACTCTCTGGGGCTGCCTTTCCTCCCTCCAAGGAAGAGAGACGGCTCGGCCGCCTTCAAGCTGAAAGTAACATTGGGCTGGGAAGTGCTACCTGGGAAATCAGTTTTCAGGGGCCATAGCCGCTGGGTGCACGTGTATGTGTACAGCCCCGATACTGCCCGGGAACATCAAGGTTCCCTCTACACAGCTCTTCCGTCACTTTAGCTGTGCAGGAGAGAGCTCGCGAAACTAGGCCTTTCTTGGCTCGGGAAGTGAGGACCTGCTCGCAGACCAATGGACCGGGCGTTTCCAGAGCTCCACGTTGCCTGCGCGCGGGAGGCCTGAAAACTCACTCTCTGGGGCTGCCTTTCCTCCCTCCAAGGAAGAGAGCCTGCCCGGCCGCCTTCTGGCTGAAAGTCAAATCTGGCTGGGAAGTGGTAGTTGGGAAGTCAGTTTTCAGGGGCAATGTCCGCTAGGTGTACGTGCATGCCTAGGGTTCCCACACTGCCCAGAACACCAAGGTTCCCTCCACACAGCTCTTCCGTCACGTTAGCTCTGCAGGAGAGAGCTCGCGAAACTAGGCCTTTCTCGGCTCGGGAAGTGAGTGCCTGTTTGCAGGCCTCTTGTACTGGCGTCTGCAGAGCCCCACACTTGCTGTGCGAGGGAGGCCTAAAAACCCAATCTCTGGGGCTGCCTTTCCTCCCTCCAAGGAAGACAGCCTGCTCGGCCGCCTGCAAGCTGAAAGTCACATTGGGCTGGGAAATGCTACCTGGGAAGTCAGTTTTCAGGGGCCATGGCCGCTGGCTGCACGTTTACAGCTAGGCCTCCCACACTGCCCGGGAACATCAAGGCTCCCTCCAAACAGCTCTTCCGTCACGTTTGCCCTGCAGGAGAGAGATCGCGAAACTAGGCCTTTCTCGGCTCGGGAAGTGAGTGCCTGTTTGCAGGCCGCTTTTATTGGCGTCTGCAGAGCCCCACACTTGCTGTGCGAGGGAGGCCTAAAAACCCAATCTCTGGGGCTGCCTTTCCTCCCTCCAAGGAAGAGAGCCTGCCCGGCCGCCTTCTGGCTGAAAGTCACATCGGGCTGGCAAGTGCTAGTTGGGAAGTCAGTTTTCAGGGGCAATGGCCGCTGGGTGCACGTGTAAGTGTAGGGTTCCCACACTGTCCAGAACATCAAGGCTCCCTCCACACAGCTCTACCGTCACGTTAGCTCTGCAGCTGAGAGCTCGCGAAACTAGGCCTTTCTCGCCTCGGGAAGTGAGTGCCTGTTTGCAGCCCTCTTGTACTGGCGTCTGTAGAGCCCCACACTTGCTGTGCGGGGAAGGCCTAACAACCCAATCTCTGGGCCTGCCTTTCCTCCCTCAAAGGTGGAGAGCCGGCTCGGCCGCCTTCAAGTTGAAAGTAACATTGGGCTGGGAAGTGCTACCTGGGAAATCAGTTTTCAGGGGCCATAGCCGCTGGGGGCACGTGTATGTGTACAGCCCCGATACTGCCCGGGAACATCAAGGTTCCCTCCACACAGCTCTTCCGTCACTTTAGCTGTGCAGGAGAGAGCTCGCGAAACTAGGCCTTTCTCGGCTCGGGAAGTGAGTGCCTGTTTGCAGGCCTCTTGTACTGGCGTCTGCACAGCCCCACACTTGCTGTGCGAGGGAGGCCTAAAAACCCAATCTCTGGGGCTGCCTTTCCTCCCTCCAAGGAAGACAGCCTGCTCGGCCGCCTTCAAGCTGAAAGTCACATTGGGCTGGGAAGTGCTACATGGGAAATCAGTTTTCAGGGGCCATAGCCGCTGGGTGCTCGTGTATGTGTACAGCCCCGATACTGCCCGGGAACATCAAGGCTCCCTCCACACAGCTCTACCGTCACGTTAGCTCTGCAGGAGAGAGCTCGCGAAACTAGGCCTTTCTTGACTCGGGAAGTGAGGCCCTGGTTGCAGGCCTCTTGTACTAACGTCTGGAGAGCCCCACACTTGTTGTGCGAGGGAGGCCTGAAATCCCACTCTCTGGGGCTGCCTTTCCTCCCTCCAAGGAAGAGAGCCGGCTCGGCCGCCTTCAAGCTGAATGTAACGTTGGGCTGGGAAGTGCTACCTGGCAAATCAGTTTTCAGGGGCCATAGCCGCTGGGTGCACGTGTATGTGTACAGCCCCGATACTGCCCGGGAACATCAAGGTTCCCTCTACACAGCTCTTCCGTAACTTTAGCAGCGCAGGAGAGAGCTCGCGAAACTAGGCCTTTCTTGGCTCGGGAAGTGAGGACCTGCTCGCAGACCAATGGACCGGGCGTTTCCAGAGCTCCACGTTGCCTGCGCGCGGGAGGCCTGAAAACTCACTCTCTGGGGCTGCCTTTCCTCCCTCCAAGGAAGAGAGACGGCTCGGCCGCCTTCAAGCTGAAAGTAACATTGGGCTGGGAAGTGCTACCTGGGAAATCAGTTTTCAGGGGCCATAGCCGCTGGGGGCACGTGTATGTGTACAGCCCCGATACTGCCCGGGAACATCAAGGTTCCCTCCACACAGCTCTTCCGTCACTTTAGCTGTGCAGGAGAGAGCTCGCGAAACTAGGCCTTTCTCGGCTCGGGAAGTGAGTGCCTGTTTGCAGGCCTCTTGTACTGGCGTCTGCACAGCCCCACACTTGCTGTGCGAGGGAGGCCTAAAAACCCAATCTCTGGGGCTGCCTTTCCTCCCTCCAAGGAAGACAGCCTGCTCGGCCGCCTTCAAGCTGAAAGTCACATTGGGCTGGGAAGTGCTACATGGGAAATCAGTTTTCAGGGGCCATAGCCGCTGGGTGCTCGTGTATGTGTACAGCCCCGATACTGCCCGGGAACATCAAGGCTCCCTCCACACAGCTCTACCGTCACGTTAGCTCTGCAGGAGAGAGCTCGCGAAACTAGGCCTTTCTTGACTCGGGAAGTGAGGCCCTGGTTGCAGGCCTCTTGTACTGGCGTCTGCAGAGCCCCACACTTGCTGTGCGAGGGAGGCCTGAAATCCCACTCTCTGGGGCTGCCTTTCCTCCCTCCAAGGAAGAGAGCCGGCTCGGCCGCCTTCAAGCTGAATGTAACGTTGGGCTGGGAAGTGCTACCTGGCAAATCAGTTTTCAGGGGCCATAGCCGCTGGGTGCACGTGTATGTGTACAGCCCCGATACTGCCCGGGAACATCAAGGTTCCCTCTACACAGCTCTTCCGTAACTTTAGCAGCGCAGGAGAGAGCTCGCGAAACTAGGCCTTTCTTGGCTCGGGAAGTGAGGACCTGCTCGCAGACCAATGGACCGGGCGTTTCCAGAGCTCCACGTTGCCTGCGCGCGGGAGGCCTGAAAACTCACTCTCTGGGGCTGCCTTTCCTCCCTCCAAGGAAGAGAGACGGCTCGGCCGCCTTCAAGCTGAAAGTAACATTGGGCTGGGAAGTGCTACCTCGGAAATCAGTTTTCAGGGGCCATAGCCGCTGGGGGCACGTGTATGTGTACAGCCCCGATACTGCCCGGGAACATCAAGGTTCCCTCCACACAGCTCTTCCGTCACTTTAGCTGTGCAGGAGAGAGCTCGCGAAACTAGGCCTTTCTCGGCTCGGGAAGTGAGTGCCTGTTTGCAGGCCTCTTGTACTGGCGTCTGCACAGCCCCACACTTGCTGTGCGAGGGAGGCCTAAAAACCCAATCTCTGGGGCTGCCTTTCCTCCCTCCAAGGAAGACAGCCTGCTCGGCCGCCTTCAAGCTGAAAGTCACATTGGGCTGGGAAGTGCTACATGGGAAATCAGTTTTCAGGGGCCATAGCCGCTGGGTGCTCGTGTATGTGTACAGCCCCGATACTGCCCGGGAACATCAAGGCTCCCTCCACACAGCTCTACCGTCACGTTAGCTCTGCAGGAGAGAGCTCGCGAAACTAGGCCTTTCTTGACTCGGGAAGTGAGGCCCTGGTTGCAGGCCTCTTGTACTGGCGTCTGCAGAGCCCCACACTTGCTGTGCGAGGGAGGCCTGAAATCCCACTCTCTGGGGCTGCCTTTCCTCCCTCCAAGGAAGAGAGCCGGCTCGGCCGCCTTCAAGCTGAATGTAACGTTGGGCTGGGAAGTGCTACCTGGCAAATCAGTTTTCAGGGGCCATAGCCGCTGGGTGCACGTGTATGTGTACAGCCCCGATACTGCCCGGGAACATCAAGGTTCCCTCTACACAGCTCTTCCGTAACTTTAGCAGCGCAGGAGAGAGCTCGCGAAACTAGGCCTTTCTTGGCTCGGGAAGTGAGGACCTGCTCGCAGACCAATGGACCGGGCGTTTCCAGAACTCCACGTTGCCTGCGCGCGGGAGGCCTGAAAACTCACTCTCTGGGGCTGCCTTTCCTCCCTCCAAGGAAGAGAGACGGCTCGGCCGCCTTCAAGCTGAAAGTAACATTGGGCTGGGAAGTGCTACCTGGGAAATCAGTTTTCAGGGGCCATAGCCGCTGGGTGCACGTGTATGTGTACAGCCCCGATACTGCCCGGGAACATCAAGGTTCCCTCTACACAGCTCTTCCGTCACTTTAGCTGTGCAGGAGAGAGGTCGCGAAACTAGGCCTTTCTTGGCTCGGGAAGTGAGGACCTGCTCGCAGACCAATGGACCGGGCGTTTCCAGAGCTCCACGTTGCCTGCGCGCGGGAGGCCTGAAAACTCACTCTCTGGGGCTGCCTTTCCTCCCTCCAAGGAAGAGAGCCTGCCCGGCCGCCTTCTGGCTGAAAGTCAAATCTGGCTGGGAAGTGGTAGTTGGGAAGTCAGTTTTCAGGGGCAATGTCCGCTAGGTGTACGTGCATGCCTAGGGTTCCCACACTGCCCAGAACACCAAGGTTCCCTCCACACAGCTCTTCCGTCACGTTAGCTCTGCAGGAGAGAGCTCGCGAAACTAGGCCTTTCTCGGCTCGGGAAGTGAGTGCCTGTTTGCAGGCCTCTTGTACTGGCGTCTGCAGAGCCCCACACTTGCTGTGCGAGGGAGGCCTAAAAACCCAATCTCTGGGGCTGCCTTTCCTCCCTCCAAGGAAGACAGCCTGCTCGGCCGCCTGCAAGCTGAAAGTCACATTGGGCTGGGAAATGCTACCTGGGAAGTCAGTTTTCAGGGGCCATGGCCGCTGGCTGCACGTTTACAGCTAGGCCTCCCAGACTGCCCGGGAACATCAAGGCTCCCTCCAAACAGCTCTTCCGTCACGTTTGCCCTGCAGGAGAGAGATCGCGAAACTAGGCCTTTCTCGGCTCGGGAAGTGAGTGCCTGTTTGCAGGCCGCTTTTATTGGCGTCTGCAGAGCCCCACACTTGCTGTGCCAGGGAGGCCTAAAAACCCAATCTCTGGGGCTGCCTTTCCTCCCTCCAAGGAAGAGAGCCTGCCCGGCCGCCTTCTGGCTGAAAGTCACATCGGGCTGGCAAGTGCTACTTGGGAAGTCAGTTTTCAGGGGCAATGGCCGCTGGGTGCACGTGTAAGTGTAGGGTTCCCACACTGTCCAGAACATCAAGGCTCCCTCCACACAGCTCTACCGTCACGTTAGCTCTGCAGCTGAGAGCTCGCGAAACTAGGCCTTTCTCGCCTCGGGAAGTGAGTGCCTGTTTGCAGCCCTCTTGTACTGGCGTCTGTAGAGCCCCACACTTGCTGTGCGGGGAAGGCCTAACAACCCAATCTCTGGGCCTGCCTTTCCTCCCTCAAAGGCGGAGAGCCGGCTCGGCCGCCTTCAAGTTGAAAGTAACATTGGGCTGGGAAGTGCTACCTGGGAAATCAGTTTTCAGGGGCCATAGCCGCTGGGGGCACGTGTATGTGTACAGCCCCGATACTGCCCGGGAACATCAAGGTTCCCTCCACACAGCTCTTCCGTCACTTTAGCTGTGCAGGAGAGAGCTCGCGAAACTAGGCCTTTCTCGGCTCGGGAAGTGAGTGCCTGTTTGCAGGCCTCTTGTACTGGCGTCTGCACAGCCCCACACTTGCTGTGCGAGGGAGGCCTAAAAACCCAATCTCTGGGGCTGCCTTTCCTCCCTCCAAGGAAGACAGCCTGCTCGGCCGCCTTCAAGCTGAAAGTCACATTGGGCTGGGAAGTGCTACATGGGAAATCAGTTTTCAGGGGCCATAGCCGCTGGGTGCTCGTGTATGTGTACAGCCCCGATACTGCCCGGGAACATCAAGGCTCCCTCCACACAGCTCTACCGTCACGTTAGCTCTGCAGGAGAGAGCTCGCGAAACTAGGCCTTTCTTGACTCGGGAAGTGAGGCCCTGGTTGCAGGCCTCTTGTACTAACGTCTGGAGAGCCCCACACTTGTTGTGCGAGGGAGGCCTGAAATCCCACTCTCTGGGGCTGCCTTTCCTCCCTCCAAGGAAGAGAGCCGGCTCGGCCGCCTTCAAGCTGAATGTAACGTTGGGCTGGGAAGTGCTACCTGGCAAATCAGTTTTCAGGGGCCATAGCCGCTGGGTGCACGTGTATGTGTACAGCCCCGATACTGCCCGGGAACATCAAGGTTCCCTCTACACAGCTCTTCCGTAACTTTAGCAGCGCAGGAGAGAGCTCGCGAAACTAGGCCTTTCTTGGCTCGGGAAGTGAGGACCTGCTCGCAGACCAATGGACCGGGCGTTTCCAGAGCTCCACGTTGCCTGCGCGCGGGAGGCCTGAAAACTCACTCTCTGGGGCTGCCTTTCCTCCCTCCAAGGAAGAGAGACGGCTCGGCCGCCTTCAAGCTGAAAGTAACATTGGGCTGGGAAGTGCTACCTGGGAAATCAGTTTTCAGGGGCCATAGCCGCTGGGGGCACGTGTATGTGTACAGCCCCGATACTGCCCGGGAACATCAAGGTTCCCTCCACACAGCTCTTCCGTCACTTTAGCTGTGCAGGAGAGAGCTCGCGAAACTAGGCCTTTCTCGGCTCGGGAAGTGAGTGCCTGTTTGCAGGCCTCTTGTACTGGCGTCTGCACAGCCCCACACTTGCTGTGCGAGGGAGGCCTAAAAACCCAATCTCTGGGGCTGCCTTTCCTCCCTCCAAGGAAGACAGCCTGCTCGGCCGCCTTCAAGCTGAAAGTCACATTGGGCTGGGAAGTGCTACATGGGAAATCAGTTTTCAGGGGCCATAGCCGCTGGGTGCTCGTGTATGTGTACAGCCCCGATACTGCCCGGGAACATCAAGGCTCCCTCCACACAGCTCTACCGTCACGTTAGCTCTGCAGGAGAGAGCTCGCGAAACTAGGCCTTTCTTGACTCGGGAAGTGAGGCCCTGGTTGCAGGCCTCTTGTACTGGCGTCTGCAGAGCCCCACACTTGCTGTGCGAGGGAGGCCTGAAATCCCACTCTCTGGGGCTGCCTTTCCTCCCTCCAAGGAAGAGAGCCGGCTCGGCCGCCTTCAAGCTGAATGTAACGTTGGGCTGGGAAGTGCTACCTGGCAAATCAGTTTTCAGGGGCCATAGCCGCTGGGTGCACGTGTATGTGTACAGCCCCGATACTGCCCGGGAACATCAAGGTTCCCTCTACACAGCTCTTCCGTAACTTTAGCAGCGCAGGAGAGAGCTCGCGAAACTAGGCCTTTCTTGGCTCGGGAAGTGAGGACCTGCTCGCAGACCAATGGACCGGGCGTTTCCAGAGCTCCACGTTGCCTGCGCGCGGGAGGCCTGAAAACTCACTCTCTGGGGCTGCCTTTCCTCCCTCCAAGGAAGAGAGACGGCTCGGCCGCCTTCAAGCTGAAAGTAACATTGGGCTGGGAAGTGCTACCTCGGAAATCAGTTTTCAGGGGCCATAGCCGCTGGGGGCACGTGTATGTGTACAGCCCCGATACTGCCCGGGAACATCAAGGTTCCCTCCACACAGCTCTTCCGTCACTTTAGCTGTGCAGGAGAGAGCTCGCGAAACTAGGCCTTTCTCGGCTCGGGAAGTGAGTGCCTGTTTGCAGGCCTCTTGTACTGGCGTCTGCACAGCCCCACACTTGCTGTGCGAGGGAGGCCTAAAAACCCAATCTCTGGGGCTGCCTTTCCTCCCTCCAAGGAAGACAGCCTGCTCGGCCGCCTTCAAGCTGAAAGTCACATTGGGCTGGGAAGTGCTACATGGGAAATCAGTTTTCAGGGGCCATAGCCGCTGGGTGCTCGTGTATGTGTACAGCCCCGATACTGCCCGGGAACATCAAGGCTCCCTCCACACAGCTCTACCGTCACGTTAGCTCTGCAGGAGAGAGCTCGCGAAACTAGGCCTTTCTTGACTCGGGAAGTGAGGCCCTGGTTGCAGGCCTCTTGTACTGGCGTCTGCAGAGCCCCACACTTGCTGTGCGAGGGAGGCCTGAAATCCCACTCTCTGGGGCTGCCTTTCCTCCCTCCAAGGAAGAGAGCCGGCTCGGCCGCCTTCAAGCTGAATGTAACGTTGGGCTGGGAAGTGCTACCTGGCAAATCAGTTTTCAGGGGCCATAGCCGCTGGGTGCACGTGTATGTGTACAGCCCCGATACTGCCCGGGAACATCAAGGTTCCCTCTACACAGCTCTTCCGTAACTTTAGCAGCGCAGGAGAGAGCTCGCGAAACTAGGCCTTTCTTGGCTCGGGAAGTGAGGACCTGCTCGCAGACCAATGGACCGGGCGTTTCCAGAACTCCACGTTGCCTGCGCGCGGGAGGCCTGAAAACTCACTCTCTGGGGCTGCCTTTCCTCCCTCCAAGGAAGAGAGACGGCTCGGCCGCCTTCAAGCTGAAAGTAACATTGGGCTGGGAAGTGCTACCTGGGAAATCAGTTTTCAGGGGCCATAGCCGCTGGGTGCACGTGTATGTGTACAGCCCCGATACTGCCCGGGAACATCAAGGTTCCCTCTACACAGCTCTTCCGTCACTTTAGCTGTGCAGGAGAGAGGTCGCGAAACTAGGCCTTTCTTGGCTCGGGAAGTGAGGACCTGCTCGCAGACCAATGGACCGGGCGTTTCCAGAGCTCCACGTTGCCTGCGCGCGGGAGGCCTGAAAACTCACTCTCTGGGGCTGCCTTTCCTCCCTCCAAGGAAGAGAGCCTGCCCGGCCGCCTTCTGGCTGAAAGTCAAATCTGGCTGGGAAGTGGTAGTTGGGAAGTCAGTTTTCAGGGGCAATGTCCGCTAGGTGTACGTGCATGCCTAGGGTTCCCACACTGCCCAGAACACCAAGGTTCCCTCCACACAGCTCTTCCGTCACGTTAGCTCTGCAGGAGAGAGCTCGCGAAACTAGGCCTTTCTCGGCTCGGGAAGTGAGTGCCTGTTTGCAGGCCTCTTGTACTGGCGTCTGCAGAGCCCCACACTTGCTGTGCGAGGGAGGCCTAAAAACCCAATCTCTGGGGCTGCCTTTCCTCCCTCCAAGGAAGACAGCCTGCTCGGCCGCCTGCAAGCTGAAAGTCACATTGGGCTGGGAAATGCTACCTGGGAAGTCAGTTTTCAGGGGCCATGGCCGCTGGCTGCACGTTTACAGCTAGGCCTCCCAGACTGCCCGGGAACATCAAGGCTCCCTCCAAACAGCTCTTCCGTCACGTTTGCCCTGCAGGAGAGAGATCGCGAAACTAGGCCTTTCTCGGCTCGGGAAGTGAGTGCCTGTTTGCAGGCCGCTTTTATTGGCGTCTGCAGAGCCCCACACTTGCTGTGCCAGGGAGGCCTAAAAACCCAATCTCTGGGGCTGCCTTTCCTCCCTCCAAGGAAGAGAGCCTGCCCGGCCGCCTTCTGGCTGAAAGTCACATCGGGCTGGCAAGTGCTACTTGGGAAGTCAGTTTTCAGGGGCAATGGCCGCTGGGTGCACGTGTAAGTGTAGGGTTCCCACACTGTCCAGAACATCAAGGCTCCCTCCACACAGCTCTACCGTCACGTTAGCTCTGCAGCTGAGAGCTCGCGAAACTAGGCCTTTCTCGCCTCGGGAAGTGAGTGCCTGTTTGCAGCCCTCTTGTACTGGCGTCTGTAGAGCCCCACACTTGCTGTGCGGGGAAGGCCTAACAACCCAATCTCTGGGCCTGCCTTTCCTCCCTCAAAGGCGGAGAGCCGGCTCGGCCGCCTTCAAGTTGAAAGTAACATTGGGCTGGGAAGTGCTACCTGGGAAATCAGTTTTCAGGGGCCATAGCCGCTGGGGGCACGTGTATGTGTACAGCCCCGATACTGCCCGGGAACATCAAGGTTCCCTCCACACAGCTCTTCCGTCACTTTAGCTGTGCAGGAGAGAGCTCGCGAAACTAGGCCTTTCTCGGCTCGGGAAGTGAGTGCCTGTTTGCAGGCCTCTTGTACTGGCGTCTGCACAGCCCCACACTTGCTGTGCGAGGGAGGCCTAAAAACCCAATCTCTGGGGCTGCCTTTCCTCCCTCCAAGGAAGACAGCCTGCTCGGCCGCCTTCAAGCTGAAAGTCACATTGGGCTGGGAAGTGCTACATGGGAAATCAGTTTTCAGGGGCCATAGCCGCTGGGTGCTCGTGTATGTGTACAGCCCCGATACTGCCCGGGAACATCAAGGCTCCCTCCACACAGCTCTACCGTCACGTTAGCTCTGCAGGAGAGAGCTCGCGAAACTAGGCCTTTCTTGACTCGGGAAGTGAGGCCCTGGTTGCAGGCCTCTTGTACTAACGTCTGGAGAGCCCCACACTTGTTGTGCGAGGGAGGCCTGAAATCCCACTCTCTGGGGCTGCCTTTCCTCCCTCCAAGGAAGAGAGCCGGCTCGGCCGCCTTCAAGCTGAATGTAACGTTGGGCTGGGAAGTGCTACCTGGCAAATCAGTTTTCAGGGGCCATAGCCGCTGGGTGCACGTGTATGTGTACAGCCCCGATACTGCCCGGGAACATCAAGGTTCCCTCTACACAGCTCTTCCGTAACTTTAGCAGCGCAGGAGAGAGCTCGCGAAACTAGGCCTTTCTTGGCTCGGGAAGTGAGGACCTGCTCGCAGACCAATGGACCGGGCGTTTCCAGAGCTCCACGTTGCCTGCGCGCGGGAGGCCTGAAAACTCACTCTCTGGGGCTGCCTTTCCTCCCTCCAAGGAAGAGAGACGGCTCGGCCGCCTTCAAGCTGAAAGTAACATTGGGCTGGGAAGTGCTACCTGGGAAATCAGTTTTCAGGGGCCATAGCCGCTGGGTGCACGTGTATGTGTACAGCCCCGATACTGCCCGGGAACATCAAGGTTCCCTCCACACAGCTCTTCCGTCACTTTAGCTGTGCAGGAGAGAGCTCGCGAAACTAGGCCTTTCTCGGCTCGGGAAGTGAGTGCCTGTTTGCAGGCCTCTTGTACTGGCGTCTGCACAGCCCCACACTTGCTGTGCGAGGGAGGCCTAAAATCCCAATCTCTGGGGCTGCCTTTCCTCCCTCCAAGGAAGACAGCCTGCTCGGCCGCCTTCAAGCTGAAAGTCACATTGGGCTGGGAAGTGCTACATGGGAAATCAGTTTTCAGGGGCCATAGCCGCTGGGTGCTCGTGTATGTGTACAGCCCCGATACTGCCCGGGAACATCAAGGCTCCCTCCACACAGCTCTACCGTCACGTTAGCTCTGCAGGAGAGAGCTCGCGAAACTAGGCCTTTCTTGACTCGGGAAGTGAGGCCCTGGTTGCAGGCCTCTTGTACTGGCGTCTGCAGAGCCCCACACTTGCTGTGCGAGGGAGGCCTGAAATCCCACTCTCTGGGGCTGCCTTTCCTCCCTCCAAGGAAGAGAGCCGGCTCGGCCGCCTTCAAGCTGAATGTAACGTTGGGCTGGGAAGTGCTACCTGGCAAATCAGTTTTCAGGGGCCATAGCCGCTGGGTGCACGTGTATGTGTACAGCCCCGATACTGCCCGGGAACATCAAGGTTCCCTCTACACAGCTCTTCCGTAACTTTAGCAGCGCAGGAGAGAGCTCGCGAAACTAGGCCTTTCTTGGCTCGGGAAGTGAGGACCTGCTCGCAGACCAATGGACCGGGCGTTTCCAGAACTCCACGTTGCCTGCGCGCGGGAGGCCTGAAAACTCACTCTCTGGGGCTGCCTTTCCTCCCTCCAAGGAAGAGAGACGGCTCGGCCGCCTTCAAGCTGAAAGTAACATTGGGCTGGGAAGTGCTACCTGGGAAATCAGTTTTCAGGGGCCATAGCCGCTGGGTGCACGTGTATGTGTACAGCCCCGATACTGCCCGGGAACATCAAGGTTCCCTCTACACAGCTCTTCCGTCACTTTAGCTGTGCAGGAGAGAGCTCGCGAAACTAGGCCTTTCTTGGCTCGGGAAGTGAGGACCTGCTCGCAGACCAATGGACCGGGCGTTTCCAGAGCTCCACGTTGCCTGCGCGCGGGAGGCCTGAAAACTCACTCTCTGGGGCTGCCTTTCCTCCCTCCAAGGAAGAGAGCCTGCCCGGCCGCCTTCTGGCTGAAAGTCAAATCTGGCTGGGAAGTGGTAGTTGGGAAGTCAGTTTTCAGGGGCAATGTCCGCTAGGTGTACGTGCATGCCTAGGGTTCCCACACTGCCCAGAACACCAAGGTTCCCTCCACACAGCTCTTCCGTCACGTTAGCTCTGCAGGAGAGAGCTCGCGAAACTAGGCCTTTCTCGGCTCGGGAAGTGAGTGCCTGTTTGCAGGCCTCTTGTACTGGCGTCTGCAGAGCCCCACACTTGCTGTGCGAGGGAGGCCTAAAAACCCAATCTCTGGGGCTGCCTTTCCTCCCTCCAAGGAAGACAGCCTGCTCGGCCGCCTGCAAGCTGAAAGTCACATTGGGCTGGGAAATGCTACCTGGGAAGTCAGTTTTCAGGGGCCATGGCCGCTGGCTGCACGTTTACAGCTAGGCCTCCCACACTGCCCGGGAACATCAAGGCTCCCTCCAAACAGCTCTTCCGTCACGTTTGCCCTGCAGGAGAGAGATCGCGAAACTAGGCCTTTCTCGGCTCGGGAAGTGAGTGCCTGTTTGCAGGCCGCTTTTATTGGCGTCTGCAGAGCCCCACACTTGCTGTGCCAGGGAGGCCTAAAAACCCAATCTCTGGGGCTGCCTTTCCTCCCTCCAAGGAAGAGAGCCTGCCCGGCCGCCTTCTGGCTGAAAGTCACATCGGGCTGGCAAGTGCTAGTTGGGAAGTCAGTTTTCAGGGGCAATGGCCGCTGGGTGCACGTGTAAGTGTAGGGTTCCCACACTGTCCAGAACATCAAGGCTCCCTCCACACAGCTCTACCGTCACGTTAGCTCTGCAGCTGAGAGCTCGCGAAACTAGGCCTTTCTCGCCTCGGGAAGTGAGTGCCTGTTTGCAGCCCTCTTGTACTGGCGTCTGTAGAGCCCCACACTTGCTGTGCGGGGAAGGCCTAACAACCCAATCTCTGGGCCTGCCTTTCCTCCCTCAAAGGTGGAGAGCCGGCTCGGCCGCCTTCAAGTTGAAAGTAACATTGGGCTGGGAAGTGCTACCTGGGAAATCAGTTTTCAGGGGCCATAGCCGCTGGGGGCACGTGTATGTGTACAGCCCCGATACTGCCCGGGAACATCAAGGTTCCCTCCACACAGCTCTTCCGTCACTTTAGCTGTGCAGGAGAGAGCTCGCGAAACTAGGCCTTTCTCGGCTCGGGAAGTGAGTGCCTGTTTGCAGGCCTCTTGTACTGGCGTCTGCACAGCCCCACACTTGCTGTGCGAGGGAGGCCTAAAAACCCAATCTCTGGGGCTGCCTTTCCTCCCTCCAAGGAAGACAGCCTGCTCGGCCGCCTTCAAGCTGAAAGTCACATTGGGCTGGGAAGTGCTACATGGGAAATCAGTTTTCAGGGGCCATAGCCGCTGGGTGCTCGTGTATGTGTACAGCCCCGATACTGCCCGGGAACATCAAGGCTCCCTCCACACAGCTCTACCGTCACGTTAGCTCTGCAGGAGAGAGCTCGCGAAACTAGGCCTTTCTTGACTCGGGAAGTGAGGCCCTGGTTGCAGGCCTCTTGTACTGGCGTCTGCAGAGCCCCACACTTGCTGTGCGAGGGAGGCCTGAAATCCCACTCTCTGGGGCTGCCTTTCCTCCCTCCAAGGAAGAGAGCCGGCTCGGCCGCCTTCAAGCTGAATGTAACGTTGGGCTGGGAAGTGCTACCTGGCAAATCAGTTTTCAGGGGCCATAGCCGCTGGGTGCACGTGTATGTGTACAGCCCCGATACTGCCCGGGAACATCAAGGTTCCCTCTACACAGCTCTTCCGTAACTTTAGCAGCGCAGGAGAGAGCTCGCGAAACTAGGCCTTTCTTGGCTCGGGAAGTGAGGACCTGCTCGCAGACCAATGGACCGGGCGTTTCCAGAACTCCACGTTGCCTGCGCGCGGGAGGCCTGAAAACTCACTCTCTGGGGCTGCCTTTCCTCCCTCCAAGGAAGAGAGACGGCTCGGCCGCCTTCAAGCTGAAAGTAACATTGGGCTGGGAAGTGCTACCTGGGAAATCAGTTTTCAGGGGCCATAGCCGCTGGGTGCACGTGTATGTGTACAGCCCCGATACTGCCCGGGAACATCAAGGTTCCCTCTACACAGCTCTTCCGTCACTTTAGCTGTGCAGGAGAGAGCTCGCGAAACTAGGCCTTTCTTGGCTCGGGAAGTGAGGACCTGCTCGCAGACCAATGGACCGGGCGTTTCCAGAGCTCCACGTTGCCTGCGCGCGGGAGGCCTGAAAACTCACTCTCTGGGGCTGCCTTTCCTCCCTCCAAGGAAGAGAGCCTGCCCGGCCGCCTTCTGGCTGAAAGTCAAATCTGGCTGGGAAGTGGTAGTTGGGAAGTCAGTTTTCAGGGGCAATGTCCGCTAGGTGTACGTGCATGCCTAGGGTTCCCACACTGCCCAGAACACCAAGGTTCCCTCCACACAGCTCTTCCGTCACGTTAGCTCTGCAGGAGAGAGCTCGCGAAACTAGGCCTTTCTCGGCTCGGGAAGTGAGTGCCTGTTTGCAGGCCTCTTGTACTGGCGTCTGCAGAGCCCCACACTTGCTGTGCGAGGGAGG
This sequence comes from Giraffa tippelskirchi, assembly GCF_054371585.1. Lineage (NCBI taxonomy): Eukaryota > Metazoa > Chordata > Mammalia > Artiodactyla > Giraffidae > Giraffa > Giraffa tippelskirchi. The sequence continues at coordinate 73,305,475 of NC_137289.1, forward strand.
CCTAAAAACCCAATCTCTGGGGCTGCCTTTCCTCCCTCCAAGGAAGACAGCCTGCTCGGCCGCCTGCAAGCTGAAAGTCACATTGGGCTGGGAAATGCTACCTGGGAAGTCAGTTTTCAGGGGCCATGGCCGCTGGCTGCACGTTTACAGCTAGGCCTCCCACACTGCCCGGGAACATCAAGGCTCCCTCCAAACAGCTCTTCCGTCACGTTTGCCCTGCAGGAGAGAGATCGCGAAACTAGGCCTTTCTCGGCTCGGGAAGTGAGTGCCTGTTTGCAGGCCGCTTTTATTGGCGTCTGCAGAGCCCCACACTTGCTGTGCGAGGGAGGCCTAAAAACCCAATCTCTGGGGCTGCCTTTCCTCCCTCCAAGGAAGAGAGCCTGCCCGGCCGCCTTCTGGCTGAAAGTCACATCGGGCTGGCAAGTGCTAGTTGGGAAGTCAGTTTTCAGGGGCAATGGCCGCTGGGTGCACGTGTAAGTGTAGGGTTCCCACACTGTCCAGAACATCAAGGCTCCCTCCACACAGCTCTACCGTCACGTTAGCTCTGCAGCTGAGAGCTCGCGAAACTAGGCCTTTCTCGCCTCGGGAAGTGAGTGCCTGTTTGCAGCCCTCTTGTACTGGCGTCTGTAGAGCCCCACACTTGCTGTGCGGGGAAGGCCTAACAACCCAATCTCTGGGCCTGCCTTTCCTCCCTCAAAGGTGGAGAGCCGGCTCGGCCGCCTTCAAGTTGAAAGTAACATTGGGCTGGGAAGTGCTACCTGGGAAATCAGTTTTCAGGGGCCATAGCCGCTGGGGGCACGTGTATGTGTACAGCCCCGATACTGCCCGGGAACATCAAGGTTCCCTCCACACAGCTCTTCCGTCACTTTAGCTGTGCAGGAGAGAGCTCGCGAAACTAGGCCTTTCTCGGCTCGGGAAGTGAGTGCCTGTTTGCAGGCCTCTTGTACTGGCGTCTGCACAGCCCCACACTTGCTGTGCGAGGGAGGCCTAAAAACCCAATCTCTGGGGCTGCCTTTCCTCCCTCCAAGGAAGACAGCCTGCTCGGCCGCCTTCAAGCTGAAAGTCACATTGGGCTGGGAAGTGCTACATGGGAAATCAGTTTTCAGGGGCCATAGCCGCTGGGTGCTCGTGTATGTGTACAGCCCCGATACTGCCCGGGAACATCAAGGCTCCCTCCACACAGCTCTACCGTCACGTTAGCTCTGCAGGAGAGAGCTCGCGAAACTAGGCCTTTCTTGACTCGGGAAGTGAGGCCCTGGTTGCAGGCCTCTTGTACTAACGTCTGGAGAGCCCCACACTTGTTGTGCGAGGGAGGCCTGAAATCCCACTCTCTGGGGCTGCCTTTCCTCCCTCCAAGGAAGAGAGCCGGCTCGGCCGCCTTCAAGCTGAATGTAACGTTGGGCTGGGAAGTGCTACCTGGCAAATCAGTTTTCAGGGGCCATAGCCGCTGGGTGCACGTGTATGTGTACAGCCCCGATACTGCCCGGGAACATCAAGGTTCCCTCTACACAGCTCTTCCGTAACTTTAGCAGCGCAGGAGAGAGCTCGCGAAACTAGGCCTTTCTTGGCTCGGGAAGTGAGGACCTGCTCGCAGACCAATGGACCGGGCGTTTCCAGAGCTCCACGTTGCCTGCGCGCGGGAGGCCTGAAAACTCACTCTCTGGGGCTGCCTTTCCTCCCTCCAAGGAAGAGAGACGGCTCGGCCGCCTTCAAGCTGAAAGTAACATTGGGCTGGGAAGTGCTACCTGGGAAATCAGTTTTCAGGGGCCATAGCCGCTGGGTGCACGTGTATGTGTACAGCCCCGATACTGCCCGGGAACATCAAGGTTCCCTCCACACAGCTCTTCCGTCACTTTAGCTGTGCAGGAGAGAGCTCGCGAAACTAGGCCTTTCTCGGCTCGGGAAGTGAGTGCCTGTTTGCAGGCCTCTTGTACTGGCGTCTGCACAGCCCCACACTTGCTGTGCGAGGGAGGCCTAAAAACCCAATCTCTGGGGCTGCCTTTCCTCCCTCCAAGGAAGACAGCCTGCTCGGCCGCCTTCAAGCTGAAAGTCACATTGGGCTGGGAAGTGCTACATGGGAAATCAGTTTTCAGGGGCCATAGCCGCTGGGTGCTCGTGTATGTGTACAGCCCCGATACTGCCCGGGAACATCAAGGCTCCCTCCACACAGCTCTACCGTCACGTTAGCTCTGCAGGAGAGAGCTCGCGAAACTAGGCCTTTCTTGACTCGGGAAGTGAGGCCCTGGTTGCAGGCCTCTTGTACTGGCGTCTGCAGAGCCCCACACTTGCTGTGCGAGGGAGGCCTGAAATCCCACTCTCTGGGGCTGCCTTTCCTCCCTCCAAGGAAGAGAGCCGGCTCGGCCGCCTTCAAGCTGAATGTAACGTTGGGCTGGGAAGTGCTACCTGGCAAATCAGTTTTCAGGGGCCATAGCCGCTGGGTGCACGTGTATGTGTACAGCCCCGATACTGCCCGGGAACATCAAGGTTCCCTCTACACAGCTCTTCCGTAACTTTAGCAGCGCAGGAGAGAGCTCGCGAAACTAGGCCTTTCTTGGCTCGGGAAGTGAGGACCTGCTCGCAGACCAATGGACCGGGCGTTTCCAGAACTCCACGTTGCCTGCGCGCGGGAGGCCTGAAAACTCACTCTCTGGGGCTGCCTTTCCTCCCTCCAAGGAAGAGAGACGGCTCGGCCGCCTTCAAGCTGAAAGTAACATTGGGCTGGGAAGTGCTACCTGGGAAATCAGTTTTCAGGGGCCATAGCCGCTGGGTGCACGTGTATGTGTACAGCCCCGATACTGCCCGGGAACATCAAGGTTCCCTCTACACAGCTCTTCCGTCACTTTAGCTGTGCAGGAGAGAGCTCGCGAAACTAGGCCTTTCTTGGCTCGGGAAGTGAGGACCTGCTCGCAGACCAATGGACCGGGCGTTTCCAGAGCTCCACGTTGCCTGCGCGCGGGAGGCCTGAAAACTCACTCTCTGGGGCTGCCTTTCCTCCCTCCAAGGAAGAGAGCCTGCCCGGCCGCCTTCTGGCTGAAAGTCAAATCTGGCTGGGAAGTGGTAGTTGGGAAGTCAGTTTTCAGGGGCAATGTCCGCTAGGTGTACGTGCATGCCTAGGGTTCCCACACTGCCCAGAACACCAAGGTTCCCTCCACACAGCTCTTCCGTCACGTTAGCTCTGCAGGAGAGAGCTCGCGAAACTAGGCCTTTCTCGGCTCGGGAAGTGAGTGCCTGTTTGCAGGCCTCTTGTACTGGCGTCTGCAGAGCCCCACACTTGCTGTGCGAGGGAGGCCTAAAAACCCAATCTCTGGGGCTGCCTTTCCTCCCTCCAAGGAAGACAGCCTGCTCGGCCGCCTGCAAGCTGAAAGTCACATTGGGCTGGGAAATGCTACCTGGGAAGTCAGTTTTCAGGGGCCATGGCCGCTGGCTGCACGTTTACAGCTAGGCCTCCCACACTGCCCGGGAACATCAAGGCTCCCTCCAAACAGCTCTTCCGTCACGTTTGCCCTGCAGGAGAGAGATCGCGAAACTAGGCCTTTCTCGGCTCGGGAAGTGAGTGCCTGTTTGCAGGCCGCTTTTATTGGCGTCTGCAGAGCCCCACACTTGCTGTGCGAGGGAGGCCTAAAAACCCAATCTCTGGGGCTGCCTTTCCTCCCTCCAAGGAAGAGAGCCTGCCCGGCCGCCTTCTGGCTGAAAGTCACATCGGGCTGGCAAGTGCTAGTTGGGAAGTCAGTTTTCAGGGGCAATGGCCGCTGGGTGCACGTGTAAGTGTAGGGTTCCCACACTGTCCAGAACATCAAGGCTCCCTCCACACAGCTCTACCGTCACGTTAGCTCTGCAGCTGAGAGCTCGCGAAACTAGGCCTTTCTCGCCTCGGGAAGTGAGTGCCTGTTTGCAGCCCTCTTGTACTGGCGTCTGTAGAGCCCCACACTTGCTGTGCGGGGAAGGCCTAACAACCCAATCTCTGGGCCTGCCTTTCCTCCCTCAAAGGTGGAGAGCCGGCTCGGCCGCCTTCAAGTTGAAAGTAACATTGGGCTGGGAAGTGCTACCTGGGAAATCAGTTTTCAGGGGCCATAGCAGCTGGGGGCACGTGTATGTGTACAGCCCCGATACTGCCCGGGAACATCAAGGTTCCCTCCACACAGCTCTTCCGTCACTTTAGCTGTGCAGGAGAGAGCTCGCGAAACTAGGCCTTTCTCGGCTCGGGAAGTGAGTGCCTGTTTGCAGGCCTCTTGTACTGGCGTCTGCACAGCCCCACACTTGCTGTGCGAGGGAGGCCTAAAAACCCAATCTCTGGGGCTGCCTTTCCTCCCTCCAAGGAAGACAGCCTGCTCGGCCGCCTTCAAGCTGAAAGTCACATTGGGCTGGGAAGTGCTACATGGGAAATCAGTTTTCAGGGGCCATAGCCGCTGGGTGCTCGTGTATGTGTACAGCCCCGATACTGCCCGGGAACATCAAGGCTCCCTCCACACAGCTCTACCGTCACGTTAGCTCTGCAGGAGAGAGCTCGCGAAACTAGGCCTTTCTTGACTCGGGAAGTGAGGCCCTGGTTGCAGGCCTCTTGTACTAACGTCTGGAGAGCCCCACACTTGTTGTGCGAGGGAGGCCTGAAATCCCACTCTCTGGGGCTGCCTTTCCTCCCTCCAAGGAAGAGAGCCGGCTCGGCCGCCTTCAAGCTGAATGTAACGTTGGGCTGGGAAGTGCTACCTGGCAAATCAGTTTTCAGGGGCCATAGCCGCTGGGTGCACGTGTATGTGTACAGCCCCGATACTGCCCGGGAACATCAAGGTTCCCTCTACACAGCTCTTCCGTAACTTTAGCAGCGCAGGAGAGAGCTCGCGAAACTAGGCCTTTCTTGGCTCGGGAAGTGAGGACCTGCTCGCAGACCAATGGACCGGGCGTTTCCAGAGCTCCACGTTGCCTGCGCGCGGGAGGCCTGAAAACTCACTCTCTGGGGCTGCCTTTCCTCCCTCCAAGGAAGAGAGACGGCTCGGCCGCCTTCAAGCTGAAAGTAACATTGGGCTGGGAAGTGCTACCTGGGAAATCAGTTTTCAGGGGCCATAGCCGCTGGGTGCACGTGTATGTGTACAGCCCCGATACTGCCCGGGAACATCAAGGTTCCCTCCACACAGCTCTTCCGTCACTTTAGCTGTGCAGGAGAGAGCTCGCGAAACTAGGCCTTTCTCGGCTCGGGAAGTGAGTGCCTGTTTGCAGGCCTCTTGTACTGGCGTCTGCACAGCCCCACACTTGCTGTGCGAGGGAGGCCTAAAAACCCAATCTCTGGGGCTGCCTTTCCTCCCTCCAAGGAAGACAGCCTGCTCGGCCGCCTTCAAGCTGAAAGTCACATTGGGCTGGGAAGTGCTACATGGGAAATCAGTTTTCAGGGGCCATAGCCGCTGGGTGCTCGTGTATGTGTACAGCCCCGATACTGCCCGGGAACATCAAGGCTCCCTCCACACAGCTCTACCGTCACGTTAGCTCTGCAGGAGAGAGCTCGCGAAACTAGGCCTTTCTTGACTCGGGAAGTGAGGCCCTGGTTGCAGGCCTCTTGTACTGGCGTCTGCAGAGCCCCACACTTGCTGTGCGAGGGAGGCCTGAAATCCCACTCTCTGGGGCTGCCTTTCCTCCCTCCAAGGAAGAGAGCCGGCTCGGCCGCCTTCAAGCTGAATGTAACGTTGGGCTGGGAAGTGCTACCTGGCAAATCAGTTTTCAGGGGCCATAGCCGCTGGGTGCACGTGTATGTGTACAGCCCCGATACTGCCCGGGAACATCAAGGTTCCCTCTACACAGCTCTTCCGTAACTTTAGCAGCGCAGGAGAGAGCTCGCGAAACTAGGCCTTTCTTGGCTCGGGAAGTGAGGACCTGCTCGCAGACCAATGGACCGGGCGTTTCCAGAACTCCACGTTGCCTGCGCGCGGGAGGCCTGAAAACTCACTCTCTGGGGCTGCCTTTCCTCCCTCCAAGGAAGAGAGACGGCTCGGCCGCCTTCAAGCTGAAAGTAACATTGGGCTGGGAAGTGCTACCTGGGAAATCAGTTTTCAGGGGCCATAGCCGCTGGGTGCACGTGTATGTGTACAGCCCCGATACTGCCCGGGAACATCAAGGTTCCCTCTACACAGCTCTTCCGTCACTTTAGCTGTGCAGGAGAGAGCTCGCGAAACTAGGCCTTTCTTGGCTCGGGAAGTGAGGACCTGCTCGCAGACCAATGGACCGGGCGTTTCCAGAGCTCCACGTTGCCTGCGCGCGGGAGGCCTGAAAACTCACTCTCTGGGGCTGCCTTTCCTCCCTCCAAGGAAGAGAGCCTGCCCGGCCGCCTTCTGGCTGAAAGTCAAATCTGGCTGGGAAGTGGTAGTTGGGAAGTCAGTTTTCAGGGGCAATGTCCGCTAGGTGTACGTGCATGCCTAGGGTTCCCACACTGCCCAGAACACCAAGGTTCCCTCCACACAGCTCTTCCGTCACGTTAGCTCTGCAGGAGAGAGCTCGCGAAACTAGGCCTTTCTCGGCTCGGGAAGTGAGTGCCTGTTTGCAGGCCTCTTGTACTGGCGTCTGCAGAGCCCCACACTTGCTGTGCGAGGGAGGCCTAAAAACCCAATCTCTGGGGCTGCCTTTCCTCCCTCCAAGGAAGACAGCCTGCTCGGCCGCCTGCAAGCTGAAAGTCACATTGGGCTGGGAAATGCTACCTGGGAAGTCAGTTTTCAGGGGCCATGGCCGCTGGCTGCACGTTTACAGCTAGGCCTCCCACACTGCCCGGGAACATCAAGGCTCCCTCCAAACAGCTCTTCCGTCACGTTTGCCCTGCAGGAGAGAGATCGCGAAACTAGGCCTTTCTCGGCTCGGGAAGTGAGTGCCTGTTTGCAGGCCGCTTTTATTGGCGTCTGCAGAGCCCCACACTTGCTGTGCGAGGGAGGCCTAAAAACCCAATCTCTGGGGCTGCCTTTCCTCCCTCCAAGGAAGAGAGCCTGCCCGGCCGCCTTCTGGCTGAAAGTCACATCGGGCTGGCAAGTGCTAGTTGGGAAGTCAGTTTTCAGGGGCAATGGCCGCTGGGTGCACGTGTAAGTGTAGGGTTCCCACACTGTCCAGAACATCAAGGCTCCCTCCACACAGCTCTACCGTCACGTTAGCTCTGCAGCTGAGAGCTCGCGAAACTAGGCCTTTCTCGCCTCGGGAAGTGAGTGCCTGTTTGCAGCCCTCTTGTACTGGCGTCTGTAGAGCCCCACACTTGCTGTGCGGGGAAGGCCTAACAACCCAATCTCTGGGCCTGCCTTTCCTCCCTCAAAGGTGGAGAGCCGGCTCGGCCGCCTTCAAGTTGAAAGTAACATTGGGCTGGGAAGTGCTACCTGGGAAATCAGTTTTCAGGGGCCATAGCCGCTGGGGGCACGTGTATGTGTACAGCCCCGATACTGCCCGGGAACATCAAGGTTCCCTCCACACAGCTCTTCCGTCACTTTAGCTGTGCAGGAGAGAGCTCGCGAAACTAGGCCTTTCTCGGCTCGGGAAGTGAGTGCCTGTTTGCAGGCCTCTTGTACTGGCGTCTGCACAGCCCCACACTTGCTGTGCGAGGGAGGCCTAAAAACCCAATCTCTGGGGCTGCCTTTCCTCCCTCCAAGGAAGACAGCCTGCTCGGCCGCCTTCAAGCTGAAAGTCACATTGGGCTGGGAAGTGCTACATGGGAAATCAGTTTTCAGGGGCCATAGCCGCTGGGTGCTCGTGTATGTGTACAGCCCCGATACTGCCCGGGAACATCAAGGCTCCCTCCACACAGCTCTACCGTCACGTTAGCTCTGCAGGAGAGAGCTCGCGAAACTAGGCCTTTCTTGACTCGGGAAGTGAGGCCCTGGTTGCAGGCCTCTTGTACTAACGTCTGGAGAGCCCCACACTTGTTGTGCGAGGGAGGCCTGAAATCCCACTCTCTGGGGCTGCCTTTCCTCCCTCCAAGGAAGAGAGCCGGCTCGGCCGCCTTCAAGCTGAATGTAACGTTGGGCTGGGAAGTGCTACCTGGCAAATCAGTTTTCAGGGGCCATAGCCGCTGGGTGCACGTGTATGTGTACAGCCCCGATACTGCCCGGGAACATCAAGGTTCCCTCTACACAGCTCTTCCGTAACTTTAGCAGCGCAGGAGAGAGCTCGCGAAACTAGGCCTTTCTTGGCTCGGGAAGTGAGGACCTGCTCGCAGACCAATGGACCGGGCGTTTCCAGAGCTCCACGTTGCCTGCGCGCGGGAGGCCTGAAAACTCACTCTCTGGGGCTGCCTTTCCTCCCTCCAAGGAAGAGAGACGGCTCGGCCGCCTTCAAGCTGAAAGTAACATTGGGCTGGGAAGTGCTACCTGGGAAATCAGTTTTCAGGGGCCATAGCCGCTGGGGGCACGTGTATGTGTACAGCCCCGATACTGCCCGGGAACATCAAGGTTCCCTCCACACAGCTCTTCCGTCACTTTAGCTGTGCAGGAGAGAGCTCGCGAAACTAGGCCTTTCTCGGCTCGGGAAGTGAGTGCCTGTTTGCAGGCCTCTTGTACTGGCGTCTGCACAGCCCCACACTTGCTGTGCGAGGGAGGCCTAAAAACCCAATCTCTGGGGCTGCCTTTCCTCCCTCCAAGGAAGACAGCCTGCTCGGCCGCCTTCAAGCTGAAAGTCACATTGGGCTGGGAAGTGCTACATGGGAAATCAGTTTTCAGGGGCCATAGCCGCTGGGTGCTCGTGTATGTGTACAGCCCCGATACTGCCCGGGAACATCAAGGCTCCCTCCACACAGCTCTACCGTCACGTTAGCTCTGCAGGAGAGAGCTCGCGAAACTAGGCCTTTCTTGACTCGGGAAGTGAGGCCCTGGTTGCAGGCCTCTTGTACTGGCGTCTGCAGAGCCCCACACTTGCTGTGCGAGGGAGGCCTGAAATCCCACTCTCTGGGGCTGCCTTTCCTCCCTCCAAGGAAGAGAGCCGGCTCGGCCGCCTTCAAGCTGAATGTAACGTTGGGCTGGGAAGTGCTACCTGGCAAATCAGTTTTCAGGGGCCATAGCCGCTGGGTGCACGTGTATGTGTACAGCCCCGATACTGCCCGGGAACATCAAGGTTCCCTCTACACAGCTCTTCCGTAACTTTAGCAGCGCAGGAGAGAGCTCGCGAAACTAGGCCTTTCTTGGCTCGGGAAGTGAGGACCTGCTCGCAGACCAATGGACCGGGCGTTTCCAGAACTCCACGTTGCCTGCGCGCGGGAGGCCTGAAAACTCACTCTCTGGGGCTGCCTTTCCTCCCTCCAAGGAAGAGAGACGGCTCGGCCGCCTTCAAGCTGAAAGTAACATTGGGCTGGGAAGTGCTACCTGGGAAATCAGTTTTCAGGGGCCATAGCCGCTGGGTGCACGTGTATGTGTACAGCCCCGATACTGCCCGGGAACATCAAGGTTCCCTCTACACAGCTCTTCCGTCACTTTAGCTGTGCAGGAGAGAGCTCGCGAAACTAGGCCTTTCTTGGCTCGGGAAGTGAGGACCTGCTCGCAGACCAATGGACCGGGCGTTTCCAGAGCTCCACGTTGCCTGCGCGCGGGAGGCCTGAAAACTCACTCTCTGGGGCTGCCTTTCCTCCCTCCAAGGAAGAGAGCCTGCCCGGCCGCCTTCTGGCTGAAAGTCAAATCTGGCTGGGAAGTGGTAGTTGGGAAGTCAGTTTTCAGGGGCAATGTCCGCTAGGTGTACGTGCATGCCTAGGGTTCCCACACTGCCCAGAACACCAAGGTTCCCTCCACACAGCTCTTCCGTCACGTTAGCTCTGCAGGAGAGAGCTCGCGAAACTAGGCCTTTCTCGGCTCGGGAAGTGAGTGCCTGTTTGCAGGCCTCTTGTACTGGCGTCTGCAGAGCCCCACACTTGCTGTGCGAGGGAGGCCTAAAAACCCAATCTCTGGGGCTGCCTTTCCTCCCTCCAAGGAAGACAGCCTGCTCGGCCGCCTGCAAGCTGAAAGTCACATTGGGCTGGGAAATGCTACCTGGGAAGTCAGTTTTCAGGGGCCATGGCCGCTGGCTGCACGTTTACAGCTAGGCCTCCCACACTGCCCGGGAACATCAAGGCTCCCTCCAAACAGCTCTTCCGTCACGTTTGCCCTGCAGGAGAGAGATCGCGAAACTAGGCCTTTCTCGGCTCGGGAAGTGAGTGCCTGTTTGCAGGCCGCTTTTATTGGCGTCTGCAGAGCCCCACACTTGCTGTGCGAGGGAGGCCTAAAAACCCAATCTCTGGGGCTGCCTTTCCTCCCTCCAAGGAAGAGAGCCTGCCCGGCCGCCTTCTGGCTGAAAGTCACATCGGGCTGGCAAGTGCTAGTTGGGAAGTCAGTTTTCAGGGGCAATGGCCGCTGGGTGCACGTGTAAGTGTAGGGTTCCCACACTGTCCAGAACATCAAGGCTCCCTCCACACAGCTCTACCGTCACGTTAGCTCTGCAGCTGAGAGCTCGCGAAACTAGGCCTTTCTCGCCTCGGGAAGTGAGTGCCTGTTTGCAGCCCTCTTGTACTGGCGTCTGTAGAGCCCCACACTTGCTGTGCGGGGAAGGCCTAACAACCCAATCTCTGGGCCTGCCTTTCCTCCCTCAAAGGTGGAGAGCCGGCTCGGCCGCCTTCAAGTTGAAAGTAACATTGGGCTGGGAAGTGCTACCTGGGAAATCAGTTTTCAGGGGCCATAGCCGCTGGGGGCACGTGTATGTGTACAGCCCCGATACTGCCCGGGAACATCAAGGTTCCCTCCACACAGCTCTTCCGTCACTTTAGCTGTGCAGGAGAGAGCTCGCGAAACTAGGCCTTTCTCGGCTCGGGAAGTGAGTGCCTGTTTGCAGGCCTCTTGTACTGGCGTCTGCACAGCCCCACACTTGCTGTGCGAGGGAGGCCTAAAAACCCAATCTCTGGGGCTGCCTTTCCTCCCTCCAAGGAAGACAGCCTGCTCGGCCGCCTTCAAGCTGAAAGTCACATTGGGCTGGGAAGTGCTACATGGGAAATCAGTTTTCAGGGGCCATAGCCGCTGGGTGCTCGTGTATGTGTACAGCCCCGATACTGCCCGGGAACATCAAGGCTCCCTCCACACAGCTCTACCGTCACGTTAGCTCTGCAGGAGAGAGCTCGCGAAACTAGGCCTTTCTTGACTCGGGAAGTGAGGCCCTGGTTGCAGGCCTCTTGTACTAACGTCTGGAGAGCCCCACACTTGTTGTGCGAGGGAGGCCTGAAATCCCACTCTCTGGGGCTGCCTTTCCTCCCTCCAAGGAAGAGAGCCGGCTCGGCCGCCTTCAAGCTGAATGTAACGTTGGGCTGGGAAGTGCTACCTGGCAAATCAGTTTTCAGGGGCCATAGCCGCTGGGTGCACGTGTATGTGTACAGCCCCGATACTGCCCGGGAACATCAAGGTTCCCTCTACACAGCTCTTCCGTAACTTTAGCAGCGCAGGAGAGAGCTCGCGAAACTAGGCCTTTCTTGGCTCGGGAAGTGAGGACCTGCTCGCAGACCAATGGACCGGGCGTTTCCAGAGCTCCACGTTGCCTGCGCGCGGGAGGCCTGAAAACTCACTCTCTGGGGCTGCCTTTCCTCCCTCCAAGGAAGAGAGACGGCTCGGCCGCCTTCAAGCTGAAAGTAACATTGGGCTGGGAAGTGCTACCTGGGAAATCAGTTTTCAGGGGCCATAGCCGCTGGGGGCACGTGTATGTGTACAGCCCCGATACTGCCCGGGAACATCAAGGTTCCCTCCACACAGCTCTTCCGTCACTTTAGCTGTGCAGGAGAGAGCTCGCGAAACTAGGCCTTTCTCGGCTCGGGAAGTGAGTGCCTGTTTGCAGGCCTCTTGTACTGGCGTCTGCACAGCCCCACACTTGCTGTGCGAGGGAGGCCTAAAAACCCAATCTCTGGGGCTGCCTTTCCTCCCTCCAAGGAAGACAGCCTGCTCGGCCGCCTTCAAGCTGAAAGTCACATTGGGCTGGGAAGTGCTACATGGGAAATCAGTTTTCAGGGGCCATAGCCGCTGGGTGCTCGTGTATGTGTACAGCCCCGATACTGCCCGGGAACATCAAGGCTCCCTCCACACAGCTCTACCGTCACGTTAGCTCTGCAGGAGAGAGCTCGCGAAACTAGGCCTTTCTTGACTCGGGAAGTGAGGCCCTGGTTGCAGGCCTCTTGTACTGGCGTCTGCAGAGCCCCACACTTGCTGTGCGAGGGAGGCCTGAAATCCCACTCTCTGGGGCTGCCTTTCCTCCCTCCAAGGAAGAGAGCCGGCTCGGCCGCCTTCAAGCTGAATGTAACGTTGGGCTGGGAAGTGCTACCTGGCAAATCAGTTTTCAGGGGCCATAGCCGCTGGGTGCACGTGTATGTGTACAGCCCCGATACTGCCCGGGAACATCAAGGTTCCCTCTACACAGCTCTTCCGTAACTTTAGCAGCGCAGGAGAGAGCTCGCGAAACTAGGCCTTTCTTGGCTCGGGAAGTGAGGACCTGCTCGCAGACCAATGGACCGGGCGTTTCCAGAACTCCACGTTGCCTGCGCGCGGGAGGCCTGAAAACTCACTCTCTGGGGCTGCCTTTCCTCCCTCCAAGGAAGAGAGACGGCTCGGCCGCCTTCAAGCTGAAAGTAACATTGGGCTGGGAAGTGCTACCTGGGAAATCAGTTTTCAGGGGCCATAGCCGCTGGGTGCACGTGTATGTGTACAGCCCCGATACTGCCCGGGAACATCAAGGTTCCCTCTACACAGCTCTTCCGTCACTTTAGCTGTGCAGGAGGGAGGTCGCGAAACTAGGCCTTTCTTGGCTCGGGAAGTGAGGACCTGCTCGCAGACCAATGGACCGGGCGTTTCCAGAGCTCCACGTTGCCTGCGCGCGGGAGGCCTGAAAACTCACTCTCTGGGGCTGCCTTTCCTCCCTCCAAGGAAGAGAGCCTGCCCGGCCGCCTTCTGGCTGAAAGTCAAATCTGGCTGGGAAGTGGTAGTTGGGAAGTCAGTTTTCAGGGGCAATGTCCGCTAGGTGTACGTGCATGCCTAGGGTTCCCACACTGCCCAGAACACCAAGGTTCCCTCCACACAGCTCTTCCGTCACGTTAGCTCTGCAGGAGAGAGCTCGCGAAACTAGGCCTTTCTCGGCTCGGGAAGTGAGTGCCTGTTTGCAGGCCTCTTGTACTGGCGTCTGCAGAGCCCCACACTTGCTGTGCGAGGGAGGCCTAAAAACCCAATCTCTGGGGCTGCCTTTCCTCCCTCCAAGGAAGACAGCCTGCTCGGCCGCCTGCAAGCTGAAAGTCACATTGGGCTGGGAAATGCTACCTGGGAAGTCAGTTTTCAGGGGCCATGGCCGCTGGCTGCACGTTTACAGCTAGGCCTCCCAGACTGCCCGGGAACATCAAGGCTCCCTCCAAACAGCTCTTCCGTCACGTTTGCCCTGCAGGAGAGAGATCGCGAAACTAGGCCTTTCTCGGCTCGGGAAGTGAGTGCCTGTTTGCAGGCCGCTTTTATTGGCGTCTGCAGAGCCCCACACTTGCTGTGCCAGGGAGGCCTAAAAACCCAATCTCTGGGGCTGCCTTTCCTCCCTCCAAGGAAGAGAGCCTGCCCGGCCGCCTTCTGGCTGAAAGTCACATCGGGCTGGCAAGTGCTACTTGGGAAGTCAGTTTTCAGGGGCAATGGCCGCTGGGTGCACGTGTAAGTGTAGGGTTCCCACACTGTCCAGAACATCAAGGCTCCCTCCACACAGCTCTACCGTCACGTTAGCTCTGCAGCTGAGAGCTCGCGAAACTAGGCCTTTCTCGCCTCGGGAAGTGAGTGCCTGTTTGCAGCCCTCTTGTACTGGCGTCTGTAGAGCCCCACACTTGCTGTGCGGGGAAGGCCTAACAACCCAATCTCTGGGCCTGCCTTTCCTCCCTCAAAGGCGGAGAGCCGGCTCGGCCGCCTTCAAGTTGAAAGTAACATTGGGCTGGGAAGTGCTACCTGGGAAATCAGTTTTCAGGGGCCATAGCCGCTGGGGGCACGTGTATGTGTACAGCCCCGATACTGCCCGGGAACATCAAGGTTCCCTCCACACAGCTCTTCCGTCACTTTAGCTGTGCAGGAGAGAGCTCGCGAAACTAGGCCTTTCTCGGCTCGGGAAGTGAGTGCCTGTTTGCAGGCCTCTTGTACTGGCGTCTGCACAGCCCCACACTTGCTGTGCGAGGGAGGCCTAAAAACCCAATCTCTGGGGCTGCCTTTCCTCCCTCCAAGGAAGACAGCCTGCTCGGCCGCCTTCAAGCTGAAAGTCACATTGGGCTGGGAAGTGCTACATGGGAAATCAGTTTTCAGGGGCCATAGCCGCTGGGTGCTCGTGTATGTGTACAGCCCCGATACTGCCCGGGAACATCAAGGCTCCCTCCACACAGCTCTACCGTCACGTTAGCTCTGCAGGAGAGAGCTCGCGAAACTAGGCCTTTCTTGACTCGGGAAGTGAGGCCCTGGTTGCAGGCCTCTTGTACTAACGTCTGGAGAGCCCCACACTTGTTGTGCGAGGGAGGCCTGAAATCCCACTCTCTGGGGCTGCCTTTCCTCCCTCCAAGGAAGAGAGCCGGCTCGGCCGCCTTCAAGCTGAATGTAACGTTGGGCTGGGAAGTGCTACCTGGCAAATCAGTTTTCAGGGGCCATAGCCGCTGGGTGCACGTGTATGTGTACAGCCCCGATACTGCCCGGGAACATCAAGGTTCCCTCTACACAGCTCTTCCGTAACTTTAGCAGCGCAGGAGAGAGCTCGCGAAACTAGGCCTTTCTTGGCTCGGTAAGTGAGGACCTGCTCGCAGACCAATGGACCGGGCGTTTCCAGAGCTCCACGTTGCCTGCGCGCGGGAGGCCTGAAAACTCACTCTCTGGGGCTGCCTTTCCTCCCTCCAAGGAAGAGAGACGGCTCGGCCGCCTTCAAGCTGAAAGTAACATTGGGCTGGGAAGTGCTACCTGGGAAATCAGTTTTCAGGGGCCATAGCCGCTGGGTGCACGTGTATGTGTACAGCCCCGATACTGCCCGGGAACATCAAGGTTCCCTCCACACAGCTCTTCCGTCACTTTAGCTGTGCAGGAGAGAGCTCGCGAAACTAGGCCTTTCTCGGCTCGGGAAGTGAGTGCCTGTTTGCAGGCCTCTTGTACTGGCGTCTGCACAGCCCCACACTTGCTGTGCGAGGGAGGCCTAAAATCCCAATCTCTGGGGCTGCCTTTCCTCCCTCCAAGGAAGACAGCCTGCTCGGCCGCCTTCAAGCTGAAAGTCACATTGGGCTGGGAAGTGCTACATGGGAAATCAGTTTTCAGGGGCCATAGCCGCTGGGTGCTCGTGTATGTGTACAGCCCCGATACTGCCCGGGAACATCAAGGCTCCCTCCACACAGCTCTACCGTCACGTTAGCTCTGCAGGAGAGAGCTCGCGAAACTAGGCCTTTCTTGACTCGGGAAGTGAGGCCCTGGTTGCAGGCCTCTTGTACTGGCGTCTGCAGAGCCCCACACTTGCTGTGCGAGGGAGGCCTGAAATCCCACTCTCTGGGGCTGCCTTTCCTCCCTCCAAGGAAGAGAGCCGGCTCGGCCGCCTTCAAGCTGAATGTAACGTTGGGCTGGGAAGTGCTACCTGGCAAATCAGTTTTCAGGGGCCATAGCCGCTGGGTGCACGTGTATGTGTACAGCCCCGATACTGCCCGGGAACATCAAGGTTCCCTCTACACAGCTCTTCCGTAACTTTAGCAGCGCAGGAGAGAGCTCGCGAAACTAGGCCTTTCTTGGCTCGGGAAGTGAGGACCTGCTCGCAGACCAATGGACCGGGCGTTTCCAGAACTCCACGTTGCCTGCGCGCGGGAGGCCTGAAAACTCACTCTCTGGGGCTGCCTTTCCTCCCTCCAAGGAAGAGAGACGGCTCGGCCGCCTTCAAGCTGAAAGTAACATTGGGCTGGGAAGTGCTACCTGGGAAATCAGTTTTCAGGGGCCATAGCCGCTGGGTGCACGTGTATGTGTACAGCCCCGATACTGCCCGGGAACATCAAGGTTCCCTCTACACAGCTCTTCCGTCACTTTAGCTGTGCAGGAGAGAGCTCGCGAAACTAGGCCTTTCTTGGCTCGGGAAGTGAGGACCTGCTCGCAGACCAATGGACCGGGCGTTTCCAGAGCTCCACGTTGCCTGCGCGCGGGAGGCCTGAAAACTCACTCTCTGGGGCTGCCTTTCCTCCCTCCAAGGAAGAGAGCCTGCCCGGCCGCCTTCTGGCTGAAAGTCAAATCTGGCTGGGAAGTGGTAGTTGGGAAGTCAGTTTTCAGGGGCAATGTCCGCTAGGTGTACGTGCATGCCTAGGGTTCCCACACTGCCCAGAACACCAAGGTTCCCTCCACACAGCTCTTCCGTCACGTTAGCTCTGCAGGAGAGAGCTCGCGAAACTAGGCCTTTCTCGGCTCGGGAAGTGAGTGCCTGTTTGCAGGCCTCTTGTACTGGCGTCTGCAGAGCCCCACACTTGCTGTGCGAGGGAGGCCTAAAAACCCAATCTCTGGGGCTGCCTTTCCTCCCTCCAAGGAAGACAGCCTGCTCGGCCGCCTGCAAGCTGAAAGTCACATTGGGCTGGGAAATGCTACCTGGGAAGTCAGTTTTCAGGGGCCATGGCCGCTGGCTGCACGTTTACAGCTAGGCCTCCCACACTGCCCGGGAACATCAAGGCTCCCTCCAAACAGCTCTTCCGTCACGTTTGCCCTGCAGGAGAGAGATCGCGAAACTAGGCCTTTCTCGGCTCGGGAAGTGAGTGCCTGTTTGCAGGCCGCTTTTATTGGCGTCTGCAGAGCCCCACACTTGCTGTGCCAGGGAGGCCTAAAAACCCAATCTCTGGGGCTGCCTTTCCTCCCTCCAAGGAAGAGAGCCTGCCCGGCCGCCTTCTGGCTGAAAGTCACATCGGGCTGGCAAGTGCTAGTTGGGAAGTCAGTTTTCAGGGGCAATGGCCGCTGGGTGCACGTGTAAGTGTAGGGTTCCCACACTGTCCAGAACATCAAGGCTCCCTCCACACAGCTCTACCGTCACGTTAGCTCTGCAGCTGAGAGCTCGCGAAACTAGGCCTTTCTCGCCTCGGGAAGTGAGTGCCTGTTTGCAGCCCTCTTGTACTGGCGTCTGTAGAGCCCCACACTTGCTGTGCGGGGAAGGCCTAACAACCCAATCTCTGGGCCTGCCTTTCCTCCCTCAAAGGTGGAGAGCCGGCTCGGCCGCCTTCAAGTTGAAAGTAACATTGGGCTGGGAAGTGCTACCTGGGAAATCAGTTTTCAGGGGCCATAGCCGCTGGGGGCACGTGTATGTGTACAGCCCCGATACTGCCCGGGAACATCAAGGTTCCCTCCACACAGCTCTTCCGTCACTTTAGCTGTGCAGGAGAGAGCTCGCGAAACTAGGCCTTTCTCGGCTCGGGAAGTGAGTGCCTGTTTGCAGGCCTCTTGTACTGGCGTCTGCACAGCCCCACACTTGCTGTGCGAGGGAGGCCTAAAAACCCAATCTCTGGGGCTGCCTTTCCTCCCTCCAAGGAAGACAGCCTGCTCGGCCGCCTTCAAGCTGAAAGTCACATTGGGCTGGGAAGTGCTACATGGGAAATCAGTTTTCAGGGGCCATAGCCGCTGGGTGCTCGTGTATGTGTACAGCCCCGATACTGCCCGGGAACATCAAGGCTCCCTCCACACAGCTCTACCGTCACGTTAGCTCTGCAGGAGAGAGCTCGCGAAACTAGGCCTTTCTTGACTCGGGAAGTGAGGCCCTGGTTGCAGGCCTCTTGTACTGGCGTCTGCAGAGCCCCACACTTGCTGTGCGAGGGAGGCCTGAAATCCCACTCTCTGGGGCTGCCTTTCCTCCCTCCAAGGAAGAGAGCCGGCTCGGCCGCCTTCAAGCTGAATGTAACGTTGGGCTGGGAAGTGCTACCTGGCAAATCAGTTTTCAGGGGCCATAGCCGCTGGGTGCACGTGTATGTGTACAGCCCCGATACTGCCCGGGAACATCAAGGTTCCCTCTACACAGCTCTTCCGTAACTTTAGCAGCGCAGGAGAGAGCTCGCGAAACTAGGCCTTTCTTGGCTCGGGAAGTGAGGACCTGCTCGCAGACCAATGGACCGGGC
Source organism: Giraffa tippelskirchi (assembly GCF_054371585.1). Taxonomy (NCBI): domain Eukaryota; kingdom Metazoa; phylum Chordata; class Mammalia; order Artiodactyla; family Giraffidae; genus Giraffa; species Giraffa tippelskirchi. The sequence continues at coordinate 73,323,524 of NC_137289.1, forward strand.
GTTTCCAGAACTCCACGTTGCCTGCGCGCGGGAGGCCTGAAAACTCACTCTCTGGGGCTGCCTTTCCTCCCTCCAAGGAAGAGAGACGGCTCGGCCGCCTTCAAGCTGAAAGTAACATTGGGCTGGGAAGTGCTACCTGGGAAATCAGTTTTCAGGGGCCATAGCCGCTGGGTGCACGTGTATGTGTACAGCCCCGATACTGCCCGGGAACATCAAGGTTCCCTCTACACAGCTCTTCCGTCACTTTAGCTGTGCAGGAGAGAGCTCGCGAAACTAGGCCTTTCTTGGCTCGGGAAGTGAGGACCTGCTCGCAGACCAATGGACCGGGCGTTTCCAGAGCTCCACGTTGCCTGCGCGCGGGAGGCCTGAAAACTCACTCTCTGGGGCTGCCTTTCCTCCCTCCAAGGAAGAGAGCCTGCCCGGCCGCCTTCTGGCTGAAAGTCAAATCTGGCTGGGAAGTGGTAGTTGGGAAGTCAGTTTTCAGGGGCAATGTCCGCTAGGTGTACGTGCATGCCTAGGGTTCCCACACTGCCCAGAACACCAAGGTTCCCTCCACACAGCTCTTCCGTCACGTTAGCTCTGCAGGAGAGAGCTCGCGAAACTAGGCCTTTCTCGGCTCGGGAAGTGAGTGCCTGTTTGCAGGCCTCTTGTACTGGCGTCTGCAGAGCCCCACACTTGCTGTGCGAGGGAGGCCTAAAAACCCAATCTCTGGGGCTGCCTTTCCTCCCTCCAAGGAAGACAGCCTGCTCGGCCGCCTGCAAGCTGAAAGTCACATTGGGCTGGGAAATGCTACCTGGGAAGTCAGTTTTCAGGGGCCATGGCCGCTGGCTGCACGTTTACAGCTAGGCCTCCCACACTGCCCGGGAACATCAAGGCTCCCTCCAAACAGCTCTTCCGTCACGTTTGCCCTGCAGGAGAGAGATCGCGAAACTAGGCCTTTCTCGGCTCGGGAAGTGAGTGCCTGTTTGCAGGCCGCTTTTATTGGCGTCTGCAGAGCCCCACACTTGCTGTGCGAGGGAGGCCTAAAAACCCAATCTCTGGGGCTGCCTTTCCTCCCTCCAAGGAAGAGAGCCTGCCCGGCCGCCTTCTGGCTGAAAGTCACATCGGGCTGGCAAGTGCTAGTTGGGAAGTCAGTTTTCAGGGGCAATGGCCGCTGGGTGCACGTGTAAGTGTAGGGTTCCCACACTGTCCAGAACATCAAGGCTCCCTCCACACAGCTCTACCGTCACGTTAGCTCTGCAGCTGAGAGCTCGCGAAACTAGGCCTTTCTCGCCTCGGGAAGTGAGTGCCTGTTTGCAGCCCTCTTGTACTGGCGTCTGTAGAGCCCCACACTTGCTGTGCGGGGAAGGCCTAACAACCCAATCTCTGGGCCTGCCTTTCCTCCCTCAAAGGTGGAGAGCCGGCTCGGCCGCCTTCAAGTTGAAAGTAACATTGGGCTGGGAAGTGCTACCTGGGAAATCAGTTTTCAGGGGCCATAGCCGCTGGGGGCACGTGTATGTGTACAGCCCCGATACTGCCCGGGAACATCAAGGTTCCCTCCACACAGCTCTTCCGTCACTTTAGCTGTGCAGGAGAGAGCTCGCGAAACTAGGCCTTTCTCGGCTCGGGAAGTGAGTGCCTGTTTGCAGGCCTCTTGTACTGGCGTCTGCACAGCCCCACACTTGCTGTGCGAGGGAGGCCTAAAAACCCAATCTCTGGGGCTGCCTTTCCTCCCTCCAAGGAAGACAGCCTGCTCGGCCGCCTTCAAGCTGAAAGTCACATTGGGCTGGGAAGTGCTACATGGGAAATCAGTTTTCAGGGGCCATAGCCGCTGGGTGCTCGTGTATGTGTACAGCCCCGATACTGCCCGGGAACATCAAGGCTCCCTCCACACAGCTCTACCGTCACGTTAGCTCTGCAGGAGAGAGCTCGCGAAACTAGGCCTTTCTTGACTCGGGAAGTGAGGCCCTGGTTGCAGGCCTCTTGTACTAACGTCTGGAGAGCCCCACACTTGTTGTGCGAGGGAGGCCTGAAATCCCACTCTCTGGGGCTGCCTTTCCTCCCTCCAAGGAAGAGAGCCGGCTCGGCCGCCTTCAAGCTGAATGTAACGTTGGGCTGGGAAGTGCTACCTGGCAAATCAGTTTTCAGGGGCCATAGCCGCTGGGTGCACGTGTATGTGTACAGCCCCGATACTGCCCGGGAACATCAAGGTTCCCTCTACACAGCTCTTCCGTAACTTTAGCAGCGCAGGAGAGAGCTCGCGAAACTAGGCCTTTCTTGGCTCGGGAAGTGAGGACCTGCTCGCAGACCAATGGACCGGGCGTTTCCAGAGCTCCACGTTGCCTGCGCGCGGGAGGCCTGAAAACTCACTCTCTGGGGCTGCCTTTCCTCCCTCCAAGGAAGAGAGACGGCTCGGCCGCCTTCAAGCTGAAAGTAACATTGGGCTGGGAAGTGCTACCTGGGAAATCAGTTTTCAGGGGCCATAGCCGCTGGGTGCACGTGTATGTGTACAGCCCCGATACTGCCCGGGAACATCAAGGTTCCCTCCACACAGCTCTTCCGTCACTTTAGCTGTGCAGGAGAGAGCTCGCGAAACTAGGCCTTTCTCGGCTCGGGAAGTGAGTGCCTGTTTGCAGGCCTCTTGTACTGGCGTCTGCACAGCCCCACACTTGCTGTGCGAGGGAGGCCTAAAAACCCAATCTCTGGGGCTGCCTTTCCTCCCTCCAAGGAAGACAGCCTGCTCGGCCGCCTTCAAGCTGAAAGTCACATTGGGCTGGGAAGTGCTACATGGGAAATCAGTTTTCAGGGGCCATAGCCGCTGGGTGCTCGTGTATGTGTACAGCCCCGATACTGCCCGGGAACATCAAGGCTCCCTCCACACAGCTCTACCGTCACGTTAGCTCTGCAGGAGAGAGCTCGCGAAACTAGGCCTTTCTTGACTCGGGAAGTGAGGCCCTGGTTGCAGGCCTCTTGTACTGGCGTCTGCAGAGCCCCACACTTGCTGTGCGAGGGAGGCCTGAAATCCCACTCTCTGGGGCTGCCTTTCCTCCCTCCAAGGAAGAGAGCCGGCTCGGCCGCCTTCAAGCTGAATGTAACGTTGGGCTGGGAAGTGCTACCTGGCAAATCAGTTTTCAGGGGCCATAGCCGCTGGGTGCACGTGTATGTGTACAGCCCCGATACTGCCCGGGAACATCAAGGTTCCCTCTACACAGCTCTTCCGTAACTTTAGCAGCGCAGGAGAGAGCTCGCGAAACTAGGCCTTTCTTGGCTCGGGAAGTGAGGACCTGCTCGCAGACCAATGGACCGGGCGTTTCCAGAACTCCACGTTGCCTGCGCGCGGGAGGCCTGAAAACTCACTCTCTGGGGCTGCCTTTCCTCCCTCCAAGGAAGAGAGACGGCTCGGCCGCCTTCAAGCTGAAAGTAACATTGGGCTGGGAAGTGCTACCTGGGAAATCAGTTTTCAGGGGCCATAGCCGCTGGGTGCACGTGTATGTGTACAGCCCCGATACTGCCCGGGAACATCAAGGTTCCCTCTACACAGCTCTTCCGTCACTTTAGCTGTGCAGGAGAGAGCTCGCGAAACTAGGCCTTTCTTGGCTCGGGAAGTGAGGACCTGCTCGCAGACCAATGGACCGGGCGTTTCCAGAGCTCCACGTTGCCTGCGCGCGGGAGGCCTGAAAACTCACTCTCTGGGGCTGCCTTTCCTCCCTCCAAGGAAGAGAGCCTGCCCGGCCGCCTTCTGGCTGAAAGTCAAATCTGGCTGGGAAGTGGTAGTTGGGAAGTCAGTTTTCAGGGGCAATGTCCGCTAGGTGTACGTGCATGCCTAGGGTTCCCACACTGCCCAGAACACCAAGGTTCCCTCCACACAGCTCTTCCGTCACGTTAGCTCTGCAGGAGAGAGCTCGCGAAACTAGGCCTTTCTCGGCTCGGGAAGTGAGTGCCTGTTTGCAGGCCTCTTGTACTGGCGTCTGCAGAGCCCCACACTTGCTGTGCGAGGGAGGCCTAAAAACCCAATCTCTGGGGCTGCCTTTCCTCCCTCCAAGGAAGACAGCCTGCTCGGCCGCCTGCAAGCTGAAAGTCACATTGGGCTGGGAAATGCTACCTGGGAAGTCAGTTTTCAGGGGCCATGGCCGCTGGCTGCACGTTTACAGCTAGGCCTCCCACACTGCCCGGGAACATCAAGGCTCCCTCCAAACAGCTCTTCCGTCACGTTTGCCCTGCAGGAGAGAGATCGCGAAACTAGGCCTTTCTCGGCTCGGGAAGTGAGTGCCTGTTTGCAGGCCGCTTTTATTGGCGTCTGCAGAGCCCCACACTTGCTGTGCGAGGGAGGCCTAAAAACCCAATCTCTGGGGCTGCCTTTCCTCCCTCCAAGGAAGAGAGCCTGCCCGGCCGCCTTCTGGCTGAAAGTCACATCGGGCTGGCAAGTGCTAGTTGGGAAGTCAGTTTTCAGGGGCAATGGCCGCTGGGTGCACGTGTAAGTGTAGGGTTCCCACACTGTCCAGAACATCAAGGCTCCCTCCACACAGCTCTACCGTCACGTTAGCTCTGCAGCTGAGAGCTCGCGAAACTAGGCCTTTCTCGCCTCGGGAAGTGAGTGCCTGTTTGCAGCCCTCTTGTACTGGCGTCTGTAGAGCCCCACACTTGCTGTGCGGGGAAGGCCTAACAACCCAATCTCTGGGCCTGCCTTTCCTCCCTCAAAGGTGGAGAGCCGGCTCGGCCGCCTTCAAGTTGAAAGTAACATTGGGCTGGGAAGTGCTACCTGGGAAATCAGTTTTCAGGGGCCATAGCAGCTGGGGGCACGTGTATGTGTACAGCCCCGATACTGCCCGGGAACATCAAGGTTCCCTCCACACAGCTCTTCCGTCACTTTAGCTGTGCAGGAGAGAGCTCGCGAAACTAGGCCTTTCTCGGCTCGGGAAGTGAGTGCCTGTTTGCAGGCCTCTTGTACTGGCGTCTGCACAGCCCCACACTTGCTGTGCGAGGGAGGCCTAAAAACCCAATCTCTGGGGCTGCCTTTCCTCCCTCCAAGGAAGACAGCCTGCTCGGCCGCCTTCAAGCTGAAAGTCACATTGGGCTGGGAAGTGCTACATGGGAAATCAGTTTTCAGGGGCCATAGCCGCTGGGTGCTCGTGTATGTGTACAGCCCCGATACTGCCCGGGAACATCAAGGCTCCCTCCACACAGCTCTACCGTCACGTTAGCTCTGCAGGAGAGAGCTCGCGAAACTAGGCCTTTCTTGACTCGGGAAGTGAGGCCCTGGTTGCAGGCCTCTTGTACTAACGTCTGGAGAGCCCCACACTTGTTGTGCGAGGGAGGCCTGAAATCCCACTCTCTGGGGCTGCCTTTCCTCCCTCCAAGGAAGAGAGCCGGCTCGGCCGCCTTCAAGCTGAATGTAACGTTGGGCTGGGAAGTGCTACCTGGCAAATCAGTTTTCAGGGGCCATAGCCGCTGGGTGCACGTGTATGTGTACAGCCCCGATACTGCCCGGGAACATCAAGGTTCCCTCTACACAGCTCTTCCGTAACTTTAGCAGCGCAGGAGAGAGCTCGCGAAACTAGGCCTTTCTTGGCTCGGGAAGTGAGGACCTGCTCGCAGACCAATGGACCGGGCGTTTCCAGAGCTCCACGTTGCCTGCGCGCGGGAGGCCTGAAAACTCACTCTCTGGGGCTGCCTTTCCTCCCTCCAAGGAAGAGAGACGGCTCGGCCGCCTTCAAGCTGAAAGTAACATTGGGCTGGGAAGTGCTACCTGGGAAATCAGTTTTCAGGGGCCATAGCCGCTGGGGGCACGTGTATGTGTACAGCCCCGATACTGCCCGGGAACATCAAGGTTCCCTCCACACAGCTCTTCCGTCACTTTAGCTGTGCAGGAGAGAGCTCGCGAAACTAGGCCTTTCTCGGCTCGGGAAGTGAGTGCCTGTTTGCAGGCCTCTTGTACTGGCGTCTGCACAGCCCCACACTTGCTGTGCGAGGGAGGCCTAAAAACCCAATCTCTGGGGCTGCCTTTCCTCCCTCCAAGGAAGACAGCCTGCTCGGCCGCCTTCAAGCTGAAAGTCACATTGGGCTGGGAAGTGCTACATGGGAAATCAGTTTTCAGGGGCCATAGCCGCTGGGTGCTCGTGTATGTGTACAGCCCCGATACTGCCCGGGAACATCAAGGCTCCCTCCACACAGCTCTACCGTCACGTTAGCTCTGCAGGAGAGAGCTCGCGAAACTAGGCCTTTCTTGACTCGGGAAGTGAGGCCCTGGTTGCAGGCCTCTTGTACTGGCGTCTGCAGAGCCCCACACTTGCTGTGCGAGGGAGGCCTGAAATCCCACTCTCTGGGGCTGCCTTTCCTCCCTCCAAGGAAGAGAGCCGGCTCGGCCGCCTTCAAGCTGAATGTAACGTTGGGCTGGGAAGTGCTACCTGGCAAATCAGTTTTCAGGGGCCATAGCCGCTGGGTGCACGTGTATGTGTACAGCCCCGATACTGCCCGGGAACATCAAGGTTCCCTCTACACAGCTCTTCCGTAACTTTAGCAGCGCAGGAGAGAGCTCGCGAAACTAGGCCTTTCTTGGCTCGGGAAGTGAGGACCTGCTCGCAGACCAATGGACCGGGCGTTTCCAGAACTCCACGTTGCCTGCGCGCGGGAGGCCTGAAAACTCACTCTCTGGGGCTGCCTTTCCTCCCTCCAAGGAAGAGAGACGGCTCGGCCGCCTTCAAGCTGAAAGTAACATTGGGCTGGGAAGTGCTACCTGGGAAATCAGTTTTCAGGGGCCATAGCCGCTGGGTGCACGTGTATGTGTACAGCCCCGATACTGCCCGGGAACATCAAGGTTCCCTCTACACAGCTCTTCCGTCACTTTAGCTGTGCAGGAGAGAGCTCGCGAAACTAGGCCTTTCTTGGCTCGGGAAGTGAGGACCTGCTCGCAGACCAATGGACCGGGCGTTTCCAGAGCTCCACGTTGCCTGCGCGCGGGAGGCCTGAAAACTCACTCTCTGGGGCTGCCTTTCCTCCCTCCAAGGAAGAGAGCCTGCCCGGCCGCCTTCTGGCTGAAAGTCAAATCTGGCTGGGAAGTGGTAGTTGGGAAGTCAGTTTTCAGGGGCAATGTCCGCTAGGTGTACGTGCATGCCTAGGGTTCCCACACTGCCCAGAACACCAAGGTTCCCTCCACACAGCTCTTCCGTCACGTTAGCTCTGCAGGAGAGAGCTCGCGAAACTAGGCCTTTCTCGGCTCGGGAAGTGAGTGCCTGTTTGCAGGCCTCTTGTACTGGCGTCTGCAGAGCCCCACACTTGCTGTGCGAGGGAGGCCTAAAAACCCAATCTCTGGGGCTGCCTTTCCTCCCTCCAAGGAAGACAGCCTGCTCGGCCGCCTGCAAGCTGAAAGTCACATTGGGCTGGGAAATGCTACCTGGGAAGTCAGTTTTCAGGGGCCATGGCCGCTGGCTGCACGTTTACAGCTAGGCCTCCCACACTGCCCGGGAACATCAAGGCTCCCTCCAAACAGCTCTTCCGTCACGTTTGCCCTGCAGGAGAGAGATCGCGAAACTAGGCCTTTCTCGGCTCGGGAAGTGAGTGCCTGTTTGCAGGCCGCTTTTATTGGCGTCTGCAGAGCCCCACACTTGCTGTGCGAGGGAGGCCTAAAAACCCAATCTCTGGGGCTGCCTTTCCTCCCTCCAAGGAAGAGAGCCTGCCCGGCCGCCTTCTGGCTGAAAGTCACATCGGGCTGGCAAGTGCTAGTTGGGAAGTCAGTTTTCAGGGGCAATGGCCGCTGGGTGCACGTGTAAGTGTAGGGTTCCCACACTGTCCAGAACATCAAGGCTCCCTCCACACAGCTCTACCGTCACGTTAGCTCTGCAGCTGAGAGCTCGCGAAACTAGGCCTTTCTCGCCTCGGGAAGTGAGTGCCTGTTTGCAGCCCTCTTGTACTGGCGTCTGTAGAGCCCCACACTTGCTGTGCGGGGAAGGCCTAACAACCCAATCTCTGGGCCTGCCTTTCCTCCCTCAAAGGTGGAGAGCCGGCTCGGCCGCCTTCAAGTTGAAAGTAACATTGGGCTGGGAAGTGCTACCTGGGAAATCAGTTTTCAGGGGCCATAGCCGCTGGGGGCACGTGTATGTGTACAGCCCCGATACTGCCCGGGAACATCAAGGTTCCCTCCACACAGCTCTTCCGTCACTTTAGCTGTGCAGGAGAGAGCTCGCGAAACTAGGCCTTTCTCGGCTCGGGAAGTGAGTGCCTGTTTGCAGGCCTCTTGTACTGGCGTCTGCACAGCCCCACACTTGCTGTGCGAGGGAGGCCTAAAAACCCAATCTCTGGGGCTGCCTTTCCTCCCTCCAAGGAAGACAGCCTGCTCGGCCGCCTTCAAGCTGAAAGTCACATTGGGCTGGGAAGTGCTACATGGGAAATCAGTTTTCAGGGGCCATAGCCGCTGGGTGCTCGTGTATGTGTACAGCCCCGATACTGCCCGGGAACATCAAGGCTCCCTCCACACAGCTCTACCGTCACGTTAGCTCTGCAGGAGAGAGCTCGCGAAACTAGGCCTTTCTTGACTCGGGAAGTGAGGCCCTGGTTGCAGGCCTCTTGTACTAACGTCTGGAGAGCCCCACACTTGTTGTGCGAGGGAGGCCTGAAATCCCACTCTCTGGGGCTGCCTTTCCTCCCTCCAAGGAAGAGAGCCGGCTCGGCCGCCTTCAAGCTGAATGTAACGTTGGGCTGGGAAGTGCTACCTGGCAAATCAGTTTTCAGGGGCCATAGCCGCTGGGTGCACGTGTATGTGTACAGCCCCGATACTGCCCGGGAACATCAAGGTTCCCTCTACACAGCTCTTCCGTAACTTTAGCAGCGCAGGAGAGAGCTCGCGAAACTAGGCCTTTCTTGGCTCGGGAAGTGAGGACCTGCTCGCAGACCAATGGACCGGGCGTTTCCAGAGCTCCACGTTGCCTGCGCGCGGGAGGCCTGAAAACTCACTCTCTGGGGCTGCCTTTCCTCCCTCCAAGGAAGAGAGACGGCTCGGCCGCCTTCAAGCTGAAAGTAACATTGGGCTGGGAAGTGCTACCTGGGAAATCAGTTTTCAGGGGCCATAGCCGCTGGGGGCACGTGTATGTGTACAGCCCCGATACTGCCCGGGAACATCAAGGTTCCCTCCACACAGCTCTTCCGTCACTTTAGCTGTGCAGGAGAGAGCTCGCGAAACTAGGCCTTTCTCGGCTCGGGAAGTGAGTGCCTGTTTGCAGGCCTCTTGTACTGGCGTCTGCACAGCCCCACACTTGCTGTGCGAGGGAGGCCTAAAAACCCAATCTCTGGGGCTGCCTTTCCTCCCTCCAAGGAAGACAGCCTGCTCGGCCGCCTTCAAGCTGAAAGTCACATTGGGCTGGGAAGTGCTACATGGGAAATCAGTTTTCAGGGGCCATAGCCGCTGGGTGCTCGTGTATGTGTACAGCCCCGATACTGCCCGGGAACATCAAGGCTCCCTCCACACAGCTCTACCGTCACGTTAGCTCTGCAGGAGAGAGCTCGCGAAACTAGGCCTTTCTTGACTCGGGAAGTGAGGCCCTGGTTGCAGGCCTCTTGTACTGGCGTCTGCAGAGCCCCACACTTGCTGTGCGAGGGAGGCCTGAAATCCCACTCTCTGGGGCTGCCTTTCCTCCCTCCAAGGAAGAGAGCCGGCTCGGCCGCCTTCAAGCTGAATGTAACGTTGGGCTGGGAAGTGCTACCTGGCAAATCAGTTTTCAGGGGCCATAGCCGCTGGGTGCACGTGTATGTGTACAGCCCCGATACTGCCCGGGAACATCAAGGTTCCCTCTACACAGCTCTTCCGTAACTTTAGCAGCGCAGGAGAGAGCTCGCGAAACTAGGCCTTTCTTGGCTCGGGAAGTGAGGACCTGCTCGCAGACCAATGGACCGGGCGTTTCCAGAACTCCACGTTGCCTGCGCGCGGGAGGCCTGAAAACTCACTCTCTGGGGCTGCCTTTCCTCCCTCCAAGGAAGAGAGACGGCTCGGCCGCCTTCAAGCTGAAAGTAACATTGGGCTGGGAAGTGCTACCTGGGAAATCAGTTTTCAGGGGCCATAGCCGCTGGGTGCACGTGTATGTGTACAGCCCCGATACTGCCCGGGAACATCAAGGTTCCCTCTACACAGCTCTTCCGTCACTTTAGCTGTGCAGGAGAGAGCTCGCGAAACTAGGCCTTTCTTGGCTCGGGAAGTGAGGACCTGCTCGCAGACCAATGGACCGGGCGTTTCCAGAGCTCCACGTTGCCTGCGCGCGGGAGGCCTGAAAACTCACTCTCTGGGGCTGCCTTTCCTCCCTCCAAGGAAGAGAGCCTGCCCGGCCGCCTTCTGGCTGAAAGTCAAATCTGGCTGGGAAGTGGTAGTTGGGAAGTCAGTTTTCAGGGGCAATGTCCGCTAGGTGTACGTGCATGCCTAGGGTTCCCACACTGCCCAGAACACCAAGGTTCCCTCCACACAGCTCTTCCGTCACGTTAGCTCTGCAGGAGAGAGCTCGCGAAACTAGGCCTTTCTCGGCTCGGGAAGTGAGTGCCTGTTTGCAGGCCTCTTGTACTGGCGTCTGCAGAGCCCCACACTTGCTGTGCGAGGGAGGCCTAAAAACCCAATCTCTGGGGCTGCCTTTCCTCCCTCCAAGGAAGACAGCCTGCTCGGCCGCCTGCAAGCTGAAAGTCACATTGGGCTGGGAAATGCTACCTGGGAAGTCAGTTTTCAGGGGCCATGGCCGCTGGCTGCACGTTTACAGCTAGGCCTCCCACACTTCCCGGGAACATCAAGGCTCCCTCCAAACAGCTCTTCCGTCACGTTTGCCCTGCAGGAGAGAGATCGCGAAACTAGGCCTTTCTCGGCTCGGGAAGTGAGTGCCTGTTTGCAGGCCGCTTTTATTGGCGTCTGCAGAGCCCCACACTTGCTGTGCGAGGGAGGCCTAAAAACCCAATCTCTGGGGCTGCCTTTCCTCCCTCCAAGGAAGAGAGCCTGCCCGGCCGCCTTCTGGCTGAAAGTCACATCGGGCTGGCAAGTGCTAGTTGGGAAGTCAGTTTTCAGGGGCAATGGCCGCTGGGTGCACGTGTAAGTGTAGGGTTCCCACACTGTCCAGAACATCAAGGCTCCCTCCACACAGCTCTACCGTCACGTTAGCTCTGCAGCTGAGAGCTCGCGAAACTAGGCCTTTCTCGCCTCGGGAAGTGAGTGCCTGTTTGCAGCCCTCTTGTACTGGCGTCTGTAGAGCCCCACACTTGCTGTGCGGGGAAGGCCTAACAACCCAATCTCTGGGCCTGCCTTTCCTCCCTCAAAGGTGGAGAGCCGGCTCGGCCGCCTTCAAGTTGAAAGTAACATTGGGCTGGGAAGTGCTACCTGGGAAATCAGTTTTCAGGGGCCATAGCCGCTGGGGGCACGTGTATGTGTACAGCCCCGATACTGCCCGGGAACATCAAGGTTCCCTCCACACAGCTCTTCCGTCACTTTAGCTGTGCAGGAGAGAGCTCGCGAAACTAGGCCTTTCTCGGCTCGGGAAGTGAGTGCCTGTTTGCAGGCCTCTTGTACTGGCGTCTGCACAGCCCCACACTTGCTGTGCGAGGGAGGCCTAAAAACCCAATCTCTGGGGCTGCCTTTCCTCCCTCCAAGGAAGACAGCCTGCTCGGCCGCCTGCAAGCTGAAAGTCACATTGGGCTGAGAAATGCTACCTGGGAAGTCAGTTTTCAGGGGCCATGGCCGCTGGCTGCACGTTTACAGCTAGGCCTCCCACACTGCCCGGGAACATCAAGGCTCCCTCCAAACAGCTCTTCCGTCACGTTTGCCGTGCAAGAGAGAGATCGCGAAACTAGGCCTTTCTCGGCTCGGGAAGTGAGTGCCTGTTTGCAGGCCGCTTGTATTGGCGTCTGCAGAGCCCCACACTTGCTGTGCGAGGGAGGCCTAAAAACCCAATCTCTGGGGCTGCCTTTCCTCCCTCCAAGGAAGACAGCCTGCTCGGCCGCCTTCAAGCTGAAAGTCACATTGGGCTGGGAAGTGCTACATGGGAAATCAGTTTTCAGGGGCCATAGCCGCTGGGTGCTCGTGTATGTGTACAGCCCCGATACTGCCCGGGAACATCAAGGCTCCCTCCACACAGCTCTACCGTCACGTTAGCTCTGCAGGAGAGAGCTCGCGAAACTAGGCCTTTCTTGACTCGGGAAGTGAGGCCCTGGTTGCAGGCCTCTTGTACTGGCGTCTGCAGAGCCCCACACTTGCTGTGCGAGGGAGGCCTGAAATCCCACTCTCTGGGGCTGCCTTTCCTCCCTCCAAGGAAGAGAGCCGGCTCGGCCGCCTTCAAGCTGAATGTAACGTTGGGCTGGGAAGTGCTACCTGGCAAATCAGTTTTCAGGGGCCATAGCCGCTGGGTGCACGTGTATGTGTACAGCCCCGATACTGCCCGGGAACATCAAGGTTCCCTCTACACAGCTCTTCCGTAACTTTAGCAGCGCAGGAGAGAGCTCGCGAAACTAGGCCTTTCTTGGCTCGGGAAGTGAGGACCTGCTCGCAGACCAATGGACCGGGCGTTTCCAGAACTCCACGTTGCCTGCGCGCGGGAGGCCTGAAAACTCACTCTCTGGGGCTGCCTTTCCTCCCTCCAAGGAAGAGAGACGGCTCGGCCGCCTTCAAGCTGAAAGTAACATTGGGCTGGGAAGTGCTACCTGGGAAATCAGTTTTCAGGGGCCATAGCCGCTGGGTGCACGTGTATGTGTACAGCCCCGATACTGCCCGGGAACATCAAGGTTCCCTCTACACAGCTCTTCCGTCACTTTAGCTGTGCAGGAGAGAGCTCGCGAAACTAGGCCTTTCTTGGCTCGGGAAGTGAGGACCTGCTCGCAGACCAATGGACCGGGCGTTTCCAGAGCTCCACGTTGCCTGCGCGCGGGAGGCCTGAAAACTCACTCTCTGGGGCTGCCTTTCCTCCCTCCAAGGAAGAGAGCCTGCCCGGCCGCCTTCTGGCTGAAAGTCAAATCTGGCTGGGAAGTGGTAGTTGGGAAGTCAGTTTTCAGGGGCAATGTCCGCTAGGTGTACGTGCATGCCTAGGGTTCCCACACTGCCCAGAACACCAAGGTTCCCTCCACACAGCTCTTCCGTCACGTTAGCTCTGCAGGAGAGAGCTCGCGAAACTAGGCCTTTCTCGGCTCGGGAAGTGAGTGCCTGTTTGCAGGCCTCTTGTACTGGCGTCTGCAGAGCCCCACACTTGCTGTGCGAGGGAGGCCTAAAAACCCAATCTCTGGGGCTGCCTTTCCTCCCTCCAAGGAAGACAGCCTGCTCGGCCGCCTGCAAGCTGAAAGTCACATTGGGCTGGGAAATGCTACCTGGGAAGTCAGTTTTCAGGGGCCATGGCCGCTGGCTGCACGTTTACAGCTAGGCCTCCCACACTGCCCGGGAACATCAAGGCTCCCTCCAAACAGCTCTTCCGTCACGTTTGCCCTGCAGGAGAGAGATCGCGAAACTAGGCCTTTCTCGGCTCGGGAAGTGAGTGCCTGTTTGCAGGCCGCTTTTATTGGCGTCTGCAGAGCCCCACACTTGCTGTGCGAGGGAGGCCTAAAAACCCAATCTCTGGGGCTGCCTTTCCTCCCTCCAAGGAAGAGAGCCTGCCCGGCCGCCTTCTGGCTGAAAGTCACATCGGGCTGGCAAGTGCTAGTTGGGAAGTCAGTTTTCAGGGGCAATGGCCGCTGGGTGCACGTGTAAGTGTAGGGTTCCCACACTGTCCAGAACATCAAGGCTCCCTCCACACAGCTCTACCGTCACGTTAGCTCTGCAGCTGAGAGCTCGCGAAACTAGGCCTTTCTCGCCTCGGGAAGTGAGTGCCTGTTTGCAGCCCTCTTGTACTGGCGTCTGTAGAGCCCCACACTTGCTGTGCGGGGAAGGCCTAACAACCCAATCTCTGGGCCTGCCTTTCCTCCCTCAAAGGTGGAGAGCCGGCTCGGCCGCCTTCTAGTTGAAAGTAACATTGGGCTGGGAAGTGCTACCTGGGAAATCAGTTTTCAGGGGCCATAGCCGCTGGGGGCACGTGTATGTGTACAGCCCCGATACTGCCCGGGAACATCAAGGTTCCCTCCACACAGCTCTTCCGTCACTTTAGCTGTGCAGGAGAGAGCTCGCGAAACTAGGCCTTTCTCGGCTCGGGAAGTGAGTGCCTGTTTGCAGGCCTCTTGTACTGGCGTCTGCACAGCCCCACACTTGCTGTGCGAGGGAGGCCTAAAAACCCAATCTCTGGGGCTGCCTTTCCTCCCTCCAAGGAAGACAGCCTGCTCGGCCGCCTTCAAGCTGAAAGTCACATTGGGCTGGGAAGTGCTACATGGGAAATCAGTTTTCAGGGGCCATAGCCGCTGGGTGCTCGTGTATGTGTACAGCCCCGATACTGCCCGGGAACATCAAGGCTCCCTCCACACAGCTCTACCGTCACGTTAGCTCTGCAGGAGAGAGCTCGCGAAACTAGGCCTTTCTTGACTCGGGAAGTGAGGCCCTGGTTGCAGGCCTCTTGTACTGGCGTCTGCAGAGCCCCACACTTGCTGTGCGAGGGAGGCCTGAAATCCCACTCTCTGGGGCTGCCTTTCCTCCCTCCAAGGAAGAGAGCCGGCTCGGCCGCCTTCAAGCTGAATGTAACGTTGGGCTGGGAAGTGCTACCTGGCAAATCAGTTTTCAGGGGCCATAGCCGCTGGGTGCACGTGTATGTGTACAGCCCCGATACTGCCCGGGAACATCAAGGTTCCCTCTACACAGCTCTTCCGTAACTTTAGCAGCGCAGGAGAGAGCTCGCGAAACTAGGCCTTTCTTGGCTCGGGAAGTGAGGACCTGCTCGCAGACCAATGGACCGGGCGTTTCCAGAACTCCACGTTGCCTGCGCGCGGGAGGCCTGAAAACTCACTCTCTGGGGCTGCCTTTCCTCCCTCCAAGGAAGAGAGACGGCTCGGCCGCCTTCAAGCTGAAAGTAACATTGGGCTGGGAAGTGCTACCTGGGAAATCAGTTTTCAGGGGCCATAGCCGCTGGGTGCACGTGTATGTGTACAGCCCCGATACTGCCCGGGAACATCAAGGTTCCCTCTACACAGCTCTTCCGTCACTTTAGCTGTGCAGGAGAGAGCTCGCGAAACTAGGCCTTTCTTGGCTCGGGAAGTGAGGACCTGCTCGCAGACCAATGGACCGGGCGTTTCCAGAGCTCCACGTTGCCTGCGCGCGGGAGGCCTGAAAACTCACTCTCTGGGGCTGCCTTTCCTCCCTCCAAGGAAGAGAGCCTGCCCGGCCGCCTTCTGGCTGAAAGTCAAATCTGGCTGGGAAGTGGTAGTTGGGAAGTCAGTTTTCAGGGGCAATGTCCGCTAGGTGTACGTGCATGCCTAGGGTTCCCACACTGCCCAGAACACCAAGGTTCCCTCCACACAGCTCTTCCGTCACGTTAGCTCTGCAGGAGAGAGCTCGCGAAACTAGGCCTTTCTCGGCTCGGGAAGTGAGTGCCTGTTTGCAGGCCTCTTGTACTGGCGTCTGCAGAGCCCCACACTTGCTGTGCGAGGGAGGCCTAAAAACCCAATCTCTGGGGCTGCCTTTCCTCCCTCCAAGGAAGACAGCCTGCTCGGCCGCCTGCAAGCTGAAAGTCACATTGGGCTGGGAAATGCTACCTGGGAAGTCAGTTTTCAGGGGCCATGGCCGCTGGCTGCACGTTTACAGCTAGGCCTCCCACACTGCCCGGGAACATCAAGGCTCCCTCCAAACAGCTCTTCCGTCACGTTTGCCCTGCAGGAGAGAGATCGCGAAACTAGGCCTTTCTCGGCTCGGGAAGTGAGTGCCTGTTTGCAGGCCGCTTTTATTGGCGTCTGCAGAGCCCCACACTTGCTGTGCGAGGGAGGCCTAAAAACCCAATCTCTGGGGCTGCCTTTCCTCCCTCCAAGGAAGAGAGCCTGCCCGGCCGCCTTCTGGCTGAAAGTCACATCGGGCTGGCAAGTGCTAGTTGGGAAGTCAGTTTTCAGGGGCAATGGCCGCTGGGTGCACGTGTAAGTGTAGGGTTCCCACACTGTCCAGAACATCAAGGCTCCCTCCACACAGCTCTACCGTCACGTTAGCTCTGCAGCTGAGAGCTCGCGAAACTAGGCCTTTCTCGCCTCGGGAAGTGAGTGCCTGTTTGCAGCCCTCTTGTACTGGCGTCTGTAGAGCCCCACACTTGCTGTGCGGGGAAGGCCTAACAACCCAATCTCTGGGCCTGCCTTTCCTCCCTCAAAGGTGGAGAGCCGGCTCGGCCGCCTTCAAGTTGAAAGTAACATTGGGCTGGGAAGTGCTACCTGGGAAATCAGTTTTCAGGGGCCATAGCCGCTGGGGGCACGTGTATGTGTACAGCCCCGATACTGCCCGGGAACATCAAGGTTCCCTCCACACAGCTCTTCCGTCACTTTAGCTGTGCAGGAGAGAGCTCGCGAAACTAGGCCTTTCTCGGCTCGGGAAGTGAGTGCCTGTTTGCAGGCCTCTTGTACTGGCGTCTGCACAGCCCCACACTTGCTGTGCGAGGGAGGCCTAAAAACCCAATCTCTGGGGCTGCCTTTCCTCCCTCCAAGGAAGACAGCCTGCTCGGCCGCCTTCAAGCTGAAAGTCACATTGGGCTGGGAAGTGCTACATGGGAAATCAGTTTTCAGGGGCCATAGCCGCTGGGTGCTCGTGTATGTGTACAGCCCCGATACTGCCCGGGAACATCAAGGCTCCCTCCACACAGCTCTACCGTCACGTTAGCTCTGCAGGAGAGAGCTCGCGAAACTAGGCCTTTCTTGACTCGGGAAGTGAGGCCCTGGTTGCAGGCCTCTTGTACTAACGTCTGGAGAGCCCCACACTTGTTGTGCGAGGGAGGCCTGAAATCCCACTCTCTGGGGCTGCCTTTCCTCCCTCCAAGGAAGAGAGCCGGCTCGGCCGCCTTCAAGCTGAATGTAACGTTGGGCTGGGAAGTGCTACCTGGCAAATCAGTTTTCAGGGGCCATAGCCGCTGGGTGCACGTGTATGTGTACAGCCCCGATACTGCCCGGGAACATCAAGGTTCCCTCTACACAGCTCTTCCGTAACTTTAGCAGCGCAGGAGAGAGCTCGCGAAACTAGGCCTTTCTTGGCTCGGGAAGTGAGGACCTGCTCGCAGACCAATGGACCGGGCGTTTCCAGAGCTCCACGTTGCCTGCGCGCGGGAGGCCTGAAAACTCACTCTCTGGGGCTGCCTTTCCTCCCTCCAAGGAAGAGAGACGGCTCGGCCGCCTTCAAGCTGAAAGTAACATTGGGCTGGGAAGTGCTACCTGGGAAATCAGTTTTCAGGGGCCATAGCCGCTGGGGGCACGTGTATGTGTACAGCCCCGATACTGCCCGGGAACATCAAGGTTCCCTCCACACAGCTCTTCCGTCACTTTAGCTGTGCAGGAGAGAGCTCGCGAAACTAGGCCTTTCTCGGCTCGGGAAGTGAGTGCCTGTTTGCAGGCCTCTTGTACTGGCGTCTGCACAGCCCCACACTTGCTGTGCGAGGGAGGCCTAAAAACCCAATCTCTGGGGCTGCCTTTCCTCCCTCCAAGGAAGACAGCCTGCTCGGCCGCCTTCAAGCTGAAAGTCACATTGGGCTGGGAAGTGCTACATGGGAAATCAGTTTTCAGGGGCCATAGCCGCTGGGTGCTCGTGTATGTGTACAGCCCCGATACTGCCCGGGAACATCAAGGCTCCCTCCACACAGCTCTACCGTCACGTTAGCTCTGCAGGAGAGAGCTCGCGAAACTAGGCCTTTCTTGACTCGGGAAGTGAGGCCCTGGTTGCAGGCCTCTTGTACTGGCGTCTGCAGAGCCCCACACTTGCTGTGCGAGGGAGGCCTGAAATCCCACTCTCTGGGGCTGCCTTTCCTCCCTCCAAGGAAGAGAGCCGGCTCGGCCGCCTTCAAGCTGAATGTAACGTTGGGCTGGGAAGTGCTACCTGGCAAATCAGTTTTCAGGGGCCATAGCCGCTGGGTGCACGTGTATGTGTACAGCCCCGATACTGCCCGGGAACATCAAGGTTCCCTCTACACAGCTCTTCCGTAACTTTAGCAGCGCAGGAGAGAGCTCGCGAAACTAGGCCTTTCTTGGCTCGGGAAGTGAGGACCTGCTCGCAGACCAATGGACCGGGCGTTTCCAGAACTCCACGTTGCCTGTGCGCGGGAGGCCTGAAAACTCACTCTCTGGGGCTGCCTTTCCTCCCTCCAAGGAAGAGAGACGGCTCGGCCGCCTTCAAGCTGAAAGTAACATTGGGCTGGGAAGTGCTACCTGGGAAATCAGTTTTCAGGGGCCATAGCCGCTGGGTGCACGTGTATGTGTACAGCCCCGATACTGCCCGGGAACATCAAGGTTCCCTCTACACAGCTCTTCCGTCACTTTAGCTGTGCAGGAGAGAGGTCGCGAAACTAGGCCTTTCTTGGCTCGGGAAGTGAGGACCTGCTCGCAGACCAATGGACCGGGCGTTTCCAGAGCTCCACGTTGCCTGCGCGCGGGAGGCCTGAAAACTCACTCTCTGGGGCTGCCTTTCCTCCCTCCAAGGAAGAGAGCCTGCCCGGCCGCCTTCTGGCTGAAAGTCAAATCTGGCTGGGAAGTGGTAGTTGGGAAGTCAGTTTTCAGGGGCAATGTCCGCTAGGTGTACGTGCATGCCTAGGGTTCCCACACTGCCCAGAACACCAAGGTTCCCTCCACACAGCTCTTCCGTCACGTTAGCTCTGCAGGAGAGAGCTCGCGAAACTAGGCCTTTCTCGGCTCGGGAAGTGAGTGCCTGTTTGCAGGCCTCTTGTACTGGCGTCTGCAGAGCCCCACACTTGCTGTGCGAGGGAGGCCTAAAAACCCAATCTCTGGGGCTGCCTTTCCTCCCTCCAAGGAAGACAGCCTGCTCGGCCGCCTGCAAGCTGAAAGTCACATTGGGCTGGGAAATGCTACCTGGGAAGTCAGTTTTCAGGGGCCATGGCCGCTGGCTGCACGTTTACAGCTAGGCCTCCCACACTGCCCGGGAACATCAAGGCTCCCTCCAAACAGCTCTTCCGTCACGTTTGCCCTGCAGGAGAGAGATCGCGAAACTAGGCCTTTCTCGGCTCGGGAAGTGAGTGCCTGTTTGCAGGCCGCTTTTATTGGCGTCTGCAGAGCCCCACACTTGCTGTGCCAGGGAGGCCTAAAAACCCAATCTCTGGGGCTGCCTTTCCTCCCTCCAAGGAAGAGAGCCTGCCCGGCCGCCTTCTGGCTGAAAGTCACATCGGGCTGGCAAGTGCTACTTGGGAAGTCAGTTTTCAGGGGCAATGGCCGCTGGGTGCACGTGTAAGTGTAGGGTTCCCACACTGTCCAGAACATCAAGGCTCCCTCCACACAGCTCTACCGTCACGTTAGCTCTGCAGCTGAGAGCTCGCGAAACTAGGCCTTTCTCGCCTCGGGAAGTGAGTGCCTGTTTGCAGCCCTCTTGTACTGGCGTCTGTAGAGCCCCACACTTGCTGTGCGGGGAAGGCCTAACAACCCAATCTCTGGGCCTGCCTTTCCTCCCTCAAAGGTGGAGAGCCGGCTCGGCCGCCTTCAAGTTGAAAGTAACATTGGGCTGGGAAGTGCTACCTGGGAAATCAGTTTTCAGGGGCCATAGCCGCTGGGGGCACGTGTATGTGTACAGCCCCGATACTGCCCGGGAACATCAAGGTTCCCTCCACACAGCTCTTCCGTCACTTTAGCTGTGCAGGAGAGAGCTCGCGAAACTAGGCCTTTCTCGGCTCGGGAAGTGAGTGCCTGTTTGCAGGCCTCTTGTACTGGCGTCTGCACAGCCCCACACTTGCTGTGCGAGGGAGGCCTAAAAACCCAATCTCTGGGGCTGCCTTTCCTCCCTCCAAGGAAGACAGCCTGCTCGGCCGCCTTCAAGCTGAAAGTCACATTGGGCTGGGAAGTGCTACATGGGAAATCAGTTTTCAGGGGCCATAGCCGCTGGGTGCTCGTGTATGTGTACAGCCCCGATACTGCCCGGGAACATCAAGGCTCCCTCCACACAGCTCTACCGTCACGTTAGCTCTGCCGGAGAGAGCTCGCGAAACTAGGCCTTTCTTGACTCGGGAAGTGAGGCCCTGGTTGCAGGCCTCTTGTACTAACGTCTGGAGAGCCCCACACTTGTTGTGCGAGGGAGGCCTGAAATCCCACTCTCTGGGGCTGCCTTTCCTCCCTCCAAGGAAGAGAGCCGGCTCGGCCGCCTTCAAGCTGAATGTAACGTTGGGCTGGGAAGTGCTACCTGGCAAATCAGTTTTCAGGGGCCATAGCCGCTGGGTGCACGTGTATGTGTACAGCCCCGATACTGCCCGGGAACATCAAGGTTCCCTCTACACAGCTCTTCCGTAACTTTAGCAGCGCAGGAGAGAGCTCGCGAAACTAGGCCTTTCTTGGCTCGGGAAGTGAGGACCTGCTCGCAGACCAATGGACCGGGCGTTTCCAGAGCTCCACGTTGCCTGCGCGCGGGAGGCCTGAAAACTCACTCTCTGGGGCTGCCTTTCCTCCCTCCAAGGAAGAGAGACGGCTCGGCCGCCTTCAAGCTGAAAGTAACATTGGGCTGGGAAGTGCTACCTGGGAAATCAGTTTTCAGGGGCCATAGCCGCTGGGGGCACGTGTATGTGTACAGCCCCGATACTGCCCGGGAACATCAAGGTTCCCTCCACACAGCTCTTCCGTCACTTTAGCTGTGCAGGAGAGAGCTCGCGAAACTAGGCCTTTCTCGGCTCGGGAAGTGAGTGCCTGTTTGCAGGCCTCTTGTACTGGCGTCTGCACAGCCCCACACTTGCTGTGCGAGGGAGGCCTAAAAACCCAATCTCTGGGGCTGCCTTTCCTCCCTCCAAGGAAGACAGCCTGCTCGGCCGCCTTCAAGCTGAACGTCACATTGGGCTGGGAAGTGCTACATGGGAAATCAGTTTTCAGGGGCCATAGCCGCTGGGTGCTCGTGTATGTGTACAGCCCCGATACTGCCCGGGAACATCAAGGCTCCCTCCACACAGCTCTACCGTCACGTTAGCTCTGCAGGAGAGAGCTCGCGAAACTAGGCCTTTCTTGACTCGGGAAGTGAGGCCCTGGTTGCAGGCCTCTTGTACTGGCGTCTGCAGAGCCCCACACTTGCTGTGCGAGGGAGGCCTGAAATCCCACTCTCTGGGGCTGCCTTTCCTCCCTCCAAGGAAGAGAGCCGGCTCGGCCGCCTTCAAGCTGAATGTAACGTTGGGCTGGGAAGTGCTACCTGGCAAATCAGTTTTCAGGGGCCATAGCCGCTGGGTGCACGTGTATGTGTACAGCCCCGATACTGCCCGGGAACATCAAGGTTCCCTCTACACAGCTCTTCCGTAACTTTAGCAGCGCAGGAGAGAGCTCGCGAAACTAGGCCTTTCTTGGCTCGGGAAGTGAGGACCTGCTCGCAGACCAATGGACCGGGCGTTTCCAGAACTCCACGTTGCCTGCGCGCGGGAGGCCTGAAAACTCACTCTCTGGGGCTGCCTTTCCTCCCTCCAAGGAAGAGAGACGGCTCGGCCGCCTTCAAGCTGAAAGTAACATTGGGCTGGGAAGTGCTACCTGGGAAATCAGTTTTCAGGGGCCATAGCCGCTGGGTGCACGTGTATGTGTACAGCCCCGATACTGCCCGGGAACATCAAGGTTCCCTCTACACAGCTCTTCCGTCACTTTAGCTGTGCAGGAGAGAGGTCGCGAAACTAGGCCTTTCTTGGCTCGGGAAGTGAGGACCTGCTCGCAGACCAATGGACCGGGCGTTTCCAGAGCTCCACGTTGCCTGCGCGCGGGAGGCCTGAAAACTCACTCTCTGGGGCTGCCTTTCCTCCCTCCAAGGAAGAGAGCCTGCCCGGCCGCCTTCTGGCTGAAAGTCAAATCTGGCTGGGAAGTGGTAGTTGGGAAGTCAGTTTTCAGGGGCAATGTCCGCTAGGTGTACGTGCATGCCTAGGGTTCCCACACTGCCCAGAACACCAAGGTTCCCTCCACACAGCTCTTCCGTCACGTTAGCTCTGCAGGAGAGAGCTCGCGAAACTAGGCCTTTCTCGGCTCGGGAAGTGAGTGCCTGTTTGCAGGCCTCTTGTACTGGCGTCTGCAGAGCCCCACACTTGCTGTGCGAGGGAGGCCTAAAAACCCAATCTCTGGGGCTGCCTTTCCTCCCTCCAAGGAAGACAGCCTGCTCGGCCGCCTGCAAGCTGAAAGTCACATTGGGCTGGGAAATGCTACCTGGGAAGTCAGTTTTCAGGGGCCATGGCCGCTGGCTGCACGTTTACAGCTAGGCCTCCCACACTGCCCGGGAACATCAAGGCTCCCTCCAAACAGCTCTTCCGTCACGTTTGCCCTGCAGGAGAGAGATCGCGAAACTAGGCCTTTCTCGGCTCGGGAAGTGAGTGCCTGTTTGCAGGCCGCTTTTATTGGCGTCTGCAGAGCCCCACACTTGCTGTGCCAGGGAGGCCTAAAAACCCAATCTCTGGGGCTGCCTTTCCTCCCTCCAAGGAAGAGAGCCTGCCCGGCCGCCTTCTGGCTGAAAGTCACATCGGGCTGGCAAGTGCTACTTGGGAAGTCAGTTTTCAGGGGCAATGGCCGCTGGGTGCACGTGTAAGTGTAGGGTTCCCACACTGTCCAGAACATCAAGGCTCCCTCCACACAGCTCTACCGTCACGTTAGCTCTGCAGCTGAGAGCTCGCGAAACTAGGCCTTTCTCGCCTCGGGAAGTGAGTGCCTGTTTGCAGCCCTCTTGTACTGGCGTCTGTAGAGCCCCACACTTGCTGTGCGGGGAAGGCCTAACAACCCAATCTCTGGGCCTGCCTTTCCTCCCTCAAAGGCGGAGAGCCGGCTCGGCCGCCTTCAAGTTGAAAGTAACATTGGGCTGGGAAGTGCTACCTGGGAAATCAGTTTTCAGGGGCCATAGCCGCTGGGGGCACGTGTATGTGTACAGCCCCGATACTGCCCGGGAACATCAAGGTTCCCTCCACACAGCTCTTCCGTCACTTTAGCTGTGCAGGAGAGAGCTCGCGAAACTAGGCCTTTCTCGGCTCGGGAAGTGAGTGCCTGTTTGCAGGCCTCTTGTACTGGCGTCTGCACAGCCCCACACTTGCTGTGCGAGGGAGGCCTAAAAACCCAATCTCTGGGGCTGCCTTTCCTCCCTCCAAGGAAGACAGCCTGCTCGGCCGCCTTCAAGCTGAAAGTCACATTGGGCTGGGAAGTGCTACATGGGAAATCAGTTTTCAGGGGCCATAGCCGCTGGGTGCTCGTGTATGTGTACAGCCCCGATACTGCCCGGGAACATCAAGGCTCCCTCCACACAGCTCTACCGTCACGTTAGCTCTGCAGGAGAGAGCTCGCGAAACTAGGCCTTTCTTGACTCGGGAAGTGAGGCCCTGGTTGCAGGCCTCTTGTACTGGCGTCTGCAGAGCCCCACACTTGCTGTGCGAGGGAGGCCTGAAATCCCACTCTCTGGGGCTGCCTTTCCTCCCTCCAAGGAAGAGAGCCGGCTCGGCCGCCTTCAAGCTGAATGTAACGTTGGGCTGGGAAGTGCTACCTGGCAAATCAGTTTTCAGGGGCCATAGCCGCTGGGTGCACGTGTATGTGTACAGCCCCGATACTGCCCGGGAACATCAAGGTTCCCTCTACACAGCTCTTCCGTAACTTTAGCAGCGCAGGAGAGAGCTCGCGAAACTAGGCCTTTCTTGGCTCGGGAAGTGAGGACCTGCTCGCAGACCAATGGACCGGGCGTTTCCAGAACTCCACGTTGCCTGCGCGCGGGAGGCCTGAAAACTCACTCTCTGGGGCTGCCTTTCCTCCCTCCAAGGAAGAGAGACGGCTCGGCCGCCTTCAAGCTGAAAGTAACATTGGGCTGGGAAGTGCTACCTGGGAAATCAGTTTTCAGGGGCCATAGCCGCTGGGTGCACGTGTATGTGTACAGCCCCGATACTGCCCGGGAACATCAAGGTTCCCTCTACACAGCTCTTCCGTCACTTTAGCTGTGCAGGAGAGAGCTCGCGAAACTAGGCCTTTCTTGGCTCGGGAAGTGAGGACCTGCTCGCAGACCAATGGACCGGGCGTTTCCAGAGCTCCACGTTGCCTGCGCGCGGGAGGCCTGAAAACTCACTCTCTGGGGCTGCCTTTCCTCCCTCCAAGGAAGAGAGCCTGCCCGGCCGCCTTCTGGCTGAAAGTCAAATCTGGCTGGGAAGTGGTAGTTGGGAAGTCAGTTTTCAGGGGCAATGTCCGCTAGGTGTACGTGCATGCCTAGGGTTCCCACACTGCCCAGAACACCAAGGTTCCCTCCACACAGCTCTTCCGTCACGTTAGCTCTGCAGGAGAGAGCTCGCGAAACTAGGCCTTTCTCGGCTCGGGAAGTGAGTGCCTGTTTGCAGGCCTCTTGTACTGGCGTCTGCAGAGCCCCACACTTGCTGTGCGAGGGAGGCCTAAAAACCCAATCTCTGGGGCTGCCTTTCCTCCCTCCAAGGAAGACAGCCTGCTCGGCCGCCTGCAAGCTGAAAGTCACATTGGGCTGGGAAATGCTACCTGGGAAGTCAGTTTTCAGGGGCCATGGCCGCTGGCTGCACGTTTACAGCTAGGCCTCCCACACTGCCCGGGAACATCAAGGCTCCCTCCAAACAGCTCTTCCGTCACGTTTGCCCTGCAGGAGAGAGATCGCGAAACTAGGCCTTTCTCGGCTCTGGAAGTGAGTGCCTGTTTGCAGGCCGCTTTTATTGGCGTCTGCAGAGCCCCACACTTGCTGTGCGAGGGAGGCCTAAAAACCCAATCTCTGGGGCTGCCTTTCCTCCCTCCAAGGAAGAGAGCCTGCCCGGCCGCCTTCTGGCTGAAAGTCACATCGGGCTGGCAAGTGCTAGTTGGGAAGTCAGTTTTCAGGGGCAATGGCCGCTGGGTGCACGTGTAAGTGTAGGGTTCCCACACTGTCCAGAACATCAAGGCTCCCTCCACACAGCTCTACCGTCACGTTAGCTCTGCAGCTGAGAGCTCGCGAAACTAGGCCTTTCTCGCCTCGGGAAGTGAGTGCCTGTTTGCAGCCCTCTTGTACTGGAGTCTGTAGAGCCCCACACTTGCTGTGCGGGGAAGGCCTAACAACCCAATCTCTGGGCCTGCCTTTCCTCCCTCAAAGGTGGAGAGCCGGCTCGGCCGCCTTCAAGTTGAAAGTAACATTGGGCTGGGAAGTGCTACCTGGGAAATCAGTTTTCAGGGGCCATAGCCGCTGGGGGCACGTGTATGTGTACAGCCCCGATACTGCCCGGGAACATCAAGGTTCCCTCCACACAGCTCTTCCGTCACTTTAGCTGTGCAGGAGAGAGCTCGCGAAACTAGGCCTTTCTCGGCTCGGGAAGTGAGTGCCTGTTTGCAGGCCTCTTGTACTGGCGTCTGCACAGCCCCACACTTGCTGTGCGAGGGAGGCCTAAAAACCCAATCTCTGGGGCTGCCTTTCCTCCCTCCAAGGAAGACAGCCTGCTCGGCCGCCTTCAAGCTGAAAGTCACATTGGGCTGGGAAGTGCTACATGGGAAATCAGTTTTCAGGGGCCATAGCCGCTGGGTGCTCGTGTATGTGTACAGCCCCGATACTGCCCGGGAACATCAAGGCTCCCTCCACACAGCTCTACCGTCACGTTAGCTCTGCAGGAGAGAGCTCGCGAAACTAGGCCTTTCTTGACTCGGGAAGTGAGGCCCTGGTTGCAGGCCTCTTGTACTAACGTCTGGAGAGCCCCACACTTGTTGTGCGAGGGAGGCCTGAAATCCCACTCTCTGGGGCTGCCTTTCCTCCCTCCAAGGAAGAGAGCCGGCTCGGCCGCCTTCAAGCTGAATGTAACGTTGGGCTGGGAAGTGCTACCTGGCAAATCAGTTTTCAGGGGCCATAGCCGCTGGGTGCACGTGTATGTGTACAGCCCCGATACTGCCCGGGAACATCAAGGTTCCCTCTACACAGCTCTTCCGTAACTTTAGCAGCGCAGGAGAGAGCTCGCGAAACTAGGCCTTTCTTGGCTCGGGAAGTGAGGACCTGCTCGCAGACCAATGGACCGGGCGTTTCCAGAGCTCCACGTTGCCTGCGCGCGGGAGGCCTGAAAACTCACTCTCTGGGGCTGCCTTTCCTCCCTCCAAGGAAGAGAGACGGCTCGGCCGCCTTCAAGCTGAAAGTAACATTGGGCTGGGAAGTGCTACCTGGGAAATCAGTTTTCAGGGGCCATAGCCGCTGGGGGCACGTGTATGTGTACAGCCCCGATACTGCCCGGGAACATCAAGGTTCCCTCCACACAGCTCTTCCGTCACTTTAGCTGTGCAGGAGAGAGCTCGCGAAACTAGGCCTTTCTCGGCTCGGGAAGTGAGTGCCTGTTTGCAGGCCTCTTGTACTGGCGTCTGCACAGCCCCACACTTGCTGTGCGAGGGAGGCCTAAAAACCCAATCTCTGGGGCTGCCTTTCCTCCCTCCAAGGAAGACAGCCTGCTCGGCCGCCTTCAAGCTGAAAGTCACATTGGGCTGGGAAGTGCTACATGGGAAATCAGTTTTCAGGGGCCATAGCCGCTGGGTGCTCGTGTATGTGTACAGCCCCGATACTGCCCGGGAACATCAAGGCTCCCTCCACACAGCTCTACCGTCACGTTAGCTCTGCAGGAGAGAGCTCGCGAAACTAGGCCTTTCTTGACTCGGGAAGTGAGGCCCTGGTTGCAGGCCTCTTGTACTGGCGTCTGCAGAGCCCCACACTTGCTGTGCGAGGGAGGCCTGAAATCCCACTCTCTGGGGCTGCCTTTCCTCCCTCCAAGGAAGAGAGCCGGCTCGGCCGCCTTCAAGCTGAATGTAACGTTGGGCTGGGAAGTGCTACCTGGCAAATCAGTTTTCAGGGGCCATAGCCGCTGGGTGCACGTGTATGTGTACAGCCCCGATACTGCCCGGGAACATCAAGGTTCCCTCTACACAGCTCTTCCGTAACTTTAGCAGCGCAGGAGAGAGCTCGCGAAACTAGGCCTTTCTTGGCTCGGGAAGTGAGGACCTGCTCGCAGACCAATGGACCGGGCGTTTCCAGAACTCCACGTTGCCTGCGCGCGGGAGGCCTGAAAACTCACTCTCTGGGGCTGCCTTTCCTCCCTCCAAGGAAGAGAGACGGCTCGGCCGCCTTCAAGCTGAAAGTAACATTGGGCTGGGAAGTGCTACCTGGGAAATCAGTTTTCAGGGGCCATAGCCGCTGGGTACACGTGTATGTGTACAGCCCCGATACTGCCCGGGAACATCAAGGTTCCCTCTACACAGCTCTTCCGTCACTTTAGCTGTGCAGGAGAGAGGTCGCGAAACTAGGCCTTTCTTGGCTCGGGAAGTGAGGACCTGCTCGCAGACCAATGGACCGGGCGTTTCCAGAGCTCCACGTTGCCTGCGCGCGGGAGGCCTGAAAACTCACTCTCTGGGGCTGCCTTTCCTCCCTCCAAGGAAGAGAGCCTGCCCGGCCGCCTTCTGGCTGAAAGTCAAATCTGGCTGGGAAGTGGTAGTTGGGAAGTCAGTTTTCAGGGGCAATGTCCGCTAGGTGTACGTGCATGCCTAGGGTTCCCACACTGCCCAGAACACCAAGGTTCCCTCCACACAGCTCTTCCGTCACGTTAGCTCTGCAGGAGAGAGCTCGCGAAACTAGGCCTTTCTCGGCTCGGGAAGTGAGTGCCTGTTTGCAGGCCTCTTGTACTGGCGTCTGCAGAGCCCCACACTTGCTGTGCGAGGGAGGCCTAAAAACCCAATCTCTGGGGCTGCCTTTCCTCCCTCCAAGGAAGACAGCCTGCTCGGCCGCCTGCAAGCTGAAAGTCACATTGGGCTGGGAAATGCTACCTGGGAAGTCAGTTTTCAGGGGCCATGGCCGCTGGCTGCACGTTTACAGCTAGGCCTCCCACACTGCCCGGGAACATCAAGGCTCCCTCCAAACAGCTCTTCCGTCACGTTTGCCCTGCAGGAGAGAGATCGCGAAACTAGGCCTTTCTCGGCTCTGGAAGTGAGTGCCTGTTTGCAGGCCGCTTTTATTGGCGTCTGCAGAGCCCCACACTTGCTGTGCCAGGGAGGCCTAAAAACCCAATCTCTGGGGCTGCCTTTCCTCCCTCCAAGGAAGAGAGCCTGCCCGGCCGCCTTCTGGCTGAAAGTCACATCGGGCTGGCAAGTGCTACTTGGGAAGTCAGTTTTCAGGGGCAATGGCCGCTGGGTGCACGTGTAAGTGTAGGGTTCCCACACTGTCCAGAACATCAAGGCTCCCTCCACACAGCTCTACCGTCACGTTAGCTCTGCAGCTGAGAGCTCGCGAAACTAGGCCTTTCTCGCCTCGGGAAGTGAGTGCCTGTTTGCAGCCCTCTTGTACTGGCGTCTGTAGAGCCCCACACTTGCTGTGCGGGGAAGGCCTAACAACCCAATCTCTGGGCCTGCCTTTCCTCCCTCAAAGGCGGAGAGCCGGCTCGGCCGCCTTCAAGTTGAAAGTAACATTGGGCTGGGAAGTGCTACCTGGGAAATCAGTTTTCAGGGGCCATAGCCGCTGGGGGCACGTGTATGTGTACAGCCCCGATACTGCCCGGGAACATCAAGGTTCCCTCCACACAGCTCTTCCGTCACTTTAGCTGTGCAGGAGAGAGCTCGCGAAACTAGGCCTTTCTCGGCTCGGGAAGTGAGTGCCTGTTTGCAGGCCTCTTGTACTGGCGTCTGCACAGCCCCACACTTGCTGTGCGAGGGAGGCCTAAAAACCCAATCTCTGGGGCTGCCTTTCCTCCCTCCAAGGAAGACAGCCTGCTCGGCCGCCTTCAAGCTGAAAGTCACATTGGGCTGGGAAGTGCTACATGGGAAATCAGTTTTCAGGGGCCATAGCCGCTGGGTGCTCGTGTATGTGTACAGCCCCGATACTGCCCGGGAACATCAAGGCTCCCTCCACACAGCTCTACCGTCACGTTAGCTCTGCAGGAGAGAGCTCGCGAAACTAGGCCTTTCTTGACTCGGGAAGTGAGGCCCTGGTTGCAGGCCTCTTGTACTAACGTCTGGAGAGCCCCACACTTGTTGTGCGAGGGAGGCCTGAAATCCCACTCTCTGGGGCTGCCTTTCCTCCCTCCAAGGAAGAGAGCCGGCTCGGCCGCCTTCAAGCTGAATGTAACGTTGGGCTGGGAAGTGCTACCTGGCAAATCAGTTTTCAGGGGCCATAGCCGCTGGGTGCACGTGTATGTGTACAGCCCCGATACTGCCCGGGAACATCAAGGCTCCCTCCACACAGCTCTACCGTCACGTTAGCTCTGCAGGAGAGAGCTCGCGAAACTAGGCCTTTCTTGGCTCGGGAAGTGAGGACCTGCTCGCAGACCAATGGACCGGGCGTTTCCAGAGCTCCACGTTGCCTGCGCGCGGGAGGCCTGAAAACTCACTCTCTGGGGCTGCCTTTCCTCCCTCCAAGGAAGAGAGACGGCTCGGCCGCCTTCAAGCTGAAAGTAACATTGGGCTGGGAAGTGCTACCTGGGAAATCAGTTTTCAGGGGCCATAGCCGCTGGGGGCACGTGTATGTGTACAGCCCCGATACTGCCCGGGAACATCAAGGTTCCCTCCACACAGCTCTTCCGTCACTTTAGCTGTGCAGGAGAGAGCTCGCGAAACTAGGCCTTTCTCGGCTCGGGAAGTGAGTGCCTGTTTGCAGGCCTCTTGTACTGGCGTCTGCACAGCCCCACACTTGCTGTGCGAGGGAGGCCTAAAAACCCAATCTCTGGGGCTGCCTTTCCTCCCTCCAAGGAAGACAGCCTGCTCGGCCGCCTTCAAGCTGAAAGTCACATTGGGCTGGGAAGTGCTACATGGGAAATCAGTTTTCAGGGGCCATAGCCGCTGGGTGCTCGTGTATGTGTACAGCCCCGATACTGCCCGGGAACATCAAGGCTCCCTCCACACAGCTCTACCGTCACGTTAGCTCTGCAGGAGAGAGCTCGCGAAACTAGGCCTTTCTTGACTCGGGAAGTGAGGCCCTGGTTGCAGGCCTCTTGTACTGGCGTCTGCAGAGCCCCACACTTGCTGTGCGAGGGAGGCCTGAAATCCCACTCTCTGGGGCTGCCTTTCCTCCCTCCAAGGAAGAGAGCCGGCTCGGCCGCCTTCAAGCTGAATGTAACGTTGGGCTGGGAAGTGCTACCTGGCAAATCAGTTTTCAGGGGCCATAGCCGCTGGGTGCACGTGTATGTGTACAGCCCCGATACTGCCCGGGAACATCAAGGTTCCCTCTACACAGCTCTTCCGTAACTTTAGCAGCGCAGGAGAGAGCTCGCGAAACTAGGCCTTTCTTGGCTCGGGAAGTGAGGACCTGCTCGCAGACCAATGGACCGGGCGTTTCCAGAACTCCACGTTGCCTGCGCGCGGGAGGCCTGAAAACTCACTCTCTGGGGCTGCCTTTCCTCCCTCCAAGGAAGAGAGACGGCTCGGCCGCCTTCAAGCTGAAAGTAACATTGGGCTGGGAAGTGCTACCTGGGAAATCAGTTTTCAGGGGCCATAGCCGCTGGGTGCACGTGTATGTGTACAGCCCCGATACTGCCCGGGAACATCAAGGTTCCCTCTACACAGCTCTTCCGTCACTTTAGCTGTGCAGGAGAGAGGTCGCGAAACTAGGCCTTTCTTGGCTCGGGAAGTGAGGACCTGCTCGCAGACCAATGGACCGGGCGTTTCCAGAGCTCCACGTTGCCTGCGCGCGGGAGGCCTGAAAACTCACTCTCTGGGGCTGCCTTTCCTCCCTCCAAGGAAGAGAGCCTGCCCGGCCGCCTTCTGGCTGAAAGTCAAATCTGGCTGGGAAGTGGTAGTTGGGAAGTCAGTTTTCAGGGGCAATGTCCGCTAGGTGTACGTGCATGCCTAGGGTTCCCACACTGCCCAGAACACCAAGGTTCCCTCCACACAGCTCTTCCGTCACGTTAGCTCTGCAGGAGAGAGCTCGCGAAACTAGGCCTTTCTCGGCTCGGGAAGTGAGTGCCTGTTTGCAGGCCTCTTGTACTGGCGTCTGCAGAGCCCCACACTTGCTGTGCGAGGGAGGCCTAAAAACCCAATCTCTGGGGCTGCCTTTCCTCCCTCCAAGGAAGACAGCCTGCTCGGCCGCCTGCAAGCTGAAAGTCACATTGGGCTGGGAAATGCTACCTGGGAAGTCAGTTTTCAGGGGCCATGGCCGCTGGCTGCACGTTTACAGCTAGGCCTCCCACACTGCCCGGGAACATCAAGGCTCCCTCCAAACAGCTCTTCCGTCACGTTTGCCCTGCAGGAGAGAGATCGCGAAACTAGGCCTTTCTCGGCTCGGGAAGTGAGTGCCTGTTTGCAGGCCGCTTTTATTGGCGTCTGCAGAGCCCCACACTTGCTGTGCCAGGGAGGCCTAAAAACCCAATCTCTGGGGCTGCCTTTCCTCCCTCCAAGGAAGAGAGCCTGCCCGGCCGCCTTCTGGCTGAAAGTCACATCGGGCTGGCAAGTGCTACTTGGGAAGTCAGTTTTCAGGGGCAATGGCCGCTGGGTGCACGTGTAAGTGTAGGGTTCCCACACTGTCCAGAACATCAAGGCTCCCTCCACACAGCTCTACCGTCACGTTAGCTCTGCAGCTGAGAGCTCGCGAAACTAGGCCTTTCTCGCCTCGGGAAGTGAGTGCCTGTTTGCAGCCCTCTTGTACTGGCGTCTGTAGAGCCCCACACTTGCTGTGCGGGGAAGGCCTAACAACCCAATCTCTGGGCCTGCCTTTCCTCCCTCAAAGGCGGAGAGCCGGCTCGGCCGCCTTCAAGTTGAAAGTAACATTGGGCTGGGAAGTGCTACCTGGGAAATCAGTTTTCAGGGGCCATAGCCGCTGGGGGCACGTGTATGTGTACAGCCCCGATACTGCCCGGGAACATCAAGGTTCCCTCCACACAGCTCTTCCGTCACTTTAGCTGTGCAGGAGAGAGCTCGCGAAACTAGGCCTTTCTCGGCTCGGGAAGTGAGTGCCTGTTTGCAGGCCTCTTGTACTGGCGTCTGCACAGCCCCACACTTGCTGTGCGAGGGAGGCCTAAAAACCCAATCTCTGGGGCTGCCTTTCCTCCCTCCAAGGAAGACAGCCTGCTCGGCCGCCTTCAAGCTGAAAGTCACATTGGGCTGGGAAGTGCTACATGGGAAATCAGTTTTCAGGGGCCATAGCCGCTGGGTGCTCGTGTATGTGTACAGCCCCGATACTGCCCGGGAACATCAAGGCTCCCTCCACACAGCTCTACCGTCACGTTAGCTCTGCAGGAGAGAGCTCGCGAAACTAGGCCTTTCTTGACTCGGGAAGTGAGGCCCTGGTTGCAGGCCTCTTGTACTAACGTCTGGAGAGCCCCACACTTGTTGTGCGAGGGAGGCCTGAAATCCCACTCTCTGGGGCTGCCTTTCCTCCCTCCAAGGAAGAGAGCCGGCTCGGCCGCCTTCAAGCTGAATGTAACGTTGGGCTGGGAAGTGCTACCTGGCAAATCAGTTTTCAGGGGCCATAGCCGCTGGGTGCACGTGTATGTGTACAGCCCCGATACTGCCCGGGAACATCAAGGTTCCCTCTACACAGCTCTTCCGTAACTTTAGCAGCGCAGGAGAGAGCTCGCGAAACTAGGCCTTTCTTGGCTCGGGAAGTGAGGACCTGCTCGCAGACCAATGGACCGGGCGTTTCCAGAGCTCCACGTTGCCTGCGCGCGGGAGGCCTGAAAACTCACTCTCTGGGGCTGCCTTTCCTCCCTCCAAGGAAGAGAGACGGCTCGGCCGCCTTCAAGCTGAAAGTAACATTGGGCTGGGAAGTGCTACCTGGGAAATCAGTTTTCAGGGGCCATAGCCGCTGGGTGCACGTGTATGTGTACAGCCCCGATACTGCCCGGGAACATCAAGGTTCCCTCCACACAGCTCTTCCGTCACTTTAGCTGTGCAGGAGAGAGCTCGCGAAACTAGGCCTTTCTCGGCTCGGGAAGTGAGTGCCTGTTTGCAGGCCTCTTGTACTGGCGTCTGCACAGCCCCACACTTGCTGTGCGAGGGAGGCCTAAAAACCCAATCTCTGGGGCTGCCTTTCCTCCCTCCAAGGAAGACAGCCTGCTCGGCCGCCTTCAAGCTGAAAGTCACATTGGGCTGGGAAGTGCTACATGGGAAATCAGTTTTCAGGGGCCATAGCCGCTGGGTGCTCGTGTATGTGTACAGCCCCGATACTGCCCGGGAACATCAAGGCTCCCTCCACACAGCTCTACCGTCACGTTAGCTCTGCAGGAGAGAGCTCGCGAAACTAGGCCTTTCTTGACTCGGGAAGTGAGGCCCTGGTTGCAGGCCTCTTGTACTGGCGTCTGCAGAGCCCCACACTTGCTGTGCGAGGGAGGCCTGAAATCCCACTCTCTGGGGCTGCCTTTCCTCCCTCCAAGGAAGAGAGCCGGCTCGGCCGCCTTCAAGCTGAATGTAACGTTGGGCTGGGAAGTGCTACCTGGCAAATCAGTTTTCAGGGGCCATAGCCGCTGGGTGCACGTGTATGTGTACAGCCCCGATACTGCCCGGGAACATCAAGGTTCCCTCTACACAGCTCTTCCGTAACTTTAGCAGCGCAGGAGAGAGCTCGCGAAACTAGGCCTTTCTTGGCTCGGGAAGTGAGGACCTGCTCGCAGACCAATGGACCGGGCGTTTCCAGAACTCCACGTTGCCTGCGCGCGGGAGGCCTGAAAACTCACTCTCTGGGGCTGCCTTTCCTCCCTCCAAGGAAGAGAGACGGCTCGGCCGCCTTCAAGCTGAAAGTAACATTGGGCTGGGAAGTGCTACCTGGGAAATCAGTTTTCAGGGGCCATAGCCGCTGGGTGCACGTGTATGTGTACAGCCCCGATACTGCCCGGGAACATCAAGGTTCCCTCTACACAGCTCTTCCGTCACTTTAGCTGTGCAGGAGAGAGGTCGCGAAACTAGGCCTTTCTTGGCTCGGGAAGTGAGGACCTGCTCGCAGACCAATGGACCGGGCGTTTCCAGAGCTCCACGTTGCCTGCGCGCGGGAGGCCTGAAAACTCACTCTCTGGGGCTGCCTTTCCTCCCTCCAAGGAAGAGAGCCTGCCCGGCCGCCTTCTGGCTGAAAGTCAAATCTGGCTGGGAAGTGGTAGTTGGGAAGTCAGTTTTCAGGGGCAATGTCCGCTAGGTGTACGTGCATGCCTAGGGTTCCCACACTGCCCAGAACACCAAGGTTCCCTCCACACAGCTCTTCCGTCACGTTAGCTCTGCAGGAGAGAGCTCGCGAAACTAGGCCTTTCTCGGCTCGGGAAGTGAGTGCCTGTTTGCAGGCCTCTTGTACTGGCGTCTGCACAGCCCCACACTTGCTGTGCGAGGGAGGCCTAAAAACCCAATCTCTGGGGCTGCCTTTCCTCCCTCCAAGGAAGACAGCCTGCTCGGCCGCCTTCAAGCTGAAAGTCACATTGGGCTGGGAAGTGCTACATGGGAAATCAGTTTTCAGGGGCCATAGCCGCTGGGTGCTCGTGTATGTGTACAGCCCCGATACTGCCCGGGAACATCAAGGCTCCCTCCACACAGCTCTACCGTCACGTTAGCTCTGCAGGAGAGAGCTCGCGAAACTAGGCCTTTCTTGACTCGGGAAGTGAGGCCCTGGTTGCAGGCCTCTTGTACTAACGTCTGGAGAGCCCCACACTTGTTGTGCGAGGGAGGCCTGAAATCCCACTCTCTGGGGCTGCCTTTCCTCCCTCCAAGGAAGAGAGCCGGCTCGGCCGCCTTCAAGCTGAATGTAACGTTGGGCTGGGAAGTGCTACCTGGCAAATCAGTTTTCAGGGGCCATAGCCGCTGGGTGCACGTGTATGTGTACAGCCCCGATACTGCCCGGGAACATCAAGGTTCCCTCTACACAGCTCTTCCGTAACTTTAGCAGCGCAGGAGAGAGCTCACGAAACTAGGCCTTTCTTGGCTCGGGAAGTGAGGACCTGCTCGCAGACCAATGGACCGGGCGTTTCCAGAGCTCCACGTTGCCTGCGCGCGGGAGGCCTGAAAACTCACTCTCTGGGGCTGCCTTTCCTCCCTCCAAGGAAGAGAGACGGCTCGGCCGCCTTCAAGCTGAAAGTAACATTGGGCTGGGAAGTGCTACCTGGGAAATCAGTTTTCAGGGGCCATAGCCGCTGGGGGCACGTGTATGTGTACAGCCCCGATACTGCCCGGGAACATCAAGGTTCCCTCCACACAGCTCTTCCGTCACTTTAGCTGTGCAGGAGAGAGCTCGCGAAACTAGGCCTTTCTCGGCTCGGGAAGTGAGTGCCTGTTTGCAGGCCTCTTGTACTGGCGTCTGCACAGCCCCACACTTGCTGTGCGAGGGAGGCCTAAAAACCCAATCTCTGGGGCTGCCTTTCCTCCCTCCAAGGAAGACAGCCTGCTCGGCCGCCTTCAAGCTGAACGTCACATTGGGCTGGGAAGTGCTACATGGGAAATCAGTTTTCAGGGGCCATAGCCGCTGGGTGCTCGTGTATGTGTACAGCCCCGATACTGCCCGGGAACATCAAGGCTCCCTCCACACAGCTCTACCGTCACGTTAGCTCTGCAGGAGAGAGCTCGCGAAACTAGGCCTTTCTTGACTCGGGAAGTGAGGCCCTGGTTGCAGGCCTCTTGTACTGGCGTCTGCAGAGCCCCACACTTGCTGTGCGAGGGAGGCCTGAAATCCCACTCTCTGGGGCTGCCTTTCCTCCCTCCAAGGAAGAGAGCCGGCTCGGCCGCCTTCAAGCTGAATGTAACGTTGGGCTGGGAAGTGCTACCTGGCAAATCAGTTTTCAGGGGCCATAGCCGCTGGGTGCACGTGTATGTGTACAGCCCCGATACTGCCCGGGAACATCAAGGTTCCCTCTACACAGCTCTTCCGTAACTTTAGCAGCGCAGGAGAGAGCTCGCGAAACTAGGCCTTTCTTGGCTCGGGAAGTGAGGACCTGCTCGCAGACCAATGGACCGGGCGTTTCCAGAACTCCACGTTGCCTGCGCGCGGGAGGCCTGAAAACTCACTCTCTGGGGCTGCCTTTCCTCCCTCCAAGGAAGAGAGACGGCTCGGCCGCCTTCAAGCTGAAAGTAACATTGGGCTGGGAAGTGCTACCTGGGAAATCAGTTTTCAGGGGCCATAGCCGCTGGGTGCACGTGTATGTGTACAGCCCCGATACTGCCCGGGAACATCAAGGTTCCCTCTACACAGCTCTTCCGTCACTTTAGCTGTGCAGGAGAGAGGTCGCGAAACTAGGCCTTTCTTGGCTCGGGAAGTGAGGACCTGCTCGCAGACCAATGGACCGGGCGTTTCCAGAGCTCCACGTTGCCTGCGCGCGGGAGGCCTGAAAACTCACTCTCTGGGGCTGCCTTTCCTCCCTCCAAGGAAGAGAGCCTGCCCGGCCGCCTTCTGGCTGAAAGTCAAATCTGGCTGGGAAGTGGTAGTTGGGAAGTCAGTTTTCAGGGGCAATGTCCGCTAGGTGTACGTGCATGCCTAGGGTTCCCACACTGCCCAGAACACCAAGGTTCCCTCCACACAGCTCTTCCGTCACGTTAGCTCTGCAGGAGAGAGCTCGCGAAACTAGGCCTTTCTCGGCTCGGGAAGTGAGTGCCTGTTTGCAGGCCTCTTGTACTGGCGTCTGCAGAGCCCCACACTTGCTGTGCGAGGGAGGCCTAAAAACCCAATCTCTGGGGCTGCCTTTCCTCCCTCCAAGGAAGACAGCCTGCTCGGCCGCCTGCAAGCTGAAAGTCACATTGGGCTGGGAAATGCTACCTGGGAAGTCAGTTTTCAGGGGCCATGGCCGCTGGCTGCACGTTTACAGCTAGGCCTCCCACACTGCCCGGGAACATCAAGGCTCCCTCCAAACAGCTCTTCCGTCACGTTTGCCCTGCAGGAGAGAGATCGCGAAACTAGGCCTTTCTCGGCTCGGGAAGTGAGTGCCTGTTTGCAGGCCGCTTTTATTGGCGTCTGCAGAGCCCCACACTTGCTGTGCCAGGGAGGCCTAAAAACCCAATCTCTGGGGCTGCCTTTCCTCCCTCCAAGGAAGAGAGCCTGCCCGGCCGCCTTCTGGCTGAAAGTCACATCGGGCTGGCAAGTGCTACTTGGGAAGTCAGTTTTCAGGGGCAATGGCCGCTGGGTGCACGTGTAAGTGTAGGGTTCCCACACTGTCCAGAACATCAAGGCTCCCTCCACACAGCTCTACCGTCACGTTAGCTCTGCAGCTGAGAGCTCGCGAAACTAGGCCTTTCTCGCCTCGGGAAGTGAGTGCCTGTTTGCAGCCCTCTTGTACTGGCGTCTGTAGAGCCCCACACTTGCTGTGCGGGGAAGGCCTAACAACCCAATCTCTGGGCCTGCCTTTCCTCCCTCAAAGGCGGAGAGCCGGCTCGGCCGCCTTCAAGTTGAAAGTAACATTGGGCTGGGAAGTGCTACCTGGGAAATCAGTTTTCAGGGGCCATAGCCGCTGGGGGCACGTGTATGTGTACAGCCCCGATACTGCCCGGGAACATCAAGGTTCCCTCCACACAGCTCTTCCGTCACTTTAGCTGTGCAGGAGAGAGCTCGCGAAACTAGGCCTTTCTCGGCTCGGGAAGTGAGTGCCTGTTTGCAGGCCTCTTGTACTGGCGTCTGCACAGCCCCACACTTGCTGTGCGAGGGAGGCCTAAAAACCCAATCTCTGGGGCTGCCTTTCCTCCCTCCAAGGAAGACAGCCTGCTCGGCCGCCTTCAAGCTGAAAGTCACATTGGGCTGGGAAGTGCTACATGGGAAATCAGTTTTCAGGGGCCATAGCCGCTGGGTGCTCGTGTATGTGTACAGCCCCGATACTGCCCGGGAACATCAAGGCTCCCTCCACACAGCTCTACCGTCACGTTAGCTCTGCAGGAGAGAGCTCGCGAAACTAGGCCTTTCTTGACTCGGGAAGTGAGGCCCTGGTTGCAGGCCTCTTGTACTAACGTCTGGAGAGCCCCACACTTGTTGTGCGAGGGAGGCCTGAAATCCCACTCTCTGGGGCTGCCTTTCCTCCCTCCAAGGAAGAGAGCCGGCTCGGCCGCCTTCAAGCTGAATGTAACGTTGGGCTGGGAAGTGCTACCTGGCAAATCAGTTTTCAGGGGCCATAGCCGCTGGGTGCACGTGTATGTGTACAGCCCCGATACTGCCCGGGAACATCAAGGTTCCCTCTACACAGCTCTTCCGTAACTTTAGCAGCGCAGGAGAGAGCTCGCGAAACTAGGCCTTTCTTGGCTCGGGAAGTGAGGACCTGCTCGCAGACCAATGGACCGGGCGTTTCCAGAGCTCCACGTTGCCTGCGCGCGGGAGGCCTGAAAACTCACTCTCTGGGGCTGCCTTTCCTCCCTCCAAGGAAGAGAGACGGCTCGGCCGCCTTCAAGCTGAAAGTAACATTGGGCTGGGAAGTGCTACCTGGGAAATCAGTTTTCAGGGGCCATAGCCGCTGGGTGCACGTGTATGTGTACAGCCCCGATACTGCCCGGGAACATCAAGGTTCCCTCCACACAGCTCTTCCGTCACTTTAGCTGTGCAGGAGAGAGCTCGCGAAACTAGGCCTTTCTCGGCTCGGGAAGTGAGTGCCTGTTTGCAGGCCTCTTGTACTGGCGTCTGCACAGCCCCACACTTGCTGTGCGAGGGAGGCCTAAAAACCCAATCTCTGGGGCTGCCTTTCCTCCCTCCAAGGAAGACAGCCTGCTCGGCCGCCTTCAAGCTGAAAGTCACATTGGGCTGGGAAGTGCTACATGGGAAATCAGTTTTCAGGGGCCATAGCCGCTGGGTGCTCGTGTATGTGTACAGCCCCGATACTGCCCGGGAACATCAAGGCTCCCTCCACACAGCTCTACCGTCACGTTAGCTCTGCAGGAGAGAGCTCGCGAAACTAGGCCTTTCTTGACTCGGGAAGTGAGGCCCTGGTTGCAGGCCTCTTGTACTGGCGTCTGCAGAGCCCCACACTTGCTGTGCGAGGGAGGCCTGAAATCCCACTCTCTGGGGCTGCCTTTCCTCCCTCCAAGGAAGAGAGCCGGCTCGGCCGCCTTCAAGCTGAATGTAACGTTGGGCTGGGAAGTGCTACCTGGCAAATCAGTTTTCAGGGGCCATAGCCGCTGGGTGCACGTGTATGTGTACAGCCCCGATACTGCCCGGGAACATCAAGGTTCCCTCTACACAGCTCTTCCGTAACTTTAGCAGCGCAGGAGAGAGCTCGCGAAACTAGGCCTTTCTTGGCTCGGGAAGTGAGGACCTGCTCGCAGACCAATGGACCGGGCGTTTCCAGAACTCCACGTTGCCTGCGCGCGGGAGGCCTGAAAACTCACTCTCTGGGGCTGCCTTTCCTCCCTCCAAGGAAGAGAGACGGCTCGGCCGCCTTCAAGCTGAAAGTAACATTGGGCTGGGAAGTGCTACCTGGGAAATCAGTTTTCAGGGGCCATAGCCGCTGGGTGCACGTGTATGTGTACAGCCCCGATACTGCCCGGGAACATCAAGGTTCCCTCTACACAGCTCTTCCGTCACTTTAGCTGTGCAGGAGAGAGGTCGCGAAACTAGGCCTTTCTTGGCTCGGGAAGTGAGGACCTGCTCGCAGACCAATGGACCGGGCGTTTCCAGAGCTCCACGTTGCCTGCGCGCGGGAGGCCTGAAAACTCACTCTCTGGGGCTGCCTTTCCTCCCTCCAAGGAAGAGAGCCTGCCCGGCCGCCTTCTGGCTGAAAGTCAAATCTGGCTGGGAAGTGGTAGTTGGGAAGTCAGTTTTCAGGGGCAATGTCCGCTAGTTGTACGTGCATGCCTAGGGTTCCCACACTGCCCAGAACACCAAGGTTCCCTCCACACAGCTCTTCCGTCACGTTAGCTCTGCAGGAGAGAGCTCGCGAAACTAGGCCTTTCTCGGCTCGGGAAGTGAGTGCCTGTTTGCAGGCCTCTTGTACTGGCGTCTGCACAGCCCCACACTTGCTGTGCGAGGGAGGCCTAAAAACCCAATCTCTGGGGCTGCCTTTCCTCCCTCCAAGGAAGACAGCCTGCTCGGCCGCCTGCAAGCTGAAAGTCACATTGGGCTGGGAAATGCTACCTGGGAAGTCAGTTTTCAGGGGCCATGGCCGCTGGCTGCACGTTTACAGCTAGGCCTCCCACACTGCCCGGGAACATCAAGGCTCCCTCCAAACAGCTCTTCCGTCACGTTTGCCCTGCAGGAGAGAGATCGCGAAACTAGGCCTTTC
The DNA here is from genome assembly GCF_054371585.1 of Giraffa tippelskirchi. Taxonomy (NCBI): domain Eukaryota; kingdom Metazoa; phylum Chordata; class Mammalia; order Artiodactyla; family Giraffidae; genus Giraffa; species Giraffa tippelskirchi. The sequence goes on from NC_137289.1 coordinate 73,363,591, forward strand.
TCGGCTCGGGAAGTGAGTGCCTGTTTGCAGGCCGCTTTTATTGGCGTCTGCAGAGCCCCACACTTGCTGTGCGAGGGAGGCCTAAAAACCCAATCTCTGGGGTTGCCTTTCCTCCCTCCAAGGAAGAGAGCCTGCCCGGCCGCCTTCTGGCTGAAAGTCACATCGGGCTGGCAAGTGCTACTTGGGAAGTCAGTTTTCAGGGGCAATGGCCGCTGGGTGCACGTGTAAGTGTAGGGTTCCCACACTGTCCAGAACATCAAGGCTCCCTCCACACAGCTCTACCGTCACGTTAGCTCTGCAGCTGAGAGCTCGCGAAACTAGGCCTTTCTCGCCTCGGGAAGTGAGTGCCTGTTTGCAGCCCTCTTGTACTGGCGTCTGTAGAGCCCCACACTTGCTGTGCGGGGAAGGCCTAACAACCCAATCTCTGGGCCTGCCTTTCCTCCCTCAAAGGTGGAGAGCCGGCTCGGCCGCCTTCAAGTTGAAAGTAACATTGGGCTGGGAAGTGCTACCTGGGAAATCAGTTTTCAGGGGCCATAGCCGCTGGGGGCACGTGTATGTGTACAGCCCCGATACTGCCCGGGAACATCAAGGTTCCCTCCACACAGCTCTTCCGTCACTTTAGCTGTGCAGGAGAGAGCTCGCGAAACTAGGCCTTTCTCGGCTCGGGAAGTGAGTGCCTGTTTGCAGGCCTCTTGTACTGGCGTCTGCACAGCCCCACACTTGCTGTGCGAGGGAGGCCTAAAAACCCAATCTCTGGGGCTGCCTTTCCTCCCTCCAAGGAAGACAGCCTGCTCGGCCGCCTTCAAGCTGAAAGTCACATTGGGCTGGGAAGTGCTACATGGGAAATCAGTTTTCAGGGGCCATAGCCGCTGGGTGCTCGTGTATGTGTACAGCCCCGATACTGCCCGGGAACATCAAGGCTCCCTCCACACAGCTCTACCGTCACGTTAGCTCTGCAGGAGAGAGCTCGCGAAACTAGGCCTTTCTTGACTCGGGAAGTGAGGCCCTGGTTGCAGGCCTCTTGTACTAACGTCTGGAGAGCCCCACACTTGTTGTGCGAGGGAGGCCTGAAATCCCACTCTCTGGGGCTGCCTTTCCTCCCTCCAAGGAAGAGAGCCGGCTCGGCCGCCTTCAAGCTGAATGTAACGTTGGGCTGGGAAGTGCTACCTGGCAAATCAGTTTTCAGGGGCCATAGCCGCTGGGTGCACGTGTATGTGTACAGCCCCGATACTGCCCGGGAACATCAAGGTTCCCTCTACACAGCTCTTCCGTAACTTTAGCAGCGCAGGAGAGAGCTCGCGAAACTAGGCCTTTCTTGGCTCGGGAAGTGAGGACCTGCTCGCAGACCAATGGACCGGGCGTTTCCAGAGCTCCACGTTGCCTGCGCGCGGGAGGCCTGAAAACTCACTCTCTGGGGCTGCCTTTCCTCCCTCCAAGGAAGAGAGACGGCTCGGCCGCCTTCAAGCTGAAAGTAACATTGGGCTGGGAAGTGCTACCTGGGAAATCAGTTTTCAGGGGCCATAGCCGCTGGGTGCACGTGTATGTGTACAGCCCCGATACTGCCCGGGAACATCAAGGTTCCCTCCACACAGCTCTTCCGTCACTTTAGCTGTGCAGGAGAGAGCTCGCGAAACTAGGCCTTTCTCGGCTCGGGAAGTGAGTGCCTGTTTGCAGGCCTCTTGTACTGGCGTCTGCAGAGCCCCACACTTGCTGTGCGAGGGAGGCCTAAAAACCCAATCTCTGGGGCTGCCTTTCCTCCCTCCAAGGAAGACAGCCTGCTCGGCCGCCTGCAAGCTGAAAGTCACATTGGGCTGGGAAATGCTACCTGGGAAGTCAGTTTTCAGGGGCCATGGCCGCTGGCTGCACGTTTACAGCTAGGCCTCCCACACTGCCCGGGAACATCAAGGCTCCCTCCAAACAGCTCTTCCGTCACGTTTGCCCTGCAGGAGAGAGATCGCGAAACTAGGCCTTTCTCGGCTCGGGAAGTGAGTGCCTGTTTGCAGGCCGCTTTTATTGGCGTCTGCAGAGCCCCACACTTGCTGTGCGAGGGAGGCCTAAAAACCCAATCTCTGGGGCTGCCTTTCCTCCCTCCAAGGAAGAGAGCCTGCCCGGCCGCCTTCTGGCTGAAAGTCACATCGGGCTGGCAAGTGCTAGTTGGGAAGTCAGTTTTCAGGGGCAATGGCCGCTGGGTGCACGTGTAAGTGTAGGGTTCCCACACTGTCCAGAACATCAAGGCTCCCTCCACACAGCTCTACCGTCACGTTAGCTCTGCAGCTGAGAGCTCGCGAAACTAGGCCTTTCTCGCCTCGGGAAGTGAGTGCCTGTTTGCAGCCCTCTTGTACTGGCGTCTGTAGAGCCCCACACTTGCTGTGCGGGGAAGGCCTAACAACCCAATCTCTGGGCCTGCCTTTCCTCCCTCAAAGGTGGAGAGCCGGCTCGGCCGCCTTCAAGTTGAAAGTAACATTGGGCTGGGAAGTGCTACCTGGGAAATCAGTTTTCAGGGGCCATAGCCGCTGGGGGCACGTGTATGTGTACAGCCCCGATACTGCCCGGGAACATCAAGGTTCCCTCCACACAGCTCTTCCGTCACTTTAGCTGTGCAGGAGAGAGCTCGCGAAACTAGGCCTTTCTCGGCTCGGGAAGTGAGTGCCTGTTTGCAGGCCTCTTGTACTGGCGTCTGCACAGCCCCACACTTGCTGTGCGAGGGAGGCCTAAAAACCCAATCTCTGGGGCTGCCTTTCCTCCCTCCAAGGAAGACAGCCTGCTCGGCCGCCTTCAAGCTGAAAGTCACATTGGGCTGGGAAGTGCTACATGGGAAATCAGTTTTCAGGGGCCATAGCCGCTGGGTGCTCGTGTATGTGTACAGCCCCGATACTGCCCGGGAACATCAAGGCTCCCTCCACACAGCTCTACCGTCACGTTAGCTCTGCAGGAGAGAGCTCGCGAAACTAGGCCTTTCTTGACTCGGGAAGTGAGGCCCTGGTTGCAGGCCTCTTGTACTAACGTCTGGAGAGCCCCACACTTGTTGTGCGAGGGAGGCCTGAAATCCCACTCTCTGGGGCTGCCTTTCCTCCCTCCAAGGAAGAGAGCCGGCTCGGCCGCCTTCAAGCTGAATGTAACGTTGGGCTGGGAAGTGCTACCTGGCAAATCAGTTTTCAGGGGCCATAGCCGCTGGGTGCACGTGTATGTGTACAGCCCCGATACTGCCCGGGAACATCAAGGTTCCCTCTACACAGCTCTTCCGTAACTTTAGCAGCGCAGGAGAGAGCTCGCGAAACTAGGCCTTTCTTGGCTCGGGAAGTGAGGACCTGCTCGCAGACCAATGGACCGGGCGTTTCCAGAGCTCCACGTTGCCTGCGCGCGGGAGGCCTGAAAACTCACTCTCTGGGGCTGCCTTTCCTCCCTCCAAGGAAGAGAGACGGCTCGGCCGCCTTCAAGCTGAAAGTAACATTGGGCTGGGAAGTGCTACCTGGGAAATCAGTTTTCAGGGGCCATAGCCGCTGGGTGCACGTGTATGTGTACAGCCCCGATACTGCCCGGGAACATCAAGGTTCCCTCCACACAGCTCTTCCGTCACTTTAGCTGTGCAGGAGAGAGCTCGCGAAACTAGGCCTTTCTCGGCTCGGGAAGTGAGTGCCTGTTTGCAGGCCTCTTGTACTGGCGTCTGCACAGCCCCACACTTGCTGTGCGAGGGAGGCCTAAAAACCCAATCTCTGGGGCTGCCTTTCCTCCCTCCAAGGAAGACAGCCTGCTCGGCCGCCTTCAAGCTGAAAGTCACATTGGGCTGGGAAGTGCTACATGGGAAATCAGTTTTCAGGGGCCATAGCCGCTGGGTGCTCGTGTATGTGTACAGCCCCGATACTGCCCGGGAACATCAAGGCTCCCTCCACACAGCTCTACCGTCACGTTAGCTCTGCAGGAGAGAGCTCGCGAAACTAGGCCTTTCTTGACTCGGGAAGTGAGGCCCTGGTTGCAGGCCTCTTGTACTGGCGTCTGCAGAGCCCCACACTTGCTGTGCGAGGGAGGCCTGAAATCCCACTCTCTGGGGCTGCCTTTCCTCCCTCCAAGGAAGAGAGCCGGCTCGGCCGCCTTCAAGCTGAATGTAACGTTGGGCTGGGAAGTGCTACCTGGCAAATCAGTTTTCAGGGGCCATAGCCGCTGGGTGCACGTGTATGTGTACAGCCCCGTTACTGCCCGGGAACATCAAGGTTCCCTCTACACAGCTCTTCCGTAACTTTAGCAGCGCAGGAGAGAGCTCGCGAAACTAGGCCTTTCTTGGCTCGGGAAGTGAGGACCTGCTCGCAGACCAATGGACCGGGCGTTTCCAGAACTCCACGTTGCCTGCGCGGGAGGCCTGAAAACTCACTCTCTGGGGCTGCCTTTCCTCCCTCCAAGGAAGAGAGACGGCTCGGCCGCCTTCAAGCTGAAAGTAACATTGGGCTGGGAAGTGCTACCTGGGAAATCAGTTTTCAGGGGCCATAGCCGCTGGGTGCACGTGTATGTGTACAGCCCCGATACTGCCCGGGAACATCAAGGTTCCCTCTACACAGCTCTTCCGTCACTTTAGCTGTGCAGGAGAGAGGTCGCGAAACTAGGCCTTTCTTGGCTCGGGAAGTGAGGACCTGCTCGCAGACCAATGGACCGGGCGTTTCCAGAGCTCCACGTTGCCTGCGCGCGGGAGGCCTGAAAACTCACTCTCTGGGGCTGCCTTTCCTCCCTCCAAGGAAGAGAGCCTGCCCGGCCGCCTTCTGGCTGAAAGTCAAATCTGGCTGGGAAGTGGTAGTTGGGAAGTCAGTTTTCAGGGGCAATGTCCGCTAGGTGTACGTGCATGCCTAGGGTTCCCACACTGCCCAGAACACCAAGGTTCCCTCCACACAGCTCTTCCGTCACGTTAGCTCTGCACGAGAGAGCTCGCGAAACTAGGCCTTTCTCGGCTCGGGAAGTGAGTGCCTGTTTGCAGGCCTCTTGTACTGGCGTCTGCAGAGCCCCACACTTGCTGTGCGAGGGAGGCCTAAAAACCCAATCTCTGGGGCTGCCTTTCCTCCCTCCAAGGAAGACAGCCTGCTCGGCCGCCTGCAAGCTGAAAGTCACATTGGGCTGGGAAATGCTACCTGGGAAGTCAGTTTTCAGGGGCCATGGCCGCTGGCTGCACGTTTACAGCTAGGCCTCCCACACTGCCCGGGAACATCAAGGCTCCCTCCAAACAGCTCTTCCGTCACGTTTGCCCTGCAGGAAAGAGATCGCGAAACTAGGCCTTTCTCGGCTCGGGAAGTGAGTGCCTGTTTGCAGGCCGCTTTTATTGGCGTCTGCAGAGCCCCACACTTGCTGTGCGAGGGAGGCCTAAAAACCCAATCTCTGGGGCTGCCTTTCCTCCCTCCAAGGAAGAGAGCCTGCCCGGCCGCCTTCTGGCTGAAAGTCACATCGGGCTGGCAAGTGCTAGTTGGGAAGTCAGTTTTCAGGGGCAATGGCCGCTGGGTGCACGTGTAAGTGTAGGGTTCCCACACTGTCCAGAACATCAAGGCTCCCTCCACACAGCTCTTCCGTCACTTTAGCTGTGCAGGAGAGAGCTCGCGAAACTAGGCCTTTCTCGGCTCGGGAAGTGTGTGCCTGTTTGCAGCCCTCTTGTACTGGCGTCTGCACAGCCCCACACTTGCTGTGCGAGGGAGGCCTAAAAACCTAATCTCTGGGGCTGCCTTTCCTCCCTCCAAGGAAGACAGCCTGCTCGGCCGCCTTCAAGCTGAAAGTCACATTGGGCTGGGAAGTGCTACATGGGAAATCAGTTTTCAGGGGCCATAGCCGCTGGGTGCACGTGTATGTGTACAGCCCCGATACTGCCCGGGAACATCAAGGCTCCCTCCACACAGCTCTACCGTCACGTTAGCTCTGCAGGAGAGAGCTCGCGAAACTAGGCCTTTCTTGACTCGGGAAGTGAGGCCCTGGTTGCAGGCCTCTTGTACTAACGTCTGGAGAGCCCCACACTTGCTGTGCGAGGGAGGCCTGAAATCCCACTCTCTGGGGCTGCCTTTCCTCCCTCCAAGGAAGAGAGCCTGCCCGGCCGCCTTCTGCCTGAAAGTCACATCGGGCTGGCAAGTGCTAGTTGGGAAGTCAGTTTTCAGGGGCAATGGCCGCTGGGTGCACGTGTATGTGTAGGGTTCCCACACTGTCCAGAACATCAAGGCTCCCTCCACACAGCTCTACCGTCACGTTAGCTCTGCAGCTGAGAGCACGCGAAACTAGGCCTTTCTCGCCTCGGGAAGTGAGTGCCTGTTTGCAGCCCTCTTGTACTGGCGTCTGTAGAGCCCCACACTTGCTGTGCGGGGAAGGCCTAAAAACCCAATCTCTGGGCCTGCCTTTCCTCCCTCAAAGGAGGAGAGCCGGCTCGGCCGCCTTCAAGTTGAAAGTAACATTGGGCTGGGAAGTGCTACCTGGGAAATCAGTTTTCAGGGGCCATAGCCGCTGGGGGCACGTGTATGTGTACAGCCCCGATACTGCCCGGGAACATCAAGGTTCCCTCCACACAGCTCTTCCGTCACTTTAGCTGTGCAGGAGAGAGCTCGCGAAACTAGGCCTTTCTCGGCTCGGGAAGTGAGTGCCTGTTTGCAGGCCTCTTGTACTGGCAGGCGTCTGCACAGCCCCACACTTGCTGTGCGAGGGAGGCCTAAAAACCCAATCTCTGGGGCTGCCTTTCCTCCCTCCAAGGAAGACAGCCTGCTCGGCCGCCTTCAAGCTGAAAGTCACATTGGGCTGGGAAGTGCTACATGGGAAATCAGTTTTCAGGGGCCATAGCCGCTGGGTGCTCGTGTATGTGTACAGCCCCGATACTGCCCGGGAACATCAAGGCTCCCTCCCCACAGCTCTACCGTCACGTTAGCTCTGGAGGAGAGAGCTCGCGAAACTAGGCCTTTCTCGGCTCGGGAAGTGAGTGCCTGTTTGCAGGCCGCTTGTATTGGCGTCTGCAGAGCCCCACACTTGCTGTGCGAGGGAGGCCTAAAAACCCAATCTCTGGGGCTGCCTTTCCTCCCTCCAAGGAAGAGAGCCTGCCCGGCCGCCTTCTGCCTGAAAGTCACATCGGGCTGGCAAGTGCTAGTTGGGAAGTCAGTTTTCAGGGGCAATGGCCGCTGGGTGCACGTGTAAGTGTAGGGTTCCCACACTGTCCAGAACATCAAGGCTCCCTCCACACAGCTCTACCATCACGTTAGCTCTGCAGCTGAGAGCTCGCGAAACTAGGCCTTTCTCGCCTCGGGAAGTGAGTGCCTGTTTGCAGCCCTCTTGTACTGGCGTCTGTAGAGCCCCACACTTGCTGTGCGGGGAAGGCCTAAAAACCCAATCTCTGGGCCTGCCTTTCCTCCCTCAAAGGAGGAGAGCCGGCTCGGCCGCCTTCAAGTTGAAAGTAACATTGGGCTGGGAAGTGCTACCTGGGAAATCAGTTTTCAGGGGCCATAGCCGCTGGGGGCACGTGTATGTGTACAGCCCCGATACTGCCCGGGAACATCAAGGTTCCCTCCACACAGCTCTTCCGTCACTTTAGCTGTGCAGGAGAGAGCTCGCGAAACTAGGCCTTTCTCGGCTCGGGAAGTGAGTGCCTGTTTGCAGGCCGCTTGTATTGGCGTCTGCAGAGCCCCACACTTGCTGTGCGAGGGAGGCCTAAAAACCCAATCTCTGGGGCTGCCTTTCCTCCCTCCAAGGAAGACAGCCTGCTCGGCCGCTTTCAAGTTGAAAGTAACATTGGGCTGGGAAGTGCTACATGGGAAATCAGTTTTCAGGGGCCATAGCCGCTGGGTGCACGTGTATGTGTACAGCCCCGATACTGCCCGGGAACATCAAGGTTCCCTCCACACAGCTCTTCCATCACTTTAGCTGTGCAGGAGAGAGCTCGCGAAACTAGGCCTTTCTTGGCTCGGGAAGTGAGGACCTGCTCGCAGACCAATGGACCGGGCGTTTCCAGAGCTCCACGTTGCCTGCGCGCGGGAGGCCTGAAAACTCACTCTCTGGGGCTGCCTTTCCTCCCTCCAAGGAAGAGAGCCTGCCCGGCCGCCTTCTGGCTGAAAGTCAAATCTGGCTGGGAAGTGGTAGTTGGGAAGTCAGTTTTCAGGGGCAATGTCCGCTAGGTGTACGTGCATGCCTAGGGTTCCCACACTGCCCAGAACACCAAGGTTCCCTCCACACAGCTCTTCCGTCACGTTAGCTCTGCAGGAGAGAGCTCGCGAAACTAGGCCTTTCTCGGCTCGGGAAGTGAGTGCCTGTTTGCAGGCCTCTTGTACTGGCGTCTGCAGAGCCCCACACTTGCTGTGCGAGGGAGGCCTAAAAACCCAATCTCTGGGGCTGCCTTTCCTCCCTCCAAGGAAGACAGCCTGCTCGGCCGCCTGCAAGCTGAAAGTCACATTGGGCTGGGAAATGCTACCTGGGAAGTCAGTTTTCAGGGGCCATGGCCGCTGGCTGCACGTTTACAGCTAGGCCTCCCACACTGCCCGGGAACATCAAGGCTCCCTCCAAACAGCTCTTCCGTCACGTTTGCCCTGCAGGAGAGAGATCGCGAAACTAGGCCTTTCTCGGCTCGGGAAGTGAGTGCCTGTTTGCAGGCCTCTTGTACTGGCGTCTGCAGAGCCCCACACTTGCTGTGCGAGGGAGGCCTAAAAACCCAATCTCTGGGGCTGCCTTTCCTCCCTCCAAGGAAGAGAGCCTGCCCGGCCGCCTTCTGGCTGAAAGTCACATCGGGCTGGCAAGTGCTAGTTGGGAAGTCAGTTTTCAGGGGCAATGGCCGCTGGGTGCACGTGTAAGTGTAGGGTTCCCACACTGTCCAGAACATCAAGGCTCCCTCCACACAGCTCTACCGTCACGTTAGCTCTGCAGCTGAGAGCTCGCGAAACTAGGCCTTTCTCGCCTCGGGAAGTGAGTGCCTGTTTGCAGCCCTCTTGTACTGGCGTCTGTAGAGCCCCACACTTGCTGTGCGGGGAAGGCCTAAAAACCCAATCTCTGGGCCTGCCTTTCCTCCCTCAAAGGAGGAGAGCCGGCTCGGCCGCCTTCAAGTTGAAAGTAACATTGGGCTGGGAAGTGCTACCTGGGAAATCAGTTTTCAGGGGCCATAGCCGCTGGGGGCACGTGTATGTGTACAGCCCCGATACTGCCCGGGAACATCAAGGTTCCCTCCACACAGCTCTTCCGTCACTTTAGCTGTGCAGGAGAGAGCTCGCGAAACTAGGCCTTTCTCGGCTCGGGAAGTGAGTGCCTGTTTGCAGGCCTCTTGTACTGGCGTCTGCAGAGCCCCACACTTGCTGTGCGAGGGAGGCCTAAAAACCCAATGTCTGGGGCTGCCTTTCCTCCCTCCAAGGAAGACAGCCTGCTCGGCCTCTTTCAAGCTGAAAGTCACATTGGGCTGGGAAGTGCTACATGGGAAATCAGTTTTCAGGGGCCATAGCCGCTGGGTGCTCGTGTATGTGTACAGCCCCGATACTGCACGGGAACATCAAGGCTCCCTCCACACAGCTCTACCGTCACGTTAGCTCTGCAGGAGAGAGCTCGCGAAACTAGGCCTTACATGACTCGGGAAGTGTGGCCCTGGTTGCAGGCCTCTTGTACTAACGTCTGGAGAGCCCCACACTTGCTGTGCGAGGGAGGCCTGAAATCCCACTCTCTGGGGCTGCCTTTCCTCCCTCCAAGGAAGAGAGCCGGCTCGGCCGCCTTCAAGCTGAAAGTCACATTGGGCTGGGAAGTGCTACCTGGCAAATCAGTTTTCAGGGGCCATAGCCGCTGGGTGCAGTGTATGTGTACAGCCCCGATACTGCCCGGGAACATCAAGGTTCCCTCTACACAGCTCTTCCGTCACTTTAGCTGTGCAGGAGAGAGCTCGCGAAACTAGGCCTTTCTTGGTTCGGGAAGTGAGGACCTGCTCGCAGACCAATGGACCGGGCGTTTCCAGAGCTCCACGTTGCCTGCGCGCGGGAGGCCTCAAAACTCACTCTCTGGGGCTGCCTTTCCTCCCTCCAAGGAAGAGAGTCTGCCCGGCCGCCTTCTGGCTGAAAGTCACATCGGGCTGGCAAGTGCTAGTTGGGAAGTCAGTTTTCAGGGGCAATGGCCGCTGGGTGCACGTGTAAGTGCAGGGTTCCCACACTGTCCAGAACATCAAGGCTCCCTCCACTCAGCTCTACCGTCACGTTAGCTCTGCAGCTGAGAGCTCGCGAAACTAGGCCTTTCTCGCCTCGGGAAGTGAGTGCCTGTTTGCAGCCCTCTTGTACTGGCGTCTGTAGAGCCCCACACTTGCTGTGCGGGGAAGGCCTAAAAACCCAATCTCTGGGCCTGCCTTTCCTCCCTCAAAGGAGGAGAGCCGGCTCGGCCGCCTTCAAGGTGAAAGTAACATTGGGCTGGGAAGTGCTAGTTGAGAAGTCAGTTTTCAGGGGCAATGGCCGCTGGGTGCACGTGTAAGTGTAAGGTTCCCACACTATCCAGAACATCAAGGCTCCCTCCACTCAGCTCTACCGTCACGTTAGCTCTGCAGCTGAGAGCTCGCGAAACTAGGCCTTTCTCGCCTCGGGAAGTGAGTGCCTGTTTGCAGCCCTCTTGTACTGGCGTTACAGAGAGCCCCACACTTGCTGTGCGGGGAAGGCCTAAAAACCCAATCTCTGGGCCTGCCTTTCCTCCCTCAAAGGAGGAGAGCCGGCTCGGCCGCCTTCAAGGTGAAAGTAACATTGGGCTGGGAAGTGCTACCTGGGAAATCAGTTTTCAGGGGCCATAGCCGCTGGGGGCACGTGTATGTGTACAGCCCCGATACTGCCCGGGAACATCAAGGTTCCCTCCACACAGCTCTTCCGTCACTTTAGCTGTGCAGGAGAGAGCTCGCGAAACTAGGCCTTTCTCGGCTCGGGAAGTGAGTGCCTGTTTGCAGGCCTCTTGTACTGGCGTCTGCAGAGCCCCACACTTGCTGTGCGAGGGAGGCCTAAAAACCCAATCTCTGGGGCTGCCTTTCCTCCCTCCAAGGAAGACAGCCTGCTCGGCCGCTTTCAAGTTGAAAGTAACATTGGGCTTTGAAGTGCTACCTGGGAAATCAGTTTTCAGGGGCCATAGCCGCTGGGTGCACGTGTATGTGTACAGCCCCGATACTGCCCGGGAACATCAAGGTTCCCTCCACACAGCTCTTCCGTCACTTTAGCTGTGCAGGAGAGAGCTCGCGAAACTAGGCCTTTCTTGGCTCGGGAAGTGAGGACCTGCTCGCAGACCAATGGACCGGGCGTTTCCAGAGCTCCACGTTGCCTGCGCGCGGGAGGCCTGAAAACTCACTCTCTGGGGCTGCCTTTCCTCCCTCCAAGGAAGAGAGCCTGCCCGGCCGCCTTCTGGCTGAAAGTCAAATCTGGCTGGGATGTGGTAGTTGGGAAGTCAGTTTTCAGGGGCAATGTCCGCTAGGTGTACGTGCATGCCTAGGGTTCCCACACTGCCCAGAACACCAAGGTTCCCTCCACACAGCTCTTCCGTCACGTTAGCTCTGCAGGAGAGAGCTCGCGAAACTAGGCCTTTCTCGGCTCGGGAAGTGAGTGCCTGTTTGCAGGCCTCTTGTACTGGCGTCTGCAGAGCCCCACACTTGCTGTGCGAGGGAGGCCTAAAAACCCAATCTCTGGGGCTGCCTTTCCTCCCTCCAAGGAAGACAGCCTGCTCGGCCGCCTGCAAGCTGAAAGTCACATTGGGCTGGGAAATGCTACCTGGGAAGTCAGTTTTCAGGGGCCATGACCGCTGGCTGCACGTTTACAGCTAGGCCTCCCACACTGCCCGGGAACATCAAGGCTCCCTCCAAACAGCTCTTCCGTCACGTTTGCCCTGCAGGAGAGAGATCGCGAAACTAGGCCTTTCTCGGCTCGGGAAGTGAGTGCCTGTTTGCAGGCCGCTTGTATTGGCGTCTGCAGAGCCCCACACTTGCTGTGCGAGGGAGGCCTAAAAACCCAATCTCTGGGGCTGCCTTTCCTCCCTCCAAGGAAGAGAGCCTGCCCGGCCGCCTTCTGCCTGAAAGTCACATCGGGCTGGCAAGTGCTAGTTGGGAAGTCAGTTTTCAGGGGCAATGGCCGCTGGGTGCACGTGTAAGTGTAGGGTTCCCACACTATCCAGAACATCAAGGCTCCCTCCACACAGCTCTACCGTCACGTTAGCTCTGCAGCTGAGAGCTCGCGAAACTAGGCCTTTCTCGCCTCTGGAAGTGAGTGCCTGTTTGCAGCCCTCTTGTACTGGCGTTACAGAGAGCCCCACACTTGCTGTGCGGGGAAGGCCTAAAAACCCAATCTCTGGGGCTGCCTTTCCTCCCTCAAAGGAGGAGAGCCGGCTCGGCCGCCTTCAAGGTGAAAGTAACATTGGGCTGGGAAGTGCTACCTGGGAAATCAGTTTTCAGGGGCCATAGCCGCTGGGTGCACGTGTATGTGTACAGCCCCGATACTGCCCGGGAACATCAAGGTTCCCTCCACACAGCTCTTCCGTCACTTTAGCTGTGCAGGAGAGAGCTCGCGAAACTAGGCCTTTCTTGGCTCGGGAAGTGAGGACCTGCTCGCAGACCAATGGACCGGGCGTTTCCAGAGCTCCACGTTGCCTGCGCGCGGGAGGCCTGAAAACTCACTCTCTGGGGCTGCCTTTCCTCCCTCCAAGGAAGAGAGCCTGCCCGGCCGCCTTCTGGCTGAAAGTCAAATCTGGCTGGGAAGTGGTAGTTGGGAAGTCAGTTTTCAGGGGCAATGTCCGCTAGGTGTACGTGCATGCCTAGGGTTCCCACACTGCCCAGAACACCAAGGTTCCCTCCACACAGCTCTTCCGTCACGTTAGCTCTGCAGGAGAGAGCTCGCGAAACTAGGCCTTTCTCGGCTCGGGAAGTGAGTGCCTGTTTGCAGGCCTCTTGTACTGGCGTCTGCAGAGCCCCACACTTGCTGTGCGAGGGAGGCCTAAAAACCCAATCTCTGGGGCTGCCTTTCCTCCCTCCAAGGAAGACAGCCTGCTCGGCCGCCTGCAAGCTGAAAGTCACATTGGGCTGGGAAATGCTACCTGGGAAGTCAGTTTTCAGGGGCCATGGCCGCTGGCTGCACGTTTACAGCTAGGCCTCCCACACTGCCCGGGAACATCAAGGCTCCCTCCAAACAGCTCTTCCGTCACGTTTGCCCTGCAGGAGAGAGATCGCGAAACTAGGCCTTTCTCGGCTCGGGAAGTGAGTGCCTGTTTGCAGGCCGCTTGTATTGGCGTCTGCAGAGCCCCACACTTGCTGTGCGAGGGAGGCCTAAAAACCCAATCTCTGGGGCTGCCTTTCCTCCCTCCAAGGAAGAGAGCCTGCCCGGCCGCCTTCTGGCTGAAAGTCACATCGGGCTGGCAAGTGCTAGTTGGGAAGTCAGTTTTCAGGGGCAATGGCCGCTGGGTGCACGTGTAAGTGTAGGGTTCCCACACTGTCCAGAACATCAAGGCTCCCTCCACACAGCTCTACCGTCACGTTAGCTCTGCAGCTGAGAGCTCGCGGAACTAGGCCTTTCTCGCCTCGGGAAGTGAGTGCCTGTTTGCAGCCCTCTTGTACTGGCGTCTGTAGAGCCCCACACTTGCTGTGCGGGGAAGGCCTAAAAACCCAATCTCTGGGCCTGCCTTTCCTCCCTCAAAGGAGGAGAGCCGGCTCGGCCGCCTTCAAGTTGAAAGTAACATTGGGCTGGGAAGTGCTACCTGGGAAATCAGTTTTCAGGGGCCATAGCCGCTGGGGGCACGTGTATGTGTACAGCCCCGATACTGCCCGGGAACATCAAGGTTCCCTCCACACAGCTCTTCCGTCACTTTAGCTGTGCAGGAGAGAGCTCGCGAAACTAGGCCTTTCTCGGCTCGGGAAGTGAGTGCCTGTTTGCAGGCCTCTTGTACTGGCGTCTGCAGAGCCCCACACTTGCTGTGCGAGGGAGGCCTAAAAACCCAATCTCTGGGGCTGCCTTTCCTCCCTCCAAGGAAGACAGCCTGCTCGGCCGCTTTCAAGCTGAAAGTCACATTGGGCTGGGAAGTGCTACATGGGAAATCAGTTTTCAGGGGCCATAGCCGCTGGGTGCTCGTGTATGTGTACAGCCCCGATACTGCCTGGGAACATCAAGGCTCCCTCCACACAGCTCTACCGTCACGTTAGCTCTGCCGGAGAGAGCTCGCGAAACTAGGCCTTACTTGACTCGGGAAGTGAGGCCCTGGTTGCAGGCCTCTTGTACTAACGTCTGGAGAGCCCCACACTTGCTGTGCGAGGGAGGCCTGAAATCCCACTCTCTGGGGCTGCCTTTCCTCCCTCCAAGGAAGAGAGTCGGCTCGGCCGCCTTCAAGCTGAAAGTCACATTGGGCTGGGAAGTGCTACCTGGCAAATCAGTTTTCAGGGGCCATAGCCGCTGGGTGCACGTGTATGTCTACCGCCCCGATACTGCCCGGGAACATCAAGGTTCCCTCTACACAGCTCTTCCGTCACTTTAGCTGTGCAGGAGAGAGCTCGCGAAACTAGGCCTTTCTTGGTTCGGGAAGTGAGGACGTGCTCGCAGACCAATGGACCGGGCGTTTCCAGAGCTCCTCGTTGCCTTCGCGCGGGAGGGCTGAAAACTCACTCTCTGGGGCTGCCTTTCCTCCCTCCAAGGAAGAGAGCCTGCCCGGCCGCCTTCAGGCTGAAAGTCAAATCTGGCTGGGAAGTGGTAATTGGGAAGTCAGTTTTCAGGGGCAATGTCCGCTAGGTGTACGTGCATGCCTAGGGTTCCCACACTGCCCAGAACACCAAGGTTCCCTCCACACAGCTCTTCCGTCACGTTAGCTCTGCAGGAGAGAGCTCGCGAAACTAGGCCTTTCTCGGCTCGGGAAGTGAGTGCCTGTTTGCAGGCCTCTTGTACTGGCGTCTGCAGAGCCCCACACTTGCTGTGCGAGGGAGGCCTAAAAACCCAATCTCTGGGGCTGCCTTTCCTCCCTCCAAGGAAGACAGCCTGCTCGGCCGCCTGCAAGCTGAAAGTCACATTGGGCTGGGAAATGCTACCTGGGAAGTCAGTTTTCAGGGGCCATGGCCGCTGGCTGCACGTTTACAGCTCGGCCTCCCACACTGCCCGGGAACATCAAGGCTCCCTCCAAACAGCTCTTCCTTCACGTTTGCCCTGCAGGAGAGAGATCGCGAAACTAGGCCTTTCTCGGCTCGGGAAGTGAGTGCCTGTTTGCAGGCCGCTTGTATTGGCGTCTGCAGAGCCCCACACTTGCTGTGCGAGGGAGGCCTAAAAACCCAATCTCTGGGGCTGCCTTTCCTCCCTCCAAGGAAGAGAGCCTGCCCGGCCGCCTTCTGGCTGAAAGTCACATTGGGCTGGCAAGTGCTAGGTGGGAAGTCAGTTTTCAGGGGCAATGGCCGCTGGGTGCACGTGTAAGTGTATGGTTCCCACACTGTCCAGAACATCAAGGTTCCCTCCATACAGCTCTACCGTCACGTTAGCTCTGCAGCTGAGAGCTCGCGAAACTAGGCCTTTCTCGCCTCGGGAAGTGAGTGCCTGTTTGCAGCCCTCTTGTACTGGCGTCTGTAGAGCCCCACACTTGCTTTGCGGGGAAGGCCTAAAAACCCAATCTCTGGGCCTGCCTTTCCTCCCTCAAAGGAGGAGAGCCGGCTCGGCCGCCTTCAAGGTGAAAGTAACATTGGGCTGGGAAGTGCTACCTGGGAAATCAGTTTTCAGGGGCCATAGCCGCTGGGGGCACGTGTATGTGTACAGCCCCGATACTGCCCAGGAACATCAAGGTTCCCTCCACACAGCTCTTCCGTCACTTTAGCTGTGCAGGAGAGAGCTCGCGAAACTAGGCCTTTCTCGGCTCGGGAAGTGAGTGCCTGTTTGCAGGCCTCTTGTACTGGCGTCTGCACAGCCCCACACTTGCTGTGCGAGGGAGGCCTAAAAACCCAATCTCTGGGGCTGCCTTTCCTCCCTCCAAGGAAGACAGCCTGCTCGGCCGCCTTCAAGCTGAAAGTCACATTGGGCTGGGAAGTGCTACATGGGAAATCAGTTTTCAGGGGCCATAGCCGCTGGGTGCTCGTGTATGTGTACAGCCCCGATACTGCCCGGGAACATCAAGGCTCCCTCCACACAGCTCTACCGTCACGTTAGCTCTGCAGGAGAGAGCTCGCGAAACTAGGCCTTTCTTGACTCGGGAAGTGAGGCCCTGGTTGCAGGCCTCTTGTACTAACGTCTGGAGAGCCCCACACTTGCTGTGCGAGGGAGGCCTGAAATCCCACTCTCTGGGGCTGCCTTTCCTCCCTCCAAGGAAGAGCGCCGGCTCGGCCGCCTTCAAGCTGAAAGTCACATTGGGCTGGGAAGTGCTACCTGGCAAATCAGTTTTCAGGGGCCATAGCCGCTGGGTGCACGTGTATGTGTAGAGCCCCGATACTGCCCGGGAACATCAAGGTTCCCTCTACACAGCTCTTCCGTCACTTTAGCTGTGCAGGAGAGAGCTCGCGAAACTAGGCCTTTCTTGGCTCGGGAAGTGAGGACCTGCTCGCAGACCAATGGACCGGGCGTTTCCAGAGCTCCACGTTGCCTGCGCGCGGGAGGCCTGAAAACTCACTCTCTGGGGCTGCCTTTCCTCCCTCCAAGGAAGAGAGCCTGCCCGGCCGCCTTCTGGCTGAAAGTCAAATCTGGCTGGGAAGTGGTAGTTGGGAAGTCAGTTTTCAGGGGCAATGTCCGCTAGGTGTACGTGCATGCCTAGGGTTCCCACACTGCCCAGAACACCAAGGTTCCCTCCACACAGCTCTTCCGTCACGTTAGCTCTGCAGGAGAGAGCTCGCGAAACTAGGCCTTTCTCGGCTCGGGAAGTGAGTGCCTGTTTGCAGGCCTCTTGTACTGGCGTCTGCAGAGCCCCACACTTGCTGTGCGAGGGAGGCCTAAAAACCCAATCTCTGGGGCTGCCTTTCCTCCCTCCAAGGAAGACAGCCTGCTCGGCCGCCTGCAAGCTGAAAGTCACATTGGGCTGGGAAATGCTACCTGGGAAGTCAGTTTTCAGGGGCCATGGCCGCTGGCTGCACGTTTACAGCTAGGCCTCCCACACTGCCCGGGAACATCAAGGCTCCCTCCAAACAGCTCTTCCGTCACGTTTGCCCTGCAGGAGAGAGATCGCGAAACTAGGCCTTTCTCGGCTCGGGAAGTGAGTGCCTGTTTGCAGGCCGCTTTTATTGGCGTCTGCAGAGCCCCACACTTGCTGTGCGAGGGAGGCCTAAAAACCCAATCTCTGGGGCTGCCTTTCCTCCCTCCAAGGAAGAGAGCCTGCCCGGCCGCCTTCTGGCTGAAAGTCACATCGGGCTGGCAAGTGCTAGTTGGGAAGTCAGTTTTCAGGGGCAATGGCCGCTGGGTGCACGTGTAAGTGTAGGGTTCCCACACTGTCCAGAACATCAAGGCTCCCTCCACACAGCTCTACCGTCACGTTAGCTCTGCAGCTGAGAGCTCGCGAAACTAGGCCTTTCTCGCCTCGGGAAGTGAGTGCCTGTTTGCAGCCCTCTTGTACTGGCGTCTGTAGAGCCCCACACTTGCTGTGCGGGGAAGGCCTAAAAACCCAATCTCTGGGCCTGCCTTTCCTCCCTCAAAGGAGGAGAGCCGGCTCGGCCGCCTTCAAGTTGAAAGTAACATTGGGCTGGGAAGTGCTACCTGGGAAATCAGTTTTCAGGGGCCATAGCCGCTGGGGGCACGTGTATGTGTACAGCCCCGATACTGCCCGGGAACATCAAGGTTCCCTCCACACAGCTCTTCCGTCACTTTAGCTGTGCAGGAGAGAGCTCGCGAAACTAGGCCTTTCTCGGCTCGGGAAGTGAGTGCCTGTTTGCAGGCCTCTTGTACTGGCGTCTGCAGAGCCCCACACTTGCTGTGCGAGGGAGGCCTAAAAACCCAATCTCTGGGGCTGCCTTTCCTCCCTCCAAGGAAGACAGCCTGCTCGGCCGCTTTCAAGCTGAAAGTCACATTGGGCTGGGAAGTGCTACATGGGAAATCAGTTTTCAGGGGCCATAGCCGCTGGGTGCTCGTGTATGTGTACAGCCCCGATACTGCCTGGGAACATCAAGGCTCCCTCCACACAGCTCTACCGTCACGTTAGCTCTGCCGGAGAGAGCTCGCGAAACTAGGCCTTACTTGACTCGGGAAGTGAGGCCCTGGTTGCAGGCCTCTTGTACTAACGTCTGGAGAGCCCCACACTTGCTGTGCGAGGGAGGCCTGAAATCCCACTCTCTGGGGCTGCCTTTCCTCCCTCCAAGGAAGAGAGTCGGCTCGGCCGCCTTCAAGCTGAAAGTCACATTGGGCTGGGAAGTGCTACCTGGCAAATCAGTTTTCAGGGGCCATAGCCGCTGGGTGCACGTGTATGTGTACCGCCCCGATACTGCCCGGGAACATCAAGGTTCCCTCTACACAGCTCTTCCGTCACTTTAGCTGTGCAGGAGAGAGCTCGCGAAACTAGGCCTTTCTTGGTTCGGGAAGTGAGGACGTGCTCGCAGACCAATGGACCGGGCGTTTCCAGAGCTCCTCGTTGCCTTCGCGCGGGAGGGCTGAAAACTCACTCTCTGGGGCTGCCTTTCCTCCCTCCAAGGAAGAGAACCTGCCCGGCCACCTTCAGGCTGAAAGTCAAATCTGGCTGGGAAGTGGTAATTGGGAAGTCAGTTTTCAGGGGCAATGTCCGCTAGGTGTACGTGCATGCCTAGGGTTCCCACACTGCCCAGAACACCAAGGTTCCCTCCACACAGCTCTTCCGTCACGTTAGCTCTGCAGGAGAGAGCTCGCGAAACTAGGCCTTTCTCGGCTCGGGAAGTGAGTGCCTGTTTGCAGGCCTCTTGTATTGGCGTCTGCAGAGCCCCACACTTGCTGTGCGAGGGAGGCCTAAAAACCCAATCTCTGGGGCTGCCTTTCCTCCCTCCAAGGAAGAGAGCCTGCCCGGCCGCCTTCTGGCTGAAAGTCACATTGGGCTGGCAAGTGCTAGGTGGGAAGTCAGTTTTCAGGGGCAATGGCCGCTGGGTGCACGTGTAAGTGTAGGGTTCCCACACTGTCCAGAACATCAAGGTTCCCTCCACACAGCTCTACCGTCACGTTAGCTCTGCAGCTGAGAGCTCGCGAAACTAGGCCTTTCTCGCCTCGGGAAGTGAGTGCCTGTTTGCAGCCCTCTTGTACTGGCGTCTGTAGAGCCCCACACTTGCTGTGCGGGGAAGGCCTAAAAACCCAATCTCTGGGCCTGCCTTTCCTCCCTCAAAGGAGGAGAGCCGGCTCGGCCGCCTTCAAGTTGAAAGTAACATTGGGCTGGGAAGTGCTACCTGGGAAATCAGTTTTCAGGGGCCATAGCCGCTGGGGGAACGTGTATGTGTACAGCCCCGATACTGCCCGGGAACATCAAGGTTCCCTCCACACAGCTCTTCCGTCACTTTAGCTGTGCAGGAGAGAGCTCGCGAAACTAGGCCTTTCTCGGCTCGGGAAGTGAGTGCCTGTTTGCAGGCCTCTTGTACTGGCGTCTGCACAGCCCCACACTTGCTGTGCGAGGGAGGCCTAAAAACCCAATCTCTGGGGCTGCCTTTCCTCCCTCCAAGGAAGACAGCCTGCTCGGCCGCCTTCAAGCTGAAAGTCACATTGGGCTGGGAAGTGCTACATGGGAAATCAGTTTTCAGGGGCCATAGCCGCTGGGTGCTCGTGTATGTGTACAGCCCCGATACTGCCCGGGAACATCAAGGCTCCCTCCACACAGCTCTACCGTCACGTTAGCTCTGCAGGAGAGAGCTCGCGAAACTAGGCCTTTCTTGACTCGGGAAGTGAGGCCCTGGTTGCAGGCCTCTTGTACTAACGTCTGGAGAGCCCCACACTTGTTGTGCGCGGGAGGCCTGAAATCCCACTCTCTGGGGCTGCCTTTCCTCCCTCCAAGGAAGAGAGCCGGCTCGGCCGCCTTCAAGCTGAAAGTCACATTGGGCTGGGAAGTGCTACCTGGCAAATCAGTTTTCAGGGGCCATAGCCGCTGGGTGCACGTGTATGTGTACAGCCCCGATACTGCCCGGGAACATCAAGGTTCCCTCTACACAGCTCTTCCGTCACTTTAGCTGTGCAGGAGAGAGCTCGCGAAACTAGGCCTTTCTTGGCTCGGGAAGTGAGGACCTGCTCACAGACTAATGGACCGGGCGTTTCCAGAGCTCCACGTTGCCTGCGCGCGGGAGGCCTGAAAACTCACTCTCTGGGGCTGCCTTTCCTCCCTCCAAGGAAGAGAGCCTGCCCGGCCGCCTTCTGGCTGAAAGTCAAATCTGGCTGGGAAGTGGTAGTTGGGAAGTCAGTTTTCAGGGGCAATGTCCGCTAGGTGTACGTGCATGCCTAGGGTTCCCACACTGCCCAGAACACCAAGGTTCCCTCCACACAGCTCTTCCTTCACGTTAGCTCTGCAGGAGAGAGCTCGCGAAACTAGGCCTTTCTCGCCTCGGGAAGTGAGTGCCTGTTTGCAGCCCTCTTGTACTGGCGTCTGTAGAGCCCCACACTTGCTGTGCGGGGAAGGCCTAAAAACCCAATCTCTGGGCCTGCCTTTCCTCCCTCAAAGGAGGAGAGCCGGCTCGGCCGCCTTCAAGTTGAAAGTAACATTGGGCTGGGAAGTGCTACCTGGGAAATCAGTTTTCAGGGGCCATAGCCGCTGGGGGAACGTGTATGTGTACAGCCCCGATACTGCCCGGGAACATCAAGGTTCCCTCCACACAGCTCTTCCGTCACTTTAGCTGTGCAGGAGAGAGCTCGCGAAACTAGGCCTTTCTCGGCTCGGGAAGTGAGTGCCTGTTTGCAGGCCTCTTGTACTGGCGTCTGCACAGCCCCACACTTGCTGTGCGAGGGAGGCCTAAAAACCTAATCTCTGGGGCTGCCTTTCCTCCCTCCAAGGAAGACAGCCTGCTCGGCCGCCTTCAAGCTGAAAGTCACATTGGGCTGGGAAGTGCTACATGGGAAATCAGTTTTCAGGGGCCATAGCCGCTGGGTGCTCGTGTATGTGTACAGCCCCGATACTGCCCGGGAACATCAAGGCTCCCTCCACACAGCTCTACAGTCACGTTAGCTCTGCAGGAGAGAGCTCGCGAAACTAGGCCTTTCTTGACTCGGGAAGTGAGGCCCTGGTTGCAGGCCTCTTGTACTAACGTCTGGAGAGCCCCACACTTGCTGTGCGAGGGAGGCCTGAAATCCCACTCTCTGGGGCTGCCTTTCCTCCCTCCAAGGAAGAGAGCCGGCTCGGCCGCCTTCAAGCTGAATGTAACGTTGGGCTGGGAAGTGCTACCTGGCAAATCAGTTTTCAGGGGCCATAGCCGCTGGGTGCACGTGTATGTGTACAGCCCCGATACTGCCCGGGAACATCAAGGTTCCCTCTACACAGCTCTTCCGTAACTTTAGCAGCGCAGGAGAGAGCTCGCGAAACTAGGCCTTTCTTGGCTCGGGAAGTGAGGACCTGCTCGCAGACCAATGGACCGGGCGTTTCCAGAGCTCCACGTTGCCTGCACGCGGGAGGCCTGAAAACTCACTCTCTGGGGCTGCCTTTCCTCCCTCCAAGGAAGAGAGACGGCTCGGCCGCCTTCAAGCTGAAAGTAACATTGGGCTGGGAAGTGCTACCTGGGAAATCAGTTTTCAGGGGCCATAGCCGCTGGGTGCACGTGTATGTGTAGAGCCCCGATACTGCCCGGGAACATCAAGGTTCCCTCTACACAGCTCTTCCGTCACTTTAGCTGTGCAGGAGAGAGCTCGCGAAACTATGCCTTTCTTGGCTCGGGAAGTGAGGACCTGCTCGCAGACCAATGGACCGGGCGTTTCCAGAGCTCCACGTTGCCTGCGCGCGGGAGGCCTGAAAACTCACTCTCTGGGGCTGCCTTTCCTCCCTCCAAGGAAGAGAGCCTGCCCGGCCGCCTTCTGGCTGAAAGTCAAATCTGGCTGGGAAGTGGTAGTTGGGAAGTCAGTTTTCAGGGGCAATGTCCGCTAGGTGTACGTGCATGCCTAGGGTTCCCACACTGCCCAGAACACCAAGGTTCCCTCCACACAGCTCTTCCGTCACGTTAGCTGTGCAGGAGAGAGCTCGCGAAACTAGGCCTTTCTCGGCTCGGGAAGTGAGTGCCTGTTTGCAGGCCTCTTGTATTGGCGTCTGCAGAGCCCCACACTTGCTGTGGGAGGGAGGCCTAAAAACCCAATCTCTGGGGCTGCCTTTCCTCCCTCCAAGGAAGAGAGCCTGCCCGGCCGCCTTCTGGCTGAAAGTCACATTGGGCTGGCAAGTGCTAGGTGGGAAGTCAGTTTTCAGGGGCAATGGCCGCTGGGTGCACGTGTAAGTGTATGGTTCCCACACTGTCCAGAACATCAAGGTTCCCTCCATACAGCTCTACCGTCACGTTAGCTCTGCAGCTGAGAGCTCGCGAAACTAGGCCTTTCTCGCCTCGGGAAGTGAGTGCCTGTTTGCAGCCCTCTTGTACTGGCGTCTGTAGAGCCCCACACTTGCTGTGCGGGGAAGGCCTAAAAACCCAATCTCTGGGCCTGCCTTTCCTCCCTCAAAGGAGGAGAGCCGGCTCGGCCGCCTTCAAGGTGAAAGTAACATTGGGCTGGGAAGTGCTACCTGGGAAATCAGTTTTCAGGGGCCATAGCCGCTGGGGGCACGTGTATGTGTACAGCCCCGATACTGCCCAGGAACATCAAGGTTCCCTCCACACAGCTCTTCCGTCACTTTAGCTGTGCAGGAGAGAGCTCGCGAAACTAGGCCTTTCTCGGCTCGGGAAGTGAGTGCCTGTTTGCAGGCCTCTTGTACTGGCGTCTGCACAGCCCCACACTTGCTGTGCGAGGGAGGCCTAAAAACCCAATCTCTGGGGCTGCCTTTCCTCCCTCCAAGGAAGACAGCCTGCTCGGCCGCCTTCAAGCTGAAAGTCACATTGGGCTGGGAAGTGCTACATGGGAAATCAGTTTTCAGGGGCCATAGCCGCTGGGTGCTCGTGTATGTGTACAGCCCCGATACTGCCCGGGAACATCAAGGCTCCCTCCACACAGCTCTACCGTCACGTTAGCTCTGCAGGAGAGAGCTCGCGAAACTAGGCCTTTCTTGACTCGGGAAGTGAGGCCCTGGTTGCAGGCCTCTTGTACTAACGTCTGGAGAGCCCCACACTTGCTGTGCGAGGGAGGCCTGAAATCCCACTCTCTGGGGCTGCCTTTCCTCCCTCCAAGGAAGAGCGCCGGCTCGGCCGCCTTCAAGCTGAAAGTCACATTGGGCTGGGAAGTGCTACCTGGCAAATCAGTTTTCAGGGGCCATAGCCGCTGGGTGCACGTGTATGTGTACAGCCCCGATACTGCCCGGGAACATCAAGGTTCCCTCTACACACCTCTTCCGTCACTTTAGCTGTGCAGGAGAGAGCTCGCGAAACTAGGCCTTTCTTGGCTCGGGAAGTGAGGACCTGCTCGCAGACCAATGGACCGGGCGTTTCCAGAGCTCCACGTTGCCTGCGCGCGGGAGGCCTGAAAACTCACTCTCTGGGGCTGCCTTTCCTCCCTCCAAGGAAGAGAGCCTGCCCGGCCGCCTTCTGGCTGAAAGTCAAATCTGGCTGGGAAGTGGTAGTTGGGAAGTCAGTTTTCAGGGGCAATGTCCGCTAGGTGTACGTGCATGCCTAGGGTTCCCACACTGCCCAGAACACCAAGGTTCCCTCCACACAGCTCTTCCGTCACGTTAGCTGTGCAGGAGAGAGCTCGCGAAACTAGGCCTTTCTCGGCTCGGGAAGTGAGTGCCTGTTTGCAGGCCTCTTGTATTGGCGTCTGCAGAGCCCCACACTTGCTGTGCGAGGGAGGCCTAAAAACCCAATCTCTGGGGCTGCCTTTCCTCCCTCCAAGGAAGAGAGCCTGCCCGGCCGCCTTCTGGCTGAAAGTCACATTGGGCTGGCAAGTGCTAGGTGGGAAGTCAGTTTTCAGGGGCAATGGCCGCTGGGTGCACGTGTAAGTGTATGGTTCCCACACTGTCCAGAACATCAAGGTTCCCTCCATACAGCTCTACCGTCACGTTAGCTCTGCAGCTGAGAGCTCGCGAAACTAGGCCTTTCTCGCCTCGGGAAGTGAGTGCCTGTTTGCAGCCCTCTTGTACTGGCGTCTGTAGAGCCCCACACTTGCTGTGCGGGGAAGGCCTAAAAACCCAATCTCTGGGCCTGCCTTTCCTCCCTCAAAGGAGGAGAGCCGGCTCGGCCGCCTTCAAGTTGAAAGTAACATTGGGCTGGGAAGTGCTACCTGGGAAATCAGTTTTCAGGGGCCATAGCCGCTGGGGGAACGTGTATGTGTACAGCCCCGATACTGCCCGGGAACATCAAGGTTCCCTCCACACAGCTCTTCCGTCACTTTAGCTGTGCAGGAGAGAGCTCGCGAAACTAGGCCTTTCTCGGCTCGGGAAGTGAGTGCCTGTTTGCAGGCCTCTTGTACTGGCGTCTGCACAGCCCCACACTTGCTGTGCGAGGGAGGCCTAAAAACCTAATCTCTGGGGCTGCCTTTCCTCCCTCCAAGGAAGACAGCCTGCTCGGCCGCCTTCAAGCTGAAAGTCACATTGGGCTGGGAAGTGCTACATGGGAAATCAGTTTTCAGGGGCCATAGCCGCTGGGTGCTCGTGTATGTGTACAGCCCCGATACTGCCCGGGAACATCAAGGCTCCCTCCACACAGCTCTACAGTCACGTTAGCTCTGCAGGAGAGAGCTCGCGAAACTAGGCCTTTCTTGACTCGGGAAGTGAGGCCCTGGTTGCAGGCCTCTTGTACTAACGTCTGGAGAGCCCCACACTTGCTGTGCGAGGGAGGCCTGAAATCCCACTCTCTGGGGCTGCCTTTCCTCCCTCCAAGGAAGAGAGCCGGCTCGGCCGCCTTCAAGCTGAATGTAACGTTGGGCTGGGAAGTGCTACCTGGCAAATCAGTTTTCAGGGGCCATAGCCGCTGGGTGCACGTGTATGTGTACAGCCCCGATACTGCCCGGGAACATCAAGGTTCCCTCTACACAGCTCTTCCGTAACTTTAGCAGCGCAGGAGAGAGCTCGCGAAACTAGGCCTTTCTTGGCTCGGGAAGTGAGGACCTGCTCGCAGACCAATGGACCGGGCGTTTCCAGAGCTCCACGTTGCCTGCACGCGGGAGGCCTGAAAACTCACTCTCTGGGGCTGCCTTTCCTCCCTCCAAGGAAGAGAGACGGCTCGGCCGCCTTCAAGCTGAAAGTAACATTGGGCTGGGAAGTGCTACCTGGGAAATCAGTTTTCAGGGGCCATAGCCGCTGGGTGCACGTGTATGTGTAGAGCCCCGATACTGCCCGGGAACATCAAGGTTCCCTCTACACAGCTCTTCCGTCACTTTAGCTGTGCAGGAGAGAGCTCGCGAAACTATGCCTTTCTTGGCTCGGGAAGTGAGGACCTGCTCGCAGACCAATGGACCGGGCGTTTCCAGAGCTCCACGTTGCCTGCGCGCGGGAGGCCTGAAAACTCACTCTCTGGGGCTGCCTTTCCTCCCTCCAAGGAAGAGAGCCTGCCCGGCCGCCTTCTGGCTGAAAGTCAAATCTGGCTGGGAAGTGGTAGTTGGGAAGTCAGTTTTCAGGGGCAATGTCCGCTAGGTGTACGTGCATGCCTAGGGTTCCCACACTGCCCAGAACACCAAGGTTCCCTCCACACAGCTCTTCCGTCACGTTAGCTGTGCAGGAGAGAGCTCGCGAAACTAGGCCTTTCTCGGCTCGGGAAGTGAGTGCCTGTTTGCAGGCCTCTTGTATTGGCGTCTGCAGAGCCCCACACTTGCTGTGGGAGGGAGGCCTAAAAACCCAATCTCTGGGGCTGCCTTTCCTCCCTCCAAGGAAGAGAGCCTGCCCGGCCGCCTTCTGGCTGAAAGTCACATTGGGCTGGCAAGTGCTAGGTGGGAAGTCAGTTTTCAGGGGCAATGGCCGCTGGGTGCACGTGTAAGTGTATGGTTCCCACACTGTCCAGAACATCAAGGTTCCCTCCATACAGCTCTACCGTCACGTTAGCTCTGCAGCTGAGAGCTCGCGAAACTAGGCCTTTCTCGCCTCGGGAAGTGAGTGCCTGTTTGCAGCCCTCTTGTACTGGCGTCTGTAGAGCCCCACACTTGCTGTGCTGGGAAGGCCTAAAAACCCAATCTCTGGGCCTGCCTTTCCTCCCTCAAAGGAGGAGAGCCGGCTCGGCCGCCTTCAAGGTGAAAGTAACATTGGGCTGGGAAGTGCTACCTGGGAAATCAGTTTTCAGGGGCCATAGCCGCTGGGGGCACGTGTATGTGTACAGCCCCGATACTGCCCGGGAACATCAAGGTTCCCTCCACACAGCTCTTCCGTCACTTTAGCTGTGCAGGAGAGAGCTCGCGAAACTAGGCCTTTCTCGGCTCGGGAAGTGAGTGCCTGTTTGCAGGCCTCTTGTACTGGCGTCTGCACAGCCCCACACTTGCTGTGCGAGGGAGGCCTAAAAACCCAATCTCTGGGGCTGCCTTTCCTCCCTCCAAGGAAGACAGCCTGCTCGGCCGCCTTCAAGCTGAAAGTCACATTGGGCTGGGAAGTGCTACATGGGAAATCAGTTTTCAGGGGCCATAGCCGCTGGGTGCTCGTGTATGTGTACAGCCCCGATACTGCCCGGGAACATCAAGGCTCCCTCCACACAGCTCTACCGTCACGTTAGCTCTGCAGGAGAGAGCTCGCGAAACTAGGCCTTTCTTGACTCGGGAAGTGAGGCCCTGGTTGCAGGCCTCTTGTACTAACGTCTGGAGAGCCCCACACTTGCTGTGCGAGGGAGGCCTGAAATCCCACTCTCTGGGGCTGCCTTTCCTCCCTCCAAGGAAGAGCGCCGGCTCGGCCGCCTTCAAGCTGAAAGTCACATTGGGCTGGGAAGTGCTACCTGGCAAATCAGTTTTCAGGGGCCATAGCCGCTGGGTGCACGTGTATGTGTACAGCCCCGATACTGCCCGGGAACATCAAGGTTCCCTCTACACAGCTCTTCCGTCACTTTAGCTGTGCAGGAGAGAGCTCGCGAAACTATGCCTTTCTTGGCTCGGGAAGTGAGGACCTGCTCGCAGACCAATGGACCGGGCGTTTCCAGAGCTCCACGTTGCCTGCGCGCGGGAGGCCTGAAAACTCACTCTCTGGGGCTGCCTTTCCTCCCTCCAAGGAAGAGAGCCTGCCCGGCCGCCTTCTGGCTGAAAGTCAAATCTGGCTGGGAAGTGGTAGTTGGGAAGTCAGTTTTCAGGGGCAATGTCCGCTAGGTGTACGTGCATGCCTAGGGTTCCCACACTGCCCAGAACACCAAGGTTCCCTCCACACAGCTCTTCCGTCACGTTAGCTGTGCAGGAGAGAGCTCGCGAAACTAGGCCTTTCTCGGCTCGGGAAGTGAGTGCCTGTTTGCAGGCCTCTTGTATTGGCGTCTGCAGAGCCCCACACTTGCTGTGGGAGGGAGGCCTAAAAACCCAATCTCTGGGGCTGCCTTTCCTCCCTCCAAGGAAGAGAGCCTGCCCGGCCGCCTTCTGGCTGAAAGTCACATTGGGCTGGCAAGTGCTAGGTGGGAAGTCAGTTTTCAGGGGCAATGGCCGCTGGGTGCACGTGTAAGTGTATGGTTCCCACACTGTCCAGAACATCAAGGTTCCCTCCATACAGCTCTACCGTCACGTTAGCTCTGCAGCTGAGAGCTCGCGAAACTAGGCCTTTCTCGCCTCGGGAAGTGAGTGCCTGTTTGCAGCCCTCTTGTACTGGCGTCTGTAGAGCCCCACACTTGCTGTGCTGGGAAGGCCTAAAAACCCAATCTCTGGGCCTGCCTTTCCTCCCTCAAAGGAGGAGAGCCGGCTCGGCCGCCTTCAAGGTGAAAGTAACATTGGGCTGGGAAGTGCTACCTGGGAAATCAGTTTTCAGGGGCCATAGCCGCTGGGGGCACGTGTATGTGTACAGCCCCGATACTGCCCGGGAACATCAAGGTTCCCTCTACACAGCTCTTCCGTAACTTTAGCAGCGCAGGAGAGAGCTCGCGAAACTAGGCCTTTCTTGGCTCGGGAAGTGAGGACCTGCTCGCAGACCAATGGACCGGGCGTTTCCAGAGCTCCACGTTGCCTGCGCGCGGGAGGCCTGAAAACTCACTCTCTGGGGCTGCCTTTCCTCCCTCCAAGGAAGAGAGACGGCTCGGCCGCCTTCAAGCTGAAAGTAACATTGGGCTGGGAAGTGCTACCTGGGAAATCAGTTTTCAGGGGCCATAGCCGCTGGGTGCACGTGTATGTGTACAGCCCCGATACTGCCCGGGAACATCAAGGTTCCCTCCACACAGCTCTTCCGTCACTTTAGCTGTGCAGGAGAGAGCTCGCGAAACTAGGCCTTTCTCGGCTCGGGAAGTGAGTGCCTGTTTGCAGGCCTCTTGTACTGGCGTCTGCACAGCCCCACACTTGCTGTGCGAGGGAGGCCTAAAAACCCAATCTCTGGGGCTGCCTTTCCTCCCTCCAAGGAAGACAGCCTGCTCGGCCGCCTTCAAGCTGAAAGTCACATTGGGCTGGGAAGTGCTACATGGGAAATCAGTTTTCAGGGGCCATAGCCGCTGGGTGCTCGTGTATGTGTACAGCCCCGATACTGCCCGGGAACATCAAGGCTCCCTCCACACAGCTCTACCGTCACGTTAGCTCTGCAGGAGAGAGCTCGCGAAACTAGGCCTTTCTTGACTCGGGAAGTGAGGCCCTGGTTGCAGGCCTCTTGTACTGCCGTCTGCAGAGCCCCACACTTGCTGTGCGAGGGAGGCCTGAAATCCCACTCTCTGGGGCTGCCTTTCCTCCCTCCAAGGAAGAGAGCCGGCTCGGCCGCCTTCAAGCTGAATGTAACGTTGGGCTGGGAAGTGCTACCTGGCAAATCAGTTTTCAGGGGCCATAGCCGCTGGGTGCACGTGTATGTGTACAGCCCCGATACTGCCCGGGAACATCAAGGTTCCCTCTACACAGCTCTTCCGTAACTTTAGCAGCGCAGGAGAGAGCTCGCGAAACTAGGCCTTTCTTGGCTCGGGAAGTGAGGACCTGCTCGCAGACCAATGGACCGGGCGTTTCCAGAACTCCACGTTGCCTGCGCGCGGGAGGCCTGAAAACTCACTCTCTGGGGCTGCCTTTCCTCCCTCCAAGGAAGAGAGACGGCTCGGCCGCCTTCAAGCTGAAAGTAACATTGGGCTGGGAAGTGCTACCTGGGAAATCAGTTTTCAGGGGCCATAGCCGCTGGGTGCACGTGTATGTGTACAGCCCCGATACTGCCCGGGAACATCAAGGTTCCCTCTACACAGCTCTTCCGTCACTTTAGCTGTGCAGGAGAGAGCTCGCGAAACTAGGCCTTTCTTGGCTCGGGAAGTGAGGACCTGCTCGCAGACCAATGGACCGGGCGTTTCCAGAGCTCCACGTTGCCTGCGCGCGGGAGGCCTGAAAACTCACTCTCTGGGGCTGCCTTTCCTCCCTCCAAGGAAGAGAGCCTGCCCGGCCGCCTTCTGGCTGAAAGTCAAATCTGGCTGGGAAGTGGTAGTTGGGAAGTCAGTTTTCAGGGGCAATGTCCGCTAGGTGTACGTGCATGCCTAGGGTTCCCACACTGCCCAGAACACCAAGGTTCCCTCCACACAGCTCTTCCGTCACGTTAGCTGTGCAGGAGAGAGCTCGCGAAACTAGGCCTTTCTCGGCTCGGGAAGTGAGTGCCTGTTTGCAGGCCTCTTGTACTGGCGTCTGCAGAGCCCCACACTTGCTGTGCGAGGGAGGCCTAAAAACCCAATCTCTGGGGCTGCCTTTCCTCCCTCCAAGGAAGACAGCCTGCTCGGCCGCCTGCAAGCTGAAAGTCACATTGGGCTGGGAAATGCTACCTGGGAAGTCAGTTTTCAGGGGCCATGGCCGCTGGCTGCACGTTTACAGCTAGGCCTCCCACACTGCCCGGGAACATCAAGGCTCCCTCCAAACAGCTCTTCCGTCACGTTTGCCCTGCAGGAGAGAGATCGCGAAACTAGGCCTTTCTCGGCTCGGGAAGTGAGTGCCTGTTTGCAGGCCGCTTTTATTGGCGTCTGCAGAGCCCCACACTTGCTGTGCCAGGGAGGCCTAAAAACCCAATCTCTGGGGCTGCCTTTCCTCCCTCCAAGGAAGAGAGCCTGCCCGGCCGCCTTCTGGCTGAAAGTCACATCGGGCTGGCAAGTGCTAGTTGGGAAGTCAGTTTTCAGGGGCAATGGCCGCTGGGTGCACGTGTAAGTGTAGGGTTCCCACACTGTCCAGAACATCAAGGCTCCCTCCACACAGCTCTACCGTCACGTTAGCTCTGCAGCTGAGAGCTCGCGAAACTAGGCCTTTCTCGCCTCGGGAAGTGAGTGCCCGTTTGCAGCCCTCTTGTACTGGCGTCTGTAGAGCCCCACACTTGCTGTGCGGGGAAGGCCTAACAACCCAATCTCTGGGCCTGCCTTTCCTCCCTCAAAGGTGGAGAGCCGGCTCGGCCGCCTTCAAGTTGAAAGTAACATTGGGCTGGGAAGTGCTACCTGGGAAATCAGTTTTCAGGGGCCATAGCCGCTGGGGGCACGTGTATGTGTACAGCCCCGATACTGCCCGGGAACATCAAGGTTCCCTCCACACAGCTCTTCCGTCACTTTAGCTGTGCAGGAGAGAGCTCGCGAAACTAGGCCTTTCTCGGCTCGGGAAGTGAGTGCCTGTTTGCAGGCCTCTTGTACTGGCGTCTGCACAGCCCCACACTTGCTGTGCGAGGGAGGCCTAAAAACCCAATCTCTGGGGCTGCCTTTCCTCCCTCCAAGGAAGACAGCCTGCTCGGCCGCCTTCAAGCTGAAAGTCACATTGGGCTGGGAAGTGCTACATGGGAAATCAGTTTTCAGGGGCCATAGCCGCTGGGTGCTCGTGTATGTGTACAGCCCCGATACTGCCCGGGAACATCAAGGCTCCCTCCACACAGCTCTACCGTCACGTTAGCTCTGCAGGAGAGAGCTCGCGAAACTAGGCCTTTCTTGACTCGGGAAGTGAGGCCCTGGTTGCAGGCCTCTTGTACTGCCGTCTGCAGAGCCCCACACTTGCTGTGCGAGGGAGGCCTGAAATCCCACTCTCTGGGGCTGCCTTTCCTCCCTCCAAGGAAGAGAGCCGGCTCGGCCGCCTTCAAGCTGAATGTAACGTTGGGCTGGGAAGTGCTACCTGGCAAATCAGTTTTCAGGGGCCATAGCCGCTGGGTGCACGTGTATGTGTACAGCCCCGATACTGCCCGGGAACATCAAGGTTCCCTCTACACAGCTCTTCCGTAACTTTAGCAGCGCAGGAGAGAGCTCGCGAAACTAGGCCTTTCTTGGCTCGGGAAGTGAGGACCTGCTCGCAGACCAATGGACCGGGCGTTTCCAGAACTCCACGTTGCCTGCGCGCGGGAGGCCTGAAAACTCACTCTCTGGGGCTGCCTTTCCTCCCTCCAAGGAAGAGAGACGGCTCGGCCGCCTTCAAGCTGAAAGTAACATTGGGCTGGGAAGTGCTACCTGGGAAATCAGTTTTCAGGGGCCATAGCCGCTGGGTGCACGTGTATGTGTACAGCCCCGATACTGCCCGGGAACATCAAGGTTCCCTCTACACAGCTCTTCCGTCACTTTAGCTGTGCAGGAGAGAGCTCGCGAAACTAGGCCTTTCTTGGCTCGGGAAGTGAGGACCTGCTCGCAGACCAATGGACCGGGCGTTTCCAGAGCTCCACGTTGCCTGCGCGCGGGAGGCCTGAAAACTCACTCTCTGGGGCTGCCTTTCCTCCCTCCAAGGAAGAGAGCCTGCCCGGCCGCCTTCTGGCTGAAAGTCACATCGGGCTGGCAAGTGCTAGTTGGGAAGTCAGTTTTCAGGGGCAATGGCCGCTGGGTGCACGTGTAAGTGTAGGGTTCCCACACTGTCCAGAACATCAAGGCTCCCTCCACACAGCTCTACCGTCACGTTAGCTCTGCAGCTGAGAGCTCGCGAAACTAGGCCTTTCTCGCCTCGGGAAGTGAGTGCCCGTTTGCAGCCCTCTTGTACTGGCGTCTGTAGAGCCCCACACTTGCTGTGCGGGGAAGGCCTAACAACCCAATCTCTGGGCCTGCCTTTCCTCCCTCAAAGGTGGAGAGCCGGCTCGGCCGCCTTCAAGTTGAAAGTAACATTGGGCTGGGAAGTGCTACCTGGGAAATCAGTTTTCAGGGGCCATAGCCGCTGGGGGCACGTGTATGTGTACAGCCCCGATACTGCCCGGGAACATCAAGGTTCCCTCCACACAGCTCTTCCGTCACTTTAGCTGTGCAGGAGAGAGCTCGCGAAACTAGGCCTTTCTCGGCTCGGGAAGTGAGTGCCTGTTTGCAGGCCTCTTGTACTGGCGTCTGCACAGCCCCACACTTGCTGTGCGAGGGAGGCCTAAAAACCCAATCTCTGGGGCTGCCTTTCCTCCCTCCAAGGAAGACAGCCTGCTCGGCCGCCTTCAAGCTGAAAGTCACATTGGGCTGGGAAGTGCTACATGGGAAATCAGTTTTCAGGGGCCATAGCCGCTGGGTGCTCGTGTATGTGTACAGCCCCGATACTGCCCGGGAACATCAAGGCTCCCTCCACACAGCTCTACCGTCACGTTAGCTCTGCAGGAGAGAGCTCGCGAAACTAGGCCTTTCTTGACTCGGGAAGTGAGGCCCTGGTTGCAGGCCTCTTGTACTAACGTCTGGAGAGCCCCACACTTGTTGTGCGAGGGAGGCCTGAAATCCCACTCTCTGGGGCTGCCTTTCCTCCCTCCAAGGAAGAGAGCCGGCTCGGCCGCCTTCAAGCTGAATGTAACGTTGGGCTGGGAAGTGCTACCTGGCAAATCAGTTTTCAGGGGCCATAGCCGCTGGGTGCACGTGTATGTGTACAGCCCCGATACTGCCCGGGAACATCAATGTTCCCTCTACACAGCTCTTCCGTAACTTTAGCAGCGCAGGAGAGAGCTCGCGAAACTAGGCCTTTCTTGGCTCGGGAAGTGAGGACCTGCTCGCAGACCAATGGACCGGGCGTTTCCAGAGCTCCACGTTGCCTGCGCGCGGGAGGCCTGAAAACTCACTCTCTGGGGCTGCCTTTCCTCCCTCCAAGGAAGAGAGACGGCTCGGCCGCCTTCAAGCTGAAAGTAACATTGGGCTGGGAAGTGCTACCTGGGAAATCAGTTTTCAGGGGCCATAGCCGCTGGGTGCACGTGTATGTGTACAGCCCCGATACTGTCCGGGAACATCAAGGTTCCCTCCACACAGCTCTTCCGTCACTTTAGCTGTGCAGGAGGGAGCTCGCGAAACTAGGCCTTTCTCGGCTCGGGAAGTGAGTGCCTGTTTGCAGGCCTCTTGTACTGGCGTCTGCACAGCCCCACACTTGCTGTGCGAGGGAGGCCTAAAAACCCAATCTCTGGGGCTGCCTTTCCTCCCTCCAAGGAAGACAGCCTGCTCGGCCGCCTTCAAGCTGAAAGTCACATTGGGCTGGGAAGTGCTACATGGGAAATCAGTTTTCAGGGGCCATAGCCGCTGGGTGCTCGTGTATGTGTACAGCCCCGATACTGCCCGGGAACATCAAGGCTCCCTCCACACAGCTCTACCGTCACGTTAGCTCTGCAGGAGAGAGCTCGCGAAACTAGGCCTTTCTTGACTCAGGAAGTGAGGCCCTGGTTGCAGGCCTCTTGTACTAACGTCTGGAGAGCCCCACACTTGCTGTGCGAGGGAGGCCTGAAATCCCACTCTCTGGGGCTGCCTTTCCTCCCTCCAAGGAAGAGAGCCGGCTCGGCCGCCTTCAAGCTGAATGTAACGTTGGGCTGGGAAGTGCTACCTGGCAAATCAGTTTTCAGGGGCCATAGCCGCTGGGTGCACGTGTATGTGTACAGCCCCGATACTGCCCGGGAACATCAAGGTTCCCTCTGCACAGCTCTTCCGTAACTTTAGCAGCGCAGGAGAGAGCTCGCGAAACTAGGCCTTTCTTGGCTCGGGAAGTGAGGACCTGCTCGCAGACCAATGGACCGGGCGTTTCCAGAGCTCCACGTTGCCTGCACGCGGGAGGCCTGAAAACTCACTCTTTGGGGCTGCCTTTCCTCCCTCCAAGGAAGAGAGACGGCTCGGCCGCCTTCAAGCTGAAAGTAACATTGGGCTGGGAAGTGCTACCTGGGAAATCAGTTTTCAGGGGCCATAGCCGCTGGGTGCACGTGTATGTGTACAGCCCCGATACTGCCCGGGAACATCAAGGTTCCCTCTACACAGCTCTTCCGTCACTTTAGCTGTGCAGGAGAGAGCTCGCGAAACTAGGCCTTTCTTGGCTCGGGAAGTGAGGACCTGCTCGCAGACCAATGGACCGGGCGTTTCCAGAGCTCCACGTTGCCTGCGCGCGGGAGGCCTGAAAACTCACTCTCTGGGGCTGCCTTTCCTCCCTCCAAGGAAGAGAGCCTGCCCGGCCGCCTTCTGGCTGAAAGTCAAATCTGGCTGGGAAGTGGTAGTTGGGAAGTCAGTTTTCAGGGGCAATGTCCGCTAGGTGTACGTGCATGCCTAGGGTTCCCACACTGCCCAGAACACCAAGGTTCCCTCCACACAGCTCTTCCGTCACGTTAGCTCTGCAGGAGAGAGCTCGCGAAACTAGGCCTTTCTCGGCTCGGGAAGTGAGTGCCTGTTTGCAGGCCTCTTGTACTGGCGTCTGCAGAGCCCCACACTTGCTGTGCGAGGGAGGCCTAAAAACCCAATCTCTGGGGCTGCCTTTCCTCCCTCCAAGGAAGACAGCCTGCTCGGCCGCCTGCAAGCTGAAAGTCACATTGGGCTGGGAAATGCTACCTGGGAAGTCAGTTTTCAGGGGCCATGGCCGCTGGCTGCACGTTTACAGCTAGGCCTCCCACACTGCCCGGGAACATCAAGGCTCCCTCCAAACAGCTCTTCCGTCACGTTTGCCCTGCAGGAGAGAGATCGCGAAACTAGGCCTTTCTCGGCTCGGGAAGTGAGTGCCTGTTTGCAGGCCGCTTGTATTGGCGTCTGCAGAGCCCCACACTTGCTGTGCGAGGGAGGCCTAAAAACCCAATCTCTGGGGCTGCCTTTCCTCCCTCCAAGGAAGAGAGCCTGCCCGGCCGCCTTCTGGCTGAAAGTCACATTGGGCTGGCAAGTGCTAGGTGGGAAGTCAGTTTTCAGGGGCAATGGCCGCTGGGTGCACGTGTAAGTGTATGGTTCCCACACTGTCCAGAACATCAAGGTTCCCTCCATACAGCTCTACCGTCACGTTAGCTCTGCAGCTGAGAGCTCGCGAAACTAGGCCTTTCTCGCCTCGGGAAGTGAGTGCCTGTTTGCAGCCCTCTTGTACTGGCGTCTGTAGAGCCCCACACTTGCTGTGCGGGGAAGGCCTAAAAACCCAATCTCTGGGCCTGCCTTTCCTCCCTCAAAGGAGGAGAGCCGGCTCGGCCGCCTTCAAGGTGAAAGTAACATTGGGCTGGGAAGTGCTACCTGGGAAATCAGTTTTCAGGGGCCATAGTCGATGGGGGCACGTGTATGTGTACAGCCCCGATACTGCCCAGGAACATCAAGGTTCCCTCCACACAGCTCTTCCGTCACTTTAGCTGTGCAGGAGAGAGCTCGCGAAACTAGGCCTTTCTCGGCTCGGGAAGTGAGTGCCTGTTTGCAGGCCTCTTGTACTGGCGTCTGCACAGCCCCACACTTGCTCTGCGAGGGAGGCCTAAAAACCCAATCTCTGGGGCTGCCTTTCCTCCCTCCAAGGAAGACAGCCTGCTCGGCCGCCTTCAAGCTGAAAGTCACATTGGGCTGGGAAGTGCTACATGGGAAATCAGTTTTCAGGGGCCATAGCCGCTGGGTGCTCGTGTATGTGTACAGCCCCGATACTGCCCGGGAACATCAAGGCTCCCTCCACACAGCTCTACCGTCACGTTAGCTCTGCAGGAGAGAGCTCGCGAAACTAGGCCTTTCTTGACTCGGGAAGTGAGGCCCTGGTTGCAGGCCTCTTGTACTAACGTCTGGAGAGCCCCACACTTGCTGTGCGAGGGAGGCCTGAAATCCCACTCTCTGGGGCTGCCTTTCCTCCCTCCAAGGAAGAGCGCCGGCTCGGCCGCCTTCAAGCTGAAAGTCACATTGGGCTGGGAAGTGCTACCTGGCAAATCAGTTTTCAGGGGCCATAGCCGCTGGGTGCACGTGTATGTGTACAGCCCCGATACTGCCCGGGAACATCAAGGTTCCCTCTACACACCTCTTCCGTCACTTTAGCTGTGCAGGAGAGAGCTCGCGAAACTAGGCCTTTCTTGGCTCGGGAAGTGAGGACCTGCTCGCAGACCAATGGACCGGGCGTTTCCAGAGCTCCACGTTGCCTGCGCGCGGGAGGCCTGAAAACTCACTCTCTGGGGCTGCCTTTCCTCCCTCCAAGGAAGAGAGCCTGCCCGGCCGCCTTCTGGCTGAAAGTCAAATCTGGCTGGGAAGTGGTAGTTGGGAAGTCAGTTTTCAGGGGCAATGTCCGCTAGGTGTACGTGCATGCCTAGGGTTCCCACACTGCCCAGAACACCAAGGTTCCCTCCACACAGCTCTTCCGTCACGTTAGCTGTGCAGGAGAGAGCTCGCGAAACTAGGCCTTTCTCGGCTCGGGAAGTGAGTGCCTGTTTGCAGGCCTCTTGTATTGGCGTCTGCAGAGCCCCACACTTGCTGTGCGAGGGAGGCCTAAAAACCCAATCTCTGGGGCTGCCTTTCCTCCCTCCAAGGAAGAGAGCCTGCCGGGCCGCCTTCTGGCTGAAAGTCACATTGGGCTGGCAAGTGCTAGGTGGGAAGTCAGTTTTCAGGGGCAATGGCCGCTGGGTGCACGTGTAAGTGTATGGTTCCCACACTGTCCAGAACATCAAGGTTCCCTCCATACAGCTCTACCGTCACGTTAGCTCTGCAGCTGAGAGCTCGCGAAACTAGGCCTTTCTCGCCTCGGGAAGTGAGTGCCTGTTTGCAGCCCTCTTGTACTGGCGTCTGTAGAGCCCCACACTTGCTGTGCGGGGAAGGCCTAAAAACCCAATCTCTGGGCCTGCCTTTCCTCCCTCAAAGGAGGAGAGCCGGCTCGGCCGCCTTCAAGGTGAAAGTAACATTGGGCTGGGAAGTGCTACCTGGGAAATCAGTTTTCAGGGGCCATAGCCGCTGGGGGCACGTGTATGTGTACAGCCCCGATACTGCCCGGGAACATCAAGGTTCCCTCCACACAGCTCTTCCGTCACTTTAGCTGTGCAGGAGAGAGCTCGCGAAACTAGGCCTTTCTCGGCTCGGGAAGTGAGTGCCTGTTTGCAGGCCTCTTGTACTGGCGTCTGCACAGCCCCACACTTGCTGTGCGAGGGAGGCCTAAAAACCCAATCTCTGGGGCTGCCTTTCCTCCCTCCAAGGA
Organism: Giraffa tippelskirchi; assembly: GCF_054371585.1. Taxonomy (NCBI): domain Eukaryota; kingdom Metazoa; phylum Chordata; class Mammalia; order Artiodactyla; family Giraffidae; genus Giraffa; species Giraffa tippelskirchi. The sequence goes on from NC_137289.1 coordinate 73,400,859, forward strand.
AGACAGCCTGCTCGGCCGCCTTCAAGCTGAAAGTCACATTGGGCTGGGAAGTGCTACATGGGAAATCAGTTTTCAGGGGCCATAGCCGCTGGGTGCTCGTGTATGTGTACAGCCCCGATACTGCCCGGGAACATCAAGGCTCCCTCCACACAGCTCTACCGTCACGTTAGCTCTGCAGGAGAGAGCTCGCGAAACTAGGCCTTTCTTGACTCGGGAAGTGAGGCCCTGGTTGCAGGCCTCTTGTACTAACGTCTGGAGAGCCCCACACTTGCTGTGCGAGGGAGGCCTGAAATCCCACTCTCTGGGGCTGCCTTTCCTCCCTCCAAGGAAGAGAGCCGGCTCGGCCGCCTTCAAGCTGAATGTAACGTTGGGCTGGGAAGTGCTACCTGGCAAATCAGTTTTCAGGGGCCATAGCCGCTGGGTGCACGTGTATGTGTACAGCCCCGATACTGCCCGGGAACATCAAGGTTCCCTCTGCACAGCTCTTCCGTAACTTTAGCAGCGCAGGAGAGAGCTCGCGAAACTAGGCCTTTCTTGGCTCGGGAAGTGAGGACCTGCTCGCAGACCAATGGACCGGGCGTTTCCAGAGCTCCACGTTGCCTGCACGCGGGAGGCCTGAAAACTCACTCTCTGGGGCTGCCTTTCCTCCCTCCAAGGAAGAGAGACGGCTCGGCCGCCTTCAAGCTGAAAGTAACATTGGGCTGGGAAGTGCTACCTGGGAAATCAGTTTTCAGGGGCCATAGCCGCTGGGTGCACGTGTATGTGTACAGCCCCGATACTGCCCGGGAACATCAAGGTTCCCTCTACACAGCTCTTCCGTCACTTTAGCTGTGCAGGAGAGAGCTCGCGAAACTAGGCCTTTCTTGGCTCGGGAAGTGAGGACCTGCTCGCAGACCAATGGACCGGGCGTTTCCAGAGCTCCACGTTGCCTGCGCGCGGGAGGCCTGAAAACTCACTCTCTGGGGCTGCCTTTCCTCCCTCCAAGGAAGAGAGCCTGCCCGGCCGCCTTCTGGCTGAAAGTCAAATCTGGCTGGGAAGTGGTAGTTGGGAAGTCAGTTTTCAGGGGCAATGTCCGCTAGGTGTACGTGCATGCCTAGGGTTCCCACACTGCCCAGAACACCAAGGTTCCCTCCACACAGCTCTTCCGTCACGTTAGCTCTGCAGGAGAGAGCTCGCGAAACTAGGCCTTTCTCGGCTCGGGAAGTGAGTGCCTGTTTGCAGGCCTCTTGTACTGGCGTCTGCAGAGCCCCACACTTGCTGTGCGAGGGAGGCCTAAAAACCCAATCTCTGGGGCTGCCTTTCCTCCCTCCAAGGAAGACAGCCTGCTCGGCCGCCTGCAAGCTGAAAGTCACATTGGGCTGGGAAATGCTACCTGGGAAGTCAGTTTTCAGGGGCCATGGCCGCTGGCTGCACGTTTACAGCTAGGCCTCCCACACTGCCCGGGAACATCAAGGCTCCCTCCAAACAGCTCTTCCGTCACGTTTGCCCTGCAGGAGAGAGATCGCGAAACTAGGCCTTTCTCGGCTCGGGAAGTGAGTGCCTGTTTGCAGGCCGCTTGTATTGGCGTCTGCAGAGCCCCACACTTGCTGTGCGAGGGAGGCCTAAAAACCCAATCTCTGGGGCTGCCTTTCCTCCCTCCAAGGAAGAGAGCCTGCCCGGCCGCCTTCTGGCTGAAAGTCACATTGGGCTGGCAAGTGCTAGGTGGGAAGTCAGTTTTCAGGGGCAATGGCCGCTGGGTGCACGTGTAAGTGTATGGTTCCCACACTGTCCAGAACATCAAGGTTCCCTCCATACAGCTCTACCGTCACGTTAGCTCTGCAGCTGAGAGCTCGCGAAACTAGGCCTTTCTCGCCTCGGGAAGTGAGTGCCTGTTTGCAGCCCTCTTGTACTGGCGTCTGTAGAGCCCCACACTTGCTCTGCGGGGAAGGCCTAAAAACCCAATCTCTGGGCCTGCCTTTCCTCCCTCAAAGGAGGAGAGCCGGCTCGGCCGCCTTCAAGGTGAAAGTAACATTGGGCTGGGAAGTGCTACCTGGGAAATCAGTTTTCAGGGGCCATAGCCGCTGGGGGCACGTGTATGTGTACAGCCCCGATACTGCCCAGGAACATCAAGGTTCCCTCCACACAGCTCTTCCGTCACTTTAGCTGTGCAGGAGAGAGCTCGCGAAACTAGGCCTTTCTCGGCTCGGGAAGTGAGTGCCTGTTTGCAGGCCTCTTGTACTGGCGTCTGCACAGCCCCACACTTGCTGTGCGAGGGAGGCCTAAAAACCCAATCTCTGGGGCTGCCTTTCCTCCCTCCAAGGAAGACAGCCTGCTCGGCCGCCTTCAAGCTGAAAGTCACATTGGGCTGGGAAGTGCTACATGGGAAATCAGTTTTCAGGGGCCATAGCCGCTGGGTGCTCGTGTATGTGTACAGCCCCGATACTGCCCGGGAACATCAAGGCTCCCTCCACACAGCTCTACCGTCACGTTAGCTCTGCAGGAGAGAGCTCGCGAAACTAGGCCTTTCTTGACTCGGGAAGTGAGGCCCTGGTTGCAGGCCTCTTGTACTAACGTCTGGAGAGCCCCACACTTGCTGTGCGAGGGAGGCCTGAAATCCCACTCTCTGGGGCTGCCTTTCCTCCCTCCAAGGAAGAGCGCCGGCTCGGCCGCCTTCAAGCTGAAAGTCACATTGGGCTGGGAAGTGCTACCTGGCAAATCAGTTTTCAGGGGCCATAGCCGCTGGGTGCACGTGTATGTGTACAGCCCCGATACTGCCCGGGAACATCAAGGTTCCCTCTACACACCTCTTCCGTCACTTTAGCTGTGCAGGAGAGAGCTTGCGAAACTAGGCCTTTCTTGGCTCGGGAAGTGAGGACCTGCTCGCAGACCAATGGACCGGGCGTTTCCAGAGCTCCACGTTGCCTGCGCGCGGGAGGCCTGAAAACTCACTCTCTGGGGCTGCCTTTCCTCCCTCCAAGGAAGAGAGCCTGCCCGGCCGCCTTCTGGCTGAAAGTCAAATCTGGCTGGGAAGTGGTAGTTGGGAAGTCAGTTTTCAGGGGCAATGTCCGCTAGGTGTACGTGCATGCCTAGGGTTCCCACACTGCCCAGAACACCAAGGTTCCCTCCACACAGCTCTTCCGTCACGTTAGCTCTGCAGGAGAGAGCTCGCGAAACTAGGCCTTTCTCGGCTCGGGAAGTGAGTGCCTGTTTGCAGGCCTCTTGTATTGGCGTCTGCAGAGCCCCACACTTGCTGTGCGAGGGAGGCCTAAAAACCCAATCTCTGGGGCTGCCTTTCCTCCCTCCAAGGAAGAGAGCCTGCCCGGCCGCCTTCTGGCTGAAAGTCACATTGGGCTGGCAAGTGCTAGGTGGGAAGTCAGTTTTCAGGGGCAATGGCCGCTGGGTGCACGTGTAAGTGTATGGTTCCCACACTGTCCAGAACATCAAGGTTCCCTCCATACAGCTCTACCGTCACGTTAGCTCTGCAGCTGAGAGCTCGCGAAACTAGGCCTTTCTCGCCTCGGGAAGTGAGTGCCTGTTTGCAGCCCTCTTGTACTGGCGTCTGTAGAGCCCGACACTTGCTGTGCGGGGAAGGCCTAAAAACCCAATCTCTGGGCCTGCCTTTCCTCCCTCAAAGGAGGAGAGCCGGCTCGGCCGCCTTCAAGCTGAAAGTAACATTGGGCTGGGAAGTGCTACCTGGGAAATCAGTTTTCAGGGGCCATAGCCGCTGGGGGCACGTGTATGTGTACAGCCCCGATACTGCCCGGGAACATCAAGGTTCCCTCCACACAGCTCTTCTGTCACTTTAGCTGTGCAGGAGAGAGCTCGCGAAACTAGGCCTTTCTCGGCTCGGGAAGTGAGTGCCTGTTTGCAGGCCTCTTGTACTGGCGTCTGCACAGCCCCACACTTGCTGTGCGAGGGAGGCCTAAAAACCCAATCTCTGGGGCTGCCTTTCCTCCCTCCAAGGAAGACAGCCTGCTCGGCCGCCTTCAAGCTGAAAGTCACATTGGGCTGGGAAGTGCTACATGGGAAATCAGTTTTCAGGGGCCATAGCCGCTGGGTGCTCGTGTATGTGTACAGCCCCGATACTGCCCGGGAACATCAAGGCTCCCTCCACACAGCTCTACCGTCACGTTAGCTCTGCAGGAGAGAGCTCGCGAAACTAGGCCTTTCTTGACTCGGGAAGTGAGGCCCTGGTTGCAGGCCTCTTGTACTAACGTCTGGAGAGCCCCACACTTGCTGTGCGAGGGAGGCCTGAAATCCCACTCTCTGGGGCTGTCTTTCCTCCCTCCAAGGAAGAGAGCCGGCTCGGCCGCCTTCAAGCTGAATGTAACGTTGGGCTGGGAAGTGCTACCTGGCAAATCAGTTTTCAGGGGCCATAGCCGCTGGGTGCACGTGTATGTGTACAGCCCCGATACTGCCCGGGAACATCAAGGTTCCCTCTACACAGCTCTTCCGTAACTTTAGCAGCGCAGGAGAGAGCTCGCGAAACTAGGCCTTTCTTGGCTCGGGAAGTGAGGACCTGCTCGCAGACCAATGGACCGGGCGTTTCCAGAGCTCCACGTTGCCTGCGCGCGGGAGGCCTGAAAACTCACTCTCTGGGGCTGCCTTTCCTCCCTCCAAGGAAGACAGACGGCTCGGCCGCCTTCAAGCTGAAAGTAACATTGGGCTGGGAAGTGCTACCTGGGAAATCAGTTTTCAGGGGCCATAGCCGCTGGGTGCACGTGTATGTGTACAGCCCCGATACTGCTCGGGAACATCAAGGTTCCCTCCACACAGCTCTTCCGTCACTTTAGCTGTGCAGGAGGGAGCTCGCGAAACTAGGCCTTTCTCGGCTCGGGAAGTGAGTGCCTGTTTGCAGGCCTCTTGTACTGGCGTCTGCACAGCCCCACACTTGCTGTGCGAGGGAGGCCTAAAAACCCAATCTCTGGGGCTGCCTTTCCTCCCTCAAAGGAGGAGAGCCGGCTCGGCCGCCTTCAAGTTGAAAGTAACATTGGGCTGGGAAGTGCTACCTGGGAAATCAGTTTTCAGGGGCCATAGCCGCTGGGGGAACGTGTATGTGTACAGCCCCGATACTGCCTGGGAACATCAAGGCTCCCTCCACACAGCTCTACCGTCACGTTAGCTCTGCAGGAGAGAGCTCGCGAAACTAGGCCTTTCTTGACTCGGGAAGTGAGGCCCTGGTTGCAGGCCACTTGTACTAACGTCTGGAGAGCCCCACACTTGCTTTGCGAGGGAGGCCTGAAATCCCACTCTCTGGGGCTGCCTTTCCTCCCTCCAAGGAAGAGAGCCGGCTCGGCCGCCTTCAAGCTGAAAGTCACATTGGGCTGGGAAGTGCTACCTGGCAAATCAGTTTTCAGGGGCCATAGCCGCTGGGTGCACGTGTATGTGTACAGCCCCGATACTGCCCGGGAACATCAAGGTTCCCTCTACACAGCTCTTCCGTCACTTTAGCTGTGCAGGAGAGAGCTCGCGAAACTAGGCCTTTCTTGGCTCGGGAAGTGAGGACCTGCTCACAGACCAATGGACCGGGCGTTTCCAGAGCTCCACGTTGCCTGCGCGCGGGAGGCCTGAAAACTCACTCTCTGGGGCTGCCTTTCCTCCCTCCAAGGAAGAGAGCCTGCCCGGCCGCCTTCTGGCTGAAAGTCAAATCTGGCTGGGAAGTGGTAGTTGGGAAGTCAGTTTTCAGGGGCAATGTCCGCTAGGTGTACGTGCATGCCTAGGGTTCCCACACTGCCCAGAACACCAAGGTTCCCTCCACACAGCTCTTCCTTCACGTTAGCTCTGCAGGAGAGAGCTCGCGAAACTAGGCCTTTCTCGCCTCGGGAAGTGAGTGCCTGTTTGCAGCCCTCTTGTACTGGCGTCTGTAGAGCCCCACACTTGCTGTGCGGGGAAGGCCTAAAAACCCAATCTCTGGGCCTGCCTTTCCTCCCTCAAAGGAGGAGAGCCGGCTCGGCCGCCTTCAAGTTGAAAGTAACATTGGGCTGGGAAGTGCTACCTGGGAAATCAGTTTTCAGGGGCCATAGCCGCTGGGGGAACGTGTATGTGTACAGCCCCGATACTGCCCGGGAACATCAAGGTTCCCTCCACACAGCTCTTCCGTCAATTTAGCTGTGCAGGAGAGAGCTCGCGAAACTAGGCCTTTCTCGGCTCGGGAAGTGAGTGCCTGTTTGCAGGCCTCTTGTACTGGCGTCTGCACAGCCCCACACTTGCTGTGCGAGGGAGGCCTAAAAACCTAATCTCTGGGGCTGCCTTTCCTCCCTCCAAGGAAGACAGCCTGCTCGGCCGCCTTCAAGCTGAAAGTTACATTGGGCTGGGAAGTGCTACATGGGAAATCAGTTTTCAGGGGCCATAGCCGCTGGGTGCTCGTGTATGTGTACAGCCCCGATACTGCCCGGGAACATCAAGGCTCCCTCCACACAGCTCTACAGTCACGTTAGCTCTGCAGGAGAGAGCTCGCGAAACTAGGCCTTTCTTGACTCGGGAAGTGAGGCCCTGGTTGCAGGCCTCTTGTACTAACGTCTGGAGAGCCCCACACTTGCTGTGCGAGGGAGGCCTGAAATCCCACTCTCTGGGGCTGCCTTTCCTCCCTCCAAGGAAGAGAGCCGGCTCGGCCGCCTTCAAGCTGAATGTAACGTTGGGCTGGGAAGTGCTACCTGGCAAATCAGTTTTCAGGGGCCATAGCCGCTGGGTGCACGTGTATGTGTACAGCCCCGATACTGCCCGGGAACATCAAGGTTCCCTCTACACAGCTCTTCCGTAACTTTAGCAGCGCAGGAGAGAGCTCGCGAAACTAGGCCTTTCTTGGCTCGGGAAGTGAGGACCTGCTCGCAGACCAATGGACCGGGCGTTTCCAGAGCTCCACGTTGCCTGCACGCGGGAGGCCTGAAAACTCACTCTCTGGGGCTGCCTTTCCTCCCTCCAAGGAAGAGAGACGGCTCGGCCGCCTTCAAGCTGAAAGTAACATTGGGCTGGGAAGTGCTACCTGGGAAATCAGTTTTCAGGGGCCATAGCCGCTGGGTGCACGTGTATGTGTAGAGCCCCGATACTGCCCGGGAACATCAAGGTTCCCTCTACACAGCTCTTCCGTCACTTTAGCTGTGCAGGAGAGAGCTCGCGAAACTATGCCTTTCTTGGCTCGGGAAGTGAGGACCTGCTCGCAGACCAATGGACCGGGCGTTTCCAGAGCTCCACGTTGCCTGCGCGCGGGAGGCCTGAAAACTCACTCTCTGGGGCTGCCTTTCCTCCCTCCAAGGAAGAGAGCCTGCCCGGCCGCCTTCTGGCTGAAAGTCAAATCTGGCTGGGAAGTGGTAGTTGGGAAGTCAGTTTTCAGGGGCAATGTCCGCTAGGTGTACGTGCATGCCTAGGGTTCCCACACTGCCCAGAACACCAAGGTTCCCTCCACACAGCTCTTCCGTCACGTTAGCTCTGCAGGAGAGAGCTCGCGAAACTAGGCCTTTCTCGGCTCGGGAAGTGAGTGCCTTTTTGCAGGCCTCTTGTACTGGCGTCTGCAGAGCCCCACACTTGCTGTGCGAGGGAGGCCTAAAAACCCAATCTCTGGGGCTGCCTTTCCTCCCTCCAAGGAAGACAGCCTGCTCGGCCGCCTGCAAGCTGAAAGTCACATTGGGCTGGGAAATGCTACCTGGGAAGTCAGTTTTCAGGGGCCATGGCCGCTGGCTGCACGTTTACAGCTAGGCCTCCCACACTGCCCGGGAACATCAAGGCTCCCTCCAAACAGCTCTTCCGTCACGTTTGCCCTGCAGGAGAGAGATCGCGAAACTAGGCCTTTCTCGGCTCGGGAAGTGAGTGCCTGTTTGCAGGCCGCTTTTATTGGCGTCTGCAGAGCCCCACACTTGCTGTGCGAGGGAGGCCTAAAAACCCAATCTCTGGGGCTGCCTTTCCTCCCTCCAAGGAAGAGAGCCTGCCCGGCCGCCTTCTGGCTGAAAGTCACATCGGGCTGGCAAGTGCTAGTTGGGAAGTCAGTTTTCAGGGGCAATGGCCGCTGGGTGCACGTGTAAGTGTAGGGTTCCCACACTGTCCAGAACATCAAGGCTCCCTCCACACAGCTCTACCGTCACGTTAGCTCTGCAGCTGAGAGCTCGCGAAACTAGGCCTTTCTCGCCTCGGGAAGTGAGTGCCTGTTTGCAGCCCTCTTGTACTGGCGTCTGTAGAGCCCCACACTTGCTGTGCGGGGAAGGCCTAAAAACCCAATCTCTGGGCCTGCCTTTCCTCCCTCAAAGGAGGAGAGCCGGCTCGGCCGCCTTCAAGTTGAAAGTAACATTGGGCTGGGAAGTGCTACCTGGGAAATCAGTTTTCAGGGGCCATAGCCGCTGGGGGCACGTGTATGTGTACAGCCCCGATACTGCCTGGGAACATCAAGGCTCCCTCCACACAGCTCTACCGTCACGTTAGCTCTGCCGGAGAGAGCTCGCGAAACTAGGCCTTACTTGACTCGGGAAGTGAGGCCCTGGTTGCCGGCCTCTTGTACTAACGTCTGGAGAGCCCCACACTTGCTGTGCGAGGGAGGCCTGAAATCCCACTCTCTGGGGCTGCCTTTCCTCCCTCCAAGGAAGAGAGTCGGCTCGGCCGCCTTCAAGCTGAAAGTCACATTGGGCTGGGAAGTGCTACCTGGCAAATCAGTTTTCAGGGGCCATAGCCGCTGGGTGCACGTGTATGTCTACCGCCCCGATACTGCCCGGGAACATCAAGGTTCCCTCTACACAGCTCTTCCGTCACTTTAGCTGTGCAGGAGAGAGCTCGCGAAACTAGGCCTTTCTCGGCTCGGGAAGTGAGTGCCTGTTTGCAGGCCTCTTGTACTGGCGTCTGCACAGCCCCACACTTGCTGTGCGAGGGAGGCCTAAAAACCCAATCTCTGGGGCTGCCTTTCCTCCCTCCAAGGAAGACAGCCTGCTCGGCCGCTTTCAAGCTGAAAGTCACATTGGGCTGGGAAGTGCTACATGGGAAATCAGTTTTCAGGGGCCATAGCCGCTGGGTGCTCGTGTATGTGTACAGCCCCGATACTGCCTGGGAACATCAAGGCTCCCTCCACACAGCTCTACCGTCACGTTAGCTCTGCCGGAGAGAGCTCGCGAAACTAGGCCTTACTTGACTCGGGAAGTGAGGCCCTGGTTGCAGGCCTCTTGTACTAACGTCTGGAGAGCCCCACACTTGTTGTGCGAGGGAGGCCTGAAATCCCACTCTCTGGGGCTGCCTTTCCTCCCTCCAAGGAAGAGAGCCGGCTCGGCCGCCTTCAAGCTGAATGTAACGTTGGGCTGGGAAGTGCTACCTGGCAAATCAGTTTTCAGGGGCCATAGCCGCTGGGTGCACGTGTATGTGTACAGCCCCGATACTGCCCGGGAACATCAAGGTTCCCTCTACACAGCTCTTCCGTAACTTTAGCAGCGCAGGAGAGAGCTCGCGAAACTAGGCCTTTCTTGGCTCGGGAAGTGAGGACCTGCTCGCAGACCAATGGACCGGGCGTTTCCAGAGCTCCACGTTGCCTGCGCGCGGGAGGCCTGAAAACTCACTCTCTGGGGCTGCCTTTCCTCCCTCCAAGGTAGAGAGACGGCTCGGCCGCCTTCAAGCTGAAAGTAACATTGGGCTGGGAAGTGCTACCTGGGAAATCAGTTTTCAGGGGCCATAGCCGCTGGGTGCACGTGTATGTGTACAGCCCCGATACTGCCCGGGAACATCAAGGTTCCCTCCACACAGCTCTTCCGTCACTTTAGCTGTGCAGGAGGGAGCTCGCGAAACTAGGCCTTTCTCGGCTCGGGAAGTGAGTGCCTGTTTGCAGGCCTCTTGTACTGGCGTCTGCACAGCCCCACACTTGCTGTGCGAGGGAGGCCTAAAAACCCAATCTCTGGGGCTGCCTTTCCTCCCTCCAAGGAAGACAGCCTGCTCGGCCGCCTTCAAGCTGAAAGTCACATTGGGCTGGGAAGTGCTACATGGGAAATCAGTTTTCAGGGGCCATAGCCGCTGGGTGCTCGTGTATGTGTACAGCCCCGATACTGCCCGGGAACATCAAGGCTCCCTCCACACAGCTCTACCGTCACGTTAGCTCTGCAGGAGAGAGCTCGCGAAACTAGGCCTTTCTTGACTCGGGAAGTGAGGCCCTGGTTGCAGGCCTCTTGTACTAACGTCTGGAGAGCCCCACACTTGCTGTGCGAGGGAGGCCTGAAATCCCACTCTCTGGGGCTGCCTTTCCTCCCTCCAAGGAAGAGAGCCGGCTCGGCCGCCTTCAAGCTGAATGTAACGTTGGGCTGGGAAGTGCTACCTGGCAAATCAGTTTTCAGGGGCCATAGCCGCTGGGTGCACGTGTATGTGTACAGCCCCGATACTGCCCGGGAACATCAAGGTTCCCTCTACACAGCTCTTCCGTAACTTTAGCAGCGCAGGAGAGAGCTCGCGAAACTAGGCCTTTCTTGGCTCGGGAAGTGACGACCTGCTCGCAGACCAATGGACCGGGCGTTTCCAGAGCTCCACGTTGCCTGCGCGCGGGAGGCCTGAAAACTCACTCTCTGGGGCTGCCTTTCCTCCCTCCAAGGAAGAGAGACGGCTCGGCCGCCTTCAAGCTGAAAGTAACATTGGGCTGGGAAGTGCTACCTGGGAAATCAGTTTTCAGGGGCCATAGCCGCTGGGTGCACGTGTATGTGTACAGCCCCGATACTGCCCGGGAACATCAAGGTTCCCTCCACACAGCTCTTCCGTCACTTTAGCTGTGCAGGAGAGAGCTCGCGAAACTAGGCCTTTCTCGGCTCGGGAAGTGAGTGCCTGTTTGCAGGCCTCTTGTACTGGCGTCTGCACAGCCCCACACTTGCTGTGCGAGGGAGGCCTAAAAACCCAATCTCTGGGGCTGCCTTTCCTCCCTCCAAGGAAGACAGCCTGCTCGGCCGCCTTCAAGCTGAAAGTCACATTGGGCTGGGAAGTGCTACATGGGAAATCAGTTTTCAGGGGCCATAGCCGCTGGGTGCTCGTGTATGTGTACAGCCCCGATACTGCCCGGGAACATCAAGGCTCCCTCCACACAGCTCTACCGTCACGTTAGCTCTGCAGGAGAGAGCTCGCGAAACTAGGCCTTTCTTGACTCGGGAAGTGAGGCCCTGGTTGCAGGCCTCTTGTACTGGCGTCTGCAGAGCCCCACACTTGCTGTGCGAGGGAGGCCTGAAATCCCACTCTCTGGGGCTGCCTTTCCTCCCTCCAAGGAAGAGAGCCGGCTCGGCCGCCTTCAAGCTGAATGTAACGTTGGGCTGGGAAGTGCTACCTGGCAAATCAGTTTTCAGGGGCCATAGCCGCTGGGTGCACGTGTATGTGTACAGCCCCGATACTGCCCGGGAACATCAAGGTTCCCTCTACACAGCTCTTCCGTAACTTTAGCAGCGCAGGAGAGAGCTCGCGAAACTAGGCCTTTCTTGGCTCGGGAAGTGAGGACCTGCTCGCAGACCAATGGACCGGGCGTTTCCAGAACTCCACGTTGCCTGCGCGCGGGAGGCCTGAAAACTCACTCTCTGGGGCTGCCTTTCCTCCCTCCAAGGAAGAGAGACGGCTCGGCCGCCTTCAAGCTGAAAGTAACATTGGGCTGGGAAGTGCTACCTGGGAAATCAGTTTTCAGGGGCCATAGCCGCTGGGTGCACGTGTATGTGTACAGCCCCGATACTGCCCGGGAACATCAAGGTTCCCTCTACACAGCTCTTCCGTCACTTTAGCTGTGCAGGAGAGAGGTCGCGAAACTAGGCCTTTCTTGGCTCGGGAAGTGAGGACCTGCTCGCAGACCAATGGACCGGGCGTTTCCAGAGCTCCACGTTGCCTGCGCGCGGGAGGCCTGAAAACTCACTCTCTGGGGCTGCCTTTCCTCCCTCCAAGGAAGAGAGCCTGCCCGGCCGCCTTCTGGCTGAAAGTCAAATCTGGCTGGGAAGTGGTAGTTGGGAAGTCAGTTTTCAGGGGCAATGTCCGCTAGGTGTACGTGCATGCCTAGGGTTCCCACACTGCCCAGAACACCAAGGTTCCCTCCACACAGCTCTTCCGTCACGTTAGCTCTGCAGGAGAGAGCTCGCGAAACTAGGCCTTTCTCGGCTCGGGAAGTGAGTGCCTGTTTGCAGGCCTCTTGTACTGGCGTCTGCAGAGCCCCACACTTGCTGTGCGAGGGAGGCCTAAAAACCCAATCTCTGGGGCTGCCTTTCCTCCCTCCAAGGAAGACAGCCTGCTCGGCCGCCTGCAAGCTGAAAGTCACATTGGGCTGAGAAATGCTACCTGGGAAGTCAGTTTTCAGGGGCCATGGCCGCTGGCTGCACGTTTACAGCTAGGCCTCCCACACTGCCCGGGAACATCAAGGCTCCCTCCAAACAGCTCTTCCGTCACGTTTGCCCTGCAGGAGAGAGATCGCGAAACTAGGCCTTTCTCGGCTCGGGAAGTGAGTGCCTGTTTGCAGGCCGCTTTTATTGGCGTCTGCAGAGCCCCACACTTGCTGTGCGAGGGAGGCCTAAAAACCCAATCTCTGGGGCTGCCTTTCCTCCCTCCAAGGAAGAGAGCCTGCCCGGCCGCCTTCTGGCTGAAAGTCACATCGGGCTGGCAAGTGCTAGTTGGGAAGTCAGTTTTCAGGGGCAATGGCCGCTGGGTGCACGTGTAAGTGTAGGGTTCCCACACTGTCCAGAACATCAAGGCTCCCTCCACACAGCTCTACCGTCACGTTAGCTCTGCAGCTGAGAGCTCGCGAAACTAGGCCTTTCTCGCCTCGGGAAGTGAGTGCCTGTTTGCAGCCCTCTTGTACTGGCGTCTGTAGAGCCCCACACTTGCTGTGCGGGGAAGGCCTAACAACCCAATCTCTGGGCCTGCCTTTCCTCCCTCAAAGGTGGAGAGCCGGCTCGGCCGCCTTCAAGTTGAAAGTAACATTGGGCTGGGAAGTGCTACCTGGGAAATCAGTTTTCAGGGGCCATAGCCGCTGGGGGCACGTGTATGTGTACAGCCCCGATACTGCCCGGGAACATCAAGGTTCCCTCCACACAGCTCTTCCGTCACTTTAGCTGTGCAGGAGAGAGCTCGCGAAACTAGGCCTTTCTCGGCTCGGGAAGTGAGTGCCTGTTTGCAGGCCTCTTGTACTGGCGTCTGCACAGCCCCACACTTGCTGTGCGAGGGAGGCCTAAAAACCCAATCTCTGGGGCTGCCTTTCCTCCCTCCAAGGAAGACAGCCTGCTCGGCCGCCTTCAAGCTGAAAGTCACATTGGGCTGGGAAGTGCTACATGGGAAATCAGTTTTCAGGGGCCATAGCCGCTGGGTGCTCGTGTATGTGTACAGCCCCGATACTGCCCGGGAACATCAAGGCTCCCTCCACACAGCTCTACCGTCACGTTAGCTCTGCAGGAGAGAGCTCGCGAAACTAGGCCTTTCTTGACTCGGGAAGTGAGGCCCTGGTTGCAGGCCTCTTGTACTAACGTCTGGAGAGCCCCACACTTGCTGTGCGAGGGAGGCCTGAAATCCCACTCTCTGGGGCTGCCTTTCCTCCCTCCAAGGAAGAGAGCCGGCTCGGCCGCCTTCAAGCTGAATGTAACGTTGGGCTGGGAAGTGCTACCTGGCAAATCAGTTTTCAGGGGCCATAGCCGCTGGGTGCACGTGTATGTGTACAGCCCCGATAGTGCCCGGGAACATCAAGGTTCCCTCTACACAGCTCTTCCGTAACTTTAGCAGCGCAGGAGAGAGCTCGCGAAACTAGGCCTTTCTTGGCTCGGGAAGTGAGGACCTGCTCGCAGACCAATGGACCGGGCGTTTCCAGAGCTCCACGTTGCCTGCGCGCGGGAGGCCTGAAAACTCACTCTCTGGGGCTGCCTTTCCTCCCTCCAAGGAAGAGAGACGGCTCGGCCGCCTTCAAGCTGAAAGTAACATTGGGCTGGGAAGTGCTACCTGGGAAATCAGTTTTCAGGGGCCATAGCCGCTGGGTGCACGTGTATGTGTACAGCCCCGATACTGCCCGGGAACATCAAGGTTCCCTCCACACAGCTCTTCCGTCACTTTAGCTGTGCAGGAGAGAGCTCGCGAAACTAGGCCTTTCTCGGCTCGGGAAGTGAGTGCCTGTTTGCAGGCCTCTTGTACTGGCGTCTGCACAGCCCCACACTTGCTGTGCGAGGGAGGCCTAAAAACCCAATCTCTGGGGCTGCCTTTCCTCCCTCCAAGGAAGACAGCCTGCTCGGCCGCCTTCAAGCTGAAAGTCACATTGGGCTGGGAAGTGCTACATGGGAAATCAGTTTTCAGGGGCCATAGCCGCTGGGTGCTCGTGTATGTGTACAGCCCCGATACTGCCCGGGAACATCAAGGCTCCCTCCACACAGCTCTACCGTCACGTTAGCTCTGCAGGAGAGAGCTCGCGAAACTAGGCCTTTCTTGACTCGGGAAGTGAGGCCCTGGTTGCAGGCCTCTTGTACTGGCGTCTGCAGAGCCCCACACTTGCTGTGCGAGGGAGGCCTGAAATCCCACTCTCTGGGGCTGCCTTTCCTCCCTCCAAGGAAGAGAGCCGGCTCGGCCGCCTTCAAGCTGAATGTAACGTTGGGCTGGGAAGTGCTACCTGGCAAATCAGTTTTCAGGGGCCATAGCCGCTGGGTGCACGTGTATGTGTACAGCCCCGTTACTGCCCGGGAACATCAAGGTTCCCTCTACACAGCTCTTCCGTAACTTTAGCAGCGCAGGAGAGAGCTCGCGAAACTAGGCCTTTCTTGGCTCGGGAAGTGAGGACCTGCTCGCAGACCAATGGACCGGGCGTTTCCAGAACTCCACGTTGCCTGCGCGCGGGAGGCCTGAAAACTCACTCTCTGGGGCTGCCTTTCCTCCCTCCAAGGAAGAGAGACGGCTCGGCCGCCTTCAAGCTGAAAGTAACATTGGGCTGGGAAGTGCTACCTGGGAAATCAGTTTTCAGGGGCCATAGCCGCTGGGTGCACGTGTATGTGTACAGCCCCGATACTGCCCGGGAACATCAAGGTTCCCTCTACACAGCTCTTCCGTCACTTTAGCTGTGCAGGAGAGAGGTCGCGAAACTAGGCCTTTCTTGGCTCGGGAAGTGAGGACCTGCTCGCAGACCAATGGACCGGGCGTTTCCAGAGCTCCACGTTGCCTGCGCGCGGGAGGCCTGAAAACTCACTCTCTGGGGCTGCCTTTCCTCCCTCCAAGGAAGAGAGCCTGCCCGGCCGCCTTCTGGCTGAAAGTCAAATCTGGCTGGGAAGTGGTAGTTGGGAAGTCAGTTTTCAGGGGCAATGTCCGCTAGGTGTACGTGCATGCCTAGGGTTCCCACACTGCCCAGAACACCAAGGTTCCCTCCACACAGCTCTTCCGTCACGTTAGCTCTGCAGGAGAGAGCTCGCGAAACTAGGCCTTTCTCGGCTCGGGAAGTGAGTGCCTGTTTGCAGGCCTCTTGTACTGGCGTCTGCAGAGCCCCACACTTGCTGTGCGAGGGAGGCCTAAAAACCCAATCTCTGGGGCTGCCTTTCCTCCCTCCAAGGAAGACAGCCTGCTCGGCCGCCTGCAAGCTGAAAGTCACATTGGGCTGGGAAATGCTACCTGGGAAGTCAGTTTTCAGGGGCCATGGCCGCTGGCTGCACGTTTACAGCTAGGCCTCCCACACTGCCCGGGAACATCAAGGCTCCCTCCAAACAGCTCTTCCGTCACGTTTGCCCTGCAGGAGAGAGATCGCGAAACTAGGCCTTTCTCGGCTCGGGAAGTGAGTGCCTGTTTGCAGGCCGCTTGTATTGGCGTCTGCAGAGCCCCACACTTGCTGTGCGAGGGAGGCCTAAAAACCCAATCTCTGGGGCTGCCTTTCCTCCCTCCAAGGAAGAGAGCCTGCCCGGCCGCCTTCTGGCTGAAAGTCACATCGGGCTGGCAAGTGCTAGTTGGGAAGTCAGTTTTCAGGGGCAATGGCCGCTGGGTGCACGTGTAAGTGTAGGGTTCCCACACTGTCCAGAACATCAAGGCTCCCTCCACACAGCTCTACCGTCACGTTAGCTCTGCAGCTGAGAGCTCGCGAAACTAGGCCTTTCTCGCCTCGGGAAGTGAGTGCCTGTTTGCAGCCCTCTTGTACTGGCGTCTGTAGAGCCCCACACTTGCTGTGCGGGGAAGGCCTAACAACCCAATCTCTGGGCCTGCCTTTCCTCCCTCAAAGGTGGAGAGCCGGCTCGGCCGCCTTCAAGTTGAAAGTAACATTGGGCTGGGAAGTGGTACCTGGGAAATCAGTTTTCAGGGGCCATAGCCGCTGGGGGCACGTGTATGTGTACAGCCCCGATACTGCCCGGGAACATCAAGGTTCCCTCCACACAGCTCTTCCGTCACTTTAGCTGTGCAGGAGAGAGCTCGCGAAACTAGGCCTTTCTCGGCTCGGGAAGTGAGTGCCTGTTTGCAGGCCTCTTGTACTGGCGTCTGCACAGCCCCACACTTGCTGTGCGAGGGAGGCCTAAAAACCCAATCTCTGGGGCTGCCTTTCCTCCCTCCAAGGAAGACAGCCTGCTCGGCCGCCTTCAAGCTGAAAGTCACATTGGGCTGGGAAGTGCTACATGGGAAATCAGTTTTCAGGGGCTATAGCCGCTGGGTGCTCGTGTATGTGTACAGCCCCGATACTGCCCGGGAACATCAAGGCTCCCTCCACACAGCTCTACCGTCACGTTAGCTCTGCAGGAGAGAGCTCGCGAAACTAGGCCTTTCTTGACTCGGGAAGTGAGGCCCTGGTTGCAGGCCTCTTGTACTAACGTCTGGAGAGCCCCACACTTGTTGTGCGAGGGAGGCCTGAAATCCCACTCTCTGGGGCTGCCTTTCCTCCCTCCAAGGAAGAGAGCCGGCTCGGCCGCCTTCAAGCTGAATGTAACGTTGGGCTGGGAAGTGCTACCTGGCAAATCAGTTTTCAGGGGCCATAGCCGCTGGGTGCACGTGTATGTGTACAGCCCCGATACTGCCCGGGAACATCAAGGTTCCCTCTACACAGCTCTTCCGTAACTTTAGCAGCGCAGGAGAGAGCTCGCGAAACTAGGCCTTTCTTGGCTCGGGAAGTGAGGACCTGCTCGCAGACCAATGGACCGGGCGTTTCCAGAGCTCCACGTTGCCTGCGCGCGGGAGGCCTGAAAACTCACTCTCTGGGGCTGCCTTTCCTCCCTCCAAGGAAGAGAGACGGCTCGGCCGCCTTCAAGCTGAAAGTAACATTGGGCTGGGAAGTGCTACCTGGGAAATCAGTTTTCAGGGGCCATAGCCGCTGGGTGCACGTGTATGTGTACAGCCCCGATACTGCCCGGGAACATCAAGGTTCCCTCCACACAGCTCTTCCGTCACTTTAGCTGTGCAGGAGAGAGCTCGCGAAACTAGGCCTTTCTCGGCTCGGGAAGTGAGTGCCTGTTTGCAGGCCTCTTGTACTGGCGTCTGCACAGCCCCACACTTGCTGTGCGAGGGAGGCCTAAAAACCCAATCTCTGGGGCTGCCTTTCCTCCCTCCAAGGAAGACAGCCTGCTCGGCCGCCTTCAAGCTGAAAGTCACATTGGGCTGGGAAGTGCTACATGGGAAATCAGTTTTCAGGGGCCATAGCCGCTGGGTGCTCGTGTATGTGTACAGCCCCGATACTTCCCGGGAACATCAAGGCTCCCTCCACACAGCTCTACCGTCACGTTAGCTCTGCAGGAGAGAGCTCGCGAAACTAGGCCTTTCTTGACTCGGGAAGTGAGGCCCTGGTTGCAGGCCTCTTGTACTGGCGTCTGTAGAGCCCCACACTTGCTGTGCGAGGGAGGCCTGAAATCCCACTCTCTGGGGCTGCCTTTCCTCCCTCCAAGGAAGAGAGCCGGCTCGGCCGCCTTCAAGCTGAATGTAACGTTGGGCTGGGAAGTGCTACCTGGCAAATCAGTTTTCAGGGGCCATAGCCGCTGGGTGCACGTGTATGTGTACAGCCCCGATACTGCCCGGGAACATCAAGGTTCCCTCTACACAGCTCTTCCGTAACTTTAGCAGCGCAGGAGAGAGCTCGCGAAACTAGGCCTTTCTTGGCTCGGGAAGTGAGGACCTGCTCGCAGTCCAATGGACCGGGCGTTTCCAGAACTCCACGTTGCCTGCGCGCGGGAGGCCTGAAAACTCACTCTCTGGGGCTGCCTTTCCTCCCTCCAAGGAAGAGAGACGGCTCGGCCGCCTTCAAGCTGAAAGTAACATTGGGCTGGGAAGTGCTACCTGGGAAATCAGTTTTCAGGGGCCATAGCCGCTGGGTGCACGTGTATGTGTACAGCCCCGATACTGCCCGGGAACATCAAGGTTCCCTCTACACAGCTCTTCCGTCACTTTAGCTGTGCAGGAGAGAGGTCGCGAAACTAGGCCTTTCTTGGCTCGGGAAGTGAGGACCTGCTCGCAGACCAATGGACCGGGCGTTTCCAGAGCTCCACGTTGCCTGCGCGCGGGAGGCCTGAAAACTCACTCTCTGGGGCTGCCTTTCCTCCCTCCAAGGAAGAGAGCCTGCCCGGCCGCCTTCTGGCTGAAAGTCAAATCTGGCTGGGAAGTGGTAGTTGGGAAGTCAGTTTTCAGGGGCAATGTCCGCTAGGTGTACGTGCATGCCTAGGGTTCCCACACTGCCCAGAACACCAAGGTTCCCTCCACACAGCTCTTCCGTCACGTTAGCTCTGCAGGAGAGAGCTCGCGAAACTAGGCCTTTCTCGGCTCGGGAAGTGAGTGCCTGTTTGCAGGCCTCTTGTACTGGCGTCTGCAGAGCCCCACACTTGCTGTGCGAGGGAGGCCTAAAAACCCAATCTCTGGGGCTGCCTTTCCTCCCTCCAAAGAAGACAGCCTGCTCGGCCGCCTGCAAGCTGAAAGTCACATTGGGCTGGGAAATGCTACCTGGGAAGTCAGTTTTCAGGGGCCATGGCCGCTGGCTGCACGTTTACAGCTAGGCCTCCCACACTGCCCGGGAACATCAAGGCTCCCTCCAAACAGCTCTTCCATCACGTTTGCCCTGCAGGAGAGAGATCGCGAAACTAGGCCTTTCTCGGCTCGGGAAGTGAGTGCCTGTTTGCAGGCCGCTTTTATTGGCGTCTGCAGAGCCCCACACTTGCTGTGCGAGGGAGGCCTAAAAACCCAATCTCTGGGGCTGCCTTTCCTCCCTCCAAGGAAGAGAGCCTGCCCGGCCGCCTTCTGGCTGAAAGTCACATCGGGCTGGCAAGTGCTAGTTGGGAAGTCAGTTTTCAGGGGCAATGGCCGCTGGGTGCACGTGTAAGTGTAGGGTTCCCACACTGTCCAGAACATCAAGGCTCCCTCCACACAGCTCTACCGTCACGTTAGCTCTGCAGCTGAGAGCTCGCGAAACTAGGCCTTTCTCGCCTCGGGAAGTGAGTGCCTGTTTGCAGCCCTCTTGTACTGGCGTCTGTAGAGCCCCACACTTGCTGTGCGGGGAAGGCCTAAAAACCCAATCTCTGGGCCTGCCTTTCCTCCCTCAAAGGTGGAGAGCCGGCTCGGCCGCCTTCAAGTTGAAAGTAACATTGGGCTGGGAAGTGCTACCTGGGAAATCAGTTTTCAGGGGCCATAGCCGCTGGGGGCACGTGTATGTGTACAGCCCCGATACTGCCCGGGAACATCAAGGTTCCCTCTACACAGCTCTTCCGTAACTTTAGCAGCGCAGGAGAGAGCTCGCGAAACTAGGCCTTTCTTGGCTCGGGAAGTGAGGACCTGCTCGCAGACCAATGGACCGGGCGTTTCCAGAGCTCCACGTTGCCTGCGCGCGGGAGGCCTGAAAACTCACTCTCTGGGGCTGCCTTTCCTCCCTCCAAGGAAGAGAGACGGCTCGGCCGCCTTCAAGCTGAAAGTAACATTGGGCTGGGAAGTGCTACCTGGGAAATCAGTTTTCAGGGGCCATAGCCGCTGGGTGCACGTGTATGTGTACAGCCCCGATACTGCCCGGGAACATCAAGGTTCCCTCCACACAGCTCTTCCGTCACTTTAGCTGTGCAGGAGAGAGCTCGCGAAACTAGGCCTTTCTCGGCTCGGGAAGTGAGTGCCTGTTTGCAGGCCTCTTGTACTGGCGTCTGCACAGCCCCACACTTGCTGTGCGAGGGAGGCCTAAAAACCCAATCTCTGGGGCTGCCTTTCCTCCCTCCAAGGAAGACAGCCTGCTCGGCCGCCTTCAAGCTGAAAGTCACATTGGGCTGGGAAGTGCTACATGGGAAATCAGTTTTCAGGGGCCATAGCCGCTGGGTGCTCGTGTATGTGTACAGCCCCGATACTGCCCGGGAACATCAAGGCTCCCTCCACACAGCTCTACCGTCACGTTAGCTCTGCAGGAGAGAGCTCGCGAAACTAGGCCTTTCTTGACTCGGGAAGTGAGGCCCTGGTTGCAGGCCTCTTGTACTGGCGTCTGCAGAGCCCCACACTTGCTGTGCGAGGGAGGCCTGAAATCCCACTCTCTGGGGCTGCCTTTCCTCCCTCCAAGGAAGAGAGCCGGCTCGGCCGCCTTCAAGCTGAATGTAACGTTGGGCTGGGAAGTGCTACCTGGCAAATCAGTTTTCAGGGGCCATAGCCGCTGGGTGCACGTGTATGTGTACAGCCCCGATACTGCCCGGGAACATCAAGGTTCCCTCTACACAGCTCTTCCGTAACTTTAGCAGCGCAGGAGAGAGCTCGCGAAACTAGGCCTTTCTTGGCTCGGGAAGTGAGGACCTGCTCGCAGACCAATGGACCGGGCGTTTCCAGAGCTCCACGTTGCCTGCACGCGGGAGGCCTGAAAACTCACTCTCTGGGGCTGCCTTTCCTCCCTCCAAGGAAGAGAGACGGCTCGGCCGCCTTCAAGCTGAAAGTAACATTGGGCTGGGAAGTGCTACCTGGGAAATCAGTTTTCAGGGGCCATAGCCGCTGGGTGCACGTGTATGTGTACAGCCCCGATACTGCCCGGGAACATCAAGGTTCCCTCTACACAGCTCTTCCGTCACTTTAGCTGTGCAGGAGAGAGCTCGCGAAACTAGGCCTTTCTTGGCTCGGGAAGTGAGGACCTGCTCGCAGACCAATGGACCGGGCGTTTCCAGAGCTCCACGTTGCCTGCGTGCGGGAGGCCTGAAAACTCACTCTCTGGGGCTGCCTTTCCTCCCTCCAAGGAAGAGAGCCTGCCCGGCCGCCTTCTGGCTGAAAGTCAAATCTGGCTGGGAAGTGGTAGTTGGGAAGTCAGTTTTCAGGGGCAATGTCCGCTAGGTGTACGTGCATGCCTAGGGTTCCCACACTGCCCAGAACACCAAGGTTCCCTCCACACAGCTCTTCCGTCACGTTAGCTCTGCAGGAGAGAGCTCGCGAAACTAGGCCTTTCTCGGCTCGGGAAGTGAGTGCCTGTTTGCAGGCCTCTTGTACTGGCGTCTGCAGAGCCCCACACTTGCTGTGCGAGGGAGGCCTAAAAACCCAATCTCTGGGGCTGCCTTTCCTCCCTCCAAGGAAGACAGCCTGCTCGGCCGCCTGCAAGCTGAAAGTCACATTGGGCTGGGAAATGCTACCTGGGAAGTCAGTTTTCAGGGGCCATGGCAGCTGGCTGCACGTTTACAGCTAGGCCTCCCACACTGCCCGGGAACATCAAGGCTCCCTCCAAACAGCTCTTCCGTCACGTTTGCCCTGCAGGAGAGAGATCGCGAAACTAGGCCTTTCTCGGCTCGGGAAGTGAGTGCCTGTTTGCAGGCCGCTTGTATTGGCGTCTGCAGAGCCCCACACTTGCTGTGCGAGGGAGGCCTAAAAACCCAATCTCTGGGGCTGCCTTTCCTCCCTCCAAGGAAGAGAGCCTGCCCGGCCGCCTTCTGGCTGAAAGTCACATTGGGCTGGCAAGTGCTAGGTGGGAAGTCAGTTTTCAGGGGCAATGGCCGCTGGGTGCACGTGTAAGTGTATGGTTCCCACACTGTCCAGAACATCAAGGTTCCCTCCATACAGCTCTACCGACACGTTAGCTCTGCAGCTGAGAGCTCGCGAAACTAGGCCTTTCTCGCCTCGGGAAGTGAGTGCCTGTTTGCAGCCCTCTTGTACTGGCGTCTGTAGAGCCCCACACTTGCTGTGCGGGGAAGGCCTAAAAACCCAATCTCTGGGCCTGCCTTTCCTCCCTCAAAGGAGGAGAGCCGGCTCGGCCGCCTTCAAGGTGAAAGTAACATTGGGCTGGGAAGTGCTACCTGGGAAATCAGTTTTCAGGGGCCATAGCCGCTGGGGGCACGTGTATGTGTACAGCCCCGATACTGCCCAGGAACATCAAGGTTCCCTCCACACAGCTCTTCCGTCACTTTAGCTGTGCAGGAGAGAGCTCGCGAAACTAGGCCTTTCTCGGCTCGGGAAGTGAGTGCCTGTTTGCAGGCCTCTTGTACTGGCGTCTGCACAGCCCCACACTTGCTGTGCGAGGGAGGCCTAAAAACCCAATCTCTGGGGCTGCCTTTCCTCCCTCCAAGGAAGACAGCCTGCTCGGCCGCCTTCAAGCTGAAAGTCACATTGGGCTGGGAAGTGCTACATGGGAAATCAGTTTTCAGGGGCCATAGCCGCTGGGTGCTCGTGTATGTGTACAGCCCCGATACTGCCCGGGAACATCAAGGCTCCCTCCACACAGCTCTACCGTCACGTTAGCGCTGCAGGAGAGAGCTCGCGAAACTAGGCCTTTCTTGACTCGGGAAGTGAGGCCCTGGTTGCAGGCCTCTTGTACTAACGTCTGGAGAGCCCCACACTTGCTGTGCGAGGGAGGCCTGAAATCCCACTCTCTGGGGCTGCCTTTCCTCCCTCCAAGGAAGAGAGACGGCTCGGCCGCCTTCAAGCTGAAAGTAACATTGGGCTGGGAAGTGCTACCTGGGAAATCAGTTTTCAGGGGCCATAGCCGCTGGGTGCACGTGTATGTGTACAGCCCCGATACTGCCCGGGAACATCAAGGTTCCCTCTACACAGCTCTTCCGTCACTTTAGCTGTGCAGGAGAGAGGTCGCGAAACTAGGCCTTTCTTGGCTCGGGAAGTGAGGACCTGCTCGCAGACCAATGGACCGGGCGTTTCCAGAACTCCACGTTGCCTGCGCGCGGGAGGCCTGAAAACTCACTCTCTGGGGCTGCCTTTCCTCCCTCCAAGGAAGAGAGACGGCTCGGCCGCCTTCAAGCTGAAAGTAACATTGGGCTGGGAAGTGCTACCTGGGAAATCAGTTTTCAGGGGCCATAGCCGCTGGGTGCACGTGTATGTGTACAGCCCCGATACTGCCCGGGAACATCAAGGTTCCCTCTACACAGCTCTTCCGTCACTTTAGCTGTGCAGGAGAGAGGTCGCGAAACTAGGCCTTTCTTGGCTCGGGAAGTGAGGACCTGCTCGCAGACCAATGGACCGGGCGTTTCCAGAGCTCCACGTTGCCTGCGCGCGGGAGGCCTGAAAACTCACTCTCTGGGGCTGCCTTTCCTCCCTCCAAGGAAGAGAGCCTGCCCGGCCGCCTTCTGGCTGAAAGTCAAATCTGGCTGGGAAGTGGTAGTTGGGAAGTCAGTTTTCAGGGGCAATGTCCGCTAGGTGTACGTGCATGCCTAGGGTTCCCACACTGCCCAGAACACCAAGGTTCCCTCCACACAGCTCTTCCGTCACGTTAGCTCTGCAGGAGAGAGCTCGCGAAACTAGGCCTTTCTCGGCTCTGGAAGTGAGTGCCTGTTTGCAGGCCTCTTGTACTGGCGTCTGCAGAGCCCCACACTTGCTGTGCGAGGGAGGCCTAAAAACCCAATCTCTGGGGCTGCCTTTCCTCCCTCCAAGGAAGACAGCCTGCTCGGCCGCCTGCAAGCTGAAAGTCACATTGGGCTGGGAAATGCTACCTGGGAAGTCAGTTTTCAGGGGCCATGGCCGCTGGCTGCACGTTTACAGCTAGGCCTCCCACACTGCCCGGGAACATCAAGGCTCCCTCCAAACAGCTCTTCCGTCACGTTTGCCCTGCAGGAGAGAGATCGCGAAACTAGGCCTTTCTCGGCTCGGGAAGTGAGTGCCTGTTTGCAGGCCGCTTGTATTGGCGTCTGCAGAGCCCCACACTTGCTGTGCGAGGGAGGCCTAAAAACCCAATCTCTGGGGCTGCCTTTCCTCCCTCCAAGGAAGAGAGCCTGCCCGGCCGCCTTCTGGCTGAAAGTCACATCGGGCTGGCAAGTGCTAGTTGGGAAGTCAGTTTTCAGGGGCAATGGCCGCTGGGTGCACGTGTAAGTGTAGGGTTCCCACACTGTCCAGAACATCAAGGCTCCCTCCACACAGCTCTACCGTCACGTTAGCTCTGCAGCTGAGAGCTCGCGAAACTAGGCCTTTCTCGCCTCGGGAAGTGAGTGCCTGTTTGCAGCCCTCTTGTACTGGCGTCTGTAGAGCCCCACACTTGCTGTGCGGGGAAGGCCTAACAACCCAATCTCTGGGCCTGCCTTTCCTCCCTCAAAGGTGGAGAGCCGGCTCGGCCGCCTTCAAGTTGAAAGTAACATTGGGCTGGGAAGTGGTACCTGGGAAATCAGTTTTCAGGGGCCATAGCCGCTGGGGGCACGTGTATGTGTACAGCCCCGATACTGCCCGGGAACATCAAGGTTCCCTCCACACAGCTCTTCCGTCACTTTAGCTGTGCAGGAGAGAGCTCGCGAAACTAGGCCTTTCTCGGCTCGGGAAGTGAGTGCCTGTTTGCAGGCCTCTTGTACTGGCGTCTGCACAGCCCCACACTTGCTGTGCGAGGGAGGCCTAAAAACCCAATCTCTGGGGCTGCCTTTCCTCCCTCCAAGGAAGACAGCCTGCTCGGCCGCCTTCAAGCTGAAAGTCACATTGGGCTGGGAAGTGCTACATGGGAAATCAGTTTTCAGGGGCTATAGCCGCTGGGTGCTCGTGTATGTGTACAGCCCCGATACTGCCCGGGAACATCAAGGCTCCCTCCACACAGCTCTACCGTCACGTTAGCTCTGCAGGAGAGAGCTCGCGAAACTAGGCCTTTCTTGACTCGGGAAGTGAGGCCCTGGTTGCAGGCCTCTTGTACTAACGTCTGGAGAGCCCCACACTTGTTGTGCGAGGGAGGCCTGAAATCCCACTCTCTGGGGCTGCCTTTCCTCCCTCCAAGGAAGAGAGCCGGCTCGGCCGCCTTCAAGCTGAATGTAACGTTGGGCTGGGAAGTGCTACCTGGCAAATCAGTTTTCAGGGGCCATAGCCGCTGGGTGCACGTGTATGTGTACAGCCCCGATACTGCCCGGGAACATCAAGGTTCCCTCTACACAGCTCTTCCGTAACTTTAGCAGCGCAGGAGAGAGCTCGCGAAACTAGGCCTTTCTTGGCTCGGGAAGTGAGGACCTGCTCGCAGACCAATGGACCGGGCGTTTCCAGAGCTCCACGTTGCCTGCGCGCGGGAGGCCTGAAAACTCACTCTCTGGGGCTGCCTTTCCTCCCTCCAAGGAAGAGAGACGGCTCGGCCGCCTTCAAGCTGAAAGTAACATTGGGCTGGGAAGTGCTACCTGGGAAATCAGTTTTCAGGGGCCATAGCCGCTGGGTGCACGTGTATGTGTACAGCCCCGATACTGCCCGGGAACATCAAGGTTCCCTCCACACAGCTCTTCCGTCACTTTAGCTGTGCAGGAGAGAGCTCGCGAAACTAGGCCTTTCTCGGCTCGGGAAGTGAGTGCCTGTTTGCAGGCCTCTTGTACTGGCGTCTGCACAGCCCCACACTTGCTGTGCGAGGGAGGCCTAAAAACCCAATCTCTGGGGCTGCCTTTCCTCCCTCCAAGGAAGACAGCCTGCTCGGCCGCCTTCAAGCTGAAAGTCACATTGGGCTGGGAAGTGCTACATGGGAAATCAGTTTTCAGGGGCCATAGCCGCTGGGTGCTCGTGTATGTGTACAGCCCCGATACTTCCCGGGAACATCAAGGCTCCCTCCACACAGCTCTACCGTCACGTTAGCTCTGCAGGAGAGAGCTCGCGAAACTAGGCCTTTCTTGACTCGGGAAGTGAGGCCCTGGTTGCAGGCCTCTTGTACTGGCGTCTGCAGAGCCCCACACTTGCTGTGCGAGGGAGGCCTGAAATCCCACTCTCTGGGGCTGCCTTTCCTCCCTCCAAGGAAGAGAGCCGGCTCGGCCGCCTTCAAGCTGAATGTAACGTTGGGCTGGGAAGTGCTACCTGGCAAATCAGTTTTCAGGGGCCATAGCCGCTGGGTGCACGTGTATGTGTACAGCCCCGATACTGCCCGGGAACATCAAGGTTCCCTCTACACAGCTCTTCCGTAACTTTAGCAGCGCAGGAGAGAGCTCGCGAAACTAGGCCTTTCTTGGCTCGGGAAGTGAGGACCTGCTCGCAGTCCAATGGACCGGGCGTTTCCAGAACTCCACGTTGCCTGCGCGCGGGAGGCCTGAAAACTCACTCTCTGGGGCTGCCTTTCCTCCCTCCAAGGAAGAGAGACGGCTCGGCCGCCTTCAAGCTGAAAGTAACATTGGGCTGGGAAGTGCTACCTGGGAAATCAGTTTTCAGGGGCCATAGCCGCTGGGTGCACGTGTATGTGTACAGCCCCGATACTGCCCGGGAACATCAAGGTTCCCTCTACACAGCTCTTCCGTCACTTTAGCTGTGCAGGAGAGAGGTCGCGAAACTAGGCCTTTCTTGGCTCGGGAAGTGAGGACCTGCTCGCAGACCAATGGACCGGGCGTTTCCAGAGCTCCACGTTGCCTGCGCGCGGGAGGCCTGAAAACTCACTCTCTGGGGCTGCCTTTCCTCCCTCCAAGGAAGAGAGCCTGCCCGGCCGCCTTCTGGCTGAAAGTCAAATCTGGCTGGGAAGTGGTAGTTGGGAAGTCAGTTTTCAGGGGCAATGTCCGCTAGGTGTACGTGCATGCCTAGGGTTCCCACACTGCCCAGAACACCAAGGTTCCCTCCACACAGCTCTTCCGTCACGTTAGCTCTGCAGGAGAGAGCTCGCGAAACTAGGCCTTTCTCGGCTCGGGAAGTGAGTGCCTGTTTGCAGGCCTCTTGTACTGGCGTCTGCAGAGCCCCACACTTGCTGTGCGAGGGAGGCCTAAAAACCCAATCTCTGGGGCTGCCTTTCCTCCCTCCAAAGAAGACAGCCTGCTCGGCCGCCTGCAAGCTGAAAGTCACATTGGGCTGGGAAATGCTACCTGGGAAGTCAGTTTTCAGGGGCCATGGCCGCTGGCTGCACGTTTACAGCTAGGCCTCCCACACTGCCCGGGAACATCAAGGCTCCCTCCAAACAGCTCTTCCATCACGTTTGCCCTGCAGGAGAGAGATCGCGAAACTAGGCCTTTCTCGGCTCGGGAAGTGAGTGCCTGTTTGCAGGCCGCTTTTATTGGCGTCTGCAGAGCCCCACACTTGCTGTGCGAGGGAGGCCTAAAAACCCAATCTCTGGGGCTGCCTTTCCTCCCTCCAAGGAAGAGAGCCTGCCCGGCCGCCTTCTGGCTGAAAGTCACATCGGGCTGGCAAGTGCTAGTTGGGAAGTCAGTTTTCAGGGGCAATGGCCGCTGGGTGCACGTGTAAGTGTAGGGTTCCCACACTGTCCAGAACATCAAGGCTCCCTCCACACAGCTCTACCGTCACGTTAGCTCTGCAGCTGAGAGCTCGCGAAACTAGGCCTTTCTCGCCTCGGGAAGTGAGTGCCTGTTTGCAGCCCTCTTGTACTGGCGTCTGTAGAGCCCCACACTTGCTGTGCGGGGAAGGCCTAAAAACCCAATCTCTGGGCCTGCCTTTCCTCCCTCAAAGGTGGAGAGCCGGCTCGGCCGCCTTCAAGTTGAAAGTAACATTGGGCTGGGAAGTGCTACCTGGGAAATCAGTTTTCAGGGGCCATAGCCGCTGGGGGCACGTGTATGTGTACAGCCCCGATACTGCCCGGGAACATCAAGGTTCCCTCTACACAGCTCTTCCGTAACTTTAGCAGCGCAGGAGAGAGCTCGCGAAACTAGGCCTTTCTTGGCTCGGGAAGTGAGGACCTGCTCGCAGACCAATGGACCGGGCGTTTCCAGAGCTCCACGTTGCCTGCGCGCGGGAGGCCTGAAAACTCACTCTCTGGGGCTGCCTTTCCTCCCTCCAAGGAAGAGAGACGGCTCGGCCGCCTTCAAGCTGAAAGTAACATTGGGCTGGGAAGTGCTACCTGGGAAATCAGTTTTCAGGGGCCATAGCCGCTGGGTGCACGTGTATGTGTACAGCCCCGATACTGCCCGGGAACATCAAGGTTCCCTCCACACAGCTCTTCCGTCACTTTAGCTGTGCAGGAGAGAGCTCGCGAAACTAGGCCTTTCTCGGCTCGGGAAGTGAGTGCCTGTTTGCAGGCCTCTTGTACTGGCGTCTGCACAGCCCCACACTTGCTGTGCGAGGGAGGCCTAAAAACCCAATCTCTGGGGCTGCCTTTCCTCCCTCCAAGGAAGACAGCCTGCTCGGCCGCCTTCAAGCTGAAAGTCACATTGGGCTGGGAAGTGCTACATGGGAAATCAGTTTTCAGGGGCCATAGCCGCTGGGTGCTCGTGTATGTGTACAGCCCCGATACTGCCCGGGAACATCAAGGCTCCCTCCACACAGCTCTACCGTCACGTTAGCTCTGCAGGAGAGAGCTCGCGAAACTAGGCCTTTCTTGACTCGGGAAGTGAGGCCCTGGTTGCAGGCCTCTTGTACTGGCGTCTGCAGAGCCCCACACTTGCTGTGCGAGGGAGGCCTGAAATCCCACTCTCTGGGGCTGCCTTTCCTCCCTCCAAGGAAGAGAGCCGGCTCGGCCGCCTTCAAGCTGAATGTAACGTTGGGCTGGGAAGTGCTACCTGGCAAATCAGTTTTCAGGGGCCATAGCCGCTGGGTGCACGTGTATGTGTACAGCCCCGATACTGCCCGGGAACATCAAGGTTCCCTCTACACAGCTCTTCCGTAACTTTAGCAGCGCAGGAGAGAGCTCGCGAAACTAGGCCTTTCTTGGCTCGGGAAGTGAGGACCTGCTCGCAGACCAATGGACCGGGCGTTTCCAGAGCTCCACGTTGCCTGCACGCGGGAGGCCTGAAAACTCACTCTCTGGGGCTGCCTTTCCTCCCTCCAAGGAAGAGAGACGGCTCGGCCGCCTTCAAGCTGAAAGTAACATTGGGCTGGGAAGTGCTACCTGGGAAATCAGTTTTCAGGGGCCATAGCCGCTGGGTGCACGTGTATGTGTACAGCCCCGATACTGCCCGGGAACATCAAGGTTCCCTCTACACAGCTCTTCCGTCACTTTAGCTGTGCAGGAGAGAGCTCGCGAAACTAGGCCTTTCTTGGCTCGGGAAGTGAGGACCTGCTCGCAGACCAATGGACCGGGCGTTTCCAGAGCTCCACGTTGCCTGCGTGCGGGAGGCCTGAAAACTCACTCTCTGGGGCTGCCTTTCCTCCCTCCAAGGAAGAGAGCCTGCCCGGCCGCCTTCTGGCTGAAAGTCAAATCTGGCTGGGAAGTGGTAGTTGGGAAGTCAGTTTTCAGGGGCAATGTCCGCTAGGTGTACGTGCATGCCTAGGGTTCCCACACTGCCCAGAACACCAAGGTTCCCTCCACACAGCTCTTCCGTCACGTTAGCTCTGCAGGAGAGAGCTCGCGAAACTAGGCCTTTCTCGGCTCGGGAAGTGAGTGCCTGTTTGCAGGCCTCTTGTACTGGCGTCTGCAGAGCCCCACACTTGCTGTGCGAGGGAGGCCTAAAAACCCAATCTCTGGGGCTGCCTTTCCTCCCTCCAAGGAAGACAGCCTGCTCGGCCGCCTGCAAGCTGAAAGTCACATTGGGCTGGGAAATGCTACCTGGGAAGTCAGTTTTCAGGGGCCATGGCAGCTGGCTGCACGTTTACAGCTAGGCCTCCCACACTGCCCGGGAACATCAAGGCTCCCTCCAAACAGCTCTTCCGTCACGTTTGCCCTGCAGGAGAGAGATCGCGAAACTAGGCCTTTCTCGGCTCGGGAAGTGAGTGCCTGTTTGCAGGCCGCTTGTATTGGCGTCTGCAGAGCCCCACACTTGCTGTGCGAGGGAGGCCTAAAAACCCAATCTCTGGGGCTGCCTTTCCTCCCTCCAAGGAAGAGAGCCTGCCCGGCCGCCTTCTGGCTGAAAGTCACATTGGGCTGGCAAGTGCTAGGTGGGAAGTCAGTTTTCAGGGGCAATGGCCGCTGGGTGCACGTGTAAGTGTATGGTTCCCACACTGTCCAGAACATCAAGGTTCCCTCCATACAGCTCTACCGACACGTTAGCTCTGCAGCTGAGAGCTCGCGAAACTAGGCCTTTCTCGCCTCGGGAAGTGAGTGCCTGTTTGCAGCCCTCTTGTACTGGCGTCTGTAGAGCCCCACACTTGCTGTGCGGGGAAGGCCTAAAAACCCAATCTCTGGGCCTGCCTTTCCTCCCTCAAAGGAGGAGAGCCGGCTCGGCCGCCTTCAAGGTGAAAGTAACATTGGGCTGGGAAGTGCTACCTGGGAAATCAGTTTTCAGGGGCCATAGCCGCTGGGGGCACGTGTATGTGTACAGCCCCGATACTGCCCAGGAACATCAAGGTTCCCTCCACACAGCTCTTCCGTCACTTTAGCTGTGCAGGAGAGAGCTCGCGAAACTAGGCCTTTCTCGGCTCGGGAAGTGAGTGCCTGTTTGCAGGCCTCTTGTACTGGCGTCTGCACAGCCCCACACTTGCTGTGCGAGGGAGGCCTAAAAACCCAATCTCTGGGGCTGCCTTTCCTCCCTCCAAGGAAGACAGCCTGCTCGGCCGCCTTCAAGCTGAAAGTCACATTGGGCTGGGAAGTGCTACATGGGAAATCAGTTTTCAGGGGCCATAGCCGCTGGGTGCTCGTGTATGTGTACAGCCCCGATACTGCCCGGGAACATCAAGGCTCCCTCCACACAGCTCTACCGTCACGTTAGCGCTGCAGGAGAGAGCTCGCGAAACTAGGCCTTTCTTGACTCGGGAAGTGAGGCCCTGGTTGCAGGCCTCTTGTACTAACGTCTGGAGAGCCCCACACTTGCTGTGCGAGGGAGGCCTGAAATCCCACTCTCTGGGGCTGCCTTTCCTCCCTCCAAGGAAGAGCGCCGGCTCGGCCGCCTTCAAGCTGAAAGTCACATTGGGCTGGGAAGTGCTACCTGGCAAATCAGTTTTCAGGGGCCATAGCCGCTGGGTGCACGTGTATGTGTAGAGCCCCGATACTGCCCGGGAACATCAAGGTTCCCTCTACACAGCTCTTCCGTCACTTTAGCTGTGCAGGAGAGAGCTCGCGAAACTATGCCTTTCTTGGCTCGGGAAGTGAGGACCTGCTCGCAGACCAATGGACCGGGCGTTTCCAGAGCTCCACGTTGCCTGCGCGCGGGAGGCCTGAAAACTCACTCTCTGGGGCTGCCTTTCCTCCCTCCAAGGAAGAGAGCCTGCCCGGCCGCCTTCTGGCTGAAAGTCAAATCTGGCTGGGAAGTGGTAGTTGGGAAGTCAGTTTTCAGGGGCAATGTCCGCTAGGTGTACGTGCATGCCTAGGGTTCCCACACTGCCCAGAACACCAAGGTTCCCTCCACACAGCTCTTCCGTCACGTTAGCTCTGCAGGAGAGAGCTCGCGAAACTAGGCCTTTCTCGGCTCGGGAAGTGAGTGCCTGTTTGCAGGCCTCTTGTACTGGCGTCTGCAGAGCCCCACACTTGCTGTGCGAGGGAGGCCTAAAAACCCAATCTCTGGGGCTGCCTTTCCTCCCTCCAAGGAAGACAGCCTGCTCGGCCGCCTGCAAGCTGAAAGTCACATTGGGCTGGGAAATGCTACCTGGGAAGTCAGTTTTCAGGGGCCATGGCCGCTGGCTGCACGTTTACAGCTAGGACTCCCACACTGCCCGGGAACATCAAGGCTCCCTCCAAACAGCTCTTCCGTCACGTTTGCCCTGCAGGAGAGAGATCGCGAAACTAGGCCTTTCTCGGCTCGGGAAGTGAGTGCCTGTTTGCAGGCCGCTTTTATTGGCGTCTGCAGAGCCCCACACTTGCTGTGCGAGGGAGGCCTAAAAACCCAATCTCTGGGGCTGCCTTTCCTCCCTCCAAGGAAGAGAGCCTGCCCGGCCGCCTTCTGGCTGAAAGTCACATCGGGCTGGCAAGTGCTAGTTGGGAAGTCAGTTTTCAGGGGCAATGGCCGCTGGGTGCACGTGTAAGTGTAGGGTTCCCACACTGTCCAGAACATCAAGGCTCCCTCCACACAGCTCTACCGTCACGTTAGCTCTGCAGCTGAGAGCTCGCGAAACTAGGCCTTTCTCGCCTCGGGAAGTGAGTGCCTGTTTGCAGCCCTCTTGTACTGGCGTCTGTAGAGCCCCACACTTGCTGTGCGGGGAAGGCCTAAAAACCCAATCTCTGGGCCTGCCTTTCCTCCCTCAAAGGAGGAGAGCCGGCTCGGCCGCCTTCAAGTTGAAAGTAACATTGGGCTGGGAAGTGCTACCTGGGAAATCAGTTTTCAGGGGCCATAGCCGCTGGGGGCACGTGTATGTGTACAGCCCCGATACTGCCCGGGAACATCAAGGTTCCCTCCACACAGCTCTTCCGTCACTTTAGCTGTGCAGGAGAGAGCTCGCGAAACTAGGCCTTTCTCGGCTCGGGAAGTGAGTGCCTGTTTGCAGGCCTCTTGTACTGGCGTCTGCACAGCCCCACACTTGCTGTGCGAGGGAGGCCTAAAAACCCAATCTCTGGGGCTGCCTTTCCTCCCTCCAAGGAAGACAGCCTGCTCGGCCGCTTTCAAGCTGAAAGTCACATTGGGCTGGGAAGTGCTACATGGGAAATCAGTTTTCAGGGGCCATAGCCGCTGGGTGCTCGTGTATGTGTACAGCCCCGATACTGCCTGGGAACATCAAGGCTCCCTCCACACAGCTCTACCGTCACGTTAGCTCTGCCGGAGAGAGCTCGCGAAACTAGGCCTTACTTGACTCGGGAAGTGAGGCCCTGGTTGCAGGCCTCTTGTACTAACGTCTGGAGAGCCCCACACTTGCTGTGCGAGGGAGGCCTGAAATCCCACTCTCTGGGGCTGCCTTTCCTCCCTCCAAGGAAGAGAGTCGGCTCGGCCGCCTTCAAGCTGAAAGTCACATTGGGCTGGGAAGTGCTACCTGGCAAATCAGTTTTCAGGGGCCATAGCCGCTGGGTGCACGTGTATGTGTACCGCCCCGATACTGCCCGGGAACATCAAGGTTCCCTCTACACAGCTCTTCCGTCACTTTAGCTGTGCAGGAGAGAGCTCGCGAAACTAGGCCTTTCTTGGTTCGGGAAGTGAGGACGTGCTCGCAGACCAATGGACCGGGCGTTTCCAGAGCTCCTCGTTGCCTTCGCGCGGGAGGGCTGAAAACTCACTCTCTGGGGCTGCCTTTCCTCCCTCCAAGGAAGAGAGCCTGCCCGGCCGCCTTCAGGCTGAAAGTCAAATCTGGCTGGGAAGTGGTAATTGGGAAGTCAGTTTTCAGGGGCAATGTCCGCTAGGTGTACGTGCATGCCTAGGGTTCCCACACTGCCCAGAACACCAAGGTTCCCTCCACACAGCTCTTCCGTCACGTTAGCTCTGCAGGAGAGAGCTCGCGAAACTAGGCCTTTCTCGGCTCGGGAAGTGAGTGCCTGTTTGCAGGCCTCTTGTATTGGCGTCTGCAGAGCCCCACACTTGCTGTGCGAGGGAGGCCTAAAAACCCAATCTCTGGGGCTGCCTTTCCTCCCTCCAAGGAAGAGAGCCTGCCCGGCCGCCTTCTGGCTGAAAGTCACATTGGGCTGGCAAGTGCTAGGTGGGAAGTCAGTTTTCAGGGGCAATGGCCGCTGGGTGCACGTGTAAGTGTAGGGTTCCCACACTGTCCAGAACATCAAGGTTCCCTCCACACAGCTCTACCGTCACGTTAGCTCTGCAGCTGAGAGCTCGCGAAACTAGGCCTTTCTCGCCTCGGGAAGTGAGTGCCTGTTTGCAGCCCTCTTGTACTGGCGTCTGTAGAGCCCCACACTTGCTGTGCGGGGAAGGCCTAAAAACCCAATCTCTGGGCCTGCCTTTCCTCCCTCAAAGGAGGAGAGCCGGCTCGGCCGCCTTCAAGGTGAAAGTAACATTGGGCTGGGAAGTGCTACCTGGGAAATCAGTTTTCAGGGGCCATAGCCGCTGGGTGTTCGTGTATGTGTACAGCCCCGATACTGCCCGGCAACATCAAGGCTCCCTCCACACAGCTCTACCGTCACGTTAGCTCTGCAGGAGAGAGCTCGCGAAACTAGGCCTTTCTTGACTCGGGAAGTGAGGCCCTGGTTGCAGGCCTCTTGTACTAACGTCTGGAGAGCCCCACACTTGCTGTGCGAGGGAGGCCTGAAATCCCACTCTCTGGGGCTGCCTTTCCTCCCTCCAAGGAAGAGAGCCGGCTCGGCCGCCTTCAAGCTGAATGTAACGTTGGGCTGGGAAGTGCTACCTGGCAAATCAGTTTTCAGGGGCCATAGCCGCTGGGTGCACGTGTATGTGTACAGCCCCGATACTGCCCGGGAACATCAAGGTTCCCTCTGCACAGCTCTTCCGTAACTTTAGCAGCGCAGGAGAGAGCTCGCGAAACTAGGCCTTTCTTGGCTCGGGAAGTGAGGACCTGCTCGCAGACCAATGGACCGGGCGTTTCCAGAGCTCCACGTTGCCTGCACGCGGGAGGCCTGAAAACTCACTCTCTGGGGCTGCCTTTCCTCCCTCCAAGGAAGAGAGACGGCTCGGCCGCCTTCAAGCTGAAAGTAACATTGGGCTGGGAAGTGCTACCTGGGAAATCAGTTTTCAGGGGCCATAGCCGCTGGGTGCACGTGTATGTGTACAGCCCCGATACTGCCCGGGAACATCAAGGTTCCCTCTACACAGCTCTTCCGTCACTTTAGCTGTGCAGGAGAGAGCTCGCGAAACTAGGCCTTTCTTGGCTCGGGAAGTGAGGACCTGCTCGCAGACCAATGGACCGGGCGTTTCCAGAGCTCCACGTTGCCTGCGCGCGGCAGGCCTGAAAACTCACTCTCTGGGGCTGCCTTTCCTCCCTCCAAGGAAGAGAGCCTGCCCGGCCGCCTTCTGGCTGAAAGTCAAATCTGGCTGGGAAGTGGTAGTTGGGAAGTCAGTTTTCAGGGGCAATGTCCGCTAGTTGTACGTGCATGCCTAGGGTTCCCACACTGCCCAGAACACCAAGGTTCCCTCCACACAGCTCTTCCGTCACGTTAGCTCTGCAGGAGAGAGCTCGCGAAACTAGGCCTTTCTCGGCTCGGGAAGTGAGTGCCTGTTTGCAGGCCTCTTGTACTGGCGTCTGCAGAGCCCCACACTTGCTGTGCGAGGGAGGCCTAAAAACCCAATCTCTGGGGCTGCCTTTCCTCCCTCCAAGGAAGACAGCCTGCTCGGCCGCCTGCAAGCTGAAAGTCACATTGGGCTGGGAAATGCTACCTGGGAAGTCAGTTTTCAGGGGCCATGGCCGCTGGCTGCACGTTTACAGCTAGGCCTCCCACACTGCCCGAGAACATCAAGGCTCCCTCCAAACAGCTCTTCCGTCACGTTTGCCCTGCAGGAGAGAGATCGCGAAACTAGGCCTTTCTCGGCTCGGGAAGTGAGTGCCTGTTTGCAGGCCGCTTGTATTGGCGTCTGCAGAGCCCCACACTTGCTGTGCGAGGGAGGCCTAAAAACCCTATCTCTGGGGCTGCCTTTCCTCCCTCCAAGGAAGAGAGCCTGCCCGGCCGCCTTCTGGCTGAAAGTCACATTGGGCTGGCAAGTGCTAGGTGGGAAGTCAGTTTTCAGGGGCAATGGCCGCTGGGTGCACGTGTAAGTGTATGGTTCCCACACTGTCCAGAACATCAAGGTTCCCTCCATACAGCTCTACCGTCACGTTAGCTCTGCAGCTGAGAGCTCGCGAAACTAGGCCTTTCTCGCCTCGGGAAGTGAGTGCCTGTTTGCAGCCCTCTTGTACTGGCGTCTGTAGAGCCCCACACTTGCTGTGCGGGGAAGGCCTAAAAACCCAATCTCTGGGCCTGCCTTTCCTCCCTCAAAGGAGGAGAGCCGGCTCGGCCGCCTTCAAGGTGAAAGTAACATTGGGCTGGGAAGTGCTACCTGGGAAATCAGTTTTCAGGGGCCATAGCCGCTGGGGGCACGTGTATGTGTACAGCCCCGATACTGCCCAGGAACATCAAGGTTCCCTCCACACAGCTCTTCCGTCACTTTAGCTGTGCAGGAGAGAGCTCGCGAAACTAGGCCTTTCTCGGCTCGGGAAGTGAGTGCCTGTTTGCAGGCCTCTTGTACTGGCGTCTGCACAGCCCCACACTTGCTGTGCGAGGGAGGCCTAAAAACCCAAACTCTGGGGCTGCCTTTCCTCCCTCCAAGGAAGACAGCCTGCTCGGCCGCCTTCAAGCTGAAAGTCACATTGGGCTGGGAAGTGCTACATGGGAAATCAGTTTTCAGGGGCCATAGCCGCTGGGTGCTCGTGTATGTGTACAGCCCCGATACTGCCCGGGAACATCAAGGCTCCCTCCACACAGCTCTACCGTCACGTTAGCTCTGCAGGAGAGAGCTCGCGAAACTAGGCCTTTCTTGGCTCGGGAAGTGAGGACCTGCTCGCAGACCAATGGACCGGGCGTTTCCAGAGCTCCACGTTGCCTGCGCGCGGGAGGCCTGAAAACTCACTCTCTGGGGCTGCCTTTCCTCCCTCCAAGGAAGAGAGCCTGCCCGGCCGCCTTCTGGCTGAAAGTCAAATCTGGCTGGGAAGTGGTAGTTGGGAAGTCAGTTTTCAGGGGCAATGTCCGCTAGGTGTACGTGCATGCCTAGGGTTCCCACACTGCCCAGAACACCAAGGTTCCCTCCACACAGCTCTTCCGTCACGTTAGCTCTGCAGGAGAGAGCTCGCGAAACTAGGCCTTTCTCGGCTCGGGAAGTGAGTGCCTGTTTGCAGGCCTCTTGTATTGGCGTCTGCAGAGCCCCACACTTGCTGTGCGAGGGAGGCCTAAAAACCCAATCTCTGGGGCTGCCTTTCCTCCCTCCAAGGAAGAGAGCCTGCCCGGCCGCCTTCTGGCTGAAAGTCACATTGGGCTGGCAAGTGCTAGGTGGGAAGTCAGTTTTCAGGGGCAATGGCCGCTGGGTGCACGTGTAAGTGTATGGTTCCCACACTGTCCAGAACATCAAGGTTCCCTCCATACAGCTCTACCGTCACGTTAGCTCTGCAGCTGAGAGCTCGCGAAACTAGGCCTTTCTCGCCTCGGGAAGTGAGTGCCTGTTTGCAGCCCTCTTGTACTGGCGTCTGTAGAGCCCCACACTTGCTGTGCGGGGAAGGCCTAAAAACCCAATCTCTGGGCCTGCCTTTCCTCCCTCAAAGGAGGAGAGCCGGCTCGGCCGCCTTCAAGGTGAAAGTAACATTAGGCTGGGAAGTGCTACCTGGGAAATCAGTTTTCAGGGGCCATAGCCGCTGGGGGAACGTGTATGTGTACAGCCCCGATACTGCCCGGGAACATCAAGGTTCCCTCCACACAGCTCTTCCGTCACTTTAGCTGTGCAGGAGAGAGCTCGCGAAACTAGGCCTTTCTCGGCTCGGGAAGTGAGTGCCTGTTTGCAGGCCTCTTGTACTGGCGTCTGCAGAGCCCCACACTTGCTGTGCGAGGGAGGCCTAAAAACCCAATCTCTGGGGCTGCCTTTCCTCCCTCCAAGGAAGACAGCCTGCTCGGCCGCCTGCAAGCTGAAAGTCACATTGGGCTGGGAAGTGCTACCTGGGAAGTCAGTTTTCAGGGGCCATGGCCGCTGGCTGCACGTTTACAGCTAGGCCTCCCACACTGCCCGGGAACATCAAGGCTCCCTCCAAACAGCTCTTCCGTCACGTTTGCCCTGCAGGAGAGAGATCGCGAAACTAGGCCTTTCTCGGCTCGGGAAGTGAGTGCCTGTTTGCAGGCCGCTTGTATTGGCGTCTGCAGAGCCCCACACTTGCTGTGCGAGGGAGGCCTAAAAACCCAATCTCTGGGGCTGCCTTTCCTCCCTCCAAGGAAGAGAGCCTGCCCGGCCGCCTTCTGGCTGAAAGTCACATTGGGCTGGCAAGTGCTAGGTGGGAAGTCAGTTTTCAGGGGCAATGGCCGCTGGGTGCACGTGTAAGTGTATGGTTCCCACACTGTCCAGAACATCAAGGTTCCCTCCATACAGCTCTACCGTCACGTTAGCTCTGCAGCTGAGAGCTCGCGAAACTAGGCCTTTCTCGCCTCGGGAAGTGAGTGCCTGTTTGCAGCCCTCTTGTACTGGCGTCTGTAGAGCCCCACACTTGCTGTGCGGGGAAGGCCTAAAAACCCAATCTCTGGGCCTGCCTTTCCTCCCTCAAAGGAGGAGAGCCGGCTCGGCCGCCTTCAAGGTGAAAGTAACATTGGGCTGGGAAGTGCTACCTGGGAAATCAGTTTTCAGGGGCCATAGCCGCTGGGGGCACGTGTATGTGTACAGCCCCGATACTGCCCAGGAACATCAAGGTTCCCTCCACACAGCTCTTCCGTCACTTTAGCTGTGCAGGAGAGAGCTCGCGAAACTAGGCCTTTCTCGGCTCGGGAAGTGAGTGCCTGTTTGCAGGCCTCTTGTACTGGCGTCTGCACAGCCCCACACTTGCTGTGCGAGGGAGGCCTAAAAACCCAATCTCTGGGGCTGCCTTTCCTCCCTCCAAGGAAGACAGCCTGCTCGGCCGCCTTCAAGCTGAAAGTCACATTGGGCTGGGAAGTGCTACATGGGAAATCAGTTTTCAGGGGCCATAGCCGCTGGGTGCTCGTGTATGTGTACAGCCCCGATACTGCCCGGGAACATCAAGGCTCCCTCCACACAGCTCTACCGTCACGTTAGCTCTGCAGGAGAGAGCTCGCGAAACTAGGCCTTTCTTGACTCGGGAAGTGAGGCCCTGGTTGCAGGCCTCTTGTACTAACGTCTGGAGAGCCCCACACTTGCTGTGCGAGGGAGGCCTGAAATCCCACTCTCTGGGGCTGCCTTTCCTCCCTCCAAGGAAGAGCGCCGGCTCGGCCGCCTTCAAGCTGAAAGTCACATTGGGCTGGGAAGTGCTACCTGGCAAATCAGTTTTCAGGGGCCATAGCCGCTGGGTGCACGTGTATGTGTACAGCCCCGATACTGCCCGGGAACATCAAGGTTCCCTCTACACAGCTCTTCCGTCACTTTAGCTGTGCAGGAGAGAGCTCGCGAAACTATGCCTTTCTTGGCTCGGGAAGTGAGGACCTGCTCGCAGACCAATGGACCGGGCGTTTCCAGAGCTCCACGTTGCCTGCGCGCGGGAGGCCTGAAAACTCACTCTCTGGGGCTGCCTTTCCTCCCTCCAAGGAAGAGAGCCTGCCCGGCCGCCTTCTGGCTGAAAGTCAAATCTGGCTGGGAAGTGGTAGTTGGGAAGTCAGTTTTCAGGGGCAATGTCCGCTAGGTGTACGTGCATGCCTAGGGTTCCCACACTGCCCAGAACACCAAGGTTCCCTCCACACAGCTCTTCCGTCACGTTAGCTCTGCAGGAGAGAGCTCGCGAAACTAGGCCTTTCTCGGCTCGGGAAGTGAGTGCCTGTTTGCAGGCCGCTTGTATTGGCGTCTGCAGAGCCCCACACTTGCTGTGCGAGGGAGGCCTAAAAACCCAATCTCTGGGGCTGCCTTTCCTCCCTCCAAGGAAGAGAGCCTGCCCGGCCGCCTTCTGGCTGAAAGTCACATCGGGCTGGCAAGTGCTAGTTGGGAAGTCAGTTTTCAGGGGCAATGGCCGCTGGGTGCACGTGTAAGTGTAGGGTTCCCACACTGTCCAGAACATCAAGGCTCCCTCCACACAGCTCTACCGTCACGTTAGCTCTGCAGCTGAGAGCTCGCGAAACTAGGCCTTTCTCGCCTCGGGAAGTGAGTGCCTGTTTGCAGCCCTCTTGTACTGGCGTCTGTAGAGCCCCACACTTGCTGTGCGGGGAAGGCCTAAAAACCCAATCTCTGGGCCTGCCTTTCCTCCCTCAAAGGTGGAGAGCCGGCTCGGCCGCCTTCAAGTTGAAAGTAACATTGGGCTGGGAAGTGCTACCTGGGAAATCAGTTTTCAGGGGCCATAGCCGCTGGGGGCACGTGTATGTGTACAGCCCCGATACTGCCCGGGAACATCAAGGTTCCCTCTACACAGCTCTTCCGTAACTTTAGCAGCGCAGGAGAGAGCTCGCGAAACTAGGCCTTTCTTGGCTCGGGAAGTGAGGACCTGCTCGCAGACCAATGGACCGGGCGTTTCCAGAGCTCCACGTTGCCTGCGCGCGGGAGGCCTGAAAACTCACTCTCTGGGGCTGCCTTTCCTCCCTCCAAGGAAGAGAGACGGCTCGGCCGCCTTCAAGCTGAAAGTAACATTGGGCTGGGAAGTGCTACCTGGGAAATTAGT
The DNA here is from genome assembly GCF_054371585.1 of Giraffa tippelskirchi. NCBI lineage: Eukaryota > Metazoa > Chordata > Mammalia > Artiodactyla > Giraffidae > Giraffa > Giraffa tippelskirchi. The sequence continues at coordinate 73,441,035 of NC_137289.1, forward strand.
TTTCAGGGGCCATAGCCGCTGGGTGCACGTGTATGTGTACAGCCCCGATACTGCCCGGGAACATCAAGGTTCCCTCCACACAGCTCTTCCGTCACTTTAGCTGTGCAGGAGAGAGCTCGCGAAACTAGGCCTTTCTCGGCTCGGGAAGTGAGTGCCTGTTTGCAGGCCTCTTGTACTGGCGTCTGCACAGCCCCACACTTGCTGTGCGAGGGAGGCCTAAAAACCCAATCTCTGGGGCTGCCTTTCCTCCCTCCAAGGAAGACAGCCTGCTCGGCCGCCTTCAAGCTGAAAGTCACATTGGGCTGGGAAGTGCTACATGGGAAATCAGTTTTCAGGGGCCATAGCCGCTGGTTGCTCGTGTATGTGTACAGCCCCGATACTGCCCGGGAACATCAAGGCTCCCTCCACACAGCTCTACCGTCACGTTAGCTCTGCAGGAGAGAGCTCGCGAAACTAGGCCTTTCTTGACTCGGGAAGTGAGGCCCTGGTTGCAGGCCTCTTGTACTGGCGTCTGCAGAGCCCCACACTTGCTGTGCGAGGGAGGCCTGAAATCCCACTCTCTGGGGCTGCCTTTCCTCCCTCCAAGGAAGAGAGCCGGCTCGGCCGCCTTCAAGCTGAATGTAACGTTGGGCTGGGAAGTGCTACCTGGCAAATCAGTTTTCAGGGGCCATAGCCGCTGGGTGCACGTGTATGTGTACAGCCCCGATACTGCCCGGGAACATCAAGGTTCCCTCTACACAGCTCTTCCGTAACTTTAGCAGCGCAGGAGAGAGCTCGCGAAACTAGGCCTTTCTTGGCTCGGGAAGTGAGGACCTGCTCGCAGACCAATGGACCGGGCGTTTCCAGAACTCCACGTTGCCTGCGCGCGGGAGGCCTGAAAACTCACTCTCTGGGGCTGCCTTTCCTCCCTCCAAGGAAGAGAGACGGCTCGGCCGCCTTCAAGCTGAAAGTAACATTGGGCTGGGAAGTGCTACCTGGGAAATCAGTTTTCAGGGGCCATAGCCGCTGGGTGCACGTGTATGTGTACAGCCCCGATACTGCCCGGGAACATCAAGGTTCCCTCTACACAGCTCTTCCGTCACTTTAGCTGTGCAGGAGAGAGGTCGCGAAACTAGGCCTTTCTTGGCTCGGGAAGTGAGGACCTGCTCGCAGACCAATGGACCGGGCGTTTCCAGAGCTCCACGTTGCCTGCACGCGGGAGGCCTGAATACTCACTCTCTGGGGCTGCCTTTCCTCCCTCCAAGGAAGAGAGCCTGCCCGGCCGCCTTCTGGCTGAAAGTCAAATCTGGCTGGGAAGTGGTAGTTGGGAAGTCAGTTTTCAGGGGCAATGTCCGCTAGGTGTACGTGCATGCCTAGGGTTCCCACACTGCCCAGAACACCAAGGTTCCCTCCACACAGCTCTTCCGTCACGTTAGCTCTGCAGGAGAGAGCTCGCGAAACTAGGCCTTTCTCGGCTCGGGAAGTGAGTGCCTGTTTGCAGGCCTCTTGTACTGGCGTCTGCACAGCCCCACACTTGCTGTGCGAGGGAGGCCTAAAAACCCAATCTCTGGGGCTGCCTTTCCTCCCTCCAAGGAAGACAGCCTGCTCGGCCGCCTGCAAGCTGAAAGTCACATTGGGCTGGGAAATGCTACCTGGGAAGTCAGTTTTCAGGGGCCATGGCCGCTGGCTGCACGTTTACAGCTAGGCCTCCCACACTGCCCGGGAACATCAAGGCTCCCTCCAAACAGCTCTTCCGTCACGTTTGCCCTGCAGGAGAGAGATCGCGAAACTAGGCCTTTCTCGGCTCGGGAAGTGAGTGCCTGTTTGCAGGCCGCTTGTATTGGCGTCTGCAGAGCCCCACACTTGCTGTGCGAGGGAGGCCTAAAAACCCAATCTCTGGGGCTGCCTTTCCTCCCTCCAAGGAAGACAGCCTGCTCGGCCGCCTTCAAGCTGAAAGTCACATTGGGCTGGGAAGTGCTACATGGGAAATCAGTTTTCAGGGGCCATAGCCGCTGGGTGCTCGTGTATGTGTACAGCCCCGATACTGCCCGGGAACATCAAGGCTCCCTCCACACAGCTCTACCGTCACGTTAGCTCTGCAGGAGAGAGCTCGCGAAACTAGGCCTTTCTTGACTCGGGAAGTGAGGCCCTGGTTGCAGGCCTCTTGTACTAACGTCTGGAGAGCCCCACACTTGCTGTGCGAGGGAGGCCTGAAATCCCACTCTCTGGGGCTGCCTTTCCTCCCTCCAAGGAAGAGCGCCGGCTCGGCCGCCTTCAAGCTGAAAGTCACATTGGGATGGGAAGTGCTACCTGGCAAATCAGTTTTCAGGGGCCATAGCCGCTGGGTGCACGTGTATGTGTAGAGCCCCGATACTGCCCGGGAACATCAAGGTTCCCTCTACACAGCTCTTCCGTCACTTTAGCTGTGCAGGAGAGAGCTCGCGAAACTATGCCTTTCTTGGCTCGGGAAGTGAGGACCTGCTCGCAGACCAATGGACCGGGCGTTTCCAGAGCTCCACGTTGCCTGCGCGCGGGAGGCCTGAAAACTCACTCTCTGGGGCTGCCTTTCCTCCCTCCAAGGAAGAGAGCCTGCCCGGCCGCCTTCTGGCTGAAAGTCAAATCTGGCTGGGAAGTGGTAGTTGGGAAGTCAGTTTTCAGGGGCAATGTCCGCTAGGTGTACGTGCATGCCTAGGGTTCCCACACTGCCCAGAACACCAAGGTTCCCTCCACACAGCTCTTCCGTCACGTTAGCTCTGCAGGAGAGAGCTCGCGAAACTAGGCCTTTCTCGGCTCGGGAAGTGAGTGCCTGTTTGCAGGCCTCTTGTACTGGCGTCTGCAGAGCCCCACACTTGCTGTGCGAGGGAGGCCTAAAAACCCAATCTCTGGGGCTGCCTTTCCTCCTTCCAAGGAAGACAGCCTGCTCGGCCGCCTGCAAGCTGAAAGTCACATTGGGCTGGGAAATGCTACCTGGGAAGTCAGTTTTCAGGGGCCATGGCCGCTGGCTGCACGTTTACAGCTAGGCCTCCCACACTGCCCGGGAACATCAAGGCTCCCTCCAAACAGCTCTTCCGTCACGTTTGCCCTGCAGGAGAGAGATCGCGAAACTAGGCCTTTCTCGGCTCGGGAAGTGAGTGCCTGTTTGCAGGCCGCTTGTATTGGCGTCTGCAGAGCCCCACACTTGCTGTGCGAGGGAGGCCTAAAAACCCAATCTCTGGGGCTGCCTTTCCTCCCTCCAAGGAAGAGAGCCTGCCCGGCCGCCTTCTGGCTGAAAGTCACATCGGGCTGGCAAGTGCTAGTTGGGAAGTCAGTTTTCAGGGGCAATGGCCGCTGGGTGCACGTGTAAGTGTAGGGTTCCCACACTGTCCAGAACATCAAGGCTCCCTCCACACAGCTCTACCGTCACGTTAGCTCTGCAGCTGAGAGCTCGCGAAACTAGGCCTTTCTCGCCTCGGGAAGTGAGTGCCTGTTTGCAGCCCTCTTGTACTGGCGTCTGTAGAGCCCCACACTTGCTGTGCGGGGAAGGCCTAAAAACCCAATCTCTGGGCCTGCCTTTCCTCCCTCAAAGGAGGAGAGCCGGCTCGGCCGCCTTCAAGTTGAAAGTAACATTGGGCTGGGAAGTGCTACCTGGGAAATCAGTTTTCAGGGGCCATAGCCGCTGGGGGCACGTGTATGTGTACAGCCCCGATACTGCCCGGGAACATCAAGGTTCCCTCCACACAGCTCTTCCGTCACTTTAGCTGTGCAGGAGAGAGCTCGCGAAACTAGGCCTTTCTCGGCTCGGGAAGTGAGTGCCTGTTTGCAGGCCTCTTGTCCTGGCGTCTGCAGAGCCCCACACTTGCTGTGCGAGGGAGGCCTAAAAACCCAATCTCTGGGGCTGCCTTTCCTCCCTCCAAGGAAGACAGCCTGCTCGGCCGCTTTCAAGCTGAAAGTCACATTGGGCTGGGAAGTGCTACATGGGAAATCAGTTTTCAGGGGCCATAGCCGCTGGGTGCTCGTGTATGTGTACAGCCCCGATACTGCCTGGGAACATCAAGGCTCCCTCCACACAGCTCTACCGTCACGTTAGCTCTGCCGGAGAGAGCTCGCGAAACTAGGCCTTACTTGACTCGGGAAGTGAGGCCCTGGTTGCAGGCCTCTTGTACTAACGTCTGGAGAGCCCCACACTTGCTGTGCGAGGGAGGCCTGAAATCCCACTCTCTGGGGCTGCCTTTCCTCCCTCCAAGGAAGAGAGTCGGCTCGGCCGCCTTCAAGCTGAAAGTCACATTGGGCTGGGAAGTGCTACCTGGCAAATCAGTTTTCAGGGGCCATAGCCGCTGGGTGCACGTGTATGTGTACCGCCCCGATACTGCCCGGGAACATCAAGGTTCCCTCTACACAGCTCTTCCGTCACTTTAGCTGTGCAGGAGAGAGCTCGCGAAACTAGGCCTTTCTTGGTTCGGGAAGTGAGGACGTGCTCGCAGACCAATGGACCGGGCGTTTCCAGAGCTCCTCGTTGCCTTCGCGCGGGAGGGCTGAAAACTCACTCTCTGGGGCTGCCTTTCCTCCCTCCAAGGAAGAGAGCCTGCCCGGCCGCCTTCAGGCTGAAAGTCCAATCTGGCTGGGAAGTGGTAATTGGGAAGTCAGTTTTCAGGGGCAATGTCCGCTAGGTGTACGTGCATGCCTAGGGTTCCCACACTGCCCAGAACACCAAGGTTCCCTCCACACAGCTCTTCCGTCACGTTAGCTCTGCAGGAGAGAGCTCGCGAAACTAGGCCTTTCTCGGCTCGGGAAGTGAGTGCCTGTTTGCAGGCCTCTTGTATTGGCGTCTGCAGAGCCCCACACTTGCTGTGCGAGGGAGGCCTAAAAACCCAATCTCTGGGGCTGCCTTTCCTCCCTCCAAGGAAGAGAGCCTGCCCGGCCGCCTTCTGGCTGAAAGTCACATTGGGCTGGCAAGTGCTAGGTGGGAAGTCAGTTTTCAGGGGCAATGGCCGCTGGGTGCACGTGTAAGTGTAGGGTTCCCACACTGTCCAGAACATCAAGGTTCCCTCCACACAGCTCTACCGTCACGTTAGCTCTGCAGCTGAGAGCTCGCGAAACTAGGCCTTTCTCGCCTCGGGAAGTGAGTGCCTGTTTGCAGCCCTCTTGTACTGGCGTCTGTAGAGCCCCACACTTGCTGTGCGGGGAAGGCCTAAAAACCCAATCTCTGGGCCTGCCTTTCCTCCCTCAAAGGAGGAGAGCCGGCTCGGCCGCCTTCAAGTTGAAAGTAACATTGGGCTGGGAAGTGCTACCTGGGAAATCAGTTTTCAGGGGCCATAGCCGCTGGGGGAACGTGTATGTGTACAGCCCCGATACTGCCCGGGAACATCAAGGTTCCCTCCACACAGCTCTTCCGTCACTTTAGCTGTGCAGGAGAGAGCTCGCGAAACTAGGCCTTTCTCGGCTCGGGAAGTGAGTGCCTGTTTGCAGGCCTCTTGTACTGGCGTCTGCACAGCCCCACACTTGCTGTGCGAGGGAGGCCTAAAAACCCAATCTCTGGGGCTGCCTTTCCTCCCTCCAAGGAAGACAGCCTGCTCGGCCGCCTTCAAGCTGAAAGTCACATTGGGCTGGGAAGTGCTACATGGGAAATCAGTTTTCAGGGGCCATAGCCGCTGGGTGCTCGTGTATGTGTACAGCCCCGATACTGCCCGGGAACATCAAGGCTCCCTCCACACAGCTCTACCGTCACGTTAGCTCTGCAGGAGAGAGCTCGCGAAACTAGGCCTTTCTTGACTCGGGAAGTGAGGCCCTGGTTGCAGGCCTCTTGTACTAACGTCTGGAGAGCCCCACACTTGCTGTGCGAGGGAGGCCTGAAATCCCACTCTCTGGGGCTGCCTTTCCTCCCTCCAAGGAAGAGAGCCGGCTCGGCCGCCTTCAAGCTGAAAGTCACATTGGGCTGGGAAGTGCTACCTGGCAAATCAGTTTTCAGGGGCCATAGCCGCTGGGTGCACGTGTATGTGTACAGCCCCGATACTGCCCGGGAACATCAAGGTTCCCTCTACACAGCTCTTCCGTCACTTTAGCTGTGCAGGAGAGAGCTCGCGAAACTAGGCCTTTCTTGGCTCGGGAAGTGAGGACCTGCTCACAGACCAATGGACCGGGCGTTTCCAGAGCTCCTCGTTGCCTTCGCGCGGGAGGGCTGAAAACTCACTCTCTGGGGCTGCCTTTCCTCCCTCCAAGGAAGAGAGCCTGCCCGGCCGCCTTCAGGCTGAAAGTCAAATCTGGCTGGGAAGTGGTAATTGGGAAGTCAGTTTTCAGGGGCAATGTCCGCTAGGTGTACGTGCATGCCTAGGGTTCCCACACTGCCCAGAACACCAAGGTTCCCTCCACACAGCTCTTCCGTCACGTTAGCTCTGCAGGAGAGAGCTCGCGAAACTAGGCCTTTCTCGGCTCGGGAAGTGAGTGCCTGTTTGCAGGCCTCTTGTATTGGCGTCTGCAGAGCCCCACACTTGCTGTGCGAGGGAGGCCTAAAAACCCAATCTCTGGGGCTGCCTTTCCTCCCTCCAAGGAAGAGAGCCTGCCCGGCCGCCTTCTGGCTGAAAGTCACATTGGGCTGGCAAGTGCTAGGTGGGAAGTCAGTTTTCAGGGGCAATGGCCGCTGGGTGCACGTGTAAGTGTAGGGTTCCCACACTGTCCAGAACATCAAGGTTCCCTCCACACAGCTCTACCGTCACGTTAGCTCTGCAGCTGAGAGCTCGCGAAACTAGGCCTTTCTCGCCTCGGGAAGTGAGTGCCTGTTTGCAGCCCTCTTGTACTGGCGTCTGTAGAGCCCCACACTTGCTGTGCGGGGAAGGCCTAAAAACCCAATCTCTGGGCCTGCCTTTCCTCCCTCAAAGGAGGAGAGCCGGCTCGGCCGCCTTCAAGTTGAAAGTAACATTGGGCTGGGAAGTGCTACCTGGGAAATCAGTTTTCAGGGGCCATAGCCGCTGGGGGAACGTGTATGTGTACAGCCCCGATACAGCCCGGGAACATCAAGGTTCCCTCCACACAGCTCTTCCGTCACTTTAGCTGTGCAGGAGAGAGCTCGCGAAACTAGGCCTTTCTCGGCTCGGGAAGTGAGTGCCTGTTTGCAGGCCTCTTGTACTGGCGTCTGCACAGCCCCACACTTGCTGTGCGAGGGAGGCCTAAAAACCCAATCTCTGGGGCTGCCTTTCCTCCCTCCAAGGAAGACAGCCTGCTCGGCCGCCTTCAAGCTGAAAGTCACATTGGGCTGGGAAGTGCTACATGGGAAATCAGTTTTCAGGGGCCATAGCCGCTGGGTGCTCGTGTATGTGTACAGCCCCGATACTGCCCGGGAACATCAAGGCTCCCTCCACACAGCTCTACCGTCACGTTAGCTCTGCAGGAGAGAGCTCGCGAAACTAGGCCTTTCTTGACTCGGGAAGTGAGGCCCTGGTTGCAGGCCTCTTGTACTAACGTCTGGAGAGCCCCACACTTGCTGTGCGAGGGAGGCCTGAAATCCCACTCTCTGGGGCTGCCTTTCCTCCCTCCAAGGAAGAGAGCCGGCTCGGCCGCCTTCAAGCTGAAAGTCACATTGGGCTGGGAAGTGCTACCTGGCAAATCAGTTTTCAGGGGCCATAGCCGCTGGGTGCACGTGTATGTGTACAGCCCCGATACTGCCCGGGAACATCAAGGTTCCCTCTACACAGCTCTTCCGTCACTTTAGCTGTGCAGGAGAGAGCTCGCGAAACTAGGCCTTTCTTGGCTCGGGAAGTGAGGACCTGCTCACAGACCAATGGACCGGGCGTTTCCAGAGCTCCACGTTGCCTGCGCGCGGGAGGCCTGAAAACTCACTCTCTGGGGCTGCCTTTCCTCCCTCCAAGGAAGAGAGCCTGCCCGGCCGCCTTCTGGCTGAAAGTCAAATCTGGCTGGGAAGTGGTAGTTGGGAAGTCAGTTTTCAGGGGCAATGTCCGCTAGGTGTACGTGCATGCCTAGGGTTCCCACACTGCCCAGAACACCAAGGTTCCCTCCACACAGCTCTTCCTTCACGTTAGCTCTGCAGGAGAGAGCTCGCGAAACTAGGCCTTTCTCGCCTCGGGAAGTGAGTGCCTGTTTGCAGCCCTCTTGTACTGGCGTCTGTAGAGCCCCACACTTGCTGTGCGGGGAAGGCCTAAAAACCCAATCTCTGGGCCTGCCTTTCCTCCCTCAAAGGAGGAGAGCCGGCTCGGCCGCCTTGAAGTTGAAAGTAACATTGGGCTGGGAAGTGCTACCTGGGAAATCAGTTTTCAGGGGCCATAGCCGCTGGGGGAACGTGTATGTGTACAGCCCCGATACTGCCCGGGAACATCAAGGTTCCCTCCACACAGCTCTTCCGTCACTTTAACTGTGCAGGAGAGAGCTCGCGAAACTAGGCCTTTCTCGGCTCGGGAAGTGAGTGCCTGTTTGCAGGCCTCTTGTACTGGCGTCTGCACAGCCCCACACTTGCTGTGCGAGGGAGGCCTAAAAACCTAATCTCTGGGGCTGCCTTTCCTCCCTCCAAGGAAGACAGCCTGCTCGGCCGCCTTCAAGCTGAAAGTCACATTGGGCTGGGAAGTGCTACATGGGAAATCAGTTTTCAGGGGCCATAGCCGCTGGGTGCTCGTGTATGTGTACAGCCCCGATACTGCCCGGGAACATCAAGGCTCCCTCCACACAGCTCTACAGTCACGTTAGCTCTGCAGGAGAGAGCTCGCGAAACTAGGCCTTTCTTGACTCGGGAAGTGAGGCCCTGGTTGCAGGCCTCTTGTACTAACGTCTGGAGAGCCCCACACTTGCTGTGCGAGGGAGGCCTGAAATCCCACTCTCTGGGGCTGCCTTTCCTCCCTCCAAGGAAGAGAGACGGCTCGGCCGCCTTCAAGCTGAAAGTAACATTGGGCTGGGAAGTGCTACCTGGGAAATCAGTTTTCAGGGGCCATAGCCGCTGGGTGCACGTGTATGTGTACAGCCCCGATACTGCCCGGGAACATCAAGGTTCCCTCTACACAGCTCTTCCGTCACTTTAGCTGTGCAGGAGAGAGCTCGCGAAACTATGCCTTTCTTGGCTCGGGAAGTGAGGACCTGCTCGCAGACCAATGGACCGGGCGTTTCCAGAGCTCCACGTTGCCTGCGCGCGGGAGGCCTGAAAACTCACTCTCTGGGGCTGCCTTTCCTCCCTCCAAGGAAGAGAGCCTGCCCGGCCGCCTTCTGGCTGAAAGTCAAATCTGGCTGGGAAGTGGTAGTTGGGAAGTCAGTTTTCAGGGGCAATGTCCGCTAGGTGTACGTGCATGCCTAGGGTTCCCACACTGCCCAGAACACCAAGGTTCCCTCCACACAGCTCTTCCGTCACGTTAGCTCTGCAGGAGAGAGCTCGCGAAACTAGGCCTTTCTCGGCTCGGGAAGTGAGTGCCTGTTTGCAGGCCTCTTGTACTGGCGTCTGCAGAGCCCCACACTTGCTGTGCGAGGGAGGCCTAAAAACCCAATCTCTGGGGCTGCCTTTCCTCCCTCCAAGGAAGACAGCCTGCTCGGCCGCCTGCAAGCTGAAAGTCACATTGGGCTGGGAAATGCTACCTGGGAAGTCAGTTTTCAGGGGCCATGGCCGCTGGCTGCACGTTTACAGCTAGGCCTCCCACACTGCCCGGGAACATCAAGGCTCCCTCCAAACAGCTCTTCTGTCACGTTTGCCCTGCAGGAGAGAGATCGCGAAACTAGGCCTTTCTCGGCTCGGGAAGTGAGTGCCTGTTTGCAGGCCGCTTCTATTGGCGTCTGCAGAGCCCCACACTTGCTGTGCGAGGGAGGCCTAAAAACCCAATCTCTGGGGCTGCCTTTCCTCCCTCCAAGGAAGAGAGCCTGCCCGGCCGCCTTCTGGCTGAAAGTCACATCGGGCTGGCAAGTGCTAGTTGGGAAGTCAGTTTTCAGGGGCAAGGGCCGCTGGGTGCACGTGTAAGTGTAGGGTTCCCACACTGTCCAGAACATCAAGGCTCCCTCCACACAGCTCTACCGTCACGTTAGCTCTGCAGCTGAGAGCTCGCGAAACTAGGCCTTTCTCGCCTCGGGAAGTGAGTGCCTGTTTGCAGCCCTCTTGTACTGGCGTCTGTAGAGCCCCACACTTGCTGTGCGGGGAAGGCCTAACAACCCAATCTCTGGGCCTGCCTTTCCTCCCTCAAAGGTGGAGAGCCGGCTCGGCCGCCTTCAAGTTGAAAGTAACATTGGGCTGGGAAGTGCTACCTGGGAAATCAGTTTTCAGGGGCCATAGCCGTTGGGGGCACGTGTATGTGTACAGCCCCGATACTGCCCGGGAACATCAAGGTTCCCTCCACACAGCTCTTCCGTCACTTTAGCTGTGCAGGAGAGAGCTCGCGAAACTAGGCCTTTCTCGGCTCGGGAAGTGAGTGCCTGTTTGCAGGCCTCTTGTACTGGCGTCTGCACAGCCCCACACTTGCTGTGCGAGGGAGGCCTAAAAACCCAATCTCTGGGGCTGCCTTTCCTCCCTCCAAGGAAGACAGCCTGCTCGGCCGCCTTCAAGCTGAAAGTCACATTGGGCTGGGAAGTGCTACATGGGAAATCAGTTTTCAGGGGCCATAGCCGCTGGGTGCTCGTGTATGTGTACAGCCCCGATACTGCCCGGGAACATCAAGGCTCCCTCCACACAGCTCTACCGTCACGTTAGCTCTGCAGGAGAGAGCTCGCGAAACTAGGCCTTTCTTGACTCGGGAAGTGAGGCCCTGGTTGCAGGCCTCTTGTACTGGCGTCTGCAGAGCCCCACACTTGCTGTGCGAGGGAGGCCTGAAATCCCACTCTCTGGGGCTGCCTTTCCTCCCTCCAAGGAAGAGAGCCGGCTCGGCCGCCTTCAAGCTGAATGTAACGTTGGGCTGGGAAGTGCTACCTGGCAAATCAGTTTTCAGGGGCCATAGCCGCTGGGTGCACGTGTATGTGTACAGCCCCGATACTGCCCGGGAACATCAAGGTTCCCTCTACACAGCTCTTCCGTAACTTTAGCAGCGCAGGAGAGAGCTCGCGAAACTAGGCCTTTCTTGGCTCGGGAAGTGAGGACCTGCTCGCAGACCAATGGACCGGGCGTTTCCAGAACTCCACGTTGCCTGCGCGCGGGAGGCCTGAAAACTCAGTCTCTGGGGCTGCCTTTCCTCCCTCCAAGGAAGAGAGACGGCTCGGCCGCCTTCAAGCTGAAAGTAACATTGGGCTGGGAAGTGCTACCTGGGAAATCAGTTTTCAGGGGCCATAGCCGCTGGGTGCACGTGTATGTGTAGAGCCCCGATACTGCCCGGGAACATCAAGGTTCCCTCTACACAGCTCTTCCGTCACTTTAGCTGTGCAGGAGAGAGCTCGCGAAACTATGCCTTTCTTGGCTCGGGAAGTGAGGACCTGCTCGCAGACCAATGGACCGGGCGTTTCCAGAGCTCCACGTTGCCTGCGCGCGGGAGGCCTGAAAACTCACTCTCTGGGGCTGCCTTTCCTCCCTCCAAGGAAGAGAGCCTGCCCGGCCGCCTTCTGGCTGAAAGTCAAATCTGGCTGGGAAGTGGTAGTTGGGAAGTCAGTTTTCAGGGGCAATGTCCGCTAGGTGTACGTGCATGCCTAGGGTTCCCACACTGCCCAGAACACCAAGGTTCCCTCCACACAGCTCTTCCGTCACGTTAGCTCTGCAGGAGAGAGCTCGCGAAACTAGGCCTTTCTCGGCTCGGGAAGTGAGTGCCTGTTTGCAGGCCTCTTGTACTGGCGTCTGCAGAGCCCCACACTTGCTGTGCGAGGGAGGCCTAAAAACCCAATCTCTGGGGCTGCCTTTCCTCCCTCCAAGGAAGACAGCCTGCTCGGCCGCCTGCAAGCTGAAAGTCACATTGGGCTGGGAAATGCTACCTGGGAAGTCAGTTTTCAGGGGCCATGGCCGCTGGCTGCACGTTTACAGCTAGGCCTCCCACACTGCCCGGGAACATCAAGGCTCCCTCCAAACAGCTCTTCCGTCACGTTTGCCCTGCAGGAGAGAGATCGCGAAACTAGGCCTTTCTCGGCTCGGGAAGTGAGTGCCTGTTTGCAGGCCGCTTTTATTGGCGTCTGCAGAGCCCCACACTTGCTGTGCGAGGGAGGCCTAAAAACCCAATCTCTGGGGCTGCCTTTCCTCCCTCCAAGGAAGAGAGCCTGCCCGGCCGCCTTCTGGCTGAAAGTCACATCGGGCTGGCAAGTGCTAGTTGGGAAGTCAGTTTTCAGGGGCAATGGCCGCTGGGTGCACGTGTAAGTGTAGGGTTCCCACACTGTCCAGAACATCAAGGCTCCCTCCACACAGCTCTACCGTCACGTTAGCTCTGCAGCTGAGAGCTCGCGAAACTAGGCCTTTCTCGCCTCGGGAAGTGAGTGCCTGTTTGCAGCCCTCTTGTACTGGCGTCTGTAGAGCCCCACACTTGCTGTGCGGGGAAGGCCTAAAAACCCAATCTCTGGGCCTGCCTTTCCTCCCTCAAAGGAGGAGAGCCGGCTCGGCCGCCTTCAAGTTGAAAGTAACATTGGGCTGGGAAGTGCTACCTGGGAAATCAGTTTTCAGGGGCCATAGCCGCTGGGGGCACGTGTATGTGTACAGCCCCGATACTGCCCGGGAACATCAAGGTTCCCTCCACACAGCTCTTCCGTCACTTTAGCTGTGCAGGAGAGAGCTCGCGAAACTAGGCCTTTCTCGGCTCGGGAAGTGAGTGCCTGTTTGCAGGCCTCTTGTACTGGCGTCTGCACAGCCCCACACTTGCTGTGCGAGGGAGGCCTAAAAACCCAATCTCTGGGGCTGCCTTTCCTCCCTCCAAGGAAGACAGCCTGCTCGGCCGCTTTCAAGCTGAAAGTCACATTGGGCTGGGAAGTGCTACATGGGAAATCAGTTTTCAGGGGCCATAGCCGCTGGGTGCTCGTGTATGTGTACAGCCCCGATACTGCCTGGGAACATCAAGGCTCCCTCCACACAGCTCTACCGTCACGTTAGCTCTGCCGGAGAGAGCTCGCGAAACTAGGCCTTACTTGACTCGGGAAGTGAGGCCCTGGTTGCAGGCCTCTTGTACTAACGTCTGGAGAGCCCCACACTTGCTGTGCGAGGGAGGCCTGAAATCCCACTCTCTGGGGCTGCCTTTCCTCCCTCCAAGGAAGAGAGTCGGCTCGGCCGCCTTCAAGCTGAAAGTCACATTGGGCTGGGAAGTGCTACCTGGCAAATCAGTTTTCAGGGGCCATAACCGCTGGGTGCACGTGTATGTCTACCGCCCCGATACTGCCCGGGAACATCAAGGTTCCCTCTACACAGCTCTTCCGTCACTTTAGCTGTGCAGGAGAGAGCTCGCGAAACTAGGCCTTTCTTGGTTCGGGAAGTGAGGACGTGCTCGCAGACCAATGGACCGGGCGTTTCCAGAGCTCATCGTTGCCTTCGCGCGGGAGGGCTGAAAACTCACTCTCTGGGGCTGCCTTTCCTCCCTCCAAGGAAGAGAGCCTGCCCGGCCGCCTTCAGGCTGAAAGTCAAATCTGGCTGGGAAGTGGTAATTGGGAAGTCAGTTTTCAGGGGCAATGTCCGCTAGGTGTACGTGCATGCCTAGGGTTCCCACACTGCCCAGAACACCAAGGTTCCCTCCACACAGCTCTTCCGTCACGTTAGCTCTGCAGGAGAGAGCTCGCGAAACTAGGCCTTTCTCGGCTCGGGAAGTGAGTGCCTGTTTGCAGGCCTCTTGTATTGGCGTCTGCAGAGCCCCACACTTGCTGTGCGAGGGAGGCCTAAAAACCCAATCTCTGGGGCTGCCTTTCCTCCCTCCAAGGAAGAGAGCCTGCCCGGCCGCCTTCTGGCTGAAAGTCACATTGGGCTGGCAAGTGCTAGGTGGGAAGTCAGTTTTCAGGGGCAATGGCCGCTGGGTGCACGTGTAAGTGTAGGGTTCCCACACTGTCCAGAACATCAAGGTTCCCTCCACACAGCTCTACCGTCACGTTAGCTCTGCAGCTGAGAGCTCGCGAAACTAGGCCTTTCTCGCCTCGGGAAGTGAGTGCCTGTTTGCAGCCCTCTTGTACTGGCGTCTGTAGAGCCCCACACTTGCTGTGCGGGGAAGGCCTAAAAACCCAATCTCTGGGCCTGCCTTTCCTCCCTCAAAGGAGGAGAGCCGGCTCGGCCGCCTTCAAGGTGAAAGTAACATTGGGCTGGGAAGTGCTACCTGGGAAATCAGTTTTCAGGGGCCATAGCCGCTGGGGGAACGTGTATGTGTACAGCCCCGATACTGCCCGGGAACATCAAGGTTCCCTCCACACAGCTCTTCCGTCACTTTAGCTGTGCAGGAGAGAGCTCGCGAAACTAGGCCTTTCTCGGCTCGGGAAGTGAGTGCCTGTTTGCAGGCCTCTTGTACTGGCGTCTGCACAGCCCCACACTTGCTGTGCGAGGGAGGCCTAAAAACCCAATCTCTGGGGCTGCCTTTCCTCCCTCCAAGGAAGACAGCCTGCTCGGCCGCCTTCAAGCTGAAAGTCACATTGGGCTGGGAAGTGCTACATGGGAAATCAGTTTTCAGGGGCCATAGCCTCTGGGTGCTCGTGTATGTGTACAGCCCCGATACTGCCCGGGAACATCAAGGTTCCCTCTGCACAGCTCTTCCGTAACTTTAGCAGCGCAGGAGAGAGCTCGCGAAACTAGGCCTTTCTTGGCTCGGGAAGTGAGGACCTGCTCGCAGACCAATGGACCGGGCGTTTCCAGAGCTCCACGTTGCCTGCACGCGGGAGGCCTGAAAACTCACTCTCTGGGGCTGCCTTTCCTCCCTCCAAGGAAGAGAGACGGCTCGGCCGCCTTCAAGCTGAAAGTAACATTGGGCTGGGAAGTGCTACCTGGGAAATCAGTTTTCAGGGGCCATAGCCGCTGGGTGCACGTGTATGTGTACAGCCCCGATACTGCCCGGGAACATCAAGGTTCCCTCTACACAGCTCTTCCGTCACTTTAGCTGTGCAGGAGAGAGCTCGCGAAACTAGGCCTTTCTTGGCTCGGGAAGTGAGGACCTGCTCGCAGACCAATGGACCGGGCGTTTCCAGAGCTCCACGTTGCCTGCGCGCGGGAGGCCTGAAAACTCACTCTCTGGGGCTGCCTTTCCTCCCTCCAAGGAAGAGAGCCTGCCCGGCCGCCTTCTGGCTGAAAGTCAAATCTGGCTGGGAAGTGGTAGTTGGGAAGTCAGTTTTCAGGGGCAATGTCCGCTAGGTGTACGTGCATGCCTAGGGTTCCCACACTGCCCAGAACACCAAGGTTCCCTCCACACAGCTCTTCCGTCACGTTAGCTCTGCAGGAGAGAGCTCGCGAAACTAGGCCTTTCTCGGCTCGGGAAGTGAGTGCCTGTTTGCAGGCCTCTTGTACTGGCGTCTGCAGAGCCCCACACTTGCTGTGCGAGGGAGGCCTAAAAACCCAATCTCTGGGGCTGCCTTTCCTCCCTCCAAGGAAGACAGCCTGCTCGGCCGCCTGCAAGCTGAAAGTCACATTGGGCTGGGAAATGCTACCTGGGAAGTCAGTTTTCAGGGGCCATGGCCGCTGGCTGCACGTTTACAGCTAGGCCTCCCACACTGCCCGGGAACATCAAGGCTCCCTCCAAACAGCTCTTCCGTCACGTTTGCCCTGCAGGAGAGAGATCGCGAAACTAGGCCTTTCTCGCCTCGGGAAGTGAGTGCCTGTTTGCAGGCCTCTTGTACTGGCGTCTGCACAGCCCCACACTTGCTGTGCGAGGGAGGCCTAAAAACCCAATCTCTGGGGCTGCCTTTCCTCCCTCCAAGGAAGACAGCCTGCTCGGCCGCCTTCAAGCTGAAAGTCACATTGGGCTGGGAAGTGCTACATGGGAAATCAGTTTTCAGGGGCCATAGCCGCTGGGTGCTCGTGTATGTGTACAGCCCCGATACTGCCCGGGAACATCAAGGCTCCCTCCACACAGCTCTACCGTCACGTTAGCTCTGCAGGAGAGAGCTCGCGAAACTAGGCCTTTCTTGACTCGGGAAGTGAGGCCCTGGTTGCAGGCCTCTTGTACTAACGTCTGGAGAGCCCCACACTTGCTGTGCGAGGGAGGCCTGAAATCCCACTCTCTGGGGCTGCCTTTCCTCCCTCCAAGGAAGAGAGCCGGCTCGGCCGCCTTCAAGCTGAATGTAACGTTGGGCTGGGAAGTGCTACCTGGCAAATCAGTTTTCAGGGGCCATAGCCGCTGGGTGCACGTGTATGTGTACAGCCCCGATACTGCCCGGGAACATCAAGGTTCCCTCTACACAGCTCTTCCGTAACTTTAGCAGCGCAGGAGAGAGCTCGCGAAACTAGGCCTTTCTTGGCTCGGGAAGTGAGGACCTGCTCGCAGACCAATGGACCGGGCGTTTCCAGAACTCCACGTTGCCTGCGCGCGGGAGGCCTGAAAACTCACTCTCTGGGGCTGCCTTTCCTCCCTCCAAGGAAGAGAGACGGCTCGGCCGCCTTCAAGCTGAAAGTAACATTGGGCTGGGAAGTGCTACCTGGGAAATCAGTTTTCAGGGGCCATAGCCGCTGGGTGCACGTGTATGTGTACAGCCCCGATACTGCCCGGGAACATCAAGGTTCCCTCTACACAGCTCTTCCGTCACTTTAGCTGTGCAGGAGAGAGGTCGCGAAACTAGGCCTTTCTTGGCTCGGGAAGTGAGGACCTGCTCGCAGACCAATGGACCGGGCGTTTCCAGAGCTCCACGTTGCCTGCGCGCGGGAGGCCTGAAAACTCACTCTCTGGGGCTGCCTTTCCTCCCTCCAAGGAAGAGAGCCTGCCCGGCCGCCTTCTGGCTGAAAGTCAAATCTGGCTGGGAAGTGGTAGTTGGGAAGTCAGTTTTCAGGGGCAATGTCCGCTAGGTGTACGTGCATGCCTAGGGTTCCCACACTGCCCAGAACACCAAGGTTCCCTCCACACAGCTCTTCCGTCACGTTAGCTCTGCAGGAGAGAGCTCGCGAAACTAGGCCTTTCTCGGCTCGGGAAGTGAGTGCCTGTTTGCAGGCCTCTTGTACTGGCGTCTGCAGAGCCCCACACTTGCTGTGCGAGGGAGGCCTAAAAACCCAATCTCTGGGGCTGCCTTTCCTCCCTCCAAGGAAGACAGCCTGCTCGGCCGCCTGCAAGCTGAAAGTCACATTGGGCTGGGAAATGCTACCTGGGAAGTCAGTTTTCAGGGGCCATGGCCGCTGGCTGCACGTTTACAGCTAGGCCTCCCACACTGCCCGGGAACATCAAGGCTCCCTCCAAACAGCTCTTCCGTCACGTTTGCCCTGCAGGAGAGAGATCGCGAAACTAGGCCTTTCTCGGCTCGGGAAGTGAGTGCCTGTTTGCAGGCCGCTTTTATTGGCGTCTGCAGAGCCCCACACTTGCTGTGCGAGGGAGGCCTAAAAACCCAATCTCTGGGGCTGCCTTTCCTCCCTCCAAGGAAGAGAGCCTGCCCGGCCGCCTTCTGGCTGAAAGTCACATCGGGCTGGCAAGTGCTAGTTGGGAAGTCAGTTTTCAGGGGCAATGGCCGCTGGGTGCACGTGTAAGTGTAGGGTTCCCACACTGTCCAGAACATCAAGGCTCCCTCCACACAGCTCTACCGTCACGTTAGCTCTGCAGCTGAGAGCTCGCGAAACTAGGCCTTTCTCGCCTCGGGAAGTGAGTGCCTGTTTGCAGCCCTCTTGTACTGGCGTCTGTAGAGCCCCACACTTGCTGTGCGGGGAAGGCCTAACAACCCAATCTCTGGGCCTGCCTTTCCTCCCTCAAAGGTGGAGAGCCGGGTCGGCCGCCTTCAAGTTGAAAGTAACATTGGGCTGGGAAGTGCTACCTGGGAAATCAGTTTTCAGGGGCCATAGCCGCTGGGGGCACGTGTATGTGTACAGCCCCGATACTGCCCGGGAACATCAAGGTTCCCTCCACACAGCTCTTCCGTCACTTTAGCTGTGCAGGAGAGAGCTCGCGAAACTAGGCCTTTCTCGGCTCGGGAAGTGAGTGCCTGTTTGCAGGCCTCTTGTACTGGCGTCTGCACAGCCCCACACTTGCTGTGCGAGGGAGGCCTAAAAACCCAATCTCTGGGGCTGCCTTTCCTCCCTCCAAGGAAGACAGCCTGCTCGGCCGCCTTCAAGCTGAAAGTCACATTGGGCTGGGAAGTGCTACATGGGAAATCAGTTTTCAGGGGCCATAGCCGCTGGGTGCTCGTGTATGTGTACAGCCCCGATACTGCCCGGGAACATCAAGGCTCCCTCCACACAGCTCTACCGTCACGTTAGCTCTGCAGGAGAGAGCTCGCGAAACTAGGCCTTTCTTGACTCGGGAAGTGAGGCCCTGGTTGCAGGCCTCTTGTACTAACGTCTGGAGAGCCCCACACTTGTTGTGCGAGGGAGGCCTGAAATCCCACTCTCTGGGGCTGCCTTTCCTCCCTCCAAGGAAGAGAGCCGGCTCGGCCGCCTTCAAGCTTAATGTAACGTTGGGCTGGGAAGTGCTACCTGGCAAATCAGTTTTCAGGGGCCATAGCCGCTGGGTGCACGTGTATGTGTACAGCCCCGATACTGCCCGGGAACATCAAGGTTCCCTCTACACAGCTCTTCCGTAACTTTAGCAGCGCAGGAGAGAGCTCGCGAAACTAGGCCTTTCTTGGCTCGGGAAGTGAGGACCTGCTCGCAGACCAATGGACCGGGCGTTTCCAGAGCTCCACGTTGCCTGCGCGCGGGAGGCCTGAAAACTCACTCTCTGGGGCTGCCTTTCCTCCCTCCAAGGAAGAGAGACGGCTCGGCCGCCTTCAAGCTGAAAGTAACATTGGGCTGGGAAGTGCTACCTGGGAAATCAGTTTTCAGGGGCCATAGCCGCTGGGTGCACGTGTATGTGTACAGCCCCGATACTGCCCGGGAACATCAAGGTTCCCTCCACACAGCTCTTCCGTCACTTTAGCTGTGCAGGAGAGAGCTCGCGAAACTAGGCCTTTCTCGGCTCGGGAAGTGAGTGCCTGTTTGCAGGCCTCTTGTACTGGCGTCTGCACAGCCCCACACTTGCTGTGCGAGGGAGGCCTAAAAACCCAATCTCTGGGGCTGCCTTTCCTCCCTCCAAGGAAGACAGCCTGCTCGGCCGCCTTCAAGCTGAAAGTCACATTGGGCTGGGAAGTGCTACATGGGAAATCAGTTTTCAGGGGCCATAGCCGCTGGGTGCTCGTGTATGTGTACAGCCCCGATACTTCCCGGGAACATCAAGGCTCCCTCCACACAGCTCTACCGTCACGTTAGCTCTGCAGGAGAGAGCTCGCGAAACTAGGCCTTTCTTGACTCGGGAAGTGAGGCCCTGGTTGCAGGCCTCTTGTACTGGCGTCTGCAGAGCCCCACACTTGCTGTGCGAGGGAGGCCTGAAATCCCACTCTCTGGGGCTGCCTTTCCTCCCTCCAAGGAAGAGAGCCGGCTCGGCCGCCTTCAAGCTGAATGTAACGTTGGGCTGGGAAGTGCTACCTGGCAAATCAGTTTTCAGGGGCCATAGCCGCTGGGTGCACGTGTATGTGTACAGCCCCGATACTGCCCGGGAACATCAAGGTTCCCTCTACACAGCTCTTCCGTAACTTTAGCAGCGCAGGAGAGAGCTCGCGAAACTAGGCCTTTCTTGGCTCGGGAAGTGAGGACCTGCTCGCAGACCAATGGACCGGGCGTTTCCAGAACTCCACGTTGCCTGCGCGCGGGAGGCCTGAAAACTCACTCTCTGGGGCTGCCTTTCCTCCCTCCAAGGAAGAGAGACGGCTCGGCCGCCTTCAAGCTGAAAGTAACATTGGGCTGGGAAGTGCTACCTGGGAAATCAGTTTTCAGGGGCCATAGCCGCTGGGTGCACGTGTATGTGTACAGCCCCGATACTGCCCGGGAACATCAAGGTTCCCTCTACACAGCTCTTCCGTCACTTTAGCTGTGCAGGAGAGAGGTCGCGAAACTAGGCCTTTCTTGGCTCGGGAAGTGAGGACCTGCTCGCAGACCAATGGACCGGGCGTTTCCAGAGCTCCACGTTGCCTGCGCGCGGGAGGCCTGAAAACTCACTCTCTGGGGCTGCCTTTCCTCCCTCCAAGGAAGAGAGCCTGCCCGGCCGCCTTCTGGCTGAAAGTCAAATCTGGCTGGGAAGTGGTAGTTGGGAAGTCAGTTTTCAGGGGCAATGTCCGCTAGGTGTACGTGCATGCCTAGGGTTCCCACACTGCCCAGAACACCAAGGTTCCCTCCACACAGCTCTTCCGTCACGTTAGCTCTGCAGGAGAGAGCTCGCGAAACTAGGCCTTTCTCGGCTCGGGAAGTGAGTGCCTGTTTGCAGGCCTCTTGTACTGGCGTCTGCAGAGCCCCACACTTGCTGTGCGAGGGAGGCCTAAAAACCCAATCTCTGGGGCTGCCTTTCCTCCCTCCAAGGAAGACAGCCTGCTCGGCCGCCTGCAAGCTGAAAGTCACATTGGGCTGGGAAATGCTACCTGGGAAGTCAGTTTTCAGGGGCCATGGCCGCTGGCTGCACGTTTACAGCTAGGCCTCCCACACTGCCCGGGAACATCAAGGCTCCCTCCAAACAGCTCTTCCGTCACGTTTGCCCTGCAGGAAAGAGATCGCGAAACTAGGCCTTTCTCGGCTCGGGAAGTGAGTGCCTGTTTGCAGGCCGCTTTTATTGGCGTCTGCAGAGCCCCACACTTGCTGTGCGAGGGAGGCCTAAAAACCCAATCTCTGGGGCTGCCTTTCCTCCCTCCAAGGAAGAGAGCCTGCCCGGCCGCCTTCTGGCTGAAAGTCACATCGGGCTGGCAAGTGCTAGTTGGGAAGTCAGTTTTCAGGGGCAATGGCCGCTGGGTGCACGTGTAAGTGTAGGGTTCCCACACTGTCCAGAACATCAAGGCTCCCTCCACACAGCTCTACCGTCACGTTAGCTCTGCAGCTGAGAGCTCGCGAAACTAGGCCTTTCTCGCCTCGGGAAGTGAGTGCCTGTTTGCAGCCCTCTTGTACTGGCGTCTGTAGAGCCCCACACTTGCTGTGCGGGGAAGGCCTAAAAACCCAATCTCTGGGCCTGCCTTTCCTCCCTCAAAGGTGGAGAGCCGGCTCGGCCGCCTTCAAGTTGAAAGTAACATTGGGCTGGGAAGTGCTACCTGGGAAATCAGTTTTCAGGGGCCATAGCCGCTGGGGGCACGTGTATGTGTACAGCCCCGATACTGCCCGGGAACATCAAGGTTCCCTCTACACAGCTCTTCCGTAACTTTAGCAGCGCAGGAGAGAGCTCGCGAAACTAGGCCTTTCTTGGCTCGGGAAGTGAGGACCTGCTCGCAGACCAATGGACCGGGCGTTTCCAGAGCTCCACGTTGCCTGCGCGCGGGAGGCCTGAAAACTCACTCTCTGGGGCTGCCTTTCCTCCCTCCAAGGAAGAGAGACGGCTCGGCCGCCTTCAATGTGAAAGTAACATTGGGCTGGGAAGTGCTACCTGGGAAATCAGTTTTCAGGGGCCATAGCCGCTGGGTGCACGTGTATGTGTACAGCCCCGATACTGCCCGGGAACATCAAGGTTCCCTCCACACAGCTCTTCCGTCACTTTAGCTGTGCAGGAGAGAGCTCGCGAAACTAGGCCTTTCTCGGCTCGGGAAGTGAGTGCCTGTTTGCAGGCCTCTTGTACTGGCGTCTGCACAGCCCCACACTTGCTGTGCGAGGGAGGCCTAAAAACCCAATCTCTGGGGCTGCCTTTCCTCCCTCCAAGGAAGACAGCCTGCTCGGCCGCCTTCAAGCTGAAAGTCACATTGGGCTGGGAAGTGCTACATGGGAAATCAGTTTTCAGGGGCCATAGCCGCTGGGTGCTCGTGTATGTGTACAGCCCCGATACTGCCCGGGAACATCAAGGCTCCCTCCACACAGCTCTACCGTCACGTTAGCTCTGCAGGAGAGAGCTCGCGAAACTAGGCCTTTCTTGACTCGGGAAGTGAGGCCCTGGTTGCAGGCCTCTTGTACTGGCGTCTGCAGAGCCCCACACTTGCTGTGCGAGGGAGGCCTGAAATCCCACTCTCTGGGGCAGCCTTTCCTCCCTCCAAGGAAGAGAGCCGGCTCGGCCGCCTTCAAGCTGAATGTAACGTTTGGCTGGGAAGTGCTACCTGGCAAATCAGTTTTCAGGGGCCATAGCCGCTGGGTGCACGTGTATGTGTACAGCCCCGATACTGCCCGGGAACATCAAGGTTCCCTCTACACAGCTCTTCCGTAACTTTAGCAGCGCAGGAGAGAGCTCGCGAAACTAGGCCTTTCTTGGCTCGGGAAGTGAGGACCTGCTCGCAGACCAATGGACCGGGCGTTTCCAGAACTCCACGTTGCCTGCGCGCGGGAGGCCTGAAAACTCACTCTCTGGGGCTGCCTTTCCTCCCTCCAAGGAAGAGAGACGGCTCGGCCGCCTTCAAGCTGAAAGTAACATTGGGCTGTGAAGTGCTACCTGGGAAATCAGTTTTCAGGGGCCATAGCCGCTGGGTGCACGTGTATGTGTACAGCCCCGATACTGCCCGGGAACATCAAGGTTCCCTCTACACAGCTCTTCCGTCACTTTAGCTGTGCAGGAGAGAGGTCGCGAAACTAGGCCTTTCTTGGCTCGGGAAGTGAGGACCTGCTCGCAGACCAATGGACCGGGCGTTTCCAGAGCTCCACGTTGCCTGCACGCGGGAGGCCTGAAAACTCACTCTCTGGGGCTGCCTTTCCTCCCTCCAAGGAAGAGAGACGGCTCGGCCGCCTTCAAGCTGAAAGTAACATTGGGCTGGGAAGTGCTACCTGGGAAATCAGTTTTCAGGGGCCATAGCCGCTGGGTGCACGTGTATGTGTACAGCCCCGATACTGCCCGGGAACATCAAGGTTCCCTCTACACAGCTCTTCCGTCACTTTAGCTGTGCAGGAGAGAGCTCGCGAAACTAGGCCTTTCTTGGCTCGGGAAGTGAGGACCTGCTCGCAGACCAATGGACCGGGCGTTTCCAGAGCTCCACGTTGCCTGCGCGCGGGAGGCCTGAAAACTCACTCTCTGGGGCTGCCTTTCCTCCCTCCAAGGAAGAGAGCCTGCCCGGCCGCCTTCTGGCTGAAAGTCAAATCTGGCTGGGAAGTGGTAGTTGGGAAGTCAGTTTTCAGGGGCAATGTCCGCTAGGTGTACGTGCATGCCTAGGGTTCCCACACTGCCCAGAACACCAAGGTTCCCTCCACACAGCTCTTCCGTCACGTTAGCTCTGCAGGAGAGAGCTCGCGAAACTAGGCCTTTCTCGGCTCGGGAAGTGAGTGCCTGTTTGCAGGCCTCTTGTACTGGCGTCTGCAGAGCCCCACACTTGCTGTGCGAGGGAGGCCTAAAAACCCAATCTCTGGGGCTGCCTTTCCTCCCTCCAAGGAAGACAGCCTGCTCGGCCGCCTGCAAGCTGAAAGTCACATTGGGCTGGGAAATGCTACCTGGGAAGTCAGTTTTCAGGGGCCATGGCCGCTGGCTGCACGTTTACAGCTAGGCCTCCCACACTGCCCGGGAACATCAAGGCTCCCTCCAAACAGCTCTTCCGTCACGTTTGCCCTGCAGGAGAGAGATCGCGAAACTAGGCCTTTCTCGGCTCGGGAAGTGAGTGCCTGTTTGCAGGCCGCTTTTATTGGCGTCTGCAGAGCCCCACACTTGCTGTGCGAGGGAGGCCTAAAAACCCAATCTCTGGGGCTGCCTTTCCTCCCTCCAAGGAAGAGAGCCTGCCCGGCCGCCTTCTTGCTGAAAGTCACATCGGGCTGGCAAGTAATAGTTGGGAAGTCAGTTTTCAGGGGCAATGGCCGCTGGGTGCACGTGTAAGTGTAGGGTTCCCACACTGTCCAGAACATCAAGGCTCCCTCCACACAGCTCTACCGTCACGTTAGCTCTGCAGCTGAGAGCTCGCGAAACTAGGCCTTTCTCGCCTCGGGAAGTGAGTGCCTGTTTGCAGCCCTCTTGTACTGGCGTCTGTAGAGCCCCACACTTGCTGTGCGGGGAAGGCCTAACAACCCAATCTCTGGGCCTGCCTTTCCTCCCTCAAAGGTGGAGAGCCGGCTCGGCCGCCTTCAAGTTGAAAGTAACATTGGGCTGGGAAGTGCTACCTGGGAAATCAGTTTTCAGGGGCCATAGCCGTTGGGGGCACGTGTATGTGTACAGCCCCGATACTGCCCGGGAACATCAAGGTTCCCTCCACACAGCTCTTCCGTCACTTTAGCTGTGCAGGAGAGAGCTCGCGAAACTAGGCCTTTCTCGGCTCGGGAAGTGAGTGCCTGTTTGCAGGCCTCTTGTACTGGCGTCTGCACAGCCCCACACTTGCTGTGCGAGGGAGGCCTAAAAACCCAATCTCTGGGGCTGCCTTTCCTCCCTCCAAGGAAGACAGCCTGCTCGGCCGCCTTCAAGCTGAAAGTCACATTGGGCTGGGAAGTGCTACATGGGAAATCAGTTTTCAGGGGCCATAGCCGCTGGGTGCTCGTGTATGTGTACAGCCCCGATACTGCCCGGGAACATCAAGGCTCCCTCCACACAGCTCTACCGTCACGTTAGCTCTGCAGGAGAGAGCTCGCGAAACTAGGCCTTTCTTGACTCGGGAAGTGAGGCCCTGGTTGCAGGCCTCTTGTACTGGCGTCTGCAGAGCCCCACACTTGCTGTGCGAGGGAGGCCTGAAATCCCACTCTCTGGGGCTGCCTTTCCTCCCTCCAAGGAAGAGAGCCGGCTCGGCCGCCTTCAAGCTGAATGTAACGTTGGGCTGGGAAGTGCTACCTGGCAAATCAGTTTTCAGGGGCCATAGCCGCTGGGTGCACGTGTATGTGTACAGCCCCGATACTGCCCGGGAACATCAAGGTTCCCTCTACACAGCTCTTCCGTAACTTTAGCAGCGCAGGAGAGAGCTCGCGAAACTAGGCCTTTCTTGGCTCGGGAAGTGAGGACCTGCTCGCAGACCAATGGACCGGGCGTTTCCAGAACTCCACGTTGCCTGCGCGCGGGAGGCCTGAAAACTCAGTCTCTGGGGCTGCCTTTCCTCCCTCCAAGGAAGAGAGACGGCTCGGCCGCCTTCAAGCTGAAAGTAACATTGGGCTGGGAAGTGCTACCTGGGAAATCAGTTTTCAGGGGCCATAGCCGCTGGGTGCACGTGTATGTGTAGAGCCCCGATACTGCCCGGGAACATCAAGGTTCCCTCTACACAGCTCTTCCGTCACTTTAGCTGTGCAGGAGAGAGCTCGCGAAACTATGCCTTTCTTGGCTCGGGAAGTGAGGACCTGCTCGCAGACCAATGGACCGGGCGTTTCCAGAGCTCCACGTTGCCTGCGCGCGGGAGGCCTGAAAACTCACTCTCTGGGGCTGCCTTTCCTCCCTCCAAGGAAGAGAGCCTGCCCGGCCGCCTTCTGGCTGAAAGTCAAATCTGGCTGGGAAGTGGTAGTTGGGAAGTCAGTTTTCAGGGGCAATGTCCGCTAGGTGTACGTGCATGCCTAGGGTTCCCACACTGCCCAGAACACCAAGGTTCCCTCCACACAGCTCTTCCGTCACGTTAGCTCTGCAGGAGAGAGCTCGCGAAACTAGGCCTTTCTCGGCTCGGGAAGTGAGTGCCTGTTTGCAGGCCTCTTGTACTGGCGTCTGCAGAGCCCCACACTTGCTGTGCGAGGGAGGCCTAAAAACCCAATCTCTGGGGCTGCCTTTCCTCCCTCCAAGGAAGACAGCCTGCTCGGCCGCCTGCAAGCTGAAAGTCACATTGGGCTGGGAAATGCTACCTGGGAAGTCAGTTTTCAGGGGCCATGGCCGCTGGCTGCACGTTT
Source organism: Giraffa tippelskirchi (assembly GCF_054371585.1). Taxonomy (NCBI): domain Eukaryota; kingdom Metazoa; phylum Chordata; class Mammalia; order Artiodactyla; family Giraffidae; genus Giraffa; species Giraffa tippelskirchi. Next base: position 73,466,707 of record NC_137289.1, read on the forward strand.
ACAGCTAGGCCTCCCACACTGCCCGGGAACATCAAGGCTCCCTCCAAACAGCTCTTCCGTCACGTTTGCCCTGCAGGAGAGAGATCGCGAAACTAGGCCTTTCTCGGCTCGGGAAGTGAGTGCCTGTTTGCAGGCCGCTTTTATTGGCGTCTGCAGAGCCCCACACTTGCTGTGCGAGGGAGGCCTAAAAACCCAATCTCTGGGGCTGCCTTTCCTCCCTCCAAGGAAGAGAGCCTGCCCGGCCGCCTTCTGGCTGAAAGTCACATCGGGCTGGCAAGTGCTAGTTGGGAAGTCAGTTTTCAGGGGCAATGGCCGCTGGGTGCACGTGTAAGTGTAGGGTTCCCACACTGTCCAGAACATCAAGGCTCCCTCCACACAGCTCTACCGTCACGTTAGCTCTGCAGCTGAGAGCTCGCGAAACTAGGCCTTTCTCGCCTCGGGAAGTGAGTGCCTGTTTGCAGCCCTCTTGTACTGGCGTCTGTAGAGCCCCACACTTGCTGTGCGGGGAAGGCCTAAAAACCCAATCTCTGGGCCTGCCTTTCCTCCCTCAAAGGAGGAGAGCCGGCTCGGCCGCCTTCAAGTTGAAAGTAACATTGGGCTGGGAAGTGCTACCTGGGAAATCAGTTTTCAGGGGCCATAGCCGCTGGGGGCACGTGTATGTGTACAGCCCCGATACTGCCCGGGAACATCAAGGTTCCCTCCACACAGCTCTTCCGTCACTTTAGCTGTGCAGGAGAGAGCTCGCGAAACTAGGCCTTTCTCGGCTCGGGAAGTGAGTGCCTGTTTGCAGGCCTCTTGTACTGGCGTCTGCACAGCCCCACACTTGCTGTGCGAGGGAGGCCTAAAAACCCAATCTCTGGGGCTGCCTTTCCTCCCTCCAAGGAAGACAGCCTGCTCGGCCGCTTTCAAGCTGAAAGTCACATTGGGCTGGGAAGTGCTACATGGGAAATCAGTTTTCAGGGGCCATAGCCGCTGGGTGCTCGTGTATGTGTACAGCCCCGATACTGCCTGGGAACATCAAGGCTCCCTCCACACAGCTCTACCGTCACGTTAGCTCTGCCGGAGAGAGCTCGCGAAACTAGGCCTTACTTGACTCGGGAAGTGAGGCCCTGGTTGCAGGCCTCTTGTACTAACGTCTGGAGAGCCCCACACTTGCTGTGCGAGGGAGGCCTGAAATCCCACTCTCTGGGGCTGCCTTTCCTCCCTCCAAGGAAGAGAGTCGGCTCGGCCGCCTTCAAGCTGAAAGTCACATTGGGCTGGGAAGTGCTACCTGGCAAATCAGTTTTCAGGGGCCATAACCGCTGGGTGCACGTGTATGTCTACCGCCCCGATACTGCCCGGGAACATCAAGGTTCCCTCTACACAGCTCTTCCGTCACTTTAGCTGTGCAGGAGAGAGCTCGCGAAACTAGGCCTTTCTTGGTTCGGGAAGTGAGGACGTGCTCGCAGACCAATGGACCGGGCGTTTCCAGAGCTCATCGTTGCCTTCGCGCGGGAGGGCTGAAAACTCACTCTCTGGGGCTGCCTTTCCTCCCTCCAAGGAAGAGAGCCTGCCCGGCCGCCTTCAGGCTGAAAGTCAAATCTGGCTGGGAAGTGGTAATTGGGAAGTCAGTTTTCAGGGGCAATGTCCGCTAGGTGTACGTGCATGCCTAGGGTTCCCACACTGCCCAGAACACCAAGGTTCCCTCCACACAGCTCTTCCGTCACGTTAGCTCTGCAGGAGAGAGCTCGCGAAACTAGGCCTTTCTCGGCTCGGGAAGTGAGTGCCTGTTTGCAGGCCTCTTGTATTGGCGTCTGCAGAGCCCCACACTTGCTGTGCGAGGGAGGCCTAAAAACCCAATCTCTGGGGCTGCCTTTCCTCCCTCCAAGGAAGAGAGCCTGCCCGGCCGCCTTCTGGCTGAAAGTCACATTGGGCTGGCAAGTGCTAGGTGGGAAGTCAGTTTTCAGGGGCAATGGCCGCTGGGTGCACGTGTAAGTGTAGGGTTCCCACACTGTCCAGAACATCAAGGTTCCCTCCACACAGCTCTACCGTCACGTTAGCTCTGCAGCTGAGAGCTCGCGAAACTAGGCCTTTCTCGCCTCGGGAAGTGAGTGCCTGTTTGCAGCCCTCTTGTACTGGCGTCTGTAGAGCCCCACACTTGCTGTGCGGGGAAGGCCTAAAAACCCAATCTCTGGGCCTGCCTTTCCTCCCTCAAAGGAGGAGAGCCGGCTCGGCCGCCTTCAAGGTGAAAGTAACATTGGGCTGGGAAGTGCTACCTGGGAAATCAGTTTTCAGGGGCCATAGCCGCTGGGGGAACGTGTATGTGTACAGCCCCGATACTGCCCGGGAACATCAAGGTTCCCTCCACACAGCTCTTCCGTCACTTTAGCTGTGCAGGAGAGAGCTCGCGAAACTAGGCCTTTCTCGGCTCGGGAAGTGAGTGCCTGTTTGCAGGCCTCTTGTACTGGCGTCTGCACAGCCCCACACTTGCTGTGCGAGGGAGGCCTAAAAACCCAATCTCTGGGGCTGCCTTTCCTCCCTCCAAGGAAGACAGCCTGCTCGGCCGCCTTCAAGCTGAAAGTCACATTGGGCTGGGAAGTGCTACATGGGAAATCAGTTTTCAGGGGCCATAGCCTCTGGGTGCTCGTGTATGTGTACAGCCCCGATACTGCCCGGGAACATCAAGGTTCCCTCTGCACAGCTCTTCCGTAACTTTAGCAGCGCAGGAGAGAGCTCGCGAAACTAGGCCTTTCTTGGCTCGGGAAGTGAGGACCTGCTCGCAGACCAATGGACCGGGCGTTTCCAGAGCTCCACGTTGCCTGCACGCGGGAGGCCTGAAAACTCACTCTCTGGGGCTGCCTTTCCTCCCTCCAAGGAAGAGAGACGGCTCGGCCGCCTTCAAGCTGAAAGTAACATTGGGCTGGGAAGTGCTACCTGGGAAATCAGTTTTCAGGGGCCATAGCCGCTGGGTGCACGTGTATGTGTACAGCCCCGATACTGCCCGGGAACATCAAGGTTCCCTCTACACAGCTCTTCCGTCACTTTAGCTGTGCAGGAGAGAGCTCGCGAAACTAGGCCTTTCTTGGCTCGGGAAGTGAGGACCTGCTCGCAGACCAATGGACCGGGCGTTTCCAGAGCTCCACGTTGCCTGCGCGCGGGAGGCCTGAAAACTCACTCTCTGGGGCTGCCTTTCCTCCCTCCAAGGAAGAGAGCCTGCCCGGCCGCCTTCTGGCTGAAAGTCAAATCTGGCTGGGAAGTGGTAGTTGGGAAGTCAGTTTTCAGGGGCAATGTCCGCTAGGTGTACGTGCATGCCTAGGGTTCCCACACTGCCCAGAACACCAAGGTTCCCTCCACACAGCTCTTCCGTCACGTTAGCTCTGCAGGAGAGAGCTCGCGAAACTAGGCCTTTCTCGGCTCGGGAAGTGAGTGCCTGTTTGCAGGCCTCTTGTACTGGCGTCTGCAGAGCCCCACACTTGCTGTGCGAGGGAGGCCTAAAAACCCAATCTCTGGGGCTGCCTTTCCTCCCTCCAAGGAAGACAGCCTGCTCGGCCGCCTGCAAGCTGAAAGTCACATTGGGCTGGGAAATGCTACCTGGGAAGTCAGTTTTCAGGGGCCATGGCCGCTGGCTGCACGTTTACAGCTAGGCCTCCCACACTGCCCGGGAACATCAAGGCTCCCTCCAAACAGCTCTTCCGTCACGTTTGCCCTGCAGGAGAGAGATCGCGAAACTAGGCCTTTCTCGCCTCGGGAAGTGAGTGCCTGTTTGCAGGCCTCTTGTACTGGCGTCTGCACAGCCCCACACTTGCTGTGCGAGGGAGGCCTAAAAACCCAATCTCTGGGGCTGCCTTTCCTCCCTCCAAGGAAGACAGCCTGCTCGGCCGCCTTCAAGCTGAAAGTCACATTGGGCTGGGAAGTGCTACATGGGAAATCAGTTTTCAGGGGCCATAGCCGCTGGGTGCTCGTGTATGTGTACAGCCCCGATACTGCCCGGGAACATCAAGGCTCCCTCCACACAGCTCTACCGTCACGTTAGCTCTGCAGGAGAGAGCTCGCGAAACTAGGCCTTTCTTGACTCGGGAAGTGAGGCCCTGGTTGCAGGCCTCTTGTACTAACGTCTGGAGAGCCCCACACTTGCTGTGCGAGGGAGGCCTGAAATCCCACTCTCTGGGGCTGCCTTTCCTCCCTCCAAGGAAGAGAGCCGGCTCGGCCGCCTTCAAGCTGAATGTAACGTTGGGCTGGGAAGTGCTACCTGGCAAATCAGTTTTCAGGGGCCATAGCCGCTGGGTGCACGTGTATGTGTACAGCCCCGATACTGCCCGGGAACATCAAGGTTCCCTCTACACAGCTCTTCCGTAACTTTAGCAGCGCAGGAGAGAGCTCGCGAAACTAGGCCTTTCTTGGCTCGGGAAGTGAGGACCTGCTCGCAGACCAATGGACCGGGCGTTTCCAGAACTCCACGTTGCCTGCGCGCGGGAGGCCTGAAAACTCACTCTCTGGGGCTGCCTTTCCTCCCTCCAAGGAAGAGAGACGGCTCGGCCGCCTTCAAGCTGAAAGTAACATTGGGCTGGGAAGTGCTACCTGGGAAATCAGTTTTCAGGGGCCATAGCCGCTGGGTGCACGTGTATGTGTACAGCCCCGATACTGCCCGGGAACATCAAGGTTCCCTCTACACAGCTCTTCCGTCACTTTAGCTGTGCAGGAGAGAGGTCGCGAAACTAGGCCTTTCTTGGCTCGGGAAGTGAGGACCTGCTCGCAGACCAATGGACCGGGCGTTTCCAGAGCTCCACGTTGCCTGCGCGCGGGAGGCCTGAAAACTCACTCTCTGGGGCTGCCTTTCCTCCCTCCAAGGAAGAGAGCCTGCCCGGCCGCCTTCTGGCTGAAAGTCAAATCTGGCTGGGAAGTGGTAGTTGGGAAGTCAGTTTTCAGGGGCAATGTCCGCTAGGTGTACGTGCATGCCTAGGGTTCCCACACTGCCCAGAACACCAAGGTTCCCTCCACACAGCTCTTCCGTCACGTTAGCTCTGCAGGAGAGAGCTCGCGAAACTAGGCCTTTCTCGGCTCGGGAAGTGAGTGCCTGTTTGCAGGCCTCTTGTACTGGCGTCTGCAGAGCCCCACACTTGCTGTGCGAGGGAGGCCTAAAAACCCAATCTCTGGGGCTGCCTTTCCTCCCTCCAAGGAAGACAGCCTGCTCGGCCGCCTGCAAGCTGAAAGTCACATTGGGCTGGGAAATGCTACCTGGGAAGTCAGTTTTCAGGGGCCATGGCCGCTGGCTGCACGTTTACAGCTAGGCCTCCCACACTGCCCGGGAACATCAAGGCTCCCTCCAAACAGCTCTTCCGTCACGTTTGCCCTGCAGGAGAGAGATCGCGAAACTAGGCCTTTCTCGGCTCGGGAAGTGAGTGCCTGTTTGCAGGCCGCTTTTATTGGCGTCTGCAGAGCCCCACACTTGCTGTGCGAGGGAGGCCTAAAAACCCAATCTCTGGGGCTGCCTTTCCTCCCTCCAAGGAAGAGAGCCTGCCCGGCCGCCTTCTGGCTGAAAGTCACATCGGGCTGGCAAGTGCTAGTTGGGAAGTCAGTTTTCAGGGGCAATGGCCGCTGGGTGCACGTGTAAGTGTAGGGTTCCCACACTGTCCAGAACATCAAGGCTCCCTCCACACAGCTCTACCGTCACGTTAGCTCTGCAGCTGAGAGCTCGCGAAACTAGGCCTTTCTCGCCTCGGGAAGTGAGTGCCTGTTTGCAGCCCTCTTGTACTGGCGTCTGTAGAGCCCCACACTTGCTGTGCGGGGAAGGCCTAACAACCCAATCTCTGGGCCTGCCTTTCCTCCCTCAAAGGTGGAGAGCCGGGTCGGCCGCCTTCAAGTTGAAAGTAACATTGGGCTGGGAAGTGCTACCTGGGAAATCAGTTTTCAGGGGCCATAGCCGCTGGGGGCACGTGTATGTGTACAGCCCCGATACTGCCCGGGAACATCAAGGTTCCCTCCACACAGCTCTTCCGTCACTTTAGCTGTGCAGGAGAGAGCTCGCGAAACTAGGCCTTTCTCGGCTCGGGAAGTGAGTGCCTGTTTGCAGGCCTCTTGTACTGGCGTCTGCACAGCCCCACACTTGCTGTGCGAGGGAGGCCTAAAAACCCAATCTCTGGGGCTGCCTTTCCTCCCTCCAAGGAAGACAGCCTGCTCGGCCGCCTTCAAGCTGAAAGTCACATTGGGCTGGGAAGTGCTACATGGGAAATCAGTTTTCAGGGGCCATAGCCGCTGGGTGCTCGTGTATGTGTACAGCCCCGATACTGCCCGGGAACATCAAGGCTCCCTCCACACAGCTCTACCGTCACGTTAGCTCTGCAGGAGAGAGCTCGCGAAACTAGGCCTTTCTTGACTCGGGAAGTGAGGCCCTGGTTGCAGGCCTCTTGTACTAACGTCTGGAGAGCCCCACACTTGTTGTGCGAGGGAGGCCTGAAATCCCACTCTCTGGGGCTGCCTTTCCTCCCTCCAAGGAAGAGAGCCGGCTCGGCCGCCTTCAAGCTTAATGTAACGTTGGGCTGGGAAGTGCTACCTGGCAAATCAGTTTTCAGGGGCCATAGCCGCTGGGTGCACGTGTATGTGTACAGCCCCGATACTGCCCGGGAACATCAAGGTTCCCTCTACACAGCTCTTCCGTAACTTTAGCAGCGCAGGAGAGAGCTCGCGAAACTAGGCCTTTCTTGGCTCGGGAAGTGAGGACCTGCTCGCAGACCAATGGACCGGGCGTTTCCAGAGCTCCACGTTGCCTGCGCGCGGGAGGCCTGAAAACTCACTCTCTGGGGCTGCCTTTCCTCCCTCCAAGGAAGAGAGACGGCTCGGCCGCCTTCAAGCTGAAAGTAACATTGGGCTGGGAAGTGCTACCTGGGAAATCAGTTTTCAGGGGCCATAGCCGCTGGGTGCACGTGTATGTGTACAGCCCCGATACTGCCCGGGAACATCAAGGTTCCCTCCACACAGCTCTTCCGTCACTTTAGCTGTGCAGGAGAGAGCTCGCGAAACTAGGCCTTTCTCGGCTCGGGAAGTGAGTGCCTGTTTGCAGGCCTCTTGTACTGGCGTCTGCACAGCCCCACACTTGCTGTGCGAGGGAGGCCTAAAAACCCAATCTCTGGGGCTGCCTTTCCTCCCTCCAAGGAAGACAGCCTGCTCGGCCGCCTTCAAGCTGAAAGTCACATTGGGCTGGGAAGTGCTACATGGGAAATCAGTTTTCAGGGGCCATAGCCGCTGGGTGCTCGTGTATGTCTACAGCCCCGATACTGCCCGGGAACATCAAGGCTCCCTCCACACAGCTCTACCGTCACGTTAGCTCTGCAGGAGAGAGCTCGCGAAACTAGGCCTTTCTTGACTCGGGAAGTGAGGCCCTGGTTGCAGGCCTCTTGTACTGGCGTCTGCAGAGCCCCACACTTGCTGTGCGAGGGAGGCCTGAAATCCCACTCTCTGGGGCTGCCTTTCCTCCCTCCAAGGAAGAGAGCCGGCTCGGCCGCCTTCAAGCTGAATGTAACGTTGGGCTGGGAAGTGCTACCTGGCAAATCAGTTTTCAGGGGCCATAGCCGCTGGGTGCACGTGTATGTGTACAGCCCCGATACTGCCCGGGAACATCAAGGTTCCCTCTACACAGCTCTTCCGTAACTTTAGCAGCGCAGGAGAGAGCTCGCGAAACTAGGCCTTTCTTGGCTCGGGAAGTGAGGACCTGCTCGCAGACCAATGGACCGGGCGTTTCCAGAACTCCACGTTGCCTGCGCGCGGGAGGCCTGAAAACTCACTCTCTGGGGCTGCCTTTCCTCCCTCCAAGGAAGAGAGACGGCTCGGCCGCCTTCAAGCTGAAAGTAACATTGGGCTGGGAAGTGCTACCTGGGAAATCAGTTTTCAGGGGCCATAGCCGCTGGGTGCACGTGTATGTGTACAGCCCCGATACTGCCCGGGAACATCAAGGTTCCCTCTACACAGCTCTTCCGTCACTTTAGCTGTGCAGGAGAGAGGTCGCGAAACTAGGCCTTTCTTGGCTCGGGAAGTGAGGACCTGCTCGCAGACCAATGGACCGGGCGTTTCCAGAGCTCCACGTTGCCTGCGCGCGGGAGGCCTGAAAACTCACTCTCTGGGGCTGCCTTTCCTCCCTCCAAGGAAGAGAGCCTGCCCGGCCGCCTTCTGGCTGAAAGTCAAATCTGGCTGGGAAGTGGTAGTTGGGAAGTCAGTTTTCAGGGGCAATGTCCGCTAGGTGTACGTGCATGCCTAGGGTTCCCACACTGCCCAGAACACCAAGGTTCCCTCCACACAGCTCTTCCGTCACGTTAGCTCTGCAGGAGAGAGCTCGCGAAACTAGGCCTTTCTCGGCTCGGGAAGTGAGTGCCTGTTTGCAGGCCTCTTGTACTGGCGTCTGCAGAGCCCCACACTTGCTGTGCGAGGGAGGCCTAAAAACCCAATCTCTGGGGCTGCCTTTCCTCCCTCCAAGGAAGACAGCCTGCTCGGCCGCCTGCAAGCTGAAAGTCACATTGGGCTGGGAAATGCTACCTGGGAAGTCAGTTTTCAGGGGCCATGGCCGCTGGCTGCACGTTTACAGCTAGGCCTCCCACACTGCCCGGGAACATCAAGGCTCCCTCCAAACAGCTCTTCCGTCACGTTTGCCCTGCAGGAAAGAGATCGCGAAACTAGGCCTTTCTCGGCTCGGGAAGTGAGTGCCTGTTTGCAGGCCGCTTTTATTGGCGTCTGCAGAGCCCCACACTTGCTGTGCGAGGGAGGCCTAAAAACCCAATCTCTGGGGCTGCCTTTCCTCCCTCCAAGGAAGAGAGCCTGCCCGGCCGCCTTCTGGCTGAAAGTCACATCGGGCTGGCAAGTGCTAGTTGGGAAGTCAGTTTTCAGGGGCAATGGCCGCTGGGTGCACGTGTAAGTGTAGGGTTCCCACACTGTCCAGAACATCAAGGCTCCCTCCACACAGCTCTACCGTCACGTTAGCTCTGCAGCTGAGAGCTCGCGAAACTAGGCCTTTCTCGCCTCGGGAAGTGAGTGCCTGTTTGCAGCCCTCTTGTACTGGCGTCTGTAGAGCCCCACACTTGCTGTGCGGGGAAGGCCTAAAAACCCAATCTCTGGGCCTGCCTTTCCTCCCTCAAAGGTGGAGAGCCGGCTCGGCCGCCTTCAAGTTGAAAGTAACATTGGGCTGGGAAGTGCTACCTGGGAAATCAGTTTTCAGGGGCCATAGCCGCTGGGGGCACGTGTATGTGTACAGCCCCGATACTGCCCGGGAACATCAAGGTTCCCTCTACACAGCTCTTCCGTAACTTTAGCAGCGCAGGAGAGAGCTCGCGAAACTAGGCCTTTCTTGGCTCGGGAAGTGAGGACCTGCTCGCAGACCAATGGACCGGGCGTTTCCAGAGCTCCACGTTGCCTGCGCGCGGGAGGCCTGAAAACTCACTCTCTGGGGCTGCCTTTCCTCCCTCCAAGGAAGAGAGACGGCTCGGCCGCCTTCAATGTGAAAGTAACATTGGGCTGGGAAGTGCTACCTGGGAAATCAGTTTTCAGGGGCCATAGCCGCTGGGTGCACGTGTATGTGTACAGCCCCGATACTGCCCGGGAACATCAAGGTTCCCTCCACACAGCTCTTCCGTCACTTTAGCTGTGCAGGAGAGAGCTCGCGAAACTAGGCCTTTCTCGGCTCGGGAAGTGAGTGCCTGTTTGCAGGCCTCTTGTACTGGCGTCTGCACAGCCCCACACTTGCTGTGCGAGGGAGGCCTAAAAACCCAATCTCTGGGGCTGCCTTTCCTCCCTCCAAGGAAGACAGCCTGCTCGGCCGCCTTCAAGCTGAAAGTCACATTGGGCTGGGAAGTGCTACATGGGAAATCAGTTTTCAGGGGCCATAGCCGCTGGGTGCTCGTGTATGTGTACAGCCCCGATACTGCCCGGGAACATCAAGGCTCCCTCCACACAGCTCTACCGTCACGTTAGCTCTGCAGGAGAGAGCTCGCGAAACTAGGCCTTTCTTGACTCGGGAAGTGAGGCCCTGGTTGCAGGCCTCTTGTACTGGCGTCTGCAGAGCCCCACACTTGCTGTGCGAGGGAGGCCTGAAATCCCACTCTCTGGGGCAGCCTTTCCTCCCTCCAAGGAAGAGAGCCGGCTCGGCCGCCTTCAAGCTGAATGTAACGTTTGGCTGGGAAGTGCTACCTGGCAAATCAGTTTTCAGGGGCCATAGCCGCTGGGTGCACGTGTATGTGTACAGCCCCGATACTGCCCGGGAACATCAAGGTTCCCTCTACACAGCTCTTCCGTAACTTTAGCAGCGCAGGAGAGAGCTCGCGAAACTAGGCCTTTCTTGGCTCGGGAAGTGAGGACCTGCTCGCAGACCAATGGACCGGGCGTTTCCAGAACTCCACGTTGCCTGCGCGCGGGAGGCCTGAAAACTCACTCTCTGGGGCTGCCTTTCCTCCCTCCAAGGAAGAGAGACGGCTCGGCCGCCTTCAAGCTGAAAGTAACATTGGGCTGTGAAGTGCTACCTGGGAAATCAGTTTTCAGGGGCCATAGCCGCTGGGTGCACGTGTATGTGTACAGCCCCGATACTGCCCGGGAACATCAAGGTTCCCTCTACACAGCTCTTCCGTCACTTTAGCTGTGCAGGAGAGAGGTCGCGAAACTAGGCCTTTCTTGGCTCGGGAAGTGAGGACCTGCTCGCAGACCAATGGACCGGGCGTTTCCAGAGCTCCACGTTGCCTGCACGCGGGAGGCCTGAAAACTCACTCTCTGGGGCTGCCTTTCCTCCCTCCAAGGAAGAGAGACGGCTCGGCCGCCTTCAAGCTGAAAGTAACATTGGGCTGGGAAGTGCTACCTGGGAAATCAGTTTTCAGGGGCCATAGCCGCTGGGTGCACGTGTATGTGTACAGCCCCGATACTGCCCGGGAACATCAAGGTTCCCTCTACACAGCTCTTCCGTCACTTTAGCTGTGCAGGAGAGAGCTCGCGAAACTAGGCCTTTCTTGGCTCGGGAAGTGAGGACCTGCTCGCAGACCAATGGACCGGGCGTTTCCAGAGCTCCACGTTGCCTGCGCGCGGGAGGCCTGAAAACTCACTCTCTGGGGCTGCCTTTCCTCCCTCCAAGGAAGAGAGCCTGCCCGGCCGCCTTCTGGCTGAAAGTCAAATCTGGCTGGGAAGTGGTAGTTGGGAAGTCAGTTTTCAGGGGCAATGTCCGCTAGGTGTACGTGCATGCCTAGGGTTCCCACACTGCCCAGAACACCAAGGTTCCCTCCACACAGCTCTTCCGTCACGTTAGCTCTGCAGGAGAGAGCTCGCGAAACTAGGCCTTTCTCGGCTCGGGAAGTGAGTGCCTGTTTGCAGGCCTCTTGTACTGGCGTCTGCAGAGCCCCACACTTGCTGTGCGAGGGAGGCCTAAAAACCCAATCTCTGGGGCTGCCTTTCCTCCCTCCAAGGAAGACAGCCTGCTCGGCCGCCTGCAAGCTGAAAGTCACATTGGGCTGGGAAATGCTACCTGGGAAGTCAGTTTTCAGGGGCCATGGCCGCTGGCTGCACGTTTACAGCTAGGCCTCCCACACTGCCCGGGAACATCAAGGCTCCCTCCAAACAGCTCTTCCGTCACGTTTGCCCTGCAGGAGAGAGATCGCGAAACTAGGCCTTTCTCGGCTCGGGAAGTGAGTGCCTGTTTGCAGGCCGCTTTTATTGGCGTCTGCAGAGCCCCACACTTGCTGTGCGAGGGAGGCCTAAAAACCCAATCTCTGGGGCTGCCTTTCCTCCCTCCAAGGAAGAGAGCCTGCCCGGCCGCCTTCTTGCTGAAAGTCACATCGGGCTGGCAAGTAATAGTTGGGAAGTCAGTTTTCAGGGGCAATGGCCGCTGGGTGCACGTGTAAGTGTATGGTTCCCACACTGTCCAGAACATCAAGGCTCCCTCCACACAGCTCTACCGTCACGTTAGCTCTGCAGCTGAGAGCTCGCGAAACTAGGCCTTTCTCGCCTCGGGAAGTGAGTGCCTGTTTGCAGCCCTCTTGTACTGGCGTCTGTAGAGCCCCACACTTGCTGTGCGGGGAAGGCCTAACAACCCAATCTCTGGGCCTGCCTTTCCTCCCTCAAAGGTGGAGAGCCGGCTCGGCCGCCTTCAAGTTGAAAGTAACATTGGGCTGGGAAGTGCTACCTGGGAAATCAGTTTTCAGGGGCCATAGCCGTTGGGGGCACGTGTATGTGTACAGCCCCGATACTGCCCGGGAACATCAAGGTTCCCTCCACACAGCTCTTCCGTCACTTTAGCTGTGCAGGAGAGAGCTCGCGAAACTAGGCCTTTCTCGGCTCGGGAAGTGAGTGCCTGTTTGCAGGCCTCTTGTACTGGCGTCTGCACAGCCCCACACTTGCTGTGCGAGGGAGGCCTAAAAACCCAATCTCTGGGGCTGCCTTTCCTCCCTCCAAGGAAGACAGCCTGCTCGGCCGCCTTCAAGCTGAAAGTCACATTGGGCTGGGAAGTGCTACATGGGAAATCAGTTTTCAGGGGCCATAGCCGCTGGGTGCTCGTGTATGTGTACAGCCCCGATACTGCCCGGGAACATCAAGGCTCCCTCCACACAGCTCTACCGTCACGTTAGCTCTGCAGGAGAGAGCTCGCGAAACTAGGCCTTTCTTGACTCGGGAAGTGAGGCCCTGGTTGCAGGCCTCTTGTACTGGCGTCTGCAGAGCCCCACACTTGCTGTGCGAGGGAGGCCTGAAATCCCACTCTCTGGGGCTGCCTTTCCTCCCTCCAAGGAAGAGAGCCGGCTCGGCCGCCTTCAAGCTGAATGTAACGTTGGGCTGGGAAGTGCTACCTGGCAAATCAGTTTTCAGGGGCCATAGCCGCTGGGTGCACGTGTATGTGTACAGCCCCGATACTGCCCGGGAACATCAAGGTTCCCTCTACACAGCTCTTCCGTAACTTTAGCAGCGCAGGAGAGAGCTCGCGAAACTAGGCCTTTCTTGGCTCGGGAAGTGAGGACCTGCTCGCAGACCAATGGACCGGGCGTTTCCAGAACTCCACGTTGCCTGCGCGCGGGAGGCCTGAAAACTCACTCTCTGGGGCTGCCTTTCCTCCCTCCAAGGAAGAGAGACGGCTCGGCCGCCTTCAAGCTGAAAGTAACATTGGGCTGGGAAGTGCTACCTGGGAAATCAGTTTTCAGGGGCCATAGCCGCTGGGTGCACGTGTATGTGTACAGCCCCGATACTGCCCGGGAACATCAAGGTTCCCTCTACACAGCTCTTCCGTCACTTTAGCTGTGCAGGAGAGAGGTCGCGAAACTAGGCCTTTCTTGGCTCGGGAAGTGAGGACCTGCTCGCAGACCAATGGACCGGGCGTTTCCAGAGCTCCACGTTGCCTGTGCGCGGGAGGCCTGAAAACTCACTCTCTGGGGCTGCCTTTCCTCCCTCCAAGGAAGAGAGCCTGCCCGGCCGCCTTCTGGCTGAAAGTCAAATCTGGCTGGGAAGTGGTAGTTGGGAAGTCAGTTTTCAGGGGCAATGTCCGCTAGGTGTACGTGCATGCCTAGGGTTCCCACACTGCCCAGAACACCAAGGTTCCCTCCACACAGCTCTTCCGTCACGTTAGCTCTGCAGGAGAGAGCTCGCGAAACTAGGCCTTTCTCGGCTCGGGAAGTGAGTGCCTGTTTGCAGGCCTCTTGTACTGGCGTCTGCAGAGCCCCACACTTGCTGTGCGAGGGAGGCCTAAAAACCCAATCTCTGGGGCTGCCTTTCCTCCCTCCAAGGAAGACAGCCTGCTCGGCCGCCTGCAAGCTGAAAGTCACATTGGGCTGGGAAATGCTACCTGGGAAGTCAGTTTTCAGGGGCCATGGCCGCTGGCTGCACGTTTACAGCTAGGCCTCCCACACTGCCCGGGAACATCAAGGCTCCCTCCAAACAGCTCTTCCGTCACGTTTGCCCTGCAGGAGAGAGATCGCGAAACTAGGCCTTTCTCGGCTCGGGAAGTGAGTGCCTGTTTGCAGGCCGCTTTTATTGGCGTCTGCAGAGCCCCACACTTGCTGTGCGAGGGAGGCCTAAAAACCCAATCTCTGGGGCTGCCTTTCCTCCCTCCAAGGAAGAGAGCCTGCCCGGCCGCCTTCTTGCTGAAAGTCACATCGGGCTGGCAAGTAATAGTTGGGAAGTCAGTTTTCAGGGGCAATGGCCGCTGGGTGCACGTGTAAGTGTAGGGTTCCCACACTGTCCAGAACATCAAGGCTCCCTCCACACAGCTCTACCGTCACGTTAGCTCTGCAGCTGAGAGCTCGCGAAACTAGGCCTTTCTCGCCTCGGGAAGTGAGTGCCTGTTTGCAGCCCTCTTGTACTGGCGTCTGTAGAGCCCCACACTTGCTGTGCGGGGAAGGCCTAACAACCCAATCTCTGGGCCTGCCTTTCCTCCCTCAAAGGTGGAGAGCCGGCTCGGCCGCCTTCAAGTTGAAAGTAACATTGGGCTGGGAAGTGCTACCTGGGAAATCAGTTTTCAGGGGCCATAGCCGTTGGGGGCACGTGTATGTGTACAGCCCCGATACTGCCCGGGAACATCAAGGTTCCCTCCACACAGCTCTTCCGTCACTTTAGCTGTGCAGGAGAGAGCTCGCGAAACTAGGCCTTTCTCGGCTCGGGAAGTGAGTGCCTGTTTGCAGGCCTCTTGTACTGGCGTCTGCACAGCCCCACCCTTGCTGTGCGAGGGAGGCCTAAAAACCCAATCTCTGGGGCTGCCTTTCCTCCCTCCAAGGAAGACAGCCTGCTCGGCCGCCTTCAAGCTGAAAGTCACATTGGGCTGGGAAGTGCTACATGGGAAATCAGTTTTCAGGGGCCATAGCCGCTGGGTGCTCGTGTATGTGTACAGCCCCGATACTGCCCGGGAACATCAAGGCTCCCTCCACACAGCTCTACCGTCACGTTAGCTCTGCAGGAGAGAGCTCGCGAAACTAGGCCTTTCTTGACTCGGGAAGTGAGGCCCTGGTTGCAGGCCTCTTGTACTGGCGTCTGCAGAGCCCCACACTTGCTGTGCGAGGGAGGCCTGAAATCCCACTCTCTGGGGCTGCCTTTCCTCCCTCCAAGGAAGAGAGCCGGCTCGGCCGCCTTCAAGCTGAATGTAACGTTGGGCTGGGAAGTGCTACCTGGCAAATCAGTTTTCAGGGGCCATAGCCGCTGGGTGCACGTGTATGTGTACAGCCCCGATACTGCCCGGGAACATCAAGGTTCCCTCTACACAGCTCTTCCGTAACTTTAGCAGCGCAGGAGAGAGCTCGCGAAACTAGGCCTTTCTTGGCTCGGGAAGTGAGGACCTGCTCGCAGACCAATGGACCGGGCGTTTCCAGAACTCCACGTTGCCTGCGCGCGGGAGGCCTGAAAACTCACTCTCTGGGGCTGCCTTTCCTCCCTCCAAGGAAGAGAGACGGCTCGGCCGCCTTCAAGCTGAAAGTAACATTGGGCTGGGAAGTGCTACCTGGGAAATCAGTTTTCAGGGGCCATAGCCGCTGGGTGCACGTGTATGTGTACAGCCCCGATACTGCCCGGGAACATCAAGGTTCCCTCTACACAGCTCTTCCGTCACTTTAGCTGTGCAGGAGAGAGGTCGCGAAACTAGGCCTTTCTTGGCTCGGGAAGTGAGGACCTGCTCGCAGACCAATGGACCGGGCGTTTCCAGAGCTCCACGTTGCCTGCGCGCGGGAGGCCTGAAAACTCACTCTCTGGGGCTGCCTTTCCTCCCTCCAAGGAAGAGAGCCTGCCCGGCCGCCTTCTGGCTGAAAGTCAAATCTGGCTGGGAAGTGGTAGTTGGGAAGTCAGTTTTCAGGGGCAATGTCCGCTAGGTGTACGTGCATGCCTAGGGTTCCCACACTGCCCAGAACACCAAGGTTCCCTCCACACAGCTCTTCCGTCACGTTAGCTCTGCAGGAGAGAGCTCGCGAAACTAGGCCTTTCTCGGCTCGGGAAGTGAGTGCCTGTTTGCAGGCCTCTTGTACTGGCGTCTGCAGAGCCCCACACTTGCTGTGCGAGGGAGGCCTAAAAACCCAATCTCTGGGGCTGCCTTTCCTCCCTCCAAGGAAGACAGCCTGCTCGGCCGCCTGCAAGCTGAAAGTCACATTGGGCTGGGAAATGCTACCTGGGAAGTCAGTTTTCAGGGGCCATGGCCGCTGGCTGCACGTTTACAGCTAGGCCTCCCACACTGCCCGGGAACATCAAGGCTCCCTCCAAACAGCTCTTCCGTCACGTTTGCCCTGCAGGAGAGAGATCGCGAAACTAGGCCTTTCTCGGCTCGGGAAGTGAGTGCCTGTTTGCAGGCCGCTTTTATTGGCGTCTGCAGAGCCCCACACTTGCTGTGCGAGGGAGGCCTAAAAACCCAATCTCTGGGGCTGCCTTTCCTCCCTCCAAGGAAGAGAGCCTGCCCGGCCGCCTTCTTGCTGAAAGTCACATCGGGCTGGCAAGTAATAGTTGGGAAGTCAGTTTTCAGGGGCAATGGCCGCTGGGTGCACGTGTAAGTGTAGGGTTCCCACACTGTCCAGAACATCAAGGCTCCCTCCACACAGCTCTACCGTCACGTTAGCTCTGCAGCTGAGAGCTCGCGAAACTAGGCCTTTCTCGCCTCGGGAAGTGAGTGCCTGTTTGCAGCCCTCTTGTACTGGCGTCTGTAGAGCCCCACACTTGCTGTGCGGGGAAGGCCTAACAACCCAATCTCTGGGCCTGCCTTTCCTCCCTCAAAGGTGGAGAGCCGGCTCGGCCGCCTTCAAGTTGAAAGTAACATTGGGCTGGGAAGTGCTACCTGGGAAATCAGTTTTCAGGGGCCATAGCCGTTGGGGGCACGTGTATGTGTACAGCCCCGATACTGCCCGGGAACATCAAGGTTCCCTCCACACAGCTCTTCCGTCACTTTAGCTGTGCAGGAGAGAGCTCGCGAAACTAGGCCTTTCTCGGCTCGGGAAGTGAGTGCCTGTTTGCAGGCCTCTTGTACTGGCGTCTGCACAGCCCCACACTTGCTGTGCGAGGGAGGCCTAAAAACCCAATCTCTGGGGCTGCCTTTCCTCCCTCCAAGGAAGACAGCCTGCTCGGCCGCCTTCAAGCTGAAAGTCACATTGGGCTGGGAAGTGCTACATGGGAAATCAGTTTTCAGGGGCCATAGCCGCTGGGTGCTCGTGTATGTGTACAGCCCCGATACTGCCCGGGAACATCAAGGCTCCCTCCACACAGCTCTACCGTCACGTTAGCTCTGCAGGAGAGAGCTCGCGAAACTAGGCCTTTCTTGACTCGGGAAGTGAGGCCCTGGTTGCAGGCCTCTTGTACTGGCGTCTGCAGAGCCCCACACTTGCTGTGCGAGGGAGGCCTGAAATCCCACTCTCTGGGGCTGCCTTTCCTCCCTCCAAGGAAGAGAGCCGGCTCGGCCGCCTTCAAGCTGAATGTAACGTTGGGCTGGGAAGTGCTACCTGGCAAATCAGTTTTCAGGGGCCATAGCCGCTGGGTGCACGTGTATGTGTACAGCCCCGATACTTCCCGGGAACATCAAGGTTCCCTCTACACAGCTCTTCCGTAACTTTAGCAGCGCAGGAGAGAGCTCGCGAAACTAGGCCTTTCTTGGCTCGGGAAGTGAGGACCTGCTCGCAGACCAATGGACCGGGCGTTTCCAGAACTCCACGTTGCCTGCGCGCGGGAGGCCTGAAAACTCACTCTCTGGGGCTGCCTTTCCTCCCTCCAAGGAAGAGAGACGGCTCGGCCGCCTTCAAGCTGAAAGTAACATTGGGCTGGGAAGTGCTACCTGGGAAATCAGTTTTCAGGGGCCATAGCCGCTGGGTGCACGTGTATGTGTAGAGCCCCGATACTGCCCGGGAACATCAAGGTTCCCTCTACACAGCTCTTCCGTCACTTTAGCTGTGCAGGAGAGAGCTCGCGAAACTATGCCTTTCTTGGCTCGGGAAGTGAGGACCTGCTCGCAGACCAATGGACCGGGCGTTTCCAGAGCTCCACGTTGCCTGCGCGCGGGAGGCCTGAAAACTCACTCTCTGGGGCTGCCTTTCCTCCCTCCAAGGAAGAGAGCCTGCCCGGCCGCCTTCTGGCTGAAAGTCAAATCTGGCTGGGAAGTGGTAGTTGGGAAGTCAGTTTTCAGGGGCAATGTCCGCTAGGTGTACGTGCATGCCTAGGGTTCCCACACTGCCCAGAACACCAAGGTTCCCTCCACACAGCTCTTCCGTCACGTTAGCTCTGCAGGAGAGAGCTCGCGAAACTAGGCCTTTCTCGGCTCGGGAAGTGAGTGCCTGTTTGCAGGCCTCTTGTACTGGCGTCTGCAGAGCCCCACACTTGCTGTGCGAGGGAGGCCTAAAAACCCAATCTCTGGGGCTGCCTTTCCTCCCTCCAAGGAAGACAGCCTGCTCGGCCGCCTGCAAGCTGAAAGTCACATTGGGCTGGGAAATGCTACCTGGGAAGTCAGTTTTCAGGGGCCATGGCCGCTGGCTGCACGTTTACAGCTAGGCCTCCCACACTGCCCGGGAACATCAAGGCTCCCTCCAAACAGCTCTTCCGTCACGTTTGCCCTGCAGGAGAGAGATCGCGAAACTAGGCCTTTCTCGGCTCGGGAAGTGAGTGCCTGTTTGCAGGCCGCTTTTATTGGCGTCTGCAGAGCCCCACACTTGCTGTGCGAGGGAGGCCTAAAAACCCAATCTCTGGGGCTGCCTTTCCTCCCTCCAAGGAAGAGAGCCTGCCCGGCCGCCTTCTTGCTGAAAGTCACATCGGGCTGGCAAGTAATAGTTGGGAAGTCAGTTTTCAGGGGCAATGGCCGCTGGGTGCACGTGTAAGTGTATGGTTCCCACACTGTCCAGAACATCAAGGCTCCCTCCACACAGCTCTACCGTCACGTTAGCTCTGCAGCTGAGAGCTCGCGAAACTAGGCCTTTCTCGCCTCGGGAAGTGAGTGCCTGTTTGCAGCCCTCTTGTACTGGCGTCTGTAGAGCCCCACACTTGCTGTGCGGGGAAGGCCTAACAACCCAATCTCTGGGCCTGCCTTTCCTCCCTCAAAGGTGGAGAGCCGGCTCGGCCGCCTTCAAGTTGAAAGTAACATTGGGCTGGGAAGTGCTACCTGGGAAATCAGTTTTCAGGGGCCATAGCCGTTGGGGGCACGTGTATGTGTACAGCCCCGATACTGCCCGGGAACATCAAGGTTCCCTCCACACAGCTCTTCCGTCACTTTAGCTGTGCAGGAGAGAGCTCGCGAAACTAGGCCTTTCTCGGCTCGGGAAGTGAGTGCCTGTTTGCAGGCCTCTTGTACTGGCGTCTGCACAGCCCCACACTTGCTGTGCGAGGGAGGCCTAAAAACCCAATCTCTGGGGCTGCCTTTCCTCCCTCCAAGGAAGACAGCCTGCTCGGCCGCCTTCAAGCTGAAAGTCACATTGGGCTGGGAAGTGCTACATGGGAAATCAGTTTTCAGGGGCCATAGCCGCTGGGTGCTCGTGTATGTGTACAGCCCCGATACTGCCCGGGAACATCAAGGCTCCCTCCACACAGCTCTACCGTCACGTTAGCTCTGCAGGAGAGAGCTCGCGAAACTAGGCCTTTCTTGACTCGGGAAGTGAGGCCCTGGTTGCAGGCCTCTTGTACTGGCGTCTGCAGAGCCCCACACTTGCTGTGCGAGGGAGGCCTGAAATCCCACTCTCTGGGGCTGCCTTTCCTCCCTCCAAGGAAGAGAGCCGGCTCGGCCGCCTTCAAGCTGAATGTAACGTTGGGCTGGGAAGTGCTACCTGGCAAATCAGTTTTCAGGGGCCATAGCCGCTGGGTGCACGTGTATGTGTACAGCCCCGATACTGCCCGGGAACATCAAGGTTCCCTCTACACAGCTCTTCCGTAACTTTAGCAGCGCAGGAGAGAGCTCGCGAAACTAGGCCTTTCTTGGCTCGGGAAGTGAGGACCTGCTCGCAGACCAATGGACCGGGCGTTTCCAGAACTCCACGTTGCCTGCGCGCGGGAGGCCTGAAAACTCACTCTCTGGGGCTGCCTTTCCTCCCTCCAAGGAAGAGAGACGGCTCGGCCGCCTTCAAGCTGAAAGTAACATTGGGCTGGGAAGTGCTACCTGGGAAATCAGTTTTCAGGGGCCATAGCCGCTGGGTGCACGTGTATGTGTACAGCCCCGATACTGCCCGGGAACATCAAGGTTCCCTCTACACAGCTCTTCCGTCACTTTAGCTGTGCAGGAGAGAGGTCGCGAAACTAGGCCTTTCTTGGCTCGGGAAGTGAGGACCTGCTCGCAGACCAATGGACCGGGCGTTTCCAGAGCTCCACGTTGCCTGTGCGCGGGAGGCCTGAAAACTCACTCTCTGGGGCTGCCTTTCCTCCCTCCAAGGAAGAGAGCCTGCCCGGCCGCCTTCTGGCTGAAAGTCAAATCTGGCTGGGAAGTGGTAGTTGGGAAGTCAGTTTTCAGGGGCAATGTCCGCTAGGTGTACGTGCATGCCTAGGGTTCCCACACTGCCCAGAACACCAAGGTTCCCTCCACACAGCTCTTCCGTCACGTTAGCTCTGCAGGAGAGAGCTCGCGAAACTAGGCCTTTCTCGGCTCGGGAAGTGAGTGCCTGTTTGCAGGCCTCTTGTACTGGCGTCTGCAGAGCCCCACACTTGCTGTGCGAGGGAGGCCTAAAAACCCAATCTCTGGGGCTGCCTTTCCTCCCTCCAAGGAAGACAGCCTGCTCGGCCGCCTGCAAGCTGAAAGTCACATTGGGCTGGGAAATGCTACCTGGGAAGTCAGTTTTCAGGGGCCATGGCCGCTGGCTGCACGTTTACAGCTAGGCCTCCCACACTGCCCGGGAACATCAAGGCTCCCTCCAAACAGCTCTTCCGTCACGTTTGCCCTGCAGGAGAGAGATCGCGAAACTAGGCCTTTCTCGGCTCGGGAAGTGAGTGCCTGTTTGCAGGCCGCTTTTATTGGCGTCTGCAGAGCCCCACACTTGCTGTGCGAGGGAGGCCTAAAAACCCAATCTCTGGGGCTGCCTTTCCTCCCTCCAAGGAAGAGAGCCTGCCCGGCCGCCTTCTTGCTGAAAGTCACATCGGGCTGGCAAGTAATAGTTGGGAAGTCAGTTTTCAGGGGCAATGGCCGCTGGGTGCACGTGTAAGTGTAGGGTTCCCACACTGTCCAGAACATCAAGGCTCCCTCCACACAGCTCTACCGTCACGTTAGCTCTGCAGCTGAGAGCTCGCGAAACTAGGCCTTTCTCGCCTCGGGAAGTGAGTGCCTGTTTGCAGCCCTCTTGTACTGGCGTCTGTAGAGCCCCACACTTGCTGTGCGGGGAAGGCCTAACAACCCAATCTCTGGGCCTGCCTTTCCTCCCTCAAAGGTGGAGAGCCGGCTCGGCCGCCTTCAAGTTGAAAGTAACATTGGGCTGGGAAGTGCTACCTGGGAAATCAGTTTTCAGGGGCCATAGCCGTTGGGGGCACGTGTATGTGTACAGCCCCGATACTGCCCGGGAACATCAAGGTTCCCTCCACACAGCTCTTCCGTCACTTTAGCTGTGCAGGAGAGAGCTCGCGAAACTAGGCCTTTCTCGGCTCGGGAAGTGAGTGCCTGTTTGCAGGCCTCTTGTACTGGCGTCTGCACAGCCCCACCCTTGCTGTGCGAGGGAGGCCTAAAAACCCAATCTCTGGGGCTGCCTTTCCTCCCTCCAAGGAAGACAGCCTGCTCGGCCGCCTTCAAGCTGAAAGTCACATTGGGCTGGGAAGTGCTACATGGGAAATCAGTTTTCAGGGGCCATAGCCGCTGGGTGCTCGTGTATGTGTACAGCCCCGATACTGCCCGGGAACATCAAGGCTCCCTCCACACAGCTCTACCGTCACGTTAGCTCTGCAGGAGAGAGCTCGCGAAACTAGGCCTTTCTTGACTCGGGAAGTGAGGCCCTGGTTGCAGGCCTCTTGTACTGGCGTCTGCAGAGCCCCACACTTGCTGTGCGAGGGAGGCCTGAAATCCCACTCTCTGGGGCTGCCTTTCCTCCCTCCAAGGAAGAGAGCCGGCTCGGCCGCCTTCAAGCTGAATGTAACGTTGGGCTGGGAAGTGCTACCTGGCAAATCAGTTTTCAGGGGCCATAGCCGCTGGGTGCACGTGTATGTGTACAGCCCCGATACTGCCCGGGAACATCAAGGTTCCCTCTACACAGCTCTTCCGTAACTTTAGCAGCGCAGGAGAGAGCTCGCGAAACTAGGCCTTTCTTGGCTCGGGAAGTGAGGACCTGCTCGCAGACCAATGGACCGGGCGTTTCCAGAACTCCACGTTGCCTGCGCGCGGGAGGCCTGAAAACTCACTCTCTGGGGCTGCCTTTCCTCCCTCCAAGGAAGAGAGACGGCTCGGCCGCCTTCAAGCTGAAAGTAACATTGGGCTGGGAAGTGCTACCTGGGAAATCAGTTTTCAGGGGCCATAGCCGCTGGGTGCACGTGTATGTGTACAGCCCCGATACTGCCCGGGAACATCAAGGTTCCCTCTACACAGCTCTTCCGTCACTTTAGCTGTGCAGGAGAGAGGTCGCGAAACTAGGCCTTTCTTGGCTCGGGAAGTGAGGACCTGCTCGCAGACCAATGGACCGGGCGTTTCCAGAGCTCCACGTTGCCTGCGCGCGGGAGGCCTGAAAACTCACTCTCTGGGGCTGCCTTTCCTCCCTCCAAGGAAGAGAGCCTGCCCGGCCGCCTTCTGGCTGAAAGTCAAATCTGGCTGGGAAGTGGTAGTTGGGAAGTCAGTTTTCAGGGGCAATGTCCGCTAGGTGTACGTGCATGCCTAGGGTTCCCACACTGCCCAGAACACCAAGGTTCCCTCCACACAGCTCTTCCGTCACGTTAGCTCTGCAGGAGAGAGCTCGCGAAACTAGGCCTTTCTCGGCTCGGGAAGTGAGTGCCTGTTTGCAGGCCTCTTGTACTGGCGTCTGCAGAGCCCCACACTTGCTGTGCGAGGGAGGCCTAAAAACCCAATCTCTGGGGCTGCCTTTCCTCCCTCCAAGGAAGACAGCCTGCTCGGCCGCCTGCAAGCTGAAAGTCACATTGGGCTGGGAAATGCTACCTGGGAAGTCAGTTTTCAGGGGCCATGGCCGCTGGCTGCACGTTTACAGCTAGGCCTCCCACACTGCCCGGGAACATCAAGGCTCCCTCCAAACAGCTCTTCCGTCACGTTTGCCCTGCAGGAGAGAGATCGCGAAACTAGGCCTTTCTCGGCTCGGGAAGTGAGTGCCTGTTTGCAGGCCGCTTTTATTGGCGTCTGCAGAGCCCCACACTTGCTGTGCGAGGGAGGCCTAAAAACCCAATCTCTGGGGCTGCCTTTCCTCCCTCCAAGGAAGAGAGCCTGCCCGGCCGCCTTCTTGCTGAAAGTCACATCGGGCTGGCAAGTAATAGTTGGGAAGTCAGTTTTCAGGGGCAATGGCCGCTGGGTGCACGTGTAAGTGTAGGGTTCCCACACTGTCCAGAACATCAAGGCTCCCTCCACACAGCTCTACCGTCACGTTAGCTCTGCAGCTGAGAGCTCGCGAAACTAGGCCTTTCTCGCCTCGGGAAGTGAGTGCCTGTTTGCAGCCCTCTTGTACTGGCGTCTGTAGAGCCCCACACTTGCTGTGCGGGGAAGGCCTAACAACCCAATCTCTGGGCCTGCCTTTCCTCCCTCAAAGGTGGAGAGCCGGCTCGGCCGCCTTCAAGTTGAAAGTAACATTGGGCTGGGAAGTGCTACCTGGGAAATCAGTTTTCAGGGGCCATAGCCGTTGGGGGCACGTGTATGTGTACAGCCCCGATACTGCCCGGGAACATCAAGGTTCCCTCCACACAGCTCTTCCGTCACTTTAGCTGTGCAGGAGAGAGCTCGCGAAACTAGGCCTTTCTCGGCTCGGGAAGTGAGTGCCTGTTTGCAGGCCTCTTGTACTGGCGTCTGCACAGCCCCACACTTGCTGTGCGAGGGAGGCCTAAAAACCCAATCTCTGGGGCTGCCTTTCCTCCCTCCAAGGAAGACAGCCTGCTCGGCCGCCTTCAAGCTGAAAGTCACATTGGGCTGGGAAGTGCTACATGGGAAATCAGTTTTCAGGGGCCATAGCCGCTGGGTGCTCGTGTATGTGTACAGCCCCGATACTGCCCGGGAACATCAAGGCTCCCTCCACACAGCTCTACCGTCACGTTAGCTCTGCAGGAGAGAGCTCGCGAAACTAGGCCTTTCTTGACTCGGGAAGTGAGGCCCTGGTTGCAGGCCTCTTGTACTGGCGTCTGCAGAGCCCCACACTTGCTGTGCGAGGGAGGCCTGAAATCCCACTCTCTGGGGCTGCCTTTCCTCCCTCCAAGGAAGAGAGCCGGCTCGGCCGCCTTCAAGCTGAATGTAACGTTGGGCTGGGAAGTGCTACCTGGCAAATCAGTTTTCAGGGGCCATAGCCGCTGGGTGCACGTGTATGTGTACAGCCCCGATACTTCCCGGGAACATCAAGGTTCCCTCTACACAGCTCTTCCGTAACTTTAGCAGCGCAGGAGAGAGCTCGCGAAACTAGGCCTTTCTTGGCTCGGGAAGTGAGGACCTGCTCGCAGACCAATGGACCGGGCGTTTCCAGAACTCCACGTTGCCTGCGCGCGGGAGGCCTGAAAACTCACTCTCTGGGGCTGCCTTTCCTCCCTCCAAGGAAGAGAGACGGCTCGGCCGCCTTCAAGCTGAAAGTAACATTGGGCTGGGAAGTGCTACCTGGGAAATCAGTTTTCAGGGGCCATAGCCGCTGGGTGCACGTGTATGTGTAGAGCCCCGATACTGCCCGGGAACATCAAGGTTCCCTCTACACAGCTCTTCCGTCACTTTAGCTGTGCAGGAGAGAGCTCGCGAAACTATGCCTTTCTTGGCTCGGGAAGTGAGGACCTGCTCGCAGACCAATGGACCGGGCGTTTCCAGAGCTCCACGTTGCCTGCGCGCGGGAGGCCTGAAAACTCACTCTCTGGGGCTGCCTTTCCTCCCTCCAAGGAAGAGAGCCTGCCCGGCCGCCTTCTGGCTGAAAGTCAAATCTGGCTGGGAAGTGGTAGTTGGGAAGTCAGTTTTCAGGGGCAATGTCCGCTAGGTGTACGTGCATGCCTAGGGTTCCCACACTGCCCAGAACACCAAGGTTCCCTCCACACAGCTCTTCCGTCACGTTAGCTCTGCAGGAGAGAGCTCGCGAAACTAGGCCTTTCTCGGCTCGGGAAGTGAGTGCCTGTTTGCAGGCCTCTTGTACTGGCGTCTGCAGAGCCCCACACTTGCTGTGCGAGGGAGGCCTAAAAACCCAATCTCTGGGGCTGCCTTTCCTCCCTCCAAGGAAGACAGCCTGCTCGGCCGCCTGCAAGCTGAAAGTCACATTGGGCTGGGAAATGCTACCTGGGAAGTCAGTTTTCAGGGGCCATGGCCGCTGGCTGCACGTTTACAGCTAGGCCTCCCACACTGCCCGGGAACATCAAGGCTCCCTCCAAACAGCTCTTCCGTCACGTTTGCCCTGCAGGAGAGAGATCGCGAAACTAGGCCTTTCTCGGCTCGGGAAGTGAGTGCCTGTTTGCAGGCCGCTTTTATTGGCGTCTGCAGAGCCCCACACTTGCTGTGCGAGGGAGGCCTAAAAACCCAATCTCTGGGGCTGCCTTTCCTCCCTCCAAGGAAGAGAGCCTGCCCGGCCGCCTTCTGGCTGAAAGTCACATCGGGCTGGCAAGTGCTAGTTGGGAAGTCAGTTTTCAGGGGCAATGGCCGCTGGGTGCACGTGTAAGTGTAGGGTTCCCACACTGTCCAGAACATCAAGGCTCCCTCCACACAGCTCTACCGTCACGTTAGCTCTGCAGCTGAGAGCTCGCGAAACTAGGCCTTTCTCGCCTCGGGAAGTGAGTGCCTGTTTGCAGCCCTCTTGTACTGGCGTCTGTAGAGCCCCACACTTGCTGTGCGGGGAAGGCCTAACAACCCAATCTCTGGGCCTGCCTTTCCTCCCTCAAAGGTGGAGAGCCGGCTCGGCCGCCTTCAAGTTGAAAGTAACATTGGGCTGGGAAGTGCTACCTGGGAAATCAGTTTTCAGGGGCCATAGCCGCTGGGGGCACGTGTATGTGTACAGCCCCGATACTGCCCGGGAACATCAAGGTTCCCTCCACACAGCTCTTCCGTCACTTTAGCTGTGCAGGAGAGAGCTCGCGAAACTAGGCCTTTCTCGGCTCGGGAAGTGAGTGCCTGTTTGCAGGCCTCTTGTACTGGCGTCTGCACAGCCCCACACTTGCTGTGCGAGAGAGGCCTAAAAACCCAATCTCTGGGGCTGCCTTTCCTCCCTCCAAGGAAGACAGCCTGCTCGGCCGCCTTCAAGCTGAAAGTCACATTGGGCTGGGAAGTGCTACATGGGAAATCAGTTTTCAGGGGCCATAGCCGCTGGGTGCTCGTGTATGTGTACAGCCCCGATACTGCCCGGGAACATCAAGGCTCCCTCCACACAGCTCTACCGTCACGTTAGCTCTGCAGGAGAGAGCTCGCGAAACTAGGCCTTTCTTGACTCGGGAAGTGAGGCCCTGGTTGCAGGCCTCTTGTACTAACGTCTGGAGAGCCCCACACTTGTTGTGCGAGGGAGGCCTGAAATCCCACTCTCTGGGGCTGCCTTTCCTCCCTCCAAGGAAGAGAGCCGGCTCGGCCGCCTTCAAGCTGAATGTAACGTTGGGCTGGGAAGTGCTACCTGGCAAATCAGTTTTCAGGGGCCATAGCCGCTGGGTGCACGTGTATGTGTACAGCCCCGATACTGCCCGGAAACATCAAGGTTCCCTCTACACAGCTCTTCCGTAACTTTAGCAGCGCAGGAGAGAGCTCGCGAAACTAGGCCTTTCTTGGCTCGGGAAGTGAGTGCCTGTTTGCAGCCCTCTTGTACTGGCGTCTGTAGAGCCCCACACTTGCTGTGCGGGGAAGGCCTAAAAACCCAATCTCTGGGCCTGCCTTTCCTCCCTCAAAGGAGGAGAGCCGGCTCGGCCGCCTTCAAGGTGAAAGTAACATTGGGCTGGGAAGTGCTACCTGGGAAATCAGTTTTCAGGGGCCAGAGCCGCTGGGGGAACGTGTATGTGTACAGCCCCGATACTGCCCGGGAACATCAAGGTTCCCTCCACACAGCTCTTCCGTCACTTTAGCTGTGCAGGAGAGAGCTCGCGAAACTAGGCCTTTCTCGGCTCGGGAAGTGAGTGCCTGTTTGCAGGCCTCTTGTACTGGCGTCTGCACAGCCCCACACTTGCTGTGCGAGGGAGGCCTAAAAACCCAATCTCTGGGGCTGCCTTTCCTCCCTCCAAGGAAGACAGCCTGCTCGGCCGCCTTCAAGCTGAAAGTCACATTGGGCTGGGAAGTGCTACATGGGAAATCAGTTTTCAGGGGCCATAGCCGCTGGGTGCTCGTGTATGTGTACAGCCCCGATACTGCCCGGGAACATCAAGGCTCCCTCCACACAGCTCTACCGTCACGTTAGCTCTGCAGGAGAGAGCTCGCGAAACTAGGCCTTTCTTGACTCGGGAAGTGAGGCCCTGGTTGCAGGCCTCTTGTACTAACGTCTGGAGAGCCCCACACTTGCTGTGCGAGGGAGGCCTGAAATCCCACTCTCTGGGGCTGCCTTTCCTCCCTCCAAGGAAGAGAGCCGGCTCGGCCGCCTTCAAGCTGAATGTAACGTTGGGCTGGGAAGTGCTACCTGGCAAATCAGTTTTCAGGGGCCATAGCCGCTGGGTGCACGTGTATGTGTACAGCCCCGATACTGCCCGGGAACATCAAGGTTCCCTCTGCACAGCCCCTCCCTTAACTTTAGCAGCGCAGGAGAGAGCTCGCGAAACTAGGCCTTTCTTGGCTCGGGAAGTGAGGACCTGCTCGCAGACCAATGGACCAGGCGTTTCCAGAGCTCCACGTTGCCTGCACGCGGGAGGCCTGAAAACTCACTCTCTGGGGCTGCCTTTCCTCCCTCCAAGGAAGAGAGACGGCTCGGCCGCCTTCAAGCTGAAAGTAACATTGGGCTGGGAAGTGCTACCTGGGAAATCAGTTTTCAGGGGCCATAGCCGCTGGGTGCACGTGTATGTGTACAGCCCCGATACTGCCCGGGAACATCAAGGTTCCCTCTACACAGCTCTTCCGTCACTTTAGCTGTGCAGGAGAGAGCTCGCGAAACTAGGCCTTTCTTGGCTCGGGAAGTGAGGACCTGCTCGCAGACCAATGGACCGGGCGTTTCCAGAGCTCCACGTTGCCTGCGCGCGGGAGGCCTGAAAACTCACTCTCTGGGGCTGCCTTTCCTCCCTCCAAGGAAGAGAGCCTGCCCGGCCGCCTTCTGGCTGAAAGTCAAATCTGGCTGGGAAGTGGTAGTTGGGAAGTCAGTTTTCAGGGGCAATGTCCGCTAGGTGTACGTGCATGCCTAGGGTTCCCACACTGCCCAGAACACCAAGGTTCCCTCCACACAGCTCTTCCGTCACGTTAGCTGTGCAGGAGAGAGCTCGCGAAACTAGGCCTTTCTCGGCTCGGGAAGTGAGTGCCTGTTTGCAGGCCTCTTGTACTGGCGTCTGCACAGCCCCACACTTGCTGTGCGAGGGAGGCCTAAAAACCCAATCTCTTGGGCTGCCTTTCCTCCCTCCAAGGAAGAGAGCCTGCCCGGCCGCCTTCTGGCTGAAAGTCACATTGGGCTGGCAAGTGCTAGGTGGGAAGTCAGTTTTCAGGGGCAATGGCCTCTGGGTGCACGTGTAAGTGTATGGTTCCCACACTGTCCAGAACATCAAGGTTCCCTCCATACAGCTCTACCGTCACGTTAGCTCTGCAGCTGAGAGCTCGCGAAACTAGGCCTTTCTCGGCTCGGGAAGTGAGTGCCTGTTTGCAGCCCTCTTGTACTGGCGTCTGTAGAGCCCCACACTTGCTGTGCGGGGAAGGCCTAAAAACCCAATCTCTGGGCCTGCCTTTCCTCCCTCAAAGGAGGAGAGCCGGCTCGGCCGCCTTCAAGGTGAAAGTAACATTGGGCTGGGAAGTGCTACCTGGGAAATCAGTTTTCAGGGGCCATAGCCGCTGGGGGCACGTGTATGTGTACAGCCCCGATACTGCCCGGGAACATCAAGGTTCCCTCCACACAGCTCTTCCGTCACTTTAGCTGTGCAGGAGAGAGCTCGCGAAACTAGGCCTTTCTCGGCTCGGGAAGTGAGTGCCTGTTTGCAGGCCTCTTGTACTGGCGTCTGCACAGCCCCACACTTGCTGTGCGAGGGAGGCCTAAAAACCCAATCTCTGGGGCTGCCTTTCCTCCCTCCAAGGAAGACAGCCTGCTCGGCCGCCTTCAAGCTGAAAGTCACATTGGGCTGGGAAGTGCTACATGGGAAATCAGTTTTCAGGGGCCATAGCCGCTGGGTGCTCGTGTATGTGTACAGCCCCGATACTGCCCGGGAACATCAAGGCTCCCTCCACACAGCTCTACCGTCACGTTAGCTCTGCAGGAGAGAGCTCGCGAAACTAGGCCTTTCTTGACTCGGGAAGTGAGGCCCTGGTTGCAGGCCTCTTGTACTAACGTCTGGAGAGCCCCACACTTGCTGTGCGAGGGAGGCCTGAAATCCCACTCTCTGGGGCTGCCTTTCCTCCCTCCAAGGAAGAGAGCCGGCTCGGCCGCCTTCAAGCTGAATGTAACGTTGGGCTGGGAAGTGCTACCTGGCAAATCAGTTTTCAGGGGCCATAGCCGCTGGGTGCACGTGTATGTGTACAGCCCCGATACTGCCCGGGAACATCAAGGTTCCCTCTACACAGCTCTTCCGTAACTTTAGCAGCGCAGGAGAGAGCTCGCGAAACTAGGCCTTTCTTGGCTCGGGAAGTGAGGACCTGCTCGCAGACCAATGGACCGGGCGTTTCCAGAGCTCCACGTTGCCTGCGCGCGGGAGGCCTGAAAACTCACTCTCTGGGGCTGCCTTTCCTCCCTCCAAGGAAGAGAGACGGCTCGGCCGCCTTCAAGCTGAAAGTAACATTGGGCTGGGAAGTGCTACCTGGGAAATCAGTTTTCAGGGGCCATAGCCGCTGGGTGCACGTGTATGTGTACAGCCCCGATACTGCCCGGGAACATCAAGGTACCCTCCACACAGTTCTTCCGTCACTTTAGCTGTGCAGGAGAGAGCTCGCGAAACTAGGCCTTTCTCGGCTCGGGAAGTGAGTGCCTGTTTGCAGGCCTCTTGTACTGGCGTCTGCACAGCCCCACACTTGCTGTGCGAGGGAGGCCTAAGAACCCAATCTCTGGGGCTGCCTTTCCTCCCTCCAAGGAAGACAGCCTGCTCGGCCGCCTTCAAGCTGAAAGTCACATTGGGCTGGGAAGTGCTACATGGGAAATCAGTTTTCAGGGGCCATAGCCGCTGGGTGCTCGTGTATGTGTACAGCCCCGATACTGCCCGGGAACATCAAGGCTCCCTCCACACAGCTCTACCGTCACGTTAGCTCTGCAGGAGAGAGCTCGCGAAACTAGGCCTTTCTTGACTCGGGAAGTGAGGCCCTGGTTGCAGGCCTCTTGTACTGGCGTCTGCAGAGCCCCACACTTGCTGTGCGAGGGAGGCCTGAAATCCCACTCTCTGGGGCTGCCTTTCCTCCCTCCAAGGAAGAGAGCCGGCTCGGCCGCCTTCAAGCTGAATGTAACGTTGGGCTGGGAAGTGCTACCTGGCAAATCAGTTTTCAGGGGCCATAGCCGCTGGGTGCACGTGTATGTGTACAGCCCCGATACTGCCCGGGAACATCAAGGTTCCCTCTACACAGCTCTTCCGTAACTTTAGCAGCGCAGGAGAGAGCTCGCGAAACTAGGCCTTTCTTGGCTCGGGAAGTGAGGACCTGCTCGCAGACCAATGGACCGGGCGTTTCCAGAACTCCACGTTGCCTGCGCGCGGGAGGCCTGAAAACTCACTCTCTGGGGCTGCCTTTCCTCCCTCCAAGGAAGAGAGACGGCTCGGCCGCCTTCAAGCTGAAAGTAACATTGGGCTGGGAAGTGCTACCTGGGAAATCAGTTTTCAGGGGCCATAGCCGCTGGGTGCACGTGTATGTGTACAGCCCCGATACTGCCCGGGAACATCAAGGTTCCCTCTACACAGCTCTTCCGTCACTTTAGCTGTGCAGGAGAGAGGTCGCGAAACTAGGCCTTTCTTGGCTCGGGAAGTGAGGACCTGCTCGCAGACCAATGGACCGGGCGTTTCCAGAGCTCCACGTTGCCTGCGCGCGGGAGGCCTGAAAACTCACTCTCTGGGGCTGCCTTTCCTCCCTCCAAGGAAGAGAGCCTGCCCGGCCGCCTTCTGGCTGAAAGTCAAATCTGGCTGGGAAGTGGTAGTTGGGAAGTCAGTTTTCAGGGGCAATGTCCGCTAGGTGTACGTGCATGCCTAGGGTTCCCACACTGCCCAGAACACCAAGGTTCCCTCCACACAGCTCTTCCGTCACGTTAGCTCTGCAGGAGAGAGCTCGCGAAACTAGGCCTTTCTCGGCTCGGGAAGTGAGTGCCTGTTTGCAGGCCTCTTGTACTGGCGTCTGCAGAGCCCCACACTTGCTGTGCGAGGGAGGCCTAAAAACCCAATCTCTGGGGCTGCCTTTCCTCCCTCCAAGGAAGACAGCCTGCTCGGCCGCCTGCAAGCTGAAAGTCACATTGGGCTGGGAAATGCTACCTGGGAAGTCAGTTTTCAGGGGCCATGGCCGCTGGCTGCACGTTTACAGCTAGGCCTCCCACACTGCCCGGGAACATCAAGGCTCCCTCCAAACAGCTCTTCCGTCACGTTTGCCCTGCAGGAGAGAGATCGCGAAACTAGGCCTTTCTCGGCTCGGGAAGTGAGTGCCTGTTTGCAGGCCGCTTTTATTGGCGTCTGCAGAGCCCCACACTTGCTGTGCGAGGGAGGCCTAAAAACCCAATCTCTGGGGCTGCCTTTCCTCCCTCCAAGGAAGAGAGCCTGCCCGGCCGCCTTCTGGCTGAAAGTCACATCGGGCTGGCAAGTGCTAGTTGGGAAGTCAGTTTTCAGGGGCAATGGCCGCTGGGTGCACGTGTAAGTGTAGGGTTCCCACACTGTCCAGAACATCAAGGCTCCCTCCACACAGCTCTACCGTCACGTTAGCTCTGCAGCTGAGAGCTCGCGAAACTAGGCCTTTCTCGCCTCGGGAAGTGAGTGCCTGTTTGCAGCCCTCTTGTACTGGCGTCTGTAGAGCCCCACACTTGCTGTGCGGGGAAGGCCTAACAACCCAATCTCTGGGCCTGCCTTTCCTCCCTCAAAGGTGGAGAGCCGGCTCGGCCGCCTTCAAGTTGAAAGTAACATTGGGCTGGGAAGTGCTACCTGGGAAATCAGTTTTCAGGGGCCATAGCCGCTGGGGGCACGTGTATGTGTACAGCCCCGATACTGCCCGGGAACATCAAGGTTCCCTCCACACAGCTCTTCCGTCACTTTAGCTGTGCAGGAGAGAGCTCGCGAAACTAGGCCTTTCTCGGCTCGGGAAGTGAGTGCCTGTTTGCAGGCCTCTTGTACTGGCGTCTGCACAGCCCCACACTTGCTGTGCGAGGGAGGCCTAAAAACCCAATCTCTGGGGCTGCCTTTCCTCCCTCCAAGGAAGACAGCCTGCTCGGCCGCCTTCAAGCTGAAAGTCACATTGGGCTGGGAAGTGCTACATGGGAAATCAGTTTTCAGGGGCCATAGCCGCTGGGTGCTCGTGTATGTGTACAGCCCCGATACTGCCCGGGAACATCAAGGCTCCCTCCACACAGCTCTACCGTCACGTTAGCTCTGCAGGAGAGAGCTCGCGAAACTAGGCCTTTCTTGACTCGGGAAGTGAGGCCCTGGTTGCAGGCCTCTTGTACTAACGTCTGGAGAGCCCCACACTTGTTGTGCGAGGGAGGCCTGAAATCCCACTCTCTGGGGCTGCCTTTCCTCCCTCCAAGGAAGAGAGCCGGCTCGGCCGCCTTCAAGCTGAATGTAACGTTGGGCTGGGAAGTGCTACCTGGCAAATCAGTTTTCAGGGGCCATAGCCGCTGGGTGCACGTGTATGTGTACAGCCCCGATACTGCCCGGGAACATCAAGGTTCCCTCTACACAGCTCTTCCGTAACTTTAGCAGCGCAGGAGAGAGCTCGCGAAACTAGGCCTTTCTTGGCTCGGGAAGTGAGGACCTGCTCGCAGACCAATGGACCGGGCGTTTCCAGAGCTCCACGTTGCCTGCGCGCGGGAGGCCTGAAAACTCACTCTCTGGGGCTGCCTTTCCTCCCTCCAAGGAAGAGAGACGGCTCGGCCGCCTTCAAGCTGAAAGTAACATTGGGCTGGGAAGTGCTACCTGGGAAATCAGTTTTCAGGGGCCATAGCCGCTGGGTGCACGTGTATGTGTACAGCCCCGATACTGCCCGGGAACATCAAGGTTCCCTCCACACAGCTCTTCCGTCACTTTAGCTGTGCAGGAGAGAGCTCGCGAAACTAGGCCTTTCTCGGCTCGGGAAGTGAGTGCCTGTTTGCAGGCCTCTTGTACTGGCGTCTGCACAGCCCCACACTTGCTGTGCGAGGGAGGCCTAAAAACCCAATCTCTGGGGCTGCCTTTCCTCCCTCCAAGGAAGACAGCCTGCTCGGCCGCCTTCAAGCTGAAAGTCACATTGGGCTGGGAAGTGCTACATGGGAAATCAGTTTTCAGGGGCCATAGCCGCTGGGTGCTCGTGTATGTGTACAGCCCCGATACTGCCCGGGAACATCAAGGCTCCCTCCACACAGCTCTACCGTCACGTTAGCTCTGCAGGAGAGAGCTCGCGAAACTAGGCCTTTCTTGACTCGGGAAGTGAGGCCCTGGTTGCAGGCCTCTTGTACTGGCGTCTGCAGAGCCCCACACTTGCTGTGCGAGGGAGGCCTGAAATCCCACTCTCTGGGGCTGCCTTTCCTCCCTCCAAGGAAGAGAGCCGGCTCGGCCGCCTTCAAGCTGAATGTAACGTTGGGCTGGGAAGTGCTACCTGGCAAATCAGTTTTCAGGGGCCATAGCCGCTGGGTGCACGTGTATGTGTACAGCCCCGATACTGCCCGGGAACATCAAGGTTCCCTCTACACAGCTCTTCCGTAACTTTAGCAGCGCAGGAGAGAGCTCGCGAAACTAGGCCTTTCTTGGCTCGGGAAGTGAGGACCTGCTCGCAGACCAATGGACCGGGTGTTTCCAGAACTCCACGTTGCCTGCGCGCGGGAGGCCTGAAAACTCACTCTCTGGGGCTGCCTTTCCTCCCTCCAAGGAAGAGAGACGGCTCGGCCGCCTTCAAGCTGAAAGTAACATTGGGCTGGGAAGTGCTACCTGGGAAATCAGTTTTCAGGGGCCATAGCCGCTGGGTGCACGTGTATGTGTACAGCCCCGATACTGCCCGGGAACATCAAGGTTCCCTCTACACAGCTCTTCCGTCACTTTAGCTGTGCAGGAGAGAGGTCGCGAAACTAGGCCTTTCTTGGCTCGGGAAGTGAGGACCTGCTCGCAGACCAATGGACCGGGCGTTTCCAGAGCTCCACGTTGCCTGCGCGCGGGAGGCCTGAAAACTCACTCTCTGGGGCTGCCTTTCCTCCCTCCAAGGAAGAGAGCCTGCCCGGCCGCCTTCTGGCTGAAAGTCAAATCTGGCTGGGAAGTGGTAGTTGGGAAGTCAGTTTTCAGGGGCAATGTCCGCTAGGTGTACGTGCATGCCTAGGGTTCCCACACTGCCCAGAACACCAAGGTTCCCTCCACACAGCTCTTCCGTCACGTTAGCTCTGCAGGAGAGAGCTCGCGAAACTAGGCCTTTCTCGGCTCGGGAAGTGAGTGCCTGTTTGCAGGCCTCTTGTACTGGCGTCTGCAGAGCCCCACACTTGCTGTGCGAGGGAGGCCTAAAAACCCAATCTCTGGGGCTGCCTTTCCTCCCTCCAAGGAAGACAGCCTGCTCGGCCGCCTGCAAGCTGAAAGTCACATTGGGCTGGGAAATGCTACCTGGGAAGTCAGTTTTCAGGGGCCATGGCCGCTGGCTGCACGTTTACAGCTAGGCCTCCCACACTGCCCGGGAACATCAAGGCTCCCTCCAAACAGCTCTTCCGTCACGTTTGCCCTGCAGGAGAGAGATCGCGAAACTAGGCCTTTCTCGGCTCGGGAAGTGAGTGCCTGTTTGCAGGCCGCTTTTATTGGCGTCTGCAGAGCCCCACACTTGCTGTGCGAGGGAGGCCTAAAAACCCAATCTCTGGGGCTGCCTTTCCTCCCTCCAAGGAAGAGAGCCTGCCCGGCCGCCTTCTGGCTGAAAGTCACATCGGGCTGGCAAGTGCTAGTTGGGAAGTCAGTTTTCAGGGGCAATGGCCGCTGGGTGCACGTGTAAGTGTAGGGTTCCCACACTGTCCAGAACATCAAGGCTCCCTCCACACAGCTCTACCGTCACGTTAGCTCTGCAGCTGAGAGCTCGCGAAACTAGGCCTTTCTCGCCTCGGGAAGTGAGTGCCTGTTTGCAGCCCTCTTGTACTGGCGTCTGTAGAGCCCCACACTTGCTGTGCGGGGAAGGCCTAACAACCCAATCTCTGGGCCTGCCTTTCCTCCCTCAAAGGTGGAGAGCCGGCTCGGCCGCCTTCAAGTTGAAAGTAACATTGGGCTGGGAAGTGCTACCTGGGAAATCAGTTTTCAGGGGCCATAGCCGCTGGGGGCACGTGTATGTGTACAGCCCCGATACTGCCCGGGAACATCAAGGTTCCCTCCACACAGCTCTTCCGTCACTTTAGCTGTGCAGGAGAGAGCTCGCGAAACTAGGCCTTTCTCGGCTCGGGAAGTGAGTGCCTGTTTGCAGGCCTCTTGTACTGGCGTCTGCACAGCCCCACACTTGCTGTGCGAGGGA
Organism: Giraffa tippelskirchi; assembly: GCF_054371585.1. NCBI lineage: Eukaryota > Metazoa > Chordata > Mammalia > Artiodactyla > Giraffidae > Giraffa > Giraffa tippelskirchi. The sequence goes on from NC_137289.1 coordinate 73,502,393, forward strand.
GGCCTAAAAACCCAATCTCTGGGGCTGCCTTTCCTCCCTCCAAGGAAGACAGCCTGCTCGGCCGCCTTCAAGCTGAAAGTCACATTGGGCTGGGAAGTGCTACATGGGAAATCAGTTTTCAGGGGCCATAGCCGCTGGGTGCTCGTGTATGTGTACAGCCCCGATACTGCCCGGGAACATCAAGGCTCCCTCCACACAGCTCTACCGTCACGTTAGCTCTGCAGGAGAGAGCTCGCGAAACTAGGCCTTTCTTGACTCGGGAAGTGAGGCCCTGGTTGCAGGCCTCTTGTACTGGCGTCTGCAGAGCCCCACACTTGCTGTGCGAGGGAGGCCTGAAATCCCACTCTCTGGGGCTGCCTTTCCTCCCTCCAAGGAAGAGAGCCGGCTCGGCCGCCTTCAAGCTGAATGTAACGTTGGGCTGGGAAGTGCTACCTGGCAAATCAGTTTTCAGGGGCCATAGCCGCTGGGTGCACGTGTATGTGTACAGCCCCGATACTGCCCGGGAACATCAAGGTTCCCTCTACACAGCTCTTCCGTAACTTTAGCAGCGCAGGAGAGAGCTCGCGAAACTAGGCCTTTCTTGGCTCGGGAAGTGAGGACCTGCTCGCAGACCAAAGGACCGGGCGTTTCCAGAACTCCACGTTGCCTGCGCGCGGGAGGCCTGAAAACTCACTCTCTGGGGCTGCCTTTCCTCCCTCCAAGGAAGAGAGACGGCTCGGCCGCCTTCAAGCTGAAAGTAACATTGGGCTGGGAAGTGCTACCTGGGAAATCAGTTTTCAGGGGCCATAGCCGCTGGGTGCACGTGTATGTGTACAGCCCCGATACTGCCCGGGAACATCAAGGTTCCCTCTACACAGCTCTTCCGTCACTTTAGCTGTGCAGGAGAGAGGTCGCGAAACTAGGCCTTTCTTGGCTCGGGAAGTGAGGACCTGCTCGCAGACCAATGGACCGGGCGTTTCCAGAGCTCCACGTTGCCTGCGCGCGGGAGGCCTGAAAACTCACTCTCTGGGGCTGCCTTTCCTCCCTCCAAGGAAGAGAGCCTGCCCGGCCGCCTTCTGGCTGAAAGTCAAATCTGGCTGGGAAGTGGTAGTTGGGAAGTCAGTTTTCAGGGGCAATGTCCGCTAGGTGTACGTGCATGCCTAGGGTTCCCACACTGCCCAGAACACCAAGGTTCCCTCCACACAGCTCTTCCGTCACGTTAGCTCTGCAGGAGAGAGCTCGCGAAACTAGGCCTTTCTCGGCTCGGGAAGTGAGTGCCTGTTTGCAGGCCTCTTGTACTGGCGTCTGCAGAGCCCCACACTTGCTGTGCGAGGGAGGCCTAAAAACCCAATCTCTGGGGCTGCCTTTCCTCCCTCCAAGGAAGACAGCCTGCTCGGCCGCCTGCAAGCTGAAAGTCACATTGGGCTGGGAAATGCTACCTGGGAAGTCAGTTTTCAGGGGCCATGGCCGCTGGCTGCACGTTTACAGCTAGGCCTCCCACACTGCCCGGGAACATCAAGGCTCCCTCCAAACAGCTCTTCCGTCACGTTTGCCCTGCAGGAGAGAGATCGCGAAACTAGGCCTTTCTCGGCTCGGGAAGTGAGTGCCTGTTTGCAGGCCGCTTTTATTGGCGTCTGCAGAGCCCCACACTTGCTGTGCGAGGGAGGCCTAAAAACCCAATCTCTGGGGCTGCCTTTCCTCCCTCCAAGGAAGAGAGCCTGCCCGGCCGCCTTCTGGCTGAAAGTCACATCGGGCTGGCAAGTGCTAGTTGGGAAGTCAGTTTTCAGGGGCAATGGCCGCTGGGTGCACGTGTAAGTGTAGGGTTCCCACACTGTCCAGAACATCAAGGCTCCCTCCACACAGCTCTACCGTCACGTTAGCTCTGCAGCTGAGAGCTCGCGAAACTAGGCCTTTCTCGCCTCGGGAAGTGAGTGCCTGTTTGCAGCCCTCTTGTACTGGCGTCTGTAGAGCCCCACACTTGCTGTGCGGGGAAGGCCTAAAAACCCAATCTCTGGGCCTGCCTTTCCTCCCTCAAAGGAGGAGAGCCGGCTCGGCCGCCTTCAAGGTGAAAGTAACATTGGGCTGGGAAGTGCTACCTGGGAAATCAGTTTTCAGGGGCCATAGCCGCTGGGGGCACGTGTATGTGTACAGCCCCGATACTGCCCGGGAACATCAAGGTTCCCTCCACACAGCTCTTCCGTCACTTTAGCTGTGCAGGAGAGAGCTCGCGAAACTAGGCCTTTCTCGGCTCGGGAAGTGAGTGCCTGTTTGCAGGCCTCTTGTACTGGCGTCTGCACAGCCCCACACTTGCTGTGCGAGGGAGGCCTAAAAACCCAATCTCTGGGGCTGCCTTTCCTCCCTCCAAGGAAGACAGCCTGCTCGGCCGCCTTCAAGCTGAAAGTCACATTGGGCTGGGAAGTGCTACATGGGAAATCAGTTTTCAGGGGCCATAGCCGCTGGGTGCTCGTGTATGTGTACAGCCCCGATACTGCCCGGGAACATCAAGGCTCCCTCCACACAGCTCTACCGTCACGTTAGCTCTGCAGGAGAGAGCTCGCGAAACTAGGCCTTTCTTGACTCGGGAAGTGAGGCCCTGGTTGCAGGCCTCTTGTACTAACGTCTGGAGAGCCCCACACTTGCTGTGCGAGGGAGGCCTGAAATCCCACTCTCTGGGGCTGCCTTTCCTCCCTCCAAGGAAGAGCGCCGGCTCGGCCGCCTTCAAGCTGAAAGTCACATTGGGCTGGGAAGTGCTACCTGGCAAATCAGTTTTCAGGGGCCATAGCCGCTGGGTGCACGTGTATGTGTACAGCCCCGATACTGCCCGGGAACATCAAGGTTCCCTCTACACAGCTCTTCCGTCACTTTAGCTGTGCAGGAGAGAGCTCGCGAAACTAGGCCTTTCTTGGCTCGGGAAGTGAGGACCTGCTCGCAGACCAATGGACCGGGCGTTTCCAGAGCTCCACGTTGCCTGCGCGCGGGAGGCCTGAAAACTCACTCTCTGGGGCTGCCTTTCCTCCCTCCAAGGAAGAGAGCCTGCCCGGCCGCCTTCTGGCTGAAAGTCAAATCTGGCTGGGAAGTGGTAGTTGGGAAGTCAGTTTTCAGGGGCAATGTCCGCTAGGTGTACGTGCATGCCTAGGGTTCCCACACTGCCCAGAACACCAAGGTTCCCTCCACACAGCTCTTCCGTCACGTTAGCTCTGCAGGAGAGAGCTCGCGAAACTAGGCCTTTCTCGGCTCGGGAAGTGAGTGCCTGTTTGCAGGCCTCTTGTATTGGCGTCTGCAGAGCCCCACACTTGCTGTGCGAGGGAGGCCTAAAAACCCAATCTCTGGGGCTGCCTTTCCTCCCTCCAAGGAAGAGAACCTGCCCGGCCGCCTTCTGGCTGAAAGTCACATTGGGCTGGCAAGTGCTAGGTGGGAAGTCAGTTTTCAGGGGCAATGGCCGCTGGGTGCACGTGTAAGTGTATGGTTCCCACACTGTCCAGAACATCAAGGTTCCCTCCATACAGCTATACCGTCACGTTAGCTCTGCAGCTGAGAACTCGCGAAACTAGGCCTTTCTCGCCTCGGGAAGTGAGTGCCTGTTTGCAGCCCTCTTGTACTGGCGTCTGTAGAGCCCCACACTTGCTGTGCGGGGAAGGCCTAAAAACCCAATCTCTGGGCCTGCCTTTCCTCCCTCAAAGGAGGAGAGCCGGCTCGGCCGCCTTCAAGGTGAAAGTAACATTGGGCTGGGAAGTGCTACCTGGGAAATCAGTTTTCAGGGGCCATAGCCGCTGGGGGCACGTGTATGTGTACAGCCCCGATACTGCCCGGGAACATCAAGGTTCCCTCCACACAGCTCTTCCGTCACTTTAGCTGTGCAGGAGAGAGCTCGCGAAACTAGGCCTTTCTCGGCTCGGGAAGTGAGTGCCTGTTTGCAGGCCTCTTGTACTGGCGTCTGCACAGCCCCACACTTGCTGTGCGAGGGAGGCCTAAAAACCCAATCTCTGGGGCTGCCTTTCCTCCCTCCAAGGAAGACAGCCTGCTCGGCCGCCTTCAACCTGAAAGTCACATTGGGCTGGGAAGTGCTACATGGGAAATCAGTTTTCAGGGGCCATAGCCGCTGGGTGCTCGTGTATGTGTACAGCCCCGATACTGCCCGGGAACATCAAGGCTCCCTCCACGCAGCTCTACCGTCACGTTAGCTCTGCAGGAGAGAGCTCGCGAAACTAGGCCTTTCTTGACTCGGGAAGTGAGGCCCTGGTTGCAGGCCTCTTGTACTAACGTCTGGAGAGCCCCACACTTGCTGTGCGAGGGAGGCCTGAAATCCCACTCTCTGGGGCTGCCTTTCCTCCCTCCAAGGAAGAGAGCCGGCTCGGCCGCCTTCAAGCTGAATGTAACGTTGGGCTGGGAAGTGCTACCTGGCAAATCAGTTTTCAGGGGCCATAGCCGCTGGGTGCACGTGTATGTGTACAGCCCCGATACTGCCCGGGAACATCAAGGTTCCCTCTACACAGCTCTTCCGTAACTTTAGCAGCGCAGGAGAGAGCTCGCGAAACTAGGCCTTTCTTGGCTCGGGAAGTGAGGACCTGCTCGCAGACCAATGGACCGGGCGTTTCCAGAGCTCCACGTTGCCTGCGCGCGGGAGGCCTGAAAACTCACTCTCTGGGGCTGCCTTTCCTCCCTCCAAGGAAGAGAGACGGCTCGGCCGCCTTCAAGCTGAAAGTAACATTGGGCTGGGAAGTGCTACCTGGGAAATCAGTTTTCAGGGGCCATAGCCGCTGGGTGCACGTGTATGTGTACAGCCCCGATACTGCCCGGGAACATCAAGGTTCCCTCCACACAGCTCTTCCGTCACTTTAGCTGTGCAGGAGGGAGCTCGCGAAACTAGGCCTTTCTCGGCTCGGGAAGTGAGTGCCTGTTTGCAGGCCTCTTGTACTGGCGTCTGCACAGCCCCACACTTGCTGTGCGAGGGAGGCCTAAAAACCCAATCTCTGGGGCTGCCTTTCCTCCCTCCAAGGAAGACAGCCTGCTCGGCCGCCTTCAAGCTGAAAGTCACATTGGGCTGGGAAGTGCTACATGGGAAATCAGTTTTCAGGGGCCATAGCCGCTGGGTGCTCGTGTATGTGTACAGCCCCGATACTGCCCGGGAACATCAAGGCTCCCTCCACACAGCTCTACCGTCACGTTAGCTCTGCAGGAGAGAGCTCGCGAAACTAGGCCTTTCTTGACTCGGGAAGTGAGGCCCTGGTTGCAGGCCTCTTGTACTGGCGTCTGCAGAGCCCCACACTTGCTGTGCGAGGGAGGCCTGAAATCCCACTCTCTGGGGCTGCCTTTCCTCCCTCCAAGGAAGAGAGCCGGCTCGGCCGCCTTCAAGCTGAATGTAACGTTGGGCTGGGAAGTGCTACCTGGCAAATCAGTTTTCAGGGGCCATAGCCGCTGGGTGCACGTGTATGTGTACAGCCCCGATACTGCCCGGGAACATCAAGGTTCCCTCTACACAGCTCTTCCGTAACTTTAGCAGCGCAGGAGAGAGCTCGCGAAACTAGGCCTTTCTTGGCTCGGGAAGTGAGGACCTGCTCGCAGACCAATGGACCGGGCGTTTCCAGAACTCCACGTTGCCTGCGCGCGGGAGGCCTGAAAACTCACTCTCTGGGGCTGCCTTTCCTCCCTCCAAGGAAGAGAGACGGCTCGGCCGCCTTCAAGCTGAAAGTAACATTGGGCTGGGAAGTGCTACCTGGGAAATCAGTTTTCAGGGGCCATAGCCGCTGGGTGCACGTGTATGTGTACAGCCCCGATACTGCCCGGGAACATCAAGGTTCCCTCTACACAGCTCTTCCGTCACTTTAGCTGTGCAGGAGAGAGGTCGCGAAACTAGGCCTTTCTTGGCTCGGGAAGTGAGGACCTGCTCGCAGACCAATGGACCGGGCGTTTCCAGAGCTCCACGTTGCCTGCGCGCGGGAGGCCTGAAAACTCACTCTCTGGGGCTGCCTTTCCTCCCTCCAAGGAAGAGAGCCTGCCCGGCCGCCTTCTGGCTGAAAGTCAAATCTGGCTGGGAAGTGGTAGTTGGGAAGTCAGTTTTCAGGGGCAATGTCCGCTAGGTGTACGTGCATGCCTAGGGTTCCCACACTGCCCAGAACACCAAGGTTCCCTCCACACAGCTCTTCCGTCACGTTAGCTCTGCAGGAGAGAGCTCGCGAAACTAGGCCTTTCTCGGCTCGGGAAGTGAGTGCCTGTTTGCAGGCCTCTTGTACTGGCGTCTGCAGAGCCCCACACTTGCTGTGCGAGGGAGGCCTAAAAACCCAATCTCTGGGGCTGCCTTTCCTCCCTCCAAGGAAGACAGCCTGCTCGGCCGCCTGCAAGCTGAAAGTCACATTGGGCTGGGAAATGCTACCTGGGAAGTCAGTTTTCAGGGGCCATGGCCGCTGGCTGCACGTTTACAGCTAGGCCTCCCACACTGCCCGGGAACATCAAGGCTCCCTCCAAACAGCTCTTCCGTCACGTTTGCCCTGCAGGAGAGAGATCGCGAAACTAGGCCTTTCTCGGCTCGGGAAGTGAGTGCCTGTTTGCAGGCCGCTTTTATTGGCGTCTGCAGAGCCCCACACTTGCTGTGCGAGGGAGGCCTAAAAACCCAATCTCTGGGGCTGCCTTTCCTCCCTCCAAGGAAGAGAGCCTGCCCGGCCGCCTTCTGGCTGAAAGTCACATCGGGCTGGCAAGTGCTAGTTGGGAAGTCAGTTTTCAGGGGCAATGGCCGCTGGGTGCACGTGTAAGTGTAGGGTTCCCACACTGTCCAGAACATCAAGGCTCCCTCCACACAGCTCTACCGTCACGTTAGCTCTGCAGCTGAGAGCTCGCGAAACTAGGCCTTTCTCGCCTCGGGAAGTGAGTGCCTGTTTGCAGCCCTCTTGTACTGGCGTCTGTAGAGCCCCACACTTGCTGTGCGGGGAAGGCCTAACAACCCAATCTCTGGGCCTGCCTTTCCTCCCTCAAAGGTGGAGAGCCGGCTCGGCCGCCTTCAAGCTGAAAGTAACATTGGGCTGGGAAGTGCTACCTGGGAAATCAGTTTTCAGGGGCCATAGCCGCTGGGTGCACGTGTATGTGTACAGCCCCGATACTGCCCGGGAACATCAAGGTTCCCTCCACACAGCTCTTCCGTCACTTTAGCTGTGCAGGAGAGAGCTCGCGAAACTAGGCCTTTCTCGGCTCGGGAAGTGAGTGCCTGTTTGCAGGCCTCTTGTACTGGCGTCTGCACAGCCCCACACTTGCTGTGCGAGGGAGGCCTAAAAACCCAATCTCTGGGGCTGCCTTTCCTCCCTCCAAGGAAGACAGCCTGCTCGGCCGCCTTCAAGCTGAAAGTCACATTGGGCTGGGAAGTGCTACATGGGAAATCAGTTTTCAGGGGCCATAGCCGCTGGGTGCTCGTGTATGTGTACAGCCCCGATACTGCCCGGGAACATCAAGGCTCCCTCCACACAGCTCTACCGTCACGTTAGCTCTGCAGGAGAGAGCTCGCGAAACTAGGCCTTTCTTGACTCGGGAAGTGAGGCCCTGGTTGCAGGCCTCTTGTACTAACGTCTGGAGAGCCCCACACTTGTTGTGCGAGGGAGGCCTGAAATCCCACTCTCTGGGGCTGCCTTTCCTCCCTCCAAGGAAGAGAGCCGGCTCGGCCGCCTTCAAGCTGAATGTAACGTTGGGCTGGGAAGTGCTACCTGGCAAATCAGTTTTCAGGGGCCATAGCCGCTGGGTGCACGTGTATGTGTACAGCCCCGATACTGCCCGGGAACATCAAGGTTCCCTCTACACAGCTCTTCCGTAACTTTAGCAGCGCAGGAGAGAGCTCGCGAAACTAGGCCTTTCTTGGCTCGGGAAGTGAGGACCTGCTCGCAGACCAATGGACCGGGCGTTTCCAGAGCTCCACGTTGCCTGCGCGCGGGAGGCCTGAAAACTCACTCTCTGGGGCTGCCTTTCCTCCCTCCAAGGAAGAGAGACGGCTCGGCCGCCTTCAAGCTGAAAGTAACATTGGGCTGGGAAGTGCTACCTGGGAAATCAGTTTTCAGGGGCCATAGCCGCTGGGTGCACGTGTATGTGTACAGCCCCGATACTGCCCGGGAACATCAAGGTTCCCTCCACACAGCTCTTCCGTCACTTTAGCTGTGCAGGAGAGAGCTCGCGAAACTAGGCCTTTCTCGGCTCGGGAAGTGAGTGCCTGTTTGCAGGCCTCTTGTACTGGCGTCTGCACAGCCCCACACTTGCTGTGCGAGGGAGGCCTAAAAACCCAATCTCTGGGGCTGCCTTTCCTCCCTCCAAGGAAGACAGCCTGCTCGGCCGCCTTCAAGCTGAAAGTCACATTGGGCTGGGAAGTGCTACATGGGAAATCAGTTTTCAGGGGCCATAGCCGCTGGGTGCTCGTGTATGTGTACAGCCCCGATACTGCCCGGGAACATCAAGGCTCCCTCCACACAGCTCTACCGTCACGTTAGCTCTGCAGGAGAGAGCTCGCGAAACTAGGCCTTTCTTGACTCGGGAAGTGAGGCCCTGGTTGCAGGCCTCTTGTACTGGCGTCTGCAGAGCCCCACACTTGCTGTGCGAGGGAGGCCTGAAATCCCACTCTCTGGGGCTGCCTTTCCTCCCTCCAAGGAAGAGAGCCGGCTCGGCCGCCTTCAAGCTGAATGTAACGTTGGGCTGGGAAGTGCTACCTGGCAAATCAGTTTTCAGGGGCCATAGCCGCTGGGTGCACGTGTATGTGTACAGCCCCGATACTGCCCGGGAACATCAAGGTTCCCTCTACACAGCTCTTCCGTAACTTTAGCAGCGCAGGAGAGAGCTCGCGAAACTAGGCCTTTCTTGGCTCGGGAAGTGAGGACCTGCTCGCAGACCAATGGACCGGGCGTTTCCAGAACTCCACGTTGCCTGCGCGCGGGAGGCCTGAAAACTCACTCTCTGGGGCTGCCTTTCCTCCCTCCAAGGAAGAGAGACGGCTCGGCCGCCTTCAAGCTGAAAGTAACATTGGGCTGGGAAGTGCTACCTGGGAAATCAGTTTTCAGGGGCCATAGCCGCTGGGTGCACGTGTATGTGTACAGCCCCGATACTGCCCGGGAACATCAAGGTTCCCTCCACACAGCTCTTCCGTCACTTTAGCTGTGCAGGAGAGAGCTCGCGAAACTAGGCCTTTCTTGGCTCGGGAAGTGAGGACCTGCTCGCAGACCAATGGACCGGGCGTTTCCAGAGCTCCACGTTGCCTGCGCGCGGGAGGCCTGAAAACTCACTCTCTGGGGCTGCCTTTCCTCCCTCCAAGGAAGAGAGCCTGCCCGGCCGCCTTCTGGCTGAAAGTCAAATCTGGCTGGGAAGTGGTAGTTGGGAAGTCAGTTTTCAGGGGCAATGTCCGCTAGGTGTACGTGCATGCCTAGGGTTCCCACACTGCCCAGAACACCAAGGTTCCCTCCACACAGCTCTTCCGTCACGTTAGCTCTGCAGGAGAGAGCTCGCGAAACTAGGCCTTTCTCGGCTCGGGAAGTGAGTGCCTGTTTGCAGGCCTCTTGTACTGGCGTCTGCAGAGCCCCACACTTGCTGTGCGAGGGAGGCCTAAAAACCCAATCTCTGGGGCTGCCTTTCCTCCCTCCAAGGAAGACAGCCTGCTCGGCCGCCTGCAAGCTGAAAGTCACATTGGGCTGGGAAATGCTACCTGGGAAGTCAGTTTTCAGGGGCCATGGCCGCTGGCTGCACGTTTACAGCTAGGCCTCCCACACTGCCCGGGAACATCAAGGCTCCCTCCAAACAGCTCTTCCGTCACGTTTGCCCTGCAGGAGAGAGATCGCGAAACTAGGCCTTTCTCGGCTCGGGAAGTGAGTGCCTGTTTGCAGGCCGCTTTTATTGGCGTCTGCAGAGCCCCACACTTGCTGTGCGAGGGAGGCCTAAAAACCCAATCTCTGGGGCTGCCTTTCCTCCCTCCAAGGAAGAGAGCCTGCCCGGCCGCCTTCTGGCTGAAAGTCACATCGGGCTGGCAAGTGCTAGTTGGGAAGTCAGTTTTCAGGGGCAATGGCCGCTGGGTGCACGTGTAAGTGTAGGGTTCCCACACTGTCCAGAACATCAAGGCTCCCTCCACACAGCTCTACCGTCACGTTAGCTCTGCAGCTGAGAGCTCGCGAAACTAGGCCTTTCTCGCCTCGGGAAGTGAGTGCCTGTTTGCAGCCCTCTTGTACTGGCGTCTGTAGAGCCCCACACTTGCTGTGCGGGGAAGGCCTAACAACCCAATCTCTGGGCCTGCCTTTCCTCCCTCAAAGGTGGAGAGCCGGCTCGGCCGCCTTCAAGCTGAAAGTAACATTGGGCTGGGAAGTGCTACCTGGGAAATCAGTTTTCAGGGGCCATAGCCGCTGGGTGCACGTGTATGTGTACAGCCCCGATACTGCCCGGGAACATCAAGGTTCCCTCCACACAGCTCTTCCGTCACTTTAGCTGTGCAGGAGAGAGCTCGCGAAACTAGGCCTTTCTCGGCTCGGGAAGTGAGTGCCTGTTTGCAGGCCTCTTGTACTGGCGTCTGCACAGCCCCACACTTGCTGTGCGAGGGAGGCCTAAAAACCCAATCTCTGGGGCTGCCTTTCCTCCCTCCAAGGAAGACAGCCTGCTCGGCCGCCTTCAAGCTGAAAGTCACATTGGGCTGGGAAGTGCTACATGGGAAATCAGTTTTCAGGGGCCATAGCCGCTGGGTGCTCGTGTATGTCTACAGCCCCGATACTGCCCGGGAACATCAAGGCTCCCTCCACACAGCTCTACCGTCACGTTAGCTCTGCAGGAGAGAGCTCGCGAAACTAGGCCTTTCTTGACTCGGGAAGTGAGGCCCTGGTTGCAGGCCTCTTGTACTGGCGTCTGCAGAGCCCCACACTTGCTGTGCGAGGGAGGCCTGAAATCCCACTCTCTGGGGCTGCCTTTCCTCCCTCCAAGGAAGAGAGCCGGCTCGGCCGCCTTCAAGCTGAATGTAACGTTGGGCTGGGAAGTGCTACCTGGCAAATCAGTTTTCAGGGGCCATAGCCGCTGGGTGCACGTGTATGTGTACAGCCCCGATACTGCCCGGGAACATCAAGGTTCCCTCTACACAGCTCTTCCGTAACTTTAGCAGCGCAGGAGAGAGCTCGCGAAACTAGGCCTTTCTTGGCTCGGGAAGTGAGGACCTGCTCGCAGACCAATGGACCGGGCGTTTCCAGAACTCCACGTTGCCTGCGCGCGGGAGGCCTGAAAACTCACTCTCTGGGGCTGCCTTTCCTCCCTCCAAGGAAGAGAGACGGCTCGGCCGCCTTCAAGCTGAAAGTAACATTGGGCTGGGAAGTGCTACCTGGGAAATCAGTTTTCAGGGGCCATAGCCGCTGGGTGCACGTGTATGTGTACAGCCCCGATACTGCCCGGGAACATCAAGGTTCCCTCTACACAGCTCTTCCGTCACTTTAGCTGTGCAGGAGAGAGGTCGCGAAACTAGGCCTTTCTTGGCTCGGGAAGTGAGGACCTGCTCGCAGACCAATGGACCGGGCGTTTCCAGAGCTCCACGTTGCCTGCGCGCGGGAGGCCTGAAAACTCACTCTCTGGGGCTGCCTTTCCTCCCTCCAAGGAAGAGAGCCTGCCCGGCCGCCTTCTGGCTGAAAGTCAAATCTGGCTGGGAAGTGGTAGTTGGGAAGTCAGTTTTCAGGGGCAATGTCCGCTAGGTGTACGTGCATGCCTAGGGTTCCCACACTGCCCAGAACACCAAGGTTCCCTCCACACAGCTCTTCCGTCACGTTAGCTCTGCAGGAGAGAGCTCGCGAAACTAGGCCTTTCTCGGCTCGGGAAGTGAGTGCCTGTTTGCAGGCCTCTTGTACTGGCGTCTGCAGAGCCCCACACTTGCTGTGCGAGGGAGGCCTAAAAACCCAATCTCTGGGGCTGCCTTTCCTCCCTCCAAGGAAGACAGCCTGCTCGGCCGCCTGCAAGCTGAAAGTCACATTGGGCTGGGAAATGCTACCTGGGAAGTCAGTTTTCAGGGGCCATGGCCGCTGGCTGCACGTTTACAGCTAGGCCTCCCACACTGCCCGGGAACATCAAGGCTCCCTCCAAACAGCTCTTCCGTCACGTTTGCCCTGCAGGAGAGAGATCGCGAAACTAGGCCTTTCTCGGCTCGGGAAGTGAGTGCCTGTTTGCAGGCCGCTTTTATTGGCGTCTGCAGAGCCCCACACTTGCTGTGCGAGGGAGGCCTAAAAACCCAATCTCTGGGGCTGCCTTTCCTCCCTCCAAGGAAGAGAGCCTGCCCGGCCGCCTTCTGGCTGAAAGTCACATCGGGCTGGCAAGTGCTAGTTGGGAAGTCAGTTTTCAGGGGCAATGGCCGCTGGGTGCACGTGTAAGTGTAGGGTTCCCACACTGTCCAGAACATCAAGGCTCCCTCCACACAGCTCTACCGTCACGTTAGCTCTGCAGCTGAGAGCTCGCGAAACTAGGCCTTTCTCGCCTCGGGAAGTGAGTGCCTGTTTGCAGCCCTCTTGTACTGGCGTCTGTAGAGCCCCACACTTGCTGTGCGGGGAAGGCCTAACAACCCAATCTCTGGGCCTGCCTTTCCTCCCTCAAAGGTGGAGAGCCGGCTCGGCCGCCTTCAAGCTGAAAGTAACATTGGGCTGGGAAGTGCTACCTGGGAAATCAGTTTTCAGGGGCCATAGCCGCTGGGTGCACGTGTATGTGTACAGCCCCGATACTGCCCGGGAACATCAAGGTTCCCTCCACACAGCTCTTCCGTCACTTTAGCTGTGCAGGAGAGAGCTCGCGAAACTAGGCCTTTCTTGGCTCGGGAAGTGAGGACCTGCTCGCAGACCAATGGACCGGGCGTTTCCAGAGCTCCACGTTGCCTGCGCGCGGGAGGCCTGAAAACTCACTCTCTGGGGCTGCCTTTCCTCCCTCCAAGGAAGAGAGACGGCTCGGCCGCCTTCAAGCTGAAAGTAACATTGGGCTGGGAAGTGCTACCTGGGAAATCAGTTTTCAGGGGCCATAGCCGCTGGGTGCACGTGTATGTGTACAGCCCCGATACTGCCCGGGAACATCAAGGTTCCCTCCACACAGCTCTTCCGTCACTTTAGCTGTGCAGGAGAGAGCTCGCGAAACTAGGCCTTTCTCGGCTCGGGAAGTGAGTGCCTGTTTGCAGGCCTCTTGTACTGGCGTCTGCACAGCCCCACACTTGCTGTGCGAGGGAGGCCTAAGAACCCAATCTCTGGGGCTGCCTTTCCTCCCTCCAAGGAAGACAGCCTGCTCGGCCGCCTTCAAGCTGAAAGTCACATTGGGCTGGGAAGTGCTACATGGGAAATCAGTTTTCAGGGGCCATAGCCGCTGGGTGCTCGTGTATGTGTACAGCCCCGATACTGCCCGGGAACATCAAGGCTCCCTCCACACAGCTCTACCGTCACGTTAGCTCTGCAGGAGAGAGCTCGCGAAACTAGGCCTTTCTTGACTCGGGAAGTGAGGCCCTGGTTGCAGGCCTCTTGTACTGGCGTCTGCAGAGCCCCACACTTGCTGTGCGAGGGAGGCCTGAAATCCCACTCTCTGGGGCTGCCTTTCCTCCCTCCAAGGAAGAGAGCCGGCTCGGCCGCCTTCAAGCTGAATGTAACGTTGGGCTGGGAAGTGCTACCTGGCAAATCAGTTTTCAGGGGCCATAGCCGCTGGGTGCACGTGTATGTGTACAGCCCCGATACTGCCCGGGAACATCAAGGTTCCCTCTACACAGCTCTTCCGTAACTTTAGCAGCGCAGGAGAGAGCTCGCGAAACTAGGCCTTTCTTGGCTCGGGAAGTGAGGACCTGCTCGCAGACCAATGGACCGGGCGTTTCCAGAACTCCACGTTGCCTGCGCGCGGGAGGCCTGAAAACTCACTCTCTGGGGCTGCCTTTCCTCCCTCCAAGGAAGAGAGACGGCTCGGCCGCCTTCAAGCTGAAAGTAACATTGGGCTGGGAAGTGCTACCTGGGAAATCAGTTTTCAGGGGCCATAGCCGCTGGGTGCACGTGTATGTGTACAGCCCCGATACTGCCCGGGAACATCAAGGTTCCCTCTACACAGCTCTTCCGTCACTTTAGCTGTGCAGGAGAGAGGTCGCGAAACTAGGCCTTTCTTGGCTCGGGAAGTGAGGACCTGCTCGCAGACCAATGGACCGGGCGTTTCCAGAGCTCCACGTTGCCTGCGCGCGGGAGGCCTGAAAACTCACTCTCTGGGGCTGCCTTTCCTCCCTCCAAGGAAGAGAGCCTGCCCGGCCGCCTTCTGGCTGAAAGTCAAATCTGGCTGGGAAGTGGTAGTTGGGAAGTCAGTTTTCAGGGGCAATGTCCGCTAGGTGTACGTGCATGCCTAGGGTTCCCACACTGCCCAGAACACCAAGGTTCCCTCCACACAGCTCTTCCGTCACGTTAGCTCTGCAGGAGAGAGCTCGCGAAACTAGGCCTTTCTCGGCTCGGGAAGTGAGTGCCTGTTTGCAGGCCTCTTGTACTGGCGTCTGCAGAGCCCCACACTTGCTGTGCGAGGGAGGCCTAAAAACCCAATCTCTGGGGCTGCCTTTCCTCCCTCCAAGGAAGACAGCCTGCTCGGCCGCCTGCAAGCTGAAAGTCACATTGGGCTGGGAAATGCTACCTGGGAAGTCAGTTTTCAGGGGCCATGGCCGCTGGCTGCACGTTTACAGCTAGGCCTCCCACACTGCCCGGGAACATCAAGGCTCCCTCCAAACAGCTCTTCCGTCACGTTTGCCCTGCAGGAGAGAGATCGCGAAACTAGGCCTTTCTCGGCTCGGGAAGTGAGTGCCTGTTTGCAGGCCGCTTTTATTGGCGTCTGCAGAGCCCCACACTTGCTGTGCGAGGGAGGCCTAAAAACCCAATCTCTGGGGCTGCCTTTCCTCCCTCCAAGGAAGAGAGCCTGCCCGGCCGCCTTCTGGCTGAAAGTCACATCGGGCTGGCAAGTGCTAGTTGGGAAGTCAGTTTTCAGGGGCAATGGCCGCTGGGTGCACGTGTAAGTGTAGGGTTCCCACACTGTCCAGAACATCAAGGCTCCCTCCACACAGCTCTACCGTCACGTTAGCTCTGCAGCTGAGAGCTCGCGAAACTAGGCCTTTCTCGCCTCGGGAAGTGAGTGCCTGTTTGCAGCCCTCTTGTACTGGCGTCTGTAGAGCCCCACACTTGCTGTGCGGGGAAGGCCTAACAACCCAATCTCTGGGCCTGCCTTTCCTCCCTCAAAGGTGGAGAGCCGGCTCGGCCGCCTTCAAGCTGAAAGTAACATTGGGCTGGGAAGTGCTACCTGGGAAATCAGTTTTCAGGGGCCATAGCCGCTGGGTGCACGTGTATGTGTACAGCCCCGATACTGCCCGGGAACATCAAGGTTCCCTCCACACAGCTCTTCCGTCACTTTAGCTGTGCAGGAGAGAGCTCGCGAAACTAGGCCTTTCTTGGCTCGGGAAGTGAGGACCTGCTCGCAGACCAATGGACCGGGCGTTTCCAGAGCTCCACGTTGCCTGCGCGCGGGAGGCCTGAAAACTCACTCTCTGGGGCTGCCTTTCCTCCCTCCAAGGAAGAGAGACGGCTCGGCCGCCTTCAAGCTGAAAGTAACATTGGGCTGGGAAGTGCTACCTGGGAAATCAGTTTTCAGGGGCCATAGCCGCTGGGTGCACGTGTATGTGTACAGCCCCGATACTGCCCGGGAACATCAAGGTTCCCTCCACACAGCTCTTCCGTCACTTTAGCTGTGCAGGAGAGAGCTCGCGAAACTAGGCCTTTCTCGGCTCGGGAAGTGAGTGCCTGTTTGCAGGCCTCTTGTACTGGCGTCTGCACAGCCCCACACTTGCTGTGCGAGGGAGGCCTAAGAACCCAATCTCTGGGGCTGCCTTTCCTCCCTCCAAGGAAGACAGCCTGCTCGGCCGCCTTCAAGCTGAAAGTCACATTGGGCTGGGAAGTGCTACATGGGAAATCAGTTTTCAGGGGCCATAGCCGCTGGGTGCTCGTGTATGTGTACAGCCCCGATACTGCCCGGGAACATCAAGGCTCCCTCCACACAGCTCTACCGTCACGTTAGCTCTGCAGGAGAGAGCTCGCGAAACTAGGCCTTTCTTGACTCGGGAAGTGAGGCCCTGGTTGCAGGCCTCTTGTACTGGCGTCTGCAGAGCCCCACACTTGCTGTGCGAGGGAGGCCTGAAATCCCACTCTCTGGGGCTGCCTTTCCTCCCTCCAAGGAAGAGAGCCGGCTCGGCCGCCTTCAAGCTGAATGTAACGTTGGGCTGGGAAGTGCTACCTGGCAAATCAGTTTTCAGGGGCCATAGCCGCTGGGTGCACGTGTATGTGTACAGCCCCGATACTGCCCGGGAACATCAAGGTTCCCTCTACACAGCTCTTCCGTAACTTTAGCAGCGCAGGAGAGAGCTCGCGAAACTAGGCCTTTCTTGGCTCGGGAAGTGAGGACCTGCTCGCAGACCAATGGACCGGGCGTTTCCAGAACTCCACGTTGCCTGCGCGCGGGAGGCCTGAAAACTCACTCTCTGGGGCTGCCTTTCCTCCCTCCAAGGAAGAGAGACGGCTCGGCCGCCTTCAAGCTGAAAGTAACATTGGGCTGGGAAGTGCTACCTGGGAAATCAGTTTTCAGGGGCCATAGCCGCTGGGTGCACGTGTATGTGTACAGCCCCGATACTGCCCGGGAACATCAAGGTTCCCTCTACACAGCTCTTCCGTCACTTTAGCTGTGCAGGAGAGAGCTCGCGAAACTAGGCCTTTCTTGGCTCGGGAAGTGAGGACCTGCTCGCAGACCAATGGACCGGGCGTTTCCAGAGCTCCACGTTGCCTGCGCGCGGGAGGCCTGAAAACTCACTCTCTGGGGCTGCCTTTCCTCCCTCCAAGGAAGAGAGCCTGCCCGGCCGCCTTCTGGCTGAAAGTCAAATCTGGCTGGGAAGTGGTAGTTGGGAAGTCAGTTTTCAGGGGCAATGTCCGCTAGGTGTACGTGCATGCCTAGGGTTCCCACACTGCCCAGAACACCAAGGTTCCCTCCACACAGCTCTACCGTCACGTTAGCTCTGCAGGAGAGAGCTCGCGAAACTAGGCCTTTCTCGGCTCGGGAAGTGAGTGCCTGTTTGCAGGCCTCTTGTACTGGCGTCTGCAGAGCCCCACACTTGCTGTGCGAGGGAGGCCTAAAAACCCAATCTCTGGGGCTGCCTTTCCTCCCTCCAAGGAAGACAGCCTGCTCGGCCGCCTGCAAGCTGAAAGTCACATTGGGCTGGGAAATGCTACCTGGGAAGTCAGTTTTCAGGGGCCATGGCCGCTGGCTGCACGTTTACAGCTAGGCCTCCCACACTGCCCGGGAACATCAAGGCTCCCTCCAAACAGCTCTTCCGTCACGTTTGCCCTGCAGGAGAGAGATCGCGAAACTAGGCCTTTCTCGGCTCGGGAAGTGAGTGCCTGTTTGCAGGCCGCTTTTATTGGCGTCTGCAGAGCCCCACACTTGCTGTGCGAGGGAGGCCTAAAAACCCAATCCCTGGGGCTGCCTTTCCTCCCTCCAAGGAAGAGAGCCTGCCCGGCCGCCTTCTGGCTGAAAGTCACATCGGGCTGGCAAGTGCTAGTTGGGAAGTCAGTTTTCAGGGGCAATGGCCGCTGGGTGCACGTGTAAGTGTAGGGTTCCCACACTGTCCAGAACATCAAGGCTCCCTCCACACAGCTCTACCGTCACGTTAGCTCTGCAGCTGAGAGCTCGCGAAACTAGGCCTTTCTCGCCTCGGGAAGTGAGTGCCTGTTTGCAGCCCTCTTGTACTGGCGTCTGTAGAGCCCCACACTTGCTGTGCGGGGAAGGCCTAACAACCCAATCTCTGGGCCTGCCTTTCCTCCCTCAAAGGTGGAGAGCCGGCTCGGCCGCCTTCAAGCTGAAAGTAACATTGGGCTGGGAAGTGCTACCTGGGAAATCAGTTTTCAGGGGCCATAGCCGCTGGGTGCACGTGTATGTGTACAGCCCCGATACTGCCCGGGAACATCAAGGTTCCCTCCACACAGCTCTTCCGTCACTTTAGCTGTGCAGGAGAGAGCTCGCGAAACTAGGCCTTTCTCGGCTCGGGAAGTGAGTGCCTGTTTGCAGGCCTCTTGTACTGGCGTCTGCACAGCCCCACACTTGCTGTGCGAGGGAGGCCTAAAAACCCAATCTCTGGGGCTGCCTTTCCTCCCTCCAAGGAAGACAGCCTGCTCGGCCGCCTTCAAGCTGAAAGTCACATTGGGCTGGGAAGTGCTACATGGGAAATCAGTTTTCAGGGGCCATAGCCGCTGGGTGCTCGTGTATGTCTACAGCCCCGATACTGCCCGGGAACATCAAGGCTCCCTCCACACAGCTCTACCGTCACGTTAGCTCTGCAGGAGAGAGCTCGCGAAACTAGGCCTTTCTTGACTCGGGAAGTGAGGCCCTGGTTGCAGGCCTCTTGTACTGGCGTCTGCAGAGCCCCACACTTGCTGTGCGAGGGAGGCCTGAAATCCCACTCTCTGGGGCTGCCTTTCCTCCCTCCAAGGAAGAGAGCCGGCTCGGCCGCCTTCAAGCTGAATGTAACGTTGGGCTGGGAAGTGCTACCTGGCAAATCAGTTTTCAGGGGCCATAGCCGCTGGGTGCACGTGTATGTGTACAGCCCCGATACTGCCCGGGAACATCAAGGTTCCCTCTACACAGCTCTTCCGTAACTTTAGCAGCGCAGGAGAGAGCTCGCGAAACTAGGCCTTTCTTGGCTCGGGAAGTGAGGACCTGCTCGCAGACCAATGGACCGGGCGTTTCCAGAACTCCACGTTGCCTGCGCGCGGGAGGCCTGAAAACTCACTCTCTGGGGCTGCCTTTCCTCCCTCCAAGGAAGAGAGACGGCTCGGCCGCCTTCAAGCTGAAAGTAACATTGGGCTGGGAAGTGCTACCTGGGAAATCAGTTTTCAGGGGCCATAGCCGCTGGGTGCACGTGTATGTGTACAGCCCCGATACTGCCCGGGAACATCAAGGTTCCCTCTACACAGCTCTTCCGTCACTTTAGCTGTGCAGGAGAGAGGTCGCGAAACTAGGCCTTTCTTGGCTCGGGAAGTGAGGACCTGCTCGCAGACCAATGGACCGGGCGTTTCCAGAGCTCCACGTTGCCTGCGCGCGGGAGGCCTGAAAACTCACTCTCTGGGGCTGCCTTTCCTCCCTCCAAGGAAGAGAGCCTGCCCGGCCGCCTTCTGGCTGAAAGTCAAATCTGGCTGGGAAGTGGTAGTTGGGAAGTCAGTTTTCAGGGGCAATGTCCGCTAGGTGTACGTGCATGCCTAGGGTTCCCACACTGCCCAGAACACCAAGGTTCCCTCCACACAGCTCTTCCGTCACGTTAGCTCTGCAGGAGAGAGCTCGCGAAACTAGGCCTTTCTCGGCTCGGGAAGTGAGTGCCTGTTTGCAGGCCTCTTGTACTGGCGTCTGCAGAGCCCCACACTTGCTGTGCGAGGGAGGCCTAAAAACCCAATCTCTGGGGCTGCCTTTCCTCCCTCCAAGGAAGACAGCCTGCTCGGCCGCCTGCAAGCTGAAAGTCACATTGGGCTGGGAAATGCTACCTGGGAAGTCAGTTTTCAGGGGCCATGGCCGCTGGCTGCACGTTTACAGCTAGGCCTCCCACACTGCCCGGGAACATCAAGGCTCCCTCCAAACAGCTCTTCCGTCACGTTTGCCCTGCAGGAGAGAGATCGCGAAACTAGGCCTTTCTCGGCTCGGGAAGTGAGTGCCTGTTTGCAGGCCGCTTTTATTGGCGTCTGCAGAGCCCCACACTTGCTGTGCGAGGGAGGCCTAAAAACCCAATCTCTGGGGCTGCCTTTCCTCCCTCCAAGGAAGAGAGCCTGCCCGGCCGCCTTCTGGCTGAAAGTCACATCGGGCTGGCAAGTGCTAGTTGGGAAGTCAGTTTTCAGGGGCAATGGCCGCTGGGTGCACGTGTAAGTGTAGGGTTCCCACACTGTCCAGAACATCAAGGCTCCCTCCACACAGCTCTACCGTCACGTTAGCTCTGCAGCTGAGAGCTCGCGAAACTAGGCCTTTCTCGCCTCGGGAAGTGAGTGCCTGTTTGCAGCCCTCTTGTACTGGCGTCTGTAGAGCCCCACACTTGCTGTGCGGGGAAGGCCTAACAACCCAATCTCTGGGCCTGCCTTTCCTCCCTCAAAGGTGGAGAGCCGGCTCGGCCGCCTTCAAGCTGAAAGTAACATTGGGCTGGGAAGTGCTACCTGGGAAATCAGTTTTCAGGGGCCATAGCCGCTGGGTGCACGTGTATGTGTACAGCCCCGATACTGCCCGGGAACATCAAGGTTCCCTCCACACAGCTCTTCCGTCACTTTAGCTGTGCAGGAGAGAGCTCGCGAAACTAGGCCTTTCTCGGCTCGGGAAGTGAGTGCCTGTTTGCAGGCCTCTTGTACTGGCGTCTGCACAGCCCCACACTTGCTGTGCGAGGGAGGCCTAAAAACCCAATCTCTGGGGCTGCCTTTCCTCCCTCCAAGGAAGACAGCCTGCTCGGCCGCCTTCAAGCTGAAAGTCACATTGGGCTGGGAAGTGCTACATGGGAAATCAGTTTTCAGGGGCCATAGCCGCTGGGTGCTCGTGTATGTCTACAGCCCCGATACTGCCCGGGAACATCAAGGCTCCCTCCACACAGCTCTACCGTCACGTTAGCTCTGCAGGAGAGAGCTCGCGAAACTAGGCCTTTCTTGACTCGGGAAGTGAGGCCCTGGTTGCAGGCCTCTTGTACTGGCGTCTGCAGAGCCCCACACTTGCTGTGCGAGGGAGGCCTGAAATCCCACTCTCTGGGGCTGCCTTTCCTCCCTCCAAGGAAGAGAGCCGGCTCGGCCGCCTTCAAGCTGAATGTAACGTTGGGCTGGGAAGTGCTACCTGGCAAATCAGTTTTCAGGGGCCATAGCCGCTGGGTGCACGTGTATGTGTACAGCCCCGATACTGCCCGGGAACATCAAGGTTCCCTCTACACAGCTCTTCCGTAACTTTAGCAGCGCAGGAGAGAGCTCGCGAAACTAGGCCTTTCTTGGCTCGGGAAGTGAGGACCTGCTCGCAGACCAATGGACCGGGCGTTTCCAGAACTCCACGTTGCCTGCGCGCGGGAGGCCTGAAAACTCACTCTCTGGGGCTGCCTTTCCTCCCTCCAAGGAAGAGAGACGGCTCGGCCGCCTTCAAGCTGAAAGTAACATTGGGCTGGGAAGTGCTACCTGGGAAATCAGTTTTCAGGGGCCATAGCCGCTGGGTGCACGTGTATGTGTACAGCCCCGATACTGCCCGGGAACATCAAGGTTCCCTCTACACAGCTCTTCCGTCACTTTAGCTGTGCAGGAGAGAGGTCGCGAAACTAGGCCTTTCTTGGCTCGGGAAGTGAGGACCTGCTCGCAGACCAATGGACCGGGCGTTTCCAGAGCTCCACGTTGCCTGCGCGCGGGAGGCCTGAAAACTCACTCTCTGGGGCTGCCTTTCCTCCCTCCAAGGAAGAGAGCCTGCCCGGCCGCCTTCTGGCTGAAAGTCAAATCTGGCTGGGAAGTGGTAGTTGGGAAGTCAGTTTTCAGGGGCAATGTCCGCTAGGTGTACGTGCATGCCTAGGGTTCCCACACTGCCCAGAACACCAAGGTTCCCTCCACACAGCTCTTCCGTCACGTTAGCTCTGCAGGAGAGAGCTCGCGAAACTAGGCCTTTCTCGGCTCGGGAAGTGAGTGCCTGTTTGCAGGCCTCTTGTACTGGCGTCTGCAGAGCCCCACACTTGCTGTGCGAGGGAGGCCTAAAAACCCAATCTCTGGGGCTGCCTTTCCTCCCTCCAAGGAAGACAGCCTGCTCGGCCGCCTGCAAGCTGAAAGTCACATTGGGCTGGGAAATGCTACCTGGGAAGTCAGTTTTCAGGGGCCATGGCCGCTGGCTGCACGTTTACAGCTAGGCCTCCCACACTGCCCGGGAACATCAAGGCTCCCTCCAAACAGCTCTTCCGTCACGTTTGCCCTGCAGGAGAGAGATCGCGAAACTAGGCCTTTCTCGGCTCGGGAAGTGAGTGCCTGTTTGCAGGCCGCTTTTATTGGCGTCTGCAGAGCCCCACACTTGCTGTGCGAGGGAGGCCTAAAAACCCAATCTCTGGGGCTGCCTTTCCTCCCTCCAAGGAAGAGAGCCTGCCCGGCCGCCTTCTGGCTGAAAGTCACATCGGGCTGGCAAGTGCTAGTTGGGAAGTCAGTTTTCAGGGGCAATGGCCGCTGGGTGCACGTGTAAGTGTAGGGTTCCCACACTGTCCAGAACATCAAGGCTCCCTCCACACAGCTCTACCGTCACGTTAGCTCTGCAGCTGAGAGCTCGCGAAACTAGGCCTTTCTCGCCTCGGGAAGTGAGTGCCTGTTTGCAGCCCTCTTGTACTGGCGTCTGTAGAGCCCCACACTTGCTGTGCGGGGAAGGCCTAACAACCCAATCTCTGGGCCTGCCTTTCCTCCCTCAAAGGTGGAGAGCCGGCTCGGCCGCCTTCAAGTTGAAAGTAACATTGGGCTGGGAAGTGCTACCTGGGAAATCAGGTTTCAGGGGCCATAGCCGCTGGGGGCACGTGTATGTGTACAGCCCCGATACTGCCCGGGAACATCAAGGTTCCCTCCACACAGCTCTTCCGTCACTTTAGCTGTGCAGGAGAGAGCTCGCGAAACTAGGCCTTTCTCGGCTCGGGAAGTGAGTGCCTGTTTGCAGGCCTCTTGTACTGGCGTCTGCACAGCCCCACACTTGCTGTGCGAGGGAGGCCTAAAAACCCAATCTCTGGGGCTGCCTTTCCTCCCTCCAAGGAAGACAGCCTGCTCGGCCGCCTTCAAGCTGAAAGTCACATTGGGCTGGGAAGTGCTACATGGGAAATCAGTTTTCAGGGGCCATAGCCGCTGGGTGCTCGTGTATGTGTACAGCCCCGATACTGCCCGGGAACATCAAGGCTCCCTCCACACAGCTCTACCGTCACGTTAGCTCTGCAGGAGAGAGCTCGCGAAACTAGGCCTTTCTTGACTCGGGAAGTGAGGCCCTGGTTGCAGGCCTCTTGTACTGGCGTCTGCAGAGCCCCACACTTGCTGTGCGAGGGAGGCCTGAAATCCCACTCTCTGGGGCTGCCTTTCCTCCCTCCAAGGAAGAGAGCCGGCTCGGCCGCCTTCAAGCTGAATGTAACGTTGGGCTGGGAAGTGCTACCTGGCAAATCAGTTTTCAGGGGCCATAGCCGCTGGGTGCACGTGTATGTGTACAGCCCCGATACTGCCCGGGAACATCAAGGTTCCCTCTACACAGCTCTTCCGTAACTTTAGCAGCGCAGGAGAGAGCTCGCGAAACTAGGCCTTTCTTGGCTCGGGAAGTGAGGACCTGCTCGCAGACCAATGGACCGGGCGTTTCCAGAACTCCACGTTGCCTGCGCGCGGGAGGCCTGAAAACTCACTCTCTGGGGCTGCCTTTCCTCCCTCCAAGGAAGAGAGACGGCTCGGCCGCCTTCAAGCTGAAAGTAACATTGGGCTGGGAAGTGCTACCTGGGAAATCAGTTTTCAGGGGCCATAGCCGCTGGGTGCACGTGTATGTGTACAGCCCCGATACTGCCCGGGAACATCAAGGTTCCCTCTACACAGCTCTTCCGTCACTTTAGCTGTGCAGGAGAGAGGTCGCGAAACTAGGCCTTTCTTGGCTCGGGAAGTGAGGACCTGCTCGCAGACCAATGGACCGGGCGTTTCCAGAGCTCCACGTTGCCTGCGCGCGGGAGGCCTGAAAACTCACTCTCTGGGGCTGCCTTTCCTCCCTCCAAGGAAGAGAGCCTGCCCGGCCGCCTTCTGGCTGAAAGTCAAATCTGGCTGGGAAGTGGTAGTTGGGAAGTCAGTTTTCAGGGGCAATGTCCGCTAGGTGTACGTGCATGCCTAGGGTTCCCACACTGCCCAGAACACCAAGGTTCCCTCCACACAGCTCTTCCGTCACGTTAGCTCTGCAGGAGAGAGCTCGCGAAACTAGGCCTTTCTCGGCTCGGGAAGTGAGTGCCTGTTTGCAGGCCTCTTGTACTGGCGTCTGCAGAGCCCCACACTTGCTGTGCGAGGGAGGCCTAAAAACCCAATCTCTGGGGCTGCCTTTCCTCCCTCCAAGGAAGACAGCCTGCTCGGCCGCCTGCAAGCTGAAAGTCACATTGGGCTGGGAAATGCTACCTGGGAAGTCAGTTTTCAGGGGCCATGGCCGCTGGCTGCACGTTTACAGCTAGGCCTCCCACACTGCCCGGGAACATCAAGGCTCCCTCCAAACAGCTCTTCCGTCACGTTTGCCCTGCAGGAGAGAGATCGCGAAACTAGGCCTTTCTCGGCTCGGGAAGTGAGTGCCTGTTTGCAGGCCGCTTTTATTGGCGTCTGCAGAGCCCCACACTTGCTGTGCGAGGGAGGCCTAAAAACCCAATCTCTGGGGCTGCCTTTCCTCCCTCCAAGGAAGAGAGCCTGCCCGGCCGCCTTCTGGCTGAAAGTCACATCGGGCTGGCAAGTGCTAGTTGGGAAGTCAGTTTTCAGGGGCAATGGCCGCTGGGTGCACGTGTAAGTGTAGGGTTCCCACACTGTCCAGAACATCAAGGCTCCCTCCACACAGCTCTACCGTCACGTTAGCTCTGCAGCTGAGAGCTCGCGAAACTAGGCCTTTCTCGCCTCGGGAAGTGAGTGCCTGTTTGCAGCCCTCTTGTACTGGCGTCTGTAGAGCCCCACACTTGCTGTGCGGGGAAGGCCTAACAACCCAATCTCTGGGCCTGCCTTTCCTCCCTCAAAGGTGGAGAGCCGGCTCGGCCGCCTTCAAGTTGAAAGTAACATTGGGCTGGGAAGTGCTACCTGGGAAATCAGGTTTCAGGGGCCATAGCCGCTGGGGGCACGTGTATGTGTACAGCCCCGATACTGCCCGGGAACATCAAGGTTCCCTCCACACAGCTCTTCCGTCACTTTAGCTGTGCAGGAGAGAGCTCGCGAAACTAGGCCTTTCTCGGCTCGGGAAGTGAGTGCCTGTTTGCAGGCCTCTTGTACTGGCGTCTGCACAGCCCCACACTTGCTGTGCGAGGGAGGCCTAAAAACCCAATCTCTGGGGCTGCCTTTCCTCCCTCCAAGGAAGACAGCCTGCTCGGCCGCCTTCAAGCTGAAAGTCACATTGGGCTGGGAAGTGCTACATGGGAAATCAGTTTTCAGGGGCCATAGCCGCTGGGTGCTCGTGTATGTGTACAGCCCCGATACTGCCCGGGAACATCAAGGCTCCCTCCACACAGCTCTACCGTCACGTTAGCTCTGCAGGAGAGAGCTCGCGAAACTAGGCCTTTCTTGACTCGGGAAGTGAGGCCCTGGTTGCAGGCCTCTTGTACTAACGTCTGGAGAGCTCCACACTTGTTGTGCGAGGGAGGCCTGAAATCCCACTCTCTGGGGCTGCCTTTCCTCCCTCCAAGGAAGAGAGCCGGCTCGGCCGCCTTCAAGCTGAATGTAACGTTGGGCTGGGAAGTGCTACCTGGCAAATCAGTTTTCAGGGGCCATAGCCGCTGGGTGCACGTGTATGTGTACAGCCCCGATACTGCCCGGGAACATCAAGGTTCCCTCTACACAGCTCTTCCGTAACTTTAGCAGCGCAGGAGAGAGCTCGCGAAACTAGGCCTTTCTTGGCTCGGGAAGTGAGGACCTGCTCGCAGACCAATGGACCGGGCGTTTCCAGAGCTCCACGTTGCCTGCGCGCGGGAGGCCTGAAAACTCACTCTCTGGGGCTGCCTTTCCTCCCTCCAAGGAAGAGAGACGGCTCGGCCGCCTTCAAGCTGAAAGTAACATTGGGCTGGGAAGTGCTACCTGGGAAATCAGTTTTCAGGGGCCATAGCCGCTGGGTGCACGTGTATGTGTACAGCCCCGATACTGCCCGGGAACATCAAGGTTCCCTCCACACAGCTCTTCCGTCACTTTAGCTGTGCAGGAGAGAGCTCGCGAAACTAGGCCTTTCTCGGCTCGGGAAGTGAGTGCCTGTTTGCAGGCCTCTTGTACTGGCGTCTGCACAGCCCCACACTTGCTGTGCGAGGGAGGCCTAAAAACCCAATCTCTGGGGCTGCCTTTCCTCCCTCCAAGGAAGACAGCCTGCTCGGCCGCCTTCAAGCTGAAAGTCACATTGGGCTGGGAAGTGCTACATGGGAAATCAGTTTTCAGGGGCCATAGCCGCTGGGTGCTCGTGTATGTGTACAGCCCCGATACTGCCCGGGAACATCAAGGCTCCCTCCACACAGCTCTACCGTCACGTTAGCTCTGCAGGAGAGAGCTCGCGAAACTAGGCCTTTCTTGACTCGGGAAGTGAGGCCCTGGTTGCAGGCCTCTTGTACTGGCGTCTGCAGAGCCCCACACTTGCTGTGCGAGGGAGGCCTGAAATCCCACTCTCTGGGGCTGCCTTTCCTCCCTCCAAGGAAGAGAGCCGGCTCGGCCGCCTTCAAGCTGAATGTAACGTTGGGCTGGGAAGTGCTACCTGGCAAATCAGTTTTCAGGGGCCATAGCCGCTGGGTGCACGTGTATGTGTACAGCCCCGATACTGCCCGGGAACATCAAGGTTCCCTCTACACAGCTCTTCCGTAACTTTAGCAGCGCAGGAGAGAGCTCGCGAAACTAGGCCTTTCTTGGCTCGGGAAGTGAGGACCTGCTCGCAGACCAATGGACCGGGCGTTTCCAGAACTCCACGTTGCCTGCGCGCGGGAGGCCTGAAAACTCACTCTCTGGGGCTGCCTTTCCTCCCTCCAAGGAAGAGAGACGGCTCGGCCGCCTTCAAGCTGAAAGTAACATTGGGCTGGGAAGTGCTACCTGGGAAATCAGTTTTCAGGGGCCATAGCCGCTGGGTGCACGTGTATGTGTACAGCCCCGATACTGCCCGGGAACATCAAGGTTCCCTCTACACAGCTCTTCCGTCACTTTAGCTGTGCAGGAGAGAGGTCGCGAAACTAGGCCTTTCTTGGCTCGGGAAGTGAGGACCTGCTCGCAGACCAATGGACCGGGCGTTTCCAGAGCTCCACGTTGCCTGCGCGCGGGAGGCCTGAAAACTCACTCTCTGGGGCTGCCTTTCCTCCCTCCAAGGAAGAGAGCCTGCCCGGCCGCCTTCTGGCTGAAAGTCAAATCTGGCTGGGAAGTGGTAGTTGGGAAGTCAGTTTTCAGGGGCAATGTCCGCTAGGTGTACGTGCATGCCTAGGGTTCCCACACTGCCCAGAACACCAAGGTTCCCTCCACACAGCTCTTCCGTCACGTTAGCTCTGCAGGAGAGAGCTCGCGAAACTAGGCCTTTCTCGGCTCGGGAAGTGAGTGCCTGTTTGCAGGCCTCTTGTACTGGCGTCTGCAGAGCCCCACACTTGCTGTGCGAGGGAGGCCTAAAAACCCAATCTCTGGGGCTGCCTTTCCTCCCTCCAAGGAAGACAGCCTGCTCGGCCGCCTGCAAGCTGAAAGTCACATTGGGCTGGGAAATGCTACCTGGGAAGTCAGTTTTCAGGGGCCATGGCCGCTGGCTGCACGTTTACAGCTAGGCCTCCCACACTGCCCGGGAACATCAAGGCTCCCTCCAAACAGCTCTTCCGTCACGTTTGCCCTGCAGGAGAGAGATCGCGAAACTAGGCCTTTCTCGGCTCGGGAAGTGAGTGCCTGTTTGCAGGCCGCTTTTATTGGCGTCTGCAGAGCCCCACACTTGCTGTGCGAGGGAGGCCTAAAAACCCAATCTCTGGGGCTGCCTTTCCTCCCTCCAAGGAAGAGAGCCTGCCCGGCCGCCTTCTGGCTGAAAGTCACATCGGGCTGGCAAGTGCTAGTTGGGAAGTCAGTTTTCAGGGGCAATGGCCGCTGGGTGCACGTGTAAGTGTAGGGTTCCCACACTGTCCAGAACATCAAGGCTCCCTCCACACAGCTCTACCGTCACGTTAGCTCTGCAGCTGAGAGCTCGCGAAACTAGGCCTTTCTCGCCTCGGGAAGTGAGTGCCTGTTTGCAGCCCTCTTGTACTGGCGTCTGTAGAGCCCCACACTTGCTGTGCGGGGAAGGCCTAACAACCCAATCTCTGGGCCTGCCTTTCCTCCCTCAAAGGTGGAGAGCCGGCTCGGCCGCCTTCAAGTTGAAAGTAACATTGGGCTGGGAAGTGCTACCTGGGAAATCAGTTTTCAGGGGCCATAGCCGCTGGGGGCACGTGTATGTGTACAGCCCCGATACTGCCCGGGAACATCAAGGTTCCCTCCACACAGCTCTTCCGTCACTTTAGCTGTGCAGGAGAGAGCTCGCGAAACTAGGCCTTTCTCGGCTCGGGAAGTGAGTGCCTGTTTGCAGGCCTCTTGTACTGGCGTCTGCACAGCCCCACACTTGCTGTGCGAGGGAGGCCTAAAAACCCAATCTCTGGGGCTGCCTTTCCTCCCTCCAAGGAAGACAGCCTGCTCGGCCGCCTTCAAGCTGAAAGTCACATTGGGCTGGGAAGTGCTACATGGGAAATCAGTTTTCAGGGGCCATAGCCGCTGGGTGCTCGTGTATGTGTACAGCCCCGATACTGCCCGGGAACATCAAGGCTCCCTCCACACAGCTCTACCGTCACGTTAGCTCTGCAGGAGAGAGCTCGCGAAACTAGGCCTTTCTTGACTCGGGAAGTGAGGCCCTGGTTGCAGGCCTCTTGTACTAACGTCTGGAGAGCCCCACACTTGTTGTGCGAGGGAGGCCTGAAATCCCACTCTCTGGGGCTGCCTTTCCTCCCTCCAAGGAAGAGAGCCGGCTCGGCCGCCTTCAAGCTGAATGTAACGTTGGGCTGGGAAGTGCTACCTGGCAAATCAGTTTTCAGGGGCCATAGCCGCTGGGTGCACGTGTATGTGTACAGCCCCGATACTGCCCGGGAACATCAAGGTTCCCTCTACACAGCTCTTCCGTAACTTTAGCAGCGCAGGAGAGAGCTCGCGAAACTAGGCCTTTCTTGGCTCGGGAAGTGAGGACCTGCTCGCAGACCAATGGACCGGGCGTTTCCAGAGCTCCACGTTGCCTGCGCGCGGGAGGCCTGAAAACTCACTCTCTGGGGCTGCCTTTCCTCCCTCCAAGGAAGAGAGACGGCTCGGCCGCCTTCAAGCTGAAAGTAACATTGGGCTGGGAAGTGCTACCTGGGAAATCAGTTTTCAGGGGCCATAGCCGCTGGGTGCACGTGTATGTGTACAGCCCCGATACTGCCCGGGAACATCAAGGTTCCCTCCACACAGCTCTTCCGTCACTTTAGCTGTGCAGGAGAGAGCTCGCGAAACTAGGCCTTTCTCGGCTCGGGAAGTGAGTGCCTGTTTGCAGGCCTCTTGTACTGGCGTCTGCACAGCCCCACACTTGCTGTGCGAGGGAGGCCTAAAAACCCAATCTCTGGGGCTGCCTTTCCTCCCTCCAAGGAAGACAGCCTGCTCGGCCGCCTTCAAGCTGAAAGTCACATTGGGCTGGGAAGTGCTACATGGGAAATCAGTTTTCAGGGGCCATAGCCGCTGGGTGCTCGTGTATGTGTACAGCCCCGATACTGCCCGGGAACATCAAGGCTCCCTCCACACAGCTCTACCGTCACGTTAGCTCTGCAGGAGAGAGCTCGCGAAACTAGGCCTTTCTTGACTCGGGAAGTGAGGCCCTGGTTGCAGGCCTCTTGTACTGGCGTCTGCAGAGCCCCACACTTGCTGTGCGAGGGAGGCCTGAAATCCCACTCTCTGGGGCTGCCTTTCCTCCCTCCAAGGAAGAGAGCCGGCTCGGCCGCCTTCAAGCTGAATGTAACGTTGGGCTGGGAAGTGCTACCTGGCAAATCAGTTTTCAGGGGCCATAGCCGCTGGGTGCACGTGTATGTGTACAGCCCCGATACTGCCCGGGAACATCAAGGTTCCCTCTACACAGCTCTTCCGTAACTTTAGCAGCGCAGGAGAGAGCTCGCGAAACTAGGCCTTTCTTGGCTCGGGAAGTGAGGACCTGCTCGCAGACCAATGGACCGGGCGTTTCCAGAACTCCACGTTGCCTGCGCGCGGGAGGCCTGAAAACTCACTCTCTGGGGCTGCCTTTCCTCCCTCCAAGGAAGAGAGACGGCTCGGCCGCCTTCAAGCTGAAAGTAACATTGGGCTGGGAAGTGCTACCTGGGAAATCAGTTTTCAGGGGCCATAGCCGCTGGGTGCACGTGTATGTGTACAGCCCCGATACTGCCCGGGAACATCAAGGTTCCCTCTACACAGCTCTTCCGTCACTTTAGCTGTGCAGGAGAGAGGTCGCGAAACTAGGCCTTTCTTGGCTCGGGAAGTGAGGACCTGCTCGCAGACCAATGGACCGGGCGTTTCCAGAGCTCCACGTTGCCTGCGCGCGGGAGGCCTGAAAACTCACTCTCTGGGGCTGCCTTTCCTCCCTCCAAGGAAGAGAGCCTGCCCGGCCGCCTTCTGGCTGAAAGTCAAATCTGGCTGGGAAGTGGTAGTTGGGAAGTCAGTTTTCAGGGGCAATGTCCGCTAGGTGTACGTGCATGCCTAGGGTTCCCACACTGCCCAGAACACCAAGGTTCCCTCCACACAGCTCTTCCGTCACGTTAGCTCTGCAGGAGAGAGCTCGCGAAACTAGGCCTTTCTCGGCTCGGGAAGTGAGTGCCTGTTTGCAGGCCTCTTGTACTGGCGTCTGCAGAGCCCCACACTTGCTGTGCGAGGGAGGCCTAAAAACCCAATCTCTGGGGCTGCCTTTCCTCCCTCCAAGGAAGACAGCCTGCTCGGCCGCCTGCAAGCTGAAAGTCACATTGGGCTGGGAAATGCTACCTGGGAAGTCAGTTTTCAGGGGCCATGGCCGCTGGCTGCACGTTTACAGCTAGGCCTCCCACACTGCCCGGGAACATCAAGGCTCCCTCCAAACAGCTCTTCTGTCACGTTTGCCCTGCAGGAGAGAGATCGCGAAACTAGGCCTTTCTCGGCTCGGGAAGTGAGTGCCTGTTTGCAGGCCGCTTTTATTGGCGTCTGCAGAGCCCCACACTTGCTGTGCGAGGGAGGCCTAAAAACCCAATCTCTGGGGCTGCCTTTCCTCCCTCCAAGGAAGAGAGCCTGCCCGGCCGCCTTCTGGCTGAAAGTCACATCGGGCTGGCAAGTGCTAGTTGGGAAGTCAGTTTTCAGGGGCAATGGCCGCTGGGTGCACGTGTAAGTGTAGGGTTCCCACACTGTCCAGAACATCAAGGCTCCCTCCACACAGCTCTACCGTCACGTTAGCTCTGCAGCTGAGAGCTCGCGAAACTAGGCCTTTCTCGCCTCGGGAAGTGAGTGCCTGTTTGCAGCCCTCTTGTACTGGCGTCTGTAGAGCCCCACACTTGCTGTGCGGGGAAGGCCTAACAACCCAATCTCTGGGCCTGCCTTTCCTCCCTCAAAGGTGGAGAGCCGGCTCGGCCGCCTTCAAGTTGAAAGTAACATTGGGCTGGGAAGTGCTACCTGGGAAATCAGGTTTCAGGGGCCATAGCCGCTGGGGGCACGTGTATGTGTACAGCCCCGATACTGCCCGGGAACATCAAGGTTCCCTCCACACAGCTCTTCCGTCACTTTAGCTGTGCAGGAGAGAGCTCGCGAAACTAGGCCTTTCTCGGCTCGGGAAGTGAGTGCCTGTTTGCAGGCCTCTTGTACTGGCGTCTGCACAGCCCCACACTTGCTGTGCGAGGGAGGCCTAAAAACCCAATCTCTGGGGCTGCCTTTCCTCCCTCCAAGGAAGACAGCCTGCTCGGCCGCCTTCAAGCTGAAAGTCACATTGGGCTGGGAAGTGCTACATGGGAAATCAGTTTTCAGGGGCCATAGCCGCTGGGTGCTCG
The DNA here is from genome assembly GCF_054371585.1 of Giraffa tippelskirchi. Classification (NCBI taxonomy): domain Eukaryota; kingdom Metazoa; phylum Chordata; class Mammalia; order Artiodactyla; family Giraffidae; genus Giraffa; species Giraffa tippelskirchi. The sequence goes on from NC_137289.1 coordinate 73,534,098, forward strand.
TGTATGTGTACAGCCCCGATACTGCCCGGGAACATCAAGGCTCCCTCCACACAGCTCTACCGTCACGTTAGCTCTGCAGGAGAGAGCTCGCGAAACTAGGCCTTTCTTGACTCGGGAAGTGAGGCCCTGGTTGCAGGCCTCTTGTACTGGCGTCTGCAGAGCCCCACACTTGCTGTGCGAGGGAGGCCTGAAATCCCACTCTCTGGGGCTGCCTTTCCTCCCTCCAAGGAAGAGAGCCGGCTCGGCCGCCTTCAAGCTGAATGTAACGTTGGGCTGGGAAGTGCTACCTGGCAAATCAGTTTTCAGGGGCCATAGCCGCTGGGTGCACGTGTATGTGTACAGCCCCGATACTGCCCGGGAACATCAAGGTTCCCTCTACACAGCTCTTCCGTAACTTTAGCAGCGCAGGAGAGAGCTCGCGAAACTAGGCCTTTCTTGGCTCGGGAAGTGAGGACCTGCTCGCAGACCAATGGACCGGGCGTTTCCAGAACTCCACGTTGCCTGCGCGCGGGAGGCCTGAAAACTCACTCTCTGGGGCTGCCTTTCCTCCCTCCAAGGAAGAGAGACGGCTCGGCCGCCTTCAAGCTGAAAGTAACATTGGGCTGGGAAGTGCTACCTGGGAAATCAGTTTTCAGGGGCCATAGCCGCTGGGTGCACGTGTATGTGTACAGCCCCGATACTGCCCGGGAACATCAAGGTTCCCTCTACACAGCTCTTCCGTCACTTTAGCTGTGCAGGAGAGAGGTCGCGAAACTAGGCCTTTCTTGGCTCGGGAAGTGAGGACCTGCTCGCAGACCAATGGACCGGGCGTTTCCAGAGCTCCACGTTGCCTGCGCGCGGGAGGCCTGAAAACTCACTCTCTGGGGCTGCCTTTCCTCCCTCCAAGGAAGAGAGCCTGCCCGGCCGCCTTCTGGCTGAAAGTCAAATCTGGCTGGGAAGTGGTAGTTGGGAAGTCAGTTTTCAGGGGCAATGTCCGCTAGGTGTACGTGCATGCCTAGGGTTCCCACACTGCCCAGAACACCAAGGTTCCCTCCACACAGCTCTTCCGTCACGTTAGCTCTGCAGGAGAGAGCTCGCGAAACTAGGCCTTTCTCGGCTCGGGAAGTGAGTGCCTGTTTGCAGGCCTCTTGTACTGGCGTCTGCAGAGCCCCACACTTGCTGTGCGAGGGAGGCCTAAAAACCCAATCTCTGGGGCTGCCTTTCCTCCCTCCAAGGAAGACAGCCTGCTCGGCCGCCTGCAAGCTGAAAGTCACATTGGGCTGGGAAATGCTACCTGGGAAGTCAGTTTTCAGGGGCCATGGCCGCTGGCTGCACGTTTACAGCTAGGCCTCCCACACTGCCCGGGAACATCAAGGCTCCCTCCAAACAGCTCTTCCGTCACGTTTGCCCTGCAGGAGAGAGATCGCGAAACTAGGCCTTTCTCGGCTCGGGAAGTGAGTGCCTGTTTGCAGGCCGCTTTTATTGGCGTCTGCAGAGCCCCACACTTGCTGTGCGAGGGAGGCCTAAAAACCCAATCTCTGGGGCTGCCTTTCCTCCCTCCAAGGAAGAGAGCCTGCCCGGCCGCCTTCTGGCTGAAAGTCACATCGGGCTGGCAAGTGCTAGTTGGGAAGTCAGTTTTCAGGGGCAATGGCCGCTGGGTGCACGTGTAAGTGTAGGGTTCCCACACTGTCCAGAACATCAAGGCTCCCTCCACACAGCTCTACCGTCACGTTAGCTCTGCAGCTGAGAGCTCGCGAAACTAGGCCTTTCTCGCCTCGGGAAGTGAGTGCCTGTTTGCAGCCCTCTTGTACTGGCGTCTGTAGAGCCCCACACTTGCTGTGCGGGGAAGGCCTAACAACCCAATCTCTGGGCCTGCCTTTCCTCCCTCAAAGGTGGAGAGCCGGCTCGGCCGCCTTCAAGTTGAAAGTAACATTGGGCTGGGAAGTGCTACCTGGGAAATCAGTTTTCAGGGGCCATAGCCGCTGGGGGCACGTGTATGTGTACAGCCCCGATACTGCCCGGGAACATCAAGGTTCCCTCCACACAGCTCTTCCGTCACTTTAGCTGTGCAGGAGAGAGCTCGCGAAACTAGGCCTTTCTCGGCTCGGGAAGTGAGTGCCTGTTTGCAGGCCTCTTGTACTGGCGTCTGCACAGCCCCACACTTGCTGTGCGAGGGAGGCCTAAAAACCCAATCTCTGGGGCTGCCTTTCCTCCCTCCAAGGAAGACAGCCTGCTCGGCCGCCTTCAAGCTGAAAGTCACATTGGGCTGGGAAGTGCTACATGGGAAATCAGTTTTCAGGGGCCATAGCCGCTGGGTGCTCGTGTATGTGTACAGCCCCGATACTGCCCGGGAACATCAAGGCTCCCTCCACACAGCTCTACCGTCACGTTAGCTCTGCAGGAGAGAGCTCGCGAAACTAGGCCTTTCTTGACTCGGGAAGTGAGGCCCTGGTTGCAGGCCTCTTGTACTAACGTCTGGAGAGCCCCACACTTGTTGTGCGAGGGAGGCCTGAAATCCCACTCTCTGGGGCTGCCTTTCCTCCCTCCAAGGAAGAGAGCCGGCTCGGCCGCCTTCAAGCTGAATGTAACGTTGGGCTGGGAAGTGCTACCTGGCAAATCAGTTTTCAGGGGCCATAGCCGCTGGGTGCACGTGTATGTGTACAGCCCCGATACTGCCCGGGAACATCAAGGTTCCCTCTACACAGCTCTTCCGTAACTTTAGCAGCGCAGGAGAGAGCTCGCGAAACTAGGCCTTTCTTGGCTCGGGAAGTGAGGACCTGCTCGCAGACCAATGGACCGGGCGTTTCCAGAGCTCCACGTTGCCTGCGCGCGGGAGGCCTGAAAACTCACTCTCTGGGGCTGCCTTTCCTCCCTCCAAGGAAGAGAGACGGCTCGGCCGCCTTCAAGCTGAAAGTAACATTGGGCTGGGAAGTGCTACCTGGGAAATCAGTTTTCAGGGGCCATAGCCGCTGGGTGCACGTGTATGTGTACAGCCCCGATACTGCCCGGGAACATCAAGGTTCCCTCCACACAGCTCTTCCGTCACTTTAGCTGTGCAGGAGAGAGCTCGCGAAACTAGGCCTTTCTCGGCTCGGGAAGTGAGTGCCTGTTTGCAGGCCTCTTGTACTGGCGTCTGCACAGCCCCACACTTGCTGTGCGAGGGAGGCCTAAAAACCCAATCTCTGGGGCTGCCTTTCCTCCCTCCAAGGAAGACAGCCTGCTCGGCCGCCTTCAAGCTGAAAGTCACATTGGGCTGGGAAGTGCTACATGGGAAATCAGTTTTCAGGGGCCATAGCCGCTGGGTGCTCGTGTATGTGTACAGCCCCGATACTGCCCGGGAACATCAAGGCTCCCTCCACACAGCTCTACCGTCACGTTAGCTCTGCAGGAGAGAGCTCGCGAAACTAGGCCTTTCTTGACTCGGGAAGTGAGGCCCTGGTTGCAGGCCTCTTGTACTGGCGTCTGCAGAGCCCCACACTTGCTGTGCGAGGGAGGCCTGAAATCCCACTCTCTGGGGCTGCCTTTCCTCCCTCCAAGGAAGAGAGCCGGCTCGGCCGCCTTCAAGCTGAATGTAACGTTGGGCTGGGAAGTGCTACCTGGCAAATCAGTTTTCAGGGGCCATAGCCGCTGGGTGCACGTGTATGTGTACAGCCCCGATACTGCCCGGGAACATCAAGGTTCCCTCTACACAGCTCTTCCGTAACTTTAGCAGCGCAGGAGAGAGCTCGCGAAACTAGGCCTTTCTTGGCTCGGGAAGTGAGGACCTGCTCGCAGACCAATGGACCGGGCGTTTCCAGAACTCCACGTTGCCTGCGCGCGGGAGGCCTGAAAACTCACTCTCTGGGGCTGCCTTTCCTCCCTCCAAGGAAGAGAGACGGCTCGGCCGCCTTCAAGCTGAAAGTAACATTGGGCTGGGAAGTGCTACCTGGGAAATCAGTTTTCAGGGGCCATAGCCGCTGGGTGCACGTGTATGTGTACAGCCCCGATACTGCCCGGGAACATCAAGGTTCCCTCTACACAGCTCTTCCGTCACTTTAGCTGTGCAGGAGAGAGGTCGCGAAACTAGGCCTTTCTTGGCTCGGGAAGTGAGGACCTGCTCGCAGACCAATGGACCGGGCGTTTCCAGAGCTCCACGTTGCCTGCGCGCGGGAGGCCTGAAAACTCACTCTCTGGGGCTGCCTTTCCTCCCTCCAAGGAAGAGAGCCTTCCCGGTCGCCTTCTGGCTGAAAGTCAAATCTGGCTGGGAAGTGGTAGTTGGGAAGTCAGTTTTCAGGGGCAATGTCCGCTAGGTGTACGTGCATGCCTAGGGTTCCCACACTGCCCAGAACACCAAGGTTCCCTCCACACAGCTCTTCCGTCACGTTAGCTCTGCAGGAGAGAGCTCGCGAAACTAGGCCTTTCTCGGCTCGGGAAGTGAGTGCCTGTTTGCAGGCCTCTTGTACTGGCGTCTGCAGAGCCCCACACTTGCTGTGCGAGGGAGGCCTAAAAACCCAATCTCTGGGGCTGCCTTTCCTCCCTCCAAGGAAGACAGCCTGCTCGGCCGCCTGCAAGCTGAAAGTCACATTGGGCTGGGAAATGCTACCTGGGAAGTCAGTTTTCAGGGGCCATGGCCGCTGGCTGCACGTTTACAGCTAGGCCTCCCACACTGCCCGGGAACATCAAGGCTCCCTCCAAACAGCTCTTCCGTCACGTTTGCCCTGCAGGAGAGAGATCGCGAAACTAGGCCTTTCTCGGCTCGGGAAGTGAGTGCCTGTTTGCAGGCCGCTTTTATTGGCGTCTGCAGAGCCCCACACTTGCTGTGCGAGGGAGGCCTAAAAACCCAATCTCTGGGGCTGCCTTTCCTCCCTCCAAGGAAGAGAGCCTGCCCGGCCGCCTTCTGGCTGAAAGTCACATCGGGCTGGCAAGTGCTAGTTGGGAAGTCAGTTTTCAGGGGCAATGGCCGCTGGGTGCACGTGTAAGTGTAGGGTTCCCACACTGTCCAGAACATCAAGGCTCCCTCCACACAGCTCTACCGTCACGTTAGCTCTGCAGCTGAGAGCTCGCGAAACTAGGCCTTTCTCGCCTCGGGAAGTGAGTGCCTGTTTGCAGCCCTCTTGTACTGGCGTCTGTAGAGCCCCACACTTGCTGTGCGGGGAAGGCCTAACAACCCAATCTCTGGGCCTGCCTTTCCTCCCTCAAAGGTGGAGAGCCGGCTCGGCCGCCTTCAAGTTGAAAGTAACATTGGGCTGGGAAGTGCTACCTGGGAAATCAGTTTTCAGGGGCCATAGCCGCTGGGGGCACGTGTATGTGTACAGCCCCGATACTGCCCGGGAACATCAAGGTTCCCTCCACACAGCTCTTCCGTCACTTTAGCTGTGCAGGAGAGAGCTCGCGAAACTAGGCCTTTCTCGGCTCGGGAAGTGAGTGCCTGTTTGCAGGCCTCTTGTACTGGCGTCTGCACAGCCCCACACTTGCTGTGCGAGGGAGGCCTAAAAACCCAATCTCTGGGGCTGCCTTTCCTCCCTCCAAGGAAGACAGCCTGCTCGGCCGCCTTCAAGCTGAAAGTCACATTGGGCTGGGAAGTGCTACATGGGAAATCAGTTTTCAGGGGCCATAGCCGCTGGGTGCTCGTGTATGTGTACAGCCCCGATACTGCCCGGGAACATCAAGGCTCCCTCCACACAGCTCTACCGTCACGTTAGCTCTGCAGGAGAGAGCTCGCGAAACTAGGCCTTTCTTGACTCGGGAAGTGAGGCCCTGGTTGCAGGCCTCTTGTACTGGCGTCTGCAGAGCCCCACACTTGCTGTGCGAGGGAGGCCTGAAATCCCACTCTCTGGGGCTGCCTTTCCTCCCTCCAAGGAAGAGAGCCGGCTCGGCCGCCTTCAAGCTGAATGTAACGTTGGGCTGGGAAGTGCTACCTGGCAAATCAGTTTTCAGGGGCCATAGCCGCTGGGTGCACGTGTATGTGTACAGCCCCGATACTGCCCGGGAACATCAAGGTTCCCTCTACACAGCTCTTCCGTAACTTTAGCAGCGCAGGAGAGAGCTCGCGAAACTAGGCCTTTCTTGGCTCGGGAAGTGAGGACCTGCTCGCAGACCAATGGACCGGGCGTTTCCAGAACTCCACGTTGCCTGCGCGCGGGAGGCCTGAAAACTCACTCTCTGGGGCTGCCTTTCCTCCCTCCAAGGAAGAGAGACGGCTCGGCCGCCTTCAAGCTGAAAGTAACATTGGGCTGGGAAGTGCTACCTGGGAAATCAGTTTTCAGGGGCCATAGCCGCTGGGTGCACGTGTATGTGTACAGCCCCGATACTGCCCGGGAACATCAAGGTTCCCTCTACACAGCTCTTCCGTCACTTTAGCTGTGCAGGAGAGAGGTCGCGAAACTAGGCCTTTCTTGGCTCGGGAAGTGAGGACCTGCTCGCAGACCAATGGACCGGGCGTTTCCAGAGCTCCACGTTGCCTGCGCGCGGGAGGCCTGAAAACTCACTCTCTGGGGCTGCCTTTCCTCCCTCCAAGGAAGAGAGCCTGCCCGGCCGCCTTCTGGCTGAAAGTCAAATCTGGCTGGGAAGTGGTAGTTGGGAAGTCAGTTTTCAGGGGCAATGTCCGCTAGGTGTACGTGCATGCCTAGGGTTCCCACACTGCCCAGAACACCAAGGTTCCCTCCACACAGCTCTTCCGTCACGTTAGCTCTGCAGGAGAGAGCTCGCGAAACTAGGCCTTTCTCGGCTCGGGAAGTGAGTGCCTGTTTGCAGGCCTCTTGTACTGGCGTCTGCAGAGCCCCACACTTGCTGTGCGAGGGAGGCCTAAAAACCCAATCTCTGGGGCTGCCTTTCCTCCCTCCAAGGAAGACAGCCTGCTCGGCCGCCTGCAAGCTGAAAGTCACATTGGGCTGGGAAATGCTACCTGGGAAGTCAGTTTTCAGGGGCCATGGCCGCTGGCTGCACGTTTACAGCTAGGCCTCCCACACTGCCCGGGAACATCAAGGCTCCCTCCAAACAGCTCTTCCGTCACGTTTGCCCTGCAGGAGAGAGATCGCGAAACTAGGCCTTTCTCGGCTCGGGAAGTGAGTGCCTGTTTGCAGGCCGCTTTTATTGGCGTCTGCAGAGCCCCACACTTGCTGTGCGAGGGAGGCCTAAAAACCCAATCTCTGGGGCTGCCTTTCCTCCCTCCAAGGAAGAGAGCCTGCCCGGCCGCCTTCTGGCTGAAAGTCACATCGGGCTGGCAAGTGCTAGTTGGGAAGTCAGTTTTCAGGGGCAATGGCCGCTGGGTGCACGTGTAAGTGTAGGGTTCCCACACTGTCCAGAACATCAAGGCTCCCTCCACACAGCTCTACCGTCACGTTAGCTCTGCAGCTGAGAGCTCGCGAAACTAGGCCTTTCTCGCCTCGGGAAGTGAGTGCCTGTTTGCAGCCCTCTTGTACTGGCGTCTGTAGAGCCCCACACTTGCTGTGCGGGGAAGGCCTAACAACCCAATCTCTGGGCCTGCCTTTCCTCCCTCAAAGGTGGAGAGCCGGCTCGGCCGCCTTCAAGTTGAAAGTAACATTGGGCTGGGAAGTGCTACCTGGGAAATCAGTTTTCAGGGGCCATAGCCGCTGGGGGCACGTGTATGTGTACAGCCCCGATACTGCCCGGGAACATCAAGGTTCCCTCCACACAGCTCTTCCGTCACTTTAGCTGTGCAGGAGAGAGCTCGCGAAACTAGGCCTTTCTCGGCTCGGGAAGTGAGTGCCTGTTTGCAGGCCTCTTGTACTGGCGTCTGCACAGCCCCACACTTGCTGTGCGAGGGAGGCCTAAAAACCCAATCTCTGGGGCTGCCTTTCCTCCCTCCAAGGAAGACAGCCTGCTCGGCCGCCTTCAAGCTGAAAGTCACATTGGGCTGGGAAGTGCTACATGGGAAATCAGTTTTCAGGGGCCATAGCCGCTGGGTGCTCGTGTATGTGTACAGCCCCGATACTGCCCGGGAACATCAAGGCTCCCTCCACACAGCTCTACCGTCACGTTAGCTCTGCAGGAGAGAGCTCGCGAAACTAGGCCTTTCTTGACTCGGGAAGTGAGGCCCTGGTTGCAGGCCTCTTGTACTAACGTCTGGAGAGCCCCACACTTGTTGTGCGAGGGAGGCCTGAAATCCCACTCTCTGGGGCTGCCTTTCCTCCCTCCAAGGAAGAGAGCCGGCTCGGCCGCCTTCAAGCTGAATGTAACGTTGGGCTGGGAAGTGCTACCTGGCAAATCAGTTTTCAGGGGCCATAGCCGCTGGGTGCACGTGTATGTGTACAGCCCCGATACTGCCCGGGAACATCAAGGTTCCCTCTACACAGCTCTTCCGTAACTTTAGCAGCGCAGGAGAGAGCTCGCGAAACTAGGCCTTTCTTGGCTCGGGAAGTGAGGACCTGCTCGCAGACCAATGGACCGGGCGTTTCCAGAGCTCCACGTTGCCTGCGCGCGGGAGGCCTGAAAACTCACTCTCTGGGGCTGCCTTTCCTCCCTCCAAGGAAGAGAGACGGCTCGGCCGCCTTCAAGCTGAAAGTAACATTGGGCTGGGAAGTGCTACCTGGGAAATCAGTTTTCAGGGGCCATAGCCGCTGGGTGCACGTGTATGTGTACAGCCCCGATACTGCCCGGGAACATCAAGGTTCCCTCCACACAGCTCTTCCGTCACTTTAGCTGTGCAGGAGAGAGCTCGCGAAACTAGGCCTTTCTCGGCTCGGGAAGTGAGTGCCTGTTTGCAGGCCTCTTGTACTGGCGTCTGCACAGCCCCACACTTGCTGTGCGAGGGAGGCCTAAAAACCCAATCTCTGGGGCTGCCTTTCCTCCCTCCAAGGAAGACAGCCTGCTCGGCCGCCTTCAAGCTGAAAGTCACATTGGGCTGGGAAGTGCTACATGGGAAATCAGTTTTCAGGGGCCATAGCCGCTGGGTGCTCGTGTATGTGTACAGCCCCGATACTGCCCGGGAACATCAAGGCTCCCTCCACACAGCTCTACCGTCACGTTAGCTCTGCAGGAGAGAGCTCGCGAAACTAGGCCTTTCTTGACTCGGGAAGTGAGGCCCTGGTTGCAGGCCTCTTGTACTGGCGTCTGCAGAGCCCCACACTTGCTGTGCGAGGGAGGCCTGAAATCCCACTCTCTGGGGCTGCCTTTCCTCCCTCCAAGGAAGAGAGCCGGCTCGGCCGCCTTCAAGCTGAATGTAACGTTGGGCTGGGAAGTGCTACCTGGCAAATCAGTTTTCAGGGGCCATAGCCGCTGGGTGCACGTGTATGTGTACAGCCCCGATACTGCCCGGGAACATCAAGGTTCCCTCTACACAGCTCTTCCGTAACTTTAGCAGCGCAGGAGAGAGCTCGCGAAACTAGGCCTTTCTTGGCTCGGGAAGTGAGGACCTGCTCGCAGACCAATGGACCGGGCGTTTCCAGAACTCCACGTTGCCTGCGCGCGGGAGGCCTGAAAACTCACTCTCTGGGGCTGCCTTTCCTCCCTCCAAGGAAGAGAGACGGCTCGGCCGCCTTCAAGCTGAAAGTAACATTGGGCTGGGAAGTGCTACCTGGGAAATCAGTTTTCAGGGGCCATAGCCGCTGGGTGCACGTGTATGTGTACAGCCCCGATACTGCCCGGGAACATCAAGGTTCCCTCTACACAGCTCTTCCGTCACTTTAGCTGTGCAGGAGAGAGGTCGCGAAACTAGGCCTTTCTTGGCTCGGGAAGTGAGGACCTGCTCGCAGACCAATGGACCGGGCGTTTCCAGAGCTCCACGTTGCCTGCGCGCGGGAGGCCTGAAAACTCACTCTCTGGGGCTGCCTTTCCTCCCTCCAAGGAAGAGAGCCTTCCCGGTCGCCTTCTGGCTGAAAGTCAAATCTGGCTGGGAAGTGGTAGTTGGGAAGTCAGTTTTCAGGGGCAATGTCCGCTAGGTGTACGTGCATGCCTAGGGTTCCCACACTGCCCAGAACACCAAGGTTCCCTCCACACAGCTCTTCCGTCACGTTAGCTCTGCAGGAGAGAGCTCGCGAAACTAGGCCTTTCTCGGCTCGGGAAGTGAGTGCCTGTTTGCAGGCCTCTTGTACTGGCGTCTGCAGAGCCCCACACTTGCTGTGCGAGGGAGGCCTAAAAACCCAATCTCTGGGGCTGCCTTTCCTCCCTCCAAGGAAGACAGCCTGCTCGGCCGCCTGCAAGCTGAAAGTCACATTGGGCTGGGAAATGCTACCTGGGAAGTCAGTTTTCAGGGGCCATGGCCGCTGGCTGCACGTTTACAGCTAGGCCTCCCACACTGCCCGGGAACATCAAGGCTCCCTCCAAACAGCTCTTCCGTCACGTTTGCCCTGCAGGAGAGAGATCGCGAAACTAGGCCTTTCTCGGCTCGGGAAGTGAGTGCCTGTTTGCAGGCCGCTTTTATTGGCGTCTGCAGAGCCCCACACTTGCTGTGCGAGGGAGGCCTAAAAACCCAATCTCTGGGGCTGCCTTTCCTCCCTCCAAGGAAGAGAGCCTGCCCGGCCGCCTTCTGGCTGAAAGTCACATCGGGCTGGCAAGTGCTAGTTGGGAAGTCAGTTTTCAGGGGCAATGGCCGCTGGGTGCACGTGTAAGTGTAGGGTTCCCACACTGTCCAGAACATCAAGGCTCCCTCCACACAGCTCTACCGTCACGTTAGCTCTGCAGCTGAGAGCTCGCGAAACTAGGCCTTTCTCGCCTCGGGAAGTGAGTGCCTGTTTGCAGCCCTCTTGTACTGGCGTCTGTAGAGCCCCACACTTGCTGTGCGGGGAAGGCCTAACAACCCAATCTCTGGGCCTGCCTTTCCTCCCTCAAAGGTGGAGAGCCGGCTCGGCCGCCTTCAAGTTGAAAGTAACATTGGGCTGGGAAGTGCTACCTGGGAAATCAGTTTTCAGGGGCCATAGCCGCTGGGGGCACGTGTATGTGTACAGCCCCGATACTGCCCGGGAACATCAAGGTTCCCTCCACACAGCTCTTCCGTCACTTTAGCTGTGCAGGAGAGAGCTCGCGAAACTAGGCCTTTCTCGGCTCGGGAAGTGAGTGCCTGTTTGCAGGCCTCTTGTACTGGCGTCTGCACAGCCCCACACTTGCTGTGCGAGGGAGGCCTAAAAACCCAATCTCTGGGGCTGCCTTTCCTCCCTCCAAGGAAGACAGCCTGCTCGGCCGCCTTCAAGCTGAAAGTCACATTGGGCTGGGAAGTGCTACATGGGAAATCAGTTTTCAGGGGCCATAGCCGCTGGGTGCTCGTGTATGTGTACAGCCCCGATACTGCCCGGGAACATCAAGGCTCCCTCCACACAGCTCTACCGTCACGTTAGCTCTGCAGGAGAGAGCTCGCGAAACTAGGCCTTTCTTGACTCGGGAAGTGAGGCCCTGGTTGCAGGCCTCTTGTACTGGCGTCTGCAGAGCCCCACACTTGCTGTGCGAGGGAGGCCTGAAATCCCACTCTCTGGGGCTGCCTTTCCTCCCTCCAAGGAAGAGAGCCGGCTCGGCCGCCTTCAAGCTGAATGTAACGTTGGGCTGGGAAGTGCTACCTGGGAAATCAGTTTTCAGGGGCCATAGCCGCTGGGTGCACGTGTATGTGTACAGCCCCGATACTGCCCGGGAACATCAAGGTTCCCTCTACACAGCTCTTCCGTAACTTTAGCAGCGCAGGAGAGAGCTCGCGAAACTAGGCCTTTCTTGGCTCGGGAAGTGAGGACCTGCTCGCAGACCAATGGACCGGGCGTTTCCAGAACTCCACGTTGCCTGCGCGCGGGAGGCCTGAAAACTCACTCTCTGGGGCTGCCTTTCCTCCCTCCAAGGAAGAGAGACGGCTCGGCCGCCTTCAAGCTGAAAGTAACATTGGGCTGGGAAGTGCTACCTGGGAAATCAGTTTTCAGGGGCCATAGCCGCTGGGTGCACGTGTATGTGTACAGCCCCGATACTGCCCGGGAACATCAAGGTTCCCTCTACACAGCTCTTCCGTCACTTTAGCTGTGCAGGAGAGAGGTCGCGAAACTAGGCCTTTCTTGGCTCGGGAAGTGAGGACCTGCTCGCAGACCAATGGACCGGGCGTTTCCAGAGCTCCACGTTGCCTGCGCGCGGGAGGCCTGAAAACTCACTCTCTGGGGCTGCCTTTCCTCCCTCCAAGGAAGAGAGCCTGCCCGGCCGCCTTCTGGCTGAAAGTCAAATCTGGCTGGGAAGTGGTAGTTGGGAAGTCAGTTTTCAGGGGCAATGTCCGCTAGGTGTACGTGCATGCCTAGGGTTCCCACACTGCCCAGAACACCAAGGTTCCCTCCACACAGCTCTTCCGTCACGTTAGCTCTGCAGGAGAGAGCTCGCGAAACTAGGCCTTTCTCGGCTCGGGAAGTGAGTGCCTGTTTGCAGGCCTCTTGTACTGGCGTCTGCAGAGCCCCACACTTGCTGTGCGAGGGAGGCCTAAAAACCCAATCTCTGGGGCTGCCTTTCCTCCCTCCAAGGAAGACAGCCTGCTCGGCCGCCTGCAAGCTGAAAGTCACATTGGGCTGGGAAATGCTACCTGGGAAGTCAGTTTTCAGGGGCCATGGCCGCTGGCTGCACGTTTACAGCTAGGCCTCCCACACTGCCCGGGAACATCAAGGCTCCCTCCAAACAGCTCTTCCGTCACGTTTGCCCTGCAGGAGAGAGATCGCGAAACTAGGCCTTTCTCGGCTCGGGAAGTGAGTGCCTGTTTGCAGGCCGCTTTTATTGGCGTCTGCAGAGCCCCACACTTGCTGTGCGAGGGAGGCCTAAAAACCCAATCTCTGGGGCTGCCTTTCCTCCCTCCAAGGAAGAGAGCCTGCCCGGCCGCCTTCTGGCTGAAAGTCACATCGGGCTGGCAAGTGCTAGTTGGGAAGTCAGTTTTCAGGGGCAATGGCCGCTGGGTGCACGTGTAAGTGTAGGGTTCCCACACTGTCCAGAACATCAAGGCTCCCTCCACACAGCTCTACCGTCACGTTAGCTCTGCAGCTGAGAGCTCGCGAAACTAGGCCTTTCTCGCCTCGGGAAGTGAGTGCCTGTTTGCAGCCCTCTTGTACTGGCGTCTGTAGAGCCCCACACTTGCTGTGCGGGGAAGGCCTAACAACCCAATCTCTGGGCCTGCCTTTCCTCCCTCAAAGGTGGAGAGCCGGCTCGGCCGCCTTCAAGTTGAAAGTAACATTGGGCTGGGAAGTGCTACCTGGGAAATCAGTTTTCAGGGGCCATAGCCGCTGGGGGCACGTGTATGTGTACAGCCCCGATACTGCCCGGGAACATCAAGGTTCCCTCCACACAGCTCTTCCGTCACTTTAGCTGTGCAGGAGAGAGCTCGCGAAACTAGGCCTTTCTCGGCTCGGGAAGTGAGTGCCTGTTTGCAGGCCTCTTGTACTGGCGTCTGCACAGCCCCACACTTGCTGTGCGAGGGAGGCCTAAAAACCCAATCTCTGGGGCTGCCTTTCCTCCCTCCAAGGAAGACAGCCTGCTCGGCCGCCTTCAAGCTGAAAGTCACATTGGGCTGGGAAGTGCTACATGGGAAATCAGTTTTCAGGGGCCATAGCCGCTGGGTGCTCGTGTATGTGTACAGCCCCGATACTGCCCGGGAACATCAAGGCTCCCTCCACACAGCTCTACCGTCACGTTAGCTCTGCAGGAGAGAGCTCGCGAAACTAGGCCTTTCTTGACTCGGGAAGTGAGGCCCTGGTTGCAGGCCTCTTGTACTAACGTCTGGAGAGCCCCACACTTGTTGTGCGAGGGAGGCCTGAAATCCCACTCTCTGGGGCTGCCTTTCCTCCCTCCAAGGAAGAGAGCCGGCTCGGCCGCCTTCAAGCTGAATGTAACGTTGGGCTGGGAAGTGCTACCTGGCAAATCAGTTTTCAGGGGCCATAGCCGCTGGGTGCACGTGTATGTGTACAGCCCCGATACTGCCCGGGAACATCAAGGTTCCCTCTACACAGCTCTTCCGTAACTTTAGCAGCGCAGGAGAGAGCTCGCGAAACTAGGCCTTTCTTGGCTCGGGAAGTGAGGACCTGCTCGCAGACCAATGGACCGGGCGTTTCCAGAGCTCCACGTTGCCTGCGCGCGGGAGGCCTGAAAACTCACTCTCTGGGGCTGCCTTTCCTCCCTCCAAGGAAGAGAGACGGCTCGGCCGCCTTCAAGCTGAAAGTAACATTGGGCTGGGAAGTGCTACCTGGGAAATCAGTTTTCAGGGGCCATAGCCGCTGGGTGCACGTGTATGTGTACAGCCCCGATACTGCCCGGGAACATCAAGGTTCCCTCCACACAGCTCTTCCGTCACTTTAGCTGTCAGGAGAGAGCTCGCGAAACTAGGCCTTTCTCGGCTCGGGAAGTGAGTGCCTGTTTGCAGGCCTCTTGTACTGGCGTCTGCACAGCCCCACACTTGCTGTGCGAGGGAGGCCTAAAAACCCAATCTCTGGGGCTGCCTTTCCTCCCTCCAAGGAAGACAGCCTGCTCGGCCGCCTTCAAGCTGAAAGTCACATTGGGCTGGGAAGTGCTACATGGGAAATCAGTTTTCAGGGGCCATAGCCGCTGGGTGCTCGTGTATGTGTACAGCCCCGATACTGCCCGGGAACATCAAGGCTCCCTCCACACAGCTCTACCGTCACGTTAGCTCTGCAGGAGAGAGCTCGCGAAACTAGGCCTTTCTTGACTCGGGAAGTGAGGCCCTGGTTGCAGGCCTCTTGTACTGGCGTCTGCAGAGCCCCACACTTGCTGTGCGAGGGAGGCCTGAAATCCCACTCTCTGGGGCTGCCTTTCCTCCCTCCAAGGAAGAGAGCCGGCTCGGCCGCCTTCAAGCTGAATGTAACGTTGGGCTGGGAAGTGCTACCTGGCAAATCAGTTTTCAGGGGCCATAGCCGCTGGGTGCACGTGTATGTGTACAGCCCCGATACTGCCCGGGAACATCAAGGTTCCCTCTACACAGCTCTTCCGTAACTTTAGCAGCGCAGGAGAGAGCTCGCGAAACTAGGCCTTTCTTGGCTCGGGAAGTGAGGACCTGCTCGCAGACCAATGGACCGGGCGTTTCCAGAACTCCACGTTGCCTGCGCGCGGGAGGCCTGAAAACTCACTCTCTGGGGCTGCCTTTCCTCCCTCCAAGGAAGAGAGACGGCTCGGCCGCCTTCAAGCTGAAAGTAACATTGGGCTGGGAAGTGCTACCTGGGAAATCAGTTTTCAGGGGCCATAGCCGCTGGGTGCACGTGTATGTGTACAGCCCCGATACTGCCCGGGAACATCAAGGTTCCCTCTACACAGCTCTTCCGTCACTTTAGCTGTGCAGGAGAGAGGTCGCGAAACTAGGCCTTTCTTGGCTCGGGAAGTGAGGACCTGCTCGCAGACCAATGGACCGGGCGTTTCCAGAGCTCCACGTTGCCTGCGCGCGGGAGGCCTGAAAACTCACTCTCTGGGGCTGCCTTTCCTCCCTCCAAGGAAGAGAGCCTGCCCGGCCGCCTTCTGGCTGAAAGTCAAATCTGGCTGGGAAGTGGTAGTTGGGAAGTCAGTTTTCAGGGGCAATGTCCGCTAGGTGTACGTGCATGCCTAGGGTTCCCACACTGCCCAGAACACCAAGGTTCCCTCCACACAGCTCTTCCGTCACGTTAGCTCTGCAGGAGAGAGCTCGCGAAACTAGGCCTTTCTCGGCTCGGGAAGTGAGTGCCTGTTTGCAGGCCTCTTGTACTGGCGTCTGCAGAGCCCCACACTTGCTGTGCGAGGGAGGCCTAAAAACCCAATCTCTGGGGCTGCCTTTCCTCCCTCCAAGGAAGACAGCCTGCTCGGCCGCCTGCAAGCTGAAAGTCACATTGGGCTGGGAAATGCTACCTGGGAAGTCAGTTTTCAGGGGCCATGGCCGCTGGCTGCACGTTTACAGCTAGGCCTCCCACACTGCCCGGGAACATCAAGGCTCCCTCCAAACAGCTCTTCCGTCACGTTTGCCCTGCAGGAGAGAGATCGCGAAACTAGGCCTTTCTCGGCTCGGGAAGTGAGTGCCTGTTTGCAGGCCGCTTTTATTGGCGTCTGCAGAGCCCCACACTTGCTGTGCGAGGGAGGCCTAAAAACCCAATCTCTGGGGCTGCCTTTCCTCCCTCCAAGGAAGAGAGCCTGCCCGGCCGCCTTCTGGCTGAAAGTCACATCGGGCTGGCAAGTGCTAGTTGGGAAGTCAGTTTTCAGGGGCAATGGCCGCTGGGTGCACGTGTAAGTGTAGGGTTCCCACACTGTCCAGAACATCAAGGCTCCCTCCACACAGCTCTACCGTCACGTTAGCTCTGCAGCTGAGAGCTCGCGAAACTAGGCCTTTCTCGCCTCGGGAAGTGAGTGCCTGTTTGCAGCCCTCTTGTACTGGCGTCTGTAGAGCCCCACACTTGCTGTGCGGGGAAGGCCTAACAACCCAATCTCTGGGCCTGCCTTTCCTCCCTCAAAGGTGGAGAGCCGGCTCGGCCGCCTTCAAGTTGAAAGTAACATTGGACTGGGAAGTGCTACCTGGGAAATCAGTTTTCAGGGGCCATAGCCGCTGGGGGCACGTGTATGTGTACAGCCCCGATACTGCCCGGGAACATCAAGGTTCCCTCCACACAGCTCTTCCGTCACTTTAGCTGTGCAGGAGAGAGCTCGCGAAACTAGGCCTTTCTCGGCTCGGGAAGTGAGTGCCTGTTTGCAGGCCTCTTGTACTGGCGTCTGCACAGCCCCACACTTGCTGTGCGAGGGAGGCCTAAAAACCCAATCTCTGGGGCTGCCTTTCCTCCCTCCAAGGAAGACAGCCTGCTCGGCCGCCTTCAAGCTGAAAGTCACATTGGGCTGGGAAGTGCTACATGGGAAATCAGTTTTCAGGGGCCATAGCCGCTGGGTGCTCGTGTATGTGTACAGCCCCGATACTGCCCGGGAACATCAAGGCTCCCTCCACACAGCTCTACCGTCACGTTAGCTCTGCAGGAGAGAGCTCGCGAAACTAGGCCTTTCTTGACTCGGGAAGTGAGGCCCTGGTTGCAGGCCTCTTGTACTAACGTCTGGAGAGCCCCACACTTGTTGTGCGAGGGAGGCCTGAAATCCCACTCTCTGGGGCTGCCTTTCCTCCCTCCAAGGAAGAGAGCCGGCTCGGCCGCCTTCAAGCTGAATGTAACGTTGGGCTGGGAAGTGCTACCTGGCAAATCAGTTTTCAGGGGCCATAGCCGCTGGGTGCACGTGTATGTGTACAGCCCCGATACTGCCCGGGAACATCAAGGTTCCCTCTACACAGCTCTTCCGTAACTTTAGCAGCGCAGGAGAGAGCTCGCGAAACTAGGCCTTTCTTGGCTCGGGAAGTGAGGACCTGCTCGCAGACCAATGGACCGGGCGTTTCCAGAGCTCCACGTTGCCTGCGCGCGGGAGGCCTGAAAACTCACTCTCTGGGGCTGCCTTTCCTCCCTCCAAGGAAGAGAGACGGCTCGGCCGCCTTCAAGCTGAAAGTAACATTGGGCTGGGAAGTGCTACCTGGGAAATCAGTTTTCAGGGGCCATAGCCGCTGGGTGCACGTGTATGTGTACAGCCCCGATACTGCCCGGGAACATCAAGGTTCCCTCCACACAGCTCTTCCGTCACTTTAGCTGTGCAGGAGAGAGCTCGCGAAACTAGGCCTTTCTCGGCTCGGGAAGTGAGTGCCTGTTTGCAGGCCTCTTGTACTGGCGTCTGCACAGCCCCACACTTGCTGTGCGAGGGAGGCCTAAAAACCCAATCTCTGGGGCTGCCTTTCCTCCCTCCAAGGAAGACAGCCTGCTCGGCCGCCTTCAAGCTGAAAGTCACATTGGGCTGGGAAGTGCTACATGGGAAATCAGTTTTCAGGGGCCATAGCCGCTGGGTGCTCGTGTATGTGTACAGCCCCGATACTGCCCGGGAACATCAAGGCTCCCTCCACACAGCTCTACCGTCACGTTAGCTCTGCAGGAGAGAGCTCGCGAAACTAGGCCTTTCTTGACTCGGGAAGTGAGGCCCTGGTTGCAGGCCTCTTGTACTGGCGTCTGCAGAGCCCCACACTTGCTGTGCGAGGGAGGCCTGAAATCCCACTCTCTGGGGCTGCCTTTCCTCCCTCCAAGGAAGAGAGCCGGCTCGGCCGCCTTCAAGCTGAATGTAACGTTGGGCTGGGAAGTGCTACCTGGCAAATCAGTTTTCAGGGGCCATAGCCGCTGGGTGCACGTGTATGTGTACAGCCCCGATACTGCCCGGGAACATCAAGGTTCCCTCTACACAGCTCTTCCGTAACTTTAGCAGCGCAGGAGAGAGCTCGCGAAACTAGGCCTTTCTTGGCTCGGGAAGTGAGGACCTGCTCGCAGACCAATGGACCGGGCGTTTCCAGAACTCCACGTTGCCTGCGCGCGGGAGGCCTGAAAACTCACTCTCTGGGGCTGCCTTTCCTCCCTCCAAGGAAGAGAGACGGCTCGGCCGCCTTCAAGCTGAAAGTAACATTGGGCTGGGAAGTGCTACCTGGGAAATCAGTTTTCAGGGGCCATAGCCGCTGGGTGCACGTGTATGTGTACAGCCCCGATACTGCCCGGGAACATCAAGGTTCCCTCTACACAGCTCTTCCGTCACTTTAGCTGTGCAGGAGAGAGGTCGCGAAACTAGGCCTTTCTTGGCTCGGGAAGTGAGGACCTGCTCGCAGACCAATGGACCGGGCGTTTCCAGAGCTCCACGTTGCCTGCGCGCGGGAGGCCTGAAAACTCACTCTCTGGGGCTGCCTTTCCTCCCTCCAAGGAAGAGAGCCTGCCCGGCCGCCTTCTGGCTGAAAGTCAAATCTGGCTGGGAAGTGGTAGTTGGGAAGTCAGTTTTCAGGGGCAATGTCCGCTAGGTGTACGTGCATGCCTAGGGTTCCCACACTGCCCAGAACACCAAGGTTCCCTCCACACAGCTCTTCCGTCACGTTAGCTCTGCAGGAGAGAGCTCGCGAAACTAGGCCTTTCTCGGCTCGGGAAGTGAGTGCCTGTTTGCAGGCCTCTTGTACTGGCGTCTGCAGAGCCCCACACTTGCTGTGCGAGGGAGGCCTAAAAACCCAATCTCTGGGGCTGCCTTTCCTCCCTCCAAGGAAGACAGCCTGCTCGGCCGCCTGCAAGCTGAAAGTCACATTGGGCTGGGAAATGCTACCTGGGAAGTCAGTTTTCAGGGGCCATGGCCGCTGGCTGCACGTTTACAGCTAGGCCTCCCACACTGCCCGGGAACATCAAGGCTCCCTCCAAACAGCTCTTCCGTCACGTTTGCCCTGCAGGAGAGAGATCGCGAAACTAGGCCTTTCTCGGCTCGGGAAGTGAGTGCCTGTTTGCAGGCCGCTTTTATTGGCGTCTGCAGAGCCCCACACTTGCTGTGCGAGGGAGGCCTAAAAACCCAATCTCTGGGGCTGCCTTTCCTCCCTCCAAGGAAGAGAGCCTGCCCGGCCGCCTTCTGGCTGAAAGTCACATCGGGCTGGCAAGTGCTAGTTGGGAAGTCAGTTTTCAGGGGCAATGGCCGCTGGGTGCACGTGTAAGTGTAGGGTTCCCACACTGTCCAGAACATCAAGGCTCCCTCCACACAGCTCTACCGTCACGTTAGCTCTGCAGCTGAGAGCTCGCGAAACTAGGCCTTTCTCGCCTCGGGAAGTGAGTGCCTGTTTGCAGCCCTCTTGTACTGGCGTCTGTAGAGCCCCACACTTGCTGTGCGGGGAAGGCCTAACAACCCAATCTCTGGGCCTGCCTTTCCTCCCTCAAAGGTGGAGAGCCGGCTCGGCCGCCTTCAAGTTGAAAGTAACATTGGGCTGGGAAGTGCTACCTGGGAAATCAGTTTTCAGGGGCCATAGCCGCTGGGGGCACGTGTATGTGTACAGCCCCGATACTGCCCGGGAACATCAAGGTTCCCTCCACACAGCTCTTCCGTCACTTTAGCTGTGCAGGAGAGAGCTCGCGAAACTAGGCCTTTCTCGGCTCGGGAAGTGAGTGCCTGTTTGCAGGCCTCTTGTACTGGCGTCTGCACAGCCCCACACTTGCTGTGCGAGGGAGGCCTAAAAACCCAATCTCTGGGGCTGCCTTTCCTCCCTCCAAGGAAGACAGCCTGCTCGGCCGCCTTCAAGCTGAAAGTCACATTGGGCTGGGAAGTGCTACATGGGAAATCAGTTTTCAGGGGCCATAGCCGCTGGGTGCTCGTGTATGTGTACAGCCCCGATACTGCCCGGGAACATCAAGGCTCCCTCCACACAGCTCTACCGTCACGTTAGCTCTGCAGGAGAGAGCTCGCGAAACTAGGCCTTTCTTGACTCGGGAAGTGAGGCCCTGGTTGCAGGCCTCTTGTACTGGCGTCTGCAGAGCCCCACACTTGCTGTGCGAGGGAGGCCTGAAATCCCACTCTCTGGGGCTGCCTTTCCTCCCTCCAAGGAAGAGAGCCGGCTCGGCCGCCTTCAAGCTGAATGTAACGTTGGGCTGGGAAGTGCTACCTGGCAAATCAGTTTTCAGGGGCCATAGCCGCTGGGTGCACGTGTATGTGTACAGCCCCGATACTGCCCGGGAACATCAAGGTTCCCTCTACACAGCTCTTCCGTAACTTTAGCAGCGCAGGAGAGAGCTCGCGAAACTAGGCCTTTCTTGGCTCGGGAAGTGAGGACCTGCTCGCAGACCAATGGACCGGGCGTTTCCAGAACTCCACGTTGCCTGCGCGCGGGAGGCCTGAAAACTCACTCTCTGGGGCTGCCTTTCCTCCCTCCAAGGAAGAGAGACGGCTCGGCCGCCTTCAAGCTGAAAGTAACATTGGGCTGGGAAGTGCTACCTGGGAAATCAGTTTTCAGGGGCCATAGCCGCTGGGTGCACGTGTATGTGTACAGCCCCGATACTGCCCGGGAACATCAAGGTTCCCTCTACACAGCTCTTCCGTCACTTTAGCTGTGCAGGAGAGAGGTCGCGAAACTAGGCCTTTCTTGGCTCGGGAAGTGAGGACCTGCTCGCAGACCAATGGACCGGGCGTTTCCAGAGCTCCACGTTGCCTGCGCGCGGGAGGCCTGAAAACTCACTCTCTGGGGCTGCCTTTCCTCCCTCCAAGGAAGAGAGCCTGCCCGGCCGCCTTCTGGCTGAAAGTCAAATCTGGCTGGGAAGTGGTAGTTGGGAAGTCAGTTTTCAGGGGCAATGTCCGCTAGGTGTACGTGCATGCCTAGGGTTCCCACACTGCCCAGAACACCAAGGTTCCCTCCACACAGCTCTTCCGTCACGTTAGCTCTGCAGGAGAGAGCTCGCGAAACTAGGCCTTTCTCGGCTCGGGAAGTGAGTGCCTGTTTGCAGGCCTCTTGTACTGGCGTCTGCAGAGCCCCACACTTGCTGTGCGAGGGAGGCCTAAAAACCCAATCTCTGGGGCTGCCTTTCCTCCCTCCAAGGAAGACAGCCTGCTCGGCCGCCTGCAAGCTGAAAGTCACATTGGGCTGGGAAATGCTACCTGGGAAGTCAGTTTTCAGGGGCCATGGCCGCTGGCTGCACGTTTACAGCTAGGCCTCCCACACTGCCCGGGAACATCAAGGCTCCCTCCAAACAGCTCTTCCGTCACGTTTGCCCTGCAGGAGAGAGATCGCGAAACTAGGCCTTTCTCGGCTCGGGAAGTGAGTGCCTGTTTGCAGGCCGCTTTTATTGGCGTCTGCAGAGCCCCACACTTGCTGTGCGAGGGAGGCCTAAAAACCCAATCTCTGGGGCTGCCTTTCCTCCCTCCAAGGAAGAGAGCCTGCCCGGCCGCCTTCTGGCTGAAAGTCACATCGGGCTGGCAAGTGCTAGTTGGGAAGTCAGTTTTCAGGGGCAATGGCCGCTGGGTGCACGTGTAAGTGTAGGGTTCCCACACTGTCCAGAACATCAAGGCTCCCTCCACACAGCTCTACCGTCACGTTAGCTCTGCAGCTGAGAGCTCGCGAAACTAGGCCTTTCTCGCCTCGGGAAGTGAGTGCCTGTTTGCAGCCCTCTTGTACTGGCGTCTGTAGAGCCCCACACTTGCTGTGCGGGGAAGGCCTAACAACCCAATCTCTGGGCCTGCCTTTCCTCCCTCAAAGGTGGAGAGCCGGCTCGGCCGCCTTCAAGTTGAAAGTAACATTGGACTGGGAAGTGCTACCTGGGAAATCAGTTTTCAGGGGCCATAGCCGCTGGGGGCACGTGTATGTGTACAGCCCCGATACTGCCCGGGAACATCAAGGTTCCCTCCACACAGCTCTTCCGTCACTTTAGCTGTGCAGGAGAGAGCTCGCGAAACTAGGCCTTTCTCGGCTCGGGAAGTGAGTGCCTGTTTGCAGGCCTCTTGTACTGGCGTCTGCACAGCCCCACACTTGCTGTGCGAGGGAGGCCTAAAAACCCAATCTCTGGGGCTGCCTTTCCTCCCTCCAAGGAAGACAGCCTGCTCGGCCGCCTTCAAGCTGAAAGTCACATTGGGCTGGGAAGTGCTACATGGGAAATCAGTTTTCAGGGGCCATAGCCGCTGGGTGCTCGTGTATGTGTACAGCCCCGATACTGCCCGGGAACATCAAGGCTCCCTCCACACAGCTCTACCGTCACGTTAGCTCTGCAGGAGAGAGCTCGCGAAACTAGGCCTTTCTTGACTCGGGAAGTGAGGCCCTGGTTGCAGGCCTCTTGTACTGGCGTCTGCAGAGCCCCACACTTGCTGTGCGAGGGAGGCCTGAAATCCCACTCTCTGGGGCTGCCTTTCCTCCCTCCAAGGAAGAGAGCCGGCTCGGCCGCCTTCAAGCTGAATGTAACGTTGGGCTGGGAAGTGCTACCTGGCAAATCAGTTTTCAGGGGCCATAGCCGCTGGGTGCACGTGTATGTGTACAGCCCCGATACTGCCCGGGAACATCAAGGTTCCCTCTACACAGCTCTTCCGTAACTTTAGCAGCGCAGGAGAGAGCTCGCGAAACTAGGCCTTTCTTGGCTCGGGAAGTGAGGACCTGCTCGCAGACCAATGGACCGGGCGTTTCCAGAACTCCACGTTGCCTGCGCGCGGGAGGCCTGAAAACTCACTCTCTGGGGCTGCCTTTCCTCCCTCCAAGGAAGAGAGACGGCTCGGCCGCCTTCAAGCTGAAAGTAACATTGGGCTGGGAAGTGCTACCTGGGAAATCAGTTTTCAGGGGCCATAGCCGCTGGGTGCACGTGTATGTGTACAGCCCCGATACTGCCCGGGAACATCAAGGTTCCCTCTACACAGCTCTTCCGTCACTTTAGCTGTGCAGGAGAGAGGTCGCGAAACTAGGCCTTTCTTGGCTCGGGAAGTGAGGACCTGCTCGCAGACCAATGGACCGGGCGTTTCCAGAGCTCCACGTTGCCTGCGCGCGGGAGGCCTGAAAACTCACTCTCTGGGGCTGCCTTTCCTCCCTCCAAGGAAGAGAGCCTGCCCGGCCGCCTTCTGGCTGAAAGTCAAATCTGGCTGGGAAGTGGTAGTTGGGAAGTCAGTTTTCAGGGGCAATGTCCGCTAGGTGTACGTGCATGCCTAGGGTTCCCACACTGCCCAGAACACCAAGGTTCCCTCCACACAGCTCTTCCGTCACGTTAGCTCTGCAGGAGAGAGCTCGCGAAACTAGGCCTTTCTCGGCTCGGGAAGTGAGTGCCTGTTTGCAGGCCTCTTGTACTGGCGTCTGCAGAGCCCCACACTTGCTGTGCGAGGGAGGCCTAAAAACCCAATCTCTGGGGCTGCCTTTCCTCCCTCCAAGGAAGACAGCCTGCTCGGCCGCCTGCAAGCTGAAAGTCACATTGGGCTGGGAAATGCTACCTGGGAAGTCAGTTTTCAGGGGCCATGGCCGCTGGCTGCACGTTTACAGCTAGGCCTCCCACACTGCCCGGGAACATCAAGGCTCCCTCCAAACAGCTCTTCCGTCACGTTTGCCCTGCAGGAGAGAGATCGCGAAACTAGGCCTTTCTCGGCTCGGGAAGTGAGTGCCTGTTTGCAGGCCGCTTTTATTGGCGTCTGCAGAGCCCCACACTTGCTGTGCGAGGGAGGCCTAAAAACCCAATCTCTGGGGCTGCCTTTCCTCCCTCCAAGGAAGAGAGCCTGCCCGGCCGCCTTCTGGCTGAAAGTCACATCGGGCTGGCAAGTGCTAGTTGGGAAGTCAGTTTTCAGGGGCAATGGCCGCTGGGTGCACGTGTAAGTGTAGGGTTCCCACACTGTCCAGAACATCAAGGCTCCCTCCACACAGCTCTACCGTCACGTTAGCTCTGCAGCTGAGAGCTCGCGAAACTAGGCCTTTCTCGCCTCGGGAAGTGAGTGCCTGTTTGCAGCCCTCTTGTACTGGCGTCTGTAGAGCCCCACACTTGCTGTGCGGGGAAGGCCTAACAACCCAATCTCTGGGCCTGCCTTTCCTCCCTCAAAGGTGGAGAGCCGGCTCGGCCGCCTTCAAGTTGAAAGTAACATTGGGCTGGGAAGTGCTACCTGGGAAATCAGTTTTCAGGGGCCATAGCCGCTGGGGGCACGTGTATGTGTACAGCCCCGATACTGCCCGGGAACATCAAGGTTCCCTCCACACAGCTCTTCCGTCACTTTAGCTGTGCAGGAGAGAGCTCGCGAAACTAGGCCTTTCTCGGCTCGGGAAGTGAGTGCCTGTTTGCAGGCCTCTTGTACTGGCGTCTGCACAGCCCCACACTTGCTGTGCGAGGGAGGCCTAAAAACCCAATCTCTGGGGCTGCCTTTCCTCCCTCCAAGGAAGACAGCCTGCTCGGCCGCCTTCAAGCTGAAAGTCACATTGGGCTGGGAAGTGCTACATGGGAAATCAGTTTTCAGGGGCCATAGCCGCTGGGTGCTCGTGTATGTGTACAGCCCCGATACTGCCCGGGAACATCAAGGCTCCCTCCACACAGCTCTACCGTCACGTTAGCTCTGCAGGAGAGAGCTCGCGAAACTAGGCCTTTCTTGACTCGGGAAGTGAGGCCCTGGTTGCAGGCCTCTTGTACTGGCGTCTGCAGAGCCCCACACTTGCTGTGCGAGGGAGGCCTGAAATCCCACTCTCTGGGGCTGCCTTTCCTCCCTCCAAGGAAGAGAGCCGGCTCGGCCGCCTTCAAGCTGAATGTAACGTTGGGCTGGGAAGTGCTACCTGGCAAATCAGTTTTCAGGGGCCATAGCCGCTGGGTGCACGTGTATGTGTACAGCCCCGATACTGCCCGGGAACATCAAGGTTCCCTCTACACAGCTCTTCCGTAACTTTAGCAGCGCAGGAGAGAGCTCGCGAAACTAGGCCTTTCTTGGCTCGGGAAGTGAGGACCTGCTCGCAGACCAATGGACCGGGCGTTTCCAGAACTCCACGTTGCCTGCGCGCGGGAGGCCTGAAAACTCACTCTCTGGGGCTGCCTTTCCTCCCTCCAAGGAAGAGAGACGGCTCGGCCGCCTTCAAGCTGAAAGTAACATTGGGCTGGGAAGTGCTACCTGGGAAATCAGTTTTCAGGGGCCATAGCCGCTGGGTGCACGTGTATGTGTACAGCCCCGATACTGCCCGGGAACATCAAGGTTCCCTCTACACAGCTCTTCCGTCACTTTAGCTGTGCAGGAGAGAGGTCGCGAAACTAGGCCTTTCTTGGCTCGGGAAGTGAGGACCTGCTCGCAGACCAATGGACCGGGCGTTTCCAGAGCTCCACGTTGCCTGCGCGCGGGAGGCCTGAAAACTCACTCTCTGGGGCTGCCTTTCCTCCCTCCAAGGAAGAGAGCCTGCCCGGCCGCCTTCTGGCTGAAAGTCAAATCTGGCTGGGAAGTGGTAGTTGGGAAGTCAGTTTTCAGGGGCAATGTCCGCTAGGTGTACGTGCATGCCTAGGGTTCCCACACTGCCCAGAACACCAAGGTTCCCTCCACACAGCTCTTCCGTCACGTTAGCTCTGCAGGAGAGAGCTCGCGAAACTAGGCCTTTCTCGGCTCGGGAAGTGAGTGCCTGTTTGCAGGCCTCTTGTACTGGCGTCTGCAGAGCCCCACACTTGCTGTGCGAGGGAGGCCTAAAAACCCAATCTCTGGGGCTGCCTTTCCTCCCTCCAAGGAAGACAGCCTGCTCGGCCGCCTGCAAGCTGAAAGTCACATTGGGCTGGGAAATGCTACCTGGGAAGTCAGTTTTCAGGGGCCATGGCCGCTGGCTGCACGTTTACAGCTAGGCCTCCCACACTGCCCGGGAACATCAAGGCTCCCTCCAAACAGCTCTTCCGTCACGTTTGCCCTGCAGGAGAGAGATCGCGAAACTAGGCCTTTCTCGGCTCGGGAAGTGAGTGCCTGTTTGCAGGCCGCTTTTATTGGCGTCTGCAGAGCCCCACACTTGCTGTGCGAGGGAGGCCTAAAAACCCAATCTCTGGGGCTGCCTTTCCTCCCTCCAAGGAAGAGAGCCTGCCCGGCCGCCTTCTGGCTGAAAGTCACATCGGGCTGGCAAGTGCTAGTTGGGAAGTCAGTTTTCAGGGGCAATGGCCGCTGGGTGCACGTGTAAGTGTAGGGTTCCCACACTGTCCAGAACATCAAGGCTCCCTCCACACAGCTCTACCGTCACGTTAGCTCTGCAGCTGAGAGCTCGCGAAACTAGGCCTTTCTCGCCTCGGGAAGTGAGTGCCTGTTTGCAGCCCTCTTGTACTGGCGTCTGTAGAGCCCCACACTTGCTGTGCGGGGAAGGCCTAACAACCCAATCTCTGGGCCTGCCTTTCCTCCCTCAAAGGTGGAGAGCCGGCTCGGCCGCCTTCAAGTTGAAAGTAACATTGGGCTGGGAAGTGCTACCTGGGAAATCAGTTTTCAGGGGCCATAGCCGCTGGGGGCACGTGTATGTGTACAGCCCCGATACTGCCCGGGAACATCAAGGTTCCCTCCACACAGCTCTTCCGTCACTTTAGCTGTGCAGGAGAGAGCTCGCGAAACTAGGCCTTTCTCGGCTCGGGAAGTGAGTGCCTGTTTGCAGGCCTCTTGTACTGGCGTCTGCACAGCCCCACACTTGCTGTGCGAGGGAGGCCTAAAAACCCAATCTCTGGGGCTGCCTTTCCTCCCTCCAAGGAAGACAGCCTGCTCGGCCGCCTTCAAGCTGAAAGTCACATTGGGCTGGGAAGTGCTACATGGGAAATCAGTTTTCAGGGGCCATAGCCGCTGGGTGCTCGTGTATGTGTACAGCCCCGATACTGCCCGGGAACATCAAGGCTCCCTCCACACAGCTCTACCGTCACGTTAGCTCTGCAGGAGAGAGCTCGCGAAACTAGGCCTTTCTTGACTCGGGAAGTGAGGCCCTGGTTGCAGGCCTCTTGTACTAACGTCTGGAGAGCCCCACACTTGTTGTGCGAGGGAGGCCTGAAATCCCACTCTCTGGGGCTGCCTTTCCTCCCTCCAAGGAAGAGAGCCGGCTCGGCCGCCTTCAAGCTGAATGTAACGTTGGGCTGGGAAGTGCTACCTGGCAAATCAGTTTTCAGGGGCCATAGCCGCTGGGTGCACGTGTATGTGTACAGCCCCGATACTGCCCGGGAACATCAAGGTTCCTTCTACACAGCTCTTCCGTAACTTTAGCAGCGCAGGAGAGAGCTCGCGAAACTAGGCCTTTCATGGCTCGGGAAGTGAGGACCTGCTCGCAGACCAATGGACCGGGCGTTTCCAGAGCTCCACGTTGCCTGCGCGCGGGAGGCCTGAAAACTCACTCTCTGGGGCTGCCTTTCCTCCCTCCAAGGAAGAGAGACGGCTCGGCCGCCTTCAAGCTGAAAGTAACATTGGGCTGGGAAGTGCTACCTGGGAAATCAGTTTTCAGGGGCCATAGCCGCTGGGTGCACGTGTATGTGTACAGCCCCGATACTGCCCGGGAACATCAAGGTTCCCTCCACACAGCTCTTCCGTCACTTTAGCTGTGCAGGAGAGAGCTCGCGAAACTAGGCCTTTCTCGGCTCGGGAAGTGAGTGCCTGTTTGCAGGCCTCTTGTACTGGCGTCTGCACAGCCCCACACTTGCTGTGCGAGGGAGGCCTAAAAACCCAATCTCTGGGGCTGCCTTTCCTCCCTCCAAGGAAGACAGCCTGCTCGGCCGCCTTCAAGCTGAAAGTCACATTGGGCTGGGAAGTGCTACATGGGAAATCAGTTTTCAGGGGCCATAGCCGCTGGGTGCTCGTGTATGTGTACAGCCCCGATACTGCCCGGGAACATCAAGGCTCCCTCCACACAGCTCTACCGTCACGTTAGCTCTGCAGGAGAGAGCTCGCGAAACTAGGCCTTTCTTGACTCGGGAAGTGAGGCCCTGGTTGCAGGCCTCTTGTACTGGCGTCTGCAGAGCCCCACACTTGCTGTGCGAGGGAGGCCTGAAATCCCACTCTCTGGGGCTGCCTTTCCTCCCTCCAAGGAAGAGAGCCGGCTCGGCCGCCTTCAAGCTGAATGTAACGTTGGGCTGGGAAGTGCTACCTGGCAAATCAGTTTTCAGGGGCCATAGCCGCTGGGTGCACGTGTATGTGTACAGCCCCGATACTGCCCGGGAACATCAAGGTTCCCTCTACACAGCTCTTCCGTAACTTTAGCAGCGCAGGAGAGAGCTCGCGAAACTAGGCCTTTCTTGGCTCGGGAAGTGAGGACCTGCTCGCAGACCAATGGACCGGGCGTTTCCAGAACTCCACGTTGCCTGCGCGCGGGAGGCCTGAAAACTCACTCTCTGGGGCTGCCTTTCCTCCCTCCAAGGAAGAGAGACGGCTCGGCCGCCTTCAAGCTGAAAGTAACATTGGGCTGGGAAGTGCTACCTGGGAAATCAGTTTTCAGGGGCCATAGCCGCTGGGTGCACGTGTATGTGTACAGCCCCGATACTGCCCGGGAACATCAAGGTTCCCTCTACACAGCTCTTCCGTCACTTTAGCTGTGCAGGAGAGAGGTCGCGAAACTAGGCCTTTCTTGGCTCGGGAAGTGAGGACCTGCTCGCAGACCAATGGACCGGGCGTTTCCAGAGCTCCACGTTGCCTGCGCGCGGGAGGCCTGAAAACTCACTCTCTGGGGCTGCCTTTCCTCCCTCCAAGGAAGAGAGCCTGCCCGGCCGCCTTCTGGCTGAAAGTCAAATCTGGCTGGGAAGTGGTAGTTGGGAAGTCAGTTTTCAGGGGCAATGTCCGCTAGGTGTACGTGCATGCCTAGGGTTCCCACACTGCCCAGAACACCAAGGTTCCCTCCACACAGCTCTTCCGTCACGTTAGCTCTGCAGGAGAGAGCTCGCGAAACTAGGCCTTTCTCGGCTCGGGAAGTGAGTGCCTGTTTGCAGGCCTCTTGTACTGGCGTCTGCAGAGCCCCACACTTGCTGTGCGAGGGAGGCCTAAAAACCCAATCTCTGGGGCTGCCTTTCCTCCCTCCAAGGAAGACAGCCTGCTCGGCCGCCTGCAAGCTGAAAGTCACATTGGGCTGGGAAATGCTACCTGGGAAGTCAGTTTTCAGGGGCCATGGCCGCTGGCTGCACGTTTACAGCTAGGCCTCCCACACTGCCCGGGAACATCAAGGCTCCCTCCAAACAGCTCTTCCGTCACGTTTGCCCTGCAGGAGAGAGATCGCGAAACTAGGCCTTTCTCGGCTCGGGAAGTGAGTGCCTGTTTGCAGGCCGCTTTTATTGGCGTCTGCAGAGACCCACACTTGCTGTGCGAGGGAGGCCTAAAAACCCAATCTCTGGGGCTGCCTTTCCTCCCTCCAAGGAAGAGAGCCTGCCCGGCCGCCTTCTGGCTGAAAGTCACATCGGGCTGGCAAGTGCTAGTTGGGAAGTCAGTTTTCAGGGGCAATGGCCGCTGGGTGCACGTGTAAGTGTAGGGTTCCCACACTGTCCAGAACATCAAGGCTCCCTCCACACAGCTCTACCGTCACGTTAGCTCTGCAGCTGAGAGCTCGCGAAACTAGGCCTTTCTCGCCTCGGGAAGTGAGTGCCTGTTTGCAGCCCTCTTGTACTGGCGTCTGTAGAGCCCCACACTTGCTGTGCGGGGAAGGCCTAACAACCCAATCTCTGGGCCTGCCTTTCCTCCCTCAAAGGTGGAGAGCCGGCTCGGCCGCCTTCAAGTTGAAAGTAACATTGGGCTGGGAAGTGCTACCTGGGAAATCAGTTTTCAGGGGCCATAGCCGCTGGGGGCACGTGTATGTGTACAGCCCCGATACTGCCCGGGAACATCAAGGTTCCCTCCACACAGCTCTTCCGTCACTTTAGCTGTGCAGGAGAGAGCTCGCGAAACTAGGCCTTTCTCGGCTCGGGAAGTGAGTGCCTGTTTGCAGGCCTCTTGTACTGGCGTCTGCACAGCCCCACACTTGCTGTGCGAGGGAGGCCTAAAAACCCAATCTCTGGGGCTGCCTTTCCTCCCTCCAAGGAAGACAGCCTGCTCGGCCGCCTTCAAGCTGAAAGTCACATTGGGCTGGGAAGTGCTACATGGGAAATCAGTTTTCAGGGGCCATAGCCGCTGGGTGCTCGTGTATGTGTACAGCCCCGATACTGCCCGGGAACATCAAGGCTCCCTCCACACAGCTCTACCGTCACGTTAGCTCTGCAGGAGAGAGCTCGCGAAACTAGGCCTTTCTTGACTCGGGAAGTGAGGCCCTGGTTGCAGGCCTCTTGTACTGGCGTCTGCAGAGCCCCACACTTGCTGTGCGAGGGAGGCCTGAAATCCCACTCTCTGGGGCTGCCTTTCCTCCCTCCAAGGAAGAGAGCCGGCTCGGCCGCCTTCAAGCTGAATGTAACGTTGGGCTGGGAAGTGCTACCTGGCAAATCAGTTTTCAGGGGCCATAGCCGCTGGGTGCACGTGTATGTGTACAGCCCCGATACTGCCCGGGAACATCAAGGTTCCCTCTACACAGCTCTTCCGTAACTTTAGCAGCGCAGGAGAGAGCTCGCGAAACTAGGCCTTTCTTGGCTCGGGAAGTGAGGACCTGCTCGCAGACCAATGGACCGGGCGTTTCCAGAACTCCACGTTGCCTGCGCGCGGGAGGCCTGAAAACTCACTCTCTGGGGCTGCCTTTCCTCCCTCCAAGGAAGAGAGACGGCTCGGCCGCCTTCAAGCTGAAAGTAACATTGGGCTGGGAAGTGCTACCTGGGAAATCAGTTTTCAGGGGCCATAGCCGCTGGGTGCACGTGTATGTGTACAGCCCCGATACTGCCCGGGAACATCAAGGTTCCCTCTACACAGCTCTTCCGTCACTTTAGCTGTGCAGGAGAGAGCTCGCGAAACTAGGCCTTTCTTGGCTCGGGAAGTGAGGACCTGCTCGCAGACCAATGGACCGGGCGTTTCCAGAGCTCCACGTTGCCTGCGCGCGGGAGGCCTGAAAACTCACTCTCTGGGGCTGCCTTTCCTCCCTCCAAGGAAGAGAGCCTGCCCGGCCGCCTTCTGGCTGAAAGTCAAATCTGGCTGGGAAGTGGTAGTTGGGAAGTCAGTTTTCAGGGGCAATGTCCGCTAGGTGTACGTGCATGCCTAGGGTTCCCACACTGCCCAGAACACCAAGGTTCCCTCCACACAGCTCTTCCGTCACGTTAGCTCTGCAGGAGAGAGCTCGCGAAACTAGGCCTTTCTCGGCTCGGGAAGTGAGTGCCTGTTTGCAGGCCTCTTGTACTGGCGTCTGCAGAGCCCCACACTTGCTGTGCGAGGGAGGCCTAAAAACCCAATCTCTGGGGCTGCCTTTCCTCCCTCCAAGGAAGACAGCCTGCTCGGCCGCCTGCAAGCTGAAAGTCACATTGGGCTGGGAAATGCTACCTGGGAAGTCAGTTTTCAGGGGCCATGGCCGCTGGCTGCACGTTTACAGCTAGGCCTCCCACACTGCCCGGGAACATCAAGGCTCCCTCCAAACAGCTCTTCCGTCACGTTTGCCCTGCAGGAGAGAGATCGCGAAACTAGGCCTTTCTCGGCTCGGGAAGTGAGTGCCTGTTTGCAGGCCGCTTTTATTGGCGTCTGCAGAGCCCCACACTTGCTGTGCGAGGGAGGCCTAAAAACCCAATCTCTGGGGCTGCCTTTCCTCCCTCCAAGGAAGAGAGCCTGCCCGGCCGCCTTCTGGCTGAAAGTCACATCGGGCTGGCAAGTGCTAGTTGGGAAGTCAGTTTTCAGGGGCAATGGCCGCTGGGTGCACGTGTAAGTGTAGGGTTCCCACACTGTCCAGAACATCAAGGCTCCCTCCACACAGCTCTACCGTCACGTTAGCTCTGCAGCTGAGAGCTCGCGAAACTAGGCCTTTCTCGCCTCGGGAAGTGAGTGCCTGTTTGCAGCCCTCTTGTACTGGCGTCTGTAGAGCCCCACACTTGCTGTGCGGGGAAGGCCTAACAACCCAATCTCTGGGCCTGCCTTTCCTCCCTCAAAGGTGGAGAGCCGGCTCGGCCGCCTTCAAGTTGAAAGCAACATTGGGCTGGGAAGTGCTACCTGGGAAATCAGTTTTCAGGGGCCATAGCCGCTGGGGGCACGTGTATGTGTACAGCCCCGATACTGCCCGGGAACATCAAGGTTCCCTCCACACAGCTCTTCCGTCACTTTAGCTGTGCAGGAGAGAGCTCGCGAAACTAGGCCTTTCTCGGCTCGGGAAGTGAGTGCCTGTTTGCAGGCCTCTTGTACTGGCGTCTGCACAGCCCCACACTTGCTGTGCGAGGGAGGCCTAAAAACCCAATCTCTGGGGCTGCCTTTCCTCCCTCCAAGGAAGACAGCCTGCTCGGCCGCCTTCAAGCTGAAAGTCACATTGGGCTGGGAAGTGCTACATGGGAAATCAGTTTTCAGGGGCCATAGCCGCTGGGTGCTCGTGTATGTGTACAGCCCCGATACTGCCCGGGAACATCAAGGCTCCCTCCACACAGCTCTACCGTCACGTTAGCTCTGCAGGAGAGAGCTCGCGAAACTAGGCCTTTCTTGATTCGGGAAGTGAGGCCCTGGTTGCAGGCCTCTTGTACTAACGTCTGGAGAGCCCCACACTTGTTGTGCGAGGGAGGCCTGAAATCCCACTCTCTGGGGCTGCCTTTCCTCCCTCCAAGGAAGAGAGCCGGCTCGGCCGCCTTCAAGCTGAATGTAACGTTGGGCTGGGAAGTGCTACCTGGCAAATCAGTTTTCAGGGGCCATAGCCGCTGGGTGCACGTGTATGTGTACAGCCCCGATACTGCCCGGGAACATCAAGGTTCCCTCTACACAGCTCTTCCGTAACTTTAGCAGCGCAGGAGAGAGCTCGCGAAACTAGGCCTTTCTTGGCTCGGGAAGTGAGGACCTGCTCGCAGACCAATGGACCGGGCGTTTCCAGAGCTCCACGTTGCCTGCGGGCGGGAGGCCTGAAAACTCACTCTCTGGGGCTGCCTTTCCTCCCTCCAAGGAAGAGAGACGGCTCGGCCGCCTTCAAGCTGAAAGTAACATTGGGCTGGGAAGTGCTACCTGGGAAATCAGTTTTCAGGGGCCATAGCCGCTGGGTGCACGTGTATGTGTACAGCCCCGATACTGCCCGGGAACATCAAGGTTCCCTCCACACAGCTCTTCCGTCACTTTAGCTGTGCAGGAGGGAGCTCGCGAAACTAGGCCTTTCTCGGCTCGGGAAGTGAGTGCCTGTTTGCAGGCCTCTTGTACTGGCGTCTGCACAGCCCCACACTTGCTGTGCGAGGGAGGCCTAAAAACCCAATCTCTGGGGCTGCCTTTCCTCCCTCCAAGGAAGACAGCCTGCTCGGCCGCCTTCAAGCTGAAAGTCACATTGGGCTGGGAAGTGCTACATGGGAAATCAGTTTTCAGGGGCCATAGCCGCTGGGTGCTCGTGTATGTGTACAGCCCCGATACTGCCCGGGAACATCAAGGCTCCCTCCACACAGCTCTACCGTCACGTTAGCTCTGCAGGAGAGAGCTCGCGAAACTAGGCCTTTCTTGACTCGGGAAGTGAGGCCCTGGTTGCAGGCCTCTTGTACTGGCGTCTGCAGAGCCCCACACTTGCTGTGCGAGGGAGGCCTGAAATCCCACTCTCTGGGGCTGCCTTTCCTCCCTCCAAGGAAGAGAGCCGGCTCGGCCGCCTTCAAGCTGAATGTAACGTTGGGCTGGGAAGTGCTACCTGGCAAATCAGTTTTCAGGGGCCATAGCCGCTGGGTGCACGTGTATGTGTACAGCCCCGATACTGCCCGGGAACATCAAGGTTCCCTCTACACAGCTCTTCCGTAACTTTAGCAGCGCAGGAGAGAGCTCGCGAAACTAGGCCTTTCTTGGCTCGGGAAGTGAGGACCTGCTCGCAGACCAATGGACCGGGCGTTTCCAGAACTCCACGTTGCCTGCGCGCGGGAGGCCTGAAAACTCACTCTCTGGGGCTGCCTTTCCTCCCTCCAAGGAAGAGAGACGGCTCGGCCGCCTTCAAGCTGAAAGTAACATTGGGCTGGGAAGTGCTACCTGGGAAATCAGTTTTCAGGGGCCATAGCCGCTGGGTGCACGTGTATGTGTACAGCCCCGATACTGCCCGGGAACATCAAGGTTCCCTCCACACAGCTCTTCCGTCACTTTAGCTGTGCAGGAGAGAGCTCGCGAAACTAGGCCTTTCTCGGCTCGGGAAGTGAGTGCCTGTTTGCAGGCCTCTTGTACTGGCGTCTGCAGAGCCCCACACTTGGTGTGCGAGGGAGGCCTAAAAACCCAATCTCTGGGGCTGCCTTTCCTCCCTCCAAGGAAGACAGCCTGCTCGGCCGCTTTCAAGCTGAAAGTCACATTGGGCTGGGAAGTGCTACATGGGAAATCAGTTTTCAGGGGCCATAGCCGCTGGGTGCTCGTGTATGTGTACAGCCCCGATACTGCCTGGGAACATCAAGGCTCCCTCCACACAGCTCTACCGTCACGTTAGCTCTGCCGGAGAGAGCTCGCGAAACTAGGCCTTACTTGACTCGGGAAGTGAGGCCCTGGTTGCAGGCCTCTTGTACTAACGTCTGGAGAGCCCCACACTTGCTGTGCGAGGGAGGCCTGAAATCCCACTCTCTGGGGCTGCCTTTCCTCCCTCCAAGGAAGAGAGTCGGCTCGGCCGCCTTCAAGCTGAAAGTCACATTGGGCTGGGAAGTGCTACCTGGCAAATCAGTTTTCAGGGGCCATAGCCGCTGGGTGCACGTGTATGTGTACCGCCCCGATACTGCCCGGGAACATCAAGGTTCCCTCTACACAGCTCTTCCGTCACTTTAGCTGTGCAGGAGAGAGCTCGCGAAACTAGGCCTTTCTTGGTTCGGGAAGTGAGGACGTGCTCGCAGACCAATGGACCGGGCGTTTCCAGAGCTCCTCGTTGCCTTCGCGCGGGAGGGCTGAAAACTCACTCTCTGGGGCTGCCTTTCCTCCCTCCAAGGAAGAGAGCCTGCCCGGCCGCCTTCAGGCTGAAAGTCAAATCTGGCTGGGAAGTGGTAATTGGGAAGTCAGTTTTCAGGGGCAATGTCCGCTAGGTGTACGTGCATGCCTAGGGTTCCCACACTGCCCAGAACACCAAGGTTCCCTCCACACAGCTCTTCCGTCACGTTAGCTCTGCAGGAGAGAGCTCGCGAAACTAGGCCTTTCTCGGCTCGGGAAGTGAGTGCCTGTTTGCAGGCCTCTTGTATTGGCGTCTGCAGAGCCCCACACTTGCTGTGCGAGGGAGGCCTAAAAACCCAATCTCTGGGGCTGCCTTTCCTCCCTCCAAGGAAGAGAGCCTGCCCGGCCGCCTTCTGGCTGAAAGTCACATTGGGCTGGCAAGTGCTAGGTGGGAAGTCAGTTTTCAGGGGCAATGGCCGCTGGGTGCACGTGTAAGTGTAGGGTTCCCACACTGTCCAGAACATCAAGGTTCCCTCCACACAGCTCTACCGTCACGTTAGCTCTGCAGCTGAGAGCTCGCGAAACTAGGCCTTTCTCGCCTCGGGAAGTGAGTGCCTGTTTGCAGCCCTCTTGTACTGGCGTCTGTAGAGCCCCACACTTGCTGTGCGGGGAAGGCCTAAAAACCCAATCTCTGGGCCTGCCTTTCCTCCCTCAAAGGAGGAGAGCCGGCTCGGCCGCCTTCAAGCTGAAAGTAACATTGGGCTGGGAAATGCTACCTGGGAAATCAGTTTTCAGGGGCCATAGCCGCTGGGGGAACGTGTATGTGTACAGCCCCGATACTGCCCGGGAACATCAAGGTTCCCTCCACACAGCTCTTCCGTCACTTTAGCTGTGCAGGAGAGAGCTCGCGAAACTAGGCCTTTCTCGGCTCGGGAAGTGAGTGCCTGTTTGCAGGCCTCTTGTACTGGCGTCTGCACAGCCCCACACTTGCTGTGCGAGGGAGGCCTAAAAACCCAATCTCTGGGGCTGCCTTTCCTCCCTCCAAGGAAGACAGCCTGCTCGGCCGCCTTCAAGCTGAAAGTCACATTGGGCTGGGAAGTGCTACATGGGAAATCAGTTTTCAGGGGCCATAGCCGCTGGGTGCTCGAGTATGTGTACAGCCCCGATACTGCCCGGGAACATCAAGGCTCCCTCCACACAGCTCTACCGTCACGTTAGCTCTGCAGGAGAGAGCTCGCGAAACTAGGCCTTTCTTGACTCGGGAAGTGAGGCCCTGGTTGCAGGCCTCTTGTACTGGCGTCTGCAGAGCCTCACACTTGCTGTGCGAGGGAGGCCTGAAATCCCACTCTCTGGGGCTGCCTTTCCTCCCTCCAAGGAAGAGAGCCGGCTCGGCCGCCTTCAAGCTGAATGTAACGTTGGGCTGGGAAGTGCTACCTGGCAAATCAGTTTTCAGGGGCCATAGCCGCTGGGTGCACGTGTATGTGTACAGCCCCGATACTGCCCGGGAACATCAAGGTTCCCTCTACACAGCTCTTCCGTAACTTTAGCAGCGCAGGAGAGAGCTCGCGAAACTAGGCCTTTCTTGGCTCGGGAAGTGAGGACCTGCTCGCAGACCAATGGACCGGGCGTTTCCAGAACTCCACGTTGCCTGCGCGCGGGAGGCCTGAAAACTCACTCTCTGGGGCTGCCTTTCCTCCCTCCAAGGAAGAGAGACGGCTCGGCCGCCTTCAAGCTGAAAGTAACATTGGGCTGGGAAGTGCTACCTGGGAAATCAGTTTTCAGGGGCCATAGCCGCTGGGTGCACGTGTATGTGTACAGCCCCGATACTGCCCGGGAACATCAAGGTTCCCTCCACACAGCTCTTCCGTCACTTTAGCTGTGCAGGAGAGAGCTCGCGAAACTAGGCCTTTCTCGGCTCGGGAAGTGAGTGCCTGTTTGCAGGCCTCTTGTACTGGCGTCTGCAGAGCCCCACACTTGGTGTGCGAGGGAGGCCTAAAAACCCAATCTCTGGGGCTGCCTTTCCTCCCTCCAAGGAAGACAGCCTGCTCGGCTGCTTTCAAGCTGAAAGTCACATTGGGCTGGGAAGTGCTACATGGGAAATCAGTTTTCAGGGGCCATAGCCGCTGGGTGCTCGTGTATGTGTACAGCCCCGATACTGCCTGGGAACATCAAGGCTCCCTCCACACAGCTCTACCGTCACGTTAGCTCTGCCGGAGAGAGCTCGCGAAACTAGGCCTTACTTGACTCGGGAAGTGAGGCCCTGGTTGCAGGCCTCTTGTACTAACGTCTGGAGAGCCCCACACTTGCTGTGCGAGGGAGGCCTGAAATCCCACTCTCTGGGGCTGCCTTTCCTCCCTCCAAGGAAGAGAGTCGGCTCGGCCGCCTTCAAGCTGAAAGTCACATTGGGCTGGGAAGTGCTACCTGGCAAATCAGTTTTCAGGGGCCATAGCCGCTGGGTGCACGTGTATGTGTACCGCCCCGATACTGCCCGGGAACATCAAGGTTCCCTCTACACAGCTCTTCCGTCACTTTAGCTGTGCAGGAGAGAGCTCGCGAAACTAGGCCTTTCTTGGTTCGGGAAGTGAGGACGTGCTCGCAGACCAATGGACCGGGCGTTTCCAGAGCTCCTCGTTGCCTTCGCGCGGGAGGGCTGAAAACTCACTCTCTGGGGCTGCCTTTCCTCCCTCCAAGGAAGAGAGCCTGCCCGGCCGCCTTCAGGCTGAAAGTCAAATCTGGCTGGGAAGTGGTAATTGGGAAGTCAGTTTTCAGGGGCAATGTCCGCTAGGTGTACGTGCATGCCTAGGGTTCCCACACTGCCCAGAACACCAAGGTTCCCTCCACACAGCTCTTCCGTCACGTTAGCTCTGCAGGAGAGAGCTCGCGAAACTAGGCCTTTCTCGGCTCGGGAAGTGAGTGCCTGTTTGCAGGCCTCTTGTATTGGCGTCTGCAGAGCCCCACACTTGCTGTGCGAGGGAGGCCTAAAAACCCAATCTCTGGGGCTGCCTTTCCTCCCTCCAAGGAAGAGAGCCTGCCCGGCCGCCTTCTGGCTGAAAGTCACATTGGGCTGGCAAGTGCTAGGTGGGAAGTCAGTTTTCAGGGGCAATGGCCGCTGGGTGCACGTGTAAGTGTAGGGTTCCCACACTGTCCAGAACATCAAGGTTCCCTCCACACAGCTCTACCGTCACGTTAGCTCTGCAGCTGAGAGCTCGCGAAACTAGGCCTTTCTCGCCTCGGGAAGTGAGTGCCTGTTTGCAGCCCTCTTGTACTGGCGTCTGTAGAGCCCCACACTTGCTGTGCGGGGAAGGCCTAAAAACCCAATCTCTGGGCCTGCCTTTCCTCCCTCAAAGGAGGAGAGCCGGCTCGGCCGCCTTCAAGGTGAAAGTAACATTGGGCTGGGAAATGCTACCTGGGAAATCAGTTTTCAGGGGCCATAGCC
This sequence comes from Giraffa tippelskirchi, assembly GCF_054371585.1. NCBI lineage: Eukaryota > Metazoa > Chordata > Mammalia > Artiodactyla > Giraffidae > Giraffa > Giraffa tippelskirchi. Next base: position 73,572,550 of record NC_137289.1, read on the forward strand.
GCTGGGGGAACGTGTATGTGTACAGCCCCGATACTGCCCGGGAACATCAAGGTTCCCTCCACACAGCTCTTCCGTCACTTTAGCTGTGCAGGAGAGAGCTCGCGAAACTAGGCCTTTCTTGACTCGGGAAGTGAGGCCCTGGTTGCAGGCCTCTTGTACTAACGTCTGGAGAGCCCCACACTTGCTGTGCGAGGGAGGCCTGAAATCCCACTCTCTGGGGCTGCCTTTCCTCCCTCCAAGGAAGAGAGCCGGCTCGGCCGCCTTCAAGCTGAATGTAACGTTGGGCTGGGAAGTGCTACCTGGCAAATCAGTTTTCAGGGGCCATAGCCGCTGGGTGCACGTGTATGTGTACAGCCCCGATACTGCCCGGGAACATCAAGGTTCCCTCTGCACAGCTCTTCCGTAACTTTAGCAGCGCAGGAGAGAGCTCGCGAAACTAGGCCTTTCTTGGCTCGGGAAGTGAGGACCTGCTCGCAGACCAATGGACCGGGCGTTTCCAGAGCTCCACGTTGCCTGCACGCGGGAGGCCTGAAAACTCACTCTCTGGGGCTGCCTTTCCTCCCTCCAAGGAAGAGAGACGGCTCGGCCGCCTTCAAGCTGAAAGTAACATTGGGCTGGGAAGTGCTACCTGGGAAATCAGTTTTCAGGGGCCATAGCCGCTGGGTGCACGTGTATGTGTACAGCCCCGATACTGCCCGGGAACATCAAGGTTCCCTCTACACAGCTCTTCCGTCACTTTAGCTGTGCAGGAGAGAGCTCGCGAAACTAGGCCTTTCTTGGCTCGGGAAGTGAGGACCTGCTCGCAGACCAATGGACCGGGCGTTTCCAGAGCTCCACGTTGCCTGCGCGCGGGAGGCCTGAAAACTCACTCTCTGGGGCTGCCTTTCCTCCCTCCAAGGAAGAGAGCCTGCCCGGCCGCCTTCTGGCTGAAAGTCAAATCTGGCTGGGAAGTGGTAGTTGGGAAGTCAGTTTTCAGGGGCAATGTCCGCTAGGTGTACGTGCATGCCTAGGGTTCCCACACTGCCCAGAACACCAAGGTTCCCTCCACACAGCTCTTCCGTCACGTTAGCTCTGCAGGAGAGAGCTCGCGAAACTAGGCCTTTCTCGGCTCGGGAAGTGAGTGCCTGTTTGCAGGCCTCTTGTACTGGCGTCTGCAGAGCCCCACACTTGCTGTGCGAGGGAGGCCTAAAAACCCAATCTCTGGGGCTGCCTTTCCTCCCTCCAAGGAAGACAGCCTGCTCGGCCGCCTGCAAGCTGAAAGTCACATTGGGCTGGGAAATGCTACCTGGGAAGTCAGTTTTCAGGGGCCATGGCCGCTGGCTGCACGTTTACAGCTAGGCCTCCCACACTGCCCGGGAACATCAAGGCTCCCTCCAAACAGCTCTTCCGTCACGTTTGCCCTGCAGGAGAGAGATCGCGAAACTAGGCCTTTCTCGGCTCGGGAAGTGAGTGCCTGTTTGCAGGCCGCTTTTATTGGCGTCTGCAGAGCCCCACACTTGCTGTGCGAGGGAGGCCTAAAAACCCAATCTCTGGGGCTGCCTTTCCTCCCTCCAAGGAAGAGAGCCTGCCCGGCCGCCTTCTGGCTGAAAGTCACATCGGGCTGGCAAGTGCTAGTTGGGAAGTCAGTTTTCAGGGGCAATGGCCGCTGGGTGCACGTGTAAGTGTAGGGTTCCCACACTGTCCAGAACATCAAGGCTCCCTCCACACAGCTCTACCGTCACGTTAGCTCTGCAGCTGAGAGCTCGCGAAACTAGGCCTTTCTCGCCTCGGGAAGTGAGTGCCTGTTTGCAGCCCTCTTGTACTGGCGTCTGTAGAGCCCCACACTTGCTGTGCGGGGAAGGCCTAACAACCCAATCTCTGGGCCTGCCTTTCCTCCCTCAAAGGTGGAGAGCCGGCTCGGCCGCCTTCAAGTTGAAAGTAACATTGGGCTGGGAAGTGCTACCTGGGAAATCAGTTTTCAGGGGCCATAGCCGCTGGGGGCACGTGTATGTGTACAGCCCCGATACTGCCCGGGAACATCAAGGTTCCCTCCACACAGCTCTTCCGTCACTTTAGCTGTGCAGGAGAGAGCTCGCGAAACTAGGCCTTTCTCGGCTCGGGAAGTGAGTGCCTGTTTGCAGGCCTCTTGTACTGGCGTCTGCACAGCCCCACACTTGCTGTGCGAGGGAGGCCTAAAAACCCAATCTCTGGGGCTGCCTTTCCTCCCTCCAAGGAAGACAGCCTGCTCGGCCGCCTTCAAGCTGAAAGTCACATTGGGCTGGGAAGTGCTACATGGGAAATCAGTTTTCAGGGGCCATAGCCGCTGGGTGCTCGTGTATGTGTACAGCCCCGATACTGCCCGGGAACATCAAGGCTCCCTCCACACAGCTCTACCGTCACGTTAGCTCTGCAGGAGAGAGCTCGCGAAACTAGGCCTTTCTTGACTCGGGAAGTGAGGCCCTGGTTGCAGGCCTCTTGTACTAACGTCTGGAGAGCCCCACACTTGTTGTGCGAGGGAGGCCTGAAATCCCACTCTCTGGGGCTGCCTTTCCTCCCTCCAAGGAAGAGAGCCGGCTCGGCCGCCTTCAAGCTGAATGTAACGTTGGGCTGGGAAGTGCTACCTGGCAAATCAGTTTTCAGGGGCCATAGCCGCTGGGTGCACGTGTATGTGTACAGCCCCGATACTGCCCGGGAACATCAAGGTTCCCTCTACACAGCTCTTCCGTAACTTTAGCAGCGCAGGAGAGAGCTCGCGAAACTAGGCCTTTCTTGGCTCGGGAAGTGAGGACCTGCTCGCAGACCAATGGACCGGGCGTTTCCAGAGCTCCACGTTGCCTGCGCGCGGGAGGCCTGAAAACTCACTCTCTGGGGCTGCCTTTCCTCCCTCCAAGGAAGAGAGACGGCTCGGCCGCCTTCAAGCTGAAAGTAACATTGGGCTGGGAAGTGCTACCTGGGAAATCAGTTTTCAGGGGCCATAGCCGCTGGGTGCACGTGTATGTGTACAGCCCCGATACTGCCCGGGAACATCAAGGTTCCCTCCACACAGCTCTTCCGTCACTTTAGCTGTGCAGGAGAGAGCTCGCGAAACTAGGCCTTTCTCGGCTCGGGAAGTGAGTGCCTGTTTGCAGGCCTCTTGTACTGGCGTCTGCACAGCCCCACACTTGCTGTGCGAGGGAGGCCTAAAAACCCAATCTCTGGGGCTGCCTTTCCTCCCTCCAAGGAAGACAGCCTGCTCGGCCGCCTTCAAGCTGAAAGTCACATTGGGCTGGGAAGTGCTACATGGGAAATCAGTTTTCAGGGGCCATAGCCGCTGGGTGCTCGTGTATGTGTACAGCCCCGATACTGCCCGGGAACATCAAGGCTCCCTCCACACAGCTCTACCGTCACGTTAGCTCTGCAGGAGAGAGCTCGCGAAACTAGGCCTTTCTTGACTCGGGAAGTGAGGCCCTGGTTGCAGGCCTCTTGTACTGGCGTCTGCAGAGCCCCACACTTGCTGTGCGAGGGAGGCCTGAAATCCCACTCTCTGGGGCTGCCTTTCCTCCCTCCAAGGAAGAGAGCCGGCTCGGCCGCCTTCAAGCTGAATGTAACGTTGGGCTGGGAAGTGCTACCTGGCAAATCAGTTTTCAGGGGCCATAGCCGCTGGGTGCACGTGTATGTGTACAGCCCCGATACTGCCCGGGAACATCAAGGTTCCCTCTACACAGCTCTTCCGTAACTTTAGCAGCGCAGGAGAGAGCTCGCGAAACTAGGCCTTTCTTGGCTCGGGAAGTGAGGACCTGCTCGCAGACCAATGGACCGGGCGTTTCCAGAACTCCACGTTGCCTGCGCGCGGGAGGCCTGAAAACTCACTCTCTGGGGCTGCCTTTCCTCCCTCCAAGGAAGAGAGACGGCTCGGCCGCCTTCAAGCTGAAAGTAACATTGGGCTGGGAAGTGCTACCTGGGAAATCAGTTTTCAGGGGCCATAGCCGCTGGGTGCACGTGTATGTGTACAGCCCCGATACTGCCCGGGAACATCAAGGTTCCCTCTACATAGCTCTTCCGTCACTTTAGCTGTGCAGGAGAGAGGTCGCGAAACTAGGCCTTTCTTGGCTCGGGAAGTGGGGACCTGCTCGCAGACCAATGGACCGGGCGTTTCCAGAGCTCCACGTTGCCTGCGCGCGGGAGGCCTGAAAACTCACTCTCTGGGGCTGCCTTTCCTCCCTCCAAGGAAGAGAGCCTGCCCGGCCGCCTTCTGGCTGAAAGTCAAATCTGGCTGGGAAGTGGTAGTTGGGAAGTCAGTTTTCAGGGGCAATGTCCGCTAGGTGTACGTGCATGCCTAGGGTTCCCACACTGCCCAGAACACCAAGGTTCCCTCCACACAGCTCTTCCGTCACGTTAGCTCTGCAGGAGAGAGCTCGCGAAACTAGGCCTTTCTCGGCTCGGGAAGTGAGTGCCTGTTTGCAGGCCTCTTGTACTGGCGTCTGCAGAGCCCCACACTTGCTGTGCGAGGGAGGCCTAAAAACCCAATCTCTGGGGCTGCCTTTCCTCCCTCCAAGGAAGACAGCCTGCTCGGCCGCCTGCAAGCTGAAAGTCACATTGGGCTGGGAAATGCTACCTGGGAAGTCAGTTTTCAGGGGCCATGGCCGCTGGCTGCACGTTTACAGCTAGGCCTCCCACACTGCCCGGGAACATCAAGGCTCCCTCCAAACAGCTCTTCCGTCACGTTTGCCCTGCAGGAGAGAGATCGCGAAACTAGGCCTTTCTCGGCTCGGGAAGTGAGTGCCTGTTTGCAGGCCGCTTTTATTGGCGTCTGCAGAGCCCCACACTTGCTGTGCGAGGGAGGCCTAAAAACCCAATCTCTGGGGCTGCCTTTCCTCCCTCCAAGGAAGAGAGCCTGCCCGGCCGCCTTCTGGCTGAAAGTCACATCGGGCTGGCAAGTGCTAGTTGGGAAGTCAGTTTTCAGGGGCAATGGCCGCTGGGTGCACGTGTAAGTGTAGGGTTCCCACACTGTCCAGAACATCAAGGCTCCCTCCACACAGCTCTACCGTCACGTTAGCTCTGCAGCTGAGAGCTCGCGAAACTAGGCCTTTCTCGCCTCGGGAAGTGAGTGCCTGTTTGCAGCCCTCTTGTACTGGCGTCTGTAGAGCCCCACACTTGCTGTGCGGGGAAGGCCTAACAACCCAATCTCTGGGCCTGCCTTTCCTCCCTCAAAGGTGGAGAGCCGGCTCGGCCGCCTTCAAGTTGAAAGTAACATTGGGCTGGGAAGTGCTACCTGGGAAATCAGTTTTCAGGGGCCATAGCCGCTGGGGGCACGTGTATGTGTACAGCCCCGATACTGCCCGGGAACATCAAGGTTCCCTCCACACAGCTCTTCCGTCACTTTAGCTGTGCAGGAGAGAGCTCGCGAAACTAGGCCTTTCTCGGCTCGGGAAGTGAGTGCCTGTTTGCAGGCCTCTTGTACTGGCGTCTGCACAGCCCCACACTTGCTGTGCGAGGGAGGCCTAAAAACCCAATCTCTGGGGCTGCCTTTCCTCCCTCCAAGGAAGACAGCCTGCTCGGCCGCCTTCAAGCTGAAAGTCACATTGGGCTGGGAAGTGCTACATGGGAAATCAGTTTTCAGGGGCCATAGCCGCTGGGTGCTCGTGTATGTGTACAGCCCCGATACTGCCCGGGAACATCAAGGCTCCCTCCACACAGCTCTACCGTCACGTTAGCTCTGCAGGAGAGAGCTCGCGAAACTAGGCCTTTCTTGACTCGGGAAGTGAGGCCCTGGTTGCAGGCCTCTTGTACTGGCGTCTGCAGAGCCCCACACTTGCTGTGCGAGGGAGGCCTGAAATCCCACTCTCTGGGGCTGCCTTTCCTCCCTCCAAGGAAGAGAGCCGGCTCGGCCGCCTTCAAGCTGAATGTAACGTTGGGCTGGGAAGTGCTACCTGGCAAATCAGTTTTCAGGGGCCATAGCCGCTGGGTGCACGTGTATGTGTACAGCCCCGATACTGCCCGGGAACATCAAGGTTCCCTCTACACAGCTCTTCCGTAACTTTAGCAGCGCAGGAGAGAGCTCGCGAAACTAGGCCTTTCTTGGCTCGGGAAGTGAGGACCTGCTCGCAGACCAATGGACCGGGCGTTTCCAGAGCTCCACGTTGCCTGCGCGCGGGAGGCCTGAAAACTCACTCTCTGGGGCTGCCTTTCCTCCCTCCAAGGAAGAGAGACGGCTCGGCCGCCTTCAAGCTGAAAGTAACATTGGGCTGGGAAGTGCTACCTGGGAAATCAGTTTTCAGGGGCCATAGCCGCTGGGTGCACGTGTATGTGTACAGCCCCGATACTGCCCGGGAACATCAAGGTTCCCTCTACACAGCTCTTCCGTCACTTTAGCTGTGCAGGAGAGAGGTCGCGAAACTAGGCCTTTCTTGGCTCGGGAAGTGAGGACCTGCTCGCAGACCAATGGACCGGGTGTTTCCAGAGCTCCACGTTGCCTGCGCGCGGGAGGCCTGAAAACTCACTCTCTGGGGCTGCCTTTCCTCCCTCCAAGGAAGAGAGCCTGCCCGGCCGCCTTCTGGCTGAAAGTCAAATCTGGCTGGGAAGTGGTAGTTGGGAAGTCAGTTTTCAGGGGCAATGTCCGCTAGGTGTACGTGCATGCCTAGGGTTCCCACACTGCCCAGAACACCAAGGTTCCCTCCACACAGCTCTTCCGTCACGTTAGCTCTGCAGGAGAGAGCTCGCGAAACTAGGCCTTTCTCGGCTCGGGAAGTGAGTGCCTGTTTGCAGGCCTCTTGTACTGGCGTCTGCAGAGCCCCACACTTGCTGTGCGAGGGAGGCCTAAAAACCCAATCTCTGGGGCTGCCTTTCCTCCCTCCAAGGAAGACAGCCTGCTCGGCCGCCTGCAAGCTGAAAGTCACATTGGGCTGGGAAATGCTACCTGGGAAGTCAGTTTTCAGGGGCCATGGCCGCTGGCTGCACGTTTACAGCTAGGCCTCCCACACTGCCCGGGAACATCAAGGCTCCCTCCAAACAGCTCTTCCGTCACGTTTGCCCTGCAGGAGAGAGATCGCGAAACTAGGCCTTTCTCGGCTCGGGAAGTGAGTGCCTGTTTGCAGGCCGCTTTTATTGGCGTCTGCAGAGCCCCACACTTGCTGTGCGAGGGAGGCCTAAAAACCCAATCTCTGGGGCTGCCTTTCCTCCCTCCAAGGAAGAGAGCCTGCCCGGCCGCCTTCTGGCTGAAAGTCACATCGGGCTGGCAAGTGCTAGTTGGGAAGTCAGTTTTCAGGGGCAATGGCCGCTGGGTGCACGTGTAAGTGTAGGGTTCCCACACTGTCCAGAACATCAAGGCTCCCTCCACACAGCTCTACCGTCACGTTAGCTCTGCAGCTGAGAGCTCGCGAAACTAGGCCTTTCTCGCCTCGGGAAGTGAGTGCCTGTTTGCAGCCCTCTTGTACTGGCGTCTGTAGAGCCCCACACTTGCTGTGCGGGGAAGGCCTAACAACCCAATCTCTGGGCCTGCCTTTCCTCCCTCAAAGGTGGAGAGCCGGCTCGGCCGCCATCAAGTTGAAAGTAACATTGGGCTGGGAAGTGCTACCTGGGAAATCAGTTTTCAGGGGCCATAGCCGCTGGGGGCACGTGTATGTGTACAGCCCCGATACTGCCCGGGAACATCAAGGTTCCCTCCACACAGCTCTTCCGTCACTTTAGCTGTGCAGGAGAGAGCTCGCGAAACTAGGCCTTTCTCGGCTCGGGAAGTGAGTGCCTGTTTGCAGGCCTCTTGTACTGGCGTCTGCACAGCCCCACACTTGCTGTGCGAGGGAGGCCTAAAAACCCAATCTCTGGGGCTGCCTTTCCTCCCTCCAAGGAAGACAGCCTGCTCGGCCGCCTTCAAGCTGAAAGTCACATTGGGCTGGGAAGTGCTACATGGGAAATCAGTTTTCAGGGGCCATAGCCGCTGGGTGCTCGTGTATGTGTACAGCCCCGATACTGCCCGGGAACATCAAGGCTCCCTCCACACAGCTCTACCGTCATGTTAGCTCTGCAGGAGAGAGCTCGCGAAACTAGGCCTTTCTTGACTCGGGAAGTGAGGCCCTGGTTGCAGGCCTCTTGTACTAACGTCTGGAGAGCCCCACACTTGTTGTGCGAGGGAGGCCTGAAATCCCACTCTCTGGGGCTGCCTTTCCTCCCTCCAAGGAAGAGAGCCGGCTCGGCCGCCTTCAAGCTGAATGTAACGTTGGGCTGGGAAGTGCTACCTGGCAAATCAGTTTTCAGGGGCCATAGCCGCTGGGTGCACGTGTATGTGTACAGCCCCGATACTGCCCGGGAACATCAAGGTTCCCTCTACACAGCTCTTCCGTAACTTTAGCAGCGCAGGAGAGAGCTCGCGAAACTAGGCCTTTCTTGGCTCGGGAAGTGAGGACCTGCTCGCAGACCAATGGACCGGGCGTTTCCAGAGCTCCACGTTGCCTGCGCGCGGGAGGCCTGAAAACTCACTCTCTGGGGCTGCCTTTCCTCCCTCCAAGGAAGAGAGACGGCTCGGCCGCCTTCAAGCTGAAAGTAACATTGGGCTGGGAAGTGCTACCTGGGAAATCAGTTTTCCGGGGCCATAGCCGCTGGGTGCACGTGTATGTGTACAGCCCCGATACTGCCCGGGAACATCAAGGTTCCCTCCACACAGCTCTTCCGTCACTTTAGCTGTGCAGGAGAGAGCTCGCGAAACTAGGCCTTTCTCGGCTCGGGAAGTGAGTGCCTGTTTGCAGGCCTCTTGTACTGGCGTCTGCACAGCCCCACACTTGCTGTGCGAGGGAGGCCTAAAAACCCAATCTCTGGGGCTGCCTTTCCTCCCTCCAAGGAAGACAGCCTGCTCGGCCGCCTTCAAGCTGAAAGTCACATTGGGCTGGGAAGTGCTACATGGGAAATCAGTTTTCAGGGGCCATAGCCGCTGGGTGCTCGTGTATGTGTACAGCCCCGATACTGCCCGGGAACATCAAGGCTCCCTCCACACAGCTCTACCGTCACGTTAGCTCTGCAGGAGAGAGCTCGCGAAACTAGGCCTTTCTTGACTCGGGAAGTGAGGCCCTGGTTGCAGGCCTCTTGTACTGGCGTCTGCAGAGCCCCACACTTGCTGTGCGAGGGAGGCCTGAAATCCCACTCTCTGGGGCTGCCTTTCCTCCCTCCAAGGAAGAGAGCCGGCTCGGCCGCCTTCAAGCTGAATGTAACGTTGGGCTGGGAAGTGCTACCTGGCAAATCAGTTTTCAGGGGCCATAGCCGCTGGGTGCACGTGTATGTGTACAGCCCCGATACTGCCCGGGAACATCAAGGTTCCCTCTACACAGCTCTTCCGTAACTTTAGCAGCGCAGGAGAGAGCTCGCGAAACTAGGCCTTTCTTGGCTCGGGAAGTGAGGACCTGCTCGCAGACCAATGGACCGGGCGTTTCCAGAACTCCACGTTGCCTGCGCGCGGGAGGCCTGAAAACTCACTCTCTGGGGCTGCCTTTCCTCCCTCCAAGGAAGAGAGACGGCTCGGCCGCCTTCAAGCTGAAAGTAACATTGGGATGGGAAGTGCTACCTGGGAAATCAGTTTTCAGGGGCCATAGCCGCTGGGGGCACGTGTATGTGTACAGCCCCGATACTGCCCGGGAACATCAAGGTTCCCTCCACACAGCTCTTCCGTCACTTTAGCTGTGCAGGAGAGAGCTCGCGAAACTAGGCCTTTCTCGGCTCGGGAAGTGAGTGCCTGTTTGCAGGCCTCTTGTACTGGCGTCTGCACAGCCCCACACTTGCTGTGCGAGGGAGGCCTAAAAACCCAATCTCTGGGGCTGCCTTTCCTCCCTCCAAGGAAGACAGCCTGCTCGGCCGCCTTCAAGCTGAAAGTCACATTGGGCTGGGAAGTGCTACATGGGAAATCAGTTTTCAGGGGCCATAGCCGCTGGGTGCTCGTGTATGTGTACAGCCCCGATACTGCCCGGGAACATCAAGGCTCCCTCCACACAGCTCTACCGTCACGTTAGCTCTGCAGGAGAGAGCTCGCGAAACTAGGCCTTTCTTGACTCGGGAAGTGAGGCCCTGGTTGCAGGCCTCTTGTACTAACGTCTGGAGAGCCCCACACTTGTTGTGCGAGGGAGGCCTGAAATCCCACTCTCTGGGGCTGCCTTTCCTCCCTCCAAGGAAGAGAGCCGGCTCGGCCGCCTTCAAGCTGAATGTAACGTTGGGCTGGGAAGTGCTACCTGGCAAATCAGTTTTCAGGGGCCATAGCCGCTGGGTGCACGTGTATGTGTACAGCCCCGATACTGCCCGGGAACATCAAGGTTCCCTCTACACAGCTCTTCCGTAACTTTAGCAGCGCAGGAGAGAGCTCGCGAAACTAGGCCTTTCTTGGCTCGGGAAGTGAGGACCTGCTCGCAGACCAATGGACCGGGCGTTTCCAGAGCTCCACGTTGCCTGCGCGCGGGAGGCCTGAAAACTCACTCTCTGGGGCTGCCTTTCCTCCCTCCAAGGAAGAGAGACGGCTCGGCCGCCTTCAAGCTGAAAGTAACATTGGGCTGGGAAGTGCTACCTGGGAAATCAGTTTTCAGGGGCCATAGCCGCTGGGTGCACGTGTATGTGTACAGCCCCGATACTGCCCGGGAACATCAAGGTTCCCTCCACACAGCTCTTCCGTCACTTTAGCTGTGCAGGAGAGAGCTCGCGAAACTAGGCCTTTCTCGGCTCGGGAAGTGAGTGCCTGTTTGCAGGCCTCTTGTACTGGCGTCTGCACAGCCCCACACTTGCTGTGCGAGGGAGGCCTAAAAACCCAATCTCTGGGGCTGCCTTTCCTCCCTCCAAGGAAGACAGCCTGCTCGGCCGCCTTCAAGCTGAAAGTCACATTGGGCTGGGAAGTGCTACATGGGAAATCAGTTTTCAGGGGCCATAGCCGCTGGGTGCTCGTGTATGTGTACAGCCCCGATACTGCCCGGGAACATCAAGGCTCCCTCCACACAGCTCTACCGTCACGTTAGCTCTGCAGGAGAGAGCTCGCGAAACTAGGCCTTTCTTGACTCGGGAAGTGAGGCCCTGGTTGCAGGCCTCTTGTACTGGCGTCTGCAGAGCCCCACACTTGCTGTGCGAGGGAGGCCTGAAATCCCACTCTCTGGGGCTGCCTTTCCTCCCTCCAAGGAAGAGAGCCGGCTCGGCCGCCTTCAAGCTGAATGTAACGTTGGGCTGGGAAGTGCTACCTGGCAAATCAGTTTTCAGGGGCCATAGCCGCTGGGTGCACGTGTATGTGTACAGCCCCGATACTGCCCGGGAACATCAAGGTTCCCTCTACACAGCTCTTCCGTAACTTTAGCAGCGCAGGAGAGAGCTCGCGAAACTAGGCCTTTCTTGGCTCGGGAAGTGAGGACCTGCTCGCAGACCAATGGACCGGGCGTTTCCAGAACTCCACGTTGCCTGCGCGCGGGAGGCCTGAAAACTCACTCTCTGGGGCTGCCTTTCCTCCCTCCAAGGAAGAGAGACGGCTCGGCCGCCTTCAAGCTGAAAGTAACATTGGGCTGGGAAGTGCTACCTGGGAAATCAGTTTTCAGGGGCCATAGCCGCTGGGTGCACGTGTATGTGTACAGCCCCGATACTGCCCGGGAACATCAAGGTTCCCTCTACACAGCTCTTCCGTCACTTTAGCTGTGCAGGAGAGAGCTCGCGAAACTAGGCCTTTCTTGGCTCGGGAAGTGAGGACCTGCTCGCAGACCAATGGACCGGGCGTTTCCAGAGCTCCACGTTGCCTGCGCGCGGGAGGCCTGAAAACTCACTCTCTGGGGCTGCCTTTCCTCCCTCCAAGGAAGAGAGCCTGCCCGGCCGCCTTCTGGCTGAAAGTCAAATCTGGCTGGGAAGTGGTAGTTGGGAAGTCAGTTTTCAGGGGCAATGTCCGCTAGGTGTACGTGCATGCCTAGGGTTCCCACACTGCCCAGAACACCAAGGTTCCCTCCACACAGCTCTTCCGTCACGTTAGCTCTGCAGGAGAGAGCTCGCGAAACTAGGCCTTTCTCGGCTCGGGAAGTGAGTGCCTGTTTGCAGGCCTCTTGTACTGGCGTCTGCAGAGCCCCACACTTGCTGTGCGAGGGAGGCCTAAAAACCCAATCTCTGGGGCTGCCTTTCCTCCCTCCAAGGAAGACAGCCTGCTCGGCCGCCTGCAAGCTGAAAGTCACATTGGGCTGGGAAATGCTACCTGGGAAGTCAGTTTTCAGGGGCCATGGCCGCTGGCTGCACGTTTACAGCTAGGCCTCCCACACTGCCCGGGAACATCAAGGCTCCCTCCAAACAGCTCTTCCGTCACGTTTGCCCTGCAGGAGAGAGATCGCGAAACTAGGCCTTTCTCGGCTCGGGAAGTGAGTGCCTGTTTGCAGGCCGCTTTTATTGGCGTCTGCAGAGCCCCACACTTGCTGTGCGAGGGAGGCCTAAAAACCCAATCTCTGGGGCTGCCTTTCCTCCCTCCAAGGAAGAGAGCCTGCCCGGCCGCCTTCTGGCTGAAAGTCACATCGGGCTGGCAAGTGCTAGTTGGGAAGTCAGTTTTCAGGGGCAATGGCCGCTGGGTGCACGTGTAAGTGTAGGGTTCCCACACTGTCCAGAACATCAAGGCTCCCTCCACACAGCTCTACCGTCACGTTAGCTCTGCAGCTGAGAGCTCGCGAAACTAGGCCTTTCTCGCCTCGGGAAGTGAGTGCCTGTTTGCAGCCCTCTTGTACTGGCGTCTGTAGAGCCCCACACTTGCTGTGCGGGGAAGGCCTAACAACCCAATCTCTGGGCCTGCCTTTCCTCCCTCAAAGGTGGAGAGCCGGCTCGGCCGCCTTCAAGTTGAAAGTAACATTGGGCTGGGAAGTGCTACCTGGGAAATCAGTTTTCAGGGGCCATAGCCGCTGGGGGCACGTGTATGTGTACAGCCCCGATACTGCCCGGGAACATCAAGGTTCCCTCCACACAGCTCTTCCGTCACTTTAGCTGTGCAGGAGAGAGCTCGCGAAACTAGGCCTTTCTCGGCTCGGGAAGTGAGTGCCTGTTTGCAGGCCTCTTGTACTGGCGTCTGCACAGCCCCACACTTGCTGTGCGAGGGAGGCCTAAAAACCCAATCTCTGGGGCTGCCTTTCCTCCCTCCAAGGAAGACAGCCTGCTCGGCTGCCTTCAAGCTGAAAGTCACATTGGGCTGGGAAGTGCTACATGGGAAATCAGTTTTCAGGGGCCATAGCCGCTGGGTGCTCGTGTATGTGTACAGCCCCGATACTGCCCGGGAACATCAAGGCTCCCTCCACACAGCTCTACCGTCACGTTAGCTCTGCAGGAGAGAGCTCGCGAAACTAGGCCTTTCTTGACTCGGGAAGTGAGGCCCTGGTTGCAGGCCTCTTGTACTAACGTCTGGAGAGCCCCACACTTGTTGTGCGAGGGAGGCCTGAAATCCCACTCTCTGGGGCTGCCTTTCCTCCCTCCAAGGAAGAGAGCCGGCTCGGCCGCCTTCAAGCTGAATGTAACGTTGGGCTGGGAAGTGCTACCTGGCAAATCAGTTTTCAGGGGCCATAGCCGCTGGGTGCACGTGTATGTGTACAGCCCCGATACTGCCCGGGAACATCAAGGTTCCCTCTACACAGCTCTTCCGTAACTTTAGCAGCGCAGGAGAGAGCTCGCGAAACTAGGCCTTTCTTGGCTCGGGAAGTGAGGACCTGCTCGCAGACCAATGGACCGGGCGTTTCCAGAGCTCCACGTTGCCTGCGCGCGGGAGGCCTGAAAACTCACTCTCTGGGGCTGCCTTTCCTCCCTCCAAGGAAGAGAGACGGCTCGGCCGCCTTCAAGCTGAAAGTAACATTGGGCTGGGAAGTGCTACCTGGGAAATCAGTTTTCAGGGGCCATAGCCGCTGGGGGCACGTGTATGTGTACAGCCCCGATACTGCCCGGGAACATCAAGGTTCCCTCCACACAGCTCTTCCGTCACTTTAGCTGTGCAGGAGAGAGCTCGCGAAACTAGGCCTTTCTCGGCTCGGGAAGTGAGTGCCTGTTTGCAGGCCTCTTGTACTGGCGTCTGCACAGCCCCACACTTGCTGTGCGAGGGAGGCCTAAAAACCCAATCTCTGGGGCTGCCTTTCCTCCCTCCAAGGAAGACAGCCTGCTCGGCCGCCTTCAAGCTGAAAGTCACATTGGGCTGGGAAGTGCTACATGGGAAATCAGTTTTCAGGGGCCATAGCCGCTGGGTGCTCGTGTATGTGTACAGCCCCGATACTGCCCGGGAACATCAAGGCTCCCTCCACACAGCTCTACCGTCACGTTAGCTCTGCAGGAGAGAGCTCGCGAAACTAGGCCTTTCTTGACTCGGGAAGTGAGGCCCTGGTTGCAGGCCTCTTGTACTGGCGTCTGCAGAGCCCCACACTTGCTGTGCGAGGGAGGCCTGAAATCCCACTCTCTGGGGCTGCCTTTCCTCCCTCCAAGGAAGAGAGCCGGCTCGGCCGCCTTCAAGCTGAATGTAACGTTGGGCTGGGAAGTGCTACCTGGCAAATCAGTTTTCAGGGGCCATAGCCGCTGGGTGCACGTGTATGTGTACAGCCCCGATACTGCCCGGGAACATCAAGGTTCCCTCTACACAGCTCTTCCGTAACTTTAGCAGCGCAGGAGAGAGCTCGCGAAACTAGGCCTTTCTTGGCTCGGGAAGTGAGGACCTGCTCGCAGACCAATGGACCGGGCGTTTCCAGAGCTCCACGTTGCCTGCGCGCGGGAGGCCTGAAAACTCACTCTCTGGGGCTGCCTTTCCTCCCTCCAAGGAAGAGAGCCTGCCCGGCCGCCTTCTGGCTGAAAGTCAAATCTGGCTGGGAAGTGGTAGTTGGGAAGTCAGTTTTCAGGGGCAATGTCCGCTAGGTGTACGTGCATGCCTAGGGTTCCCACACTGCCCAGAACACCAAGGTTCCCTCCACACAGCTCTTCCGTCACGTTAGCTCTGCAGGAGAGAGCTCGCGAAACTAGGCCTTTCTCGGCTCGGGAAGTGAGTGCCTGTTTGCAGGCCTCTTGTACTGGCGTCTGCAGAGCCCCACACTTGCTGTGCGAGGGAGGCCTAAAAACCCAATCTCTGGGGCTGCCTTTCCTCCCTCCAAGGAAGACAGCCTGCTCGGCCGCCTGCAAGCTGAAAGTCACATTGGGCTGGGAAATGCTACCTGGGAAGTCAGTTTTCAGGGGCCATGGCCGCTGGCTGCACGTTTACAGCTAGGCCTCCCACACTGCCCGGGAACATCAAGGCTCCCTCCAAACAGCTCTTCCGTCACGTTTGCCCTGCAGGAGAGAGATCGCGAAACTAGGCCTTTCTCGGCTCGGGAAGTGAGTGCCTGTTTGCAGGCCGCTTTTATTGGCGTCTGCAGAGCCCCACACTTGCTGTGCGAGGGAGGCCTAAAAACCCAATCTCTGGGGCTGCCTTTCCTCCCTCCAAGGAAGAGAGCCTGCCCGGCCGCCTTCTGGCTGAAAGTCACATCGGGCTGGCAAGTGCTAGTTGGGAAGTCAGTTTTCAGGGGCAATGGCCGCTGGGTGCACGTGTAAGTGTAGGGTTCCCACACTGTCCAGAACATCAAGGCTCCCTCCACACAGCTCTACCGTCACGTTAGCTCTGCAGCTGAGAGCTCGCGAAACTAGGCCTTTCTCGCCTCGGGAAGTGAGTGCCTGTTTGCAGCCCTCTTGTACTGGCGTCTGTAGAGCCCCACACTTGCTGTGCGGGGAAGGCCTAACAACCCAATCTCTGGGCCTGCCTTTCCTCCCTCAAAGGTGGAGAGCCGGCTCGGCCGCCTTCAAGTTGAAAGTAACATTGGGCTGGGAAGTGCTACCTGGGAAATCAGTTTTCAGGGGCCATAGCCGCTGGGGGCACGTGTATGTGTACAGCCCCGATACTGCCCGGGAACATCAAGGTTCCCTCCACACAGCTCTTCCGTCACTTTAGCTGTGCAGGAGAGAGCTCGCGAAACTAGGCCTTTCTCGGCTCGGGAAGTGAGTGCCTGTTTGCAGGCCTCTTGTACTGGCGTCTGCACAGCCCCACACTTGCTGTGCGAGGGAGGCCTAAAAACCCAATCTCTGGGGCTGCCTTTCCTCCCTCCAAGGAAGACAGCCTGCTCGGCCGCCTTCAAGCTGAAAGTCACATTGGGCTGGGAAGTGCTACATGGGAAATCAGTTTTCAGGGGCCATAGCCGCTGGGTGCTCGTGTATGTGTACAGCCCCGATACTGCCCGGGAACATCAAGGCTCCCTCCACACAGCTCTACCGTCACGTTAGCTCTGCAGGAGAGAGCTCGCGAAACTAGGCCTTTCTTGACTCGGGAAGTGAGGCCCTGGTTGCAGGCCTCTTGTACTGGCGTCTGCAGAGCCCCACACTTGCTGTGCGAGGGAGGCCTGAAATCCCACTCTCTGGGGCTGCCTTTCCTCCCTCCAAGGAAGAGAGCCGGCTCGGCCGCCTTCAAGCTGAATGTAACGTTGGGCTGGGAAGTGCTACCTGGCAAATCAGTTTTCAGGGGCCATAGCCGCTGGGTGCACGTGTATGTGTACAGCCCCGATACTGCCCGGGAACATCAAGGTTCCCTCTACACAGCTCTTCCGTAACTTTAGCAGCGCAGGAGAGAGCTCGCGAACCTAGGCCTTTCTTGGCTCGGGAAGTGAGGACCTGCTCGCAGACCAATGGACCGGGCGTTTCCAGAACTCCACGTTGCCTGCGCGCGGGAGGCCTGAAAACTCACTCTCTGGGGCTGCCTTTCCTCCCTCCAAGGAAGAGAGACGGCTCGGCCGCCTTCAAGCTGAAAGTAACATTGGGCTGGGAAGTGCTACCTGGGAAATCAGTTTTCAGGGGCCATAGCCGCTGGGTGCACGTGTATGTGTACAGCCCCGATACTGCCCGGGAACATCAAGGTTCCCTCTACACAGCTCTTCCGTCACTTTAGCTGTGCAGGAGAGAGCTCGCGAAACTAGGCCTTTCTTGGCTCGGGAAGTGAGGACCTGCTCGCAGACCAATGGACCGGGCGTTTCCAGAGCTCCACGTTGCCTGCGCGCGGGAGGCCTGAAAACTCACTCTCTGGGGCTGCCTTTCCTCCCTCCAAGGAAGAGAGCCTGCCCGGCCGCCTTCTGGCTGAAAGTCAAATCTGGCTGGGAAGTGGTAGTTGGGAAGTCAGTTTTCAGGGGCAATGTCCGCTAGGTGTACGTGCATGCCTAGGGTTCCCACACTGCCCAGAACACCAAGGTTCCCTCCACACAGCTCTTCCGTCACGTTAGCTCTGCAGGAGAGAGCTCGCGAAACTAGGCCTTTCTCGGCTCGGGAAGTGAGTGCCTGTTTGCAGGCCTCTTGTACTGGCGTCTGCAGAGCCCCACACTTGCTGTGCGAGGGAGGCCTAAAAACCCAATCTCTGGGGCTGCCTTTCCTCCCTCCAAGGAAGACAGCCTGCTCGGCCGCCTGCAAGCTGAAAGTCACATTGGGCTGGGAAATGCTACCTGGGAAGTCAGTTTTCAGGGGCCATGGCCGCTGGCTGCACGTTTACAGCTAGGCCTCCCACACTGCCCGGGAACATCAAGGCTCCCTCCAAACAGCTCTTCCGTCACGTTTGCCCTGCAGGAGAGAGATCGCGAAACTAGGCCTTTCTCGGCTCGGGAAGTGAGTGCCTGTTTGCAGGCCGCTTTTATTGGCGTCTGCAGAGCCCCACACTTGCTGTGCGAGGGAGGCCTAAAAACCCAATCTCTGGGGCTGCCTTTCCTCCCTCCAAGGAAGAGAGCCTGCCCGGCCGCCTTCTGGCTGAAAGTCACATCGGGCTGGCAAGTGCTAGTTGGGAAGTCAGTTTTCAGGGGCAATGGCCGCTGGGTGCACGTGTAAGTGTAGGGTTCCCACACTGTCCAGAACATCAAGGCTCCCTCCACACAGCTCTACCGTCACGTTAGCTCTGCAGCTGAGAGCTCGCGAAACTAGGCCTTTCTCGCCTCGGGAAGTGAGTGCCTGTTTGCAGCCCTCTTGTACTGGCGTCTGTAGAGCCCCACACTTGCTGTGCGGGGAAGGCCTAACAACCCAATCTCTGGGCCTGCCTTTCCTCCCTCAAAGGTGGAGAGCCGGCTCGGCCGCCTTCAAGTTGAAAGTAACATTGGGCTGGGAAGTGCTACCTGGGAAATCAGTTTTCAGGGGCCATAGCCGCTGGGGGCACGTGTATGTGTACAGCCCCGATACTGCCCGGGAACATCAAGGTTCCCTCCACACAGCTCTTCCGTCACTTTAGCTGTGCAGGAGAGAGCTCGCGAAACTAGGCCTTTCTCGGCTCGGGAAGTGAGTGCCTGTTTGCAGGCCTCTTGTACTGGCGTCTGCACAGCCCCACACTTGCTGTGCGAGGGAGGCCTAAAAACCCAATCTCTGGGGCTGCCTTTCCTCCCTCCAAGGAAGACAGCCTGCTCGGCCGCCTTCAAGCTGAAAGTCACATTGGGCTGGGAAGTGCTACATGGGAAATCAGTTTTCAGGGGCCATAGCCGCTGGGTGCTCGTGTATGTGTACAGCCCCGATACTGCCCGGGAACATCAAGGCTCCCTCCACACAGCTCTACCGTCACGTTAGCTCTGCAGGAGAGAGCTCGCGAAACTAGGCCTTTCTTGACTCGGGAAGTGAGGCCCTGGTTGCAGGCCTCTTGTACTAACGTCTGGAGAGCCCCACACTTGTTGTGCGAGGGAGGCCTGAAATCCCACTCTCTGGGGCTGCCTTTCCTCCCTCCAAGGAAGAGAGCCGGCTCGGCCGCCTTCAAGCTGAATGTAACGTTGGGCTGGGAAGTGCTACCTGGCAAATCAGTTTTCAGGGGCCATAGCCGCTGGGTGCACGTGTATGTGTACAGCCCCGATACTGCCCGGGAACATCAAGGTTCCCTCTACACAGCTCTTCCGTAACTTTAGCAGCGCAGGAGAGAGCTCGCGAAACTAGGCCTTTCTTGGCTCGGGAAGTGAGGACCTGCTCGCAGACCAATGGACCGGGCGTTTCCAGAGCTCCACGTTGCCTGCGCGCGGGAGGCCTGAAAACTCACTCTCTGGGGCTGCCTTTCCTCCCTCCAAGGAAGAGAGACGGCTCGGCCGCCTTCAAGCTGAAAGTAACATTGGGCTGGGAAGTGCTACCTGGGAAATCAGTTTTCAGGAGCCATAGCCGCTGGGGGCACGTGTATGTGTACAGCCCCGATACTGCCCGGGAACATCAAGGTTCCCTCCACACAGCTCTTCCGTCACTTTAGCTGTGCAGGAGAGAGCTCGCGAAACTAGGCCTTTCTCGGCTCGGGAAGTGAGTGCCTGTTTGCAGGCCTCTTGTACTGGCGTCTGCACAGCCCCACACTTGCTGTGCGAGGGAGGCGTAAAAACCCAATCTCTGGGGCTGCCTTTCCTCCCTCCAAGGAAGACAGCCTGCTCGGCCGCCTTCAAGCTGAAAGTCACATTGGGCTGGGAAGTGCTACATGGGAAATCAGTTTTCAGGGGCCATAGCCGCTGGGTGCTCGTGTATGTGTACAGCCCCGATACTGCCCGGGAACATCAAGGCTCCCTCCACACAGCTCTACCGTCACGTTAGCTCTGCAGGAGAGAGCTCGCGAAACTAGGCCTTTCTTGACTCGGGAAGTGAGGCCCTGGTTGCAGGCCTCTTGTACTGGCGTCTGCAGAGCCCCACACTTGCTGTGCGAGGGAGGCCTGAAATCCCACTCTCTGGGGCTGCCTTTCCTCCCTCCAAGGAAGAGAGCCGGCTCGGCCGCCTTCAAGCTGAATGTAACGTTGGGCTGGGAAGTGCTACCTGGCAAATCAGTTTTCAGGGGCCATAGCCGCTGGGTGCACGTGTATGTGTACAGCCCCGATACTGCCCGGGAACATCAAGGTTCCCTCTACACAGCTCTTCCGTAACTTTAGCAGCGCAGGAGAGAGCTCGCGAAACTAGGCCTTTCTTGGCTCGGGAAGTGAGGACCTGCTCGCAGACCAATGGACCGGGCGTTTCCAGAACTCCACGTTGCCTGCGCGCGGGAGGCCTGAAAACTCACTCTCTGGGGCTGCCTTTCCTCCCTCCAAGGAAGAGAGCCTGCCCGGCCGCCTTCTGGCTGAAAGTCAAATCTGGCTGGGAAGTGGTAGTTGGGAAGTCAGTTTTCAGGGGCAATGTCCGCTAGGTGTACGTGCATGCCTAGGGTTCCCACACTGCCCAGAACACCAAGGTTCCCTCCACACAGCTCTTCCGTCACGTTAGCTCTGCAGGAGAGAGCTCGCGAAACTAGGCCTTTCTCGGCTCGGGAAGTGAGTGCCTGTTTGCAGGCCTCTTGTACTGGCGTCTGCACAGCCCCACACTTGCTGTGCGAGGGAGGCCTAAAAACCCAATCTCTGGGGCTGCCTTTCCTCCCTCCAAGGAAGACAGCCTGCTCGGCCGCCTGCAAGCTGAAAGTCACATTGGGCTGGGAAATGCTACCTGGGAAGTCAGTTTTCAGGGGCCATGGCCGCTGGCTGCACGTTTACAGCTAGGCCTCCCACACTGCCCGGGAACATCAAGGCTCCCTCCAAACAGCTCTTCCGTCACGTTTGCCCTGCAGGAGAGAGATCGCGAAACTAGGCCTTTCTCGGCTCGGGAAGTGAGTGCCTGTTTGCAGGCCGCTTTTATTGGCGTCTGCAGAGCCCCACACTTGCTGTGCGAGGGAGGCCTAAAAACCCAATCTCTGGGGTTGCCTTTCCTCCCTCCAAGGAAGAGAGCCTGCCCGGCCGCCTTCTGGCTGAAAGTCACATCGGGCTGGCAAGTGCTACTTGGGAAGTCAGTTTTCAGGGGCAATGGCCGCTGGGTGCACGTGTAAGTGTAGGGTTCCCACACTGTCCAGAACATCAAGGCTCCCTCCACACAGCTCTACCGTCACGTTAGCTCTGCAGCTGAGAGCTCGCGAAACTAGGCCTTTCTCGCCTCGGGAAGTGAGTGCCTGTTTGCAGCCCTCTTGTACTGGCGTCTGTAGAGCCCCACACTTGCTGTGCGGGGAAGGCCTAACAACCCAATCTCTGGGCCTGCCTTTCCTCCCTCAAAGGTGGAGAGCCGGCTCGGCCGCCTTCAAGTTGAAAGTAACATTGGGCTGGGAAGTGCTACCTGGGAAATCAGTTTTCAGGGGCCATAGCCGCTGGGGGCACGTGTATGTGTACAGCCCCGATACTGCCCGGGAACATCAAGGTTCCCTCCACACAGCTCTTCCGTCACTTTAGCTGTGCAGGAGAGAGCTCGCGAAACTAGGCCTTTCTCGGCTCGGGAAGTGAGTGCCTGTTTGCAGGCCTCTTGTACTGGCGTCTGCACAGCCCCACACTTGCTGTGCGAGGGAGGCCTAAAAACCCAATCTCTGGGGCTGCCTTTCCTCCCTCCAAGGAAGACAGCCTGCTCGGCCGCCTTCAAGCTGAAAGTCACATTGGGCTGGGAAGTGCTACATGGGAAATCAGTTTTCAGGGGCCATAGCCGCTGGGTGCTCGTGTATGTGTACAGCCCCGATACTGCCCGGGAACATCAAGGCTCCCTCCACACAGCTCTACCGTCACGTTAGCTCTGCAGGAGAGAGCTCGCGAAACTAGGCCTTTCTTGACTCGGGAAGTGAGGCCCTGGTTGCAGGCCTCTTGTACTAACGTCTGGAGAGCCCCACACTTGTTGTGCGAGGGAGGCCTGAAATCCCACTCTCTGGGGCTGCCTTTCCTCCCTCCAAGGAAGAGAGCCGGCTCGGCCGCCTTCAAGCTGAATGTAACGTTGGGCTGGGAAGTGCTACCTGGCAAATCAGTTTTCAGGGGCCATAGCCGCTGGGTGCACGTGTATGTGTACAGCCCCGATACTGCCCGGGAACATCAAGGTTCCCTCTACACAGCTCTTCCGTAACTTTAGCAGCGCAGGAGAGAGCTCGCGAAACTAGGCCTTTCTTGGCTCGGGAAGTGAGGACCTGCTCGCAGACCAATGGACCGGGCGTTTCCAGAGCTCCACGTTGCCTGCGCGCGGGAGGCCTGAAAACTCACTCTCTGGGGCTGCCTTTCCTCCCTCCAAGGAAGAGAGACGGCTCGGCCGCCTTCAAGCTGAAAGTAACATTGGGCTGGGAAGTGCTACCTGGGAAATCAGTTTTCAGGGGCCATAGCCGCTGGGTGCACGTGTATGTGTACAGCCCCGATACTGCCCGGGAACATCAAGGTTCCCTCCACACAGCTCTTCCGTCACTTTAGCTGTGCAGGAGAGAGCTCGCGAAACTAGGCCTTTCTCGGCTCGGGAAGTGAGTGCCTGTTTGCAGGCCTCTTGTACTGGCGTCTGCACAGCCCCACACTTGCTGTGCGAGGGAGGCCTAAAAACCCAATCTCTGGGGCTGCCTTTCCTCCCTCCAAGGAAGACAGCCTGCTCGGCCGCCTTCAAGCTGAAAGTCACATTGGGCTGGGAAGTGCTACATGGGAAATCAGTTTTCAGGGGCCATAGCCGCTGGGTGCTCGTGTATGTGTACAGCCCCGATACTGCCCGGGAACATCAAGGCTCCCTCCACACAGCTCTACCGTCACGTTAGCTCTGCAGGAGAGAGCTCGCGAAACTAGGCCTTTCTTGACTCGGGAAGTGAGGCCCTGGTTGCAGGCCTCTTGTACTGGCGTCTGCAGAGCCCCACACTTGCTGTGCGAGGGAGGCCTGAAATCCCACTCTCTGGGGCTGCCTTTCCTCCCTCCAAGGAAGAGAGCCGGCTCGGCCGCCTTCAAGCTGAATGTAACGTTGGGCTGGGAAGTGCTACCTGGCAAATCAGTTTTCAGGGGCCATAGCCGCTGGGTGCACGTGTATGTGTACAGCCCCGATACTGCCCGGGAACATCAAGGTTCCCTCTACACAGCTCTTCCGTAACTTTAGCAGCGCAGGAGAGAGCTCGCGAAACTAGGCCTTTCTTGGCTCGGGAAGTGAGGACCTGCTCGCAGACCAATGGACCGGGCGTTTCCAGAACTCCACGTTGCCTGCGCGCGGGAGGCCTGAAAACTCACTCTCTGGGGCTGCCTTTCCTCCCTCCAAGGAAGAGAGACGGCTCGGCCGCCTTCAAGCTGAAAGTAACATTGGGCTGGGAAGTGCTACCTGGGAAATCAGTTTTCAGGGGCCATAGCCGCTGGGTGCACGTGTATGTGTACAGCCCCGATACTGCCCGGGAACATCAAGGTTCCCTCTACACAGCTCTTCCGTCACTTTAGCTGTGCAGGAGAGAGGTCGCGAAACTAGGCCTTTCTTGGCTCGGGAAGTGAGGACCTGCTCGCAGACCAATGGACCGGGCGTTTCCAGAGCTCCACGTTGCCTGCGCGCGGGAGGCCTGAAAACTCACTCTCTGGGGCTGCCTTTCCTCCCTCCAAGGAAGAGAGCCTGCCCGGCCGCCTTCTGGCTGAAAGTCAAATCTGGCTGGGAAGTGGTAGTTGGGAAGTCAGTTTTCAGGGGCAATGTCCGCTAGGTGTACGTGCATGCCTAGGGTTCCCACACTGCCCAGAACACCAAGGTTCCCTCCACACAGCTCTTCCGTCACGTTAGCTCTGCAGGAGAGAGCTCGCGAAACTAGGCCTTTCTCGGCTCGGGAAGTGAGTGCCTGTTTGCAGGCCTCTTGTACTGGCGTCTGCAGAGCCCCACACTTGCTGTGCGAGGGAGGCCTAAAAACCCAATCTCTGGGGCTGCCTTTCCTCCCTCCAAGGAAGACAGCCTGCTCGGCCGCCTGCAAGCTGAAAGTCACATTGGGCTGGGAAATGCTACCTGGGAAGTCAGTTTTCAGGGGCCATGGCCGCTGGCTGCACGTTTACAGCTAGGCCTCCCACACTGCCCGGGAACATCAAGGCTCCCTCCAAACAGCTCTTCCGTCACGTTTGCCCTGCAGGAGAGAGATCGCGAAACTAGGCCTTTCTCGGCTCGGGAAGTGAGTGCCTGTTTGCAGGCCGCTTTTATTGGCGTCTGCAGAGCCCCACACTTGCTGTGCGAGGGAGGCCTAAAAACCCAATCTCTGGGGCTGCCTTTCCTCCCTCCAAGGAAGAGAGCCTGCCCGGCCGCCTTCTGGCTGAAAGTCACATCGGGCTGGCAAGTGCTAGTTGGGAAGTCAGTTTTCAGGGGCAATGGCCGCTGGGTGCACGTGTAAGTGTAGGGTTCCCACACTGTCCAGAACATCAAGGCTCCCTCCACACAGCTCTACCGTCACGTTAGCTCTGCAGCTGAGAGCTCGCGAAACTAGGCCTTTCTCGCCTCGGGAAGTGAGTGCCTGTTTGCAGCCCTCTTGTACTGGCGTCTGTAGAGCCCCACACTTGCTGTGCGGGGAAGGCCTAACAACCCAATCTCTGGGCCTGCCTTTCCTCCCTCAAAGGTGGAGAGCCGGCTCGGCCGCCTTCAAGTTGAAAGTAACATTGGGCTGGGAAGTGCTACCTGGGAAATCAGTTTTCAGGGGCCATAGCCGCTGGGGGCACGTGTATGTGTACAGCCCCGATACTGCCCGGGAACATCAAGGTTCCCTCCACACAGCTCTTCCGTCACTTTAGCTGTGCAGGAGAGAGCTCGCGAAACTAGGCCTTTCTCGGCTCGGGAAGTGAGTGCCTGTTTGCAGGCCTCTTGTACTGGCGTCTGCACAGCCCCACACTTGCTGTGCGAGGGAGGCCTAAAAACCCAATCTCTGGGGCTGCCTTTCCTCCCTCCAAGGAAGACAGCCTGCTCGGCCGCCTTCAAGCTGAAAGTCACATTGGGCTGGGAAGTGCTACATGGGAAATCAGTTTTCAGGGGCCATAGCCACTGGGTGCTCGTGTATGTGTACAGCCCCGATACTGCCCGGGAACATCAAGGCTCCCTCCACACAGCTCTACCGTCACGTTAGCTCTGCAGGAGAGAGCTCGCGAAACTAGGCCTTTCTTGACTCGGGAAGTGAGGCCCTGGTTGCAGGCCTCTTGTACTGGCGTCTGCAGAGCCCCACACTTGCTGTGCGAGGGAGGCCTGAAATCCCACTCTCTGGGGCTGCCTTTCCTCCCTCCAAGGAAGAGAGCCGGCTCGGCCGCCTTCAAGCTGAATGTAACGTTGGGCTGGGAAGTGCTACCTGGCAAATCAGTTTTCAGGGGCCATAGCCGCTGGGTGCACGTGTATGTGTACAGCCCCGATACTGCCCGGGAACATCAAGGTTCCCTCTACACAGCTCTTCCGTAACTTTAGCAGCGCAGGAGAGAGCTCGCGAAACTAGGCCTTTCTTGGCTCGGGAAGTGAGGACCTGCTCGCAGACCAATGGACCGGGCGTTTCCAGAACTCCACGTTGCCTGCGCGCGGGAGGCCTGAAAACTCACTCTCTGGGGCTGCCTTTCCTCCCTCCAAGGAAGAGAGACGGCTCGGCCGCCTTCAAGCTGAAAGTAACATTGGGCTGGGAAGTGCTACCTGGGAAATCAGTTTTCAGGGGCCATAGCCGCTGGGTGCACGTGTATGTGTACAGCCCCGATACTGCCCGGGAACATCAAGGTTCCCTCTACACAGCTCTTCCGTCACTTTAGCTGTGCAGGAGAGAGGTCGCGAAACTAGGCCTTTCTTGGCTCGGGAAGTGAGGACCTGCTCGCAGACCAATGGACCGGGCGTTTCCAGAGCTCCACGTTGCCTGCGCGCGGGAGGCCTGAAAACTCACTCTCTGGGGCTGCCTTTCCTCCCTCCAAGGAAGAGAGCCTGCCCGGCCGCCTTCTGGCTGAAAGTCAAATCTGGCTGGGAAGTGGTAGTTGGGAAGTCAGTTTTCAGGGGCAATGTCCGCTAGGTGTACGTGCATGCCTAGGGTTCCCACACTGCCCAGAACACCAAGGTTCCCTCCACACAGCTCTTCCGTCACGTTAGCTCTGCAGGAGAGAGCTCGCGAAACTAGGCCTTTCTCGGCTCGGGAAGTGAGTGCCTGTTTGCAGGCCTCTTGTACTGGCGTCTGCAGAGCCCCACACTTGCTGTGCGAGGGAGGCCTAAAAACCCAATCTCTGGGGCTGCCTTTCCTCCCTCCAAGGAAGACAGCCTGCTCGGCCGCCTGCAAGCTGAAAGTCACATTGGGCTGGGAAATGCTACCTGGGAAGTCAGTTTTCAGGGGCCATGGCCGCTGGCTGCACGTTTACAGCTAGGCCTCCCACACTGCCCGGGAACATCAAGGCTCCCTCCAAACAGCTCTTCCGTCACGTTTGCCCTGCAGGAGAGAGATCGCGAAACTAGGCCTTTCTCGGCTCGGGAAGTGAGTGCCTGTTTGCAGGCCGCTTTTATTGGCGTCTGCAGAGCCCCACACTTGCTGTGCGAGGGAGGCCTAAAAACCCAATCTCTGGGGCTGCCTTTCCTCCCTCCAAGGAAGAGAGCCTGCCCGGCCGCCTTCTGGCTGAAAGTCACATCGGGCTGGCAAGTGCTAGTTGGGAAGTCAGTTTTCAGGGGCAATGGCCGCTGGGTGCACGTGTAAGTGTAGGGTTCCCACACTGTCCAGAACATCAAGGCTCCCTCCACACAGCTCTACCGTCACGTTAGCTCTGCAGCTGAGAGCTCGCGAAACTAGGCCTTTCTCGCCTCGGGAAGTGAGTGCCTGTTTGCAGCCCTCTTGTACTGGCGTCTGTAGAGCCCCACACTTGCTGTGCGGGGAAGGCCTAACAACCCAATCTCTGGGCCTGCCTTTCCTCCCTCAAAGGTGGAGAGCCGGCTCGGCCGCCTTCAAGTTGAAAGTAACATTGGGCTGGGAAGTGCTACCTGGGAAATCAGTTTTCAGGGGCCATAGCCGCTGGGGGCACGTGTATGTGTACAGCCCCGATACTGCCCGGGAACATCAAGGTTCCCTCCACACAGCTCTTCCGTCACTTTAGCTGTGCAGGAGAGAGCTCGCGAAACTAGGCCTTTCTCGGCTCGGGAAGTGAGTGCCTGTTTGCAGGCCTCTTGTACTGGCGTCTGCACAGCCCCACACTTGCTGTGCGAGGGAGGCCTAAAAACCCAATCTCTGGGGCTGCCTTTCCTCCCTCCAAGGAAGACAGCCTGCTCGGCCGCCTTCAAGCTGAAAGTCACATTGGGCTGGGAAGTGCTACATGGGAAATCAGTTTTCAGGGGCCATAGCCGCTGGGTGCTCGTGTATGTGTACAGCCCCGATACTGCCCGGGAACATCAAGGCTCCCTCCACACAGCTCTACCGTCACGTTAGCTCTGCAGGAGAGAGCTCGCGAAACTAGGCCTTTCTTGACTCGGGAAGTGAGGCCCTGGTTGCAGGCCTCTTGTACTGGCGTCTGCAGAGCCCCACACTTGCTGTGCGAGGGAGGCCTGAAATCCCACTCTCTGGGGCTGCCTTTCCTCCCTCCAAGGAAGAGAGCCGGCTCGGCCGCCTTCAAGCTGAATGTAACGTTGGGCTGGGAAGTGCTACCTGGCAAATCAGTTTTCAGGGGCCATAGCCGCTGGGTGCACGTGTATGTGTACAGCCCCGATACTGCCCGGGAACATCAAGGTTCCCTCTACACAGCTCTTCCGTAACTTTAGCAGCGCAGGAGAGAGCTCGCGAAACTAGGCCTTTCTTGGCTCGGGAAGTGAGGACCTGCTCGCAGACCAATGGACCGGGCGTTTCCAGAACTCCACGTTGCCTGCGCGCGGGAGGCCTGAAAACTCACTCTCTGGGGCTGCCTTTCCTCCCTCCAAGGAAGAGAGACGGCTCGGCCGCCTTCAAGCTGAAAGTAACATTGGGCTGGGAAGTGCTACCTGGGAAATCAGTTTTCAGGGGCCATAGCCGCTGGGTGCACGTGTATGTGTACAGCCCCGATACTGCCCGGGAACATCAAGGTTCCCTCTACACAGCTCTTCCGTCACTTTAGCTGTGCAGGAGAGAGGTCGCGAAACTAGGCCTTTCTTGGCTCGGGAAGTGAGGACCTGCTCGCAGACCAATGGACCGGGCGTTTCCAGAGCTCCACGTTGCCTGCGCGCGGGAGGCCTGAAAACTCACTCTCTGGGGCTGCCTTTCCTCCCTCCAAGGAAGAGAGCCTGCCCGGCCGCCTTCTGGCTGAAAGTCAAATCTGGCTGGGAAGTGGTAGTTGGGAAGTCAGTTTTCAGGGGCAATGTCCGCTAGGTGTACGTGCATGCCTAGGGTTCCCACACTGCCCAGAACACCAAGGTTCCCTCCACACAGCTCTTCCGTCACGTTAGCTCTGCAGGAGAGAGCTCGCGAAACTAGGCCTTTCTCGGCTCGGGAAGTGAGTGCCTGTTTGCAGGCCTCTTGTACTGGCGTCTGCAGAGCCCCACACTTGCTGTGCGAGGGAGGCCTAAAAACCCAATCTCTGGGGCTGCCTTTCCTCCCTCCAAGGAAGACAGCCTGCTCGGCCGCCTGCAAGCTGAAAGTCACATTGGGCTGGGAAATGCTACCTGGGAAGTCAGTTTTCAGGGGCCATGGCCGCTGGCTGCACGTTTACAGCTAGGCCTCCCACACTGCCCGGGAACATCAAGGCTCCCTCCAAACAGCTCTTCCGTCACGTTTGCCCTGCAGGAGAGAGATCGCGAAACTAGGCCTTTCTCGGCTCGGGAAGTGAGTGCCTGTTTGCAGGCCGCTTTTATTGGCGTCTGCAGAGCCCCACACTTGCTGTGCGAGGGAGGCCTAAAAACCCAATCTCTGGGGCTGCCTTTCCTCCCTCCAAGGAAGAGAGCCTGCCCGGCCGCCTTCTGGCTGAAAGTCACATCGGGCTGGCAAGTGCTAGTTGGGAAGTCAGTTTTCAGGGGCAATGGCCGCTGGGTGCACGTGTAAGTGTAGGGTTCCCACACTGTCCAGAACATCAAGGCTCCCTCCACACAGCTCTACCGTCACGTTAGCTCTGCAGCTGAGAGCTCGCGAAACTAGGCCTTTCTCGCCTCGGGAAGTGAGTGCCTGTTTGCAGCCCTCTTGTACTGGCGTCTGTAGAGCCCCACACTTGCTGTGCGGGGAAGGCCTAACAACCCAATCTCTGGGCCTGCCTTTCCTCCCTCAAAGGTGGAGAGCCGGCTCGGCCGCCTTCAAGTTGAAAGTAACATTGGGCTGGGAAGTGCTACCTGGGAAATCAGTTTTCAGGGGCCATAGCCGCTGGGGGCACGTGTATGTGTACAGCCCCGATACTGCCCGGGAACATCAAGGTTCCCTCCACACAGCTCTTCCGTCACTTTAGCTGTGCAGGAGAGAGCTCGCGAAACTAGGCCTTTCTCGGCTCGGGAAGTGAGTGCCTGTTTGCAGGCCTCTTGTACTGGCGTCTGCACAGCCCCACACTTGCTGTGCGAGGGAGGCCTAAAAACCCAATCTCTGGGGCTGCCTTTCCTCCCTCCAAGGAAGACAGCCTGCTCGGCCGCCTTCAAGCTGAAAGTCACATTGGGCTGGGAAGTGCTACATGGGAAATCAGTTTTCAGGGGCCATAGCCGCTGGGTGCTCGTGTATGTGTACAGCCCCGATACTGCCCGGGAACATCAAGGCTCCCTCCACACAGCTCTACCGTCACGTTAGCTCTGCAGGAGAGAGCTCGCGAAACTAGGCCTTTCTTGACTCGGGAAGTGAGGCCCTGGTTGCAGGCCTCTTGTACTAACGTCTGGAGAGCCCCACACTTGTTGTGCGAGGGAGGCCTGAAATCCCACTCTCTGGGGCTGCCTTTCCTCCCTCCAAGGAAGAGAGCCGGCTCGGCCGCCTTCAAGCTGAATGTAACGTTGGGCTGGGAAGTGCTACCTGGCAAATCAGTTTTCAGGGGCCATAGCCGCTGGGTGCACGTGTATGTGTACAGCCCCGATACTGCCCGGGAACATCAAGGTTCCCTCTACACAGCTCTTCCGTAACTTTAGCAGCGCAGGAGAGAGCTCGCGAAACTAGGCCTTTCTTGGCTCGGGAAGTGAGGACCTGCTCGCAGACCAATGGACCGGGCGTTTCCAGAGCTCCACGTTGCCTGCGCGCGGGAGGCCTGAAAACTCACTCTCTGGGGCTGCCTTTCCTCCCTCCAAGGAAGAGAGACGGCTCGGCCGCCTTCAAGCTGAAAGTAACATTGGGCTGGGAAGTGCTACCTGGGAAATCAGTTTTCAGGGGCCATAGCCGCTGGGTGCACGTGTATGTGTACAGCCCCGATACTGCCCGGGAACATCAAGGTTCCCTCCACACAGCTCTTCCGTCACTTTAGCTGTGCAGGAGAGAGCTCGCGAAACTAGGCCTTTCTCGGCTCGGGAAGTGAGTGCCTGTTTGCAGGCCTCTTGTACTGGCGTCTGCACAGCCCCACACTTGCTGTGCGAGGGAGGCCTAAAAACCCAATCTCTGGGGCTGCCTTTCCTCCCTCCAAGGAAGACAGCCTGCTCGGCCGCCTTCAAGCTGAAAGTCACATTGGGCTGGGAAGTGCTACATGGGAAATCAGTTTTCAGGGGCCATAGCCGCTGGGTGCTCGTGTATGTGTACAGCCCCGATACTGCCCGGGAACATCAAGGCTCCCTCCACACAGCTCTACCGTCACGTTAGCTCTGCAGGAGAGAGCTCGCGAAACTAGGCCTTTCTTGACTCGGGAAGTGAGGCCCTGGTTGCAGGCCTCTTGTACTGGCGTCTGCAGAGCCCCACACTTGCTGTGCGAGGGAGGCCTGAAATCCCACTCTCTG
Source organism: Giraffa tippelskirchi (assembly GCF_054371585.1). Classification (NCBI taxonomy): domain Eukaryota; kingdom Metazoa; phylum Chordata; class Mammalia; order Artiodactyla; family Giraffidae; genus Giraffa; species Giraffa tippelskirchi. Next base: position 73,603,015 of record NC_137289.1, read on the forward strand.
GGGCTGCCTTTCCTCCCTCCAAGGAAGAGAGCCGGCTCGGCCGCCTTCAAGCTGAATGTAACGTTGGGCTGGGAAGTGCTACCTGGCAAATCAGTTTTCAGGGGCCATAGCCGCTGGGTGCACGTGTATGTGTACAGCCCCGATACTGCCCGGGAACATCAAGGTTCCCTCTACACAGCTCTTCCGTAACTTTAGCAGCGCAGGAGAGAGCTCGCGAAACTAGGCCTTTCTTGGCTCGGGAAGTGAGGACCTGCTCGCAGACCAATGGACCGGGCGTTTCCAGAACTCCACGTTGCCTGCGCGCGGGAGGCCTGAAAACTCACTCTCTGGGGCTGCCTTTCCTCCCTCCAAGGAAGAGAGACGGCTCGGCCGCCTTCAAGCTGAAAGTAACATTGGGCTGGGAAGTGCTACCTGGGAAATCAGTTTTCAGGGGCCATAGCCGCTGGGTGCACGTGTATGTGTACAGCCCCGATACTGCCCGGGAACATCAAGGTTCCCTCTACACAGCTCTTCCGTCACTTTAGCTGTGCAGGAGAGAGGTCGCGAAACTAGGCCTTTCTTGGCTCGGGAAGTGAGGACCTGCTCGCAGACCAATGGACCGGGCGTTTCCAGAGCTCCACGTTGCCTGCGCGCGGGAGGCCTGAAAACTCACTCTCTGGGGCTGCCTTTCCTCCCTCCAAGGAAGAGAGCCTGCCCGGCCGCCTTCTGGCTGAAAGTCAAATCTGGCTGGGAAGTGGTAGTTGGGAAGTCAGTTTTCAGGGGCAATGTCCGCTAGGTGTACGTGCATGCCTAGGGTTCCCACACTGCCCAGAACACCAAGGTTCCCTCCACACAGCTCTTCCGTCACGTTAGCTCTGCAGGAGAGAGCTCGCGAAACTAGGCCTTTCTCGGCTCGGGAAGTGAGTGCCTGTTTGCAGGCCTCTTGTACTGGCGTCTGCAGAGCCCCACACTTGCTGTGCGAGGGAGGCCTAAAAACCCAATCTCTGGGGCTGCCTTTCCTCCCTCCAAGGAAGACAGCCTGCTCGGCCGCCTGCAAGCTGAAAGTCACATTGGGCTGGGAAATGCTACCTGGGAAGTCAGTTTTCAGGGGCCATGGCCGCTGGCTGCACGTTTACAGCTAGGCCTCCCACACTGCCCGGGAACATCAAGGCTCCCTCCAAACAGCTCTTCCGTCACGTTTGCCCTGCAGGAGAGAGATCGCGAAACTAGGCCTTTCTCGGCTCGGGAAGTGAGTGCCTGTTTGCAGGCCGCTTTTATTGGCGTCTGCAGAGCCCCACACTTGCTGTGCGAGGGAGGCCTAAAAACCCAATCTCTGGGGCTGCCTTTCCTCCCTCCAAGGAAGAGAGCCTGCCCGGCCGCCTTCTGGCTGAAAGTCACATCGGGCTGGCAAGTGCTAGTTGGGAAGTCAGTTTTCAGGGGCAATGGCCGCTGGGTGCACGTGTAAGTGTAGGGTTCCCACACTGTCCAGAACATCAAGGCTCCCTCCACACAGCTCTACCGTCACGTTAGCTCTGCAGCTGAGAGCTCGCGAAACTAGGCCTTTCTCGCCTCGGGAAGTGAGTGCCTGTTTGCAGCCCTCTTGTACTGGCGTCTGTAGAGCCCCACACTTGCTGTGCGGGGAAGGCCTAACAACCCAATCTCTGGGCCTGCCTTTCCTCCCTCAAAGGTGGAGAGCCGGCTCGGCCGCCTTCAAGTTGAAAGTAACATTGGGCTGGGAAGTGCTACCTGGGAAATCAGTTTTCAGGGGCCATAGCCGCTGGGGGCACGTGTATGTGTACAGCCCCGATACTGCCCGGGAACATCAAGGTTCCCTCCACACAGCTCTTCCGTCACTTTAGCTGTGCAGGAGAGAGCTCGCGAAACTAGGCCTTTCTCGGCTCGGGAAGTGAGTGCCTGTTTGCAGGCCTCTTGTACTGGCGTCTGCACAGCCCCACACTTGCTGTGCGAGGGAGGCCTAAAAACCCAATCTCTGGGGCTGCCTTTCCTCCCTCCAAGGAAGACAGCCTGCTCGGCCGCCTTCAAGCTGAAAGTCACATTGGGCTGGGAAGTGCTACATGGGAAATCAGTTTTCAGGGGCCATAGCCACTGGGTGCTCGTGTATGTGTACAGCCCCGATACTGCCCGGGAACATCAAGGCTCCCTCCACACAGCTCTACCGTCACGTTAGCTCTGCAGGAGAGAGCTCGCGAAACTAGGCCTTTCTTGACTCGGGAAGTGAGGCCCTGGTTGCAGGCCTCTTGTACTGGCGTCTGCAGAGCCCCACACTTGCTGTGCGAGGGAGGCCTGAAATCCCACTCTCTGGGGCTGCCTTTCCTCCCTCCAAGGAAGAGAGCCGGCTCGGCCGCCTTCAAGCTGAATGTAACGTTGGGCTGGGAAGTGCTACCTGGCAAATCAGTTTTCAGGGGCCATAGCCGCTGGGTGCACGTGTATGTGTACAGCCCCGATACTGCCCGGGAACATCAAGGTTCCCTCTACACAGCTCTTCCGTAACTTTAGCAGCGCAGGAGAGAGCTCGCGAAACTAGGCCTTTCTTGGCTCGGGAAGTGAGGACCTGCTCGCAGACCAATGGACCGGGCGTTTCCAGAACTCCACGTTGCCTGCGCGCGGGAGGCCTGAAAACTCACTCTCTGGGGCTGCCTTTCCTCCCTCCAAGGAAGAGAGACGGCTCGGCCGCCTTCAAGCTGAAAGTAACATTGGGCTGGGAAGTGCTACCTGGGAAATCAGTTTTCAGGGGCCATAGCCGCTGGGTGCACGTGTATGTGTACAGCCCCGATACTGCCCGGGAACATCAAGGTTCCCTCTACACAGCTCTTCCGTCACTTTAGCTGTGCAGGAGAGAGGTCGCGAAACTAGGCCTTTCTTGGCTCGGGAAGTGAGGACCTGCTCGCAGACCAATGGACCGGGCGTTTCCAGAGCTCCACGTTGCCTGCGCGCGGGAGGCCTGAAAACTCACTCTCTGGGGCTGCCTTTCCTCCCTCCAAGGAAGAGAGCCTGCCCGGCCGCCTTCTGGCTGAAAGTCAAATCTGGCTGGGAAGTGGTAGTTGGGAAGTCAGTTTTCAGGGGCAATGTCCGCTAGGTGTACGTGCATGCCTAGGGTTCCCACACTGCCCAGAACACCAAGGTTCCCTCCACACAGCTCTTCCGTCACGTTAGCTCTGCAGGAGAGAGCTCGCGAAACTAGGCCTTTCTCGGCTCGGGAAGTGAGTGCCTGTTTGCAGGCCTCTTGTACTGGCGTCTGCAGAGCCCCACACTTGCTGTGCGAGGGAGGCCTAAAAACCCAATCTCTGGGGCTGCCTTTCCTCCCTCCAAGGAAGACAGCCTGCTCGGCCGCCTGCAAGCTGAAAGTCACATTGGGCTGGGAAATGCTACCTGGGAAGTCAGTTTTCAGGGGCCATGGCCGCTGGCTGCACGTTTACAGCTAGGCCTCCCACACTGCCCGGGAACATCAAGGCTCCCTCCAAACAGCTCTTCCGTCACGTTTGCCCTGCAGGAGAGAGATCGCGAAACTAGGCCTTTCTCGGCTCGGGAAGTGAGTGCCTGTTTGCAGGCCGCTTTTATTGGCGTCTGCAGAGCCCCACACTTGCTGTGCGAGGGAGGCCTAAAAACCCAATCTCTGGGGCTGCCTTTCCTCCCTCCAAGGAAGAGAGCCTGCCCGGCCGCCTTCTGGCTGAAAGTCACATCGGGCTGGCAAGTGCTAGTTGGGAAGTCAGTTTTCAGGGGCAATGGCCGCTGGGTGCACGTGTAAGTGTAGGGTTCCCACACTGTCCAGAACATCAAGGCTCCCTCCACACAGCTCTACCGTCACGTTAGCTCTGCAGCTGAGAGCTCGCGAAACTAGGCCTTTCTCGCCTCGGGAAGTGAGTGCCTGTTTGCAGCCCTCTTGTACTGGCGTCTGTAGAGCCCCACACTTGCTGTGCGGGGAAGGCCTAACAACCCAATCTCTGGGCCTGCCTTTCCTCCCTCAAAGGTGGAGAGCCGGCTCGGCCGCCTTCAAGTTGAAAGTAACATTGGGCTGGGAAGTGCTACCTGGGAAATCAGTTTTCAGGGGCCATAGCCGCTGGGGGCACGTGTATGTGTACAGCCCCGATACTGCCCGGGAACATCAAGGTTCCCTCCACACAGCTCTTCCGTCACTTTAGCTGTGCAGGAGAGAGCTCGCGAAACTAGGCCTTTCTCGGCTCGGGAAGTGAGTGCCTGTTTGCAGGCCTCTTGTACTGGCGTCTGCACAGCCCCACACTTGCTGTGCGAGGGAGGCCTAAAAACCCAATCTCTGGGGCTGCCTTTCCTCCCTCCAAGGAAGACAGCCTGCTCGGCCGCCTTCAAGCTGAAAGTCACATTGGGCTGGGAAGTGCTACATGGGAAATCAGTTTTCAGGGGCCATAGCCGCTGGGTGCTCGTGTATGTGTACAGCCCCGATACTGCCCGGGAACATCAAGGCTCCCTCCACACAGCTCTACCGTCACGTTAGCTCTGCAGGAGAGAGCTCGCGAAACTAGGCCTTTCTTGACTCGGGAAGTGAGGCCCTGGTTGCAGGCCTCTTGTACTGGCGTCTGCAGAGCCCCACACTTGCTGTGCGAGGGAGGCCTGAAATCCCACTCTCTGGGGCTGCCTTTCCTCCCTCCAAGGAAGAGAGCCGGCTCGGCCGCCTTCAAGCTGAATGTAACGTTGGGCTGGGAAGTGCTACCTGGCAAATCAGTTTTCAGGGGCCATAGCCGCTGGGTGCACGTGTATGTGTACAGCCCCGATACTGCCCGGGAACATCAAGGTTCCCTCTACACAGCTCTTCCGTAACTTTAGCAGCGCAGGAGAGAGCTCGCGAAACTAGGCCTTTCTTGGCTCGGGAAGTGAGGACCTGCTCGCAGACCAATGGACCGGGCGTTTCCAGAACTCCACGTTGCCTGCGCGCGGGAGGCCTGAAAACTCACTCTCTGGGGCTGCCTTTCCTCCCTCCAAGGAAGAGAGACGGCTCGGCCGCCTTCAAGCTGAAAGTAACATTGGGCTGGGAAGTGCTACCTGGGAAATCAGTTTTCAGGGGCCATAGCCGCTGGGTGCACGTGTATGTGTACAGCCCCGATACTGCCCGGGAACATCAAGGTCCCCTCTACACAGCTCTTCCGTCACTTTAGCTGTGCAGGAGAGAGGTCGCGAAACTAGGCCTTTCTTGGCTCGGGAAGTGAGGACCTGCTCGCAGACCAATGGACCGGGCGTTTCCAGAGCTCCACGTTGCCTGCGCGCGGGAGGCCTGAAAACTCACTCTCTGGGGCTGCCTTTCCTCCCTCCAAGGAAGAGAGCCTGCCCGGCCGCCTTCTGGCTGAAAGTCAAATCTGGCTGGGAAGTGGTAGTTGGGAAGTCAGTTTTCAGGGGCAATGTCCGCTAGGTGTACGTGCATGCCTAGGGTTCCCACACTGCCCAGAACACCAAGGTTCCCTCCACACAGCTCTTCCGTCACGTTAGCTCTGCAGGAGAGAGCTCGCGAAACTAGGCCTTTCTCGGCTCGGGAAGTGAGTGCCTGTTTGCAGGCCTCTTGTACTGACGTCTGCAGAGCCCCACACTTGCTGTGCGAGGAAGGCCTAAAAACCCAATCTCTGGGGCTGCCTTTCCTCCCTCCAAGGAAGACAGCCTGCTCGGCCGCCTGCAAGCTGAAAGTCACATTGGGCTGGGAAATGCTACCTGGGAAGTCAGTTTTCAGGGGCCATGGCCGCTGGCTGCACGTTTACAGCTAGGCCTCCCACACTGCCCGGGAACATCAAGGCTCCCTCCAAACAGCTCTTCCGTCACGTTTGCCCTGCAGGAGAGAGATCGCGAAACTAGGCCTTTCTCGGCTCGGGAAGTGAGTGCCTGTTTGCAGGCCGCTTTTATTGGCGTCTGCAGAGCCCCACACTTGCTGTGCGAGGGAGGCCTAAAAACCCAATCTCTGGGGCTGCCTTTCCTCCCTCCAAGGAAGAGAGCCTGCCCGGCCGCCTTCTGGCTGAAAGTCACATCGGGCTGGCAAGTGCTAGTTGGGAAGTCAGTTTTCAGGGGCAATGGCCGCTGGGTGCACGTGTAAGTGTAGGGTTCCCACACTGTCCAGAACATCAAGGCTCCCTCCACACAGCTCTTCCGTCACTTTAGCTGTGCAGGAGAGAGCTCGCGAAACTAGGCCTTTCTCGGCTCGGGAAGTGAGTGCCTGTTTGCAGGCCTCTTGTACTGGCGTCTGCACAGCCCCACACTTGCTGTGCGAGGGAGGCCTAAAAACCTAATCTCTGGGGCTGCCTTTCCTCCCTCCAAGGAAGACAGCCTGCTCGGCCGCCTTCAAGCTGAAAGTCACATTGGGCTGGGAAGTGCTACATGGGAAATCAGTTTTCAGGGGCCATAGCCGCTGGGTGCTCGTGTATGTGTACAGCCCCGATACTGCCCGGGAACATCAAGGCTCCCTCCACACAGCTCTACCGTCACGTTAGCTCTGCAGGAGAGAGCTCGCGAAACTAGGCCTTTCTTGACTCGGGAAGTGAGGCCCTGGTTGCAGGCCTCTTGTACTAACGTCTGGAGAGCCCCACACTTGCTGTGCGAGGGAGGCCTGAAATCCCACTCTCTGGGGCTGCCTTTCCTCCCTCCAAGGAAGAGAGCCTGCCCGGCCGCCTTCTGGCTGAAAGTCACATCGGGCTGGCAAGTGCTAGTTGGGAAGTCAGTTTTCAGGGGCAATGGCCGCTGGGTGCACGTGTAAGTGTAGGGTTCCCACACTGTCCAGAACATCAAGGCTCCCTCCACACAGCTCTACCGTCACGTTAGCTCTGCAGCTGAGAGCTCGCGAAACTAGGCCTTTCTCGCCTCGGGAAGTGAGTGCCTGTTTGCAGCCCTCTTGTACTGGCGTCTTTAGAGCCCCACACTTGCTGTGCGGGGAAGGCCTAAAAACCCAATCTCTGGGCCTGCCTTTCCTCCCTCAAAGGAGGAGAGCCGGCTCGGCCGCCTTCAAGTTGAAAGTTACATTGGGCTGGGAAGTGCTACCTGAGAAATCAGTTTTCAGGGGCCATAGCCGCTGGGGGCACGTGTATGTGTACAGCCCCGATACTGCCCGGGAACATCAAGGTTCCCTCCACACAGCTCTTCCGTCACTTTAGCTGTGCAGGAGAGAGCTCGCGAAACTAGGCCTTTCTCGGCTCGGGAAGTGAGTGCCTGTTTGCAGGCCTCTTGTACTGGCGTCTGCAGAGCCCCACACTTGCTGTGCGAGGGAGGCCTAAAAACCCAATCTCTGGGGCTGCCTTTCCTCCCTCCAAGGAAGACAGCCTGCTCGGCCGCCTTCAAGCTGAAAGTCACATTGGGCTGGGAAGTGCTACATGGGAAATCAGTTTTCAGGGGCCATAGCCGCTGGGTGCTCGTGTATGTGTACAGCCCCGATACTGCCTGGGAACATCAAGGCTCCCTCCACACAGCTCTACCGTCACGTTAGCTCTGCCGGAGAGAGCTCGCGAAACTAGGCCTTACTTGACTCGTGAAGTGAGGCCCTGGTTGCAGGCCTCTTGTACTAACGTCTGGAGAGCCCCACACTTGCTGTGCGAGGGAGGCCTGAAATCCCACTCTCTGGGGCTGCCTTTCCTCCCTCCAAGGAAGAGAGTCGGCTCGGCCGCCTTCAAGCTGAAAGTCACATTGGGCTGGGAAGTGCTACCTGGCAAATCAGTTTTCAGGGGCCATAGCCGCTGGGTGCACGTGTATGTGTACAGCCCCGATACTGCCCGGGAACATCAAGGTTCCCTCCACACAGCTCTTCCGTCACTTTAGCTGTGCAGGAGAGAGCTCGCGAAACTAGTCCTTTCTTGGCTCGGGAAGTGAGGACCTGCTCGCAGACCAATGGACCGGGCGTTTCCAGAGCTCCACGTTGCCTGCGCGCGGGAGGCCTGAAAACTCACTCTCTGGGGCTGCCTTTCCTCCCTCCAAGGAAGAGAGCCTGCCCGGCCGCCTTCTGGCTGAAAGTCAAATCTGGCTGGGAAGTGGTAGTTGGGAAGTCAGTTTTCAGGGGCAATGTCCGCTAGGTGTACGTGCATGCCTAGGGTTCCCACACTGCCCAGAACACCAAGGTTCCCTCCACACAGCTCTTCCGTCACGTTAGCTCTGCAGGAGAGAGCTCGCGAAACTAGGCCTTTCTCGGCTCGGGAAGTGAGTGCCTGTTTGCAAGCCTCTTGTACTGGCGTCTGCAGAGCCCCACACTTGCTGTGCGAGGGAGGCCTAAAAACCCAATCTCTGGGGCTGCCTTTCCTCCCTCCAAGGAAGACAGCCTGCTCGGCCGCCTGCAAGCTGAAAGTCACATTGGGCTGGGAAATGCTACCTGGGAAGTCAGTTTTCAGGGGCCATGGCCGCTGGCTGCACGTTTACAGCTAGGCCTCCCACACTGCCCGGGAACATCAAGGCTCCCTCCAAACAGCTCTTCCGTCACGTTTGCCCTGCAGGAGAGAGCTCGCGAAACTAGGCCTTTCTCGGCTCGGGAAGTGAGTGCCTGTTTGCAGGCCGCTTGTATTGGCGTCTGCAGAGCCCCACACTTGCTGTGCGAGGGAGGCCTAAAAACCCAATCTCTGGGGCTGCCTTTCCTCCCTCCAAGGAAGAGAGCCTGCCCGGCCGCCTTCTGCCTGAAAGTCACATCGGGCTGGCAAGTGCTAGTTGGGAAGTCAGTTTTCAGGGGCAATGGCCGCTGGGTGCACGTGTAAGTGTAGGGTTCCCACACTATCCAGAACATCAAGGCTCCCTCCACACAGCTCTACCGTCACGTTAGCTCTGCAGCTGAGAGCTCGGGAAACTAGGCCTTTCTCACCTCGGGAAGTGAGGGCCTGTTTGCAGCCCTCTTGTACTGGCGTTACAGAGAGCCCCACACTTGCTGTGCGGGGAAGGCCTAAAAACCCAATCTCTGGGCCTGCCTTTCCTCCCTCAAAGGAGGAGAGCCGGCTCGGCCGCCTTCAAGGTGAAAGTAACATTGGGCTGGGAAGTGCTACCTGGGAAATCAGTTTTCAGGGGCCATAGCCGCTGGGGGCACGTGTATGTGTACAGCCCCGATACTGCCCGGGAACATCAAGGTTCCCTCCACACAGCTCTTCCGTCACTTTAGCTGTGCAGGAGAGAGCTCGCGAAACTAGGCCTTTCTCGGCTCGGGAAGTGAGTGCCTGTTTGCAGGCCTCTTGTACTGGCGTCTGCAGAGCCCCACACTTGCTGTGCGAGGGAGGCCTAAAAACCCAATCTCTGGGGCTGCCTTTCCTCCCTCCAAGGAAGACAGCCTGCTCGGCCGCTTTCAAGTTGAAAGTAACATTGGGCTGGGAAGTGCTACCTGGGAAATCAGTTTTCAGGGGCCATAGCCGCTGGGTGCACGTGTATGTGTACAGCCCCGATACTGCCCGGGAACATCAAGGTTCCCTCCACACAGCTCTTCCGTCACTTTAGCTGTGCAGGAGAGAGCTCGCGAAACTAGGCCTTTCTTGGCTCGGGAAGTGAGGACCTGCTCGCAGACCAATGGACCGGGCGTTTCCAGAGCTCCACGTTGCCTGCGCGCGGGAGGCCTGAAAACTCACTCTCTGGGGCTGCCTTTCCTCCCTCCAAGGAAGAGAGCCTGCCCGGCCGCCTTCTGGCTGAAAGTCAAATCTGGCTGGGATGTGGTAGTTGGGAAGTCAGTTTTCAGGGGCAATGTCCGCTAGGTGTACGTGCATGCCTAGGGTTCCCACACTGCCCAGAACACCAAGGTTCCCTCCACACAGCTCTTCCGTCACGTTAGCTCTGCAGGAGAGAGCTCGCGAAACTAGGCCTTTCTCGGCTCGGGAAGTGAGTGCCTGTTTGCAGGCCTCTTGTACTGGCGTCTGCAGAGCCCCACACTTGCTGTGCGAGGGAGGCCTAAAAACCCAATCTCTGGGGCTGCCTTTCCTCCCTCCAAGGAAGACAGCCTGCTCGGCCGCCTGCAAGCTGAAAGTCACATTGGGCTGGGAAATGCTACCTGGGAAGTCAGTTTTCAGGGGCCATGGCCGCTGGCTGCACGTTTACAGCTAGGCCTCCCACACTGCCCGGGAACATCAAGGCTCCCTCCAAACAGCTCTTCCGTCACGTTTGCCCTGCAGGAGAGAGATCGCGAAACTAGGCCTTTCTCAGCTCGGGAAGTGAGTGCCTGTTTGCAGGCCGCTTGTATTGGCGTCTGCAGAGCCCCACACTTGCTGTGCGAGGGAGGCCTAAAAACCCAATCTCTGGGGCTGCCTTTCCTCCCTCCAAGGAAGAGAGCCTGCCCGGCCGCCTTCTGCCTGAAAGTCACATCGGGCTGGCAAGTGCTAGTTGGGAAGTCAGTTTTCAGGGGCAATGGCCGCTGGGTGCACGTGTAAGTGTAGGGTTCCCACACTATCCAGAACATCAAGTCTCCCTCCACACAGCTCTACCGTCACGTTAGCTCTGCAGCTGAGAGCTCGCGAAACTAGGCCTTTCTCGCCTCTGGAAGTGAGTGCCTGTTTGCAGCCCTCTTGTACTGGCGTTACAGAGAGCCCCACACTTGCTGTGCGGGGAAGGCCTAAAAACCCAATCTCTGGGGCTGCCTTTCCTCCCTCAAAGGAGGAGAGCCGGCTCGGCCGCCTTCAAGGTGAAAGTAACATTGGGCTGGGAAGTGCTACCTGGGAAATCAGTTTTCAGGGGCCATAGCCGCTGGGGGCACGTGTATGTGTACAGCCCCGATACTGCCCGGGAACATCAAGGTTCCCTCCACACAGCTCTTCCGTCACTTTAGCTGTGCAGGAGAGAGCTCGCGAAACTAGGCCTTTCTCGGCTCGGGAAGTGAGTGCCTGTTTGCAGGCCTCTTGTACTGGCGTCTGCACAGCCCCACACTTGCTGTGCGAGGGAGGCCTAAAAACCCAATCTCTGGGGCTGCCTTTCCTCCCTCCAAGGAAGACAGCCTGCTCGGCCGCCTTCAAGCTGAAAGTCACATTGGGCTGGGAAGTGCTACATGGGAAATCAGTTTTCAGGGGCCATAGCCGCTGGGTGCTCGTGTATGTGTACAGCCCCGATACTGCCCGGGAACATCAAGGCTCCCTCCACACAGCTCTACCGTCACGTTAGCTCTGCAGGAGAGAGCTCGCGAAACTAGGCCTTTCTTGACTCGGGAAGTGAGGCCCTGGTTGCAGGCCTCTTGTACTAAAGTCTGGAGAGCCCCACACTTGCTGTGCGAGGGAGGCCTGAAATCCCACTCTCTGGGGCTGCCTTTCCTCCCTCCAAGGAAGAGAGCCGGCTCGTCCGCCTTCAAGCTGAAAGTCACATTGGGCTGGGAAGTGCTACCTGGCAAATCAGTTTTCAGGGGCCATAGCCGCTGGGTGCACGTGTATGTGTACAGCCCCGATACTGCCCGGGAACATCAAGGTTCCCTCTACACAGCTCTTCCGTCACTTTAGCTGTGCAGGAGAGAGCTCGCGAAACTAGGCCTTTCTTGGCTCGGGAAGTGAGGACCTGCTCGCAGACCAATGGACCGGGCGTTTCCAGAGCTCCACGTTGCCTGCGCGCGGGAGGCCTGAAAACTCACTCTCTGGGGCTGCCTTTCCTCCCTCCAAGGAAGAGAGCCTGCCCGGCCGCCTTCTGGCTGAAAGTCAAATCTGGCTGGGAAGTGGTAGTTGGGAAGTCAGCTTTCAGGGGCAATGTCCGCTAGGTGTACGTGCATGCCTAGGGTTCCCACACTGCCCAGAACACCAAGGTTCCCTCCACACAGCTCTTCCGTCACGTTAGCTCTGCAGGAGAGAGCTCGCGAAACTAGGCCTTTCTCGGCTCGGGAAGTGAGTGCCTGTTTGCAGGCCTCTTGTACTGGCGTCTGCAGAGCCCCACACTTGCTTTGCGAGGGAGGCCTAAAAACCCAATCTCTGGGGCTGCCTTTCCTCCCTCCAAGGAAGACAGCCTGCTCGGCCGCCTGCAAGCTGAAAGTCACATTGGGCTGGGAAATGCTACCTGGGAAGTCAGTTTTCAGGGGCCATGGCCGCTGGCTGCACGTTTACAGCTAGGCCTCCCACACTGCCCGGGAACATCAAGGCTCCCTCCAAACAGCTCTTCCGTCACGTTTGCCCTGCAGGAGAGAGATCGCGAAACTAGGCCTTTCTCGGCTCGGGAAGTGAGTGCCTGTTTGCAGGCCGCTTGTATTGGCGTCTGCAGAGCCCCACACTTGCTGTGCGAGGGAGGCCTAAAAACCCAATCTCTGGGGCTGCCTTTCCTCCCTCCAAGGAAGAGAGCCTGCCCGGCCGCCTTCTGCCTGAAAGTCACATCGGGCTGGCAAGTGCTAGTTGGGAAGTCAGTTTTCAGGGGCAATGGCCGCTGGGTGCACGTGTAAGTGCAGGGTTCCCACACTGTCCAGAACATCAAGGCTCCCTCCACTCAGCTCTACCGTCACGTTAGCTCTGCAGCTGAGAGCTCGCGAAACTAGGCCTTTCTCGCCTCGGGAAGTGAGTGCCTGTTTGCAGCCCTCTTGTACTGGCGTCTGTAGAGCCCCACACTTGCTGTGCGGGGAAGGCCTAAAAACCCAATCTCTGGGCCTGCCTTTCCTCCCTCAAAGGAGGAGAGCCGGCTCGGCCGCCTTCAAGTTGAAAGTAACATTGGGCTGGGAAGTGCTACCTGGGAAATCAGTTTTCAGGGGCCATAGCCGCTGGGGGCACGTGTATGTGTACAGCCCCGATACTGCCCGGGAACATCAAGGTTCCCTCCACACAGCTCTTCCGTCACTTTAGCTGTGCAGGAGAGAGCTCGCGAAACTAGGCCTTTCTCGGCTCGGGAAGTGAGTGCCTGTTTGCAGGCCTCTTGTACTGGCGTCTGCACAGCCCCACACTTGCTCTGCGAGGGAGGCCTAAAAACCCAATCTCTGGGGCTGCCTTTCCTCCCTCCAAGGAAGAGAGCCTGCCCGGCCGCCTTCTGCCTGAAAGTCACATCGTGCTGGCAAGTGCTAGTTGAGAAGTCAGTTTTCAGGGGCAATGGCCGCTGGGTGCACGTGTAAGTGTAGGGTTCCCACACTATCCAGAACATCAAGGCTCCCTCCACACAGCTCTACCGTCACGTTAGCTCTGCAGCTGAGAGCTCGGGAAACTAGGCCTTTCTCACCTCGGGAAGTGAGTGCCTGTTTGCAGCCCTCTTGTACTGGCGTTACAGAGAGCCCCACACTTGCTGTGCGGGGAAGGCCTAAAAACCCAATCTCTGGGCCTGCCTTTCCTCCCTCAAAGGAGGAGAGCCGGCTCGGCCGCCTTCAAGTTGAAAGTAACATTGGGCTGGGAAGTGCTACCTGGGAAATCAGTTTTCAGGGGCCATAGCCGCTGGGGGCACGTGTATGTGTACAGCCCCGATACTGCCCGGGAACATCAAGGTTCCCTCCACACAGCTCTTCCGTCACTTTAGCTGTGCAGGAGAGAGCTCGCGAAACTAGGCCTTTCTCGGCTCGGGAAGTGAGTGCCTGTTTGCAGGCCTCTTGTACTGGCGTCTGCAGAGCCCCACACTTGCTGTGCGAGGGAGGCCTAAAAACCCAATCTCTGGGGCTGCCTTTCCTCCCTCCAAGGAAGACAGCCTGCTCGGCCGCTTTCAAGTTGAAAGTAACATTGGGCTTTGAAGTGCTACCTGGGAAATCAGTTTTCAGGGGCCATAGCCGCTGGGTGCACGTGTATGTGTACAGCCCCGATACTGCCCGGGAACATCAAGGTTCCCTCCACACAGCTCTTCCGTCACTTTAGCTGTGCAGGAGAGAGCTCGCGAAACTAGGCCTTTCTTGGCTCGGGAAGTGAGGACCTGCTCGCAGACCAACGGACCGGGCGTTTCCAGAGCTCCACGTTGCCTGCGCGCGGGAGGCCTGAAAACTCACTCTCTGGGGCTGCCTTTCCTCCCTCCAAGGAAGAGAGCCTGCCCGGCCGCCTTCTGGCTGAAAGTCAAATCTGGCTGGGATGTGGTAGTTGGGAAGTCAGTTTTCAGGGGCAATGTCCGCTAGGTGTACGTGCATGCCTAGGGTTCCCACACTGCCCAGAACACCAAGGTTCCCTCCACACAGCTCTTCCGTCACGTTAGCTCTGCAGGAGAGAGCTAGCGAAACTAGGCCTTTCTCGGCTCGGGAAGTGAGTGCCTGTTTGCAGGCCTCTTGTACTGGCGTCTGCAGAGCCCCACACTTGCTGTGCGAGGGAGGCCTAAAAACCCAATCTCTGGGGCTGCCTTTCCTCCCTCCAAGGAAGACAGCCTGCTCGGCCGCCTTCAAGCTGAAAGTCACATTGGGCTGGGAAGTGCTACATGGGAAATCAGTTTTCAGGGGCCATAGCCGCTGGGTGCTCGTGTATGTGTACAGCCCCGATACTGCCCGGGAACATCAAGGCTCCCTCCACACAGCTCTACCGTCACGTTAGCTCTGCAGGAGAGAGCTCGCGAAACTAGGCCTTTCTTGACTCGGGAAGTGAGGCCCTGGTTGCAGGCCTCTTGTACTAACGTCTGGAGAGCCCCACACTTGCTGTGCGAGGGAGGCCTGAAATCCCACTCTCTGGGGCTGCCTTTCCTCCCTCCAAGGAAGAGAGCCGGCTCGGCCGCCTTCAAGCTGAAAGTCACATTGGGCTGGGAAGTGCTACCTGGCAAATCAGTTTTCAGGGGCCATAGCCGCTGGGTGCACGTGTATGTGTACAGCCCCGATACTGCCCGGGAACATCAAGGTTCCCTCTACACAGCTCTTCCGTCACTTTAGCTGTGCAGGAGAGAGCTCGCGAAACTAGGCCTTTCTTGGCTCGGGAAGTGAGGACCTGCTCGCAGACCAATGGACCGGGCGTTTCCAGAGCTCCACGTTGCCTGCGCGCGGGAGGCCTGAAAACTCACTCTCTGGGGCTGCCTTTCCTCCCTCCAAGGAAGAGAGCCTGCCCGGCCGCCTTCTGGCTGAAAGTCAAATCTGGCTGGGAAGTGGTAGTTGGGAAGACAGCTTTCAGGGGCAATGTCCGCTAGGTGTACGTGCATGCCTAGGGTTCCCACACTGCCCAGAACACCAAGGTTCCCTCCACACAGCTCTTCCGTCACGTTAGCTCTGCAGGAGAGAGCTCGCGAAACTAGGCCTTTCTCGGCTCGGGAAGTGAGTGCCTGTTTGCAGGCCTCTTGTACTGGCGTCTGCAGAGCCCCACACTTGCTGTGCGAGGGAGGCCTAAAAACCCAATCTCTGGGGCTGCCTTTCCTCCCTCCAAGGAAGACAGCCTGCTCGGCCGCCTGCAAGCTGAAAGTCACATTGGGCTGGGAAATGCTACCTGGGAAGTCAGTTTTCAGGGGCCATGGCCGCTGGCTGCACGTTTACAGCTAGGCCTCCCACACTGCCCGGGAACATCAAGGCTCCCTCCAAACAGCTCTTCCGTCACGTTTGCCCTGCAGGAGAGAGATCGCGAAACTAGGCCTTTCTCGGCTCGGGAAGTGAGTGCCTGTTTGCAGGCCGCTTGTATTGGCGTCTGCAGAGCCCCACACTTGCTGTGCGAGGGAGGCCTAAAAACCCAATCTCTGGGGCTGCCTTTCCTCCCTCCAAGGAAGAGAGCCTGCCCGGCCGCCTTCTGGCTGAAAGTCACATCGGGCTGGCAAGTGCTAGTTGGGAAGTCAGTTTTCAGGGGCAATGGCCGCTGGGTGCACGTGTAAGTGTAGGGTTCCCACACTGTCCAGAACATCAAGGCTCCCTCCACACAGCTCTACCGTCACGTTAGCTCTGCAGCTGAGAGCTCGCGAAACTAGGCCTTTCTCGCCTCGGGAAGTGAGTGCCTGTTTGCAGCCCTCTTGTACTGGCGTCTGTAGAGCCCCACACTTGCTGTGCGGGGAAGGCCTAAAAACCCAATCTCTGGGCCTGCCTTTCCTCCCTCAAAGGAGGAGAGCCGGCTCGGCCGCCTTCAAGTTGAAAGTAACATTGGGCTGGGAAGTGCTACCTGGGAAATCAGTTTTCAGGGGCCATAGCCGCTGGGGGCACGTGTATGTGTACAGCCCCGATACTGCCCGGGAACATCAAGGTTCCCTCCACACAGCTCTTCCGTCACTTTAGCTGTGCAGGAGAGAGCTCGCGAAACTAGGCCTTTCTCGGCTCGGGAAGTGAGTGCCTGTTTGCAGGCCTCTTGTACTGGCGTCTGCAGAGCCCCACACTTGCTGTGCGAGGGAGGCCTAAAAACCCAATCTCTGGGGCTGCCTTTCCTCCCTCCAAGGAAGACAGCCTGCTCGGCCGCTTTCAAGTTGAAAGTAACATTGGGCTGGGAAGTGCTACATGGGAAATCAGTTTTCAGGGGCCATAGCCGCTGGGTGCACGTGTATGTGTACAGCCCCGATACTGCCCGGGAACATCAAGGTTCCCTCCACACAGCTCTTCCGTCACTTTAGCTGCGCAGGAGAGAGCTCGCGAAACTAGGCCTTTCTCGGCTCGGGAAGTGAGTGCCTGTTTGCAGGCCTCTTGTACTGGCAGGCGTCTGCACAGCCCCACACTTGCTGTGCGAGGGAGGCCTAAAAACCCAATCTCTGGGGCTGCCTTTCCTCCCTCCAAGGAAGACAGCGTGCTCGGCCGCCTTCAAGCTGAAAGTCACATTGGGCTGGGAAGTGCTACATGGGAAATCAGTTTTCAGGGGCCATAGCCGCTGGGTGCTCGTGTATGTGTACAGCCCCGATACTGCCCGGGAACATCAAGGCTCCCTCCACACAGCTCTACCGTCACGTTAGCTCTGCAGGAGAGAGCTCGCGAAACTAGGCCTTTCTTGACTCGGGAAGTGAGGCCCTGGTTGCAGGCCTCTTGTTCTAACGTCTGGAGAGCCCCACACTTGCTGTGCGAGGGAGGCCTGAAATCCCACTCTCTGGGGCTGCCTTTCCTCCCTCCAAGGAAGAGAGCCGGCTCGGCCGCCTTCAAGCTGAAAGTCACATTGGGCTGGGAAGTGCTACCTGACAAATCAGTTTTCAGGGGCCATAGCCGCTGGGTGCACGTGTATGTGTACAGCCCCGATACTGCCCGGGAACATCAAGGTTCCCTCTACACAGCTCTTCCGTCACTTTAGCTGTGCAGGAGAGAGCTCGCGAAACTAGGCCTTTCTTGGCTCGGGAAGTGAGGACCTGCTCGCAGACCAATGGACCGGGCGTTTCCAGAGCTCCAGGTTGCCTGCGCGCGGGAGGCCTGAAAACTCACTCTCTGGGGCTGCCTTTCCTCCCTCCAAGGAAGAGAGCCTGCCCGGCCGCCTTCTGGCTGAAAGTCAAATCTGGCTGGGAAGTGGTAGTTGGGAAGTCAGTTTTCAGGGGCAATGTCCGCTAGGTGTACGTGCATGCCTAGGGTTCCCACACTGCCCAGAACACCAAGGTTCCCTCCACACAGCTCTTCCGTCACGTTAGCTCTGCAGGAGAGAGCTCGCGAAACTAGGCCTTTCTCGGCTCGGGAAGTGAGTGCCTGTTTGCAGGCCTCTTGTACTGGCGTCTGCAGAGCCCCACACTTGCTGTGCGAGGGAGGCCTAAAAACCCAATCTCTGGGGCTGCCTTTCCTCCCTCCAAGGAAGACAGCCTGCTCGGCCGCCTGCAAGCTGAAAGTCACATTGGGCTGGGAAATGCTACCTGGGAAGTCAGTTTTCAGGGGCCATGGCCGCTGGCTGCACGTTTACAGCTAGGCCTCCCACACTGCCCGGGAACATCAAGGCTCCCTCCAAACAGCTCTTCCGTCACGTTTGCCCTGCAGGAGAGAGATCGCGAAACTAGGCCTTTCTCGGCTCGGGAAGTGAGTGCCTGTTTGCAGGCCGCTTGTATTGGCGTCTGCAGAGCCCCACACTTGCTGTGCGAGGGAGGCCTAAAAACCCAATCTCTGGGGCTGCCTTTCCTCCCTCCAAGGAAGAGAGCCTGCCCGGCCGCCTTCTGGCTGAAAGTCACATCGGGCTGGCAAGTGCTAGTTGGGAAGTCAGTTTTCAGGGGCAATGGCCGCTGGGTGCACGTGTAAGTGTAGGGTTCCCACACTGTCCAGAACATCAAGGCTCCCTCCACACAGCTCTACCGTCACGTTAGCTCTGCAGCTGAGAGCTCGCGAAACTAGGCCTTTCTCGCCTCGGGAAGTGAGTGCCTGTTTGCAGCCCTCTTGTACTGGCGTCTGTAGAGCCCCACACTTGCTGTGCGGGGAAGGCCTAAAAACCCAATCTCTGGGCCTGCCTTTCCTCCCTCAAAGGAGGAGAGCCGGCTCGGCCGCCTTCAAGTTGAAAGTAACATTGGGCTGGGAAGTGCTACCTGGGAAATCAGTTTTCAGGGGCCATAGCCGCTGGGGGCACGTGTATGTGTACAGCCCCGATACTGCCCGGGAACATCAAGGTTCCCTCCACACAGCTCTTCCGTCACTTTAGCTGTGCAGGAGAGAGCTCGCGAAACTAGGCCTTTCTCGGCTCGGGAAGTGAGTGCCTGTTTGCAGGCCTCTTGTACTGGCGTCTGCAGAGCCCCACACTTGCTGTGCGAGGGAGGCCTAAAAACCCAATCTCTGGGGCTGCCTTTCCTCCCTCCAAGGAAGACAGCCTGCTCAGCCGCTTTCAAGTTGAAAGTAACATTGGGCTGGGAAGTGCTACATGGGAAATCAGTTTTCAGGGGCCATAGCCGCTGGGTGCACGTGTATGTGTACAGCCCCGATACTGCTCGGGAACATCAAGGTTCCCTCTACACAGCTCTTCCGTCACTTTAGCTGTGCAGGAGAGAGCTCGCGAAACTAGGCCTTTCTTGGCTCGGGAAGTGAGGACCTGCTGGCAGACCAATGGACCGGGCGTTTCCAGAGCTCCACGTTGCCTGCGCGCGGGAGGCCTGAAAACTCACTCTCTGGGGCTGCCTTTCCTCCCTCCAAGGAAGAGAGCCTGCCCGGCCGCCTTCTGGCTGAAAGTCAAATCTGGCTGGGAAGTGGTAGTTGGGAAGTCAGTTTTCAGGGGCAATGTCCGCTAGGTGTACGTGCATGCCTAGGGTTCCCACACTGCCCAGAACACCAAGGTTCCCTCCACACAGCTCTTCCGTCACGTTAGCTGTGCAGGAGAGAGCTCGCGAAACTAGGCCTTTCTCGGCTCGGGAAGTGAGTGCCTGTTTGCAGGCCTCTTGTACTGGCGTCTGCAGAGCCCCACACTTGCTGGGCGAGGGAGGCCTAAAAACCCAATCTCTGGGGCTGCCTTTCCTCCCTCCAAGGAAGACAGCCTGCTCGGCCGCCTGCAAGCTGAAAGTCACATTTTGCTGGGAAATGCTACCTGGGAAGTCAGTTTTCAGGGGCCATGGCCGTTGGCTGCACGTTTACAGCTAGGCCTCCCTCACTGCCCGGGAACATCAAGGCTCCCTCCACACAGCTCTTTCTTCACGTTTGCCCTGCAGGAGAGAGCTCGCGAGACTAGGCCTTTCTTGACTCGGGAAGTGAGGCCCTGGTTGCAGGCCTCTTGTACTAGCGTCTCCAGAGCCCCACACTTGCTGTGTGAGGGAGGCTTGAAAACCCACTCTCTGGGGCTGCATTTCCTTCCTCCAAGGCAGAGAGCCTGCCCGGCCGTATTCGAGCTGAAAGTCACATCAGGCTTGGAAGTGTTAGCTCAGACTTCAGTTATCAGGGGCCATGGACGCTGGATGCAGATGTACGGGTAGAGCTCCAACACAGGCCAGGAACATCGAGGCTCCCTCCACACAGCTCTTTCTTCGCGTTTGCTCTGCAGGAGAGTACGCGCGAGACTAGGCCTTTGTTGACTCGGGAAGTGAGCACCTGGTTGCAGGCCTCGTCTACTAGCGTCTGTAAAGCTGCATACTTGCTCTGCGAGGGAGGCCTCAAAACTCACTCTCTGGGGCTGCCTTTCCTCCCTCCAAGGAAGAGAGCCTGCCCGGCCGCCTTCTGGCTGAAAGTCACATCGGGCTGGCAAGTGCTAGTTGGGAAGTCAGTTTTCAGGGGCAAAGGCCGCTGGGTGCACGTGTAAGTGTAGGGTTCCCACACTGTCCAGAACATCAAGGCTCCCTCCACACAGCTCTACCGTCACGTTAGCTCTGCAGCTGAGAGCTCGCGAAACTAGGCCTTTCTCGGCTCGGGAAGTGAGTGCCTGTTTGCAGGCCTCTTGTACTGGCGTCTGCAGAGCCCCACACTTGCTGTGCGAGGGAGGCCTAAAAACCCAATCTCTGGGGCTGCCTTTCCTCCCTCCAAGGAAGACAGCCTGCTCGGCCTCTTTCAAGCTGAAAGTCACATTGGGCTGGGAAGTGCTACATGGGAAATCAGTTTTCAGGGGCCATAGCCGCTGGGTGCTCGTGTATGTGTACAGCCCCGATACTGCACGGGAACATCAAGGCTCCCTCCACACAGCTCTACCGTCACGTTAGCTCTGCAGGAGAGAGCTCGCGAAACTAGGCCTTACTTGACTCGGGAAGTGTGGCCCTGGTTGCAGGCCTCTTGTACTAACGTCTGGAGAGCCCCACACTTGCTGTGCGAGGGAGGCCTGAAATCCCACTCTCTGG
This sequence comes from Giraffa tippelskirchi, assembly GCF_054371585.1. Taxonomy (NCBI): domain Eukaryota; kingdom Metazoa; phylum Chordata; class Mammalia; order Artiodactyla; family Giraffidae; genus Giraffa; species Giraffa tippelskirchi. Next base: position 73,623,400 of record NC_137289.1, read on the forward strand.
GGCTGCCTTTCCTCCCTCCAAGGAAGAGAGCCGGCTCGGCCGCCTTCAAGCTGAAAGTCACATTGGGCTGGGAAGTGCTACCTGGCAAATCAGTTTTCAGGGGCCATAGCCGCTGGGTGCAGTGTATGTGTACAGCCCCGATACTGCCCGGGAACATCAAGGTTCCCTCTACACAGCTCTTCCGTCACTTTAGCTGTGCAGGAGAGAGCTCGCGAAACTAGGCCTTTCTTGGTTCGGGAAGTGAGGACCTGCTCGCAGACCAATGGACCGGGCGTTTCCAGAGCTCCACGTTGCCTGCGCGCGGGAGGCCTCAAAACTCACTCTCTGGGGCTGCCTTTCCTCCCGCCAAGGAAGAGAGTCTGCCCGGCCGCCTTCTGGCTGAAAGTCACATCGGGCTGGCAAGTGCTAGTTGGGAAGTCAGTTTTCAGGGGCAATGGCCGCTGGGTGCACGAGTAAGTGCAGGGTTCCCACACTGTCCAGAACATCAAGGCTCCCTGCACTCAGCTCTACCGTCACGTTAGCTCTGCAGCTGAGAGCTCGCGAAACTAGGCCTTTCTCGCCTCGGGAAGTGAGTGCCTGTTTGCAGCCCTCTTGTACTGGCGTCTGTAGAGCCCCACACTTGCTGTGCGGGGAAGGCCTAAAAACCCAATCTCTGGGCCTGCCTTTCCTCCCTCAAAGGAGGAGAGCCGGCTCGGCCGCCTTCAAGGTGAAAGTAACATTGGGCTGGGAAGTGCTAGTTGAGAAGTCAGTTTTCAGGGGCAATGGCCGCTGGGTGCACGTGTAAGTGTAAGGTTCCCACACTATCCAGAACATCAAGGCTCCCTCCACTCAGCTCTACCGTCACGTTAGCTCTGCAGCTGAGAGCTCGCGAAACTAGGCCTTTCTCGCCTCGGGAAGTGAGTGCCTGTTTGCAGCCCTCTTGTACTGGCGTTACAGAGAGCCCCACACTTGCTGTGCGGGGAAGGCCTAAAAACCCAATCTCTGGGCCTGCCTTTCCTCCCTCAAAGGAGGAGAGCCGGCTCGGCCGCCTTCAAGGTGAAAGTAACATTGGGCTGGGAAGTGCTACCTGGGAAATCAGTTTTCAGGGGCCATAGCCGCTGGGGGCACGTGTATGTGTACAGCCCCGATACTGCCCGGGAACATCAAGGTTCCCTCCACACAGCTCTTCCGTCACTTTAGCTGTGCAGGAGAGAGCTCGCGAAACTAGGCCTTTCTCGGCTCGGGAAGTGAGTGCCTGTTTGCAGGCCTCTTGTACTGGCGTCTGCAGAGCCCCACACTTGCTGTGCGAGGGAGGCCTAAAAACCCAATCTCTGGGGCTGCCTTTCCTCCCTCCAAGGAAGACAGCCTGCTCGGCCGCTTTCAAGTTGAAAGTAACATTGGGCTTTGAAGTGCTACCTGGGAAATCAGTTTTCAGGGGCCATAGCCGCTGGGTGCACGTGTATGTGTACAGCCCCGATACTGCCCGGGAACATCAAGGTTCCCTCCACACAGCTCTTCCGTCACTTTAGCTGTGCAGGAGAGAGCTCGCGAAACTAGGCCTTTCTTGGCTCGGGAAGTGAGGACCTGCTCGCAGACCAATGGACCGGGCGTTTCCAGAGCTCCACGTTGCCTGCGCGCGGGAGGCCTGAAAACTCACTCTCTGGGGCTGCCTTTCCTCCCTCCAAGGAAGAGAGCCTGCCCGGCCGCCTTCTGGCTGAAAGTCAAATCTGGCTGGGATGTGGTAGTTGGGAAGTCAGTTTTCAGGGGCAATGTCCGCTAGGTGTACGTGCATGCCTAGGGTTCCCACACTGCCCAGAACACCAAGGTTCCCTCCACACAGCTCTTCCGTCACGTTAGCTCTGCAGGAGAGAGCTCGCGAAACTAGGCCTTTCTCGGCTCGGGAAGTGAGTGCCTGTTTGCAGGCCTCTTGTACTGGCGTCTGCAGAGCCCCACACTTGCTGTGCGAGGGAGGCCTGAAATCCCACTCTCTGGGGCTGCCTTTCCTCCCTCCAAGGAAGAGAGCCGGCTCGGCCGCCTTCAAGCTGAAAGTCAGATTGGGCTGGGAAGTGCTACCTGGCAAATCAGTTTTCAGGGGCCATAGCCGCTGGGTGCACGTGTATGTGTACAGCCCCGATACTGCCCGGGAACATCAAGGTTCCCTCTACACAGCTCTTCCGTCACTTTAGCTGTGCAGGAGAGAGCTCGCGAAACTAGGCCTTTCTTGGCTCGGGAAGTGAGGACCTGCTCGCAGACCAATGGACCGGGCGTTTCCAGAGCTCCACGTTGCCTGCGCGCGGGAGGCCTGAAAACTCACTCTCTGGGGCTGCCTTTCCTCCCTCCAAGGAAGAGAGCCTGCCCGGCCGCCTTCTGGCTGAAAGTCAAATCTGGCTGGCAAGTGCTAGTTGGGAAGTCAGTTTTCAGGGGCAATGGCCGCTGGGTGCACGTGTAAGTGTAGGGTTCCCACACTGTCCAGAACATCAAGGCTCCCTCCACACAGCTCTACCGTCACGTTAGCTCTGCAGCTGAGAGCACGCGAAACTAGGCCTTTCTCGCCTCGGGAAGTGAGTGCCTGTTTGCAGCCCTCTTGTACTGGCGTCTGTAGAGCCCCACACTTGCTGTGCGGGGAAGGCCTAAAAACCCAATCTCTGGGCCTGCCTTTCCTCCCTCAAAGGAGGAGAGCCGGCTCGGCCGCCTTCAAGTTGAAAGTAACATTGGGCTGGGAAGTGCTACCTGGGAAATCAGTTTTCAGGGGCCATAGCCGCTGGGGGCACGTGTATGTGTACAGCCCCGATACTGCCCGGGAACATCAAGGTTCCCTCCACACAGCTCTTCCGTCACTTTAGCTGTGAAGGAGAGAGCTCGCGAAACTAGGCCTTTCTCGGCTCGGGAAGTGAGTGCCTGTTTGCAGGCCTCTTGTACTGGCAGGCGTCTGCACAGCCCCACACTTGCTGTGCGAGGGAGGCCTAAAAACCCAATCTCTGGGGCTGCCTTTCCTCCCTCCAAGGAAGACAGCCTGCTCGGCCGCCTTCAAGCTGAAAGTCACATTGGGCTGGGAAGTGCTACATGGGAAATCAGTTTTCAGGGGCCATAGCCGCTGGGTGCTCGTGTATGTGTACAGCCCCGATACTGCCCGGGAACATCAAGGCTCCCTCCCCACAGCTCTACCGTCACGTTAGCTCTGGAGGAGAGAGCTCGCGAAACTAGGCCTTTCTCGGCTCGGGAAGTGAGTGCCTGTTTGCAGGCCGCTTGTATTGGCGTCTGCAGAGCCCCACACTTGCTGTGCGAGGGAGGCCTAAAAACCCAATCTCTGGGGCTGCCTTTCCTCCCTCCAAGGAAGAGAGCCTGCCCGGCCGCCTTCTGCCTGAAAGTCACATCGGGCTGGCAAGTGCTAGTTGGGAAGTCAGTTTTCAGGGGCAATGGCCGCTGGGTGCACGTGTAAGTGTAGGGTTCCCACACTGTCCAGAACATCAAGGCTCCCTCCACACAGCTCTACCATCACGTTAGCTCTGCAGCTGAGAGCTCGCGAAACTAGGCCTTTCTCGCCTCGGGAAGTGAGTGCCTGTTTGCAGCCCTCTTGTACTGGCGTCTGTAGAGCCCCACCCTTGCTGTGCGGGGAAGGCCTAAAAACCCAATCTCTGGGCCTGCCTTTCCTCCCTCCAAGGAAGACAGCCTGCTCGGCCGCTTTCAAGTTGAAAGTAACATTGGGCTGGGAAGTGCTACATGGGAAATCAGTTTTCAGGGGCCATAGCCGCTGGGTGCACGTGTATGTGTACAGCCCCGATACTGCCCGGGAACATCAAGGTTCCCTCCACACAGCTCTTCCGTCACTTTAGCTGTGCAGGAGAGAGCTCGCGAAACTAGGCCTTTCTTGGCTCGGGAAGTGAGGACCTGCTCGCAGACCAATGGACCGGGCGTTTCCAGAGCTCCACGTTGCCTGCGCGCGGGAGGCCTGAAAACTCACTCTCTGGGGCTGCCTTTCCTCCCTCCAAGGAAGAGAGCCTGCCCGGCCGCCTTCTGGCTGAAAGTCAAATCTGGCTGGGAAGTGGTAGTTGGGAAGTCAGTTTTCAGGGGCAATGTCCGCTAGGTGTACGTGCATGCCTAGGGTTCCCACACTGCCCAGAACACCAAGGTTCCCTCCACACAGCTCTTCCGTCACGTTAGCTCTGCAGGAGAGAGCTCGCGAAACTAGGCCTTTCTCGGCTCGGGAAGTGAGTGCCTGTTTGCAGGCCTCTTGTACTGGCGTCTGCAGAGCCCCACACTTGCTGTGCGAGGGAGGCCTAAAAACCCAATCTCTGGGGCTGCCTTTCCTCCCTCCAAGGAAGACAGCCTGCTCGGCCGCCTGCAAGCTGAAAGTCACATTGGGCTGGGAAATGCTACCTGGGAAGTCAGTTTTCAGGGGCCATGGCCGCTGGCTGCACGTTTACAGCTAGGCTTCCCACACTGCCCGGGAACATCAAGGCTCCCTCCAAACAGCTCTTCCGTCACGTTTGCCCTGCAGGAGAGAGATCGCGAAACTAGGCCTTTCTCGGCTCGGGAAGTGAGTGCCTGTTTGCAGGCCGCTTGTATTGGCGTCTGCAGAGCCCCACACTTGCTGTGCGAGGGAGGCCTAAAAACCCAATCTCTGGGGCTGCCTTTCCTCCCTCCAAGGAAGAGAGCCTGCCCGGCCGCCTTCTGCCTGAAAGTCACATCGGGCTGGCAAGTGCTAGTTGGGAAGTCAGTTTTCAGGGGCAATGGCCGCTGGGTGCACGTGTAAGTGTAGGGTTCCCACACTATCCAGAACATCAAGGCTCCCTCCACACAGCTCTACCGTCACGTTAGCTCTGCAGCTGAGAGCTCGCGGAACTAGGCCTTTCTCGCCTCGGGAAGTGAGTGCCTGTTTGCAGCCCTCTTGTACTGGCGTCTGTAGAGCCCCACACTTGCTGTGCGGGGAAGGCCTAAAAACCCAATCTCTGGGCCTGCCTTTCCTCCCTCAAAGGAGGAGAGCCGGCTCGGCCGCCTTCAAGGTGAAAGTAACATTGGGCTGGGAAGTGCTACCTGGGAAATCAGTTTTCAGGGGCCATAGCCGCTGGGGGCACCTGTATGTGTACAGCCCCGATACTGCCCGGGAACATCAAGGTTCCCTCCACACAGCTCTTCCGTCACTTTAGCTGTGCAGGAGAGAGCTCGCGAAACTAGGCCTTTCTCGGCTCGGGAAGTGAGGGCCTGTTTGCAGGCCTCTTGTACTGGCGTCTGCAGAGCCCCACACTTGCTGTGCGAGGGAGGCCTAAAAACCCAATCTCTGGGGCTTCCTTTCCTCCCTCCAAGGAAGACAGCGTGCTCGGCCGCCTTCAAGCTGAAAGTCACATTGGGCTGGGAAGTGCTACATGGGAAATCAGTTTTCAGGGGCCATAGCCGCTGGGTGCTCGTGTATGTGTACAGCCCCGATACTGCCCGGGAACATCAAGGCTCCCTCCACACAGCTCTACCGTCACGTTAGCTCTGCAGGAGAGAGCTCGCGAAACTAGGCCTTTCTTGACTCGGGAAGTGAGGCCCTGGTTGCAGGCCTCTTGTACTAACGTCTGGAGAGCCCCACACTTGCTGTGCGAGGGAGGCCTGAAATCCCACTCTCTGGGGCTGCCTTTCCTCCCTCCAAGGAAGAGAGCCGGCTCGGCCGCCTTCAAGCTGAAAGTCACATTGGGCTGGGAAGTGCTACCTGGCAAATCAGTTTTCAGGGGCCATAGCCGCTGGGTGCACGTGTATGTGTACAGCCCCGATACTGCCCGGGAACATCAAGGTTCCCTCTACACAGCTCTTCCGTCACTTTAGCTGTGCAGGAGAGAGCTCGCGAAACTAGGCCTTTCTTGGCTCGGGAAGTGAGGACCTGCTCGCAGACCAATGGACCGGGCGTTTCCAGAGCTCCACGTTGCCTGCGCGCGGGAGGCCTGAAAACTCACTCTCTGGGGCTGCCTTTCCTCCCTCCAAGGAAGAGAGCCTGCCCGGCCGCCTTCTGGCTGAAAGTCAAATCTGGCTGGGAAGTGGTAGTTGGGAGGTCAGTTTTCAGGGGCAATGTCCGCTAGGTGTACGTGCATGCCTAGGGTTCCCACACTGCCCAGAACACCAAGGTTCCCTCCACACAGCTCTTCCGTCACGTTAGCTCTGCAGGAGAGAGCTCGCGCAACTAGGGCTTTCTCGGCTCGGGAAGTGAGTGCCTGTTTGCAGGCCTCTTGTACTGGCGTCTGCAGAGCCCCACACTTGCTGTGCGAGGGAGGCCTAAAAACCCAATCTCTGGGGCTGCCTTTCCTCCCTCCAAGGAAGACAGCCTGCTCGGCCGCCTGCAAGCTGAAAGTCACATTGGGCTGGGAAATGCTACCTGGGAAGTCAGTTTTCAGGGGCCATGGCCGCTGGCTGCACGTTTACAGGTAGGCCTCCCACACTGCCCGGGAACATCAAGGCTCCCTCCAAACAGCTGTTCCGTCACGTTTGCCCTGCAGGAGAGAGATCGCGAAACTAGGCCTTTCTCGGCTCGGGAAGTGAGTGCCTGTTTGCAGGCCGCTTGTATTGGCGTCTGCAGAGCCCCACACTTGCTGTGCGAGGGAGGCCTAAAAACCCAATCTCTGGGGCTGCCTTTCCTCCCTCCAAGGAAGAGAGCCTGCCCGGCCGCCTTCTGGCTGAAAGTCACATCGGGCTGGCAAGTGCTAGTTGGGAAGTCAGTTTTCAGGGGCAATGGCCGCTGGGTGCACGTGTAAGTGTAGGGTTCCCACACTGTCCAGAACATCAAGGCTCCCTCCACACAGCTCTACCGTCACGTTAGCTCTGCAGCTGAGAGCTCGCGAAACTAGGCCTTTCTCGCCTCGGGAAGTGAGTGCCTGTTTGCAGCCCTCTTGTACTGGCGTCTGTAGAGCCCCACACTTGCTGTGCGGGGAAGGCCTAAAAACCCAATCTCTGGGCCTGCCTTTCCTCCCTCAAAGGAGGAGAGCCGGCTCGGCCGCCTTCAAGTTGAAAGTAACATTGGGCTGGGAAGTGCTACCTGGGAAATCAGTTTTCAGGGGCCATAGCCGCTGGGGGCACGTGTATGTGTACAGCCCCGATACTGCCCGGGAACATCAAGGTTCCCTCCACACAGCTCTTCCGTCACTTTAGCTGTGCAGGAGAGAGCTCGCGAAACTAGGCCTTTCTCGGCTCGGGAAGTGAGTGCCTGTTTGCAGGCCTCTTGTACTGGCGTCTGCACAGCCCCACACTTGCTGTGTGAGGGAGGCCTAAAAACCCAATCTCTGGGGCTGCCTTTCCTCCCTCCAAGGAAGACAGCGTGCTCGGCCGCCTTCAAGCTGAAAGTAACATTGGGCTGGGAAGTGCTACCGGGCAAATCAGTTTTCAGGGGCCATAGCCGCTGGGTGCACGTGTATGTGTACAGCACCGATACTGCCCGGGAACATCAAGGTTCCCTCTACACAGCTCTTCCGTCCCTTTAGCTGTGCAGGAGAGAGCTCGCGAAACTAGGCCTTTCTCGGCTCGGGAAGTGAGTGCCTGTTTGCAGGCCTCTTGTACTGGCGTCTGCAGAGCCCCACACTTGCTGTGCGAGGGAGGCCTAAAAACCCAATCTCTGTGCCTGCCTTTCCTCCCTCCAAGGAAGAGAGCCGGCTCAGCTGCCTTCAAGCTGAAAGTAACATTGGGCTGGGAAGTGCTACCTGGCAAATCAGTTTTCAGGGGCCATAGCCGCTGGGTGCACGTGTATGTGTACAGCCCCGATACTGCTCGGGAACATCAAGGTTCCCTCTACACAGCTCTTCCGTCACTTTAGCTGTGCAGGAGAGAGCTCGCGAAACTAGGCCTTTCTTGGCTCGGGAAGTGAGGACCTGCTGGCAGACCAATGGACCGGGCGTTTCCAGAGCTCCACGTTGCCTGCGCGCGGGAGGCCTGAAAACTCACTCTCTGGGGCTGCCTTTCCTCCCTCCAAGGAAGAGAGCCTGCCCGGCCGCCTTCTGGCTGAAAGTCAAATCTGGCTGGGAAGTGGTAGTTGGGAAGTCAGTTTTCAGGGCCAATGTCCGCTAGGTGTACGTGCATGCCTAGGGTTCCCACACTGCCCAGAACACCAAGGTTCCCTCCACACAGCTCTTCCGTCACGTTAGCTGTGCAGGAGAGAGCTCGCGAAACTAGGCCTTTCTCGGCTCGGGAAGTGAGTGCCTGTTTGCAGGCCTCTTGTACTGGCGTCTGCAGAGCCCCACACTTGCTGGGCGAGGGAGGCCTAAAAACCCAATCTCTGGGGCTGCCTTTCCTCCCTCCAAGGAAGACAGCCTGCTCGGCCGCCTGCAAGCTGAAAGTCACATTTTGCTGGGAAATGCTACCTGGGAAGTCAGTTTTCAGGGGCCATGGCCGTTGGCTGCACGTTTACAGCTAGGCCTCCCTCACTGCCCGGGAACATCAAGGCTCCCTCCACACAGCTCTTTCTTCACGTTTGCCCTGCAGGAGAGAGCTCGCGAGACTAGGCCTTTCTTGACTCGGGAAGTGAGGCCCTGGTTGCAGGCCTCTTGTACTAGCGTCTCCAGAGCCCCACACTTGCTGTGTGAGGGAGGCTTGAAAACCCACTCTCTGGGGCTGCATTTCCTTCCTCCAAGGCAGAGAGCCTGCCCGGCCGTATTCGAGCTGAAAGTCACATCAGGCTTGGAAGTGTTAGCTCAGACTTCAGTTATCAGGGGCCATGGACGCTGGATGCAGATGTACGGGTAGAGCTCCAACACAGGCCAGGAACATCGAGGCTCCCTCCACACAGCTCTTTCTTCGCGTTTGCTCTGCAGGAGAGTACGCGCGAGACTAGGCCTTTGTTGACTCGGGAAGTGAGCACCTGGTTGCAGGCCTCGTCTACTAGCGTCTGTAAAGCTGCATACTTGCTCTGCGAGGGAGGCCTCAAAACTCACTCTCTGGGGCTGCCTTTCCTCCCTCCAAGGAAGAGAGCCTGCCCGGCCGCCTTCTGGCTGAAAGTCACATCGGGCTGGCAAGTGCTAGTTGGGAAGTCAGTTTTCAGGGGCAAAGGCCGCTGGGTGCACGTGTAAGTGTAGGGTTCCCACACTGTCCAGAACATCAAGGCTCCCTCCACACAGCTCTACCGTCACGTTAGCTCTGCAGCTGAGAGCTCGCGAAACTAGGCCTTTCTCGGCTCGGGAAGTGAGTGCCTGTTTGCAGGCCTCTTGTACTGGCGTCTGCAGAGCCCCACACTTGCTGTGCGAGGGAGGCCTAAAAACCCAATCTCTGGGGCTGCCTTTCCTCCCTCCAAGGAAGACAGCCTGCTCGGCCTCTTTCAAGCTGAAAGTCACATTGGGCTGGGAAGTGCTACATGGGAAATCAGTTTTCAGGGGCCATAGCCGCTGGGTGCTCGTGTATGTGTACAGCCCCGATACTGCACGGGAACATCAAGGCTCCCTCCACACAGCTCTACCGTCACGTTAGCTCTGCAGGAGAGAGCTCGCGAAACTAGGCCTTACTTGACTCGGGAAGTGTGGCCCTGGTTGCAGGCCTCTTGTACTAACGTCTGGAGAGCCCCACACTTGCTGTGCGAGGGAGGCCTGAAATCCCACTCTCTGGGGCTGCCTTTCCTCCCTCCAAGGAAGAGAGCCGGCTCGGCCGCCTTCAAGCTGAAAGTCACATTGGGCTGGGAAGTGCTACCTGGCAAATCAGTTTTCAGGGGCCATAGCCGCTGGGTGCAGTGTATGTGTACAGCCCCGATACTGCCCGGGAACATCAAGGTTCCCTCTACACAGCTCTTCCGTCACTTTAGCTGTGCAGGAGAGAGCTCGCGAAACTAGGCCTTTCTTGGTTCGGGAAGTGAGGACCTGCTCGCAGACCAATGGACCGGGCGTTTCCAGAGCTCCACGTTGCCTGCGCGCGGGAGGCCTCAAAACTCACTCTCTGGGGCTGCCTTTCCTCCCTCCAAGGAAGAGAGTCTGCCCGGCCGCCTTCTGGCTGAAAGTCACATCGGGCTGGCAAGTGCTAGTTGGGAAGTCAGTTTTCAGGGGCAATGGCCGCTGGGTGCACGTGTAAGTGCAGGGTTCCCACACTGTCCAGAACATCAAGGCTCCCTCCACTCAGCTCTACCGTCACGTTAGCTCTGCAGCTGAGAGCTCGCGAAACTAGGCCTTTCTCGCCTCGGGAAGTGAGTGCCTGTTTGCAGCCCTCTTGTACTGGCGTCTGTAGAGCCCCACACTTGCTGTGCGGGGAAGGCCTAAAAACCCAATCTCTGGGCCTGCCTTTCCTCCCTCAAAGGAGGAGAGCCGGCTCGGCCGCCTTCAAGTTGAAAGTAACATTGGGCTGGGAAGTGCTACCTGGGAAATCAGTTTTCAGGGGCCATAGCCGCTGGGGGCACGTGTATGTGTACAGCCCCGATACTGCCCGGGAACATCAAGGTTCCCTCCACACAGCTCTTCCGTCACTTTAGCTGTGCAGGAGAGAGCTCGCGAAACTAGGCCTTTCTCGGCTCGGGAAGTGAGTGCCTGTTTGCAGGCCTCTTGTACTGGCGTCTGCACAGCCCCACACTTGCTGTGCGAGGGAGGCCTAAAAACCCAATCTCTGGGGCTGCCTTTCCTCCCTCCAAGGAAGAGAGCCTGCCCGGCCGCCTTCTGCCTGAAAGTCACATCGGGCTGGCAAGTGCTAGTTGAGAAGTCAGTTTTCAGGGGCAATGGCCGCTGGGTGCACGTGTAAGTGTAAGGTTCCCACACTATCCAGAACATCAAGGCTCCCTCCACACAGCTCTACCGTCACGTTAGCTCTGCAGCTGAGAGCTCGGGAAACTAGGCCTTTCTCACCTCGGGAAGTGAGTGCCTGTTTGCAGCCCTCTTGTACTGGCGTTACAGAGAGCCCCACACTTGCTGTGCGGGGAAGGCCTAAAAACCCAATCTCTGGGCCTGCCTTTCCTCCCTCAAAGGAGGAGAGCCGGCTCGGCCGCCTTCAAGGTGAAAGTAACATTGGGCTGGGAAGTGCTACCTGGGAAATCAGTTTTCAGGGGCCATAGCCGCTGGGGGCACGTGTATGTGTACAGCCCCGATACTGCCCGGGAACATCAAGGTTCCCTCCACACAGCTCTTCCGTCACTTTAGCTGTGCAGGAGAGAGCTCGCGAAACTAGGCCTTTCTCGGCTCGGGAAGTGAGTGCCTGTTTGCAGGCCTCTTGTACTGGCGTCTGCAGAGCCCCACACTTGCTGTGCGAGGGAGGCCTAAAAACCCAATCTCTGGGGCTGCCTTTCCTCCCTCCAAGGAAGACAGCCTGCTCGGCCGCCTGCAAGCTGAAAGTCACATTGGGCTGGGAAATGCTACCTGGGAAGTCAGTTTTCAGGGGCCATGACCGCTGGCTGCACGTTTACAGCTAGGCCTCCCACACTGCCCGGGAACATCAAGGCTCCCTCCAAACAGCTCTTCCGTCACGTTTGCCCTGCAGGAGAGAGATCGCGAAACTAGGCCTTTCTCGGCTCGGGAAGTGAGTGCCTGTTTGCAGGCCGCTTGTATTGGCGTCTGCAGAGCCCCACACTTGCTGTGCGAGGGAGGCCTAAAAACCCAATCTCTGGGGCTGCCTTTCCTCCCTCCAAGGAAGAGAGCCTGCCCGGCCGCCTTCTGCCTGAAAGTCACATCGGGCTGGCAAGTGCTAGTTGGGAAGTCAGTTTTCAGGGGCAATGGCCGCTGGGTGCACGTGTAAGTGTAGGGTTCCCACACTATCCAGAACATCAAGGCTCCCTCCACACAGCTCTACCGTCACGTTAGCTCTGCAGCTGAGAGCTCGCGAAACTAGGCCTTTCTCGCCTCTGGAAGTGAGTGCCTGTTTGCAGCCCTCTTGTACTGGCGTTACAGAGAGCCCCACACTTGCTGTGCGGGGAAGGCCTAAAAACCCAATCTCTGGGGCTGCCTTTCCTCCCTCAAAGGAGGAGAGCCGGCTCGGCCGCCTTCAAGGTGAAAGTAACATTGGGCTGGGAAGTGCTACCTGGGAAATCAGTTTTCAGGGGCCATAGCCGCTGGGGGCACGTGTATGTGTACAGCCCCGATACTGCCCGGGAACATCAAGGTTCCCTCCACACAGCTCTTCCGTCACTTTAGCTGTGCAGGAGAGAGCTCGCGAAACTAGGCCTTTCTCGGCTCGGGAAGTGAGTGCCTGTTTGCAGGCCTCTTGTACTGGCGTCTGCAGAGCCCCACACTTGCTGTGCGAGGGAGGCCTAAAAACCCAATCTCTGGGGCTGCCTTTCCTCCCTCCAAGGAAGACAGCCTGCTCGGCCGCCTTCAAGCTGAAAGTCACATTGGGCTGGGAAGTGCTACATGGGAAATCAGTTTTCAGGGGCCATAGCCGCTGGGTGCTCGTGTATGTGTACAGCCCCGATACTGCCCGGGAACATCAAGGCTCCCTCCACACAGCTCTACCGTCACGTTAGCTCTGCAGGAGAGAGCTCGCGAAACTAGGCCTTTCTTGACTCGGGAAGTGAGGCCCTGCTTGCAGGCCTCTTGTACTAACGTCTGGAGAGCCCCACACTTGCTGTGCGAGGGAGGCCTGAAATCCCACTCTCTGGGGCTGCCTTTCCTCCCTCCAAGGAAGAGAGCCGGCTCGGCCGCCTTCAAGCTGAAAGTCAGATTGGGCTGGGAAGTGCTACCTGGCAAATCAGTTTTCAGGGGCCATAGCCGCTGGGTGCACGTGTATGTGTACAGCCCCGATACTGCCCGGGAACATCAAGGTTCCCTCTACACAGCTCTTCCGTCACTTTAGCTGTGCAGGAGAGAGCTCGCGAAACTAGGCCTTTCTTGGCTCGGGAAGTGAGGACCTGCTCGCAGACCAATGGACCGGGCGTTTCCAGAGCTCCACGTTGCCTGCGCGCGGGAGGCCTGAAAACTCACTCTCTGGGGCTGCCTTTCCTCCCTCCAAGGAAGAGAGCCTGCCCGGCAGCCTTCTGGCTGAAAGTCAAATCTGGCTGGGAAGTGGTAGTTGGGAAGTCAGTTTTCAGGGGCAATGTCTGCTAGGTGTACGTGCATGCCTAGGGTTCCCACACTGCCCAGAACACCAAGGTTCCCTCCACACAGCTCTTCCATCACGTTAGCTCTGCAGGAGAGAGCTCGCGAAACTAGGCCTTTCTCGGCTCGGGAAGTGAGTGCCTGTTTGCAGGTCTCTTGTACTGGCGTCTGCAGAGCCCCACACTTGCTGTGCGAGGGAGGCCTAAAAACCCAATCTCTGGGGCTGCCTTTCCTCCCTCCAAGGAAGACAGCCTGCTCGGCCGCCTGCAAGCTGAAAGTCACATTGGGCTGGGAAATGCTACCTGGGAAGTCAGTTTTCAGGGGCCATGGCCGCTGGCTGCACGTTTACAGCTAGGCCTCCCACACTGCCCGGGAACATCAAGGCTCCCTCCAAACAGCTCTTCCGTCACGTTTGCCCTGCAGGAGAGAGATCGCGAAACTAGGCCTTTCTCGGCTCGGGAAGTGAGTGCCTGTTTGCAGGCCGCTTGTATTGGCGTCTGCAGAGCCCCACACTTGCTGTGCGAGGGAGGCCTAAAAACCCAATCTCTGGGGCTGCCTTTCCTCCCTCCAAGGAAGAGAGCCTGCCCGGCCGCCTTCTGCCTGAAAGTCACATCGGGCTGGCAAGTGCTAGTTGGGAAGTCAGTTTTCAGGGGCAATGGCCGCTGGGTGCACGTGTAAGTGTAGGGTTCCCACACTGTCCAGAACATCAAGGCTCCCTCCACACAGCTCTACCGTCATGTTAGCTCTGCAGCTGAGGGCACGCGAAACTAGGCCTTTCTCGCCTCGGGAAGTGAGTGCCTGTTTGCAGCCCTCTTGTACTGGCGTCTGTAGAGCCCCACACTTGCTGTGCGGGGAAGGCCTAAAAACCCAATCTCTGGGCCTGCCTTTCCTCCCTCAAAGGAGGAGAGCCGGCTCGGCCGCCTTCAAGTTGAAAGTAACATTGGGCTGGGAAGTGCTACCTGGGAAATCAGTTTTCAGGGGCCATAGCCGCTGGGTGCTCGTGTATGTGTACAGCCCCGATACTGCCCGGGAACATCAAGGTTCCCTCCACACAGCTCTTCCGTCACTTTAGCTGTGCAGGAGAGAGCTCGCGAAACTAGGCCTTTCTCGGCTCGGGAAGTGAGTGCCTGTTTGCAGGCCTCTTGTACTGGCAGGCGTCTGCACAGCCCCACACTTGCTGTGCGAGGGAGGCCTAAAAACCCAATCTCTGGGGCTGCCTTTCCTCCCTCCAAGGAAGACAGCCTGCTCGGCCGCCTTCAAGCTGAAAGTCACATTGGGCTGGGAAGTGCTACATGGGAAATCAGTTTTCAGGGGCCATAGCCGCTGGGTGCTCGTGTATGTGTACAGCCCCGATACTGCCCGGGAACATCAAGGCTCCCTCCACACAGCTCTACCGTCACGTTAGCTCTGCAGGAGAGAGCTCGCGAAACTAGGCCTTTCTTGACTCGGGAAGTGAGGCCCTGGTTGCAGGCCTCTTGTACTAACGTCTGGAGAGCCCCACACTTGCTGTGCGAGGGAGGCCTGAAATCCCACTCTCTGGGGCTGCCTTTCCTCCCTCCAAGGAAGAGAGCCGGCTCGGCCGCCTTCAAGCTGAAAGTCACATTGGGCTGGGAAGTGCTACCTGGCAAATCAGTTTTCAGGGGCCATAGCCGCTGGGTGCACGTGTATGTGTACAGCCCCGATACTGCCCGGGAACATCAAGGTTCCCTCTACACAGCTCTTCCGTCACTTTAGCTGTGCAGGAGAGAGCTCGCGAAACTAGGCCTTTCTTGGCTCGGGAAGTGAGGACCTGCTCGCAGACCAATGGACCGGGCATTTCCAGAGCTCCACGTTGCCTGCGCGCGGGAGGCCTGAAAACTCACTCTCTGGGGCTGCCTTTCCTCCCTCCAAGGAAGAGAGCCTGCCCGGCCGCCTTCTGGCTGAAAGTCAAATCTGGCTGGGAAGTGGTAGTTGGGAAGTCAGCTTTCAGGGGCAATGTCCGCTAGGTGTACGTGCATGCCTAGGGTTCCCACACTGCCCAGAACACCAAGGTTCCCTCCACACAGCTCTTCCGTCACGTTAGCTCTGCAGGAGAGAGCTCGCGAAACTAGGCCTTTCTCGGCTCGGGAAGTGAGTGCCTGTTTGCAGGCCTCTTGTACTGGCGTCTGCAGAGCCCCACACTTGCTGTGCGAGGGAGGCCTAAAAACCCAATCTCTGGGGCTGCCTTTCCTCCCTCCAAGGAAGACAGCCTGCTCGGCCGCCTGCAAGCTGAAAGTCACATTGGGCTGGGAAATGCTACCTGGGAAGTCAGTTTTCAGGGGCCATGGCCGCTGGCTGCACGTTTACAGCTAGGCCTCCCACACTGCCCGGGAACATCAAGGCTCCCTCCAAACAGCTCTTCCGTCACGTTTGCCCTGCAGGAGAGAGATCGCGAAACTAGGCCTTTCTCGGCTCGGGAAGTGAGTGCCTGTTTGCAGGCCGCTTGTATTGGCGTCTGCAGAGCCCCACACTTGCTGTGCGAGGGAGGCCTAAAAACCCAATCTCTGGGGCTGCCTTTCCTCCCTCCAAGGAAGAGAGCCTGCCCGGCCGCCTTCTGCCTGAAAGTCACAT
This sequence comes from Giraffa tippelskirchi, assembly GCF_054371585.1. Taxonomy (NCBI): domain Eukaryota; kingdom Metazoa; phylum Chordata; class Mammalia; order Artiodactyla; family Giraffidae; genus Giraffa; species Giraffa tippelskirchi. Next base: position 73,638,918 of record NC_137289.1, read on the forward strand.
CGGGCTGGCAAGTGCTAGTTGGGAAGTCAGTTTTCAGGGGCAATGGCCGCTGGGTGCACGTGTAAGTGTAGGGTTCCCACACTATCCAGAACATCAAGGCTCCCTCCACACAGCTCTACCGTCACGTTAGCTCTGCAGCTGAGAGCTCGCGAAACTAGGCCTTTCTCACCTCGGGAAGTGAGTGCCTGTTTGCAGCCCTCTTGTACTGGCGTTACAGAGAGCCCCACACTTGCTGTGCGGGGAAGGCCTAAAAACCCAATCTCTGGGCCTGCCTTTCCTCCCTCAAAGGAGGAGAGCCGGCTCGGCCGCCTTCAAGGTGAAAGTAACATTGGGCTGGGAAGTGCTACCTGGGAAATCAGTTTTCAGGGGCCATAGCCGCTGGGGGCACGTGTATGTGTACAGCCCCGATACTGCCCGGGAACATCAAGGTTCCCTCCACACAGCTCTTCCGTCACTTTAGCTGTGCAGGAGAGAGCTCGCGAAACTAGGCCTTTCTCGGCTCGGGAAGTGAGTGCCTGTTTGCAGGCCTCTTGTACTGGCGTCTGCACAGCCCCACACTTGCTGTGCGAGGGAGGCCTAAAAACCCAATCTCTGGGGCTGCCTTTCCTCCCTCCAAGGAAGACAGCCTGCTCGGCCGCCTTCAAGCTGAAAGTCACATTGGGCTGGGAAGTGCTACATGGGAAATCAGTTTTCAGGGGCCATAGCCGCTGGGTGCTCGTGTATGTGTACAGCCCCGATACTGCCCGGGAACATCAAGGCTCCCTCCACACAGCTCTACCGTCACGTTAGCTCTGCAGGAGAGAGCTCGCGAAACTAGGCCTTTCTTGACTCGGGAAGTGAGGCCCTGGTTGCAGGCCTCTTGTACTAACGTCTGGAGAGCCCCACACTTGCTGTGCGAGGGAGGCCTGAAATCCCACTCTCTGGGGCTGCCTTTCCTCCCTCCAAGGAAGAGAGCCGGCTCGGCCGCCTTCAAGCTGAAAGTCACATTGGGCTGGGAAGTGCTACCTGGCAAATCAGTTTTCAGGGGCCATAGCCGCTGGGTGCACGTGTATGTGTACAGCCCCGATACTGCCCGGGAACATCAAGGTTCCCTCTACACAGCTCTTCCGTCACTTTAGCTGTGCAGGAGAGAGCTCGCGAAACTAGGCCTTTCTTGGCTCGGGAAGTGAGGACCTGCTCGCAGACCAATGGACCGGGCGTTTCCAGAGCTCCACGTTGCCTGCGCGCGGGAGGCCTGAAAACTCACTCTCTGGGGCTGCCTTTCCTCCCTCCAAGGAAGAGAGCCTGCCCGGCCGCCTTCTGGCTGAAAGTCAAATCTGGCTGGGAAGTGGTAGTTGGGAAGTCAGCTTTCAGGGGCAATGTCCGCTAGGTGTACGTGCATGCCTAGGGTTCCCACACTGCCCAGAACACCAAGGTTCCCTCCACACAGCTCTTCCGTCACGTTAGCTCTGCAGGAGAGAGCTCGCGAAACTAGGCCTTTCTCGGCTCGGGAAGTGAGTGCCTGTTTGCAGGCCTCTTGTACTGGCGTCTGCAGAGCCCCACACTTGCTGTGCGAGGGAGGCCTAAAAACCCAATCTCTGGGGCTGCCTTTCCTCCCTCCAAGGAAGACAGCCTGCTCGGCCGCCTGCAAGCTGAAAGTCACATTGGGCTGGGAAATGCTACCTGGGAAGTCAGTTTTCAGGGGCCATGGCCGCTGGCTGCACGTTTACAGCTAGGCCTCCCACACTGCCCGGGAACATCAAGGCTCCCTCCAAACAGCTCTTCCGTCACGTTTGCCCTGCAGGAGAGAGATCGCGAAACTAGGCCTTTCTCGGCTCGGGAAGTGAGTGCCTGTTTGCAGGCCGCTTGTATTGGCGTCTGCAGAGCCCCACACTTGCTGTGCGAGGGAGGCCTAAAAACCCAATCTCTGGGGCTGCCTTTCCTCCCTCCAAGGAAGAGAGCCTGCCCGGCCGCCTTCTGGCTGAAAGTCACATCGGGCTGGCAAGTGCTAGTTGGGAAGTCAGTTTTCAGGGGCAATGGCCGCTGGGTGCACGTGTAAGTGTAGGGTTCCCACACTGTCCAGAACATCAAGGCTCCCTCCACACAGCTCTACCGTCACGTTAGCTCTGCAGCTGAGAGCTCGCGAAACTAGGCCTTTCTCGCCTCGGGAAGTGAGTGCCTGTTTGCAGCCCTCTTGTACTGGCGTCTGTAGAGCCCCACACTTGCTGTGCGGGGAAGGCCTAAAAACCCAATCTCTGGGCCTGCCTTTCCTCCCTCAAAGGAGGAGAGCCGGCTCGGCCGCCTTCAAGTTGAAAGTAACATTGGGCTGGGAAGTGCTACCTGGGAAATCAGTTTTCAGGGGCCATAGCCGCTGGGGGCACGTGTATGTGTACAGCCCCGATACTGCCCGGGAACATCAAGGTTCCCTCCACACAGCTCTTCCGTCACTTTAGCTGTGCAGGAGAGAGCTCGCGAAACTAGGCCTTTCTCGGCTCGGGAAGTGAGTGCCTGTTTGCAGGCCTCTTGTACTGGCGTCTGCACAGCCCCACACTTGCTGTGTGAGGGAGGCCTAAAAACCCAATCTCTGGGGCTGCCTTTCCTCCCTCCAAGGAAGACAGCGTGCTCGGCCGCCTTCAAGCTGAAAGTAACATTGGGCTGGGAAGTGCTACCGGGCAAATCAGTTTTCAGGGGCCATAGCCGCTGGGTGCACGTGTATGTGTACAGCACCGATACTGCCCGGGAACATCAAGGTTCCCTCTACACAGCTCTTCCGTCCCTTTAGCTGTGCAGGAGAGAGCTCGCGAAACTAGGCCTTTCTCGGCTCGGGAAGTGAGTGCCTGTTTGCAGGCCTCTTGTACTGGCGTCTGCAGAGCCCCACACTTGCTGTGCGAGGGAGGCCTAAAAACCCAATCTCTGTGCCTGCCTTTCCTCCCTCCAAGGAAGAGAGCCGGCTCAGCTGCCTTCAAGCTGAAAGTAACATTGGGCTGGGAAGTGCTACCTGGCAAATCAGTTTTCAGGGGCCATAGCCGCTGGGTGCACGTGTATGTGTACAGCCCCGATACTGCTCGGGAACATCAAGGTTCCCTCTACACAGCTCTTCCGTCACTTTAGCTGTGCAGGAGAGAGCTCGCGAAACTAGGCCTTTCTTGGCTCGGGAAGTGAGGACCTGCTGGCAGACCAATGGACCGGGCGTTTCCAGAGCTCCACGTTGCCTGCGCGCGGGAGGCCTGAAAACTCACTCTCTGGGGCTGCCTTTCCTCCCTCCAAGGAAGAGAGCCTGCCCGGCCGCCTTCTGGCTGAAAGTCAAATCTGGCTGGGAAGTGGTAGTTGGGAAGTCAGTTTTCAGGGCCAATGTCCGCTAGGTGTACGTGCATGCCTAGGGTTCCCACACTGCCCAGAACACCAAGGTTCCCTCCACACAGCTCTTCCGTCACGTTAGCTGTGCAGGAGAGAGCTCGCGAAACTAGGCCTTTCTCGGCTCGGGAAGTGAGTGCCTGTTTGCAGGCCTCTTGTACTGGCGTCTGCAGAGCCCCACACTTGCTGGGCGAGGGAGGCCTAAAAACCCAATCTCTGGGGCTGCCTTTCCTCCCTCCAAGGAAGACAGCCTGCTCGGCCGCCTGCAAGCTGAAAGTCACATTTTGCTGGGAAATGCTACCTGGGAAGTCAGTTTTCAGGGGCCATGGCCGTTGGCTGCACGTTTACAGCTAGGCCTCCCTCACTGCCCGGGAACATCAAGGCTCCCTCCACACAGCTCTTTCTTCACGTTTGCCCTGCAGGAGAGAGCTCGCGAGACTAGGCCTTTCTTGACTCGGGAAGTGAGGCCCTGGTTGCAGGCCTCTTGTACTAGCGTCTCCAGAGCCCCACACTTGCTGTGTGAGGGAGGCTTGAAAACCCACTCTCTGGGGCTGCATTTCCTTCCTCCAAGGCAGAGAGCCTGCCCGGCCGTATTCGAGCTGAAAGTCACATCAGGCTTGGAAGTGTTAGCTCAGACTTCAGTTATCAGGGGCCATGGACGCTGGATGCAGATGTACGGGTAGAGCTCCAACACAGGCCAGGAACATCGAGGCTCCCTCCACACAGCTCTTTCTTCGCGTTTGCTCTGCAGGAGAGTACGCGCGAGACTAGGCCTTTGTTGACTCGGGAAGTGAGCACCTGGTTGCAGGCCTCGTCTACTAGCGTCTGTAAAGCTGCATACTTGCTCTGCGAGGGAGGCCTCAAAACTCACTCTCTGGGGCTGCCTTTCCTCCCTCCAAGGAAGAGAGCCTGCCCGGCCGCCTTCTGGCTGAAAGTCACATCGGGCTGGCAAGTGCTAGTTGGGAAGTCAGTTTTCAGGGGCAAAGGCCGCTGGGTGCACGTGTAAGTGTAGGGTTCCCACACTGTCCAGAACATCAAGGCTCCCTCCACACAGCTCTACCGTCACGTTAGCTCTGCAGCTGAGAGCTCGCGAAACTAGGCCTTTCTCGGCTCGGGAAGTGAGTGCCTGTTTGCAGGCCTCTTGTACTGGCGTCTGCAGAGCCCCACACTTGCTGTGCGAGGGAGGCCTAAAAACCCAATCTCTGGGGCTGCCTTTCCTCCCTCCAAGGAAGACAGCCTGCTCGGCCTCTTTCAAGCTGAAAGTCACATTGGGCTGGGAAGTGCTACATGGGAAATCAGTTTTCAGGGGCCATAGCCGCTGGGTGCTCGTGTATGTGTACAGCCCCGATACTGCACGGGAACATCAAGGCTCCCTCCACACAGCTCTACCGTCACGTTAGCTCTGCAGGAGAGAGCTCGCGAAACTAGGCCTTACTTGACTCGGGAAGTGTGGCCCTGGTTGCAGGCCTCTTGTACTAACGTCTGGAGAGCCCCACACTTGCTGTGCGAGGGAGGCCTGAAATCCCACTCTCTGGGGCTGCCTTTCCTCCCTCCAAGGAAGAGAGCCGGCTCGGCCGCCTTCAAGCTGAAAGTCACATTGGGCTGGGAAGTGCTACCTGGCAAATCAGTTTTCAGGGGCCATAGCCGCTGGGTGCAGTGTATGTGTACAGCCCCGATACTGCCCGGGAACATCAAGGTTCCCTCTACACAGCTCTTCCGTCACTTTAGCTGTGCAGGAGAGAGCTCGCGAAACTAGGCCTTTCTTGGTTCGGGAAGTGAGGACCTGCTCGCAGACCAATGGACCGGGCGTTTCCAGAGCTCCACGTTGCCTGCGCGCGGGAGGCCTCAAAACTCACTCTCTGGGGCTGCCTTTCCTCCCTCCAAGGAAGAGAGTCTGCCCGGCCGCCTTCTGGCTGAAAGTCACATCGGGCTGGCAAGTGCTAGTTGGGAAGTCAGTTTTCAGGGGCAATGGCCGCTGGGTGCACGTGTAAGTGCAGGGTTCCCACACTGTCCAGAACATCAAGGCTCCCTCCACTCAGCTCTACCGTCACGTTAGCTCTGCAGCTGAGAGCTCGCGAAACTAGGCCTTTCTCGCCTCGGGAAGTGAGTGCCTGTTTGCAGCCCTCTTGTACTGGCGTCTGTAGAGCCCCACACTTGCTGTGCGGGGAAGGCCTAAAAACCCAATCTCTGGGCCTGCCTTTCCTCCCTCAAAGGAGGAGAGCCGGCTCGGCCGCCTTCAAGTTGAAAGTAACATTGGGCTGGGAAGTGCTACCTGGGAAATCAGTTTTCAGGGGCCATAGCCGCTGGGGGCACGTGTATGTGTACAGCCCCGATACTGCCCGGGAACATCAAGGTTCCCTCCACACAGCTCTTCCGTCACTTTAGCTGTGCAGGAGAGAGCTCGCGAAACTAGGCCTTTCTCGGCTCGGGAAGTGAGTGCCTGTTTGCAGGCCTCTTGTACTGGCGTCTGCACAGCCCCACACTTGCTGTGCGAGGGAGGCCTAAAAACCCAATCTCTGGGGCTGCCTTTCCTCCCTCCAAGGAAGAGAGCCTGCCCGGCCGCCTTCTGCCTGAAAGTCACATCGGGCTGGCAAGTGCTAGTTGAGAAGTCAGTTTTCAGGGGCAATGGCCGCTGGGTGCACGTGTAAGTGTAAGGTTCCCACACTATCCAGAACATCAAGGCTCCCTCCACACAGCTCTACCGTCACGTTAGCTCTGCAGCTGAGAGCTCGGGAAACTAGGCCTTTCTCACCTCGGGAAGTGAGTGCCTGTTTGCAGCCCTCTTGTACTGGCGTTACAGAGAGCCCCACACTTGCTGTGCGGGGAAGGCCTAAAAACCCAATCTCTGGGCCTGCCTTTCCTCCCTCAAAGGAGGAGAGCCGGCTCGGCCGCCTTCAAGGTGAAAGTAACATTGGGCTGGGAAGTGCTACCTGGGAAATCAGTTTTCAGGGGCCATAGCCGCTGGGGGCACGTGTATGTGTACAGCCCCGATACTGCCCGGGAACATCAAGGTTCCCTCCACACAGCTCTTCCGTCACTTTAGCTGTGCAGGAGAGAGCTCGCGAAACTAGGCCTTTCTCGGCTCGGGAAGTGAGTGCCTGTTTGCAGGCCTCTTGTACTGGCGTCTGCAGAGCCCCACACTTGCTGTGCGAGGGAGGCCTAAAAACCCAATCTCTGGGGCTGCCTTTCCTCCCTCCAAGGAAGACAGCCTGCTCGGCCGCCTGCAAGCTGAAAGTCACATTGGGCTGGGAAATGCTACCTGGGAAGTCAGTTTTCAGGGGCCATGACCGCTGGCTGCACGTTTACAGCTAGGCCTCCCACACTGCCCGGGAACATCAAGGCTCCCTCCAAACAGCTCTTCCGTCACGTTTGCCCTGCAGGAGAGAGATCGCGAAACTAGGCCTTTCTCGGCTCGGGAAGTGAGTGCCTGTTTGCAGGCCGCTTGTATTGGCGTCTGCAGAGCCCCACACTTGCTGTGCGAGGGAGGCCTAAAAACCCAATCTCTGGGGCTGCCTTTCCTCCCTCCAAGGAAGAGAGCCTGCCCGGCCGCCTTCTGCCTGAAAGTCACATCGGGCTGGCAAGTGCTAGTTGGGAAGTCAGTTTTCAGGGGCAATGGCCGCTGGGTGCACGTGTAAGTGTAGGGTTCCCACACTATCCAGAACATCAAGGCTCCCTCCACACAGCTCTACCGTCACGTTAGCTCTGCAGCTGAGAGCTCGCGAAACTAGGCCTTTCTCGCCTCTGGAAGTGAGTGCCTGTTTGCAGCCCTCTTGTACTGGCGTTACAGAGAGCCCCACACTTGCTGTGCGGGGAAGGCCTAAAAACCCAATCTCTGGGGCTGCCTTTCCTCCCTCAAAGGAGGAGAGCCGGCTCGGCCGCCTTCAAGGTGAAAGTAACATTGGGCTGGGAAGTGCTACCTGGGAAATCAGTTTTCAGGGGCCATAGCCGCTGGGGGCACGTGTATGTGTACAGCCCCGATACTGCCCGGGAACATCAAGGTTCCCTCCACACAGCTCTTCCGTCACTTTAGCTGTGCAGGAGAGAGCTCGCGAAACTAGGCCTTTCTCGGCTCGGGAAGTGAGTGCCTGTTTGCAGGCCTCTTGTACTGGCGTCTGCAGAGCCCCACACTTGCTGTGCGAGGGAGGCCTAAAAACCCAATCTCTGGGGCTGCCTTTCCTCCCTCCAAGGAAGACAGCCTGCTCGGCCGCCTTCAAGCTGAAAGTCACATTGGGCTGGGAAGTGCTACATGGGAAATCAGTTTTCAGGGGCCATAGCCGCTGGGTGCTCGTGTATGTGTACAGCCCCGATACTGCCCGGGAACATCAAGGCTCCCTCCACACAGCTCTACCGTCACGTTAGCTCTGCAGGAGAGAGCTCGCGAAACTAGGCCTTTCTTGACTCGGGAAGTGAGGCCCTGCTTGCAGGCCTCTTGTACTAACGTCTGGAGAGCCCCACACTTGCTGTGCGAGGGAGGCCTGAAATCCCACTCTCTGGGGCTGCCTTTCCTCCCTCCAAGGAAGAGAGCCGGCTCGGCCGCCTTCAAGCTGAAAGTCAGATTGGGCTGGGAAGTGCTACCTGGCAAATCAGTTTTCAGGGGCCATAGCCGCTGGGTGCACGTGTATGTGTACAGCCCCGATACTGCCCGGGAACATCAAGGTTCCCTCTACACAGCTCTTCCGTCACTTTAGCTGTGCAGGAGAGAGCTCGCGAAACTAGGCCTTTCTTGGCTCGGGAAGTGAGGACCTGCTCGCAGACCAATGGACCGGGCGTTTCCAGAGCTCCACGTTGCCTGCGCGCGGGAGGCCTGAAAACTCACTCTCTGGGGCTGCCTTTCCTCCCTCCAAGGAAGAGAGCCTGCCCGGCAGCCTTCTGGCTGAAAGTCAAATCTGGCTGGGAAGTGGTAGTTGGGAAGTCAGTTTTCAGGGGCAATGTCTGCTAGGTGTACGTGCATGCCTAGGGTTCCCACACTGCCCAGAACACCAAGGTTCCCTCCACACAGCTCTTCCATCACGTTAGCTCTGCAGGAGAGAGCTCGCGAAACTAGGCCTTTCTCGGCTCGGGAAGTGAGTGCCTGTTTGCAGGTCTCTTGTACTGGCGTCTGCAGAGCCCCACACTTGCTGTGCGAGGGAGGCCTAAAAACCCAATCTCTGGGGCTGCCTTTCCTCCCTCCAAGGAAGACAGCCTGCTCGGCCGCCTGCAAGCTGAAAGTCACATTGGGCTGGGAAATGCTACCTGGGAAGTCAGTTTTCAGGGGCCATGGCCGCTGGCTGCACGTTTACAGCTAGGCCTCCCACACTGCCCGGGAACATCAAGGCTCCCTCCAAACAGCTCTTCCGTCACGTTTGCCCTGCAGGAGAGAGATCGCGAAACTAGGCCTTTCTCGGCTCGGGAAGTGAGTGCCTGTTTGCAGGCCGCTTGTATTGGCGTCTGCAGAGCCCCACACTTGCTGTGCGAGGGAGGCCTAAAAACCCAATCTCTGGGGCTGCCTTTCCTCCCTCCAAGGAAGAGAGCCTGCCCGGCCGCCTTCTGCCTGAAAGTCACATCGGGCTGGCAAGTGCTAGTTGGGAAGTCAGTTTTCAGGGGCAATGGCCGCTGGGTGCACGTGTAAGTGTAGGGTTCCCACACTGTCCAGAACATCAAGGCTCCCTCCACACAGCTCTACCGTCATGTTAGCTCTGCAGCTGAGGGCACGCGAAACTAGGCCTTTCTCGCCTCGGGAAGTGAGTGCCTGTTTGCAGCCCTCTTGTACTGGCGTCTGTAGAGCCCCACACTTGCTGTGCGGGGAAGGCCTAAAAACCCAATCTCTGGGCCTGCCTTTCCTCCCTCAAAGGAGGAGAGCCGGCTCGGCCGCCTTCAAGTTGAAAGTAACATTGGGCTGGGAAGTGCTACCTGGGAAATCAGTTTTCAGGGGCCATAGCCGCTGGGTGCTCGTGTATGTGTACAGCCCCGATACTGCCCGGGAACATCAAGGTTCCCTCCACACAGCTCTTCCGTCACTTTAGCTGTGCAGGAGAGAGCTCGCGAAACTAGGCCTTTCTCGGCTCGGGAAGTGAGTGCCTGTTTGCAGGCCTCTTGTACTGGCAGGCGTCTGCACAGCCCCACACTTGCTGTGCGAGGGAGGCCTAAAAACCCAATCTCTGGGGCTGCCTTTCCTCCCTCCAAGGAAGACAGCCTGCTCGGCCGCCTTCAAGCTGAAAGTCACATTGGGCTGGGAAGTGCTACATGGGAAATCAGTTTTCAGGGGCCATAGCCGCTGGGTGCTCGTGTATGTGTACAGCCCCGATACTGCCCGGGAACATCAAGGCTCCCTCCACACAGCTCTACCGTCACGTTAGCTCTGCAGGAGAGAGCTCGCGAAACTAGGCCTTTCTTGACTCGGGAAGTGAGGCCCTGGTTGCAGGCCTCTTGTACTAACGTCTGGAGAGCCCCACACTTGCTGTGCGAGGGAGGCCTGAAATCCCACTCTCTGGGGCTGCCTTTCCTCCCTCCAAGGAAGAGAGCCGGCTCGGCCGCCTTCAAGCTGAAAGTCACATTGGGCTGGGAAGTGCTACCTGGCAAATCAGTTTTCAGGGGCCATAGCCGCTGGGTGCACGTGTATGTGTACAGCCCCGATACTGCCCGGGAACATCAAGGTTCCCTCTACACAGCTCTTCCGTCACTTTAGCTGTGCAGGAGAGAGCTCGCGAAACTAGGCCTTTCTTGGCTCGGGAAGTGAGGACCTGCTCGCAGACCAATGGACCGGGCATTTCCAGAGCTCCACGTTGCCTGCGCGCGGGAGGCCTGAAAACTCACTCTCTGGGGCTGCCTTTCCTCCCTCCAAGGAAGAGAGCCTGCCCGGCCGCCTTCTGGCTGAAAGTCAAATCTGGCTGGGAAGTGGTAGTTGGGAAGTCAGCTTTCAGGGGCAATGTCCGCTAGGTGTACGTGCATGCCTAGGGTTCCCACACTGCCCAGAACACCAAGGTTCCCTCCACACAGCTCTTCCGTCACGTTAGCTCTGCAGGAGAGAGCTCGCGAAACTAGGCCTTTCTCGGCTCGGGAAGTGAGTGCCTGTTTGCAGGCCTCTTGTACTGGCGTCTGCAGAGCCCCACACTTGCTGTGCGAGGGAGGCCTAAAAACCCAATCTCTGGGGCTGCCTTTCCTCCCTCCAAGGAAGACAGCCTGCTCGGCCGCCTGCAAGCTGAAAGTCACATTGGGCTGGGAAATGCTACCTGGGAAGTCAGTTTTCAGGGGCCATGGCCGCTGGCTGCACGTTTACAGCTAGGCCTCCCACACTGCCCGGGAACATCAAGGCTCCCTCCAAACAGCTCTTCCGTCACGTTTGCCCTGCAGGAGAGAGATCGCGAAACTAGGCCTTTCTCGGCTCGGGAAGTGAGTGCCTGTTTGCAGGCCGCTTGTATTGGCGTCTGCAGAGCCCCACACTTGCTGTGCGAGGGAGGCCTAAAAACCCAATCTCTGGGGCTGCCTTTCCTCCCTCCAAGGAAGAGAGCCTGCCCGGCCGCCTTCTGCCTGAAAGTCACATCGGGCTGGCAAGTGCTAGTTGGGAAGTCAGTTTTCAGGGGCAATGGCCGCTGGGTGCACGTGTAAGTGTAGGGTTCCCACACTATCCAGAACATCAAGGCTCCCTCCACACAGCTCTACCGTCACGTTAGCTCTGCAGCTGAGAGCTCGCGAAACTAGGCCTTTCTCACCTCGGGAAGTGAGTGCCTGTTTGCAGCCCTCTTGTACTGGCGTTACAGAGAGCCCCACACTTGCTGTGCGGGGAAGGCCTAAAAACCCAATCTCTGGGCCTGCCTTTCCTCCCTCAAAGGAGGAGAGCCGGCTCGGCCGCCTTCAAGGTGAAAGTAACATTGGGCTGGGAAGTGCTACCTGGGAAATCAGTTTTCAGGGGCCATAGCCGCTGGGGGCACGTGTATGTGTACAGCCCCGATACTGCCCGGGAACATCAAGGTTCCCTCCACACAGCTCTTCCGTCACTTTAGCTGTGCAGGAGAGAGCTCGCGAAACTAGGCCTTTCTCGGCTCGGGAAGTGAGTGCCTGTTTGCAGGCCTCTTGTACTGGCGTCTGCACAGCCCCACACTTGCTGTGCGAGGGAGGCCTAAAAACCCAATCTCTGGGGCTGCCTTTCCTCCCTCCAAGGAAGACAGCCTGCTCGGCCGCCTTCAAGCTGAAAGTCACATTGGGCTGGGAAGTGCTACATGGGAAATCAGTTTTCAGGGGCCATAGCCGCTGGGTGCTCGTGTATGTGTACAGCCCCGATACTGCCCGGGAACATCAAGGCTCCCTCCACACAGCTCTACCGTCACGTTAGCTCTGCAGGAGAGAGCTCGCGAAACTAGGCCTTTCTTGACTCGGGAAGTGAGGCCCTGGTTGCAGGCCTCTTGTACTAACGTCTGGAGAGCCCCACACTTGCTGTGCGAGGGAGGCCTGAAATCCCACTCTCTGGGGCTGCCTTTCCTCCCTCCAAGGAAGAGAGCCGGCTCGGCCGCCTTCAAGCTGAAAGTCACATTGGGCTGGGAAGTGCTACCTGGCAAATCAGTTTTCAGGGGCCATAGCCGCTGGGTGCACGTGTATGTGTACAGCCCCGATACTGCCCGGGAACATCAAGGTTCCCTCTACACAGCTCTTCCGTCACTTTAGCTGTGCAGGAGAGAGCTCGCGAAACTAGGCCTTTCTTGGCTCGGGAAGTGAGGACCTGCTCGCAGACCAATGGACCGGGCGTTTCCAGAGCTCCACGTTGCCTGCGCGCGGGAGGCCTGAAAACTCACTCTCTGGGGCTGCCTTTCCTCCCTCCAAGGAAGAGAGCCTGCCCGGCCGCCTTCTGGCTGAAAGTCAAATCTGGCTGGGAAGTGGTAGTTGGGAAGTCAGCTTTCAGGGGCAATGTCCGCTAGGTGTACGTGCATGCCTAGGGTTCCCACACTGCCCAGAACACCAAGGTTCCCTCCACACAGCTCTTCCGTCACGTTAGCTCTGCAGGAGAGAGCTCGCGAAACTAGGCCTTTCTCGGCTCGGGAAGTGAGTGCCTGTTTGCAGGCCTCTTGTACTGGCGTCTGCAGAGCCCCACACTTGCTGTGCGAGGGAGGCCTAAAAACCCAATCTCTGGGGCTGCCTTTCCTCCCTCCAAGGAAGACAGCCTGCTCGGCCGCCTGCAAGCTGAAAGTCACATTGGGCTGGGAAATGCTACCTGGGAAGTCAGTTTTCAGGGGCCATGGCCGCTGGCTGCACGTTTACAGCTAGGCCTCCCACACTGCCCGGGAACATCAAGGCTCCCTCCAAACAGCTCTTCCGTCACGTTTGCCCTGCAGGAGAGAGATCGCGAAACTAGGCCTTTCTCGGCTCGGGAAGTGAGTGCCTGTTTGCAGGCCGCTTGTATTGGCGTCTGCAGAGCCCCACACTTGCTGTGCGAGGGAGGCCTAAAAACCCAATCTCTGGGGCTGCCTTTCCTCCCTCCAAGGAAGAGAGCCTGCCCGGCCGCCTTCTGCCTGAAAGTCACATCGGGCTGGCAAGTGCTAGTTGGGAAGTCAGTTTTCAGGGGCAATGGCCGCTGGGTGCACGTGTAAGTGTAGGGTTCCCACACTGTCCAGAACATCAAGGCTCCCTCCACACAGCTCTACCGTCACGTTAGCTCTGCAGCTGAGAGCTCGCGAAACTAGGCCTTTCTCGCCTCGGGAAGTGAGTGCCTGTTTGCAGCCCTCTTGTACTGGCGTCTGTAGAGCCCCACACTTGCTGTGCGGGGAAGGCCTAAAAACCCAATCTCTGGGCCTGCCTTTCCTCCCTCAAAGGAGGAGAGCCGGCTCGGCCGCCTTCAAGTTGAAAGTAACATTGGGCTGGGAAGTGCTACCTGGGAAATCAGTTTTCAGGGGCCATAGCCGCTGGGGGCACGTGTATGTGTACAGCCCCGATACTGCCCGGGAACATCAAGGTTCCCTACACACAGCTCTTCCGTCACTTTAGCTGTGCAGGAGAGAGCTCGCGAAACTAGGCCTTTCTCGGCTCGGGAAGTGAGTGCCTGTTTGCAGGCCTCTTGTACTGGCGTCTGCAGAGCCCCACACTTGCTGTGCGAGGGAGGCCTAAAAACCCAATCTCTGGGGCTGCCTTTCCTCCCTCCAAGGAAGACAGCCTGCTCGGCCGCTTTCAAGTTGAAAGTAACATTGGGCTGGGAAGTGCTACATGGGAAATCAGTTTTCAGGGGCCATAGCCGCTGGGTGCACGTGTATGTGTACAGCCCCGATACTGCCCGGGAACATCAAGGTTCCCTCCACACAGCTCTTCCGGCACTTTAGCTGTGCAGGAGAGAGCTCGCGAAACTAGGCCTTTCTCGGCTCGGGAAGTGAGTGCCTGTTTGCAGGCCTCTTGTACTGGCAGGCGTCTGCACAGCCCCACACTTGCTGTGCGAGGGAGGCCTAAAAACCCAATCTCTGGGGCTGCCTTTCCTCCCTCCAAGGAAGACAGCGTGCTCGGCCGCCTTCAAGCTGAAAGTCACATTGGGCTGGGAAGTGCTACATGGGAAATCAGTTTTCAGGGGCCATAGCCGCTGGGTGCTCGTGTATGTGTACAGCCCCGATACTGCCCGGGAACATCAAGGCTCCCTCCACACAGCTCTACCGTCACGTTAGCTCTGCAGGAGAGAGCTCTCGAAACTAGGCCTTCCCTGACTCGGGAAGTGAGGCCCTGGTTGCAGGCCTCTTGTACTAACGTCTGGAGAGCCCCACACTTGCTGTGCGAGGGAGGCCTGAAATCCCACTCTCTGGGGCTGCCTTTCCTCCCTCCAAGGAAGAGAGCCGGCTCGGCCGCCTTCAAGCTGAAAGTAACATTGGGCTGGGAAGTGCTACCGGGCAAATCAGTTTTCAGGGGCCATAGCCGCTGGGTGCACGTGTATGTGTACAGCACCGATACTGCCCGGGAACATCAAGGTTCCCTCTACACAGCTCTTCCGTCCCTTTAGCTGTGCAGGAGAGAGCTCGCGAAACTAGGCCTTTCTCGGCTCGGGAAGTGAGTGCCTGTTTGCAGGCCTCTTGTACTGGCGTCTGCAGAGCCCCACACTTGCTGTGCGAGGGAGGCCTAAAAACCCAATCTCTGTGCCTGCCTTTCCTCCCTCCAAGGAAGAGAGCCGGCTCAGCTGCCTTCAAGCTGAAAGTAACATTGGGCTGGGAAGTGCTACCTGGCAAATCAGTTTTCAGGGGCCATAGCCGCTGGGTGCACGTGTATGTGTACAGCCCCGATACTGCCCGGGAACATCAAGGTTCCCTCTACACAGCTCTTCCGTCACTTTAGCTGTGCAGGAGAGAGCTCGCGAAACTAGGCCTTTCTTGGCTCGGGAAGTGAGGACCTGCTCGCAGACCAATGGACCGGGCGTTTCCAGAGCTCCACTTTGCCTGCGCGCGGGAGGCCTGAAAACTCACTCTCTGGGGCTGCCTTTCCTCCCTCCAAGGAAGAGAGCCTGCCCGGCCGCCTTCTGGCTGAAAGTCAAATCTGGCTGGGAAGTGGTAGTTGGGAAGTCAGTTTTCAGGGGCAATGTCCTCTAGGTGTACGTGCATGCCTAGGGTTCCCACACTGCCCAGAACACCAAGGTTCCCTCCACACAGCTCTTCCGTCACGTTAGCTCTGCAGGAGAGAGCTCGCGAAACTAGGCCTTTCTCGGCTCGGGAAGTGAGTGCCTGTTTGCAGGCCTCTTGTACTGGCGTCTGCAGAGCCCCACACTTGCTGTGCGAGGGAGGCCTAAAAACCCAATCTCTGGGGCTGCCTTTCCTCCCTCCAAGGAAGACAGCCTGCTCGGCCGCCTGCAAGCTGAAAGTCACATTGGGCTGGGAAATGCTACCTGGGAAGTCAGTTTTCAGGGGCCATGGCCGCTGGCTGCACGTTTACAGCTAGGCCTCCCACACTGCCCGGGAACATCAAGGCTCCCTCCAAACAGCTCTTCCGTCACGTTTGCCCTGCAGGAGAGAGATCGCGAAACTAGGCCTTTCTCGGCTCGGGAAGTGAGTGCCTGTTTGCAGGCCGCTTGTATTGGCGTCTGCAGAGCCCCACACTTGCTGTGCGAGGGAGGCCTAAAAACCCAATCTCTGGGGCTGCCTTTCCTCCCTCCAAGGAAGAGAGCCTGCCCGGCCGCCTTCTGCCTGAAAGTCACATCGGGCTGGCAAGTGCTAGTTGGGAAGTCAGTTTTCAGGGGCAATGGCCGCTGGGTGCACGTGTAAGTGTAGGGTTCCCACACTGTCCAGAACATCAAGGCTCCCTCCACACAGCTCTACCGTCACGTTAGCTCTGCAGCTGAGAGCACGCGAAACTAGGCCTTTCTCGCCTCGGGAAGTGAGTGCCTGTTTGCAGCCCTCTTGTACTGGCGTCTGTAGAGCCCCACACTTGCTGTGCGGGGAAGGCCTAAAAACCCAATCTCTGGGCCTGCCTTTCCTCCCTCAAAGGAGGAGAGCCGGCTCGGCCGCCTTCAAGTTGAAAGTAACATTGGGCTGGGAAGTGCTACCTGGGAAATCAGTTTTCAGGGGCCATAGCCGCTGGGGGCACGTGTATGTGTACAGCCCCGATACTGCCCGGGAACATCAAGGTTCCCTCCACACAGCTCTTCCGTCACTTTAGCTGTGCAGGAGAGAGCTCGCGAAACTAGGCCTTTCTCGGCTCGGGAAGTGAGTGCCTGTTTGCAGGCCTCTTGTACTGGCAGGCGTCTGCACAGCCCCACACTTGCTGTGCGAGGGAGGCCTAAAAACCCAATCTCTGGGGCTGCCTTTCCTCCCTCCAAGGAAGACAGCCTGCTCGGCCGCCTTCAAGCTGAAAGTCACATTGGGCTGGGAAGTGCTACATGGGAAATCAGTTTTCAGGGGCCATAGCCGCTGGGTGCTCGTGTATGTGTACAGCCCCGATACTGCCCGGGAACATCAAGGCTCCCTCCCCACAGCTCTACCGTCACGTTAGCTCTGGAGGAGAGAGCTCGCGAAACTAGGCCTTTCTCGGCTCGGGAAGTGAGTGCCTGTTTGCAGGCCGCTTGTATTGGCGTCTGCAGAGCCCCACACTTGCTGTGCGAGGGAGGCCTAAAAACCCAATCTCTGGGGCTGCCTTTCCTCCCTCCAAGGAAGAGAGCCTGCCCGGCCGCCTTCTGCCTGAAAGTCACATCGGGCTGGCAAGTGCTAGTTGGGAAGTCAGTTTTCAGGGGCAATGGCCGCTGGGTGCACGTGTAAGTGTAGGGTTCCCACACTGTCCAGAACATCAAGGCTCCCTCCACACAGCTCTACCATCACGTTAGCTCTGCAGCTGAGAGCTCGCGAAACTAGGCCTTTCTCGCCTCGGGAAGTGAGTGCCTGTTTGCAGCCCTCTTGTACTGGCGTCTGTAGAGCCCCACACTTGCTGTGCGGGGAAGGCCTAAAAACCCAATCTCTGGGCCTGCCTTTCCTCCCTCAAAGGAGGAGAGCCGGCTCGGCCGCCTTCAAGTTGAAAGTAACATTGGGCTGGGAAGTGCTACCTGGGAAATCAGTTTTCAGGGGCCATAGCCGCTGGGGGCACGTGTATGTGTACAGCCCCGATACTGCCCGGGAACATCAAGGTTCCCTCCACACAGCTCTTCCGTCACTTTAGCTGTGCAGGAGAGAGCTCGCGAAACTAGGCCTTTCTCGGCTCGGGAAGTGAGTGCCTGTTTGCAGGCCGCTTGTATTGGCGTCTGCAGAGCCCCACACTTGCTGTGCGAGGGAGGCCTAAAAACCCAATCTCTGGGGCTGCCTTTCCTCCCTCCAAGGAAGACAGCCTGCTCGGCCGCTTTCAAGTTGAAAGTAACATTGGGCTGGGAAGTGCTACATGGGAAATCAGTTTTCAGGGGCCATAGCCGCTGGGTGCACGTGTATGTGTACAGCCCCGATACTGCCCGGGAACATCAAGGTTCCCTCCACACAGCTCTTCCGTCACTTTAGCTGTGCAGGAGAGAGCTCGCGAAACTAGGCCTTTCTTGGCTCGGGAAGTGAGGACCTGCTCGCAGACCAATGGACCGGGCGTTTCCAGAGCTCCACGTTGCCTGCGCGCGGGAGGCCTGAAAACTCACTCTCTGGGGCTGCCTTTCCTCCCTCCAAGGAAGAGAGCCTGCCCGGCCGCCTTCTGGCTGAAAGTCAAATCTGGCTGGGAAGTGGTAGTTGGGAAGTCAGTTTTCAGGGGCAATGTCCGCTAGGTGTACGTGCATGCCTAGGGTTCCCACACTGCCCAGAACACCAAGGTTCCCTCCACACAGCTCTTCCGTCACGTTAGCTCTGCAGGAGAGAGCTCGCGCAACTAGGCCTTTCTCGGCTCGGGAAGTGAGTGCCTGTTTGCAGGCCTCTTGTACTGGCGTCTGCAGAGCCCCACACTTGCTGTGCGAGGGAGGCCTAAAAACCCAATCTCTGGGGCTGCCTTTCCTCCCTCCAAGGAAGACAGCCTGCTCGGCCGCCTGCAAGCTGAAAGTCACATTGGACTGGGAAATGCTACCTGGGAAGTCAGTTTTCAGGGGCCATGGCCGCTGGCTGCACGTTTACAGCTAGGCCTCCCACACTGCCCGGGAACATCAAGGCTCCCTCCAAACAGCTCTTCCGTCACGTTTGCCCTGCAGGAGAGAGATCGCGAAACTAGGCCTTTCTCGGCTCGGGAAGTGAGTGCCTGTTTGCAGGCCGCTTGTATTGGCGTCTGCAGAGCCCCACACTTGCTGTGCGAGGGAGGCCTAAAAACCCAATCTCTGGGGCTGCCTTTCCTCCCTCCAAGGAAGAGAGCCTGCCCGGCCGCCTTCTGCCTGAAAGTCACATCGGGCTGGCAAGTGCTAGTTGGGAAGTCAGTTTTCAGGGGCAATGGCCGCTGGGTGCACGTGTAAGTGTAGGGTTCCCACACTATCCAGAACATCAAGGCTCCCTCCACACAGCTCTACCGTCACGTTAGCTCTGCAGCTGAGAGCTCGCGAAACTAGGCCTTTCTCACCTCGGGACGTGAGTGCCTGTTTGCAGCCCTCTTGTACTGGCGTTACAGAGAGCCCCACACTTGCTGTGCGGGGAAGGCCTAAAAACCCAATCTCTGGGCCTGCCTTTCCTCCCTCAAAGGAGGAGAGCCGGCTCGGCCGCCTTCAAGTTGAAAGTAACATTGGGCTGGGAAGTGCTACCTGGGAAATCAGTTTTCAGGGGCCATAGCCGCTGGGGGCACCTGTATGTGTACAGCCCCGATACTGCCCGGGAACATCAAGGTTCCCTCCACACAGCTCTTCCGTCACTTTAGCTGTGCAGGAGAGAGCTCGCGAAACTAGGCCTTTCTCGGCTCGGGAAGTGAGTGCCTGTTTGCAGGCCTCTTGTACTGGCGTCTGCAGAGCCCCACACTTGCTGTGCGAGGGAGGCCTAAAAACCCAATCTCTGGGGCTGCCTTTCCTCCCTCCAAGGAAGACAGCGTGCTCGGCCGCCTTCAAGCTGAAAGTCACATTGGGCTGGGAAGTGCTACATGGGAAATCAGTTTTCAGGGGCCATAGCCGCTGGGTGCTCGTGTATGTGTACAGCCCCGATACTGCCCGGGAACATCAAGGCTCCCTCCACACAGCTCTACCGTCACGTTAGCTCTGCAGGAGAGAGCTCGCGAAACTAGGCCTTTCTTGACTCGGGAAGTGAGGCCCTGGTTGCAGGCCTCTTGTACTAACGTCTGGAGAGCCCCACACTTGCTGTGCGAGGGAGGCCTGAAATCCCACTCTCTGGGGCTGCCTTTCCTCCCTCCAAGGAAGAGAGCCGGCTCGGCCGCCTTCAAGCTGAAAGTCACATTGGGCTGGGAAGTGCTACCTGGCAAATCAGTTTTCAGGGGCCATAGCCGCTGGGTGCACGTGTATGTGTACAGCCCCGATACTGCCCGGGAACATCAAGGTTCCCTCCACACAGCTCTACCGTCACGTTAGCTCTGCAGCTGAGAGCTCGCGAAACTAGGCCTTTCTCGCCTCGGGAAGTGAGTGCCTGTTTGCAGCCCTCTTGTACTGGCGTCTGTAGAGCCCCACACTTGCTGTGCGGGGAAGGCCTAAAAACCCAATCTCTGGGCCTGCCTTTCCTCCCTCAAAGGAGGAGAGCCGGCTCGGCCGCCTTCAAGTTGAAAGTAACATTGGGCTGGGAAGTGCTACCTGGGAAATCAGTTTTCAGGGGCCATAGCCGCTGGGGGCACGTGTATGTGTACAGCCCCGATACTGCCCGGGAACATCAAGGTTCCCTCCACACAGCTCTTCCGTCACTTTAGCTGTGCAGGAGAGAGCTCGCGAAACTAGGCCTTTCTCGGCTCGGGAAGTGAGTGCCTGTTTGCAGGCCTCTTGTACTGGCGTCTGCAGAGCCCCACACTTGCTGTGCGAGGGAGGCCTAAAAACCCAATCTCTGGGGCTGCCTTTCCTCCCTCCAAGGAAGACAGCCTGCTCGGCCGCTTTCAAGTTGAAAGTAACATTGGGCTGGGAAGTGCTACATGGGAAATCAGTTTTCAGGGGCCATAGCCGCTGGGTGCACGTGTATGTGTACAGCCCCGATACTGCCCGGGAACATCAAGGTTCCCTCCACACAGCTCTTCCGTCACTTTAGCTGTGCAGGAGAGAGCTCGCGAAACTAGGCCTTTCTCGGCTCGGGAAGTGAGTGCCTGTTTGCAGGCCTCTTGTACTGGCAGGCGTCTGCACAGCCCCACACTTGCTGTGTGAGGGAGGCCTAAAAACCCAATCTCTGGGGCTGCCTTTCCTCCCTCCAAGGAAGACAGCGTGCTCGGCCGCCTTCAAGCTGAAAGTAACATTGGGCTGGGAAGTGCTACCGGGCAAATCAGTTTTCAGGGGCCATAGCCGCTGGGTGCACGTGTATGTGTACAGCACCGATACTGCCCGGGAACATCAAGGTTCCCTCTACACAGCTCTTCCGTCCCTTTAGCTGTGCAGGAGAGAGCTCGCGAAACTAGGCCTTTCTCGGCTCGGGAAGTGAGTGCCTGTTTGCAGGCCTCTTGTACTGGCGTCTGCAGAGCCCCACACTTGCTGTGCGAGGGAGGCCTAAAAACCCAATCTCTGTGCCTGCCTTTCCTCCCTCCAAGGAAGAGAGCCGGCTCAGCTGCCTTCAAGCTGAAAGTAACATTGGGCTGGGAAGTGCTACCTGGCAAATCAGTTTTCAGGGGCCATAGCCGCTGGGTGCACGTGTATGTGTACAGCCCCGATACTGCTCGGGAACATCAAGGTTCCCTCTACACAGCTCTTCCGTCACTTTAGCTGTGCAGGAGAGAGCTCGCGAAACTAGGCCTTTCTTGGCTCGGGAAGTGAGGACCTGCTGGCAGACCAATGGACCGGGCGTTTCCAGAGCTCCACGTTGCCTGCGCGCGGGAGGCCTGAAAACTCACTCTCTGGGGCTGCCTTTCCTCCCTCCAAGGAAGAGAGCCTGCCCGGCCGCCTTCTGGCTGAAAGTCAAATCTGGCTGGGAAGTGGTAGTTGGGAAGTCAGTTTTCAGGGCCAATGTCCGCTAGGTGTACGTGCATGCCTAGGGTTCCCACACTGCCCAGAACACCAAGGTTCCCTCCACACAGCTCTTCCGTCACGTTAGCTGTGCAGGAGAGAGCTCGCGAAACTAGGCCTTTCTCGGCTCGGGAAGTGAGTGCCTGTTTGCAGGCCTCTTGTACTGGCGTCTGCAGAGCCCCACACTTGCTGGGCGAGGGAGGCCTAAAAACCCAATCTCTGGGGCTGCCTTTCCTCCCTCCAAGGAAGACAGCCTGCTCGGCCGCCTGCAAGCTGAAAGTCACATTTTGCTGGGAAATGCTACCTGGGAAGTCAGTTTTCAGGGGCCATGGCCGTTGGCTGCACGTTTACAGCTAGGCCTCCCTCACTGCCCGGGAACATCAAGGCTCCCTCCACACAGCTCTTTCTTCACGTTTGCCCTGCAGGAGAGAGCTCGCGAGACTAGGCCTTTCTTGACTCGGGAAGTGAGGCCCTGGTTGCAGGCCTCTTGTACTAGCGTCTCCAGAGCCCCACACTTGCTGTGTGAGGGAGGCTTGAAAACCCACTCTCTGGGGCTGCATTTCCTTCCTCCAAGGCAGAGAGCCTGCCCGGCCGTATTCGAGCTGAAAGTCACATCAGGCTTGGAAGTGTTAGCTCAGACTTCAGTTATCAGGGGCCATGGACGCTGGATGCAGATGTACGGGTAGAGCTCCAACACAGGCCAGGAACATGGAGGCTCCCTCCACACAGCTCTTTCTTCGCGTTTGCTCTGCAGGAGAGTACGCGCGAGACTAGGCCTTTGTTGACTCGGGAAGTGAGCACCTGGTTGCAGGCCTCGTCTACTAGCGTCTGTAAAGCTGCATACTTGCTCTGCGAGGGAGGCCTCAAAACTCACTCTCTGGGGCTGCCTTTCCTCCCTCCAAGGAAGAGAGCCTGCCCGGCCGCCTTCTGGCTGAAAGTCACATCGGGCTGGCAAGTGCTAGTTGGGAAGTCAGTTTTCAGGGGCAAAGGCCGCTGGGTGCACGTGTAAGTGTAGGGTTCCCACACTGTCCAGAACATCAAGGCTCCCTCCACACAGCTCTACCGTCACGTTAGCTCTGCAGCTGAGAGCTCGCGAAACTAGGCCTTTCTCGGCTCGGGAAGTGAGTGCCTGTTTGCAGGCCTCTTGTACTGGCGTCTGCAGAGCCCCACACTTGCTGTGCGAGGGAGGCCTAAAAACCCAATCTCTGGGGCTGCCTTTCCTCCCTCCAAGGAAGACAGCCTGCTCGGCCTCTTTCAAGCTGAAAGTCACATTGGGCTGGGAAGTGCTACATGGGAAATCAGTTTTCAGGGGCCATAGCCGCTGGGTGCTCGTGTATGTGTACAGCCCCGATACTGCACGGGAACATCAAGGCTCCCTCCACACAGCTCTACCGTCACGTTAGCTCTGCAGGAGAGAGCTCGCGAAACTAGGCCTTACTTGACTCGGGAAGTGTGGCCCTGGTTGCAGGCCTCTTGTACTAACGTCTGGAGAGCCCCACACTTGCTGTGCGAGGGAGGCCTGAAATCCCACTCTCTGGGGCTGCCTTTCCTCCCTCCAAGGAAGAGAGCCGGCTCGGCCGCCTTCAAGCTGAAAGTCACATTGGGCTGGGAAGTGCTACCTGGCAAATCAGTTTTCAGGGGCCATAGCCGCTGGGTGCAGTGTATGTGTACAGCCCCGATACTGCCCGGGAACATCAAGGTTCCCTCTACACAGCTCTTCCGTCACTTTAGCTGTGCAGGAGAGAGCTCGCGAAACTAGGCCTTTCTTGGTTCGGGAAGTGAGGACCTGCTCGCAGACCAATGGACCGGGCGTTTCCAGAGCTCCACGTTGCCTGCGCGCGGGAGGCCTCAAAACTCACTCTCTGGGGCTGCCTTTCCTCCCTCCAAGGAAGAGAGTCTGCCCGGCCGCCTTCTGGCTGAAAGTCACATCGGGCTGGCAAGTGCTAGTTGGGAAGTCAGTTTTCAGGGGCAATGGCCGCTGGGTGCACGTGTAAGTGCAGGGTTCCCACACTGTCCAGAACATCAAGGCTCCCTCCACTCAGCTCTACCGTCACGTTAGCTCTGCAGCTGAGAGCTCGCGAAACTAGGCCTTTCTCGCCTCGGGAAGTGAGTGCCTGTTTGCAGCCCTCTTGTACTGGCGTCTGTAGAGCCCCACACTTGCTGTGCGGGGAAGGCCTAAAAACCCAATCTCTGGGCCTGCCTTTCCTCCCTCAAAGGAGGAGAGCCGGCTCGGCCGCCTTCAAGTTGAAAGTAACATTGGGCTGGGAAGTGCTACCTGGGAAATCAGTTTTCAGGGGCCATAGCCGCTGGGGGCACGTGTATGTGTACAGCCCCGATACTGCCCGGGAACATCAAGGTTCCCTCCACACAGCTCTTCCGTCACTTTAGCTGTGCAGGAGAGAGCTCGCGAAACTAGGCCTTTCTCGGCTCGGGAAGTGAGTGCCTGTTTGCAGGCCTCTTGTACTGGCGTCTGCACAGCCCCACACTTGCTGTGCGAGGGAGGCCTAAAAACCCAATCTCTGGGGCTGCCTTTCCTCCCTCCAAGGAAGAGAGCCTGCCCGGCCGCCTTCTGCCTGAAAGTCACATCGGGCTGGCAAGTGCTAGTTGAGAAGTCAGTTTTCAGGGGCAATGGCCGCTGGGTGCACGTGTAAGTGTAAGGTTCCCACACTATCCAGAACATCAAGGCTCCCTCCACACAGCTCTACCGTCACGTTAGCTCTGCAGCTGAGAGCTCGGGAAACTAGGCCTTTCTCACCTCGGGAAGTGAGTGCCTGTTTGCAGCCCTCTTGTACTGGCGTTACAGAGAGCCCCACACTTGCTGTGCGGGGAAGGCCTAAAAACCCAATCTCTGGGCCTGCCTTTCCTCCCTCAAAGGAGGAGAGCCGGCTCGGCCGCCTTCAAGGTGAAAGTAACATTGGGCTGGGAAGTGCTACCTGGGAAATCAGTTTTCAGGGGCCATAGCCGCTGGGGGCACGTGTATGTGTACAGCCCCGATACTGCCCGGGAACATCAAGGTTCCCTCCACACAGCTCTTCCGTCACTTTAGCTGTGCAGGAGAGAGCTCGCGAAACTAGGCCTTTCTCGGCTCGGGAAGTGAGTGCCTGTTTGCAGGCCTCTTGTACTGGCGTCTGCAGAGCCCCACACTTGCTGTGCGAGGGAGGCCTAAAAACCCAATCTCTGGGGCTGCCTTTCCTCCCTCCAAGGAAGACAGCCTGCTCGGCCGCTTTCAAGTTGAAAGTAACATTGGGCTTTGAAGTGCTACCTGGGAAATCAGTTTTCAGGGGCCATAGCCGCTGGGTGCACGTGTATGTGTACAGCCCCGATACTGCCCGGGAACATCAAGGTTCCCTCCACACAGCTCTTCCGTCACTTTAGCTGTGCAGGAGAGAGCTCGCGAAACTAGGCCTTTCTTGGCTCGGGAAGTGAGGACCTGCTCGCAGACCAATGGACCGGGCGTTTCCAGAGCTCCACGTTGCCTGCGCGCGGGAGGCCTGAAAACTCACTCTCTGGGGCTGCCTTTCCTCCCTCCAAGGAAGAGAGCCTGCCCGGCCGCCTTCTGGCTGAAAGTCAAATCTGGCTGGGATGTGGTAGTTGGGAAGTCAGTTTTCAGGGGCAATGTCCGCTAGGTGTACGTGCATGCCTAGGGTTCCCACACTGCCCAGAACACCAAGGTTCCCTCCACACAGCTCTTCCGTCACGTTAGCTCTGCAGGAGAGAGCTCGCGAAACTAGGCCTTTCTCGGCTCGGGAAGTGAGTGCCTGTTTGCAGGCCTCTTGTACTGGCGTCTGCAGAGCCCCACACTTGCTGTGCGAGGGAGGCCTAAAAACCCAATCTCTGGGGCTGCCTTTCCTCCCTCCAAGGAAGACAGCCTGCTCGGCCGCCTTCAAGCTGAAAGTCACATTGGGCTGGGAAGTGCTACATGGGAAATCAGTTTTCAGGGGCCATAGCCGCTGGGTGCTCGTGTATGTGTACAGCCCCGATACTGCCCGGGAACATCAAGGCTCCCTCCACACAGCTCTACCGTCACGTTAGCTCTGCAGGAGAGAGCTCGCGAAACTAGGCCTTTCTTGACTCGGGAAGTGAGGCCCTGCTTGCAGGCCTCTTGTACTAACGTCTGGAGAGCCCCACACTTGCTGTGCGAGGGAGGCCTGAAATCCCACTCTCTGGGGCTGCCTTTCCTCCCTCCAAGGAAGAGAGCCGGCTCGGCCGCCTTCAAGCTGAAAGTCAGATTGGGCTGGGAAGTGCTACCTGGCAAATCAGTTTTCAGGGGCCATAGCCGCTGGGTGCACGTGTATGTGTACAGCCCCGATACTGCCCGGGAACATCAAGGTTCCCTCTACACAGCTCTTCCGTCACTTTAGCTGTGCAGGAGAGAGCTCGCGAAACTAGGCCTTTCTTGGCTCGGGAAGTGAGGACCTGCTCGCAGACCAATGGACCGGGCGTTTCCAGAGCTCCACGTTGCCTGCGCGCGGGAGGCCTGAAAACTCACTCTCTGGGGCTGCCTTTCCTCCCTCCAAGGAAGAGAGCCTGCCCGGCCGCCTTCTGGCTGAAAGTCAAATCTGGCTGGGAAGTGGTAGTTGGGAAGTCAGTTTTCAGGGGCAATGTCTGCTAGGTGTACGTGCATGCCTAGGGTTCCCACACTGCCCAGAACACCAAGGTTCCCTCCACACAGCTCTTCCGTCACGTTAGCTCTGCAGGAGAGAGCTCGCGAAACTAGGCCTTTCTCGGCTCGGGAAGTGAGTGCCTGTTTGCAGGTCTCTTGTACTGGCGTCTGCAGAGCTCCACACTTGCTGTGCGAGGGAGGCCTAAAAACCCAATCTCTGGGGCTGCCTTTCCTCCCTCCAAGGAAGACAGCCTGCTCGGCCGCCTGCAAGCTGAAAGTCACATTGGGCTGGGAAATGCTACCTGGGAAGTCAGTTTTCAGGGGCCATGGCCGCTGGCTGCACGTTTACAGCTAGGCCTCCCACACTGCCCGGGAACATCAAGGCTCCCTCCAAACAGCTCTTCCGTCACGTTTGCCCTGCAGGAGAGAGATCGCGAAACTAGGCCTTTCTCGGCTCGGGAAGTGAGTGCCTGTTTGCAGGCCGCTTGTATTGGCGTCTGCAGAGCCCCACACTTGCTGTGCGAGGGAGGCCTAAAAACCCAATCTCTGGGGCTGCCTTTCCTCCCTCCAAGGAAGAGAGCCTGCCCGGCCGCCTTCTGCCTGAAAGTCACATCGGGCTGGCAAGTGCTAGTTGGGAAGTCAGTTTTCAGGGGCAATGGCCGCTGGGTGCACGTGTAAGTGTAGGGTTCCCACACTGTCCAGAACATCAAGGCTCCCTCCACACAGCTCTACCGTCATGTTAGCTCTGCAGCTGAGAGCACGCGAAACTAGGCCTTTCTCGCCTCGGGAAGTGAGTGCCTGTTTGCAGCCCTCTTGTACTGGCGTCTGTAGAGCCCCACACTTGCTGTGCGGGGAAGGCCTAAAAACCCAATCTCTGGGCCTGCCTTTCCTCCCTCAAAGGAGGAGAGCCGGCTCGGCCGCCTTCAAGTTGAAAGTAACATTGGGCTGGGAAGTGCTACCTGGGAAATCAGTTTTCAGGGGCCATAGCCGCTGGGGGCACGTGTATGTGTACAGCCCCGATACTGCCCGGGAACATCAAGGTTCCCTCCACACAGCTCTTCCGTCACTTTAGCTGTGCAGGAGAGAGCTCGCGAAACTAGGCCTTTCTCGGCTCGGGAAGTGAGTGCCTGTTTGCAGGCCTCTTGTACTGGCAGGCGTCTGCACAGCCCCACACTTGCTGTGCGAGGGAGGCCTAAAAACCCAATCTCTGGGGCTGCCTTTCCTCCCTCCAAGGAAGACAGCCTGCTCGGCCGCCTTCAAGCTGAAAGTCACATTGGGCTGGGAAGTGCTACATGGGAAATCAGTTTTCAGGGGCCATAGCCGCTGCGTGCTCGTGTATGTGTACAGCCCCGATACTGCCCGGGAACATCAAGGCTCCCTCCACACAGCTCTACCGTCACGTTAGCTCTGCAGGAGAGAGCTCGCGAAACTAGGCCTTTCTTGACTCGGGAAGTGAGGCCCTGGTTGCAGGCCTCTTGTACTAACGTCTGGAGAGCCCCACACTTGCTGTGCGAGGGAGGCCTGAAATCCCACTCTCTGGGGCTGCCTTTCCTCCCTCCAAGGAAGAGAGCCGGCTCGGCCGCCTTCAAGCTGAAAGTCACATTGGGCTGGGAAGTGCTACCTGGCAAATCAGTTTTCAGGGGCCATAGCCGCTGGGTGCACGTGTATGTGTACAGCCCCGATACTGCCCGGGAACATCAAGGTTCCCTCTACACAGCTCTTCCGTCACTTTAGCTGTGCAGGAGAGAGCTCGCGAAACTAGGCCTTTCTTGGCTCGGGAAGTGAGGACCTGCTCGCAGACCAATGGACCGGGCGTTTCCAGAGCTCCACGTTGCCTGCGCGCGGGAGGCCTGAAAACTCACTCTCTGGGGCTGCCTTTCCTCCCTCCAAGGAAGAGAGCCTGCCCGGCCGCCTTCTGGCTGAAAGTCAAATCTGGCTGGGAAGTGGTAGTTGGGAAGTCAGCTTTCAGGGGCAATGTCCGCTAGGTGTACGTGCATGCCTAGGGTTCCCACACTGCCCAGAACACCAAGGTTCCCTCCACACAGCTCTTCCGTCACGTTAGCTCTGCAGGAGAGAGCTCGCGAAACTAGGCCTTTCTCGGCTCGGGAAGTGAGTGCCTGTTTGCAGGCCTCTTGTACTGGCGTCTGCAGAGCCCCACACTTGCTGTGCGAGGGAGGCCTAAAAACCCAATCTCTGGGGCTGCCTTTCCTCCCTCCAAGGAAGACAGCCTGCTCGGCCGCCTGCAAGCTGAAAGTCACATTGGGCTGGGAAATGCTACCTGGGAAGTCAGTTTTCAGGGGCCATGGCCGCTGGCTGCACGTTTACAGCTAGGCCTCCCTCACTGCCCGGGAACATCAAGGCTCCCTCCACACAGCTCTTTCTTCACGTTTGCCCTGCAGGAGAGAGCTCGCGAGACTAGGCCTTTCTTGACTCGGGAAGTGAGGCCCTGGTTGCAGGCCTCTTGTACTAGCGTCTCCAGAGCCCCACACTTGCTGTGTGAGGGAGGCTTGAAAACCCACTCTCTGGGGCTGCATTTCCTTCCTCCAAGGCAGAGAGCCTGCCCGGCCGTATTCGAGCTGAAAGTCACATCAGGCTTGGAAGTGTTAGCTCAGACTTCAGTTATCAGGGGCCATGGACGCTGGATGCAGATGTACGGGTAGAGCTCCAACACAGGCCAGGAACATCGAGGCTCCCTCCACACAGCTCTTTCTTCGCGTTTGCTCTGCAGGAGAGTACGCGCGAGACTAGGCCTTTGTTGTCTCGGGAAGTGAGCACCTGGTTGCAGGCCTCGTCTACTAGCATCTGTAAAGCTGCATACTTGCTGTGCGAGGGAGGCCTCAAAACTCACTCTCTGGGGCTGCCTTTCCTCCCTCCAAGGAAGAGAGCCTGCCCGGCCGCCTTCTGGCTGAAAGTCACATCGGGCTGGCAAGTGCTAGTTGGGAAGTCAGTTTTCAGGGGCAATGGCCGCTGGGTGCACGTGTAAGTGTAGGGTTCCCACACTGTCCAGAACATCAAGGCTCCCTCCACACAGCTCTACCGTCACGATAGCTCTGCAGCTGAGAGCTCGCGAAACTAGGCCTTTCTCGCCTCGGGAAGTGAGTGCCTGTTTGCAGCCCTCTTGTACTGGCGTCTGTAGAGCCCCACACTTGCTGTGCGGGGAAGGCCTAAAAACCCAATCTCTGGGCCTGCCTTTCCTCCCTCAAAGGAGGAGAGCCGGCTCGGCCGCCTTCAAGTTGAAAGTAACATTGGGCTGGGAAGTGCTACCTGGGAAATCAGTTTTCAGGGGCCATAGCCGCTGGGGGCACGTGTATGTGTACAGCCCCGATACTGCCCGGGAACATCAAGGTTCCCTCCACACAGCTCTTCCGTCACTTTAGCTGTGCAGGAGAGAGCTCGCGAAACTAGGCCTTTCTCGGCTCGGGAAGTGAGGCCCTGGTTGCAGGCCTCTTGTACTAACGTCTGGAGAGCCCCACACTTGCTGTGCGAGGGAGGCCTGAAATCCCACTCTCTGGGGCTGCCTTTCCTCCCTCCAAGGAAGAGAGCCGGCTCGGCCGCCTTCAAGCTGAAAGTCACATTGGGCTGGGAAGTGCTACCTGGCAAATCAGTTTTCAGGGGCAATGGCCGCTGGGTGCACGTGTAAGTGTAGGGTTCCCACACTGTCCAGAACATCAAGGCTCCCTCCACACAGCTCTACCGTCACGTTAGCTCTGCAGCTGAGAGCTCGCGAAACTAGGCCTTTCTCGCCTCGGGAAGTGAGTGCCTGTTTGCAGCCCTCTTGTACTGGCGTCTGTAGAGCCCCACACTTGCTGTGCGGGGAAGGCCTAAAAACCCAATCTCTGGGCCTGCCTTTCCTCCCTCAAAGGAGGAGAGCCGGCTCGGCCGCCTTCACGCTGAAAGTCACATTGGGCTGGGAAGTGCTACCTGGCAAATCAGTTTTCAGGGGCCATAGCCGCTGGGTGCACGTGTATGTGTACAACCCCGATACTGCCCGGGAACATCAAGGTTCCCTCTACACAGCTCTTCCGTCACTTTAGCTGTGCAGGAGAGAGCTCGCGAAACTAGGCCTTTCTTGGCTCGGGAAGTGAGGACCTGCTCGCAGACCAATGGACCGGGCGTTTCCAGAGCTCCACGTTGCCTGCGCGCGGGAGGCCTGAAAACTC
Source organism: Giraffa tippelskirchi (assembly GCF_054371585.1). Classification (NCBI taxonomy): domain Eukaryota; kingdom Metazoa; phylum Chordata; class Mammalia; order Artiodactyla; family Giraffidae; genus Giraffa; species Giraffa tippelskirchi. The sequence continues at coordinate 73,668,451 of NC_137289.1, forward strand.
ACTCTCTGGGGCTGCCTTTCCTCCCTCCAAGTAAGAGAGCCTGCCCGGCCGCCTTCTGGCTGAAAGTCAAATCTGGCTGGGAAGTGGTAGTTGGGAAGTCAGTTTTCAGGGGCAATGTCCGCTAGGTGTACGTGCATGCCTAGGGTTCCCACACTGCCCAGAACACCAAGGTTCCCTCCACACAGCTCTTCCGTCACGTTAGCTCTGCAGGAGAGAGCTCGCGAAACTAGGCCTTTCTCGGCTCGGGAAGTGAGTGCCTGTTTGCAGGCCTCTTGTACTGGCGTCTGCAGAGCCCCACACTTGCTGTGCGAGGGAGGCCTAAAAACCCAATCTCTGGGGCTGCCTTTCCTCCCTCCAAGGAAGAGAGCCTGCCCGGCCGCCTTCTGGCTGAAAGTCACATCGGGCTGGCAAGTGGTAGTTGGGAAGTCAGTTTTCAGGGGCAATGGCCGCTGGTTGCACGTGTAAGTGTTGGGTTCCCACACTGTCCAGAACATCAAGGCTCCCTCCACACAGCTCTACCGTCACGTTAGCTCTGCAGCTGAGAGCTCGCGAAACTAGGCTTTTCTCACCTCGGGAAGTGAGTGCCGGTTTGCAGCCCTCTTGTACTGGCGTCTGTAGAGCCCCACACTTGCTGTGCGGGGAAGGCCTAAAAACCCAATCTCTGGGCCTGCCTTTCCTCCCTCAAAGGAGGAGAGCCGGCTCGGCCGCCTTCAAGGTGAAAGTAACATTGGGCTGGGAAGTGCTACCTGGGAAATCAGTTTTCAGGGGCCATAGCCGCTGGGGGCACGTGTATGTGTACAGCCCCGATACTGCCCGGGAACATCAAGGTTCCCTCCACACAGCTCTTCCGTCACTTTAGCTGTGCAGGAGAGAGCTCGCGAAACTAGGCCTTTCTCGGCTCGGGAAGTGAGTGCCTGTTTGCAGGCCTCTTGTACTGGCGTCTTCACAGCCCCACACTTGCTGTGTGAGGGAGGCCTAAAAACCCAATCTCTGGGGCTGCCTTTCCTCCCTCCAAGGAAGACAGCCTGCTCGGCCGCCTTCAAGCTGAAAGTCACATTGGGCTGGGAAGTGCTACATGGGAAATCAGTTTTCAGGGGCCATAGCCGCTGGGTGCTCGTGTATGTGTACAGCCCCGATACTGCCCGGGAACATCAAGGCTCCCTCCACACAGCTCTACCGTCACGTTAGCTCTGCAGGAGAGAGCTCGCGAAACTAGGCCTTTCTTGGCTCGGGAAGTGAGGACCTGCTCGCAGACCAATAGACCGGGCGTTTCCAGAGCTCCACGTTGCCTGCGCGCGGGAGGCCTGAAAACTCACTCTCTGGGGCTGCCTTTCCTCCCTCCAAGGAAGAGAGCCTGCCCGGCCGCCTTCTGGCTGAAAGTCAAATCTGGCTGGGAAGTGGTAGTTGGGAAGTCAGTTTTCAGGGGCAATGTCCGCTAGGTGTACGTGCATGCCTAGGGTTCCCACACTGCCCAGAACACCAAGGTTCCCTCCACACAGCTCTTCCGTCACGTTAGCTCTGCAGGAGAGAGCTCGCGCAACTAGGCCTTTCTCGGCTCGGGAAGTGAGTGCCTGTTTGCAGGCCTCTTGTACTGGCGTCTGCAGAGCCCCACACTTGCTGTGCGAGGGAGGCCTAAAAACCCAATCTCTGGGGCTGCCTTTCCTCCCTCCAAGGAAGACAGCCTGCTCGGCCGCCTGCAAGCTGAAAGTCACATTGGGCTGGGAAATGCTACCTGGGAAGTCAGTTTTCAGGGGCCATGGCCGCTGGCTGCACGTTTACAGCTAGGCCTCCCACACTGCCCGGGAACATCAAGGCTCCCTCCAAACAGCTCTTCCGTCACGTTTGCCCTGCAGGAGAGAGATCGCGAAACTAGGCCTTTCGCGGCTCGGGAAGTGAGTGCCTGTTTGCAGGCCGCTTGTATTGGCGTCTGCAGAGCCCCACACTTGCTGTGCGAGGGAGGCCTAAAAACCCAATCTCTGGGGCTGCCTTTCCTCCCTCCAAGGAAGAGAGCCTGCCCGGCCGCCTTCTGCCTGAAAGTCACATCGGGCTGGCAAGTGCTAGTTGGGAAGTCAGTTTTCAGTGGCAATGGCCGCTGGGTGCACGTGTAAGTGTAGGGTTCCCACACTATCCAGAACATCAAGGCTCCCTCCACACAGCTCTACCGTCACGTTAGCTCTGCAGCTGAGAGCTCGCGAAACTAGGCCTTTCTCACCTCGGGAAGTGAGTGCCTGTTTGCAGCCCTCTTGTACTGGCGTTACAGAGAGCCCCACACTTGCTGTGCGGGGAAGGCCTAAAAACCCAATCTCTGGGCCTGCCTTTCCTCCCTCAAAGGAGGAGAGCCGGCTCGGCCGCCTTCAAGGTGAAAGTAACATTGGGCTGGGAAGTGCTACCTGGGAAATCAGTTTTCAGGGGCCATAGCCGCTGGGGGCACGTGTATGTGTACAGCCCCGATACTGCCCGGGAACATCAAGGTTCCCTCCACACAGCTCTTCCGTCACTTTAGCTGTGCAGGAGAGAGCTCGCGAAACTAGGCCTTTCTCGGCTCGGGAAGTGAGTGCCTGTTTGCAGGCCTCTTGTACTGGCGTCTGCACAGCCCCACACTTGCTGTGCGAGGGAGGCCTAAAAACCCAATCTCTGGGGCTGCCTTTCCTCCCTCCAAGGAAGACAGCCTGCTCGGCCGCCTTCAAGCTGAAAGTCACATTGGGCTGGGAAGTGCTACATGGGAAATCAGTTTTCAGGGGCCATAGCCGCTGGGTGCTCGTGTATGTGTACAGCCCCGATACTGCCCGGGAACATCAAGGCTCCCTCCACACAGCTCTACCGTCACGTTAGCTCTGCAGGAGAGAGCTCGCGAAACTAGGCCTTTCTTGACTCGGGAAGTGAGGCCCTGGTTGCAGGCCTCTTGTACTAACGTCTGGAGAGCCCCACACTTGCTGTGCGAGGGAGGCCTGAAATCCCACTCTCTGGGGCTGCCTTTCCTCCCTCCAAGGAAGAGAGCCGGCTCGGCCGCCTTCAAGCTGAAAGTCACATTGGGCTGGGAAGTGCTACCTGGCAAATCAGTTTTCAGGGGCCATAGCCGCTGGGTGCACGTGTATGTGTACAGCCCCGATACTGCCCGGGAACATCAAGGTTCCCTCTACACAGCTCTTCCGTCACTTTAGCTGTGCAGGAGAGAGCTCGCGAAACTAGGCCTTTCTTGGCTCGGGAAGTGAGGACCTGCTCGCAGACCAATGGACCGGGCGTTTCCAGAGCTCCACGTTGCCTGCGCGCGGGAGGCCTGAAAACTCACTCTCTGGGGCTGCCTTTCCTCCCTCCAAGGAAGAGAGCCTGCCCGGCCGCCTTCTGGCTGAAAGTCAAATCTGGCTGGGAAGTGGTAGTTGGGAAGTCAGTTTTCAGGGGCAATGTCCGCTAGGTGTACGTGCATGCCTAGGGTTCCCACACTGCCCAGAACACCAAGGTTCCCTCCACACAGCTCTTCCGTCACGTTAGCTCTGCAGGAGAGAGCTCGCGCAACTAGGCCTTTCTCGGCTCGGGAAGTGAGTGCCTGTTTGCAGGCCTCTTGTACTGGCGTCTGCAGAGCCCCACACTTGCTGTGCGAGGGAGGCCTAAAAACCCAATCTCTGGGGCTGCCTTTCCTCCCTCCAAGGAAGACAGCCTGCTCGGCCGCCTGCAAGCTGAAAGTCACATTGGGCTGGGAAATGCTACCTGGGAAGTCAGTTTTCAGGGGCCATGGCCGCTGGCTGCACGTTTACAGCTAGGCCTCCCACACTGCCCGGGAACATCAAGGCTCCCTCCAAACAGCTCTTCCGTCACGTTTGCCCTGCAGGAGAGAGATCGCGAAACTAGGCCTTTCTCGGCTCGGGAAGTGAGTGCCTGTTTGCAGGCCGCTTGTATTGGCGTCTGCAGAGCCCCACACTTGCTGTGCGAGGGAGGCTTGAAAACCCACTCTCTGGGGCTGCATTTCCTTCCTCCAAGGCAGAGAGCCTGCCCGGCCGTATTCGAGCTGAAAGTCACATCAGGCTTGGAAGTGTTAGCTCAGACTTCAGTTATCAGGGGCCATGGACGCTGGATGCAGATGTACGGGTAGAGCTCCAACACAGGCCAGGAACATCGAGGCTCCCTCCACACAGCTCTTTCTTCGCGTTTGCTCTGCAGGAGAGTACGCGCGAGACTAGGCCTTTGTTGACTCGGGAAGTGAGCACCTGGTTGCAGGCCTCGTCTACTAGCATCTGTAAAGCTGCATACTTGCTGTGCGAGGGAGGCCTCAAAACTCACTCTCTGGGGCTGCCTTTCCTCCCTCCCAGGAAGAGAGCCTGCCCGGCCGCCTTCTGGCTGAAAGTCACATCGGGCTGGCAAGTGCTAGTTGGGAAGTCAGTTTTCAGGGGCAATGGCCGCTGGGTGCACGTGTAAGTGTAGGGTTCCCACACTGTCCAGAACATCAAGGCTCCCTCCACACAGCTCTACCGTCACGATAGCTCTGCAGCTGAGAGTTCGCGAAACTAGGCCTTTCTCGCCTCGGGAAGTGAGTGCCTGTTTGCAGCCCTCTTGTACTGGCGTCTGTAGAGCCCCACACTTGCTGTGCGGGGAAGGCCTAAAAACCCAATCTCTGGGCCTGCCTTTCCTCCCTCAAAGGAGGAGAGCCGGCTCGGCCGCCTTCAAGTTGAAAGTAACATTGGGCTGGGAAGTGCTACCTGGGAAATCAGTTTTCAGGGGCCATAGCCGCTGGGGGCACGTGTATGTGTACAGCCCCGATACTGCCCGGGAACATCAAGGTTCCCTCCACACAGCTCTTCCGTCACTTTAGCTGTGCAGGAGAGAGCTCGCGAAACTAGGCCTTTCTCGGCTCGGGAAGTGAGTGCCTGTTTGCAGGCCTCTTGTACTGGCGTCTGCACAGCCCCACACTTGCTGTGCGAGGGAGGCCTAAAAACCCAATCTCTGGGGCTGCCTTTCCTCCCTCCAAGGAAGACAGCCTGCTCGGCCGCCTTCAAGCTGAAAGTCACATTGGGCTGGGAAGTGCTACATGGGAAATCAGTTTTCAGGGGCCATAGCCGCTGGGTGCTCGTGTATGTGTACAGCCCCGATACTGCCCGGGAACATCAAGGCTCCCTCCACACAGCTCTACCGTCACGTTAGCTCTGCAGGAGAGAGCTCGCGAAACTAGGCCTTTCTTGACTCGGGAAGTGAGGCCCTGGTTGCAGGCCTCTTGTACTAACGTCTGGAGAGCCCCACACTTGCTGTGCGAGGGAGGCCTGAAATCCCACTCTCTGGGGCTGCCTTTCCTCCCTCCAAGGAAGAGAGCCGGCTCGGCCGCCTTCAAGCTGAAAGTCACATTGGGCTGGGAAGTGCTACCTGGCAAATCAGTTTTCAGGGGCAATGGCCGCTGGGTGCACGTGTAAGTGTAGGGTTCCCACACTGTCCAGAACATCAAGGCTCCCTCCACACAGCTCTACCGTCACGTTAGCTCTGCAGCTGAGAGCTCGCGAAACTAGGCCTTTCTCGCCTCGGGAAGTGAGTGCCTGTTTGCAGCCCTCTTGTACTGGCGTCTGTAGAGCCCCACACTTGCTGTGCGGGGAAGGCCTAAAAACCCAATCTCTGGGCCTGCCTTTCCTCCCTCAAAGGAGGAGAGCCGGCTCGGCCGCCTTCAAGCTGAAAGTCACATTGGGCTGGGAAGTGCTACCTGGCAAATCAGTTTTCAGGGGCCATAGCCGCTGGGTGCACGTGTATGTGTACAACCCCGATACTGCCCGGGAACATCAAGGTTCCCTCTACACAGCTCTTCCGTCACTTTAGCTGTGCAGGAGAGAGCTCGCGAAACTAGGCCTTTCTTGGCTCGGGAAGTGAGGACCTGCTCGCAGACCAATGGACCGGGCGTTTCCAGAGCTCCACGTTGCCTGCGCGCGGGAGGCCTGAAAACTCACTCTCTGGGGCTGCCTTTCCTCCCTCCAAGTAAGAGAGCCTGCCCGGCCGCCTTCTGGCTGAAAGTCAAATCTGGCTGGGAAGTGGTAGTTGGGAAGTCAGTTTTCAGGGGCAATGTCCGCTAGGTGTACGTGCATGCCTAGGGTTCCCACACTGCCCAGAACACCAAGGTTCCCTCCACACAGCTCTTCCGTCACGTTAGCTCTGCAGGAGAGAGCTCGCGAAACTAGGCCTTTCTCGGCTCGGGAAGTGAGTGCCTGTTTGCAGGCCTCTTGTACTGGCGTCTGCAGAGCCCCACACTTGCTGTGCGAGGGAGGCCTAAAAACCCAATCTCTGGGGCTGCCTTTCCTCCCTCCAAGGAAGAGAGCCTGCCCGGCCGCCTTCTGGCTGAAAGTCACATCGGGCTGGCAAGTGGTAGTTGGGAAGTCAGTTTTCAGGGGCAATGGCCGCTGGTTGCACGTGTAAGTGTTGGGTTCCCACACTGTCCAGAACATCAAGGCTCCCTCCACACAGCTCTACCGTCACGTTAGCTCTGCAGCTGAGAGCTCCCGAAACTAGGCTTTTCTCACCTCGGGAAGTGAGTGCCGGTTTGCAGCCCTCTTGTACTGGCGTCTGTAGAGCCCCACACTTGCTGTGCGGGGAAGGCCTAAAAACCCAATCTCTGGGCCTGCCTTTCCTCCCTCAAAGGAGGAGAGCCGGCTCGGCCGCCTTCAAGGTGAAAGTAACATTGGGCTGGGAAGTGCTACCTGGGAAATCAGTTTTCAGGGGCCATAGCCGCTGGGGGCACGTGTATGTGTACAGCCCCGATACTGCCCGGGAACATCAAGGTTCCCTCCACACAGCTCTTCCGTCACTTTAGCTGTGCAGGAGAGAGCTCGCGAAACTAGGCCTTTCTCGGCTCGGGAAGTGAGTGCCTGTTTGCAGGCCTCTTGTACTGGCGTCTTCACAGCCCCACACTTGCTGTGTGAGGGAGGCCTAAAAACCCAATCTCTGGGGCTGCCTTTCCTCCCTCCAAGGAAGACAGCCTGCTCGGCCGCCTTCAAGCTGAAAGTCACATTGGGCTGGGAAGTGCTACATGGGAAATCAGTTTTCAGGGGCCATAGCCGCTGGGTGCTCGTGTATGTGTACAGCCCCGATACTGCCCGGGAACATCAAGGCTCCCTCCACACAGCTCTACCGTCACGTTAGCTCTGCAGGAGAGAGCTCGCGAAACTAGGCCTTTCTTGGCTCGGGAAGTGAGGACCTGCTCGCAGACCAATGGACCGGGCGTTTCCAGAGCTCCACGTTGCCTGCGCGCGGGAGGCCTGAAAACTCACTCTCTGGGGCTGCCTTTCCTCCCTCCAAGGAAGAGAGCCTGCCCGGCCGCCTTCTGGCTGAAAGTCAAATCTGGCTGGGAAGTGGTAGTTGGGAAGTCAGTTTTCAGGGGCAATGTCCGCTAGGTGTACGTGCATGCCTAGGGTTCCCACACTGCCCAGAACACCAAGGTTCCCTCCACACAGCTCTTCCGTCACGTTAGCTCTGCAGGAGAGAGCTCGCGCAACTAGGCCTTTCTCGGCTCGGGAAGTGAGTGCCTGTTTGCAGGCCTCTTGTACTGGCGTCTGCAGAGCCCCACACTTGCTGTGCGAGGGAGGCCTAAAAACCCAATCTCTGGGGCTGCCTTTCCTCCCTCCAAGGAAGACAGCCTGCTCGGCCGCCTGCAAGCTGAAAGTCACATTGGGCTGGGAAATGCTACCTGGGAAGTCAGTTTTCAGGGGCCATGGCCGCTGGCTGCACGTTTACAGCTAGGCCTCCCACACTGCCCGGGAACATCAAGGCTCCCTCCAAACAGCTCTTCCGTCACGTTTGCCCTGCAGGAGAGAGATCGCGAAACTAGGCCTTTCTCGGCTCGGGAAGTGAGTGCCTGTTTGCAGGCCGCTTGTATTGGCGTCTGCAGAGCCCCACACTTGCTGTGCGAGGGAGGCCTAAAAACCCAATCTCTGGGGCTGCCTTTCCTCCCTCCAAGGAAGAGAGCCTGCCCGGCCGCCTTCTGCCTGAAAGTCACATCGGGCTGGCAAGTGCTAGTTGGGAAGTCAGTTTTCAGGGGCAATGGCCGCTGGGTGCACGTGTAAGTGTAGGGTTCCCACACTATCCAGAACATCAAGGCTCCCTCCACACAGCTCTACCGTCACGTTAGCTCTGCAGCTGAGAGCTCGCGAAACTAGGCCTTTCTCACCTCGGGAAGTGAGTGCCTGTTTGCAGCCCTCTTGTACTGGCGTTACAGAGAGCCCCACACTTGCTGTGCGGGGAAGGCCTAAAAACCCAATCTCTGGGCCTGCCTTTCCTCCCTCAAAGGAGGAGAGCCGGCTCGGCCGCCTTCAAGGTGAAAGTAACATTGGGCTGGGAAGTGCTACCTGGGAAATCAGTTTTCAGGGGCCATAGCCGCTGGGGGCACGTGTATGTGTACAGCCCCGATACTGCCCGGGAACATCAAGGTTCCCTCCACACAGCTCTTCCGTCACTTTAGCTGTGCAGGAGAGAGCTCGCGAAACTAGGCCTTTCTCGGCTCGGGAAGTGAGTGCCTGTTTGCAGGCCTCTTGTACTGGCGTCTGCACAGCCCCACACTTGCTGTGCGAGGGAGGCCTAAAAACCCAATCTCTGGGGCTGCCTTTCCTCCCTCCAAGGAAGACAGCCTGCTCGGCCGCCTTCAAGCTGAAAGTCACATTGGGCTGGGAAGTGCTACATGGGAAATCAGTTTTCAGGGGCCATAGCCGCTGGGTGCTCGTGTATGTGTACAGCCCCGATACTGCCCGGGAACATCAAGGCTCCCTCCACACAGCTCTACCGTCACGTTAGCTCTGCAGGAGAGAGCTCGCGAAACTAGGCCTTTCTTGACTCGGGAAGTGAGGCCCTGCTTGCAGGCCTCTTGTACTAACGTCTGGAGAGCCCCACACTTGCTGTGCGAGGGAGGCCTGAAATCCCACTCTCTGGGGCTGCCTTTCCTCCCTCCAAGGAAGAGAGCCGGCTCGGCCGCCTTCAAGCTGAAAGTCACATTGGGCTGGGAAGTGCTACCTGGCAAATCAGTTTTCAGGGGCCATAGCCGCTGGGTGCACGTGTATGTGTACAGCCCCGATACTGCCCGGGAACATCAAGGTTCCCTCTACACAGCTCTTCCGTCACTTTAGCTGTGCAGGAGAGAGCTCGCGAAACTAGGCCTTTCTTGGCTCGGGAAGTGAGGACCTGCTCGCAGACCAATGGACCGGGCGTTTCCAGAGCTCCACGTTGCCTGCGCGCGGGAGGCCTGAAAACTCACTCTCTGGGGCTGCCTTTCCTCCCTCCAAGGAAGAGAGCCTGCCCGGCCGCCTTCTGGCTGAAAGTCAAATCTGGCTGGGAAGTGGTAGTTGGGATGTCAGTTTTCAGGGGCAATGTCCGCTAGGTGTACGTGCATGCCTAGGGTTCCCACACTGCCCAGAACACCAAGGTTCCCTCCACACAGCTCTTCCGTCACGTTAGCTCTGCAGGAGAGAGCTCGCGCAACTAGGCCTTTCTCGGCTCGGGAAGTGAGTACCTGTTTGCAGGCCTCTTGTACTGGCGTCTGCAGAGCCCCACACTTGCTGTGCGAGGGAGGCCTAAAAACCCAATCTCTGGGGCTGCCTTTCCTCCCTCCAAGGAAGACAGCCTGCTCGGCCGCCTGCAAGCTGAAAGTCACATTGGGCTGGGAAATGCTACCTGGGAAGTCAGTTTTCAGGGGCCATGGCCGCTGGCTGCACGTTTACAGCTAGGCCTCCCACACTGCCCGGGAACATCAAGGCTCCCTCCAAACAGCTCTTCCGTCACGTTTGCCCTGCAGGAGAGAGATCGCGAAACTAGGCCTTTCTCGGCTCGGGAAGTGAGTGCCTGTTTGCAGGCCGCTTGTATTGGCGTCTGCAGAGCCCCACACTTGCTGTGCGAGGGAGGCCTAAAAACCCAATCTCTGGGGCTGCCTTTCCTCCCTCCAAGGAAGAGAGCCTGCCCGGCCGCCTTCTGGCTGAAAGTCACATCGGGCTGGCAAGTGCTAGTTGGGAAGTCAGTTTTCAGGGGCAATGGCCGCTGGGTGCACGTGTAAGTGTAGGGTTCCCACACTGTCCAGAACATCAAGGCTCCCTCCACACAGCTCTACCGTCACGTTAGCTCTGCAGCTGAGAGCTCGCGAAACTAGGCCTTTCTCGCCTCGGGAAGTGAGTGCCTGTTTGCAGCCCTCTTGTACTGGCGTCTGTAGAGCCCCACACTTGCTGTGCGGGGAAGGCCTAAAAACCCAATCTCTGGGCCTGCCTTTCCTCCCTCAAAGGAGGAGAGCCGGCTCGGCCGCCTTCAAGTTGAAAGTAACATTGGGCTGGGAAGTGCTACCTGGGAAATCAGTTTTCAGGGGCCATAGCCGCTGGGGGCACGTGTATGTGTACAGCCCCGATACTGCCCGGGAACATCAAGGTTCCCTCCACACAGCTCTTCCGTCACTTTAGCTGTGCAGGAGAGAGCTCGCGAAACTAGGCCTTTCTCGGCTCGGGAAGTGAGTGCCTGTTTGCAGGCCTCTTGTACTGGCGTCTGCAGAGCCCCACACTTGCTGTGCGAGGGAGGCCTAAAAACCCAATCTCTGGGGCTGCCTTTCCTCCCTCCAAGGAAGACAGCCTGCTCGGCCGCTTTCAAGTTGAAAGTAACATTGGGCTGGGAAGTGCTACATGGGAAATCAGTTTTCAGGGGCCATAGCCGCTGGGTGCACGTGTATGTGTACAGCCCCGATACTGCCCGGGAACATCAAGGTTCCCTCCACACAGCTCTTCCGTCACTTTAGCTGTGCAGGAGAGAGCTCGCGAAACTAGGCCTTTCTCGGCTCGGGAAGTGAGTGCCTGTTTGCAGGCCTCTTGTACTGGCAGGCGTCTGCACAGCCCCACACTTGCTGTGCGAGGGAGGCCTAAAAACCCAATCTCTGGGGCTGCCTTTCCTCCCTCCAAGGAAGACAGCCTGCTCGGCCGCCTTCAAGCTGAAAGTCACATTGGGCTGGGAAGTGCTACATGGGAAATCAGTTTTCAGGGGCCATAGCCGCTGGGTGCTCGTGTATGTGTACAGCCCCGATACTGCCCGGGAACATCAAGGCTCCCTCCACACAGCTCTACCGTCACGTTAGCTCTGCAGGAGAGAGCTCGCGAAACTAGGCCTTTCTTGACTCGGGAAGTGAGGCCCTGGTTGCAGGCCTCTTGTTCTAACGTCTGGAGAGCCCCACACTTGCTGTGCGAGGGAGGCCTGAAATCCCACTCTCTGGGGCTGCCTTTCCTCCCTCCAAGGAAGAGAGCTGGCTCGGCCGCCTTCAAGCTGAAAGTCACATTGGGCTGGGAAGTGCTACCTGACAAATCAGTTTTCAGGGGCCATAGCCGCTGGGTGCACGTGTATGTGTACAGCCCCGATACTGCCCGGGAACATCAAGGTTCCCTCTACACAGCTCTTCCGTCACTTTAGCTGTGCAGGAGAGAGCTCGCGAAACTAGGCCTTTCTTGGCTCGGGAAGTGAGGACCTGCTCGCAGACCAATGGACCGGGCGTTTCCAGAGCTCCACGTTGCCTGCGCGCGGGAGGCCTGAAAACTCACTCTCTGGGGCTGCCTTTCCTCCCTCCAAGGAAGAGAGCCTGCCCGGCCGCCTTCTGGCTGAAAGTCAAATCTGGCTGGGAAGTGGTAGTTGGGAAGTCAGTTTTCAGGGGCAATGTCCGCTAGGTGTACGTGCATGCCTAGGGTTCCCACACTGCCCAGAACACCAAGGTTCCCTCCACACAGCTCTTCCGTCACGTTAGCTCTGCAGGAGAGAGCTCGCGAAACTAGGCCTTTCTCGGCTCGGGAAGTGAGTGCCTGTTTGCAGGCCTCTTGTACTGGCGTCTGCAGAGCCCCACACTTGCTGTGCGAGGGAGGCCTAAAAACCCAATCTCTGGGGCTGCCTTTCCTCCCTCCAAGGAAGACAGCCTGCTCGGCCGCCTGCAAGCTGAAAGTCACATTGGGCTGGGAAATGCTACCTGGGAAGTCAGTTTTCAGGGGCCATGGCCGCTGGCTGCACGTTTACAGCTAGGCCTCCCACACTGCCCGGGAACATCAAGGCTCCCTCCAAACAGCTCTTCCGTCACGTTTGCCCTGCAGGAGAGAGATCGCGAAACTAGGCCTTTCTCGGCTCGGGAAGTGAGTGCCTGTTTGCAGGCCGCTTGTATTGGCGTCTGCAGAGCCCCACACTTGCTGTGCGAGGGAGGCCTAAAAACCCAATCTCTGGGGCTGCCTTTCCTCCCTCCAAGGAAGAGAGCCTGCCCGGCCGCCTTCTGGCTGAAAGTCACATCGGGCTGGCAAGTGCTAGTTGGGAAGTCAGTTTTCAGGGGCAATGGCCGCTGGGTGCACGTGTAAGTGTAGGGTTCCCACACTGTCCAGAACATTAAGGCTCCCTCCACACAGCTCTACCGTCACGTTAGCTCTGCAGCTGAGAGCTCGCGAAACTAGGCCTTTCTCGCCTCGGGAAGTGAGTGCCTGTTTGCAGCCCTCTTGTACTGGCGTCTGTAGAGCCCCACACTTGCTGTGCGGGGAAGGCCTAAAAACCCAATCTCTGGGCCTGCCTTTCCTCCCTCAAAGGAGGAGAGCCGGCTCGGCCGCCTTCAAGTTGAAAGTAACATTGGGCTGGGAAGTGCTACCTGGGAAATCAGTTTTCAGGGGCCATAGCCGCTGGGGGCACGTGTATGTGTACAGCCCCGATACTGCCCGGGAACATCAAGGTTCCCTCCACACAGCTCTTCCGTCACTTTAGCTGTGCAGGAGAGAGCTCGCGAAACTAGGCCTTTCTCGGCTCGGGAAGTGAGTGCCTGTTTGCAGGCCTCTTGTACTGGCGTCTGCAGAGCCCCACACTTGCTGTGCGAGGGAGGCCTAAAAACCCAATCTCTGGGGCTGCCTTTCCTCCCTCCAAGGAAGACAGCCTGCTCGGCCACTTTCAAGTTGAAAGTAACATTGGGCTGGGAAGTGCTACATGGGAAATCAGTTTTCAGGGGCCATAGCCGCTGGGTGCACGTGTATGTGTACAGCCCCGATACTGCCCGGGAACATCAAGGTTCCCTCCACACAGCTCTTCCGGCACTTTAGCTGTGCAGGAGAGAGCTCGCGAAACTAGGCCTTTCTCGGCTCGGGAAGTGAGTGCCTGTTTGCAGGCCTCTTGTACTGGCAGGCGTCTGCACAGCCCCACACTTGCTGTGCGAGGGAGGCCTAAAAACCCAATCTCTGGGGCTGCCTTTCCTCCCTCCAAGGAAGACAGCGTGCTCGGCCGCCTTCAAGCTGAAAGTCACATTGGGCTGGGAAGTGCTACATGGGAAATCAGTTTTCAGGGGCCATAGCCGCTGGGTGCTCGTGTATGTGTACAGCCCCGATACTGCCCGGGAACATCAAGGCTCCCTCCACACAGCTCTACCGTCACGTTAGCTCTGCAGGAGAGAGCTCTCGAAACTAGGCCTTCCCTGACTCGGGAAGTGAGGCCCTGGTTGCAGGCCTCTTGTACTAACGTCTGGAGAGCCCCACACTTGCTGTGCGAGGGAGGCCTGAAATCCCACTCTCTGGGGCTGCCTTTCCTCCCTCCAAGGAAGAGAGCCGGCTCGGCCGCCTTCAAGCTGAAAGTCACATTGGGCTGGGAAGTGCTACCTGGCAAATCAGTTTTCAGGGGCCATAGCCGCTGGGTGCACGTGTATGTGTACAGCCCCGATACTGCCCGGGAACATCAAGGTTCCCTCTACACAGCTCTTCCGTCACTTTAGCTGTGCAGGAGAGAGCTCGCGAAACTAGGCCTTTCTTGGCTCGGGAAGTGAGGACCTGCTCGCAGACCAATGGACCGGGCATTTCCAGAGCTCCATGTTGCCTGCGCGCGGGAGGCCTGAAAACTCACTCTCTGGGGCTGCCTTTCCTCCCTCCAAGGAAGAGAGCCTGCCCGGCCGCCTTCTGGCTGAAAGTCAAATCTGGCTGGGAAGTGGTAGTTGGGAAGTCAGTTTTCAGGGGCAATGTCCGCTAGGTGTACGTGCATGCCTAGGGTTCCCACACTGCCCAGAACACCAAGGTTCCCTCCACACAGCTCTTCCGTCACGTTAGCTCTGCAGGAGAGAGCTCGCGAAACTAGGCCTTTCTCGGCTGGGAAGTGAGTGCCTGTTTGCAGGCCTCTTGTATTGGCGTCTGCAGAGCCCCACACTTGCTGTGCGAGGGAGGCCTAAAAACCCAATCTCTGGGGCTGCCTTTCCTCCCTCCAAGGAAGAGAGCCTGCCCGGCCGCCTTCTGGCTGAAAGGCACATTGGGCTGGCAAGTGCTAGGTGGGAAGTCAGTTTTCAGGGGCAATGGCCGCTGGGTGCACGTGTAAGTGTAGGGTTCCCACACTGTCCAGAACATCAAGGTTCCCTCCACACAGCTCTACCGTCACGTTAGCTCTGCAGCTGAGAGCTCGCGAAACTAGGCCTTTCTCGCCTCGGGAAGTGAGTGCCTGTTTGCAGCCCTCTTGTACTGGCGTCTGTAGAGCCCCACACTTGCTGTGCGGGGAAGGCCTAAAAACCCAATCTCTGGGCCTGCCTTTCCTCCCTCAAAGGAGGAGAGCCGGCTCGGCCGCCTTCAAGTTGAAAGTAACATTGGGCTGGGAAGTGCTACCTGGGAAATCAGTTTTCAGGGGCCATAGCCGCTGGGTGCACGTGTATGTGTACAGCCCCGATACTGCCCGGGAACATCAAGGTTCCCTCCACACAGCTCTTCCGTCACTTTAGCTGTGCAGGAGAGAGCTCGCGAAACTAGGCCTTTCTCGGCTCGGGAAGTGAGTGCCTGTTTGCAGGCCTCTTGTACTGGCGTCTGCACAGCCCCACACTTGCTGTGTGAGGGAGGCCTAAAAACCCAATCTCTGGGGCTGCCTTTCCTCCCTCCAAGGAAGACAGCCTGCTCGGCCGCCTTCAAGCTGAAAGTCACATTGGGCTGGGAAGTGCTACATGGGAAATCAGTTTTCAGGGCCATAGCCGCTGGGTGCTCGTGTATGTGTACAGCCCCGATACTGCCCGGGAACATCAAGGCTCCCTCCACACAGCTCTACCGTCACGTTAGCTCTGCAGGAGAGAGCTCTCGAAACTAGGCCTTCCCTGACTCGGGAAGTGAGGCCCTGGTTGCAGGCCTCTTGTACTAACGTCTGGAGAGCCCCACACTTGCTGTGCGAGGGAGGCCTGAAATCCCACTCTCTGGTGCTGCCTTTCCTCCCTCCAAGGAAGAGAGCCGGCTCGGCCGCCTTCAAGCTGAAAGTAACATTGGGCTGGGAAGTGCTACCGGGCAAATCAGTTTTCAGGGGCCATAGCCGCTGGGTGCACGTGTATGTGTACAGCACCGATACTGGCCGGGAACATCAAGGTTCCCTCTACACAGCTCTTCCGTCCCTTTAGCTGTGCAGGAGAGAGCTCGCGAAACTAGGCCTTTCTCGGCTCGGGAAGTGAGTGCCTGTTTGCAGGCCTCTTGTACTGGCGTCTGCAGAGCCCCACACTTGCTGTGCGAGGGAGGCCTAAAAACCCAATCTCTGTGCCTGCCTTTCCTCCCTCCAAGGAAGAGAGCCGGCTCGGCCGCCTTCAAGCTGAAAGTAACATTGGGCTGGGAAGTTCTACCTGGCAAATCAGTTTTCAGGGGCCATACCTGCTGGGTGCACGTGTATGTGTACAGCCCCGATACTGCCCGGGAACATCAAGGTTCCCTCTACACAGCTCTTCCTTCACTTTAGCTGTGCAGGAGAGAGCTCGCGAAACTAGGCCTTTCTTGTCTCGGGAAGTGAGGACCTGCTCGCAGACCAATGGACCGGGCGTTTCCAGAGCTCCACGTTGCCTGCGCGCGGGAGGCCTGAAAACTCACTCTCTGGGGCTGCCTTTCCTCCCGCCAAGGAAGAGAGCCTGCCCGGCCGCCTTCTGGCTGAAAGTCAAATCTGGCTGGGAAGTGGTAGTTGGGAAGTCAGTTTTCAGGGGCAATGTCCGCTAGGTGTACGTGCATGCCTAGGGTTCCCACACTGCCCAGAACACCAAGGTTCCCTCCACACAGCTCTTCCGTCACGTTAGCTCTGCAGGAGAGAGCTCGCGAAACTAGGCCTTTCTCGGCTCGGGAAGTGAGTGCCTTTTTGCAGGCCTCTTGTACTGGCGTCTGCAGAGCCCCACACTTGCTGGGCGAGGGAGGCCTAAAAACCCAATCTCTGGGGCTGCCTTTCCTCCCTCCAAGGAAGACAGCCTGCTCGGCCGCCTGCAAGCTGAAAGTCACATTTTGCTGGGAAATGCTACCTGGGAAGTCAGTTTTCAGGGGCCATGGCCGCTGGCTGCACGTTTACAGCTTGGCCTCCCTCACTGCCCGGGAACATCAAGGCTCCCTCCACACAGCTCTTTCTTCACGTTTGCCCTGCAGGAGAGAGCTCGCGAGACTAGGCCTTTCTTGACTCGGGAAGTGAGGCCCTGGTTGCAGGCCTCTTGTACTAGCGTCTCCAGAGCCCCACACTTGCTGTGTGAGGGAGGCTTCAAAACCCACTCTCTGGGGCTGCATTTCCTTCCTCCAAGGCAGAGAGCCTGCCCGGCCGTATTCGAGCTGAAAGTCACATCAGGCTTGGAAGTGTTAGCTCAGACTTCAGTTATCAGGGGCCATGGACGCTGGATGCAGATGTACGGGTAGAGCTCCAACACAGGCCAGGAACATCGAGGCTCCCTCCACACAGCTCTTTCTTCGCGTTTGCTCTGCAGGAGAGTACGCGCGAGACTAGGCCTTTGTTGACTCGGGAAGTGAGCACCTGGTTGCAGGCCTCGTCTACTAGCGTCTGTAAAGCTGCATACTTGCTGTGCGAGGGAGGCCTCAAAACTCACTCTCTGGGGCTGCCTTTCCTCCCTCCAAGGAAGAGAGCCTGCCCGGCCGCCTTCTGGCTGAAAGTCACATCGGGCTGGCAAGTGCTAGTTGGGAAGTCAGTTTTCAGGGGCAATGGCCGCTGGGTGCACGTGTAAGTGTAGGGTTCCCACACTGTCCAGAACATCAAGGCTCCCTCCACACAGCTCTACCGTCACGTTAGCTCTGCAGCTGAGAGCTCGCGAAACTAGGCCTTTCTCGCCTCGGGAAGTGAGTGCCTGTTTGCAGCCCTCTTGTACTGGCGTCTGTAGAGCCCCACACTTGCTGTGCGGGGAAGGCCTAAAAACCCAATCTCTGGGCCTGCCTTTCCTCCCTCAAAGGAGGAGAGCCGGCTCGGCCGCCTTCAAGTTGAAAGTAACATTGGGCTGGGAAGTGCTACCTGGGAAATCAGTTTTCAGGGGCCATAGCCGCTGGGGGCACGTGTATGTGTAAAGCCCCGATACTGCCCGGGAACATCAAGGTTCCCTCCACACAGCTCTTCCGTCACTTTAGCTGTGCAGGAGAGAGCTCGCGAAACTAGGCCTTTCTCGGCTCGGGAAGTGAGTGCCTGTTTGCAGGCCTCTTGTACTGGCGTCTGCACAGCCCCACACTTGCTGTGCGAGGGAGGCCTAAAAACCCAATCTCTGGGGCTGCCTTTCCTCCCTCCAAGGAAGACAGCCTGCTCGGCCGCTTTCAAGCTGAAAGTCACATTGGGCTGGGAAGTGCTACATGGGAAATCAGTTTTCAGGGGCCATAGCCGCTGGGTGCTCGTGTATGTGTACAGCCCCGATACTGCCCGGGAACATCAAGGCTCCCTCCACACAGCTCTACCGTCACGTTAGCTCTGCAGGAGAGAGCTCGCGAAACTAGGCCTTACTTGACTCGGGAAGTGAGGCCCTGGTTGCAGGCCTCTTGTACTAACGTCTGGAGAGCCCCACACTTGCTGTGCGAGGGAGGCCTGAAATCCCACTCTCTGGGGCTGCCTTTCCTCCCTCCAAGGAAGAGAGCCGGCTCGGCCGCCTTCAAGCTGAAAGTCACATTGGGCTGGGAAGTGCTACCTGGCAAATCAGTTTTCAGGGGCCATAGCCGCTGGGTGCACGTGTATGTGTACAGCCCCGATACTGCCCGGGAACATCAAGGTTCCCTCTACACAGCTCTTCCGTCACTTTAGCTGTGCAGGAGAGAGCTCGCGAAACTAGGCCTTTCTTGGCTCGGGAAGTGAGGACCTGCTCGCAGACCAATGGACCGGGCATTTCCAGAGCTCCATGTTGCCTGCGCGCGGGAGGCCTGAAAACTCACTCTCTGGGGCTGCCTTTCCTCCCTCCAAGGAAGAGAGCCTGCCCGGCCGCCTTCTGGCTGAAAGTCAAATCTGGCTGGGAAGTGGTAGTTGGGAAGTCAGTTTTCAGGGGCAATGTCCGCTAGGTGTACGTGCATGCCTAGGGTTCCCACACTGCCCAGAACACCAAGGTTCCCTCCACACAGCTCTTCCGTCACGTTAGCTCTGCAGGAGAGAGCTCGCGAAACTAGGCCTTTCTCGGCTCGGGAAGTGAGTGCCTGTTTGCAGGCCTCTTGTATTGGCGTCTGCAGAGCCCCACACTTGCTGTGCGAGGGAGGCCTAAAAACCCAATCTCTGGGGCTGCCTTTCCTCCCTCCAAGGAAGAGAGCCTGCCCGGCCGCCTTCTGGCTGAAAGTCACATTGGGCTGGAAAGTGCTAGGTGGGAAGTCAGTTTTCAGGGGCAATGGCCGCTGGGTGCACGTGTAAGTGTAGGGTTCCCACACTGTCCAGAACATCAAGGTTCCCTCCACACAGCTCTACCGTCACGTTAGCTCTGCAGCTGAGAGCTCGCGAAACTAGGCCTTTCTCGCCTCGGGAAGTGAGTGCCTGTTTGCAGCCCTCTTGTACTGGCGTCTGTAGAGCCCCACACTTGCTGTGCGGGGAAGGCCTAAAAACCCAATCTCTGGGCCTGCCTTTCCTCCCTCAAAGGAGGAGAGCCGGCTCGGCCGCCTTCAAGTTGAAAGTAACATTGGGCTGGGAAGTGCTACCTGGGAAATCAGTTTTCAGGGGCCATAGCCGCTGGGTGCACGTGTATGTGTACAGCCCCGATACTGCCCGGGAACATCAAGGTTCCCTCCACACAGCTCTTCCGTCACTTTAGCTGTGCAGGAGAGAGCTCGCGAAACTAGGCCTTTCTCGGCTCGGGAAGTGAGTGCCTGTTTGCAGGCCTCTTGTACTGGCGTCTGCACAGCCCCACACTTGCTGTGCGAGGGAGGCCTAAAAACCCAATCTCTGGGGCTGCCTTTCCTCCCTCCAAGGAAGACAGCCTGCTCGGCCGCCTTCAAGCTGAAAGTCACATTGGGCTGGGAAGTGCTACATGGGAAATCAGTTTTCAGGGGCCATAGCCGCTGGGTGCTCGTGTATGTGTACAGCCCCGATACTGCCCGGGAACATCAAGGCTCCCTCCACACAGCTCTACCATCACGTTAGCTCTGCAGGAGAGAGCTCGCGAAACTAGGCCTTTCTTGACTCGGGAAGTGAGGCCCTGGTTGCAGGCCTCTTGTACTAACGTCTGGAGAGCCCCACAGTTGCTGTGCGAGGGAGGCCTGAAATCCCACTCTCTGGGGCTGCCTTTCCTCCCTCCAAGGAAGAGAGCCGGCTCGGCCGCCTTCAAGCTGAAAGTCAGATTGGGCTGGGAAGTGCTACCTGGCAAATCAGTTTTCAGGGGCCATAGCCGCTGGGTGCACGTGTATGTGTACAGCCCCGATACTGCCCGGGAACATCAAGGTTCCCTCTACACAGCTCTTCCGTCACTTTAGCTGTGCAGGAGAGAGCTCGCGAAACTAGGCCTTTCTTGGCTCGGGAAGTGAGGACCTGCTCGCAGACCAATGGACCGGGCGTTTCCAGAGCTCCACGTTGCCTGCGCGCGGGAGGCCTGAAAACTCACTCTCTGGGGCTGCCTTTCCTCCCTCCAAGGAAGAGAGCCTGCCCGGCCGCCTTCTGGCTGAAAGTCAAATCTGGCTGGGAAGTGGTAGTTGGGAAGTCAGTTTTCAGGGGCAATGTCCGCTAGGTGTATGTGCATGCCTAGGGTTCCCACACTGCCCAGAACACCAAGGTTCCCTCCACACAGCTCTTCTGTCACTTTAGCTGTGCAGGAGAGAGCTCGCGAAACTAGGCCTTTCTCGGCTCGGGAAGTGAGTGCCTGTTTGCAGGCCTCTTGTACTGGCGTCTGCAGAGCCCCACACTTGCTGGGCGAGGGAGGCCTAAAAACCCAATCTCTGTGGCTGCCTTTCCTCCCTCCAAGGAAGACAGCCTGCTCGGCCGCCTGCAAGCTGAAAGTCACATTTTGCTGGGAAATGCTACCTGGGAAGTCAGTTTTCAGGGGCCATGGCCGCTGGCTGCACGTTTACAGCTTGGCCTCCCTCACTGCCCGGGAACATCATGGCTCCCTCCACACAGCTCTTTCTTCACGTTTGCCCTGCAGGAGAGAGCTCGCGAGACTAGGCCTTTCTTGACTCGGGAAGTGAGGCCCTGGTTGCAGGCCTCTTGTACTAGCGTCTCCAGAGCCCCACACTTGCTGTGTGAGGGAGGCTTGAAAACCCACTCTCTGGGGCTGCATTTCCTTCCTCCAAGGCAGAGAGCCTGCCCGGCCGTATTCGAGCTGAAAGTCACATCAGGCTTGGAAGTGTTAGCTCAGACTTCAGTTATCAGGGGCCATGGACGCTGGATGCAGATGTACGGGTAGAGCTCCAACACAGGCCAGGAACATCGAGGCTCCCTCCACACAGCTCTTTCTTCTCGTTTGCTCTGCAGGAGAGTACGCGCGAGACTAGGCCTTTGTTGACTCGGGAAGTGAGCACCTGGTTGCAGGCCTCGTCTACTAGCGTCTGTAAAGCTGCATACTTGCTGTGCGAGGGAGGCCTCAAAATTCACTCTCTGGGGCTGCCTTTCCTCCCTCCAAGGAAGAGAGCCTGCCCGGCCGCCTTCTGGCTGAAAGTCACATCGGGCTGGCAAGTGCTAGTTGGGAAGTCAGGTTTCAGGGGCAATGGCCGCTGGGTGCACGTGTAAGTGTAGGGTTCCCACACTGTCCAGAACATCAAGGCTCCCTCCACACAGCTCTAGCGTCACGTTAGCTCTGCAGGAGAGAGCTCGCGAAACTAGGCCTTTCTCGCCTCGGGAAGTGAGTGCCTGTTTGCAGCCCTCTTGTACTGGCGTCTGTAGAGCCCCACACTTGCTGTGCGGGGAAGGCCTAAAAACCCAATCTCTGGGCCTGCCTTTCCTCCCTCAAAGGAGGAGAGCCGGCTCGGCCGCCTTCAAGTTGAAAGTAACATTGGGCTGGGAAGTGCTACCTGGGAAATCAGTTTTCAGGGGCCATAGCCGCTGGGGGCACGTGTATGTGTACAGCCCCGATACTGCCCGGGAACATCAAGGTTCCCTCCACACAGCTCTTCCGTCACTTTAGCTGTGCAGGAGAGAGCTCGCGAAACTAGGCCTTTCTCGGCTCGGGAAGTGAGTGCCTGTTTGCAGGCCTCTTGTACTGGCGTCTGCACAGCCCCACACTTGCTGTGCGAGGCAGGCCTAAAAACCCAATCTCTGGGGCTGCCTTTCCTCCCTCCAAGGAAGACAGCCTGCTCGGCCGCCTTCAAGCTGAAAGTCACATTGGGCTGGGAAGTGCTACATGGGAAATCAGTTTTCAGGGGCCATAGCCGCTGGGTGCTCGTGTATGTGTCCAGCCCCGATACTGCCCGGGAACATCAAGGCTCCCTCCACACAGCTCTACCGTCACGTTAGCTCTGCAGGAGAGACCTCTCGAAACTAGGCCTTCCCTGACTCGGGAAGTGAGGCCACGGTTGCAGGCCTCTTGTACTAACGTCTGGAGAGCGCCACACTTGCTGTGCGAGGGAGGCCTGAAATCCCACTCTCTGGGGCTGCCTTTCCTCCCTCCAAGGAAGAGAGCCGGCTCGGCCGCCTTCAAGCTGAAAGTAACATTGGGCTGGGAAGTGCTACCGGGCAAATCAGTTTTCAGGGGCCATAGCCGCTGGGTGCACGTGTATGTGTACAGCACAGATACTGCCCGGGAACATCAAGGTTCCCTCTACACAGCTCTTCCGTCCCTTTAGCTGTGCAGGAGAGAGCTCGCGAAACTAGGCCTTTCTCGGCTCGGGAAGTGAGTGCCTGTTTGCAGGCCTCTTGTACTGGCGTCTGCAGAGCCCCACACTTGCTGTGCGAGGGAGGCCTAAAAACCCAATCTCTGTGCCTGCCTTTCCTCCCTCCAAGGAAGAGAGCCGGCTCGGCCGCCTTCAAGCTGAAAGTAACATTGGGCTGGGAAGTGCTACCTGGCAAATCAGTTTTCAGGGGCCATAGCCGCTGGGTGCACGTGTATGTGTACAGCCCCGATACTGCCCGGGAACATCAAGGTTCCCTCTACACAGCTCTTCCGTCACTTTAGCTGTGCAGGAGAGAGCTCGCGAAACTAGGCCTTTCTTGGCTCGGGAAGTGAGGACCTGCTCGCAGACCAATGGACCGGGCGTTTCCAGAGCTCCACGTTGCCTGCGCGCGGGAGGCCTGAAAACTCACTCTCTGGGGCTGCCTTTCCTCCCTCCAAGGAAGAGAGCCTGCCCGGCCGCCTTCTGGCTGAAAGTCAAATCTGGCTGGGAAGTGGTAGTTGGGAAGTCAGTTTTCAGGGGCAATGTCCGCTAGGTGTATGTGCATGCCTAGGGTTCCCACACTGCCCAGAACACCAAGGTTCCCTCCACACAGCTCTTCCGTCACGTTAGCTCTGCAGGAGAGAGCTCGCGAAACTAGGCCTTTCTCGGCTCGGGAAGTGAGTGCCTGTTTGCAGGCCTCTTGTACTGGCGTCTGCAGAGCCCCACACTTGCTGGGCGAGGGAGGCCTAAAAACCCAATCTCTGGGGCTGCCTTTCCTCCCTCCAAGGAAGACAGCCTGCTCGGCCGCCTGCAAGCTGAAAGTCACATTTTGCTGGGAAATGCTACCTGGGAAGTCAGTTTTCAGGGGCCATGGCCGCTGGCTGCACGTTTACAGCTAGGCCTCCCTCACTGCCCGGGAACATCAAGGCTCCCTCCACACAGCTCTTTCTTCACGTTTGCCCTGCAGGAGAGAGCTCGCGAGACTAGGCCTTTCTTGACTCGGGAAGTGAGGCCCTGGTTGCAGGCCTCTTGTACTAGCGTCTCCAGAGCCCCACACTTGCTGTGTGAGGGAGGCTTGAAAACCCACTCTCTGGGGCTGCATTTCCTTCCTCCAAGGCAGAGAGCCTGCCCGGCCGTATTCGAGCTGAAAGTCACATCAGGCTTGGAAGTGTTAGCTCAGACTTCAGTTATCAGGGGCCATGGACGCTGGATGCAGATGTACGGGTAGAGCTCCAACACAGGCCAGGAACATCGAGGCTCCCTCCACACAGCTCTTTCTTAGCGTTTGCTCTGCAGGAGAGTACGCGCGAGACTAGGCCTTTGTTGACTCGGGAAGTGAGCACCTGGTTGCAGGCCTCGTCTACTAGCGTCTATAAAGCTGCATACTTGCTGTGCGAGGGAGGCCTCAAAACTCACTCTCTGGGGCTGCCTTTCCTCCCTCCAAGGAAGAGAGCCTGCCCGGCCGCCTTCTGGCTGAAAGTCACATCGGGCTGGCAAGTGCTAGTTGGGAAGTCAGTTTTGAGGGGCAATGGCCGCTGGGTGCACGTGTAAGTGTAGGGTTCCCACACTGTCCAGAACATCAAGGCTCCCTCCACACAGCTCTACCGTCACGTTAGCTCTGCAGCTGAGAGCTCGCGAAACTAGGCCTTTCTCGCCTCGGGAAGTGAGTGCCTGTTTGCAGCCCTCTTGTACTGGCGTCTGTAGAGCCCCACACTTGCTGTGCGGGGAAGGCCTAAAAACCCAATCTCTGGGCCTGCCTTTCCTCCCTCAAAGGAGGAGAGCCGGCTCGGCCGCCTTCAAGTTGAAAGTAACATTGGGCTGGGAAGTGCTACCTGGGAAATCAGTTTTCAGGGGCCATAGCCCCTGGGGGCACGTGTATGTGTACAGCCCCGATACTGCCCGGGAACATCAAGGTTCCCTCCACACAGCTCTTCCGTCACTTTAGCTGTGCAGGAGAGAGCTCGCGAAACTAGGCCTTTCTCGGCTCGGGAAGTGAGTGCCTGTTTGCAGGCCTCTTGTACTGCCGTCTGCAGAGCCCCACACTTGCTGTGCGAGGGAGGCCTAAAAACCCAATCTCTGGGGCTGCCTTTCCTCCCTCCAAGGAAGACAGCCTGCTCGGCCGCTTTCAAGCTGAAAGTCACATTGGGCTGGGAAGTGCTACATGGGAAATCAGTTTTCAGGGGCCATAGCCGCTGGGTGCTCGTGTATGTGTACAGCCCCGATACTGCCCGGGAACATCAAGGCTCCCTCCACACAGCTCTACCGTCACGTTAGCTCTGCAGGAGAGAGCTCGCGAAACTAGGCCTTACTTGACTCGGGAAGTGAGGCCCTGGTTGCAGGCCTCTTGTACTAACGTCTGGAGAGCCCCACACTTGCTGTGCGAGGGAGGCCTGAAATCCCACTCTCTGGGGCTGCCTTTCCTCCCTCCAAGGAAGAGAGCCGGCTCGGCCGCCTTCAAGCTGAAAGTCACATTGGGCTGGGAAGTGCTACCTGGCAAATCAGTTTTCAGGGGCCATAGCCGCTGGGTGCACGTGTATGTGTACAGCCCCGATACTGCCCGGGAACATCAAGGTTCCCTCTACACAGCTCTTCCGTCACTTTAGCTGTGCAGGAGAGAGCTCGCGAAACTAGGCCTTTCTTGGTTCGGGAAGTGAGGACCTGCTCGCAGACCAATGGACCGGGCGTTTCCAGAGCTCCACGTTGCCTGCGCGCGGGAGGCCTGAAAACTCACTCTCTGGGGCTGCCTTTCCTCCCTCCAAGGAAGAGAGCCTGCCCGGCCGCCTTCTGGCTGAAAGTCAAATCTGGCTGGGAAGTGGTAATTGGGAAGTCAGTTTTCAGGGGCAATGTCCGCTAGGTGTACGTGCATGCCTAGGGTTCCCACACTGCCCAGAACACCAAGGTTCCCTCCACACAGCTCTTCCGTCACGTTAGCTCTGCAGGAGAGAGCTCGCGAAACTAGGCCTTTCTCGGCTCGGGAAGTGAGTGCCTGTTTGCAGGCCTCTTGTATTGGCGTCTGCAGAGCCCCACACTTGCTGTGCGAGGGAGGCCTAAAAACCCAATCTCTGGGGCTGCCTTTCCTCCCTCCAAGGAAGAGAGCCTGCCCGGCCGCCTTCTGGCTGAAAGTCACATTGGGCTGGCAAGTGCTAGGTGGGAAGTCAGTTTTCAGGGGCAATGGCCGCTGGGTGCACGTGTAAGTGTAGGGTTCCCACACTGTCCAGAACATCAAGGTTCCCTCCACACAGCTCTACCGTCACGTTAGCTCTGCAGCTGAGAGCTCGCGAAACTAGGCCTTTCTCGCCTCGGGAAGTGAGTGCCTGTTTGCAGGCCTCTTGTACTGGCGTCTGCAGAGCCCCACACTTGCTGTGCGAGGGAGGCCTAAAAACCCAGTCTCTGGGGCTGCGTTTCCTCCCTCCAAGGAAGACAGCCTGCTCGGCCGCCTGCAAGCTGAAAGTCACATTGGGCTGGGAAATGCTACCTGGGAAGTCAGTTTTCAGGGGCCATGGCCGCTGGCTGCACGTTTACAGCTAGGCCTCCCACACTGCCCGGGAACATCAAGGCTCCCTCCAAACAGCTCTTCCGTCACGTTTGCCCTGCAGGAGAGAGATCGCGAAACTAGGCCTTTCTCGGCTCGGGAAGTGAGTGCCTGTTTGCAGGCCTCTTGTATTGGCGTCTGCAGAGCCCCACACTTGCTGTGCGAGGGAGGCCTAAAAACCCAATCTCTGGGGCTGCCTTTCCTCCCTCCAAGGAAGAGAGCCTGCCCGGCCGCCTTCTGGCTGAAAGTCACATTGGGCTGGCAAGTGCTAGGTGGGAAGTCAGTTTTCAGGGGCAATGGCCGCTGGGTGCACGTGTAAGTGTAGGGTTCCCACACTGTCCAGAACATCAAGGTTCCCTCCACACAGCTCTACCGTCTCGTTAGCTCTGCAGCTGAGAGCTCGCGAAACTAGGCCTTTCTCGCCTCGGGAAGTGAGTGCCTGTTTGCAGCCCTCTTGTACTGGCGTCTGTAGAGCCCCACACTTGCTGTGCGGGGAAGGCCTAAAAACCCAATCTCTGGGCCTGCCTTTCCTCCCTCAAAGGAGGAGAGCCGGCTCGGCCGCCTTCAAGTTGAAAGTAACATTGGGCTGGGAAGTGCTACCTGGGAAATCAGTTTTCAGGGGCCTTAGCCGCTGGGTGCACGTGTATGTGTACAGCCCCGATACTGCCCGGGAACATCAAGGTTCCCTCCACACAGCTCTTCCGTCACTTTAGCTGTGCAGGAGAGAGCTCGCGAAACTGGGCCTTTCTCGGCTCGGGAAGTGAGTGCCTGTTTGCAGGCCTCTTGTACTGGCGTCTGCACAGCCCCACACTTGCTGTGCGAGGGAGGCCTGAAAACCCAATCTCTGGGGCTGCCTTTCCTCCCTCCAAGGAAGACAGCCTGCTCGGCCGCCTTCAAGCTGAAAGTCACATTGGGCTGGGAAGTGCTACATGGGAAATCAGTTTTCAGGGGCCATAGCCGCTGGGTGCTCGTGTATGTGTCCAGCCCCGATACTGCCCGGGAACATCAAGGCTCCCTCCACACAGCTCTACCGTCACGTTAGCTCTGCAGGAGAGAGCTCGCGAAACTAGGCCTTTCTTGACTAGGGAAGTGAGGCCCTGGTTGTAGGCCTCTTGTACTAACGTCTGGAGAGCCCCACACTTGCTGTTCGAGGGAGGCCTGAAATCCCACTCTCTGGGGCTGCCTTTCCTCCCTCCAAGGAAGAGAGCCGGCTCGGCCGCCTTCAAGCTGAAAGTCACATTGGGCTGGGAAGTGCTAGCTGGCAAATCAGTTTTCAGGGGCCATAGCCGCTGGGTGCACGTGTATGTGTACAGCCCCGATACTGACCGGGATCATCAAGGTTCCCTCTACACAGCTCTTCCGTCACTTTAGCTGTGCAGGAGAGAGCTCGCGAAACTAGGCCTTTCTTGCTTCGGGAAGTGAGGACCTGCTCGCAGACCAATGGACCGGGCGTTTCCAGAGCTCCACGTTGCCTGCGCGCGGAAGGCCTGAAAACTCACTCTCTGGGGCTGCCTTTCCTCCCTCCAAGGAAGAGAGCCTGCCCGGCCGCCTTCTGGCTGAAAGTCAAATCTGGCTGGGAAGTGGTAGTTGGGAAGTCAGTTTTCAGGGGCAATGTCCGCTAGGTGTATGTGCATGCCTAGGGTTCCCACACTGCCCAGAACACCAAGGTTCCCTCCACACAGCTCTTCCGTCACGTTAGCTCTGCAGGAGAGAGCTCGCAAAACTAGGCCTTTCTCGGCTCGGGAAGTGAGTGCCTGTTTGCAGGCCTCTTGTACTGGCGTCTGCAGAGCCCCACACTTGCTGTGCGAGGGAGGCCTAAAAACCCAGTCTCTGGGGCTGCGTTTCCTCCCTCCAAGGAAGACAGCCTGCTCGGCCGCCTGCAAGCTGAAAGTCACATTGGGCTGGGAAAAGCTACCTGGGAAGTCAGTTTTCAGGGGCCATGGCCGCTGGCTGCACGTTTACAGCTAGGCCTCCCACACTGCCCGGGAAAATCAAGGCTCCCTCCAAACAGCTCTTCCGTCACGTTTGCCCTGCAGGAGAGAGATCGCGAAACTAGGCCTTTCTCGGCTCGGGAAGTGAGTGCCTGTTTGCAGGCCGCTTGTATTGGCGTCTGCAGAGCCCCACACTTGCTGTGCGAGGGAGGCCTAAAAACCCAATCTCTGGGGCTGCCTTTCCTCCCTCCAAGGAAGAGAGCCTGCCCGGCCGCCTTCTGGCTGAAAGTCACATCGGGCTGGCAAGTGCTAGTTGGGAAGTCAGTTTTCAGGGGCAATGGCCGCTGGGTGCACGTGTAAGTGTAGGGTTCCCACACTGTCCAGAACATCAAGGCTCCCTCCACACAGCTCTACCGTCACGTTAGCTCTGCAGGTGAGAGCTCGCAAAACTAGGCCTTTCTCGCCTCGGGAAGTGAGTGCCTGTTTGCAGCCCTCTTGTACTGGCGTCTGTAGAGCCCCACACTTGCTGTGCGGGGAAGGCCTAAAAACCCAATCTCTGGGCCTGCCTTTCCTCCCTCAAAGGAAGAGAGCCGGCTCGGCCGCCTTCAAGCTGAAAGTCACATTGGGCTGGGAAGTGCTACATGGGAAATCAGTTTTCAGGGGCCATAGCCGCTGGGTGCTCGTGTATGTGTACAGCCCCGATACTGCCCGGGAACATCAAGGCTCCCTCCACACAGCTCTACCGTCACGTTAGCTCTGCAGGAGAGAGCTCGCGAAACTAGCCCTTTCTTGACTCGGGAAGTGAGGCCCTGGTGCAGGCCTCTTGTACTAACGTCTGGAGAGCCCCACACTTGCTGTGCGAGGGAGGCCTGAAATCCCACTCTCTGGGGCTGCCTTTCCTCCCTCCAAGGAAGAGAGCCGGCTCGGCCGCCTTCAAGCTGAAAGTCACATTGGGCTGGGAAGTGCTACCTGGCAAATCAGTTTTCAGGGGCCATAGCCGCTGGGTGCACGTGTATGTGTACAGCCCCGATACTGCCCGGGAACATCAAGGTTCCCTCTACACAACTCTTCCGTCACTTTAGCTGTGCAGGAGAGAGCTCGCGAAACTAGGCCTTTCTTGGCTCGGGAAGTGAGGACCTGCTCGCAGACCAATGCACCGGTCGTTTCCAGAGCTCCACGTTGCCTGCGCGCGGGAGGCCTGAAAACTCACTCTCTGGGGCTGCCTTTCCTCCCTCCAAGGAAGAGAGCCTGCCCGGCCGCCTTCTGGCTGAAAGTCAAATCTGGCTGGGAAGTGGTAGTTGGGAAGTCAGTTTTCAGGGGCAATGTCCGCTAGGTGTACGTGCATGCCTAGGGTTCCCACACTGCCCAGAACACCAAGGTTCCCTCCACACAGCTCTTCCGTCACGTTAGCTCTGCAGGAGAGAGCTCGCGAAACTAGGCCTTTCTCGGCTCGGGAAGTGAGTGCCTGTTTGCAGGCCTCTTGTACTGGCGTCTGCAGAGCCCCACACTTGCTGTGCGAGGGAGGCCTAAAAACCCAATCTCTGGGGCTGCCTTTCCTCCCTCCAAGGAAGACAGCCTGCTCGGCCGCTTTCAAGCTGAAAGTCACATTGGGCTGGGAAGTGCTACATGGGAAATCAGTTTTCAGGGGCCATAGCCGCTGGGTGCTCGTGTATGTGTCCAGCCCCGATACTGCCCGGGAACATCAAGGTTCCCTCTACACAGCTCTTCCGTCACTTTAGCTGTGCAGGAGAGAGCTCGCGAAACTAGGCCTTTCTTGGTTCGGGAGGTGAGGACCTGCTCGCAGACCAATGGACCGGGCGTTTCCAGAGCTCCACGTTGCCTGCGCGCGGGAGGCCTGAAAACTCACTCTCTGGGGCTGCCTTTCCTCCCTCCAAGGAAGAGAGCCTGCCCGGCCGCCTTCTGGCTGAAAGTCAAATCTGGCTGGGAAGTGGTAATTGGGAAGTCAGTTTTCAGGGGCAATGTCCGCTAGGTGTACGTGCATGCCTAGGGTTCCCACACTGCCCAGAACACCAAGGCTCCCTCCACACAGCTCTACCGTCACGATAGCTCTGCAGGAGAGAGCTCGCGAAACTAGGCCTTTCTTGACTAGGGAAGTGAGGCCCTGGTTGCAGGCCTCTTGTACTAACGTCTGGAGAGCCCCACACTTGCTGTTCGAGGGAGGCCTGAAATCCCACTCTCTGGGGCTGCCTTTCCTCCCTCCAAGGAAGAGAGCCGGCTCGGCCGCCTTCAAGCTGAAAGTCACATTGGGCTGGGAAGTGCTAGCTGGCAAATCAGTTTTCAGGGGCCATAGCCGCTGGGTGCACGTGTATGTGTACAGCCCCGATACTGCCCGGGATCATCAAGGTTCCCTCTACACAGCTCTTCCGTCACTTTAGCTGTGCAGGAGAGAGCTCGCGAAACTAGGCCTTTCTTGCTTCGGGAAGTGAGGACCTGCCCGCAGACCAATGGACCGGGCGTTTCCAGAGCTCCACGTTGCCTGCGCGCGGGAGGCCTGAAAACTCACTCTCTGGGGCTGCCTTTCCTCCCTCCAAGGAAGAGAGCCTGCCCGGCCGCCTTCTGGCTGAAAGTCAAATCTGGCTGGGAAGTGGTAGTTGGGAAGTCAGTTTTCAGGGGCAATGTCCGCTAGGTGTATGTGCATGCCTAGGGTTCCCACACTGCCCAGAACACCAAGGTTCCCTCCACACAGCTCTTCCGTCACGTTAGCTCTGCAGGAGAGAGCTCGCAAAACTAGGCCTTTCTCGGCTCGGGAAGTGAGTGCCTGTTTGCAGGCCTCTTGTACTGGCGTCTGCAGAGCCCCACACTTGCTGTGCGAGGGAGGCCTAAAAACCCAATCTCTGGGGCTGCCTTTCCTCCCTCCAAGGAAGACAGCCTGCTCGGCCGCTTTCAAGCTGAAAGTCACATTGGGCTGGGAAGTGCTACATGGGAAATCAGTTTTCAGGGGCCATAGCCGCTGGGTGCTCGTGTATGTGTCCAGCCCCGATACTGCCCGGGAACATCAAGGTTCCCTCTACACAGCTCTTCCGTCACTTTAGCTGTGCAGGAGAGAGCTCGCGAAACTAGGCCTTTCTTGGTTCGGGAGGTGAGGACCTGCTCGCAGACCAATGGACCGGGCGTTTCCAGAGCTCCACGTTGCCTGCGCGCGGGAGGCCTGAAAACTCACTCTCTGGGGCTGCCTTTCCTCCCTCCAAGGAAGAGAGCCTGCCCGGCCGCCTTCTGGCTGAAAGTCAAATCTGGCTGGGAAGTGGTAATTGGGAAGTCAGTTTTCAGGGGCAATGTCCGCTAGGTGTACGTGCATGCCTAGGGTTCCCACACTGCCCAGAACACCAAGGCTCCCTCCACACAGCTCTACCGTCACGATAGCTCTGCAGGAGAGAGCTCGCGAAACTAGGCCTTTCTTGACTAGGGAAGTGAGGCCCTGGTTGCAGGCCTCTTGTACTAACGTCTGGAGAGCCCCACACTTGCTGTTCGAGGGAGGCCTGAAATCCCA
This sequence comes from Giraffa tippelskirchi, assembly GCF_054371585.1. Lineage (NCBI taxonomy): Eukaryota > Metazoa > Chordata > Mammalia > Artiodactyla > Giraffidae > Giraffa > Giraffa tippelskirchi. The sequence continues at coordinate 73,699,351 of NC_137289.1, forward strand.
CTCTCTGGGGCTGCCTTTCCTCCCTCCAAGGAAGAGAGCCGGCTCGGCCGCCTTCAAGCTGAAAGTCACATTGGGCTGGGAAGTGCTAGCTGGCAAATCAGTTTTCAGGGGCCATAGCCGCTGGGTGCACGTGTATGTGTACAGCCCCGATACTGCCCGGGATCATCAAGGTTCCCTCTACACAGCTCTTCCGTCACTTTAGCTGTGCAGGAGAGAGCTCGCGAAACTAGGCCTTTCTTGCTTCGGGAAGTGAGGACCTGCCCGCAGACCAATGGACCGGGCGTTTCCAGAGCTCCACGTTGCCTGCGCGCGGGAGGCCTGAAAACTCACTCTCTGGGGCTGCCTTTCCTCCCTCCAAGGAAGAGAGCCTGCCCGGCCGCCTTCTGGCTGAAAGTCAAATCTGGCTGGGAAGTGGTAGTTGGGAAGTCAGTTTTCAGGGGCAATGTCCGCTAGGTGTATGTGCATGCCTAGGGTTCCCACACTGCCCAGAACACCAAGGTTCCCTCCACACAGCTCTTCCGTCACGTTAGCTCTGCAGGAGAGAGCTCGCAAAACTAGGCCTTTCTCGGCTCGGGAAGTGAGTGCCTGTTTGCAGGCCTCTTGTACTGGCGTCTGCAGAGCCCCACACTTGCTGTGCGAGGGAGGCCTAAAAACCCAGTCTCTGGGGCTGCGTTTCCTCCCTCCAAGGAAGACAGCCTGCTCGGCCGACTGCAAGCTGAAAGTCACATTGGGCTGGGAAATGCTACCTGGGAAGTCAGTTTTCAGGGGCCATGGCCGCTGGCTGCACGTTTACAGCTAGGCCTCCCACACTGCCCGGGAACATCAAGGCTCCCTCCAAACAGCTCTTCCGTCACGTTTGCCCTGCAGGAGAGAGATCGCGAAACTAGGCCTTTCTCGGCTCGGGAAGTGAGTGCCTGTTTGCAGGCCGCTTGTATTGGCGTCTGCAGAGCCCCACACTTGCTGTGCGAGGGAGGCCTAAAAACCCAATCTCTGGGGCTGCCTTTCCTCCCTCCAAGGAAGAGAGCCTGCCCGGCCGCCTTCTGGCTGAAAGTCACATCGGGCTGGCAAGTGCTAGCTGGGAAGTCAGTTTTCAGGGGCAATGGCCGCTGGGTGCACGTGTAAGTGTAGGGTTCCCACACTGTCCAGAACATCAAGGCTCCCTCCACACAGCTCTACCGTCACGTTAGCTCTGCAGCTGAGAGCTCGCGAAAGTAGGCCTTTCTCGCCTCGGGAAGTGAGTGCCTGTTTGCAGCCCTCTTGTACTGGCGTCTGTAGAGCCCCATACTTGCTGTGCGGGGAAGGCCTAAAAACCCAATCTCTGGGCCTGCCTTTCCTCCCTCAAAGGAAGAGAGCCGGCTCGGCCGCCTTCAAGTTGAAAGTAACATTGGGCTGGGAAGTGCTACCTGGGAAATCAGTTTTCAGAGGCCATAGCCGCTGGGGGCACGTGTATGTGTACAGCCCCGATACTGCCCGGGAACATCAAGGTTCCCTCCACGCAGCTCTTCCGTCACTTTAGCTGTGCAGGAGAGAGCTCGCGAAACTAGGCCTTTCTCGGCTCGGGAAGTGAGTGCCTGTTTGCAGGCCTCTTGTACTGGCGTCTGCAGAGCCCCACACTTGCTGTGCGAGGGAGGCCTAAAAACCCAATCTCTGGGGCTGCCTTTCCTCCCTCCAAGGAAGACAGCCTGCTCGGCCGCTTTCAAGCTGAAAGTCACATTGGGCTGGGAAGTGCTACATGGGAAATCAGTTTTCAGGGGCCATAGCCGCTGGGTGCTCGTGTATGTGTACAGCCCCGATACTGCCCGGGAACATCAAGGCTCCCTCCACACAGCTCTACCGTCACGTTAGCTCTGCAGGAGAGAGCTCGCGAAACTAGGCCTTACTTGACTCGGGAAGTGAGGCCCTGGTTGCAGGCCTCTTGTACTAACGTCTGGAGAGCCACACACTTGCTGTGCGAGGGAGGCCTGAAATCCCACTCTCTGGGGCTGCCTTTCCTCCCTCCAAGGAAGAGAGCCGGCTCGGCCGCCTTCAAGCTGAAAGTCACATTGGGCTGGGAAGTGCTACCTGGCAAATCAGTTTTCAGGGGCCATAGCCGCTGGGTGCACGTGTATGTGTACAGCCCCGATACTGCCCGGGAACATCAAGGTTCCCTCTACACAGCTCTTCCGTCACTTTAGCTGTGCAGGAGAGAGCTCGCGAAACTAGGCCTTTCTTGGTTCGGGAAGTGAGGACCTGCTCGCAGACCAATGGACCGGGCGTTTCCAGAGCTCCACGTTGCCTGCGCGCGGGAGGCCTGAAAACTCACTCTCTGGGGCTGCCTTTCCTCCCTCCAAGGAAGAGAGCCTGCCCGGCCGCCTTCTGGCTGAAAGTCAAATCTGGCTGGGAAGTGGTAGTTGGGAAGTCAGTTTTCAGGGGCAATGTCCGCTAGGTGTACGTGCATACCTAGGGTTCCCACACTGCCCAGAACACCAAGGTTCCCTCCACACAGCTCTTCCGTCACGTTAGCTCTGCAGGAGAGAGCTCGCGAAACTAGGCCTTTCTCGGCTCGGGAAGTGAGTGCCTGTTTGCAGGCCTCTTGTATTGGCGTCTGCAGAGCCCCACACTTGCTGTGCGAGGGAGGCCTAAAAACCCAATCTCTGGGGCTGCCTTTCCTCCCTCCAAGGAAGAGAGCCTGCCCGGCCGCCTTCTGGCTGAAAGTCACATTGGGCTGGCAAGTGCTAGGTGGGAAGTCAGTTTTCAGGGGCAATGGCCGCTGGGTGCACGTGTAAGTGTAGGGTTCCCACACTGTCCAGAACATCAAGGTTCCCTCCACACAGCTCTACCGTCACGTTAGCTCTGCAGCTGAGAGCTCGCGAAACTAGGCCTTTCTCGCCTCGGGAAGTGAGTGCCTGTTTGCAGCCCTCTTGTACTGGCGTCTGTAGAGCCCCACACTTGCTGTGCGGGGAAGGCCTAAAAACCCAATCTCTGGGCCTGCCTTTCCTCCCTCAAAGGAGGAGAGCCGGCTCGGCCGCCTTCAAGGTGAAAGTAACATTGGGCTGGAAGTGCTACCTGGGAAATCAGTTTTCAGGGGCCATAGCCGCTGGGTGCACGTGTATGTGTACAGCCCCGATACTGCCCGGGAACATCAAGGTTCCCTCCACACAGCTCTTCCGTCACTTTAGCTGTGCAGGAGAGAGCTCGCGAAACTAGGCCTTTCTCGGCTCGGGAAGTGAGTGCCTGTTTGCAGGCCTCTTGTACTGGCGTCTGCACAGCCCCACACTTGCTGTGCGAGGGAGGCCTAAAAACCCAATCTCTGGGGCTGCCTTTCCTCCCTCCAAGGAAGACAGCCTGCTCGGCCGCCTTCAAGCTGAAAGTCACATTGGGCTGGGAAGTGCTACATGGGAAATCAGTTTTCAGGGGCCATAGCCGCTGGGTGCACGTGTATGTGTACAGCCCCGATACTGCCCGGGAACATCAAGGTTCCCTCCACACAGCTCTTCCGTCACTTTAGCTGTGCAGGAGAGAGCTCGCGAAACTAGGCCTTTCTTGGCTCGGGAAGTGAGGACCTGCTCGCAGACCAATGGACCGGGCGTTTCCAGAGCTCCACGTTGCCTGCACGCGGGAGGCCTGAAAACTCACTCTCTGGGGCTGCCTTTCCTCCCTCCAAGGAAGAGAGCCTGCCCGGCCGCCTTCTGGCTGAAAGTCAAATCTGGCTGGGAAGTGGTAATTGGGAAGTCAGTTTTCAGGGGCAATGTCCGCTAGGTGTACGTGCATGCCTAGGGTTCCCACACTGCCCAGAACACCAAGGTTCCCTCCACACAGCTCTTCCGTCACGTTAGCTCTGCAGGAGAGAGCTCGCGAAACTAGGCCTTTCTCGGCTCGGGAAGTGAGTGCCTGTTTGCAGGCCTCTTGTACTGGCGTCTGAAGAGCCCCACACTTGCTGTGCGAGGGAGGCCTAAAAACCCAATCTCTGGGGCTGCCTTTCCTCCCTCCAAGGAAGACAGCCTGCTCGGCCGCTTTCAAGCTGAAAGTCACATTGGGCTGGGAAGTGCTACATGGGAAATCAGTTTTCAGGGGCCATAGCCGCTGGGTGCTCGTGTATGTGTCCAGCCCCGATACTGCCCGGGAACATCAAGGCTCCCTCCACACAGCTCTACCGTCACGTTAGCTCTGCAGGAGAGAGCTCGCGAAACTAGGCCTTTCTTGACTCGGGAAGTGAGGCCCTGGTTGCAGGCCTCTTGTACTAACGTCTGGAGAGCCCCACCCTTTCTGTGCGAGGGAGGCCTGAAATCCCACTCTCTGGGGCTGCCTTTCCTCCCTCCAAGGAAGAGAGCCGGCTCGGCCGCCTTCAAGCTGAAAGTCACATTGGGCTGGGAAGTGCTACCTGGCAAATCAGTTTTCAGGGGCCATAGCCGCTGGGTGCACGTGTATGTGTACAGCCCCGATACTGCCCGGGAACATCAAGGTTCCCTCTACACAGCTCTTCCGTCACTTTAGGTGTGCAGGAGAGAGCTCGCGAAACTAGGCCTTTCTTGGCTCGGGAAGTGAGGACCTGCTCGCAGACCAATGGACCGGGCGTTTCCAGAGCTCCACGTTGCCTGCGCGCGGGAGGCCTGAAAACTCACTCTCTGGGGCTGCCTTTCCTCCCTCCAAGGAAGAGAGCCTGCCCGGCCGCCTTCTGGCTGAAAGTCAAATCTGGCTGGGAAGTGGTAGTTGGGAAGTCAGTTTTCAGGGGCAATGTCCGCTAGGTGTACGTGCATGCCTAGGGTTCCCACACTGCCCAGAACACCAAGGTTCCCTCCACACAGCTCTTCCGTCACGTTAGCTCTGCAGGAGAGAGCTCGCGAAACTAGGCCTTTCTCGGCTCGGGAAGTGAGTGCCTGTTTGCATGCCTCTTGTACTGGCGTCTGCAGAGCCCCACACTTGCTGTGCGAGGGAGGCCTAAAAACCCAATCTCTGGGGCTGCCTTTCCTCCCTCCAAGGAAGAGAGCCTGCCCGGCCGCCTTCTGGCTGAAAGTCACATTGGGCTGGCAAGTGCTAGGTGGGAAGTCAGTTTTCAGGGGCAATGGCCGCTGGGTGCACGTGTAAGTGTAGGGTTCCCACACTGTCCAGAACATCAAGGTTCCCTCCACACAGCTCTACCGTCACGTTAGCTCTGCAGCTGAGAGCTCGCGAAACTAGGCCTTTCTCGCCTCGGGAAGTGAGTGCCTGTTTGCAGCCCTCTTGTACTGGCGTCTGTAGAGCCCCACACTTGCTGTGCGGGGAAGGCCTAAAAACCCAATCTCTGGGCCTGCCTTTCCTCCCTCAAAGGAGGAGAGCCGGCTCGGCCGCCTTCAAGGTGAAAGTAACATTGGGCTGGGAAGTGCTACCTGGGAAATCAGTTTTCAGGGGCCATAGCCGCTGGGTTCACGTGTATGTGTACAGCCCCGATACTGCCCGGGAACATCAAGGTGCCCTCCACACAGCTCTTCCGTCACTTTAGCTGTGCAGGAGAGAGCTCGCGAAACTAGGCCTTTCTCGGCTCGGGAAGTGAGTGCCTGTTTGCAGGCCTCTTGTACTGGCGTCTGCACAGCCCCACACTTGCTGTGCGAGGGAGGCCTAAAAACCCAATCTCTGGGGCTGCCTTTCCTCCCTCCAAGGAAGAGAGCCGGCTCGGCCGCCTTCAAGCTGAAAGTCACATTGGGCTGGGAAGTGCTACATGGGAAATCAGTTTTCAGGGGCCATAGCCGCTGGGTGCACGTGTATGTGTACAGCCCCGATACTGCCCGGAAACATCAAGGTTCCCTCCACACAGCTCTTCCGTCACTTTAGCTGTGCAGGAGAGAGCTCGCGAAACTAGGCCTTTCTCGGCTCGGGAAGTGAGTGCCTGTTTGCAGGCCTCTTGTACTAACGTCTGGAGAGCCCCACACTTGCTGTGCGAGGGAGGCCTGAAATCCCACTCTCTGGGGCTGCCTTTCCTCCCTCCAAGGAAGAGAGCCGGCTCGGCCGCCTTCAAGCTGAAAGTCACATTGGGCTGGGAAGTGCTACCTGGCAAATCAGTTTTCAGGGGCCATAGCCGCTGGGTGCACGTGTATGTGTACAGCCCCGATACTGCCCGGGAACATCAAGGTTCCCTCTACACAGCTCTTCCGTCACTTTAGCAGTGCAGGAGAGAGCTCGCGAAACTAGGCCTTTCTTGGCTCGGGAAGTGAGGACCTGCTCGCAGACCAATGGACCGGGCGTTTCCAGAGCTCCACGTTGCCTGCGCGCGGGAGGCCTGAAAACTCACTCTCTGGGGCTGCCTTTCCTCCCTCCAAGGAAGAGAGCCTGCCCGGCCGCCTTCTGGCTGAAAGTCAAATCTGGCTGGGAAGTGGTAGTTGGGAAGTCAGTTTTCAGGGGCAATGTCCGCTAGGTGTACGTGCATGCCTAGGGTTCCCACACTGCCCAGAACACCAAGGTTCCCTCCACACAGCTCTTCCGTCACGTTAGCTCTGCAGGAGAGAGCTCTCGAAACTAGGCCTTTCTCGGCTCGGGAAGTGAGTGCCTGTTTGCAGGCCTCTTGTATTGGCGTCTGCAGAGCCCCACACTTGCTGTGCGAGGGAGGCCTAAAAACCCAATCTCTGGGGCTGCCTTTCCTCCCTCCAAGGAAGAGAGCCTGCCCGGCCGCCTTCTGGCTGAAAGTCACATTGGGCTGGCAAGTGCTAGGTGGGAAGTCAGTTTTCAGGGGCAATGGCCGCTGGGTGCACGTGTAAGTGTAGGGTTCCCACACTGTCCAGAACATCAAGGTTCCCTCCACACAGCTCTACCGTCACGTTAGCTCTGCAGCTGAGAGCTCGCGAAACTAGGCCTTTCTCGCCTCGGGAAGTGAGTGCCTGTTTGCAGCCCTCTTGTACTGGCGTCTGTAGAGCCCCACACTTGCTGTGCGGGGAAGGCCTAAAAACCCAATCTCTGGGCCTGCCTTTCCTCCCTCAAAGGAGGAGAGCCGGCTCGGCCGCCTTCAAGTTGAAAGTAACATTGGGCTGGGAAGTGCTACCTGGGAAATCAGTTTTCAGGGGCCTTAGCCGCTGGGTGCACGTGTATGTGTACAGCCCCGATACTGCCCGGGAACATCAAGGTTCCCTCCACACAGCTCTTCCGTCACTTTAGCTGTGCAGGAGAGAGCTCGCGAAACTAGGCCTTTCTCGGCTCGGGAAGTGAGTGCCTGTTTGCAGGCCTCTTGTACTGGCGTCTGCACAGCCCCACACTTGCTGTGCGAGGGAGGCCTAAAAACCCAATCTCTGGGGCTGCCTTTCCTCCCTCCAAGGAAGACAGCCTGCTCGGCCGCCTTCAAGCTGAAAGTCACATTGGGCTGGGAAGTGCTACATGGGAAATCAGTTTTCAGGGGCCATAGCCGCTGGGTGCTCGTGTATGTGTACAGCCCCGATACTGCCCGGGAACATCAAGGCTCCCTCCACACAGCTGTACCGTCACGTTAGCTCTGCAGGAGAGAGCTCGCGAAACTAGGCCTTTCTTGACTCGGGAAGTGAGGCCCTGGTTGCAGGCCTCTTGTACTAACGTCTGGAGAGCCCCACCCTTTCTGTGCGAGGGAGGCCTGAAATCCCACTCTCTGGGGCTGCCTTTCCTCCCTCCAAGGAAGAGAGCCGGCTCGGCCGCCTTCAAGCTGAAAGTCACATTGGGCTGGGAAGTGCTACCTGGCAAATCAGTTTTCAGGGGCCATAGCCGCTGGGTGCACGTGTATGTGTACAGCCCCGATACTGCCCGGGAACATCAAGGTTCCCTCTACACAGCTCTTCCGTCACTTTAGCTGTGCAGGAGAGAGCTCGCGAAACTAGGCCTTTCTTGGCTCGGGAAGTGAGGACCTGCTCGCAGACCAATGGACCGGGCGTTTCCAGAGCTCCACGTTGCCTGCACGCGGGAGGCCTGAAAACTCACTCTCTGGGGCTGCCTTTCCTCCCTCCAAGGAAGAGAGCCTGCCCGGCCGCCTTCTGGCTGAAAGTCAAATCTGGCTGGGAAGTGGTAATTGGGAAGTCAGTTTTCAGGGGCAATGTCCGCTAGGTGTACGTGCATGCCTAGGGTTCCCACACTGCCCAGAACACCAAGGTTCCCTCCACACAGCTCTTCCGTCACGTTAGCTCTGCAGGAGAGAGCTCGCGAAACTAGGCCTTTCTCGGCTCGGGAAGTGAGTGCCTGTTTGCAGGCCTCTTGTACTGGCGTCTGCAGAGCCCCACACTTGCTGTGCGAGGGAGGCCTAAAAACCCAATCTCTGGGGCTGCCTTTCCTCCCTCCAAGGAAGAGTGCCTGCCCGGCCGCCTTCTGGCTGAAAGTCACATCGGGCTGGCAAGTGCTAGTTGGGAAGTCAGTTTTCAGGGGCAATGGCCGCTGGGTGCACGTTTACAGCTAGGCCTCCCACACTGCCCGGGAACATCAAGGCTCCCTCCAAAGAGCTCTTCCGTCACGTTTGCCCTGCAGGAGAGAGATCGCGAAACTAGGCCTTTTTCGACTCGGGAAGTGAGTGCCTGTTTGCAGGCCGCTTGTATTGGCGTCTGCAGAGCCCCACACTTGCTGTGCGAGGGAGGCCTAAAAACCCAATCTCTGGGGCTGCCTTTCCTCCCTCCAAGGAAGAGAGCCTGCCCGGCTGCCTTCTGGCTGAAAGTCACATCGGGCTGGCAAGTGCTAGTTGGGAAGTCAGTTTTCAGGGGCAATGGCCGCTGGGTGCACGTGTAAGTGTAGGGTTCCCACACTATCCAGAACATCAAGGTTCCCTCCACACAGCTCTACCGTCACGTTAGCTCTGCAGCTGAGAGCTCGCGAAACTAGGCATTTCTCACCTCGGGAAGTGAGTGCCTGTTTGCAGCCCTCTTGTACTGGCGTTACAGAGAGCCCCACACTTGCTGTGCGGGGAAGGCCTAAAAACCCAATCTCTGGGCCTGCCTTTCCCCCCTCAAAGGAGGAGAGCCGGCTCGGCCGCCTTCAAGGTGAAAGTAACATTGGGCTGGGAAGTGCTACCTGGGAAATCAGTTTTCAGGGGCCATAGCCGCTGGGGGCACGTGTATGTGTACAGCCCCGATACTGCCCGGGAACATCAAGGTTCCCTCCACACATCTCTTCCGTCACGTTTGCTCTGCAGGAAAGAGCTCGCGAGACTAGGCCTTTCTTGACTCGGGAAGCGAGGACCTGCTCGCAGCACTATGGGTCGGGCCTCTCAAGAGACCTCCGTTGCCTGCGCGCGGGAGGCATGAAAACGCTCTCTCTGGGGCTGCCTTTCCTCCCTCCAAGGAAGAGAGCCTGCCCGGCCGCCTTCTGGCTGAAAGTCACATCGAGCTTGGAAGTGCTATTTGGGAAGACTCTTTCCAGGGGCAATGGCTGCTGGGTGCACGTGTATGCCTAGTTCTCCCACACTGCCGAGAACGTCAAGGTTCCCTCCACACAGCTCTTCCGTCACATTAGCTCTTCAGGAGAGAGCTCACGTAACTAGGGCTTTCTTGGCTCGGGAAGTGAGGACTTGTTTGCAGGCCTCTTGTACTGGCGTCTGCAGAGCCCCACACTTGCTCTGCGAGAGAGGCATAAAAACCCAGTCTTTGGGGCTGCCTTTCCTCCCTCCAAGGAAGACCGCCTGCTTTGCCGCCTTCAAGCTGAAAGTCACATTGTGCGGGGAAGTGCTACCTGGGAGGTCAGTTTGCAGGGGCCATGGCCGCTGGTGCACGTTTTTGCCTAGGGCTCCCACACTGCCCAGAACATCAAGGTTCCCTCAAAAGAGCTCTTCCCTCACGTTAGCTCTGCAGTAAAGAGCTCACGAAACTAGGCCTTTCTTGGCTTCGGAAGTGAGGACCCGTTTGCAGGCCTCTTGTACTGGCGTCTGCAGAGCCCAACAATGTCTGTGCGAGGGAGGCCTAAAAACAAAGTCTGGGGGACTGCCTTTCCTCCCTCCAAGGAAGACCGCCTGCTCGGCCGCCTACAAGCTGAAAGGCTCATAGGCCTGGGAAGTGCTAGTTGCGAAGTCAGTTTTCAGGGGCCATGGCCGGGGGCTGCACGTTTACAGCTAGGCCTCCCACACTGCCCGGGAACATCAAGGCTCCCTCCACACAGCTCTTCCGTCACGTTAGCTCTGCAGGAGAGAGCTCGCGAGACTAGGCCTTTCCTGGCTCGGGAAGTGAGGACCTGTTTGCAGGCCTCTTGTACTGGCGTCTGCAGAGCCCCACACTTGCTGTGCGAGAGAGGCCTAAAAACCCAGTCTTTGGGGCTGCCTTTCCTCCTTCCAAGGAAGACCGCCTTCTTGCCGGCCTTCAAGCTGAAAGGCACATAGGGCTGGGAAGTGCTAGTTGCGAAGTCAGTTTTCAGGGGCCATGGCCGCTGGCTGCACGTTTTTGCCTAGGGCTCCCACCCTGCCCAGAACATCAAGGTTCCCTCCACACAGCTCTTCCGTCACGTTAGCTCTGCAGGAGAGAGCTCGCGAAACTAGGCCTTTCCTGGCTCGGGAAGTGTGGACCTGTTTGCAGGCCTCTTCTACTGGCATCTGGAGAGGCCCTCCCTTGCTGTGCGAGGGAGGCCTGAAAACCTACTCTCTGGGGCTGCCTTTCCTCCCTCCAAGAAAGAGAGCCTGTCTGGTGGTTTTCAGACTCAAAGTCACATCGAGGTGGCAAGTGCAAGCGAGGAAGTCAGTTTTCAAGGGCCATGGCCGCTGGGTGCAAGTGTATGTCTAGGGCTCCCACACTGCCTGGGAACATCAAGGCTCCCTCCACACAGCCCTTTCTTCACGTTTGCTCTGCAGGAGAGAGCTCGCGAGACTAGGCCTTTCTTGACTCGGGAAGTGCGGCCCTGGTTGCAGGCCTCTTGTACTAGCGTCTGTAGAGCCCCTCACTTGCTGGGCGAGGGAGGCCTAAAAACCCACTCTCTGGGGCTGCCTTTCCTCCCTCCAAGGAAGAGATCCTGCCTGGCCACGTTTGGGCTGAAAGTCACATCGGGCTGTGAAGTGCTAGCTGGGAAGTCTGTTTTCCGGGGCCATGGCCGCCGGGTGCACGTGTATGTGTACGGCCCCCACACTGCCCTGGAACATCAAGGCTCCCTCCACACAGCTCTTTCTTCACGTTTGCTCTGCAGGAGAGAGCTCACGGGACTAGGCCTTTCTTGACTCGGGAAGTGCGCCCCTGCTTTCAGGCCTCTTCTACAAGCGTCTGTAGAGCCCCACACTTGCTGGCCGAGGTAGACCAGAAAATCCACGCTCTGGGGCTGCATTTCCTCCCTCCAAGGAAGAGAAACTGCCTGGCCACATTCGGGCTGAAAGTCACATCAGCCTGGGAAGTGCTAGCTGGGAAGTCAGTTTTCAGGGGACATGGCCGCTAGGTGCACGTGTATGTCTAGGGCTTCCACACTGCCCGGGAACATCAACGCTCCCTCCACACAGCCCTTTCTTCACGTTTGGTCTGCAGGAGACAGCTCGCGAGACTATGCCTTTCTTGACTCGGGAAGTAAGGCCCTGGTTGCAGGCCTCTTGTACTAGCGTCTGTAGAGCCCCTCACTTGCTGTGCGAGGGAGGCCTGAAAACCCACTCTCTGGGGCTGCGTTTCCTCCCTCCAAGGAAGAAATCCTGCCCGGCCGCGTTTGGGCTGAAAGTCACATCGGGCTGGGAAGTGCTAGCTGGGAAGTCTGTTTTCAGGGGCCATGGCCGCTGGGTGCACGTGTATGTCTACGGCCCCCACACTGCCCGGGATCATCAAGGCTCCCACCACTGAGCTCTTTCTTCACGTTTGCTCTGCAGGAGAGAGCTCGCAAGACTAGGCCTTTCTTGACTCGGGAAGTGCGTCCCTCGTTGCAGGCCACTTTTAGTAGGGTCTGGAGAGCCCCTCACTAGCTGTGCGAGGGAAGCCTGAAAACCCACTCACTGGGCCTGCATTTCCTCCCTCCAAGGAAGAGAACCTGCCTGGCCGCATTTGGGCTGAAAGTCACATCAGGCTGGGAAGTGCTAGCTGGGAAGTCATTTTTCAGGGGACATGGCCGCTGGATGCACATGTACGGGTAGAGCTCCAACACAGGCCAGGAACATCGAGGCTCCCTCCACACAGCTCTTTCTTCAGGTTTGCTCTGCAGGAGAGAGCTCGCGAGACTACACCTTTGTTGACTCGGGAAGGGAGGCCCTGGTTGCAGGCCTCTTCTACTAGCGTCTGGAGAGCCCCTCACTTGCTGTGCGAGGGAGGCCTGAAAACCCACTCTCTGGGGCTGCCTTTCCTCCCTCCAAGAAAGAGAGCCTGTCTGGTGGTTTTCAGACTCAAAGTCACATCGAGGTGGCAAGTGCTAGCTGGGAAGTCAGTTTTCAAGGGCCATGGCCGCTGGGTGCACGTGTATCTGTACGGCCCCCACACTGCCCGGGAACATCAAGGCTCCCTCCACACAGCTCTTTCTTCACGTTTGCTCTGCAGGAGAGACCTCACGAGACTAGGCCTTTCTTGACTCGGGAAGTGCGGCCCTCGTTGCAGGCCCCTTTCAGTAGCGTATGGAGAGCCCCTCACTAGCTGTGCGAGGGAAGCCTGAAAACCCATGGACTGTGGCTGCATTTCCTCCCTCCAAGGAAGAGAACCTGCCTGGCCACATTCGGGCTGAAAGTCACATCAGGCTGGGAAGTGCTAGCTGGGAAGTCAGTTTTCCAGGGCCATGGCCGCTAGGTGCACGTGTATGTGTACAGCCCCCACACTGCCCGGGAACATCAAGGCTCCCTCCACACAGCTCTTTCTTCACGTTTGCTCTGCAGGAGAGAGCTCGCGAGACTAGGCCTTTCTTGACTCGGGAAGTGCGGCCCTGGTTGCAGGCCTCTTCTACTAGCGTCTGGAGAGCCCCTCACTTGCTGTGCGAGGGAGGCCTGAAAACCCACTCTCTGGGGCTGCCTTTCCTCCCTCCAAGGAAGAGATCCTGCCCGGCCGCGTTCGGGCTGAAAGTCCCATCGGGCTGGGAGGTGCTAGCTGAGATGTCATTTTTCAGGGGCCATGGTCGCTCGGTTCACGTGGAAGTCTAGGGCTCCCTCACCGCCCGGGAACATCAAGGCTCCATCCACACAGCTCTTTCTTCACGTTTGCTCTGCAGGAGAGAGCTCACGGGACTAGGCCTTTCTTGACTCGGGAAGTGGGGCCCTGCTTTCAGGCCTCTTCAACAAGCGTCTGTAGAGCCCCACACTTGCTGGGCGAGGTAGGCCAGAAAATCCACGCTCTGGGGCTGCATTTCCTCTCTCCTCAGAAGCGAGCCTGCCCGGCCGCATTCGGGCTCAAAGTCACATCGGGCTGTGAAGTGCTAGCTGGGAAGTCTGTTTTCAGGGGCCATGGCCGCTGGGTGCACGTGTATGTCTAGGGCTCCCACACTGACCGGGAACATCAACGGTCCCTTCACACAGCTCTTTCTTCAGGTTTGCTCTGTAGGAGAGAGCTCGCGAGACTACGCCTTTGTTGACTCGGGAAGGGAGGCCCTGGTTGCAGGCCTCTTCTACTGGCGTCTGGAGAGCCCCTCACTTGCTGTGCGAGGGAGGCCTGAAAACCCACTCTCTGGGGCTGCCTTTCCTCCCTCCAAGAAATAGAGCCTGTCTGGTGTTTTTCAGACTCAAAGTCACATCGAGGTGGCAAGTGCTAGCTGGGAAGTCAGTTTTCAAGGGCCATGGCCGCAGGGTGCAAGTGTATGTCTAGGGCTCGCACACTGCTCGAGAACATCAAGGCTCCATCCACACAGCTCTTTCTTCACGTTTGCTTTGCAGGAGGGAGCTCGCAAGACTAGGCTTTCTTGTCTCGGGAAGTGGGGCCCTGCTTTCAGGCCTCATCTTCAAGCGTCTGTAAAGCCCCGCACTTGCTGGGCGAGGTAGGACAGAAAATCCACGCTCTGGGGCTGCATTTCCTCCCTCCAAGGAAGAGAAACTGCCTGGCCACATTCGGGCTGAAAGTCACATCAGCCTGGGAAGTGCTAGCTGGGAAGTCAGTTTTCAGGGTATATGGCCGCTGGGTGCACGCGTATGTGTACGGCCCCCACACTGCCCGGGAACATCAAGGCTCCCACCACTGAGCTCTTTCTTCACGTTTGCTCTGCAGGAGAGAGCTCGCGAGACTAGGCCTTTCTTGACTCGGGAAGTGCGGCCCTCGTTGCAGGCCCCTTTTAGTAGGGTCTGGAGAGCCCCTGACTTGCTGTGCGAGGGAGGCCTGAAAACCCACTCTCTGGGGCTGCCTTTCCTCCCTCCAAGAAAGAGAGCCTGTCTGGTGGTTTTCAGACTCAAAGTCACATCGAGGTGGCAAGTTCTAGCTGGGAAGTCAGTTTTCAAGGGCCATGGCCGCTGGGTGCACGTGTATGTGTACAGCCCCCACACTGCCGGGATCATCAAGGCTCCCTCCACAGAGCTCTTTCTTCATGTTTGCTCTGCAGGAGAGAGCTCGCGAGACTAGGCCTTTCTTGACAAGGGAAATGCGGCCCTGGTTGCAGGCCTCTTCTACTAGCGTCTGGAGAGCCCCGCACTTGCTGTGCGAGGGAGGCCTGAAAACCCACTCTCTGGGGCTGCCTTTCCTCCCTCCAAGAAAGAGAGCCTGTCTGGTGGTTTTCAGACTCAAAGTCACATCGAGGTGGCAAGTGCTAGCTGGGAAGTCAGTTTTCAAGGGCCATGGCCGCTGGATGCACGTGTATGTGTACGGCCCCCACACTTCCCGGGAACATCAAGGCTCCCTCCACACAGCTCTTTCTTCACGTTTGCTCTGCAGGAGAGAGTTCGCGAGACTAGGCTTTTCTTGACTCGGGAAGTAAGGCCGTGGTTGGAGGCCTCTTCTACTCGCGTCTGGAGAGCCCCACACTTGCTGTGCGAGGGAGGCCTGAAAACCCACTCTCTGGGGATGCCTTTCTTCCCTCCAAGGAAGAGATCCTGCCCGGCAGCGTTCGGGCTGAAAGTCACATCGGGCTGGGGAGTGCTAGCTGAGAAGTCATTTTTCAGGGGCCATGCTCGCTGGGTTCATGTGGAAGTCTAGGGCTCCCTCACCGCCCGGGAACATCAAGGCTCCATCCACACAGCTTTTTCTTCATGTTTGCTCTGCTGCAGAGAGATCACGGGACTAGGCCTTTCTTGACTCGGGAAGTGTGGCCCTGCTTTCAGGCCTCTTCTACCAGCGTCTGTAGATCCCCACACTTGCTGGGCGTGGTAGGCCAGAAAATCCATGCTCTGGGGCTGCATTTCCTCCTTCCAAGGAAGAGAACCTGCCTGGCCGCATTCGGGCTGAAAGTCACATCAGGCTGGGAAGTGCCAGCTGGGAAGTCAGTTTTCAGGGGACATGGCCGCTGGATGCACATGTACGGGTAGAGCTCCAACACAGGCCAGGAACATCGAGGCTCCCTCCACACAGCTCTTTCTTCAGGTTTGCTCTGCAGGAGAGAGCTCGCGAGACTACGCCTTTGTTGACTCGGGAAGGGAGGTCCTGGTGGCAGGCCTCTTCTACTAGCGTCTGGAGAGCCCCTCACTTGCTGTGCGAGGGAGGCCTGAAAACCCACTCTCTGGGGCTGCCTTTCCTCCCTCCAAGAAAGAGAGCCTCTCTGGTGGTTTTCAGACTCAAAGTCACATCGAGGTGGCAAGTGCTAGCTGGGAAGTCAGATTTCAAGGGCCATGGCCGCTGGGTGCACGTGTATGTATACAGCCCGCACACTGCCCGGGAACATCAAGGCTCCCTCCACACAGCTCTTTCTTCACGTTTGCTCTGCAGGAGAGAGCTCGCGAGACTAGGCCTTTCTTGACAAGGGAAGTGCGGCCCTGGTTGCAGGCCTCTTGTACTATCATCTGGAGAGCCCCTCACTTGCTGGGCGAGGGAGGCCTGAAAACCCACTCTCTGGGGATGCCTTTCCTCCCTCCAAGAAAGAGAGCCTGTCTGGAGGTTTTCAGACTCAAAGTCACATCGAGGTGGCAAGTGCTAGCTGGGAAGTCAGTTTTCAAGGTCCATGGCCACTGGGTGCACGTGTATGTGTACAGCCCCCACACTGCCCGGGAACATCAAGGCTCCCTCCACACAGCTTTTTCTTCACGTTTGCTCTGCAGGAGAGACCTCGCGAGACTAGGCCTTTCTTGACTCGGGAAGTGCGGCCCTCGTTGCAGGCCCCTTTCAGTAGCGTCTGGAGAGCCCCTCACTAGCTGTGCGAGGGAAGCCTGAAAACCCACGGACTGTGGCTGCATTTCCTCCCTCCAAGGAAGAGAACCTGCCTGGCCGCATTCGGGCGGGAAGTCACATCAGGCTGGGAAGTGCTAGCTGGGAAGTCATTTTTCAGGGGACATGGCCGCTGGATGCACATGTACGGGTAGAGCTCCAACACAGGCCAGGAACATCGAGGCTCCCTCCACACAGCTCTTTCTTCAGGTTTGCTCTGCAGGAGAGAGCTCGCGAGACTACACCTTTGTTGACTCGGGAAGGGAGGCCCTGGTTGCAGGCCTCTTCTACTAGCGTCTGGAGAGCCCCTCACTTGCTGTGCGAGGGAGGCCTGAAAACCCACTCTCTGGGGCTGCCTTTCCTCCCTCCAAGAAAGAGAGCCTGTCTGGTGGTTTTCAGACTCAAAGTCACATCGAGGTGGCAAGTGCTAGCTGGGAAGTCAGTTTTCAAGGGCCATGGCCGCTGGGTGCACGTGTATCTGTACGGCCCCCACACTGCCCGGGAACATCAAGGCTCCCTCCACACAGCTCTTTCTTCACGTTTGCTCTGCAGGAGAGACCTCACGAGACTAGGCCTTTCTTGACTCGGGAAGTGCGGCCCTCGTTGCAGGCCCCTTTCAGTAGCGTATGGAGAGCCCCTCACTAGCTGTGCGAGGGAAGCCTGAAAACCCATGGACTGTGGCTGCATTTCCTCCCTCCAAGGAAGAGAACCTGCCTGGCCACATTCGGGCTGAAAGTCACATCAGGCTGGGAAGTGCTAGCTGGGAAGTCAGTTTTCCAGGGCCATGGCCGCTAGGTGCACGTGTATGTGTACAGCCCCCACACTGCCCGGGAACATCAAGGCTCCCTCCACACAGCTCTTTCTTCACGTTTGCTCTGCAGGAGAGAGCTCGCGAGACTAGGCCTTTCTTGACTCGGGAAGTGCGGCCCTGGTTGCAGGCCTCTTCTACTAGCGTCTGGAGAGCCCCTCACTTGCTGTGCGAGGGAGGCCTGAAAACCCACTCTCTGGGGCTGCCTTTCCTCCCTCCAAGGAAGAGATCCTGCCCGGCCGCGTTCGGGCTGAAAGTCCCATCGGGCTGGGAGGTGCTAGCTGAGATGTCATTTTTCAGGGGCCATGGTCGCTCGGTTCACGTGGAAGTCTAGGGCTCCCTCACCGCCCGGGAACATCAAGGCTCCATCCACACAGCTCTTTCTTCACGTTTGCTCTGCAGGAGAGAGCTCACGGGACTAGGCCTTTCTTGACTCGGGAAGTGGGGCCCTGCTTTCAGGCCTCTTCAACAAGCGTCTGTAGAGCCCCACACTTGCTGGGCGAGGTAGGCCAGAAAATCCACGCTCTGGGGCTGCATTTCCTCTCTCCTCAGAAGAGAGCCTGCCCGGCCGCATTCGGGCTCAAAGTCACATCGGGCTGTGAAGTGCTAGCTGGGAAGTCTGTTTTCAGGGGCCATGGCCGCTGGGTGCACGTGTATGTCTAGGGCTCCCACACTGACCGGGAACATCAACGGTCCCTTCACACAGCTCTTTCTTCAGGTTTGCTCTGTAGGAGAGAGCTCGCGAGACTACGCCTTTGTTGACTCGGGAAGGGAGGCCCTGGTTGCAGGCCTCTTCTACTGGCGTCTGGAGAGCCCCTCACTTGCTGTGCGAGGGAGGCCTGAAAACCCACTCTCTGGGGCTGCCTTTCCTCCCTCCAAGAAATAGAGACTGTCTGGTGTTTTTCAGACTCAAAGTCACATCGAGGTGGCAAGTGCTAGCTGGGAAGTCAGTTTTCAAGGGCCATGGCCGCAGGGTGCAAGTGTATGTCTAGGGCTCGCACACTGCTCGAGAACATCAAGGCTCCATCCACACAGCTCTTTCTTCACGTTTGCTTTGCAGGAGGGAGCTCGCAAGACTAGGCTTTCTTGTCTCGGGAAGTGGGGCCCTGCTTTCAGGCCTCATCTTCAAGCGTCTGTAAAGCCCCGCACTTGCTGGGCGAGGTAGGACAGAAAATCCACGCTCTGGGGCTGCATTTCCTCCCTCCAAGGAAGAGAAACTGCCTGGCCACATTCGGGCTGAAAGTCACATCAGCCTGGGAAGTGCTAGCTGGGAAGTCAGTTTTCAGGGTATATGGCCGCTGGGTGCACGCGTATGTGTACGGCCCCCACACTGCCCGGGAACATCAAGGCTCCCACCACTGAGCTCTTTCTTCACGTTTGCTCTGCAGGAGAGAGCTCGCGAGACTAGGCCTTTCTTGACTCGGGAAGTGCGGCCCTCGTTGCAGGCCCCTTTTAGTAGGGTCTGGAGAGCCCCTGACTTGCTGTGCGAGGGAGGCCTGAAAACCCACTCTCTGGGGCTGCCTTTCCTCCCTCCAAGAAAGAGAGCCTGTCTGGTGGTTTTCAGACTCAAAGTCACATCGAGGTGGCAAGTTCTAGCTGGGAAGTCAGTTTTCAAGGGCCATGGCCGCTGGGTGCACGTGTATGTGTACAGCCCCCACACTGCCGGGATCATCAAGGCTCCCTCCACAGAGCTCTTTCTTCATGTTTGCTCTGCAGGAGAGAGCTCGCGAGACTAGGCCTTTCTTGACAAGGGAAATGCGGCCCTGGTTGCAGGCCTCTTCTACTAGCGTCTGGAGAGCCCCGCACTTGCTGTGCGAGGGAGGCCTGAAAACCCACTCTCTGGGGCTGCCTTTCCTCCCTCCAAGAAAGAGAGCCTGTCTGGTGGTTTTCAGACTCAAAGTCACATCGAGGTGGCAAGTGCTAGCTGGGAAGTCAGTTTTCAAGGGCCATGGCCGCTGGATGCACGTGTATGTGTACGGCCCCCACACTTCCCGGGAACATCAAGGCTCCCTCCACACAGCTCTTTCTTCACGTTTGCTCTGCAGGAGAGAGTTCGCGAGACTAGGCTTTTCTTGACTCGGGAAGTAAGGCCGTGGTTGGAGGCCTCTTCTACTCGCGTCTGGAGAGCCCCACACTTGCTGTGCGAGGGAGGCCTGAAAACCCACTCTCTGGGGATGCCTTTCTTCCCTCCAAGGAAGAGATCCTGCCCGGCAGCGTTCGGGCTGAAAGTCACATCGGGCTGGGGAGTGCTAGCTGAGAAGTCATTTTTCAGGGGCCATGCTCGCTGGGTTCATGTGGAAGTCTAGGGCTCCCTCACCGCCCGGGAACATCAAGGCTCCATCCACACAGCTTTTTCTTCATGTTTGCTCTGCTGCAGAGAGATCACGGGACTAGGCCTTTCTTGACTCGGGAAGTGTGGCCCTGCTTTCAGGCCTCTTCTACCAGCGTCTGTAGATCCCCACACTTGCTGGGCGTGGTAGGCCAGAAAATCCATGCTCTGGGGCTGCATTTCCTCCTTCCAAGGAAGAGAACCTGCCTGGCCGCATTCGGGCTGAAAGTCACATCAGGCTGGGAAGTGCCAGCTGGGAAGTCAGTTTTCAGGGGACATGGCCGCTGGATGCACATGTACGGGTAGAGCTCCAACACAGGCCAGGAACATCGAGGCTCCCTCCACACAGCTCTTTCTTCAGGTTTGCTCTGCAGGAGAGAGCTCGCGAGACTACGCCTTTGTTGACTCGGGAAGGGAGGTCCTGGTGGCAGGCCTCTTCTACTAGCGTCTGGAGAGCCCCTCACTTGCTGTGCGAGGGAGGCCTGAAAACCCACTCTCTGGGGCTGCCTTTCCTCCCTCCAAGAAAGAGAGCCTCTCTGGTGGTTTTCAGACTCAAAGTCACATCGAGGTGGCAAGTGCTAGCTGGGAAGTCAGATTTCAAGGGCCATGGCCGCTGGGTGCACGTGTATGTATACAGCCCGCACACTGCCCGGGAACATCAAGGCTCCCTCCACACAGCTCTTTCTTCACGTTTGCTCTGCAGGAGAGAGCTCGCGAGACTAGGCCTTTCTTGACAAGGGAAGTGCGGCCCTGGTTGCAGGCCTCTTGTACTATCATCTGGAGAGCCCCTCACTTGCTGGGCGAGGGAGGCCTGAAAACCCACTCTCTGGGGATGCCTTTCCTCCCTCCAAGAAAGAGAGCCTGTCTGGAGGTTTTCAGACTCAAAGTCACATCGAGGTGGCAAGTGCTAGCTGGGAAGTCAGTTTTCAAGGTCCATGGCCACTGGGTGCACGTGTATGTGTACAGCCCCCACACTGCCCGGGAACATCAAGGCTCCCTCCACACAGCTTTTTCTTCACGTTTGCTCTGCAGGAGAGACCTCG
The DNA here is from genome assembly GCF_054371585.1 of Giraffa tippelskirchi. Taxonomy (NCBI): domain Eukaryota; kingdom Metazoa; phylum Chordata; class Mammalia; order Artiodactyla; family Giraffidae; genus Giraffa; species Giraffa tippelskirchi. The sequence continues at coordinate 73,719,622 of NC_137289.1, forward strand.
CGAGACTAGGCCTTTCTTGACTCGGGAAGTGCGGCCCTCGTTGCAGGCCCCTTTCAGTAGCGTCTGGAGAGCCCCTCACTAGCTGTGCGAGGGAAGCCTGAAAACCCACGGACTGTGGCTGCATTTCCTCCCTCCAAGGAAGAGAACCTGCCTGGCCGCATTCGGGCGGGAAGTCACATCAGGCTGGGAAGTGCTAGCTGGGAAGTCAGTTTTCAAGGGCCATGGCCGCTAGGTGCATGTGCATGTGTACAGCCCCCACACTGCCCGGAAACATCAAGGCTCCCTCCACAGAGCTCTTTCTTCACGTTTGCTCTGCAGGAGAGAGCTCGCGAGACTACGCCTTTGTTGACTCGGGAAGGAAGGCCCTGGTGGCAGGACTCTTCTACTAGCGTCTGCAGAGCCCCTCACTTGCTGTGTGAGGGAGGCCTGAAAACCCACTCTCTGGGGCTACCTTTCCTCCCTCCAAGATAGAGAACCAGCCTGGCCGCATTCGGGCTGAAAGTCACATCAGGCTGGCAAGTGCTAGCTGGGAAGTCATTTTTCAGGGGCCATGGTCGCTGGGTTCACGTGGAAGTCTAGGGCTCCCTCACCGCCCGGGAACATCAAGGCTCCATCCACACAGCTTTTTCTTCACGTTTGCTCTGCAGGAGAGAGAACATGAGAGTAGGCCTTTCTTGACTTGGGAAGTGGGGCCCTGCTTTCAGGCCTCTTCTACCAGCGTCTGTAGATCCCCACACTTGCTGGGCGAGGTAGGCCAGAAAATCCATGCTCTGGGGCTTCATTTCCTCTCTCCTCAGAAGAGAGCCTGACCGGCCGCATTCGGGCTCAAAGTCACATCGGGCTGTGAAGTGCTAGCTGGGAAGTCAGTTTTCAGGGGACATGGCTTCTTGATGCAAGTGTATGTCTAGGGCTCCCACACTGCCTGGGAACATCAAGGCTCCCTCCACAGAGCTCTTTCCTCACGTTTGCTCTGCAGGAGAGAGCTCGCGAGACTAGGCCTTTCTTGACTAGGGAAGTGCGGCCCTGATTGCAGACCTCTTGTACTAGCGTCTGTAGAGCTCCTCACTTGCTGTGCGAGGGAGGCCTGAAAACCCACACTCTGGGGCTGCATTTCCTCCCTCCAAGAAAGAGAGCCTGTCTGGTGGTTTTCAGACTCAAAGTCACATCAAGGTGGCAAGTGTTAGTTGGGAAGTCAGTTTTCAAGGGCCATGGCCGCTGGGTGCAAGTGTATGTCTAGGGCTCCCACACTCTCCGGGAACATCAAGGCTCCCTCCACACAGCTCTTTCTTCACGTTTGCTCTGCAGGAGAGAGCTTGCGAGACTATGCCTTTGTTGACTCAGGAAGTAAGGCCCTGGTTGGCGGCCTCTTGTACTAGCGTCTGGAGAGCCCCACACTTGCTATGCGAGGGAGGCCTGAAAACCCACTCTCTGGGGCTGCCTTTCCTCCCTCCAAGAAAGAGATCCTGCCCGGCCGCGTTCGGGCTGAAAGTCACATCGGGATGGGAAGTGCTAGCTGAGAAGTCATTTTTCAGGGGCCATGGTCGCTGGGTTCACGTGGAAGTCTAGGGCTCCCTCACCGCCCGGGAACATCAAGGCTCCGTCCACACAGCTCTTTCTTCACGTTTGCTCTGGAGGAGAGAGTTCAAGAGACGAGGCCTTTCTTGACTCGGGAAGTGGGGCCCTGCTTTCAGGCCTCTTCTACAAGCATCTGTAGAGCCCCACACTTGCTGGGCGAGGTAGGCCAGAAAATCCACGCTCTGGGGCTGCATTGCCTCTCTCCTCAGAAGAGAGCCTGCCCGGCCCCATTCGGGCTCAAAGTCACATCGGGCTGGGAAGTGCTAGCTGGGAAGTCAGTTTTCAAGGGCCATGGCCGCTGGGTGCAAGTGTATGGCTTGGGCTCCCACACTGCCCGGGAACATCAACGCTCCCTCCACACAGCTCTTTGTTCACGTTTGCTCTGCAGGAGAGAGCTCGCGAGACTAGGCCTTTCCTGACTCGGGAAGTAAGGCCCTGGTTGCAGGCCTCTTGTACTAGCGTCTGTAGAGCCCCTCACTTGCTGTGCGTGGGAGGCCTGAAAACCCACTCTCTGGGGCTGCCTTTCCTCCCTCCAAGGAAGAGATCCTGCCCGGCCGCGTTTGGGCTGAAAGTCACATCGGGCTGGGAAGTGCTAGCTGGGAAGTCGGTTTTCAGGGGCCATGGCCGCTGGGTGCACGTGTATGTGTACGGCCCCCACACTGCCCGGAAACATCAAGGCTCCCTCCACACAGCTCTTTCTTCACGTTTGCTCTGCAGTAGAGAGCTCGCGAGACTTGGCCTTTCTTGAATCGGGAAGTAAGGCCCTGGTTGGAGGCCTCTTGTGCTAGCCTCTGGAGAGCCCCACACTTGCTGTGCGAGGGAGGCCTGAAAACCCACTCTCTGGGGCTGCCTTTCCTCCCTCCAAGGAAGAGATCCTGCCCGGCCGCGTTCGGGCTGAAAGTCACATCGGGCTGGGAGGTGGTAGCTGAGATGTCATTTTTCAGGGGCCATGGTCGCTCGGTTCACGTGGAAGTCTAGGGCTCCTTCACCGCCCGGGAACATCAAGGCTCCATCCACACAGCTCTTTCTTCACGTTTGCTCTGCAGGAGAGAGCTCACGGGACTAGGCCTTTCTTGACTCGGGAAGTGGGGCCCTGCTTTCAGGCCTCTTCAACAAGCGTCTGTAGAGCCCCACACTTGCTGGGCGAGGTAGGCCAGAAAATCCACGCTCTGGGGCTGCATTTCCTCTCTCCTCAGAAGAGAGCCTGCCCGGCCGCATTCGGGCTCAACGTCACATCGGGCTGTGAAGTGCTAGCTGGGAAGTCTGTTTTCAGGGGCCATGGCCGCTGGGTGCACGTGTATGTCTAGGGCTCCCACACTGACCGGGAACATCAACGCTCCCTTCACACAGCTCTTTCTTCAGGTTTGCTCTGTAGGAGAGAGCTCGCGAGACTACGCCTTTGTTGACTCGGGAAGGGAGGCCCTGGTTGCAGGCCTCTTCTACTGGCGTCTGGAGAGCTCCTCACTTGCTGTGCGAGGGAAGCCTGAAAACCCACTCTCTGGGGCTGCCTTTCCTCCCTCCAAGAAATAGAGCCTGTCTGGTGTTTTTCAGACTCAAAGTCACATCGAGGTGGCAAGTGCTAGCTGGGAAGTCAGTTTTCAAGGGCCATGGCCGCAGGGTGCAAGTGTATGTCTAGGGCTCGCACACTGCTCGAGAACATCAAGGCTCCATCCACACAGCTCTTTCTTCACGTTTGCTTTGCAGGAGGGAGCTCGCAAGACTAGGGTTTCTTGTCTCGGGAAGTGGGGCCCTGCTTTCAGGCCTCATCTTCAAGCGTCTGTAAAGCCCCACACTTGCTGGGCGAGGTAGGACAGAAAATCCACGCTCTGGGGCTGCATTTCCTCCCTCCAAGGAAGAGAAACTGCCTGGCCACATTCGGGCTGAAAGTCACATCAGCCTGGGAAGTGCTAGCTGGGAAGTCAGTTTTCAGGGTATATGGCCGCTGGGTGCACGCGTATGTGTACGGCCCCCACACTGCCCGGGAACATCAAGGCTCCCACCACTGAGCTCTTTCTTCACGTTTGCTCTGCAGGAGAGAGCACGCGAGACTAGGCCTTTCTTGACTCGGGAAGTGCGGCCCTCGTTGCAGGCCCCTTTTAGTAGGGTCTGGAGAGCCCCTGACTTGCTGTGCAAGGGAGGCCTGAAAACACACTCTCTGGGGCTGCCTTTCCTCCCTCCAAGAAAGAGAGCCTGTCTGGTGGTTTTCAGACTCAAAGTCACATCGAGGTGGCAAGTTCTAGCTGGGAAGTCAGTTTTCAAGGGCCATTGCCGCTGGGTGCACGTGTATGTGTACAGCCCCCACACTGCCGGGATCATCAAGGCTCCCTCCACAGAGCTTTTTCTTCACGTTTGCTCTGCAGGAGAGAGCTCGCGAGACTAGGCCTATTTGACAAGGGAAGTGCGGCCCTGGTTGCAGGCCTCTTGTACTAGCGTCTGTAGAGCCCCTCACTTGCTGGGCGAGGGAGGCCTGAAAACCCACTCTCTGGGGCTGCCTTTCCTCCCTCCAAGGAAGAGATCCTGCCCGGCCGCGTTTGGGCTGAAAGTCACATCGGGCTGGGAAGTGCTAGCTGGGAAGTCTGTTTTCAGGGGCCATGGCCGCTGGGTGCACGTGTATGTCTACGGCCCCCACACTGCCCGGGAACATCAAGGCTCCCACCACTGAGCTCTTTCTTCACGTTTGCTATGCAGGAGAGAGCTCGCGAGACTAGGCCTTTCTTGACTCGGGAAGTGCGTCCCTCGTTGCAGGTCCCTTTTAGTAGGGTCTGGAGAGCCCCTCACTAGCTGTGCGAGGGAAGCCTGAAAACCCACTCACTGGGGCTGCATTTCCTCCCTCCAAGGAACAGATCCTGCCCAGCTGGGTTCGGGCTGAAAGTCACATCGGGCTGGGAGGTGCTAGCTGAGATGTCTTTTTTGAGGGGCCATGGTCGCTGGGCTCACGTGGAAGTCTAGGGCTACCTCACCGCCTGGGAACATCAAGGCTGCATCCACACAGCTCTTTCTTCACGTTTGCTCTGCAGGAGAGAGCTCACGGGACTAGGCCTTTCTTGACTCGGGAAGTGCGGCCCTGCTTTCAGGCCTCTTCTACAAGCGTCTGTAGAGCCCCACACTTGCTGGGCGAGGTAGGCCAGAAAATCCACGCTCTGGGGCTGCATTTCCTCTCTCCTCAGAAGAGAGCCTGTCCGGCCGCATTCGGGCTCAAAGTCACATCGGGCTGGGAAGTTCTAGCTGGGAAGTCAGTTTTCAAGGGCCATGGCTGCTGGGTGCAAGTGTATGTCTAGGGCTCCCACACTGCCCGGGAACATCAAGGCTCCCTCCACACAGCTCTTTCTTCAGGTTTGCTCTGCAGGAGAGAGCTCGCGAGACTAGGCCTTTCTTGACTCGGGAAGTAAGGCCCTGGTTGGTGGCATCTTGTACTAGCGTCTGGAGAGCCCCACACATGCTGTGCGAGGTAGGCCTGAAAACCCACTCTCTGGGGCTGCCTTTCCTCCCTCCAAGGAAGAGATGCTGCCCGGCCGCGTTTGGGCTGAAAGTCACATCGGGCTGGGATGTGCTACCTGGGAAGTCTGTTTTCAGCGGCCATGGCCGCTGGGTGCACGTGTATGTGTACGGCCCCCACACTCCCCGGGAACATCAAGGCTCCCTCCACACAGCTCTTTCTTCACGTTTGCTCTGCAAGAGAGAGCTCGCGAGACTAGGCCTTTCTTGACTCGGGAAGTAAGGCCCTGGTTGGAGGCCTCTTGTACTAGCGTCTGGAGAGCCCCACACTTGCTGTGCGAGGGAGGCCTGAAAACCCACTCTCTGGGGCTGCCTTTCCTCCCTCCAAGGAAGAGATCCTGCCCGGCCGCGTTCGGGCTGAAAGTCACATCGGGCTGGGAGGTGCTATCTGGGAAGTCAGTTTTCAGGGGACATGGCCGCTGGATGCACATGTACGGGTAGAGCTCCAGCACAGGTCAGCAACATCAAGGCTCCCTCCACAAAGCTCTTTCTTCAGGTTTGCTCTGCAGGAGAGAGCTCGCGAGACTACGCCTTTGTTGACTCGGGAAGGGAGGCCCTGGTTGCAGGCCTCTTCTACTGGCATCTGGAGAGCCCCTCCCTTGCTGTGCGAGGGAGGCCTGAAAACCTAATCTCTGGGGCTGCCTTTCCTCCCTCCAAGAAAGAGAGCCTGTCTGGTGGTTTTCAGACTCAAAGTCACATCGAGGTGGCAAGTGCAAGCGAGGAAGTCAGTTTTCAAGGGCCATGGCCGCTGGGTGCAAGTGTATGTCTAGGGCTCCCACACTGCCTGGGAACATCAAGGCTCCCTCCACACAGCCCTTTCTTCACGTTTGCTCTGCAGGAGAGAGCTCGCGAGACTAGGCCTTTCTTGACTCGGGAAGTACGGCCCTGGTTGCAGGCCTCTTGTACTAGCGTCTGTAGAGCCCCTCACTTGCTGGGCGAGGGAGGCCTAAAAACCCACTCTCTGGGGCTGCCTTTCCTCCCTCCAAGGAAGAGATCCTGCCCGGCCACGTTTGGGCTGAAAGTCACATCGGGCTGTGAAGTGCTAGCTGGGAAGTCTGTTTTCCGGGGCCATGGCCGCCGGGTGCACGTGTATGTGTACGGCCCCCACACTGCCCTGGAACATCAAGGCTCCCTCCACACAGCTCTTTCTTCACGTTTGCTCTGCAGGAGAGAGCTCACGGGACTAGGCCTTTCTTGACTCGGGAAGTGCGCCCCTGCTTTCAGGCCTCTTCTACAAGCGTCTGTAGTGCCCCACACTTGCTGGCCGAGGTAGACCAGAAAATCCACGCTCTGGGGCTGCATTTCCTCCCTCCAAGGAAGAGAAACTGCCTGGCCACATTCGGGCTGAAAGTCACATCAGCCTGGGAAGTGCTAGCTGGGAAGTCAGTTTTCAGGGGACATGGCCGCTAGGTGCACGTGTATGTCTAGGGCTTCCACACTGCCCGGGAACATCAACGCTCCCTCCACACAGCCCTTTCTTCACGTTTGGTCTGCAGGAGACAGCTCGCGAGACTATGCCTTTCTTGACTCGGGAAGTAAGGCCCTGGTTGCAGGCCTCTTGTACTAGCGTCTGTAGAGCCCCTCACTTGCTGTGCGAGGGAGGCCTGAAAACCCACTCTCTGGGGCTGCGTTTCCTCCCTCCAAGGAAGAGATCCTGCCCGGCTGCGTTTGGGCTGAAAGTCACATCGGGCTGGGAAGTGCTAGCTGGGAAGTCTGTTTTCAGGGGCCATGGCCGCTGGGTGCACGTGTATGTCTACGGCCCCCACACTGCCCGGGAACATCAAGGCTCCCACCACTGAGCTCTTTCTTCACGTTTGCTCTGCAGGAGAGAGCTCGCAAGACTAGGCCTTTCTTGACTCGGGAAGTGCGTCCCTCGTTGCAGGCCACTTTTAGTAGGGTCTGGAGAGCCCCTCACTAGCTGTGCGAGGGAAGCCTGAAAACCCACTCACTGGGCCTGCATTTCCTCCCTCCAAGGAACAGAACCTGCCTGGCCGCATTTGGGCTGAAAGTCACATCAGGCTGGGAAGTGCTAGCTGGGAAGTCATTTTTCAGGGGACATGGCCGCTGGATGCACATGTACGGGTAGAGCTCCAACACAGGCCAGGAACATCGAGGCTCCCTCCACACAGCTCTTTCTTCAGGTTTGCTCTGCAGGAGAGAGCTCGCGAGACTACACCTTTGTTGACTCGGGAAGGGAGGCCCTGGTTGCAGGCCTCTTCTACTAGCGTCTGGAGAGCCCCTCACTTGCTGTGCGAGGGAGGCCTGAAAACCCACTCTCTGGGGCTGCCTTTCCTCCCTCCAAGAAAGAGAGCCTGTCTGGTGGTTTTCAGACTCAAAGTCACATCGAGGTGGCAAGTGCTAGCTGGGAAGTCAGTTTTCAAGGGCCATGGCCGCTGGGTGCACGTGTATGTGTACGGCCCCCACACTGCCCGGGAACATCAAGGCTCCCTCCACACAGCTCTTTCTTCACGTTTGCTCTGCAGGAGAGAACTCACGAGACTAGGCCTTTCTTGACTCGGGAAGTGCGGCCCTCGTTGCAGGCCCCTTTCAGTAGCGTATGGAGAGCCCCTCACTAGCTGTGCGAGGGAAGCCTGAAAACCCACGGACTGTGGCTGCATTTCCTCCCTCCAAGGAAGAGAACCTGCCTGGCCACATTCGGGCTGAAAGTCACATCAGGCTGGGAAGTGCTAGCTGGGAAGTCAGTTTTCCAGGGCCATGGCCGCTAGGTGCACGTGTATGTGTACAGCCCCCACACTGCCCGGGAACATCAAGGCTCCCTCCACACAGCTCTTTCTTCACGTTTGCTCTGCAGGAGAGAGCTCGGGAGACTAGGCCTTTCTTGACTCGGGAAGTGCGGCCCTGGTTGCAGGCCTCTTCTACTAGCGTCTGGAGAGCCCCTCACTTGCTGTGCGAGGGAGGCCTGAAAACCCACTCTCTGGGGCTGCCTTTCCTCCCTCCAAGAAAGAGAGCCTGTCTGGTGGTTTTCAGACTCAAAGTCACATCGAGGTGGCAAGTGCTAGCTGGGAAGTCAGTTTTCAAGGGCCATGGCCGCAGGGTGCAAGTGTATGTCTAGGGCTCGCACACTGCTCGAGAACATCAAGGCTCCATCCACACAGCTCTTTCTTCACGTTTGCTCTGCAGGAGAGAGCTCACGGGACTAGGCCTTTCTTGACTCGGGAAGTGGGGCCCTGCTTTCAGGCCTCTTCAACAAGCGTCTGTAGAGCCCCACACTTGCTGGGCGAGGTAGGCCAGAAAATCCACGCTCTGGGGCTGCATTTCCTCCCTCCAAGGAAGAGAAACTGCCTGGCCACATTCGGGCTGAAAGTCACATCAGCCTGGGAAGTGCTAGCTGGGAAGTCAGTTTTCAGGGTATATGGCCGCTGGGTGCACGCGTATGTGTACGGCCCCCACACTGCCCGGGAACATCAAGGCTCCCACCACTGAGCTCTTTCTTCACGTTTGCTCTGCAGGAGAGAGCTCGCGAGACTAGGCCTTTCTTGACTCGGGAAGTGCGGCCCTGGTTGCAGGCCTCTTCTACTAGCGTCTGGAGAGCCCCTCACTTGCTGTGCGAGGGAGGCCTGAAAACCCACTCTCTGGGGCTGCCTTTCCTCCCTCCAAGGAAGAGATACTGCCCGGCCGCGTTCGGGCTGAAAGTCACATCGGGCTGGGAGGTGGTAGCTGAGATGTCATTTTTCAGGGGCCATGGTCGCTCGGTTCACGTCGAAGTCTAGGGCTCCTTCACCGCCCGGGAACATCAAGGCTCCATCCACACAGCTCTTTCTTCACGTTTGCTCTGCAGGAGAGAGCTCACGGGACTAGGCCTTTCTTGACTCGGGAAGTGGGGCCCTGCTTTCAGGCCTCTTCAACAAGCGTCTGTAGAGCCCCACACTTGCTGGGCGAGGTAGGCCAGAAAATCCACGGTCTGGGGCTGCATTTCCTCTCTCCTCTGAAGAGAGCCTGCCCGGCCGCATTCGGGCTCAAAGTCACATTGGGCTGTGAAGTGCTAGCTGGGAAGTCTGTTTTCAGGGGCCATGGCCGCTGGGTGCACGTGTATGTCTAGGGCTCCCACACTGACCGGGAACATCAACGCTCCCTTCACACAGCTCTTTCTTCAGGTTTGCTCTGTAGAAGAGAGCTCGCGAGACTACGCCTTTGTTGACTCGGGAAGGGAGGCCCTGGTTGCAGGCCTCTTCTACTGGCGTCTGGAGAGCTCCTCACTTGCTGTGCGAGGGAAGCCTGAAAACCCACTCTCTGGGGCTGCCTTTCCTCCCTCCAAGAAATAGAGCCTGTCTGGTGTTTTTCAGACTCAAAGTCACATCGAGGTGGCAAGTGCTAGCTGGGAAGTCAGTTTTCAAGGGCCATGGCCGCAGGGTGCAAGTGTATGTCTAGGGCTCGCACACTGCTCGAGAACATCAAGGCTCCATCCACACAGCTCTTTCTTCATGTTTGCTTTGCAGGAGGGAGCTCGCAAGACTAGGCTTTCTTGTCTCGGGAAGTGGGGCCCTGCTTTCAGGCCTCATCTTCAAGCGTCTGTAAAGCCCCACACTTGCTGGGCGAGGTAGGACAGAAAATCCACGCTCTGGGGCTGCATTTCCTCCCTCCAAGGAAGAGAAACTGCCTGGCCACATTCGGGCTGAAAGTCACATCAGCCTGGGAAGTGCTAGCTGGGAAGTCAGTTTTCAGGGTATATGGCCGCTGGGTGCACGCGTATGTGTACGGCCCCCACACTGCCCGGGAACATCAAGGCTCCCACCACTGAGCTCTTTCTTCACGTTTGCTCTGCAGGAGAGAGCTCGCGAGACTAGGCCTTTCTTGACTCGGGAAGTGCGGCCCTCGTTGCAGGCCCCTTTTAGTAGGGTCTGGAGAGCCCCTGACTTGCTGTGCAAGGGAGGCCTGAAAACCCACTCTCTGGGGCTGCCTTTCCTCCCTCCAAGAAAGAGAGCCTGTCTGGTGGTTTTCAGACTCAAAGTCACATCGAGGTGGCAAGTTCTAGCTGGGAAGTCAGTTTTCAAGGGCCATGGCCGCTGGGTTCACGTGTATGTGTACAGCCCCCACACTGCCGGGATCATCAAGGCTCCCTCCACAGAGCTTTTTCTTCACGTTTGCTCTGCAGGAGAGAGCTCGCGAGACTAGGCCTTTTTGACAAGGGAAGTGCGGCCCTGGTTGCAGGCCTCTTGTACTAGCGTCTGTAGAGCCCCTCACTTGCTGGGCGAGGGAGGCCTGAAAACCCACTCTCTGGGGCGGCCTTTCCTCCCTCCAAGGAAGAGATCCTGCCCGGCCGCGTTTGGGCTGAAAGTCACATCGGGCTGGGAAGTGCTAGCTGGGAAGTCTGTTTTCAGGGGCCATGGCCGCTGGGTGCACGTGTATGTCTACGGCCCCCACACTGCCCGGGAACATCAAGGCTCCCACCACTGAGCTCTTTCTTCACGTTTGCTATTCAGGAGAGAGCTCGCGAGACTAGGCCTTTCTTGACTCGGGAAGTGCGTCCCTCGTTGCAGGTCCCTTTTAGTAGGGTCTGGAGAGCCCCTCACTAGCTGTGCGAGGGAAGCCTGAAAACCCACTCACTGGGGCTGCATTTCCTCCCTCCAAGGAACAGATCCTACCCAGCTGGGTTCGGGCTGAAAGTCACATCGGGCTGGGAGGTGCTAGCTGAGATGTCTTTTTTGAGGGGCCATGGTCGCTGGGCTCACGTGGAAGTCTAGGGCTACCTCACCGCCGGGGAACATCAAGGCTGCATCCACACAGCTCTTTCTTCACGTTTGCTCTGCAGGAGAGAGCTCACGGGACTAGGCCTTTCTTGACTCGGGAAGTGCGGCCCTGCTTTCAGGCCTCTTCTACAAGCGTCTGTAGAGCCCCACACTTGCTGGGCGAGGTAGGCCAGAAAATCCACGCTCTGGGGCTGCATTTCCTCTCTCCTCAGAAGAGAGCCTGCCCGGCCGCATTCGGGCTCAAAGTCACATCGGGCTGGGAAGTGCTAGCTGGGAAGTCAGTTTTCAGGGGACATGGCCGCTGGATGCACATGTACGGGTAGAGCTCCAACACAGGCCAGGAACATCGAGGCTCCCTCCACACAGCTCTTTCTTCAGGTTTGCTCTGCAGGAGAGAGCTCGCGAGACTACACCTTTGTTGACTCGGGAAGGGAGGCCCTGGTTGCAGGCCTCTTCTACTAGCGTCTGGAGAGCCCCTCACTTGCTGTGCGAGGGAGGCCTGAAAACCCACTCTCTGGGGCTGCCTTTCCTCCCTCCAAGAAAGAGAGCCTGTCTGGTGGTTTTCAGACTCAAAGTCACATCGAGGTGGCAAGTGCTAGCTGGGAAGTCAGTTTTCAAGGGCCATGGCCGCTGGGTGCACGTGTATGTGTACGGCCCCCACACTGCCCGGGAACATCAAGGCTCCCTCCACACAGCTCTTTCTTCACGTTTGCTCTGCAGGAGAGAACTCACGAGACTAGGCCTTTCTTGACTCGGGAAGTGCGGCCCTCGTTGCAGGCCCCTTTCAGTAGCGTATGGAGAGCCCCTCACTAGCTGTGCGAGGGAAGCCTGAAAACCCACGGACTGTGGCTGCATTTCCTCCCTCCAAGGAAGAGAACCTGCCTGGCCACATTCGGGCTGAAAGTCACATCAGGCTGGGAAGTGCTAGCTGGGAAGTCAGTTTTCCAGGGCCATGGCCGCTAGGTGCACGTGTATGTGTACAGCCCCCACACTGCCCGGGAACATCAAGGCTCCCTCCACACAGCTCTTTCTTCACGTTTGCTCTGCAGGAGAGAGCTCGGGAGACTAGGCCTTTCTTGACTCGGGAAGTGCGGCCCTGGTTGCAGGCCTCTTCTACTAGCGTCTGGAGAGCCCCTCACTTGCTGTGCGAGGGAGGCCTGAAAACCCACTCTCTGGGGCTGCCTTTCCTCCCTCCAAGAAAGAGAGCCTGTCTGGTGGTTTTCAGACTCAAAGTCACATCGAGGTGGCAAGTGCTAGCTGGGAAGTCAGTTTTCAAGGGCCATGGCCGCAGGGTGCAAGTGTATGTCTAGGGCTCGCACACTGCTCGAGAACATCAAGGCTCCATCCACACAGCTCTTTCTTCACGTTTGCTCTGCAGGAGAGAGCTCACGGGACTAGGCCTTTCTTGACTCGGGAAGTGGGGCCCTGCTTTCAGGCCTCTTCAACAAGCGTCTGTAGAGCCCCACACTTGCTGGGCGAGGTAGGCCAGAAAATCCACGCTCTGGGGCTGCATTTCCTCCCTCCAAGGAAGAGAAACTGCCTGGCCACATTCGGGCTGAAAGTCACATCAGCCTGGGAAGTGCTAGCTGGGAAGTCAGTTTTCAGGGTATATGGCCGCTGGGTGCACGCGTATGTGTACGGCCCCCACACTGCCCGGGAACATCAAGGCTCCCACCACTGAGCTCTTTCTTCACGTTTGCTCTGCAGGAGAGAGCTCGCGAGACTAGGCCTTTCTTGACTCGGGAAGTGCGGCCCTGGTTGCAGGCCTCTTCTACTAGCGTCTGGAGAGCCCCTCACTTGCTGTGCGAGGGAGGCCTGAAAACCCACTCTCTGGGGCTGCCTTTCCTCCCTCCAAGGAAGAGATACTGCCCGGCCGCGTTCGGGCTGAAAGTCACATCGGGCTGGGAGGTGGTAGCTGAGATGTCATTTTTCAGGGGCCATGGTCGCTCGGTTCACGTCGAAGTCTAGGGCTCCTTCACCGCCCGGGAACATCAAGGCTCCATCCACACAGCTCTTTCTTCACGTTTGCTCTGCAGGAGAGAGCTCACGGGACTAGGCCTTTCTTGACTCGGGAAGTGGGGCCCTGCTTTCAGGCCTCTTCAACAAGCGTCTGTAGAGCCCCACACTTGCTGGGCGAGGTAGGCCAGAAAATCCACGGTCTGGGGCTGCATTTCCTCTCTCCTCTGAAGAGAGCCTGCCCGGCCGCATTCGGGCTCAAAGTCACATTGGGCTGTGAAGTGCTAGCTGGGAAGTCTGTTTTCAGGGGCCATGGCCGCTGGGTGCACGTGTATGTCTAGGGCTCCCACACTGACCGGGAACATCAACGCTCCCTTCACACAGCTCTTTCTTCAGGTTTGCTCTGTAGAAGAGAGCTCGCGAGACTACGCCTTTGTTGACTCGGGAAGGGAGGCCCTGGTTGCAGGCCTCTTCTACTGGCGTCTGGAGAGCTCCTCACTTGCTGTGCGAGGGAAGCCTGAAAACCCACTCTCTGGGGCTGCCTTTCCTCCCTCCAAGAAATAGAGCCTGTCTGGTGTTTTTCAGACTCAAAGTCACATCGAGGTGGCAAGTGCTAGCTGGGAAGTCAGTTTTCAAGGGCCATGGCCGCAGGGTGCAAGTGTATGTCTAGGGCTCGCACACTGCTCGAGAACATCAAGGCTCCATCCACACAGCTCTTTCTTCATGTTTGCTTTGCAGGAGGGAGCTCGCAAGACTAGGCTTTCTTGTCTCGGGAAGTGGGGCCCTGCTTTCAGGCCTCATCTTCAAGCGTCTGTAAAGCCCCACACTTGCTGGGCGAGGTAGGACAGAAAATCCACGCTCTGGGGCTGCATTTCCTCCCTCCAAGGAAGAGAAACTGCCTGGCCACATTCGGGCTGAAAGTCACATCAGCCTGGGAAGTGCTAGCTGGGAAGTCAGTTTTCAGGGTATATGGCCGCTGGGTGCACGCGTATGTGTACGGCCCCCACACTGCCCGGGAACATCAAGGCTCCCACCACTGAGCTCTTTCTTCACGTTTGCTCTGCAGGAGAGAGCTCGCGAGACTAGGCCTTTCTTGACTCGGGAAGTGCGGCCCTCGTTGCAGGCCCCTTTTAGTAGGGTCTGGAGAGCCCCTGACTTGCTGTGCAAGGGAGGCCTGAAAACCCACTCTCTGGGGCTGCCTTTCCTCCCTCCAAGAAAGAGAGCCTGTCTGGTGGTTTTCAGACTCAAAGTCACATCGAGGTGGCAAGTTCTAGCTGGGAAGTCAGTTTTCAAGGGCCATGGCCGCTGGGTTCACGTGTATGTGTACAGCCCCCACACTGCCGGGATCATCAAGGCTCCCTCCACAGAGCTTTTTCTTCACGTTTGCTCTGCAGGAGAGAGCTCGCGAGACTAGGCCTTTTTGACAAGGGAAGTGCGGCCCTGGTTGCAGGCCTCTTGTACTAGCGTCTGTAGAGCCCCTCACTTGCTGGGCGAGGGAGGCCTGAAAACCCACTCTCTGGGGCGGCCTTTCCTCCCTCCAAGGAAGAGATCCTGCCCGGCCGCGTTTGGGCTGAAAGTCACATCGGGCTGGGAAGTGCTAGCTGGGAAGTCTGTTTTCAGGGGCCATGGCCGCTGGGTGCACGTGTATGTCTACGGCCCCCACACTGCCCGGGAACATCAAGGCTCCCACCACTGAGCTCTTTCTTCACGTTTGCTATTCAGGAGAGAGCTCGCGAGACTAGGCCTTTCTTGACTCGGGAAGTGCGTCCCTCGTTGCAGGTCCCTTTTAGTAGGGTCTGGAGAGCCCCTCACTAGCTGTGCGAGGGAAGCCTGAAAACCCACTCACTGGGGCTGCATTTCCTCCCTCCAAGGAACAGATCCTACCCAGCTGGGTTCGGGCTGAAAGTCACATCGGGCTGGGAGGTGCTAGCTGAGATGTCTTTTTTGAGGGGCCATGGTCGCTGGGCTCACGTGGAAGTCTAGGGCTACCTCACCGCCGGGGAACATCAAGGCTGCATCCACACAGCTCTTTCTTCACGTTTGCTCTGCAGGAGAGAGCTCACGGGACTAGGCCTTTCTTGACTCGGGAAGTGCGGCCCTGCTTTCAGGCCTCTTCTACAAGCGTCTGTAGAGCCCCACACTTGCTGGGCGAGGTAGGCCAGAAAATCCACGCTCTGGGGCTGCATTTCCTCTCTCCTCAGAAGAGAGCCTGCCCGGCCGCATTCGGGCTCAAAGTCACATCGGGCTGGGAAGTGCTAGCTGGGAAGTCAGTTTTCAAGGGCCATGGCTGCTGGGTGCAAGTGTATGTCTAGGGCTCCCACACTGCCCGGGAACATCAAGGCTCCCTCCACACAGCTCTTTCTTCAGGTTTGCTC
This sequence comes from Giraffa tippelskirchi, assembly GCF_054371585.1. Classification (NCBI taxonomy): domain Eukaryota; kingdom Metazoa; phylum Chordata; class Mammalia; order Artiodactyla; family Giraffidae; genus Giraffa; species Giraffa tippelskirchi. The sequence continues at coordinate 73,734,731 of NC_137289.1, forward strand.
TGCAGGAGAGAGCTCGCGAGACTAGGCCTTTCTTGACTCGGGAAGTGCGGCCCTGGTTGCAGGCCTCTTGTACTAGCGTCTGTAGAGCCCCTCACTTGCTGGGCGAGGGAGGCCTAAAAACCCACTCTCTGGGGCTGCCTTTCCTCCCTCCAAGGAAGAGATCCTGCCCGGCCACGTTTGGGCTGAAAGTCACATCGGGCTGTGAAGTGCTAGCTGGGAAGTCTGTTTTCCGGGGCCATGGCCGCCGGGTGCACGTGTATGTGTACGGCCCCCACACTGCCCTGGAACATCTAGGCTCCCTCCACACAGCTCTTTCTTCACGTTTGCTCTGCAGGAGAGAGCTCACGGGACTAGGCCTTTCTTGACTCGGGAAGTGCGCCCCTGCTTTCAGGCCTCTTCTACAAGCCTCTGTAGAGCCCCACACTTGCTGGCCGAGTAGACCAGAAAATCCACGCTCTGGGGCTGCATTTCCTCCCTCCAAGGAAGAGAAACTGCCTGGCCACATTCGGGCTGAAAGTCACATCAGCCTGGGAAGTGCTAGCTGGGAAGTCAGTTTTCAGGGGACATGGCCGCTAGGTGCACGTGTATGTCTAGGGCTTCCACACTGCCCGGGAACATCAACGCTCCCTCCACACAGCCCTTTCTTCACGTTTGGTCTGCAGGAGACAGCTCGCGAGACTATGCCTTTCTTGACTCGGGAAGTAAGGCCCTGGTTGCAGGCCTCTTGTACTAGCGTCTGTAGAGCCCCTCACTTGCTGGGCGAGGGAGGCCTGAAAACCCACTCTCTGGGGCTGCGTTTCCTCCCTCCAAGGAAGAGATCCTGCCCGGCCGCGTTTGGGCTGAAAGTCACATCGGGCTGGGAAGTGCTAGCTGGGAAGTCTGTTTTCAGGGGCCATGGCCGCTGGGTGCACGTGTATGTCTACGGCCCCCACACTGCCCGGGAACATCAAGGCTCCCACCACTGAGCTCTTTCTTCACGTTTGCTCTGCAGGAGAGAGCTCGCAAGACTAGGCCTTTCTTGACTCGGGAAGTGCGTCCCTCGTTGCAGGCCACTTTTAGTAGGGTCTGGAGAGCCCCTCACTAGCTGTGCGAGGGAAGCCTGAAAACCCACTCACTGGGCCTGCATTTCCTCCCTCCAAGGAACAGAACCTGCCTGGCCGCATTTGGGCTGAAAGTCACATCAGGCTGGGAAGTGCTAGCTGGGAAGTCATTTTTCAGGGGACATGGCCGCTGGATGCACATGTACGGGTAGAGCTCCAACACAGGCCAGGAACATCGAGGCTCCCTCCACACAGCTCTTTCTTCAGGTTTGCTCTGCAGGAGAGAGCTCGCGAGACTACACCTTTGTTGACTCGGGAAGGGAGGCCCTGGTTGCAGGCCTCTTCTACTAGCGTCTGGAGAGCCCCTCACTTGCTGTGCGAGGGAGGCCTGAAAACCCACTCTCTGGGGCTGCCTTTCCTCCCTCCAAGAAAGAGAGCCTGTCTGGTGGTTTTCAGACTCAAAGTCACATCGAGGTGGCAAGTGCTAGCTGGGAAGTCAGTTTTCAAGGGCCATGGCCGCTGGGTGCACGTGTATGTGTACGGCCCCCACACTGCCCGGGAACATCAAGGCTCCCTCCACACAGCTCTTTCTTCACGTTTGCTCTGCAGGAGAGAACTCACGAGACTAGGCCTTTCTTGACTCGGGAAGTGCGGCCCTCGTTGCAGGCCCCTTTCAGTAGCGTATGGAGAGCCCCTCACTAGCTGTGCGAGGGAAGCCTGAAAACCCACGGACTGTGGCTGCATTTCCTCCCTCCAAGGAAGAGAACCTGCCTGGCCACATTCGGGCTGAAAGTCACATCAGGCTGGGAAGTGCTAGCTGGGAAGTCAGTTTTCCAGGGCCATGGCCGCTAGGTGCACGTGTATGTGTACAGCCCCCACACTGCCCGGGAACATCAAGGCTCCCTCCACACAGCTCTTTCTTCACGTTTGCTCTGCAGGAGAGAGCTCGGGAGACTAGGCCTTTCTTGACTCGGGAAGTGCGGCCCTGGTTGCAGGCCTCTTCTACTAGCGTCTGGAGAGCCCCTCACTTGCTGTGCGAGGGAGGCCTGAAAACCCACTCTCTGGGGCTGCCTTTCCTCCCTCCAAGAAAGAGAGCCTGTCTGGTGGTTTTCAGACTCAAAGTCACATCGAGGTGGCAAGTGCTAGCTGGGAAGTCAGTTTTCAAGGGCCATGGCCGCAGGGTGCAAGTGTATGTCTAGGGCTCGCACACTGCTCGAGAACATCAAGGCTCCATCCACACAGCTCTTTCTTCACGTTTGCTCTGCAGGAGAGAGCTCACGGGACTAGGCCTTTCTTGACTCGGGAAGTGGGGCCCTGCTTTCAGGCCTCTTCAACAAGCGTCTGTAGAGCCCCACACTTGCTGGGCGAGGTAGGCCAGAAAATCCACGCTCTGGGGCTGCATTTCCTCCCTCCAAGGAAGAGAAACTGCCTGGCCACATTCGGGCTGAAAGTCACATCAGCCTGGGAAGTGCTAGCTGGGAAGTCAGTTTTCAGGGTATATGGCCGCTGGGTGCACGCGTATGTGTACGGCCCCCACACTGCCCGGGAACATCAAGGCTCCCACCACTGAGCTCTTTCTTCACGTTTGCTCTGCAGGAGAGAGCTCGCGAGACTAGGCCTTTCTTGACTCGGGAAGTGCGGCCCTGGTTGCAGGCCTCTTCTACTAGCGTCTGGAGAGCCCCTCACTTGCTGTGCGAGGGAGGCCTGAAAACCCACTCTCTGGGGCTGCCTTTCCTCCCTCCAAGGAAGAGATACTGCCCGGCCGCGTTCGGGCTGAAAGTCACATCGGGCTGGGAGGTGGTAGCTGAGATGTCATTTTTCAGGGGCCATGGTCGCTCGGTTCACGTCGAAGTCTAGGGCTCCTTCACCGCCCGGGAACATCAAGGCTGCATCCACACAGCTCTTTCTTCACGTTTGCTCTGCAGGAGAGAGCTCACGGGACTAGGCCTTTCTTGACTCGGGAAGTGGGGCCCTGCTTTCAGGCCTCTTCAACAAGCGTCTGTAGAGCCCCACACTTGCTGGGCGAGGTAGGCCAGAAAATCCACGGTCTGGGGCTGCATTTCCTCTCTCCTCTGAAGAGAGCCTGCCCGGCCGCATTCGGGCTCAAAGTCACATTGGGCTGTGAAGTGCTAGCTGGGAAGTCTGTTTTCAGGGGCCATGGCCGCTGGGTGCACGTGTATGTCTAGGGCTCCCACACTGACCGGGAACATCAACGCTCCCTTCACACAGCTCTTTCTTCAGGTTTGCTCTGTAGAAGAGAGCTCGCGAGACTACGCCTTTGTTGACTCGGGAAGGGAGGCCCTGGTTGCAGGCCTCTTCTACTGGCGTCTGGAGAGCTCCTCACTTGCTGTGCGAGGGAAGCCTGAAAACCCACTCTCTGGGGCTGCCTTTCCTCCCTCCAAGAAATAGAGCCTGTCTGGTGTTTTTCAGACTCAAAGTCACATCGAGGTGGCAAGTGCTAGCTGGGAAGTCAGTTTTCAAGGGCCATGGCCGCAGGGTGCAAGTGTATGTCTAGGGCTCGCACACTGCTCGAGAACATCAAGGCTCCATCCACACAGCTCTTTCTTCATGTTTGCTTTGCAGGAGGGAGCTCGCAAGACTAGGCTTTCTTGTCTCGGGAAGTGGGGCCCTGCTTTCAGGCCTCATCTTCAAGCGTCTGTAAAGCCCCACACTTGCTGGGCGAGGTAGGACAGAAAATCCACGCTCTGGGGCTGCATTTCCTCCCTCCAAGGAAGAGAAACTGCCTGGCCACATTCGGGCTGAAAGTCACATCAGCCTGGGAAGTGCTAGCTGGGAAGTCAGTTTTCAGGGTATATGGCCGCTGGGTGCACGCGTATGTGTACGGCCCCCACACTGCCCGGGAACATCAAGGCTCCCACCACTGAGCTCTTTCTTCACGTTTGCTCTGCAGGAGAGAGCTCGCGAGACTAGGCCTTTCTTGACTCGGGAAGTGCGGCCCTCGTTGCAGGCCCCTTTTAGTAGGGTCTGGAGAGCCCCTGACTTGCTGTGCAAGGGAGGCCTGAAAACCCACTCTCTGGGGCTGCCTTTCCTCCCTCCAAGAAAGAGAGCCTGTCTGGTGGTTTTCAGACTCAAAGTCACATCGAGGTGGCAAGTTCTAGCTGGGAAGTCAGTTTTCAAGGGCCATGGCCGCTGGGTTCACGTGTATGTGTACAGCCCCCACACTGCCGGGATCATCAAGGCTCCCTCCACAGAGCTTTTTCTTCACGTTTGCTCTGCAGGAGAGAGCTCGCGAGACTAGGCCTTTTTGACAAGGGAAGTGCGGCCCTGGTTGCAGGCCTCTTGTACTAGCGTCTGTAGAGCCCCTCACTTGCTGGGCGAGGGAGGCCTGAAAACCCACTCTCTGGGGCGGCCTTTCCTCCCTCCAAGGAAGAGATCCTGCCCGGCCGCGTTTGGGCTGAAAGTCACATCGGGCTGGGAAGTGCTAGCTGGGAAGTCTGTTTTCAGGGGCCATGGCCGCTGGGTGCACGTGTATGTCTACGGCCCCCACACTGCCCGGGAACATCAAGGCTCCCACCACTGAGCTCTTTCTTCACGTTTGCTATTCAGGAGAGAGCTCGCGAGACTAGGCCTTTCTTGACTCGGGAAGTGCGTCCCTCGTTGCAGGTCCCTTTTAGTAGGGTCTGGAGAGCCCCTCACTAGCTGTGCGAGGGAAGCCTGAAAACCCACTCACTGGGGCTGCATTTCCTCCCTCCAAGGAACAGATCCTACCCAGCTGGGTTCGGGCTGAAAGTCACATCGGGCTGGGAGGTGCTAGCTGAGATGTCTTTTTTGAGGGGCCATGGTCGCTGGGCTCACGTGGAAGTCTAGGGCTACCTCACCGCCGGGGAACATCAAGGCTGCATCCACACAGCTCTTTCTTCACGTTTGCTCTGCAGGAGAGAGCTCACGGGACTAGGCCTTTCTTGACTCGGGAAGTGCGGCCCTGCTTTCAGGCCTCTTCTACAAGCGTCTGTAGAGCCCCACACTTGCTGGGCGAGGTAGGCCAGAAAATCCACGCTCTGGGGCTGCATTTCCTCTCTCCTCAGAAGAGAGCCTGCCCGGCCGCATTCGGGCTCAAAGTCACATCGGGCTGGGAAGTGCTAGCTGGGAAGTCAGTTTTCAGGGGACATGGCCGCTGGATGCACATGTACGGGTAGAGCTCCAACACAGGCCAGGAACATCGAGGCTCCCTCCACACAGCTCTTTCTTCAGGTTTGCTCTGCAGGAGAGAGCTCGCGAGACTACACCTTTGTTGACTCGGGAAGGGAGGCCCTGGTTGCAGGCCTCTTCTACTAGCGTCTGGAGAGCCCCTCACTTGCTGTGCGAGGGAGGCCTGAAAACCCACTCTCTGGGGCTGCCTTTCCTCCCTCCAAGAAAGAGAGCCTGTCTGGTGGTTTTCAGACTCAAAGTCACATCGAGGTGGCAAGTGCTAGCTGGGAAGTCAGTTTTCAAGGGCCATGGCCGCTGGGTGCACGTGTATGTGTACGGCCCCCACACTGCCCGGGAACATCAAGGCTCCCTCCACACAGCTCTTTCTTCACGTTTGCTCTGCAGGAGAGAACTCACGAGACTAGGCCTTTCTTGACTCGGGAAGTGCGGCCCTCGTTGCAGGCCCCTTTCAGTAGCGTATGGAGAGCCCCTCACTAGCTGTGCGAGGGAAGCCTGAAAACCCACGGACTGTGGCTGCATTTCCTCCCTCCAAGGAAGAGAACCTGCCTGGCCACATTCGGGCTGAAAGTCACATCAGGCTGGGAAGTGCTAGCTGGGAAGTCAGTTTTCCAGGGCCATGGCCGCTAGGTGCACGTGTATGTGTACAGCCCCCACACTGCCCGGGAACATCAAGGCTCCCTCCACACAGCTCTTTCTTCACGTTTGCTCTGCAGGAGAGAGCTCGGGAGACTAGGCCTTTCTTGACTCGGGAAGTGCGGCCCTGGTTGCAGGCCTCTTCTACTAGCGTCTGGAGAGCCCCTCACTTGCTGTGCGAGGGAGGCCTGAAAACCCACTCTCTGGGGCTGCCTTTCCTCCCTCCAAGAAAGAGAGCCTGTCTGGTGGTTTTCAGACTCAAAGTCACATCGAGGTGGCAAGTGCTAGCTGGGAAGTCAGTTTTCAAGGGCCATGGCCGCAGGGTGCAAGTGTATGTCTAGGGCTCGCACACTGCTCGAGAACATCAAGGCTCCATCCACACAGCTCTTTCTTCACGTTTGCTCTGCAGGAGAGAGCTCACGGGACTAGGCCTTTCTTGACTCGGGAAGTGGGGCCCTGCTTTCAGGCCTCTTCAACAAGCGTCTGTAGAGCCCCACACTTGCTGGGCGAGGTAGGCCAGAAAATCCACGCTCTGGGGCTGCATTTCCTCCCTCCAAGGAAGAGAAACTGCCTGGCCACATTCGGGCTGAAAGTCACATCAGCCTGGGAAGTGCTAGCTGGGAAGTCAGTTTTCAGGGTATATGGCCGCTGGGTGCACGCGTATGTGTACGGCCCCCACACTGCCCGGGAACATCAAGGCTCCCACCACTGAGCTCTTTCTTCACGTTTGCTCTGCAGGAGAGAGCTCGCGAGACTAGGCCTTTCTTGACTCGGGAAGTGCGGCCCTGGTTGCAGGCCTCTTCTACTAGCGTCTGGAGAGCCCCTCACTTGCTGTGCGAGGGAGGCCTGAAAACCCACTCTCTGGGGCTGCCTTTCCTCCCTCCAAGGAAGAGATACTGCCCGGCCGCGTTCGGGCTGAAAGTCACATCGGGCTGGGAGGTGGTAGCTGAGATGTCATTTTTCAGGGGCCATGGTCGCTCGGTTCACGTCGAAGTCTAGGGCTCCTTCACCGCCCGGGAACATCAAGGCTCCATCCACACAGCTCTTTCTTCACGTTTGCTCTGCAGGAGAGAGCTCACGGGACTAGGCCTTTCTTGACTCGGGAAGTGGGGCCCTGCTTTCAGGCCTCTTCAACAAGCGTCTGTAGAGCCCCACACTTGCTGGGCGAGGTAGGCCAGAAAATCCACGGTCTGGGGCTGCATTTCCTCTCTCCTCTGAAGAGAGCCTGCCCGGCCGCATTCGGGCTCAAAGTCACATTGGGCTGTGAAGTGCTAGCTGGGAAGTCTGTTTTCAGGGGCCATGGCCGCTGGGTGCACGTGTATGTCTAGGGCTCCCACACTGACCGGGAACATCAACGCTCCCTTCACACAGCTCTTTCTTCAGGTTTGCTCTGTAGAAGAGAGCTCGCGAGACTACGCCTTTGTTGACTCGGGAAGGGAGGCCCTGGTTGCAGGCCTCTTCTACTGGCGTCTGGAGAGCTCCTCACTTGCTGTGCGAGGGAAGCCTGAAAACCCACTCTCTGGGGCTGCCTTTCCTCCCTCCAAGAAATAGAGCCTGTCTGGTGTTTTTCAGACTCAAAGTCACATCGAGGTGGCAAGTGCTAGCTGGGAAGTCAGTTTTCAAGGGCCATGGCCGCAGGGTGCAAGTGTATGTCTAGGGCTCGCACACTGCTCGAGAACATCAAGGCTCCATCCACACAGCTCTTTCTTCATGTTTGCTTTGCAGGAGGGAGCTCGCAAGACTAGGCTTTCTTGTCTCGGGAAGTGGGGCCCTGCTTTCAGGCCTCATCTTCAAGCGTCTGTAAAGCCCCACACTTGCTGGGCGAGGTAGGACAGAAAATCCACGCTCTGGGGCTGCATTTCCTCCCTCCAAGGAAGAGAAACTGCCTGGCCACATTCGGGCTGAAAGTCACATCAGCCTGGGAAGTGCTAGCTGGGAAGTCAGTTTTCAGGGTATATGGCCGCTGGGTGCACGCGTATGTGTACGGCCCCCACACTGCCCGGGAACATCAAGGCTCCCACCACTGAGCTCTTTCTTCACGTTTGCTCTGCAGGAGAGAGCTCGCGAGACTAGGCCTTTCTTGACTCGGGAAGTGCGGCCCTCGTTGCAGGCCCCTTTTAGTAGGGTCTGGAGAGCCCCTGACTTGCTGTGCAAGGGAGGCCTGAAAACCCACTCTCTGGGGCTGCCTTTCCTCCCTCCAAGAAAGAGAGCCTGTCTGGTGGTTTTCAGACTCAAAGTCACATCGAGGTGGCAAGTTCTAGCTGGGAAGTCAGTTTTCAAGGGCCATGGCCGCTGGGTTCACGTGTATGTGTACAGCCCCCACACTGCCGGGATCATCAAGGCTCCCTCCACAGAGCTTTTTCTTCACGTTTGCTCTGCAGGAGAGAGCTCGCGAGACTAGGCCTTTTTGACAAGGGAAGTGCGGCCCTGGTTGCAGGCCTCTTGTACTAGCGTCTGTAGAGCCCCTCACTTGCTGGGCGAGGGAGGCCTGAAAACCCACTCTCTGGGGCGGCCTTTCCTCCCTCCAAGGAAGAGATCCTGCCCGGCCGCGTTTGGGCTGAAAGTCACATCGGGCTGGGAAGTGCTAGCTGGGAAGTCTGTTTTCAGGGGCCATGGCCGCTGGGTGCACGTGTATGTCTACGGCCCCCACACTGCCCGGGAACATCAAGGCTCCCACCACTGAGCTCTTTCTTCACGTTTGCTATTCAGGAGAGAGCTCGCGAGACTAGGCCTTTCTTGACTCGGGAAGTGCGTCCCTCGTTGCAGGTCCCTTTTAGTAGGGTCTGGAGAGCCCCTCACTAGCTGTGCGAGGGAAGCCTGAAAACCCACTCACTGGGGCTGCATTTCCTCCCTCCAAGGAACAGATCCTACCCAGCTGGGTTCGGGCTGAAAGTCACATCGGGCTGGGAGGTGCTAGCTGAGATGTCTTTTTTGAGGGGCCATGGTCGCTGGGCTCACGTGGAAGTCTAGGGCTACCTCACCGCCGGGGAACATCAAGGCTGCATCCACACAGCTCTTTCTTCACGTTTGCTCTGCAGGAGAGAGCTCACGGGACTAGGCCTTTCTTGACTCGGGAAGTGCGGCCCTGCTTTCAGGCCTCTTCTACAAGCGTCTGTAGAGCCCCACACTTGCTGGGCGAGGTAGGCCAGAAAATCCACGCTCTGGGGCTGCATTTCCTCTCTCCTCAGAAGAGAGCCTGCCCGGCCGCATTCGGGCTCAAAGTCACATCGGGCTGGGAAGTGCTAGCTGGGAAGTCAGTTTTCAGGGGACATGGCCGCTGGATGCACATGTACGGGTAGAGCTCCAACACAGGCCAGGAACATCGAGGCTCCCTCCACACAGCTCTTTCTTCAGGTTTGCTCTGCAGGAGAGAGCTCGCGAGACTACACCTTTGTTGACTCGGGAAGGGAGGCCCTGGTTGCAGGCCTCTTCTACTAGCGTCTGGAGAGCCCCTCACTTGCTGTGCGAGGGAGGCCTGAAAACCCACTCTCTGGGGCTGCCTTTCCTCCCTCCAAGAAAGAGAGCCTGTCTGGTGGTTTTCAGACTCAAAGTCACATCGAGGTGGCAAGTGCTAGCTGGGAAGTCAGTTTTCAAGGGCCATGGCCGCTGGGTGCACGTGTATGTGTACGGCCCCCACACTGCCCGGGAACATCAAGGCTCCCTCCACACAGCTCTTTCTTCACGTTTGCTCTGCAGGAGAGAACTCACGAGACTAGGCCTTTCTTGACTCGGGAAGTGCGGCCCTCGTTGCAGGCCCCTTTCAGTAGCGTATGGAGAGCCCCTCACTAGCTGTGCGAGGGAAGCCTGAAAACCCACGGACTGTGGCTGCATTTCCTCCCTCCAAGGAAGAGAACCTGCCTGGCCACATTCGGGCTGAAAGTCACATCAGGCTGGGAAGTGCTAGCTGGGAAGTCAGTTTTCCAGGGCCATGGCCGCTAGGTGCACGTGTATGTGTACAGCCCCCACACTGCCCGGGAACATCAAGGCTCCCTCCACACAGCTCTTTCTTCACGTTTGCTCTGCAGGAGAGAGCTCGGGAGACTAGGCCTTTCTTGACTCGGGAAGTGCGGCCCTGGTTGCAGGCCTCTTCTACTAGCGTCTGGAGAGCCCCTCACTTGCTGTGCGAGGGAGGCCTGAAAACCCACTCTCTGGGGCTGCCTTTCCTCCCTCCAAGAAAGAGAGCCTGTCTGGTGGTTTTCAGACTCAAAGTCACATCGAGGTGGCAAGTGCTAGCTGGGAAGTCAGTTTTCAAGGGCCATGGCCGCAGGGTGCAAGTGTATGTCTAGGGCTCGCACACTGCTCGAGAACATCAAGGCTCCATCCACACAGCTCTTTCTTCACGTTTGCTCTGCAGGAGAGAGCTCACGGGACTAGGCCTTTCTTGACTCGGGAAGTGGGGCCCTGCTTTCAGGCCTCTTCAACAAGCGTCTGTAGAGCCCCACACTTGCTGGGCGAGGTAGGCCAGAAAATCCACGCTCTGGGGCTGCATTTCCTCCCTCCAAGGAAGAGAAACTGCCTGGCCACATTCGGGCTGAAAGTCACATCAGCCTGGGAAGTGCTAGCTGGGAAGTCAGTTTTCAGGGTATATGGCCGCTGGGTGCACGCGTATGTGTACGGCCCCCACACTGCCCGGGAACATCAAGGCTCCCACCACTGAGCTCTTTCTTCACGTTTGCTCTGCAGGAGAGAGCTCGCGAGACTAGGCCTTTCTTGACTCGGGAAGTGCGGCCCTGGTTGCAGGCCTCTTCTACTAGCGTCTGGAGAGCCCCTCACTTGCTGTGCGAGGGAGGCCTGAAAACCCACTCTCTGGGGCTGCCTTTCCTCCCTCCAAGGAAGAGATACTGCCCGGCCGCGTTCGGGCTGAAAGTCACATCGGGCTGGGAGGTGGTAGCTGAGATGTCATTTTTCAGGGGCCATGGTCGCTCGGTTCACGTCGAAGTCTAGGGCTCCTTCACCGCCCGGGAACATCAAGGCTCCATCCACACAGCTCTTTCTTCACGTTTGCTCTGCAGGAGAGAGCTCACGGGACTAGGCCTTTCTTGACTCGGGAAGTGGGGCCCTGCTTTCAGGCCTCTTCAACAAGCGTCTGTAGAGCCCCACACTTGCTGGGCGAGGTAGGCCAGAAAATCCACGGTCTGGGGCTGCATTTCCTCTCTCCTCTGAAGAGAGCCTGCCCGGCCGCATTCGGGCTCAAAGTCACATTGGGCTGTGAAGTGCTAGCTGGGAAGTCTGTTTTCAGGGGCCATGGCCGCTGGGTGCACGTGTATGTCTAGGGCTCCCACACTGACCGGGAACATCAACGCTCCCTTCACACAGCTCTTTCTTCAGGTTTGCTCTGTAGAAGAGAGCTCGCGAGACTACGCCTTTGTTGACTCGGGAAGGGAGGCCCTGGTTGCAGGCCTCTTCTACTGGCGTCTGGAGAGCTCCTCACTTGCTGTGCGAGGGAAGCCTGAAAACCCACTCTCTGGGGCTGCCTTTCCTCCCTCCAAGAAATAGAGCCTGTCTGGTGTTTTTCAGACTCAAAGTCACATCGAGGTGGCAAGTGCTAGCTGGGAAGTCAGTTTTCAAGGGCCATGGCCGCAGGGTGCAAGTGTATGTCTAGGGCTCGCACACTGCTCGAGAACATCAAGGCTCCATCCACACAGCTCTTTCTTCATGTTTGCTTTGCAGGAGGGAGCTCGCAAGACTAGGCTTTCTTGTCTCGGGAAGTGGGGCCCTGCTTTCAGGCCTCATCTTCAAGCGTCTGTAAAGCCCCACACTTGCTGGGCGAGGTAGGACAGAAAATCCACGCTCTGGGGCTGCATTTCCTCCCTCCAAGGAAGAGAAACTGCCTGGCCACATTCGGGCTGAAAGTCACATCAGCCTGGGAAGTGCTAGCTGGGAAGTCAGTTTTCAGGGTATATGGCCGCTGGGTGCACGCGTATGTGTACGGCCCCCACACTGCCCGGGAACATCAAGGCTCCCACCACTGAGCTCTTTCTTCACGTTTGCTCTGCAGGAGAGAGCTCGCGAGACTAGGCCTTTCTTGACTCGGGAAGTGCGGCCCTCGTTGCAGGCCCCTTTTAGTAGGGTCTGGAGAGCCCCTGACTTGCTGTGCAAGGGAGGCCTGAAAACCCACTCTCTGGGGCTGCCTTTCCTCCCTCCAAGAAAGAGAGCCTGTCTGGTGGTTTTCAGACTCAAAGTCACATCGAGGTGGCAAGTTCTAGCTGGGAAGTCAGTTTTCAAGGGCCATGGCCGCTGGGTTCACGTGTATGTGTACAGCCCCCACACTGCCGGGATCATCAAGGCTCCCTCCACAGAGCTTTTTCTTCACGTTTGCTCTGCAGGAGAGAGCTCGCGAGACTAGGCCTTTTTGACAAGGGAAGTGCGGCCCTGGTTGCAGGCCTCTTGTACTAGCGTCTGTAGAGCCCCTCACTTGCTGGGCGAGGGAGGCCTGAAAACCCACTCTCTGGGGCGGCCTTTCCTCCCTCCAAGGAAGAGATCCTGCCCGGCCGCGTTTGGGCTGAAAGTCACATCGGGCTGGGAAGTGCTAGCTGGGAAGTCTGTTTTCAGGGGCCATGGCCGCTGGGTGCACGTGTATGTCTACGGCCCCCACACTGCCCGGGAACATCAAGGCTCCCACCACTGAGCTCTTTCTTCACGTTTGCTATTCAGGAGAGAGCTCGCGAGACTAGGCCTTTCTTGACTCGGGAAGTGCGTCCCTCGTTGCAGGTCCCTTTTAGTAGGGTCTGGAGAGCCCCTCACTAGCTGTGCGAGGGAAGCCTGAAAACCCACTCACTGGGGCTGCATTTCCTCCCTCCAAGGAACAGATCCTACCCAGCTGGGTTCGGGCTGAAAGTCACATCGGGCTGGGAGGTGCTAGCTGAGATGTCTTTTTTGAGGGGCCATGGTCGCTGGGCTCACGTGGAAGTCTAGGGCTACCTCACCGCCGGGGAACATCAAGGCTGCATCCACACAGCTCTTTCTTCACGTTTGCTCTGCAGGAGAGAGCTCACGGGACTAGGCCTTTCTTGACTCGGGAAGTGCGGCCCTGCTTTCAGGCCTCTTCTACAAGCGTCTGTAGAGCCCCACACTTGCTGGGCGAGGTAGGCCAGAAAATCCACGCTCTGGGGCTGCATTTCCTCTCTCCTCAGAAGAGAGCCTGCCCGGCCGCATTCGGGCTCAAAGTCACATCGGGCTGGGAAGTGCTAGCTGGGAAGTCAGTTTTCAAGGGCCATGGCTGCTGGGTGCAAGTGTATGTCTAGGGCTCCCACACTGCCCGGGAACATCAAGGCTCCCTCCACACAGCTCTTTCTTCAGGTTTGCTCTGCAGGAGAGAGCTCGCGAGACTAGGCCTTTCTTGACTCGGGAAGTGCGGCCCTGGTTGCAGGCCTCTTGTACTAGCGTCTGTAGAGCCCCTCACTTGCTGGGCGAGGGAGGCCTAAAAACCCACTCTCTGGGGCTGCCTTTCCTCCCTCCAAGGAAGAGATCCTGCCCGGCCACGTTTGGGCTGAAAGTCACATCGGGCTGTGAAGTGCTAGCTGGGAAGTCTGTTTTCCGGGGCCATGGCCGCCGGGTGCACGTGTATGTGTACGGCCCCCACACTGCCCTGGAACATCTAGGCTCCCTCCACACAGCTCTTTCTTCACGTTTGCTCTGCAGGAGAGAGCTCACGGGACTAGGCCTTTCTTGACTCGGGAAGTGCGCCCCTGCTTTCAGGCCTCTTCTACAAGCCTCTGTAGAGCCCCACACTTGCTGGCCGAGTAGACCAGAAAATCCACGCTCTGGGGCTGCATTTCCTCCCTCCAAGGAAGAGAAACTGCCTGGCCACATTCGGGCTGAAAGTCACATCAGCCTGGGAAGTGCTAGCTGGGAAGTCAGTTTTCAGGGGACATGGCCGCTAGGTGCACGTGTATGTCTAGGGCTTCCACACTGCCCGGGAACATCAACGCTCCCTCCACACAGCCCTTTCTTCACGTTTGGTCTGCAGGAGACAGCTCGCGAGACTATGCCTTTCTTGACTCGGGAAGTAAGGCCCTGGTTGCAGGCCTCTTGTACTAGCGTCTGTAGAGCCCCTCACTTGCTGTGCGAGGGAGGCCTGAAAACCCACTCTCTGGGGCTGCGTTTCCTCCCTCCAAGGAAGAGATCCTGCCCGGCCGCGTTTGGGCTGAAAGTCACATCGGGCTGGGAAGTGCTAGCTGGGAAGTCTGTTTTCAGGGGCCATGGCCGCTGGCTGCACGTGTATGTCTACGGCCCCCACACTGCCCGGGAACATCAAGGCTCCCACCACTGAGCTCTTTCTTCACGTTTGCTCTGCAGGAGAGAGCTCGCAAGACTAGGCCTTTCTTGACTCGGGAAGTGCGTCCCTAGTTGCAGGCCACTTTTAGTAGGGTCTGGAGAGCCCCTCACTAGCTGTGCGAGGGAAGCCTGAAAACCCACTCACTGGGCCTGCATTTCCTCCCTCCAAGGAAGAGAACCTGCCTGGCCGCATTTGGGCTGAAAGTCACATCAGGCTGGGAAGTGCTAGCTGGGAAGTCATTTTTCAGGGGACATGGCCGCTGGATGCACATGTACGGGTAGAGCTCCAACACAGGCCAGGAACATTGAGGCTCCCTCCACACAGCTCTTTCTTCAGGTTTGCTCTGCAGGAGAGAGCTCGCGAGACTACACCTTTGTTGACTCGGGAAGGGAGGCCCTGGTTGCAGGCCTCTTCTACTAGCGTCTGGAGAGCCCCTCACTTGCTGTGCGAGGGAGGCCTGAAAACCCACTCTCTGGGGCTGCCTTTCCTCCCTCCAAGAAAGAGAGCCTGTCTGGTGGTTTTCAGACTCAAAGTCACATCGAGGTGGCAAGTGCTAGCTGGGAAGTCAGTTTTCAAGGGCCATGGCCGCTGGGTGCACGTGTATGTGTACGGCCCCCACACTGCCCGGGAACATCAAGGCTCCCTCCACACAGCTCTTTGTTCACGTTTGCTCTGCAGGAGAGACCTCACGAGACTAGGCCTTTCTTGACTCGGGAAGTGCGGCCCTCGTTGCAGGCCCCTTTCAGTAGCGTATGGAGAGCCCCTCACTAGCTGTGCGAGGGAAGCCTGAAAACCCACGGACTGTGGCTGCATTTCCTCCCTCCAAGGAAGAGAACCTGCCTGGCCACATTCGGGCTGAAAGTCACATCAGGCTGGGAAGTGCTAGCTGGGAAGTCAGTTTTCCAGGGCCATGGCCGCTAGGTGCACGTGTATGTGTACAGCCCCCACACTGCCCGGGAACATCAAGGCTCCCTCCACACAGCTCTTTCTTCACGTTTGCTCTGCAGGAGGGAGCTCGCGAGACTAGGCCTTTCTTGACTCGGGAAGTGCGGCCCTGGTTGCAGGCCTCTTCTACTAGCGTCTGGAGAGCCCCTCACTTGCTGTGCGAGGGAGGCCTGAAAACCCACTCTCTGGGGCTGCCTTTCCTCCCTCCAAGGAAGAGATCCTGCCCGGCCGCGTTGGGGCTGAAAGTCCCATCGGGCTGGGAGGTGCTAGCTGAGATGTCATTTTTCAGGGGCCATGGTCGCTCGGTTCACGTGGAAGTCTAGGGCTCCCTCACCGCCCGGGAACATCAAGGCTCCATCCACACAGCTCTTTCTTCACGTTTGCTCTGCAGGAGAGAGCTCACGGGACTAGGCCTTTCTTGACTCGGGAAGTGGGGCCCTGCTTTCAGGCCTCTTCAACAAGCGTCTGTAGAGCCCCACACTTGCTGGGCGAGGTAGGCCAGAAAATCCACGCTCTGGGGCTGCATTTCCTCTCTCCTCAGAAGAGAGCCTGCCCGACGCATTCGGGCTCAAAGTCACATCGGGCTGTGAAGTGCTAGCTGGGAAGTCTGTTTTCAGGGGCCATGGCCGCTGGGTGCACGTGTATGTCTAGGGCTCCCACACTGACGGGGAACATCAACGCTCCCTTCACACAGCTCTTTCTTCAGGTTTGCTCTGTAGGAGAGAGCTCGCGAGACTACGCCTTTGTTGACTCGGGAAGGGAGGCCCTGGTTGCAGGCCTCTTCTACTGGCGTCTGGAGAGCCCCTCACTTGCTGTGCGAGGGAAGCCTGAAAACCCACTCTCTGGGGCTGCCTTTCCTCCCTCCAAGAAATAGAGCCTGTCTGGTGTTTTTCAGACTCAAAGTCACATCGAGGTGGCAAGTGCTAGCTGGGAAGTCAGTTTTCAAGGGCCATGGCCGCAGGGTGCAAGTGTATGTCTAGGCCTCGCACACTGCTCGAGAACATCAAGGCTCCATCCACACAGCTCTTTCTTCACGTTTGCTTTGCAGGAGGGAGCTCGCAAGACTAGGCTTTCTTGTCTCGGGAAGTGGGGCCCTGCTTTCAGGCCTCATCTTCAAGCGTCTGTAAAGCCCCACACTTGCTGGGCGAGGTAGGACAGAAAATCCACGCTCTGGGGCTGCATTTCCTCCCTCCAAGGAAGAGAAACTGCCTGGCCACATTCGGGCTGAAAGTCACATCAGCCTGGGAAGTGCTAGCTGGGAAGTCAGTTTTCAGGGTATATGGCCGCTGGGTGCACGCGTATGTGTACGGCCCCCACACTGCCCGGGAACATCAAGGCTCCCACCACTGAGCTCTTTCTTCACGTTTGCTCTGCAGGAGAGAGCTCGCGAGACTAGGCCTTTCTTGACTCGGGAAGTGCGGCCCTCGTTGCAGGCCCCTTTTAGTAGGGCCTGGAGAGCCCCTGACTTGCTGTGCGAGGGAGGCCTGAAAACCCACTCTCTGGGGCTGCCTTTCCTCCCTCCAAGAAAGAGAGCCTGTCTGGTGGTTTTCAGACCCAAAGTCACATCGAGGTGGCAAGTTCTAGCTGGGAAGTCAGTTTTCAAGGGCCATGGCCGCTGGGTGCACGTGTATGTGTACAGCCCCCACACTGCCGGGATCATCAAGGCTCCCTCCACAGAGCTCTTTCTTCATGTTTGCTCTGCAGGAGACAGCTCGCGAGACTAGGCCTTTCTTGACAAGGGAAATGCGGCCCTGGTTGCAGGCCTCTTCTACTAGCGTCTGGAGAGCCCCGCACTTGCTGTGCGAGGGAGGCCTGAAAACCCACTCTCTGGGGCTGCCTTTCCTCCCTCCAAGAAAGAGAGCCTGTCTGGTGGTTTTCAGACTCAAAGTCACTTCGAGGTGGCAAGTGCTAGCTGGGAAGTCAGTTTTCAAGGGCCATGGCCGCTGGATGCACGTGTATGTGTACGGCCCCCACACTGCCCGGGAACATCAAGGCTCCCTCCACACAGCTCTTTCTTCACGTTTGCTCTGCAGGAGAGAGTTCGCGAGACTAGGCTTTTCTTGACTCGGGAAGTAAGGCCGTGGTTGGAGGCCTCTTGTACTCGCGTCTGGAGAGCCCCACACTTGCTGTGCGAGGGAGGCCTGAAAACCCACTCTCTGGGGATGCCTTTCTTCCCTCCAAGGAAGAGATCCTGCCCGGCAGCGTTCGGGCTGAAAGTCACATCGGGCTGGGGAGTGCTAGCTGAGAAGTCATTTTTCAGGGGCCATGGTCGCTGGGTTCATGTGGAAGTCTAGGGCTCCCTCACCGCCCGGGAACATCAAGGCTCCATCCACACAGCTTTTTCTTCACGTTTGCTCTGCTGCAGAGAGATCACGGGACTAGGCCTTTCTTGACTCGGGAAGTGTGGCCCTGCTTTCAGGCCTCTTCTACCAGCGTCTGTAGATCCCCACACTGGCTGGGCGTGGTAGGCCAGAAAATCCATGCTCTGGGGCTGCATTTCCTCCTTCCAAGGAAGAGAACCTGCCTGGCCGCATTCGGGCTGAAAGTCACATCAGGCTGGGAAGTGCCAGCTGGGAAGTCAGTTTTCAGGGGACATGGCCGCTGGATGCACATGTACGGGTAGAGCTCCAACACAGGCCAGGAACATCGAGGCTCCCTCCACACAGCTCTTTCTTCAGGTTTGCTCTGCAGGAGAGAGCTCGCGAGACTACGCCTTTGTTGACTCGGGAAGGGAGGTCCTGGTGGCAGGCCTCTTCTACTAGCGTCTGGAGAGCCCCTCACTTGCTGTGCGAGGGAGGCCTGAAAACCCACTCTCTGGGGCTGCCTTTCCTCCCTCCAAGAAAGAGAGCCTCTCTGGTGGTTTTCAGACTCAAAGTCACATCGAGGTGGCAAGTGCTAGCTGGGAAGTCAGATTTCAAGGGCCATGGCCGCTGGGTGCACGTGTATGTATACAGCCCGCACACTGCCCGGGAACATCAATGCTCCCTCCACACAGCTCTTTCTTCACGTTTGCTCTGCAGGAGAGAGCTCGCGAGACTAGGCCTTTCTTGACAAGGGAAGTGCGGCCCTGGTTGCAGGCCTCTTGTACTATCATCTGGAGAGCCCCTCACTTGCTGGGCGAGGGAGGCCTGAAAACCCACTCTCTGGGGCTGCCTTTCCTCCCTCCAAGAAAGAGAGCCTGTCTGGTGGTTTTCAGACTCAAAGTCACATCGAGGTGGTAAGTGCTAGCTGGGAAGTCAGTTTTCAAGGTCCATGGCCACTGGGTGCACGTGTATGTGTACAGCCCCCACACTGCCCGGGAACATCAAGGCTCCCTCCACAGAGCTCTTTCTTCACGTTTGCTCTGCAGGAGAGACCTCGCGAGACTAGGCCTTTCTTGACTCGGGAAGTGCGGCCCTCGTTGCAGGCCCCTTTCAGTAGCGTCTGGAGAGCCCCTCACTAGCTGTGCGAGGGAAGCCTGAAAACCCACGGACTGTGGCTGCATTTCCTCCCTCCAAGGAAGAGAACCTGCCTGGCCGCATTCGGGCGGGAAGTCACATCAGGCTGGGAAGTGCTAGCTGGGAAGTCAGTTTTCAAGGGCCATGGCCGCTAGGTGCATGTGCATGTGTACAGCCCCCACACTGCCCGGAAACATCAAGGCTCCCTCCACAGAGCTCTTTCTTCACGTTTGCTCTGCAGGAGAGAGCTCGCGAGACTACGCCTTTGTTGACTCGGGAAGGAAGGCCCTGGTGGCAGGACTCTTCTACTAGCGTCTGCAGAGCCCCTCACTTGCTGTGTGAGGGAGGCCTGAAAACCCACTCTCTGGGGCTACCTTTCCTCCCTCCAAGATAGAGAACCAGCCTGGCCGCATTCGGGCTGAAAGTCACATCAGGCTGGCAAGTGCTAGCTGGGAAGTCATTTTTCAGGGGCCATGGTCGCTGGGTTCACGTGGAAATCTAGGGCTCCCTCACCGCCCGGGAACATCAAGGCTCCATCCACACAGCTTTTTCTTCACGTTTGCTCTGCAGGAGAGAGAACATGGGAGTAGGCCTTTCTTGACTTGGGAAGTGGGGCCCTGCTTTCAGGCCTCTTCTACCAGCGTCTGTAGATCCCCACACTTGCTGGGCGAGGTAGGCCAGAAAATCCATGCTCTGGGGCTTCATTTCCTCTCTCCTCAGAAGAGAGCCTGACCGGCCGCATTCGGGCTCAAAGTCACATCGGGCTGTGAAGTGCTAGCTGGGAAGTCAGTTTTCAGGGGACATGGCTTCTTGATGCAAGTGTATGTCTAGGGCTCCCACACTGCCCGGGAACATCAAGGCTCCCTCCACAGAGCTCTTTCTTCACGTTTGCTCTGCAGGAGAGAGCTGGCGAGACTAGGCCTTTCTTGACTAGGGAAGTGCGGCCCTGATTGCAGACCTCTTGTACTAGCGTCTGTAGAGCTCCTCACTAGCTGTGCGAGGGAGGCCTGAAAACCCACACTCTGGGGCTGCATTTCCTCCCTCCAAGAAAGAGAGCCTGTCTGGTGGTTTTCAGACTCAAAGTCACATCAAGGTGGCAAGTGTTAGTTGGGAAGTCAGTTTTCAAGGGCCATGGCCGCTGGGTGCAAGTGTATGTCTAGGGCTCCCACACTTTCCGGGAACATCAAGGCTCCCTCCACACAGCTCTTTCTTCACGTTTGCTCTGCAGGAGAGAGCTTGCGAGACTATGCCTTTGTTGACTCAGGAAGTAAGGCCCTGGTTGGCGGCCTCTTGTACTAGCGTCTGGAGAGCCCCACACTTGCTATGCGAGGGAGGCCTGAAAACCCACTCTCTGGGGCTGCCTTTCCTCCCTCCAAGAAAGAGATCCTGCCCGGCCGCGTTCGGGCTGAAAGTCACATCGGGATGGGAAGTGCTAGCTGAGAAGTCATTTTTCAGGGGCCATGGTCGCTGGGTTCACGTGGAAGTCTAGGGCTCCCTCACCGCCCGGGAACATCAAGGCTCCGTCCACACAGCTCTTTCTTCACGTTTGCTCTGGAGGAGAGAGTTCAAGAGACGAGGCCTTTCTTGACTCGGGAAGTGGGGCCCTGCTTTCAGGCCTCTTCTACAAGCATCTGTAGAGCCCCACACTTGCTGGGCGAGGTAGGCCAGAAAATCCACGCTCTGGGGCTGCATTGCCTCTCTCCTCAGAAGAGAGCCTGCCCGGCCCCATTCGGGCTCAAAGTCACATCGGGCTGGGAAGTGCTAGCTGGGAAGTCAGTTTTCAAGGGCCATGGCCGCTGGGTGCAAGTGTATGGCTTGGGCTCCCACACTGCCCGGGAACATCAACGCTCCCTCCACACAGCTCTTTCTTCACGTTTGCTCTGCAGGAGAGAGCTCGCGAGACTAGGCCTTTCCTGACTCGGGAAGTAAGGCCCTGGTTGCAGGCCTCTTGTACTAGCGTCTGTAGAGCCCCTCACTTGCTGTGCGTTGGAGGCCTGAAAACCCACTCTCTGGGGCTGCCTTTCCTCCCTCCAAGGAAGAGATCCTGCCCGGCCGCGTTTGGGCTGAAAGTCACATCGGGCTGGGAAGTGCTAGCTGGGAAGTCTGTTTTCCGGGGCCATGGCCGCCGGGTGCACGTGTATGTGTACGGCCCCCACACTGCCCTGGAACATCAAGGCTCCCTCCACACAGCTCTTTCTTCACGTTTGCTCTGCAGGAGAGAGCTCACGGGACTAGGCCTTTCTTGACTCGGGAAGTGCGCCCCTGCTTTCAGGCCTCTTCTACAAGCGTCTGTAGAGCCCCACACTTGCTGGCCGAGTAGACCAGAAAATCCACGCTCTGGGGCTGCATTTCCTCCCTCCAAGGAAGAGAAACTGCCTGGCCACATTCGGGCTGAAAGTCACATCAGCCTGGGAAGTGCTAGCTGGGAAGTCAGTTTTCAGGGGACATGGCCGCTAGGTGCACGTGTATGTCTAGGGCTTCCACACTGCCCGGGAACATCAACGCTCCCTCCACACAGCCCTTTCTTCACGTTTGGTCTGCAGGAGACAGCTCGCGAGACTATGCCTTTCTTGACTCGGGAAGTAAGGCCCTGGTTGCAGGCCTCTTGTACTAGCGTCTGTAGAGCCCCTCACTTGCTGGGCGAGGGAGGCCTGAAAACCCACTCTCTGGGGCTGCGTTTCCTCCCTCCAAGGAAGAGATCCTGCCCGGCCGCGTTTGGGCTGAAAGTCACATCGGGCTGGGAAGTGCTAGCTGGGAAGTCTGTTTTCAGGGGCCATGGCCGCTGGGTGCACGTGTATGTCTACGGCCCCCACACTGCCCGGGAACATCAAGGCTCCCACCACTGAGCTCTTTCTTCACGTTTGCTCTGCAGGAGAGAGCTCGCAAGACTAGGCCTTTCTTGACTCGGGAAGTGCGTCCCTCGTTGCAGGCCACTTTTAGTAGGGTCTGGAGAGCCCCTCACTAGCTGTGCGAGGGAAGCCTGAAAACCCACTCACTGGGCCTGCATTTCCTCCCTCCAAGGAAGAGAACCTGCCTGGCCGCATTTGGGCTGAAAGTCACATCAGGCTGGGAAGTGCTAGCTGGGAAGTCATTTTTCAGGGGACATGGCCGCTGGATGCACATGTACGGGTAGAGCTCCAACACAGGCCAGGAACATCGAGGCTCCCTCCACACAGCTCTTTCTTCAGGTTTGCTCTGCAGGAGAGAGCTCGCGAGACTACACCTTTGTTGACTCGGGAAGGGAGGCCCTGGTTGCAGGCCTCTTCTACTAGCATCTGGAGAGCCCCTCACTTGCTGTGCGAGGGAGGCCTGAAAACCCACTCTCTGGGGCTGCCTTTCCTCCCTCCAAGAAAGAGAGCCTGTCTGGTGGTTTTCAGACTCAAAGTCACATCGAGGTGGCAAGTGCTAGCTGGGAAGTCAGTTTTCAAGGGTCATGGCTGCTGGGTGTACGTGTATGTGTACAGCCCACACACTGCCCGGGAACATCAAGGCTCCCTCCACAGAGCTCTTTCTTCACGTTTGCTCTGCAGGAGAGAGCTCGCGAGACTAGGCCTTTCTTGACTCGGGAAGTGCGGCCCTCGTTGCAGGCCCCTTTCAGTAGCGTATGGAGAGCCCCTCACTAGCTGTGCGAGGGAAGCCTGAAAACCCACGGACTGTGGCTGCATTTCCTCCCTCCAAGGAAGAGAACCTGCCTGGCCACATTCGGGCTGAAAGTCACATCAGGCTGGGAAGTGCTAGCTGGGAAGTCAGTTTTCCAGGGCCATGGCCGCTAGGTGCACGTGTATGTGTACAGCCCCCACACTGCCCGGGAACATCAAGGCTCCCTCCACACAGCTCTTTCTTCACGTTTGTTCTGCAGGAGAGAGCTCGCGAGACTAGGCCTTTCTTGACTCGGGAAGTGCGGCCCTCGTTGCAGGCCTCTTCTACTAGCGTCTGGAGAGCCCCTCACTTGCTGTGCGAGGGAGGCCTGAAAACCCACTCTCTGGGGCTGCCTTTCCTCCCTCCAAGAAAGAGAGCCTGTCTGGTGGTTTTCAGACTCAAAGTCACATCGAGGTGGCAAGTGCTAGCTGGGAAGTCAGTTTTCAAGGGCCATGGCCGCTGGATGCACGTGTATGTGTACGGCCCCCACACTGCCCGGGAACATCAAGGCTCCCTCCACACAGCTCTTTCTTCACGTTTGCTCTGCAGGAGAGAGTTCGCGAGACTAGGCTTTTCTTGACTCGGGAAGTAAGGCCGTGGTTGGAGGCCTCTTGTACTCGCGTCTGGAGAGCCCCACACTTGCTGTGCGAGGGAGGCCTGAAAACCCACTCTCTGGGGATGCCTTTCTTCCCTCCAAGGAAGAGATCCTGCCCGGCAGCGTTCGGGCTGAAAGTCACATCGGGCTGGGGAGTGCTAGCTGAGAAGTCATTTTTCAGGGGCCATGGTCGCTGGGTTCATGTGGAAGTCTAGGGCTCCCTCACCGCCCGGGAACATCAAGGCTCCATCCACACAGCTTTTTCTTCACGTTTGCTCTGCTGCAGAGAGATCACGGGACTAGGCCTTTCTTGACTCGGGAAGTGTGGCCCTGCTTTCAGGCCTCTTCTACCAGCGTCTATAGATCCCCACACTTGCTGGGCGTGGTAGGCCAGAAAATCCATGCTCTGGGGCTGCATTTCCTCCTTCCAAGGAAGAGAACCTGCCTGGCCGCATTCGGGCTGAAAGTCACATCAGGCTGGCAAGTGCCAGCTGGGAAGTCAGTTTTCAGGGGACATGGCCGCTGGATGCACATGTACGGGTAGAGCTCCAACACAGGCCAGGAACATCGAGGCTCCCTCCACACAGCTCTTTCTTCAGGTTTGCTCTGCAGGAGAGAGCTCGCGAGACTACGCCTTTGTTGACTCGGGAAGGGAGGTCCTGGTGGCAGGCCTCTTCTACTAGCGTCTGGAGAGCCTCTCACTTGCTGTGCGAGGGAGGCCTGAAAACCCACTCTCTGGGGCTGCCTTTCCTCCCTCCAAGAAAGAGAGCCTCTCTGGTGGTTTTCAGACTCAAAGTCACATCGAGGTGGCAAGTGCTAGCTGGGAAGTCATTTTTCAGGGGCCATGGTCGCTGGGTTCACGTGGAAATCTAGGGCTCCCTCACCGCCCGGGAACATCAAGGCTCCATCCACACAGCTTTTTCTTCACGTTTGCTCTGCAGGAGAGAGAACATGGGAGTAGGCCTTTCTTGACTTGGGAAGTGGGGCCCTGCTTTCAGGCCTCTTCTACCAGCGTCTGTAGATCCCCACACTTGCTGGGCGAGGTAGGCCAGAAAATCCATGCTCTGGGGCTTCATTTCCTCTCTCCTCAGAAGAGAGCCTGACCGGCCGCATTCGGGCTCAAAGTCACATCGGGCTGTGAAGTGCTAGCTGGGAAGTCAGTTTTCAGGGGACATGGCTTCTTGATGCAAGTGTATGTCTAGGGCTCCCACACTGCCCGGGAACATCAAGGCTCCCTCCACAGAGCTCTTTCTTCACGTTTGCTCTGCAGGAGAGAGCTGGCGAGACTAGGCCTTTCTTGACTAGGGAAGTGCGGCCCTGATTGCAGACCTCTTGTACTAGTGTCTGTAGAGCTCCTCACTAGCTGTGCGAGGGAGGCCTGAAAACCCACACTCTGGGGCTGCATTTCCTCCCTCCAAGAAAGAGAGCCTGTCTGGTGGTTTTCAGACTCAAAGTCACATCAAGGTGGCAAGTGTTAGTTGGGAAGTCAGTTTTCAAGGGCCATGGCCGCTGGGTGCAAGTGTATGTCTAGGGCTCCCACACTTTCCGGGAACATCAAGGCTCCCTCCACACAGCTCTTTCTTCACGTTTGCTCTGCAGGAGAGAGCTTGCGAGACTATGCCTTTGTTGACTCAGGAAGTAAGGCCCTGGTTGGCGGCCTCTTGTACTAGCGTCTGGAGAGCCCCACACTTGCTATGCGAGGGAGGCCTGAAAACCCACTCTCTGGGGCTGCCTTTCCTCCCTCCAAGAAAGAGATCCTGCCCGGCCGCGTTCGGGCTGAAAGTCACATCGGGATGGGAAGTGCTAGCTGAGAAGTCATTTTTCAGGGGCCATGGTCGCTGGGTTCACGTGGAAGTCTAGGGCTCCCTCACCGCCCGGGAACATCAAGGCTCCGTCCACACAGCTCTTTCTTCACGTTTGCTCTGGAGGAGAGAGTTCAAGAGACGAGGCCTTTCTTGACTCGGGAAGTGGGGCCCTGCTTTCAGGCCTCTTCTACAAGCATCTGTAGAGCCCCACACTTGCTGGGCGAGGTAGGCCAGAAAATCCACGCTCTGGGGCTGCATTGCCTCTCTCCTCAGAAGAGAGCCTGCCCGGCCCCATTCGGGCTCAAAGTCACATCGGGCTGGGAAGTGCTAGCTGGGAAGTCAGTTTTCAAGGGCCATGGCCGCTGGGTGCAAGTGTATGGCTTGGGCTCCCACACTGCCCGGGAACATCAACGCTCCCTCCACACAGCTCTTTCTTCACGTTTGCTCTGCAGGAGAGAGCTCGCGAGACTAGGCCTTTCCTGACTCGGGAAGTAAGGCCCTGGTTGCAGGCCTCTTGTACTAGCGTCTGTAGAGCCCCTCACTTGCTGTGCGTTGGAGGCCTGAAAACCCACTCTCTGGGGCTGCCTTTCCTCCCTCCAAGGAAGAGATCCTGCCCGGCCGCGTTTGGGCTGAAAGTCACATCGGGCTGGGAAGTGCTAGCTGGGAAGTCTGTTTTCCGGGGCCATGGCCGCCGGGTGCACGTGTATGTGTACGGCCCCCACACTGCCCTGGAACATCAAGGCTCCCTCCACACAGCTCTTTCTTCACGTTTGCTCTGCAGGAGAGAGCTCACGGGACTAGGCCTTTCTTGACTCGGGAAGTGCGCCCCTGCTTTCAGGCCTCTTCTACAAGCGTCTGTAGAGCCCCACACTTGCTGGCCGAGTAGACCAGAAAATCCACGCTCTGGGGCTGCATTTCCTCCCTCCAAGGAAGAGAAACTGCCTGGCCACATTCGGGCTGAAAGTCACATCAGCCTGGGAAGTGCTAGCTGGGAAGTCAGTTTTCAGGGGACATGGCCGCTAGGTGCACGTGTATGTCTAGGGCTTCCACACTGCCCGGGAACATCAACGCTCCCTCCACACAGCCCTTTCTTCACGTTTGGTCTGCAGGAGACAGCTCGTGAGACTATGCCTTTCTTGACTCGGGAAGTAAGGCCCTGGTTGCAGGCCTCTTGTACTAGCGTCTGTAGAGCCCCTCACTTGCTGGGCGAGGGAGGCCTGAAAACCCACGCTCTGGGGCTGCGTTTCCTCCCTCCAAGGAAGAGATCCTGCCCGGCCGCGTTTGGGCTGAAAGTCACATCGGGCTGGGAAGTGCTAGCTGGAAAGTCTGTTTTCAGGGGCCATGGCCGCTGGGTGCACGTGTATGTCTACGGCCCCCACACTGCCCGGGAACATCAAGGCTCCCACCACTGAGCTCTTTCTTCACGTTTGCTCTGCAGGAGAGAGCTCGCAAGACTAGGCCTTTCTTGACTCGGGAAGTGCGTCCCTCGTTGCAGGCCACTTTTAGTAGGGTCTGGAGAGCCCCTCACTAGCTGTGCGAGGGAAGCCTGAAAACCCACTCACTGGGCCTGCATTTCCTCCCTCCAAGGAAGAGAACCTGCCTGGCCGCATTTGGGCTGAAAGTCACATCAGGCTGGGAAGTGCTAGCTGGGAAGTCATTTTTCAGGGGACATGGCCGCTGGATGCACATGTACGGGTAGAGCTCCAACACAGGCCAGGAACATCGAGGCTCCCTCCACACAGCTCTTTCTTCAGGTTTGCTCTGCAGGAGAGAGCTCGCGAGACTACACCTTTGTTGACTCGGGAAGGGAGGCCCTGGTTGCAGGCCTCTTCTACTAGCATCTGGAGAGCCCCTCACTTGCTGTGCGAGGGAGGCCTGAAAACCCACTCTCTGGGGCTGCCTTTCCTCCCTCCAAGAAAGAGAGCCTGTCTGGTGGTTTTCAGACTCAAAGTCACATCGAGGTGGCAAGTGCTAGCTGGGAAGTCAGTTTTCAAGGGTCATGGCTGCTGGGTGTACGTGTATGTGTACAGCCCACACACTGCCCGGGAACATCAAGGCTCCCTCCACAGAGCTCTTTCTTCACGTTTGCTCTGCAGGAGAGAGCTCGCGAGACTAGGCCTTTCTTGACTCGGGAAGTGCGGCCCTCGTTGCAGGCCCCTTTCAGTAGCGTATGGAGAGCCCCTCACTAGCTGTGCGAGGGAAGCCTGAAAACCCACGGACTGTGGCTGCATTTCCTCCCTCCAAGGAAGAGAACCTGCCTGGCCACATTCGGGCTGAAAGTCACATCAGGCTGGGAAGTGCTAGCTGGGAAGTCAGTTTTCCAGGGCCATGGCCGCTAGGTGCACGTGTATGTGTACAGCCCCCACACTGCCCGGGAACATCAAGGCTCCCTCCACACAGCTCTTTCTTCACGTTTGTTCTGCAGGAGAGAGCTCGCGAGACTAGGCCTTTCTTGACTCGGGAAGTGCGGCCCTCGTTGCAGGCCTCTTCTACTAGCGTCTGGAGAGCCCCTCACTTGCTGTGCGAGGGAGGCCTGAAAACCCACTCTCTGGGGCTGCCTTTCCTCCCTCCAAGAAAGAGAGCCTGTCTGGTGGTTTTCAGACTCAAAGTCACATCGAGGTGGCAAGTGCTAGCTGGGAAGTCAGTTTTCAAGGGCCATGGCCGCTGGATGCACGTGTATGTGTACGGCCCCCACACTGCCCGGGAACATCAAGGCTCCCTCCACACAGCTCTTTCTTCACGTTTGCTCTGCAGGAGAGAGTTCGCGAGACTAGGCTTTTCTTGACTCGGGAAGTAAGGCCGTGGTTGGAGGCCTCTTGTACTCGCGTCTGGAGAGCCCCACACTTGCTGTGCGAGGGAGGCCTGAAAACCCACTCTCTGGGGATGCCTTTCTTCCCTCCAAGGAAGAGATCCTGCCCGGCAGCGTTCGGGCTGAAAGTCACATCGGGCTGGGGAGTGCTAGCTGAGAAGTCATTTTTCAGGGGCCATGGTCGCTGGGTTCATGTGGAAGTCTAGGGCTCCCTCACCGCCCGGGAACATCAAGGCTCCATCCACACAGCTTTTTCTTCACGTTTGCTCTGCTGCAGAGAGATCACGGGACTAGGCCTTTCTTGACTCGGGAAGTGTGGCCCTGCTTTCAGGCCTCTTCTACCAGCGTCTATAGATCCCCACACTTGCTGGGCGTGGTAGGCCAGAAAATCCATGCTCTGGGGCTGCATTTCCTCCTTCCAAGGAAGAGAACCTGCCTGGCCGCATTCGGGCTGAAAGTCACATCAGGCTGGGAAGTGCCAGCTGGGAAGTCAGTTTTCAGGGGACATGGCCGCTGGATGCACATGTACGGGTAGAGCTCCAACACAGGCCAGGAACATCGAGGCTCCCTCCACACAGCTCTTTCTTCAGGTTTGCTCTGCAGGAGAGAGCTCGCGAGACTACGCCTTTGTTGACTCGGGAAGGGAGGTCCTGGTGGCAGGCCTCTTCTACTAGCGTCTGGAGAGCCTCTCACTTGCTGTGCGAGGGAGGCCTGAAAACCCACTCTCTGGGGCTGCCTTTCCTCCCTCCAAGAAAGAGAGCCTCTCTGGTGGTTTTCAGACTCAAAGTCACATCGAGGTGGCAAGTGCTAGCTGGGAAGTCAGATTTCAAGGGCCATGGCCGCTGGGTGCACGTGTATGTATACAGCCCGCACACTGCCCGGGAACATCAAGGCTCCCTCCACACAGCTCTTTCTTCACGTTTGCTCTTTAGGAGAGAGCTCGCGAGACTAGGCCTTTCTTGACAAGGGAAGTGCGGCCCTCGTTGCAGGCCCCTTTCAGTAGCGTCTGGAGAGCCCCTCACTAGCTGTGCGAGGAAAGCCTGAAAACCCACGGACTGTGGCTGCATTTCCTCCCTCCAAGGAAGAGAACCTGCCTGGCCGCATTCGGGCGGGAAGTCACATCAGGCTGGGAAGTGCTAGCTGGGAAGTCAGTTTTCAAGGGCCACGGCCGCTAGGTGCATGTGCATGTGTACAGCCCCCACACTGCCCGGAAACATCAAGGCTCCCTCCACAGAGCTCTTTCTTCACGTTTGCTCTGCAGGAGAGAGCTCGCGAGACTACGCCTTTGTTGACTCGGGAAGGAAGGCCCTGGTGGCAGGACTCTTCTACTAGCGTCTGCAGAGCCCCTCACTTGCTGTGTGAGGGAGGCCTGAAAACCCACTCTCTGGGGCTACCTTTCCTCCCTCCAAGATAGAGAACCAGCCTGGCCGCATTCGGGCTGAAAGTCACATCAGGCTGGCAAGTGCTAGCTGGGAAGTCATTTTTCAGGGGCCATGGTCGCTGGGTTCACGTGGAAGTCTAGGGCTCCCTCACCGCCCGGGAACATCAAGGCTCCATCCACACAGCTTTTTCTTCACGTTTGCTCTGCAGGAGAGAGAACATGGGAGTAGGCCTTTCTTGACTTGGGAAGTGGGGCCCTGCTTTCAGGCCTCTTCTACCAGCGTCTGTAGATCCCCACACTTGCTGGGCGAGGTAGGCCAGAAAATCCATGCTCTGGGGCTTCATTTCCTCTCTCCTCAGAAGAGAGCCTGACCGGCCGCATTCGGGCTCAAAGTCACATCGGGCTGTGAAGTGCTAGCTGGGAAGTCAGTTTTCAGGGGACATGGCTTCTTGATGCAAGTGTATGTCTAGGGCTCCCACACTGCCCGGGAACATCAAGGCTCCCTCCACAGAGCTCTTTCTTCACGTTTGCTCTGCAGGAGAGAGCTGGCGAGACTAGGCCTTTCTTGACTAGGGAAGTGTGGCCCTGATTGCAGACCTCTTGTACTAGCGTCTGTAGAGCTCCTCACTAGCTGTGCGAGGGAGGCCTGAAAACCCACACTCTGGGGCTGCATTTCCTCCCTCCAAGAAAGAGAGCCTGTCTGGTGGTTTTCAGACTCAAAGTCACATCAAGGTGGCAAGTGTTAGTTGGGAAGTCAGTTTTCAAGGGCCATGGCCGCTGGGTGCAAGTGTATGTCTAGGGCTCCCACACTTTCCGGGAACATCAAGGCTCCCTCCACACAGCTCTTTCTTCACGTTTGCTCTGCAGGAGAGAGCTTGCGAGACTATGCCTTTGTTGACTCAGGAAGTAAGGCCCTGGTTGGCGGCCTCTTGTACTAGCGTCTGGAGAGCCCCACACTTGCTATGCGAGGGAGGCCTGAAAACCTACTCTCTGGGGCTGCCTTTCCTCCCTCCAAGAAAGAGATCCTGCCCGGCCGCGTTCGGGCTGAAAGTCACATCGGGATGGGAAGTGCTAGCTGAGAAGTCATTTTTCAGGGGCCATGGTCGCTGGGTTCACGTGGAAGTCTAGGGCTCCCTCACCGCCCGGGAACATCAAGGCTCCGTCCACACAGCTCTTTCTTCACGTTTGCTCTGGAGGAGAGAGTTCAAGAGACGAGGCCTTTCTTGACTCGGGAAGTGGGGCCCTGCTTTCAGGCCTCTTCTACAAGCATCTGTAGAGCCCCACACTTGCTGGGCGAGGTAGGCCAGAAAATCCACGCTCTGGGGCTGCATTGCCTCTCTCCTCAGAAGAGAGCCTGCCCGGCCCCATTCGGGCTCAAAGTCACATCGGGCTGGGAAGTGCTAGCTGGGAAGTCAGTTTTCTAGGCCCATGGCCGCTGGGTGCAAGTGTATGGCTTGGGCTCCCACACTGCCCGGGAACATCAACGCTCCCTCCACACAGCTCTTTGTTCACGTTTGCTCTGCAGGAGAGAGCTCGCGAGACTAGGCCTTTCCTGACTCGGGAAGTAAGGCCCTGGTTGCAGGCCTCTTGTACTAGCGTCTGTAGAGCCCCTCACTTGCTGTGCGTGGGAGGCCTGAAAACCCACTCTCTGGGGCTGCCTTTCCTCCCTCCAAGGAAGAGATCCTGCCCGGCCGCGTTTGGGCTGAAAGTCACATCGGGCTGGGAAGTGCTAGCTGGGAAGTCGGTTTTCAGGGGCCATGGCCGCTGGGTGCACGTGTATGTGTACGGCCCCCACACTGCCCGGAAACATCAAGGCTCCCTCCACACAGCTCTTTCTTCACGTTTGCTCTGCAGTAGAGAGCTCGCGAGACTTGGCCTTTCTTGAATCGGGAAGTAAGGCCCTGGTTGGAGGCCTCTTGTGCTAGCCTCTGGAGAGCCCCACACTTGCTGTGCGAGGGAGGCCTGAAAACCCACTCTCTGGGGCTGCCTTTCCTCCCTCCAAGAAAGAGAGCCTGTCTGGTGGTTTTCAGACTCAAAGTCACATCGAGGTGGCAAGTGCTAGCTGGGAAGTCAGTTTTCAAGGGCCATGGCTGCTGGGTGCACGTGTATGTGTACAGCCCCCACACTGCCCGGGAACATCAAGGCTCCCTCCTCAGAGCTCTTTCTTCACGTTTGCTCTGCAGGAGAGAGCTCGCGAGACTAGGCCTTTCTTGACTCGGGAAGTGCGGCCCTGGTTGCAGGCCTCTTCTACTAGCGTCTGGAGAGCCCCTCACTTGCTGTGCGAGGGAGTCCAGAAAACCCACACTCTGGGGCTGCCTTTCTTCCCTCCAAGAGAGAGAGCCTGTCTGGTGGTTTTCAGACTCAAAGTCACATCGAGGTGGTAAGTGCTAGCTGGGAAGTCAGTTTTCAAGGGCTATGGCCGCTGGGTGCACGTGGAAGTCTAGGGCTCCCTCACCGCCCGGGACCATCAAGGCTCCATCCACACAGCTTTTTCTTCACGTTTGCTCTGCAGGAGAGAGCTCGCGAGACTAGGCCTTTTTGACAAGGGAAGTGCGGCCCTGGTTGCAGGCCTCTTGTACTAGCGTCTGTAGAGCCCCTCACTTGCTGGGCGAGGGAGGCCTGAAAACCCACTCTCTGGGGCTGCCTTTCCTCCCTCCAAGGAAGAGATCCTGCCCGGCCGCGTTTGGGCTGAAAGTCACATCGGGCTGGGAAGTGCTAGCTGGGAAGTCTGTTTTCAGGGGCCATGGCCGCTGGGTGCACGTGTATGTCTACGGCCCCCACACTGCCCGGGAACATCAAGGCTCCCACCACTGAGCTCTTTCTTCACGTTTGCTATGCAGGAGAGAGCTCGCAAGACTAGGCCTTTCTTGACTCGGGAAGTGCGGCCCTCGTTGTAGGTCCCTTTTAGTAGGGTCTGGAGAGCCCCTCACTAGCTGTGCGAGGGAAGCCTGAAAACCCACTCACTGGGGCTGCATTTCCTCCCTCCAAGGAACAGATCCTGCCCAGCTGGGTTCGGGCTGAAAGTCACATCGGGCTGGGAGGTGCTAGCTGAGATGTCTTTTTTGAGGGGCCATGGTCGCTGGGCTCACGTGGAAGTCTAGGGCTACCTCACCGCCTGGGAACATCAAGGCTGCATCCACACAGCTCTTTCTTCACGTTTGCTCTGCAGGAGAGAGCTCACGGGACTAGGCCTTTCTTGACTCGGGAAGTGCGGCCCTGCTTTCAGGCCTCTTCTACAAGCGTCTGTAGAGCCCCACACTTGCTGGGCGAGGTAGGCCAGAAAATCCACGCTCTGGGGCTGCATTTCCTCTCTCCTCAGAAGAGAGCCTGTCCGGCCGCATTCGGGCTCAAAGTCACATCGGGCTGGGAAGTTCTAGCTGGGAAGTCAGTTTTCAAGGGCCATGGCTGCTGGGTGCAAGTGTATGTCTAGGGCTCCCACACTGCCCGGGAACATCAAGGCTCCCTCCACACAGCTCTTTCTTCAGGTTTGCTCTGCAGGAGAGAGCTCGCGAGACTAGGCCTTTCTTGACTCGGGAAGTAAGGCCCTGGTTGGTGGCATCTTGTACTAGCGTCTGGAGAGCCCCACACATGCTGTGCGAAGTAGGCCTGAAAACCCACTCTCTGGGGCTGCCTTTCCTCCCTCCAAGGAAGAGATGCTGCCCGGCCGCGTTTGGGCTGAAAGTCACATCGGGCTGGGAAGTGCTACCTGGGAACTCTGTTTTCAGGGGCCATGGCCGCTGGGTGCACGTGTATGTGTACGGCGCCCACACTCCCCGGGAACATCAAGGCTCCCTCCACACAGCTCTTTCTTCACGTTTGCTCTGCAAGAGAGAGCTCGCGAGACTAGGCCTTTCTTGACTCGGGAAGTAAGGCCCTGGTTGGAGGCCTCTTGTACTAGCGTCTGGAGAGCCCCACACTTGCTGTGCGAGGGAGGCCTGAAAACCCACTCTCTGGGGCTGCCTTTCCTCCCTCCAAGGAAGAGATCCTGCCCGGCCGCGTTCGGGCTGAAAGTCACATCGGGCTGGGAGGTGCTAGCTGGGAAGTCAGTTTTCAGGGGACATGGCCGCTGGATGCACATGTACGGGTAGAGCTCCAGCACAGGTCAGCAACATCAAGGCTCCCTCCACAAAGCTCTTTCTTCAGGTTTGCTCTGCAGGAGAGAGCTCACGAGACTACGCCTTTGTTGACTCGCGAAGGGAGGCCCTGGTTGCAGGTCTCTTCTACTGGCATCTGGAGAGCCCCTCCCTTGCTGTGCGAGGGAGGCCTGAAAACCTACTCTCTGGGGCTGCCTTTCCTCCCTCCAAGAAAGAGAGCCTGTCTGGTGGTTTTCAGACTCAAAGTCACATCGAGGTGGCAAGTGCAAGCGAGGAAGTCAGTTTTCAAGGGCCATGGCCGCTGGGTGCAAGTGTATGTCTAGGGCTCCCACACTGCCTGGGAACATCAAGGCTCCCTCCACACAGCCCTTTCTTCACGTTTGCTCTGCAGGAGAGAGCTCGCGAGACTAGGCCTTTCTTGACTCGGGAAGTGCGGCCCTGGTTGCAGGCCTCTTGTACTAGCGTCTGTAGAGCCCCTCACTTGCTGGGCGAGGGAGGCCTAAAAACCCACTCTCTGGGGCTGCCTTTCCTCCCTCCAAGGAAGAGATCCTGCCCGGCCACGTTTGGGCTGAAAGTCACATCGGGCTGTGAAGTGCTAGCTGGGAAGTCTGTTTTCCGGGGCCATGGCCGCCGGGTGCACGTGTATGTGTACGGCCGCCACACTGCCCTGGAACATCAAGGCTCCCTCCACACAGCTCTTTCTTCACGTTTGCTCTGCAGGAGAGAGCTCACGGGACTAGGCCTTTCTTGACTCGGGAAGTGCGCCCCTGCTTTCAGGCCTCTTCTACAAGCGTCTGTAGAACCCCACACTTGCTGGCCGAGGTAGACCAGAAAATCCACGCTCTGGGGCTGCATTTCCTCCCTCCAAGGAAGAGAAACTGCCTGGCCACATACGGGCTGAAAGTCACATCAGCCTGGGAAGTGCTAGCTGGGAAGTCAGTTTCAGGGGACATGGCCGCTAGGTGCACGTGTATGTCTAGGGCTTCCACACTGCCCGGGAACATCAACGCTCCCTCCACACAGCCCTTTCTTCACGTTTGGTCTGCAGGAGACAGCTCGCGAGACTATGCCTTTCTTGACTCGGGAAGTAAGGCCCTGGTTGCAGGCCTCTTGTACTAGCGTCTGTAGAGCCCCTCACTTGCTGTGCGAGGGAAGCCTGAAAACCCACTCACTGGGCCTGCATTTCCTCCCTCCAAGGAACAGAACCTGCCTGGCCGCATTTGGGCTGAAAGTCACATCAGGCTGGGAAGTGCTAGCTGGGAAGTCATTCTTCAGGGGACATGGCCGCTGGATGCACATGTACGGGTAGAGCTCCAACACAGGCCAGGAACATCGAGGCTCCCTCCACACAGCTCTTTCTTCAGGTTTGCTCTGCAGGAGAGAGCTCGCGAGACTACACCTTTGTTGACTCGGGAAGGGAGGCCCTGGTTGCAGGCCTCTTCTACTAGCGTCTGGAGAGCCCCTCACTTGCTGTGCGAGGGAGGCCTGAAAACCCACTCTCTGGGGCTGCCTTTCCTCCCTCCAAGAAAGAGAGCCTGTCTGGTGGTTTTCAGACTCAAAGTCACATCGAGGTGGCAAGTGCTAGCTGGGAAGTCAGTTTTCAAGGGCCATGGCCGCTGGGTGCACGTGTATCTGTACGGCCCCCACACTGCCCGGGAACATCAAGGCTCCCTCCACAGAGCTCTTTCTTCACGTTTGCTCTGCAGGAGAGACCTCACGAGACTAGGCCTTTCTTGACTCGGGAAGTGCGGCCCTCGTTGCAGGCCCCTTTCAGTAGCGTATGGAGAGCCCCTCACTAGCTGTGCGAGGGAAGCCTGAAAACCCACGGACTGTGGCTGCATTTCCTCCCTCCAAGGAAGAGAACCTGCCTGGCCACATTCGGGCTGAAAGTCACATCAGGCTGGGAAGTGCTAGCTGGGAAGTCAGTTTTCCAGGGCCATGGCCGCTAGGTGCACGTGTATGTGTACAGCCCCCACACTGCCCGGGAACATCAAGGCTCCCTCCACACAGCTCTTTCTTCACGTTTGCTCTGCAGGAGAGAGCTCGCGAGACTAGGCCTTTCTTGACTCGGGAAGTGCGGCCCTGGTTGCAGGCCTCTTCTACTAGCGTCTGGAGAGCCCCTCACTTGCTGTGCGAGGGAGGCCTGAAAACCCACTCTCTGGGGCTGCCTTTCCTCCCTCCAAGGAAGAGATCCTGCCCGGCCGCGTTGGGGCTGAAAGTCCCATCGGGCTGGGAGGTGCTAGCTGAGATGTCATTTTTCAGGGGCCATGGTCGCTCGGTTCACGTGGAAGTCTAGGGCTCCCTCACCGCCCGGGAACATCAAGGCTCCATCCACACAGCTCTTTCTTCACGTTTGCTCTGCAGGAGAGAGCTCACGGGACTAGGCCTTTCTTGACTCGGGAAGTGGGGCCCTGCTTTCAGGCCTCTTCAACAAGCGTCTGTAGAGCCCCACACTTGCTGGGCGAGGTAGGCCAGAAAATCCACGCTCTGGGGCTGCATTTCCTCTCTCCTCAGAAGAGAGCCTGCCCGGCCGCATTCGGGCTCAAAGTCACATCGGGCTGTGAAGTGCTAGCTGGGAAGTCTGTTTTCAGGGGCCATGGCCGCTGGGTGCACGTGTATGTCTAGGGCTCCCACACTGACGGGGAACATCAACGCTCCCTTCACACAGCTCTTTCTTCAGGTTTGCTCTGTAGGAGAGAGCTCGCGAGACTACGCCTTTGTTGACTCGGGAAGGGAGGCCCTGGTTGCAGGCCTCTTCTACTGGCGTCTGGAGAGCCCCTCACTTGCTGTGCGAGGGAAGCCTGAAAACCCACTCTCTGGGGCTGCCTTTCCTCCCTCCAAGAAATAGAGCCTGTCTGGTGTTTTTCAGACTCAAAGTCACATCGAGGTGGCAAGTGCTAGCTGGGAAGTCAGTTTTCAAGGGCCATGGCCGCAGGGTGCAAGTGTATGTCTAGGGCTCGCACACTGCTCGAGAACATCAAGGCTCCATCCACACAGCTCTTTCTTCACGTTTGCTTTGCAGGAGGGAGCTCGCAAGACTAGGCTTTCTTGTCTCGGGAAGTGGGGCCCTGCTTTCAGGCCTCATCTTCAAGCGTCTGTAAAGCCCCACACTTGCTGGGCGAGGTAGGACAGAAAATCCACGCTCTGGGGCTGCATTTCCTCCCTCCAGGGAAGAGAAACTGCCTGGCCACATTCGGGCTGAAAGTCACATCAGCCTGGGAAGTGCTAGCTGGGAAGTCAGTTTTCAGGGTATATGGCCGCTGGGTGCACGCGTATGTGTACGGCCCCCACACTGCCCGGGAACATCAAGGCTCCCACCACTGAGCTCTTTCTTCACGTTTGCTCTGCAGGAGAGAGCTCGCGAGACTAGGCCTTTCTTGACTCGGGAAGTGCGGCCCTCGTTGCAGGCCCCTTTTAGTAGGGTCTGGAGAGCCCCTGACTTGCTGTGCGAGGGAGGCCTGAAAACCCACTCTCTGGGGATGCCTTTCCTCCCTCCAAGAAAGAGAGCCTGTCTGGTGGTTTTCAGACCCAAAGTCACATCGAGGTGGCAAGTTCTAGCTGGGAAGTCAGTTTTCAAGGGCCATGGCCGCTGGGTGCACGTGTATGTGTACAGCCCCCACACTGCCGGGATCATCAAGGCTCCCTCCACAGAGCTCTTTCTTCATGTTTGCTCTGCAGGAGACAGCTCGCGAGACTAGGCCTTTCTTGACAAGGGAAATGCGGCCCTGGTTGCAGGCCTCTTCTACTAGCGTCTGGAGAGCCCCGCACTTGCTGTGCGAGGGAGGCCTGAAAACCCACTCTCTGGGGCTGCCTTTCCTCCCTCCAAGAAAGAGAGCCTGTCTGGTGGTTTTCAGACTCAAAGTCACATCGA
This sequence comes from Giraffa tippelskirchi, assembly GCF_054371585.1. Classification (NCBI taxonomy): domain Eukaryota; kingdom Metazoa; phylum Chordata; class Mammalia; order Artiodactyla; family Giraffidae; genus Giraffa; species Giraffa tippelskirchi. The sequence goes on from NC_137289.1 coordinate 73,771,428, forward strand.
GGTGGCAAGTGCTAGCTGGGAAGTCAGTTTTCAAGGGCCATGGCCGCTGGATGCACGTGTATGTGTACGGCCCCCACACTGCCCGGGAACATCAAGGCTCCCTCCACACAGCTCTTTCTTCACGTTTGCTCTGCAGGAGAGAGTTCGCGAGACTAGGCTTTTCTTGACTCGGGAAGTAAGGCCGTGGTTGGAGGCCTCTTGTACTCGCGTCTGGAGAGCCCCACACTTGCTGTGCGAGGGAGGCCTGAAAACCCACTCTCTGGGGATGCCTTTCTTCCCTCCAAGGAAGAGATCCTGCCCGGCAGCGTTCGGGCTGAAAGTCACATCGGGCTGGGGAGTGCTAGCTGAGAAGTCATTTTTCAGGGGCCATGGTCGCTGGGTTCATGTGGAAGTCTAGGGCTCCCTCACCGCCCGGGAACATCAAGGCTCCATCCACACAGCTTTTTCTTCACGTTTGCTCTGCTGCAGAGAGATCACGGGACTAGGCCTTTCTTGACTCGGGAAGTGTGGCCCTGCTTTCAGGCCTCTTCTACCAGCGTCTGTAGATCCCCACACTTGCTGGGCGTGGTAGGCCAGAAAATCCATGCTCTGGGGCTGCATTTCCTCCTTCCAAGGAAGAGAACCTGCCTGGCCGCATTCGGGCTGAAAGTCACATCAGGCTGGGAAGTGCCAGCTGGGAAGTCAGTTTTCAGGGGACATGGCCGCTGGATGCACATGTACGGGTAGAGCTCCAACACAGGCCAGGAACATCGAGGCTCCCTCCACACAGCTCTTTCTTCAGGTTTGCTCTGCAGGAGAGAGCTCGCGAGACTACGCCTTTGTTGACTCGGGAAGGGAGGTCCTGGTGGCAGGCCTCTTCTACTAGCGTCTGGAGAGCCTCTCACTTGCTGTGCGAGGGAGGCCTGAAAACCCACTCTCTGGGGCTGCCTTTCCTCCCTCCAAGAAAGAGAGCCTCTCTGGTGGTTTTCAGACTCAAAGTCACATCGAGGTGGCAAGTGCTAGCTGGGAAGTCAGATTTCAAGGGCCATGGCCGCTGGGTGCACGTGTATGTATACAGCCCGCACACTGCCCGGGAACATCAAGGCTCCCTCCACACAGCTCTTTCTTCACGTTTGCTCTGCAGGAGAGAGCTCGCGAGACTAGGCCTTTCTTGACAAGGGAAGTGCGGCCCTGGTTGCAGGCCTCTTGTACTATCATCTGGAGAGCCCCTCACTTGCTGGGCGAGGGAGGCCTGAAAACCCACTCTCTGGGGATGCCTTTCCTCCCTCCAAGAAAGAGAGCCTGTCTGGTGGTTTTCAGACTCAAAGTCACATCGAGGTGGCAAGTGCTAGCTGGGAAGTCAGTTTTCAAGGTCCATGGCCACTGGGTGCACGTGTATGTGTACAGCCCCCACACTGCCCGGGAACATCAAGGCTCCCTCCACACAGCTTTTTCTTCACGTTTGCTCTGCAGGAGAGACCTCGCGAGACTAGGCCTTTCTTGACTCGGGAAGTGCGGCCCTCGTTGCAGGCCCCTTTCAGTAGCGTGTGGAGAGCCCCTCACTAGCTGTGCGAGGGAAGCCTGAAAACCCACGGACTGTGGCTGCATTTCCTCCCTCCAAGGAAGAGAACCTGCCTGGCCGCATTCGGGCGGGAAGTCACATCAGGCTGGGAAGTGCTAGCTGGGAAGTCAGTTTTCAAGGGCCATGGCCGCTAGGTGCATGTGCATGTGTACAGCCCCCACACTGCCCGGAAACATCAAGGCTCCCTCCACAGAGCTCTTTCTTCACATTTGCTCTGCAGGAGAGAGCTCGCGAGACTACGCCTTTGTTGACTCGGGAAGGAAGGCCCTGGTGGCAGGACTCTTCTACTAGCGTCTGCAGAGCCCCTCACTTGCTGTGTGAGGGAGGCCTGAAAACCCACTCTCTGGGGCTACCTTTCCTCCCTCCAAGATAGAGAACCAGCCTGGCCGCATTCGGGCTGAAAGTCACATCAGGCTGGCAAGTGCTAGCTGGGAAGTCATTTTTCAGGGGCCATGGTCGCTGGGTTCACGTGGAAGTCTAGGGCTCCCTCACCGCCCGGGAACATCAAGGCTCCATCCACACAGCTTTTTCTTCACGTTTGCTCTGCAGGAGAGAGAACATGGGAGTAGGCCTTTCTTGACTTGGGAAGTGGGGCCCTGCTTTCAGGCCTCTTCTACCAGCGTCTGTAGATCCCCACACTTGCTGGGCGAGGTAGGCCAGAAAATCCATGCTCTGGGGCTTCATTTCCTCTCTCCTCAGAAGAGAGCCTGACCGGCCGCATTCGGGCTCAAAGTCACATCGGGCTGTGAAGTGCTAGCTGGGAAGTCAGTTTTCAGGGGACATGGCTTCTTGATGCAAGTGTATGTCTAGGGCTCCCACACTGCCCGGGAACATCAAGGCTCCCTCCACAGAGCTCTTTCTTCACGTTTGCTCTGCAGGAGAGAGCTCGCGAGACTAGGCCTTTCTTGACTAGGGAAGTGCGGCCCTGATTGCAGACCTCTTGTACTAGCGTCTGTAGAGCTCCTCACTTGCTGTGCGAGGGAGGCCTGAAAACCCACACTCTGGGGCTGCATTTCCTCCCTCCAAGAAAGAGAGCCTGTCTGGTGGTTTTCAGACTCAAAGTCACATCAAGGTGGCAAGTGTTAGTTGGGAAGTCAGTTTTCAAGGGCCACGGCCGCTGGGTGCAAGTGTATGTCTAGGGCTCCCACACTTTCCGGGAACATCAAGGCTCCCTCCACACAGCTCTTTCTTCACGTTTGCTCTGCAGGAGAGAGCTTGCGAGACTATGCCTTTGTTGACTCAGGAAGTAAGGCCCTGGTTGGCGGCCTCTTGTACTAGCGTCTGGAGAGCCCCACACTTGCTATGCGAGGGAGGCCTGAAAACCCACTCTCTGGGGCTGCCTTTCCTCCCTCCAAGAAAGAGATCCTGCCCGGCCGCGTTCGGGCTGAAAGTCACATCGGGATGGGAAGTGCTAGCTGAGAAGTCATTTTTCAGGGGCCATGGTCGCTGGGTTCACGTGGAAGTCTAGGGCTCCCTCACCGCCCGGGAACATCAAGGCTCCGTCCACACAGCTCTTTCTTCACGTTTGCTCTGGAGGAGAGAGTTCAAGAGACGAGGCCTTTCTTGACTCGGGAAGTGGGGCCCTGCTTTCAGGCCTCTTCTACAAGCATCTGTAGAGCCCCACACTTGCTGGGCGAGGTAGGCCAGAAAATCCACGCTCTGGGGCTGCATTGCCTCTCTCCTCAGAAGAGAGCCTGCCCGGCCCCATTCGGGCTCAAAGTCACATCGGGCTGGGAAGTGCTAGCTGGGAAGTCAGTTTTCAAGGGCCATGGCCGCTGGGTGCAAGTGTATGGCTTGGGCTCCCACACTGCCCGGGAACATCAACGCTCCCTCCACACAGCTCTTTGTTCACGTTTGCTCTGCAGGAGAGAGCTCGCGAGACTAGGCCTTTCCTGACTCGGGAAGTAAGGCCCTGGTTGCAGGCCTCTTGTACTAGCGTCTGTAGAGCCCCTCACTTGCTGTGCGTGGGAGGCCTGAAAACCCACTCTCTGGGGCTGCCTTTCCTCCCTCCAAGGAAGAGATCCTGCCCGGCCGCGTTTGGGCTGAAAGTCACATCTGGCTGGGAAGTGCTAGCTGGGAAGTCGGTTTTCAGGGGCCATGGCCGCTGGGTGCACGTGTATGTGTACGGCCCCCACACTGCCCGGAAACATCAAGGCTCCCTCCACACAGCTCTTTCTTCACGTTTGCTCTGCAGTAGAGAGCTCGCGAGACTTGGCCTTTCTTGAATCGGGAAGTAAGGCCTTGGTTGGAGGCCTCTTGTGCTAGCCTCTGGAGAGCCCCACACTTGCTGTGCGAGGGAGGCCTGAAAACCCACTCTCTGGGGCTGCCTTTCCTCCCTCCAAGAAAGAGAGCCTGTCTGGTGGTTTTCAGACTCAAAGTCACATCGAGGTGGCAAGTGCTAGCTGGGAAGTCAGTTTTCAAGGGCCATGGCTGCTAGGTGCACGTGTATGTGTACAGCCCCCACACTGCCCGGGAACATCAAGGCTCCCTCCTCAGAGCTCTTTCTTCACGTTTGCTCTGCAGGAGAGAGCTCGCGAGACTAGGCCTTTCTTGACTCGGGAAGTGCGGCCCTGGTTGCAGGCCTCTTCTACTAGCGTCTGGAGAGCCCCTCACTTGCTGTGCGAGGGAATCCAGAAAACCCACACTCTGGGGCTGCCTTTCTTCCCTCCAAGAGAGAGAGCCTGTCTGGTGGTTTTCAGACTCAAATTCACATCGAGGTGGTAAGTGCTAGCTGGGAAGTCAGTTTTCAAGGGCTATGGCCGCTGGGTGCACGTGGAAGTCTAGGGCTCCCTCACCGCCCGGGACCATCAAGGCTCCATCCACACAGCTTTTTCTTCACGTTTGCTCTGCAGGAGAGAGCTCGCGAGACTAGGCCTTTTTGACAAGGGAAGTGCGGCCCTGGTTGCAGGCCTCTTGTACTAGCGTCTGTAGAGCCCCTCACTTGCTGGGCGAGGGAGGCCTGAAAACCCACTCTCTGGGGCTGCCTTTCCTCCCTCCAAGGAAGAGATCCTGCCCGGCCGCGTTTGGGCTGAAAGTCACATCGGGCTGGGAAGTGCTAGCTGGGAAGTCTGTTTTCAGGGGCCATGGCCGCTGGGTGCACGTGTATGTCTACGGCCCCCACACTGCCCGGGAACATCAAGGCTCCCACCACTGAGCTCTTTCTTCACGTTTGCTATGCAGGAGAGAGCTCGCGAGACTAGGCCTTTCTTGACTCGGGAAGTGCGTCCCTCGTTGCAGGTCCCTTTTAGTAGGGTCTGGAGAGCCCCTCACTAGCTGTGCGAGGGAAGCCTGAAAACCCACTCACTGGGGCTGCATTTCCTCCCTCCAAGGAACAGATCCTGCCCAGCTGGGTTCGGGCTGAAAGTCACATCGGGCTGGGAGGTGCTAGCTGAGATGTCTTTTTTGAGGGGCCATGGTCGCTGGGTTCACGTGGAAGTCTAGGGCTACCTCACCGCCTGGGAACATCAAGGCTGCATCCACACAGCTCTTTCTTCACGTTTGCTCTGCAGGAGAGAGCTCACGGGACTAGGCCTTTCTTGACTCGGGAAGTGCGGCCCTGCTTTCAGGCCTCTTCTACAAGCGTCTGTAGAACCCCACACTTGCTGGGCGAGGTAGGCCAGAAAATCCACGCTCTGGGGCTGCATTTCCTCTCTCCTCAGAAGAGAGGCTGCCCGGCCGCATTCGGGCTCAAAGTCACATCGGGCTGGGAAGTTCTAGCTGGGAAGTCAGTTTTCAAGGGCCATGGCTGCTGGGTGCAAGTGTATGTCTAGGGCTCCCACACTGCCCGGGAACATCAAGGCTCCCTCCACACAGATCTTTCTTCAGGTTTGCTCTGCAGGAGAGAGCTCGCGACACTAGGCCTTTCTTGACTCGGGAAGTAAGGCCCTGGTTGGTGGCATCTTGTACTAGCGTCTGGAGAGCCCCACACATGCTGTGCGAGGTAGGCCTGAAAACCCACTCTCTGGGGCTGCATTTCCTCCCTCCAAGGAAGAGATGCTGCCCGGCCGCGTTTGGGCTGAAAGTCACATCGGGCTGGGAAGTGCTACCTGGGAAGTCTGTTTTCAGGGCCATGGCCGCTGGGTGCACGTTGATGTGTACGGCCCCCACACTCCCCGGGAACATCAAGGCTCCCTCCACACAGCTCTTTCTTCAGGTTTGCTCTGCAGGAGAGAGCTCGCGAGACTAGGCCTTTCTTGACTCGGGAAGTAAGGCCCTGGTTGGTGGCATCTTGTACTAGCGTCTGGAGAGCCCCACACTTGCTGTGCGAGGGAGGCCTGAAAACCCACTCTCTGGGGCTGCCTTTCCTCCCTCCAAGGAAGAGATCCTGCCCGGCCGCGTTCGGGCTGAAAGTCACATCGGGCTGGGAGGTGCTAGCTGGGAAGTCAGTTTTCAGGGGCCATGGCCGCTGGGTGCACGTGTATGTCTACGGCCCCCACACTGCCCGGGAACATCAAGGCTCCCACCACTGAGCTCTTTCTTCACGTTTGCTCTGCAGGAGAGAGCTCGCAAGACTAGGCCTTTCTTGACTCGGGAAGTGCGTCCCTCGTTGCAGGCCACTTTTAGTAGGGTCTGGAGAGCCCCTCACTAGCTGTGCGAGGGAAGCCTGAAAACCCACTCACTGGGCCTGCATTTCCTCCCTCCAAGGAAGAGAACCTGCCTGGCCGCATTTGGGCTGAAAGTCACATCAGGCTGGGAAGTGCTAGCTGGGAAGTCATTTTTCAGGGGACATGGCCGCTGGATGCACATGTACGGGTAGAGCTCCAACACAGGCCAGGAACATCGAGGCTCCCTCCACACAGCTCTTTCTTCAGGTTTGCTCTGCAGGAGAGAGCTCGCGAGACTACACCTTTGTTGACTCGGGAAGGGAGGCCCTGGTTGCAGGCCTCTTCTACTAGCGTCTGGAGAGCCCCTCACTTGCTGTGCGAGGGAGGCCTGAAAACCCACTCTCTGGGGCTGCCTTTCCTCCCTCCAAGAAAGAGAGCCTGTCTGGTGGTTTTCAGACTCAAAGTCACATCGAGGTGGCAAGTGCTAGCTGGGAGGTCAGTTTTCAAGGGCCATGGCCGCTGGGTGCACGTGTATGTGTACGGCCCCCACACTGCCCGGGAACATCAAGGCTCCCTCCACACAGCTCTTTCTTCACGTTTGCTCTGCAGGAGAGAGCTCGCGAGACTAGGCCTTTCTTGACTCGGGAAGTGTGGCCCTGGCTGCAGGCCTCTTCTACTAGCGTCTGGAGAGCCCCTCACCTGCTGTGCGAGGCAGGCCTGAAAACCCACTCTCTGGGGCTGCCTTTCCTCCCTCCAAGGAAGAGAACCTGCCTGGCCACATTCGGGCTGAAAGTCACATCAGGCTGGGAAGTGCTAGCTGGGAAGTCAGTTTTCCAGGGCCATGGCCGCTAGGTGCACGTGTATGTGTACAGCCCCCACACTGCCCGGGAACATCAAAGCTCCCTCCACACAGCTCTTTCTTCACGTTTGCTCTGCAGGAGAGAGCTCGCGAGACTAGGCCTTTCTTGACTCGGGAAGTGCGGCCCTGGCTGCAGGCCTCTTCTACTAGCGTCTGGAGAGCCCCTCACCTGCTGTGCGAGGGAGGCCTGAAAACCCACTCTCTGGGGCTGCCTTTCCTCCCTCCAAGGAAGAGATCCTGCCCGGCCGCGTTGGGGCTGAAAGTCCCATCGGGCTGGGAGGTGCTAGCTGAGATGTCATTTTTCAGGGGCCATGGTCGCTCGGTTCACGTGGAATTCTAGGGCTCCCTCACCGCCCGGGAACATCAAGGCTCCATCCACACAGCTCTTTCTTCACGTTTGCTCTGCAGGAGAGAGCTCACGGGACTAGGCCTTTCTTGACTCGGGAAGTGGGGCCCTGCTTTCAGGCCTCTTCAACAAGCGTCTGTAGAGCCCCACACTTGCTGGGCGAGGTAGGCCAGAAAATCCACGCTCTGGGGCTGCATTTCCTCTCTCCTCAGAAGAGAGCCTGCCCGGCCGCATTCGGGCTCAAAGTCACATCGGGCTGTGAAGTGCTAGCTGGGAAGTCTGTTTTCAGGGGCCATGGCCGCTGGGTGCACGTGTATGTCTAGGGCTCCCACACTGACCGGGAACATCAACGCTCCCTTCACACAGCTCTTTCTTCAGGTTTGCTCTGTAGGAGAGAGCTCGCGAGACTACGCCTTTGTTGACTCGGGAAGGGAGGCCCTGGTTGCAGGCCTCTTCTACTGGCGTCTGGAGACCCCCTCACTTGCTGTGCGAGGGAAGCCTGAAAACCCACTCTCTGGGGCTGCCTTTCCTCCCTCCAAGAAATAGAGCCTGTCTGGTGTTTTTCAGACTCAAAGTCACATCGAGGTGGCAAGTGCTAGCTGGGAAGTCAGTTTTCAAGGGCCATGGCCGCAGGGTGCAAGTGTATGTCTAGGGCTCGCACACTGCTCGAGAACATCAAGGCTCCATCCACACAGCTCTTTCTTCACGTTTGCTTTGCAGGAGGGAGCTCGCAAGACTAGGCTTTCTTGTCTCGGGAAGTGGGGCCCTGCTTTCAGGCCTCATCTTCAAGCGTCTGTAAAGCCCCACACTTGCTGGGCGAGGTAGGACAGAAAATCCACGCTCTGGGGCTGCATTTCCTCCCTCCAAGGAAGAGAAACTGCCTGGCCACATTCGGGCTGAAAGTCACATCAGCCTGGGAAGTGCTAGCTGGGAAGTCAGTTTTCAGGGTATATGGCCGCTGGGTGCACGCGTATGTGTACGGCCCCCACACTGCCCGGGAACATCAAGGCTCCCACCACTGAGCTCTTTCTTCACGTTTGCTCTGCAGGAGAGAGCTCGCGAGACTAGGCCTTTCTTGACTCGGGAAGTGCGGCCCTCGTTGCAGGCCCCTTTTAGTAGGGTCTGGAGAGCCCCTGACTTGCTGTGCGAGGGAGGCCTGAAAACCCACTCTCTGGGGATGCCTTTCCTCCCTCCAAGAAAGAGAGCCTGTCTGGTGGTTTTCAGACCCAAAGTCACATCGAGGTGGCAAGTTCTAGCTGGGAAGTCAGTTTTCAAGGGCCATGGCCGCTGGGTGCACGTGTATGTGTACAGCCCCCACACTGCCGGGATCATCAAGGCTCCCTCCACAGAGCTCTTTCTTCATGTTTGCTCTGCAGGAGAGAGCTCGCGAGACTAGGCCTTTCTTGACAAGGGAAATGCGGCCCTGGTTGCAGGCCTCTTCTACTAGCGTCTGGAGAGCCCCGCACTTGCTGTGCGAGGGAGGCCTGAAAACCCACTCTCTGGGGCTGCCTTTCCTCCCTCCAAGAAAGAGAGCCTGTCTGGTGGTTTTCAGACTCAAAGTCACATCGAGGTGGCAAGTGCTAGCTGGGAAGTCAGTTTTCAAGGGCCATGGCCGCTGGATGCACGTGTATGTGTACGGCCCCCACACTGCCCGGGAACATCAAGGCTCCCTCCACACAGCTCTTTCTTCACGTTTGCTCTGCAGGAGAGAGTTCGCGAGACTAGGCTTTTCTTGACTCGGGAAGTAAGGCCGTGGTTGGAGGCCTCTTGTACTCGTGTCTGGAGAGCCCCACACTTGCTGTGCGAGGGAGGCCTGAAAACCCACTCTCTGGGGATGCCTTTCTTCCCTCCAAGGAAGAGATCCTGCCCGGCAGCGTTCGGGCTGAAAGTCACATCTGGCTGGGGAGTGCTAGCTGAGAAGTCATTTTTCAGGGGCCATGGTCGCTGGGTTCATGTGGAAGTCTAGGGCTCCCTCACCGCCCGGGAACATCAAGGCTCCATCCACACAGCTTTTTCTTCACGTTTGCTCTGCTGCAGAGAGATCACGGGACTAGGCCTTTCTTGACTCGGGAAGTGTGGCCCTGCTTTCAGGCCTCTTCTACCAGCGTCTGTAGATCCCCACACTTGCTGGGCGTGGTAGGCCAGAAAATCCATGCTCTGGGGCTGCATTTCCTCCTTCCAAGGAAGAGAACCTGCCTGGCCGCATTCGGGCTGAAAGTCACATCAGGCTGGGAAGTGCCAGCTGGGAAGTCAGTTTTCAGGGGACATGGCCGCTGGATGCACATGTACGGGTAGAGCTCCAACACAGGCCAGGAACATCGAGGCTCCCTCCACACAGCTCTTTCTTCAGGTTTGCTCTGCAGGAGAGAGCTCGCGAGACTACGCCTTTGTTGACTCGGGAAGGGAGGTCCTGGTGGCAGGCCTCTTCTACTAGCGTCTGGAGAGCCTCTCACTTGCTGTGCGAGGGAGGCCTGAAAACCCACTCTCTGGGGCTGCCTTTCCTCCCTCCAAGAAAGAGAGCCTCTCTGGTGGTTTTCAGACTCAAAGTCACATCGAGGTGGCAAGTGCTAGCTGGGAAGTCAGATTTCAAGGGCCATGGCCGCTGGGTGCACGTGTATGTATACAGCCCGCACACTGCCCGGGAACATCAAGGCTCCCTCCACACAGCTCTTTCTTCACGTTTGCTCTGCAGGAGAGAGCTCGCGAGACTAGGCCTTTCTTGACAAGGGAAGTGCGGCCCTGGTTGCAGGCCTCTTGTACTATCATCTGGAGAACCCCTCACTTGCTGGGCGAGGGAGGCCTGAAAACCCACTCTCTGGGGCTGCCTTTCCTCCCTCCAAGAAAGAGAGCCTGTCTGGTGGTTTTCAGACTCAAAGTCACATCGAGGTGGCAAGTGCTAGCTGGGAAGTCAGTTTTCAAGGTCCATGGCCACTGGGTGCACGTGTATGTGTACAGCCCCCACACTGCCCGGGAACATCAAGGCTCCCTCCACACAGCTTTTTCTTCACGTTTGCTCTGCAGGAGAGACCTCGCGAGACTAGGCCTTTCTTGACTCGGGAAGTGCGGCCGTGGTTGCAGGCCCCTTTCAGTAGCGTCTGGAGAGCCCCTCACTAGCTGTGCGAGGGAAGCCTGAAAACCCACGGACTGTGGCTGCATTTCCTCCCTCCAAGGAAGAGAACCTGCCTGGCCGCATTCGGGCGGGAAGTCACATCAGGCTGGGAAGTGCTAGCTGGGAAGTCAGTTTTCAAGGGCCATGGCCGCTAGGTGCATGTGCATGTGTACAGCCCCCACACTGCCCGGAAACATCAAGGCTCCCTCCACAGAGCTCTTTCTTCACGTTTGCTCTGCAGGAGAGAGCTCGCGAGACTACGCCTTTGTTGACTCGGGAAGGAAGGCCCTGGTGGCAGGACTCTTCTACTAGCGTCTGCAGAGCCCCTCACTTGCTGTGTGAGGGAGGCCTGAAAACCCACTCTCTGGGGCTACCTTTCCTCCCTCCAAGATAGAAAACCAGCCTGGCCGCATTCGGGCTGAAAGTCACATCAGGCTGGCAAGTGCTAGCTGGGAAGTCATTTTTCAGGGGCCATGGTCGCTGGGTTCACGTGGAAGTCTAGGGCTCCCTCACCGCCCGGGAACATCAAGGCTCCATCCACACAGCTTTTTCTTCACGTTTGCTCTGCAGGAGAGAGAACATGGGAGTAGGCCTTTCTTGACTTGGGAAGTGGGGCCCTGCTTTCAGGCCTCTTCTACCAGCGTCTGTAGATCCCCACACTTGCTGGGCGAGGTAGGCCAGAAAATCCATGCTCTGGGGCTTCATTTCCTCTCTCCTCAGAAGAGAGCCTGACCGGCCGCATTCGGGCTCAAAGTCACATCGGGCTGTGAAGTGCTAGCTGGGAAGTCAGTTTTCAGGGGACATGGCTTCTTGATGCAAGTGTATGTCTAGGGCTCCCACACTGCCCGGGAACATCAAGGCTCCCTCCACAGAGCTCTTTCTTCACGTTTGCTCTGCAGGAGAGAGCTCGCGAGACTAGGCCTTTCTTGACTAGGGAAGTGCGGCCCTGATTGCAGACCTCTTGTACTAGCGTCTGTAGAGCTCCTCACTTGCTGTGCGAGGGAGGCCTGAAAACCCACACTCTGGGGCTGCATTTCCTCCCTCCAAGAAAGAGAGCCTGTCTGGTGGTTTTCAGACTCAAAGTCACATCAAGGTGGCAAGTGTTAGTTGGGAAGTCAGTTTTCAAGGGCCATGGCCGCTGGGTGCAAGTGTATGTCTAGGGCTCCCACACTTTCCGGGAACATCAAGGCTCCCTCCACACAGCTCTTTCTTCACGTTTGCTCTGCAGGAGAGAGCTTGCGAGACTATGCCTTTGTTGACTCAGGAAGTAAGGCCCTGGTTGGCGGCCTCTTGTACTAGCGTCTGGAGAGCCCCACACTTGCTATGCGAGGGAGGCCTGAAAACCCACTCTCTGGGGCTGCCTTTCCTCCCTCCAAGAAAGAGATCCTGCCCGGCCGCGTTCGGGCTGAAAGTCACATCGGGATGGGAAGTGCTAGCTGAGAAGTCATTTTTCAGGGGCCATGGTCGCTGGGTTCACGTGGAAGTCTAGGGCTCCCTCACCGCCCGGGAACATCAAGGCTCCGTCCACACAGCTCTTTCTTCACGTTTGCTCTGGAGGAGAGAGTTCAAGAGACGAGGCCTTTCTTGACTCGGGAAGTGGGGCCCTGCTTTCAGGCCTCTTCTACAAGCATCTGTAGAGCCCCACACTTGCTGGGCGAGGTAGGCCAGAAAATCCACGCTCTGGGGCTGCATTGCCTCTCTCCTCAGAAGAGAGCCTGCCCGGCCCCATTCGGGCTCAAAGTCACATCGGGCTGGGAAGTGCTAGCTGGGAAGTCAGTTTTCAAGGGCCATGGCCGCTGGGTGCAAGTGTATCGCTTGGGCTCCCACACTGCCCGGGAACATCAACGCTCCCTCCACACAGCTCTTTCTTCACGTTTGCTCTGCAGGAGAGAGCTCCCGAGACTAGGCCTTTCCTGACTCGGGAAGTAAGGCCCTGGTTGGAGGCCTCTTGTACTCGCGTCTGGAGAGCCCCACACTTGCTGTGCGAGGGAGGCATGAAAACCCACTCTCTGGGGCTGCCTTTCCTCCCTACAAGTAAGAGATCCGGCCCGGCCGCGTTCGGGCTGAAAGTCACATCGGGCTGGGGGGTGCTAGCTGAGAAGTCATTTTTCCGAGGCCGTGGTCGCTGGGTTTACGTGGAAGTCTAGGGCTCCCTCACCGCCCGGGAACATCAAGACTCCATCCACACAGCTCTTTCTTCACGTTTGCTCTGCAGGAGAGAGCTCACGGGACTAGGCCTTTCTTGACTCAGGAAGTGGGGCCCTGCTTTCAGGCCTAATCTTCAAGCGTCTGTAGAGCTCCACACTTGCTGGGCGAGGTAGGCCAGAAAATCCATGCTCTGGGGCTGCATTTCCTCCCTCCAAGGAAGAGAAACTGCCTGGCCGCATTCGGGCTGAAAGTCACATCAGCCTGGGAAGTGCTAGTTGGGAAGTCATTTTTCAGGGGACATGGCCGCTGGGTGCACGTGTATGTCTAGGGCTCCCACACTGCCCGGGAACATCAACGCTCCCTCCACACACCTCTTTCTGCACGTTTACACTGCAGGAGAGAGCGCGCGAGACTAGGCCTTTCTTGACAAGGGAAGTGCGGCCCTGGTTGCAGGCCTCTTCTACTAGCGTCTGTAGATCCCCACACTTGCTGGACGAGGTAGGCCAGTAAATCCACGCTCTGGGGCTGCATTTCCTCTCTCCTCAGAAGAGAGCCTGCCCGGCCGCATTCGGGCTCAAAGTCACATCGGGCTGGGAAGTGCTAGCTGGGAAGTCAGTTTTCAAGGGCCATGGCCGCTGGGTGCAAGTGTATGTCTAGGGCTACCACACTGCCCGGGAACATCAACGCTCCCTCCACACAGCTCTTTCTTCACGTTTGCTCTGCAGGAGAGAGCTCGCGAGACTAGGCCTTTCTTGACTCGGGAAGTAAGGCCCTGGTTGCAGGCCTCTTGTACTAGCATCTGTAGAGCCCCTCACTTGCTGGGCGAGGGAGGCCTGAAAACCCACTCTCTGGGGCTGCCTTTCCTCCCTCCAAGGAAGAGATCCTGCCCGGCAGCGTTTGGTTGAAGGTCACATCGGGCTGGGAAGTGCTAGCTGGGAAGTCTGTTTTCTGGGGCCATGGCAGCTGGGTGCACGTGTATGTGTACGGCCCCCATACTGCCATGGAACATCAGGTCTCCCTCCACACAGCTCTTTCTTCACGTTTGCTCTGCAGGAGAGAGCTCGCGAGACTAGGCCTTTCTTGACTCGGGAAGTAAGGCCCTGTTTGGAGGCCTCTTGTACTAGCGTCTGGAAAGCCCCACACTTGCTGTGTGAGGGAAGCCTGAAAACCCACTCACTGGGGCTGCATTTCCTACCTCCAAGGAAGAGAACCTGCCTGGCCGCGGGTTAGGGTTAGTGTTAGGGTGGTCTGGTTAGGGTTAGGTTTAGGGTGTCGATTTAGGGTTAGGGTATCGTGTTAGGTTTAGGGTGTTGAGTTAGTGTTAGGGTGTTGGATTCGGGTGTTGAATTAATGTGTCTGGTTAGTTTGTCGGGTTACGGTTAGGACGTCGCATTATGGTTAGGTTCAGGGTGTCAGGTTACGGTTAGAGTGTCGGATAAGTGTTATGGTGTCATATTAGGGTGTTGAATTAGCGTGTCGGGTTAGGGTGTCGGGTTACTGTTAGGGTGTCGGTATAGGGTTAGGTTTAGGGTTTCGGGTTAGGGTTAGGTTGTCTCGTTAGGGTTAGGGTTAGTGATAGGGTTTTGGTTAGGGTTAGGTTTTGGGTGTCTGGTTAGAGTTAGGGTTAGGGTGTCTGGTGTCGGGTTAGTGTTAGGGTTGGGGTTAGTGTTAGAGTGTCAGGTTTGAGTAAGTGTCAGCGTTAGGCATAGGTTTAGCATTAGGGTGAGGGTTTGGGTCACTGTTAGGGTTTGGGTGTCGGGTTTGGGTTAGGGAGAGGGTGTCTGGTGTCGGTTAGGGTTAGGGTTAGGGTGTCGTGTTTGGGTTATGGTTAGGTTTCGGGTTAGGGTTAGGGTGGCAAGTTAGGGCTTGGGTTAGGGTTAGAGTTAGGGTGGCAGGTTAGGGCTTGGGTTAGGGTTAGGGTTAGCGTGTCGGGTTAGCGTGTCGGGTTAGGGTTAGGGTATCATGTAAGGCTTAGGGTGAGGGTTCGTGTTAGGGTTAGGATTTCACGTTAGGGGTAGGATTAGGGTTAGCGTGTCGGTTTAGGGTTAGTGTGTCGTGTTAGGGTTAGGGTTAGGTTTCGGGTTAGGGTTAGGGTGGCGGGTTAGGGCTTGGGTTAGGGTTAGGGTTAGCGTGTTGGGTTAGCGTGTCGGGTTAGGGTTAGGGTGTCGTGTAAGGCTTAGGGTGAGGGTTAGTGTTAGGGTTAGAATTTCGCGTTAGGGGTAGGGTTAGGGTCAGGGTGTCGGTTTAGGGTTAGTGTGTCGTGTTAGGGTTAGGGTTAGAAATAGGGATAGGGTTACGGTTTGGCTGTCGGGTTAGGGTTAGGGTTAGGGATATGGTTAGGGTTAGGGTTTGGGTGTTATGTTAGGGTTAGGGTTTGGGTGTCGGGTTAGATTGTCGGGTTAGCGAGTCAGGTTAGGGTTAGGGTGTCCAGTAAGGCTTAGGGTGAGGGTTAGGGTTAGGGTTCGGGTGTCGGGTTCGGGTTAGCGTTAGGGTGTCTGATGTCGTGTTAGGGTTAGGATTAGGGTGTCGCGTTAGGGTTAGGGTTAGGATAAGTGTGTCGGTTTAGGGTTAGGGTGTCGAGTTAGGGTTAGGTTTAGGGTTAGGGTAAGGGTTAGGGTTTGGGTGTCGTGTTAGGGTTTGGGTGTCTGGTATCGGGTTAGGTTGTCGGGTTAGTGTGTCGGGTTAGCGTGTCAGGTTACAGATAGGGTGTTGTTTAAGGCTTAGGGTTAGTGTTAGGGTTAGGTTTTGGTTGTCGTGTTAGGGTTAGGGTGTCTCAGGTCGGGTTAAGGTGGTCCGGTTAGGGTTAGGTTTAGGGTGCCGTTTTAGGGTTAGGGTGTCATGTTAGGGTTACGGTTAGTGATAGGGTTGTGGTTAGGGTTAGCTTTGGGGTGTCAGGTTAGGGTTAGTGCTAGGGTTAGGGTTAGTGTGTCGTGTTAGGGTTAGGGCTAGGTTTCGGGTTAGGGTTAGGGTGGCGGGTTAGGGCTTGGGTTAGGGTTAGGGTTAGCGTGTTGGGTTAGCGTGTCGGGTTAGGGTTACGGTGTCGTGTAAGGCTTAGGGTGAGGGTTAGTGTTAGGGTTAGAATTTCGCGATAGGGGTAGGGTTAGGGTCAGGGTGTCGGGTAAGGGTTAGTGTTTCGTGTTAGGGTTAGGGTTAGGAATAGGGATAGGGTTACGGTTTGGGTGTCGGGTTAGGGTTAGGGTTAGGGTTTGGGTGTCATGTTAGGGTTAGGGTTTGGGTGTCGGGTTAGATTGTCGGGTTAGTGAGTCAGGTTAGGGTTAGGGTGTCCAGTAAGGCTTAGGGTGAGGGTTAGGGTTAGGGTTCGTGTGTTGGGTTCGGGTTAGCGTTATGGTGTCTGATGTCGTGTTAGGGTTAGGATTAGGGTGTCGCGTTAGGGTTAGGGTTAGGATAAGTGTGTCGGTTTAGGGTTAGGGTGTTGAGTTAGGGTTAGGTTTAGGGTTAGGGTAAGGGTTAGGGTTTGGGTGTCGTGTTAGGGTTTGGGTGTCTGGTGTCGGGTTAGGGTGAGTGTTTGGGTGTCGGGTTAGGTTGTCGGGTTAGTGTGTCGGGTTAGCGTGTCAGGTTACAGATAGGGTGTTGTTTAAGGCTTAGGGTTAGTGTTAGGGTTAGGGTTTGTGTGTCGTGTTAGGGTTAGAGTGTCTCATGTCAGGATGGGTTAATGGTTAGGGTTAGGGTTAGGGTTAGGTTTAGGGTTAGGGTTCCGGTTAGGGATGGGGTTAGGGTCAGGGTTAGGGTTAGTGTTGGGGTGTCGTGTTAGGGTTAGGGTGTCTCGTGTCGGGTTGGGGTAAAGGTTAGGTTTAGGGTTAGGGTGTCTGGTTAGGGTTAGGTTTAGGGTGTTGTTTTAGGGTTAGGGTATCATGTTAGGGTTAGGGTTTTGGGTTAGTGTTAGGGTGTCGGTTTAGGGTGTTGAATTAGCGTGTCAGGTTAGTTTGTCGGGTTATGGTTAGGGTGTCACATTATGGTTAGGTTTAGGGTGTCGGGTTAGGGTTAGGGTTAGCGTGTCATGTTACGGTTATGGTGTCGGGTAAGGGTTAGGGTTAGTGTTAGGGATAGGGTTAAGGTTAGGGTTAGAATCAGGGTTAGGGTTACGGTTAGGGTTAGGGATACGTTTAGGGTTAGGGTTAGGGTGAGTGTTTGTGTGTCGTGTTAGGGTTAGGTTTAGGGTTAGGTTTAGGGTTAGGGTTAGGGTTAGGATTAGGGTTAGGGTGTCGGGTTATGGTTAGGGTGCTGGGTTAGGGTTAGGTTTAGGTTTAGGGTTAGTGTTAGTGTGTCGGGTTAGGGTTAGAGTGTCGGGTTAGGGTTAGGGTGTCAGGTTAGGGTGTCATGTAAGGGTCAGGGTTAGGGTTAGGGTGTCGGAGTAGGGTGTTGGGTTAGGGCTTGTGTTAGGATTAGGGTGTCGTGGTAGGGTTAGAGTTAGAGATAGGGTGTCGCGTTAGGGTTAGGGTTAGGGTGTTGTGTTATGGTTAAGATTAGGGTTACGTTTAGGGTTACGGATGGGGAAAGGGATAGGGTTAGCGTTAGGGTTAGAGTTAGCGTTAGGGTTCGGGTTCGGGTTCGGGTTAGGGTTAGGGTTACGGATAGGGTTAGGTTTAGGGTTACCATTAGGGTTAGCATTAGGGTTAGGTTTACAGATGGGGAAAGGGTTAGGGTGAGTGGTAGGGTTAGGGTTAGCGTTAGGGTTAGGGTTCGGGATAGGGTTAGGTTTAGGATTACCGTTAGAGTTAGGGTTGGGTTTATGTTTAGGGTTAGGGTTAGGGTTAGGGTGTCTGCTGTCGTGTTAGGGTTAGGGTGTCATTTTAGGGTTAGGGTTAGGGTTAAGGTTTGGGTGTTGTGTTAGGGTTAGGGTTATGGTGTCTGGTGTCGGGTTAGGGTTAGGGTTAGTGTGTCGGGTTAGGGTTCGGGTTAGAGTGTCGGGTTAGGGTTAGGGTGCTGGGTTAGGGTTAGGTTTACGCTTCGAGTGTTGGGATAGGGTGTCGTGTTAGGTTTAGGGTGTCACTTGAGTGTTAGGCTGTCAAGTTACAGTTAGGGCTAGGGTTAGGGTTACGGTTAGGTTTAGGGTTAGGGTTAGGGTTTGGGTGTCGTGTTAGTGTTAGGGATAAAGTTAGGTTTAGGGTTAGGGTTAGGTTTTGGTTGTCGTGTTAGGGTTAGGGTGTCTCGGGTCGGGTTAAGGTGGTCCGGTTAGGGTTAGGTTTAGGGTGCCGTTTTAGGGTTAGGGTGTCATGTTAGGGTTAGGGTTAGTGATAGGGTTGTGGTTAGGGTTAGGTTTGGGGTGTCAGGTTAGGGTTAGTGTTAGGGTTAGTGTTCGGGTGTCGTGTTAGGGGTAGGGTGTTTCGTGTCAGGTTAGGGTTAGGGTTAGGGTGTCGTGTTAGGGTTATGGTTTGGGTTAGCGTGTCACGTTAGGGTTAGGGTTAGGGTGTCGTGTTATGGTGTCGTGTTAGGGTTAGGCTTAAGTTTAGGGTTAGAGTTAGGGTTAGGATATCGGGTTAGGGTTAGGGTTAGGTTTAGGGTGTCAGTTAGGGTTAGCGTTAGAGTTTCGTGTTAGGGTGAGGGTTAACGTTAGGGTTAGTGTTAGGCTTAGGATTAAGGTTAGGGTTAGGTTTAGGGTTAGGTTTACGGTTAGGGTAAGGGTTAGGGATTGGGTGTCAGGATAGGATACGGGTTAGGGTGTCTGGTTTCCGGTAAGGGTTAGGGTTAGGGTTCGTGTTAGGGTTAGGGTGTCGGGTTAGGGCTTGGTTTAGGGTTAGGGTTTCGGGTTAGGTTGTTGGGTTAGGGTTAGGTTTAGGGATAGGATTAGGGTTTGGGTGTCGGGTGAGGTGTAGTGTTACGGTGTCTGGTGTCGTGTTAGTGTTAGGGTTAGGGTTAGGGTGTCGGTTTAGGGTTATGGTTAGGGTGAGGGTTAGGGTTAGGTTTAGAGTGTTAGGTTAGGGTTAGGTTTAGGGTTAGGGATATGTTTAGTGTTAGGGTTAGGGTTTGGGTGTCGGTTTATGGTTAGGGTATCTGGTGTCATGTTAGGGTTAGGTTTAGGGTTAGGTTTAGGGTTAGGATTAGGGTTAGGGTGTCGGGTTATGGTTAGGGTGCTGGGTTAGGGTTAGGTTTAGGTTTAGGGTTAGTGTTAGTGTGTCGGGTTAGGGTTAGAGTGTCGGGTTAGGGTTAGGGATAGGGTGTCAGGTTAGGGTGTCAGGTAAGGGTCAGGGTTAGGGTTAGGGTGTCGGAGTAGGGTGTTGGGTTAGGGCTTGTGTTAGGATTAGGGTGTCGTGGTAGGGTTAGGGTTAGAGTTAGAGTTAGGGTGTCGCGTTAGGGTTAGGGTTAGGGTGTTGTGTTATGGTTAAGGTTAGGGTTATGGTTAGGGTTACGGATGGGGAAAGGGACAGGGTTAGCGTTATGGTTAGGGTTAGCGTTAGGGTTCGGGTTCGGGTTCGGGTTAGGGTTAGGGTTAGGGATAGGGTTAGGTTTAGCGTTACCATTAGGGTTAGAGTTAGGGTTAGGTTTACGGATGGGGAAAGGGTTAGGGTTAGTGGTAGAGTTAGGATTAGCGTTAGGGTTAGGGTTTGGGTTAGGGTTAGGTTTAGGATTACCGTTAGCGTTATGGTAGGGTTTATGTTTAGGGTTAGGGTGTCTGCTGTCGTGTTAGGGTTAGGGTGTCATTTTAGGGTTAGGGTTAGGGTTAAGGTTTGGGTGTTGTGTTAGGGTTAGGGTTATGGTGTCTGGTGTCGGGTTAGGGTTAGGGTTAGTGTGTCGGGTTAGGGTTCGGGTTAGAGTGTTGGGTTAGGGTTAGGGTGTCGTGTAAGGCTTAGGGTAAGGGTTAGGATTTCGGGTTTGTTTGTCGGGTTAGGGTTAATGGTAGGGTGTCTGCTGTCGTGTTAGGGTTAGTGTTAGGTTTAGTGTGTCGCGTTAGGGTTAGGGTTAAGGTTAGTGTGTCGGTTTAGGGTTAGAGTTAGGGATAGGGAGAGGGTTAGGGTTAGGGTTCGGGTTTGGGTGTCGGTTTAGGGTTAGGGTTAGGGTTAGGGTTAGGGTTAGAGTGTCAGGTTAGGGTTAGGGTTTGGGTTAGTGATAGGTTTAGTGTTAGGGTGAGGGTTAGGGTTAGGGTTTGGGTTTTGGGTTAGGATTAGGGTTATGGTGTCGGGTGTCGGGTTAGTGTTAGTGTTAGGGTTAGGGTTCGGGTGTCGTGTTATGGTTAGGGTGTTTCGTGTCAGGTTAGGGTTAGGGTTAGGGTGTCGTGTTAGGGTTATGGTTAGGGTTAGCGTGTCACGTTAGGATTAGGGTTAGGGTGTCTCGTGTTGGGTTAGTGTTAGGGTGGTCCGGTTAGGGTTAGGTTTAGGGTGTCGATTTAGGGTTAGGGTATCGTGTTAGGGTTAGGGTGTTGAGTTAGTGTTAGGGTGTCGGATTCGGGTGTTGAATTAATGTGTCGGGTTAGTTTGTCGGGTTACGGTTAGGGCGTCGCATTATGCTTAGGTTCAGGGTGTCGGGTTACGGTTAGGGTGTCGGATAAGGGTTATGGTGTCATATTAGCGTGTTGAATTAGCGTGTCGGGTTGGGGTGTCGGGTTACTGTTAGGGTGTCGGTATAGGGTTAGGTTTAGGGTTTCAGGTTAGGGTTAGGTTGTCTCGTTAGGGTTAGGGTTAGTGATAGGGTTTTGGTTAGGGTTAGGTTTTGGGTGTCGGGTTAGAGTTAGGGTTAGGGTGTCTGGTGTCGGGTTAGTGTTAGGGTTGGGGTTAGTGTTAGAGTGTCAGGTTTGAGTAAGTGTCAGCGTTAGGCATAGGTTTAGCATTAGGGTGAAGGTTTGGGTCACTGTTAGGGTTTGGGTGTCGGGTTTGTGTTAGGGATAGGGTGTCTGGTGTCGGTTAGGGTTAGGGTTAGTGTGTCGTGTTAGGGTTAGGGTTAGGTTTCGGGTTAGGGTTAGGGTGGCGGGTTAGGGCTTGGGTTAGGGTTAGGGTTATCGTGTTGGGTTAGCGTGTCGGGTTAGGGTTAGGGTGTCGTGTAAGGCTTAGGGTGAGGGTTAGTGTTAGGGTTAGAATTTCGCGTTAGGGGTAGGGTTAGGGTCAGGGTGTCGGTTTAGGTTTAGTGTGTCGTGTTAGGGTTAGGGTTAGAAATAGGGATAGGGTTACGGTTTGGCTGTCGGGTTAGGGTTAGGGTTAGGGATATGGTTAGGGTTAGGGTTTGGGTGTCATGTTAGGGTTAGGGTTTGGGTGTCGGGTTAGATTGTCGGGTTAGCGAATCAGGTTAGGGTTAGAGTGTCCAGTAAGGTTTAGGGTGAGGGTTAGGGTTAGGGTTCGGGTGTCGGGTTCGGGTTAGCGTTAGGGTGTCTGATGTCGTGTTAGGGTTAGGATTAGGGTGTCGCGTTAGGGTTAGGGTTAGGATAAGTGTGTCGGTTTAGGGTTAGGGTGTCGAGTTAGGGTTAGGTTTAGGGTTAGGGTAAGGGTTAGGGTTTGGGTGTCGTGTTAGGGTTTGGGTGTCTGGTGTCGGGTTAGGGTGAGTGTTTGGGTGTCGCGTTAGGTTGTCGGGTTAGTGTGTCGGGTCAGCGTGTCAGGTTACAGATAGGGTGTTGTTTAAGGCTTAGGGTTAGTGTTACGGTTAGGGTTTGTGTGTCGTGTTAGGGTTAGGGTGTCTCATGTCAGGATGGGTTAATGGTCAGGGTTAGGGTTAGGGTTAGGTTTAGGGTTAGGGTTCCGATTAGGGATGGGGTTAGGGTTAGAGTTAGGGTTAGTGTTGGGGTGTCGTGTTAGGGTTAGGGTGTCTCGTGTCGGGTTGGGGTAAGGGTTAGGTTTAGGGTTAGGGTGTCTGGTTAGGGTTAGGTTTAGGGTGTTGTTTTAGGGTTAGGGTATCGTGTTAGGGTTAGGGTGTTGGGTTAGTGTTAGGCTGTCGGATTAGGGTGTTGAATTAGCGTGTCGGGTTAGTTTGTCAGGTTATGGTTAGGGTGTCACATTATGGTTAGGTTTAGGGTGTCGGGTTAGGGTTAGGGTTAGCGTGTCATGTTACTGTTATGGTGTCGGGTAAGGGTTAGGGTTAGTGTTAGGGATAGGGTTAAGGATAGGGTTAGAATCAGGGTTAGGGTTACGGTTAGGGTTAGGGATACGTTTAGGGTTAGGGTTAGGGTGAGTGTTTGTGTGTCGTGTTAGGGTTAGGTTTAGGGTTAGGTTTAGGGGTAGGGTTAGGGTTAGGATTAGGGTTAGAGTGTCGGGTTATGGTTAGGGTGCTGGGTTAGGGTTAGGTTTAGGGTTAGTGTTAGTGTGTCGGGTTAGGGTTAGAGTGTCGGGTTAGGGTTAGGGTGTCAGGTTAGGGTGTCAGGTAAGGGTCAGTGTTAGGTTTAGGGTGTCGGAGTAGGGTGTTGGGTTAGGGCTTGTGTTAGGATTAGGGTGTCGTGGTAGGGTTAGGGTTAGAGTTAGAGTTAGGGTGTCGCGTTAGGGTTAGGGTTAGGGTGTTGTGTTATGGTTAAGGTTAGGGTTACGGTTAGGGTTACGTATGGGGAAAGGGATAGGGTTAGCGTTATGGTTAGGGTTAGCGTTACGGTTCGGGTTCGGGTTTGGGTTAGGGTTAGGGATAGGGTTAGGTTTAGGGTTACCATTAGGGTTAGCGTTAGGGTTAGGTTTACGGATGGGGAAAGGGTTAGGGTTAGTGGTAGGGTTAGGGTTAGCGTTAGGGTTAGGGTTCGGGTGTCGTGTTAGGGTTAGGGTGTTTCGTGTCAGGTTAGGGTTAGGGTTAGGGTTAGGGTTAGGGTGTCGTGTTAGGGGTATGGTTAGGGTTAGCGTGTCACGTTAGGGTTAGGGTTAGGGTGTCGTGTTATGGTGTCGTGTTAGGGTTAGGCTTAGGTTTAGGGTTAGAGTTTGGGTTAGGATATCGGGTTAGGGTTAGGGTTAGGTTTAGGGTGTCAGTTAGGTTTAGGGTTAGAGTTTCGTGTTAGGGTGAGTGTTAACGTTAGGGTTAGTGTTAGGCTTAGATTTAAGGTTAGGGTTAGGTTTACGGTTAGGGTAAGGGTTAGGGATTGGGTGTCGGGATAGGATTCGAGGTAGGGTGTCTGGTTTCCGGTTAGGGTTAGCGTTAGGGTTCGTGTTAGGGTTAGGGTGTCGGGTTAGGGCTTGGTTTAGGGTTAGGTTTTCGGGGTAGGTTTTTGGGTTAGGGTTAGGTTTAGGGATAGGATTAGGGTTTGGGTGTCAGGTGAGGTTTAGTGTTACGGTGTCTGGTGTCGTGTTAGTGTTAGGGTTAGGGTTAGGGTGTCGGTTTAGGGTTATGGTTAGGGTGAGGGTTAGGGTTAGGTTTAGAGTGTTAGGTTAGGGTTAGGTTTAGGGTTAGGGATAGGTTTAGTGTTAGGGTTAGGGTTAGGGTTTGGGTGTCGGTTTAGGGTTAGGGTATCTGGTGTCGTGTTAGGGTTAGGTTTAGGGGTAGGGTTAGGGTTAGGATTAGGGTTAGGGTGTCGGGTTATGGTTAGGGTGCTGGGTTAGGGTTAGGTTTAGGTTTAGGGTTAGTGTTAGTGTGTCGGGTTAGGGTTAGAGTGTCGGGTTAGGGTTAGGGTTAGGGTGTCAGGTTAGGGTGTCAGGTAAGGGTCAGGGTTAGGGTTAGGGTGTCGGAGTAGGGTGTTGGGTTAGGGCTTGTGTTAGGATTAGGGTGTCGTGGTAGGGTTAGGGTTAGAGTTAGAGTTAGGGTGTCGCGTTAGTGTTAGGGTTAGGGTGTTGTGTTATGGTTAAGGTTAGGGTTACGGTTAGGGTTACGGATTGGAAAGGGATAGGGTTAGCGTTATGGTTAGGGTTAGCGTTAGGGTTCGGGTTTGGGTTCGGGTTCGGGTTAGGGTTAGGGATAGGGTTAGGTTTAGCGTTACCATTAGGGTTAGCGTTAGGGTTAGGTTTACGGATGGGAAAAGGGTTAGGGTGAGTGGTAGGGTTAGGATTAGCGTTAGGGTTAGGGTTTGGGTTAGGGTTAGGTTTAGGATTTCCGTTAGAGTTAGGGTAGGGTTTATATTTAGGGTTAGGGTTAGAGTTAGGGTGTCTCCTGTCGTGTTAGGGTTAGGGTGTCATTTTAGGGTTAGGGTTAGGGTTAAGGTTTGGGTGTTGTGTTAGGGTTAGGGTTATGGTGTCTGGTGTCGGGTTAGGGTTAGTGTTAGTGTGTCGGGTTAGGGTTCGGGTTAGAGTGTTGGGTTAGGGTTAGGGTGTCGTGTAAGTCTTAGGGTAAGGGTCAGGTTTTCGGGTTTGTTTGTCGGGTTAGGCTTAATGTTAGGGTGTCTGCTGTCATGTTAGGGTTAGTGTTAGGTTTAGTGTGTCGCGTTAGGGTTAGGGTTAAGGTTAGTGTGTCGGTTTAGGGTTAGAGTTAGGGATAGGGATAGGGTTAGGGTTAGCGTTAGGGTTTGGGTGTCGGTTTAGGGTTAGGGTTAGGGTTAGGGTTAGGGTAAGAGTGTCAGGTTAGGGTTAGCGTTTGGGTTAGTGATAGGTTTAGCGTTAGGGTGAGGGTTAGGGTTAGGGTTTGGGTTTTGGGTTAGGATTAGGGTTATGGTGTCGGGTGTCGGGTTAGTGTTAGTGTTAGGGTTAGGGTTCGGGTGTCGTGTTATGGTTAGGGTGTTTCATGTCAGGTTAGGGTTAGGGTTAGGGTGTCGTGTTATGGTGTCATGTTAGGGTTAGGGTTAGGTTTAGGTTTAGAGTTAGGGTTAGGATATCGGGTTAGGGTTAGGGTTAGGTTTACGCTTCGGGTGTTGGATTAGGGTGTCGTGTTATGTTTAGGGTGTCGCTTGAGTGTTAGGGAGTCAAGTTATGGTTAGGGTTAGTGTTACGGTCAGGTTTAGGGTTAGGGTTAGGGTTTGGGTGTCGTGTTAAGGTTAGGGTTTGGGTTAGGGTTAGCGTTAGGGTTAGGTTTTGGTTGTCGTGTTAGGGTTAGGGTGTCTCGTGTTGGGTTAGTGTTAGGGTGGTCTGGTTAGGGTTAGGTTTAGGGTGTCGATTTAGGGTTAGGGTATCGTGTTAGGGTTAGGGTGTTGAGTTAGTGTTAGGGTGTCGGATTCGGGTGTTGAATTAATGTGTCGGGTTAGTTTGTCGGGTTACGGTTAGGGCGTCACATTATGGTTAGGTTCAGGGTGTCGGGTTACGGTTAGGGTGTCGGATAAGGGTTACGGTGTCATATTAGGGTGTTGAATTAGCGTGTCGGGTTAGGGTGTCGGGTTACTGTTAGGGTGTCGGTATAGGGTTAGGTTTAGGGTTTCGGGTTAGGGTTAGGTTGTCTCGTTAGGGTTAGGGTTAGTGATAGGGTTTTGGTTAGGGTTAGGTTTTGGGTGTCGGGTTAGAGTTAGGGTTAGGGTGTCTGGTGTCGGGTTAGTGTTAGGGTTGGGGTTAGTGTTAGAGTGTCAGGTTTCAGTAAGTGTCAGCGTTAGGCATAGGTTTAGCATTAGGGTGAGGGTTTGGGTCACTGTTAGGGTTTGGGTGTCGGGTTTGTGTTAGGGATAGGGTGTCTGGTGTCGGTTAGGGTTAGGGTTTGGGTGTCGTGTTAGGGTTTGGGTGCCTGGTGTCGGGTTAGGGTGAGTGTTTGGGTGTCGGGTTAGGTTGTCGGGTTAGTGTGTGGGGTTAGCGTGTCAGGTTACAGATAGGGTGTTGTTTAAGGCTTAGGGTTAGTGTTAGGGTTAGGGTTTGTGTGTCGTGTTAGGGTTAGGGTGTCCCATGTCAGGATGGGTTAATGGTTAGGGTTAGTGTTAGGGTTAGGTTTAGGGTTAGGGTTCCGGTTAGGGATGGGGTTAGGGTTAGGGTTAGGGTTAGTGTTGGGGTGTCGTGTTAGGGTTAGGGTGTCTCGTGTCGGGTTGGGGTAAGGGTTAGGTTTAGGGTTAGGGTGTCTGGTTAGGGTTAGGTTTAGGGTGTTGTTTTAGGGTTAGGGTATCGTGTTAGGGTTAGGGTGTTGGGTTAGTGTTAGGGTGTCGGATTAGGGTGTTGAATTAGCGTGTCGGGTTAGTTTGTCGGGTTATGGTTAGGGTGTCACATTATGGTTAGGTTTAGGGTGTCGGGTTAGGGTTAGGGTTAGTGTGTCATGTTATGGTTATGGTGTTGGGTAAGGGTTAGGGTTAGTGTTAGGGATAGGGTTAAGGTTAGGGTTAGAATCAGGGTTAGGGTTACGGTTAGGGTTAGGGATACGTTTAGGGTTAGGGTTAGGGTAAGTGTTTGTGTGTCGTGTTAGGGTTAGGTTTAGGGTTAAGTTTAGGGGTAGGGTTAGGGTTAGGATTAGGGTCAGGGTGTCGGGTTAGGGTTAGGGTGCTGGGTTAGGATTAGGTTTAGGTTTAGGGTTAGTGTTAGTGTGTCGGGATCGGGTTAGAGTGTCGGGTTAGGGTTAGGGTGTCAGGTTAGGGTGTCAGGTAAGGGTTAGGGTTAGGGTTAGGGTTAGGGTTATGGTTAGGATTAGGGTTAGGGTGTCAGGTTATGGTTAGGGTGCTGGGTTAGGGATAGGTTTAGGTTTAGGGTTAGTGTTAGTGTGTCGGGTTAGGGTTAGGGTTAGGGTTAGGGTTAGGGTTTGGGTGTCGTGTTAGTGTTAGGGATAAAGTTAGGTTTAGGGTTAGGGTTAGGTTTTGGTTGTCGTGTTAGGGTTAGGGTGTCTCGGGTCGGGTTAAGGTGGTCCGGTTAGGGTTAGGTTTAGGGTGCCGTTTTAGGGTTAGGGTGTCATGTTAGGGTTAGGGTTAGTGATATGGTTGTGGTTAGGGTTAGGTTTGGGGTGTCAGGTTAGGGTTAGTGTTAGGGTTAAGGTTCGGGTGTCGTGTTAGGGGTAGGGTGTTTCGTGTCAGGTTAGGTTTAGGGTTAGGGTTAGGGTGTCGTGTTAGGATTATGGTTTGGGTTAGCATGTCACGTTAGGGTTAGGGTTAGGGTGTCGTGTTATGGTGTCGTGTTAGGGTTAGGCTTAAGTTTAGGGTTAGAGTTAGGGTTAGGATATCGGGTTAGGGTTAGGGTTAGGTTTAGGGTGTCAGTTAGGGTTAGCGTTAGAGTTTCGTGTTAGGGTGAGGGTTAACGTTAGGGTTAGTGTTAGGCTTAGGATTAAGGTTAGGGTTAGGTTTAGGGTTAGGTTTATGGTTAGGGTAAGGGTTAGGGATTGGGTGTCAGGATAGGATACGGGTTAGGGTGTCTGGTTTCCGGTAAGGGTTAGGGTTAGGGTTCGTGTTAGGGTTAGGGTGTCGGGTTAGGGCTTGGTTTAAGGTTAGGGTTTCGGGTTAGGTTGTTGGGTTAGGGTTAGGTTTAGGGATAGGATTAGGGTTTGGGTGTCGGGTGAGGTTTAGTGTTACGGTGTCTGGTGTCGTGTTAGTGTTAGGGTTCGGGTTAGGGTGTCGGTTTAGGGTTATTGTTAGGGTGAGGGTTAGGGTTAGGTTTAGAGTGTTAGGTTAGGGTTAGGTTTAGGGTTAGGGATAGGTTTAGCGTTAGGGTTAGGGTTTGGGTGTCGGTTTATGGTTAGGGTATCTGGTGTCATGTTAGGGTTAGGTTTAGGGTTAGGTTTAGGGGTAGGGTTAGGGTTAGGATTAGGGTTAGGGTGTCGGGTTATGGTTAGGGTGCTGGGTTAGGGTTAGGTTTAGGTTTAGGGTTAGTGTTAGTGTGTCGGGTTAGGGTTAGAGTGTCGGGTTAGGGTTAGGGTTAGGGTGTCAGGTTAGGGTGTCAGGTAAGGGTCAGGGTTAGGGTTAGGGTGTCGGAGTAGGGTGTTGGGTTAGGGCTTGTGTTAGGATTAGGGTGTCGTGGTAGGGTTAGGGTTAGAGTTAGAGTTAGGGTGTCGCGTTAGTGTTAGGGTTAGGGTGTTGTGTTATGGTTAAGGTTAGGGTTACGGTTAGGGTTACGGATTGGAAAGGGATAGGGTTAGCGTTATGGTTAGGGTTAGCGTTAGGGTTCGGGTTTGGGTTCGGGTTCGGGTTAGGGTTAGGGATAGGGTTAGGTTTAGCGTTACCATTAGGGTTAGCGTTAGGGTTAGGTTTACGGATGGGAAAAGGGTTAGGGTGAGTGGTAGGGTTAGGATTAGCGTTAGGGTTAGGGTTTGGGTTAGGGTTAGGTTTAGGATTTCCGTTAGAGTTAGGGTAGGGTTTATATTTAGGGTTAGGGTTAGAGTTAGGGTGTCTCCTGTCGTGTTAGGGTTAGGGTGTCATTTTAGGGTTAGGGTTAGGGTTAAGGTTTGGGTGTTGTGTTAGGGTTAGGGTTATGGTGTCTGGTGTCGGGTTAGGGTTAGTGTTAGTGTGTCGGGTTAGGGTTCGGGTTAGAGTGTTGGGTTAGGGTTAGGGTGTCGTGTAAGTCTTAGGGTAAGGGTCAGGTTTTCGGGTTTGTTTGTCGGGTTAGGCTTAATGTTAGGGTGTCTGCTGTCATGTTAGGGTTAGTGTTAGGTTTAGTGTGTCGCGTTAGGGTTAGGGTTAAGGTTAGTGTGTCGGTTTAGGGTTAGAGTTAGGGATAGGGATAGGGTTAGGGTTAGCGTTAGGGTTTGGGTGTCGGTTTAGGGTTAGGGTTAGGGTTAGGGTTAGGGTAAGAGTGTCAGGTTAGGGTTAGCGTTTGGGTTAGTGATAGGTTTAGCGTTAGGGTGAGGGTTAGGGTTAGGGTTTGGGTTTTGGGTTAGGATTAGGGTTATGGTGTCGGGTGTCGGGTTAGTGTTAGTGTTAGGGTTAGGGTTCGGGTGTCGTGTTATGGTTAGGGTGTTTCATGTCAGGTTAGGGTTAGGGTTAGGGTGTCGTGTTATGGTGTCATGTTAGGGTTAGGGTTAGGTTTAGGTTTAGAGTTAGGGTTAGGATATCGGGTTAGGGTTAGGGTTAGGTTTACGCTTCGGGTGTTGGATTAGGGTGTCGTGTTATGTTTAGGGTGTCGCTTGAGTGTTAGGGAGTCAAGTTATGGTTAGGGTTAGTGTTACGGTCAGGTTTAGGGTTAGGGTTAGGGTTTGGGTGTCGTGTTAAGGTTAGGGTTTGGGTTAGGGTTAGCGTTAGGGTTAGGTTTTGGTTGTCGTGTTAGGGTTAGGGTGTCTCGTGTTGGGTTAGTGTTAGGGTGGTCCGGTTAGGGTTAGGTTTAGGGTGTCGATTTAGGGTTAGGGTATCGTGTTAGGGTTAGGGTGTTGAGTTAGTGTTAGGGTGTCGGATTCGGGTGTTGAATTAATGTGTCGGGTTAGTTTGTCGGGTTACGGTTAGGGCGTCGCATTATGGTTAGGTTCAGGGTGTCGGGTTACGGTTAGGGTGTCGGATAAGGGTTACGGTGTCATATTAGGGTGTTGAATTAGCGTGTCGGGTTAGGGTGTCGGGTTACTGTTAGGGTGTCGGTATAGGGTTAGGTTTAGGGTTTCGGGTTAGGGTTAGGTTGTCTCGTTAGGGTTAGGGTTAGTGATAGGGTTTTGGTTAGGGTTAGGTTTTGGGTGTCGGGTTAGAGTTAGGGTTAGGGTGTCTGGTGTCGGGTTAGTGTTAGGGTTGGGGTTAGTGTTAGAGTGTCAGGTTTCAGTAAGTGTCAGCGTTAGGCATAGGTTTAGCATTAGGGTGAGGGTTTGGGTCACTGTTAGGGTTTGGGTGTCGGGTTTGTGTTAGGGATAGGGTGTCTGGTGTCGGTTAGGGTTAGGGTTTGGGTGTCGTGTTAGGGTTTGGGTGCCTGGTGTCGGGTTAGGGTGAGTGTTTGGGTGTCGGGTTAGGTTGTCGGGTTAGTGTGTGGGGTTAGCGTGTCAGGTTACAGATAGGGTGTTGTTTAAGGCTTAGGGTTAGTGTTAGGGTTAGGGTTTGTGTGTCGTGTTAGGGTTAGGGTGTCCCATGTCAGGATGGGTTAATGGTTAGGGTTAGTGTTAGGGTTAGGTTTAGGGTTAGGGTTCCGGTTAGGGATGGGGTTAGGGTTAGGGTTAGGGTTAGTGTTGGGGTGTCGTGTTAGGGTTAGGGTGTCTCGTGTCGGGTTGGGGTAAGGGTTAGGTTTAGGGTTAGGGTGTCTGGTTAGGGTTAGGTTTAGGGTGTTGTTTTAGGGTTAGGGTATCGTGTTAGGGTTAGGGTGTTGGGTTAGTGTTAGGGTGTCGGATTAGGGTGTTGAATTAGCGTGTCGGGTTAGTTTGTCGGGTTATGGTTAGGGTGTCACATTATGGTTAGGTTTAGGGTGTCGGGTTAGGGTTAGGGTTAGTGTGTCATGTTATGGTTATGGTGTTGGGTAAGGGTTAGGGTTAGTGTTAGGGATAGGGTTAAGGTTAGGGTTAGAATCAGGGTTAGGGTTACGGTTAGGGTTAGGGATACGTTTAGGGTTAGGGTTAGGGTAAGTGTTTGTGTGTCGTGTTAGGGTTAGGTTTAGGGTTAAGTTTAGGGGTAGGGTTAGGGTTAGGATTAGGGTCAGGGTGTCGGGTTAGGGTTAGGGTGCTGGGTTAGGATTAGGTTTAGGTTTAGGGTTAGTGTTAGTGTGTCGGGATCGGGTTAGAGTGTCG
Source organism: Giraffa tippelskirchi (assembly GCF_054371585.1). Lineage (NCBI taxonomy): Eukaryota > Metazoa > Chordata > Mammalia > Artiodactyla > Giraffidae > Giraffa > Giraffa tippelskirchi. Next base: position 73,801,347 of record NC_137289.1, read on the forward strand.
GGTTAGGGTTAGGGTGTCAGGTTAGGGTGTCAGGTAAGGGTTAGGGTTAGGGTTAGGGTTAGGGTTATGGTTAGGATTAGGGTTAGGGTGTCAGGTTATGGTTAGGGTGCTGGGTTAGGGATAGGTTTAGGTTTAGGGTTAGTGTTAGTGTGTCGGGTTAGGGTTAGGGTTAGGGTTAGGGTTAGGGTTTGGGTGTCGTGTTAGTGTTAGGGATAAAGTTAGGTTTAGGGTTAGGGTTAGGTTTTGGTTGTCGTGTTAGGGTTAGGGTGTCTCGGGTCGGGTTAAGGTGGTCCGGTTAGGGTTAGGTTTAGGGTGCCGTTTTAGGGTTAGGGTGTCATGTTAGGGTTAGGGTTAGTGATATGGTTGTGGTTAGGGTTAGGTTTGGGGTGTCAGGTTAGGGTTAGTGTTAGGGTTAAGGTTCGGGTGTCGTGTTAGGGGTAGGGTGTTTCGTGTCAGGTTAGGTTTAGGGTTAGGGTTAGGGTGTCGTGTTAGGATTATGGTTTGGGTTAGCATGTCACGTTAGGGTTAGGGTTAGGGTGTCGTGTTATGGTGTCGTGTTAGGGTTAGGCTTAAGTTTAGGGTTAGAGTTAGGGTTAGGATATCGGGTTAGGGTTAGGGTTAGGTTTAGGGTGTCAGTTAGGGTTAGCGTTAGAGTTTCGTGTTAGGGTGAGGGTTAACGTTAGGGTTAGTGTTAGGCTTAGGATTAAGGTTAGGGTTAGGTTTAGGGTTAGGTTTATGGTTAGGGTAAGGGTTAGGGATTGGGTGTCAGGATAGGATACGGGTTAGGGTGTCTGGTTTCCGGTAAGGGTTAGGGTTAGGGTTCGTGTTAGGGTTAGGGTGTCGGGTTAGGGCTTGGTTTAAGGTTAGGGTTTCGGGTTAGGTTGTTGGGTTAGGGTTAGGTTTAGGGATAGGATTAGGGTTTGGGTGTCGGGTGAGGTTTAGTGTTACGGTGTCTGGTGTCGTGTTAGTGTTAGGGTTCGGGTTAGGGTGTCGGTTTAGGGTTATTGTTAGGGTGAGGGTTAGGGTTAGGTTTAGAGTGTTAGGTTAGGGTTAGGTTTAGGGTTAGGGATAGGTTTAGCGTTAGGGTTAGGGTTTGGGTGTCGGTTTATGGTTAGGGTATCTGGTGTCATGTTAGGGTTAGGTTTAGGGTTAGGTTTAGGGGTAGGGTTAGGGTTAGGATTAGGGTTAGGGTGTCGGGTTATGGTTAGGGTGCTGGGTTAGGGTTAGGTTTAGGTTTAGGGTTAGTGTTAGTGTGTCGGGTTAGGGTTAGAGTGTCGGGTTAGGGTTAGGGTTAGGGTGTCAGGTTAGGGTGTCAGGTAAGGGTCAGGGTTAGGGTTAGGGTGTCGGAGTAGGGTGTTGGGTTAGGGCTTGTGTTAGGATTAGGGTGTCGTGGTAGGGTTAGGGTTAGAGTTAGAGTTAGGGTGTCGCGTTAGTGTTAGGGTTAGGGTGTTGTGTTATGGTTAAGGTTAGGGTTACGGTTAGGGTTACGGATTGGAAAGGGATAGGGTTAGCGTTATGGTTAGGGTTAGCGTTAGGGTTTGGGTTTGGGTTCGGGTTCGGGTTAGGGTTAGGGATAGGGTTAGGTTTAGCGTTACCATTAGGGTTAGCGTTAGGGTTAGGTTTACGGATGGGAAAAGGGTTAGGGTGAGTGGTAGGGTTAGGATTAGCGTTAGGGTTAGGGTTTGGGTTAGGGTTAGGTTTAGGATTTCCGTTAGAGTTAGGGTAGGGTTTATATTTAGGGTTAGGGTTAGAGTTAGGGTGTCTCCTGTCGTGTTAGGGTTAGGGTGTCATTTTAGGGTTAGGGTTAGGGTTAAGGTTTGGGTGTTGTGTTAGGGTTAGGGTTATGGTGTCTGGTGTCGGGTTAGGGTTAGTGTTAGTGTGTCGGGTTAGGGTTCGGGTTAGAGTGTTGGGTTAGGGTTAGGGTGTCGTGTAAGTCTTAGGGTAAGGGTCAGGTTTTCGGGTTTGTTTGTCGGGTTAGGCTTAATGTTAGGGTGTCTGCTGTCATGTTAGGGTTAGTGTTAGGTTTAGTGTGTCGCGTTAGGGTTAGGGTTAAGGTTAGTGTGTCGGTTTAGGGTTAGAGTTAGGGATAGGGATAGGGTTAGGGTTAGCGTTAGGGTTTGGGTGTCGGTTTAGGGTTAGGGTTAGGGTTAGGGTTAGGGTAAGAGTGTCAGGTTAGGGTTAGCGTTTGGGTTAGTGATAGGTTTAGCGTTAGGGTGAGGGTTAGGGTTAGGGTTTGGGTTTTGGGTTAGGATTAGGGTTATGGTGTCGGGTGTCGGGTTAGTGTTAGTGTTAGGGTTAGGGTTCGGGTGTCGTGTTATGGTTAGGGTGTTTCATGTCAGGTTAGGGTTAGGGTTAGGGTGTCGTGTTATGGTGTCATGTTAGGGTTAGGGTTAGGTTTAGGTTTAGAGTTAGGGTTAGGATATCGGGTTAGGGTTAGGGTTAGGTTTACGCTTCGGGTGTTGGATTAGGGTGTCGTGTTATGTTTAGGGTGTCGCTTGAGTGTTAGGGAGTCAAGTTATGGTTAGGGTTAGTGTTACGGTCAGGTTTAGGGTTAGGGTTAGGGTTTGGGTGTCGTGTTAAGGTTAGGGTTTGGGTTAGGGTTAGCGTTAGGGTTAGGTTTTGGTTGTCGTGTTAGGGTTAGGGTGTCTCGTGTTGGGTTAGTGTTAGGGTGGTCCGGTTAGGGTTAGGTTTAGGGTGTCGATTTAGGGTTAGGGTATCGTGTTAGGGTTAGGGTGTTGAGTTAGTGTTAGGGTGTCGGATTCGGGTGTTGAATTAATGTGTCGGGTTAGTTTGTCGGGTTACGGTTAGGGCGTCGCATTATGGTTAGGTTCAGGGTGTCGGGTTACGGTTAGGGTGTCGGATAAGGGTTACGGTGTCATATTAGGGTGTTGAATTAGCGTGTCGGGTTAGGGTGTCGGGTTACTGTTAGGGTGTCGGTATAGGGTTAGGTTTAGGGTTTCGGGTTAGGGTTAGGTTGTCTCGTTAGGGTTAGGGTTAGTGATAGGGTTTTGGTTAGGGTTAGGTTTTGGGTGTCGGGTTAGAGTTAGGGTTAGGGTGTCTGGTGTCGGGTTAGTGTTAGGGTTGGGGTTAGTGTTAGAGTGTCAGGTTTCAGTAAGTGTCAGCGTTAGGCATAGGTTTAGCATTAGGGTGAGGGTTTGGGTCACTGTTAGGGTTTGGGTGTCGGGTTTGTGTTAGGGATAGGGTGTCTGGTGTCGGTTAGGGTTAGGGTTTGGGTGTCGTGTTAGGGTTTGGGTGCCTGGTGTCGGGTTAGGGTGAGTGTTTGGGTGTCGGGTTAGGTTGTCGGGTTAGTGTGTGGGGTTAGCGTGTCAGGTTACAGATAGGGTGTTGTTTAAGGCTTAGGGTTAGTGTTAGGGTTAGGGTTTGTGTGTCGTGTTAGGGTTAGGGTGTCCCATGTCAGGATGGGTTAATGGTTAGGGTTAGTGTTAGGGTTAGGTTTAGGGTTAGGGTTCCGGTTAGGGATGGGGTTAGGGTTAGGGTTAGGGTTAGTGTTGGGGTGTCGTGTTAGGGTTAGGGTGTCTCGTGTCGGGTTGGGGTAAGGGTTAGGTTTAGGGTTAGGGTGTCTGGTTAGGGTTAGGTTTAGGGTGTTGTTTTAGGGTTAGGGTATCGTGTTAGGGTTAGGGTGTTGGGTTAGTGTTAGGGTGTCGGATTAGGGTGTTGAATTAGCGTGTCGGGTTAGTTTGTCGGGTTATGGTTAGGGTGTCACATTATGGTTAGGTTTAGGGTGTCGGGTTAGGGTTAGGGTTAGTGTGTCATGTTATGGTTATGGTGTTGGGTAAGGGTTAGGGTTAGTGTTAGGGATAGGGTTAAGGTTAGGGTTAGAATCAGGGTTAGGGTTACGGTTAGGGTTAGGGATACGTTTAGGGTTAGGGTTAGGGTAAGTGTTTGTGTGTCGTGTTAGGGTTAGGTTTAGGGTTAAGTTTAGGGGTAGGGTTAGGGTTAGGATTAGGGTCAGGGTGTCGGGTTAGGGTTAGGGTGCTGGGTTAGGATTAGGTTTAGGTTTAGGGTTAGTGTTAGTGTGTCGGGATCGGGTTAGAGTGTCGGGTTAGGGTTAGGGTGTCAGGTTAGGGTGTCAGGTAAGGGTTAGGGTTAGGGTTAGGGTTAGGGTTATGGTTAGGATTAGGGTTAGGGTGTCAGGTTATGGTTAGGGTGCTGGGTTAGGGATAGGTTTAGGTTTAGGGTTAGTGTTAGTGTGTCGGGTTAGGGTTAGGGTTAGGGTTAGGGTTAGGGTTTGGGTGTCGTGTTAGTGTTAGGGATAAAGTTAGGTTTAGGGTTAGGGTTAGGTTTTGGTTGTCGTGTTAGGGTTAGGGTGTCTCGGGTCGGGTTAAGGTGGTCCGGTTAGGGTTAGGTTTAGGGTGCCGTTTTAGGGTTAGGGTGTCATGTTAGGGTTAGGGTTAGTGATATGGTTGTGGTTAGGGTTAGGTTTGGGGTGTCAGGTTAGGGTTAGTGTTAGGGTTAAGGTTCGGGTGTCGTGTTAGGGGTAGGGTGTTTCGTGTCAGGTTAGGTTTAGGGTTAGGGTTAGGGTGTCGTGTTAGGATTATGGTTTGGGTTAGCATGTCACGTTAGGGTTAGGGTTAGGGTGTCGTGTTATGGTGTCGTGTTAGGGTTAGGCTTAAGTTTAGGGTTAGAGTTAGGGTTAGGATATCGGGTTAGGGTTAGGGTTAGGTTTAGGGTGTCAGTTAGGGTTAGCGTTAGAGTTTCGTGTTAGGGTGAGGGTTAACGTTAGGGTTAGTGTTAGGCTTAGGATTAAGGTTAGGGTTAGGTTTAGGGTTAGGTTTATGGTTAGGGTAAGGGTTAGGGATTGGGTGTCAGGATAGGATACGGGTTAGGGTGTCTGGTTTCCGGTAAGGGTTAGGGTTAGGGTTCGTGTTAGGGTTAGGGTGTCGGGTTAGGGCTTGGTTTAAGGTTAGGGTTTCGGGTTAGGTTGTTGGGTTAGGGTTAGGTTTAGGGATAGGATTAGGGTTTGGGTGTCGGGTGAGGTTTAGTGTTACGGTGTCTGGTGTCGTGTTAGTGTTAGGGTTCGGGTTAGGGTGTCGGTTTAGGGTTATTGTTAGGGTGAGGGTTAGGGTTAGGTTTAGAGTGTTAGGTTAGGGTTAGGTTTAGGGTTAGGGATAGGTTTAGCGTTAGGGTTAGGGTTTGGGTGTCGGTTTATGGTTAGGGTATCTGGTGTCATGTTAGGGTTAGGTTTAGGGTTAGGTTTAGGGGTAGGGTTAGGGTTAGGATTAGGGTTAGGGTGTCGGGTTATGGTTAGGGTGCTGGGTTAGGGTTAGGTTTAGGTTTAGGGTTAGTGTTAGTGTGTCGGGTTAGGGTTAGAGTGTCGGGTTAGGGTTAGGGTTAGGGTGTCAGGTTAGGGTGTCAGGTAAGGGTCAGGGTTAGGGTTAGGGTGTCGGAGTAGGGTGTTGGGTTAGGGCTTGTGTTAGGATTAGGGTGTCGTGGTAGGGTTAGGGTTAGAGTTAGAGTTAGGGTGTCGCGTTAGTGTTAGGGTTAGGGTGTTGTGTTATGGTTAAGGTTAGGGTTACGGTTAGGGTTACGGATTGGAAAGGGATAGGGTTAGCGTTATGGTTAGGGTTAGCGTTAGGGTTCGGGTTTGGGTTCGGGTTCGGGTTAGGGTTAGGGATAGGGTTAGGTTTAGCGTTACCATTAGGGTTAGCGTTAGGGTTAGGTTTACGGATGGGAAAAGGGTTAGGGTGAGTGGTAGGGTTAGGATTAGCGTTAGGGTTAGGGTTTGGGTTAGGGTTAGGTTTAGGATTTCCGTTAGAGTTAGGGTAGGGTTTATATTTAGGGTTAGGGTTAGAGTTAGGGTGTCTCCTGTCGTGTTAGGGTTAGGGTGTCATTTTAGGGTTAGGGTTAGGGTTAAGGTTTGGGTGTTGTGTTAGGGTTAGGGTTATGGTGTCTGGTGTCGGGTTAGGGTTAGTGTTAGTGTGTCGGGTTAGGGTTCGGGTTAGAGTGTTGGGTTAGGGTTAGGGTGTCGTGTAAGTCTTAGGGTAAGGGTCAGGTTTTCGGGTTTGTTTGTCGGGTTAGGCTTAATGTTAGGGTGTCTGCTGTCATGTTAGGGTTAGTGTTAGGTTTAGTGTGTCGCGTTAGGGTTAGGGTTAAGGTTAGTGTGTCGGTTTAGGGTTAGAGTTAGGGATAGGGATAGGGTTAGGGTTAGCGTTAGGGTTTGGGTGTCGGTTTAGGGTTAGGGTTAGGGTTAGGGTTAGGGTAAGAGTGTCAGGTTAGGGTTAGCGTTTGGGTTAGTGATAGGTTTAGCGTTAGGGTGAGGGTTAGGGTTAGGGTTTGGGTTTTGGGTTAGGATTAGGGTTATGGTGTCGGGTGTCGGGTTAGTGTTAGTGTTAGGGTTAGGGTTCGGGTGTCGTGTTATGGTTAGGGTGTTTCATGTCAGGTTAGGGTTAGGGTTAGGGTGTCGTGTTATGGTGTCATGTTAGGGTTAGGGTTAGGTTTAGGTTTAGAGTTAGGGTTAGGATATCGGGTTAGGGTTAGGGTTAGGTTTACGCTTCGGGTGTTGGATTAGGGTGTCGTGTTATGTTTAGGGTGTCGCTTGAGTGTTAGGGAGTCAAGTTATGGTTAGGGTTAGTGTTACGGTCAGGTTTAGGGTTAGGGTTAGGGTTTGGGTGTCGTGTTAAGGTTAGGGTTTGGGTTAGGGTTAGCGTTAGGGTTAGGTTTTGGTTGTCGTGTTAGGGTTAGGGTGTCTCGTGTTGGGTTAGTGTTAGGGTGGTCCGGTTAGGGTTAGGTTTAGGGTGTCGATTTAGGGTTAGGGTATCGTGTTAGGGTTAGGGTGTTGAGTTAGTGTTAGGGTGTCGGATTCGGGTGTTGAATTAATGTGTCGGGTTAGTTTGTCGGGTTACGGTTAGGGCGTCGCATTATGGTTAGGTTCAGGGTGTCGGGTTACGGTTAGGGTGTCGGATAAGGGTTACGGTGTCATATTAGGGTGTTGAATTAGCGTGTCGGGTTAGGGTGTCGGGTTACTGTTAGGGTGTCGGTATAGGGTTAGGTTTAGGGTTTCGGGTTAGGGTTAGGTTGTCTCGTTAGGGTTAGGGTTAGTGATAGGGTTTTGGTTAGGGTTAGGTTTTGGGTGTCGGGTTAGAGTTAGGGTTAGGGTGTCTGGTGTCGGGTTAGTGTTAGGGTTGGGGTTAGTGTTAGAGTGTCAGGTTTCAGTAAGTGTCAGCGTTAGGCATAGGTTTAGCATTAGGGTGAGGGTTTGGGTCACTGTTAGGGTTTGGGTGTCGGGTTTGTGTTAGGGATAGGGTGTCTGGTGTCGGTTAGGGTTAGGGTTTGGGTGTCGTGTTAGGGTTTGGGTGCCTGGTGTCGGGTTAGGGTGAGTGTTTGGGTGTCGGGTTAGGTTGTCGGGTTAGTGTGTGGGGTTAGCGTGTCAGGTTACAGATAGGGTGTTGTTTAAGGCTTAGGGTTAGTGTTAGGGTTAGGGTTTGTGTGTCGTGTTAGGGTTAGGGTGTCCCATGTCAGGATGGGTTAATGGTTAGGGTTAGTGTTAGGGTTAGGTTTAGGGTTAGGGTTCCGGTTAGGGATGGGGTTAGGGTTAGGGTTAGGGTTAGTGTTGGGGTGTCGTGTTAGGGTTAGGGTGTCTCGTGTCGGGTTGGGGTAAGGGTTAGGTTTAGGGTTAGGGTGTCTGGTTAGGGTTAGGTTTAGGGTGTTGTTTTAGGGTTAGGGTATCGTGTTAGGGTTAGGGTGTTGGGTTAGTGTTAGGGTGTCGGATTAGGGTGTTGAATTAGCGTGTCGGGTTAGTTTGTCGGGTTATGGTTAGGGTGTCACATTATGGTTAGGTTTAGGGTGTCGGGTTAGGGTTAGGGTTAGTGTGTCATGTTATGGTTATGGTGTTGGGTAAGGGTTAGGGTTAGTGTTAGGGATAGGGTTAAGGTTAGGGTTAGAATCAGGGTTAGGGTTACGGTTAGGGTTAGGGATACGTTTAGGGTTAGGGTTAGGGTAAGTGTTTGTGTGTCGTGTTAGGGTTAGGTTTAGGGTTAAGTTTAGGGGTAGGGTTAGGGTTAGGATTAGGGTCAGGGTGTCGGGTTAGGGTTAGGGTGCTGGGTTAGGATTAGGTTTAGGTTTAGGGTTAGTGTTAGTGTGTCGGGATCGGGTTAGAGTGTCGGGTTAGGGTTAGGGTGTCAGGTTAGGGTGTCAGGTAAGGGTTAGGGTTAGGGTTAGGGTTAGGGTTATGGTTAGGATTAGGGTTAGGGTGTCAGGTTATGGTTAGGGTGCTGGGTTAGGGATAGGTTTAGGTTTAGGGTTAGTGTTAGTGTGTCGGGTTAGGGTTAGGGTTAGGGTTAGGGTTAGGGTTTGGGTGTCGTGTTAGTGTTAGGGATAAAGTTAGGTTTAGGGTTAGGGTTAGGTTTTGGTTGTCGTGTTAGGGTTAGGGTGTCTCGGGTCGGGTTAAGGTGGTCCGGTTAGGGTTAGGTTTAGGGTGCCGTTTTAGGGTTAGGGTGTCATGTTAGGGTTAGGGTTAGTGATATGGTTGTGGTTAGGGTTAGGTTTGGGGTGTCAGGTTAGGGTTAGTGTTAGGGTTAAGGTTCGGGTGTCGTGTTAGGGGTAGGGTGTTTCGTGTCAGGTTAGGTTTAGGGTTAGGGTTAGGGTGTCGTGTTAGGATTATGGTTTGGGTTAGCATGTCACGTTAGGGTTAGGGTTAGGGTGTCGTGTTATGGTGTCGTGTTAGGGTTAGGCTTAAGTTTAGGGTTAGAGTTAGGGTTAGGATATCGGGTTAGGGTTAGGGTTAGGTTTAGGGTGTCAGTTAGGGTTAGCGTTAGAGTTTCGTGTTAGGGTGAGGGTTAACGTTAGGGTTAGTGTTAGGCTTAGGATTAAGGTTAGGGTTAGGTTTAGGGTTAGGTTTATGGTTAGGGTAAGGGTTAGGGATTGGGTGTCAGGATAGGATACGGGTTAGGGTGTCTGGTTTCCGGTAAGGGTTAGGGTTAGGGTTCGTGTTAGGGTTAGGGTGTCGGGTTAGGGCTTGGTTTAAGGTTAGGGTTTCGGGTTAGGTTGTTGGGTTAGGGTTAGGTTTAGGGATAGGATTAGGGTTTGGGTGTCGGGTGAGGTTTAGTGTTACGGTGTCTGGTGTCGTGTTAGTGTTAGGGTTCGGGTTAGGGTGTCGGTTTAGGGTTATTGTTAGGGTGAGGGTTAGGGTTAGGTTTAGAGTGTTAGGTTAGGGTTAGGTTTAGGGTTAGGGATAGGTTTAGCGTTAGGGTTAGGGTTTGGGTGTCGGTTTATGGTTAGGGTATCTGGTGTCATGTTAGGGTTAGGTTTAGGGTTAGGTTTAGGGGTAGGGTTAGGGTTAGGATTAGGGTTAGGGTGTCGGGTTATGGTTAGGGTGCTGGGTTAGGGTTAGGTTTAGGTTTAGGGTTAGTGTTAGTGTGTCGGGTTAGGGTTAGAGTGTCGGGTTAGGGTTAGGGTTAGGGTGTCAGGTTAGGGTGTCAGGTAAGTGTCAGGGTTAGGGTTAGGGTGTCGGAGTAGGGTGTTGTGTTAGGTCTTGTGTTAGGATTAGGGTGTCGTGGTAGGGTTAGGGTTAGAGTTAGAGTTAGGGTGTCGCGTTAGGGTTAGGGTTAGGGTGTTGTGTTATGGTTAAGGTTAGGGTTATGGTTAGGGTTACGGATGGGGAAAGGGTTAGGGTTAGCGTTATGGTTAGGGTTAGCGTTAGGGTTCGGGTTCGGGTTAGGGTTAGGGATAGGGTTAGGTTTAGCGTTACCATTAGGGTTAGAGTTAGGGTTAGGTTTACGGATGGGGAAAGGGTTAGGGTTAGTGGTAGGGTTAGGATTAGCGTTAGGGTTAGGGTTTGGGTTAGGGTTAGGTTTAGGATTACCGTTAGAGTTATGGTAGGGTTTATGTTTAGGGTTAGGGTTAGGGTTAGGGTGTCTGCTGTCGTGTTAGGGTTAGGGTGTCATTTTAGGGTTAGGGTTAGGGTTAAGGTTTGGGTGTTGTGTTAGGGTTAGGGTTATGGTGTCTGGTGTCGGGTTAGGATTAGGGTTAGTGTGTCGGGTTAGGGTTCGGGTTAGAGTGTTGGGTTAGGGTTAGGGTGTCGTGTAAGGCTTAGGGTAAGGGTTAGGATTTCGGGTTTGTTTGTCGGGTTAAGGTTAATGTTAGGGTGTCTGCTGTCGTGTTAGGGTTAGTGTTAGGTTTAGTGTGTCACGTTAGGGTTAGGGTTAAGGTTAGTGTGTCGGTTTAGGGTTAGAGTTAGGGATAGGGAGAGGGTTAGGGTTAGGGTTAGGGTTTGGGTGTCGGTTTAGGGTTAGGGTTAGGGTTAGGGTTAGGGTTAGAGTGTCAGGTTAGGGTTAGGGTTTGGGTTAGTGATAGGTTTAGCGTTAGGGTGAGGGTTAGGGTTAGGGTTTGGGTTAGGATTAGGGTTATGGTGTCAGGTGTCGGGTTAGTGTTAGTGTTAGGGTTAGGTTTCGGGTGTCGTGTTATGGTTAGGGTGTTTCGTGTCAGGATAGGGTTAGGGTTCGGGTGTCGTGTTAGGGTTATGGTTAGGGTTAGCGTGTCACGTTAGGATTAGGGTTAGGGTGTCTCGTGTTGGGTTAGTGTTAGGGTGGTCCGGTTAGGGTTAGGTTTAGGGTGTCGATTTAGGGTTAGGGTATCGTGTTAGGGTTAGGGTGTTGAGTTAGTGTTAGGGTGTCGGATTCGGGTGTTGAATTAATGTGTCGTGTTAGTTTGTCGGGTTACGGTTAGGGCGTCGCATTATGGTTAGGTTCAGGGTGTCGGGTTACGGTTAGGGTGTCCGATAAGGGTTATGGTGTCATATTAGGGTGTTGAATTAGCGTGTCGGGTTAGGGTGTTGGGTTACTGTTAGGGTGTCGGTATAGGGTTAGGTTTAGGGTTTCAGGTTAGGGTTAGGTTGTCTCGTTAGGGTTAGGGTTAGTGATAGGGTTTTGGTTAGGGTTAGGTTTTGGGTGTCGGGTTAGAGTTAGGGTTAGGGTGTCTGGTGTCGGGTTAGTGTTAGGGTTGGGGTTAGTGTTAGAGTGTCAGATTTGAGTAAGTGTCAGCGTTAGGCATAGGTTTAGCATTTGGGTGAGGGTTTGGGTCACTGTTAGGGTTTGGGTGTCGGGTTTGTGTTAGGGATAGGGTGTCTGGTGTTGGTTAGGGTTAGGGTTAGGGTGTCGTGTTTGGGTTAGGGTTAGGTTTCTGGTTAGGGTTAGGGTGGCAGGTTAGGGCTTGTGTTAGGTTTAGGGTTTAGGGTGGCAGGTTAGGGCTTGGGTTATGGTTAGGGTTAGCGTGTCGGGTTAGCGTGTCGGGTTAGGGTTAGGGTGTCATGTAAGGCTTAGGGTGAGGGTTCGTGTTAGGGTTAGGATTTCACATTAGGGGTAGGGTTAGGGTTAGCGTGTCGGTTTAGGGTTAGTGTGTCATGTTAGGGTTAGGGTTAGGTTTCGGGTTAGGGTTAGGGTGGCGGGTTAGGGCTTGGGTTAGCGTGTTGGGTTAGCGTGTCGGGTTAGGGTTAGGGTGTCGTGTAAGGCTTAGGGTGAGGGTTAGTGTTAGGGTTAGAATTTCGCGTTAGGGGTAGGGTTAGGGTCAGGGTGTCGGTTTAGGTTTAGTGTGTCGTGTTAGGGTTAGGGTTAGAAATAGGGATAGGGTTACGGTTTGGCTGTTGGGTTAGGGTTAGGGTTAGGGATATGGTTAGGGTTAGGGTTTGGGTGTCATGTTAGGGTTAGGGTTTGGGTGTCGGGTTAGATTGTCGGGTTAGCGAGTCAGGTTAGGGTTAGGGTGCCCAGTTAGGCTTAGGGTGAGGGTTAGGGTTAGGGCTCGGGTGTCAGGTTCGGGTTAGCGTTAGGGTTCTGATGTCGTGTTAGGGTTAGGATTAGGGTGTCGCGTTAGGGTTAGGGTTAGGATAAGTGTGTCGGTTTAGGGTTAGGGTGTCGAGTTAGGGTTAGGTTTAGGGTTAGGGTAAGGGTTAGGGTTTGGGTGTCGTGTTAGGGTTTGGGTGTCTGGTGTCGGGTTAGGGTGAGTGTTTGGGTGTCGGGTTAGGTTGTCGGGTTAGTGTGTGGGGTTAGCGTGTCAGGTTACAGATAGGGTGTTGTTTAAGGCTTAGGGTTAGTGTTAGGGTTAGGGTTTGTGTGTCGTGTTAGGGTTAGGGTGTCTCATGTCAGGATGGGTTAATGGTTAGGGTTAGGGTTAGGGTTAGGTTTAGGGTTAGGGTTCCGATTTGGGATGGGGTTAGGGTTAGGGTTAGGGTTAGTGTTGGGGTGTCGTGTTAGGGTTAGGGTGTCTCGTTTCGGGTTGGGGTAAGGGTTAGGTTTAGGGTTAGGGTGTCTGGTTAGGGTTAGGTTTAGGGTGTTGTTTTAGGGTTAGGGTATCGTGTTAGGGTTAGGGTGTTGGGTTAGTGTTAGGGTGTCGGATTAGGGTGTTGAATTAGCGTGTCGGGTTAGTTTGTCGGGTTATGGTTAGGGTGTCACATTATGGTTAGGTCTAGGGTGTCGTGTTAGGGTTAGGGTTAGCGTGTCATGTTACGGTTATGGTGTCGGGTAAGGGTTAGTGTTAGTGTTAGGGATAGGGTTAAGGTTAGGGTTAGAATCAGGGTTAGGGTTACGGTTAGGGTTAGGGATACGTTTAGGGTTAGGGTTAGGGTAAGTGTTTGTGTGTCGTGTTAGGGTTAGGTTTAGGGTTAGGTTTAGGGGTAGGGTTAGGGTTAGGATTAGGGTTAGGGTGTCGGGTTATGGTTAGGGTGCTGGGTTAGGGTTAGGTTTAGGTTTAGGGTTAGTGTTAGTGTGTCGGGTTAGGGTTAGAGTGTCGGGTTAGGGTTAGGGTGTCAGGTTAGGGTGTCAGGTAAAGGTCAGGGTTAGGGTTAGGGTGTCGGAGTAGGGTGTTGGGTTAGGGCTTGTGTTAGGATTAGGGTGTCGTGGTAGGGTTAGGGTTAGAGTTAGAGTTAGGGTGTCGCATTAGGGTTAGGGTTAGGGTGTTGTGTTATGGTTAAGGTTAGGGTTACGGATGTGGAAAGGGATAGGGTTAGCGTTATCGTCAGGGTTAGCGTTAGGGTTTGGGTTCGGGTTCGGGTTAGGGTTAGAGTTAGGGGTAGGGTTAGGTTTAGCGTTACCATTAGGGTTAGCATTAGGGTTAGGTTTACGGATGGGGAAAGGGTTAGGGTGAGTGGTAGGGTTAGGATTAGCTTTAGGGTTAGTGTTTGGGTTAGGGTTAGGTTTAGGATTAACGTTAGAGTTAGGGTTGGATTTATGTTTAGGGTTAGGGTTAGGGTTATGGTGTCTGTTATCGTGTTAGGGTTAGGGTGTCATTTTAGGGTTAGGGTTAGGGTTAAGGTTTGGGTGTTGTTTTAGGGTTAGGGTTATGGTGTCTGGTGTCGGGTTAGGGTTAGGGTTAGTGTGTCGGGTTATGGTTCGGGTTAGAGTGTTGGGTTAGGGTTAGGGTGTCGTGTAAGGCTTAGGGTAAGGGTTAGGGTTTCGGGTTTGTTTGTCGGGTTAGGGTTAATGTTAGGGTGTCTGCTGTCGTGTTAGGGTTAGTGTTAGGTTTAGCATGTCGCGTTAGGGTTAGGGTTAAGGTTAGTGTGTCGGTTTAGGGTTAGAGTTAGGGATAGGGATAGGGTTAGGGTTAGGGTTTGGGTGTCGGTTTAGGGTTGGGATTTGGGTTAGGGTTAGGGTTAGAGTGTCAGGTTAGGGTTAGTGTTTGGGTTAGTGATAGGTTTAGCGTTAGGGTGAGGGTTAGGGTTAGGGTTTGGGTTTTGGGTTAGGATTAGTGTTATGGTGTCGGGTGTCAGGATAGTGTTAGTGTTAGGGTTAGGGTTCAGGTGTCGTGTTATGGTTAGGGTGTTTCGTGTCAGGTTAGGGTTAGGGTTAGGGTGTCGTGTTATGGTGTCGTGTTAGGGTTAGGGTTAGGTTTAGGTTTACAGTTAGGGTTAGGATATCGGGTTAGGGTTAGGGTTAGGTTTACGCTTCGGGTGTTGGATTAGGGTGTCGTGTTATGTTTAGGGTGTCGCTTGAGTGTTAGGGAGTCAAGTTATGGTTAGGGTTAGTGTTACGGTGAGGTTTAGGGTTAGAGTTAGGGTTTGGGTGTCGTGTTAAGGTTAGGGTTTGGGTTAGGGTTAGGGTTAGTGTTAGGTTTTCGTTGTTGTGTTAGGGTTAGGGTGTCTCGTGTTGGGTTAGTGTTAGGGTGGTCCGGTTAGGATTAGGTTTAGGGTGTCGATTTAGGGTTAGGGTATCGTGTTAGGGTTAGGGTGTTGAGTTAGTGTTAGGGTGTCGGATTCGGGTGTTGAATTAATGTGTCGGGTTAGTTTGTCGGGTTACGGTTAGGGCGTCGCATTATGGTTAGGTTCAGGGTGTCGGGTTACGGTTAGGGTGTCGGATAAGGGTTACGGTGTCATATTAGGGTGTTGAATTAGCGTGTCGGGTTAGGGTGTCGGGTTACTGTTAGGGTGTCGGTATGGGGTTAGGTTTAGGGTTTCGGGTTAGGGTTAGGTTGTCTCGTTAGGGTTAGGGTTAGTGATAGGGTTTTGGTTAGGGTTAGGTTTTGGGTGTCGGGTTAGAGTTAGGGTTAGGGTGTCTGGTGTCGGGTTAGTGTTAGGGTTGGGGTTAGTGTTAGAGTGTCAGGTTTGAGTAAGTGTCAGCGTTAGGTTTAGGTTTAGCATTAGGGTGAGGGTTTGGGTCACTGTTAGGGTTTGGGTGTCGGGTTTGGGTTAGGGAGAGGGTGTCTGGTGTCGGTTAGGGTTAGAGTTAGGGTGTCGTGTTTGGGATAGGGTTAGGTTTCGGGTTAGGGTTCGGGTGGCAGGTTAGGGCTTGGGTTAGGGTTAGGGTTAGGGTGGCAGGTTAGGGCTTGGTTTAGGGTTAGGGTTAGCGTGTCGGGTTAGCGTGTCGGGTTAGGGTTAGGGTATCATGTAAGGCTTAGGGTGAGGGTTCGTGTTAGGGTTAGGATTTCACGTTAGGGGTAGGGTTAGGGTTAGCGTGTCGGTTTAGGGTTAGAGTGTCATGTTAGGGTTAGGGTTAGGTTTCGGGTTAGGGTTAGGGTGGCGGGTTAGGGCTTGGGTTAGGGTTAGGGTTAGCGTGTTGGGTTAGCATTTCGGGTTAGGGTTAGGGTGTCGTGTAAGGCTTAGGGTGAGGGTTAGTGTTAGGGTTAGAATTTCGCGTTAGGGGTAGGGTTAGGGTCAGGGTGTCGGTTTAGGTTTAGTGTGTCGTGTTCGGGTTAGGGTTAGAAATAGGGATAGGGTTACGGTTTGGCTGTCGGGTTAGGGTTAGGGTTAGGGATATGGTTAGGGTTAGGGTTTGGGTGTCATGTTAGGGTTAGGGTTTGGGTGTCGGGTTAGATTGTCGAGTTAGCGAGTCAGGTTAGGGTTAGCGTGTCCAGTAAGGCTTAGGGTGAGGGTTAGGGTTAGGGTTCGGGTGTTGGGTTCGGGTTAGCGTTAGGGTGTCTGATGTCGTGTTAGGGTTAGGATTAGGGTGTCGCGTTAGGGTTAGGGTTAGGATAAGTGTGTCGGTTTAGGGTTAGGGTGTCGAGTTAGGGTTAGGTTTAGGGTTAGGGTAAGGGTTAGGGTTTGGGTGTCGTGTTAGGGTTTGGGTGCCTGGTGTCGGGTTAGGGTGAGTGTTTGGGTGTCGGGTTAGGTTGTCGGGTTAGTGTGTGGGGTTAGCGTGTCAGGTTACAGATAGGGTGTTGTTTAAGGCTTAGGGTTAGTGTTAGGGTTAGGGTTTGTGTGTCGTGTTAGGGTTAGGGTGTCTCATGTCAGGATGGGTTAATGGTTAGGGTTAGGGTTAGGGTTAGGTTTAGGGTTAGGGTTCGGGTTAGGGATGGGGTTAGGGTTAGGGTTAGTGTTGGGGTGTCGTGTTAGGGTTAGGGTGTCTCGTGTCGGGTTGGGGTAAGGGTTAGGTTTAGGGTTAGGGTGTCTGGTTAGGGTTAGGTTTAGGGTGTTGTTTTAGGGTTAGGGTATCGTGTTAGGGTTAGGGTGTTGGGTTAGTGTTAGGGTGTCGGATTAGGGTGTTGAATTAGCGTGTCGGGTTAGTTTGTCGGGTTATGGTTAGGGTGTCACATTATGGTTAGGTTTAGGGTGTTGTTTTAGGGTTAGGGTATCGTGTTAGGGTTAGGGTGTTGGGTTAGTGTTAGGGTGTCGGATTAGGGTGTTGAATTAGCGTGTCGGGTTAGTTTGTCGGGTTATGGTTAGGGTGTCACATTATGGTTAGGTTTAGGGTGTCGGGTTAGGGTTAGGGTTAGCGTGTCATGTTACGGTTATGGTGTCGGGTAAGGGTTAGGGTTAGTGTTAGGGATAGGGTTAAGGTTAGGGTTAGAATCAGGGTTAGGGTTACGGTTAGGGTTAGGGATACGTTTAGGGTTAGGTTTAGGGTGAGTGTTTGTGTGTCGTGTTAGGGTTAGGTTTAGGGTTAGGTTTAGGGGTAGGGTTAGGGTTAGGATTTGGGTTAGGGTGTCGGGTTATGGTTAGGGTGCTGGGTTAGGGTTAGGTTTAGGTTTAGGGTTAGTGTTAGTGTGTCGGGTTAGGGTTAGAGTGTCGGGTTAGGGTTAGGGTGTCAGGTTAGGATGTCAGGTAAGGGTCAGGGTTAGGGTTAGGGTGTCGGAGTAGGGTTAGGGTTAGAGTTAGAGTTAGGGTGTCGCTTTAGGGTTAGGGTTAGGGTGTTGTGTTATGGTTAAGGTTAGGGTTACGGTTAGGGTTACGGATGGGGAAAGGGATACGGTTAGCGTTATGGTTAGGGTTAGCATTAGGGTTCGGGTTCAGGTTCGGGTTAGGGTTAGTGTTACGGATAGGGTTAGGTTTAGGGTTACCATTAGGGTTAGCGTTAGGGTTAGGTTTACGGATGGGGAAAGGGTTAGGGTGAGTGGTAGGGTTAGGGTTAGCGTTAGGGTTAGGGTTCGGGATAGGGTTAGGTTTAGGATTACCGTTAGAGTTAGGGTTGGGTTTATATTTAGGGTTAGGGTTAGGGTTAGGGTGTCTGCTGTCGTGTTAGGGTTAGGGTGTCATTTTATGTTTAGGGTTAGGGTTAAGGTTTGGGTGTTGTGTTAGGGTTAGGGTTATGGTGTTTGGTGTCGGGTTAGGGTTAGGGTTAGTGTGTCGGGTTAGGGTTCGGGTTAGAGTGTCGGGTTAGGGTTAGGGTGTCGGGTTAGGGTTAGGGTGCTGGGTTAGGGTTAGGTTTACGCTTCGAGTTTTGGGATAGGGTGTCGTGTTACGTTTAGGTTGTCGTTTGAGTGTTAGGCTGTCAAGTTAAGGTTAGGGCTAGGGTTAGGGTTACGGTTAGGTTTAGGGTTAGGGTTAGGGTTTGGGTGTCGTGTTAGTGTTAGGGATAAAGTTAGGTTTAGGGTTAGGGTTAGGTTTTGGTTGTCGTGTTAGGGTTAGGGTGTCTCGGGTCGGGTTAGGTGGTCCGGTTAGGGTTAGGTTTAGGGTGTCGTTTTAGGGTTAGGGTGTCATGTTAGGGTTAGGGTTGGTGATAGGGTTGTGGTTAGGGTTAGCTTTGGGGTGTCAGGTTAGGGTTAGTGTTAGGGTTAGGGTTAGTGTGTCGTGTTAGGGTTAGGGCTAGGTTTCGGGTTAGGGTTAGGGTGGCGGGTTAGGGCTTGGGTTAGGGTTAGGGTTAGCGTGTTGGGTTAGCGTGTCGGGTTAGGGTTAGGGTGTCGTGTAAGGCTTAGGGTGAGGGTTAGTGTTAGGGTTAGAATTTCGCGTTAGGGGTAGGGTTAGGGTCAGGGTGTCGGTTTAGGGTTAGTGTTTCGTGTTAGGGTTAGGGTTAGGAATAGGGATAGGGTTACGGTTTGGGTGTCGGGTTAGGGTTAGGGTTAGGGTTTGGGTGTCGGGTTAGATTGTCGGGTTAGCGAGTCAGGTTAGGGTTAGGGTGTCCAGTAAGGCTTAGGGTGAGGGTTAGGGTTAGGGTTCGGGTGTCGGGTTAGGGTTAGCGTTAGTTTGTCTGATGTCGTGTTAGGGTTAGGATTAGGGTGTCGCTTTAGGGTTAGGGTAAGGATAAGTGTGTCGGTTTAGGGTTAGGGTGTCGAGTTAGGGTTAGGTTTAGGGTTAGGGTAAGGGTTAGGGTTTGGGTGTCGTGTTAGGGTTTGGGTGTCTGGTGTCGGGTTAGAGTGAGTGTTTGGGTGTCGGGTTAGGTTGTCGGGTTAGTGTGTCGGGTTAGCGTGTCAGGTTACAGATAGGGTGTTGTTTAAGGCTTAGGGTGAGGGTTAGGGTTAGGGTTTGGTTGTCGAGTTAGGGTGTCTGGTGTCGTGTTAGGGTTACAGTTAGGGTAAGGATGTCGTGTTAGGGTTAGGGTTAGTGTTAGGGTTAGGGGTAGGGTTAGGGTTAGGGATAGGGTTAGGGTTAGGGTTAGGCTTAGGGTTACGGTTAGGGTTAGGGTTCGGGATATGTTTAGCGTTAGGGTTAGTGTTAGGGTTAGGGTTTGTGTGTTGTGTTAGGGTTAGGGTGTCTCATGTCAGGATGTGTTAATGGTTAGGGTTAGGGTTAGGTTTAGGGTTAGGGTTCCGGTTAGGGATGGGGTTAGGGTTAGGGTTAGGGTTAGTGTTGGGGTGTCATGTTAGGGTTAGGGTTAGAGTTAGGGTTTGGGTTAGGGTGTCTGGTTAGGGTTAGGTTTAGGGTGTTGTTTTAGGGTTAGGGTATCGTGTTAGGGTTAGGGTGTTGGGTGAGTGTTAGGGTGTCGGATTAGGGTGTTGAATTAGCGTGTCGGGTTAGTTTGTCGGGTTATGGTTAGGGTGTCGCATTATGGTTAGTTTTAGGGTGTCGGGTTAGGGTTAGGGTTAGCGTGTGATGTTACGGTTATGGTGTCGGGTAAGGGTTAGGGTTAGTGTTAGGGATAGGGTTAAGGTTAGGATTAGAGTCAGGGTTAGGGTTACGGTTAGGGTTAGGGATATGTTTAGGGTTAGGGTTAGGGTGAGTGTTTGTGTGTCGGGTTAGGTTTAGGTTTAGGGGTAGGGTTAGGGTTAGGATTAGGGTTAGGGTGTCGGGTTATGGTTAGGGTGCTGGGTTAGGGTTAAGTTTAGGTTTAGGGTTAGTGTTAGTGTGTCGGGTTAGGGTTAGAGTGTCGGGTTAGGGTTAGGGTGTCAGGTTAAGGTGTCAGGTAAGGGTCAGGGTTAGGGTTAGGGTGTCGGAGTAGGGTGTTGGGTTAGGGCTTGTGTTAGGATTAGGGTGTCGTGGTAGGGTTAGGGTTAGAGTTAGAGTTAGGGTGTCGCATTAGGGTTAGGGTTAGGGTGTTGTGTTATGGTTAAGGTTAGGGTTACGGTTAGGGTTACGGATGGGGAAAGGGATAGGGTTAGCGTTATGGTTAGGGTTAGCGTTAGGGTTCGGGTTCGGGTCACGGTTAGGGTTAGGGATAGGGTTAGGTTTAGGGTTACCATTAGGGTTAGCGTCAGGGTTAGGTTTACGGATGGGGAAAGGGTTAGGGTTAGTTGTAGGGTTAGGGTTAGCGTTAGGGTTAGGGCTCAGGTTAGGGTTAGGTTTAGGATTACCATTAGAGTTAGGGTTGGGTTTATGTTTAGGGTTAGGGTTAGGGTGTCTGCTGTCGTGTTAGGGTTAGGGTGTCATTTTTGGGTTAGGGTTAGGGTTAAGGTTTGGGTGTTGTGTTAGGGTTAGGGTTATGGTGTCTGGTGTCGGGGTAGGGTTAGGGTTAGTGTGTCGGGTTAGGGTTCGGGTTAGAGTGTCGGGTTAGGGTTAGGGTGTCGGGGTATGTTTAGGGTGCTGGGTTAGTGTTAGGTTTACGCTTCGAGTGTTGGGATAGTGTGTCGTGTTAGGTTTAGGGTGTCGCTTGAGTGTTAGGCTGTCAAGTTGCGGTTAGCACTAGGGTTAGGGCTAGGGTTAGGGTTACGGTTAGGTTTACGGTGAGGGTTAGGGTTTGGGTGTCGTGTTAGTGTTAGAGATAAAGTTAGGTTTAGGGTTAGGGTTAGGTTTTGGTTGTCGTGTTAGGGTTAGGGTGTCTCGGGTCGGGTTAGGTGGTCCGGTTAGGGTTAGGTTTAGGGTGTCGTTTTAGGGTTAGGGTGTCATGTTAGGGTTAGGGTTTCGGGAAAGGGTTACAGTGTCATATTAGGGTGTTGAATTCGCGTGTCGGGTTAGGGTGTTGGGTTACTGTTAGGGTGTCGGTATAGGGTTAGGTTTAGGGTGTCGTGTTAGGGTTAGGTTGTATCGTTAGGGTTAGATTTAGTGATAGGGTTGTGGTTAGGGTTAGGTTTGGGGTGTCAGGTTAGCGTTAGTGTTAGGGTTAGGGTTCGGGTGTCTTTTTAGTGTTAGGGTGTTTCATGTCAGGTTAGGGTTAGGGTTAGGGTTAGGGTGTCGTGTTAGGGTAATGGTTAGGGTTAGCGTGTCACGTTAGGGTTAGGGTTAGGGTGTCGTGTTATGGTGTCGTGTTAGGGTTAGGCTTAGGTTTAGGGTTAGAGTTAGGGTTAGGATATCGGGTTAGGGTTAGGGTTAGGGTTAGGGTTTGGGTGTCATGTTAGGGTTAGGGTTTCGGTGTCGGATTAGATTGTCGGGTTAGCGAGTCAGGTTAGGGTTAGGGTGTCCAGTAAGGCTTAGGGTGAGGGTTAGGGTACGGGTGTCGGGTTAGGGTTAGCGTTAGGGTGTCTGATGTCGTGTTATGGTTAGGATTAGGGTGTCGCGTTAGGGTTAGGGCTTGGATAAGTGTGTCGGTTTAGGGTTAGGGTGTCGAGTTAGGTTTAGGGTTAGGGTAAGGGTTAGGGTTTGGGTGTCGTGTTAGGGTTTGGGTATCTGGTGTCGGGTTAGGGTGAGTGTTTGGGTGTCAGGTTAGGTTGTCGGGTTAGTGTGTCGGGTTAGCGTGTCAGGTTACATATAGGGTGTTGTTTAAGGCTTAGTGTGAGGGTTAGGGTTAGGGTTTGGTTGTCGAGTTAGGGTGTCTGGTGTCGTGTTAGGGTTAGAGTTAGGGTAAGGATGTCGTGTTTGGGTTAGGGTTAGTGTTAGGGTTAGGGATAGGGTTAGGGATAGGGTTAGGGTTAGGGTTAGGCTTAGGGTTAGGGTTAGGGTTAGGTATATGTTTACCGTCAGGGTTAGTGTTAGGGTTAGGGTTTGTGTGTCGTGTTAGGGTTAGGGTGTCTCATGTCAGGATGGGTTAATGGTTAGGGTTAGGGTTAGGGTTAGGGTTAGGGTTAGGGTTCCGGTTAGGGATGGGGTTAGGGTTAGGGTTAGGGTTAGTGTTGGGGTGTCGTGTTAGGGTTAGGGTGTCTCGTGTCGGGTAGGGGTAAGGGTTAGGTTTAGGGTTAGGGTGTCTGGTTAGGGTTAGGTTTAGGGTGTTGTTTTAGGGTTAGGGTATCGTGTTAGGGTTAGGGTTAGGGTTTGGGTGTCATGTTAGGGTTAGGGTTTGGGTGTCGGGTTAGATTGTCGGGTTAGCGAGTCAGGTTAGGGTTAGGGTGTCCAGTAAGGATTAGGGTGAAGGTTAGGTTTAGGGTTCGGGTGTCGGGATCGGGTTAGCGTTAGGGTGTCTGATGTCGTGTTAGGGTTAGGATTAGGGTGTCGCGTTAGGGTTAGGGTTAGGATAAGTGTGTCGGTTTAGGGTTAGGGTGTCGAGTTAGGGTTAGGTTTAGGGTTAGGGTAAGGGTTAGGGTTTGGGTGTCGTGTTAGGGTTTGGGTGTCTGGTGTCGGGTTAGGGTGAGTATTTGGGTGTCGGGTTAGGTTGTCGGGTTAGTGTGTCGGGTTAGCATGTCAGGTTATAGATAGGGTGTTGTTTAAGGCTTAGGGTGAGGGTTAGGGTTAGGGTTTGGGTGTCATGTTAGGGTTAGGGTTTGGGTGTCGGGTTAGATTGTCGGGTTAGCGAATCAGGTTAGGGTTAGTGTGTCCAGTAAGGCTTAGGGTGAGGGTTAGGGTTAGGGTTCGGGTGTCGGGTTCGGGTTAGCGTTAGTGTGTTTGATGTCGTGTTAGGGTTAGGATTAGGGTGTCGCGTAAGGGTTAGGGTTAGGATAAGTGTGTCGGTTTAGGGTTAGGGTGTCGTGTTAGGGTTAGGTTTACGGTTAGGGTAAGGGTTAGGGTTTGGGTGTCGTGTTAGGGTTTGCGTGTCTGGTGTCGGGTTAGGGTGAGTGTTTGGGTGTCGGGTTAGGTTGTCGGGTTAGTGTGTGGGGTTAGCGTGTCAGGTTACAGATAGGGTGTTGTTTAAGGCTTAGGGTTAGTGTTAGGGTTAGGGTTTGTGTGTCGTGTTAGGGTTAGGGTGTCTCATGTCAGGATGGGTTAATGGTTAGGGTTAGGGTTAGGGTTAGGTTTAGGGTTAGGGTTCCGGTTAGGGATGGGGTTAGGGTTAGGGTTAGGGTTAGTGTTGGGGTGTCGTGTTAGGGTTAGGGTGTCTCGTGTCGGGTTGGGGTAAGGGTTAGGTTTAGGGTTAGGGTGTCTGGTTAGGGTTAGGTTTAGGGTGTTGTTTTAGGGTTAGGGTATCGTGTTAGGGTTAGGGTGTTGGGTTAGTGTTAGGGTGTCGGATTAGGGTGTTGAATTAGCGTGTCGGGTTAGTTTGTCGGGTTATGGTTAGGGTGTCACATTATGTTAGGTTTAGGGTGTCGGGTTAGGGTTAGGGTTAGCGTGTCATGTTACGGTTATGGTGTCGGGTAAGGGTTAGGGTTAGTGTTAGGGATAGGGTTAAGGTTAGGGTTAGAATCAGGGTTAGGGTTACGGTTAGTGTTAGGGATACGTTTAGGGTTAGGGTTAGGGTGAGTGTTTGTGTGTCGTGTTAGGGTTAGGGTTAGGGTTAGGTTTAGGGGTAGGGTTAGGGTTAGGATTAGGGTTAGGGTGTCGGGTTATGGTTAGGGTGCTGGGTTAGGGTTAGGTTTAGGTTTAGGGTTAGTGTTAGTGTGTCGGGTTAGGGTTAGAGTGTCGGGTTAGGGTTAGGGTGTCAGGTTAGGGTGTCAGGTAAGGGTCAGGCTTACGGTTAGGGTGTCGGAGTAGGGTGTTGGGTTAGGGCTTGTGTTAGGATTAGGGTGTCGTGGTAGGGTTAGGGTTAGAGTTAGAGTTAGGGTGTCGCGTTAGTGTTAGGTTTAGGGTGTTGTATATGGTTACGGTTAGGGTTACGGATGTGGAAAGGGATAGGGTTAGCGTTATGGTCAGGGTTAGCGTTAGGGTTCGGGTTCGGGTTCGGGTTAGGGTTAGGGATAGGGTTAGGTTTAGCGTTACCATTAGGGTTAGCGTTAGGGTTAGGTTTACGGATGGGGAAAGGGTTAGGGTGAGTGGTAGGGTTAGGATTAGCGTTAGGGTTAGGGTTCGGGTTAGGGTTAGGTTTAGGATTACCGTTAGAGTTAGGGTAGGGTTTATGTTTAGGGTTAGGGTTAGGGTTAGGGTGTCTGCTGTCGTGTTAGGGTTAGGGTGTCATTTTAGGGTTAGGGTTAGGGTTAAGGTTTGGGTGTTGTGTTAGGGTTAGGGTTATGGTGTCTGGTGTCAGGTTAGGGTTAGGGTTAGTGTGTCGGGTTAGGGTTCGGGTTAGAGTGTTGGGTTAGGGTTAGGGTGTCGTGTAAGGCTTAGGGTAAGGGTTAGGTTTTCGGGTTTGTTTGTCGGGTTAGGCTTAATGTTAGGGTGTCTGCTGTCATGTTAGGGTTAGTGTTAGGTTTAGCATGTCGTGTTAGGGTTAGGGTTAAGGTTAGTGTGTCGGTTTAGGGTTAGAGTTAGGGATAGGGATAGGGTTAGGGTTAGGGTTATGGTTTGGGTGTCGGTTTAGGGTTAGGGTTAGAGTGTCAGGTTAGGGTTAATGTTTGGGTTAGTGATAGGTTTAGCGTTAGGGTGAGGGTTAGGGTGAGGGTTCGGGTGTCGGGTTCGGGTTAGCGTTAGGGTGTCTGATGTCATGTTAGGGTTAGGATTAGGGTGTCGTGTTAGGGTTAGGGTTAGGATAAGTGTGTCGGTTTAGGGTTAGGGTGTCGAGTTAGGGTTAGGTTTAGGGTTAGGGTAAGGGTTAGTGTTTGGGTGTCGTGTTAGGGTTTGGGTGTCTGGTGTCGGGGTAGGGTGAGTGTTTGGGTGTCGGTTTAGGTTGTCGGGTTAGTGTGTGGGGTTAGCGTGTCAGGTTACAGATAGGGTGTTGTTTAAGGCTTAGGGTTAGTGTTAGGGTTAGGGTTTGTGTGTCGTGTTAGGGTTAGGGTGTCTCATGTCAGGATGGGTTAATGGTTAGGGTTAGGGTTAGGGTTAGGTTTAGGGTTAGGGTTCCGGTTAGGGATCGGGTTAGGGTTAGGGTTAGGGTTAGTGTTGGGGTGTTGTGTTAGGGTTAGGGTGTGTCGTGTCGGGCTGGGGTAAGGGTTAGGTTTAGGGTTAGGGTGTCTGGTTAGGGTTAGGTTTAGGGTGTTGTTTTAGGGTTAGGGTTAGGGTTAGGGTTAGTGTGTTGTGTTATGGTTAAGTTTAGGGTTACGGTTAGGGTTACGGATGGGGAAAGGGATAGGGTTAGCGTTATGGTTAGGGTTAGCGTTACGGTTCGGGTTCGGGTTCGGGTTCGTGTTAGGGTTAGGGATAGGGTTAGGTTTAGGGTTACCATTAGGGTTAGTGTTAGGGTTAGGTTTACGGATGGGGAAAGGGTTAGGGTTAGTGGTAGGGTTAGGGTTAGCGTTAGGGTTAGGGTGTTTCGTGTCAGGTTAGGGTTAGGGTTAGGGTTAGGGTGTCGTGTTAGGGTTATGGTTAGGGTTAGCGTGTCACGTTAGGGTTAGGGTTAGGGTGTCGTGTTATGGTGTCGTGTTAGGGTTAGGCTTAGGTTTAGGGTTAGAGTTAGGGTTAGGATATCGGGTTAGGGTTAGGGTTAGGTTTAGGGTGTCAGTTAGGTTTAGGGTTAGAGTTTCGTGTTAGGGTGAGGGTTAACGTTAGGGTTAGTGTTAGGCTTAGGGTTAAGGTTAGGGTTAGGTTTACGGTTAGGGTAAGGGTTAGGGATTGGGTGTCGGGATAGGATTCGAGTTAGGGTGTCTGGTTTCCGCTTAGTGTTAGGGTTAGGGTTCGTGTTAGGGTTAGGGTGTCGGGTTAGGGCTTGGTTTAGGGTTAGGGTTTCTGGTTAGGTTGCTGGGTTAGGGTTAGGTTTAGGGATAGGATTAGGGTTTGGGTGTCGGGTGAGGTTTAGTGTTACGGTGTCTGGTGTCGTGTTAGTGTTAGGGTTAGGGTTAGGGTGTCGGTTTAGGGTTATGGTTAGGGTGAGGGTTAGGGTTAGGTTTAGAGTGTTAGGTTAGGGTTAGGTTTAGGGTTAGGGATAGGTTTAGTGTTAGGGTTAGGGTTAGGGTTTGGGTGTCGGTTTAGGGTTAGGGTATCTGGTGTCGTGTTAGGGTTAGGTTTAGGGTTAGGTTTAGGGGTAGGGTTAGGGTTAGGATTAGGGTTAGGGTGTCGGGTTATGGTTAGGGTGCTGGGTTAGGGTTAGGTTTAGGTTTAGGGTTAGTGTTAGTGTGTTGGGTTAGGGTTAGAGTGTCGGGTTAGGGTTAGGGTTAGGGTGTCAGGTTAGGGTGTCAGGTAAGGGTCAGGGTTAGGGTTAGGGTGTCGGAGTAGGGTGTTGGGTTAGGGCTTGTGTTAGGATTAGGGTGTCGTGGTAGGGTTAGGGTTAGAGTTAGAGTTAGGGTGTCGCATTAGTGTTAGGGTTAGGGTGTTGTGTTATGGTTAAGGTTAGGGTTACGGTTAGGGTTACGGATGGGAAAGGGTTAGGGTTAGCGTTATGGTTAGGGTTAGCGTTAGGGTTCGGGTTCGGGTTCGGGTTCGGGTTAGGGTTAGGGATAGGGTTAGGTTTAGCGTTACCATTAGGGTTAGCGTTAGGGTTAGGTTTACGGATGGGGAAAGGGTTAGGGTGAGTGGTAGGGTTTGGATTAGCGTTAGGGTTAGGGTTTGGGTTAGGGTTAGGTTTAGGATTACCGTTAGAGTTAGGGTAGGGTTTATGTTTAGGGTTAGGGTTAGGGTTAGGGTGTCTGCTGTCGTGTTAGGGTTAGGGTGTCATTTTAGGGTTAGGGTTAGGGTTAAGGTTTGGGTGTTGTGTTAGGGTTAGGGTTATGGTGTCTGGTGTCGGGTTAGGGTTAGTGTTAGTGTGTTGGGTTAGGGTTCGGGTTAGAGTGTTGGGTTAGGGTTAGGGTGTCGTGTAAGTCTTAGGGTAAGGGTTAGGTTTTCGGGTTTGTTTGTCGGCTTAGGCTTAATGTTAGGGTGTCTGCTGTCATGTTAGGGTTAGTGTTAGGTTTAGTGTGTCGCGTTAGGGTTAGGGTTAAGGTTAGTGTGTTGGTTTAGGGTTAGAGTTAGGGATAGGGATAGGGTTAGGGTTAGGGTTTGGGTGTCGGTTTAGGGTTAGGGTTAGGGTTAGGGTTAGGGTTAGAGTGTCAGGTTAGGGTTAGCGTTTGGGTTAGTGATAGGTTTAGCGTTAGGGTGAGGGTTAGGGTTAGGGTTTGGGTTTTGGGTTAGGATTAGGGTTATGGTGTCGGGTGTCGGGTTAGTGTTAGTGTTAGGGTTAGGGTTCGGGTGTCGTGTTATGGTTAGGGTGTTTCGTGTCAGGTTAGGGTTAGGGTTAGTGTGTCACGTTAGGGTTAGGGTTAGGGTGTCGTGTTATGGTGTCATGTTAGGGTTAGGGTTAGGTTTAGGTTTAGAGTTAGGGTTAGGATATCGGGTTAGGGTTAGGGTTAGGTTTACACTTCGGGTGTTGGGTTAGGGTGTCGTGTTTTGTTTAGGGTGTCGCTTGAGTGTTAGGGAGTCAAGTTATGGTTAGGGTTAGTGTTACGGTTACGTTTAGGGTTAGGGTTAGAGTTTGGGTGTCGTGTTAAGGTTAGGGTTTGGGTTAGGGTTAGCGTTAGGGTTAGGTTTTGGTTGTCGTGTTAGGGTTAGGGTGTCTCGTGTTGGGTTAGTGTTAGGGTGGTCCAGTTAGTGTTAGGTTTAGGGTGTCTATGTAGGGTTAGGGTATCGTGTTAGGGTTAGGGTGTTGAGTTAGTGTTAGGGTGTCGGATTCGGGTGTTGAATTAATGTGTCTGGTTAGTTTGTCGGGTTACGGTTAGGGCGTCGCATTATGGTTAGGTTTAGGGTGTCGGGTTACGGTTAGGGTGTCGGATAAGGGTTACGGTGTCATATTAGGGTGTTGAATTAGCGTGTCGGGTTAGGGTGTCGGGTTACTGTTAGGGTGTCGGTATAGGGTTAGGTTTAGGGTTTCGGGTTACGGTTAGGTTGTCTCGTTAGGGTTAGGGTTAGTGATAGGGTTTTGGTTAGGGTTAGGTTTTGGGTGTCGGGTTAGAGTTAGGGTTAGGGTGTCTGGTGTCGGGTTAGTATTAGGGTTGGGGTTAGTGTTAGAGTGTCAGGTTTGAGTAAGTGTCAGCGTTAGGCATAGGATTTGCATTAGGGTGAGGGTTTGGGTCACTGTTAGGGTTTGGGTGTCGGGTTTGGGTTAGGGAGAGGGTGTCTGGTGTCGGTTAGGGTTAGGGTTAGGGTGTCGTGTTTGGGTTAGGGTTAGGTTTCGGGTTAGGGTTAGGGTGGCAGGTTAGGGCTTGGGTTAGGGTTAGGGTTAGGGTGGCAGGTTAGGGCTTGGGTTAGGGTTAGCGTGTCGGGTTAGCGTGTCGGGTCAGGGTTAGGGTGTCATGGAAGGCTTAGGGTGAGGGTTCGTGTTAGGGTTAGGATTTCACGTTAGGGGTAGGGTTAGGGTCAGGGTGTCGGTTTAGGGTTAGTGTGTCGTGTTAGGGTTAGGGTTAGGTTTCGGGTTAGGGTTAGGGTGGCGGGTTAGGGCTTGGGTTAGGGTTAGGGTTAGCGTGTTGGGTTAGCGTGTCGGGTTAGGGTTAGGGTGTCGTGTAAGGCTTAGGGTGAGGGTTAGTGTTAGGGTTAGAATTTCGCGTTAGGGGTAGGGTTAGGGTCAGGGTGTCGGTTTAGGGTTAGTGTGTCGTGTTAGGGTTAGGAATAGGGATAGGTTTACGGTTTGGGTGTCGGGTTAGGGTTATGGTTAGGGTTAGGCTTTGGGTGTCATGTTAGGGTTAGGGTTTGGGTGTCGTGTTAGATTGTCGGGTTAGCGAGTCAGGTTAGGGTTAGGGTGTCCAGTAAGGCTTAGGGTGAGGGTTAGGGTTAGGGTTCGGGTGTCGGGTTAGGGTTAGCGTTAGGTTGTCTGATGTCGTGTTAGGGTTAGGATTAGGGTGTCGCGTTAGGGTTAGGGTAAGGATAAGTGTGTCGGTTTAGGGTTAGGTTGTCGAGTTAGGATTAGGTTTAGGGTTAGGGTAAGGGTTAGGATTTGGGTGTCGTGTTAGGATTTGGGTGTCTGGTGTCGGGTTAGGGTGAGTGTTTGGGTGTCGGGTTAGGTTTTCGGGTTAGTGTGTCGGGTTAACGTGTCAGGTTACAGATAGGGTGTTGTTTAAGGCTTAGGGTGAGGGTTAGGGTTAGGGTTTGGTTGTCGAGTTAGGGTGTCTGGTGTCGTGTTAGGGTTAGAGTTAGGGTAAGGATGTCGTGTTAGGGTTAGGGTTAGTGTTAGGGTTAGGGGTAGGGTTAGGGTTAGGGATAGGGTTAGGGTTAGGGTTAGGCTTAGGGTTACGGTTAGGGTTAGGGTTCGGGATATGTTTAGCGTTAGGGTTAGTGTTAGGGTTAGGGTTTGTGTGTTGTGTTAGGGTTAGGGTGTCTCATGTCAGGATGGGTTAATGGTTAGGGTTAGGGTTAGGGTTAGGTTTAGGGTTAGGGTTCCGGTTAGGGATGGGGTTAGGGTTAGGGTTAGGGTTAGTGTTGGGGTGTCGTGTTAGGGTTAGGGTTAGAGTTAGGGTTTGGGTTAGGGTGTCTGGTTAGGGTTAGGTTTAGGGTGTTGTTTTAGGGTTAGGGTATCGTGTTAGGGTTAGGGTGTTGGGTGAGTGTTAGGGTGTCGGATTCGGGTGTTGAATTAATGTGTCGGGTTAGTTTGTCGGGTTACGGTTAGGGCGTCACATTATGGTTAGGTTTAGGGTGTCGGGTTACGGTTAGGGTGTCGGATAAGGGTTACGGTGTCATATTAGGGTGTTGAATTAGCGTGTCGGGTTAGGGTGTCGGGTTACTGTTAGGGTGTCGGTATAGGGTTAGGTTTAGGGTTTCGGGTTACGGTTAGGTTGTCTCGTTAGGGTTAGGGTTAGTGATAGGGTTTTGGTTAGGGTTAGGTTTTGGGTGTCGGGTTAGAGTTAGGGTTAGGGTGTCTGGTGTCGGGTTAGTATTAGGGTTGGGGTTAGTGTTAGAGTGTCAGGTTTGAGTGTCAGCGTTAGGCATAGGTTTTGCATTAGGGTGAGGGTTTGGGTCACTGTTAGGGTTTGGGTGTCGGGTTTGGGTTAGGGAGAGGGTGTCTGGTGTCGGTTAGGGTTAGGGTTAGGGTGTCGTGTTTGGGTTAGGGTTAGGTTTCGGGTTAGGGTTAGGGTGGCAGGTTAGGGCTTGGGTTAGGGTTAGGGTTAGGGTGGCAGGTTAGGGCTTGCGTTAGGGTTAGCGTGTCGGGTTAGCGTGTCGGGTCAGGGTTAGGGTGTCATGGAAGGCTTAGGGTGAGGGTTCGTGTTAGGGTTAGGATTTCACGTTAGGGGTAGGGTTAGGGTCAGGGTGTCGGTTTAGGGTTAGTGTGTCGTGTTAGGGTTAGGGTTAGGTTTCGGGTTAGGGTTAGGGTGGCGGGTTAGGGCTTGGGTTAGGGTTAGGGTTAGCGTGTTGGGTTAGCGTGTCGGGTTAGGGTTAGGGTGTCGTGTAAGGCTTAGGGTGAGGGTTAGTGTTAGGGTTAGAATTTCGCGTTAGGGGTAGGGTTAGGGTCAGGGTGTCGGTTTAGGGTTAGGTTGTCGAGTTAGGATTAGGTTTAGGGTTAGGGTAAGGGTTAGGATTAGGGTTTGGTTGTCGAGTTAGTTTGTCTGGTGTCGTGTTAGGGTTAGAGTTAGGGTAAGGATGTCGTGTTAGGGTTAGGGTTAGTGTTAGGGTTAGGGGTAGGGTTAGGGTTAGGGATAGGGTTAGGGTTAGGGTTAGGCTTAGGGTTACGGTTAGGGATAGGGTTCGGGATATGTTTAGCGTTAGGGTTAGTGTTAGGGTTAGGGTTTGTGTGTTGTGTTAGGGTTAGGGTGTCTCATGTCAGGATGGGTTAATGGTTAGGGTTAGGGTTAGGGTTAGGTTTAGGGTTAGGGTTCCGGTTAGGGATGGGGTTAGGGTTAGGGTTAGGGTTAGTGTTGGGGTGTCGTGTTAGGGTTAGGGTTAGAGTTAGGGTTTGGGTTAGGGTGTCTGGTTAGGGTTAGGTTTAGGGTGTTGTTTTAGGGTTAGGGTATCGTGTTAGGGTTAGGGTGTTGGGTGAGTGTTAGGGTGTCGGATTCGGGTGTTGAATTAGCGTGTCGGGTTAGTTTGTCGGGTTATGGTTAGGGTGTCGCATTATGGTTAGGTTTAGGGTGTCGGGTTAGGGTTAGGATTAGCGTGTCATGTTACGGTTATGGTTTCGTGTAAGGGTTAGGGTTAGTGTTAGGGATAGGGTTAAGGTTAGGGTTGGAGTCAGGGTTAGGGTTACGGTTAGGGTTAGGGATATGTTTAGGGTTAGGGTTAGGGTGAGTGTTTGTGTGTCGGGTTAGGGTTAGGTTTAGGGGTAGGGTTAGGGTTAGGATTAGGGTTAGGGTGTCGGGTTATGGTTAGGGTGCTGGGTTAGGGTTAGGTTTAGGTTTAGGGTTAGTGTTAGTGTGTCGGGTTAGGGTTAGAGTGTCGGGTTAGGGTTAGGGTGTCAGGTTAGGGTGTCAGGTAAGGGTCAGGGTTAGGGTTAGGGTGTCGGAGTAGGGTGTTGGGTTAGGGCTTGTGTTAGGATTAGGGTGTCGTGGTAGGGTTAGGGTTAGAGTTAGAGTTAGGATGTCGCATTAGGGTTAGGGTTAGGGTGTTGTGTTATGGTTAAGGTTAGGGTTACGGTTAGGGTTACGGATGGGGAAAGGGATAGGGTTAGCGTTATGGTTAGGGTTAGCGTTAGGGTTCGGGTTCGGGTCAGGGTTAGGGTTAGGGATAGGATTAGGTTTAGGGTTACCATTAGGGTTAGCGTTAGGGTTAGGTTTACGGATGGGGAAAGGGTTAGGGTTAGTTGTAAGGTTAGGGTTAGTGTTAGGGTTAGGGTTCAGGTTAGGGTTAGGTTTAGGATTACCATTAGAGTTAGGGTTGGGTTTATGTTTAGGGTTAGGGTTAGGGTGTCTGCTGTCGTGTTAGGGTTAGGGTGTCATTTTTGGGTTAGGGTTAGGGTTAAGGTTTGGGTGTTGTGTTACGGTTAGGGCTATGGTGTCTGGTGTCGGGGTAGGGTTAGGGTTAGTGTGTCGGGTTAGGGTTCGGGTTAGAGTGTCGGGTTAGGGTTAGGGTGTCGGGGTATGGTTAGGGTGCTGGTTTAGGGTTAGGTTTACGCTTCGAGTGTTGGGATAGTGTGTCGTGTTAGGTTTAGGGTGTCGCTTGAGTGTTAGGCTGTCAAGTTGCGGTTAGCACTAGGGTTAGGGCTAGGGTTAGGGTTACGGTTAGGTTTACGGTGAGGGTTAGGGTTTGGGTGTCGTGTTAGTGTTAGAGATAAAGTTAGGTTTAGGGTTAGGGTTAGGTTTTGGTTGTCGTGTTAGGGTTAGGGTGACATGTTAGGGTTAGGGTTTCGGGAAAGGGTTACAGTGTCATATTAGGGTGTTGAATTCGCGTGTCGGGTTAGGGTGTTGGGTTACTGTTAGGGTGTCGGTATAGGGTTAGGTTTAGGGTGTCGTGTTAGGGTTAGGTTGTATCGTTAGGGTTAGGGTTAGTGATAGGGTTGTGGTTAGGGTTAGGTTTGGGGTGTCAGGTTAGCGTTAGTGTTAGGGTTAGGGTTCGGGTGTCTTGTTAGTGTTAGGGTGTTTCATGTCAGGTTAGGGTTAGGGTTAGGGTTAGGGTGTCGTGTTAGGGTAATGGTTAGGGTTAGCGTGTCACGTTAGGGTTAGGGTTAGGGTGTCGTGTTATGGTGTCGTGTTAGGGTTAGGCTTAGGTTTAGGGTTAGAGTTAGGGTTAGGATATCGGGTTAGGGTTAGGGTTAGGTTTAGGATGTCAGTTAGGTTTATGGTTAGAGTTTCGTGTTAGGGTTAGGGTTAACGTTAGGGTTAGTGTTAGGCTTAGGGTTAAGGTTAGGGTAAGGTTTAGGGTTAGGTTTACGGTTAGGGTAAGGGTTAGGGATTGGGTGTTGGGATAGGATTCGGGTTAGGGTGTCTGGTTTCCGGTTAGGGTTAGGGTTAGGGTTCGTGTTAGGGTTAGGCTGTCGGGTTAGGGCTTAGTTTAGGGTTAGGGTTTCGGGTTAGGTAGTTGGGTTAGGGTTAGGTTTAGGGATAGGATTAGGGTTTGGGTGTCGGGTGAGGTTTAGTGTTACGGTGTCTGGTGTCGTGTTAGTGTTAGGGTTAGGGTTAGGGATATGGTTAGGTTTAGGGTTGCCATTAGGGTTAGAGTTAGGGTTAGGTTTATGGATGGGGAAAGGGTTAGGGTTAGTGGTAGGGTTAGGATTAGCGTTAGGGTTAGGGTTCGGGTTAGGGTTAGGTTTAGGATTACCGTTAGAGTTAGGGTTGCGTTTATGTTTAGGGTTAGGGTTAGGGTTAAGGTTTGGTTGTTGTGTTAGGGTTAGGATTATGGTGTCTGGTGTCGGGTTACGGTTAGGGTTAGTGTGTCGGGTTAGGGTTCGGGTTAGAGTGTCGGGTTAGGGTTAGGGTGTCATGTAAGGCTTAGGGTAAGGGTTAGGTTTTCGGGTTTGTTTGTCGGGGTAGGGTTAATGTTAGGGTGTCTGCTGTCGTGTTAGGGTTAGTGTTAGGTTTAGCATGTCGCGTTAGGGTTAGGGTTAAGGTTAGTGTGTCGGTTTAGGGTTAGGGTTAGGGATAGGGATAGGGTTAGGGTTAGGGTTTGGGTGTCGGTTTAGGGTTAGGGTTAGGGTTAGGGTTAGAGTGTCAGGTTAGGGTTAGGGTTTGGGTTAGTGATAGGTTTAGCATTAGGGTGAGGGTTAGAGTTAGGGTTTGGGTTTTGGGTTAGGATTAGGGTTATGGTGTCTGGTGTCGGGTTAGTGTTAGTGTTAGTGTTAGGGTTAGTGTTCGGGTGTCGTGTTATGGTTAGGGGGTGTCGTGTTATGGTTAGGGTGTTTCGTGTTCAGGTTAGGGTTAGGGTTAGGGTTAGGGTGTCATGTTAGGGTTATGGTTAGGCTTATGGTTATGGTTAGCGTGTCACGTTAGGGTTAGGGTTAGGGTGTCGTGTTACGGTGTCGTGTTACGGTGTCGTGTTACGGTGTCGTGTTAGGGTCAGGGTTAGGTTTAGGTTTAGAGTTAGGGTTAGGATATCGGGTTAGGGTTAGGGTTAGGGTTAGGTTTACGCTTCGGGTGTTGGGTTAGGGTGTCGTGTTATGTTTAGGGTGTCGCTTGAGTGTTAGGGAGTCAAGTTTTGGTTAGGGTTAGTGTTACGGTTAGGTTTAGGGTTAGGGTTAGGGTTTGGGTGTCGTGTTAAGGTTAGGGTTTGGGTTAGGGTTAGGTTTTGGTTGTCGTGTTAGGGTTAGGGTGTCTCGTGTTGGGTTAGGGTTAGGGTTAGCGTTAGGGTGGTCCGGTTAGGGTTAGGTTTAGGGTGTCGATTTAGGGTTAGGGTATCTTGTTAGAGTTAGTGTGTTGAGTTAGTGTTAGGGTGTCGGATTCGGGGGTTGAATTAATGTGTCGGGTTAGTTTGTCGGGTTACGGTTAGGGCGTCGCATTATGGTTAGGTTCAGGGTGTCGGGTTACGGTTAGGGTGTCGGATAAGGGTTATGGTGTCATATTAGGGTGTTGAATTAGTGTGTCGGGTTAGGGTGTCGGGTTCCTGTTAGGGTGTCGGTATAGGGTTAGGTTTAGGGTTTCGGGTTAGGGTTAGGTTGTCTCGTTAGGGTTAGGGTTAGTGATAGGGTTTTGGTTAGGGTTAGGTTTTGGGTGTCGGGTTAGAGTTAGGGTTAGGGTGTCTGGTGTCGGGTTAGTGTTAGGGTTGAGGTTAGTGTTAGAGTGTCAGGTTTGAGTAAGTGTCAGCGTTAGGCATAGGTTTAGCATTAGGGTGAGGGTTTGGGTCACTGTTAGGGTTTGGGTGTCGGGTTTGGGTTAGGGAGAGGGTGTCTGGTGTCGGTTAGGGTTAGGGTTAGGGTGTCGTGTTTGGGTTAGGGTTAGGTTTCGGGTTAGGGTTAGGGTGGCAGGTAAGGGCTTGTGTTAGGGTTAGGGTTAGGGTGGCAGGTTAGGGCTTGGGTTAGGGTTAGGGTTAGTGTGTCGGGTTAGCGTGTCGGGTGAGGGTTAGGGTATCATGTAAGGCTTAGGGTGAGGGTTCGTGTTAGGGTTAGGATTTCACGTTAGGGGTAGGGTTAGGGTTAGCGTGTCGGTTTAGGGTTAGTGTGTCGTGTTAGGGTTAGGGTTAGGTTTCGGGTTAGGGTTAGGGTGGCGGGTTAGGGCTTGGGTTAGGTTTAGGGTTATCGTGTTGGGTTAGCGTGTCGGGTTAGGGTTAGGGTGTCGTGTAAGGCTTAGGGTGATGGTTAGTGTTAGGGTTAGAATTTCGCGTTAGGGGTAGGGTTAGGGTCAGGGTGTCGGTTTAGGGCTAGTGTGTCGTGTTAGGGTTAGGGTTAGGAGTAGGGATAGGGTTACGGTTTGGGTGTCGGGCTAGGGTTAGGGTTAGGGTTAGGGTTAGGGTTAGGGTTTGGGTGTCATGTTAGGGTTAGGGTTTCGGTGTCGGATTAGATTGTCGGGTTAGCGAGTCAGGTTAGGGTTAGGGTGTCCAGTAAGGCTTAGGGTGAGGGTTAGGGTACGGGTGTCGGGTTAGGGTTAGCGTTAGGGTGTCTGATGTCGTGTTATGGTTAGGATTAGGGTGTCGCGTTAGGGTTAGGGCTTGGATAAGTGTGTCGGTTTAGGGTTAGGGTGTCGAGTTAGGTTTAGGGTTAGGGTAAGGGTTAGGGTTTGGGTATCGTGTTAGGGTTTGGGTGTCTGGTGTCGGGTTAGGGTGAGTGTTTGGGTGTCAGGTTAGTTTGTCGGGTTAGTATGTCGGGTTAGCGTGTCAGGTTACAGATAGGGTGTTGTTTAAGGCTTAGTGTGAGGGTTAGGGTTAGGGTTTGGTTGTCGAGTTATGGTGTCTGTTGTCGTGTTAGGGTTAGAGTTAGGGTAAGGATGTCGTGTTTGGGTTAGGGTTAGTGTTAGGGTTAGGGTTAGGGTTAGGGATAGGGTTAGGGTTAGGGTTAGGCTTAGGGTTAGGGTTAGGGTTAGGTATATGTTTAGCGTCAGGGTTAGTGTTAGGGTTAGGGTTTGTGTGTCGTGTTAGGGTTAGGGTGTCTCATGTCAGGATGGGTTAATGGTTAGGGTTAGGGTTAGGGTTAGGGTTCCCGTTAGGGATGGGGTTAGGGTTAGGGTTAGGGTTAGTGTTGGGGTGTCGTGTTAGGGTTAGGGTTAGGGTTAGGGTTAGGGTTTGGGTTAGGGTGTCTGATTAGGGTTAGGTTTAGGGTGTTGTTTTAGGGTTAGGGTATCATGTTAGGGTTAGGGTGTTGGTTTAGTGTTAGGGTGGCGGATTAGGGTGTTGAATTAGCGTGTCGGGTTAGTTTGTCGGGTTATGGTTAGGGTGTCACATTATGGTTAGTTTTAGGGTGTCGGGTTAGGGTTAGGGTTAGCGTGTCATGTTACGGTTATGGTGTCGGGTAAGGGTTAGGGTTAGTGTTAGGGATAGGGTTAAGCTTAGGGTTAGAATCAGGGTTAGGGTTACGGTTAGGGTTAGGGATACGTTTAGGGTTAGGGTTAGGGTTAGGGTGAGTGTTTGTGTGTCGTGTTAGGGTTAGGTTTAGGGTTAGGTTTAGGGGTAGGGTTAGGGTTAGGATTAGGGTAAGGGTGTCGGGTTAGCGTTAGGGTGAGTGTTTGTGTGTCGTGTTAGGGTTAGGTTTAGTGTTAGATTTAGGGGTAGGGTTAGGGTTAGGATTAGGGTTAGGGTGTCGGGTTATGGTTAGGGTGCTGGGTTAGGGTTAGGTTTAGGTTTAGGGTTAGTGTTAGTGTGTCGGGTTAGGGTTAGAGTGTCGGGTTAGGGTTAGGGTGTCAGGTTAGGGTGTCAGGTAAGGGTCAGGGTTAGGGTTAGGGTGTCGGAGTAGGGTGTTGGGTTAGGGCTTGTGTTAGGATTAGGGTGTCGTGGTAGGGTTAGGGTTAGAGTTAGAGTTAGGGTGTCGTGTTAGGGTTAGGGTTAGGGTGTTGTGTTATGGTTAAGGTTAGGGTTACGGTTAGGGTTACGGATGGGGAAAGGGATAGGGTTAGCGTTATGGTCAGGGTTAGCGTTAGGGTTCGGGTTCGGGTTCGGGTTAGGGTTAGGAATAGTGTTAGGTTTAGGGTTACCATTAGGGTTAGCGTTAGGGTTAGGTTTACGGATGGGGAAAGGGTTAGGGTTAGTGGTAGGGTTAGGATTAGCGTTAGGGTTAGGGTTCGGGTTAGGGTTAGGTTTAGGATTACCGTTAGAGTTAGGGTAGGGTTTATGTTTAGGGTTAGGTTTAGGGTTAGGGTGTCTGTTGTCATGTTAGGGTTAGGGTGTCATTTTAGGGTTAGGGTTAGGCCTAAGGTTTGGGTGTTGTGTTAGGGTTAGGGTTATGGTGTCTGGTGTCGGGTTAGGGTTAGGGTTAGTGTGTCGGGTTAGAGTTCGGTTTAGAGTGTCAGGTTAGGGTTAGGGTGTCGTGTAAGGCTTAGGGTAAGGGTTAGGTTTTCGGGTTTGTTTGTCGGGTTAGGGTTAATGTTAGGGTGTCTGCTGTCGTGTTAGGGTTAGTGTTAGGTTTAGCATGTCGTGTTAGGGTTAGGGTTAAGTTTAGTGTGTCGGTTTAGGGTTAGAGTTAGGGATAGGGATAGGGTTAGGGTTAGGGTTTGGGTGTCGGTTTAGGGTTAGGGTTAGGGTTAGGGTTAGGGTTAGAGTGTCAGGTTAGGGTTAGGGTTTGGGTTAGTGATAGGTTTAGCGTTAAGATGAGGGTTAGGGTTAGGGTTTGTGTTTTGGGTTAGGATTAGGGTTATGGTGTCTGGTGTCGGGTTAGTGTTAGTGTTAGGGTTAGGGTTCGGGTGTCGTGTTATGGTTAGGGTGTTTCGTGTCGGGTTAGGGTGTTGTGTTAGGGTTATGGTTAGGGTTAGCATGTCACGTTAGGGTTAGGGTTAGGGTGTCGTGTTATGGTGTCGTGTTAGGGTTAGGGTTAGGTTTAGGTTTAGAGTTAGGGTTAGGATATCGAGTTAGGTTTAGGGTTAGGTTTACGCTTCGAGTGTGGGGTTAGGGTGTCGTGTTATGTTTAGGGTGTCGCTTGAGTGTTAGAGAGTCAAGTTATGGTTAGGGTTAATGCTATGGTTAGGTTTAGGGTTAAGGTTAGGGTTTGGGTGTCGTGTTAAGGTTAGGGTATGGGTTAGGGTTACGGTTAGGGTTAGGTTTTGGTTGTCGTGTTAGGGTTAGGGTGTCTCGTGTTGGGTTAGGGTTAGGGTTAGCGTTAGGGTGGTCCGGTTAGGGTTAGGTTTAGGGTGTCGATTTAGGGTTAGGGTATCGTGTTAGGGTTAGGGTGTTGAGTTAGTGTTCGGGTGTCGGATTCGGGTGTTGAATTAATGTGTCGGGTTAGTTTGTCGGGTTACGGTTAGGGCGTCGCATTATGGTTCGGTTCAGGGTGTCGGGTTACGGTTAGGGTGTCGGATAGGGTTACAGTGTCATATTAGGGTGTTGAATTAGCGTGTCGGGTTAGGGTGTCGGGTTACTGTTAGGGTGTCGGTATAGGGTTAGGTTTAGGGTTTCGGGTTAGGGTTAGGTTGTCTCGTTAGGGTTAGGGTTAGTGATAGGGTTTTGGTTAGGGTTAGGTTTTGGGTGTCGGGTTAGAGTTAGGGTTAGGGTGTCTGGTGTCAGGTTAGTGTTAGGGTTGGGGTTAGTGTTAGAGTGTCAGGTTTGAGTAAGTGTCAGCGTTAGGCATAGGTTTAGCATTAGGGTGAGGGTTTGGGTCACTGTTAGGGTTTGGGTGTCGGGTTTGGGTTAGGGAGAGGGTGTCTGGTGTCGGTTAGGGTTAGGGTTAGGGTGTCGTGTTTGGGTTAGGGTTAGGTTTCGGGTTAGGGTTAGGGTGGCAGGTTAGGGCTTGGGTTAGGGTTAGGGTTAGGGTGGCAGGTTAGGGCTTGGGTTAGAGTTAGGGTTAGGGTTAGCGTGTCGGGTTAGCGTGTCGGGTTAGGGTTAGGGTGTCATGTAAGGCTTAGGGTGAGGGTTCGTGTTAGGGTTAGGATTTCACATTAGGGGTAGGGTTAGGGTTAGCTTGTCGGTTTAGGGTTAGTGTGTCGTGTTAGGGTTAGGGTTAGGTTTCGGGTTAGGGTTAGGGTGGCGGGTTAGGGCTTGGGTTTGGGTTAGGGTTAGGGTGGCAGGTTAGGGCTTGGGTTAGGGTTAGGGTTAGGGTTAGCATGTCGGGTTAGCGTGTCGGGTTAGGGTTAGGGAGTCATGTAAGGCTTATGGTGAGGGTTCGTGTCAGGGTTAGGATTTCACATTAGGGGTAGGGTTAGGGTTAGCTTGTCGGTTTAGGGTTAGTGTGTCGTGTTATGGTTAGGGTTAGGTTTCGGGTTAGGGTTAGGGTGGCGGGTTAGGGCTTGGGTTAGGGTTAGGGTTATCGTGTTGGGTTAGCGTTTCGGGTTAGGGTTAGGGTGTCGTGTAAGGCTTAGGGTGAGGGTTAGTGTTAGGGTGAGAATTTCGCGTTAGGGGTAGGGTTAGGGTCAGGGTGTCGGTTTAGGGTTAGTGTGTCGTGTTAGGGTTAGGGTTAGGAATAGGGATAGGGTTACGGTTTGGGTGTCGGGCTGCGGTTAGGCTTAGGGTTAGGGTTAGGGTTAGGGTTTGGGTGTCATGTTAGGGTTAGGGTTTGGGTGTCGGGTTAGATTGTCGGTTTAGCGAGTCAGGTTAGGGTTAGGGTGTCCAGTAAGGCTTAGGGTGAGGGTTAGGGTTAGGGTTCGGGTTAGGGTTAGGGTTAGCGTTAGGGTGTCTGATGTCGTGTTAGGGTTAGGATTAGGGTGTCGCGTTAGGGTTAGAGCTTGGATAAGTGTGTCGGTTTAGGGTTAGGGTGTCAAGGTAGGTTTAGGGTTAGGGTAAGGGTTAGGGTTTGTGCATTGTGTTAGGGTTTGGGTGTCTGGTGTCGGGTTAGGGTGAGTGTTTGGGTGTCGGGTTAGGTTGTTGGGTTAGTGTGTCGGGTTAGCGTGTCAGGTTACAGATAGGGTGTTGTTTAAGGCTTAGGGTGAGGGTTAGGGTTAGGGTTTGGTTGTCGAGTTAGGGTGTCTGGTGTCGTGTTAGGGTTAGAGTTACGGTAAGGATGTCGTGTTAGGGTTAGGGTTAGTGTTAGGGTTAGGGTTAGGGATAGGGTTAGGGTTAGGGTTAGGCTTAGGGTTAGGGTTAGTGTTAAGGTTAAGCTTAGGGTTAGGGTTAGGGTTAGGGTTAGGTATATGTTTAGCGTCAGGGTTAGTGTTAGGGTTAGGGTTTGTGTGTCGTGTTAGGGTTAGGGTGTCTCATGTCTGGATGGGTTAATGGTTAGGGTTAGGGTTAGGGTTAGGTTTAGGGTTAGGGTTCCGGTTAGGGATGGGGTTAGGGTTAGGGTTAGGGTTAGTGTTGGGGTGTCGTGTTAGGGTTAGGGTGTCTCGTGTCGGGTTGGAGTAAGGGGTAGGTTTAGGGTTAGGGTGTCTGGTTAGGGTTAGGTTTAGGGTGTTGTTTTAGGGCTAGGGTATCGTGTTAGGGTTAGGGTGTTGGGTTAGTGTTAGGGTGTCGGATTAGGGTGTTGAATTAGCGTGTCGGGTTAGTTTGTCGGGTTATGGTTAGGGTGTCACATTATGGTTAGTTTTAGGGTGTCGGGTTAGGGTTAGGGTTAGCGTGTCATATTACGGTTATGGTGTCGGGTAAGGGTTAGGGTTAGTGTTAGGGATAGGGTTAAGGTTAGGGTTAGAATCAGGGTTAGGGTTACGGTTAGGGTTAGGGATACGTTTAGTGTTAGGGTTAGGGTGAGTGTTTGTGTGTCATGTTAGGGTTAGGTTTTGGGTTAGGGTTAGGGTTAGGATTAGAGTTAGGGTGTCGGGTTATGGTTAGGGTGCTGGGTTAGGGTTAGGTTTAGGTTTAGGGTTAGTGTTAGTGTGTCGGGTTAGGGTTAGAGTGTCGGGTTAGGGTTAGGGTGTCAGGTTAGGGTATCAGGTAAGGGTCAGTGTTAGGGTTAGGGTGTCGGAGTAGGGTGTTGGGTTAGGGCTTGTGTTAGGATTAGGGTGTCGTGGTAGTGTTAGGGTTAGAGTTAGAGTTAGGGTGTTGCGTTAGGGTTAGGGTTAGGGTGTTGTGTTATGGTTAAGGTTAGGGTTACGGTTAGGGTTACGGATGGGGAAAGGGATAGGGTTAGCGTTATGGTTAGGGTTAGCATTAGGGTTCGGGTTCGGGTTCGGGTTAGGGTTAGGGTTAGGTTTAGGGTGTCAGGTTAGGATGTCGGTTAGGGTTAGGCTGTTGCTTGAGTGTTAAGGTGTCAGTTACGGTTAAGGCTAAGGTTAGGGTTACGGTTTGATTTAGGGTTACCCTTAGGGTTAGGGTTTGGGTGTCTGGTTAGGGTGTCTGGTGTCAGGTAAGGGTCAGGGCTAGGGTTAGGATGTCGGGTTAGGGTGTTGCGTTAGGGCTTGGGTTAGGGTTAGGGTGTCGTGTTAGTGATAGGGTTAGGGTTAGGGTGTCGCGTTAGTGTTAGCGTTAGGGTGTGGTGTTAGGGTGTTGTGTTAGGGTTAGGGTTAGGGCTAGTGTTAGAATATCAGGGTTAGGGTTAGGGTTCGGGTGTCTGGTGTCAGGTTAGGGTTGGGGTTAGGCTTAAGGTGTCGGGTTAGGTTTAAGTTTAGGGTGTCGTTTTGGGTTAGGGTTAGGGTTAGGTTTAGGGTTTGGGTGTCGTTTTAGGGTTAGGGTTAGTGTGTCTGCTGTCGGGTTAGAGTTAGGGTTAGTGTGTCGGGCTAGCGTTGGGTTAGAGTGTCGGGTTAGGGTTTGAGTGTCTGGTTATGGCTTGGGTTAGGGTTAGGTTTAGGGTGTCACGTTAGGGTTAGGGTTAGGCTGTCGTGTTATGGTTAGGGTTAGGGTTAGGGTTAGGGTGTCACGTTAGGGTTAGGGTTAGGGTGTCGTAATAGGTTTAGGCTTAGTCTTAGGGTTAGGATGTTGGTTTAGGTTGTCGGGTTAGGGTGTCGGGTTAGGGTTAGGGTGTCGTGTAAGGCTTAGCGTGAGGGTTAGGGTTAGGATTAGGGTGTCGCGTTAGGGGTAGGGTTAGGTTTAGGGTGTCGTTTTAGGGTTATGTTGTCGAGTTAGGGTTAGGGTTAGGGTTAGAGTGTCAGGTTAGGGTTAGGGTTAGGGTTAGGGATAGGTTTAGCATTAGGGTTACGGTTAGGTTTAGGGTTCGGGTGTGGTGTTAGGGTTAGGGTTAGGGTTAGGATATCGGGTTAGGGTTAGGGTTACGGTGTCTGGTGTCAGGTTAGGGTTAGGGTTAGTGTGTCGTGTTAGGGTTGAGGTAAGGGTTAGGGTTAGTGTTACGGATAGAGATAGGGTTAGGGTTAGTGTTAGGGTTACAGTTAGGGTTAGGGTTCGTGTTAGGGTTAGGGTGCCGGGTTAGGGTTAGGATAGGGTTAGGGTTAGGGATAGGGTTATGTTAAGGGTTACGGTTAGGGTTTGGGTATCGTGTTAGGGTTACAGGGTCTCGTGTCAGGTTGGGGTTAGGGTTAGGGTTAGGGTTAGGGTATCAGATTAGGGTGTCGGGTTAGGATCAGTGTGAAGAATAGGGTGTCCGTTTAGTGTTAGGGTTAGTGTTTGTTTTAGGGTTAGGGTTAGGGTTATGGTTACGGCTTGGGTTAAGGTTAGGATGTCAGGTTATGCTGTCGGGTTAGGTTGTTGGGTTATGGTTAGGGTGTTGGGTAAGGGCTTGGGTTAGGGTTTGGTTTAGGGTTAGGGTTAGGATTGCGGGTTAAGGCTTGGGTTATGATTAGGGTGTTGGGTTAGTTTGTCGGGTTAGGGTTTTGGGTTAGTGTGTCGGGTTAGGGTTAGGGTGTCGTGTAAGGCTTAGGGTGAGGTTTAGGGTTAGGGTGTCTGGTGTCATTTTAGGGTTAGTGTTAGGGTGTTGCGTTAGTGTTAGGGTTAGGGTTAGCATGTCGGTTTAGGTTTAGGGTGTCGAGTTAGGGTTAGGGTTAGGGTTAGGGATAGGGATAGGGTTAGGGTTAGGGTTTGTGTGTCCGGTTAGGGTGTCTGGTGTTGGGTTAGGGTTAGGGTGTCATGTAAGGCTTAGGGTGAGGTTTAGGGTTAGGGTGTCTGGTGTCGTTTTAGGGTTAGTGTTAGGGTGTCGCGTTAGTGTTAGGGTTAGGGTTAGGGTGTCGGTTTAGGTTTAGGGTGTCGAGTTAGGGTTAGGGTTAGGGTTAGGGATAGGGGTAGGGTTAGGGTTAGGGATAGGGTTAGGGTTAGGGTTTGTGTGTCCGGTTAGGGTGTCTGGTGTCGGGTTAGGGTTAGGGTAAGGTTTAGGGTTAGGGTTAGGGTTTGGGTGTCGGTTTAGGGTGTTGGGTTAGGGTGTCGGGTTAGGGTTAAGATTAGGGTTAGGGTGTCAGATTAGGGTGTTGGGTTAGGATAAGAGTTAAGGTTATGGTATCCGGTTAGTGTTAGGGTTAGATATAGGGTTAGGGTCAGGGTTACGGCTTGGGTTAGGGTTAGGAAGTCGGGTTATGGTGTCGGGTTAGCATGTCGGGTTAGGGTTAGGGTTTGGGTGTCGGGTCAGGGTTAGGGTTAGGGTTTAGAGATAGGGTTAGGGTTAGGATTAATGTTAGGTTTAATGTTAGGGGTTAGGGTTGGGGTTAGTGTGTCAGGTTAGAC
Source organism: Giraffa tippelskirchi (assembly GCF_054371585.1). Taxonomy (NCBI): domain Eukaryota; kingdom Metazoa; phylum Chordata; class Mammalia; order Artiodactyla; family Giraffidae; genus Giraffa; species Giraffa tippelskirchi. The sequence continues at coordinate 73,843,915 of NC_137289.1, forward strand.
TGTTGGGTTAGGGTGTCGGGTTAGGTTTAGGGTGTCAGGTTATGGTGTTGGCTTAAGTTGTTGTGTTAGTGTGTTGGGTTAGGGTTAGGTTTATGGCGTTGCATTAGTGTGTTGGGTTAGGAATAGGGTTAGGGTAAGGGTTAGGGCTAGGTTTAAGGTTAGGTTTAGTGTTATGATGTTGGGTTTGTTGTGTTAGGGTGCTGGGTTAGGGTTAGGGTTAGGGTTTGGGTAGGTTTAGGGTGTCGGATTAGGGTTAGGGTGTCGGATTAGGGTTAGGTTTAGGGTTATGTGTTGGGTTAGGTTGTCGTTTAGGGTGTCGGGTTTGGGTGTCGAGTTAGGGTTAGTGTGTCTGGTTATGGTGTCAGGTTAGGGTTAGGGTTAGGGTGTCTGGTTAGGGTGTCAGGTTAGTGTGTCGGCTTCTGTTTAGGTTTAGGCTTATGGTTAGGGTTAGGGTTAGGGTGTCCTGTTAGGGATAGGGTTCGGGTGTCAGTTTAGGGTTAGAGTTAGGGTTAGGGTTGGGTTAGGGTTAGGGTAGGGTTAGGGATTAGGGGTAGTGTTAGGTTTAGGGTGTCGGGTTAGGTTTAGGGTTCATGTTAGGGTTAGGGTTAGGGTTAGGATGTGGGGTTAGGGTTAGGGTTAGGGTTATGGTAAGGTTGTCTGGTTAGGGTTCCGGGTAGGGTGTCGGTTTAGAGTTTCGGGTTAGGGTGTCGGGTCGGGGTTAGTGTTAGGGTTAGGTTGTTGGGTTAGATTGCCGTGTTAGGGTGCCAGGTTAGGGTTAGATTTACGGTTAGGCTTAGGGTTAGGTTGTGGGGTTAGGGTGTCCGTTTAGGGTTAGGGTGTCAGGTTAGCATGTCGGGTTAGGGTGTTGGGTTAGGGTCTCGAGTTAGGGTTTAGGGTTAGGGTAAGGTTAGGGGTTAGAGGTAGGGTTAAGTTTAGGGTTAGTGTTAGGCTTAGGGTGTCGAGTTAGGGTGTCGGGTTAGGGTGTCGGGTTGGGGTGTCGGGTTAGGGTTAGGGTGTATGGTTAGGGTTAGGGTGTCAGGTTAGGTTGTCGGTTTAGAGTGTCGGATTAGTGCGTCGGGTTAGGGTTAGGGTTAGAGTTAGCTTAGGGTTAGGGTGTCAGATTCGGGTTAGGTTGTCAGGTTACGGTTAGTGTTAGGGTGTCGGTTTAGGGTTAGGGTTAGGGTTTCTGGTTAGGGTTTCAGGTTAGGGTTAGGTTTAGGGTTAGATTTAGGGTTGGGGTTAGGGTTAGGTTTTCGGGTTATGGCTAGCATGTCGGGTTAGGGTGTCGGGTTAGGGTTTACGGTTAGGGTTAGAGTGGCTGGTTAGGGTGTCGGTTAGGGTGTCGGTTTAGGGTGTCTGGTTGGAGTGTCGGGTTAGGGTTAGGCTTAGGCTTAGGGTCATGGTTAGGGTTAGGGTGTCGGATTAGGGAGTCCGATTAGGGTTAGGGTGTCGGGTTAGGGTGTCGGGTTAGGTTCTCTGTTAAGGGCTTATGGTTAGGGTTAGGGTGACTGGTTAGGGTGTCTGGTTAGGGTCTCGAGTTAGGGTTTCGGGTTAGGGTTAGTGTGTCGGGTTAGGGTTGGGGTGTCAGGTTAGTGTTTCGGGTTAGGGTGTCAGGTTGTTAGGTTTAGGGATAGGGTTAGGGTGTCGGGTTTTGGTTAGGGGTAGGGTGAGGTTTAGGTTTAGGGTTAGGGTGTCGGGATAGGGTTAGGCTGTCGGGTTAGGGTTTGGGTTAGGGTTAGGGTTCGGCTTAGGGTTAGGGTTAGGGTTAGGTTTAGGGTTAGGGTTAGGATTAGGGTTAGAGTTATGGTTAGGCTGTAGGATTAGCGTTAGAGTTAGGCTTACCGTTACAGTTAGGGTTGGCTTGGGTTTAGGGTTCAGGATAGGGTTAGCATGTCAAATTAGGGTTAGGGTTAGGGTGTCGGGTTAGGGTGTTGTGTTAGGATGTCGGGTTAGGGTTAGTGTTAGGGTTAGGATGTCTGGTTAGGGTTATGGGTAGGGTGTCAATTTAGGGTGTCGAGTTAGGGTGTCGGGTAAGGGTTAGGGTTAGGGTTATGGTGTCGGGTTAGGTTGTCATGTTAGGGTGCCAGGTTAGGGTTAGGGTTAGGTTTAGGTTTAGGGTCAGGGTTAGGGTCAGGGTGTTGGGTTAGGGTTAGGTTTACAGTTAGGTTGTCTTGTTATGGTGTCGGGTTAGGGTGTCTAGTTAGGGTGACGGGTTAGGGTGTCGGGTTAAGGTTAGGGTTAGGGTGTTGGGTTAGGGTGTCTGGTTAGGGTTAGGGTGTCGGGTCAGGGTTAGGTTTAGGGTGTTGGGTTAGGGTTAGGGTTAGGTTTAGGGTTAAGATGAAGTGTTAGGGTTACCGTTAGGTTTAGGCTGTCTGGTTAGGTTTATGGTTAGGGTGTCGGGTTAGGGTTAGGGTGTCAGGTTTGGGTGTCGGGTAGGGTTAGGTTTAGGGTGTCTGGTGTCTGGTTAGGGGTAAGGTTAGGGTGAAGTCTTAGGGTTAGGGTTAGGGTTAGAATTAAGGTTATGGTTAGGTTGTCTTGTTAGGGTTAGGGTTAGGGTTAGGCTGTTAGGGTTAGGGTTAGGCTTAGGGTTAGTGTTAGGGGTAGGGTTAGGGTTGGGTTAGAGTTAGGGTTAGAGGTTAGGGGTAGGTTTAGGGGTAGGGTTAGGGTGTCGGGTTAGGGTTAGGGTTGGGTTAGGTTTCGGGTTAGTGGTTAGGGGAAGGTTTAGGGTTAGGGTTAGGGTGTCGCGTTTGGGTGTCGGGTTAGGGTTAGGGTGTCTGGTTAGGGTGTCATGTTAGGGTTAGGGTTAGGGTGTCGGTTTAGGGTGTCTGGCTAGGGTTAGTTTGTCAGGTGAGGGTTAGGGTGTTGGGATAGTGTTAGGGTTTTGGGTTAGGGAGTCGGGTTATGGTGTCGGGTTAGGGTTTGGTCTAGGGCTAGGGTTAGTGTTAGGGTAGGGTTAGGGTGTCTTGTTAGGCTTAGGGTATTGGGTTAGGGTGTTGGGTTAGGGTTAGGGTGTCGGGTTAGGGTGAGAGTTAGAGTTAGGTTTAGCGTTAGGGTTAGGGTTAGGGTTACATTTAAGGTTAGGGTTAGGTTTAGGGTTAGGGTTTAGTGTTAGGGTTAGCGTTAGGGTTAGGGTGTCAGGTTAGTGTTAGGGTTAGGGTGTCGCGTTAGGGTTAAGGTTAGGGTTAAGGTGTCGGGTTTGGGTGTCAGGTTAGGGTTAGGGTGTCGGGTTAGTATGTCGGGTTAAGTTGTCGTGTTAATGTGTCGGGTTAGGGATAGTGTTAGGGTTAGGTTTATGGCGTTGGGTTAGGGTGTTGGGTTAGGAATAGGGTTAGGGTTAGGGTTAAGGTTAGGGTTGAGGTTATGATGTTGGGTTAGTTTGTCGTGTTAGGGTGCTGGGTTAGGGTTAGTGTTAGGGTTAGGGTTTTGGTAGGTTTAGGGTGTCGGATTAGGGTTAGGGTGTCGGGTTACGGTTAGGGTTAGGGTGTCGGGTTAGGGTGTCGGGTTAGGGTGTTGGGTTAGGGTGTTGGGTTAGGGTTAGGGTTATGTGTTGGTTTAGGGTGTCGGGTGTGGGTGTCGCATTAGGATTAGGGTTAGGGTGTTGGGTTATGGTGTCGGGTTAGGGTGTCGGGTTAGGGTTAGTGTGTCTGGTTATGGTGTCAGGTTCGGGTGTCGGCTTAGAGTTAGGGTGTCTGGTTAGGGTGTCGGGTTAGGTTTAGGTTTAGGCTTAGGGTTAGGGTTAGGGTGTCGTGTTAGGGATAGGGTTCGGGTGTCGGTTTAGGGTTAGGGTTAGGGTTACGGTGTCATGTTTGGGTGTCGGGTTAGGGTTAGGGTGTTGGGTTAGGGTTAGGGTTAGTGTTAGTGTAAGGGTTAGGGTTAGGTTTGGGTTAAGGTTAGGGTATGGTTAGGGGTTAGGGGTAGGGGTAGGGTTAGGTTTAGGGTGTCGGGTTAGGTTTAGGGTTCGTGTTAGGTTTAGGGTTAGGGTTAGTATGTGGGGTTAGGGTTAGGGTTAGGGTTAGGGTAAGGTTGTCTGGTTAGGGTTCTGGGTAGGGTGTCGGTTTAGGGTTTCGGGTTAGGGTGTCGGGTCAGGATTAGTGGTAGGGTTAGGGTGTTGTGTTAGATTGTCATGTTAGGGTGCCGAGTTAGTGTTAGGTTTATGGTTAGGCTTAGGGTTAGTGTGTTGGGTTAGGGTGTCCGGTTAGGGTTAGGGTGTCAGGTTAGCATGTCGGGTTAGGGTGTTGGGTTAGGGTCTCGAGTTAGGGTTTAGGGTTAGGGTTAGGAGAAGGTTAGGATTAGGGTTACTGTTGGGTTAGGGCTAGGGTTAGTGTTAGGGTTAGAGGTTAGGTGTAGGGTTAGTGTTAGGGTTAGGGTGTCGGGTTAGGGTTAGGGTGTCGGGTTAGGGTTAGGGTGTCGAGTTAGGCTTAGGGTGAGGGTGAGGTTTAGGGTTTGGGTTCGGGTTAGGGTTAGGGTTAGGGTGTCTGGTGTCATGTTAGAGTTAGGGTTAGTGTTAGGGTGTCGCGTTAGGGTTAGATATAGGGATAAGGTTAGGGTTAGGGTTAGGATGTCAGGTTAGGTTTAGGGTTAGGGTGTCTAGTGTAGGGTTAGGGTTAGGGTTAGGGTGTCTAGTGTAGGGTTAGGGTTAGGGTTACGGATAGGGTTAGGGTTAGGGTTAGGTTTAGGGTGTCGCGTTAAGGTTAGTGTTAGGGTGTCATGTTAGGTTTAGGCTTAGGGTTAGGGTTAGGGTAAGGGTGTTGGGTTAGGTTGTCGGGTTAGGGTGTTGGTTTAGCCTGTCGGGTTAAGGTTAGGGTGTCTTGTAAGGCTTATGGTGAGGGTTAGGGTTAGGGTTAGGGTGTCGCATTAGGGGTAGGGTTAGGTTTAGGGTGTCGGTTTAGGGTTATGTTGTCGAGTTAGGGTTAGGGTTAGTGTTAGCGATAGGGATTGGTTTAGGGTTAAGGTTAGAGTGTCAGGTTAGGGTTAGGGTTAGGGATAGGTTTAGCGTTAGGGTTAAGGTTAGGTTTAGGGTTAGGGTGTCATGTTAGGTTTAGGGTTAGGGTTAGGGTTAGGATATCGGGTTAGGGTTAGGGTTACGGTGTCTGGTGTCGGGTTAGGGTTAGTGTGTCGTGTTAGGGTTGGGGTAAGGGTTAGGGCTAGTGTTACGGATAGAGATAGGGTTAGGGTTAGTGTTAGGGTTACAGTTAGGGTTAGGGTTCGTGTTAGGGTTAGGGTGCCGGGTTAGGGTTAGGATAGGGTTAGGGTTAGGGATAGGGTTATGTTAAGGGTTAGGGTTTGGGTATCGTGTTAGGGTTACAGGGTCTCGTGTCAGGTTGGGGCTAGGGTTAGGGTTAGGGTTAGGGTGTCAGATTAGGGTGTCGGGTTAGGATCAGGGTGAAGGATAGGGTGTCCGTTTAGTGTTAGGGTTAGTGTTTGTTTTAGGGTTGGGGTTAGGGTTATGGTTACGGCTTGGGTTAAGGTTAGAATGTCAGGTTATGCTGTCGGGTTAGGTTGTCGGGTTATGGTTAGGGTGTCGGGTAAGGGTTTGGGTTAGGGTTTGGTTTAGGGTTAGGGTTAGGATTGCGGGCTAAGGCTTGGGTTATGATTAGGGTGTTGGGTTAGTTTGTCGGGTTAGGGTTTTGGGTTAGTGTGTCGGGTTAGGGTTAGGGTGTCGTGTAAGGCTTAGGGTGAGGTTTAGGGTTAGGGTGTCTGGTGCTGTTTTAGGGTTAGGGTTAGGGTGTCTGGTTAGGTTTAGGGTGTCGAATTAGGGTTAGGGTTAGGGTTATGGATAGGGATAGGGTTAGGGTTAGGGATAGGGATAGGGTTAGGGTTAGGGTTTGTGTGTCCGGTTAGGGTGTCTGGTGTCGGGTTAGGGTTAGGGTAAGGTTTAGGGTTAGGTTTAGGGTTAGGGCTTGGGTGTCGGTTTAGGGTGTTGGGTTAGGGTGTCGGGTTAGTGTTAGGATTAGGGTTAGGGTGTCAGATTAGGGTGTTGGGTTAGGATAAGAGTTAAGGTTATGGTATCCGGTTAGTGTTAGGGTTAGGGTTAGGGTTAGGGTCAGGTTTACAGCTTGGGTTAGGGTTAGGAAGTCGGGTTATGGTGTCGGGTTAGGTTGTCCGGCTAGCATGTCGGGTTAGGGTTAGGGTTTGGGTGTCGGGTCAGGGTTAGGGTTAGGGTTTAGAGATAGGGTTAGGGTTAGGATTAATGTTAGGTTTAATGTTAGGGGTTAGGGTTGGGGTTAGGGTGTCAGGTTAGGCTGTCAGGTTAGGGTGTCGGGTTAGGTTTAGGGTGTCAGGTTAGGGTGTCAGGAACGGTTAGGGTGTCGAGTTAGGGTGTTGGGTTAAGGTTAGGGTGTCGGGTTAGTGTTTCGGGTTAGATTGTCAGTTTAGCATATCAGGTTAGGGTTAAAGTTAGGGTGTCGTGTTAGGGTTAGGGTTAGATTTAGGAATAGGGTGTTAGGGTTAGGGTTAAGGTTAGGGTTAGGTTTAGGGTTATGATTGGGTTAGGGTTAGGGTTAGCGGTTAGGGGTAGGGTTAGATGTAGGGTTATGGTTAGGGTTAGGGTTACGGTTAGGGTTATGATTGGGTTAGGGTTAGGGTTAGTGGTTAGGGGTAGGTTTAGAGGTAGGGTTAGGGTAGGGTTAGGGTTAGGTTGTCGGTTAGAGTTAGGGTTAGGGTTAGGGTTTGGGTGTCGGGTTAGGGTTAGGGTTAGTGTTAGGGGTTAGTGATTAGGGTTAGGGTTAGGATTAGCGTTATGGTCTGGGTTAGAGTTAGGGTTAGGGTTAGGGTTAGGGTTGGTTTAGTGTAGGGTTAGGGTAGGGTTGTGGTGTCGGGTTAGGGTTAGGTTGTCAGGCTAGGGTTAGTGTTAGGGTGTCGTGTTAGGGTTAGGGTTATGGTGTCTGGTGTCCGGTTAGGCTTGGAGTTAGGATTAGGGGTATGGTTAGGGTTAGTGTTAGGGGTTAAGGTTAGTTTTAGGCTTAGGGTTAGGATTTAGGGTTAGAGTTAGCGGTTAGGTGTTAGGGTTAGATTTAGGGTAAGGGTAAGGGTTAGGGTTTGGGTTTAGGGTTAGGGTTAGGTTTAGGGTTTGGGTTTAGGGTTAGGGTTAGGAGAAGGTTAGGGTTAGGGTTACTGTTGGGTTAGGGCTAGGGTTAGTGTTAGGGTTAGAGCTTAGGTGTAGGGTTAGTGTTAGGGTTAGGGTGTCAGGTTAGGGTTAGCGTGTAGGGTTAAGGTCTTGGGTTAGGGTTTACGGTTAGTGTTAGAATGTCTGGTTAGGGTGTCTGTTAGGGGGTCTGGTTAGGGTGTCAGGTTGGAGTGTCAGGTTAGCGTGTCTGGTTAGGGTGTCTGGTTAGGGTGTTGGGTTAGCATGTCTGGTTAGGGTTAGGGTTTCGGGTTAGGGTTAGGGATAGCTTTATGGTTAGGGTGTTGGGTTAGGGTTAGGATTAGGCTTAGGGTTATGGTTATGGTTATGGTTAGGGTGTCGGATTAGGGTGTCCAGTTAGGGTTAGGGTGTCGGATTAGGATGTCGGGTTAGGGTGTCGGGTTAGGGTGTCGGGTTTGGGTGTCTGGTTAGGATTAGGGTGTTGTGTTAGGGTGTTGTGTTAGGGTGTGGGTCAGACTGTCGTGTTAGGGTTAGGGTTAGGGTGTCGTGTTAGGGTGTCAGTTTCACGTGTCGGGTTAGGGTTAGGGTGTCGGGTTAGGGTGACGGGTTAGGGTTAGGGTGTCAGGTTAGGGTATCGGGTTAGGATGTCGGGTTATGATGTTGGGTTAGGGTTAGCATGTCAGGTTAGGGTTGGGGTGTCTGGCTAGTGTTTCAGGTTAGGGTGTCGGGTTAGGTTAGGATTAAGGATAGGGTTAGGGTGTCGGGTTAGGGTTAGGGGTAGGATGACGTTTAGGTTTAGGGTTAGGGTGTTGGGTTAGGGTTAGAGTGTCGGGATAGGGTTAGGCTGTCGGATTAGGGTTTGGGTTAGGGTTAGGGTTCGGCTTAGGGTTAGGGTTAGGGTTTGTGTTAGGATTAGGGTTAGAGTTAGGGTTAGGCTGTCTGATTAGGGTTAGGGTTAGGGTTAGGGTTAGGCTTACGGTTACGGTTAGGGTTGGCTTTGGTATAGGGTTAGGGATAGGGTTAGCGTGTCGAATTAGGGTTAGGGTTAGGGTGTTGTGTTAGGATGTCGGGTTAGGGTTAGGGTTAAGGTTAGGTTGTCGGGTTACGGTTAGGGGTAGGGTGTCGGTTTAGGGTGTCCGGTTAGGGTGTCGTGTCAGGGTTAGTGTTAGGGTTATGGTGTCGTGTTAGGTTGTCGTGTTAGGGTGCCGAGTTAGGGTTAGGGTTAGGGTTAGGTTTAGGGTTAGGGTCATGGTTAGGGTTAGGGTGTTGGATTAGGGTTAGGTTTAGGGTTAGGGTTACGGTTAGGGTGTCTTGTTATGGTGTAGCGTTAGTGTGTCGGATTAGGATTAGGGTGCCGAGTTAGGGTGTCAGGTTAGAATGTCAGGTTATGGTTAGGGCTAGGGTTATGGTGTCTGGTTAGGGTTAGGGTTATGGTTAGGTTTGGGATAGGGTTAGGGTTAGGGATAGGGTTAGAGTGTCGGATTAGGGTTAGGGGTAGGGTGTCGGGTTAGGGTGTCGGGTTAGGGTTAGGTTTAGGGTTAGGTTTAGGGTTGGGGTTAGGGTTAGGTTGTCGGGTTAGGGTTAGGGTGTTGGGTTAGGCTGTCGGGTTAAGGTCTCAGGTTAGGGTTTGCGGTTAGGGTTAGGCTGTCTGGTTAGGGTGTCGGTTAGGGGGTAGTGTTAGGGTGTCTGTTTAGGGTGTCGGTTTAGGGTTTCGAGTTAGAGTGTCGGATTAGGGTTAGGGTTAGGGTGTTGTGTAAGGGTGTTAGGTTAGCGTGTCGGGTTAGGGTTAGGGTTTCGGGTTAGGGTTAGGGTTAGTGTTAGGGTGTCGGGTTAGGGTGTCTGATTAGGGTTAGGGTGTCAGGTTAGAGTGTCGTGTTACGGTGTTGTGTTAGTGTGTCGGGTTAGGGTTTAGGGTTAGGGTTATTTTTAGAGTTAGTGTAAGGGTTAGGGTTGTGTTAGGGTTAGGGTTATGGTTAGGGTTTGCGGTTAGAGGTAGGGTTAGGGTTGGGGTTAAGGTTACGTTGTCGGATTAGGTTTAGTGTTAGGGTTAGGGTTAGGGTTAAAGTTAGGGTGTCGGGATAGGAAGTGGGGTTAGGGTGTCAGGTTAGGTTTAGGGTTAGGGTTATGGTTAGGGTGTCGGGTTAGGTTGTCAGGTTAGAGTTAGGTTGTCGGGTTAGGGTTAGTGTTAGGGTTTCAGGTTAGGCTTTGGGTTAGGGTTAGGGTTAGTGTTAGGGTTAGGGTTATGTTTAGGGTTAGTGTTAGGGGTAGGGTTAGGGTTAGGTTAGGGTTAGGGCTAGGTTACATTTAGAGTTAGGGTTGGGGTTGAGGTTGGGGTTAGATTTAGACTTAGGTTTAGGTTTAGGGTTTACTGTTAATGTTAGGTTTAGGGTTAGTTTTAGTGTTAGGATTAGGGTTAGGATTAGGGTTAGGGTAAGAGTTAGTTTTAGGTTAGGGTTAGGGTTAAGATTATTGTTAGAGTTAGGATAAGGGTTAGGGTTAGGGGTTAGGGTTAGTGTTAAACTTAGGGTTAGTTTTAGGGTTAGGGTTAGGGTTACTTTTAGGGTTAGGTTTGAGTTGGGGTTAGAGTTAGATTTAGGTATGGGTTTGGATTTGGGGTTAAGGTTAGGGTTAGGGTCGGGGTTGGGGTTGTGATTGGAATTAGAGTTGTGTTAGCGTCAGGGTTAGTGTTATGTTTGGGGATGAGGTTGGGGTCAGGGTTATGGTTAAGCTTAGGGTTAGGTTTAGGTTTAGGTTTAGAGTAAGGTTTAGGTTTAGGGTTGGGGTTAGGGTAGAGTTAGGGTTAGGCTTAGGGTTAGGGTTAGTTTTAGGTTAGGGTTAAGTTTAAGGTTATGGTTATGGTTAGGGTCAGGGTTAGGGTTAGTTTTAGGGTTAGTGTTAGGGTTAGGGTTGGGTTATGGTTAGGGTTAGTTTTAGGGTTAGCGTTAGGGTTAAGGATAAGGTTGGGTTAGGGTTAGGGTTAGTGTTGGGGTTACGGTTAGGGTTATGGTTAGGGGTAGGTGTTAGGGTTAGTGTTAGTGTTAGATTCAGTTTTAGTGGTTTGGGGATGTGTTTGGTGTTAGTGTTAGGGTTATGTTTGGAGATAGGATAAGAGTTAGGGTTAGTGTTGGGGGAGTGTTAGGAGTAGGGTTAGGGTTAGGGTTGGGTTAGGGTTACAGTTATGGTTAGTGTTGAGTTAGGGTTAGGGTTAGGGGTTAGGGTTAGATTTAGTGTTAGTTTTATATTACGGTGAGGGTTAGGGTTCGTGTTGGGGTTACGGTTAAGGTTATTGTTAGAGTCAGGATTAGGGTTAAGGCTAGAGGTTAGGTTTAGTGTTAAATTTAGGGTTCGTTTTAGGATTAGGGTTAGGGTTACGTTTAGGTTTACGTTTGAGTTAGGGTTAGGGTTAGGTTCAGGGTTGGGTTTGGGTTAGAGATTTGAGTTGAGTTAGGGTCAGGGTTAGTGTCAGGTCTAGGGAAGGGGTTGTGGTCTGGGTTAGGTTTAGGGTTGGTGTTAGGGTTAGCGTTTATTTTAAGGTTAGGGTTAGGGTTAGTTTTGGGGCTGGGGTTAGGGTTAGGGTTAGGGTTGAGTTAGAGTTAGGGTTATGGTTAAGTTTAGGGTTAGTGTTGGGGTTAGGGTTGAGTTAGCTGTAGGGTTATGGTTAGAGTTGGGGTTTTTGTTGGGGCCATAGGCCCGGGCCGACGGCCGACAGGAGCTGTCCCACGCTCGAGGCCAGGGCTGGCGGCCATGAGCAGTTACCCAGGTCCAAGGAGCGGCGGATGCGTGGAAACAGGAGGGCCGATAGGATTTACTCCACATCCAAGGTCAGGAGGAACGGGCTGCACTTTGCTGGAGAAGCCGTGAATAGATACCCCACGCCCAAGGTAAGAGAAACCCAAGTAAAATGGTAGGTGTTGTGAGAGGGCATCAGAGGGCAGACACACTGAAACTATAACTACAGAACTCTAGCTAATCTGATCACATGGACCACAGCCTTGTCTATCTCAATGAAACTAAGCCATGCTGTGTGGGACCACCCAAGACAGATGGGTCATGGTGGAGAGGTCTGACAGAATGTGGTCCACTGGAGAAGGGCATGGCAAACCACTTCAGTATTCTTGCCATGAGAACCCCATGAACAGTATGAAAAGGTGAAAATACAGGACAATGAACGATGAACTCCCCAGGTCGGAAGGTGCCCAATATGCTACTGGAGATCAGTGGAGAAATAACTCCAGAAAGAATGATGGGATGGAGCCAAAGCAAAGACTCTACCCAGCTGTGGATGTGACTGGTGATAGAAGCAAAGTCCGATGCTGTTAAAAGCAATATTGCATAGGAACCTGGAATGTTAGGTCCATGAATCAAGGCAAATTGGAAGTGGTCAAACAGGAGATGACAAGAGTGAACGTCGACATTCGAGGAATCAGCAAACTAAGATGGATTGGAATGGGTGAATTTAACTCAGATGACCATTATATCTACTACTGTGGGCAGGAATCCCTTAGAAGAAATGGAGTAACCATCATGGTCAACAAAAGAGTCCAAAATGCAGTACTTGGATGCAATCACAAAAACGATAAAATGATCTCTGTTCGTTTTCAAGGCAAACCATTCAATATCACGGTAATCCAAATCTATGCCCCGACCAGTAACGCTGAAGAAGCTGAACTTGAACAGTGCTATGAAGACCTACAAGACCATTTAGAACTAACACCCAGAAAAGATGTCCTTTTCATTATAGGGGACTGGAATGCAAAAGTAGGAAGTCAGGAAACACCTGGCATAACAGGGAAATTTGGCCTTGGAGTACAGAATGAAGCACGGCAAAGGCTAATAGATTTTTGCCAAGACAAGGAACTGGTCATAGCAAACACCCTCTTCCAACAACACAAGAGAAGGATCTACACATGGACATCACCAAATGGTCAACATTGAAATTAGATTGATTATATTCTTTGAAGTCAAAGATGGAGAAGCTCTATACAGTCAGCAAAAACAAGACTGGGAGAAGACTGTGGCTCTGATCATGAACTCTTTATTGCCAAATTCAAACTTAAATTGAAGAAAGTAGGGAAAACCACTAGACCATTCAGGTATGACCTAAATCAAATCCATTATGATTACACAGTGGAAGTGACAAATAGATTTAAGGGACTAGATCTGATAGATAGAGTACCTGATGAACTATGGACAGAGGTTCGTGACATTGTACAGGAGACAGGGATCAAGACCATCTCCATGGAAAAGAAATGCAAAAAACAAAATGGCTGTCTGAGGAGGGCTTACAGATAGCTGGGAAGAGAAGAGAAGTGAAAAGCAAAAGAGAAAGGGAAAGATATCCCCATCTGAATGCAGAGTTCCAAAGAATAGCAAGGAGAGATAAGAAAGCCTTCCTCAGCGATCAATGCAAAGAAATAGAGGGAAACAACAGATTGGGAAAGACTAGAGATCATTTCAAGAAAATTAGAGATACCAAGGGAACATTTCATGCAAAGATGGCCTTGATAAAGGACAGAAATGGTATGGACCTAACAGAAGCAGAAGATATTAAGAAGAGGTGGCAAGAATACACAGAAGAACTGTACAAAAAAGATCTTCACAACCCAGATAATCACGATGGTGTGATCACTCACCTAGAGCCAGACATCCTGGAATGTGAAGTCAAGTGGGCCTTAGGGGGCATCACTATGAACAAAGCTAATGGAAGTGATGGAATTCCAGTTGAGCTATTTCAAATCGTAAAAGATGATGCTGTGAAAGTGCTGCACTCAATATGCCAGCAAATTTGAAAAACTCAGCAGTGGCCACAGGACTGGAAAAGGTCAGTTTTCATCCCAATCCCAAAGAAAGGCAATGCCAAAGAATGTTCAAACTACCGCACAATTGCACTCCTCTCACATGCTAGTAAAGTAATGCTCAAAATTCTCCAAGTCAGGCTTCAGCAGTACATGAACCGTGAACTTCCAGATGTTCAAGCTGGTTTTAGAAAAGGCAGAGGAACCAGAAATCAAATTGCCAATGTCCGCTGGATCATCAAAAAAGCAGGAGAGTTCCACAAAAACATCTATTTCTGCTTTATTGACTATGCCAAAGCCTTTGACTGTGTGGATCACAATAAACTGTGGAAAATTCTTCAAGAGATGGGAATACCAGACCATCTGACCTGTCTCTTGAGAAACCTGTATGCGGGTCAGGAAGCAACAGTTAGAACTGGGCATGAAACAACAGACTGGTTCCAAACAGGAAAAGGAGTACATCAATGCTGTATATTGTCACCCTGCTTATTTAACTTATATGCAGAGTACATCATGAGAAACGCTGGGCTGGAAGAAACACAAGCTGGAATCAAGATTGCTGGGAGAAATATCAATAACCTCAGATATGCAGATGACACCACCCTTATGACAGAAAGTGAAGAAGAAGTAAAGAGCCTCTTGATGAAAGTGAAAGAGGAGAGTGAAAAAGTAGGCTTAAAGCTCAACGTTCAGAAAACTAAGATCATGGCATCCGGTCCCATCACTTTATGGGAAATAGATGGGGAAACAGTGGAAACAGTGTCAGACGTTATTTTTCTGGGCTCCAAAATCACTGCTGATGGTGATTGCAGCCCTGAAATTAAAAGACGCTTACTCCTTAGAAGGAAGGTTATGGCCAACACAGATAGCATATTTAAAAGCAGAGACATTACTTTGCCAACAAAGGTCCATCTAGTCAAGGCTATGGTTTTTCCAGTGGTCATGTATGGATGTGAGAGTTGGACGGTGAAGAAAGCTGAGCACCGCAGAATTGATGCTTTTGTACTGTGGTGTTGGAGAAGACTCTTGAGAGTCCCTTGGACTGCAAAGAGATCCAATCAATCCATCCTAAAGGAGATCAGTCCTTGGTGTTCATTGGAAGGACTGATGTTGAAGCTGAAACTCCAAGACTTTGGCCAACTCATGCGAAGAGTTGACTCATTGGAAAAGGCCCTAATGCTGGGAAGGATTGGGGGCAGGAAGAGAAGGGGACGACAGAGGATGAGATGGTTGGATTGCATCACTGACTCGATGGACATGGGTTTGGGTAAACTCCGGGTGCTGGTGATGGATAGGGAGACCTGGCGTGCTGCAATTCATGGGGTCGCAAAGTGTCGGACACGACTGAGCGACTGAACTGAACTGAACTGACTGGATATAGCCACAAGGTGGCAGCAGTACTTCATGCTCAACTCTGGTTCCTTGGACAAGCAGAGCCTCATGGAAAATCCTGTGTGTGGATTGTCAATTAAGTGAAATACTTTGGCCACCTGATGCGAAGAACTGACTTTTTGGAAAAGAGCCTGATGCTGGGAAATATTGAAGGCACAAGGGTAAGGGGGAAGACAGAGGATGAGATGGTTGAATGGCATCACTGACTCGATGGACATGAATTTGAATAAACTCCTGGAGTCAGTGATAGACAGGGAGGCCTGGCCTGCTGCAGTCCATAGGGTCACAAAGAGTCAGACACGACAGCAACTGAACTGCAGTGAACTGGGCCAGGAGAAACACTAAACACCCAAAAGTTTGGTGTTCCCCCTTACCCTTGATCCACAGGACATGTCCTAACTCCTCTTCCCTGGGTCAGGAAGTTACCCTAGAGAAGGAAATGGCAACCCACTCCAGTATTCTTGCCTGGAAAACCCCATTGACAGAGTAGCCTGTTGGACTACAGTCCATGGCATCACACGGAGTTGAACATGCCAGAGTACACATGTACTATGTACACATGTACACAGGGAAACACAAACCTGGTTCGGTAACACGTATAACTCAGATAATTAAAAGTCACAATATCTGTGAATTCCTAATACCCAGCCTAGTGTGATAAATGCACAAAAAATGCTCCTATTTCTTACCCAACCTGGGGGAGCTCACTGAAAGGTTTTGCTGCCCAGACCAAGGGGGAGTTCAGATGCTCACCTTGGTGTGTAAATAAATAAAGCTCAGATGAATCCATGTTAAATGTTATATTGCAGAGGTAGTAACTTTTATAATTTACTTTGTGGTTCTAGTAACCATTTACTCCAGGAAAAATGTAAACAATTCTGAATAATGAACTTTGGGTTTCTGATTAGCTCTATCCTCTGAAATTCACAGTTTCTCTGATGGCTCCATGTGGCTTCTGAAGTGAGTAAATTGTGAGCACACAAAGAACAACTTCAACCCACATCCTAGCAAACAGGCAAAGCTAGTGAAAAGTATAAAGAAAAAAAAAAAAAACAAACATTGCAGGTCCTGGAGATTGGCCAGTCCTTCTCCCATCCCCAGTATCATGTTAAAGGGCACAATTCAAGGGTAAGGTTAAGGGTTCCATCTCCTGTCTGTCTCCTTGGAAGCAGGAAATCAATCTCTCCTGTGAAAGGTACACTCTGGAAGCTGAGGCCTGAGGGAGGAGGGCTGCAGGCCCAAACATCAAAGTGATTAACCAAGTTAATGCAATGATTTTTAGCACTTGAGTTTGGTATTTCGAGTATGTCATCTATCATCTGTATGGCATAATGTTGATTGCTCTCAGTTAATGTCTCTATTTGATCACTGTCAACTTCAACAGGTCTACCTGAATGTGGAGCATTGTCCAGCGAGAAATCTCCAGCATAAAACGTCACAAACCACTTTGGACACATTGAAACAGTGTGGGCTCTGGGGATGCCTGGACCCCAAAAAACTGGAAGAGGCAGGAAGGACTCTTGGCTGGAGCCTCTGGCGAGAGTGCAGTGCTGGGACACCTGACCTGAGACGTCTGGTCTCTAGGACTGAGAGAGGGCAGGCTTCTGTTGTTCAGAGCCTCCGTGTGTGGTCGTTTGTCACGGCCACCCCAGAAAGCTCATGTAGGCCTTGCCCTGATCTTAAGCCTCCCTCCCATTAGGGGCAGCCCCCTGCACCTATGCTGTCGGCACCAACTGTGAGGTTCATGGTGAGCCCTGGCTCCCCTTCTTGACATTGGCATTTTGGAGGGTGAGGGCAGACACCACCATGTGACCAGCCTCCAGCCTGGTGCCAAGTCTCTAGTGAGCTTCCTTGAGGGGATGGGGTGGGGGGTGACTGTCAGGGTTCCACCCTTCATCACTGGGGGAAGAGACAACCTAGACACCCTCTAGGGAGGAGACGCAAGAAGGTGGTGAGTGACCAGCTCTGGGCCCCGCCCCCCCACCCCCGGGCAGCCGCACTGCACCCTGAGGCGCATCTCTGCAGTGAGCATCCAACCTGTGCTGAACCTGGAGCCTCCCAGCAGGTCCGAGGTGAGGCGGCCCTGCACACCCCGCCCCTGCCTCCATGTCTAGTAGGTGGACACCCCTTCTCCTTGTCACTCCAGGAGCCCTGCAGTCCCCACCTCTTCCTCCACAACTAGTAGGTGGGACACCCCTTCTCCTTGTTTCTCCAGGAGCTCTGAAGATGCCGCCCTTTCCTCCAGGTCTAGTAGGGGGACACCCCTTCTCCTTGTCACTCCAGGAGCCCTGCAGACCCCGCCCCTTCCTCCACAACTAGTAGGTGGGACACCCCTTCTCCTTGTCACTCCAAGAGCCCTGCAGACCCGCCCCTTCCTCCAGGTCTGGTAGGGGGACATCCCTTTTCCCTGTCACTCCAGGAGCCCTGCAGACCCCACCCCTTCCTCCAGGTCTAGAAGTTGGGTCACCCCTTCTCCTGTCACTCCAGGAGCCCTGCAGACCCGCCCCTTCCTCCAGGTCTGGTAGGGGGACACCCTTTTCCCTGTCACTCCAGGATCCCTGCAGACCCTGCCCCTCCCTCCAGGTCTAGTAGGTGAGACACCCCTTCTTGTCACTCCTGGAGCGGTTCTGGAGCCAATCTGTGAGTGGTTCTGGGGTTTGCAGGCGGAGCCCCTGTTGCTGTGCCCCTCTTCCCCACACGAGCATCCAGAGCAAGCTGTCTGCTCTGCAGCCTGAAGGCACCCCCCCACGGCAGTATTCTCAGGAAAGGATTAGGGGGTACTGTAGCAGCATCTGAAACCTCCTTTAATAGGGGTGTCCTTGTTCTCAACCCTTTAACATTGTTCACACCTTTAGAAGATGTAACAAAAGTCTTTAAGGTAAAAGATCTAGAGAGAATAGAGGAAGCTACAAACAAAACCAGATGGAACCAGCTGGGACCACAATGACAACGAATCTGACTTCCAACAGACCCCGAGTCTCATTGTGTGTTGATTTTAGTGTATTATTGATGTAGGGGATAGATGGGGCCCAGATTCGACCTTTATAACTGGCCTCTTGTTTGCATTTTATGGGACATGAAGAAGTGAGCTTCAGGCTGGATACTTAACAACTGTTAGCATTTCTGAGAGAAGAGAGAGGTGGGCTTCAGTCTAGGTATTTGCAGTCAGCCTCCTGTTTGCCCTCTGAAATGGAAGTCACAACAGAGGGTAAATAGCCAGTGTTTGTCGCTTGTAAACACCTTATGGTAATAGTCATGGCAAGGACGAAGAGAGGGCAAAAGCCTGTATGAGGAAAGGATTAAGGGATCTCTGCCCCCCAGACTTTTGGGACAAGGGAGACACTACACATGCACAGAAAGGCTTCTTGGGTCAGAACTCAAGAGATAATGCCAGGCCCTAATGAGTCTTGCTCCTCCCAGAATCCTTCACTTCGAGATCCATCCTGCCTGAGAGGTGAGTGTGCACCCAGGGGAGGGTCCCAGGTCAGTCAGGTGTGGGAAAAGAAACCAGGTAATCAGCCTGAAGGAAAACAAAGACCCGGAAGAACTGCCGTGTATAAATGACTTGACCACCTCTGCTGTACTCCCCTCACTGGGAGGGACACCACACCCTTTCTCTGCCTTGCTTCTATCTTAACAAACCATTTCTCTATGTGCTCTCCCACTTGTTGTTATGCTATGTCCCTAATAATAAATTTTACATCTGCATTTACAGTTTCTGCCTCCATGGTAAAAACATTTTTCACTGGGGGCAAAGATCTGGGGAAAAATAGCTTCTAGCCTTTAGTCCTTGCTGGTCTGGTGGTTAGGATTCCTGGTTTGCATCCAGGCTTCCCAGGCTCAATTCCTGGACAGGGAATTAAGATCTCACTCCAGGTCACTGATCGCTGCTAACTTGATCATTATATTAAGTGATACACCAATCATTGGTCATGACAGAACATGAAGAACCAAAAAAAGGTAAAAAGGAGGTGGCACCCCACTAACTAGAAAGCCCTGCCCTTCTCCTAAACGGACCTGCCTCCCCAGGATTAGCTTCACTCCTCCTCCCTTTTTCTTTACTTTTAAAATCAAACCACTCTCTCCAGGAGGGTGAGACATTGAGCTGTGAGCTCTGTTCCCACCTCTCCATTCTTTGGCCTCTGAACAAAGCCTGTGCTGTGTTGGTCTCAGCTTTGGTTTTATAATCACCCACTTGAACCCAAATGGAAGAAGTAAACATTCCTTGTTGAGGCAGAGAGCCCCGGCCAGGCCAGGGCCTGAGCAGGGCCCATAGGACTAAACTAGTAACAGTGTGTAAGGGGACGGTAGTCTCTGCCTGGGGGTGGGTGGAGGGTGCACCTATAGCCGCAGCACTGGTCGTGGATGGCATGGCCCCCCTGGGCCTGGACTCTGCTCTCGTCCCCACACCCCAACACCACCTGATGGTCTGACTCGGTGACACAGGCTGCTGGGTGTGCAGTCAGGAGGGGCCCAGAAGCAGCAACTGGAGCCAGATCAGACGTGCCTTTTCACGGGCGGTGGGTGTACTAGGTGTTAGGACTTTGCATGCAGAAAACAAACTGAGCCGCTAGAAAGCTCATGTGTGCTGTGGACTTGAAACCCACGTGCACGGCACGAGCTCCCTCTGGATCCTGGCTCAGAAGCTTCTGCACAGGTGACGGCCACAGTAGTGGCCAAGTCCTCCAGGCCTCCCTGGTGGGCACAGCTGGACCCACACTCCACGGGCTCCCCGAACCGGAGCCTGAAGGGCCAATGCTGGCAGGGCCTGGGGATGGGAGTGGTCACTCCACCAACCACCAAACCGAGCCCGTCCAGGCTCTGCTACAAGTCTGCTCTCTGGGTCCTGCAGACAGACCTGCAGGGAACAGGGGCCTTGAGTCCCATTCTGATGGTGTTCTGTGGAATTTCCACGAGACCCCTCTTTGCCCTGTTCTGAGCAAATGACTGGTCAGGCCATGCTACCGTCAGCCCACAAGCAGGCCGAGAGGCTGAGGCTCTGAGCAGTGAAGTGACCCACCTGGAAGAACAGACATGCAGCCATGGAGGGAGGTGTGTGCCCCCCGCCCAGGGTGATGGCCCACTCACAGCAGGTTCACGTCTGCCCCTTCACCCCCTCCAGGTGCAGCTCACAGAGCCTCCTCTTAGGGGGACTCACTCACTGTCTTTTACCGGGACTCCTGTCTCACATCCTGTCTCTGAGATCATCCGGAAGGCTTTTCCCTTGAGGCGGATTCAGTCTCACGTCTCCAGGGCTGCTTTCCTGGGTCACAGTCACCACCTGCCTGTCCACTCCCAGCTCAGACCACAAAGGCCCCCTCAGGCCCTGAGCCCCCTGGCTCTGTCTGGGCGCTCACTCTCCTCGGGCCTGACCCTTCCATCTAACAGCCCCTTCAGGGTCTCCAGGAGCCCCCACCACCCAGGGCAGTCTGTCTTCTCTGTCCTGGGGAGGCCTCTGTGGTGTCAGGTGCAAGAAGCAATAGCTTCCTGTGGAGCCTCCCACACACAGCACAGTGGCCAGCACCCACCTACCGACCTTTTCTCTCTGTATGGGTCCAGGGTGGGTTCATGGGCCCCACTACATGTCCTGGTTCTCATCTCATCCCGGTGCTGCTCACGGGGGAGTCGCTAAGCTACTCTGTGCCAGCTGCACAGAGAGGGTGCCCATTCACACTCACCTCCCGGGAGCACAGGGTTCTGGTGGGCAGGCTCCTTCAAGGGTAATGGGCTCACCTGGTCAGGTACCCGCAGAGCTCAGCACCCAGGAACCGAATACAGAGCCCTCGTTGCAGAGCACCCCCGGTCCACCTGTTGGTCAGGTCTGAACCTGAGCCCCTCAGAGCAGGACCTGAACTAACAGTAGCTCCTGGACAGGGCCATGACCCTGGGCTTTACTGTGCAGCCTCCCTCCACCGAGTCTTCCAGAGACTTACCCTGAACCCGTGCACTGGGCCCTGTCTCCACACCCCACCCCTCCTCTCCCTACATGTGGGTTCCCCTCATTAGGAGAGGAAATTCTTGAAACTACCTCCCACTTGTGGGCTGGATAAAATGTTTAGAAAACAAGCCAGAGCTCATCATCATCACCCAATTTCCTCCACCCCATCGCCTCCAACAGACTTACTGCTTGCCTCATTCACACGCTCTGAAGAAGAAGAAGAAGGAGAAGGAGAAAAATGGTGATTGGAGTGGCATGGCAGAGGGAATGGGAAGGTCTCCTTATGCTGGGGGAAATCCATGCAAAAGAGAGAAAAATACTGGCTGACTTCACTTCTTTGTGCCATGGGAAAGAGGAAAAAGGACAGCAAGGTTGTGAGCACTTGGATCATAAAGCACAAAGTGGTAGGGTCCTGGGATTGGATGGGGGAGCGGGAAGTGGGAGGGGTGCAATAGGCTAAGGAAGAAAGCAGGGTCAGGGCTGTTATCTCCTAGTGAGGATCAACGGAATCAACACTTAAGCTATGGTAAACCCCTGGACTGTGGAACCCCCATAGTCCTGGAAGGCAAGTGTAATGTAAAGGACGGGAGAAAAACAAACACACATGTTACACACCAAGAAGGAAACCAACAGTCGTCCTTGTCCAGGAGGGAAATCTGTTTTTACCTTGAGTTATAGTGTATTTTGAGCCCCTGAAGTGGAAAGACGACTCTATAAGTCAATTAGTGTATTTAAAATAGAAAAAGAGAATAAAAACAACAAAAAATAATAAAATGAACACAAACTCGAAAAAAAAAAGAGCGAAAAACAAAAAAAAAAAAAAAGGAAGAAGGAAAAGGTGAAAAAAAAACAGGCAACAGAGAGAGAAAATGAGCTGAGGAAATGAATCCAAAGTTGCAGCAAGCCTATGCCTTTCTAAATGAGCTCGCTTTGGGCCATGACCAATGGCCCTGAAGGGAGAAAAGCATATGTGCCACACTCTCGGCATCTTTTGGTGCTAGGACCCTGAAGGCTAGAAGAGTGGCTAGTGAGAAACTATAGAAATTGGAGTGGACCTCACTTGAGAACAAAGTTGAGGTAAGGGTTTATTTTTGTCCTAGGAGAGGTTGTCCTCAGGCAGGGGTCTGGAGTGGGGAGACTTGTTAAAGTGAGAGGGTAGGTGGGCAGACATGTTTCCACAAGTGTGTTAGGATCTGAGTGGTGAGCCCACGGAATTCCTCCCCAGCCGGCATTTGTGTGCTGAACTTGGAAGCCCTGCAGTGAATCTCTAGTGGGCAAGGCTGGAAGGCAAAATGCCCCCGAATCATTTGCATCCAGATCTCTTTGGTCCAGGGCCAGATCAGAGGTGCATGTGGGGCTTCGTCAAGGGGAATTCCCCGACAAAAGTGTCGGTGGTTGGATGTCGAGAGTGGGAGTGAGCACGCCCTCAGACACCTCAGCCAATGAGGAGCTTGCACGTGCAGGGGTGGGGCTGTGGGAAAGCCATCAAAGGACCAATGGGACGAGGCCCAGGCCCTTTTTTGGAGATGGACCATCTGAGAGAAGGAGGCGTCATCGTGCAGCTGCAGGTAAGAGATAGAAACCCTCGTGGGCTTTTTTTGCAGAGACCCGGGGGCTGCTTCTGTGCACGGGGGAGGTGCGAGTCCATCTCCCTTCAACGTCTTAGCTGGAGGGCCAGGTTGTCGGCCCAGAACCGCTGGTGCGAATGCCCTTCGGGGACCCTCTGTACCTGAGGGGCCGTCGCTGGCGGTTGGGCGCCCCCAGTTGAGTGACTTGGCTCCTGGGTCAGCAGGGCTGGCGCCCGGCCAGAAAGTCTCCCTGAGTTGGAGGGGGCCGTGGGGGTGGGGGCTGGGCTTCAGAATCTGGGGAACACCTGCTACGTGAATGCAGTGCTGCAGTGTCTGAGCCACACGCCACCCCTGGCCAGCTGGATGGTGTCCCAGCAGCACCCCACCCTCTGTCCGGCCCGCACCTCCTGCACCCTCTGTGCCATGCGAGCTCACATGACCTAAGCCCTCCTTCACCCGGGAGAGGTGATCCGGCCCTGCAAGGACCTGCTGGCGGCCTTCCACAGACACCAGCAGGAAGATGCCCACGAGTTTTTGATGTTCACTCTGAATGCCACGCAGCAAGGGTGCTTGAGCGCATCCCAGCCGTCAGGCCATCCCTCCGAGAACACCACTCTCATCCGTCAGATCTTTGGGGGGACTTGGAGGTCTCCACTGCCTCGGTGTTTCGGACACGTTCGAGCTTTATCTGGACATCAGCCTGGATATCACGGCGGCTCAGGGTGTGGAGCAAGCTCTGAGAGAGTTGGTGAAGCCCGAGAAGCTGGACGCTGAAAATGCCTATGACTGTGGCATTTGTCTCCGGAAGGCACCTGCCACCAACAGGTTGACTTTGTACAGCACCTCCCAGGTGCTGGTGCTGGTGCTAAAGTGGTTCACACAGGTGAGCCTGGCCAAAAGGGCTCAGGAAGTGCGCTATCCCCAGTGCCTCGACATGCAGCCCTACACATCTGAGCGGAAGGCAGGGCCACTGGGCTACGTGCTCTATGCCGTGCTGGTACACTCCGGATGGAGTTGTGAGTGAGGACACTGCTTTTGTTACGTCCGAGCAGGCAACGGCCAGTGGTATAAGATGGACGATGCCAAGGTGACCGTCTGTGATGAGACTGCTGCCCTGAGCCAGAGTGCCTATGTCCTCTTCTACACCTGGGAGGGTGCATCGGGAGGGAGCGCAGGGGGAGGGCCAGCGGTCCCCCTCGGGGCTGACCCCACAGACCCTGGGGAGCCTGAAGGAGATGCCAGCGGCAGAGCTCCTGGGTCAGAGGGGTCCCTAGGGGACACAGGGGTCGAAGGAATAAGCTTAGAGCAGTGGAGACGTCTCCAAGAATACAACTGAGCTAAGCCTGCCTTCGACCTCCACAAGGTCCAGTCTGCTCTGCCTGCCGGTGCAGTCGTGGTTCACCAATCCAAACATGGAGGAGGGAGAAATGGCAAGCTGCCCAAACAGGAGCACGAGAGGTTTGACCGTCCCAGCATGGACGCCCCGCCTCCAGGGCCGATGAACGTCGACAACGGCCCTTGTGCCAGCGGGAGGGCCAGAGCAATGAAGAGGAAGAACAGGAAGGCACGGCCATGTCTGGGGCTGTGGCGGTAGGTCAGCTGTTACACACATGTGTGCAGACGCCCATGCCCCCTCGCGGCACACCTTGTGTGATGCACCAAGAGTTCCTCTGGGCGGTGTCCATGATGCAGCCTCCTGGAAAACGTCGGGGCCTGGAGTGTGCCCGGGGCTTCGGTGTTCACTTGGAACGTGTTCGTGCCTGAGCACCTGAGCTCTGGAAGGCTGGCTCTGATGGGAAATTACTGGAGAGGATGGAGTGCATGACTGGGCCTGAGCACGGTCCAAGATCCTCCCGCTTCTGCACGGGTGGGAGAGTCCTCCCTGGATGAGGTGTGTGTGGGTTTGCCTTTCTTTCCCCGTCTCCATTCACGGGCCGCACCGCTGGCTGCTGGTGAGTGAGGTGGCCTGGAGACGCCTCACAGAAGGCTCACAGCCAGCCGAGCAAGGAGATGATGTCCTGAGCCCTTCGGGGGGCAGGGAGGAGCGGGTTCAGGTCCATGAATTGTCTCCTTCCGGCCAGTAAGGCTCTCGAAAATGCCCCAAACTTCGAGCAGAGTCCGGGGAGAAGATGGGCAACCAGGATTTATGTGTGGATGTCCGTGGGAGGCCTGGTGCTACTTTAGAAAGGGTCCGGCAGGAATGAGAAGGGGATCCGTTTGTCACCTGCAGAACACTCGTCCGCAAAGATCCCTGGTGCTCCATTTCCGGTGCAAGGAGTATGCTGGAGAACCTCCAAGTGCCAAACAGGAGAAGCAATCCACAATGCCACGAGTACCACCACCAGCACCACCAGCACCAACATGAAGGCCAAGGGGAGAAAGGCAACCCAACGAGTCTCCCAAAGAAATTTCTCCATCAGCGTCGCACTGGTGCCTAAGTGGAGATAGGTTATGCAACATTCATTTCTGAAAGCAAAGGTCCTCCCTGTGCTGAGGAAAGACCCAAGCCTACTCTAGATTGTGATAGCAAGACAAGTGGACATCCGACTCTGCCCATCCTATCTGTCAGTCAGTTGTCTCATCCAGCTTGGCCCCGGACAAACGCCGCTGGACGCGATGAGATGCGGCCTGCCTCCAAAGTGTCTGTGGCAGTGGGGAAGCTGTCCTAGCCTTGCTGCTTTCTCGACTGCCTTGTGATCCCGTGAACTGGTGTGTGGGGGGGAGCCTGAGGACCCTTATAGATCACCTCTTGCGGTTTCTTTCTTTCTCTTGGTTGTTGGCTTCAAACCCAAAACCCTCCATCAAACGGTGGACTGGGAAAGTGCGATTTAGCATCTCAGACCTAGAGGGACAACTGTGGCCCCTGACCCAGCTAGTCGCCTGGGCAAGGGACAGAGAACCTTCTGTGGGCTTTTTCCCCCAGCACAGTTACCTACAGCACACCACGCTTTTCACAAGTAGAGAGCAAAAAGAATGATAAGCAGTATCTTCCCCCCAAGAACATGAGCAAGAGTGCCCTGGATGAGGAAGTGGAGCCACTCACAGCCCGCCCTCATCATCACCACACATCTTCCTCTACCCCATCGCCTAAATGAACTTACTGCTTGCCCCATCCACACCCTCTGAAGAAGAAGAAAAAGGAGAATGGTGATTGGAGTGGCGAGGCAGAGGAAATGGGAAGGTCACCTTATGCTGGGGGAAATCCGTGCAAAAGAGAGAAAAATACTGGCTGATCTCGCTTATCTGTGCCACGGGAAGGAAGCAAAATGACAGCAAGGATGTGAGCACTTGGCTCATAAAGCACAAAGTGGTAGGGTCCTGGGATGGGTTGGGGGAGCAGGAGGTGGGAGAGGTTCAATAGGATAAGGAAGAAAGTGGAGTCAGGGCCATTCTTTCATAGTAAGGATCAATGGAATCAACACTTAAGCTATGGTAAACTCTTGGACTGTGGAACCCCCATAGTCCTGGAAAGCAAGCATAATGTCCAGAACGGGAGAGCAAACAAACACACACGTCACACACTAAGAAAGAAACCAACAGTCGTCCTAGTCCAGGAGGAAAATCTGTTTTTAACTTGAGTTATACTGCGTTTTGAGCCCCTGAAGTGGAAAAAGGACTCTATAAGTCAACTAGTGTATTTAAAATAGAAAAAGAGAATGAAAACAACAAAAAATAATAAAATGAACACAAACTCCAAAAAAAAAAAAAAGGAAGAAGGAAGAGGTAAAAAAAAAAAAAAAAGTCAACGGAGAGAGAAAAGGAGCTGATGGAATGAATCCAAAGTTGCAGCAAGCCTATGCCTTTCTAAATGAGATCACTTTGGGCCATGACCAATGGCCCTGAAGGGAGAAAAGCATATGTGCCACACTCCCAGCATCTTTTGGTGCTAGGACCCTGAAGGCTAGAAGAGTGGCTAGTGAGAAACTATAGAAATTGGAGTGGACCTCACTTGAGAGCAAAGTTGAGGCAAGGGTTTATTTTTGTCTGGGGAGAGGTTGTCCTCAGGCAGGGGTCTGGGGTGGGGAGACCTGTTAAAGTGAGAGGGTAGGTGGGCAGACGTATGTTTCCACAAGTGTGTTAGGATCTGAGTGGTGAGCCCACGGAATTCCTCCCCAGCCGGCATTTGTGTGCTGAACTTGCAAGCCCTGCAGTGAATCTCTAGTGAGCAAGGCTGGAAGGCAAAATGCCCCCAAATCATTTGCATCCAGAACCCTTTCTTTCAGGGCCAAATCAGAAGTGCATGCGGGGCTTCATCAAGGGGAATTCCCCAACAAAAGTGTCGGTGGTTGGATGTCGGGAGTTGGAGTCAGCATGTCCTCGAGGTCAGGACAGTTCTTTCCTAGTAAGGATGAAGGTAATCAGCACTTCAGCTATGGTAAACCCTTTGATTGTGGAACCCCCATAGTCCTGGAAGGCAAGCATAATGTGAAGGATGGGAGAGAAAGCAAACAGAAATGTCACACACTAAGAAGGATACCGGTAGTCATCCTCTTCTAGGATTGAAATCTTCATTCATTTCAGTTCAGTTCAGTAGCTAACTAATATCTTCCCCTTTGAGACCTCATGGACTGCAGCTCGGCAGGCTTCCACATTCATCGACTAGTCCCAGAATTTACTCTATCTAATATCCATTGTGTTGGTGGTGCCATCCAGCCATCTCATCCTGTGTTGTCTCCTTCTCTTCCTGCCTTCAATCTTTCCCAACATCAGGGTCTTGTCAAATACATCAGTTCTTTGCATCAGGTGTCCAAATTATTGGAGTTTCAGCTTCAGCATCCATCCTTCCAATGTATATTCAGAACTAATTTCCTTTAAGATTGACTGGTTATATCTCTTTGTAGTCCAAGGTACTCTCAAGAATCTTCTCCAACACCACAGTTCAAAAGTATCCATTCTTTGGAGCTCAGCTTTCTTTATAGTTCATTTCTCTCATTCCTACATCGCTATTGGGCAAACCATAACCTTAACTAAATGTACCTTTGTCAGCCAAGTAACGTCTCTGCTTTTTCATATGCTGTCTTGGTTCGTCATAACTTTTTTTCCATGGAGCAAGTGTCTTTTAGTTTCACAGCTACAGTCACCATCTGCAGTGATTTTGAAGCCCCAAAATAATATAAGCTGAGTTCTCAGCCACAACAGCAAAGAGACTGAGGCAGAAGCATCCAGATAAGCCATTTCTGGCCCACAGACTGTGAGGAGTTTAATCGACAAGGTTTATAAGTGTAGTCTTGGAGTGATGCTGTCAGAGAGGAGCAGAAAGCACAGTCTACCAGGAATCAGGAACTGACCCCACCACTCACCACCATCTCCTTCCAGCCTCCCTCTAGACACAACGCTCACCTTCCTAGCCTCACCTGGGTAGCTCACTTCTGCCTTCAAGCTTCTGTGTGAGGGCTGCCTTCTCTCAGAAGTGCTTCTCCTAAAGCTGTGCAGGCCTGGCTCCTTATTTTCATCCTGGTCACCGCAGCAAGGGCTCTCAGACCCTCCTGACCAGTGACTTCAAGCCCTCCCTCACAATGCCCTTCTTTATTTTCAGCATAGCACTTGTTTTCTTTTTCCTTTACACGTCTCGCTGCCATATTTTTCTCTTTCCTCACTCCAGGCCGACAGCTCCTTGGAAGGCAGGGGCACTGGTCATTTCCAGCACTGCTCTCGGGACCACTGAGTCACCTGGCACACAGTGAGCGCTCAAAGCATGGGTGCTGAGTAAATAAATGGGAAGATCCTGGGGCTCCCCTTCCTCTTCTGTCCCAGTCAGTCTTTTGAGCGGATCACTCTTACTAGGAAGATCATGCTGTTTCTGAGGCGGGGGCATGGCCAGAATGACCTCCGCCATTCTTTTTCTTGCTCCAGTTGCTCCAGCAAAGCTCAGCCCGCAACCCTGACCCAGGACGCCACTGCCTCCTGGCGGCCCGTGCTAGCATTGCAGGACTAACCCCAACCTTCATTCACGTCTTCAAGGCGGAGGCTCCAGAGTTCCAGAGGCAAAAGTGTACTTCAGGCAGGCTCCCAGGGACGTGGAAAAGACCCAGGAATCTCCTTCTGACTTTTCATTTCCTCTTCTCTCTGGTGTTTAGTTCATTCATGTTGCATCCTCAGCTCAGATAGGGCAATAATTTCCTCCTACTTCCAAATTAGAACCTATAGAACCCAGTTAGGACTGGTCTTCTTTCTGGAACCCTGACTCTGGGTCCACAACTGTGCCCTCTCCTGCTCACCACAAGCCCTCGTTCCTTCAACTCCTCTCTCCTCTGAGGGACCTCTGTGAGTGGAAAGCATTTTTCCAAGCTCTCAGAACACAGTGGTCAATGGTGGAGAACCAAGGTCAACAGACTTCCCAAGCACACTGACTGAACCCCTGGGGAGTCCAATAGCAAGCACACAATGTGTAGGAAAGGAAAGCAAGCCCTTCTCTCCTGTAGCACCGTCTATACTGGGGAATGGGGTGTGTGCTCAGTGTGGTTTTAAAAGCCCAGAAGGGTGGACTGTAGCACTGAGACCGTGTTCACTGGAGAACACTATGGAGAGGGGCCACACCCAGGCAGGACTAAGGGAATGTGGAGAATCCCCCTCATGCTTTGGACTTCTGAATACATTGCCCATTGCTGGGAGGGGGGTATGGATGCCCCTGACCCATGGCAGAGCTGTCTCCAGCCCTTCCTGCTCTCCCCAGCACTGACATTGTGTGTTCTCTTCCTTTACCACCTCACATCGCCCCCCACCCCACCCTGGAACTCTATTTCTGTGCCTGCTTGTGTGAGCATGGAAATGCTCAGAGAATAATGGCCCAAATGGGGCCAGATTTGTAGAGTTCACCAGGAACTTAGGGTCTCTCATTTCCAAACAAAGCATGATGGATAGGACTGCAAACTGGCTTAGGGAACTGGGGTCCTCACTTTTCTACTGGCCTCTGCTCACATACTGTGTTCTAGGCAAGTCTGCCCCTTTCAGGCTTTAGTTTTCAAATTATATCAAGAGGGCTTGGATAAAAAGCTGCATAAGCGCTTGCACAAGCAAACGTGTTCTCTGACTCCAGCAACAGTAGATGGGTTGTTGGCATGAGTGGACCGAGGAGGCCTGTGTTCCTGACATGGGCAGAGGCAGGTGAGAGTACAGCAGGAGTGGCCAGGACACCTGTCCTGTCCCAGCACAAGCCAGAGGGCATGAACGGGACTGAGGACAGTGAATGCACCTGTGCCTCACCTCCCTGCACAGTCATCGACACTGGACCAAGGGCTCTGCT
Source organism: Giraffa tippelskirchi (assembly GCF_054371585.1). Lineage (NCBI taxonomy): Eukaryota > Metazoa > Chordata > Mammalia > Artiodactyla > Giraffidae > Giraffa > Giraffa tippelskirchi. The sequence continues at coordinate 73,872,935 of NC_137289.1, forward strand.
CAGAAGGTGAGTGCTTTCTGATACCCCCACCTGCAGCCTCTAAAAGGCCCATATTTTCTAGAGCCATGAGGACAAAGATAATTCACATGGAAGTGGTTCCCAGCAAATAAATGGAATGTGGAAGGGATATTTGCCGTGTATCAGTTCAGTTTGGTTCAGTCGCTCAGTCATGTATACACTCAGGCTATGAAAACATGCCCCATGATGTACCATACATTTCCTCTTTACAATGAGTGAAATAAGCCCAAGGAACATACCTGTATTTGAAAGCATATGTTGGTGATGGAAACCCCACAAATTAAAGGTTGCAGGGTCCTAGAATCTCTGACTGGAGGAAAATCAACAAGAAGAATCACTTGATATTTGAAAGCCTTTCAGTTCAGTTCAGTTCAGTCCCTCAGTCGTGTCCGATTCTTTGCAATCCCATGGACTGCAGCACGCCAGGCATCCCTGTCCATCGCCAACTCCCAGAGTTTACTCAAACTCATGTCCATTGAGTCAGTGAGGCCATCCAACCATCTCATCCTCTCTCGCCCCCTTCTCCTCCCACCTTCAATCTTTCCCAGCATCAGGGGCTTTTCCAGTGAGTCAGTTCTTCACTCAGGTGGCCAAAGTATTGGAGTTTCAGCTTCAACATCAGTTCTTCCAATGAATATTCAGGACTGATTTCCATTAGGATGGACTGGTTGAATCTCCTTGCAGTCCCAGGGACTCTCAAGAGTCTTCTCCAACACCACAGTTCAAAAGCATCAATTCTTTGGTGCTCAACCTTCTTTATGGTCTAATTCTCTCATCCATACATGCCTCCTGGAAAAGTCATAGCCTTGACTAGATGGACCTTTGTTGACAGAGTAGTCTAGGTTGGTCATAACTTTTCTTCCAAGGAGTAAGTGTCTTTTAATTTCATGGCTGCAGTCACCATCTGCAATGATTTTGGACTCCCTCCAAAATAAAGTCTGTCACTGTTTCCACTGTTTCCCCATCTATTTGCCATGAAGTGATGGGACCAGATGCCATGATCATAGTTTTCTGAATGTTGAGCTTTAAGCCAACTTTTTCACTCTCCTCTTTCACTTTCATCAAGATGCTCTTTAGTTCTTCACCTTCTGCCATAAGGGTGGTGTCATCTGCGTATCTGAGGTGACTGATATTTCTCCCAGCAATCTTGATTCCAGCTTGCGCTTCATCTAGCCCAGCATTTCTGATGATGTACTCCTTATACAAGTTAAATAAGCAGGGTGACAGTATACAGCCTTGACTTACTCCTTTCCCCATTTGGAACCAGTCTTTTTTTCCATGTCCAGTTCTAACTGTTGCATCCTGACCTGCATACAGACTTCTCAAGAGGCAGGTCAAGTGGTCTGGTATTCCCTTCTCTTTCAGAATTTTCCACAGTTTGTTCTCATCCACACAGTCAAAGGCTTTGGCATAGTCAATAAAGCAGAAATAGATGTTTTTTTCTGGAACTCTCTTGCTTTTTTAGTGATCCAGCAGATTTGTTTTGGTTAGATTTTTGTTAGGTTAGCTTTTGTTAGTTTTAGTTAGATTAGATTGGTTAGTTTTCTGTGATTGTGGTTTTGTCTGTCTGAAACATCCGCTCTTGTGAAAGCCTTTACTGAGCATATGCAGCTGGGAAGTACTAGCTGAGATGTCAGTTTTTAGGGGCCATAGCGAATATACCCCAGGGCCCGGGCAGGGCACCTACAGTGCCCGGGAAAATCAAGGCACCCTCCACACCGCTGTTTCCACATGTTTGCTCTGCAGGAGAGAGCTCGCGAGACTAGGCCTGGCCTGACTCAGGAATTGAGGCCATGGGAGCAGCCCCATTGTTCTGGCGTCCAAACAGCCCCACACTTGCTGCAAGACTGAGGACTGAAAACCCACTCTCTGGGGCTGCCTTTCCTCCCTCCATGGAGAGAGCCTGCCAAGCTGCCTTCGGGCTGAAATTCACATGGGGCTGTGAAGTGCTAGCTGGGAAGTCAGTTTTTAGGGGCCATAGTGCTTAGGCCCCAGGGTCCGGTTAGGGCTCCCACACTGCCCGGGAATATCAAGGCACCCTCCACAACGCTGTTTCCACATGTTTGCTCTGTAGCAGTGAGCTCGTGAGACTAGGACTGGAATGACTAGGAAACTGAGGCCCTGGGAGCAGACCCATTGTTGTGGCTTCTGAACAGCCCCACATTTGCTGTGCGAGGGAGGATTCAATAACCACTCTCTGGTGTTGCCTCTGCTCCCTCCAAGGAAGAGAGCTGGCCAGGCCGCCTTCAGGCTGAAAATCACATTGGGCTGGGAAGTGTTAGCTGGGAAGTCAGTTTTTAGGGGCCATAGCGAATAGGCCAGAGTGCCCGGGTAGGGCTCCCACAGTGGCCAGGAATGTAAAGTCACCCTCCACACCACTGTTTTGAAATGTTTGCTCTGTAGCAGAGAGCTCGCGAGACTAGGCCTGGCCTGACAAGGGAACAGATGCACTAGGAGCAGCCACATTGTTCTGGCTTCTGAACAGCCCCACACTTGCTGCGGGAGGGAGGATTGAATAACCACTCTCTGGGGCTGCCTTTCCTCCCTCCACGGAAGAAAGCATGCCTGGCTGCCTTCAGGATGAAAGTCATATGGGGCTGGGAAGTGTTATCTGGGAAATAAGTTTTTAGGGGCTATAGCAAATAGGCGCAAGGGCAAGGGTAGGGCTTCCACAGTGCCCGGGAACGACAAGGCACCCTCCACACCGATGTTTCCACATGTTTTCTCTGAAGCAGAGAGCTCGCGAGACTAGGCCTGGCCTGACTAGGAAACTGAGGCCCTGAGGTCAGCCCCATTGTTGTGCCTTCTGAACAGCCCCACACATGTTGCGGGAGGGAGGATTGAATAACCACTCTCTGGGGCTGCCTTTGCTCCCTCCAAGGAAGAGAGCCTGCCAGGCAGCCTTTGGGCTGAAAATCACATAGGACTGGGAAGTGCTAGCTGGGAGGTCAATTTTTAGGGGCCATAGCGAATAGGCCCCACTGCCCGGCTAGGGCTTCCATAGTGCCCGGGAACGTCAAGGCACCCTCCACACCGATGTTTCCACATGTTTGCTCTGTAGCAGAGAGCTCGGAGCCTAGGCCTGGCCTGACTATGGAACTGAGGCCCTGGGAGCAGCCCCATTGTTCTGGCTTCTGAACAGCCCCACACTTGCTGCGCGAGGGAGGATTGAATAACCACTCTCGGGGGCTGCCTTTGCTCCCTCCATGGAAGAGGGCCTGCCAGGCCGCCTTCGGGCTGAAAGTCACATGGGGCTGGGAAGTGCTAGCTGGGAAGTCAGTTTTTAGGTGCCATTGTGAATAGGCCCCACCGCCACGGTAGGACTTCCACCGTGCCCGGGAACGTCAAGGCACCCTCCACACCAATGTTTCCACATGTTTGCTCTGTAGCAGAGAGCTCGAGAGAATAGGCTGGCCTGACTAGAGAACTGAGGCCCTGGGAGCAGCCCCATTTTTCTGGCGTGTTAGCAGTCCCACGCTTCCTGCACGAGGGAGGATCTAAATCCAACTCTCTGGGGCTGCCTTTCCTCCCTCCAAGGAAGAGGGCCTGCCATGCCGCCTTCAGGCTCAAAGTCACATGGGGTAGGGAATTGCTACCTGGGAACTCTGTTTTTAGGGGCCATAGCGAATAGGCCCCAGGCCCCCGGTAGGGCTCCCACAGTGCCGGGAACATCAAGGCACCCTCCACACCGTTGTTTCCACAAGTTTGATCTGTAGCAGAGAGGTCGCAAGACTAGGCCTGGCCTGACTAGGGAACTGAGGCTCTGGGAGCAGCACCATTGTTCTGGCTTCTGAACAGCCCCACACTTGTTGCCTGAGGGAGAATTGAATAACACTCTCTGGGGCTGCATTTGCTCCCTCCAAGGAAGAGGGCCTGCCATGCCGCCTATGGGCTGAAAATCACATGGAGCTGGGAAGTGCTAGCTGGGAAGTCAGTTTTTAGGGGCCATTAGCGAATAGGCCTCAGGGTGTGGGTAGGGTCCCACAGTGCGCTGGAATGTCAAGGCACCCTCCAGACAACTGTATTGACATGTTTGCTCTGTAGCAGAGAGCTCTCAAAATTAGACCTGGCCTGACTAGGTAACTCAGGCCCTGGAAGCAGCCCCATTGTTGTGCCTTCTGAACAGCCCCACACTTGCTGCAGGAGGGAGGATTAAATAACCATACTCTGTGGTGGCCTTTGCTCCCTCCAACGAAGAGAGCCTGCCATGCCACCTACGGGCTGAAAATCACATGGAGCTGGGAAGTGCTAACTGGGAAGTCAGTTTTTAGGGGCCACAGCGAATAGGCCCCAGGGCCCTGTTAGGGCTCCCACAGTGCCCGGGAACTTCAAGGCACCCTCCACACCGCTGTTTCCACAAGTTTGCTCTATATCAGAGAGCTCATGAGACTAGGCCTGTCCTGACTAGGGAACTGAGGCCCTGGGAGCAGCACCATCGTTCTGGCGTCTTAACAGTTCCACGCTTCCTGCGTGAGGGAGGAATGAAATCCAACTCTCTGGGGCTGCCTTTGCTCCCTCCAAGGAAGAGAGCCTGCCATGCTGCCTTCGGGCTCAAAGTCATATGGGGCAGGGAAGTGCTAGCTGAGAAGTCAGTTTTTAGGGGCCATAGCGAATAGGCACCAGGGCACAGGTAGGGCTCCCACAGTGCCCGGGAACGTCAAGGCACCCTCCACACCACTGTTGCCACCAGTTTACTGTGTAGCAGAGAGCTCGCGAGACTAGGCCTGGCATGACTATGGCACTGGGGCCCTGAGATCAGCCCCATTGTTCTGGCGTCTTAACAGTCCCACGCTTGCTGCGCGAGGGAGGAGTGAAATCCACCTCTCAGGGGCTTCGTTTCCACCCTCCACTGAAGAGAGCCTGAAAGGCTGCCTTTGGGGAAAAGTTACATGGGACTGGGAAGTGCTAGCTGGGAAGTCAGTTCTCAGGGGCCATGGCAGCTGGCTGCACGTTTACAGCTAGGGCTGCCACACTGCCCAGGAACATCAAGCCTCCCTCCACACAGCTCTTTCTTCACGTTTGCTCTGCAGGAGAGAGCTCGCGAGACTAGGCCTTTCTTGACTCGGGAAGTGAGGCCCTGCTTGCAGCCCTATGGGTCGGGCGTCTCAACAGCCCCACGCTGCCTGCATGCGGGAGGCCTGAAAAACCACTCTCTGGGGCTGCCTTTCCTCCCTCCAAGGAAGAGAGCCTGCTTGCCAGCCTTCGGGCTGAAAGTCACATAGGGCTGGAAAGTGCTAGTTGGGAAGTCAGTTTTCAGGGTCCATGTCAGCTGGGTGCACGTGTTCGGCTAGGGCTCCCACACTGCCCGGGAACATCAAGGCTCCCTCCACACAGCTCTTCCGTCACGTTTGCTCTTCAGGAGAGAGCTCGCGAGACTACGCCTTTCTGACTCGGGAAGTGAGGCCCTGCTTTCAGGCCTCTTGAATTTGCATCTACAGAGCCGCACACTTTCTGTGCGAGGGAGGCTTGAAAACACACTCTCTGGGGCTGCCTTTCCTCCCTCCAAGGAAGAGAGCCTGCTTGCCAGCCTTTGGGCTGAAAGTCACATAGGGCTGGAAAGTGCTAGTTGGGAAGTCAGTTTTCAGGGTCCATGTCAGCTGGGTGCACGTGTTCGGCTAGGGCTCCCACACTGCCCGGGAACATCAAGGCTCCCTCCACACAGCTCTTCTGTCACGTTTGCTCTGCAGGAGAGAGCTCGCGAGACTAGGCCTTTCTTGACTCGGGAAGTGAGGCCCTGCTCGCAGCCCTATGGGTCGGGCGTCTCAACAGCCCCACGCTGCCTGCGCGCGGGAGGCCTGAAAAACCACTCTCTGGGGCTGCCTTTCCTGCGTGCAAGGAAGAGTACCTGCCCGGCCGCCTTCTGGCTGAAGTCACATCGGGCTGGGAAGTGGTAGTTGGGAAATCAGTTTTCAGGGGCCATGGCCGCTGTGTGCACGTATATGCCTAGGGCTCCCACACTGCCTTGGAACTTCAAGGCTCCCTCCATACAGCTCTTCCGTCACGTTTGCTATGCAAGAGAGAGCTCTCGATATTAGGCCTTTCTTGACTGGGGAAGTGAGGACCTGTTTGCAGGCCTCTTGTACTGGCATCTTAGGAGCCTCACACCTGCTGTGTGAGGAAAGCCTGAAAACCTACTCGCTGGGGCTGCCTTTCCTCCCTCCAAAGAAGAGAGCCTGCCCGGCCGCCTTCCCGCTGAAAGTCACATAGGGCTGGGAAGTGCTAGCTGGGAAGTCAGTTTTCAGGGACCATGGCTGCTGGCTGCACGTTTACGGCTAGGGCTCCCACACTGCCCGGGAACATCAAGGTTCCTTCCACACAGCTCTTCCGTCACGTTTGCTCTGCAGGAGAGAGCTCATGAGACTAGGCCTTTCTTGACTCGGGAAGTGAGGCCCTACTTTCAGGCCTCTTAAACTTGCGTCTGCTCAACCCCACACTTGCTGTGCGAGTGAGCCCTAAAACCCACTCTCTGGGGCTTCCTTTCCTCCCTCCAAGGAAGAGAGCCTGCCCGGCCGCCTTCGTGCTGAAAGTCACATTGGGCTGGGAAGTGCTAGTTGCGAAGTCAGTTTTCAGGGGCCATGGCCGCTGGCTGCACGTTTACAGCTAGGCCTCCCACACTGCCCGGGAACATCAAGGCTCCCTCAAAACAGCTCTTCCTTCACGTTTGCTCTGCAGGAGAGAGCTCGTGAGACTAGGCCTTTCTTGACTCGGGAAGTCAGGCCCTGCTTGCAGCCCTATGGTTCAGGCGTCTCAAGAGCCCCACGCTGCCTGCACACGGGAGGCCTCAAAACCCACTCTCTGTGGCTGCCTTTCCTCCCTCCAAGGAAGAGAGCCTGCCCGTCCGCCTTCGGGCTGAAAGTCACATCCAACTGTGAAGACAGTTTTTAGGGGCCTTGACCTGCTGGGCCCAGGCATTCTGGTAGGGCTCCCACTGTGCCTGGGAACAACAAGGGAACCTCCACACAGCTGTTTCGTCATGTTTACTCTGCAGGAGAGAGCTCATGAGAGTAGACCTTTCTTGACTCGGGCATTGAGGCCGTGCTTGCAGCCCTCTTGTTCTCATGTCTGCAGTGCCCCATACTTGCTGCATGAGGAAGGCCTGATAACCCACTCTCTGGAGCTGCCTTTCCACACTCCCTGGAAGAGACCCTGCCAGGCCGCCTTCGGGCTGAAAGTCACATCGGGCTGGGAAGTGCTAGGTTAGAAGTCAGTTTTTAGGGGCCATTGCCACTTGGCCCATGCGTCCAGGTAGGCCTCCCACACTGCGTGGGAACATCAGGGCCCCCTCCACACAGCTGTTCCTTCACGTTTGCTCTGCAGGAAAGCGCTCGCGAGACTAGGCCTTTTTTGACTCAGGAAGTGAGGCCTTGCTTGCAGCCCTCTTGTTCTGGCGTATGCAGAGCTCCACACTTGCTTGCCGAGGGAGGCCTGAAAACCCACTCTCTGGGGCAGCCTTTCCTTCCTGCAAGGAAGAGAATGTGCCAGGCAGCCTTCAGGCTGAAATTCACATCTGGCTGTAAAGTGCTAACTGGGAAGTCAGTTTTTATGGGCCATGGCCGCTGGGCTCAGGGGTCCGGGTATGGCTCCCACCCTGCCTGGGAACATTAAGGCACCCTCCACACAGCTCTTTTGTCACGTTTGCTGTGCAGGAGACAGCTCGTGAGACTAGACCTTTCTTGCCTCGGGAAGTGAGGCCCTGCTAGCAGCCCTCTTGTTCTGGCATCTGCAGAGCCCCACACTTGCTGTGTGAGGGAGGACTGAAAACCCACTCTCTGGGGCTGACTTTCCTTCCTCCAAGGAAGAGAGCCTGCTAGGTCTTCTTCAGGCCGAAGGACAGATCGAGCTGGGATGTGCACCTGGGAAGTCAGTTTTTAGGGGCCATGGCCTCAGGGACCAGGCGTCCGGGTAGGGATCCAACTCTGCCCGGGAACATCAAGGTGAAAACAGACGTATCACACAAACATGGTATATTGTGAGGACAGTTTTATGAATGGTTTGCCTTGGAAATGGACAGAGATCATTCTGTCATTTTTGAGATTGCATCCAAGTACTGCATTTTGGACTCTTTTTTTGACCATGATGGCTTCTCCATTTCTTCTAAGGGATTCCTGCCCATAGTCGTAGATATAATGGTCATCTGAGTTAAATTTACCCATTCCAGTCCATCTTAGTTCCCTGATTCCTAGAATGTCAACATTCACTTTTGTCATCTCCTGGTTGACCACTACCAATTTGCCTTGATTCATGGACCTAACATTCCAGGTTCTTGTGCAATATTGCTCTTTACAGCATCGGACCTTGCTTCTATCATCAGTCACATCCACAGCTGGATATTGTTTTTGCTTTGGCTCCATCCTTTCATTCTTTCTGGAGTTATTTCTCCACTGATCTCCAGTAGCATATCGGGCACCTACCGACCTGGGGAGTTCATCTTTCAGTATCCTATCATTTTGCATTTTCATACTGTTCATGGGGTTCTCAAGGCAAGAATACTGAAGTGGTTTGTTGTGCCCTTCTCCAGTGGACCACATTCTGTCAGACCTCTCCACCATGACCCGTCCGTCTTGGGTGGCCCCACATGGCATGGCTTAGTTTCATTGAGTTAGATAAGGCCAGAGTCCATGTAATCAGATTGGTTAGTTTTTTGTGATTATGGTTTCACTGTGTCTGGCCTCTAATGCCCTCTCGCCACACCTACCATCTTAATTGGGTTTTTCTTTCCTTGAGCGTGGAGTATGTCTTCACAGCTGCTGCAGCAAAGCACAGCCGCTGCAGCAGAGCACAGCCGCTGCTCCTTACCTTGGACAAGGGGTATCTCCTCATGGTTTCCCCTCTTGACGTTGAACATGGAGTAGCTCCTCTCAGCCCTCCTGCACCTGCTGAGCCACTGCTCCTTGCACGTGGGGTTGTTCCTCTCAGCCACCCCCCCGAACTTGGATGTAGGATAGCTCCTCTCAGCTGCTACTGCACCCTCGCAGCTTGGCCCTCTCGGTCACTGCCCCTGATCTTGGGCGTGGGGTAGCTCCTCTCAGCCATGCTTCTGCCCAGAAGAGGTGGGAGCAGCAACACGTGCTAGACACCCTTTTCCCAGAGTGACGCTGAAGAAGCTGAAGTTAAACAGTTCTATGAAGACCTACAAGACCTTTTAGAACTAACACCCAAAAAAGATGTCCTTTTCATTATAGAGGACTGGAATGCAAAAGTAGGAAGTCAAGAAACATTTGGAGTATCAGGCAAATTTGGCCATGGAGTACAGAATGAAGCAGGACAATGATTAATAGAGTTTTGCCAAGAGAATGCACTGGTCATAGCAAATACCCTCTTCCAACAACACAAGAGAAGACTCTACACATGGACATCACCAGATGGTCAACACTGAAATCAAATCAATTATATTCTTTGCAGCCAAAGATGGAGAAGCTCTATACAGTCAGCAAAAGCAAGACTTGGAGCTGGCTGTGCCTCAGATCATAAACTCTTTATTGCCAAATTCAGACTGAAATTGAAGAAAGTGGAGAAAACCACTAGACCATTCAGGTATGAACTAAATCAAAGCCCTTATGACTATACAGTAGAAGTGAGAAATAGATTTAAGGGACTAGATCTGATGGACGAGTGCCTGATGAATTATGGACGGAGGTTTGTGACATTGCACAGGAGACAGGGATAAAGACCATCCCCATGGAAAAGAAATGTAAAAAAGCAAAATGGCTGCTTGAGAAGGCCATACAAACTGCTGTGAAAAGAAGAGAAGCAAAAAGCAAAGGAAAAAAGGAAAGATATTCCCATTTGAATGCAGAGTTCCAAAGAATAGCAAGGAGAGATAAGAAAGCCTTCCTCACCTATCAGTGCAAAGAAATAGAAGAAAACAACAGAATGGGGAAAACTAGAATTCTCCTCGAGAAAATTAGAGATACCAAGGGAACATTTCATGCAAAGATAGGCTCGATAAAGGACAGAAATTTTATGGACCTAGAAGAAGCAGAAGATATAAAGAAGAGGTGGAAAGAATACACAGAAGAACTGTACAAAAAAGATCTTCATGACCCAGATAATCACGATGGTGTGATCACTCACCTAGAGCCAGACATCCTGGAATGTGAAGTCAAGTGGGCCTTACAGAGCATCACTACGAACAAAGCTAGTGGAGGTGATGGAATTCCAGTTGAGCTATTTCAAATCCTGAAAGATGATGCTGTGAAAGTGCTGCACTCAATATGCCAGCACATCTGGAAAACTCATCAGTGGCCACAAGACTGGAAAAAGTCAGTTTTCATCCCAATCCCAAAGAAAGGCAAAGCCAAAGAATGCTCAAACTACAACACAATTGCTCTCATCTCACACACTAGTAAAGTAATGCTCAAAATTCTCCAATCCAGACTTCAGCAATATGTGAACCATGAACTCCCAGATGTTCAAGCTGGTTTTAGAAAAACCAGAGGAACCAGAGATCAAATTGCCAACAAGAGCCGGATCATCGAAAAAGCAAGAGAGTTCCATAAAATCATCTATTTCTGCTTTATTGACTGGGCCAAAACCTCTGACTGTGTGGATCAGAATAAACTGTGGAAAATTCTTCAAGAGATGGGCATACCAGACCACCTCACCTGCCTCTTGAGAAACCTGCATGCAGGTCAAGAAGCAACAGTTAGAACTGAACATGGAACCACAAACTGGTTCCAAATAGGAAAAGGAGTATGTCAAGGTTGTATATTGTCACCCTGCTGATTTAACTTATATGCAGAGTACACCATGAGAAATGCTGGGCTGGAATCAGCACAAGCTGGAGTCAAGATTGCTGGGAGAAATATCAATAACCTCAGATATGCAGATGACACCAACTTTATGGCAGAAAGTGAAGAAGTACTAAAGGGCTTCTTGATGAATGTGAAAGAGGAGAGTGAGAAAGTTTGCTTAAAGCTCAATATTCAGAAAACTAAGATCATGGCATCTGGTCCCATCATTTCAAGGAGAATAGATGGGTAAACAGTGGAAACAGTGTCAGACTTCATTTTTTGGGCTCCAAAATCACTTCAGATGTTGATTGCAGCCATGAGATTAAAAGACGCTTACTCCTTGGAAGGAAAGTTATGACCAACCTAGATAGCATTTTAAAAAGCAGAGACATTCCTTTGCCAACAAACGTCCATCTAGTCAAAGCTATGGTTTTTCCGTAGTCATGTATGGATGTAAGAGCTGGACTGTGAAGAAAGCTGAGCGCCGAAGAATTGATGCTTTTGAAATGTGATGTTGGAGAAGACTCTTGAGAGTCCCTTGGGCTGCAAGGATATCCAGCCAGTCCATCCTAAAGGAGATCAGCCCTGGGTTTTCATTGGAAGGACTGATGTTGAAGCTGAAACTCCAACACTTTGGCCACCTCATGCGAAGAGTTGGCTCATTGGGAAAGATCCTGATGCTAGGAAGGATTGGGGGCAGGGGAGAAGGGGACAACAGAGGATGAGATGGTTGAATGACATCACCGACTCGATGGACATGAGTTTGGGTAAACTCCAGGAGTTGGTGATGGACAGGGAGGTCTGGCGTGCTGCAATTCATGGGGTCACAAAGAGTCGGACACAACTGAACGACTGAAGTGAACTGAGGACAGTTTTTTAAAATATGAAATAAAGGCAGAATGCAGGAAATTGTGGAGTGGCTTAATAGTAAGAAAGCAGAAGCCATGAGAATAGAATGCTCTTTCACAAAGTTTAGCATTAAGAGAAAAATATAGGTGAAGCAAATTGAGAAGGAGATGAGATTGGGGGAAGTAAGTTTTGAGGGAAAAAAAATGATTGTATTTTTAGGACAAGGGAAAGAAGCCAATGATGACTGAGAAAATGAAAGCAGAAAGAAAGAGAGAAAGATTAACTAGAAGCTAGAATAAGAGCACAAATGTCAATGTTAGGAGATATATATATATATATGTATGTATATATATATATATATATACACACACACATATATATATATATATTTTTTTCTCCCCAACAGGAAATACAAAGAATGACAAGTCTGGAGAAAGCCTAAAACAAATTATAGGGAGGCTGCAATTTTTATTCATTCATACTCAGTTGTAGGTAAAGCTTAGCCCTTGTCCAGGCCATTTGCTTTGCAACAAAAAGGCTTTTTAGCACACACACACACAGAAAAGATTATGTGTGTAATATACAACAGAATTAGAGTAAATGTATGTATCCATCAGATTAAATCCAGGTTCCTATAACAGAAAATCTAGAATAAAATTTCAAGTGCTTATTCACCCATATAAAGAAGTATGAATGCAGATAGTCCACACAAGTCTAGATAAGGACAATTGTGTTTCACAAAGTCTTCAGGGAGGCAGAATCCTTTAATCATTCCCTTCGACCATTCTCAAGGTATGGTTTCCATCCCTGAATCCATGTATGGTCCAAGATGGCTTCTCAAGTTTCATCCTTATAGACAATAACTGAACCTGGAAAGGACAAAAGGATCCTCATCCTGGTTGAGTAAGTGTCATTTAATTAGCCTCCCTTGTAGTCCAACAAAATGGATTGACTTCATGACCATAGTGAGTGTAAAGCAGACCAGAAATATGTTCTTCTAATTGGTCACATTATCTCCCTGTATATTACTTGTTTTTGGTCTCAAAGGAAGAAGGGACTAATAGATATCAAGTGGAAAATAGCAGCCACTATACAAACAACAACCTGGCCAGTTAGCTCAGTTGGTTAGAGTGTGGTGCTAATAATGCCAAGGTTGCTGTTTTGATTCCTATAAGGGCCAAGGTGTGCCATGACTATGTTTGGGATTCCCTGGTGGCTCATATGGTAAAGAACTCACCTGCAGTGTGGGAGACCTGGGTTCAATCCCTGGGTTGGGAAGATACACGGGAGAAGGGACTGGCTACCCACTCTAGCATTCTGGCCTGGAGAATGCCATGGACAGAGGAGCCTGGCAGCCTATATTCCATGGGGTTGCAAAGAGTCAGACATGGCTGAGTGGCTTTCACTTTCACTTTCATACAAACAACAACTTACCATCCACATGATCCCTCAAATCTAGGCAAGTAATAGGAATGCTTCTTCAGGTGAGGAGGGGATCAGTTGTGAAAAGTAATAAAGTTGTAAACGATCTCAGTAAGTACAGAATAATCATCTGGAGACATGGAAGTTTCTCTCTGTTTTTCTATTCAAGAATGTATTTAAGTTTTCAAGGAAAGACTTTTAGCAGCTTTCTTTGTCAATCTCTGCCTATACTTAATCAGTACTACAGACATATCTCTGAACTAAAGTTCTCTTAACTATGGTGTAATCCCACACTATGTGATGATTTTTTTTTTTTGGTTGGGCATGGAGATATATTTGATTGCAAACAGAAGTATCAATACTAAGGTTTCATTATACCTGCATTTTTAAATGAAAGTTCTGCTACCAACTTTAAAATCAACTCTGTTAAAAATGAAACAAAAATTAATCTTTATATTATACATTTCAAATGGTAAATTAATAATGTATATATTATAACATTTCAACATGTGGAACATAAAAAAGCATATATACAGGCTATATGTTACTTAAGAAAGTTGAGATTTAAGTTAATGTGTGTTCATAATATAATAATTGCTAGTTCTCTAGCTTAAATGAATCATTTAATATACTTTTTCATAATTGTGATGGGGAATCTAGCAGACTGGAAAAAATGCCTTTTAAATGATTCATCAGAATTTGAATAAAGTATGACATTTATTTTGTAAAAGAGTGTTTCTGAGCCTATGATGTCCAGAATCCCACAGTTCTGTGGATATGCTTCGTGGCCTGCCAGCTTGAGAGTGAGAGGTCAAAGCTCTGAGATACTTAGCCTGCCAAACAGATAAACTACTATTGCAGATATGTTTGAATGTCTGCAAAACTGACACAAAATGTGACTGTATTTGCCAAATTTGACTATCTGTACAGAAGAAAATAATGAAACAGGTAACATAAAATAGCTTATTGTCAACAGATTAGTAATATAGTCATATCCAGGAACCCGGGCTTCCCTGGTGGTTCAGACAGTAAAGAATTTGTCTGCAATATAGGAGACCTGCGTTCGATCCCTGAGTCATGAAGATCCCCTCAAAATGTGAATGGCTACCCACTCCAAAATTCTTGCCTGGAAAATTCCACGGACAGAGGAGGGGTTACAAAGAGTCAGACATGACTGAATGACTAACACTTTCACTTTTCACCCAGAAAACAGACTATTTCTCTCCTGAGCATGTAATATAGTGATTCGAGTCTTGAGCATGTACATCAGAAGAATATCACATATATGTTGTACAAGTGGTTGGTTTTACTGATAATATCTGTGGTTAGAGAGTAAAAGAAAGGTAAGTAATGAGATGATACAAATCACAATTTTCACATTGTATTATGCACTAACCTGCTTGTTTTCCAAATTTGCCAGTTTATAAGAGCCAAATAGTAAGCTTATAAAGCACATGGATTTTGAGGCTGCTCTCCTAGAGATTCTGAATTATAGGTCTGTGATGATTTCAACTTCTGCTTTATTAACTATGCCAAAGGCTTTGACTATGTGGATCACAACAAACTGTGGAAAATTATTCAAGAGATGGGAATACCAGACCATCTGACCTGCCTCCTGAGAAATCTGTATGCAGGTCAAGAAGTAACAGTTAGAACTGGACATGAAACAAGAGACTAGTTCCAAATCGGGAAAGGAGTATGTCAAGGCTGTATATTGTCACCCTGCTTATTTAACTTATATGCAGAGTGCATCATGAGAAACACTGGGCTGGAAGAAGCACAAGCTGGAATCAAGATTGCCGGGAGAAATATCAATAACCTCAGATATACAGATGACACCACCCTTGTGGCAGAAAGCAAAGAAGAACTAAAGAGCCTCTTGATGAAAGTGAAAGAGGAGAGTGAAAAAGTTGGCTTAAAACTCAGCATTCAGAAAACTAAGATCATGGCATCTGGTCCCATCACTTCATGTCAAATAGATGGGGAAACAGTGGAAACAGTGACAGACTATTTTTTGGAGCTCCAACATCACTGCAGATGGTGACTGCAGCCATGAAATTAGAAGATGCTTGCCCCTTGGAAGAAAAATTATGACCAACCTAGACAGCGTATTAAAAAGCAGAGACATTACTTTGCCAACAAAGGTCTGTCTAGTCAAAGCTGTGGTTTTTCCAGTAGTCATGTATGGATGTGAAAGTTGGACTGTAAAGAAAGCTGAGCGCTGAAGAATTGATGCTTTTGAACTGTGGTGTTGGAGAAGACTCTTGAGGGTCCCTTGGAGTGCACGGAGATCCAACCAGTCCATCTAAAGGAAGTCAGCCCTGGGTTTTCATTGGAAGGTCTGATGCTGAAGCTGAAACTCCAATACTTTGGCCACCTGATGTGAAGAGCTGACTCATTTGAAAAGACCCTGATGCTGGGAAAGATTTGAAGGTGGGAGGAGAAGGGGACGGCAGAGGATGAGATGCCTGGATGGCATCACTGACTCAATAGACATGAGTTTGAGTAATCTCCGGGAGTTGGTGATGGACAGGGAGGCCTAGCGTGCTGCAGTCCTTGGAGTCGCAAAGAGTAGACACAACTGAGCTACTGAACTGCACTGCACTGATGGGTTCCAGGTTCTTACTATTAGGGGTAAGAAATCTACCTGTAATCAATGCAGCTATCATTGGTTTTCAAATCAGATTAGGTCCTTAAACGTGTAGCTATAAGAAATTTGAACAAGTTAGGAACCTAATTAGCAAGTCATCATATTATCAATACTTTGGCTTGTGGTGTAATCTTTTGTTCTCTTCCATAGGTGACCTGAAGAATTGTAGGAAGATGGCATTGACATTGGTTATTTTGATAGAAACTATTGCACTTCTGTACACTGAAGCACCAAAGCACATTTATAGCAAATTTCAACTTAAAAAGAATATTAAAAATACAAAGAAAACTAAGAAAATAATCTAAATCTGGCAGGATTTCTGTGAGAATATACAGGATGTTTTTTGTATACTTTGGAAAACAAACACTCACAAGAGTATAAAACAAAACAACACACTAATGTAAAAGCATTTCTTTTCCTGATGGTTTTCATCAAACTAAAACAATAATAAAACAAAAACAAAATGAAACAACACAAAACCAAAACATTATTTTTTGTTATTTTTAGACAAGGTAATCACTACTTTGGATATAATGAAGTTTAGATTTTACTTTCTGATGCAGAGTTGAATCGGCAGTAGAAAATACACATTCATAAGACAGCATATATTTTTGTGAGACGTACTTTTTGTATTAGCCCAAGCACCACCTGGAGATATATTAGTGGCCTATGTGCTACAAGATAAGAAAACTGATTTCTAACACTTAGGTTGTAGAGACATCTGCCGCCTCTGTCTGCTGTTGGTTTTATAGCCTCTTCATCCATATATATATATATATATATATATATGTTAACTCCCAGGAGGGTCTTAGCCCTTACTGATTCATGAGATATTAAAATATGTAAGAGTTAGGTGCCTTGAATAACATCATTTTCATTATTTATCACAAAAGTATGTCTCTTTCCCTGGAGAAGGAAATGGCAACTCACTCCAGTATCCTTGCCTGGAGAATCTCATGGAACCTGGTGGTCTATAATCCATGGGGTTGCAAGAGTCAGACACTACTTAGTGACTACACCACCACCACCACCATATCTCTTTTGGAAAATTTAAAATATGATAGTGCTGTTTCTTTCAGTTAGAAAATTTACAGGATTACTTTTACTGTATATCACCCTTTTCTGGGCCCTTATTTAGGCATTTGTAATAGAATGTGTGCATGATCAGTCTGTCAGTTGTTTTCAACTCTTTGTGACCCCACAGACTGTAGCCCACCAGGTCCCTCTGTCCATGGAATTTCCCAGGCAAGATTATGGAGCGGGTTGCTATTTTCTATTTCAGTGGATCTTCCTGAACCGGGAATAGAAGCCACATATCCTGCACCTCCTGCATTGACAGGCAGATTATTGTAATAGAATACCAAGAATTTAATATTTCATGGAATATATGAAGATCATTGTTATGAATATAGTAATTGTGTGCATACTTTATCATGCATGCATTTTTATATTAAGGTTTTTACAGAGTAGCAAAAATAGGCAAGATTTTTTATACATTTAATGACATGTAAATTATGCATTAAGGCTTCCCTGGTGGATCAGATGGCAAAGAATCTACCTGCAGTGCAGGAGACCTGGATTTGAACCCTCAGTTGGGAAGATCTCTTGGAGAAAGAAATGGCAATGCACTCCAGTATTCTTGCGTGGAAAACCCCATAGACAGTGCAGCCTAGCGGACTATAGTCCATGGGATCTCAAAGAGTCACACACGCCTGAGCATGGATGAGACAGAAACTATGCATAGAAGGCTTTTTTTCCCATACAGAACAGAACAGTTTTTAAACTCTTGTCAGTTGTAAGACTTTGGCACCAATACCCCTGATCACATATTACTGAAACAATTGGATAAGGCAAAAATAAATAAATAAATAATAATAATAATAAATATATTATTAGCCCGAGTTTTACAGAAATGGCATTAATAGCATAAAAGAGAATACTAATGGAATCATCAAAGAGAAACTTCATTGTCTTTCCAACAACAATGACACTCATTAAGAATGAAATGAAGTATATATACCTCCTTAAACATGCTGTGTGCTGTGCTTAGTTGTTCAGTCGGGTCTGACTCTGCGACCCCATGAACTGTAGCCTACCAGGCTCAGTAGGATTGCAGGCGGATTCTTAACCATCT
The DNA here is from genome assembly GCF_054371585.1 of Giraffa tippelskirchi. Taxonomy (NCBI): domain Eukaryota; kingdom Metazoa; phylum Chordata; class Mammalia; order Artiodactyla; family Giraffidae; genus Giraffa; species Giraffa tippelskirchi. The sequence continues at coordinate 73,890,741 of NC_137289.1, forward strand.
GAGCCACGAAGAAGCCCTCTTTAAACATATGCATTGACTTTTCCAAGTGTGATTGAAATCCTGTTCCTTTAGGATGATACTAATGTTTATATATGCTAGAATCCCAATTTTTTAGATGGCATTGGTATAGAGTTTTTTCCACAATATTCTAGGAAGGAAAACATAATGATTGATAGTTTGCACATTGCCTTAGACAAATTTAGTTTATATTACAGCTTTGTCTCTTGTTATGTGATGCTGATCAAAATTTTTAACCTATATAGTCTTCATTGTCCTTATTATTTCTCTGCATCCCTATTCTGTGTATACTTGTATTCCAGGTCTTATGATTCAGTATTTAAATTACTGATTTATTTACCTCTTTCAAGATTCAGTGAGCTTATTGATAGCAGGGACTTTTTTTTCCCCCAAGTCCTTGGAGTTTATACAATGCTTGACCATTAGTAGGCATATAATATATATTTTATTGATTAAATGAATGAATGTGAGATACTGATGGATTCTCATAAAAGTATTCTCTTTTGTGCTATTAATGCCATTTCTGTAAAACTCGGGCTAATAATATATTTATTATTATTATTATTTATTTATTTATTTTTGCCTTATCCAATTGTTTCAGTAATATGTGATCAGGGGTATTGGTGCCAAAGTCTTACAACTGACAAGAGTTTAAAAACTGTTCTGTTCTGTACGGGAAAAAAAGCCTTCTATGCATAGAAGTGAGATACTGATGGATTTATTTTATATAGATTTATCTATAGAAATATCATAATGGTAGTCATTCACTCATGTCTGACTCTTGGTGACACCATGGGCTATGGCCCACCAGGCTCTTCCATCCATAGGCTTCTCCAGAGTGGGTAGCCATTCTCTTTTCCAAGGGATTTTCCCAACCCAGGGATTGAACCAACGTCTCCTGCACTGCAGGAAGATTATTTACCATCTGAACCACTAGGAAGACTGTGAAATATAAGGACCTGCTTATAACAAAATTTCACCACTTTAATTCAACCATCATTGGGAATACGAAGATATAAAGACATGGACATCTAGGTTGCTTCCATGTCCTAGCTATTGTAAATAGTGCTGCAGTGAGCATCACGGTACATGTTTCTTTTTGGATTATTGTTTTGTCAGGTTATATGCCCAAGAATGGTATTGCTGAGTCATATGGTAGTTTTATTCCTAGTTTCTTAAGGGACATTCATACTGTTCTCCATAGTGGTTACATCAATTTACACTACAGTGCAAGGGGATTCCCTTTTCTCCACACTCCCTTCAGCATTTATTGTTTGTAGGTTTTTTTTTTTTTTTTGATGATGGCCATTTAGACCCATGTGAGGTGATATTTCATTGTAGTTTTGATTTGCATTTCTCTAAAAATGAGTGCTGCCGAGCATACTTTCATGTGTTTGTTGACCATCTGTATACCTTCTTTGAAGAAATGTCTGTTTAGGTCTTCTGCCCATTTTTTTTTTACATTGAGTTTTATGTGTTTCTTGCATATTTTGGACATTTATCTTTTGTCAGTTGCTTCATTTGCAAACATTTTCTCCCATTCCGAGGGTTGACTTTTCATCTTGTTTATGGTTTATTTTGCTTTGCAAAAGATTTTAAATTTGATTAGGTCCACAGACATAGAGAACGGGCTTGTGGACACAGCGGGGAAGGAGAGAGTGGGATGAACTGAGAGAATAACGATGTGTATACACTATCATTTGTAAAGCAGATAGCTAGTAGGGAGCTGCTGTATAGCAAAGGGTTCAGTGCTGTGTGATGACCTAGAGGAGTTCATCTAGCAAACGAGTTCACCTAGTAAAGGGTTTGCTAGGAGTTCACCTAGCAAAGGGTTCAGGGCTGTGTGATGACCTAGAGGAGTGTAATAGGAGAATGGGAGGGATGCTCAAGAGGGAGGGTATATGTATATATATATGTATGTATATACATATATGTACATATATGTATATATATATACACATACACACACATATGGTTAATACACGATGTTGCACAGCAGAAACAAACACAACACTGTAAAACAATTATATTCCAGTAAAAAAAAAAAAAGTTAAATTTTCATTTTAACAGATTTACGGAACTATTTTTGAAGTAAAAATGGTGGAATAAGTATCCTAAATTATGGAAAGACATTTTTTTCTAGATGAATTTTAATCATCCTCTCATGAAACAGGTATGTAGTTAAAATATTTAACAATTTTAGCTGGCTTTCTTCACTGGAAAAAAAAAAAAGAAATATTAAGCAGGTATTGCATAATAGCTCCATCTGCTGACAGTTTTCAGTACCCATAACTCAGCTTGAATCAAACACTTTATGTTTGTTTTTTGGGGGTTTTTTTGTTTTTATTTTTAATAAATTTATTTATTTTAGTTGGGGGCTAATTACTTTACAATATTGTAGTGGTTTTTGCCATACATTTACATGAATCAGCCATGGGTTTACATGTGTTCCCCATCCTGAACACCCCAATGCATCTCTGCAGCTTTCAGTCAATGTGTGTTTCAGAGTCCAGCAAAGAGAAAGAAATCATACAACAATTTAACAAAGAAAGTTCAGTGTAACAAATTTTTGACTATAATGGATTGGAATAATGGAAGATTGGTTAGCAAGACATAAAGATCCAAAGAGTACAGGAATCACAGATTTAAGAAGCCATCACTACCCTTGAGATGGGTCACCCAAGAAAGAGATGACCTCCTAAGAGTGTGTCACAGAGGGTGTGGCCACAGATCATTAGATGGCAGAGAAGTTGAGGTGCCAGGCAGCCAGAAATCCACTGTCTGGGATGCCAAAGAAGCCATGAAAAGGTGAAAGTACACTGGCTGTACTCTGCTGCAAACCTCCCAAGAGAGGTGCCAGGGGAAGCAGCCAGCCACTGGGCACTGCTGACTGCTGTGCACTGCAGCCATTGGGCATTTAAGAGATTGTATACTGCAGATGAAGGCAATGGCACCCCACTCCAGTACTCTTGCCTGGAAAATCCCATGGACGGAGGAGCCTGGTAGGCTGAAGTCCATGGGGTCGCTAAGAGTCAGACACGACTGAGCGACTTCAATTTCACTTTTCACTTTCATGCATTGGAGAAGGAAATGGCAACCCACTCCAGTGTTCTTGCCTGGAGAATCCCAGGAACGGCGGAGCCTGGTGGGCTGCCGTCTATGGGGTCGCAGAGTCAGACACGACTGAAGCGACTTAGCAGCAGCAGCATACAGCAGATGCTGGAGAAGCTGAGCACTGCGGGATCCCTGCACTGGGGAAACTTCATTCCTGGAGCCCAGCCTAGTCCTGGAAGAACTTCTGGTACCCAGGAGAGAAGCCCCTTCCTCCAGCGCCCTCTAGTGATAAAGCTTAACATTATGCCAGGCAGCAAAGGAGACTGACTGATCTAAAGGACAAGTTTTTAATGAGGAGGCAGTGTGGGTGAATTTGGAGCAGAGAGGAAATCAATTGATGACTGGAGTGTAATACGAACACCAGAGTCTGTTTAAGTGACTCCAGTGCTTAAATATTCTAGTAGCTCCCTACTCCCCTTAAGATAAAGTTCTAAAGCCTTGCCATGGCAAACCAGGCCTCTTGTATTCTGGTGTTGGGCTGTATTTTCAGCCTTAGGCCCAACCATTCCCCTTTTTGCCACTCGGCTAGCCTTCCATAATTACATTTCCCTGAACTCTCTCTGTTTTTTGACACCTCTATACTTTTGTCTACTCCTAGCCACAGAGAATTCCCTCCTTGCTCTTATGAGGAACCTATTCTGTACCTGACACTGTTCTGGGACTGGGAATGACAGCAGTAAACAAACCAGGCTTATCCAAGTCTCTGTTCAAATATCATCACTATTTTGGAAGTATTTTCTGACCACCTTATCTAGCCTTCAGATTAGTAAGATGCCTCATCAAGGAGTTTCTGTTCTTTTATATCTATATTTTGACACTTATTGTACCCTGTTTTAATCACTGATTTTCCTGTTAGTCTCTTCCTTTGGCCTATGAGTACTCTGAGGGCAGGGTGTGTGATTCATTTATTTCTGTATGCTAGTATTTATTTAGTGCTACTCCTGACACATAAGCTGTTATTGGATTAATTGTTTGCCCAGGATCACATAATTAGTCAAAGGTAGGCCCAGACCCAGAGTCCTGGTCACCTGTTTCACAGTCAGGAGTGTTCTTCGTTAGAGTTTGATCTGCCCTGTGGGGTCTCTGAAGGACAGCAGCCCTGTATTTTGTGTTGGAAAAGCCAAATACGATGTTAAATATCATCAGGAATGGTAGTGGAAAGAGGAGAGAAATGTAGCCCCGATCTTTTGTTGAAAACTATGGTGCATTCACCCCTCATAGCCCTTGCTTACTTAGAGTCCCTGGATCATAGGGAGACTATGATGAAAATCAGAAGTAGGGAGAACAAGTAAAAGGATGGAAATGATGTGGATGTGGGGAACAGTCTTCACTCTAAGGAAATGGAGACTTTCATACACTTATGAAAGACAAGGTTAAGGTGGCTCCAGGTTTGTCTGAAAGGTCCCCAAATCAGGGTGGAGGGGTGTGTGTTCCTAGAGGAGGAAGGGACTTCTCTTGTGAGTTTCATAAGCTCCATAACTGTGATTAGGGATCACAGTTAACACAGAAGTCTGTAAATGGTATCCCTGCACTTGCGGACCATGATATGAACATGGAAAGATTCTGTGAAACATGAACATGGCTAAGTTAAGACTCATTGAAAGAGGTAACTATTCACTTGTTAAATAATTGTGGCTCACAGTCATCAAGACAGTATGGTACTGGCACAAGAACAGAAATATAGATCAATGGAACAAAATAGAAAGCCCAGAGATAAATCCATGCACCTATGGACACCTTATCTTCGACAAAGGAGGCAAGAATATACAATGGAGAAAAGACAATCTCTTTAACAAGTGGTGCTGGGAAAACTGGTCAACCACTTGTAAAAGAATAAAACTAGAACACTTTCTAACACCATACACAAAAATAAACTCAAAATGGATTAAAAAGCTAAACATAAGACCAGAAACTATAAAACTCCTAGAGGAAAACATAGGCAAAACACTCTCCAACATAAACCACAGCAGGACCCTCTATGACCCACCTCCCAGAATAATGGAAATAAAAGCAAAAATAAGTAAATGGGACCTAATTAAAATTAAAAGCTTTTGCACAACAAAGGAAACTATAAGCAAGGTGAAAAGACAGCCTTCAGAATGGGAGACAATAATAGCAAATGAAGCAACGGACAAAGAATTAATATCAGAAATATACAAGCAGCTCCTGCAACTCAATTCCAGAAAAATAAATGACCCAATCAAAAAGTGGGCCAAAGAACTAAACAGACATTTCTCCAAAGAAGACATACAGATGGCTAACAAACACATGAAAAGATGCTCAACATCACTCATTATCAGAGAAATGCAAATCAAAACCACAATGAGGTACCATTTCACACCTGTCAGAATGGCTGCTATCCAAAAGACTACAAGCAATAAATGCTGGGGAGGGTGTGGAGAAAAGGGAACCCTCTTACACTGTTGGTGGGAATGCAAAGTAGTACAGCCACTATGGAGAAGTGTGGAGATTCCTCAAAAAACTGGAAATAGACCCACCTCCCTCCCCATCCCATCCCTCTGGGTCATCCCATTGCCCCAGCCCTGAGCATTTTAAACAAAGATAAATTAAATCAGAATATGAAACATTTGGTGCATGTGTAATTTTAAGTAAATGGTGCATGATGATTTTTTTCATAACTTCAGTTTTTGCCTTCCGAGTAGTGTAACTTTAATTTTATTGGAAAAAAAAAACAACACTCACCATTAGGGTTTAGCCTTAAATAAAATATAGGCAGTGTTTGACATCTGACACATACATAAAATTCATTTGAAAGGAAGCATTCAGAATGTTTGCATTATAGAATATTTTAAGATAGGGAAATTTTTGTCTAGGAAGAAAATAAAATATCTCAACAAAGTGGATGTTGAATGTGACAATTATAATATTGGTGGATTCCTAGGACCACTGATTCTAGTTTCCAAGTATCAGCCTCAAAGCACTAAGTACAAAACAAGCAAGCACCTAACCTAACAAGAAATCCATTAGACTGCCCTTTCATGGGGGTGGGTGGTGAGGAGGGGGAGGTTGCAAAACAGCTATAATCACAAAGGGAAAAGTGAGACTCAGGAGAAATGTTAAAACAGGTTAAGAGCAATCAGCCTAAAAGGAGAAAAAAAAAAAACAAAACAAAAAACAAGCCACTAGGCACTGCCAAAGAACCAGGCTCGAGCTGCAAATAAGCATAGAAAAACAGATTCCAATTCTGTTAATTATTTACTTCCTTTCTCTTCTGAGAGATGCTGAATGTCATTGTTCATTTGTCAAGTTATGTTTGACTCTTTGTGACCCCATAATGCAGCACACCAGGATTCCCTGTCACTCACCATCTCCTGGGGTTTGCCCAAGTTGATTTCCTTTGAATCGGTGATGCCATCCAAATGTCTCATCACCCTCTCCTCCTGCTTTCAATCATTTCCAGCATCAGGGTCTTTTCCAATGAGTTGGTGGTTTGCATCAGGTGACCAAAAATCAGCATTAGTCCTTCCAGTGAGTATTCAGAGTTGATTTCCTTTAGGACTGATGGGTTTGATCTTCTTGCTGTCCAATGGACTCTCCAGCACCACAGTTTGAAAACATCAATTCTTCTATGCCCTGCCTTCTTTATGGTCCAGGTCTAACATCCATCCATGACTACTGGAAAGACCATGGCCTTGACTATATGGATCTTTGTTGGCAAAGTGCTGTCTTTGCTTTTTAACACACTAGGTTTGTCATAGCTTTCCTGCCAAGAAGCAACCATCTTCTAATTTCATGGCTGCAGTCACCATCTGCAGTGATTTTAGAGGCCAAGTAGAGGAAATCTGTCCCTGCTTCCAACTTTTCCTCATCTATTTGCCACGAAGTGATGAGAACGGATACCATCATCTTAGTTTTCTTGTTTTTATTTTTTTCTGTAACAACATTTATCTCCCTATTTTTAATATAAATTTATTTATTTTAATTGGAGGCTAATTACTTTACAGTATTGTAGTGGTTTTGTCATACATAGATAGGGATCCACCATGTGTGTACATGTGTTCCCTATCCTGAATCCCCCTTCCACCTCCTTCCTCATCCCATCCCTCTGGGTCATCTCAGTGCCCCAGCCCCAAACACTTGGTCTCATGCATCAAACCTGGACTGGCAATCCGTTTCACTTATGATAATATACATGTTTCAATGCCATTCTCCCAAATCATCCCATCCTCGCCCTCTCCCACAGAGTCCAAAAGACTGTTCTATATATCTATGTCTCTTTTGCTGTCTCACATATAGGGTTATCATTATCATCTTTCTAAATTCCATATATATGTGTTAGTATACTTTATTGCTGTTTTTCTTTCTGGCTTACTTCACTCTGATTAATAGGCTCCAGTTTCATCCACCGCATTGGAACTGATTCAAATGTATTCTTTCTAATGGCTGAGTAATATTCCATTGTGTATATGTACCACAGCTTCCTTATCCATTCGTCTGCCAATAGACATCTAGGTTGCTTCCATGTCCTGGCTATTATAAACAGTGCCTCAATGAACATTGGGGTACACATGTCTCTTTCAATTCTGGTTTCCTTGGTGTGTATGCCCAGCAGTGGGATTGCTGGGTCATATGGCACTTCTATTTCCAGTTTTTTAAGGAATCTCCACACTGTTCTCCATAGTGGCTGTACTAGTTTGCATCCCCATCAACAGTGTAAGAGGGTTCCCTTTTCTCCACACCCTCTCCAGCATTTATTACTTCTAGACTTTTGGATAGCAGCCATTCTGACTGGCGTGAAATCGTACCTCATTGTGGTTTTGATTTGCATTTCTCTAATAATGAGTGATGTTGAGAATCGTTTCATGTGTTTGTTAGCCATCCTTATGTCTTCTTTGGAGAAATATCTGTTTAGTTCTTTGGCCCATTTTTAGATTGAATCATTTATTTTTCTGGAATTGAGCTGCAGGCATTGCTTGTATGTTTTTGAGATTAATTCTTTGTCTGTTGCTTTGTGTGCTATTATTTTCTCCCATTCTGAAGGCTGTCTTTTCACCATGTTTATAGTTTCCTTCATTGTGCAAATGCTTTTAGGTTTAATTGGTCCCATTTGTTTATTTTTGCTTTTATTTCCAATATTCTGTGAAATGTGTCATAGAGGATCCTGCTATGAGTTATGTCGGAGAGTGTTTTGCCTATGTTTTCCTCTAGGAGTTTTATAGTTTCTGGTCTTACATTTAGATCTTTAATCTATTTTGAGTTTATTTTTGTGTATGATGTTAGAAAGTGTTCTAGTTTCATTTTTTTACAAGTGGTTGACCAGTTTTCTCAGCACCACTTGTTAAAGAGATTGTCTTTTCTCCATTGTATATTCTTGCCTCCTTTGTGGAAGATAAGGTGTCCATAGGTGCATGGATTTATCTCTGGACTTCCTGTTTTGTTCCATTGATCTATATTTCTGTCTTTGTGCCAGTACCATACTGTCCTGACGACTGCAACATGGTAGTAGAGCCTAAAGTCAGGTAGGTTGATTCCTCCAGTTCCATTCTTCTTTCTCAAGATTGCTTTGGCTATTCTAGGTTTTTGGATTTCTATACAAATTGTGAAATTATTTGTTCTAGTTCTGTGAAAAATACCATTGGTAGCTTGATATGGATTGCATAGAATATATAGACTGCTTTGGGTAGTATAGTCATTTTCACTTTATTGATTCTTCAAATTCATGAACATGACATATTTCTCCATCTCTTTGTGTCCTGTTTGATTTCTTGCCCAGGGTTAGTAGAAGGAAAGAAATCTTAAAAATTAGGGCAGAAATAAATGTAAAAGAAACCATAGCAAAAATCAACAAAGCTAAAAGCTGGTTCTTTGAGAAGATAAATAAAATTGACAAACCATTAACCAGAGTCATCAAGAAATAAAGAGAGAAGACTCAGATCAACAAAATTAGAAATTAAAATGGAGAAATCACCGCAGGCAACACAGAAATACAAAGGATCATAAGAGATTACTATTAGCAACTATATGCCAAAAACATGGACAACTTGGAAGGAATGGACAAATTCTTAGAAAATTACAACTTTCCAAAACTGAACCAGGAAGAAATAGAAAATCTCAACAGACCCATCACAAGCACGGAAATTGAAACTGTAATCAGAAATTTTCCAGCAAACAAAAGCCCAGGACCAGATGGATTCACAGCTGAATTCCACCAAAAATTTAGAGAAGAACTAACACCTATCCTACTCAAACTCTTCCAGAAAATTGCAGAGGAAGGTAAACTTCCAAACTCATTCTATGAGGCCACCATCACCCTAATACCAAAACCTGACAACGATGCCACAAAAAAAGAAAACTACAGGCCAATATCACTGATGAACATAGATGCAAAAATTTCTTAACAAAATTCTAGCAAACAGAATCTAACAACATATTAAACAGATCATACATCATGACCAAGCGGGCTTTATCCCAGGGATGTAAGGATTCTTCAATATCCACAAGTCAATCATTTTGATACACCACATTAACAAATTGAAAAATAAAAACCATATGATTATTTCAATAGATGCAGAGAAAGCCTTTGAGAAAATTCAACATCCATTTATGATAAAAAAAAAAAAAACCCTCCAAAAAGCAGGAATAGAAAGAACATACCTCAACATAATAAAAGCTATATATGACAAACCCACAGCAAACATTATCCTCAATGGTGAAAAAAAGCATTTCCCCTAAAGTCAGGAACAAGACAAGGGTGTCCACTCTCACCACTCCTATTCAACATAGTTTTGGAAGTTTTGGCCAAAGCAATCAGAGCAGAAAAAGAAATAAAAGGAATCCAGATTGGAAAAGAAGAAGTAAAACACTCACTGTTTGCAGATGACATGATCCTCTACATAGAAAACTCTAAAGACTCCACCAGAAAATTACTAGAGCTAATCAATGAATATAGTAAAGTTTCAGGATATAAAATCAACACACAGAAATCCCTTGCATTCCTATACAATAACAATGAGAAAACAGAAAGAGAAATTAAGGAAACAATTTCATTCACCATTGCAACGAAAAAAACAATATACTTAGGTATATATCTACTTAAAGAAACAAAAGACCTATACATAGAAAACTATAAAGCACTGATGAAAGAAATCAAAGAGGACAAAAATAGATGGAGAAATATACCATGTTCATGGATTGAAAGAATCAATATAGTGAAAATGAGTATAGTACCCAAAGCAATCTATAGATTCAATGCAATCCCTATCAAGCTTAGTTTTCTTAATACTGAGTTTTAAGCCGGCTTTTCTACTCTCTTCCTTCACCCTCATCAAGAGGTTCTTTAGTTCCTCTTCATTTTCTGACATCAGAGTGGTTATCATTCACATATCTGAGGTTTTTGATATTTTTCCCAGTAATCTTGATTCCAGCTTGTAACTCATCCAGCTCAGCATTTTGCATTATGTACTCTGCATGTAAGTAAAATAAACAGCCTCGTCATACTCCTTTCTCAATCCTGAATCAGTCAGTTGTACCATACAAGGTTCTAACTGTTGCTTCTTTACCTGCACATAGATTTCTCAGGAGACAGGTGAGATGGTCTGATATTCCTACCTTTTTAAGAGTTTTCCACAATTTGTTAGGATCCACACAGTCAAAGGCCTAGTCAGTGAAACAGGTAGATATTTCTCTGGACTTCCGTTGCTTTCTCTATGATCCAGCAAATTTTGGCAATTTGATCTCAGGTTCCACTGCCTTTTCTGAACCCAACTTGACCATGTGGAAATTCTCGGTTCACATAATGCTGAAACTTAGCATGGAGAATTTTGAGTATAACCTTACTTGCATGGGAGATGAATGCAATTGTCTGGTGATTTGAACATTCTTTAGTATTGCCCTTCTTGGGGATTGGGATGAAGATTGACTTTTTCCAGTCCTGTAGCCACTGCTGGGTTTTCCAAATTTGCTGACATATTGAGTGCACCTTTTTGATAGCATCATCTTTTAGGATTTGAAATAGCTCTGCTGGAATTCCATCATCTCCACTAGCTTTATTGACAGCAGAGCTTCCTAAGACCCACTTGACTTCACATTCCAGTATGTCTGGCTCTGGGTGAGTTACTACACCATCTTGGTTATTCGGGTCACTAAGATCTTCTTCTCCTGTGTAGTTGTTCCATCTCTTCTTGATCTCTTCTGCTTTTATTAGGTCTTTACCATTTCTGTCCTTTATTATGTCTATCTTTGGATGACATGTTCCTTTGATACTTCCAATTTTCCTGAAGAGATCTCTAGTCTTTCCCCTTCTGTTGTTTTTTCTCTATTTATTTGCATTGTTCTTTGAAGAAGCCCTTCTTGTCTCTCCTTGCTATTCTCTGGAACTCTGCATATACTTGGGTGTACCTTTCCCTTTCTCCCTTGCTTTTTTTCCCCCTCTTCTTTCTACAGCTATTTGTAAAGCCTCCTCAGACAACCACTTTGCCTTCTTGCTTTTCTTTTTCATTGGGATGATTTTGTTCACTGCCTCCTACACAATATTATGAACTTCTGTCCACACTTCTTCAGGCACTCTGTTTACTAGATCAAGTCCCTTGAATCTATTCATCACCTCCACTGTGTATTCATCTGGAGAAGGAAATACAGCATGCTTCAGTCAGTGTTCTTGCCTGAAGAATCCCATGGTCAGAGAAACCTGGGGGGCTACAGCCCATAGGGAGGCAAAGAGTTGGACACGACTGACATGACTGAAGCGAATTCATAAGGGACTTGATTTAAGTCAGACTTGATTGGCCTAGTGGTTTTCCACATTTTCTTTAGTTTAAGCCTCCATTTTGCTATGAGATGCTGATGATCTGAGCCACAGTTAACTCCAGGTATTGCTTTTGCTGACTGTATACAGCTTCTCCATCTTCGGCTACAAAGAATATAAGCAATCTGATTTTGATATTGACCACTTGGTGATGTCCATGCATAAAGTTGTCTTTTGTGTTTTTGAAAAAAAGATGTTTGCTATTATCAGTGTATTTACTTGGCAGGATTATGTTAACTCTTTACTCCTTTTTTCTTCTGGGAGATGCTTAATACCATTACAGGATTTAGAGATTATTTCAGTCATATTACCATTGTGTAAATGTATTTACACAAAGCTTGTACACCTCCCCTGAAGTGCTTGTCAGTGTCTTGTGAGAAAACTGGCTCCCTATAATCTACAATGTTTAGTTCATTACTTGTACAGCTGCCTATAATAAAACTTCAGGGTTTGACCCTCTCCCACTGCATCTCAGGATAATTATTTTTGAGGATGCAGAATAACTTCACAGGATGGCAGAGAGATGATGTCTCATTGCCATCCAAATTGAGTGATCTGGGAAGAAAGCATTTCACCCTTTTGTTACAGAATTTAAATGAGGGAGAGAAGCGCTGAGAATTCTCTGGAGAGCTTTTGCCACTTTAGGAAGTTGGCATCTTGTTACTTTCTCACAGCTTTAATTCCATCGCTATATGTGTATACTCTCTGTACCATAAATCCATTCCTGTCTCTCACTTTATATGTCTTTTCTCGTGTGTGTGTGTGTGTGTGTGTGTGTTTGTGTGTGTGTGTGTGTGTGATAGCTTTCCCAGAACATTGGTTCCCAGGAACATTGGTTCCTGAAAGCTGCGTTTTTATGAAACAGTTTTTAAGACAGGGATTATAAAGTGACAATTCTTATCATCCTGAAAAAATAGTTCAAATAAGATGAAAGGAGAAAGGGAGAAGGTTACTGAATAATCAAGAGGAGAGGAATGGTAGTCTTCTGCATTTTGATACTAGTCTAGTCTAGAATAGGCCTGGAGCAAAGGGAAGGGCTGAGCTGGAGAATGTAACTACATGCTATCATTTGTCACCAACATTCTTTTTATGACCGACCCTTAGCAGCTACCTGGCATGAGTCAGAGCTTTTTCTCAGTCTCTCTAGGAAAAAAAAATAAGATAATGAGAGAAGAAATCCGTGTATTTTGGTATTTGTTGGAGAAATGATTTAGAACCTTTCCCTCTCTTAACTGACTATATTTCTTTTTTTTAATTTTACCATTCTGGCACTGTATTTAGGCGATTGTAAGAGGCAGTTCCCTGCCTCTTTTCCCTTAGATATAGATTGAGCAATGAGACTTTAACCCTGTGGGGACCCAAACCTTTATGCTCTCAATGTGAAATAGAACATAAATATTCAGAATTTATTGTACTGGCTTTGCAAATCTGTCCTGCTATGTATCCTCTCGGTTTTTAAGTTATTTTATTTTATTTTTCATTATGATAGGATAATAGTGTTTCTTCAGACTATGGAGGTACATATATACATTTTTTTCTGTAAAATCAATGTGCAGATTTAACAGCTGACTCCTTCCCCCAACCAAATAAATACATCTTAGACTACAAAACTGGTGAATTAAAGTAGCAATCTGATCCCTTTATGAAGAAGACATTGTCCCTCATTCAAATAGCATTGGTGATTTCTTTCCTGTTTCCTGATTTATGAGTTTTTACTTTACTGCTATAACTATGGTGATGAGAAATGTGATTTGAGAATTTTCAACTATGGCAGTATATTTTTGACATGCGTGGATGTAGTGTCAATAAATACTGTTTGACAGCTTTCATGAAAAATCGATGTTTCATTAGGCAAAATGAAAAACGTCAATTGCTTGAAGTTTTCTGAAAGAAAATAGCTACAAATCAGAGTGAATAAGAACATAGCTTAAAAAAATAGTAACAGGTATGTAGTAACAAATAATGGAGAAGGCAATGGCACCCCACTCCAGTACTCTTGCCTGGAAAATCCCATAGACGGAGAAGCCTGGTAGGCTACAGTCCATGGGGTCGCTACCAATCGGACACGACTGAGCGACTTCACTTTCACTTTTCACTTTCGTACATTGCAGAAGGAAATGGCAACCCACTCCAGTGGTCTTGCCTGGAGAATCCCAGGGACGGGGGAGCCTGGTGGGCTGCCGTTTATGGAGTTGCACAGAGTCAGACATGACTGAAGCGACTTAGCAGCAGCAGCAGTAACAAATAATATTCACTGGCCACAATGAAAACAAAAATAAATAAGAAATTTATAGTATCTTAAAAAGACATCTCTTACATTAACGTTGAACTAACATAAAAAGCAGGTAGTCACTTCATTAAATATATCACAAATTAAAAATGATTCAACCATACTTCTAAAGGTACATATTCATTATAGACAAATTTTGATGCTAACAGTATATTTTCAGATTTGCTAAAGTAGGCACACATAAAGCAGGTAAATAAAAAAAAATATTAAACAGAAAAATGGCATACTGCTTACATTGCTTTTTTTCTATCTTTTTTCTGAGAATTTACTGCACTTAAAATCATTTACCCACATTAAATATTTTTTCTAAAATCACTTGTTGATTTTTTAAATTTTATTTGACTGTAATGCAGAAGAAATACAGATTCATGTTTTTAAAATTATGTTCAATTATGTAGAAAGGATAAGAAAACCCCCTCCACATCTCATTTCTTTCCTCTGTTTATATATCCAAATATTTTCCATGTACAAAGTCCACACACAAAAATAAACACATACATACACACTAAGCATACATTTATGTGTGTGTTTATGTATGTTTGTGTATTTTATGTGAGAATATAGCTATTGTAAATCACTAATGGCATTGTTAGACCTAAGGATATGTGCATTAGTAATGATTATTTCTATGGGCAAACAGCCCTCCCCCAAATACATATACTCCCACCAACATTGTAAAAGATTGTGGTTTCATATTTTTCTCAAAACTGAGATTTTTATTATCAAATGTTTGAATCTTTGTTAAACACAGTTATCATAGATTGATAAGGGGTAGAATCATATTGTTTTATTTGGTCTATATTTCTTTTGCATCCTGTGTACAAAAATAACAATAACAGTAATAATAAAAATTATAGTAACACAGTTTAGAAAATAAAACAATAATAAAAATCTCAGCATTATTATTCTGGATTTTAATATTTATTTCAGATTTGAATTAGTAGGCATCTGTTCTATTTTAAAATAATAATACAAAAAATCTGACAGAAGTTGAACACCATTGAAACAATTTGGTGAAGTATTAGCACTTTCCCTAAAGAATATGCGTTAATGAGATGCTTTAATAAAACTGTGCCTTTAGTTTGAGGCTTCTCTGATGGTTCAGATTGTAAAGAATGCCTGCTATGTAGGATATCCGGTTTCAATGTCTGGGTCAGGAAGGTCCCCTGGGGAAAGGAATGGCTATCCACTCCAGTATTCTTGCCTAGAGAATTCCATGAATAGAGGAGCCTGTTGGGCTACAGTCCATCAGGTTGCAAAGAGTTGGACACAACTGAGCTTTTACTTTTAATATAAAAACCTACTCACATTTTAAGTTTAATTACAGGGAGCTAGCAATTGTGCTCATTTCGCATGATAGCAAGGATATATTCAAAATTCTTCAAGCTAGGCTTCAACAGTACTTGAACCAAAAACTTTCAGATATACAGGCTGGATTTAGAAAAGGCAGAGGAACCAGAGATCACATTGTCAATGTCTGTTTGATAATATAAAAAGCAAGAAAATGACAGAAAAAAAAATCTACTTCTACTTCATTGACTATGCTAAAGCCTTTGACTGTGTGGATCACAACAAACTGTGGAAAATTCTTAAAAAGATGGGAATACCAGACCACCTTACCTGCCTCCTGAGAAATCTGTATGCAGGTCAAGACTCAACAGTTAGAACCTGACATGGAACAGCTGATGATTCAAAATTGGGAAAGGAGTAGGACAAGGTTGTGTATTGTCACTCTGCTGATTTAACTTCTATACAGAGTACGTCATGGGAAATGCCAGAATTGATGAATCACAAGTTGGAATTGAGTTTGCCATGGGAAATATCAACACATATCATATGCAAATGATGCCATGCTAATGGAAAAAATGAAGAGGAATTAAAGAACCTCTTGATGAAGGTGAAAGAAGAGAGTGAAAAATCTGGCTTAACACTCAACATTCAAAAAACTAAGATCATGGTATCCAGTCTCATCACTTCATGGCAAACAGATGGGGAAAAATGGAAACAGTGACAGACTGTATCCGTGGGCTCCAAAATCACTGTGGATGGTGACTGCAGTCACAAAATTAAAAGACGCTTGCTCCTTGGAAGAAAAGCTGTGACAAACCTAGACAGTGTATTAAAAAGCAGAGACATCACTTTGCCAACAAAGGTACATCTAGTTGATGGTTTTCCAATAATCATGTACGGTTGTGAGAGTTGGACCATAAAGAAGATTGAGAGGTGAAGAATTGATGCTTTCAAACTGTCACGCTGGAGATGACTTTTGAGAGTCCTTTGGATCACAAAGAGATCAAACCAGTCAATCCTAAAGGAAATCAACTCTGAATATTCATTGGAAGGACTGATGCTGAAACTCCAATACTTTGGCCACCTGATGCAAAGAGCACCCTCACTGAAAAAAGACCATGATGCTGGGAAAGACAGAAGGGGATGACAGAGGATGAGATGATCACTACTTCAATGGACATGAGTTTGAGCAAAGGACAAAAGCGAAGGACAGAAAAACCTGGTGTGATGTAGTCCATGGAGTTGTAAATAGTTGGACACAACTTAGCGACTGAACAACAACAAGCATACAGAGAAATATGATTCATCACTGAACTTCAGTAAATTGTTAGAAAATGTTCAAAAGATGAGTCCCACTTTTCTGATGACATCATTTTAAAATAAATATATTTCAATAAAGGTTAATGAAACCTAGCTGTCCTCAGAAAGATGAAGCTTATTATGCTTTCATGTATGCTTACTGGAAAGTTGCAGACAAGAAGATTTAGGAAAATATAATTGCAGTTAGAATGTTCTCAAAGAGACATGCTTAGGGTGGCTGACTGCAGTGAATTGGAGAGAGTGCCTAATTCCTGTCCTCTCCTTGGAATATATTGGAAACAGGGGAAATGTTATAGCAGTTTCTCAACACCATCTTCAGAAAATTGAATTGTTATCAATCAACTGAGAAATGGACACAATTCTAATCAGTTCTTCAGTCAGTTCATTTCAGTCATTCAGTCGTGTCCAACTCTTTGTGATTCCATGGACTGCAGCACGTCAGGCTTCCCTGTCCATCACCAACCCCTGGAGCTTAGTCAAACTCATGTCCACTGAGTGGGTGATGTCATCCAAGTATCTCATCCTCTGTCGTCCCCATCTCCTCCTGCCTTCAATCTTTCCCAGCATCAGGGTCTTTTCCAATGAGTCAGTTCTTCACATCAGGTGGCTAAAGTATTGGAGCTTCAGCTTCAGCATCAGTCCTTCCAATGAATATTCAGGACCAATTTTCTTTAGGATTGACCAGTTTGATCTCCTTGCTGTCCATGATTCAAATAGTAAAAAAGTAATTAATCAAGTTTTAATTCAATATTTTTTCAGCAATTTTTTTCTGCATTAAGATACTCCACTAGTTAAGGAGGATACAAAAGTGAATATAATAGACATGACCCTGATTAATAGGGAGATTAAAATATACTAGAGCAAAAGATCACATTTATGGAAAGAAAATCACAAAATTCCCTTTAAATTGGTATTGGATTTTAAGATTTAGAAAAACTAGAAAAGATAACAAGTTATGTACTCTCCAACGAGCTAGATTGATGCTGCTTATTTCATGTCATTAGTATTGGTATAATTATGTTTAGAGAGCATCTTAGACCTGTTCACTAACATTGAAAATATTATTAACTGCAGGTAAGAATTTTTCCCAAGATTTGAAATAAAAATTAGAGTGCAAGAATGATTAGAATAAATGACAGACAGCAGATATTTTCCTGGAAACAGATTTTTGATGTGATATTCAGAGTTAGAATTCTTATAGGAATTTTGGGGAAAATATGCCTTCAGAAGTGACTTAGAAATTTATAGGTAAAAACATGTGTCTACTTCACAACTTTGCCTGAGAAGTAAAATCCTGCCAGAAGGATATCAGGTGTTAACTTCACAAGGTATTGTCCTTTACTATCATTCATAAATACATATTTTTCTTATTTTGTAAATTCACCATTTGCTCTTGCTTTCTAATTACATTATTAAGCAGATTCCTTATTAAACTGCACAAGTCATGAAGCTCACAAATTTGATATGTTTCCTTTTGACTTATTTGTACATAACTTCTATAAAATGCATAAATACCTATGAGATGTTAAAGACAAAAAAAAAACATGGCAAGAAACTTGTAAGTTTTTGTATGTAAAATTCTGTGCAATGATTACAAATAAAATGTTTTAAGTTGAGAATGTTGATAGGCAGGCTAAACTAATATAAAGTAATGTGTGTCATTATCTTTTGTATTGAAAATGATTCCTCTGATTCTGGATATATGGAACTAAATTGAATAATTTGCTCTGGGAACTCCTCCCAACAGGTTATATGCATAATGCATATAGCCTTAGGTTTGTATCGAAGATAGAAGTCTACTTAATCTTCTATTTTAGGGCTGTTTCATTTTTCCCTTCTGATTTCACTTGTTGCTGGTTGTGTATGCTAATATAGTTTATCCATTTCAAAAGGGGCAACAATATCCTTGTAGTTAAGCATTCATAATAATGCATGATTAAAAGATGAAGGAAATTGGTCTGACCATAGGGGAAATGAGTCTATTCATTTCAGGATACTGACAATGTGATTATAGGTATCAATGTTAAATGGAGAAAGGGTTAGTCATAGACTGAAACTGTTTGAACTTTTACTTCTATCTATCAAATTTGAGTGTTTACTAATAATGTTTAATTTCAGACAGTATTAAAGAAAGAGCTAAAGAGCCCCCATGAAGATTAATTTGTTTTCTATGTTTTCACATAATTAAAATCCATAAAATGCTTATTCTTATGTATGAATCCCAAATAATATCTGGCTATTTTTTTTTGCAAAATATTTATTGAAGAAGGAAAATTTGAATTGAAATTTATGTTAAAGTGAGAACAATTTTTTAAAGAGAAACTTGAAAATAAAGCAATGTTAGAAAGAAGCAGGTTTTTTTTCTTTAATGAGAAAATGTTCTTCAGAATACTATTTTTGAATTACATAGAAAAATATAGTTTACTTTCAATGCAAGCATGAGAAACAAGTTAATGAAGGCTAAAAATGTAGTTAGTCCTTCAGTTCAGTTCAGTTCAGTCGCTCAGTCATTTCTGACTCTTTGCAACCCCATGGTCTGCAGCATGCCAGGCTTCCCTGTCATGGCTTCCCAAGTCAGGCTTCAACTCCTGGAGCTTATTCAAACTCATGTCCATCAAGTTGGTGATGCCATCCAACCATCTCATTCTCTGTCGTCCCCTTCTCCCACCTTCAATCTTTCCCAGCATCAGGGTCTTTTCCAATGAGTCAGTTCTTCTCATCAGGTAGCCAAAGTATTGGAGTCTCAGCTTCAGCATCAGTCCTTCCAATGAACACCCAGGACTGATCTCCTTTAGGATGGACTGGTTGGATCTCCTTGCAGGCCAAGGGACTCTCAAGAGTCTTCTCCAACACCACAGTTCAAAAGCATCAATTATTTGGCACTCAGCTTTCTTTATAGTCCAACTCTCACCTCCATACATGATTACTGGAAAAACCATAGCTTTGAATAGGCAGAACTTTGTTGGCAAAGTAATGTCTCTGCTTTTCAATATGCTGTTTAGATTGGTGACAGCTTTTCTTCCAAGGAGCAACCAACTTTTAATTTCATGGATGCAGCCACCATCTGCAGTGATTTTGGAGCCCCTCAAAATAAAGTCTGTCACTTTTTCCACTGTTTCCCCATCTACTTGCCATGAAGTGATGGGACCAGATGTCACAATCTTAGTTTTCTGAATGTTTAGTTTTAAGCCAACTTTTCACTCTCCTCTTTCACTTTCATCAAGAGGCTCTTTAGTTCTTCTTTGGTTTCTGCCATAAAGGTGGTTTCATCTGCGTATCTGAGATTATTGATATTTCTCCCAGCAATCTTGATTCCAGCTTGTGCTTCATCCAGCCTGGCATTTCACATGATGTATTCTGCATGTAAGTTAAATAAACAGTGTAACAATATACAGCCTTGACATACTCTTTTCCTGATTTGGAACCAGTCCATTGTTCTATATCCAGTTCTAACTGTTGCTTCTTGACCTACACACAGATTTCTCAGGAGGCAGGTAAGGTGGTATAGTATTCATTCCCATCTCTTGAAGAATTTTCCACAGTTTGTTGTGATCCACACAGTAAAAGGCTTTGGCATAGTCAATAAAGCAGAAGTAGATGTTTCTCTGGAATGCTTTTGCTTTTCCGATGATCCAGCGGAAATGTTGGCAATTTGATCTCTGGTTCCTCTGCCTTTCCTAAATCCAGTTTGAGCATCTGGAATTTCATGGTTCACCTACTGTTGAAGCCTTGCTTGGAGAATTTTGAGCATTTATTTGCTAGTGTGTGAGATGAGTGCAATTGTTTGGTAGTTTGAACATTCTTTGGAACTGCCTTTTTTGGGGGTTGGAATGAAAACTTATTAGGTTGCAATGAAAACTAAACCTAAGTTAGTCCTTAAGAAACTTTTTTAAAATGTCACTTTTTGTAATTGAAAAATTATTATGAATATTTATATTTATTATTTTTATACCTTATGTGTATCTTTTTCTAACATTAGATTGTTTCTTTTTGTTGAGATAACATAAAGATACAATATCTAAGAAAGAAATTCTAACATTCTCACATGTATTTTCAATGTAATAGAAGAGAGTAAAAAGGATATATCACATATAATCCTGTCAATCTTTGTATAGCCTTGTGTTATCAGATTAGCTTCTCTCATAAAATGGAGTATGATCCCTAAATAAATATTCTTTCATGATTTTTCTTTTAAGGAAAACTCCCTTGAGCTTAATTTAATATTATTGTTATTACTTTGTGAATGATGATTTTTAAATGAAAAAAAAAGATAATAAATCCCCAAGTGAAACCTGAAAAATTGGGTTTGTATACTGCAAACCTTTTGAAAATTATATAAAAAGAATGAAACCCTGTGCTAATCAATTTCTAGCTATTGATTCAATAGAATGTTTGTTTGGAGATTGCCTTTGCAACTTTATTTGAACCCAAGAAATACTTTTGTCTTTAGAGAGACATTATATGGTGTGATTTTTTTTTTACATGGGTCACATTTATCTCATATATATATGTATATGTGTGTGTATATATATATATATATATATGCATGTATTTCCTCATACTGAGGGCAATAAAGACAGTCTGACCTTGAAATATATAAGACATATCAAATTTCCTTTGTGTGTGTGTGTGTGTGTGTGTGTGTATATATATATATATATACACACACACATATATATGATGATTAAAGGATGCCATGATAAATTATTTTGATACAAGAAAGAGTATTCAAATAATAACTAAATTAAATCATTCAAAATTTAATATCTTTCCTAAGCAGAGCAGAACTTACCTGGTGGCTTATCTAGTAAATACAACACCTGCCAATTCAAGAGACACAAGAAACATGGGTTAGATCACTGGGTTGGGAAGATCCCCTGTACAAGGAAATGGCAACCTGCTCCAGTATTCTTGCCTGGAAAATTCCATGGACAGAGGAGCCCGGCAAGCTATAGTCAATGGTGTTGCAAAGAGTCAGATATGACTGAGCGTGCATGCACACACATAAGCAGAGAATAAGAACAAGTTCTAAATCAGAAGGCCAGATGCCAAGAATAACAAAATTTAAAAAAAAATCATGATTGTAAAATTTTCAATACTGTATAGAAGCTTTTCAGCACCCACTAGGCAAAGCTACAAATGAAATGATATTCATCTCAGAAGAGATATGTGTTTTCTGTGATATTTATGAAATAACCTGATTCCATGCCATTCAAATAAAATACTGTTAGTGAATGGTGCTGGACCACAAACAAAACTATTAGAGTGAAGAGAAAACATACATAATTTCAAGAAAATATTCTAGATATAAAGCCAACAAAATATTCTGGATACAAAGATTTATTAGGAAAGAATGGTTAAAATATATACTTGTGTTTGTCATTTTCTTTTCTCTTCCTTTTGTCTTTTCTGTTCCTCCCTCTCTCTCTACCTCTTCTTTCCTTCTTTCCCTTCTTCCTTTTTTTTTCCACTAGTAGAGCTTTTGTTTATTCTTTTTTTTTTTAATAAATTTATTTATTTTAGTTGGGGGCTAATTACTTTACAATATTGTAATAGTTTTTGCCATACATTGACATGAATCAGCCATGGGTTTACATGTGTTCCCCTTCCTGGACCCCCCACCCACCTCCCTCCCCATCCCATCCCTCTGGGTCATCCCATTGCCCCGGCCCTGAGCCCTTGTCTCATGCATCGAACATGGAATGGTGTTCTGTTTCACATATGATAATATACATGTTTCAATGCTATTCTCCCAGAACGTCCCACCCTCACCTTCTCCCTCAGAGTCCATAAAATTGTTCTATGCATCTGTGTCTCTTATTCTGTCTCGCATATAGGGTTATCGTTACCATCTTTCAAATTCCATATATATGCATTAGTATACTGTATTGTTGTTTTTCTTTCTGGCTTACTTCACTCTGTATAATGGGCTCCAGTTTCATCCATCTCAGTAGAACCGATTCAAATGTATTTTTTTTAATGGCTGAGTAATATTCCATTGTGTATATGTACCACAGCTTCCTTATCCATTCGTCTGCTGATGGACATCTAGGTTGCTTCCATGTCCTGGCTATTGTAAACAGTGCTGCGATGAACATTGGGGTACACGCGTCTCTTTCAATTCTGGTTTCCTCGGTGTGTATGCCCAGCAGTGGGATTGCTGGGTCATATGGCAGTTCTATTCCCAGTTTTTTAAGGAATCTCCACACTGTTCTCCATAGTGGCTGTACTAGTTTGCATTCCCACCAACAGTGTAAGAGGGTTCCCTTTTCTCCACACCCTCTCCAGCATTTATTGCTTGTAGACTTTTGGATAGCAGCCATTCTGACTGGTGTGAAATGATACCTCATTGTGGTTTTGATTTGCATTTCTCTAATAATGAGTGATGTTGAGCATCTTTTCATGTGTTTGTTAGCCATCTGTATGTCTTCTTTGGAGAAATGTCTGTTTAGTTCTTTGGCCCATTTTTTGATTGGGTCGTTTATTTTTCTGGAATTCAGCTGCAGAAGTTGCTTGTATATTTTTGAGATTAATTGTTTGTCTGTTGCTTCATTTGCTATTATTTTCTCCCATTCTGAAGGTGGAGATTCCTTAAAAAACTGGGAATAGAACTGCCATATGACCCAGCAATCCCACTGCTGGGCATACACACCGAGGAAACCAGAATTGAAAGAGACGCGTGTACCCCAAAGTTCATCGCAGCACTGTTTACAATAGCCAGGACATGGAAGCAACCTAGATGTCCATCAGCAGACGAATGGATAAGGAAGCTGTGGTACATATACACAATGGAATATTACTCAGCCATTAAAAAAATACATTTGAATCGGTTCTACTGAGATGGATGAAACTGGAGCCCATTATACAGAGTGAAGTAAGCCAGAAAGGAAAACAACAATACAGTATACTAATGCATATATATGGAATTTGAAAGAAGGTAACGATAACCCTATATGCGAGACAGAATAAGAGACACAGATGCATGGAACAATTTTATGGACTCTGAGGGAGAGGGCGAGGGTGGGACGTTCTGGGAGAATGGCATTGAAACATGTATATTATCGTATGTGAAACAGAACACCATTCCATGTTCGATGCATGAGACAAGGGCTCAGGGCTGGGGCAATGGGATGACCCAGAGGGATGGGATGGGGAGGGAGGTGGGTGGGGGGTCCAGGAAGGGGAACACATGTAAACCCATGGCTGATTCATGTCAATGTATGGCAAAAACTATTACAATATTGTAAAGTAATTAGCCCCCAACTAAAATAAATAAATTAAAAAAAAATTAGAATAAAAAAAAATCTTTTAAAATATTTGGAATCTTGAGTCCTGTAAACTTTCAAATTTAGGTTTTTGTTTGTTTGTTTGTTTGTTTTATCATCCATTGATTTGGCCATATGAGCTGTTGCCAGAAAGAATTGGTGTGTATTTCTCCATCGTCTGAACTTAGAGGAGGCCACTTGTTTTGTCAGAGTGTCAAAATTAACCTCATTAGGATTTGAATTAGCTTCCACTAGCAAAATGGTGGCAGGATCATTGAGACTGGCTCCTAGAACTATCATTATGGCATATTGATATGGCATGGTGCCAAGCAGTACCTAGGATGCTTCTCTTAACATTTTAGATTTAGTGAGGATCTTAATCTCTTGTTTTAGGTGGCACTGGCACTTCACCAAGTGCATCCATCATACTGGTAGGACTTGGAGTCCTGGTGCTGTCTGCAAATACAGTGGTCAAAGAAAGGGACTTTCCCTTCTCGCCTGTTAAGGGCACTGCCCAGCATCTTCATCTGGTAACTCACAGTTTTGCAAGAGTTGCCACTGGCATATTCTACCCATAAACTAACACAATGGGACTTTGTCAAAATATTAGCCAATTTTCCTAACAGTCAGTAGTTGAGTCTGTACTGAGAGCTGGGAAATGAAGTCTATTACTTACTAAGGGAAGTCATCACCCCCTGCCCAAGCTATGGGGAATTAATAGGTGGAAAGCACATTAATGACACCTCAAAGCAGCTCTGATATGCTGTGAGATTTCAAGATTACTCTGATTATTTCTTTCAGAACTTGCACTTTGGGATGGGAAGCTCTAACAATACTCTACATAAGCAATATGCAGTAATGCGAAGTAATGTGCAAAATAACAGTGCCGAGGAATGGACCCCACCTAGACAGAATTATTCACCTAGAAGAGCCAGTTAGTTAGCATTTGCAGCTAAAAATACATTTCCTGCCTGTCAATTGCAATTGTGACACTACCATCCTGTTCCTGAGGTCAACTGATCTGATTACATTAAATCAACCTTTATTTTTTTTTTTTGCCCAAAACAATATTGTAATTATCCTCCAATTAAAATAAATAATTTTTTAAAAAATTAATGATATTCTTTTTTTTTTGGATCATCTATTTTATTTTATTTATTTATTTTTTTAAATAAATTTATTTATTTTAGTTGGGGGCTAATTACTTTACAATATTGTAATAGTTTTTGCCATACATTGACATGAATCAGCCATGGGTTTACATGTGTTCCCCTTCCTGGACCCCCCCACCAACCTCCCTTCCCATCCCATCCCTCTGGGTCATCCCATTGCCCCGGCCCTGAGCCCTTGTCTCATGCATCGAACATGGAATGGTGTTCTGTTTCACATACGATAATATACATGTTTCAATGCTATTTTCCCAGAACGTCCCACCCTCACCTTCTCCCTCAGAGTCCATAAAATTGTTCTATGCATCTGTGTCTCTTATTCTGTCTCGCATATAGGGTTATCGTTACCATCTTTCAAATTCCATATATATGCATTAGTATACTGTATTGGTGTTTTCCTTTCTGGCTTACTTCACTCTGTATAATGGGCTCCAGTTTCATCCATCTCAGTAGAACCGATTCAAATGTATTTTTTTAATGGCCGAGTAATATTCCATTGTGTATATGTACCACAGCTTCCTTATCCATTCATCTGCTGATGGACATCTAGGTTGCTTCCATGTCCTGGCTATTGTAAACAGTGCTGCGATGAACATTGGGGTACACGCGTCTCTTTCAATTCTGGTTTCCTCGGTGTGTATGCCCAGCAGTGGGATTGCTGGGTCATATGGCAGTTCTATTCCCAGTTTTTTAAGGAATCTCCACACTGTTCTCCATAGTGGCTGTACTAGTTTGCATTCCCACCAACAGTGTAAGAGGGTTCCCTTTTCTCCACACCCTCTCCAGCATTTATTGCTTGTAGACTTTTGGATAGCAGCCATTCTGACTGGTGTGAAATGATACCTCATTGTGGTTTTGATTTACATTCCTCTGACAATAAGTGATGTTGAGCATCTTTTCATGTGTTTGTTAGCCATCTGTATGTCTTCTTTGGAGAAATGTCTGTTTAGTTCTTTGGCCCATTTTTTGATTGGGTCGTTTATTTTTCTGGAATTCAGCTGCAGGAGTTGCTTGTATATTTTTGAGATTAATTGTTTGTCTGTTGCTTCATTTGCTATTATTTTCTCCCATTCTGAAGGCTGTCTTTTCACCTTGCTTATAGTTTCCTTTGTTGTGCAAAAGCTTTTAATTTTAATTAGGTCCCATTTGTTTATTTTTGCTTTTATTTCCAATATTCTGGGAGGTGGGTCATGGAGGATCCTGCTGTGATTTATGTCGGTGAGTGTTTTGCCTATGTTTTCCTCTAGGAGTTTTATAGTTTCCGGTTTTACGTTTAGATCTTTAATCCATTTTGAGTTTATTTTTGTGTACGGTGTTAGGGAGTGTTCCAGTTTCATTCTTTTACAAGTGGTTGACCAGTTTTCCCAGCACCACTTGTTTAAGAGATTGTCTTTTCTCCATTGTATATTCTTGCCTCCTTTGTCGAAGATAAGGTGTCCATATGTGCGTGGGTTTATCTCTGGGCTTTCTATTTTGTTCCATTGATCTATATTTCTATCTTTGTGCCAGTACCATACTGTCTTGATGACTGTGGCTTTATAGTAGAGCCTGAAGTCAGGCAGGTAAACTTCCAAACTCATTCTATGAGGCCACCATCACCCTAATTCCAAAACCAGACAAAGATGTCACAAAAAAGGAAAACTACAGGCCAATATCACTGATGAACATAGATGCAAAAATCCTTAATAAAATTCTGGCAAACAGAATCCAACATCATATTAAAAAGATCATACATCATGACCAAGTGGGCTTTATCCCAGGAATGCAAGGTTTTTTTAACATCCGCAAATCAATCAATGTAATACACCACATTAACAAATTGAAAGAAAAAAACCATATGGTTATCTCAATAGATGCAGAAAAAGCCTTTGACAAAATACAGCATCCATTTATGATAAACAACCCTCCAGAAAGCAGGAATAGAAGGAACATATCTCAACATAATAAAAGCTATATATGACAAACCCACAGCAAACATTATCCTCAATGGTGAAAAATTGAAAGCATTTCCCCTAAAGTCAGGAACAAGGCGAGGATGCCCACTTTCACCACTACTATTCAACATAGTTTTGGAAGTTTTGGCCACAGCAATCAGAGCTGAAAAAGAAATAAGAGGAATCCAGATAGGAAAAGAAGAAGTAAAACTCTCACTGTTTGCAGATGACATGATCCTCTACATAGAAAACCCTAAAGACTCTACTAGAAAATTACTAGAGTTGATCAATGAATATAGTAAAGTTGCAGGATATAAAATTAACACACAGAAATCCCTTGCATTCCTATACTCCAATAATGAGAAAACAGAAAGAGAAATTAAGGAAACAATACCATTCACCATTGCAACAAAAAGAATAAAATACTTAGGAATATATCTACCTAAAGAAACAAAAGACTTATATATAGAAAACTATAAAACACTGATGAAAGAAATCAAATAGGACACAAACAGATGGAGAAATATACTGTGTTCATGGATTGGAAGAATTAATATAGTGAAAATGAGTATACTACCCAAAGCAATCTATAGATTCAATGCAATCCCTATCAAGCTACCAATGGTATTTTTCACAGAACTAGAACAAATCATCTCACAATTTGTATGGAAATATAAGAAACCTCGAATAGCCAAAGCAATCTTGAGGAAGAAGAATGGAACTGGATAAATCAGCCTTTATTAAGTAGAGCCCCAGGACGCTGAAACAGGAGCTTTAGTTTAGTAAAAAAGAACAACACAAGAGAAACTCAGAGAAGTTTATTACTCACAGGTGCACAGCGAGCTTCAAGGATCCACAGCCAGAGAAAACAATAGGATCTGAGGCACATGACTATTAGGTTCCAAGGGTGAAGTGTTTTGATGCTCATATGTTAATTCCAGAATATTGTTGTTCTTGTTCAATCACTCAATCATGTCCAACTCTCTACTATCCCATGGACTGCAGCACACCAGGTTTCTCTATCCTACACTATCTCAAACTCATATCTATTGAGTAGATGATGACATCCAACCATTTCATCCTCTGTTGTCCGCTTATCTTCCTGCCTTCAATCTTTCCCAACATCGGGGTATTTTCCAATGAGTTGGCTCTTCCCATCAGGTGGCCAAAATATTGGAGCTTCAGCTTCAGCGTCAGTCCTTCCAATGAATATTCAGGGCTGGTTTCCTTTAGGATTGACTGATTTGATCTCCTTGTTGTTCAAGGGACTCTCAAGAGTCATCTCTGGCATCACAGTTTGAAAGCATCAGTCCTTTAGCATTCAACCTTCTTTACAGTCCAACTCTCACATCTGTACATGACTACTGGAAAAACCATAGCTTTGACTATACAGACCTTTATCAGCAAAGGGATGTTTCTGTTTTTAGTACAATGTAGAGGTTGGTCATAGCTTTTTTTTTGCAAAGACCAAGGGTCTTTTAATTTTGTGGTTGTAGTTAGCATACAGGGCAATTTTGGAGCCCAAAAAGATAAAATCTGTCACTGTTTCCACTTTTTCCCTATCTGTTTGCCATGAAGTGATGCAACCAGATGCCATGATCTTAGTTTTTTGAATGTTGAGTTTCAAGCCAGCTTTTTCACTCTCCTACTTCACTCTCATCAAGAGGCTCTATAGATCCTCTTTACTTAATGCCATTAGAGTGATATCATTTGCATATCTGAGGTTGTTGATATTTCTCCAGGCAATCTTATTTCCAGCTTATGGCTTATGCAGCCCAGGCATGTCTCATATACTCTGTGTATAAGTTAAACAAGCAGGGTGACAATAAACAGCCTTGATGTACTCTTTTCCCAGTTTGGAACCAGTCTGTTGTTCCATCTTGAGTTATAAGTGTCGCTTCTTGACCTGCATACAGGTTTCTCAGGAGGCAGGTAAGGTGGTCTGGAATTCCCATCTCTTTAAGAATTTCCCACCGTTTGTTGTGATCCATATAGTCAAAAGCTTTAGCATAGTCAATGAAGCAGAAGTAGATGCTCTTCTGACATTCTATTGCTTTTTCTACAATCCAGCAGATGTTGGCAATTTGATCTCTTGTTCCTATGCCTTTTCTAAATCCAGCTTGAATATCTGGAAGTTCTGGGTTCACATACTATTGAAGCCTAGCTTGAAGGATTTTGAACATTACCTTGCTAGCATGTGAGATGAGCGGAATTGTGTGGTAGTTTGAACATTCTTTTGCATTGCCCTTATTTGAGATTGTAATGAAGCTGATCTTTTCTGATCCTGTGGCCACTGCTGAGTTTTCCAAATTGGCGGGCATATGGAGTGTAGAACTTTAACAGCATCATCTTTTAAGATTTGAAATAGCTCAACTCAAATTCCATCATGTCCACTAGCTCTGTTCGTAGTAATGCTTCCCAAATCCCTCTTGACTTCACACTCCAGAATGTCTGGCTCCAAGTGAGTGACCACACCATCATGGTTATCTGGGTCATTAAGACCTTTTTTATATAGTTTTTCTGTGTATTCTTGCCACATCTCTTTAATATCTTAATATCTTCTGCTTCTGTTAGATCCTTACTATTTCTGTCCTTTATTGTGCCCATCTTTGCATGAAATATTCAGTTGGCATCTCTAAGTTTCTTGAAGAGATGTCTAGTCTTTCTCACTTCATTGTTTTCCTCTATTGTTTTGCACTGTTCCCTTCAGAAGGCTTTCTTATATTGCCTTGCTATTCTTTGTAACTCTGTATTCAGATGGGTATATCTTTCCCTTTCTCCTTGACTTTCACTTTTTTTTTCCTCAGATATTTGTAAGGCCTCTTAAGACAACCATTTTGCCTTGCTGCTTTTCTTTTTCTTGGGGATGATTTTGATCACTGCCTCCTGTACAATGTTATGATTCTCTGTCCATAGTTCTTCAGGCACTCTACCTGTTGGATATAATCCTTTGAATCGATTTGTCACTTCCACTGTGTAAAGTATATGATTTAGATCATACCTGAATGACCTAGTGATTTTCCCTTCAATCTGAACCTGAATTTTGCAATTAGGAGCTTACGATCTGAGCTACAGTTAGCTCTAGGTCTTGTTTTTATGAATGTATAGAGCTTCTCCATCTTCAGGTGCAAAGAATATCATCAATTTGATTTCAGTATTGGCCAACTGGTGATGTCCATAGGTAGAGTCATCTCTTGTGTTGTTGGAAGTGGGTGTTTGCTATGACCAGTTAATTCTCTTGGCAAAACTCTGTTAGCTTTGCCCTGCTTCATTTTGTACTGCAAGGACAAACTTGCCTGTTACTCCAGGAATCCCTTGCCTTCCTATTTTGCATTCCAGTCCCCTAAGATGAAATGAATATATATATATATATATATATATATATATATATATATATATATATATATATATATATTTGGTGTTAGTTCTAGAAGGTCTGTAGGACTTCACAGAACCAGTCCACTGTAACTTCTTCAGCATTAGTGGTTGGGACATAGACTTGGTTTACTGTGAAATTGAATGATTTTCCTTGGAAATGAAACAAGATCATTCTGTCATTCTTAAGACTATACCCAAGTACTGTGTTTCAGATGCTTCTGTTGGCTATGAGGACTATTCTATTTCTTCTAAGGGATTCTCTCCCACAGGAGTAGATATAATGGTCATTTGAATTAAATTTGCCCATTCCTGTCCATTTTAGTTCACTGATTACTAAAATGTCAATGTTCACTCTTGTCATCTTCTGTTTAGCCACAACCAATTTACCTTGATTCATAGACCTAGCATTCAAATTTCCTATGCAATATTGTTCTTTACATCACTGGATTTTACTTTCATCACCAGACACATTAATAACTGGGCATTGTTTCCACTTTGACTCAGCCTTTTGCATTGAGGACTTTTTATTAAACCATTGCTTTGGTGAGTCTAGGTGGGAGAAAAATAGGTTCGATAAACACTTTCACTTTGGTCCATTCTGTGAAACTCAGCAGAAAGGTTTTGTTCTTGTTACATTAAGATTCATATGGGGAAATTATCTTCTTTATTTTCATGAAGCATGTGTGTGTTAGTCAGTTAGTCATATCCAACACTTTGCAGCCCCATGGACTGTAGCCTGCCAGGCTCCTCTGTCCAAGGAATTGTCTAGGCAAGAATATTTGAGTGGGTTGCCATATGATGAGTCCAAACCTGCTCTCATCATTATAGTCTTTAAACCAGTATATATAAAATGTAGCTTAACTTTTTTATTATTAATCTAACAATTTATCATCAATAAATAATCTAGTATGGGCATAGACTTTTAATATGTAGAAGTAATCCCATTGTGGTGGTTGTTATTGTTCAGTCACCAAGTCTAGTCTAACTCTCTGCAACACCATGAATGACAGCACACCAGTGTTCCCTGTCTTTTACTATCTCACTGAGTTTGCTCAAACTCATGTCCATTTAGTCAGTGATGTCATCCAATCATCTCACCCTCTGTAGCCAATTATCCTCTTTCCCTCAGCCTTCCCAAGCATCAAGGTCTTTTCCAATGAGTCAGTCCTTAGCATCAGGTGGCCAGAGTACTGAAATTTGAGCTTTAGCATCACTCCTTCAAATGAATAGTCATTTGATCTAGTGGTTTGATCTCCTTGCTGTCCAAGAAACTCTCAAGAGTCTCCTCTAACACCACAGTTCAAAAGCATCCATTCTTAAGCACTAGGCCTTCTTTATGGTCCAACTCTCACCTGTACATGACTACTGGAAAAACCATAGCTTTGACTAGATGGATCTTTGTTGGCAAAGTAATGTCTCTGCTTTTTAATATGCTGTCTAGGTTGGTCATAACCTTTCTTCCAAGGAGCAAGCATCTTTTAATTTCATGGCTGCAGTCACCATCTGCTGTGATTTTGGAGCCCGCCAAAATAAAGTCTGTCACTGTTTCCATTGTTTCCCCATCTGTTTGCCACGAAGTGATGGGACCAGATGCCATGATCTTAGTTTTCTGAATCTTGAGTTTTAAGCTAACTTTTTTCACTCTCCTCTTTCACTTTCATCAAGAGGTTCTTTAGTTCTTCTTCGGTTTCTGCCATAAGGGTGGATTTATATGCATATCTGAGGTTATTTATATTTCTCCCGGCAATCTTGATTCCAGCTTGTGCTTCCTCCAGCCCAGCGTTTCTCATGATGTACTTTGCATATAAGTTAAACAAGCAGGCTGACAATATACAGCCTTGATATACTCCTTTCCTGATTTGGAACTAGTCTGTTTTTCCATATCCAGTTCTAACTGTTGCTTCCTGACCTGCACACAGATTTCTCAAGAGGCAGGTCAGGTGGTCTGGTATTCCCATTTTTTTAAAGAGTTTTACACAGTTTGTTGTGATCTACACAGTGAAAGTCTTTGGCATAGTCAGTAAAGCAGAAGATTTTTTTTTCTGGAACTCTCTTGCTTTTTCGATGATCCAACAGATGTTGGCAATTTGATCTCTAGTTCCTCTGCCTTTTCTAAATCCAGCTTGAACATCTGGAAGTTCAAGGTTCATATACTGTTGAAGCCTGGCTTGGAGAATTTTGAGTATTACTTTACTAGCATGTGAAATGAGTTCAATTAGAATTTGAAATAGGTTATCTGGAATTCAATCACCTCCACTAGCTTTGTTTGAAGTAATGTTTTTTAAGGCCCACTAGACTTCACAGTCCATGATGTCTGGCTCTAAGTGAGTGACCACAACATTGTGGTTGTCCTGGTCATTACGATCTTTTTTGTATAGTTCTTTCATGTATTCTTGTCACCTCTTCTTAATCTCTTTCGCTTCTGTTAGGTCCTTGCCATTTCTGTCCTTTATTGTGCCCATTTTTGCATGAAATGTTCCCTTTGTATCTCTAATTTTCTTGAAGAGAATTATAGTTTTTCCCACTCTATTGTTTTCCCTATTCATTTGTATTTTTCACTTAAGAAGTTGTTTTTTTTTTTTTAAGCTCCCCTTGCTATTCTCTGGAACTGTAAGTTCATGTGTTAATATTAACTAGATACGAATGTTTATAAATTAATTGTATATGATACTTTTGACAACACTAATATAACTTCAAAATAGTAAAATAGTGCACGATTATCATCTTCTTTTTTCTTACTACAGAGTTTTCTTGCTTTTTAAAGTAAACCCTAGGGAATTTTTTTGAATAAACCTTTTTCTAAAATATAAATTGTTATGTTGAAGGCTCTTATCTCTACAAGGTAGTTATAAACTAGGTCCTCCCTCCTGCATTTTTCAATTATATACCTTATCTCATTCCTATCACTCTTTGAAGATTTATTCTGTCATATTCTCCCAATATTGCACAGTGATGACTGGATACCTAGGAACTTTTCCATTGTTCAGTATTGTGTATCCTAGAGGGCAGTGATACAATTCTTGAATTTAATTCTTGAATTAAAAGCTACTTTCATGATCCAGGAACTCATTTCTTCCCTGACTCAGCTTAAGGAAGTAATTTTCAACCTGGTGATTCCAAAGAGTGAGTTCTGTATATGATGTGTGCTCTTTTGCTGATAAAGTCTGTAAACTTACATAATCATAAACCCTTTACTTCAGATGTAATTCTAACTGGGAGACTAGACATCTATAGTTGACATAACAAACCAAGACCATCAACACAGCTAACATTTATGGAAACTGGACAGCAATATTTTAGAAAGAGCAGGGAAGAACTAAATTGCTCAACATTTTTATTTGTTTCTCTGAACTCATTCTGACATTAGTTTGTGTTGTTATTTTTGCTGCTTCTCAAACTGAAACCTGTGGCCTCCAATTTCTGAAAGAAAAATCACAGTTTTGTTGCACAAGAGATTTATACAATGTATTATATGAAAAGATCAATGATCATAGTATATTTTTAGCTACTGTTTTATTGCTTTTAAGGAGACCTTGTAAAATGCATCTCCTAATCATGTAACAAAATCCACTGCTTATCAGTACAACATATGGAACACAAAATTATTTTTTAAAAATTCTTAGTAAATTTGAAGGACAGTTATAGAGAAAATCCTCACATGGTTCGTTATGATTCTTTTAAGCCTCAGAAATATTAGAGACTAGATGTGGTCTTTCTGATTCCTATTATGCTCTTGAAGTAATCATCCATGCAATTAAATTTACAATCCATTGAATAATATATTGAAATCACTTATTTTACTATTTTTAAGAAATATTCATAAGCTCCCTCGATCTTTTCCCATATTTTAAAATTATAGAGCTCCTCTAACTCTGTGTCCATGTCTGCTTCCCAGAGAGCAAATTGATACCACAAGTGGTCCAAAAGAGTAGGTGGGAAAGGTGACTCTCAGGGACAATGACACTTATGACTACATTACCAATGATAGCTCTATGTTTGGTTGTCGGTAGAGTGTGAAAAAGTGCTGATAGAATATGATAAATTAAGATTTAAAATATTTATCAATGGTAAATTTGGAGAATTTGCATATGGAGAAGATTACACTAGCAAATATAATGATTCAGACTTTTTAAATTTAGAGGTAAAAGTTAAATAAATCAATGATGGAATCACATTGATTCCAATTGAAATTAATGGTTGTAATTAAGCTGAGCTAATGGCCTGTAGACTGAAGTTATGTTCTTCTCAAGGAAGTTTCCAGTCAATGATCAGTTGATAAAACAGCCTGGCCATCTCTGCCCCACGTAGAACTAATGGACAATCTTTGCTGCAGAGCTTTTTGTTGGGCTGACAATGGTATTAGGTCCGCATCACAATCTGATATCTGTCCAATTCTGCTTCCTCCTCTTTCCTTTATCAAATGTTACACAAAAATAAATCTTTCATATACTTGTCTCTGTATCAGCATTTCTTTCCCCCAAATCTGAATCACTATGCTATCCATTCATCTAAAAGTTTGGAAGGTAGTGTTGACTGATTTACTACTTTGGCTAATTTCATTATCTTACAAAGTGTAGAAAGCTTCCATATATTAGACCTAGAAGAAATGAAATATGCTAGTGACTAAAATTTCTTTGATGGCTGGAAAGACAATTTCAATTTCAATTTGACACTCTCAAATTTATAAAGTATCAGGTTCATTGACAGTAAATTGATAGCCCTATCATCCTAAAAGTGTTTGAGTTGAAGTTCCAGTGCTTTGTATCTGCTTGTTCTGTGATAGAATTATAGTGTAGTCCTTTCCCATATTCCAAGCAATACAGAAAGAGTTCAACATATTGTATGAAAAGTCTTTTTTGAGTTATAAGATACTTCAATAGATAATGCTTTCTTTCCTTTAGATAGAATTATGGTTTAGAAGCCTATGGCATATGTCAGTGACAGTATGGTTGACATAAACCAGCATTTTTCAAAGTTAATTGAACTTTGAGACATTTTCACAGGATTTGGGAAGTCTAATTATTTCTTGTAATAATTGTAGGGCCTTTTTTGATGTGCTAATATTTGCACTAATGATACAAAACAGTGGTGGGTTAAACAGCTGATACCTTAATATGAATCAAGCAAGTGGCACAAAGTTGTTCTGGTAGTTCTTATATTCTTCAACATTATACACTCACTGGAGATAATAGAAATGAATGCTTTCATTACTCAAGGAGTCCTAGATAAAACAGGAAAATTATTAATTTCATTAAATCTTGACCCTCAAATATATGTCTCTTTTAAAAATTATTCTGCATAATGAAATGGAAAATATACATAAAGAACTTATGCTGCATACTTAAGTATGCAACTCTTCTCATTATTTTGTTTTGTTTTTGAAATATATATATGCTTTTTTTCTATTTATTTTTTTATTGAAGGATAATTGCTTTACAGAATTTTGTTGTTTTCTGTCAAACCTCAACATGAATCAGTCATAGGTATACGTATATCCCCTCCCTTTTGGACCTCCCTCCCACCTCCCTCCCCATCCCACCCCTCTAGGTTGATACAGTGCCCCTGTTTGAGCTTCCTGAGCCATACAGCAAATTCCCATTGACTATCTATTTTACATATGGTTATGTAAGTTTCCATGTTACTCTTTCCATACATCTCACCCTCTCCTCCCCTCTCCTCATGTTTATAAATCTATTCTCTATGTCAGTTTCTCCATTGCTACCTTGTAAATAAATTATTCCATACCATTCTTCTAGATTCCATATATGTGTTAGAATACAATATTTACCTTTCTCTTTCTGACTCACTTCACTCTGTGTAATAGGTTCTAGGTTAATCCACCTCATCAGAACTGACTCGAATATATTCCTTTTTATGGCTGAGTAATATTCCATTGTGTATATGTAGCACAATTTCTTTATCCTTTCATATGTCAGTGGACATCTAGATTGCTTCCATGTTCTAGCTATTGTAAATAGTGCTGCAATGAACAATGGAATACATGTGTCTCTTTCAATTTTGGTTTCCCCAGAGTGTATGACTAGGAGTGGGATTGCTGAGTCATATGGTGGTTTTATCTCTAGTTTTTTAAGGAATCTCCGTACTGTCTTCCATAGTAGCTGTATTAATTTACATTCCCACCAACAGTGCAAGAGCGTTATCTTTTCTCCAGCATTTATTGTTTGTTGACATTTTGATAAGGGCCATTCTAACTGGTGTGAGGCGATACCTCATTGTAGTTTTGATTTGCATTTCTCTAATAATAAGAGATGTTGAGCATCTTTTCAGGTGTTTGTTAGTCATCTGTATGTCTTCTTTGGAGAAATGTCTGTTTAGGTCTTTTCCCCACTTTTTGATTGGGTTGGTTGTTTTTCTGATATTGAGTGGTATGAGCTGCTTGTATATTTCGGAAATTAATCCTTTGCCAGTTGTTTCATTTGCTATTATTTTCTCCCATTCTGAGGGTTGTCTTTTCACCCTGCTTATAGTTTTCTTTGTTGTTCAAAAGCTTTTAAGTTTAATCAA
Source organism: Giraffa tippelskirchi (assembly GCF_054371585.1). Classification (NCBI taxonomy): domain Eukaryota; kingdom Metazoa; phylum Chordata; class Mammalia; order Artiodactyla; family Giraffidae; genus Giraffa; species Giraffa tippelskirchi. The sequence goes on from NC_137289.1 coordinate 73,927,808, forward strand.
GTCCCACTTGTTTATCTTTGTTTTTATTTCCGGTACTCTAGGAGGTGGGTCATAGAGAATCTTGCTTTGATTTATGTCATCGAGTGTTCTGCCTATGTTTTCCTCTAAGAGTTTTATAGTTTCTGGTCTTACATTTAGGTCTTTAGTCCATTTTGAGTTTATATTTCTGTATGGTGTTAGGAAGTGTTCTAATTTCATTCTTTTACACATAGCTGTCCAGTTTTCCCAGCACGATTTATTGAAGAGGCTGTCTTTGCCCCATTGTATATTTTTGCCTCCTTTGTAAAAAATAAGTCACCCATAGGTTCATGGGTTTATTTCTGAGCATTCCGTCTTGTTCCATTGGTCTATATTTCTGTTTTTGTGTCAGTACCATACTGTTTTGATGACTGTAGCTTTGTAGTATAATCTGAAGTTAGGAATGCTGATTCTTCCAGCTCCATTCTTTTCTCTCAAGACTGCTTTGGCTATTCGGGGTCTTTTGTGTTTTCATATGAACAGTGCTTTTTTTTTTTCCTTTGGTTCTCATTCTCTGAAAATTGTCACTGGTAATTTGATAGGGATCACACTGAATCTGTAGATTGTGTTTGGTAGTATAGTCATTTTCACAATGTTGATTTTTCCTACCCAGGAACATGGAATATTTTTCCATCTGTTTATGTCATCTTTGATTTTTTTTTCATTAGTGTCATAATTTTCTGTGTACAGTGCTTTTGTCTCCTCAGGTAAGTTTATTCCTAGATATTTAATTCTTTTTGTTGCAATGGTGAATGGGATTGATTCCTTAATTTCTCTTTCTGATTTTTCATTGTTAGTGTATAGAAATCCAAGCAATTTCTGTGTATTGATTTCATATACTGGAAATATATGTATGCTTTTAATTAAAAAAATGTTGTTTATGTAACATCTAATGGGTTCTTATTGTTATTTTTAAATTTATCTTTTCATTCCTAATGTGATAAATCATGATATTAACATATCTAAGAACTGCTTAATAAATTATCTTTTTTTCTCCATAATTATAATTTCTAGCTCAAATAAAATTGTATATTCCTAGGGGAACACATAATAATAACAATAATAATAAAATATAGAGTTGTAAAGTAAAAAAAGTTTCTAGAAAATATAATGATTATAATTTTGAGGTCCACTTAGGTACAGGATAAGTTAAGAGAGTTTAGTTTATATATGTAAATTCTGTCTTGAATATTTGCATTAATTAACTGCACTGTAAACTAGTTAAGCATTTAATATTGTTCCCTTCTTTCACACAGAAGTATAAAAAGGGTTATCACTAAACGAGGTAACTATTCTCCAAGCAAAATATTAAACACTGAAATACTGATATAACTTAGGCTTGCTATTAAAGGAACTTGTTATCTTCTCTTTAATGTTAACTTTATTAAGATCTACATGTGTTTGTTTTGTTCTACTGGCTTCAGTATCTTTCTTTTTGCTTACAATTTGTTCACATTTATTTAATATGGAAACATATAATTAATTTATATTCTAATGAAAGATTTCTTATTCTCTCACATATACAGCTGAAACACATTCTCTGATTCAATTCAGTTTGAATTTTTTTTTTCTCTTTTTTTTTTTTTATTTTATAAATTTATTTATTTTAGTTGGGGGCTAATTACTTTACAATATTGTAATAGTTTTTGCCATACATTGACATGAATCAGCCATGGGTTTACATGTGTTCCCCTTCCTGGACCCCCCACCCACCTCCCTCCCCATCCCATCCTTCTGGATCATCCCATTGCCCCGGCCCTGAGACCTTGTCACATGCATCGAACATGGAATGGTGTTCTGTTTCACATATGATAATATACATGTTTCAATGCTATTCTCCCAGAACGTCCCACCCTCACCTTCTCCCTCAGAGTCCATAAAATTGTTCCATGCATCTGTGTCTCTTATTCTGTCTCGCATATAGGGTTATCGTTACCATCTTTCAAATTCCATATATATGCATTAGTATACTGTATTGTTGTTTTTCTTTCTGGCTTACTTCACTCTGTATAATGGGCTCCAGTTTCATCCATCTCAGTAGAACCGATTCAAATGTATTTTTTTTAATGGCTGAGTAATATTCCATTGTGTATTGTTTGTCTTTGAAATTTTCCAAAAAGCCATCCTCTTATTGAAAGCAATTGATTTGGGGTTAAGAACATAAACTGCTGTTAATGAACATCTCACCTTCACAACAAAGGTTGTAAATATAAATAAATCATTGTAATGTGTTGACTTGAACACTCTTAAGCTGTTAAAATATCGCAAGCATATTTTATTCTTTATTCACAGTTTAAATTGAACACAATTACAACCCAACAAAACAAAATTAAAGATTAGTGGTTGTGTCAATAACCCTTGTACCATTTATGATGGAAATTCAGCTGTACTATGAAATCAGAGTGGTAACAACTTATAACATTTGAGCATTTTATATAACCAAGGATTTTTCTTTTTGCTACAAAAAAATTATTTAGCAGGAGCCATTGATGGATCTCTAGTACTCCACAAGCCATGTTATGGCTTAATTCAGAAATCAGGGAAAGTATATATGGAAAACCTTCACTTGGGAAATAATCAAAAGCTTGCCAAGGGGAATCCTGGTCCAGTAACTAGAAAATATATAAAATAATAATGATTATACCAATGATCTCTACTACTTGAATAATACATTTCATCAAGAGCTTGAACAATTGATATTCTAGTAGGTCCGTTCAGCAATAAGCACACATATTGTGTAAAGCAGGAAGTAAGGGGGAAAGTTAGGGAGACAGAGAAGAAAAGATAAACAAACATGAATGAAAGAGTGAATATATTCATACTCTATGGACATAAGGTTTTAAATGAGTTTAATGCAAAAGTACCACTAAATGATTATTGATATGTGGGCAAGGGTTCTTGGAAATATGCGACTGCTACTATAGCATTTTACTTCCCAAATTCATAATCTACAAATGAAATACAGACTTTCCCCCTAAATGTTTCACTTGAAAACCACCTGATATTTTAGGTACAAGACTGCATGGGAATATTTTCAAATACCTCAAAAGTCTTAATGATTATTTGTAAAATCCCCTCAGAATGGTATTTCAAATCCTGATGGTTTGAGATTATGAGTGTCTGAATATAGTGCTATGTATATTTAGAGTAGCTTTCTTTAAGACCACCTTCTTTAATGGAAACAGTTTTATGGAAGAGTTTGAAAAGGATTGGAATTAATAATTTTCTGAATGTTTCATTGAATTCACTAGCAAAACCACTGCCTCCTTGGTTTTTCCTTTTTGGGAGTCTTGTGGTTACTGATTCAATGTCCTTACTAAATACAGCTTTGTTCAGACTTTCTATTTCTTCATAGTTCACTCTTCATAGTTTCATGCTTCTAGAAATTTATCCATTTATTCTAAGCTATTCACTTTTTTTGCCATGTAACTGTTTATACTCTCTTTTTTAAAAAATAAATTTATTTATTTTAGTTGGGGGCTAATTACTTTACAATACTGTAGTGGTTTTTTCCATACATCGACATGAATCAGCCATGGGTTTACATGTGTTCCCCATCTTGAACCCCCCTCCCACCTCCCTCCCCATCCCATCCCTCTGGATCGTCCCATTGCCCCAGCCCCGAGCATTTGTCTCATGCATCGAACCTGGAATGGTGTTCTGTTTCACATAGGGTAATATACATGTTTCATTGCTATTCTCCCAGAATGTCCCACCCTCACCTCCTCCCTCAGAGTCCATAAAACTGTTCTATGCATCTGTGTCTCTTATTCTGTCTCGCATATAGGGTTATTCTTACCATCTTTCAAATTCCATATATATGCATTAGTAAACTGTATTGGTGTTTTTCTTTCTGGCTTACTTCACTCTGTATTATGGGCTCCAGTTTCATCCATCTCAATGGAATCGATTCAAATGCATTCTTTTTAATGGCTGAGTAATATTCCATTGTGTGTATGTACCACAGCTTCCTCATCCATTCATCTGCTGATGGACATCTAGGTTGCTTCCATGTCCTGGCTATTGTAAACAGTGCTGCGATGAACATTGGGGTACATGCGTCTCTTTCAATTCTGGTTTCCTCGGTGTGTATGCCCAGCAGTGGGATTGCTGGGTCATATGGCAGTTCTATTCCCAGTTTTTTAAGGAATCTCCACACTGTTCTCCATAGTGGCTGTACTAGTTTGCATTCCCACCAACAGTGTAAGAGGGTTCCCTTTTCTCCACACCCTCTGCAGCACTTATTGCTTGTAGACTGTTGGATAGCAGCCATTCTGACTGGTGTGAAATGGTACCTCATTTTGGCTTTGATTTGCATTTCTCTAATAATGAGTGATGTTGAGCATCTTTTCATGTGTTTGTTAGCTATCTGTATGTCTTCTTTGGAGAACTGTCTGTTTAGTTCTTTGGCCCATTTTTTGATTGGGTCGTTTATCTTTCTGGAATTCAGCTGCAGGAGTTGCTTGTATATTTTTGAGATTAATTGTTTGTCTGTTGCTTCGTTTGCTATTATTTTCTCCCATTCTGAAGGCTGTCTTTTCACCTTGCTTATAGTTTCCTTTGTTGTACGAAAGCTTTTATTTTAATTAGGTCCCATTTGTTTATTTTTGCTTTTATTTCCAATATTCTGGGAGGTGGGTCATGGAGGATCCTGCTGTGATTTATGTCGGAGAGTGTTTTGCCTATATTTTCCTCTAGGAGTTTTATAGTTTCTGGTCTTACGTTTAGATCTTTAATCCATTTTGAGTTTATTTTTGTGTATGGTGTTAGGAAGTGTTCTAGTTTCATTCTTTTACAAGTGGTTGACCAGTTTTCCCAGCACCACTTGTTAAAGAGATTGTTTTTTCTCCATTGTATGTTCTTGCCTCCTTTGTGGAAGATAAGGTGTCCATAGGTGCGTGGATTTATCTCTGGGCTTTCTATTTTGTTCCATTGATCTATATTTCTATCTTTGTGCCAGTACCACACTGTCTTGATGACTGTGGCTTTGTAGTAGAGCCTGAAGTCAGGCAGGTTGATTCCTCCAGTTCCATTCTTCTTTCTCAAGATTGCTTTGGCTATACGAGGTTTCTTATATTTCCACACAAATTGTGAAATGATTTGTTCTAGTTCTGTGAAAATATCATTGGTAGCTTGATAGGGATTGCATTGAATCTATAGATTGCTTTGGGTAGTATACTCATTTTCGCTATATTAATTCTTCCAATACATGAACACTCTATATTTCTCAATGTAATACACCACATTAACAAATTGAAAGATAAAAACCATATGATTATCTCAATATATGCAGAAAAAGCCTTTGACAAAATTCAACATCCATTTATGATAAAAAAAAAAACCTTCCAGAAAGCAGGAATAGAAGGAACATACCTCAACATAATAAAAGCTATATATGACAAACCCACAGCAACATTATCCTCAATGGTGAAAAATTGAAAGCATTTCCCCTAAAGTCAGGAACAAGGCAAGGGTTCCCTCTTTCACCACTGCTATTCAACATAGTTTTGGAAGTTTTGGCCACAGCAATCAGAGCTGAAAAAAAATAAAAGGAATCCAGATAGGAAAAGAAGAAGTAAAACTCTCACTGTTTGCAGATGACAAGATCCTCTACATAGAAAACCCTAAAGATTCTACCAGAAAATTACTAGAGCTAATCAATGAATATAGTAAAGTTGCAGGATATAAAATTAACACACAGAAATCCCTTGCATTCCTATACACCAATAATGAGAAAATAGAAAGAGAAATTAAGGAAACAATACCATTCACCATTGCAACAAAAAGAATAAGATACTTAGGAATATATCTACCTAAAGAAACAAAAGAATTATATATAGAAAACTAAAACACTGATGAAAGAAATCAAAGAGGACACAAACAGATGTTTACACTCTCTTAAGATTTTTATGCAGAGTTCCAAAGAATAGCAAGGAGAAATAAGAAAGCCTTCCTCAGCAATCAATGCAAAGAAATAGAGGAAAACAACAGATTGGGAAAGACTAGAGATCTCTCCAAGAAAATTAGAGATACCAAGGGAACATTTCATGCAAAGATGGGCTTGATAAAGGACAGAAATGGTATGGATATAACAGAAGCAGAAGATATTAAGAAGAGGTGGCAAGAATACACAGAAGAACTGTACAAAAAAGATCTTCACAACCCAGATAATCACGATGGAGTGATCACTCATCTAGAGCCAGACATCCTGGAATGGGAAGTCAAGTGGGCCTTAGAAACCATCACTATGAACAAAGCTAGTGGAAGTGATGGAATTCCAGTTGAGCTATTTCAAATCCTGAAAGATGATGCTGTGAAAGTGCTGCACTCAATATGCCAGCAAATCTGGAAAACTCAGCAGTGGCCACAGGACTGGAAAAGGTCAGTTTTCATTCCAATCCCAAAGAAAGGCAATGCCAAAGAATGCTCAAACTACCTCACAATTGCACTAATCTCACACACTAGTAAAGTAATGTTCAAAATTCTCCAAGCCAGGCTTCAGCAATACGTGAACCGTGAACTTCAGATGTTCAAGCTGGTTTTAGAAAAGGCAGCGGAACCAGAGATCAAATTGCCAATATCCGCTGGATCATCGAAAAAGCAAGAAAGTTCCAGAAAAACGTCTATTTCTGCTTTATTGACTATGCCAAAGCCTTTGACTGTGTGGATCACAATAAACTGTGGAAAATTCTTCAAGAGATGGGAATACCAGACCATCTGACCTGTCTCTTGGGAAACCTGTATGCAGGTCAGGAAGCAGCAGTTAGAACTGGACATAGAACAACAGACTGGTTCCAAATAGGAAAAGGAGTACATCAAGGCTGTATATTATCACCCTGCTTATTTAACTTATATGCAGATTACATCATGAGAAACGCTAGGCTGGAAGAAACACAAGCTAGAATCAAGATTGCCGGGAGAAATATCAATAACTTCAGATATGCAGATGACACCACCCTTATGGCAGAAAGTGAAGATGAACTAAAGAGCCTCTTGATGAAAGTGAAAGAGGAGAGTGAAAAAGTTGGCTTAAAGCTCACTGTTCAGAAAGCTAAGATCATGGCATCTGGTCCCATCACTTCATGGGAAGTAGATGGGAAAAGAGTGGAAACAGTGTCGGACTTTATTTTTTGGGGCTCCAAAATCACTGCAGATAGTGATTGCAGCCATGAAATTAAAAGACACTTACTCGTTGGAAGGAAGGTTATGGCCAACCTAGATAGCATATTTAAAAGCAGAGACATTACTTTGCCAACAAAAGTCCGTCTAGTCAAGGCTATGGTTTTTCCAGTGGTCATGTATGGATGTGAGAGTTGGACGGTGAAGAAAGCTGAGCACCGAAAAATTGATGCTTTTGAATTGTGGTGTTGGAGAAGACTCTTGAGAGTCCCTTGGACTGCAAGGAGATCCAATCAATCCATCCTAAAGAAGATCGATCCTGGGTGTTCTTTCGAAGGACTGATGTTGAAGCTGAAACTCCAATACTTTGGCCACCTCATGGGAAGAGGTGGCTCATTGGAAAAGACTCTAATGCTGGGAAAGATTGGGGGCAGGAGGAGAAGGGGACAACAGAGGATGAGATGATTGGATGGTATCACCGACTCGATGAACATGGGTTTGGGTAGACTCCACGAGTTGGTGATGCACAGAGAGGCCTGGCGTGCTGCAATTCATGGGGTCGGAAAGAGTTGGACATGACTGAGTGACTGAACTGAACTGTACTGACCTGAAGATTTTTATTTCTTTGCATCAACTACAGTGTTTCTTATTTAATTTATTATTTTATTTAATTTTCTGTCTTTTTCCTTAGTCTAGTAAAACTTTTTAGAATTTTATTTATATTTAAAAAAATTAGGTTTATTTTTTCAGCTTTTTTTTTAATTCCTTCTTTCTGCTGCAAGCTTTATTATTTTATTTCACTTAATACCATTAGGTTTAGTTTTTACTTCATTTTCGGTTTCTTTGAGATACAAATTTAAGTTGATAATTTCAGGTGTCTTTCCTTGTTAATGCAAATGTTCCTAGCTATAAGCTTCCTTCTTAGTAGTGTATTTGCTGGATCCCATAAGTTTCAGTATGTTATGTTTTCAATTCTGTTTTTCTTCAGATATTTTCTAATTTCTCTTTTGATTTTACTTGCTGTTCAGAAATATGTTGTTGAGCTTACACATATTTATGAATTTTTCTGTTTTCTTCTTGTTATTGATCTGTAGTTCCATGCCGTTACAAAAGGAAAAGATATTTGTTAAGATTACAATCTTTTTAAATTTCCTAGGACTTCTTTGTTGCTTAACACATGATTTATCTTGGAGAATGTCCTGTCTGCTCTTGAGAAGAATGTATATTTTATTTATTTGGTTTAAATTCTGTTCATATCAATTAGGTCCATTTTTCTATGGTGTTATTCCATTCCCTTTGCTGATTTTCTCTCTGATTGATCAATCCATTACTGAAATTGGAGTGTTAAAGTCTTATTGCTATTTTATTAATGCCCTTTACTTCCTCCAGTTCTGTTAATGTTTGCTTTATATATTTAGTTGTTCTGATGTTGAGGATATACATATAAAATATATTACATATTATAGTTATATATGTTATATATATTATAATTGTATATGCTGTCCTTAGTCACTCAGTCATGTCCAACACTTTGTGACTTCATGGACTAAAGCCAGCCAGGCTCCTCTGTCCATGGGGATTCTCCAGGCAATGATACCTAAATGGGTTGCCATGCCCTCCTCCAGGGGATCTTCCCAACCCAGGGACTGAACTCAGGTCTCCTGCTTTGCAGGCCGATTCTTTACCAATTGAACCACTAGGGAAGCCCAAGAGTACTTCAGTGGGTAGCCTATCCCTTCTCTGGGGTATATTCCTGACTCAGGAATCGAACCAGGGACTTCTGCATTGCAGGCGGATTCTTTACCAACTGAGCCATCAGGGAAGTCCTAACTTACCATACAACACAACAATTACATTTGGGGGCATGTATCCCAGAGAAATAAGAACTTTTTTCAAAGAGAAATTTTGACACAATTGTTTATGGAAACTTTATTCATAACTGTCAAACATGGGAAAATATCCAAATGTTATTCAATTGGTGAATGGATGCACACAGTGCTGTACATCCATACCATGCTATGCTGTACAGCAATAAAAATGAATGAATTATTGATACATGAAACAACCTGATTGAACCTCTAAAGAATTAGGTTGAATGATAAAAGGTCAATCTCAGAAAGATACGTAGTATACAATTTCACTTGTGTAGTATGCTTTAAATGAAACATCACAAAAAATGTTATATAATTACATATTACATTATATATATATATATAATTGTTATATCTTCCTAGCGGACTGACCCTTATGTCATAGTGAAATGTCTTATTTGACTCTTGTGATGGTTTTTGACCTAAAGTCTATTTTGTTTGATAAAGTATAGCCAACCCTATTCTCTTTTGATTACAGTTTGCATGGAATATTTCTTTCCATCCCTTTGCTTTCAGCCTCAAGTGAGTTTCTTATAGACAGCATGTAGTTTTTTTTTTTTTAATGCATTCATCTATTCTGTGTATTTCACTTGGGATAGAGAGATTAACCCATTTACGTGGCAAGAAATTATTAATAGGGAAGAATTTACTATTGCCATTTTGCTCAGTTTCCTATTTGTTTTATAGTTCTTTTGCCCTTCTTTTTCTCTCTTTTTATTTGCAGTTTGTATTAATGTGTTTTATTTTTCCCATTCTCCTTTTCTTTTTTGTAAGATGTGAATATTTTATTTGTGGTTACCATGGGCATTACATAAACATCCTACAGTTATAACAATATTTTTGAGGATGATAACAAGTTAACTTCAGTTATATACAAAAACTTTACACTTTCATTTATCTCTCTGATATTAGATGTCATCTGTGTCATAGATTACACCTGCTTTTACTTCCATTACATATTTTAATAATTTTCTTTCTTAACTTTTACACTATAATTAGAAGTGATTTATTCAATCCACTACAATAATGCAACATTTTATATTTTTATGTATTTACTTGTAACAATGAATCTTATGCTTTCATATGTTATCATATTGTTGTTTAGCATCCTTCCATTTCAAGTTGAAAACTTCCTTTAATATTCCTTGTAATTCAGGACTAGCAGTGATGAACTCCATCACTTTTCATTTGATTGAGAGTGTCTTTATGTTTCCTTCATTTTTAAAGGCAGTTTTATCAGGTGTAGTATTCTTGATTGGTGGTGAATATGCATATATATATTCCTTTTTGTACTTTGAATATATCATCCTACCCTTTGCTAGCATGCAAGACTTCTGCTGAGAATTTTATGGGATCTTTCTCGTATGTAGCCCTGAGGGTACTAGGTCATATTTGGTCATGTCAACTCAGAGAAAGTTGAGTTAGAAAGCAGAGCTTCAGGTAGCATCCAGACGTTGGGATGCTAGATATGTAGTCCAATCCTTCACTCCTCAGGTAGAGGGTGGTTGTTGGGGTTCCTTCCTTATTTTATGGCACTGTACTAGGCATAGTGATAACGGCAAAATGTGTTTCAGCTTTCACATTTGGATAATTTCACATTTATTAAGGGCACAGGATCCTTTCAATCAGTTTCTGCATTTTTCACAAAAGGAACTGATCTCTGTGTTACTGTTGAATCAGTGTTTTCATGGGGAAATAAGAATTCAGAATATATTATCTTTATATCCAAAATATATCCACTGCAAAATATATCCAAAATATATCCACTCCCTTCAAACTCCTTCTAACATAGCAAACCTAGTTATATTAAAATTGTGATTACCTTAAGAACAAAAGATTTTTCCAAATGATTAAATTTCTTATAGTTAAATTAAATAAATAAAATTTGTTTGTTTACTGGTACTTTTATTCTTAATAGCAATCTAATTGTGATGCATAATTAAAGAGAAATATGCCAGATACAATGTAGGCAATCATTCCACTTCAAAAGAAATAGTAAGCTGAAGTTGTTTATTTTTGTAAAACTGGATGGTGAAGCTTTCTATAGCTATGACTTTCATTGCTGATTAGTTTTCCGTCTAGTCAAAACTATGGTTTTTCCAGTAGTCATGTATGGATGTGAGAGTTGGACTATGAAGAAAGCTAACACATGTAAACCCATGGCTGATTCATGTCGATGTATGGCAAAAACCACTACAATATTGTAATTAGCCCCCAACTAAAATAAATAAATTTATTTTAAAAAAAAAAGAAAGCTGAGTGCCAAAGAATTGATGCTTTAGAACTGTGGTGTTGGAGAAGACTCTTGAGAGTCCCTTGGATTGCAAGGAGATCCAATCAGTCAATCCTAAAGGAAATCGGTTCTGAATATTCATCGGAAGGACTGATGCTGAAGCTGAAACTTCAATACTTTAGCCACCTGATGTGAAGAACTGACTCATTGGAAAAGATCCTGATGCTGGGAAAGATTGAAGGCGGGAGGAGAAGGGGACGGAAAAGGTTGAGATGGTTGGATGGCATCACAGCTCAATGGACATGAGTTTGAGTAAGCTCCGGGAGTTGGTGAATTACAGGGAAGCCTGGTGTGCTGCAGTCCATGGAGTCTCAAAGAGTTGGACACGACTGAGTGACTGAACTGAACTGAACTGAGTTTTCTATGCATTCACCTGGAACTAGCACAGAGAAAAAAGATGTAATCAATAAAGATAGCTTTTGTGGTCTTCTCTAAAAGTTAGAGAAGATATTTGAGTCAGGTATTTTAAAAATTCCTACTATTAAACAATTTGTGTCATTTTTTGATTGAATAGAATCTTTCTTTCCTTTACCACTTTTAAAGATTATTCAATATTTTTTTTTCAATTTTCAGCATGGGATCTATATCAAACCTACAAATGGAAGTTGTTTGTAACTTGTAATTCAAATGGAATGTAAGATGAAAAGTATGTGATTGCAAAAAACAATATTGTGTACACTTTGATGGGGAAGACAATGTAAATATCCAGTAAAGGTAAAGGTAGCATTATTTAAATCAACAGTTCTCAATCATTTCTCCAACATACTATGGGTAACATTTAACACATTTTTCTCCTTTTATATACTTTGTTTTTCTTTAATTATATATGGCAAACATATCAAATAGAATACTGGACTAGGTGGTAAAAGGCCTGCTAGGTTCTAATCTCCTCTCTGCCAGTTAATAGTTGTCTCTTTAATCATTCTGAATCTCTATGCCTTTATTACTAAAGAAGGTATAAAAATTGTTTCTGAGACTCAAATGGAATAGTATATGAAAATAACTGAAGAAAATAATATTTTCATATATGTGTGTGTATGTTAAGTTGCTTTAGTTGTGTCCAACTCTTTGTGACCCTATGGACAGTATCCCACCACGCTCCTCTGTCCATGGGATTCTCCAGGCAAGAATACTGGAGTGGTTGCCATGTCCTCCTCCACAGGATATTCCTGACCCAAGGATCAATCTCATGTTTCCTGCATCTCCTGCAGTGCAAGAAGATTCTTTACCACTGAGCCACCAGGGATTCCCATTTACATATATAGTAGTACTAAAATAAAATGTAAAGAAGTTTCTGGAGATAGAACCAACCTACTTAGGGAATCTTAACTTTTCATATTATGGAGTCTTGTATTTGAAATCAAAGATTCTGATAAGACAAATTCACTTACTTTCATTCATTTATCATTTATACTTCATTTATCAAAGTGATAAGGAAGAGATGGTTGGATGGCATCACTGACTCAGTGGACATGAGTTTGAGTAAGCTCCAGGAGTTGGTGATGTACAGGGACACCTGGAGTGCTGGAGTCCATGGGGTCACACAGAGTTGGACACGACTGAGCGACTGAACTGAATGAAGGAAGAGATAAAAAACAATGTAGACAAAATCTCCACAAGCCTGTGCATGACATATTGTAAGTACTCCAAGATATCTGTCAGATAAATGAACATAATTTCTATTAGAGATCATTCATTAATTCAACAAATAGTAACTGAACATTTATTTTGTTTCAGTATTGTGTCACGTTCTGATAATACAAAGGTGACAAATGCAGACCTGATCTTTTACTCAATGGAGCTTACAGAGGTGATGATAAGACATTACTAAAATAATGATTTAAATAGATATAAAATTATAATTGTGACAAATGTGAAACGAAGGGACATAGTGCAATAACAACCTAAAATAGGAGGATAAAATGTAACTGAGGGATTCAAAGAAGCCTTTTATAACAAGTACTTGAACTGAGATTTGATAGATGAGTACTGATTTGGTAAAAAGAAGGAGATGCATTCCAGGCTATGGGAACAACATGTGAAATGGTGAAGGAGTCAAGCAGAACATGACATTATCCCTGAAATAAGACTGTAGCAGTGTTAAGGTCTTTACACTAAAAACAATAGTGAATCATTAAAGAATTTTAAGCAGAAAAAAATATGCTATTAAATCACTGTTTTGAAAATATGAACTAGATATAGTTTGAAGAATTGATTACAGAGTCCCTGGGTAGATGAGGAGAGACTATTAGAAAATTATAAAAGTAGTCTCAGTAAGAAATGATGCTAGCTTAGACCAATGAGTTTTTGGTGGAAAATAGAAATAGGTTTGAATGTAGTTTGTAAGTAAATGCTTCAAGAGACAGGTATATAGACATTATGTGTAAACAGACAGTGGGTGAGAAGTTGTTAGGTAATACAGGGAGCCCAGCCAGGCACTCTGTGATAATCTAGAGGTGTGGAATGGGGAGAGGGGAGGGAGGCTCAAGAGAGAGAGGATAGACGTATAGTTATGGCTGATTTGCATTGTTGTACATGAGAAACCATCACAACATCATAAAGCAATTTTCCTCCAATTAAAAATAAATTTTTTAAAAAGAAAAAAGTTGGTTACAAATTTGCTGAGAGGCAAGAAAGAAGAAGATGGCAGGGATAGTCTGGCTTATGCAACTTAATGATGCCACTGTCATCTGTTGACACAAAGAAAACTGGATGAGAATCATATTTGAGGGCAAAAATATTATGAGCAATGTTTTGATTATGCTGAGTTTGAGCAGTGCTGTTGATGTTTTGATGGCTCAGATAGTAAAGAATCTGCCTGCAATTCAGGAGACCCAGGTTCGATCCCTGGGTCTGGAAGATCCCCTGGAGAAGGGAATGGCAACCCACTTCAGCATTCTTGCCTGGAGAATTCCATGGAAAGAAGAACCCGGTGGACTACTGTCCACGGGGTTGCAAAGAATCAGACACGACTGAGAGACTGACATTTTTACTTTAACTTTTGGTATTTAAGATGAGTTGCAAAATTGTAAGTAGAATATAAATTTTTGGAAATCACATGACTAATCTATTTTAAAGGTATAAATTTGCCAGTCATATGCATAAAGACCATAAATATTAGAAATATTACCTAAGGAGTGTGTATAGGATGACAGAGTACCTGGCACTGAAGTTTGAAAAAGTTTTTCATCTGATGACTAGTTAGACAAGGATGATTCTGCTGTTGTTGTTCAGTTGCTAAGTCATGTCTGATTCTTTGTGACCCCAAGGACTGTAGCATGAGAGACTTTCCTGGCTTCCCATCATGACTCAGCTAAGAAGATGAAAAACAAAAAAATTAGAGCATTCAAACTAGATAAACAGGGAAAACATACTATCTTGGAATCCAGTGAAAGACAGTGTTTTAAGAGGTAGGGCTTGATTAAAAATACTGAATAATACTCAGAATCAAGTAAGGAGAGGCTACATCAATAAAAGTGGCAGTCACAGCAAACAGAACAATGGAAGAGGACAACATGAGGTAGGTATTAATACAAAAATAATTTCAGTCCCGTGCTTAGTTTTATATATCTAATAGGAGATTAAGTGTTATGAACTCATATAAGAGAAATTTATTTCTATCTGGAAGGAATTAGTTTAGGCATCATGGAAGAGTTAGCATTTGATTTAGGCTAAAAATGATAGGTAATTGAATATAAAGATGGTATAAAAATGACTTTGCAAAAAAAAGTAATAAATGTCAAATAAACAATCTAGAGAACATATATTTCTGTGTGAGTAGAACACAGACAATGTTCAGAGTAGTCATGAGATTTACATTTAGAAGAGGATCGATTGAGGGCATAATGTGGAGGACCTTGATTAACAGGCTACAGAGTTTAAATTTCATTTGGTAGTTTCCGCAGAACCATTTCAAGCTTTTGGAACACAGAGACACTGGGCTTAAAAGAAGAGAACCTAGAAGTAGAAAAAGCAGTTGGAGAGTATTTTCTGATTCATGGGAGATGAATGTAGGGTCTGAACCAGGATAGTAACAATGGAAATGGTGAGGAGAAAATTGATGCAGAGGGTCTGAAAAAGGAGAACGAAAAAATTTTAAGTATTAATATGATTATGTATATAGAAATAGCATTGAAAGAAATGATTATGACAAACATTGAAAAATCTTTCACTGTTAAGAAAGAGCCATGATTTTAAGGCCATTTGAGAATGTGTGTGGTCATGATTATGCAAGTGTTAAAAGTTTTTTGTGTGATTTTTTAAATTTCACTCCTGGTTCAGATTGTTAACCTGCTTTTCAATCAGTTTTCCACTTGGGTTGATTCAGGCCTGAGGTGGCCATTTTTCCCTGACCTCATTACATTACTTTCTCATTTTCAAACCTTCCTCTGACCCTAACCTTTAATGAGAAAATCCCTCTGCCATATTGTCAGCATCAGCTACAATTGGTCACTGTCACATCTGTCATGACTGTTTTATTGCAATTCTGATGTTCATGGCTCTTCTTGTAAGAGAAAAATGTGGTCTGAGGCTCCTATAAGTAAACTCTGAGGAAGATGAGATGAAAGACTGCAATTGTAAGGTAATTGTGTATTTTCAGTCAAAGAAACTGGGTTTATTTTAAGAAGTATAAGGGGAAAACAGGAAAATTTATGGATTCAGGAAATTTCAATAAATGTGATCCTTTCATAATTAGAGATGTGTCATTTGAAGTGAATGAAATGTTATCTTGTATAGCAATTAAAAACTTTTTCATAATGCTATATCACTCCTAAAACCTGACTGAATGTGAACACTGTTTATATAACTTATTAAAAAATTAAAAATAAATGCTGATGAAAACTCTAACTAGGTTAATTTTTTCTATATAGCTTTAAATAATCATCATTGCAGGCAGATTCTTTACCTTCTGAGTCACCAGGGAAGCTCTCTGTCTCAGTCTGTCTGTCTGTCTGTCTTTCTCTATATCCAAGTAAAAATGGCCGCTGACTTGGTGCTATAAAAATATTGCATTAATTTATTCTCCAAAACATCTAACTACATGACAAGTTTATTTTGTAATTATGAAAGTATGTACAAAGCAAAATTTTGACCTTGATTAGTTGCCTAACTTGACCAACATATGAATATAAATCAATAAAGGTAAACATATATAATATACAGTGGACTATGTTGAACAATAAGGACGAAACAAAGAAGTCACTCTCATAAAGTGACTCTCATCAAGGATCTTACAGTCTAATTGTATGGCCATGTATACCTATAAATAGCATCAATACAAAGCAAAGTTACGTGTTATACAAGTGGCACTGGTAAAAGGGATCGTGATCTAGGAAGGGAGATGATATGAGATTTGAAGTTGGCTTTAAAGGATGGAAAGGATTTATTGTTGCTATTAATCAGCTGGCATTCTAGACATAGGGGACAGTTTGGGCAAATTGTAGAAATGAGAGATTTCCATTTGTTTTCAGCAATGGCATGTTTTTCACTGTAGCCAAAACTAAATATTTTGAGAGGAAGTAGATTAAGAGTTAAGACTGAAAATAGTTATTAATTATATTACTATGAAAAGTTATCTAGAATTATCTTGGTAAAATTAAGCTGCATTTTTTCTCATATGACAATTAGAGAATCATGGTGGATAATGACTAGGCCTTGCTCCAGACTGATGATGAAATAAAAAAAATATATATATAATAGAAAAGCTTATGACTGAACACAGCAAGGCATTTTCTTTTGTCTTGTTGGCATAATCCTTTAAGGCTACTATAATCTCCATGCTCTGTGCATGCATACTCCATTGTTTTCAACTCTTTGCAACCCAATGGACTGTAGTCCACTAGGCTCGGATAGTCCCAAAACTCCTGCATGCCTCTGGGAAGAACTTAGGAGGCACTAGGGAACTGCTTCATTCGTTTTTATTTTTATTTCAAATACCTTTTTTCAATACTTGTTGGCTGGTTTGGTGGTGAACTGAAGTAAAACTAACAAATCTAAAGCAAAGTAGCTTTAGATTACTTAGCGCAAGAATTAGCCATTATTACGGGCTTAGGTGAGCAAATAACATCAAAGAAGAAATCAACTTATTCAAAACAGCTTCTACAGGAGATAATTTCAGCATAGAAAGGCACTTCAAATGAAATAAAGTTACTAACAAAAACAGTAGCAGTATTAAAAGATGCCCACAAATTAATTGATGTTGCTCCCCCTGAGACTTGGAGTTTAAGCTCATGCCTCTTAAACTCTTATATGTTGTTGTTGTTCAGTCGCTCAGTTATGTCTGACTCTTTGCAATCCCATGGACTGCCACACATCAGGCTTCCCTGTAATTCACCATCTCCTGGAATTGGCTCAAACTCTTATCCATTGAGTCGGATATGCCATCCAATCATTTCATCCTCTGTCATCTCCTTCTCCTCTTGCCTTCAATCATTCCCAGCATCAGGATATTTTCCAATGATTCTACTCTTCCTATCAGGTGGCAAATGTATTGGAGTTTCAACATCACTCCTTCCTGTGAATATTCAGAGTTGATTTCCTTTAGAATGGACTGGTTTGGTCTCCTTGCTGTCCAAGGGACTGTCAAGAGTCTTCTCCAGCACCACAGTTCAAAGAATCAATTCTTCAGCGCTCAGCCTTCTTTATGGTTCAACTCTCACATCCTTAGATGACTACTGGAAAAAATCATAGCTTTGACTATATGGGCCTTTGTTGGGAAAGTAATGTTTCTGCTTCTTAATATGCTAAGTCTGTCATAGCTTTCTTTCCAAGGAAAGCAAATTTTAATTTTGTGGCTGTAGTCAACATCCATAGTGATTTTGGAGCCCAGGATAATAAAGCATGTCACTGTTTCACTGTTCCCCCATCTATTTGCCATGAAGTGATGGGACTGGATGCCATGATCTGTATTTTCTGAATGTTGAGTTGTAAGCCAGCTTTTTCACTCTCCTCTTTCATTTTCATGAAGAGGCTCTTTAGTTCCTCTTTGCTTTCTGCCATAAGGGTGGTGTCATCTGCATATCTGAGGTTATTGACATTTCTCCTGGCAATCTTGATCCCAGCTTGTTCTTAGTCCAGCCTGGCATTTCCCATGATTTACTCTGCATATAAATTAAATAAGCAGAGTGACAGTATACTGCTTTGACATACTCCTTTCCCAATTTGGAACCAGTCTGTGGTTTCATGTCGGTTCTAACTGTTGCTTCTTGACCCGCATACAGGTTTCTCAGGAGGCAAGTAGGGTGGTCTGGTATTCCCATCTCTTGATGAATTTTCCACAGTTTGCTGTGATCCACACAGTAAAAGATGTTAGGCATAGTCAATGAAGCAGATGTAGATTTTTTTTTTTCTGGAATTTCCTTGCTTTTGCTACAATCCAACGGATTTTGGCAATTTAGTCTCTGGTTCCTCTGCTTTTTCTAAATCCAGCATATATACCTGGAAGTTCTCAGTTTACATACTGTTGAAGTCTAGCTTGAAGGATTTTGAGCATTACCTTGGTAGCATGTTATCTTATCTGATAATATTTGAAATAGTTCAACTGGAATTCCATCACCTCCATTAGTTTGTTCATAGTGAGGCTTCCTAAGGCTCACTTTACTTCTCATTCCAGGATGTCTGGCTCTAGTTTCATACCATTTTTGTCCTTTACTGTGCTTTTGACTCTGTGGGTCACAACAATCTGTGGAAAATTTGTCAAGAGATGAGAATGCCAGACCACCTTACCTGCCTCCTGAGAAACATGTATGTGGGTCAAAAAGCAACAGTTAGAACCGACAGGAACCACAGACTGGTTCCAAATTGGGAAAGGAGTGCCTCAAGGCTGTATATTGACACCTTGCTTATTTAACTTATTTGCAGAGTACATCATGCAAAAAGCCAGGGACTAAGCACAAGCTGGAATCAAGATTGCCAGGAGAAATATCAATAAGCTCAGATATGCAGATGATAACACCCTTATGGTAGAAAGCAAAGAGGAACTAAAGAGCCTCTTGATGAAAATGAAAGAGGAGAGTGAAAAAACTGGCTTACAACTCAACATTTAGAAAACAAAGATCATGGCATCCAGTCCCATCACTTCATGTCAAGTAGATGGGGAAACAATGGAAATAGTGACAGACTTCATTTCCTTTGGCGCCCAAATCACTACAGATGGTGACTGGAGTCATGGAATCAAAAGACGCTTACTCCTTGGAAGAAAAGCTATGACCAACCTAGACAGCATTTTATTTTATTTTATCTTATTTTATTTTTAAATAAATTTATTTATTTTGCTGCTGCTGCTGCTAAGTTGCTTCAGTCGTGTCCGACTCGGTGCGACCCCATGGACGGCAGCTCACCAGGCTCCGCCGTCCCTAGGATTCTCCAGGCAAGAATACTGGAGTGGGTTGCCATTTCCTTCTCCAGTGCATGAAAGGGAAAAGTAAAAGTGAAGTTGCTCAGTCGTGTCCGACTCGTAGCGACCCCATGGAATGTAGCCTACCAGGCTCTTCCATCCATGGGATTTTCTAGGAGAGAGTACTGGAGTGGGGTGCCATTGCCTTCTCCGTTATTTATTTTAGTTGGGGGCCAATTACTTTACAATATTGTAGTAGTTTTTGCCATCCATCGACATGAATCAGCCATGGGTTTACATGTGTTCCCCTTCCTGGACCCTCCCCACCTCCCTCCCCATCCCATCCCTCTGGGTCATCCCATTGCCCCAGCCCTGAGCATTTGTCTCATGCATCGAACCTGGAATGGTGTTCGGTTTCACATATGATAATGTACATATTTCAATGCTATTCTCCCAGAACGTCCCACCCTCACCTCCTCCCTCAGAGTCCATAAGACTGTTCTATGCATCTGTGTCTCTTATTCTGTCTCGCATATAGGGTTATCGTTACCATCTTTCAAATTCCATATATATGCATTAGTATACTGTATTGGTGTTTTTCTTTCTGGCTTACTTCACTCTGTATTATGGGCTCCAGTTTCATCCATCTCAATAGAACCGATTCAAATGCATTCTTTTTAATGGCTGAGTAATATTCCATTGTGTGTATGTACCACAGCTTCCTCATCCATTCATCTGCTGATGGACATCTAGGTTGCTTCCATGTCCTGGCTATTGTAAATAGTGCTGCGATGAACATTGGGGTACATGCGTCTCTTTCAATTCTGGTTTCCTCGGTGTGTATGCCCAGCAGTGGGATTGCTGGGTCATATGGCAGTTCTATTCCCAGTTTTTTAAGGAATCTCCACACTGTTCTCCATAGTGGCTGTACTAGTTTGCATTCCCACCAACAGTGTAAGAGGGTTCCCTTTTCTCCACACCCTCTCCAGCACTTATTGCTTGTAGACTGTTGGATAGCAGCCATTCTGACTGGTGTGAAATGGTACCTCATTTTGGCTTTGATTTGCATTTCTCTAATAATGAGTGATGTTGAGCATCTTTTCATGTGTTTGTTAGCTATCTGTATGTCTTCTTTGGAGAACTGTCTGTTTAGTTCTTTGGCCCATTTTTTGATTGGGTCGTTTATCTTTCTGGAATTCAGCTGCAGGAGTTGCTTGTATATTTTTGAGATTAATTGTTTGTCTGTTGCTTCGTTTGCTATTATTTTCTCCCATTCTGAAGGCTGTCTTTTCACCTTGCTTATAGTTTCCTTTGTTGTGCAAAAGCTTTTAATTTTAATTAGGTCCCATTTGTTTATATTTGCTTTTATTTCCAATATTCTTGGAGGTGGGCCATGGAGGATCCTGCTGTGATTTATGTCGGAGAGTGTTTTGCCTATGTTTTCCTCTAGGAGTTTTATAGTTTCTGGTCTTACGTTTAGATCTTTAATCCATTTTGAGTTTATTTTTGTGTACGGTGTTAGGAAGTGTTCTAGTTTCATTCTTTTACAAGTGGTTGACCAGTTTTCCCAGCACCACTTGTTAAAGAGATTGCCTTTTCTCTATTGTATATTCTTGCCTCCTTTGTCGAAGATAAGGTGTCCATATGTGCGTGGGTTTATCTCTGGGCTTTCTATTTTGTTCCATTGATCTATATTTCTATCTTTGTGCCAGTACCATACTGTCTTGATAACTGTGGCTTTCTGGTAGAGCCTGAAGTCAGGCAGGTTGATTCCTCCAGTTCCATTCTTCTTTCTCAAGATTGCTTTGGCTATTCAAGGTTTCTTAAATTTCCATACAATTTGTGAAATGATTTGTTCTAGTTCTGTGAAAAATACCATTGGTGGCTTGATAGGGATTGCATTGAATCTATAGATTGCTTTAGGTAATATACTCATTTTCACTATATTAATTCTTCCAATCCATGAACACGGTATATTTCTCCATCTGTTTGTGTCCTCTTTGATTTCTTTCATCAGTGTTTTATAGTTTTTTATATACAAGTCTTTTGTTTCTTTATGTAGATATATTCCTAAGTATTTTCTTCTTTTTGTTGCAATGGTGAATGGTATTGTTTCCTTCATTTCTCTTTCTGTTTTCTCATTATTGGAGTATAGGAATGCAAGGGATTCATGTGTGTTAATTTTATATCCTGCAACTTTACTATATTCATTGATTAGCTCTAGTAATTTTCTGGTAGAATCTTTAGGGTTTTCTATGTAGAGGATCATGTCACCTGCAAACAGTGAGAGTTTTCCTTCTTCTTTTCCTATCTGGATTCCTTTTATTTTTTTTCTGCTCTGATTGCTGTGGCCAAAACTTCCAAAACTATGTTGAATAGTAGTGGTGAAAGAGGGCACCCTTGCCTTGTTCCTGACTTTAGGGGAAATGCTTTCAATTTTTCACCATTGAGGATAATGTTTGCTGTGGGTTTGTCATATATAGCTTTTATTATGTTGAGGTATGTTCCTTCTATTCCTGCTTTCTGGAGGGTTTTTATCATAAATGGAGGTTGAATTTTGTCAAAGGCTTTTTCTGCATCTATTGAGATAATCATATGGCTTTTATCTTTCAATTTGTTAATGTGGTGTATTACATTGATTGATTTGCGGATGTTAAAGAAACCTTGCATTCCTGGGATAAAGCCCACTTGGTCATGATGTATGATCTTTTTAATATGATGTTGGATTCTGTTTGCTAGAATTTTATTAAGGATTTTTGCATCTATGTTCACCAGTGATATTGGCCTGTAATTTTCTTTTTTTTGTGGCGTCTTTGTCTGGTTTTGGAATTAGGGTGATGGTGGCCTCATAGAATGAGTTTGGAAGTTTGCCATCTTCTGCAATTTTCTGGAAGAGTTTGAGTAGGATAGGTGTTACTCTTCTCTAAATTTTTGGTAGAATTCTGCTGTGAAGCCGTCTGGTCCTGGGCTTTTGTTTGCTGGAAGATTTCTGATTACAGTTTCGATTTCCATGCTTGTGATGGGTCTGTTAAGATCTTCTATTTCTTCCTGGTTCAGTTTTGGAAAGTTATACTTTTCTAAGAATTTGTCCATTTCTTCCAAGTTGTCCATTTTATTGGCATATAGCTGTTGGTAGTAGTCTTTTATGATCCTTTGTATTTCTGTGTAGTCTGTTATGATCTCTCCATTTTCACTTCTAATTTTGTTGATCTGATTCTTCTCCCTTTGTTTCTTGATGAGTCTGGCTAATGGCTTTTGTCAATTTTGTTTAACTTCTCGAAAATCAGCTTTTAGTTTTGTTGATTTTTGCTATGGTCTCTTTTGTTTCTTTTGCATTTATTTCTGCCCTAATTTTTAAGTTTTCTTTCCTTCTGCTGAACCTGGGGTTCTTCATTTCTTCCTTCTGTAGTTGCTTTAGGTGCAGAGTTAGTTTATTTATTTGATTTTTTTCTTGTTTCTTGAGGTATGCCTGTATTGCTATGAACCTTCCCCTTAGCATTGCTTTTACAGTGTCCCATAGGTTTGGGGTTGTTGTGTTTTCATTTTCATTCGTTTCTATCCATAATTAGATCTCTTTTTTGATTTCTTCTGTGATTTGTTGGTTATTCAGAAGCGTGTTGTTTAGCCTCCATATGTTGGAATTTTTAATAGTTTTTCTCCCGTAATTGAGGTCTAATCTTACTGCATTGTTGTCAGAGAAGATGGCTGGGATGATTTCAATTTTTCGGAATTTATCAAGGCTATATTTATGGCCTAGGATGTGATCTATCCTGGAGAAAGTTCCGTGTGCACTTGAGAAAAAGGTGAAATTGGTTGTTTTGGGGTGGAAAGTCCTGTAAATATCAATTAAATCTAATTTGTCTATTGTATCATTTAAAGTTTGTGTTTCCTTGTTAATTTTCTGTTTAGTTGATCTATCCATATGCGTGAGTGGAGTATTAAAGTCTCCCACTATTATTTTTTTATTGTTAATTTCCCCTTTCATACTTGTTAGTATTTGCCTTATATATTGTGGTGCTCCTATGTTGGGTGCATATATATTTATAATTGTTACATCTTCTTCTTGGATTGACCCTTTGATCATTATGTAGTGTCCTTCTTTGTCCCTTTTCACAGCCTTTATTTTAAAGTCTATTTTATCTGAAATCAGTATTGTGACTCCTGCTTTCTTTTGGTCTCCTTTTGCATGAAATATGTTTTTCCATCCCTTCACTTTCAGTCTGTATGTGTCCCTAGTTTTCAGGTGGGTCTGTTGTAGACAGCATATATAGAGGTCTTGTTTTTGTATCCATTCAGCCAGCCTTTGTCTTTTGGTTGGGGCATTCACCCCATTTATATTTAAGGTAATTATTGATAAGTATGGTCCCATTGCCATTTACTTTGTTGTTTTGAGTTCGTGTTGAAACATCCTTTCTGTGTTTCCTGTTTAGAAAAGATCCTTTAGCATTTGTTGGAGAGCTGGTTTGGTGGTGCTGAATTCCCTCAGCTCTTGCTTGTCTGTAAAGCTTTTGAAGTCTCCTTCATATCTGAATGAGACCCTTGCTGGGTACAGTAATCTGGGTTGTAGATTATTCTGTTTCATTACTTTGAGTATGTCCTGCCATTCCCTTTTAGCGTGAAGAGTTTCTATTGAAAGATCAGCTGTTATCCTTATGGGGATCCCCTTGTGTGTTATTTGTTGTTTTTCCCTTGCTGCTTTTAATATTTGTTCTTTGTGTTTGGTCTTTGTTAACTTGATTAATATGTGTCTTGGTGTGTTTTGTTTTGGGTTTATCCTGTTTGGGACTCTCTGGGTTTCTTGGACTTCTGTGACTATTTCCTTCCTCATTTTAGGGAAATTTTCAACTATTATCTCCTCGAGTATTTTTTCATGGCCTTTCCTTTTATCTTCTTCTTCTGGGACTCCTATGATTCGAATGTTGGGGCGTTTCATATTGTCCCAGAGGTCCCTGAGGTTTCCCTCATTTCTTTTGATTCTTTTTTCTTTTTTCCCCTCTGCTTCGTTTATTTCCATCATTCTATCTTCTACCTCACTTATCCTATCTTCTGCCTCCATTATTCTACTGTTGGTTCCCTCCAGAGTGTCCTTTATCTCCTTTATTTCATTATTCATTGTATATTGACTCCTTTTTATTTCTTCTAAGTCCTTGATAAACATTTCTTGCATCTTCTCAATCCTTGTCCCCAGGCTATTTATCTGTAACTCCATTTTGCTTTCAAGATTTTGGATCATTTTTATTATCATTATTCTAAATTCTTTTTCAGATAGATTCCCTATCTCCTCCTCTTTTGTTTGGTTTGGTGGGCATTTCTCATTTTCCTTTGCTTGCTGAGTATTTCTCTGCCTTTTCATCTTGTTTAGATTGCTGTGTTAGGCGTGGCCTTTCTGTATTCTGGTAGTTTGAAGTTCCTATTTATTGTGGAGGTTCCTCACTGTGGGTGGGGTTGGACGGGTGGCTTGTCAAGGTTTCCTGGATGAGGGAGCTTGTGTCGGTGTTCTGGTGGGTGGAGCTGGATTTCTTCTCTCTAGAGTGCAATGGTGTGTCCAGTATTGAGTTTTGAGATGTCTATTGATTTTGTGTGCCTCTGGGCAGGCTGTATATTGACGCTCAGGGCTATGTTCCTGCGTTGCTGGAGAATTTGCATGGTATGTCTTGCTTTGGAACTTATTGGCTCTTGGGTGGAGCTTGGTTTCAGTGTATATATGGAGACTATTGGATGATCTCTTATTAATTAATGTTTCCCCTTGCTTTCAGTCTTATTCTTGCAGTAGCCTCAAGACTTCTCCATCCATACAGCATCGATAATAAAACTTTTAGGTTAATGGTGAAAAGATCCTCCACAGTGAGTGATACCCAGAAAGGTTCACTCAGTTACATGGAGAGGTGAAGTGGAGGGTGGGGGAGTTTGAGGTGACCAGGAGGAAAAGAGGGAGACTCAAACGTGGAGAGAGCAGTCTAGCCAGTAAGCACTTCCCTCTGTGCTCTCCATAGTCTGGAACCCTCAGAGCGATTCACAGAGATACAAAGAGAGGGGGGAGGAAGGTAATAGAGGTGAGCATGAGTAGAAAGGGAGGGATCAAGAGGGGAGAGAGAGATCTGGGCAGTATTCTGTTCCCAAAGTGTTCTCCGGTACCCAGAACACCCTCAGAGGTTCACAGAATTGGGTTGAGAAGAGATGGAGAAGGGGGGGGATAGAGGTTCCCTGGGGGAGAAGAAAGAGCGTAACAGGGGGAAAGAGTAATCAATCCAGTAATCACACTCCTGAGTAAAAATGGGTACTAAAGATTGGATTCGTAAATGTACAAAATTGATATCAAATATGTAAAACAAAGATTAAAAATCTAGAGCAGAGATTAGACTCTTATAAATCACACAATATAAAAAAAAGAAAATAGTGTAAAAAGAAAAAAAACAGTAAAACAGTAAAACAGTAAAGAAAGAAACAGTAAAAAAAAATGTAATACAGGAAAGAAACGGTAAAAAAAGAAAACATAAAAGGTATAAGATATATGTATGTGGTTTGCTTTAAAAATAGTTTTTGGGTCTTTTTGCAAGTTAATAGTGGGTTATGATAATGAAAATTAAAAGGTGTAATAGAGGACTTAAAGAAAAAAGAAAGAAAAAAATTTTTTTTAATTTAAAAAAAATGATAATAGCAAAAATTTATATCCCGGACTTTCTCTGGGGCTGTTGTGAGCAGTGTGGGGTCTGTTCCTTTCAGATAGATCCTTGTTCTTGCTTATACTTTTCAAGATCTATAGGCCCCTTTCAATGCAGTCGGTGTTAACTACAGGGATTTTAATCTGTTGGCCTGTCACTTCCAACGTGTTTCCCTCTGCTTATTTGGCTTCTGTTTGGAGGTCTCTTCAGTATCTAATTTCCACCCTGCCACAAAGGGGCGGAGGTGGTCTCTTTAGGTTCGCTTGTTCAGTCGTGCTGTGGGGAGGGAGGAACACTGCAAACCTATATCACTGGTGTGTGTGTGGAGAGCTCGCAGTGTCTCGGCCACACTGGGTTCGCCCACTCACGGCGTGTGTGCTTTCCCCATCTACCCTGCTCAGGCTTTAGGTTACTCGGCTGGGGAGTGGGCCCTGAGATGCGTGCACTTCCCAGGTCTAAGCCACTCAGGTTCAGGTTCTCGGGTACTCCACAAAGGCGCAGACTCGGTTGCGCCCGCGGTTTGTGCCGTTCCCAGTCGGAGCAGCTCAGGCAGCCAGGAGTTTGGTGAGTGCACTCTCCCCTGTTGGGGCAGTGCGGCTTATCACCTCCCTGGTCCCCGCCTCGGTTTATGGGCGCACCCGGCTCCAGTGTGCTTTGTGTCGGTTCTGGGGAGCTGGTCTCTGGCTGCGACCCTCCCAGCTGCTGGCTACCCTCTGGGATCTCAGGCAGTCTTTGCTTAGAAACTGGGAGCCTGTTTGCAGATTGGTAGGGTGTGCCCTCTCTGCGGCCGAGTTTGCCCCTTTCCGGCTCTGGCTGGCCCCGCCTGCCTGCTGTGTCCGGCGGGGGGATGGGGTGGTCCACAGCCGGCTAGCTCTCCTCTGGTATCGCTCAGTCCTTTGTTCTGTGAGCGGGCCGGCAGTGCCTTAGATTTGAGCTTTTCGCAGGATAGTTTTCTCTCTCTGGCTGTCCCACAGTTTAGGTTACTATCTCATGTTAGCTCCCTCAGATTGCCCTCAGGGTGTTTGGGCCCAGTCCTTACCCTAAGCAGTGCCGCCCGCTCCTCTCCGTTCATCCCCCACTTGCGGTAGCGGATGCGAGCGTCTGGAGTTCTTTGCTGGGAGTTGCCTTTAGGCACATAATCTGTGGGTTTTATTTATTTTTTCTCCCAGTTATGTTGCCCTCTGAGATTCGAAATCTTCCCCCAAACCCGCCAGTGAGAGGGTTTCCTGTTGTTTGGAAATTTCTCCTCTTTTACGACTCCCTCCCCGGGACGGGTCTCTGTCCCTAACTCTTTAGTCTCTATTTTTATCTTTTATAATTTCTCCTACCTGCTGTAGAAGATAATGTGCTGTCTTTCTGGATGCCTGACGTCCTCTGCCAGCGTTCAGAAATCGTTTTGTGAAGTTTGCTCAACGTTCAGATGTTCTTTCTATAAATTTGTGGAGGAGAGAGTGGTCTCCCCGCCCTATTCCTCCGCCATATTAGCCCCCTCCTAGACAGCATTTTAAAAAACAGAGACATTACCTTGCCAACAAAGGTCCATCTAGTCAAAGTTATAATTTTTTGAGTAGTCATGTATGGATGTGAGAGTTGGACCATAAAGAAGGCTGAACACTGAAGAAATGATGCTTTTGAACTGTGGTATTGGAGAAGACCCTTAAGAGTCCTTTGGACTGCAAGGAGATCAAACCAGTCAATCCTAAAGGAAATCAACCCTGACTGTTCACTGGAAGGAGTGATGCTGAAGCTGAAGCTCTAATATTTGGCCTCTTGAGTGGAAGAAGTGACTCATTGGCAAAGACCCTGATGCTGGGAAAGATTGAAGGCAGGAGAAGAAGTGTAAGAAAGAAGATGAGATGGTTGGATGGCGTCACTGACTCAACTGACATGAATTTCAGTCCATCAGGACAGGGAAACCTGCTGTGCTACAAGTTCATGGGGTTGCAAAGGGTCGGACATGAGTGAATGACTAAACTGAACTGAACTGAACTTGCTAACATGTGAAATGAGTACTAATGTGGGGTATTTTGAACATTCTTTGCCATTGGCCTTCTTTGGGACTGGAATGAAAACTGACTTTTTCAGTCCTGTGGCCACTGTTGACTTTTCCAAATTTGCTGACACATTGAGGGCAGCACTTTCACAGCATCAGTATCATCTTTTAGGATTTGAAATAGCTCAGCTGGAATTCCATCACCTCTACCAGCTTGGCTTGTAGTCATGCTTCCCAAAGCCCAGTTGACTTCACATTCCAGGATGTCTGGCTCTAGGTGAGTGATCACACCATCGTGATTATCTGGGTCATGAAGATCTTTTTTTGTCTAGTTCTTCTGTGTATTCTTGCCACATCTTCTTATTATCTTCTGCTTGTGTTAGGTCCATACTGTTTCTGTCCTTTATTGTGCCCTTCTTTGCATGAAGTAATACCTTGTTATCTCTAGATTTCTTGAAGAGATCTCTAGTCTTTCCCATTCTATTGTTTTCCTCTATTTATTTTCTTTCTTTTTTTTTTTATAAATTTATTTATTTTAGTTGGGGGCTAATTACTTTACAATATTGTAATAGCTTTTGCCATACATTGACATGAATCAGCCATGGGTTTACATGTGTTCCCCTTCCTGGACCCCCCACCCACCTCCCTCCCCATCCCATCCCTCTGGGTCATCCCATTGCCCTGGCCCTGAGCCCTTGTCTCATGCATCGAACATGGAATGGTGTTCTGTTTCACGTATGATAATATACATGTTTCAGTGCTATTCTCCCAGAACGTCCCACCCTCACCTTCTCCCTCAGAGTCCATAAAATTGTTCTATGCATCTGTGTCTCTTATTCTGTCTCGCATATAGGGTTATCGTTACCATCTTTCAAATTCCATATATATGCATTAATATACTGTATTGTTGTTTTTCTTTCTGGCTTACTTCACTCTGTATAATGGGCTCCAGTTTCATTGTTCACTTAGGAAGGCTTTCTTTTTTCTCCTTGTTATTCTTTGGGAACCTGCATTCAGATGAGTATATATTTCTTTTTCTCCTTTTCCTTAAACTTCTCTTCTTTTCTCAACACTTTGTAAGGCCTCTTCAGTTAACCATTTTGCCTTATTGCATTTCTTTTTCTTGGGGATGGTTTTGATCAATGCATCCTGTACAATGTTAAAAACCTCCATCCATAGTTCTTCATGCACTCTGTCTATCAGATCTAATCCCTTGAAGCTGTTTGTCACCTCCTCTGTAAGGGATTTGATTTAGGTCATATCTGAATGGCCTAGTGGTTTTCCCTACTTTCTTCAATTTAAGCTCACCTTATAAACTCATTAAACCTTTAGAATGCAGTTTAAATGATCATCATTGGATTCTGAGGCTAGGTCATGCAAGATGATTCAGCTTCTTTCTTACTAGAACATTAATATTTGCAGTTTTTAGCCATCATTCAAATCTGACAACTTTATTATCTCCATGCTCTGAAAAATCACAAACTATTTGGAAAGGCTATGTGTGGGTGCTGTAGTCAACAGCACTAGTCAAAGTCCAAGGCGATAATATTAACTGCTAGCCATGTGAATAAATTATCTTGGACATGTTACAAAATGGACTTTCAGATGACTATAGCCTCACATTGATATTGACCTCAACTGCAGGATAGATTCCACTTGAGAACTGCCTAGTCAAGCCCTTACCAAATTTCCAATTCACAAATAATGAACAATATAATATGGTTAGGGCAAGTTGCTTAAGTTTCTCAATAAAATTTTATGCAGCAATAATAACCAAAACTCAAGATATGGAATCAGTTGATACGAGGCATATTTTTCTGTTTTTTCATGCCACTCTGTGAAGCCATGTGAGAAGAACAAGTAGAACATAAGGGAAATTGTCTAAGGGGAGACTCAAGCTGGCAGAGGAATGACAGGGAGATCACCTTCCCCCTGCTAATACATCAAAAATTCATTTGCATGTGCAACAGCTCCTAAAGAACACTTTCTGAACACTGGCAGACGATTCCAGACTTCCCAAAACGCAAGCCAATCTCTTCAGAATGAGGTAGGACAAAAGATAAAGATTAAAAAAATGGACAGAGGCTTTTGGGACAGGGACCTGCACCCTGGGGAGGGACTTATGAAGGACAAAAAGTTTCCGCACATTCAGAAACTCCCTCACAGGCAGGGTGGGGGAAACTTTGGAAACTCGGAGGGGAATGCAGCAACAGGTGCTTGGAAAGCAAAATGGAGAGAACTCACCTTAGAGATCATTGCTGAATAGCACTTTCCAGCCAAGAAGTGGCTTACATGCCTGCAGCAGTGAGTGGGGGCTAGGTGCTCAGACA
This sequence comes from Giraffa tippelskirchi, assembly GCF_054371585.1. NCBI lineage: Eukaryota > Metazoa > Chordata > Mammalia > Artiodactyla > Giraffidae > Giraffa > Giraffa tippelskirchi. Next base: position 73,958,429 of record NC_137289.1, read on the forward strand.
GACTTCGGGGGTCTCCCCAGGGATAAACTCGGGTTGGCTACTGTGAAGATACTTTGAATGGGCTTGTATGACATAGCTGAGGGAGTCCAGAGAAAAGTCTGTGCCCACCAGAGAGGCAAAAGATAATTGCCATGGGAATGCTCTAACTCCTTGGGTTCACAAAATGCAGGACCCTGCCTTCACAAATGCCATAGGTGATATGAGCCGGCTACAGTCTGCAGCTCCAGAAGTAGAAAAACCGGCATGAGTGCCAGAGGAGGAGGACAGGAGACCTCTACGATCTTGACCCCGAGGTTGCAGCAACAACCAAGCTGTGAGCTGGGACAGGTCACTGCCTACACCTTCCTGGGGAGCAGCCTTGCTCTGCCAAGGGATCCAAAACCTGGGGCAAACTCCCCCGAGGAAGTGCATGACCCACTTCAGACTGTGGCGACTTCCCAGAGGTCTCAGCTGCACCAGGTGCTCCCCACACACCCCAACTGTGCCTGCCATACCGTTCCTTCTCCGCAGCCCAACTGTGCAAGTGATCCTTAATAAACTGTTACTTTCACCCTCCTCTTGTCTGGACAGAGAACGTACTCCAGAGTCCAAAGGGTGGGCTACAAGTACAGGTAGGGTAAAAACTAAAGCAGAGCACCAGGAGCTGTGTGAGCAAAGGAGAGAAGGGGAAATCACTCGTGTAGCTGCAGGTATCGTTGATTAAATCACCACAATTACCCTGATACTGTGGACTTTAGAGGCAATTTGGACATTGTAAGCAAGTAAAAGCTGGAGCAAGATGAGATCTGAGTCTGAGCTGACCACTCACTGTTCAAAACAGGTCCAGAGACCTTCCTAGGTTCTGAGTGGGTAGATTGACTAGAGCAGACTGTGTGTAGAGGTCAATGGAGGAATCATAAGGATATTATTCTTACTAGCACTCTATATATTTTTCATTTTTTTCTTTTTGATATTGTCCTAAATTTGATTTTTGTTTGTTATTTCTTATTTTTTTAATTTTTTCTAACCTAACTTTTCCTTTCCTAAAAATGTCTTATTTATAAATAAATTCATTTTATTAGCTTTTATTTTCTTATTTTTACAGTACTCACTAGTTATATTGCATTTTCCCCCAAGTTTTTGTTTTGTTTTTTTTGTATTTTTGCTAGTCTAGTTTTAAGCATTCATTTTCACTTATGGGTTTGCCTGTTGGCTTGATATCTCTCTTTGACTCCTGTTTTTATCTTTTTCTTTTCCTTTTCTCTTTGTAAATTTGTGAGGTTTTTTTTTTGTTATTGTTGTTTTTTTGTTTGTTTTTGGTTTTTGAGTGTTCTGGGCTGTTGAGTGCTGCTTTCACCATTAGTCTGGAGGTTTTTATTTTGTGCTGTGTGGCCTGTGAAGTCTTGATGCTACAGTAATGGGTTGGGACTAGACCCTAGAGGTGGGACACTCAAGTCCAGGACTTTGGACCACCAGAGAACTCCTGACTCCATGGATTATTAATCAGTGAGAGCTTTCCCAAAGGCTTCCATCTCAACACTAAGACCAAATCCCATGCAAAAGCCAGAAAGCAGTGGTGCTAGATGTCTCATGCCAAACCTTCAACAAAATAAGAAATCATCTTGGCCCATTAACTGACAGGTTGCCCAAAGCCATACCAAGCCAATAGACATCCCAAAACATGCTACTGGACAATAGTCACTTCTCTTCAGAGAGGCAAGATCCAGCTCCATCCACCAGAACAAAGACACGAGTCCCCCCAATCATGAAACCTTCATGAGGCACTGGTCCAAATCCACCCACACAGGGCAGACTTCACAATTAAGAGGAGCTATGAGCTTCCAGCCTGCAGAAAGGAGACCCACACAGTAAATTAAACAAAAATAAAGAGACAAAGAATCATAATAGAGTTGAAGGGACATCGTAAAAAACCACAAGACCAAACAAATGAAGAAGAAATAGCAGTTTACCTGAAAAAGAATTCAGAGAAATGAAAGTAAAATTCAAAATCTTGGAAATAAAATGGAGGCACAGATAAATAGACTGGAGGCACAGATCAAGAAGATACAAGGAATGTTTAACAAGGACCTAGAAGAAATAAAGAATAAACAATCAACCATGAAAAAGACAATAACTGAGATTAAAAATACAATAGAGGGAACCAATAGCAGTATAACTGGGGCAGAAGAATGTATAAGTGAGATGGAAGATAGAATGGTGGAAATAATGGAAGCAGAGAAGATTAATGAATAAATAATAAAAAGAACTGAGGACCTTCTCAGAGACCACTGGGACAAAATTAAGCACATCAACATTCAAATTTCAGGGGTCCCAGAAGAAGAAGAAAAAAAGAAAGGATATGAGAGAACATTTGAGGATATTATAGTTGAACACTTCCCTAACACGGAAAATAAATAGCCAATAGCCACCCAAATCCAAGAAGACTGGGGAGTCCCATACAGGATAAACCCAAGGAGAATAATGCCACAAAACATATTAATCAAACTAATGAAAAGTAAACACAAGGGACAAATATTAAAAACAGCAAGGGAAAAGCAACAAATAGCATAAAAGGGGATCCCCATAAGGCAAAGAATTTGTCTTTTGACAGAAACTCTAGCAGGCCAGAAGAGAGTGGTAGAATATACTTAAAGTGACGAGGAAAAAAAAAAATAAAACTACAACCAAGATTACTCTATCAGGCAAGGATCTTATTCAGATTTGATGGAGAAATAAGAGGCTTTACAGACAAACAAAATTTTAGAGAGTTCAACACCACCAAATCAGCTTTACAACAAATGCTAAAGGAACTTTTGCAAACTGCAAACACAGCAAAAAGAAAAAGCTTTCAAAAACAAACTCAAAACAGTAAAGTAAATTGGAATGGTATTATACATATCAGTAATCACCTTAAATGTAAATGGATTAAATAATTCATCCAAAAGACACAGATTGGCTGAATGGATACAAAACAAGATCCCTATATATGCTATCTATAAGGCACCCATCTCAGACCTAGAGAAACATACAGACTGAAAGTGCTGGAAAAAAAAATATTCCTTGCAAATGAAAATCAAAATAAATCTAGAGCAGCAGTACTCATATCAGATAAAATACACTTTAAAGTAGGCACAATAAAAAATAAAAGAGACAAGGAAGGACACTACATAATGATCAAGGGGTCAATCCAAGAAAATGTTATAACAATGATAAATATTTGTGCACCCAACATAGGAGCACCTCAATATATAAGACAAATGCTAACAACTATTAAAGGAGAAACTGACATGAACACAATAAATGTGGGGGAATTTGACATCCCATTCATACCAATGGGCATATCCTCTAGACAGAAAATTAAGAATGGAACACAAGCTTTAAACAATACATTGGACCCATTGGACATTTCATCCAGAAACAGTAGATTTCACTTTTTTTCTCAAGTACACATGGAACATTCTCCGGGAGAGATCACATCTTGCGTCATAAATCAAGCTTTGGTAAATTTAAAAATTTGAAATAATTTCAACTGTCTTTTCTGACAAAAATCCTGTAAACAGGAAAAATTATATTAAAAATATACAAACACACGGAGGCTAAACAACATACTTATGAGTAACCAAGAGGTCACTTAAGAAATTAAAGAGGAAATCAAAAAATTCCAAGAAGCAAAGGGCAATGAAAACACAACTGAAAACTTATGGGATGCAGGAAAACAATGCTAAGAGTTAAGTGTGTAGCAATAGAAGCCTACATCACAAAACAAGAGAAATAACAAATAAACAACCTAACCCTACACATAAAAGAACTAGAAAGCAAAGAACAACAGAAACAAACAAACAAAAAATCAAAATTAGTTGAAGAAAAAGATCATAGAGATCAGAAGAGAAATAAATGAAAAAGAAATGAAGAAGACAATGGCAAGGATCAATAAAACTAACCCCCCCCCAACTCTGAGAAGACCAAAAAAAAAAAAAAAAGACAAACCATTAGCCAGACTCATCAAGACAAAAAAGGAGAAGACTCAAATGAATAAAATTAGAAATGAAAATGGAAAAGCTACAAAAGACAATGCAGAAATGTAAAGGATCATAAAAAACAACTGAAATCAACTGTATGCCACTAAAATGGGCAACATTTAAGAAGTGGAAAAATTATTAGAAAAGTATAACCTGAACCAGGCAGAAGAATAACCATAACATGGATCATCTGTGTGGTTCTCAGTCCATTTAGTGTCACTCACTGTCACAGATCAGCTGCTCCACTCTCCGACAGCCTCAGATGCCTCCCCTCTGTCCCAACCAATTCCCCTAATATGAGGATCTCACTCCTGATTCAGCTCTCTCACCCCCTGGGTACAGATCCAATCCCATTCATTCTTCTCCTCTTTTTCCCCTTCCTTCCTTCATCCTATCGAGTTTTTCATGGATCTATATATTTTCAGTGGCCAGGGATGCCTGCCAGCTCTTAGCTGGTGCTCTGTGAGCTCTTCTGCATCTAAAGATGTATTCCTGATGCATCCATGTTGAGAGATGTACTCCACATCCACCTACTCCTCTGGCATCTTGACTCTTTACCCAAAAATATTAAACTTGAATCTAGTTAAGTCTTTAGACCTAACTTCCAGGAAATACTGGGGATAAAGGAACAAATTAAACAATACCACAAATATTAATAATTAAGCATGTTGTATTACTCTGGGTTTATTCAGAAGATAGAAACCATGTAGTGAATTAAAGAGGGAAACTTTAATATAAAGTATTCATCTATTTTATGAAAATAATTCTAAAGATGGAAAGAGAACTATAGATGTTACCCTAGTTCAGATGAAAAGTATCCAACAAAAGGCAACCTTGGATTGGGGGTTGCCCTCCCCAAGGCTGGCATTAAGACCTTGTTGGAGAAGGTATAGTTGCAATCCACTAATGGTGAAGTTCTTCAGGTTGCCTGGGGAAATTTAGTCCACTGTCACCGTGCAAGAATTAAACAGCCATCAGGATGTAGGGGAATGGAGGTCAGTGGGTTGAATCGCAGAGGGAGTGAGAGTGTGAGACCTACAGTGCGCAATGTCTTTATAGGGAGGGCAGTGGCAAAATGTGGCAGGGCTCTGAACTTGCTGAGGGACTGTATACTCTGAGTGTGCAGCTGGAACAAGATCCTACCAGATGTTTTCACATATATACTTCTGACCGACCATGCAACAAGAGCAACAAAGAAAGTAAAATGCAGAGTAACTGAAAAGAGAGATGATACCTTCCTCCTTCGATGTCTTCCAGCACTGTTTATTGACAAAGTTTAACATCTGTTTACTATAAAAGAGAAATGATAAGTGTCCAGTCCCTTATCTCATAGAAGATACTAAATTTGATTTTGGATCTGAGAGTAAATAAATCAATAACAAGCATGTCCCGGTGGCTCAGTGGAAAACAATCTGCTTGTGATGCAGGAGCTGCAGGAGACTCTGGTTTGATCCTTGGTTGAGAAGATCCCCTGGAGGAGGGCATGGCACCCCACTCCAGTATTCTTTTGGAGAATACTCCCACGGACAGAGGAGCCTGACGGGCTCCATAGGGTTGCAAAGAGCCGGGTGCCACTAAAGCGACTGGGCATGCACACAGACAATGAAGAATGAGGGACATTCTATAATACAATTGGCTTAATCTTTACAACATGTCACTGTCATGAGTAATAATAATAAGAAGAAAAGGAAGCAGAAGCAAGATGGGAGTATTATTCTGAATTAAAAATACAATAAAATTACATAGCAACCAAATTCATTTATGAAACTACATTAGATTCTGATTTAAAAACAACAATCTAAAAAGACATTTTAAGAACATTTGGGGAAATTCGAGTGAAGCCTAGGTATTAGAATTAATTAATTAATCCATATTGTACATAGTAAATAATGCCATAAAATTGCTAATTTCTTTGTGTGTGATAATAGTGTGGGGAGTTAGGAAAATGTCCTTGTTCTTAGATTAATGGTAACTTATTTAGGGTTGAAGTATCATGAGGGTTTTAGCTTACTTTCAAATGATTCAGCAAAGTATGTGTGCTGTATGCATAGATAAAGCAAATATTAGCAATTATGGAATGTAGGTGATTGATAAATGTGCTTTTTATACTATTTAAATTTGTCTGTGTGTTTGAAACTTTTTGGAATATAAAGTTTGAAATATAGATTATGACATAATATATTTAAATGGAGCGTTTTTTGCAACTGGCATTTTAGAGAGCTGACTCCCTCACATTATCCCCCCCTTCTCTAGGAAAAACCCTCAAATATACTTGGTGGGATTCCACCAAAGCTGAAAATTTTGAATTTAGAGATACAGAGAATGGAGATCACCCCAATGAGTTATACTATTAGTAGAACCTTCTGTCTTCCCAAAAAGTTCAGGAATCCTTGCTGCTGAGTCTACAGACCTACCCTGATTCTTGCACTTTAAAAGTCTTGATTGGTTATTTTTACCCTGGATTCCCTGAAATGTCTCCCCAAATCCTTTCATTAAATCCCTTTTTATGTTTGCTAGGCTAGGGAAAATCCATTTCTATTACTTGCCATCACACGAGCAAAAACAAGAAAAAAAAAACTGTCTAAGTAACATGCAATAATTTTATAAATAAAGATAAAATTTCCAGATTACTAAAAATAGATACATATGGCTAGAGAACATATTTATGGTTTCCATAAAAGGAAATATATATATATATATATATATATTTCTGTTTAGCTCTAAGAAATTGAGTTCCCCTGAAGTTCTCAGTAATTAGTGCTGGCCAGTAAATTATAACACTTGTAAACAAACCACAGGTCTCATTTAAGCTTAAAAAAGAAGAAACAGAATCTTTGTACCCAAAAAAATCCTATCCTTCATATAAGATATAAAAACTCCTAAATTGTGCACTTGCTGATTATTTTTCTGCTACAGACATCAGCTTCAGTTTGATCTTTAGAGATAGCATATGTCTTTATTTACCTTTTGATGTCCTGCCATCTGTGAGTATAGATGTGATTGAAAAGGCTAACGTCAGACCAACAGTCCTTTGCACACTCTATACATACAAAGAAATTTCTTCAGAATCATGTCTGCAATTATTTAAAGAGCTACTTTTGCTTTTGCCTCTATCTTTGAAATTACTTCTTGGTCTGAAATCTTTACCAATAAAAGATACTCAATTATTTAAAGTTACACTCCAGACTGATGATTCAGTGATTTATTTATTTCTCAACTGTATACTGTTGTACTTTATTGTTTGTTTGTTTGTTTTAACAGTTGACCAGTGGAATTAAAAAAAATATATATATATATATAGGGCAAGAAAGAAACCTTTGAAAACCTTTGGAGAGACAGAGACCTAGGTTCAAGTCTCAATTTTGTTGTTTACTATCCGTGTGGCCTTGGAAAATTCACTCCTACTCTTCCTCTATTTCCTTCTGTGTACAATGAGGAGAATAATTCATCTCAAGGTTACATTGTTGCCATGAAGTTTAGTACGATGTATGTAAAGCATCTGATCCAGAGGTTATATGTATATTGTTAAACATATACCTCCATTTATATCAGTATCTTTCAGCTTATTATCTAACTCCTATATTTCCAAGGGTCATAACACATTAACAATGGTTCAAAACAGCTGTTATTTAGATTGGGCATACTTTCCTTCTTAGAAAATATATCATGATGTTGGCAACTACATAGTTTGAAAAAGCATTCCAGTGATTCCTCCCCTTTCCACTCCCAGCAACTTTGGAAGATATGGATAATAATAGCTAACATTTAGATAATATCTACGTATAAGGAACTCTTAAATATTTTGTATATCCAAACTCATTTAATTCTCATAACAACTCTATGAAGTAGGTGTACTTTGATTATTTTTCTGTTATGTATGAGGAATGCAAGGCTCCTAGTAAAAGACAGAGTCAGGATTTGAACCCAGGTAGCCTGCATTCAGAATTCATAATGCAAATTCCTGCCTCTTAAAGAGATATATTTTGCTACAAATTCAATAACATTTGTAGTGTGACATTATAGGTCAATTTTTCTTCCTGTACATATCTATGAGGAAATAATCAATAAGCTCCTGAAAATACAACTTTATAATGGAAATCTGGTCTCAATTATAACATTACCTTGGGCTTGCAGCAGAGTAATGTAGTACTACTAAAATCCACTACCATTATGCTTTCCACTTCTTTTGTTTCCTACTTAGGTTTAGAGAGACATAGGTTAGAATTAATAGTCCTCCTCCTCCATCCACTGAATTATGAGCAGATTGTTTCATTGCTTATAACTTCAACCTTTGCATGCTTCTCTTGGACTTTCTAGAAGTTTGTAAATACTTACACAGGGAAGAAGTTTAGATAAAAAGATAACAAAGAAAAGCTTGAGCAATAATGTTTCCCTGGTAACAGGGATTGCTGGAGTTGCTTCAACATTTGAAGCAGAGTAAAAGTAAAAAGTGTTCTACCCCTATTCTTGGAAAAAGACCTTCATATCAGAATTTGTCTTCAGTGCTTTGTGGTAAAGAAACCAACAATCATAAAATGTATCTGTTCCCTCAGGGAGTGCAGAGAAGCTTTTGGGGCCAGATTAGGTAGGGAGCTGCTGGACAGAGATTGTTCATCATTTTTCAAAAAGACATTTTACTTTCAGCCTAAGAAGTGTTAATGAAGCATTCACACTTTCACCAAGTGAAAAAGCAGTAGAAAACAGCACTTTCAATCTCTTTTCAGAAATGCTCAGGAATAACACATGGACTGCTCCTATGCAATCTTCACACAGCCGTAGTATTAAAAGATAAAAGATGAAAGTGGACTCTCAAAATAGGAAATACAGGAAAAAAATAAAAGAGAAAGAAACACGCAATCACTGTTTTGAAAAATTTGCTTCTGGTGCCTTAATGAACAATACAACATGAAAGCAGAACTTTTGGAAGACGGCTCGTTTGACAAAGGCATTTTCTAGCATCCTTGTATAAAATAAATTCCTTACCACAAAGAAAACAATTAGAGATCAGACTTTCACTCCTTTATAAACTGTTGTTGATAGAATTGTATGAACAACAAAATCTGTTTCATCAGGCAACTTTCAATAACTCATATCACTAATATAAAAGATTATATCACTGCATATGCCCCTTCTCTGCATTCATTACAGGTAATGAATATTGTCTGTAAATTATTTATGCAAAGTGTTACCAGTCTTTAAGAGGCAGGAGAAATGGTACAAGCTGTTAGCTATTAGCTTTCCTTGAAAGAGGCCATTTTAAATCTTCATAATCAGGCATTTTTTTGAAATAAGATGTGTGTTAGTCACTCAGTGTGGAGAAGGAAATGGCAACCCACTCCAGTATTCTTGCCTAGAGAATCCCGTGAACAAATAAGCCTGGTCGGCTGCTGTCTGTAGGGTCGCACAGAGTCAAACACAACTGAAGCGACTTAGCATGTATGCATGCATTGGAGAAGGAAATGGTGACCCACTCCAGTATTCTTGCCTGGAGAATACCAGGGACGGAGGAGCCTGGTGGGCTGCCGTCTATGGGGTCGCACAGAGTCGGACACGACTGAAGCGACTTAGCAGCGGCAGTCGCTCAGTTGTGTCCAACTCTTTGCAATCCCATGGACTATAATCCACCAGGTTTCTCTTTCCATGGGATTCTCCAGGGAAGAATACTGGAGTGGGTTACCATATCCTTCCTCAAGAAATAGGATATTCAGGACTTCTTCAGGAAAAGAAGGACAAGCCCTCTGAAAAACTGTGAAGTTTATCTTTAGTTGCTGTCTACTTCTCTGTTTAACCTTTCCTTATTCATTTAGTGGAAAGTTTTCCAGGACCTTTATTTTTGTTGTTAAATGCAATCTTAAGATAGGAGAAGAAAGCAAATGGGCCCCTCTACCTTAGAAGATAATATGCAGCCTCATGTATCCAGATTTACTGCCTCATATTTCTTACCCAAAAGAATGTCCCTGATGTTCATGCAGAGCACTTGGATGAGAGAAGAGTGCTAGACACGTAATCCAGAGTTTAAGGAGTATAGACCTGTATTCCTATCTCTGAAGAGGCTGCTTTAGTGCTGATTAAAATGTTTTCAATGTTAAACAACCTAGTGGCCATCTCATCCTCCTACTCTCCTGTAAGCAAGGGCCATATTATTATTATTATTATTATTTTCTGAAAGATATATACAACTTATGCCCTGAAAAGGAAAAAAGAGGATTTGGAAAACATAGAGGCAAAAGTTGAAATTACACTGCCATATAATCTTAGTTGGTATTCTCATGTGGTTCAGGAGTAAGGGCTCTACCTGCCAAAGCAGGAGACACAGGAGAAGTGGGTTTGATCTCTGGGTCAGGAAGATCCGCTGGAGGAAGAAACGGCAAACAGCTCCAGTATTCTACAATGTAAAATTCCACAGTCAGAGAAACCTGGTAGGCTACAGGCTTTGGCGTTGCAAAGAGTCATAAAAGACTGAACGACTAAACACACATGTACATGTGTAGTCGTAATTGCAATTCTTTTTAAGTATTCTGCAATGTTCCTGATACTCAGACTCCAATTAAGAAGTAAATGTAATGTAAATAATGGTAATGTAAATAATGCATTGGTTTCACATTAAACTAATTTGATGGACATCTCACAAAACTGTCTGCATTCAGTTCAGTTCAGTTGCTCAGTCGTGTCTGACTCTTTGCAACCCCATGGGCTGCAGTATACCAGGCCTCCCTGTCCATCATCAACTCCTGGAGTTTACTCAAATTCATGTCCATTGAGTCAGTGGTGCCATCCAACCATCTCATCCGCTGTTGTCCCCCTCTCTTCCTGCCTTCAGTCTTTCCCAGAATCTGTCTTTTCAAATGAGTCAGTTCTTCACATCAGGTGGTCAAAGTATTGGAATTTCAGCTTCAGCATCAGTCCTTCCAATGAATATTCAGGACTGATTTCCTTTAGGATGGACTGATTGGATCTCCTCGCAGTCCAAGGGACACTCAAGAGTCTCCTCCAACACCACAGTTCAAAAGCATCAGTTCTTCAGTGTTCAGCTTTCTTTACAACCCAACTCTCACATCCAAAAATGACTCCTGGAGAAACCATAGCTTTCACTAGATGGATCTTTGTTGGCAAACTAATGTCTCTGCTTTTTAATATCCTGTCTAAGTTGGTCATAACTTTTCTTCCAAGGAGCAAGCGTCTTTTAATTTCATCTTCAGTCACCATCTGCAGTTATTTTGGAGCCCCAGTAAATAAAGTCTTCCACTGTTTCTATTGTTTCCCCAACTATTTGCCATGAAGTGATGGGACCAGATGCCATGATCTTAGTTTTCTGAATGTTGAGTTTTAAGCCAACTTTGTCACTCTCCTCTTTCATTTTCATCAATAGGCTCTTTAGTTTTTCTTGGCTTTCTGCCATAAGGGTGGTGTCATCTGCATATCTGAGGTTATTGATATTTCTCCCAGCAATCTTAATTCCAGCTTCTGCTTCATTCAGCCCAGAGTTTCTCATGATGTACTCTGCATTTAAGTTAAATAAACAGGGTGACAAAATATAGCCTTGATGTACCCTTTCCTGATTTGGAACCAGTCTGTTTTTCTATGGCCAGTTCTAACTGTTGCTTCCTGACCTGCATACAAATTTCTCGGGAGGCAGGTAAGGTGGTCTGGTATTCCCATCACTTGAAGAATTTCCCACTGTTTGTTGTGATCCACACAGTGAAAGGGTTTGGCACAGACAATAAAGCAGAAGTAGATTTTTTTCTCTTGGACTCTCTTGCTTTTTTGATGATCCAACGGATGTTGGCAATTTTATCTCTGGTTCCTCTGCCTTTTCTAAAACCAGCTTGAGCATCTGGAACTTCACGGTTCACGTATTGCTGAAGCCTGGCTTGGAGAATTTTGAGCATTACTTTACTAGCATGTGAGATGAGTGCAACTGTGCAGTAGTTTGAACATTCTTTCGCATTGCCTTTCCTTGGGATTGGAATGAAAACGGACCTTTTCCAGTCTTGTGGCCACTGCCGAGTTTTCCAAATTTGCTCGCATATTGAGGGCAGCACTTTCACAGCATCAACTTTTAGGATTTGAAATAGCTCAGCTAGAATTCCATCACCTCCACTAGCTTTGTTCATAGTGATGCTTCCTAAGGTCCACTTGACTTCACATTCCAGAATCTCTGGCTCTAGGTGAGTGATCACACTATCGTGATTATCTGGGTCATGAAGATCTTTTTTGTGTAGTAGTTCTGTGCATTCTTGCCACCTCTTCCTAATATCTTCTGTTTCTGTTAGGTCCATACTATTTCTGTCCTTTATTGAGCCCATCTTTGCATGAAATGTTCCTTTGGTATCTCTAATTTTCTTGAAGAGATCTCTAGCCTTTCCCATTCTATTGTTTTCCTCTATTTCTTTTCATTGATCATTGAGGAAGGCTTTCTTATCTCTTCTTGCTCTTCTTTGAAACTCTGCATTCAGATGGATATATCGTTCCTTTTTTCCTTTGCCTTTCACTTCTCTTCTTTTCACAGCAATCTGTAAGGCCTCCTCAGACAACCATTTTGCCTTTTTGCACTTCTTTTTCTTGTGGATGGCCTTGATCTCTGCCTCCTGTACAATATTACGAACTTCATCTTTAGTTCCTCAGGCACTCTATCTGTCAGATCTAATCCCTTGAATCTATTTGTCACTTTCACTGTATAATCATGAAGGATTTGATTTAGGTAATACCTGAATGGTCTAGTGGTTTTCCCTACTTTCTTCCATTTAAGTCTGAATTTGGCAATAAGTAGTTCATGATCTGAGCCACAGTCTGCTCCCAGTTTTGTTTCTGCTGACTGTATAGAGCTTCTCCATTCTCGGCTGCAAAGAATGTAATCAATCTGATTTTGATATTGACCATCCAGTGATTCCCATGTGTAGAGTCTACTTTTGTGCTGTTGGAAGAGGGTGTTTGCTATTTCCAGTGCATTCTCTTGCAAAACTCTATTAGCCTTTGCCCTCCTTCATTCTGTATCCCATGGCCAAATTTGCCTGTTACTCCAGGTATTTCTTGCTTTCCTACTTTTTATCCCAGTCCCCTATAATGAAAAAGACATCTTTTTTGAGTGTTAGTTCTAGAAGGTCTTGAAGGACTGTCTGCATTACTTAGAAAATATTTCTCTCTTGGGTGATTATTGCACAAGCATATAATGGTGTCAATGTGATGTGGGTCAGGTCAATTCTCATTCCTGTAGTGGAAATATTCCTGCCCAAAGAATAAATATATTTCCTACTCACACTTCATGTAATTTTTAAAAGTTACTTTCATGTATGTATATGTAGGTGGCACTAGTGTTAAAGAACCTTTCTGCCAAATACATGAGACAGGAGATGCGATTTTGATCTCTGGGTTGGGAAGACCCCCTGAAAGAGGATGTGGCAACCTACCTCCAGCATTCTTGCCTGGAGAATCCCATGGGCAGAAGAGCCTGGTGGGCTACAGTCCATAGGGTAACAAAGAGTTGGACACTACTGAAGCAACTTAGCACACATGCATATATAGTTGGAAGAGAAAATACAGATATTCAGTTTACAATTTATAACAGACATACATTTTCCTCCACAATCGTCATATGCAAGAAATGTCCTATTTCTGTGTGTGTGTGTGTGTGCGTGCGCGCATGCGTGTGTGTTCAGTAATGTCCGGTTCTTTGCAATCACATGGACTGTAGCCCACCAGGCTCCTCTGTGCATGGAATTTTCCAGACAAGAACACTGAAGCAGGTTGTCATTTCCTTCTTAAGGGTATCTTCCCGACCCAAGGATCAAACCTGTGTATCCTGTACTTCCTGAAATGACAGGTGAATTCTTTACCATTACCGTTACACCTAGTAAGCCTATTTCTCTACATTTTCCTAAATCAAATTGCATCTTCCTCTATGCTCCAATTTGTCAGAATGAGACGATGACCCATATCATTGATGTTTTGACCCTTCCTTGAGATTGTGTCTTAGAGTGACAAGAAAATTCAGAAAGGTGCCTATTATTTTCAAACCATTTTTTCAATAGCCACTGAAATACTCATTGTCCAAGCCCCTTTTGGTCCATTTTGAAAAATCATTATTTACCTTTTCTCAGTGTCTTCCTCCCACTCTCTAATAGAAAGTTAGAACTTCTTGGTGCCCTAAACATCTGTTTTGGGTCCTGCAATATAAAAGCTGTGAAGGACCTCAAAGGTAAGATTCAGAAAAAGGCTTACTTACTTTCCCAGGATGGAAGAATGTAAACACTTCTCATTCCTATAGCAAAGAGAACAAAATGGAAAAACAAACAAATGACAACAAAACAAATGCTACTGACGGATAACCTTGACTTAAATGTTTGTTCAAAGTGCTGTCAGTGATTAATGAAGCCAACTTGGTAGGTTCTATCCCTGAGTGGGTCAGTTAGCATCATTGTATACTGTAGTCACAGCTTATATCTTATTTTGTAGCTTTCTTGCAAATTTGTGCAACCAGTAAGAAGGAAAACTGACTGCAGGTGATTCAACACAAATGCCTAACTTGTAAGAACCATAATGTAGTGTTATATGCATCTCCATATTTTCAGTAGCAGATAAAGATATATAGCAGATAAACATATTAGAAGATATGTTTCATAGACATTTGTTCAATTGAACTAGATGCAATTTAATGAAAATTGATCATATGTGAAAGATAAGTGGGCTATGTAGCAATTACTCTTTGCCTTTGTCTAAAGTAGATGATACTGTAAAGTCATAAGAAGCACAGTTGAGAAAAGTGGCTGGTGCTAAACCCGAGTAAGAAGATCAAAAATGTTTTGTGTTAGTATTTTTTTTTTCTAAAACAAATGAGTACTGTTCTTAAGTTATTTCACTAATAGAAAAACTGAGGAGGGAGGGTGGTTCAAGAGGGAGGGGACATAGGCATACCTATGGCTGATTCATGTTGATGTTTGGCAGAAACCAACAAATACTGTAAAACAATTTTCCTTCAGTTAAAAATAAATAAATTTAATTAAAAAGTAAAATAAATATAAAAATGTTGACTTACATCATAACATTTGAAGCTGGAGAACTAAATATACGAGTCATGTTTGGATTGAGAGGTAGAGGCAAAGGTGGACACACACAATTCAAGAGAGTATCTGCCAATCCTGTATTGTTTTAAAGATCACTCTCACATTTATGACCTGGACTCTATTAGAATCTCTTTACCAAGGTGTCAAAAAGCTCATTCCACAATCAGAGTTAATTTCTTAATTTCTAATACTCCTAGGAAAGGGAAATGTTCAAACTGCCATACCAAAACATCATAAATCAAACAACTTAAACAACAGAAATTTATTTTTTCACAGTTCTGGAAGCTAGAAGTCCAACATCAGAGTTCCTGCAAGGTCAGTTTCTGGTGAGAACTTTCTTCCTGATTTCTTTTGTATTCCTTCTCACTGTGTTCTCACATGGAGAGAGAGAGAGAGAGAAAGCTCTGTGGTGTCTTTTCTTGTAAGTTTATTAGTTCCACTGCGAGGGACCCAACATCTTGACTTCATCTAATTACCTCTCAAAAGCTCATCTCCAAACACTATCCCATTGGAGATTAGAACTTCAATATAGGAACTGGGAAAGGGAGACAAACTTTCAGTCCATAACATTATAAGGATACAGTGCACCCTTTGGTATTAGGTTATGGAGAAAATACACTAAGCACTTATGGCTGGGAAATGAGAGGCCCAAAAGAAGCAAAAGAGAAAGAGAATAGAAATGAAATACATCGACTCCAAAATTGCGTGGCTGATCCAGTTATTTCAAAGGTGGTAAATTTAAGTCAGGATTATTGTTACCTTAGATTAAATGTTGTGTGATTTAACTATTAGGGCTATACACCATCAGACTCTCCGTCTTTCCAAATAATCTAGACATATTACATTAGAAAAGCTTACTATGACATTTTTCAAAATAATACAGAGCATCAATATTCAGCTCTTTCTCAAAAACTATTCTAATGACAACAATTTTTTGTATATAGCTTTTTACTTAGTTGCCCCCTCGACCTAGAATTTTGTCCTGTTCATTTTTGTATCTGAAATAGAGTGCATAATATTTGGCAAACACTAGATTTCAAAAGATGATTAGTGTAATTAAAGTAAAAAACCTAAAATTCTGCTGTGATAGTTGAAACCTTGAAAAACTTTTTGCAATAACAATCTTGTTTTTCTGTTTTTAAATAGCAAACTGCCATAGGTTACTTGCTGAAGCTGAAACTCCAGTACTTTGGCCACCTGATGTGAAAAACTGACTCACTGGAAAAGACCCTGATGCTGGGAAAGATTGAAGGCAGGAGAAGGGGACGACAGAGGATGAGATGGTTGGATGGCATCACCGACTCTATGGACATGAGTTTAAGCAATCTCCAGGAGTTGGTGATGGACAGGGAAGCCTGGTGTGCTGCAGTCCATGGGGTTGCAAAGAATCAGACATGACTGAGCAACTGAACTGATAGGTTATTCACCCTTCTAATCTATTTTGTATCTCTTTTATTATTTGAAACTTGTCTTTCAAGATTATTTCAAAATAAGGAGGTAGTGAAGTATTGTATTAAAATAAAACAGATTATCTTAACTTCTGCTGCAGTATTGCTTCTACTGAGGAAATCATATAGCAATATTTAAATGGGAAGTATGCTGAAAAGAATCTGAAGTGAGGGAAGTGACTTTTCTCATTCATCACAACGGTATGTTTTTCTAAGGAGACATAGAACCATTCATGTAGAATCATTCATGGCACTCAGAGAAAGTATTGTAGATTCAGCTTTGGAACCAATCCAGAAATGCTTTTAAGTGCCACAATCTTCATTACACTTTACTTATGCCACATGTATTTGTAGATTTTTTTAAAAGCTTACTCCACAGCTGTGTTTTCTTTGCAGAGACCTGCAGTTAAGCTTTTCTTTTTAATCTGCTTTTAAGATTGAAAGAAACCTTCACAAGTGTCTTTAATTTCCAATTTTGAATCAAGCCATTACTGAATATTTCTATTGAAAGCTGTTATCAATCTTGTGATGAAAAAGCAAAGAAATATTTAAAGAAAGAAATCACTTGTTTTTATATATGTTCGTTTTCTGAATAAAATCTCTAGATACACCACATTTATTATATACATCACAAAATAATATAATGAGATTTTTCTCTGAACACATGAAAATAAAATTCCTTAACAAATTGTTAATACATTTCTTGGATTCTTTTCAGTGTTGCTGTTATGTTCTTGCTATTATTATTATTTTCCTGTTGTGGAAATTAATTAATGAAGCGTATTGTGAGCTATATGAGGTAATGATGAATCTTGAAGATCAGGGTTGTATTGAGACTATTCATCTAGTATCTAGCTTTTCAGTGAAACATCTTAGTAACTTCTAAGGTTACTCTCAAAACTTCTTTATGCTTCTAATGAAATACAAAGCTAACTTACTGTTTATTGATACCCACTTATATTATCTTCATAAATACAGAGTATGAATGAAAACCATCAATTATTTTGCTCTTTCCTTGGACTACCTCTTCTCTATGGAAAGTTGTACTGTGTGGACCATACTAAGAAAGTGAAGTGTAACCTCTTCTAATTCAAGGTAATCTGACATACCCATATACAATTTTTAAACATTTGCACGATGTGTCTGGTCTTTATCTCAGCAAAGCATATTTGGAAATATTTCCACCAAAAATACATCTTACATATTGAAACAAAGGCTCTAAAAATCTTATACACATTTTCAATATATCTGACTGTCTTTATAATGGAGTCACAATCTTTGTAGACATTGATTCCATCATAGGAAAGTCAGGAAAGCTTTCAAAGAAAGTCATCTTATTTTCCTCTGAAGACATTACTTTATAATATACTTCAAATTCAAATAAAATTGTTACTATCCTGATTCTCTTGGCCTTATTTTGTTCATTGTTGCTTTCTACTTGCTTCTCCTCCTTGACTTTGTCATTGAAACTTATTTAACATTGGCTTTTCCTGTATTTCACATTCATGTACTTTCATGTTTCATAAATATGACCTATATGACTACCTGCTGTTGTTTGGGAAAGCAGCATAATTGCTATATCTGTGAATCCTTCCAAAGTCTGTCTTTTCATGGTATTTGTTTTATAATGTTATTTCAGTTAATGATATCATGAAATTTTAGTACAGCATTATAATAAATACCCCAAAGGTTTCAGTAAAACATACTCGGTATTTTTTATGTGAAAACTATTTAATTTTAAAATAAGTATGATATTTAAAAATCAGCAAGGGAGATAGTATGTATGAATATGTACTAATTTTATCATTATATGACACACTTGAAAACAAATATAGATGTTTTTGTTAACTTGTTCTGAGGTTAAATAAGTGATCCTAAACTGAAAGTTCAGTAGTGCAATTTAGTCAGTGAAGTTCATGAGGTTTAAATAGAAGATGAATTATTAATAAACATGATAGCACCTTGTTTTATAATGAATAATCTACTTATGAAACAAAAGGTAAGACTTCTATGTGTGTGCAACTACTACTTGCACTTCAAAATAACTCACATTAGAGAATAGCAGGATAAAACTTAAAGTATTTATGCTATGCAAATAATAGCAGTTTTATAACCATGTAATGCCAGAGCTAGGAAGGAACACAGAGTTAAATCTAAATGAGTGACATTAAAAAGACCACCCAACTGGTTTAAAATGGAACTAAAACAGAAGTTACTATGAGAAGAGAAAGGAATTAATATTTAGTCCCTACTGTGATTCAGACCTGATAATAGGTCCTTACATAAACTGTCTCCTGTAATGTTCGTCATAACTTGATGAGCTACTATTATGCCCATTATACTGAAGAGGCAGCTGAGACTCACCCAGGGTCAATTCATGATGAACCAATTCAGTCTAAGTTCAAAGTCCTTTCTCTTTCCATAATTGCTGCCCTGGCTCTCGTATTTTTTTCCCGACTTCTGGTCCAGTGTGTTCTTTGGCTGTATTTTTCTGTTGATGTGTTGTTTTGTTTCACCATTAGTAACAGAAGTTGGAAGTACACAAACATTTGAAACCATGCTCTATCCTACATTTTGTAGAACTTATATATGACATCTCCACTTCTTCACTTGAAGTCTCAGCCATGTGTGTGTTGCACAAATAACTGCAAGAAGATGAGAAAGTATAATAACCTCATAATAGAATAATAATGTTCACAACCATCAGGGCATATTTTGTTCCAACATGCATTGAGTTAAGATCAAGAAAGAATCTTGCTGAAATAGCATTGGACCATTAGTTAGGAAGACCAGGAAGGACTGTGCTTCTAGCACAATCATCACTTTGAGTGAGATCTTGTGTAGGTAACCTCCCACTCCCACTCCCACTCCTTAAACTTCTCTGAAGTAAGATTTAAAAAATGGAAAAACAGACTGTGTCCTAGAATTTTAAGCTGTTTTCCTCAAATTCATTTAGAGAAAGAAGAGGGGGAAAAAGGGGGAGTGCAAACATGGCCAGGCTCCAAGACACCCACCTCCACTGTTAATGCAGCAGCTCCGTTTTTATCTGTTTTGAATATTAGGTTCCTACTTAGTATTTGATTTGAAAAAAAAACAAACATATATTTCTACCAAGAAGTAAAAAAAAAAAACACAAAAACAAAAACCTCTTTTAATGATGTTTAAAGTCCCCCAAAGTTCCAAATAACGTTGGTAGTATCATCATATTTATAAAATTGTTTAAGTTTTACAGGAAACAAAGATTTGGTTAAGTACTAAGAATACTTAGATTACATATTGTTTTCTTTCTGCCAATATATTTTCTTGAAAACATACCAGGTTTTGCTGGACTCAACTAGTACAATATTTTTTGTTTAGCAAGTAATTTTCAAAGTTTCTAGTGCCTGAGTATAGAGAAGAGACATAAATTATATAAATTCTTTTTGAAATAATGAGAAAAATGCTCTTCTTAGATGGTGACTGCAGCCATGAAATTGAAAGACGCTGGCACCTTGGAAGAACAGCTATGATCAACCTAGACAGCATATTAAAAAGCAGAGACATTACTTTGTCAACAAATGTATGTCTAGTTAAAGCTATGGTTTTTCCAGTAGTCATGTGTGGATGTTAGAGTTGAAGTATAAAGAAAGCTGAACACCGAAGAATTGATGCTTTTGAACTGTGGTGTTGGAGAAGACTCTTGAGAGTTCCTTGGACTTCAAGGAGATCCAACCAGTCCATCCTAAAGGAAATCAGTCCTGAATATTCATTGGAAGGGCTGAGGTTGAAGCTAAACTCCAATACTTTGGCCACCTGATGTGAAGAACCTACTCATTGGAAAGGACCCTGATGCTGAGAAAGATTGAAGGTGGGAGGAGAAGGGGAGGATAGAGGATTAGATGGTTGGATGTCATTACCGATGCGATGGACATGAGTTTGAGTAGGCCCTGGGAGTTGGTGATGGACAGGGAAACCTGGCGTCCTGTAGTCCATGGGGTGGCAAAGAGTCGGACACGACTGACTGAGTGACTGAACCGAACTGAAGACTAGCCAACTATAGAGCCAAGAAAGCTAATTAAATAAGTCTGAATGTGCAAAAATGTGCTCCTTACTGGCCTAACAGAAGAAATTGTTTTTTTTTTTTTTTGGTAGTATTATTTCCCTTGGAATAATTAATCATTATTTTAATACAAAATGTATATGATTAGTCACTATTTCATTTTTTTTTTTTTTAGCAGAATCATGCTACCATCTAGTGGTACATTTGATGACAATGATTGTTGAAATAAGATGGTTATTTAAACCTACTGGGAAAGTTGATGATAAATGGAAGAGAATTCCTAGAAGCAAAATAAATATTTCAGAACATTTTTGTCAGAGTAATTGCACGCCTTTTTACTTCCATTGAATTATCAGGCATACTTTTCAATTCCTTTTTGAGTTTTCTAGAAGATTTAAATTAGTTTTGTACACTGATTATCCTTAAATGGCAGTGTCATTTTATTTGACCTTGATTAAAATGTTGCTATCAGTTAATTCATCATCATCATATTGAGAAATCTTAGGAAAAACCAGCTAGCCTTTCTAAAAAAAAATCTTGTCTTAAGTTATTGAGAAGGCTTCCTAAGAACTTTTGTTGCCAAAGACAGGCCTCTAGAAATCATCTAGCTTGTTTCATTGTTTTCAGAAAAACAAAACAAAACACAAAACAGAAACAATATGAGACCAAATCATCACTCCTGTAACTTCCATACCTTGTGATCTCTCTCTTAGGACCCTAGTTTACTTCTACATTAGTCAGTCTTAACACTGGACTTATCAAACTTTGTTATTGTCATTTTAGAAGGTAGAATTATATTAGCACATAGTGTAGCACACATTAGGATGCAATAATAATCCTCAAAATATAACCACAAAATATAAGCATGGCTATGCCTATGAAACCTTCTATATTTTGTCTCTGGCATCTTATTTGCTTATATGATTTCAATGATAATATTTATAAAGAGTAATCTTAAACTCTTTGCTCCCAAATACATTTTTATGCATCTAATGTTCATTTTCATCCAGACATCATGCTAGTATTGTATATTCAACATAGCTCCAATTGCAATTGTCAGTGATTATAAGAACTGGCTCCAACGTCACTCAAGCCTATGTAAAGTTCACTTGTTATTTGTATGAACTAGAGCAAGTTATTTAATCTATCTAGCCCTCAGTTTTTCCACATGTAAAATTACTTTTAAAATATTTAACCATATAGAGCTATTTTTAGAAATGAATTAATTCAAGGTATGAGTTTAGTACACCTCTTGTCACACAGTACATGTTCAGCAAATTGATAGTATTTTTACTAAGATTATCGCCATTTGCTTTTCCCTAAACTAAGGAATCCTTCTACATCTCTGAGTATTGTTGATGCCACCACCCTTTCTCTCCTTTCCCAGATGTGAAACTTTGACATTTTCCACTCTTCTTATTGAATCGGGTTCTAACTTCTAAAGATTTACCTTTTGAAATTATCTCCTGCACCTACTGCAACTCCAATGCCTACACCTCTGTTTAGGTTTTAATGTCCCTCTTTCTGAAACTCATGTAATGCTATTGTCGTTCCTCAGCTCATCCAGCACACTGCTCTATTAGTTGCACTAAAATAGATACAATCATTGTCACATCATCACTCTTTTAAAAATCCTTCAATTTCTTTGCATTTTATTTATTAAGCAGTAAATTGAGTTGAGCAAAAACCCTTACTTTAACTAGATTTCAAATAATGTTTAACTAGATTTCTTGCTAATCTTATCTTTTCATGACTTTATATGTTTATTCTAAGCTTAAGCCAAATTGAACTATTAACTATTCCCATAAAACTCCACTTCAGTGTTTTGATCACCTTTTGGGGTTTTTCTGGTGGCTCAGATGGTGAAGAATATGCCTGTGATGCAGGAGATCTGGGTTCAATCCCTGGGTTGGGAAGATCCCCTAGAGAAGGAAATGACTGCTAACTCCAGTATCCTTGCCTGGATAATCTCACGGACAGAGGAGCCTGGAGGGTTATAGTCCATGGCTTCACAAAGAGTCAGGCACGACTGAGCAACTAACACTTTTTCTTTCACTAGAAAGATTTTTTAATATATATCTGAGGGAGAAGGTGAGGGTGGGACGTTCTGGGAGAATGGCATTGAGACATGTGTATTGTCATATGTGAAACAGAGCACCATTCCATGTTCGATGCATGTGACAAGGGCTCAGGGCCGGGGCAATGGGATGATCCAGAAGGATGAGAGGGGGAGGGAGGTGGGTGGGGGGTTCGGGAAGGGGAACACATGTAAACCCATGGCTGATTCTTGTCAATGTATGGCAAAAACTATTACAATATTGTAAAGTAATTAGCCCCCAACTAAAATAAATAAATTTATAAAAAAAAAAAAGAAACAATAAAAAAAAAAATATATATATATATATCTGCCTGTCAGTATTCTAAATATATTTTAAGATACTTTCATTCATTCAATAATAAAGTGCCCACCTTATGCAAAGTACAATTCTGGGAATAGTTGAGTTAAGTGGAAAGAGCATAAAAGCTTACATCAGAAAGCAGAATTTAAATTTTAACTCTGCTTCCATCTAGCCATGGGACATCGAACTAGTCATCTCCCCTGCTTTAGTCTCAGTTTCTTAATCTCTAAAGTGTATTAATTGCTCAGTCGTGTCTGACTCTTTCAATCTCACTGGATTGTTGTAAATAATGAATTAGATATAGTATGCAAAAAGTATATCAAAAACACCTAGCATAGTGTGTCTGCCACATAAACACACCTTGAATAAAACGTTATCTCTTCTTTGAACCCTTCATCGCCTACAAAGATGTGTTTTCCTTTACCACATAACACTTTGGAGAAGTATGACACAACAGCTAAGTGTGAGGTTCTTGGACCGAGATAGATGGAGGTTCAAATGTCAAAGCAATACTCACTAGTATGTGAGCCTGAGAAAGCCACTTAATCTTATGATCCTCAGCTTCCTCCCCTTCAAACTTGAGATAAAAATAGCCATTACTCACAGGTAAGGATTAAATATTATGCATGCAAAATGCTTTGACAATATCTTATGCTGTTTGTATCAGAAAAAATTTAATATTTGTCTAATTGCCAGATTTCTAAAGAAAATGCTAAATTTTTACTAATTTTATATCATCCATAGTGCAGTACACCTAGATATGTCTCAATAAATGTTTCTGAATGGACTTTGAAAAGCAGACATTCATTCTACAGATATCACTGTGCATGTGAAGAAGTGGAAAGCACTAACATAAACTAGGACTACTTTATTAATTTAACTGCCTCAATTCACATAAAACTGAGATCATTTGCTAAATTTATTTTATTTTTTAATTTATTTTTATTTTTTCTTCTTTTTTTTAAAATTAATTTATTTATTTTAGTTGGGGGCTAATTACTTTACACTATTGTAGTGGTTTTTGCCATACATTGGCATGATCTCTCTCTTTTTTTTTGACATGATCTCTTAAAATGTGTGTTTTGTTAAAACAGTGTAAAACACTTCGCATCGATTTTTCATTTCAGACCTAAAATATACAAGTGTTCAATATTTCAAGACCACATAAAAACACAAAACATAAAGATGGAACACACACAAACATGAAGGATCAAAGGTACTAGGTGGGAGGTGGGCAAACTATTGCTATTAATATTAAAAACATATAGGCTTTGAATAGACAGCAATCCCTCTGGCATAAACATTAAAATGTTAAAATATTTTATTATCTTAAAATGACTCTGCTAAGTGAATTATCCAATGCAACAGCAAATTTATGACAGAGTGAAGTGTAGAATATGTATTTATTCCACAGACTACAGGCTGACTTGATGTTCTGGATATGTTTATCAACATTGCAATTAAAATATGATGAGATTCTCTAGAAGATCTGGAGTTTCCCTTTCTTGAGAGGTTGTCTTGGTTGGAGGCAGACAGCCCTAATCTTAAACTCCAGTTTGCATGCTTATTGCCTGTGTGACCTTTCATAAATGGCTAAAAATAAAAAAAAAAATAAAATAGAATAAAATAAAAGATCTGGAGTTTCTATGAAAGCATAGAAATGTAGATCAAATGTCAGAATCAATTTGTATTTCTGAAAACTCTTTTGGAAATGATATGGCAAGCTTTCACTCGTCTCTTTATGTGAATGAAATATCATTCTTGCAATTGTTTTAACTTCAATTAGATACAGTTCACAAATGAAGAATAAGAGATTCATTGGACCTCGTAGGTAACATTAAAATCTGTGACAATCAGTATTTTTTTAATTAAATTATTTTTTATTGAAGGATAATTGCCTTAGAGAATTTTGCTGTTTTCTGTCAAGCTTCAACATGAATCAGACATAGGTATACATATATCCCCTCTCTTTTAAACCTCCATCCCATATCCCTCCCCATCCCACCCCTCTAGGTTGATACAGAGCCACTGTTTGAGTTTCCTGAGCCATACAGCAAATCTTCATTGGCTATCCATTTTACATCTGGTAATGTAAGTTTCCATGTTACTCTTTCCATACATCTCATACTCTCCTCCTCTTTCCCCATGTCCATAAGTCTATTCTCTATGTCTGTTTCTCCATTTTTTCCCTGTAAATAAGTTTGTCAGTACCATTTTTCTAGCTCCGTATATATGTGTTAGAATATGGTATCCATCTTTCTCTTTCTGACTCACTTCACTCCATATAATAGGTTCTAGGTTCATCCACCTCATTAGAACTGACTCAAACAAATTCCATTTTATGGCTGAATAATATCCAATTGTGTATATATACCACAACTTCTTTATCCATTCATCTGTTAATGGAAATCTAGGCTGTTTCCATGTTCTAGCTATTGTAAATAGTGCTGCAATGGACAATGGGATACAAGTGTCTCTTTCAATTTCGGTTTCCTCAGGGTATATGCTTGGGAGTGGGATGGTTGGGTCACATGGTGGTTTTATTTATAGTTTTTTAAGCAATCTCCATACCATCTTCCATAGTGGCTGTATCGATTTACATTCCCAGAAACAGTGCAAGAGTGTTCCCTTTTCTCCACACCGTCTCCAGCATTTATTGTTTGTAGACTTCTTGATGTCACATGTATGGATGTGAGAGTTGGACTATAAAAAAAGCTAAGCACCAAAGAACTGATGCTTTTGAACTGTGGTGTTGGAGAAGACTCTTGAGAGTCCCTTGGACTGCAAGGAGACCCAACTAGTCCATCCTAGAAGAGATCAGTCCTGGGTTTTCACTGGAAGGACTGATGTTAAGCTGAAACTCCAATACTTTGGCCACCTCATGCAAAGAGTTGACTCATTTGAAAAGACTCTGATGCTGGGAAAGATTGAGGGCAGGAGTAGAAAGGGACGACAGAGGATGAGATGGTTGGATGGCATCACTGACTCAATGGACATAAGTGTGGGTAGGCTCTAGGAGTTGGTGATGGACAGAGAGGCCTGGAGTGCTGCAGTTTCATGGGGTCACAAAGAGTTCGACATGACTGAGTGACTGAACTGAACTGAACTGATTCTGACTGTTGTGAGGTGATATCTCACTGTAGTTTTGATTTGCATTTCTCTAATAATGAGAGATGTTGAGCATCTTTTAAAGTTTGTTAGCCATCTGTATGTCTTCTTTGAAGAAATGTTTGTTTAGGTCTTTTTCCCACTTTTCGATTGGGTTGGTTGTCTTTATGGAATTCAGATGTATGAGCTGCTTGTATATTTTGGAAATTAATCCTTTGTCGGTTGTTTCCTTTGCTATTACTATTGCCCATTCTGAGAGTTGTCTTTTCACCTTGCTTATACTTTCCTTTGCTGTGCAAAAGTTTTTAATTTAATCAGGTCCCAGTTGTTTACTTTTTGTTTTTATTTCCATTACTCTACGAGGTGGATCATAAAGGAGCTTGCTTCATTTTTTGTCATCTAGTGCACTGCCTATGTTTCCCTCTAAGAGTTTTATAGTTTCTGGTCTTACATTTAGGTCTTTAATCCATTTTGAGTTTATCTTTGTGTACGGTGTTAGGAAGTGTCCTAATAGCATGTAGCTGTCCAGTTTCCCAACACCAATTATTGAAGAAGCTGTCTTTGCCCCATTGTATATTCTTGCCTCCTTTGTAAAAAATAAGGTACCCATAGGTGCATGGGTTTATTTCTGGGCTTTCTATCTTGTTCTATATTTCTGTTTTTGTGCCAGTGCCATACTGCCTTGATGACTGTAGCTTTGTAGTATAACCTGAAGTCAGGAAGCTGGATTCCTCCAGCTCCATTCTTCTCTCTCAAGACTGCTTTGGCTATTTCTGGTCTTTTGTGTTTCCATATGAATTGTGAATTTTTTTGTTGTTGTTCTAGTTCTGTGAAAAATGCCATTTGATAGACATCACATTGAATCTGTAGATTGCATTTGGTAGTATATTCATTTTCACAATATTGATTCTTCTTACCCAGGAACATGGAATATCTCTCCATCTGTTTATGTCACTTTTGATTTCTTTCATTAGCATCTTATAATTTTCTGTGTACAGTTCTTTCATCTCCTTAGGTAAGTTTATTCCTAGATATTTACCTTTTTTTTTTTTTTTTTTTTGCAGTGGTGAATGGGATCGATTTCTTAGTTGCTCTTTCTTATTTTTCATTGTTAGTGTACAGAAATGCAAGTGATTTCTCTGTTTTGATTTTGTATCCTGCAACTGCTAAATTCACTGATTAGCTCTAGTAATTTTCTGAATACTATCTTTAGGTTTTTCTATCTACAGTATCATGTCATCTGCAAACAGTGAGAGGTTTATTTCTTCTTTTCTGATCTGGTTTCATTTTATTTCTTTTTCTTCTCTGATTGCTGTAGCTAGGACTTCCAGAACTATGCTGAATAATACTGGTAAAAGTGGACACCCTTGTCTTGTTCCTTATCTTAGGTCAAATGCTTTCCGTTTTTCACCATTGAAAATAATGTTTGCTGTAGGCTTATCATATACAGCTTTTACTATGTTAAGGTAGGTTCCTTCTATGCCCGTTTTTTGAAGAGCTTTAATCACAAATAGGTGCTGAATTTTGTCAAAGTCTTTTTCTGCATCTATTGAGATGATAATATGGTTTTCATCTTTCAATTTGTTAATATGGTGTATCACATTGATTGATTTCTGTATATTGAGGAATCCTCTTCATTTATTTGGACTTCTCTGTTTCTAGTTTGTTCCTTCATTTGTGCAGTATTTCTCTGCCTTTTCATTATATATATATATATATATGTTATTGTGTTAGAGATCTCCTTTTCCCAGGCTTCAAAGAAAGTTGAATTCTTTCTTTGAAGAAGGTTGAATTCTTTTCTTTCCTTTTGGTTTCTTCCCTCCTAAGGTTGGCAGTGGTTTGTGTGAGCTTCATATAGCGTGAGACTTGTGCTGAGTTTTTGTTTGCTTGTTTGTTTGTTTTTTCCTCTCATGGGCAAGGCTGAGTGGGGTCGCACTCCTGTCTGCTGATGATTGCATTTGTATTTTTGTTTTATTTGTTGTTTAGATGAGGCGTCCTGCCCAGGGTGCTACTGGTGGTTGGGTGATTCCAAGCCTTGTATTCAAGTGGTTTCCTTTGTGTCAGTTATCATTATTTGATACTCCCTAGGGTTAGTTCTCTGGTAATCTAGGGTCTTGGAGTCAGTGCTCCCACTCCAAAGGCTCAGGGTTTGATCTCTGTTCATGAATGAAAATTCCACAAGTGGTTTGTTATGGTGTTAAGGGAGAGTAAAACAAAAATCCAAAAATGATTAATGAAACATGAACCCCAGACAAACGGCAGTTACAAAATCAGGCAAATAATAATTAAAATAATGGAATATACACATATACATATACACCCATGAGCGAAGTGAAAACAGTCCAACACATATAAAGTAGAGTAGATTGATCTGGCAAACAAAGGAAATCAAAAATTATATTTACCAGTTAAAAACAAAACTAACTTAAGCACAACCTGGAAAACAAAACTAAAGTAAGGTTCCAAGTGGGGAATAAAGCAATGAAAACAAAACTAACAAATACGTTGAAAGGAAAGGAAAGAAAGAAAAGAAAGAAATAATAGATATGAAAAGTTAAATAGAGGTAGATGAAGAAGATTTATACATTAAATACTAACTGCAAGGGGGAAAGAACAGTAAGAAATGCAAACAAAGGAATATGTGTAGAAAAATAATAATAAGTTTAACAAATTAAAAATTAAAGTTAAAAAAAAAGAGGAAAACACCACAGAACTGCCAAACCCCAACATAGAGGCAGAGGTTTATGACAACAATTAAAAATGCGACTGAGAAAAAAAAAAAGCTCAAAAGCTTATTTGGATATCTTATTGCCAATAAAATCAACAACTAAAACAGAGGTGGGGGGTAGAAAAGGGAAAAAAGAAAAAACATCCAAAAGAATCTACACAGCAAGTCAAAAAATAAGAATAATCAATGTTTTTCTTGAGTCCTTTGCCTTGCTGGTAATCACAGTCCACCTTAACTCCCTAGAATGCCCTCCAACACTGTGCTGATCTCTGGACCTGCTGTGGGAGCAGCTCAGATTCTAATCAGGTCCTACTCCTGTGTGTTCTTGCCTCCAATGTCCACAGTTATCAAAACTAGTGTGTTTTCTTTTGTGGGAGCTCTCAAGGTCCTTTTATATATTCCATAGACAGAGTCTTCCTAGTTGATCGTGTGGATATAATCTGTAGCTTGTACAGCTGGTGGGAAGGTTTTGGGTCTTCTTCCTTAACCACACTGCCCCTGGCTTTCAATTGTGGTTTTACTTCCACCTCTGCATGTGGGTCATCCACTGGGGTTTGCTACTGAGGCTGCCCTGGAGTACTTGAGTTCGCCCCTGTGAGGGCCAGGTGTGGAGGTAGTGCAGCTGCTTGGGTCACAGGGATTCTGGCAGTACCAGGTACCCAAGGGTGTTGGCGTCTAGGGTAATAGGAAATACAGTGCTCTAGAAGGGTATCTCAACCAGTATTGGCCAATATGCTCCAGTATTCTTGCCTGGAGACCCCCCCCTTCTCTGACAGAGAAGCCTGGCAGGCCACATTCTACAGGGTTGCAAAGAGTTGGACAGGACCAAAGTGACCCTGCCTGCATCAACACAAGCCTCTTTTTTTTTTTTTTCCGCCTGTGTCAGCTCTGCCCCAGTGAGAATTGCTCATGAAGACGGTGCAGCTGTTTGACCTGCAGGGACCCCAGTGGCACCAGATTTGCAGGGACACAGACTGCTTCCATGGCAGGAGTTATACCCCTATCAGAGTCTTTTTTTAAGCCTCTTGTAGCTGGTGATCAGAAGACCTTTTTGGCCAGTCTTTCTCTGTAGCTCTGTCCATTCAGGCACTTAGAGGGATCCCTTGTCTGGGGTCCTTCTCTGTTGTTCTGAGCATGAGGCACTTAAAGGGGCACCCTGGGTGGGGTCTTACTCTGAACTTCAGTGCGTCAGGATTTTGATGGGCCAGCCTCTCTCTTGTTCAGCTGCTGATGCTGGCGTGTGGGGAGAGAGAGGCTATGGTGATGGTTCCACCCCCTACACGTGACTTAGCAGTATCACCTTGCTTCCATGGCTGCCTGGCTTTTCTCCACAGGCATTTCCCACCATGATCTCCTCCCTCACATCCCTTCGATCCGTCTCTCTGCAGTCAACAGCAGCCCTCAGCCTGGGATTGCTCCACAATCCCTAAACTCCAGCTCCCAGATGCTGCCCCTTCCAGGAGACCCGCGTTCCTGCCCAGCGTATGTATGGCTGTGGCAAGGACTGTCTGATTCTCATTTCATTTAGGCTGCCACAGATCAGCTTTTTCACTCTCACCCTTAAATGTTTTTCTTCTGACTCAGACAATTGCCCTGCTGTGGGAATCGGACCGTTGCTTCAGTTCCCCCACACACCAAAGGCAGGTCCAGTCTTACTAACACTCCTGTTTTTCCCCCTAGATCCTTCGTCCTACAAAGTTTTTAGTGGTTCTATATATTCTTTTTCACTGGTCATGTACTCCTGTCCTCTCTTATCTGGTTTTCTGCATGCACTTCTGTGTCTGAAAGTGCATTCCTAATGTATCCGTGGAGAGAGATGTACTCCGTGTCCACCTACTTCTCTGCCATCCTGTTCTCTCTTCTGACTTTATTTTAAATGAGTTTTCTGTTTTATATTTTTTACTGGTCAAATATGTTCTCATAATAGCAGGTTGTAGCTTGATTTTACTTTACATATTTTAGTATTTGGAGTGTTTAAATACAATTCAGGGCACTCATTAAAGAATCACTATAGTGAAGAAGTTTATTCTGGTTGTTTTGATAATACACAGGTCTATTCTGGTTACTTTGGTATTGCAGAGACATCTGGTACTAACTGCTTTTTCAAAGACTTCCTCCATGTTTTTCTCATTTCTTTCCCCTTGAACCCTCTGTGAATAGGCAAGTGGCTATGGAAACAATTGAGGAACTCTGTCCAGGTTTACTCTCTGTTGTGTTCTAAAGACCCACAGCCCATTGTGCCCCAGTAACTGCCATGCAAGTAGGTGAGGCTCTCCTTTTCTCTTCCTCCCTTAAGCTAAGGACCAGGCCAGTGAATTTCAGGGTGTAGTCCTCAATTGGTTTTCCCTATCTTTCCAGTTGCTTTTACCTCTTCCTTGTGGGAGCCTTAATGTTGCACCTGGGCCTTCCAGAGAGGCGTTCTCCCTCAGGCTACAGGATGAGGGATGAAGCTTTCCAACGTGGGTGAATAGATGTGTCAGTCCCTGTTGGGGAGGTCAATCAATTCTTCAGGGAAAGGAGTAAAAACAAAACTGACATTGGTTTACAAACAGAGTCTTTACATGGGCCTCCCTGTTGCCTCAGATGATAAAGAATTTGTTTGCAATGTAGGAGACATGATTTTGATCCCTGGGTCAGGAAGTTCCCCTGGAGAAGGGCATGGCAACCCACTCCAGTATTCTTGGCTGGAGAATTCCATGCACAGAGGAGCCTGGTGGGCTACAGTCCATGGGGTCTCACTCAGTTGCACACGACTGAGAGACAAACACAACATAGTGAAGAAGGGAGGGAAAAGCTGTAAGGAGATGAAGAAACAGGAAGAGAAGGAGGAGTGTTTCTTCCACATGAGTTTTAATTTAGTATTGGGCTGTTCAGTTAGTCAAATGTCCAAGCTGTCATTCTTATTCAGTTGATTTTTTGTTGTTTTTAAGCTTCACCAATAGGAGTCATAAGTTACAATTGATACAGAACTTCTAATAACTTTTAGAATTTTTCATTTACATGATCATTCAGTATGTATTGCTAAAATAATGATTTAGTTCAGTTCAGTCACTCAGTCATGTCCAACCATTTGCGACCCCATGGACTGCAGTACACCAAGCTTCCCTGTCCATTACCAACTCTCAGTACAATAACTTAGTTGTGTCCGACTCTTTGCGAACCCATGGACCACAGCACGCCAGGTCTCCCTGTCCATCACCAACTCCCGGATTTACCCAAGCTCACGTCCAGTGAGTTGGAAATGCCATCCAACCATGTCATCCTCTGTCATCTCCTTGTCCTCCTGCTGTCAATCTTTCCCAGCATCAGAGTCTTTTAACCTGAGTCAGCTCTTCGCATCAGGAGGCCAAAGTATTGAAATTTCAGCTTCAACATCAGTCCTTACAATGAACACTTAGGACTGATCTCCTTTACGATAAACGGGTTGGATCTCCTTGCAGTCCAGGGGACTCTCAAGAGTCTTCCTCAACAACACAGTTGAAAAGCATCAATTCTTCAGTGTTCAGCTTTTATATAGTCCAACTCTCACATCCATACATGAGTACTGGAAAAACCATAACCTTGACTAGATGGACCTTTGTTGGCAAAGTAATGTCACTGCTTTTTAATATGCTGTCTAGGTTGGTCATAGCTTTCTTCCAAGGAGTAAGCATCTTTTAATTTCATGGCTGCAGTCACCATCTGCAGTGATTTTGGAGCCCATACAAATACAGTCAGCCACTATTTCCACTTTTTCCCCATCTATTTGCCTTGAAGTGATGGGACGAGATGCCATGACCTTAGTTTTCTGAATTTTGAGCTTTAAGCCAACTTTTTCACTCTCTTCTTTCACTTTCATCAAGAGGCTCTTTAGTTATTCTTCACTTTCTGCCACAAGGGTGGTGTCATCTGCATATCTGAGGTTATTGATATTTCTCCCATCAATCTTGATTCCAGGTTGTCCTTCATCCAGTCTGGCATTTGGATGGTGTACTGTGCAAATAAGTTGAATAATCAGGGTGACAATATACAGCCTTGATATACTCCTTTCCCAATTTGGAACCAGTCTGTTGTTCATGTCCAGTTCTAGCTGTTGCTTCTTGACCTACATACAGATTCCTCAGGAGGCAGGTAAGGTAGTCTGGCATTCCCATCTCTTGAAGAATTGTCCACAGTTTGTTTTGATCCACATAGTCAAAGGTTTTGGTGTAGTCAATGAAGGAGAAGTAGATGTTTTTCTGGAACTCTATTGCTTTTTTGATGATCAAGTGAAAGTTGACAATTTGGTCACTTGTTATTCTAGCTTTTCTGAATCCAGCTTGAACATCTGGAAGTTCATGATTCAGCTACTGTTGTAACCTGGCTTGGAGAATTTTGAGCATTACTTTGCTAGTGTGTGAGATGAGGGCAACCGTGTGGTAGTTTGAACACTCTTTGGCATTACCCTTCTTTGAGATTGAAAGGAAAACTGACCTTATCCATTCCTGTGGTCACTGCTGAGTTTTCCAAATTTGCTGGCATGTTGTGTGCAACACTTTCACAGCATCATCTTTTAGGATTTGAAATAGCTCAACTGGAATTCCATCACCTCCACTAGCTTTGTTCATAGTGATGCTCCCTAGGGTCCACTTGGCTTCCCATTTCAGGATGTCTGGCTCTAGATGAGTGATCCCAGCATTGTAGTTATCTGGGTCGTGAAGATCTTTTTTTGTATAGTTTTTCTGTGTATCCTTGCCACTTCTTCTTAATATCTTCTGCTTCTATTAGCTCCATATAGTTTCTGTCATTTCTTATGCCCATCTTTGCATGAAATATTCCCTTGGTGTCTCTAATTTTCTTGAAGAGATTTCTGGTCTTTCCCATTTTATTGTTTTTCTCTATTTCTTTGCATTGCTCACTGAAGAAAGCTTTCTTATCTCCCCTTGCTCTACTTTTGATCTCTGCATTCAAATGGGTATATCTTTCCTTTTCTTCTCTTTTTTTAGCTTCTCTTCTTTTCTCAGCTATTTGTAAGTCCTCCTCAGACAACCATTTTGCTTTTTCACATTTCTTTTTCTTGGAGATGGTCTTGATTACTGCCTTCTGTACAATGTCACTAACCTCTGTCCATAGTTCTTCAGGCATTCTATCAGATCTAATCCCATGAATCTATTTGTCACATTGTATAATTGTAAGGGATTTGATTTAGGTCATACCTGAATGGTCTAGTGGTTTTCCATACTTTCTTCAATTTAAGTCTGTTTTCTGGGGAAACAGACTCTTGGAGGGCACAAACAAAACCTTGTGTACACCAGGACCCAGGAAAAAGGAGCAATGACCTGACAAGAGACTCGCCCAGACTTGCCTGTCAGTGTCCAGGAGTCTCCAGCAGAGGCGTGGGTCAGCGGTGGCCTGCTGCAGGGTTGGGGGCACTGAGTGCAGGACCTTTTGAAGGAGGTCACCATTATCTTCATTACACCCACCATAGTTTGGTCTCAGGTCACACAACAGGGAGGGAACACAGCCCCGCCTATCAATAGAAAATTGGATTAAAGATTTACTGAGCATGGCTCCACCCATCAGAATAAGACCTAGTTTCCCTCATAGTCAGTCTCTCTCATCAGGAAACTTCCATAAGCCACTTGTCCTTATCCATCAGAGGGCAGACAGAATGAAAACCACAATCACAGGAAACTAATAAAAATGATCACATGGACCACAGCCTTGTCTAACTCAATGAAACTATGAGCCATATCGGGTAGGGCCACCCAAGACAGGACGGGTCATGGTGGAAAGTTTTGACAAAATGTGATCCACTAGAGAAGGTAATGGCAAACCACTTCAGTATTCTTGCCTTGAGAACCCCATGGATAGTATGAAAAGGCAAAATTAATGATTATTTAATTAAAATATTATCATAGAAAAAACAAAAATGATATAACACACTGCAAAGCTAAATGCATTTGGGGGCCCTAGGAGAATAGCATTATTCATGTATAAGACTGCCTCTTCCATCTCTCCCTCTATTTCGCATCTAGGATTCTGAATCCTATTCTGAATCTAAAATATAACTGTTTATATGTGAAAAATTCAGTCCTTCTTGTGAGAAATTCTACTTCTCATGTATTTAAGAAAACCTGAAGTCTGGGCACAATAACCATTGACATGGTACTGACTACTCACACAGAAGTAGAAGGTTGAATAGAATCTACCAATCACATGGGAGTCATAAAGGCCACCAAAGGCTACAGTCATCAGGCTCCAGAGGAAATTTCCCATGAAGCATTTCCCATGCTCCAGACTGCAACAAGTGAGAGGGTCTTCAACTGGTATCACCACAATGACATTACCGTTGGTGTAAATGCATATCCTATCAGAAATAAAGTTCTCATACCCAAACTACCAGCAAAAACAAAGGAGTCCTGGTCTTTAACCTCTTTCATATAAGGCAATTTGGCAATGGTTTCAAGACACCAGAAAAAGTTACTCAGTAAACCAAATTCTGAGGGAGTTTCGGTTCTTCAAAGTATGTACTGCTGAGCCTCTTCAAATGGCTCTTGTCTATTGTAAACTCTGACTTCCCTTCCAGTTAGTGGTAAACTTGCTGACATACTTCACCCACTAACTACACATTGGTCAATACAGCATAAGATGGAAGGTAGAGAGGGAACTGGGCCCTAAATTTACTGGAGTCACAGAATTCCTGAACCTGCAGAAGTAACCCAGCTTTTGGCTCACTACCATCACCACCTCAGAACATTAGTTTGAAGATAAACTCTGGTTTAATGTCAAATATTTCAACACATTTAATCCAACAAGTATTTATTAAACATATGCAAGGGAATAAGCACTGTTTTAACAAGGACTGACAGAAATTGAGCTAATTACGGGCTTTATGACCTCAGACATAAATATACATGTCACTATAATACAAAATAATGGATGCTAACATAAGGTAATCACAATGTACTCTGGAAGCATATGGCAATGGAAACAAACTAGGCCAAGAGTCACATGTAAGACATTCTGAAGCAGAAGCATCTAACCTCAGATTTGAAGAATAGAAAAGAAAAGGTGAGAAGCGAACTTTTAAATGGTAATGCTCTTACCCTGTACATGTAATTGTCTACATAAAATTTAGAATGATATTTGAGGTCTAAATTTGTGCTTATCAAAAATAACTTTTATTGTTTTTATTACTAAAAAATAGTACATGCTTACAGTGAAAAATGTAGCAAATACATATAAACAATAAGAATATAACACAAATCACCCATTAGTCCACAGCCCTAAGCAATTTGTCACCGTCTTGGTAACACAAGTACTTCTGAATCATTTTTAAATATGCATATGTATTAGTCTGAATTTTTAACAAACAATTATTATGCTGGTCATATTGTTCGATAATCTGCTTTTTAAATTTTCATTTGATAGATTATGAACAACTTTATGCATTATTTAATATTCTGTTATGACCTTATCTTTAAAAAAAACACCTGTAAGTAGCAGCAAGAAAAAAATGAACACAGGGAGTTTGGGATTTTCTTTTGCTTTGGAGAGTGTTCCAAAAGGGAATGATGGGGTAGGTAAGCATCTGTTGGGAGGTTCACTGTCTGCCTTGCTGTTATCCTGTCTTTTCTCCTATCTTTTTAAATCTGGATAAATAAGGAGATAGTAAAGCTGCCAATAGAAAGCAAAAAACAAATGATTTTGTTTTGTATTATTTCTAAATAGCCAAGTGTGCATAAGGGATCATATCTAAGGATTAAGAAACTATTTAAAAACAGATGTGGCAGATATATAGAATCAGAATAGTTTAACATAACAACATAAGTTTCTTTCTGGTTGAAACTAAAAATAATAGAGAAATGGTGATCACTTCAATAGTTTTTTTTTTATTTAAGATGGGAATAGATGAAAATAAAGTTCTCATTTTTTCTGTTCTCTACAAAACTGAGATGACAACATCTTTCATATATAAATCATAGCATTGTTGTGAATCTCAATTAAAATTATGTATATGAATGGTGTTTTGGTAAACTGCAAAATCATATACAAATTTCAGTATATATATTTGCTTCCCACCTGTCCACGTTCTCATAGCATTTTATGTCTCTATTTCTTAGTGCTCACCACAATTAAAATTTTGTGTTCATTTTCCAAGTTTATTTATTACAGTTTATTGTAAACTCTGTGACAACAGATTTTTTTTTCTCTTATTCCTTTTGAACCACCAAACACAAGCAAAGTGAATGAAACCTGGAAATGTTGAACAATCACTTTTCAAATAGTTTAATGCTTGTATGAATGAATCAACCTGTTTGAACACATAATTCTTATTTTTTATTTATTTTTTCATTTATTTATTATTTTTTTAATAAATTTATTTATTTTAGTTGGAAGCTAATTACTTTACAATATTGTAATAGTTTTTGCCATACATTGACATGAATCAGCCATGGGTTTACATGTGTTCCCCTTCCTGGACCCCCCACCCACCTCCCTCCCCATCCCATCCCTCTGGGTCATCCCATTGCCCCGGCCCTGAGCCCTTGTCTCACGCATCGAACATGGAATGGTGTTCTGTTTCACATATGATAATATACATGTTTCAATGCTATTTTCCCAGAACGTCCCACCCTCACCTTCTCCCTCAGAGTCCATAAAATTGTTCTATGCATCTGTGTCTCTTATTCTGTCTCACATATAGGGTTACTGTTACCATCTTTCAAATTCCATATATATGCATTAGTATACTGTATTGGTGTTTTTCTTTCTGGCTTACTTCAGTCTGTATAATGGGCTCCAGTTTCATCCATCTCAGTAGAACCGATTCAAATGTATTCTTTTTAATGGCTGAGTAATATTCCATTGTGTATATGTACCACAGCTTCCTTATCCATTCGTCTGCTGATGGACATCTAGGTTGCTTCCATGTCCTGGCTATTGTAAACAGTGCTGCGATGAACATTGGGGTACACGCGTCTCTTTCAATTTTGCTTTCCTCGGTGTATATGCCCAGCAGTGGGGTTGCTGGGTCATATGGCAGTTCTATTCCCAGTTTTTTAAGGAATCTCCACACTGTTCTCCATAGTGGCTGTACTAGTTTTCATTCCCACCAACAGTGTAAGAGGGTTCCCTTTTATCCACACTCTCTCCAGCATTTATTGCTTGTAGACTTTTGGATAGCAGCCATTCTGACTGGTGTGAAATGATACCGCATTGTGGTTTTGATTTGCATTTCTCTAATAATGAGTGATGTTGAGCATTTTTTCATGTGTTTGTTAGCCATCTGTATTTCTTCTTTGGAGAAATGTCTGTTTAGTTCTTTGGCCCAGTTTTTGATTGGGTCGTTTATTTTTCTGGAATTCAGCTGCAGAAGTTGCTTGCATATGTTTGAGATTAATTGTTTGTCTATTGCTTCGTTTGCTATTATTTTCCCCCATTCTGAAGGCTGTCTTTTCACCTTGCTTATAGTTTCCTTTGTTGTGCAAAAGCTTTTAATTTTAATTAGGTCCCATTTGTTTATTTTTGCTTTTATTTCCAATATTCTGGGAGGTGGGTCATGGAGGATCCTGCTGTGATTTATGTCGGAGAGTGTTTTGCCTATGTTTTCCTCTAGGAGTTTTATAGTTTCTGGTCTTACCTTTAGATCTTTAATCCATTTTGAGTTTATTTTTGTGTACGGTGTTAGGAAGTGTTCTAGTTTCATTCTTTTCCAAGTGGTTGACCAGTTTTCCCAGCACCAGTTTTTAAAGAGATTGTCTTTTCTCCATTGTATATTCTTGCCTCCTTTGTCGAAGATAAGGTGTCCATAGGTGCGTGGGTTTATCTCTGGGCTTTCTATTTTGTTCCATTGATCTATATTTCTGTCTTTGTTCCAGTACCATACTGTCTTGATGATAGTAGCTTTGTAGTAGAGCCTGAAGTCAGGCAGGTTGATTCCTCCAGTTCCATTCTTCTTCCTCAAGATTGCTTTGGCTATTCGAGGTTTCTTATATTTCCATACTAATTGTGAGATTATTTGTTCTAGTTCTGTGAAAAATACCATTGGAAGCTTGATAGGGATTGCATTGAATCTATAGATTGCTTTGGGTAGTATACTCATTTTCACTATATTAATTCTTCCAATCCAGAACACGGTATATTTCTCCATCTGTTTGTGTCCTCTTTGATTTCTTTCATCAGTGTTTTATAGTTTTCTATATATAAGTCTTTTGTTTCTTTAGGTAGATATATTCCTAAGTATTTTATTATTTTTGTTGCAAAGGTGAATGGTATTGTTTCCTTCATTTCTCTTTCTGTTTTCTCATTATTGGAGTATAGGAATGCAAGGGATTTCTGTGTGTTAATTTTATATCCTGCAACTTTACTATATTCATTGATTAACTCTAGTAATTTTCTAGTAGAGTCTTTAGGGTTTTCTATGTAGAGGATCATGTCATCTGCAAACAGTGAGAGTTTTACTTCTTTTCCTATCTGGATTCCTTTTATTTCTTTTTCAGCTCTGATTGCTGTGGCCAAAACTTCCAAAACTATGTTGAATAGTAGTGGTGAAAGTGGGCATCCTTGCCTTGTTCCTGACTTTAGGGGAAATGCTTTCAATTTTTCACCATTGAGGATAATGTTTGCTGTGGGTTTGTCATATATAGCTTTTATTATGTTGAGATATGTTCCTTCTATTCCTGCTTTCTGGAGGGTTTTTATCATAAATGGATGCTGAATTTTGTCAAAGGCTTTTTCTGCATCTATTGAGATAACCATATGGTTTTTTTCTTTCAATTTGTTAATGTGGTGTATTACATTGATTGATTTGCGGATGTTAAAAAAACCTTGCATTCCTGGGATAAAGCCCACTTGGTCATGATGTATGATCTTTTTAATATGATGTTGGATTCTATTTGCTAGAATTTTATTAAGGATTTTTGCATCTATGTTCATCAGTGATATTGGCCTGTAGTTTTCCTTTTTTGTGACATCTTTGTCTGGTTTTGGAATTAGGGTGATGGTGGCCTCATAGAATGAGTTTGGACGTTTACCATCTTCTGCAATTTTCTGGAAGAGTTTGAGTAGGATAGGTGTTAGCTCTTCTTTAAATTTTTGGTAGAATTCTGCTGTGAAGCCGTCTGGTCCTGGGCTTTTGTTTGCTGGAAGATTTCCGATTACAGTTTCGATTTCCATGCTTGTGATGGGTCTGTTAAGATCTTCTATTTCTTCCTGGTTCAGTTTTGGAAAGTTATACTTTTCTAAGAATTTGTCCATTGCTTCCAAGTTGTCCATTGTATTGGCATATAGCTGATGGTAGTAGTCTCTTATGATCCTTTGTATTTCTGTGGAGTCTGTTGTGATCTCTCCATTTTCATTTCTAATTTTGTTGATCTGATTCTTCTACCTTTGTTTCTTGATGAGTCTGGCTAATGGCTTGTCAATTTTGTTTATCTTCTCGAAAAACCAGCTTTTAGTTTTGTTGATTTTCCCTATGGTCTCTTTTGTTTCTTTTGCATTTATTTCTGCCCTAATTTTTAAGATTTCTTTCCTTCTACTGACCCTGGGGTTTTTCATTTCTTCCTTCTCTAGTTGCTTTAGGTGTAGAGTTAGTTGATTTATTTGATTTTTTTCTTCTTTCTTGAGGTACGCCTGTATTGCTATGAACCTTCCCCTTAGTATTGCTTTTACAGTGTCCCATAGGTTTTGGGTTGCTGTGTTTTCATTTTCATTCGTTTCTATGCATAATTTGATTTCTTTTTTGATTTCTTCTGTGATTTGTTGGTTATTCAGAAGTGTGTTGTTTAGCCTCCATATGTTGGAATTTTTGATAGTTTTTTTTCCTGTAATTGAGGTCTAATCTTACTGCATTGTGGTCAGAGAAGATGGCTGACATGATTTCAATTTTTTTTGAATTTACCAAGGCTAGATTTATGGCCCAGGATGTGATCTATCCTGGAGAAAGTTCCATGTGCACTTGAGAAAAAGGTAAAATTGATTGTTTTGGGTTGGAAAGTCCTGTAAATATGAATTAAATCTAATTTGTCTATTGTATCATTTAAAGTTTGTGTTTCCTTGTTAATTTTCCATTTAGTTGATCTATCCATATGCGTGTGTGGAGTATTAAAGTCTCCCACTCTTATTGTGTTATTGTTAATTTCCCCTTTCATACTTGTTAGTATTTGCCTTATATATTGTGGTGCTCCTATGTTGGGTGCAAATATATTTATGATTGTTGCGTTTTCTTGGATTGATCCTTTGATCTTTATGTAGTGTCCCTCTTTGTCCCTTTTCGCAGCCTTTATTTTAAAGTCTATTTTATCTGAAATGAGTATTGCGACTCCTGCTTTCTTTTGGTCTCTGTTTGCATGAAATATGTTTTTCCATCCCTTCACTTTCAGCCTGTGTGTGTCCCTAGTTTTGAGGTGGGTCTCTTGTAGACAGCATCTATAGGGGTCTTGTTTTTGTATCCATTCAGCAAGCCTTTGTCTTTTGGTTGGGGCATTCAACCCATTTACATTTAAGGTAATTATTGATAAGTATGATCCCGTTGCCATTTACTTTGTTGTTTTGAGTTCGTGTTGAAACATCCTTTCTGTGTTTCCTGTTTAGAGAAGATCCTTTAGCATTTGTTGGAGAGCTGGTTTGGTGGTGCTGAATTCCCTCAGCTCTTGCTTGTCTGTAAAGCTTTTGAATTCGCCTTCATATCTGAATGAGATCCTTGCTGGGTACAGTAATCTGGGTTGTAGATTATTCTCTTTCATTACTTAAAGTATGTCCTGCCATTCCCTTCTAGCCTGAAGGGTTTCTATTGAAAGATCAGCTGTTATCCTTATGGGGATCCCCTTGTGTGTTATTTGTTGTTTTTCCCTTGCTGCTTTTAATATTTGTTCTTTGTGTTTGATCTTTGTTAATTTGATTAATATGTGTCTTGGGGTGTTTCGCCTTGGGTTTATCCTGTTTGGAACTCTCTGGGTTTCTTGGACTTCTGTGACTATTTCTTTCCTCATTTTAAGGAAATTTTCAACTATTATCTCCTCGAGTATTTTTTCATGGCCTTTCCTTTTATCTTCTTCTTCTGGGACTCCTATGATTCGAATGTTGGGGCGTTTCATATTGTCCCAGAGGTCCCTGAGGTTTCCCTCATTTCTTTTGATTCTTTTTTCTTTTTCCCCTCTGCTTCGTTTATTTCCATCATTCTATCTTCTACCTCACTTATCCTATCTTCTGCCTCCATTATTCTACTGTTGGTTCCCTCCAGAGTGTCCTTTATCTCCTTTATTTCATTATTCATTCTATATTGACTCCTTTTTATTTCTTCTAAGTCCTTAATAAACATTTCTTGCATCTTCTCAATCTTTTTCTCCAAGCTATTTATCTGTAACTCCATTTTGCTTTCAAGATTTTGGATCATTTTTATTATCATTATTCTAAATTCTTTTTCAGATAGATTGCCTATCTCCTCCTCTTTTGTTTGGTTTGGTGGGCATTTCTCATTTTCCTGTACTTGCTGAGTATTTCTCTGCCTTTTCATCTTGTTTAGATTGCTGTGTTAGGCGTGGCCCTTCTGTATTCTGGTAGTATGAAGTTCCTCTTTATTGTGGAGGTTCCTCACTGTGGTTGGGGTTGGACAGGTGGCTTGTCAAGGCTTCCTGGTTGGGGGAGCTTGTGTCGGTGTTCTGGTGGGTGGAGCTGGATTTCTGCTCTCTAGAGTGCAATGGAGTGACCAGTATTAATTTTTGAGATGTCTATGGATTTGGTGTGCCTCTGGGCAGCCTGTATATTGATGCTCAGGTCTATGTTCTTGCGTTGCTGGAGAATTTGCGTGATATGTCTTGCTCTGGAACTTATTGGCTCTTGGGTGGAGCTTGGTTTCAGTGTATATATGGAGGCTATTGGATGGTCTCTTATTAATTAATGTTTCCCCTGGCTTTCAGTCTTATTCTTGCAGTAGCCTCAAGACTTCTCCTTCCATACAGCATCAATAATAAAACTTTTAGGTTAATGGTGAAAAGATTCTCCACAGTAAGGGATACCCAGAAAGGTTCACTGAGTTACATGGAGAGATGAGGTGGGGGGGGTCGAGGTGACCAGGAGGGGAAGAGGGGAATTCAAATGTGGAGAGAGCAATCTAGCCAGTAAGCACTTCCCTCTGTGCTTTCCACAGTTTGGAACCCTCAGAGTGGTTCACAGCGATACATAGAGAGGGGGGAGGAAGGTAATAGAGGTGAGCATGAGTAGAAAGGGAGGAATCAAGAGGGGAGAGAGAGATCTGGGCAGTATCCTGTTCCTGAAGTGTTCTCCGGTACCCAGATCACCCTCAGAGATTCACAGAATTGGGTTGAGAAGAGAAGGAGGAGGGTGGGAGATAGAGGTTCCCTGGGGGAGAAGAAAGAGCATCAATAGGGGGAGAGAGTAATCAGGCCAGTCATCACACTCCTGAGTAAAAATGGGTCCTAAAGATTGGGTTCTTAAATGTACAAAATTGATATCAAATATGTAAAACAAAGATTAAAAATCTAGAGTAGAGGTTAGACTCTTATAAAACTTACAATATTAAAAAAAAGAAAAAAAGGAAACAGTGTAAAAAGAAAAAAAACAGTAAAACAGTCAAGAAAGAAACAGTAAAAAAAAAGTAAAACAGGAAAAAAAACAGTAAAAAAAGAAAACACAAAAGGTATAAGATATACGTATGTAGTTTGCTTCAAAAATAGGGTTGTTTTTTTTTGCAAGTTAATAGTGGGTTATGAAAATGAAAGTTAAAGGTGTAATAGAGGACTTGAAGAAAAAGGAAAGAAGAGAAAAAATTTTTTTTAATTAAAAAAATTAAAAAAATAATAATAATAGTAAAAAAATATATATCCCTGACTTTCTCTGGAGCTGTTGTGAGCAGTGTGAGGTCTGCTCAGTTTCAGATAGATCCTTATTCCTGCTTATACTTTTCAAGATCTATAGGTCCTTTTCAATGCAGTCGGTATTAACTACAGGGATTTTAATCTGTTGGCCTGTCCCTTCCAAAGTGCTTCCCTCTGTTTATTTGGCTTCTGTTTGGAGATCTGTTCAGTATCTAATTTCCGCCCTGCAACAAAGTGGTGGAGGTGATCTCTTTAGGTTCCCTTGTTCAATCGTGCTGTGGGGAGGA
The DNA here is from genome assembly GCF_054371585.1 of Giraffa tippelskirchi. Taxonomy (NCBI): domain Eukaryota; kingdom Metazoa; phylum Chordata; class Mammalia; order Artiodactyla; family Giraffidae; genus Giraffa; species Giraffa tippelskirchi. The sequence continues at coordinate 74,002,294 of NC_137289.1, forward strand.
AGGAACACTGCAAATCTGGCGTGTGTGTGGTGAGCTCGCAGTGTCTCGGCCACACTGGATTCGCCCTCGCTCATGGCGTGTGTGCTTTCCCCGTCTACCCTGCTCAGGCTTCAGGTTACTCCGCCGGGGAGTGGGCCGGGGAGTGGGCCCTGAGATGCTTGCACTTCCCAGGTCTAAGCCGCTCAGGTTCAGGCTCCCGGTTACTCCACAAAGGCGCAGACTCGGTTTCGCCCACGGCTTGTGCCTTTCCCGGTTGGAGCTGCTCAGGCGGCCAGGAGTTTGGCGAGCACGCTCCCCCCTGTTGGGGCGGTGCGGCTTATCACCTCCCTGGTCCCCGCCTCGGTTTACGGGCGCGCCCGGCTCCAGTGTGCTTTGTGTTGGTTCTGGGGAGCTGGTCTCTGGCTGCGACCCTCCCGGTGGCTGTCGACCCTCCGGGATCTCAGGCAGTCTTTGCTTAGAAACTGGGAGCCTGTTTGCAGTTTGGTAGGGGGTGCCCTCTCTGGGGCCGAGTTTGCCCCTTTCCGGCTCTGGCTGGCCGCGCCTGCCCGCTGTGTCTGGCGGGGGATGGGGCGGTCCGCAGCCGGCTAGCTCTCCTCTGGTATCGCTCAGTCCTTTGTTCTGTGAGCGGGCCGGCAGTGCCCTAGAGTTGGGCTTTTCGCGGGATAGTTCTCTCTCTCTGGCTGTCCCACTCCCACAGTTTAGGTTACTATCTCACGTTAGCTCCCTCAGATTGCCCTTGGGGCACTCGGGCCCGGTCCTTACCCTAGGCAGTGCTGCCCGCTCCTCTCCGTTCAGCCCCCACTTGCTGGTGGCGGATGATGCGAGCGTCTGGGGTTCTTTGCTGGGAGTTGCTTTAGGCACGTAATCTGTGGATTTTATTTATTTTTTCCTCCCAGTTACGGTGCCCTCTGAGATAAGAAATCTTCCCCGACACCCGCCGGTGAGAGGGTTTTCTGGTGCTTGGAAATTCCTCCTCTTTTACGACTCCCTCCCTGGGACAGGTCTCCATCCCTAACTCTTTTGTCTCTCTTTTTATCCTTTATAATTTCTCCTACCTCTTTTGAAGATAATGCACTGTCTTTGTGGAAGCCTGATGTCCTCTGCCAGCCTTCAGAAGTAGTTTTGTGAAGTTTGCTCAGCATTCAGATGTTCTTTCGATAAATTTGTGGAGGAGAGAGTGGTCTCCCCGTCCTATTCCTCCGCCATCTTAGCCCCGCCCCTAATGCTCCATAATTCTTATTTTTAAATTAACAATATCTTAATGAAAACAGAATGACTTACTGTGTGCCATTTTCATGTTTATATCTTACTTAACATTGACGACAAACTCTTAGGAATGAGTGTTAGATTTATTATAATCTTTTAAGGTGACAAAACTGAAGTTCAGGCAACTTATTGCACTGTCTTTAATCATGTAACTGATTCTAGGAATCAGCGAACGAAGATGGACTGGAATGGGTGGATTTAACTCAGATGACCATTATATCTACTACTGTGGGCAAGAATCCCTTGGAAGAAATGGAGTAGCCATCATGGTCAACAAAAGAGTCCAAAAGGCAGTACTTGGATGCAATCTCAAGAACGACAGAATGATCTCTGTTCGTTTCCAAGGCAAACCATTCAATATCACGGTAATCCAAGTCTATGCCCCGACCAGTAACGCCGAGCAAGCTGAAGTTGAATGGTTCTATGAAGACCTACAAGACCTTCTAGAACTAACACCCAAAAAAGATGTCCTTTTCATTATAGGGGACTGGAATGCAAAAGTAGGAAGTCAAGAAACACCTGGCGTAACAGGCAAGTTTGGCCTTGGAGTACAGAATGAAGCAGGGCAAAGGCTAATAGAGTTTTGCCATGAGAACGCACTGGTAATAGCAAACACCCTATTCCAACAACACAAGAGAAGGCTCTACACGTGGACATCACCAGATGGTCAATACCGAAATCAGATTGATTATATTCTTTGCAGCCAAAGATGGAGAAGCTCAATACAGTCAGCAAAAACAAGACCAGGAGCAGACTGTGGCTCAGATCATGAACTGCTTATTGCCAAATTCAGACCTAAATTGAACAAAGTAGGGAAAACCACTAGACCATTCAGGTATGACCTAGATCAAATCCCTTATGAGTATACAGTGGAAGTGACAAATAGATTTAAGGGACTAGACCTGATAGACAGAGTGCCTGATGAACTATGGACAGAGGTTCGTGACATTGTACAGGAGACAGGGATCAAGAAAATCCCCATGGAAAAGAAATGCAAAAAAGCAAAATGGCTGTCTCAGGAGGCCTTACAGATAGCTGGGAAGAGAAGAGAAGCAAAAAGCAAAGGAGAAAAGGAAAGATATTCTCATCTGAATGCAGAGTTGCAAAGAATAGCAAGGAGAGATAAGAAAGCCTTCCTCAGCGATTAGTGCAAACAAATAGAGGAAAACAACAGATTGGGAAAGACTAGAGACCTCTTCAAGAAAATTAGAGATACCAAAGTAACATTTCATGCAAAGATAGGCTCGATAAAGGACAGAAATGGTATGGACCTAACAGAAGCAGAAGATATTAAGAAGAGGTGGCAAGAATGCACAGAAGAACTGTACAAAAAAGATCTTCACGACCCAGATAATCACGATGGTGTGATCACTCACCTAGAGCCAGACATCCTGGAATGTGAAGTCAAGTGGGCCTTAGAAAGCATCACTACGAACAAAGCTAGTGGAGGTGATGGAATTCCAGTTGAGCTATTTCAAATCCTCAAAGGTGATGCTGTGAAAGTGCTGCACTCAATATGCCAGCAAATTTGGAAAACTCAGCAGTGGCCACAGGACTGGAAAAGGTCAGTTTTCATTCCAATCCCAAAGAAAGGCAATGCCAAAGAATGCTCAAACTACCGCACAATTGCACTCATCTCACATGCTACTAAAGTAATGCTCAAAATTCTCCAAGCCAGGCTTCAGCAATACGTGAACCGTGAACTTCCAGATGTTCAAACTGGTTTTAGAAAAGGCAGAGGAACCAGAGATCAAATTGCCAATATCCGCTGGATCATCGAAAAAGCAAGAGACTTCCAGAAAAACATCTATTTCTGCTTTATTGACTATGCCAAAGCCTTTGACTGTGTGGATCACAACAAACTGTGGAAAATTCTGAAAGAGATGGGAGTACCAGACCATCTGACCTGTCTCTTGAGAAACCTGTATGCAGGTCAGGAAGCAACAGTTAGAACTGGACATGGAACAAAAGACTGGTTCCAAATAGGAAAAGGAGTCCGTCAAGGCTGTATATTGTCACCCTGCTTATTTAACGTATATGCATAGTACATCATGAGAAACGCTGGGCTGGAAGAAACACAAGCTGGAATCAAGATTGCCGGGAGAAATATCAATAACCTCAGATATGCGGATGACACCACCCTTATGGCAGAAGGTGAAGAAGAACTAAAGAGCCTCTTGATGAAGGTGAAGGAGGAGAGTGAAAAAGTTGGCTTAAAGCTCAACGTTCAGAAAACTAAGATCATGGCATCTGGTCCCATCGCTCCATGGGAAATAGATGGGGAAACAGTGTCAGACTTTACTTTTTTGGGCTCCAGAATCACTGCTGATGGTGACTGCAGCCATGAAATTAAAAGACGCTTACTCCTTGGAAGGAAGGTTGTGGCCAACCTAGATAGCATATTTAAAAGCAGAGGCATTACTTTACCAGCAAAGGTCCTTCTAGTCAAGGCTATGGTTTTTCCAGTGGTCATGTATGGATATGAGAGTTTGATGATGAAGAAAGCTGAGCGCCAATGAATTGATGCTTTTGAACTGTGGTGTTGGAGAAGACTCTTGAGAGTCCCTTGGACTACAAGAAGATCCAACCAGTCCTTCCTAGAGGAGATCAGTCCTGGTTGTTCATTGGAAGGACTGATGTTGAAGCTGAAACTCCAATACTTTGGCCACTTCATGGGAAGAGTTGACTCATTGGAAAAGACCCTAATGCTGGGAAGGATTGGGGGCAGAAAGAGAAGGGGATGACAGAGGATGAGATGGTTGGATGGCATCACCGACTCGATGGGCATGGGTTTGGGTAAACTCCGGGAGTTGGTGATGGACAGGGAGGCCTGGCGTGCTGTGATTTATGGCGTCGCAAAGAGTCGGACACGACAGAGCGACTGAACTGAACTGAACTGAACTGAAAGTGACCCAGCGTGCATAGATGCAAGATTTTGTTTGTTTGTTTTTTTGTTTGCCTGTAGCAGGTCTGTCCCAGTGAGGGTTGAGCGTGAAGGTGGTGCAGCTGCTTGGGTCACGGGGACGCTGGTGGTGCCAAGTGTGGAAGGACACAGACTGCCTCAGATGCAGGAGTCATGGCCCTATCCGAATCTTTTTTCAGCCTGTGCCAGCTGGTGATCAGAAGGCCTCTCTGGCTGGTCTTCCTCCATAGCTCCACCCGTTCAAGCACTTAGAGGGCTTCCTTGCCTGGGTCCTTATCTGTTGTTTGGGACATCAGGCACATAGATGGGCCCCTTGGCTGGGGTCCTACTCTGTAAATCAGCACGTCAGGCATTTAAAGGAGCACCTTGGGTGGGGACCTACTCTGTAGTTTGGCACGTAAGTCACTCAAACGAGAACACTTGGTGGGGTTCTACTTTGTAGCTCGGTGCATCAGATGCTTCAAGGTCAGCCTCTCTATTGTTCAGTTGCCAATGCTGGCGTGTGGGGAAAGGAAGGCTATGGTGATTACTCCACCCCCTACGTGTGACTCAGCAGTATCGGCTTGCTTCCATGGCTGCCTGGCTTTCCTCCATAGGCATTTCCCACCACGATCTCCTCCCTCACATCCCCTCTGCCTGTCTTTCTACAGTCAACAGCAGTCCTCACCCCGGGATTTCAGAGCAATCCCTAAGCTCTTCTAGGGGACCTGCGTCCCTGTCCAGGGTAAGCATGGCTGCAGCAAGAACTGTCTGATTCTCATTCCATTTAGGCTGCCACAGATCAGCTGCTTCACTCTCAACCTTAAATGTTTCTCCTCTGACTCAAGACAATTGCCCCAATGTGGGGATCAGACTTCTGCTTCACTTGATTCACCTGCAAAGGCAGGTCCAGTCCTAGTAACACTTCTGTTTCCCCCCCTAGTTCCTTCATCCTACCGAGTTTTTCATGGTTCTATATATTCTTTTCCACTGGTCAGGTATTCCTGTCCACTCTCAGCGGGTATTCTGCATGCACTTCTGTGTCTGAAGGTGTATTCCTGATGTATCCATGGAGAGAGATGTACTCCACATCCATCTACTCCTCCACCATCTTGTTCTCTCGCCAAATGCAATTTTTAAATGATGCATTCTCTCTCAAGTCTTTCTCCACCTGACCCTAAACCAGGAACAATATACTTTGGTTAAGTGAATACTTAAATTGCTTATTTCTTGCTATCCTTCCTCTAAGGCAGCATGATGTACAGCACTCCCTAAAGTGTATAGTACAGAAATCCTGGATCTTGAATGAAGATAATAGTGATAATAGTAAGAACTAATATTTCTTAGCACTCACTGTGAGACAGATAGTCTTCTAGGCTCTATCTATCTATCTATCTATCTATCAACTCAGCTGTTCCTCCTAACAACCTCACATGGTAGATACTTATATTACCCCCATTTATATTGATGTATATTTAATGAACATGTTTAATGTATGCTTAATTATGTATGTTTAATGTATGCTTGAGCTGCTGTAACAGAATTCTACAGATTGGATGGCTTAAACAATAGAAATTTATTTTCTCAGAACTTTGGATGCTGAGAAATTCAAGATCAAGGTGCTGGTAAATTTGGTTTCTGGTAAGAGCTCTATTCCTAGCTTGCAGAAGTCCAGCTTCTCACTGTGTTCTCACATGGATTTTTGCCACACGCACATGCACATGGAGAAAGTAGGAGCAAGTTCTCTGATGTCTCTTATCATGAGGACATTAATTCTATGGGATCAGAGCCCTTCCTGATAACTCCGTTTAACCTTAAATACTTACTTAAAGGTTCAATCTTCAAATACGGTTATATTGGGGTTTAAGGCAACAGCATCTAAATTTTGAGAAGATATAAACACATAATCTACAGAAGGAACTTTAAATATACTGTCCAAGATTACTGGTAAATGGCAGGTACAAGATTCAAACACATGTTTGTCTTCTGCTAAGAACATGTATCTAAGAATTACATATTTTAGCCCCCTTTTTTGAAAGTTCACAATGTATAGGAATATACTAAAAGCTTTTAATAGGCTGTAAAAAGTTTAATAGAGTGTTTTACAAACTTACATCATCATGAAAAAAGGGAGTTTTATTCATTCAAAAATCATTGAGCAACCACCTTGTGTTACACAGTGTGCTAGGCGTTGATAATATGATGGAGACAAAGACAAACATTATCTCTGCATCTCTGCATTGCAAGGTTGTTTTTAATCTACTAGATGGAGACAGGGGGGATGATAAATGTCCAAAGAACTTGATAAAATTAAGCAGGACAAAGGAATAGAAAGTGTTTAGAGAAAGGTGATATATTTCACATGGAAAAATCAACCAAGACCTCTCTGCAAAAGTGGTATTTTAACAAAGTACTGAGTCATGTGAAGGAGCCAGACATCTGCTATAAGATCTGGAGGTGGGGGATATTCCAAAGAGAAAGAAGACTTAAAATATCAGAACCACTACTGAAAGTTGTTCATTAGAGGAAAACAAATGAGAATGAGCAAATTTGTTCATTTTAGCTCATTTGAAGACATAGTCTATGAGAATTATCCACAACTGAATAATGCTTTAGTCTTCAGATGAGGATAAAAGGCATGAATTCTCAGGTCAGGAATTTTGAGTAGAATAAATAAAAACAAATATCAACTCTGCAAGTATACTGCAATAAATAATACATTGACAGTTTAAAAATGGAAACCAAAATAAAAATCTAATAGATTGAAGAAAAAAATATAATGGAAATTAAAAACTATTTAGAGTTAACTAACAACACATCTATTCAATATCAAAACTTGTGAAATTAACAAAAGTGTTACTTAAAGCAACATTTCCTATGAATGCACTCAATAACTATACCAATCTCAAATAGCTATTTTGAGAATTAAATAAGTTAGTTATTTTGTTTCCCAGAGTGGTAGACTCCAAATCTAACCCAAGCATCAGATAACTCTTTGTCAGTTCAGCACAGTTCAGTTGCTCAGTCGTGTCCGACTCTTTGTGACCCCATGATTCCCAGCACGCCAGGCCTCCCTGTCCACCAACAACTCCCGGAGTTTGCCCAAACTCATGTCCATCGAGTCAGTGATTCCATCCAGCCATCTCATCCTCTGTCTTCCCCTTCTCCTCCTGCCCCAAATCCTTCAAAGCATTAGGGTCTTTTCCAATGAGTCAACTCTTCGCATGAGGTGGCCAAAGTATTGGAGTTTCAGCTTCATCATCAGTCCTTCCAATGAACACCCAGGACTCATCTCCTTTAGGATGAACTGGCTGGATTTCCTTTCAGTCCAAGGGACTCTCAAGAGTCTTCTCCAACACCACAGTTCAGAAACATGAATTCATTGGCGCTCAGCTTTCTTTATAGTCCAGCTCTCATATCCATACATGACCACTGGAAAAACCATAGCCTTGACTAGTTGGGCATTTGTTGGCAAAGTAATGTCTCTGCTTTTTAATATGCTGTATAGGTTGGGCATAACTTTCCTTCCAAGGAGGAAGTGTAATTTAATTTCATGGCTGCAAACACCATCTGCAGTGATTTTGGAGCCCAGAAAAATGAAGTCTGACACTGTTTCCACTGTTTCCCCATCTATTTCCCATGAAGTGATGGGACCAGATGTCATGATCTTAGTTTTCTGAATGTTGAGCTTTAAGCCAACTTTTTCACTCTCCTCTTTCACTTTCATCAAGAGGCTTTTTAGTTCCTCTTCAATTTCTGCATAAGGGTGGTGTCATCTGCATATCTGAGGTTATTGATATTTCTCCCAGCAATCTTGATTCCAGTTTGTGATTCCTCCAGTCCAGTATTTCTCATGATGTAATCTGCATGTAAGTTAAACAAGCAGGGTGACAATATACAGCCTTGACGTACTCCTTTTCCTATTTGGAATCAGTCTTTTGTTCCATGTCCAGTTCTAACTGTTGCTTCCTGACCTGCATACAGGTTTCTCAAGAGACAGGTCAGATGGTCTGGTATTACCATCTCTTTAAGAATTTTCCACAGTTTGTTGTGATCCACATAGGCAAAGGTTTGGCGTAGTCAATAAAGCAGAAATAGATGTTTTTCTGGAAGTCTCTTGCTTTTTTGATGATCCAGCAGATGTTGGCAATTTGATCACTGGTTCCTCTGCCTTTTCTAAAACAAGATTGAACATCTGGAAGTTCACGGTTCATGTATTGCTGAAACCTGGCTTGGAGAATTTTGAGCATTATTTTACTAGCGTGTGAGATGAGACCATTTGTGCAGTAGTTTGAGCATTCTTTTTCATTGCCTTTCTTTAGGATTGGAATGAAAACTGAATTTATCCAGTCTTGTGGCCACTGCTGAGGTTTCCAAATTTGCTGGCATATTGAGTGCAGCACTTTCACAGCATCATCCTTTAGGATTTGAAATAGCTCAAATGGAATTCCATCACCTCCAGTAGCTTTGTTCATAGTGATGCTTCCTAAGGCCCACTTGACTTCACATTCCAGGATGTCTGGCTCTAAGTTAGTGATCACACCATCGTGATTATCCGGGTCATGAAGATCTTTTTTGTACAGTTCTTCTGTGTATTCTTGCCATCTCTTCTTAATATCTTCTGCTTCTGTTAGGTCCCTACCATTTCTGTCCTTTATTGAGCCCATCCTTGCATGGAACATTCCCTTGGTATCTCTCATCTTCTTGAAGAGATCTCTAGTCTTTCCCATTCTGTTGTTTTCCTCGATTTCTTTGCATTGATCGCTGAGGAATGCTTTCTTATCTCTCCTTGCTATTCTTTGGAAATCTGCATTCAGATGGGAATATCTTTCTTTTTCTCCTATGCTTTTCGCTTCTCTACTTTTCACAGCTATTTGTATGGCCTCCTCATACAGTCATTTTGCTTTTTTGCATTTCCTTTCCATGGGATGGTCTTGATCCCTGTCTCTTGTACAATGTCACGAACATCCATTCATAGTTCATCAGGCACTCTGTCTATCAGATCTAGTCCCTTAAGTCTATTTCTCACTTCCACTGTACAATCATAAGGGATTTGATTTACGTCATACCTGAATGGTCTAGTGGTTTTCCCTACTTTCTTCAATTTCAGTCTGAATTTGAAAATAAAGAGCTCATGATCTGAGCTGCAGTCAGCTCCTGGTCTTGTTTTTGCTGACGGTGTAGAGTTTCTCCATTTTTGGCTGCAAAGATTATAATCAATCTGATTTCGTTGTTGAGCATCTGGTGATGTCCATGTGTAGAGACTTCTCTTGTGTTGTTGGAAGAGGGTGTTTGCTATGACCAGTGTGTTCTCTTGGCAAGACTCTATTAGCTTTTGCCCTGCTTCATTCTGTACTGCAAGGCCAAATTTGCCTGTTATGCCAGGTGTTTCTTGACTTCCTACTTTTGGATTCCTGTCCCCTATAATGAAAAGGATATCTTTTTTGGGTGTTAGTTTTAAAAGGTCTTGTAAATCTTCATAGAACTGTTCAACTTCAGCTTCTTCAGCGTTACTGGTTGCGGCATAGGCTTGGATTACTGTGATATTGAATAGTTTGCTTTGGAAACGAACAGAGATCATTCTGTCATTTTTGAGATTACATCCGAGTACTGCCTTTTGGACTCTTTTGTTGACCATGATGGCTACTCCATTTCTTCTAAGGGATTCCTGCCCACAGTAGTAGATATACTAGTCATCTGAGTTAAATTTACCCATTCCAGTCCATCTTAGTTCACTGATTCCTAGAATGTCGATGTTCACTTTTGCCATCTCCTGTTTGACCACTTCCAATTTGCCTTGATTCATGGACCTAACATTCCAGGTTCCTATGCAATATTGCTCTTTACAGCATCAGACCTTTCTTCTATCACCAGTCACATTCACACCTGGGTATTGTTTTTGCTTTGGCTCCATCCCTTCATTCTTTCTGGAGTTATTTCTCCACTGATCTCCAGTAACATATTGGGCACCTACTGACCTGGGGAGTTCCTCTTTCAGTATCTTATCATTTTGCCTTTTCATACTGTTCATGGGGTTCTCAAGGCAAGAATACTGAAGTGATTTTCCATTCCCTTCTCAGTGGACCACATTCTGTCAGACCTCTACACCATGATCTGCCTGTCTTGGGTGGCCCCACACGGCATGGCTTAGTTTCATTGAGTTAGACAGGGCTGCGGTCCATGTGATCAGATTGGTTAGTTTTCTGTGATTATGGTTTCAGTGTGTCTGTCCTCTGATGCCCTCTTGGAACACCTACTGTCTTACTTGGGTTTCTCTTACCTTGGAAGTGGGGTATCTCTTCACGGCTGCTCCAGCAAAGTGCAGGTGCTACTCCTTACCTTGGAGGAGGTGTATCTCCTCATGGCTGCCCCTCCTGACCTTGAACATGGAGTAGCTCCTCTCGGCCCTCCTGAGCCTGCCCAGCCACTGCTCCTTGGATGTGGGATTTCTCCTCTAGGCCACCACTCCTAACCTTGGGTTTGGGGTGGCTCCTCTTGGCCGTGCTTCTGTGCCATCCATCACAGCCACCGGGCTTCATGCACAGAACCTGGTTGGTTTATTTTCTCTACACTTAAATTGGTTTTTTACACTTCTGCATCCCATTATTTACATCTCCATGAAAGTATACATTAGGGAGTCATGTACATTCATATAATATTCTATTCTATGTGACTCAGTTTATTTCCTCAAATATAATATGAGATCCTTCAAGCCAAAGATGATCCTGTTAATTTTGCATCCCTAACACTGCCTGGCACTGTGTAGATATAAACAAATTGCATGTATGCGTGTGTGTGTCTGCATGCATGTGATTAATGCCTTCTCTAAGAGCAGTGGTCTAGTCCAAGCTATTTTATTAGCTAGCTATGTATTGCACAGAAAGACAATTTATTTCTCAAGACTTAGTTTTCAGATATTAAAGAGAATAAATTTTTAATTTATAAAATCTCAATGTTTACTTTTACAAATATAAATTAGTCTTCTAAGTTTTGAAAAATTTAGAGCTGCTGTATGAAACATCAGTGTAGATAAAGTAAGAAACTCCTAAAGTCTGATTCTCCTTAAAAGCACATGTAAAACTACCAAAACCATCAGAATTCTGGAAAGTGACCAAAATCTTGGAGCAACTTAAGGAGCATTCATTCAAGAATAAATGATTGCACAGCACTAGGAGCTTTCTTAAAAGACAAAAAAAGAAAAAACTTGTGCTAGTTCCACCCCCTGCACCCCAGCTCAGTGGTTGCCCTAAATTTAACAACCCATTTTGCTGGATCCAGAACCTAGAGAGAGCAGAAAGAACTATACTTACCGGTATTTATCCTTGATTATTATGTCTAGTGGTTTCCTAGGAGACCTGCCCTAGCTTTTCCTATTTGCTGACTCAGAACTTAACCACCCCTAAAGGGGCTAGCTAGAAAGTGTTTGCCAAAAGATTTTACAAGAAAATAGCTTAATCTTTGTTGCCTGAAACAATTAATAATAGTTCTGGCAAACAACAGACTAAGCAAATAGCTTAAATATAAAGATTGAATGCTATCCTAACAAAATCAAGAAAAAGACAAGGATATCTACACTCCAGATTTCCACTCAACATTCTACTGGAGGCTCTCAGTTCATTTCAGTTCAGTTCAGTCGCTCAGTCATGTCCGACTCTTTGAGACCCCATGAGTCACAGCATGCCAGGCCTCCCTATCCATCTCCAACTCCCGGAGTCTACCCAAACCCATGTCCATTGAGTCGGTGATGCCATCCAACCATCTCATCCTCTGTCGTCCTCTTCTCCTCCTGCTCCCAATCCTTTCCAGCATTAGGGTCTTTTCCAATGAGTCAACTCTTCACATGAGGTGGCCAAAGTATTGGAGTTTCAGCTTCAACATCAGTCCTTCCAATGAACACCCAGGACTGATCTCCTTTAGGATGGACTGGTTGGACCTTCTTGCAGTCCAAGGGACTCTCAAGAGTTTTCTCCAACACCACAGCTCAAAAGCATCCATTCTTCGGTGCTCAGATTTCTTCACCGTCCAACTCTCACATCCATACATGACTACTGGGAAAACCATGGCCTTGACTAGATGGACCTTTGTTGGCAAAGTAATGTCTCTGCTTTTTAATATGCTATCTAGGTTGGTCATAACTTTCCTTCCAAGGAGTAAGCGTCTTTTAATTTTATGGCTGCCATCATCATCTGCAGTGATTTTGGAGTCCAAAAAAATAAAGTCTGACACGGTTTTCACTGTTTCCCCATCTATTTCTCATGAAATCATGGGACCAGATGCCATGATCTTAGTTTTCTGAATGTTGAGTTTTAAGCCAACTTTTTCACTCTCCCCTTTCACTTTCATCAAGAGGCTCTTTAGTTCTTCTTTGCTTTCTGCCATTAGTGTGGTGTCATCTGCATATCTGAGGTTATTGATATTTCTCCCGGCAATCTTGATTACAGCTTGTGTTTCTCTACCCAGGGTTAAGTGTACAGATTTGAAACAAAGAAGTAAAATTAACTTTATTTGTAGATGACATTATCTTATACATAGAAAATTCTAAGGAATTGACCAAAAAACTATCCAAATTAGTGAGTTCATCAAAGCTGCAAGGTACAACATCAATATAAAAAATCAGTTGTATACTATGTATCAACAATGAGCAATCTGACAATAAAATTAGCAAAAAAAATTTGCATTTTCAATAACATTAGGAAGTACAAGACTTGTACATAAAAAACTACAAAACATTGAAAGAAATTTTAAAAGGTCTGAATAAATCAAAATGCATTCCATGTTCATCAATAAGAAAATTTAATATTATTAAGATGTTACTATTCCCTAAAATGATAAAGATAATCAATTCAATCCTTATCAAAATGTTGTCTTTTTTTTTTTTTTGCATAAGGGATAAACTGATTCTAAAATTCCTATGGAAATATACCTCAAACGGAGCCAAAAATCATGAAAAGGTAAAGCAAGTTTGGAGAACTTACACTTCCTCATCATAAAAATTATCATAAAGAATAATAAAAACAATGTGGTAGTGGCATATTCAATGAAACAGAAATGAGAGTCCAGAATAAACCCATAAATCTATAGTCAATTTAATTTCAACAAGATTCCAAGACCATTCAGTGGGAAGAATAGTGTTTTCAACAAATGGTCCTAGGACAATTGAATATTCACGTATAATAAATAACTATGGGACACAACATCAAAACATATGTAAAAATTAACTCAAATGGACCAAACACCTAAATGTAATATATAAATCTATAAAACTCTTGGAAGGAAATATAAGTGTAAATCTTCATTACCTTGGTTAAGCATGGTTCTTAAATACAATATCAAAAGCATAAGCAAGAAAGGAAAAAAGGATGGACTTCACCAAAAGGACGGACTTCACCAACATTACAGGAGAAGGAAATGTCAACCCACTCCAATACTCTTGCCTGGAAAATCCCATGGACGGAGGAACCTGGTAGGCTACAGTCCATGGGTCGTGAAGAATCGGACACAATTGAGCAACTTCACTTTGACTTTTCACTTTCATGCATTAGGGAAGGAAATAGCAATCCACTCCAGTATTCTTGCCTGGAGAATCCCAGGGAGACAGGAGCCTGGTGGGCTGCTGTCTTTGGGGTCACACAGAGTTGTACACGACTGAAGCGACTTAGCAGCAGCAGCAGCACCAAAATTAAAAACTTTTGTGCACTTAAGAATATCAACAAGAAAGTGAAAAAAAAAAAACTGTTTTCTCCATAGAACTGAAGAAAATACTTTATATATCTGATATGAGTTTAATATCTAAGATATACAAAGAATTCCACAGCTCAAAAGTAGGAAAAAAAAAATACACCATTTAAAAAATACATAGGCAAAGAATTTGAACCTATGTTTCTCAAAGGAAACACAGAGTCAACAAAGGAGATGTGAAAGTGACATACGAAAAGATGATAACATCATTAATAATTTATGAAATGCAAATCAAAATAAAATTGAGATACCACTTCACACATAATAGGATGGCCAACAGGAAAAAAAAATAAAAGGAGAACAAATGTTGGAAATAATGTGGAGAACTTTCACATATTGCTGATGGAACCATTAAATTATACTTCTACTATGGAAAAATTTGTCAGTTCTTTAAAGTATTAAAAACGGCTATATCATGCTACCCAGCATTTCCATTGGTCAATATTAAAATCAGATTGGTTATCTTCTTTGCAGCTGAAGATGGAGAAGCTCTATACAGTCAGTAAAAACAAGACCAGGAGGTGACTGTGGCTCAAATCCTGAGTTCCTTATTGAAAAACTCAAACTTAAATTGAAAAAAGTAGGGAAAATCACCAGGCCATTCAGGTATGACCTAAATCAAATCCTTTATGATTATGTAGTAGAAGTGACAAACAGATTCAAACGATTGTATCTGATAGACAGTGTCTGAAGAATTGTGGACTGAGGTTCATAACACTGTCAAGGAGACAGTGACCAAAACCATCCCCAGGAAAAAGAAATGCAAAAAGGCAAAATGGTTGTCTGAGGAGGCCTTACCAAAGCTGAGAAAATCATAGAAACAAAAGCCAAAGGATAAGGGGAAAGATATACACACATCTGAATGCAGAGTTCCAAAGAATACAAAGAGAGATAAGAAAGCATTTTTAAGTGAACAATGCAAAGAAATAGAGGAAAACAATATAATGGGAAAGACTTGAGATCTCTTCAAGAAAATTAAAGATATCAAGGGAACATTTCATGCATAGATGGCCACAATAAAGGACAGAAATGGCAAGGACATCAAGAAGTAGAAGATATAAAGAAGGGGTGGCAAGAATACACAAGAGAACTGTACAAAAAAGGCCTGAATGACCTGGATAATCATGTTGGTGTGGTCCCTCACCTACAGCCAGACATCCTGGAGTGTAAAGTCAAGTGGGCCTTAGGAAGCATTGCTACAAATAAAACTAATAGATGTGATGGAATTCCAGCTGAACTATTTAAAAGCCTAAAAGATAATGCTGCTAAAGTGCTGTACCCAATATGTTAGCAAATTTTGAAATCTCAGCAGTGGCCACAGGACTGAAAGAGGTAATTTGTCACTCCAATCCTAAAGAAGGGCAATGCCAAAGAATGTTCAAACTACTGCACTCATTTTACATGCTATCAAGGTAATGCTCAAAATCCTTCAAGCTTGGCTTCAACAGTACGTGAACCAAGAACTTCCAGATAAGCTGGATTTAGAAAAGGCAGAGGAATCAGATATCATATTGTCAACATCTGTCGGATCACAAAAACAGCAAGGAAATTACAGGAAAAAAAAAAATCTACGTCTCCTTAATTGACTATGCTAAAGCCTTTGACTGTACGGGTAACAGCAAACCTGGTAAATTCTTAACCTGCCTACTGAGAATCCTGTACGCAGGTCAAGAAACAACAGAGCTGGACATGGAATAAAGGACAGGTTCCTAATTGGGAAAGGAGTATGTCAGTTGACACCCTGCTTATTTAACTTATTTGCAGAGTAAATTATACAAAATTCTAAGCTGGATGAAGGCCAAGCTGGAATCCAGATTTCCAAGAGAAATATCAGTAACCTCAGATCTGCAGATGACACCACTCTAGTGACACAGAGCAAAGAAATTGAAGAGCCTCTTGATGAAGGTGAAAGAGAGTGAAAGAGCTCTCTTAAAACTCAGCATTCAAAAAGCTAAGATCATAACATCTGGTCCCATCACTTCATGGCAAACAGATGGAGAAAAAATGGAAACAGTGAGAGACTTTACTTTCTTGGGCCCCCAAATCACTGCAGATACTGACTACAGCCATGAAATTAAAAGGCACATGCTCCTTGGAAGAAAAGCTATGATTTATCTAGACAGCATGTTAAAAACAGAGACATCACTTTTCGAATGAAGGTCTGTATAGTCAAAGTTAACGTTTTTCCAGTACTCATGTGTGATGTGAGAGTTGGCCCATATAGAAGACTGAGCACTGAAGAGTTGAAGCTTTTGAATTGTGGTGTTGGAGAAGACTCTTGAGAGTTCGTTGGACAGCAAGGAGATCAAATCAATCAATTCTAGAGGAAATCAATCCTGAATATTCATTGGAAGGACTGTTGCTGAAGCTGAAGCTCCAGTACTTTGGCCACCTGATCTGAAGAGCTGACTCACTGGAAAAGACCATGATGCTGGAAAAGATTGAGGGCAGGAGGAGAAGGGGGTGATAGAGGATGTGATTGTTAGATGGCATCATTGTCTCAATGGACATGAGTTTGGGCAAACTGACTCCATGCTGGTTTTGTTTCTTTTACTTTAACCTTCTCTTCTCATTTCTTTTGTTTACTAATAGGATATTGACTATATATAACGGCCTGCCTCGGGAAACACTGACTCTCTATCTAAACCAAAACGCCTTTGTTCAGGACCCTGTCCACCTGTGGATGGCTACAGGAAGGAAGAAATTAATACATCATCTCCCCAGAACTAGCCATTATAGGATATATTTGCAAGATTAATTAGTTTTTCAAATGTACTTCCTCATCTACCCCTCACTCTCTGTTCTATAAAAGAACTGGCATCCAGACTCCATAAGATGATTATTTACAGATATTAGTCTACCATCTTCTCAGTTACCCAGCATCCTGAATAAATCCATATTCCTTGCCTCAACACCTTGCTTCTTGGATTTATTGGTCTGTCATGTGTTGTTATACCAGAATCTTATGGTAATAAAGATAAAGTAATTATGGTATCAGTTCAAGTCAGTCACTCAGTCGTGTCCAACTGTTTGCAACTCAATGGACTGCAGCATGTCAGGCTACCCTGTCCATCACCAACTCCCAGAGTTTGCTCAAATGTATGTCCACTGAGTCACTGATGCCATCTAACCATCTTATCCTCTGTCGTACCCTTCTTCTCCTTCTGCCTTCAATTTTTACCAGCATCAGGGTCTTCTCCAATGAGTCAGTTCTTCACATCAGGTGGCCAAAGTATTGGAGCTTCAACTTCAGCATCAGTCCTTCCAATAAATATTCAGGACTGATTTCCTTTAGGATTGACTGGCTTGATCTTGCAGTCCAAGGGACTCTCACGAGTCTTCTCCAACACCACAGTTCAAAAGCATCAATTATTCGGTGCTCAGCTTTCTTCACCGTTCAACTCTCACATCCATACATGACTACTGGGAAAACCATAGCTTTGATTAGATGGACCTTTGTCGGCAAAGTTATGTCTCTGCTTTTTAATATACTGTCTAGGTTGGTCATAGAATAATAGTATAATAATATTGTTTTCTGTTTCATCTTTATGGTTTCTATGCAACCTAAAATTCAAATTTATGTCAGTGGTAACTTTCTCACTGCCCTAATAAGCTGGTGACAGGTATATGAAATATATTCAAATACATCACAATCAATAGGAATTCTGTTCTATAATGAAACAAATTTTATTCTAAATGTATGTTTTCATATGGTTATTTTTTGCATCTAAATTGTACTATTGCTTCCTTTGATCTTAAGCATAGGTGAAGCAGCATAGAAAAGAGAAACAATATTTTTTTTAAATAAATACTGCTTCTTTTTAATATTGTTTCTTTAATGAAAAGAAAAACTCCAAATTCTTAATTAGATGACAGTCTTGAAAACATTTGCACTAGGCTATACAAAGCCTATGCTCACAGGAAGCAATCCAAACACAAAAAAAGCCATGTGTATACAAAAATGGTTAACCTCTCTTTTTTTTAACCTCTTTTCTTTTATTGAAGAAGTTTTAACATCTTCTTTTATTGCATCCAGAATTTAACCTTATATTAAGTGTATCTTCTAAACTATATAACTTCTCTTTGTTAAGAATGGAGTGAGATGGGAAGGGATTAAAGGAAGTAAGAGCAGTCTTTGAATACCAGCTAGAGCTTGAAGAATTACCACTAACAAGAGGAATTAAAATATGGTAGAATTAAAAAAAAATGTTGTTTCCAGTGGGGGCAATAGTCAAGTTACTTGCTATTTTTCACTGAGATGCTTAAGAAATTGAGTTTAGTATATTAGTCTTTCAGTTTAGTTCAATTGGTCAGTCATGTCCGACTATTTGCTACCCCATGGACTTCAGCATGCTAGGCTTCCCTGTCCATCACCAACTCCAGAAGCTTGCTCAAACTCATGCCCATCGAGTCAGTGATGCCATCCAACCATCTCATCCTCTGTCGTCCCCTTCTCCTCTGGCCTTCCATCTTTCCCAGCATCAGGGTCTTTTCCAATGAGTCAGTTATTCACATCAGGTGGTCAAATATTGGAGTTTCACCTTCAGCATCAGTCCTTCCAATGAATATTCAGGACTGATTTCCTTTAGGATTGACTGGTTGGATTTCCTTGCAGTCCAAGAGACTCTCAAGAGTAGCCTCCAACACCACAGTCTTTAAAAGAGATTAGTCTTTAAAAGGGATCTAATGGCAATTCTGTTTAGTACTGACTGATTATCTTCCTGCTGGATCTGTCAGTTTTTGATAGAGGGGTGCCAAAATCTTCAGCATTAATAGTGTATTCATCTATTTCTCATTTGATAAGTTTCTGCCTCACATGTTTTGACAATCTGTTTTTATACACATAAATGTTAAGAATTCTTAGGCCTTCTTGGAGAATTGATCCCTTTATCGTTAAACAATATTCCACTTTATCTGATATTTTTCCTAACTCTGAAGTCTGCTCTGTAGGATATTAATTTAGCCACCCCAGCTTTCTTTTGATTAGTGTTAGCATAGTATATCATTCTTAATTTCTTTGTTTTTAATCTATTAAATATAAGTGGATTTCTTACAGACAGCATGTACCTGGGCTTTGTTAATTGATTGACTTTGATAATGTCACTTTTATTTGATTTCTATAAATCATTGACATTTACAGTGATTATCAATATAGTTGGACTAATGTCTACCATACTCTTGTTACTATTTCTATTTGTTGCACTTGTCCTTTGCTTTTTGTCTTCCATTCTTTTCTGCCTTTCATGGCTTTAATTGAGCATTTTATATGATTCCATTTATCCTCTACTTTTAGTGTCAGTTATACTTGTTTTTTTTCCCTCTTTTACTGATGCCCTTGAACTTGAAATATACACTTATGTCTAACCTATGTCCACTTTTATATAGCTTTGTGCAACTACACAGGCAGCACAAGTAGCTTTATACAAGATATTCTCAATTCCTCCCTCTCATCCCTTATTACATCACTGTAATTTAATTCATTTGTTCAAAAACTATAATTATTGAATACACTGTTACTATTATTTTGTCTGTTAGACAAATTTTGTCTAAGAAAAGTTTTGCTTGGCATATTTTGTCTGTTAGATCAATTAAGAATAAGAGAAATAAAAGATTTTATCTTTATTTATCCCTCTCTAATGATTTTCCTTTATTTATGTAAATATGAATATCTGACCTATATAATTTTCTTTTCCTCTAAATAACTTCTTTTAACATTTTTTACAATTCTACTCTATAGGTGACAAATTTCCTCTATTTTTGTTTGAGAAAAAATACTTATTTCCCCTTCAGTTTTTATTTATTTATTTATTTTAATTGAAGGATAATTGCTTTACAGAATTTTGTTGCTTTTTGTCAAACTTCATCATGAATCAGCCATAGCTATACATATGCATATATACATATATCTCCCTTTTGAACTTCCCTCCCATCTCCCTCCCCAACCCATCCCTCTAGGTTGATACAGAGCCCCTGTTTGAGATTCCTGAGCCATACAGAAAATTCCCATTGGCTATCTATTTTACATATGGTAATGTAAGTTTCCATGCTACTCTTTCCATACATCTCATCCTCTCCTCCCCTCTCCTCATGTCCATAAGTCTATTCTCTATGTCTGTTTCTCCACTGCTGCCCTGTAAATAAATTCTTCAGTACCATTTTTCTAGATTCTGTATATACATGGAATATCCTTCAGTTTTGAAGAATAATTTTGCAAAGTATTGAATCTTAGGTTGCTGATTCTTTTAACACTTTAAATGGGGAGGGAGGTGGGAGGGGGGTTCTGGAAGGGGAAAACATGTACACCCATGGTGGATTCATGTCAATGTATGGCAAAACAAATACAATATTGTAAAGTTAAAAACTGGTCATAGCAAACACCCTCTTCCAAAAACACAAGAGAAGACTCTACACATGGACATCACCGGATGGCCAACACTGAAATCAGATTGATTATATTCTTTATTGTAGATTACAATAAACTGTGAAAAATTCTTAAAGAGATGGGAATACCAGACCACCTGGCCTGCCTCTTGAGAAATCGGTATGCAGGTCAAGAAGCAACAGTTAGAACTGGACATAGAACAAGAGACTGGTTCCAAATTGGAAAAGGAGAACTTCAAGGCTGTATATTGTCACTCTGCTTATTTAACTTCTATGCAGAGAACATCATGAGAAATGCTGGGCTGGATGAAGCACAAGCTGAAATCAAGATTGTTGGGAGAAATATCAATAACCTCAGATATGCAGATGACACCACCCTTATGGCAGCAAGTGAAGAACTAAAGTGCCTCTTGCTGAAAGTGAAAGAAGAGAGTGAAACAGCTGGTTTAAAGCTGAACATTCAGAAAACTAAGAACATGGTATCCGGTCCCATCGCTTCATGAGAAATAGATGGGGAAACAGTGGAAACAGTGGCTGACTTTATTTTTGGGGGACTGCAAAATCACTGCAGATGGTGACTGCAGCCATGAAATTAAAAAAAAAAAAAATTCTTACTCCTTGAAAGGAAAGTTTTGACCAACCTAGACAGCATATTAAAAAGCAGACACATTACTTTTCCAGAAAGGTCCATCTAGTCAAGGCTATGGTTTTTCCAGTAGTCATGTATGGACCTGAGTTTGGGTGAACTCCGGGAATTGATGGTGGATAGGGAGACCTGTCATGCTGTAGTTCATGGAGTCACAATGAGTTGGACACCACTGAGTGACTGAACTGAATTCTTCCCCTGACCCAATTTGCTTACTCAGCTTCATCCACAGTGACCACCTGCTGATTTTCAAACATAGAAAACATATTTCTGTCTCAGGATCTATGCAAACTTTATACCTCTGTCTGGAGTGCTCTTCCTTTACATATCTATATGGCTTGTGCACTTGCCTTACATTTTTTGGTCAAATTCCAGTTTCTTAAATGTAATCCCTGACAATGAGCTTATTCAAAATGATGACTCCCTCTCTCCAGTACCTTAATACCCTTATACTGCCAAGTTTTCTTTATAGTCCTTATTACTCCGTGACATTATCTATTTATTTATTTTATTATCTATTTACTATTATATATCTTTCTTCACTAGAATATAACATCAATAAAGGGGGATTTTATGTGCTTGTTTACTGCCATATCCTCAGTATCTAAAGCAGTACCTGGCAAACATTGGGTCCTAAATAAATATTTGTTGAATAAATGCATGAATGAAGGAAAGTCTCTGTCTCTTTTAACTGTAAATTGAAGTGGTACCTGAGAAATGCTTTAAACATTTTCACAATATCAATGAATGATTTACTTTAAAATATATTGACAATCCTTTTGTAGTTTATTATTTTCTTGCAGAGAAGTCAGAGGAGAGTGAAAAAGTTGGCTTAAAGCTCAACGTTCAGAAAACTAAGATCTGGTCCCATCACCTCATGGGAAATAGATGGGGAAACAGTGGAAACAGTGTCAGACTATTTTTTGGGGCTCCAAAATCACTGTTGATGGTGATTGCAGCCATGAAATTAAAAGACGCTTACTCCTTGGAAGGAAGGTTATGACCAACCTAGACAGCATATTTAAAAGCAGATACATTACTTTGCCAACAAATGTCCGTCTAGTCAAGGCTATGGTTTTTCCAATGGTCATGTATGGATGTGAGAGTTGGATGGTGAAGAAAGCTGAGCGCTGAAGAATTGACGCTTTTGAACTGTGGTGTTGGAAAAGACTCGTGAGAGTCCCTTGGACTGCAAGAAGATCCAAGCAGTCCATCCTAAAGGAGATCAGTCCTGGGTGTTCATTGGAAGGACTGATGTTGAAGCTGAAACTCCAATACTTTGGTCACCTCATGTGACGAGTTGACTCATTGGAAAAGACCCTAATGCTGGGAAGGATTGGGGGCAGGAGGAGAAGGGGACGACAGAGATGGTTGGATGGCATCACCGACTCGATGGACATGGGTTTGGGTAAACTCCGGGAGTTGGTGATGGACAGGGAGGCCTGGAGTGCTGCGATTCATGGGGTCGCAAAGAGTTGGACACGGCTGAGCGACTGAACTGAACTGTAGAATTGACTTTATACAATAAATAAATATTGGATACTATAGTTATTTTCTCTCTCTACTCACCATCTACAACCTCTGTTCCATCACATGTTTTTTGTTTGTTTGTTTGTTTCCCTCTGAGTAGTTTATACTTGAAAATCAAGATGTGACAGAATAATGTTTCATTTCATAGCATTTTTGCTACAGTAGTATAACAACTTTTACTATGATAGACATTCTTTTTATCGTATCAAAAAGTAAGCTAACAGTAACGAAGAGATTGTTTAACACTTTTGAAACAAAAACATATTTTAGATATCTCCTGCTCGTAAAATCAACCTTTAAAGTAATTGTGTTGCTATAAAATATTAAATATGAGAGAAATATCAATTTAATGTGAAAATTACATTGATATTTGCATTGATAATATATCAGTTGTCAATTAATAGCTCGAGGAGTTTAACTTCTCATAATAAAGTCACCTATTTTCTATATCGTAAAAATGACTGTCATTTTTTATAACTTAACTAAAAATATCACCACAGTGTTTTATTTTAGTCATGTCTACTTGAGGATGGACTATTTTGCTATGAGCAATGAAAGAAATTAGCAATTTCCAAGTTTGAAAGGTAGACAGATTTTGCAAGTGTAAAAACCAAAACTGAAAAAATTAAATCTCCCAAACTCAGTTAACCAGGTCCACGTCCGATTCAAAAGATGAAATGATTAATAGTTGCACTGTATCTGCTTAATAAAAGTAAGAATGAAAGTGTTCCATTTTGTCCTTTTTAGAAGAATCTTATAAAAAGTTGAATATCATCTAGTAAATTAAATATATAATTTTGCTGGTGTCAAATTTTTGTTTTGGTACTTTGTCTCTAATGAATAAACTTTACTTACCAAGGGTAATTATTCTTCGGTGCATTTCTACTGGCTGTTTGCGTTAATGCACCTTATATTGTTTTCTACTGAATGTTTATTCATTTTCTACATTAAAGTAAAAGTGATGATTATGTGCATGTTCAAAAGCTCAAAATACTAATGAGTAAATCAGATAGTCATATTAATACTATCCATACAGATAACCTCTGTTGCAAGGCAGCATAATTGCATTCCAAGACTGAGCTTGAATTTGAAACATTATTAAAACGCATATTTGAATTAGTCTTTTGTTCTTTTTTTTTCTGTTGCTTAAACATGCCAATGTGATTTAATAACCCAAACACTCAACTTAAAGTTCTAATTTAACCAGAAGTTATCTTTGTAAATTTGTTTCACAAGTATATTCCTGTACCACTCATAAAGTATTTTAATATAGCTGTTAATAAATTGTAGCTTACTCTGAAATCTTCATTTCAAGAATTATCTGCTTGTATGACATGAACTACCATGGAATGGCATGGCATTAATTGTATTTTAATCTCAAGCATTTAGAGTATTATAAGTGATTTTATTAAAAAGTATTTGTGTTCACTAGAATTATTTGAAAAAATGACAACAGGAATGTAAGCACATATTAATTCTGATGTTTTACTTAAGTATCTGTTAGCAAGCTCCAAGAAATAAATTGTTTACTCCACAAACACTCGAAAGCTTTCCACTCTAGAGACTAATAGGTTATTAATTGCACTTTGTTAAGAGAGATATTTCATAGAGTATAAAGAAAAAGATTTTTGTTTATAAAGAATGTAGCTGACTAGCTCCAAAGTTATTTACTTAATTGATCCAAAAGAAGCTTGATTCATGATTAGCAAGAAAACAACTTAATCTTGATTTAAAGCTCTGGGCATAAGCAAACTTAATATATTGTTAAGGAAATAATCCCTAAATGAAGAATAAACAGAAAACCTCTTTTATGACTTAGATATTTTTTAACACTAACAACAGAATTTAAGTTAGATTGTAGCTTATTTCATATTTGTGTTGAGAAAAAAAATATATGACTTGTGAGAAAGGAAGTAAATAAGGAAAACATCCTCAGTGTTAAATTACTTTTCTTTAAAATGCAAACACAAAACACTAATTAGCAGCTTTGCTGTAAAACTGACTACACAGGCTGCAGAGTAAGAAAATAGGATTTACCTGATGGCTTTTTTCCTTCCTTTCAGTTCTTGTTAATTTGTAATTCAGGTATTTGCAAGATATCCTTTCAACAGAAGTAGCCTGATAGATGGTACTTTGGAGTGAGATGAATTTAAGTTCAACTCACAACTTGAATATTTACTAACAACTTAGACAGTTATTTAAATGCTCTGAGCCTGTATCTTTATCTGTGAAGTAGATAATAATGTTACTTATTTTTTGGAACTGTTATGGGGATTGGGTGAGATAATTTATGCACTGTACTTGACAGCATGATATGTGTACAGTAAATGTTAGTTTCCTTCTTCATTTAGCCCATGTATTAATAATAGGACTGAGAAAACCCAGAAGACTTTGACTATAAACAGAAAGCGTTAAATTTTCCCCTTTCTGTAGTTACTACTTCGTAGTTCATTATGTTTTGATCATGAACAATCATTTGATTAACAGGATATAATAGAATAGGTAGAATAATAGATAACAGGATATAATAGAACAGAATAGAGCAGTTCAATTAATGTTTCTCTGATACTTATTAGTGGAGGGTTCTGTTTCAGGGAATAGTGCTAAAATGTTCCACACTGGCATGTCGTGTCCTGCTGCTGAGGTATGCCTTCCTGGAAGCAAATCCTATACCCTCATTTCTGGAAGCAAGTTACAAATAGAGGAGAGTAGACAGAATCTATTTAGTTAAGAAAATCTCCCTTCTCTTCCCTCTTCAGAGATAATACTACTTCATATGCATATCTTGGTTTATTATAACAATGTGGAGTGATGGAAAATAATTTTATTTCTTGGTCCAAATGAATACACAAAAGAAATGGCAGATTTTTTCCTAATCTTATCACTGCTGCAGATTTATTGGGTAAACAGATGTGATGACTTTCTTCTCATTATTTCTCTCACTTTCAATTTCTAGACCTGCATTTCCTTCTCAGTAGAATGTGGAGCTGGAATAGATAATTTCTAAGATTCTAACTGGCTCTATTAACAAAAAAATTGAGAACTAGTGGTGGGATATGCACTCATCTTCTCTTGTGAGAACTCCAAAACTGCAACTCGCTGTTGAACAACCATTGATAGGAGAATATTGGATCCCCCAAAATGGTTGGAGAGGCTCAATCTTATTTGGAATCAAACCCCATACCTGCCAAAGATGCTCAGAGGCCTCAAACAAAACAGTGTCTGCAGTAGGATTCAGAGAGCCCCAGATAACCACGAGATGTGATCACTCATCTAGGGCCAGACATCCTGGAATGCAAAGACAAGTGGGCCTTAGGAAGCATCACTATGAACAAAGCTAGTGGAGGTGATGGAATTTCAGCTGAGCTATTTCAAATCTTAAAAGATGATGCTGTGAAAATGCTGCACTCAATATGCCAGCAAATTTGGAAAACTCAGCAGTGGCCACAGGACTGGAAAGTTCAGTTTTCATTCCAATCTCAAAGAAAGGCAATGCCAATGAATGTTCACACTACCACACAATTGCACTCATCTCACACACTAACAATGTAATGCTCAAAATTCTCCAAGCCAGGCTTCAACAGTAAGTGAACTGAGAACTTCCAGATGTTCAAGTTAGATTTAAAAAAGGTAGAGGAACCAGAGATCAAATTGCCCACATCAGTTGGATCATAGAAGAAGCAAGAGAATTCCAGAAGAACATCTTCCTATGCTTTATTGACTATGCCAAAGCCTTTGTGTGGGTTACAACAAACTGTGGGAAATTCTTCAAGAGATGGGAATACCAGACCACCTTACCTGCCTCCTGACAAATCTGTATGCAGGTCAAGAAGCAATAGTAAGAACCGGACATGGAAAAATGGACTGGTTCTAAATTAGGAAAGAAGTACATCAGAGCTGTATATTGTCACCCTGCTTATTTAACTTCTATGCAGAGTACATCATGAGAAACGGTGGACTGGATCAAGCACAAGCTGGAATCAAGATTACTGGGAGAAATATCAATAACTTCAGATATGCAAATGACACCACCCTTATGGCAGAAAGCAAAGAGCAACTAAAGAGCCTCTTGCAAGTGAAAGAGGAGAGAGAAAAGGCTGGCTTCAAATTCGACATTAAAAAAACTAAGATCATGGCATCTTGTCCCATTACTTCATGGCAAATTGATGGGGAAACAATGGAAACAGTGATAGATTTATTTTCTTGGGCTCCAAAATCACTGCAGATGGTGACTTCAGCCACAAAATTAAAAGGTACTTGCTCCTTGGAAGAAAAGCCATGACCAACCTAGACAGCATATTATACAGAGTGAAGTGAGTCAGAAAGAGAAAGATAAATATTGTATTCTAATGCACATATACAGAATCTAGAAAAATGATTCTGAAGAATTTATTTACAGTGCAGCAATGGAGAAACAGACATAGAGAATAGACTTATGGAGATGGGGAGAGTGGAAGAGAAGGTGAGATGTATGTATGGAAAGAGTAACATGGAAACGTACATTGCCATATGTAAACTAGATAGCCAACGGGAATTTGCCATATGGCTCAGAAAACTCAAACAGGGGCTCTGAATCAACCTAGAGGGTTGGGGTGGGGAGGGAAATGGGAGGGAGGTTCAAAAGGGAGGGGATATATGTGTACATATGACTGATTCACGTTGAGGTTTGACAGAAAATAAAATTCTATAAAGCAATTGTCCTTCAATAAAAAATAAATTAAAAAAAACAGATATTACTTTGCTGGCAAAGGTCTGTCTAGTCAAAGCTATGGTTTTTCCAGTAGTTGTGTATGGATGTAAGAGTTTGACCATAAAGAAAGCTGAATGCTAAAGAATTGATGCTTTTGAAACATGGTGTTGAAGAAGACTATTGAGAGTCCTTTGGACTGCAAGAAGATAAAATCAGTCAGTCCTAGAAGAAATCAGTCCTGACTATTCATTGGAAGGACTGATGTTGAAGCTGAAACTTCAACACTTTGGTCACCTGATGTGAAGAACTGATTCATTGGAAAAGACCCCGATGCTGGGAAAGATTGAAGGCAGGAGCAGAAGGGGATGACAGGATTAGATGGTTGGATGGCACCACTAACTCGATGGACATGAGTTTGAGCAAGCTCTGGGTGTTGGTGATAGAAAAGGAAGCGTGGACAAGGAAGTGTGCTGCAGTCCATGGGGTTGCAAAGAGTCAGACACTACTGAGTGACAGAACTTAACTGACCTGAACAACCAAGATTAAAAAAAAAATGATGTTTTACATCTGTGTTTACCAGGTGGTTGAAACCTGCCATGAAGAAGACACGTTGTATGGTCTATAAGATTAGTGAGGTGATTAAGAACTCGGGCACTATAGGTATAACTTACTATGAACCTCACTTTTGCCACTTACTAGCCACATATCCTTAGTCCAGTCCTTTAAGTTCTTAATCCTTTTCCTCATCTGTAAAATATGGCTAATAAAAATATCCAACTCTCAGAGATCTTGAGGGAATTAAATGAGATATATGAAAAGCACTTAGATGGTGCTTAATGAAAAACAAGCAGTAAAATTGTTAACTATGGTGTCATTATTATGAAAGAGTAGAGTCAAGCACAAAAAAATTCATCAATAGCATAGTCCTGGCACTGAAAGCAGGGGAAATTCTGAATAGGTGTACCTCATTTATTCCCTTTCCTATCCAGACCCCCAAGCCTATAGAGAGGAGAATAAGCACCAATTAAAAGAACTGCTGCTGCTGCTGCTAAGTCGCTGCAGTCGTGTCCGACTCTGTGCGACCCCACAGATGGCAGCCCACCAGGCTGCGCTGTCCCTGGGATTCTCCAGGCAAGAATACTGGAATGGGTTGCCATTTCCTTCTCCAATTAAAAGAACTATTTCCGCATAAATATCCACAAATAAAAGACAGTGCCATATTGGGACCAATGTGATGAAGAAGAAAAAGAGAGGGAGAGAAGAATTATCTTCCTTTCATCATAGAAATAGTGTGGCATCAGTGACCTGAGAGGTCTTAGGTATTTGTATCATCAGTAGCATCACTGGCTTTGGGACATCATCTGGTGGCTAGAGCAACAAGACTTCTTCTTGGTGACTTGGATTTAAGAGATCTTTGCAACAGATTGCCTCTCTTTTGGGTCCTTAAAACAAGAACACCATTAGATGTTCATTTTGTAAAATTTCATCTGCACAAGAGACACGATTGATACCTGACTCTCAAACCCAATCTTGATATAGATATGCCCAAGTATCACCATCATCAAATCAAAACCCCTGCTGCATCAAGGAAGAAAATGGCAAAATCCAGATGGCAGCTGAAAGGCCTGCTCATCAACTCATGTGGGCTCTCCTTGGATATCCCCAAAAATAGTTGTGGATAGGATACTTGCAGGGAAACTAAATGTTCTGTCGACAAGTTGACACAGTCAGAGGCAAAACAAGTTTGGGTTGTTATTGTGATTTTATTGTTTGCTATTATTTTTTAACTTTGGTCTATCAAAGTTTGACTATTTGTTATAAGCCTCTCATTATTTGTTATCAGCCTTTCAGTGAGTTAGAAATGATTTGTGCTTTGTATATCTGTAGCTTCAACTGGAACTGAAAATCCCCTGTAAATCTCAGCAGAGATCTCCTGTTTCAGATATCGTTCACATTATTCAGTGCTATTGAAAGTTGTGGTTCATTTGGAAGTTATAAGAAAGCCTTTCTCTGCTGAACTCCTATAGTCACCTCCATCTTGTAGAAGCTCATTAATGGTCAGTTATTGTTGAATGTTAGCAAAAGAAACTTAAAAATATCTTGAAATGTACCTATTAAATATTATTGTGTTTAGTCATCTTGAAAACATAAATATGGTGCTTAAGGCAAAAAAAAATTATTATACTAACTAAAAAATCTTTAAATGGTACTAAACTTGGTGTGTGGCTGCATGTTATTAATTTTATTGGCATAGGACCCTTTCTTCAAAGGGTATATACTGTACAGTGTCTAAAATATGTGATGTGGACTTTTTATATCTATGCATTATAAATCATAAGTAAGAAAAGAAAATAGCATTATAAATCATAAGTAAGAAAATGGACTCTGAGGGAGAAGGTGAGGGTGGGACGTTCTGGGAGAATAGCATTGAAACATGTATATTACCATATGTGAAACAGAACACCATTCCATGTTCGATGCATGAGACAAGGACTCAGGGCCGGGGCAAGGGATGACCCAGAGGGATGGGATGGGGAGGGAGGTGGGTGGGGGGTCCAGGAAGGGGAACACATGTAAACCCATGGCTGATTCATGTCAATGTATGGCAAAAGCTATTACAATATTGTAAAGTAATTAGCCCCCAACTAAAACAAATAAATTTATAAAAATAAAAATAAAAAAATAAATTAAAAAAAAATAAATAAATCCAAAAAAAAAAAAAAAAGAAAATAGCATATTTCTATTGGCAGTGGAAAAAAGAAAAAGAAACAGCAACTTGCCAGATCAATTTACTGCTCTCATTCCCCTTTTTATTTGACATTTTGAAGCAACAATAATGCCATCTGCTAGTCAGTACAATGAGTTTGTAAGAAGGGGAGAAGATCTGTCCCCAGAAAAGTGCTGAAAAAAAAAACAAAACTGGTAGTTGGAAACGTACTCATTTTTTATTTGTTAGATTTTTTTTTGAAATCTAAAATTCATGATCATTACTATTTTAGGCTTAAACAACATATTTGTCATGCAGTACAGTTCTTAAATAAATCAAATTTCCACAATCCTAGCATTTTTAATATAGTGAGCAGTTTTGGACTTGTTCACATTCTATGAACTATTGACAAAAAATGTCTATATGTGACTAATTCCTTTGGTGCCTGAGAAAGTTTTTGCTAATCTGGTGGTTTAATGCATAGACACATTGCACCAGGGAAATGTGCTAGCTTAAAGTCTTTTAAAAAAATAGTATCAGCTCAAAGGAGGATTATTCCTTTATAAAGGGAAAGAGAAAGAAAACAGTTTCAGAGAAAGAGAATAAGAGAGAGAGAATGTTGAAGAAACAAACAAAATAGACAATGCTAGTTAGAAACAAAACCTCAAGTTGATACAATAAAAGTAAAAAGGAGAAGAGGAATTAGCAGTATCAACAGAGAAAGGTGAATTGGGAAGCATACATAGGAGGTGTTAAGGTTCATGCCTGTAATAAGATAAAGAATACAGAAAGAAATTTGAAGTCTGTGATGGGGAGGAAAGCAAGTAGAAGGCAGAGAAAATGGGCTGCCGATTGAAACAGGCGCTGGTCAAGAAAGTGGGAGTGCAGGCAGATGAAACGAGAAATAGTCACAATTGAGAAGTGGAAATTTTTTCTTATTTCATTTTTTTCTAGGAAATATCCTCTTTACTTTTTCATCATACTGTTATTTTTCTTGTGCTATCTCTAGCAGTAATGAATAGAAGCTGTAACATTTTTTTCAGAAAAGGAATAATATACTTGAAATCTAGCCAGATGAGTTATCATTGTGTCTTTATTTCTATTCTCTACTATGAATACTTCTCCAAAATATGAATGATGTTCATGGGGATGGCAGGTCCCATAATACTCAAAAGTTGTCAGTGGTTTAGTGTTTACACAAGGAATGTTAGCTTGTTTAGCACTCCATCTCCACCTTTCCTATGAAAATTATGTTTTATTGTAACAACACATTTCACTTAAATAGGCTTCCTGGAAACTCTCTAAGGTCCTTTTCTACTCTAAGAGTCTAGAATTTTAATAAGTCTTTTGGCAAAATATTTTTTACTTTAGCAAATCCAAACCATTCATTATTAAAAGGAGACTCTTTCCACATATTAAAATATTTAGAAATATAGAACAATTCAATAATAGCATAAGAAACACACAAAAACATATGACCTAGAATTAATAAAAGTTAGCATTTGAGAATGTTTGCTTCCTGTGTTTATACCCACATGTGTGTATGAAAGAGAACAATCAAAATTAACCTAGAATCCTCTTTTCTCTTTCCATAGCCCTACTCCCCTCCATCTCACTCCCATCATTCCCACCTTAGAACAATCAATAAAATGAATATTTGTGTCTTTTGTAGTCCATTTTTGTCTTTATTTTAAATTTCATTATATGTTAGCAACCTGCACACACATTAATGAACATTAAACAGCATTATTTATATATTTTTGAAATCTACATAAGTGCTGTCACATCATTGGCACTTTTCTACAGCTTGCTTTTGCCAATCATCATTATGTGTTCCAGATCGATTCATGGTGATAAATTAATCTATTCTCCTGCTTAGTAACAGAATTTATTATGCCTTTATTCTATTATGGACCTCTATCACTGTTAATTTCTGGCAATATAGATAATGAATAACACATAGCTAGCTGTCTCCTGCGAGGTGTATGTGAGGTATTCTCCAGAATGTATACCCTGAATCTGCATTGGTGGATAATAGAGTATATACACCTTCAGTTTTACTTTACTTTCAACTTTCCTAGGCATTTCCAAATTAATTGAAATGAACTGCACTGATTTTAACTCATCAGGATTACTTGTTGCCCCACATCCTCACTAATACTTGGCATACGTGAGTGGATTCTCAGTCACTTCAGTCGTGTCCAACTCTTTGTGACCCTAAAGACTGTAGCCTATCAGGCTCATCAGTCCATGGGATTCTCCAGGCAAGAGTACCGGAATAGGTTGCCATGCCCTGCCTTCCCAACCCAGGAAGATCCCCTGGAGAAGGAAATGGAAATCCACTTCAGTATTCTTGCCTGGTAAATCTCTTGGACAGAGGAGCCTGGTAGGCTACAGTCCATGAGGTTGTAAAAGAGTCAGACACGACTGAGTAACTAAACAATAGACAAAAACCATTATGTAGCATTTTTATATAGTTACAGTATTTTTCATGTTAAATTATATTTTATTTGCTATTTATATTACTAAGACTGATTTTTAAAGCATTCGTCTCCTGATAAATATCACCATCCTTTATTATGCTTTTATATCACTGTTCCTCCTATTAGGCAATTATATATTCCTGCTTTATTGATTTCAGCGATGGATATATGACTTACTTTAGCCAAACAACGTGAACAAAAGTGATATGTACCATTTTCAAGCAGAAACTTTAAAAGTTATCATGTTCTTCTATTTTACTTTTCCTTTTAATATGAGAATACCAATATCATAGATAGAATATCTTATATGTTATCTCTTGGTTCCTGGATGGAAAACAAATAGACTAGAGGCGGAGTCAATCCCCAATGAACATGTAATATGTGTAAGGAATAAACCTTTATTACTAGAAATTGCTGAGATTTTTGTAGTCATATTTTTCAAACTCTGGATTAATACAGCCTAATCTGATTTTCAGAAGGTCTACATCTGAACTCAATTCCTTCACAGTCCCCTCAATTCTAGCACTTATCAACCACTATGACTTTTATTTCTGTCTTCATTTATGGTACAGGGGAATTTCTTTTTCCTGATTTTAAGTTCAACAATTTATTCAAGTGTGTTGGAGATTACATTTTGCAGACTTTCTATGCAGTTCAAGTAGAAGATAATTCCCTTATTAGCTCAGATTATCACGTTTATACAGCAGCCCTTGACAGCATTTACAATTATTGATCTTTGAAGTAAAACACTACTACTCG
The DNA here is from genome assembly GCF_054371585.1 of Giraffa tippelskirchi. NCBI lineage: Eukaryota > Metazoa > Chordata > Mammalia > Artiodactyla > Giraffidae > Giraffa > Giraffa tippelskirchi. The sequence goes on from NC_137289.1 coordinate 74,035,396, forward strand.
GTAGTTTAGGATTATTTTTGGAGATTTTGATTTTGCTGCTGTGAGGAATTGTCAATAACACCATTGAAGTATCAATGCTTATTGAATGATTTTCAACACACATTATTTATCTTTTCTCTCCAGGTTCTCATATGTTTCATGAAATAGCAAAGTATCAGTGGTTGATCTTAAATACAAAGAGGTTATTTGAATATTTCTCAGTTTTTAGACGGAGAAGGCAATGGCACCCCACTCCAGTACTCTTGCCTGGAAAATCCCATGGATGGAGGAGCCGGGTAGGCTACAGTCCATGGGGTCGCTAAGAGTCGGACACGACTGAGTGACTTCACTTTCACTTTGCCCTTTCATGCACTGGAGAAGGAAATGGCAACCCACTCCAGTATTCTTGCCTGGAGAATCCCAGGGATGGTGGAGCCTGGTGGGCTGCCGTCTATGGGGTCGCACAGAGTCGGACACGACTGAAGCGACTTAGCAGTAGCAGCAGTTTTTAGAATCAAACACAGTTGCATATTTCAAAAGATGATCTTCGCGAATTTAACCTGAAATTATGAAAATCATCCCAATTTTAAATAGGTTCATTTTTTTTTCCAAGTAAAACATAGCAACATTTATTGAAAATGTCACTGACTAGGAGAAATCTGTATTCTTAGTTTCTCCCTTATGCTCAGGTGCCTAGGAAAGCTCTCTTAAAACATGAACAGAGCACAGCAGAGGGCAAAGTGAGCAAAAGAAACTTGCCACTGTGGGCAGAGAGTAGAAGATTGAATTCTTGTGGCATATGAGACAATTTAAGGGAAAATCTATGCATTTATGGAAAAAAACTGTGTGTGTACACATGTAAGAGAGTCTGTATGCAGGTAGTTGGGTGATATGAGAGAATAAACATATATAATACAATATTTCTAATGCTTCAGTTTGAAAACTGCGAATGTATTCTATCATTTAGAAATCCTACTAAATCAAATCAGACCCAACCACACTTGCCATGAGTAGCAGAATCATAGTATTATCTTTAATTTGTACTAATAAATTTAATTTATATATACAATTTATGAATAAAAGTAAAGGACTGACTTCTAATTCACAAGCTACAAAAATGAAAAAAAACTACTAGTATTACTTATTAAATAATGAGTTTCATCGTTATTCACTGGGTCTAAGCTCATATAGTTAAATATGGGAGTATCTGGAAAAGCTGCACTTGTTAAAATGTAATGATTTCTGGCTTTATCCACAAAAGAATTTCAAATGGTCATTAAAAGAAGAAAAAAGACTTTTTAGAGTATGCATAAAACTATGCATACTACTTGGTACTACACATAGAAATCTAAACACTTCAGAAATGAATTCAATTTTCCCTTGCTCCTTGATGAAATTGTATACAAAAATAACACACCTCTACAATATAATATTAAGATTTTGGTTTGAAGTCAATATTCTTTAAAAAGGAAAAAATGCATAATTAGTATAATTGAAACATTTTATTTTGTTAAATACTAGAAATAAATCTGTCTAAATGTTTTACCTTGTTATTATCAGTTAGCCTGAATAATTGGTTTTCAGTGAGAAACTATATTTTAATGAGCATAAAATCAACTGACTGAACAAAGTGCAAATATTATTGATGCAACTATAAGTATCAGTTTGCTCCATTCTAGGAGAATAAAAGCACACCAATTTCAGCATTTTACACATAGTTCAAAGACCGTGAAGTTCAAGTTTGTATCTGACTGATATTTGCCCTTCAAGGGGAAAGGACATGGAGAAGTGAAGATAATAGACTGCTGGGGTCATTTTCATTTGTACCTCCTTAACATGTAGAGCTATAAGGCAACCTAATTGAGACAGTCTTAGAAAACAGGGCTCACAAAATGAGATAATCATTTAGAAAAGTATATTATAGAAAACGATTTGTTGGTTTTCATCAAAATAGACTGTTCTTTATCATGCAAAGGATAATTGACTGATTCTGTAAAATAATCAAACAGAGAGCAGACAAATTGCCATTTTCTTTGGATAATTGGTTCTGAATCAATAGTATTCCTCAAGTTAGCAATGATTATATGAAAATCAACATGTATCCTCCTGTACAACAGTCCCTCCAATAATATCATAGCCATGTCTCACATACATTTGGTTCTATCATTAAGGGCAGTAATTACTCTCATACTGTGGGATTAAGCAGCCTTTATTTAAATCACATACATGGGAAGTTAGAATGTGATCCATTTCTAGCATCTAAGGTTTACTCATCATATATTTGCATAAATGAGGAACACTCAAGCAACCCTTACGAAGACAAAGAAAACCACCTCCAACATATGGAGGCTGAACAACACACTGCTGAACGACCAACAAATCACAGAAGAAATCAAAAAAGAAATCAAAATATGCATAGAAACGAATGAAAATGAAAAGACAACTACCCAAAACCTACGGGACATGGTAAAATCAGTGCTAAGGGGAAGATTCATAGCAATACAGGCTCATCTCAAGAAACAAGAAAAAAGTCAAATAAACAACCTAACTCTACACATAAAGCAACTAGAAAAGGAAGAAATGAAGAACCCCAGGGTTAGTAGAAGGAAAGATCTCTTAAACATTAGGTCAGAAACAAATGCAAAAGAAACAAAAGAGACCATAGCAAAAATCAACCAAGCCAAAAGCTGGTTCTTTGAGAAGATAAATACAATTGACAAGACATTAGCCAGACTCGTCAAGAAACAAAGGGAGAAGAATCAAATCAACAAAATTAGGAATGAAAACGGAGAGATCACAACAGACAACACAGAAATACAAAGGATCATAAGAGACTATTATCAGCAACTATATGCAAATCAACTGGACAACTTGGAAGAAACAGATAAATTGTTAGAAAAGTACTACTTCCAAAAGGGAACCAGGAAGAAATAGAAAATCTCAACAGACCCATCACAAGCACAGAAATTAAAACTGTAATCAGAAATCTTCCAGCAAACAAAATCCCAGGATCAGATGGCTTCACAGCTGAATTCTACCAAAAATTTAGAGAAGAACTAACACCTATCCTACTCAAACTTTTCCAGAAAATTGCAGAAGAAGGTAAACTTCCAAACTCATTCTATGAGGCCAGCATCACCCTAACACCAAAACCTGACAAAAATGCCACAAAAAAAGAAAACTACAGGCCAATATCACTGATGAACATAGATGAAAAAATCCTTAACAAAATCCTAGCAAACAGAATCTAACAACATATTAAACAGATCATACATCATGACCAAGTGGGCTTTATCCCAGGAATGTAAGGATTCTTCAATATCCGCAAATCAATCAATGTAATACACCACATAAACAAATCGAAAAATAAAAACCATATGATTATTTCAATAGATGCAGAGAAAGCCTTTGACAAAATTCAACATCCGTTTATGATAAAAACCCTGCAAAAAGCAAGAAGAGAAGGAACATACCTCAACATAATAAAAGCTATATATGACAAACCCACGGCAAACATTATCCTAAATGGGGAAACACTGAAAGCATTTCCCCTAAAATCAGGAACAAGACAAGGGTGTCCACTCTCACCACTACTATTCAACATAGTTTTGGAAGTTTTGGCCACAGCATTCAGAGAAGAAAAATAAATAAAAGGAATCCAGATTGGAAAAGAAGTAGTAAAACTCGCACTGTTTGCAGATGACATGATCCTCTACATAGAAAACCCTAAAGACTCCACCAGAAAATTACTAGAGCTAATCAATGAATATAGTAAAGTTGCAGGATATAAAATTAACACACAGAAATCCCTTGCATTACTATACACCAACAACGAGAAAACAGAAAGAGAAATTAAGGAAACAATTCCATTCACCATCGCAACGAAAAGAATAAAATACTTAGGAATATATCTACCTAAAGAAACAAAGGACCTATATATAGAAAACTATAAAACACTGGTGAAAGAAATCAAAGAGGACACAAATAGATGGAGAAATATACCGTGTTCATGGATCGGAAGAATCAACATAGTGAAAATGAGTATACTACCCAAAGCAATCTATAGATTCAATGCAATCCCTATCAAGCTTCCAACAGTATTCTTCAGAGAACTAGAACAAATAATTTCACAATTTGTATGGAAATACAAAAAACCTTGAATAGCCAAAGCAATCTTGAGAAAGAAGAATGGAACTGGAAGAATCAACCTGCCTGACCTCAGGCTCTACTATAAAGCCACAGTCATCAAGACAGTATGGTACTGACACAAAGACAGAAATATAGATCAATGGAACAAAATAGAAAGCCCAGAGATAAATCCACGCACCTATGGACACCTTATCTTCGACAAAGGAGGCAAGAATAGACAGTGGAGAAAAGACAATCTCTTTAACAAGTGGTGCTGGGAAAACTGGTCAACCACTTTTAAAAGAATGAAACTAGAACACTTTCTAACACCATACACAAAAATAAACTCAGAATGGATTAAAGATCTAGAGGAAAACATAGGCAAAACACTCTCCGACATAAATCACAGCAGGATCCTCCATGACCCACCTCCCAGAATATTGGAAATAAAAGCAAAAATAAACAAATGGGACCTAATTAAAATTAAAAGCTTTTGCACAACAAAGGAAACTATAAGCAAGGTGAAAAGACAGCCCTCGGCATGGGAGAAAATAATAGCAAACGAAGCAACAGACAAACAATTAATCTCAAAAATATTCAAGCAACTCCTGTAGCTGAATTCCAGAAAAATAAACGACCCAATCAAAAAGTGGGCCAAAGAACTAAACAGACACTTCTCCAAAGAAGACATGCAGATGGCTAACAAACACATGAAAAGATGCTCAACATCACTTATTGTCAGAGGAATGCAAATCAAAACCACAATGAGGTACCATTTCATGCCCGTCAGAATGGTCACTATCCAAAAAACTACAAGCAATAAATGCTGGGGAGGGTGTGGAGAAAAGGGAACCCTCTTACACTGTTGGTGGGAATGCAAACTAGTACAGCCACTATGGAGAACAGTGTGGAGATTCCTCAAAAACCTGGAAATAGAAGTGCCATATGACCCAGCAATCCCACTGCTGGGCATACACACTGAGGAAACCAGACTTGAAAGAGACACGTGTACCCCAATGTTCATCACAGCACTGTTTATAATAGCCAGGACATGGAAGCAGCCTAGATGCCCATCAGCAGATGAATGGATAAGGAAGCTTTGGTTCATATACACAATGGAATATTACTCAGCCATTAAAAGAATACATTCTAATCAGTTCTAATGAGGTGGATGAAACTGGAGCCTATTATACAGAGTGAAGTAAACCAGAAAGAAAAACACCAATACAGTATTCTAACACATATATATGGTATTTAGTCAATCGGTAAAGATAACCCTGTATGTGAGACATCAAAAGAGACACAGATAAATAGAACAGTACTATGGACTCTATGGGAGAGGGTGAGGGCAGGAGGATATTCGAGAATGGCATTGAAGCATGTAGATTATCATATGTGAAATGAATCGTCAGTCCAGATTTGATGCATGATACAGGGTGCTCGGGCCTGGTGCACTGGGATGACCTGGAGGGATGGGATGGGGAGGGAGGTGGAAGGGGGGTTCTGGATGGGGAAACCACGTACACCCATGATGGATCATGTAAATGTATGGCAAAACAAATACAATATTGTAAAGTTAAAAAATAGAAAATAAACTAATTAAAATCTAATTAATGCAAAGCAGCTATGCTTCAATAAAAATAAATCAAAATTAAAAAATCTAATAAACTTCTACACTTAAACTAACACATTTTGATGAGTTTACCTTGTATTTAAGAGAAAAATATAAGATCTTCTCAGGGATTGAAGACACATGTAAGCTTTACCTCAATAGGCTCTTCCTCTCTTAAATTTACTGCTATATCCCTTATTTTGCAAACTTTTTCTGTGACCTTTGTAGGAAAAACATTAGAATAGTATCAGGTAATATGTATTTCATTCTTGTTAGCTTTATCACATACTAGTTTGATGACTTCAAAGCATCATAAATCCTAAGACTATTCTGTTCATTTCAGTTGCTCAGTCGTGTCTAACACTTCCTGACCCCATAGACTGCAGCGCAACAGGCCTCCCTGTCCATCACCAACTCCTGGAGTTTAGAGAAATTCATGTCCATCGAGTTGGTGATGCCATCCAACCATCTCATCCTCTGTCTTCCCCTTCTCCTCCCACCTTCAATCTTTCCTAGCATCAGGGTTTTTCAAATGAGTCACTTATTAGAATCAGGTGACCAACGTATTGGAGTTGCAGCTTCAGCATCAGTCCTTCTAATGAATATTCAAGACTGATTTCCTTTAGGACGGACTGGTTGAATCTCAAGAGTCTTCTCCAACACCAAAGTTCAAAAGCATCAATTCTTCAGCACTCACCTTTCTTTATAGTCCAACTCTCATATTCATACATGACTACTGGAAAAAAACATAGCTTTTACCAGATGGACCTTTGTTGGCAAAGTAATGTCTGTGCTTTTTAATATACTGTCCAGGTTGGTCATGACTTCTTTTCCCAAGGAGCAAGTGTCTTTTAATTCCATGGCTACAGTCACCATCTGTAGTGATTTTGGAGCCCAGTAAATAAATAAATAAATAAATAAATCAGCCATTGTTTCCACTCTTTCCCCATATATTTGCCATAAAGTGGTGGGACCAGATGCCATGACCTTAGTTTTCTGAGTGTTGAGTTTTAAGCCAACTTTTTCACTCTCCTCTTTCACTTTCATCAAGAGGTTCTTTAGTTCTTCTTCACTTTCTGCCATAAGGGTGGGGTCATCTGCATATGGAGGTTATTGATATTTCTCCTGGCAATCCTGATTCCAGCTTGCACTTCACCCAGCCCAGTGTTTCTCATGATGTACTCTGCGTATAAGTTAAATAAGCAGGGTGACAATATATAGCCTTGACATACTCGATTCCCTATTTGGAACCAGTCTCTTGTTCCATATCCAGTTCTAACTGATGCTTCCTGACCTACATACAAATTTCTCAAGAGGCATGTCAGGTGGTCTGGTATTTCCATCTCTTCAAGAATTTCCCTTAGTTTGTTGTGGTCCACACAGTCAAAGGCTTTGGCATAGGCAATAAAGCAGAAATACGTTTTTCTGAAACTTTCTTGCTTTGTCTATGATCCAACAAATGTAGGCAATTTGATCTCTGGTTCCTCTGCCTTTTCTAAATCCAGCTTGAACATCTGGAAGTTCATGGTTCACATACTGTTGAAGCCTGGCTTGGAGAATTTTGAGCATTACTTTGCTAGCGTGTGAGATGTGTGCAATTGTGCAGTAGTTTGAGCATTCTTTGGCAATGCCTTTCTTAGGGATTTGAATGACAACTGACCTTTTCTAGCCCTGTGGCCACTGCTGAGTTTTCCAAATTTGCTGGCATATTGAGTGCAGCACTTTCACAGCATCATCCTTTAGGATTTGAAATAGCTCAACTGGAATTCCATCACCTCCACTAGCTTTGTTCATAGTGATGGTTCCTAAGGCCCACTTGACTTCACATTCCAGGATGTCTGGCTCTAGGTGAGTGATGAAGATCTTTTTTGTATATTTCTTCTATGTATTCTTTTCACCTCTTCTTAATATCATCTTCTTCTGTTTCATCATACCATTTCTGTCCTTTATTGTGCCCATTTTGCATGAAATGTTCCCTTGATATCTCTAATTTTCTTAAAGAGATTTCTAGATTTTCCCATTCTACTGTCTTCCTCTATCTATTTGCATTGATCACTGAGGAAGGCTTTCTTATCTCTCCTTGCTGTTTTTTGGAACTCTGCATTCAAATGGGTATATCTTTCCTTTTCTCCTTTGCCTTTTGCTTCTCTTCTATTCACAGCTATTTGTAAGGCCTCCTCAAACAACCATTTTGTCTTTTTGTATTTCTTTTCCTTGGAGATGGTGTTGATCCCTGCCTCCTGTACAATGTCACGAACCTCCACCCATAGTTCTTCAGGCACTCTGTCTATTAGATGTAACCCCTTCAATCTATTTGTCACTTCCACTGTATAATTGTAAGGGATTTGATTTACTATAGACTATTAAAGCTGATGAAAAGTGTAAAGTGCATAAGAAGGGTTGAACTAAATTCAGATATTTCTTTTGAATACCTTGTGACCCTACTCTACAAAGGCTCCTTTTTGAGGTACAATTGGAATTTCTTTAATAGTGTAGATTAAAACTGTCAACCTACTTTGAATGTCATCCATAGTTAGAGCAAATTGTGCAGAGTCTTGTGGAAGTTTTTTTTTTTTCTTCTTCTTGGGTCACACCCAAGGTTAATTGACTAGGATGTTTGGATTATGGCTCTTTAGTGAGCCAGTCTAACTCAGTATCTTCTGTGACTCTTTTTATGCACCCTTTCCTCTTGATAAAAACACTCAATCTATAAGAAAATAGAATAGATGGGAAAAAATATCATTGACATTTTGAGGTCTTATTCTTTCATGAGGTAAAATGATACTGCCCTATAGAAACATATGTGCCTTCCTTAAAGTGGTATATAGTTAATGATAACTCTGAATAGGTATCGACAGTAGACAAAATCTTTTTGGGGAATTGAAGTCACGTAACAAAGAAATTCATTGTGACTGTAGCCATTCATTTTTGAAGAGGAAAGAAAAACTTTCCTTTTCAGTGTTTCTTTCATATACTCTTAGGAGAATCTATTTTATTCAATCACAGTGAAGAAAATCTCTGGTTACTGATAAACTTTTGAGCATTTTCTGACTATAAGAAGGCCCTTGTGACCTAATGCAGTATAATATTCAGACAGACTAGTAACTTTCCACATGGAAAGAAATTTCTTTCTTTATTGCCAGTTTCCTTGTTAAATCAAATACAACAACTACGTTTGAGCTATGTCATTCTATTATAACTACACCCACTTGTTCAACACTTACATCGTCTATAGAAATCTTAACATTTTGGCTCTATACTTTTATGATTGTCCACCCTGTTTTTGTTGGATTTATAAAATTATGTTATAAAGGACTTGAAGATCCTTCTATGAGAGAATAAAAAATGATATTAAATTCACAAAACCACTTTTTCCCTCAAGATACTCAGGTGAGAATTTCTAAGTAAAATAAAAAACACAAAATCAATCACAGAGTTAGAATTTTTCCTTCTTTGAAATAATCCAAATAGCCTTAGATCATTTTCTCTTTAGGATCTTTGAATGCTTCCACATTATTTTCTTCCAGAAGCTTAGGACATTTTAAGACTACAGTTTTTTTGTTTGTTTTTTTAATCTATATTCACATTTCTCTTCATCTGATCTTCAATATCCATTTTAATATCATTGAAGCTGTCACCTGCATCTCAAATAGAGCCTGATTTTTTATCAAAACCTCTTTGATTTTCAAGTATAATAGTCTCAAGAGAATTCCCAAAGCTGTTTATCAAACAACATATATTTAAGAAGGATTGCTATTAGAATGACATTAAAACCTCAACTTCATTTTAATAATAAAAAAAGGAAGGACACTGTATATTCTAAAAATACATTCTTAGGCACCTTCTTTACAACATTGCTTTCATCAACTTTCAGTTTGTCACTCTTTTCTCTAAGAATCTTTTTTTTTTCAATTAAAATATAATTTAGAAATGAAAAAATATCCACTTACTGATTGAATAGTATTCTTCTCATTTGTTCCTTAGTGCTAAGGTGCATTTTTCACTTATTTTCTTAGTACACTTAACACACACATAGATAGATACTCAAAGATGCATAACAAACAAAATAATAATAATAATAATAATGGTAATATTGTATATTTCACTCTTGAATGTGGCAATCCAGTTCATTTTAAAGTTTTTTTTTTAAGTTAGTTTATTTTCTATTTTTTAACTTTACAATATTGTATTTGTTTTGCCATACATTGACAAGAATCCACCATGGGTGTACATGTTTTCCCCTTACAGGTGGAAATAAACTAAATAAATAAACTAAACTAAATAAATAAATTTAATAAATTTAGCCCCCAACTAAAATAAAAAAATTTATTAAAAAAAATAAAATTAAATTAAATTTGAATATTTACCCTTTAAAATAAAATTAAAAAAAAAAAAAACCTCTTGTTCAGAGGACTTAAGTTGACTACAAAACTTGGTGCAAGAAGATTATCCTTAGTAATTTTGATTTAAATCCATAATGGAAAAATCAATTTTAAAGGCAAAGAGCTATTTAAAGAAAGAATCTACAGGAAAATTTTACAAAAGGGGAAAGGTGTACATGTTTTCCCACCTTCCTCCTCCCTCCCCATCTCATCCCTCTTGGTCATCCTGGTGCACCAGCCCCGAGCACCCTGTATCATGCATTGAACCTGGACTGGCGATTCGTTTCACATATAATAATTTACATGCTTCAATGCCATTCTCCCATATCATCCTGCCCTCGCCCTCTCCCATAGAGTCCATAATACTGTTCTATTTATCTGTGTCTCTTTCTTTATCACTTAATAATTGGAATTATATTCTATGTATTGCACTGATGATATTTTTATATTTACTTTCTCTGAGCTTCCCTGATAGTTCAGCTGGTGTCTACTCTTCCTGAAGCTTTAGAAGTCTTCTTGAAGCTGTGCTTTTCTGGGCAATATACCAAGCATTGAGATGTAATGTTTCTGAAATATTTTCCCCTCTTTGTATAATAGATACAATGTTTTCCAGACAATCAGCATCCGGTTTTAACCTGAGATTTGTTCTGTTATTTTCTATTCTGTTAAAGTATTTTATGTTTAAATTAAAAACCCTTGTTCAGGAAGGGGAACACATGTAAACCCATGGCTGATTCATGTCAATGTATGGCAAAAACTGCTACAATATTGTAAAGTAATTAGCCCCCAACTAAAATAAATAAATTTATTAAAAAAATAAAATTAAATTAAATTTGAATATTTACCCTTTAAAATAAAATTAAAAAAAAAAAAACCTCTTGTTCAGAGGACTTAAGTTGACTACAAAACTTGGTGCAAGAAGATTATCCTTAGTAATTTTGATTTAAATCCATAATGGAAAAATCAATTTTAAAGGCAAAGAGCTATTTAAAGAAAGAATCTACAGGAAAATTTTACAAAATTTTTTCCTCTAAATTGAGGCCATTGTCATTTATATTTTAACAGCTTTTAGCATTACAGTAATATTTTAATAGTTAAAGTTAAATTTAAATAAATGAAAACTGTACAAGTCATAAAAGACAATGATGAAAGGACATCAAAGTACAACAGGTTACAATAAGTTGCTGTAAGATAGAAAATGAGCTGATACGTTCCCAAAAAATCTGAGAAAATTTCAGACATGGATAAAGCATTTAGAATATAGATCATGGGTGGGAAACAGGGAGGTCCTTAGAAAATCTATTATAAGAACATGTTTGCCAACAATATAAATGTTCAGTACACTTCAGTCACTCATTCGTGTCCGACTATTTGAGACCTCATGGATCGCAGCACACCAGGCCTCCTTGTCCATCACCAACTCCCAGAGTTTACCCAAACTCATGTTCATCGAGTCGGTGATGCCATCCAGCCATCTCATCCTCTGTTGTCCCCTTCTCCTCCTGCCCCCAATCCTTCCCAGCATCAGGGTCTTTTCCAATGAGTCAACTCTTTGCATGAGGTTGCCAAAGTATTGCAGTTTCAGCTTCCAATGAAGGAGTTTCAGTCCTTTCAATGAATACCCAGGACTGATCTTTAGGATGGACTGATTGGATCTCCTTGCAGTCCAAGGGACTCTCAAGAGTCTTCTCCAACACCACAGTTCAAAAGCATCAATTCTTTGGCTCTCAGCTTTCTTCACAGTCCAACTCTCACATCCATACATGACTACTGGAAAAACCATATAAGGGTATACAGTAAGAAATAACAAGACTCTGAGTTCCTTAAGATAATGTTAAAAAATATTTAACAACCAATATTTCATGACATTGACTTTTAAGAATGGATTCTCAAACAATCAAGAGGGAGGTTGGTTACTCTGCCATATAGTTATGTACCAGCTAAACGTTATTCTTCGGTTTAGGGATCAATGAGCTTTATTCAAGAGAGTTGTTAAGATTAGTCTCTGTGTAGCTATTATATGGGGTCTTCCCTGGTGGCTCAGTGGTAAAGACTCCACCTGCAATGCAGGAGACACAGGTCAGATCACCGGGTTGGGAAGATTCCCTGAAAAAGGAAATGGCCACCCACTTCAGTATTCTTGCTGGGAAATTCCATGGGCAGAGGAGCCTGGCAGGCTACAGTCCATGGGATCGCAAGAGGGTTGGACATGAATTAGTGACTAAGAACGACAATGATCATATGGCAAACCTGCAGAAAGCAGTCCAGATTAGAACAGAATGATCGTGGTCCCAGGAAGGAGGTATCCAAGAAAATTAAACTCAGCAAAGCAGCTGCTATAATAAGTAATGAAATGGTGCATCTAGAAAGAATTAAGCACATCTGGAAAATTATGCAAAGAAAAAAACTAGACAAATAATAGCCTGAAGATATGAAAAATGTCAATCTATATATATGATGATAAGACTAGACTATTCAGTGAGTATTTACATAGTAATAAATATGAACGTGCTGATTAATGATTTAGGTGATGCAGTGATTTACATATATATTGGAAGCAGTGGAAGAGGGGCAGTTGGGAAGGGAGAGGAGGAGGTAGAAGATAGCTAATCTATATTATAATAGGAAGTCAATAAGTTTAAAATTAATGAACCAAAGGAAAGTTTTTTTCTGTATGTATATTGTTTAGAAGTATGAACATGATCAACAGATGTACAGCATAGGGAACTCTATTTAATACTATGTAATGACCTATATGAGAAAAGAATCTAAAAAAGAGTGGATATGCATATATGTATAACAGATTCACTTTGCTGTACAACTGAAACTAACACAATACTTCATGGTAAATAGATGGGGAACAAATGGAAGCAGTGACAGATTTTATTTAAAAAGACACTTGCTCCTTGGAAGAAAAGCTTTGACAAACATAGACAGCACGTTAAAAAGCAGAGATATCCCTTTGCCAACAAAGGTCCATATATTCAAAGCTATGGTTTTCCAGTAGTCATGTACAGATGAGAGACTTGGACCATAAAAAGGCTGAATATTGAAGAATTGATGCTTTCAAATTGTGGTACTGGAGAAGACTCATGAGAGTCCATGGGACAGCAAGGAGATCCAACTATTCAATCCTAAAGGAAATCAATCCTGAATATTCATTGGAAAGACTGGTGCTGAAGCTGAAGCTCCAATACTTTGGCCACCTGATGCAAAGAGATGACTCCTTGGAAAAGATCCTGATGCTGGAAAAGATTGAGGTCAGGAGGAGAAGGGTGGGACAGAGGATGAGATGGTTGGATGGCATCACTGACTCAATGGACGTGAGTTTGAACAAACTCCAGGACAGGGAAGCCTGGTATGCTGCAGTCCCTGGGGTCGCAGAGTTGTACACAACTTAGTGACTGAACAAAAATAACATGTCACCTGGGAAGCCCACTCTCTGACATAACTTTCAACAATAGCTTTTCAATCCATCTCACATAGTAATGGAAATAATGTCATAAATAAATGGGACTTAATTAAACTCAAATGCATTTGCACAGTAAAGGAAATCATAAACAAAAGGAAAAGACAACTCACAGATCGGGAGAAAATATTTGCAAATGATGTGACTGGTAAGGGATTCAGTCTCCACATTATGCGAACAACTCATGAGGCTTAATATAATCAAAACAAACAGCCCAATCAAAACGTAGGCAGAAGACCTAAATAGCTATTTTTCCAAAGAAGACAAACATATGACTGAGAGAAGCACATGGAAAGGTGCTCAACGTGGCTAATTATTGTTGTTGTTCAGTCGCCAAGTTGTGTCTGACCCTTCATGACCCCATGGACTGCAAGACATCAGGCCTCCCTGTTCCTCATCATCTCCCTGAATTTGCCCAAGTTCATGTCCACTGCATCAGTGATGCCATCCAACCATCTCATCTAATCTTTCATCTCTCTAACTATTAGAAAAATACAAATAAAAACTACAATTGGATATCACCTCACAGCAGTCAAAATGGCTATCATCAAAAAATATACACAAAAAAATAAATGTTGGAGAGGGTGTGGAGAGAAGGGAATCCACTATACTGTTGGTGGGAATGTAAATTGGTACAGCCACTATGGAGAACAGTGTGAAGGTTCCTTAAAAAACTAGGAATAGACCCTACAATCTCACTCCTGGGCATATATCCAGAGCAAATCATGGTCTGAAAGGATACATGCACTTCAATATTCATTGTAGCACTATTTACAATAGCCTTAACCTAAGTGGAAACTTGGAAACAACTTAAAAATCCACCGATAGAAGAAAGGATAAAGAAGATGTTGTATGTATACATACATATATATATATATGTATGTATGTATATATATATATACATACACACACACACACACAATGGAATATTACTCAGCCATTAAAAAGAATGGAAGTATGCCATTTGTGGGAACATAGATGGACCTAGAGATTGTCATACTGAGTGAAGTAAGTCAGACAGAGAAAGAAAAATATCATATGATACCCCTTATATGTGGAATGTAAAAAAGAAATGATATATCAACTTATTTACAAAACAGAGACAGACTCACGGACAGGGAATGAACTTACGGTTACTGGAGTGAAGGGTGGGGGGCAAGGAATAGTTAAGGAGTTTGGGATCAACATGTACACACTTCAATATTCAAAGTGAATACCAAGGACTTACCTGATGGTCCAGCTGTAAAGAATCCTCCTGCCTATGCAGGTGACATGGGTTCAAACCTTTGTCTGGAAAGATTCCACATGCCACAGAGCAACTAGCCCTATGTGCTACAACTACTGAGTCCATGCCCTAGAGCTGGTGCTCCGCAACAAGAGACGCCATCTCAATGAGAAACCCACACATGGCAACTAGATAGTACCCCCCACTTTCCACAACTAGAGAAATCCCGAGTGCAGCAAAACAAAGACCCAGTGCATTCAAAAAATTTAAAAAATAATAAATTATTTAATTTAAAAATATTCTACAAAATGTATTCTTTTTAATGACTGTGTAATATTCCATTGTGTATATGTACCACAGCTTTCTTATCCATTTGTCTGCTGATGGGCATCTAGGCTGCTTCCATGTCCTGGCTATTATAAACAATGCTGTGATGAACATTGGGGTACACGTGTCTCTTTCAATTCTGGTTTCCTCAGTGTGTATGCACAATGGAATATTACTCAGTGGTTAAAATGAATACATTCGAATCAGTTCTAATGAAGTGGATAAAACTGGAGCCTATTATACAGAGTGAAGTAAGCCAGAAAGAAAAACACCAATACAGTATTCTAACACATATATATGGTATTTAGTCAATCGGCAAAGATAACACTGTATGCAAGACATCAAAAGAAACACAGATAAATAGAACAGTATTATGGACTCTATGGGAGAGGGTGAGGGCAGGAGGATATGGGAGAATGGCATTGAAGCATGGAAATTATCGTATGTGAGAGGAATTGCCAGTCCAGGTTCGATGCATGATACAAGGTGCTCGGGGCTGGTGCACCGAGATGACCCGGAGGGATCGGATGGGGAGGGAGGTGGAAGGGGGGTTCTGGAAGGGGAAAACATGTACATCCATGGTGGATTCATGTCAATGTATGGCAAAATAAATGCAATATTATAAAGTTAAAATATAGAAAATGAACTAATTTAAAAAAAGAAAACAAAACAAACAAAAAAATTTCTATTTTTAAGAAACATAACTTCATGATGAGTCCTCTGTAATAAAGTAGCTACAGAATGCTTACATAACGAGGCAACTTGTCTTATGGGATTACTACCTACAAACGAGCTAAGAGTTGGGTACCATACTCTCAATACTTTCCTATAGCTGAGTAGCAAACTGCTACAAATTCAGCAGCTTTAAAAAATACCACTTATATGAGGGAGGGTATATATGTATACATATAGCTGATTCACTTTGCTGTACAGCAGAAACACATTTTTTCAATTAAAAAATAATAATTTTTCAGAAGTAAAAAAAAAAAATTCTACAAATGGACAAGCAACAAGGATCTACTGTATGGCACAGGGAACTCTGCTCAATGATATATGGCCGCTTGGGTGAGAGGAGAGTATGGGGAAGAATGGATACACGTATTTGTATGGCTGAATTATTTCACTGTTCATCTGAAACTAACACTACTTTTTTAATCAGCTGTACTCCAATATAAAAATAAAACAAAATAAACCCTGAGACTATGAGCCACCTAGCAGAGCAGTTCTCTTGGCTTCCCTTACGATGCTATTCTCTGCTCTCTTTTTCCAATAAACTGCTTTGCTTTATCAGTAAAGATAAATTTAAAAAATGTGAAAAAAAACTAACTGTCATGTCTTCTTGAATTTCACAAGATATTTCTTATAAATGCACATAATAGTATGTTGATTGTGAATATCAACAATTCTTTAAACAAATTTTGGCACTATTAAATGAATAAGTTAATAGAGTTCTAGACTTTATCAATAGTATAATGCAAATGAACCCACAGAGATCAGCACAGGGACACTCTGAAGTGATGCAAATTTGAATCAGACTCTGATACAGGCCCTCCTGCTTACTAGCTATGTAATATTATGCAAATCATATTTTTCTCAGAGCTTCAGCCTCCTTATCCTTTAAAAAGGCATAATAATGCATACATTCAAGGATTATTCTGAAGCTGAAATGAGATATGTTGAAAACATCCAGGATAGGACTTAATATACAATAATATTTTTAATTTACTGGCTGCTTCCCATATGTTCAGCACTCTTCTAAACACTTTTTATGAATAAATTCTTATTATCCTCAATAACTTTTAAAGGTCTTTACTGTTATTTACTTTACTGTTATTCCTACTTTAAAGATAAAAAAAAAAGTTTGGAAATGTTAAAAAAAAAAAAAAACATTTCTAAGCCAGCATTTGCACATAGACTGCCTAACTTTGAAACCCAAGCTGTTAACTACTATGCCCTTGGTTTGAACAAATACAAGTATCTAGAGCTGGGATCCGTACACTACAGCTCACAGGTAGAAGACCAAATATAGCCCACTCTGTTTTTGTATAGCCCATGATATAAGAATATAGCATACATTTTTAAGAAGTTGAAAGACAGTCAAAAGAATACTCTTTTGTAATAAGTAAAAATTACAATTTCAGTGTCCATAAATAAATTATTATTGCAATAAAGCCACTCACATTCATTTACATATCACCTATGGCTATTTTCGTGCTGTAGAATTTGTAGTTGCTCAAACCACCGCACGATTGCACTCATCACACACACTAACAGAGTAATGCTCAAAATTCTCCAAGCCAGGTGCATGAACCATGAACTTCCATATGTTCAAGCTGGATTTAGAAAAGGCAGAGGAGCCAGAGATCAAATTGCCAACATCCTCTGGATCATCAAAAAAGCAAGAGAGTTCCAGAAAAACATCTACTGCTTTATTGACTACGCCAAAGCCTTTGACTGTGTGGATCACAACAAACTGTGGAAAATTCTTAAAGAGATGGGCATACCAGACCATCTTACCTGTCTCCTGAGAAATCTGTATTCAGGACAACAAGCAACCATTAGAACTGGACATGGAACAAGAGACCAGTTTCAAATCGGGAAAGGAGTACGTCAAGGGTATATATTGTCACCCTCTTTATTTAATTTATATGCAGAGTACATCATGCAAAATGCTGGGCTGGATGAAGCACAAGCTGGAATCAAGATTGCCGAAAGAAATATCAATAACCTCAGATATGCAGATGATACCATCCTTATGGCAGAAAGTGAAGAAGAACTAAAGAGCCTCTTAATGAAAGTGAAAGAGGAGAGTGAAAAAGTCGGCTTAAAACTCAACATTCAGAAAACTAAGATCATGGCATCTGGTCCCATCACTTCATGGCAAAGAGATGGAGAAACAGTGGAAACAATGGCAGACTATTTTGGGGGGCTTCAAAATCACTGCAGATGGTGATTGCAGCCAGAAAATTAAAAGACACTTTCTTCTTGGAAGAAGAGCTATGACCAACCTAGACAGCATACTAAAAAGCAGAGACATTAGTTTGCCAATAAAGGTCTACCTAGTCAAAGCTATGGTTTTTCCAGTAGTCATGTATGGATGTGAGAATTGGACTGTAAAGAAAGCTGAGCACTGAAGAATTGATGCTTTTGAACTGTGATGTTGGAAAAGACTCTTCAGAGGTCCTTGGACTGCAAGGAGATCCAACCAGTCTATCCTAAAGGAAAATAGTCCTGAATATTCAATGGGAGGACTGATGCTGAAGCTGAAACTCCAATACTTTGGCCACCTGATGCGTAAAACTGACTCATTGGAAAAGACCCTGATGCTGGGAAAGAGTGAAGGCGGGAGGAGAAGGGGACAACAGAGGATGAGATGGTTGGGTGGCATCACCAACTCGAACGACATGAGTTTGAGCAAACTTCAGGTGTTGGTGATGGAAAGGGTAGCCTGGCGTGCTGCAATCCACGGGATTGCAAAGAGTTGGACACGATTGAGTGACTGAACAAAACTGAATCTGTGGGTCACTACTGACTACTTCACTTACCATTTTATGGATATACCACATTTGTGTATTCATCAAGTGATGGGTATATTTTACCCCGTTTTTAACTATTATGAATAATGCTACCATGAACATCTAAGAACACATTTTTGCATGAATAGATGTTTTGATTTCTATTAGATATGTGCCTAGGAGTGGCATTGTTGGAGCATATGGTAGATAACTCTATGTTTAACATTTTGAAGAATCATCAAATTATTTTCCAAAGAGGCTGCATAATTTTATGTTCTCACCAGCAATATATGATTCTTTCACTTTTTACAAAAATACTTGCCAAACCTGTTACACTTATCTTTTAAAATTTTAGCCATCCTAGTGAGTGTAAACTATTTTTTAATTTATGTTAATTAGAAGATAATTGCTTTACAACATAGTGATTTTTTTTGCCATAGAAAGGGAGAAGACTCAAATCCATAAAATTAAAAATGAAAAAGAAGTTATAACAGACAACACAGAAATACAAAGAATCATAAGTGACTATTATGGGCAACTATATAACAACAAAATAAACAACCTGGTGGAAATGGGCAAATCCTTAAAAAAGTATAACCTTCCAAAACTGAACCAGGTAGAAATAGAAAATATGAACAGGCCAATCACAAGCATGGAAATCAAAACTGTAATCAAAGATATTTCAACAAACAGAAGCCCTGGACCAGACGACTTCACAGGTGAATTCTACCAAAACTTTAGAGAAGAACTAACACCTATCCTACTCAAACTCTTCCAGAAAATTGCAGAGGAAGGAAAACTCCCAAACTCACTCTAGGAGGCCACCATCACCCTGATAACAAAACCAGACAAAGATGCCCCAAAAAAGAGAAAATTACAAGCCAGTATCACTGATGAACATAGATGTGAAAATCCTCAACAAAATTCTAGCAAACAGAATCCAATAATGCATTAAAATGATCATACATCATGACAAAGTGGGCTTTATCCCAGGGATGCAAAGATTCTTCAGTATATGCAAATCAATCAATATGATATACCATATTAACAAATTGAAAGATATAAAACATATGATCATCTCAATAGATGCAGAGAAAACTTTTGACAAAATTCAACACCATTTACGATAAAAAGGCCTCCAGAAAGTAGGCATATAAGGAATACACCTTAACATAATAAAGGCCATACCTGATCAATACACAGCAAATATTATCCTCAATGGTGGAAAGCTGAAGGCATTTCCTCTAAAATCAGGAATAAGACAAGGGATCCCACTCACATCACTGTTATTCAACCTAGTTTTGGAAGTCCTAGCCACAGCAATCAGAGAAGGAAAGAAATAAAAGGAATCCAGAACGGAAAAGAAGAAATAAAACTGTCCCTGTTTGCAGTGACATGATTCTCCACATATAAAACCCTAAAGATGCCACCAGAAAATTTCTAGAGCTAATCAATGAATATAGCAAAGCTGTAGGATATAAATTAATACACAAAAT
Source organism: Giraffa tippelskirchi (assembly GCF_054371585.1). NCBI lineage: Eukaryota > Metazoa > Chordata > Mammalia > Artiodactyla > Giraffidae > Giraffa > Giraffa tippelskirchi. Next base: position 74,055,529 of record NC_137289.1, read on the forward strand.
AAATCCCTTACATTCCTATACACTAACAATGAAAAATCAGAAAAAGAACTTTTGTAAACTATTATTTTATGGTTTCAACTAGTATTTTCCTGATAGTTACTGATTTTGAGTTTGTTTTCATGTGTTTATTGGACATTCATATATCTTTTTTGGAGAAATACCTATTAAAATCCTTTGCCCATTTTAAAATTGGATTACATATCATTTCATTAATGAGTTATTTCTTTAAAAACTTCTGGGTGCAAACCACTTACCAGATATCAAGTTTATCCCATTCAGTGGGTTATATTTTCAGTTTTTTGATGGTGTCTTTTAAAACACCAATATTTTTAATTTTGATAAAGTATAATTTATCTATTTTGTCTTTTACCACCATGCGTTTGGTGCCATTTCTAAGAAAACATTATCAGAGTTCATGCAAATTAACTCCTAAATTTTAATCTAAGAGGGTTAATAATATCTTACACAACCCTCTTAGATTAGGGTCTTATATTTAGGTCTATGATCCATTAATTTTTCTGTTTTTATTGTAGTAAAATATGCATGACATAAAATTAACATTAAAAAATTAAGTGTAATTGGCAAATTCCCGGATATAGTGGAGAACAGAGGAGCCTGGCATGCTACAGTCCATGGGGTTGCAAAAAGTTGGACAGGACCTTAGCAACTGAAAAATAACAATAATTTAGCAGCACTGACTGTATTTACATTGTTGTATAGCCATCACCCCTACCAGAACATTTTCATCATCCCAAACTGAAACTCTGTGCCCATTAAACATTAATTTCCTATTATCCCCGGCTCCAAATCCCTGCTAACCACGAATCTACTTTCTGTCTTTATGAATTCTGCTGTTTTAAATACTTCATATAAGTGGAATCATACAGCATTTGTGTTTTTGTGAGCCGTTTATTTCACTTAGCATAACTCAAGTTTCATCCATGTTGTAGCAAGTATCAGAATTTACTTCTTCTTTAAGGTTGAGTGTGTGTGTGTGTGTGTTTATATTCATAGTAATATTGGCCTGAATTTCTCTTGTCTTGTGGTATTCTTACCTGGATTTGGTATCCGGATAATGTTGGCCTTGTAAAATGAATTTGGGAGTGTTTCCTCCTCCTTGCTGGAGTCCTTGAATTCCATGGTGCTGGAATGGGTTATCAAAGTCTCTGATAGGGTAGTTTGTTTGGCAATGGTCCCTGCTGGATTCTCTCTTAAGCCTGTGTCTCTGGCAATGATTGGGAACCTGAGGCTACAAGACCCACCCAGGGCAGTAGCATCCAGCCACTATTGGAATATGCTGGGGTGCGATTGAAATCTGTTGCTACATGAGCTACCTGATGCCATAGGAGCCAACTGATGCTGGAGTAGGCTGAGAGCCTGTATTCATGAGAGTTTGTTAGGAATTTGGTTCCAACAGAGTCAGCTGGCACCTTGATGGGTTGGGGTCCTGGGGTCACTGGAGATGCTTAAGTCTGTGGGAGCCAGCAAGTGCCAGACTGCATTGAGGGCTTTGGTTCATGGAAGCAACTGGAAACCTGGAGACAAAGAAGCTGCCTGGAGAGAAAGAATCACTTGTGGTCACCAGTACCTGGGATCGTGGGAACTGGCCAGTTTCCTGGTAGAGAACTAAATTCAAAAGGGCCTTCTAATAACTTGGAGCCAAAAAAGCTGCCTGAAGTAATAGATGCTGTCTGGGACTGCTGGACACAGGTCAGTTTAGTTCAGTTCAGTCGATCTGTCGTGTCTGACTCTTTGCGACCCCATGGACTGCAGCATGCCAGGCCTCCCTGTCCATCACCAACTCCTAGAGTTTAGACAAATTCATGTCCATTGAATCGGCGATGCCATCCAACCATCTCATTCTCTATCATCCCCTTCTCCTCCCGCCTTCAATCTTTCCCAGCATCAGGGTCTTTTCAAATGAGTCAGCTCTTCACATCAGGTGGCCAAAGTATTAGGGTTTCAGCTTCAACATCAATCCATCCAATGAATATTCAGGACTGATTTCCTTTAGGATGGACTGATTCAATCTCCTTGCAGTCCAAGGGATTCTCAAGAGTCTTTTCCAACATCACGGTTCAAAAGCATCAATTCTTCAAGGATCAGCTTTCTTTATAGTCCAACTCTCACATCTATACTTGACTGATGGAGAAACCATAGCTTTGACTAGATGGACATTTGTTGGCAAAGTAATGTCTCTGCTTTTTAACTTGCTGTCTAGTTTGGTCATAACTTTTCTTCCAAGGGGCAAGCTTCATATAATTTCATGGCTGTGGTCACCACTTGAAGTGATTTTAGAGCCCCCCAAAATAAAATCTCCCACTGTTTCCACTGTTTCTCCATCTATTTGCCATGAAGTGATGGAACTGCAGGCCATGATCTTAGTTTTCTGAAAGTTGAGCTTTAAGCCAGCTTTTTCACTCTCTTTTTTAACTTTCATCAAGAGACTCTTTAGTTCTTCTTCATTTTCTACCATAATGGTGGTGTCATCTGCATATCTGAGGTTATTGACATTTCTCCCGGCAATCTTGATTCCAGCTTGTGCGTCCTCCATCCCAGCGTTTCTCATGATGTACTCTGCATATAAGTTAAATAAGCAGGGTGACAATATACAGCCTTGACATACTCCTTTTCCTGTTTGGAACCAGTCTGTTGTTTCATGTTCAGTTCTAACTGTTGTTTCTTGACCTACCTATCAGTTTTTCAGGATGCAGGTCAGGTGGTCTGGTATGCCCATCTCTTTCAGAATTTTCCACAGTTTATTGTGATCCACACAGTCAAAGGCTTTGGCATAGTCAATAAAGCAGAAACAGATGTTTGTTTTTTCTTTTTTTTTTCTTTTATGGAACTCTCTTGCTTTTTCGATGATCTAGCAGATATTGGCAATTTGATCTCTGGTTCCTCTGCCTTTTCTAAAACCAGCTTGAACATCTGGAAGTTAACAGTTCACGTATTGTTGAAGCTTGCCTTGGAGAATTTTGAGCATTATTTTACTAGCCTGTGAGATGAGTCCAATTGTGCGGTAGTTTGAGCATTCTTTGGCATTGCCTTTCTTTGGGATTGGAATGAAAACTGACCTTATCCAGTCCTGTGGCCACTGCTGAATTTTCCAAAATTGCTGGCATATTGAGTGCAGCACTTTCAGAGCATCATCTTTTAGGATTTGAAATAACTTAACTGGTATTCCATCACCTCCACTAGCATTGTTCATAGTGATGTTTCCTATGGCCCACTTGACTTCACATTCCAGGATGTCTGGCTCTAGGTCAGTGATTACACCATCATGATTAACTGGGTTGTGAAGATCGTTTGTACAGTTCTTCTGTGTATTCTTGCCATCTCTTCTTAATATCTTCTGCTTCTATCAGGTCCATATTATTTCTGTCATTTAGTGAGCCCACCTTTGCATGAAATGTTCCCTTGGTATCTCTAAATTTCTTTAAGAGATCTCTAGTCTTTCCTACGGAGAAGGCACTGGCAACCCACTCCAGTACTCTTGCCTGGAAAATCCCAAGAACGGAGGTGCCTGGTAGGCTGTGGTCCATGGGGTCGCTAAGAGTCGGACACGACTGAGCAACTTCACTTTCACTTTTCACTTTTCACTTTCATGCATTGGAGAAGGAAATGGCAACTCACTCCAGTGTTCTTACCTGGAGAATCCCAGGGACGGCGGAGCCTGGTGGGCTGCCGTCTATGTAGTCGCACAGAGTCGGACACGGCTAAAGTGACTTAGCAGCAGCAGTCTTTCCCATTCTATTGTTTTTTCTCTATTTCTTTGCATGGATCACTGAGGAAGGCTTTCTTATCTCTCCTTGCTATTCTTTGGAACTCTGCATTCAAATGGGTACATCATTCCTTTTCTCCTTTGCTTTTGGCTTCTGTTCTTTTCACAGCCATCTGTAAGGCCTCCTCAGAGAACCATTTTGCTTTTTTGCATTTCTTTTTCTTGGGGATGGTCTTGAGCCCTGTCTCCTGTACAATGTCGTGAATCTCCATCCATAGTTCATCAGGCTCTCTGTCAGTTCTATTCCCTTAAATCTATTTCTCACTTCCACTGTATAATCGTTAGGGATTTGATTTAGGTCATACCTGAATGGTCTAGTGGTTTTCCCTACTTTCTTCAATTTAAGTCTCAATTTGGCAATAAGGAGTTCATGATCTGAGCCACAGTCAGCTCCCAGTCTTCTTTTTGCTGACTGTATAGGGCTTCTCCATCTTTAGCTGCAAAGAATATAATAAATCTGATTCCAATGTTGATCATCTGGTGATGTTCGTGTGTAGAGTCTTCTCTTGTGTTTTTGGATAAGGGTGTTTGCTCTGACCAGTGCATAGACTGCTGTTCTGCTGCTGCTGCTAAGTCGCTTCAGTCGTGTCCGACTCTGTGCGACCCCATAGCCTGCAGCCCACCAGGCTCCACCGTCCCTAGGATTCTCCAGGCAAGAATACTGGAGTGGGTTGCCATTTCCTTCTCCAGTGCATGAAAGGGAAAAGTGAAAGTGAAGTCGCTCAGTCGTGTCTGACTCTTAGCGACCCCGTGGACTGTAGCCCACCAGGCCCCTTCATCCATGGGATTTTCCAGGCAAAAGAGTACTGGAGTGGGGTGCCATTCTAGCAGGCACCAATATGAGATGGGAACTTGGCTTCTTGGAAATCTGCTGCAAGCCTGGTACTGTGGAAGCCACCTAAGTCCTTGGGAGCTGCTTGCAGCCACTGGAATCAATAGATGTCAGGATGAGCTTGAGGCCTGTTGAAAGCATGGTACCACAGATGCCACTCAGTGCAGTGGGACCCACCTGGGGTCACTGAAGCTGCTAAGTGCCAGGGTTAGATGGGGAGACCATTTGGTGCCTGGTGCCAAAATGCAACCCATTGCCATTAAACCTGGTGAGTACCAAGTTGAACTGGGGCCTGGGTTCCTCAGAGCCCACTGGACGACTGAAATTACAGAAGCCACCAGGAGGCACAGGAACAGTTTGGAGTCCCCAGTCCTGTCAAGTGCATGGATATGATGGGGGGTCTGGTTCCTAGGAGGCTGCTGGAAGCCCTGCTGTGGAAACCACTTGGAACTATGAGATGTTCCTTGGGTCACTGGAGTTGGCAAGATCTAGGGTGAGCTGGAACCCTGAATGTGTGATATTCTTGCCATGAAAGCTGCTTAGGATGCTGGAGTAGGCAGGTACCAGAGCAAACATGGGTCTGGAACATCAGGAACTTTATGCCACTTGGAGCCACTGGAGACAATAGACACCAGAGTGAGATGGAATTCTGAATTCATGGGAGCCTGCTGGGAGCCTGGTGTCAAGGATGGCTTTGGGGGCTGCTGGAGCTGCCTGTGGCCACTGAAGTCAACAGGTAGCAAGATGAGTGGGGGCCTGAGTTTGCAGGAGTCTGCAGCAAGCTACCTATAGCTGTGAGAATTGGCTTGGTACTGGGGTGGGTCCTCTCTGGGGTTTGTGGTAAATTTGGGCACTCATTTTACTCTCCTCCCATGGGGAAGGTGTCTCTTTTCACACTGGGCTGCCTTAGCTTAGGAGCTGTGTAATGAGGTAGTATGAATCTATCTCTTTTACCTTCACCAATGTGTTCTTTCTTATTTCTGTGGTTCACCTATGTGCTGTGATTCCCTCACCTAAAATATTTGCTTTGTGAAGGTATTTTCATGCATGGTTAATTATTCATGATGCTGGGGAGGAGGAGGGAAAGGAATAAGTAGCAGATATTCCTATGCCACCATTTTGCTTACATCACTTTCTCAAAATCTTCTGATTACGTTTTTCAGGCCTGTTCTTCAATAAGACTAGTTGTTCTCCAAGGGCCAGCACCTGTATGTATTCTGGCAAGGTCTAGTTAATTATGATCCAGATAGGATTATTTAACCACTCAGATAGATACTGACTTTAGCTTGTGGAATCAGGCTGTTTGTATGAGGATCTCCATGACCTTAGATGATATGTGAATTTGGAAATTTCAGTTGCCTTTGTAGAGGAGAGACCATCAAATACTGATTCTCCATTACTTAGAATATAATCTAAATTATATGGACCTGGATTTGGTAGAGATTTCATAGACTTAGTCATAATTTATGTGTATATCACTAGGGTCTAAGATGCAGTAGATCCTTAATAAATATTTCTGACACAGGAGTATTATTTTTGAAGGCTATTAATGTGTTTTACCTTTAGCATTCATCATGTATGAGATTCCAGTATTTTACTAGGTATGCTCATTTTTCTCATTGTTTGTGTATGCACTGAGTGTGTGTATGTGTGTGTGTGTTTGTGTGTGTGTGTGTGTCTGTATAAGGGAGCAGATTAGGATTATAACAGGAATGCAAAAGTAACTGAAAAGTCTGTCCCTCTTCTTCAGGTTACTTACTTCAGGTACCTGTGGTAAGACAAAGATGACAGCTGAAGAAATGTATGTTTTATGGTCTTTTTTTATTTTCTCAGAATGAGATCTTGGGGTGAGGAACTTGTTAGAGAGCTTAAGAAAAAATCTGAAATTAGAGTTTTAGTTCTCTACTCCATTTGGGACTATAGGAGAGACTTCTTTTCAGTGTTCCCTCCATATAAAAATGTGCCAGCAACCAAATCTGAATCAAGTTGATGGACCGCATGGTTAGGCAGAGAGAGGACCTGAGTTTAGTGTCCTGGAGTCTCCTTCAGCTCCTGTGCAGTATAGAAGATATTTAGAAGTTCATGCATTCCCCGTAGAAATAATGAGAAAGTAGCTGTCTGGAGAGTCATCATGATATAGGCTGAGGGCTGCAGAGTGGTGGGAACCTGAGAGCAAGGTTATAGTGATTAAAGAAAAATCAATATTTTCTTTCCAATATGAGTATAAATAATTTCTAAATGTATCAGCGCTTACACTTCTTGAAAGAGTTTATAAATGAGTAATTTCCTTTCTTATCTGTGTTACCTTAAACCAGACTGATAGGTCATTACCATCATGTCATGGTAGCAAGAGGCTGCCCCTGTGACTCCCTTCCCCAACTAGATTTGACTGAAGCAGGTGAAGTTGCACTTTAGTACTCTGAGCCTCTGCAGCTCTCCATTCTGAATGCTCAGATCTGCTCAGATTTTAGCAGCCCAACTAAGCCATAGTGGCCCAAGCAGAATATTTTTTTCTAGTCTTATTGACACATAATGAATACATCACTGTATAAGTTTAAGGCATACTGCATGATAGCTTAATTTATATATACTGTGAAATGATTATTGCAATAGGCTCAGCTAGCACCCATCATTTCATATAGATATAATAAAGAGAAAAGAAAGAAGGAAAAGAAAAAATTTCTCCTTGTGTGAGAACACAGGACTTAACTTCTTAAAAACCTTCCTATGTATTACATAAAAAAGTGTTAACTATAATCATTACATTGTACATTATAGTCTTAGTACTTATTTATATTATAACTGGGACTTCCCTGGTAGCTCATGAAGAATTTGTCTGCAATGCAGGAGATGCGAGTTCAATCTCTGGGTTGGGAAGATCCCCTGAAGAAGGGAATGGGTATCCACTCCAGTATTCTTACTTGGAGAATTCCATGGATAGAGGAGCTTGGCAAGCTACATTCCACAGGGTCACAAAGAGTCGGACACAACTGAGCGACTAACACACAAGCACACCTTAATTGGAAAATTGTACCTCTTGACCACCTTCCTCCAATTCCTCTTTCATCCACCCTCTGCCTTTAGTAACCACATGTCTGATATGTTTTTCTATGTGTTTGTCTTTTTTGTCTCTTTTTTCTTAGACTCCACATGTGAGATCATAAAGTAATGTTTGTCTTTCTCTGACTTATTTCACTTGGCATAATGCTTTCTAGATTTATCCATGTTATTGAAATGGTAGGGTTTCCTCATTTTTATGGCAAAATAATATTCCATTTTATAGATAGATAGGTAGGTAGACAGACCCCAGTGTCTTTATCCATTCTTCCATCAATGGACACTTAGGTTGTTTCCATAGCTTGGCCATTGTAATTGATGCTACTCTGAACATGAGGATGTAGATATCTTTTCAAGTTAGTGTTTTTATTTCCTTTGAATATAGTCCCAGAAGTGGAACATTGGCCACTGGCTATGATATGTCCTTTGATCTTTCTTTTTCCCACTGGATCATACTCCAATTTAACTTGACAGGTCAAACTTTGCTCTGCAGATAAAAGTAACTCTACCTATGCATTGATTTAGATAAGGTATGAACTTAAAAATCCAACAGAACTCTGTGATATGTGTGTTTGTTTGTTTTTTATAGCATCTCTATGCTTCCATCTCTACCCTTAGAACTCAAGATGTCTATAGCTCTTCATTTAGAATTAAAGGCAATGAATGGCAGGAATAAGAAACAAAACAGGAGAATTTTATTTTCATATTTAAATATTTTAGCGATTGGAACTTTAAATATTAAAAAGCCAATTAAAGCTGCATTTGACATAATTTAAAGCCACACTCTTTATAACCAGAGGAAATAGATTTTATTTAAATTCAGTTTGTCAAAGCAGAAATATCTTCATACATTTATGGTGCTCTTTTTTAAAACTTAAATGGTAGTACATCTTATAGGCATCTCTGGATTTTATTTGTTGGTTTCACATACTACAATACAAAGTCCATTTAAAAGAACATATTGCAGAAATTCTAAAATCGTAATTTACTTGAAAAGTTACTGTCATAAAGATTTTTTTAACATTTTTTAAAATATTTTTTATAATTGAACATGAAAGTCAGAATAAAACTAAAATACTATCCAGTTAGGCTTTTTTGTTGTTTTTTAATTTAAAAAACTTTTTCAGTACATATATCCTTAACATTCTTTACTGGATGAATACAAAGTTAACATAAAAGCATGTACTGGTACATAAAAGATATAGAATTAACCACTAATGTTGAACATTTTGGTGTTTCCATGTGTTAATATTGCAGAACATCTCATTTTTACTACTGTTTAAAAGTTGTTTTATTTTGAAAACTTGTTTACAATGACAGGTGTTACAAGAGTTTGCAAAAATGTTTAAGGATAATATTAATGTCTATATAAGTGAGGCCCTGACACTCAAAAGCTAAGGTCACAGTTTGTATCAATATGATAGATAGTCATCACTATATTGTATAGATTATGTATATGAAATTACAATAATATTTCACTGATAACAAATCTAACAAGACAATGTTAAGGAATTACCAAATCTTTATGTGTACTTTGAAAGATGGTACTGTAAGAAGAATGTCTGTGAAAATTTTAACATACTGTGGTCAGCATAACAAATTATGTCTGAGCTTTTTTTTAACCTATTTTTTACCTCTTCGTAAATGTGAGGTACTATTTAGCTATTTGGGATACTGTTTGAATATGAAGATGATGTCTTACTGAAAATCAAATGTTATAATTTAAGCTTTAGATGTTTTCTTTTATATTAGTTATGTTCCAAATGATAGGGTGCTTATTTTTTTCAGAAATACAAAATATTTTTAACTTATCAGACTCTTAACTTAAAATTACCCATACTTTTATAACCTTTAATACTTTGGTCACTATCGATTTCCCTGAAGCATTTTTAACATTTTAAAATAATATGGCTAAACCTAGACTACTGGCTTTTCATTTATATTAACTGCAACAACATATACACTAAATACCTATATGTAATTAATGTTCAAAAACTTACTTTGGCTTCACAAATGAGAGCATTTATAACTACACATTAAAATGACACAAGAATTTTCATGTTTGATTACTAATTGAAGGAAAGGACATGTCTCTTCTTCCTCTTCTCTTCCTGCTCCATTTCTTGAAATTATTCGTTTTCTTCCCCTTTGATAAAGATAGTTTATGGTAGCTTCACCATCACGACACATGCACCAGCTCTTCCAATGTTAACAGGAACTTCCTAATGCAGAAAACAAAAACAAAGAAAGAAATGCTATTTGAATGAACTCTGTCTTTGGCATAATATATTGGAGTTGAAAAAATCCTTAGCTATCCTGGCCCAGCCTTGTATAAAGATAATGGAAAATGCAGCCCAGATAACATTCCAATGTGGAGACAGCATAGTCTTTAAAATGAAGTAGATCTTCGAAGAACAGGTTCTGTTTGAAGAACAGGTGATATTGGTTAGGTTTCACCTCTCGTAATTTTCTCACTTAAAAAATTAAAACTAATAATAATGTTTTTGTTAGGGGTAAGCAAGAAAATGAATGAAAATAATTAGGCATACAGTAGTTACAATCTGTCTATCTAGTTGTTCTCTTTCACCCTTTGCAAGGTCACACAATGAAACAGTGAAATACCTGGAATAGAATCTACATCTCTTAACTACTTGTCTATAATTTTCAGAAAAGTAATTTACACAAGGTTAGAAAAACATTTTTTATCATATTTGACCACCATCTTTGTTTGCTAAATATTTTCTTCCATTTCTAGTTGGTCCTAACCATTGTAAATTTAAGAGCTAACTACATGGCAGAACTTGAGGGTATTTCTGAGGGTCATAATGAATCATATTGTTGGAGTAAAGAGATAGAAACCCATGTTCTATCTGTGCCCTTTCTTATATTAATATTTCCCTTAGAATTTCTTCTGTTGATACCCAGAACTCTTCAGAGGGTTTAATTCCAGTCTCTTACTGTGCACCAAACCCCTGAATGACTAATCAGTAGTTAGGATTGTTGCAATTTGTAGAATCTCTATAAGGAGGAGACTGAAAGATTTTTCTCCTGGGCACCAGCCAATAGGAAGGGACAGACATTTGTAGATAAAGGTATTATTCCTTGCTTCTCAAGTAAAAATACATACATAGAAAGTTGGTCAGAGAGTAAAGCTCTTGAATTATTGAATCTGATTCACTTTTCTATAAAAGGAATGAGCACATCAAGCTTAGAAAATGTCTTGTCCCCACTTTATATAAATGCTGATGGATACTACTAATGATCAAACAGCTCAATTAATAATTCTCTATAGCTAAATAAAGCACATGCTATAAATTTCACTAAAAGAATTTGATTCAGCCCTAGAGTGGAAGAGAATGGGATGAATTCCAAATATATATTTTAATTTTTAAATTAAAACCTGAAATATATCAATTTGGATGCGTAAATTGAGAGTACCTCTTTCCATTCATCTTTCTGTGCATCATACGATTCAACAGTGTTCAAATAAGTATGTCCATCATATCCTCCAACCACATAGAGTCTGTCTCCAAGGGGACATACAGCAACAGCATCTCGAGGAACACTCAGAGGTGTCACAGTTGACCATGAATCATTTTTTGGATCATACCTTAAGAAGTTCAGGCAGACAATTGAAAAGAAAGTTATGCAGTGCTAAAATTAAAAGTAATACATACTAATAAAATATATACTTATCTAATAAAAATAAATTAAAAAATATCTTATAAATAGTAAATGTAATCACAGTAATAAATATTAAGACTATGACAGAATTCTCTTCAGCCACCAGAGGTCACTCAAAGCATAGTGAATGTGAATTTCCTTTAAAAAATGCCATGCATTTCTTTGATCAGTTCTCAGATTTTCTGAGGAAATTTCACACATTGGCATCTGCATATTATGTGAAAAATGCCCCTTTTGCCATTTAGTATGATGGTTGGAACGCATTTTTCTCTTATTATTTATCAAAGTTATACATGTGATCCCTGATCTTATTTATGAGAGCTCACGTTTTAAGTAAATCAGAATATATAAACTATGTTATATAAACTATGGTTATCGTGGTTTTAATACTCTTTGTAGCTACAGCGACCACAGTCTTATTATTTTTCTTATTCTTATTCTTTCTTCTATGAAAGTTCTTATTCATCTTCACAGGACCCTGGGGTTTTTATTTCCATTTTAATTTGAAGTTAATTCCTCATCCCCAAACATATTTTGTAAGCAAAATGAAAGAGCACTCAGTAATCTGTATTAATTAAAAACTTCTCCAGGAATTATTTCCTAAAATTTGAACCCAATACATAATAATAAAATCTAAAAGGAGAGGACAGAACTTCGCTCGTGGCCCCAGTGGTTAAGAATCCACCTGCCAGTGTAGGGGACACAGGTTTGATCTCCGAGTCTGCGAAGATTTCACATGCCATGGGGCAATCAAGCTCATGGGACACAACTACAGAGCCTGAGCTCTAGGGCCCAGGAGCCATAACTACTGAAATCCACATGCTGCAACTGCTGAAGCCCTCGATCCTGGAGTCTGTGTTCCCAGACAAGAGAAACCACTGCAATGAGAAGCCAGCGCACCACAATGAAGAGCAGCTCCCAATCTCCACAACTAGGGAAAGCTCGTGCTCAACAAAGAAGACCCAATACAGCCAAAAATAAATAAACAAATTAAGTTAAATTTTAAAAAAGTTTCTCTATTATAGAAAAAAAGTTTAAATAGTTTAAAAAAAAAGGTGAACAAAAAAACTTATACAGTTATATGTGGAAATTCTCTCTGATCTTATACTGGCCTATTGGTAAATTCCAATGAAGATATTTATTTTACAAAAGATATTTTCATTTATACCATCTGTTAATTTCCTTATATTTGTATTACTCATCTGATTTCTGTTTTTCTTTGTTTAATCATAATCTAAATCATATAACCCCAGCTTTCACTTGAACTTGGTCTTCGCATCCAGTAATATTTTCAATAATATCTGAAATCAGCAATAATTAAGATATCCTCAATATCCACCACATATTGTTGAGTGCCATGAAGGATTTCACCTTAAATTATGATGTTATACTGAAACCCACAACCAGAAAATCCACAGCTATGTGTTTTAGCTAAGCTGAATCTTCAACACAACTGCTATTGTTAATTGATACTGCATTCAGCGAACAGAATACACTCATACAAGTACACACACATACGACTGGTGAACCAGGGCTCACAGGATTCTTTTATAGATTAGCACCCAGAGCCCAAGATTTTTCTGCATGTGCATGATAATAAATGCTCAAAAATCTGGTTAATGTTAATAATATCTGGACACTGCTTGATTAACAAAAGAGGTTTGGAGAATGTAGAATCTTTTGAAGAAAGAAAATTATCACCTTGGTTATTATCTGTAAGGACACACAGGAGCAGTTATTAAAGAAAAAGTTAGCCAGTACATCACCTTCAAATTAAATAGCACCTGTTTCTCCCCTTTTGTTTCTCTTTTGCTTTTTGGTTTCTCCTTACTTTGGTTATAAGTATATATACTTATACATATACTGGAAATAAAATGGCGTGGAAATAAAATATAAGTGGAAATAAAATGCAGACATAAGTAAAGAGAATTGGTCACGGACTTATTCCTCCACTTGGTGTAATTACAGACAATTTGCTTGACTTCTTTGCCACAATTTTATAGAAATGGTAATCCCTGACCCAGTCATCACAAGTTTATGTGATGGTTTTAGAAAACTTTAATTTAAATGATTATCTTAATTAAGTGGATGAGACCCCTATGGTAAGCTCTTGATGTTTGAGTAGAAAAAGAGTTTCAGGAATATTGTCTAGGACATGGAAATGAAAATTATCTAATTCCATAGAGTGTGCATCTTTGACTTTCTACTGACAAGACTATTTTACAACTCTATAAGTGTATAAATTAAGTTGTAGAAAACTGAATTTTCTTGTGATTCCTATACATAACAATAAAATAAATTTTTCTTGATAGAGATAGAATTAATTTCTAACCCCAAATGATGACCCTCCCAAGTATTGTTTTATTTTCTACAGCATACTAACTACTCTTGCATCTATGAACAATTTTTACAGCATTTTTCAGCATTTTCCTAACTGTTTTTATGTATTTTCTTCAAAGGTTCCTTGAAATAATTTTAACACTTATGAGTTACCACATTAATTAATGAATTACACAAAATATTTGACATGTTACTCATATTTGTATCAAAGGCATAACTTCAAAAATTATACTTTAGCACTAATTATATTTTCAATATCTTTTAAAAGAAAATGCCAATAAGGGGATAATGATAGTAATAATAATACTAATTATAAAATAATACAAACAAAATAATACCAGCAACTAGCTTCCATTAAGTACTTAATATGTGCCAAGCAGCACACTTATTATTCTGTACCCTATGAGGTTGACTATTCCCACTTTTCACATGAGGAAACTGTTTAGAGGTGTAAAGTAACTGGGTCAAAATCCCTTAACTTGCAAATAACAGATCTGGGATTTGCACTCAAATCTTTCTGACTCCAAATCTATTGCTTTTAACTAGTATACTATACATTTTTGGTATGCATGAAGTGTTTTTTTCCCATTAAAAATTAAAGTAAAAGTGGTATATTTGGAAATATAATTATATCAGCAAATAAAGTTAAACGTTAGTTATTAGGATATGTTGGTAACTATTTAATTTTGTAGACTGAATTATGAACTGTATATCCAGCTTCCTCCCCTTAGTTTATATTTTCCTAGTTGTATGTGTAAATGCCTATTGAAATTGGTTTAGACACCTCATATTATTGTAAGGCTAATTTCATGGTGAACACTCTACAGTGCTAAAATGCAGCCAAATTCCTCTCTTTTTCAGGTCTCAACATAGAATTACACAATTGCAGGCATTCTAAGTAAAGCCAGGAAAATGCTGGCATAATAATGAAAGAGAGGAAGGTGATTTAATTAAACTGTTTAATGTATTCTAGATTTTTTCTCTTGTGAAATGTATGCTTTTTAGACTAAAGCTAATTTCTTAATCCAGTACATTTAGATATAAGAAACCAAGAAAATGCAACACAAGCTAAACCACTAAGATAAAACAAAAAGCCCCCAACACTGAAATAGACGAAAAAATAAGACTTTAGTATTCCAGAAAGAAAATCTCTTACTAATTTGAATTTATTAAAAGAAAACGGCTATAATAAGAACTGAGAGTATTACTTGTCACTATATATGATTTAACTTTTATTTCAGATAAAATTTTTGTGAAGTCAGGTTTTATTTTTGTAGTGACAAACCTTCATGACTTTTTATTGACTAGATATAATTTTGCATAGTATTGCTTATTTTGTATAAAACCCTTCTAGACAACGTTTTATACCTTTATAAAGAACAATATGAATTCATTATATCAGTATCACTCTTTGACCTGTCCTTTGAATTTACTACTCCAATATACTTTAAGTATTAATGGAATTTGAGAAAGAATAAATACTTTTATATGGATTTCTTTGTACATTTCATTAAACAAAATTTTCCTAAATATAATAATTCCTGACACTGTCTGTTTATCTTATAGGAGATGATATAGTCTTTCATATTATCAACTGTCATATAAACAGGAAGATATATTTATTCTTAGTATAGAAAAATACGTAGTTTTACAAGTGTAAGGATAGAATTCAATGCCTAGATACCCTTCCTTAAAATGAAAGCTACACTTAGGTAAACTTGTCTGTATTAAAATTTTTATTTCTTTAAAATTTATTTGTTTTTAATCGAAGGAAAATTGCTTTACAATATTGACTTGACTTCTGCCATATGTTCAAAATGAATCAGACGCATGTCCCCTCCATCTTGAATCTCCCTCCCACCTCCCACCCTATCCCAATATTCTAGTTTGTCACAAAGCACCAGGCTGAGCTCCCCCTATTTTGCATAGCAAATTCCTACTAGGTATCTATTTTACACATGGTAATCTCAAAAATGACAGAATGATCTCTGTTCCAAGGCAAACCATTCAATATCATGGTAATCCAAGTCTATGCCCCAAACAATAATGCTGAAGAAACTGAAGTTGAATAGTTCTATGAAGACGTACAAGACCTTCTAGAACTAACACCCATAAAAGACGTCCTTTTCATCATAGGGGACTGGAATGCAAAAGTAGGAAGTCAGTAAACACCTGGAGTAGCACGCAAATTTGGCCTTGGAGTACAGAATGAAGCAGGACAAAGACTAATAGAGTTTTGCCAAGAGAACGCACTCATCATAGCAAAGACTCTCTTGCAACAACACAAGAGAAGACTCTACACATGGACATCACCAGATGGCCAACATAGAAATCAGATTGATTATATTCCTTGAAGCCAAAGATGGAGAAGCCCTATACAGTCAGTAAAAACAAGACTGGGAGCAGACTGTGGCTCAGATGATGAACTCCGTATTGCCAAATTCATACCTAAATTGAAGAAAGTGGGGAAAACCACTAAACCATTTAGTTATGACCTAATCAAATCCTTTATGATTATACAGTGGAAGTGACAAATAGATTTAAGGGACTAGAACTGATAGATGGAGTGTTTGATGAACTATGGATGGAGGTTCATGACACTGTACAGGAGACAGGGATCAAAACCATCCCCAAGAAATAGAAATGCAAAAAAGCAAAATGGTTCTCTAAGGAGGCCTTACAAATATCTGTGAAAAGAAGAGAAGCCAAAAGCAGAGGAGAAAAGGAAAGATATACTCATTTGAATGCAGAGTTCCAAAAAATAACAAGGAGAGATAAGAAAGCCTTCCTCAGTGATCCATGCAAAGTAATAGAGGCAAACAACAGAATGGGAAAGACTAGAGATCTCTTCAAGATAATTAGAGATACCAAGGGAACATTTCATGCAAAGATGGGCTCAATAAAGGACAGAAATGGTATGGACTTGACAGAAGCAGAAGATATTAAGAAGAGATGCCAAGAATACACAGAAGAACTGTACAAAAAAGATATTCACAGCCCAGTTCATCATGATGGTGTGATCACTGACCTAGAGCCAGACACTCTGGAATGTGAAGTCAATTTGGCCTTAGGAAGCATAACTACAAACAAAGCTAGGGGAGGTGATGAAATACCAGTTGAGCTATTTCAAATCCTAAAACATGATGTTGTGAAAGTGCTGCGCTCAATATGTCACCATATTTGGAAAACTCAGCAGTGGCCACAGGACTGGATAAGGTCAGTTTTCATTCCAATCCCAAAGAAAGGCAATGCCAAAGGATGCTCAAACTACCACACAATTGCACTCATCTCACACACTAGTAAAGTAATGCTCAAAATTCGCCAAGTCAGGCTTCAATAGTACATGAATTTTGAACTTCTGGATGTTCAAGCCGGTTTTCGAAAAGGCAGAGGAACCAGAGATCAAATTGCCAATATCTGCTGGATCATCGAAAAAGCAAGAGAGTTCCAGAAAAAGAAAAAAAAAAGAAACCATCTATTTCTGCTTTATTGACTACGCCAAATCCTTTGACTGTGTGGATCACAACGAACTGTGGAAAATTCTGAAAGAGATGGGAATACCAAACCATCTGACCTGCCTCTTGAGAAACTTGTATGCAGGTCAGGAATCAACAGTTAGAACTGGACATGGAAAAACAGACTGGTTCCAAACAGGAAAAGGAGTACATCAAGGCTGTATATTGTCACTCTGTTTATTTAACTTCTATGCAGAGTACATCATGAGAAACGCTGGACTGAAAGAAGCACAAGTTGGAATCAAGATTGCTGGGAGAAATATCAATAACCTCAGATATGCAGATGACACCACCCTTATGGAAGAAAGTGAAGAAGAACTAATGTGCCTCTTGATGAAAGTGCAAGTGGAGAATGAAAAAGTTGGCTTAAAGCTCAGCATTAAGAAAACTAAGATCATGGCAACTGGATCACTTCATGGCCAATAGATGGGCAAACAGTGGAAACAGTGGCAGATTTTATTATTATTATTATTATTACTATTATTACTTGGTTCCAAAATCACTGCAGATGGTGATTGCAGCCATGAAATTAAAAGATGCTTACTCCTTGGAAGCAACATTATGACCAACCTAGATAGCATATTAAAAAGCAGAGACAGTACTTTGCCAACAAAGGTCCGTCTTGTCAAGGCCATGGTTTTGCCAGTAGTCATATATGGATATGAGATTTGGACTACAAAGAAAGTTGAGTGCCCAACAATTGATGCTTTTGAACTGTGGTGTTTGAGAAGACTCTTGAGAGTCCCTTGGACTGCAAGGAGAGCCAACCAGTCCATCCTAAAGGAGATCAGTCCTGGGTGTTCATTGGAAGACTGATGTTGAAGCTGAAACTCCAATACTTTGGCTACCTGATGCAAAGAGCTGACTCATTTGAAAAGACCCCGATGCTGACAAAGATGGAGGGCAGGAGGAGAAGGGGAAGACAGAGGATGAGATGGTTGGATGGTTTCACCGACTCAATGGACACGAGTTTGGGTAGGTTCCGGGAGTTGGTGATGGACAGGGAGGCCTGGCGTGCTGCAGTTCATGGATTTGCAAAGAGTTGGACACATCTGAGTGACTGAACTGAACTGAATATATATATATTTCAGTGTTATTCTCTAAATTCACCCCACCCTCTCCTTACACCACTATGTCCATAAGTCTGTCCTCTATGTCTGAGTCTCTATTCCTGCCTTGCAAATAGTTTCATCAGTAACATTTTTCTAGATTCCATATATATGTATTAATATACGATACTTGCTTTTTTCTTTCTGACTTAGTTCACTCGTATAACACACTCTAGGTTCATTTATCCGACTAGAACTTACTCAAATTCATTCCTTTTTATGTTTCAGTAATATGCTTTTGTATATATGTACCACATCTTCTTTATTCATTCATCTGTTGATGGGCATCTAGGTTCCTTCCATGTCCTGGCTATTGTAAATTGTGCTACAATGAAAACTGGGGATACATGTGTCTTTTCAATTATGGTTTCCTCAGGGTATATGCCCAATAGTGGGATTTGCTGAGACATATGGTAGTTTTACCTCTATTTTTTTTTAAGAGAAATATCCATACATTTCTCCATGGAGGCAGTATCAATTTGCATTGCCACCAACAGTACAAGTGGATTCCCTTTTCTCCACATTCTCTGTAGAATTTATTGTTGGTAGATTTCTGCTGATGGCCATTCTGACCAGTATGAAATGATACATCATAGTTTTGATTCGAATTTCTATAATAATAAGCAATGTTGAGCACTTTTTCATGTATTTGTTAGTCGTTTGAAGGTCTTCTTTGGAGAAATGCCTGTTTAGGTTTTCTGCCAAATTTTTGATTGGGTTTTGTCTTTATGACATTGAGCTGCATGAGGTGCTTGCATATTTTGGAGATTAATCCTTTGTCAGTTACTTTATTTGCAATTCCATTGAGTCAATCAGTCATGTGGTACTCTTTGCAAACCCATGAACTGCAGCACACCAGGCTTCCCTGTCCATCACCAACTCCTGGAGATTATTCAAACTCATGTCCATTGAGTCGGTGATGTCATCCAACCATCCTCTGTTGTCCCATTTTCTTCCCGCCTTCAATCTTTCCCAGCATCAGGGTCTTTTCCAATGAGTCAGTTCTTCACATAAGGGTCTAAAGTATTGGAGTCTCAGCATGAGCATCAGCCCTTCCAATGAATATTCAGGACTGATTTCCTTTAGGATTAACTGTTGGACCTCCTTGCAGTCCAAGCGACTCTCAAGAGTCTTCCCCAACACTACAGTTCAAGAGCATAAACTCTTTGGCTCTCAGCTTTCTTTATAGTCCAATTTTCACATCCATACATGACTACTGGGGAAACCATAGCTTTGACTAGACAGACCTTTGTTGGCAAAGTAACGTCTCTGCTTTTTAATACCTTGTCTAGGTTGGCCTTAATTTTTCTTCCAAGGAGCAAGCATCTTTTAATTACATGGATGCAGTCACCATCTGCAGTGATTTTGAAGCCCCCAAAATAAAGTCTGTCACTGTTTCCACTGTTTCCCCATCGATTTGAAATGAAGTGATGTGACCAGATGCCATGATCTTAGCTTTCTGAATGTTGAACTTTAAGCCAAAGTTTTTAACTCTGCTCTTTCACTTTTTTTTTTGGCTTTGAAATTTATAATTTAATAGATAATGATGAAGAAGTAGTTAAATTTCTTGAGGTTTCCTGGCTAGTTTTCGAGAAAATTCTTTAGCTTCTCTCCTGCTACTTTTATTTCACTGAATTACTATATCTGTAGCTCTGTTTCCAACAAAATTCAGTACTCTATGCTTAAAACATTTTATTGATGAATTGAAGTTTTCCTATTCTAATTTCTCATCTTTAATTATTTTGCACTTTCTTTTTTAATTTTAAATTAGTTTATTTATCTATTTTTAACTTTATAATATTGTATTTGTTTTGCCATACATTGACATGAATCCACCATGGGTGTACATGTTTTCTCCTTCCAGAACCCCCCTCCCACCTCCCTTCCCATCCCATCCCCACCTTCATCAAAAGGCTCTTTAGTTCCTCTTCAATTTCTGCCATAAGGGTGGTGTCATCTGCATATCTGAGGTTATTCATATTTCTCCTGGCAATCTTAATTCCAGCTTGCGCTTCATCCAGTCCAGCGTTTCTCATGATGTACTCTGCATATAAGTTAAATAAGCAGGGTGACAATATACAGCCTTGACGTACTCCTTTCCCGATTTGGAACCAGTCCACTGTTACATGTCAAGTTCTAATCGTTACATCTTGACGTGAATACAGATTTCTCAAGAGGCAGGTCAGATAGTCTGGTATTCCCATCTCTTGAAGAATTTTCCAGTTTGTTGTGATCCACACAGTCAAAGACTCTGGCATAGTCAATAAAGCAGAAGTAGGTGTTTTTCTGGAACTCTCGATGATCCAGCAGATGTTGGCAATTTGATTTCTGGATCCTCTGCCTTTTCTAAAACAAGCTTGAACACCTATAAGTTCAAAGTTCATGTAATATTAAAGCCTGACTTGGCTAATTTTGAGCATTACTTTACTAGTGTGTGAGATGAGTGCAATTGTGCAGTTGTTTGAATATTCTTTGGCATTGCCTTTCTTTGGTATTAGAATGAACAGTGATCTTTTCCAGTCCTGTGGTCACTGCTGAGTTTTCCAAATTTGCTGGCATATTGAGTGCAACACTTTCACAGCATCATCTTTTAGGATTTGAAATAGCTCAACTGGAAATCCATCACCTCCACTAGCTTTGTTCATAGTGATGCTTCCTAAGGCTCACTTGACTTCACACTCCAGTATGTCTGGCTCTAGGTGAGTGATCACACCATTGTGGCTATCTGGGTCATGAAGATTATTTTTTTTATATACTTCTTCTGTGTATTCTTGCTACCTCTTCTTGATATCTTTTTCTCATGTTAGGTCCATTGGACCTAACAGATGTGCCCATCTTTGCATGAAAAGTTCCCTTGGTATCTCTAATTTTCTTGAAGTGTTCTCTAGTCTTTCCCATTCTACTGTTTTCCTCTATTTCTTTGCACTGATCACTGAGGCAGTCTTTCTTATCTCTCCTTGATTTCTTTGGAACTCTGCATTCAAATGGGTATATCTCTCCTTTTCCCTTTGATTTCACTTTTTTTTTCTTTTCTCAACTATTTGTAAGGCCTCCTGGAATAACCGTTTCACCTTTTTGTATTTCTTTTTATTGGAGATGATCTTTATCACTGTCTCCTGTACAATGTCATGAACTTCCATACATAGTTCTTCAGGTACTGTATCAGATCTAATCCCTGGAATCTATTTACCCCTTCCACTGTATAATTGTAAGGGATTTGATTTACATCATGTCTGAATGGTCTAGTGGTTTTCTGTACTTTCGTCAATTGAAGTCTGTATTTGGCAATAAGAAGTTCATGATCTGAGCCACAGTCAGCTCTCAGTCTTGATTTTGCTGACTGTATAGAGCTTCCCCATCTTTGGCTGGAAACAGTATAATCAATCTGATTTTGGTATTGACCATCTGGTGATGTCCATGTGTAGAGACTTCTCTTGTGTTGTTGGATGAGGGTGTTTGCTATGACCAGTGCCTTTTCTTCAGAAAACTCTATTAGCCTTTGACTTGCTTCGTTTTGTACTCCAAGGTCAAATTTGTCTGTTATTCCAGGTATCTCTTGACTTCCTACTTTTGCATTCCAGTATCCTATAATGAAAAGGACACCTTTTTGGGGGTGTTAGTTCTAGAGAACCATTCAACTTCTGCTTCTTCATCATTACTGGTTGGGGGGGCATAAACTTGGATTACTGTGATATTGTATCGTTTGCCTTGGAAACAAACAGAGATCATTCTGCCGTTTTTGAGATTGAATCAAAATACTGCATTTCAGATTCTTTTGTTGACTATGATGGCTACTCCATTTCTTCTAAGGGATTCCTGCCCACAGTAGTAGATATAATGGTCATCTGAATTAAATTCACATACCCCCATCCATTTTAGTTTGCTGATTCCTAAAATGTCGGTGTTCACTCTTGCCATCTCCTGTTTGACCACTTCCAATTTGCCTTGATTCATGGACCTAACATTCCAGGTTCTTATGCAGTATTGCTCTTTACAACATTGCACTTTACTGCCATCACCAGTCACATCCACAACTCTGTGTTTGTTTTTTTTTTTTCTCCATATCTTCATTCTTTCTGAAGTTATTTCGCCACTCATCTCCACCTATCAACCTGCGGAGTTCATCTTTCAGTATCGTATGTTTTTGCCTTTTCATACTGTTCAGCAGTGGCCTGCTGCAGGGTTGGAAGCACTGAGTGCAGCAGCACCTGTATGGGACATTTTGGAAAAGGTCGCCATTTTCTTCATTACCTCCACCATAGTTTGGTCTCAGGTCAAACAACAAGGAGGGAACACATCCCCACCCATCAACAGATAATTGGATTAAAGATTTACTGAGCATGGCTCCACCCATCAGAACAAGATCCAGTTTCCCCCTCAGTCAGTCTCTCCAAACAGGAAGTTTTATAAGCCTTTTATCCTTGTCCATCAGAGGGCAGACAGAATGAAAACCACAATCACAGTAAAATAACCAGTCTGATCACATGGACCACAGCCTTGTCTAACTCAGTGAAACTATGAGCCATGCCCTGTAGGGCCACCCAAGACAGATGGGTCATGGTGGAGAATTCTGACAAATGTGGTCCACTGGAGAATGGAATGGCAAACCACTTCAGTATTCTTGCCTTGAGAACCTCATGAACAGTATGAACATTTGCAATTATTTTCTCCCATTCTGAGGGATGTTTTTTTCATCTCATTTATGGTTTCCTTTGCTGTGCAAAAGCTTTTAACGTTAATTAGGTCCTGTTTATTTACTTTTGTTTTTATTTCCATTATTCTAGGAGGTGGGTCATAGAGGATCTTGTGATTCATGTCAAGGAGTGTTCTGTGTACATTTTCCTCTAAGAGTTTTATAGTTTCTGGTATTACACTTACCTTTTCTGAATACAAATATGAGTTGAGAGTATACATACATTCACAGACAGGTGGGTCTAATCTTTTGTGAATTGTGTGCTCTCTGTAATTTTTTGTTGTCTCTAGAAAGCATCAATAAATTATTTAGGCAATTTAAAACTTCAATAAAGTCTGTAATTTTCTCAACTTCTTACAATAAACTTTAACAAGTCTTGCATCTATCCTATTCCTTTGGCATTTCTAAATGGGAAACATGATTCCCATCAAGTTTATATACACAAGTGCTGAGTAAATGCTTAGGATTTGGTATACACAATGAAATTCTGTATCAATAAAATAGAAAGTATTGACTTGATGTTTAATCCTATCAATAGTACCGAGTGTACTATAGTGAACTTTTGGTTTTATAATAAATTGAAAGTCAAATATGATTGGTTTCCAAACTTTTACAAACTTCACTTATATGAAAAAAAAAAATCCTTTAGCCACCATTTGTCAGTTAACCATAGAGGGTTTTAACTTCCAATTCTGTAAGATGACAGGGATATACTAGATTTTCAAGGTCCTTTCCGTTTGTAATTACATATAATTTCATTATTGTGCTTCTGGATATTTATATAAAGGACAGAGCAAGTTCAGCTCTACTTATAAAAATTTAAGGTGATTTTCATGCACTTTTTATTTTGTTTTCAATGTTGCATAACTAGGGAGTAATACCAGCAATACGGTAGGCTAGGAAGTTCTAGTATCTTATTCTAGCACAAAAATTATTGAATAAACCAACAGAGACTGGCTCAGATAACTTTGTAGCAGTTCTGGAAATTAGTCAAGATCCACAGCAACAAATTCCATGCTCATTTAAGAAAATAAGTAGGCAATTTTGTGAAATCCTTACTTGCTGTTGCCCCACTCCCTCCTAGAAAGAAATAGTATGTATTGGAGAAGGCAGTAGCTCAGACCCAGTTCCTTCAGTTCCTTTACCTGAATCATAGAAAGAAGATCAGAGCTAATAATATACAATCTAACCTGTCTTGATTGTTGTCAAAGGGGTTATTTTCTGTGTTACCAAGCTCAGAGTTCAGACAGTCTAATGTGGCATAGCTCTGATCTCAGGGTAGGAAAAGCCATGAGAAGTAGTGCACATAGTTCGTGAAAGTTGAGGGAAGATTACAAATGCACTGACAACTGAGAAAAGAGATTACTAATACTACAAGACTACTGATTGCTCCAATAGAAAGCTAAGGCCCTGAAAGACAGCAGGGCCAAGACTCTTAAGAAAAGTAAGGCATTTAAAAGTAGCTGTGTATACAGAGAATCACACACACACACCCAGGAAAAAGAAAAATCTAGTAAAGGTCTGAGAAGACCTGAAGTCTTAATGCCAGGTTGATTTCAAGCACAGAACATAATTAGTGACAGTCTTCCTATGTATGGAGCCAATCTGCAAAGACTGGGAAGGTTATTTCAAAATGTCCAGTTTTCAACAAACATCAGAAAGCATACAAATAAGTAGGAAAATGAATGTTACTCAAAAGAACAAAATAAACCTCCAGATCCATTTTTGTTAGAGACATAGGCATCTGTCTTACCAGAGAAAGATATTAATAAACTGTCATATATTCTCAAAAAGAAAAACAGGCAAAGAACTAAAGGAAACAGTAAAATGATAAATGAACAAAATAAGAATGTCAACAGAAAAAATAAGTTATAAAGAAGAAAAAATAGAAATTCTGGAGCTGAAAGAGGAAATGACTGAATTTAAAACCTACTAGAAGATTTACTTGGAGACTTGAGCAAGCAGAAGAAAGAATAAGTTAACTTGAAGACAAGTCTTTTGAAAATGATCAAGTCTGAGGAGCAAAAAGAATGAAGAAAAGTGAACAAAGTCTAAGGGATTTCTGAGATGACATCCAGTGGGTTAATATAGGAATTCTAGGGGAAGAAGTGGAAGCAGAAAAAGAAGAAGAAAAGGAGGAAGAGGAGGTGGGGAAGATCAAGAAGAAGATATGGTTCTATAGTACTAGTAGAATTCAATTCCCCACTTACAATAATGAATAGAATAAACCAGACAGAAGATCAGTAAGTACATGAAAGATGAACAATTATAGGCCAATTGGACCTACTCCCTTAAAACTCAGAAGATACATTTTTCACGAGCAAGCAAGAAACATTATCCAAGATAAAGCATATTTTAGGCCATAAAACAAGTCTTAATAAATGTAAAAGACTGAAAACATGCAGTCTTTACACACTGGAATGCAACTCTAAATCAATAACAGAAGGAAAAGTGATATGTCCACACATAGATGGAAATGAAAGAATACACTCTTAAACAAGTCAAAGAATATATTAAAAGATAAATTAGAAAATATCTGGAAGCAAGTGAAAATGAAAACATGACTCACAAGTGTCTTATGGAATGCAAAGAAAACAATGATAGGAGTCTGTAACTGTAAAGGCTTACATATAAAAGGAAAAAAATTGCAAATCAAAAACCTAACTTTACACCTTTATAAACTTGAAAAGGAAGAATAACTAAACCCATAGTTAGCATAAGGTAGGAAATAATAGAGGTTAGAGCATAGATAAGTAATATGGAGAATAGAAAAGCAATTGAAAAAAAACAATGAAATCAAGAGGTGGTTCTGCAAAATATCAAAATTGATAAACCTTTAGGTAGATTGAGTATGAGAAAAGGACAAAACACATATAAAATCAACTGAAGTGGAAATTAATACTGATTTTATGAAAAAGAGATGATGATAAAAGTACTATGAAAAATTGTTTGCTAACAATTTGATTAACCTTGATGAAATGGACAAATTTCTAGAAACTGACAACTAATCAAGATTAAACAATTATGAAAGAGAAAATTTGAATAGACTTATAATTGTAAGGAGATCAAAAGTTTCCCAACAAATTACAGTTGATCCTTGAACAATGTGAGTGTTAGAGGATCCCTGTACAGTTGAAAGTTTGTGTGTAACTTTACAGTCATCCCTCCATATCCATGGTTCTGTATCAGTGGATTCAACCAACTATAGATTGTAGCATGTATTTACTATAGTACTGTTGTTGTTGTTGTTCAATTGCTCAGTCATGTCTGACTCTTTGCCATCCCATGGAATGCAGCATGCCAGATTCCCAGTCCTTCACCATTTCCTGGAGCTTGCTCAAACTCGTGTCCATTGAGTCAGTGATGCCATCCAACAATCTTTTCTTCTGCTGTCCCCTTCTCCTCCTGCCTTCAATCTTTCCCAGCATCAGGGTCTTTTCCAATGAGCTGGCGCTTCGCATCAGGTGGCCAAAACATTGGAGCTTCAGGTTCAGCATCCATGCTTCCAATGAATATTCAGGACTGATTTCCTTTAGGATTGACTGGCTTGATCTCCTTGCAATCCTTGGGACTCTCAAGAGGTTTCTCCAGCACAACAGTTTGAAAGCATCAGTTCTTCAGTGCTTAGCCTTCTATATGGCCCAACACTCACATCCATACATGACGATTGGAAAAACCATAGCATTAACTATACAGATCTTTGTTGGCAAAGTGATATCTCTGCTTTTTAACATGCCATGTCATATGCCTTTTTAATGGTGTGTCATAACTTTTCTACCAAGGAGCAAGTGTCTTTTAATTTCATGGTTGCAGTCACCATCTGCAGTGATTTTGGAGTCCACGAAAATAAAGTCTCTCACTGTGTCCATTGTTTGACCATCTGTTTGTCATGAACTGGTAGGACTGGATGCCATGATCTTAGTTTTTTGAATGTTGAGTTTTAAGCCAGATTTTTCACATTCCTATTTCACCCTCATGAACAGGCTCTTTACTTCCTCTTCACTTTCTGGCATAAGGATGATGTCATCTGCATATCTGAGGTTGTTGATACTTCTCCCAGCAATCTTGATTCAGTCTGTGCTTCATCCAGCCCAGTAGTACTGTAGTACATATTTATTGAGAAAAAAAAAACCACATAAGTGGATCTGTGCAGTTCATACTCATGTTGCCTTAGGATCAACTGTCGTCAAAAATCTCACAACAAAGAAAGGACAAAGGTCAGATGGCGTCACTGGTGAATTCCATCATATATTTAGAGAAGAATTAACACTAATCCTTCTCAAAATCTTTCAAAATATTGAAGAAGTAACACATCTAAACTCATTCTGTAAGGTCAGCATTTCATTCATACCAAAGCCACACAAAGACACTATGAGAAAACTACACACTGATATTCCTAATAAATGCTGAATGCAAAAATTTTCAACATAATACTAGCAAATTGAATTCATCAGATTATTAATATGATTATATATCATAATAAAGCAGGATTTCTTCCTTGAAAAAAACAATGGGCTGTCATACAAAAATCAATCCCAGTAATACACTACATACTATACATGAACCAAGAACTTCTAGATGTTCAGACTTGTTTTGGAAACGGCAGAGGAACCAGAGATCAAATTGCCAACATCCATTGGATCATAGAAAAAGCAAGAGAGTTTCAGAAAACCATCTACTTCTGCTTTATTGACTTCACCAAATCCTTTAACTGTGTAGATCATAATATACTGTGGAAAATTCTTCAGGAGATGGGAATACCAGACCACTTTACTTGCCTCCTGAGAAATCTGTATGCAGGTCAAGAAGCAGCAGTTAGAACAGGACATAGAACAGGGGACTGGTTCCAAATTGGGAAAGGAGTACATCAAGGCTGTATATTTTCACCCTGATTATTTAACTTATTTGCATAGTACATCATGCAAAATGCCAGGTTGGATGAAGCACAAGGAATCAAGACTGTCTGAATAAATATCAATAACTTCAGATAGGCAGCTGACACCACCCTTATGGCAGAAAGTGAAGAAGAACTAAAGAGCCTCTTGATGAAAGTGAAAGAGGAGAGTGAAAATGTTGGCTTAAAACTCAACATTCAAAAAACTAAGATCATGGCATCTGGCCCCATCCTTCATGGCAAATAGATGGTGAAACAATGGAAACAGCAAGAGACTTTATTTTCTTGGGTTCCAAAATCACTGCAGATGGTGACTGCAGCCATGAAATTAAAAATTGCTTGCTCTTGGAAGAAAAGTTATGACAAACCTAAACAACATATTAAAAGGCGGAGACATTACTTTGCCAACAAAAGTCCATCTAGTCAAAGCTATGGTTTTTCCAGTAGTCATGTATGGATATGAGAGTTGGACCATAAAGAAAGCTGAGAGCTGAACAATTGATATTTTTGAACTGTCATTTTGGAGAAGACTCTTGAGAGTCCCTTGGACTGCAAGGAGATCAAACCAGTCAATCCTAAAGGAAATCAGCCCTTAATATTTATTGGAAGGATTGATGCTGAAGCTGAAACTCCAATACTTTGGCCATCTGATGTGAAGAACTGACTCATTGCAAAAGTCCCTGCTGCTGCGAAAGATTGAAGGCAGGAGGACAAGGGGACAACAGAGGATGAGATGGTTGGATGGCATCACCAACTCGATGGGCCTGAGTTTGAGAAACTCCTGGAGTTGGTGATGGACAGAGAAGCCTGACATGCTACAGTCCATGGGGTCACAAATAGTCAGACACGACTGAGACACTGGACTAAACTGAACTGAACTGAATACACTACACTGGCAGAATGAAGAGGAAAAAAACACATATTCTCTCAACTAATACAGAAAAAAGTATGTGACAAAGTACTTTCAATCATCTTTTAATGATAAAAACAGTAACCAAAGTAGGAAGAGAATAAAACCAACACAACATAATAAAGGCCAGATATAGAAAACCCAGATCTATCATACTCAATGAGGAAAGACTGAAGGCTTTCTCTCCAAGATTAAGAACAAGACAATAATAGGAATTTTCACCACTTCTATTCAACATAGAGAAATAAAATGCAAACTCACTGGAAAGGAAGAAATTAAAGAAGACACCATGAGGAAGAAAGATATCTGATGTTCCTGGATTAGCAGACACAATATTATTAAGATGTCAGTATCATCCAAGTGATCTATAGAATCTATGCAAGGTCTATCAAAACCCCAGCAACTTTTTTTGCAGGAATAGAAATACCCATTATAAACCTATATCAAATCTCAGGGATCCAGAGCATCCAAGATAATTTTGAAAAAGGATGAACAAAAATTGAGGTTTAATACTTCTTGATTTCAAACTTACTAGAAAGCTACAATAATAGAGTGTGGTACTGGCATAGTGACAGATGTAATTATCAATGATATAGACTACAGAGCCAGAAATAAACTCTCACATACATGGTAAAATAATTTTTGAGAATGCGGCCAAGATCGTTCAATGAGGAAAGGACAGTCTTTTCGAGAAATACTCATAGGGATAATGGATAGCCACATGCAAAATAATGAAGTTGTATTTTCACCTTACTCCATATACAAAAATTAACTCAAATGGATCAAAGGCCTGAACATAAGAGCTAGAACTATGGAACTCTTTTTTTTTTTTATAATTTTTACCTCTTTATTAATAATTTGTTTCTGTGCTTATATTTAAACATACATGTTTATAGACAGCATATAGTTTTACAGGGCTTCCCTAATAGCTCAGACAGTAAAGAATCTGCTTGCTGTGCCAGAAACCAGTGTTCTACCCCTGGGTTGGGAAGATCCCCTGGAGAAGGGAATGGCAACCCACTCCAGTATTCTTGCCTGAAGAATCCCATGGACAGAGGAGACTGGCAGGCTACAGTCCATGGAGTCGCAAAGAGGAGGACATGACTGAGCCACTAACACTTTCATTTTCACTTTACTTTATGGTTTTGTTTTGTTTTTTTTTTATAAATTTATTTATTTTAGTTGGGGGCTAATTACTTTACAATATTGTAGTAGTTTTTGCCATACATTGACATGAATCAGCCATGGGTTTACATGTGTTCCCCTTCCTGGACCCCCCACCCACCTCCCTCGCCATCCCATCCCTCTGGGTCATCCCATTGCCCCGGCCCTGAGCCTTTGTCTCATGCATCGAACATGGAATGGTGTTCTGTTTCACATATGATAACATACATGTTTCAATGCTATTCTCCCAGAATGTCCCACCCTCACCTTCTCCCTCAGAGTCCATAAAATTGTTCTATGCATCTGTGTCTCTTATTCTGTCTCGCATATAGGGTTATTGTTACCATCTTTCAAATTCCATATATATGCATTAGTATACTGTATTGTTGTTTTTCTTTCTGGCTTACTTCACTCTGTATAATGGGCTCCAGTTTCATCCATCTCAGTAGAACCAATTCAAATGTATTTTTTTAATGGCTGATTAATATTCCATTGTGTATATGTACCACAGCTTCCTTATCCATTCGTCTGCTGATGGACATCTAGGTTGCTTCCATGTCCTGGCTATTGTAAACAGTGCTGCGATGAACATTGGGGTACACGTGTCTCTTTCAATTCTGGTTTCTTTGGTGTGTATGCCCAGCAGTGGGATTGCTGGATCATACGGCAGTTCTATTCCCAGTTTTTTAAGGAATCTCCACACTGTTCAGAACTATGGAACTCTTATAAGAATACATAGGGGAAATGTTTTATGACATTGGATTTGGCAAAGATCTTTTGGATATGACCCCAAAAGCATAAACTATGAAGAAAAATTGGATTTAATATTAAAAACATTTGCACATCAAAGGGTGCTATTATCAGAGTGCAAAAGCAACCCATGGAATGAAAGTAATGATGTGCAAATTACATATTTGACAAGGGGTTAGTATACAGAATATATAAAGAACTCCTATAACTCAACAGCAAAAAGAACAAACAACCTAAATAAAAATGGGCAAAGAACTGCAATAGATATTTTTATAAAGAAAATGTACAAATGACTGATAGCACATGTTAAGATGCTCAACATATCTAACCAATAGAGAAACCCAAATCACAAACACAAAGAGATACCACTTCAAATCCATTGGGATAGCTATGAAAAACAAAACAGTGTTGGTGAGGATGTACAGAAATTGAATTCCTTTTGCTTTGCTGGTGGGAATATAAAATGGTGCAGCTTCAATGGAAAACAGTATGGCAGTTCCTTAAACATTTAAAAATAGAATTTATGATAAAGAAACTCTACTTCTATGTATACCCAAAAGAATTGAAAACAGAAGTTCAAACAGATATCTGTACACATATATTCTAGCAGCATTGTTCGTAGTAGTCAAAAAGTGAAGCAACCCCGATTGTAAATTGATGAATGAGTGGATAAACAAAATGATGTGGTATGTACATATAATGTAATATTTTTCAGCTTTAAAAAGGAAAGGAAATTCAGATAAATGCTATAACCTGTATGAAACTTGAAAAATTATAAGGCTCAGTAAAATAAGCCAGACACAAAAGGATTATTTATGACTCCATTTTTACTAGGTACCTAGAATTGTGAAATTCATAGAAACAGAAAGTAAAATGGTGGCTGCCAGGGACTGAGGTGAGGAAGGAATGGGGATTTATTGTTTAATGAGACTAGAGTTTCAACCTGAGGAAGTGAAAAAAATTCTGGAGGTGGATGAAGATAATGTTTCACAACAATGTGAATGTACTTAATGACACTGAATTGTCCACTTAAAAATGCTTAAAATGATAAATTTTATGTTATATATATTTTGCCACACTAAAAATATAATCTGGCATAATGAACAGGTGATCAATTATTACTTAGCTAACTGGAGAAAACTGATATGGAAAACTCACTTTTACATATATCTAACTAAATATCCAATATTTTGGCCACCTGATGTGAAGAACTGACTCACTGGAGTCACTCAGTCGTGTCCGACTCTTTGCGACACCATGGACTGTAGACTACCAGGCTCATCTATCCATGGAATTTTCCAGGCAAGAGTACTCCAGTGGGTTGTCATTTCCTTCTCCAGAGGATCATCCTGACACAGAGATTGAACTCAGGTCTCCCACATTTCAGGCAGACGTTTTACCTTCTGAGCCACCAGGGAATCCCACATATATTTAACTATAATATCCAATACTTTGGCCACCTGACATGAAGAACTGACTCCTTGGAAAAGACCCTGATGCTGGGAAAGATTGAAGGCAGGAGGAGAAGGGGATGACAGAGGATAAGATGGTTGGATGGCATCACCAACTCCATGGACCCAAGGTTGAGCAAGCTCCGGGAATTGGTGATGGACAGGGAAGGCTGGCATGCTGCAGTCCATGGGGACACAAAGACTGGGACATGACTGAGTGACTGAATTGAACTGTAATATACATTTGAGACAGTAGCTGACCTTCTTTATGTTTTGCAGAATTCTTAAAATCTGTTTGCATCTGTTAGGAACCAATCTCATGAAAAGCATTCCAGATATACACTGAGTAGCAGGGAGCTAATCATTTAGGATTAAACTTAGGGGAAAAAAAACTACCAAAATCAATTATTCCTGTAAGAAACAAAGTATTGGCACTATCAATTATGCCTGTCAGAAGAAAAATAATAGTATTTGTATGCTTTCATTTAGTCTTTTCTGCCTACGTTTTATCCTATATATGACTGTTAAATCAATTTTCCCCAAACTATTTTTCGTTGTAATCTTCCATTTCTCTCAAATTTAATTATCCTTTTGTCTGTGAGATAAAATCCAAAAGTTTTCATCTTGACATTTCTGGCTATCAAAAATCTGGTACGTAATTGAGTTTTAATTGCTCTTCCAAATACCTTTAAGTCTAAAATCTCTGCTCATATCTACGAAGGTTTCTCCTTTACTTTCATACTTTGGGTTGTGTTTTTTCCTAGACCTGAAATTCTCTCCATTCTTTTTTATGCCTACAAAGTCTACAAGCAATAAATGCTGGAGAGGGTGTGGAGAAAAGGGAACCCTCTTGCACTGTTGGTGGGAATGCAAACTAGTACAGCCACTATGAAGAACAGTGTGGAGATTCCTTGAAAAACTGGGAATAGAACTGCCATATGACCCAGAAATCCCACTGCTGGGCATACACACCGAGGAAACCAGAATTGAAAGAGACGCATGTACCCCAATGTTCATTGCAGCACTGTTTACAATAGCCAGGACATGGAAGCAACCCAGATGTCCATCAGCAGACAAATAGATAAGGAAGCTGCAGTACATATACACAATGGAATATTACTCAGCCATTAAAAAAATACATTTGAATCGGTTCTATTGAGATGGATGAAACTGGAGCCCATTATACAGAGCAGTGTAAGCCAGAAGAAAAACACCAATACAGTATGCTAATGTATATATATGGAATTTGAAAGATGGTAACGATAACCCTATATGCGAGACAGAATAAGAGACACAGATGCATAGAACAGTCTTATGGACTCTGAGGGAGAAGGTGAGGGTGGGACGTTCTGGGAGAATAGCATGGAAACATGTATATTATCATATGTGAAACAGAACACCATTCCAGGTTCAATGCATGAGACAAATGCTCAGGGCTGGAGCAATGGGATGACCCAGAGGGATGGGATGGGGAGGGAGGTGGGAGGGGGGTCTAGGATGGGAAACACATGTAAACCCATGGCTGATTCATGTCAATGTATGGCAAAAACCACTACAATATTGTAAAGTAATTAGCCCCCAACTAAAATAAATAAATAAATTAAAAAAAAAAAAACAGGATGGCAGGAGTAACTGTTCACATTTTTTGTGGCCTAGACATTTTTACAATATGTTTAGGTTGGTTTTAAAATAGCAATAAAGATCTGGAATGGGATTGTGAAAAAAAAAAAAGTACAAATTCTACCTGGTTCATGAATTCCTCTTGAGGAGGCCATCCATACTGGTAGGTCTTCTGAATTCTGATAACTTCATTTCAGTTCAGTTGCTCAATCGAGTCTGACTCTTGGCAACCCCATGATTCACAGCATGCCAGGCCTCCCTGTCCATCACCAACTCCTGGAGTTTACCCAAACCCATGTCCATCGAGTCGGTGATGCCATCCAACCATCTCATCTTCTGTTATCCCCTTCTCCTCCTGCCCCCAATCCTTCCCAGTATCAGGGTCTTTTCAAATGAGTCAAATCTTTGTATGAGGTGGCCAGAGTATTGGAGTTACAGCTTCAACATCAGTCCTTCCAATGAACACCCAGGACTGATCTCCTTTAGGATATACTGGTTGGATCTCCTTGCAGTCCAAGGGACTCTCAAGAGTCTTCTCCAACACCAGCATTCAAAAATATCAGTTCTTTGGCACTCAGCTTTCTTCACAGTCCAACTCTCACATCCATACATAACTGCTGGAAAAACCATAGCTTTGACTAGATGGAATTTGGTTGGCAAAGTAATGTCTCTGCTTTTTAATATGCTATCTAGTTTGGTCATAACTTTCCTTGCAAGGAGTAAGCGTCTTTTAATTTCATGGATGCAATCGCCATCTGCTGTGATTTTGGAGCCTCCCCCCCAAAAAATGTCTGACACTGTTTCCACTGTTTCCCCATCAATTACCCATGAAGTGGTGGGACCAGATGCCATGATCTTAGTTTTCTGAATGTTGAGCTTTAAGCCAACTTCTTCACTCTCCTCTTTCACTTTCATCAAGAGGCTCTTTAGTTCCTCTTGACTTTCTGCCATAAGGGTGGTGTCATCTGCATATCTGAAGTTATTCACATTTCTCCCGGCAATCTTGATTCCAGCTTGAGCTTCTTCCAGCCCAGCATTTCTCATGAGATACTCTGCATGTAAGTTAAATAAGCAGGGTGACAATATAAAGCCTTGACAGATTCCGTTTCCTATTTGGTACCTGTCTGCTGTTCCATGTCCAGTTCTAACTGTTGCTTCCTGACCTGCATACAGGTTTCTCAAGAGACAGGTCAGGTGGTCTGGTATGCCCATCTCTCTCAGATTTTCCACAGTTTGTTGTGATCCACACAGTCAAAGGCTTTGGCATAGTCTATAAAGCAGAAATAGATGTTTTTCTGGAACTCTCTTGCTTTTTCGATTATCCAGCAGATGTTGGCAATTTGATCTCTGGTTCCTCTGCCTTTTCTAAAACCAGCTTGAACATCTGGAAGTTCACGGTTCATGTATTACTGAAGCCTAGCTTGGAGAATATTGAGCATTACCTTACTAGCGTGTGAGATGAGTGCAATTGTGCAGTAGTTTGAGCATTCTTTGGCATTGCCTTCCTTTGGGATTGTAATGAAAACTGACCTTTTCCAGTCCTGTGACCACTGCTGAGTTTTCCATATTTGGTGACATATTGAGTGCAGCACTTTCACAGCATCATCCTTCAAGATTTGAAATAGCTCAACTGGAATTCCATCACCTCCACTAGCTTTGTTCATAGTGATGCTTTCTAGGACCACTTGACTTCACATTTCAGGATGTCTGGCTCTAGGTGAGTGATCGCACCATCGTGATTATCTGGGTCGTGAAGATCTTTTTTGTACAGTTTTTCTTTGTATTCTTGCCATCTCTTCTTTATATCTTC
This sequence comes from Giraffa tippelskirchi, assembly GCF_054371585.1. NCBI lineage: Eukaryota > Metazoa > Chordata > Mammalia > Artiodactyla > Giraffidae > Giraffa > Giraffa tippelskirchi. The sequence continues at coordinate 74,091,142 of NC_137289.1, forward strand.
AGCTTCTGTTAGGTCCATACCGTTTCTGTCCTTTATCGAGCCCATCTTTGCATGAAATGTTCCCTTGGTATCTCTAATTTTCTTGAAGAGATCTCTAGTCTTTTCCATTCTGTTGTTTTCCTCTATTTCTTCGCATTGATCTTTGAGGAAGGCTTTCTTATCTCTCCTTGCTATTCTTTGGAACTGTGCATTCAAATGGGTATATCTTTCCTTTTCACCTTTGCTTTTTGCTTCTCTTCTTTTCACAGCTATTTGTAAGGGCTCCTCAGATAGCCATTTTGCTTTTTTGCATTTCTTTTCCATGGGAATGGTGTCGATCCCTGTCTCCTGTACAATGTCACAAACCTCCATCCATCGTTCATCAGGCACTCTGTCTATCTGATCTGCTGCTGCTGCTGCTAAGTCACTTCAGTCGTGTCCGACTCTGTGCGACCCCATAGACGGCAGTCCACCAGGCTCCTCCATCCCTGGGATTCTCCAGGCAAGAACACTGGAGTGGGTTGCCATTTCCTTCTCCAATGCATGAAAGTGAAAAGTGAAAGTGAAGTCGCTCAGTCGTGTCCGATTCTTAGCGACCCCATGGACTTCAGCCCACCAGGCTCCTCTGTCCGTGGTACTCTCCAGGCAAAAGTACTGGAGTGGGTTGCCATTGCCTTCTCTCTATCTGATCTACTGACTGTAAATTTGTTCACTTGGACTTAGGTTATTATCAACTGTTATGTTTGCGTGTATATATACATATATATAGGACTTCCCTGGTGGCTCAGACAGTAAAGCGTCTGCTTACAATGTGGGGAACCCGGGTTCGAACCCTGGGTCAAGAAGATCCTCTGAAGAAAGAAATGGCAACCCACTCCATTACTCTTGCTTGGAAAATCTCATGGACAGAGGAGTTGTAAGGCTACAGTTCATGGGGTCACAAAGAGTCGGACACAACTGAGTGACTTCACTTCAGTTTATACATGTGTATATGTATATATACACGTGTGTGTGTGTGTGTGTGTGTGTGTGTGTGCATGAATTCTCTCTTGAAAGGGAAAAGTGAAAATGTTAGTTGCTCAGTCGTGTCTGACTTTGTGATCCAGTGGACTGTAGCCTGCCAGTCTCCTCTGTCCATGGAATTTTCCAGACAAGAATACTGGAGTGGGTATCCATTCCCTTCTCTAGGGGGTCTTCCCAATTTAGGAATAGAACATGAGTGGTAAAGCTACAAAGTAACATGACTGACGAAAAATGTAGCACACTTTGTTCATCCAAATTAATGTCTCCCATTCAAAGAAGCTACCTGTGAGAAATTAAATACTTAATGCAATACAGCCATTGTTCAGAACACCTCTTTGGGATTTTTTTCTGTTTATTTTGCAGTGATAAGTCTTTGAGAACTGATTCAGTTTTTGAAACAGTGAAGTTGTGATTTGAGCCCGTGAATAGTTGCGTGATATAGCTTGCAATAAAAATATATTTATTTTTACTTCTGTCTCATTTTTTAGAGTGACTATTAAATGATAAATCTATGTATTCTTTTAATACACTTCTCATGATGAATCTGGAATGCATGTGCAGGATTTCTTCAAAATATTTTGAGCCTAGGATTAAGGATAAAATTTTAAAAAGAATTAAACCTCTAAAAGGATTAACACTTATTTGGAAGACTACTTTTTGGTAGCTTAAAAATCCTTCTCATTTCTGAGAAAACAAATCACCAAATAAATAATGAATACATAGAAATATTTTACCGTTCAACACAGGCAGAAAGTCTGGAGCAATGGTTAGAAGCAGGGGCATCATGACCCCCAACCACATATAAGAATCCATTGTATGTTGCAACTCCTACACCTCCACGTCTTTTGGACATTGGAGCACACAGACTCCACTTGTTAGTGTGTGGGTCAAAATATTCCATAGATTTGAGGCAGGAACTTCCATCACGTCCACCAATAGCATATAGCCTAGAATAAAGACAGAAGTGTATGTTTGTGTGTATATTTGCACATAGAATGAAAGTGAAAATATACTGCACACAGAATTTGACTGTGTATTCTACTCCCTCAGTATTTTATAGCAAAAGGCCTGAATTTGTGAAGGCATTTGTTAAAGTTTATCTTACCCCAAACCTACCTGCTTCATAATTGTTTTGAAAGTTTCTTTGATATAATAGATTAAAGTTTTATATGGGAAATGAACTACAGAGAAAGGAAAGAGATAACAAAAGCATTTGTAGTATTTGTCTACTAAACCGCAATAAAGATGAACATTTTTAAAGATGGTAAGATCTTTCAAAAACCCAAATTCAGGAGCCTTACAATTTTAGCTATATTTAATTGCCTAGCATTAGACTCTCTATTGCTTTAGTGAACTACTGGTTTTTTAGTGTAAAAAAACCATTTGTAACTAAGAAGATATTAATTTAACAAATAACTAAGGCAATAGGATAAAACCTAGAAACCAGATTTTTTCCTAGGAAGATGTATTATCTGTAACATTTCTCTCATAAATTTTAAAATGCCAATTCTTTTGATTAGCAGTGTTTTTAATTTGTTATTGTTGTTCAGTTGCTAACTCGTGGCCTACTCTTTGTGACCCTATGGACTGTAGCACACCAGGCTTCCCTGTCCTTCACTATCTCCTGGAGTCCACTCAAACTCATGTCCATTGAGTCGCTGATGCCATCCAACCATCTCATATTTGTCATTGCCTTCTCCTCCTGCCTTCAATCTTTCCCAGCATCAGGGTCTTTTCAAGTGAGTCAGCTCTTCACATCAGGTGACCAAAGTATTGGAGTTTCAGCTTCAGCATCAGTCCTTCCAATGAGTATTCAGGGTTGATTTCCTTTAGGCTTGACTGGTTGGATCTCCTTGATGTCCAGGAGACTCTCTTCTCCAGCCCCACAGTTCAAAAGCATCAATTCTTTGGCACTCAGCCTTTTTTTATGCACAAACTCTCACAGCCATATATGATTACTGGAAAAACCATAGCTTTGACTATACAGATTTCTGTCAGCAAAATGATATCTCTGCTTTTTAATGTGCTGTCTAGTTGTGTCTTTTAATTTCATGGCTGCAGTCATCAACCATAGTGATTTTGGAGCCCCCCAAAATGAATTTTGTCACTGTTTCCATTTTTTCCTCACCTATTTGCCCTGAAGTGATGGGATCAGATGCCATGATCTTCATTCTTTGAATGCTGAGTTTTAAGCCAGCTTTTTCACTTTCCTCTTTCACCCTCATCAAGAGGCCCTTTAGTTCCTGTTTGCTTTCTGCCATTAGAGTGCTATCATCTGCACATCTGATGTTGTTGATATTTCTCCCAGCAATCTTGACTCCAGCTTGTGATTCATCCAGCCCAGCATTTTGCATGATGAACTCTGTATGGAGGGGGCTTTCCTGATAGCTCGCTCAGCTGGTAAGAATCATCCTGCAATGCAGGAGACCCACTCCAGTAGAACTGCCTGGAGAATTCTATGGACAGAGGAGACTGACAGGCTACAGTCCATGGGGTCACAAAGAGTCAGACACGACTGAGCGACTTTCACTTCACTCTGCACAGAAATCAAATAAGCAGGGTGACAATACACAGCCTTGACATACTCCTTTCTTAATTTTGAACCAGTCCATTGTTTCATGTCCGGTTCTAACTGTTGCTTCTTGACCTGCATATAGGTTTCTCAGGAGTCAGGTAAGGTGGTCTGGTATTCTTATCCCTTTAAGAATTTTCTACAGTTTGTTGTGATCCACACAGTCAAAGGCTTTTGTGTATCCAACGAAGCAGAAGTAGATGTTTTTCTGACATTCTTTTTAGTCTAATTTAAATTTAATCCCACATCAATAGAGAAGATCAACATTTATTAAACTATATGCCTATAACTGTCCTTCATGCTCATTTGTGAACAATAGCAAGTTAGCAAGACAAAATTAAATTATTTAAATTCAATTATTTCAGCCTCTTCTGTAATAGGTAGGAAGGAGATTGCTACTGAGTCACTGGATATCATTCAGGTTAGGCTAGAGATAATCAGATTTAGGAGTGTTTTAAATCCTAAAACACTGTAAGTCTGGGTTTCCTGTTAACCACAGACACTTCTTACTTTATGTGCAAGGTGCTAAAAACCATCTGCATTGAAATTTCTATTGAACCCAATTATATGATGATATACTGACTTTATGAATAGTCAATACAGACATACAAGACTGTCTCCTGCCACTGACCCATCCTGGTGTCTGAAATTTTCATCATTCAAGTTCCTCCTATATGCTTGTCATTATCTCCAAAGATCCCTTTTCAGAAATCACACAATTACCAGTTACCTGCAAGAAGAATAATTCAAGCTTGTAGAAACCTCTAATATCATCAAGTTTCAATATATTATTTTCTCTCATAGGAAAGTGATCAGAAAGTAGGAAAGATTCAGAAAGATGGGACTAGCTATAATTCTAGAACAATTAGGAGAGTGAGTTATAAAGAGAAAAAAAGACTTGGCATATTACAAAACAGACTGAAGTTTTGATAAGCTAAGAATAAGTTATAACCAAAAAATGGTAGCTTCTTGAAGGTAAGCGGAGAAGGCAATGGCAATCCACTCCAGTACTCTTGCCTGGAAAATCCTCTGGATGGAGGACCCTGGTTGGCTGCAGTCCGTGGGGTCGCTAAGAGTCATACACGACTGAGGGACTTCACTTTCACTTTTCACTTTCATGCATTGGAGAAGGAAATGGCAACCCACTCCAGTGTTCTTGCCTGGAGAATCCCAGGGATGAGGGAGCCTGGTGGGCTGCCATCTATGGGGTCGCACAGAGTTGGACACAACTGAAGTGACTTAGCAGCAGCAGCAGCAGCAGGAGGGTAAGATTGAAACTGGCTTGCTTAAAAAAGTGCTTCTCAAATTTAATGTGTAATACAAGTTACTTGAGGATCTTCTTAAAATGTCTATTTTGATTCAGAAGGTCTGGGCTGGGGCTAAGATTCAGCATTTCTAAATAGATCTCAAGTAGTAATGTTACTGCTGGTCTCAGGATATTTAATTAAGTGTTCATTTTAGATAAACATTTTCCATCATAATGAAGGGAGAGTTCCAGCAAAGGCCTTTTAGTATCCATTACTAGGATGTCCTAGTCACTGGAAATGTTTATTGGTAGGTGTATCACATCACTGAAGTGCTCTACTACATGAAATGGGAACAAAAGCATGCATGTTTGGCTCTACTCACTTATTGTTTAATGCGACTACACCAACTGTGCTTCTAGGAGTTGACATACTGGCCACATAATTCCACTGACGTCCCTCAGGGTCCCATCTTTCTACAGTATTTAGATAACTCCATCCATCATGGCCACCAACAGCATACATTGGTCCTTCAAGTGTGGCCACACCTAAAGAATAAAAATAGCATGAGAGCTCACCTAGGTTGGGCATATATAATGGATATTGTTTCATTTTACAAGGAAGTGACTACTTAAAATTTTGTTTTTTTAATCTATTAATGGTTTTGTAAATAACCATTTAATGAATAATTTGCCAATCTTCATTTGAAACTAAATATGGTCTTTTAACCCTAGGAAATATCATGGAAGGGTATCATGGTTATAATGCTAAAGTCATAGAAAGTAGACGAACACACCATTTCTTGGCATTAACAGAAAAAGGAAGATGATTTTTCTCTGTCACAGTTTCAATGTCATTTTTTAAAAATAAAGGATAGATGAGATATGATACTGAATCTTAGATAAATACTAGAACTGTCGACTAAGTCTGATAGACCTTTCTAATCTCTTATTTTTATTAAAGGGATAAAAATGATTCCCATAAGACATCTCAGTAGACAGGGGGTTTTGAGGTTTAGTTAGAAATTTGTTTTATTCAGTTCAGTTGCTCAGTCGTCTCCAACTCTTTGTGACCCCATGGACTGCAGCATGCCAGGCCATCCTGTCCATCACCAACTCCAGAGTTTACTCAAACTCATGTCCATTGAGTCGGTGATGACATCCAACCATCTCACCTTTGTCATCCCCTTCTTCACCCACCTTCAATCTTTCCCAGTATAAGGGTCTTTTCAAATGTGTCAGTGCTTCAAATTAGGTGGCCAAGTATTGGAGTTTCAGCTTCAGCATCAGTACTTCCAATGAATATTCAGGACTGATTTTCATTAGGATGGACTGGTTGGATCTCCTTGCTGTCCCAGGGGCTCTCAAGGGTCTTCTCCAATACCACAGTTCAAAAGCATCAGTTCTTCCATGCTCAGCTTTCATTATAGTCCAACTCTCATATCTTACATGCCTACTTGAAAAACCATAACTTTGACTAGACAGACATTTGTTGGCAAAGGAATGTCTCTGCTTTTTAATACGCTGTCTACATTGGTCATAACTTTTCTTCCAAGAGCAAGCAATTTTTAATTTCATGGCTGCAGACACCATCTGCAGTGATTTTGGAGCCCCGAAAAATAAAGTCTGTCACTTTTTCCACTGTTTCCCCATCTATTTGCCATGAAGTAATGAGACCAGATGCCATGATCTTAGTTTTTTGAATGTTTAGTTTTAAGCCAACTTTTTCACTCTCCTCTTTCACAATCATCAAGAGGCTATTTAGTTCTTCTTCAATTTCTGCCATAAGGATTGTGTCATCTGCATATCTGAGGATATTGATATTTATCCCAGCAATCTTGATTCCAGCTTGTGCTTCATCCAGTTCAGCATTTCTCATGATGTACTCTGCATATAAGTTCAATAAGCCAGGTGACAACACAAAGCCTTGTCATACCCCTTTCCCGATTTGGAATCAGTCTACTGTTCCATGTACAGTTCTAACCGTTGCTTCTTGACCTGCATGTAGATTTTTCAGGAGACAGGTCAGATTGTCTGGTATTCCTACCTCTTGAAGAATTTTCCACAGATTATTGTAATCCACACAGTCAAAGACTCTGGCGTAGTAAATAAAGCAGAAGTAGATTTTTTTTTTCTGGAACTCTCTTTCTTTTTCTATGATCCAATGGATGTTGGCAATTTGATCTCTGGTTCATCTGCCTTTTCTAAAACCAGCTTGAACATCTGGAAGTTCATGGTTCACATATTGTTGAGCTTGGCTTGGAGAATTTTGAGCATTCCTTTGTTAGAGATACCAAGGGAACATATCATGCAAAGATGGGCTCAATAAAGGAGAAAAATGGTAGAGACCTAACAGAAGCAAAAGATATTAAGAAGAGGTGGCAAGAATACACAGAAGAACTGTACAAAAAAGAACTTCACAACCCAGATAGATAATCACGATGGTGTGATCACTCACCTAGAGCCAGACATCCTGGAATGTGAAGTCAAGTGGGCCTTCGGAAGCATCACTATGAACAAAACTAGTGGAGGTGACGGAATTCCAGTTGAGCTAATTTAAATCCTGAAAGATGACGCTGTGAAAGTGATGCACTCAATATGCCAGCAAATACGGAAAACTCAGCAGTGCCCACAGGACTTGAAAAGGTCAGTTTTCATTCCAATCCCAAAGAATGCTCAAACTACTGCACAATTGCACTTATCTCACACGCTAGTAATGCTCAAAATTCTCCAAAACAGGCTGCAGCAATACGTGAACCATGAACTTCCAGATGTTCAAGCTGGTTTTAGAAAAGCCAGAGGAACCAGAGATCAAATTGCCAACATCTGCTGGATCATCGAAAAAGCAAGAGAGTTCCAGAAAAAACATCTGTTTCTGCTTTACTGACTATGCCAAAGCCTTTGACTGTGTGGATCACAATAAACTGTGGAAAATCCTGAAAGAGATGGGCATACCATACTACCTGACCTGCCTCTTGAGAAACCTGTATGCAGGTCAGGAAGCAACAGTTAGAATTGGACATGGAACAACAGACTGGTTCCAAATAGGAAAAGGAGTCTGTCAAGGCTGTATATTGTCACCCTGCTTATTTTACTTATATGCAGAATACATCATGAGAAACGCTGGGCTGGAAGAAGCACAAGCTGGAATCAAGATTGTCGGGAGAAATATCAATAACCTCAAATATGCAGATGACACCACCCTTATGGCAGAAAGTGAAGAAGAACTAAACAGCCTCTTGATGAAAGTGAAAGAGAAGAGTGAACAAGTTGGCTTAAAGCTCAACATTCAGAAAACTAAGATCATGGCATCGGGTCCCATCACTTCATGGGAAATAGATGGGGAAACATTGGAAACAGTGGCTGACTTTATTTTTCTGGGCTCCAAAGTCACAGCAGATGGCGATTGCAGCCATGAAATTAAAAGACGCTTACTCCTTGGAAGGAAAGTTATGACCAACCTAGACAGCATATTAAAAAGCAGACATAACTTTGCCAACAAAGTCCCGTCTAATCAAGGCTATGGTTTTTCCAGTGGTCATGTATTGATGTGAGAGCTGGAGTATAAAGAAAGCTGAGTGCCATAGAATTGATGCTTTTGAACTGTGGTGTTGGAGAAGACTCTTGAGAGTCCCTTTGACTGCAAGGAGATCCAACTAGCCCATCCTAAAGGAGATCAGTCCTGGGTGTTCATTGGAAGGAATGATGTTGAAGCTGAAACTCGAATACTTTGGTCACCTGATGCAAAGAGCTGACTCATTTGAAAAGTCCCTGATGCTGGGAAAGATTGAGGGCAGGAGGAGAAGGGGACGACAGAGGATGAGATGGTTGGATGGCATCACCGACTCGAAGGACATGGGTTTGGATGGACTCCGGGAGTTTGTGATGAACAGGGAGTCCTGGCGTGCTGCGGTTCATGGGGTCGCAAAGAGTCGGACACGACTGAACTGAACTGAACTTGCTAGCATGTGAGATGAGTGCAATTATGAGGTAGTTTGAGCATTCTTTGGCATTGCCTTTCTGTGGGATTGGAATGAAAACTGACATTTTCCAGTCTTGTGGCCACTGCTGGGTTTTTCAAATTTGCTGGCGTATTGAGTGCAGCACTTTCACAACATCATCATTTAGGATTTGAAATGGCTCACCTGGAATTCTATCACCTCCACTAGTTTTGTTCATAGTGATGCTTCTTAAAGCCCCCTTGACTTCGCATTCTAGGATGTCTGGCTCTAGATGAGTGATCGCACCATCATAATTATCTGGGTCATGAAGATCTTTTTGTATAGTTCTTCTGTTTCTTCTTGCCACCTCTTCTTAATATCTTCTGCTTTTGTTAAGTCCATACAATTTCTGTCCTTTAATGAACCCATCTTTGCATGAAATTTTCCCTTGGTATCTCTCATTTTTTTTTGAAGAGATCTCTAGTCTTTCCCATTCTATTATTTTCCTCTCTTCCTTTGCATTGATCACTGAGGAAGGGTTTCTTATCTCTCCTTGCACTTCTTTGGTACTCTGCATTCAAATCGGTATATCTTTCCTTTTCTCCTTTGCCTTTCCCTTCTCTTCCTTTCATAGCTATTTGTAAAGCCTCCTCAGACAACCATATTGCCTTTTTGCATTTCTCTTTCTTGGGGATGGCCTTGATCATTCCCTCTTGTACAATGTTATGAACCTGCGTCCTTTGTTCTTCAGGCACCATGTATATCAGATGTAATCCCTTGAATCTATTTGTCACTTCTACTGTGACAAGGGATTTGGTTTAGGTCATACCTGAATGGTCTAGTGGTTTTCCCTACTTTCTTCAATTTGAATCTGAATTTGGAAATAACGAGTTTGTGGTCTGAACGACAATCTGCTCCCAGTTTTTTTTGTTTTTGTTTTTGTTTTTGTTTTTGCTGATTGTATAGGGCTTCTCCATGTTTGGCTGCAAAGAATATAATCAATCTGATTTTTTCTATTGGATACTATGAATATCTCCTTTCTGTTTCTCATCTGCTCTGGGAATTCACGTTACTGGTTTCACCCACCACCTTCTTCACCATCTCAAATTGCCACCTACATTACCTCTCCTATCTCTTTAGCAATAGCAATTAAGAGTTTTATAATTTGCTTTGGTGTCTCTGTAAGATATGTTTTCTAAAAATCACAGTGACAGAACTGAGCTGAATAATTACATAGTCTATCATTTGATAGAATTTATCAGTTATATTGGGGCAAACAATACCCATCCTTGATATGTCACACTTTAGCTGTGTAAAACTTGGTTCTTTAAAAGCAATGCAATTATTCTTTTCTTAAAAAAACAAACTCTGTAGTATTGAAACATATGAAGTCTAGCATGAAGAAAAGAGGACCTTGACAAGCCATCAGGAGAATCAAAGTTCCTCACTGTTCAAGAAGTCTCTATTCCTTCTTAAACTTCTTGGGAACCTCTGGCTTAAGTATAAATTAGGACTGCTCTCAACGAAAGTGGTTTTTATAAATATCCCTGCCTTCAAACTGCATCCTAAGGCTTTTGCCTAAATATAGATTTGATTCTTATGAGAAGGGACACTATTAACTAAAGCACAGTGTCTCCCCATTAGCAAGTGTTCTTTTCTCTAAACTGACCTTAGAAGAAAACTTGCAGTTTCGTGCTCCTCAACAATGTATTCTTTCTAAAAGGTTTTATCCTTCCTGAAGTGGGGCCCCTTTAAAATACCAGTTGAATGGAGGTACAACTACAACAAGTATGACACCTGAAACAAGGAAAAACTTTCACAGGCTTTTACCATTTACTTAAGCTTTTCAGAATTTTCAGACATTTTAAATATAAGAGTATGACTAAATCTCAGTGATATGCACTTATTTAAGCTCTAGTAATTGTACAATCTTTATAAACTATACAACATTAAGCTCTTACCTAAGCCATGCCTGTGTGTTGACATGGGAGGCATCACTGTCCAGATTTTGCCAACTGGATTAAAACATTCCACAGTATTCAAAGTTTTTAAACCATCTCTTCCTCCCACAACATAGAGTTTGTTATCAATAACAGCAACTCCAAACTGAAGCCTACGCCCATTCATGGTGCCAATATGTAGCCAGCTGTTGGTCCGGAGGTCATATTTTTCAATTGTAGTGGTACCTTTTAAAGGGATATTGAACAATGCTAAAAACTACTTGTGTAAAATTTTTCATCATTCATATTATATTTATGTATCTATATTTATAGTATAGAATCAGTGATTGCAGTTCAAATTAAAATAAGTAGTCCAGATAATTCTCCAACATGTAAGACAAGGCAAGGATAGTATTTCACCACTTCTGAATTCAAATGGGAGAGTAAGAATAAAATAGTTTATTTAATATATATGGTTTATATGTTTATGATGACTTCTTCGGCTATAATATGCTACTGGTAGTATTAACACAGGTTCCAGACACCATATTTTACAACAAAAACTGCTTTGGAATCTATTACTAACTGTTTACACATCCATTATGGTTTTACTTACCTATGAACATTCAATATACTAATTTATGCCATTTTATTTTACTCAATTTGGTCTGTGTGTGTTGATTTAAAACACAATTGAGGATGGGGAACACATGTAAACCCATGGCTGATTCATGTCAATGTATGGCAAAAACCACTACAATATTGTAATTAGCCCCCAATTAAAATAAATAAATTTGTTTAAAAAAAACCACAATTGACTAAAGGGACAGAAAAGAAAATTCCTTTTAAATGGGCCTTCAGTGTTAATTCACATGATTCACATAATAGCATTTCTGTCCTTTATTGTGCCCATCTTTGCATGAAATGTTCCCTTGGTATCTCTAATTTTCTTGAAGAGATCTGCTTGAAATGAAAGCTAGGCTGTACTGATTACTAAAATTATGGAGGTATTAATGATGAAGTAAGTAGGAATTTGTACCAAGCCACATTAATCAGCTATATATAGAAGACTTACATTGAAATGATGTAGAAGTCTGCTTAAAGCCAAGTTATTTTTTCCAAACATTAAATAAAATATAAAAGATGAATTTACTCTATTTACTCTATATCTCATATCTGCATCTATGAACATATATGACTGATAGTTTTGTATCTTTAATTCTGAAATGTCTTTAGCCCATTTTCCTACTTCTGCAGTTGCTCCAACTAATCAAAATATAGATCATCTAGCTGGCTTATTATGGCAACTCTATATTTGATTGAAAAAGAGTTTTCTTTTTTTTAACGAATCTCTTTCTTTGGGACTCATTTCACTTTTTTTTTCTGTATTTATCAACTTTCTGCCCTAAAATGTTGCAAATATTGCTTCTTACTTCATTTCAAACTTCCTATTCAGCTCTCACTTATGATCTATTCAAGGGCGAACAAAATCAACTAAACTTTGTGGTATTGTTTGGAACGATAGTTCCTGCAGTTGTGAATATATCTAATTCAGTGATTTCCTCCATCTATTTTTAAAATGAACTTAAAAATCACTACATTAGCCTTTATTTGTTCCCTGCCATACTGTCTCTCAGAATTCATTATTTTAGTAAGTGAAAATTTACTGAATATCTGGCATGCACAAAAGCCTGAAGTTTAGCATTCAACCATTTAAAAATGTTGACTGTGTGATCATACTTACAACTTTTTAATGACTCTTTTAATATACACGGTAGGGGTTATAGTTAATTCCAGCCACTTGTGGGGTATCTATATTTAGCAACTAATTCCAAGTTAATTGTATGAGTCAAAAGGAAATTAAAGACTGAGGAAGTACTATATTTCCTAAACATCAAAATGTGAAAGTTCAAAAAGTATCTTAAAAAAATAAATAAAACGACACATTGTAAGAAAAGGCATACATATAGAATTTTTTAAAGAATGTAACTCGGTATGTTTTTTAAATGCAATACTGATTTACATAGATAAATGCTAGCACCTTAATATTTTTGCTTTATGTAGTTTTTTTTTCTCTTCTTTCTTTTTTTGCTCCTATGTGTTCACTCTGGTTTTTCAATTCTAAGACCCTCAAAGAGAGGGGTCAGTTTTGTTGTTGCTGCTATTTCATCTAAAATAGTGGCAATATATCAACAAAGAACATAAAATTTGAGTAATAATTCCCTGTCCAGTAGTTCTGAGATGCTTGCCCTTGGCATGGCTATCTAACCTTAAGAGCCTTAGTTTCCTCATCTCCAAAATTAAGGTAATAAAAATCCATCTTGTAACATTACTGTGACAATTAGAAATGATGTCTGCAAAATGCCAATCAAGGATCAGATATTCAAAAACAATCATTTTTACTATTATTGTAGTTTTCTGCAACTTCCCATAAAGCTTTTTATATTTTCATATACTAGGTAATTCAAGAGTCTCAAAAGGATGGCTTTACTTCTTCCCATATCAAACTGTGGTAGCAGAGTCAAGGGATTATAGTCTCACATTTCACTCATTTTTGTAAGCTATTAAAGAGTTGAAGATACATATTACCATCTTGTGTAATATATTCATTTGTGTAATGTTAACTTAAAAGATAAGAACCTGAAAAAATAACAAAAATAGTAAATAAACACAAAAACCAAACAAATAAACACAAGTTTTCCCATTTCTCACTCCACTAGTTGGACTTTTTTAAAATCAAATATTATAGAGACCCGTTTTTGCATTTTATACTTAGCACCCTTTTGATTTAATATCAAGCAAGACACTTTTTAAATTCTGTGAGTGTTCTTTCTATTCAACAAAATGCAATAAAATATCAAGTTGCTAGACTTGAAATCTATTATAACATTTTACTGTATTTGTTATTTTCTGAAGAACACTAGTTCTGTGAAATTACTCTACAACTTTGGAAAATAATTGCAGTTGTAAACTCCTGTTACACAGATTTATTATTAACTGACATATCTCCTATTTGGTCTTCCAGTTTCCAATTACACATACCAAAAGAAAAAAATAGGTTTCCAGAAGCATAGAACTTTGATTTTTGCATCATTGTCTACAAGGTGTCAAAACATTTCCGTGTATGATTTGGCAAATTTTAAGTGGGTTGATTTTAGTTCCTACACAGCCAATTCTTAATTACAAAATACTTCCCTCATTGTTTTGGCAACATGGTTCTATAGGTAGAAATCAATGTAAAGAGACAGAAGTGTGGGAAAAAATGTTTTAAGAAGTATTCGAGGTAGACATGATGGCTTCAGAAATTTTTCCCTATTCCTATTGAAAACAATTATTTTTTAAAATCATTATTTTTATTCCAGAATTGAATCTTGTTATCAACACTTCAAATTTATTTGTAAGTGTTCTTTGGTCATCTATCAGGAAACTGACAGCAAGAAATTAGAAGTCATTCTCCTATTTCTGTCAAAAAGCAAATTTGGAGGACCTTACCCCTTCCACTTACGATAAATCTATAAGTTCTCCCTGAACAGATCTTAGGTTGCAAAGTGAATACTGAAATTAAAAAAAAAAAATGCTGCCATAAGAGTCACAAAATACCCCAAATTGCCAATACAACCTTGTGAAAAAAAGAACAAAGCTAGATGTATCACCCTCCCAGACTTTAGACTATATCACAAAGCTAAAGCCATCAAAACAGCATGGAACCAACACCAAAACACATACAAAGATCAATGGTACAGAATAGAAAGTACAGAAATAAGCCCACAGGCACGATCAATTAATCTACGACAAAGGAGGCAAGCATATACAATGGAGAAAAGATAGTCTTCAACAAGTGGTGCTGAGAAAACTAAACAGCTACATGCAAAATAATGAGATAAGAACATTCCTTCATACCATATACAAAAATAAAATCAAAATGGTTTAAAGACCTAAATGTAATATCTGATACCATAAAACTCCTAGAAAAAAAAGCAGAACACTACTTGACATAAATCACAGCAATATTTTTTGGTTCCATCTCCTAAGGCAAAAGAAATAAAAGCAAAAACTAAACAAGTGGGTCTAATTAAGCTTAAAAGTTTTTGCACAGTGAAGGAAAACACCAACAAAATGAAAAGGCATCCTATGTAACGGGAGAAAATGTTTGCAAATAATGTGAAATACAAGAGGTCAATATCCAAAATATGTAAATAGCTCATACAATTCAATATAAAAAATCAAAAATGGGTAGAAGAAGTAAATAGACATTTTTCTAAAGAAGACAAATAGATAGTTAACTGGCAAATGAAAATATGCTTAGCATCACTAACTATTAAATAAAAGTAATCAAAACCACAATGAGATATCACTTCACACCTATCAGTTGACTATCATCAAAGTTTCCAAATAACAAATGAGGAGAGGATGTGGATAAAATGGAACACTTGTACACTATTGTTGGGAATATAAATTGGTATAACCACTATGGAAAACAGTATAAAGGTTCCTCAAAAACTAAAAATAAAACTATCATATGATCCAGAAATCCCGCTCTTGGGGTGTATATACAGAAAAACCAAAACACTGCATCAAAATTATATATGCACTACAATGTTCACAGGAGAACCATACACAATACTCAAGACATGGAAGAAACCCAAGTGTCATCAACAGACAAATGGATTAAAAAGATACAAGATATATATATATATATATATATATATATATATATATACACACACATACACACACAATGAAATATTATTCTGAGAAAAAAGAGGAAAATTCTGCCATTTACAGTAACATTGATGGGCCTAGACAATATTACGCTTAGTGAAGTGTGTCAGACAAAAATAAATCTGTACATGATATCACTTACATGTGAAATCCAAAAAAAATTGACACAAATGAATGTGTATCCAAAACAGAAAGAGATACACACATATATTATAGAAAACAAACATGTGGTCACTAAAAGTGAGAGAGAAGGAAGGAGGGACAAATTAGGGGTATGGGATTAACAGATACAACCTACTGTTAATAAAATGGACAAGTAGCAAGGATACATTTTATAGCACAGGGAATCACAGTCATTATCTTGTAATAACTTAGAGTATCATCTAAAAAAATACTGAATCACCATGCTCTACACCTGAAAATAATATAATAAGTCTATACTTCAATATAAATAAATTAAATTTATCATAGATAGCAAGATAATTTGCTGTCATGAGAGAAAAAGTACCTATTAACAGTTAAGGAAACTAATGAAAGGCTTATATCCCATAAGGCAATAGTTTAAAAAAAAAGGTGTAAGAAAATTTATATTACTTATTTATAAAAATTAGCTTTAGATGCACACATTTCAATATGGCTTTAATACCACCCTCACAATTTGGAGGTTGTTTAGAGTAATTAATTTGTTTCTGTTACCTTTCATAGCATCCATGCCTCCTACAGCATAAAGTGCTCCCACAGTTGATTTTCTGGGCCTTGTCCTAGGACTTTGCATCATGGGTCTTCTCTCAGGTAAGAGATGATACTTCATAGCTTCCATCAGGAGTTTCTGACATTCAAGATCACCAGTAAACATGGAGCTGTTTTCAAGATCTGCCAGTAACTGAAAAGTAATGATGCATGGTATATGAAGTAAAGAGCAGATCATTAGAAGTAGCATTTTCATTTATAAAATTTTGGAGGAAACTCAAGCTAATTCTAATGCATGTATTTTTATTTAATATTTTAAGTTACTTGAGTAAGATATTTTATGATTAAAAACCTCATGGTAGTAATTAATTTATTATCGCAAATTTATCTGACATACTATTCCTCATTTGAATATGTATTTTGCATACAATCTCCAGGAGTAAAAGTGAAAAAGCACTCATAAAATGTGTTACTGAAAGCGAAGTAAATGGCTGTGTCTGCACAAAGCAAGCATCTCCTGTCCTACTGCATGTAGCTAGAGAAACAATCAAAATTTTGGTTGATTTAAGGGAGGTAGCACAAACATGCCCAATTAAAGTAATATCACCATGGGGGCTACATCTTTATCATCAAATCAAAGCACAAAGTAGGTGCTTTTTATCTATATATGTACATGTATACACAGATAAGGAGAAGGCAATGGCAACCCACTCCAGTACTCTTGCCTGGAGAATCCCAGGGACTGGGGAGCCTGGTGGGCTGACATCTATGGGGTCGCACATAGTCAGACACGACTGAAGCAACTTAGCAGCAGCAGCAGCAGCAACACAGGTAAAGTTCATGTATTAGTACTTAGGTAGCTCATCTTCAGTAGTATATGATATCAATACTTTCTAACCAATATTGCCCAACAGATAATATGATCCCAATTTAATGAAATAAAATCTAGGTAAAGTATTATTCCTGAGACTAGTTGAGGAGAAGTTAAGAGCTTTTTTAGAACTTTTCCAAGGGTCATTTAGATTGGTTCTTAGAAGTTTGGAGTCCGCATTATCTATCATAGGACATTGTCAGGAACAGCAAGCAGGTTTTTGGAAAGGAGGTACTAATCTTACCCTATAAAACTTCCCTGGAGTTTCCTGTGTTGCACTGTTTAACCTCAGCTCTGTTCTTACCCTACTTGTTATCTCTGATGGATCACTGTTTTGACTTGGCTGGTGAGATTCCAGTTACTTCCTTTATGCATACACTGCTACAAACAGGTTTGAAAATTAGGCTATGTGATTTTTTTTTCCTTTTGAAAATATTATCCAGACATTTATCACCATGCTCTTCATATATTTCATTTCTAGAATATTTGTACAGGATCACTTTACCTACTACTACCATCATCAGGAAAAGTTCACACAGTCCCACATTCTAGGCATACTCAGGAGTAGGAATCCAAGGTGCCACTGTTTGGGCTGGAAATTTCTTGTTAGTCCAATAAAATAAGAAAAGTCTAAATTAAGCCCTTTGCTGAAAGAATGTTATATAGACTTAACAGCAGTATAAAATTAAGGGCTTCTGATCATGTACACCAGTGCACCTCAAATTTTTAAGAGTCATCTGAAAAACTTGCTAAAATACAGATTCTTTGGCTTCAGCTGCATAAATTGTTTCAGCAGGTTTGTGGTGGGGGCCTGAGAAGCTGAGTTTCAAACAAGTTTCCAGTCTTAAGAGTAAATATATACTGGGGGTTCCAAAGATGGCAGAGAATAAAGACCTGAACTCATCTCTTCTCCTGGGCACATGAAAATTACGACTATTTCCAGGATACTATTGATTTAAAAAAAGACCAGAACCTACCAGAAAAGATCATCTACAACTAAAGGTGTAAAAAAGGAAACACAAGTTGGGTAGGAGGGACAGAATCTTGGTATAGTCAAGAGCCGTAACTCTAGGGTGGGTGACCCACAAACAGGAGAATAATTATGACCCCCCAAAAGAGTGAGGGCTCTAAGCCCCACATTGGGCTCCCTAGCCCAGGTGTCCTGTACCAAGAAGACTCCAGACTATTTAGCTTTGAAGGCCAGTAAGGTTTATATTCATGAGATTCAGAGGGCTGTGGGAAATAGTGACTCTATACTTAAAGGGAACACACAAAATTTCACATGATCTGGGATCCAGGGGAAAAACAGGAACTTGAAAGGAGACAGGGGCAGAGCTACCAGCTGATTTTAGAGTCACCAGGAAAGGTAATAGACAGCTCACCTTAGAATCAGACATGGGCAGCAACCATTGTGGGAGTTCATTCTATCATGTGGACACTGGTCCTAGCAAGGGCCATTTTGGAAACTTCCCTTTAGCTTAATAGCCTTAGCAGCCAGACCTGCCCCCATCCAATAGACTATAGGCACTGATCCTGGGATGCCTCAGATGAAGCAACTAACTGAGCAGAGACATAACTCTACTCACCAGAAGATGTGGTGTACACACACACACACACACACACACACACACACACACACACACTGGAATACTACTCATTAAAAAAAAATTCCTATTTGCAATAACATGTATGGTCCTGGAGGGTGTTATGCTCAGTTTATATATATAACTGAAACAATCTGCCATACACTTGAAACTAACATAACATTGTAAATCAACTGTATTTCAATAAAAGTTGATTACTGACTATAATGATGCTCTAGTGCATCTGAAACTCTTTACTACGGTTTCAATCATAGTAGTTAATTACTCATGTTAGTCAGTAGGTTTTATCCAGAATCTAACACCTTCCTAGAGTCTCCTCTGGGATGCTACTGTAATAATTACTATCACCTTTCCTAGAAGGTGGTAGGAAAAGAAAAAGAGTTAGCTTTAGTCATTTCCCCTGCTTGTTACAAGTGCTGTTTGGTGAGAGAAAACTGAAACTAATGAATATGCTGAAGTTTGGAGATTATTTGTAGGTCTTTTATTAAACCCTTTCCCCCCTCTCTCTTATCATTATTAATATTGCTAACTGAAGGCTGTATTTTTCCTTCTGTGAAACAAATCCTGTACTAGAAATTCTCCATATGAAACAAATAAGGAATATATTAATGCCCAGTTGTCATTTAGAACTATAGTTTCCATTACCTGGGTAAGTTTCCATACCTGTGGTGGAAGTAATGGCAATCTGATGTAAGAAAGCAGCATTGCTAGGTCTTGTTGCCTAGCCTGCACATCATGCCCCACCCACAGCATTAGAGCATGGAAAATGGTTTCTTCATCAGGCACATTAATGTCATCACTGCACAAAAGTTTTGAAATCTCATTAGCTGGAAGGAGGAGGAATTCTTGGTTCTGTATTACCTCGATGAAGTGTTCCTAGAAAAGAGAGATCTGCTGAAATTTTGTACTTTAACACCTTAACAAAATAAGCTTATCAAAGCATTTCACTTTGTTAAACTTCAGAAAAAGTCAGAGAGACAGATGTATGCATTTATAAAAAATAGATGCTTTGCAGCCTATGAAAGGGGGTCGGATGTGCCTTCTGAAGCTGAGGAACCAAAGAAGGCCTGGGGGAGCTAGCTCTGGCTGTGCATTTGAGGGGGCAACATACTGAATTCATTTGCAATGAGAAAAAGAGGTCAATTAAAAACTCCTTCCTCTTGTGGAAAAACATGATCTATTAATCAAGGCAAAGGTATATTTTATAATGAATAAAGATCTACAAGTTAAGGTTTATCTGAAAGTGACTCTTATGGAGTTGTTTGTTGAGGGAGAGTGGGGCTAGCTTTCAGTTTTTATATATTTTACCTTAATTTTCCCTTCTGTCTTTTGTGCTGTTTTTTGTCAAGTATCAGATCTCAGGCAGTTATGTTTCAACTTTTTAAATCAAAACACTACTATGTTTTTCCTATTTAAAATATATATTTTTCTTTGACAACACAATTACCATTTTTTTTTCATAGTGAAGATCTTAAGTTTAAATGCAGTAAAATATACTTTTGAAATTGATATAAACATGTCTAGTTGGTAATTTATATTGCCTAGTAAACTGATATTTTGGAAGCAGCTTAAGACAGCCTTGTTATAACTGGGGGATCTGGATAAACCAGACCACTCTTTCATCTCCATTCTGTGTTTAGTCATTGTGGGAGGTGAGACTTCTGCCAATGAATCACTTATCCCCTTGATTTTATTCATTGTGAAACTCAGTTAACCTAATAACAAAATTTTCCATACATCAATCATCAGATTTGATAGTCCCATCAGGAGGCTCTAAGACTGTAAATTTCAAGTTGACTTGCCTTTTTAGACAAAGAGCCTGCGTGTGACTAAGGCAAGCACCAGGGGGAGAACTGTTGATTTTACTATAGCAGATGTTCCTCGTTGAAAACCCTCTCACCTATAGCAAAGTGCTGAAGTTAGTACTAAAACTAATAATTCATTACACTTGTACAGCACTTCACACTTTACAAATTTATTTTACAAACATTAAGTCATCACCAGTGCAATCTTGTGGAAAGTGTAATTATTGTGATGAGAAAACAGGCTGTGAATATGTTGATCTCCTGGACAGTAAATGGCTAAGTGTGGACTCACATGTATGCCTTCAGGTCTACTTCATTATATTTGATACTGCAACTGACTTTCATAAATGACATAATTTTTATGAAAGGGTTAAGAAAAAGATAAAACACTCCAAAACTTATGGATACCTATTACTGGTAGTGTATGTAAACTTTGAAGTCATATAACTATTATGCATGGTCCCATATCTTGTTCTCCTTTCTATCTACTGTCTGATGAAAGAAAATAAAAATAGAGAAAGAAAAAAACAGAGGGAGATTAGCCTAGTATGTAAAACCTCAATAGCTAATTAAATTATCTACATATGGCACTGAAATATCCAGTAGTATAAAATAGATATTTAGTCAAGCTTAAAGATTAATTTTAAATTGTTTTATTTTACTCCTAATTTCAAGGTAAACACTTTCTTCTAATCACCTTCCCAAGTGTCTTTTTTTAATTGTACCCTTGATTTGATATTCATCTTTTAAAATCCACGATTACATTGTGTTAAATCCTATTAAATGAATAAAGCCTATTTCCTGAATGTTTCGTCAATGCAGACTACTATTTATATGACTATGATGGTCAATTTTATGTGTCGACTTGACTCAACCATGGAGTCTTCCAGCCAAATATTATTCTAGGTGTGTCTGAGGATATTTCTGGATGATGCCAACTCACATTAGAGAAGGCAATCTGCTTATTCAGTCTATGGTTCAAATGATTAACTAAATTCTTAGAGGTTAACATTATTCTTAGACATTAAAGTTATTTGCATTTTACACTATCAATACAGTATTATAAAATCATTATTATAGCATGATCTTGGCATATTTTACCACATTTAAAATAGATACTAAAATAACTAAAGAGGGATTAAAGGAGACAACATTATTGCATTTTTGTGTACATCCCGGTTTAGCATTCAGTTTCAGTCACATAATAGGAAAAGGAAGACAAGTTCATTTTGAGCAACAAAAATAATTCAAGCTGTTTATCAGAATGTGTTTTGTCGGCAAGAGTAAGATACCAGACAGGAAACTGTTAATACTTAGTTCAAGAATTTAAGTAATTTAACAGGAAGTTTTCATGTTTGGCTTTTGTAGTAGGATCAACCTTTGAACTGATGTTCTATAGTTTATATGGCATTTAAGCTTAGGACATATGAATATAAATAGCATAATTAAATAACATGTTAAAATGTTAAAATGTCAATCCATCATAATATGATTCTTGATATAAAGGTATCATTTCAGGAACATGTTTAAAACTTCAAATATTGAACAATGACCAAGGGTGGGAAGAAGAGAGGGGAAGTTTTACAAGAATTGTTTTAGAGAATCTAAAGAATGTAAGTTTGAAAATTTTAAGGTGTATATAAAACTCAAGAAATACTTTTTAATTATATACATCTCAATTACAGAATCGTAATATTAATTAATTACTGGAGATCAGTGGAGAAACAACTCCAGAAAGAATGATGGGATGGAGCCAAAGCAAAAACAATATATAGCTGTGGATGTGACTGGTAATAGAAGCAAAGTCTGATGCTGTAAAGAGCAATATTGCATAGGAACCTGGAATGTTAGGTCCATGAATCAAGGCAAATTGGAAGTGGTCAAATAGGAGATGGCAAGAGTGGACATCAACATTCTAGGAATCAGCAAACTAAGATGGATTCGAATGGGTGAATTTAACTCAGATAACCATTATATCTACTATTGTGGGCAGGAATCCCTTAGAAGAAATGGAGTACCATCATGGTCAACAAAAGAGTTCGAAATGCAGTACTTGGATGCAATCTCAAAAACAACAGAAAGATCTCTGTTCGTTTCCAAGGCAAACCATTCAATATCATGGTAATCCAAGTCTATGCCCTGACCAGTAACGCTGAAGAAGCTGAAGTTGAATGGTTCTATGAAGACATACAAGACCTTCTAAAACTAACACCCAAAAAAAGATGTCCTTTTCATTATAGGGGACTGGAATTCACAAGTAGGAAGTCAGGAAACACCTGGCATAACAGGGAAATTTGGCCTTGGAGTACAGAATGAAGCAGGGCAAAGGCTAATAGATTTTTGCCAAGAGAACGCACTAGTCATAGCTAACACCCTCTTCCAACAACACAAGAGAAGACTCTACACATGGACATCACCAGATGGTCAACACCGAAATCAGATTGACTATATTCTTTGCAGCCAAAGATGGAGAAGCTCTACACAGTCAGCAAAAAAAAAGACCAGGAGCAGACTGTGGTTGAGATCATGTACTCCTTATTGCCAAACTCAGGCTTAAATTGAAGAAAGTATGGAAAACCACTGGACCATTCAGGTATGACCTAAAAAAAGTCCCTTATGATTTATACAGTGGAAGTGAGAAATAGATTTAAGGGACTAGATCTGATAGACAGAGTGCCTGATGAACTATGGACAGAAGTTCGTGACATTGTACAAGAGACAGGGATTAAGACCATCCCGATGGAAAAGAAATGCAAAAAAAATCAAAATGGCTGTCTGAGGAGGCCTTACAAATAGCTGTGAAAAGAAAAGCGAAAAGGAAAGATATTCCCATCTGAATGCAGAGATCCAAAAAATAGCAAGGAGAGATAAGAAAGCCTTCCTCAGTGATCAATGCAAAGAAATAGAGGAAAACAACAGAATGGGAAAGACTAGAGACCTCTTCAAGGAAATTAGAGATACCAAGGGAATATTTCATGCAAAGATGGTCACAATAAAGGACAGAAATGATACGGACCTAACAGAAGCAGAAGATATTAAGAAGAGGTGGCAAGAATACACAAGGTACTGTACAAAAAAGATCTTCATGACCCAGATAATCACGATGGAGTGATCACTCACCCAGAGCCAGACATCCTGGAATGTGAAGTCAAGGGGGCCTTAGAAAGCATCACTACGAACAAAGCTAGTGGAGGTGATGGAATTCCAGCTGAGCTATTTCAAATCCTCAAAAATGATGCTGTGAAAGTGCTGCACTCGATATGCCAGCAAATCTGGAAAACTCAGCAGTGGCCACAGGACTGGAAAAGTGAGTTTTCATTCCAATCCCAAAGAAAGGCAATGCCAAAGAATGCTCAAACTACTGCACAATTGCACTCATCTCACACGCTAGTAAAGTAATGCTCAAAATTCTCCAAGCCAGGCTTCAGCAATACGTGAACCGTGAACTTCCAGATGTTCAAGCTGGTTTTAGAAAAGGCAGAGGAACCAGAGATCAAATTGCCAACATCTGCTGGATCATCGAAAAAGCGAGAGAATTCCAGAAACACATCTATTTCTGCTTTATAGACTATGCCAAAGCCTTTGACTGTGTGTATCACAATAAACTGTGGAAAATTCTGAAAGAGATGGGAATACCAGACCGTCTGACCTGTCTTTTGAGAAACCTGTATGCAGGTCAGGAATCAACAGTTAGAACTGGACATGAAACAACAGACTGGTTCCAAATAGGAAAAAGAGTCCATCGAGGCTGTATATTGTCACCCTGCCAATTTAACTTATATGCAGAGTACATACTGAGAACCGCTGGGCTGGAAGAAACACAAGCTGGAATCAAGATTGCCACGAGAAATATCAGTAACCTCCGATATGCAGATGACACCATCTTTATGGCAGAAAGTGAAGAAGAGCTAAAGAGCCTCTTGATGAAAGTGAACGAGGGGAGTGAAAAAGTTGACTTAAAGCTCAACGTTCAGAAAACTAACATCATGTCATCTGGTCCCATCACTTCATGGGAAATAGGTGGGGAAACAGTGGAAGCAGTGTCAGACTTAATTTTGGGGGGCTCCAAAAGCACTGCAGATGGCGATTGCAGCCATGAAATTAAAAGACGCTTATTCCTTGGAAGGAAGATTATGACCAACCTAGATGGCATATTTAAAAGCAGAGACATTACTTTGCCAACAAAGGTCCATCTAGTCGAGGCTATGGTTTTTCCAGTGGTCATGTATGGATGTGAGAGTTAAACGGTGAAGAAAGCTGAGCATCGAATAATTGATGCTTTTGACCTGGGGTGTTGGAGAAGACTCTTGAGAGTCCCTTGGACTGCAACCAGTCCATCCTAAAGGAGATCAGTCCTGGGTGTTCACTGGAAAGATTGATGTTGAAGCTGAAACTCCAGTACTTTTGCCTCCTCATGCAAAGAGTTGACTCATTTGAAAACACCCTAATGCTGGGAAGTATTGCGGGCAGGAGGAGAAGGGGACGATAGAGAATGAGGTGGTTGGATGGCATCACCGACTCGATTGACATGGGTTTGGGTAAACTCTGGGAGTTGGTGATGGACAGGGAGGCCTGGCGTGCTGCGATTCATGGGGTCGCACAGAGTCAGACACGACTGAGTGACTGAGCTGAACTGAACTAAATATTAATTTCATTGTTGCATGTAGTTGTGATTCTTTATTGTTCACTTTTATATACTTGTCTTTTATTTTTGAATCTTAAATAAATGTAGCTATTTTCTTAGCTTGAAATTTTATCTTTTAATTTGATTTAGCAAGAATGATAAAGATGTATTTAATATCCTCTCTCTACTTGTCTCCTTACAAATAATCTATATTTCATGTCACTCTCACTTGACTAAAAATAGTCTTATCCAATGTAACTTTTAAAGAATTAACACATCAAACATGTTCCTTTAGTTCATTATAATTACTAGTAGAATTGAGAAGGACTTTAAGTTAATTAAGCCATTGAGGAATCTCCACACTGTTCTTCATAGTGGCTGTACTAGTTTGCATTCCCAACAACAGTGTAATAGGGTTCCCTTTTCTCTACACTCTCTCCAGTATTTATTGCTTGTAGACTTTGGGATAGCAGCCATTCTGACTGGCCTGAAATGGTACCTCGTTGTGGTTTTGATTTGCATTACTCTGATAATGAGTGATGTTGAGCATCTTTTCATGTGTTTGTTAGCCGTCTCTCTGTCTTCTTTGGAAAAATGCCTGTTTAGTTCTTTGGATGAGACACGTGTACCCCAATGTTCATCACAGCACTGTTTATAATAGCCAGGATATGGAAGCAATCTAGATGTCCATCAGCAGACGAATGCATAAGGAAGCTGTGGTACATATACACAATGGAATATTACTCAGCCATTAAGAAGAATACATTCGAATCAGTTCTAATGAGGTGGATGAAACTGGAGCCTATTATACAGAGTGAAGTAAGCCAGAAAGATAAACACCAATACAGTATACTAACGCATGTGAAACAGAACACCATTCCAGGTTTGATACATGAGACAAATGCTCAGGGCTGGGGCAATGGGATGACCTGTAGGGATGGGATGGGGAGGGAAGTGGGAGGGGGGTTCAGGATGGGGAACACATGTAAACCCATGGCTGATTCATGTCAATGTATGGCAAAAACCACTGCAATATTGTAAAGTAATTAGCCCCCAACTAAAATAAATGCATAATTTTTTTTAAAAAATCCTAAAAAAAAAGGAAGTTGGTAAAGATAACCCTGTATGCGAGACATCAAAAGAGACACAGATGTATAGAACAGTCTTTTGGACTCTATGGGAGAGGTTGAGGGTGAGATGATATGGGAGTATGGCATTGAAGCATGTAAATTATATGTGAAACGAATAGCCAGTCCAGGGTCAATGCATGATACAGGGTGCTCGGGGCTGGTGCAACGGGATGACCCAGAGGGATGGGGTGGGGAGGGAGGGGGGAGGGGGGTTCTGGAAGGGGAACACATGTACACCCATTGCAGATTCCATGTCAATGTATGGCAAAATCAATACAATATTGTAAAGTAAAAATAAATAAATAAATAAAAAGAAAAGAAAAAAAAAGGAATTGAACTGTGAATTGTTTTAAACCAAAATACATGTTTTCATTGGAAAATAAAAAGTCCTTTCAATAGAGTGGTCTTACTTCCTAATTTTGACAGTTCTTAAGCCCTTCCAGTTAACACTGATCCATTAATATTTCCTTTTTACATATTGAATGATATCTAAATTTCATTAGAAGCAATAATTTGTACAACTTGTTCTAATAGTATACAAACATCATGGAAATTATGCTTTCTTATTACTGTGGATTCTACTTGAAATATATACTTGTACAGTTTAATTACTGCTAATATTTTCACTTCTACAAGTTCTGAGGTTTAATTAAATATTTTTAGCTTCAAAAGTGTGAAATATTTTTATATACAGATCAAGTTGAGCTATTTCAAATCCTCAAAGGTGATGCTGTGAAAGTGCTGCACTCGATATGCCAGCAAATTTGGAAAACTCAGCAGTGGCCACAGGACTGGAAAAGGTCAGTTTTTGTTTCAATCCCAAAGAAAGGCAATGCCAAAGAATGCTCAAACTACCGCACAATTGCAGTCATCTCACATGCTAGTAATGCTCAAAATTCTCCAAGCCAGGCTTCAGCAATACGTGAACCGTGAACTTCCAGATGTTCAAGCTGATTTTAGAAAAGGCAGAGGAAACAGAGATGAAATTGCCAATATCCGCTGGATCATCGAAAAAGCAAGAGAGTTCCAGAAAAACATCTATTTCTGCTTTATTGACTATGCCAAAGCCTTTGACTGTGTGGATCACAATAAACTGTGGAAAATTCTGAAAGAGATGGGAATACCAGACCATCTGACCTGTCTCTTGAGAAGCCTGTAGGCAGGTCAGGAAGCAACAGTTAGAACTGGACATGGAAAAACAGACTGGTTCCAAATAGGAAAAGGAGTATGTCAAGGCTGTATATTGTCACCCTGTTTATTTAACTTTTATGCAGAGTACATCATGAGAAATGCTGGGCTGGAGGAAACACAAGCTGGAATCAAGATTGGCAGGAGAAATATCAATAACCTCAGATATGCGGATGACACCACCCTTAGGGCAGAAAGTGAAGAAGAACCAAAGAGCCTCTTGATGAAGGTGAAAGAGGAGAGTGAAAAAGTTGGCTTAAAGCTCAACGTTCAGAAAACTAAGATCATGGCATCTGGTCCCATCACTCCATGGGAAATTGATGGGGAAACAGTAGAAACAGTGTCAGACTTTATTTTTTTGGGCTCCAAAATCACTGCTGATGGTGATTGCAGCCATGAAATTAAAAGACGCTTACCCCTTGGAAGGAAGGTTATGGCCAACCTAGCTAGCATATTTAAAAGCAGAGACATTACTTTGCCAACAAAAGTCCATCTAGTCAAGGCTATGGTTTTTCCAGTGGTCATGTATGGATGTGAGAGTTGGACGGTGAAGAAAGCTGAGCGCCGCAGAATTGATGCTTTTGAACTGTGGTACATTTGAATCGGTTCTACTGAGATGGATGAAACTGGAGCCCATTATACAGAGTGAAGTAAGCCAGAAAGAAAAACAACAATACAGTATACTAATGCATATATATGGAATTTGAAAGATGGTAACGATAACCCTATATGCGAGACAGAATAAGAGACACAGATTCATAGAACAATTTTATGGACTCTGAGGGAGAAGGTGAGTGTGGGACGTTCTGGGAGAATAGCATTGAAACATGTATGTTATCATATGTGAAACAGAACACCATTCCATGTTCGATGCATGAGACAAAGGCTCAGGGTGTTGGAGAAGACTCTTGAGAGTCTCTTGGACTGCAAGGAGATCCAATCAATCCATCCTAAAAGAGATCAATCCTGGGTGTTCATTAGAAGGTCTGATGTTGAAGCTGAAACTCCAATACTTTGGGCACCTCATGCAAAGGGTTGACTCATTGGAAAAGACCCTAATGCTGGGTAGGATTGGGCGCGAGAGGAGAAGGGGACGACAGAGGATGAGATGGTTGGATGGCATCACCGACTCGATGGACATGGGTTTGGGTAGACTCCAGGAGTTGGTGATGCACAGAGAGGCCTGGCGTGCTGCAATTCATGGGGTCGCAAAGAGTCGGACACGACTGAGCGACTGAACTGAACAGATCAAGTAGACCAATACTTTTAGCTAATATTTATTACGTGCAAGTAATTTGAAAAGTATATAAATTTATACTGCTTTTTAATGTTATCCCAACATTATAATCTTTACTTTGGAATGGTTCTACACACACACATATCAGTAAACATTTCATTAAGTTAGATATTGTGTTAATATATTATAAATACAACATGAATCAATTGATTTTACCATTGTGTATCTATGCGCCACATTTAGGAGCTTTGTACAGCCTTGGGCATCTCCAAATGATCGAATCCCTAAGCAGTTTGAAGGGTGGAGCTGCTTTATAAGAAAACTGGAGCAGACTTCAATGACTTGAGTCAGCTGCAGGAGACAAGCTGCAGCCAGCAAATTTTCAATAGTATCTTCTTTCAATTGAAGGACACCTAGATTGTTTGAAAAGTTAAAGAATGATTATATATTTCATGAAGAAAGACACAAATATGCTATATAGCTAAAATTTTCAATTTATCTCATTAATAGGGCTATTTTTTTCTAGAGTAGGGTGACTAGGGAATGCCACTTGAGGTGAATATATGCAAGTGAGTCTGTACAAACACTAACAAGATGGCTGAAAGAAGCAAGATTGTGAAAAACGACTGGAACAAATGAACTGTGAGTACTATCATTGCAAAGAACAGCAATTTCTTCCTTATATACCATCTTAGAGCTGTATCTAAATCTAATATCAAATATTGTCTACACTATGACTCCAGAAACTTTATGACATATTACATAAGGATCATACGATAGGCTATACAGGTAACTGTCATTTGTGTGGGAAAATGTCTTGGGAAATAAGAACATTAAGCTTGTATGTCATTTGGTTTTTTTGCTTCTGCATTTATTAGCTGATTAGGATGACTTTGCCCAAATATTATGCCTTGAATTAATCACTAGCACTTCTTCAAAAGAAATAAAATGCTGCCAAGGGTCCTCAGATAAAGAACTGCTTATATGATTATTTTCTTAGGTATAGAAAACAGATTCTGCTAAAATATTCATAAAGATTTTTAAAAATCAATATCAGAGCAATTTAAGCTGTTTAATTTTTATTGATGCATCATTATTTTTAAACAAGAATTATTGATGAATCATTGTAAATGTTATGTTGTTTTGATAAGTTATATTTCTATATTTTTATTTTAGCCACCCTTAGAAAAGTTGTAAAGAATATTTCATATGGGTTTATATAAACTATGAATTATTATTTTATAATTTTGCTTTCTAAAATACCATAATATGGATTTTATCTAATTGAATAACTATAAAAAAGAATAATACCGTATTTGGTTCAGCCTTTAAAATATGTTGTAAAGGGATCCAGTCCATTAGCAGACTTTCTTGTGTTGTTTCCTATCTGGATTTTGAAAGGAGAGCCCTGCCTCTATCTCATGAAACTCAGAAGTACAAATTATTCTCAGAATCAGATATAAAGTTTCACCTGTCATAAACATTGAAACTTGGCCTGGTTATGAAGAATGGTATTCATTTCTCAATGAATAAAACCATAAAACTCATAGAAGAAAACAGCATAAAAGCTCCTTGGTCTTGGCAATAATTTCCTGGGTAAGACACCATAAGCACAGGGGAAAAAGCTAAAACAAACAAGTGACACTACATCAAACT
The DNA here is from genome assembly GCF_054371585.1 of Giraffa tippelskirchi. Lineage (NCBI taxonomy): Eukaryota > Metazoa > Chordata > Mammalia > Artiodactyla > Giraffidae > Giraffa > Giraffa tippelskirchi. Next base: position 74,121,367 of record NC_137289.1, read on the forward strand.
AGAGAACTTCTCCACAGAAAAGGATACAAAAATAAATTGAGAAGAAACTTACAGAATCAGAGAAAATATCTGTAACTCAATAGCACAAAAGCAAATAATACAATTAAAAATGGGCAAAGAATCTGAATAAACATTTTTTTTTCCAAAGAAGACATACAAATAACAAACAGGTACATTAAAAGATGCTTAACATCACTAATCATCAGGGAAATGCAAATCAAAACCACAATGAGATATCACCTCACACCTGTTAGGATGGCTATTATCAAAATGAGAGGAGACAGTTAATGTTGGTGAGGGTTTGGAGAAAAGAGAATCCTTGTACATTGTTGGTGAAAATATAAATTGGGTCAACCATTATGGTAAACAGTAAGAAGGCTCTTAAAAAAAAATTAAAGATTAGAACTACCATCAGTTCAGTTCAGTTCAGTCACTTAGTCGTGTCTGACTCTTTGTGACCACATGGACTGCATGCAGCATGCCAGGCCTCCCTGTCCATCACCAACTCCCAGAGCTTACTCAAACTCATGTCCATTGAGATGATGATGCCATCCAACCATCTCATCCTCTGTCGTTCCCTTCTGCTCTCGCCTTCAATCTTTCCCAGCATCAGGGTCTTTTCAAATGAGTCAGTTCTTCGCATCAGGTGGTCAAAGAACTACCATGGGGTCCAGTAATTCCACTCCAAAGGGAAGGAAAACTGGATCTTAAAGGGATAGCTGCTCTCCCATGTTTTGTTGTTTTCCTTTAGTCACTAAATCGTGTCTGACTCTTTGGGACCCCATGAACTACTATGTTTATTGCAGCATTATTCAGGAAATATGGAAATAACTTAAATGTCTATTGACAGATTCTTGAATGAATACAATGTGGTACACACACAAGAATAATATTCAACCATGAGAAAGATGGAAATTCTGTCATTTGTGACAACACGAATAAAACTGGAGAACATTATGCTAACTGAAATAAGATAGAGAAAGAAAAATACTATATGGTATCACTTGTATGTAGAATAGAGGAAGGAAGGGAAGATGGGGAAATGTAAATTGAAGGGTACAAACTTTCAGTTATAAGAAGTTCTAGGATATGAAGTACATCATGGTGTTTATAGTTAATAGTATGGTATTGGGTACTGTGGGCTTCCCAGCTGTTGCTAATGGTAAAGAATCCATTAGACAATGCAGGAGACATAGAATATGCGGGTTTGATCCCTGGATCAGGAAGATCCCCTGGAAGAGGGCACACAACCTACTCCAGTATTCTTGTCTGGAGAATCCCAGGGACAAGAGGAGCCTGGCGGGCTACAGTCCATAGGGTTTCAAAGAGTTGGACACAACTGAAGCGACTTAGCATTGGATACTGCATACTTGAAAGTTTCTAAAAGTGAATCTTAAGTGGTCTCACCACCAACAACAACAACAAAAAAAAAACAAAACAGAAAAGGGGTTAACTATATGAGAAGTGTGAATTACCTTGATCTTGACAATCATTCCACTATATGTGTATGTATGTATATGTGTGTGTGTGTATTAGTTGCTCTGTCGTGTTCGACTCTGCAACCCCATGGACTATAGCATGCCAGGCTCCTCTGTCCATGAGATTCTCCAAGAAAGAATACTGGAGTGGGTAGCCATTCCCTTCTCCAGGGATTTTCCTAACCCAGGGACTGAACCTGGGACCCCCACTTTGCAGGTGGATTCTTTACTGTCTGAGCCACCAGGGAAGCCCTATGTATATATAATCATCAAATTGTATACTTCAAATATATATGATTATAATTGTCAATCATTCCTTAATAAATTTGGAATGAATGAATGAATATTTCTTTGCTCCCAAACTGTTCCTGTTACCTTTGTTTTATGGTTTAAGTAAATATGACATTATTATTTCAAAAAAAAAAAAAGAAACTAAATCTATAGAGGTAGACTATTCCACTTCCACTCTTAGTTTTACAAATGAGAATGTATCCACAACATGAGACACAGAGAGAGACAGACAGACATGCTCTTGTAACTTTGTGTTAAAATATCTATATTTTCTCATGGCCCCAAATTTTATAGCATATTATTTACCTCTTCCTCTTTTATACTATTGAATTTAAATACTGACTCTGTCACTTACTACCTTAGGAAATTTATTTAACGGGTCTATCCTCCAGTTTTCTCATTAACTAACAATAGACTCACAGGCTAATATAATGTGAGTTATATGATGTAGAGATATTGTGAGGATTGAATGAGTTAATACATACCAAGCACTTACCTGTATAAGCATACTGCACTAAGGAATTAAGTGCATTAGGATCGATTCCTTCCATCTTGACCTCTTCTTGTTTGGCTTCAAGCACATCATTAGTAAACATTGCAGCAAAATAATCAGACACTGCACTAAGAACCAACCTAGAAATAGGAATGTTTCATAGGAACTTAAAACAGTCCATAATCTCACTGAAAAGCATGAAATACAGTCAGTAAATGTGTAATACTGATAAGTATGCTTTCTGCATACATCTTTCATATTTCAGTAAAGTATAGTGAAATTAGAAAAGTAAATTAAGTTTATTTTCTTTAGACAATTTGTCCTGTTTTTCTTCATTAATTTCTCTAATGTTTAGCTCTTCTAAATATCACAGGGTGACATGGATCATATGGGCTAGTGCATTTTTAATATAAAGACATAAAAATCTATTTTCCTTAAAGCTCCAATATGTAATCAATGGACTGATTCTTTCTCATTCATACTTGCTATACTCAGTATACTTACCGATGGGCAGGAATCCGGAGGTGTCCAGCAATGAGTAACACATCACACAATTGTTTCTCTTTCAAGTAGTTCTCCATTTTATGAAGAGTTTGTTGTGCATGGTTTACAGCATGGAACTGCTCCTCAGATCTGCTAACACTCATGTCTTCAGCATGCAGTGTAGCCAATCTGAAAGGGGGATAAGTGTGAGAATATGGTTTGTTTCTCCTAGTGAGTGTGCAAATATCCAGTGGAAATTTAGGCACATCTACTTCTAAAAGAAATAAATTGAATTAAAGTAAACAATATTTGCTCACAAATCCTAAATATTTTACTATTATTGCTCCCTAACCTCCATTAAAGTGAAGTGTCATGGTTAGTATTTATATCTGGAATGTAACCGTGGATGTAACTATGTATGGTTCAGCTGCAGACCTCATGTTAATTTTATATGCACAAACATAAATTTCAAAATACAAACCTCTTTTTAAAATTTTTATTGACACCACAGTTAAATCATTAGGCATGATATGGTAGAATTGTAGGCATAATTTGAAATATTTCTTTCAAATTTGTTATGTTCTGAAGCTTCTCCATGAAGTATTCATTGCACATCAGAAATATTTCCTGCAGAATCTCAAGCCTGAGAGTTCCACGACATTGTTTACAATTGTTTCCCATCAAGAAAATAAGCATATTTCCATCTTTTATATTGTTTCTGCTTTACTGAGAAATAATTGACATATTACATTGAGTAAGTTTTAGATGAGCAATGTGATGATGATATTCATATATATTGTGAAATGATTACCATGATAAGGTTGAGTGCATGTTCAGTCACTCAGTCATGTCTGATTCTTTGAGACCCTATGGACTGTGACCTGCTAGGCTCCTATGTCCATGGGATTTTCAAGGCAAGTATACTGGAGTGGGTAGCCATTTCCTCCTCCAGCTGATCTTCCTGACCCAGGGATGGAACCTGCATCTGCTGTGTCTCCTGCTTTGGCAGGTGGATTCTTTACCACTGAGCCACCTGTAAAAGGGACCACTTTTCAGATATAGAATATTCAAGATACTTTTTTTTCTTTCAGCACTTTATTTAGACTAAGCCCTTCATATCTGTGGGTTGAACCCATCCACAGATTTTTGTATCTGTGGTGGGTCCTGGAATAAATTCCCCATGGATACTGAGGTGTATATCATACCACTACCTTCTGTCTTGCAAGGCTTCTTCTCAGAAAATTATTGATAATTCCTTGTATGTACTGAGTCACTTTTTTTCTTGCTACTTTCTAGACAACTCTGTCTTTCACAGTTTCAATACAGTGTGTCTGGGGCTCTTTGGGTTTATCCTACAAAAAGTTCATTTAGCTACTTGTGTTTCAAATCTATATATCTCCTCAAATTTTGGGAATTTACTACCATTATTTCTTCTTTTTTAAGTATATAAGTAGGAGCACAATAAACATTTATTAATTGACTGGTTACAAATTTGTATTTCACAAATCACAATCATAGAAGAGATGAATTTATACTAATGGTCTTGATGAATTTCAATAATTTAGAAAACATTTTGACACTGAAATTTTTAAATATGCAGAAAGGTTGAAGGGAAAGAACAAAAGTATAATGCCCCCCAAGACCTGCCAACTTTTAACTGTTACCACAAGTGCTTTATCTGCTTTACTGAATCATTTGAAAGTAAGTTATGACAATATGACACTTCATCCCTGAATATATAAGCATTCATCTCCTAGTGAAATAGTCAATTTCTAGGTAGGTTGATAAGAAGTCCAGGGTCCCTGAGAAGGAGAAAGGGGTACAGGGCTCTCAAGGAGGAGAAAAAGACAAACACTTTTTTCTGCATTGCTTTGTCTTAGTCACATAAGACATTATTTTCTCTAAGCTCAGAGCTAATGATTACACAACAAAACAACTCATCTTAAATTATACCACAACAATGTATCGTGCTCAAGGACGTGTTTCTCCTTCTTAAGAACATTTTGACTAACTAACTTAAAATTGTATTGTGGGAGTGGGTCTGGTAAGACCTTTCTGTTGTTAGTTCTAATCTTGATAATTTAAGATGTATGTTGTGGGAGTGGGTCTGGTAAAAGTATATAAGGCTTTAATAAGACTAGTGACTAGGGGTACTTTCCATCCCCCTTCTGATTTCTATGTGAGAAGCTTTCTCTATCCCTTTTTATACTTTAATAAAACTCTGCTACACAAAAGCTCTTGAGTGATCAAACCTGGCCCCTGGACCCAAAGCTAAATCTTCTTCGGAGATCACAAATCTAACATTGTTTACCATAATCTATCACTAGGAATAAGGATATTCTACATCTTAAGGTGTGCCATTGCAACACCTGAGATAAACAGCTCAGTAAAATCTAATATGATAGATTTGTATGGAATAATTGCCTCTATAGTCCTAATATGTCTTTTAAAACTTTTTTTTTTCTCATCCAGGATCTAGTCAAAATTTATACACCCATTGGGTTGTGTCTTTCCTCTTTGTTTTTTTTTTTCTCTTTTAATTTAATAAGCAATACTTCTTTCTGCCATTTTTTTCCTTCATGACCCTGAACTTTTTCAACCAATATGAATTTGTGTATAATGTCCTAAAACTTGGATTTTTCTGTTTTTTTTTCTTTTCCTTGTAGATTTAAAATACAATTTCTCACTCTGTGGTGCATCTCTTAGTGCATCAGTAGAGATACAGAATGTCAAGCTGCCCCACTGCTGGTGATGCTAAGTTGATTACCTGTTTAAGATGGTAACTGCCAGATCTTTGTTTTTTTAAAGTACATTTTTTTTTTTCCTTTTGTAAATGACAATATGTGGGATGATACTGTGAAACTTTTTAAACACATTTCCATTCAAATATTCATTGATAACATATGTTCAAGACCCTATTAAGTGTTCTAAGAAACTTTCTGCCCCTTTTCTCTCTCTTCTCCATCTGGGGTTTTAGTTCTGAATATATTATTCTGTTTGATGATAGTTCTTAATTCTTTAAGGTTCCATTTACAGTTTTCACTTTTTTCTTTGTGTTTCTGAGATTTATAAGTTTGTATCAGTTCAGTTCATTTCAGTTGCTCAGTCATGTCAGACTCTGTGACACAACTGACTGAAGCACGCCAGGCTTCTTTGTCCATTACCAACTCCAGGAACTTTCTCAAACTCATACCCATCAAGTCAGTGATGCCACTCAACAATCTCAACCTCTGTCATCACTTTCTCCTCCTGCCTTCAATCTTTCCCAGCATCAGGGTCTTTTCCAATGAGTCGGTTCTTCACATTAGGTGGCCAAAAGTATTGAAGCTGCAGCTTCAGCATCAATCCTTTCAATGAATATTCAGGACTGATTTCCTTCAGGATTCACTGGTTTGATCCTTTGCAGTCCAAGGGACTGTCAAGAGTCTTCTCCAACAGCACAGTTTAAAAGTATCAATTCTTCGGTGTTCAGCTTTCTTTATGGTCCAACTCTCACATCCATACATGACTACTGGAAAAACCATAGCTTTGACTAAACAGATCATTGTTAGCAAAGTAATGTCTCTACATTTTAATATGCTGTCTAGGTTGGTCATAGCTTTTCTTCCAAGAAGAAGGTGTCTTTTAATTTTATGGCTGCAGTCACCATCTGTAGTGATTTTGGAGCCCAAGAAAATAAAGTCTCTCACTGTTTCCATTGTTTCACAATCTATTTGCCATGAAGTAATGGGACCGAGGAGAAGGCAATGGCAACCCACTCCAGTACGCTTGCCTGGAAAATCCCATGGATGGAGGAGCCTGGTAGGCTGCAGTCCATGGGGGCGCAAAGAGTTGGACACGACTGAGCGGCTTCATTTTCACTTTTCACTTTCATGCATTGGAGAAGGAAATGACAACCCACTCCAGTGTTCTTGCCTGGAGAATCCCAGGGACGGCGAAGACTGGTGGGCTGCCGTCTATGGGGTCGCACAGAGTTGGACACGACTGAAGCGACTTAGCAGCAGCAGCAGCAATGGGACCGAATGCCCTGATCTTAGTTTTTGGAAGGTTGAATTTTAAGCCAGCCTTTTCACTCTCTTCTTATACTTTCATCAAGAGGCTCTTCAATTCCTCTTCACTTTCTACCATAAGGGAAGTGTCATCTTCATATCTGAGGTAATTGATATTTCCCCCAGAAACGTTGATTCCAGCTTTTGCTTCATCCAGTCCAGCATTTCACATGATGTACTCTGCATATAAGTTAAATAAGGAAGGTGACAATATACAGCCTTGACAAACTTCTTTTCCAATTTGGAATCAGTTTGCTGTTCCATGTCCAGTTCTAGCTGTTGCTTCTTGACCTGCATATACATTTCTCAGAAGGCAGGTCAGATGGTCTGGTATTCCCATCTCTTGAAGAATTTTCCACAATTTGTTGTGATCCACACAGTCAAAGGCTTTGGCATAGTCAATGAAGCAGAAGTAGATGTTTTTCTGGAACTCTCTTGCTTTTCCTAGGACCCAGTGGATGTTGGCAATATGATCTCTGGTTCCTCTGCCTTTTCTAAATCCAACTTGAACATCTGGAAGTTCTTGGTTCATGTACTGTTGAAGCCTGGCTTGGAGAATTTTGAGTATTACTTAACTAGGCTTTGAAGTGGGTGCCACTGTGTGGTAATTTGAACATTATTTTGTATTGCTTTTCTTTGGGACTGGAATGAAAACTGCCCTTTTCCAGTCCTGTAGCCACCGCTGAGTTTTCCAAATTTGCTGGCATATTGAGCACAGCACTTTAACAGCAGCATCTTTCAGGATTCAAAATAGCTCAACTGGAGTTCCATCACCTCCAGTAGCTTTGTTTGTAGTGATGCTTCCTAAGGCCCACTTGACTTCGGACTCCAGGATGTCTGACTCTAGGTGAGTGACCACACCATCATGGTTATCTGGGTCGTGAAGATCTTTTTTGTGTAATTCTTCTGTATATTCTCACCACATTTTACTAATATCTTTTGCTTTTGTTAGGTCCATACCATTTCTGTCCTTTATTGTGCCCATCTTTACATGAAATATTCCCTTGGTGTCTCTAATTCTCTTAAAGGAATCTCTAGTCTTTCCCATTCTATTGTTTTCCTCTATTTATTTGCACTGATCACTTAGGAAGCTTTTCTTATCTTTCCATGCTATTCTTTGGAACTCTACATTCAGATAGATGTATCTTTCCTTTTCTCCTTTACCTTTAGCTTCTCTTCTTTTCTCAGCTTTTTGAAAGGCCTCCTTAGACAATCTCCACAGACAACCATTTTGCCTTTTTGCATTTATTTTTCTTGGAGATGGTCTTGATCACCACCTCATGTACAATGTCATGAACCTCTGTCCATATTTCTATGCACTCTGTTTATCAGATCTAATTCCTTGAATCTATTTGTCACTTCCACTGTATAATTGTAAGGACTCACAAGTTCAAATAACTTGTTCATTGAACTTGTCTTATAATCACAAGTTCATATAACTTTTCTTCAAATTCACAGATCTTTTCCCTGCAAATTCAAGTCTGTTATTGAAATTCTCTAGTAAATTCTTCAATTCAGTATTGTATTTTTCAGGTCCAGAATTTCTGTTTGTTTGCGCTTTTTTTGGTAATTTCTATCTCTTTCTTGATATCCTTATTTTTTCATATATTGCTTTTTTGACTTCTTTTAATTCTTTTTCTGTATTTTCCTTTAGCTCTTTGAAGTTACTTAAGAAAGTTATTTAAGTTATTTGTCTAGAAAATTTAAAGCATGTGGCTCTTTAAGGTCAGTGTCTGGATATTTATTTTACTCCTTTTGAATGAGCTATGTTTCCACGTTTCTTTGCATGCCTTATGATCTTTTGTTAAAACTGGGTATTTGGAAAAACAGCCACTTTTCCTAATCTTTGCATGATGGTTCAGTGTGGGGAAGTCTTTCACTAATCTGTCCAGCGTGAAGGTTGAGGTATTTTCACGCCTTTTTTTGAGAATGCATTGCTATAGACTTGCATGTGTGCATTTTAATTCCAATCTCACATGTACACACCCGCTTACACATGTCTTAATTACTCTAAGTCCCACCTCTGCTTCTTTGTTGGACCTTAAATGTTCTATTGTATCCCTTTGCCTACAATTTCTTTCCCCCAGGTGCCCATGGGTCTACAGTCTTTCTACATTTTTCACGTGCTGTGGTACCTGCCACTACTTTCTGTGACTTCTAACCTGGTATTCAAACCACACTGTTATTCTCATCTGAGCACTGAGTTAGGCAATACTGAAATCAGTTTGTTGCATATCCTGTAGATAGGCCAAAATGTAGCAAAAAAGTTCACTCATTTCTTGTAACTTGAGGGAGAAATCAAGAAATAAGTTGCCTACATCCAATTGTGCTGTGCCACCCTGTTACAAGAACAAGCATAAATGCCATGAAATTTCCTATTGATTTAAATATGACTTTTTCTTGATTTGCTTGACTGCTATATATATCCTTGATTTCCTTCCAAAGCTCCCAAAAAGCCTTTTAAATCAATCTGTAATTGTTTACTTGATATTTACTTAGAGGACAAGGGTCTGGAGCTTCTTAACTGACCATTGCGCTGATCTCCTAGAAGCTTTACAGTATGATTTATATTTAATTTTAAGAATACTTGAAGTTCCCATTTTTATGATTAGCAGTAAAACAGATATCAGAAAAATAAAACTTTGAGATTTTTGCTGCAAAACTCTTTTGTAAAATATTACTTTAAGAAAAAATGAAAATAGATATCTTACAAAAAGTGGTGAGGGTGTGATTAATTTTGGAGGCCACTTTGGAAGGCTGTTTGGAATTATAAACTTTAAAAAAATATAGTATACTTTCTAAAGACATTCTTGGCAAGCTTCTGAGTTTGAAGTTGAAAATCTGAATGTAGTTATTTTAGAGAATGTGTCATTTGCCATAGTTCAAATGCTGCAATAACACAGAGAAAGGAACTTCGCTGGTGGTCCAGTGGTTAGGACTTGACTTCCAATGCAAGGGGTGTGGGTTCAATCCCTGGTTAGGGAAGTAAGATCCCTCATGCCTTACAGCCAAAAAACCAGAACATAAAACAAAAACAAAATTGCAACAAGTTCAATTAAACCTTTAAAAATGATCCACATTTTAAAAAAAGGTAAAAAAAAAGACAAAACCAGGTGGTGCTAACAGAGGGCATAAATTAATATTTAAGCATTTCTCAAGTAGCTTCATACTTTTTGTTTTTCTTTTGTAAGTTCTATTTTTCAAGGGAGCCATGGAGATTAAATGCAAACTTAGCCTTCTTATAATGGTGTTGCCTTAGCTCCTAAAATGTCTTCTAATGGTGTTGCCTTAGTTCCTAAAACTCATTATGGAAAAAGTCATTTTCATACTGAGGTAATATAAAATTGCAGAGAAAAATTAATTTCTATATTTTTCTGTATATGGTGATGCTTTTCCATATTAGAAATTGTTCTCTTATATCCAGGGGACTACCTAATTGCTTAAATTAAATTTTTGTACTGACTCTTTTAGAGAGCTGTTAAAGCTTCATCCATGTGCTTTTCCTGGCAAATAGAAGGCATTCAGTAAATGTCTGATGAAGATATTAATTTGTGCACATTTTAAATGCTATTGTAGCTTGAAATTTCTAGTGATAAAAAACCCACCTGCCAATGCAGAAGACGTAAGAGACACAGGTTCAGTTCCTGGGTGAGAAAGATCCCCTGGAGGAGGGCATGGCAACGCACTCCAGTATTCTTGCCTGGAGAATCCCATGGACAGAGGAGCCTAGAGGGCTACAGTCCATAGGATCACAAAGAGTCTGACACACCAGAAGTGACTGAGCACAAACACAGCTTGAACTTTACTACATTTGGAGTCTTGGAAGTGGATAAATTAAATCTCAAGAGCAAATCACAACCCTAAAACTTCTTCTTTCTAAGATAGCTATGCACATAATATAAACTTGTAGTCATGCAGATATTCTGATTCTGAGTGACATAAATTAAGCAACATTTTAAAATCTATAGTAAGTAGTAGATTTTACTCTGAAGAAATGATGCATTCTTTTGTGTCAGGTCAAATAAGTCTTAATGTATTGGGTTGGCCAAAAAGTTCATTCAGGTTTTTGTACAATGTTACAGGAAAACCTGAACACATTTTTGGTGGGCCCAATATCATATGTGATCATATTTTAAGATATTATCTGTTGTAAATTACTGAAATTGTTATTTATAAAGAAATATTATATATAGATAATATAAAACAATGGACTAAAATGTTTCCATTCAATCAAAAGCATTTGACATCAATGAAGGTTATCAGTTGTTAATATATTAGACAATATATTTCAAAATTTTTTTGTAATTTAATTATTATAAATGATTCATCAAAATTGAAATCACTTTCATCTGAGATTCTAAAATTTATTTGCTCTTGGATTTCTAGCTTTCAGAATTATGAGGAAGCACACTTATATTGTTTAAATAACCAAGTCTGTTGTATTTTATTATGGCAGTCCTAGAAAACTAATGTAAGCCATATATAAAATTGAATATGATAAGGTCAAGTTCTTTTCACCATTAGCTTATAAACATTTGCTGAAAGAAACTATATGCATTTAACAATAATAAATGACAAAATCACAGGAGATGTCAACAACTTATTAAATATTAATTAAATCATTTGCATTTTAAAAATTAATAAAATTAGAGAAGAAACAGTGTAGTATAGTCATTAAGAACTTAGACCTTTTACTCAGATAAAGTCTTAATTTCCATTCCAACACTTAATTAATTACTTTAAGAAATTTACTAATCTTCCCTAATGCTCAACTCCTCTTATTGGTAAAATAGTGCCAACTTCAAAGATTTATTTTTAATAATGCAACAGGAAGTACTCATTAAATTTTAGCTATCAAAGTCACCAAAAGCACCAGCACTGACACTACAATCATAATAATTTCATCATGATAATCACCATCTAGTACTACAATGATCAGTGAAAGCAGCAGAAAAAAAAAAATAGGATAGCTTTAGAAGGATACAGTAAGAATATAGGTGAGCTTAGCCTTGAAGGAGGGACATGGCCTGGCTGAGCAGAAAAGAATGAGAAAGACGTTTTAGGAATGGAGAACAAGGTGAACAAAAGTTTTTAAGTATTGTACTGCTGTAATTTTGCCCAGATAGACTTCTCATAAAGTGGTGGAAGGAATGTAGTAGTAGCAAAGTAAAATGTAGAGTAGGAATAGAAGTTAAACACCAGTAAAATCATAGGCCATTTACAAAACCTGGTATGTGCAATGAAAACTGAGAAAAGAGAAATCTGCACTTAGGAACTGAGGCATTGGGAAGAAGTTGCTCAGAGTTACTCTGAAGGGCAATTCTAGACTTCACCTGACAGTGACTTGACAAAAAAAAATGAAAGTAGTTAGCATTTGGTTGCAATGAGACCTTTTTTGAAGGTCTTCCCTGAGTGAAGTAATGGCAATTCTGAGCCAGATGAATGGCAGTAGAAAAGTATACAGCATGTTCAGCACTAGCGTTTGACTACCTTCATTTGGATATACAGATTACATAAGGAACAAAAGTGAAAGCAATAATTAACATTCACTGATTTTTTTTTAATTAGTTTATTTTCTATTTTTTTAACTTTGCAAATTGTATTTGTTTTGCCATGCATTGACATGAATCTACCATGGGTGTACATGTTTTACCCTTCCAGAACCCCCCTTCCACCTCCCTCCCCATCCCATCCCTCCGGGTCATCCCGGTGCACCAGCCCCGAGCACCCTGTATCATGTATTGAATCTGGACTGGCGATTCATTTCACATATGATAATTTGCATGCTTCAATGCCATTCTTGCATATCCTCCTGCCCTCACCTTCTCCCACAGAGTCCATAATACTGTTCTATTTATCTGTGTCTCTTTTGATGTCTCGCATAAAGCGTTATCTTTACCGATTGACTAAATACCATATATGTGTGTTAGTATACTGTATTGGTGTTTTTCTTTCTGGCTTACTTCACTCTGTATAATAGGCTCCAGTTTCATCCACCTCATTAGAACTGATTCAAATGTATTCTTTTTAATGGCTGAGTAATATTCCATTGTGTATATGTACCACTGCTTCCTAATCCATTCATCTGCTGATGGGCATCTAGGCTGCTTCCATGTCCTGGCTATTATAAACAGTGCTGCGATGAACATTGGGGCACACATGTCTCTTTCAAGTCTGGCTTCCTCAGTGTGTATGCCCAGCAGTGGGATTGCTGGGTCCTATGGCACTTCTATTTCCAGTTTTTTGAGGAATCTCCACACTGTTCTCCATAGTGGCTGTACTAGTTTTCATTCCCACCAACACTGTAAGAGGGTTCCCTTTTCTCCACACCCTCTCCAGCATTTCTTGCTTGTAGTCTTTTGGATAACAGCCACCCTGACGGGCGTGAAATGGTACCTCATTGTGGTTTTGTTTGCATTTCTCTGATAATGAGTGATGTTGAGCATCTTTTCACGTGTCTGTTAGCCATCTGCATGTCTTCTTTGGAGAAGTGTCTGTTTAGTTATTTGGCTCACTTTTTGATTGGGTCGTTTATTTTTCTGGAATTGAGCTGCAGGATTTGCTTGCATATTTTTGAGATTAATTGTCCATTGCTTCATTTGCTATTATTTTCTCCCATTCTGAAGACTGGAGGAATCAACCTGCCTGACTTCAGGCTATATTACAAAGCCACAGTCATCAAGACAGTATGGTCCTGGCACAAGGACAGAAATATAGATTAGTAGAACAAAATAGGAAGCCCAGAGATAAATCCACACACCTATGGACACCTTAACTTTGACAAAGGAGGCAAAAATATACAATGGAGAAAAGACAATCTCTTTAACAAGTGGTGCTGGGAAAACTGGTCAACTACTTGTAAAAGAATGCAGTTAGAACACTTCCTACCACCATACACAAAAATAAACTCAAAATGGATTAAAGATCTAAACGTAAGACCAGAAACTTTAAAACTCCTAGAGGAAAACATAGGCAAAACACTGTCCGACATAAACCACAGCAGGATCTTTTATGACCCACCTCGCATAATATTGGAAATAAAGACAAAAATAAACAAATGGGACCTAATTAAAATTAAAAGCTTTTGCACTGATTTTTTTAAATGTATTTATTTTTAATTGGAGGATAATTGCTTTATATATTGGGCTGGTTTCTGCCATACATCAACATGAATCAGCCATGAGTACCCATATGTCCCCTCCCTCTTGAACCTCTCTCCCACCTCACACCCCATCCCACCCCTCTATAATGTCACAGAACATCAGCTTTGAGTTCCCTAAGTCATACAGCAAATTCCCACCAGCTATCTATTTTACATATGGTAAAGTATATGTTTCAATGCTACTCTCTCTTCATGCTACTCTCTTCTCCTACTATGTTCACAAGTCAGTTCTCTGTCTGCATCTCCATTGCTGCCCTGCAAATAATTTCATCAATACCATCTTTCTAGGTTCTATATATGTGTATTAATATATGATATTGGTTTTTCTCTCTCTGATTTACTTCATTCTGTATAATAGGCACTAGGTTCATCTGCCTCATTATAACTGACTCAAATACATTCATTTTTATGGCTGAGTAATATTCCACTACATATATGTACCACTGCTTCTTTCAATGAACATCTAGGTTGCTTATATATCTTAGCTATTGTCAGTAATGCTGAAATGAACATTTGAGTACATGCATCTTTTTAAATTACGGTTTCCTCCAGATATACGCCCAGTAGTGAGATTGTTGGATCATATGGTAGTTTTATTCCTAGTTTTTTTAAGGAATCTCCATACTGTTCTCCATAGTGGCTCTATTAATTTATATTCCCACCAACAGTGTAAGAGGGTTCCCTTTTCTCCACATACTCTCCAGCATTTATTGTTGGTAGATTTTTTGATGAAGGCCATTCTGACCAGTGTGAGGTGATGCCTCATTATAGTTTTGACTTGCATGTCTCTAATAATGAGCAATGTTGAGCACCTTTTCTTAGCCATTTTTATGTCTTCTTCAGAGAAACGTCTGTTTAGGTTTTCTGACTACTTTTTGTTGGGCTGTTTGTTTTTCTGGTATTGAGATGTATGGGCTGCTTGTATATTTTGAAGATTAACCCTATGTTATTTGATTTCTCTGCTATTATTTTCTCCCATTCTAAGTGTTGTCTTTCATCTTCTTTATATTTTACTTTGTTATGCAAACATTTCTAAGTTAAATTAGGTCCAATTTGTTTATTTTTGTTTTTATTTCCATTAATCAAGGAGGTGGGTCATAGAGGATCTTGCTCTGATTTATATCAAGGAGTGTGGTATGTTTTCCTCCAAGAGTTTTACAGTTTTTGACCTTATGTTCAAGTTTTTAATCCATTTAGAGTTTATTTTTGTGTACGGTATTAGGAGATGCTCTAGCTTCATTATTTTGCATGAATCTGTCCAGTTTTCCCAGCACCACTGGCTAAAGAGGCTGTCTTTTCTCCATTGTATATTCTTGCCTCCTTTGTCAAAGGTAACGTAGCCATAGTGCGTTGGTTTATCTCTGGGCTTTCTATATTGTTCCATTGGTCTATATTTCTGTTTTGGTGCCAGTACCACACTGTCTTGATGGCTGTAGCTTTGTAGTATAGTCTGAAGTCAGGAAGGTTGAGTCCTCTAGCACCTTTTTTTCTTTCTCAAGATTACTTTGGTTATTTGGTGTCCTTTATCCCAAAAAGAAATGTGAATTTTTTTACTCTATTTCTGTGAAAAATATCATTCATAATTTGATATGGATTGCATTGAATCTGTAGATTGCTTTGGGTAGTGTAGTCAATTTTACAATATCGATTCTTCCAGTTTAAGAACATGGTATATCTCTTGATTTGTTTGTGTCATCTTTGATTTCTTTCACTGCTGTGTTATAGTTTTGTGCATAGAGTTTATTACTCTCTTTTGATAAGTTTATTCCTAGATATTTTATTATTTTGCTGCAATGGTGAATGCAGTTGTTTCCCTAATTTCTCTTTATGATGTTTCATTGTTACTATATATGACTTCAAGGAATTTCTAGTGTATATTAATTTTATGTCATGCAACTGTACTATATTCATTGATTAGCTCTGTCAGGGGACGTTCAACTTTAAGGAATCCAGTATGTTGCATTTTTCTTCCTTTGTGTGTCATTTCTCAAAGATTCTCTGTTCCTTATCAGTTCCTATTCCGGGAACGAGTAGAGCTGCATGCAGTTCTCAGGACTGAAATCATGGGAAAGGGTACCTGCTTGGATTCCTTTCAGTAACTCCCTTCAGTGACTCTTCTCAGCGTCAGTGACCTTGTATGTATTAGACTATCCATTTTGTTGCAAGTGATGGAGTTTCATCCTTTGTAATGGCTAAGTAATCATTTTACTAAAGATATATAAGACTGCATTTCTGCTAATAAGATACCCTTGCTCTGCTAGAGACTTGGGTCCCCCACGTCCTTCTTTCTGTCTTCATTCTCTCCGCAGCGTGGAAACCTGCCGAGCTCACTCTCTTGCCCGGGCTTTCAAGACCTCTTTGAGAGGATGCCCTGTGCCTTTGTGAGTGGTACAAGCCCTGTGCATGGGCTTTATTGGTTTTCCACGTAACCTGAGAGACACTGCTCTCTCTCTCTCTCTTTCTTTTCATTGACTCCGGTCCATCAGGTTCTGATCTGTACTGAAGACCAACAAGTGGTCCCCGAAACAGGGACCTGGAATTCGTGGTATTCAGGACGGAGTGACTGGGACCTATTGAGGTCAGGTAAGTGCAGGGTTATGGGACAAACGGCTGGAAAGCCCCACCATTTTTCTACTTAGCTTCATCATTTATTTAAGGCTCAAGGACTTTTGGTTTCATGTCAGCAAAGAGAGGCTTATCTCCAAATGGTAGAAAACTATCTTGACTGTAATAATTGTAGTTATCTTATTCTTGCTGTTTGTTTTTTACATCTGTAACTACATAATGAATTTTATATCTAAGAGGTTTGAGGCATTTAAGTTACAAATGATTATTCAAGCTCCTATGATTGCCACAGGCTCTTCCAACTATTATTTGGGGGCCCTGGATCAGAGATCCTCAATATGAGGATAAAGAAAATATATTGCCTCACCAATTTAGGGTCTACACCCCTTTCCAACAGGAAAAAGTTATGGAGTGATTTATCCACCCCTTTCCCTGACAACCATATTCTCCTAAAAGCAGGAGGAAATGAGAGAGTTAAAGCTTAAGCAGACAGTCCAGGGCCCTATAAAGAGGAAGCAAACATTCTCACTCATGCTTTCCTTAAGACCTGTGCAACAATGTATCTTGCCGGAAAACTGACCTTTCTTTAGGTCCAGAACTAATGATTACACAGCACAATGTCTTACTCATGGAAATGCTTTTCTTAGGCTCTGTGTTAATGATAATAATTGTAACAAATCTTTCCTGAGAACTTGTATCTCAAGACTTGTATCCCTGATTGCACAGCAACAATATATCTTGCCCAGAGACGTTATCTGGAACCTGTTCTTCCTGGCTAATCTTGTGCCAAAGTTATCTCCGGATGTATGTCTTGGGAAAGGACTTAATAGAACTTTTACAACATTGAGGTATTTTTATCTATTCTCAACAACTAGTTGAAAAATATATAAGGTCCCACTTAAACTAATGGGACAAATACTCTTTCTACCCCCTTTTTGATAACTATGACAGAAACTTACTCTGTTCTGTCACTTTAAATAAAATTTTGCACACAAAGCTTTGAATGACTGAAACCTATCTTTGGTCCTAGAATTAACTCTCCTTAAACCAGGAGAATATCTTCAATGGTCTATGTAGTTTCAAGATGTGGCTTGGGATCGTGCCAGTCTTAATACTCGAGCTGGCACTCCGCAAACCAAATCACTTTTTTTTTTTTTTTTTTTATGTGGCACTCTTTTTTTTTTTTTTTTTATAAATTTATTTATTTTACTTGGGGGCTAATTACTTTACAATATTGTAATAGTTTTTGCCATACATTGACAAGAATCAGCCATGGGTTTACATGTGTTCCCCTTCCCGAACCCCCCACCCACCTCCCTCCCCCTCCCATCCCTCTGGATCATCCCACTGCCCCGGCCCCGAGCCCTTGTCACATGCATCGAACATGGAATGGTGCTCTGTTTCACATATGACAATACACATGTCTCAATGCCATTCTCCCAGAACGTCCCACCCTCACCTTCTCCCTCAGAGTCCATAAAATTGTTCCATGCATCTGTGTCTCTCATTCTGTCCCGCATATAGGGTTATCGTTACCATCTTTCAGATTCCATATATATGCATTAGTATACTGTATTGTTGTTTTTCTTTCTGGCTTACTTCACTCTGTATAATGGGCTCCAGTTTCATCCATCTCAGTAGAACCGGTTCAAATGTATTTTTTTTAATGGCTGAGTAATATTCCATTGTGTATATGTACCACAGCTTCCTTATCCATTCATCTGCTGATGGACATCTAGGTTGCTTCCATGTCCTGGCTATTGTAAACAGTGCTGCGATGAACATTGGGGTACACGCGTCTCTTTCAATTCTGGTTTCCTCGGTGTATATGCCCAGCAGTGGGATTGCTGGGTCATATGGCAGTTCTATTCCCAGTTTTTTAAGGAATCTCCACACTGTTCTCCATAGTGGCTGTACTAGAAATGTTAACTGGTACAGGACAATTTGAGGCAATAGAATCTCAAGTACAATGCCCTACTTTATTGCATGAACAATTGAAAGAAGTTGCCCTTGAAGCCTAGGATCAAATTACTCCTCAAGGAGAACCTAAAGGTAGTTACACTAAGATATTACAAGTACCTAATGAAGCCTATGCTGATTTTCTAGCTAGACTAGAAACTGCTATTTCTCGTAGTGTGATTGGAGAAGAAGCCAAAATACAACTAGGAAAACTGCTTGCATGTGAGAATGCAAATCAAGAATGTCAAAGGGCTATCACTCCAATACATGAGACTGGGACTGTTGTTGATTATTTGAAGGCTTGCCACAATCAAGGGTCTGAGATACAGAAAATACAAATGTTAGCTGAAACAAAGGCTGCTACTTTTAAAAAGAGAAATGAAGGATATTTTGCATGTGGGGATAAAACCTATATATATATATATATATATATATATATATATATAAAGATTGCCCTAAGAAATATACAGAAAAAATTAAAAAAAAAAAGGTTTACAAAACTTTGTCCTTTCTGCTGTAGAGGGATGCATTGGGCTAAAGATTGCCAATCTAAATATTATGTTGAAGGAAAACTTATTTTGGGAAACTTCAAACAGGGGACTCCCCGGGTCCCCTTCAACAAAAACCTGGGGCAAACACCATCTTTTCCCTCAACTCCTCAACATCCAGCAATACTGCCATCAATATATCAGCCCTAAATGATTTTCTCCTTTTCCCTCAAGCAATCCCTTCTAGAATACCTACTGGACTTTTTGGACCCCTACCTCCACAAACTTTCGGCTTTTTACTTGGCCAATCTAGCTTGATTTCTAAGGGAATTACTGTTCACTCTGGAATAATTGATTCAGATTATAAGGGAGAAATTCAAATTATGATGTAATCTCAGATACTATGGAAATTTTAAAAAAGGCGATAAAATTGCCCAATTACTTCTTTTACCTTATACTGCTACTAACTCCGGAGAAGGCAATGGCACCCTACTCCAGTACTCTTGCCTGGAAAATCCCATGGATGGAGGAGCCTGGTAGGCTACAGTCCATGGGGTCGCTAAGAGTCAGACATGACTGAGCAACTTCACTTTCACTTTTCCCTTTCATGCACTGGAGAAGGAAATGGCAACCCACTCCAGTATTCTTGCCTGGAGAATCCTAGGGACGGCAGAGCCTGGTGGGCTGCCGTCCATGGGATCGCACAGAGTCGGACACGACTGAAGCGACTTAGCAGCAGCAGCAGCAGCTACTAACTCCTCTCATGATATACAAACAGATGGATCAAATAATACAGATCAAAAAAAATCCTTATGGGCATCATTGGTATCTGAATATGCCTGACCAAATGTAAATTAAAAAATTAATGATAAAAGACTTTCTGGTCTCCTCAATACTGGATCTGACATCACTATTATTTCCAAACACTTATGGCCTAAATCTTGGCCTATACAGAAAATTTCTTGCCAAATTACAAGAGTTTCTCAAACCAAAATACAAGAAGTTTATCAAAGAATTCAAATTTATCCTTATGAGGGACCAGAAGGCCAGCCTGCTACATTACAACCTTATATAATAGATGCACCCCTTAATCTAATAGGAAGAGATTTACTTATACAATGGCAAACTCAAATATACATTCCACATTTTTCTTATGGGCCACTGCTCAATTTAACAAACAAAACAATTATTAAAATAACTTGGAAAAATGACAAACCTACTTGGACAGAGCAATGGTCCCTTACAATAGAGAAATTACACACTACTAAAGAACTTATAGATACACAATTGGAATTAAAACATATTGAGAAATCGTATTCCCCTTAGAACTCTCCCATTTTTGTTAAAAAAAAAAAGAAAAGAAAAGAAAGAAATCTGGCAATTGTCGTCTCTTAACAGACCTTAAAAAAGTTAACACATCTATGAAACCTATAGATGCATTACAACCGGGAATCCCATCACATACTACCATTCCTCAAAACTGGCATATTATTATTATAGATTTACAGGATTGCTTTTTTTAATATACCTTTACATCCTCTAGACCAAGAGAGATTTGCTTTCTCTCTTCCTTATCCTAATTACACTGGGCCTCATAAGCGATACCAATGGACTATATTACCTCAAGAAATGATGAATTCTCCTACCATACGTCAATATTATATAACCAAAGCACTTGAACCTATAAGAAAACAATTTCCTGACTTTCTTGTTATTCATTGTCTAGATGATATATTGTTCTCAGATCCATCTGTTTTGGAAACTCAACACATGTTCAATATAGCCCAACAATGCTTGAAAGACTCTGGATTAATTATTGCACCTGAAAAAATTCAGACCCCTACACCTTATCATTACTTAGGATTTATTATTAATAAACAACATATTAGTCCCCAACTAACACAGATTCATACTGATAAATTATCAACCTTAAAAGATTTTCAAAAAATTTTAGGGGATATAAATTGGATTAGATCTTCCTCAGACACTGCTAATTATCAACTGACTAATTTATTTAATACTTTGAAAGGAGATCCCGATTTAAATACCCCTCATTCATTTTCACAAGAGGCACAAGAAGAACTCTGTTTAATACAAAATACATTGTAACAGCAATTTCTTACACGTATTAGACTTGATTTACCTCTAAAATTATTTATACTCCCCTCTCTTCATTCCCCCATAGGACTTCTTGCCCAACTAAAACACCCAAAGAATGGATCTATACCCATTTTAGAGGGACAAAATCATTTACACCCTATCTTGATTTAATCACTTTAATTGTTATCAATGGAAGAAATAGAACTAAGACTGGCTCCGATCCTCATAAAACTGTTATACCTATTAATAAATCTCAATTTGAGAATGCATTGCAAACTTCTACTGATTTCCAAATAGCCTTTCTGAAATATTTTGGAGAAATTTCATTTCATTATCCTTCTAACAAACTCCAGAATTTCTTCAAAAATACTAAATTTATTATCTCCCACATCGTCAGCTCACAACCTATACCTCAAGACGATGTTTTCTATATAGATGGAACCAAAAATGCCAAAGCCTCATTCTGGTCTCTCAAAGAATATAAAATTTTTTATACTAAATTTCATTCTACTCAACAAAACAAACTATATGCTCTCATTCAAGTTATTTACTTACATCTTTACTCCATTAATATAGTCTCTGATCCCTTATATTCAGTTTTTGTATTATAAAATATAGAAACCTCCACTATAAACTCCAATCAACCTGTTATTCAACAACTTTTTTTGAACTACAATCTATTATTAGAAAACACACTTCTCCTATTTATATTACTCATATTCAAACACATTCCTGCCTTCCCGGCCCTATGACCTATGGTAATGAACAAGCTGATAAACTTGTTTCTTTTGCTACTCCCAAAGAACAACATGCTTTATTACACAATAATGCTGGCTCCTTACACCAAATATGGAAAATTCCATACCGTCAAGCTAAATAAATCATTAATAATTGCTCTACTTGTAAACCCTTACACCTTCAACCCATTCATTACACAAGATACCAATCCTCGAGGATTACAACCCAATGAATTATGGCAAATGGATGTGATTTATTGACCTGAACTCTCTCCATCTTCTATCTTACATGTCTGTATTGACACAAACTCTTCTTTTATCTGGGCCACACCTCTTCCAGGTGAAGCTACACAACACATAATAACTCATCTATTAACTTATTTTGCTATAATGGGAACTCATAGTTCTATAAAAACAGACAATGGCCCTGCCTGTATTTCTAAACATGTCAAACAATTTTACAGTCATTTTATATTAAACATGTTACAAGTATTCCTTATAATCCACAACAAAAGTTATAATCGAATGAGCACATCACACACTGAAACTACAAATAAAAAAAATTTAAAAAGGGGGAATACACTGGAACACTACTATCTTCCTTATCTAAAACAGACTTTACTAGATTCCAACGTAAGCTATTCTCTAAACCTATAACTATTGTTGATACAGCTTTATTTGTTTTAATTTTTTTAAACTTACAGCAAGGAGATATCTTAACAAGAGCAGAAAAACATTTCGAGGAGTCACAGGATGCCTCTCTTCCTTTGATTATTTGGTATCAAAACGGGTTAACCAATCAATGGAAGTCTGGGAAATTAATCTTACAGGTAAAGAGCTATACTTCTATTTCTACAGATGGATCCAATGAACTCACTTGGCTTCCTCTTTGAAATATCCGCTCCAAGGGAGCCACCAGCATTCAAGATAGAGAAGAAACAGCAAAATCCCCAGGAGGAGGAGATTCCAGTACAAGCCATGGTGGCTTTAAAAATTTCCAAGAAACGCCACACTCGACGTCATCGACCTTATGATCTCCCTACTTGGGGACAGATAAAAACTCTTACTAATCAAGCTGAAAATCAGGTTTCTCAACAGGGAATGCCTCGGAATTCGGAAAATATTTTTGTTGCTATGCTTGCTTTGCTTGCTTTTGCTTCCCTGCTCAAGCTGAATTAATTAATCATACTTACTGGGCTTATATACCCAACCCCCCTTTACTGCAGGTTGTAGAATGAACAGAAAGAGGACCAATCGTATCTACCAATAACTCAATACATATGCCTCCTCCTTGGAGCCTGGAGGGGTCCTCCCACCCTGAGGAAGAAAGGAGACTAATTCATATTTCTCTAGGTTATGAAATCCTTCCTTTATGCATGGGCACAACAGAATTACGCATAAACGCTAGCCGATAAACTTGGGCTTTCATCGTGTCTCCAAAAAGGACTTTCAGACATTGCTTGGGTTATTTACTGCCCTTTCTTTTTATGAGAACCATGTCAACACTACTGAAACTCTAGAGAAAGGACAAAAAAACATTATGCAAAGGGTTTACTTATAAGAACTTTAAGTGTATTCCTGTTCATTGAGACAGGTGTCAAGCCAAATCAGGAAAATAAATGTGGCCAATTACACCATTGTCGATTGGGGACCCCATGGTATGTGGTTATCTGACTGTACAGATGATATTAACAGCACTATATGTGATTATGCTACTCAAGTAGCATGGAAGATTACCAATATTACAATGGAATATTACCAGGACAAAGGACTTCTTGGCTGGCTTGACGGTGGAACGGCACCTCCTGGCCCTTGAATCATACTCAATAAACTGATTGAGCCTGAACAATGGGACATTTGGAAGCTTGCTGTGAGCACCAAAGAACTTGTAACTTGGACTGGGTATTTCACAGGAACTAGTTGCAATTCGAGTCATTATTCCTTTCATTATAATCAGTCATATTTTATACAAGCTTCTGTTCCCCTTCCTTTTGTTGTAGCTATAGGAAACTTGCAATTTAATAAGACTTTACGTTCTATAACTTGTATAAATTGCAAGCTATATACTTGTCTTAACTCCTCCATGTCTATAAAAAAGGAATCCCTTCTGATTCTTCGATCTTGACATAACCTATGGTTGCCAGTAGATCTCCAATGACCCTGGGAAGAAGGTCCCATGGCAGGACTTGCTTCCCGGTTACTTACTAAATTATTCTGACGATCTAAATGATTCATTGGATGGCTAATTCATGGCATTTTGAGATTAATAGCCATTTGCACTACTGCTACTGTTGCCAGCATTGCTTTACAAACCTCAATTCAAACACACAATTTTATCCAAAATTGGACTAAAGATGCTCATACTATGTGGACCATTCAGGTTCAGATAAATGAAGAAGTTCAAGATGAAATACAGGAAATAAAAATAGCCCTCCAATGGGTCAGCGATGAATTAACAGATTTACAAAAACAGGCTTTGCTAAAATGTGATTGGAATTCTACTCAATTTTGTATTACCCCTATTCGGTTCAACTACACTGCCTACAATTGGGAACAAATCAAATTTCATTTACATGATAATGCTTCTTTAAATGTACAATTATTAGCAAAAGAAATCTTTGAAGCCTTCTCTAAAAGTCTACCTTCTTCCCATAATCTAGAAACCTTAGCCGAGCAACTAGCTGATCAACTATCCGGGCTGGACCCTCGAGGATGGTTGCAAAGCATTATACATAGTATTGGATCTGAAATTGTAATGCTAATAATTGTCCTAGTGGTTATATGCTTAGTATACCAATGCTTTTCAACTAAGATTGATCAAACTAAACAAACTCATTTGGTCAGGATCTTTTTCACTGAAGTATCTATAGTCGCCTCCAATTATGAAAAAATAAAAAAGGGGGAACAGTCAAGGGACGTACAACTTTAAGGAATCCAATATGTTGCATTTTTCTTCCTTTGTGTGTCATTTCTCAAAGATTCTCTGTTCCTTATCAGTTCCTATTCCGGGAACGAGTAGAGCTGCATGCAGTTCTCAGGACTGAAATCATGGGAAAGGGTACCTGCTTGGATTCCTTTCAGTAACTCCCTTCAGTGACTCTTCTCAGCGTCAGTGACCTTGTATGTATTAGACTATCCATTTTGTTGCAAGTGATGGAGTTTCATCCTTTGTAATGGCTAAGTAATCATTTTACTAAAGATATATAAGACTGCATTTCTGCTAATAAGATACCCTTGCTCTGCTAGAGACTTGGGTCCCCCACGTCCTTCTTTCTGTCTTCATTCTCTCCGCAGCGTGGAAACCTGCCGAGCTCACTCTCTCACCCGGACTTTCAAGACCTCCTTGAGAGGATGCCCTGTGCCCTGAGTGGTACAAGTGCTGTGCGTGGGCTTTATTGGTTTTCCACATAACCTGAGAGATACTGCTCTCTCTCTCTTTTTCTCTCTTTCTTTTCATCAACTCCAGTCCACCAGGTTCCAGTCTGTACTAAAGACCAGCATAGCTCTATTAATTTTCTGGTGGCATCTTTAGAGTTTTCTGTGTGTAGTTTCATGTCATCTGCAAAGAGTGAGTTTTACTTCTTTTCTAATCTCAATTCATTTTATTATTTTTTTCTTCTTCTCTGATTGCTGTGGTTAGGGCTTCTGAGACTATGTTGAATAATCTTGGTGAGAGTGGGCACCCTTGTCTTGTCTGATCTTAGAGAAAATGATTTCATTTTTTCACCATCAAGGATAATGTTTGCTGTGGGTTTGTTATATATGCCCTTAATTACATTGAGCTATGTTCCTTCTACCTGGAGGAAGGCATGGCAACCCACTCCAGTATTCTTCCCTGGAGAATTACCAGGGACAGAAGAGCCTGGCTGGCTACAGTCCATGGAGTCACAAAGAGTTGGACATGACTGAGCAACTAAGCACAGCACAGTAGATATTCCTCCCATGCCGACTGTCTGGAGATTCTTTATCATAAATGGGTGTTGAATTTTCTCTAAAGCTTTCTCTGCATCTATTGAGATGATTATATGGTTTTTGTCTTTCAGTTAGTTACTATGGTGTATCACATTGATTGACTTGCATACATTGAAGAATCCTTGCACCCTGGGATAAAGCTCAGTTGATCATAATGTGTGATCAATTTAATGTGTTATTGGATTCTGTTTGCTAGAATTTTGTTGAAGACTTTTTGTATCTATGTTCATCAGTGATACTGGCCTGTAATTTTCTCTTTTTGTGGCACCTTTGTTTGTTTTTTGTATCAGGGTGACAGTGGCTTTGTTGAATGAGTTTGGGAGCTTTCATTCATTGGCAATTTTCTGGAATATTTTGAGCAGGATAGGTAAGGGTTAGCTCTTGTCTAAACTTTTGGTAGATTTTGCCTATGAAGCCATCTGGCTCTGGTCTTTTGTCTGTTGGAAAACTTTTTGATTTCCTTGCTTGCGATTGGTTTCCTCATGTTTTCTATTTCTTCCAGGTTCAGTTTTGGAAAGTTATATTTTTCTGAGAATTTGCCAATTTTTACCCAGGTTGTCCATTTTATTGACATGTAGTTGCTTGCAGTAATCTCTTGTCAACCTTTGTATTTCTACATTGTGTGTTGTAAGTTTTCCCTTTTCATATTTAATTATACTGATTTGAGTCTTTATTGTTGTTTTTTTTTCTTGATGAGTCTGGCTAACAGTTTGTCAACTTTGTTTATCTTCTCAAAGAACCAGTTTTTATTCATCTTTGCTATTGTCTCCTTCATTTCTTTTTCATTTATTTCTGCTCTGATTTTTATATTTTTCCCTTCTAGTATCTTTGGGGTTTCTTTGGTTTTTTTTCTTGTTGCTTTAGGTGTAGAGTTACGTTGTTCATTTGATGTTTCGCTTGCTTCTTTAGGTAGGCTTATATGGCTATAAACTTCCTGCTTAGAACTGCTTTTACTGCATCCTATAGGTTTTGAGTTGTCCTGTTTTCATTGTCATTTGCTTCTAGGTATTTTTTATTCCCTCTTTAATTTTTTTAGTGACCTTTTGGTTATTCAGAAGTGTATTGTTTAGCCTGCATGTGCTTGTGCTTTTTATAGTAATTTCACTGTAATTGGCATCTAATATTATAGCATTGTGGTCAGAAAGGATGGTTGAAATGATTTCGATTTTTAAAAATTAACCAAGGCTTGATTTGTGACCCAAGATGTGATCTATCTTGGAGAATGTTCCATATGCACTTGAGAAAACCTGAAATCTACTCTTTCTGGATGAAATGCCCTGTAGATATCAATTAGGTCTAATTGGTCCAATGTATTGTTTCTAGCTTTTGTTTCCTGATTAATTTTCTGTCTGGGTCATTCGTCCATTGTTGTGAGTTGGGTGTTAAGTTCCCCCACTCTCATATGTTACTGTCGACTCTTCCTTTAATTGCTGTTAGCATTTGTCTCATGTTTTGAGTTACTCCTATGTTGGGTGCATATAGATTTATAATTGCTATGTCTTATTGGATTGATACCTTAATCATTATGTTGTGTCCTTCCTTGTCTCTTTAATGGTCTTTATTTTAAAGTCTGTTTTTTTCAGATATGAGTACTGCTATTCCTGCTATCTTTTGCTTTTCATTTGCATGGAATATCTTTTTTTCAGCTTCTCAGTTTCAGTATGTATATGTCCTTAGGTATGAGGTGGGTCTCTTATAGACAGCACATTCTTGCTTTTGTATCCATTCAAGTAATCTATGTCTTTTGGTTGGAACACTTAAACCATTTACATTTAAGGTAATTATTGATATGGATGATACTATTACCACTTCCTCTATTATTTTGGGTTTGCTTTTGTATGTCTTTTTCTTTTTTCTTTCTTTTTTCTTTTTTTTTATTTTATATTAGTTTATCTATTTTTTAACTTTACTTTTGTGTCCTGCCTAGAAAAGTTCCTTTAGTATTTGTTGTAAAGCTGATTTGGTGGTGCTGAATTCTCTTCACTTTTGCTCATCTGTTAAGCTTTTGATTTCTCCTTTGAATCTGAATGAGACCCTTGCTGGATAGAGTATTCTTCTTTGTAGTTTTTTTTTTTTTTTCTTTTCAACACTTTAAGTACATTTCACCTCTCCCTTCTGGCCTGCAGAGTTTCTCTTGAAAATTCAGCCAGTAGCATTATGGGGATTCAATGGTAACTATATAGGTATATTATTTGTTGCTTTTGCCTTGCTGCTTTTAATATTTGTTCTTTGTGCTTAATTTTCATTATTTTGATTGCTATGTCTCTTAACGTGTTTATCCTAGACTTTATCCTATGTGGGACTCTCTGGACTTGGATGGATATTTCCTTTCCCATGTTAGATAAGTTTTTGAATATAATCTCTTCAAATATTTTCTCATATTCTTTCTTTTTCTCTTCTTCTTCTAGGACCCCTATAATTTGAATGTTGACACACTTAATTTTGTCCCAGAGGTCTCTGAGATTGACCCTGCTTCTTTTTATTCTTTATCTCTTTATTCTACTCTTCTTCAGTTATTTCCACCATTCTATCCTCCAGCTCACTTATTTGTTCTGCCTCAGTTATTCTGCAATTGGTTCCCTCTAATGTATTTTTAATCTCAGATATTGTGTTGCTCATTGGATTGTCTATTCTTTATTCCTTCCAGGTCCTTGTTAAACATTTCTTGTATCTTCTCAATCCATGCCTCCAGTCTATTTATCTGTGCATCTATCTTATTCCCAAGATTTTGGATCATCTTTACTATCGTTATTCTGAGTTCCTTTTCGGGTAGACTTCCTATTTTTTTCTTCATTTGTTTGGTCTCGTGAGTTTTTATCATGTTCCTTCATCTGGTGCATGTTTATCTTTCTTTTCATTTTATTTAATTTACTGTGTTTGGGATCTCCTTTCTGCAGTCTGGAAGGTCATTGTTCCTCTTAATTGTGGAGTCTGCCCCCTTGTGAGTGGGTTTGGATCAGTGCCTTGTGAAGGTTTCCTGGTTTAGGGGACTCATGCCTGTCTTCTGGTGGATAGAACTGGATCTTGTTCCTCTGAAGGGAAGTGCCAGGTCCAATAGTGTGTTTTCTGGTATCTATGGGCTTGGTATGGCTTTGGACAGCCTATGTGCTAATGCGTGGGACTGTGTTCCTGTTTTGCTGAAGGTCTGGTGTGAAATGTCTGGGACTGGGGCTTGCTGGCCTTTGGCTGAGGTTTGATCTTAGTGCTGAGATAGAGGACTTTGGGACAGATTTTTCCACTTAACGTTCCATCAGGTTGGAATTTCTCTGGTGATCCAAAGTCCTGGACTTGGGTCTCCTATCTGGGGGTGGGGATTCATGTCTGACTCCTTACTGTAGCATCAAGACTTCACAGGCCATACAGAGCAGAAAACAAAGCCCCAAGACAAATGGTGGAAATAACACTCAACATCCCAGAACACCCAAAGAAACTCACGTCCTTACAAAGAGGAAGGGAAAAATATAAAAGGGGAAAATGGAGAAAAACGGGAATGGAAAAAGAAGAGCACATTCAAGCCAATAGTCAAATGCATAACGGAAAATGAATACTAAAAACTAGCCTGGCAAAATAGAAAATCAAAAACATTGGGAACATGCAATAGTTATGAATAGTACTAGAAAAATGTGTTTCTTCCAGCCCAGGGTTTCTCATGATATACTCTGTATATAAGTTAAATAAGCAGGGAGACAATATACAGCCTTGACGTATTCCTTTTCCTATTTGGAAGACACACAAGCTGGAAACAAGATTGCCGGGAGAAATATCAATAACCTCAGATATGCGGATGACACCACCCTTATGGCAGAGAATGAAGAAGAGCTAAAGAGCCTCTTGATGAAAGTGAAAGAGGAGAGTGAAAAAGTTGGCTTAAAGCTCAACGTTCAGAAAACTAAGATCATGGCATCTGGTCCCATCACTTCATGGGAAATAGATGGGAAAACAGTGGTCACAGTGTCAGATTTTATTTTGGGGGGCTCCAAAATCACTGCTGATGGTGATTGCAGCCATGAAATTAAAAGATGCTTACTCCTTGGAAGGAAGGTTATGGCCAACCTAGATAGCATATTTAAAAGCAGAGACATTACTTTGCCAACAAAAGTCCATCTAGTCAAGGCTATGGTTTTTCTAGCGGTCATGTATGGATGTGAGAGTTGGACGGTGAAGAAAGCTGAGCGCCAAAGAATTGATGCTTTTGACCTGGGGTGTTGGAGAAGACTCTTGAGAGTCCCTTGGACTGCAAGGAGATCCAACCAGTTCATCCTAAAGGGGAACAGTCCTGGGTGTTCATTGGAAGGACTGATGTTGAAGCTGAAACTCCAGTACTTTGGCCACCTCATGCGAAGAGTTGACTCATTGGAAAAGACCCTAATGCTGGGTAGGATTGGGGGCAGGAGGAGAAGGGGACGACAGAGGATGAGATGGTTGGATGGCATCACCGACTCGACGGACACGGGTTTGGGTAAACTCCGGGAGTTGGTGATGGACAGGGAGGCCTGGCATGCTGCGATTCTTGGGGTTGCAAGGAGTCGGACACGACTGAGCGACTGAATTATAAAAATAAGAAAATAACATAAAATAAAAACTAAGATGCTTTAAAAAAAGTTTGTTATAAAAATAAAAATTAAAAGAATAATAAAGAAAAACATTAGAGCAATATGAAAAGGACAAAAAAGAGAAAAATATGTAGAGAGTGTTAGCAGAAGAATGCCCTCATGATTTCTCTGTTGACCCTTCCAGACAGTGAGCTCCAGTAAATCTGCCTGCTCAGAAAGTCCTCCAATATTTCTAATAAGATTGCTTAAAGACTTGTGAGCAATGTGGGATCAGCTCATACTCAAATCTGGCCTTAGTCCAGTTTGTACTTGCTTCCAAATTCTATAACTGCCCCAAAAGTTCACAGTCTCAGGCTAATTGTGGGGATTTAATCCCCACAAATCTTTGGCTTCAGAAGTAATTTCCTCTTCTTTCCTTTGCCTACATAGCCCCTGGTTTTGTGCTTTGGCTTTGGCCCTGCCTCTCCTTGTAGGCTGCCCCCACGTGTCTGTTCTCTGCCCAGACATGAGGGGGCGAAAGTAGCAGCTTATTAGGACTCACTTGCTCATTTTGGCTGGGGAGATGTGGATATGGCAGACACAGATGGGGCGGACATTCACAAATTTAATGAAATGCAACAAAGTCAAGAAAGAAAATATAGAATTGTGACTTAAACAACAGCAGGATGAAGAAAAGCTAATGTTCTGTTTGGTGTATTTTATTTGAGGAAAAGTTAGTTAACTGGAGAGAATCTAATTCTTCTATCTTTCTTCTTCTTCTTTTTTTTTTTTTGGTAACACTATGCTGAACAAAACGCTATGTGAAAGAGATTTATAAACCAAATTTATGAGACATACACACAGTCTATACATAAATGACAGTCCCCTTGATGTCAAGATTGATGTGTTAAGTTTCAGGCTGGTGAAAAACTTGCTTTTTGGAAGAAAAGCTATGATCAGTGTAGACAGCATATTATAAAGCAGAGACATTACTCTGCAACAAAGGTCCGTCTAGTCAAAGCTATGGTTTTTCCAGTAGTCATGTATGGATGTGGGAGTGGGACTATAAAGAAAGCTGAGTGCTGAAGAATTGATGCTTTTGAGCTGTGGTGTTGGAGGAGACTCTTAAGAATCCCTTGGATTGCAAGGAGATCCAACCAGTCCATCCTAAAGGAGATCAGTCATGGGTGTTCATTGGAAGGACTGATGTTGAAGCTGAAACTCCAATACTTTGGCCACCTGATGTGAAGGACTGCCTCACTGCAAAAGACCCTGATGCTAGGAAAGATTGAAGGCGGGAGGAGAAGGGGATGACAGAGGATGAGATGGTTGGATGGCATCATCGACTCAATGGACATGAGATAGAGTAAACTCTGGGAGTTGGTGATGGATAGGGAGGCCTGGCGTGCTGCAGTCCATGGGGTAGCAAAGTGTCAGACACGACTGAGTGACTGAACTGAACTGAAAGCTTTACGTAGCAACTGCTATAGCTTTGGATTTCCTAATGAGAACAATGGGTGAGACAAGGAAAGTATACAGTCTCCAAACCAGTTTTTAATATGGTATTAAAATGTTTGCTTATTTATTGTTTTAATATGGTTTTCCAAGGACTGCTGATAGTAATTTTTTTTTTTTACTATGCTAATATAACAGAGATAGACAGAGTGCCTGATGAAATATGGACAGAGGTTTGTGACATTGTACAGGAGACAGGGATAAAGACAATCCACATGGAAAAGAAATGCAAAAAAGCAAAATGGCTGTCTGAGGAGGCCTTACAGATAGCTGGGAAGAGAAGAGAAGCAAAAGCAAAGGAGAAAAGGAAAGATATTCCCATCTGAATGCAGAGTTCCAAAGAATAGCAAGGAGAGATAAGAAAGCCTTCCTCAGCAATCAGGGCAAAGAAATAGAGCAAAACAACAGATTAGGGAAGACTAGAGATCTCTTCAAGAAAATTAGAGATACCAAAGGAACATTTCATGCAAAGATAGGCTCGATAAAGGACAGAAATGGTATGGACCTAACAGAAACAGAAGATATTAAGAAGAGGTGGCAAGAATACACAGAAGAACTGTACAAAAAAGATCTTCACGACCCAAATAATCACGATGGTGTGATCACTCACCTAGAGCCAGACATCCTGGAATGTGAAGTCAAGTGGGCCTTAGAAAGCACCACTACGAACAAAGCTAGTGGAGGTGATGGAATTCCAGTTGAGCTATTTCAAATCCTGAAAGATGATGCTGTGAAAGTGCTGCACTCGATATGCCAGCAAATTTGGAAAACTCAGCAGTGGCCACAGGACTGGAAAAGGTCAGTTTTTGTTCCAGTCCCAAAGAAAGGCAATGCCAAAGAATGCTCAAACTACTGCACAATCGCACTCATCTCACACGCTAGTAAAGTAATGCTCAAAATTCTACAAGCCAGGCTTCCAATACGTGAACTGTGAACTTCCAGATGTTCAAGCTGGTTTTAGAAAAAGCAGAGGAACTAGAGATCAAATTGCCAATATCCGCTGGATCATCGAAAAAGCAAGAGAGTTCCAGAAAAACATCTATTTCTGCTTTATTGACTATGCCAAAGCCTTTGACTGTGTGGATCACAATAAACTGTGGAAAATTCTGAAAGAGACGGGAATACCAGACCATCTGATCTGTCTCTTGAAAAACCTGTATGCAGGTCAGGAAGCAGCAGTTAGAACTGGACATGGAACAACAGACTGGTTCCAAATAGGAAAAGGAGTACGTCAAGGCTGTATATTGTCACCCTGCTTATTGAACTTCTATGCAGAGTACATCATGAGAAACGCTGGGCTGGAAGAAACACAAGCTGGAATCAAGATTGCCAGGAGAAATATCAATAACCTCAGATATGCGGATGACACCACCCTTATGGCAGAAAGTGAAGAAGAACTAAAGAGCCTCTTGATGAAAGTGAAAGAGGAGAGTGAAAAAGTTGGCTTAAAGCTCAACGTTCAGAAAACTAAGATCATGGCATCTGGTCCCATCACTTCATGGGAAGTAGATGGGGAAACAGTGGAAACAGTGTCAGACTTTATTTTTTTGGGTTCCAAAATCACTGCTGATGGTGATTGCAGCCATGAAATTCAAAGACACTTACTCCTTGGAAGGAAGCTTATGGCCAAACTAGATAGCATATTTAAAAGCAGACATTACTTTGCCAACAAAAGTCCATCTAGTCAAGGCTATGGTTTTTCCAGTGGTCATGTATGGATGTGAGTGTTGGACGGTGAAGAAAGCTGAGCACCGCAGAATTGATGCTTTTGATCTGTGGTGTTGGAGAAGAGTTTTGAGAGTCCCTTGGACTGCAAGGAGATCCAATCAATCCATCCTAAAAGAGATCAGTCCTGGGTGTTCATTGGAAGGACTGATGTTGAAGCTGAAACTTGAATACTTTGGCCACCTCATGCGAAGATTTGACTCATTGGAAAAGACCCTAATGCTTGGTAGGACTGGGGGCAGGAGGAGAAGGGGACGACAGAGGATTAGATGGTTGGATGGCATCACCGACTCGATGGACATGGGTTTGGGTAGACTCTGGGAGTTGGTGATGGACAGAGAGGCCTGGCGTGCTGCAATTCATGGGGTCGCAAAGAGTCGGACACGACTGAGTGACTGAACTGAACTGATAATGGAGAAGAAAAAAAAAACTGAAATGTACATGATAACCCATTCTCAACTCTCTGCCTTCCAGGCTTGACTTTTGAAGGTATAATACATGTCATTCATATAGAGACAAAACATTGTGGAAGGAGGTTTTCAGAAACATGTGTCCTGATCTACATGGACAGGTAAGAACAAATAATTCTGGCACCAAGGAGTTTGCAACAACCAGTCACCTCTGCCCCTTTTAGTATATATAAAAAAAAGAAGCCTGAATTCTAACTAGGGAAGGATGGTACTTTGGGACACTAATCGACCATTTTCTCAGTCTGCTGGCTTTCTGAATAAAGTTGCTATTCTTTGCACCAAAACATCACCTCTCAATTTACTAGCCTGTTGTGAAGGAGCAGTAGGGACTTGGGACTCAGTAACATTATTGTTCTTCATCTGCTTTATAAGATTCATGAAATTTGTGACTTATGTTAAATACAGAGAGCAACTTTCTGTATTAATGATGCTGCAATGTGCTCAGTCATCTCCAACTCTTTTTGACCTCATGGAAATAGCCTGCTAGGCTCCTCTGCCATGGAATTTTCCAGACAAGAATGCTTGACTGGGCTGCCATTTTCTACTCCAAGGGATCTTCCCAATCCAGGGATCAAACCCATGTCTCTTGTGTGTTCTGCATTGCAGGAAGATTCTTTACCACTAGCACCACCTGGGAAGTCCTATGTTAATGATAGAATTCTTTAAATACAGTTTATTTTTTTAAATGTAAAAAATATTTTATCATGAATGATCCTTGTCTAGAAAATATATTAATTTTACTTATAGGTAATACATTCATAATTCTAAAGATTTTTATATTGTGTATGAATATATTTCCATTCAAAATAACAATTTTAATCTATTAACAAAAATGAACAATTATAGAATTCTGAATAATAAGTTATGAAATCTTGTATAAGCATTTGCAAGTAATGCTGCCAAATCACTAAGTATTGGTACATGTCGACTCAAAATTCCTTTTTCAATAAGTTATCATAAATAAGTCACCTTTTCCATATTTCCCATAATATATTGAATCTCTGATGTCTATCAAGTGTTTCATTTAATATAAACAGAAAAACTATTAGAGCTGAAAATAAAACATATCAAAGTGTTTACAGTATGAAGAGTTATATTTGTTTCCAATATGTTTATAAGTCTGCCACCAAGGCATGTATACTTTTCCTTTTTGGTATCACCATGGAAGGCTATTTGGTATGTATAAAAATACTCATTAATGCCATTCTTTTCCAAGCTTTCTTGGCATAACCCTAATATTGTTTTACAAAAATTGTCTGAATTTATATCTGTGCAGATACACACGTCACAGTTCTACTCACCTTAGTGAAAGTGTGCTACCAAGTATATGTCAAGTCCTAGATCTAGATTAAATGGAAAAATGTATATTCACGTCTATTTCCTAAATGAAAATTAGAGACTATAATAAAGATATATATGTGGGATATAAGACTAACATGCTGTGTATCACCATATAAAGACAAAAGAATATATTTTTAAAAGATTTTCTCAAGAGAATGCTGGAAGCTGAAGTGTTACTACTTAGAGTACCCTATACTCCGAATGCTATTTGATTTTTCTGTTGCTTTTCTTAGTTTTGAAATAAAATTTAATGAAAAACAGAAATAATCCACAGGATAAAAATAAAGAAAAATACTGATAGTGCATTTTAATGATAATTATTATGGAAAATGTTATCTCTTTAATAATTGCTTTTCTTGTACTTGTGATCCCTCTCTCTTCATTCTAAAATACAATTGATTTCTACCAATTGTACATGCCTAAATGAAATATAATTAAATTAATAATAGGGAGGGGTTGAGTATCATGCTTATATATTTACTCTGGGTAATGTTGAAATGTCTTCCAAATATGCATTCTTCAAGCATAGTAAAATCAATATTAACTTGTTAATCAAGTGAAAATATTTATTTACAATAAGATCTTTTTCTCTTTTAGATCCAAAAAGAGTTTTTGTAAAAATAACAACAAAAACATCTTCATAAGGCTGAAAATGGGGCTGACAGAACTGACACTTGTTTTATGGGATACTTGTTAAGTTTTTACGTAGTAGGAGACAGTTTGAACAGCAATATATCTAAATTCATTTTAGTATGAACTCTGTTGTAGTTTATAATTTTAACTATGGTGCAAATTCCCATGTAAATATAAGACAATGTTTTATTTTGGTTTTCACTTATCAGAAAAGGAAGGTTTACATATTCTCATACATTTCCAGTATATTAGTAATCATAATAAGCCAGGCAACATGCTAGATATTTTCTAATGTATCAACTCATTTAATATTCACTATAAGTTAAAATGTATCTCTATTTTTCAGCAATGGAAATTCACTCAGAAAGATTTTAAAAATGCCTAATATTATGTTGTCAGTAAATTAAGAGTTAGGCTTCAAGCCAAACCAAGATCTGTCTGATCCTAAGGCTTATTTCTTTCTAGTATTCCACAATACCATTTAAGTACTTACATTACATTGCACATTTAACTTAGAGAATGTTGGAATCTTTGTATTATATTCCAAATAATTGGCAAAGGCAAAGTATATATGTATTCTGAAGAAAATTTCAGAAAAGATAAGATTGTTGAGATAGACGTTCTCTAATTTCTGAGCTACAATTTCAAAAAGCTTCTTAAATCATTTATTATAT
The DNA here is from genome assembly GCF_054371585.1 of Giraffa tippelskirchi. Classification (NCBI taxonomy): domain Eukaryota; kingdom Metazoa; phylum Chordata; class Mammalia; order Artiodactyla; family Giraffidae; genus Giraffa; species Giraffa tippelskirchi. Next base: position 74,158,034 of record NC_137289.1, read on the forward strand.
TGATAAAATGTGAAGATTACAAATTAGTGAGCTAGAAATTACACTTTTAAAATTAATTTATTTTTATAGAAGGATAATTGCTTTACAGAATTTTGCTGTTTTCTGCGAAACCTCAACATGAATCAGCCATAGGTATACATATATTCCCTCCCTTTTGAACCTCCCTCCCATTTCCTTCCCCATCCTACCCCTCTAGGTTGATATAGAGCCCCTGTTTGAGTTTCTTGAACCATACAGCAAATTCCTATTGGCTGTCTATTTTACATATGGAAATATAAGCTTCCATGTTACTCTTTCCATACATCTCACCCTCTCCTCCCCTCTCCCCATGTCCACAAGTTTATTCTCTATGACTCTTTCTCCATTGTTGCCTGGTAATAAATTCTTCAGTACCATTTTTCTAGATTCTGTATATCTGTGTTAGAATACAGTATTTATCTTTCTCTTTCTGACTCACTTCACTCTGTATAATAGGTTCTAGGTTCATTCACCTCATTAGAACTGACTCAAATATGTTCCTTTTTATGGCTGAGCAATATTCCATTGTGATAATTTCATTTTTAATTCAAGATAGTTTAATGTAAAAAGACAAGGTATCTGGGGAATGCTTGGCTTAGAAGTCATTTGAAAATTGCAATAATTTCCTGGCTGACCTACTAACTTCAGCATTTTAGAGTCTCAACTTTTAGACCTTGTTTCAAGAAGACTGGACTTTTGAAGCTATGTCATGTATTGTACTCTAAAAATAACCTTATCTATGGATATTTTAAAAGAAAAAAAATAAGTAATTCTATACCAGAATTTGGGCTTCCCGGGCGGTGCCACTTACGAATGCAGGAGACACAGGAGATATGGGTTCGATCCCTGGGTGGGGAAGATCCCCTGGAAGAGGACATGGTAATCCATTCCAGTAATCTTGTCTGGGGAAGCCCATGGACAAAAGAGCCTGGCGGGCTACAGCCCATAGTGTCACAAACAGTCAGACACAAGTGAAGCAACTTGGCATGCAGGCACACACATACCAGATTTCAGAGGAAACATATGAAAGCCGGGAATGGTATTTCTTTTTGAAAATATATTTCCAGATTTATAATGAAGTGTTTTGATTTATACTTTTTAGACTCTTGTACCAAATCTTTGATTTATAGTGTTCTTGGTAAACAGAAACTACAGGAAGAAACAAAAGCAGAATAACAGGTTTTATCTTAATCTAATTAAGTGGGATGGCTTTACTGCAACTTGTATATATGCTTTATCTGAATATTTAGGCCACACACAGTGTTCTTGGTTCTTTTTTCAGAGAGTGATGCTATCACCGAGCCCAAAGTAGAGCTGTTGATGACATAGTGACAGAAGTATAAATGATGTACTGAAATAATCACACCATCTCAGTGATTTAAGAATGCTCTATTCAAAGCAGCACAATACAATCCTCTAAACTCATGTTTGCAATTCTCTGAGAATCACATCACTGTTTTGTTTGGTGAACCATATTTCTGAACCATTCATAGGATCAAATGAATCTGATTATATGTTTACTTCAGATATTTAAAATAGTCAGAACCTGTGAAAATGTGACATTTTTCAGAGTGTTATATGAACAGAATTAAAAGATAAATGCAATTCATATGTGGCAGAAAAATTTATGACAGAATATTATAAAGGCTAGTCAATTCCCAAAGCTTGATTAATTGGAATATAAAAAGGAAAATGTACCTTTTGAATGAATGAAGAACCCGCTAATGCAGGAGATGTAAGAGACGCAGGTTCAGTCTCTGGGTCAGGAAGATTGCCTGGAAAGGGGTATGGTGATCCACTACAGTATTCTTTCCTGGAGAACCCCATGGACAGAGGAGCCTGGCAGGCTATAGTCCAAGGAGTCACAAAGAGTCGGACACGACTGAGCGAGTTTCACATGTGAGGTTCATGTGACGGGATATTCAAATTTCTCTAACAGGTTTGGGAAGTTTTCAGTTATCATTTTTATCAAATGGAATGCTAAAGGGTCAATATATTCTGTATTCATGTTAACTATTGGGGCTTCCCAGGTGGCCCTAACAGTAAAGAACCTGTTTGTCAATGCAGAAGATGCGAGTTGTATCCCTGGGTTGGGAAGATCCCCTGGAGGAGGACAAGGCAACCCATTCCAGCATTCTTGCCAGGAAAATCCCATGCTATAGGGATAGTCCATAGGGTCACAAAGAGTCAGACAAGACTGAAGCAACTTAGCACACACATTAATCATTTTAACTGTCCTGTCAAACATCTTAATTTGGACTTTGCTAATTCAGAATTTGTAATATTTCAAACAAATGGTAGACTAATTCTGTTGAAAAGAGTTTACCAAACCAAAGGGAAATATCTATCATTTAAAGAGAAGGCAATCTTTATATGAGAAACAGTCATTTACAAGCTAAAAATATAACCCTTATATAAACAGAGAAGAACAGTTTGGGTTTTGATGTACTCATTATAGATAATTCTTGAATACATATTGAATTAATAGTCCTAAGAGGACATATGCATTTAAAACAATTTTATTTCTTTTCAAAACAGATTCTGAATCTCATTGCTATAATGTTTTACCACCTAAAATTAATTAGTGAAAATAAAATTTGAATGAGCAGACTTTTCTACACAGAAAAAGCATTACGAATGATTCCTCTGCACCAAATGATAAATTATTGGAAGATATTACTTTCTCATTTCTTATGGGAAAAAAGTATGTAAAATACTGATTCATTCAATTCAGCACATTTTATTTATTTTTATGTAAATTAATTTATTTATTTTAATTGGAGGCTAATTACTTTACAATATTGTAGTGGTTTTTGCCATACATTGACATGTATCAGCCATGGGTGTACATGTGTCCAGCATCCTGAACCCTCCTCCCACCTCCCTCCGCATCCCATCCCTCAGGGTCGTCCCAGTGCACTGGCCCTGAACACCCTGTCTCATGCATCGAACCCGGACTGGAGATCTATTTCACATATGATAATACACATGTTTCAAAGCTATTCTCCCAAATCATCCCACCCTCGCCTTCTCCCACAGAGTCCAAAAGTCTGTTCTTTACATCTGTGTCTCTCTTTTGCTGTCTTGCATATACAGTCATCATTATCATCTGTCTAAATTCCATATATATGCGTAATATGCTGTATTAGTGTTTTTCTTTCTGACTTACTTCACTCTGTATAATGGGATCCAGTTTCATCCACCTCATTAGAACCGATCCAAATGCATTATTTTTAATAGCTGAGTAATATTCCATTGTGTATATCTACCACAACTTTCTTATCCATTCATCTGCTGATGGACGTCTAGGTTGCTTCCATGTCCTAGCTATTGTAAACAGTGCTGTGATGAACATTGGGGTACATGTCTCTTTCAATTCTGGTTTCTTCCATGTGTATGCCCAGCAGTGGGATTGCTGGGTAGTATGGCAGTTCTATTTCCAGTTTTTTTAAGGAATCTCCACACTGTTCTCCATAGTGGCTGTACTAGTTTGCATTCCCACCAACAGTGTAAGGGGGTTCCCTTTTCTCTACATCCTCTTCAGCATTTATTATTTGTAGACTTGTTGATAGCACATTTTATTGAAATCTTACTTATGTACAAGTGCTAATGAATCATGCCCTATATAACACATGTGAATAGCCCACCATTTTCTTTAGAACAAAGGTTCCAAACCTTTTTGGCACTAAGGATGATTTTCTTGGAAGGCAATTTTTTCATGGAATGAGGGCAGCACGGCATGGGGGGGGGGGTGTGGCAGGGGGATGGCTCAGATGGTAATGCGAGAGATGTGAAGCAGCAGATGAAACTTTGTTCCTTTGCCTGCTGCTCACCTCCCGCTGTGCAGCCCCAGTTCCTAACAGGCCACGGACCAGTACTAGTAAGCTGCCCAGAGGTTGGATATCCTTGCTTTAGAAGGTCTTATGGTCTGAATCTCAAGAAAAGATATTTACAGACTAGTGTTGTCCTGCATGTCTGCATACTATAAAACAAGTATGAACCAAAAGGGAATACTCTTGCCTTGAAGTATTCATTATCTTATCCCTTCTCCACACATATTTTGTATGCCTAAAGCATACTGCAATTTATTTTCCTCACTGAATTTCAGTTAAACTAACTTTGAAATATTGAGAAGAAACTCAAGAGAAATAAGGTTAGATAAATGCTAAGCTTGGAATTGCCATGGCATCTTTGAAGAGACTTTAAACCAGAAGAAACTGTGCTAATATCTGTAACATCTAGAAATATAAGCAGATTTAGACAAACTTTGATTTTATTATTCTTCCTATTCATAGAAAGGAATAGTTATGAGAATTTCAATTACTTATGTTAAGGCAATCTTTATGTTCTGAAATGAATTCCACCTACAGTGTCAATATCAACAACAATCCTAGCTAACACTGAATAATCACTTCCTATATGACAAGTACTTCTCATAGCCCATATAATGTAACTCATTTCATCTTCTGGATAACTCTCTTAAACTAATTTTACTGATAAAGAAGTAGGCTGTGCAGACTGGTTAAGTAAACTGCTTGTCATAAAGCTCTTAAACAACACAGTCAAAACTTGAATCCAGATAGTCTCCCCATAGAGAGTCAGAGTCTTGACTACTAAATAAAATCTCATCCACTATGGAGAACAGTGTGGAGATTCCTTAAAAAACTGGAAATAGAAATGCCATATGACCCAGCAATCCCACTGCTGGGCATGCACACTGAGGAAACCAGAATTGAAAGAGACACATGTACTCCAATGTTCATCACAGCACTGTTTACAATAGCCAGGACATGGAAGCAACCTAGATGTCCATCAACAGACGAATGGATAAGGAAGCTCTGGTACATATACACAATGGAATATTACTCAGCCATTAAAAAGAATACATTTCAATCAGTTCTATTGAGATGGATGAAACTGGAGCCCATTATACAGAGTGAAGTAAGCCAGAAAGAAAAACACCAATACAGTATTCTAATACATATATATGGAATTTGAAAGATGGTAACGATAACCCTATATGCGAGACAGAATAAGAGACACAGATGCATAGAACAGTCTTATGGACTCTGAGGGAGAAGGTGAGGGTGGGACGTTCTGAGAGAATAGCATTGAAACATGTATATTATCATATGTGAAACAGAACACCATTCCAGGTTCGATGCATGAGACAAATGCTCAGGGCTGGGGCAATGGGATGACCCAGAGGGATGGGATGGAGAGGGAGGTGGGAGGGGGGTTCAGGATGGGGAACACATGTAAACCCATGGCTGATTCATGTCAACATATGGCAAAAACCACTACAATATTGTAAAGTAATTAGCCCCCAACTAAAATAAATAAATTTATTAAAAAAATAAATAAATAAATAAAATCTCTCTTTATAAATCATCTTTTCTCATTTGTCCCTTTCTTTATTAATTTCAGAGATTAAACACAGACTAATAATGACTAACCATATAATAAAATTTTATCAAGATATGGATAATTGTAACAGCTGTAATAGGTCAGATTTCTTCAGGCATCAAATAAATTGGGAGGTTTCCCAGAAGAGACACTTTGTGGGTCCAATTTTCTTACATACATATTTGAAATAATAGCTGCAGAAACTTAAAAAGAAAAGCAAAACTTCAAAAGCCACACTGGATTTTTTTGGCCTTCCTGTAAGCAGATGAGTTTGAGAATCTTCAGACAAAGAGAACAAGAATGGCATTCTTGAAATAAAAGAAGCCATTTTGGCCTAAGCTGATTTGCGATCTCCCCTTCATGGATCACAGTCTTGTTGTGGCAAGGGCTTGTGTAACTCAATGAAGTTATGAGCCATGCTATGCAGGGCCATGCGAGACAAATGAATCATAGTGAAGAGTTCTGATGAAACTTGGTCCACTGGAGGAGAGAACAGCAAACCACTCCAGTATTCTTGCCATGAGAACAACATGAACATAAACACTGTGAAAAGGCAAAAAGATATGACACTGGAAGATGAGCTTCCAGATCAGAAGGTGTCCATTGTGCTACTGAGGAAGAGCAGAGGGCAATTACTAATAGCTCCAGAAAGATTTAATCACCTGGGCCAAAGTGGAAACAAAGCTCAGTTGTAGATGTGTCTGGTAGTGAAAGTAAAGTCCAGTGCCATAAAGCAAAATATTTCATGGGAAACTGGAATATTAGGTCCATGAACCAAGATAAATTGGAGGTGGTCAAACAGGAAATGGTAAGAATGAACATCAACATCTTAGAATTCAGTGAACTAAAATGGATGGATACGGGTAGATTTAATTCAAATGACCATTATATCTACTATTGTGGGTAAGAATCCCTTAGAAGAAAAGGATTAGCCCTCATAGTCAACAAAAGAGTTTGAAATGCAATACTTGGGTGCAACCTCAAAAATGACAGAAAGATCTCGGTTGGTTTCCAAGGGGAGCATTCAATATAAAAGTAATCTAAGTCTATGTCTGAACCATTAATGTCAAGGAAGCTGAATTTGAATGGTTCTATGAACTTATAAGACCCTTCTAGAACTAACACCAAAGAAGATGTCCTTTTCATCATAGGGGACTGGAATGCAAAGTTAGCAAGTCAAGAGATACCTGGAGTAACAGGCAAGCTTGGCCTTGGAGTACAAAATGAAGTGGGGCAAAGGCTAACAGAGTTTTGCTAAGAGAACATACTGGTAATAGCAAACATGCCCTCCCAGCAACACAAGAGATAACTCTACACATAGACATTACTTGATGGTCAACACCAAAATCTGATTGATCTTCTTCTTTGCAGCCGAAGATGGAGAAGCTCTATAGAGTAAGCAAAAAAAAAAAAAAAAAAAAAAAGACTGGGAGCTGACTGTGGCTCAGATCATGAATGCCTTACTGCAAAATTCAGACTTAAATGGAAGAAAGAAGGGAAAACCACTAGGCCATTCAAGTATCATCTAAATCAAATATCTTACAGTAGAGGTGGAGGTGACAAATAGATTCAAGGGATTGCATCTGGTAGACAGAGTGCCTGAAGAACTATGAACGGAGGTTCATAACTTTCTACAGGAAGCAGTAATAAAAGCCATCGCAAAGAAAAAGTAATGCAAAAAGGCAAAATGATTGTTTTAAGAGGCCTTAAAATAGCTGAGAAAAGAAGAGACATGAAAAACAAAGGAGAAAAGGAAAGATATAGCCATCTGAATGCAGAGTTCCAAAGCATAGCAAGGAGAGATCAGAAAGCCATCTCAAGTGAACAAGTATTGCAAAGATATAGAGAACAACAATAGAATTGGAAAGATGAGAGATCTCTTCAAGAAAATTAGAGATATCAAGGGAACGTTTCATGTAATTATGGCCACGATAAAGGACAGAAATGGTATGCATCTAACAGAAGCAGAAGAGATTAAGAAGAAGTTGTAAGAAAACACACAAAAAAAGGTACAAAAAACGTCTTGTTGACTGGGATAACCGTGATGGTATGATCACTCACCTAGAGCCAGACATCCTGGAGTGTGAAGTCAAGTAGGCCTTATGAAGCATCACTATGAACAAAGCTAGTGGAGGTGATGGAATTCCAGCTGAGCTATTTCAAATCTTAAAAGATGATACTGTTAAAGTGCTGCAGTCAGTATGCCAGCAAATTTGGAAAACACAGCAGTGGCTACAGGACTGGAAAAGGTCAGTTTTTATTTCAATCCTAAAGAAGAGCAATGCCAAAGAATGTTCAAACTACTACATAATTGCACTTATTTCACATGCTAGCAAGGTAATGCTCAAAATCCTTCAAGTCAGGCTTCAACAGTACATGAACCAAGAACTTTCAGATGTTCAAGTTGTATTTAGAAAAGACAGAGAAACCAAAGTTCAAATTGCCAACCTCCGTTGGATCACAGAAAAAGCAAGGAAATTCCAGAAAAATATCTATTCCTGCTTCATTGACTACACTAACTCCTTTGACTGTGTGGATCACAACAACCTTCAAGAGATAGGAATAACAGACCACCTAATTTGCCTGCTGAGAAACCTGTTTGCAAGTCAAGAAGCAACATGGAAAACCAGACACGGAAGAATGGACTGGTTCAAAATTGGGAAAAGAGTACCTCAAGGCTGAATATTGTCGCTCTGATTATTTTTATTTTTATTTTTTTATGATTATTTAACTTACATGCAGAGTACATAATGCGAAATGTCAGGCTGATAATCCCAAGGGTAATCAAGATTTCTGGTAGAAATATCAATAACCTCAGATATGCAGATGACACCACCCTAATGGCAGAAAGGGAAGAAGAACTAAAGAGCCTCTTGATGAAGGTGAAAGAGGAGAGTGAAAAAGCTGGCTTAAAACTCAGTATTCAAAGAACTAAGATTATGGCATCTGGTCCCATCACTTCATGGCAAATACATGGGGAAACAATGGAAACAGTGAGAGACTTTCCTTGGGCTCCAAAATCACTGCGGATGCTGACTGCAGCCATGAAATTAAAAGATGCTTGCTCTGTGGAAGAAAACTTATGACAAACTTAGACAGTTTTTTAAAAAAAGCAGAGACATCACTTTGTCAACAATAGTCTGTCTAGTCAAAGCTATGGTTTTTCCAGTAGGCATGTACAGATGTGAGAGCTGGGCCACGAAGGGGGCTGAGTGCCAAAGAATTGATGATTTCAAACTGTGTTGTTAGAGAAGACTCTTGAGAGTCCCCTGGACAGCAAGGAGATAAAACCAGTCAATCCTAAAGGAAATCAACCACGTACACTCTTGGTAGGAATGAAAAATGGTGCATCTGTTATGAAACTCAGATTGGAGCTTCCACAAAAAATTAAAAATAGAACTACCATATGATCTAACAATCCCACTTCTAGGTTTCTCTACTAAGGAAATGAAATCTGTATCTCAAAGACATATCTGCATTCCTATGTTCATAGCAGCATTACTCATATCAGCCAAGGCATGGAAATAAATTATGTAAAATGACTGAACATTTATTGGAAGGACTGATGCTTTAACAGTAGCACTATCTAAGTTTACATGGATCTTGATTAAAAGCCTAATTGATCTTACTTTGATGATGTGATTATAAAATTATGTTAGAAAATTCTTACAAATACGCACATTCATATATCTCTAACTTGGTGGCCAATGCATTACAACTAAATAACTTTGGCAAGATATCTTTGTACATATCTGTAGTTCAATACCAGAACAATGTTAACTGTTTCTTAATACAGGTTTCAATTTTTCAAAACATAGTGGTTATTTTTAGAATTTATTCTTATTGATAAATTTTATTTTCTATATTTTGAATTGTATTTCCAAATATATCTCTATCTCATGTTTAATTAAATTAAAATATTCTCTTATTTGCGAAAGTGGATTTCTGGGATGACATTGTTTGCAAGTAACAATATCTAGTCATTAAGCAATGATTTAATATTCTAGTAATTTAACCAGTTAATGGACTATGATGAATTTAAGGATCTATTTCTATTCATGGTTAACTTATTTGGATTATGATAAAATTAACCTAACAACATGTGGAAAACAGGGTGGAGGTCTGCAAATAAATATGATCCTTTATAAAACCATTAGCAGAAAAGCCAGGGCTATTTACAATGACTGCCTTGAAAAAAAGGAAGTAATCCCCCCCCCAAATGTGGAAATTATCAAGGTAGATAAGGACAGAATACGTGAGCATTGAGGTGTTTTTCTCATATTCTTCAAATTACACATTGCCAGCATAAGGTACTGCCATTAAGACTCCAGAAGCAAGAATGAAGTATTATGTCACTGTACTCTAAAAGGAAATCCAGGTCTGCAACACTCTCTTTAGGTATCTGGCTTTACCTTAGCATAAACATTTTCCCAGTATAGAGAAACATCTTGCTTTTTGTGAAACTACTAGGCACCTAATTATTGCCCAAAGGAATAAATATATTACACAAACATAAAATATAGCAATAGTTAACATGCCAGGACTAAAGGTACAGTTTCATATTTTTTTAATACTAAGGGTACAGTTTTGTAAGTATTTTTCAAATTTACTTCACAAAATACAATCAATATCTATGGCTTTTTGGACATGCTACTATTGTAGCACTTATTACATTTCATCTCATATTACTGATCTTGGTATAAATACTTATGTTCTCTATTAGAATGCAAGCAACTGGAAAGTAGTTGTTTTATACATTATTTTTTCTGTCACGGGTCAATTCAGTTCAGTCTCAGTCGTGTCCGACTCTTTGCGACCCCAAGGACAGGAGCATGCCAGGCTTCCCTGTCCTACCCCAACTCCCAGAGCTTACTCAAACTCATGTCCATCGAGTTGGTGATGCCATCAAGCCATCTCATCCTCTGTCGTCCGTTTTGCCTGCCACCTTCAATCTTTCCCAGCATCAGGGTCTTTTCCAATGAGTCAGCTCTTTGCATCACGTAGCCAAAAGTATTGGAGCTGCAGCTTCAGCATCAGTCCTTTCAATGAATATTCAGAACTGATTTCCTCCAGGACTGACTGGTTTGATCCCTTGCACTCCAAGGGACTCTCAAGAGTCTTCTCCAAAACCACAGTTCAAAAGCACAAATTCTTTGGTGCTCAGCTTTCTTTATAGTCCAACTCTGACATCCATACATGACTAATGGAAAAACCTTGGCTTTGACTAGACAGACCTTTGTTGGCAAAATAATGTCTCTGATTTTAAATATGCTGTCTAGGTTGATCATAACTTTTTTTTCCAAGGAGCAAGCATCTTTTAATTTCATGGCTGTGGTCGCCATCTGCAGTGATATTGAGGCCCCCAAAATAAAGTCTCTTACTGTTTCCATTGTTTCCCCATCTATTTACCATGAAGTATGGGACTGGATGCCATGATCTTAGTTTTCTGAATGTTGAGTTTTAAGCCAAATTTTTCACTCTCCTCTTTCACTTTCATCAAGAGGCTCTTTAGCTCTTCTTTGATTTCTGCCATAAGGGTGGTGTCATCTGTGTATCTGAGATTATTGATATTTCTTCCAGCAATCTCGATTCCAGCTTGTGCTTCATTCAGCCTGGTATTTCGCATGATGTACTCTGCATATAAGTTACATAAAGAGGGTGACAATATATACCCTTGAGGTACTCCTTTTCCAATTTGGAACCAGTTTGTTGTTCCATGTCCAGTTCTAACTATTGCTTCTTGACGTGCATAGAGATTTCTCAGGAGGCAGGTAAGGTGGTCTGCTATTCTCATCTCTTGAAGAATTTCCCACAGTTAGTGGTGATCCACACAGTCAAAGGCTTTGGCGTAGTCAAAAAAGCAGAAATAGATATTTTCCTGGAACTCTCTTGCTTTTTTGATGATCCAATGGACGTTGGCAACTTGATCTCTGGTTCCTCTGCATTTTCTTTTTTTTTTTTAATAAATTTATTTATTTTAGTTGGGGGCTAATTACTTCACAATATTGTAGTAGTTTTTGCCATACATTGACATGAATCAGCCATGGGTTTACATGTGTTCCCTTTCCTGGACCCCCCTCCCACCTCCCTCCCCATCCCATCCCTCTGGGTCATCCCATTGCCCCAGCCCTGAGCATTTGTCTCATGCATCGAACCTGGAATGGTGTTCTGTTTCACGTATGATAATATACATGTTTCAATGCTATTCTCTCAGAACATCCCACCCTCACCTTCTCCCTCAGAGTCCATAAGACTGTTCTATGCATCTGTGTCTCTTATTCTGTCTCGCATATAGGGTTATCGTTACCATCTTTCAAATTCCATATATATATGTATTAGAATACTGTATTGGTGTTTTTCTTTCTGGCTTACTTCACTCTGTATAATGGGCTCCAGTTTCATCCATCTCAATAGAACCTATTCAAATGTATTTTTTAATGGCTGAGTAATATTCCATTGTGTATATTTACCACAGCTTCCTTATCCATTCGTCTGTCGATGGACATCTAGGTTGCTTCCATGTCCTGGCTATTGTAAACAGTGCTGTGACGAACATTGGGGTACACGTGTCTCTTTCAATTCTGCTTTCCTCGGTGTGTATGCCCAGCAGTGGGATTGCTGGGTCATATGGCAGTTCTATTTCCAGTTTTTTAAGGAATCTCCACACTGTTCTCCATAGAGGCTGTACTAGTTTGCATTCCCACCAACAGTGTAAGAGGGTTCCCTTTTCTCCACAACCTCTCCAGCATTTATTGCTTGTAGACTTTTGGATAGCAGCCATTCTGACTGGTGTGAAATGGTACCTCATTGTGGTTTTGATTTGCATTTCTCTAATAATGAGTGATGTTGAGCATCTTTTCATGTGTTTGTTAGCCATCTGTATGTCTTCTTTGGAGAAATGTCTGTTTAGTTCTTTGGCTCATTTTTTGATTGGGTCGTTTATTTTTCTGGAATTCAGCTGCAGGAGTTGCTTGTATATTTTTGAGATTAATTGTTTGTTGCTTCATTTGCTATTATTTTCTACCATTCTGAAGGCTGTCTTTTCACCTTGCTTATAGTTTCCTTTGTTGTGCAAAAACTTTTAATTTTAATTAGGTCCCATTTGTTTATTTTTGCTTTTATTTCCAAAATTCTGGAAGGTGGGTCATGAAGGATCCTGCCGTGATTTATGTCGGAGAGTGTTTTGCCTATGTTTTCCTCTAGGAGTTTTATAGTTTCTGGTCTTACGTTTAGATCTTTAATCCATTTTGAGTTTATTTTTGTGTATGGTGTTAGGAAGTGTTCTAGTTGCATTTTCTCAATCCAGCATGAACATCTGGAAGTTCATGGTTCACATACGGTAGAGGCCTGGCTTGGAGAATTTTGAGCATTACTTTACTAGCATGTGAGATGAGTGTAATTGTGTGGTAGTTTGAACATTCTTTGCAATAGCCTTTCTTTGAGATTGGAATGAAAACTGGCATTTTACAGTCCCATGGCCACTGCTGAGTTTTCCAAATTTTCTGGCATATTGAGTGCAGCACTTTGACAGAGTCATCTTTTAGGATTTGAAATAGCTCAACTGGAATTCCATCACCTCCACTAGCTTTGTTCACTGTAATGCTTCCTAAGGCCCACTTGACTTTGAATTCCAGGATGTCTGCCTCTAGGTGAGTGATCACACCATCATGGTTATCTGGCTCATTAGGATCTATTTGTATAGTCTTTCCATCTCTTCTTAATATCTTCTGCTTCTGTTAGGTCCATACCATTTCTGTCCTTTATTATGCTCATCTTTGCATGAAATGTTCCCTTGGTTTCTTTAATTTTCTTGAAGAGATCTCTAGTCTTTCACATTCTATTGTTTTCTTCTATTTCTTTGCATTGATCCCTGAGGAAGGCTTTCTTATCTCTGCTTGCTCTTCTCCTGCATTCAAATGAGTATATCGTTCCCTTTCTCCCTTTCCTTTCACTTCTCTTTTTTTCTCAGCTATTTATAAGGCAACCTCAGGCAACCATTTTACTTTTTGCATTTCTCTTTCTTTCTTGGGAGTGGTTTTGATCATGGCCTCACAAACCTCCATCCATAGTTCTTCAGCCACTCTGTCTATCAGATCTAATCCCTTGAATCTATTTGTCACTTCCACTGTATAATCATAAGGGACTTGATTTAGATCGTACCTGAATGGTCTAGTGGCTTTCCCTGCTTTCTTCAATTTAAGTGTGAATTTGGCAATAAGAAGTTCATGATCTGAGACAAAGTCAGCTTTCAGTCTTGTTTATGCTGTCTCTATAGAGCTTCTCCATCTTTGGCTGCAAAGAATATAATCAATCTGATTTCAGTATTGACCATCTGGTGATGTCCATGAGTAGAGTCTTCTCTTGTGTTGTTGAAAGTGGGTGTTTTCTATGGCCAGTGTGTTCTCTTGGCAAAACTGTGTTAGCCTTCGTCCTGCTTCATTTTGTATTCCAAAGCCAAATGTGTCTGTTACTCCAGGTATCTCTTAACTTCCTACTATTGCATTCAAGTCCCCTATGATAAAAAGGACACCTTTTTTGGGTGTTAGTTCTGGAAGATCTTGTAGGTGTTCATAGAACCATTCACCTTCAGCTTCTTTAGCATTACTGGTTTGGTCATAGACTATGATTACTGTGACACTGAATAAATTGTCTTGAAAACCAACAGAGATCATTCTATTGTTTTTGAGATTGCATCCATGTAGTAGATATACTGGTCATCTGAGTTAAATTCACCCATTCCAGTCCAGTTTAATTCACTGATTCCTAAATATTGATGTTCACTCTTGCCATCTCCTGTTTGACGACTTCCAATTTACCTTGATTTATGGATCTAACATTCCAGGCTCCTATGCAATATTGTTATTTATAGCATCTGATTTTACTTCCATCACCAGTCACATCCACAGCTGGGTGTTTTTTTTTGTTTGTTTGTTTTTCTGTTTGTTTGTTTTGTTTTGTTTTTACTTTGGCTCCATCTCTTCATTCTTTCTGGAGTTATTTCTCCACTGATCTCCAGTAGCATATTGGGCACCTACTGACCTGGGGAGTTCATCTTTCAGTGTCATATCTTCTTACCTTTTCATACTATTTATGGGGTTCTCAAGGCAAGAATACTGAAGTGGTTTGCCATTCCCTTCTCCAGTGGACCACGTTTTGTAAGAATTCTCCACCACAATCCATCTGTCTTGGGTAGCCCTACATGGCATGGCTCATAGTTTCATTGAGTTAGACAAGGCTGTGGTCCATGTAATCAGTTTGATTAGTTTTCTGTGATTGTGGTTTTCATTCTTTCTGCCCTGTGAAGGACAAGGATAAGAAGCTTATGAAAGCTTCCCGATGGGAGAGACTGACTGTGGGCAAACTGGGTCTTGTTCTGATAGGTGGGGCCATGCTCAGTAAATATTTTATCCAATTTTCTGTTGATGGGTGGGGCTTTACTCCCTCCATGTTTTTGACCTGAGGCCAAACTAAGGTAGAGGTAATGAAAATAATGGCGATCTCCTTCAAAATGTCCCATACACTCAGTCCCCCTGACCCTGCAGCAGGCCACCACCGACCCATGCTTTGGCCGCAGTTTGGATATATTATGCATTCTAAATGATTATTGATATATGAATGAATTAGTAGTTTAAGGAGTTTTACTTTCATGTGATTTTTGTTTTCCAGACATGAGAAGAATGTCTAATACACCTTCTTGACTTTCATTTACGATTTTGTATCAGTGCAAAAAAATGTTCAGTCAGAATTATCTTAGCTTCTTTAATAGTAGTGAGAGAACTTTGACATACAAAATTGAATCTAAATAAAGTGTCAAATACACTACTGAAATAAGACCAAGACTCAGTGAGTGGGAAAATCCAAGGCTCAAAATTTCAGCTAAGGCTGTCAAAATGACAGAATTTTCATGACTGTCTCTTGTGGAATACACTCCCTTCATGTCTCAAAAAGTGCTTCTAGAATAAGGGTTGACAAACTATATAGCCATGGGCCAAATCCAGACAGCCATCTGTTTTGTACAGTTTGTGAGCTAAAAATGGATTTTACATTTTTTTTTTTACTGGTTAACAGAATCAAAAGGACACAAGAAAATTATGTACAATTTCAAGTTCAGTGTTCATAAACATGATCTTACTAGAATACTCTCACACTCATTCATTTACTTATTATCTAAGGCTGCTTTTGAGATAAAGTCTAAGTTGAGAAGTACCAACAGAGACTAGATGGGCTGAAAAAACCAAAATATTTACTCTTTGTTCCTTTATAGAGAATTTACTACTCCTGTAAAATATTCATTGCATTCATGTCCCACAATGTGTTTCCAGATTATCAACAGACTTAAAAGTTTTTATTATCTTATAGATTATATTCTGTTAGCTTGATTTTACCACAATTCAAAAACGCAGTGGTACATCAAAATGGATCTTTTTAAAAATTTATTTATTTATTATAATTGAAGGCTAATTTACTTTACAACATCATGGTGGTTTTTGCCATACATCCACATGAATCGGCCATGGGTGTAGAAAATGTTACCTGTTAAATATTACCATTCCAAATATTCACTTTAGCAAAGGTGAGAAGGATGTTTATAATTGACTAGGTTATGAATATATGTAGAAATCTCTGCAAATGAGAAATTAAATGAAAGAACTGGTAAAATAACAGTGACATACCTATTATAAAATAATTAACTGAATGATTAAGCAATGACTAAGTAGGAGATAGTTACTATCACCAATAAGAAACTATAGTATGCTTAACAATCTGCATTATTGCATAAGATGAATGAGGTATGATGAAAACTTAAAAAAAAAAGATAATGTTGACATTTATTGAATACTTATATTTAAGGTACTATTTCAACAACTTTATCTTTATTGCCTCAATTATCTTCCACACAGGCATATGAAATACGTTCACATACTTTTTTTCATATTAAAAATGAGGAGTTGAGAGGTTAAATAATTCACATGATGTCATAACACAAAAATGTTGCAGAACTAGCCTTTGATTTTGATACTTTAAATCCAGAGTGCACCCTATCATGCTTTTTTATATAGAGTGTGGAAGAAAAATGTCCCTGGTTGGGTATGGAGCCATAAATAGCTCTCTTTTTTTGGCTTAAAACAATGGGCAATTTAGGTTTGTTAACACGAATTGAAGAAAAATTCCATTGCTCATAACAATTAATTTTTTTCACCATATTAGCCATTTCATCAGCATGCTTTTTCATTTCTATTGGTTTTACAAAATAAGTGATGCTTGACATTTTGAGCAAATCAAATACAAACTGTGGTAGACTAAGAAAATAATGATTCTTCTATGGTAGACAAACCATATCCTACAAAGTCACACTTTGTCTGCTGGTCATAACAATTAGCAATTATTCTCTATGTTTACAGCTAACAGCACAGAGCAAATGAAGAGACAGGAGGAAAACTGGTTTGCATTTGGCAGAGCAGCAAGAGAGTATTATTATATACAAGCTCAGGACTGACCTTTCAACAAAAACCTATCTGCTTAAAATTCATAGATATTGATACAGGAAACTATTATTTACAAATTTGTATTGCTGCTTTTCAGTCACAGTTCACTTTGAAAATCAACTAGATAATTTTTATAATGGCATATTATTTTAGATGTTTTATGGAGACATGGAAAATTTAGAAAAAATCATAAAGACATGTTTAGTATTGCTGAAACCCAGAAAAAAATCATTGAGTATGAACATCAGACACTTCAAGCAAACCAGTTAAACCACTATGAATATGATGTTTTAGCAGAAGAGATCAAGCTACTTTCCAGATAGACAGGAGACATAAAGGGACCTGGACACACTGTGGGAAAAAAAAAAAAAAGAAACTCAATTATATTTTTAAAAAACGGACAAAAACTTTCAATTGACAAAAAGTAATTTTAAGTCCTCCTTATAACCCATTATTAAATGCAGCAGATTTTGGATAATGATAAGTCCTCAGTAGAAGATTCCAAAGAAACCAGCATGAAAATAATTTAAACAAAAGATGACTAAATGTTTTAACATTACTAAGAATATATGGATATATATAAATATACACACTGTACATTATACTGCATATATGATATGCAGACTATAATTTGTGTATTCTTGGTCCTTTTTGCAATTTATAATCTCATTAAAATGGCAAATTCTTGTATATGCTGTGCAGTGTTCTCTTTTCAAATGTCACTGCATATTTTAGCCACAATTATTTATAAAATAGGGAATTAAAATGAACTCCTCATGTGATTTGTTTTATTTTAGTTCTTAAAGAGCCTATCGCTCTTTAATGAGATCTGCGAAAGTCAAAGGTTTGGACAACAATGTCCAGAAAGGGAAACAACTCAAATATAAGATTAGGTGCATTTTGGGAAATCTGTAGTGTTATATCTCTTCAAGTTTTCTCACAAAACTCTTTGTAATTTAGCAAGAGAGAGACAAAGGAATGAGGATGGGGAATGTAAAGCTAGGTGAAGCTTGTATTCAAAACTACATGAGTGATATACTGTGACAGAATTTGGGATTTTCCCTTAAGCATCCACAAAAATAAACATTTTCTTTAAATAAACTGAATTCAGATTATGAATTCCCAAGGAGGCCATTATGAGTATAATTTACTAGGTAGAAACTTCTAGAAATCATTTTCTCTTTTAATTGTATGTTCTAAATATAGTAATAGTTCTCTAAAAAATTGTCCCTTTTTTCAAGGACAATTTTGTCATCTTAACTTAGATTATTGCTCTGCTAATTAAATTACCATACCTAGAAAAATTTAGCACTAGTACTCTGTCAGTCAGTTGTGTCCAACTCTTTGTAACCCCATGGACGGTAGCCCACCAGGCTCCTCTGCTCATGGAATTTTCCAGGCAAGAATACTGGAGTGAGTTTGCCATTTCCTTCTCCAGAAGGGTCTTCCCAACCCACGGATCCAAATTGAGTCTCATGCATCTCCTGCATTGGCAGGTAGATTCTATACCATTGCAATACACACAGTAAAATTTGGTAGATAAATACAGTAATACTCATTCATGGATCACAGCCTAGTCATGGCAAGGGGCTTGTGTAACTCAATGAAAATATGAGTCATGCTATATAAGGTCACCAAAGATGGATGGGTCATAGTAAAGAGTTCTGACACAACTTGGTCCACTGAAGGAGGGAATGGCAAGCAACTCCAGTATTCTTGCCCCAAGAACCCCATGACAAATACGAAAAGGCAAAAAAAGATATGAAACAGGGAAATGAGCCTTCCAGGTTAGGAGGTGTCCAGTATTCTACTGAGGGAGAATGGAGAGAAATTACTAAAACTTCAAAAAGAATGAAGTGTCTGGGCCACAGCAGAAATTATCCTCAGTTATAGATGTGTCTGGCGATGAAAGTAAAATCCAATGCTATAAAGTACAGTACTGCATAAGAACCTGGAATGTTAGGTCCATGAATCAAGGAAAACTGGAGATGGTCAAACAGCAGATGGCAAGAGGGAATAACATTTTAGGAATCAGTGAACTAAAATGGACAGGAATGGGTAATTTTAATTCAGATGACCATTGTATCTACTACTGGGGGCAAGAATCCCTTAGAAAAAATGGAGTAGCCCTCATAGTCAAGAAAAGAGTCCAAAATCCAGTACTTGTGTGGATCTCAAAAACGACAGGATGATCTCAGTTCATTTCCAAGACAAATCATTCAAAATTACAGTAATCCAAATCTATATCCCAACTACTAATGCCAAAGAAGATGAAGTTGACTGATTATATGAAAACTTACAAGAACTTCTAGAACTAACACTGACAAAAAGATGCCCTTTTCACTGTAAGCCATTGGAATGTAAAAGTAGGAAGTCAAGAGATACCTCGAATAACAGGTAAGTTTGGCCTTGGAGTACAAAATGAAGCAGAGAAAAGGCTAATAATGACAGTTTTGTTAAGAGAACACACTGGTCATAGGAAACACCCTCTTCCAACAACACAAGAGAAGACTCTACACATGGACATCACCAGATGGTCAATTCCAAGATAAGACTGATCATCTTCTCTGCAGCCAAAGATGAAGAATCTCTATACAGTCAGACAAAACAAGACTGGGAGCTGACTGCGGCTCAGATCATGAACACATTACCGCAAAATTCAGGCTTAAATTGAAGAAATTAGGGAAAACCACTAGGCCATTCAAGTGTGATCTAAAGTAAATCTTTATTATTATACAGTAGATGTGACGAATAGATACAGGAGATTAGATCTGGTAGACAGAGTGCCTGAAGAACTATGGGCAGAGATTCATAACATTGTACAGGAGGCAGTGACAAAAACCATCCAAAAAAAAAAAGAAAAAGAAATGCAAGAAGTCAAAGTGGTTGTCTGAGGAGGCCTTACAAATAGCTGAGAAGAGAAGAGAAGTGAAAAGCAAGGGAGAAAAGGATAGATATAACCCAACTGAATGTAGAGTTCCAGAGAATAGCAAGGAAAGGTAAGGAGGGTTTCTTAAATGAACAATGCAAGCAAATTGAGAAAAATAATACAATGGGAAAGAGAAGATATCTTTTCAAGAAAATTGGAGAGATCAAGGGAACATTTCATGCAAGATAAAGGATAGAAACAGTGAGGACCTAACAGAATCAGAAGAGACTAAGAGGTGGCAAGAATACACAGGGAAAAAAAAGTGAAAGTGTTAGTCACTCAGTCGTGTCCAACTCTTTGCCATCCCATGGATTGTAGTCCACCAGACTTCTCTCTTCAAGGAATTCTCCAGAAAAAAAATGCTGGAGTGAGTAGCCATTCCTGGCTCCAGGGGATCTTCTCCAATTCAGGGATTGGCTCCAGGTCTCTTGCATTGCAGGCATATTCTTTACCATTTGAGCCATCAGGGGAGCCCAAGAACACACAGAACAACTATGCCAAAAAAAAAAAAAAAGATCTTAATGACTAGGATAATCACAACAGTGTGGTCACTCACCTAAAGTCAGACAGACATCCTGGAGTGTCAAGTCAAGTGGGCTTTAAGAAGTATTGTTATGAACAAAGCTAGTGGAGGTGATGGAATTCCAGCTGAGCTATTTCAAATCCTAAAAGATAATGCTGTTAAAATGATGCACTGAATATGTCAGCAAATTTAGAAAACTCAGCACTGGCCACAGGATTAGAAAACTTCAGTTTTCATGTCATTCCCAGAGTAGGGCAATGCCAAAAAATGTTCAAACCAGCATACAGTTGCTCTCATTTTACATGCTAGTGAAGTTATATTCAAATCCTTCAAGGTAGACTTCAGCAGTATGTAAACCAAGAACTTACAGATGTACAATTGGGTTTAGAAAAGGCAGAGCAACGAGAGATCAAAAAAAAAAAAAAAGAAAGAAAGGGAATTCCAGAAAAAAACATGTACTTTTGCTTCATTGACTACACTAAAGCCTTTGACTGTGTGGAGCACAGCAAACTGTGGAAAATTCTTACAGAGATGGGAATACCAGACCACCTTACCTGCCTCCTGAGAAACATTTATATGGGTCAAGAAGAAACAGAATGGACATGGAACAATGAACTGGTTCAAAATTTGGAACCGAATATGTCAATACTGTATATTGTCACCCTGTTTATTTTACTTCTATGTAGAGGAAGGATCTCATGTGGAATGCTGAGCTGGAGGAAGCACAAGCTAGAATCAAGATTGCTGGAAAAAATATCAACAACCTCAGATATGCAGGTGGTACCACTCTAATGGCAGAAAATGAATAAGAACTAAAGAGCCGTCTTGATGAAGGTGAAAGATGAGGGTGAAAAAGCTGACTTAAAACTCAACATTCAAAAAATGAAGACTATGGCATTTGATCCCATCACTTCATGGCAAATAGAAGGGGAAAAAATGGAAGAGGTGACAGATTTTACTTTCATGGGCTCCAAAATCACTGCAGACTGTGGCGGAAGCCAAGAAATTAAAGGATGTTTACTTCTTGAAAGGAAAGTTGTCACAAACCTAGACAGCATATTAAAAAGCAGAGACATCACTTTGCCAACAAAGGTCCATACAGTCAAAGGCATGGTTTTTCCAGTAGTTATGTATTGATGTGTGATTTGCACCATAAAGAAGACTGATGGCAAAATAATTGATGCTTTCAAACTGTGGTCCTGGAGAAGAGTTTTGAGAGTTCCTTGGTATACAAGGACACCAAATCAGTCAATTCTAAAGGAAATCAACCCTGGATATTCATTGGAAGGACTTATGCTGAATCAGAAGCTACAGTATTTAGGCCGCCTAATTTGAAGTGCTAACTCTGGAAAAGACCCTAATACTGGAAAGTTCAGTTCAGTTCAGTAGCTCAGTTGTGTCAGACTCTTTGCAACCCCATGCACGCCAGGCTTCCCTGTCCATCACCAACTCCTGGAGCCTGCTCAAACTCATGTCCACTGAGTCAATGATGCCATCCAACCATTCATTCTTTGTTGTCCCCTTCTCCTTCTGCCTTCAATCTTTCCCAGTAGCAGGGTCTTTTCCATTGAGTCAGAAGGATTTAAGCCAAAAGGAGAAGGTGGCAGCAGAGGATGAGGCGGTTAGAAAGCATTACCAACTCAATGGACATAAATTTGAGCAAACTCTGGGAGATAGTGAAGGACAGGGTGTTTTGGTGATGTATTCCATGGGTTTGCAGATTTGAACAACAACAAAATGCAGTAGTTTCCAGAAATTAACATCAATACTACTCACCCATTGTAATGGGTAATTAGCCATTACCAATACTAATCACCATTCATACCTAGTCAAGTAAGCATTATCTTTTTGCCATAGTTGGTTCCTAACACAACCCTAACTTTATAACATAGTCAGACAGAACATTTTGGGGGCTCATATTAGAGTGCCCTTCTAATTCATGATGACTTTTGTAGCACTCTGGAGTCAATTCTTAGAAAACTTGAATTAATTATAAAAACCAAAAAATATAAATGTTCCCATGGCTCTTTTTTTCTGGCAATGTGCTTGTAGTTTCCATTAAATGAGTAGAAAGCGATTATAGCTATTGAAAAAATAATTAGATATTGAATAACTTTTAAAAAAGACTTACATAAAATCTGAAGTTAGTTAAGATTTATTTAAGCATTCATGAGTAAAACAAATCATATTTATTTAATTGTATATGGAAAAGAAGGTATGGTTTTTGAAAGCTTGACCTTTTCTGGGAAGAGTGCATGTGTTTTTGCGTTTTTTATGAGAGAGAGAGTGTGTGTGTGTGTGTGTGTGTGTGTGTGTCTGTAAGTTGAACACTATTATCGGACCTTTGAGATGAAAATCATAGTCATACATGAATTTCCATTTAAATTTGAAAAACTAGAAAATCATATAAAATATATATTAAAAAAACTAAATCACTGGAGAAAACATTATTTCTAACTCAAATTAATATTATATATAAAAACTATCTTGTTTTATTGCATCTTTCTTTTGTAGTCAAATAGATGCATTTTTAAAGGACAACTTGCGCCAAATCAATGATCTCTTGGTTCCCACATATCAACTAAAGCAGCAAAATTTTAGGGTGATGGAGGTAGGGAGGAGAAGACATACTATTGTATTAGATATAATGAGTTTCATTTCTTTTTGATTGCACACAAGGGTCAAAGCATGCCTTCTGGGAAATAGCACTATAGCAATGGTAGCAAAGATGAATGATCAAGATATTTCTCAATATAAAGATATTTTAAAAATCAAATAAATTAAATAACTGTTTTGAATTCAATAAGTAGAGTGTGTTTTGATGTCACAATGTATAATGTTCTCATTACTATCAATAAATCATTTCATGTATTCCAAGCATTCAGTGTGCTTCACTAATGGTATTGCATATATCAGTACAAGATAAGAAATACCTTAAAAGTACTAAAGATGTAAATCGTCTAATCATTACAAATGGTTAATAGTTCATTAGTTTATAAGTACTTCTTAGGTACACTTTCAGAATTAAGCAATCATCATTTAACAAAAAAGAAATTATATCTATTTATAAAAAATAGAAGTGATTTGGTATAAAATTTTAATAAATAGGTATATATATATTTAAATTCTACCTTTTACAAATACTTTTAAACTATATTTTAAAAGTATGAAGTGATCAATCTATTTAAGAATGACTTAATTAACTGTCTATACAGTTTTAATAGAACCTTAGAAAGACTATCAGTGTATTCATTCAAAATGAAAGACAAAGAAATGCTACTTAATAATTTTGTCAAGTATATCCCCCACATGAGCATTTTTCACACTCTTCAGCAGATCGATGTTTTAGCTAAATAATGACTAGAATTATCATGCATATGTAAAAATCCATGTTACGCTGGAAATATAACAAGAAATAATTTTATTAAGGGTAAGTACCTATTATTTGAGCTTGACTGGAAGCAATATCTGATGTTTCATGAATTTTCATATTTTTCCAAGTATTTTCTTCTCATTTTAATGGCAGAGAATTTTGAGTACAACCAGCAATTTTTTCCATTTATTTTTGCAAGCCTCTTTCAACACAAAAGTAAACAAAATCTGTGATGGCCAAACTCTTACTAATTGTATAGCCATCAACAGAACACTAACTAAATTATCTAGAGGGTAAGAAAGGGGATTGTAAGACTTTTATGTCAATTCTGACAACTGGGCTTAAAGAAGAAAAAGTTACAGTGTAACTTTAAAAGTTATCTTGAAAGTTTCACATAAATATATTTATCACCAGTTTTATATTGCTGAGAGGAAAATAAGAGACTAAGACTTAATTGTTTTAGTGTATTTGTTGGTTAGCTTTCAGATAAACTGTAATTTTAATTACCTACTCATTTTTGAATAAAGTTGCAACATTGATCTACTTAAGAATACCAACATAAATATGATCTCAGTTCTTGATTACCCATACTACTAATGGGCAGAAGCCAAAAGAATAGATGATTCCTTGACCAGAGATACTCTTTGTCTTGTTCTTGCACAACTGAGTGTTCTGTGAAGCCTCTGTGTGGTGATAGACAATTTATTACATAGAGCAAAACATCTATTCTTGAATTGACTGAATGTTTTAGATATTTTCTGCAAACAGAATGAACAAGATGATTTAACTATGTTTTATGGTACAAAGGTATGTAAAATGTCCTAACACTCTTATTCAGGGTGTAAAAAAGTCAAATGGTAAATGGACACTTGTTCAAAATATACAAATAATAAATACCTAATCCTTATACTTTATTGTCTGAAATTCCTCAACGAACCGAATATTTTTCAGTCATTAATTTGAAGGATAAGTTTTAGAGTTAAACTTATACTAAATCATCCTCTACTTATGACTTTAAGACAATTGAGAGGATTCTTGGGCATTACAGGCTATTGCAACATTTGGATTCTGGGTTATGGGGAAATTACCTGGCCTTTATATAAACTTATAACTGAAACTCAACAGGGCTAAACTGACAAGCTGGTTTGTCCTGCAGGCTCCAACTTTGAGCTTGCCTACAGGATCAGAGTTTAGTTTGTTTGTTCCTAAAAAAAAAAAAAAAAAAGGCTATGGCCACCACATTGCTTGAGGGTAATTACTACCATTGTTTTGCTAATGCCTAAAGCTCATAAGTTTACTAATGCGCAAAATCTTACTGTACTGACTTCTCATGATGTAACTGGGATATTAAACTCTAAAGTTCAGAGTGGCAATAGCTCTGTCCTTAAAGCTTCTGTAACTCAAGGGGTGTTGAAAGCTCTAGGAATAGAATATCACTTACACTGTTCCTGGAAAACCCAATCTTCAGAAAAAGTTAAAAAGTCTAGTGTTCAGGAGGGGGAACACGTGTAAACCCATGGCTGATTCATGTCAATGTATGGCAAAAACCACTACAATATTGTAAAGTAATTAGCCCCCAACTAAAATAAATAAATTTATTTAAAAAAAAGTCTAATGATATTATTAAGAGGCATCTACATAAGCTAACTAAGGAAACACAAGACAGTTAGGGTTTAAAGTTTTACCCATAGCTTTAATGAGGACTCAAACTGCCCTTAAGAAGAAGGGACTGTCTATGTCACACAGTTTTTGTGCACAAATATTGTCATAGATCCTAAAACCTTAGAAATAATTATGTGACTCAGTGTTCAGCTTTTCAACCTCCCCATCAGGGAAAGGCTTTGCATGGCTGGTTTCTCCACCTCAAGAAAAGGACTTTTTCCAACTCGGTGAATACTTTCACCAACAACAATCATATGTGTTGCCTCTTCTTGATCTGATGATATCTAGCAATACAAAGATAGACTGATATAACACAGTAACTATGGACATAATGTGACTTTTAATTTTGATTAGGTTTTAAGTTGTTTTAATGACTATTTTGCCTAACATCTGTAACTGTATAATGGGGTTAGTTTCTAACCATGTGAAAGGTTTTAGATTACAAATGGTTGTCCAGGCTCCTATGAGTGTCACAGCCTCCTCAAACTATTACTTGGGGCCTCTGGATCAGAGACGCTCAATATGAGGGTTAGGAGACTATGTTGCCTCAACAGTTTAGAGACAGTGCCCCATCACAACAGGAAGTAGTTATGGAATGAAAACGACGACCCTTTCCTTGGCAAGATAATTCTCCTAAAATAAAAGGGGGGAATGAGTGAGTCAATTCCTAGGTAGGTTGATAAGAAGTCCCCAAGGAGGAGAAAGGGGTCCAGAGCCCTAGAGAAGGAGAAAGGGGTCTTGACTTCTCAAAGGACAGAAAAGGACAAACTTTTTTTCTTTAAGCACAGAGCTGATGATTTCCCAATAAAACAACTCAGAAATAAGAAACTCTTCCTCAAGGGTAAACACAAAAAACTAGTGGAAAACAACACAATAGGAAAGACAAGAAATCTCTTCAAGAAAATGAGAGATACCAAGGGAACATTTCATGCAAAGATGAGCACAATAAAGGACAGAAATTGTATGGACTTAACAGAAGCAGAAGATATTAAGAAGAGGTGGCAAGAATACACAGAAGAACTATGCAAAAAAAGATCTTCATGACCCAGATAACCATGATGGTGTGATCACTCACCTAGAGCCAGACATTCTGGAATGAGAAGTTAGGTGGGCCTTAGGAAGCATCACTACAAACAAAGCTAGTAGAGGTGATGTAATTCCAGTTGAGCTATTTCAAATCCTAAAAAATGATGCTATGAAAGTGCTGCACTCAATATGCCAGCAAATTTGGAACACACAGCAGTGGTCACAGGGCTGGAAAAAGTCAGTTTTCATTCCAATCCCAAAAAAGGCAATGCCAAAGAATGTTCCAACTACCGCATAAATGCACTCATCTCACATGCTAGCAAAGTAATGCTCAAAATTCTCCAAGCCAGGCTTCAACAGTACGTGAACCAAGAATTTCCAGATGTTCAAGCTAGATTTAGAAAATGCAGGGGAACCAGAGGTCAAATTGCCAACTTAAGTTGGATCATAGAAAAAGCAAGAGAATTCCAGGAAAACATCTACCTCTCCTTCATTGAGTATGCTAAAACCCTTGACTGTGTGGATCACAACAACCTGGAAAATTCTTAAAGAGATGAAAATACAAGACCACGTAACCTGCTCCCTTAGAAACCTGTATGCAGGCCAAGAAGCGACAGAATCAGACATGGAACAATAGACTGGGTCAAAATTAGGAAAGGATTACGTCAAGGCTGTATATTTTCACCCTGCTTATTTAACTCATATGCAGAGTACATCATGCAAAATGCCAGGCTGGATGAAGCACAAGCTGGAATCAAGACTGCCAGGATAAATATCAATAGCCTCAGACACACAAATTATATCACCCTTATGGCAGAAAGAGAAGAGCCTCTTGATGAAAGTGAAAGAGGAGAGTGAAAAAATTGGCTTAAAACTCAACATTCAGAAAACTAAGATCATTGCATCCAGTCCCATAATTTTATGGCAAATAGATGGGGAAACAATGGAAACAGTGACAGATGTTATTTTTCAGGGGCTTGAAAATCACTGAAGATAGTAACTGCAGCCATGAAATTAAAATACACATGCTCCTTAGAATAAAAGCTATGACCAACCTAGACAGCATAATAAAAAGCAGAGATATTATTTTGCCAACAAATGTCTGTCTAGTCAAAGCTATGTTTTTTCCAGTAGTCATGTGTAGTTGTGAGAGTTGGACTACAAAGAAAGCTAAGTGACGAAAAAGTGATGTTTTTGAATGTGATGTTGGAGAAGACTCTTGAGAGTCCCTTGGACTGCAAGGAGATCCAACCAGTCCATCCTAAAGGAGATCAGTCCTGAATATCCATTGGAAGGACTGATGCTGAAGCTGAAACTCCAATACTTTGGCCTCCTGATGTGAAGAACTGACTCACTGCAAATGACCCTGATGCTGGGAAATGTTGAAGGCAGAAGGAGAAAGGGAAGACAGAGGATGAGATGGTTGGATGGCATCACCGACTCAACGGACATGAGTTTGAGCAAGCTTTGGGAGTTGGTGATGGACAGGGAAGCCTGGCCTGCTGCATGCAGTCCATGATGTTGCAAAGCATCGGATATGACTGAGTGACTGAACTGAACTAATGTATTTGATGCGGCAGTTATCTGATTTTAAATGTAACAGTTATTTCAAATATTTAATTATAAGAAATTCTGTAATCAGCCTTACATTGACACTTTTAAACATTGGTTATAATGATGTTTGGACATTCACAGATTTAACAGAAGAAAGGGGTTGAATAAGCTGATGAGAGAATAGAATGGTTAAAGTACAGAAGTCAGGAAATTTTACTTCTAGTCTCATTTTTGCCCCTAATTAGCTTTAGTCATTCTATGTTTTAGGCTTTTCTCACACTGTCCATTTCTTTAAAAGATCTTTCTAACCAAAATCTTGATATACATAAGTGTTTAATTATTATAGACACCTAAGTCCAATGAAAACAGATAAAAAAATATATATCAAAGCATAAATTTCCTTTTTCTCCAGAAAATGGTTATGAAGTAATTATGAAACAGTTATGAAAATAATTGTAGCATATATACTTGCTTTGATCATATGTGGCAAATTCAAGTATATGTATAGCACTTTAATATACAAATAAAATTATCTTGATACATTATCAAGATGTATGGTAATTGCTATCAAATTTGCTTTATCCTTAAGCAAGCCAAATATTTCGATCAGCCAAATACTTCTGAATGATGCATACTAAATCTATTATTAAAATTATCTTAATCAGATTCATAATTTGTGGAGAAATGTTTAATTTTTCATCTCATTTCCTAGCTAACTTAAAATGACAAAACCTTATTTCTCCCTTTTACTGCTTTAATTTGGGTTACAATTTTAGACTTACATACTTTTAATGTATTAACTTATACAGAGAGCAAAGGTAACAGAGAAGGTGAAGAGAGCAACTCTCAAATACCAAAAAAGAGTGAGGAGAAAGACAGAGAAGAGCAGTGAATTAGTTATGGGAATGAACAGGTGATGGAAAGTCTGCACGTAATGTTCCAAAATATAATCAGTATTTTCAATACGTATCTATAGTATATACAGCATTATATTAGTAATCATTGTCCGGCCTTCAAAATTGCTCACCTGAGAGTTGAGGGACCACAGTGATGTTAAATTGTGATTGGTTATTTTGTCTCTGGGTTGAAAACTTAACAATAATAAAAACTTTCCATGTGGTTGAAATTTGTTTTTGTTATTGGAGTAAACTTTCTCTTTGCATTTGAACATGTCCTGAGTCATCAATCCTACTTCCATCTTCATTATCCTGGATAGTTTCAATATTAAACACTAGGAGATCTGAATTGAGCTGCTGCCTTGTAATTGCTTTTAACATTTTTATTGAAGGGGTGTACATTTTCACTCCAGCTGTAAACTCCATAAGGGTAGGATCTATGTTTTTATTTCTTTGTCATCCTTTCACAGAAATTAATAAAATTTATTACACATTAAGAATGAAAAGTTATATTAATGCTGTTGGCTACTTTTAAGACATTTTCTTGGTCAACATTTTTATTTATCACATTTATCAATATATCAAATATTAGGATCCTGTAGGAGTTTTGACAAATTGGGCTTGCAGGAGTAGACCAAGTGTTTTTTTTATTTTTTTAAGTTTGATTCAGAAGTTTGTTAAAATTCAGAATCCTAAATCTCAATTGAAATGAGTAAGTTAAATTCTCTGATAGTAGACACTGAGTAACTACATTTTTAACAAGCTCCCCAGAGGATTTTTAGGCACAGTGAAGTCCAATATCCTATTTGCACTATGAGAAAAGAGAATTGCTTCAGGAACAGCTCATTTAACTAGTGTCTTTGAAAATGATTTGCCTCCCATACTCCATTAAAATCAATATAATACTGGAAGTCCTAGCCAGAGCAATTAAAAAGGAAAAGAAATAAAATTAATCACAATTAGAAAGGAAGAAGAAAAATTATCTGTGTTTGTAGGCAACATGCTCTTAAATGTAGAGAAACCTAAAGACTCTTGCAAAAAAAAAAAAAAAACTGGTAGAACTAATCAACAAATTTAGTAAAGTTGCAGGATACAAAATTAACATGTAAAAGTCCTTTGTTTCTACACTAACAAAGGCTTACCTAAAAAGGAAATTAAGAAATAATTGCATTTACAAAAGTATCAAAAAGAATAAAACACTTAGGAATAAATTTAATCAAGAAGATGAAAGATTAATAAAGTGAGAATTATAAAACATAGGTGAAACAAATTAAAGAAGACAAAGAAATAGAAGGACATCCTATGTTCACAGATTGGAAAAATTAATACTCTTAAAATGCCAATAAAACCCAAAACTATCTACAAATTCAGTATCAGTTCAGTTCAGTCGCTCAGTCGTGTCCGACTCTTTGCGACCCCATGAACTGCAGCACGCCAGGCCTCCCTGTCCATCATCAACTCCCGGAGTCTACCCAAACCCATGTTCATCGAGTCCGTGATGCCATCCAACCATCTCATCCTCTGTCGTCCCCTTCTCCTCCCGCCCCCAATCCTACCCAGCATTAGGGTCTTTTCCAATTAGTCAACCCTTCGCATGAGGTGGTCAAAATATTGGAGTTTCAGCTTCAACATCAGACCGTCCAAAGAACACCCAGGATTGATCTCTTTTAGGATGGATTGATTGGATCTCCTTGCAGTCCAAGGGACTCTCAAGAGTCTTCTCCAACACCACAGTTCAAAAGCATCAATTCTGCGGCGCTCAGCTTTCTTCACCGTCCAACTCTCACATCCATACATGACCACTGGAAAAACCATAGCCTTGACTAGACGGACTTTTGTTGGCAAAGTAATGTCTCTGCTTTTAAATATGCTATCTAGGTTGGCCATAACCTTCCTTCCAAGGAGTAAGCGTCTTTTAATTTCATGGCTGCAGTCACCATCAGCAGTAATTCTGGAGCCCCAAAAAATAAAGTTTGACACTGTTTCCACTGTTTCCCCATCTATGTCCCATGGAGTGATGGGACCAGATGCCATGATCTTAGTTTTCTGAACATTGAGCTTTAAGCCAACTTTTTCACTCTCCTCCTTCACCTTCATCAAGAGGCTCTTGAGTTCTTCTTCACTCTCTGCCATAAGGGTGATGTCATCCACATATCTGAGGTTATTGATATTTCTCCTGGCAATCTTGATTCCAGCTTGTGTTTCTTCCAGCCCAGCATTTCTCATGATGTACTCTGCATATAAGTTAAACAAGCAGGGTGACAATATATAGCCTTGACGTACTCCTTTTCCTATTTGGAACCAGTCTGTTGTTCCATGTCCAGTTCTAACTATTGCTTCCTGATCTGCATACAGGTTTCTCAAGAGACAGGTCAGATGGTCTGGTACTCCCATCTGTTTCAGAATTTTCCACAGTTTATTGTGATACACACAGTCAAAGGCTTTGGCATAGTCAATAAAGCAGAAAGAGATGTTTTTCTGGAACTCTCTTGCTTTTTCGATGATCCAGCGGATATTGGCAATTTGATCTCTGGTTCCTCTGCCTTTTCTAAATCCAGCTTGAACATCTGGAAGTTCACGGTTCACGTATTGCTGAAGCCTGGCTTGGAGAATTTTGAGCATTACTTTACTAGCATGTGAGATGACTGCAATTGTGCGGTAGTTTGAGCATTCTTTGGCATTGCCTTTCTTTGGGATTGAAACGAAAACTGACCTTTTCCAGTCCTGTGGCCACTGCTGAGTTCAGTATAATCTCTATCAAAAGCCCAGTGGAATTTTTTAACAGGAATAAAAAAAATCCTAAAATTTATATGTTACTACAAAAGACCTCAAATAGCCAAAGAGATCTTGAGAAAGAACAAAACCTGGAGGCAACACACATCCTGATTTGAAAACACACTACAAAGCAACATCAGTTAAAACAGCATAAGTTTTGGCATAAACAGACTTATAGGCCAGTGAAACAGAATTGAGAGCCAAGAATACAAATTCGCCCATATATGGTTAACTAATCTTTGACAAGGCTGTCAACAACCTACATTGGGAAAAGGATAGCCTCTTTAACAATGGTGTTGGGAAAACTGGATATCTTCCTGCAAAATAATGAAATTGGACCTTATGCCATACACAAAAATCAAGTCACAATGGATTAAACATTTTAATGAAAACCTGAAACTATAAAATTCCTAGCAGAAAACACGGAGGAAAACTTCATGACAATGGTCTTGGCAATAATTTCTTGAATACCAAAACACCAGCAAAACCCAAAAATAGACTGGTGGGAATACATTAAACTAAAAAGTGTCTACATAGCAAGGAACAAGACTCAAAAGGCAATCTATGTAAGGGAAGATAATATTTATAAACCATCTATTTGATAAGGGTTAATATCTAAACTATATAAGTGACTCATATGTCAATAGCAAAGAAACAACCTAATTTAAAAATGAGCAAAGAACTTAAATAGATATTTTGTCAAAGGAGACATACAAATGGCCAACACGTATATAAAAAGGTGCTCAACATCACTAATCATCAGGGAAATACAAATCAAACTTACAATGAGGTATCTCAAATCTGTTAGAAGGACTATTATGATAAAAAGAACAACAACAACAAAAAGTGATAACAAGTGTTGATGAGGATGTGAAGAAATCGGAACTTTTGTACAATGTTGGTGGAGATGTAAAATGGTGCAGCTGCTGCAGAAAACAGTTTGGAACTTCCCCCTCAAAATTAATAGAACTACCACATGATCCAGCATTTCTACTTTTGGATATATATCTTTCAAAAAAAATTGAAATTACTTTCTTGTGGAGGTATCTTCACTACCATGTTCATTGCATCATTAGTCACAATATTCAAGACACGGAAACAACCTAAGTGTCCACTGATGGATTAAAGCATAAAGACAATATGGTATATACAATAAAACAGAGTATTATTGTAGTAGAGTATTACTGTATTGTGTTATGTATAGACACACAATAGAGTACTATTCATCTTAGAGAAATTAGGCTTAATATAACAACATGAGTAAATCAGGAGCACATCATGCTAAGTGAAATAAGCCAGTCAAAAAAGGACAAAAACTATTATTTCAAATTTATGAGGTACAAAAAACAATAAAACTCACAAAAACAGAGTAGAATGATATTTGGCAGGGAGTAGGAAATGGAAGGTGCTGTTCAGTGGGTATGATTTCAATAATACAACAAGAATAGGTTCTAGAGATCTGCTATACAACTTCGCGTCTATACTCTATTGTGTACTTAAAATTTCGTTCAGAGGATAGATCTCAATGTTGTGTTCTTTTCACAATAAGAAATAAAATAAAGCTAAAAGATATTTTTAGAAATTAAGAATCACTAACTCAAATGTATAGTGACGTGTTGAGTACTGAAATCTCATTCAACCAGACCTTGATAAAAAACCATCAGAGTTTTTAATTTCTCAGTTCAGTTTAGTTCAGTCACTCAGCTGTGTCCGACTCTTTGCGACCCCATGGACTGCAGCATGCCGGGCTTCCCTGTCTATCACCAAATCCCGGAGCTTACTCAAACACATACCCATTGAGTCAGTCATGCCAACCAACCACCTCATCCTCTGTTGTCCCCTTCTCCTCTCTCCTTCAATCTTTCCCAGAATCAGGGTCTTTTCAAAAGAGTCAGTTCTTTGCATCAGGAGGCCAAAGTATTGGAGTTTCAGTTTCAGCATCAGTCCTTCCAATGAATACTCAGGATTGATCTCCTTTAGGATGGACGGGTTGGATGTCCTTGCAGCCCAAGGGACTCCCAAGAGTCTTATCCAACACCATAGGTCAAAAGCATCCATTCTTCTATTCTCAGCTTTCTTTATATTCCAACTCTCATATCCACACATGACTACTAGAAAAACCATAGCTTTGACTAGACGGACCTTTGTTGGTAAACTAATGTCTCTGGTATTTAGAATGCTGGCTAGGTTGGTCATAACTTTTCTTCCAAGGAGCAAGTATCTTTTAATCTCATGGCTTCAGTAACCATCTGCAATGAATTTCAGTTCAGTTCAGTTCAGTTGCTCAGTCATGTCTGACTATTTGCGACCCCATGAATCGCAGCACACCAGGCCTCCCTGTCCATCACCAATTCCCGGAGTTTATCCAAACCCATGACCATCGAGTCGGTGATGCCATCCAACCATCTCATCCTCTGTCATCCCCTTCTCCTCCTGCCCCCAATCCTTCCTAGCATTAGAGTCTTTTCCAATGAGTCAACTCTTCTCATGAGGTGGCCAAAGTACTGGAGTTTCAGCTTCTACATCAGTCCTTCCAATGAACACCCAGGACTGATCTCCTTTAGGGTGGACTGGTTGGATCTCCTTGCAGTCCAAGGGACTCTCAAGAGTCTTCTCCAACACCACAGGTCAAAAGCTTCAATTCTTCGGCACTCAGCTTTCTTCACTGTCCAACTCTCACATCCATACATGACCACTGAAAAAACATAGCCTTGACTAGACTTTAGAGCCCCAAAAACTAAAGTCTGTCACTGTTTCCCCATGTATTTGCCTTGAAGTGATGGGACCAGATGCCATGATCTTAGTTATCTGAATGTTGAGTTGTATGTCAAATTTTTCACTCTCCTCTTTCACGTTCATCAAGAGGCTCTTTAGTTCTTTTTTGCTTTCTGCCATAAGTGTGGTGTCATTTGCATATGTGAGGTTATTGTTATTTCTCATAGCAATATTGATTCTAGCTTGTGCTTCATCCAGCCTGGAATTTCACATGATGTACTCTGCATATAAGTTAAATAAGCAGGGTGACAAAATACAGACTTGACGTACTCCTTTCCCTATTTGGAACCAGTCTGTAGTTCCATGTCCAGTTCTAACTGTTGCTTCTGGACATGCATAGAGATTTCTCAGGAGGCACGTCTGGTGGTCTGGTATTCCCATCTCTTGAAGAATTTTGCACAGCTTGTTATAATCCACACAGTCAAAGACTTTGGCATAGTCAATAAAGCAGAAAGAGATGTGTTTTTTTTTTTTTTTTCCTGGAACTCTCTTGCTTTTTTAATGACCAATGGATGTTGGCAATTTGATCTCTGGTTCCTCTGCATTTTCTAAATCCAGCTCGAACATCTGGAAGTTCATGGTTCACGTACTGTTGAAGCCTGGCTTGGAGAATTTTGAGCATTACTTTGCTAGCATGTGAGATGGGTGCAAATGTGTGGTAGTTTGAGAATTCTTTGACATTGCCTTTCTTTGGGATTGGAATGCAAATTTGAGCACAGCACTTTCACAGCATCATCATTTAGGATTTGAAATAGCTCAACTGGAATTCCGTCACTTCCACTAGCTTTGTTCATAGTGATGCTTCGCAATGCCCACTTGAGGTCGCATTCCAGGATGTCTGGCTCTAGTTGAGTGATCACACCATCGTGATTGTCTGGGTCATGAAGATCTTTACTGTGTAGTTCCTCTGTGTATCCTTGCCACCACTTCTTAATATATTCTGCTTTTGTTAGGCCCATGCCATTTCTGTCCTTTATCGTGCCCATCTTTTCATGGAATGTTCTCTTGGTATCTCTAATTTTCTTGAAGAGATCATTAGTCTTTCCCATTTTATTATTTTCCTCTATTTCTCTGCATTGGTAGCTAAGGAAGGTTTTCTTACCTCTCCTTGCTATTCTTTGGAACTCTGCATTCACGTGGGTATATATTTCCTTTTCTCCTTTGCCTTTCGCTTCTCTTCTTTACACAGATATTTGTAAGGCCTCTTCAGACCTTTTTTGCATTTTTGCCTTTTTGCATTTCTTTTTCTTGAGGATGGTCTTGATCACTACCTCCTGTAGAATGTCATGAACCTCCATCCATAGTTCTTCAGGCACTCTGTCTATCAGATCTTATTCCTTGAGTCAATTTGTCACTTTCACTGTATAATCATAAGAGATTTGATTTAGGTCATACCTGAATGGTCTAGTGGTTTTCCCTACTTTCTTCAATTTAAGTCTGAATTTGACAATAAGGATTTCATGATCTGAGCCACAGTCAGCTCCTGGTCTTGTTTTTGCTGACTGTATAGAGCTTCTCCATCTTTGGCTGCAAAGAATATAATCAATCTGATTTTGGTATTGACCATCTGGTATTGTCCATGTGTAGAGTCTTCTCCTGTGTTGTTTGAAGTGGGCATTTGCTATGACCAGTGTGTTCTCTTGGCAAAAGTCTTTTAGCCTTTGCCCTGCTTCATTCTGTAGCCCAAGGCCAAATTTGCCTGTTACTCCACATATTTCTTTACCTCCTACTTTTGTATTCCACTCCCCTATAATGAAAAGGACATTTTTGGGGTGTTAGTTCTGAAGGTCTTGTAGGGCTTCATAGAACCGTTCAACTTAAGCTTTTTCAGCATTACTTGTTGGGGCATAGACTTGGATTACTGTGATATTG
Organism: Giraffa tippelskirchi; assembly: GCF_054371585.1. NCBI lineage: Eukaryota > Metazoa > Chordata > Mammalia > Artiodactyla > Giraffidae > Giraffa > Giraffa tippelskirchi. Next base: position 74,194,329 of record NC_137289.1, read on the forward strand.
AATGGTTTGCCTTGAAAGGAACAGAGATCATTCTCTCTTTGAGACTGCATCCAAGTACTGCATTTCTGACTCTTGTTAACTCTGATGGCTACTCCATATCTTCTAAGGGATTCTTGCCCATAGTAGTAGATATAACAGTCATCTGAGTTAAATTCATCCATTCTAGTCCAGTTTAGTTCGCTGATTCCTAAAATATCGATGTTTACTCTTGCCATCTCTTGTTTGATCACTTCCAATTTGCCTTGATTCATGGACCTAACATTCAGGGTTCCTATGCAATATTGCACTTTACAGCATCAGACTTTGCTTCTATCACCAGTCACATCCACAACTGCATGTTGTTTTTGCTTTGGCTCCATCCCTTCATTCTTTCTGGAGTTATTTCTCCACTGATCTCCATTAGCATATTGGGTACCTGCCAACCTGGGGAGTTCATCTTTCAGTGTCCTATATTTTTGCCTTTTCATACTGTTCATGGGTTTCTCAAAGCAAGAATAGTGAAGTGGTTTGCATTCCCTTCTCCAGTGGACCATGTTTTTTCAGAACTCTCCAACATGATCCATCCATCTTGGGTGGCCCTACAGGGCATGGCTCATAGTTTCATTTAGTTAGACAAGGCTGTGGTCCATGTGATAAGATTAGTTAGCTTTCTGTGATTGTGGTTTTCATTCTGTCTGCCCTCTAATGGAGAAGGATAAGAGGCTTATGGAAACTTCATGATAGGAGAGACTGACTGAGGGGGAATTTGGGTCTTATTCTGATGGGTGGGACCATGCTCAGTAAACCTTTTATCCAGTTTTCTGTTAATGGGTGGGGTTGTGTTCCCTCCCTGTTATTTGACCTGAGGCCAAACTATGGTGGAGGTAATGAAGATAATGGTGACTTCCTTCAAAATGTTCCATGCATGCACTGCTACAATCAGTGTCCCCACCCCTGTAGAGCAGGCCACCGCTGACCCACGCCTCTGCTGGAGACTCCTGGACACTCACGGGCTAATCTGGTCAGTCTCTTTTGGGGTCACTGCTCCTTTTTCCTGGGCCCTGTTGCACACAAGGTTTTGTTTGTGCCCTCCAAGAATCTGTATCCCCAGTTCTATGTAAGTTCTGGCAACTCTATGGTGGGGTTAATGGCGACCTCCTCCAAAAGGATTTATGCCATACCCAGGTCTGCTGTACACAGAGTCCCTGTCCATGAAGTAGTCCACTGCTGACCTGTACCTCCACAGGAGACACTCAAACACAGGTCTGGCTCAGACTCTATGGGGTCTCTGGGTCCTGGTGCACACAAGGTTTGTTTGAGCATCTCTGGTGTGTATGGGTTTTCATTCTAAATGCAATTTTGCCCCTCCTACCATCTTTTTGGGGCTTCTCCTTTGCCCTCGGACATGGGGTATCTCCTCAAAATCTCTCCAGCACCGTGCAGCCACTGCTCCAGCACCATGCAGCTGCAGCTCCAGTGCCTGCTGGAGATGTTTTAATCTCTAAACATCTTAAATGGATATTCCACATGTCAAGTCCTGAATTTTCTTTTATTTTTTCTCATCATAATTTTCTCCCTTAAAACATTATACCTATTAACAAGTTTTTGTGCTATCACTCTTTTTTTTTTTTTTTCTGGTGTAATGGAACATTGGAGAATCTGAAGAAAGCAAGTGAAACTTCTTTGTAAAACGTTTCACAGATGCAAAATACTTCAGTAAATTCTTGGAGGTTAATAAACCCAGACCTCTAAGATAAAGTCCAGATGGTTCTTATTCTGTCTTTTAAGAACTTCCATAATCTATGCCTAGCTTTCCTTTCTTGTTTAATTTTATGCTATTCTCCAAAGTATATCATTCACTTCAGCCAAACTGAAATCTGCCATTTGAGCACACCATGTTTCAGTGCCTTTTTCAAGGCACTGTGTTTGTCCTCCTACCTAGAATTCATTCTTTTCCATATCTGCATCAAAATGCTATCCGTCCTTAAGACTGATCTCAAATCATGTTCCTATATGAAACTTTCTACAGTTGCTCTGGTCAAAAGAATTATTTGTCTCTGAATGCCTATTGGTCTTAATGACCAATTAGCTTAAACTGTTTTTGCAATACACTCTTTTATTATTGCCATAAAACTTTCCAAGTGGGTGCAGTTTATCTCCCCAACAGTATTGTAAGTCTCTAGTGGAATCAGCCTGTATTACTTATCTTTCATCTTCAGAGTGCCAGTTCAATAAATACTTGCTGAATGGAGGAAACAAACAAATATCAACATCTTAGTTAAACAAATATTTGTGGAGTGTTACAACAGAATTTAGACCAAATTAAATAGTTGTATTCCCCTAAAGTGCTATGTGATCATCTGTTAAACATGTAATTGTTGATTGGAATTGTTATAGCTAATATGATCAACATTCACCAAAAAAGTACATCTAAATGCTACTGTGCTGAAGCAATCTATTAATAGTTTTACAGGAAAAATGTGGACAAAAAATATTTAACACATAGCTTCTATTGACTGAGCTAGCACTGGAATGACCAAGAACAAATCACCTATGTTAAAGACCCACTGAAAAAATTGGCAAGGCATTTAGTATGGCTCCTGAAGAAACAACAGCTATAGACAGTATGTGAGGAAGGCAACAATTTCCATTCTGTAAACCAACATTTGAAAGTATGCAAAGGATAAGTCACTTTGACTAACAGTAACAGGCTAAGAAAGATTAACCAGGAGTAATGAAGCATTCGCTTCTGATAGTTTCAATAATATGATCACTGGTATTGCTCTCCTTCAGTGCAAAGGCTAGTGATATGTATTATACCTATATATTGATTTTGGAAATACATATTTTACAATGTTTTCGGAGTAAAACCTTATGTGGGATAAAATTTCAGTAATAACTTGTTCCATCCTAAAACTTTAGACTATGAAAACTATTTGATTTAGATTTTCTCACTTTTAGTTACGTTTTATTAGTTCTTTTAAAGTCTATTTTAAAAATCTTAATTTTCAGTCACTATGGATATACATTTTCACTCTCTTTAGTGAAATTATAATCTTAATGGAATGTAATCACCATGAATAAAATATACTCAATGGCTATATCTTTCATTTTAGCATGCAGTAATAAAGATTTTTGTATATGGAAGTGTGTTTTATGTGTGCAATTATTTTCCTTCAGAGAGATAAACCACAGATAGCAATACAAAGAAATAGAAAAAAATATAGAAGGCTATGTTTTCATTTGAAAGCACCAATAAATGTATGCCACTTCATTAGTATCCACGGTGTTCTGGAGTGATTCAAGGACTTCCCTGGTAGCTCCGTTGGTAAGAATCTTCCTGCAATTCAGGAGACCTAGGTTTGATCCCTGAGTTGGGAAGATCCCCTGGAGAATGGAATGGCTGCCCACTCCAGTATTCTGGCCTGGAGAATTCCATGGACTGTATAGTCCATGGGGTTGCAAAGAGTTGGACATGACTGAGTGACTTTAATTCATTTATTCTGGAGTGATTTAAATAAAAATGAGTTTCCAACTATGACTTCATCAATTGTGATGCCCTTAAAAGTTGATCCACACCAAACGGTACACACAGTCAATATCATCGGGATAGAAACTGAAATTTCATGTAGTTTTTAATTGTTATCATAACTTTAGCTGATTTTCCTAGGATTACCTTTAGGATATTATCTGGTTGCCAATGTATAGGATTTTTGCATAGAAGAGGTATTAGGTTGGTGCAAAAGTAATTTTGGTTTCGCATTGTTGAACTTTGCCATTTGATACTGGAATGCATTCTTAAATGACTGTGGTTATGTTATACATCCTTTTAATGTACAATTTCTTGCTTTATGATTTTGCTAATGAATTATTACTTGTTGTTTACTTTATATTCATTTTAGACTATGGAAATGATGTTAGGAAAAAGCAAATTCAAACATTTTTCTTATTCTAATTCAAAATGGGTCATAAAGCTGTGGAGACAACTTGCAACATCAACAATGCATTTGCCCCAGGAACTGCTAATGAACATACAGTTCAGTGGTGGTTCAAGAAGTTTTGCAAAAGAGACAAGAGCCCTGAAGGTGAGGAACACATTGATTGGCCATCGGAAGCTGACGATGAGCAACTGAGAGCATCATCGAAGCTGATGCTCTTACAACTACACAAGAAGTTGCCTAAGAACTCAATGTTGATCATTCTATGGTCATTTGGCATTTGAAGAAAATTGGAAAGGCGAAAAAGATCAAAAAGTGGGTGCATCTTGACCTGACTGCAAATCAAAATAATTATCCTTTTGAAGTGTTATCTTCTCTTATTCTACACAACAATGAACCATTTCTCGATCAGATTGTGATATGCACCCAAAAGTGGATTTTATACAAAACTCAGCAATAATCAACTCAATGGTTGCACCGAGAAGAAGCTCCAAAGCACTTCCCAAAGCCAAAATTGCACCAATAAAAAAAGATTATGGTCACAGTTTGGTGGTTTGCTGCCCATCTGATCCACTACAGCTTTCTGAATCCCGGTGAAACTATTACATCTGAGAGGTATGTTCAGAAATTGATGAGATGCACCAAAAACTGTAACACCTGCAGTTGGCACTGGTCCACAGAAAGGGTCCAATTCTTCTCCACGACATGTGTGTGCATGTCACACAACCAAAGTTTCAAAAGTTCAATGAATTAGGCTATGAAGTTTTGCCTCATCTGCCATATCCACCTGACCTCTCATCAACTGACTACCACTTCAAGCATCTTGACAACTTTTTTGCAGGGAAAATGCTTCCACAACCAGCAGGACATAGAAAATGCTTTCCAAGAGTTCATCAAATCTCGAAGCGTGGATTTTTTTTTTTTTTTTGCTACAGAAATAAACGAACATTTCTTGTTGAAAAAATGTGTTGATTGTAATGGTTTCTATTTTGATTAATAAAGATGCATCTGAGCCTAGTTATAATGATTTAAAATTCAGGGTCCAAAACTGCTGTTGCTTTTGCACCAAGCTAATAACAACCCACTGATTCTGATTTGGTATCCTTCTAATCAGTTGCCAAAGAACAAAAATAAGCAAAACAAATAACAACAAGTATTAAATTCTTATAATTGGGTGGTCTCCTAGTATTTATTTATGAAATCTATTTATTCAATACCCTTCGCTAAAATATTGTACATTTTTAAAGAAAAATGTGATAGTATAATGATAGTATAGAGTCCCTATAAAGCACACATCCAATTTCCCCTATTATTACTATCTTACACTAGTCTTGCACATTTGTTACAATTAATTAGCAAATTTTCATACATCATTATTATCTTAAGTTCATTCTTTATTCATATTGCCTCAGTTTTTATCTAAAGTCCTTTTTGTGTTCCATATCACATTTATTCACCATGTCTTCCTAGGCTACTCTTGGTTGTGACTGTTTCTCAGACTTTCCTTGTTTATGGTGACATTTACAGTTTAAGTACTAAAGACCAGGTATTAACAACAACAAAAAAAGGTCCTCCCATTTGGGTCTGTCTAATGTTATTCTTATGATTAGATTGGGATGGGAACGATGAGTTTTTGGAGGTGGAGGACAGAAGTTAAGTGCCATTCTCATCACATCATACCAAGTGTATATACTGTCAACATGACCAAGCAGTTTTCATGTTAACCTCGATTACCTGGTTGAGACAAGTATTCTTCAGGTTTCTCCACTGTAAATGCACTCTTCCCTTACAACACTTTCAGACTATACTCACTTTTTTAAAAGATATCACTATGTGCAGCCCACACGTAAGGCACAGTATTCTGCTCCACCTCCTTGAGGAAGAGTATGTACACAAATTACTTGTAATTCTTCTGCATAAGAGATTTGTTTTTTTCCTCTAATTTATTTATTTAGCTATTGATCTATGTCAATACAGATTTATGAATGTTTATTTTTACTTAGGTTTATAATACTTTTTTTTTGTTTGTTAAAATTGTTCCAGCTTTGGCCATTGAAAGCTTTTTCAGTTGACTCCTGTGTCCCTTCAACATAATCCCATGACTTTTTTTTTTGAGGATTTTCTACTTTATGGCCCATGATTTTTCAGGTTCAGCTTGTAGAACACTGACTTGTGTTCCTTTATTAAGGACTCAATGTTTCCCAATCCTTCACCTCGGTTTTAGTTTTTATCTCCTTCAAATGTAAAAATTTCACACTGATATACATATATACATGCATATATATATATATATATATGTATAAATGATATACATATGTGTATATGTATATCATGCACATGTATGTATACATATGTGTGTGTATATTATACACATACGCATATATGTCTATAACATATACATGTAAACAAGGCTTCCTTGGTGGCTCAGACAGTAAAGAATCTACCTGCAATGCAGGAAATCCGGATTCAATCCCTGGGTCAGGGAGATCCCCTAGAGAAGGGAATGGCAACCCACTCCAGTATTCTTGCCTGGAGAATTCCAAGGACAGAGGAGCCTGGTAGGCTACAGTCCATGGGGTCACAAAGAGTTGGGCACAACAGTGACTAACACTTTCCCTTTTCATACATGTATACACATTACATATGTGTGTACACATGTGCATGTGTGTATATGTGTGTGTGTGTATATATAGCATTGAAACTATTTTTACTTATAAAGTCATAGGAAAGAAATGAAAAAGATTCGTATTAAGGGCTTGATGTCTTAATGAAAGTCAGAAAGAAGATATACAAGTTTAAAAAATAAACTCTAAAAGTACTAGTGACTGAACGTTTAGGCAGTGTGTAGCAGGTCAACGTAATCAATATGTTGCTCTTGAAATCACATATTAAGTAGTACCACACACTTTGAGTTCTTTATTTAAATTTCCAAATGCAGAAGGAAACTGAATCTTGTCTGTCAAATATCAGAAATAACAACTATAGGTGTGTAATCATAATATTTAAAGAAACATGGTCCTAACATATTGGCAGATCCCTAGTTGGAAAGGAGCCCTAAATTTCTCAAATATTAAATATATTTTAACTAATATTAACTTAAATATATACACAATATCACACTGTTAAGAATGAGTTGTGAGGACCATGCTGCCTCACTCTCAGTAAATAGGCTGTGCCTAGCAAGAATTTAAAATCAACCAACAGAAGTTCCATTAGGAATTAGGAATACTAGGAAACATTGTACTATATTTAAATTATGTGTTAACATGCTCTAAAAATGCTGTTAGCTTAATAAAGCAATTGAATAACTTATGTAGTTTTGTATGGTACATTTTAACCCATAGACAAAAGGATTTAATCTTAAACTTTCTATAAACAACAATAAAATTGTAGTTTGTTTCTTATTCTTTCCTTTGAAGTAACAGTTTATACTCAGTAGTGCAGTGTAATAAGTAAAGCAAGCCTAACTCTGAACTTTATAAAGCCACATAATTTTGCCTTGAAAGAAGATAAGCAGGGGGCGGTCCTAAGATGGCAGAGGAATAGGACGGGGAGACGACTTTCTCTCCCACAAATTCACCGAAAGAACATTTAGACACCGAGCAAATTCCACAAAACAACTTCTGAATGCCGGCAGAGGACATCAGACACATAGAAAGGCAGCTCATAGTCTTTGGAAGGAGGTAGGACAAAATATAAAAGATAAAAAGGGAGACAAAAGAGGTAGGGATGGAGATCCATCCCAGGAAGGGAGTCTTAAAAAAGAGAAAGTTTCCAAACACCAGGAAACACTCTCTCCAGGAGGTCTGTGGCGAACCTTGGAATTGCAAAGGGCAAAATAACCAGGAGGAAAAATAAATAAATAATTAAAACCCGCGGTTTACGTGAAGTGAAAGTGAAAGTGAAGTCACTCAGTCGTGTCCAACTCTTTGCGATCCCATGGACTGTAGCCCACCAGGCTCCTCCATCCATGGAATTTTCTAGGCAAGAGTACTGGAGTGGGTTGCCATTTCCTTCTCCAGGGGATCTTCCTGGCCCGGGGATCGAACCCGGGTCTCCCGCATATATTAATAATACTAGTATCTTCATTCTAGGTGGCTTTGTCAAGTATGGGCCACCTGAATCAATCACCTGGGGTGGTCACGAGGTGCAATAACGCATGACTCCCCTGTCCTCACCCCAGGCCCACTGAATCAGAAGTTCAGGGTGGGTCTGGGAATCTCTGTTGCTAATTAATACTGCACACGCACCTTGGTCACTGTGGGCATCAGGAGAGGAGTGCAGGAGTGAGTGTCTTTCTGATGATGAAGGCCTTATCAGTGATAAGATTTTTCCACTGTGACTTCTTCACCAGGAAATATTTTGATTCCTATCAGGAGTAAATCATTATTAAGTCTTTCAAACCAGTAAAATCACTCATACTATACAGGTTAAGTCTTTCCAACCAATAGAATTACTCTTGAACTATATACAAGTTAATATTTTGATATAGACTTTTCAGGTGCGGATAGAGCTTATGTTGGCATTGTAATGTTTCTACTTATCTGTGTTGATTTGCACCCACTGAATCAATCATATACATCTGGCTTCTTCCTCCTCACCCTCTGCCTGGCCTATCTGTAGTGTGGATCAGCTACAGAGTAATCATCTGTTAATACTGATGAAATGGTGTTATCTGAGCAGTATTTTTTAATTTGGAAACTTAAAAAAAACTAGAACAGACTCTGACTGGGCAAGAAATACTTTAGGCCTATGGAAAATTAACTGAATAAATTTAAGGAGCAGGGGCAGGTATTCTCGACAAGGGTAGCTAGACTGGGGGAGGGTGCCATAGGCTTCAAATGAAAACGGGGTAAATTTTAAAATCCCTTGTCTTCTTTTCCTCTGTGCTTTACCCAGTTTTCCTGGAGGTGGCCTTCCCAGGCAGCAAAGAAAATCTGAACTTAAAAGCGTGAAACATGAGGTGCTATGCAGTGCTTATGTGCTACTAAGTGCTAAAGCAAACAAAGAATTTTTAAAGAACTTCTCAATACCAAAGAGACGGGCTACATGAAGCCTATAAAGTCTCAGCCGTAAAACACCAAAGTACAGTCAAGGCTGAACACTTGCACAGGGAGCCACAGCCAATGTGGTGAAGTGAGATCAGAGATGGACACTGAGCGGATGGATGCAGTACCTCGGAGGAATGTTACTTTAACTGCCTGTACGCGGTTTACTTACCTAACAGCAAATCCCAGCGGGCGCACAGCCCAGATGGGCGCATCCCCAACTAGCAAGTGGGGGCTGAGCAGGGAGGTGTGGGCTGTATTGCTTTGTGTAAGAACTGGGCCTGAATGCCCTGAGGGCAATCTGAGAGAACTACATTGAGACAGCAACCTAGACCGTGGGATAGCTTTCCTGTGAAAAACCTTAACCTAAGACACCGCCAGGCCCGCTCACAGAACAAAGGACTGAGCAGAGCAAGCCTGCTGCGGACCAGCCCGTCCCCCTCAAGAGACAGGCAGGCGAGGGCAGCCAGAGCCAGAAGGGCGGAATCATGGCCCCAGAGAGGCATCCTATACCAAACTGCAAACAGACCTCGCTGCTAACCAGGCCTTCTTGGGACTCTGGAGGGTCGACACCCGCCGAGAGGGTCGCAGCCAGAGATCAGCTCCCCAGGGGAGAGCACGGCACACCTGGGAAGCTGCGCCCATTGTACACCCAGAAAACCAAGCAGCCAGGATGGGGAAGGGAAAAAGGTGCAGGCCCCGACCACGCTAGCCAAAAACCTGGTCACCAGAGCTGCTCGGACCTGGGAAGGGCACAAAATCCAGGCTCAACCAAGTCTGGGCCTTTGTGAAGTACCCGGAAACCAGAACCTGAGTGGCTTAGACCTGATAAGTACAGGGAACCCCAGGGGCCGCTTCAGACAGTTCCCAGCAGTGCAACCTAGAGCCTGAGCAGTGTAGACTGGGAAAGCACACACGCCGTGAGTGGGGCAAACCCAGTGTGGTTGAAACATTGTGAGCACACGCCAGTAAGATTTGTTTGCAGTGTTGCTTCCTCCCCACAGCACGACTGAACATGTGAGACTAAAAAAAGGTGACCACCATCGCCCCCCTTGTGTCAGGGCGGAAATTAGACACCAAAGAGACCAGCAAACAGAAGAAGCTAAAACAAACAGAGGGAACCGCTTTGGAAGTGACAGATGCAACAGATTAAAACTCTGTAGTTAGCACCGACTACATAGGAAAGGGCCTAGAGAACTTGAGAAGTACAAGCTGGACCAAGAAACTATCTGAAAATGAACTGACCCCACACTGTCCATAACATCTCCAGATAAAGTCCTAGATATATTTTTACTACTATCATTTTTTAATTCTTTTTTTATTTTTTTAAACTTTATTTTATTTTTTCATTTTATTTTTATTTTAAGTCCCCTATTACTCCTTCAAATTTCATTCTTATAACCTACTATTACCTTGCAAAAAAAAAAAAACTATTTTTATTTGTTTTTTTTTTACTTATTTTTAAGAACTTATTTTTAAAGTAAACTTCATATATATGTATATAATTTTTGTGACTTTGGTGTTTTTTTTCTGTTTTTTTTCTTCTCTTCTTTTTTTTCCTCTTTTTTTTTCTCTTTTTTTAATATGGTATTTTTGAGAAACTAACCTCTACTCTAGATTTTTAATCTTTACTTTTTAGTATTTGTTATCAACTTTGTATCTTCAAGAACCCAATCTTCAGCAACCATTTTTACTTGGGAGCGAGATGATGGGCTTGATTGCTCTCTCCCCCTTTTAACTCTCCTTTTGCTCCACCAAGTCGCCTCCATCTCCCCAATCCCCCTTTTCTTCTCAACCCGACTCTGTGAATCTCTTTGTGTGTTCCGGGCTGTGGAGAACACTTAGAGAACACATTACTGGCTGGATCTGTCTCTCCCCTTTGTGTTCCCACTTTTCTCTTCCTGGCCACCTCTGTCTCCTTCCTCCCTCTTCTCTTCCCTGTGTAACTCCATGAACATCTCTGAGAGATCCAGATGGTGGAGAGCAAATAGGGAAGTGATTACTGGCTAGCTAGCTCTCTCCCCTTTTGATTCCCCTCTTCTCCTCCTGGCCACCTCTATCTCCCTCCTCTGTCTTCTCTTCTCCATGTAACTCTATGAACCTCTCCAGGTGTCCCTCACTGTGGAGAAACTTTTCATCATTAACCTAGATGTCTTATCATCGGTGCTGTATAGATGGAGAAGTCTTGAGGCTACTGCAAGAATAAGACTGAAAACCAGAGACAGGAGACTTAAGTCCAAATCTTGAGAACACCAGAGAACTCCTGAATCCAGGAAGCATTAAACGATAGGAGCTCATCAAACGCCTCCATCTCTACACTGAAACCAAGGACCATTGAAGAGCCAACAAGTTCCAGAGTAAGATATACCACGCAAATTCTCCAGCAACACAGGAACATAGCCCTGAGCTTCAATACACAGGCTGCCCAAAGTCACACCAAACCCATTGACATCTCAAAACTCATTACTGGACACTTCATTGCACTCCAGAGAGACGAAATCAAGCTCCACCCACCAGAACACTGACACAAGCTTCCCCAACCAGGAAACCTTGACAAGCCACCCGTCTAACCCCACCCACAGTGAGGAACCTACACAATAAAGAGGAGACACAAACTGTCAAAAAGGAGAAAGGCCACCCCAAACACAGCAATATAAACAAGATGAAAAGGCAGAGAAATACTCAGCAGGTAAAGGAACAGGATAAACGCCCTCCAAATCAAACAAAAGAGGAAGAGATAGGAAATCTACCTGATAAAGAATTCCAAATAATAAGAGTGAAAATGATCCAAAATCTGGAAAACAAATTGGAGTTACAGATAAATAACCTGGAGACAAAGATCGAGAAGATGCAAGAAAGGTTTAACTAGGACTTAGAAGAAATAAAAAAGAGTCAATATATAATGAATAATGCAATAAATGAGATTAAAAACACTCTGGAGGGAACCAACAGTAGAATAACCAAGGCCGAAGATAGGATAGGTGAGGTAGAAATAGAATGATAGAAATAAATGAAAAAGAGAGGAAAAAAGAAAAAAGAATTAAAAGAAATGAAGACAACCTCAGAGACCTCTGGGACAATGTGAAATGCACCAACATACAAATCATAGGAGTCCCAGAAGAAGAAGATAAAAAAGAAAGACCATGAAAAAATACTCGAGGAAATAATAGTTGAAAACTTCCCTAAAGTGGGGAAGGAAATAATCACCCAAGTCCAAGAAACTCAGAGAGTCCCAAACAGGATAAAGCCAAGGTGAAACACCCCAAGACACATAATAATCGAATTAACAAAGATCAAACACAATGAACAAATACTAAAAGAGCAAGGAAAAAACAACAAATAACACACAAGGGGATTCCCATAAGGATAACAGCTGATCTTTCAATAGAAACTCTTCAGGCCAGAAGGAAATGGCAGGACATACTTAAAGTGATGAAAGAAAATAATCTACAGCCCAGATTACTGTATCCTGCAAGAATCTCCTTCAAACACCAAGGAGAAATCAAAAGCTTTACAGACAAGCAAAAGCTGAGAGAATTCAGCACCACCGAACCAGCTCTCCAACAAATGCTAAAGGATCTTCTCTAGACAGGAAACACAGAAAGGGTGTATAATCTCAAACCCCAAACAACAAAGTAAATGGCAACGGGATCATACTTATCAATAATTACCTTAAATGTAAATGGGTTGAATGTCCCAACCAAAAGGCAAAGGCTGGCTGAATGGATACAAAAACAAGACCCTTATATATGTTGTCTACAAGAGACCCACCTGGAAACAAGGGACACATACAGACTGAAAGTGAAGGGCTGGAAAAAGATATTTCATGCAAATAGAGACCAAAAGAAAGCAGGAGTAGCAATACTCATTTCAGATAAAATAGACTTTAAAACAAAGGCGGTGAAAAGAGACAAAGATGGCCACTACATAATGATCAAAGGATCAATCCAAGAAGAAGACGTAACAATTATAAATACATATGTACCCAACGTAGGAGCACCGCAATACATAAGGCAATTGCTAGCAAGTATGAAAGGGGAAATTAACAATAACACAATAATAGTGGGAGACTTTAATACTCCACTCACACCTATGGACAGATCAACAAAACAGAAAATTAACAAGGAAACACAAACTTTAAATGATACAGTAGACTAATTAGACCTAATTGATATCTACATGTCATTTCACCCCGAAACAATGAATTTCACCTTTTTCTCAAGCACACATGGAACTTCCCCAGAATAGATCACATCCTGGGCCATAAATCTACTCTTGGTAAATTCAAAAATATTGAAATCATTCCAAGCATCTTTTCTGACCAAAATTCAGTATGAATAGATGTCAATTACAGGAGAAAGACACTTAAAAACTCCAACATATGGAGGCTGAACAACACACTGCTGAATAGCCAACAAATCACAGAAGAAATTTTTAAAAAATCAAAATATGCGTAGAAACGAATGAAAATGAAAACACAACAACCCAAAACCTATGAGACACTGTAAAAGCAGTGCTAAGGGGAAGGCTCATAGCAATACAGGTGTACCTCAAGAAACAAGAAACAAGCCAAAAAAATAACCTAACTCTACACCTAAAGCAACTAGAAAAGGAAGAAATGAAGAAACTCAGGGTTAGTAAAAGGACAGAAATCTTAAAAATTAGTGCAGAAATAAATGCAAAAGAAACAAAAGAGTCCATAGCAAAAATCAACAAAGCCAAAAGCTGGTTCTTTGAGAAGATAAATAAAATTGACAAGACATTAGCCAGACTCATCAAGAAACAAAGGGAGAAGAATCAAATCAACAGTATTAGAAATGAAAACGGAGAGATCACAACAGACAACACAGAAATACAAAGGATCAGAAGAGACTATTATCAGCAACTATATGTAAACAAAATGGACAACTTGGAAGAAATGCATAAATTCTTAAAAAGTACGACTTCTCAAAACTGAACCGGAAGAAATAGAAAATCTCAACAGACCCATCACAAGCATGGAAATTGAAACTGTAATCTGAAATCTTACAGCAAACAAAAGCTCAGGACCAGAAGGCTTCACAGCTGAATTCTACCAAAAATTTAGAGAAGAGCTAACACCTATCCTACTCAAACTCTTCCAGAAAACTGCAGAGGAAGGTAAACTTCCAAACTCATTCTATGAGGTCACCATCACCCTAATACCAAAACCTGACAAAGATGCCACAAAAAAAGAAAACTACAGGCCAATATCACTGATGAACATGGATGCAAAAATCCTTAACCAAATCCAAACAAACAAAATCCAACAACATATTAAAAAGATCATACATCATGACCAAGTGGGCTTTATCCCAGGGATGCAAAGATTCTTCAATATCCACAAATCAATCAATGTAATACACCACATAAACAAATTGAAAAATAAAAACCATAGAATTATTTCAGTAGATGCAGAGAAAGCCTTTGACAAAATTCAACATCCATTTCTGGTAAAAACCCTCCAAAAAGCAGGCATAGAAGGAACATACCTCAACATAATAAAAGCTATATATGACAAACCCACAGCAAACATTATCCTAAATGGTGAAAAACTGAAAGCATTTCCCCTAAAGTCAGGAACAAGACAAGGGTGCCCACTCTCAACACTACTATTTAACATAGTTTCAGAAGTTTTGGCCACAGCAATCAGAGAAGAAAAAGAAATAAAAGGAATCCAGATTGGAAAAGAAGAAGTAAAACTCTCACTGTTTGCAGATGACATGATCCTCTACATAGAAAACCCTAAAGACTCCACCAGAAAATTACTATAGCTAACCAATGAATATAGTAAAGATGCAGGATATAAATTAGCACAGAGAAATCCCTTGCATTCTTATACACCAACAACGAGAAAACAGAAAGAGAAATTAAGGAAACAATTCCATTCACCATCGCAATGAAAAGAATAAAATACTTAGGAATATATCTACCTAAAGACACAAAAGACCTATATATAGAAAACTAAAAACATTGATGAAAGAAATCAAAGAGGACACAAATAGATGGAGAAATATACGTGTTCATGGATCAGAAGAATCAATATAGTGAAAATGAGTATACTACCCAAAGCAATCTATAGATTCAATGCAATCCATATCAAGCTACCAACGGTATTCTTCAAAGAACTAGAACAAATAGTTTCACAATTTGTATGGAAATACAAAAAATTCTCGAATAGCTAAAGCAATCTTGAGAAAGAAGAATGGAACTGGAGGAATCAACCTGCCTGACTTTAGGCTCTACTACAAAGCCACATTCATCAAGACAGTATGGTACTGGCACAAGGACAGAAATACAGATCAATGGAACAAAATAGAAAGCCCAGAGATAAATCCATGCACCTATGGACACCTTATCTTTGACAAAGGAGGCAAGAATATACAATGGAGAAAAGACAATCTCTTTAACAAATGGTGCTGAGAAAACTGGTCAACCACTTGCAAAAGAATGAAACTAGAACACTTTCTAACACCATACACAAAAATAAACTCAAAATGGATTAAAGATCTAAACGTAAGGCCAGAAACTATAAAACTCCTAGAGGAAAACATAGGCAAAACACTCTCTAACATAAACCACAGCAGGATCGTCTATGACCCACCTCCCAGAATATTGGAAATAAAAGCAAAAATAAACAAATGGGACCTAACGGAAATTAAAAACTTTTGCACAACAAAGGAAACTATAAGCAAGGTGAAAGGACAGGCCTCGGAATGGGAAAAAATAATAGCAAACAAAGCAACGGACAAACAATTAATCTCAAGAATAGACAAGCAACTCCTGCAGCTGAATTCCAGAAAAATAAGCGTCCCAATCAAAAAGTGGGCCAAAGAACTGAACAGACACTTCTCCAAAGAAGACATACAGATGGCTAACAAACACATGAAAAGATGCTCAACATCACTCATTATCAGAGAAATGCAAATCAAAACCGCAATGAGGCACCATTTCACACCCCTCAGAATGGCTGCTATCCAAAAGACTACAAGCAAGAAATGCTGGAGAGGGTGTGGAGAAAAGGGAACCCTCTTACACTGTTGCTGGGAATGCAAACTAGTACAGCCACTATGGAGAACAGTGTGGAGATTCCTCAAAAAACTGGAAATAGAAGTGCCATATGACCCAGCAATTCCACTGCTGGGCATACACACTGAAGAAGCCAGAAGTGAAAGAGACGCGTGTACCCCAATGTTCATCGCAGCACTGTTGATAATAGCCAGGACATGGAAACAGCCTATATGCCCATCAGCAGACGAATGGATAAGGAAGCAGTGGTACATATATACAATGGAATATTATTCGGCCATTAAAAAGAATACATTCAAATCAGTTCTAATGAGGTGGATGAAACTGGAGCCTATTATACAGAGTGAAGTAAGACAGAAAGAAAAACACCAATACAGTGTAATAACACACATATATTGTATTTAGTCAATTGGTAAAGGTAACCCTGTATGCAAGACAGCAAAAGAGACACAGATAAATAGAACAGTATTATGGACTCTATGGGAGAGTCCTAGGGCGGGATGATATGGGAGAATGGTATGGAAGCATGTAAATTATCATATGCAAAACGAATTGTCAGTCCGGGTTCGACACATGATACAGGGTGCTCGGGGTTGGTGCACCAGGATGACCCGGAGGCATGGGATGGGGAGGCAGGTGGGAGGGGGGTTCTGGAAAGGGAACACATGTACACCCATGGTGGATTCATGTCAGTGTATGGCAAAACAAATACAATATTGTCAAGTTAGAAATAGATAAATAAACTAATTTAAAATAAAAAAAAAGAAAGAAGATAAGCAGCAACAGCAGATATCCAGTAAAATAGTACCCAGAGAATGTTGTGAACACTCTTTGCATTCAAAAATTTTCTTGGGAACGTGAAAATGCATGTATTTAGTGCTTGGTGCATAGTAAATGTCTATAAAAATGCTTATTATTTTTAATGCTGTGTTATTTTTGCCTTTTGAATACTATCTGCTATTACTCTCCCCTTTGAAAGCCCTACTCCAGCTGCACTAGCCTTCTTGTGTTTGAACATATGAAGCACACTCCATCTCAGGGCTCTTGAAATTGTTCTTCTTTCTTTCTGGAAAGTTCTCCCTGTAAATACTCACATACCTTACTTCCTACTTTATGAGAAAATATATTACAGTAAGCTTCACTATTTAAGATTTCTCTAATGTGTAAATATTTCCCAAGCATATTCCATATTACAGGTGGATTTGTGTTGCAGATAAAGACACACAATGCATTTGGTTTGGACTTATCTTGATAGTTTTTTGATGAAAACAAATAAGCCATTATGTGTCCATTTTCACTAAGGGCATGGGGCCTCTGTACCTGAAGCATATAGTCTGCTGGCTGAATACCCAGATCCCCAGAGGACAAAATATCACCATGGTTAAAGGATGACTGGAAAGTCACCTCTGTGGCCATGAGGATATGCATGTGATCTTAAAGTCACTGTAATAAGCAACAAGCAGGGCATATTTTTGAGTTCACCACTTAAATTAAGAATGTTTGAAACATTAATCAATGGATTGTGTGGGGACATGTGGTATTGATTTGAATAAGAAAAAATATGAATTGAGGTTATGGACTCCCCTGTGGCACAGCAGCAGTAACCTCTCACTTGCTTTGAATTCTTGTGTCAGATATCCTCATGACTTCCCTTTCACTTCATTTAGATCTCTGCTCAAATGTTACCTCATCAGAAAGTCCTCCCCTATCTGAAGTAGGATCCTTTCTTCTCTCTCTTCCTTCTAATTATTTTTTTTCTTCATACTACTTACAACTGCTAAAGTACTACATTTG
Source organism: Giraffa tippelskirchi (assembly GCF_054371585.1). Lineage (NCBI taxonomy): Eukaryota > Metazoa > Chordata > Mammalia > Artiodactyla > Giraffidae > Giraffa > Giraffa tippelskirchi. Next base: position 74,212,135 of record NC_137289.1, read on the forward strand.
GTTTATTTTTATTGTTTCTCTCATGATTAGAATGTATACTCTATGAAAACATGTTCTCTGTTTTGATCCTGATTTACCTCCAGTATGTAGAAGTGTGCCTAACACACAATGGTGCTCAATATTTGTGGAATGAATTATTAATGAATTCTAAGTCTTATTCATTCAATCCCCCCCTTCTTCAGGTTATTACAATTTACAGTGGCATCTTCCTTTTTGTTCCCTAGGCACACCTCACTTGAAAATCCAAAAGGTATAAAATGGAGGGAATTTTGGGGCTTGTCTAACAGAGTAATACTGCCAAAGATACACAAAATCATATATCATACAAATAGCAAATTACACAAAAACATATAAGGTGAAGGTATGGTCCCCATTGCTGCCAATTCCTTAAAACTAAACATCCCTGTGAATCTTCAACTTTGTACTGGGGCATGTTGTTCTGGGCCCATACACAGGTCATCAGGATTTTATTCAATGTTCTCAAGCACAATGAGGAGATAACCACATTTGCCTTAGCAAATGCAGTTTAACAACTTTATGCTCCTGGGTACTTAAACATTACACAGTCATCTATTTATGAGCAGTGTATATATATATATAATATGACAGAATATTGTTATATGGTTATATATATACATATACATATAACAATATTCTGTCATATAAAATCATGATCATAATACACTGTAAAAATATTTTGATTTTTTGAATTCTAAAGATGATATAAGAAAAGAAAGGACATTGAGCAAGGTTGTTATGGGAAGCAAAGATGCAGAGTTAGTACATAACTAGGGCAAAAAGAGTCGTACATGACTGAGCAACTGAATTGACTGAACTGAGGGCAAAAAGGAGATAATTGAGCCTAGGCCTCTGATGATAGGCATGCTGATATGTGCATACTCACAGTGTGGGACCATGATACAGAACTGCTCCTAAATGAAATACAAACTTAAAATTCAATTGCATATGAATGTATTTGGGTTTTAAAATCCCCTAACCAATGTATTAATATAACTTTAATATCTTGGCTTTACAATCTGTTTTAGATTTAATTATAGGTTATTCAACTATATTACATTTTAGTAAACTAGTCCATTCTCTATCCCCTGCAATATTTGTAGAAAGCAGGATGACTTAGGACCCTTACTTTTCCCCAAGTGTTAGAACTCACCTTGTGTTCTCCACATTGACTGCCATTTTTGTTATTTAACCACAAGAGTTCTACTGAGGGGATAGTAGGTTGCTGCCAACTTTGCAGGATCTTTTCCTCCTGTTCCCCAATTTTGCTTAAAAAGAGGCATTAGAGAAGTGGGAAATAAGAAAGTTCCTCATCGAACTTTCTTTACCCAAGATGAAATAATTCAGAATGGGTAATGATAGATTAATAAACCATCATTTTCAATTAATTAAGTGCTCAATTTACTTATTCTCTTTTGCTTAAAATATTCCTGGCACATCTATAAAACCACTTCCTGTATTTATTTTAATAAAATATTAACTTTGCACTGTAACCATAGCATATTTAATGGAACATTTTTTTAGAATACGAACACTGTAAATAATAAAAGGAGACATATATTTTAAAAATATTACTTGGTGACATTTTATATTTGACATTTTATCTGGCATTTTCATTTAGCAGCTAACTTACTGTAAATATATTCTCATGCTGAAAAATCAATGTAGGGATCCTCAAAAAATTTTTGTCAAGAATTCACAGAGGATAATTTAATTTCCCTACAACAGTGGTTTAGTCACTAAGTCGTGTCCGACTCTTGCGACCCCATAGGCTGCAGCCCTCCAGGCTCCTCTGTCCATGGGATTTTCCAGGCAAGAATACAGAAGTGGATTGCCATTTCCTTCTCCAGGGGATCTTCCCAACCCAGAAATCGAACCCAGGTCTCCTGCATTGCAGGCAGATTCTTTACCGACTGAGCTATGAGAGAACCCCACAACAGAGTCAGATGTATTTAATATTAACTTCCAAATTTAGCAGTTTTTAAAATTGTTGTTCATAATAATTTGAAATAATAAGATAGAGATAATTTGAAAACCTCCTTCATCTAAAGTATGGACTACATATTATTTTCAAAGTCCAAGTATTTGTACTAAATGCAACCTGGAATCCCCACAGTTATTTACACTTCATTATTTACATTTCATATAGAAAGCCTGAGTTCCTGTAAAGCATCATTTTGCAGAGTTGCTTTGTCTTTTGTCAAAATATTATTATGTTGTTTTTTCTATTAATTATACTTAGAAATCATGGAAGCAAGGAACTGTCAAGGTAGATATGCTGAAAAAACGTTTATCTAGAAGCAAATTTGCCAGTCTTTCTTATCTACACTTGTGACGCCATAGACCATAGTCCACCACGCTCCTCTGTCCATGGAATTCTCCAGGCAAGAATACTGCAGTGGGTAACCATGCCCTTCTCCAGAGGATCTTCCCAACCCAGGGATCAAACCTGGGTCCCCTGCATTGCAAGCAGATTCTTTACCATCTGAACCACAGGGAAAGCCCACACTTATAGACAGTATACAAAATATCCAGATTTCTAAATAAGCACACCTTCATGTTGAACTGCTATAAAATTTAAGTCATTTCAAAAATACTTGTTTTACTATAGCATTTTACACTTTAATTACATTGCCAAAACCATTAGTTGTGTCTACATGTTGAAGAAATAAAATCTGATAATGAAAAAAGGAACATAAAGTAAAGATATACTAGATTAAGTTATGTTAGACAGCATTAGAGGAGGGCACATACTTTTCTTCTACTCAAACAATACTGGTGTGGGACTTCCCTGGTGTTCTGGTGGTTAAGACTCCACCTTTCAATGCAGGATGTGTGGATTTGATCCCTGGTCAGGGAGCTAAGATCCCACATGCCTTGTGGCCAAAAAACCAAAATGTAAAACAGAATCAAACAATACTGGTAGATACAAAAATAAAAACGAGGTCAAAGATTTTATGAGCTATACTTACACAATACTTTATTATCATTTCTTATTACATTTTAATATCCTAAAATAGTTGATATGTTCCATTTCCTATTGTAAGATCTCACTGCTGTAAGCAGCATTTCATTACTTGTTTTATGCAAAATATTTTCATAAATGTAAACTAGCTATGGAATCTAATACTACTTGAAATAAATCTCAAATGCCAAAGGAAACTGTTCCATACTCTCACATAAAGATAATATTTATCAAGCATCAGTATGGCAACTACGTACTAACAAATAGGTAATGATGTGCTGAGCAGTCAGAGCTGGCGTGACAAAGTCAGAACGAGTTCTTTGTAATCCATCACAATTTTACAAAAAAAGAAACAAAGAAACATAACTATCTGCACATTCAAGCCACAGAGGATATTTACAGAAAAGTAACAATTATAATAATTGCTAATCTCTAAAAACTGAAACAGAATTCTTAACAGAATCAGAATGGAATAGAGAAAGTAAACTCACAATTCTAAAGCATATTTTCCATTAATTACCAAAAGTATATACTATGACTATATTCCTTTATAGACTTAGATAAGGGGGTTACTTGGACACCCTGATTGGCTGCATAAAAAATCAGAAATTATTATAACTTTTATTTAAACACTAAATGAGCACTTTAGAGGATAAGTTAATCTAAGCTATGAATTTGTTATGTGTTCAAAAACTCCTACCCTGCTGTAGAATCTTCTGTATTGTCATCAGCCATCATCTCCACATCTTTTGAGTGTTTCTCACAAGCTTCTTTGAACAAATTCCCTGGAACTGCTTTAGGAGTATCTTCATTTGCTCGAAGATGGTCTATCAGTTTTCGTGAGTGCCAGTTCTGAAGGGCTCTTTGATGGGCAGGGGCCGATCCTGGCACCGGTGGTAGTATGCTGTGGTGGACAGGACTGTTGCTTTTCTTCAGTCCATTTCTGTCCCGAGAGTGGTTCTTCAGTCTGCCCTGAACCAGGGTCCCTCTATGCTCATATCCTTCCTGCTGAAGGCAGTTTCCAGTGTTGGGTGAGCCTTGAGAAGGGTGACTAAACCATCGCCAGCGTAGCCTTAGGATCTGTTTCACATCAAACTCTTTCTTGCCAGACACTGACATTGTTGCAGGAGGAAAGACGAAAGCTTTCTCTCACAGAAAGGAAACAGCCTTTGTTATCTCTTGTTTTTCTGCCTCTTCTGTAGGACTAACAAAAGCACAAGTGTCCAGAGCAGTCTTTCTTGTTCCCCCCCTCCCCCACTGTTTGTGGTACACTGCGAATACTTCCAGCTTTCCAGCTGAAGCAGAAAGCAGCAGCTAACAGTGTAGGTGGGAACCCATACCGACAGGATGATGAGGTCAGACCTTAAACAAGTAAATCAACTTAGCACAGGAAAGCAGCTACCACAACACACTCCAGCTGCTAGATTTGCAAACTCCCAGCCTTCGCGCCTGGACTTGAAAATATCTAACCCGGCTCCTTCCTAACTGAAGTATAGTAGCTTTGGCTTTTAAGTCCAAGCAAGTGAACAAAAGCAAAGTGTTTAAAAGCACTTGTTTCTAAATTCCACTCACCCCACCCTCCGTCAGCTATTATTTCCTGGCAGCCCACTTCTAAAAATGTGACATTTTGTCCTAGGAGAATTTGTAACAAGGAATTCATTATGATCTATTTTGGTGTTCTTATGGAAAATTTGAAGGTGATTCATTAAGGAAAAGTATCTTGTCACCAGTTTCCTCATGCACGTTTGTAATTATTCTTTACAAAATGTCCGAAAATGTGACTGTCTTTATAGAAATATTTGTTTGAAAACCTGTTCAGGTTTTTCAGAAACATAAAGTGTTGGTTACCTATGGCTAAAAACACTAGAGGATGTATTAACAGTATTTTAAGTCTACACCTGAAGGCAGAGAACAGTGTTTTTCTAAGCTCATAGGTAGGAAGACATGTCTTCTCTCACGAAGCAAAACTTGAAAACGAATAGTCTATTCTGGCTCCGTGCCTGTATAAACACTTCCTTATCATGCTCTTTACTCTCACAGGCAGTGTTAAAGGTCTATTTTCTTTGTTCAAAAGTTCGTATGAGAGGATGTGCAAAAGGCATGTTTTGAAGTAACTCCAAATTGTCACATATCTTAGTAATAACTGTGCACAAAGTACTTTGAGATCTCTGATTCAGAATCTCTACTTTGTACAGAGGTAAATGTTTCTATAACAGTAATGCATAAAAATGTATTCACCAATACCATTTTGAAATTTAGTTTGAACTTTATAGCTTACATGTCATGCACACATGTGATAAGGGGAAATTGTACCACTGTATCCTTAGAAAGAATACTGAAATTATAAGGTTTATGATTCTAGATCAGGTTTTATGGTTAATGAGCTGTATGATCTTGAACAAGTCATTTATTTGTTTGTATCTGTTTCTTCATATATAATATGGAGATGCTGAACAAATTTCCAAGTTTATACTTGCAAAGGATTTTTTTTTTAATTTATAAATAGAAAATTTACCTGCAGTTTCCTATAAACCTAATATACCATTTCCTTTCCCCTCTTTTTTGTGTATGTATAGTGGTAAATTTATGTGTCAATTTAAATGGGCTACAGGGTACCCAGCTATTTGGTCAAGTATTGTTTTGGGTGTTTCTGTGAGGGTATTTTTGAATGAGTTTAACATTTAAATCAATAGACTAATAGACAGTCCTCCCTAATGTGGGTGGTGGTGGTTTAGACGCTCAGTCGTGTCCAACTCTTTGCGACCCCATGGACTGTAGCCTGCCAGGCTCCTCTGTCCATGGGATTTTCCAGGCAAGTATACTGGAGTAGATTGCCATTTCCTTCTCCAGGGGAACTTCCCGACCCAGGGACCGAACCCTGGTCTCCTATGTTGCAGGCTATCTCCTGCATTGCAGGTGGTTTCTTTATTGATTGAGCCACCAGGGAAGTTCTATAATGTGGGTGGGCCTCTTCTAATCAGCCAAAAGCCTGAATAAGCAGAATGCTGATACTTCCCCAAACAAGAGGGAATTTCTCTTGCCTGACTGCCATCAAGCTTGGACACTATCTTTTTTCCCTGACTTCAGACTCAAACTGAAATATTGACTCTTCTTGGGTCTCAAAGCCTGTAAGGCCTTTGGATTAGAGCTATACCATCAGCTCTTCTGGGTCTCCAACTTGCTGACTACAATCTTGGGACCTGTCAGCTTCCATAATGGAGTCAATTCCTTATAATAAATCAATGTCTATCATTTTACCTATTTATATTTTTATAGTACTAAGAAATTAATAAATACACACCGATAGATATACAGCTGATTTTTATACCACTTACAAACACATTACTCCTTTCTCAACTTTCCAACCTATTTTCCAATAGGCTCCTTAAACCTCAATATTCACTTCTATCATCCTCTCTCCTTGGTGAGTGTGATGTTGGTTCCTGATACTTAACATATAAATAATTGAAGAGAATCTCAAATAGTTCTGATGAGTCCCAGGCACAGAGAGTCCTGACAACTAAACATAAATTCCCTTTCTGTTATCTGGGTAGATAACATTCCAAGAAAATGCCTAGAGTCAAGATTTATATTTAAGATCTTTGTATTCCCCAATATGCCTAAAACACAATGTTTGACAAAGAGTAAACAAACTGCAAATACCAAGCAGAATGAATAAAGTATTACAATAAAAGTGCAAACAGTATGTGGTAGGACAAGAAGAATCATTAAATTGGCCATTTAAGTAGCTCTAAATAATATCTTCTTGGATACTAAGAATCAACAACATATTTTTTTATATATTCCCTGAGCTTGTTAACAATTCAGATATAATTGTGTATTTCCCTGTGTATCTTTTATGAGCAACACTTGTCAAAATCTAAACACTGATAATACAATACTTTGTGTGATTCTGCCAAGAGTGTGTTTTTTGTTTGTTTGCTTAAAGTATGTAGATTATGACCATTTTCTTAGATATTGGACACAAAATTTTAGAATGACTAAGAAAGTATATAAATCATCTAGAAAATAAAAAGAATAATATATTATGAAACATGAGGTTCCCTTTGAAGTTTCTGATTATAAAAGAAAGATTTAAGCATATTCAAACAAAAATAAAGATGTATGTGAGGAGAGGAATTATATTTTATCAATCATTTCCTATCAATTTCCTTATTATCTACTTGCTATCTATTAATAGTATTTAATATACATGAATTAATGAAATATTAAATAGTTAATATTAATAAATATCAAGTAGAACTAATGAATGACAAATTCTAAATTATTTTATTACCACAGAATTTACTATCTCAATAAGTGCTGGAATTTTAAAAAAAATGCAAAAATGGTTATGGTCTAAAATACTCTTCTAAATCATTAATAATTATACAGGTTGGGGAACAAGTCTGCAAACCCACTGAAAACTCCCACCAGCTTAGCAGCTATATGCGCTAGTGATGTTGCATTCTAAGTAAAATCCTAGCCAACAAATTAAATTAGTTAGCTACTGGGATGCCTCGATAGTTAACATTATCCAAATGTACTTAGGGATACTTGGGTTTACTTCTTTCCCATAATTATATGATTATAAAACTTAAAGTAACATGGTTATAGATTTCTGTGCAGTAAGGCTACACAGCAACAACTTATCATGGTCCTGACATTGAACTATTCATTTGACACAAACCACTACAGGTAGCACTATGGTGAAAAGAAAAGCAATATATGATTGGAAAAGTTGGATGCAAAGCACATGGCTCTCAACCAATCCTGTCCTAAGTCACTGTAGCCAAAATCACTATGAAATACTGAAGAAGGTTAAAAAGCATTAATATTGACTCATAGTCTCTATCAATTTCCCGACTCTACAAAATGAGATCAAATAATTGAATGATATTGCTATAATGAAACTTCTTCAATTTATCCACTTATTTAGATGAACTAACTTTCTTCAGTGTTCACATCTATAATAACAAATATGACTGAATTTTGGTCACATCTGTCTTATTTCATTAAAAAGTAATAGCCATTGTTATTACCTGAACTGAGCACAAAAGTAGACTCATCTATCTCTACTAATAATAAGTTCCCATAAAATTTTAATGTGTTTAATATCTTTTAAAAATATAAAATGGATCTATGTTGTTTTGTTTAATTATTATACTACTAGCTAAAATGTTCCAACAAAGGTCCGTCTGGTCAAGGCTATGGTTTTTCCAGTAGTCATGTATGGATGCGAGAGTTGGAGTATAAACAAAGCTGAGCACCAAAGAATTGATGCTTTTGAACTACGGTGTTGGAGAAGACTCTTGAGAGTCCCTTGGACTGCAAGGAGATCCAACCAATGAATCCTAAAGGAAATCAGTCCTGAATATTCATTGCAAGGACTGATGTTGAAGCTGAAACTCCGATACTTTGGCCACCTAATGCAAAGAGCTGACTCATTTGAAAAGATCCTCATGCTGGAAAAGATTGAAGGTGGGAAGAGAAGGGGACAAAAGAGCATGAGATGGTTGGATGGCATCACTGACTCAATGGACATGAGTTTAAGTAAACTCCTGGAGTTGGTGATGGACAGGGATGCCTGGCGTGCTGCAGTCTGTGGGGTCACAAAGAGTTGGACACAAGTGAGTGACTGAACTGAACTGAAATGATGCACAAAAGGAAAAATAAACAAATTGGAGATAAACCAATCATTATGAATATAATTTTAAAATCATAATACCAAGTAAAAAATAGCATAACTTGCTTATACAGAATAAATTGTGTACAAAAATAATACACTGTGAGAAATTTTCCTTTATAGTAGCACATGTCTGTGGCCCAGGAGGGTATTTGAGAGTGTAGGGGAGAGAACAAAGCAGCACAGTGAGAAATGAAGGTAAAATGTGGAGACTTACTACTTAATTGTATTAACAGGACAAATTCATGTATGTGTCTGTATGTGTGTATCTCTTGGTATCCATAGGGGATTGCTACAAGGAAGCCCCCACAGATATCAAAATCCAAGGGTGCTCAAGTCCCTTATATAAAATGACATAGTATTTTTATATAACCTACTCATGTCCTGGGGTATACTTTAATTGAAACATTGTTTAAGTACTGCATTATATTAATTTCAGGAGTACTAGTGACATGACATTTACAAACAGTATGGAATGGCCACCACAATAAGTCTAGTAACCATGTGTTCCCAAACAGTTATTACAAAATTATTGACCATATTCCTTATACTGTATATTGCATCTCCCTGATTTATTTATTATATAACTGAAGGCTAATACCTCTTAATCCTCTTCATCAAATTCACACATCCCCTACACATCACTCTCTTTTGCAACCAAATCCAGGAAGCACAGAGAGTCCCAGAAAGGATAAACCCAAGGAGGAACACACAGTAATCAAACTGACAAAAATTAAAGACAGAGATAAAATATTAAAAGCAACAAGGGAAAATGACAAATAACATACAAGGGAACTCCCATCAGACTATCAACTGATTTCTCAACCCAAACTACAAGTCAGAAGGGAATGGCATGATATATTTAAAATGATGAAAGGGAAGAAACTACAACAAAGAATACTCTACCCAGCAAGACTCTCCTTCAGATTTGATGGAGAAATCAAAAGCTTTCCAGACAAGCAAACATTAAGAGAACTCAGAACCACCAAACCAGTTTTACAACAAATGCTAAAGGAACTTCTCTAGGCAGGAAACACAAGATAAGAAAAAGGGAACACATGTACACCCATGGTGGATTCATGTCAATGTATGGCAAAACCAATACAGTATTGTAAAGTTAAAAAATAGATAAACTAATTTAAAATTAAAAAACAAAAAAGGAAATTTAAAAAAGAAAGAAAGAAAGAAAAAGGCCTACCTACAGAAAATAGGTAGATGATTTCCTTTCCCGTGTTAGGGAACTTTTCAGCTATTATCTCTTCAAATATTTTCTTAGGTCCTTTCTCTCTCTCTTCTCCTTCTGGGACCCCTATAATGCAAATGTTGGTGCATTTAATGTTGTCCCAGAGGTCTCTTAAGCTGTCTTCATTTCTTTTCATTCTTTTTTACTATATCCTGTTCTGTGGCAGTGATTTCTACCATTCTGTCCTCCAGGTCATTTATCCGTTCTTTCTTCAGTTATTCTGCTATGGATTCCTTCTAGTGTATTATTCATCTCTATTTGTTTGTTCTTTAGCTTTTGTATATCTTTGGTAAACATTTCTTGCATCTTCTCAGTCTTTATTTATCTCTGTTCTTTTTCCAAGATCCTGAATCATCTTCACTATCATTATTCTGAACTCTTTTTCTGGAAGGTTGCCCATCTCCATTTCATTTAGTTCTTTTTCTGTGGTTTTACATTGTCCCTTCATCTGCAACAAACAGTTTGCTTTTTCCTGCTGATTAACTATTTGTAATGTGGTTTTGTTTTAGTCACTGTGGAACTGTGGCTCTTCTTGCTTCTTCTATTTGCCCTCTGACAGAGGGAGCTAAGAGGTTTATGTAAGCTTCCTGATGGGGGGAACTGGTGGTAGGAAACACTAGGTCTTGCTCTGGTGGGCAGGGCCTTGCTCAGTAAAGTTTTAATCCAATTATCTGCTGATGAGTAAGGTTGTGCTCCCTCCCTGGTAGTTTTTTGACCTGAGGCGACCCAGCCCTTGGGTCTAAGAGCTCTATGGTTGGGTTAATGGTGATCTCCAAGAAGGTTCCCAAAGGGGACCTTCCCAGACTACTGCTACCAGCCCCCCACCCTTGTGGTTAGTCGCTGCCAAGCCACACCTCCACAAGAGACCCTTCAACACTAGCAAGTCGTTTTGGTTCAGTCTCCTGTGAAGTCACTGCTCCTTTCCTCTGAGCCTTGGTGCAAGGTTTTGTTTCTGCCCTCCAAGACTGGAGTCTCTGTTTTCCTCAGTCCTGTTGAAATCATATACTGAAATTCCACTGGCCTTTAAGGTCATATTTCCTGGTGATTACTAGTCTCTTTGTCAGGTCCCCAGGATGGGAAGACTGACATAGGGTTCTGAAACTTCACAACAGTGGGAGAACTCCTTTGGTATTATTGTTCTCCGGTTTGTGAGTCACCCACCCCAGGGATTATGGGATTTGATTTTATCATGATTGAGTCCCTCCTACCATCTTGCTGCAGCTTCTTTGTCTTTGGACATGGGTATCATTTTTTGGTAGGTTCCAAGGTCCTTCTGTCAATGGTTGTTAAACAGCTAGTTGTGATTTTGGTGCTCTCGCAGGAGGAGATGAGTGCATGTCCTTCTACTCTGCCATCTTGAATGGGCAGTCTGAACATGCTCTTTTGATTATTGTAGCTTTATAGTGTAGTTGAAATCAGAGAGTGTGATACCTTCAGCTTTTTTCTTCTCTCTCAATATTATTTTGGCTAGTCCAGGTCTTTGGGATTTCCATGCAAATTTTAAATTATTTATTCTAGTACTGTGGAAAATGCCATTACTATTTTGACAGGGATTGCATTGAATCTGTAGATTTCCTTGGGGGATATGGTCATTTTAACAATATAAATTCTTACAATATATGAACATGGTGTATTTTCCATTTGTTTGTGTCATCTTCAATTTCTTTCTTCCTCTTTCTGATAGTTTGTTAATAATATATAGACACAATAGATGTCTGTACGTTAGTTTTGTATCTTGAAACTTTACCAAAGTCATTGATGAATTATAGTAGTTTTAGTGGTATCTTTAGGATTATCTATATGTAGTATTGTGCCATTTGCAGTGACAGTTTTACTTTTCCTTTCAAATTTGGATTCGTTTTATTTTTATTTCTTGTCTGATTGCTGTCACTAGGACTTCCAATAGTATGTTGAATAAAAATGGCGAGAAAGAACATTCTTTTTAATAATTTTATTTATTTATTTATCTATATTTTTGGTTGTGCCAGATCACAGTGCTGCCCAGGCTTTTCTCTAGTTGCAGCAAGCAGGGACTATTTTCTAGTTGCAGTGCACAGGCTTCTTATTGTGTGGATTTCTCTTGCTGCAGGGTATGGGCTCTAGAGCACAGGTTCATTAGTTATGGTGCCATGGACTAAGTTGCTCCATGGCATGTGGGATCTTCCCAGACCAGGGATTGAAGCAAGTAGGTTCTTTACCACTGAACCACCAGGGAAGCCTGAAAGAGGACATTCTTGTTTTGTTTTTGATCTTAGAGTAAATGCTTTCAGCATTTCATCATTGAGTATGAAGATAGCTATAGGTTTTAGTGGTGAGATAATAATTTGCAATGCAAGGCTAGTCAACTCAGTTGTCATTAAAAAATGTTAGTGATACAGTGTTCACATAGAAAATGATTAGAGAATACAAAAGGAAATATAAACATATATTAAGTAATATACTGCAGAAAAGCAGAAATGGAGAGGGACTTCCCTTAAAAAGAGAAGTCACTGGGGATTTAAGTCATCCAGGAAATCTACAAAGATAACGTCTTGGTATTAAAGGATAAAGAAGTCAATAGATGGTGAAGTTATTTCAAGCTAAGCAAATAGAATGTGCAATCGGAGTTGAAATTACTGTCTTGTGGAATACAGTGAATAAATTAGCCTGTTGATGGTATAATATGCAGAATGAAGTGAAAGTCACTCAGTCATATCTGACTCTTTGTGACCCCATGGACTACACAGTCCATAGAATTCTCCAGGCAAGAATACTGGAGTGGGTAGCCTTTTCTTTCTCCAGGGGAATCTTCCCAACCCAGGGATCAAACCCAGATCTCCCACACTGCAGGTATATTCTTTACCAGCTGAGTCACAAAGGAAGCCCAAGAATAATGGATTGTGTAGCCTACCCCTTCTTCAGTGGATCTTTCTGACCCAGGAATCAATTTGGGGTCTCCTGCATTGCAAGTGGATTCTTTGCCAACTGAGCTATCAGGGAAGCCCCATAAAATGCAAAAGCAAATCAATAAGACAGGGAAGTATATGTAACCAGTTGCATAACTAGACAGATAGTAAAGGCATGAAGGTCTTACTAGAGGAACCGCTCTCATGGTGTAGCAATTCTGTTTTCTAACTTATTCTATTTTAAAGTTTTTGTGAAAGACTTGATTTGGTGAAGAAATGTTGATTCAGATATGCAATGAAGTTCAGAAGATGGTCAAATACTTTGACATATTCAATGGGCAAAAATCTCTTAACAGCCTGGAAAAAATGACCAAGCCTACTAAGAAAAAATTTTATACTGCTAATAGAATAAGAACAAAATACAGTTATATATTTATAACAGTATGAAAATGGTTTCGGGGTTTTATTGTAAATTCACTTTCTGAGTTTTGGTCTTTTTATTTGGAAACTAAGGAGATTGGATTAAATATTTTGGTGGTTCCCTGAAAATCTAACTTTCTATGATTTTTCACATCAATAGCTGAATATGACTACAGAAATAACCGATGCAATCTTAGGTGAATAAATAAGAATCTGAAATACAGAAATAGAGCATGAAACTCTAAATTTACTCTGTAATGGTCAGACCACACTTGAGTATATTTCTCTTAAGAACATGATGAACTGGAACTTGTCAAGAAGGAATGGAATATATGAAACCAGAAATTTTGCTGTGATACCCAGGAATATTGGTCATCATATTACAAAGGCTTTCCATGACATGTAGCATAAAATTTTAATAATATAAAAATTTACTATGGCCTACAAGAATGAAGAGACAGAGCCAAAGCAAAAACAAGACGCAGTTGAGGATGTGACTGGTGATGGAAGTAAAGTTCAATGCTGTAAGAACAATATTTCTTAGGAACCTGGAATGTTAGGTCCATGAATCAAGGTAAATCGGAAGTGGTCACACAAGAGATGGCAAGAATGAATATTTAAGGAATCAATGAACTAAAATGGACTGGAGTGAGCAAATTTAACTCAGATGACCATTATATCTACCACTGTGGGCAAGAATAGCTTAGAAAAAATGGAGTAGCCCTCATAATCAGCAAAAGAGTCTGAAATGCAGTACTTGGATTCATCTCAAAGAGAACAGAATGATCTCTGTTCGTTTTCAAAGCAAACCATTCAATATCACAGTAATCCAAGTCTATGCCCCGAACAGTGATGGTGAAGAAGATAAACAGTTCTGTGAAGACCTACAAGACCTTCTAGATCTAACACCCCCCAAAAGATATCCTCTTCATTAAAGGGGACTGGAAAGCAAAAGTAGGAAGTCAATAGATACCTGGAGTAACAGGCAAATTTGGCCTTGGCATACAAAATGAAGCAGGCTAACAGAGTTTTGCCAAGAGGACCACTGGTCATAGCAAACACCCTCTTCCAATAACACAAGAGAAGACTCTACACATGGACATCACCAGATGGTCAATATTGACTGAAATCAGTTTGATTATATTCTTTGTAGCCAAAGATGGAGAAGTTCTATACAGTCAGCAAAAATAAGACTGGGAGCTGACTGTGGCTCAGATAATGAAATACTTATTGCCAAATTCAGACTTAAATTGAAGAAAGTAGGGGAAACCACTAGACTATTCAGGTATGACCTAAATCAAATACCTGGCAATTATACATTGGAAGTGACAAATAGATTCCAGGGATTAGATCTGATAGAGAGAGTGCCAGAAAAAACTATGGATGGAGGTTCTTGACATTGTACAGGAGGCAGGGATCAAGACCATCCCAAAGAAAAAGAAATGCAAAAAGGCAAAATGGTTGTCTGAGGAGGCCTTACAAATGGCTGAGAAAAGAAGAGAAGCTAAAAGCAAAAGAGAAAGGGAAAGATATACCTAATTGAAGAGTACCAAAGAACATCAAGGGAAGATAAGAAAGCCTTCCTCAGTGATCAATACAAAGAAATAGAAGAAAACAATGGAATGGGAAAGATTAGAGATATCCTCAAGAAAATTAGAGATACCAAGGGAACATTTCATGCAAAGATGGGCACAATAAAGGACAGAAATAGTATGGACCTAACAAAAGTATACGATATTAAAAGAGGTGGCAAGAGAGTGGGAACAAGATGGCAGAGGAATAGGTGAATGTGGAGTACACCTCTCTCCACGGATACATCAGTAATACACTTTCAGACACAGACTTGCATGCAGAAAATCAGTTGAGAGTGGACAGGAGTACCTGACCAGAGGAAAAGAATATATCGAGTCATACAAAACTAGGTAGGATGAAGGAATTAGGGGGGAAAACAATAGTGTTAGTAGGACTGGACCTGCCTTCAGCAGGTGGGGGAACTGAAGCAGGGATCCAAATCCCCACATCAGGGCAACTGTCTGACTCAGAGGAGAAGCATTTAAGGTTGAGAGTGAAACAGCAGATCTGTGGCAGCCTAAATAGAATGAGAATCAGACAGTCCTTGCCATAGCCAAACATACCCCAGACAGGGAGCTGGAGTTTAGGGATTGTGGAGCAATCCCAGGGTGAAGGCTGCTATTGACTGCAGAGGGAAGGATTGAGGGGAGGTGAGGGAGAAAATTGTGGTGGGAAATGCCAGTGGAGCATAGCGGGGCAGCCATGGAAGCAAGGCAATACTGCTGAGTCACGTGTCGTGAGTGGAGCTATCACCATAGCCTCTCTCTCTCTCCACATGCCAGCATCAGCAGCTGAACAATAGAGTCTGGCCCATCAAACATCTGACTCACTGAACTATATAGCAGGACCCCACCCAGGGTGCTCCTTTAAGTGTTTGATCTGCTGATCTACAGAGTAGGACCCCAGTAGAGGGGGCCCCTCTATGTGCCTGATGTGCTGAACAACAGAGAAAGACCCCAAGCAAGGGAGTCCTCAAAGTGGCTGAATGGGTGGAGCTATGGAGAAATACTGGCTAAAGAGGCCTTCTGATCGCCAGCTACAAGAGGCTCAAGAAAAGACTCTGATAGGACCATAACTCCTGTGGCAGAGGAAGTCTGTGTCCCTGCACATGTGGCACTGCTAAAGTCTCTGCAAGCCAAGCAGCTGTGCCACCTTCACCCTCAATGCTCAATGGGGCAGAGCTGCCCCAGGCAAAACATTTCTTGCATTTATGCTCACAGGGCTGCGTCAGTCATGTCCGACTCTTTGCAACCCTGTAGACTGTGGCATGCCAGGCTTCTCTGTCAGGGAGCGGCGGGGGGGAGGTGGTCTCCAGGCAAGAATACTGGAGCGTATTGGCCAGCACTTGTTGCCATACCCTTCTAGAGCACTATATCCCCTGCTGCCCTAGCCGCCAACTCCCCTCAGTACCAGGTGCTGCCAGAACCCCTGCGAACCAAGCAGCTGATACCACCTCCACACCTGGCTCTCACCTGGGCAAACTCAAGTCCTCCAGGGCAGCCTCAGGAACAAACCCCAGTGCATGACCCACATGCAGAGGTGGAAATAAAACCACAATTGAAACCCAGGGGCAGTGTGGCTAAGGAAGAAACCCAAAACCTTCCCATCAGCTGTACAAGTTGCAGATTAAGTCCACACGATCAACTAAGCAGACTCTGTGTCTATGGAATATATAAAAGGTCATTGAGAGCTCCCACAAAAGAAAATGCACTAGTTTTGATAGCTATGGATATCAGGGGCAAGTAGACATAGGAGTAGGACTAGAATAGAATCTGAGCTTCCCCCACAGCAGGTCCAGAGATCAGCACAGTGTTGGAGTGCATCCTAGGGAGGTGGAGTGGACTCTGACACCCAGCAAGAGAAAGGACTTTGACAGCACTGACTCAAGAAAAGTATTTATCATTTTTATGTTTTGACTTGTTCTGTAGATTATTTTGGATTTAGTTTTCTTTCTTTTTTTTTTCCTTTTCTTTGCCCCTCTGTTGTAAATGTTGATTTTCTCTCTTTTTTTTAATTTTAATTTTTTAAGCCTATTACTTTTTTTTCTACATTGATCCATTTGTTTGCTTTTCCTACTGTTCTTTTCCCCTTGCTATTAATTTTTAATGTATATAAATCTTCTCTATCTACCTCTATTTACCTATGCATATCTAGTCTTTCTTTCTTTTCTTTCTTTACTTTCCTCTCAACATATTTGTTAGTTTTGTTTCCATTGCTTTATTCCTCACTTGCCACCTTGCTTTCATTTCATTTTCCCACTTGTGCTTTAGTTAGTTTTGTTCTTAACTGGTAGATATAATTTTTGATTTCCTTTGTTCACCAGGTCAGTCTACTGTACTTTATTTTAGTCGGACTGATTTGACTTTGCTTATTGGTGTATATATATGTGTGGACTATATATGTGTATAGTCCATGATTTTAATTTTTATTTGTCTAATTTTGTAACTGCCGTTTGTCTGGGGTTCTTCTTTGGTTTCTCATTTTGGGGTATTTGTTTTAATCTCAATTAATGACATTACAGACCACTTCTGGAATCTTCATCCCTGACCAGAGATGAATCCCTGAGCCTTTGGAGAGGGAGCACTAACTCCAAGACTCTAGAATACCAGAGAACTAACCCTAGGGAGTGTCAAATAGTGAGAATTCACACAAAGGAAACCACATGAATACAAGGTCTAGCATCACCAAACAACCAGTAGCACCCTGTGCAGGACACCTCATCTAAACAACAAACAAACAAAATTATAAACCCAATCATCAGCAGACAGGATTACTACCGAACTTAGCATTGATCATCACAGGAAAAACAAAATAAACAAAAAAATCAGCAAAAATCTTACCCTGTAGGAAGCTTACACAAACCACTGGACCAAACTTAGGAGGGCAGAAACCAAAAAGAAAAGGGATTGAACATTTAAGCCTGGGAAAAGGAGACCTCAAACACAATAATCAAAATAATAATAATAAGAAGAAGAAGGCAGAGAAATGCTACACAAATGAACTTACAAATTAGAAACACAGCAGTCCAAATAAATGAAGAGAAAATAGGCAAACTACTTAAAAAATAATTCAGAATAATGATAGTAAAGAGGATTAAAAAAAAAAAAAACCTTGAAAACTAACTGGAAAAAATGCAAGAATCAATTAACACAGACCTAGAAGAATTAAAGAATAAACATGCTGAGACAAACAAGAGAATTACTGAAATTTAAAATATTCAGTAAGGGATCAATAGTAGAATATCTGAAGCAGAAGAACAAATCAGTGAGCTGGAAGATAAAATGGTGGAAAAACTTTTGAAGAGCAGAAAAAAGTAAAAGAATGAAAAGAACTGAGGATAGTCTCAGAGACCTCTGGGACAATATCAAATGCACCAACATTTGAATTATAGGAATCCCAGAAGAAGAGAAGAAGAAAGGATATGAGAAAACTTTTGAAAAGATTATAGTTGAAGATTTCCCCAATATGAAAAAGGAAATAAGCAATAAAATCCAAGAGCCACAAAGAGATCCATACAGTATAACCCAAGGAGAAACACACTAAGACACATACTAATCAAACTAATAAAGACTAAACACAAAGAAAGACTCTTAAAAGCAGCAAGGGAGAAACAACAAGCAACATACAAGGGAAACCCCATACACTTAACAGTTAATCTTTCAGCAGAAACTCTGCAGGCCAGAAGACAAAGGCAAGACATATTTAAAATAATGAAAGGGAAAAATATACAACCAAGATTACTGTACCCAGCAAGGATCTCATTCAAAATTGATGGAGAAATCAAATCCTTTTTAGACAAGCAAAAATTAAGAAAATTCAGCACCAGCATATCAACTTTAAAACAAAAGTTAAAGGGACTTATAGAGTTAAGAAATATAAGAGAATAAAAAAGATCTACAAAATCAACTGCAAACAATTAAGAAAATTCCAATAGGAACATACATATCAATAATTACTTTAAATGGAAATGGATAAAATGCTCCAACCAAAAAACAGCCTTGATGAACAGGAAAAAAACAAGACCCATATTTATACTGTCTACGACAAACCCACTTCAGACCTAAAGACGCATATAAACTGAAAGTGAGAGGATGGAGAAATATATCCCATGCAAATGGGAAGCAAAAGAAAGCTGGAGTAGCAATCTTCATATCAGAAAAAGTAGACCTCACAATAAAGAAGGTTACAAGAGATAAGGAAGGACACTACATAATGATTAAGGGATCAACCCAAGAGGAAGACATAACAATTGTAAATATCTATGCACCCAACATAAGAGCACCTGATACATAAGACAAACACTTACAGACATAAAAGGAGAAATTGACAGTAACACATTAATAGTAGGAGACTTTAACACCCCACTCACACCAGTGGAAGGAAGGAAGGGAAGTCGCTCAGTCGTGTCCGACTCTTTGCGACCCCGTGGACTGTAGCCTATCAGGCTCCTCTGTCCATGGGATTCTCCAGGCAAGAATACTGGAGTGGTTTGCCATTTCCTTCTCCAGGGGATCTTCCCGACCCAGGGATCGAACCCAGGTCTCCCGCATTGGAGGCAGACGCTTTAACCTCTGAGCCACCAGGGAAGTCCATCACACCAATGGACAGACCATCAAAACAGAAAATTAATAAGGAAACACAAGTTGTAAATGATACATTAGATTAGATGGATCTCATTGATATCTTTAGGAGATTTCATCCAAATGCAAAAGAATACACCTTCTTCTCAAGCACACATGGAACATGCTCCAGGAGAGACCACCTCTTGGGTCACAAATCAAACCTCAGTAAATTTAAGAAGATTGAAACTGTATCAAGCATCTGCTCTGACCACAACGCTATGAAACTAGGTATCAATTACAAGGAAAAAACTAAGAAGCACAAACACATGGAGATTAAACAACACGTTTCTAAGTAAACAACAGGTTACTGAAGAAATCAAAAGGGAAATAAAAAAAAATTCTAGAAAAAATGACAATGAAAAGATGACAACTCAAAACCTATGGGATGCAGCAAAAGCAGTTCTAAGAATGAAGTTTATAGCAATACAATCTTGCCTCAAGAAACAATAAAAACATCAAATAGACAACCTAACTTTACACCTAAATCAACTGGAAAAAGAAGAAGAAGAAGAAGAACAACAACAACAACAACAAAAATGCCAAAATTAGTAGCAGGAAAGAAATCATAAAGAACCAAGCAGAAATAAATGTAAAAGAAATGAAAAAAATGATAGTAAAGATTAATAAAGCTAAAAGCTGGTTCTTTGAGAAGATAAACAAAATTGACAAGCCTTTAGTGACACTCATCAAGAAAAAAAGAGAGAAGAATCAAGTCATCAAAATTAGAAATGAAAAAGGAGAGATTACAACAGGCAATGCAGAAATACAAAGGATTATAAGAGACTATTATGAAAAACTATATGGCAATAAAATGGATAACCTGGAAGAAATGGACAGATTTTTAGAAAAGTTCAGTCTTCGAAGACTGAACCAGGAAGAAATAGAAATTATGAACAACCTAATCACAAGCACTGAAACTGAAGCTGTGATTTAAAAAAAAAAAAGAAGAAGAAGAAGAAGAAGCCCAGAACCAGATAGCTTCACAGAAGAATTCTAACATTTGCAGAAGAGCTAATGCCTATCCTTCTAAAACTCTTTCGAAAAATTGCAGAGGAAGGAACACTTCCAAGCTCATTCTACAAAGCCACGATCACCCTGATACCAAAACCAGACAAAGACAACACAAAAAAAGAAAACTACAGGCCAATGTCACTGATGAACATACACGCAAAAATCATCAACAAAATTTTAGCAAACAGAATTTAGCAACACATCAAAAAGCTCATACAGCATGATCAAGTTGGGTTTATTCCAGGGATGCAAGGATTCTTCAATATACACAAATCAATTAATGTGATACAGTATATTAACAAATTAAATGATAAAACCATATGATAATCTCTACAGATGCAGAAAAAGGAACACAATTCAGCACCCATTTATGATTAAAACTCTTCAAAAAATGGGCATAGAAGAAACTTACCTCAAGATAGTAAAGGCCCTATATTATAAGCCTACAGCAAATATTATTCTCAATGTTGAAAAACTGAAACAATTCCCCATAAGATCAGGAACAAGAAAAGGGTGTCCACTTTCTTTTTTTTTGGGGGGGGGAACTCTTTTTTTATTTTACTTTACAATATTGCAATAGTTTTTGCCATACATTGACATGAATCAGCCATGGGTTTACATGTGTTCCCCTTCCTGGACCCCCCACCCACCTCCCTCCCCATCCCACCCCTCTGGGTCATCCCATTGCCCCGGCCCTGAGCCCTTGTCTCATGCATCGAACATGGAATGGTGTTCTGTTTCACATATGATAATATACATGTTTCAATGCTATTCTCCCAGAACGTCCCACCCTCACTTTCTCCCTCAGAGTCCATAAAATTGTTCTATGCATCTGTGTCTCTTATTCTGTCTCGCATATAGGGTTATCGTTACCATCTTTCAAATTCCATATATATGCATTAGTATACGGTATTGTTTTTCTTTCTGGCTTACTTCAGTCTGTATAATGGGCTCCAGTTTCATCCATCTCAATAGAACCAATTCAAATGTATTTTTTTAATGGCTGAGTAATATTCCATTGTGTATATGTACCACAGCTTCCTTATCCATACGTCTGCTGATGGACATCTAGGTTGCTTCCATGTCCTGGCTATTGTAAACAGTGCTGCGATGAACATTGGGGTACACGCGTCTCTTTCAATTCTGCTTTCCTCGGTGTATATGCCCAGCAGTGGGATTGCTGGGTCATATGGCAGTTCTATTCCCAGTTTTTTAAGGAATTTCCACACTGTTCTCCATAGTGGCTGTACTAGTTTGCATTCCCACCAACAGTGTAAGAGGGTTCCCTTTTCTCTACACCCTCTCCAGCATTTATTGCTTGTAGACTGTTGGATAGCAGCCATTCTGACTGGTGTGAAATGATACCTCATTGTGGTTTTGATTTGCATTTCTCTAATAATGAGTGATGTTGAGCATCTTTTCATGTGTTTGTTAGCCATCTGTATGTCTTCTTTGGAGAAATGTCTGTTTAGTTCTTTGGCCCATTTTTTGATTGGGTCGTTTATTTTTCGGGAATTCAGCTGCAGAAGTTGCTTGTATATTTTTGAGATTAATTGTTTGTCTGCTGCTTCATTTGCTATTATTTTCTCCCATTCTGAAGGCTGTCTTTTCACCTTGCTTATAGTTTCCTTTGTTGTGCAAAAGCTTTTAATTTTAATTAGGTCCCATTTGTTTATTTTTGCTTTTATTTCCAATATTCTGGGAGGTGGGTCATGGAGGATCCTGCTGTGATTTATGTCAGAGAGTGTTTTGCCTATGTTTTCCTCTAGGAGTTTTATAGTTTCTGGTCTTACGTTTAGATCTTTAATCCATTTTGAGTTCATTTTTGTGTACGGTGTTAGGAAGTGTTCTAGTTTCATTCTTTTACAAGTGGTTGACCAGTTTTCCCAGCACCACTTGTTAAAGAGATTGTCTTTTCTCCATTGTATATTCTTGCCTCCTTTGTCGAAGATAAGGTGTCCATATGTGCGTGCGTTTATCTCTGGGCTTTCTATTTTGTTCCATTGATCTATATTTCTATCTTTGTGCCAGTACCATACTGTCTTGATGACTGTGGCTTTGTAGTAGAGCCTAAAGTCAGGCAGGTTGATTCCTCCAGTTCCATTCTTCTTCCTCAAGATTGCTTTGGCTATTCGAGGTTTCTTATATTTCCATACTAATTGTGAGATTATTTGTTCTAGTTCTGTGAAAAATACCATTGGTAGCTTGATAGGGATTGCATTGAAACTATAGATTGCTTTGGGTAGTATACTCATTTTCACTATATTAATTCTTCCAATCCATGAACACGGTATATTTCTCCATCTGTTTGTGTCCTCTTTGATTTCTTTCATCAGTGTTTTATAGTTTTCTATATATAAGTCTTTTGTTTCTTTAGGTAGATATATTCCTAAGTATTTTATTCTTTTTGTTGCAATGGTGAATGTTATTGTTTCCTTAATTTCTCTTTCTGTTTTCTCATTATTGGAGTATAGGAATGCAAGGGATTTCTGTGTGTTAATTTTATATCCTGCAACTTTACTATATTCATTGATCAACTCTCGTAATTTTCTAGTAGAGTCTTTAGGGTTTTCTATGTAGAGGATCATGTCATCTGCAAACAGTGAGAGTTTTACTTCTTCTTTTCCTATCTCTATTCCTTTTATTTCTTTTTCAGCTCTGATTGCTGTGGCCAAAACTTCCAAAACTATGTTGAATAGTAGTGGTGAAAGTGGGCATCCTTGCCTTGTTCCTGACTTTAGGGGAAATGCTTTCAATTTTTCACCATTGAGCATAATGTCTGCTGTGGGTTTGTCATATATAGCTTTTATTATGTTGAGGTATGTTCCTTCTATTCCTGCTTTCTGGAGGGTTTTTATCATAAATGGATGCTGAATTTTGTCAAAGGCTTTTCCTGCATCTATTGAGATAACCATATGGTTTTTTCTTTCAATTTGTTAATGTGGTGTATTACATTGATTGATTTGCAGATGTTAAAAAAACCTTGCATTCCTGGGATAAAGCCCACTTGGTCATGATGTATGATCTTTTTAATATGATGTTGGATTCTGTTTGCTAGAATTTTATTAAGGATTTTTGCATCTATGTTCATCAGTGATATTGGACTCTAGTTTTCCTTTTTTGTGACATCTTTGTCTGGTTTTGGAATTAGGGTGATGGTGGCCTCATAGAATGAGTTTGGAAGTTTACCATCTTCTGCAATTTTCTGGAAGAGTTTGAGTAGGATAGGTGTTAGCTCTTCTCTAAATTTTTGGTAGAATTCAGCTGTGAAGCCGTCTGGTCCTGGGCTTTTGTTTGCTGGAAGATTTCTGATTACAGTTTCGATTTCCGTGCTTGTGATGGGTCTGTTAAGATCTTCTATTTCTTCCTGGTTCAGTTTTGGAAAGTTATACTTTTCTAAGAATTTGTCCATTTCTTCCAAGTTGTCCATTTTATTGGCATATAGCTGTTGGTAGTAGTCTCTTATGATCCTTTGTATTTCTGTGGAGTCTGTTGTGATCTCTCCATTTTCATTTCTAATTTTGTTGATCTGATTCTTCTCCCTTTGTTTCTTGATGAGTCTGGCTAATGGCTTGTCAATTTTGTTTATCTTCTCGAAAAACAAGCTTTTAGTTTTGTTGATTTTTGCTATGGTCTCTTTTGTTTCTTTTGCATTTATTTCTGCCCTAATTTTTAAGATTTCTTTCCTTCTACTGACCCTGGGGTTTTTCATTTCTTCCTTCTCTAGTTGCTTTAGGTGTAGAGTTAGTTGATTTATTTGATTTTTTTCTTGTTTCTTGAGGTACGCCTGTATTACTCTGAACCTTCCCCTTAGTATTGCTTTTACAGTGTCCCATTGGTTTTGGGTTGTTGTGTTTTCATTTTCATTCGTTTCTATGCATAATTTTATTTCTTTTTTGATTTCTTCTGTGATTTGTTGGTTATTCAGAAGCGTGTTGTTTAGCCTCCATATGTTGGAATTTTTAATAGTTTTTTTCCTGTAATTGAGGTCTAATCTTACTGCATTGTGGTCAGAGAAGATGGCTGGGATGATTTCAATTTTTTGGAATTTACCAAGGCTAGATTTATGGCCCAGGATGTGATCTATCCTGGAGAAAGTTCCGTGTGCACTTGAGAAAAAGGTAAAATTGATTGTTTTGGGGTGGAAAGTCCTGTAAATATCAATTAATTCTAATTTGTCTATTGTATCATTTAAAGTTTGTGTTTCCTTGTTAATTTTCTGTTTAGTTGATCTATCCATATGCGTGAGTGGAGTGTTAAAGTCTCCCACTATTACTGTGTTATTGTTAATTTCCCCTTTCATACTTGTTAGTATTTGCCTTATATATTGTGGTGCTCCTATGTTGGGTGCATATATATTTATGATTGTTACGTCTTCTTCTTGGATTGATCCTTTGGGCTTTATGTAGTGTCCTTCTTTGTCCCTTTTCACATCCTTTATTTTAAAGTCTATTTTATCTGAAATGAGTATTGCGACTCCTGCTTTCTTTTGGTCTCTGTTTGCATGAAATATGTTTTTCCATCCCTTCACTTTCAGCCTGTGTGTGTCCCTAGTTTTGAGGTGGGTCTCTTGTAGACAGCATATATAGGGGTCTTGTTTTTGTATCCATTCAGCAAGCCTTTGTCTTTTGGTTGGTGCATTCAACCCATTTACATTTAAGGTAGTTATTGATAAGTATGATCCCGTTGCCATTTACTTTGTTGTTTTGAGTTCGTGTTGAAACATCCTTTCTCTGTTTCCTGTTTAGAGAAGATCCTTTAGCATTTGTTGGAGAGCTGGTTTGGTGGTGCTGAATTCCCTCAGCTCTTGCTTGTCTGTAAAGCTTTTGAATTCTCCTTCATATCTGAATGAGATCCTTGCTGGGTACAGTAATCTGGGTTGTAGATTATTCTCTTTCATTACTTAAAGTATGTCCTGCCATTCCCTTCTAGCCTGAAAGGTTTCTATTGAAAGATCAGCTGTTATCCTTATGGGGATCCCCTTGTGTGTTATTTGTTGTTTTTCCCTTGCTGCTTTTAATATTTGTTCTCTGTGTTTGATCTTTGTTAATTTGATTAATATGTGTCTTGGGGTGTTTCGCCTTGGATTTATCCTGTTTGGAACTCTCTGGGTTTCTTGGACTTCTGTGACTATTTCTTTCCTCATTTTAGGGAAATTTTCAACTATTATCTCCTCGAGTATTTTTTCATGGTCTTTCCTTTTATCTTCTTCTTCTGGGACTCCTATGATTTGAATGTTGGGGTGTTTCATATTGTCCCAGAGGTCCCGGAGGTTTTCCTCATTTCTTTTGATTCTTTTTTCTTTTTTCCTCTCTGCTTCGTTTATTTCCATCATTCTATCTTCTACCTCACTTATCCTATCTTCTGCCTCCGTTATTCTACTGTTGGTTCCCTCCAGAGTGTCTTTTATCTCCTTTATTTCATTATGCATTCTATATTGACTCCTTTTTATTTCTTCTAAGTCCTTGATAAACATTTCTTGCATCTTCTCAATCTTTGTCTCCAGGCTATTTATCTGTAACTCCATTTTGCTTTCAAGATTTTGGATCATTTTTATTATCATTATTCTAAATTCTTTTTCAGATAGATTCCCTATCTCCTCCTCTTTTGTTGGCTTTGTGGGCATTTCTCATTTTCCTTTACTTGCTGAGTATTTCTCTGCCTTTTCATCTTGTTTAGATTACTGTGTTAGGCGTGGCCCTTCTGTATTCTGGTAGTATGAAGTTCCTCTTTATTGTGGAGGTTCCTCACTGCGGTTGGGGTTGGACAGGTGGCTTGTCAAGGCTTCCTGGTTGGGGGAGCTTGTGTCGGTGTTCTGGTGGGTGGAGCTGGATTTCTGCTCTCTAGAGTGCAATGGAGTGACCAGTATTAATTTTTGAGATGTCTATGGATTTGGTGTGCCTCTGGGCAGCCTGTATATTGATGCTCAGGTCTATGTTCCTGCGTTGCTGGAGAAATTGCGTGGTATGTCTTGCTCTGGAACTTATTGGCTCTTGGGTGGAGCTTGGTTTCAGTGTATATATGGAGGCTATTGGATGGTCTCTTATTAATTAATGTTTCCCCTGGCTTTCAGTCTTATTCTTGCAGTAGCCTCTACACTTCTCCTTCCATACAGCCTCAATAATAAAACTTTTAGGTTAATGGTGAAAAGATTCTCCACAGTGAGGGATACCCAGAAAGGTTCACTGAGTTACATGGAGAGATGAGTTGGAGGGGTGGTTTGAGGTGACCAGGAGGGGAAGAGGGGAATTCAAATGTGGAGAGAGCAATCTAACCAGTAAGCACTTCCCTCTGTGCTTTCCACAGTTTGGAACCCTCAGAGTGGTTCACAGAGATACATAGAGAGGGGGGAGGAAGGTAATAGAGGTGAGCATGAGTAGAAAGGGAGGAATCAAGAGGGGAGAGAGAGATCTGGGCAGTATCCTGTTCCTGAAGTGTTCTCCGGTACCCAGAACACCCTCAGAGATTCACAGAATTGGGTTGAGAAGAGAAGGAGGAGGGTGGGAGATAGAGGTTCCCTGAGGGAGAAGAAAGAGCATCAATAGGGGGAGAGAGTGATCAGGCCAGTGATCACACACCTGAGTAAAAATTGGTCCTAAAGATTGGGTTCTTAAATGTACAAAATTGATATCAAATATGTAAAACAAAGATTAAAAATCTAGAGTAGAGGTTAGACTCATAAAACTTACAATATAAAAAAAAAGGAAAAAAGGAAACAGTGTAAAAAGAAAAAAAACAGTAAAACAGTAAAAAAAGAAACAGTAAAAAAAAGTAAAACAGGAAAAAAAACATTAAAAAAAGAAAACACAAAAGGTATAAGATATATGTATGTAGTTTGCTTCAAAAATAGGGTTTTTCTTTTTTTGCAAGTTAATAGTGGGTTATGAAAATGAAAGTTAAAGGTGTAATATAAGACTTGAAGAAAAAGGAAAGAAGAGAAAAAATTTTTTTTAATTTAAAAAAAAATTAAAAAAAAAAATAATAATAGTAAAAAATATATATATCCCGGACTTTCTCTGGAGCTGTTGTGAGCAGTGTGGGATCTGCTCAGTTTCAGATAGATCCTTATTCCTGCTTATACTTTTCAAGATCTATAGGTCCTTTTCAATGCAGTCGGTATTAACTACGGGGATTTTAATCTGTTGGCCTGTCCCTTCCAAAGCGCTTCCCTCTGTTTATTTGGCTTCTGTTTGGAGATCTCTTCAGTATCTAATTTCCGCCCTGCAACAAAGCGATGGAGGTGATCTCTTTAGGTTCGCTTGTTCAATCGTGCTGTGGGGAGGAAGGAACACTGCAAATCTGGCGTGTATGTGGTAAGCTCGCAGTGTCTCGGCCGCACTGGGTTCGCCCCCGCTCACGGCGTGTGTGCTTTCCCCGTCTACCCTGCTCAGGCTTCAGGTTACTCGGCTGGGGAGCGGGCCCTGAGCTGCGTGCACTTCCCAGGTCTAAGCCGCTCAGGTTCAGGCTCCCGGTTACTCCACAAAGGCGCAGACTCGGTTTCGCCCGCGGCTTGTGCCGTTCCCGGTCGGAGCTGCTCAGGCGACCAGGAGTTTGGCGAGCGTGCTCTCCCCTGTTGGGGCGGTGCGGCTTATCACCTCCCTGGTCCCCGCTTCGGTTTACGGGCGCGCCTGGCTCCGGTGTGGTTTGTGTCGGTTCTGGGGAGCTGGTCTCTGGCTGCGACCCTCCAGGCGGCTGTCAACCCTCTGGGGTCTCAGGCAGTCTTTGCTTAGAAACTGGGAGCCTGTTTGCAGTTTGGTAGGGGGTGCCCTCTCTGGAGCCGAGTTTGCCCCTTTCCGGCTCTGGCGGGCCCCGCCTGCCCGCTGTGTCCGGCGGGGGATGGGGCGGTCCGCAGCCGGCTAGCTCTCCTCTGGTATCGCTCAGTCCTTTGTTCTGTGAGCGGGCCGGCAGTGCCTTAGAGTTGGGCTTTTCGCGGGATAGTTCTCTCTCTCTGGCTGTCCCACAGTTTAGCTTACTATCTCACGTTAGCTCCCTCAGATTGCCCTCGGGGCACTCGGGCCCGGTCCTTACCCTAGGCAGTGCCGCCCGCTCCTCTCCGTTCAGCCCCCACTTGCTGGTGGCGGATGATGCGAGCGTCTGGGGTTCTTTGCTGGGAGTTCGGTGTCCACTTTCTCCACTATTATTCAACATAGTTTTGGAAGTCCTAGCTAAAGCAATCAGAGAAGAAAAAAGAAATAAAAGAAATTCTGATCGAAAAAAAGGAAGTAAAGCTCTCTCTGTTTGCAGATGATATGATACTGTACATAGAAAATCCTAAAGATAGTATCAGAAAATTACTAGAGCTGATCAGTGAATTTAGCAAAGTTGCAGGATACAAAATCAATACTCAGAAATCACTTGCATTTCTATGTACTACAATGAAAAATCAGAAAGAAAAATTAAGGAATCAATGCCATTCACCATTGCAACAAAAAAAATTAAATATCTAGGAATAAACTTACCTAATGCAACAAAAGAATTGCACACAGAAAATTATAAGACAGTAATGAAAGAAACCAAAGATGACATAAACAAATGGAGAGATATTACATGTTCCTGAGTGGTAAGAATCAATATTGTGAAAATGACTATACTACCAAACACAATCTATAGATTCAATGCAAACCCTATTAAATTACCAAAGTGATATTTTTCACAGAAGTAGAACAAAAAATTTTACAATTCATATAGAAACACAAAAGACCCTGAATAGCCAAAGCAGTGTTGAGAAAGAAGAATGGATTTGGAGGAATCAACCTTCCTAATTTCTTATTATACTACAAAGCTACAGTCATCAAGACAGTATAGTACTGGCATGAAAATAGATATGTAGAACAATGGAACAAGGTAGATAGCCCAGAAATAAACTGATGTACTTATGGGTACCTTATTTTTGACAAAGGAGGCAAGAATGTACAAAGGGGCAAAGATAGCCTCTTAAATAAATAGTGCTGAGAAACCTGGACAGCTAAATGTAAAAGAATAAAATTAGAACACTTCCTAACACACTACACAAAAATAAACTCAAAATGGATTAAAGACCTAATGGTGAGACCAGAAACTATAAAACTCTTAGAGGAAAACATAAGCAGAATACACTATGACAGAAATCAAAGCAAGATCCTCTATGTCCCACCTCCTAGAGTAATGGAAATAAAAACAAAAGTAAGCAAGTGGGACCTGATTAAACTTAAAATCTTTTACACAGCAAAGGAAACTATAAGCAAGGTGAAAACACAACCCTCAGAATGGGATAAAATAATAACAAATGAAACAACTGACAAAGAATTAATTTCCAAAATATACAAGCAGCTCATACCACTCAATGCCAGAAAAACAAACAACCCAATCAAAAAGTGGGGAAAAGACCTAAACAGAAATTTCTCCAAAGAAGACATACAGATGGTTAACAAACACATGAAAGATGCTCAACATCACTCATTATTATAGAAATGCAAAAGAAAACTACAGTGAGATATCACCTCACACCGGTCAGAATGACCATCATCAAACAGTCTACAAACAATAAATGCTGGAGAGGGTGTGGAGAAAAGGGAACACTCTTGCACTTTTGGTGGGGAATGTAAATTGATACAGCCACAATGGAAGACATTAGGGAAATTCCTGAAAAAAGTAGGCATAAAACCACCATATGACCCATCAATTCCACCCCTAGGCATATATCCTGAGGAAACCAAAATTGAAAAAGAGAGAAATGTATCCCATTGTTCATTGCAGCACTATTTATAATAGGTAGAACATAGAAGCCACCTAGATGTCTATTGACGGAAAAGTGGATAAAGAAGTAGTGGTACATGTTCACAGTGAAATATTACTCAGCAATGAAAAGGAGCACATTTGAGTCAGTTCTGATGAGGTGGATGAACCTAGAGCCTATTATACAGAGTGAAGTGAGTCAAAAAGAGAAAGATAAATATCGTATTCCAATGCATATATATGGAGTCTAGAAAAATGTTACTGAATAATTTATTTACAGAGCAGCAGTGGAGAAACAGACATAGAGAATAGACTTATGGACATGAGGAGAGGGAAGGAGAGGTTGAGATGAATGGAAAGAGTAACATGGGAACTTACATTACCATTTGTAAAATAGATAGCCAATGGGAATTTGCTGTATGGCTCAGGAAACTAAAACAGGGGCTTTGTTTCAATCTAGAGGGGTGGGATGGGGCTAGAGATGGGAGGGGTTCAAAGGGAGGGGATATATGTACTGATATATCATGTACTGATTCATATTGAGGTTTGACAGAAAACAAAATTCTGTAAATCAATTATACATCAATAAAAATAAACTAAAATATGCAAATATAGAAATGTTTTATAGGCACTTTGAAAAGAAAGAAGAAAATCAAAAGGCATGAAATTTAACTGTGGCACATTATTTGGGGAAGAGTGAATCCTATCCTTCAGTGAGTTCAGTCATTCAGTTGTGTCTGACTCTTTGCAACCTCACGGACTGTAGCAGGCCAGGTTTCCCTGTCCATCACCAACTCTCAGAGTTTGCACAAACTCATGTCCATCGAGTTGGTGATCCCATCCAATTGTCTCATCTTCCTGTTGTCTGCTTCTCCTTATGCCTTCAATCTTTCCCAGCATCAAGGCTTTTTCCAAGGAGTCAGTCCTTCGCATCAGGTGGCCAAAGTATTGGGGTTTCAGCTTCAGCATCTGTCCTTCCAATGAATATTCAGTACTGGTCTCCTTCAGGATTTGTGATTCCATCTCCTTGCAGTCCAAGGGATTCTCAAGAGTCCTATCCAACACCAAAGTTCAAAAGCATCATTTTTTGGCACTCAACTGTTTTTTATATTCTAACTCTCACATCCATGCATGATTACTGGAAAAACCATAGCTTTGACTAGACAGACCTTTGTCAGCAAAGTAATGTCTCTGCTTTTTAATATGATGTCTAGGTTGTTCATAGCTTTTCTTCCAAGGAGCAAGAATCTTTTAATTTCATGGCTGCTGTCACCATCTGCAATGATTTTGGAGCCTCCCCCCCAAAAAAAAACTCTCACTGTTTCCATTGTTTGCCCATCTATTTGCCATGAAGTGATGGGACTGGATGCCATGATCTTAGTATTCTGAATGCTGAGTTTTAAGCCAATTTTTTTCACTCTCCTCTTTCATTTTCATCAAGAGGCTCTTTAGTTCTTCTTCAGTTTCTGCCATATGGGTGGTGTCATATGAATATCTGAGGTTATTGATATTTCTCCCCACAACCTTGATTCTGGCTTGTGCTTCATCTGGCATTTTGCATGATGCACTCTGCATTCCTCAAAAAACTGGAAATAGAACTGCCATATGACCCAGCAATCCCACTGCTGAGCATACACACTGAGGAAACCAGACTTGAAAGAGACATGTATACCCCAATGTTCATCACAGCACTGTTTATAATAGCCAGGACATGGAAGCAACTTAGATACCCATCAGCAGATGAATGGATAAGGAAGCTGTGGTACATATACACAATGGAATATTACTCAGCCATTAAAAAGAATACATTCGAACCAGTTCTAATGAGGTGGATGAAACGAGCCTATTATACAGAGTGAAGTAAGCCAGAAAGAAACACACCAATACAGTATACTAGCACATATATATGGTATTTAGTCAATCAGTAAAGATAACCCTGTATGCGAGACATCAAAAGAGACACAGATAAATAGAACAGTTTTATGGACTCTATGGGAGAGGGCGAGGGCGGGATGATATGGGAGAATGATATGGAAGCATATAAATTATCATATGTGAAATGAATCGCCAGTCCAGGTTCAATGCATGATTCAGAGTGCTCAGGGCTGGTGCACTGGGCTGACCTGGAGGGATGGGATGGGAAGGGAGGTGGAAGGGGGGTTCTCGAGGGAAAAAACATGTACACTCATGGTGGATTCATGTCAATGTATGGCAAAACAAATATAATACTGTAAAGTTAAAAAAATAACAAAGTTTGGTGATTTAAAAAAAAAATAACTCCAGATAATGCAAAGAAAAAAAAAAAGATAAATAAGCAAGGTGACAATATACAGCCTTGATGTACTCCTTTCCCGATTTGGAAACTGTTGTTCTATGTATATTTCTAACTGTTGCTTCTAGCCCTGCATACAGATTTCTCAGGAGGCAGGTAAGGTGGTCTGGTATTTCCATCTCTTTAAGAATTTTCCGCAGTTTGTTGTGATCCACACAGTCAAATGTTTTGGCATGGTCAATAAAGCAGAAGTAGCTATTTTTCTGGAACTCTATTGCTTTTTGTGATCCAACGGATGTTGGCTATTTGATCTCTGGTTCCTCTGGCTTTTCTAAATCCAGCTTGAACATCTGGAATTTCATGGTTCACGTAC
Source organism: Giraffa tippelskirchi (assembly GCF_054371585.1). Taxonomy (NCBI): domain Eukaryota; kingdom Metazoa; phylum Chordata; class Mammalia; order Artiodactyla; family Giraffidae; genus Giraffa; species Giraffa tippelskirchi. Next base: position 74,244,916 of record NC_137289.1, read on the forward strand.
TGTTGAAGCCTGGCTTGGAGAATTTTGAGCATTACTTTGCTCTTGTGTGAGATGAGTGCAATTGTAAAGTAGTTTGAACATTCTTTGGCATTGCTTTCTTTGGGATTGGAATGAAAACTCACCTTTTCCAGTCCTGTGACCTCTGCTGAGTTTTCCAAATGTGCTGGCATATAGAGTGCAGCACTCTCACAGCATCATCTTTTAGGATTTGAAGTAATTCAATTGGAATTCTGTTACATCCACTAGCTTTGCTCATATTGATGCTTCCTATGGCTCACTTGACTTTGCATTCCAGGATGTCTGGCTCTAGATGAGAAGGATCACACCATAGTGGTTATCTGGGTCATGAAGATCTTTTTTTGTATAGTTCTTCTTTGTATTCTTGCCACCTCTTCTTATTATCTTCTGCTTCTTTTAGGTCCATACCATTTCTGTACTTCATTGTGCCCATTGTTGCATGAAATATCCCCTTGGTATCTCTCTTGGTATCCCTTGGAATTTCCTTGGTATTTTCTTGAAGAGATCTCTAGTCTTTCCCATTCTATTGTTTTCCTCTATTTCTTTTCATTGATCCCTGAGGAAAGCTTTCTTATCTCTCCTTGCTATTTTGGAAACTTTGCATTCAAATGGGTATATCTTTCCTTTTCTCTTTGCCTTTAGTTTCTCTTCTTTTCTCAGCTATTTGTAAGGCCTCCTCAGACAACCATTTTGCCTTTTTGCATTTCTTTTTCTTGGGGATGGTCTTGATCAGTGCCTCCTGTACAATGTCAGGAACCTCCTTCCATAGTTCTTCAGGCACACTGTCTATCAGATCTAATTCCTTGAATCTATTTGTCACTTCCACTTTATAATAATAAGGGATTTGTTTCAGGTCATACTTGAATGGTCTAGTGGTTTCCCTACTTTCTTCAATTTAAGTCTGTATTTTTCAATAAGCAGTTCATTATCTGAGCCACAGTCAGCTCCCAGTCTTGTTTTTGCTGACTGTACAGTGCTTTTCCATCTTTGGATGCAAAGAATATAATCAATCTGATTTCAGTACTGACCAACTGGTAATGTCCTCATCATTGTATCAATGTCCTCTCATTGTATCATTGATGTCCTCATCATTGTTCTCATCATTGTTGTGATTATCTTATGCCTTATCCCTTACTGCACAGGGTTCCTAATCACAAAGTTTATGGCAAGTTTCACATGGTGTATCATTTTTTAAATTTAAGTTTTCTTTCTGACAGTATAAAAATAAAATATACTTCTTATGAGTGCACTTACTATCAAGGTGTTGCCAAATCGTGCACAAATATCTTAAAATATGATGCAGTTCAAGAGAAAACTGCCATACAAAAGAGAAAGCCAAAATTAAACCAAACCTAATTTGTACATTTTATAGAGGCAAAGAAAATATTTGAAATAAATATATCAAAAGTTAAGTTTTTATAAACCATTACTGAATAACTACACTTTCCAAGGATGTTATTTCAATGTTACCATCCCCACTGCTAGATACTCAATTTGATTTGAAATAATGCTATGTTATTTTCTGATTTTTCTCAAGGAATATATTGATGTTCTCAAAATAAAGTGTATTTGCATTTCCTTTCACCTAAAAAATAACACATACATGGTACAGCACTTCTTAGGAGGAGGCAGGGAAAACTGGGGAATTAAAGATACAATATGATAACTCCTAAAATGCTGGAATCACTGATACTTGTAAATCATGTTGGATGACAGGTATTTCAGAAATGAACATGACATTAAACAAATAATGCTATGGCTGTTGCATGTATGTAGGGAAACAAATGTTTCAGCTATGGTGGTGGGCTCCTAAGCCTACTGTTTTTTAGGTCACTGAATCAAATTAGGTTTGAATTAGCTACATCGTAAGTTTCTACTATTCAGACAGCTGTTGATTCCCTGATGTAAAATGAGATGTTAATTTTATTTCACTATGCAAGTCACCAACATATGAGACAAAACATAGCATAATGGCCTTATTTGGCAATATGCCTGGAGCTGATTAAGAAGTCAAAAGCATGCCAAAATTGTAGTTCCATCAATCTAGCAGTTTGCTACATGCTAGGTAGAATAAAGGATGAAGTGTCAGCAAAGTATTCAAGACTAAGGTAGAAGGCAGAGATTTGGACAATGCTCCCAGGAAAATTGGTTCTGGTAGGAAAAAAATAGCTTTCCATATCTTCAAAACAGAAAACATAAGAAAGAATTAGCAAAAACATACTTTTAAACATATTCTCCCATTCTAAGTCAATATTGTTGGACCTCTACACTGTTTCCTAAGTGTATGTAGTATGAGATTAACAGAAGGAGATCACCTAGGAACCCAACAGAAATGAAAATTCTTGGGTCTCACCCCAGATATACTGAATCATAAACTCTGGGAGCTGAGACCAACAATTTTATGTAAACTAGCCCTCCAGGTGATTCTGATATAGGCTCAAGTATGAGAGATACTGACTTAGAATATCATCAGTTATATAAATAAAGCTCTTCTTTCCTCAATGATTCTTCCTTTTTTTTTTTTTTTTAACTAGGGCATTATTTAGAATCATTTATGTCTGAATTAAAAAAAAACAAATAGGAGGGAACAGGAACTAACGTTTACTGAATTCCAAATACTGTATATACCAAATGTTTATATGAGCGATTTCATTTGTATATACGTATATATTTTTCATATATGAGTCCTCATGATAATCTAATGATCCTTATTGAGATATGCATAAGCAGATGTATATAAAAGTAAAATAATTTGGCCAAAAGAAGCAGGACAAGAGAGAGGGAAAGTACATCAACCAATTTACATGAGCTCAAGCTATTTAATGGCCTATTATATCCAAAAATATCAGTTTTGAAAGCTAAACCATAAAAAAGTTTTGTAACTAAAATATTTTTCTTAGAGTTCACAAGTATCCCTTTAATTTTATTTAGATGCATTCAGTCACTTTTCTATAATTTTTGTAAATAACACATTAGTATATTCATATGTCATATAAGCAAATTGCAAAGCTATAGTAAAGTGGGCAGTCTCAAGCATCTTTTTGCTTTACACCTTGCTCAGCTGGCTCACTATTCCCTGTGGTTCCTTTGAGGTATCTAGGTGTATAAACCTTGGGCCTGAAATAAAATTATTTTCTTTGCTCCATAGCTACATGCACCACTAGCAGTTTAGTCCATTAGTTTCTGATCCAACACCTCGTTAATGAGCTTATTTTTCTTAGACTTTCTTGGCTTAAACACAAATTTCCCTTAAAGCCACTTTTTGCCCTTAATCCCTTATCTAATTTTTGATTAGTTGATATGCTACTAAAGGCTGCAAAATACATCAAATATCATCTTTCCTTTCCCAATCTATTTTATGAAACAAATTCTACACATTACATTCTTGCCTCTTGTCCAGAGTTAACGAACATATCGTATAACATTTCAGTCTATTTTAACACATTAAGACATTAAAATTTTATGTGTGAACTACAATTATCTACAGGGACTAATGTGCTACAACACAACAAAAATATAATTTGAGAGAAAAGGTAATAATTAACAAGCACTTTTTATCTACATTAGCATTTCTTATACTGTATCCCATAAGCACTCAATAAGTATTCTTGGTTGGGGTGTTTTCAATGATAGAAGGGGAAACACTGGGTAAAACAAAATTTAAAAGGTCTCTTTATCGGAGCACTTATTGGAATATTAAATATGCAAACATACATTGCAAATCTCTAAGAGGTATTACAACAAGCAGCATTCCTCAAATCTATTTAATCACAGTCTTATTTTTCCCTGAAATTTTAATCAAGTTTTACAGAATACAGGTGGAAAACCATGCCTACACCATTCAGTTGAAATAATTTTTAACATAGTTTATTATTACCTAATCATTTAATATCTTTATATTCCTTGCTTCTCAAATAAGATCATAAGATATTGTGTAGATTAAAGTGAAAGTCACTCAGTCATGTCTGACTCTTTCTGACCCCATGGACTATACAGTCCGTGGAATTCTTTAGGCCAGAATACTGGAGTGGTTAGCCTTTCCCTTCTCCAAGGCATCTTCCCAACCCAGGAATCAAACTGGGATCTCCTGCATTGCCGGCAGACTTTTTACAAGCTGAGCCACCAGGGAAGCCTAAGAATACTGGAGTGGGTAGCCTATCCCTTCTCCAGGGGATCCTCCCAACCTAGGAATCAAACTAGGGTCTCTTGCATTGCAGTAGGATTCTTTACCAACTGAGCTATCAGGGAAGCTTTTTGTATATTAAGGAAGGGCTTAAAAGCTTTCTTATGTTTTCCCATTCAGTTCAGTTCAGTCGCTCAGTCATGTCCGACTCTTTGCGACCCCATGAATTGCAGCACGCCAGGCCTCTCTGTCCATCACCAACTCCCGGAGTCTACCCAAACCCATGTCCATCGAGTCGGTGATGCCATCCAACCATCTCATCCTCTGTCGTCCCCTTCTCCTGCCCCCAATCCTTCCCAGTATTAGGGTCTTTTCCAATGAGTCAACTCTTCACATGAGGTGGCCAAAGTACTGGAGTTTCAGCTTCAACATCAGTCCTTCCAATGAACACCCAGGACTGATCTCCTTTAGGATGGATTGATTGGATCTCTTTGCAGTCCAAGGGACTCTCAAGAGTCTTCTCCAACACCACAGTTCAAAAGCATCAATTCTGCGGCACTCAGCTTTCTTCACCGTCCAACTCTCACATCCATACATGACCACTGGAAAAACCATAGCCTTGACTAGACGGACTTTTGTTGACAAAGTAATGTCTCTGCTTTTAAATATGGTATCTAGGTTGGTCATAACCTTCCTTCCAAGGAGTAAGCATCTTTTAATTTCATGGCTGCAATCACCATCAGCAGTGATTTTGGAGCCCAAAAAAATAAATAAATGGGAAGTAAAGTTTTCCCATTACTGCAGGGTAATTTGTTGTGCAGAGATTATGGCACTTAATATTTATAAACCAAGTGACTTCACAAACAGTTCAGTTAAATGTATTTTAAAAGCTGTTTATGCTGGCCTTTTTATGCTAGGGCAAAAAATACCTAAAAGTAGTAGGAATTGAGGGACTTCCAATATGACAGTAAGCTGAACTCCATGGAACCACTTCCATGAAAAACTGTTGAAAATTATTAAAACAAACAAAAATAACCATTTTAAGTCTCTGGGAATGGTCCTACAGACACACAGTAAATAAAGAAGCATTTACAATCTTTTAAATTGTATTGATAGCAGGAAGTATTTGGACAGAGACTCTCCTGAATTCAGCGATATGGAAATTGCACTCCACACTTCTGAGGCAAGGAACAAAGGACTCCCTCTACACTAATTTCCCAGTAGGAGGGCTATCTTCTTGAGAGGAGCAAGATATCACCATTTATTATCCTGCACCCAGGCACCTATTGCAGAGGCCAAGTTCTGGGCAAGTGTGGCTGAGAGGTGGGTGATTCTTCTGCTGAGCCTCTAATCATTACAGGTAGAGGCTCTATCAATGGCTGTAGTTCCACTAATAATCATATGAACTCCAAGAGTCCTGGCTGTGTCTCCTGAGTCAGCGATTCTATGCTGAATAAACACAAAGAGATTCACAGACATAACATGCTAAAAATGATGAGCTCCAAAATCAAGAAGAAAATCTTGAAAGCAACAAGAGAAAAGTAAGTAGTCACTTAAAGTGAACTTCAATAAGATTAACATCTGCTTTCTCATCAGAAAAAAAAGGGTGGGTGGGAGACCAGAAAGCAATAGAATAACATATTCTAAAATGGTTAAGAAAAAATCTGTCAAAGAATAAAATATCCAGTAAATTTATCTTACAAAAATGAAGGTGAAAGAAAGACATTATCAGATAAACAAAAGCTGAAAGAATTGTTGCCAGCAAGGTCACTTCACAAGAAATACTAAAGGAAGTTTGTCGGGATCCAAGAAAATGACAAGACAGTAATTCTAATCCACATGAAAGTAAAAGAGCATTAGTCCAGTTGTAAATTATAATTACAAAGATAATTCTGTAATTACAAAAAGGAGTATAATTTCATGGTTCTCATGTCTTCTCTAAAATTGATTTTAAAATAATTATACAAAACAGTATGTATGCAATATATTATTAGGCCTATAAACTGTAAAATATTTACTAATAACAGTGCAAAGGAGGTTGCTGGAGACAAAGATGTATCAGCCTTAGGAAATTAACCCAAACCTTAGCTAAAATTCACAGAAACCAACGAAAAGAATTGGAAATAATAAATAAGGTTAATGTACCAAAAGCTGCAAATATGCACTTGCTCTATTTCATCTATCAGATTATTTCAAAGACATAAACTATATAAAATAATAATTATAAGCATGTATTGTTGGGTTGTAGCACTTATAAATGTTTTATACATGACAGTAATACCAAAAAAGTGTGGAAGAATAGATCTTAATAAGAGTAATGCTTTTATAGCTCACTAGAATTAAGTTAGTATGAGGCTGATTCCGTTAAGTTCAGATGTATATGGTAAGTCCTAGAATAAACATTAAAGAAATAACTCATAAATATAGTGGAAAAAAATCATTAATGAAAATGCTACAATAGAAAATATTCACCAAACAAAAAATGTAAAGGAGGACTATAGGGGGAAAAAAAGCATGACTGCATAGAAAACAAATGTATAATTGCAGAAAATAAATCCAAATATATCAACAATAATATTAAATGTGATTGGATTAAATAATTAAACAAAGGTAGAAACTGTTAGGGTAAGAAAACAAGATCAACTATATGTTGTCTGCACATAGGTTCGAATATACAAATAGATGGGAAGTAAAAGAATGAATCTAACCCCAAAAAGGGGCAATGCAAAGAATATTCAAACCACAAGAACAACAAGTCATAGACTTCTTTCAGGTAGAGTTAGCTATAACCAGTAGTTTGAGTGAGCATGTTAACATAGGTAAATTATATATTTGGTGCCTTCCCTTCCTTTTCCTTTTGGTAATAACTTCATACATGGCATTTCATCTCACACTATAGTTCCACTCAACCTATGTCTGCTCTCTCCTCCTATGAATCATACTCAAAACCTAGTTTTTTCCCCTTCATTATCTGTACTAACCTGTCCTCGGCTAGATGTTATTATCCCTGAGAATAGTTGCATTTGAATAGAGGACGAATTTTGAAATAAAAAATTAATGATAAAATGAGAGTCATGTAGGAGGATGTGTATGTATGTACATGTGCACACGTGTGAAGGATCCTCCAGGCATCACTAAAATTTCCACACAGATAAATATTCTAACAAAGAAGGCTGCTCTTATATCTAAAACACAGCAATTTTGAAGAAATGTATCTGTAAAGACTACTCCAGGATTTTTTGAAAGAAGTCAAAAGCTAACATAATCTAGAATTTAATATTAACAGACAGTAATTTTTAACTTAAACCCTCATATTAGAGTTTAGTTTCATTTATTTCTCCTCATTATTCATTGGAAATATGGCATGGATGTATTTCATATACCTGTTGATCCTTATTAAATAATTTTCTGATTAACTAACCTAAAGAGAATGTCATATGCTTTCATTACATGAATACAATGCAAACAAGTTGAAACTAACAATTTTAATTTCTTCAGCATGATAATGTTACCATTCTCCCCAAAGTCACAAAAACCATAGCATTCTCATCTATTTTCTTTATTTGCACTGCATCCCTAACCTAGACTACTGTATCAGCCTTTGAACTAATCTCCTGTTTCCAGTATTCACTATTTCCTTGTATCCTTCAATCTGGCATCATATCTACCTTCTTAATACACAGATTAAACCATATCAGTTTTCCTCTAAAACCTGTGATGATTGTCCAATGTCTCTGTCATATAGTCCATTCTTCTTAGCATGAGATGCATGGTGTACTTTTCAACCTCATTTTAATATATTTATTTTTTTTAAATATTCTAATTGGGGAGACAAGCCACATATCCAAATCACTATAGTACAAAATTATAAACTTACATATGACACAATGAGTAAAATTCAATCCCCCCCCATACACATACACATTTAGAAATCTGGCTCCTGCCTATTTCCCTTGAAGATCCTGTAACCTAGTTGTAGGTTAAACAAAGAGGTGTATATCAAGATAGAATATAAGACAGAACATGATATGTTCAAAATTTTATAAAGTGATTCAAACAATAACTATTAATAAAAATAGAAACAGGGCAATCTTGAAAATGGCTGGATGGCATCACTGACTCGATGGACATGGGTTTGGGTAGACTCCAGGAGCTGGTGATGGACAGGGAGGCCTGGCGTGCTGCGATTCATGGGATCACAAAGAGTCGGACACGATTGAGCGACTGAACTGAACTGAACTGAATCTTGGAAAAGAGAGCCTTGAACTGGGACTCAAAAAATGAGAAGAGTTTTACAAGAAGATGAAAGAAAAGAGATAAGCCATGGTAAGAGATGACAGGCTTGCTAAGGTCGTGGAGATACAAATAGAAAGATGAGGACAAATGTGAGCTGAGGTCAGAGGAAAAGAGAGAAATAGTGAAGATGTTGAATCCACATGCATCTGTGCCTGCATATAGCCCAAAACAAAATCAAAATTATTTCAGAGATTACCTATTGTATGTTCTCCCTTACCTCTCCTCTCTATTGATACATATAGTATATATATACTATATTACACATATAGTAGGATGCATTAGGTGGAAGTTCATACCTCTTATCATATTTTTAAAGATATGAATGAGCTAAAATGACAAAGAATTAATTTTTTAAAGATTATCTTTAGCAAAGTTGTGGTCTATTTCATTGCTACTGACCTTTTCAAGTTTATTCTCATCATTTCAACTAGGTGATAAGTGATTTATCTATAAGCCTTTGTTTACCCCACAACATAACATAAAGTTCCATACACATAGTAGCTATTTAGTATGCAATATCTTATTAAGCTTTGGGCTGAAAGTGAAAGTGTTAGTCTTTCAGTAGTGTCTGACTCTTTGGCACCCCATGGACTAGACTCCTCTGTCCATAGAATTCTCCAGGCAAGAATACTGGAGTGGGTTGCCATTTCTTTCTCCGGATGATCTCCCCAACCCAGGGATCAAAGCCAGGTCTCCCGCATTGCAAGCAGATTCTTTACTATCTAGCACTGAATCTATGTATCTGTCATCTTAATTACCCACACGTAAACTGTATGCCACTATAAAGAGTATGATCATTGGGAAGGAAAGAACAAGATGATGGAGGAGTAGGTTGATGTGGAGTACATCTCTCTTCATGGATACATAAGGAATACACCTTAAAACATAGAACTGCATGCAGAACACCCGCTGAGAGTGGACAGGAGTACCTGGCCAGTAGAAAAGAATATATAGAACCACACAAAACTCGGTAGGATGAAGGAACTAGGGGGAAAAACAGAAGCAGAACTGGATCTGCCCTCAGTGGGTGGAAGAACTGAAGCAGGGGTCTGATCCCAACATTGGGGCAATTGTCTGAGTCAGCAGAGAAATATTTAAGGCTGAGAGTGAAACAGCTGATCTGCAGCCTAAATGGAATGAGAATCAATCAGTCCTTGCCACATACATACCCCAGACAGGGATGCAGGTCTGTGGAAGGTGCAGCAGCTGGGAGCTGGAGCTTAGGGATTGTGGAGCAATCCCAGGGTGAGGGCTGCAGATGACTGCAGAGAGATGGATCAAGGGGATGTGAGGGAGGAGATTGTGGTGGGAAATACCTGTGGAGGAAGGCCAGGCAGCCATGGAAGCAAGGCAATACTGCCGAGTCACGTGTAGGGGGTGGAGCTATGACCATAGCTTCTCTCTCCCCACAGGCCAGCATCAGCAGCTGAACATTAGAGAGGCTGGGCCATCAAACACCTGACTCACTGAATTACAGAGTAGGACACCACCCAGGGTGCCCCTTTAAGTGCCTGACCTGCTGACCTACAGAGAAGGACCCCAGCCAGGGTGGCCCCTCTGCGTGCCTGATGTGCCAAACAACAGAGAAGGAACCCAGGCAAGGGAGCCCTCTAAGTGCCTGAACAGGCGGAGCTATGGAGAAAGACTGGCTAAAGAGGCCTTCTGATCACCAGCTACAGGACGCTAGAAAAAAGACTCTGATAGAGCCATAACTCCTGAGGCAGAGACAGTCCATGTCCCTGCGCACTTTGTACCACCAGGGTCCCTGCAAGTCAAACAACTGCACCACCTTCACCCTCAACTCTCTCTGGGTCAGAGCTGCCACGGGCAAAAAAAAAAAAAAAAAATTCTTGCATCTATGTGCACAGGGCCACTTCGGTCATGTCCAGTTCTTTGTGACCCTGTAGACTGCAGCCTACCAGGCTTCTCTCTCAAGGGCATTCTCCAGGCAAGAATACTGGAGCATATTGGCCAATACTGATTGCCATACCCTTCTAGAGTACTATATTCCCTCCTTCCCTAGCTGCCAACTGCCCTGAGTACCTGGTGACGTCAGAACTCCTGTGAACCAAGCAGTTGATATCACCTCCACACCTGGCTCTCACCGGGGCAAACTCAAGTCCTCCAGGGCAGCCTCAGGAACAAACCCCAGTGGATGACCCACATGCAGAGGTGGAAATAAACCACAACTGAAATCGAGAGGCTGTGTGACTAAGGAAGATGACCCAAAACCTTCCCACCAGCTGTACAAGTTGCAGATTAAATTCACACTATCAACTAGGCAGACTCTGTGTCTATGGAATATATAAAAGGACATTGAGAGTTCCCACAAAGGAAAACACACTAATTCTAATAGCTGTGGACATTGGAGGTAAGAACACATAGGAGTAGGGCCAGATTAGAATCTGAGCTGCCCCTACAACAGGTCCAGAGGTCAGCACAATGTTGGAGGGAATCCTAAGGAGGTGAGATGACTGTGCCTCTCAGCAAGGGAGAGGACTCTGAGAGCAGTGACTCAAGAACAACATTTATTATTCTTATGTTTTGACTTGTTCTGTAGACTTTTTTATTTTATTTTTTATTTTTTCTCCCCCCCTCCCCGTTGTAGTTGTCGACTTTATTGACACTATGAAATCTAATTAAGATTTTGAGCTTTTTTTTTTTCTCAGTCACATTTTATATTGTTGTTATAAACCTCTGTTTCTACGTTGGGCTTTTGCATATCTGCAGAATGCTTATGGGTGTATATGTATATGTGCATATTCAGTCACACTTTTTATTGTTGTCATAAACCTCTGCCTCTATGTTGGGTTTTTGCAGTTCTGTGGAGTTTTCCTTTTTTTTTTTAATTTTGTCTTTAATTAATTTTAATTTTTAAAACCTATAATTTTTTTTTTACATTTATTCATTTGTTTACTTTTCCTCCTGTTCTTTTCCCCTTGCTGTTAATTTTTAATGTATATAAATCTTCTCTATCTACTTCTATTCAACTTTGCATACCTATGCTTTCTTTCTTTTCTTTCTTTCCTGTCCTCTCAACATTTTGTAAGTTTTATTTTCATTGCTTTATTCCCCAGTTGGCACCTTGCTTTAGTTTTGTTTTCCAGTTTGTGCTTTAGTTAGTTTTGTTCTTAACTAGTAGATATAATTTTTGGTTTCCTTTGTTCACCAGGTTAATCTACTGTACTGTATCTTTACTGGACAGTTTTAATTTTGCTATGGGTGTGTATATATATCTGTATGTTCAGTCAAACTTTTTATTGTTGTCATAAACTTCTGCCTCTACATTGGTCTCTTGCAGTCTGTGGAGTTTCCCTTTTTTACTTCTTCTTCCTATTTTTTTTTCTTTTCTAGTTTTTATAATTTTAATTTTTTAAACCTATTATATGTTTTTATATTTATTTCTTTGCTTGCATTTCCTACTGTTCTTTTCCCCTTGCAGTTAATCTTTAATGTACATAATTCTTCATCTACCTCTATTTAACTTTGCATATCTATTCTTTCTTTCTTTACTTTCTTTCCTTTCCTCTCAACATATTTGTTAGTTTTGTTTTCATTGTTTTATTCCCCACTTGGCACCTTGCTTTCATTTTTTTTTTCCCAGTTGTGATTTAGTTAGTTTTGTTCTTAACTGGTAAATATAATTTTTTATTTCCTTTGTTTGCTGGGTCAATCTACTGTACTTTATTTTAGTTGGACTGATTTGACTTTACTTATGGGCTTCCCTTGTAGCTCAGTCGGTAAAGAATCTGCCTTCAGTGCAGGAGACATGGGTTCGATCCCTGGATTGGGAAGATCCCCTGGAGAAGGAAATGGCAACCCACTCCAGGAACCTTGCCTGGAAAATCTCATGGATAGAGGAGCCTGGTGAGCTGCAGTCGATGGGGTCACAAAGAGTCGGGCACAACTGAGCGACTATCATTTATGGATGTATAAGTATATGTGTATATCCCATTTTTTAATTACTATTTGCCTGATTTTGTAACTGCCGTTTATCTGAGGTTCACCTTTGGTTTCTCATTTAGGGGTATTTGTTTTAATCCTACTTAATGCCAAAAAAAAACTTATGGAATCTTTGTCCTGACCAGAGCTCAAACCCTGAGACTTTGGAGTGAGAGCACTGACTCCAAGCCCCTAGACTACCAGAGAATTAACCCTACAGAGTATCAAATAATGGAAACTCACACAAAGGGAACCACTTGAATACAAGACCCAGCATCATCCAATCACCAGTAATACCCTGTGAGGAAGCCTCATCTAAACACAAACAAACAAAAACACAAACCCAATCATCAGCAGACAGGATTACCACTTCACTCAGCCTTGCCCATCAGAGGAAAAACAAACAAAGAAACAAAACTCAGCACAAATCTCATCTTATATGAAGCTTACACAAACCACTGGACCAAACTTAAGAGGGCAGAAATCAAAAGGAAGAAAGAATTCAACCTCGAAGCCTGGGCAAAGGAGAGCTCAAACACAATAAGTTTAAAAAAAATAATAAAAAGGCAGAGAAATACTACACAAAGGAAGGAACAAATTAAAAACACAGAAGTTCAAATAAATGAAGAGGAAATAGGTAAACTACCTGAAAAGGATTTCAGAATAATGATAGCAAAGATGATAAAAAACCTGGAAAACAAAATGGAGAAAATACAAGAATCAATTAACAAACACCTAGAAGAATTAAAGAATAAACATATTGAGACAAATAACAAAATTATTGAAATTAAAAATACTCTGGAAGGAATCAAGAGCAGACTATCTGAAGCAGAAGAAAAAGTCAGTGAGCTGGAAGATAAAATGGTGGAAATAACTTCTGAAGAGCAGAATAAAGTAAAAAGAATGAAAAGAACTGAGGATAGTCTCAGAGACTTCTGGGACAATATCAAATGTGCCAACATTTCAATTATAGGTATCCCAGAAGAAGAGAAAAAGAAACGGTATGAGAATATTTTTGAAGAGATCATAGATGAAAATTTCCCCAAAATGAAAAAGGAAATAGTCCTTCAAGTCCAAGAGACACAAAGAGTTCCATACAGAATAAACTCAAGGAGAAACATGCCAAGACACATACTAATCAAACTAACAAAGACTAAACACAAATAAAGACTATTAAAAGCAGCTAGGGAGAAGCAACAAGCAACATACAAGGGAAATCCAATACACTTAACAGTTTATCTTTCAGCAGAAACTCTACAGGCCACAAGGGAATGACAGGATATATTTAAAGTACTGAAAGGGAAAAATCTACAATCAAGATTATTGTACCTGGCAAGGATCTCATTCAAAATTGATGGAGAAATAAAAAAGCTTTTCAGACAAGTAAAAGTTAAGAGAATTCATTACCACCAAACCAGCTTTACAATAAATGTTAAAGGGACTTATATAGTCAAAAAATAAAAGAGAAGGAAAAAGATCTACAAAATCAAACCCAAACAATTAAGAAAATGGCAATAGGAACATACATATTAATAATTACTTTAAATGGAAATGGATTAAATACTCTAACCAGAAGACACAGACTGGATGAATGGGTACAAAAATAAGACCTATATTTATGCTGTCTACAAGAAACCCACTTAAGACCTCAGGACACATATAGACTTAAAGTGAGAGGATGGAAAAAATATATTCCATGCAAATAGGAAGCAAGAGAAACCTGGAGTAGCAACCTTTATATCAGACAAGATAGACCTTACAATAAGGAAGATTACAAGAGATAAGGAAGGGCACTACCTAATGATCAAGGGATCAACCCAAGAGGAAGACATAACAACTGTAAATATCTATGCACCCAACATAGGAGTACCTCAATACATAAGACAAACACAGACATAAAAGGAGAAATGGACAGTAACACATTAATAGTAGGAGACTTTAACACCCCACTCACACCAATGGACAGACCATCAAAACAGAAAATTAATAAGGAAACACAAGTCTTAAATGATACATTAGATTAGATGGATCTCATGGGTATCTTTAGGAGATTCCATCCAAACACAAAAGAATACACCTTCTTCTCAAGTGCACATGGAACATGTTCCAGGAAAGACCACACCTTGGATAACAAATCAAACCTCAATAAATTTAAGAAAATTGAAACTGTATCAAGCATCTTCTCTGACCACAATACTATGAGACTAGTTATAACTTACAAGAAAAAAACTAAGAAACACAAACACATGGAGATTAAACAACACGTTTCTAAATAAACAACAGGTTACTGAAGAAATCAATAGGGAAATAAAAAAAAATTTCTAGAAAAAATGACAATGAAAAGATGACAACTCAAGACCTATGGGATGCAGCAAAAGCAGTTCTATGAGGGAAGTTTGTCACAAAACAATCCTACCTCAAGAAATAAGAAAAACTTCGAATAGACAACCTAACTTTACACCTAAAACAACCAGAAAAAGGAGAACCAAAAAAAAAACCCCTTAAAATTAGTAGAAGGAAAGAAACCATAAAGAACTGAGCAGAAATAAATCAAAAAGAAATGAAAGAAACAATAGTAAAATTAATAAAACTAAAAGCTGGTTCTTTGAGAAGATAAACAAAATTGACAAGCCTTTAGTGAGACTCATTAAGAAAAAAAGGGAGAAGAATCAAGGTACCAAAATTAGAAATTAAAAAGGAGAAGTTACAACACACAACAAAGAAATACAAAGGATTATAAGAGATTATTATGAAAAACTATAAGGCAATAAGATGGATAACCTGGAAGAAATGGACAGATTCTTAGAAAAGTTAAATCATCCAAGACTGAACCAGGAAGAAATAGAAATTATGAACAACCCAATTACAAGCACTAAAATTGAAGCTGTGATAAAAAAAAAAAAAAGCCCAGAACCAGATAGCTTCACAGAAGAATTCTAACATTTACAGAAGAACTAATGCCTATCCTTCTAAAATTATTTCAAAAAATTGCAGAGGAAGGAACACTTCCAGGCTCATTGTACAAATCCACCATCACCCTGATACCAAATCCAGACAAAGACAAACACACACAAAAAAAGAAAACTACAGGCCAATGTCACTGATGAACATAGATGCAAAAATCATCAACAAAATTTTAGCAAACAGAATTCAGCAACACATCAAAAAGCTCATACAGCATAATCAAGTTAGCTTTATTCCATGGATGCAAGGATTCTTCAATATACACAAATCAATTAATATGATATAGTATATTAACAAAATGAATGATAAAAACCATATGATAATATTATGGACTCTATGGGAGAGGGCGAGGGCGGGATGATATGGGAGAATGGCATGGAAGCATGTAAATTATCATATGTGAAACAAATTGCCAGTCCAGGTTCGATGCATGATACAGGGTGCTCAGGGCTGGCGCACCGGGATGAGCTGGAGGGATGGGATGGGGAGGGAGGTGGAAGGGGAGTTCTGGAAGGGGAAAATATGTACACCCATGGTGGATTCATGTCAATGTATGGCAAAACAAATAAAATATTGTAAAATTAAAAAAATAGAAAATAAACTAATTTAATAAAAAAAAACATATGATAATCTCAATAGAAAAATGCCTTTGACAAAATTCAGCACCCATTTATGATTAAAACTCTTCAAAAATGGACATAGAAGGAACCTACTTCTATTTAGTAAAGGCCATATATGATAAGCCTACAGCAAACATTATTCTCAGTGGTGAAAAACTGAAAGCATTCCCCCTAAGATCAGGAACAACATAAGGGTGTTCACTTTCACCACTATTATTCAAAATAATTCTGGAAGTCCTAGCTACAGCAATCAGAGAAGAAAAACAAATGAAAGGAATACAGATCAAAAAAGAAGAAGTAAAGCTCTCACTGTTTGCAGATGACATGATACAGTACACAGAAAACCCTAAAGATAGTATCAGAAAATTACTAGAGCTAATCAGTGAATTTAGCAAAGTTGCAGGATACAAAACCAAAACACATAAATCACTTGCATTTTTATATACTAACAATGAAAAATCAGAAAGAGAAATTAAAGAATCAATGTCACTCACCATTGCAACAAAACAATTAAATATCTAGGAATAAACTTACCTAGTGCAACAAAAGAATTGTACACAGAAAATTATAAGAATGTAATGAAAGAAATCAAAGATGACATAAACAGATGGAGAAATATTGCATGTTAATGTGTAGGAAGGATCAATATTTTGAAAATGACTATACTACCAATCGCAATCTACAGATTCAATGCAACCCCTAGCAAATTATCAATGACGTTTTTCACAGAACTAGTTCCAAAAAATGTATAATTCTTATGGAAACACAAAATACTTCAAATAGTCAAAGCAGTCTTGAGAAGAAAGAATGGAGCTGGAGGAACCAAGCTTCCTGACTTCAGATTATACTACAAAGCTACAGTCATCAAGACAGTATGGTACTGGCACAAAAACAGAAATATAGACCAATGGAACAAGGTAGAAAGCCCAGAAATAAACCTATGCACCTATGGGAACCTTATTTTTGACAAAGGAGGCAAGAATATACACTGAGGAAAAGACAGCCTCTTCAATGCTGGGAAAACTGTACAACTACATGTTAATGAATGAAATTAGAACATTTCCTAACACAATACACAAGGATAAAATCTAAATGGATTAAAGGCCTGAATTTAAGACAAGAAACTATAAAAGTCTTAGAGGAAAACATATGCAGAATACACTATGACAAAAATCAAAGCAAAATCCTCTACATCCCACCTCCTAGAGTAATGGAAATAAAAACAAACTTAAACAAGTGGGACCTGATTAAGGTTAAAAGCTTTTGCACAGCAAAAGAAACTCTAAGCAATGTGAAAAGACAACCCACAGAATGGGAAGAAAAATAGTAAATGAAGGAACTGAGAAAGGATTAATTTCCAAAATATACAGTCAGCTCAAAAAACTCAATGACAGAACAACAAACCAAATCAAAAAGGGAGAAAAAGACCTAAGCAGACATTTCTTCAAAGAAGACATACAGACGGCTAAAAAACACATGAAAAAATGCTCAATATTTCTTATTATTAGAGAAATGCCACTGACAACTACAATGAGATATCACTTCACACCAGTCAGAATGGCCATCATCAAAATGTCTACAAACAATAAATGCTGGAGAGGGTGTGGAGAAAAGGGAACTCTCTTGCACTGTTGGGGGGAATGTAAATTGATGAAGCCACTGTGGAAGACATTAGGAAAATTCCCAAAAAAAACTAGGAATAAGTCCACCATCAGTTCAGTTCAGTCACTCAGTCGTGTCTGACACTTTGTGACCCCATGAATCGCAGCACACCAGGCCTCCCTGTCCATCACCAACTCCCAGAATTTACCCAAACTCATGTCCATCGAGTCAGTGATACCATCCAGTCAACTCATCCCCTGTCATCCTCTTCTCCTCCTGTCCCTAATCCTTCCCAGCATCAGGGTCTTTTCCAATGAGTCAACACTTCGCATGAGGTGGCCAAAGTACTGGAGGTTCAGCTTCAACATCAGTCCTTCCAATGAACACCCAGGACTGATCTCCTTTAGGATGGACTGGTTGGATCTCCTTGCAGTCCAAGGGAATCTCAAGAGTCTTCTCCAACACCACAGTTCAAAAGCATCAATCTTTGGCGCTCAGCTTTCTTCACAGTCCAACTCACACATCCATACATGACTACTGGAAAAACCACAGCCTTGACTAGATGGACCTTTGTTGGCAAAGTAATGTCTCTGCTTTTAAATATGCTATCTAGGTTGGTCATAATTTTGCTTCCAAGGAGTAAGTGTCTTTTAATTTCATGGCTGCAATCACCATCTGCTGTGATTTTGGAGCCCAAAAAAATAAAGTCTGACACTGTTTCCCCATCCATTTCCCATGAAGTGATGGGACCAGATGCCATGATCTTAGTTTTCTGAATGTTGAGTTTTAAGCCAACTTTTCCACTCTCCTCTCTCACCTTCATCAAGAGGCTCTTTAGTTCTTCTTCACTTTCCGCCATAAGGGTGGTATCATCTGCATATCTGAGGTTATTGATATTTCTCTCAGCAATCTTGATTCCAGCTCGTGCTTCTTCCAGCTCAGCGTTTCTCATGATGTACTCTGCATATAAGTTAAATAAGTAGGGTGACAATATACAGCCTTGACATACTCCTTTGCCTATTTGGAACCCGTCTGTTTTTCCATGTCCAGTTCTAACTGTTGCTTCCTGACCTGCCAACAGGTTTCTCAAGAGGCAGGTCAGGTGGTCTGGTAATCCCACCCCTTTCAGAATTTTCCACAGTTTATTGTGATCCACACATATGATCCATCAGTTCCACTCCTAGGCATATATCCTGAGGAAACCAAAATTGAAAAAGAGAGAAATGTATCTCATTATTCATTGAAGCACTATTTATAATAGGTAGAAAATTGAAGCAACTCAGATGTCCATTGACAGAAAAGTGGATAAAGAAGTAGTGGTACATGTTCACAGTGGAATTTTACTCATCAGTGAAAAGGAACACGTTTGAGTCAGTTCTACTGAGGTGGATGAACATAGAACCTGTTATACAGAGTGAAGTGATTCAGAAAGAGAAAGACAAATATCATATTCTAATGCATATATACGGAATCTAGAAAAATGGTACTGAAGAATTTACTTACAAGTCAGAAATGGAGAAACAGATATAGAGAACAGACTTGAGGACATGGGGAGAGGGGAGGGAAGGGTGAAATATATGGGAACAGTAACATGGATCCTTATATTACCATGTGTAAAATAGATAGCCAATGGGAATTTGCTGTATTGCTCAGGAAACTCAAACAGGGGTACTGTATCAATCTAGAGGGGTTGGATGGGAGAGAGAGAAGGAAGGGAAGTTCAAAAGGGAAGGGGTATATATATACCTATGGCTGATTAATGTTGAGATTTGACAGAAAAGAAAAAAATTCTGTAAAGCAATTATCCTTCAATGAAAAAAGAAATTAAAAAATATGATAAATAAATAAAAGAAAAAAAAGAGTATGATCATTGGAACTACATCACATTATAGAGTAATGTGGCGATACTCAAGTCAGGCAAATTTTGGTGTAGAAAACATTCTCTGTCAACATATATTGATTCACTAATGCAATCATCATTCTAGCTGATAGAATTCTTTGGAGAATTCTATGTTACAGCTCAAAACTATTATGACAGATAATGATTTTTCCGAGTATTTTCTAGAACTATCTTTCAAAATATTTCTAACTCTTTCTTAAGGAATTCATGAATCAAGACAAATTGGAAGTGGTAAAACAGGAGGTGAAAAGAGTGAATATTGATATTCTAGGAATCAGAGAACTAAGATGGACTGGAATGGCTGAATTTAACTCAGATGACCATTATATCTACTACTGTGGGCAGCAATACCTTAGAAGAAATGGACTAGCCATCATAGCCAACAAAAGAGTCCGAAATGCAGTATGAGGAAGCAATCTCAAAAACGACAGAATGATCTCTGTTTGTTTCCAAGGCGAACCATTCAATATCACGGTAATCCAAGTTTATGTCCCAACCGGTAATGCTGAAGAAGCTAAAGTTGAACGGTTCTATGAAGACCTACAAGACCTTCTAGAACTAACACCCAAAAAAGATGTCCTTTTCATTATAGGGGACTGGAATGCAAAAGTAGGAAGTCAAGAAACACCTGGAATAACAGTCAAATTTGGCCTTGGAGTACAGAATGAAGCAGGACAAAGGCTAATAGAGTTCTGCCAAAAGAACGCACTGCACATAGCAAACACCCTCTTCTAACAACACAAGAGAAGACTCTACACATGGACATCACCAGATGGTCAACACCGAAATCAGATTGATTATATTCTTTGCAGCCAAAGATGGAGAAGCTCTATACAGTCAGCAAAACAAGACCGGAGGCTGACTGTGGGTCAGATCATGAACTCATTGCCAAATTCAGACTGAAATTGACGAAAGTGGAGAAAAGCACTGGACCATTTAGGTATGACCTAAAGCAAATCCCTTATGACTATACAGTGGAAGCGAGAAATAGATTTAAGGGACTAGATCTGATAGACAGAGTGCCTGATGAACTATGGACGGAGGTTCGTGACATTGTACAGAAGACAGGAATCAAGACCATCCCCATGGAAAAGAAACTCAAAAAAGCAAAAGGGCTCTCTGAGGAGGCCTTACAAATAGCTTGAAAAGAAGGGAAGTGAAAAGCAAAGGAGAAAAGGAAAGATATACCCATTTGAATGCAGAGTTCCAAAGAATAGCAAGGAGAGATAAGAAAGCCTTCCTCAGCGATCAGTGCAAACAAACAGAGGAAAACAACAGATTGGGAAAGACTAGAGACCTCTTCAAGAAAATTAGAGATACCAAGGGAAAATTTCATGCAAAGATGGCCTCAATAAAGGACAGAAATGGTAGGGACCTAACAGAAGCAGAAGAAATGAAGAAATGGTGGCAAGAATACACAGAACTATACAAAAAAGATCTTGATGACCCAGATAATCACGATGGTGTGATCACTCACCTAGAGCCAGACATTCTGGAATGTGAAGTCAAGTGGGCCTTAGGAAGCATCATTACGCACAAAGCTAGTGGAGGTGATGGAATTCCAGTTGAGCTATTTCAAATCCTCAAAGGTGATGCTGTGAAAGTGCTGCACTCGATATGCCAACAAATTTGGAAAACTCAGCAGTGGCCACAGGACTGGAAAAGGTCAGTTTTCATTCCAATCCCAAAGAAAGGTAATGTCAAAGAATGCTCAAACTACTGCACAATTGCACTCATCTCACACACTAGTAAACTAATGCTTAAAATTCTCCCACCAGGCTTCAGCAATACATGAACCGTGAACTTCCATATGTTCAAGCTGGATTTGGAAAAGGCAGAGGAACAAGAGATCAAATTGCCAACATCTGCTGGCTCATCGAAAAAGCAAGAGAGTTCCAAAAAAAAAGAAAAATCTACTTCTTTATTGACTATGCCAAAGCCTTTGACTGTGTGGATCACAGTAAACTGTGGAAAATTCTAAAAGAGATGGGATTACCAGACCACCTGACCTGCCTCTTGAGAAACCTGTATGCAGGTCAGGAAACAACAGTTAGAACTGGACATGGAACAACAGACTGGTTCCAAATACAAAAAGGAGTACTTCAAGGCTGTATATTGTCACCCTACTTATTTAACTTCTATGTAGAGTACATCATGAGAAATGCTGGGCTGGAGGAAACACAGGTTGGAATCAAGATTGCCGGGAGAAATATCAATAACCTCAGATATGGAGATGATATCACCCTTATGGCAGAAAGTGAAGAACTAAAGAACCTCTTGATGAAAGTGAAAGAGGAGAGTGAAAAGGTTGGCTCGAAGCTCACCATTCAGAAAACTAAGATCATGGCATCTGGTCCCATCACTTCATGGGAAATAGATGGGTAAACTGTGGAATCAGTGGCTGACTTTATTTTTCTGGGCTCCAGAATCACTGCAGATGGTGATTGCAGCCATGAAATTAAAAGACGCTTACTCCTTGGAAGGAAAGTTATGACCAACCTAGACAGCATGTTGAAAAGCAGAGACATTACTTTGTCAACATAGGTTGGTCTAGTCAAGGCTATGGTTTTCTCAGTGTTCATGTATGGATGTGAGAGTTGGACTCTAAAGAAACCTGAGCATGGAAGAATTGATGCTTTTGAACTGTGGTGTTGGAGAAGACTCTTGAGAGTCCCTTGGACTGCAAGGAGATTCAACTAGTCCATCCTAAAGGAGATCAGTCCTGGGTGTTCACTGGTGGGACTGATTTTGAAGTTGAAACTCCAATACTTTAGCCACCTGATGCGAAGTGCTGACTCATTTGAAAAGACCATGATGCTGGGAAAGATTGAGGGCAGGAGGAGAAGGACACAACAGACTATGAGATGGAAGGCATCACCAACTCAATGGACATGGGTTTGGGTAAAGTCCTGGAGTTACTGATGGACAGGGAGTCCTGGCTTGCTGCAATTCATGGGGTCACAAAAAGTCGAACATGACTGAGTGAATGAACTGAACTGAACTGAACTTTCCACATATCCCAGTAGAATTACATGGTCCAAATTGTAAAATCAGATCGCAATCACAGAATCATTTAGGTGTTTAAACATCTAAATTTCTTGAACACCTAGTTTATATAGCAAATGTATAGAAAAGAAAACTAGAAATATTGTAGATTAATATAAAGATTTGGCATAAATTATCTTTGGACATTCATATAAAGAGACTGATCACAATGAGATGGGCAAAATATATATTGTTTAGTAAAGCTAAATTAGGTGATTGTTTCACCTAAATTTTGAGGAATATAAATGACTGGGTATGTGACAGACAGAATAACATATGGAAAGACATAGGAACAAATTACATTCAGAAAAAAAATTAACAAAATAAAGTAAATTGATAAATAAGTTAGGAAAAAAATAAGAAATAGGATTAGTAAATTCGGAACCTAGAGTACAATTGAAAGTGAAAGTCGCTCAGTCCTGTCTGACTCTTTGCGACCCCATGGACTATTCAGTCCATGGAATTCTCCAGGCCAGAATACTGGAGTGGGTAGCCTTTCCATTCTCCAGGGGATCTTCTCAACCCAGGGATCGAGCCCAAGTCTCCCACAGTGGAGGCAGGTTCTTTACCAGCTGAGCCACAAGGGAAGCCCAGAGTGCAATTAGAGAAGACCTATTATAAGAAGTTTGGATTTTATTGATAACTGTCTGCAATACAGTGCACTATAGAGATAAAGGGGAAAAACTCTAAATATTGGGTTGAGCAAAAAGTTGGTTTGGGTTTTTCCACAAGCTGGTTTAAAACATTCGAACCAACTTTCTGGCCAATACAATATATTTTGTTTGCAGTTAATACCCATATACTGAATGCAAAATAATGTTTTAAATATATGTGTGTGTGTGTGTGTGTGTATGTATGTATATGTATATATGTGTATATGTATACATGCACATATATACACCTCCCTGGTGGCTCAGGCGGTAAAGCGTCTGTCTGCAATACTGGAGACCCGGGTTCGATCCCTGGGTCAGGAAGATCCCCTGGAGAAGAAAATGGCAACCGTCTCCTGTACTCTTGCCTGGAAAATCCCATGGACAGAGGAGCCTGGTTGGCTACAGTCCATGGGGTTGCAAAGAGTCAGAAACAACTGAGCAACTTTACTTCACTTTACAATATATATATATATATATATATATATATATATATATATATATCAGACACTCACTAATCAAAGTAAAACTGGTGTATCTCAATTAAAATCAGAAAGAATAGACAAAGACAGCATGACATTATTGTGGATCCAAAGGTTATTAAATATTGAGGGAAGATTAAGAAAAATAGCCTTAAAACTATAAATCCACTATCATAGGGAAAATATCAGCACATATGATTATTTATTGATAGGCTAAACAGACAAAAGTCATCTGAAAAACACAAGTAATGAATTTATGGACAAACATATGGAGAGTTATATGAACAACAATGTGAATAGACCACTTTTTAAGTACCCACGGGGTATTTACAAAAATTGATCATGCACTAGTTACTTCAAAAATATTTTCATGAATATTTTTCAAAGTTAGCAAGGGAAGAATAAGATCACAATGTTTTTGAAGAGATAGCTAATGAGACTTTTTCATGGAGCAATAGTTAGTGATAAAGTTACAACATAGAATTACTCTAGATTTTTGAAGCTCAGAAATTAAAAAAGTGTGGCTCACCTAGCAGTAATAAGGAAATGAAAACAATTGTTAAAGGAAACCAAAAAAGGATTCAGTTCATCCGTGCTAAAAATGTCTAATGTCTTTCACTTTTCCTCCTAGACCTTATTTCCCAAACTTTAAACCATTTGGGCTTCCCTGGTGGCTCAGAAGGTCTGAAGTTACTTCAAAATATTTCATATCCTTCAAGATTCATAGAAGCCAGAACTAACATTAGATTATACTGAAGTTGATACAAATATTTATTGTAAGTAAAATCATAATAACATTTACTATTTGCTGAGCGTTGACTAGTTGAAAGATATTGTGGGAAATGTTCTTTGAATGTATTCTCTCTTAGTTCTCATAAAATCACAGTATAGGTAATACCATCTCCATTTCACAGATGATGAAGCTGAGTCTTGAAGAGATTAAATAACTTCACTAATGCTACAGAAAAGAAAGATGTGGTTAATCCGAGATTTATACCCAATCCAAAATTGTAACTCTTAACCAATTACTGTCAGCATGCTTGCACTTTATTTTTTTTTATTTTTTTTATTTTTTTTTATAAATTTATTTATTTTAGTTGGGGGCTAATTACTTTACAATATTGTAATAGTTTTTGCCATACATTGACATGAATCAGCCATGGGTTTACATGTGTTCCCCTTCCTGGACCCCCCACCCACCTCCCTCCCCATCCCATCCTTCTGGATCATCCCATTGCCCCGGCCCTGAGCCCTTGTCACATGCATCGAACATGGAATGGTGTTCTGTTTCACATATGATAATATACATGTTTCAATGCTATTCTCCCAGGACGTCCCACCCTCACCTTCTCCCTCAGAGTCCATAAAATTGTTCCATGCATCTGTGTCTCTTATTCTGTCTCGCATATAGGGTTATCATTACCATCTTTCAAATTCCATATGTATGCATTAGTATACTGTATTGTTGTTTTTCTTTCTGGCTTACTTCAGTCTGTATAATGGGCTCCAGTTTCATCCATCTCAGTAGAACCGATTCAAATGTATTTTTTTTAATGGCTGAGTAATATTCCATTGTGTATATGTACCACAGCTTCCTTATCCATTCGTCTGCTGATGGACATCTAGGTTGCTTCCATGTCCTGGCTATTGTAAACAGTGCTGCGATGAACATTGGGGTACACGCGTCTCTTTCAATTCTGGTTTCCTCGGTGTATATGCCCAGCAGTGGGATTGCTGGGCACCTCCCAGAATATTGGAAATAAAAGCAAAAATAAACAAATGGGACCTAATTAAAATTAAAAGCTTTTGCACAACAAAGGAAACTATAAACAAGGTGAAAAGACAGCCTTCAGAATGGGAGAAAATAATAGCAAATGAAGCAACAGACAAACAATTAATATCAAAAATATACAAGCAACTTCTGCAGCTGAATTCCCGAAAAATAAACGACCCAATCAAAAAATGGGCCAAAGAACTAAACAGACATTTCTCCAAAGAAGACATACAGATGGCTGACAAACACATGAAAAGATGCTCAACATCACTCATTATTAGAGAAATGCAAATCAAAACCACAATGAGGTATCATTTCACACCAGTCAGAATGGCTGCTATCCAAAAGTCTACAAGCAATAAATGCTGGAGAGAGTGTGGAGAAAAGGGAACCCTCTTACACTGTTGGTGGGAATGCAAACTAGTACAGCCACTATGGAGAACAGTGTGGAGATTCCTTAAAAAACTGGGAATAGCATGCTTGCACTTTAAAATGAACTATAGTGCAATGTGTTGTGTATTGATTTATGATATGCACAATCCATTAAACTGATTTTAAATAGTTTATGTCTGTAAACACAGCTTCCAGCTATACTATCAGTTTAAAACATTTCAGTTGCTCAGTCGCATTCTATTCTTGGCGACCCCATGAACTGCAGCATGCCAGGTTTCCCTGTCCAATACCAACTCCCGGAGCTTACTAAAACTCATGTCCATTCAGTTGGCGATGCCATCCTCTGTCGTCCCTTTCTTATCATGCTATCAACCTTTCCCAGAATCAGGGTCTTTTCAAAAGAGTCAATTCTTCTCATCAGGTGGCCAAAATATTGGAGTTTCACCATCAGCATAAGTCCTTCCAATGAAGACTCAAGATTGATCTCCTTTAGGATGGACTTGTTGGATCTCCTTGCTGCCCAGGGGATTCTCAAGAGTCCTCTCCAACACCACAACTCAAAGACATCAATTCTTCAGCACTCAGCTTACTTTATGGTCCAACTCTCACATCCATACATGACTACTGGAAAAACCATAAATTTGACTAGACAGACCACTGTTGGCAAAGTAATGTCTCTGTTTCTTAATATGCTCTCTATGTTGGTCATAACTTTTCTTAAAAGGAGCAAGCTTCTTTTAATTTCATGGCTATAGTCACCATCTGCAGTGATTTGGGAACACCCAGAAATAAAGTCTGTCGCTGTTTCCACTGTTTCCCCATCTATTTGCTATGAAGTGATGGGACCAGATGCCATGATCTTAGTTTTATGAATGTTGAGTTTTAAGCCAATATTTTCACTTTCCCTTTTTACTAACATCAAGAGGCACTTTAGTCCTTCTTTGCTTTCTGCCATAAATGTGGTGTCATCTGCATATCTGAGGTTATTGATATGTCTCTCAGCAATCTTGATTCCAGCTTGTGCTTCATCCAGTCCAAAATTTCTCATGATGTACTCTGCATATAAGTTAAATAAGCAGGGTGACAGTATACAATTGTGACGTACTCCTTTCCCAATTTGGAACCAGTTTGTTGTTCCATGTCCAGCTCTAACTGGTGCTTCTTGACGTGCATACAGATTTTTCAGGAGATAAATCAGGTGATCTGGTATTCCCGTCTCTTGAAGAATTTTCCACAGCTTGTTATGATCCACACAGTCAAATGCTTCAGCATAGTCCATAAAGCAGAAAATAGATGTTTTTATGGAACTCTCTTGCCTTTTTGATGATCCAACGGTTGTTGGCAATTTGATCTTTGCTTCCTCTGCCTTTTCTAAATCCAGCTCGAACATGTGGAAGTTCATGGTTCACGTACTGTTGAAGCCTGGCTTGGAGAATTTTGAGCATTACTTTACTAACATGTGAGATGAGTGTAATTTTGCTGTAGTTTGAGCATTCTTTGCATTGTCTTTATTTAGGATTAATGAAAACTGACCTTATCCAGTCCTGCAGCCACTGCTGAGTTTTCCAAATTTGCTGGCATATTGAGAGTAGTACTTTTTTTTTTTTTTTAATAAATTTATTTATTTTAGTTGGGGGCTAATTACTTTACAATATTGTAATAGTTTTTGCCATACATTGACATGAATCAGCCATGGGTTTACATGTGTTCCCCTTCCTGGACCCCCCACCCACCTCCCTCCCCATCCCATCCTTCTGGATCATCCCATTGCCCCGGCCCTGAGCCCTTGTCTCATGCATCGAACATGGAATGGAGAGCAGTACTTTTATAGCATCATCTTCTAGGACTTTAAATAGCTCAACTGGAATTCCATCACCTCCACTAGATTTGTTCACAATGATGCTTCCTAAGGCCCACTTGACTTGGCATTCCAGGGTGTCTGGCTCTAGGTGAGTGATCACAACATTGGATTATCTGGATCATGAATATCTGTTTTTTATAGTTCTTCTTTGTATTCTTGCCACCTCTTCTTAATATCTTCTGCCTCTGTTAGGTCCGTGCCATTTCTGTCTTTCATTGTGCCCATTCGGAGAAGGCAGTGGCACCTCTCTCCAGTACTCTTGCCTGGAAAATCTCATAGACGGCGGAGCCTGGTGGGCTGCTGTCTATGGGGTCGCACAGAGTCGGACATGACTGAAGCGACTTAGCAGCAGCAGCAGCAGCAGCAGCATTGTGCCCATTTTGCATGAAAATTTCCCTTTGTATCTCTAACTTTCTTGAAGAAATCTCTAGTCTTTCCCATTCTATTATTTTCATCTAATTCTTTGCACTGATCACTGAGGAAGGCTTTCTTATCTTTCCTTGCTATTCTTTTGGAACTCTGCATCCAAATGGGTATATCTTTCCTTTTCTCCTTTGCCTTTCGCTTCTCTTCTTTTCATAGCTATTAGTAAGTCTTCCACAGACAACCATTTTGCCTTTTTGCATTTCTTTTTCCTGGATATGGTCTTGATCATTGGCCCCTGTAAAATGTCACGAACCTCTGTCCATAGTTCATCAGGCATTCTGTCTCTCAGATGTAATCACTTGAATCTCTTTGTCACTTCCTCTCTATAATCATAAGAGATTTGATTTAGGTCATATCTGAATGGTCTAGTGGTTTTCCCTAATTTCTTCAATTTAAGTCTGAATTTTGCAATAAAGAGTTCATGATCTGAGTAACAGTCAGCTCCCAGTCTTGTTTTTGCTGACTGTATAGGGCTTCTCCATCTTTGGCTGCAAAGAATATAATCAATCTGATTTTGGTATTGACCATCAGGTGATGTCCGTCTGTAGAGTCTTCTTTTGTGTTGTTGGAAGAGGGTGTTTGCTATGACCAGTCAGTTCTCTGGGCAAAACTCTGTTAGCCTTTGGCCAGCTTCGTTTGTATTCCAAGGCCAAATTTGCCCATTACTTCTGGTATTTCTTGACTTCCTACTTTTGCTTTCTAGACCCTTATAATATAAAGGACATTTTTTGGGTGTTAGTTGTAGAAGGTCTTGTAGGTCTTCATAAAACTGTTCAACTTCAGCTTCTTCAGCATTATTGATATGGGCATAGACTTGGATTACCATGCTATTGAATGGTTTGGCTTGGCAACGAACAGAGATCATTCTCTCATTTTTGAGATTGCATCCAATTACTGCATTTTTGTCTCTTTTGTTGACTAAGATGGCTACTCCATTTTTAAAGGGAGTAGATATAATGGACATCTGAGTTAAATTCAACCATTCCAGTCCATTTTATTAGCTGATTCCTAAAATGCCGATGTTCACTCTTGCCATCTCTTGTTTGACCACTTCCAATCTGCCTTGATTCATGAACCTAACATTCCAGGATCCTATGCAATACTGCTCTTTACAGCATTGGACTTTACTTCCATCACCTGTCACATCCACAACTTGGTGTTGTTTTTGCTTTGGCTCCATGTCTTCATTCTTTCTGGAGTTATTTCTCCACTGGTCTGCAGTAGCATATTGGGCACCTACTGACCTGGGGAGTTCATCTTTCAGTGTCCTACCTTTTTGCCTTTTCATGCTGTTCATGGGGTTCTCAAGGCAGGAATACTGAAGTGGTTTGCTATTTTTTTTATCCAGTGGACAACCCTTTTGTCAGAACTCTCCACCATGGTTTGTCCATCTTCGGTGACCCTACAGCGTATGTCTCATAGTTTTGTTGAGTTAGATAAGGCTGTGGTCCATGTGATAATATTGGTTAGTTTTTTGTGGCTGTGGTTTTAATTCTGTCTACCCTCTGATGGAGAGGGAAAAGAGGCTTATGGAAGCTTCTTGATGGGAGAGACTGATTGAGGGGGAAACTGGGTCTTGTTTCGATGGGCGGCACCATTCTCAGTAAATCTGTCATTCAATTTTCAGTTGAAGGGTTGGGCTGTGTTCCCTTCCTGTTATATGACCTGAGGCCAAACTATGGTGGAGGTAGTGAAGATAATGGTGACCTCCTTCAAAAGCTCCCATTCATGCACTGCTATACTCAGTGCCCCCAACTCTGTATCAGGCAACCACTAACCGATGTCTATGCCAAAGACTCCTGGACACTCACGGCAAGACTAGGTCTGTCTTTTGTAGGGTCACTGCTCCTTTCTCCTGGGTCCTGGTGCACACAAGGTTCTGCTTGTGCCCTCCCAGTCCTGTGTAAGTTCTGGTTGGTCTATGGTGGGTTAATGGCAACTCCTCAACAAGGGCTTATGCCATACCCAGGTCTACCACACCCAGAGCCCCTGCCCCCGCAGCATTCCACTGGTGACCCATACCTCCTCAGGTGACACCCAAACACAGCTGTCTCAGTCTCTGTGGGCCACCTAAACGTCTCTGAGTGTTCTGAGTGTCTATGGCATGTATGGGGTTTGATTCTAAATGCGATTTCGCCCTTCCTACAGTCTTGTTGTGGCTTCTCCTCTGTCATTGGATGTGGGTTATCTTCTCAAAGTCATATGTCTGTGCCATACAGCCACAGCTCCAGCTATACTAATCCTTACCTAATTTCAATATATTGGTTTATACACACTTTCTGAATGCTATTTACCCATTTTGGAGTTAGTTTTCAATACTTATATTCTCTTCATAATTTCAAGGATGCTTATTTCTTGGTTTCCAGAATAGGGAGGAAAGTCGTCAAATGAAAGCTGGCAAGGATTGATCATTTGGAATATTACTTATGTAACCAAGTAACACACAGACTCCATGTATTTTTCTACTCTCTCAACCTTACCATGATGTAGTCTTAGAGAGCATCAAGCACCAATTACAGGAGATATCATGGAAATATTGAATACAGATAAAAAATAATAAATGAAAAACCCATAAGATGAAGAAAATAATGTGAGAAGTAATACTGGGGCTGGGTGAAATTCACCTTCTTGCTTCTATCCCCCTTTGTTGAACATATCACAAGGCTTGGACTCAGGAACTTTAGTAACAATTACAGTACAAAACTAAAAGAATTGGAGTTACTGAGGACTTATGGGGCTGAACCATTGACTTGCAAGGCACCTTAGACCATGGAGAGAAACATGTGTCAGCCAGGCTAATCCTGGGGTCAAGCAAGCAGAAAGTGAGAGACTTTAAGGTTTGTTCTAGGTTTGCCAGAGGGAAAAAAGAGTCCTGCAATTTCCTTTCTAGGACACCGGGCATGAGAGAAGAGGCAGAGAAGTGTTTCCACTTCATCATCTCTTTGCTCATTCATTGAATGTATTATAATAAATTATATTTACTGAATAGGAGTCATTTTTCTAGGATTAAGAGATAAAAAGTAACTAACCGGGTCCATAATGTAAGTCTTTATATACACAAGAAGCTAGATTACAGATGATTCCAAATCAAGAAGGTTATTTGTTTTGTTTTGGTAAATTCCAAAAATTGCAACCACACTTTTGACCTCATTTACACTGATTATGGTAACAATCAAGATAAGCATTTCTGCATTTAAATTATATTCATCCTTGTAGCTTGGCATGTTTTCTTTCACCTTGATATATCTCTTCCATTATTTAAATACAAATTACATCTATAATTACAAGAATGGGCTAGTTTTGAAAATGGTCAGCTAATATACAAAGTGGGTTAAAACCTTAGAAAACACCAAGTTGAATTATAGTCATAATGGCCATATTTTCCTTTTTGTGAATAAAAATCCAGGGTTTTTGAAATAACAATACTTTTATAATGCTGAAAGGCAATCTTGGAGCTATAGAACATTTCAATGGTTTACAAGGACAGAAAACTTGACTATTTGGAGGGTTTAGTTTAGGAAAGGTTAAGATATTTTGACACCTCTAAGGGTGCACATACATGATTTGTCTCAAACGTACCCTGCATAGTACATACAACTACTCAAATATCCAGGGGAGAATGGTGGAGTGGTTTTCATGCATTTGCATTTACATTAGCAACTGACTAAACACTAAGACTGGATGATGGCTTTACCATATATAACATGTTCAAAGAATATACAGGAATAACTGGAGTAGATATTTTGATAAAACAGTTTACGTGACTTGTCCAGGATCACTTAAGTAGCTAATGTTAGACCAAGAATTAATAACTATTAATTACCACATATCCTATGAAACCATTGTGTCAGTGTGAGATCTTTCTAAACTTTTAAACTTATATTTCTCTTGAGCACTAACTTTAGTTTGGTCCCCATTCACAATGGAAAATTCAATTATATTTCATTCTTTGTTAAAAGTTAAAGTCATAATTTCCATAAATTTAGTTCCTCTTAAAATAAGCCAATGGAAAAATTTTTAAACTGTCTATTCACTATGTGCATTTGAAGATGTTCTATATATAGATAGATCATATATCTGTTGTTTTTTTCTGTATTTGTAATTCATTTTCCCATTGCACATATTAGAGCTGTATCCACAGAAACATAGCACATTTCATTTGTGTGCCAAACAATAGTAATTTTGCTGCTGTTAATAGATATCTTTTATTTTCACAATGCTTAATATTTATTTAATTCTCATATAATGTCAGAATATTAAACAAATAATATTACTGCTAATTCAGAGAAGGAAATAACAAAGAACATTTGTTAAAGAATCTAAATAAGCTTAATATTCAGAGGCACCAGCTTTATTTCCAGAAAAAAACTACTGAGGAAATTTTCCAGTATTCAAATGACGCACATTGTGCTTGGTGAAGTGGGAACACTTCCCTCCCCCTTCTCTCACCCCTGCTTCTATCTCCAAACTGTGACATATGCCAAGTTCAAGAAGAGAACCATGAGCTGTAGCTTGTAACCCACATATAGCTGTCAACACCAACACTTGTTCTGAGACTGTCTATACACCAAAAGTAGAACAGAACTAGGTGGTTGGAAATTTTGAACAAGATCTTGTTTTAATGCCATCAAATTTTAAGTTTTGATTTACCTGTAAACTTATATAATTTGAAGGCCACTGCTTTGATTAAGCAGGGCTAGTATAATTTCTTAGTAAACATTTTCCCACCCTGGAAAACACCAGCAAACAGAACAATGTGGATCATCATAACTCCTTGGTGAAGATATATTATCTATTAATCATCATCATCCTTTTGTAAGCTCTGGAGAGTTTTATCTCTGTGGGGTAAGGTTGGCCTACTTTGTAACTTCATAGTTCTGCTTATTTTTATATATATTTTATTTTTGTAAGACAAAAACATTCATACTACTTTTAAAAATTAGTTCAAGAAACTGCATTACATGAAGGACAGTTGCCTTGTCATAGTATTTCATTTGAGTCAAAGCTATAAAACTACCAGATATTTTTAACTCTTTAATAGAAAACTGAAGTAGAAAAACAATGCTAAAAAAGCAACAAGTCTACAGTCATAGAGTTTTTTTTCAGAAAATGACAGACCAAATAAGGCTACAGAGAACGTGAATAAGATGGGTAATAAGATTGAGTTTATGAATAAGTATATTACTTTGAACCCATCAGAAAGCACATATTATCCTCAAATATCCAAAGAACATTTATTAAAATTAATCATATACAAAGCCACAGAGGAAACTAGAAATTAAACAAAAAGAAGACAGTAAATACACTGTATAATTAAAAACAAGTAATATAAGAAATCACACTCTGGTATATAACTCCTGGACTAAAAAAGGAGGACTTTGCCTATGAGTGTCCAGGAGTCTCTGGAAGAGATGTGGGTTGATAATCAGCAGCACGGAATACAACAGTCCTGGGAGCTCTGTGTGTGCACTGGCGTCAGTCCTTTTGAAGGAGGTCACTTTACCCCTAACACAGTTTGGCCTCAGGCCAAATTACACAGAGGGAACACCTCCAAAATTCAGCAGAAAATTGGATTAAAGATTTACTGAGCATGGCACTGCCCACCAAAATAAGATCCAGTTTACTCCACAGCCATTCCTTCCCATCAGGAAGCTTCCATAAGCCTCTTATTCTCATAACATTCTAAAGGACATGATGATCAAAACCATCCCCAAGAAAAAGAAATGCAAATAGGTAAAATGGTTGTCTGAACAGGCCTTACAAATAGCTGAGAAAAGAAGAGAAATGAAAGGCAAAGGCGAAAGGGGAAGATATACCCATTTGAATGCAGAGTTCCAAAGAATAGCAAGGTGACATAACAAAGCCTCCCTAAGTGATCAATGCACAGAAATGGAAGAAAACAAGAGAATGGGAAAGACTAGATATCTCTTCAAGAAAATTTGAAATACCAAGGGAACATTTCATGTGAAGATGGGCACAATAAAGGACATAAATGGCTTGGGCCTAACAGAAGCAGAAGACATTAAGAAGAGGTAGCAGGAATACATAGTACTATACAAAATAGATCTCAATGGCCCAGATAACCAAGATGGTGTGAACATTCACCTAGAGCCAGACATCCTGAAGTCCAAAGTCAAGTTGGCCTTAGGGACCATCACTATGAAAAAAAACAAAAACAGAAACTAATGGAGGTGATGGGATCCCAGCTTAGCTATTTAAAGTCCTAGAAGATGATGCTTTAAATTGCTTCACTCAATATGCCAGCAAATTTGGAAAACTTAGCAGTGGCCACAGGGCTGGAAACGGTTAGTTTTCATTTCAGTCCCAAAGAGAAGCAATGACAAAGAATCCTCAGATTACTGCACAATTGCACCATTTCAACTCTACTGAAGTAATGCTCAAAATGCTCCAAGCCAGGCTTCAACAGTACATTAGCCAAAAACTTCCAGATGATCAAGTTGGATTTAGAAAAGGCAGAGGAACCAGAGGCCAAATTGCCAAGTTTCGTTAGATCATAGAAAAAGCAAGAGAGTTAAAGAAAAACATCTATTGCCTTTTGCTGTGTAGCCCACAGCAAAACTGTGGAAAATTCTTCAAGAGATGGAAATATCAGACCACATTACCTGCCTCCTGAGAAACCTCTAAGCAGGTCGAGAAGCAGCAGTTAGAACTGGACATGGAACAATAGACGGTTCCAAATTGGGAAAGGAGTATATCAAGGCTGTATGTTGCCACCCTACTTATTTAGCTTATGGCAGAAAGTGAAGAAGAACTAAAGAGCCTCTTGATGAAAGTGAAAGAGGAGAGTGAAAAAGTTGGCTTAAAGCTCAACGTTCAGAAAACTAAGATCATGGCATCTGGTCCCATCACTTCATGGGAAGTAGATGGGGAAACAGTGGAAACAGTGTCAGACTTTATTTTTTGAGGCTCCAAAATCACTGCTGATGGTGATTGCAGCCATGAAATTAAAAGATGCTTACTCCTTGGAAGGAAGGTTATGACCAACCTAGATAGCATATTTAAAATCAGAGACATTTCTTTTCCAACAAAAGTCCGTCTAGTCAAGGCTATGGTTTTTCCAGTGGTCATGTATGGATGTGAGAGTTGGACAGTGAAGAAAGCTGAGTGCCGCAGAATTGATACTTTTGAACTGTGGTGTTGGAGAAGACTCTTGAGAGTCCCTTGGACTGCAAGGAGATCCAATCAGTCCATCCTAAAGGAGATCAGTCCTGGGTGTTCATTGGAAGGACTGATGTTGAAGCTGAAACTCCAGTACTTTGGCCACCTCATGCGAAGAGTTGACTCATTGGAAAAGACCCTAATGCTCGGAAGGATTGGGGGCAGGAGGAGAAGGGGACGACAGAGGATGAGATGGTTGGATGGCATCACCGACTCGATGGAAATGGGTTTGGGTAAACTCTGGGAGTTGGTGATGGACAGGGAGGCCTGGCATGCTGTGATTCATGGGGTTGCAAAGAGTCAGACACGACTGAGTGACTGAACTGAACTGAACTGAACTGAACTAAATGCAGAATCCATCATTCCAAATGCTGAACTGCATGAAGCACAAGCCAGAATCAAGACTGTGGGGAGAAATATCAGTAACCTCAGATATGCAGATGACACCACCCTTATGGCAAAAAGCGAAGGAGAACTGAAGAGCCTCTTGATGAAAGTGAAAGAGGGTTAAAATTCAACCTTCAAAAAACTAAGATCGTAGCATCCAGTCCCATCATTTCATGGCAAATAAAAGGGGAAACAATGGAAACAGTGATGGAGTTTATTTTCTTGGTCTCCAAAATCACTGTATATGGTGACTGCAGCCATGAAATTAAAAGACGTTTCCTCCTTGGAAGGAAAGCTATGACAAATCTAGATGGCATCAGAAAGCAGAGACATTACTTTGCCAGCTAAGTTACATATAGTCAAAGCTATGTTTTTTTCCAGTAGTCATGTATGGCTGTGAGAGTTGGACCATAAAGAAAGCAGAGCACCGAAGAATTGATGCTTGTGAACTGTGATGTTGAAGAAGACTCTTGGAAGACTAAAAGAAACCAATTCTGAATATTCACTGAAAAGACTCATGCTGAAACTGAAGCTCCAATATTCTGGCCACCTGATGGAAAGAGCTGACACATTAGAAAAGACTCTGATGCTGGGAAAGGTTGATGGCAGGAGAAGAAGTTTACAACAGAGTATGAGATGGTTGGATGGCATCACCAATTCAATGGACATGAGTTTGAGCAACCTTTGGGAGATGGTGAAGTACAGGAAAGCCTGGTGTGCTGCAGTCCATGGGGTTTCCATGTGTCAGACATACCTGAGCAACTGAACAACAGCAACAACATAAATGATAACAGAAATAGACTCATCCATAACAGAGAACAAACTAGTGGTTACCAGTAGGGAGGGGAGAGGAGGAAGAGACAGGACAGGAGCAGGAGATTAACAGTTACAAACTACTATGTATAAAACACATAAGTACAGGGAATAAGCCCAACATTTTGTAATAACTTAAATAGATTACAAACTTTAAACATGATGAATCACTATGTTGTACATCTGAAACTAAAATAATATTGTAAATCAACTATATACTTTAATTAAGGCCTTCTCTCATGGCTCAAATCTTTTAGAATCTGCCTACAATGCAGGAGATCCGAGTTCCATCCCTGGGTAAGGAAGATCCCCTGGAGAAGGAAATGGAAAACCACTCCAGATTCTTGCCTGGAAAATCCCATGGATGGAAGAGCTTGGCAGGCTATAATCCATGGGGTCACAAAGAATCAGAGATTACTGAGCCAACACTAATTGATTTAATTAAAAAATTAAATTAGCTATTATCCAGTCTGATCAAGAACAAATAGAGATAAAGCAACAAAGTGACATTAAGAACAAAAAGTAAACAAAATTAAAAATAATGTTAAATCATTAAAGAATAACATGTACCTCTTTAAACCAATATATTTAAAACTAAATAGATACACAGAACAGTAATGAAGATACAGGTTCATATATAGCGGTGTAAAAAGGTCTGGAAGGGTGTAAAAGTGAAATTGAAAATGAAAGTGTTAGGCACTCAGTTTTGCATGACTCTTTGTGACTCCATGGACTGTAACCCAACAGGCTCCTCTGTCCATGGGATTTCCCAGGCAAGAATACTGGAGTGGGTAACCATTGCTTTCTCCAGGGTATCTTCCTGAACCAAGGATTGAAGCTAGGTCTCCTGATTGTAGGCAGATTCCTTACCATCTGAGCCACCAAAGGGAAATGGGAGTTGGAGAGGATGATA
Source organism: Giraffa tippelskirchi (assembly GCF_054371585.1). Lineage (NCBI taxonomy): Eukaryota > Metazoa > Chordata > Mammalia > Artiodactyla > Giraffidae > Giraffa > Giraffa tippelskirchi. The sequence continues at coordinate 74,282,304 of NC_137289.1, forward strand.
TAGAACCTATGTACTTCTGTAGCACCAGGAAAAAAAAAATGAACATGTACCCATGTACCACTTAAATACACTGATTTTAATAAAATAATAAAAAAATGAGAGTGTATTGCTTTGGAGACAATAGCTGTCAGAATTTGGTACACATATTACTTATATAAAACAAAAGAAACTGTTCAAAACAAACAAAAAAACTCAAATGACTCCTGGTTTCCAGTCCACCATATAAGGTGCTTAGAGGTTTTCACTTTTATTCCCACAACAAGAAAAGAACTGACTTTTTTTTTTGTTAAAAAAAAAGAACTGAAAATCAAAAACTGTTTTATTTTTTTTATTTACTTTTGTACATTAGTTTATTTTCTATTTTTTTAACTTTACAATATTGTATTTGTTTTGCCATACATTGACATGAATCCACCATGGGTGTACATGTTTTCCCCTTCCAGAACCCCCCTTCCTTCTCCCTCCCCATCCCATCCCTCTGGGTCATCCCGGTGCACCAGCCCCGAGCACCCTTTATCATGCATTGAACCTGGACTGGCGATTAGTTTCACATATGATAATTTACATGCTTCAGTGTCATTCTCCCATATCATCCCGCCCTCGCCCTCTCCCATAGAGTCCATAATACTGTTCTATTTATCTGTGTCTCTTTTGATGTCTCTCATGCAGGGTTATTTTTACTGATTGACCAAATACCAAATATATGTGTTAGTATACTGTATTGGTGTTTTTCTTTCTGGCTTACTTCACTCTGTATAATAGGCTCCAGTTTCATCCACCTCATGAGAACTGATTCAAATGTATTCTTTTAATGGCTGGGTAATATTCCATTGTGTATATGTACTACAGCTTCCTCTTCCATTCGTCTGCTGATGGGCATCTAGGCTGCTTCCATGTCCTGGCTATTATAAACAGTGCTGCGATGAACATTGAGGTACATGTGTCTCTTTCAATTCTGGTTTCCTCAGTGTGTATGCTCAGCAGTGGGATTGCTGGGTCATATGGCACTTCTATTTCCAGTTTTTTTGAGGAATCTCCACACTGTTCTCCATAGAGGCTGTACTAGTTTGCATTCCCACCAACAGTGTAAGAGGGTTCCCTTTTCTCCACACCCTCTCCAGCATTTATTGCTTGTAGACTTTTGGATAGCAGCCATTCTGACGGGCATGAAATGGTACCTCATTGTGGTTTTGATTTGCATTCCTCTAATAATGAGTAATGTTGAGCATCTTTTCATGTGTTTGTTAGCCATCTGTATGTCTTCTTTGGAGAAGTGTCTGTTTAGTTCTTTGGCCCACTTTTTGATTGGGTCGTTTATTTTTCTGGAATTGAGCTGCAGGAGTTGCTTGTATATTTTTGATATTAATTGTTTGCCCATTGCTTCGTTTGCTATTATTTTCTCCCATTCCGAAGGCTGTCTTTTCACCTTGCTTATAGTTTCCTTTGTCGTGCAAAAGCTTTTAATTTTAATTAGGTCCCATTTGTTTATTTTTGCTTTTATTTCAAATATTCTGGGAGGTGGGTCATAGAGGATCCTGCTGTGGTTTATGTCGGAGAGTGTTTTGCCTACGTTTTCCTCTAGGAGTTTTATAGTTTCTGGCCTTACGTTTAGATCTTTAATCCATTTTGAGTTGATTTTTGTGTATGGTGTTGGAAAGTGTTCTAGTTTCATTCTTTTCCAAGTGGTTGGCCAGTTTTCCCATCAGCACTTGTTAAAGAGATTGTCTTTTCTCCATTGTATATTCTTGCCTCCTTTGTCAAAGATAAGGTGTCCATAGGTGCGTGGATTTATCTCTGGGCTCTCTATTTTGTTCCATTGATCTATATTTCTGTCCTTGTGCCAGGACCATACTGTCTTGATGACTGTGGCTTTGTAGTAGAGCCTGAAGTCCGGCAGGTTGATTCCTCCAGTTCCATTCTTCTTTCTCAGATTGTTTTGGCTATTCGAGATTTTTTGTATTTCCATACAAATTGTGAAATTATTTGTTCTAGTTCTCTGAAGAATACCGTTGGAAGCTTAATAGGGATTGCGTTGAATCTGTAGATTGCTTTGGGTAGTATACTCATTTTCACTATATTTATTCTTCCAATCCATGAACACAACAACTGTTTTTAGATCCATCAGAGAAGGGATGTTATAGGGAAAATCACTGTCCGTGAATTGCAGTGACAGACAGGCTAATACAGAGAATCAGAACTTAAATGTAGCAGAACCTGAGAAGCACAAACATCCACAAGATGTACCATCTTGCACCATCCACAAGGTGGTACAAGTGTAGGAAAGTCTAAATTGAGACTTGTTGATTGCTTAGCGTGGAAAGTCTGAGAGTTAAAACATACACATATTCCCACATTTTCATGAGTTTTACCTCCAGAAGTCCTAGCAGGTTTTTAGAGTGAAGATCAGGAAAACAATCCTCTCCTGCTTCCTTCAGGAAGAGGGAAACTGTACCAATTTTGATATATACCCAAAGGATTATGTTCTTATTAAAGCCTGCTCTCAAGGGAATCAATTTTATAAAAGGCTAAATTACTGGGAAAAAAGCTAGTGGAGGTGATGGAATTCCAACTGAGCTATCTCAAATCCTAAAGGAGAATGCTGTGAAAGTGCTGCATTCAATATGCCAGCAAATTTGGAAAACTCAGCAATGGCCACAGCACTGGAAAAGGTCAGCTTTCATTTCAATCCCAAAGAAAGGCAATGGCAAAGAATGCTCAAACTACTGCACAATTGCACTCATCTCACACACTAGTAAAGTAATGCTCAAAATTCTCCAAGCCAGACTTCAACAGTACATGAACCATGAAATTCCAGATGTTCAAGCTAAATTTAGAAAAGGCAGAGGAACGAGAGATCAAATTGCCAACATCCATTGGATCATTGAAAAAGCAAGAGAGTTCCAGAAAAACATCTATTTCTACTTTATTGACTATGCCAAAACCTTTGACTGGATCACTACTAACTGTGGAAAATTCTTAAACAGATGGGAATACTACCACCTTACCTGCCTCTTGAGAAACCTGTATGCAGGCCAGGAAGCAACAGTTAGAACTGGACATGGAATAACACATTGATTCCAAATCAGGAAAGGAGTACATCAAGGCTGTATATTGTCACCCTTCTTATTTAACTTATATGCAGATTACATCATGAGAAACGCTGCACTGGATGAAGCACAATTTGGAATCAAGATTGCTGGGAGAAATATCAATGACCTCAGATATGAAGATAACACTGCCCTTATGGCAGAAATTGAAGAAGAGCTAAAGAGCCTCTTGATGAAAGGGAAAGAGGAGAGTGAAAAAGTTGGCTTAAAACTCAACATTTAAAAAACTAAGATCATGCATCTAGTCCCATCAGTTCATGGCAAATAGATGGGGAAACAGTGGCTGATTTTATTTTTAGAGGCTCCAAAATCACTGCAGATGGTGACTGCAGCCATGAATTAAAAGACACTTACTCCTTGGAAGAAAAGTTATGACCAACCTAGACAGCATATTAAAAAGCAGAGACATTACTTTGCCAATAAAGGTCCATCTAGTCAAAGCTATGGTTTTTCCAGAAGTCATGAATGGATGTGAGAGTTGGACTATAAAGAAAGCTGAGCATCAAAGAATTTATGTTTTTGAACTGTGATGTTGGAGAAGAGTCTTGAGAGTCCCTTGGACTGCAAGGAGATCCAACCAGTCCATCCTAAAGGAAATCAGTCTTGAAAATTCATTGGAAGGACTGATGCTGAAGCTGAAACTCCAATACTTTGGCCACCTGATGTGAAGAATTGACTCATTGGAAAAGACCCTGATGCTGGGAAAGATTGAAGGTGGGAGGAGAAGGGGATGACAGAGGATGAGATGATTGGATGGCATCACCGACTCAACGAACATGAGTTTGAGTAAACTCCGGGAGTTGGTGATGTATAGGGAGGCCTAGTGTGCTTCGGTCCATGGGGTCACAAAGAGTCAGACACGACTGAGCGACTGAACTGAACTGAATTGAAATTTATTTTTCTCAGACTTTGCATTTCTGAAGAATATGTTCCCATCTCTAAGGCAAAGTTTTATTTCTCCCCTATCATTTTTTTTCAATAAAGTATATATCAGAGAGCACATCACATTCAGTAGCTCATTAACTTTTGTTTTGTAAACAACATTTCCAACTCAATACCTTACCATCAGGACCTCTTTATACTGCTGCTTGAGTGTTCCCATGGCATGGTCACTGGCTTCCAGAAGAGTGAGTGACCCAAGGAAGAGCAAGGCAGAACAAAGTATTTTATGACATAGACTCAGTAGTCAAACACTGTCATTTCTGCAAATTCCTGTTGATTACATGTCAGTCCTGTTCAATATGGGATGGCAATACTCAAAGACGTAAATACCAGGAGGTAATAGTCATTGGTAGAGAATCATTTTGGAAGCTGCATAGGATCAGATGTGTCATCTCCCACTCACTGTGATTATATCTTCAATTAAGTAGTAGTTAATAAATCTTCCTGGTTGCTCAGATAGTAAAGAATAATCTGCCTGTAATGCAGGAGACACGGGTTTGATCCCTGGGTTGGGAAGACCCCCTGGAGAAAAGAATGGCTACCCACTTCAGTATTCTTGCCTGGAGAATTCCATGGACAGAGGAGTCTGGCAGTCTACAGTCCATGAGTTTGCAAGGAGTTGGACACGACTGAGAGACTGACACTTTCATAAATCTTATATTTGAATTGTGTTCATAAGGCTGAACTATCTATGGTCTTTATAGATCAAATTCTTCAGATTCAAGTACACCATTATTCAATTTGTAGTCAAAATGAATAACCAGATTAAGGTTTTATATAAAGAAAATTGAGTGTCATGACAAACAACCTCTTCAAATGGTTGGGGGAAACCGAGAGGAATATTATTTTGGGATACATGAGAATCATAGGAAAGTCAAATTTCAATGTCCATAAATAAAGTTTTATTGAAACACTGTCACGTTCTTTCATTTACATACTGTTTATGGCTGTTTCCACACTGTAACAGGCAGGTTGAGTCATTGCAACAAAGACCGTATGACCCACAAAGTCACAAATACTTGCTATCTAGTCCTTTACAGTAAAAGCTTATTGATCTCTAACACAATTGTTGGTTGTTTAGTTGCTAAGTCATGTCCGACTCTCTGCAACCCCATGGACTGTAGCCTGCCAGATTCCTCTGTCCACGTGATTCTCCAGGCAGCAATACTGGAGTGGGTTCTCATTTACAACACAATATGTCGCACAACGCTCAGTTTATAGTAAGCATTCAATTAGAGTTTCTCCCGATTAAACAAAGGTTACATTCAAAGAGTACCTAAACATATTAGTTGTTTATGTTTCCATGCTAAAGTATATTTACCATAGAACCATGTATTACATGGTAGCTAGATTCCAAATGACCAACAAAAGCCTACTTAAGCCACAATCTACACACCTGAACTGATTTTTACACGTCTTTTTCCAGTCACCTCAGCTACTCTTAATCATTTCAAATTTTGCTTGCAGAAATCACTACATTTCTGTTTTTTTTTTTTTCTTCATTCCTTCATTTAGTGTTGACTAGCCCAATTACATGCTTTTAGCTAGAGGAAATATTATTGTAGCTAGAAATTCACTTTGAGGAAAGCATCTTTAGTTATCCTAGTTGAATTGAATATCCTCACGAATGGCCCATCCTTAAACTTAGTCTTTAATGACCATCATTCCACCCCATCATAAAGATTCAGTCACCTCTCTTGAATAAGCTCTACAAACTGACAATCTCACTATGTTTTTTTCTGATTAGACAATACTCCCACCTTCTTTAATTCTTCAACTGCTGCTCCATCCCTCTTGCTCACTTTCATCAAATGAATAAGATTCATAATTAACAGAGAAAATGGAAGCTATAAGTGTTACAATGCTCATGTTTCACGTTTAGTTTCAATTTTTCAAGTAGCCAGTGAAAAACTGATAATCTACTGAGTTGATGAATTTATGATGTCTGTATGTAAGAAAAGAAAATATTTTTCACAGCTAAAACTAGCTCCTTAGTAACAGAGGCTTTCACTTGTTCTCTTTTTGTCATGTGCAGTGCCTTCTGCAGAGTGTGACACTCAGTGTTCTAAATAACAAAATTTATATTTTCCATCTTAAGACAGATACAGACTATATGCAGTGTATATTAATTTTAAATGTACATGCACCAAATATGTTTCAGGTTATATAGTCCAAAACCATAACATAAAACTCAGCCTTAAAAGTATTATTTTATAAGGATCATGCTATTGACACTACAGGCAAAAAGGTCACGCGACTTCTCTAAAAACACTATTTGTGAGGTAGTCCCATGCAAGCACACAGGAGCTTAAAGATATATTAGGAAATTTGGCCTATGACAATCATATAATGCATTTTTGTTTGGCATGATAAAAATTGTTTTCCTTAAAAAACAAAAAAGTATATCAATAAAATCCCCAGAAAAGCAGGTTCAAGATGGTGAAGTAGAAGGATGTGTGCTCATCTCCTCCTGAAAGAGCACTAAAATTGCAACAAGCTGTTGAACAACCATTAAAAGGAGGATGCTGGAAAACACCAAAAAAAGATACCCCACATTCAAAGACAAAGAAGAAATTGCAGCGAGATTGTAGGATTGAGGAATCATGATAAAATTAAATTCCATACTCTGGTGGTTGACCCATAGACTGGAAAACAATAATACCAGAGAAGTTCTCTCACTATTGTGAAGGTTCTGAACCCCACATCAGACATCCCAGCCTGGGGATCCAACAAAGGGACCAGAGATCTAACAAAGGGACCAGGAATCCCCAGGGAATTCTGGCCTTGAGGGCCAGTGAGATGTGATTATAATCAATCTTCCAGATGACTGGGGAAAACAGAGACTCTAGTCTTGGAGGGCACATACAAAATTTTGTGTGCACCAAGACCCAGAATTGAGGAGCAGTTGACCCCACAGGAGACTGAACCAAACTACCTGATAATGTTGGATGGCCTCCTGTGGAGGTATGGGTCAGCAGGGGCTCATCACAGGGATGGGGGTACTGAAAGGTCTCCCTTGGCAAAAACCTCTTGGACTTTGCCATTAACCCTACCATGGAGCTCATAGACACAAGGGCTGGGTCGCTTCAGGCCAAAAAACTACCAGGGAAGGAGTGAAACCCCATCCATCAGCAGATAATTAAGTTAAAGCTTTACTCAGCAAGGCCCTGTCCACCAGAACAAGACCCAGTTTTTCCCATCACCAATCCCTTGAAAGAGTCATTTCCTAGGCAGGTTGATAAGAAGTCTAGGGGTCCCCAAGTAGAGAGGGGTCTGGAATTCTCAAGGAGGAAGAAAGGACAAACTTTTTTTCCCTCTACATTCCTTAGGATAATATAACAATAATGTAACCTGCTTGAGGACAGTCTCTGGAAAAAACCTTCTGGCTAATCCTGTTATTTTAAAATGTAAATTATGGGAGTTGGTCTAGTGAGGTCTTTACAACCTCCAGACATTCTTTTGGTTCACTGTAATAACTAGTTGGAGAGTATATAAATCCATTGCTAACACTAGCAAGGGGGTACTCTTTCTGCCCCCTTCTGATGCCTATGTCAGAAGCTTTCTCTATCTCCTTTATACTTTAATAAAACTTTATTACACAAAAATTCTGAGGGATCAAGCCTCAGCTGTGGCCCCGGATTGAATTTTTCTCCTCCGGAGGCCAGGAATCTCGGCGTCTTTTCATGGTTCAGAAACAACCTTTCATCTTTGGGGCTCGTCCGGGATTCTTCAGGACAAGGTAAGGATGCTTGGAGCTCTAGTTCTTTGTTCTCCTAGCGAACACTTTTTCTGCTCTACTTCAAGGTGAGGGGCCGTTGTGAGTAGATAGCCCTTGTCCAAGGTAAGGTGCAATGGCTGCACTTTGCTGGAGCAGCTGTGAAGAGATATCACACGTCCAAGGTAAGAGAAACCCAAGTAAGACAGTAAGTGCTGTGAGAGGGCATCAGAGGGCAGACAAACTGAAATTTTAATCACAGAAAACTAGCTAATCTTATCACATGGACCACAGCCAGGTCTATCTCAATGAAACTAAGCCATGCCATGTGGGGCCACTCAAGACGGATGGATCATGGTGGAGAGATCTGACAGAATGTGGTCCACTGGAGAAGGGCATGGCAAACCACTTCAGTATTCTTGCCTTGAGAACCCCAAGAACAGTGTGGAAAGGCAAAAAGATAGGACACTGAAAGATGAACTCCCCAGGTCGGTAGGTGCCCAATATGCTACTGAAGATCAGTGGAGAAATAACTCCAGAAAGAATGATGGGATGGAGTCAAAGCAAAAACAATAACCAGCTGTGGATGTGACTGGTGATAGAAGAAAAGTCCGATGCTGTAAAGAGCAATATTGCATAGGAACCTGGAATGTTAGAATCAAGGCAAATTGGAAGTGGGCAAATAGGAGATGGCAAGAGTGAACATCGACATTCTAGGAATCAGTGAACTAACATGGACTGGAATGGGCGAATTTAACTCAGATGACCATTATAACTACTACTGTGGGCAAAAATCCCTTAGAAGAAATGGAGTAGCCATCATGGTCAACAAGAGTCCAAAATGCAGTACTTGGATGCAATCTCAAAAACGACAGAACGATGTCTGTTCATTTCCAAGGCAAACCATTCAATATCACGGTAATCCAAGTCTATGCCCCGACCAGTAATGCTGAAGAAGCTGAACTTGAACGGTTCTATGAAGATCTACAAGACCTTTTAGAACTAACACCCAAAAAAGATGTCCTTTTTCATTATAGGGGACTGGAATGCAAAAGTAGGAAGTCAGGAAACACCTGGCGTAACAGGAAATTTTGGCCTTGGAGTACAGAATGAAGCAGGGCAAAGGCTAATAGAGTTTTGCTAAAAGAATGCACTGGTCATAGCAAACACCATCTTCCAACAACGCAAGAGAAGACTCTATACATGGACATCACCAGATGGTCAATATCGAGATCAGATTGATTATATTCTTTGCAGCTGAAGATGGAGAAGCTCTATACAGTCAGCAAAAATAAGAACAGGAGTGGACTGTGGCTCAGATCATGAACTCCTTATTGCCAAATACAGACTTAAATTGAAGAAAGTAGGGAAAACCACTAGACCACTCAGGTATGACCTAAATCAAATCCCTAATGATTATACAGTGGAAGTGACAAAGAGATTTAAGGGACTAGATTTCATAGACAGAGTGCTTGATGAACTATGGAGAGAGGTTCGTGACATTGTGCAGGAGACAGGGATCAAGACCATGCCCATGGAAAAGAAATGCAAAAAAGCAAAATGGCTGTCTGAGGAGGCCTTACAAATATCTGGGAAAAGAAGGGGGAAAAAAAAGCAAAGGAGAAAAGGAAAGATATTCCCATCTGAATACAGAGTTCCAAAGAATAGCAAGGAGAGATAAGAAAGCCTTCCTCAGCGATCAAGGCAAAGAAATAGAGGAAAACAACAGAATGGGAAAGACTAGGGATCTCTTCAAGAAAATTAGAGATACCAAGGGAATATTTCATGCAAAGATGGGCTCGATAAAGGACAGAAATGGTACGGACCTAACAGAAGCAGAAGATATTAAGAAGAGGTGGCAAGAATACACAGAAGAACTGTACAAAAAAGATCTTCACGACCCAGATAATCACGACGGTGTGATCACTCACCTAGAGCCAGACACCCTGGAATGTGAAGTCAAGTGGGCCTTAGAAAGCATCACTATGAACAAAGCTAGTGGAGGTGATGGAATTCCAGTTGAGCTATTTCAAATCTTCAAAGGTGATGCTGTGAAAGTGCTGCACTCAATATGCCAGCAAATCTGGAAAAATCAGCAGTGGCCACAAGACTGGAAAAGGTCAGTTTTCATTCCAATCCCAAAGAAAGGCAATGCCAAAGAATGTTCAAACTACCACACAATTGCACTCATCTCACACGCTAGTAAAGTAATGCTTAAAATTCTCCCACCAGGCTTCAGCAATACGTGAACTGTGAACTTCCAGATGTTCAAGCTGGTTTTAGAAAAAGCAGAGGAACCAGATATCAAATTGCCAACATCCACTGGATCAATGAAAAAGCAAGAGAGTTCCAGAAAAACATCTATTTCTGCTTTATTGACTATGCCAAAGCCTTTGACTGTGTGGATCACAATAAACTGTGGAAAATTCTGAAAGAGATGGGAATACCAGACCATCTGACCTGTCTCTTGAGAAACCTGTATGCAGATCAGGAAGCAACAGTTAGAACTGGACATGGAACAACAGAGTGGTTCCAAATAGGAAAAGGAGTACGTCAAGGCTGTATATTGTCACCCTGCTTATTTAACTTCTATGCAGAGTACATCATGAGAAATGCTTGACTGGAAGAAACACAAGCTGGAATCAAGATTGCTGGGAGAAATATCAATAACCTCAGATATGCAGATGACACCACCCTTATGGAAGAAAGTGAAGAAGAACTAAAGAGCCTCTTGATGAAACTGAAAGAGGAGAGTGAAAAAGTTGGCTTAAAGCTCAACGTTCAGAAAACTAAGACCATGGCATCTGGTCCCATCACTTCATGGGAAGTAGATGGGGAAACAGTGGAAACAGTGTCAGATTTTATTTTGGGGGGGGGCTCCAAAATCACTGCTGCTGATGATTGCAGCCATGAAATTAAAAGACGCTTAATCCTTGGAGGGAAGGTTATGACCAACCTAGATAGCATATTTAAAAGCAGAGACATTACTCTGCCAACAAAGGTCCATCTAGTCAAGGCTATGGTTTTTTCAGTGGTCATGTATGCATGTGTGAGTTGGACGGTGAAGAAAGCTGAACGCCGAAGAATTGATGCTTTTGAACTGTGGTGTTGGAGAAGACTCTTGAGTGTCCCTTGGACTGCAAGGAAATTCAACCAGTCCATCCTAAAGGAGATCAATCCTGGGTGTTCGTTTGTGAGACTGATGTTGAAGCTGCAACTTCAATTCTTTGGCCACCTCATGGGAAGAGTTGACTCATTGGAAAAGACCCTAATGCTGGGAAGAATTGCGGGCAGGAGGAGAAGGGGATGACAGAGGATGAGATGGTTGGTTGGTATCACTGACTCAGTGGACATGGGTTTGGGCAAACTCCGGGAATTGGTGATAGACGGGAGGCCTGGCCTGCTGTGATTCATGGGGTCGCAAAGAGTCGGACACGACTGATGGGTTGAACTGAACTGAAGTTACTAACTCTATGGTGTGCTTGTGTGAATGAATGACACACCTGTGTGAAGCAAGTGAGGAGCCCTGCTCTGTGGTTCTGTGGTGACCTCATACGGCTTATGGCAGAAACCTGTCGGGGTTTTGTACCAACCTGTCAATGCCAAGAGGCACCCAATATCTCCTTTGAGGACCGACCAGAAATGGGCAGAGCATGTGGACTGAACTCTCCTTTCTCGGTCAAACTTTTCTGTCTCTTTGACCATTTCATAACTCCTTGGAAATCAGAAGTACTAACCTAATCTATTGGATCATAGACTTTCAAGGGACTTGTGATCTATGCTGTTACTGTGTCTTGTGACTTAGGTCCCAAACTTGGATTGGTAGTCAGGAAGCCCCTAGCCTCGCTAGGAATCAAAAGTTTGGAAGCTAGAGGAGCTCTAGCTCCAAGAGCATCTCTGAAGTTAAAAGTTACTCAGATTGGAACTACAATGTTTTTGGTTTTGTTTTGTTTTGTTTTTTTCCTTTGGTAACACTGGCTCTTAGTGAACCAGAGGAGGCTCTTATACTCGTGTGGTGACACTTGGAAGGAACATCCCAGTTTTATGTTCATATCAGTCTTATTTTGGGCAGGAATATACTCAGGGCCGTGCACAGGCACTCAGGTGACGAACAGTGCCCCCAGCGGTCTTAGCTTGGGAGGCATTCTGGAAGGTTACTCTGATCACACCCTGGGGTGCATCAGAGGCAAGCAAGGTTTTGATGGTGAGGAGCTGGATGTCAGTCAGGGATGCCATCAGGTCTACCCCTGGTGCACCTCCACCCTGTCTCGGTGGTAGAACCGGGAGGGACGAGTACGATGCCTGCATCGGTAAGGGACAGACTAAGTCTGACCAGGAAAGAAAAGCTTGGGTGTAAAGTCTGTCTACACCCCCATCTAGAGCAGGGAGGGATGCCTCTGGTAGAAAGATGGCACTTGTCGCTTTTTTTCTCTCTTGCAGATGGGAGCTAACAATTCCAGCCTCACTCCTTTGAACTGTATCCTGAAAAACTGGGATAGATTTGATCCCCAGGGCTTACACACCTGGTCTTCCTATGTGATACTACATGCGGTACCCACTGGAGGACAGTGAACAGTGGCAGGCTGGAGGGCCTCTTAAGTATAATACTGTTTTACAATTAGACTAGTTCTGTAGAAAACAAGGGAAGTGGGTAGAAGTAGCATATGTGTTGCACTTTCTTTCTCTGTGAAATATGCCAGACTTATGTCCTAAGGATATAGACTTGGGTGTGACTCCTTCAGCTCCCTCCTGTCCTCCTACTTTGCTAGATGAGATGGAGGACAGGAGACAAAGAGATAAAGAAAAGCAGGTTTCTCCAATCTATCCCTGAGATCATATGCACAGAGCAGCCAGAAAGACTGAGGAACAGCCACACAAGCTGTTGCCTCTTCATGAAGCACCCACCAGAAGAAATAATCAGTCTATGAGAGTTAATAAGCCTTTTTCTTATCAAGAAATACAAAGAATCAAGGAGGATCTGGGAGACTATTTAGAGGACCCAGAAAAAATATATTAGATCTTTTAAAGGTGTTACTCTGCTTTATGATCTTACTTGGAAGGATGTGATGTATATCTTGGGACAAACGCTGACTCCCGACTGAAAAAGTCGAGTTTTAGAAAAAGTGGTTGCTTACAGAGATGAATGGCTTGGTAATGAATCAGTAGGGAAGGGGGAGGATGAGATAGCTGCCCTTCCCACTGAGAATCAGGTGGTCCCAACTATAGAACCAGATTGGGACTATATCACGGCCAAAGGAAGATGGGATCAGAGTCATTTTGTCAGATGTATTCTTGAAGGACTCAGGCAGGCACATGCTAAGCCTTTAAACTATGGCAAATTGGCAAACATAGAACAGGAGGAGAAGGGAGTTCCTGGTAAGTTCCTAGATAGACTGAGAGAAGCCCTTTGCAGATTCACTGAGATAGATCCCGAAAGTGAAGAGGGAAAAGTGGTCTTAAAGGATAGATTTCTCACTCAGTCAGCTCCAGATATCTGCTGTAAGCTATTAAAACGGGCATATGGACCAAATCAGTCTTTAGACAATCTGTTACAACTGGCTCAGACAGTCTATTATGGTAGGGAATATCAGGAAAAGAAAGAAAGGCAGGAAAAGACAAAGGAACAGGTGGAAGCCCTCACAATGGCTATGAGGACCATTCTTAAACAGCCTGCGAAAAATGCCCAGAGGGACCCAGGTGAAAAGGGATGGGCTTGCTATTACTGTGGAAAGGAGGGGCACCTCAAGCGGGATTGCCCTCAGGCATCTAAGTTGCCCCTGGTTCCATGTCCGGTCTGCAAAGGACCACACCGGAAGAGGGACTGCCCCCAGAGACGTAGGTTTCAGGAGTCGGACTCTCAAGAAAATCAGGACTGAAGGTGCCTAGGTGTCCCCAAACAAGCTCCCATCCTAATGACACCTGAGGAATCCCAGATATTAATAACTGTGGGGGGCCAATCCGTCGATTTCCTTTTAGACACTGGGGCAACTTACTCTGTACTTACTGAAGCCCCTGGCCCACTTTCTTCCCGATCCTCTTCCATAATGGGACTGTCTGGACTAGCCAAAAGTTATTACTTCAGTTGTCCTTTAAGCTATAACTGAAACTCTGTGCTATTTTCACAGGAGTTACTGATCATGCCAGAGTCTCCCTCACCCCTTTTGGAGAGGGATATACTGAGCAAGGTCCATGCCTCTGTTTTCATGAATATGGATCCTTCCCTTTCTCTCCCTTTAATTGAACAAAATGCAAATCCTAGAGTATGGGCTGATGGGAAATCTGTGGGTCGAGCACAAAACTCTATTCCTGTAGTTGTCAAGCTCAAAGACCCGCGCTTATTCCCACATAAGAAGCAGTATCCACTGAAACCTGAGGTTAAGGAAGGGTTAAAACCCATCATTGTGAATTTAAAGGAACAGGGGCTATTAATTCTCTGTAACAGTCCATGCAACACTCCTATCTGGGGTATAAAGAAATCAAATGGTAAATGGAGACTAGTGCAAGATTTATGAATAATAAATGAGGCTGTAGTTCCTTTACACCCGGTAGTGCTTAATCCTTATACTCTATTGTCTGAAATTCCTGAATGAGCCAACTATTTCTCAGTAATTGATTTAAAAGATGCCTTCTATTCAGTGCCTTTGGAGGAGGAAAGTCAATTTCTATTTGCCTTTGAAGACCCTACCCTGCCAGCTTCTCAGTTAACCTGGACAGTTTTGCCCCAGGGATTTCATGACAGTCCTCATTTATTTGGACAAAGTTTGCCACGGGACCTACAAAACTTTAATAGCTCCGAAGCACTGGTGTTACAATATGTAGATGATATTTTGCTCTGTGCTGAGACAGAGGAAGCTTGTTCACGAGCCTCAGAAGACTTCTTAAACTTTCTGGCAGGCTGCGGTTACAAGGCATCAAGAGAAAAGGCTCAGCTTTGTCAACAATCTGTTAGATATCTGGGCCTAATCATATCAGAAGGGACTAGGGTCATAGGCCCCAAGAGAATTAAACCTATACTAAATCATCCCCTACCTATAACTTTAAGACAATTGAGAGGAATTTCGGGAGTCACAGGCTGCTGTTGTATTTGGATTCCGGGTTATGGGGAACTTGCCCCGCCTTTATATAAACCTAAAGCTGAAACTCAGCAGGCCCAAAAGGACAAACTGGTTTGGTCTCCAGATACTCAAAAGGCTTTTAGGTTCTTCAGACTGCTCTCCTGCAAGCTGCCACTCTGAGCTTGCCCACAGGTCAGAATTTGTTTGTCACTGAAAGAAAAGGTATGGGCTTGGGAGTTTTGACACAACCCTGAGGGCCTCACCAGCAACTTATTGCTTATCTAAACAGAGAATTAGATGTAAGTTCATGTGGGTAGCCCCACTGCCTAAGAGTAATTGGGGCAGCAGCTTTATTAGCACCTGAAGCTTTAAAAATAATTAATGGACGAAACCTTACCGTACTGACTTCTCATGATGTGAATGGAATTCTAAGGTTAATATTTAGATGACAGACAGTAGGCTTCTTAAATATCAGTCATTGTTGTTAGAAGGACCAGTAACTAAGCTTAAAGTCTGTGGAAATTTAAATCCTGCCACTTTCCTTCCTGAGAAGGAAAATGAAACACCTGATCATGATTGTTTCCAATTCCTAACTTTAAACTATGCAGCTAGGGAAGATCTAATGGATACCCCATTAGACAATCCTGACATAGAAATATTTACAGATGGCAGTTCTTTTGTTCGGGATGGAACTTGTAAAGCAGGTTACACAGTGGTGACTGTTGAACAGGTTTTAGAAGCAAAATCTCTCCCCCAGGGAACCAGTGCTCAGTTAGCGGAGCTTGTGGCTCTGACCCTAGCTCTAAAGTTAAGCAAAGGGCAGCGGGTAAATATCTACACTGATTTTAAGTATGCTTATTTGACTTTACATGCTCATGCTGCAATATGGAAAGGAAGACAGTTTAAAACAGCAACAGGAGAACCTATTAAGCATTTCAGAGAGATTGAGAGACTTTTAACTGCTATATATTGTCCTGAAGAAGTAGCTGTTATGCATTGCAAAGGGCACAGCAGGGATGGGAGTAAAGTTGCGGAAGGTAATCAGTTGGCTGACTGTCAAGCCAGAAAAGCAGCACTTTATGGAACTCCTCACTGCAGATGCCTTTGATCTGGACAGGTCCTGTGGAACAGGAAAAACCACAATATACTGAGGAAGAATTAGAAAGATATGAGAAAAGAAGAACAAAGATTACTGATAAAGGATGGTTACAGTCTGAGAATGGACGATTAATAATTCCTGAAAATGCTGAATGGAAAAGTCTTAAGGGTTTACACCAGAGTTTTCATTTGGGTACAGAGAGTACTTACCAGAGGGCTTCTCGTTTGTTTGAAGGAAAAAATGTAATGAAAACTTTAAAGAACATATCAAAAGGTGTGAGGTTTGTCAGAAAAATAACCCAAAGACTGAAAAGCTAGCAAAATCTGGATTACAACGAAGTGGAAAGAATCCTGGAGAGGACTAGGAAATTGATTTTACTCATATGCCAAAAGCTAATGGGTATTCTTGCTTACAAGTTTGGGTGGATACTTTTACAGGATGGATTGAAGCTTTTCCCTGTCATAGTGAACAGGCTAAGGAGGTTATAAAAATTTTAATCCATGAAATTATCCCCAGGTTTGGGCTGCCAGGGAGCCTTCAGAGTGACAATGACTCCTCCTTTAAAGCTGTTGTAACTCATGGGGTGTCAAAAGCTCTAGGAATAGAATATCACTTACACTGTTCCTGGAGATCCCAATCCTCAGGAAAGGTTGAAAAAGCTAATGACATTATCAAAAGACATCTGTGCAAATTAACTCAAGAGATGCAGGACAGTTGGATTAAAGTCCTACCCATAGCTTTAATGAGGGCTCGAACTGCCTCCAAAAAGGAGAAACTGTCCCCCTTTGAATGTATTTATGGAAGGCCTTTCTTACACACAGACAATGTTATAGACCCTGAAGCCTTCACATTAACTAGTTATGTAACTCAGCTCTCAGCTTTTCAACAGGCATTAACAGAAATCCGGGAGACGACTCTTGACCCAGCCTCTGAGTGAAGCAAGCCTCTATTTGAGCCAGGAACCGAGGTCCTCACAAAAACATTGGGGTCTGGGTGCCCATCCCTTGAGACCCTCTGGGAAGGCCCTTACCAGGTTATTCTTTCTTCTTCCACAGCAGTCAAAGTGTCAGGAACTGATTCGTGGGTACATCACACTCGAGTTAAGAGGTGGCACCCTGACCAGAACTAAGTGGCATCATTTTATGTCTTTATTTTCTATGCTCTGACTTTGTACATTTCAGATGGGCCTGACAATCTCTGTGTGCCTACTTCTGCTGACTCCAAAAGTCCTGAGTCTGCTGTTTGATCCTCAAGACAATACCTTCCTGTCCTGGGCTCACTCCAATGCTGCATTCCACAATCGGTCTAACTGCTGGGTCTGTGGAGCACTACCCTCTTCATCAGTGGAAGGTTTCCCATGGTGGACATCTCCACTTCAAGGAAAAGACTTTCTTCAAGTCTGCAAATACCTTCAACAACAATCGCACGTGATGCCTCTTCTTAAACTGATGACACCTAACAATCCTAAGATGGACTGATGTAACTATGGACATAATGTGACTTTTAATTTTGATTTTAACTTGGTTTAATGACTATTTCCCTTATGTCTGTAACTGTATAACGGGGTTTTCTAATCGTCTAAAAGCTTTTAAGTTACAAATGGTTGTCCAAGCTCCTATGAGTGCCACAGCCTCCTCCAACTATTACTTGGGGCCCCTGGATCAGAAACCCTCAATATGAGGGTTAGGAGAATATGTTGCCTCAACAATTTAGGTACCACACCCCTAAACAGCAGGAAGTAGTTATGGAATGAAAACGATGCCCTTTTCCCTTGGCAACATAATTCTCCTAAAAGAAAAGTGAGGAATGAAAGAGTCATTTCCTAGACAGGTTGATAAGAAGTCTAGGGGTCCCCAAGGAGAGAGGAGTCTGGAATTCTCAAGGAGGAAGAAAGGACAAACTTTTTTTCCCTCTACATTCCTTAGGTTTATGTAACAGTAATGTATCCTGCTTGAGGACAGTCTCTGGAAAAAACTTTCTGGCTAATCCTGTTATCTTAAAATGTAAATTATGGGAGTAGGTCTAGTGAGGTCTTTACAACCTCTAGACATTCTTTTGATTCACTGTAATAACTAATTGGAGAGTATATAACTGCATTGCTAACACTAGCAAGGGGGTACTCTTTCTGCCCCCTTCTGATGCCTATGTCAGAAGCTTTCTCTATCTCCTTTATACTTTAATAAAACTTTATTACACAAAAATTCTGAGGGATCAAGCCTCAGCTGTGGCCCCAGATTGAATTCTTCTCCTCTGGAGGCCAAGAATCCCGGTGTCTTTTCGTGTTTCAGCAACAACTTTTCACCCTCCTGACAAGAAGCTTACACAAGCCTATTAGCCTCATCCATCAGAGGGCAGGTAGAAGCAAGAAGAGACAGTCTCACAGTGGCTAAAACAAAAAACATATTATAGAAAGATAATCATGATTAAAAAGGAGAAAATTATGTCTCAGATGAAGGGACAAGATAAAATCCCAGGGAAAAAAAAAAAAAACTAAATCAAGTGCAGACAGGCAAGCTTCCAGAAAAAGAATTCAGAATAATGATAGTGAAGATGATCCAGGATCTTGGGAAAAGAATGAAGGTAAAAATTGAGACTATGCAAGAATTTTTTTTTTTTCTAAAGACCTACAATCACTAAAGAACAAATAAACAGACATGAATAATACACTAGAAGGAATCAATAGCAGACTAACTGAGGCAGAACAGGTAAATGACCTGGAGGACAGAACGGTGGAAATCATTGCCCCAGAACAGAATATAGAAAAAATAATGAAAAGAAATGAATACAGCCTAAAAGACCTGTTGGACAACATTAAACACACCAACATTCCCAGAAGAAGGAGAGAGAGAGAGATGACCTGAGAAAAAATTTGCAGAAATAATAGCTGAAAAGTTCCCTAACATGGGGAAGGAAATAGTTAACCAAGTCCAGGAAGCACAGAGAGTCCCAGGAAGGATAAACCCCAGGAGGAACACACTGAGACACATAGTAATCAAACTGATAAAAACTAAAGACAGAGATAAAATACTATAAGCAAGAATGGAGAAATGGTAAATAACATACAGGGAAACAGCTGATTTCTCAACAGAAACTCTACAAACCAGAAGGGAATGGCATGATACATTTAAAGTGATGAAAGGGAAGAACCTACAACTAAGAAGACTTTCCTTCAGATTTGATGGAAAAATCAAAAGCTTTCCACACAAGCAAAAGTTAAGAGAATTCAGCAACACCAAACCAGTTTTACAACAAATGCTAAAGGAACTTCTCTAGGCAGGAAACACAAGAAAAGGAAAAGGCCTACAGAAAACAATACCAAACCAATTAAGAAAACGGTAATAGAATCATACATATCAATAATTACCTTAAATGTAAATGGATGAAATACACCAAACAAAAGACACAGACTGGTGGGTGGATGAAAACTTACATGTATGCACTTCCACTTACACATCACTCTGCCTGACCCTTCCAAATTGTGTGTAATTATTTTATATTGCTAGTAAATTATGTTCCCATTATGGCTTGCTGTTGTAATTATCTCTTATTTTTTGTCTGGCTATTGACTGTGAAAACTGATAAACATCTTTTACTATTGTGATTATGTAACTATTACTCACTTAATACCATTGTGTCATGATCAATCAACTGAAAAATAATAGAACTCTGTATTACCCAAACTAGGATCCAATAGAAAAACCTGTAACCAATTTTTAAAATCCAGATGCATATCAGAATTATCTTGAAATTTTTTGAAAAGCACAAATACTTGCTTCTTTTTCCTCCAAGAGCTCCAGTTATGTTTCTAATGAGAAGTCACATTTAAAAACAACTAAACTATATGATGATCTTTTATCTACTTTGTTTCATTTTTTCTATTTCATATTCAGTGCTTCCATTTCATTTAGTTTCTGTTCTCCAATTTCTCCATTTGCTCTCTTTATTTTGGTCTTCTTTCTTGAGCCTTTGTCAAGTGCAGTAGAAAAGCTTTTGTATATATGTAAAGTAAGAGGCTAAGGTTAAAGTAATGTACTAATGATAAAATTAATACCTAACTCTTATTTTCCACTTAATATGAAAAGGAACTATGTTAACACATGAAATAGTGCCAATATATTGTGATAGGTTTTAAACTATTTGAAATAACTACGTTTCCAATAATTAATAAGTCACTGCACCACATTCCTAGCACATTTGACACTACTTATGATGTTAAATATAGCATCTTGATTTAGTTTCCATGAAGATCCTTTAACAATAAATTGACACTATGTAAACTTTTTAAAAGTTACTGCTTTGAAAATAAAATTTAAAAAAGTCTGCATTAATTATTTAAGGTAGGATGCTTTAGTTTGAATTACATTTTCATCTTACATATTGTAGTTTAACTGCATGTTTCTTTTAATATAGCATAATATATAAATCAACTTTCAAGCTACTATAAAGGTCATTCTTTTGCAAAATATTGATACCGAGATCATTGCATCTAAACAAAGGAAACACAATCTAAATTCGGCAAAATACTTTCATGAAACTATCGGTTGAAGCTCATATCACAGAACATAGTAGTGAATTATATTCTTCCAGAATACAAGAAACACTATAAACTAAGACCTCATAAATTCACAGACTGATAGAATTTAAGGGTTGGAAAGGGTTTTAAAGACCAGAATATAACAACCTATTTTCTAAATAGTGTATTTGATTTCCATTTTAGTATCATTTTTTTAATACCTAGAAATAATTAACTCACCATTTTAAAGAAGCTAAGCATGATATAAGAGAGAAATAGAGGGAAAGACAGTGAGAATGAGAGCAAACGCACACTACAAATAATTCAAAATACTTTGACTTTGAATCATATATCTGGGGTTACCTAGCTGTGTAACTCCAAACTAATCCCTTAACCTCTATGAATCTGGTTTCTTCACCTGTATGATGGCGATAATGATACTTGTCATGGATATTTCTCAGATTCATTGAAGATTAAGTGAATTTATAAATGCATATAAAAATGTTATAAGAACTATAAAAAGCTATACAGATAGACCACAGTTAAAGTAAGACAACACCAGCAATACTTTGTATCAAAAAAGTAAAATGATTAGCTGCTAGTTGGGCAAAAGCTGTGAAAAGGAAATTTCTAGAGGAAGTATTTGTACAAAAAATGTTTAAATCAGTCCTCAGACTCTGAAACATAGAATTAGCTCATAGCACAGTCTCCCTTACTTCCTATCATGTTCACTAGGTCCACTTATTCAGGCTATATTTATTCACTTTAACTTGATTTCTGGAAAACAGTACCTCTGGCTGCAGCCTATACACCCAGAATTGGTTGTGTTTTATAGGAATGTTTGCAACAATACCTCTTCTGTCTGACTCCATTCTCTTGAACATATAAAAATTGCTTTGACAGCTTTTGTATTAGCTGGAATTTAATTTTTCTCACCAAAACAGGACTGACTTTGAAAACTTACAGGAGCCAGAATAGTATTTGTCTTATAGTCTCTTTTAATCTTGGTTTTACCTTATTCTTTACTAAAGGTCATGAGAAAGTCTGAACTACCTTCCCAATGTTATAATTATAACATTACGTAAGTCATTTGTTCTCTTAAGCTTTCATTTGGGCTTCCTTTCAATGGAATAATAGTTTCATATGCTAGTAATGTTCATACTAAATAGCTCAGTTGGTAAAGAACCCTCCTGCAATGCAGGAGACCCCAGTTCGATTCCTGGATTGGGAAGATCCGCTGGAGAAGGGATAAGCTACCCACTCTGGTATTCTTGGGCTTCCCGAGTGGTTCAGCTGGTAAAGAATCCACCTGTAATTCAGGAGACCTGGGTTTGATCCCTGGGTTGGGAAGAGGCCCTGGAGAAGGGAAAGGCTACCCACTCCAGTATTCTGGCTTGGAGAATTCCATGGACTGTATAGTCTATGGGGTTGCAAAGAGTCAGATATGACTGAGTGACTTTCATTTTCTGTCTTTTTTTTTTCTATTCCTTCATTTTCAATTGACACCAATATGCAGGGATTGACAGTTGATTGTTATTATTGGTCATCTATGATACACAGACATTTGAGCTAGGGATTACTGAAAGGATAAGCATTGCCCTCAAGTTAGTATAATCTAGTCAGAAGAGAAAGACATTTGAGGCTTAGGATCCACTCACACAAATTTCCAAAACATGTTAGTATAATTGCTAATCCTTAAACCTCTGTTGAATCATTATAGATCTTAAGCATTTTATGCAATTCTAAGTTATACTTGATTATTACTGCCACTAACGTACTTTGCTACACTGGGAAAATTTGTCTTCTCCTACAAGGATTTTTGGGAATGTATTGGATAAATTTAAAAATCTGATATTAAGAACGATGATACATTCATTTCACAAATAACTTTAGTTGCTTATCTATACCAAACTTTGTGCTAAATACTAGGGAATCATCAGTAAATAACACATAGTCCCTACCCTCATGAACTTATGTTTTAGTGCAGAAGATAAATAATAAATAACTAAATGATTTGATATAAAGTTAGAGTTCATATTAAGCATTATGAAGGAAACAAGCAGGATGTTATTACAGAAAATAATGAGTAGGGGTTACTTTACATGGGATGGCTAGAAAAGGCCTCACTTAGGTGAAACATAAGCTGAGACTCAAAAGAGAAGGAACCAGCTATGTCATGTGATGCACTGCAGAAGGAGAAAAAAGAAATAGTAGTGTCAAAGGCACTAAGCAGGAGTAACCCTGCTGTGTTCAAGGAAATGAAAGAAGATTGGAGCATAGGGAATAAAAGGTAGAGTGTTATGAAAAGAAGCGTGGAGGCGGGGCTAAGACGGCAGAGGAATAGGACGGGGAGACCGCTCTCTCCCACACAAATTTATCGAAAGAACATCTGAACACTGAGCAAACTTCACAAAACAACTTCTGAACGCTGGCAGAGGACATCAGGCATCCAGAAAAACAGCCCATTATCTTCAAAAGGAAGTAGGACAAAATATAAAAGATAAAAAGAGAGACAAAAGAGTTAATGATGGAGACCCGACCCGGGGAGGGAGTCGTAAAAGAGGAGAAGTTTCCAAACACCAGGAAACCCTCTCACCGGTGGGTTTGGGGGAAGATTTCGAATCTCGGAGGGCAACATAACCGGGAGAAAAAATAAATAAAACCCACAGATTACGTGCTTAAAGGCAACACTCAGCAAAGAACCCCAGATGCTCGCATCCGCCACCAGCAAGTGGGGGCTGAACAGAGAGGAGTGGGTGGCACTGCTTAGGGTAAGGACCAGGCCCAAATGCCCTGAGGGCAATCAGAGGGAGCTAACGTGAGATAGCAACCTAAACTGTGGGACAGCCAGAGAGAGAGAACTATCCCACGAAAAGCCCAAATCTAAGGCACTGCCGGCCGGCTCACAGAACAAAAGACTGAGCGATACCAGAGGAGAGCTAGCCAGCTGCGGACCGCGCCATCGCCCGCTGGACACAGTGGGCAGGCGGGGCCAGCCAGAGCCAGAAAGGGGCAAACTCAGCCCCAGGGAGGGCACCCCCTACCAAACTGCAAACAGGCTTCCAGTTTCTAAGCAAAGACTGCCTGAAATCCCGGAGGGTCACCAGCCGCCAGGAGGGTCACAGCCAGAGACCAGCTCCCCAGAACTGACACAAAGCACACCGGAGCCGGGCACACCCGTAAGCCGAGGCGGGGACCAGGGAGGTGATAAGCCGCACCGCCCCAACAAGGGAGAGTGCACTCGCCAAACTCCTGGCTGCCTGAGCTGCTCCGACCGGGGATCGGCACAAACCGAGGGCCCAACCGAGTCTGTACCTTTGGGAGTAGCCGGGAACCTGAACCTGAGCAGCTTAGACCTGGGAAGTGCACGCATCTCAGGGCCCACTCCCCGGCCGAGAAACATGAAGCCTGAGCAGGGCAGACTGGGAAAGCACACACGCCGTGAGTGGGGGCAGACCCAGTGCGGCTGAGACACTTGGAGCACTCCACACACACGCCAGTGATATGGTTTTGCAGTGTTCCTCCCTCCCCACAGCACGAATGAACAAGGGAACCTAAAGAGACCACCTCTGCCCATTTGTGGCAGGGCTGAAATTAGACACTGAAGAGACCTGCAAACAGAAGCCAAATAAACAGAAGGAACCACTTTGGAAGTGACAGGCCAACAGATTAAATCCCTGCAGTTAACACTGACTGCATTGAAAGGGGCCTATATATCTTGAAAAGTATAAGCAGGAACAAGGATCTATCTGAAACTGAACAGACCCCACACTGCTCACAACAGCTCCAGAGAAAGTCCTGGATATATTTTTACTATTATCATTTTTTTTAATTTTTTTAAAATTTTTTTCTTTTTTCTTTAAGTTCTCTATTATACCTTTAATTTTCATTTTTAAAACCCACTATTACCTTGCCAAAAAAAACCCCCTATTTTTAAAGCAAACTGCATGCATATATCTTATACTTTTTGTGATTTTGTTTTCCATTTTTATTTTTTTACATTGTATTTTTTAAAGAGTCTAACCTCTACTCTAGATTTTTAAACTTTGTTTTACATATTTGATATCAATTTTGTACATTTAAGAACCCAGTCTTTACTACCCATTTTTACTCAGGAGTGTGATTACTGACTTGATTACTCTCTCCCCCTATTGCCACTCTTTCTTCTCCCCCAGGGAACCTCTATCTCCCACCCTCCTCCTTCTCTTCTCAAACCAATTCTGTGAATCTCTGAGGGTGTTCTGGGCACCGGAGAACACTTTGGGAAGAGAATACTGACCAGATCTCTCTCTCACCTCTTGATTCCTCCCTTTCTACTCATCCTCACCTCTATTACCTTCCTCCCCCCTCTCTATGTATATCTGTGAACCTCTCTGAGGGTTCCAGACTGTGGAGAGCACACAGGGAAGTGCTTACTGGCTAGACTGCTCTCTCCACATTTGAGTCCCTCTCTTCTTCTCCTGGTCACCTCAACCCCATCGCCCTTCAACTCTCCATGTAACTCAGTGAACCTCTCTGGGTATCCCTCACTGTGGAGAATCTTTTCACCATTAACCTAAAAGTTTTATTATCAGTGCTGTATGGATGGAGAAGTCTTGAGGCTACTGCAAGAATAAGACTGAAAGACAGAGGAAACATTAATTAATAAGAGATCATCCAAAAGCCTGCACATATACATTGAAACCAAGCTCCACCCAAGAGCCAATAAGCTCCAGAGCAAGACATACCACGCAAATTATCCAGCAACACAGGAACATAGCCCTGAGCATCAATATACAGGCTGCCCAGAGGCACACCAAATCCATAGACATCTCAAAACTCAATACTGGACACTCCATTGCACTCTAGAGAGAAGAAATCCAGCTCCACCCACCAGAACACCGACACAAGCTCCCCCAACCAGGAAACCTTGACAAGCCACCCGTCCAACCCCACCCAGAGTGAGGAACCTCCACAATAAAGAGGAACTTCAAACTACCAGAATACAGAACGGCCACGCCTAACACAGCAATCTAAAGAAGATGAAAAGGCAGAGAAATACTCAGCAAGTAAAGGAAAATGAGAAATCCCCACCAAACCAAACAAAAGAGGAGATAGGGAATCTATCTGAAAAAGAATTTAGAATAATGATAATAAAAATGATCCAAAATCTTGAAAACGAAATGGAGTTACAGATAAATAGCCGGGAGACAAGGATTGAGAAGATGCAAAAAATGTTTATCAAGGACCTAGAAGAAAAATAAAGGAGTCAACATAAAATGAATAATGAAATAAAGGAGATAAAAGACACTCTGGAGTTAACCAACAGTAGAATAACCGAGGCAGAAGATAGGATAAGTGAGGTAGAAGATAGAATGGTGGAAATAAACGAAGCAGAGGGGAAAAAAGAAAAAAGAATCAAAAGAAATGAGGAAAACCTCAGGGACCTCTGGGACAATATGAAATGCCCCAACATTCGAATCAAAGGAGTCCCAGAAGAAGAAGATAAAAGGAAAGGCCATGTTGATCAATGAATATAGTAAAGTTGCAGGATATAAAATTAACACACAGAAATCCCTTGCATTCCTATACTCCAATAATGAGAAAACAGAAAGAGAAATTAAGGAAACAATACCATTCACCATTGCATCAAAAAGAATAAAATACTTAGGAATATATCTACCTAAAGAAACAAAAGACTTATATATAGAAAACTATAAAACACTGATGAAAGAAATCAAAGAGGACACAAACAGATGGAGAAATATACCGTGTTCATGGATTGGAAGAATTAATATAGTGAAAATGAGTATACTACCCAAAGCAATCTATAGATTCAATGCAATCCCTATCAAGCTACCAATGGTATTTTTCACAGAACTAGAACAAATCATCTCACAATTTGTATGGAAATATAAGAAACCTCGAATAGCCAAAGCAATCTTGAGGAAGAAGAATGGAACTGGAGGAATCAACCTGTCTGACTTCAGGCTCTACTACAAAGCCACAGTCATCAAGACAGTATGGTACTGGCACAAAGATAGAAATATAGATCAATGGAACAAAATAGAAAGCCCAGAGATAAACCCACGCACCTATGGACACCTTATCTTCGACAAAGGAGGCAAGAATATTCAATGGAGAAAAGACAATCTCTTTAACAAGTGGTGCTGGGAAAACTGGTCAACCACTTGTAAAAGAATGAAACTAGAACATTTCCTAACACCGTACACAAAAATAAACTCAAAATGGATTAAAGATCTAAATGTAAGACCAGAAACAATAAAACTCCTAGAGGAAAACATAGGCAAAACACTCTCCGACATAAATCACAGCAGGATCCTCCATGACCCACCTCCTAGAATATTGGAAATAAAAGCAAAAATAAACAAATGGGACCTAATTAAAATTAAAAGCTTTTGCACAACAAAGGAAACTATAAACAAGGTGAAAAGACAGCCTTCAGAATGGGAGAAAATAATAGCAAATGAAGCAACACACAAACAATTAATATCAAAAATATACAAGCAACTTCTGCAGCTGAATTCCCGAAAAATAAACGACCCAATCAAAAAATGGGCCAAAGAACTAAACAGACATTTCTCCAAAGAAGACATACAGATGGCTAACAAACACATGAAAAGATGCTCAACATCATTCATTATTAGAGAAATGCAAATCAAAACCACAATGAGGTATCATTTCACACCAGTCAGAATGGCTGCTATCCAAAAGTCTACAAGCAATAAATGCTGGAGAGGGTGTGGAGAAAAGGGAACCCTCTTACACTGTTGGTGGGAATGCAAACTAGTACAGCCACTATGGAGAACAGTGTGGAGATTCCTTAAAAAACTGGGAATAGAACTGCCATATGACCCAGCAATCCCACTGCTGGGCATATACACCGAGGAAACCAGAATTGACAGAGACATGTGTACCCCAATGTTCATCGCAGCACTGTTTACAATAGCCAGGACATGGAAGCAACCTAGATGTCCATCAGCAGACGAATGGATAAGGAAGCTGTGGTACATATACACAATGGAATATTACTCAGCCATTAAAAAAAATACATTTGAATCGGTTCTACTGAGATGGATGAAACTGGAGCCCATTATACAGAGTGAAGTAAGCCAGAAAGAAAAACAACAATACAGTATACTAATGCATATATATGGAATTTGAAAGATGGTAACAATAACCCTATATGCGAGACAGAATAAGAGACACAGATGCATGGAACAATTTTTTGGACTCTGAGGGAGAAGGTGAGGGTGGGACGTTCTGGGAGAATAGCATTGAAACATGTATATTATCATATGTGAAAGAGAACACCATTCCATGTTCGATGCATGAGACAAGGGCTCAGGGCCGGGGCAATGGGATGATCCAGAAGGATGGGATGGGGAGGGAGGTGGGTGGGGGGTCCAGGAGGGGGAACACATGTAAACCCATGGCTGATTCATGTCAATGTATGGCAAAAACTATTGCAATGTTGTGAAGTGATTGGCCCCCAACTAAAATAAATAAATTTATAAAAAAAAAAAAAAAAAAGGAAAGGCCATGAAACAATACTCGAGGAGATGATAGTTGAAAATTTCCCTAAAATGGAGAAGGAGATAATCACAGAAGTCCAAGATACCCAGAGAGTCTCAAACAGGATAAATCCAAGGCGAAATACCCCAAGACACATATTAATCAAATTAACAAAGATCAAACACAAAGAACAAATATTAAAAGCAGCAAGAGAAAAACAACAAATAACACACAAGGGGATCCCCATAAGGATAACAGCTGATGTTTCAATAGAAACTCTTCAGGCGTGAAGGGAATGGCAGGACATACTTTAAGTAATGAAAGAGAATAATCTACAACCCAGATTACTGTACCCAGCAAGGATCTCATTCAGATATGAAGGAGAATTCAAAAGCTTTACAGACAAGCAAGAGCTGAGGGAATTCAGCACCACCAAACCAGCTCTCCAACAAATGCTAAAGGATCTTCTCTAAACAGGAAACAGAGAAAGGATGTTTCAACACGAACTCAAAACAACAAAGTAAATGGCAACGGGATCATACTTATCAATAACTACCTTAAATGTAAATGGGTTGAATGCCCCAACCAAAAGACAAAGGCTTGCTGAATGGATACAAAAACAAGACCCCTATATATGCTGTCTACAAGAGACCCACCTCAAAACTAGGGACACACACAGGCTGAAAGTGAAGGGATGGAAAAACATATTTCATGCAAACAGAGACCAAAAGAAAGCAGGAGTCGCAATACTCATTTCAGATAAAATAGACTTTAAAATAAAGGATGTGAAAAGGGACAAAGAAGGACACTACATAAAGATCAAAGGATCAATCCAAGAAGAAGACGTAACAATCATAAATATATATGCACCCAACATAGGAGCACCACAATATATAAGGCAAATACTAACAAGTATGAAAGGGGAAATTAACAATAACACAGTAATAGTGGGAGACTTTAACACTCCACTCACGCATATGGATAGATCAACTAAACAGAAAATTAACAAGGAAACACAAACTTTAAATGATACAATAGACAAATTAGATTTAATTGATATTTACAGGACTTTCCACCCCAAAACAATCAATTTTACCTTTTTCTCAAGTGCACACGGAACTTTCTCCAGGATAGATCACATCCTGGGCCATAAATCTAGCCTTGGTAAATTCCAAAAAATTGAAATCATCCCAGCCATCTTCTCTGACCACAATGCAGTAAGATTAGACCTCAATTACAGGAAAAAAACTATTAAAAATTCCAACATATGGAGGCTAAACAACACGCTTCTGAATAACCAACAAATCACAGAAGAAATCAAAAAAGAAATAAAATTATTCATAGAAACGAATGAAAATGAAAACACAACAACCCCAAATCTATGGGACACTGTAAAAGCAATGCTAAGGGGAAGGTTCATAGCAATACAGGCGTACCTCAAGAAACAAGAAAAAAATCAAATAAATAAACTAACTCTACACCTAAAGCGACTAGAGAAGGAAGAAATGAAGAACCCCAAGGTTAATAGAAGGGAAGAAATCTTAAAAATTAGGGCAGAAATAAATGCAAAAGAAACAAAAGAGACTATAGCAAAAATCAACAAAACTAAAAGCTCGTTTTTCGAGAAGATAAACAAAATTGACAAGCCATTAGCCAGACTCATCAAGAAACAAAGGGAGAAGAATCAGATCAACAAAATTAGAAATGAAAATGGAGAGATCACAACAGACTACACAGAAGTACAAAGGATCATAAGAGACTACTACCAACAGCTGTATGCCAATAAATTGGACAGCTTGGAAGAAACGGACAAATTCTTAGAAAAGTATAACTTTCCAAAACTGAACCAGGAAGAAATAGAAGATCTTAACAGACCCATCACAAGCACGGAAATTGAAACTGTAATCAGAAATCTGCCAGCAAACAAAAGCCCAGGACTAGACGGCTTCACAGCTGAATTCTACCAAAAATTTAGAGAAGAGCTAACACCTATCCTACTCAAACTATTCCAGAAAATTGCAGAAGATGGTAAACTTCCAAACTCATTCTATGAGGCCACCATCACCCTAATTTCAAAACCAGACAAAGATACCACAAAAAAGAAAACTACAGGCCAGTATCACTGATGAACATAGATGCAAAAATCCTTAATAAAATTCTAGCAAACAGAATCCAACATCATATTAAAAAGATCATACATCATGACCAAGTGGGCTTTATCCCAGGAATGCAAGGTTTCTTTTACATCCACAAATCAATCAATGTAATACACCACATGAACAATTTGAAAGATAAAAACCATATGATTATCACAATAGATGCAGAAAAAGCCTTTGACAAAACTCAACGTCCATTTATGATAAAAACCCTCCAGAAAGCAGGAATAGAAGGAACATACCTCAACACAATAAAAGCTATATATGACAAACCCACAGCAAACATTATCCTCAATGGTGAAAAGTTGAAAGCATTTCCCGTAAAGTCAGGAACAAGGCAAGGATGCCCTCTTTCACCACTACTATTCAACATAGTTTTGGAAGTTTTGGCCGCAGCAACCAGAGCGGAAAATGAAATAAAAGGAATCCAGATAGGAAAAGAAGAAGTAAAACTCTCACTGTTTGCAGATGACATGATCCTCTACATAGAAAACCTTAAAGATTCTACCAGAAAATTACTAGAACTAATCACTGAATATAGTAAAGTTGCAGGATATAAAATTAACACACAGAAATCACTTGCATTCCTATACACCAATAATGAGAAAACAGAAAGAGAAATTAAAGAAAGAATAGCATTCACCATTGCAACAAAAAGAATAAAATACTTAGGAATATATCTACCTAAGGAAACAAAAGACTTATATATAGAAAAGTTTAAAACACTGAAGAAAGAAATCAAAGAGGACACAAACAGATGGAGAAATATACCGTGTTCATGGATTGGAAGAATTAATACAGTGAAAATGAGTATACTACCCAAAGCAGTCTATAGATTCAATGCAACCTCTATCAAGCTACCAAAAGTATTTTTCACAGAACTAGAACAAATCATTTCACAATTTGTATGGAAATATATGAAACCTCAAATAGCCAAAGCAATCTTGAAAAAGAAGAATGGAACTGGAGGAATCAACCTGCCTTACTTCAGGCTCTACTATAAAGTCACAGTCATCAAGACAGTATGGTACTGGCACAAAGATAGAAATATAGATCAATGGAACAAAATAGAAAGCCCGGAGATAAATCCACGTGCCTATGGACACCTTATCTTTGAAAAAGGAGGCAAGAATATACAATGGAGAAAAGACAATCTCTTTAACAAGTGGTGCTGGGAAAACTGATCAATCACTTTTAAAAGAATGAAACTAGAACACCTTGTAACACCATACACAAAAATAAACTCAAAATGGATTAAAGATCTAAACATAAGACCAGAAACTATAAAACTCCTAGAGGAAAACACTCTCCGACATAAATCACAGCAGGATCCTCCATGACCCACCTCCCAGAATATTGGAAATAAAAGCAAAGATACACAAATGGGACCTAATTAAAATTAAAAGCTTTTATACAACAAAGGAAACTATAAGCAAGGTGAAAAGATAGCCTTCAGAATGGGAGAAAATAATAGCAAACGAAGCAACAGACAAACAATTAATCTCAAAAATATACAAGCAACTCCTGCAGCTCAATTCCAGAAAAATAAACGACCCAATCAAAAAATGAGCCAAAGAACTAAACAGACATTTCTCCAAAGAAGACATACAGATGGCTAACAAACACATGAAAAGATGCTCAACATCACTCATTATCAGAGAAATGCAAATCAAAACCACAGTGAGGTACCATTTCACACCAGTCAGAATGGCTGCTATCCAAAAGTCTACAAGCAATAAATGCTCGAGAGGGTGTGGAGAAAAGGGAACCCTCTTACATTGTTGGTGAGAATGCAAACTAGTACAGCCACTATGGAGAACAGTGTGGAGATTCCTTAAAAAACAGGGAATAGAAGTGCCATATGATCCAGCAATCCCACTGCTGGGCATACACACTGAGGAAACCAGAATTGAAAGAGACGCGTGTACCCCAATGTTCATCGCAGCACTGTTTACAATAGCCAGGACATGGAACCAACCCAGATGTCCATCAGCAGACGAATGGATAAGGAAGCTATGGTACATATTCACAATGGAATATTATTCAGCCATTAAAAAAATACATTTGAATTGGTTCTATTGAGATGGATGAAACTGGAGCCCATAATAGAGAGTGAAGTAAGCCAGAAAGAAAAACACCAATACAGTATGCTAATGCATATATATGGAATTTGAAAGATGGTAATGATAACCCTATATGCAAGACAGAATAAGAGACACAGATGCATAGAACAGTCTTATGGACTCTGAGGGAGAAGGTGAGGGTGGGACGTTCTGGGAGAATAGCATGGAAACATGTATATTATCATTTATGTAACAGAACACAATTCCAGGTTCAATGCATGAGACAAATGCTCAGGGCTGGGGCAATGGGATGACCCAGAGGGATGGGATTGGGAGGGAGGTGGGAGGGGGGTTCAGGATGGGAACACATGTAAACCCATGGCTGTTTCATGTCAATGTATGGCAAAAAGCACTACAATGTTGTAAAGTAATTAGCCCCCAACTAAAATAAATAAATTTATTAAAAATAAATAAATAAATAAAAAGAATTAAAAAGAAGAGAATTGGATATAAGTGGTGAGAAGCTCCAGCTTGGTCTAAAAGCTTGTATTGAAATCATCACTAAATATAGAGCATGACAAAATTATATCTATGATGATGCCTTAAATACATTGAGAGATTTTTCTTTCAATTTCTAACAACAAAGTCTCTGAGGATAAAAGATATGCAGAAAAAAGATAAAAGATATTAAAAGATATTTCTTCCTTTGTGGAAGGATTCTTAGGGCCAAATTACAGGACCAAGTTCACTCAAGGTCTAAAAAATGCTAAACCTAAGTAAAATTAAATTTTTGTTTTGGTTCTAGCGAATTTATTAATTATGAATGACAAAGAAATCTTTAATTTCTGTAAGGTATTTCAAAGTAGCTTCTCAGTCTGACCTGTTTTTTTAAATGTAGTTAAATTTATTTAGAAAAATTTTAGTTACAATTTTGTTTTCACATATATATGATCTTATAGTAATACTATGAGATAGGCTAGGACTCTTAAATCAGTTTGTACAGATTCAGGAATCTAAGAATTGGGCTATTTTAATTTAGATCATGTTACTAATAGGTGCTTGAGCCAGAATGACAAATCCTGTGGTCTTTTCACTACAGTAGTTTTATCTTGATAACTAACAGGTTTGCCTCATTTGGATCATAATACGTCTTATTCAGTAGCGTAGTAAGGACTGGTTTGGAGAGGGATCTCCATAGTCACACTGTCCTTCCACAGTTACTCAAAATAAATAATATGAATAGAAATAATTTTGCCCTACAGGTTTTAATAAAAATTTCTTTGCCCCCTTTCTGTTGGAGTGCTTCATACCAACCTAAACATCTCCTACACAGAACTCCTTTACCAGTCTTATTAAGTTACATGTTTTTTTTCTCCCTCAATATAACCCAGATATGTAAAAAATACAGTTACAATTCTATAATAAGTTCTTGACTTGTAGCAATTGCAGAAAGTGATCCTGAAAATACTCTGTGATTAATATAAAATCACAGATGCAAAGCCACGCTCATTTTAACATTATGGACCTTGGAATGCATTGGAGTAGAAAAAGGATAAGTAAACACTACAATATGAATTGTGGTAGAAATATCAATGCAATATCAATTAAGAGAAATATCAATAACCTCAGATATGCAGATGACACCACCCTTATGGCAGAAAGTGAAGAAGAACTAAAGAGCCACTTCATGAAAGTGAAAGAGGAGAGTGAAAAAAGTTGGCTTAAAGCTCAACATTCAGAAAACTAAGATCATGGCATCCAGTCCCATCACTTCATGGTAAATAGATGGAGAAACAGTGGAAACAGTGTCAGACTTTATTTGGGGGGGCTGCAAAATCGCTGCAGATTGTGACTGCAGCCATGAAATTAAAAGACGCTTGCTCCTTGGAAGAAAAGTTACGACCAGCCTAGACAACATGTTAAAAAGCAGAGACGTCACTTTGCTAACAAAGGTCCATCTAGTCAAGGCTACTGTTTTTCCAGTAGTCATGTACGGATGTGAGAGTTGGACTGTGAAGAAAGGTGAGAGCCGAAGAATTGATACTTTTGAAGTGTGGTGTTGGAGAAGACTCTTGAGAGTCCCTTGGACTGCAAGGAGATCCAACTAGTCCATCCTAAAGGAAATCAGCCCTGAATGTTCGTTGAGAGGACTGATGTTGAAGCTGAAACTCCAATATTTTTGGCCACCTGATGCAAAGAACTGACTCACTGGAAAAGACCCTGATGCTGAGAAAGATTGAAGGCAGGAGGAGGAGGGGACGACAGAGGATGAGATGGTTGGATGGCATCACCAACACAATGGACATGAGTTTGAGTGAACTCCGGGAGTTGGTGATGGACAGGGAGGCCTGGCGTGCTGCAGTCCATGGGGTCACAAGGAGTTGGACATGACTGAGCAACTGAATTGAACTGAAACAGCACAAAGCCAAGATCTCAAAAGGAGAATCCACAGAAAACCAGTATAAAAACATGTCCTTTAGCCATATTTAAAAGACTGGAAGTTATGTTTATCTAAAATTTGCCACATATATAGCTTGATAAATAAATTAAGCATATTTTATACAAAACATTTATGTCCTTGTTTCACGGACTTAGACATTCTTTTATAATTCTTTAGGAAGTTTATAGAAACAACGATTAAAATAATCACCTTAGTCATTTTTAAATGGGTATCATTACTAAAGGGACTCAACTGGTAATTACACTAATTATTCTGATAAAAATACTGGACAGACTAGTTAAATAACACCCCATAGAGAATAGTGCCTGAATGAGATCTTTTCATTCAGTGTATATTTTATGTATCTGCTAAGAAGTAGTTTTCAGAAACTTGAAGATATAACTCACATGAACATTCATCAAAAATTGTTATTCTTTACTTAGAAAACCAGTAATAAAACTGGTTCAAAGAGAAACTTCAAGAAAATACACATAATCTGTAGGAATATTGAAATAAATTTGCTTATACATGCAAAACTCATTTATTTCTTATCGGACAATAAAAGGTAATGTAAGAATTTTTTTTTCCTTCTAAGTGACAAATATATTTTTACTGAGCAAAATCCATTTGCATAACTTAGATAAAAGTATTTGTAATATTATTAGTTGTCTGCAAGAAAACTTCTACCCCCAGAAAATAGGAAATAACCTAGTGAATACAAAAAACAAAGTTAAATTTGTTTAATAATCTCCAGAGTATTTGCTAGACAATGCCTTGGACACCCAAGAATCCTTCTGCTCAAATCTATGTGTAAGACAATATTTTAAACACTTCATTTGCTCAAATTTAATATCTTATCTATATACATGATTGTAGTAATATATTATAGATGGATCTTCTTAGTTTGTATCTCTGTTAATATATTGGTAATATTGATAATTGCTATGGCCTGAATGTTTTTGTCCCCTCAATATTCATTTTAAAACCCTAACACCCAATCTAATGGTATTTTGAGGTGGGGTCTTTAGGAGATATTTTCTCTCTTTTATGTGGGGACACAGCAAGAAGGGTATGTGCAAAGAAGAGTGTTCTCACAAGACACCAAATCTTCTAGCACTTTGATCTCTGTCTTCTCAGATTCCAAAATTGTGAGAAATAAATGTTTATTGTTTTAGCCACTCTGTCTATGGTAATTTGTTATAGTGATTCCATTTGACTAAGAAAGTAATTCAGCTCAAAAAATATCTAAAATAGAAACATCATTATTTAGTATTTATATCCTTGTCATGTATATATTTTCTCTTTTCTAAAAGACTGGGAACATGCTTTGGGAAATAATATAACTGTTTAAAAATTAATATTCCACAATCATAGAACTAAACTAAAAACAAATTAACACTCAGGTTAGTGAACAAAAGGCAAACAACAGCCATGTCTTTATTCAATATTGCTGGTTCTCTCTCTAGCATGGCTTTTCCTTTTGGTGCACTCTGTTCAAGGTCAGGGTACTAGTAGATTATGTGCTTCGATGCCAAATGGCCATCCTATTATACTCCGGCATACATATAGCCTTCCTATGGCAGAAAATTGCCAATCTGGATATTGTTCAAATGAATTTGTGGGTATTGTAAGGGTCCATCAGTTGCCATGACTGCCTGTAAAATAGCTACAGGCAGCTATATAATAGCTATATAAGTTCCACACTTTAAAGAAACACATCAAAAAGGGAGCTATACTTATTGAAATATGCTATTAGGTAATGTTTCTGTTTCATTTTACTTTATAAAGCACATTATGACCATCACCATAGAGAACTTACAAAATAAGTACATTAGCAACAAGTATCTGAAGCTTTCAAATTCAAGCCATTAAGTGACATAATACACGAAGAGCCCGTTTAAAAGCATAGAGTTTGAACAGCCAAATTTTACTTCCAGAAAGAGAAAACCAAAAAGGAAATTTAAAAGACTGGGCACAGTTTTTCTTACAGATCTGAAAAGTATCTCAAGAGTATGGTTTAAGATCTAGCATTTAATACTTTAGTACTATATATACATTTTTAAATAATCAATGTTAGGACACATAATGAAAAAAAGATATATTTCCTTCATTCAATTTTTGCTAATTATTCAAAACTACACTTTTTAAGGCTAAATTCTACAGAAAAGAACTAAAACTATGAAGCTAAAAATTAAGATTTACTTTGTAAAAGAGAAGATCATTATGGTTGAGGGGGAAGATGGAAGATCTTTTATTTTTCTCCTTAAGATCATCTTTTCCTCTTTTTCAACTCTCTTGGGAATTTTGATCTTAAAAATTATTTTCTAATAATTGAGCATTCCTTCTATTCACCATAGTACTGAAAATCCTAGACAGAGTAATTATTCAAGAAAAAGAAATAAAAGGCATCTAAATTTGGGAAGAAGACTTAAAATTATATCTGTTCACAAATCAAACAATCTTATATGTATAAAACTCTAAAGATTCCACAAAAAAACTAGTAGAACTAATAAAGTCAGAAAAGTTGAAGGATATAAAATCAATATGCAAATATCTATGTACTAACAATGAATAATACAAAAAAGAAATTAAAAAAACAATTTCATTAAAAATAGCATGAAAAACAATAAAAAGTTTAGGAGTAAACAGAACTAGAGATGAAACCCTTGCACACTGAAAACAATAAAACGTTGCTTAAGAAATAAGATTATTAAATGGCAATATTATTAAGTGGAAAGGCACGCCATGTTCATGAATTGGAAGACTTAATACTGTTACAACATAAATACTCCCCAAAGAAATCTACAGATTCAATACAATCTTTTTTTTTTCAATACAATCTTTATTAAAATCCAAAAGACATTTTTTTTTTCAAAAATAGAAAAATTCATCCTAAAATTCATTTGAAATCTCAAGTGACTCCAAGGGACAAAACAGTACTGAAAAGAAAAAAAAAAAGATGGCAGTCTCACAGTTTATTATTTCTAAATGTATTTCTGTGAAGGAGGAAAAACTTTCCTTCTGTGGTCTTATGTTCACTCAGCTAGGATTTGTGAATTAAACTATAAAAAAATAGATTAAAGAAGAAAAGACAAAGTTTACTTTATTCATATAGGTGTACACAAAACAAGCCTCTTGATCAATAATCAGAGATAGGGATAAAACCCTTCAGAAAAAGGATTTATGGCAGCCTCTCTTTCAGAAGTTTCTGTCTCTAGTAAAATAAGGGAAGCTCCAGAATTCTTCTTTCTGCACCTATTGAATGTCAAATGTCTTTGTTTTATAATATTTTTTATACTTAACACAGTAAACAGTAGTATATCCTGGATATGTTCATTCCTAGGTTGCAGTAATCAAAGGAGTATGACACTGGCATAAAGATAGACAGTGAAATAGAATAGAGACCCCATTAAACCTGACATATATAGTCAAATGATTTTGGACAAGCATATCAAGACCATTCAGTCAAGGGAGAAAGAGCTGTCTTTGTAACAAACTGTTGTGGAAAAACTACATATTTATATGCAAAAATGAATTTGGACTCTTGCCTTATAGCAGATACAAAAATTCAATCAAAATGGATCAAAGACATAAACATAAGAACAAAAGCTGGAAAAGAGTTTAGAAGAAAACAGAGGAAAAAAGTCATGATATTGGATTTCACAATGATTTCTTAGATATAACACATAAAGCATAGGTAACAAAAGAAAAAAAATGATAAATTGGACTACATCAAAATTTTTAAACCTGTGTATCAAAGGACACAATTATCAGGGAGAACAGGCAACCCATAGAATAGGAGAAAACATTTTAAAACAATATATCTGATAAAGGCTTAATTTCTGGAATATATAAAAAAAATTGCCACAAATCTACAGCAGAAAAAGCAAGCAATCCTGTGTGGGAAATAATCATTTTTTCCAAAGAAGATATATAAATCATGAATAAGCCATCAAAAGATGCTCAAAATCACTACTCATCAGGGAAATTAAAGTCAAAACCACAGTGAGATACTATTTCATTAGGATTACTACTTTAAAAGAAAAAAAAGAACAAGTGTTGGCAAGGATGTGGGAATCCTATACACTTTTCATTGGGAATATAAAATGGTGTAGATAGTATAAAAAACAGTATGATATTTCTTTAAATATTAAAAATAGACTTGCCATGTAATCCAGTAATTTCATTCTGGGTGTATATCCAAAAAAAAATTGAAGAAGAGTCTCAGGACAAGGACAACTTTGCAGCCTGTGGACCCAACACACCTACCAGCAGGGCACCACTTACTCAGGGACCAGATAGACCTGGGCCCCTCTCACCAGTGAGCCTTCTCTACCTTTGGTACTAACCTCACATAGCAGCAGACAGACATTAGCCACAAGACAACCTCAGCACCACAGCCTCAGGGCGCACCCCACCCACCAGCAAAACAGAACCAAGACTGGGACTAGTCAAGCCATGGCCCTGCCCACCAGCAGACCAACACAAACTTTTGGACACCATGGGCCCTGTAGCCAGCTGTGTAAGGAACTTGCCCCATCTACTAGCAATCCTGGACACTTGGGCCCTGCAGTCAGACCACGGGATATGGCTCTGCCTGTCAGTGGGGAAGCACTAGCCCCAGGAACTAGATTCCCCTACCAGCGGGTGGGAATCAACCCCAGGATCTGTTGGACCCTGATTCCACTCTACAGTGGGCCAGCACCAGCCCTAGGGACCCAAGGTTTCAGCAGCCAAGCCACCTCCAGACCCAGTCAAGCCACTTAGTGTCCAGCAGCCATTGCACAAGGAAGGGCCAGAAAACCAACCAGACTGGGGTCTGACCAAGCCTACCAGACTTCCCACAGTTGTCTGCTCACCACAACAGAAGGATGCAGGTAGCCCACAAAGGGGGCACACCTAAATCATATAGCTCTGTTGACAAGAGGGGAGTGTGTACTGCTGAGATGCAAGAGATGTTTCCTACAAAAGTCACCTCTATAATATCAGGAATTGTAATTTACCTATAAGATATATAGAAATAAAAATAGCAAGTTAGAAAAAAAGGAACAGATGAACATGTTTCAAACAAAGTAACAAGATAAAACCACAGAAGGACTAAGTGAAATAGATATAGGAAATCTAAGCAAGAAAGAGTTTCAAGTAATGATTATAACCATGATAAAAGAACGTGGTGGAAAAATAGATGCACAGAGACAAAAGTTAGACATTTTTTAACAAAGAGTTGGAAAATATCAACAACAACCAAACATAGATGAAGAGTATAGTAATTGAAATGGAAACTAGAGTAGACTGTGTCAATAGTAGTCTAAATGTTACAGAGAAATGGAGAAGAGAGATAGGAGACAGAGTAGTAAAATCACTGACACTGAACAGAGAAAATAAATAAATAAATAAATAAATAAGGATTGTTTAAGAGACCTCTCTTACAACAGTAACAATACTAACATTTGCATTATATTGTTTTTCGGTCACTAAGTCTGACTCTTTGCGACCCCAGGGATTGCAGCACACCAGGCTTCCCTGTCCTTCACCATCACCCAGAATTTGTTCAAACTCATCTCCATTGTGTTGGTGATGCCATCTAACATTCTCATCTTCTTTCATCCACTTCTACTCGTGCACGCCATCTTTCCCAACATTAGAGTCTTTTCCAATGTGTCGAGTCTTCACATCAGGTGGCCAAATTTTGGAGCCTCAGTTTCAGCATCAGTCCTTCCAATGAATATTCAGGGTTGATTTCCTTTAGGACTGACTGGTTTGAACTCCTTGACGTCCAAGTGACTCTCAAGAGTCTTCTCCAGCACTACAATTTGAAAAAATCAAATCTTCGGCCCTCAGCCTTCTTTATAGTCCAACTCTCATATCCACACATGACTACTGGAAAAACCATAACTTTGATTAGATGGATCTTTGTCAACAAAACAATGTCTCTGCTTTTTAATACACTATGTTTGCCATGGCTTTTCTTCCAAGGAGTGTCTTAATTTCATGGGTGCAGTCATTGTCAGCACTGTGATTTTGGAGCTCAAAAATATAAAATCTGTCACTGTTTCCACTTTTTCTCCATCTATTTGCCATGAAGTGAAGAGACTAGATGCCATAATCTTAGTGTTTTGAATGTTGAGTTTTAAGCAAGCTTTTATATGGGTTCCATAAATAGGAGAGAGAGAAAAAGGGGCTGAGAACACATTTAAAGGCACAATACTTGAAAATCAACCTAACCAGGGAAAGGAAACTGACATCTAAGTTGAAGAAGCACAGAGAGACCTAAAGAGGAATAACACAAAGAAGAATACACCAAGACACATTGTAACTAAAGTGGCAAACATTAAAGTAGGGAATATCAAAGCGAGAAGGAAAAAACAACAAAGGGATTTCCATAAGGCTATGCTCTGACTTTTCAGCAGAAACTCTGAAGGATGGAAGAGAGTGGCACAATATATTTAAAGTGATGAAAAGGAAAAGCCTGGGCTTCCCTGGTGGTTCAGATGATAAGGAAGCAGCCTGCAATGCAAGAGACCTGGGTTCAATTCCTGGGTCAGGAAGATCCCCTGGAGAAGGGAATGACAACCCACTTCAGTATTCTTGCCTGGAGAATTCCATGGACTGAGGAGCCTGGTAAGCTATAGTTTGTGGGGTCAAAAAGAGTCTGACATGACTGAGAGACTAACACACACTAAAGAAAAACCACAACCAAGAATACTCTACCCAACAAGGCTCTCATTCAGATTTTAGGGACAAATCAAAAGTTTTAAAGAAAACAAAAGCTAATACAGTTCAGCACCAAAACCAGCTTTACAAGAAATGTTAAAGGGACTTTGATAAGTGTAAAAGAAAAATCCAGAAACATGAAAATTATGTAAGGAAAATGTGTTAGTCTCGCAGTCATGTCTGACTTTGCCACCCCACGAACTGCAGCCCACCAGGCTTCTAGGAATTCTCCAGGCAAGAATACTGGAGCGGGTGGCCATTCCCTTCTCCAGGGGATCTTCCCAACCAGGGATCAAACCCAGGTCTCTTGCATTGCAGGCAGATTCTTTACCATCTGAGCCACCAGGGAAGGCCATTAAAAGAGGTAAGTATATGTCAGTGCTACTTTCTCAATTAGTCCCATGCTCACCTTCCCCTGCTATGTCCACAAGTCTGTTCTCTACTAGATTCATCAGAACCATCTTTCTAGATTGCAAATATATATGTTATAACACAAAATTATAATGCAATTTTTCTACTAATTAAAAAAAAAACACATTTTAAAATTTTTTTTACAATTTACTTATTTATCTATTTTTTTTTTACTTTACAATATTGTATTAGTTTTGCCATACATTGAGAAGAATCCTCCATGGGTATACATGTGTTCCCCTTCCAGAACGCCCCTCCCACCTCCCTCCCCATCTCATCCCTCTGGATCATCCAGGTGCACCAGCCCCGAGCATCCTGTATCATGCATCAAACCTGGACTGGCGATTCATTTCACATATGATAATTTACACGCTTCAGTGCCTTTCTCCCATATCATCCGGCCCTCACTCTCTCTCATAGAGTCCAAAGTACAGTTCTATACATCTGTGTCTCTTTTGCTGTCTCGCATCCAAGGTTATCTTTACTGATTTACTAAATTCCATATATATGCGTTAGTATACTGTATTGGTGTTTTTCTTTCTGGCTTACTTCACTCTGTATAATGGGCTCCAGTGTCATCCACCTCACGAGAGCTGATTCGAATGTATTCTTTTTAATGGCTGAGTAATATTCCATTGTGTATATGTACCACAGCTTCCTTATCCATTCATCTCCTGATGGATATCTAGGTTGCTTCCATGTCTTGGCTATTATGGGGTACACGTGTCTCTTTCAAGTCTGGTTTCCTCAGTGTGTATGCCCAGCAGTGGGACTGCTGGGTCATATGGCAGTTCTATTTCCAGTTTTTTGAGGAATCTCCAGCTCTCCAACAGATGCTAAAGTATCTTCTCTAGACAGGAAACACAGAAAGGGTGTATAATCTCAAACCCAAAACAATAAAGTAAATGGCAATGGGGTCATACTTATCAATAATTACCTTAAGTGTAAATGGGTTGAATGCCCCAACCAAAAGACAAAGACTGGCCGAATGGATACAAAAAAGAGACTCCATGTACGTTGTCTACAAGAGACCCACCTCGGAACGAGGGAAACATACAGACTGAAAGTGAAGGGCTGGAAAAATATATTTCATGCAAATAGAGACCAAAACAAAGCAGGAGTAGCAATACTCATTTCAGACAAAATAGACTTTAAAACAAAGGCTGTGAAAAGAGACAAAGATGGACACTACATATGATCAAAGGGATCAATCCAAGAGGAAGATACAACAATTATAAATATATATGCACCCAACATAGGAGCACCGCAATACGTAAGGCAATTGCTAGCAAGTATGAA
Source organism: Giraffa tippelskirchi (assembly GCF_054371585.1). Classification (NCBI taxonomy): domain Eukaryota; kingdom Metazoa; phylum Chordata; class Mammalia; order Artiodactyla; family Giraffidae; genus Giraffa; species Giraffa tippelskirchi. The sequence continues at coordinate 74,325,333 of NC_137289.1, forward strand.
AGGGGAAATTAACAATAACACAATAATAGTGGAAGAATTTAATACCCCACTCACACCAATGGACAGATCAACTAAACAGAAAATTAACAAAGAAACACAAACTCTAAATGGTACAATATACCAGTTAGACCTAATTGATATCTATAAGACATTTCACCCCCAAACAATGAATTTCACCTTTTTCTCAAGCGCACACGGAACCTTCTCCAGAATAGATCACATCCTGGGCCATAAATCTAGCCTTGGTAAGTTCAAAAAAATTGAAATCTTTCCAAGCATCTTTCCTGACCATAATGCAGTAAGATTAGATGTCAATTACAGGAGAAAAACTATTAAAAATTCCAGCATACGGAGGCTGAACAACACACTGCTGAATAACCAACAAATCACAGAAGAAGTCAAAAAAGAAATGAAAATATACATAGAAACAAACGAAAATGAAAGCACAACAACCCAAAACCTATGGGACACTGTGAAAGCAGTGCTAAGGGGAAGGTTCATAGCAACATAGGCTTATCTCCAGAAACAAGAAAAAAGTCAAATAAATAACCTAACTCTACACCTAAACCAACTGGAAAAGGAAGAAAAGAAGAATCCCAGGGTTAGTAGAAGGAAAGAAATCTTAAAAAATTAGGGCAGAAATAAATGCAAAAGAAACAAAAGAGACCATAGCAAAAATCAACAAAGCCAAAAGCTGGTTCTTTGAGAAGATAAATAAAATTGACAAACCATTAGCCAGACTCATCAAGAAAAAAAGGGAGAAGAATCAAATCAATAAAATTAGAAATGAAAATAGAGAGATCACAACAGACTACAGAGAAACACAAAGGAGCATAAGAGACTATTATCAGCAACTATATGCAAATAAAATGGACAACTTAGAAGAAATGGATAAATTCTTAGCAAAGTACAACTTTCCAAAACTGAACCAGGAAGAAATAGAAAATCTTAACAGACCCATCACAAGCATGGAAATTGAAACCGTAATCAGAAATCTTATCAGAAATCTTCAAGCAAACAAAAGCCCAGGATCAGATGGCTTCACAGCTAGAATTCTACCAAAAATTTAGAGAAGAGCTAACACCTATCCTACTCAAACTCTTCCAGAAAATTGCAGAGGAAGGTAAACTTCCAAATTCATTCTATGAGGCCACCATTACCCTAATACCAAAACCTGACAAAGATGCCACAATAAAAGAAAACTACAGGCCAATATCACTGATGAACATAGATGCAAAAATCCTTAACAAAATCTTAGCAAACAGAATCCAGCAACATATTAAAAAGATCATACATCATGACCAAGTGGGCTTTATCCCAGGGATGCAAAGATTCTTCAATTTCCACAAATCAATCAATGTAATACCCTCCATTAACAACTTAAAAAAAAAACCACATGATTATTTCAATAGATGCATGGAAAGCCTTTGACAAATTTCAACATCCATTTATGATAAAAACCCTTCAAAAAGCAGGAATAGAAGGAACATACCTCAACATAATAAAAGCTATATATGGCAAACCCACAGCAAACATTATCCTCAATGGCGAAAAATAGAAAGCATTTCCCCTAAAGTCAGGAACAAGACAAAGGTGCCCACTCTCTCCACTATTCTTCAACATAGTTTTGGAAGTTTTGGCCACAGCAATCAGAGCAGAAAAAGAAATCAAAGGAATCCAGATTGGAAAAGAAGTAAATCTCTCACTGTTTGCAGATGACATGATCCTCTACATAGAAAACCGTAAAGACTCCACCAGAAAATTACTAGACCTAATCAATGAATATAGTAAAGTTGCAGGATATAAAATCAACACACAGAAATCCCTTGCATTCCTATACACTAACAATGAGAAAACCGAAAGAGAAATTAAGGGAAAAATTCCATTCACCATTGCAACGAAAAGAATAAAAAACTCAGGAATATATCTACCTAAAGACACAAAAGACCTCTATATAGAAAACTATAAAACATTGGTGAAAGAAATCAAAGAGGACACAAATAGATGGAGGAATATACCGTGTTCATGGATCGGAAGAATCAATATAGTGAAAATGAGTATACCACCCAAAGCAATCTATAGAGTCAATGCAATCCTTATCAAGCTACCAATGGTATTTTTCAGAGAACTAGAACAAATAATTTCACAATTTGTATGGAAATACAAAAAACCTCGAGTAGCCAAATCTATCTTGAGAAAGAAGTATGGAACTGGAGGAACCAACCTGCCTGACTTCAGGCCCTACTACAAAGCCACAGTCATCGAGACAGCATGGTACTGGCACAAAGACAGAAGTACAGATCAATGGGACAAAATAGAAACCCCAAAGATAAATCCACACACCTATGGACACCTTATCTTGACAAAGGAAGCAAGAATACACAACGGAGAAAAGACAATCTCTTTAACAAGTGGTGCTGAGAAAACTGGTCAAGCACTTGTAAAAGAATGAAACTAGAACACTCTCTAACACCATACACAAAAATAAACTCAAAATGGATTAAAGATCTAAACGTAAGACCAGAAACTATAAAACTCCTAGAGGAAAACATAGGCAAAACTTTCTCTGACATAAACCACAGCAGGATCCTCTATGACCCACCTCCCAGAATATTGCAAATAAAAGCAAAAATAAACAAAAAAATACAAACATTTTAAAAGGCAAGTATACAATAATGGTAAAAAAAAAAATCAACCACGTATAAAGATATTGGGAGGGATAAACGACAAAAGTAGCAAAATCATCCAAATTCACGATACGTAGTTAAAGGATACACAAAGCAATAAGATGCAAAATATGATGTCAAAAACAGTAATTGCGAGCAGGAGTACAAATGCAGGCTTCTTAAAATGTATTTGAAGGTAGAGTACAATTTCAGGGTTGTTAAAATGTAATTGAAGGTAATGGATAAGGGACTTAAAACAGTCATATATATAACTATATATGAACTTCATGGTATTCTCAAACAAAAAAATCTGTAATAAATACGCACATAAAACAGAAAGGAGTCCAAATATAATATTAATATCAACATCTAATAACATAAAAGAACTAAAGAAGAAGAAATGAATAAAAAATACCCAAACAACCCAAAACCTTTAACAAAATGGCAAAAGGAACAGACACAGTAATATTTAAATGTAAATGGATTAAAGTTCCAATTAAAAGACCAAGAGTGGCTGAATGAATACAAAAACAAAATCTATACATTTGCTGCCTACAAGAAACTCACTTCAGATATAAATACACACACACTGAAAGGGAAGGGATGCAAAAAGTTATCCTATGAAAATGGGAATCAAAAGAAAGTTGGGATATAAATACCTATGACAGAGAAAATAGTCTATGAAGCAAAGACTCTAGTAAGAGACAAAGAAGGACATTACATAATGATCAAGGGATCAATCCAAGAGGAAAAAAATAACATGTATGCATCTGACAAAGGAGCACCTAAGCACCTAAATACATAAAGCAAATATTAAGAGATATAAAGGAAAAAATTGACACTAACACAATAACAGTAGGATAATTAAAGTTCCCATTTATATCACAGGACAGATCATACAGACAGGAAATCAATTAATATATATTGGCCTTAAATGACACATTAGAGCAAATGGACTATATATATAGATCATTCAATTCAAAAGCAGAAGAATACACATATATTTCAAGTGCACATGGAACATTTTCAAGGATAGATTACATGCTAGGTCCCAAAACAAATCTTGATAAATTTAAGAAAATTGAAACCATGTCAAGCATGTTTTCAAACCACAATGCTATGAGATTGGAATCAACTATAAAGGAAAAAACCAAAAAACACAAACACCTAAAGGTTAAATAATATGCTACTAAACAACCAATGGACCACTAAATAAATCAAAGAAGAAATTACAAAATACCTGGAGACAAATAGAAATGAAAAAACAACGGTTCAAAATCTATAGTATGCAGTAAAAGAGGTTCTAAGAGAGAAGTTTGTAGCGGTATAAGCTTACCTCAGGAAACATGAAAATCTCAAATAAAAAAGAACCTTACATCTAAAGGAATTAGAAAAAGAAGAATAAACAAAACCTAAAGTTAGAAAAAGGAAAGAAGTAATAAAGATCAGAGCAGAAATCAATGAAATACATAGAGAATGAATACATAGAGACTAAAAGAGCCAACTCATTGGAAAAAATTATGATGCTCTGAAAGATTGAAGGGAAAAAGAGAAGAGGGCAGCCGAGGATGAGATGGTTAGATAGCATCAGCAACTCAATGGACATGAATTTGAGCAAGGTCTCTGAGATAGTAAAAGACAGGGACGCTTGGTGTGCTTCAGTCCATGGGATTGCAAAGAGCTGGATTCAACTTAGTAACTGAACAACTGTCAGGATACATTTAATAGAAGGCTTCCTGTGTGCTGTTTTCAGTCTTGCATGAATTCTATGTTCCTTAACAGCACCTGAATACAGGTGCCAGAGAGCTGGCAAGCCGGCTTTCGGGGATAATAGAAATTCATGTATCTCATTCATATGGAAATGCCATATGGTGAACAGCAGCCATTTACAAGTCGCCTCCTTTCTGATATGTAAAGTAACTGTTACAACCCCCTCTCTAGAGAATAATTCTAACCTCCCGCTTTCTAGATGACTTGTTAGACTTTTGATCCCTATCTCTGCTAAAAAGGGCTATCTGGTAAGAGAGTATATATATGCCCACAATATGTTGAATAAATGCCTTTGTTCCACCAGAGCAATGGTCACCGTGTCTTTCCTCATTTTCCTCATTCTCTCTCTCTCTCTCTCTCTCTCTCTCTCTCTCTCTCTCAGTCTCTCCCTCTCTCCGTTTCAGGCTGTTTCCATGGAGCACAGGTGTCCACCGTGTCTACTTATTTGCCCGGGCTTTCAAGACCTCTTCGAGAGGGCGCCCTGAGCCTACGTAGATGGTGCTAGCTCTTTGTCCTAGAGTTATATTGGCATACTGTGTAAACCAGGGAATACCAGCCTCTTTTCTTCCTTCTTTTCTTATCGGTCGACTCTGTACCCCCAAGTTCTGGTCCATTAAAGGACCACAACAATTGGCGTGCCAGAACAGGGACTTGGGATATGGCAGTTCGGGCAGAGTGACCCCGGAAAGCTTATTGAAGCTGGTAAGTACTAAAGACATGGGTATAACAGCAAGCCTATTGAGGCTGCTGCTGCTGCTGCTACTGCTAAGTCGCTTCAGTCGTGTCTGACTCTGCGCGACCCCATAGACGGCAGCCCACTAGGCTCCGCCATCCTTGGGATTCTCCAGGCAAGAACACTGGAGTGGGTTGCCATTTCCTTCTCCAATGCATGAAAGTGAAAAGTGAAAGTGAGGTCGCTCAGTCGTGTCCGACTGTTAGCGACCCCATAGACTGCAGCCCACCAGGCTCCGCCGTCGATGGGATTTTCCAGGCAAGAGTACTGGAGTGGGGTGCCATTGCCTTCTCCGCTATTGAGGCTGGTAAATATTAAAGTCGTAAATATAATGGCGGGAAATCCCAATCACTTTTTTACTTTACTTTATCACTTATTTTTACTTTATCACTTATTTAAAGCTCAGGGATTTTTAGTTTTACACCAGAAAATAGAGACTGGCCTTCAAACAGTGGTTGAATGTAACCCTTGGTTCCCTGAGGAAAACGATATTAATTTAGAAATTTGGCACCAGGTCAAAAAGAATGCTAAACGAGCCAGCAAAAACGGAAAAAACATTCCTACAGATTTCTGGCCTTTATGGGCTCCTATTGAAACTGTGCTTCTGCCACTTAACCCTGGCCCTCCTGATATTCAGCAGCAGGCAGAACACTTACTACATAAACATAAACTAAATGATAAAACCTTACAAAAGGCCCAATTGGAACAACATAATATATTTACTAACCCTCCCTCAGTTGTTCCAAGCGTTCCCCATCTGCCAGCAGATGCAAATTTAAAAGCAGCTCCTCTGCTAAAACCTAATGATTCTAGCAATGACTCATCTAGTACACTTTTTGACATTAAAATTAACACCTTTCTAAATAACAATGATGAGTTTTTACCACATACTCTTAATTGTAAAAATTTGCTACCTGCCCACTCTCCTTCACGACAGAGGCTTTCTAAATTGCTGACTTTACAATCACAGGTCTCTGAAGCCGATGGTTTTTCTGCTTTTCCAGTTTTAAAAAATCCTGATGCTCAAGGGCACGTAATATCTCAATATAAGGCTATTAACTTTAATCATATGCGGCAAATAAAAAAGGCTATAACTATGTACGGCCCACATTCACCTTTTACTAAAGTACTTCTAAATTCTATTACATCCACTCTGGGAAATTTTGTTCCCCATGATTGGCGTACTTTAATAAAAGCTCTCCTTAAACCAGGAGAATATCTTCAATGGAAAACGTGGTTTCATGACATAGCCAGAGATCATGCTAACAGAAATGCTCGAGCTGACACTCCCCAAAATCAAATTACTTTTGAGATGTTAACTGGTACAGGACCATTTGACGCTTTAAAAGCTCAAGTACAGTGCCCTCCTTTGTTGCATGAACAAGTAAAAACAGTGGCTCTTAAGGCTTGGAAACAAATTACTCCTCAAGGGGAGCCTACAGGTAGCTACACTAAAATATTGCAAGGACCTAATAAAACGTATGCTGATTTTTTAGCTAGATTACAAACTGCTATTTCCCGTACTGTAACTGGAAAAGAAGCTAAAAGACAAATAGAGAAACTACTTGCTTATGAGATTACAAATCAGGAATGCCAAAAGACCATAGCTCCTATTCAGGAGGTAGAGACTATTATAGATTATTTAAAGACTTGTTACAATCTAGGATCAGAAACTCAAAAGATGAAAATGCTAGCTAAAACAATGGTTGCTGCCCTTAAAAAGAGAAATGAAAGCTGTTTTACATGTAGAGATAAAAGCCATTTAAAAAGGGATTGCTCTAAAAAGGTTAATAATAACTCCCCCCAAATCTGCCCTCACTGCCGTAGAGAAATGCATTGGGCCAAAGATTATAAATCTAGATTTGACATAAAAGAAAAACCTATTCCAAAAAACTCCAAGCAAGAGACCCCCCAGGTGGCCTCCAACAATAACCAGGGACAAATTCCATCTTTTCCCTCAAACTCTCAAACAGTCCCCTCTCCAATACCTACCAGACTGTTTGAAGCCCTACCCCCACAAACTTTCGGTCTTTTACTTGGCCACTCTAGTTTGACTTCTAAAGGAATTACTGTTCACACTGGAGTAATTGGTTCAGATTATAGAGAAAAAATTCAAATAGTGATGTCATCCCAGATTTTATGGCAATTTAAAAAGAGAGACAAAATGGCTCAATTATTTCTTTTTCCTTACATTTCTATTAACTCCTCTAAAGATGTACGGATGGGCAGATTCGGCAGTACAGATCAAAAACAATCCTTGTGGACTTCATTATTATCTGAATTTGCCCGACCAAATATTAATATCAAAATTAGTGGTAAAAAAAAAATTTTTTTTCTGGTCTCCTCGACACTGGATCTGATATTACTATCATTTCCAAACATTTATGGCCCAAATCTTGGCCTATACAAAGAATTTCTTGCCAAACTGCAGGAATTTCTCAAACTAAAGTACAAGAGGTTTATCAAAATACTCAAATATATCCATGTGAGAGACCAAAAGACCAACCTAAAACATTAATACTTTATGTGATAGATGCCCCCCTTAATTTAATAGGGAAAAACTTTACTCACATTGTTGTAGCCATGCGTTCTGGGAAACAAACTCACTCAGAAGGACAATGCAGATAGTGGAGTGCAGTTTATTGCACCGGCGGGCCCAAGGCAGAGTCTTCTCTTAGCCAAAACCCCGACCAGCATTTGTAAAAATCTTTGATACTCACTGTGTACGTGTCCAAACTCACCACTCCAAATTCCTTGAGACTTACATAAACTAGGAAGGGTAAATGCAATCACAGTAATCCCATCATTTGTGTGTTGTGTGTTCAAACAGTTAAACAATTGGCCAATAATCAATAAGACCGAGGTTACACTCCGAGAGGTACAGAAAAATTTATGGCCTGTCTGGAGACAGGGGTGATTAGTGTATGTTTTCTAAAAATTAAAAAAGGGGGAATACACAGGAACAGTACTGCCTCCCCTGTCTAAACTAGACTTTACTAGAATACAGCATTGTTTTAAATTTTTTAAATTTTTAAAATTTACCACAGAGAGATATTTTAACTAGAGCAGAAAAACATTTTGAGGAATTGAAGGACACTTCTCTTCCTCTGCCCATTTGGTACCAAGACGGGTTAACAATACAGTGGAAATCTGGGAAACTAATCTTACAGGGAAAGGGGTATTCTTGTGTCTCCCCAGAAGGATTCAACGAACTCACATAGCTTCCTCTTCAGAAAATTGGACTCAAGGGGGCCCCCAGCCTTCAAAACAGAGACGAAACAACAAAAACCCCAGGAGGAAGAAATTCCAATACAGGCCATGGCGGCTCTAAAGATCTCCAGGAAGCACCACCCTCAGCAACATCAACCTTATAACCTCCCCACTTGGGGACAAATAAAAACTCTTACTAATCGAGCTGAAAATTTGTTCTCTCAACAGGGAATGCCGCAGAATCCAGAAAACATTTTCCTGTGCCATCTCCTCGCCCAAGGCAAATTAACCATTCACACCCAACCCCCTTTCTTACTACAGGTGATATAATGGACGGAGAGAAGATGAATTGTTTCTACTAACGACTCTATACATATGCCTTCTTCCTAGAGCATTAAAGGGCCCTCACACCTTGAGGTAGAAGAAAAAACTAATTAACATTTCTCTAGGTTATGAAGTCCTTCCTTTGTGCATGGGACCAACAGAATTCCAACAAACTTGGGCTTTCACCCTGCCTCCCAAAAAAGACTTTCAGACTTTGCTTAAATTGCAAACCATGGTTACACTACAAAAACCTTAGGGAAAGAATTAGGGAAAGAATTCATTACCATGACAAAGGACTTCTTGAGTGACTTAACAGAAAAATCTCCCCACCTCGCCTTCAGATCAATGAACAGATTGGGCCTAAACTACTAGACACCTGGAAACCTGTTGCGAGCACCTAAAAACTTGAAACTTGGAACGGACATTTTACAAGGACATGCTAATAAGACTTTACTTTCTGTAACCTGTATTAATTGCTAACTATATACTTGTTAAAAAATGATTCCCTTTTGATTGTGATTGAGATTCTACTCAATATTGTGTTACTTCTGTTCAATCTAATCATAGTACCTACATCTGGGTACAAATCAAAATTCGTTTATGAAACATACATAATAATGCCTCGCTGTATATACAAAAAGAACTCCTTGTTAAAACGTCTGCCTTCTTCCACTAATCTGGAGACTTTAGCTGAGCAAATAGCAGTTTAATTATCTGGGCTATACCCACGAGGTTGATTTCAAAATATTATTCACAGCATCAGGTCTGAAACTGTAACTTTGGTGGTTACCTTGGTGATTTTATTTGTTGTTTACCATTGCCTTTCTATAATATTGGTTTATACTAAACAAACTCATATGGTCAGGACCTTTTTTTTTTTTTTAAATATAATAAAACAGGGGGAGTTGGCAGGATACATTTAATAGGAGGCTTCCTGTGTGCTGTTTGCAGTCTTGCATGAATTCTATGTTCCTTAACAGCACCTGAATACAGGTGCCAGAGAGCTGGCAAGCCGGCTTTCGGGGATAATAGAAATTCATGTATCTCATTCATATGGAAATGCCATATGGTGAACAGCAGCCATTTACAAGTCTCCTCCTTTTTGATATGTAAAGTAACTGTTACAACCCCCTCTCTAGAGAATAATTCTAACCTCCTGCTTTCTAGATGGCTTGTTAGACTTTTGATCCCTATCTCTGCTAAAAAGGGCTATCTGGTAAGAGAGTATATATATGCCCACAATATGTTGAATAAATGCCTTTGTTCCACCAGAGCAATGGTCACCGTGTCTTTCCTCATTTTCCTCATTCTCTCTCTCTCTCTCTCTCTCTCTCTCAGTCTCTCCCTCTCTCCGTTTCAGGCTGTTTCCATGGAGCACAGGTGTCCACCGTGTCTACTTATTTGCCCGGGCTTTCAAGACCTCTTCGAGAGGGTGCCCTGAGCCTACGTAGAAGGTGCTAGCTCTTTGTCCTAGAGTTATATTGGCATACTGTGTAAACCAGGGAATACCAGCCTCTTTTCTTCCTTCTTTTCTTATCAGTCGACTCTGTACCCCCAAGTTCCGGTCCATTAAAGGACCACAACAAACAACAACATTAAAAAAAAAAAAATCCTGAGAAACAAAATTCCTGGACCAGATGACTTTATAGGTAAATTCTATCAAATATTTTGAGAAGAATTAATACCTATCCTTCTCAAACTATTCCAAAAAGTTTCAAAGGAAGAAATGCAAAACAAGACAAATATGACCATAAAAAAAAATTACTGACCAAAATCACTGATGAACACAGATGAAAAGATCCTCAACAAAATATTAATAAACTAAATCCAACAATACATTAAAAAGATCATATAACCTGATCAAGTGGGATTTATCCCAAGGACGTGAAAATTGTTCAATATACACAAATCTATTAATGTGATACATTATATTAACAAACTAAAGAATAAAAAGTATATTATCATCTCAGTGGGTGCATAAAATCTTTTGATAAAATGTAATATATATTTATGATTAAAAACTCTTTAGAATATGGGCAGAAAGTGAACCTCCCTCAACATAATAAAGGCCATATATGATAAGCTCATAGATAAAGTCGTACTCAACCCCAAAACTTTGAAAGTATTTTCCTCAGGAAAATTCAACCTTGCCTGCTTATGCCAGTTTTATTCAGCATATATTTCGAATTTCTACCCACAGCAATCAGATAAGAAAAAAATACAAAGAATCAAAATTGGAAAGGAAGAAGTAAACTCTTCACAGAGGAGAGAATACTATGCACAGAAAATCCTAAATATGCTACAAAAAAACTACTACAGCTCACCAATGAATTCAGTAAATTGGAAGATACAAAATTAATGTACAGAAATCTGTTGCATTTCTATACACTAACAAAAAATATCAGAATGAGAAATTAAAGAAACCATCTCATATACAATCATATCCAAAAGAGTAACTATTTTGCTACAATACAATTTGTAAATGTTTTATGATATGTCACTTTCTAAAAATTCCTCTTAATCTCCTTTGATTTTCTGCAATCCAACCCCTCTGAAGAGAGTCTAAAAACATACTACACCCTTTCTTGTTAAAATTCCGGTTAAGGATTTATTAAGAGATTTAGATCTCAACACTAGGCAGGGAAATTTGCACCTCAGTCTCAGTGATGAAAGTGATAATTACTGTGGTAAGCAAGACTGGATACCTATGCATTTTGCTGATCTTTCTGGTCTTTAACTATATATCACTTTTGGAAAGCAGAAACACTTGGATTGACTTGTACTTACTACATATTTGTTTACCTATGTTTTTCAGTATTTATTTCTCTAAATACAAGTTAGTTAAGTTTCAGTCATTTTTTTGGCCATTATGAAGGAATCAGGGGCTGTCCTTGTGGCTCAACTGGTAAAGAATCTGCCTGCAATTTGAGAGACCTGGGTTCAATCCCTGGGTTTGGAAGATCCCCTGGAGAAGGGAAAGGCTACCTACTCCAGTATTCTTGCCTGGAGAATTCCATGGACTGTATAGTCCATGGGGTCACAAAGAGTTGGACACGACTGAGTGACTTTCACTATCACTTTGAAAGAATCAACAATACTTGGAAAACTATAAGACATTGATGAACAAAATTTTAGACAAAACAGATGGAAAGATATTCTATGATTATAAATCTGAAGAGTTAATATTGTTGAAATGTCCATACTACCCAAGAATATCTACAGATTCAGTGCAGTCCTTAGCAAAATACGATTGGTATTTTTCACAGAACTAGAACAAATAATTTTAAAACTTTTATGGAAACACAAAAGACCTCAAATGGCCAAAATGATCTTGAGAAAAGAGAACAGATGTGGAGATTTCATGTTTCCTGACATCAGGCTATACTACAAATCTACAATAACCAAAACAGTATTTGACAGGCCCATGAATAGATGCTTAACATTGCTAATCATCAGGGAAATTTAAATCAAAACCGTAATGAGAAATCACCTCACACTTTTCAGAACTGCTATAATCTAGTAGACCACAAATAATGAATGTTGGTGAGGAGGTGGAGAAAAGGGAATCCATGTACACTGTGTGTGAATGCAAATTGGCACAGTTATTGTGGAAAACATTATGTTCCTCAAAAGCTAAAAATATAATTACCATATGGTACAGCAATTCCACTCCTGTGCATGCATCCAAAGAAAATGAAAACACTAATTTGAAAAGATGCATGTACCCCATTATTCATAACATCATTATTTACAATGGCCAACATATGCAATGCCAACCTAAGTGACCAACAGATAAATGGATAAAAACGTGGCATACACACACACACACACACACACACACAATGTAATACCACTCAGTCATAAAATAGAATGAAATTTTGGCATTAGAAACAACATGGATAGACCTGGAGGGTATTATGCTTAACGAAATAAATCAGAGAAAGACAAATACTGTATGTTATCATTTATGTGTAGAATCTAACAAATTAGAATACACTGGTGAATGTAACAAAAAAGAAACTCACAGATTAGTGTTACTCACAGATTAGTGTTACCAGTGGGCAGAGGAAATGTGGGTCAAAATAGTAGCAGGGTATTAAGAGTAGCAATGTATTAAGAGGATATTAAGGGTATTAAGAGGTAGAAACTGCTATGTATAACATAAATAAAGTATAGTGATATATTGTACAGCATAGGGAAATAGCCAATATTTTATAATAATGGAGCAAAACCTGTAAAAATTGTGAATATGTTGTACACATGAAATATTTAATATTATAAATCAATTATACTTCAATTATTTTTTACAAAGATATGAAGGAGGGATCTTGAACAGAGATGTGTATACTCATATTTATATTAATATTATTTACAAAGGAGAAAAGCAATCCAAGGGTCCAATGATAAATAAATGGATAAAAATGATGTATTGTTCAGCCTAAAAAAAGAAAAAAACTTCTGGCCTATGCTATAAACCTTGAAGATAGTATTCTAAATGAAATAACCCAGTCGCACATACAGTATGATTTTGCTAATTTAATAGATGACAACCGAGTTCTCATAGCCTCTTTTAACTTCTATCTGTTCCAATATGCTATTCTGGAACACATAAAGTAAATTCTGCCTCACAAAATTATGCATTTGGAAAAGATAGGAATATTTTAAAGATTTTTCAAATAATTGTGGATAGTTTTCTTTGAAACCAACTAAAACTTGACAAATAACATTTTCTAAAAGGTTAGTTCTGATGCAGATTCTGAAACTATATTAATTGACATTTTCGGTACTTTACTACATTCAAATACATTTGTTTGTTTTGAACTTTGAGAAGATTGTTTACCTCTACATGCTTTGTAGCACAAAGCATTTGGTCATTTGAAAAATATTGCCTCACTGACTTATGCAGATCTTCCAAATATTGACAGATGAAGTACAAGATATCAAAAACCCAACATTGGTTAATTACCAACAGTGGTCTCATCAGAAAAATAATTAAGTATTGAGAAGCTCTCAGGCTCATGGTAGCAGATAGAAGTTCTTCAAAATTATTGAATCTGGGCTGACCTTAGTGTAATGGAATTGACTTGAGTCTTCAGAAGTTAGGTCAGAAGAAGTCTTGTGGCTTTTGCCTGAGTCCCTTAAATCACACAGTCTAAGGAGGTCAGTTGAATGAAGGAAGTTGACTATACTGAAACAGTGATGAGAAGACAGTGAAGAGGAAGACCAAACAAAACACATGGGATGGTCATTTGACTCTAGCTGCCTCAGCTGCAATCTGATTGTCACTGTACGAAAGTCCAAAGGAAAAATGCCAGATGGCTCAGTCAACTAACAGAACTGTCAGAGAGAAATTGTGGTTTTATAGTCACAATGTTTTGTGATGGTGTGTTATACAGTGTAAAATCACCAAAAATGTACTTCCAGGTCTAACATACTGTCATTTCTAAAAATGCAGCCCCAAGGCTTTCTACAGTACTATTAGAGATACTCTGTATTATGGTACTGTGTCAGTACTTTTCACATGGAACACCAAATTTCCCAATGGAAATTAGAGACATAATATGATTGATTTACATAAATTCTTCTTTCAACCAACTTCAGAGAATCACCTTTGTTCCATAAGATAAGACATCACAGTAGTAGTGGTGGTGGTAGCAGTAATAATAAATTACATAGTGATACATTGTAATATATATGCTTATTTCATAAACATACAAGTTGTATATAACATACAAGTTATACATACAAGTTATACACAATAACACATATAACTGTATATGGATAATATATAAAGTATATATATATATATTCATTTATACTACATACATCACTATATGAGTTATTACATTTTTAGTTTTTTCTGGAAATAAAATATTTTAATTCAATTCTACTTAAAAAATAAAAGTAGTTTTTTTGTTATGACAATGAACACATTAACCACATTTTCACATACAAAAAGCTTAGGTACATTCAACTGTTTACAAGACATGTCTCTATACAATAAGTTTGCATTCACGTGAAGTACTAATATATAAATTTACATAATTGTATATATTTGTGATTTTTGCATCTGATATCTTTTTAAATGAACATGCAATGTGCCTATTTTCTAAAAGTCAGTTCATATATGATGATTTAAGGTTAGGAGAGTCTCTAATAAAGAATTTTAATAGCTGCATTCACACAAGAATTCAATGTTTTTAAACATAAGCCTCAAGCTAAACCTTTGCAATGTAAGTTACCTGACTGGCATTGAATGGAATTCTTATCGGGATGTACTGTTTGGTTTACAATTTAAGTCATTTCAAGTGGTTTATAATTATTAGTGCATCAGGGGAAAATAAGCACCAAGGATAATACGTATTTTTTTACATCATAGATGAAATCACAATACAATAGTCTCAATTTCCCTTCAAAATTTAATCATTTGAAATGAGTACTTACAAGTGCTCAATCTTTAAATTATCTTAGTGAGATCAGCTGATATTCTAGAGGTAAAAATGGAAATGGCAAAAATAGATGCTATAAATAATATCTACTAACAATGGAATTCAGGCATAATAAAGATATTATTATTATATGTATATATATTTATAAATGTATATATATATTAAACATTTAATATCACTGATAGCAATGTGGAGGTGCCATTGCATTCCCATTTCACATATGAGAAACCAAACGATGGAGAATTTAAATTGTCCAAGTTAATGAAACGGAGCAGCACCCTCTGGTCCTTGCCCTCATGTCCTCTGACTGCTTTTTGTCTGTGGAAAAACTGTAGCCAAAGAACAAGTATGATCAGAGAAGTGAGAAAGTGAAGAAATGAAGGAAAATAGTTAAAGACCAAAAAATAATATTGTAGTCATTAAGGACATTTAGTTCCTTTACAAGGGCTATAGGTAATATTCTGAGCCATACCCTGTGAGGTGTCTTATAGATACTGAATACCCCCACAAGGTGAAAGAAATTAACTACATGATGATCAGACTGTAGCCATGACATAAGTTACTGCAATTCTGAAAACTGGCCTAAAGGAAATGGGAACAAACAGTGCATGAAACTGAAGATTATCTGTACTTAAAACAATCAAGATGAAGATGAAGCTAATCAGACCACCAATGACCAATTTCAAGATGACTGTCAGAGCTAGAATTATGATTATCTTTTTAGATTTTATGGTGACTATGTCTCAAACTCACATATTTTTATCTTGTTCTTAGAACTTCGTTGAATAAAAGCAGACAATTGCTCAAACAAATTGCAGAATGAGTTCTTCAATTTGAAATGAGGGAAACCTCTCTGCAATGATGGAGAAAGCATAGCTCATAACACTATGTAAACACTCTTCAGTTTTGCAACTTTTTTCCAGAAACAATATTTTAGAAGCGGAAAAGAGAAAGGTTATGTGATAAGTGCACTGATTTTATTTTTGTTTTTATTTTATTTATTTATTTGGCTGCATTATGCAGCTTGGGGGATCTTAGTTCCTCAACCAAGGATTGAACCTGGGGCCTAAAATGAAAACCCTGAGTTCTAACCACTGATTGGAGCACCAGGGAATTACCTGATGTTTAAAATATATGAATATCATCCACATTTATGCCATCTGAGATCAACCATTTAGTTATAGAACTATTTTAAATCACAAGGGATTCAGGACCAGTTTTCTACTATATGTTTTCATGAAACATACTGAAAGAAACTCACAGATAACTATAATTATAAAATATAAATGTATTGTAAGTCACTTATGTCATAAGCGTTTTTCCCTCAAGGTTAGTCTCTAATCAAAGTCAGGGAAAATTAGATTCTGGATTCTGCAAAAGATTTAGCAATATAAAGTTACTAATCTTGACCTAAAATAATGAAACACTATTCTTTCAGTTAATTAAATTACATAGGACTCTCTTTTTGTCATCCCATGTTCTTTCTCTGTCCTTGCAAGAGCTAAGAAATGAATTCTGCTTGGCTTTAGTATACTGCATTTCCATCAGTCTATAATCTTGATAGTGTTCCAACATAAATGTTATTTCAAACACTGATGCCAGTAGCTAGTTGTTATGGTCCAATATTAGCTATCAACCTAATTTCTAATGAGTCTATGTTGGCTTTGATAGCATTATTCATTGCATGTGAGATGTAAAGTAACAAATCACATATATAAAATAGGATTCATTAGACTGAGATAAGTGATAATATAAAAATGTACTTCCTATAAGGAAAATATTACTGTTATTGGTAAAAAATATTTTTCTTTAGGCTTAGATTAATCTTTTAGTTGTCAAAATTGTATTCAATGCTTGGATGTTGTCATTTTTATTTCTACTGTCAATTTTAGAAGATATGTAATTAAGAAAGTATGACATGAAGTCAAATGTATGGGGGCTTCTCAGGTAATTCAGTGGTAAAGAACTCACCTGCCAATGCAGGAGATGAGGGTTCGATTCCTGGGTCAGGAAGGTCCCTTAGAGAAGGAAATGGCAACCCACTCCCGTATTCTTGCCTGGGAAATCCCATGGACAGAGGATCCTGGTGGGCTACAGTCCAGGGGGTCACAGTCCTGTCCACAAAGTGTTGGACAGGACTTAGTGACTAAACAACAACAACACAACAACAACAAAGTCAAAGGTATACTCCATAATATTCACAGTATCACACAATACATAGTCTAGATTTACGCGGGCTTGATAATAGCTATTTCTTATGGAATACCAAAGCTTTCAAAAGCAAATGCACGTCTCTGGGACAATTAAAAATATGATGGTATGTTGTTCATTGTAATGCAATTGTTTCCTCATTGTCCATTATTTGCACAGTTTTTCTGATCCTATGAGAAGAAAAGTAAAAACTTAATGATTCAGCACTGTGTACTATTCATCTTGGAATAGCTTTGTGAGATCCCACTATGAAATGCTATTAATCACAAACTGATGATTGCTTGCTTTGAGGAACTGGATTTATTGACTCTTGACACATTTTCCCTTTATAATCTATATACCAGAAGCATATACTCCTGGGCAATCAAGATTGGACCCCCAAATTTAATATTATTTTGTATCAGTGTTGCCATGGAGCTTTATTAAGCACTCAGAATCTGTGCTTCTGTGTCATATTGGCCTCTGGAAAGAAGTTGGCTTTCTCTCTTCAACAATCTGAACAGGACTTTATTTGGGAGAGTCCAAACGTTTGTTTCAATAATTCTATCCTTAAAAATTAAATCATGATTTTCTCAACCTTTTCTACTTCAGCATGGCTGCCCTTCTCTTGCTTTTTTTCCTTTTAGTTCCATGTAAAAGGGGTCATGTCAGGGAGCTTCCTGCTGAAGGAGTCAGCCACCAGCCAGAATTGATCAAGGGTGATTGAGAGACCCAGAATAACAATGAGATTAAGCACATCAACCAACCCCTTTTAATTTCTCTTAAAAGCATGTTTATCTTCAATCAAAAACATTCTAAGGAGTATATAGTCTGAACAGGTATTTTATATCATTTTATTTTTGCATATAAAATGCTAATATTGAACATATGTTTTAAAAACTATGCAAATGCACACAGATTCTAGTATCTCGGTGACAATATTTTGTCCTGTAGCAAATGGAAAACAAGATCAAGGGCATATGTAATCATTGTACGAACAAGATAAAATAAGTGCATCAGAGTGTGTAAACCAAGGTCCATGGTGATTCAGAGGAGGACAGAGCCTATCTAGTTCAAAATAATAAGGCTTATGAGAAGTTATTTGCAGGATCGATGTGGTTTCAGCAATTAGAGGGGTAAAACAGTAAAGTTAGTGAGGCAGAGATTGTCAAGGTTGCCTAGGGCAGAGTCAGAAAATCAGTTTGACATGGAAGCAGAGTGCCTATGGCTTGGGGGGAGATGGGGTGAAATATGTAAAAATACATTGTTTCATGTCGAGGGCATAAATGTTAACTAAGGAATTTATAATTCAGAAGGTGGTGGGGAGCAATTAAGTGTTTTGAGCAGGAGATTTCCAGAGAAGCTGGAGGTCAATAATTCTCTATCCTAGCTATACATTAGAATTGTCTGAAGGAACTTTTAAGAAATTGCTTAGGCCAGAACCCTACACTCAGATATTTTATTTAACTGGACTAGGATTAGACCTAGGTATTTGCTATTTTAAAGGTGATTATAGTATATAACCAGTATTAAAAATCACAGATATAAGGGTTAAACAATTCTCAGCCTGGCTATGCATAATTCAAACTAAATCTGTTTTAAATTCCTTAGATCTCTCCTCTTTCATAGTGTATTATCTGGGAAAAGCTAAAATTTTATTAATATTCATGGACCTTTTAAAAACCACACATCTGTAAACCTAGTGCTTTTGACTCACATGGTCTGGGGTGGGATCTAGTCAACTGTTTGGTTATGTAGCTCCATATGTCAAAATTGTTGAGAAACATTGATCTGAAGGAATAAAGTATAGAGCTTGAATAATACTAAAGTGTATTTGAATTTTGAAATAAATGCTAAATAAGGCATTATAAGGCTCATACTCAGAACATTTTAGTTTTAATAGTTTCCTCATAGCTCAGTTGATAAAGAATCCGCCTGCAATGCAGGAGACCCTGGTTCGATTCTTGGGTTGGGAAGATCCCCTGGAGAAGGGAAAGGCTACCCACTCTAGTATTATGGCCTGGAGAATTCCATGGACTGTATAGTCCATGGGGTCGCCGAGTCGGACACAACTGAGCGACTTTCACTTTCATCTAGTATTTAATTATATTAGTACTCTCTTTTCTGATCTTTTAAAATAGGAATAGATTAGGAACAAGATGGTAGAGGAATAGGTGGACATGGAGAACATCTCTCTCCACAGATAGATCAGGACTACACCTTCAGACACAGAGTTCTTGCAGAACACCAGCTGAGAGCAGGCAGGTACCTGACTAATGGAAAAGAATATATAGTACCATGCAAAACTCGGTAGGACAAAGGAACTAGGGGGAAAACAGGGGAGTTAGTAAGACTGGACCTGCCCTCAATGGGTGGGGGAACTGAAGCAGGGATCTGATCCCCACTTTGAGGCAATTGTTTAGGACAGAGGAGAAATATTTGGGGCTGAAAGTGAAGCAGCTGATCTGTGGCAGCCTAATGGAATGAGAATCACACAGACATTCCTTGCCACAGCCATACATACCCCAGAAAGGGACGCAGGTCCCCTAGAAGGCACAGAGGCTGGGAGCTGGATCAGAGGGATTATGGAGTAATCCCAGGGCGAGGTCTGCTGTTGATGGCAGAGAGGTGGAGCAAGGGGACATGAGGGAGGAGATTGTCGTGGAAAATGCCTGTGGAGGAAAGCCAGGCAACCATGGAAGCAAGATGATACTGCTGAGTCATGCATAGTGGGTGGAGCCATCACTGGTACCCTCTCTCTCCCCACAGGCCAACCTTGGCAGCTGAATAATAGAGACGCTGGCCCTCAAGTGCCTGATGCACAGAACACCAGAGTAGGACCCTAGCCAGGGGGTCCCCTATATGTGCCTCACACGCTGAGAAACAGAGAAGGGCCCCAGGCGGGAGAGCCCTCTAAGTGCATGAATGAGTGGGGCAACAGAGAAGGACTAGCCAAAGAGCCCTTCTGTTCACCAGCTGCCAGAGGCTAGATAAAAACTCCGATAGGGCCATAGCTCCTGCAGCTGAGGCAGTCCATGTCCCTGCACACTTGGCACCACCAGGGTCCCCACAACCCAAGTAGCTGCTCCACCTTTATGCTCAATCTTCGCTGGGTCAGAGCTGCCACAGGCTAGAGAATGTCCTGTATCTATGCACATGGGTCACTACGGTTATACCCAACTCTTTGTGACCCTGTGGACTGTGACCTGGCAGGCTTCTCTGCCTGGGCAGGAATACTGTAGTGGGTTGCCACACCCTTGTAGATCACCATATTTCCTGCTGCCCTAGCTGTCAACTCCTCTGAATACCTGGTGCTTCCAAGGCCCCTGAAACCAAAGCAGCTGCACCACTTCCATACCTGGCACTCACTGTGGAAGACCCAAGTACTCCAGGGTAGCCTCAGGAGCAAACTTCTGTGGACAACCCACATGAAGAGATGGAGATAAAACCACAATGGAAACACAGAGGCAGTGTGGCTACTAAGAGGACACAAAACCTTCCCAACAGCTGTACAAGCTGCAGATTAAATCCACATGATCAACTAGGCAGACTCTGTCTCTATGGAATATATAAAAAGGCATTGAGAGTTCTCACAAAAGAAAGCACACTAGTTCTGACAGCTGTGGACACCGGAGGCAAGAACACACAGGAGTAGGACCAGATTATATTCTGAGCTGCCCTCACTGCAGGTCCAGAGACCAGCCCAGTATTGGAGGATATCCTAGAGAGGTGAGGTGGACAATGACTCCCAGTGAGGGAAAGGACGCTGACAGCAGAGACTCAAGAAAAGCATTATTCTTATATTTTGGCGTGTTCTGTAGTTTCTTCTGCATGTTTTCTTTCAGTTTTTCTTCTTTTCCCCTCCTCTATTGTAGTTGTCCATTTTATTACTACTATTAAATCTGTTTAAACATTTGAGAATTTTCTTTGTAAATCACAATTTTATTTCTGTTATAAATTTCTGCTTCTACATTGGCCCTTTGTGGTTCTGTGGAGTTTTCCTTTTTTTCCCTTCTTTTAATTTTTCATGTTTTTAAATTTATTATTAATTCGTCTACACTTATTCCTTTGCTTTTCCTATTGTTCTTTTCCCCTTGCAGTTAATCTTTTATATATTTATGTATTTATTTATGATATATATTTATCTACCTCTATGTAGCTTTGGATTTCTATTATTTCTTTCTTTTTCTCACTATATTTGTTAATTTGTTTCATTTTCATTGCTTTATTCACCAGTTGGCACCTTGTTTTAGTTTTCTTTCCAGGCTGTGCTTTAGTTAGTTTTGCTCTTAACTGGTGGATGTCATTTTTGATTTCCTTTGTTCACCAGGTCTACCTATTGTACTTTATTATTATTTTTTTGAACTGTTTTGATTTTGCTTATGGGTGCATATGTATGTGTGTATATTCCATTATTTTATATATTATTTGCCTGATTTTCTAATTGTCATTTCTCTGGGGTTCCTCTGTTGGTTTCTCATTTTTGGGTATTTATTTTAATTCCATTTAATGCCATAACAAACTACCTGTGCAATCTCTGTTCCTGGACAGAGATCAAGCCTTGATCCTTTGGAGTGGGAGCACTGACTCCAAGACTACCAGAGGATTCCTAACACTACCAGAGGATTCCTAACACTAGGGAGTATCAAATGGTGAGAATTTCCACAAAGGAAACCACTTGAATACAAGACCCATCATCACCCAACTACCAGTAGCAGCCTGTGTAGGACACCTCATCCAAAAAACAAAGACAAAAATACAAACCAAATCATCAGCAAACAGGATTACCACCTCACTCAGTCCTGCCCATCAAAGGAAAATCAAAGAAAACAACTTATCTCCTCCCACCCTATATGAAGTCACACCCTATAAGAAGCTTACACAAACCACTGAACCAACCTTATGAGGGCAGAAACCAAAAGGAAAAAGTAATTCAACCTTTAAGCCAGGGAAAAGGAGACCTCAAACACAATAAGTTAAAAACTAAATAATGAAAAGGCAGAGAAATACTCCACAAATGAAGGAACAACCTAGAAACACACAAGTCCAAATAAATGAAGAGGAAATAAGCAAACAATCTGAAAAAGAATTCAGAGTAATGACAGTAAAGATGATCCAAAACCGTGAAAACAGAATGGAGAAAATGCAAGAATCAATAAACAAAGGCCTAGAAAAATTAAAGAATAAACTTAGAGAGACAAACACCCCAGTTACTGAAATTAAAAATACTCTAGAAGGAATCAATAGCAGAATATTTGAAGAAGAATGGATCAGTGAGCTGGAAGATAAAATAGTGGAAATAACAGCTGAAGAACAGAATAAAGTAAAAAGAATGGAAAGAACTGAGCGTAGTCTCAGAGACCTCTGGGACAATATTAAACACACCAACATGCGAATTATAGGAATCCCAGAAGAAGAAGAAGAAGAGAAAAATAAAGGGTATGAGAAAAATTTTTGAGAGATTATAGTTGAAAATTTCCCCAATATGGGAAATGAAATAGTCAATCAAGTCCAAATGCAAAGACTCCCATACAGGATAAACGCAAGGAGAAACACATCAAGACACATACTAATCAAGCTAACAAAGATCAAACACAAAGAAAGAATATTAAAAGCAGCAAGGGAAAAGCAACAAGTATCATACAAGGGAAACCCCATACATTTAACAGATGATCTTTCAGCAGAAACTGTGAGGTCCAGAAGGGAAGGGTAGGATATATTTAAAGTACTGAAAGGGAAAAACCTACGACCAAGATTACTCTACTCAGCAAGGATCTAACTCAAAATTGATGGAGAAATCAAAATCTTTAAAGACAAGTAAAATTTAAGAGAATTTAGTATTACCAAACTAGCTTCACAACAAATGTTAAAGGGACTTATATAGTCAGAAATACAAGAGAAATAAAAGATTTACAAAAACAAACCCCCCAAAATTAAGAAAATGGCAATAGGGAAATATATATATATATATATATATATATATATATATATATATATATATATATATTTACTTTAAATGTAAATGGATTAAATGCTGCAAAGAAAAGACATAGACTGGCAGAATAGATTTAAAAAACAAGATCCAAATATATATTTTGTCTATGAGAAACTGACTTCAGACCTACAGACACATATAGACTGAAAGTGAGAGGATGGAAAAATATATTCCATACAAATGGAAATCAAAAGAAAGCTAGAGTAGCAATACTCATATCAGACAAAATAGACCTTAAAATAAAGAATATTACAAGAAATAAGGAAGGAAACTACATAGTGATCAGGAGATCAATTCAAGAGGGATACATAACAGTAGTAAATATCTATGCATCCAACACAGGAGCACCTCAATACATAAAGCAAACACTAACAGGCATAAAAAGAGAAATTTACAGTAATACAATAATAGTAGGAGACTTTAACACCCCACTTACACCAATGGACAGATGAAAACAGAAATGTTTCAATGAAAACAGGAAATTAATAAGGAAACACAAATCTTAAATAATACATTAGACCAGATTGATCTCATTGATAACTTCAGGACATTCCATCAAAATGCAGAATAATACACCTTCTTCTCAAGTGCACATGGAACATTCTCCAAGATAGACCACATCTTGGGTCACAAATCAAACCTCGGTAAATTTAAGAAAATTGAAATCGTATCAAGCATCTTTTCTGACCACAATTTATGAGACTAGATATCAATTATAATAAAATACTTTAAAAAAACACAAACACATGGTGATTAAACAATATGGTTCTAAATAATGAACAGGTTACTGATGAAATAAAAAGGGAAATAAAAAAATTCCTAGAAAAAATGACAATGAAAACACAACAATTCAAAACCTATGGGATGCAGCAAAAGTAGTTCTAAGAGGGAAGTTTATACCAGTACAATACTACCTCAAGAAACAAGAAAAGCATCATATAGACAAATCTAACTTTACACCTAAAACAACTGGATAAAGAAGAAGAGCAACTACAGAAAAATAACATGAACAGAAGGAAAGAAGAACAGAGTCGAAATAAGTGAAAAAGAAATGATAGTAAACTTTAATAAAACTAAAAGCTGGTTCCTTGAGAAGATAAACAAAATTGAGAAACCTTTAGCCAGACTCATCAAGAAAAAACGATAGAAGAATCATATCAACAAAATTAGAAATGAAAAAAGAGAGGTTGCAACAGACAATGCAGAAATACAAATGATTATAAGAGACCATTATGTGCAACTATATAGCAATACAATGGATAACCAGGAAGAAAAGGACAGATTCTTAGAAAAGTTCAATCTTTCAAGACCGAAATTATGAACAACCCAATTACAAGCACTGAAATCGAAACTGTGATCAAAAATCTCACAAAAAACAAAATCCATGACCAGATGGCTTGATGAATTCTATCAAACATTTAGAAAAGAGCTAATGCCTATTCTTCTATTTTTTGTTTCAAAAAAATGCAAAAGAGAGAGCACTTCCAATCTCATTCAATGAGGCCATCATCACCCTGATACCAAAGCCAGACAAAAACAACACACACACAAAGCAAACTACAGGTCAATATCACTGATGTACATAGATGGAAAAATCTTCGACAAAATTCTAGCAAACAAAATTCAACAACACATTTACAAGCTCATAAACAATGATCAAGTCGGGTTTATTCCAGGGATGCAAGGATTTTTCAATACATGCAATTCAATCATGTGATACACCATATTAACAAATGAAAGATAAAAATCATTTGATAATCTCAATAGATGCAGAGAAAGCCTGTGACAAAATTCAGCACCCATTTATGATTAAAACTCTTCAAAAAATGGGCATAGAAGGAACCTTCCACACCATAGTAAAGGCCGTATATGATAATCCCACAGAAAACAATGGAGAAAAATGGAAAGTACTCCCTCTAAGATCAGGAACAAGACAAGGGTGCCCATTCTCACCACTGTTATTCCACATAGTTTTGGAAGTCCTAGCTATGGAAATCAGAGAAGAAAAAGAAATAAAATGAATCCAGATCAGAAAAGAAGAAGTAAAGCTCTCATTGTCTGCAGGTGATGATATTATACATAGAAAACCATAAAGAAACTATTATAAAATTACTAGAGCTAATTAGTGAATTTAACAAAGTCATGAGATACAAAATCAATACACAGAAATCATTGCACCTGTATATACTAACAATGAAAAATCAGAAAGAGAAATTAAGGAATCAATCCCATTCACAATTACAACAAAAAGGATAAAATGTCTAGAATAAACCTTCCTAAGGAGACAAAAGTACTATACACAGAAAATTATAAGACACTGATGAAAGAAATCAAAGAAGACATAAACAGATGGAGAGATATTCCATGTTCCTGGGTTGGAAGAATCAATATTGTGAAAATGACTTTACTACCAAACACAATCTACATAGCAGTGCAATCCCTATCAAATTACCAATGGCATTTTTCACAAATCTAGAACAAAAAAATTCACAATTCGTATAGAAACAAAATATCCCAAATAACCAAAGCGTTTATGAGAAAGAACAATGGAGCTGGAGGAACCAATCTTCCTGACTTCAGATAATACTATGAAGCTATCATCAACAAGACATTATGATACTTGCACAAAAATAGAAATATAGACCAATGGGAGAAGATATAGAGCCCAGAAATAAACCCACACACCAATGAGTACCTTATTGTTGACAAAGGAGGCAAGAATATACAATGGGGCAAATATAGCCTACTTAATATGTGGTGCTGGGAAAACTGGACAGCTACAGGCAAAAGAATGACGATCAGAAAATATAAAACTCTTAGAAGAAAACACAGTCAGAACACTCAGTGACATAAATCAAAGCAAGATCCTCTATGACCCACCTCCTAGAAAATGGAAATAAATGCAAAATTAAACCAGTGGGACCTAATTAATCTAGAAAATCTTTTGCACAGCAAAGTAAAACTATAAACAAGGTGAAAAGACAACCCTCAGAATGGGAGACTTTAATAGCAAATGAAACAACTAACAAAGGATTAATTTCCAAAATATACAAGCAGCTCATACAAGTCAATACCAAAACAAACAAACAAACAAACAGCCCAATCAGAAAGTGGGAAAAAGACCTAAACAGACATTTCTCCAAAGAAGACATACAGGTGGCTAACAAACACATGAAAAGATGCTCAAAATTGCTCGTTGTTAGAGAAATGCAAATCAAACTACAATGAGATATCACCTCACACCATTCAGAAAGGCCAACATCAAAAATTCTACA
The DNA here is from genome assembly GCF_054371585.1 of Giraffa tippelskirchi. NCBI lineage: Eukaryota > Metazoa > Chordata > Mammalia > Artiodactyla > Giraffidae > Giraffa > Giraffa tippelskirchi. The sequence goes on from NC_137289.1 coordinate 74,351,945, forward strand.
AACAATAAATGCTGGAGAGGGTGTGGAGAAAGGGAACGCTTTTGCACTGTTGTTTGGAATGTAAATTGATATAGCCACTACGGAAAATAGTATGGAGATTGCTTACAAAACTAGGAATAAAACCACCATATGACCCAGCAATCCTGCTATATGGCATATACACTGAGGAAACCAAAACTGAAATGGCATATGTACCCCAATGTTTTTAGGATTTGAAATAGCTCAACTGGAATTCCATCACCTCCACTAGCTTTGTTCATAGTGATGTTTCCTAAGGCACACTAGACTTCACATTCCTGGATGTCTGGCTCTATGTGAGTGATCACACCATCTTGTTATCTGGGTCATGAAGATCATTCTTGTATAGTTCTTCTGTGTATTCTTGCCATTTCTTCTTAATATCTTCTGCCTCTGTTAGGTACAAACCATTTCTGTCCTTTATTGTGCCCATTTTTGCATGAAATATTCCCTTGGTATTTCTAATTTTCTTGGAGAGATCTCTAGTCTTTTCCATTCAATTATTTTCCTCTGTTTCTTTGTATTGATCGCCGAGGAAGGCTTTCTTATCTCTCCTTGCTATTCTTTGGAACTTTGCATTCAAATGGATATATATATCTTCCCTTTTCTCCTTTGCCTTTATTTATTTTTTTTTTTATAAATTTATTTATTTTAGTTGGGGGCTAATTACTTTACAATATTGTAATAGTTTTTGCCATACATTGACATGAATCAGCCATGGGTTTACATGTGTTCCCCTTCCTGGACCCCCCACCCACCTCCCTCCCCATCCCATCCCTCTGGGTCATCCCATTGCCCCGGCCCTGAGCCCTTGTCTCATGCATCGAACATGGAATGGTGTTCTGTTTCACATATGATAATATACATGTTTCAATGCTATTCTCCCAGAACGTCCCACCCTCACCTTCTCCCTCAGAGTCCATAAAATTGTTCTGTGCATCTGTGTCTCTTATTCTGTCTCGCATATAGGGTTATCGTTATCATCTTTCAAATTCCATATATATGCATTAGTATACTGTATTGTTGTTTTTCTTTCTGGCTTACTTCACTCTGTATAATGGGCTCCAGTTTCATCCATCTCTGTCTCCTTTGCCTTTTGCATCTCTTCTTTTCTCAGCTATTGGTAAGGTCTCATCAGACAAACATTTTGCCTTTTTGCATTTCTTTTTCCTGGGGATGATTTTGATCACTGCCTCCTGTACAATGTCATGAACCACCATCCATAGTTCTTTGGGCACTCTGTCTATCAGATCTAATGCCTTGAATCTACTCGTCTTCCAATTGTATAGTCGTAAGGGATTTGATTTAGGTCATACCTGAATGGTCTAGTGGTTTTCCATGCTTCATTCAATTTAATTCTGAATTTGGCAATGAGTTCACGATCTAAGCCACAGTCAGTTCCCAGGTTTTTTTTGTTTTTTTTTTTCTGACTGTGTAGAGCTTCTCTTTGGCTGCAAAGAACATAATCAATCTGATTTTGGTATTGACCATCTGATGACGTCCATGTGTAGAGTTTTCTTTTGTGTTGTTGGAAGAGGATATTTGCTATGACCAGTGCATTTTCTTGGCAAAACTCTATTAGCCTTTGCCATGCTTCATTCTGTACTACAAGACCAAATTTGCCTGTGATTCCAGGTATCTCTTGACTTCCTACTTTTGCATTCCAGTCCCATATGATGAAAAAGACATCTTTTTGGTGTTAGTTCTAGAAGATCTTGTAAGTCTTCATAGAACTGTTTAACTTCAGCTTCTTCAGCATACTGACTGGGGAATAGACTTGGATTACTGTGATACTGAATGGTTTGCCTTGAAAATGAACAGAGATCATTCTGTCATTCTGAGATTGCACCTAAGTACTGCATTTTGGACTCTTCTGTTGACAATGAAGACTACACCATTTCTTCCCAGGGATTCCTGCCCATAGAAGTTGATATAATGGTTATATAAGTTAAATTCACCCGTTCAAGTCAGTTTTAGCTACTGATTCCTAAAATGTCGATGTTCACTCTTGCCATCTCCTGTTTGACCACTTCTATTTCAAATCCTAAAAGATGATGCTATGAAATTGCTGCACTCAATATGCCAGCAAATTTGGAAAACTCAGCAGCGGCCACAGGACTGGAAAAGGTCAGTTTTCATTCCAATCCCAAAGAAAGGCAGTGCCAAAGAATGTTCAAAATACCACACAATTGCACTCATCTCACACGCTAGCAAAGTAATGCTCAAAATTCTCCAAGCAAGGCTTCAACAGTACATGAACCATGAATTTCCAGGTGTTCGAGCTGGATTTAGAAAAGGCAGAGGAACCAGAGATCAAATTACCAACATCCATTGCATCATAAAAAAAAAGCAAGAAGATTCCGGAAAAGCATCTGCTTCTTCATTATTCATTATGCCAAAGCCTATGACTGTGTAGATTACTACAAACAATGGAAAATTCTTCAAGAGGTGAGAATACCAGATCACCTTCCCTGCCTTCTGAGAAATCTGTATACAAGTCAAGAAGAAACAGTTAGAATCAGACATGGAACAAAAGACTGGTTTCAAAGTGGGAAAGAGTATGTCAAAGCTGTATATTGTCACCCTGTTTATTTAACCTATATGCAGAGTACATTATGCAAAATGTTGGGCTTGATGAAGTACCAGCTGGAATCTTAATTGTTGGGAGAAATATCAATAACCTCAGATATGCAGATGACACCACCGTTATGGTAGAAAGTAAAGAGGAACTAACAAACCTCTTGATGAAATGGAAGAGGAAAGTGAAAAAGCTGAATTAAAATTCAACATTCAAAAAACTAAGATCATGGCATCTGATCCCATCACTCCATGGCAAATAGATGGAGAAACAATGGAAACAATGACAGAATTTATTTTCTTGGCCTCCAAACCAGTCAATCCTGAAGTAAATCAGTCCTAAATATTCATTGGAAAGACTGATGCTAAAGCTGAAGCTTCAATACTTTGGCCACCTGACGTGAAGAACTGACTCATTGGTAGACACTGATGCTGGGAAAGATTGATGGCAAGAGGCAGAGGGGATAACAGAGGATGAGATGGTTGGATGGCAACATCAGCTCGATGGACTTGAGGTTGAGAAAGCTCCTGGAGTTGGTGATGGACAGGGAAGCCTCGTGTGTTGCATTCCATGGGGTTGCAAAGAGTTGGACACGGCTGAGCATCTGAACTGAACTGAACCCCAATGTTTACTGCAGCCGTATTTACAATAGCTAGAACATGGAGTCAACCAAGAAGTGCATCAACAGATGAGTGGGTCAGAAGCTGTAGTACCTATATACAATGGAATATCTGTTGTTATTTTAAAGTTCCTCGGTTATGTCTGACCTTTTTTGACCCCATGGACTGCAGCATTCCAGGATCCCTGTCTTTCACCATCTCCTGGAGCTTTCTCAAACTCATGTCCATTGAGTCGGTGATGCCATCCAACCATCTCACCCTCTGTTGTCCTCTGGCTCTTCCCATCATGTGGCCAAAGTATTGGAGTTTCAACTTCAGCATCAGTCCTTCTGATGAATATCAGGATTGATTTCCTTTAGGATTGACTGGTTTGATCTCGTTGCACTCCAAAGGACTCTCGAGAGTTTATTCCAGCACCACAGTTCAAAGCCATCAATTCTTCCATGCTCAGCCTTCTTTATGGTCCAACTCTCACATCCATACATGACTACTGGTAATACAATAACTTTGACTACATGGACCTTTGTTGGCAAAGTAATGTCTCTGCTTTTTAATGTGCTGTCTAGGTTGATCATAGGTTTTCTTCCAAGCAGCAAGAGTCTTTTAATTTCATGGCTTCAGTCACCATGTGCAGTGATGTTGTGACCTAAGAAAATAAAGTCTGCCATTGTTTCCATTATTTCCCTATTTGCCATGAAGTAATGGAACCAGATTCCATGATCTTCGTTTTTTTGAATGTTGAGTTTTAAGCCAGCTTTTTCACTCTCCTCTTTCACTTTCATCAAGAGGTTCTTTAGTTCCTCTTCACTTTCTACTATAAGGGTGGTGCCATATGCATATCTGAGGTTATTTATATTTCTCCTGGCAATCTTGATTCCAGCTTGTGATTCATCCAACCTCACATTTCACATGATGAAGTCTGCATATAAGTTAAATAATCAGGGTGACAATATACAGCTTTGATGTACTCCTTTCCCTATTTGGAATCAGTCTGTTGTTCCATGTCTGGTTCTAACCATTGTTTCTAACCTGCATACTGGTTTTTCCAGAGGCAGGTAAAGTGGCCTGGTATTTCCATCTCTTTAATAATTTTCCTCAGTTTGTTGTGATCCACACAGTACAAGCCTTTATATTACTCAGCCATTAAAAGGACACATTAGAATCAGTTCTAATGTGGTGAATGAACCTAGACCCTATTACACAAAGTGAAGTATGTCACAACGAGAAAGATAAATATATACTAACACATAGACATGGATTCTAAAAAGATGGTACCAATGAATTTATTTGCAAGGCAGTAATGGAGAAACAGACATAAAGAACAGACATATGGCATGGGGATGGGGGAGGAGAAGGTGCGAGGTATGGAGAGAGTAAGATAGAAACTTATAGTACCATATGTCAAATAGATAGCTAAGGGAAATTTGCTGTATGACTTGGAGAACTCAAGCAGGGGCTCAGTAACAACCTAGAGGGGTGGGATGGGGAGGGAGATGGGAGAGAAATTCATGAGGGAGGGCATATATGTATACCTATGGCTGATTCCTGTTGATGTTTGAGAGAAAACAACAAAATTCTGTTTTTAAACCTTCAATTAAAAAACTAAATTAAAAATGGAAATAGTAATATCTACCTCAAAGTACTTGTATACAGAGTTGGATTGGGTAGACCTGAAAAGAATTAAGAATAATCCTAGTATATAGTAAGTTTTAATGAACATTCATTACTATTGTTACTTCGGAGGTAATAATTTCTACTTTGGAGAATTATACTGATTTCATTGGTGAATGAAATACCTGAAAGCTCCTGGTATATATTAACTGTTTAATGTATGTTGATTTTCTTAAGACGATATTATTTTTTTTGGTCATTGGTAGCATAATTAATGGTCTTTTAATCTTCAGTATTTTTATTCTGAGGACACATTTCCATTTAGCTCTGAGAAACATATCCACAAATCACCTAAGACCACTTAGTCATGCCATTGCCATGCAACAACAGTATTACCAATTGCATCTTAATGATTAGTGCTATGTGCAGATCCAACCAGTCAATCCTAAAGGAAATCAGTCTTGAATATTCATTGGAAGGACTGATGCTGCTGAAGCTGAAACTCCAATACTTTTGGCCACATGATGCGAAGAACTGACTCACTGGAAGAGACCCTGACACTGGGAAAGACTGAAGTCAGGAGGAGAAGGGGACGACAGAGGATGAGATGGCTGGATGGCATCACTAACGCCATGGATGTGAGTTTGAGTAGGCTCTGGGAGCTGGTGATGGACAGGGAGGCCTGGCATGCTGCAGTCCATGGGGTCGCAAAGAGTCTGACACAACTGAGCAACTGAAATGACTGACTTCACTTCATTTTTGAATTAATGAATAACATATTTTCTAGATTAAGCACACTAATAGATCTAAAACAATGATTCTAAATGAAATGTTCATTTCCCCAGGTCACATTAAATATTTTTAAAAACTACAGAAAGATATATTTTAAAATTCAGACTACAGGGAGAAGTTTATTTTTTCCATAAGAGTGATTGTTCTTTCTATATCATCAGAAAAAAAAATTCAAAATTTGGAAAAAAAAGAGAAAATGTTGAACAACATAGGCTTTGAATATCATATAGAGGCAAAGGAATACTAAGGTTTCTTCAACTTGCTGTTTACTCTTAATAAGTTTTCATATTTAGTAAAGTTACATATTAGCATAGTTTTGTTCCATGAAGATACAAATAATTTCTAACTGGTGGAAAAGATTACATTTATGGCCTTTTGGACATTGACAAGTTTTATCTAACTCAGAAATCTTATCCTAATATTATTTGTGAGTTTCTAGCTTTTGAAATAAAGACTGAAAAGTTTTAACCTCATACTGATTCCCTAACCAATGGTTTAAGTTAAATATTTTATATATATTCATTGTGTATTTGTAGGGGAGTCATTTTTTCACCTATTTGAAATTTATCCTTTAATAATACTTAATATCTCTGTTTAGCTTTTGAAGGAATACGTGAGATACTTCCAGTTTCAACCAAAGCCATTTCTCCTTTGTCTCCCATTACTGGGGTTTGAAAACACAAAGCCACTCTCCTTTTTTGTTAAGGGCTTATGCAAAGGCTTCACAGCCATTTCTACATCCACTGAACAAATCTGGAGTCTTTCATCTTTCCCCTTTGGTTTTATTTTGGGCTTTTTATATTAATACTACTCTCTAGGGATATGGCCTAGAATTGGAAATATAGCTTTGCTAAGAAGTCAAAGTCTTAGGCATAATGGATGATTACCACACTTCTCTTACTAATTGTTTTCTTCCTTTGTTTTTAAAATCAAATAATAAGTTATTACCAATATTCTGGATAGTTTGGTCTGCTCCCAATGAATACGAGTTTGAGCAAACTCCAGGAAATAAAGGATAGGGAAGCCTGGTGTGCTGCAGTCCATGAGGTCACAAAGAGTGGGACATAACAGACGACTGAACAACAAACCATCTCCCATCAGGAATTCATATCTCCAGTAAATTGTGATTTACTGTAAAATTGATCTCCTGATTCTCACGTATTTTTCATTGTAAGCCTTGAATAACTTGATGGAACTCATATGAAGTGCCACTAATGATGCTTAAAGTGTCCCTAAGAAGAAGAGAAAAGTCATAATGTTACAAGGTAAAGTTGAATAGCTTAATATACACTGTACATTGAGGTCTACAGCTGCAATTGTCCACCATTTCAAAATAAGTGAATCCAGTGTAAGTACCACTGAAAATAAAGAAATGGAATAAAGTCATAGCTGCAGCTACACAAACAGGTGTATCTTATACTTTTTGCAAAATACTTTTTTATCTCAGATTGAAAATGTAGGTTTTATATGGGTGCAGGTTTGCTGTAGGAAAGACATACTGAGAGACTCTAATATGATTTGTGAAACAGTGAAGTCATTACATGACAATTTAAAGCAAAAGGAAGGTGAAGAATCTAAAGGTAGATAATTTAATGCCAGAAAATGATGATTTAATAATTTTAGAGAGAAAGTTGACTTATGAAATATCAAGATAACCAAAGAAGCAACTTCTACTGACCAAGAAGGAACAGATGTGCTCCGAGAAGTAATTAAGAAAATCTTTGAGGAGAAAGGATATCTACCTGAACATGATTTTAATGCAGACAAAAGTGCCTTATTCTGGAAAAAAAAATTCCACAAAGGACACTTATTAGCAAGGAATAGAAACAAGAACTGAGATATAAAGCAGGAGGAGATAGAATAAGTCTGCTCTTTTGTACAAATGAACAGGACTGCGCTTATGTATAAAGGTGCTATCTCCCAAGTCTTGAAGAGAAAAGATAAACCCTAGCTGAGAATCTTTTGGTTGTGCAAGAAGAATGCCTGGAAATGAGAACACTTTTTCTACATTGGTTCTGCTATGCTTCATCTCTCAAGGCAGGTCATATCTTGTTAGTAAGTTCTTTTGATATTGGACAATGCCACGAAGAACCCTTTGAGTTCAACACCAAAGGCACCTAAGTGGTCTATTTGCACTCCCCACCAAACACAATGTCTCTAATACAATCTTTAGATCAGGGCGTCATAAGGACCTGTAAAGCTCATTACACGTGGTATTCTAATAAAAAGATTTCCAATAATATGGAAAAGAATCGCAATAGAAAGAACATTATGAAAGTCTGGAAGGATTACATCAGCAAAGGTGCTATGAAAAAACGTGACAATTATCAAGCCCCCCAAAAAATGTTTGCTGGAGAAAAATGTGTCCAGATGTTGTGGGTGACTACACATTTGCAGCAGAGATAATCAAGAAAATCATGAAGAGACTGTGGATATGGCCAAAAGGTGGAGTGGTCAAAGGTTTCAGTATATGGATATAGGAAAAATTTAAGAACCGATTGACAGTCTTAGAAGGTCAAGAATGTCAATTCATTCGTACCATTCTTACACAGTTGGTGAGAACGTAAATTGGTACAGCCACTATGGAGAACAATATGGATGTTCTTTAAAAAACTAAAATTAGAGCTACCATATGATCCAGCAATCTCATTCCAGGGCATATATCCAGAGAAAATCATAGATCAAAAAGATACTTGTACCTAAATGTACATTGCAGCACTATTCATTAATGCAATAGCCAGGACATGGAAGAAACCTAGATGTCCGTCGACAGAGGAATGGATAAAGAAGATGTGCTACATATATACAATGCAATAGTACTCAGTCATAAAAAGAGAACAAAATAATGCCATTTTTAGTGATGTGGATGGACCTAGAGATTGTTTTACTGAATGAAGTATGTCAGGCAGAGAAAGACAAAAATCATATGATATAGCTTATGTGTGGAATCTAAAAGAAAAGGGTAAAAATGAATTTATTTACAAAACATAAGAAGGGTCACAAAACTAACTTATGGTTACCCTGGGATAAGGGGGAAGTGGTAAATTGGGAGACTGGGATTGACATATTACACACTACTACATATAAAATAAATAACTAATAAGGACCTACTGTATAGCACAGAGAACTCTACTCATATATGGGAAAAGAATCTAAAAAAGAGCAGATATATGTATGTGTATAACCGAATCACTTTGTTGTGCAGCAGAAACTGATACAATATTTTAAATCAACTACAGTGTAATAAAAATTATTTTTTTAAAAGGACCAATTGACAGCAAATCAGAGGAATTAAAAGAAGACTAATTGATTGAGATGACTGCTTCTGAACCGTTGCCAGACAATGAGGGAGATGACTTAGAAAAAGTAATCCCAGAAAGAAAATTGCTATTAGTCAACCTGGCAGAAGGGTTGAAATTATTCAAGACTGTTTCTGACTTCTTTTAGGTCATGAATCCTTCGATGATATGAACAAAAAACTGCTTTAAAAGCAAACAGTGGAAGAAGGATTGGTACAATATAGATACTATATAGATTTTAGAGAAATAAAAATGCAAACAGTCAGACAGAAATTACAGTGTTTTGCTGTAAAGTTTCACTAGTATGCCTGCCTCTTTTGCCTCCCTTCCATCTCTTCCACCTCTGTCACACCTGAAACATCAAGATGAGCCCCTCCTTTACCTCCTCCTTAGCCTACTCAATGTGAAGATGAAGAGGATAAAGACCTTTATGATGATCCACACCCACCTTTTTCTTAGTGTTGTTGTTTAGTCGCTAAGTCATGTCCAACTGTTTTGCAACTCCATGGATTGTAGTCCGTCAGTTTCCTCTGTCCGTGGGCTTTCCCAGGCAAATGTAGTGGAGTGGGTTGCCATTTCCTTCTCCAGGGGATCTTCCTGACCCAACGACTGGGCTTTCATTTCCTGCATTGGCAGGCAGGTTCTTTACCATTGAGCCACCAGGGAAGCCCAAGCATACCCACCTAATAAATAATAAATGATCAATGTACTGTATCGTTAATAACTTATCTGTTGAGTATGTGTGAGTCTTCATGTGAAAATCTAAAGATGTATGGCAAGAACTGTAGGAGACATTTTGGTGTCATCATCTTCATCATTATCACCACTTACATATTCATCATGTGAAACACCATGTAGAAGACTTGTATTGAAGTAGATAGTCTATCTTTATATATGCATAAAGTGAGTTCTATTTAATACAAAATTAATATCAAGTTTGTTTTCTTACTGCCTTATAACTCTGCTTTCAAAAATTGCATTGCTTTACAGTATGTCTTTCTCTCATAATTGGAGAAACTACATATTAATCTACCATTCCAGGTAAGTTGTTTTCTTAAGAAATGTAGCAAAGTTTTCATTATAGTATTATGAACATGACTATAATACTGTATGCCATAAAATTTTATGTTTCATTCATTAGTTTACAGCTAGGCTATTGGGAAGTAGTCATATTTGTTACCCATGGCTACCATAAAGCATTAATATTGCTGCTTCTTTGTTATCAATGCATAAATCATTATATATATAAATAAAAAATAATTTATTTCCACATTATCTTTTCAGTTTGATATTTAGTGCTAATAATACATATAATATTAGAGAATTTTATATCATATAAGATAATATTGATGTGGATATTGACAAAGACAATTCATCTTGTAAACAAATGATGTAACCTTATAGTATCAATTAATAAAGTATAATAATATAAATTTATTTCTTCTTCCTTATGATTTTATTAATAACATTTTCTTTAGCCTATTTTATTATAAAAATAAAGTATATAATACATATACAAAATATGTGTTAATTTGCTGTTTATGTTATTAGTAAAAATTCTGGCCAATGGCAGGCTACTAGTAGGTAAGTTTTGAGGAATCCAAAGTTATATTCAGAATTTTACTGTGTGGAGTGTTGATGTCTTTAACACCCACATTATTCAAAATATTAACTGTATACTACTCTGGCGTGAGATGTTGATACTGGGGAAAACTGTGCATGTGTAGGGTTAGGGGGTATATGGGAATACTCTTTATGCTCAAGTTTGTCATGAATCTAAAACTTCTCTAAAAAGTAAAGTCTATTAAAAACATTACCTATCAGTTCTAATAAATGTGCAATATTAATGCAATATATTAACAATAGGGAAGTGTCTATGAAGGGAGCAAGGGATAGTACTTTCTGTCCAAAACTTCTGTAAATCTAAAACTGCTCTACAAAATGAAGTCTACTAAATACATGTGTGTGTGCATGAATATGTATAAGCATTATGCTGTGATAGGAAATTGACCATTCACTTGGACCCTTTAAAACATAAATGTAAATCTGTAGACTAAGGACCTGTGAGTTTTTGTGACCTATATAGAAGCAGACTTTATCCTTATGGGAGCTAGAAATTAGAATAATTTCTTCATATGCATGAAATGACTCCTTCTGAAATTATTCCCTATACACATCATGATAAGCTAAACTTCTTTTTCTCAAGGTGCATTTGAACCATAGCGATATCAAATCTGAAAAGATGTGTATGTATGTGAAGTGAAAATAACTAGCAAAAAAGCCTGTTTTGCATTTCTCCAAAGTCAGTGTTAGAGCAAATAAAAGATTTCCTCTATTTTCCACTCTAGGTTCTCCATTTTGTCTTCTCTTATTGGGTGCTTGCTGTACATCAGTGCTTCTCACTTTTGTGAAGTTCTGGAAACATTCCCAACTGGGCCATAAAGAACACCATGTTTCTTTGACTCTAAGATACATGTTTCTCTTTCACATGGCAATGTTCCTGGAATAAAAATGTGTGCATATATGTATGCATTTAACATAGTGTTTTTTTCCTTCCATTAAAGTTGTTGTCAGCAACAAACCTTAAAATTGCAAGTTTATTTCTAATTAATTTTAATGGAGTATAGTTGATTTACAATGTTGTCAGTTTCTGTTATACAGCAAAGTGAATCAGTTATACATATACATGTATATGCTTGAGTCACTTCAGTTGTGTCCAACTCTTTGCAACCCTATGGACCATAGCCCTCCATTGGACTCTCTAGGCAAGAATGCTGTAGTGGGTTGCTATGCCCTCCTCCAGGGGATCTTCTTGACTCAGGGATCAAACCCAAGCTCTTATGTCTTCTGCATTGGCAGTTGGATTTTTACCACTAGCACCACCTAGGAAGCCATATACATGTGTCCTTTCATTTTTAAATTATTTCCCCATATAGGTCATTACATAGCATTGAGTAGAGTTCCCTGTTCTATACAGTAGGTTCTTATCAGTTATCTATCTTATATATGCATGCATGCATGCTAAGTTGCTTCAGTCATGTCCTATTCTGTGTGACCCTATGGACTGCAGCCTGCCAGGCTCCTCTGTCCATGGGATTTTACAGGCAAGAATACTGGAGTGGGTTGCCATGCTCTCTTCCAGGGGATCTTCTCAACCCTGGGATCAAACCCATGTCTCTTATGTCTTCTGCATTAATAGATGGGTTCTTTACCACTAGCATCACCTGTGAAGCCCCAATTTATATATAGTAGTGTGGATATGTCAGTCCCAATCTCCCAATTTATCCTTCCCTCCTCTTAGTGACCACAGGTTTGTTCTCCACATCTGTGACTCCATTTCTGTTCTGGAAGTAAATTCATTTGTATCATTTTTTCAGCTTCCACAAATAAATGATATTATATATTTATCTGAAATTTCTTAAAGTAGAGCAAGTATAGTCTTCATAAGAAAACATTCTCTGCCTTTCTAAAATACTGTTGGTATTATTTTGCTCCAGACAGTTTCTGTTTTTTACAAGATTTATCCAGTAATGTTTACTAGATGAATGCCATTTTCTTTTAGAGTCTATCATCCAACTTTAACTTTCTAGTATGAAAAATATAATGCAGCTTTCTATAACTTCAGAATACGCTTTATATTTTGGTAAAACAAATGTAAAACAAAAATGAAGCAAAAATTGAGTCTAAAAAATTGAAAACCTGTGTTGCCTTCTCATCTTTGTTAAGAACAAAATATTATTGAACATTTAATAAAAGTATAAACTTTGGCCCTTTTGAATTTTCATACTGACAAATCCTCTGGAAGTCCTATATAACAATATACTATTGAAATTATTATTATGATATCAAACTAGTCAATCCTAATGGAAATCAGCCCAAACTATTCACTGGAAGGACTGATGCTGAAGCTGAAGTTCCAATATTTTGCTACTCGAAGCAAAGAACTGACTCAATGAAAAAGACCCTGATGCTGGGAAATATTAAAGGCAGGAGAAGGGGATGACAGTGGATGAGATGGTTGCATGGCATCACTGACTCAATGAACATGAATTTGAGCAAGCTCCTGGAGTTGGTGATGGACAGGGAGGCCTGGCATGCTGCAGTCTATGGGGTCACAAAGAGTCGGACTGAGCGACTGAACTGAATTGATTGAAATTATTAGTTTTGCCACCTTCTTGGTCATTTTAGTTCTGTATATTTTGGATGATTGCTGATAGCTTGCATAATACCTTCAAAGTGAAAATAAAGTAGGCTATTGTAAAAGTCAGATAAATGTCAGAGCTTGCATTCTGATTTGCATTAGAACTGTTCTAATGTCTGTCAGTGGTTTAATCAAGATGATCCAATTTTAAAGATAAGCATCACCAAAAATCCAAGTACATGTTACATACACCAGAAGAAATTTATATAGGTCACTGACAACAGTTAGATTTAATCATGAGTGCTATTTTAATCATATGACTGCTCAAAAGCAGTCAAAAGTTGGCAAATTCATGTGGTTCAACCTAGTGTAATCTTTTTAGTTAACTAATTGTACTGTAATTGCTGTCAAAACGTTTTGTTTTGAAGCAAGAGTAAATCTCTCTCATTTCATCAACTATACACTATGTGTATAGTGTTGATAACAATGCATGATTGATCAAGAAAAGGTAATTTATTCCACTAACTAAAGTTTTCTTATCGTAGACTTTTCAATATGTGAAGTGAGGAAACAGAGTTAATGTTAATAGCAAAAATTTAATGACTTATAAAAATGGTAAATACAAAGTTTGAGTTTTGCTTTTTTAGTTTTTCTATTGTACGACCTTGTGCCTTATTTCAAATAGTAAAATTAATAATTTCAATTATTGGTTAAATAATTGGTTATTCAAATATTCTTAATTGGTTAAGATAAGGATGCATAATTAAACCTTCCATCATGTTACAAAAATGGTAATGTTAGTCAGTACTAGCATAAGTAACCTTCTATTTGAATGTTATGGGAATCTATTGCAGCCTTACATGATGTTTTGAACCTTTTTTGTATATATCTATTAAAATGTTCTCTTTTTCTGCTAGTGACCCAAGCTATGAACTTTATTCATCCTCAAATCCTCTCTCTTTTCACACCTCTCTACAAGTTATTCAACAAGTTCCATCAATTCTACTTTAAAAGTAGCCCTCAAATCAATGTTTATCCCTTCACTAAAACTTTCATTTTTGTTGTGCAATCCCATCAGATTTAGATTTCTAGAATCTGAAAGACAGCACTCTCTTACTTGAAAACTTATATGAGTCCTCTTCTTTATAGAATCAAATCTAAGTCACTTAGCATATTGTAGAATAATATTAAATATGCCTTTAACATTCCTTTTCAGCCTGATTTCCTAACATTTGAAAGCCCATCATGGCCACAAATAGTACTTAGGACTTCAGTCACATCAAACTGTTTGCTATTACCTGAACGCACACATACTTTCATAGTTATGCACTTGTATATTCTATTCTTGTTTAATGAATAAAATATATCAAGTGACAAAAAACAGGAATGTTAATTGGCACTCTAACAATTATATCCCTTATGCCAAAACAAACTCTGAAATTCTTCATAGAGTCTTTGAGGTATATTAAAATGTTCAGTGGGCTTAAGATCTTCATCGTCTTGATTCATAGTATTATATGTGTCTTGCAGTGGCCAGCAGACTTATCACTGGGCATAGCCTTGGCCTGTAATTGTACTAAAAAATACTAAATTTGGCTTTTATCTACCAAGATGGCTGTCCAAACTCCGTAGCAAAATGTGGGATAGTATGTTTTTCCTTTTAATTTTTAAACTTATTGGAAGAACCAATTGAGAATGTAGGTGAACAAATAGTACTATCTATATTTTACTATATAAATGTAAGGTGCAATTATAATAAATCCTTGGCAACTGATGCTATCATTTTCTCAGAGGAAAGTATGCTAAAAATATATTACAATTCAACAAATAAATTACTGTATCTAATTTAGTGCATATTATCAGTCAAATACTACTGAGAGATGATAGGAGCTAAAATGCATTTTAAAACCAAACAAAAAAAGATCTCAACAATCCACAATATATTCAGGGAAAGCAAAACAATTTTGATTAAGCCTGATAAATGTCTATACAATTATAAATATTAAAAAAATATCACATGAGCAGAAGTCAATCACTCTGCTGGGAAGAAAAAATAAGGAAATTGCATTCAAGGAGTCCATATCATCACTTCATATCACATAAGCTGCAAAATAACTTGTAAGATGGGAAGTTTGACACACTGGCTTCCGTAGTCTCTTTCAGATATTATATATTGTGATGCTTTTGAAGTGAAGCAATCTTTTCTATGACTAAGCCAACAACACTTGGGGGTGTCAATATCTTAGTCCAGGCAAGGTGATTAAAAAGTTAAGGAGGCAAGAATATACAATGGAGAAAAGACAATCTCTTTAACAAGTGGTGCTGAGAAAACTGGTCAACCACTTGTAAAAGAATGAAACTAGAACACTTTCTAACACCATACACAAAAATAAACTCAAAATGGATTAAAGATCTAAACGTGAGACCAGAAACTATCAAACTCCTAGAGGAAAACATAGGCAAAACACTCTCCGACATAAATCACAGCAGGATCCTCTATGACCCACCTCCCAGAATATTGGAAATAAAAGCAAAAATAAACAAATGGGACCTAATTAAAATTAAAAGCTTTTGCACAACAAAGGAAACTATAAGCAAGGTGAAAAGACAGCCTTCGGAATGGGAGAAAATAATAGCAAATGAAGCAACGGACAAACAATTAATCTCAAAAATATACAAGCAACTCCTGCAGCTAAATTCCAGAAAAATAAACGACCCAATCAAAAAGTGGGCCAAAGAACTAAACTGGCACTTCTCCAAATAAGACATACAGATGGCTAACAAACACATGAAAAGATGCTCAACATCACTCATTATCAGAGAAATGCAAATCAAAACCACAATGAGTTACCATTTCACGCCCGTCAGAATGGCTGCTATCCAAAAGACTACAAGTAAGAAATGCTCGAGAGGGTGTGGAGAAAAGGGAACCCTCTTACACTGTTGGTGGGAATGCAAACTAGTACAGCCACTATGGAGAACAGTGTGGAGATTCCTCAAAAAACTGGAAATAGAAATGCCATTCAGTTCAGTTCAGTCGCTCAGTCGTGTCTGACTCTTTGTGATCCCATGAATTGCAGCACAACAGGCCTCTCTGTCCATCACCAACTCCCGGAGTCTACCCAAACTCATGTCCATCGAGTCAGTGATGCCATCCAACCATCTCATCCTCTGTCGTCTCCTTCTCCTCCTGCCCCCAATCCTATCCAGCATTAGGGTCTTTTCCAGTGAGTCAACCCTTCACATGAGGTGGCCAAAGTATTGGAGTTTCAGCTTCAACATCAGTCCTTCCAATGAACACCCAGGACTGATCTCCTTTAGGATGGATTGATTGGATCTCCTTGCAGTCCAAGGGACTCTCAAGAGTCTTCTCCAACACCACAGTTCAAAAGCATTAATTCTGTGGTGCTCAGCTTTCTTCACCATCCGAAACTCACATCCATACATGACCACTGGGAAAACCATAGCCTTGACTAGACTGACTTTTGTTGGCAAAGTAATGTCTCTGCTTTTAAATATGCTATCTATGTTGGCCATAACCTTCCTTCCAAGGAGTAAGTGTCTTTTAATTTCATGGCTGCAATCACCATCAGCAGTGATTTTGGAGCCCAAAAAAATAAACTCTGACACTGTTTCCACATCTATTTCCCATGAAGTGATGGGACCAGATGCCATGATCTTAGTTTTCTGAATGTTGAGCTTTAAGCCAACTTTTTCACTCTCCTCTTTCACTTTTATCAAGAGGCTCTTGAGTTCTTTTTCACTTTCTGCCATAAGGGTGGTGTCATCCGCATATCTGAGGTTATTGATATTTCTCCCAGCAATCTTGATTCCAGCGTGTGTTTCTTCCAGCCCAGCGTTTCTCATTATGTACTCTGCATAGAAGTTAAATAAGCAGGGTGACAATATACAGCCTTGACATACTCCTTTTCGTATTTGGAACCAGTCTGTTGTTCCATGTCCAGTTCTAACTGTTGCTTCCAGACCTGCAGACAGGTTTCTCAAGAGACAGGTCAGATGGTCTGATATTCTCATCTCTTTCAGAATTTTCCACACTTTATTGGGGTCCACACAGTCAAAGGCTTTGGCATAGTCAATAAAGCAGAAATAGATGTTTTTCTGGAACTCTCTTGCTTTTTCGATGATCCAGCCATGTGACCCAGCAATCCCACTGCTTGGCATACACATTGAGGAAACCAGACTTGAAAGAGACACGTGTACCCCAATGTTCATTGCAGCACTGTTTATAATAGCCAGGACATGGAAGCAGCCTAGATGCCCATCAGCAGATGAATGAATAAGGAAGCTGTGGTACATATACACAATGCAATACTACTCAGCTATTAAAAGAATACATTTGAATCAGTTCTAATGAGGTGGATGAAACTGGAGCCTATTATACAGAGTGAAGTAAGCCAGAAAGAAAAACACCAATACAGTATACTAACACATATCTATGATATTTAGTCAATCGGTAGAGATAATCTTGTATGCGAGACATCAAAAGAGACACAGGTAAATAGAACAGTTTTATGGACTCTATGGGAGAGGGCAAGGGCGGGATGATATGAGAGAATGGCATGGAAGCATGTAAATTATCATATGTGAAACGAATCGCCAGTCCAGGTTCAATGCATGATACAGGGTGCTCGGGGCTGGTGCACCGGGATGACCCGGAGTGATGGGTAGGGAAGGGAGGTGGGAGGGGGTTATGGAAGGGGAACACATGTACATCCATGGTGGATTCATGTCAATGTATGGCAAAACAAATACAATATTGTAAAGTTAAAAAATAGAAAAAAATATTCTAAAAAAAAAAAAAGAAAAAAAAAGTTAAGAATGTTCAGATGCCACTACAACCTGAGAGTATATTTGGTGAGCAATCCTAAACTAGCTCCTGCAAAATGTTATTTTTTTTTCAGCTATATGTAAATACATGTTTGTTTATAAATGTTTATGTGTGAGTGGTATATACAAAAAGTTACTTTGTTGAAAAAAAAATGAAACTTTTTACGTGGATACAGAGTTACTACCAAACCTATGCTTACATTGCCAAACGCTCAAGTGTGAGGTGCTCCGCAAAAGATCCTGTTATGATCAGGAACCAGAGCCAGAGCACTTAAAGAATCACAGAGAAAGGAAAAACAGCATGATTTAAAAAAAAAATCTAAACTGTCTTGATCTGATGCACCACCTTTCCATTTAGTAGTTGTATAATCTTGGGTGTATTACTTATACCTCAATTTTCTCATTGGTAAAAAAGAAAGTATTAATAGTACCTACCTCATTAAGTTGTGAAGGTTAAGTAAATTAATACATGTACAATCTAAAAGCAGGAGCTGGAAATACTAACAAATAAGTGTTTGCTCATATAGTTTTTATTCTTCAATTTGTTAATGCGATGTGTCACATTGATTGATCTGCCTATATTAAAAAAATCCTTACATCTCTGGGATAAATCCCACTTGATCATGATTAAGGATACTTTTGCTGCGTGGTTGGATTCATTTTGCTAGTATTTTGTTAAGGATTTTTGCATCCATGTGCATCAGTAATATGTTCATCAACCTCTATTTGTGTGTGTGTGTGTGTGTGAGCTTTGTTGATTTGGTATCAGGGTGATTGTGGCCTCCTAGAATAAGCTTGAGAGTGTTCTTCCTCTGCAATTTTTGGGAAGAGTTTCAGAAGAGTAAGGGTTAACTCTTCTCTAAATATTTGATAAAATTTTTCTGTGAAGCTTTCTGGTCCTGGGCCTTTGTTTGCTGAGAGTTTTTGAATCACAGTTTCAATTTCAGTACTTGTGATTGATCTATACAAATTTACAATTTCTTCCTTGTTCAGTCTTGAAAGGTTGTACCTTTCTAGAAATTTGTCCATTTCTGCTAGGTTGTCCATTTTATTTGCATATAATTGTCTCTTATGATCTATTGTATTTCTGTGGTGTCAGTTGTAATTTTCTTTTTATTTATGATTTTACTGATTTGAGTCTCTCCCTTTTTTTTTTTTTTTTGATGAGAATGGCTAAAGCTTTACCAGTTTTGTCTTCTCAAAGAAACAGCTTTCAGTTTCATTGATGTTTGTTATTGTTTCTTGGTATCCATTCCATTTATTTCTGCTCTATCTTTATGATATCTTTCCTTCTACTAGCATTAGGTTTTTTTGTTCTTATTTCTCTAGTTGCTTTACATGCAAGGTTGGGTTGTTTATTTGAGATTTTTCATTTTTCTTGAGGTAGGATTGTTTTGCTGTAAACTTGCATCTTAGAACTACTTTTGCTATATCCCATAGGTTTTGATTCAAAATGTTTTCATTGTCATTTTCTATAGGTATTTTCTACATCCTCTTTCATTTCTTCAGTGACCCATTGTTTATTTAATAACATATTTTAGCCCCCCATATCTTTGTGTATTTTTACAGTTCTTTTTCCTGTAATTGATTTCTAATCTCATGACATTTTCATCAGTAAAGATGCTTGATATTATTTCAATTTTCTTAAATTTTTTGAGGCTTGGTTTGTGACTCAAGATGCAATCAATCCTGGAGAATGTTCCATGTGCACTTGAGAAGAAAGTATTGTTTCTTTCAGATGGAATATCATATATATATATACAGCTAAGTCACTTCAGTTGTGTCTGACTCTTTGTGACCCTATGGAGCCTGCCATGTTCCTCTGTCCAAGGGTTTCTCCAGTTGAGAAAACTGGAGTGTGTTGTCATGCCCTCCTCCAGGGAATCTTTATACATATATATATATATATATATATATATATATATATACATATATATAATTATTTATTTATTTATTTATTTATAAATTAAGTCCATAAGAGTCCATAAAATTGTTCCATGCATCTGTGTCTCTTATTCTGTCTCGCATATAGGGTTATCGTTACTATCTTTCAAATTCCATATGTATGCATTATATACTGTATTGGTGTTTTTCTTTCTGGCTTACTTCACTCTGTATAATGGGCTCCAGTTTCATCCATCTCAGTAGAACCGATTCAAATGTATTTTTTTTAATGGCTGAGTAATATTCCATTGTGTATATGTACCACAGCTTCCTTATCCATTCGTCTGCTGATGGACATCTAGGTTGCTTCCACGTCCTGGCTATTATGGACTCTGAGGGAGAAGGTGAGGGTGGGACGTTCTGGGAGAATAGCATTGAAACATGTATATTATCATATGTGAAACAGAACACCATTCCATGTTCGATGCATGAGACAAGGGCTCAGGGCCAGGGCAATGGGATGGCCCAGAGGGATGGGATGGGGAGGGAGGTGGGTGGGGGGTCCAGGAAGGGGAACACATGTAGACCCATGGCTGATTCATGTCAATGTATGGTAAAAACTGTTACAATATTGTAAAGTAATTAGCCCCCAAGTAAAATAAATAAATTTATTAAAAAAAATTCCAAAATAAAAAATAAAATAAAAATAAAAAGCCAAAATAAATAAACAAATTAATTTAAAAAAAAAAAGGATCATTTTAATGCTGATCAACTTCCACAAAACAACTTCTGAACACTGGTAGTGAACACCAGGTACCCAGAAAGGCAGACCAAGCTCTTCAAAAGGAGGAAGGACAAAATATAAAAGTCAAAAACAGAGACAAAAGATTTAGGGACAGAAACATATTCTGGGGAAGGAAAGGTGAAGGAGGAGAAGTTTCCACACAGTAGGAAACACTCTCACAGATGTGTCTGTGGGGAGTTTTGGAATCTCAGAGGGCAACATAATTGGGAGAAAAAAAAAGAAAAACACAGAATACGTGCCTAACCACAACTACAAGGGGAGATGGAGAAGAGGCACAGATGCTCGCATCAACTACCAGTGAGTGGAACTGGGCAGCGAGACGTGGGCTGCATCATCAGTCCTTACGGTTAAGACCGGGCCTGAATGCCCTGAGGACAATCTGAGAGAGCTAGTGTGAGATAGCAACCCAAACGGTGGGATCACCGGACAGGCAAAAAAAGAAAAAAGAATACTCCCACAAAAGGCTCTAATGCCACATGGTGACCTTTGGCATGCTCACAAAACAAAGGATTGAGCAAATACCAAAGGAAACAAAGCCAGCTGCCCTATAGGGCCCTCCCTCCCTGGTGCAGAGAGGCAGGTATTTGACAGCCAGAGCCAGAAGGCAAGGGGCTACTGCAAGCTGGACCCCAGAGACTGCACCTTCCACCAAACTATGAACAGGCTGCCAGTTGCTAACCACATCTTCTTGAGATCCTAGACAGTTGCCATCTGCCAGGAATGTCACAGGCTGAGACAAGCTCCCCTGAGGACACACAGGCACACCTGGGACTGTGCTCTCATGGCACACCCAGGAGACTGAGTGACTGAGACCGGGGAGGAGGTGAATAAGACACATGGCCCACCTGGGACAGTGCACTTGCTGAGCACCCAGTCACCTGAGTTGCTTAGACCTAGGGAGGGTACAAAACACAGAGCCAATCTGGGTCTGGGCCCCTGTAGAGCACCCAAAAACCTGGATGGCTTAGACCTGGAAAGTGCAAAAAAGCAGGGCCCCACTTGGGACACCGCCCTTGCAGAGCACCCTGGAGACTGAGCAGTGTGGACCCAGGAAATTCACACTGCCTTGGGATGTGGCAAACCCAGTGTGGTCAGTATACTGTGAGCACTCCTAGAACACAAAGAAGTACTTGTCTGCAGTGTCCCTCTCTCCCCACAACACAACTGATCAAGTGAGCCTAAATAAGTGACCACCTTCATCCACTTCTGTCAGGGTGGAAATTAGACACTGAAGAGACTTGCAAACAGAGGAAGCCAAAATAAACAAAGAAGGGGAACTGCTCTGGAAGTAGCAGGTGCAATAGATTAAAACCCTACAGTTAACACTGAGACTGTGCCTTTGAGGGGGCACCTATAGACCTTGAGAACAAGTACAATTCAGAAGAAGGAAATATCTGACACTGAACTGACCCCACACTGCCCACAACACCTCTAGAGAAATTCTGAGATATATTTTACTATTATCACTTTTTCATTTGTTAAAAATTTTAGTTCCTTTTTCCTCTTCTAACTTTCATTTTTATAGCCTACTATTGATGTTTTTGAGCTGTGGTGTTGGAGAAGAGTCTTGAGAGTCCCTTGGACTGCAAGATCAAACCAGTCAATCCTAAAGGAAATCAATCCGGAATATTCATCAGAAGGACTGATGTTGAAGCTGAAGCTCCAATACTTTGGCCACCTGACGTGAAGAACTGACTCATTGGAAAAGACCCTGATGCTGGGAAAGATTAAAAGCAAGAGGAGAAGGGGACGACAGAATATGAGACGGTTGGATGGCATCACTGACTCGATGGACATGAGTTTGAGCAAACTCCAGGAGTTGGTGATGGACAGGGAAGCCTGGTGTGCTCCAGTCCAAGGGGCTCCAAAGAGTTGGACACGACTGAACAACTGAACTGAACTGCCTGATTACTTTTAAAAAAACAACAAATTCCATACACACACACACACACACACACACATATATATATAGTGATTGATTTTGTATTTTTTATATTATATTTTTGAGAGTCTGGTCACTATTCTAGGTTTTTAATCTTTGCTTTTCAGTATTTGTTATCAATTTTGTAGTTTTAAGAATCTAATCTTCCATATCCATTTTCCCTTATGGATTAGATTACTGGTTGGACTGCTCTCTCCCCTTTTGAATGTCCCTTTTCTCCTCCTGGTCATCTCTATCACCCTCCTCCTGCTTCTCTTCTCTATATAACTCTGTGAATCTCTCTGGGTGTTCCTGGGTGTAGAGAATTGTTTCACCATTAACCTATGTGTTTTATCCTCTGTGTTATGTGGATGGAGAAGTCTTGAGGCTACTTTAGGAGAAGGACTGAAACTCAGAGATAGAAGGCTTAACTCCAAAACTTTAGAAAATCAGAGAACTCCGAACTCCAGGGAACATCAGCAGACAAGAACTGACCCAAAAGTCTCCACACCTACACTGAAACCAAGCTCCACCAAAGAGCCAATAAGTTCCAGGGCAAGACACACCACACTAATTCTCCAGCAAAACAGGAACACAACACTGAACATTAAAATATGGGCTGCACAAAGCCATGTCAAACCCATAGACACCCCATAACTCACTACTGGACACTTCACTGAACTCCAGAAAGAAGAGACCCAGCTCCACACACTAGAACACAGACACAAGCTCCCCCAATCTGGAAATCTTGACAAATCACAAGATCAACCCCACTGACAGGGAGCAGACACCAAAATTAAGAGGAAACAAGAACTTCCAACCTTCAGAAAGGGGACCTCAAAGATACAAATCTAAACAAAATGCAAAGGCAGAGAAGTATTCAGCAGGTGAAGGATCACGAAAAAAAAACCTATCAAACCAGAAGAAACAAGAGGAGATGAGTGTCTACCTGAAAAAGAATTCAGAATAATAAGAGCAAAAAATATCCAAAATCTTGAAAACAAAACAGTTACAGATAAATAGACTAGAAACAAAGACTGAGAAGATGCAGTACATGTTTAACAAGGACCTAGAAGAAATAAAGAAGAGTCAATCAATAATGAACAATGCAACAACTGAGATTAAAAGCACTCTGGAGGGAACCAAAGGCAGAATAACTGAGGCAGAAGAGAAAATAAGTGAGGTGGAAGATAGAATGATGGAAATAAATGAAACAAAAAGGAAAATAAAAGAAATGTGGACAAATTCAGAGACTTCTGGGACAAGTTTAAATGCCCCAACATTTGAATCATAGGTGTCGCGGAAGAAGACTGAAAAAAAGGGGGCATGAGAAAATACTTGAGGAAATAGTAATCAAAAACTTCCCTAAAATGAGGAAGGAAATAGGCACCTAAGTCCAAGTACCCCAGAGACTCCCAACCAGGATAAACTCAAGGTGAAACACCCCAAGAACATATCAGTCAAACTCAGTTCAGTTCAGTTCAGTCGCTCAGTCGTGTCCGACTCTTTGTGACCCCATGAATTGCAGCACAACAGGCCTCTCTGTCCATCACCAACTCCCGGAGTCTACCCAAACTCATGTCCATTGAGTTAGTGATGCCATCCAACCATCTCATCCTCTGTCGTCCCCTTCTCCTTCTGCCCCCAATCCTACCCAGCATTGGGGTCTGTTCCAATGAGTCAACTCTTCGCATGAGGTGGCCAAAGTATTGGGGTTTCAGCTTCAACATCAGTCCTTCCAATGAACACCCAGGATTGATCTCTTTTAGGATGGATTGATTGGATCTCCTTGCAGTCCAAGGGGCTCTCAAGAGTCTTCTCCAACATCACAGTTCAAAAGAATCAATTCTGCTGTGCTCAGCTTTCTTCACCGTCCAACTCTCACATCCATACATGACCACTGGAAAAACCATAGCCTTGACTAGATGGACTTTTGTTGGCAAAGTAATGTCTCTGCTTTTAAATATGCTATCTAGGTTGGCCATAACCTTCCTTCCAAGGAATAAGCATCTTTTAATTTCATGGCTGCAATCACTATCAGCAGTGATTTTGGAGCCCTCCAAAATAAAGTCTGACATTGTTTCCACTGTTTCCCCATCAGTTTCCCATGAAGTGATGGGACCAGATGCCATGATCTTAGTTTTCTGAACGTTGAGCTTTAAGCCAACTTTTTCACTCTCCTCTTTCACCTTCATCAAGAGGCTCTTTAGTACTTCCTCACTTTCTGTCATAAGGGTGGTGTCATCTGCTTATCTGAGGTTATTGATATTTCTCCCGGTAATCTTAATTCCAGCTTGTGTTTGTTCCAGCCAAGCATTTCTCATGATGTACTCTGCATAGAAGTTAAATAAGCAGGGTGACAATATACAGCCTTGACGTGCTCCTTTTCCTATTTAGAACCAGTCTGTTGTTCCATGTCCAGTTCTAACTGTTGCTTCCTGACCTGCATACAGGTTTCTCAAGAGACAGATCAGCTGGTCTGGTATTCCCATCTCTTTCAGGATTTTCCATAGTTTATTGTGATCCACACAGTCAACGGCTTTGGCACAGTCAATAAAGCAGAAATAGATGTTTTTCTGGAACTCTCTTGCTTTTTCAATGATCCAGCAGATGTTGGCAATTTGATCTCTGGTTCCTTTGCCTTTTCTAAAACCAGCTTGAACATGTGGAAGTTCA
The DNA here is from genome assembly GCF_054371585.1 of Giraffa tippelskirchi. Lineage (NCBI taxonomy): Eukaryota > Metazoa > Chordata > Mammalia > Artiodactyla > Giraffidae > Giraffa > Giraffa tippelskirchi. Next base: position 74,377,138 of record NC_137289.1, read on the forward strand.
AGGTTCACGTATTGCTGAAGCCTGGCTTGGAGAATTTTGAGCATTACTTTACTAGCATGTGAGATGAGGGCAATTGTGTGGTAGTTTGAACATTCTTTGGCATTGCTTTTCTTTGGGATTGGAACGAAAACTGACCTTTTCCAGTCCTGTTGCCACTGCTGAGTTTTCCAAATTTGCTTGCATATGGAGTGCAGCACTTTCACAGCATCACCTTTGAGGATTTGAAATAGCTCAACTGGAATTCCATCACCTCCACTAGCTTTGTTCGTAGTGATGCTTTCTAAGGCCCACTTGTCTTCACTTTCCAGGATGTCTGGCTCTAGGTGAGTGATCACACCATTGTGATTATCTGGGTCATGAAGATCTTTTTTGTACAGTTCTTCTGTGTATTCTTGCCACCTCTTCTTAATATCTTCTGCTCCTGTTAGGTCCATACCATTTCTGTCCTTTATCGAGCCTATCTTTGCATGAAATGTTCCTTTGGTATCTCTAATTTCCTTGAAGAAATCTCTAGTCTTTCCCGATCTGTTGTTTCATCTATTTCTTTGCACTGATCACTGAGGAAGGCTTTCTTATCTCTCCTTGCTATTCTTTGGAACTCTGCATTCAGATGGAAATATCTTTCCTTTGCTCCTTTGCTTTTCGCTTCTCTTCTCTTCCCAGCTATCTGTAAGGCCTCCTCAGACAGCCATTTTGCTTTTTTGCATTGCTTTTCCATGGGAATGTCTTGATCCCAGTCTCCTGTACAATGTCACAAACCTCTGTCCATAGTTCATCAGGCACTCGTCTATCAGATCTCGTCCCTTAAGTCTCTTTGTCACTTCCACTGTATAATCATAAGGGATTTGATCTAGGTCATATCTGAATGGACTAGTGGTTTTCCCTACTTTCCTCAATTTAAGTCTGAATTTGGCAATAAGCAGTTCATGATCTGAGCCACAGTCTGCTCCCAGTCTTGTTTTTGCTGACTGTATAGAGCTTCTCCATCTTTGGCTGCAAAGAATATAGTCAATCTGATTTCGGTGTTGACCATCTGGTGATGTCCACGTATAGAGTCTTCTATTTTGTTTTTGGAAGAGGGTGTTTGCTATGACCAGTGCATTCTCTTGGCAACACTCTGTTAGCCTTTGCCCTTCTTCATTCTGTACTCCAAGGCCAAATTTGCCTGTTACGCCAGGTGTTTCTTGACTTCCTACTTTTGAATTCCAGTCCCCTATAATGAAAAGGACATCTTTTTTGGGTGTTAGTTCTAGAAGGTCTTGTAGGTCTTCATAGAACCATTCCACTTCATCTTCTTCGGCATTACTGTTTGGGGCATAGACTTGGATTACCGTGATATTGAATCGTTTGCCTTGGAAACGAACAGAGATCATTCTATCGTTTTTGAGATTGCATCCAAGTACTGCCTTTCGGACTCTTTTGTTGACCATGATGGCTACTCCATTTCTTCTAAGGGATTCTTGCCCACAGTAGTAGATATAATCGTCATCTGAGTTAAATCCACCCATTCCAGTCCATCTTAATTCACTGATTCCTAGAATGTCGATGTTCACTCTTGCCATCTCCTATTTGACCACTTCCAATCTGCCTTGATTCATGGACCTAACATTCCAGGTTCTTATGCAATATTGCTCTTTACAGCATCAGACTTTGCTTCTATCACCAATCACATCTATAGCTGGGTATCGTTTTTGCTTTGGCTCAATCCCATCATTCTTTCTGGAATTATTTCTCCAGTGATCTCCATTAGCTTATTGGGCACCTACTGACCTGTGGAGTTCATCTTTCAGTGTCCTATCTTTTTGCCTTTTCATACTGTTCATGGGGTTCTCAAGGCAAGAATACTGAAGTGGTTTGCCATGCCCTTCTCCAGTGGACCACATTCTGTCAGACCTCTCCACCATGACCCATCAGTCTTGAGTGGCCCCACACAGCATGGCTTAGTTTCAAACTACCAAAGGTTAAACACAAAGAGCAAATATTAAAAGAAGCAAGGGAAAAGCAACAAATAACAGACATGGGATCCCCATAAGAATAACAGCTGATCATTCAATAGAAAGTGAAATGAGAATATTACCCTAAGCAGTCTATAGATTCAGTACGATCCCTATTATGCTACTAAAGGTGTTTTTCACAGAACTAGAACAACTAATTTCACAACTTCTATAGAAACACAAAAAACCTCGAATAGCCAAAGCAATATTGAGAAAGAAGAATGGAACTAGAGGAATCAACCTGCCACACTTCAGACTATACTACAAAGCTACAGCCATCAAGACAGTATGGTACTGGCACAAAAATAGAAATATAGATCTGTGGAACAAATTAGAAATCTCAGAAATAAGTCCATGCACCTATGGACTCCTATCTTTTGAAAAGGAGGCAAAAATATACAATGGAGAAAAGACAATCCCTTTAGAATTGGTGCTGGGAGAAATGGCCAACTTCCTGTAAAAGGACAAAACTAGACAACTTTCTAACACCACACACAAATTAAACTCAAAATGGATTAAAGTTCTAAATGTAAGACCAGAAACTATAAAACTCTTGGAGGAAAACATAGGCGGAACACTTTCTGACTTAAGTCACATCAAGATCCTCTATGACCCATCCCCCAGAATAATAGAAATAAAAACAGTAATAAACAAATGCGACCTAATTAAACTTAAAAGCTTTTGCACAATGAAGGAAACTGTAAATGAGGTTTAAGGCAGCCTTAAGAAAGAGAGAAAATAATAGCAAATGAAACAACTGTCAGAGAATTAATCTCCAAAATATACAATCACCTCATGTAGCTCAATAACTAAGAACTAAACAGAGATTTCTCCAAAGAAGACTTACAGATGGCTAACAAACACATGAAAAGATGCTCAACATCACTCATTATCAGGGAAATGCAAATCAAAACCACAATGTGGTTTGATCTCACACTGGTCAGAATGGCCGTCATCAAAAATTCTACAGACAATAAATGCTGGAGAGGGGAGGGAGAAAAGGGAACCCCCTTACATTGTTGGTGGGAATGCAAACTAGTACAGCCACTCTGGAGAACAGTGTGGAGGTTCCTTAAAACCTGGAAATAGAACTGCCATACAACCCAGCAATCCCACCGCTGAGCACCCACACTGAGGAAACCAGAATTGAAAAAGACACATGTACCTCAATGTTCATTGCAGCACTATTTACAGTGGCTAGGACTTGGTAGCAAACTAGATATCCATTGGCAGATGAATGGATAAGGAAGTTGTGGTTCATATACACAATGGAATATTATTCAGTTATAAAAAAGAATGCATTTGAGTCCATTCTAATGAGGTGGATGAATCTGGAGCCTATTATACAGAGTGAAGTAAGTGAGAAAGAGAAACACCAATATAGTATATTAACACATATATATGGAATTTAGGAAGACGGTAATGATGATTCTATATACAAGACAGGAAAAGACACACCAATGTAAAGAACAGATTTTTGGACTCTGTGGGAGAAGGTGAGAATGGGTTGATTTGAGAGAATAGCATTGAAACATGTATATTACCATATGTAAAATAAATGACCAGTGCAAGTTCAATGCATGAAGCAGGGTACTCAAATTCGGTGCTCTGGGACAACTCAGAGGGATGGGATGGGGAGGGAAGTTGGAGAGGGGTTCAGGGTGGAGGGACACATATACACCTGTGGCTGAATCATGCTGATGTATGGCAAAAATCACCACAATATTGTAAAGTAATTAGCCTCCAATTAAAATAAATAATTTTAAAAATAAATTAAATAAATACATATAAAACTAAAAAAAAAATCTTCAAATGCCTCCATAGAGGCTTCTTAATACAATTATACTGTAAGTAAATTGGAAGGAGATACATAATCTCTGCTTCTCATGGTAAAACAGCTGGATTGTTGCTAGGCAGTCAGTCTGCACTACCAAAATTATTAATAACACTTGAAAATGTGAAATCTATCAGGTGTGTCATGCTAATAAGCTATTTTGATTGCATCTCTTCTTTGGCACCTACATTAAAATATTGATTCTCCACCTCTGAAGAAATTAGTTCCTTCCAAATATATTGTATAATTAACCATCAAGGTGGAGGCTACATGTGTACCTGGTAGGACCTAAACAAAACTCTGTGTCAGCTTGATTTACTTATACAGTATAAAACTTGCCTTTCTTAATCTTTTCATTCTAACTTAAAACATAAAGGAATTTTCATTTCTCAAACTTATGACACCAAAGCTTTTTATTATTTGAATTAGATCCACTGATTAAAGTATTGTGTCACCTTAGTTTTACTATATATGTGTGTGTATATATGTATGTGTATATATATGTATATATGTATGCATACATGTGTGTGTATATATATGTATGTATATGTATATATACATACATATATATACACACACACACACACATATATATATAGCATCATGTCTAGCCTCTGGTTTGTTTCTTTAAGGCAGAATAATAACTTAATGGAACTTACAGAGAAGTTTTAGTCCAAAATCTCTTATGGCAGATTCTTTACCATTACACCACCTGAGAAGCCCTATAATGGCCATAACCATACATAATTTGATATTTAAGCTATTTAACTTTGCTGTTTGATAGCTTTCAGGTTAATGTTCATACCACAACATGTTTTGCAATCATATTAAATTAAGCTTCTATCATTATAAAACAATAAACCTGGCAGGGTTGAGAACAAGTATAATTGGCTCGGTGAGCACGCAACTCAGAAGTAGTAGCAGAAACATGAAGGAATTATAGCAGCAAATAATTTAGCAATATGTTTCATAGAGGATAAAGAGACCATTGGTTAATTGGGCAAGGTAGTTAAGTGGACTTTAGTTGAAAACATTCAGTTCATTGCAAATACATTCATCTCTGATCTTACAAATGACAGTGATATTTTTAAAGTTACTATGGATCATTGATTATAGATTTTAATATTACAGTATAGTATTATGGATTATCTGATGTTCTTTCCAAGGATCAATCTTAGTTTTATATTTTATTGATATATGTCAATGAGGCCAGGGTCCTCAGTTTTTGGTCACACACATCTTTAGGTGTTGCTGTGAAGGTGTTTTTAGATGTCAGTACCATTTAAATAAGTAGAATTGAGTAAAGCAGATTTACCCTCCATAAGGTTGATGACCCTCATCAAATCAATTGGTTGAAAGCCACAAGAGAAAAAATTGAGGTCCCCTCAAAGAACAAGAAATTGCCTACAGACTGATTTTGAACTCAAGCTGCAACATTAACTCTTTCCTATATCTCTAACCTACCAGTATATCCTGCAGATTTTAATGTAAGCAAGATTTATTTTTATTTAATTAATTAATTTATTTCTCTTTCTCCATATTTATACACACATATCATACTGGTTCTATTTCTCAGAAGAATCTTAATATATTTCCAATAACTAAATCAGTATGTGAGCAACTTTTAGAACTATTAAACAAGTATAAATAGCTTATATACTACAAAGTTACAGTCATCAAAACAGTATGGTATTGGCACAAAAGTAGACAAATAAATCAATGTAACAGGAAAGAAAGTCCAGAAATGAACTCACATTCTTATGATCAATTAATCTATGACAAAAGAGGAAAGAATATGTGATGGAGAAAAGACAGCCTCTTTAATAAGTGGTGCTGGGAAAACTGGATATGTAAAAGAATAAAATTAAAACATTCTGTATCACCATATACTAAAAATAAATCCAAGATGAATTAACGATCTAAATGTAAGAGTGTATACTATAAAACTTATAGGACAACATAAGAAGAACACTCTGACATAAGTCACAACAATTTTTTTTTTTATCTGTCTCCTACATTAATGGGGAGAAGGCAATGGCAGCCCACTCCAGTACTCTTGCCTGGAGAGTGCCATGGACAGGGGAGCCTGGTGGGCTGCAGTCCATGGGGTTGCTAAGAGTCGGACACGACTGAGAGACTTCACTTTCAATTTTCACTTTCATGCATTGGAGAAGGAAATGGCAACCCACTCCAGTGTTCTTGCCTGGAGAATCCCAGGGACAGGGGAGCCTGGTGGGCTGCTGTCTAGGGGGTCGCACAGAGTCAGACATGACTGAAGCAACTTAGCAGCAGCAACAGCTACATTAATGGAAATAAAAATAAACAAATAGAGCCTAATTTAAATTAAAAGTTTTTCTTTTCCTTTCATAAAGGAAACCATAAACAAAAGAATACACAACCCACAGAGTGGGAAAAATATTGGTAAATGATGTGACTGACAAAGGATTGATTTTCAAAACATACAGTTCATAGAGTTCAACATAAGAAAAAAACCCTCAATCAAAAAATGTGCAGATCTAAATAGACATTTTTTCCAAAGAAGACATACATACATATGGTCAACAGGCACATGAAAGCATGCTCAACATCACTAATTATTAAATGCAAATCAAAGCTACAGTGAGGTGCCACCTAGTTGTGCACCTAATTCTGCCACCATTCTGCCACTAATCAGAATGGCCATCATCACAATGTACATAAACAATAAATGCTGGAGAGGGTATGGAGAAAAAGGAGCTCTCCCACACTGTTCAGTTCAGTCACTCAGTCATGTCCGACTCTTTGCAACCCCATGAATTACAGCACAACAGGCCTCTCTGTCCATCACCAACTCCCGGAGTCTACCCAAACCCATGTCCGTCGAGTCAGTGATGCCATCCAACCATCTCATCCTCTGCGTCCCCTTCTCCTCCTGCCCCCAATCCTACCCAGCATTAGGGTCTTTTCCAATGAGTCAACTCTTCGCATGAGGTGGCCAAAGTATTGGAGTTTCAGCTTCAACATCAGTCCTTCCAATGAACAACCAGGACTGATCTCCTTTAGGATGGATTGATTGGATCTCCTTGCAGTCCAAGGGACTCTCAAGAGTCTTCTCCAACACCACAGTTCAAAAACATCAATTCTTCAGTGCTCAGCTTTCTTTATAGTCCAATTCTCACATCCATACACAACTATTCAAAAAACCATAGGATTGACTAGACTGACCTTTGTTGGCAAAGTAATGTCTCTGCTTTTTAATATGCTGTCTAGGTTGGTCATAGCTATTCTTCCAAGGAGCAAGCGTCTTTTAATTTCATGGCTGCAGTCACCATCTGTTGTGATTTTGGAGCCCCCCCAAAATAAACCCTGTCACTGTTTCCATTGTTTCCCCATCTATTTGTCATGAAGTGATGGGACCAGATGCCATGATCTTAGTTTTCTGAATGTTGAGCTTTAAGCCAACTTTTTCACTCTCCTCTTTCACTTTCATCAAGAGGCTCTTGAGTTCTTCTTCACTTTCTGCCATAAGGGTGGTGTCATCCGCATATCTGAGGTTATTGATATTTCTCCCAGCAATCTTGATTCCAGCGTGTGTTTCTTTCAGCCCAGCATTTCTCATGATGTACTCTGCATAGAAGTTAAATAATCAGGGTGACAATATACAGCCTTGACATTCTCCTTTTCCTATTTGGAACCAGTCTGTTGTTCCATGTCCAGTTCTAACTGTTGCTTCCTGACCTGCATACAGGTTTCTCAAGAGACAGATCAGATGGTCTGGTATTCCCATCTCTTGAAGAATTTTCCACAGTTTGTTGTGATCCACACAGTCAAAGGCTTTGGCATAGTCAATAAAGCAGAAATAGATATTTTTCTGGAACTCTCTTGCTTTTTCGATGTTGGTGGCACGTAAATTGGCACAGTCACTATGGAGAACAATATGGAAGTTCCTTAAAAATGAATTACTATATGATCCTGCAATCCTACTCTGGGCATATATCTGGAGAAAACTATTAACTTGAAGGGTACATGCACCCCAGTGTTCATAGCAGCACTATTTACAATAGCCAAGACACGGAAATAATCCAAGGTCCCATCAACGGATGACTGGTTTAAGAAGACATTATATATACACATGTGTGTGTGTGTGTTTGTGTGTGTGTGTGTAGGTATACACAATGGAAGGTTACTCAGCCATAAAATAGAATGAAATAATGCCATGTGCAGCCACATGGATGGATCTAGATATTAACACGTTGTCATTGCTGTTTAGTCACTAAGCCAAGGCTGACACTTTGCAAGACCATGGACTATAGAATGCCAGGCTCCTCTGTCCATGGGTTTTCACAGGCAGGAATACTGGAATGGGATGCCATTTCCTTCTGCAGGGGATCTTCCTGACCCAGAAACTCCTGCCTCCTGCAGGCAAGCTGATTCTTTATAGTTTTATCAGCAAGGAAACCCAAGATATTATCATACTGAGGGAAATAAGTGAGAGAATGAAAAACAACAAATGATATAAATTATACATGAAATATAAAAACATGATATAAGTGAACTCATTTACAAAGACTTACACACATAACAAAGAAACTTATGGATATCAAAGGGAATGGACAAAGGGTTGAGGGATGAATTAAGAGTTTGGGATTAAAATATATATACTACTATACATAAAATAGATAACAAACAAGAGATCTACTGTATAATGCAGGGACTATACTCAATATTTAAAGTAACCTATAATGGAAAATAATCTAAAAAGTTATATATACACATATATTCTTTAAGATATACACATTATATGCGCACACACACACACACATATATATATGGTGCTGCTGATAAGTCGCTTCAGTCATGTCCGACTCTGTGCGACCCCATAGATGGCAGCCCACCAGGCTCCCCCGTCCCTGAAATTCTCCAGGCAAGAACACTGGAGTGGGTTGCCATTTCCTTCTCCAATGCGTGCAAGTGAAAAGTGAAAGTGAAGTCGCTCAGTTGTGTCCGACTCTTAGCGACCCCATGGACTGCAGCCTACCAGGCTCCTCCAACCATGGGATTTTCCAGGCAAGAGTACTGGAGTGGGGTGTCATTGCCGGGAATGGCAAACCCTTCAGTATTCTTGCCAGGAGAACCCCATGAACAGTATGAAAAGGCAAAAAGATGTGACAGGTTGGAAAGTGTCCAATATGCTACAGGGAAAGGGAGCAGAAGTATCTCTGGAAAGAATGAAGAGGCTGGGCAAAGCAGAAATGATGTTCAATTGTGGATGTGTCTGGTAGTGGAAGTAATGTCCAATGCCGTAAGAACAACATTGCATAGGGTCTGGAAATATTAATTTCACAAATCAAGGTAAATTGGATGTGGTCAAGCAGGAAATGGCAAGAGTGAACATCAATATCTTAGGAATCAGTGAAGTAAAATGGACAGGAATTGGGGAATTTAATTCAGATGACCATTATATCCACTACTGTCAGCAATAATCCCTTAGAAGACATGGAATAGCCCTCATAATCAAGAAAAGAGTCCAAAATGCAGTATTTCAGTGCAATCTCAAAAACAACAGAATGATCTTGGTTCATTTCCAAGGCAAACCATTCAACATCACAGTAATCCAAGTTTATGCTCCAACTGCTAATGCCAAAGAAGCTGAATTGTTCCAGGAATATCTATCTGCAAGATCTTCTAGAACTAACACCGAAAATAAATATGTCCTTTTCATCATAGGGGACTGGAATGCAAAAAGTAGGAAGTCAAGAGATGCCTAGAGTAACAGGCAAATTTGGCCTTGGAGTAGAAAATGAGGCAGAGCAAAGGCTAACAGAATTCTGCCAAGAGAATGCACTGATCATAGCAAATACCCTCTTCCTATAACACAAAAGATGGTGCTACACATGGACATCATCAGATGGTCAATAATGAAATCAGATTGATTATATTCTTTACAGCCGAAGATTGGGAAGCTCTATACAGTCAGTGAAAACAAGACCTGGAGCTGACTGTGGCTTGTATCATCAGCTCCTTATCACAAAATCAGGCTCAAATTGAAGAAAGTAGGGAAAACAACTAGGACATTCAAGTATGACCTAAATTAAATTCCTTATGAATATACAGTGGAGGTGATGAATAGATTTAAAGAATTAGATGTGGTGTACAGAGGGCCTGAAGAACTATGGATAGAGGTTCATAACACTGTACAGCAGGCAGTGATCAAAACCATTCCAAAGAAAGAGAAAAGTAAGAAGGCACAATGGTTGTCTGAGGAGGGTTTCCAAATAGCTGAGAAAAGAAGATAAGCAAAAGGCAAGGGATAAAGGAAAAGATATACCCAACTGAATGCAGAGATCCAGAGAATAGCAAGGAGAGAGGAAAAATAAAAGCCTTCTTAAGTGAAAAATGCAAAGAAATAGAGGAAAACAATAGAATGGAAAAGACTAGAGATCTCTTCAAGAAACTTGGAGATACCAAGGGAATATTTCATACAAAGATGGGCACAGTAATGAACAGAAATGGCAAGGACTTAACAGAGGAGCTGAAGATATTAAGAAGAGGCAGTAAGAATACAAAGAACTATACAAAAAAGGTCTTAATAACCCAGATAACCACGATGGTGTGATCACTCACCTAGAGCCAGGCATGCTGCAGTGTGATGTCAAGTGGGCCTTAGGAAGCATTACTATGAACAAAACTAGTGGAGGTGATGGAACTCCAGCTGAGCTATTTCAAATCTAAAACATGATGCTGTTAAAGGGTAACACTCAATATGTCGACAAATTCGTAAAACACAAGCAGTGGCTACAAGACTGGAAAAGTTCAGTTTTCATTTCAATCCCAAAGAAGGGTAATGACAAAGAAGGTTCAAATGATCATACAATTTGTGTTCATTTCACATGCTAACAAGGTAATGCTCACAATCCTTCAAGCTGCGCTTCAGCACTATGTAAACTGAGAGCTTCCAGATATACAAGCTGGGTTTAGAAAAGGCAGAGAAACCAGAGATCAAATTGCTAACATCTGTTGGATCTTTCAAGGAAGGGAATTTCAGAAAAACATCTACGTCTGCTTCATTGACTATGTTAAAGCTCTAGACTGTGTGCATCACAACAAACTGTAGAAAATTCTTAAAGATATGGGAATACAAGAAAACATTACCTGCCTCCTGAGAACCCTGTATGGAGGTCAAGTAACAACAGTTAGAACTGGACATGGAACAATGGATTGGCTCAAAATTAGGAAAGGAGTACAATAAGGCTGCATATTGTCACCCTGCTTATTTAACTTCTATGCAGAGTATATCATGTGAAATGCCAGGTTGGATGAATCACAAGCTGGAATCAAGATTGCCAGTAGAACTATCAACAACCTCAGACATATAGATGATACCATTCTAGTGGCAGAAAGTGAAGAGGAACTCAAGAGCCTCTTGATGAGGATGAAAGAGGAGAGTGAAAAATCTGGCTTAAAATTCAGCGTTCACAAAACTAAGATCATGGTATCTGATTACATCACTTCATGGTGAATAAAAGTGGAAAAAGTGTAGCAGTGACATAACTTCTCTTCTCAGGCTTTAAAATCACTGTGGACAGTGACTGCAGCATGAAATTAAAAAGTGTTTGCTCCTTGAAAGAAAAGCCATGATAAACCTAGACAGAGTATTAAAAAGCAGAGACGTTACTTTGCCAACAAGTTCGGTATAATCAAAGCTATGGTTTTTCCAGTAGTTATGTACAAATGTAAGAATTTTACCATAAAAAAAAATCTGAATGCCAAATAATTGATGCTTTCTAATTGTGGCACTGGAGAAGACTCTTGAGAGTTCTTTGGACAGAAAGGAGATTGAACCAATAAATCCTAAGGGAAATCAACTCTGAATATTCATTGAAAAGTCTAATGTTGAAGCTGAAGCTCCAATACTTTGGCCACTTGATGTGAAGAGGTGACTCACTGGAAAAGACTCTGCTACTGGGAATGATTGAGGGCAGGAGAAGAAACGGGTGACCGAGGATGAGATGGTTGATTATCATCACCAACTCAAGAGAGATGAGTTTGAGCAAACTCTGGGAGAGAGTGAGGGACAGGGAAGCCTGATGTGCTGCAGTCTATGTAGTCGCAAAGATAGAACAAAATTTGAATAGAAATTTTTTATAAAGTATAAATAGTTTCTGAGCACTGACAGCTCAATTACTTTTAAAATTTCAATAAATACAAAGATGACATTTGGAAAAGTTAGCAATATAAATAATATTATTTTATCATTTTATTCCACTATTTTCATGTGCACTGAATAACTTCTATGTTTGTATCTATGCCATCTATAAAAGCAATGATGTAATGGTTATTTGTTCAATGATACATTTAAAATGATTGTTCATTTTCATTGAACATGAAAATGTTCATTGATTACATTGTTTCAGGCTGCATGGGCTGGCATAAAATAAGCTATTGATATAATTGTAAAACACATGACCCCAATTTTCCATTCTATATTATAAATTTTTATGAAGTAAAAACAAATTAAATGACCTTAAACTTAAATAATCAACTGATTAAATATTTAATATCCCTTAAATGGTTTTTAGTAAGCTTGTTTAACATTTTATAAAGGAGTCATCTTGAACTGAATATGCAGTTCAAGAAATGATGTAAAATTGTCAAAACAAGTGTGTTTACTTTCAATATCTTCTTATAGAGAAAAATTAATCACAGGTGTTATAAGGATTAAAATGTAATAAATTAAACTGCAAGTGATTAATTAATCTCCCAGTGGTTAAGAAATTCTTAAGCTTCAGGCACTGCAAAATAGTTGAAAAGAAAATGTCTAGAGAGAGAGAAATACTAAAATTTAAAGTTTTGCTATATTATTTTGAAGTAGTAACATATTAAAATTGCCTCTTTAATAAACATCTCAATTTAAATTGGCTAAAGGCATTCCTTGTTGAAAAACAATTTGGCAGTATCTGTAACGATACTTAAAATATGACCTAAATTTGGACCAAGTAATTTTACTCCCAGATATTTATCTTAAGAAAATATCAAAAAAAGGAAAGAAAATATCAGTGGTGGATACAAAAGGTTATGTGTAAAGGATTTATGGTCTTGTAATTACCAATGAGTAACCTTTAAAACAACTTATGTATTCGGTATCAAGAAAATTGTTAAATATATTATGGTACAGTCACATTATAAAATATCATGCAGTTATTTTAAAAATCATATATTGGGGACTTCCCTGGTAGTCCAGTGGTTAAGATTCTATGCTCCCAAAGCAGGGGGCCCTGGGTTTGATCTCTGAACAGGGAACTAGATCCTGCCTGCCACAATGAAGATCTCGTGTGCCACAACACAAGATGCAGCCAAATTAAAAAAAATAAAATCATGTTTCAAAGACTATTTTGTGCCATATAAAAATTAAAAATTGTACCAAATTAGGAAAAGAAAACAAGAACAAACTGGATAAATTCAATTGTGTAAATTATACAAATAAATTTAGTAAAAAAGGGTCAAATGTTCAACCCAGCAAAAATTTTTTAAAAAGGTTATCTGCGAATGATAAGATTACACATAATTTCCCTATCTTCGTATTTTTGTTCATATTTTAAATTTCCAGCGATGATTACATATGGCTTATAGCATTAGACATACAAATGTGTAAACAATTTTCAAGCTGTACATACAGCTATACATATCTGCAAAAATAAATAAATAAATAAAATAGTTCTGATTTTCTTTTGGTTAATTTTTTGTGGTTACTAACAGAATGAGATTTGAGTTGGAGAGAACAGGAGCAAAAGCTACTCTTACTTTGATAACTGATCAAATGTAGGTAAATGTAAACTTACTGTTTCCTGCATTGTTTAAGGCCTTTTAAGCCACTTCATTTTCATCTGGCCCCAAAACTGAGTGGTGTATCCAAATAGGAATATTATCTTATTAAAGAAGACACATTGTTTCTCTAATAAAAATGTGGTGCTGGCACCATGTATAAAAAATTTAGAGAAGAGAATTGGATCAAGATGGCAGAAGAGGGACTTGGAGATCACCTTCTCCCAAAATGTGTCAAAAATGCATCTACATGTGGAACAATTCTCACAGAACATCTACTGAACCCTGGCTAAAGGATTTCAAATAAACACGAAAACCTCCACATGATTGAGTAAGGCAAAAGAAATAAAAAATGAAATTAATCAGGATGAGTCCTGCGTCCCTCAGAGGGAGCTGTAAAATAGGAAAGGTTTATACACACTGGGAAGTCCCCTCTCTTGTGGGGAGATCAGCTAGGACAGAGGGGAAGCTTCTGAGTCTCAGAGGAGATCACAGCAACAGATTTACAGAGGGCAAAGTGGAGAGAGACCTGCACAGTCAGTGCCACCTGACACTCCTGAGCATGAGACACTAATCCACTGTGGTGGGCAAGATGTGGTTTGGGCTTCAGAGGACAAAACAGGGAGAGAGGGATGTAGTTGGCTGCATGGGGACAATCTGAGGGGGTCAGGGTATGGTGTGCCATAATCAAGGGAGTATGGAAGGAGGGCTGGGCCCACCAGAGAGGCAGGGTGCCATTGTTGAGAGACATGAGAGGAGATTGGTGCACCTGCCATAAGAGTTGTGCATGCTCTTAGACAACAGCGCACAAGCTACATGAGCTCCATATATGGGCATAAGCTGCCTCTGCCATCTTGGACTCCAGATATGAGTGTTGATCTGTGCTGTCACAGAGGACCTGAAACCAGGAACCAAACACTGCCTCTGCCTCTCTCAGAGTGTGCACAGCCCACTACAGCCACCAAGGGTCCTGTGACAGGGCACAAACTGTTGCCCCTACCTGCCCAGTAGTGCACATAAACTCCTGCCACTCCATGACCAAGGATCCCGAGACTAGGTGCTAACAGATGCTCCCACCTTCCTGGGAGTGGACATGGCCCACTCCCGCCATTAAGGGTCCATGGCAAGGAGCCAACTGTTGCTTCCAATCCCCTAGGAGCACATGTGGGCAGGACATCCGCACCCCTCTTATCAATGGGATGACGGCCAGCACACACTGAGGTAAGAGACAGCAAGCATCCAAACCAAAAACAGCCTTCATGCCAAATAGAATACCAAACTCATACAAACTGCTTTGGTGTAGCCTCTATGAAAAACAATATAGATTGGGAGGCATAACTCTCCAAGACTTTGGACAATACTATGAAGATACAGTGATCAAAAAATGTGGCATTGATACAAAAAGACGTATGGATCAAAGGAACAAAATAGAAATCCCAGAAATAAATCCAAACACCTACGGTCAGTCAATCTTTCACAAAAGAGGCAAGAATATAAAATGGGGGGGAAAAAATCTCTTCAGCAAGTGGTGCTGGGAAAGTTGAACAGCTGAATGTAAACCAATAAAGTTAAATCACACCTTCACACTATGCACAAAAATCAACTCAAAATGACTTAAAAACATAAACATAAGACAGGACACCATAAAACTCCTAGAAAAAGTCATAGGCAAAACATTATCTGAAATAAATTGTATCAGTGTTTTCATAGGTCACTCTACCAAGGCAAGGAGATTCAACCAGTCAATCCTAAAGGAAATCAGTCCTGAATATTCATTGGAGGGACTGATGCTAAAGTTGAAACTACAGTATCTGGCTACCTGATTAGAAGAACTGACTCATTTGAAAACATCCTGATGCTGAGAAAGATTGAAGGTGTAAGGAGAAGGGGACTACAGAGGATGAGATGGTTGTATGGCATCATGTTTAATAGACAGTACAGTAGATTTGTCAATCTTGCTTCACTCTTAGTTCAGTTCAGTACAGTCACTCAGTCGTGTCTGACTCTTTGCGAACCCATGGACTGCAGCATGCCAGGCTTCCCTGTCCATCACCAGCTCCTGGATCTTACTTAAACTCATGTCCATTGAGACGATGATAACATCCAACCATCTCATCTTCTGTCATCCCCTGCACAACGCACCTTCAATCTTGCCCAGCATCAGGGTCTTTTCAAATGAGTTACTTCTTCTAATCCAGTGGCCAAAGTAATGCAGTTTCAACTTTAGCAAAAGTCCTTCCAATGAATATTCAGGATTGTTTTCCTTTAGGATGGACTGGTAGGATCTCCTTGCAGTCCAGGGGACTTTCAAGAGTCTTCTGCAACACCACAGTTCAAAAACATCAATTCTTCAGTGCTCAGCTTTCTTTATAGTCCAATTCTCACATCCATACACAACTATTCAAAAAACCATAGGATTGACTAGACTGACCTTTGTTGGCAAAGTAATGTCTCTGCTTTTTAATATGCTGTCTAGTTTGGTCATAGCTATTCTTCCAAGGAGCAAGCGTCTTTTAATTTCATGGCTGCAGTCACCATCTGTTGTGATTTTGGAGCCCCCCCAAAATAAACCCTGTCACTGTTTCCATTGTTTCCCCATCTATTTGTCATGAAGTGATGGGACTGGATGCCATGATCTTAGTTTTCTGAATGCTGAGTTTTAAGCCAACTTTTTTACTCTCCTATTTCACTGTCATTAAGAGGTTGTTTAGTTCTTCTTCAGTTTTTTCCATAAGGATGGTGTCAGCTGTATATCTGAGGCTATTGATATTTCCCTGGCAATCTTGATTCCAGCTGTGATCCATCCAGCCTAACATGTCACATGATGTAAACTGCATATGAGTTAAACAAGCAGGGTGACAATATACAGGCTTGATGCATTCCTTTATCAATTTGGAACCAGTCTGTTGTTTCACGTCCAGTTGTAACTGCTGCTTCTTGACCTGCACACAGGTTTCTCAAGAGACAGGTCAGATGGTCTGGTATTCCCATCTCTTTCAGAATTTTCCACAGTTTGTTGTGATCCACACAGTCAAGGCTTTGGTGTAGTCAATAAAGCAGAAGTATACATTTTTCTGGAACTCTCTTGCTTTTTCAATGATCTAATAGGTGTTGACAATTTGATCTCTGATTCTGCTGCCTTTTCTAAATCCAGCGTGAACATCTGGAAGTTCACAGTTCATGTACTGATGAAGCCTCTCTTGGATATTTTGAGAATTACCTTGCTAGCATGTGAAATGAGTGTAATTGTGTGGTATTTTGAGCATTCTTTGGCATTGTCTTTCTTTAGGATTGGAATGAAAACTGATTTTTTCCAGCCCTGCGGCCATTGCTGAATTTTCCAATCTTGCTCGCAAATCCAGTGTTGCACTTTCACAACATCATCTTTTAGGATTTGAAATAGCTCAACTGTAATTCCATCACCTCCACTAGCTTTGTTCATAGTGATGCTTCCTATGGCCCACTTTACGTCACATTCCAGGATGTTTGGCTCTAGGTTAGTGATCACACCATCGTGATTATCTGGGTCATGAATATTTTTTTTGTATAGCTCTTCTGTGTATCTTCTGTTTCTGTTAGGTCCATGTCATTTCTGTTCTTTATTGAGCCCATATCTGCATGAAATATTCCCTTTGTATCTCTAATTTTCTTGAAGAGATCTCTATTCCTTCCCATTCTATTGTTTTATTCTCTTTTTTTGCATTGATAACTGAGGAAGGCTTTCTTATCTCTCCTTGCTATTCTTTGGAACTCTGCATTCAAATGGGAATAGCTTTCCTTTTCTCCTTTGTCTTTACCTTCTCTTCTTTTCTCAGTTATTTGTAAGGCCTCCTCAGACAACCATTTTGCCTTTTTGTGTTTCTTTTTCCTGGGGTTGGTCTTGATCATTGCCTCCTGTGCAATGTCACAAACCTCCGTCCATAGTTTTTCAAGCACTCTATCAGATCTAATCCCTTGAATCTGTTTGTCACTTCTACTGTATAATGGTAAGAGATTTGATTTTGTCATACCTGAATGGGCTAGTGGTTTTCCCTACTTTCTTCAATTTACATCTGAAATTTGCAATAAGGAATTCATTATCTGGGCCACAGTCAGCTTCCAGTCTTGTTTTTGCTGACTGTATAGAGCTTCTCTATTTTTGGCTGCAAAGAGTATAATCAATCTGATTTCAGTGTTGACCATCTGGTGATGTCCATGTGTAGAACTTTCTCTTGTGTTATTGGAAGAGGGTGTTTGCTATGACTAGTGCATTCTCTTGACAAAATTCTGTTAGCCTTTGCCCTGCTTCATTCTGTACTGCAAGGCCAAAATTTCCAGTTACTCCAGGTATTTCTTGACTTCCAATTTTGCATCCAACCCCCTTTAATGAAAAGGTCATCTTTTGGGGTGTTAGTTCTAGAAGATCTTGTAGGTCTTCATAGAACCATTCAACTTTAGCTTCTTCAGCATTATTGGTCGGGGCATAAACTTGGATTACTGTGATATTGAATGGCTTGCTTTGGAAACGAACAGAGATCATTGTGTCATATTTCAACTTAAAAAATAAGTTAAATATTTTAAATTTTCAAAAAAAAGCATTGGAGAGGTATTTATGATAGGAGTGCCTTGCTTCTTTACTGTACCAATGTCAATATCCAGCTGTGATAATATCACATAGTTACACAAAACTTAATTTAGAAAAAATTGGGAAATGTGCCAACTATAAAAATGCAGCAGGCTGCAAATAATGAAAAAGTTTATTTGGAGTGTCTTAAGAATTGCAATTCAGGAGCTACATATTTAGGTAAAATTGAAAGAGTGTTCCAGGGAAGAAAGGAGTCAGTATCTTATATAGGCAAAAGGCAAGAGGCTGTACTCTGACAGAAGGAAAGATATATTTGTACTTAAGGATGATTGTCACTTAATTGTTTTAATATAATTAAATGTAATTTAATGTTCAATAAATATATTTTCCTGACAGATCTTCTGGATGTCTTCATTAGGACACAAAGTAATCAAAACATCAGACTCCATTCAGACTAAGATGTATTAAATCACACTTCCTCAGTGGCCTCCCAGCTCTATTTTGGAGAGCTCTCTTAGCAATATCAACTCCATATTAATTTTCCTTTCACAAAAGGTATGTGAGATATCTCTGTATTATTTCTCACATCTGCATATGAATCTGCAGTCATCTCAAATGAAAGAAGTTTAATAAAAATGTATATGTAAAGAGGTCAAAATAACTTTTAATTTGAATAATTACACTTATTAGTCCATGCATTCTATCCCATAATGGTGAACTCACTGAAAAATGCTAAAACTTAATGAGCCCTTTTGAAATGTCTTAACCTTTATTTATTTGTTAACAGAAGGACTCACCATGTTTTGTAAGAGGCTGATGAAAAGCACTACCTTGCTATTCTATTCTATAACAAAGAAAGCAAAAAATTGTGTTTTAATTGGCTAGAATTTATTCCAAAGGGCTACAAAATATATTGCATGTAATTATCACTATTGGACATGACTGCATCCTGCTAACTTAACCTGGTAGCATTTCTTTTTTGATCCTGTGTTCATAAACTACCTTTTCTTTATACTTTGATTTCCTACATATGTTTTACCTATATGAAAAAAAAATTTGTTCTTTATCCATTTATAAGAATGCACAGTAGTTGTATTTTTTATTTAATATTAATAAATTGACATTATGGTTTAATTTGACAATCTTACTGAGCTTTGTTGATGCCCCTCATAGTGGCTGGTTGAGTTTGGTTGATTACTCCCTGGTAGACAAAATCTACTCTAAATGGGATGGCAAAATCAGGATTTTGAGTTAAATGCTTGACTTTTCAACTGTGGTAAAATAACTTTGAGGGCAATATCCAGTCACCAGTCTACATTACTGACCATCTGTTCAAATTACTATTAGAGTTATACAAAAATATATATAAATTATATGAAACTATAAACTCTTTGAGGAGAGAGACTATGTCATAGCTTCCCACTATCTACATGTAGCATACTTTTTGGCACATGTTGTCAAATATGTATCACTCTATACATGTTGGGTAAATGAGTGAGTGAATTGATTAATATAAATATTCATCAATGCTTCACATTTATTTATTTATTTTTGGCCACAGTGCACTGGCATGTAGGATCTTAGTTCCCCAACCAGGGATTGAAGCTGTGCCTTCAGCAATAGAAGCATGGAGTCCTAACCACTGTCCTGCCAAGGAATTCTCAACTACATTTATTTTAGAAGTATAATTACACATGTCATTTGAGTCATAGAATTTGACTTCCTGGTAATTTAGTATAATCACACAGCTCCATTTGTAAAAATCTCTCAACTAAGGTCTATATCCCCAAATAAAACTCACTGTCATTATTTCAGCATATGTATGTTTTCTGTCACAGATGTGTTTTAGTTCAATGAAAGAATACTGAGAAATTCTATCATTAAATAACATTACACCATAGACTGGAAAATCTCATGATACTGTTCTGTTTCCACTGTCAACAATTCCCTGTACTCTCATTGTTCTTTTGTAACCAGTTTTGTTATTTCAGGGAACAAGCAATTAAAGGCTAGTTCGCCAACATATATCCTATGGTCATAAATCTTTGTCTAAAATGTCATTTATACTCTTAAAATTATTTTTTCTCTTGGCTCTTTAAATATGTTGTCCAGTTCTTGATGTTTCCAATGACTTTTCACCTTGGAATTGTAGTCAGAATGACATCAGAAACTGCTGATTGTATCATTTCTTTAAAATTGCCTTATTTCCTTTACTAACTCCAGGTTTAAAGGGGATCATAAATGTAGTGCTAGAAAGTATCAAAGTTTTATGTGAACTTATAAGACTAAAAGTCTAGTTTTGACTCATAGATTTTGAGCCTGCCAAAATTAGTTTGAAAAAACATTTATGCAGAAAATTCCTCAGTCAACCAAGTGGAAAATATAATTACATTAGAAAACTTACTCTGTCACCTTTAAAATCAATGGTTGGTGGTTGAATTAAAACAGGTTATTTCCTGACATTTTATAAAAAAAAATCATGCAACTAGATTTTAATATCATGTATTTGTACACACTATATTAAAAGCCAACAATATTCAAGTGTAATTCAACTTTTCAAGGAAAATTAAAAGGTTTACAAGGTAAAAATAAGATTCTCCTTGAATTACTCTCTATATGCTAATCTCTATAGTAGTCAAGGTAAATACATTTTAATGCTAAAAAGTTTGTTTCTAACACATAGTATCTTACTAAAATACTGCCAGTGTAGTATTTTGGGAGACAATAAATTTGAAAGACTTTATGATTTAGCTCTAAAGCCCACCATCAGAATCTGAGGGTAGAGGGAATGTGGACACTTGATTTGTCAGGATTGAGGTAGTGTGCTAAGTGCTAACTCCTTCAGTCGTATCGGACTCTTTGTGACCCTATGTACTGTAGCCCACCAGGCTCTTCTGTCCATGGTATTTCCAAGGCAAGAATATTGGAGTGGGTTGCCATGCCTTTTTCAGGGGATCATATCGATCCAGGTATCAAACATGTGCCCCTTATATCTTCTGCATTGGCAGGTGGAATCTTTACCACTAACAACACCTGGGAAGACATTGAGGTAGTGTATATATCTCAAATTCTCACATATTTTGGAATACACTACTGTTTTCTACTATAATTTACTGTTTCTGGCTTTTACATAAACTAAAAGTACATGAAGAACAAGTAGCCACAGGAACATAGTACATTAGTAGAATTTACAAAAGCCTATGTTTATTCATAAATGTTAGAGTCAATATTATATGTTTGGCAAGCAAATTACCATCCTGTTTCAGTATCAACAGGAGTTAGATATGGATAATTTTGCCTTGTGATTACCCTAAACCTCTCACAAGTAAACTTTTTACTTCCTAGTATGACATCAGAAGAAAAAGATAATAACTCAACTGTTCTGCTGCTTTTAAAATAAAGATTGTATTATGTTACTTTTCAGTTCTTCCTTTGGTAAATTGATTTAAATTCTTCCAAATTCCTTCTTGTAGATTGTTTCTTAATTTATGACTTGCATTTACTTTTTTCTCTAAATATTTAAAGTCTAAACATTTTAATAGCAAGGATATATTTTGAATATTTTAGTCTTAAGAAAAATGTATATTTCTCTTTTAAAATAAATTTAGGTAGGAAATTTATTTAAATTTTCTAAAGGTTTAGATAGAAACAAAAATGTTAATTTTAAGTGGAGACTTTGAATGGTCATTTCTATGATTTCATATAAAATCCCTGAACATTTATACTTTCAGAAATAGGCAAGTTTGGCATTTGAGTATGAAGTGAAGCAGGGCAAAGGCTAACAAAGTTTTGCCAAGAGAACGATCTGATCATAGCAAATACCCTCTTTCAAAAACACAGAGAGACAACTCATTATTCGAGTATAGGAATGCAAGGGATTTCTGTGTGTTAATTTTATATCCTGCAGCTTTACTATATTCATTGATTAGCTCTAGTAATTTTCTGGTAGAATCTTTAGGGTTTTCTATGTAGACGATCATGTCATCTGCAAACAGTGAGAGTTTTACTTCTTCTTTTCTTATCTGTATACCTTTTATTTCATTTACAGCTCTGATTGCTGTGGCCAAAACTTCCAAAACTATGTTGAATAGGAGTGGTGAAAGTGGGCATCCTCGCCTTGTTCCTGACTTTAGGGGAAATGCTTTCAATTTTTCACCATTGAGGATAATGTTTGCTGTGGGTTTTTCATATATAGCTTTTACTGTGTTGAGGTATGTTCTTTGTATTCCTGCTTTCTGGAGGGTTTTTATCATAAATGGCTGTTGAATTTTGTCAAAGGCTTTTTCTGCATCTATTGAGATAATCATATGGTTTTTATCTTTCAATTTGTTAATGTGGTGTATTACATTGATTGATTTGCGGATGTAAAAGAAACCTTGCATTCCTGGGATAAAGCCCACTTGGTCATGATGTATGATCTTTTTAATAAGATGTTGGATTCTGTTTGCAGAATTTTATTAAGGATTTTTGCATCTATGTTCATCAGTGATATTGGCTTGTAGTTTTCTTTTTTTGTGTGACATCTTTGTCTGGTTTTGGAATTAGGGTGATGGTGGCCTCATAGAATGAGTTTGGAAGTTTACCATCTTCTGCAATTTTCTGGAAGAGTTTGGTAAATTTTTGGTAGAATTCAGCTGTGAAGCCGTCTGGTCCTGGGCTTTTGTTTGCTGGAAGATTTCTGATTACAGTTTCGATTTCCGTGCTTGTGATGGGTCTGTTAAGATCTTCTATTTCTTCCTGGTTCACTTTTGGAAAGTTATACTTTTCTAAGAATTTGTCCATTTCTTCCAAGTTGTCCATTTTATTGGCATATAGCTGTTGGTAGTAGTCTCTTATGATCCTTTGTATTTCTGTGGAGTCTGTTGTGATCTCTCCATTTTCATTTCTAATTTTGTTGATCTGATTCTTCTCCCTTCGTTTCTTGATGAGTCTGGCTAACGGCTTGTCAATTTTGCTTATCTTCTCGAAAAACCAGCTTTTAGTTTTGTTGATTTTTGCTATAGTCTCTTTTGTTTCTTTTGCATTTATTTCTGCCCTAATTTTTAAGATTTCTTCCCTTCTACTAACCCTGGGGCTCTTCATTTCTTCCTTCTCTAGTCGCTTTAGGTGTAGAGTTAGTTTATTTGATTTTTTTCTTGTTTCTTGAGGTACGCCTGTATTGCTATGAACCTTCCCCTTAGCATTGCTTTTACAGTGTCCCATAGGTTTGGGGTTGTTGTGTTTTCATTTTCATTTGTCTCTATGCATACTTTGATTTCTTTTTTGATTTCTTCTGTGATTTGTTGGTTATTCAGAAGTGTGTTGTTTAGCCTCCATATGTTGGAATTTTTAATAGTTTTTTTCCTGTAATTGAGGTCTAATCTTACTGGATTGTGGTCAGAGAAGATGGCTGGGATGATTTCAATTTTTTGGAATTTACCAAGGCTAGATTTATGGCCCAGGATGTGGTCTATCCTGGAGAAAGTTCCGTGTGCACTTGAGAAAAAGGTGAAATTGATTGTTTTGGGGTGGAAAGTCCTGTAAATATCAATTAAATCTAACTTGTCTATTGTATCATTTAAAGTTTGTGTTTCCTTGTTAATTTTCTGTTTAGTTGATCTATCCATATGTGTGAGTGGAGTATTAAAGTCTCCCACTATTATTGTGTTATTGTTAATTTCCCCTTTCATATTTGTTAGTATTTGCCTTATATATTGTGGTGCTCCTATGTTGGTTGCATATATATTTATAATTGTTATATGTTCTTGGATTGATCCTTTGATCATTATGTAGTGTCCTTCTTTGTCTCTTTTCACAGCCTTTATTTTAAAGTCTATTTTATCTGAAATGAGTATTGCGACTCCTGCTTTCTTTTGGTCTCCGTTTGCATGAAATACGTTTTTCCATCCCTTCACTTTCAGTCCGTATGTGTCCCTAGTTTTGAGGTGGGTCTCTTGTAGACAGCATATGTAGGGGTCTTGTTTTTGTATCCATTCAGCCAGGCTTTGTCTTTTGGTTGGGGCATTCAACCCATTTACATTTAAGGTAATTATTGATAAGTATGGTCCCGTTGCCATTTACTTTGTTGTTTTGAGTTCGTGTTTAAACATCCTTTCTGTGTTTCCTGTTTAGAGAAGATCCTTTAGCATTTGTTGGAGAGCTGGTTTGGTGGTGCTGAACTCCCTCAGCTCTTGCTTGTCTGTAAAGCTTTTGAATTCTCCTTCATATCTGAATGAGATCCTTGCTGGGTACAGTAGTCTGGGTTGTAGATTATTCTTTTTCATTACTTTAATTATGTCCTGCCATTCCCTTCTAGCCTGAAGAGTTTCTATTGAAAGATCAGCTGTTATCGTTATGGGGATCCCCTTGTGTGTTATTTGTTGTTTTTCCCTTGCTGCTTTTAATATTTGTTCTTTGTGTTTGATCTTTGTTAATTTGATTAATATGTGTCTTGGGGTGTTTTGCCTTGGGTGTATCCTGTTTGGGACTCTCTGGGTTTCTTGGACTTCTGTGACTATTTCCTTCCCCATTTTAGGGAAATTTTCAACTGTTATCTCCTCGAATATTTTTTCATGGCCTTTCCTTTTATCTTCTTCTTCTGGGACTCTTATGATTCGAATGTTGAGGCATTTCAAATTGTCCCAGAGGTCCCTGTGGTTTTCCTCATTTCTTTTGATTCTTTTTTCTTTTTTCCCCTCTGCTTCGTTTATTTCCATCATTCTATCTTCTACCTCACTTATCCTATCTTCTGCCTCCATTATTCTACTGTTGGTTCCCTCCAGAGTGTCTTTTATCACCTTTATTTCATTATTCATTATATATTGACTCCTTTTTATTTCTTCTTGGTCCTTGAGAAATATTTCTTGCATCTTCTCAATCCTTGTCTCCAGGCTATTTATCTGTAACTCCATTTCGTTTTCAAGATTTTGGATAATTTTTATTATCATTATTCTAAATTCTTTTTCAGATAGATTCCCTATCTCCTCCTGTTTTGTTTGGTTTGGTGGGGATTTCTCATTTTCCTTTACTTGCTGAGTATTTCTCTGCCTTTTCATCTTCTTTAGATTGCTGTGTTAGGCGTGGCCTTTCTGTATTCTGGTAGTTTGAAGTTCCTCTTTATTGTGGAGGTTCCTCACTGTGGGTGGGGTTGGACGGGTGGCTTGTCAAGGTTTCCTGTTTGGGGGAGCTTGTGTCGGTGTTCTGGTAGGTGGAGCTGGATTTCTTCTCTCTAGAGTGCAATGGAGTGTCCAGTATTGAGTTTTGAGATGTCTATGGATTTGGTGTGCCTCTGGGGAGCCTGTATATTGATGCTCAGGGCTATGTTCCTGCGTTGCTGGAGAATTTGCGTGGTGTATCTTGCTCTGGAGCTTATTGGCTCTTGGGTGGAGCTTGGTTTCAGTGTATATGTGGAGGCTTTTGGATGATCTCTTATTAATTAATGTTTCCTCTGGCTTTCAGTCTTATTCTTGTGGTAGCCTCAAGACTTCTCCCTCCATACAGCATTGATAATAAAACTTTTAGGTTAATGGTGAAAAGATTCTCCACAGTGAGGGATACCCAGAGAGGTTCACTGAGTTACATGGAGAGGTGAAGGGGGCGGGGGGTGAGATGACCAGGAGGAGAAGAGGGGGACGCAAACGTGGAGAAAGCAGTCTAGCCAGTAAGCACTTCCCTCTGTGCTCTCCACAGTCTGGAACCCTCAGAGAGGTTAACAGAGATACATAGAGAGGGGGCAGGAAGGTAATAGAGGTGAGGATGAGTAGAAAGGGAGGAATCAAGAGGGGAGAGAGAGATCTGGGCAGTATTTTGTTCCCGAAGTGTTCTCCGGTGCCCAGAACACCCTCAGAGTTTCAGAGAATTGGTTTGAGAAGAGAAGGAGGAGGGTGGGAGATAGAGGTTCCCTGGGGGAGAAGAAAGAGTGGCTATAGGGGGAGAGAGTAATCAAGCCAGTAATCACACTCTTGAGTAGAAATGGGTACTAAAGATTGGGTCCTTAAATGTACAAACTTGATATCTAATATGTAAGACAAAGATTAAAAACCTAGAGTAGAGGTTAGACTGTTATAAAAAATACAGTATGAAAAAAAGAAAAAAACAGTAAAACAGTAAAAAAAGAAACAGTAAAAAAAGTAAAATGTAAAACAACAGTAAAAAAAACCACAAAAAATATAAGATATATTGTATGCAGTTTGCTTTTAAAAATAGGGTTTTTTTGTTTTGCAAGGTAATAGTGGGTTATGAAAATGAAAATTAAAGGTGTAATAGAGGACTTAAAAAAAAAAGAAAGAAAATTTTTTTTTTAAAAAATTAAAAAAAAAATGATAATAGTTAAAATATATCCCGGACTTTCTCTGGAGCTGTTGTGAGCAGTGTGGGGTCTGTTCAGTTTCAGATAGATCCTTGTTCCTGCTTATACTTTTCAAGATCTATAGGCCCCTTTCAATGCAGTCGGTGTTAACTACAGGGATTTTAATCTGTTGGCCTGTCACTTCCAACGCACTTCCCTCTGCTTATTTGGCTTCTGTTTGAAGGTCTCTTCAGTGTCTAATTTCCGCCCTGCCACAAAGGGGCAGAGGTGGTCTCTTTAGGTTCGCTTGTTCAGTCGTGCTGTGGGGAGGGAGGGACACTGCAAACCAGTATAACTGGCGTGTGTGTGGAGAGCTCCAAGTGTCTCGGCCTCACTGGGTCTGCCCCCGCTCATGGCGTGTGTGCTTTTCCAGTCTGCCCTGCTCAGGATTCAGGTTACTCTGCCAGGGAGTGGGCCCTGAGATGCGTGCACTTCCCAGATCTAAGCCACTCAGTTTCAGGTTCCCGGGTACTCCACAAAGGCGCAGACTCGGTTGGGCCTGCGGTTTGTGCCGATCCCCGGTCAGAGCAGCTCAGGCAGCCAGGAGTTTGGCCAGCGCACTCTCCCCTGTTGGGGTGGTGCGGCTTATCACCTCCCTGGTCCCCGCCTCGGGTTACGGGCACGCCCGGCTCCGGTGTGCTTTGTGTCAGTTCTGGGGAGCTGGTCTCTGGCTGCGACCCTCCCGGCGGCTGTCGGCCCTCCGGGATCTCAGGCAGTCTTTGCTTAGAAACTGGGAGCCTGTTTGCAGTTTGGTAGGGGGTGCCCTTTCTGGGGCCGAGTTTGCCCCTTTCTGGCTCTGGCTGGCCCCGCCTGCCCACTGTGTCTGGCGGGGGGATGGGGCGGTCCGCAGCCAGCTAGCTCTTCTCTGGTATCGCTCAGTCCTTTGGTCTATGAGCGGGCCGGCAGTGCCTTAGATTTGGGCTTTTTGCAGGATAGTTCTCTCTCTCTGGCTGTCCCACATTTTAGGTTGCTATCTTACGTTAGCTCCCTCAGATTGCCCTCAGGGCATTCGGCCCGATCCTTACCCTAAGCAGTGCTGCTGGCTTCTCTCCATTCAGCCCCCACTTGCTGGTGGCGGATGCGAGCATCTGGGGTTCTTTGCTGGGAATTGCCTTTAGGCATGTAATCTGTGGGTTTTATTTATTTTTTCTCCCAGTTATGTTGCCCTCCGAGGTTCGAAATCTTCCCCCAAACCCGACGGTGATAGGGTTTCCTGGTGCTTGGAAATTTCTCCTCTTTTACGACTCCCTCCCCGGGATGGGTCTCCGTCCCTAACTCTTTTGTCTCTCTTTTTATCTTTTATATTTTCTCCTACCTCCTTTCGAAGATAATGCACTGTCTTTCTGGATGCCTGATGTCCTCTGCCAGCATTCAAAAGTAGTTTTGTGAAGTTTGCTCAGCGTTCAGATGTTCTTTCGATAAATTTGTGGAGGAGAGAGTGGTCTCCCTGTCCTATTCCTCGGCCATCTTAGCCCCGCCCCCCACAGGGAGACACCTCTACACATGGACGTCATCAGATAATCAATACCAAAAACTGATTGATTATGTTCTTTGCAGCTGAAGATGGAGAAATCAGTAAAAACAAGTCCTGGAGCTGACTGTGCTCAGATCATGAACTCCTTATTACAAAATGCAGGCATAAATTGAAGTAGGGAAAACCACTAGGTCATTCAGGTATGCTGCTTCTTCTAAGTCTCTTCAGTCATGTCTGATTCTGTGTGACCCCATAGACGGCAGCCCACTAGGCTCCGCGGTCCCTGGGATTCTCCAGGCAAGAACACTGGAGTAGGTTACCATTTCCTTCTCCTACCAGAGCTAATGAGTACACAACAAAACAACTCATCTTAAACTCTGTACTGAGGATTATATAACAACAATGTATCTTGCTCGAGGACATGTTTTTCCTTTTTAACCAGAACCTTCTGACTAATCTTGTAATTTTAAGAAGTATCTTGTTGGAGTGGGTCTGGTAAGATCTTTCTATTGTTAATTCTAACCTTCTTAATTTAAGGTACATGTTTGTGGGAGTGGGTCTGGTAAAAGTATATAAGGCCTTGATAAGACAGTGAACCTCCATAGTGCCTCAGGCTGTCTATCAGAAGTAATCCCTTCTTATTTCCACTGTATAATCATTAGGGATTTGATTTAGGTCATCTCCAAGCCAGGCTTCAACAATACGTGAACCATGAATTTCCAAACGTTCAAGCTGGTTTTAGAAAAGGCAGAGGAGCCAGAGATCAAATTGCCAACATCTGTTGGATCATTGAAAAAGCAAGAGAGTTTCAGAAAAACATCTCCTTCTGCTTTATTGACTATGCCAAAGCCTTTGGCTGTGTGGATCACCACAAACTGTGGAAAATTATGAAAGAGATGGGAATACCAGACCACCTGTCCTGCCTCTTGAGAAATCTTTATACAGTTTAAGAAGAAACAGTTAGAACTGGACATGGAACAATAGACAGGTTCCAAATAGCAAAAGGAGTATGTCAAGGCTATATATTGTCACCCTGCTTATACAATTTATATGCAGAGTACATCATGAGGAAAGCTTGGTTGGATGAAGCACATGCTGGAATCAAGATTGCTGGGAGAAATATCAATAACCTCAGATATGTAGATGACACCACCGTTATGGCAGAAAGCATAGAAGAACTAAAGAGCTTCCTGATGAAAGTGAAGGAGGAGAGTGAAAAAGTTGGCTTAAGTTAGCTCAACATTCAGAAAACTAAGATCGTGGCATCTGTTGACATCATTTCACGGCAAATAGATGGGGAAACAGTGGAAACAGTGGCAGACTTTGGTTTTGGGGGCTCCAAGGTCACTGCAGATGGTGATTGCAGCCATGAAATTAAAAGACGCTTACTCCTTGAAAGAAAAGTTATGACCAATCTAACTGCTGCTGCTGCTGCTGCTAAGTCATTTCAATCATGTCTAACTCTGTGTGACCCTATAGAGGGCAGCCCACCAGGTTCCCCTGTCCCTGGGATTCACCAGGCAAAAACACTGGAGTGGGTTACCATTTCCTTCTCCACTGCATGAAAGTGAAAAGTGAAAGTGAAAATGAAGTCATGCCCGACTCTTCGCAACCCCATGGACTGCAGCCCACCAGGCTCCTCTGTCCATGGTATTTTCCAGGCAAGAATACTGGAGTGGGTTGCCATTGGCTTCTCCGGACCCATCTAGACAGCATATTAAAAAGGAGAGAAATTACTTTGCCAACAAACATCCGTCTAGTCAAGGTTAAGGTTTTTTCCAATAGTCACATATGGATGTGAGAGTTGGACTATGAAGAAAGCTGAGCATGGAAGTATTGATGCTTTTGAACTGTGGTGTTGGAGAAGACTCTTGAGAGTCCCTTGGACTGCAAGGAGATCCAAGCAGTGAATCCTAAAGGAAAACAGTCCTGAATATTCAGTGGAAAGACTGTTGCTGAAATTGAAACTCCAATATTTTGGCCCCTGATGTGAAAAACTGACTCATCTGAAAAAACCCTGATGCTGGGCAATATTGAAGGTGGTAGGAAAAGGGGATGACAGAGGATGAGATCGGTGGATGGCATCACTGACTTGATGGACATGAGTTTGAGTAAACTCTGGGAGTTGGTGATGGACAAGAAAGCCTGGCGTGTTGTAGTCCATGGGGTCCCAAAGAGTCGGACACGACTGTGTGACTGAAATGAACTGAAATGGTCTAGTGGTTTTCTCTACTTTCTTCAATTTAAGTCTGAATTTGGCAATAAAGAGTTCAAGATCTTAGCCACAGTTGGATCCTGGTCTTGTTTTTGCTGACTCTATAGAGCTTCTCCATCTTTGGCTGCAAAGAATATAATCAATCTGATTTCATTATTGACCATTTGGTGAGGTCCATGTGTAGAGTCTTCTCTTGAGTTGTTGGAAGAGGGTGTTTGCTATGACCAGTGCATTCTCTTGGCAAAACTCTATTCGCCTTTGCCCTGCTTCATTCTGTACTCCAAGGCTAAATTTTCCTATTACTCCAGGTATTTCTTGACTTCCTACTTTTGCATTTCAGTCCCTTATAATGAAAAGGATATCTTTTTGGAGTGTTAGTTCTAGAAGGTCTTGTAGGTCTTCATAGAACTGTTCAACTTCAGCTTCTTCAGCACTACTGTTCGGGGCATAGACTTGGATTACTGTGATATTGAATTGTTTGCCTTGGAAATGAACAGAGATCATTCTGTCCTTTTTGAGATTGCACCCAAGTACTGCATTTTGTACTTTTTTGTTGACTATGATGGCTATTTCATTCCTTCTATGGAATTCTTACCAAAAGTAACAGATATAGTGGTCATCTGAGTTAAGTTCACCCATACCAGTGAATGGGTGTTCACCGTCTATGGGGTCGAACAGAGTCGAACAGAACTGCAGTGACATAGCAGCAGCAGCAGCAGCATTGCCCTCTTGCCATCTTCTGTTTGACCACTTCCAATTTGTCTTGATTCATGGACCTAACATTCCAGGTTCCTATGCAATATTGCTCTTTACACCACTGGACTTCTATCATCTGTCACATCCACAACTGAGTGTTGTTTTTGCTTTTGCTCCGTTTCTTCATTCTTTCTGGAGTTATTTCTCCACTGATCTCCAGTAGCATATTGGGCACCTACTGAACTGGGGAATTCATCTTTCAGGGTCCTATCTTTTTGCCTTTTCATACTGTTCAGGGGGTTCTGAAGGCAAGAATACTGAAGTAGTTTGCCATTCCCTTCTCCAGTGGACCATCTTTTGTCCGAACTCTCCTACATGATCCATCTATCTTGGGTGGCCCTACACAACTTAGCTCATAGTTTCATTGAGATAGACAAGGTTGTTGCCCATGTGATCAGGTTGGTTAGTATTCACAGTGCCTGAAGAACTATGGACAGAGTCTCATGACAATGTACAGGAGGCAAGGACTAAGACCATCTCCAAGAAAAAGAAATGCAAAAAGGAAAAATGGTTGTCTGAGGATGCCTTACAAATAGCTGTGAAAAGAAGAGAAGCAAAAGGCAAAGTAGAAAATGAAAGATATAGCCACTTGAATGCAGAGTTCCAAAGAATATCAGTGAGAGATAAGAAACCCTTCCAAAGTGATCAATGTAAAGAAATAAAGGAAAAAGATAGAATGGGAAAGGCTGGAGATCTCTTCAAGAAAATGAGAGATACAAAGGGACATTTTCTTGAAAAGATGGACACAATAAAGGACAAAAATAGTATGGACCTAACAGAAGCAGAAGATATTATGAAGAGGTGGCAAGAATACACAGAAGAACTCTACAAAAAACATCTTCATGACCCAGATAATCACGATGGTATGATCACTCACATAGAGCCAGACAACCAGGAATGCAAAGTCAAGTGGGCCTTAGGAAGCATCACTACGAACAAAGCTAGTGGAGGAGATGGAATTCCAGTTGAGCTATTTCAAATCCTAAAAGATGATGCTGTGAAAGTGCTGTACTCAAATTGCCAGCGAATTTGGAAAACTCAGCAGTGGCCACAGGACTCGGAAAGGTCCGTTTTCATTCCAATCCCAAAGAAAGGCAGTGCCAAAGAAAGCTCAAAGTACCACAGTTTCATTCATCTCACACTCTAGTAAAGTAATGCTCAAAATTCTCCAAGCTAGGCTTCAACACTCCATAAACCGTGAACAGTGTTCAACCTGGTTTTATTTTTTTTTAATTCTATTATAGTATTTACTTATTTATTTATTTTGCAGTTTTTATTATTTTATTTTTTTATTGGTTTTCCCATACATTGACATGAATCCACCATAGGTGTACATGTTTTCCCCTTCCAGAACACCCCTTCCACCTCCCTCCCCATCCCATCCCTCTGGGTCATCCCGGTGCACCAGCCCCGAGCATCCTGTATCATGCATTGAACATGGACTGGCAATTCGTTTCACATATGATAATTTACATGTTTCAATGCCATTCTCCCATATCCTCCCACCCTCACCCTCTCCATGGAGTCCATAATACTGTTCTATTTATCTGTGTCTCTTTTGATGTCTCGCATACAGGGTTACCTTCACTGATTGACTAAATACCATATATATGTGTTAGTATACTGTATTGGTGTTTTTCTTTCTGGCTTACTTCACTCTGTATAATAGGCTCCAGTTTCATCCACCTCATTAGAACTGATTCAAATGTATTCTTTTTAATGGCTGAGTAATATTCCATTGTGTATATGTACCACAGCTTCCTTATCCATTCGTCTGCTGATGCGCATCTAGGTTGTTTCCATGTCCTGGCTATTATAAACAGTGTTGTGATGAACATTGAGGTACACGTGTCTCTTCCAATTCTGGTTTCCTCAGTGTATATGCCCAGCAGTGGGATTTCTGGGTCAAATGGCAGTTCTATTTCCAGGTTTTTGAGGAATCTCCACACTGTTCTCCATAGTGGCTGTACTAGTTTGCATTCCCACCAACAGTGTAAGAGGGTTCCCTTTTCTCCACACCCTCTCCAGCATTTCTTGCTTGTAGTCTTTTGGATAGCAGCCATTCTGACCGGCATGAAATGATACCTCATTGTGGTTTTGATTTGCATTTCTCTGATAATGAGTGATGTAGAGCATCTTTTCGTGTGTTTGTTAGCCATCTGTATGTCATCCTTGGAGAAATGTCTGTTTAGTTCTTTGGCCCACTTTTTGATTGGGTCATTTATTTTTCTGGAATTTAGCTGCAGGAGTTGCTTGCATATTTTTGAGATTAATTCTTTGTCAGTTGCTTCATTTGCTATTATTTTCTCTCATTCCGAAGGCTGTCTTTTCACCTTGCTTATAGTTTCCTTTGTTGTGCAAAAGCTTTAAAGTTTACTTAGGTCTCATTTGTTTACTTTTGCTTTTATTTCCAGTATTCTGGGAGGTGGGTCATAGAGGATCCTGTTGTGATTTATGTCGGAGAGTATTTTGCCTATGTTTTCCTCTAGGAGTTTTATAGTTTCTGGTTTTACATTTAGATCTTTAATCCATTTTGAGTTTATTTTTGTGTATGGTGTTAGAAAGTGTTCTAGCAGGTATAGAAGGAACATACCTCAACATAATAAAAGCTATATATGACAAACATTATCCTAAATGGGGAAAAACTGAAAGCATTTCCCCTAAAATCGGGAACAAGACAAGGGTGCCCACTCTCATCACTACTATTCAACATAGTTTTGGAAGTTTTGGCCACAGCAATCAGAGCAGAAAAAGAAATAAAAGGAATCCATATTGGAAAAGAAGAAGTAAAACTCTCACTGTTTGCAGATGACATGATCCTCTACATAGAAGACTCTAAAAACTCCACCAGAAAATTACTAGACCTAATCAATGAATATAGTAAAGTTGCAGAAATTAACACACAGAAATCCCTTGCATTCCTATACACTAACAACGAGAAAACAGAAAGAGAAATTAAGGAAACAATTCCATTCACCATCACAACGAAAAGAATAAAATACTTAGGAATATATCTACCTAAAGAAACAAAAGACCTATATATAGGAAACTATAAAACACTGGTGAAAGAAATCAAAGAGGACACAAATAGATGGAGAAATATATCATGTTCATGGATCAGAAGAATCAACATAGTGAAAATGAGTATACTACCCAAAGCAATCTATAGATTCAATGCTATGCCTATCAAGCTAACAACGGTATTCTTCAGAAAACTAGAATAAATAATTTCACAATTTGTATGGAAATACAAAAAACCTCAAATAGCCAAGGCAATCTTGAGAAAGAACAATGGAACTGGAGGAATCAACCTGCCTGACTTCAGGCTATACTACAAAGCCAGTCATCAAGACAGTATGGTACTGGCACAAAGACAGAAATATAGATCAATGGAATAAAATAGAAAGCCGAGAGATAAATCCATGCACCTATGGACACCTTATCTTTGACAAAGGAGGCAAGAATATACAATGGAGAAAAGTCAATCTCTTTAACAAGTGGTGCTGGGAAAACTGGTCAACCACTTGTAAAAGAATGAAACTAGAACACTTTCAACCTGGTTTTAGAAAAGACAGATGAACCAGAGATCAAATAGCCAACATTGATTGAATCATCAAAAAAGCAAGAGAGTTCCACAAAAAAACATCTACTTCTGTTGGCCAGGGGCAGTGGCGAGAGGAGCTAGCCTGGGCTGGAGGTGGTCAAGAGGAGCTAGCCCGGGCTAGAGGGCGGGGGCAGCGGACAAGAGGAGCTAGCCCAGGCCGGAGGCCAGGGGCAGCAGTCGAGAGGAGTTACCCCAGGTCCAAGGAGCGGTGGCTGCGTGGGCACAGGAGGGTCGAGAGGAGTTACTCTACATTCAAGGTCAGGAGGGGCTGTTGTGAGTAGATACCCCTTGTCCAAGGTAAGGAACAACTGGCTGCCCTTTGCTGGAGCAGCTATGAAGAGATACCCCACCTCAAGGTAAGTGAAACCCAAGTAAGATGGTAGGTGTTGCAAGAGGGCATCAGAGGAAAAACACACTGAAACTATAACTACAGGAAACTAACTAATCTGATAACACGGACCACAGTCTTGTCTATCTCAATGAAACAAAGCCATGCCGTGTGGGGCCACACAAGACGGATGAGTCATGGTGGAGAGGTCTGACAGAATGTGGTCCACTGGATAAGGGCATGGCAAACCACTTCAGTATTCTTGCCTTGAGAACCCCATGAACAGTATGAAAAGACGAAAAGATAGGACACTGAAAGATGAACTCCCCAGGTCGGTAGTTGCCCAATATGCTAATGGAGATCAGTGGAGAAATAACTCCAGAAAGAATGATGGGATGGAGCCAAAGCAAAAACTATATCCAGCTGTGGATGTGACTGGTGATAGAAGCAAAGTCTGATGCTGTAAAGAGCAATATTGCATAGGAACCTGGAATGTTATATCCATGAATCAAGGCAAATTGGAAGTGGTCAAACAGGAGATGGCAAGAGTGAACGTCAACATTCTAAGAATCAGCAAACTAAAATGGACTGGAATGGGTGAATTTAACTCAGATGACCATTATATCTACTACTGTGGGCAAGAATCCCTTAGAAGAAATGGAGTAGCCATCATGGTCAACAAAAGAGTCCGAAATGCAGTACTTGGATGCAACCTCAAAAACGACAGAATGATCTCTGTTTGTTTCCAAGGCAAAGCATTCAATATCATGGTAATCTAAGTCTATGCCCCGACCAGTAATGCTGAAGAAGCTGAAGTTGAACGGTTCTATGAAGACGTACAAGACCTTTTAGTTCTAACACCCAAAAAAGATGTCTTTTTCATTACAGAGGACTGGAACGCAAAAGTAGGAAGTCAGGAAACACCTGGCGTAACCGGCAAATTTGGCCTTGGAGTACAGAATGAAGAAGGGCAAAGGCTAATAGAGTTTTTCCAACAGAACACACTGGTCATAGCAAACACCCTCTTCCAACAACACAACAGAAGACTCTACACATGGACATCACCAGATGGTCAACACCGAGATCAGATTGAATATATTCTTTGCAGCCAAAGATGGAGAAGCTCTATACAGTCAGAAAAAACAAGACTGGGAGCAGACTGTGGCTCCGATCATGACCTCCTTATTGCCAAATTCAGACTTAAATTGAAGAAAGTAGAGAAAACCACTAGACCATTCAGGTATGACCTAGATCAAATCCCTTATGATTATACAGTGGAAGTGACAAATAGATTTAAGGAACTAGATCTGAGAGACAGACTTCCTGATGAGCTATGGACAGAGGTTCGTGACATTGTACAGGAGACAGGGATCAAAACCATCCCCACGGAAAAGAAATGCACAGAAGCAAAATGGCTGTCTGAGGAGGCCTTACAAATATCTGGGAAAAGAAGGGAAGCAAAAAGCAAAGGAGAAAAGGAAAGATATTCCCATTTGAATGCAGAGTTCCAAAGAATAGCAAGGAGAGATAAGAAAGCCTTCCTCAGTGATCAATACAAAGAAATAGAGAAAAACAACAGATTGGGAAAGACTAGAGATCTCTTCAAGAAAATTAGAGATACCAAGGGAACATTTCATGCAAAGATGGGTTCTATGAAGGACAGAAATGGTACAGACCTAACAGAAGCAGAAGATATTAAGAAGAGGTGGCAAGAATACACAAGGTACCATACAAAAAAGATCTTCATGACCCAGATAATCACGATGGTGTGATCACTCACCTACAGCCAGACATCCTGGAATGTGACGTCAAGTAGGCCTTAGAAAGCATCACCACGAACAAAGCTAGTGGAGGTGATGGAATTCCAGTTGAGCTGTTTCAAATCTTCAAAGATGATGTTGTGAAAGTGCTGCCCTCGATATGCCAGCAAATCTGGAAAACTCAGCAGTGGCCACAGGACTGGAAAAGGTCAGTTTTCATTCCAATGCTCAAACTACCGCACAATTGCACTCATCTCACATGCTAGTAAAGTAAGCCTCAAAATTCTCCAAGCCAGACTTCAGCAGTATGTGAACCGTGAACTTCTAGATATTCAAGCTGGTTTTAGAAAAGGCAGAGAAACCAGAGATCAAATTGCCAACATCCGCTGGATCATCGAAAAAGCAAGAGAGTTTCAGAAAAACATCTATTTCTGCTTTATTGACTATGCCTAAGCCTTTGACTGTGTGGATCACAATAAACTGTGGAAAATTCTTCAAGAGATGGGAATACCAGACCATCTGATCTGTCTCTTGAGAAACCTGTATGCAGGTCATGAAGAAACAGTTAGAACTGGACATGGAAAAACAGACTGGTTCCAAATAGGAAAAGGAGTACGTCAAGGCTGTATATTGTCACCTTGCTTATTTAACATATATGCAGAATACATCATGAGAAACGCTGGGCTGGAAGAAGCGCAAGCTGGAATCAAGATTGCTGGGAGAAATGTCAATAACCTCAGATATGCAAATGACACCACACTCATGGCAGAAAGTGAAGAAGAACTAAAGAGCCTCTTGATGAAAGTGAAAGAGGAGAGTGAAAAAGTTGGCTTAAAGCTCAACGTTCAGAAAACTAAGATCATGGCATCTGGTCCCATCACTTCATGGGAAATTGATGGGAAAACAGTGGAAACAGTGTCAGACTTTATTTTTTGGGCTCCAAAATCACTGCTGATGGTGCTTGCAGCCATGAAATTAAAAGACGCTTACTCCTTGGAAGGACGGTTATGACCAACCTAGACAGCATGTTTAAAAGCAGAGACATTATTTTGCCAACAAAGGTCCGTCTAATCAAGGCTATGATTTTTCCAGTGGTCATGTATGGATGTGAGGGTTGGACGGTGAAGAGAGCTGAGCGCCGCAGAATTGTTGCTTTTGAACTGTGGTGTTGGAGAATACTCTTGAGAGTCCCTTCGACTGCAACGAGATTCAACCAGTCCATCCTAAAGGAGATCACTCCTGGGTGTTCATTGGAAGGACTGATGTTGAAGCTGACACTCCAATACATTGGCCACCTCATGCAAAAAGTTGACTCATTGGAAAATACCCTAATGCTGGGAAGGATTGGGGGCAGGAGGAGAAGGGGACGACAGAGGATGAGATAGTTGGATGGCATCACCGACTCGATGGACATGGGTTTGGGTAAACTGCGGGAGTTAGTGATGGACAGGGAGGCCTGGCGTGCTGCGATTTATGCGGTCACAAAGAGTCGGACACGAGTGAGAGACTGAACTGAACTGAACTGAACTTCTGCTTTATTTACTATGCCAAAGCCTTTGACTATGTGGAATACCACAAACTGTGGGAAATTTTGAAAGAGATGGGAATACCACACCACCTGACCAGACACTTGAGAAATCTTTGTGCAGGTCAGGAAGCAACAGCTATAAATGTTCATGGACAAAGACTGGTCCCAAATAGGAAAAGGAGTACGTCAAGCCTGTATATTGTTACCCCACTTATTTAACTTCTATGCAGAGTACATCATGAGAAACACTGGGCTGGAAGAAGCAGAAGCTGGAATCAAGATTGCTGGGAGAAATATCAATAACTTCAGATATGCAGATGACTCCACCCTTATGGCATAAAGCATAGAAGAACTAAAGAGTCTCTTGATGAAAGTGAAAGAGGAGAGTGAAAAAGTTGGCTTAAAGCTCATCATTCAGAAAGCTAAGATCAATGCATCCAGTCCCACCACTTTATGGCAAATGGATGGAAAACAGTGGCCAAAGTTACTTTTTGGGGCTCCAAAATCACTGCAGATGGTGACTGCAGCCATGAAACTAAATGATGCTTACTCCTTTGAAGAAAAGTTATGATCAATATAGACAGCATATTTAAAAGCAGAGACATTACTTTGCCAACAAAGGTCCATCTAGTCAAGGTTATTTTTTTCCCCAGTAATCATATATGGATGTGAGAGTTGAACTATAAAGAAAAGTGAGCATGGAAGAATTGATACTTTTGAACTGGGGTGTTGGATAAGACTCTTCAGAGTCCGTGGACTCCGAGGAGATCCAACCAGTCCATCTTAAAAGGAATGAGTCCTGAATATTCATTGGAAGACTGATGCTGAAGCTGAAACTCCAATACTTTGGCCACCTGATGCAAAGAACTGACTCATTGGAAAAGACTCTGATGCTGGGGAAGATTGAAGGCGGGAGGAAAAGGTGATGACAGAGGATGAGATGGTTGGATGGTATCTCTTACTCAATGGACATGAGTTTGAGTAAACTCTGGGAGTCAGTGATGGACAGGGAGGCTTGGCGTGCTGTATTCCATGGGATTGCAAAAGGTTGGACCCGACTGAGTGACTGAACTGAACTGAACTGAAGACTAGTGCCTGGGGGCACTCTCCATCTCCCTTCTGATGTCTATTTCATAAGCTTTCTCTGTCCCTCTTTATATTTTAATTAATCTCTGCTAGACAAAAACCCTTGAGTGATCAAGCCTGGTTCATGGTCCAGAAGCTAAATCTTCTTCAGAGATCACAAATATGACTTCATTCACTGCAAACTATCAATTACAGAGTGGAGGTGATGAATAGATTCAAGGGACTAAATCTGGTAGACATAGTGCCTGAAGAACTGTGGATGGAGGTTTGTTACATAGTACAGAAGGCAGTGAACAAACCCCTTCCAAAGAAATGCAAGAAAGCTAAATGTTTGTCTGAGGTGGCTTTGCAAATAGCTGAGAAGAGAGCAAAAAGCAAAGAAGGCAAAAAATATACCCAACTGAATGCAGAGTTCCAGAAAATAGCAAGGAGAGATAAGAAAGGCTTCTTAGGGGAACAATGCAAAAAAAAAAAAAAAAAAAAAAGGCCGAAAGCAGTAGATTGGGAAAGACTAGAAATCACTTCAAAAAAATTGGAGAAATCAAGGGAACATTTCATGCAAGGATTAACACAAAAAATGGACAAAAGCTGGAATGACCTAACAGAAGCAGAAGAGATTAAGAGGAGGTGGCAAGAAAACACAGAAGAACGATTCAAAAAATATCTTAATAACCCAGATAACCACGATGGTGTGGTCATGCACCTATAGCCAGATATCCAGAAATATGAAGTCAAGTGGGCCTTAGAAAGTGTTACTAAGAACAAAGATAGTGGAGGTGATGATATTCCAGCTGAGCTATTTAAAGTTCTAAAAGATGATGTTGTTAAAGGGCTGCACTTAATATGTCACTTCAGCAAATTTGGGAAATTCAGCAATATCCATAAGACTGGAAAGGTTCAGTTTTCATTCCAATCTCAATGACAGGCAATGACAAAAAATGTTCAAACTACTGTATAATTGTTCTTATTTACATGATAGCATTGTAAAGCTCAAAATCCTTCAAGCTAGGCTTCAGCAAGATGTGACCCAAGAACTTCCAGATGTACACGCTGGATTTAGAAAAAGCAGATGAACGAGAAATCAAAATGCCAACATTGGTGGGATCATAGAAGAAGCAAGGGAATTCCAGAAAAACATCTATTTCTGCCCCATCGACTATCCTAAAACCTTTCACTGTTTGAATCACAAAAAACTGTAGAAAATACTTAGAGACAGGAATAGCAGGTCACATTAACTGCCTCTTCAGAAGCCTGTATGCAGGCCAAGAAGCAACAGATAGAATTAGACATGAAACAATAGAGTGGTTCAAAATTGGGAAAGGTACATCAAGGCTGTGTATTGCCAGCCTGTTATTTAACTTCTATGCAGAGTACATCATACAAAATGCTAGGATGGATGAACACAAAATGAAATCAAGTTTGTGGTCAAAATATCAACAACCTCAGATATGCAGATGATGCTGCTTTAATAGCAGAAAGTGAAGAAGAACTAAAGAACCTCTTGATGAGGATGAAAGAGGAGAGTGAAAAAGTTGGCTTAAAGCTCAACATTTAGAAAACTAAGATTGTGACATCTGGTTCCATCACTTCACAGCAAATAGATGGGGGAAAAGTGGAAAGAGTGACAGATTTTATTTTCTTGGGCTCCAAAATCACTGCACATTGTGACTGAAGCCACAAAATTAAGACACTTGCTCCCAGGAAGAAAAGCTCTGATAAACCTAGACAACGTATTAAAAAGCAGAGACACTAATGTGCCAACAGAGGTCTGTATAGTCAAAACTATTGTTATTCCAGTAGTCATGTAGGGATGTGAAATGTGGACCATAAAGAAGGCTGAGCACCAAAGAATGGATATTGTTGAGTTACGGTGATGGAGAAGACTCTTGAACTCCTTGGGCATTGAGCAGATCAAACCTGTCAATCCTAGAGAAAATAAACCTTGAATATTGATTCGAAGGACTAATGCTGACACTTCAACCACTTGATGTGCAGAGCTGACTCATTGGAAAAGACTCTATTGTTGGAAAAGATGGAAAACAAAAGGAGAAGAGAGTGACAGAGGTCAAGATGGTTTGATAGAATCACTGAGTCAATGGACATGGGTTTGAGCAAATTCTGGGAGACAGTGAAGGACAGGGAAGCCTGTGTGCTGCAGTTTATGGGATTTCAAAGAGTCAGACATTACTTAGCTACTGAACAACAATAGCATTTATAACCATTGCAAATTTTACTGATTTTTTTCCTTTTAATGAAGATGATCTGATGTTTGCATAAATTCACAGATTACATTGAATTGTTAAAACTTTAAATTCAGAGATTATGTCAAGCATTTAGCCAGGTGGAATCACCGTATGCTTTCAGATTTTTAAAAATATTAATTCTACTTCAATATTTTCAATACAAATTTTTATGCAATTTAGGTTTAAAGGCTGTCAATTTTTAACTTGTATATACATTAACTATATTTCTTAGATGGAAAATAATATTAACTTTATATCAAATTTGAACTAGGCCAAATAAATTTCATCAAAATATCAAGTGCTAACATGTAAGTGGTTGTCATTGTTGTTCAGTTGCTTAGTCATGTCTGACTCTTTGAGACTCCCTGGACTGCAGTATGCCAAGCTTCCCTGTCGTTCACTATCTCCCAGAGTTTGTCCAACTCATGTCCATTGAGTCAATGATACCATTCAACCATCTCATCTTCTGTCACCCACT
Organism: Giraffa tippelskirchi; assembly: GCF_054371585.1. Taxonomy (NCBI): domain Eukaryota; kingdom Metazoa; phylum Chordata; class Mammalia; order Artiodactyla; family Giraffidae; genus Giraffa; species Giraffa tippelskirchi. Next base: position 74,419,129 of record NC_137289.1, read on the forward strand.
TCTCCTCCTCCCTCAATCTTTCCCAGCATCAAGGTTTTCCCAATGAGTCAGTTCTTTGCATCACCTGGCCAAAGTATTGGAGCTTCAGCATCAGTCTTTCCAATGAATATTCAGGATTGATTTCCTTTAAGATTGAGTGGTTTGATTCCCTTGCTGCCTAAGGGACTCTCAAGAGTCGTCTCCAGCACCACAGTTAAAAAGCATCAAATCTTTGGTGCTCAGCCTTCTTTTGCAGTCCACCTCTCACATTTGTACATGACTACTGGAAAAAACATAGCTTTGATTCTATGGACCTTTGTTGGTAAAGTGATGTCTCTGCTTTTTAATATGCTGTGTAGGTTGGTCATAGCTTTTCTTCCAAGGAGAAAGCAGTTTTTAATTTCATTGCTGTAGCCACAATCAGCAGTGATTTTGGAGCCCAAGACAATAAAGTTTGTCACTGTTTCCATTTTTTTCCCACATCTATTTGCCATGAAGGTCTTCCCTGGTTTCTCAGAAGGTAAAGAATCCACCTGCAATGTAGGAGACCTGAGTTCGATCTCTGGGTTGGGAAGATCCCCTGGAGAAGGGAAAGGCTACCCACTCCAGTATTCTGGCCTAGAGAATGCCATGGACTGTATAGTCCATGGGGTCCCAAAGTGTCAGAGACGACTGAGCGACTTTCACCTCACTTCTCTTCATTTGCCATGAAGTGATGGGACCAGATGCCATGATCTTAGTTTTTTGAATGTTGAGTTTTAAGCCAGCTTTTTCACTCTCTTCTTTCACCTTCATAAAGAAGCTCTTTCGTTCCTGTTCACTTTTTGCCATTTTGGTGGTGTCATCTGCATATCTCACGTTACTGATGTTTCTTCCAGCAATTTTGATTTCAGCTTGAGGTTCATCAAGTCCAGCATTTCGCATGGTGTACTCTGTATAGAAGTTAAATAAACAGGGTGACAGTAAACAGCCTTGACATATTCCTTCCCCTATTTTGAAGAGTTTGCTGTTCCATGTCCAGATCAAACAGTTGTTTCTTGACCCGCATACAGGTTTCTCAGGAGGCAGATAAGGTGCTCTTGTATTCTCATTCTTTTAGAATTTTCCACAATTTGTTGTGATCCACACAGTCAAAGGCATTAGCATAGTCAGTGAAGCAGAAGTAGATATTTTCTGTAATTCCCTTGCTTTTTTTATGATCCAGCTCTTGCTGGCAATTTGATCTCTTGTTCCTAGGCCTTTTCTAAATGCAGCTTGAACATCTGGAAGTTCTTGGTTCATGTATTGCTGAAGGTTAGTTTGAATAATTTTGAGCATTACCTTTTTGCATGTGAAATGAGTACAATTGTGTGGTAGTTTGAACATTCTTTGGCATTGCCCTTTTTTGGGATTGGAATGAAATACGATCTTTTCCAGTCCTGTCACCACTACTCCGTTTTCCAAATTTTCTGGCATATTTAGCATAGCACTTTAATATCATCATCATTTAGGACTTGAAATAGCTCAGCTGGAAGTCCATCACCTCCACTAGCTTTGTTCATAGTAATACTTCCTAAGGCCCACTTGACTTCACACTTCTGGATGTCTGGCTCTTGGTGGGTGTTCAAACCATCATTCTTATCCGGGACATTAAGATCTTTTTTTTTTGTACAGTTCTTCTGTGTATTCTTTCCACCTCTTCTTAATCTCCTCTGCTTCTGTTAGGTCCATACCATTTCTATCCTTTATTGTGGCTATTTTTTATGGAATATTCCCTTGATATCTCTAATTTTCTTGAAGAGATCTCATCTTTCTCATTCTATTGTTTTCCTCTATTTCTCTGCATTATTCTTTTAAGTAGGCTTTCTTATCTCTCCTAGCTATTCTTTGGGACTCTGCATTTAGATAAGTATATCTTTCGCTTTCTGCTTTGCCTTTAGCTTCTCTTCTTTTCTCAGCTATTTGTAACATCTCCTCAGACAACTGTTTTCCCTTTTTGCATTTTTTCCCTTAGGGATGGTTTTGATCGCCACCTCCTGTATTATGTTATGAACCTCCATCCATAGTTCTTCAGGTCCTCTGTCTATCACATCTAATCCCTTTAATGTATTTGTCACTTCCATATTATAATCTTAAGGGATTTGGTTTAGGTCATACCTGAATGGTATAGTGGTTTTCCCTACTGTCTTCAATTGAAGTCTGAATTTTTCAATAAGGAGTTCATGATCTGAGCCACAGTGAGTTCCCAGTCTTGTTTCCACTGAATGTATAGAGCTTCCCCACTTTTGACTGAAAAGAATATAATCAATTTGATTTCGGTATTGACCATCTGGTGAGGTGCATGTATAGAGTCGTCTCTTGTGTTGTTGGTTCAGTGTGTTTACTGTGACCAGTGAATTATTCTGGCAAAACTCTGTTAGCCTTTGTTCTGCTTCATTTTGTAAGTGGTATATATTTCAAAAGGTCCTCAATAGATATTATTGTTACTTCACATTTAGTTGTAATGCTTTATTTCCAATATTCTTATGTAAACCCTTACTTTGGCAAGCAATTAAACAACAAAACCAATACAAGCTGTTCACTGGCAGTTTAATAATACCTAACCGTATATTTTAATAAGGCACTGGTAAGAAAGTGATTTCACTCTATGTCATATTGTTTCCTTCTTTGGTAAATTAGTTTCACATCTACACTTGCATTTGCAATGTATGTTTTGAGAATATACTGCTGATCTCAATCTCTATGGTTATTTTTCTCAATGTCAGGAAGAAAAATCATAAGTGACTTCCTACTTCTCAAGGATGACACTGAAGGAAAAACACATTTATGAGCTCATTTTTCAGAAATCCAAATCAAAACATTAGATGCATCCTAAAGCACTGAGATAATCTATGATTACACTCATCCTTCCCTGGTTTCCACCAGGTTATTTCCATGGTGATTTTAGAGAATGTGGAAAGAGTGATTCTAAAAGAGTAATTTAATTAAGAAAGGGTACACACACACATATATATATATATATATATATATATGTATAACTGATTCACTTTCCTGTATAACAGAAGCTAACACAACATTGTAAAGTAACCACACTCTAATAAAAATTAAGAAGGTGTAATAACCCCATTGAAAAATGAGGAAAAATAAAAACAAGCAATTGTTCAAGATGTATGTATGGCTAATAAGCATTGAAAACCAGCTTAACATCTTTACTCATGAGACAAATGCTAATCAAAACTATAGTGAGATACCACAATGACTAGAATGTCTAAAATAAAAGATAGACTATAAGAAGAGATGTTGGACCCCTCATGCAGTACTGCTGGTATTGCAAGGGGTACAACTACTTTGTAAAACAGCCTGGCTATTCCCCTCAAAGTTAAACATGTAAAGTTACCAGATGAACCAGCAATTCCACTCCTAAGTATATGCCTAAGAGGATTGAAAACATTTGCATCAACAAAGCTTATACATGAATATTTATATGATTACAGTTGTACCCCCTTATCTGTGGTTTCACTTTCTGCAGTTTCAGTTACATGTGGTCAGCTGTAATTTAAAAAAAAAATATTTAGTGGAAATTTCCAGAAGTGAATATTTCATAGAGGGAAGAGTTCAAGATGTCAGAGTAAAAGGGCATTGATGTTACCTTCCCATATTCACACATCAAATATACTTAATGCACCTATATGTGAAATAAATTCTCACTTATAACTAACTGGAAACTGGCAGAAAGACTCTTATACAACCAAGGTTGTAAGAAATATATACTCGTGGTCATGTAGGAAGAGAAGAAGAGTGATCAGGTTGTGACCTGTACACTTGCGAGGGAACTCCGAGAGAAAGAGGGTTGCACAGGTGGATGCTTGCCCGGTTTGGCCCCACAGATGCGATGCCCAAGCCCTGGGGTCCTACATCGCTGAGGCAAACTTTCTTAACTGATTGGAGGACTACCGGGACAGACAGAACAGCTGTGGAAAGCCTGCACTCCACACATAAAAAGCACATCCCAGTGGTCTGTTCTAGGGGCTGGTTGATTTTCCACAACCTTCTCACTGCATGCTCCAGCCTAAACTGAGCAAGCACTTTGGTCTTGCTCACTTCACACCACAGTGTGGTACTGGATCTGTGACACTCATGACTGTGAAAAAGACTCAAAAGTAGGATATAGAGATGAACAAGTTCTGGGATGGCCCCTGCATGGAGTGGTAGCAGCCATCGTTGGTGCTACTCAAAGGGTGCCTCAGAAGCTGCTCAGATCTCTGATAGTAACTGTTCAACCATAGATCACATCACAATACATATAAGGAGTCCACATGGACCCCTGAAAGTCTTTCAGAACAATTGCACAACAATGTAGGGGTGGCAGAGGCTAGGGACAGTTATAGACACTGAGAAAAAAAAAGGGACTTGCATGCCAGACTATGTCTGAGTGGAAACATCGGTACCTACGCAGGCAACACATTAGACATTTGTCTGTGCACAGGCCCCAGATACATCAGCATTTCAATCCTCTTGGGCAAGGGTCACAGTACAGGGAGAAGATAAAATACACACTTAAAGGAAGCAGAGTCAGCTTGAGCCTGACCCTCTGGGCTTCTGCTCCAGCAACATGGAATCAGACCCTGTCCCTGATAGGGCAATGACAGCCACTAAGAAGAGGAGAAGTCCCTCTTCACACTCAGTGCCAATTCGAGCCTGTTGATATCCACCCCTACCCCCTATCAAGGTGACAGCTGTCAGGACAGTTTCAAAGATGTGACATGCAACCACGTCAAATCTAGCTTCTCCCACCACACACACACACATATATTGGACACAGTTTCCATAGGGATGCTTACTCATAAGAACACAACTTCAAGACCAAAATAGGTCTCAACTAAATTGATAGAGGCAGAGAAAATTAAACCAAATGAAAAGACAAAGTAACTACTGTCAATTGAAGTAGCAAGAAAAAAAATCTCTGAAAAAATAAGAAATGAAACAGAAATAAACAATTTACCAAATAAATCATCCTAAACATTGGCAATAAAAATGCTAACTCAATCAGGGAAAAGAATAGATGCTAACAGTAACATTTTTAAGAAATATAAAATAAATCCAAATGGAAATAAGGAATTCAATAGCTGAAATATATATTAAAAACAAACAAACACCTCACTAGAAGAAATGCAAAGCAGAATGATACAGAATACTACATAGAGTATCTGGAAGATGGTATAACGAATACCATCCAATAAGAACAGCAGAAAGAAGATAATTTAACATGAAAGAAAATTGAAAGATATCTGAGATAACATTAGATGTACTAACATTCACATTATAGGGTCCAAAAAGAGAAGAGAAATAGAAGAGAATCAAATATGTATTTCAGCAAATTGTGACTGAAAATTTCCCAAAGTGGAAGAAGAAAACACATATAGTCCTATATGTTCCTATAGGAAGCACATATAGTCCCAAATAAAGTGAACCTACAGAGATCCACTTCAAGATATATCACAATTTTTTTAATAAATTTATTTATTTTAGTTGGGGGCTAATTACTTTACAATATTCTAGTGGGTTTTGCCATACATTGACATGAATCAGCCATGGGTTTACATGTGTTCCCCATCCTGAACCCCACTCTCACCTCCCTCCCCATCCCATCCCTCTGGGTCATCCCATTGCCCCAGCCCTGAGCATTTGTCTCATGCATCGAACCTGGAATGGTGTTCTGTTTCACATATGATAATATACATGTTTCAATGCTATTCTCTCAGAACGTCCCACCCTCACCTTCTCCCTCAGAGTCCATAAGACTGTTCTATGCATCTGTGTCTCTTATTCTGTCTCACATATAGGGTTATCGTTATCATCTTTCAAAAATGGCAAATGTTGAAAAGAGAATTCTAACAGCAGCAAGAGAAAAGCAAAAAGTCATATACAAGAGAATTCCCAAAAGGTTATCAGCTGATTTTTCTGCTGAAAGTTTGCAGGACAGAAGGGAATTGCATGTCACATTCAAAGTGCTGAAAGGGAAAACCTCCAAGTTTAATATGCACTATCAATATCATCAATTAGAATAGATGGAGAAGTAAAGAAATTCTCAGAGAAGCAAAACCGAAGAGTTAGGCAGTACTAAACTTACCCTAAAGAAATGTTGAAGGGACTTATCTAAATGAAAATGAAATAAGAACCTATAGTAAAGGAAAAATCTCACTAGAAAAAGAAAAATATAGTGGAAGGACTGAATATCAAGCATATATCTAGATCAATACATAAATTACAAGATAAAAAACTGTAAAAGCAGCTATAAGAAATAGTTAAGAAACAAACATGAAGAAATAACTTAAAAAAAAACCGAAAACATAGAGCAAAAAATGTAGAATTTTTAGAATGGGTTTTAATTTAAATGACTGCCAACTTAAAATATGTACATATAACTAAAGGTCAGCATATGTGAACCCCATGGTAACCACAAATTGAAAACCTAAAATAGATACACAAAAAGTGCAATGAAAGGAATGCAAGTATACTAATAAAGAAAATCATCAAACTGCAAGGGAGAAAAACAGAAAGAATAAATTAACAGATAGGAATTACAAAAGTATCTGATATCAAGGAATAAAATGGTAAATGTGCATACCTATCAGTCATTACTTTAATTATCACAGATTTAAAGGTCCAATTAAAAGAAAAAGGTGGCAAATTAGATTAAAAAAGAAGACCCTTAAAGAAGCTGGATGAAGCTCAAGTTGGAATCAAGATATGTCAGATAATACCTCAGATATGCAGATGATAGCACCCTAATTGCAGAAAATGAAGAGGAACTAAAGAACCTCTTGATGACATGAAAGAGGAGAGTGAAAAAAGCTGGATTAAAATTCAGCATTCAAAAAACTAAAATCATGACATCTGGTCCCATCACTTCATGGCAAATAGGTGGGGAAACAATGGTAGGCTTTTTAATCTTGGGCTCCAAAATCACTGCTGATGCGGATGGCAGTCATGATTTTTTTTTTGCATATATATGGAATTTATTTTTTATTTACTTTTTTATTTTAAATTAGTTCATTTATCTATTTTTAAACTTTACAATATTGTATTTGTTTTGCCAAACATTGACATGAATCCACCATGGGTATACATGTTTTCCCCTTCCAGAACCCCCCTCCCACCTCCCTCCCCATCCCATCCCTCTGGGTCATCCCAGTGCACCAGCCCCAAGCACCCTGTATCATGCATCGAACCTGGACTGGCGATTCATTTCACATATAATAATTTATATGCTTCAATGCCATTAAGACATTTGCTCCATGGAAGAACACCTATGACAAACCTAGACAGCATATTAAAAAGCAGAGACAATACTTTGCCAACAAAGGTCCATTAGTCAAAGCTATGGTTTTTCCAGTAGTCATGTACGGATGTGAGAGCTGGACCATAAAGAAGGATGAGTGCCAAAGAACTGATGCTTTTGAACTGTGGTGCTGGACAAGACTTGAGAATCCTTGGACAGCAATGAGATCAAACCACTCAATCCTAAAGGAAATCAACCCTGAATATTCATTGGAAGGACTGATGCTGAAGCTGAAACTCCAATACTTTGGCCACCTGGTGGAAAGAGCTGACTCACTGGAAAAAAAAAATACCTCAAGACTGTAAGAGTTTTTCCCAGACCCTTTACTGTAGTATACATCCTGGGATGACATCAGCACAAAATTAATCTTAAGGAACATATTGACCTAGAGCACAAAGCTGTGGAAATTTTACCCAGACCTTCTCCTATAACATACATCCAAAGCTGAAAAAAAAGGCATGTCCTTGAACAAGAGATACTACTTCCTAAGAGGCCTACCTGTCTAAGGCAGAAGGATGTGGAAAAGAATGTTTACCTCTTCCTTAAATGGGCGTGCTGACTGACTTGCTGTCATCCTGGATCTCCAACAAGCCCTGAAGGACAACGTGTTTGCTAGAGCATCGATCATTAACTTACCAGTGACTGTTTCTACTGTATCCTTAGCTTTACGGTGAAAAATATTTAAGAAACCCTATTCCTGCAGCTGCGACGGCTCGGCGCAGAAGCGAGGCGGCTGCGACGGCTAGGCGCAGAAGCGTGCCCGAGAGGAGCTAGGCCGGGCCGGGGGCCGGGAGCTGGGGGCGGTGGCCGAGAAGGCCTAGGCCGAGCCGGGGCCCGGGGGCCGGGGATGGAGGCCGAGAGGGGCTAGGCCGGGTCAGGGCCGGGGGCAGCGGCTGACAGGGCCTAGGCCGGGCCGGGGGCCAAGGGCTGGGGGCCGGGGGCGGCAGCCAAGAGAGGCTAGGCCAGGCCGGGGGCTGGGGCCGGCGGCGGTGGTGGCGGCGGCAAGAGGAATTACCCAAGGCCCAAGGTAAGAGAAACCCAAGTAAGACGGTAAGTGTTGCGAGAGGGCATCAGAGGGCAGGCACACTAAAATTAAAACTACAGAAAACGAGCTAATCTGATCACATGGACCACAGCCTTGTCTATCTCAATGAAACTAAGCCATGCCGTCTGGGGCCACCCAAGACGGATGGGTCATGGTGGAGAGGTCTGACAGATTGTGGTCCACTGGAGAAGGGCATGGCAAACCACTTCAGTATTCTTGCCTTGAGAACCCCATGAACAGTATGAAAAGGCAAAAGGATAGGACACTGAAAGATGAACTCCCCAGGTCAGTAGGTGCCCAATATGCTAATGGAGATCAGTGGAGAAATAACTCCAGAAAGAATGATGGGATGGAGCCAAAGCAAAAACGATACCCAACTGTGGATGTGACTGGTGATAGATGCAAAGTCCAATGCTGTAAAGAACAATATTGCATAGGAACCTGGAATGTTAGGTCCATGAATCAAGGCAAATTGGAAGTGGTCAAACAGGAGATGTCAAGAGTGAACGTTGACATTCTAGGAATCAGCGAACTAAGATGGACTGGAATGGGTGAATTTAACTCAGATGACCATTATATCTACTACTGTGGGCAAGAATCCCTTAGAAGAAATGGAGTAGCCATCATGGTCAACAAAAGAGTCCGAAATGCAGTACTTGGATGCAATCTCAAAAACGACAGAATGATCTATGTTCATTTCCAAGGCAAACCATTCAATATCACGGTAATCCAAGTCTATGCCCCGACCAGTAACGCCGAAGAAGCTGAAGTTGGACAGTTCTATGAAGACCTACAAGACCTTCTAGAACTAACACCCAAAAAAGATGTCCTTTTCATTATAGGGGACTGGAATGCAAAAGTAGGAAGTCAAGAAACACCTGGCATAACAGGCAAGTTTAGCCTTGGAGTACAGAATGAAGCAGGGCAAAGGCTAATAGAGTTTTGCCACGAGAACGCACTGGTAATAGCAAACACCCTATTTCAACAACACAAGAGAAGACTCTACATGTGGACATCACCAGATGGTCAACACCGAAGTCAGATTGATTATATTCTTTGCAGCCAAAGATGGAGAAGCTCTATACAGTCAGCAAAAACAAGACCAGGAGCAGACTGTGGCTCAGATCATGAACTGCTTATTGCCAAATTCAGACTTAAATTGAAGAAAGTAGGGAAAACCACTAGACCATTCAGGTATGACCTAGATCAAATCCCTTATGAGTATACAGTGGAAATGACAAATAGATTTAAGGGACTAGATCTGATAGACAGAGTGCCTGAAGAACTATGGACAGAGGTTCGTGACATTGTACAGGAGACAGGGATCAAGAAAATCCCCATGGAAAAGAAATGCAAAAAAGCAAAATGGCTGTCTGAGGAGGGCTTACAGATAGCTGGGAAGAGAAGAGAAGCGAAAAGCAAAGGAGAAAAGGAAAGATATTCTCATCTGAATGCAGAGTTCCAAAGAATAGCAAGGAGAGATAAGAAAGCCTTCCTCAGCGATCAGTGCAAACAAATAGAGGAAAACAACAGATTGGGAAAGACTAGAGACCTCTTCAAGAAAATTAGAGATACCAAAGGAACATTTCATGCAAAGATAGGCTCGATAAAGGACAGAAATGATATGGACCTAACAGAAGCAGAAGATATTAAGAAGAGGTGGCAAGAATACACAGAAGAACTGTACAAAAAAGATCTTCACGACCCAGATAATCATGATGGTGTGATCACTCACCTAGAGCCAGACATCCTGGAATGTGAAGTCAAGTGGGCCTTAGAAAGCATCACTATGAACAAAGCTAGTGGAGGTGATGGAATTCCAGTTGAGCTATTTCAAATCCTCAAAGGTGATGCTGTGAAAGTGCTGCACTCGATATGCCAGCAAATTTGGAAAACTCAGCAGTGGCCACAGGACTGTAAAAGGTCAGTTTTTGTTCCAATCCCAAAGAAAGGCAATGCCAAAGAATGCTCAAACTACCGCACAATTGCACTCATCTCACATGCTAGTAAAGTAATGCTCAAAATTCTCCAAGCCAGGCTTCAGCAATACGTGAACCGTGAACTTCCAGATGTTCAAGCTGGTTTTAGAAAAGGCAGAGGAACCAGAGATCAAATTGCCAATATCCGCTGGATCATCGAAAAAGCAAGAGAGTTCCAGAAAAACATCTATTTCTGCTTTATTGACTATGCCAAAGCCTTTGACTGTGTGGATCACAATAAACTGTGGAAAATTCTTCAAGAGATGGGAATACCAGACCATCTGACCTGTCTCTTGAGAAACCTGTATGCAGGTCAGGAAGCAACAGTTAGAACTGGACATGGAACAACAGACTGGTTACAAATAGGAAAAGGAGTACGTCAAGGCTGTATATTGTCACCCTGCTTATTTACCTTATATGCAGAGTACATCATGAGAAACGCTGGGCTGGAAGAAACACAAGCTGGAATCAAGATTGCCGGGAGAAATATCAATAACCTCAGATATGCGGATGACACCACCTTTATGGAGGAAAGTGAAGAAGAACTAAAGAGCCTCTTGATGAAGGTGAAGGAGGAGAGTGAAAAAGTTGGCTTAAAGCTCAACGTTCAGAAAACCAAGATCATGACATCTGGTCCCATCACTCCATGGGAAATAGATGTGGAAGCAGTGGAAACAGTGTCAGACTTTACTTTTTTGGGCTCCAGAATCACTGCTGATGGTGACTGCAGCCATGAAATTAAAAGACGCTTACTCCTTGGAAGGAAGGTTGTGGCAAACCTAGATAGCATGTTTAAAAGCAGAGACATTACTTTGCCAACAAAAGTCCGTCTAGTCAAGGCTATGGTTTTTCCAGTGGTCATGTATGGATGTGAGAGTTGGACGGTGAAGAAAGCTGAGCGCCACAGAATTGATGCTTTTGAACTGTGGTGTTGGAGAAGACTCTTGAGAGTCCCTTGGACTGCAAGGAGACCCAATCAATCCATCCTAAAAGAGATCAATCCTGGGTGTTCATTGGAAGGTCTGATGTTGAAGCTGAAGCTCCAATACTTTGGCCACCTCATGCGAGGGGTTGACTCATTAGAAAAGACCCTAATGCTGGGTAGGATTGGGGGCGGGAGGAGAAGGGGACGACAGAGGATGAGATGGTTGGATGGCATCACCAACTCGATGAACATGGGTTTGGGTAGACTCCGGGAGTTGGTGATGGAAAGAGAGGCCTGGCGTGCTGCAATTCATGGGGTCACAGAGAGTCGGACACTACTGAACGACTGAACTGAACTAAATGGGCCTTAGATTTGAACTCTTTATCAACCTGCCTAAGTTAACTCTCTCATTCTCCCCTTTTTCTTTTAGGAGAATATTGTTGCTGAGGGGAGAGGGTTGGAGAAATCTGTCAATAACTACTTCCTGAGGGTGAGGGGCGCGGACCCTATGTTGTTGAAACAACATATTCTCTTTACTCCTTTATGTATGGTTTCTGATCCAAGGGACCCAAGTAATAGCTAAGGTAGACAGTAGAAATTGTAGGAGCAAGAACAATTATTTGTAATTTAAATCTTTTCAGATGGTTAGAAACAAATCTTGTTACACATTTACAGATGTAAGGAGCAAACAGCAAAAACAGAATGATTGCAATTATTATAGTCAAGATAGTTTTTCACCAAGGAGAACTTGTAAACCACGATTGTATCTGTGACCAGAGTGGAACATCAGGGGAGTCCATTTTGAAGAGGGAAGCCATTGTATCCTTTAGAAAGAACAAACTAGACAAGTAGATTAAAAGGCAGAGACCAAAAATCAGTTAAAGAATTATTGCAATCAACACTCCAAGCAAGTGTAAGAATCAGGTTACTTTTGTTAGTAACCTTGATTCTGGTCTAGATAGAGTCAACATTTGGGCTTCCTTGTTTATAAGAATGGAGCCATTTGGTATGTTCATATACATTTTGAATGTAGGTATAACAAATCCAGTTAGAAGAAGTTCAAAGAGTGATAACCTGAACTTTAACAGACGAAATAAATCTTACCATTTCCTTTTAGATGAATGAATCTGAACTCCTATGTAGACAGCTGTTTTAGGGAGATTTATAGCCAGGTAGCCAGTTGTCTAAGTTTGTCCAAAGTAGTCTTTTGCCTCTTATTGTGGTATTAACATATAAGACAAAGTAGTTATTACCATTAACAACTTTAGTGTTTTTCTAGGTATAAGAAGATGCAAGAATTTGAGATCAAGAAAATTTTTACCTGAAAATAACTATCCAAAGGCCTGTTTTGTCCATTTTTTTCAGAGAACAGAATGAGTGTCTAATTTCTGATTTTACCCTGAATTCCTTTCAGGGGATGTTGAAGGTCAGCCGCTGTAGTGTCCATGAGTTAATCTTTGTAGAGGCAGACCACAACTGCCAGTTACCAGAGCAGGGCCCTTTTATGGCCATGAGTTTGACCATGGTTTAAGGGGCATTTCATGAACATCTTTTCCCACAGTGCTGGGAAGGCTCATTCCCAGGTTTGTTGAAGATTTCACTGATAGGCCACCTAATGTGCTGTTACTGGATTAGGCCCTGTGAGTAGCAAAATCTCTGGACTGCACCTCTGTCATTAGTCTCTTGGTCCATGAAAATATTCCGTTGTTGCTTCTTCTCATATAGAGTCACACCATCATAATAATGGATTTCATATGGAACTGTGCACCATCATTATATCAGTGGCTCACTCACACACTTGATGATGTAAGGGACAATACTTCTTAAAACAGGCAATATAGAAAACAATATAGTTTGCAGTAATTGTAAAATCATAAGAACTTTGTCAAGAACTTCCATTAAGTGTAGCCCAGTGACATCTCCAGGTCATCTGACTTAGTTTGTTAAATGACTATAGCCTGCTGTTAATTTACTGGTTGTAGATCCTGGAGCATCTGATCTTTATTCAAAGACTAGTTACTGAGATAAGCTTTAGAAATGAACTCAGAGTGTCCTTTTTTTTTTTTTTTATAAATTTATTTATTTTAGTTGGGGGCTAATTACTTTACAATATTGTAATAGTTTTTGCCATACATTGACATGAATCAGCCATGGGTTTACATGTGTTCCCCTTCCTGGACCCCCCACCCACCTCCCTCCCCATCCCATCCTTCTGGATCATCCCATTGCCCCGGCCCTGAGCCCTTGTCACATGCATCGAACATGGAATGGTGTTCTGTTTCACATATGATAATATACATGTTTCAATGCTATTCTCCCAGAACGTCCCACCCTCACCTTCTCCCTCAGAGTCCATAAAATTGTTCCATGCATCTGTGTCTCTTATTCTGTCTCGCATATAGGGTTATCGTTACCATCTTTCAAATTCCATATATATGCATTAGTATACTGTATTGTTGTTTTTCTTTCTGGCTTACTTCACTCTGTATAATGGGCTCCAGTTTCATCCATCTCAGTAGAACCGATTCAAATGTATTTTTTTTAATGGCTGAGTAATATTCCATTGTGTATATGTACCACAGCTTCCTTATCCATTCGTCTGCTGATGGACATCTAGGTTGCTTCCATGTCCTGGCTATTGTAAACAGTGCTGCGATGAACATTGGGGTACACGCGTCTCTTTCAATTCTGGTTTCCTCGGTGTATATGCCCAGCAGTGGGATTGCTGGGTCATATGGCAGTTCTATTCCCAGTTTTTTAAGGAATCTCCACACTGTTCTCCATAGTGGCTGTACTAGTTTGCATTCCCACCAACAGTGTAAGAGGGTTCCCTTTTCTCCACACCCTCTCCAGCATTTATTGCTTGTAGACTTTTGGATAGCAGCCATTCTGACTGGTGTGAAATGATACCTCATTGTGGTTTTGATTTGCATTTCTCTAATAATGAGTGATGTTGAGCATCTTTTCATGTGTTTGTTAGCCATCTGGATGTCTTCTTTGGAGAAATGTCTGTTTAGTTCTTTGGCCCATTTTTTGATTGGGTCGTTTATTTTTTGGGAATTCAGCTGCAGAAGTTGCTTGTATATTTTTGATATTAATTGTTTGTCTGTTGCTTCATTTGCTATTATTTTCTCCCATTCTGAAGGCTGTCTTTTCACCTTGTTTATAGTTTCCTTTGTTGTGCAAAAGCTTTTAATTTTAATTAGGTCCCATTTGTTTATTTTTGCTTTTATTTCCAATATTCTGGAAGATGGGTCATGGAGGATCCTGCTGTGATTTATGTCGGAAATCACAGCAGAGTGTCCTTTTTAATAACTTAATTAAATCTCTTAGCAATGTAACATAACCACAATGAACTATCTCAGAAGTGAGTCTTAGTAAATACAGACTTTAATTAACAAAACTAGAACTTAATTTTCAGTAAAACATGATAGATGCCATAGGCCTGACATCAGTTGTGTGGATTTTTCTTTTAGAGCTCCCCAGTATACTTTGAGGTTACTATATATGTTGGGAGATGGTCTTTTTTCCCTTGATGAGGTTGTTCAGAACCCAAGTGTCTCCAGTTTCTGGAGGACAAGACAGAGAGAAAACAGTTATAATTTTAACTTTACCCACAGGTGTAAACCACTAAATTGTTTTAAAGCATCAGTAACTTGAGGAGAAAAGTTTGTTTATACCTGAAAACAAAGATTAGAAGCCAGTAATACGTCAGACAAAAAGTCATGAAAATTGTAATCATATTTAGCAGCCTATTTAATCTCATGCAATCAATCGCTTTGTTCTGTTGTCCCTGCCTGATGACGAGGATGCCAGTGACAGCAATAGTCTCCAAGAAGCTCGTGAAATTTTTTGCCAATGTCTGTAGGACCTGTCCAGCAAAGTGGGTTTCCCAGTCACTGGAGATTGTAGAAAACACATTTCAACCATTTTGTCTCCATTGTGAGACATTAACCCTACAGCCAGGAAAGGCTTTATCCTATCAAATAAAAGTGAGCTTTGTCAGAGAGCTGGGAAAACCAAGCAGCTGTCTTTGACCTTCTGCAGCCCTGACAGTTTGGTTTACAGCCATTATTTATCCATTGTAAATTCCCTGATGAGAGGTTAATTTTGCAGCATCAGAATAAGCTTGGTCTATGTGTGCCACAGGTCATTATTAAAAGCCACATTTCAAAAAAACTTTGTTCTTTTATTCAGGGAGAGAAAGCCTAATTCCAGTTTAGTACCAGCTTATATTCACTGTGAAACAATAGTTATTCACTTAGTCAAAGTAACAATAGAAGAGTTCAAAGGCAGTTTAATGTCTTAAGAAACTTGTACCATACACAAAACTCTTCTTTTACTTGCCAGAAACCTTTTTACACTTTCTATATTTATCACTTCATTTGTCCATTTAGAGAATAGCCACCTGTAAGTTTAGACTTACATTCTTTTTCCTTAATAGAATGTAATTCCATTCCTTATACCTTTTCATTCCCTGGAGAAGGAAATGGCAACCCACTCCAGTACTCTTGCTTGGAAAATCCCATGGACCGAGGAGCCTAGTAGGCTACAGTCCACAGGGTCGCAAAGAGTCGGACACGACTGAGTCATGTCACTTTCACTTTCACTTTCATACCTTTTTATTAAAAACACACACCTTACTTTCCTTTAGCAACCATGAACTGTACTTTATATCATCATTTTGTAGATTGGTAAACATAAATCACCCAAAGCTATGGTATTTGTAAAAGTATCTTTACAATGTCTATGTTAATTAGATCAATAAATAGACATCAATACCAGGTATCAATTCAATAGTGAGTATTTCCCAGTTCATACAAGCCTGAAATTCATTTTAGTTTAATTTTCTTGAATTTAGAATAGCTTGGTTTGTAAGCACTTCTCTTTAGGCCAATTAGCCTTCAGGAATATCGTTCAAGAACAAGGACACACATTGAGACACATATAAATCTGGACAGACAGAGATCTCACAGTTTTCCACTTGAAATTGAAATGATTCTTTTCTCTCTCTTTTTTTTTTTCTTGGCTTGAAGTTCTACCAATTTGCTCATGGCTGGAGTCCCAGACAGAGTGGGCTGTGTATCTCAAGGACATAATAAGAGTTAACTTCAGATTATTTTTTCCAAGGCATGTTTTTGTTTCTCAAGCAGGGTTGGAGCTCAAAAAAAAAAAAAAGTATTTTAATGTCAGCTTTTTCCTAATTGCACGTGCAAAAAGAACTAGTTTTGCAATTTCAAAAAGATTTCATTTTAACCAGTTT
Organism: Giraffa tippelskirchi; assembly: GCF_054371585.1. Taxonomy (NCBI): domain Eukaryota; kingdom Metazoa; phylum Chordata; class Mammalia; order Artiodactyla; family Giraffidae; genus Giraffa; species Giraffa tippelskirchi. Next base: position 74,435,641 of record NC_137289.1, read on the forward strand.
TCTCTGGAGTCTAAAGAACATCATGGCCATTCAGTATCAAATGTGTCATCTATCATAGTTTCATAACTAAAATTTAAGCCAAAGAGTGTTCAAACTGGCTCTGATGACAGGGGTGGACTGACTGATAAGATGTTGTCCCAGCAGGGATTGTCTATCTGGGGAGGTGAGGTCTTCTCTTAAAGCAAAGAAAGCCTGTATATAAGGGGCTTTTTAGGCTCTGGGGATCAAACTTGTCCCAGCTTTTCCAAGATACAGTTCAAAGGGGTGGTTCTGGAACTGCTAGCTCCCATCTGTAAAAGAGAAAAAAGCGGCACCCAGTACTGTGGCTTTTTTCTACTGAAGGTGTTCCTCCCTTCTCTAGATGGGGGTGGAGACAGGTCTACCACCTAAGCTTCCTTCCCTGGCCAGAGTTAACCTGCCTCTTACCAACGCAGGTGTCTCACTATCCTTCTCCCGTTTCTACCACTGAGGAAGTGTGGAGATGCACCAGGGGTAGAGCTGATGGCATCCCAGATTGATATCCAGTTCCTCACCATTAAAACCTTGGCTTGATTTCCCCTTTTTCTCTGGTGCCACTCTGGCTGGAGCAGAGTAGTTTTCCAGAATGCTTTGCAAGCGAAGAACGCTAGGGGAAACATCCATCTTCTGTGTGCCTGTGCACATTCCTGACCGTAGTAGAAGTGGTAAGTCATAAAGGAATGAACAGAAAACCCAAGACATCCCTTCTGGGAGTTGCCACATCAGGCTATGTGTTAGCAAAGGAGGTCATGGAGAGCCACTCTACGAGGGAAAAAAAGAAATCTTTCATGTTCATGGAGTGTGAAGGTCAACTTTCCTATACTTGCCCATCAGATAATATCTAAGCACTTGAAACAAGAGCCACTGGAGGACCTCCTCTGTTCTGCTAAGAGCTAGCATTACCAAAGAAAGAAGCCTATTGTACTTCCAATCTGACCAGATCCTAGAATTCCTGACCTGTGCCCTCAGAAATCTCATAGTTGCCAGTAGTGTCTCTATTCACATAGACTGGAGGTACAGCCACGACAAAGACTCACTTTCAGGTCCCTGGCCCCTGGCAGGCTGCTAAGAGAGCAACCTCTAGCCTGAGAGGTGTTGCTGGAACCAGAGCTCCACACAGCTCCCCAGTGTGCTCCTGTCTGCAGTGCATGAAAAGGCAACCCAGGTGTAACTTCTGGCTCCTAACAAGGCTAGATGCTTTGTGACTATCAATCCAAATTTGGGGTCTAAGTAATAGTACACAGTAACAGCATGGATTGCAAGTCCCTTGAAAGCCTATGATTCAACAGATTAGGTTAGTAGTTTCAGTCCCCCAGGCAGTTATGAAATGGTCAAAGAGACCAGGAAAAGGCGACTGAGAAAGGAAAGTTCAGTCCATATATTTCACTCATTTCTGGCCGCTCCACTTGTGGGGGTGTTTGATGCCCCTTGGCATTGGCAGGTCTGTATAAGCCCCTGACAGATTCCCCTTTTAGGACTGCCTTCAATTGTCACGAGGAGTCATGGAACCAAAAAGCTGGGTTCTACTCTTGCTTTGCACTTGTTGTTTTGTGCATCTTCGGCTTTCAATCACTCACTCACACAGGCACACCATAGAGTTGGTAAAGTAGACAATGCATTTACTAGAAGAACAAAAGAACTAGAGCTCCAAGTGTCCTTACCTTGTCTTGAAGATCCTTGATTAGTCCCCAAGATGATAGCTTATGGTGAACTGTGTCACCAGATTTGTGGTCTTGAAAGAGAAGATTTAACTCTGGAACCAAAGACAGTCTCAGTCATTCAGAGCTTTGTGCAGATTTTATGTGAAGTGAAAGTGACAGAGAAAGCTTCTGACATAGACATCAGAAGGGGGCAGAAGAGTACCCATCTCACTAGTTTAAGCAGGGCCTTATATACTTCTCAAATAGCTGCTGAGAATAGAAAAAATAAATAAATAGAAATACCTCAGGGTTATGAGAATTTTGCCCAGACTCTTACCCATAACATATATCCTAGGATGACAACAGCACAGGATTAGCCAGAAAGAATAGGTTAACTCAAAGCTCAAGGCTGTGGAAGTTTTACCCAGACCTTCTCCCATAACATACATCCAAAGCTGAGAAAAAAAAAAAAAAAAAGGCATGTTCTTAAACAAGAGTTACTACTGCCTATGAGACCTACACATCTAAGGCAAAAGAATCTTCACCTCCTGCTTAAAGGAGCTATAGGCTTGGACTCCTTATCAACATGCCTACATTAACTCTCAGTATGAAATGTGAGAGCTGGACCATAAAGAAGGCTGAGCACCAAAGAATTGATGCTTTTGAGCTGTGGTGTTGGAGAAGACTCTTGAGAGTCCCTTGGACTGCAAGAAGATCAAACCAGTCAATCCTAAAGGAAATCAATCCTGAATATTCATTGGAAGGACTGACTCTGAAACATCAATACTTTGGCCACCTGATGCGAAGAACTGGCTCATTAGAAAAGACCCTGATGCCGGGAAAGATTGAAGGCAGGAGGAGAAGGGGACAACAGAGGGTCAGATGGTTGGATGGCATCATCAACTCGATGGACATGAGTTTGAGGAAGCTCCAGGAGATGGTGATGGACAGGGAAGTCTGGTGTGCTGCTATCCATGGGTGTGCTGCTATCCATGGGGTGGCAAAGAGTAGGACACAACTGAGAAACTGAACAACAACAACATATAGAATAGTATAATAAATGTCCTTAACAAGAAATTTTATAGAGCCAGAAAATATATTAGAGATTGCCCAGGAATGGGAAAGAGAAGAAATAGGGGGTGACTGTTCAATTTTAGGGGTGGGATCATGCAAATGTTCTAAGATTTGATCACAGTGATGGTTGAACAGCTCTGTGAATGTACTAAACACCACTGAATTGTATATTTTCGAAAGAGGCAATTTTATAGTATGTGAATTATATCTTAATAAAGTTGTTATTAAAAAATAATGTATAGTAGGTCATAGATGTGAGAGTTGGGCCATAAAGAAGGCTGAGGGCTGAAGATTTGATGCTTTCGAACTGTGGTGTTGGAGAAGATTTTTGAGAGTCCTTAGGACTGCAAGGAGATCAATCCAGTCAATCATAAAGGAAATCCATCCTGAATATTCATTGGAGGGCCTAATGATGAAGCTCCAATACTTTGGCCACCTGACGCAAAGAGCTGAGTCATTGGAAAAGACCCTGATGCTGGGAAAGATTGAAGGCAGGAGGAGAAGGGGATGACAGAGGACGAGATGGTTGGATGGCATCACCAACTCAGTGTCCATGAGTTTGAGCAAGCTCCAGGAGATGGTGAAGGACAGGGAAACCTAACATACACATTCACAAAGAATCAGACATGACTGAGGTGGAACAACAACAACAGGTCATAGATGATCTTACTTAATCGATGCTGGAAGCTTGCAATAAGATGATAAATGACCACAGATATTGTGGAGAGGATTATTGCTAACTTGGATGGTGGTTTTACTATAGTACTCTATTTGATATTTAAGTTTTAGGATATAGGGTCTTATAATTCTAAGAAGAAAAAAATAATAATTGCTCAAAAACAATGGCTGTGGTTAATGATAATTATTACAAATGACTGTGAAAATATTGTGTTTAAAATAAATCTTATTTGGAATAACTTCTTTACAACCATAGTTCCAAAACATCTGTCACTATATGGCATCAAAATCAACAGGAAGAGGGATTATTAAAATAGATATTTGGAGCTACCTACCTCAGGCCTTTGATTTCAGTAGGTGTGGAGAAAGTTCAATGATACATATTTTCAAGAGTTTGTTAAGTGATTCTGATGAATAGTTGAGTCTGAGTAGCATTATTTTAAAAAACTGAGTATTTTTTGAAATTTGCTCATGATTGTGTATATTCCAAATTGGTGAATTATGCATTACCATTTAGTATTCCTTGGTAACAAGACTGTCAAATACTAAATAACTGTTATGCTTTAAATATTTAACCCTTGACAAAAATAATCAATATTGTCAACAAATGACAGAGATCCCAAATAACTGCAAAGTTACTAAATTCAAGTAGGGTGAATGACTTCATTTTGAAAGATAACCAGGTGCTTTCTGACTCCTTTGAAACATTTTAAAAAGTTTTCTGACTCATTTGAAACATTTTAAAAAGAAACAATAGGCTTTTGAATTTGGGACATTCCAAAATCAAAGTTTACACTTTCAGATTTTATTTTCTCTATACATGTGTTTAGAATAAATTTGTATTCTTTGTCTCAAAACTTGTACTGTCCTAAATGTTAAAATAGTGAGTACTCAGATTAAGATTGTTAGTGCCACTTTTCAGAAACTTATAAAAGTAACAGCTCTGGGAGTCATACAAAATATTAAAAGACAATATAATAAGATCTGACTGAAATGTTGGAGGTGAAGATTTACATTTCATATGCCATAATGTTTCAAGTGTATCTTATTGTGGGGAGAGAGCCAATCAGCCCAGATGGGCTGTTCAGGCTCTCACCCCATGTTTTATAAATAATGACAATGTAACATCTGAGATCATTTATAGCACTGCACATGCATGTCACGAGGTACTCATTTGGTCATGAGCTACTTTGTGCTATAGGGATATATGAGCTCCACCCAAAATAAGTGGCAGCATTACTGCTGTGTCACAGCTGAGTCCATTGGGTCAACCATGAGAGGCGAGACTATTGCATGTCTTCTGCTATGGCTGCTGAATAGAGAATACTGTTATGGCCACTGTGCCAGCAAGGAGAGAGGTTGTGTTGTGTCAGGTTATGCTATGGCTATTTCTAGTAGAGAATAAATGTGTCTGCAGTTCCTATGGCTCCTCAAAACTCCTTCCAGCCTCTTAGCTTTCACTTTGCCTACCCTGGGTTCAGCAGTGTGGACAGTGTGAACAGTGAGACAACTAGTGTCACTAACAAGATTAGTGACACAATTGGTGTAGTTGGCAGGATATCCAGCAGGTAGAGGAGCCTGAGTCTCCACAAAATAAGACCCAGCAGGATACCCAGCAGGTGGAAGAACCTAAGGCTCCACTGAATGGAGGATGCCACTGGCCACCATATTGTACATGGTACACTGTGGCTGCGATCTTCTTGGCATCAGCTCTGGTGGAAGACTAGGAAGCACTAGGCAGGTCACTGGACTGCATTGAAAAGGTGTTATGGGCAGTGAGTTCCCATTTGCTGAGCAAGGCAGCATGGACTGCAGCTGGCAACACGAGGTGGATTTTCTTGACTGCCCTGCAGGCAAATATGGATAGTGCTCTCCATGATGCTACACTGGTGTGCAATGTGCAGAGACGCTTGGAAGCACTGCTGCTGCTAAGTCGCTTAAGTTGTGTCCGACTCTGTGCGACCCCATAGACGGCAGCCCACCAGGCTCCGCTGTCCCTGGGATTCTCCAGGCAAGAATACTGGAGTGGGTTGCCATTTCTTTCTCCAGTGTATGAAAGGGAAAAGTGAAAGTGAAGGCGCTCAGTCGTATCTGACTCTTAGCAACCCCATGGACTGTAGCCTACCAGGCTCCTCCATCCATGGGATTTTCCAGGCAAGAGTACTGGAGTGGGATGCCATTGCCTTCTCTGTTGGAAGCACTAGAGCAATGTATATCGGGGTTAGAGCAAAAAGCCCGTGGCCCTGAAAAACTGTTTGACAACGAGGTGGTAAGTGACAGTGATGATGAACGTTATGAAATTGCGGGTCCCAGTTTGGCAGCGAGGCCCATTGTGCAGCAGAAAGTGAAGCATGAGCAGCTTGTGGTCCAGGTGGGGGCATCCTCAAGGTGTCCCTAGTGTGATTGAGCGTGGACAAATTAACTGACAACATGGCGTCGGTCAGGCTCTCCTGCCCCACTTCCTCATGCCCCCTCACCTTGTGTTCTGTAAACAATGATATATTGCTGACCTTGCGTAGTTATGTAACTGTGCACTGTGCATGTGGATCACATTGCACCCACTTGGCCATAGCCACTTTTGTTCTGTCTTAGTAGATCAATCTTACTCGAGGACTCCCAGCTGCTCTTGCCCAGAGAGAATGAACATGTCTGCAGTCCCCATGGCTCCTCAAGTGTTTTTCCAGTTTCCCTGGTCATACTTTGTCTACCCTGGGTTCAGTGAAGAGTAGGAGAAGCAAGACTGTTGGCATAGTCGGCAGGATACCCAGCAGGTAGGGGAGACTGAGGCTCCAATGGAAGGAGGAAGCCAGTGGCCACCACAGAGTATGTGGTACCCGGTGGCAGCAGTTCGTTTGGCATGGGCCCTGGTGGAAGACTGGGAGGCAGTGGATAGGTCACCAGATAGTTTTGAAAAGGTGTTACACGTGTAAGCTCTGACTTGCTGGAAAAAAAATGGCACATGCTGCTGCTGGCACCATGGGGTGGATTTTGTTGGCTGCCTTGAAGGCAAATATGGAAAGAAGTGCTCTCCATGATGCTGCACAAGTGTGCGAACTGCAGAGACAAGCAGAGCAACTAGAGCAACAGGTGTAGATGCTGGAGCAAGATCTATGTGGCCTTGAGGAAGGTGGCGCCCTCAACTATGAAGTAGTGAAAGATGAGGAACCCGTGGGTCCTTGCATGTCAGTGAGACCGGCTGTGCAGCAGAAAGTGAAGCATGAGCAGCCTATGGCCAGGAGTGGCCATCCCCAAGGGGACCCCCAATGTGACTGAGCTTACAATATATTGGCCATATACTCAGGTGGAATTTGACAGGGCAGCAGTTTTGGCAAGGGCTTGGGGAACCCCTGGCAGCATGGGTTTTGCAACTTTGGGACACAGGGGTGGATGGCATCCTTTCTTCTGAGTATGAGGTAGAATGACTGGTACCCTTGATCACACACACCTTATTGAGACAAAGATTGAAGAATGCAGGGTGTGGCTAAACAAACACACAGCCTGATGGAGAGGATCAATGCTGCCATCTGCTCCATGTGGACAAACATGGGAGAGCTTCCAGGTCCTGTGAGTAAATGGCATACTCATGCTGAGTTAACCTATGTGGTGAGAGAGTTGGGCATGAGACAGGTGATGTTTAACCTGAATGCCCAGAGCCCAGATGATGAATGTTTCACTGGCAGTATGCGAGACACCATTTTAAAGATTGCTCTGCCCATTTATTTTGGGTCTGTGACTGCTATACTTGCACCCTATGTGGGACGCTCTATCCATGAGGTGACCTCGATGATGGCTAGCTCGGGAGATGCAGAAGGGTGGCAGCAGGTCAAAAGTGTTAGGACTGTGAAGGCCCTGAAGGGAGGCTGAGCTGGTAAAGGCCTCATCTGGCTGGCACGGATGCAGATGTGGGCTGATTTGCTAACAATGAGACTTGACAAAAATAAAATTGATAAGCAACCTAATGCTGTACTCTTAGAGCTATGGAAGCAATTAAGATCGGAGCAGCAGTTTAGCAAGTATGAAAAGTGCCCACAGCAGAAGATACACGCAATTCAGCTAGAGGGCTTTATGCCAGCTAGAGATGTTTCTGTGGATTCCCTGTTCTGTTTTGAATAGGGCTCAGGCCAAGATGTCCACCCAGAAAGCCCAAGCAGGGACTGGAGGCCCCATGTAGAAGTTACAATTCACTGGTCACTGATAATGTACAAAGAATAATGGCTCTGGTCAACACCAGTGCTGAATGCAGCCCGACATATGGCAAACCAGAACAGTTTCCCGGCCCTAGTGCAGGTGTTGATGGCTACAGTGGCCAAACTATTGAAGTAAAGGCTGTGTCCTTATGGTTGGAAATCAGAAGGCTTCCTGTGTGAGTGTACACATACACGTGTACATGTCCCCACTTCCGGAATATATTTTGGGGATAGATATCATACAAGGCCTCATGTTGCAGACCTCTGTGGGGTAATTTCATCTCTGAGTGTGTGTAGTGAAGGCATTCATGAGGGGATATGCAAAGCATCCCCCACAGGTGTTGCCAACACCCTGGAGGGCAGTGACTGTGGAACAATATCATCTACCAGGTGTCCATGAAGAACTGGGTGCCACCATTGCCTAGCTGGCAAAAGTGGACATTGTACATCCTGCACAGAGCCCATTCAACTCCCTGTGTGGCCCACCTAGACGACTGTGGATTACAGAGAACTAAATAAAGTGGTGCTGCCCACGCATGCTGCTGTGCCATCAATTCATGACTTGATGAATCAGTTAACCACAGAACTGGGCACTTATCACTATCTGGTGTACTTAGCTAATGCCTTTTTCTCCATAGCTATAGCTGCTGAGAATAAAGATCAGGTTGCATTCACTTGAGAAGGGTCTCAGTGGACATTCCAGGTTCTTCCCCAAGGATAGCCCAACAATATATCACTGGCTGGTTTCAGGAGATTTAGAAAAATGGAACTGCCCTACATCAATGTAACTGTTTCATTATATTGATGATGAGTTACTAACCTCTGATTCTTTTACAGATTTAGAACAGTGTGCACCAGAGCTTTTTTTTTTTTTGGACATTTTATTATAACATATCTTATGCATCTAAAAAAGTATAGAGAATCACATGAGTAGTTAGATTCCCACTCCAGAGATTAAAAAAATAATTTCTAATTAAGTTGAACACCCTAATGTATCCCTCTCTGATTGTAGCAGCACTGATTGTATTAGAAAAACTTGGAAAAGATCTGAAAAGTCCAATAAATAAAGAATGGATAGATATATTTTCATAATAACTATATAGCAGTAAAAATGAACTAGAGAAAATAATATTGAGTGAAGCTCACAACATAATACGGAATGATAAAGGAAAATTGCAGAAGAATACTTGGGCTTCCCAGGTGGCTCAATGGTAAAGAATCCACGTGCAATGAAGGAGACACGGTTTCAATCCGTGGGTTGGGAAGATCCCCTGGAGAAGGAAACGGCAACCCACTCCAGTATCCTTGCTTAGGAGATCTCATGGATCTGGATCTCATGGATCCATGGATCTGGATCTCATGGATCTCATGGCCTGGTGGGCCACAGCCCACAGGGTCACAAACAGTTGGACACAACTCAGGGACTAAATCACCACCACCACAGAAGAATACTTACATTGTGATATAATTTAAATAAAATCCAAAATCTTGAGAAACTAAAGTTTGTGGATACTGTAAAGAAAAGGAAAAGAATGAAAGATAGAAAATTCAGGTTAGTGGTTACCTTGGGGAAAGGCAGGAAGCACCAGAGCTTTTAAAGCATTTGGAATCATGTGGGTGGGCAGTGAACATCACAAAAATCCAAGGGCCTGGATTGTCTGTCAAATTCTTTGGAGCTGTCTGGTAGGATAAGACAAAAGTCATACCAGAAGTGGTGGTTGATAAAATACAAATCACGTTGCGACCTACAAGGGTGACTCAGTTACAAACCTATGTTGGCCTCTTGGGCTATTGGAGGACATTCATACCTCACCTAGCTCAACTGGCATGTCCCATATACTCATTAAAAAACAAGGGGGTAGCTTGGGACTGGTCAGATACTGTGGAACAGACATTCTGAGCCACTAAACGAGCAGTGCAGCAGGCCTAGGCACTTCAGGCTGTGGATCCCACAAAACCTTTTGAATTAGATGTACATATTACCCAGGAAAGATTTGGGTAGGGCTTCTGACAATGACAAGAGCGGCTATGCACTCCTTTGTGATTTTGGTCCCAATTATGGAAGGGGATGGAAAAGAGATACTCTGGTGGAGAAGCAATTAGCAGCTGTATACACCACTTTACTGTCCACAGAAGTGATCACAGGAAAGGCCCTGGAGCTAATCAAGGCAACGTGTAATTGTTTGCTAAAGCGAAGCCTGTGGCTGTCTATTGATCCCCGCTCCTTGTAAGGCTGGGTCCTACACCTATGGGGTTTTTACAAGCCCTTAATGAAAAAAACACACAGGGGTGGAGTTGTCCCTTTGGAGGCTCTTCAGCATCGTGCTGCTGCACCAATACAACTGCAAGTGACAATGGCAGATATTCTATTAAAGCATAGCTATGGAACCAAAGGTAATATTTTGTTGCCAGCTCCAACTGGGATTTCACAAGGACAGATGCTGGACTGGAGTTGGCTATGGAAGATAAAGGCACCCTACATGTGTGGGTAGCTCTCCTAGCCCCCTGGGGGCAGGGTCTACAACATGAATTCCAAGTTATACCTTCAGTGATGAGCACCTGGCCCCCTCATGTGCATGTCACCTGGCCAGGGCCACAGAGAGTCACCTTATTGTTGAGGTACATTTGTGTTCTCCCTATGGTCTATCATGAGTTCCCCTGTTATGCTCCATATAGAACCACAAGATGTGAGAAATCAAGGAAATAAGATGTGGTACATGAAACCAGGCAAACCTCCAGTACCAGGAACTGTTCTTTTTCAAGACACAAAGCTTGCATGTGTCCTATTAGGTGGAAAAGAATTGCCTATGCTAGTACCTTTGCAAAGAATATAATTAATCTAATTTCATTATTCACCATCTGGTGATGTCCATGTGTAGAGTCTTGTGTTGTTGGAAGAGGATGTTTGCTATGACCAGTATATTCTCTTGGCAAAATTCTGTTACATTTGCCCTATTTCATTTTGTACTCCAAGGCCAAATTTGCCTGTTACTCTAGGTATATCTTGACTTGCTACTTTTGCATTCCAGTCCCCTATAAAGAAAACTACATCTTTTGGGGGTGTTACTTCTAGAAGGGTTTGTAGGTCTTCATAGAACTGTTCAATTTCAGCTTCTTCAGCATTACTGGTTGGGGTATAGGCTTGGATTACTGTGATATTGACTGGTTTGCCTTGGAAACAGAGATCATTCTGTCGTTTTTGAGATTGCACCCAAGTATTGTATTTTGGACTCTTTTGTTGACTATGAGGGCCACACCATTTCTTCTAAGGGATTCTTGACCACAGTAGTAGATATAATGGTCACCTGAATTAAATTCACTCATTCCAGTCCATTTTAGTTTGCTGACTTCTAAAATGTCTATGTTCACTCTTGCCATCTCCTGTTTGACCACTTCCAATTTATCTTGGGCTGGAGCATATTAAAAAGCAGAGACATTGACCAACAAAGGTCAATCTAGTCAAGGCTATGGTTTTTCCAGTAGTCATGTATGGATGTGAGAGTTGGACTACAAAGAAAGCTGAGCACAGAAGAATTGATGCTTTTGAACCGTGGTATTGGAGAAGACTCTTGAGAGTCCCTTGGACTGCAAAGAGATCCAAACAGTCCATTCTAAAAGAAATCAGTCCTGAATATTCATTGGAAGGACTGATGTTGAAGCTGAAATTCCAAAACTTTGGCCACTTGATGTAAAGAACTGACTCATTGGAAAAGACTTTGATGCTGGAAAAGATTAAAGGCAGGAGGAGAAGGGAACGACAGAGGATGAGATGGTTAGATGGCACCATAGACTCAATGGACATGACTTTGAGTAAACTCTGGGAGTTGGTGATGGACAGGGAGGCCTGGCGTGCTGCAGTCCATGTGGTCACAAAGAGTCGGACATGACTGTGTGACTGAACTGAACTGAATTTACCTTGATTCATGGACCTAACATTCCAGGTTCCTATGCAGTATTGTTCTTTACAACATCGGCCTTTACTTACATCGCCAGTCACATCCACAATTGGGCGTTGTTTTTCCTTGGCTCCATCTCTGCATTATTTCTGAAGTTATTTCTCCATTCTTCTCCAGCAGCATATTGGGAACCTACAGACCTGGGGAGTTCATCTTTCAGTGTCATATCTTTTTGACTTTTCTTACTGTCATGGGGTTCTCAAGGCAAGAATAATGAAGTGGTTTGTCATTCACTTCTCCAGTGGACCGTGTTTTGTCAGAACTCTCCACCATGACCTGTCTGTCTTGGGTGGTCCTACACAGAACGACTCATAGTTTCTTTGAATAAGACAAGTCTGTGGTCCATGTGACCAGTTTGGTTAGTTTTCTGTGATTGTGGTTTTCATTCTGTCTGCCCTCTGATGGATAAGGATTAGAAGCTTATTGAAGCTTCCTGATGGGAGACACTGGTGGGCGGGGCCATACAAGGTAAATCTTTAATCCAATTTTCTGTTGATGGGCTGGAACGTGTTTTCTCCCTGTTGTTTGACCTAAGACCAAACAATGGTGTGGTAATAAAGATAATGGCGACCTTAAATGGGTGAAGCTCTATACAGTCAGCAAAAACAAGACTGAGAGCTGACTGTGGCTCAGATCATGAACTGCTTATTGCCAAATTTAGACTAAAATTAAAGAAAGTAGGGAAAACTACTACACCATTCAGGTATGACATAAATCAAATTCCTTACAAGTATACAGTAGAAGTGACCAATAGATTCAAGGGAATACGTGTTATAGAGTGCCTGAAAAACTATGGACAGAGGTTGCTGACATTTCACAGGAGGCAGTGATAAAGAGCATCACCAGGAAAAAGAAATACAAAAAGGCATAATGGTTGTCTCAGGAGGATTTACAAATAGCTGAGAAAAAAAGAGAACCTAAAGGCAAAAGAGAAAAGGAAACATATACTCATTTGAATGGAGAGTTCCAAAGAATAGCAAGGAGAGATAAGAAAGCCTTCCTCAGTGATCAATGCAGAGAAATAGAGGAAAACAATAGAACGAGAAAGATTAGAGATCACTTCAATAAAATTAGAGATACCAAGGGAAAATTTCATGCAAAGATGGGCATAATAAAGGACAAAAATGGTTTGGACCGAACAGAAGCAGAAGATATTAAGAAGAGGTGGAAAGAATCCATAGAAGAACTGTATAAAAAATATCTTTATGACCCAATAACCATGACGGTGTGATCACTCACCTAGAGCCAGACATCCTGGAATGGAAAGTCAAGTGGGCCTTAGGAAGAAGCATCTCTACAAATAAAGCTAGCGGAGGTGATGGAATTCCAGTTGAACTATTTCAAATCCTAACAGATGATGCTGTGAAAATGCTACACTAAATATGCCACCAAATCTGGGAAACTCCACAGTGTCTAGAGGACTGGAAAAGGTCAGTTTTCATTCCAATTCCAAAGAAAGGCAGTGTCAAAGAATGTTCAAAATACCACACAATTGCACTCATCTCACAATGCTAGCAAATTAATGCTCAAAATTCTCCAAGCATGGCTTCAACAGTACATGAACGATGAACTTCCAGATGTTCGAGCTGGATTTAGAAAAGGCAGAGGAACCAGAGATCAAATTTCCAATATCCATTGGATCATTGAAAAGGCAAGAGAGTTCCAGAAAAACATCTACTTCTACTTTATTGACTATGCCAAACCTTTTGACTGTGTGGATCACAACAAACTGTGGAAAATTCTTCAAGAGATGGGAATACCAGACCACCTGACCTGCCTCCTGAGAAATCTGTGTGCAGGTTAAGTAGTAACAGTTAGAACTGGACATGGAACAAAAGACTGGCTCCAAATCGGGAAAAGAGTATATCAAGGCTGTATATTATCACCCTGCTTATTTAACTTATATGCAGCGTACATCATGCAAAACGATAAGCTGGATGAAGCACAGCTGGAATCAAGATTGCTGGGAGAAATATCAATAACTTCAGAGAGGCAGATGTTACCACTCTTATGGCAGATAGGGAAGAAAAACTGAAGAGCCTCTTAATGAAACTGAAAGAGGAGAGTTTAAAAGCTGGCTTAAAAGTCAACATCTTATTTTTGACAAAGGACACGAGAATATACAATGGAGAAAAGACAATCTCTTTAACAAGTGGTGCTGGGAAAACTGGTCAACCACTTGTAAAAGAATGAAACTAGAACACTTTCTAACACCATACACAAAAATAAACTCAAAATGGATTAAATATCTAAATGTAAGACCAGAAACTCTAAAACTCCTAGAGGAAAACATAGGCAAAACCCTCTCCGACATAAATCACAACAGGATCCTCTATGACCCACCTCCAAGAATATTGGAAATAAAAGCAAAAAATTAACAAATGGGACCTCATTAAGCTTAAAAGCTTCTGCACAACAAAGGAAACTATAAGCAAGTTGAAAAGACAGCCTTCAGAATGGGAGAAAATAATAGCAAATGAAGCAACTGATAAAGAATTAATCTCAAAAATATACAAGCAACTCCTGCAGCTCAATTTCAGAAAACCAAGTGACCTAATCAAAAAGTGGGCCAAAGAACTAAACAGACATTTCGCCAAATAAGACATACAGATGGCTAATAAACACATGAAAAGATGCTCAACATCACTCATTATCAGAGAAATGCAAATCAAAACCACAATGAGGTACCATTTCATGCCGATCAGAATGGCTGCTATCCAAAAGTCTACAAGCAATAAATGATGGTGAGGGTGTGGAGAAAAGGGAACCCCCTTAAACTGTTGGTGGGAATGCAAACTAGTACAGCCACTATGGAGAACAGTGTAGAGATTCCTTAAAAACCTGGAAATAGAACTGCCATATGACCCAGCAATCCCACTGCTGAGCGTATCCACCGAGGAAAGCAGAATTGAAAGAGTCACGTGTACCCCAATGTTCATCGCAGCACTGTTTGTAATAGCCAGGACATGGAAGCAGCCTAGATGTCCATCAGCAGACGAATGGATAAGAAAGCTCTGGTACACGTACACAATGGAAATATTATTCAGCCATTAAAAAGAATACATATGAACCAGTTCTAATGAGGTGGATGAAACTGGAGCCTATTATACAGAGTGAAGTAAGCCAGAAAGAAAAACACCAATACAGTATACCAACACATATATATGGAATTTAGAAAGACGGTAATGATAACCCTGTATGCGAGACAGCAAAGGAGACACAGTTGTATAGAACAGTCTTTTGGTCTCTGTGGGATAGGGCAAGGATGGGATGAATTGGGAGAATGGCATTGAAACGTGTATATTATCATATGTGAAATGAATCGCCAGTCCAGGTTCAATGCATGATACAGGGTGCTCGGGGCTGATGCACTGGGGTGACCCAGAGGGATGAGATGGGGAGGGATGTGGGGTGAGGTTTCAGGATGGGAAACATATGTATACCCATGGCTGATTCATGTCAATGTATGGCAAAATCAATAACATATTGTAAAGTAATTAGCCTACAATTAAAATAAATTTTAAAAAAAGAAAAAAAAAGTCAACATTCAGAAAACTAAGATCATGGCATCCGGTCCCATCACTTCATGGCAAGTGGATGGGGAAACAATGGAAACAATGACAGACTTTATTTTCTTGGGTCCCAACATCACTGCAGATGGTGACTGCAGCCTTGAAATTAAAAGACACTTGCTCCTTGGAAGAATAGCTATGACCAACCTAGACAGCATATTAAAAAGCAGAGACATTACTTTGCCAACAAAGGTCAGTCTAGTCAATCCTATGTTTTTTGAATAGTTATGTATGCATGTGAGAGTTGGAGAAAGAAAGCTGAGTGCCAGAGGATTGATACATTTGAACTGTGTTTCTGGAGAAGACTCTTGAGAGTCCCTTGGACTGCAAGGAGATCCAACCAATAAATCCTAAAGGAAATGAGTCCTGAATATTCATTGGAAAGACTGATGCTGAAGCTGAAACTCCAATACTTTGGCCACCTGATGTGAAGTACTGACTCATTGGAAAAGGCCCTGATGCTGGGCAAAATTGAAGGCAGAAGGAGAAGGGGATGATAGAGGATGAGATGGTTGGATGCCATCATTGACTGGATGGACGTGAGTTTGAACAAGCTCCGGGTGTTGGTGATGGACAAGGAAGCCTGGCATGCTGCAGTCCATGAGGTCACTAAAAGTCAGACACGAGTGAGCAACTTAACTGTGTAACTTTGACCTCTTTGTCTTTCCGCCAGTATGCGTGTCATAACTGATATGAGTGTAGCTTATGCACACACCTATGCAACATTACAAAATGTGTTAGCATGTTGAGTTTGCACTGAACTCCCTGTTGTAGCTGCTGTGGGTCTCTCCTGGCACATTTAGCCAATGACTATTGCCAATTGGATCTGGAAATGCAGAATATTCTGGTTGAAACTGAAGACGACTGAATGGGATGAGAAAGAGTGCCTGATTGTACAAGAGGTGAAGAAATGGTGGACTATGCCTTGCCCCCAAGGAGGGCATGCACTGTGGGATGGGTTTTCCTGGTTGCCAGCTGTGAGTGTTGACTTGTGGAACACTGTGTCCCTTTTTGTAGAAAAGAAGGATGGTACTGTGCTGTTGGGGTAGACACCCCCATCTCTCTGTGATAATTTTAGCATTGATTCAGACTATCGAGTGGCCATAAGTGTGATCCTTGTCCCTAATGGCACTCTGTGGATATATGTGTGTGTCGTACCTATGGCCATACTTTCCTGGGAATTCAACCAGATTGTGCAAGAGGGGCTAGGCCTACCAGCCCACCTTGGTAAATGCAACTCTCCCACACAGACCTCCCAATCTGGACATGGTCCATGCACATTACTGAGTGAAATGTACCTCCTGGTGGTACTATCCCTAGGCCCTGCTTTTGCTCCAAGGGACAGCCATAGTTATTGAAGCAGCTTGTCCAGTACCTGGTGTTGGGTTTTACTCTGTATTGGAAGTGTAGCCTGCACCCCAGGAATTTGTTGTAGCCTTTACTGCTGTTGTGGAATGTGGATGCAAGCAGTGGTGGTGTGTGACAGGAAGTAGCTACAAGGGAGCAAACCTATGTAAATCAGTGGGACAGAAGACCTTGAGGGATGGGATGTGGAGAAATTAACTGACAACATGGCATTAATCAAACTCTCCTGCCCCACTCCCTCGTGCCACCTCACCTTGTGTTCTACAAACAATAGTATTGTTGACCTTGCATAGTTATGTAATGGTTGTAACACTGTGCATGCACATCACATTGTACCTGCTTGACCACAAGCCACTTTTGTTCTGTATTATGGTGGGTCCGGCACCTCTGGGGGTTTTGTAGGTCCTTAATAAAAACCCTGCAGGGATGGAGTTGCCCCTGTGGAGGCTTTCCTGCAATTTCACAAGGACAGATGGTGGACTGGACATGCCATGGAAAATACGCAGTGATTGGCTCTTCTAGCCCCATGAGGGCAAGGATGGTAACATGAGTTCCATCCTGGCATTGGATTTTGCTATGTATTGGGGATGTAACTTTGTTGTAGCTACTGCTATTGCAAGAGGTAAATCCAAAGGTTAGTGTTACTCACCAAGGGAATATCGTAGAAGATGGAGTGTACATAGAAGGTGAGGCTAGAGACCTTGAAGGGATAGAGTGTGGGGAGAGAGCAAATTGGCCAACATGGTGTGTTCAGGTTCTCTCACCCCACGTTTTGTAAATAATGACTGTGTAACAGGTGAGATCATTTATAGCACTGCAAATGTACATCACAAGATACTCATTTGGTCACAAACTACTTTGTGCTGTAGGGATATATGAGCTCCATCCAAAAGAAGCGGCAGCATTGCTGCTGTGTCCATTGGGTCAGCCACAAGAGGAGAGAACATAGCGTGTCTGCTGCTACGGCTTCTGCGTCAGCCGGGAGAGAATACTGTTATATCCACTGTGCCAGCCAGGAGAGAGGTTGTGTTGTGTTAGGTTATGCTATGGCTGTTGCCAGGGGAGAATAAACATGTCTTCAGTTCCTATGGCTCCTCGAGTCTCTTTTCAGCTTCTAAGCTTGTGCCTTCCCCACCCTGGGTTCAGCAAACAATGTGGACAGTGAGACAATTGGCATCACAAACAGGGTCAGTGACACACTTACACAATAAACAAGTGAAGGGGCTGCTGAAGATTTCACAGAATAAGTATGTTTAGAGAGACTATAAAATTGCAAACATAAGATTTTTGAGCAAATACATATAATATTATATTATTATATTTCCTTCTATTTCCTGGAGAAGGAAATGGCAACCCACTCCAGTACTCTTGTCTTGAAAATCCCATGGACGGAGGAGCCTGGTAGGCTACAGTCCATGGGGTCGCAAACAGTTGGGCACGACTTCACTTTCACTTTCACTTTCACTTTCACTTGGTTATATATCTTCCCCATAAGATCATATATTTTTTGAGGGCAGGGACTATTTTCCGTAAAAGTATAATTTTATTACCATAAAGATATATAGCATAGGAAGCTTTACATATTTCATGGTAGAAGATATTTCAATTTTAACAGTTATAAATAACATCTCTAACATAATATCAAAGGTCAACCTATCTCTCTGGAGAAAATTTTTTTTTTTTCCTATGGCCAAAGGTGTAGACAAGAAATCCAGAATTTGAAAGCTTTGTGGATGTTTTACAGCATAATGATTACTTTTTATGACATGATTTCTTAAGTTCCTGATCTTCAGTGACTGTTACCTCTGTTTCACTTTGTTCACCCACCACCAGGCCATACTTTCGACTCTCATTACTTAAGACATACTCTTCTCTGAGATCCCAAGTTCTGAAACTCCCAGTTTGCAACCCACTCCCAATGGGGAGTCAACATTTCCCTATTGTCACTAAGATTTTTTTGGCTCACAGTTTGATAAAAAATTTAGCCCCCTTGAAATTGCCCCAACTGAATTTCAATTATCTGACTTTGTATGAACATGACCAATTATCTTAGTAATTGTCTTTTTAGTAACCTCTTGATCTCTTACTGTCCATGGCATACCATTTTTTAACCTTGGATGAACTTCCCCTCTTCTCCCACTTTTGAACAATGAATCTTTGCTACAGAAATTTATGAAACTGTGTTGTGAGTCCACTGCAGTTTCTTGTTACTTAACCTCACCTGAACCTTCCCTGTTGTTTGGCAATCTTTTTATTTATCAGTGTTGACCCCTATCACATTTCACAAAGTAGATGTTCAAACATTTTTCACTCTTGAAGTCTCCAAACTCACCATTACATTTTATTTTCAGCAGATGCCTCTCCTCACTGACAAAATCAAACCACTCTGCAAATCATCATTTTTCTCTACCTTAAAATTTCCACTTTACCCATAATTATGCCTATAATAAAGCAAAATGTATCATGTTCTCTGCTTAAACTCCTACTTGCATCCTTTATCTGATTCTCTACCTTTTTTCCCTCTGTGATATTTCTTCAACTTTTTTAATTTCCTTTATATCTTGAATCTCTCTTCAGTCACTGCTTGTTCTCAATTTATGAATATGTTCTAACTCACCTCTCCCAATAATGTTTTGATGGATACATTCAAATTTCTTAAACAGTGAGTCAATGGTGCCTATCATCACCACCAGCTCATACCTTAATTCCTTACAATTTGTTTTATAAATATAGTCACTGATAAGCACCTAATCACTAAATCTTTCAGCTTTTGTGCAATCTTTTTCCTCCCAAGAAGCCTATGTTGCACATTATTCCACTGAAAGTTTTCTTCTCATTTGGTATAAACTATCATAAAATCCATGTTTTATTTTTGAATCCCCTAAAAATAAACATTTACCAAGATTTAATCTTGGTCTTCCTAAATTCTCCTACTGTACATTTTCCCTTAGTTATCACAGACACTCATGCATTCTATGGTATCAAGTGTTATATTTGTTGATAACTTCTAATTCCAAATATCTAATATACACCCAAACTTGTATGGTTAATTTTAAAATGTTTATAATAGTGCCTATAGTCTGCATAGATGACAAATATTGTAATAATAGTGCACAGGATAAGTAAAGCTCTTGAGAAACAAAGGTACAGTTGAATGTACAAGGGCTTTGAACCATCCAGATTTAGATTTAACTCCCACATTACAAGCAAAATAGCTGTTGGATCTTGAACGAGTGCCATAACTTCTCAAAATCTGTATTTTCTCATCTACAAAATGAAGATCATAAGATATATCGTGAAAGATGGCTGTGAGGATCGAAACTAATATATGATCTACCAAGGTGCCTAGCAAGATTTTCTTCTCAAAACAGACACTAAACCAATTGTAGTTATTTTTTAAATAACTTTATATACACACTTTGAAGTATAAGGACATTCTCTAAAGAATATGGATATGGATAATTTTTAAACAAGAGAAGCCTTAGTTCCAGTTTGAACTGCCTATTTGAATATGATTCGACATGGAAAGTAACCACCATTTAAAAAGAAGTGTCTCCAGATAAATACTATTATGGACTCTATGGGAGAGGGCGAGGGCGGGATGATATGGGAGAATGGCATTGAAACATGTAAATTATCATATGTGAAACGAATCGCCAGTCCAGGTTCGATGCATGATACAGGGTGCTCGGGGCTGGTGCACCGGGATGACCCAGAGGGATGGGATGGGGAGGTAGGTGAGAGGGGCGTTCTGGAAGGGGAAAACATGTACACCCATGGTGGATTCATGTCAATGTTTGGCAAAACAAATACAATATTGTAAAGTTAAAAAATAGATAAATAAACTAATTTAAAATAAAAAAAATAAAAGTAAAACAAAACAAAACAAAAGCAGAACACTTATTTCAAAGACTCGAAATAAATAATAAAATCATTGAAAAAAATTTAAAAAAAATAAAAAGAAGTGTCTCTACTTTCTAGTTTAGTATGTTCTTTGCTCAATTCAGTGAATAACACACCAGTATTCTTTACCTCAAAGATAATTTATTAATTTAAGATTGATGGGTAGCAATTATAATCCTCACTTCCTTTCATAATCCAAAGACATAGGAAAAATGTTTACTTGTTGAGAAGTAGCAGTAAAACTGCTTGTTTATCTAGAGTTTACACTTTTATCCTGACATCGAATTTATTTTATTGCTCTTGTAAACCTAGCCACATTTTGCAGTGTATTTTCTACACTTTGTACTAATTACTCAAAAATGCCTGATAGACTTTAGTCTGGATGGAAACCAGCTTTAGGATTAGACGGAAGTGCTTTCCTATACAAACTGGGAATTGAATGCATGGTAACATTCTTGAGCAGCAAGGCTATGACATAAACAGTGTTTTATTTTATGCTTATAGCATTTGCTACTCACTGAGTACTAGGCCAATAATTAATTTAGCATAAATGAGGGAGTGAAGCTCTCTCTTGAGAAGGTACTATTGGACCATTTGAGATGAGAAAAATCCACAATGAATCTTTTTTTAATACTTGAAAGATCTGCTTTGTCTGTTAATTTTAAATTATGCATTCATTATAATGATTTCACTACTGTCTCCATGTATTGTGACTCTTCAAATCAGAAAAACACACCAAAAAGAATTTGAGTATAATTCTACACTACACAAAATCTTCCCTATTAAGATTTTTATCTGTAGTATCATTTTTAAACCAGACTTTAAAATCATAAATTTTTCTGTTTGTATATTATGTACACATAATTAGAGAAGTCTTTGGTGATACTTGCCAATTAGTAGCCATGCCATTGTTTAAAAACTCAGTAAAGCCTCCTAGGGAGGAGGCAAAGGTTAGAATCATGTGGGACTTTGCTAAGCTAAAATTACTAATAAAAATCTTTTGATTACTTACTAAATCGCTGCTGAGATCACTGAAAATTTTAACATTGACAAAAAAATCTATTAATTTATAGTCAAGGTTGTAAACTTTCTCTAATAGGGTCATCATGTAAACTTGGCAATTATTGTTTTATTCATATATTTAACATGTAAAAATATATAATTAATTGCTATCTAGTGGATTTGTAATGAGTGCCTAAATCAGAATTGACTACTCTTTTTATTTCACAGACATATGGCTAGAAGCATTTCTTAGTTTCTCTAGTATAGATTTAAATTGAAAGTGCCCAGCAAAGAAAAAGCAAGCAAAACTTGGTTTTATTTGATAGTTCTATTCTCATGGCAAATGCTAAGAAAGTTAGTAATTAGGCAAACGTTAAAACAATTCTTTTTCCCATCAAAAATACAATTCATACTGTACTTATCATTCTGTGTTTAAAGATCATCATAAATGGCGTTGTGTTATGAATATGAGTGAAATTGCATTTTTTTTTGACTGCACCCCATGTCATGTGGGATCTTAGTTCCCTGATCAGGAATCAAATCTGTGCTCCCTGCATTGGAAGCATGGAGTCTTTAACACTGAACTGCCAGGGAAGTCCCAGGTTTCGGTGTTTTTGAAATTTGTTTTTTAATTAAAAGATCCTAAAAAATATAGCCATTTCTATAATATTGACTTTGTTTATAAGTTCCCTTAAGATTTTGGAAACTAAAATTATATACATGATAATTATGAAAGATCAATTAAAAAATATTTTCTCACCTTAAAAATGATAAGCTTACCAC
The DNA here is from genome assembly GCF_054371585.1 of Giraffa tippelskirchi. Taxonomy (NCBI): domain Eukaryota; kingdom Metazoa; phylum Chordata; class Mammalia; order Artiodactyla; family Giraffidae; genus Giraffa; species Giraffa tippelskirchi. Next base: position 74,457,819 of record NC_137289.1, read on the forward strand.
AAGATATTTATTATTATATAGATAAGTGATTTGTAGTGAGATACAAACTTTTATTTAATTATTGTTAGTAGTAAACGTATGTTGTTTTCTTAATTTCCAGTGATAGAAAGAAATCCCTAATTCACTTCCTTTTTTCTGCACCCTTGTTAGGTCCATTCGGTCAACTATTGTTGCTGACAAATGTTTGCATTTTACCAAAACAAACAAACAAACAAACTGAAAACAACTTTACTCTCAGCACGGAAACTCCTGGAAAACGTTTTCCATTGTATTGCCCACAGAAGTGATATTAAACAATTCTGATATCAATCATAGTTTCCTGAGCTTTATGCTTTCCATTTTTTTTTCAAACAACTTGCAGTATCATCAAAGATCTTCCATTGCTTTATTTTTAAGAATGAGATGTTTGTTCCTGGAGCTTTAAATTGTTTTTAATGAAGAAATTTTATAATACCTTGTATAATAATTTGAGAAATTATTTTAATATTTTCTTTTTTTACTTTTGGCCACTTATAGGACTGTAATCTGAGGAATTTTCCTTTTCTTCCTAAAAATAAATGTTATTATTTTCATCTATAAAATCAGTGGAGTTCATTAACCGAACAGCAGGGCATCTTCCAATTCCAAACCATAGCCGATTCTTTTTGTGAAAAAGAAAAATTACAAATATGCCAAAATTTTTTCCCTTTTAAAAAAATGTATTAAATTCTTTTTATCTCTTTACTTAAAATTAATTCTACAATAAATATCAGTACATAATTTATCATTATCACAAAAAATGTTACACTAAGTAAGAGGGAAAAACAATCTCAAAATTTACCCAGGAATTATTAGGCTGTTCCAATGACCAAATCAACCTCATGTTCACCTTGTTCATCTGCATAAATCATTAATGTTAATATAACCAAATTTGCCTCACAACCATATATATGTGTGCTGTGCTTAGTCACTCAGTCATGTCCGATTCTTTGTGACCCCATGGACTGTAGCGCACCAGGTTCTTCAGTCTATGGGGATTCTCCAGGCAAGAATGCTGGGGTGGATTGACATTCCCTCCTCCAAGGGACCTTCCCAACGCAGGGTTGAACTCAGGTAGGATCAGACTGCCTGCATTGCAAACAGATGTTTTACTGTCTGCGCCAGCAGGGAAGCCCAGGAATACTGGAGTAAGCAGCCCATCCTTTCTCTAGGAGAACTTCCCAACCCAGGAACTGAATGGGGGTCTCCTGATGGCAGGAGGAGAAGGGAACAACAGAGGATGATATGGTTGGATGGCATCACCTACCCGTTGGACATGAGTTTGAGCAAGCTCCAGGAGTTGGTGATGGACAGGGAAGCCTGGCATGCTGCAGTCCATAGAGTCACAAAGAGTCAGACACGACTGAGCGACTGAACTCCTACATTGCAGGCGGATTTTTTTACCAGCTGAGCTACCAGGGAAGCCCAACCATTTATATATTTAAATTGAAGTATTAGTTGATTTACAATATTTCAGGTATACAGTAAAGTGATTCAGTTTTATATATATATATGTATATGTATAACCCACTCCAGTATTCTTGCCTGGAGAATCCCGTGGACAGAGGAGCTTGGCAAGCTCCAGTCCATGGGGTCGCAAAGAGTCAGACATGACTGAAGTGACTGAGCATGCAGGAACATGTATGTATATGTATATATAAATATTCTTTTTCAGATTCTTTTCCTTTATGGGTATTGAATATTTACCCGGGATATTGAATAGTTACCCGTGCTATACAATAAGTATTTGTGGTTTATTTTATATATAGTAGTGTGTACCTGGACATTTTTCTTTGCATATCAATTTTACATGTGTGCACACCATGTGTAATATTATTTTATTGATCTTATAGATAATAAATATTTCTATACCCACAGTTGTCATAAAGTTATTTCTAAGAGCTATATAATGTAGCATCATATTGATATACAAAATAAAATATTGTAATTTCTGTAAATGGTGGGTGTTTTTATTTTTATTTCATAAAAATTAAATTCTATATGTGTGCATGCTTTCTGGAATTTAAAAATTAGAATAATTTCAGAACTTTTATACTTCCTCTCTGGTTTCTGAAAACATAACCAAATGAATTCATTTACTTGAGAAATATTAATATAAAAAGATGTTTAGAGTTAATGGAATATGACAAAATAGCAACTCTTGCATACTTTACATTTTACATATAGTGTATCATAGTTTTCATTTGAAAATTTCAAAAATGTTTTTCCAACAATGACTTGAACTTCATTTCACCGTATAAAGTGTTTTATTCTTCCATATCCTATAGGAATATGAAGGCCTTGTAATTGGCACAAGGCTACCCAAAATATAAATCTGTCAATGTTTAAAGTTGGTTTGTTAAAATTTGTAAATATGAAGACTATGATTATATGGCAAATTGCTATATTATTACTTTAGAATTCAATATTAATTTATTATCAAAAAGATTTATTTTAATTGAATTTTCCTTTGTGTAAATCTTTTAAATTAAAAATACCCTTTAATTTATTGTTTAATAATATATCATGTCCATTGTTGAATATTTAGCAGGAGAGATACAAATAGTATGGTAGTAGTAGAGTCCTCATATGCCCATGTTAACTAAAAATATATTATTTTCCTTGGTTAATACTGCTTCCAATGTTTCCCTTTCCATGATACCCCTGTGTTTATTAAGCACTACTATAATAGATCAAATATCTTGGTTAAGTCTTTCATGGAAATTATATTTTGGGAAGTGAATTTCATTTACCCTAAAGCTATTAAAACTATTGATCTAGAATTATACTCAGTAGTATAGTTTAGTTCATCTGTGTATAAAAATCAAGTACTGATTTTGGAAGATTTAGTGCATATGCTTCAATGTAAGCATAAATATTAATTTTAAGCAAAAAAGATCATATTCATGTTATTATCAATTATGAATTTTAAACATCTAATGTATATCATATTTTTAAGAATATAAATAAGGCACAAGTTAAAGATTTTCTTACTTTTAGAAAAAATAATATCTGGAAGAAAAATTGCAAATAAAAATTTAGAATATTTTTTCTATATGTATAATAATGAAATATAGCTGTTGAACTGTTTCAAATTTAGACATATGGCAATTTAAATAAGACATTGTAATTAACAAGATATCCTCTCCTATATCCTGATAAATCTTATTAACCAAAGCCCACCCACCCTATACATATACAACCATGTAGTCAGGGATGGAAAATCAAGAGTGAAAGTTCTAGGTAAAGCTAAATATTTGAAAAGAAAGCAAGTGAGAATATAATTAGATCAATTAAGTATTAAAGATGATGATCACTTATAAAATCCACCTTTATCTGTGACTTTTTTCAACTATCACTGTTTTTCATCTTTCCAGATTAAACAAAGTCCTATAAAATTGACTTTTATCATGTTGAATAATAGTTATTCTTCTTTGAAAATCTGTTTATTTGGCCTTTGCAATTTTTTATGCAGGCTATCACCCTAGGAACATATTAACTCAACTGGAAATGTTGATATCCAAAATCATTAAACCCAAATATACACAGGTATAACTAGTACATGAGAGTTTTCAGAGCAAATATTCAGATCCTACAATCTTTCTCCCTATAATTATTAATAGATGATACCTCTTAGTTTTTATATAAGTACTAAAGGCTTACATAGTTTGAGTTTTCTCTGTTAATGTTTCCAACCACTAGTATTCACTTAATAACTGTGTGATATTGGCCAAGTTACTTAAGTTCTTTGTTCCTTAGTTTCCCTCATGCATAAAATGGTAAAACAGCCCATCAAGGAGTGTGGTAAAGATGAAGTGAAGGTCAAATACACTTTAAAAGAGATAAGTGACAGGTGACCTTAGATACGTGGAATATAATTTTATTCTTAGCATTAACAAGTTTTAAAAGTAAATATATAAATATTTATGGTTCCTTGTTAATAAATTATGTAGCCAAGATGTTAAATCGCCCTTAACCAAGGAAATTCAATAAACCAATGGGTTCAATGTTTTCAATGAAAAAAAAAATGACAATATCTATAGACACTGAAAATGTAATACATCTGAGACACAGAAATTGCATTTCTATGTCTCTAACTTAAATAAATACATGAGTACAATAAAATACATGTACATATATATGTATATTACCAAAGTCACCAGATGTAGATATGCAAGCTGTATTCTATTCAACCCCACAAGATCTCATTCACATTCAGTATGAGAGGGTAACAAGTAGGAAGGCCAGAGGTCCCCAAGCGGCAGGAGGAAATAAACTGCAAGTGGCAGGATTTTTTTTTTCTTGTCTACACAAAATTAAAAGAGGCTTCTTTTAATTTTGTGTTGAGGACACCTGGTTCTGCCTTGAGCTAACCAATGCATTATTCTTATGGAAATGTTTTTCTTAAGCTATGTTATGGAAACTATGTATTTGCTTTAGAATCTGCCTTTCTTCAAAATGCTTCTGCCTAAGACTAACTTTTTTTTTTTTTTCAAACCTTGGGCTGATAAGGGCTCAACAAACCAGTATTCATGTCAACTGTTTTATGCACATGGATGACACACCTCATGCCATACTATATCAAAAATGCACATTGTGGGAGAGGGGCCTGGTGAAACTCCCTCAGCCTTCAGGTGTCTCTCTTATCTGATTAATAGCCAAAATCAGACTGATTATATTTTTTGCAGCCAAAGATGGAGAAGCCCTATAGAGTCAGCAAAAACAAGATGGGGAGCTGACTGTGGCTCAGATCATGAACTCCTTATTGCCAAATTCAGACTTAAATTGAAGAAAGTAGGGAAAACCACTAGACCATTCAGGTATGACCGAAATCAAATCCTTTACTATTATGCAGTGGAAGTGAAAAACAGATTTAAGGGACTAGACCTGATAGACAGGGTGCCTGATGAACTATGGACGAAGGCTCGGGACATGTACAGGACACAGGAATCAAGGCAATCTCAAAGATAAAAAAATGCAAAAAACAAAATGGCTGTCTGAGGAGGCCTTACAAATAACTGTGAAAAAACAGAAGTGAAAGGCAAAGTAGAAAAGGAAAGATATTCCCATCTGAATGCAGAGTTCCAAAGAACAGCAAGGAGAGATAAGAAAGCCTTCCTCAGTGATTGGTGCAAAGAAATAGAGGAAAACAATAGAATGGGAAAGAATAGAGATCTCTTCAAGAAAACTAGAGATACCAAGGAAACATTTCATGCAAAGATGGGCTCGATAAAGGACAGAAATGGTATGGACCTAACAGAAGTAGAAGATATTAAGAAGAGGTGGCAAGAATACACAGAGGAACTGTACAAAAAGGATCTTCACGACCCAGATGATCATGATGGTATGATCACTCACCTAGAGCCAGACATCCTGGAATGTGAAGTCAAGTGGGCCTTAGGAAGCATCACTATGAACAAAGCTAGTGGAGGTGATGGAATTCCAGTTGAGTTGTTTCAAATCCTAAAAGTTGATGCTGTGAAAGTGCTGCACTCAATATGCCAGCAAATCTGGAAAACTCAGCAGTGGGCACAGGACTGGAAAAGGTCAGTTTTCATTCCAATCCGAAAGAAACACAATGCCAAAGAATGCTCAAACAACCGCACAATTGCACTCATCTCACACACTAGTAAAATAATATTCAACAGTCTCCTAGCCATGCTTCAACAATACGTGAACTGTGAACTTCCAGATGTTCAAGCTGGATTTAGAAAAGGCAGAGGAACCAGAGATCAAATTGCCAACATCCGCTGGATCATTGAAAAAGAAAGAGAGTTCCAGAAAAACATTTATTTTTGCTTTATTGACTATGCCAAAGCTTTTGACTGTGTGGATCAGAATAAACTGGAAATTTCTGAAAGAGATGGGAATACCAGACCACTTGACCTGCCTCTTGAGAAACCTGTATGCAGGTCAGGAAGCAACAGTTAGAACTGGACATGGAACAACAGACTGGTTCCAAATAGGAAAAGGAGTATGTCAAAGCTGTATATTGCCACCCTGGTTACTTAACTTATATGCAGAGTACATCATGAGAAACGCTGGGATGGAGCACAAGCTGGAATCAAGATTGCCAGGAGAAATATCAATAACCTCAGATATGCAGATGACACCACCCTTATGGCAGAAAGTGAAGAAGAACTAAAGAGCCTCTTGATGAAAGTGAAAGAGGAGAGTGAAAAAGTCCACTTAAAGCTCAACATTCAGAAAGCTAAGATCATGGCATCCAGTCCCATCACTTCTTGGCAAATAGATGGGGAAACAGTGGAAACAACGTCAAATTTTATTTTCGGGAGCTGAAAAATCACTGCAGATGATGACTGCAGCCATGAAATTAAACGACACTTACTCTTTGGAAGGAAAGTTATGACCAGCCTAGACAGCATATTAAAAAGCAGAGACATTACTTTGCCAACAAAGGTCCATCTAGTCAAGGCTATGGTTTTTCCAGTAGTCATGTATGGATATGAGAGCTGGACTGTGAAGAAAGCTGAGCGCCGAAGAACTGATGTTTTTGAACTGTGGTATTGGAGAAGACTCTTGAGATTCCCTTGGACTTCAAGGACGTCCAACCAGTCCATCCTAAAGGAGATCAGTGCTGGTTGTTCATTGGAAGGACTGATGTTGAAGCTGAAACTCCAATACTTTGGCCACCTCATGTGAAGAGTGGACTCATTTGAAAAGACCCTGATGCTGGGATGGATTGAGAGCAGGAGGAGAAGGGACGACAGAGGATAAGATGGCTGGATGGCATCACCGACTCGGTGGACAGTGAGTTTGGGTAAACTCCGGGAGTTCGTGATGGACAGGGAGGCCTGGCGTGCTGCGATTCATGGGGTCGCAAAGAGTCGGACACGACTAAGCGACTGAACTCAACTGAACTGGTATTAAATCTCCTTTTATAAACAACTGGGTTTTAGTTCTGTCCACCTGGGTTTAACCTCATTGATATATCAGTGATCAAAACCTTTAACTTCATTAGAGAAGTGGATAAAAATCTAGCTTTTATTTTCCTCATTAGCATTCTAATATAATAATTGCATCTAAACAAAGTAAAAATAAGTGACTAATACTTTATGTTCATTTTTATATTTGTTTAAGTAAAGACTAATATGGTAAAATAATATATTATTTGTAAACTTTTAAATTCACCCATATAAGTGTAAGTATAGATATTTTAATGTATTTTTGATACATTATCCTCATTAATAATATCATCATCACTTAAATTTTGCAAATCAATACCCACAATACAAAATATATGGTATTATTTTCCTTCAGTTTTTATTAGATTGAAGCTGTCTTTTATTTTCAATGAACCTCTTTTGGTGTTTTGCTCAGTTTTTGAGTAGGTTGCTGAAGTTGAAACATTTTAAATCTCTAGCAAAATTATGCCACATACTAGTAGCATACACAGATATAACAGGGACTACTGGGTAAAATTGAATATATTTTTCATTGATGCCCTGGCATCATATCTCATTAATAAAAAGCCATTTTTACTCTGAATATTAGTGTTTTATATATTTATTATTTTTTATGTAATTGAAAATGAACAGAGGCTTACTGTAGTTTCAGTCTGCTTAATGAAGAGAATTTCAGAGAGTGACACATAGGCAATGTGAATGAAATGTACAGGAATCTTTAGGAACGATGTCACAATAAAAGAAAAGAAAATAAAGAAGGTAAGAATAGTAATATTTAGAAGTTCTCCAGTAAGTGCCCATCATATGAAATAGAATCGATTAATTTCATCATATCATTACTTTAATGTTCTTTGAGTACTTAAAATAATTTAGATGTCCCCATCTTTCCAGATGTTTGATTTTACCTGACAGCTAGTAGTAGATAAATTATATCTGTATTTAACTTTCTGAAAGGTCTCATTATCCACATTTAGCATTTGATTTTCTCTAACAATGTTATATATATTATTTTAGTACTTTGCTGGCTGAGAGCAGCAATTCTTAGCCAGTTGAGTAGTATCCCTTGCTTTGCCCATGTGTTAGTTAATTGCCAGTGTCTACTTAAGGAAGTATATTGGTTCAGATTTTGTTTTTATAATATTTTTCATTTCATTCATAGATGTGATAAATAAGTAAACAGTTCTGAGTTCATCCATATGTCCTGTCCTTATTTTTGTCAGTGTATATTGTAACCCATATTTACCACTATTTCATTTCACATGCTATGCATCATGTTGGAAGAAATGAAGTCAAATCTTTAAAGGATGAAACATATATGCTGGGGGTACATTTGCTGATTGTAAAATATTAGTGAGGCTAATTAATACACCACAACCCTTACCCTAAAAAAACAGAATCTAATAGGGGAGAAAGATACACATAAATAACTATGATGTAAGATCAACTATTTAAATACTATAAAGGCCAAAAGACAGGTACAGATAAATAAATGAATGTTGATTTCTATGTGATAGAATCAGGGAAAGCTTCACAATCTTTGAGTAAAATTTTCTAAAGTGGAAATAAAGGTAAAAAAATAATTCTTTTTCTGGCTGTAATATCAAAATAACCCATATCCAGAAGATTAAAGGTATCAGTGACTTGTTGAGTAAATATTCATGACTCTGTTTACAATATAGTGGAGTAGGGCCATAGTGAATGACAAGTAAACCTGGAATAACATCAGAAGAAGTCTATGGAACTGTTTCTCTTATGAAACCCCATTGTTTGGGCCAAAAAATAATAAAATGCTAATTATATATTCAATTCTTATGGGTATATTACTTTCAGTTTTACATGTGACTTTAAACTTTAATAGTTTTACTGGTTCTTACCAGTAATTTACCAACAATATATGACTTCTTCCATGTATTCCAACACAGATAGTTGGAATTATTAATTTTTAGGAAATATGTTTTATTATCAGCATGCCATCATATTGTTTTCAGGTGCTGATTTTTTGCTGTAAAATTTGTAAAATTTTGTAAAGTTTTAAAGTTCATAATAATGAAGTTTTAGCGTTTATGGAAATACTATATTATGTTATAATTCTATGTATATAAATGCTATATAATACTATAATGCTATTATAATACTATGTTAGGTCCTATTTTTTATGATCTTTTTCTGGTACTGTATAATTGCTACATTGTTACTGTGCAATAGATGTTTCATCTCCTACAGTCATTTGTTACCACTGAGTTCCCACTGGAAAATGGGCCTATGTTTTTAAAAACTGGATAATCTAATGCTTGATAAGGGAGCCAAGAACATTCAATGAGAGAAAGGATAGTCTCTATAACAAATAGTGTTGGAAAAATTGGATAACCGTGTGTGTAAAAATGAAAATAGACCTTATTTTTACACCATTTACAAAAATCAATTCCAAATGGATTAAAGACTTTAAACAAAGGCCTGATATCAGAAAATTCTGGGAAGGAAGCATAGGGAAAAACAATCTTTGACATTATATAAGACAATTACTTTTTTTGATATAACACCCAAAGCACATCAACAAAAGCAAAAATCAACAAATGGGACTACATCAAAAAATAGAAAAATAGACAATCAACAAAATGAAAAGGCAATTTATGCAATGGGATAAAATATTTGTAGAGTACATATCTTATAAGTAGTTAACATCCAAAATGTATTTTAAAAAAACTCATACAACTTAATAACAAAACAAAACAAATAATCCAATTAAACAATGGACAGAAAACTAAACTGGGCATTTTTCCAGAGAAGATATCCAAATGGCCAACAAGTATTTGATATATGAAAAGATGTTAAACATCACTAATCATCATAGAAATGTAAATCAAGACTACAATGAGCTATCACCTCACACCCGTTAGAAGGGATTTTTATCAAGAAGATAAGCAATAACAAGTGTTATCAAGGATGTGAAGATAAGGGAACAATTATACACTGCTGTTGGGAACATAAATTGGTGCAGCCATACTGGAAAAAATATGACGTTTCCTCAAGAAATTAAAAATTGAATTACTCTATGTTTCATCAATTCTACTTCTGGGCTTATTCCAAAGGAAATAAAAACTATATTATGAAGAAATATGTGCATTTTCATGTTCATTGCAGCATTATTCATAGTAGCCAAGATATGGAAATAGCCTACGTATCCATTTATGGATGAATGAATAAATAAATCATACATTTATATAATTCAACCGTAAGAAAAAGATAATCCTGCCATATGTAACAATGTAGATGAACTTTGGGTTCCTTATAAAAAGTGAGATAAGTAAGAGAAAGAAAATTGCTATTTGATATCACATATATGTGGAATATGAAAAAGTTGAACTTGCAAATAAAGAGAATTTAATGGTGATTACCAGAGGCTAGGGGATTCAGAAATTGGGGATTTTTTTTTAAGGGTACAAGCTGGGAACTAATATATAAATAAGTCTTGGAGAGCTAATGCAGAGCATAATGAGTGTAGTCAACAATACTGTATAATAAACTTCAAAGTTTCTAAGAGATTAGATCTTAATTGTTCACCCTTCAAAAGTGAAATGATAATTACATGACATAATAGAAGTGTTACTTAAGGCAAGGGTGGTAATCACACTGCAATATACAAATGTATCAAATCAACACATTATATACACCTTGAAGTTACAAATACTTCAAAAAAAAATTTTCGAGATTCACTGCCCTGTAGAATTTGAAGGGCTTATTAAAAGCTTAGACATTATAATGAAAGCTGTAGGAAATTGCCAGTCTTTTAAGATAAAAAATGGCTGAAATGGCATATTTTAGAAGTTTAAAACTCTGAAAAGAGAAAAGATGGATTGAAAGGAGTTAGGCCTATTTAGAGACATGGGAAATGGGATTAGTACCTGTACAACAATTGTGGCAATAGAAACATTACATGAGGGTAGATCCTAGAATTACTGAAAATATGTTTGACTTGGTCCAAGTTGAGTTTCAGCTGCCTAGGAAATATGTGTGATTTATCTTGTAGATAATTGTACTGTAGATACCGCAAAAATGAAATCCTGGGTTATAGAGTTAGATTTGTAAATCATTAGCATAGAATCATAGCAGCTGATGAAATTTCCCAGGGACAGTCATAAAATGGTTAAGGAGCTATGATCAAAAATGAAAATTTAAACATTTTTATTTAGGGGGAGACAATGTAAGGTTACAAACTACACCAAAAAGGAGTCTTTAGAGAGCAGTAGGATGAGATTTTGAATATTGTGCTGTCACAGTCACCAAGTAAATTGAGTAAGACACCTAAAGGCACATTAATGAGAGCAACCCTTAGTTGCAAGTCCTAATACTGCATAGTTTCTCTCTCTAGCTTTTGCTTGTGAATTTTCTTAGAATCTCTGGATGCTCAATAAATAGCAATCATATTTATTTATTTAACAAACTTTCAGTTCCAGCTCATAATCACAATTTTATGTTGCATTCTATATATGTACCACATCTTCTTTATCCATTCCTCTGTTGTTGGACATTGATGTTTCTTCCATGTCCCAGCTATTGAAATAGTGCTGCAATGAACACTGAGGTACGTGTATTATTTTTTGAATTATGGTTACTTAAGGAAACTCCATTATGTTCTCCATAGTGGCTATACCAATTTACATTCCCACCAACAGTGTAGGGGAGTTCCCCCATCCAATATTTATTGTTTGTAGAGTTTTGATGATGGTTATTCTGACTGATGTGAGGTGATAACTCATTGTAGTTTTGATTTGATTTCTCTGATAATTACTAATTTGAGGATTTTTTCATGTGCCTTTTCACCATCTGTATGCTGTTTTTGGAGAAATGTCCATTGAAGTCTTCTGCCTTTTTTTTTTTTTTTTTTGATTGGGGTGTTTGGTTTTTCTGGTATTGAACTGCATGAGATGTTTTTATACTTTGAAGATTAATGCTTTGTTAATCATTTTGTTTATAAATATTTTCTCCCATTCTGTGTGTTGTCTTTTTGTTCTGTTTATGGTTTCCTTTGCCGTTGAAAAACTTTTAAGTTTAATTAGGTCCTGTTAGTTTACTATTGTTTTTATTTTCATTAATCTAGGAGGTGGATCAAAATATCTTGCTACAATTTATGTCAGATAGTGTTCTGTCTATGTTTTCCTCTAAGAGTTTTATAGTATTCAGTGTTACTTTTAAGTCTATAATGCATTTTTAGTTTATTTTTGTGTATGGTGTAGAGTATATTCTAATTTTATTCTTTTACATGTAGCTGTCCAGTTTTCCCAGCACCACTTATTGAAGAGACTGTCTTTTCTCCATTGTATATTTGTGTCTCCTTTGTCATAGATTAGCTGGCCATAGTTGTATGGGGTTAACTTTAGACTTCCTATCCTGTTTTGTTAGTCTATATTTCTGTTTTTATGCCAGTACCATACCTTTGTAATAAAGTCTGAAGTCAAGGAGATTGATTCCTCCAGCTACCTTGTTCTTTCTTAAGATCTCTTTGGCTATTTGAGGTCTTTTGTGTTTCCATACAAATTGTAAAAATTTTTGCTCTAATTGTGTGAAAAAATGCTATTGCTAATTTTACAGGGACTGCATTGAATATGTAGGCTGCTTTTGGGTAGTAAATTCAGTTTTATAATATCGATTCTTCCAATTCAAAAATATAATATCTCTCTTTATCTGTTTGTGTTCTCTTTGATTTCTTCACTTTCTTACAGTTTTCTGAGTACAGGTCTGCTACCTCTTTAGGTAGATTTATTCCTATGTATTTTCTTCTCTTTTTGCTAGGGGAGCTACTTTGCATGGCTTGCCAGATCTTAATTGTCTATTCAGGAATCGATCTTGTGCCCTCATCAATAAAGTTGTGGAGTCCTAACCACTGGACTGCCAGAGAATTTCCTGTATTTTACTCTTTTGATATGATATAAATGGAACTGTTACCTTAATTTCTCTTTATTGCTCTTCCATTGTTGGTTTGTAGAACTGCAAAAGATTTCTGTGTATTAATTTTGTATCCTATATTTTATCAAATCCACTGATGAGCTGTTAGCATTTGTAGAATTTTTTTATGTATAGAATCATGTCATTGTAAAAAATGAGTCTTCTTTTCCAATTTGGATTCTTTTTTTATTTCTTTTTCTTTATAGATTACCATGGCTAGAACTTCCAAAACTATATTTAATGGACATAGTGAGAGTGGACATCCTTGCCTAATTACTGATCTAAGGAAATGTTTTCAGTTTTTTTTTTTTCCATTGAGAATACTGTTTACTGTGGATTTGTCATACATGACATTTATCATATTGAGGTATGTTCTCTCTAAGCCCACTAACTGGAGAGCTCTTATCATAAATGGACCTCAAATTTTGTCAACAGCTTTTCCTACATATTTTGAAATTATCATATGTTTTTTTTTAAAATAAATTTATTTATTTTAGTTGGGGGCTAATTACTTTACAATATTGTAATAGTTTTTGCCATACATTGACATGAATCAGCCATGGGTTTACATGTGTTCCCCTTCCTGGACCCCCCACCCACCTCCCTCCCCATCCCATCCCTCTGGGTCATCCCATTGCCCCGGCCCTGAGCCTTTGTCTCATGCATCGAACATGGAATGGTGTTCTGTTTTACATATGATAATATACATGTTTCAATGCTATTCTCTCAGAACGTCCCACCCTCACATTCTCCCTCAGAGTCCATAAAATTGTTCCATGCATCTGTGTCTCTTATTCTGTCTCGCATATAGGGTTATCATTACCATCTTTCAAATTCCATATATATGCATTAGTATACTGTATTGGTGTTTTTCTTTCTGGCTTACTTCACTCTGTATAATGGGCTCCAGTTTCATCCATCTCAGTAGAACCGATTCAAATGTATTTTTTAATGGCTGAGTAATATTCCATTGTGTATATGTACCACAACTTCCTTATCCATTCGTCTGCTGATGCGCATCTAGGTTGCTTTCATGTCCTGGTTATTGTAAACAGTGCTGCGATGAACATTGGGGTACACGCGTCCCTTTCAATTCTGGTTTCTTCGGTGTATATGCCCAGCAGTGGGATTGCTGGGTCATATGGCAGTTCTATTCCCAGTTTTTTAAGGAATCTCCACACTGTTCTCCATAGTGGCTGTACTAGTTTGCATTCCCACCAACAGTGTAAGAGGGTTCCCTTTTCTCCACACCCTCTCCAGCATTTATTGCTTGTAGACTTTTGGATAGCAGCCATTCTGACTGGTGTGAAATGGTACCTCATTGTGGTTTTGATTTGCATTTCTCTAATAATGAGTGATGTTGAGCATCTTTTCATGTGTTTGTTAGCCATCTGGATGTCTTCTTTGGAGAAATGTCTGTTTAGTTCTTTGGCCCAGTTTTTGATTGGGTCGTTTATTTTTCTGGAATTCAACTGCAGAAGTTGCTTGTATATTTTTGAGATTAATTGTTTGTCTGTTGCTTCGTTTGCTATTATTTTCTGCCATTCTGAAGGCTGTCTTTTCACCTTGTTTATAGTTTCCTTTGTTGTGCAAAAGCTTTTAATTTTAATTAGGCCCCATTTGTTTATTTTTGCTTTTATTTCCAATATTCTGGGAGGTGGGTCATGGAGGATCCTGCTGTGATTTATGTCGGAGAGTGTTTTGCCTATGTTTTCCTCTAGGAGTTTTATAGTTTCTGGTCTTACGTTTAGATCTTTAATCCATTTTGAGTTTATTTTTGTGTATTGTGTTAGGAAGTGTCCTGGTTTCATTCTTTTGCAAGTGGTTGACCAGTTTTCCCAGCACCACTTGTTAAAGAGATTGTCTTTTCTCCATTGTATATTCTTGCCTCCTTTGTCGAAGATAAGGTGTCCATAGGTGCGTGGGTTTATCTCTGGGCTTTCTATTTTGTTCCATCGATCTATATTTCTATCTTTGTGCTATCATATGTTTTTTATCCTTCAGTTTGTTAATGTGGTGTATCACATTGATTGATTTAGGTTTATTGACGAATTCTTGCATCCTTGCAATTGTCTGCTGTTTTAGTTGCTAAGGCATGTCTGATTCTTTTGTGACTCCATGGACTGTAACCCACCAGGCTCCTCTCTCCGTGAGATTTTTCAGGCAAGACTACTGGAGTGGGTTGCCATTTTCTTCTCTAGGAGATCTTCCTGACCCAGTGATTTTATCCACTTCTCCTGCATTGGCAGGCAGATTCTTTAACACAGAGCCACCAAGGATAAATCCCAATTGATCATGGTGTATGATACTTTGAATGTGTTGTGAAAAATGGTTTGCTAGTATTTTGTTGAAGATTTTTGCATCTCTGTTCATCAATGATAATGGCCTGTATTTTTTTTAAATGCTTGCTTTTAATAATAATTATGACTTAAAGTGAATACACATATGTCTGTAACATAATCCCTCATTTAATCTCCGTGATTTTACGAGAAGGTTGCTTACACATAAGGAGAATAAATTTAAAAATTTAAAGACAGTTGTCTAGGATTACACAACTAATAAGGAACAGTTTTACTCTTCCATAAAAGTGCCTAAGAACTGGTGTTCCTTAGAACTGTTTTCTCCCCCCGCCCATGGTTTCAATGGGACATTACACAAGTCACAACTTGTGAAACTCTGAAACTTGTCAGGAGCAAGAGAACTTCTTAGTTCAGAGTCTGATGTCAAGCTTCATGTTGAGAATCTACAAAACCAAACTAAGTCAAAGTTTTTTTTTTTTAATTTAAACTTTTTTATTTTGTATTGTGGTATAGCTGATTAACAAAAAATGTTGTGGTAGTCTCAGGTGAACCGTAAACTGACTCAGCCATACATATACATGTATCTATTCTCCCCCAAACTCCCTTTCCATCAAGGGTGCCACATAACACTGAGCAGAGTTCCCTGTGCTATGCAGTAGGTCCTTGCTGGTTATCCATTTTATAGCAGTGAGTACGTGTCCATCTGAAACTCCCAGACTATCTCTTCTCCTCATCCTTTCCCACTGACAACCATAAGCTTGTTCTCCAAGTCTGTGAATCTGTTTTGTACATAACTTCATTTGTATCATTTCTTCTTATATTTCACATGTAAGGGATATCATATGATATTTCTCTTTCTCTGTCTGACTTCACTCAGTTTGACACACTCTAGATCCATTCATGTTGCTACAAATGGCATTGCTTCATTCTTTTTAATGGCTGGGTCATATTCCATTGTACACATGTACCACATCTTCTTATCCATCTTCTGTCGATGGACATTTCATTTTGCTTCCAAGTCTTGGCTATTGTAAACAGTGTTGCAATGGATATTTGGGTGCATGTATCCTTTTGGATCATGTTTTTCTCTCGATATATGCCCAGGAGTGGGATTGCAAGATAATATGATAGTTCTACTTTTAGTTTTTTTTAGGAACTTCCATACTGTTCTACATAGTGGCTGTATCAGTTTACATTCCTACCAACAGTGTAGGAGGGTTCTCTTATCTCCACACCCTCTCTAGTATTCATTGTTTGTGGATTTTTTTGGTGATAGCCATTTTGTCCACTGTGAGATGATAGATATCTCATTTGTAATTTCAATTTTCATTTCTATAATAATTAAGATGTTGAACACCTTTTCATATGCCTATTGGCCCACTATATATTTCTTTGGAGAAATATCTATTTAGGTGTTCTACTCATTTTCTAAGTGGTTGCTTGTTTTGATATTGTTAAGCATCATGACCTGTTTGTAAAATTTGAAGACAAATCAAGTATCAGTCACATCATTTGCAAATATTTTCTCCTAGTTTTTGGTTTGTCTTTTCATTTTGTTTATTGCTTCATGAAGTAGGTCCCATTTATTTATTTGTTTTTTCATTATTCTGGGAGATGGAGGAAAAAGAGATATTGCAGCAATTTATGTCAGACAGTGTTCTACCTATGTTTTCCTCTAGGAGTTTTACACTATCTGGTTTCACATTTAGGTCTTTAATAAATTTTGAACCTATTTTGTGTACAGAATTAAAGAATTATTTAATTTCTTTTTTTTACATGTAGCTTTCCAGTTTTCACAGCACCATTTATTGAAGAGACTGTCTTTCCAATATTGTGTAGCCTTACCTCCTTTTTCATAGATTAATTGACCATAGATGCATGAGGCTTATTTCTGGGTTTTCTATCCTGTTTCATCTATCTATATTTCTATTTTTGTGCCAGTACCATATTCTTTCGATGACTGTAGCTTTATACTATAGTCTGAAGTCCAGGAGCCTGATTCCTCTAACTCCACTATTTTTTCCTCAGGATTGCTTTGACAATTGGTCTTTTGTCTCTCCATACAAATTTTGAGGGTTTTTTTTTTTTTAGTTGTAGTTGTGTGAAAAATGCCATTGATAATTTGATAGAGATTGCACTGAATCTGTAGATTGCCTTGGATATTTTTTTAATAAATTTATTTATTTTAGCTGGGGGCTAATTACTTTACAATATTGTAGTGGTTTTTGCCATACACTGACATGCATCAGCCATGGGTTTACATGTGTTCCCCATCCTGGACCCCCCTCCCACCTCCCTCCACATGCCATCCCTCTGGATCATCCCATTGCCCCAGCCCTGAGCATTTGTCTCATGCATCGAAACTGGAATGGTGTTCTGTTTCACATATGATAATATACATGTTTCAATGCTATTCTCTCAGAACGTCCCACCCTCACCTTCTCCCTCAGAGTCCATAAGACTGTTCTATGCATCTGTGTCTCTTATTCTGTCTCGCATATAGGGTTATTGTTGCCATCTTTCAAATTCCATATATATGCATTAGTATACTGTATTGGTGTTTTTCTTTCTGGCTTACTTCACTCTGTATAATGGGCTCCAGTTTCATCCATCTCAATAGAACTGATTCAAATGTATTCTTTTTAATGGCTGAGTAATATTCCATTGTGTATATGTACCACAGCTTCCTTATCCATTCATCTGCTGACGGACATCTAGGTTGCTTCCATGTCCTGGCTATTGTAAACAGTGCTGTGATGAACATTGGGGTACATGCGTCTCTTTCAATTCTGGTTTCCTCAGTGTGTATGCCCAGCAGTGGGATTGCTGGGTCATATGGCAGTTCTATTCCCATTTTTTTAAGGAATCTCTACACTGTTCTCCATAGTGGCTGTACTAGTTTGCATTCGGGAAATTCCCCAGTGGTCTAGTGGTTAAGACTCTGCCTTGGATATTATACTGATTTTGAGAATATTGATTCTTCAATTCACAAACATTGTATATCTTTCCATCTATTTATGTCTTTGATTTCTTTTGCCAGCATCTTATAGTTTTTGGAGTACAGGTCTTTTGTATCCTTAAGTTGGTTTATTCTTGGTATTTTATTATTTTCAGTGTGATGATAAATGGAATTGTTTCTTGAATTTCTCTTTCTGATATTTCATTGTTATTGTGTAGAAATGCACCAGATTTCTGTGTATTAATTTTGTAACCTGCAACGTTACCAAATTAACTGAGGAGCTCTAGTAGTTTTTTGGTAGCATCTTTAGGATCTTCTATGTGTATTTTTATGTCATCTGCAAACATTGACTGTTTAACTTCCTCCTTCCCATTTTGGATTCCTTTTACTTTTCTTCTCTTATTGCTATAGCTAGGACTTCCAAAACTGCTGAATAGAACTGGTGAGAGTGGATATCCTTGCCTTGTTCCTGATTTTAGAGGGAACGCTTTCAGCTTTTCACTATTGTGTATGACATTAACCATAGGTTTGTCATGTATGGCCTTTGTTATGTTGAGATATGTTCCATTTATGCCCACATTCTGGAGAATTTTTATCACAAATGGATGCAGAAATTTGTTAAAAACTTTCTCTACATTTATTGAGATGATCATATAGTTTTTATTCTTCAATTTGTTATGTCATGTATTCAACGTCTTGATTTGTGAATACTGAAGAATACTTGCATCCCTGGGATGATTCCCACTTGATCATGGTGTATGATATTTTTAATGCATTGTTGGATCTGGATTGCTAGAGTTTTGTTTACAATTTTTGCATCTAAGTTTCTCAGTGATATTAACCTATAATTTTCTCTCTCTCTTTTTTTTTTTGGTATCTTTTTCTTGTTTTGCTATTAAGGTGATGGTGGCCTCAGTTTGGAATTTTCCTTCCTCTACAATTTTTTGTAACAGTTTCAAAATGATAGATGTTAACTCTTCTCTAAATGTTTGATAGCATTCACCTGTGAAGTTATCAGATACTGGACTTTTGTTCATTGGGAGACTTTTAATCATGGTTTCAATTTCAGTGCTTATAAATGATTTGTTCATATTTTCTATTTCTCCCTGGTTCAAACTTGAGAGACTGTACCTTTCTAAGAGTTTATCCATTTCTTCCAGGTAGTCCATTTTATTGGTATACAGTTGCTCATACTAGTCTCTTATTATTCTTGGTATTTCTGTGTAGTCAATTGTAACTTCTTTTTCATTTCTAATTTCACTGATGTGAGCATTGCCTCTTTTTTTTCTTGATGAGTCTAGCTTTTGTCAATTTGTTTACCTTTTCAAAGAACCAACTTTTTGTTTCATTAATATTTGCAATTGTTTTCTCTGTATTGAATTTATTCCTGCTCTGATATTTATGATTTCTTTCCATTTACTAGCTTTAGGTTTTGTTTATTCTTTCTCTAGTTGTTTTAGTTGCAAGGTTAGGTTGTTTATTTGAGATTTTTCTTGTTTCTTGAGGTAAGATTGTATTACTATAAATTTCCCCCTTATAATTGATTTTGTTGCATCCCATGTTTTGTACCATTATGCTTTCATTGGCATTTGTCTCTAGGTATTTTTTTTTAATTCTTCATTGGTTTCTTGAGTGATCCATTGTTCGTTTAGTAGCATATTGGTTAGCTGACACGTGTTGGTGTTTTATATATATATATATATTTTTAAATTGTTCAGAACAGTTCAGTTGCTCCGTCGTGTCCAACTCTTTGTGACCCCATGAACCGCAGCACACCAGGTCTCTCTGTCCATCACCAACTCCCAAAGTCCACTCAAACCCATGTCCATTGAGTCAATGATGCCATCCAGCCATATCATCCTCTGTCATCCCCTTTTCCTTCTGCCCTCAATCCTTCCCAGCATTAGGGTCTTTTCCAATGAGTCAACTCTTCACATCAGGTGGCCAAAATATTGGAGTTTCAGCTTCAACATTAGTCCCTCCAATGAACACCCAGGACTGATCTCCTTTAGGATGGACTGGTTGGATCTCTTTGCAGTCCAAGGGAATCTCAAGAGTCTTCTCCAACACCACACTTCAAAAGCATCAATTCTTCAGCATTTAGCTTTCTTTATAGTCCAACATTCACATCCATACATGACCACTAGAAAAGCATAGCCTTGACTAGATGGATCTTTGTTGGAAAAGCAATGTCTCTGCTTTTTAATATGCTGTCTAAGATGGTCTTAACTTTCCTTCCAAGGAGTAAGCGTCTTTTAATTTGAGGGCTGCAATCACCATCAGCAGTGATTTTGGAACCCAAAAAAAAATAAAGTCTGACACTGTTTCCACTGTTTCCCCATCTATTTGCCATGAAGTGATGGGACTGGATGCCATGAACTTAGTTTTCTGAATGTTGAGCTTTAGGCCAACTTTTTCACTCTCCTCTTTCATTTTCATCAAGAGGCTCTTTAGCTCGTCTTCACTTTCTGCCATAAGGGTGGTGTCACCTGCATATCTGAGGTTATTGACATTTCTCCTGGCAATCTTGATTCCAGCTTGTGCTTCCTCCATCCCAGCGTTTCTCATGATGTACTCTGCATATAAGTTAAAGAAGCAGGGTGACAATATACAGCCTTGACGGACTCCTTTTCCTATCTGGAACCAGTTTGTTGTTCCATGTCCAGTTCTAGCTGTTGCTTCCTGACATGCATACAGATTTCTCAAGAGACAGGTCAGGTGGTCTGGTATTCCCATCTCTTGAAGAATTTTCCACAGTTTATTGTGATCCACACAGTCAAAGGCTTTGGCATAGTCAATAAAGAAGAAATAGATGTTTTTCTGGAACTCTCTTCCTTTTTCGATGATCCAGCGGATATTGGCAATTTGATCTCTGGTTCCTCTGCCTTTTCTAAAACCAGCTTGAACATCTGGAAGTTCACGGTTCACATATTGTTGAAGCCTAGCTTGGAGAATTTTAGCCTCACTTTACTAGCGTGTGAGATGAGTGCAAGTGTACAGTAGTTTGAGCATTCTTTGGCATTGCCTTTCTTTGGGATTGGAATGAAAACTGACCCTTTTCAGTCCTGTGGCCACTGCTGAGTTTTCCATATTTGCAGGTATTTCGAGTGCAGCACTTTTACAGTGTCATCTTTAAGGATTTGAAATAGCTCAACTGGGATTCCATTACCTCCACTAGCTTTGTTCATAGTGATCCTTCCTAAGGCCCACTTGACTTCACATTCCAGGATGTCTGGCTATGGGTGAGTGATCACACCATCGTGGTTATCTGAATCGTGAAGATCTTTTTGTACAGTTCTTCTGTGTATTCTTGCCACCTCTTCTTAATGTCTTTTGCTTCCGTTAGGTCCCTAACATTTCTGTCCTTTATTGAGCCCATCTTTGCATGAAATGTTCCCTTGGTATCTCTAATTTTCTTGAATTTTAAAACTATAATTTTTAAATTGTAGTTTGCTTCTAATCTCATATATTTGTGGTCAGAAAAAGATGCTTCATATAATTTCAGTTTTCTTAAATTCACCAAGGCTCATCTTTTGGCCCAGCATGTGGTCAATCCTGGAGAATGTTCTGTGTGTACTTGAAAAGAATGTGTAGTCTGCTATTTTTGGATGGAATTCTCTATAAATATCAATTAAGTCCAACTTTTCTAAAGTGTCATTAAATATCTATGTTTCCTTATTCATTTTCTCTCTGAATGATCTGTCCATTGATGAAAGTAGGGTATTCAAGTACACCATTTTAGTTGTGTTACTGTCAGTTTCTCCATATCTTGTTGTTAGCTTATGGCCTTACATATTGAGGTGCTCCTATGTTGTGTGCACATACATTTATGTGTTATATCATCTTGAATTTAACCCTCATCATTATATGTTGTCTTCTTGTCTCTTAAAACAGTCTTTGCTTTAAAGTCTATTTTGTCTGATATGCATATTGCTACTCCAGTTTTCTTTTGATTTCTATTTTGTGGAATACCTTTTCCTATCCCATTACTTTCAGTCTGTAAGTGTCCCTAGATCTGAGATGGGTCTCTTGTAGACAGGACATATATAGGTCTTGTTTCTGTATCCACCAGGCCAATCTATGTCTTTTGATTGGTGCATTTAGTAATGGATTAATGTACATTTAAGGTAATTATTGATATGCATGATCCTATTACCTTTCTTGTTTGGGGGTCATTTTTCTGTAGATCTTTTCATTCTCTTGTGTTTCCTGCCTAGAGGAGTTACTTTAACATTTGTTTTAATACTGGTTTAGTGGTGGTGAATTCTCTTAACTTTTGCTTGTCTTTAAAGCTTTTAATTTCTCCATCAAATCTAAATGAGTGTCTTCCTGAGTAGTCTTGATTTTGGGTTCTTTCCTTCATCACTTTGAATATATCATGCCATCCCTTTCTGGCTGTAGAATTTCTGTTGAGAAATTAGCTTATAACCTTATGGGAGTTCCCTTGTATGTTATTTGTCTTTTTTCCCATGTTGTTTTTAATATTTTGTCTTTAATTTTTGCCAGGTTAATTACTGTGAGTGTTGATGTGTTCTTCCTTGGGTTTATCCTGCCTGGAACTCTCTGCACTTCCTGGACTTGGTTGACTATTATCTTTCCCATGTTAAGGAAGTTTTCAGCTATTATCTCTTCAAATATTTTCTTCAGTCCTTTCTTTCCCTCTTATTCTTCTGGGACCTCTATAATGCGAATGCTGATGTGTTTAATGTTGTGGCAGAGGTTTCTTAGGATGTCTTCATTTCTGTTCATTCTTTTTTTCTATATTCTGCTTTGTAGCAGTGTTTTCCACTATTCTGTCTTACAGTCAGTTATCCTTTCTTCTGCCTCAGTTATTCTGCTACTGCTTCATTCTAGTGTATTTTTCATCTCTGTTTGTTTGTTCTTAAGTGCTTCTAGATCTTTGGTAAAGTTTTCTTGCATCTTCTCCACTCTTTTTCTGAGATTCTGGATCTTCTTCAGTATCATTATTCTGAATTCTTTTTTCTGGAAGGTTGCCTATCTCCACTTCATTTCATTATTTCCTCCCCTCCCTGGGGATTATTTTGTTCCTTCAACTGGGATATAATCCTATCCCTTTTCATTTTGATGAGCTTTCTGTGATTCTGGAGGTTGTGGGATGGTAGTTCTTCTTGCATCTTCTGTCTTACATCTGGTGGATGAGGCTAAGACATTTGTGCAACTTCTTGATAAGAGGGACTGGTAGTGGGGAAAACTGGATCTTGTTCTGATGGGCAGGACCATGCTCAGTAAAACTTTAATCCAATTTTCTTCTAATGGGGGAAGCTGTACACTCTCCCTGTTAGTTGTTTGGCCTGAAGTAAACCAGTTCAAGAGTCTACAGGCTCCATGGTAGTGCGAACTGCAAATTCCAAGGGAGCCCATGACAAGGGGCACCTGCCAGAACTGCTGCTGCCAGGGAACCTGCCCCTGTGGTGAGCAAGTGCCAAACCACACCTCCACAGTAACCCTTCCAATAATCACAGGTAGGTCTTGCTCAGTTTTCTGTGTATCACAGCTCCTTTCCCCGGGGTTCTTATGTGCACACGGGTTTATTTGTGCCATACAACAATGGAGTCTCTGTTTCCCCCAGTCCTGTGGAACGGAGTCTTGCAATGCAATACTGCTAGCCTTCAAAGTCAATTTCCCTGGGGCTTCTTAGTCACTTTGCCAGATCCCCAGCCTGGAAAGCCTGATGTGGGGCCTAGAACCTTCACAACAGTGTGAGAACTTCTTTGGTATTATTGTTCTCCAGTTTGTGGGTCGCCCACATGGCAGGTATGGAATTTGATTTTATTGTTATTGTGCTCCTACCATCTCGTTGTGGCTTCTCTTTTGTCCTTGGAAGTGGGGTATCTATCTTTTTGTGTGTGTATGGGTTCTGGAATCCTCCTGTCAATGGTTGTTCAACAGCTATTTGTGATTTTGGTGCTCTAGCAGAAAATTAGCACATGTCCTTCTACTCTGCCATCTTTAGTCATAGTTTTTAATCTGGCATCTCCAGGGAGAGGAACTCCATTAATTTGTACTTGTAACCAATTGCCATACTGATGGTATTCTTTTTAGTGATTTTTGTCTTGTTTCGGTATGAGAAAGATGGTGGCCTCATAGAATGAGCTTGGCTGTGTCCTTTCCTCTACAATTTTTGAGAAGAGTTTCAGAAAAATAGGTATTAGCTCCTCTAAATGTTTGCTAGAATTAGACTGTGAAGCCATCTGAACCTAGTCTTTTGTTTGTTGGAAGATTTTTAATCACGGTTTCAATTTCAGCAGTTGTGATTCATCTTTTCATATTTTCTATTTTTTTTTCCTGATTCAGTCTTGGAAGGTTATATGTTCGTAGGAATTTGTTCACTTCTTTTAGGTTGTCCATTTTATTGACATATAGTTGGTTATAGTAGTCTCGTATGATCCTTTGTATTTATGTGGTGTCTGTTGTAGCTTCTTTTTTTATGTTTTTAATTTTATTAATTTGAGTCCTTTCCCTTTTCTTTTTGATGAGTATGGCTAATGGTTTATCAATTTTGTTCATCACAAAGAACCAGCTTTTAGTTTAATTGATCTTTGCTATTGTTTTCTTCGTCTTTACTTATTTCTGCTTTGATTTTTATAATGTCTTTCCTTTTATTAACATTAGGTTTGTTTGTTCTTCTCTTTCTAGTTGCTTTAGGTGTACAGTTAGGTTATTTATTTGAAATTTTTCTTGTTTCTTGGAGATAAGATTGTATTGTTATAAATTTCTCTCTGAGAACTGCTTTTGTTTTGTTCCATAGGTTTTAGATCATTGTGTTTTAATTGTCATTTGTCTCTAGGTATTGTTTTATTTCCTCTTTGATTTATTCAGTGATCCATTGGTTATTTAGTTACATGTTTTTCAGTTTCCATGTGTTTCTATTTTCTTCCAGTTTTTTTTTCCTGTAATTGATTTATAATCTCATAGTTTTTTGGTCAGAAAGGATACTTAATATGATTTCAATTTTCTTAAATTTATTGAGGCTTCATTTGTGGCCCAAGATGTGATCAGTCCTGGAGAATATTCCATGTGTAATTAAGAAGAACGTGTATCCTCCTGCTTTCTAAAGGAATGTCCTGTAATTATAAATTACATCTCTCTGATCTAATATGTCATTTAAAGTTTGTGTTTCCTTGGTAATAATGTCTGGATGATCTCTTTATTGGTGTCAGTAAACTGTTAAAGTTCCCCACTATTGTTGTTTTACTGTTGATTTCCCCTTTTTATAGCTGTTAGGTCTTGCTTTATATATTGTAGCGTTCCAATGTTCATTGCATATGTATTTGCTATTGTTATATCTTCTTGTTGTATTGATCAGTAGATCATGTCTTGTCTTTCTTTGTCTCTTACAACAATCTACATTTAAAAGTCTATTTTGTTTGACATGAGTATTACTACTCCAACTTTCCATTAATTTCAATTTGCATAGAATATCATTTTATATCCCCTCACTTTTAGTCTGTATGTGTCCTTAGGTCTGAATTGGGTGTCTTTATAGACAGCATATATATAGGTCTTATGTTCATATCCATTTACCCTGTCTATGTCTTTTGGTTGGAGCACTTCATTCATTTACATTTAAGGTGATTATTGATATATGTGTTCCTATTGCCATTTTCTTAATTGTTTTGGGTTTGTTTTTGTAGGTGTTATTCCTTCCCTTTCTCTTTTGTCCTCTTCACTTGTGATTTGATGATCATCTTCAGTATTGTCTTTGGGTTTCTTTGTGTATGCATGTGTGTGTGTAACTATTGTAATGTAGTAGTAGTGTTAGTCATGCAGTCATGTCCAACTTTTTGAAACCCTAAGGACTGTAGCCTCCCAGGCTCCTCTGTCCATGGAATTCTCCAGGCAAGAATATTGGAGTGGGTAGGTATTACTTTCTCCAGGGGATTTTCCCAACCCAGGGATCAAACCCGGGTCTCCTGCAGGGCAGGCAGATTCTTTACCAGCTGAGCTACCAGGAAGTCCATGTATATCTTGTAGTTATGTTTGCAATTCCCATGAGATTTTTATATAGTAGTCTGTTATATGTACAAGGTTGTTTCAAATTGATGGCCTCCTTCCTTCCTGGAAAAGTTCCTTTAGCATTTGTTGTAAACCTGGCTTAGTGATGCTGAGTTCTTTTACTTTTGGTTGTCTGTAAAGTTTTTTATTTCTCTGTCTAATCTGAATGAGAGGTTCACTGGTTTGCTGGCTGTATAATGAGAGTATTCTTGGTTGTAGTTTTTTACCCTTTCATCATTTTGAATATATAATGTCACTTCCTTCTGGACTGAAGAAGTTCTGCTGAAAAAATAGCAGATAACCTTATGGGCATTCCCTTGTAAGTTATTTGTTTCTTTTAATATGTTTTCTATTCTTTAATTTTTCTCAGTTTGATTAACATGTGTCTCAATGTGTTTCTCCTTGGGTTCATCCTGTAATGGACTCTCTGCCATTTCTGGACTTGAGTGTTTCCTTTCTCATGTTACTGAAGTTTTCAGCTACAGTATTTCAAATATTTTCTCAGGCCCCTTCTCTTCATTTTCTTCTCTTGGGACACTTATAATGTGAATGTTTGTGTAATTAATGTTGTCCCAAAGGTCTCTGAGACTGTCCTCATTTTTTTTCATTCTTTTTTATTTATTCTGTTCTTTGGCAGTGATTTCTATCACTTTCTCTTCCAGCTCACTCATTCATTCTTCTGCCTCAGTTGTTCTGCTATTGATTTCTTCCAGTGTATTTTTCATCTCTTTTTTCTTTAAATCCTCTAGCTCCTTGTTAAACATTTCTTTTATGTTCTTGATCTGTGCATCCATTTTTTTTCCCCTAAGATTTTGAATCACCTTTCTATCATTACTCTGACTTCTTTTTCAGGTATATTGCCTATACCGTCTTCATTTTGTTGTTCTTGTGAGTTTCTATCTGGTTTCTTTGTTTGCAATGTCTTTCACTGTCATCTCATTTGGTTTAATTTTCTGTATTTGTGATTACCTTTCCACAGGCGGAAGGACTGCATTCTGCTTACTTCTGATGTCTGCCCTCTTGTGGGTGAGGTTGATGCAGGGGCTTGTATAGACTTCCTGGTGGGAGGAACTGATGCCTGAGCTCAGGTGGATAGAGATGGATCTTGTCTCTCTGATGGGAAAAGCCGTTTCAAGGGCTGTGTTTTGACATGGCTATGAGCTCAATAGGACTTTAGGTAATCTATTTTCTGATGCATGTTGCTGTGTTCCTATCTTGTCAATTGTTTGGCCAGAGGGTTGCCAGCACTGAAGACTGTAGGACGTTGGGTAGGGCTGAGTCTTGGTGCTGAAATGTGGACCTCCAGGAAAGCTCACTGTAGTAAATATTCCCGGGCTTCCACAACCTGTATTCTTGCCCTCACAGTGAGCCAGAGTCGACCTTTGCCTCCCTAGAAGACCCTCCAAGATGCCTAAGGAACTGTGGATCAAGTTTCCATGGAGGTACTGCTTTGTACTGGGTCCCAGTGCACATGATACCTTGTGCGCAACCTCCAAAAATGGAGTTTTTGTTTCTCCAAGCCCTGTAGGGCTCCTGAGCTCAATCTCTGCTGGCCTTCAAGTCTAAATGATGTAAGGATTGTTCCTCCCAGTGCTAGACTCTCATACTCTCTCGAAGAGCTACTTTTATGCGGGAACATCCTGTGTAGTTTATGTGGGTTTAATATTTTTTTGGTGCGAGAGTTGTTTTTAGTATAGATGACTGCCACCTCTTCCCTCAGTGTATGCTGGCCATTATCCTCTTGTTAGGAGGTGTGAGTGCTCTTTTGGTGACCAGAACCTGCAGTGGGTATTGTGCAGGTTCTCTCCTTTGTTTTATGGTTTTCAATGTCTTGTTAGATGTGGGGTCTGCTTTCTAGTTGTTAGAGTCAAGATCCCCAGATGTGTCTCTTAGCTGTGTTTCTAATCTGCAATGTGAGGTAGGTGGGATTGAAGCACTCCCACTGAGAGGGAAGCCACTAAGTATTCCTCTTAAGGAGGAGTTCACCTATGAGTATGCTCTGTTGTGTAAGTTTTCATCCATGTGAGAGCTCGCAGATTGCACTGTTGTTGGCACTGATCTCAGTCCCATCTATCTGTGGGTATGCTGGCAATTGGCCCTGGTGTTTCTCAGATGTTGCTTTCACCAGGCCACTAGCATAGATCCACAGAAGTTAGGTCCCAGGATTGCAATAGTCATGGATATGTATCTGCTGTGGGTATTATGAGGGCAGCTCAGATTCTAGCCTGGCCCATATCCCTGTGTTTATGTGCCCAGAGAGTTTATAGATGCTAAACCTAGACCCACCTTGGCTATGGGAACACTTGTCTCTTCAGATGTTCTGCGGGTGCTGAATTTACAAAGCAGATAAGAAGAGTCTCAATTCATAGTTTGTGTAGATGTGAGGAGAGATTTCAGCTTTTCTTTCTTAGTTTCATGGCTCCTGGGGCTCAGCTGTGGTTTCAGTACCACT
Source organism: Giraffa tippelskirchi (assembly GCF_054371585.1). Lineage (NCBI taxonomy): Eukaryota > Metazoa > Chordata > Mammalia > Artiodactyla > Giraffidae > Giraffa > Giraffa tippelskirchi. The sequence continues at coordinate 74,486,433 of NC_137289.1, forward strand.
TCTGGGTGAGGGCAGATCCCAAAGGGATCTGCTGTTGACGCTGCCCTGTAGCACATAAGTCTATCCTGCTATGAGGGGGTTCACAGGTGGTGGCAGCCAGAGTCATGAGTGTGCCCACAATGGTGAGGACAAGACAAAGAAGTGGTGGTGGCTGTTGATGTGACAGAGACAGCCCTCATAGGGACAGGGTTGTGATGTAGCTGGCAGCCACAGGAACAAGAGAGCCAGGTCCACTGGGACAGGGGATCCACAGGCCAGATCCACAGGGGAGCTGGTGGCAATTAGTGCAAGAGAGCTGGCCTAGTAGGAGTCTTTCCTAGTGCCTGGGAAAGCAGGGGCTGGCATTTGGGGAGAGAGGCTGCAATGGTAACCTCTGCATATTACTCAACAATGGCACTTCATGTCTAGGGCAGTTCAAGTTTCCTCTGCAATTGTTCCTGGTTGCAAATTTCTTCACTCCCTTTCCCCCAGACTGTTTACTCACATCAACACCAGTCCTTTTCTATGGAAGCCTCACTTTCCAGCACTCAGCCCTCGTTTGCATCAGCAGACACATGTCTCAGGCTGGGGCATGCAGGGCTGTGGCATGGACCATTTGTGTAGGTCTCACTGTCCTGCCTGCCACAGACCAGTTGATGTGCTCTCCTCTAATAGCCTCTAAAGTCTCCCTTCTGTCCCAACTGATCTCCCCACTGGTGAAGGGGTTTCCCAAGATATGGGAAACTCTCCTCTCCCTCAACTCCCATGCCAAGGGCCACAGGTCCCATCCCACTTCCTCTCTCCTTCCTTTTCCCTTATTCTTTCTTTCACTCTAATTGGATACTCAAAGATCCTTTGTCCTTTTAGGTGTCCGAGGCCCTCTGCTAGTGTTCAGGTGGTTATCTTTGAGAATTATCCCAAGGGTAGATGCATTATTGATGCATTTGGGGGAGTGATGAACCCCACATTTTCCTACTCCTTCACCATCTTGACTCCTCCTGATCCTTATTCTTTATCATTTTTTCAGAATCATTTATTAGCTTTCCTATATATTCAAGCACTCCAGTTCAGTTCAGTCTCTCAGTCATATTCAACTCTTTGTGACCCCATGGACTGCAGCATGCCAGCCCTCCCTGTCCATCATCAACTCCCGGAGTTTACTCAAACTCATGTCCACTGAGTCGGTGATGCCATCCAATCATCTCATCTTCTGTAGTCCCCTTCTCCTCCCGCCTTCAAACTTTCCCAGCAGGGTCTTTTCCAATGAGTCAGCTCTTCGCATCAGGTGGCCAAAGTATTGGAGTTTCAGCTTCAGCATCAGTCTTTCCAATGAATATTCAGGACTGATTTCCTTTAGGATGGACTGGTTGGATCTCCTTGAAGTTCAAGGGACTCTCAAGAGTCTTCTCCAACACCAAAGTTCAAAAGCATCAATTCTTCTGTGCTCAGCTTTCTTTATAGTCCAACTCTCACATCGTACATGACTACTGGAAAAATCATAGCCTTGACTAGATGGATCTTTGGTGGCAAAGTAATGTCTCTGCTTTTTAATATGCTGTCTAAGTTGGTCATAACTTTTCTTTCAAGCACTACCTTTTGACAACTCTTAACAACTTTCAAAATGTGCTCATTTCTTTCTTATTTAAAATAAGTTCTTACTTTTGCACGTCTGTGTTCAACTCTCACCCTTATTCTTTCTTTTCACTTCTTAGCCATACTTCTTAAAAGTTTTATCTACCTATTTAATTCCATTTCTTCACCTCTGACCCCTAACTTTCTACAGTTTGGATTCTGTCTCAATCCCTCCACCTAAGTGGCTGTTACTAACTATGTATACCTTACCAGCATACATTTGAGAACAAGGAATAATATATTAAGAAAAAGGGGGGATACAATCTAAATGTTCACAAATATGGGGAAATATTTATCTCCAGTATTTAACACAGTGTTAACAGCACATTGCACATAATATTTGCTGAGTTAATGAATTTGAATTAAATGATACGCTTCTTTCCTAAAGTTTTCAAGGTCTCTTTGATCCAAGTGTTCTGAAATTTTATGGTTATGGTTTTCTTTGTGAAACCATCATCATTCATTGTGCTGATTATTCAGTAAGCCTTTCAACTTGAAATTAAAGTTTTTCATTGAGTTCTGGGGAATTTTCCTCCAGTGGTTTCTTTGATAATTTCCAACCCTTTATTTTCCTTTTTCTCTCTTCCTGGAATTACTTTTTTTTTTTCCCTCAACTGTTGACCCTTAACACAATAGACTTTTATATTTCTTAAGTTTCCTTTTGTATGTATTACCTCTTTGTCATTTTGTTCAACTTTCTAGGAAGATTATTCAACTTTATCTCAACTGTATTTTATCAAGTGTGAGCTTGCCTATTAGGCCACTTGATTGGAGAATCACCTACCATCAGTATCTTTAAGTATTTTCTTTTGGGCTGATGATTCCTAAGATAAGTTTCTCCCCACCTTCTGCTTATAGAACATAGGCCTGGCTGTTAGTATTCTAAAGGAATGTATATGTTTTCCAATTTTCAACACACTACCACCATCTTCAGCTTTGCCTTATGCACCATCCTAGTTTAAAGACTCTCTGTTTTACCCTTTCCAAAGTATAAACCTCCAGTCTCCTGCTGAGTGACTGGGGACAGTCTCTTTCACAGAGTGAGAGAAGGAATCTGGTCTTATTCTTAAATAAAGTGGACAAGTTCTCCCGAATTTTTCCCTTCTTTATGCTCACTTTCAGAAGCCCCTATTAGTAAAAATTCTGGATACCTTTGAGGAACTCAATGAGGGCAATGAAAATTTCATGAAAGCAGAGATTCTTGTCTACTTAACAGCTCTATCCTCAAAACACAGAACATAGTACCTTAAGCATAATAAACATTCAATACATATTTCCTGAATTTAAGAAATAATGTACCAAGGCAGGGTGAATGATTGTGACAATGATTAAAGCCAAAAATGTTAATTATCATATATATTATCAAAACCAAAGTGGTGAGAGGACTTATAATTTGATTTTATGATTTTTGCATATAATTTGGTGATTGTATAAAATATTGTACTGTTGGAAACACAACTCTGTAATATTGCTGTATTTAGTTCATTCACAGAATTTCTGTTGAAAAAATATTAAGAAACTTATTTAAAAATAAAACAACTAATAAAATAATGCACCAGTGTCCCAGAATGTGAAAGATTCTAAATTAAAATTTCTATTTATACGCAACAAGATTTTTTACTTATACAGGAGAAACTGTAAAAGTTGAATGATTGTATTGAGTATGATTTGGGACTATTTATAAGGGTAAAAAGGCATAAATTGTATTTTAAAAATGGTCAACATTGGACATATGCTGTAACTAAACAGAAAAAATAAGAGATCTAACATTTCATATTCAAGTGCTAATGATCTTACTAATGAGTAGCTGGTAAGTCCCACAGGCTAATTGATTTATATTTCAAACAGTTAGGCATCAGCCATAGGCTATATTAAGTACATTTAATAAAAATGTAATTTTTGTCATTGTAATATAATACTGGCAGTTGAAGGGAAGGAAATCGAGTGCCTCTTTTTCTTCCAAAGCTGTTGTGATAAAATTTTACTCAAGATGTCCCTCTGGTGGAGTATTGGAATATTGGATTATTTTTTTTTACAAGCATGTTCAGATTTCTAATATTTATTATTTAAAACATTTCTGCTGTTTTCTAACAAAATATCCATAACATGTTACTGTTGATTTGTGTTAAGGAAAAGGAACAAAGATGCTCAAATCTGTGTATCTGTAAATTACTTGGAGAATTTCTCCTAAGACAACCTATGACAAACCTTTTTGCAAGTAAAAACCCAAGCTCTATCTCAGTTTCCTTCATATTCAACAGATAATTTTCCTTTTGATACAACATGATTGATGTGAGCTCCCTTTGTTGTTGTTGTACAATTGCTAAGTCGTGTCCAACTCTTTGTGACTCTATGGACTGCAGGGCACCAGGATTACCTGTTCTTCACTATCTCCCAGAGTTTGCTCAAATTCGTGTCTGTTGAGTCAGTGATGCTATCTAACCATCTCATTCCCTGTTGCTAACTTCTCCTCCTGCTCTCAGTGGTTCCCAGCATTGGGGTCTTTTCCAATGAACTGGCTCTTCACATCAGGTTACCAAATTATTGGAGCTTCAGTTTCAGCATCAGTCCTTCCAATGAATATTCAGGGCTGATTTCCTTTAGGATTGACTAGTTTGTTCTCCTTGATGTTCAAGGGCCTCTCAAGAGACTACTCCATCAACACAATTCAAAACCATCAATTATTTGGCACTCAAGCCTTATTTGTGGTCCAACTCTCACATCCGTACATGACTACTGGAAAAACCATAGCTTTGACTATACAGACCTTGGTTGGCAAATTAATCTCTCTTCTTTTTAAAACACTGTCTAGGTTTGTCCTAGCTTTACTTCCAAGGGGAAAGTGTCTTTTAATTTCATGGTTGCAGTCAACATCTTTAAGAAAATATTCTTGGAGCCCAAAAAAATAATGTCTGCCACTGTTTCTACTTCTCCACCCCACTCCCCTCTGCCCACTATTTGCCACAAAGTGTTGGGACCAGATGCCATGCCCATAGATTTTAGAATATTGAGTTTAAGTCAGCTTTTTGAGGCTCCTCTTTCAACCTCATCAAGAAGCTCTTTAGTTCCTCTTCACTTTACTTTCTACCCTTAGAGTGGTATCATCTGCATATCTGAAGTTGTTGATATTTCTCCTGGAAATCTTTAGTTCTTCGTTAAAAAAAAATAATTAATTTTAATTGGATGCTAATTACTTTACAATATTGCTGTGGTTTTTTCATACATTGACATGAATCAGCCATGACTCATGTACATGAGTCTCCCCATCCTGAGCCCCTTCCACCTCCCTCCCCACGCCATCCCTCTGGGTTGTTATAGAGCACCAGCTTTGAGTGCCCTGCTTTATACATGGAACTTGCACTGGTCATCTATTTTGCATATGGTAATATACATGTTTCAATGGTATTTTCTCAAGTCATCCCACCCTTGCCTTCTCCCACATAGTCCAAAAATCTGTTCTTTACATCTGTGTCTCTTTCACTGTCTTGAATATAAGGTCACTGTTACCTTCATTCTAAATTCTGTATATACGCATTAATATACAGTATTAGTGTTTCTCTTTCTGACTTACTTCACTCTGCATAATAGGCTTCAGTTCATCCACCTCATTAGAATTGACTCAAATGCATTCATTTTTATAGCTGAATTGTATATATGGACCACAGCTCTGTAATCCATTCATCTGCCAATGAACATCTAGTTTGCTTCCAAGTCCTAGCTATTGTAAACAGTGCTGCAATGAACATTGGGGTACATGTGTCTCTTTCAATTCTGGTTTCCTCAGTGTGTATGCCCAGCAGTGGGATAGCTGGATTGTATGGCAGTTCTATTTCCAGTTTTTTTTTAAGGAATCTTCATACTGTATGAACTAGTTTTCATTCCCACCAACAGTGTAAAAAGGTTCCCTTTCTTCCACATCCTTTTCAGCATTTATTGTTGGTAGACTTTTTAATGGTAGCCATTCTGATTGGTATGAGATGACACCTCCTTGTGATTTTGATTTCCATTTCTCTAATAATGAGTGATGTTGAGCATCTTTCCATGTGTTTGTTAGCCATCTGTATGTCTACTTTGGAGAAATGTCTGTTTAGATCCTCTGCCCACTTTTTGACTGGGTCATTTATTTTTCTCTTATTGAACTACATGAGTTGCTTGAATATTTTGTAGATTAATTCTATGTCAGTTGTTTCATTTGCTATTATTTTCTCCCATTCTGAAGGCTGCCTTTTCAACATGCTTATAGTTTCTTTCATTGTGCCAAAGCTTTTAAGTTTAACTAGGCCCCTTTTGTTTATTTTTGCTTTTATTTCCATTACTCTGGGAGGTGGGTTATAGAGGATCTTGCTGTGATTTATGTCAGAGAGTGTTCTGCCTATGATTTCCTAAGAGTTTTGCAGTTTTATAGTTTCTGGTCTTACATTTAGATCTTTGTGTGTGGTGTTAGAAAGTGTTCTAGTTTCATTCTTTTACATGTGGTTGACCAGTTTTCCCAGCATCATTTTTTAAAGAGATTGTTTTTTCTCCATTGTATATTTTTGCTCCTTTGTCAAATATAAGGGGTCCGTAAGTTAGTGGATTTATCTCTGGACTTTTCTATTTTGTTCCATTGATCTATGTTTCTGTCTTTGTGCCAGTACAATACTGTCTTGATGACTGTAGCTTTGTAGTGTAGTTTGAAGTCAAGCAGGTTGATTCCTCTGGTTCCATTTTTCTTTCTCAAGATTGCTTTGGCTATTCATGGTGTTCTGTGTTTCCATACAAACTGTGAAATTATTTGTTCTAGTTCTGTGAAAAATACTGTTGGTAGCTTGATAGGGATTGCACTGAATCTATGAACATGGTATGTTTCTCCATCTATTTGTGTCATTTTTTAAATTTATTTCATAAGTGTTTTGCAGTTTTCTATATATAGGTATTTTGTTTCTTTAAGTGCATTTATCTATAAGTATTATATACTTTCATTGCAATGGTGAATGGGATTGTTTTCTTAATTTCTCTTTCTATTTCCTCATTGTAATTGTATAAGAATGCTAGGGATTTCTGTGTATTAACTTTATATCCTGAAACTTTACTATATTCATTGATTAGCTCTAGTAAGTTTCTGCTGGTGTCCCTAGGGTTCTCTATATAGAGGATCATGTCATCTGCAAACAGTGAGAGTATTACTTCCTTTGAAATCTGGATTCCTTTTATTTCTTTTTCTTCTCTGGTTGCTGTGGCTCAGACTTACAAAAACTATGTTGAATAGCAGTGGTGAGAGTGGGCACCCTTGTCTTGTTCCTGATTTTAGAGGAAATGCTTTCAATTTTGAGGATAATGCTTGCTGTGGGTTTGTTGTATATGACTTTTGTTATGTTGAGATATGTCCCTCCATGCCTGCTTTCTAGACAGTTTTTTTTTTAATCATAAATGGGTGTTGAATTTTGTCAAAGGCTTTCTCTACATCTACTGAGATAATCAAATGGATTTGATCTTTCAGTTTGTTAATATGGAGTATCCCATTGATTGCTTTGCGAATATTGAAGAAGACTTGGATCCCTGGGATAAAGCTCACTTGGTCATGATGAAGGATCTTTTTAATATGTTGTTGGATTCTGTTTGCTAGAATTTTGGTGACGATTTTTGCATCTGTGTTCATCAGTGATATGGACCTGAAGTTTTCTTTTTTTGTAGGATATTTGTCTGGTTTTGGTCTAGGGGGATGGTGGCCTCATAGAATAAGTTCAGGAGTTTACCTTCCCCTGCAATTCTCTGGAAGATTTTGAGTAGGATAGGTGTTAGCTCTTCTTTAAATTTTTGGTAGAATTCACCTGTGAAGCCATCCTGGGCTTTTGTTTGTTGGAAGAATTTTTGTTATAATTTTGATTGCTCTGCTTGTGATTAGTCTGTTAAGATTCTCTATTTCTTTCTGGTTCAGTTTTGGAAGTTTATACTTTTCTAAGAATTTGTCCATTTCTTCCAAGTTATTCATTTTATTGGCATATGGTTGTTGATAGCAGTCTCTTATACTCTTTTGTATTTCTGTGTTGTCTGTTGTGATTTCTCCAATTTCCTTTCGAATTTATTAATTTGATTCTTTTCCCTTTTTTTCTTGATGAGTCTGGTTAACGGTTTTCTATATTATTTATTTTCTCAAAGAACAAGCTTATAATTTTGCTGATTTTTGCAATAGTCTACTTTCTTTCTTTTTCATTTACTTATGTTATGATTTTTTAAAATAAATTTATTTATTTTAGTTGGGGGCTAATTACTTTACAATATTGTAGTGGTTTTTGCCATACATTGACATGATTCAGCCATGGGTTTACATGTGTTCCCCATCCTGAACCCACCTCCCACCTCCCTCCCCATCCCATCCCTCTGGGTCATTCCATTGCCCCAGCCCTGAGCATTTGTCTCATGCATCGAACCTGGAATGGTTTCTGTTTCACATATGATAATATACATGTTTCAATGCTATTCTCTCAGAACGTCCCACCCTCACCTTCTCCGTCAGAGTCCATAAGACTGTTCTATGCATCTGTGTCTCTTATTCTGTCTTGCATATAGGGTTATCGTTACCATCTTTCAAATTCCATATATATGCATTAGTACACTGTACTGGTGTTTTTCTTTCTGACTTACTTCACTCTGGATAATGGGCTCCAGCTTCATCCATCTCAATAGAACAGATTCAAATGTATTCTTTTAAATGGCTGGGTAATATTCCATTGTGTATATGTACCACAACTTCCTTATCCATTCGTCTGCTGACGGACATCTAGGTTGCTTCCATGTCCTGGCTATTGTAAACAGTGCTATGATGAACATTGGGGTACACGCGTCTCTTTCAATTCTGGTTTCCTCAGTGTGTATGCTCAGCAGTGGGATTGCTGGGTCATATGGCAGTTCTATTCCCTGTTTTTTAAGGAATCTCCACACTGTTCTCCATAGTGGCTGTACTAGTTTGCATTCCCACCAACAATGTAAGAGGGTTCCCTTTTCTCCACACCCTCTCGAGCATTTATTGCTTGTAGACTTTTGGATAGCAGCCATTCTGACTGGTGTGAAATGGTACCTCATTGTGGTTTTGATTTGCATTTCTCTGATAATGAGTGATGTTGAGCATCTTTTCATGTGTTTGTTAGCCATCTGTATATCTTCTTTGGAGAAATGCCTGTTTAATTCTTTGGCCTATTTTTTGATTGGGTCGTTTATTTTTCTGGAATTCAATGCAGGAGTTGCTTGTATATTTTTGAGATTAATTGTTTGTCTGTTGCTTCGCTTGCTATTATTTTCTCCCATTCTGAAGGCCGTCTTTTCACCTTGCTTATACTTTCCTTTGTTGCGCAAAAGCTTTTAATTTTTATTAGGTCCCATTTGTTTATTTTTGCTTTTATTTCCAGTATTCTGGGAGGTGGGTCATGGAGGATCCTGCTGTGATTTATGTTGGAGAGTGTTTTGTCTATGTTTTCCTCTAGGACTTTTATACTTTCTGGTCTGACGTTTAGATCTTTAATCCATTTTGAGTTTATTTTTGTGTATGGTGTTAGAAGTGTTCTAATTTCATTCTTTTTCAAGTAGTTGACCAGTTTTCCAAGCACCACTTGTTAAAGGGATTGCCTTTTCTCCCTTCTATATTCTTGCCTCCTTTGTCGAAGATAAGGTGTCCATAGGTGCGTGGATTTATCTCTGGGCTTTTTATTTTGTTCCATTGATCTATATTTCTGTCTTTTTGCTAGTACCATACTAGCATGATGACTGTGGCTTTGTAGTAGAGCCTGAAGTCAGGCACATTGATTGCTCCAGTTCCATTCTTCTTTCTCAAGATTGCTTTGGCTATTAGAGGTTTCTTATATTTCCATACAAATTGTGAAATGATTTGTTCTAGTTCTGTGAAAAATACCGTTGGTAGCTTGATAGGGATTGCACTGAATTTATAGATTGCTTTGGGTAGTATACTCATTTTCACTATATTAATTCTTCCAATCCATGAACACGGTATATTTCTCCATCTGTTTGTGTCCCCTTTGATTTCTTTCATCAGTGTTTTATAGTTTTCTATATATAAGTCTTTTGTTTCTTTAGGTAAATATACTCCTAAGTATTTTATTCTTTTTGTTGCAATGGTGAATGGTATTGTTTCCTTAATTTCTCTTTCTGTTTTCTCATTATTGGTGTATAGGAATGCAAGGGATTTCTGTGTGTTAATTTTATATCCTGCAGCTTTACTATATTCATTGATTAGCTCTAGTAATTTTCTGGTAGAATCTTTAGGGTTTTCTATGTAGAGGATCATGTCATCTGCAAACAGTGAGAGTTTTACTTCTTCTTTTCCTATCTGGATTCCTTTTATTTCTTTTTCAGCTCTGATTGCTGTGGCCAAAACTTCCAAAACTATGTTGAATAGTAGTGGTGAAAGTGGGCATCCTTGCCTTGTTCCTGACTTTAGGGGAAATGCTTTCAACTTTTCACCATTGAGGATAATGTTTGCTGTGGGTTTGTCATATATAGCTTTTATTATGTTGAGATATGTTGCTTCTATTCGTGCTTTCCGGAGGGCTTTTATCATAAATGGATGTGGAAATTTGTCAAAGGCTTTTTGTGTATCTATTGAGATAAGCATATGATTTTTATCTTTCAATTTGTTTATGTGGTGTATTGCATTGATTGATTTGTGGATGTTAAAGAAACCTTGTATCCCTGAGATAAGCCCACTTGGTCATGATGTATGATCTTTTCAATATGATGTTGGATTCTGTTTGCTAGAATTTTATTAAGGATTTTTGCATCTATGTTCATCAGTGATATTGGCCTGTAGTTTTCTTTTTTTGTGGCATCTTTGTCTGGTTTTGGAATTAGGGTGATGGTGGCCTCATAGAATGAGTTTGGAAGTTTATCATCTTCTGCAAATTTCTGGAAGCGTTTGAGTAGGATAGGTGTTAGCTCTTCTCTAAATTTTTGGTAGAATTCAGCTGTGAAGCCATCTTGTCCTGGGCTTTTGTTTGCTGGAAGATTTCTGATTACAGTTTCGATTTCTGTGCTTGTGATGGGTCTGTTAAGATCTTCTATTTCTTCCTGGTTCACTTTTGGAAAGTTATACTTTTCTAAGAATTTGTCCATTTCTTCCAAGTTGTCCATTTTATTGGTATGTAGCTGTTGGTAGTAGTCTCTTATGAACCTTTGTATTTCTGTGTAGTCTGTTGTGATCTCTCCATTTTCATTTCTAATTTTGTTGATCTGATTCTTCTCCATTTGTTTCCTGATGCGTCTGGCTAATGGCTTGTCAACTTTGTTTATCTTCTCCAAAAACCAGCTTTTAGTTTTGTTGATTTTTGCTGTGGTCTCTTTTGTTTCTTTTGCATTTATTTCTGCCCTAATTTTTAAGATTTCTTCCCTTCTACTAACCCTGGGGCTCTTCATTTCTTCCTTCTCTAGTTGCTTTAGGTGTAGAGTTAGTTTATTTATTTGATTTTTTTCTTGTTTCTTGAGGTACACCTGTATTGCTATGAACCTTCCCCTTAGCATTGCTTTTACAGTGTCCCATAGGTTTTGGGATGTTGTGTTTTCATTTTCATTCGTTTCTATGCATATTTTGATTTCTTTTTTGATTTCTTCTGTGATTTGTTGGTTATTCAGAAGCGTGTTGTTTAGCCTCCATATGTTGGAATTTTTAATAGCTTTTTTTCCTGTAATTGAGGTCTAATCTTACTGCATTGTGGTCAGAGAAGATGACTGGGATGATTTCAATTTTTTGGAATTGAGCAAGGCTAGATTTATGGCCCAGGATGTGATCTATCCTGGAGAAAGCTCCGTGTGCACTTGAGAAAAAGGTGAAATTGTTTGTTTTGGGGTGGAAAGTCCTGTAAATATCAAATAAATCTAATTTGTCTATTATATCATTTAAAGTTTGTGTTTCCTTGTTAATTTTCTGCTTAGTTGATCTATCCATATGTGTGAGTGGAGTATTAAAGTCTCCCACTATTATTGTGTTATTGTTAATTTCTCCTTTCATACTTGTTAGTATTGCCTTATATATTGTGATGCTCCTATGTTGAGTGCATATATATTTATAACTGTTATATCTTCTTCTTGGATTGATCCTTTGATCATTATGTAGTGTCCTTCTTTGTCTCTTTTCACAGTCTTTATTTTAAAGTCTATTTTATCTGAAATGAGTATTGCGACTCCTGCTTTCTTTTGGTCTCTGTTTGCATGAAATATGTTTTTCCATCCCTTCACTTTCAGTCCGTATGTGTCCCTAGTTTTGAGGTGGGTCTTTTGTAGACAGCATATATAGGGGTCTTGTTTTTGTATCCACTCAGCCAGTCTTTGTCTTTTGGTTGGGGCATTCAACCCATTTACATTTAAGGTAATCATTGCTATGTATGGTCCCATTGCCCTTTACTTTGTTGTTTTGAGTTTGTGTTTAAACATCCTTTCTGTGTTTCCTGTTTAGAAAAGATCCTTTAGCATTTGTTGGAGAGCTGGTTTGGTGGTGCTGAACTCCCTCAGCTCTTGCTTGTCTGTAAAGCTTTTGAATTCTCCTTCATATCTGAATGAGATCCTTGCTGGGTACAGTAATCTGGGTTGTAGATTATTCTCTTTCATTACTTTAAATATGTCCTGCCATTCTCTTCTAGCCTGAAGAGTTTCTATTGAAAGATCAGCTGTTATCCTTATGGGGATCCTCTTGTGTGTTATTTGTTGTTTTTCCCTTGCTGCTTTTAATATTTGTTCTTTGTGTTTCATCTTTGTTAATTTGTTTAATATGTGTCTTGGGGTGTTTCGCATTGGGTTTATCCTGTTTGGGACTCTCTGGTTTTCTTGGACTTCTGTGACTATTTCCTTCCCCGTTTTAGGGAAAATTTCAACTATTATCTCCTCAAGTATTTTTTCATGGCCTTTCCTTTTATCTTCTTCTTCTGGGACTCCTATGATTCGAATGTTGGGGCATTTCAAATTGTCCCAGAGGTCCCTGTGGTTTTCCTCATTTCTTTTGATTCTTTTTTTCTTTTTTCCTCTCTGCTTCTTTTATTTTCACCATTCTATCTTCCACCTCACTTATCCTATATTCTGCCACTGTTATTCTACTGTTGGTTCCCTCCAGAGTGTCTTTTATCTCTTTTATTTCATTATTCATTTTATGTTGACTCCTTTATATTTCTTCTAGGTCCTTGATAAACATTTTTTGCATCTTCTCAATCCTTGTCTCCAGGCTATTTATCTGTAACTCCATTTCATTTTCAAGATTTTGTATCATTTTTATTATCATTACTCTAAATTCTTTTTCAGATAGGTTCCCTATCTCCTCCTCTTTTGTTTGGTTTGGTGGGGATTTCTCATTTTCCTTTACTTGCTGAGTATTTCTCTGCATTTTCATCTTCTTTAGATTGTTGTGTTTGTCATGGCCTTTCTTTATTCTGGTAGCTTGAAGTTCCTCTTTATTGTGGAGGTTCCTCACTGTGTGTGGGGTTGGACAGGTGGCTTGTCAAGGTTTCCTAGTTGGGGGAGCTTGTGTCGGTGTTCTGGTGGGTGGAGCTGGATTTCTGCTCTCTAGAGTGCAATGGAGTGTCCAGTATTGAGTTTTGAGATGTCTATGGATTTGGTGTGCCTCTGGGGAGCCTGTATATTGATGCTCAGGGCTATGTTCCTGCGTTGCTGGAGAATTTGCATGGTATGTCTTACTCTGGAACTTATTGGCTCTTGGGTGGAGCTTGGTTTCAGTGTATATGTGGAGGTTTTTGGATGATCTCTGATTAATTAATGTTTCCTCTGGCTTTCCGTCTTATTCTTGTAGTAGCCTCAAGACTTCTCCATCCATACAGCATCAATAATAAAACTTTTAGGTTAATGGTGAAAAGATTCTCCACAGTGAGGGATACCCAGAGAGGTTCACTGAGTTACATGGAGAGGTGAGGGGGAGGGGGGTTGAGGTTACCAGGAGGAGAAGAGGGGAAATCAAACGTGGAGAGAGCAGTGTAGCCAGTAAGCACTTCCCTCTGTGCTCTCCACAGTCTGGAACCCTCAGAGAGGTTCAGGGAGATACATAAGGAGGGAGGAGGAAGGTAATAGAGGTGAGCATGAGTAGAAAGTGCGGAATCAAGAGGGGAGAGAGAGGTCTGGGCAATATTCTGTTCCCGAAATGTTCTCCAGTGCCCAGAACACCCTCAGAGATTCACAGATTTGGTTTGGGAAGAGAAGGAGGAGAGTGGGAGATAGAGATTCCCTGGGGGAGCAGAAAGAGTGTGAACAGAGGGAGAGAGTAATCAAGCCAGTAATCACACTCCTGAGTAAAAATGAGTACTAAACATTGGGTTCTTAAATGTACAAAGTTGATATCAAATATGTAAAACGAAGATTAAAAATCTAGAGTAGAGTTTAGACTCTTAAAATATACAATATAAAAAAAAGGAAAAAAGAAATCAAAATCACAAAAAGTATAAGATATATGTATGCAGTTTGCTTTAAAAATAGGGTTTTTTTTTTTGCAAGGTAATAGTGGGTTATAAAAATGAAATTTGAAGGTGTAATAGAGGACTTAAAGAAAAAAGAAAAAAAAATTTAAAACTAAAAAAAAAAAAATGATAATAGTAAAAATGTATCCTGGACTTTCTCTGGAGCTGTTGTGAGCAGTGTGAGGTCTGTTCAGTTTCAGATAGATCCTTGTTCCTGCTTATACTTTTCAAGATCTATAGGCCTCTTTCAGTGTAGTCGGCGTTAAGTACAGGGATTTTAATCTGTTGGCCTGTCATTTCCAAAGTGCTTCCCTCTGTTTATTTGGCTTCTATTTACAGGTCTCTTCAGTGTCTAATTTCCACCCTGCCACAAAGGGGCGGAGGTGGTCTCTTTAGGTTCGCTTGTTCAGTCGTGCTGTATGGAGGGAGGAACACTGCAAACTAATATCACTGGAGTGTGTGTCCAGAGCTCACAGTGTCTCAGCCACACTGGGTCTGCCCCCCAGTCACAACGTGTGTGCTTTCCCAGTCTGCCCTGCTCAGGCTTCAGGTTACTCTGCCGGGGAGTGGGCCCTGAGATGCGTGCATTTCCCAGGTCTAAGCTGCTCAGTTTCAGGTTCCCGGGTACTCCACAAAGGCTCAGACTCGGCTGGGCCCACGGTTTGTGCCAATCCCCGGTCGGAGTAGCTCAGGCAGGCAGGAGTTTGGCAGGCGCACTCTCCCCTGTTGGGGCAGTGAGGCTTATCACCTCCCTGGTCCCCGCCTCGGTTTACAGGTGCGCCTGGCTCTGGTGTGCTTTGTGTCAGTTCTGGGGAGCTGGTCTCTGGCTGCAACCCTCCGGCGGCTGTCAACCCTCCGGGATCTCAGGCAGTCTTTGCTTAGAAACTGGAAGCCTGTTTGCAGTTTGGTAGGGGGTTCCCTCTCTGGGGCCGAGTTTGCCCCTTTTCAGCTCTGGCTGGCCCCGCCTGCCCGCTGTGTCTGGCGGGGGATGGGGCGGTCCGCAGCCAGCTAGCTCTCCTCTGGTATCGCTCAGTCCTTTGCTCTGTGAGCCAGCTGGCAGTGCCTTAGATTTGGGCTTTTCGCGGGATAGTTCTCTCTCTCTGGCTGTACCACACTTTAGGTTGCTATCTGGCGTTAGCTCTCTCAGGTTGCGCTCAGGGCATTTGGGCCCAGTGCTTGCCCTAAGCAGCACCACCCGCTCCTCTCCGATCAGCCCCCACTTGTTGGTGGCAGATGCGAGCATCTGGGCTACTTTGCTGGGAGTTGCCTTTTGGCACATAATCTTTGGTTTTATTTATTTTTTCTCCCAGTTATGTTGCCCTCGGAGATTCGAAATCTTCCCCCAAACCCGCCGGTGAGAGGGGTTCCTGGTGTTTGGAAACTTCTCCTCTTTTACGACACCCTCCCCGGGATGGGTCTCCAACCCTAACTCTTTTGTCTCTCTTTTTATCCTTTATATTTTCTCCTACCTCCTTTGACGATAATGGGCTGTTTTTCTGGATGCCTGATGTCCTCTGCCAGCGTTCAGAAGTTGTTTTGTGAAGTTTGCTCAGCATTCAGATGTTCTTTTGATAAGTTTGTGGGGGAGAAAGTGGTCTCCCTGTCCTATTCCTCCGCCATCTTAGCCCCGCCTCCCAAATGTATTCTTTTTAATGGATGAGTAATATTCCTTTGTGTATATGTACCACAGCTTACTTATACATTCGTCTGCTGATGGACATCTAGGTTGCTTCCATGTCCTGGCAATTATAAACAGTGCTGCGATGAACATTGGGGTACACGTGTCTCTTTCGATCTGGTTTCCTCGGTGTATATGCCCAGCAGTGGGATTATTGGGTCATATGGTATTTCTATTCCCAGTTTTTTAAGGAATCTCCACACTCTTCTCTATAGCGGCTGTACTAGTTTGCATTCCCACCAACAGTGTAAGAGGGTTCTCTTTTCTCCACACCTTCTCCAGCATTTATTGCTTGTAGACTTTTGGATAGCAGCCATTCTGACAGGCATGAAATGGTACCTCATTGTGGTTTTGATTTGCATTTCTCTAATAACGAGTGATGTTGAGCATCTTTTCACGTGTTAGCCATCTGTATGTTTTCTCGGCAGAAATGTTTGTTTAGTTCTTTAGCCCATATTTTGATTGGGTCCTTTATTTTTCTGGAATTGAGCTGGAGGAGTTGCTTGTATATTTTTGAGATTAATTCTTTGTCTATTGCTTCGTTTGCTATTATCTTCTCCCATTCTGAAGGCTGTCTTTTCACCTTACTTATAGTTACCTTTGTTGTGCAAAAGCTTTTAAGTTTAATTAGGTCCCATTTGTTTATTTTTGCTTTTATTTCCAATATTCTGGGAGGTGGGTCATAGAGGATCCTGTTGTGATTTATGTCGGAGAGTGTTTAGCCTATGTTTTCCTCTAGGAGTTTTATAGTTTCTGGTCTTACCTTTAGACTTCTAATCCATTTTGAGTTTGTTTTTGTGTTTAGTGTTAGAAAGTGTTCTAGTTTCATTCTTTTCCAAGTGGTTGACCAGTTTTCCCAGCACCAATTGTTAAAGAGATTGTCTTTTCTCCATTGTATAGTCTTGCCTCCTTTGTCGAAGATAAGGTGTCCATAGGTGCGTGGATTTATCTCTGGGCTTTCTATTTTGTTCCATTGATCTATATTTCTGTCTTTGTGCTACCATACTAGCATGATGACTGTGGCTCTGTAGTAGAGCCTGAAGTCAGGCAGGTTGATTCCTCCAGTTCCATTCTTCTTTCTCAAGATTGATTTGGCTATTCGAGGTTTTTCATATTTCCATACAAATTGTGAAATTATTTGTTGTAGTTCTCTGAAAAATACTGTTGGTAGCTGGATAGGGATTGCATTGAATCTGTAGATTGCTTTGGGTAGTATACTCTTTTTCACTATATTGATTTTTCCAATCCATGCACACGGTATATTTCTCCATCTATTTGTGTCCTCTTTGATTTCTTTCATCAGTGTTTTATAGTTTTCTACATGTAGGTCTTTTGTCTATTTAGGTAGGTATATTCCTAAGTATTTTATTCTTTTCGTTGCAATGGTGAATGGTATTGTTTCCTTAATTTCTCTTTCTGTTTTCTCATTGTTAGTGTATAGGAATGCAAGGGATTTCTGTGTGTTAATTTTATATCCTGCAACTTTACTATATTCATTGATTAGCTCTAGTAATTTTCTGGTGGAGTCTTTAGGGTTTTCAATGTAGACGATCATGTCATCTGCAAGCACTGAATTTTGCTTCTTCTTTTCCAATCGGGATTCCTTTTATTTTTTTTTTTCTGCTCTGATAGCTGTGGCCAAAACTTCCAAAACTATGTTGAATAGTAGTGGTGGGAGTGGGCACCCTTGCCTTGTTCCTGATATTAGGGGAAATGCTTTCAATTTTTCACCATTGAGGATAATGTTTGCTGTGGGTTTGTCATATATAGCTTTTATTATGTTGAGGTATGTTCCTTCTATTCCTGCTTTCTGGAGGGTTTTTATCATAAATGGCTGTTGAATTTTGTCAAAGGCTTTTTCTGCATCTATTGAGATAATCATATGGTTTTTATCTTTCAATTTGTTTATGTGGTGCATTACATTGTTTAATTTGCAGATATTAAAGAATTCTTGCATTCCTGGGATAAAGTCCACTTGGTCATGATGTATGATCTTTTTAATATGTTGTTGGATTCTGTTTGCTAGAATTTTGTTAAGGATTTTTGCATATATATTCATTAGTGATATTGGCGTGTCATTTTCTTTTTTTGTGGCATCTTTGTCTGGTTTTGGAATCAGGGTAATGGTGGCCTCATAGAATGAGTTTGGAAGTTTACCTTCTTCTGCATTTTCCTGGTAGAGTTTGAGTAAGATAGGTGTTAGTTCTTCTCTAAATTATTGGTAGAATTCAGCTGTGAAGCCTTCTGGTCCTAGGCTTTTGTTTACTGGAAGATTTCTGATTACTGTTTAGATTTCCATGCTTGTTGTGGGTCTGTTAAAATATTGTGTTTCATCCTGATTAGGTTTTGGAAAGTTATACTTTTCGAAGAATTTGTCCGTTTCTTCCAAGTTGTCCATTTTATTGGCATATAGCTGTTGGCAATAGTCTCTTATGATCCTTTGTAATTCTGTGTAGTCTGCTGAGGTCTCTCCATTTTCATTTCTAATTTTGTTGATTTGATTCTTCTCCCTTGGTTTCTTGATAAGTCTGGCTAACCGTTTGTCAATTTTGTTTATCTCTCAAAAAACCAGCTTTTAGCTTTGTTGATTTTTGCAATGGTCTCTTTTGTTTCTTTTGCATTTATTTCTGCCCTAACTTTTAAGATTTCTTTCCTTCTACTAACCCTGAGGTTCTTCATTTCTTCCTTGTCTAGTTGCCTTAGGTGTAGAGTTAGGTTATTTATTTGACTTTTTTCTTGTTTCTTGAGATAAGCCTGTATTGCTATGAACCTTCCCCGTAGCACTGGTTTTCAGTGTCCCATAGGTTTTGGGTTGTTGTGTTTTCATTTTCATTCGTTTCTATGCATATTTTGATTTCTTTTTTGATTTCTTCTGTGATTTGTTGGTTATTCAGCCGCGTGTTGTTTAGCCGCCATATGTTGGAATTTTGAATAGTTTTTTTTTTTCCTGTAATTGAGGTCTAATCTTACTGCATTGTGGTCAGAGAAGATGACTGGAATGTTTTCAACTTTTTTGAATTTACCAAGGCGAGATTTATGGCCCAGGAGATGATCTATCCTGGAGAAGGGTCCGTGTGCACTTGAGAAAAACGTGAAATTGATTGTTTTGGGGTGAAACGTCCTGTAGATATCAATTATGTCTAGCTCCTCTATTGAATCATTTAAAATTTGTGTATCCTTGTTAATTTTCTGTTTAGTTGATTTATCCATAGGTATGAGTGGGGTATTAAAGTCTCCCACTATTATTGTGTTTGCGTTAATGTCCTCTTTCATACTTGTTACCATTTGCCTTACATATTGCAGTGCTCCTGTGTTGGGTGCATATATATTTATAATTGTTATATCTTCTTCTTGGATTGACCCTTTGATCATTATGTAATGTCCTTCTTTGGCTCTTTTCACAGCCTTTATTTTAAAGTTTATTTTATCTGAAATGAGTATTGCGACTCCTGCTTTCTTTTGGTCTCTATTTGAATGGAATATGTTTTTCCAGCCCTTCACTTTCAGTCTGTATGTGTCCCTTGTTTTGAGGTGAGTCTCTTGTAGACAGCATATTTAGGAGTCTTGTTTTATGTATCCATTCAGCCATTCTTTGTCTTTTGGTTGGGGCATTCAACCCATTTATATTTAAGGTATTTATTGATAAGTAGTGTCCCATTGCCATTTACTTTGTTGTTTTGGGTTCATATTTATACACCCTTTCTGTGTTTCCTGTGTAGAGAAGATCCTTTAGCATTTGTTGAAAAGCTGGTTTGGTGGTGGTCAATTCCCTCAGCTCTTGCTTGTCTGTAAAGCTTTTGAATTCTCCTTCATATCTGCTGAGATCCTTGCTGGGTACAGTAATCTGGATTGTAGGTCATTCTCCTTCCTTACTTTAAGTATGTCCTGCCATTCCCTTCTAGCTTGAAGTTTCTATTGAAAGATCAGCTGTTATCCTTATGGGGATCCCCTTGTGTGTTATTTGTTGTTTTTCCCTTGCTGCTTTTAATATTTGTTCTTTGTGTTTGATCTTTGTTAATTTGATTAATATGTTTCTTGGGGTGTTTCATCTTGGGTTTATCCTGTTTGAGACTGTCTTGTTTTCTTGGACTTCTGTGACTATTTCCTTCCCCATTTTAGGGAAATTTTCAACTATTATCTCCTCAAGTATTTTTTCATGGCCTTTACTTTTGTCTTCTTCTTCTGGGACTCCTATGATTCGAATGTGGTGGCGTTTCATATTGTCCCAAGGTCCCTGAGGTTTTCCTCACTTCTTTTGATTCTTTTTTTTTATTTTTTCCTCTCTGCTTCATTGATTTGTACCATTCTGTCTTCTACCTCACTCATTCTATCTTCTGCCTCCTTTATTCTACTGTTGGTTCCCTCCAGAGTGTTTTTGATCTCATTTATTGCTTTATTCATTATACATTAACTCTTTTTTTATTTCTTCTGGATCCTTGTTAAACATCTCTTGCATCATCTCAATCCTTGTCTCCAGGCTATTTATCTGTAACTCCATTCTGTTTTCAATTAACAAATTGAAAGATAAAAACCATATGATTATCTCAATAGATGCTGAAAAAGCCTTTGACAAAATTCAACATCCATTTATGATAAAAACCATCCAGAAAGCAGGAATAGAAGGAACATACCTCAACATAATAAAAGCTGTATATGACAAACCCACAGCAAACATTATCCTCAATAGTGAAAATTTGAAAGCATTTGCCCTAAAGTCAGGAACAAGGCAAGGATGCCCACTTTCACCACTACTATTCAACATAGTTTTGGAAGTTTTGGCCACAGCAATCAGAGCTGAAAAAGAAATAAAAGGAATCCAGATAGGAAAAGAAGAAGTAAAACTCTCACTGTTTGCAGATGACATGATCCTCTACATAGAAAACACTCAAGATTCTACCAGAAAATTACTAGAGCTAATCAATGAATATTGTAACGTTGCAAGATATAAAATTAACACACAGAAATCCCTTGCATTCCTATACACCAATAATGAGAAAACAGAAAGAGAAATTAAGGAAACAATACCATTCACCATTGCAACAAAAAGAATAAAATACTTAGGAATATATCTACCTAAAGAAACAAAAGACTTACATATAGAAAACTATAAAACACTGATGAAAGTAATCATAGAGGACACAAACAGATTGAGAAATATACCATGTTCACAGATTGGAAGAATTAATATAGTGAAAATGAGTATACTACCCAAAGCAATCTATAGATTCAATGCAATCCCTATCAAGCTACCAACGGTATTTTTCACAGAACTAGAAGATTTGGGATCATTTTTATTATCCTTATTCTAAATTCTTTTTCAGGTAGATTCCCTATCTCCTCCTCTTTTGTTTGGTTTGGTGGGCATTTATCATTTTCCTTTACTTGCTAAGTATTTCTCTGCCTTTTCATCTTGTTTAGATTGCTGTGTTTGGGGTGGCCTTTCTGTATTCTGGTAGTTTGAGGTTCCTCTGTATTGTGGAGGTTCCTCCCTGTGGGTGGGGTTGGACGATTGGCTTGTCAATGTTTCCTGGTTAGGGAAGCTTGCGTCAGTATTCTTGTGGGTGGAGCTGGATTTCTCCTCTGCTGAGTGCAAAGAAGTGTCCAGTAATGAGTTTTAAGATGTCTATGGATTTGGTGTGCCTCTGTGCAGCCTGTATACTGATGCTCAGGGCTATGTTCCTGCGTTGCTGGAGAATTTGCCTGGTATGTCTTGCTCTGGAACTTATTGGCTCTTTGGTGGAGCTTGGTTTCAGTGTAAGTATGGAGCCTTTGGATGATCTCTTATTAATTAATGTTCCCTGGAGTCAAGAATTCTCTAGTGTTCTCAGGTTTGGGGCTTAAGCCTCCTTCCTCTGGTTTTCAGACTTATTCTTGCAAGTAGCCTCAAGTTTCTCTATCCATAGAGTACTGATAATAAAACTTCTATGTTAATGGTGAAAAGATTCTCCATAGTGAGGGATACCCAGAGAGTTTCACCAAGTTACACAGAGAAGAGAAGAGGGAGAAGGGAGATAGAGGTAACTTAGGAGGAGAAGAGGGGGACTCAAAAGTGGAGAGAGCAATTGGCCAGTAAACAATTCCCTATGTGCTCTCCACAGTCTGGAACCCTCAGAGAGGCTCATGGAATTACATAGAGAAGAGAAGATGAAGGAAGGAGATAGAGGTGAGCAGGAAGGGAAAGGGGGGAATCAAGGGGAGAGAGAGAGATCTGGGCAGGACTCTGTTCCCTAAGTGTTCCTCGCTGCTGAGAACACCCACAGAGATTCACAGAATTGAGTTGAGAAGAGAAGGAGGAGGGGGCAGATAGAGGTGCCCTCGGGGAGAAGGAAAATCAAAAGGGGGAGAGAATAATCAAGCCAGTAATCACACTCCTGAGTAAAAATGGGTACTAAAGATTGGGTTCTTAAATGTACAAAATTGATATCAAATGCTATAAAACAAAGACTAAAAATCTAGAGTAGAGGTTCGACTCTTAAAAAGTACAATATTAAAAAATATCACAAAAAGTATAAGAAATATATGTGAAGCTTGCTTTAAAAATGGAGTCTTTTTTTTTTGCAAGGTAATAGAGAGTTATAAAAATGAAAATTAAAGGAGTAATAGAGGACTTAAAAATAGTTAAAAAAATTAAAAAAATGATAATAGTAAAAATATATCCAGGACTTTCTCTGGAGCTGTTGCGGGCAGCGTGGGGTCAGTTCAGTTTCAGATAGTTCCTTGTTCCTGCTTATACTTTTCAAGATCTATAGGCCCCTTCCAATGCAGTCGGTGTTAACTACAGGGATTTTAATCTGTTGCACCTTTCACTTCCATAGCGGTACCCTCTGTTTATTTGCAGATCTCTTCAGTGTCTAATTTCTGCCCTGACACAGGGTGCGGAGGTGTTCTCTTTATGTTCTCTTGTTCAGTCGTGCTGTGGGGAGGGAGGAACACTGCAAACCAATATCACTGGCGTGTGTGTGGAGAACTCACAGTGTCTCAGCCACACTGGGTTTGGCCCCGTTCATTGTGTGTGTGTTTTCCCAGTCTACCCTGCTCAGGCTTCAGGTTACTCTGCCGGGGAGCGGGCCCTGTGATGAATACACTTCCCAGGTCTAAGCCACTCAGATTCAGGTTCTCAGGTACTCCACAAAGGCGCAGACTCAGTTGGGCCCACAGTTTGTGCCGTTCCCCAGTCGGAGCAGCTCAGGCAGCCAGGTGTTTGACAAGTGCACTCTCCCCTGTTGGGGCAGTATGACTTATCACCTCCCAGCTCCCAGCCTCGGTTTCTGGGTGCTCCCAGATCCAGTGTGCCTTGTGTCAGTTCTGGAAGGTTGGTCTCTGGCTGTGACCCTCCCAACGGATGTCAACCATCTGGAATCTCAGGAAGTCTTTGCTTAGAAACTGGAAGCCTATTGGCAGTTTGATAGGAGATGCCCTCTCTGGGGCCGAGTTTGCCCCTTTCCAGCTCTGGCTGGCCCCTCCTGCCCACTGTGTCTGGTAGGGAATGGGCCCATCCGCAGCTGGCTATTTCTTCTCTGGTATTGCTCAATCATTTGTTCTGAGAAGGCCAGCAGTGCCTTAGATTTGGGCTTTTCGTGGGATAGTTCTCTCTCTCTGGCTGTCCCACAGTTTAGGTTGCTATCTCATGTTAGCTCCCTCAGATTGCCCTCAGGGCATTCGGCCCGGTCCTTACCCTAAGCAATGCCACCGCTCCTCTCAGTTCAGCCCCCACTTGCTGATGGCGGATGCAAGCTTCTGGGGTACTTTTCTGGGAATTGCCTTTAAGCACGTAATCTGTGGGTTTTATTTATTTATTTTTCCTCCCGGTTATGTTGCCCTTTGAGATTCATAATCTTCCCCCAAACCTGCCAGTGAGAAGGTTTCCTGGTGTTTGGAAACTTCTCCTCTTTTACAACTCCCTCCCTGGGACAGGTCTCTATCCCTAATTATTTTGTCTCTCTTTTTACCTTTTATATTTTGTCCTGCCTCCTTTTGAAGACAAAGGGTTGCTTTTCTGGTTGCCTGATGTCCTCTGCCAGCGTTGAGAAGTTGTTTTGTGAAGTTTGCTCACCGTTCAAATGTTTTTTTCGATGAATTTATGGGGGAGAGAGTGGTCTCCCCATCCTATTCCTCCGCCATCGTAGCTCTGAATTCTGTACTGATGCTTCTAATTCACAAACATGGTATATTTCTCCATCTATTTCTATCAACTTTGATTTCTTTCATCATTGTTTTATAGTTTCTATAGACAGATCTTTTGTTTCTTTAGGTAAATTTATTCCTAAGTATTTTATCCTTTTTGATCCCATGGTGAATGGGCTTGTTTCCTTAATTTGTCTTTCTGTTTTTCATTGCTGGTGTATAGGAATGCAAGGGATTTCTGTGTGTTAATTTAATATCTCGCAACTTTTCTATATTCATTGATTAGCTCTAGCAATTTTCTGGTGGTATCTTTAGGGTTTTCTATGTAGAGGATCATGTGATCTGCATGCAGAGAGGGTTTTGCTTAGTTTCCAAACTGGATTTCTTTTATTTCTTTTTCTTCTCCAATTGCTGTGGCTCAGACTTTAAAAACTAAGTTCAATATTAGTGGTAAGAGTGGGCACCCTTTTCTTGTTCCTGATTATAGAGGAAATGCTTTCAACTTTTCAACCTTGAGGATAATACTTGCTGTTGGTTTGTCATATATGGCAGTTTTCATCCCAACCCCAAGAAAGGCAATGCAAAGAATGCTCAAACTACCACACAATTGCACTCATCTCACAAGCTAGTAAAGTAATACTCAAAATTCTCCAAGCCAGGCTTCAGCAATATGTGAACCGTGAACTTTCAGATGTTCAAGCTTGTTTTAGAAAAGGCAGAGGAACCAGAGATCAAATTGTTAACATCCGCTGGATCATCGAAAAAGCAAGAGAGTTCCAGAGAAACATCTATTTCTGCTTTATTGACTATGCCAAAGCCTTTGACTGTGTGGATCACAATAAACTGTGGAAAATTCTGAAAGATATGGGAATACCAGACCATCTGACCTGTCTCTTGAGAAACCTGTATGCAGGTCAGGAAGCAACAGTTAGAACTGGACATGGAACAACAGACTGGTTCCAACTAAGAAAAGGAGTCCGTCAAGGCTGTATATTGTCACCCTGCTTATTTAACTTATATGCAGAGTACATCATGAGAAACACTGGGCTGGAAGAAACACAAGCTGGAATCAAGATTGCAGGGAGAAATATCAATAACCTCAGATATGCAGATGATACCACTCTTATGGCAGAAAGTGAAGAAGAACTAAAGAGCCTCTTACTGAAAGTGAAAGAGGAGAGTGAAAAAGTTGGCTTAAAGCTCAACATTCAGAAAACTAAGATCATGGCATCTGGTCCCATCACTTCATGGGAAAGAGATGGGGAAAAAGTGGAAACAGTGTCAGGCTTTATTTTTTGAGGCTCCAAAATCACTGCTGATGGTGATTGCAGCCATGAAATTAAAAGACGCTTACTCCTTGGTAGGAAGGTTATGGCCAACCTAGATAGCATATTTAAAAGCAGAGACATTACTTTGCCAACAAAAGTCCATCTAGTGAAGGCTATGGTTTTTCCAGTGGTCATGTGTGGATGTGAGAGTTGGACGGTGAAGAAACCTGAGCACCACAGAATTGATGCTTTTGAACTGTGGTGTTGGAGAAGACTCTTGAGAGTTCCTTGGACTGCAAGGAGATCCAATCAATCCATCCTAAAGGAGATCCGTCCTGGGTGTTCATTGGAAGGACTGATGTTGAAGCTGAAACTGCAATACTCTGGCCACCTCATGCAAAGAGTTTACTCATTGGAAAATACCCTAATGCTGGGAAGGATTGGGGGCAGGAGGAGAAGGCGATGACAGAGGATGAGATGGTTGGATGGCATCACTGACTCGATGGACATGGGTTTGGGTAGACTCCGGGAATTGGTGATGGACAGGGAGTCCTGGCGTGCTGCAATTCATGGGGTCGCAAAGAGTCAGACACGACTAAGCGACTGAACTGGTGTTGAGGTATGCTCCATCTAAGCTTGCTTTCTAGAGGGTTTCTGTCATAAGTGGGTGTTGAATTTTGTCAAATGGCTTTTTCTGCATCTATTGAGATAATCATATGACTTCTATCCTTCAGTTTGTTAATATGGTGTATCCCATTGTTCACTTTGAAAATATTGAAGAACACATGCATCCCTGGGAAAAAAGTCCACTTGATCATGAGGTGTGATCTTTTTCGCATGCTGTTGGATTCTGTTTGCTAGAATTTTCTTGAACATTTTTGCATCTATGTTCATCAGTGATATTGTCCTGCAGTTTTCTTTTTTGTGTGTCATGTTTTTCTGGTTTTTTGATATTAGAGTGATGGTGGCCTCATAGAATGAGTTTGGGTGTTTACCTTCCTCTGTAATTTTCTGAAAGAGTTTGAGTAGGATAGGTATTAGCCCTTCACTAAGTGTTTGATAGAATTCACCTGTGAAGCCATCTGGTTCAGGGCCTTTGCTTGTTGTGAGATTTTGAATTACAGTTTGGATTTCCATGCTTCTGATGTGTCTGTTTGATTTAGGTCATATTTGAATGGTCTAGTGGTTTTCCCCACATTCTTCAATTTAAGTCTGAATTTTTTTTTTGCTTTGATATGATTTATTCAAGCCAGATCATTTGCACATCAGCATACCAAACTGCTTTTGCATATCAGAACCCAGAATCATAAATCAAATGGCCACATGACGCTCTGGAAAGTGATCTAGTCCAACTCACTACCTTCAGGGACAGGAGGACTCTCAAATTGCCTCAGCTATAAGAGGTTTTTAATGACCTTTAAAGGATAAGATACCTCCCTTCTTTCTAATATTTAACAATGCTGAGATGGAAAGAAGGACTTCTTTTATATCCAACCAAAATGTCTTAAGGAACAACAGTAAAATGGCATAAGAGTTTTGCTTTATTTTGTAACATATTGCTAATGTTTTAATGACATAGTTGATGGTTATGGCCGAAAAAGTAAAAGTGCATATGTACAATTTATATAATTCATAATTTTTTCTTTTTTTATTGGAGGATAATTACTTTCAGAATTGTCTTGGGTTTTGCCATACATCAAGATGAATCAGCCATAAGTATTCATGAATTTGACAATAAGGAATTCATGATCTGAGCTGCAGTCTGCTCGCAGTCTTGTTTTTTCTGACTGTATAGAGCCTCTCCATCTTTGGCTGCAAAGAATATAATCAATCTGATTTTGGTGTCAACCATCTGGTGATGTCCACGTGTAGAGTCTCCTCTTGTGTTGTTTGAAGAGGGTGTTTGCTATGTCCAGTGCATTCTCTTGGCAGAACTCTATTAGCCTTTGCCCTGCTTCATTCTGTTGTCCAAAGCCATTTTTGCCTGTTACTCCAGGTGTTTCTTGACTTCCTACTTTTTCATTCCAGTCCCCTATAATAAAAAGGACAACTTTTGGGGGTGTTAGTTCTAGAAGGTCTTGTAGATCTTCATAGAACCATTCAACTTCAGCTTCTTCAGCATTACTGGTCGGAGCATAGACTTGAATTACCATGATATTGAATGGCTTGCCTTGTAAACGAACAGAGATCATTCTGTCATTCCAAGTACTGCATTTCGGACTCTTTTTTGACTATGATGGCTACTCCATTTCCTCTAAGGAATTCCTGCCCACAGTAGTAGATATAATGGTCATCTGAGTTAAATTCACCCATTCCAGTCCATCTTAGTTTCCTGATTCCTAGAATGTTGATGTTCACTCTTGCCATCTCCTCTTTGACCACTTCCAATTTGCCTTGATTCATGGACCTAACATTTCAGGTTCCTATGCAATATTGCTCTTTACAGCCTCAGACCTTGCTTCTGTCACCAATCCCATCTACAACCGGGTGTTGTTTTTGCTTTGGCTCCATCCCTCCATTCTTTCTGGAGTTATTTCTCCACTGATCTCCAGTAGCATATTGGGCACCTACTGACATGGGAAGTTCATCTTTCAGTGTCCTATCTTTTTGCCTTTTCATTCTGTTCATGGGGTTCTCAAGGCAAAAATACTGAAGTGGTTTTCCATTCCCTTCTCCAGTGGACCACATTCTGTCAGACCTCTCCACCATGACCTGTCCGTCTTGGGTGGCCCCACAGGCATGGCTTAGTTTCATTGAGTTAGACAAGGCTGTGGTCCATGTGATCAGATTGGCCTGTTTTCTGTGACTGTGGTTTCCATCTGTCTGCCCTCTGAGCCCTCTCTCAGTGCCTACCATCTTACTTGGGTTTCTCTTACCTTGGACGTGGGTATCTCTTCAAGGCTGCTCCAGCAAAGCGCAGCCACTGCTCCTTAACTTGGACATGGGGTAGCTCCTCTCAGCCCCCGCCCCTGGCCTTGAATGTGGGGTAGCTCCCCTTGGCCGCCACCCCTTATACAGTGGAACTGAGAAATAGATTTAAGGGACTAGATCTGATAGACACACTGTCTGATGAGCTATGGATGGAGGTTCATGACATTGTACAGGAGACATGAATCAAGACCATCCCCAAGAAAAAGAAATGCAAAAAAGCAAAATGGCTGTCTGAAGAGGACTTACAAATAGCTGTGAAAAGAAGAGAAGTGAAAAGCAAAGGAGAAAAGGAAAGATATTCCCATTTGAATGCAGAGCTGTAAAGAATAGCAAGGAGAGATAAGAAAGTATTCCTCAGTGATCAGTGTAAAGAAATAGAGGAAAACAGAAGACTGGGAAAGACTATAGATCTCCTCAAGAAAATTAGATATACCAAGGGAATATTTCATGCAAAGATGGGCTCAATAAAGGACAGAAATGATATGGACCTAACAGAAGCAGAAGATATTAAAAAGAGGTAGCAAGAATACACTGAAGAACTGTGCAAAAAAGATCTTCATGACCCAGATAATCATGATGGTGTGATTACTCACACTCACCTAGAGCCAGACAACCTGGAATGTGAAGTCAAGGGGGCCTTAGGAAGCATCACTATGAACAAAGCTAGTGGAGGTGATGGAATTCCAGTTGAGCTATTTCAAATCCTAAAAGTTGATGCTATGAAAGTGTTGCACTCAATATGTCAGCAAATCTGGAAAACTCAGCAGTGGCCACAGGACTGGAAAAGGTCAGTTTTCAATCCAATCCCAAAGAAAGGCAATGCTAAAGAATGCTCAAACTATCACACAATTGCAGTCGTCTCACACACTAGTAAAGCGATGCTCAAAATTTTCCATGTCAGGCTTCAGCAATATGTAAACTGTGAACTTCCAGATGTTCAAGCTGGTTTTGGAAAAGGCAGAGGAACAAGAGATCAAATTGCCAACATCTGCTGGACCATCGAAAAAGCAAGAGAGTTCTAGAAAAACATCTATTTCTGCTTTATTGACCTTGCCAAATTGTTTGACTGTGTGGATCACAATAAACTGTGGAAAATTCTGAAAGAGTTGGAAACCCCAGACCACCTGACCTGCCTCTTGAGAAACCTGTATGCAGGTCAGGAAGCAACAGTTAGAACTGAACATGGAACAAGAGACTGGTTCCAAATAGGAAAAGAGTACATCAAGGCTGTCACCCTGCTTATTTAACTTATATGCAGAGTACATCATGAGAAATGCTGGACTGAAAGATGCACAAGCTGAAATCAAAATTGCCGGTAGAAATATCAATAACCTCAGATATGCAGATGATACCACCCTTATGGCAGAAAGTGAAGAAGAACTAAAGAGCCTCTTGATGAAAGTGAAACAGGAGGGTGAAAAAGTTGGCTTAAAGCTCAACACGCAGAAAACTAAGATCATGGCATCCGGTCCCATCACTTCATGGCAAATAGATGGGGAAACATTGGAAACTGTGGCTGACTTTATTTTTCTGGTGTCCAAAATCACTACAGATGGTGATTGCAGCCCTCAAATTAAAAGACGCTTACTCCTTGGAAGGAAAGTTATGACCAATCTAGACAGCATATTAAAAAGCAGAGACATTACTTTTTCAACAAAGATCCATCTAGTCAAGACCATGGTTTTTCCAGTAGTGTTGTATGGATGTGAGGGTTGAACTATAAAGAAAGCTGAGCACCGAAGGATTGATGCTTTTGAACTCTGGTGTTGGAGAAGACTCTTGAGAGTCCCTTGAACCGCAAGGAGATCCAACCAGTCCATCCTAAAGGAGATCAGTCCTGAGTGTTGATTGGAAGGACTGATGTTGAAGCTGAAACTCCAATACTTTGGCCACCTGATGCGAAGAGCTGACTCATTGGAAAAGACCCTGATGCTGGGAAAGATTGAAGGCAGGACAAGAAGGGGATGACAGAGGATGAGATGGCTGGATGGTATCACCAACTCAACGGAAATGGGTTTGGTAGACTCTGGCAGTTGTTGATGGACAGGGAGGCCTGGTGTGCTGTGGTTCATGGGGTTGCAAAGAGTTGGACACGACTGAGTGACTGTACTGAACTGAACTGATCATTTTGTTAAGATTTCTATTTCTTCCTGGTTCAGCTTTGGAAGGTTATACTTTTCTAAGAATTTGTCCATTTCTTTCAACTTGTCCATTTTATTGGTATATAATGGCTCATAGCAGTCTCTTATGATCTTTTGTATTTCGGTGTTGTCTGTTGTGATTTTGCCATTTTCATTTCTAATTGTGTTGATTTGATTCTTTTCCTTTTTTTCTTGATGAATCTGGCTAATGGCTTGTCTATTTTATTTATCTTCTCAAAGAACCAGCTTTTAGTTCTGTTGACTTTTGATATAGTCTCTTTCATTTCTTTTTCATTTATTTCTCTTCTGATTTTTATGATTTCTTTCCTTCTACTAAATTAGTGGTTCTTCTTGTCTTCTTTTTCTAGTTGTTTTAGTTGTAAAATTTGGTTGTTTATTTGATATTTCTCTTGTTTCTTGAAGTAGGCTTGTATTGCTATGTACTTCTATTGCTTGTACATGCTCTTAGCACTGCTTTTACTGAATCCTGTAAGTTGTGGGTTGTTGTGTTTTCATTTTCATTTGTTTCTATGCATATTTTGTTTTCCTTTTTTGATTCCTTCAGTGAACTGTTGGTTATTTGGAAGCGTGTTGTTTAGCCTCCATATCTTTGTGTTTTTATAATTATTTTCTTGTAGTTGACATGTAATCTTACCACATTGTGATCAGAAAAGATGCTTGAAATGATGTCAATTTTTTGAATTTACCGAGACTTGATTTATGGCTCAGGATGTGTTCTATCCTGGTGAATGTTCCATGTGCATTTGAGAAAAAGGTGAAATCCATTGTTTTGGGGTGAAATGCCATGTAGATATCAAATAGGTCCAACTGGTTCATTGTATCACTTAAAGCTTATGTTTCCTTACAAATTTTCTGTTTGGTTGTTTTATCCGTACATGTGAGTGGGAGATTAAAGTACCCCACTATTACTGTGTTACTGTTAATTTCCCTTCATCCTTGTTAGCATTTGCCTTATGTATTGAGGTGTTCCTATGCTGGGATCATATATATTTATCGTTGTTATATCTTCTTCTTGGATTCATCCTTTGATCATTATATACCATCCTTCTTAGTGTCCTCTTATCATGGTCTTTATTTCAAAGTCTATTTTATCTGATATGAGTATTGCAACTCCTGCTTCCTTTTGGTCTCCATTTGCATGAAATATCTTTTTCCAACCCCTGACTTTCTGTCTGTATGTGTCCCTAGGTTTGAGGTGGGTCTCTTTTAGACAACATACGTAGGGTTCTTCTTTTTCTATCCATTCTTTGTCCTACAGGTCTTTGTCTTTTGGTAGGAACATTTAACTAATTTGCATTTAAGGTAATTATTGATAAGTATGATCCCATTTCCATTTACTTTTTTGTTTTGGGTTCGTTTTAATAAACCTTTTCTGTTTTTCCTGTCTTGAAAAGATCCTTTAGCATTTATTGAAGAGCTGCTTTGGTGGTGCTGAATTCTCTCAGCTTTTGTTTGTCCATAAAGCTTTTGATTTCTCCTTCATATCTGAATGAGATCCTTGGTGGGTACAGTAATCTGGGTTGTAGGTTTTTCTTTTTCACCACTTTATGTATGCCCTGCCATTTCCTTCTAACCTGAAGAGTTTCTATTGAAATAGCAGCTGTTATCCTTATGGGGATCCCCTTGTGTGTTTTTCGTTGCTTTTTCCTTCCTGCTTTTAATATTTGCTCTTTGGTTTGATCTTTGTTAGTTTGATTAATATATATCCTGGCATGTTTTGTCTTGGGTTTTTCCTGTTTTGGAATTTCTGGACTTTTTAGACTTGGATGGTTAATTCTTTCCCCAGTTTAGGGAAGTTTTCGACTATTATCTCCCCAAGTATTTTCTCATGGCCTTTCTTTTTGTCTTCTTCTTCTGGGACACTTAAGTTACAAATGTGGGGCCTTTATTTAACATTATCCCAAACGTCTCTGAGGTTGTCCTCATTTCTTTTAATTATTTTTTCTTTTTCTCCTCTCTGCTTGGTTTATTTCCCTCATTCTATCTTCCACCTCACTTATTCTCTCTACTGCCTCAGTTATTCTACTGTTGATTCCCTCCAAAATGCTTTTAATCTCAGTTATTGAATTGTTCATTATTGACTGACTCTTCTTTATTTCTTCCAGGTCCTTGTTAAAAATGTCTTGCAACTTCTCTATCCTTTTCTCTAGTTTATTTATCTGTAACTCCATTTTGTTTTCAAGATTTTGGATGATCTTCACTGTCATAATTCTGACTTCGTTTTCAGGTAGACTCCCTATCTCCTTCTCTTTTGTTTGATTTGTTGGGGTTTTTTATCATGCTCCTGCTCCTTTACCTGATGAATACTTCTCTGTATTTTCATGTTCTTTAGATTACTGTGTTTAGGGTGCTCTTTCTGCAGGCTGGAAATTCATTGTTTCTCTTCATTGTGGAGTCTGCTCCCTGTGGGTGGGGTTGGACCAGTGTTTTGTCAAGGTTTCTTGGTTGGGGGAGATTGAGTCTCTGTTCTGGTGGGTGGAGCTGGATCTCTTCTCTCTGGAGTGCAATGAAGTGTCCAATAGTGCGTTTTGGCGTGTCTATGGGTTTGGCATGGTTTTGGGCAGCCAGTCTTTCAATGTTCCGAGTTGTGTTCCTGTTTGCTAGAGAATGAGCATGTTGTGTCTTGCACTGGAACTTTTTGTCTCTTGAGTGAAACTTGGTTTCAGTGTGGGTATGGAGACTTTTGGGTGAACTCTGATCTACTAATGCTCCCTGCAGTCTGTAGTTCTCCGTTTTTCTAAAGTCCTGGAGTTAAGCCTCCTGCTTCTGGGTTTCAGTCCTTCTCTTACAGTAGCCTGAAGACTTCTCCATCCATACAGCTCACAAGACAAAATGTCTAGATTAATGATGAAGCATCTTTCCATAGCCAGGAACACCCAGAGAGATTCACAGTGTTATATAGAGAAGAGAAGATGGGAGAAGGAGATAGAGGTGACCAGGAGGAGAAAAGGGAGAGTAAAAAGTGGAGAGAGAAATGAAGCCAGTAATCATGTCCCTAAGTGCTCTCCACACCCAGGAACACCCAGAGAAATTCACAGAGTTATATAGAAAAGAGAAGATGGAGGAAGGAGATAGAGGTGACCCGGGGGAGAAAAGGGAGAGTCAAAAGGGGAAACAGCAATCAAGCCAGTAATATAAATCTTTAGTGAAAATGGATACTGAAAATTAGAGTCTTAGAGTTTCAAAATTGATAACATATTAAAAAGCAAAAGTTGAAAACCTAGAATAGAGGTTAGACTCTCAAAAATACAATATAAAAATTACAAAAGAAAATAGATCAGAAAAATTTAAAAAATATGTATAGAATTTGTTTTTTTTAATATGGGTTTTTGATAGGTAATAGTAGGCTATAAAAATGAAAGTTAAAGGAGTGAAGAACTACAATTTTCAAAAAATTAAAAAGTGATAATAGTAAAAATATGTCTAGGAATTTCTCTGGAGCTTTGTGGGCAGTGTGGTGTCAGTTCTTTGTCAGGTAGTCCCTTGTTTTGGCTTGTACTTGTTCTCAAGGTCTACAGTTGCCCCCTCAATTGTATACTCTCAGCATTAACTTCAGGCTTTAATCTTTTGCACGTCACTTCCAGAGTGGTTCCCCCTTCTTTGTTTATTTTGTCTTCCTATATTTGCAAGTCTCATCAATGTCTAATTTTTGCCCTGACACGAGGGTGTGAAGGTGGCCACTTGTTTATGCTCACTTTTTCAGTTGTGTTGTGGAGAGGGAGGGACACTGCAAACAAATACTACTGGCATGTGTGAGGAGTGCTCGCAGTGGATGGGCCACACTGGGTTTGCCACTGCCCAAGGAGGTGTGTGCTTCCTGTTTCCACTCTGCTCAGGCTCTAGGATGCTCTACAAGGGCACAGTCCCAAGTGGGCCCTGTATTTCATGCACTGCCCAGGCCAAAGTCATTCAGGTCTCGGGTGTTCTGCAAGGGCACAGACCCAGATGGTCTGTGGATTTTGTGTTCCTCCCAGGTCCAAGCTGCTCAACCAACCGGGTGCTTGGTGAGCACACTCTCCCCAGTGGACCATGCATTTTATGTACTTCCTCAGTTCCAGCCACTTGTTTCCCTGGTGCCCTATGAGGGCACAATCTCAGGTGTCCTGTGTGTCTCCTCTGCGGAGCTGATCTCAGGCTGTGACACTCCTGGCACGTGTAAACTGTTCAGGATCCCAGGAAGACGTGGTTAGCAACTGGCAGCCTGCTCACAGTTTGGTGGGAGATGCAGTGTCTGTGGCCAAGATTGCAACAGTCCCTTGCCTTCTGAAACTGGCTGTGGCACACCAGCCTCTGTACCTATGGGAGGGAGGGCCCTAAACAGCAGCTGGTTTTCTCTCCTTTGGTATTCACTAGGCACGCACAATACTTTGTTCTGTTAGCATGCCAGTGTCATCATGCAGCATTAGAGTCTTTCACAGGAAAGGTCTTTTTCTTTCTTTCTTTTTTTTTGGTCTCTCTTGTGATCCCACAATTTTGGTTGCTATGTTACCTTAGCTCCCTCAGCTTGTCCTCAGGGCATTCAGGCCAGGTCATTAACCTAAGGACCGATGATGCAGCCCATGTTTCCCTGCCCATCCCCCACTCGTTGCTGGTGGGCACGAACGTCTGAACCACTTCTCCGCAAGTATTTGCAGTTAGGTGCATATTCTGTGGTTTGTTTTTTTTTTTCCCCCTGGGTATATTGTTCTCTGAGATTACAAAGGTCCCCACAGACACACCTGTGAGAAGGTTTTCTATTGTGTGAAAACGTCTCCTATTTCATGACTCCATCCCCAGGAATGGGTCTCAGTCCCTACATCTTTTGTCTCTGTTTTCATCTTTTATATTTTGTGCTACCTCCTTTCAAAGAGATTGGACTGACATTCTGAGTGCCTGGTGTCCTCCCCCAGCGTTCAGAAGTTGTTTTGTGGAAGTTGCTCAACGTTCAAATGATCTTTTGATGAATTTGTGGGGGTTAAAGTGGTCTCCCCATCCTATTCCTCCTCCATCTTGAGTCCGCCCCTTCCTTTACTTGACTCTTTAACATAACAGTTAACACATTAGGGGCAAAAAAAGCTTATTTTTTGAGACAAATTTTTGTCTAATAGTGAGCTATATTTTATGTTTACCAGAAAAATCTGGTTTCATGAACAACTTACCTGTCTAGTTCATAGTTTTCTGTAATCACCTACGTAATAACAAAAAGTGGCTCCAGTAATGCTTAGTACTTTGATCTTAATAGAGATCAAAAGTCAGCAATACTTACAGTCTAGGTGACATTGCTCCTTTGTCTCATAGAATCTATAATAAGAAAAATATGGTTGTATAGCTATTATCAAGAATGAATGGTAAGTTGTATGCTTACAAGTTTTTCAAATTTCAGTTTTCCCACATAACAGCAGTTAATTGAATATCATAAAAAGAAATACTTTAGCTAAAACATTTCAGTCAAATTAATTTTATAAAGTAAGATATATCAAATAAAAAGATGTTGAACATAAAATATTTTTGAGCTAGCCTTTCCCTGATGACTCAGATGGTAAAGAATCTGCCTGCAAATGCAGGAGGCCTGGATTCAATCCCTGGGTCAGGAAGATCCCCTGGAGAAAGAAATGACAACCCACTCCAGTATTCTTGCCTGGAGAATTTCGTGGACAGAGGAGCCTTTCAGGTTATAGCCCATGGGGTCACAAAAAATTCAATATGACCCAGCAACTAACCTGCCTCCTGAGAAATCTTAATGCAGGTGAAGAAGCAACAGCTAGAATCAGACATGGAACAACGGAGTGGTTCAAAATTGGAAAAATAGTATGTCAAGGCTGTATATTGTCACCATGCTTATTTAACTTATATGCTGAGTATATCATGTGAAATACTGGGCTGGATGAAGCAGAGGCTGAAATCAAGATGGCCAGGAGAAATATCATTAACCTTAGATATGCAGATGATACCACCCTTATGGCAGAAAGTGAAGAGGAACTAAAGAGCCTCTTGATTAAGGTGAAAGAGAAGAGTGGAAAAGCTAGCTTAAACTTCAGCATTCAAAAAACTAAGATCATAGCATCTGGTCCCATCACTTCATGGTAAATAAGTGGAGAAACAATGAAAATAGTGTCAGACCTTGTTTTCTTTACTCCAAAATCACTGCAGATGGTGACTGCAGCCAAGAAATAAAAATATTCTTTTTTTTTTTTTGGAAGAAAAGCTTATGAAAAAACATCATCAGCCTATTAAAAAGCAGAGGCATTACTTTGCCAACAATGGTCTGTCTAGTCAAAGCTATGGATTTCTAGTAGTCATGTATGAAAGAGAAAGTTGGACCATAGAGGAGACTGAACACCAAAGAACTGATGCTTTTGAAACTGTGTTGTTGCAGAAGACTCTTGAGAGTCCTTTGGACTGTAAGGAGATCAAACCAATCAATCCTAAAAAATTCAATCCTGAATATTCATTAGAAGGACTGATGCTGAAGGTGAAGCTCCAAAACTTTGGCTACCTGACCTGGGAAAGATAGAAAACAGGAGGAGAA
This sequence comes from Giraffa tippelskirchi, assembly GCF_054371585.1. NCBI lineage: Eukaryota > Metazoa > Chordata > Mammalia > Artiodactyla > Giraffidae > Giraffa > Giraffa tippelskirchi. Next base: position 74,523,152 of record NC_137289.1, read on the forward strand.
GGGGATGACAGAGGATGAAATAGTTGGATGGCATCACTAACTCAATGGATATAAGTTTGAGCAAGATCTGAAAGATGGTGAAGGACAGGGAAGCCTGGCGTGCTGCAGTCCATGGGATCACAAAGAGTTTGACACTGCTGATTAACTGAACAAAAACAGAAGCTAACACTTTCACTTTAGTAAAACAGCAGATTACATTACTTTATATACAGCATCTTCTGTTTTTTGTAAATATATATAAAACAAAATGATGCTTAGAGATTATATGCCTTATCCATTTATGCAATCTGCACATTAAAAAGCTTTGGTAAAAGTTAGGTTAAACTCTGACCAGGTTCTTCTAAATGTGTTTAATATATATTTCATAATATTCACATATATAGTCATATTGTATAGTTACATAATAGTCACAGACAAAGTACATAAGTAGATAAATAGAGGACTTGGTATAATGTGATTTGAGATGTTATAACACTGATTTCTATACTACAAATCACCAAACAGTAGTAACAGCAGCAGCAGCAATAAGAGCAAAAAAAAAAACATTGCTAGTTCCCCATTACTCACACTTTACTCCTCATTCTACAAAGTGTACATTTACTTGATATTATTGCCTGTACTTCTATCAAGTGGTTTATGGAGAGGAAAATTCATCTCTTTTAAAAATGAAAACAGTTTGCATGGTGTATACTTTAATCTACCAAATTATACCTATTGAAACATGTACTGAATATTCACTATATCTCTGACATCATGTTGCTGCTGCTGCTAAGTCGCTTCAGTCATGCCCGACTCTGTGCGACCCCATAGATGGCAGGCCACCAGGTTCCTCTGTCCCTGAGATTCTCTAAGCAAGAATACTGGAGTGGATTGCCATTGACATCATGCTAGGACCTGGAATGCAAGTATAAATAAGATGAATTCTATGCCCTCAGAGATGCTACAGTCTAGTATGGGAAACAGGTAAAGACAAGTAAACCATCGTATACAGCAATATGTAGGTGCTACAGAAATGCACACAAGGGCCCTCTACTCAAATGTGTCTGTGTCTGTGTATCAGACTGGGGAAGTTCAGAGGTGACAAGGGAGTCAGGGAAGGTACCGGAAGTGAGATTTTCCATAAAATTTGTTTTGAAGGATAATTAGGAGTTGATGAGGCAAAAGAAAGGTGGCTACAGTGTACAGCCTAGGTAGCTACCCATTCAGAGGCTCAAGAGAATATGGCACAATTGGGAACTTGCAATAATTGATTATGGCTGAAATGCAGAGTGCAAAGGGGAAAGCAACAGTGAGGAGAGATGAAAGTGAAAAGATACATAGTGTTAAGGTCATAAAGGGCTCTGTATCATGTATCAAACATTTGTGACCTCCTCCTAGTCAGATTTTCCCCTCTAACAATTCTTTCCATGAAAAGTCATTAAGAAAATACAGACTTTTGTGGGGAGAATGAAAGCAGCACTGACATTTATTGAGCATCTGCTATGCCTAGCAGCAATAGAAAATCAAAGTCTATGTTTGATATGATGAGTATGGACAACATTTAAGCTCCAAACATTCCCATTCCTACCACCACACATCTAGTAAATCTGCACTTTTCTTGAAATCTTGAATCCTGTGAGAATTTGAGCCCTACAGTTCTACTCTGTAAGTATAACCATTCTCCAGCCCAGCTCTCTGCAAAAGTCAAATCAACTCTCTGCTCTGCTCTTGCCACTTCACTTGCCTCTACGCACATGTTCCTTGGGTGAATCAAACATCTAACCTTCAGAATCGTGAGAGAATAACTTTCTGTTGTGTCAAGCCAATGTTTGTAATAATTGATTAAAGGAACCATAGAAATCTAATACAGGTGGTATAAAAGCACAAGAAAAGATGCTCATCATTACTAGTCATGAGAAAAAGAATAATAAACCAATTATATCAAATGTTGGTGAGAATATGAAGGGGCTACAACTCACATGCAGATAGTGGGAATGTAAAGTGGTACAGCCACTTTGGAAAACAGTTTAGTGGTTTCTTTAAAAGTTCATAAACATGCACCATGTGATGCAGTCATCCAAATCCTAGGTATTTCCTCAAAAGAAAAGAAAGCAAACTTCCATACATAGACTTGTATGTGACTGTTCATAGCAACTTTCTTTGTAATAGCCAAAAACTGGAAATTGTTAATAAAGGTGTAAAAGGGTGGTATATCCATGCAGTGGAATGCAACTCAGCCATACAAAGAAATGTATGAATTAAGCATGAAGAAGCATGGATGAATACCAAAATCATTCTGAGTGATAAAATACAGGCCAAAAAAGTAAGTACTGCAGAATTCTATTTAAATAGAACTGTAGAAATGAAAATCAATCAACAGTGACAGAAAGAAAAGAAGTGGCTGCCTGGGAAGAGGCATGGGAAAGACAGCAATGATGGATTACCAAAAGGCAGGAGGAAGCTTTGGGGATGACAGATGATTTCATAAGTATATCCTTCACCAAATTATACCTATGTGCAGTTTACATTTACTGTATATCACTATATTCCAATAAAACTGTTAAAATGAAAAATTTTTATTGAAAATATTCAAGATGTGTGAAGTGTGATCAGTCTCAATAGTTGACTTATTATTTGGGCAAGTTTCATCTCACCTTCATGCAGGTGATCACAAAACATTGACTGTTTATTTATCATACCTAATCTGATTTATATATCAATACAACCATTTGAGTTAGCTTTTATTGTTTGTGATTTGCAGAGGAGTAAACTAATCTTCAGAGAGGTCGCTTAATCTGTCCAAGGCCACACAGCTAATAAGTGGTAGTATCAGGACATGAATTCAGTTCTATCAAAACCCACAATCCCTGCAGAAAAATGGAGGCCCAGGTAGAGGCCTAAGGATCATGACCTTATGTAACTAGAGGCAACATTTTCTTTATCTGCAAAGTGAAGACGTCTGGAAAGAAAAATAAATCATTAATAAAGCCATACTGGCAGTAATCCATTGGAAAACTGCAGTGGTGTAGATCAGTCTTGTCAGATTTCTTTTTTTTTTTTTTTCAATTTTCTTTTTTTTCAATTGATTTATTTGAATTGGGGGCTAATTACTTTACAATATTGTAGTGGCTTTTGCCATACATTGACATGAATCAGCCATGGGTTTACATGTGTTCCCCATCCTGAACCTCCCTCCCACCTCCCTCCCCATCCCATCCCTCTGAGTCATCCCATTGCCCCAGCCCTGAGCATTTGTCTCATGCATCGAATCTGGAATGGTGTTCTGTTTCACATATGATAATATACATGCTTCAGTGCTATTGTCTCAGAACGTCCCACCCTCACCTTCTCCCTCAGAGTCCATAAGACTGTTCAATGCATCTGTGTCTCTTATTCTGTCTCGCATATAGGGTTATCATTACCATCTTTCAAATACCATATATATGCACTAGTATACTGCATTGGTGTTTTTCTTTCTGGCTTAATTCACTCTGTATAATGGGTTCCAGTTTCATCCATGTCAACCGAGCAAACCTGAATTGAAAGAGACACGTGTATCCCAATGTTCGTCGCAGATTTCTTTTTCTAAAGTTGGAATGACAGTTAATGAAAAGTGTCAGTGAATACAATCATCATTAGAAACTACTTCTATAGAGATAGCAAATAGTTCTTCCCTTTTGTCATTCTTTAATTTGTTGTTTATTCATCGGTTTGCTCAAAGAGAGTTCTAGCCTTTATCCTGAACTCTTAGAAGGTAATCTCTAACTACTTAAAAGAATCCAAATATATGAATGCCTTTGTTTTGCACCTTGGGCTTCGTGAAGCACACTTAATAGTTTAAACTAATGAGATGACTTATGGTAGGTCCCTTTGGCCCTTTGATATCATCCAGACCTCCAGAAAGTTGGGAGGATGGAGACTGAGTTCAACCACAAGGACAATCAATCAATTAATTATTCCTATCTACTAAAGTTCCAATAAAAATTCTGGACACCAGAGTTCAGGTAAATTTCCCAAGTTGGCAATCCTCCGAGTACACTGTCACAGGAGAGTACTATAGACTAAATGTTTATGTCTCCCCCAAATACATATATTAAAACCTGAGCCTCAGTGTGATATAGTAGGACATGGAGCCTTTGGGGGAGGGTGATTAGTTCATTAGGGTGTAGCCCTCAATAATGGAATTATTGCCCTTATTTTAAAAAGACCCCTGATAGCTCTCTTTCCCTTCCCACTCTGTAAGGTTATAGTGAGAAGATGTCAGTCTATGAATCAGGAGGGAAATCCTGACAAGATACCAAGTCTGCTGAAACCTTGATCTTGGATTTCTCAGCATCCAGAACAGCGAAACACATATTTCTGTTGTTTACAAGCCATTTAATGTATGGAACTTTTGTTATATCAGTCTGAACCAATTAACACATAAGACATGTTGTACTGATAACAAAAAGAGTTTTGCCTTTGGAATCCTTCCAGACTCTGCTTAATGTATCCATTCTTTTGGCTAATTTTCTGTACCAATTCCTTATAATAAAACAAGTTGCAGTGAGTTCTGTGAGTCTTCCTAGTGAATCATAGAATTCAGATTGATTTGGGGAAGCTGCCAAAATTGTAGTGAAATGAGAAGGGTCTTTTGTGGATTCTTCCCTCTAAATTTGTAATTGGTCCTTAACTGCTTGTAGTTGGGACCAGAAGCCTTGTGTGGACTTGGCTGTCTGGAGGACTGTGCCTTCAACTTCATAATTTAGCTAACTTCAAGAACTTATATGACTAAACTGCAATGTAGTCACTTTTGATTTGGGGGAAAAGATAGCAAGAACTTAAAATTCCATCCATACTACAAATTTTAGCATTTATTAATGATTTCATATCAGAAATATAAAAATAGCTCAAACGGTGTCAGATTATTTTTAAATATACAAAATGCCAAATGCTTCTGTAGATTATTAAATACTAGAGAAATATCACAGAAATTAAAATAATAAAAGCAATTGTACAAATACTTGTAGCATGTCAGTTTTTAATTTGAGAATAATTCTAACTTATAAATAAATTAACTTATTTATATGCATAACCTGTTAGTCTATTTTATTATAAGTGTATGTGAGCTCGTGCTAAGTCACTTCAGCTGTGCCTGAATCTTTACGACCCTATGGACCATAGCCGCCAGGATCTGTCCGTGGAATTCTCCAGGCAACAGTACTGGAGTGGGTTGCCATGCTTTCTTCAGGGGATCTTCCCAACCCAGGGATCAAACTCGCATTTCTTATGTCTCTTGAATTGGCAGGCCAGTTTTAAGCAACAGAACTTTTATACTATGATAAATTACAAAGTATACCACTAGAGTGCGCTAAAACATTTTCTTAAATTAGAAAGTAATTTCTAAAATCAATATTCATAAACTACTCTGAGCAAAAAAAGTTCTATTTATAGTTGGATTAACATTATAAAGCATATTTGAAGAAATTAAAGTAAAAACAAGGGTTTTCAACTTTTCTATTAACTATCTTAGATTTTGTACACAAAATTATTTTGATCTGTGGTTGGTTAAATCCATGGATGTGGAACATGTGGATACAGAGTTTTTGTTCAGTTGCTAAGTCGTATCGAACTCTTTGCAACCCATGGACTGTAGCACACCATGTTTCCCTGTCCTTCGCTATCTCTCAGAGTTTGCTCAAACTCATGTCCATTGAGCCAGTGATGTCACCCAACCATCTCATCCTCTGTCGACCTGTTCTCCTGTCCTCAATCTTTCCTAGCATCAGGGTGTTTTCCAGTGAGTCAAGTTCTCCCATCAGCTGGCCAAAGTATTGGAGCTTCAGCTTCAGCATCAGTCCTTCCAATTTAGGGTGATTTCCTTTAGGATTGACTGGTTTGATCTCCTTGCCGTACAAGGGACTCTCAGGAGTATTCTTCAGCACCACAATTTGAAAACATCAATTCTTCAGCACTCAGCCTTCTTTATGGTCCACCTCTCACATCTATACATGACTACTGGAAAAAAACATAGCTTTGACTATACAGAACTTTGTTGGCAAAGTGATGTCTCTGCTTTTTAATATACTGCCTAGATTTTTCAAAGCTAATCTCATGGCTGCAGTCACTGTCAGCAGTAATTTTGGAGGCCAAGAAAATAAGATCAGTTTTCCATTTTTTCCCCTCTATTTGCCATGAAGTGATGGGACCAGATGCCGTGATCTTAGTTTTTTGAACATTGAGCTTTAAGCTAGTTTTTTTTCACTTTCTTCTTTCACCCTCATCAAGAGACTCTTTAATTCCCTCTTCACTTTCTGCCACTAGAGTGGTATCATCTGAATATCTGAGGTTGTTGATATTTCTTCTGACAATCTTGATTCCAGCTTGTGATTAATCCAGCCTGGCATTTCTCATGATGTACTCTTCATGTTAGTTAAATAAGCAGGGTGACAATATACAGCTTTGACGTACTCGTTTCCTGTTTTTGAACCCGTTCATTGTTCCATGTCCAATTCTAGATGTTACTACTTGATCTGCATTCAGGAGGCAAGTAAGGTGGCCCGGTATTCCCATTTATTTAAGAATTTTCCAGTTTGTTGTGATCCACACTGTCAAAGGCTTTAGAGTAGCTTACGAAGCCATGTTTTTTCTGGAATTCTCTTGCTTTCTCTATGATCAAACGGATATTGGCAAGTTGATCTCTGGTTCTTTTGCTTTTTCTAAACCCAGCCTGTACATCTGGAAATATTTGGTTCACATACTGCTGAAGCCTAGCTTGAAGGATTTTGAGCTTTACCTTTCTAGCATGTGAATTAAGTGCAACTGTAAGGTAATTTGAACATTTTTTGGCATTGTCCTTCTTTAAGATTGAAATGAAAACTGATCTTTTCCAGATTTGTGGCCATTGCTGTGTTTTCCAAATTTGCTGACATATTGAAACATATTTAACAGCATTATCTTTTAGGATTTTAAATAGCTCAGCTGGATTTCCATCAACATCACTAGCTTTGTTCATAGGAATGCTTCCTAAGTCCCACTTGACTTCACACTCAAAGATGTTTGACTCTGAGTGATCACAACATTGTGGTTATCTGTGTCATTAAGATTTTTTTTTTTTGTATAAATCTTCTATGCATTCTTGACACTTCTTAATCTCTTCTCTTTCTGTTAGGTCCTTACAACCTCTGTCTGTTATCATGCCCATTCTTGTATGAAATATCCCCTTGATATTTTCAAATTTCTTGAAGAGATTTCTAGTCTTTCCCATCCTATTTTTTTCCCCCTCTACTACAGTCCTGGGTGTTCATTGGAAGGACTGATGTTGAAGCTGAAACTCCAATACTTTGGCCACCTCATGCAAAGAGTTGACTCACTGGAAAAGACCCTGATACTGGGAAAGATTGGGGGCAGGAGGAGAAGGGGACGACAGAGGATGAGATGGCTGGATGGCATCACTGGCTCGATGGACACAGGTTTGGGTAAACTCCGGGAGTTGGTGATGGACAGGGAGGCCTGGCATGCTGTGATTCATGGGGTCACAAAGAGTCAGACACGACTGAGCGACTGAAGTGAACTGAACTGAATTGAACTTTACATTGTGGATACAGAGTGCCAACTGTAAATGAACATAAAGCATAAAGTATGACTGCAGCCATACTCTTCTTTATGGAAACATCTTGCATAACCTGAGGAAAATTTTGTCAGAAAGCAGCTAAATTCAAAGAGAAAGGCAGAATAGGAACCCAAGTAATAAGCATATCTTTCACTTTCCTGTAACACTCCTCCCCAGTTGGAATGTCCCATAAAATCCAAGGGAAAAGACAAGGCTCTAATTCCAGCCTAGATCTATTTTTCTCATGTTCACACACATTTAAATACAAACCAGGAAACTTTGGACATGCACATTTGCTGATGTGGAGAGGAAATGAGACATAACTTGCCAGTAGATTATGCTATCTCCAGCCTTATTATGTTCACCAGAATTTTCAGTTGGCCATATAAACTCCAACCTACCACCAAGCTACAATGTGTTCTGAAAATTCACCTCTTGATGAGGCTTTCTGACGTAAGATATAGAAATAAGAGAGAGGCTATAATCATAGATATAGAGGGATTTTTTTTAAAGTGCTAGCAATAAATTTAGCTTAACGGATTTTATATCTTTAGTATATGGATTTTAAAAGAAATTTTATTATCAAAATTATTTTTAAAATAGGTAGAGGTAGCAGTAGAAGAAATTGTAAAAATGCCAATAAATGCCTGTATATCCTGTACAGATGACTTTACAGGCAAATTCTTTCAAAATTACAAAGCATAGATAATTCATGTGTCATTTAATTTATTATAGAAGATAAAGGAGGAAAATTTTTTTTTCATTTTATGAAGCAAATATAAATAAATAACTTGATAACCAAACTTGACACTAATAAAATCTAAAAGCCAAAGTAATTTATGAAAATAGGCACAATAACATTAAATGTTAGTTATAAAAATTCAGAAGTATTTTAAAAGACTCATACAGCATAATCAAGGACAGTTTATCCATAAGTTGAGGATGATTCAAATTTAGAAGATCTGTTATTACCATGGTTTCCCTTAATAGATCAAATGAGATAACATACACATATATGCATACAATTTTTCTCTAAATAATGAAATGATATTTAAGAAAATACACTCCCAAATTCATTTATGAAGCCACCATTACCATGATACCAAACTCAGAGAAAAACATAACAAAAAAATTATAGACCATTATTTTTATGAATATAGATGTAAGAATCTTCAACAAAATATTAGTAACTTGAATCCAATATAGAGAATGGATCATATACCATGATCAAGTGGGATTTATTCAAATGATGCAAGGGGTACAATATTTGCACATTAGTCAATATAATACACCACATTAACAAAAGGAAGGTTAAAAATCACATGATCATTTCAATAGATGCAGTAAAAGCGTCTGACACATTTAGCATTCATTCATGATAAAAAAAACTCTCATCAGAGTGGATGTAGAGTGAAAATATCTCAACAAAATAAAGGTTACTTAGGAGAATCCTACAGCTAACTTCATACTCAACAGTGAAAAGATGAAAGACTTTCCTATAAATTCAGAGCAAGACAAAGGTGCCTACCCTTGGCCCATCTATGTAACATAGTATTGAGTTTTAGTCACAGCAATCAGACAAGAAAAAGAAAAAAATGGTATCAAAATTGAGAGGGAAAAAGTAAAACTGTCACTAACCAAAGATGACATGATACTTTATATAGTAAACCCTAAAGTCTCCACCTCAAAACTTTAAAAATTAATCAATAAATTCAGCAGTGTTGCAGGATGCAAGATTAATATACAGAAATCTATTGTTTTTCTATACACAAATAATGAACTATCAGAAAAAGTAAAAAAAAAACTGCTTCATTTTGTAATTATTAAAAAAAAACCCTGCTTCAAATGGCATCAAAATGAATATCATAGATAGAAATAAACTTAACCAAAAAAATGAAAGATTTATACTCTGAAAACTATAAAACTTGCTGAAGGAAACTGAAAATGATCAAATAAATGTAAAGATATCCTCTGCTATTGGATTGAAAAATAATTAATATTGTTAAAATAGCCAAACTACTCAAAGCAATAGAGATTTAACTCAATCCCTATCCTAATACCCATGACATTTTCCACAAAACTAGAAGAAATAATCCTAAAATGTATATGGAACCACGATACACCCCAAATTATCAAAGCAATGTTGAGAAAAAAATAAAAGTACTGGAGGTTTCACCAGCCCAGGATTTAGACTATACTACAAAACTATAGTGTTCAAAACAGTAAAGTATTAGCACAAAAACAGACACATTGATCAATGGAATAGAATAGGGAGCCCATAAATAAATACACACACCTATGGTCAACTAACCTACAACAGAGGAGGCAAGAATATACAATGAAGAAAAAGCAGTCTCTTCAAAAAGTGGTGTTGTGAAAACTGAACATAAACCTGTAAAACAATGAAACTAGAACATTTTATCACACCATAAACAAAAATAAAAGTGGATGAATGCCTTAAGTCTTAGACTTGAAACCATAAGGCTCCTAAAAGTGAGCATAGGCAGAACATGTTTTGATATAAATCATGGTAGTAATGTGTGGATCTGTCTTCTAAGGCAAGAGACAAAAGAAAAAATAAACCAATGTGACCTAATTAAATTTAAATGCTTTTTCACAGCAACGGAAACTATCAACAAAACAGAAAGACAAATATTGAATGGGAGAAATTATTTGCAAATGAAATGACACACGAGGGGTTAATATCTACAATATATAAACAGCTCATACAACTTTTATTATAAAAACAAACCAAGCAAACAAACAAAAAAAAACAGAAGCCCTAAATAGACATTTTCCCAAAGAATACATACAGATGATTAACCGGCAGATGGAAAAATGCTCAACATTGCTAATTATCAGAAAAATGCAGGTCTCAACAGCAATGAGATATCATCCCACAGCTGTCAGAATAACTATCACTGAAAAGTCTGAAAATTACAAATGTCCACGAAGATGTGGAGAAAAGGGAACCCTTATATTCTGTTGGTAGGAATTTAAATTGTTGCAGTCAAGATGCAAAACACTGTGGAGGTTCCTCAAAAAACGAAATATAGAACTATCATATGATATGGCAGTTCCACTCCTGGGTATATATCTGGAAAAAACAAAAACTCTGATACTAAAAGATACATGTGCCCCAATGTTCATAGCAGCATTTTTTTTACAATAGCTAAGACAGAGAAACAAATCAAGTGTTCAACAACTGACAAAGAGATAAAAAAGAAGTCCATGTATACAATGGATTCTTACTCAGCTATAAAAAAGAATAAAATTCTGCCATTTGCAGCAACATGGATGAACCTAGAGAGTATTATGTTTATTGATATGTAAGAGAGAGAAAGATAAAAGCTGCATGGTATTACTTATATGAGGAATCTAAAAAATAATGCAAAAGAATGTATATAGAAAAACAGACACAGAGATATGATAAACAAACTAGTGGTTATCAGATGTGAGAGGGAAGTGGAGAGGGGCATGTTAGAGGTATAGGATTAAGAGATACCAACTACTATATAATATAGATAAGAAACAAGGATATGTTGTATAAAACAAGGAATTACTTCCATTTCTTGTAATAACTTTAAATAGTGTATAATATATAAAAATAGTGAATCACTACACTTGAAACTAGTATAATGTAAATCAAATATACTTCAATAAAAATAAATAGGATATACAAGAAAAATAAGTGAGGAACAAATTTATGACAAATAAATACTGTAGAGAAAATTGCAGAAGATCATCTAAAAAATAAATACAATTATTAGAAGAAATTCACATAAACATACTCATAACAATCCTATGGGATAAGGTCTGATACATTTGCTATTTTGCATATGAGAAAACAAAATCACAGAGAGAATGAATAATTTCCTCAAAGCTACACGGCTAGAAAATGGAAGAGCCAGGATTTGATTCCTTATTGTTTAATTCAAGTATTGAAGCAGCAAATGCAATTTTGAAATAGCTAAGACAAGGAAGCAACTTAAATGTCCATCAGCAGGTGAATGGATAAAGAAGATGTGGTACATATATAAAATGGAATATAACTCAACCATTAAAATTCAGGAAATAGTGCCATTTGCAGCAACATGGATGGACCCAGAGATTATCATACTGAGTGAAGTAAGTCAGAAAAGACAAATATAATATGATATTGTTTATATGTAGAAACTTTAAAAAAATGATACAAATGAAATTATTTACAAACAGAACCAGACTCACAGGCTTAGAGAACAAACTTATGTATAACTGATTTACTTTGCTGTACACTTGAAACTAACACAACATTCTTAATAATCTATATTCCAAAATAAAATACAAATTATAAAATTTTCCACTAACAAATTCAATTAAAAACACAACACAATGACATAAATGTAAGATGAAATGTATAAGCTTTCTATGAAGAAACAATTAAGCTTCATTGAAATACATTTAATACTTGAAAAATAAATAATGAATAGTATTCAAATTCGGTGAGCATCATTATGGAAATGTTTTTAAAAATTGCTAGGTCACATTCAAAGTTCATCAGGGAGAATAAATGGCTAAAATTATCAAAAAATACTATGAGAAAGAACAATTAAAAGAGAATACCACACCACTTATTAAAATGTATTTTAAAACTATTAGAAATGAGTCTATGTTATGGCACAGGAACCAGAAAACAGATACAGTGATTACCAGAATTGATCAATTATTCATTCTGTATCAAGCACTGCTTTAAATAGTTTCCATGTAAATATTTTTTTCCCATGTAAGCCAGTGAAGATGAAATAAAGAGCCTCTTGATGAAGGTGAAAGAGGAGAGTGATAAAGCTGACTTAAAACTCAACATTCATAAAACTTAGACCATGGCATCTAGCCCCATCACTTCATGGGAAATAGATGGGGAAACAATGGAAACAGTGACAGACTTTATTTTCTTGGGCTCCAAAATCACTGCTGATAATGACTGCACCCATGAAATTAAAAGACACTTGCTCTTGGAAGAAAAGCTATGACCAATTTAGACAGTACATTAAAAAGCAGAGACATTACTTTGCCAACAAAGGTCCATCTAGTAAAAGCTATGGCTTTTCCAGTAGTCATGTATGGATGTGAGAGTTGGACTATAAAGAAAGCTGAGTGCCGAAGAATTGATGTTTTTGAACTGTGGTGTTGAAGACTTTTGAGAGTCCCTTGGACTGCAAGGAGATCCAACCAGTCAGTTCTAAAGGAAATGAATCCTAAATATTCATTAAAGGACCGATGCTGAGGCTGAAACTCCAATACTTTGGCCACCTGATGCGAAGAGTTGACTCCTTACAAAAGACCCTGATGCTGGGAAAGTTTGAAGGCAGGAGGCGAAAGGGACAGCAGACGACAAGATGGTTGGATGGCGTCACTGACTCAAGGGACATGAGTTAGAGGAAACTCCGGGAGATGGTGAAGGACAGGGAAGCCTGGCATGCTGTGGTCTATGACATCGCAAAGAGTTGGACAGACTGAGTGACTGAACAACAACTCATACTATCTCATTAAACCCTTTCATAATCCTAAGAATTAGACCTCATTATTATCCCAATTTTATGAAAGGTAATGTCAAAACTCAAAAAGTAACTTCTAAGGCTCAAAGCTAGTAAATGATATTTATGACTCAAAATCTGCACTCTGAACCACTGTACTGTGTGTAGTGAAATATGAAACTCACCTCCATACTGAGGAACAAATAAGCACTTAGCATATGATGCCAATGGCATTTCAAGTCAGTATGAAAGTGTTGGTGTAATTGACTGATCCCCAGGGTAATTACAATGTTCCCGTAACACCCCCAAACTCTATTTTTTAATGGTATAAATAATTAAATTTTCTAAGATAAAATGAAATATTTTGGAAGAAGACATTGGTGAATATTTATATGATTTGAGGGTTTGCAAAACTTTTACTAAACACGATATATAAGGCATAAAATATTGATCAGGGACTTCCCTGGTTACATAGTGACAAGAACCTGCCTGCCAATGCAAGGGATACAGGTTTGATCTCTAGTCTGGTAAGACCCACACTTGCTGCAATGAGAGAAAGCCCACACACAGAAACAAAAATTCAGCACTACCAAAAATAGAGAAGGATGATCTATTTGACTTCATAAAAATTTAAATATTCTGAATGTAAATAAGAAAGAAGCAAGCTCATATACAATATCAAAAGAGAAATGACAAATGAAAATATGGGACACATATTAAGGAAAAAGAAAACTTTGATAGAACTGATATAGTGTTCTAGCAAGCAACATATTATGCAAGACAGAAACATTCTCATATACAAATAAGTAAAAGGCATGAAAAGGAATATCACTGAGAAAAAGCAAATGGCCATAGGCTTGTGAAAAAATGTTTAATGCTAGTAGTGAACAGTGAATATTGAAATACTGATGAGATGCAATTTTCCAGCAAATTAGTGAGTTTTTTAAAAAGTTTAATGCTCAAATTTTCCAAGCCATTTTAAAACACTGTTCATGAAATCATTAAATAATTCTGATTTTCTGCATGGCTGTTTTATCACATACATTAAGAACCATATAAATGTTCATATAAACCCCCAATTTAAAAAAAAGCAAGATTAATTTATAGAGTACAATAATATGGAAGACACAGAGAAAAAAAGTTTTTTTTCAAAACTACACTAAGTTAGGATTGGCTCATTACATGCTTCACTTCCCCACTAAAATATAATCTGGAGTTTTTATCACATTTTTGTTAAATTCTTCAGCAACCAGCACAGAGCCTGGCATATGATAAATTCTAATAAATATTTTCCAAATTAATGAATCAAAATGTAAACTTAAATGTGAATATTCGTGGTAAAAATGACAGGATAGAAAACTTAATATATATTTCAAACTTAATTTTATCTTAGAAATTAGAATTATCTTGGAATATATATATATTCCCAGGTGGCTCAGTGGTAAAGAATCTGCCTGCCAATGCAGGAGAGGCAGGTTCAATACCTGGGTCAGGAAGATCCCCTGGAGAAGGAAATGGAAACCCACTCCAGTATTCTTATTTGAAAAATTCCATGGAGCCTGTTGAGTGGCAGTCCATTTGGGCACATAGAGTTGGACACAACTGAAGTGACTTAGCAAACAAGCACTAGGTTTGTCATAACTTTTCCTCCAAGAAGCAAGTGACTTTTAATTTTATGGCTGCAGTCACCATCAGCAGTGATTTTGGAGCCCAAGAAAATAAAAAATAAAATAAAATAAAATGTCACTCTTCCACTTTTTCCCCATCTATTTGCCATGAAGTGATGGGACCAGATGTCATGATATTTATTTTTGGAATGTTGAGTTTTAAGCCAGCTTTTTCACTCTCCTCTTTCACTTTCATCAAGAAGCTCTTTAGTTCCTCTTCTCTTCCTCTCATAAAGGTTGTGTCATCTGCATATCTGAAGATGTGATATTTCTCCCAGCAATCCTGATTCCAGCTTGTGATTCATCCAGCCCAACATTTCACATGATGCACTCTGCATATAAGTTAGATAAGCAGGGTGACGGTATACAACATGCATACCTTTCCCAATTTTGAACTACTCAGTTATTCCATGTCTGGTCCTAAATGTCGTTTCTTGACATACATACAGATTTCTAAGTAAAAAAGTAAGGTGGTCTGGCATTCCCATCTCTTTAAGAATTTTCCATTTAATCTATAGATTGCTTTGGGTAGTATACTCATTTTCACTATATTAATTCTTCCAATCCATGAACACGGTATATTTCTCCATCTGTTTGTGTCCTCTTTGATTTCTTTCTTCAGTGTTTTATAGTTTTCTATATATAAGTCTTTTGTTTCTTTAGGTAGATATATTCCTAAGTATTTTATTCTTTTTGTTGCAATGGTGAATGGTATTGTTTCCTTAATTTCTCTTTCTGTTTTCTCATTATTGGAGTATAGAAATGCAAGGGATTTCTGTGTGTTAATTTTATATCCTGCAACTTTACTGTATTCATTGATTAAATCTAGTAATTTTCTAGTAGAGTCTTTAGGGTTTTCTATGTAGAGGATCGTGGCATCTGCTAACAGTGAGAGTTTTAATTCTTCTTCTCCTATCTCTATTCTTTTATTTCTTTTTCAGCTCTGATTGCTGTGGCCAAAACTTCCAAAACCATGTTGAATAGTAGTGGTGAAAGTGGGCATCCTTGCCTTGTTCCTGACTTTAGGGGAAATGCTTTCAATTTTTCACCATTGAGGATAATGTTTGCTGTGGGTTTGTCATATATAGCTTTTATTATGTTGAGATATGTTCCTTCTATTCCTGCTTTCTGGAGGGTTTTTATCATAAATGGATGCTGAATTTTGTCAAAGGCTTTTTCTGCATCTATTGAGATAACCATATGGTTTTTATCTTTCAATTTGTTAATGGGCTGTATTACATTGGTTGATTTGCGAATGTTAAAAAAACCTTGCATTCCTGGGATAAAGCCCACTTGGTCATGATGTATGATCTTTTTAATATGATGTTGGATTCTGTTTGCTGGAATTTTATTAAGGATTTTTGCATCTATGTTCATCAGTGATATTGGCCTGTAGTTTTCCTTTTTTGTGACATCTTTGTCTGGTTTTGGAATTAGGGTGATGGTGGCCTCATAGAATGAGTTTGGAAGTTTACCATCTTCTGCAATTTTCTGGAAGAGTTTGAGTAGGATAGGTGTTAGCTCTCCTCTAAATTTTTGGTAGAATTCCACTGTGAAGCCGTCTGGTCCTGGGCTTTTGTTTGCTGCAAGATTTCTGATTACAGTTTCGATTTCCATGCTTGTGATGGGTCTGTTAAGATCTTCTATTTCTTCCTGGTTCAGTTTTGGAAAGTTATACTTTTCTAAGAATTTGTCCATTCTTTCCGAGTTGTCCATTTTATTGGCATATAGCTCTTGGTAGTAGTCTCTTATGATCCTTTGTATTTCTGTGGAGTCTGTTGTGATCTCTCCATTTTCATTTCTAATTTTGTTGATCTGATTCTTCTCCCTTTGTTTCTTGATGAGTCTGGCTAATGGCTTGTCAATTTTGTTTATCTTCTCGAAAAACCAGCTTTTAGTTTTGTTGATTTTTGCTATGGTCTCTTTTGTTTCTTTTGCATTTATTTCTGCCCTAATTTTTAAGATTTCTTTCCTTCTACTGACCCTGGGGTTCTTCATTTCTTCCTTCTCTAGTTGCTTTAGGTGTAGAGTTAGTTGATTTATTTGATTTTTTTCTTATTTCTTGAGGTACGCCTGTATTGCTATGAACCTTCCCCTTAGCATTGCTTTTACAGTGTCCCATAGGTTTTGGGTTGTCGTGTTTTCATTTTCATTCGTTTCTATGCATTATTTGATTTCTTTTTTGATTTCTTCTGTGATTTGTTGGTTATTCAGAAGCGTGTTGTTTAGCCTCCATATGTTGGAATTTTTAATAGTTGTTTTTTCCTGTAATTGAGGTCTAATCTTACTGCATTATGGTCAGAGAAGATGGCTGGGATGATTTCAATTTTTTTGAATTTACCAAGGCTAGATTTATGCCCCAGGATGTGATCTATCCTGGAGAAAGTTCCGTGTGCACTTGAGAAAAAGGTAAAATTGATTGTTTTGGGGTGGAAACTCCTGTAAATATCAATTAAATCTAATTTGTCTATTGTATCATTTAAAGTTTGTGTTTCCTTGTTAATTTTCTGTTTAGTTGATCTATCCATATGCGTGAGTGGAGTATTAAAGTATCCCACTATTATTGTGTTATTGTTAATTTCCCCTTTCATACTTGTTAGTATTTGCCTTATATATTGTGGTGCTCCTATGTTGGGTGCATATATATTTATGATTGTTATGTCCTCTTCTTGGATTGATCCTTTGATCTTTATGTAGTGTCCTTCTTTGTCCCTTTTCACAGCCTTTATTTTAAAGTCTATTTTATCTAAAACGAGTATTGCGACTCCTGCTTTCTTTTGGTCTCCGTTTGCATGAAATATGTTTTTCCATCCCTTAACTTTCAGCCTGTGTGTGTCCCTAGATTTGAGGTGGGTCTCTTGTAGACAGCATATATAGCGGTCTTGCTTTTGTATCCATTCAGCCAGCCTTTGTATTTTGGTTGGGACATTCAACCCATTTACATTTAAGGTAATTATTGATAAGTATGATCCCGTTGCCATTTACTTTGTTGTTTTGAGTTCGTGTTGAAACATCCTTTCTGTGTTTCCTGTTTAGAAAAGATCCTTTAGCATTTGCTGGAGAGCTGGTTTGGTAGTGCTGAATTCCCTCAGCTCTTGCTTGTCTGTAAAGCTTTTGAATTCTCCTTCATATCTGAATGAGATCCTTGCTGGGTACAGTAATCTGGGTTGTAGATTATTCTCTTTCATTACTTTAAATATGTCCTGCCATTCCCTTCTAGCCTGAAGGATTTCTATTGAAAGATCAGCTGTTATCCTTATGGGGATCCCCTTGTGTGTTATTTGTTGTTTTTCCCTTGCTGCTTTTAATATTTGTTCTTTGTGTTTGATCTTTGTTAATTTGATTAATATGTGTCTTGGGGTGTTTCACCTTGGGTTTATCCTGTTTGGAACTCTCTGGGTTTCTTGGACTTCTGTGACTATTTCTTTCTTCATTTTAGGGAAATTTTCAACTATTATCTCCTCGAGTATTTTTTCATGGCCTTTCCTTTTATCTTCTTCTTCTGGGACTCCTATGATTCGAATGTTGGGGCGTTTCATATTGTCCCAGAGGTCCCTGAGGTTTTCCTCATTTCTTTTCATTCTTTTTTCTTTTTCCTCTCTGCTTCATTTATTTCCATCATTCTATCTTCTACCTCACATATTCTATCTTCTGCCTCAGTTATTCTACTGTTGGTTCCCTCCAGAGTGTCTTTTATCTCCTTTAATTCATTATTCGTTATATATTGACTCCTTTTTATTTCTTCTAAGTCCTTGATAAACATTTGTTGCATCTTCTCAATCCTTGTCTCCAGGCTATTTATCTGTAACTCCATTTTGCTTTCAAGATTTTGGATCATTTTTATTATCATTATTCTAAATTCTTTTTCAGATAGATTCCCTATCTCCTCCTCTTTTGTTTGGTTTTGTGGGCATTTCTCATTTTCCTTTACTTGCTGAGTATTTCTCTTCCTTTTCATCTTGTTTAGATTGCTGTGTTAGGCATGGCCTTTCTGTATTCTGGTAGTATGAAGTTCCTCTTTATTGTGGAGGTTCCTCACTGTGGGTGGGGTTGGACAGGTGGCTTGTCAAGGCTTCCTGGTTGGGGGAGCTTGTGTCGGTGTTCTGGTGGGTGGAGCTGGATTTCTGCTCTCTAGAGTGCAATGGAGTGACCAGTATTAATTTTTGAGATGTCTATGGATTTGGTGTGCCTCTGGGCAGCCTGTATATTGATGCTCAGGTCTATGTTCCTGTGTTGCTGGAAAATTTGTGTGGTATGTCTTGCTCTGGAACTTATTGGCTCTTGGGTGGAGCTTGGTTTCAGTGTATATGTGGAGGCTATTGGATGGTCTCTTATTAATTAATGTTTCCCCTGGCTTTCAGTCTTATACTTGCAGTAGCCTCAAGACTTCTCCATCCATACAGCATCAATAATAAAACTTTTAGGTTAATGGTGAAAAGATTCTCCACAGTGAGGGATACCCAGAGAGGTTCACTGAGTTACATGGAGAGATGAGGTGAGGGGGGAGGGGTTAAGGTGACCAGGAGGGGAAGAGGGGAATTCAAATGTGGAGAGAGCAATCTAGCCAGTAAGCACTTCCCTCTGTGCTTTCCACAGTCTGGAACCCTCAGAGTAGTTCACAGAGATACATAGAGAGGGGGGAGGAAGGTAATAGAGGTGAGCATGAGTAGAAAGGGAGGAATCAAGAGGGAAGAGAGAGATCTGGGCAGTATCCTGTTCCTGAAGTGTTCTCCGGTACCCAGATCACCCTCAGAGATTCACAGAATTGGGTTGAGAAGAGAAGGAGGAGGGTGGGAGATAGAGGTTTCCTGGGGGAGAAGAAAGAGCATCAATAGGGGGAGAGAGTAATCAGGCCAGTGATCACACTCCTGAGTAAAAATGGGTCCTAAAGATTGGGTTCTTAAATGTACAAAATTGATATCAAATATGTAAAACAAAGATTAAAAATCTAGAGTAGAGGGTAGACTCTTATAAAACTTACAATATAAAAAAAAAGAAAAAAGGAAACAGTGTAAAAAGAAAAAAAAACAGTAAAACAGTAAAAAAAGTAAAACAGGAAAAAAACAGTAAAAAAAGAAAACACAAAAGGTATAAGATATATGTATGCAGTTTGCTTCAAAAATAGGGTTTATTTTTTTGCAAGTTAATAGTGGGTTATGAAAATGAAAGTTAAAGGTGTAGTAGAGGACCTGAAGAAAAAGGAAAGAAGAGAAAAAAATTTAAAAAAAAATAAAAAAATATAAATAATAATAGTAAAAAATATATATATCCCGGAATTTCTCTGGAGCTGTTGTGAGCAGTGTGGGGTCTGCTCAGTTGCAGACAGATCCTTGTTTCTGCTTATACTTTTCAAGATCTATAGGTCCCTTTCAATGCAGTCGGTATTAACTACAGGGATTTTAATCTGTTGGCCTGTCACTTCCAAGGCGCTTCCCTCTCTTTATTTGGCTTCTGTTTGGAAGTCTCTTCAGTATCTAATTTCCGCCCTGCAACAAAGGGGTGGAGGTGGTCTCTTTAGGTTCGCTTGTTCAATCGTGCTGTGGGGAGGAAGGAACACTGCAAACCTGGTGTGTGTGTGGTGAGCTCGCAGTGTCTCGGCCTCACTGGTTTCGCCCCCGCTCACGGTGTGTGCTTTCCCTGTCTACCCTCCTCGGGCTTCAGGTTACTCGGCCGGGGAGTGGGCCAGGGAGTGGGCCCTGAGATGCGTGCACTTCCCAGGTCTAAGCCACTCAGGTTCAGGCTCCCGGTTACTCCACAAAGGCGCAGACTCGGTTTCGCCCACGGCTTGTGCCGTTCCCGGTCGGAGCTGCTCAGGCGGCCAGGAGTTTGGCGAACGCACTCTCCCCTGTTGGGGCAGTGCGGCTTATCACCTCCCTGGTCCCCGCCTCGGGTTACGGGCACGCCCGGCTCCGGTGTGCTTTGTGTCGGTTATGGGGAGCTGGTCTCTGGCTGCGACCCTCCCGGCGGCTGTCGACCCTCCAGGATCTCAGGCAGTCTTTGCTTAGAAACTGGGAGCCTGTTTGCAGTTTGGTAGGGGGTGCCCTCTCTGGGGCCGAGTTTGCCCCTTTCCGGCTCTGGCGGGCCCCGCCTGCCTGCTATGTCTGGCGGGGGATGGGGAGGTCCGCAGCCGGCTAGCTCTCCTCTGGTATCGCTCAGTCCTTTGTTCTGTGAGTGGGCCGGCAGTGCCTTAGAGTTGGGCTTTTCGCGGGATAGTTCTCTCTCTCTGGCTGTCCCACAGTTTAGGTTGCTGTCTGATGTTAGCTCCCTCAGATTGCCCTCAGGGCGTTCGGGCCCAGTCCTTACCCTAGGCAGTGCCGCCTGTTCCTCTCCATTCAGCCCCCACTTGCTGGTGGCGGATGATGCAAGCGTCTGGGGTTCTTTCCTGGGAGTTGCCTTTAGGCACGTAATCTGTGGGTTTTATTTATTTTTTCTCCCAGTTATGTTGCCCTCCGAGATAGGAAATC
The DNA here is from genome assembly GCF_054371585.1 of Giraffa tippelskirchi. Taxonomy (NCBI): domain Eukaryota; kingdom Metazoa; phylum Chordata; class Mammalia; order Artiodactyla; family Giraffidae; genus Giraffa; species Giraffa tippelskirchi. The sequence continues at coordinate 74,544,366 of NC_137289.1, forward strand.
TTCCCCCACACCCGCCGGTTAGAGGGTTTCCTGGTGCTTGGAAATTTCTCGTCTTTTACTACTCCCTCCCTGGGACGGGTCTCCGTCCCTAACTCTTTTGTCTCTCTTTTTATCGATTATAATTTCTCCTACATCTTTTGAAGATAATGTGCTGTCTTTGTGGATGCCTGACGTCCTCTGCCAGCCTTCAGAAGTAGTTCTGTGAAGTTTGCTCAGCGTTCAGATGTTCTTTCGATACATTTGTGGAGGAGAGAGTGGTCTCCCCATCCTATTCCTCTGCCATCTTAGCCCTGCCTCCGAGATAATCATATGGTTTTTATTTTTCACTTTGTTAATGTGGTGTATTACACTGATTGATTGGCGGATATTAAAGAAACCTTGCATTCCTGGGATAAAGCCCAATTGGTCATGATGTATGATCTTTTTAAAATGATGTTGGATTCTGTTTCCTAAAATTTTATTAAGGATTTTTGCATCTATGTTCATCAGTGATATTGGACTGTAGTTTTTTTTGTGTGTGGCATCTTTGTCTGGTTTTGGAATTAGGGTGATGGTGGCCAAAGAATGAAATTAGAACTCTTTCTAACACCATACACAAAAATAAACTCAAAATGGATTAAAGGTCTAAACGTAAGACCAGAAACTATAAAGCTCCTAGAGGAAAACAGGCAAAACACTCTCCGACATAAATCACAGCAGAATCCTCCATGACCCACCTCCCAGAATATTGGAAATAAAAGCAAAAATAAACAAATGGGACCTAGTTAAACTTAAAAGCTTTTGCAAAACAAAGGAAAGTATAAGCAAGGTGAAAAGACAGCCTTCAGAATGGGAGAAAATAATAGCAAACGAAGCAACAGACAAACAATTAATCTCAAAAATATACAAGCAACTTCTGCAGCTGAATTCCAGAAAAATAAACGACCCAATCAAAAAATGGGCCAAAGAACTAAACAGACATTTCTCCAAAGACATACAGATGGCTAACAAACACATGAAAAGATGCTCAACATCACTCATTATTAGAGAAATGCAAATCAAAACCACAATGAGGTATCATTTCACACCAGTCAGAATGGCTGCTATCCAAAAGTCTACAAGCAATAAATGCTGGAGAGGGTGTGGAGAAAAGGGAACCCTCTTACACTGTTGGTGGGAATGCAAACTAGTACAGCCACTATGGAGAACAGTGTGGAGATTCCTTAAAAAACTGGGAATAGAACTGCCATATGACCCAGCAATCCCACTGCTGGGCATACACACTGAGGAAACCAGAATTGAAAGAGACGCGTGTACCCCAATGTTCATCGCAGCACTGTTTACAATAGCCAGGACATGGAAGCAACCTAAATGTCCATCAGCAGACGAATGGATAAGGCAGCTTTGGTACATATACACAATGGAATATTACTCAGCCATTAAGAAGAATACATTTGAACCAGTTCTATTGAGATGGATGAAACTGGAGCCCATTATACAGAGTGAAGTAAGCCAGAAAGAAAAACATCAGTATAGTATACTAATGCATATATATGGAATTTGAAAGATGGTAACGATAACCCTATATGCGAGACAGAATAAGAGACACAGATGCATAGAACAGTCTTATGGACTCTGAGGGAGAAGGTGAGGGTGGGACGTTCTGAGAGAATAGCTTTGAAACATGTATATTATCATATGTGAAACCAAACACCATTCCATGTTCAATGCATGAGACAAATGCTCAGGGCTGGGGCAATGGGATGACCCAGAGGGATGGGATGGGGAGGGAGGTGGGAGGGGGGTTCAGGATGGGGAACACATGTAAACCCATGGCTGATTCATGGCAATGTATGGCAAAAATCATTACAATATTGTAAAGTAATTAACCCCCAACTAAAATAAATAAATTTATTAAAAAAAAAAAAAGAATTTTCCACAGTTTGTTGTGATTCACACAGTGAAAGACTTTAGCGTAGTCAATGAAACAGAAGTAGATTTTTTTTTCCTGGTATTACTTTTTCTATGAGCCAACAGATGTTGGTAATTTGATCCCTGCTTCCCTTGCTTTATCTAAATCCGATTTGTACATCTGGCCATTCTTGGCTCATGTACTTCTGAAGCCTAGCTGGAAGGATTATGAGCATTACCTTGCTAGCAAGTGAAATGAACACAGTTGTATGGTAGTTTGCACTTTCTTTGGAATTGCCTTTTTTGGAGATTGAAATGCTAACTGACTTCCAGTCCTGTGGCCACTGCTGAAATTTCCAAATGTGTTGCCTTACTGAGTGCAGCATTTTAACAGCACCAGCGTTTAGGATTTTAAATAGCTCAGCAGGAATTCCATCACCTCCATTAACTTTGTTCATGTGAATGCTTACTAAGGCCCACTTGACTTCACATTCCAGAATATCTGGCTCTAGGTGAATGCCCACACCATCATGGTTATCCAGGACATTAAGACTTTTTTTTTTTTGTATAGTTCTTCTGTGTATTCTTGTCACCTCATCTTGGTCTCTTCTGCTTCAGTTAGATCCTTGCCATTTCTGTCTTTGTTGTGCCCATCTTTGCATGAGATATTGCTTTGATATATCTAATTTTCTTGAAGAGTTCTCTAGTCTTTCCCATTGTACTGTTTCCCTCTATTTCTTTGCTTTGTTCACTTAAGAAAGCCTTCTTATCTGTCCCTGCTATTCTCTGGAATTCTGATTCAATTGGGTATATCTTTCCCTTTCTCAGGGAAAGCTTGTATTCTCAGTTATTAGTAAGGCCTCTTCATAAAACCACTTTGCTTCCTGTATTTCTTTTTCTTTGGGATGGTTTTAATCACTGCCTCCTGCACAATGTTACCAACCTCAATCCATAGTTCTTCAAGTGCTCTGCCTACAAGATCTAATCCCTTGAATCTATTCATAGAATCCACTGAATAATCACAAGGAATTTGATTTAGGTCATGCCTGAATGTCCTAGTGGTTTTCCCAACTTTCTTCTATTTAAGCCTGGATTTTGCAATAAGGAAGTCATGATCTGAGCCACAGTCAGGTCCAGGTTTGTTTTTGCTGATGGTATAGAGTTTTTCCATCATCAGCTGCAAATAATATAATCAATCTGATTTTGGTATTGACCATCTGGTGGTGTCCATGTGTAGAATCATCCCTCCTGTTGTTGGAAGAGGTTGTTTTCTATGACCAGTGTGTTTGTTCTCTTGGCAAAACTCTGTTAGCCTTTGCCCTGCTACAATTTATACTCCAAGGCAAAATTTGCCTGTTACCCCAGGTATCTTTTGACTTCCTACTTTTGCTTTCCAATCCCCTATGATGAGGGATTCCCAGGTGGCTCAGTGGTAAAGAATCCACCTGCAATGCAGGAGCCATGAAAAACACAGGTGTGATCCCTGGAATGGGAAGATCCCCTGGAGTAGAGCATGGCAACCCACTCCACTATTCTTGACTGGAGAATCCCATGGACAGAGGAGCCTGGCAGGCTACACTCCTAGGGTCACAAAGAGTCAGACATAACTGAAGAAGCTTTTCATACATGCATGCCCCTATGATGAAAAGGTGTTAGTTCCAGAAGATCTTACAAGCCTTCATAGGCTCAGTCAAGTTCAGTATCTTTGGCATTAGAGGTTTGGACATAGATTTTGATTGCTGTGATGTTTGAGGGTTTGCCTTGAAAATGAAAAGAGATCATTCTGTTGCTTTTGAAATTGCTCCCAAGTACTGCATTTCTGACAAAATGTGGCCCACTGGAGAAGGGAATGGTAAACCACTTCAGTATTCTTGCCTTCAGAATTCCATGAACAGTATGAAAAGGCAAAAAGATAGGACACTGAAAGATGAACTCCCCAGGTCGGTAGGTGCCCAATATGCTACTGGAGAAGAGTGGAGAAATAACTCCAGAAAAAATGAAGAGATGGAGCCAAAGCAAAAACAACTTCCAGTTGTTGATGTGACTGGTGATGGAAGTAAAGTCCGATTCTGTAAAGAACAATATTACATAAGAGCCTGGAATGTTAGATCCATGAATCAAAGTAAATTGGAAGTGGTAAAACAGGAGGTGGCAAGACTGAACATCGACATTTTAGGAATCAGTGAACTAAAATGGACTGGAATGGGAGAATTTAATTCAGATGACCATTATATCAACTACTGTGGGCAAGAATCCCTTGAAGAAATGGAGTAGCCCTCATAGTCAACAAAAGAGTCCAAAATGCAGTACTTTGGCGGAATCTCAAAAACGACAGAATGATCTCTGTTCATTTCCAAGGCAAACCATTTAGTATCACAGTAATCCAAGTCTGTGCCCCAACCAGTAATGCTGAAGAAGCTGAAGTTGAATGGTTCTATGAAGACCTACAAGAACTTTTAGAACTAACACCCAAAAAATATATCCTTTCATTATAGGGGACTGGAATGCAAAAGTAGCAAGTCAAGAGATACATGGAGCAGTAGTCAAGTTTGGCATTGGAGTACAAAATGAAGTAGGTGAGGGTGGGACGTTCTGGGAGAATAGCATTGAAACATGTATATTATCATATGTGAAACAGAACACCATTCCATGTTCGATGCATGAGACAAATGCTCAGGGCTGGGGCAATGGGATGACCCAGAGGGATGGGATGGGGAGGGAGGTGGGAGGGGGGTCCAGGAAGGGGAACACATGTAAACCCATGGCTGATTCATGTCAATGTATGGCAAAAACTACTACAATATTGTAAAGTAATTAGCCCCCAACTAAAATAAATAAATTTACTTAAAAATAAATAAATAAATAAAATGTAATAAAATGTTAATCAAAAATTTAAAAAAAAAATGAAGCAGAGCAAAGTCTAACAACGTTTTGCCAGGAGAATGCACTGGCCGTAGAAAACACTCTCTATTAACAACACAAGAGGAGGCTCTATACATGGACATCACTATATGGACAATACCAAAATCAGATTGATTATATTCTATGAAGCCAAAGATGGAGAAGCTCTATTCAGTCAGCAAAAACAAGACAAGGAGCTGACTGTGGCTCAGATCATGAACTCCTTATTGCCAAATTCAGACTGAACTTGAAGAAAGTAGGGGAAACCACTAGACTACTCAGGTATGACCTAAATCACATCCTTTATGATTATACAGTGGTAGTGACAAATAGATTCACGGGATTAGATCTGATAAACACAGTGCCTGAGAACTATGGATGGAGGCTCTTGACATTGTACAGGAGGCAGTGGTCAAGACCATCCCCAAGAAAAAGAAGTGCAAAAAGGCAAAACGGTTGTCTGATGAGGTCTTACAAATAGCTGAGAAAAGAAGAGAAGCTAAAGGAAAAGGAGAAAAGGAAAGATATGCCAATTAGAATGCAGAGTTCCAAAGAATAGCAAGGAGAGACAAGAAAGCCTTCCTCAGTGATCAACGCAAAGAAATACAGTAAACAATAGAATGGGAAAGACTAGAGATCACTTCAAGAAAACTAGTGATACCAAGGGAATATTTCATGTAAAAATGGACACAATAAAGGACAGAAATGGCGTGGACCTAACATAAGCAGAAAATAATAAGCAGTGTCGGAGTCCTGCTCCAGCTGGTCCAGGAGTACCCAAGGGATGAACGGCATCGGCGAGAAGAAAGAAAGAAACAGAGTTTTTTTTGATGGCCCAAGGACCATAATCTTTATTGCTTTCAGTTTCTACTTATATAGCATATGTTCTTCCACTTAATGACTCTTACAATATTTTTTGTTCAAATCAGCATCCCCTGATTCTAAGATGTGTTAAAAGTTTTTTCCTAGTCCTTTGTCATATTTTGGTTACGTTTATCCCGAAACCTATGTTTATTCTACTAAAACATAGTCTAAGAATCATATTATTCCATATAGTTATTCTGTACAGCCTGCTACTACAGTGAGTACAGCGTCTTGCTTCAGTGAATAAGTACTATAACGGCATCTAAGGTCAAGAGTTCCTCATAGTATAGCTATTGTCGGTGGTTTGTTTACCATCTACCCACATACCACAAGACTATTTCTGGCAGGGACAAGTCTTTTGCAGTTTACCTTGAAACCATTTAAAATACAATTGAATAAGAGACCATCCAATAGCCTCCATAAATACACTGAAACCAAGCTCCACCCAAGAGACAATAAGTTCCAGAGCAAGACATACCACGCAAATTCTCCAGCAACGCAGGAACATAGACCTGAGCATCAATATACAGGCTGCCCAGAGGCACACCAAATCCATAGACATCTCAAAAGTTAATACTGGTCACTCCATTGCACTCTAGAGAGCAGAAATCCAGCTCCACCCACCAGAACACCGACACAAGCTCCCCCAACCAGGAAGCCTTGACAAGCCACCTGTCCAACCCCAACCACAGTGAGGAACCTCCACAACAAAGAGGAACTTCATACTACCAGAATACAGAAGGGCCACGCCTAACACAGCAATCTAAACAAGATGAAAAGGCAGAGAAATACTCAGCAAGTAAAGGAAAATGAGAAATGCCCACAAAGCCAAACAAAAGAGGAGGAGATAGGGAATCTATCTGAAAAAGAATTTAGAATAATGATAATAAAAATGATCCAAAATCTTGAAAGCAAAATGGAATTACAGATAAATAGCCTGGAGACAAAGATTGAGAAGATGCAAGAAATGTTTATCAAGGACTTAGAAGAAATAAAAAGGAGTCAATATAGAATGAATAATGAAATAAAGGAGATAAAAGACACTCTGGAGGGAACCAACAGTAGAATAACGGAGGCAGAAGATAGGATAAGTGAGGTAGAAGATAGAATGATGAAAATAAACGAAGCAGAGAGGAAAAAAGAAAAAAGAATCAAAAGAAATGAGGAAAACCTCCGGGACCTCTGGGACAATATGAAACGCCCCAACATTCGAATCATAGGAGTCCCAGAAGAAGAAGATAAAAGGAAAGGCCATGAAAAAATACTCGAGGAGATAATAGTTGAGAATTTCCCTAAATTGAGGAAAGAAATAGTCACAGAAGTCCAAGAAACCCAGAGAGTTCCAAACAGGATAAACCCAAGGCGAAACACCCCAAGACACATATTAATCAAATTAACAAAGATCAAACACAAAGAACAAATATTAAAAGCAGCAAGGGAAAAACAACAAATAACACACAAGGGGATCCCCATAAGGATAACAGCTGATCTTTCAATAGAAACCCTTCAGGCTAGAAGGGAATGGCAGGACATACTTAAAGTAATGGAAGAGAATAATCTACAACCCAGATTACTGTACCCAGCAAGGATCTCATTCAGATATGAAGGAGAATTCAAAAGCTTTACAGACAAGCAAGAGCTGAGGGAATTCAGCACTACCAAACCAGCTCTCCAGCAAATGCTAAAGGATCTTCTCTAAACAGGAAACACAGAAAGGATGTTTCAACACAAACTCAAAACAACAAAGTAAATGGCAACGGGATCATACTTATCAATAATTACCTTAAATGTAAATGGGTTGAATGCCCCAACCAAAAGACAAAGGCTTGCTGAATGGATACAAAAACAAGACCCCTATATATGCTGTCTACAAGAGACCCACCTCAAAACTAGGGACACACACAGGCTGAAAGTGAAAGGATGGAAAAACATATTCCATGCAAACGGAGACCAAAAGAAAGCAGGAGTCGCAATACTCGTTTCAGATAAAATAGACTTTAAAATAAAGGATGTGAAGAGGGACAAAGAAGGACACTACATAAAGATCAAAGGATCAATTCAAGAAGAAGACATAACAATCATAAATATATATGCACCCAACATAGGAGCACCACAATATATAAGGCAAATACTAACAAGTATGAAAGGGGAAATTAACAATAACACAATAATAGTGGGAGACTTTAATACTCCACTCACGCCTATGGATAGATCAACTAAACAGAAAATTGACAAGGAAACACAAACTTTAAATGATACAATAGACTAATTAGATTTAATTGATATTTACAGGAGTTTCCACCCCAAAACAATCAATTTTACCTTTTTCTCAAGTGCACATGGAACTTTCTCCAGGATAGACCACATCCTGGGCCATAAATCTAGCCTTGGTAAATTCAAAAAAATTGAAATCATCCCAGCCATCTTCTCTGACCACAATGCAGTAAGATTAGACCTCAATTACAGGAAAAAAACTATTAAAAATTCCAACATATGGAGGCTAAACAACACGCTTCTGAATAACCAACAAATCACAGAAGAAATCAAAAAAGAAATCAAATAATGCATAGAAACGAATGAGAATGAAAACACAACAACCCAAAACCTATGGGACACTGTAAAAGCAATACTAAGGGGAAGGTTCATAGCAATACAGGCGTACCTCAAGAAACAAGAAAAAAATCAAATAAATCAACTAACTCTACACCTAAAGCAACTAGAGAAGGAAGAAATGAAGAACCCCAGGGTCAGTGGAAGGAAAGAAATCTTAAAAATTAGGGCAGAAATAAATGCAAAAGAAACAAAAGAGACCATAGCAAAAATCAACAAAACTAAAAGCTGGTTTTTCGAGAAGATAAACAAAATTGACAAGCCATTAGCCAGACTCATCAAGAAACAAAGGGAGAAGAATCAGATCAACAAAATTAGAAATGAAAATGGAGAGATCACAACAGACTCCACAGAAATACAAAGGATCATAAGAGACTACTACCAAGAGCTATATGCCAATAAAATGGACAACTTGGAAGAAATGGACAAATTCTTAGAAAAGTATAACTTTCCAAAACTGAACCAGGAAGAAATAGAAGATCTTAACAGACCCATCACAAGCACAGAAATCGAAACTGTAATCAGAAATCTTCCCGCAAACAAAAGCCCAGGACCAGACGGCTTCACAGTGGAATTCTACCAAAAATTTAGAGGAGAGCTAACACCTATCCTACTCAAACTCTTCCAGAAAATTGCAGAAGATGGTAAACTTCCAAACTCATTCTATGAGGCCACCATCACCCTAATTCCAAAACCAGACAAAGATGTCACAAAAAAGGAAAACTACAGGCCAATATCACTGATGAACATAGATGCAAAAATCCTTAATAAAATTCTAGCAAACAGAATCCAACATCATATTAAAAAGATCATACATCATGACCAAGTGGGCTTTATCCCAGGAATGCAAGGTTTTTTTAACATCCGCAAATCAATCAATGTAATACACCACATTAACAAATTGAAAGAAAAAAACCATATGGTTATCTCAATAGATGCAGAAAAAGCCTTTGACAAAATTCAGCATCCATTTATGATTAAAACCCTCCAGAAAGCAGGAATAGAAGGAACATATCTCAACATAATAAAAGCTATATATGACAAACCCACAGCAAACATTATCCTCAATGGTGAAAAATTGAAAGCATTTCCGCTAAAGTCAGGAACAAGGCAAGGATGCCCACTTTCACCACTACTATTCAACATAGTTTTGGAAGTTTTGGCCACAGCAATCAGAGCTGAAAAAGAAATAAAAGGAATCCAGATAGGAAAAGAAGAAGTAAAACTCTCACTGTTTGCAGATGACATGATCCTCTACATAGAAAACCCTAAAGACTCTACTTACAATGGAGAAAAGACAATCTCTGTAACAAGTGGTGCTGGGAAAACAGGTCAACCACTTGTAAAAGAATGAAACTAGAACACTTCCTAACACCGTACACAAAAATAAACTCAAAATGGATTAAAGATCTAAACGTAAGACCAGAAACTATAAAACTCCTAGAGGAAAACATAGGCAAAACACTCTCCGACATAAATCACAGCAGGATCCTCCATGACCCACCTCCCAGAATATTGGAAATAAAAGCAAAAATAAACAAATGGGACCTAATTAAAATTAAAAGTTTTTGCACAACAAAGGAAACTATAAGCAAGGTGAAAAGACAGCCTTCAGAAAGGGAGAAAATAATAGCAAATGAAGCAACAGACAAACAATTAATCTCAAAAATATACAAGCAACTTCTGCAGCTGAATTGCAGAAAAATAAAAGACCCAATCAAAAAATGGGCCAAAGAACTAAACAGACATTTCTCCAAAGACATACAGATGGCTAACAAACACATGAAAAGATGCTCAACATCACTCATTATTAGAGAAATGCAAATCAAAACCACAATGAGGTATCATTTCACACCAGTCAGAATGGCTGCTATCCAAAAGTCTACAAGCAATAAATGCTGAAGAGGGTGTGGAGAAAAGGGAACCCTCTTACACTGTTGGTGGGAATGCAAACTAGTACAGCCACTATGGAGAACAGTGTGGAGATTCCTTAAAAAACTGGGAATAGAACTGCCATATGACCCAGCAATCCCACTGCTGGGCATATACACCGAGGAAACCAGAATTGAAAGAGACGCGTGTACCCCAATGTTCATCGCAGCACTGTTTATAATAGCCAGGACATGGAAGCAACCTAGATGTCCATCAGCAGACGAATGGATAAGGAAGCTGTGGTACATATACACAATGGAATATTACTCAGCCATTAAAAAAAATACATTTGAATCGGTTCTACTGAGATGGATGAAACTGGAGCCCATTATACAGAGTGAAGTAAGCCAGAAAGAAAAACAACAATACAGTATACTAATGCATATATATGGAATTTGAAAGATGGTAACGATAACCCTATATGCGAGACAGAATAAGAGACACAGATGCATAGAACAATTTTATGGACTCTGAGGGAGAAGGTGAGGGTGGGACGTTCTGGGAGAATAGCATTGAAACATGTATATTATCATATGTGAAACAGAACACCATTCCATGTTCGATGCATGTGACAAGGGCTCAGGGCCGGAGCAATGGGATGATCCAGAAGGATGGGATGGGGAGGGAGGTAGGTGGGGGGTCCAGGAAGGGGAACACATGTAAACCCATGGCTGATTCATGTCAATGTTTGGCAAAAACTATTACAATATTGTAAAGTAATTAGCCCCCAACTAAAATAAATAAATTTATAAAAAAATAAAAAAATAAAATAAAATAAAATACAATTGATATATTTCTTTCTGTTTGCACTTAGATTCTAAGGGGCACGAATATCTCTAGCGTCCCAGTTTTTATAAGAAAAGGTAATTGGGTTAGTTTCTGTAATTTTCCCTGATACATGACCCAAGTTTTCCAGTCATCAATAATAATCTCCTCATGAGGCCAGGTCACAATAAGCTTAAGGCTTGTTTTCCAAATGAACATGGCCTTATTCCCTGGCTGAGTGTTAAGGACCCAACAGCCAGGGGCCCCGGTAGGCTTAATCATTTTTGGAATGTTTCTCTGGGGCAAGGGATCATTTTTCTTTTCCCTGGACTCCTGTGACCTCGTAATGGAAGCCCCTACAACTCCAGCCATGAAAGAATGAAACAGTTAGTCACAACAAAAGCATAGAAACAGAAAGGAGTGAAGGTCCCGGTCCTTGAGAGAAACTGCTTTGCACTTTCTTCTTGAGTGGAGCTGTGACTTTTTCATCTGGCAGTAGATCCAGAACGGCTCCCAACAGAAAGAAAGAAACACAGCTAGCCACAACAGAAGCCTAGAAACAGGAAGGAGTGAAGGTTCCGATCCTTGAGAGAAACCACTGTGCAGTTTCTTCTTGAGTGGTGCCGTAACTTTGTCATCCGGCAGTAGATTCAGAACGGCTCCCAACAAAGATGAAGTGGCAAGAATACACAGAGGAACTATACAAAAAAGATCTTCATTACCCAAATAACCCATGATGGTGTGATCAGTCACCTAATCCAGAAATCCTGGAATGCAAAGTCAAGTGGGCTTTAAGAAGCATCACTACAAACAAAGCTAGTGGCAGCGATAGAATTCCAGCTGAGCTAATTCAAATCCTAAAAGATGATTCTGTTAAAGTGCTGTACTCAATATGACAGCAAATTTGGAAAACTCAGCAGTGGCCACAGGACTCAAAAGTCAGTTTTCATTCCAATCCTGAAGAAAGGCAATGCTAAAGGATGTTCAATCTATCACACAGTTGCACTCATCTCATGCACTAGAAAATTAATGCACAAAATTCTCCAAGCCAGGCTTCAACAGTATGTGAACTGTGAACTTCCAGATGTTCAAGGTGCACTTAGAAAAGGCAGCAGAACCAGAAATCAAATTGCCAACAGCCATTGGATCATTGCAAAATCAAGGGAGTTCCAGAAAAACTTCTACTTCTGCTTTATTGACCAGGCCAAAGACTTTGACTGTGTAGATCACAACAAACTGTAGAACATTCTTCAAGATATGGGAATATCAGACCAACTTACCTGCTTCCTGAGAAATATGTATGCTGGTCAAGCAGCAACAGTTTGAACTGGACATGGAAAAACAGACTGGCTCCAAATCAATAGAGGAGTACATCAAGGCTGTTTATTGTCACCTTGCTTAGTTAACTTATATGCAGAGTACATCATGTGAAAAGCCAGGCTGGATGAGGCACAAGTTGGAATCAAGATTGCGAGAGAAATATCAGTAACCTCAGATTTGCAGATGACACCACCCTTATGGCAGAGAGCAAAGAAGCACTAAAGAGCCTAATGAGAAAGTGAAAGAGGAGAGTGAAAAAACTGGCTTAAAATTCAACATTCAGAATACTAAGATCATGGCAACCAGTCCCATCAGTGAGAGACTTTTATTGGGTTTTTTTGGGGGTGGGGGTTCAAAATCACTGCAGATGGTGACTTCAGCCATGAAATTAAAAGACGCTTGCTCCTTGGATGGAAAACTATGTCCAACCTAGACAGCATATTAAAAAGCAGAGACCTTACTTAGCCAACAAAGGTCCTTCTAGTCACAGTTACGGTTTTTCCAGTAACCATTTATGGATGTGAGAGTTGTAGTATAAAGAAAGCTGAGTGCCAATGAATTGACACTTTTGAACTGTGGTATGGACTCTTGAGAGTCCCTTGGACTACAAGAAGATCAAACCAGTCAATCCTAAAGGAAATCAGTCCTGAATATTCATTAGCAGTACTGAAGCTGAATCTGAAGCTCCAATACTATTGCCACCTGATGGGAAGAACTGACTCTTTGGAAAAGACCTTGATTCTGAGAAAGATTGAAGGCAGTAGGAGAAGGGGACAACAGAGGATGAGATGGTTGGATGGCATCACCGATTCAATGGACATGAGTTTGAGCAAGCTCCAGGTGTTGGTAATGGCCAGGGAAGCATGGCATGCTGCAGTCCATGGAGTAACAAAGAGTCGGACACCACTGAGCAACTGAACTGGACTGATTGCATTTCAGACTCTTTTGTTTCCTATGTGCGCTACTTCATATCTTTTTTTTTTTTTTCATTTTTTATTGAAGTATAATTACGTTACAGAATTTTGCTGTTTTCTGTCAAACCTCAACATGAATCAGCCATAGGTACACATATATCCCCTCCCTTTTGAACCTCCCTCCCATTTCCATCCACATCCCACCCCTCTAGGTTGATACAGAGCCCTTGTTTGAGTTTCCTGAGACATACAGCAAATTCCCGTTGGTCATCTCTCTTACATATGATATTGTAAGTTTACATGTAACTCTTTCCATCCATCTCACCCTCTCCTCCCCTCTCCCCATGTCCAGAAGTCTATTCTCTATTTCTGTTTCTCCATTGTTTCCCTGGAAATGAATTTTTCAGTACTATTTTTTCTAGATTCTATATATATATGTATATACATATATATATATATGTTAGAATATGATATTTATCTTTATCTTTCCGACTTACTTCACTCTATAATAGGTTCTAGGTTCATCCACCTCATTAGAACTGACTCAAATGTGTTCCATTTTATGGTTGAGTAATGTTCCATTGCATATATGTACCACAACTTCTTTATCCATTCCTCTGTAGATGGACATTTAGGTTGATTCCATGTTCTAGCTATTGTAAATAGTGCTGCAATGAACAATGTGATACATGTGTCTTTTTCAATTTTGGTTTCCTCAGGGTATATGCCTAGGAGTCTTGGGGCACAAATCAAACTTCAGTAAATTTAAGAAAATTGAAATCATATCAAGCATCTTCTCTGACCACAATGTTGTGAGAATAGAGAACACTGTCAGGGAAATAAAAAGTGTAAGAAACACGAACACATGAAGATTAAGCAATTCATTTCTAAATAACCAACAGGCTAGGGAAGAAATCAAAAGGGAAATCAAAAAGTTTCTAGAAACAAATGACAATGAAAACACGACAACTCAAAACCTGTAGGATGCAGCAAAGTCAGTACTAAGAGGGAATTTTACATCAGTACAATCCTACCTAAAGAAACAAACAAACAAACAAAATATAGAAAAGACAACCTAAATTTACAACTAAAACAACTGGATAAAGAAGAACAAAATACCCCAAAATTAGTAGAAGGAATGAAATAAAGATCCAGGCAGAAATAATTGAAAAAGAAATGAAAGAAACAGTAGTAAAAATTAATAAAACTAAAAACTGGATCTTTGAGAAGATAAACAAGATTGACAAACTTTTAGCCAAACTAACCAAGAAAAAAAGAGAGAAGAAGCAAATCTACTCCATTTATTTTAAGGGATTTTGGCCCAGAGTAGCACATATAACGGTCATCTGCTTTAATTTCCCCTTTTCCCATCTATTTTAATTCACTGACTTCCAAAATTTTGATGTTCTCTCTTGTCATCTCCTACCCTGCAGGACCACCCAAGAAAGGCAGGTCATGGCAGAGTATTCTGAAAAAATGGTCCACTGGAGAAGGAATTAAAATCACTCCATTATTCTTGCCTTGAGAAATCAATGAACAATACGAAAATGCAAAAAGATATGACACTGGAAGATTAACAGTTATCTTAATTAATTAAGATAACTAATCTTAATTAACAGTGATCTTACAGTTTACTTCAGTCTCTCAGTTGTGTCCGACTCTTTGCGATGCCATGAACCTTAGCACATCAGGCCTCCCTGTCCATCACCAAATCATGGAGTTCACCCAAACCCATGTCCATTGAGTCGGTGATGCCATCCAACAATCTCACCCTCTGTCATCCCCTTCTCCTCCTGCCCTTGACCTTTCCCAACATTAGGGTCTTTTCCAGTGAGTCAGCTCTTTGTGTCAGGTGGCCAAAGTATTGGAGTTTCAGCTTCAGCATCAGTCCTTCCAATGAACACCCAGGACTGATCTTCTTTAAGATGGACTGGTTGGATCTCCTTGCAGTCCAAGGGACCCTCAAGAGTCTTCTCCAACATCACAGTTCAGAAGCATCAATTCTTCGGTGCTCAGCTTTCTTCACTGTCCAAATCTCACATCCATACATGACTACTGGAAAAACCAGAGCCTTGACTAGATGGACCTTTGTTGGCAGAGTAATGTCTCTGCTTTTGAATATGCTATCTAGGTTGGTCATAACCTTCCTTCCAAGGAGTAAGCGTCTTTTAATTTCATGGCTGCAGTCACCATCAGCAGTGATTTTGGAGCCCCGAAAAATAAAGTCTGACACTGTTTCCCCATCTATTTCCCATAAAGTGATGAGACCAGATGCCATAATCTTAGTTTTCTGAATGTTGAGCTTTAAGCCAACTTTTTCACTCTCCTCTCTCACTTTCATCAAGAAGTTCTTTAGTTCTTCTTCACTGTCTGCCATAAGGTGGTGTCATCTGCATATCTGAGGTTATTGATATTTCTCCCGGTAATCTTGATTCCAGCTTGTGTTTCTTCCAGCCCAGTGTTTCTCATGATGTACTCTGCATATAAGGTAAATAAGCAGGGTAACAATATACAGCCTTGACGTACTCCTTTTCCTATTCGGAACCAATCTGTTGTTCCATGTCCAGTTCTAACTGTTGCTTCCTGACCTGCATACAGGTTTCTCAAGAGACAGGTCAGATGGTCTGGTATTCCCATCTCTTGAAGAATTTTCCACAGTTTATTGTGATCCACACAGTCAAAGGCTTTGGCATAGTCAATAAAGCAGAAATAGATGTTTTTCTGGAACTCTCTTGCTTTTTCGATGATCCAGCGGATGTTGACAACTTGATCTCTGGTTCCTCTGCCTTTTCTAAAACCAGCTTGAACATCTGGAAGTTCACAGTTCACGTATTGCTGAAGCCTGGCTTGGAGAATTTTGAGCATTACTTTATTAGTATGTGAGATGAGTGCAATTGTGCGGTAGTTTGAACTTTCTTTGGCATTGCCTTAGTTTGGGATTGGAATGAAAACTGACCTTTTCCAGTCCTGTGGCCACTGCTGAGTTTTCCAGATTTGCTGGCATATCGAGTGCAGCACATTGACAGCATCATCTTTCAGGATTTGAAATAGCTTAACTGGAATTCCATCACCTCCACTAGCTTTGTTCGTAGTGATGCCTTCTAAGGCCCACTTGACTTCACATTCCAGGATGTCTGGCTCTAGGTGATCACACCATCGTGATTATCTGAGTCGTGCAGACTATTTTTGCACAGTTCTTCTGTGTATTCTTGCCACCTCTTCTTAATATCTTCTGCTTCTGTTAGGTCCATACCATTTCTGTCCTTTATCGAGCCTATTGTTGCATGAAATGTTCCCTTGGTATCTCTAATTTTCTTGAAGAGATCTCTAGTCTTTCCCATTCTGTTGTTTTCCTCTATTTCTTTGCATTGATCACTGAGGAAGGCTTTCTTACTCTCTTTGTTATTCTTTGGAACTCTGCATTTAGATAGGAATATCTTTCCTTTTCTCCTTTGCTTTTCACTTCTCTTCTTTTCACAGTTATTTGTAAGGCCTCCTCAGACACCCATTTTGGTTTTTTGCATTTCTTTTCCATGGGGATGGTCTTGATCCCTGTCTCCTGTACAATGTCATGAACCTCTGCCCATAGTTCATCAGGCACTCTGACTATCAGATCTAGTCCCTTAAATCTATTTGTCACTTCCACTGTATAATCATTAGGGATTTGATTTAGGTCATACCTGAATGGTCTAGTGGTTTTCCCTACTTTCTTCAATTTAAGTCTGAATTTGGCAATAAGGAGTCCATGATCTGAGCCACAGTCCGCTCCCGGTCTTATTTTTGCTGACTGTATAGAGCTTCTCCATCTTTGGCTGCAAAGAATATAATCAATCTGATTTTGGTGTTGACCATTGGGTGATGTCCACGTGTAGAGTCTTCTCTGGTGTTGTTGGAAAAGGGTATTTGGTATGACCAGTGCGTTCTCTTGGCAAAACTCTATTAGCCTTTGCCCTGCTTTATTTTGTACTCCAAGGCCAAATTTGCCTGTTATGCCAGGTGTTTCCTGACTTCCTACTTTTGCATTCTAGTCCCTTATAATGAAAAGGGCATCTTTTTTGGGTGTTAGTTCTAGAAGGTCTTGTAGGTCTTCATAGAACCGTTCAAGTTCACCTTCTTCAGTGTTACTGGTCGGGGCATAGACTTGGATTACCGTGATATTGAATGGTTTGCCTTGGAAACGAACAGAGATCATTCTGTCGTTTTTGAGATTGCATCCAAGTACTGCATTTCGGACTCTTTTGTTGACCATGATGGCTACTCCATTTCTTCTAAGGGATTCCTGCCCACAGTAGTAGATATAATGGTCATCTGAGTTTAAATCACTCATTCCAGTCCATCTTTGTTCACTGATTCCTAGAATGTTGATATTCACTCTTGCCATCTCTTGTTTGACCACTTCCAATTTGCCTTGATTCATGGACCTAACATTCCAGGTTCCTATGCAGTATTGCTTTTTACAGCATTGGACTCTGCTTCTATCACCAGTCATATCCACAGCTGAGTATTGTTTTTGTTTTGCCTCCATCCCTCCATTCTTTCTGGAGTTATTTCTCCACTGATCTCCAGTAGCATATTGGGTACCTACCGACCTGGGGAGTTCATCTTTCAGTGTCCTATCCTTTTGCCTTTTCATACTGTTCATGGAGTTCTCAAGGCAAGAATACTGAAGTGGGTTGCTATGCCCTTCTCCAGTGGACCACATTCTGTCAGACCTCTCCATCATGATCAGTCCGTCTTGGGAGGCCCCACACGGCATGGCTTAGTTTATGAGATAGACAAGGCCGTGGTCCATGTGATCAGATTGGGTAGTTTTATGTGATTAAAATTTCAGCGTGTTTGCCCTCTGATGCCCTCTCGCAACACCTACCGTCTTACTTGGGTTTCTCTTACCTTGGAAGTGGGGTATATATAGGTGCCATATGTATGCATTAAGATACGATTTTTTTTCTCTTCCTTATTTCACTCTGTATGATAGGCTCTAGTTTCATCCTCCTCATTAGAACTAACACAAATGTTATCCTTTCTATGGCTGAGTAATATTCCATTGTATATATGTACCGCAGCTTCCTTATCCATTGATCTGACAATGGACCTCTAGATTGTTCCATGTCCTAGCTAATGTAAATGATGCAATGAACATTGGCTTACATGTGTGTTTTTCAATTTTGGTCTTCTCAAGGTGTAGGCCTAGTAATGGAATTGCTAGGTCAGATGGTGGTTTCTTTCCTAGTTTTTTACTCTTCATACTGTCTTCTATAATGGCTGTGTCAATTTACATTCCCACCACCAGCACAAGAGAGTTCCCTTTTCTCCATACCCTCTCCAGTATTTATTATTTGTAGATTTTTTTGATGGTGGCTATTTTTACTGTACTGTCTTGTTCTTTGAGTAGGATTGTGTTGCTGTAAACTTCCTTCTTAGAACTGCTTTTTTCTGCATCCCATACATTTTGAGTTGCTACATTGTCTCTTTTTTTGTCATTTGTTTTTACTTCCTTTTTAATTTTTTCAGTAATCTGTCCACTATTTAGGAACATATTTTTTGATCTCCATGTGTTTGTGTTTTTACAGTTTTTTTCCCCTGTAACTGATATCTAGTTTCATTTCAGAAAAAATGCTTGAAATTATTTCCATTTTCTTAATTTTATTTAGGTTTGATTTGTGACATATGAAACTATGAAAAAAATTTCAAGATATGGTCTATCTTGGAGAATGTTCCATGTGAACGTGAGGAGGAATTTTATTCTTCTAATTTTGTATGGAATATCTTAAATATATCAATTAAGTCCATCTAAACTAATGTGTCATTTAAGGCTTGTGTTTGCTTATTAATTTTCTGTTTTTATGATCTGTCAATTTATGTAAGTGGGGTGTTAAAGTCCCCTACTATTATTGTACTACTGTCGATTTCTCCTTTAATGTCTGTTACTGTTTTTCTTAGGTATTGAGGTGCTCCCATGTTTGGTGCATAAATATTAACAATTGTTATGTCTTCCTTTTGAATTGACCCACTGATAATTATGTAATGTCCTTCCTTATCTTTTGTATTATTCTTTATCTTAAGGTCTGTTTTGTCTGATATGAGGTTTGTTACTGTGGATTTCTTTTGATCTCCATTTGCATGGAATATCTTTTTCCATCCTCTCACTTTCAGTATGTATGTGTCTCTAGATCTGAAGTGGGTCTCTTGAAGACAGCATATATTTGGGCCTTGCTTTTGTATCCATTCAGCCAGTCTGTGTCTTTTGGTTGGAATTTTAATCTATTTACATTTAAAGTAATTTTTGATATATATGTTCCTACTGCCTTTGTCTTAATTGTTTGGGGCTTGTTTTTGTAGATATTTTCCTTCTCTTGTGTGTCCTGTCTATATAAGTCCCATTAATATTTATTGTAAAGCTTGTTTGGTGGTACTAAATTCTCTTAACTTTTTCTTGCCTGTAAAGCTTTTGATTTCTCCATCAAGTCTGAATGAGATCATAGCTGGGTAGAATAATATTTGTTGTGGATTATTCCCTTTCAATACTTTAAATATACCCTGCCATTCTCTTCTGGTCTGCAGAGTTTCTGCTGGAAGATTAGCTGTTAATTGTGTGAGGTTTCCCTTGTATGTCACTTGTTGCTTTTCCCTTTCTGCTATATATATTTTTATTTTCCCTATCCCAAATTCTTTTCCCTAATATTCTTTCTTTGTGTTAATTGTCTTTTAGTTTGATTAATATGTGGCTTGGTGTGTTTCTCCTTGGGTTCTCCCTGTATGGGGCTCTCTGTGCTTCTTGGACTTGGCTATTTCTTTTCCCATTTTGTGGAAATTTTCGACTATCATCTCTTCAAATTTTTTCTCAGACCCTTTCTTTTCCTTTTCTTCTTCTGGGACCCCTATACTTTGAATGTTTCTGTGCTTAATATTGTCCTAGACATTCTTTGAGACTACCTTCAGTTCTTCTCATTTTTTCCCCTTTATTCTGCTCTTTGGCAGTTATTTCCACCATCCTGTCTTCTAGCTCACTTACCATTCTTCTATCTCAGATATTCTGCTATTGATTCCTTCTAGAGAATTTTTAACTTCAGTGATTTTGTTGTATATCTCTGTTTGTTTATTCTTTATATCTTTTAGGTCCTTGTTAAATGTGTTAATTGAGTATTGCATTATCTCCATTCTATTTTCAAAGTTTTGGATCATCTTTACTGTCATTATTCTGAATACTTTTTCAGGTAGCTTGCTTATTTCCTCTTCATTTATTTGGTCTTTTGTATTTTTAGCTTGTCCCTTTACACAATATTTTTTTGCCTTTTCATTTTTTTTTAATTTATTGTGTTTGAGGTCTCCTTTTCCCAGACTTCAAGATTGAATTCCTTCTTGCTTTTCATTTCTGTCCCCCTGTGGATAATGTCGCTCCAGTGTTTTATGCAAGCTTTGTGTTGGGTGTGACTTGTGCTTACGTTCTGGTAGGAGGAGGTGAGTTTTTCCCCCCTCTGATGGGCAGAGCTGTGTGAGGTGGTAATCCTGTCTGCTGATGATTTTGTTTGTGCTTTTGTTTGTTGTTTGGGTGAGGCATCCTGAACTGGGTGCTGTTGGCAGTTGGGTGATGCCAGGTCTTGTATACAGGTGGAGGCCTTTGTGAGAGTTCTCACTAATTGGTACTCCCGGGAGTTAGGAGTTCTCTAGCAGTCTAGAGTTTTGGAGTCAGCTCTCACATTCCAATGGCTCAGGGTCTGATCTCTGGTCAGGGAATTTAGATTGCACAAGTAGTTTGTTATAGCATTATAGAGGATTAAAACAAACACACAAAAAACAAAACAAGAAACAAAAGACGAACCCCAGAAAATTGTTAAATGCAAGTTCAAGCAAACAAATAACAAAATAATGGAACACATACATAAACAAAACCACAAGAGTTCAGAAAAAAAATTATAAGAGATTGACCCAGTGAGTAAAAGAAACCAAAAATGATACCAAAAATTTAAAAATAAAGCTAACTGTGCTGTTGGAGAAGACTTGAGAGTCTCTTGGGCTGCAAGGATATCCAACCAGTCCATTCTAAAGGAGATCAGTCCTGGGTGTTCATTGGAAGGACTGATGCTGAAGCTGAAACTCCAATACTTTGGCCACCTGACGCTAAGAGCTGACTCATTGGAAAAGACCCTGATGCTGGGAAAGATTGAGGGCAGGAAAAGAAGGGGATGACAGAGGATGAAATGGTTGGATGGCATCACCGACTCAATGAGCATGGGTTTAGGTGGACTCCGGGAGCTGGTGATGGACAGGGAGGTCTGGCATGCTGCGGTTAATGGGTTCATGGGTTCATGGGTTCATGACAAAGAGTCAGACACGACTGAGCAGTTGAACTGAACTGAAAGCACAAACTGGAAAACACAATCAAAGCAAGGTGCCAACTGGAGAATAAAGCAACAAAAATGAAACAAACTAAGAAACATGGTGAGAAAAGAAAGGAAAGGAAGAAAAGAAAGAATAGAAAAGCAAAGGTAGATAAAAAGATTTATGTATTTTAAATAATACAGCAGGAAAATAATAATAAGAAAAGCAAACAAAAGAATAAATATAAAATAATAATAATAAGTTTTAAAAATTAAAAGAAAAAACCCCCCACAGAAATGCAAAATGCCAGTGTAGAGGCAGAAGATGTAAGGAAATAAAAAGCGTTATAAAATATCCTCAAAGGCTTAAATAGATTTAATAGTACTAATAAATTCAATAACTACAGCAAGAGGGGAAAAAAGAAGAAAAAATCCAGAAGCAACTATAGAACATGTCAAAATATAAGAATAATGATAAATGTCTTTATTGGATTTCAGCTCTCAATGTCCTTTCCCTCACTGTGAGTCACAGTCTACCTCACCTCCGTAGGATTCCCTCCAATACTGGGCTGGACCTGCTGTGGAGGGAGCTCAGACTCTATTCCTACTCCTGTGTGTTCTTGCCTCCAGTGTCCACAGCTGTCATAGCTACAGCATTTGTGTGTGTGTGTGTGTGTGTGTGAGCTCTCACTGTTCTTTTATATATACCATAGACACAGAGTCTGTCTAGTCAACTGTGTGGATTTAATCTGCAGCTTGTGCAGCTGGTGGGAAGGTTTTGGGTCCTCTTCCTTAGCCACACTTTTCCTGGGTTTCAAATGTGGCTTTATCTCCACCTCTACATGTATGTTGTCCACAGGGGTTTGCTCCTGAGGCTGCCCTTAGGACTTGCATATGCTCCAGTTAGAACCAGGGGTGGAGGTGAGGCAGCTGCTTGGGTTGCAGGAGCTCTGGTAGCACCAGGTACTCAGGTGAGCCATTGGTGAGGGCAGCAGGAAATATGGGGCTCTTAGGGTGTTTTCCAGCCTCTGGCAACTCTGTCTCAGTGAATAATGAGCATGGAGATGGCATGGATGCTTGGATTACAGGTACTGTGGCAATGCTGGGTACACAGGGGTGACAGTTGTTATTGTCACAGGAGATATGATGCTATAAGGGCTTTTTCTAGTCTCTGGCAGCTCTGCCCCAGTGAGGATTGAGCATGGAGGTGGTGCAACTGCTTGGATTGTGGGGATGTTGATGGTCCCAAGTGTTCAAGACACTGACTGCCTCAGCTGCAGGAGCTATGGCCTTATCAGGGTCTTTATCAAGCCTCTAGCAGCTGGCAATCAGAGGGCCTCTTTGGCTGGTCCTTCTCTGTTGCTTGGCCCATTCACACATTTAAAAGGCATGTCTGGCTGTGGTAAATCTCTATTGCTTGGCATGTAAGGCATTTAAAGGACCACCCCCTCTGGGGATCTTTCTCTATCGTTCAGCTGCCAGTGCTGATGTGTAGGGTGAAAGAGGCCACAGTGATGGCTCCACTCCCTGAGTGTGACTCTGTAGTATCGCCTTGCCTCCATGGCAGCCCGGCTTTCCACCAAAGGTATTTCCCACCATGATTTCCTCCTTCACATCCCCTCGGGCCATCTCCCCATAGTAAACAGCAAACCTCTCCCTGGGATTGCTCTCTAATCCCTATATTCCAGATCCTATCTGCCACACATTCCAGGGGACCTTCATCCCTGTCCAGGGTAAGTAGGGCTGCGGCAAGGATTATCTGTGTGATTCTCATTCCATTCAGACTCACAGATCAACTGGCTCACTCTCCAACAGTCTGAAGTGCTTCTCCTCTGTCCCAATTGCCCCATTGTGGGGATCTGACCTCTGCTTCCGTTCCCCCACCTGCCAAGGGCAGGTAATCAGTCCTGAATATTCATTGGAAGGACTGATGCTGAGGCTGAAACTCCAATACTTTGTCTACCTGATGCAAAGGACTGACTCATTTGAAAAGACCCTGATGCTGGGAAAGATTGAAGGCAGGAGAAGAGGACGACAGAGGATGAGATTGTTGGATGGCATCACCAACTCGATGGACATGAGTTTGAGGAAGCTCCAGGAGTTGGTAAAGGACATGGAAGTCTGGCGTGCTGCAGACCATGGGGTCACAGAGTCGGATATAACTGAGCGACTGAACAACAACAACAAAAATCTACCTTTCTCCTATCTTGCCCCTCTGGCCACCCTTCCCCCAACTGGTTTGTTTTCTGTAACTGTGAGTCTGTTTTGTTATACTCATTCATTTGCTTTATTTTTCAAATTTTGTATATAAGTGAAAACATGCAGTATTTGTCTTTCTGTGACTTATTCCACTAAGTACAATACTCTTCAAGTCTAGCATGTTGCAAACGGCAAATTTTCATTAATTTCATAGCTAAGTAATATTCCATTGGATACATATATTCATACACACACACACACACACACACACACACACACATTCATAGGGTTTCCCTGATGGCTCAGTGTTAGAGCCCATCTGTCCACCTGCAATGCAAGAGACACAGGAGATGTGGGTTCAATCCCTCGGTTGGGAAAATCCCCTGGAGGAGGAAATGGCAACCCGTTCCAGTATTCTTGCCTGAAAAAGCCCATGAACAGAAGAGTCTGATGGGCTACAGTCCAAAGGGTCAAAAGTGTTGGGCATGACAAAAATACTGAACACAGCACAGTATAGCACATACATATTCATAGCAGCACTTTAAATAATGCTGCTATAAAGATTGGAGTTTTATATATCTTTTCCAATTAGTTATTTTCATTTTATTCAGATATATACCCAAGAGTGGAATTGCTGGATCATTTGATAGTTCAATTTTTAATTTTTTGAGAAGCTTCGATACTATTTTCCATAGTGACAGTACCAGTTTGCATTTCCACCATGTACTAGTGTTCCCTTTTATCAACATCTTCACCAGCAGTTAATATTTTTTATCTTTTTGGTGACTTCATTCTTATGGATGTAAAGTAATATCTCATTGTGTTTTTGATTTGCATTTTTAATGATTAATGAAGTTGAACATCTTTTCATGTGTCTGTGGGCCTCTGGAATGCCTTCTTTGGAAAAGTGCCTGTACAGGCCCTCTCCCAATTTTGCAGTTTTTAATCACATAATACATCATTGGAAGGAATGGTCCTGTATATTGTAGAATGTCTAGCAGCATTCTTTGTCTCTATCCATTTTATGCTAGTAACACTAGCACACCTCAACCTAGTTGTGATAATCAAAAATGTCTCAAGATATTTACACAGGTACCCAGGTCAGTAGAGAGGGAAAAACACACCTGATTGAAAATCACTCTTAGACTACTATACCCAAAGTAAAGATGTTTTGATTGAATGTATCATATGTATATACTGAAAAAGCAACAGGCATATATGCATAGACAGTGTCCCACTGAGAGCTAGATGAGGCTTTGGAAAAGATAAAGGTTCCAAAAATAATAATAATAGTTCTCTGCTTTTATAATATGACATTTTGTCAATGTATGGCAAAACAAATCCAATATTGTAAAGTTAAAAATAGGAAATAAACTAATTTAAATTAAAAAAATAAACTACAAAAAAAAATAATATGACATCTCAGATTTCTGAAGAAGCATACCATCTATTAAAACACTTTTACCCTCTCTAAACAGTCCCACAAAGTAGGTAAGGCCAGGGTTGTTTCTAGTTCCCCAACCCACAGCTTTAGTATATGAGGAAACTGAAAGTTAAGTAAAAGTTGTTGCTTAAGGACCCATCATTTAAGTAGAACTTGGATCCCCTAACTCTTAGACCTATTTTTTTCATAAAATAATGGTACCAAATCATTTCTACTCTTCCACTTTCCATTGTGTGTCAGATCAGAGGGCACTACTAGAGAACAATGATCTTTCATCCTTTCACTTCATCTTTTTTATCTCTGATGCTATAGACGTGTAGGATCTAAATATTAAAGATCTGGGATGGGAAAAAGTGCTCAGCAAATGTATAGCCCATTACAAAAGTCATAAGAATGACTGCACACACATTCCTTATCTAGGAACCTGATTGTGTGCATTTTGATAATTGATTATATTAACATCACAGTCTTTATGAAAGAGTGTCAATTATTCAACTGAAGAAATAAATTAACATGATTTCCTTGTGCAATAAATACACTTAGAGTGGTAGTTAACTCTTGATCATAACCTAGAATGGAAATCAAATGAGCATTAGTAGAATAAATACAGTGAGGTAAATATTGGGCTACAGACTCTGCATATATTATCAAACTGCTAGCTTTGTTTCCCAAAGTCAAGGGTGATCAAACTTCAAAGTTTTACAGCGGACTTAATGAGGCTACCTATACTCATTGAGTCTTACCGCGTAGGAAAATGGCAGCATATGAATTATATGAATTTTTGACAGGTGTTCCTCAACTGTGAGAACAGAGATATGTGTATCTGTGTGAGTTGCAGTTGTTAAACACACTCTTTCTAAGAGGTAAGCAGAAGGTTACATTGCTTTATTTCATTGCAGAATCATTGGAATTTTCATGTTCCTACTCTAGAGATCAGAAATTTAAGATTAATAGTACAAATTGATCCTATGGTTGTGTTTATTTCTAGCCAATCCTGTTTTCTTTTTCCTTAATTTTACTGGTGACTAATATATAAATCCGAAATAAAAATCCAAAATCACTGCAGATGGTGACTGCAGCCATGAAAAGACGCTTGCTCCTTGGAAGAAAAGTTATGACCAACCTAGAGAGCATATTAAAAAGCAGAAACATTACTGTGCCAACAAAGGTCCGTCTAGTCGAAGCTATGGCTTTTCCAGTAGTCATGTATGGATGTGACAGTCTGATTATAAAGAAAGCTGAACCCGAAGAATTGATGCTTTTTAAAAAAAAAAATTAGTTTATTTATCTATTTTTTAACTTTACAATATTGTATTTGTTTTGACATACATTGACATGAATCCACCATGGGTGTACATGTTTTCCCCTTCCAGAACCCCCCTCCCACCTCCCTCCCCATCCCATCCCTCTGGGTCATTCCGGTGCACCAGCCCTGAGCACCCTGTATCATGCATTGAACCTGGACTGGTGATTCAATTCACATATGATAATTTACATGCTGCATTCGAATCAGTTCGAATGAGGTGGATGAAACTGGAGCCTATTATACAGAGTGAAGTAAGCCAGAAAGAAAAACACCAATACAGTACACTAACTCATACATATGGTATTTAGTTAATTGGTAAAGATAACCCTGTATGCGACACATCAAAAGAGACACAGATAAATAGAACAGTATTATGGACTCTATGGGAGAGGGTGAGGGTGTGATGATATGGGAGAATTGATGTTTTTGAACTGTGGTGTTGGAGAAGACTCTTGAGTGTCCCTTGGACTGCAAGGAGATCCAACCAGTCCATCCTAAAGGAAATCAGTCCTGAATATTCATTGGAAGGACTGATGCTGAGGCTGAAACTCCAATACTTTGGCCACCTGATGCAAAGGACTGACTCATTTGAAAAGTCCCTAATGCTGGGAAAGATTGAAGGCAGGAAGAGAAGGGGACGACAGAGGATGAGCTCGTTGGATGGCATCACCTACTCAATGGATATGAGTGAGTAAACTCCAGGAGTTGATGATGGACAGGGAGGCCTGTTGTGCTGCACTCCATGGGGTCACAAAGAGTTGGACACTACTGAGCAACTGAACTGACTGAATATATAAATATCAGGGAATTTCATATACAAATTTAGATTTTTGACTTATGAAAAAAGCAGAAGTGCAGGCAACAATCCCTAGTGGCAAAAATCAAGTTAAGGTGGGAAGCTTGAGTCCCTATTAGAAAGGCACATGCTCTCACTTTCCCTCAGAGCACACAGTTCCCTATTGCATCTCAACTCTTAGAGACTATTTGACTTTTAATTCCTGGTCTGTGAAAGTGAAAGTCGCTCAGCTGTGTCCTACTCTTTGTGATGCCATGGACTATACAGCCCATGGAATTCTCCAGGCCAGAATACTAGAGTGGGTACCCTTTCCTTTCCCCAGGCATCCTCCAAACCCAGGGATCGAACCCAGGTCTCCTGCATTGCAGGCAGATTCTTTACCAGCTGAGCCACCAGAGAAGATCAAGAATACTGGAGTGGGTAGCCTACCCTCCCCTCTCCATCGGATCTTCCTAACCCAGGAATTGAACTGGGACCTCCTGCTTTACAGGCAGATTCTTTACCAACTGAGCTACCAGGGAAGCCTTGGTCTGTAGGCTGCTGAATTCGCAAATTGTGAGTTCCAGAGTAACCTAAGATGTTGATTATTGCTAGAAGTATGATTCTCCTCTTTGTCTCATCTCTCTTTTAATGCTTGTAACATTGTTGTTCAGTCTCTCAGTCATGTCTGACTCTTTCCAACTGCAGGACACCAGGCTTCCCTGTCCTTAATCATCTCTTGGAGTTTGCTCAAACTCATGTCCATTGAGTCAGTGATGTCATTAAACCATCTTATTCTCTGTCATCCCCTTCTCCTCCTGCCTTCAATCTTTCTCAGCATCAAGGTCTTTACCATTGAATGGGCTCTTCGTATCAGGCAGCCAAAGTAGTGGAGCTTCAGCTTCATCATCAGTCCTTCCAATATATATTCAGGATTGATTTCCTTTAGGATTGACTGGTTGGATCTCCTTGCAGCCCAAGGGACTCTCAAGAGTTTTCTCCAGCACCACAATTCAGACGCATCAATTCTTTTGCGCTCAGTCTTTTTTATTGTCCAGCTCTGAGATCCATACGTGGCTACTGGAAAAACCATAGCTCTGACTATATGGACCTTTGGTGGCAAAGTGATGTCTCTTCTTTTTAAAACGCTGTCTAGGTTTGTCATACCTTTTCTTCCAAGGAGCAAGCGTTTTTAATTTCATGGCTGCAGTCACCCTCCACAGTGATTTTGGAGCCCAAGAAAATAAAGTTTATCACTGTTTCCATTGTTTCCCCATCTATTTTCTATGAAGTGATAGAACCAGATGCTGTGATCTTCATTTTTTGAATGTTGAGTTTTAAGCCAAATTTTTCACACTCTTCTTTCACCTTCATCAAGTGGTTCTTTAATTCCTCTTCGCTTTCTTCCATAAAGGTGATATCATCTGTGTATCTGAGGTTATTGATATTTCTCCCCACAATCTTGATTTCAGTTTGTATCTCATTAAAATATTTTCCTTCTCAGATTTCAAAGTGGCAGCTATTCAGGCCCACCTCTCACTCATAAATTTAGAAAAAGCATGATAGAAATTACTTTTTTTATTAACATAGGTGATAAATTGTATAGCGTTTCTGATTGAAATATACGATAGCTAGTTTTGAACTAAAACACTAGTAAATTATTGAGGTACAGATGCAACATTGTAAGAAAATCTTCCAGTTAGTGTCACCTTTTCTTCTTTAATGAGACTTCATATACTTGTTCCTCTTCCTGCACTCAATATGTCAGCAAAATGGGAAAACCCAGCAGTGGACATGGGACTGGAAAAGGTCAATTTTCATTCCAATCCCAAGAAGGGCAAAGACAAAAATATTCAAACTACTGTACAATTGCACTCATTCACATATTAACAAAGTTATGCACAAAATCTTCAAGATAAGCTTCAGCAGTATGTGAATTGAGAACTTCCAAATATACAAGCTGGGTTTTGAAGAAGCAGAGGAACCAGAAATCAAATTGACAACATTCGTTGGATCATGGAGAAAGCAAGAAAGTTCCAGGAAGATATGTATTTCTGCTTTATTGACTACACTAAAGCCTTCAACTGTGTGGATCACAACAAACTGTGGAAAATTCTTCAAGAGATGGGAATACCAGATCACCTTACCTGCCTCCTGAGAAACCTGTATGCAGATCAAAAAGAAACAGAACCAGCCACAGAGCAACGGACTGGATAGAAGTTAGGAAAAGGTGAGGTGAAGTCGCTCAGTCATGTCCAACTCTTTGCGACCCTATGGAAGGTAGCCTACCAGGCTCCTCCATCCATGGGATTTTCCATGCAAGAATATTGGAGTGGGTTGTCATTTCCTTCTTCAGGGGATCTTCCTGACCCAGGGATCGAACTAGGGTCTCCCGCATTGCAGGGGGACTCTTTACCAGCTGAGCCAAGAGGAAATCCCTATAAGTTAGGAAAGGAGTATGACAAAGCTGTATATTGGCACCTTGATTATTCAACTTATATGCAGAGTACATGTTATGAAATGCCAGTATGGATGACTCACAAGCTGGAATCAAGACTGCCGATGGAAATATCGACAACCTCAGATATACAGATGATACTACTCTAATAGCAGAAAGTGAAGAGGAGCCAAATAGACTCTTGATGAAGGTGAAAGAGAAGAGTGAAGAAACTGGCATGAAACTCAACATTCAAGAAACTAAGATCATGGCATCTGGTCCCATCACTTCATAGCAAATTAAAGGGGAAAAGTGGATATGGTGACAGGTTTTATTTTCTTGGGCTCTAAAATCACTGTGGACCATGATTGTAGCCATGAAAATAAAAGATGCTTGCTGCTTGGAAGGAATGCGATGACAAACCTAGACAGGATATTAAAAAGCAGAGACATTACTTTGCTAATAAAGGTCTGTGTGGTCAAGCTATGGCTTTTCCAGTATCCATGTACAGATGAGAGTTGGGCCATAGAGAAGGCTGAGCGCTGCAGAATTGATGCTTTTGAATTGTGGTCCTGGAGAAGACTCTTGAGAGTCTCTTGGACTGCAAGGAGATCAAACCAATCAATCCTAAAGGAAGTCAACCCTGAATATTCATTGGAAGGACTCTTGCTGAAGCTGAAGCTCCAATACTTTGGCCTCTTGATGAGAAGAGCCAATTTAATGGAAAAGACCCTGACTCTGGAAGACTGAGGGCAGGAGGGGGAGAGGGCAACAGGGGATGAGATGGTTGGATGGCATCACTGACTCAATGGACATGAGTTTTAGTGAATTCTAAGAGACAGTGAAGGATAGGGAAGGCTGTCGTGCTGCAGTCCTTGGAGTTACAAAGAGTTGGACATGACTTAGTGACTGAACAACAACAGCAAATATTTGCTAAAATTAAAAAGCAAGATTTTTTTAAATTAACTCTTGAGAAGCTTTCTGAAAGCATAGCAGCAATTTCATTAAGATTTAAGGATTAGGATTTGAGAGGAGGAAGATAAGTTGTATGTCACCAAATGTCAAAATTAATAAGGAAAACGATTCTGCTCACACACTGTAAGAGCCATGTATTTGATCTGGGACAAGTTAAACGTTATTCAAAGATTTAACAAAAGTATTTTACATGGCTTGGGCAGAATAAAACCAGACTCCTTTATAGATATGGTTAACTAATCCGGTATAGATTGATTTTCTCCTTCTCTAAATATATCGACATATGTGTGTATGTGTGTGTGTGTCTGTGTGTGTGTGTGCAAATTCTTTCTATATAAAGTTGTCCAAGCAACTGAGATAATGAATTTCCTTTAGGTAATATATATAGGGATGAATCACTCTTCGAAGCTTTAATATTTATAATTCCAACTTCAAATGGTTCTATGGTATACATCATTTAATAATAAGCACATATGTTTTACAGTAACAACATATACATAATAGTTCTAGTTCCTACTAACTTCCCTTATGGATGAAAGCCTAGTTTTAGTTGTATAGTACCTTTTTATGATAGGAACTGTTCTTGATTCCTATCACAAACTTTAATTAAACCAAAAGCAAACTTGGGGCTTTTCTTTTCTCTTACTCTTTAAAACATAAATATTGGTCTAGGGTTTACATCTCCAAGATCATTTTCTGAAGAGTTCTGTCAAAGGAAGGAGCACATGTAATAAATGTATTATTTATTCCATTAGACATGAAATTATTGAGGTATAATGCATAATCACTTTATACATTATCAAACGTTTATCTATAGATTATATCCATAACTCTGATATTAAGTTGATGTATGACCTTGTTCAAATTATTTAACCTCAATGCCCTAAATGTTCTCATTTGTAAAAGGGATAGTAATGCCTTCTTCACAAGATTGTTTTGAGTAATAAAGTAACAATATATGTAAAGGTTTTAGCAAATATTACACCACATAGTTAGAGCTCAATAAACTCTCTTGTTACCTGATCTATGTTATGATCTACATACAAGTCCTTTCGATTTTAATAGTGGACTTGTTCTTTAAAGGAAAGTGTATAAGGGAATTTGTAAAAAATTTCCCCTGTTCCTCATTTTATATTGTCCTGAAGACTTAAATATGATAAATTAAGTTTAAAATATTCCAGAGTACTGTTTATGAGACGGTTTCTATTTCAGTACAAGCAAAATAATAATAAGTGTATATATGCTTATGAATGTGTGTATGAACAATAATAAATATATAGAATGAAATATACTAAGCTTATAAACTCAAAATAGGCCATTGCAAGGCCATAGTATTTTACTCTGAATAAAATGGATTTTGAGGAAAGAAATGACACAATCTGACTTATTAAAACAATTACTCTATGGTGTGGTGTATGCTATAGGGGAATAAATATATAAACAAGAAAGCTATAACAGGTTTCAGATGAAGGATGATGGTAATTTAGACCAAAGAAAAAGAACAAATGGAGGCAGTGAGAAATGTTTTGATTCAAGAAATGTTTTGAATGTATAACTAACAAGGTATTCATTGGAAGGACTGATGTTAAAGATGAAGCTCCAATACTTTGGCCACCTGATGTGAAGGGTTGACTCATTTGATAAGACCTTGATGCTGGGAAAGATTGAGGGCAGGAGGAGAAGGGGATGACAGAGGATGAGATGGTTAGATGGCATTATCGACTCAGTGGACATGGGTTTGTGTAGACTCTGGCAGTTGGTGATGGACAGGGAGGCCTGGCGTGCTGCAGTTCATGGGGTCACAAAGAGTTGGACACAACTTAGCGACTGAACTGAACTGAACTGAACAAGATTCTTATTGCAATGTACACTAATGTGAAAGAAAATAGAGTCAAAAATGATACAAAGATGCTCAGCCTGAGCAATGAGAAGGACAGAGTCATCATAAAACGAGATGTAGAAAGTTGTGGGAGAAGTAAGTTATAAGGTAAAAAGAGATCAAGAATTCAGTTTTGACCATCCTTAATATAAGATGCCTATTAAATATATTGATTTTATCACTCTGATATAAAGAATCACTTCATTCAGTTCAGTTTAGTCGCTCAGTTGTGTCCGACTCTTTGTGACCCCATGAATCGCAGCACACCAGGCCTCCCTCTCCATCACCAACTCCTGGAGTTTACCCAAACTCATGTCCATCGAGTCGGTGATGCCATCCAGCCATCTCATCCTCTGTCGTCCCCTTACCCTGCCGTCAATATTTTCCAGCATCAGGGTCTTATCCAATGAGTCAACTCTTCACATGAGGTGGCCAAACTATTGGAGTTTCAGCTTCAACATCAGTCCTTCCAATGAACACCCAGGACTAATCTCCTTTAGGATGGACTGGTTGGATCTCCTTGCAGTCCAAGGGACTCTCAAGAGTCTTCTCCAACACCACAGTTCAAAAGCATCAATTCTTCGGCACTCAGCTTTCTTCACAGTCCAACTCTCACATCCATACATGACCACTGGAAAAGCCATAGCCTTGACTAGACGGACCTTTGTTGGCAAAGTAATGTCTCTGTTTTTTAATATGCTGTATAGGTTGGTCATAACTTTCCCTCCAAGGGGTAAGTGTCTTTTAATTTAATGGCTGCAGTCACAATCTGCAGTGATTTTGGAGCCCAAAAGAATAAAGTCTCACACTGTTTCCACTGTTTCCCCATCTATTTCCCATGAAGTGATGGGACCAGATGCCATGCTCTTAGTTTTCTGAATGTTGAGCTTTAAGCCAACTTTTTCACTCTCCTCTCTCACTTTCATCAAGAGACATTTTAGTTCCTCTTCACTTTCTGCCATAAGGGTGGTGTCATCTGCATATCTGAGGTCATTGATATTTCTCCCAGCAATCTTGATTCCAGCTTGTGCTTCTTCCAGCCCAACATTTCTCATAATGTTCTCTGCATATAAGTTAAATAAGCAGGGTGACAATATACAGCCTTGATGTACTCCTTTTCCTATTTAGAACCAGACTATTTTTCCATGTCTAGTTCTAACTGTTGCTTCCTAACCTGCTTACAGGTTTCTCAAGAGGCAGGTCAGGTGGTCTGGTATTCCCATCTCTTTCAGAATTTTCCACAGTTTATTGTGATCCACACAGTCAAAGGCTTTGGCATAGTCAATAAAGCAAAAATAGATGTTTTTCTGGAACTCTTTTGCTTTTTCAATGATCCAGCAGATGTTGGCAATTTGATCTCTGGTTCCTCTGCCTTTTCTAAAACCAGCTTGAACATCTGAAAGTTCACGGTTCACGTATTGCTGAAGCCTGGCTTGGAGAATTTTGAGCATTACTTAACTAGCATGTGAGATGAATGCAACTGTGCGGTAGTTTGAGCATTCTTTGGTATTGCCTTTCTTTGGGATTGGGATGAAAACTGACCTTTTCCAGTCCTGTGGCCACTGCTGAGTTTTCCAAATTTGCTGGCATAATAAGTGCAGTACTTTCACATCATCATCTTTCAGGATTTGAAATAGCTCAACTGGAATTCCATCACCTCCACTAGCTTTGTTCGTAGTGATGCTTTCTAAGGCCCACTTGACTTCACATTCCAGGATGTCTGGCTATAGGTGAGTGATCACACCATCATGTGTATATTTAATCCAATTTGTTTTGCTATAAGAATTCATAAAAGAATATAACTCAGATATTATTATGAATATAATATGTCATACAAGATATTCCTTTAGACTTTTGGAAACATCTGGTACAATAAGAAAGGTTAGATATACGTAACTTTTAGTTTTGGCTCTTTATATCACTTTTTTCAGTTTTTTGGAGATAAATGTATTGCATTGATAATTTTGTTTTATTATCATAGAGCATTCAGAAACATTTTATGTTTAAAATGCAAATTTATACATCAGGAGCCACTGAATAGGTTTCTGAAAAATTTTTATTGCTGTGAAAATTTTGTATTAAATAAGGTATCCTGTTGAGTTTTCATTGTCATTGCTGTAAGTTTGGAAAGTAAGTCATCTTGGATTTTGTAACAATGGAAAAATATAATTTGACATTTTTAATATGAAGACCATAATGGTATTTAAAGGTGAACTTGAGCTCTGCTAATTGTATTAAACTACAGCCTGCCAATGAGCTATAAAGTCTAATTAATCACTTTGTCAGATTTGCTTTCTGAAGCTAGTCAATATAAATTTGAGTAAATAGGAATCAGTTGACCCAGGAACCTTTGAATATTCTGAATAGAGATGAAGCAGCTGTAAAATGTTGCATTTATAATCTATTTATATAGCAATACATCTATGCCCCTGTCAGCCACCCATCCTATTTCATGGAACATATAATCTGCCACTTTAAATATTCCAGTAAGTGAGGAATAGATACATTTATTTTTAAATAATATTGCTAAAGTTTTGATGCTATATCATGCAAAAATAGGTTTAAGATGAAGAGATTTAACTGAGAAAACTTTTTGTAAATGACATTGTTCAGTGGCTGTCACATCAAATTTCATTAAAATCCTGTGTTACATCAAAGTAATGCAAAGTGATGGATGATATTCAAGTAATAGTAATGCATAATAAGATATGTCAGCATTTTTATTGGTCACTTTCAAGGAGTGCTTATTTGGTAAGTATGATAGGAGGTGGGGGGAGGGAGGAGGGGTAAGATTTGTACAGCTTAAAGTTAATTTGAATAAGAAAACCCAGTATGTGCTTGATTTAAGGTTTGCCACTCTTTGAATTAGCTATCTCACTCAAGTTACATGCATTATTTAGCAATACTCAACAGATCTGTGGTTCTCTTTCTGTTCTGCTTGTCCATACTGTATAGTATGCATTCAGAGCCAGGAATGAAAAATGACTATGCTGTGTGTCAGTCAATGTTTAAAGAAAACAAAAAGCTTAAGTATTTGTCACTTGAAAAGTGCAAGAATGTGGTCTTAGAATACAACAGTTATTCTAACAAGTCCCCAGAGACCAACATGTGGCCCTACTTTGGAAATCAGTTATTTTTTTAATTAGTTTATCTATCTATTTTTTAACTTTACAATATTTTATTTGTGAACAGAATAATGCTGAGAATTGAAAACCAAGGATTAAGCAAAGTAGAATCCATTTAACCTTCATGCTATAGCTCAATCATCAAAACTGGTTCCATGGGATAACCTAAAAATACAGAGCGTTCTGGTCAGGTAGCATAGACTTCATCCTGAGTATTGGTCTAAACAAACTCAAGATACTATGAAAAGATTTCAGCAGAAAGCTTAGACAAATGTAATTGTGATTTAATTAATCTTACTGAAATTATGAGGTAAAAGAAATTCATTATGGTTTTAGTGCATTATTCTGTGCCTTGGGGATGCTAGTGATTTATTTCCAATATTATCATTTATCCTTTAAGGCTTTTATAATGAAGAGGACAGAGAGAACTGAAATGGTTCTTTTATGTAAAAGCAATGAACTTAAAAAATAGTATAAATTGTTAAGGATATTAAGATTATGTCTAAACATACTGATAAAAAATGAAAAAAAATCCATCATCTGAATGTTTCTGAAATCCCAGCTATCTGATAACATATCCAGTTAATCTCAGCTATTTGACAATAGTGTCCTGAATGCCTACTATTATACAACCTCAGGGTTTCAGGCCCTTATGGCTCCTGAATATCTTCCCAGAAGCCTTACATTTTTGTAGTACTAAATGCATTCTTAGTTTACAGGGACAAACCCACAATATTTGTTTCTTATTAAACTTTCTCAAGAATACTGTGTAAGAGTGTAGCAACCAATGTTTTGTGACCTATTTGTGCAATAACTGCTAAAAACAATTTTAGAAAAAACAGCCTTGCATATATGTAAAAACTTTTTAGCTTTAAAGGCCATATTATATGTACATAGTTCATATATCCTAGGTTAAACTTCTGAGGCAATTTGTTGACTCTCTTTGTTTAATAATAAATATGTATATGTGTGTGTTAGTCACTCCGTCATATCTGACTCTTTGCGACCCCAAGGATGGTAGCCTGCCAGGCTCCTCTGTCCATGGAATTCTCCAGGCAAAAATACTGAAGTGAGTTGCCATTCCCTTCTCCAGGGAATCTTCTCGACCAAGAGATCAAACCCAGGTCTCCTGCATAGCAGGCAGATTCTTTACCATCTGAGCCATCAGGGAAGTCTGATAATAAACAGAAAATGATGCTAAAAAATACTAGCTGGACAATGAATTTCTGTATAAAAATCAATAGATCTAGAAAACATCATATGGCTATAGCAAGTTCTGGAGGTACTTTATTTCACAAGCCCTAGGACAGGGTTTGTATCCCATGAGCCATATCAAAACGAGCAGGCATTTGTTCAAGCTATGGAATAAACAAATATTTCAATTTCTAACATAAAGCAATATTTGTACCAGGAACTCCCTAACTAGCTAGGGTTACTTCTTGAAACTTTTATAAAAGATACTTATATTGAGTCCATCGTGTGATCTATCTCCAGAGTCTTATAGAGAGACTGAAGTCCATTGGCATCAGCAAGTATTTATACTTAGTGATAGAAAAGAATACACTGATTTTAATTTAATATTTCCACTGCAGAAAAATCAGCCTTTGGATTTAAAACAGTGATTCTTTTTTTAATATTTTACATTGGAGCGTAGTTGATTAGCAATGTTGTGTGACTTTCAGATATACGATAAAGTAATTGTTACATATACACATTTATCTAACCTTTATCAAATTATTTTCTCATTTAGGTTATTGCAAAATATTTAGTAGCATTTCCTGTGCTATAGAGTAAGTCTTTGTTGGTTATCTATTTTCAATATAGCAGTACATGTCAACCCCAAACTCACAAGCTATTCCCTCTAGTAACTCAATATTTTGTAACGGGCTTCCTCAATGGCTCAGTGGGTAAAGAATCTGCCTCCAGTGCAGGAAACACAGGAGACGCAGGTTCGATTCCTGGGTCAGGAAGATTGCTTGGAGGAGGAAATTGCAAACCACTCCACTATTCTTGCCTGAAAACTCCCAAGGACAGCGGAGCCAGGCGGGCTAGAGTCCACAGGATTGCAAAGAGTCAAACACAACTGAGTGACAAAGCACACACAGTACTAGTAACCATAAATTCATTCTCTAAGTCTGTGAGTCTATCTCTGGTTTGTAAATAAGTTCATTTATATTATTTCTTCTAGATTTCACATATAAACAATATCACTAACTTAGTTCACTTAGTATGATAACCTCCAGGTTCATACATTTCACAGCAATTGGCATTATTTAATTCTTTATTGGCAGAGTAATATTCCATTGTATATATGTACCACATCTTCTTTATCCATTCATCTGTCAATGGACATTTAGATTGCTTCCATGTCTTGGGCATTGTAAACAATGCTGCAGAGAATATTTGGGTGCATGTATCCCTTTGAACCATGTGTTTTTCCAGATAAATGCACAGGAGTGGATTGCTAGATCAAGCATTCTTTAACATGATACATAAAAACAAACTCAAACTGGATTAAAGAACTAAATATAGGACAGAGACTATAAAAATCTTAAAGGTAAACATAGGCAGAACAATCTTTTTTCATAAATCTCAGCAATATCATTTTCAATTTGCCTCCCAAAATAATGGAAATAAAGGTAAACAAATGAGACCTAAGTAAACTAAAAAGCTTTTGCACAGCAAAAGAAATCATAAACAAAATGAAAAGACAACCCCAGAATGGGAGAAAATATTTGCAAGCAATGATTCTGACATGGGATTTACAATTTGTAGATCACTAAAATTTACAAATAGCTCATGTGACTCAACAACAACAAAAAAAAGCAAAAAATAAAAAGAAGACCTAGATAGACATTTCTCCAAAGAAGACGTAGAGATGGACAACAGGCATATGAAAAGATGTTCAACACTACTAATTATTAGAGAAATGCAAATCAAAATGTACAAAGAGATATCACCTTACACAAGTCAAAAAATCTACAAACAGTAAATGCTGAAGAGGATGTGGAGAGAAGGGAACCCTCTTACACTGTTGGTTGGAATGTAAATTGGTACAGTCACTGTGGAAAACACTATGGAAGTTTCTTAAGAAACTAAAAAGGAAACAGTGATTTAAATCCTTTTAAAGGTTTTTAAATATTTAGGCCAAAAATGTTTGTCCTACTTTCTTTTATCTTTTCCTTTATCTGTTCGAGTCTACCTGTCTTTTCAACATGTACTCAAAACATTGCAAAATTACAGTTTCTGAACTATCATGCTGAGATTGTTTTAAAATGTTCACAATTTCTGCAAATGTTGTGTGTTTGTATGTGTGTTTGGATATAGGAAATAGCTTAGAATAGTAGTGATCGAGATCTCTCAATCACATAGAAGTATCCTTCATTGATTTTGTTGTTGTTGTTTTTACCTTCTTTGGTGACATGCATTTGATTTTCTTTTTAATATATATTTCCTAATTCAATCATGAAATGTTTTAATGTTAAAAAATCATATATCATATTAATAGGAGAATAAGAGAAGTATATTGTATGCCATTTCTTAACATCTCACTAAGCTGTTGAGCAATAATACGATGGCATTGCTTGAGGCACGTGGCATAAAAAGCATCGTTACTATTGACATCCTCCCTCTAAAGATGAAAGACAGTAAACTGTTTATCTTCAGCATATTAACAGGAAGGCTGTTATTTATTTGTTTGACTGGTCAAGGGCAAGTTACAGTTGACTTACTCTGAAGGAAAGTCTTATTGATTTGAGCACACACTTGTTATAGCTTTAAATAGAGGATGATAAATTTGGCCATCATTGTGATAAACTGCAACCTATACACTTGCAATATAAAAATAAATTAAATACTTGTAGATTTGTGGTTCAACTACTTAACCACTAGCAGTAAAAGCTTGCTTTGAGAAAGTTCTAAAGATTTCAATCCCCAAGGCCCACAAACTGTCATCACTTATCTTTAAGTAGTCATTTTTGTTCAAGTTAAAAGTAACTCTTATGATGTTTTTTACTTACAGATATAAAATGTTCTTTATTATCTACACAACTTCACCCTTTGCTATTCTGCTTAAACTGAGGATAAATGCTTGCTATAATTTATTTTTTCAGAAACTCCTATTCTAATAACTTTGTGAAAATAAATAAAACATATTTTTTTGCAGTTTTCTCTCCTGTTACAAGAAGAGATAACTCTCTTTTTTATGCAAATTTTCTCCTATTATTAAAACTAGCCATTTACTAAAAAGGGCATTTTTTTTAATAAATTTCTTTATTTTAGTTGGGGGCTAATTACTTTACAATATTGTAGTAGTTTTTGCCATACATTGACATGAATCAGCCATGGGTTTACATGTGTTCCCCTTCCTGGACCCCCCTCCCACCTCCCTCCCCATCCCATCCCTCTGAGTCATCCCATTGCCCCGGTCCTGAGCATTTGTCTCATGCATCGAACATGGAATGGTGTTCTGTTTCACATACAATATACATGTTTCAATGCTATTCTCTCAGAACGTCCTACCCTCACCTTCTCCCTCAGAGTCCATAAGATTGTTCTATGCATCTGTGTCTCTTATTCTGTCTCGCATATAGGGTTATCGTTACCATTTTTCAAATTCCATATATATGCATTAGTATACTGTATTGGTGTTTTTCTTTCTGGCTTACTTCACTCTGTATTATGGGCTCCAGTTTCATCCATCTCAATAGAACTGATTCAAATGTATTTTTTTTTTAATGGTTGAGTAATATTCCATTGTGTATATGTACCACAGCTTCCTTATCCATTCATCTGCTGATGGACATCTAGGTTACTTCCATGTCCTGGCTATTGTAAACAGTGTTGCGATGAACATTGGGGTACATGTGTCTCTTTCAATTCTGGTTTCCTTGGTGTGTATGCCCAGCAGTGGGATTGCTGGGTCATATGGCAGTTCTATTCCCAGTTTTTTAAGGAATCTCCACACTGTTCTGCATAGTGGCTGTACTAGTTTGCATTCCCACCAACAGTGTAGGAGGGTTCCCTTTTCTCCACACCCTCTCGAGCATTTGTTGCTTGTAGACTTTTGGATAGCAGCCATTCTGACTGGTGTGAAATGGTACCTCATTGTGGTTTTGATTTGCGTTTCTCTAATAATGAGTGATGTTGAGCATCTTAAAAAGGGCGGTTTAAAAGGTGGATAAACTGAAGGCAAATTGATCAATGCATCCTGATTTTAGAAAAAAAAAAGTTTTTGTGTTTATAGAATTTATTAGATACATTTTAAGAACAATTATGTAAAATCTACCTTTTGGCTGTATTATGTCCCAGTGCTTTTTATATACTCACTCCACCATACTTTTTACTTTTACATCATTCCATATGATTCTCTTGTTTATGATTTCTTTCACCATCACCTTATAGTTTTTGAAGTACAGGTCTTTTGCCTCCTTGGGTAGGGTTATTCCTAGATATTTTATAATGTTTGATGTCATAGAAAATAGGACTGTTTTTTGTATTTCTCTTTCTTATGTTTCATTGTTAGTGTATAGAAATGCAACAGATTTCTGTGTACTCATTTTGTAATTTGCAACTGTGTCAAATTCATTGATGAGATATAGCAGTTTTCTGGTCATGCCTTTAGTATTTTCTGTGTTCGGTATCATGTCATCTCCAAGAATGACAATTCTACTTTTTCTTTTCCAATTTGGACTCCATTTATTTTTTTTTCTTCTCTGATTGGCATAGCCAGTACTTCCAATACATGTTGAATAAATGTGGCAATAGTGAACATCTTTGTTTTATTCCTGATCTTTGAGGAAATGCTTTCATATTTTAAATGTTGTGTACAATATTAGCTGTAAGTTTGTCATATATAGCTTTTACTGTGTTGAATTATGTTCCCTGCATGCCCAAATTCTGGAAATATTTTATCATAAATATGTGCTGAATGATGTCCATCATCAGACGAATGGATAAGGAAGCTGTGGTACATATATACAATGGAATATTACTCAGCCATTAAAAAGAATATATTTGAATCAGTTCTATTGAGATGGATGAAACTGGAGCCCGTTATACATAAGCCAGGAAGGAAAACACCAATACAGTATACTAATACATATATATGGAATTTGAAAGATGGTAATGATAACCCTATATGCGAGACAGAATAAGAGACACAGATGCATAGAACAGTCTTATGGACTCTGAGGGAGAAGGTGAGGGTGGGATGTTCTGAGAGAATAGCGTTGAAACATGTATATTATCATAAGTGAAACAGAACACCATTGCAGGTTCGATGCATGAGACAAATGCTCAGGGCTGGGGCAATGGGATGACCCAGAAGGATGGGATGGGGAGGGAGGTGGAAGGGGGGTTCAGGATGGGGAACACATGTAAACCCATGGCTGACTCATGTCAATGTATGGCAAAAACCACTACAATATTGTAAAGTAATTAGCCCCCAACTAAAATAAATCAATTTAAAAAAATGTGCTGAATTTTGTCAAAAGTTTTTCTGCATTTATTATGAGGATTATATTTTACTTTTATTCTTCAACTTGTTGATGTGATGTATCATATGGATTGATTTGCAGATAACGAAGAATCCTTGCATCCATGGGATAAATCCCACTTAATCATGGTGTATGGACATATTAAAGTGTTTGTTTTGGACTGCTAGAATTTGTTGAGGATTTTTGAGTCTTTATTCATCGGTGATATTGGCCTTAATTTGTGTGTGGGGGGGATCTTTTTCTGGTTTTGGTATTAGGCTGATTTGGCCTCACAAAATGAGTTTGGGAGATTAACTTCCTCTGTAATATTGAAGGATATGTGTTAGCTCTTCTCTATATGGTTGACAGAATTCTCCTGTGAAGCCAACAGGTCCTGGATATTAGTTTGTTGGGTTTTTTAAAAAATTATTTATTAGTTTCAATCACTGTTGATGGTGATTGCAGCCTTGAAATTAAAAGATGCTTACTCCTTGGAAGCAAAGTTATGACCAATCTAGACAGCATATTAAAAAGCAGAGATATTACTTTGTCAACAAAGGTCCGTCTAGTCAAGACTATGTTTTTTCCAGTAGTCATGTATGGTTGTGAGAGTTGGAGTATAAAGAAATCTGAGTGCCAAAGAATTGATGCTTTTGAACCCTGGTGTTGGAGAAGACTCTTGAGAGTCCCTTGGACCACAAGGAGATCCAACCAGTCTATCCTAAAGGAAATCAGTTCTGGGTGTTCTTCGGAAGGACTGATGTTGAAGCTGCAACTCCAATATCTTGACCACCTGATGCAAAGAGCTGACTCATTTGAAAAGACCCTGATGTTGGGAAGGATTGAAGTCAGGAAGAGAAGGGGATGACAGAGGATGAGATGGTTAGATGGCATCACAGACTCAATGGACATGAATTTGGGTAAACTCCGGGATTTGGTCATGGACAGGGAGGCCTTGCATGCTTCGGTTCATTGGGTCGCAAAGAGTCGGACACAACTGAGCGACTGAAGTGACTGACTGAGTTTCAACTTCAGTACTTATGATTGATATATTCATATTTTCTTTAACTTCCTGGTTCAGCCTTCAGATATTGTACCATTCTAAGAATTGGTCTGTTGCTTCTACGTTGTCCAATTTATTGGAATGCAGTTCCTGGTAGTAGATTCTTGTGACTTTTGCATTTCTTTGGAGCTGGTTGTAACTCATTTTTCATTTCTACTTCTCTTGATTTTAGTTGTCTTTTTTCCTTGATGAGTCTAGCTAAAGGTTTATCATTTTTGCTTATCTCTTCAAAGAATCAGCTTTAATTTCATTCATCTGTGCTATTGTTTCTTTGTCTCTATTTCATTTATTTCTGCTCTGATCTTTATGATTTTTTTCCTTCTATTAACTTTAGGCTTTGTTTAGGTTTGTTCTTCTTTCTCTAGTTGCTTTAGGTATAATATTAGGTTGTTTATTTGAGATTTTGCTTCCTGAGTTAGGGCTTCCCTTGTGGCTCAGCTGGTAAAAAATCTGCATGCAATGAAGGCAGACCTGGGTCAGATCCCTGGATTGGAAAGATCCCTTGGAGAAGGGAAAGGTTACCCACTCCAGTATTCTGGCCTAGAAAATTCCATGGACTGTATAATCCATGGGGTTGCAAAGAGTTGGACAAGATTTAGTGGCTTTCACTTTCACTTTCACTTTTCTGAGTTAAGATTCTATTGCTATATACTTTCCTCTAAGAACAGCTTTTGCTGTATTCCATTGGTTTTAGATCATAGTGTTTACATTTACATTGGTCTTTAGGTACTTTTTTTAATGTCCTCTTTGATTTCTTCAGTGATCCTTTCGTTGCTTAGTAGCATACTGTTTAGCCTCCACACGTTTGTGTTTTTTAGTTTGTTTCTTTTTTTCTTATAGTTTATTTCTTTTCTCATAGCGTTGTGGTGAGAAAAGATGCTTGGTATGATTTCAGTTTTATTAAATTTACCGAGGCTTGCTTTGTGGCCCAGCAT
The DNA here is from genome assembly GCF_054371585.1 of Giraffa tippelskirchi. Classification (NCBI taxonomy): domain Eukaryota; kingdom Metazoa; phylum Chordata; class Mammalia; order Artiodactyla; family Giraffidae; genus Giraffa; species Giraffa tippelskirchi. Next base: position 74,588,494 of record NC_137289.1, read on the forward strand.
CTGATCATCATGAGATAATACTCTGCATGCATGTGAGAAAAATGTGCATTCTGCTGCTTTTGGAGGAAATGTTCTATGAGTATCAACTAAATCTATCTGGTCCCATGTGTCATTTAAGGCTTTTATTTCCTCGTTGATTTTCTGTCTGGATGATCTGTTGTTTTGCAGAAAGTTTTCAGTTTTGTCTCAGGTTCAAAAGATATGTTAACAAAATAGACCACTCATTATATACAAAAAAAAAAAAAACCAATACCAACATTTATTAGAGAATTATCTAGCTAACTTTGGAATAATAATATTAAAAGAAAGGAGAAATAGAAGTAGCAGAGAATACATCACCAAATTGGGTTTTAACCAACATCCAGACTTAAACAGTGCTGGGAAGACCTGTGACACAGCACACCTGGAGACCAGTTAGGACAAGGTTCCAGGCAGCGTGTCCACTCCATTGATGAGACTTCAAAAATTACAGTTTTGGGTTCCCACTTATAATCCCAGGATGCAAACTGATATCATCAACAGTCAGTAAGCAAATTGCAGCTCTAATTTCATGTTAATGCTGTTTGTTTATTCTTGTAAAATTTGGAATATTGTTAAGCCTGGGGCTTGGCTTTTAAGACCCCCTCCAGGGGCTCAACAGTCTCAAGATTCATCCTCTATCTTTTCTATGGTGCTGCAAGGCTTGTACTCATAGCAGGCAATCAGGGCACTCACAGTCAGGGCAGTGTCCAGGCAAGTTTGCAGCAAGATCAGAGGCCTGCTCTACTTTGTCTCTGAAGCCTAAACAAGACTATTTATTTAATCTCCCTAACATCTGTCTATTGATGCAAGTAGGGTGTTAAATTCCCCCACTATTGTGGTGTTACATTTGATTTCTCCCTTTATGATTGCTGTGTGTGTTTGTGTACGTGCTCAGTCATGTCCGACTCTTTGCGACTCTTATGGACTGTAACCCAACAGGCTCCTCTGTCCATGGAATTTTCCAGGAAAGAATACTGAACTGGGTTGCCGTTTCCTACTTCAGAGGATCTTCCCAACCCAAGGATCAAAGCTATGTCTTTTGTGTCTCATGCATTGGCAGGTGGATTCCTTACCACTGGTGCCACCTTGCCTTATATATTGAAGTGCTCCCATGCTGGGTGCATGAATATTTACAAATTTTATATTTTCCTCTTGTATTGATTTTGTGCTCTTTATGTAGTAGCCTTCATTGTCTCCTAGGATTTTTTTTTAATTGGATATTTTTCTCATATGAATATTGTAACTGTAGCTTTACTTTGACTTCCATTTGCATGTAATACCATTTATCATCTCCTTGTTTTCAGTTTGTAGGTGTCAATAGGTCTAAAGTAGGTCTCTGATAGACATCACGTATATAGCTCTTGTTTTTGTATCCATTTAGCCAGTCTGTGTCTTTTGCTTGGTGCATTTAATGCATTTCAGTTCAGTGGTGTCAGACTGTTTGTGACCCCATGGACTATAGCATGCCAGGCTTCTCTGTCCATCATCAACTCCTGGAGCATGCTGAAACTCCTCTCCATCAAGTCAGTGATACTATCTAAACATCTCATCCTCTGTTGTCCCCTTCTCTTCCTGCCTTCAATCTTTCCCAGCATCATGGTCTTTTCCAATGAGTTAGTTATTTGCATCAGATGGCCAAAGTATTGGAGCTTCAGATTCAGAGTCAGTCCTTCCAATCAATATTCAGGATGGATTTCCCTTAGAATTGACTGGTTTGATCTCCTTGCAGTCCAAAGGACTCTTAAGAGTCTTTTCCAACACCACAGTTCAAAAGCATCACTTCTTCAGTGCTCAGCTTTCTTTATGGCTCAACTCTCACATCCATACGTGGCTACTGGAAAAACTAGCTTTCACTAGATGGACCTTTGTCAGTAAAGTTATGTCTCTGCTTTTTAATATGCTGTCTAGGTTTGTCATAGCTTTTCTTCCAAGGAGCAAGTGTCTTTTAAATTCATGGCTGCAGTCACCATCTGCAGTGATTTTGGAGCCCTAGAAAATAAAGTCTGCCACTGTTTTCATTTTTTCACCATGTATTTGCCATGAAGTGATGGGACCAGAAGCCATTATGGCAATTATCGATATGCATGTTTCTATTGCCATTTTCTTAATTGTTTGGGGTTTGTATTTGTTGGTCTTTATTCTCTTCTTCCTCTTTTGTTCTCTATTGGTTTGATCACCATCTTTGTAGTTGTGTTTGGGTTGCTTTTTTTGTTTGTTTGTTTGTTTTTTTTTTTGCTGTTCTCATGACGTTTTTATATAGCACTCTATATTTGTACAAGATTGTTTTAAGCTGCTGGTCTCTTTCCCACTTAGAATTGTTCCTTTAATTATTGCAAAGCTGATTTGTCAGTGCTGAATTATTTTTGCTTCTTTGTAAAATATTTGATTTCTCCTTCAAATTTGAATGAGAGCTCTGCTGGGTACAGTATTCTTGGTTGTAGGTTCTTCCCTTTCATCACTTTAAATATATCATGCCACTCCCTTCTGGCCTGCAGAGTTTCTGCTGATAAATTAGCTGATAACCTTCTGAGAGTTCCCTTGTATGTTATTTGTAATTTTTCTGTGTTGTTTTTAATATTGTCTTTTAAAAAAATATATAATTTGATTGCTATGCATTTCAGCATGTTCTTCCTTAGTTTATTCTGTCTTGGAATCCCTTTACTTCGTGGAGTTGGGAGACTGTTTCCTTTCCCATGTTAGGGAAGTTTCAGCTATTATTTCTTCAAATATTTTTTCAGATCATTCTCTATTTTCCTACATGCCCTATAATTCAAATGTTGGTGCATTTAATATTCTCCTAGAGATCTCTTATACTGTATTCATTTCTTTTCATTCTTTTTTATTTATTCTCTTCAGCAGCAGAGATTTTCACCATTCTGTCCTCCAGATCATTTAACTGTTTTTCTGCCTCATTTGTTTTGCTATTGATTCCTTCCAATGTATTTTTTATTTCAATCATCATATTGTTCATCTCTGTTTGTTCTTTAGTTCTTCTAGGCCTTTGTTAAACATTTATTGCATCTTCTCCATCCTTACCTCCATTCTTTTTCTAAAATCCTGGATCATACTCATTAATATTATTCTGAATTATTTTTTCTCTCTCCATTTCGCTTAGTTGTTTTTCTGGGATTTCATCCTGTTCCTTCACTTGGGACATAATCCTATGACATTTCACTTTGTCTAACTTTCTGTGATTCTAGTTATTGCTCTGTAAGCTGAAGGTTTTAGTTCCAGAACCATATTGTTTTGATTACTATAGCTTTGTAATATACTTTGAAATCAGGGAGTGTGATAACTCTAGATTTGTTTTTCTTTCTCAAGACTGCTTTAACTATCCATGATCTCTTTTTGTTTTCTTGCAAAATTTGGAAATATGCCATTGGAATTTGGATAACAAATGCACTGAATATGTAGATTGCTTTATATGGTTTTATTAACAATATTAATTTTTACAATCCATGAACATGAAATATCTTTCTATTAAATTTTGTCTTCTTCCATTATTTTATCAATCTCTTTTAGTTATCAGTTAATAGGTCTTCAACCTCTCTTCCATTATTTTATCAATGTCTTTCAGTTATCAGTTAATAGGTCTTTAACCTCTATGGCAAATTTATTCCTAGGCATTTTATTATTTATGATGCAATTTTAAGTTGATTACTTCCTTAATTTCTCTTTCTCATAGTTTGTTGTTAGAGAAAATAAATGCCACAGATTGCTTTATACTGGTTTTTTATCTTGTGACTTTGTTGAAATCATTGTTTCTGACACTTTTGGTGGAGTCTTTTAGCATTTTCTACATAGAATATCATGTGATCCAAACCCACAGCAAACATTATCCTAAATGGTGAAAAACTGAAAGCATTTCCCCTAAAGTCAGGAACAAGACAAGGGTGCCCACTCTCACCACTACTATTCAACATACTTTTGGAAGTTTTGGGCAGGGCAATCAGAGCAGAAAAAGAAATAAAAGGAATACAGATTGGAAAAGAAGAAGTAAACCTCTCACTGTTTGCAGATGACATGATCCTCTACATAGAAGACTCTAAAAACTTCACCAGAAAAATACTAGAGCTAATCAATGAATATAGTAAAGTTGCAGGATATAAATTAACACAGAGAAATTCCCTGCCTTCCTATACACTAACAACGAGAAAACAGAAAGAGAAATTAAGGAAACAATTCCATTCACCATTGCAATGAAAAGAATAAAATACTTAGGAATATATCTACCTAAAGAAACAAAAAACCTAAAAACCTATATATAGAAAACTATAAAACACTGATGAAAGAAATCAAAGAAGACACAAAAAGATGGAGAAATATGCCGTGTTCATGGATCAGAAGAATCAATATAGTGAAAATGAGTATACTACCCAAAGCAATCTATAGATTCAATGAAATCCCTATCAAGTTACCAACGGTATTCTTCATAGAACTAGAAAAAAATAATGTCACAATTTGTATGGAAATACAAAAAACCTCAAATAGCCAAAGCAATCTTGAGAAAGAAGAATGGAACTGGAGGAATCAACCTGCCTGACTTCAGGCTCTACTACAAAGCCACAGTCCTCAAGACAGTATGGTACTGGCACAAGGACAGAAATATAGATCAACGGAACAAAATAGAAAGCCCAGAGATAAATCCACAAACCTATGGACACCTTATCTTTGACAAAGGAGGCAAGAATATACAATGGAGAAAAGAAAATCTCTTTAACAAGTGGTGCTGGGAAAACTCGTCAACCACTTGTAAAAGAATGAAGCTCAAACACTTTCTAACACCATACACAAAAATAAACTCAAAATGGATTAAAGGTTTAAATGTAAAACCAGAAACTATAAAACTCCTAGAAGAAAATCTAGGCAAAACACTCTCCGCCATAAATCACAGCAGGATCCTCTATGACCCACTTTCCAGAATATTGGAAATAAAAGCAAAAATAAACAAATGTTACCTAATTAAAATTAAAAGCTTTTGCACAACAAAGGAAACTATAAGCAAGGTGAGAAGACAGCCTTCAGAATGGGAGAAAATAATAGCAAAGGAAGTAACAGACAAACAGTTAATCTCAAAAATATACAGGCAACTCCTGCAGCTCAATTCCAGAAAAATAAATGACCCAATCAAAAAATGGGCCAAAGAACTAAACAGATATTTCTCCAAAGAAGACATACAGATGGCTAACAAGCACATGAAAAGATGCTCACCATCACTCATTATCAGAGAAATGCAAATCAAAACCACAATGAGGTACCATTTCATGCCAGTCAGAATGGCTGCTATCCAGAAGAACACAAGCAATAAATGCTGGAGAGGGTGTGGAGAAGAGGGAACCCTCTTACACTGTTGGTGGGAATGCAAACTAGTACAGCCACTATGGAGAACATAGTGGAGATTCTTCAAAAAACTGGAAATAGAGCTGCCATATGACCCAGCAATCCCACTGCTGGGCATACACACTGAGGAAACCAGACTTGAAAGAGACATGTGTACCCCAATGTTCATTGCAGCACTGTTTATAATAGCCAGGATATGGAAGCAGCCAAGATGCCCATCAGCAGACGAATGGATAAGGAAGCTGTGGTACATATACACAATGGAATATTACTCAGCCATTAAAAAGAATACATTTGAATCAGTTCTAATGAGGTACATGAAACTGGAGCCTATTATACAGAGTGAAGTAAGCCAGAAAGAAAAACACCAATACAGTATACTAACACATACATACGGTATTTAGTTAAACGGTAAAGATACCCCTGTATGCGAGACATCAAAAGAGACACAGATAAATAGAACAGTATTATGGACTCTATGGGAGAGGGCGAAGGTGAGATGATATGGGAGAATGGCATTGAAGCATGTACATTATCATATGTGAAACGAATCACCAGTCCAGGTTCGATGCATGATACAGGGCGCTCAGGGCTGGTGAACCAGGATGACCCGGAGGGATGGGATGGGGAGGGACGTGGGAGGGGGATTCTGGAAGGGGAAAACATGTACACCCATGGTGGATTCATGGCAATGTATGGAAAAACCAATACAATATTGTAAAGTTAAAAAATAGATAAATAAACTAATTTAAAATTTAAAAAAAGTAAAAAAAAAAGAATATCATGTCATCTTTAAGCAGTGAGAAATTTAATTCTCTCTTTCTAATTTGAGTGCCTTTTATTTCTTTTCTTTTTTTTGCCTAATTACTCTGGCTAGAATTCCAATACTATGTTGAATGAAAGTTATTAGGCTGAGCATCTTTGTCTTGTTCCTGATCTTAAAGGAAAAACTTTCAGCTTTTTACTAGTAATATGATTTTAGCTGTGGTTTTGTCACATGTAGATTGTATTATGTTAAGATATGTTTTTTCTATACCTACTCTGTAGGTCTCCATTTTAATTTTATTCATGCTAGCTAGTTTTGTTTTAATCCATAATTCTATTAATAGTTTTTAATAACCAGTTTTTGTTTTATTTTAAAATTTGGCTGCTTTTATTTTTTCTGATTTGTTAACTTCTGCCTTCATTTTTCCTTTATTTTGCATTTCACAGGTTTAGTTATCATTGTTATTGTCTTATTTTTAATTTGGGTACTTCATTTCCTTAATTTATTTTCTTTTTTTTTTGTTTCTAAAGAACATAATTCAATGATATTTCTTTAAGTATAATTCTAGTCAACTTTCTTCCAAGTAGGAGGTTTGTTATTTGCCCATGATGAAGAAAGAGTATTTGAATATACCTTCCTACCTTAAGCAACCAGAATACAGCTTACCCTGTATTAGTCAACTGTTCACACATTAGACAATATGAAGCACAATATTATGATATTCAGATGGATGAATAAAAATCATGTGAACCTCATTATTTTTCTGGATTTTTTTCTTTTTCTACTGGGGAGATATTCTGGATCATAGAGCCTGGAAGTCTACTATAAGTAGAAGATAACAGTGTTGCTGAGTCTGGGAAAGAGTTTAAAATATTTGATATAGCATGATGCTATGGAACATAGATACAGAAAGTGGAAGACATTCAGAAAAGAATCTTCATAAAACTATCTATTTTCCCTTTGATCCTTTACTGAATATTAAGATAAAAAATATATATGATAACATCCCACATGACTGGGCACAAAACAATTTGGAGATTATGTTTTATAGTTTCTAGAGCTGGCATAAATCTAGAGAATTTTCACTGGTTGGAGAGGAGTGTACTCAGTGATCACTCACCCAGGACATTCAATAGAGATCTTACCAGAGTCATGGGGTTACAGTATAACCAGAGTAAAGACTATTCTATTACCACCCTAAAAATCTGAAAAACAAGTTTGGATGGATTAAACTACACTGCAATTTAACTATTTTCCAGTAGAAAACCTGATTCTCAAAAAGAAAGCAACAATAACCAGACACTGAACAAAGTAATATTCACAATGTCCAATATCCAATCAAAATTCACTAGCTAGACTAAAAATAAGAAAACCATTTACCTATAAACAAGATAAAAAGCAATCAATAAAAACAGACAAAAAGTTAATATCTAAGAGACGAGCATTTTCTGCTCAAGTTCTGCTATTTTTTTCCTGAATTATTTCATGCAGACATGTACTATATCTTGCATTATTTCTACTCTTTAAATGTATAAAAGTTAGTTTTTAATTATATATATCATCAGTTCTCATAAGTGGCCCATGGGTACTTACATGAACTTTAACACTGACCTCCAAATGAACAACATGATAATCAAAATTATTCCCCCAACCTTTTTCAGGTTGAAAATGTCAAATGAATTTCACTTTAGAATAGATAACTTTTAATAAAATATTTTGGTTTACAAACCTAAATCATCTAAATCCTTTTCAGTAATAGAATTGTGAGATGTTGAGATTCCAGAGAATTAGCAATGCAGATTAGGTGGTAAGACTAATATACAGTTGAAAATAGTAAGCAATGAAGTGTGTATTATATTTTAGTGTTAATTTCTATAGTACAAGTTGGATTATAGAATATGTAAATCATAAAGAAGTAAAAGCTGACCTGGGTTTAAAAAAATAGTTTAATTTATGATGGGCCTATGTTCAGACAAAAATATTTAATTAAGAAAAACAATGTGAGTAAGACCCTGATGCTGGGAAAGATTGAAGGCAGAAGGAGAAGGGGACAACAGAGGATGAGATCATTGGATGGCATCACCTACTCAATGAACATGAGTTTGAGTAAACTCTGGGAGTTGGTGATGGACAGAGAGGCCTGGTGTGCTGTAGTTCATGGGATCGCAAACAGTTGGACATGACTGAGTGACTGAACTGGACTGAATGTGAGTAAAACAATGTGGGGTAATGGCCATGGTTCAAAGTCAATATTAGATTCTAATATTTGTAATGCAAACTTTTAAATCATGCATTTGAAAATAAATCACATTATAAAGTTTCCCTAAATCAAACTGCCACCATATTTTTTTCATGCTAATAAACACATTTGGATAACATATACCCATATGGAATTTGGGGCATGGATTTTAATTACTGACATAAGAAAATGCATCTAAAGAGGTAGAAAGTGGAATTAGAAAACCTAGAAAAAAATCTGTTTTGATTGCATTTATCAACTTATTCATCATGGTATTATAAATAGAAAATTAGTCGACTATTACAATGGCTAAAATCTAATTACTTATTAACTGTAGGAAGTTCTCTATGCTAGCGTCCTGTTTATAATTTAGCATACTCTTTAGTGGGGGACCACAGGAACAATCTTTTTTTTTCCCCAAGATAAAGTACTTATAGAAATTTGTATTAATTATGGCTTGGTGTTTCAGGTGAAAAATTCCCATTCTGAAGGTATATTGGAGCCCACCACAGTCACCTCATTGCAATGAATTAAGGAGCTCCTTGTCAGAAGCTGGGATCAAGGACCAAATATCAAAACTTCCTATAATTTAAATAATCTAGAGAATCACAAAGTTTTTTCAGAGCTTGGCTAGAAGCCAAGGATTAAAACCAAAATATATATTTCTTAACATTTCACAATATCACACAATAGTCAAGAGGATCATCTCAAGAATGTTCATATTTTTGACAGAAAAAAATGTTATCTAGTTATTCTTTAGGCTAACTCCAAAATTCTACTATTTGTTAATTAATATTTGTGGCATAAAGTTGGTGTAAATACTCAACAATGATAATCTGTTTGTCATTGGTTGTTAGGCATCACTTTTTATGAATACAGAGTTGGTTGACAGAAAGTAACACTTCATCCTTTTAGAATCCAAGCTGCTTTACAAAGGGGTGAGTGAGATTTAATTTGGATAAGTTGGATACATTTCAATAAATTGAAGTTAGCTGGACCATAAAAATTCACATATTTCTTCTTTTTCTACAATCCCCAGATACAGAAGTCAGTTTGAGGGATGAAACACACAGTAACCATTTCCTGTTACTTTGTTCTTTAGTTTTGAGTGGCTTATAAAATTTTGAGGGTCTTGTATGGAATAATAGTACACAAATACAAATACAGAAGCAATGTAAGCAAGGAAGTACTAAAGTTTCCTTGTTATCTGACACTAGGCAAGTGCTCAGGATCCCAGCCCCAGAAAAATACAAAGTGGTGATATATGGGCATGCTTTTAAGCAAGAAAGGGATTACAAAGTCAAAACAACTTATTGTTTACCACTCAAAGAATTATAGAATTAGAAATAAACTTTTTGCACATCTTAGTAAAGGAATTAACTTGAAAAAATTATCAATGGTTAAAATAATTAGATGGAAGTTTAACTGAGGGGCTTTACAAAGATGGGATCAGGCTGTCACAAACAAATTCATAGAGCAATCTTAAGAGTACTAAAATTGGGACATATAGATATGCCTTCTGATGTAATGCAATAATAAATAAACAGGGTCCAGGATGGGGAACACATGTAAACCCATGGCTGATTCATGTCAATGTATGGCAAAAACTATTACAATATTGTAAAGTAATTAGCCCCCAACTAAAATAAATAAATTTATAAAAAAAAAATTAACATGCTTTAAATAAAACAAACAAGCAAAAAAAAAATAAAATAAATAAATAAACAGAAGTGTTCTAATCTAACCAAGTATTCTTAATCTAATTAAGAATTTAGAGATCACTTCTACTTTACAGGAGTTATAGAAGCTAAGGAATAAGTTAAATGACAGTAGAAGAAAGCAAAGAGACACATCCAGAGTGCAAGGCATTGTATAGATTAATTGACCTAATTTCTCCAACTTAAAAAATGAAAATTTAAGGAAAGAGCTCTCCTCTTACTTTGCTCAATTTTTGTGTACACATAAAACTGCTCTGAAAATAAAATCCAAGTATAAATAATTAAAGGAAGAAGAAATTATTCTAGAATAAAAGAGACTTGACATAATGACAAACAAATATAAGGACTTGCTTGGATCCTGATTTGAATCAATTAAATGCAAAAAGAAAATTTTGAGACAAATGGTGAAAGTTTACTATGCATGAGTTTAATTAATGTGATTTAGTGTGTATCAAGTCTCTGTGTGGTTGAGGAATTACTATAAATTTTTACTGTGATAATGACATCATGGTTATGTACTAAATGTCTGTTCTTTTAAGAAATTCAGACTGAAGTATGAAGTATACAGGGGTAAAATGAGATAATATTTAGGAGTTTAAAATATTCAAATTTAGAAAGAGGAGAAAAATGGATATACAAACAAGAGTGGAAAAATCTTGATAATTGTAGTGTATGTCAAATATGTTTATGTAAATTCATTATATTATCCTCTATATTGCTGTTTTTCTGAAATTTTTCATACTACATTTTTTAAATAGCAAAGTACAAAATTTTCAGAGTAAAAGATATTCCTTCAAATTAAATATATGTTGTTTTATGAAAAATTTCTTATCTTGCTATATCTTTTTGTGGAATGTTGCTAACATATCATGAGAGAAAGAGAGAGTAGAAAGCACCAGGAATCAAATTTTCCACCTTGACATCAATTGTGTTGATGGAAGATTTCCAAATATTTATTTTGGACATAGTTTATTTGGATGCTTGAAGCTACTGAGAACAGTTTGTTTGGTAAGTTGCAATTAATTTCAGTACATTTCAGGCATCAGTGCACTGAAAGCTGCATATGCCCAATCCACCATTACAGTGGCAGGGAACTCTCTTAATAGTAACTCAAATTTCTGGCACATCATGCTGGACTCATTGTGGATTATAGGATGTTGCCCTGGAAATATAGGGGCACTGTACTGAGATTAAATATATATATATATATATATATATATATATATATATATATATATATATACAGGGGAATGTAGGAAGCCAATATCAGAAAAGATTTGAGAAAGCCTGAAATATTCAATGAAGACATATCCTTGGAACAGAGAAACCTCACAACAAAGACAAAAACAACACCAATAACAACAACCATAAAACAGTAAACTCTAGGGAAAGGGAGAAGCTGATTTTTTAAGTGTTACTACATTATACAATTCAAAGCTCTAGGCTTCAACAAGAAAATCACAGGCTCTGAAACAAAGCAGGGAAATATGGTGAATTCAAAGGAATTAAATTAATTGAAAACACATCTGATACAACGCAGACCCTGGACTTACTAAAGGCTTTAAAACATCTTTCACAAAGTATATCAAAGAGCTAAATGGAGATATGAACATGGCAGTAAAATAATGTATGGACAAAATAAGAATATCATTAAAGAGATATCAATTATAAAAAAGAATCAAAAAGTAATCCTGAACCTGAAAATAAAATCACTGATATTAAAAACAGAGAAATTCAAAAGTAGACTTGAACAAGTGGAAGAAATAGTGAACTTGAAAATATAAATACAAAATGGTTGAGTCTTAGGAATAGAGGAAAAAAAGAATTAATAAAATTTAAACAGAGCCATCAAGCAAAACAATCTGCATTTCATGCAGATTCTTCATCATCCAAGCCACCAGGGAAGTAGTAATTGCTGCTGCTGCTGCTGCTGCTAAGTCGCTTCAGTCGTGTCCGACTCTCTGCAACCCCATAGATGGAAGCCCATCAGGCTCCGCCGTCCCTGGGATTCTCCAGGCAAGAATACTGGAGTGGGTTGCCATTTCCTTCTCCAATGCATGAAAGTGAAAAGTGAAAGTGAAGTCGCTCAGTCGTGTCCAACTCGTAGCGACCCCATGGACTGCAGCCTACCAGGCTCCTCCGTCCATGGGATTTTCCAGGCAAGAGTACTGGAGTGAGGTGCCATTGCCTTCTCTGAAGTAGTAATTACTTAATGTAAATGAATTAAACACTTCAATCAAAATACAAATTGGCAGAAAGGGTTTAAAGAAAGAAAAAAAAATCATAGCTCCAAAAACACAAAGAGATTGAAAGGATGAAAAAAAGATATTCTAGAAACCAAAGCTTAATGGTTATAAAATTGACTTTAAATAAGAAAATATATACCCCAAGAAGTAAATTATATATTAATAAAAAGTACCATACAGTAAGACAATATAAGAATTACATGTACATATGCACTAAATAACAGACCCATATATATGTAAAGAAAATTGACAGAATCAAAGGGATAGATAGTTCTACAATAATAACTTGAAAGACTTCAATACTCTACATCTGTCAATGGACAGACCAACTAGACAGAAGATGAGTATAATGGGGTAAGTTGTTCCACAAATTCATATGGTAGATCCTAAATCTTGGTACCTCAGAATGTGACTTAATTTAATTCCAAAATGTGATTAAGGTACAATGATGTCATTAGGGTGAGCCCTAATCCAACATGACCAGTGTCCAAAGGACCAGAGGAAATTTGGTGGCAGGCATATACAGAAGAAAGACCATATGAAGACAGAGGAACAAAATGATCATTTACAAAACAAAGATTGAGACGTCAGAAGATACCAATCTTGACAAAATATTGCCCTGAAGTTCTATTCAGAGAAAATGTATTTCTGTCATTTAAACCATCTGGTCTATAATAATTTTGTTGCAGCAGTCTTAGTAAAATAATGCAGATTTTGATACCAATAAGTGGTGTACTATTATAACAAATACTTAAAACTGTGGAAATGGCTTTGACCCTAGGTAATAGGTAAACAACAACATTGCATAGGAACATGGAATGTTAGGTCCATGAATCAAGGTAAACTGAAAGTGATCAGAGAGGAAGGAGATGGCAAGAGTGAACAACATTTTAGGAATCAGTGAGCTAAAGTGGACCAGAAAATGGGTGGGTGAATTTAATTCAGGTGACCATTGTATATGGTACTGTGGGCAAGAATCCCTTAGAAGAAATGGAGTAGCCCCCATAGTCAACAAAAGAGTCTGAAATATAGTACTTGCGTGCAGTCTCAAAAATGACAGAATGATCTCTGTTCATTTCCAAGGCAAACCATACAATATCACAGTAATCCAAGACTATGTCCCAACAACTAATGCCAAAGAAGCTAAAGTTGAATGGTTCTATAAAGACCTACAAGATCTTCTAGGACTAACACCAAAAAAAGGTGTCCTTTTAATCATAGGGGACTGGAATGCAAAAGTAGGAAGTCAAGAGATACTTGGAGTAACAGGCAAGTTTGGCTTAGGAGTACAAAATGAAGCAGGGCAAAGGCTAAGAGAATTTTTCCAGGAGAATGCACTGATCATAGCAAACACCCTTGTCCAAAAACATGAGATGACTCTACACATGGACATCACCTGATGGTCAATAATGAAATCAGATTGATTATATTCTTTGCAGCTGAAATTGAAGAAGTTCTATATGGTCAGCAAAAACAAGACCGGAAACTGACTGTGTCTCAGGTCATAAACTCCTAATTGCAAAATCCTGACTTAAGTTGAAAGAAATAGGGAAAATCACTAGACCATTCAGGTATGACCTAAATCAAATCCCTTACAGTGGAAATGACAAACAGATTCAAGGGATTAGATTTGATAGACAGAGTGCCTGAAGCACTATGGATGGATGTTTGAGACATTGTGTAGGAGGCGGTGATCAAGACCATCCCCAAGAAAATGAAATGCAAAAAGGCAAAATGGTTGTCTAAGGATGCCTTACAAACAGCTGAGAAAAGAAGAGAAGCTAAAAGCAAAGGAGAAAAGGAAAGATACATCCACCGGATTGCAGAGTTCCAGAGAATACCAGGGAGATAAAGGAAAGCCTTCCTCAGTGACCAATGCAAAGAAATAGAGGAAAACAAAAGAATAGAAATGACTAGAGATCTCTTCAAGAACATTAGAGATACCAAGGGGAAGCAACAATTAGATCACTGTATGGAGCAAATGACTGGCTCAGGATTGAGAAAGGAGTATAACAAGGCTGCTTATTGTCACCCTGTTTATTTAATTTATACACAGAACACATCATGTGAAATGCCGTGCTGGATGAGTTACAAGCTAGAATCAAGATTGATGGGAGAAATATCAACAGCCTCAGATATGCAGAGGATAATGGCAGAAAGTGAAGGGGAACTAAAGACCTCTCGATGAAGGTGAAGGAAGAGAGTGAAAAAACCAGCTTAAAACTCACTATTTAAAAAATTAAGATCATGGCAATTGGTCCCATCTCTTCATGGCCAATAGAAGGGGAAAATGTGAAAGTGAAACCATTTACCTCAGACTGGGACTTGAACCAATTTGCTGGGACTTGAAAGTGAAAGTCACTCAGTCATTTCCAACTCTTTGTGACCCCACGGACTATACAGTCCATGGAATTCTCCAGGCCAGAGTACTGGAGTGGGTACCTTTCCCTTCTCCAGGGGATCTTCCCAACCTAGGGATTGAACCTGGGTCTCCTGCATTGCAGGCAGATTCTTTACCAACTGAGCTATCAGGTAAGCCCTAATTAAGTGCTGGGACTTAAGCTCAGCCAAAACCCGGTTTGAGACTCTAACCCACCTGACCAAGACTTGAACCTAGCCAAAATCCATGGTACCTGGTTTCAGGACCTAATGAAGCTCAGGTTCTTTATGTCTCATTGCAGAAAGAATTCAGTGAGAGACAAAGTGATAGGTAAGAAGTGGATTTAGTCAGATTCAGAGAGAAGCACACTCCACAGAAAGGATGGGGCCATCAAAGAGCTTGAGTACAGCTGTCAAATGTGGTGTGGTTAGGTTTTATGGGCTCAGCAATTTTATGAAATTGCTAATGAGTGGAAGTATTATTCCAACTATTTTGAAGGGAAGGAGATTTGTAGGAATTAGACCACCACCAACTCCTCTGTCTTTTAGCAGTGCTTTGGAACTGTCATGAGACCTCTGGGTGTGTCATATATCTTTCTAATTGAGGATCAAGGTCTAGTCAAAGTTGACTTGTCTGCCATCTTGGACAATTTGATTCCAATTAGTTTATGTTGCATCCTTGGGTTATATCAATTCTTTTTTCAAAAGTTGTGCCTTGTTCTTTTCCTTCATGTTACAGAGTCAGAGAAATATCAATAACCTCAGATATGCAGATGACACCACATTTAATGCAGAAAGTGAAAAGGAATTAAAGAGTTTCTTGAGGAAAGTAAAACAGGAGAGTGGAAAAGCTGGCTTAAAATTCAACATTCAAAAACGAAGATCATGGCATCTGGTCCCATCACTTCATGGCAAATAGATGAGGAAATGATGGAAACCGTGAGAGACTTTATTTTCTTAGGCTCCAAAATCAGTGCAGATGGTGGCTGCAGCTATGAAATTAAAAGATGCTTGCTCCTTGGAAGAAAAGCTATGACAACCATAGACTACATTTTAAAAAGCAGAGACATTACTTTGCTGACAAAGATCCATCTAGTCAAAGCTATGGTTTTCCCAGCAGTCAGGTATGGATGTGAGAGTTGGACCATAAAGAAACCTGAGTGCAGAAGAATTGATGCTTTTGAACTGTGGTGTTGGAGAAGACTCTTGAGAGTCCCTTGGACTGCAAGGAGATCAAACCAGTCCATCCTAAAGAAATCCATCCTGTGGTAACGATAACCCTATATGCGAGACAGAATAAGAGACACAGATACATAGAACAGTCTTATGGACTCTGAGGGAGAAGGGGAGGGTGAGACGTTCTGGGAGAATAGCATTGAAACATGTATATTATCATATGTGAAGCAGAGCACCATTCCATGTTCGATGCATGAGACAGATGCTCAGGACTGGGGCAATGGGATGACCCAGAGGGATGGGATGGGGAGGGAGGTGGGTGGGGGCTCCAGGAGGGGGAACACATGTAGACCCATGGCTGGTTCGTGTCAATGTATGGCAGAAACTATTACAATATTGTAAAGTAATTAGCCCCCAACTAAAATAAATAAATTTATTAAAAAAAAAAAAAAGAAATCCATCCTGAATATTCATTGAAAGGGCTGATGCTGAAACTGAACTCCAATAATTTGGCCACCTGATGAGAAGAACTGACTCACTGGAAAAGACCCTGATGCTGGGAAAGATTGAAGACAGAGGGAGAAGGGGATGACAGAGGGTGAGATGGTTGGATTGCATCACTGACTTGATGAACATGAGTTTGAGCATGCTCCAGGAGTTGGTGATGGATAAGGAAGCCTGATGTGCTGCAGTCCATGGGGTCACAAAGACTCAGACATGACTAAGTGACTGAACGGAGCTAAACAGAAACAGTGACGGATTTCCTCTTCATGTGCTCTAAAATTACTGCAGATGGTAACTACAGCCATAAAATTAGAAAACCATTGCTTCTCAGCAGGAAAGCTATGACAAACATAGACAGAGTGTTAAGAAGCAAAGACATCACTTTGGCAACAAACGTCCTTAAAGTTATAGTGTTTCCACTAGTAACACATGGATGTGATAGCTGGACAATAAAGAAGGCAGAGCCCGAAGAATTGATGTTATTGAACTGTCTGGAGAGTGTGTAATTTCCTAAGTTCTGTCTCACCTCAACGAAGATTTGAAATGGCAGACCAGTGTTACAGGTTGGTTACAGCTCAGAGTTTTGTTTGGCAAACAACAGATAGTACACCCTCGAGGCGTGAGGGCAGGCCGACCCCAAAGGAGAGGCCTCAACCCATCTTAGCTCCCTCTTTTCATATGTTTTGCCTCCTCACCCTTGAGCCTGCCCTATGCAAATTAAGGCTAACCATGTAGGGAGCATGTTTGTTTCACCTGACATTCTCACTCTGGTCTGTGGATTTTCCCTTTCTTCCCTTTTCATGGGCTTTTCCCTTTGACTGTTAGCCACCTCATTTTTCACTACTTTTTCCTATTCTAACTACCTAACAGTACTATGGTCCTGGAAGACTTTTGAGAGTCCCTCGGAATGTAGGGAGATCAAACTGTTAAATCTTAAAGGAATCGACCCTGAATACACTTTGGAAGGACTGATACTGAAGCTAAAGTTCCAATACTTTGGCCACCTGATGAGAACAGCTGACTCATTGGAAACGACCCTGATCCTGGGAAAGATTGAAGGCAGAAGAAGAAGAGGACAACAGAGGATAAGATAGTTGGATTACATCACTGATTCAATGGACACGAACTTGGGCAAACTCCAGGAGACAGTGAGGGACAGGGGTGCCTGGCCTGCTGCAGTCCATGGAGTTGTGAAAAGTCAGCCAAGACTAGGTGGCTGAAAAACAACAAGGCTTCAACATTATGAACTGAGAAATTCCAGATGTACAAGCTGGATTTAATATAGGCAGAGGAATCAGACATCAAATTGCCAACATCTTCTGGATCATATAAAAAGCAAGGGAATTCCAGGAAAACATCTACTTCTGCTTCATTGGCTATGCTAAAGCCTTTTACTGTGTGGATCACAACAAATTGTGTAAAATTCTTCAAGAGATGTGGACACCAGACCACCTTACCTGTCTCCCGAGAAACCTAAATGCAGGTAAAGAAACTAGAACCAGACATGGAACAATGGACTGGTTCAAAATTTGGAAAGGAGTATGTCAATGCTGGGTACTGTCAGCCAGGCTCAATGATGCACATTCTTCAAGAAAGATTGATGGGAAGAATATCAGCAAACTCAGATATGCCAATGATACCACTCTAATGGCAAAAAGTGAAGAGGAACTAAAGAGTCTCTTCATGAATATGAAAGATGAGAGTGGAAAAGCTGGCTTAAAATTCAACTTTCAAAAGACAAAGATCATAGTATCTGGTTCCATCACTTCATGGGAAATAGATGGAGAGAAAGTGACAGATTTTGTTTTCCTGTGCTCCAAAATCACTGTGGATGGTGACTGCAGCCACAAAATTGAAAGACGCTTGCTCCTTGACAGGAAAGGTATGACAAACCTAGACAGCACTTAAAAAGCAGAGACATCACCTTGCTAACGAAGGTCTTTATAGTCAAAGTTATGGTTTTTCCAGTAGTCTTGTATGGGTTTGAGAGTTGGACCATAAAGAAGGCTGAGCATCAAAGAATTGATGCTTTTGAACTGTGGTGCTGGAGAAGACTCTTGAGAGTCCCTTGGACAGCAAGGATATCAAACCAATCAGCCCTAAGGGAAATAAACTCTGAATATTTATTGGAAAGACTGATACCGAAGCTGAAGCTCCAATATTTTGACCACCTGATGGTAAGAGCCAACTCATTGGAAAAGATCCTGATTCTGGGAAAGGCTGAGGGCAGGAGGATAAGGGGGCAGCAGAGGATGAGATGGTTGGATGGTGTTACCGACTCAATGGACATGAGTTTGAGAAAACTCTCGGAGATAGTGAAGGACAAGGAAGCCTGGCATACTGCAGTCCATGTGGCTGCAAAGAGTCGAGTGGGACATCACTTAGCAACTGAACAACAACAACAATAAAACATGGCAGACTACAGTACACAGTGATGATGCAGTTAATTATTCATTTTCCACTGGAATAAACTGTACATTTAATGCCAAGCTATTTCAGTGACAAAAAGTACTATGGAGAGCATAGAAATTTAAGGATATAGATTGAGTCAGTTGCTTTGATAGTACTGAACACCTTAAAGTAAAAGAAATAATGCATGCATACATGCTAACTTGCTTTAGTCATCTCCAACTCTTTGTGACCCTATGGACTGTAGCCCTCCAGCCTCTCTGTCCATGCGGATTCTCCAGGTGAGAATACTGGAGTGGGTAACCACGCCCTCCTCCAGGGGATCTTCCCCACCCAGGGGCTTAACCCATGTCACCTATGGCTCCTGCATTGCAGGGGGATTCTTTACTGCTATTGGGGATGCCCCAAAATAAATAATAAGTTCAAATAATTAAATTCTCAGTTCAAGGCAGGAACTGAAATTCTGGAATTTCCTATGACCAAAGCAAAAGAATTATTTAGCTTTCAACACAGCGTCAAGTTTTCTAAAATATAAATGTAATGTGTAATTCCACATTTTACTACATTATAGCATCAGCTGAATCCATAGCCTTCCTGGCTAATTAAGGCTAAAAGTAATTGATCAGAAAAAGAAATGTGATCTTTCAATAAACTGTTAACCTTCTGTATATTTTCTTTGGAGAAATGTCTATTCAAGTACTTTGCCCATTTTTTAGTTAGGTTTATACTATTTTGGCTTTTTGTTTTGTTTTGTTTCTTGCCATTTTGGTTATGTATTTTGGTGTTAAGCCATTAACAGATACATGATCTTCAAATATTTTCTCCCATTTTGTAAGTTACTCTCTGACTTTACTTTAAAAAAATGTTGCAAAACATTTTAGTTTTGATGTAATCTCACTTGTCTATTTTCACTTTTGTTGTTGTGTCTTTGATGTCATATCCAAGAAACCATTGCCAATGATAAGGAAAATTCAAATCAAAATCATCGTGGGATGCCTCACACCTGGTAAGAATACCATCATCAAATTTTTTTAAAGATAAATTTTGGCATGCATGTGGAGAAATTGGAACCCACATGTACAATGTTGGTGTAAATGTAGGTTACTTAATTTTTTTTAAACCTACTAAAATGTACAGCCTACATCATACTTAATTGTTAGAAACTAAAAACTTTCCCACTTGGATCAGGTATAAGGCCAGAATATACTCTCTCAAAACCCCTTATCAACATCACGCTGGAAGTCTTTGCTAAGGCAATAAAACAAGAATAGGTAATAAAAATAATACAGGTTGGGAAGGAAGATATAAAACTATCTTTTCTCAAAGATAACATAATCATGTAGAAAGTCCAGAAGAACTGACAAACAGTCTCCTGGAACTAATATGAAATTATGGCAAAAATGCAAGATGCAACATTAGTATCAAAAGTTGATTGTTGTCCTGTATACAAATAATGAACAAATTGAATTTTAAATTTAAAGCACAGTATCATTTATATTATCATCTCATAAAAACAATACTCAGATATAAATCTATATCTATCTATATACAAAATTTATGTGAGAAAAGCTACAAAATCAAATGAGTAAAATGAAAAGAGCTAAATAAATGGAAAGTTATTCCATGCTCATAGGGAAGAAGAATCAATATTGTCAAGATGTTGGTTCAAATTATGTTTTGGATATCAACAAACTGATCCTAAAGTTTAGATGGAGAGACAAAAAAAATCACACTAGCCAACACAATCTTAAAGGATAAGAATAATATTTGAGGGTTGATGCAGAATAATATTGGAAGGCTGATGCCACCTGATTTCAAGACTTATTATAAAGCTACAGTACTTAAGACACAATGATATTGGGAAAAGAATAGACAAATAGATCAATAGCACAGAATACACAGTCCAGAAATAGGCACCAAAATCTATAATAAACCAATTTTTGTCTAAGAAGCAAAAAGAATACAATGGAGCAAAGAGACTCTTTGAAAAAATTGGATATTCACAAGCAAAAAAAGAAAATAATTTAGACATAAATTTTACATCCTTCACAATAATTAACACAAAATTAATCATAGATCTAAGTGCTGAATGTAAAACTATAAAAATCTTAAGAAAATAGCATAGAAGAAAAGCTAGATAACCTTGAGTATGATGATACCTTTTTATTTTTTTTTAAACAATGGTTTTATTTTTTAAATTTATTTATTTATTTATCTATTTTTTACTTTACAATATTGTACTAGTTTTGCCATACATTGACATGAATCCACCATGGGTGTACATGTGTTCCCCTTCCAGAACACCTGTCCCACCTCCCTCCCCATCCTATCCCTCTGGGTCATCCTGGTGCACCAGCCCCGAGCACCCTGTATCATGCATCGAACCTGGACTGGCGATCCATTTCACATATGTTAATTTACATGTTTCAGTGCCATTCTCCCATATCATCCCGCCCTCACCCTCTCCCATAGAGTCCAAAATACAGTTCTATACATCTGTGTCTCTTTTAATGTCTCTCATACAGTGTGATCTTTACAAATTTACTAAATTCCATATATATGTGTTAGTATACTGTACTGGTGTTTTTCTTTCTGGCTTACTTCACTCTGTATAATAGGCTTTTTAAATACAACATCAAAGGCATGATTCATGAAAAAAACTTGATAAATGGACTTCATTAAAAATTAAAAGCTTCTATCTGTGAAAGACAGTGTCAAGAGATTGAAAGTCACAGACTAGGAGAAAATATTTCTAAAAGATACATTAGATAAAGGACAATTATCCAAAACACAGAAAGAACTCCTAAAATTCAACAATAAGAGAATAAACAACATAATTAAAAAATTGACCAAAGACCTTAACAGATACCTCACCAAAGAAGATACACAGATGTTGACGTGTAGTAAAAACCATCACAATATTTTAATTATCCTCCAATTAAAATTAATTAATTAAAAGAAGACAATAGGAAAGCATGCTTCAAGGAAGACTAGAAGGATACTGAAAAGTCAAATAAAAAGTTATTCAAAAAATAAAGAAACAACTATGTGAAAAGATGTTTCATATATTTTCATCAGGGAAATGGAAATTAAAACATCAATGTGATATCATTACATATCTATTAGAATAGCCAAAATGCAAAGCCCTGACAATACCAAAACTTGATGAAGACATGGAACAACAAGAGCTTTCATACATTGCTGGTTGGGAAGGTAAAGTGGTACTGATATTTTGAAGGGAAGTTTTGTGGTTTATTATAAAATTAAACACATTCTTACCATACAGTCCAGCAGTTACACCCCTCAGTTTTGCCTGAAGGATTTTAAAACCTATATACACACAAAAATCTGCACATGGATGTTTATAGCAGCTTTATTCTTAATTGTCCAAGATTGGAAACAACCAAGATATCGTTTAGCAGGTGAATGGATAAATAAACTATGTTGCATTCAGACAATGGAATATTATTCAGTTCTAAAAATGAGCTATCAAACTGTGAAAATACATAAAGGAACCTTAAATGTATATGTCTAAGTAAATTAAGCCAATCTGAGATGGCTACATACTGTATGAGTCCATCCACATGACATTCTGAAACAGCACAACTGTGGAGACAATAAAAAGATCAGTGGTTTCTGGTGGGGTGGGTGAGGGAGAGATGAAGAAGCAGAGCACAAAGGGTTTTAGGGCAAAGAAAACATTCTATGATATTACAATGATGTGCACATGTCTTTATATTACATTTTCCCAAACCCATAGAATGTACAACACCAAACGGGAAATTGTAAGAGAAGACTCTTGAGAGTCCCTTGGACAGCAAGATCAAACCAGTCAATCCTAAAGGAAACCAACCTTTCATTGATTGAAAGGACTGTTGCCGAAGATGAAGCTCCAATACTTCGGCCACCTGATTCGAAGAGTCAACTCATTGAAAAAGATCCTGATGCTGGGAAAGAATGAAGGCAGGAGGATACGTGGGTGGCAGAGGATAAGACGGTTAAATAGCATCACTGACTCAATGACCATAAATTTGAGAAAACTCTGGGAGATAATGAAGAACAGAGGAGACTGCCTGTGTACTCAGTTGCTTCAGTTGTTTCTGACTCTGCAACTCTATGGACTGTAGAGCCCACCTGTTTCCTTTGCCCATTGGATTCTTCAGGCAAGAATACTGGAGTGGGTTGCCATGCCCTCCTCCACTAGATCTTACAACCCAGGGATGGAACCTGTATCTCCTGCATCTAAGGCACTGAAGACAGATTCTTTACCCACTAAGCCACTAGGGAAGCCTCCAGAGGAGACTGGCATACTTCAGTCCTCATGGGGTCGTAAAGAGTTGTATATGACTTAATTAAAGTACAATTCCATTTAAAGTTATTACAAAATAATGATTATATTTCCCCGTGCTGTACAATATACACTTGTTGCTTATTTATTTTATACCTAGTAGTTTGTACCTCTTAATCCCTTATCTCTCTCTAGCCCCTTCCTTCTTCCCTCTTCATACCAGTTTTTCTCATATAAGTGATCATGCAGAATATTTGTGTTTCTCTGTCTGGCTTACTTTCCAAAGTACGATACCCTCTATATTTGAGAGAAGTGGAATTTAAAAAAAAAAATGCAAATCTCTTTATTTTCTAGCTTAATGATTATTTTGTAATTTTCATATCCGCTTCTGCATGCAATCTGTTTTAAAATGCTGTTTGGGGTTGAAATATGTGAAGAAAATGTGGCCTCACACAGACAAATAGAAAGGAAAGTGCCATACAGACTATCGGAAAAGTCTCAAGGACACCAGGTATCTGGGACCTCTCTTTGAGAAAGTTTATTTTATATAACTCTCTTTCATGCTACCCTAGACTATGTTATGAAATCAATATCCTAATCTTCTATATTTCAAAAAACTTTCCTGTCAGTTCTGTCTTCTGCATCCTTGTTACCACTACTTTCATTTAGACCCTAATCATCTCTCATCTAGAGTCTCAAAATGTCTTTCAATCTAGTCTCTGTATTTAACCTGATTCTTGCAATTTTATTTCTATTCTGTCCTTAGAATGATTTTTCTAATATGCAAATCTGAACTTATCACTCCCAAGTTCAATTGTTCTTTATCAATTATCAGATCAAGTCTAATTGTCTTTAGATAGGCTATAACACACCCACATTCAGGCCTCTTCCTATCTCACCAATAATTTGTATTGTAGTCATATTGAACAAAATGTTATTTTTCATTTTCTATATACTTTGTAATGATTTTGTACCTGTGTGTTATGTTCCTCCAGTTCATAATGCCCTTTCTGTCCCTTATCCACCTGTGAAATCCTACTCTTCTGTCAAGCTTCAAAGGAGGTATAATTACCTAACAACTCCTTAGCTTCCCGTCTCCATGACAGAATTGGGTGGTTTTTCATATCTCCAGCTGAATAGGACTAGAGGAGCCATGTATTAACACTTCACAAAATTCTCATCAAATAAGACACGTGCAATGAATGTTTAATTTTCTTATTATAGTGTTGAAATCCCTGTTTCTTTGGGGGCTCTTACTATAAACACAAAGCACTTCATTCACATAGTTATCTAAAGGTAAATTTTAAGGAGAGGAGGGAATAGTTAGTATAATGTAATATTTCATAAATGCTGTTTTATACAGTTTTGAAGTCATGCCTAAAATGTCTCAGTTCCCTTTTGCAGGCAGTTTGCTAAGCTCCCACACCAACAAGGACAGTCCTCATGCCCAGGAACCTGTAAAATCATTCAGTTTACCCAATCCACAGGGAACTTGGGAAACAAAACTAGCCCTACTCCCTGGCCCTACATATGTTGCCCCTTGTTCCTTGTCTCCTGCCCCTGGGTGCAATTTTCTGCATGGCAGTTTTGTCTAGTTTGCAACTGCAAGTAATAAAGAGTTTTGCCTTTCATCTATCCAAGATTAGTTTGTTCTATCCCACCATCAAAAGAATCTTTAAATTTTGTAAAACAACAATGTAATCTGTAGTCTAAAGTCTTAGAATAATCTTGTAGAGGAACTTCTAGACATAACTGAATTATGCGTTCACAGATTTAGCAAATAAATGCTACTTTCTATAGTAAGTGATGATAAACAGAACTCAGAATATTTTAAGTGGAAAGCAATATTTTTTTAAGAGCTCACTCAAATTTTCAAAATGATTTAAATATTTATTGTATTCATGAATGCAATAATTTATTGAATTCATGAATGAATGTATAGATGTAAGAGTTGGACTATAAAGAAAGCTGAGCGCTGAAAAATTGATGCTTTTGACTTGTGGTGTTGGAGAAGACTCTTGAGAGTTCCTTGGACAGCAAGGAGATCAAACCAGTCCATCCTAAAGGAAATCAGTCCTGACTGTTCATTGGAAGGACTGATGTTGAAGCTGAAACTCCAATACTTTGGCCATCTGATGGGAAGAAATGACTCACTAGAAAAGACCCTGATGCTGGGAAAGATTGAAGGCAGGAGGAGAAGGTGACAACAGAGGATGAGATGATTGGATGGCATCACCAACTCAATGGACATGAGTTTGAGTAAACTCTGGCAGTTGATGAAGGACAGGGAGGCCTGGTGTGCTGTAGTCCATGGGGTCACAAAGAGTCAAACACGACTGAGTGACTGAACTGAACTGAAGTGTACACTTAATTCCTACCTTTTATGTAGTCTGTAATGAGACCTAATAGCTCAAAATCTCTTATATGTACAGCTATGAAGTATTTAAGCTATGCCAATAACCTTAAGTGTGTCTGAATATTGCTAGTAAAGTCAATCAAAACATCCTTATGCAAAAAATAAATTCACGTGGGAAGAGGTATACTGGTAACTAAGTGAAAGTACATTAAATCTTGGCAACCAGGGGACTTTGATGGTCCAGTGATTAACAATTCACGTTAGAATGCAGGAAACATGGATTTGATCCCTAGTTGGGGAACTAGGATCCCACAGGCTGTGGAACAACTAAGCCTGTGCTCCCAATGAAGATCAATCTGTTTGGTTTTTGTTAATATTTCCACTCTTTTTGTGTTTTTTTTTATTTTCTTTCTTCCTTTTTCTTCTCAAAAATTTTACACTTACAGAAACATTCTAAGAATAATATTACAATGAACACCCTGTCATACTGATTCACCACCTGTAAATGTTTTGCCTCTTTCTCCACCATCTGTATCTGTATTTCTCCCTTTTTGTTTTGGCTGAACCTTTTAAGAATCATAGGTCTCACAACACTTCACTCTTAACTACTTCATTCCTGTTTTCTAAGAACAAAGATATTTTCCATGGTGACTCAATGTAACTCTCACATCCAGTAGATTTCACATTAATACAGATTATTCTCTCAACTCACTCTAGTGAAGTATCCTGATTTTAAATATTTGGCCTGTTTCAGGCCAACACTTTCATAAAACACAATGAAAGGAATGATTAGAGAAGTATATCAAAAAGATACAAAATGCAAGTTCACACTTGTAACAATAAGATTTAACATACAGATATAAAGTTACATTTCAATATATGCAATCAAAATGAACATAAATAAGAAAAGGAAAAGAATTATACAACCATACTTTTTTTTCCCCTTGGCTGTACCCAGAAAAGACTTGTGGGATCTCAGTTCCAGGACAAGGGATTGAAACCCCGACCTCAGTGCCAAAAACGCTGAGTCCTAACCACTGGACCACGAGGGCATTCCCAGTAAATCTACAAGTTGGTCATAGAAAGTTTGAGTGTAAGTGAATGATAGAAGGGATCCCGTTTAGTTCTGTAATTGAAAAAAAAACTAACAGTAGAGTATAGATTCTTAATACTTAACATCTAGACCCATCTTTGAAAAAAGCACTGTTTATATTAATTTTTAAAGTTTTTAATGTGTCAAAATAGCTTATTTTTTTCTCATTAATTATCTAGTCGAAGTGGAATTGGTGACAGCCCTACTCCTAGAGGATAATGTGTTTGTAAATTACTGATTCTGGGTTGGTGTTCTTCGTTGTCTTCTTTTTAATTTTTTTAATTTTAATTGGAGACTAATTACTTTACAATATTGTTGTGGTTTTTGCCATACATTCACATGAATCAGTCATGGGTGTACATGTGTTCCCCATCTTGACCCTCCCTACCACCTCCTTCCCCATCTCATCCCTCAGGGTCATCCCAGTGCAGCAGCCCTGAGCACCCTGCCTCACGCATTGAACCTGGACTGGCAATGTATTTCACATATGATAATATACATGCTTCAGTGCTAATCTCTCAAATCATCCCACCTTCACCTTCTCCCACAGAGTCAAACAGTCTGTTCTTTACATCTGTGTCTCTTTTGCAGTCTCACATATAGGATCATCGCTACTATTTTCTAAATTCCATATATATGCATTAATATACTGTATTGGTGTTTTTCTTTCTGATTTACTTCTCTCTGTATAATAGGCTCCAGTTTCATCTACCTCATTAGAACTGATTCAAATGCATTCTTTTTAATAGTTGAGTAATATTCCATTGGGTATATGCACCAAAACTTTCTTATCCATTCATCTGCTGATGGACATCTAGGTTGCTTCCATGTCCTGGCTATTGTAAACAGTGCGGCAATGAACATTTGGGTACATGTGATTCTTTCAATTCTGGTTTCCTCACGGTGTATGTCCAGCAGTGGGATTGCTGGGTCATATGGCAGTTCTATTTCCAGTTTTTAAAGGAATCTCCACACTGTTATCCACAGTGGCGGTAATAGTTTGCATTCCCACCAACAGTGTAAGAGGGTTCCTTTTCCTCCGCTCCCTCTTCAGCATTTATTGTTTGTACACTTTTTGATAAGAGCCATTCTGACCGACGAGAGATGGTATCTCATTGTGGTTTTGATTTGTATTTCTCTGATAATGAGTGACGTTGAGCATCTTTTCATGTGTTTGTTAGCCATCTGTCTTCTTTGGAGAATTGTCTGTTTAGTTCTTTGGCCCATTTTTTGATTGGGTCGTTTAATTTTCTGAAATTGAGCTGCAGGAGCTGCTTGTGTATTTTTGAGATGAATTCTTTGTCAGTTGCTTTGTTTGCTATTATGTTCTCCCATTCTGAAGGCTGTCTTTTCACCTTAATTATAGTTTCCTTCATTGTGCAAAAGCTTTTAAGTTTAATTAGGTCCCATTTGTTTATTTTTTCTTTTATCTCCATTACTCTGGGAGGTGAGTCAGAGAGAATCCTCCTATGATTTATGTCAGAGAGTGTTTTGCCTATGTTTTCCTCAAGGAGTTTTATAGTTTCTTGTCTTATATTTAGATCTTTAACCAATTTTGAGTATATTTTTGTGTATGGTGTTAGAAAGTATTCTAGTTTCACTCTGTTGCATAAGGTTGACCAGTTTTCCCAGCACCACTTGAGAAAGGGATTGTCTTTTATCCATTGTATATTCTTGTCTCCTTTGTCAAAGATAAGGTGTCCATAGGTGCATGGATTAATTTTGTTCCACTGATCTATATTTCTGTCTTTGTGCCAGTAACATACTGTTTTGATGACTGTTGCTTTGTAGTATAGCCTGAAGTCAGGCAGGTTGTATTCCTCCAGTTCCATTCTTCTTTCTCAAGATTGCTTTGGCTATTCGAGCTTTTTATATTTCCATACAATTTGTGAATTGATTTGTTCTAGTTCTCTGAAAAATACCGTTGGTAGCTGGATAGGGATTGCATTGAATCTATAGATTGCTTTGGGTAGTATAATCATTTTCACTATATTGATTCTTCCGATCCATGAACATGGTATATTTCTCCATCTATTTGTGTCCTCTTTGAATTCTTTCACCAGTGTTTTACAGTTTTCTATATTTAGGTCTTTTGTTTCTTTAGGTACATTTATTCCTAAGTATTTGATTCTTTTCGTTGCAATGGTGAATGGGATTGTTTCCTTAATTTCTCTTTCTATTTTCTCATTGTTAGTGTATGGGAATGCAAGAGATTTCTGTGTGTCAATTTTATATCCTGCAAA
The DNA here is from genome assembly GCF_054371585.1 of Giraffa tippelskirchi. Classification (NCBI taxonomy): domain Eukaryota; kingdom Metazoa; phylum Chordata; class Mammalia; order Artiodactyla; family Giraffidae; genus Giraffa; species Giraffa tippelskirchi. The sequence goes on from NC_137289.1 coordinate 74,617,272, forward strand.
TTCACTGTATTCATTGATTAGTTCTAGTAATTTTCTGGTGGAGTCTTTAGGGTTTTCTATGTAGAGGATCATGTCATCTGCAAACCGTGAGACTTTTACTTCTTCTTTTCTAATCTGGATTCCTTTTATTTCTTTTTCTGTTCTGATTGCTGTGGACAAAACTTCCAAAACTATGTTGAATAGCAATGGTGAGAGTGGGTATCCTTGTCTTGTTCCTGACTTTAGGGGAAATGCTTTCAATTTTTCACCATTGAGGATAATGTTTGCTGTGGGCTTATCATATATGACTTTTATTATGTTGAGGTAGGTTCCTTCTATGCCTGATTTCTGGAGGGTTTTTATCATAAATGGATGTTGAATTTTGTCAAAGGCTTACTCTGCATCTATTGAGATAATCAAGTGATTTTTATCTTTTAATTTGTAAATGCGGTGTATCACATTGACTGTTTTGTGAATATTGAAGAAACCTTTCAACCCTGGGATAAAGCCCCTTGGTCATGATGGATGATCTGTTTAATATATTGTTGGATTCTGTTTGCTAGAAAGATTTTTGCATCTATGTTCACATCTTGTAGTTTTCTTTTTGTGTCATCTTTGTATGGTTTTGGTATTAGGGTGATGGTGGCCTCATAGAATGAGTTTGGAGATTTACCTTCCTCTGCAATTTTCTGGAAGAGTTTGAGTAAGATAGGTGTTAGCTCTTCTCTAAATTTTTGGTAGAATTCAGTTGTGAAGCCATCTGGTCCTGGACCCTTGTTTGTTGGAAGATTTCTGATTATGGTTTCAAGTTCTGTGCTTGTGATGGGTCTGTTAAGATTTTCTATTTCTTCTTGTTTCAGTTATGGAAAGTTATACTTTTCTAGGAATTTGTCCATTTCTTCCAAGTTGTCCATTTTATTGGCATATAGTTGCTAATAGTAGTCTCTTATGATCTTTTGTATTTCTGTGTCATCTGTTAATTTTTCTCCATTTTCATTTCTTATTTTCTTGATTTGATTCTTCTCCCTTTGTTTCTTTTTTGTCTTTTTTTTAAAAATAAATTTATTTATTTTAGTTGGGGGCTAATTACTTTACAATATTGTAGGGGTTTTTGCCATACATTGACACGAACCAGCCATGGGTCTACATGTGTTCCCCATCCCGAACCCTCTTCCCACCCCATCCCCATCCCATCCCCCTGGGCCATCCCATTGCCCCAGCCCTGAGCATCTGTCTCATGCATCGAACCTGGAATGGTGTTCTGTTTCACATATGATAATATACATGTTTCAATGCTATTCTCTCAGAACGTCCCACCCTCACCTTCTCCCTCAGAGTCCATAAGACTGTTCTATGTATCTGTGTCTCTTATTCTGTCTTGCATATAGGGTTATCGTTACCATCTTTCAAATTCCATATATATGCATTAGTATACTGTATTGGTGTTTTTCTTTCTGGCTTGCTTCACTCTGGATAATGGGCTCCAGTTTCATCCATCTCAATAGAACTGATTCAAATGTATTCTTTTTAATGGCTGAGTAATATTCTGTTGTGTATATGTACCAGACCTTCCTTATCCATTCGTCTGCTGATGGACACCTAGGTTGCTTCCATGTCCTGGCTATTGTAAACAGTGCTGCGATGAACATTGGGGTACACGCGTCTCTTTCAATTCTGGTTTCCTCGGTGTGTATGCCCAGCACTGGGATTGCTGGGTCATATGGCAGTTCTATTCCAAGTTTTTTAAGGAATCTCTACACTGTTCTCCATAGTGGCTGTACTAGTTTGCATTCCCACCAACAGTGCAAGAGGGTTCCCTTTTCTCCACACCCTCTCCAGCATTTATTGCTTGTAGACTTTTGGATAGCAGCCATTCTGACTGGTGTGAAATGGTACCTCATTGTGGTTTTGATTTGCATTTCTCTAATGAGTGATGTTGAGCATCTTTTCATGTGTTTGTTAGCCATGTGTATGTCTTCTTTGGAGAAATGTCTGTTTAGTTCTTTGGCCCATTTTTTGATTGGGTCGTTTATTTTTCTGGAATTCAGCTGCAGGAGTTGCTTGTATATTTTTGAGATTAATTGTTTGTCTGTTGCTTCGTTCGCTATTATTTTCTTCCATTCTGAAGGCTGTCTTTTCACCTTGCTTATAGTTTCCTTTGTTGTGCAAAAGCTTTTAATTTTAACTAGGTCCCATTTGTTTATTTTTGCTTTTATTTCCAATATTCTGGGAGGTGGTCATGGAGGATCCTGCTGTGATTTATGTCGGAGAGTGTTTTGTCTATGTTTTAATTCTTATATCTTCTTCTTGGATTGATCTTTTGATCATTATGTAGTGTCCTTCTTTGTCTCTTTTCATGGCTTTTATTTCAAAGGCTATTTTTTCTGATATGAGTATAGCTACTCCAGCTTTCTTTTTTTCTCCATTTGTGTGAAATATCTTTTGCCAACCCTTCGCTTTCAGTTTCTATGTGTCCCTAGGTTTGAGGTGGGTCTGTTTTAGACAACATATATAGGGGTCTTGTTTCTGTATCCATTCAGCCAGTCTTTGTCTTTTGCTTGGGGCATTAAGCCCATTTACATTTCAAGTAATTATTGATAAGTATGGTCCCGTTGCCATTTACTTTGTTATTTTGGGTTTGAGTTTATAAACCTTTTCTGTGTTTCCTGTCTAGAGAAGATCATTTAGCATTTGTTGAAGAGCTGTTTTGATGGTGCTGAATTGTCTCATCTTTGGCTTATCTGTAAAGCTTTTGATTTCTCCTTCACATTTGAATGAGATCCTTGCTGGGTACAGTAATCTGGCTCATAGGTTTTTCTCTTTCATCACTTTAAGTATGTCCTGCCATTCACTTCTGGCTTGTAGTGTTTCTATTGAAAGATCAACTTTTATCCTTATGGGGATCCCCTTACGGGTTATTCATTGATTTTCCTTTGCTGCTTTTAATATTTGTTCTTTGTGTTTGATCTTTGTTAATTTGATTAATGTGTGTCTTGGGGTGTTTCACCTTGGGTTTATCCTGTTTGAGACTCTTTGGGTTTCTTGCACTTGGGTGGCTATTTCCTTCCCCATTTTAGGGAAGTTTTCAACTATTATCTCCTCAAGTATTTTCTCATGGCCTTTCTTTTTTGTCTTCTTCTTCTGGGACTCCTATAATTCGAATATTGGGGCATTTAACATTGTCCCAGCTGTCTCTGAGGTTGTCCTCATTCTTTTAATTTTTTCCCCCCTCTGCATCATTTATTTCCACCATTCTATCTTCCACCTCCCTTATCCTATCTTCTCCCTCAGTTATTCTACTGTTGATTCCCTCCAGAGTGCTTTTGATCTCAGTTATTGTGTTATTCATTATTGGTCCTTGTTAAACTTTTCTTGCATCTACTCAATCCTTGTCTCCAGGATGTTTATTTGTAACTCCATTTGGTTTTCAAAATTTTGGATCAGTTTTACTATCATTCTTCTGAATTATTTTTCAGTTAGACTTCCTATATCCTCCTCTTTTCTTTGGTTTTGTGGGCTTTTATCTTGTTCCTTTACCTGCTGAGTATTTCTCTGCCTTTTCAACTTGTTTAGGTTGCTGTGTTTGGGGTGGCCTTTCTGTATGCTGGAAGTTTGTGGTCCCTCTTTATTGTGAGGTTCCTCTTTGTGGGTGAGGTTGTACGAGTGGCTTGTCAAGGTTTCCTGGTTAGGGAAGCTTGTGTCGGTGTTCTGGTGGGTGGAGCTGGGTCTCTTCTCTCTGGAGTGCAATGAAGTGTCCGATAATGAGTTTTGAAGTGTCTGTGGGTTTGTTGTGACTTTTAGTCAGCTGTATTTTTGTGCTCAGGGTTGTGTCCCTGCTTTGTTGGAGAATTAACTTGGTATGTCTTGCTCTTAAACTTGTTGGCTCTTGGGTGGAGCTTGGTTTCAGTGTAGGTATGGAGGCTTTTGGATGAGCTTTTGTCGGCTAATGGTCTCTGGAGTCAGGACTTTTCTGATGTTCTCAAGTTTTGAATTTAGGTCTCCTGCTTCTGGTTTTCAGTCTTAATCTTATAGTAGCCTCAAGACTTCTCCATCAACACAGCACCAATGATAAAAAATCTAGGTTAATGGTGAAAAGATTCTCCACTGTGAGGGACACCCAGAGAGGTTCACAGAGTCACAGGAAGAAAAGAAGAGGGAGGAGGGAAATAAAGGTGACCAGAAGGAGAAGGGGGGAATCAAAAGGGGAGCGAGCAGTCTAGCCAGTATCAGTTCCCTATTTGCTCTCCACAGTCTGGAACACTCAGAGAGGTTGACGGAGTTCCATAGAGAAGAGAAGAGGGAGGAAGGAGATAGAGATGATCAGGAGGAGAAGAGGTGGTGTCAAAAGGAGAGAGATCCATCTAGCCTGTGATGAGTTCCCTAAGTTTTCTCCACAGCTTGGAACACCCAAAGAGATTCACAGAGTTAAGTAGAGAAAAGATGGGCGAGGGAGGAGATAGAGGTGACCTGGGGGAGAAAAAGGAGGGTCAAAAAGGGAGGGAGCAATCAAGCTAGTAATCACACTCCTAAGTAAAAATGGATACTGAAGATTGGATTCTTAAAGGTACATAATTGATAACAAATACCAAAAAGCAAAGATTAAAAATCTAGAGTAGAAGTTAGACTCTCAAAAATACAATATTAAAAAAAATCACATTAGTTCTATAAAAAATATGAAATTTGCTTTAAAAATAAGGTCTTTTTTCAAGGTAATGTGTTTTAAAAATGAAAATTAAAGCAGTAATAAATAACTTAAAATAAAAAATTAAGAAAAATTAAAAATGATAATTGTGCGATATATCTAGGGATTTCTCTGGACCTGTGGAGGGCAGTGTGGGGTCAGTTCCATTTCATATAGTTCCTTGTTCCACCTTATACTTCTTCTCAAGGTCTATAGGTCCCTTCCAATGCAGCCAGTGCTAACTACAGGGATTTGATCTATTGCACCTGTCAGTTCCAAAGCCGTTGCCTCTTCTTTGTTTATTTTGGCTTCCTCTGTTTGCAAGTCTCTTTGGTATCTAACTTCTGCCCTGACACAAGGGGGCGAACGGGGTCATTTATTTAGGCTCATTTGTTCAATTGTGCTGCGAGGAGGGATGAACACTGCAAACAAATATTGCTGGCATGTCTGGGGAGGGCTCGCAGTGTCTCGGCCACACTGGGTTTGTCCCTGCACACGGAATGTGTGTTTTCTCATTCTACACTGCTCAGGCTCCAGGTTGCTCTGCTGGGGGGCTGTCTAAGGTGGGCCCTGGGTTGTGTGCACTTCCAAGATCTACACAGCTCAGGTTCAGTTTCCCAGGTACTCCACAAAGGCACAGACTCAGTTGGGCCTGCGTTTTGTGCCCTCCCAGGTCTGAGAATCTCGTGTGACCAGGTGCTTGATGAACGCACTCTCCCCAGGTACAGTGCATCTTATCACCTCCCCGGTCCCAGCTGCTTGGTTTCCTGGGTGCGCAGTGGAAGCACTGTCTCAGATGTTCCATGTGTCTCCTCTGGAGAGCTGATCTCTGACTGAAACTCTCCCGGTGGGTGTCAACTGTCTAGGATCCCAGGAAGACTTGGTTAGCAGCTGGAAGCCTGCTCACAGTTTGGTAGGGGATGCCATCTCTGGGGCCGAGTTTGCCCCTTTCTGGCTCTGACTGCCTTTGCCTGCCTCCTTGCCACCAGCAGGGGATGGGCGGGTCCACAGCCTGCTAACTCACTTCTGGTATTCGCTCAGTCCTTTTTTCTGTGAGCAAGCCTGGCAGTGCCTTAGGTTAGAACTTTTCTCGGGAAAGCTATCTCTCTCTCTCTTTCCTCTTTTTTTTTTTTCTTCTCTTGCTATCCCAGGGTTTGGGTTTCTATCTCACGTTAGCTCCCTCAGATTGCCCTCAGGGCATTCAGGCCTGGTCCTTACCCTAAGCAATGCAACCCGTGCCTCCCTGTTCAGCCCCCACTTGCTGGTGGCAGGTGTGAGCATCTGGGCTACTTCTCCACTGGGAGTTTCCGTTAGGCGCATAATCTGTGGGTTTTATTATTTATTTTTTCCTCCTGGTAATGTTGCCCTCTGAGATTCCAAAACTCCCCACAGACCCACTGGTGAGAGGCTTTCCTAAGTGTTTGGAAACTTCTCCTCTTTTAAGACTCCCTCCCCAGGACAGGTATCCATCCCTAACTCTTTTATCCCACTTTTTATCTTTTATATTTTGTCCTACCTCCTTTCAAAGACAGTGGCTGCCTTTCTGGGTGCCTGGTGTCCTCTGTCAGTGTTCAGACATTGTTTTGTGGTATTTGCTCAGCGTTCAAATGATCTTTTGATGAATTTTTGGGGGAGAAATTGGTCTCCCCTTCCTATTCCTCGACCATTGTAGGCTCCCTCCTAAGATTCTTTTTCTATATAAGTAACTACAGAGCATTGAGTAGTTACTTGTGCTATACAATTGTTCTCATAAGTTATCTATTTTATATATGGTAGTGTGTATATGGTGGCTTCCCTCGTGGCTCAGTGGTAAAGAATCTGCCTGCAATGCAGAGGACACGCAGCTTTGATCCCTGGGCCAGGAAGATCCCCTGGAGTAGGGCATGACAACCCACTCCATTATTCTTGCCAGGAAAATCCCGTGGACAGAGGAGCCTGGCGGGCTAAAGTCTATAGGGTCACAAAGAATCAAACATGACTGAAGCGACTAAGCATGAACACACAATGGTGTGTATACATGAATCTTAATCTCCCCATTTATCCCTCATCCTCCTTTCCCCCTTGATAACCCTAAGTTTGTTTTCTACATCTGTATCTGTACTGTATTTCTGTTTTGCAAATAAATTTATCTCTACCACTTCTTAGATTCCACATATGTGACATCATATGATATTCATCTTTGTCTGACTTCATTCAGTATGACAATCTCTATGTCCATCCACATTGCTGCAAAAGGTATTATTTCTTTCTTTTTTATGAGTAATATTTCATTGTACATATGTACCACATCTTCTTCATCTATTCATCTGTAAATGAACATTTAGGTTGCCTCCATGTTGTAGCTATTGTAAGCAGGACTGCAATGAGCATTGAGGTGCATTAACCTATAAAAATTATGATTTTCTTCAGATATGTACCCAGGAGTGGGATTGCTGGATCATATACGGGCTCTTTTTTTAGTTTTCTAAAGGAATATCCGTACTATCCTCCATAGTGGATGTACAAATCTACATTCTCATAGATAGTGTAGAAGAGTTCCCTTTTCCCCAAACCCTCTGCAGCATTTATTATTTGCAGAATTTTGTTGATGGCCATTCTGATTGGTGTGAAGTGATACCTCATTGTAGTTTTGATTTGCATTTCTCTACTAATTATTGAAGCTCAGCATTTTTTCATGTGCCTCTTGGACATCTGTAAGTTATATTTGAAGAGAGGTCTATTTGGATCTTCTGCCCATTGTTTGATTCATTTGTTTATTAAGCTAGATGAGATATTTGTATATTTTGGAAATTAATCCTGTCCTGTTGCTTCATTTGCAAATATTTTCTCTCATTAGGTGAGTTGTCTTTTTCCTATGCTGGCAAAATGTTTTAAGTTTAACTAGGCCTCATGTGTTTATTTTTGTTTTATCTTCATTATTCTAGGAAGTGGATCAAGAAAGATCTTGCTGCAATTTATGTCAGAGAGTGTTCTGCCTGTTTTCCTCTAACACTTTTATAGCTTCCAGTTTTATATTTTGGTCTTTAATCCATTTTGAGTTTGTTTTGGTGTTAAGGAGTGTTCTAATTTCATTCTTTTACAGTTACAGATTTCTTTGCTTCCATCCCCTCAGGCTGTCTCCTCATGGCCAATGGTAGTCATCTTCACAATTATCCTCTTCAAATCCCACTGACCAGTTTTTTCAGCACCATTTATTGAAGAGACTGTCTTTTCTCCATTTTATATTGTTATCTCCTTTGTCAAAGATTAGGTGACCATAGGTATGTGTGTTTATATCTGGAATTTATATCCTATTCCACTGATCTCTATTTTTGTTTTTGTGCCAGTACCATATTATTCAATGTAGCCTTATAGTATAATCTGAAGTTAGAGAGCTTGGGTCTTTCAGCTTACTTTTGTTTTTATTTTTTCTTAAGACTGCTTTGGCTATTTGGAGTCTTTTGTGCTTCCATATGAATTGTAAAATTTTGTTATAATTCTGTAAAAAAATGGCTATTGGTTATATGACAGGCATTGCATTGATTCTGTAGATTACTTTGGGTAGTATAGTCATTTTCACAGTACTGATTCTTCCAATAAAAGAATATGGTATATCTCGCCATCTGTTTGTGTTATCTTTGATTTCTTTCATCAGTATTTTACAGTTTTCTGAGTACAGGCTTTTTGACTCCTTATGTAGGCTCATTTCTGGGCATTTTATTCTTTTTAGTGATATAGTAAATGAAATCATTTCTTTAATTTCTCTTTCTGAACTTTTGTTGTTAGTGTATAGAAATGCAATTGATTTCTGTGTACGCATTTTGTAACCTGCAATTTTCCAATCATTGAGAAGCTCTCGTAGTTTTCTCATAACAGTTTTAGGATTTTCTATTTTCATCTGCAAATAGGGGTGGTTTTACTTCTTTTCCAATTTTGATTCATTTTATTACTCTTTCTTCTCTGATTGACATGGCTAAGACATCCAAAACAATGTTTAATAAAAGGGTTGATAGTGGATATCCTTGTGTTGTTTTCACCAAGCCACTGAAATCAGGCCCCAGGACTACAGTAATCATGGATATATATCCACTGTGGGTGCTATGGGGGCAACTTATACTCTTTCCTGGCCCTACTCTCACGTTTATGTGTGCACAAAGTCTACAGCTGCCAAAACTAGACCCATCTCATCTGCAGGAATACTCTTAGTCCATTGAGATTTACTGTTGGTGCTGACTTTACAAAGTTGGTTGCAAGGGTGTCAATTAATAATTTGTTTAACTATGAGGAGCGATTTCTGCTTTTCTTCCTTAGTGACAGGGACCCTGGGGGCTCATCTGTGGTTTCAGTCACATTTCTGCATGTGGGCCACTCACAGGGGTCTGACCGTAAGGCTACCCCAGAGCACACATATCTGTCACAGAGGGAATGGGGCACATACGGGGAGCAGGCCATGGATGCAAGAGAGCTGGCCCCAGGAGGAGCCCTTCCTAGTGCCCAAGGAGGCAGAGGGCTGGAGTGTGTGGAGAGAGGCTATATTAGCAGCCTCATCCCTTGTGCATCACTGAACAATGGCACTTCACTTCTATGATGGCCTACAAGCATTTCCAGTTACAGATTTCTTTGCTTCCATCCCCTCAGGCTGTCTCCTCACAGCCAATGGTAATCCTCTTCACAAGTATCCTCTTCAAATTTCACTGTCCAGCACAAAGTCCCCTTCTACTCTGACAGACAAAGGTCTCAAATTGTTGCATGCAGGGCTGTGCACAGATCATCTGTGTAGGTCTAACTCTGTCCTGTCTGCCGCAGATCAGTTACTGCACTCTCCTCTGATAGCCCTTGAACCTTCCCTTCTTTCCCAGTTCTCTCCACAGGTTTCAGGGCTTCCCTGGATGCAGGAATCTTTCCTTTCCTGCATTCCTCTCCTGCAACTGCCACCTTCCCAGGGGACTCTTCCTGTCCCTTATTCTTTCTTTCATCCTATCTTTTTGTGTGGAGATCTTTTTTTTTGTCCTTTAAGGCTTCCCTGGTGGCTCACAGTGTAAAGCACCTGCCTGTAATACGGAGACCTGGGATCGATCCTGGGGTCAGGAAGATCCCCTGGAGAAGGAAATGGCAATCAACTCTGGTACTCTTGCCTGGAAAATTACATAGGAGGAGGAGCTTGGTAGCCACCGTCCATGGAGTCACGAAGAATCGGACACTACTGAGCAACTTCATTAAGGTGTCTAATGACCTTTGTTAGTGTTCAGCCAGTGCTCTGTGAGATTTGTTCCATTTGTTGATGTATTGGGGAGAGATGAATTCCACATCCTCCTACTCCTCTGCTCTCCTGTTGCCTTTCTTTTCATTCTCTTTGTATTGTCGATCATAGAGCAGAAGTCTTTAATTTTAATAGAGTCCACTTCACCAATTAACTGTATCATGGATTGTGTCTTTGATGTTGTCTCTAAAAAGGCATCACCACACTAAATATTATCTATGTTTTCTCCTATATTATCTTCTAGAATTTTTGTAATTTTGCATTTTACATTTAGGGTTATGCTGTATTTTAATTTTTGTGAAGACTGAGGGGTCTATGTCTAGGTTCTTTTTTTTTTTTTTTTGCATGGGGATGTCTAGTTGTTCAACACCATTTATTGAAGCAACTATCTTTGTTCCATTGTATTGCATTACTCCTTTGTCAAAGATAAGTTAATAATTGTATAAGAATTAGTTCTGACAGGTCTACCTGTTCCACTGGTCTATTCTTTCATGAATTCCACATTGTCTTGATTCAGGAAGTGAGTTCAGTCACTCAGTTGTGTCTGACTCTGTGATCCCATGGACTGCAGCACGTCAGGGTTCCCGGTCCTTCACCAACTCCCGGATTTTACCCAAACTCATGTCCATTGAATTGGTGATGCTGTTCAACCATCTCATCCTCTGTCATCCCCTTCTCTTCCCTCCTTCAATCTTTTGCAGCATCAGGGTCTTTTCCAATGAGGCAGTTCTTCACATCGGGTGGACAAAATATTGGAGTTTCAGCTTCAGCACCAGTCCTTCCAATGAATATTCAGGACTGATTTCCTTTAGAATTTCCTGGTTGGATCTCCTCGATCCAAGAGCCTCCCAAGAGACTCTCAAGAGTCTTTACCAACACCACAGTCCAAAAGCATCAATTCTTCAGCACTCAGCTTTCTTTATAGTCGAACTCCCACATCCATACATGACTACTGGAAAAACCATAGCTTTGACTCGACGAATATTTGCTGGCAAAGCAATGTCTCTGCTTTTTAATATGCTGACTAGTTTGATCATACCTTTTCTTCCAAGAACCAAGCATCTTTTAATTTCATAGCCGCAGTCACCATCCACAGTGATTTTGGAGACCAAGAATATAAAGTCTCTCACTGTTTCCATTGTTTCCCCATCTATTTGCCATGAAGTGATGGGACCAGATGCCATGATCTTAGTTTTCTGAATGTTGAGTTTTAAGCCAACTTTTTCACTCTCCTCTTTCACTTTCATCAAGAGGTTCTTTAGTTTTTCTTCATTTTCTGCCATAAGGGTGGTGTCATCTGCATATCTGACGTTATTGATATTTCTCCCAGCAATCTTGATTCCAGCTTGTGCTTCATCCAGCCTGGCATTTCTCATGATGTACTCTACATTTCAGTTAAATAAACAGGATGGCAATATACAGCCTTGACGTACTCCTTTCCCAATTTGGAACCAATCTGTTCTTCCATGTACATTTATAACTTTTGCTTCTTGACAGCCATACAGATTTCTCAGGAGGCAGGTAAGGCGGTCTGGTAATCCTGTCTCTTTATGAACTTTCCACAGTTTATTGTGATCCACAAAGTCAAAGGCTTTGGCATAGTCAATAAAACGGAAGTAGATGTTTTTCTACAACTCTCTTGATTTTTCGATGACTGAATGGATGTTGACAATTTGATCTCTGTTTCCTCTGCCTTTTCTAAATCCAGCTTGAGCATCTGGAAGTTGTTGGTTCATGTGCTGTTGAAGCCTGGATTTGAGAATTGTGAGCATTACTTTGCTAGCCTGTGAAATTAGTGTAATTGTGGGGTATTTGAACATTTTTTGGCATTGCCCTTCTTTGGGATTGGAATGAAAACTGACCTTTTTCAGTCCTGTGACCCCTGCTAAGTTTTCCAAATTTGCTGGCCTGTTGAGTGAAGCACTTTAACAGCATCATCTTTTAGGATTTGAAATAGCTCAACTGGAATTCCATCACCTTCACTAGCTTTGTTTGCAGTGATGCTTCCTAAGGCCCACTTGACTTTTCATTCCAGGGTGTTTGGCTCTTGGTGAGTGATCACACCATCGTTGTTATCTGGGTCATGAAGATCTTTTTTGTACAGTTCTTCTGTGTATTCTTGCCAGCTCTTCTTAATATCTTCTGCTTCTGTTAGGTCCATACCATTTCTGTTCTTTATTGTGCCCCTCTTTGCATGAAATGTTCCCTTGGTATCTTTAATTTTCCTGAAGAGATTTCTAGTTTTCCCTACTCTATTGTTTTCCTCTATTTCTTTGTGTTGATCACTGCAGAGGGCTTTCTTATCTCTCCTCTCAATTCTTTGGAACTCTGCATTCAAATGTGTATATCTTTCCTTTTCTCCTTTGCCTTTAGCGTCTCTTCTTTTCTCAGCTATTTGTAAGGCATCCTTAGACAACCGTGTTGCCTTTTTGCATTCCCTTGATTACCATAGCTTTATAATGGGACTTGAAGCTAGGTAGTAACAACATTGTTCTTTAATATAGAGTTGTCTATTCTGGGTCTTTTCCTGTCCATATAAATTTTAGCATAAGTTTTTCAATATCCATAAAAGAATTTGTCATAGTTTTGACTGAGTTTGCATTGAATCTATAGATGAAGTGTGGAAATAGTATTTTGAAAATCTTGAGTCTTCTTGTCCATGAACATGGAAAATCTCTAATTTGTTTTTTCATCTTTGATTTTCTTCATCAGAATATTACAGTTTTCCTCATGGATCATGTGTATATTATATTAGGTTTTTACATAAGTATTTTAATTGGGGGAGGAGGTAGAATAAATGGTATTGTGTTTTCAATCTCAAATTCCACTTGTTCATTGTTGGGATTTTGGAAAGAAATTGTGTATATTAATGTTGTATCACATCATCTTGCTATAATTGATTATTAGCTCCAGGAATATTTTTGCCATTTATTTAAGATTTTTTTCTATTTAGATGATCCTGTCACATAATAACAAAAATAGTTTTAAATCTTCCTTTTCATTCTGTATACTATTTATTTCCTTTCCTTACCTTATTACACTACTAAGGACTCCTAATACAATGTTGATAAGTGATGAGAGGGAACATTCTTTCCTTGTGCCTGATCTTAATAGGAAAGATTCAACTTTTTAAATATTTATGTATGCAGTTACCTTCAGGTTTTGTTGACAAGCTTTAAAACGTTGAAAAAGTTTCCCTATATCCTGGCTTACTGAGAGTATTTAATTTTATCATAAATGGGTGTTGGAATTTGTCAAATGCTTTTTCTATATCTATTGATATAATAGGGCTTCCTTCGTGGCTCAGCTGGCAAAGAATCCACCTGCAATGCAGGAGACCTGGGTTTCATCTCTAGATTTGGAAGATCTCCTGGAGAAGGGAATAGCTACCCACTCCTCTATTTTGGCAAATAGTCAGACACGACTGAGCAACTTTCACATTGATATAATTACATGATTTTTCTTTTGTTTAGCCTGTTAGTGTGATAGATAAAATTAGCTTCTTTCTGAATGTTAAACCAGCCTTGCATATCAGGGATAAATCCTGCTTTACATTGGTATATAATTCTTTTTATGTATTTTTTGGATTTAATTAGCAAATACTTTGTTGAGGATTTTTGTGTTTAAGTTTATGAGAGATATCAGTCTGAGGTTTTCTTTTCTTGTAAAGTTTCTGCTTTTTGTTTTAATTGACTTATTTTTAACTGAAGTATAATCACTTTACAGTATTGTGTTAATTTCTACCAAATATCAACATGAATCAGCCATAGGTTTACCCATGTCCCCTCCCCCTTGAACATCCCTCCCTCCCCATCCCACTCTCCAGGTTGTCTGTGAGCCCTGATTTGAGTTCCTTGCATCATATAGCAAATTCCCATCAGCTATCTAGTTTACACATGGTAATATATGTCTCCATGTAACTCTCCATACCTCCCACCCTCTCCTTCTTCCCACCATTAGCCGTGTCCATAAGTCTGTTTTCAATGTCTGTGTCTCCATTGCTGCTCTGAAAACAAGTTCATCATTACCATTTTTCTAGATTCCATATATATGTATTGAAAGTTAAGTGCAAGTGTTAGTCGCTTAGTTGTGTCTGACTCTGCGACCCCAAGGACTGTAGCCTGCCAGGCTCCTCTGTCCATGGAATTTTCCAGGCAAGAATACTGGAGAGAGTTGCCATTCCCTTCTCCAAGGGATCTTTCTGACCCAGGGATCAATCCCGGGTCTCCTGCACGTCAGGCAGATTCTTTATCCTCTTAGCCACCAGGGAAGCATATATGCATTAGTATATGATAATTGTTTTTTCTCTTTCTGACTAATTTCATTGTGTATAATAGGCTCTAAGTTCATCCACCTCATTAGGACTGACTCAAATATCTTCTTTTATGGCTGAGTAATAGTCCATTGTATACATGTACCACAGCTTCTTTATCCATTCATCTGTCAATGGACATCTAGGTTGCTTCCATGTTCTGGATATTGTGCATAGAGTTGCAACAAACATTGAGATATTGCAATAAACATTGTTGCAATAAACATTGGAAAAACATGTGTCTTTTTCAATTTTGGCTCCCTCAGGGTTTAGGTCTAGTAGTGAGAGGGTAACAGGCAGGAAGCCTAGGGGTCCCCAAACGGAGGAAATAGGCTGCAAGTGTCAGACGTTTTTTTAACTCTCTCTTAAGCGGCAGGAGGGAACAAACTACAAGTGTTAGACTTTTTTCCCTTTCTGTATACAAAATTAAAAGGAGGCTTCTTTTAAAATTCTGTGTTGCCATAAAGACATATGGTTCCACCTGAATTTAACTTTTCTCAAACCTTGAGCTAACTGATGGATTTTTCTTATGGAAATATTTTTCTTAAGCTATGTTCATGAACTATGCATTTTCTTTAGACTCTGTCTTTCTTCAAGTCAGTTCCACCTAATACTCAGAACTGATAATGGCTCGACAAACTGTTATGTTTTACTCATGGAAATGTTCTCTTAAGCTATGTTAATGAAACTATGTATTTGCTCGGAAACCTGCCTTTCTTCAAGATTCATATCAATTGTTTTATAGCCCGGGATGACTCACCTTGTGCCAACGCTATCTGAAAATGCATGTTGTGGGTGAGGGGCCTGGTGCCATTATCTCAGTTTTGAGGCATTCCTTTCTCTAATTAACAGCTTGCTAATAGGTATATAACTTCTTGCTGTAAACTAGCAAGGGGGCACTCTTTCTGCCCCCTCTGATGTCTATATCAGAAGATTTCTCTATCTCTTTTACACTTTAATAAAACTTTATTACACAAAAGCTCTGAGTGATCAAGCCTTGTCACTGGCCCCGGATCGAATTCCTCTTCTCTGGAGGCCAAGAATCCTGGCGTTGTTCACGGCTCATAGCAGCAACCTTTCAGTAGTGGGATTGCTGGGTCATATGTTGTATTTATTCTTAGTTTTTAAGGAATCTCCATACTACTCTCCATAGTAGCATCAATTGCATTACCACCAACAGTGCAAGAGGGTTCCCTTTTCTTCACACCCTCTCCAGCATTTATTGTTTGTAGATTTTTTGATGATGGCCATTCTGACCAATGTGAGGTGATATCTCATTGTAGATTTGCTTTGCATTTCTCTAATAATGAGCAGTGTTGAGAATCTTTTCATGTTTTTACTAGCCATCTGCATGTCTTCTTTGGAGAAATGTTTGTTTAGACTTTTTGCCAATTTTTGATTGGGTTGTTTGTTTTATTGTTATTGATTTGTATGAGCTGCTTGTATATTTTTAAAATTAATCCTTTGTCAGTTGTTTCATTTACTATTATGTTTTCAAATTCTGAGGGTTGTATTTTCACCTTGTTTATAGTTTCCTTTGTTGTGCAAAAGATTTTAAGTTTAATTAGATTCTGCTTGTATATTTTTGTTTTTATTTCCATTACTCTAGGAGGTGGATCATAGAAGATCTTGCTTTGATTTATGTCATAGAGTGTTCTGCTATGTTTTCCTGTAAGAGTTTTGTGTGTGGGTTTATCCCTGGGCTTTCTATCTTGTTCCGTTGGTCTCTATTTTTGTGTGTGTGTGTGCCATCACCATACCTCCTTGATGGCTATAGCTTTGTAGTATCTGAAATCAGGAAGGTTGATTCCTCCAGCTCATTCTTCTTTCTCAAGCCTGCTTTGGTTATTTGGAGTCTTTGTGTTACCACATACATTTGTGATTTTTGGTTCTATTTCTGTGAAAAATGTCATTCATAATTTGATAGGGATTGCACTGAATCTGTAGTTTACAATTAGTTGTACAGTCATTTTCACAATGTTGATTCTTTCAACCCAGGAACATGGAATATCTCTCCATCTGTTTATGTTATCTTGGATTTCATTTAGCAGTGTCGTGTAGTTTTCTATATACAGCTCTTTTGTCTCCTTAAGTAAGTTTATTCCTAGGTATTTCTTTTTTTTATTGCAATGGTAAATGGGATTGATTCCTTAATTTCTCTTTCTGATATTTCATTGTTAGCGTATAGGAATGCAAGTGATTTCTGTGTATTGATTTTGCATCCTGTCACTTCTAAATTCGTGGATTACCTTTATTAAATTTTTGATGGTATTTTTAGGCTTTTCTCTGTACAATATCATGTCATCGGCAAACAGTGAGAGTTTTACTTATTCTTTACCTATTTGGATTCCTTTTATTTCTTTTTCTTCTCTGATTGCCATAGCTAACATGTCCAAAACTATGTTGACTAATAGTGGGGAGAGTGGGCACCCTTGTCTTGTTCCTGATCTTGGAATACTTTCTGTTCTTCACCACAGAAAATAATGTTTTCAGTGTATTTATCATATATGGCCTTTATTATGTTTATGTTTGTTCCCTCTATGCCATTTGTTGAAGATTTTTATCATAAATGAGTGTTTAATTTTGTTGAAAGCTTTTTTTGCATCTATTGAGATTATCAAATGGTTATCTTTCAATTTGTAAATATGGTGTATCACACTGATTGATTTGCTTATATTGATGAATCCTTGTATCCCTGTGATAAACCTGGCTTGATCATGATCTATGATCTTTTTAATGTGCTGTTGAATTCTATTTGCTGGAATTTTGTTGAGCATTTTTGCATGTATGTTCAGTACTGATAAGTTCAGTTCAGTCGCTCAGTCGTGTCCAACTCTTTGCTACCCCATGAACCGCAGCACGCCAGGCCTCCCTATTGGCTTATAATTTTCTTTTTTGTGTGTGTTGTCTTTGTCTGGTTTTGATATAAGGGTGATGGTGGCCTCATAGAATGAGTTTTTAAGTGTTCCTGCCTCTGCAATTATTTGGAAGAGTTCTAGAAGGATAGGGATTAGTTTTTGTCTAATGTTTGATAGAATTCACCTGTGAAGCCCTGGCCCTGGGCTTTAATTTTGGGGGAGATTTTTTGGTCACTGTTTTGATTTCAATGCTTGTAATTGTCTTGTTAATAATTTCTATTTCTTCCTGGTTCAGTCTGGGAAGATTGAAATTTTCTAAGAACCTGTTCATTTTTTCCAGATTGTCCTTGTTATTGACATATAGTTGCTTGTAATAGTCTTATGATCCTTTGTATTTCTGCTTTGTCTGTTGTAACCTATTCTTTTTCATTTCTAATTTTGTTGATTTGATTCTTCTCCCTCTTTTTCTTCATGATTATGGCTAATGGTTTGTCAATTTTTGTTTATATTCTCAAAGAGCCAGCTTCTAGTTTTATTCATCTTTGCTATTGTTTCCTTCATTGTTTTTCAATTATTTTTACTCTGAACTTTATGAGTTCTTTCCTTGTACTAGTTTTTTTTTTATCCTTTATCTTGTTGTTTTAGGTGTAAAGTTAGGTTGTCTATTCAAATTTTTTCTTGTTTCTTAAAGTAGGATTGTATTACTATAAACTTCCCTCTTAGACTTATTTTGCTGCCTCCCATAGGTTTTCAGTTGTCATATTTTCATCGTCATCTGTTTCTAGGAATTTTTTGATATCCTTTCTGATTTCTTCAATAACCTGCTGATTATTTGGAAATTTATTGTTTAATATCCACATGTTTGTGATTTTTACAGTTTTTTCCCTGTAATTGATATCTAGCCTCATAGTGTTGTGTCAGAAAAGATGGTTGATACAATTTCAATTTTTTTGAAAATCTTGAGAATTGATTTGTGACCCAAAATGTTGTCTATCCTGGAGAATGTTCCATGTGCACTTGAGAAGAAAGTGTATTCATCTCCATTTGGATGGGAAGTTCTGAAGATATCAATTAGTTCCATTTGGTCTAATGTTTCATTGAAGGTTGTGTTTCCTTATTAATTTTCAGTTTTGATGATCTGTCCATTGGTGTAAGTGGAGTGTTAATGTGCCTTACTATTTCTGTGTTGTTGTCAATTTCCCCTTTATGTCTGTTAGTATTTTCCTTATGTATTGAGGTATTCCTATGCTGTGTGCATAGATATTTACAATTGTTATGTCTTCTTAGATTGACCCCTTGATCATTATGTAGTGTCCTTTTTCTCTTGCAATATTCTTTGTTTTAAAGTTTATTTTTTCTGAAATGAGAATTACCTCTCCAGCTTTCTTTTGTTTTCCATTTGCATGGAATGTCTTTTTTCCATCCTTTTACTTTCAGTCTGTATGTGTCTGTAGGTCTGAAAAGGGTCTGTTGGAGACAGCATATGTTGGGTCTTTTTTTTTTTTTTTTTCATTCATTAAGCCAGTCTGTGTCTTTTGGTTGGAGGGTTTAATCCATTTATATTTAAAATAATTATTGATATATATGTTCCTATTGGCATTTTCTTTATTGCTTTGGTTTCATTTTTGTAGGTCTTTCCTTTCTCTTGTGTTTATTGCCTATATAAGTCCCTTTAATATTCATCGTAAAGCTGGTTTGTTGGTACTAAATTCTCTTACCTTTTGCTTTTTTGTAAAGCATTTGTTTTTTCCATCAATTTTGAATGAGATCCTTGCTGGGTAGTGTAGTCTTGGTTGTAGACTTTTTTCTCTCAATACTTTAAATATGTCCTGTCATTCCCTTCTGGCCTACAGGGTTTCTGCTAAAGATCAGCTGTTAATCCTACGAGGTTTCCCTTCTATATTACTTGTTACTTTTCCCGTGCTTCTTTTAAAATTGTTTCTTTGTGTTTAGCCTCTGCTAGCTTGATTAATATGTGTCTCGCTCGATGTGTTTATCCTTTGCTTTATCCTTTATGGGATTCTGGTATTCTTGGACTTGATTGACTATTTCCTTTCCTATGTTGGGGAAGTTTTCAACTATAATCTCTTCACAAATTTTCTCAGTGCATTTCTTTTTCTCTTCTTCCTCTGGCACCCCAATAACTTGAATGTTGTTGTGTTTAATGTTGTTCCAGAGATCTCTGAGGTTACCCTCAATTAGTTTCATTCTTTTTCTTTTATTCTGTTCTTCAGCAATTATTCCCACCATTCTATCTTCCAGCTCACTTATTCATTCTTCTGCTTCTGTTAATCTACTGTTGGTTCCTTATACAGTATCCTTAATTTTAGTAACAGTGTTATTCATCTCTGTTTCTTTATTTCTTATATGTTCTTAGTAATTGTTTTAACTGTGTTGATTGCTACTTGTATTTTCTCCATTCTATTTGTGAGGTTTTGAAACATTTTGCTATCATTATTCTGCATTCTTTTTCAGATAGTTTGCCTATTTCCTCTTCATTTTTTTTTTGGCCTTGTGTATTTCTAGTTTGTTTCTTCATTCGTGCAATACTTCTCTGCCTTTTCATTTTTTAAAATTTATTGTGTCTGAGGTCTCCTTTTTTCAGGCTTTAAGACCAAATTCCTTCTTCCTTTTTTCTTTCTGCCCTTGGTGGGTAAAATTGGTCCAGTGGTCTGTGTAAGCTTCTGTTGCATGTGACTTATGCTTGTGCTTTGGTGGGAGGAGGTAAGTTGTGGTTGCTGCTGTGTTTTTTCCTCTGTCGCACAAGACTCTGTGAGGTGGTAATCCTGTTAACTGATGATTCACTCTGTGTTTTTGTCTTGTTTGTTGCTTGAGGCATTCTTCCTTCCCTGGGTGCTGCTGACAGTTGAGTGATAATGTGTCTTATATACAGGTGGAGGCCTTCATGGGAGTTGTCACTAATTAACACTCACTAGGGTTAGGAAATTTCTGGCAGTCTAGAGTCTTGTTGTTAGAACTCCCACTCCAAAGGCTCAGGGCCCAATCTCTGGCCATGGGACTAACTGTCCACAGGTGGTTTGTTATGGTGTTATATGAGATTAAAACAAGCACACTAAAACAAGAAATAAAATGCAGGCCCCAGACAAATGAAAAATACAAAATCAGGAAAATACTAAAAAAATATAAAAAAGAAAAAAGAAACAAAAAAACAAACAAAACCAAAACAATCCAAACAGGAAAAAAAAAACAACAACAAAAAACAAAGTAGTAAAGATTGACCTGGTGAGCAAAGGAAAGCAAAAATGATACCAACCAGTTAAAAACAAAGCTAACTAAAGAATAAACTGGAAAGAATAACAAGGCAATGTGCCAAATGGGGAATGAAAGCAAAGCAGATTAATAACATGGTGAGAAAAAGAGAGAAAAGAAAGAATAGAAAAGTAAAGTTAAATAGATGTAGATAAAGGAGATTTATATATATATATATGTATATATATATATATATATACATATATATATATAAAGAAGAGGTGGCAAGAATACACAGAAGAACTGTACAAAAAAGATCTCCATGACCCAGATTATCATGATGGTGTAATCATTCCCCTAGAGCCAGACATCCTGGAATGTGAAGTCAAGTGGGCCTTAGAAAGCATCACTACGAACAAAACTAGTGGAGGTGATGGAATTCCAGTTGAGCTATTTCAAATCCTCAAAGGTGATACTGTGTAAGTGCTGCACTCAATATGCCAGCAAATCTGGAAAACTCAGCAGTAGTCACAGGACTGGAAAAGGTCAGTTTTCATTCCAAACCCAAAGAAGGGCAATGTCAAAGAATGCTCAAACTACTGCACAATTGCATTCATCTCACATGCTAGTAAAGTAATGCTCAAAATTCTCCAAGCCAGGCTTCAGCAATACATGAACCGTGAACTTCCAGATATTCAAGCTGGTTTTAGAAAAGGCAGAGGAACCAGAGATCAAATTGCCAATATCCGCTGGATCATTGAAAAAGCAAGAGAGTTCCAGAAAAACATCTATTTCTGCTTTATTGACTATGCCAAAGCCTTTGACTGTGTGGATCAAAATAAACTGTGGAAAATTCTTCAAGAGAAGGGAATACCAGACCATCTGACCTGTCTCTTGAGAAACCTGTATGCAGGTCAGGAAGCAACAGTTAGAACTGGACATGGAAAAACAGACTGGTTCCAAATGGGAAAAGGAGTCCGTCAAGGCTGTATATTGTCACCCTGCCTATTTAACTTATAGGCACAGTACATCATGAGAAACGCTGGGCTGGAAGAAACACAAGCTGGAATCAAGATTGCCGGGAGAAATATCAATAACCTCAGATATGCAGATGAAACCACCCTTATGGTAGAAAGTGATCAAGAACTAAAGAGCCTCTTAATAAAAGTGAAAGAGGAGAGTAAAAACGTTGGCTTAAAGCTCAACGTTCAGAAAACTAAGATCATGGCATCTGGTCCCATCACTTCATGGGAAATAGATGGGAAGACAGTGGAAACAGTGTCAGACTTTATTTTGGGGGGCTCCAAAATCGCTGCTGATGGTGATTGCAGCCATGAAATTAAAAGACGCTTACTTCTTGGAAGGAAGGTTATGGCCAAACTAGATAGCATATTTAAAAGCAGAGACATTACTTTGCCAACAAAGGTCCGTCTCGTCAAGGTTGTGGTTTTTCCAGTGGTCATGTATGGATGTGACAGTTGGACTCTGAAGAAAGCTGAGCGTCGAAGAATTGATGCTTTTGAACTGTGGTGTTGGAGAAGACTCTTGAGAGTCCCTTGGACTGCAAGGAGTTCCAATCACTGCATCCTAAAGGAGATCAGTTCTGGGTGTTCATTGGAAAGAATGATGTTGAAGCTGAAACTCCAATACTTTGGCCACCTCATGCGAAGAGGTGACTCATTGGAAAAGACCCTAATGCTGGGAAGGGTTGGGGGCAGGAGGAGAAGGGGATGACAGAGGATGAGATGGTTGGCTGGCATCACTGACTCGATGGACATAGGTTTGGGTAGACTCCGGGTGTTGGTGATGGACAGAGAGGCCTGGCGTGCTGCAATTCATGGGGTCGCAAAGAGTCAGACACGACTGAGCGACTGAACTGAACTGAACTGAACTGATATAACTACAGCAGGAAAAGATTAAGAAAAGCAAGCAAAAGAATATATGTAGAAAAATAATATTAAAAAAATTAAAAAGGGGACTAAACCCCTCAAAACCACAAAAGGGCAATGTAGAGACAGACGTATTTAAAGAAAATAAAAAGTGTGATTAACAAAGAAAAGGAAAAATTTTCAAAATCGTAAATAGATTTAATAATAGTAATAAAATCAACAACCACAGCAACAGGAGGAAAAAAATAAAAAAAAAAATCCAGAAGCAACTACTGAACAAGTTAAAATATAAGAATAATAAAAGTTTTTTTTGTGGATATCAGCTGTCAGCAGCTTTTCTCTCTCTCTGAGTCATGGTCCACTTCTTCTCCCTAGTATGGCCTCCAATACTGATCTGGTCTCTGGACCTATTGTGGGGGCAGGTCAGACTTTAATCTCATCCTACTCTTGTGTGTTCTTGCCTGTATATTCGCTTAGTGTCCACATCTGTCAGTGCTACTGTGTTTTCTTTTGTGGGCCCTCTCATTGTCTTTTTATATATTCAATAGACAAAAGTCTGCCTATTTGATCATGTGGATTTAATGCGAAGCTTGTACCGCTGGTGGGAAGGTTTTGGTTTTTCTTCCTTAGCCACACTGCCCCTGGGTTACAGTTATGGTTTTATCTCCACCTCTGTGTGTGAGTCATCTACAGGGGTTTGCTTCTGAAGCTGTCCTGAAGGACTTGAGTCTGCCCCAGTAAGGACTGGGTGTAGAGGTGATGCAGCTGTTTGGATCTCAGGGTCCCTGGCAGTACCAAGTGCTTAAGGGAGCCAGTGGCTAGGACAGCAGGAAATATGGTGCTCTTAGGGCTTTTCCTAGCCTCTGGCTGGTCTGTCCCATTGGGGATTACACGAGGGGGTTGCACAGGAGCTTGGATCACGAGGACCCTAGCAATGCTGGATACCCAGGGGTGTTGGCAGCAATTGTTACAGGAAGTATAGTGCTATTTATTAGGGTTTTTCTAGCTTCTGACAGGCTTCCCTGGTGGCTCAGATGGTAAAAGCATTTGCCTGCAATGCGGGAGACCCGGGTCAGGAAGATACCCTGGGGAAGGAAATGGCAACCCACTCCAGTACTCTTGCCTGGAAAATTCCATGGACGGAGGAGCCTGGTAGGCTACGGTCCATGGGGTCGCAAAGAGTTGGACATGACTGAGCGACTTCACTTTCTTTCTTTCTTTCTTTCTCTCTCTCTTTCTTTCTTTCTCTCTCTCTCTCGCTTGCTCTCTTCCTTTCTTTTCTTTTCTTTTCTTTCTTTCTTTCTTTCTTTCTAGCTTCTGACAGCTCTGGCCTAGTGAGGACTGAGCATGGAGGTGGCACAGCTGCTTGCATCATGGGAACTCTGGGGGCAGCAAGCATTCAGGGACACCAACTGCCTCAGCGATAAGAGCTCTGATCCTATTAGAGTCTTTTCCTAGCCTCTGGCAGCTGGCGATCAGAGGGTCTCTTTGGCTGGTCCTTCTCTGCTGCTTGGTCCATTAAGGCATTTACAGAACCCCCCAGTTGGGGTCCTTTTCTGTTTCTTGGTGCCTCAGACACTTGACAGGCCACCCTGGCAAGGGTCCTTATCTGTTGCTTTGTGTGTCAGGTGCTTAAAGGGCCACCCTCTCTGGGATCTTTCAGCTGTCTGGTGCTGACATGTGAGGAGAGGGATTACAGAGATGGCTCAGTCCCTTGTGTGTGACTGCAATGTTGCCCTACTTCCATGTTTGCCTAGCTTTCCTTCACAAGCATTTCCCACTGCGATCTCCTCTTTGAGGTTCCCTTGGAATGCCTCCCCACAGTCAACAGCAGACCTTGCTCTGGGATTACTCTCCAATCTCTATGCTCTAGCTCACAGTCACTGTGCTTTTTAGGGGACTTGAGTCTCTGTCCAGGTACATAAAATGAGGATTCTCTGTGTGATTCTCATTCCATTCAGACTGTCACAGATCAGCTGCTTTACTCTCCAACAGCCTCAAATGCTTCACCCCTGTCCCAAACATTTGCCCCAATGTGGGGATCTGATCCCTGCTTCAATTCCCCCGCTCCTTAGGTACAGATTCAGTGCTACTCACTCTCCTCTTTTTTGCTCTCCTTCCTTTGTCCTACCAAGTTTTGCATTGTTCTATATATTCTTTTCTCATTGTCAGGTACTCCTGCCCGCTCTCAGCTGATGTTCTGCAAGATCTTCTGTATCTGGAAGCATATTCTTGATGTATCTGTGGAGAGAGATGTACTCCACGTCCACCTACTCCTCTGTCATCTTGGATCTCCTGCCTTCTTTTGATATTTGTATAATAGTGCCCTCATAAAGGGCTTCCCAGGTGGATGAGTGTTAAAGAATCTGCCTTCCAAGCAGGAGACATGGGTTCAGTCCCTGGAGAAGAAAATGGCAACCCACTCCACAGCCTGGTGGGCTATAGTCCATGGGGTTGCAAAAGAGTCAGACATGACTTAGCAACTAAAATAAAACAAGTCCTAAGAGAATGACTTAAAAAGTATTTCCTCTGCTTCCAATGTCTGAAAGAGATTGTTAAGAATAAGTAAAATTTCTTAAATATTTGGTAGAATTCAGCTATGAACCCAACTGATCCTGGTGTTTTCTGTTTTGAAAAGTTATTAATTATTGATTCAATTTCACTAATAACATAGGCCTGTCCATTCAAAGTCTCCAACTATGATGTTGGATTCATCTGTTTCTTGTTCCATTCAGTTCAGCCACACAGTCCTGTTTGAATTTCTGTGACCCCATGGATTGCAGTACACCAGGATTCCCTGTCCATCACCAACTTCCAGAGCTTCCTCAAACTCATGTCCATCAAGTCAGTGATGCCATCCAACCATCTCATCCTCTGCCATCCCCTTCTCCTCCTGCCTTCAAGCTTTCCCAGCATCAAGGTCTTTTCCAATGAATCGGTTCTTCACATTAGGTGGCCAAAGTATTGGAGTTTCAGTTTCAGCATCAGTCCTTCCAATGAACATTCAGGACTGATTTCCTTTAGAATTAACTGGTTTGATCTCCTTGCAGTCCAAGGGACTCTCAAGAGTCTTCTCCAACACCACAATTCAAAACCATCAATTCTTCAGTGCTCAGTTTTCTTTGTAGTCCAACTCTCGCATCCTTACATGACTACTGGAAAAACCATAGCTTCGACTAGATTAGACATTTGTTGGCAAACTAATGTCTCTGCTTCTTAATATGCTGTCTATACTGATCATAGCTTTTCTTCCAAGGACCAATCATCTTTTAATTTCATCGCTGCAGTCACCATCTGCAGTGATTTTGGAGCCCCCCAAAATAAATCCTGTCACTGTTTCCATTGTTTCTCCATCTATTTGCCATGAAGTGATGGGACCAGATGCCATGATCTTAGTTTTCTGAATGTTGAGCTGTAAGCCAACCTTTTCACTCTCCCCTTTCACTTTCATCAAGAGGCTTTTTGGTTCTTCTTCACTTTCTCCCATTAGCGTGGCATCATCTGCATATCAGAGGTTAATATTTCTCCTGCAATCTTGAGTTCAGTATGTGTTTCACCCAGCCTGGCATTACACAGCATGTACTCTACATAAAAGTTAGATAAATAGGTCTACAACATGCAGCCTTGTCATTCTCCTTTCCCAATTTTGAACCATTCAGTTGTTCCATGCAAGGTTCTAACTATTGCTTCTTGAGATGCATACAGATTTCTCAGGAGGCAAGTAAGGTGGTCTGGTATTTCCATCATTTGAATAATTTTTAAAAATCTGTTATGATTCACACAGTCAAAGGCTTTAACATAGTCTATGAAGCAGAAATAGATTTTTTTCTATATTTCCCTTGCTTTGTCTATGATCCAATGTATGCTGTCAATTTGACTTCTGGTATACTATAAGTAAAGTCTGATGCTGTAAAGAACAATATTGCACAGGAACCTGAAATGTTAGGTTCATGGATCAAGGTAAATTGGAAGTGGTCAAACAGTAGATGGCAAAAGTGAACATTGACATTGTAGGGATCAGTGAGCTAAAATGGACTGGAATGGGCAAATTTAATTCAGATGACCATTATATCTACTACTGTTGGCAAGAATCCCTTAGAAGAGATGAATAGAGTAGGCCTGATAGTCAACAAAAGGGTCCAAAATGAAGTACTTGGGTTCAATCTCAAAAACGACAGAATGATTTCTGTTCGTTTCTGAAGCAAACCATTCTTCTGCTGAAGAAGCTGAATGGTTCTATGAAGACCTATAAGACCTTCAAGAACTAACACCCAAAAAAGATGTCCTTTTAATTATAGGGGACTGGAATGCAAAAGTAAGAAGTCAAAAGATACCTGGAATAACAGACAAATTAGGCCTTGGAGTACAAAATGAAGTGGGGCAAAGGCTAACAGAGTTTTGCCAAGAAAATGCAGAGAAAATTTGGAAAACTCAGCAGTGGTCACAAGATTTAAAAAGGTCAGTTTTCATTCCAGTCCCAAAGAAAGGCAATGTCAAAGAATGTTCAAACTAAGGCACAATTGCACTCATCTCACATGCTAGCAAAGTAATGCTCAAAATTATCCAACCCAGGCTTCAACAGTACATGAATCATGAACTTCCATATGTTCAAGCTGGATTTGGAAAAGGCAGAGGAAAAAGAGGTCAAATTGCCAACATCCTTTGGATCATATAAAAAGCAAGAGAGTTCAAGAAAACATCCGCTTCTGCTTTATTGACTATGCCAAATCCAGTAACTGTGTGGATCACAACAAACTGTGGAAAATTCTTAAAGAGATGGAAATACCAGACCACCTTACCTGCCTTCTGAGAAATCTGTATGTGGATCAAGAAGCAACAGTTAGAATCGAACATAGAACAACACACTGGTTCCAAATTGGGAAAGGAGTACATCAAGGCTGTATATTGTCACCCTGCTTATTTAACTTATATGCAGAGTACATCACGTGAAATGCCCTGTTGGATGAAGCACAAGTTGGAATCAAGATTGCTCGGAAAAGTATCAATAACCTCAGATATGCAGATGACACCACCCTTATGGCAGAAAGCAAAGAAAAATTAGAAAGAGCCTCTTCGTGAAAGTAAAAGAGGATATTGAAAAAGCTGGCTTAAACTCTACATTCAAAAAACTAATATCATGGCATCCAGTCTGATCACTTCATTGCAAATCAATGGAAAAACAATGGAAACAGTGAGAGAGTTTATATTCTTGGGCTCCAAAATCACTGTGGATGGTGAGTGCAGCCATGAAATTAAGATGCTTGGTTTTTGGAAGAAAAGCTATGACCAACCTAGACAGCATATGAAAAAGCAGAGACATTACTTTGCCAACAAATTTTTGTCTAGTCAAAGCTATGGTTTTTCCAGTAGTCATGTATGGATGTGAGAGTTGGACTATAAAGAAAGCTGAGTGCTGAAGAATTGATGCTTTTGAACTGTGATGTTGGAGAAGACTCTTGAGAATCCCTTGGACAGCAAGGAGATCAAACTAGTCCATCCTAAAGGAAATCAGTCTTGAATATCCATTGGAAGGGCTGTTGCTGAAGCTGAAGCTCCAGTACTTTGGCCATCTGATGTGAATAACTAATTCATTAGAAAAGACCCTGATGCTGGGAAAGTTTGAAGACAGGAGGAGAACAGGGCTACAGAGGATAAGATGAAAGATGTCATCCTTACCTAATGGACAAAAGTTTGAGTAAGCTCCCTGAGTTGGTGATGGACAGAGAAGCCTGGTGTGCTACAGTTCGTGGGGTTCCACATCAGACACGACTGAACAACTGAAATGACTGATATTACAACAACAATTACAAGGTGTTCTTCTGATTAAATCCTTGCAGTATTTTTGTCTTTTTAATTCTACATATGATGATCTCAGAGGCATTAATTTGCTTTAATTATTCAATTAAATTTAAAGAAATATAAGTCAAAGAACATTTTTAACCATGTATTTATACTTCAAATACTCTTTGTTACTTTGTGTATTCTATATATCTGTTGGTATTATTTCCTTCTGCCTAACAAACTTTCTTTACTATTTCTTTAAGTTTGTTAGTGATCAATTTTTCAGGTTTTATATGACTGAAAGCTTTTTGTTTCATCCTTATTTGTGAAAGATATTTTTTAAATTTATTTATTTTTTTATTGAAGGATAATTGTTTTAAGGAACTTTGGTGTTTTCTGTCAAACCTCAACATGAATCAACCATAGGTATACACATATACCCTCCCTTTTGAAACTCTCTTCCATCTCTCTCCCCATCCTATCCCTCTAGGTTGATACACAGGCCCTGTATCAACAATACAGAGCAAATTCCCATTGGTTATCTATTTTACATATGGTAATGTAAGTTTCCATGTTACTCTTTCCATACATCTCACCCTCTCCTCCACCCTCCCCATGTCCATAATTCTATTCTCTGTGTCTGTTTTTCCATTGATGCCCTGTAAATAATTTCTTCAATACCATTTTTTTATATTCATATATATGCATTAGAATATGGTATTTATCTTTCTCTTTCTGATTCACTTCACTCTGTATAATAGGTTCATCTACCTCATTAGAACTGACTCAAATGTGTTCCTTTTTATGGCTGAGTAATATTCCGTTGTGTGTATGTACCACAACTTCTCTATCCGTTCATCTGTCGATGGACATATAGGTTGCTTCCATGTTCTAGCTATTGTACATAGCGCTGCAGTGAACATTGGGATATATGTGTCTCCTTCAATTTTGGTTTCCTCTGGGTATATGCCTAGGAGTGGGATTGCTTGGTCATATCGTGGTTTTATTCCTAGTTTTTTAAGGAATCTCCATACCATCTTCCATAGTGGCTGTATCAATTTACATCCTCACCAACAGTTCAAGAGCATTCCCTTTTCTCCACACTCTCTCCAGCATTTATTGTTTGTAGACTTTTTGATGAGGGCCATTCTGACTAGTGTGAGGTCATATTTCATTGTAGTTTTGATTTGGATTTCTCTAATAATGAGTGATGTTGTGCATCTTTTCACGTGTTTGTTAGCCATCTGTATGTATTCTTTGGAGAATTGTCTGTTTAGGTCTTTTTCCTATTTTTTGATTGGGTTGTTTGTTTTTCTGGTATTGGGTTGTATGAGCTGCTTGCATATTTTGGAAATTCATCCTCTGCCAGTTTTTCAGTTGCTATTATTTTCTCCGTTTCTGGGGGTTGTCTTTTCACCTTGCTTATAGTTTCCTTTGCTATGCAAAAGCTTTTAGGTTTAATCAGGTCCCATTTGTTTACTTTTGTTTTTATTTCCATTACTCTAGGAAGTGGATTATAGAGGATCTTGCTTTGGATTCTGTCATCGAGTGTTGTGCCTATGTTTTCTTCTAAGAATTTTATAGTTTCTGGTCTTACATTTAGGTCTTGAATCCATTTTGAGTTTATCTTTGTGTATGGTGTTAGTAAGTGTTCTAGTTACATTCTTTTATATGTAACTGGCCAGTTTTCCCAGCACCATTTATTGAAGAGGTTGTCTTTGCCCCGTTGTATATTCTTGCCTTCTTTGTCAGAAATAAGATAACCATAGGTGCATGGGCTGATTTTTGGGCTTTCTACCTTGTTCCATTGGCCTATATTTCTGTTTTTGTGCCAGGAGTATACTGTCTTGATGACTTTGTAGTATAATCTGAAGTCAGGATGGTTGATTCCTCCAGTTCCATTCTTCTTTCTCAAGACTGTTTTGGCTATTTGCATTTTTGTGTGTATGTTTCCATATGAATTGTGAAATTTTTTGTTCTAGTTCTGTGAAAAATGCCATTGGTGATTTGATAGGGATCTCATTAAATCTGTAGATTGTATTTTGTAGTATAGTCATTTTCACAATATTCATTCTTTCTACCCAGGAACATGGAATATCTCCCCATCTGTTTATGTCATCTTTGATTTCTTTCATTAGTGTCTTATATTTTTTCTGTGTACAGTTCTTTTGTTGCATTAGGTAAGTTCATTCCTGGATATTTAATTCTCTTTGTTGCAGTGGTGAATGGGATTGATTCCTTAATTTCTCTTTCTGATTTTTCATTGTAAGTATATAGAAATGCAAGTGATGTCTGTGTATTGATTTTGTATTCTGCAACTTTGCTAAATTCACTGATTAGCTCTAGTAATTTTCTGATACTATCTTTAGGGTTTTCTATGTACAATCATGTCATCTGCAAACAGTGAGCACTTTAGTTCTTTTCTGATCTAGACTCGTTTTATTTCTTTTCTTCTCTGATTAATGTAGCTAGGGCTTCCAGAACTATGTTAAATAATAGTGGTGAAAATGGAAACCCTTGTCTTGTTCCTGATCTTAAGGGGAATGTTTTGAGTTTTTCACCATTGAGAATAATGTTTACTGTAGGCTTATCATATATGTCCTTTACTATGTTGAAGCAGGTTCCTTCTGTGCCCATTTCTTGAAAAGTTATAATCATAAATGGGTGCTGAGTTTTGTCAAAGGCTTTTTCTGTATCTATTGAGATTATCATATGGTTTTAATCTTTCAATTTGTTAATATGGTTTATCACATTGATTGATTTGAATATATTGAAGAATCCTTGCATTCCTGGAATAAATCCAACTTGATCATGGTATATGAGCTTTTTGATGTATTGCTGAATTCTGTTTGCTAAGATTTTGTTGAGGATTTTTGCATCTATGTTCATCTGTGATATTGAGCCATAGATTTCTTTTTTTGTGTTGTCTTTGTCTGGTTTTGGTGTCAGGGTGATGGTGGCCTCATAGAATGAATTTGGAAAAGTTTATTCCTCTGCAATTTTTTGAAAGTTTTAGAAGGACAGATATTAGCTCTTCTGCAAATATTTGATAAAATTCTCCCTGAAACCATCTGGTCCTGGGCATTTTTTTTCAGGAGATTTTTGATCACAGCTTCAATTTCAGTGCTTGTAATTGGGATTTTCATAATTTCTATTTCTTCCTGGTTCAATTTGGAAGATTAAACTTTTCTAAGAATCTCTCCATTTCTTCCAGATTATCTATTTTACTGCCATATACTTGTTCATAATAGTCTCTTATAATCCTCTGTATTTCTGCATTGTCTGTGGTAATCTCTCCTTTTTTCATTTCTAATTTTGTTGACTTGATTCTTCTCTTTTTTCTTGATGAGCCTGGCAAAATGTTTGTCAATTTTGTTTATCTTCTCAAAGAGCCCGCTTTTAGTTTTAGTAATATTTAGTATTGTTTCTGTCATTTCTTTTTCATTTGTTTCTGCTCGGATCTTTGTGATTTCTGTCCTTCTACTTTTTGGTTTTTTTTTCTTCTTCTTCTTCTCTTTCCAGCTGTTTTAGGTGTAAAGTTAGGTTGTCTATTTGATGCTTTTCTTGTTTCTGGAGGTAAGATTGTATTGCTGTAAACTTCCCTCTTAGAACTGCTTTTGCTGCATCCCATAGGTTTTGAGTTGTCGTGTTTTCATTGTCATTTGTTTCTAGACTTTTTTTTTATTTAGCTTGTGATTTCTTTAGTAACCTTTTAGTTATTTAGAAGCATATTGTTTAATCTCATTGTGTTTTTCTGGCAATTGATATCTAGTCTCATAGCGTTGTGGTCAGAAAAGATGCTTGATATGATTTCATTTTTCTTAAATTTACTGAGGCTTGATTTGTGACCCAAGATGTGGTCTATCCTGGAGAATGTTCCATGTGCACTTGAGAAGAAGGTGTATTATTCTGCATTTGGGTGGAATGTCCTGAAGATATCAATGAGATCCAGCTCATCTAATATATCATTTAAGACTTATGTTTCCTTTCTAATTTTCTGTTTTGATGAACTGTCCATTGGTGTGAGCGGGGTTTTAAAGTCTCCTACTATTGTTGTGTTACTGTCAATTTCTCCTTTTATGTCTGTAAATGTTTATCTTATGTATTGAGGTGCTCCTATGTTGAGTGCATAGATATTTATAATTGTTATGTATTCCTCTTGGATTGCTCCCTTGATCATTATGTAGTGTCCTTATCTCTTGTAATCTTTTTTATATTAAGATGTATTTTATCTGATATGAGAATTGCTACTCCAGCTTTCTTTTGCTGCCCATTTGCATGAAATATATTTTCCCATTTACTCACTTTCAGTTCATATGTGTCTTGAGGTCTGAAGTGGGTTTCTTGTAGACAGCATATATATGGGTCTCATTTTTGTATCCATTCAGCCAGTCTGTGTCTTTTGGTCGGAGTATTTAATCCATTTACATTTAAAGTAATTATTGATATATATGTTCCTACTGCCATTTTCTTAACTGTTTGGGGTTGATTTTGTATATCTTTTCCTTCTCCTGTATTTCTTGACTATATAATTTCCTTTAACATTTGTAGCAAAGCTGGTTTGGTGGTACTGAATTCTCTTAAATTTTGCTTGTCTGAAAAGCTTTTTTTTTTTCAATATAAATTTATTTATTTTAATTGTAGGCTAATTACTTCACAATATTGTAGTGGTTTTACCATACATTGACATGGATACGCCACGGGTGTGTATGTGTTCCCCATCCAGAATCCCCTTCCCACCTCCCTCCCCATCCCATCCCTCTTGATCATACCAGTGCACCAGCCCCGAGCACTCTGTCTCATGCATAGAACCTGGACTGGCAATTCGTTTCTCATACGATAATATACATGTTTCAATGCCATTCTCCCAATTCATCCCACCCTCGCACTCTCCCACAAAGTCCAAAAGACTGTTCTATACATCTGTGTCTCTTTTGCTGCCTCACATATAGAGTTATCATTACCATCTTTCTAAATTCCATATATCTGTGTTAGTATACTGCATTGATGTTTTTCTTTCTGGCTTGCTTCATTCTGTATAATAGGCTCCAGTTTCATCCACCTCATTAAACCTGATTCAAATGTATTCTTTTTAATGGCTGAGTAATATTCCATTGTGTATATGTACCAGAGCTTCCGTATCCATTCGTCTGTTGATGGACATCTAGGTTGCTTCCATGTCCTGGTTATTATAAACAGTGCTGCGATGAACATTGGGGTACAAGTGTCTCTTTCAATTCTGGTTTCCTCAGTGTGTATGCCCAGCAGTGGGATTTCTGGGTCGTATGGTAGCTCTATTCCCAGTGTTTTAAGGAATTTCCACACTTTTCTCCACTAGCTGTACTAGTTTGCATTCCCACCAACAGTGTAGGTGGGTTCCCTTTTCTCCACACCCTCTCCAGCATTTATTGCTTGTAGACTTTTGGATAGCAGCCATTCTGACTGGCATGAAATGGTAGCTCATTGTGGTTTTGATTTGCATTTCTCTGATAATGAGTGATGTTGAGCATCTTTTCATGTGTTTGTTAGCCATCTGTATGTCTTCTTTGTTTTTTTTTCCCCCTTATTCATTGTATTTAATAAAGCTCTAACGCAAATTTATTTGTACAATCAAAAGTAGCATCATTTATCTCATTGATAAGTAGTTTCTACAAGAGCAAGCAACAGAGCCCTGGAGCATTCTCTTCAATCAGATTGATTATATTCAGGTGTTGACTTTTCCTTTTGTGTCCATGTTCCCTACCAAGCAGTAGAATTTGATGCTGCCACTTACTTAAATGATCCATGGAATCTTCTATCCACCAAGTTTAGTTCAGTCACTCAGTCGTGTCCGACTCTTTGTGACCCCATGGACCGCAGCATGCTAGGCCTCCTAGTCCATCACCAACTCCCGAAGTTTACCCAAACTCATGTCCATTGAGTTGGTGATGCCATCCAACCATCTCATCCTCTGTCATTGTCCCCTTCTCCTCCTGCCTTCAATCTTTCCCAGCTTCAGGGTCTTTCCAAATGAGTCAGCTCTTCGAATCAGGTGGCCAAAGTATTGGAGTTTCAGCTTCAACATCAGTCCTTCCAATGAACACTCAAGTCTGGTCTCCTTTAGGATGGACTGGTTGGATCTCCTCGCAGTCCAAGGGACTCCCAAGAGTCTTCTCCAACACCACAGTTCAAAAGCATCAGTTCTTCTGCAGTCAGCTTTCTTTATAGTCCAACTCTCACATCCATACATGACTCCTGGAAAAACAATAGCCTTGACAAGATGGACCTTTGTTGGCAAAGTAATGTCTGTGCTTTTTAATATGCTGTCTAGCTTAGTCATAACTTTTCTTCCAAGGAATGTCTTTTAATTTCATGGCTACAGTCACCATCTGCAGCGGTTTTGGAGCCCCCCAAAATAAAGTCAGCTATTCTTTCCACTGTTTCCCCATCTATTTGCTATGAAGCAATGGGACTGGATGCCATGATCTTCGTTTTCTGAATGCTGAGCTTTAAGCCAACTTTTTCACTCTTCTCTTTTGGGCCCAATAATTGAAGAGTTTTGAAACTGAGAAGGTTGAGATCTAGGAGCATGTAAATTAAGTGCAAATTCATAAATGAAAAAGCACTGGTCCTGAATTCTAATGCTGTTTCTGCATTTAACTAGCTGGGTGCCTTTGGATAAATCATGTCCCTCCTGTGGGACTCAGTTTCATTATCTTCAGAAGGCAGCAGAAGGTGGCTACAAGGATAAGGAAACTAAAGCTAAAGAGCCATGAAGAGGCATTCGTAGTGCCCCCTTAGGTGAGAGCTGAGTGTTAGCTCAATTCTGATTCAGGAGATGCTGGCCCACTGCTAGTTCTATGAGCTCCCCAGGTCCCTCAAGGTTGCCTGTGTTCATGTCTTCTAGGGAGCCTTAAGTGAACCAAGGTGACCTAGAGCATTTAAGCAAGCTCCGTCAAAGGCTCTATCCCTCCTCTGGGGTAGTGCCCCAAGAGAAAGTTACTCAGTTTCTGTTGGCCATGAGCAAGTGTGTTTCTCAAGGCTCTGACCTGAGAAAGGGCATGTCTTATTTAACCAAAATAAAGACGCCTCTGTTCCTTCAGGCTGCTGGAGCCTAATAAACAGATTGGTGCAGGGGGCAAGTCTGGAGTACTTGCCTAACAGTCCAGCCGTATATAAAAGAAAGTATCAATATATGGGCTGCCTTCTGTTTGCATACTCATTCTTGGCCAAAGTGAAGACAGAATTGAAGAAGACAGATCTCTTCCTATAGCCTGTTTGTCAGTACACTGTGATACACCCTGATCCTTCCAGAGTTTGTGAGGAAGAATAGGTTTTATCATCTTCTTTCCTAATAAGTGTTCATTCTCTCACTCAACATGTATTTACCATGCTCTTTCTGTGCAACAAGTACTATTATGAACAAAACAAAGCTTGTGCCCCACTGGAGCTTATATCCTAGAGCAGGGAAATGGTCAATTATCAAATAAGTGAATATGGAGCATATCAAATGGTGATAAGTTGGGGGGAAAGAAATGGGTAAAGGGGATAAGGAGTACTGGGAGTGTCTTGTGGGATGAGGTAACATTGGGCCCAAGGATGTAATAGAGCCTACCAGAGCCTGGTGTGAGGACTTAAGGATTGGCCTTTATTAAGCCAGAAATCTCCAATGACACAACCTCTCAAGAGCCTGGTGCTTGTGTTTGGTCCCCAAACCCGTCTCTGGGTTGGCAGAATCCAGGTCTCTCTCATTATCTTGAAAAACGTCTGCATTTCCCTCTCTCAAAAGATGAAAATCATTCTGTCAGAGATAGGATCAGCCGAGCTCAACATGAACAAGCAAACACAACCAACCAACATTTCATGACATAAATAAAAGAACTGCTCTTGGCTTTTCTAGGGCCTCTATGATGAGTGATATAGGTGGAGGAAAGCCTGTGAGGTTTCTTCCTCTTCTTCAAAACTTTTAAAAACAACTGGCTATATTTAAGTGGAAAATGGGGCTGCTCAGCCACCCAAAGCAATGTTTAACCAAGAAAAGTATTTTTCTGAACCAAAAAGTATGCCAGCCTTTAACCAAAAAGTGTATGTCTTCCTTGGAGAAGTGTCTATTTAGTTCTTTGGCCCACTTTTTGGTTGGGTCATTTATTTTTCTGGAATTGAGCTGCAGGAGTTGATTGTATATTTTTGAGATTAATTCTTTGTCAATTGCTTCATCTGTTATTACGTTCTCACAATCTGAAGGCTGTCTTTTCAACTTGCTTATTTTTTCCTTTGTTGTGCAAAAGCTTTTAAGTTTAATTAGGTCCCATTTGTTTATTTTTTATTTTATTTCCAATATTCTGGGAGGTGGGTCATAGAGGATCCTGCTGTGATTTATGTCGGAGAGTATTTTGCCTATGTTTCCTTCTAAGAGTTTTAAAGTTTCTGGTCTTATGTTTAGATCTTTAATCCATTTTGAGTTTATTTTTGTGCATGGTGTTAGAAAGTGTTCTAGTTTCTTTATTTTACAAGTGGTTGACCAGTTTTCCCAGCATCCTTTGTTAAAGAGATTGTCTTTCCTCCGTTGTATATTCTTGCCTCCTTTGTCGAAGATAAGGCGATCATAAGTGCTTGGATTTATCTCTGGGCTTTCTGTTTTGTTCCATTGATTTCTATTTCTGTCTTTGTGCCGGTACCATACTGTCTTCATGACTGTAGCTTTGTAGTAGAGCCTGAAGTCAGGCAGGTTGATTCCTCCTGTTCCATTCTTTTTTCTCAAGATTGCTTTGGCTATTTGACGTTTCTTGTATTTCAAAACAAATTGTGAAATTATTTGTTATAGTTCTCTGAAAAATACCATTGGCAGCTTGATAGGGATTGCACTGAATCTATAGATTGCTTTGGGTAGTATACTCATTTTCACTATATGGATTCTTCCAATCCATGAACATGGAATATTTCTCCATCTATTTTTGTCCTCTTTGATTTCTTTCACCAGTGTTTTATAGTTTTCTATATATAAATCTTTTGTTTCTTTAGGTAGATATATTCCTAAGTATTTTGTTCTTTTCGTTGCAATGGTGAATGTTTGGTGAATTGTTTCCTTAATTTCTCTTTCTGTTTTCTCATTGTTAGTGTATAGCAATGCAAGAGATTTCTGTGTGCGAATTTTATATCCTGCAACTTTACTATATTCATTGATTAGCTCTAGTAATTTTCTGGTGGAGTCTTTAGGGTTTTCTATGTAGATGATCATGTCATCTGTAAACAGTGAGAGTTTTACTTCTTCTTTTCCAATCTGGATTCCTTATATTTCTTTTTCTGCTGTGATTGCTGTGGCCAAAACTTCCAAAACTATGTTGAATGGTAGTGGTGAGAGTGGGCACCCTTGCCTTGTTCCTGACTTTAGGGGAAATGTTTTCAATTTTCACCTTTGAGGATAATGTTTGCTGTGGGTTTGTCATATATAGCTTTTATTATGTTGAGGTATGTTCCTTCTATGCTTGCTTTCTGGAGGGTTTTTATCCTAAATGGTGTTGAATTTTGTCAAAGTCTTTCTCTGCATCTGTTGAGATAATCATATGGTATTATCTTTCAGTTTGTTTATGTGGTGTATTATGTTGATTGATTTGCAAATATTAAAGAATCCTTGCATCCCTGGAATAAAGCCTACTTGGTCATGATGTATGATCTTTTTAATATGTTGTTGGATTCTGTTTGCTAGAATTTTGTTAAGGATAGTTGCATCTATGTTCATCAGTGATATTGTCTTGTAATTTTCTTTTTGTGTGGCATCGTTCTCTGGTTTTGGTATTAGGGTGATGGTGGCCTCATAGAATGAGTTTGGAAGTTTACCTTCCTCTGCAATTTTCTGGAAGAGTTTGAGTAGGATAGGATTTAGCTCTTCTCTAAATTTTTGGTAGAATTCAGCTGTGAAGCCGTCTGGTCCTGGGCTTTTGTTTGCTGGAAGATTTCTGATTACAGTCTCAATTTCTGCACTTGTGATGGGTCTGTTAAAGTTTTCTCTTTCTTCCTGGTTCAGTTTTAGAAAGTTGTACTTTTCTAAGAATTTGTCCATTTCTTCCAATTTGTCCATTTTACTGGCATTTAGTTGCTGATAGTAGTCTCTTATGATCCTTTATATTTCTGTGTTGTCTGTTGTGATTTCTCCATTTTCATTTCTCATTTTGTTAATTTGATTCTTCTTCCTTTGTTTCTTGATGAGTATGGCTAATGGTTTGTCTATTTTATTTATCTTCTCAAAGAACCAGCTTTTGACTTTGTTGAATTTGCTATGGTCTCTTTTGTTTCTTTTGCATTTATTTCTGCCCTAATTTTTAAGATTTCTTTCCTTCTACGAACCCTGGGGTTCTTCATTTCCTCCTTTTCTAGTTGCTTCAGGTGTAGAGTTAGGTTATTTATTTGACTTTCTTCTTGTTTCTTGAGGCAAGCCTGTATTGCTATGGTGCAGCTGCTGCTGCTAAGTCGCTTCAGTCATGTCTGACTCTCTGCGATGCCATAGATGGCAGCGCACCAGGTTACCCTGTCCCTGGGATTCTCCAGGCAAGAATATTGGAGGGGCTTGCCATGTCCTTCTCCAACGCATGAAAGTGAAAAGTGAAAGTGAAGTTGCTCTGTTGTGTCCGACTCCTAGCTGCCCCATGGACAGCAGCCTACCAGCCTCCTCCGTCCACGGGCTCTTCCAGGCAAGAGTACTGGAGTGTACATAATGTTACTTTCCCATATTCTGATACACCGACAGAGGCCTTGTGTCTCCCTTTTGTCACTTCATTCTTCATTTTTAATGCATCCAAATTACTGTCTAGTAAGCATCTATTATTTATGGAAATACATTGTGTATCTTGGTTATATAGAGCCAAAGTAAATTGAGAATCATAGGCTAGTAACTTCTAAATAGTTCAGGGTGAATTCAGAAGTTATAGCATTATTAAAATTCATTTGTTTAAATCACAAATATTACTGTAGCCAAGGCACAGTTCGTTATGCAAATCAACAGAATATATGGCTCTCTTATTTAAAACTCAAATTCTATTTGAAAAGATGAGGTAAATAGCAAAAACTTTAAATATCAATTTATTATTTTCTTAAGAGAATGTAGAATTATGCTTTTGTCCTTTAGTTTTTTCTTTCTATTCTTGATCAATGACACTGAATTTAAAATTCTGATTTTATCTAAAGCAGTTTAATGCTAATGAGCAAAAAGAAGCAATTAGAAATGTTGTGCTACAATTGAGCAGGTGAGGTGAAATTTTCTCACACTGAGGACACTGTGGCAGATGAGAGTGACACACATATCCTTGGAAGAAAGCCAGCTTATTAATGGATTTGACCATGCAGAACTTATTGAAATCCCACAAGAACATCAAATGACACATTATAATATCTCTACTGAAGCTTCTGTCATCCCATATCAAAATGATGTTATCTTTCTTTTCTTTTTTCCCTTCTTCCTTCATTTCTTTCTGTATTTCTCTAGTTATTTATTTATTCTTTCTTCTTTTAACCATACATTTTCATTTACAAGAGAGTACAATCAATGAGGATATATTTGGAGGTCTCATTTTTTATTAATGATTCCTTCTTTGGTTAAACATTGCATTACTCAAGAAAATATTCAGATTGGTGTATCAGCATTGTTTTTTTAATATTAATTAATTTATTTTAATTGGAGGCTAATTACTTTACAATATTGTAGTGGTTTTTGCCATATATTGATATGAATCAGCCATGAGTGTACATGTGTTCCCCATACTGAGGCCCCCTCCCACCTCCCTCCCCATCCCATCCCTCAGGGTCATTCCAGTGCACCATCCCTGAGCACCCTGTCTCATGCATCAAACCTGGACTGGTGACTTGCTTCACATATGATAATATACATGTTTCAATGTTATTCTCTCAAATCATCCCACCCTCACCTTCTCCCACAGAGTCCAACAGTCTGTTCTTTACATCTGTGTCTCTTTTGCTGTGTCGCATATAGGGTCATCATTTCCATCTTTCTAAATTCCATATATATGCATTAGTATACTGTATTGGTGGAGAAGGAACTGGCAACCCACTCTAGTATTCTTGCCTGGAGAATCCCAGGGACAGAGGAGCGTGGTGGGCTGCCATCTATGGGGTCACACAGAGTTGGACATGACTGAAGCAACTTAGCAGCAGTAGCAGCAGCATACTGTATCGCTGTTTTTCTTTCTGACTTACTTCACTCTGTATAATAGGCTCCGGTTTCATCCACCTCATTAGAACTGATTCAAATGCATATTTTTAATGGCTGAGTAATAATCCATTGTGTATATGCACCACAGCTTTCTTATCCATTCGTTTGCTGATGGACATCTGGGTTGCTTTCATGTCCTGGCTATTGTAAACAGTGCTGAGATGAACACTGGGGTACACGTGTCTCTTTCAATTCTGGTTTCCTCAGTGTGTATGCCCAGCAGTGGGATTTCTGGGTCATATGGTAGCTCTATCTCCAGTTTTTTAAGGAATCTCCACACTGTTCTCCATACTGGCTGTACTATTTTGCATTCCCACCAACAGTGTAAGAGGGTTCCCTTTTCTCTGCACCCTCTCCAGCATTTATTGTTTGTAGAGTTTTTGATAAGAGCCATTCTGACTTGCGTGAGATGGTATCTCATTGTGGTTTTGATTTGCATTTCTCTGATAATGAGTGATGTTGAGCATCTTTTCATGTGTTTGTTAGCCATCTGTTTATCTTCTTTGGAGAAATGTCTGTTTAGTTCTTTGGCCCATTTTTTGATTGGGTCGTTTATTTTTCTGGAATTGAGCTGCAGGTGTTGCATGTATATTTTTGAGATTAATTCTTTGTCAGTTGCTTTGTTTGCTATTATTTTCTCCCATTCTGAAGGCTGTCTTTTCACCTTGCTTATAGTTTCCTTTGTTGTGCAAAAGCTTTTAAGTTTAATTAGGTCCCATTTGTTTGTTTTTGCTTTTATTTCCATTACTCTGGGAAGTGGGTCATAGAGGATCCTGCTGTGATTTATGTCAGAGAGTGTTTTGCCTACATTTTCCTCTGGGAGTTTTACAGTTTCTGGTCTTACATTTAGATCTTTAATCCATTTTGAGTTTATTTCTGTGTATGGTGTTAGAAAGTGTTTTTGTTTGTTTGCTTTTTTTTTTGGTAGTTGGAAAAAAACTGCTTTACAATGTTGCATTGGTTTCTGCCATACAGCAATGCAAATCAGTCATAATTAACCTAGAGAGGGGTAGGAAGGAAGTGGGCGAGTCTCCCTCTTGACTTCTTCCATCCCACCCTACTCTAGGTCATCACAGTGTCAGGCCAGGCTCCCTGTTACATATTTTACACATGATATTATGTATATGTCATTGCAAGTTTCTCAATTCATCCTACCCTCTCCTTATACCCACTCTGTCCTCAAGTCTGTCTCTAGGTCTGCATCTGCATTTTTTTCTTGTAAGTAGCTTCATCAGTGCTATTTTTCTAGATTCTATGTGTATAAGTACATGCATTAACATATGATATCTATTTTTCTCTTTCTGACTTCACTCTGTATAACAGGCTCTAGCTTCATCCACCTCACTAGAACTGACTCAAATCCATTCCATTTTATGGCTGGATAATATTCCACTGTATATGTGTATCACATCTTTTTTATCCATTCATGTGTCAGTGGACATCTAGGTTGCTTCCATGTCTTGGCTATTTTAAATAGTGCTGAAATAAACATTGGGGTACATGTCTTTTTGAATCGTGGTTTTCTCAGGATATATGCCCAGTAGTGGGATTGCTGGGCTATATGATAGATTTATTTCTCATTTGTTAAGAATTCTCCATACGGTTCTCCATAGTGACTGTATCAATTTACATTCCCACCAACAGTGCTATAGAGTTTCCTTTTCTCAACAGCCTCTCCAGCATTTATTGTCTGTAGATTTTTAGATAATGGCCACTGTGATTGGTGTGAAGTGATACCTCACTGTAGTTTTGATTTCTTTTTCTTTAATAATGAGTGATGTTGATAATCTTTTTATGAATTTATTGGCTATTTGTATCAGCATTTTTTCTAAATATTAATGGTTATATATTTTTTAATAAAACATTAGAGATTAATACTCAGAAATATATCTTTTTAAAACTGTGTTTAAAGTTTGAAATTTTTTTTCTAGAGGAAGGAGATCAAGTTGGCAGTGTAGGAATACACTGACTTCACCTCCCTCTATTAACACATCAAAAATATATGTATATGGGGAGCAACTCTCACTGAAAACAACCTGGAGACTAGCAGAAAGGCTCTTCTACAACCAAGTTTGTAAAGATCTACAGTGAATCAGGCGAGAAGTGAGGAGAAGTGACCGTGGTGTGCCCTTAGCAGGGAACACAAAGAGGAAGGATATGTTACAGGCCCAGGATTTGACTCTGGGGAGTGGGGAGTTTTAGCCACATATTAATCATGCCAGTCCTAGATCCAACACAGGAAATGTGAGTTCCTTTACTTAGTTTGCAGAACAGTGAGTCTTACTAGAGAGCAAGAAGAAAGCGAGACTCTGCTCATGAAGACCATATACACACACTTGCTTAATCCTGGGAATAGTGCAGAGGAAGCAGATTGTCCCTGTGGCCACCACAGCATGCAACCCAGCCTGTTTGGGGCACTTGCTCAAACTCTCTTTCTTTAGCATAGCTCTCTAGCAGGGCAAAGTTTCTATTGGCAAGGCGAGTGTGTAAACTGGAAGAGAACAGAACCAGCTTGGACCTGACCCTACCTCTGAACAGGACAAAGGAAGCCATTAACAGTCCACACACAAAGGCAGGAGAAAAACTGTCTGGGATTCTTATCAGCTTCCCAGGGCCATCCATCCCGTATGCACCCTGGCATGAGACATGCACTCAGTCCAGTCCCTCTCACTCCAGCACTGCTTTCCAGTCAGGCAGAGGCTCTTATTACCAAAGAGAGTGTACACACATAGAGAGAATAGAATTAGCTCGGACTCAAACCTAAGAGCTTCTGCTCCAGCACCATGGGCCCCAATTGTGACCCCAATAGAGTTGTGACTGTCACTAATCACAGAAGAAGCCATGGCTCACACAGAGCACACATAGCTCAAACCTCACCCACCCAACTCCAGCCCAAACTCCCACCAAGGGGAAAGCTGCCAGCCCACCCGGCAGATGTGACCCATGCTCATTTTAGATGATAGTGGGTGCATTCACGGTTATATAGCCATAGACTCAT
Source organism: Giraffa tippelskirchi (assembly GCF_054371585.1). Lineage (NCBI taxonomy): Eukaryota > Metazoa > Chordata > Mammalia > Artiodactyla > Giraffidae > Giraffa > Giraffa tippelskirchi. The sequence continues at coordinate 74,660,421 of NC_137289.1, forward strand.
ACTTATTTTGTTACTAGCAAAAATCTTGGCTTTCTCTGTCCACCAAAGCTGAATAAAAAATACAAAGTTTGGAGGAAATAGAAAGGTGACTTTAATTCCCAGCTGGCAGAGAGGGGGAACGCAGTAGGCTCATGCCTCAAAAACTGTGCCCTCTCCATGAGAGGTCTAGGGGCTTACATAAGATCAGGGCTTACAGTCAAGGGTTGGTGATGAGGAACAAAGATATATTGATTTCTTCCTCTTGCATTGTTTCAAAGACAGTCATAGGCTGGCGTCAGTAACCCAGTAATTGAGACTTGTAGTTCTGTGGCTCTGTGGCCTTCTTCTTGATATGTAAAAAGAAGAACTATAAGGGGAAGTGTTTTGTAAGAGTAAACACTAGGTACAGGGTGTATCTAGCATATAGTCAAAGAAGAATAGGTGCAAAGTATAGTTCCAGCAGAGTTAGAGGGAAGAAAAGCAAACTTAGTTACAGACATGTAGAGTTAGTAGCAGTTACAGTAAAAAAAAAAAAAAAAAAAAATTAGAAATGTTCAGGCCTGCTCACTGTTCTCTTTATCTTCTTTGTTCTCAGGAGCCAGAAGGAAAAAAACTCATTTCTCTTGTTCCTTTTCACTGCAACAATTTCAGAGGCAGTTCTCCCACCAAAGCCACTGGACAGATACAGACTGCATAGAGATACTTTCACATAATGAGATCAATTCAAGACTGAGATAGGAACTGCTTTACTTAATTTCTTATAGACAAAGGAAGTTACACAAGATGAGAAGTCAAAGGATATGTTTCAAACGAGAGAACAAAAAAACCGGAAAAAACCCACCTAATGAAACAGAAATAATTTACCAGAGATCAAAGCGATAGTAAGAAGAATGTTAACTGAAGTTTGTAATGGAATATATAAACACAGTGAGCATTTAAACAAAGAACAAGAAAATTTAAAAAAAAAAAGATCAATCAATATTCAATAGCTGAAATAAAAAACACACTAGAAGGAACTAACAAAAGTTTAAGTGATACAGAAGAACGTTTAAGCAATATGGAAGGTACAATAATGTCAATTACCCAATCAGAGGAGCAACAAGGAAAAACAGTTTAAAATCAATTAAAACAATCTAAAATAACTCTGGGATAACAACAAGTATACCAACATTTGCAAAATAGGGGCATGAGAAAAGAGAAATGGGGGGGGGGTGAAAAATCAGTTCAGTTCAGTCGCTCAGTCATGTCCGACTCTCTGCGACCCCATGAACTGCAGCACGCCAGGCCTCTCTGTCCATCACCAACTCCCGGAGTCCACCCAAACCCATGTCCATTGAGTCGGTTATGCTATCCAACCATCTCATCCTCTGTCGTCCCCTTCTCCTCCTGCCCCCAATCCTACCCAGCAGTAGGGTCTTTTCCAATGAGTCAACTCTTCGCATGAGGTGGCCAAAGTATTGGAGTTTCAGCTTCAACATCAGATCTTCCAATGAACACCCAGGATTGGTCTCTTTTAGGATGGATTGATTGGATCTCCTTGCAGTCCAAGGGACTCTCAAGAGTCTTCTCCAACACCACAGTTCAAAAGCATCAATTCTTCGGCTTTCAGCTTTCTTCACCGTCCAACTCTCACATCCATACATGACCACTGGAAAAACCATAATATACTTGAGGAAATTATGTTCGAAAACTTTCCAAATCTGAGGAAGGAATAAATATCTAGGTATAGGAAACACAGAGGGCCCCAAACAAGATAAATATAAACAGACCCATATCAAGACATACCATAATTAAAATGGCAGTTGTTGTTGTTGTTTAGTCATTAACTCGTATCTGATTCTTTGTGACCCCACGGACTGCGGCATGCCTGGCTTCCCCGTCCTTCATCTCCTGAAGTTTGCTCAAACTCAAGTCCATTGAGTCGATGATGTCATCCAACCATTTCATCCTCTGTCATCCCCTTCTCCTCCTACCGTCAATCTTTCCCAGCATTAGGGTCTTTTCCTGTGAGTCAGTTCTTTGCATCAGGTGGCCAAAGTACTGAAGCTTCAGCTTTCAGCATCAGTCCTTCCAATGAGTATTCAGTACTGATTTTCTTTAGGATTGATTGGTTTGATCTCCTTGCTGTCCAAGGGACTCTCAAGAGTCTTCTCCAACACCATAGTTCAAAAGCAACAATTCTTTGGCGCTCAACCTTCTTTATGCCCCAACTGTCACATCCGTGCATGGCTACTGGAAAAACCGTGGCTTTGACTAGACGGACTTTTGTCAGCAAAGTGATATCTCTGCTTTTTAATACACTATCTAGGTTTGTCATAGCTTTCTTCCAAGGAGAAAGTGCCTTATAATTCCATGGCTACAGTTACCATCTGCAATGATTTTGGAGCCCAAGAAGATAAAGTCTGTCACTGTTTCCATTTTTCCCCATCTATTTGACAAGAAGTGATGGGACTAGACACCATGATGTTAATTTTTTGAATGTTGAGTTTTAAGCCAGCTTTTTCACTCTCCTCTTTCACCTTCATCAAGAGGCTCTTTAGTTCCTCTTCACTCTCTGCCATTAGGGTGGTATTATCTGCATGTCTGAGGTTGTCAATATTTTTCCTGGCAATCTTGATTCCAACTTGTGATTTATCTAGCCTGGTATTTCACATGATGTACTCTGCACTTAAACTGAATAAGCAAGGTGACAACATACAGCCTTGTCATACTCCTTTCTCAATTTTGAACCAGGTGGTTATTCCATGTCTGTTTCTAACTGTTGTTTCTCGACTTGCATAAAGATCTCTGAGGAGGCAGGTAAGGTAGTCTGGTTGTCCCAAATCAAAAATAAAGGAAGTGTTCTAAAGGGAGCAAGAGGAAAACAGTCATATAAAATGGAATTCCCATAAGGCTATCAGCTTTGTTTTCTGCAGAAACTTTGCAGGCCAGAAGGAATTAGCACAATTTATTCAAAGTGCTGAAAGGGAAAAAGCTGCCTAGATAACTCTACCCAAGAAGATTATCATTTAGAATAGAAGGAGAGAGAAAGAACTTCTCAGAGAAGAAAAACTAAAAGAATGTATCAATATTAAACTTACCCTAGAAAAATGTTAAAGGTTCTGTAAGTGGAAAACAAGTAAGAAATTATAGGAAAGAAAATATTCACCAGGAAAGGTAAATGTATAGTAAGGTAAATGTATAATAAGGACACTTATGTAACCAGTACAAAAATTAAAAAGCAAAAATTGTATATACAGATTTAACAATGGCAAACACTTAAGGGATCTGCTATGAAGATGTAAAATATAACATTAAAAACACAAAACTGATGAAGAGAGTAAAAAAATGTAGATCTTTTAAGAATGTGTTCAGACTTAATTGCTGCTGCTCTGCTGCTAAGTCATGTCTGACTCTGTGCGACCCCATAGATGGCAGCCCACCAGGCTCTGCTGTCCCTGGGATTCTCCAGGCAAGAACACTGGAGTGGGTTGCCATTTCCTTCTCCAATGCGTGAAAGTGAAACGTGAAAGTGAAGTTGCTCTGTCGTGTCCAACTCTTCGTGACCCCATGGACTGCAGCCTACCAGGCTCCTCCGCCCCTGGGATTTTCCAGGCAAGAGTACTGGAGTGGGTTGCCATTGCCTTCTCCCAGCCTTAATGACTATCAGTTTAAAATAAGCAGATATAGTTATAGACCAACATAAAAGAGCTTCATGGTAATAAAAATCCAAAACTTGTGATAGACACACAAAAATCTTAAAAAAGGAACATGAACAGAGTACAAAAAAATTGTTAAACCACAAGGAAAGAAACAAGAAGAAGAAGAAAATACAGAAAATAATTACAAAAACAAACAGCAAACAATTAATGAGATGACAATAAGTACTATCTATCAATATTCACTTTAATCACTTTAAATGTCAGTGAGAACTAAACGATCCTCGGATCAAAAGATATAGGATGGCTGATAGGATAAGAAAATAAGACCTTTCTATATGTTTCCTATAAAAGATTCACTTCTCAGTTAGTATTTCAGTCTAAATACTCAGACTGAAAGTGAATGGACACAAAAAGATATGCAATGCAATTGAAAATAAAAAGAAAGATGGGAGAGTGATAATCATGCCAGACTTATAGACTTTAATCCAAAATATATAATAAAAAACAAGGAAGGAAATCCAAGAAATTGATGTAACATTTGTAAACATATATGCACATAATATAGGATAACCTAAATATATAGAACAAATATTAAAAACATAAAGAGAGAAATTTACACTAATAAAATATTTATAGGGCCCTTCACACCTTAATTACATCAATGGGCAGATCATGTATATAGAAAAACAATAAAAAAGAAATAGCCTTAAAAGACACATTAGGTCAGTTGGACTAATAGAAATCTATAGGACATTCCACTCAAAATCAGGAAAATACACATTCTCATCAATTAGACATAAAATATTCTCCAGAATTGACTGCATGCTAGGCCACAAAAGTAGTCTAAACAAATTTAAGAGGAAAGAAATCATATTAAACATATTTTTTCTAATGACAATGGCACGAAAGTTGAAATCTATCACAGGAAGAAAAGTGGGGAAACCACAAACATGTGGAAACTAAACAACATTTTACTAAAAAACCAAGGTGTCAAAGGAGGAATCAAAGAGGAAATCAGAAAATAAAAATTATTAGACAAATCCTAAGGGATGCAGCAAAAGCAATTCTAAGAGGGACGTTTATTACTATAAAAGCCTACCTCAAGAACCAACAAAAATATCAAATAAACAACCTAACTTGACATATAAAGGAATTCACAAAAGAACTAGCAAAGCCCAAAGTCAGGAGAAAGAAGGAAATAATAAATATGAAATTGGAAATAAACAAAATAGAGACTTCTCAAAAGGAAAAAATTCATGAAACTAAAAGCTGTTTTCTTGAAAAGGTAAATAAAATGAATAAGTCTTTAGCCGAGCCATTAAGGAAAAGGAGAGTAAGGACCCCCTTCCCCCACCCCCCAAAAAAGTAAGAAGTGAAAGAGGGGAAATTCCATATCCTATCACAGAGATACAAAAAGAAAACCATAAGACATACTATAAACAGTTACATGCCAACAAATGGGACAATTTCAAAAAAAATTGTTTCTAGAAATAAACAATATCTCCAAGCTGAACTGGGGAAAAATGATAAGCTGAGTAGACTGATCACTGGAAGTGCAATTGAATCAGTAACCAAAAAATCCTAGCAAAATAAAGTCCAAGACTACACTGTGTCACAGGGGAATTACATCAAATGTATAAAGAATAGCTAATATCTATCCTTCTCAAATTATTTTAAAAAGTTCAAGAATGGAACACTTACAAATTCGTTCTATGATGTCATCATTATCCTGACACAAACCAATAAAGACATTACAAGAAAAGAAAATGATAAGTCAATATCTGAAATGAAACCATGTAAAAATCCTCAACAAAATATTATCAAACAGAACCTAACAATATATAAAACAGAAGGAGATCATGGAAGATGGTGGGAGAATAAGATGTGGAGATCATCTCCCTCTCCACAAATACAGAAAAAATATAGCTGCATGTGAAACAGCTCCTACAGAACACCTACTGAATGCTGGCAGAAGACCTCATACTTTCAAAAAGGCAACATAATGTCTGCATTAAACAGTAAGGAGACAGCAATAACAAAAAAAGAGAGAGAGACAAAAGGAGTTGGGTCTTTCACCTCAGGGGGAAAGATGTGAAGGAGGAAAATTTTCTGCATGCTCAAAAACCCCTCACAAGTGGGGACCAGGGTGAGCTTCAGAACCTCAGAGGGGAGCACAGCAAAAGGTACTCACTCAGAAGGCAAAATGGAGAGAATTCAGCACAGGGATTGTTGTCGACCAGCACTTCAAAGCTGAGACAGTTTGCATACCCGCTGCTGTCAGGGGGACTGGATGCTGAGGCTCAGGCTTTGGAGACTGGACCTCAGGGAGAGGATTTGGGTTGACTGCCATGAAGATAATCTGGGCAGGATAGTACAACACAGCAGAGAGAGTTCAGGGAAGAGCCTGGGCCTGCCAGAGAGGCAAGAGATTATTGTTACAGGGACCCTCTAAATCTGCATGCTTGCAGATCACAGACTTTGCATTCACAAGTGCCATAGGTGGGATGAGCTTGTTGTGACCTGAGAGCCCAGGAGTGGGCATGCTCTCAGACCTGACACTACCAAGGCTGGCATGAGTTCTGGAGGTGGGGAGGTGACATGGGGATATGGTCTACTACCACAGAGGTGGGCATGATTGATGGCCGTCCCAGTGGTCACCGAGCTGTGAGCAGGTGTAGGTCACTACCCACAACTTCCTGGGAGCCTATGAAGTTTGCACTTCTGAGGGACCCATGTCTTGGGTCCAATTCCCTTGAGAAAGTGCACAACCCACCTCCAACTAGCAATTTCCAGCAGGTCTCTACCACCACAGGCACTCTTCACACACCCCAGTTGTGTCTGCCTTACCCCTCGTTCTCCCCAGCCTAAGCCAGCCTTAATAAGACTTGGCCTTCAACCCCTCTTGTCTGGGCAAGAACAAATGCCAGAGGGCAGCCTACAAGAAAAGACTGGGCCAAAACCAATGCATAGAACCCAGAGTTGTATGAGCAGATAAGAGAATTCACTCTTGTAGCTCCAGGTGCAGTGAATTAAATCCCCACAATTAGCTTAAAACTGTGGGCTTTGGGGGCACTTGTGGACTTTGGAAGCTAGTACAAGCTGGATTAAGGCCAAATCTGAGTTGAAGCTGACCCCACAGCACCCACAGCACATTCAGAGACTTCCCAATAAATATTGGAGGACTTTCTGTAATAGGCAGATTGGCTGGAGTTCACTGCATGGTGAAGACAACTAACATCAAAGCATAATGTTCTTCTTACTCCCACTCCATAAATTTTTCTAAGTTTTTTCTTTTTTGTTTTGTTCTCTTGTTCCTTTTTATTAATCCTTTAATGTTTATTGTTCACTTTTGGGTTTTTTAATGTTTTTGTTTTTTTAATTAATTTATTTATTTTAATTGGAGGCTAATTACAATATCGTGGTGATTTTTGCCATGCATTGACATGAATCAACTGTGGGTGTACATGTGTTCCCCAATCCCAAAACCCCTCCTGCTTCCCTCCCCATCCCCTCCCTCTGAGTAATCCCAGTGCACTGGCTTTGAGTGCCCTGTTTCATTCATCGAACTTGGACTGGTCATCTATTTCACATATGGCAATATGCATGTTTCAATGCTATTCTCTCAAATTGTCCCACTCTCGCCTTCTCCCACAGAGTGCAAAAGTATGTTCTTTGTATTTGTGTCTCTTCTGCTGTCTTGCACATAGGGTCATTGTCATCTTTCTAAATTCCATATATATTAATGCCTTTATTTTTTAATAAATTCATTCAATTTTATTTTTTCCTATTTCTACATTGCCTTTTCATTACATTGCTTCCCCCCATGTTTATTTGTTACTTTAGTCTTTAATGTTTGCTTTTACTTACAGATTTGTTTATTAGTTTTCACTCTATTTTCTTGATTCTTTTCATTTTTTCTTTCTTTCTTTTCTTTTTGTGAGTGTGAGTTTGTGAGTTTCTTTGTGGATTTCTGTCTGATTAATGTTGCTTTCACCATTTGCCTTGGGGATTTTTCTCTCTGTTCTTTTTTGTTTGTATGTTTGTTTGAATTTTTCCCTGTTTCTTTCTTTAATTTTCCCTTCTGTGCTATGTGGCTTGTGAAGTCTTGGGGCTCCAGCAAGGGGTCTGGCCAGAACATTTGTCATGACAGACCCGAGTCCAGGATGTTGGACCACCAAAGAACTCCCAACCCCATGGAATACTAATCAGTGATAGTGTTCCCAAAGGCCTCCATCTCAACACTAAGACCTGAGCCCACCCAAAGGCCAGCAAGTTCCAGTGCCAGATGCCTCATGCAAAACAGCTAGCAAAATAGGAACACAATCCCACCCATTAGCAGACAGGATACCCAAAGTCATACCAAGCTCACAGACACCCTATAACACATCACTGAGTGTGAAACTAACTTTTAGAGGAGATGAGATGCACCTCCACCTACAAGAACATAGGCACTAGTCCCCCCACCCCCCACATCCCCAGGAAATGTTCAGAAGGCACTGGCCCAACCCCACCAACTGGGGACAGACTCCATAAGTAAGAGGAACTACAGCATTTCATCCTGTGGCTAGGATACCCCAAACACAATAATTCAACAAAATGGAAAGACAGAGAAACATGCAGCAGATAAAAGAGCATGGTAGAAAAAACTACAATACCAAACAAATGAAGAGGAAATAGGCAGTCTACCTGAAAATGAATTCAGAGTAGTGATTGCAAAGTTCCGAGATGAGATGGAGGCAAGGATAAACAGAATAGAGGCACAGATTGAGAAGATGCCAGAAATATTGTACAAGGACCTAGAAGAAATGAAGAACAAACAATCAACAATGAACAACATAATAACTGAAATAAAAATCCACTAGAGGGAAACAATAGAAGAATAACTCAGGCAGAAGAATGGACAAGCAAGTTAGAAGATAGAATGGTGAAAATAACTGAAGCAAGCAGAAAACAGGACAAAAAAATGAGGAAGGTCTCAAAAACTTCTGGGACAACATTGAGTGCAACAATATTCAAGATATAGGGGTCCTAGAAGAAGAGAAAAAAGAAAGAGTTGTGAATATATTTGAAGAGATTATAGTCAAAAACTTCCCTAACATGGGGAAGGAAATAGCCACCCAAGTCAGGAAGGCCAGAGAGTCCTATACAGGATAAACCCAAAGAGAAACATGCTAAGACACATATTAATCAAACTAACAAAAATTAAACACAAAGAAAATATATTAAAAGCAGCAAAGGGAAAGCAACAAATAACATACTAGGAAATCATTATAAGGTTATCAGCCAATCTTTCAGCTGAAACTCTGCAGTCTAGAAGGCAGTGGCAGGATATATTTAAAGTGATGAAACGAAACTTCTGAAACCAATATTACTCTAACCTGCACGGATCTCATTCAGATTTGAGGGAGAAATCAAAAGTTTTTCATATGAACCAAAGTTAAGAGAATTCAGCACCACCAAATCAGTTGTATGACAAATGCTAAAGGAGCTTCTCTAGACAGGAAACACAAGAATAGGAAAACCTATAAAAGGAAACTCAAACCAATAAAGTTAATGGCAATAGTATCAAATATATCAGTAATCACCTTAAATGTAAATGGATTAAATATTTCAAACAGACTGGCTGAATAGATATAAAAACAAGATCCCTATATATGCTGTCTTAAGAGACCCACCTCAGACCTAGGAACATATACCCATTGAAAGAGAGAGGCTGGAAAAAGATATTCCCTGCAAATCGAAATCAAGAGAAAGAAGGAGTAGCAATACTCATATCACAAAAGATAGACTTCAAAACAAGCACTGTTACAAGAGAAAAGGAAAGACACAACATAATTATCAAGGGATAATCCAAGAATATATAAAAATTATAAATATATATGCATGCAACCTAGGAGCACTTCAATGGATAATGCAAAGCTAAAAATATATCTAAAATCAGAAAGCGACAGTAACACAATACATGGAGGATTTTCACACACCACTCACTCCAATGGGTAGATCATCTGGACAAAAAATTAATAAGGAAACACAAGCCCTAAATGACACATTGGATGAGATAAACCTAACATATCTATAGGACATTCCATCCAAAAATAGCAGAGTACACATTTTCTCCAGTGCACATTGGACATTGTGAGATTTTGTGGGGACATTTTCCAAGACAGATCACATCTTGGGTCACAAATCAAGTGTTGATAAATTTAAGAAAATTGAGGTTGTATCAAGTGTCGTTTCTAAACACAAAGGTATAAGATTGGATATCAATTTTAAAAAAGACTGTAAAAAAGACAAACATATAGAAGCTAAACAATACACTTCTAAATAACCAAGTGATCACTAAATAAATCAAAGAAGAAATTAAAAAATACAAGAAAATGACAATGAAAACACAACTCAAATCCTATAGGATTCAGTAAAAACAGTGCTTAGTGAAGTTTATAGCAAAACAAGCCTACCTAAAACTGAGTAAAACATCTTATAAGCAACTTAACCTTAAACCTAAAGCAAGTAGAAAAAGAAGGACAGGAAAACCCAATATTAGTAGAATGAAATAGATCAGAGCATAAATAAATGAAAATAAAATGAAGGAAACGATAGCTAAGAACAATAAATCTAAAACTAGTTTTTTGAGAAGATAAAGAAACTGACAAGTCATTAGCCAACTCATCAAGAAAAAACGAGAGAAGAATAAAATCAATAACGTTAGAAATGAAGAAAGAAGTTACAGTAGACAACACAGAAATACAAAAGATCATAAGAAATTACTATGAGCAACTATATGCAAATAAAATGGAGAACCTGGAAGAAATGGACAAATTTTTAATAAAGTACAAACTTTCAAGACTGAACCAGGAGGATTTAGAAAATATGAACAGATCAATCACAAGCACTGGAATTTAAACTGTGATCAAAATTTTTTCAGCAAATAAAAAACTGGGGACAGATGGATTCACAGGCAATTTCTATCAAACATTTATAGAAGATCTAACACCTATCCTACTCAAATTTTTTGAAAATATTGAAGAGGGATGAAAACTCCCAAACTCATTCTACAAAACCAACGTCACAGTGATACAAAAACCAGACAAAGATATCACAAAAAAGAAAATTGCTGGCCAATATCACTGATGCACATAAATGCAAATACCCTCAACAAAGGTTTAGCAAACAGAACCTAACAACATATTAAAAGGATCATACACCATTATCAAGTGGAGTTTATCCCAATAATGCAAGAATTCTTCAACATACACATATCAATCAATCAATGTGACACACCATACAAACAAATTGAAAGATTAAAAACCATATGCTAATCTAAACAGATGCAGGAAAGATTTTGACAAATTCAATACCCATTTATGATTTAAAAAACTCTCCAAAACATAGTCATATGATGAACCTACCTCAACATAATAAAGACCATATATGACAAACCCACAGTGAGCATTATTCTCAATGGTGAAAAACTGAAAACATTTCCTCTAAAATCAGAAACCAAACAAGGATAACTGCTCTGATCACTATTACTCAATATAGATTTGGAATTCCTAGCAAAAGCTATTAGAGAAGAAAAATAAATTAAAGTAATCCAGATTGTAAAAGAAGTACAACTCTCACTATTTTTACATGACCTGATACTATCCATAGAAAACTTGAAAAAAAAATGCCACTCAAAAAAAATACTAGTGTTAAGAAGTTTAGTAAAATTGCAGAATATAAAATTAATATTAAAAATTAATATGTAGAAATCCCTTGCATTTCTATACACTAACAATGAAAAATCAGAATGAGAAATTCAGGAAGCAATCCCATTCACTAATGCAAAAAAAAGACTAAAATACCTAGGAATAAACCCACATAAAGATACAAAAGACCCATGTGCAGAAAGCGACCATTAAAAGATGAAAGAAATCGAAGACTCCATACACAGATAAAGAGATATACCATATTTTTGGATTGGAAGATTATACTTGAATGACTGTACTTCCCAAAGCAATCTACAGATAGAATGCAATCTCTATCAAATTTCAATGGCATTTTTCACAGAACTAAAACAAGAAATTTCACAATTTGTATAGAAACACAGAAGATCCTGAATAGCAAAAGCAATCTTGAGAAAGAAAAAAAACCGAGCTGGAGGAATCAACTTCCCTGACTTCAGTCTATACTACAAGGTTACAGTCATCAAGACAGTATGGTGCAGGCATGAAAACAGAAATATAAACCAATGCAACAATGCATATATGGGCACCTTATTTTTTACAAAGGATGCCAATAATATACCATGGAGAAAACACAGCATCTTCAATAAGTGGTGCTAGGACATCTGGACTCCCACATGTAAAAGAATCAAATTAGAATACTTACTAGCAACATAAACAAAAATAAACTAAAAATGGATTAAGGACTTAAGTGTAAGGACAGAAACTATAAAGCTCTTAGAAGAAAACAGTCAGTACACTCTTTGACAAAAATCACAGAAAGATTCTCTCTGACCCATCTCCTAGATTAATGAAAATAGCAACAATAAAGAAATGGGACTTAATAAAACTTAAAAGCTTTTGCACAGCAAAGGCAACAGTAAACATGATGAAAAGACAACCATCAGAATGAGAAAAAATAATTGCAAAGAAAGTAACTGACAAAGGGTATTAATTTGTTAATATAATTAACAAAAATATTAATTTTAATATATAATTAATTATATATTAATTAATTAATATATAAGCAGCTCACACAATTCAATATCAGAAAAACAAAGAACCAAATAAAAAAAATGGTCAGAAAACCTAAGTAGACATTTCCCCCCAAGAAGACATATAGATGGCCAAAAACACATGAAAAGATGCTCAACGTGGCTCATTATAAGAGAAATGCAAATCAAAATTATAGTGAAGTATCACTTCACACCAGTTAGAATGGCCAAAAAAAAATCTACAAACAATAAATCCTGGAGAGGATGTTCAGAAAAGGAACACTTTGTACTGTTGATGGGGATGTAAACAGATAGAGCCATTATGCAAAACACTATGGATATTCCTTTAAAATCTAGGAATGAATCTGCTATATGATCCAGCAACCCCACTGCTATGCATATACCCTGAGAAAAACCATAATTCAAAAAGACACACATACTCCAATGTTCATAGCAGTATTATTTAAATAGCTAAGAGATGGAAGCAACCCATATGTCCATCAACAGAAGAATGGATAACGAAATTTGGTATGCATATACAATGGAATTTACTCAGTCATGAAAAGGAATACATGTGAGTCAGTTGAACTGAAAATTAGAAAGAGAAAAACAAATATTGTATAACAATATATTTATAGAAACTAGAAAATGTTACTGATGACTCTATTTGTAGGGCAGGAATAGAGATGCAGACATAGAGGGTGGACTTGTGGATACAGCAGGGGAAGGAAAGGGTGGGACAACTTGAGAAAGTAGCATTGACCTATGTATACTACCATGTGTAAAACTGATAGCTAATGAGAAACTGCTATTTAACACAAGAAGCCCAGCTCACCACTCTGTGACAATTTAGAGGGGTGGGATGGGGGGTGGGAGGGAGCCTCAAGAAGGAGGGAATATATGTATGTATATATATATATGTATGTATATCTATATATATATATATCTATGTGTACACACACACACACACACACACACACTTATGGCTGAGTCATGATGTGCAGTAGAAACCAACACAACATTGTAAAGCAATTATCCTCCAATTAAAAAGAAAAGAATTAAGCTCAAAGCTACCAGAGGGAAGAGAATAATAAATGCTGTAGCAGAGACAAATACATAAACAATAGAAAAATAATATAATCAATAAAACCAAAGATTGATTCTTTCAAAAGTTCAACATAATTAATAAAGCTATATCTAGATTGGGGCATCCTTGGTGGCTCAGGTGATAAAGAATCTGCCTACAAAGTAGGAGATCTGGATATCTAAACTAACAAAGAAATAAAAAGAAAGAAGATACAAACATCTAAAATCAGAAATGAAAGCTGAGACTTTAATACCACTACTACAGATATTTCAAAAGGATCATAAGATAATACTATGAATAATTGTGCATGAACAAATTAAACAATATTAATGAAATGTAGAAGTTCCTGGAAATATATAAATTATTAAACTGATTCAAGAAGAATTAGAAAATAGAAATAGAATTGAAATAGAAAATCTTGACAGACATCTCAAGTAAAGGGATTGATTTAGTAATGAAAAATCTGTCAAAAAAGAAATGTCCAGGACCAAATGACTTCACTGATAAATTCTATTAAACATTTAAAGATGAGTTAACTGCAATCCTTCTCAACTTTTGCCAAAAATCCCCCAAATAGGAAACACCTCTTGACTCATTCTATGTAGTGAGTATTCTAATACCAAAGCCAGATAAAGATATCACAAAAAATTACATGATATTATCCTTTATGAATTCAGTTGCCAACATTCTTGATAGTATCAAATAGAATCCAGCAGCATATTGAAAGGATTAAGCACAATAACAAATTACTATTTATCCTAATTATGTAAAAGTGGTTCAACACATGAAAATTGGTCAGTGTAATACACCAAAATAAGAGAATGAAGGTGAAAAATAAATAAACCCACGTGGTCATCACAATACACACAGAAAAGGCATTTGACAAAATCCAACAACGTTTCATGATATAAACACTCAGAACATTAGAAACAGAAGAAACTTTCTTAATAAGATAAAGGGCATTTATGAAAAGCAAATCCAATTTACTTCATACTTTACAATGGTTAATATTCCTGTTTTCCACCGGAGTTGTCAGGGTATATTTCTTGTATTCAGCATCCTAATGGAAAAGCCAAAAATCTGTGGAGGCCCCTAAGTGTGGCAGTCAAGATTTTCTTACTTGCAAACTAGTCAACAATCAGCACCAGCAGTTTTCAAAATTCATCACTTACGCTTGCTTCATACCAGTTTATATTTTGAGCAGCATCTTCTCCGGATAACTGCTTTTATAATAAATTCATGATATTGCTTTAATGGGGCTTCCCTCATAGCTCAGTTGGTAAACAGTCCACCTGCAATGCAGGAAACCCCGGTTCGATTCCTGGGTTGGGAAGACCCCCCGGAGAAGCTATAGGCTACCCACTCCAGCATTCTTGGGCTTCCCTTGTGGCTCAGCTAGTAAAGAATTTGCCTGAAATACGGGAAACCTGGGTTCAATCCCTGGTTTGGGAAGATTCCCTGAAGAAGGGAAAGGCTACCCACTTCAGTATTTTGGCCTGGAGAATTCCATGGACTACACAGTCTATGGTGTCGCAAAAAGTCGGACACGACTGAGCGACTTTGACTTGGTTGCTTTAATGAGCATGAGTCTTCAGATTTCAGGGTGGTGAGTTGCCCTGTAACCTCAGTTTTCTGATAGGCCCATGAAAAGTCATTGATTTTCAAACTGCCCACCTCTTTCCTATAGTATTGGAGAGAGTGAAATTTTCAAAGATACATTCCAGAGCTGAAACTGGAAATACAGGATAAAACTTTCATAATAGTGTATATTAAGTTTATAACAACTTAAGTTTGAAAGGAAATAGCAACCCACTCCAGTACTCTTGCCTGGAAAATCCCATGGACGGGGGAGCCTGGTAGGCTACAGTCCATGGGGTTGCAAGAGTCGGACACGACTGAGAGACTTCACTTTCTTTCTTTCACGGTTTGAAACTTATACATTTTTACTTTCCCCTGCTCTCATATTTTATTGATACCACATTTTACATCTTTGTCTTGTGTATCCATAAAAACTATTCCAGTTACAGTTTTTATTCAGTTCAGTTCAGTTCAGTTGCTCAGTCGTGTACAACTCTTTCTGACCCATGAACCACAGCATACCAGGCCTCCCTGTCCATCACCAACTGCTGGAGTCTACCCAAACCCATGTTCAATGAGTCGGTAATGCCATCCAACCATCTCATCCTCTGTCATCCCCTTCTCCTCCTGCCCTCAATCTTTCCCAGCATCAGGGTTTTTTCTTTTTTTAATTTTATTAAATTAGTTTATTTACCTATTTTTTTAACTTTACAATATTGTATTGGATTTGCCATACATTGACATGAACCCACCATGGGTGTACATGTGTTCCCCTTCCAGAACCCCCCTCCCACCTCCCTCCTCATCCCATCCCTCTGGGTCATCCCTGTGCACCAGCCTCGGGAACCCTGTATCATGCCTTGAACCTGGACTGGCGATTCGTTTCACATATGATAATTTACATGTTCAATGTCATTCTCCCATATCCTCCTGCCCTCGCCCTCTTCCATAGAGTCCATAACACCGTTCTATATATCTGTGTCTCTTTTGTTGTCTCACATACACAGTTATCTGTATCGATTTACTAAATTCCATACATATGTGTTAGTATACTGTATTAGTGTTTTTCTTTATGGCTTACTTCACTCTGTATAATAGGTTGCAGTTTCATTCACCTCATTAGAACTGATTTGGATGTATTCTTTTTAATGGCTGAGTAATATTCCATTGTGTATATGTACCACAGCTCCCATATCCATTCGTCTGCTGATGGGCATCTAGGCTGCTTCAATGTCCTGGCTATTATAAACAGTGCTGTGATAAACATTTGGGTACATGTGTCTCTTTCAATTTTAGTTTCCTCGGTGTGTATGCCAAGCAGTGGGATTGCTGGGTCATATGGCATTTCTATTCCCAGTTTTTTGAGGAATCTCAACATTGTTCTCCATAGTGGCTGTACTAGTTTGCATTCCTACCAACAGTGTAAGAGGGTTCCCTTTTCTCCACACCCTCTTCAGCATTTATTGCTTGTAGACTTTTGTATAGCAGCCATTCTGACGGGCGTGAAATGGAACCTCATTGTGGTTTTGATTTGTATTTCTCCAATAATGAGTGATGTTGAGCATCTTTTCAAGTGTTTGTAAGCCATCTATATGTCTTCTTTGGAGAAACGTCTGTTTAGTTCTTTGGCCCACTTTTTGATTGGGTCGTGTATTTTTCTGGAATTGAGCTTCAGGAGTTGCTTGTATATATTTAAGATTAATTGTTTGTCCATTGCTTCATTTGCTATTATTTTCTCCCATTTTGAAGGCTGTCGTTTCACCTTGCTTATAGTTTCCTTTG
The DNA here is from genome assembly GCF_054371585.1 of Giraffa tippelskirchi. NCBI lineage: Eukaryota > Metazoa > Chordata > Mammalia > Artiodactyla > Giraffidae > Giraffa > Giraffa tippelskirchi. The sequence continues at coordinate 74,677,189 of NC_137289.1, forward strand.
TTGTGCAAAAGCTTTTAATTTTAATTAGGTCCCATTTGTTTATTTTTGCTTTTATTTCTAATATTCTGGGTGGTGGGTCACAGAGGATCCTATTGTGGTTATGTCGGAGAATGTTTTGCCTATGTTTTCCACTAGGAGTTTTACACTTGTGGTCTTACGTTTGGATCTTTAATTCATTTTGAGTTTATGTTTGTGCATGGTGTTAGAAAGGGTTCTAGTTTCATTCTTTTACAAGTGGTTGACCACTTTTCCCAGCACCACTTGTTAAAGAGATTGCCTTTTCTCCATTGTATATTCTTGCCTCCTTTGTTGAAGATAAGGTGTCCATAGGTGTGTGGATTTATCTCTGGGCTTTCTATTTTATTCCATTGATCTATGTTTTTGTGCCAGTACCATACTGTCTTGAGGACTGTGGCTTTGTAGTAGAGCCTGAAGTCAGGCAGGTTGATTCCTCCAGTTCCCTTCTTCTTTCTCAAATTGCTTTGGCTATTCGAGGATTTTTGTATTTCCATACAAATTGTGAAATTATTTGTTCTAGTTCTCTGAAAAATACCGTTGGTAGCTGGGTAGGGATTGCATTGAATCTATAGATTGCTTTGTGTAGTATACTCGTTTTCACTATATTGATTCTTCCCACCCATGAACACGGTATATTTCTCCATCTCTTTGTGTCCTCTTTGATTTTTTCACCAGTGTTTTATAGTTTTCTATATATAGGTCTTTTGTTTCTTTAGGTAGATATATTCCTAAGTATTTTATTCTTTTCGTTGTGATGGTGAATGGAATTGTTTCCTTAATTTCTCTTTCTGTTTTCTCATTGTTAGTGTATAGGAATGCAAGGGATTTCTGTGTGTGAATTTTTTATCCTGCAACTTTACTATATTCATTGATTAACTCTAGTAATTTTCTGGTGGAGTGTTTAGGGTTTTCTATGTAGATGATCATGTCATCATCTGCAAACAGTGAGAGTTTTACTTCTTGTTTTCCAATCTGGATTCCTTGTATTTCCTTTTCTGCTCTGATTGCTGTGGCCAAAACTTCCAAAACTATGTTGAATAGAGGTGGTGAGAGTGGGCATCCTTGTCTTGTTCCTGACTTAAGGGGAAATGCTTTCAGTTTTTCACCATTGAGGATAATGTTTGCTGTGGGTTTCTCATATACAGCTTTTATTATGTTGAGGTATGTTCCTCCTATTCCTGCTTTTTGAAGGATTTTTATCATAAATGGATTTTGAATTTTGTCAAAGTCTTTCTCTGCATCTATTAAGATAATCATATGGTTTTTATTTTTCAATTTGTTAATGTGGTGTATTACATTGATTGATTTGCAGATTTTGACGAATCCTTGCATCCCCGGGATAAAGCCCACTTGGCCATGATGTATGATCTTTGAATATGTTGTTGGATTCTGTTTGCTAGGATTTTGTTAAGGATTTTTGCATCTATGTTCATCAGTGATATTGGCCTGTGTTTTCTTTTTTTTTGTGGCATCTTTGTGAGGTTTTGCTATTAGGGTGATGGTGGCCTCATAGAATGAGTTTGAAAGTTTACCTTCCTCTGCAATTTTCTGGAAGATTTTGAGTAGGATAGGTGTTAGCTCTTCTTTAAATTTTTGGTAGAATTCCGCTGTGAAGCCGTCTGGTCCTGGGCTTTTGTTTGCTGAAATATTTCTGATTACAGTTTCAGTTTCCATGCTTGTGATGGGTCTGTTGAGATTTTCTATTTCTTCCTGGTTCAGTTTTGGAAAGTTGTACTTTGCTAAGAATTTATCCATTTCTTCCAAGTTGTCCATTTTATTTGCATATAGTTGCTGATAATAGTGTCTTATGATCCTTTGTATTTCTGTGTTGTCTGTTGTGATCTCTCCGTTTTCATTTCTAATTTTGTTGATTTGATTCTTCTCCTTTTGTTTCTTCGTGAGTCTGGCTAATGGCTTGTCAGTTTAATTTATCTTCTCAAAGAACCAGCTTTTGGCTTTGTTGATTTTTGCTATGGTCTCTTTTGTTTCTTTTGCATTTATTTCTGCCCAAATTTTTAGGATTTCTTTCCTTCTACTAACTCTGGGGTTCTTCATTTCTTCCTTTTCTAGTTGCTTTAGGTGTAAAGTTAGGTTATTTATTTGACTTTTTTCTTATTTCTTGAGGTGAGCCTGTATTGCTATGAATCTTCCCCTTAGCACTGCTTTTACAGTGTCCCATGGGTTTGGGGTTGTTGTGTTTTCATTTTCCTTCTTTTCTATGCATATTTTGATTTCTTTTTTGATTTCCTCTGTGATTTGTTGGTTATTCAGCAGTGTTTTGTTCAGCCTCCATATGTTGGAATTTTTAGTAGTTTTTTCTCCTGTAATTGACATCTAATCTTCCTGCATTGTGTCAGAAAAGATGCTTGGAATGATTTCAGTTTTTTTTGAATTTACCAAGACTAGATTTATGGCCCAGGATGTGATCTATCCTGGAGAAGGTTTGCATGTGCACTTGAGAAAAAGGTGAAATTCATTGTTTTGGGGTGAAATGTCCTATAGATATCAATTAGGTCTAACTGGTATATTGTATCATTTAAAGTTTGTGTTTCCTTGTTAATTTTCTATTTAGTTGATCTGTCCTTAGGTGTGAGTGGGTTATTAAAATCTCCCACTATTATTGTGTTATTGTTAATTTCCCCTTTCATACTTGTTAGCATTTGCCTTACATATTGTGGTACTCCTATGTTTGATGCATATATATTTATAATTGTTATATCTTCTTCTTGGATTGATCCTTTGATCATTATGTAGTGTCCATGTTTGTCTTTTTTCACAGCCTTTGTTTTAAAATCTATTTTATCTGATATGAGTATTTTTTGCAATGTGGGAGACCTGGGTTCGATCCCTGGATTGGGAAGATCCCCTGAAGAAGGAAAAGGCTACCCACTCCAGTATTCCTGCTGGAGAATTGCATGGACTATAGAGTCCATGGGGTCGCAAACAGTCAAACACGACTGAGTGACTTTTTTTTTTAAATAAAGGCTAGGGCTGCATTTGTGCCTGTAACCAGGCAGTGCTCTTCCCAGGAAGCTCTCTGGAGCCACAGAGGATGAACAAAAGCCAGTATACTATTTCTTGTTATACTATGTTTTTATGTACGTTATCTCATTTAATTCTTACAGAAATTCTGTATGTAAATATTATGCCTAGGGCTTCCCTGGTGACTCAGTGGTGAAGAATCCTCCTGCCAATAGAGGAGACATGGATTCAATCCCTGATTCAGGAAGATTCCACATGCCACAGATCAACGGAGCCCATGAGCCACAACTATTGAGCCCATGTGCCACAACTACTGAAGCCCGCATGCCCTAGAGCCCATGGTCTACAACAAAAGAAGTCACTGCAATGAGATGACAACACACTACAGAGTAGCCTCCCCTCTCTACAACTACAGCAAAGTCCATGCAGCAACAAAGACCCAAGTCAGCAAAACAAATTAAATAAAATTTAAAAACTCTTAAAAATATCATGTCTGACCTACAAACAAAAAAACATGCTGAGAAAAATTTTAAAAAACTAGATGTGGAGGGAAAGGTTTATAACATTTTGAGGGGGATCCAGGATAACATTATGATATTCATTAGGTTGGGTAGGATTTATTTAATTTTACACAAAGAATACATTTACAAAAAATGGAATGTTATAAGTTGACCACTCTAAATTTAAAATATTCTTCTCCAGAAGACATCAAAACAAATTTGATAGTAGGTGACATTAGCGTTGTACACTGCTGGGGCAGAATGCAGAAAGAACACTTCCAAATTTATAAGATAAACATAAATCAATAAAAGGGGAAATGTCTGCAAATATGTAATTTAAAAAATGAATGGCCAATGAACATATAAAAATGCTCAACTTCCTTAGTGATCAAATAAATGCAAAATACAAAATGAAGATATCATTTCACATCCATTAATGTTGGTCAAAACATCAATCAGACAATAAATGTTGGCAATGATATAGAGAAACAGAAAGTCTAATATAATGAACGTGGGATTATAATTTGATACAACTATTCTCAAGAGCAATTTGACAATATCTAGTAAAGTTCAGGATGGACATATTTAACAACCTGAGATTTTCACTTATCAGTGAATTCCAATTTAGCATATTTAAAAGCTGAACATTTATAGAATGAAATGTATAAAAATTTTCACAGTAAGCCTCGTGGTGACAGAAATGAAAAGAAAAATCAATAACTTATAAAAGAATAATTGAGTCTAAATATGCATCATTTGAAAAGTGGATAAATATATTTTGGTATACATTTAATAGAATCTATGCAGCAGTGAAAATGAATGAACTAGTTCAAATGTATCAATAAGGATAAATCTTTGCCACATTAGATAAAACATACAATACATATCTAAGTATAATATCATATCATGTATATAAAAAGTTACAACATCAAAGCAATTTACTATATTACTAATCAATAAACAGATATACAATGAGTTACACGAACTCACATATGTATGAATAAGCATAAAATTCAATAGAGTAATCATTGATGAGGAGAAAGGCAAATAGCATAGATGAGAGGCACAGATTGCACTGTAACTATGTCTATAACATTTTCTTTCTTTTTGTTTTGCTTGGTATTATTAGTCTTTATTTAGTTATATAATTTTCAGGTACACAGCATTATAATTCCACATCTGTACACACTACAAAGTGATCATCACCATGAATGTCATCATCCATAACCACACAGTTGACTTTCTTCACTCATTTTGCCAATCCCAAAACATCTTCTTCTCTGGTAACCACTAATTTGGTTTATGTATTAGTTTGTTCTTGTTTTATTTTGTTTCTTCATCTGTTTTATTGTTTAGATCCTTCATATGAGTGAAATCATATAATATTTGTCTTTGACTTTTTGCACTCAGCATAATACTTTTAAGGTTCATCTATATTGTCGCAAATGACAGGATTTTATTCTTTGTTATGGTGAATACTTTTTCCTTTTAGATACAAGTATAGATATAGACATAATTAGATATGCACACATACACACCATCTTCTTTACCATTAATTCTTCAATGAACACATGTTGTTTCCAAATCTCAGCTATTGTAAATAATAGTACAATGAACATGCAGGTGCACATATGTTTTTGAGTTAGAATTTTTGGATTTGATACCAAAAGAAAAGGCAACAAAGGCAAAAATATTAAACTAAACTAAAAGTATCTGCACAGCAAAGGAAACCATTGAAAAAATAAAAAGATAACCTACTGAGTGGGAGATACTATTTGTAAATCATATATCCAATAAAGATTAATATGCAAAAAGTATGAAGAATTCATATAATTCAACAACTGAAAACCAAACACCTGATTTTAAAATGAGAAGAGGATCTGAATAGACATTTTTCCAAAGAAGAAATACAGATGACCAACAGACACATGAAAAGATGTTCAACATCACTAATTTTTTTTGAAAACGCAAATCAAAACCATGAGATATTGCCTTGCACCTGTTAGCTTGGCAATTATTACAAAGATATGCCTGTGTGTGCTCAGTCGTGTCCAGCTTTTTGCAACCCCGTGGACTGTAGCCCACCAGGCTCCTCTGTCCATGGAATTTTCCAGGCAAGAATATTGGAGTGGGGTGCCATTTCCTGCTTCAGGGGATCTTCCCAACCCAAGGATCAAAGCCAGGTCTTTTGCATCTCCTGTTTTGGCCAGCGGGTTCTTTACCACTAGTGCCACCTGGGAAGCCCATCAAAAAGATAAGAGATGACAAATGTTGGAGGAAACAGAACGTTTGTACAGTTAATGGGACAGTAAAATGGTGCAGCCACTATGGAAAACAGTGTGGAGATTCTTCAGAAAAATAAGAATTAAACTATCATTTGAATCAGTGATTCTACTTTGGGGTATTTATCCAAAGAATATGAAAACAATAATTTGAAAAAATGTATGCATCACTATGGTCATTGCAGTATTTTATTTATTTAAGAAATAATTTGAAAAAATATGGGATAGTATTAAAATTTTGAAGTTCATGCATGGTTGCTTGCTTATAATATTGTTTTCTACATGTTCTGCATTTGAAACGCCTCATAACAAAAACCATTTTAGAAATTTTGAAGAATTTCATATGTTAATTTGGAAAAGAGAAAACAGAAGATAAATATTATAGCTCTTTCAAATATTAGAAAATTGTCAGATAGAATACTGGTGAGTCCCATTCTGTGTTTATCTCAATGGGAGAACAGAAAAATGAAAGCTTGAAATTATATGGAGAAATGTTATGATACAAAAGAATTTTTAAATACCTTGACTAGTAGAAATGTGTTTTCCTTTTCTCTAATCCAACACTCTTACACTTCAAGGAGAAACTTTTAGGGATGCTATAGCAGGGATTCCTGTACTGAATGGAAAATTGTATTAAAGCGTTTTGATTTTCCTCTGTGTCTCTATGATTTGATTAAAAGATCATCCTCAAGGAAAAATAAGAGATTGTAATGCAATTCAAAATTTGGTAGCTTTTATGATTCCTTGACTTTAAATTTTGTCTGTAACTTCAAAGCATGTTGGTATATTTTGTGACCAGAAGTAATATTAAATAGAAGGGAAAGGCTACCCACTCTAGTATTGTGTCCTGGAGAATTCCATGGACTATATAGTCCATGGGGTCACAAAGTTTTGGAGACGACTGAGCAACTTTCACTTTAACAGAAAAAAGTTTCAAATCATCTTGATGGGCAGAATAATGTTGTCTAAAATAACAAATAAACACATATCACATATAAAAATAGGGCATTTACAACATATACACATGGCCCAATTAAAAACAAAAAAATCCATACAATACAAAACAAGGGATTTTTTTTTTTGCCTTTGTGAGGAAAACAATGGTGAGCTCAATCCCAGACTAAAGATTGAGCAGAATGACAAGATGGTCATTCCATTCCTACAATGCACTAATATATATTGCTGTCTAGAAAATGGAATTGATAGTACAACAGTTATAGGTGACACAGTTATAAATATGAAACCAGAGACGAATTACCAGATGCTAAGGGTATTCACAGTATTGTTACATGAAGAAAAATTAGAGGAACTACAGAACCGGAAAAGGTAACTTAAAGGGAAGGGCAAGCAATAGCTCTTGGCAAAGATAAAAATGCTCTCATGTGAGAGAGGTATTAGTTTTAAGACTGATAGTTATTTCTGATCGATTTAAAGAAAAAAATGTTCTAAAAATGTAAAGATATCCTACAACACAAAAGAGAATCTATTTTGTGACAGTAAGTTTTTAATCATTGAGAGTGTTTAAGCTTATGTTGAATGACAATTTTCAGGATAGTTGTTTCAGGTATTTTTGCATCAGGTATGATTCTCCCTAAAGAACGAGGTGAGCATATATTAGTACCAAATTATTGCCAACATTAGTGCTAAAAGTAAAAGTAGATTTCATGAAGTCTTGGAAGATTATTACTTATTTAAATCATAGAATCATTCCACTTTGTTTTATCAAATTGCTTTTGATTTTTATTTTATAATTATTTTTTGTTTTGAAAAATAATATTATATCTAATTTAAGACATTAAGAAAACGTATGTAGGAAAATGGAAATAACACAGAGTTGTTGTACCACACCAAATTATGCATACCAGCTGAATATCATTCTAGGTAATGAATTAGAAAGATATAAAGGTAGATGGATGGATGGATAGGTAGGTATTCAAATAGATAATGATAGATATGTAAATTAATAATAGAAAATGCTTTAAAAGTATTGGACCCTAATGCATGGATTATTTAAAAAACGTATTAAATGGAAATTTATATGAATTTAACAGAACAAGAAGGGCTTCCCCGATGGATCAGTGGGTAAAGAATCTGCCTCCAATGCAGGAGACACAGGAGATGTGGGTTTGATTCCTGGGTTGGGAAGATCCCCTGGAGAAGAGAATGGCTACCCACTCCAGTATTCTTGCCTGGAGAATCCCATGGACAAAGGAACCTGGAAGGCTTCAGTCCAAAGGGTCGCAAAGATTCACACATGACTGAGTAACTACACATACACACACACAAAACAGAGCAAGAAAGTGAAAATGAAGAAAATGCTAAAGATTTTAAAAAAACATTACTTTGTCACAAGAAATTATTTCTTTGACTAATACCTTTCAGTATATTCTCTGCTTCTATGAGTTAAACTATTTTAGATTCCTCATGTAAGTAGTAGGATTTAGTATTTGTTCTTCTGTATCTGGCTTATTTTACTTAACCCAAGTTCTAGAGAACTACTATATAGCATAGCACCTATAGTTAATAATACTGTATTATATACTTTAAAATTGGCCAAGAAGGTAGATCATATATTGTGTTTTTATCACACAAAAATATTAATAGTAATAAAAAATGACAGTAAGAGAGAACTTTTGGAAGTGATTAATATGTTTATGGCATTGGTTTTATGGAGTGTATAAAAAAAGTGAAAATGTTAGTTTCTCAGCTGTGTCTGACTCTTTGCGACCCCATGGGTACTTGCTAGGGTCCTCTGTTCATGGAATTCTCCAGGCAAGAATACTGGAGTGAGTAGCCATTTCATTTCCAGGAGATCTTCCTGACTCGTGGATTGAACGTAGGTATCCTGCATTGCAGGCAGATTATTTACCATCTGATCCACCGGGGAAACCATGGATTTATATTTATCTCCAAACTCGTCAATTTGTATCCATTAATTATGTATAGCTTTTTAATATCAATAATATTTCAACAAAGTGTTTTTTAAAAGAAATTGTTTCTTGATATTTATCTGTAAATATAAGAAAATAGCCTCTGAAAAAAAAGTTTTCATTTTTTATCTTTAATTCCTCTTAAATTTACACAGTATCAGTTGGCTCTGCAGTATAAAAGACAGACATAGTGTTCTTACATGTTGTCCTACCTCCCTCTCTTCCTTTTCCTGACTTGAGATTTATGCTATTATTTTTACACCATCAAGACTTATAGTATTTAAATATCTTTTGTTATTCTAATTTTCTCAAGTTTATAATTATATGATTTGTTTTTATTTTGATATATCTCTTAACTCACTTGGTTTTGTCATCAAGTTTTTTTTTTTTCTTGAAAAGCTTTCAGAAGTATTACTTCTTCAATTCTTTCATATTTTAGAATGCTTATTGCCTTTATGTTTCACCATTATTTTTCCTTGGGGAAGAATTCTTGGGTCACATTTCCTTTAGGAATAAAATGTTTGTCTTGAAATCGGTCACTTAACCATAAACATGTCTTACTGTGATCATTCCATGTCAATTTTTCCTGGAAACATTGTGTAGCTTTTTCTTCATTTCCTGGAGATTCACTTATACTATATATTTTAATAATTTTCCTAATCAGTATGTTGAGTTCTTTATTTTAGTGACAGCAGTTATCCATATAGGAAATGTTTTTTGTATTCCATATCTATTTTTTTCTGCTTATTTGGTCTTTCACAGTTGTGTTCACTGTAATTATCTTAAGACTTTCTTTCATATATTTCTTGCTTTTATCCATATTTGTTCTTTACTCTTTCTAGTTTATTAATCATCTAAAGAAGTTTTGATTCTTGATTTATTGTCAATAATCTCATTTGTTTAATCCAAGCTGATCTAGAATAAAAACATTTATGGTGACTTTCCTTGTGTTCCTTGGCTTATGTTTTCTTTAGGTATAATTTCATTCTCTGTCTTTTGTATTAAAAGTGTCTCACATTTTTCTCCTTTTTCTGTAACACATTGCCACAATACCCATGCTAAATGTTTTTTAGCTTTTTCACACTGTGGAATCCCTGGAGCTTTGTTCTCATTTAAGATGGATGACTTTAACTCCCTTGCCAATGCTTTTGAGAGTTAAATATTTCCTCTAAGGACCAGTTGCTTGAGACTGGTCCCATCCACTTTTTCTGTAGTCTGCTTTCATGGAGAGAAGAAAGGACAATTTTCTGCCCGGATTCCTTTTCCCAGGTTTTGTTTTATCTGCTACACCAAGATATACTCTCCTAATTGTCAAATGTATTCCATTCCCTTGACATATATCCTCCAACTTAAAATTTACCCCATTAATTCTTCAATTAGCCTTAGAATCTTCACTTCTGTCGGAGAAATTCAGTCTCACAACTTCCTGTTTTACACTTGAGAAATGGAACATTTTCTTCCGTATCAGTAAGCAAAGGATGTCACAGTCATCAGCAATTGTAGCCACAGTTGATAGTGAGCTTGTGAGCCCTGAGGGAACACAGGAAGTAAAGAATACCTGCCACCTAGCAGGCACCAGACTGAAGCCACTCCTTATGTTAAGTCTTGAGGAAACTTAGGATGTGAAAAAAACAGGATACTGGCTGGAAATAACTGAAGTGCATATCAAAGAAATTATTTCAGTGAGCCCAGATTCTTGCATCTTCTCATACATAGAAAAATGCTAAATTCCTTAACTTGGGATATCTGGTTTTAATTTATTATAATTTTTTGATGTTCAAACAACCTAACCTTTGTTGCAAAATTTCTATATAATTTGACTCCCTTTCCCCATCTCCTCAGAGAAGTTCTCTCAGGGTGACTTGAGGTGCTGTCTCCTGGGCTTAAGTCCTAAAAATTCCCACTGAATAAAACATAATTCTTAACTTTTAGGTTGTGAAAAAGTTTTTTAAGGATACACACTTATGTCTCCAGCATCTGTTTTCTCTAAGAGAGTCACAATGTGCTGTGTGCTTGGTCGCTCAGCAGTGTCCAACCTTTTCGACCCCATGGACTGTAGCCCACCAGGCTCCTCTATCCATGGAGATTCTCCAGGCAAAATACTGGAGTGGGTTGCCATGCCCTCCTCCATGGGATCTTCCAACTCAGGGATCGAACCCAGGTCTCCCACATTGCAGGCAGATTCTTTACTGATGAGCCACCAGGGAAGCCCAAGAATACTGGAGTGAGTAGACTATCCCTTCACCAGAGGATCCCAACCCAGGAATCGAACTGGGGTCTCCTGCATTGCAGGTGGATTCTTTACCAGCTAAGCTACCAGGAAGCCCAAGAGAGTCAAAATAAGGATACCCAGTTAGTCTGCTTTTCCATTTGGCAAAATCTGTGAAAATTCTCAGGGTTTTGTGGAATCACCATTAGTTTCTAGAGTGTTGGAGTGAGGTGGACCTTGTTATGTTACTCTCTAATAGCTGTTTCTCCACAATATCACTTCTTTCTTTTCTTGGTTACCACTTTTTAAAACTAATTATATTGGGCTATGCCTCTAGTTTAGGTTTTGCTAGTTTTATTCTTATTAATTTTAAAAAATGTGTTTTTGTTATTTTCCCCTTGTTAATATTTGTTGAGTTTTATTAATCATTATTTTAAATAAGAATATGAGAAAGATTAGAGGGAGAATATTCTCTTAGAGAGTTTTCTTCTCTTCCATTTAAAACTGACTATCTGAAGATTTGCCTTTACATGGTCCAAGTTTAAAATTATTAGAAAATGAGAAAATGACCTTGAGCCTTATGGCTGAGTGATTTTAAGAAAGCTTCATTGTAAATAACATCTTCTGAACTGTTCTAAAATATAAAGATGCGTTACTCACAAAAGTATGAAATTTGATTACCATAGAGATAATGGATACCTAGATCACAAAAAAAATTATATGAAAAGTATAAGACTTTTCTAAATGAACGTGTTTTATGTGTGCAAGTAATGACAGAAGTTTTATTTAAAGTCAAAAAGCAAAAGATCTATAGTTTCCTTGGAGTTATTTGTATTTATTTTTCATTACTTTTTCATTTTGTTCTTATCCACTATATTTCCAATATTAAAATATTAACATTTATTCGTGTGGTATCATTTTTGGTCTTTGATATAACCTAATACAGCATGAATGTGAACAAATGGAAAAGATTTGCCACCTAATTGTATAAATTGGAGATGAAGAAGATATATTGATTATCTTGTCCAGCGTCCTTCATTTTTTCTAAATATTTGTTTTGTTTTTTATAAAAGTCATGGTTTTGCTATGAGACAAACAGTACATTTATTTGGTTTTATGCTGAATGCTTAAATAAAAATTAAACCCTAATAAGACAATACAAAGGCCTATTTTAAGTTTATGATGTTCAGGTAATTTTATGCATTTTATCCTCCTAGCAATCATGTGTACATGCTATCATTTTTTTTTTCCAGTAAGAAAATGCTGTGTATGAGTTACAAGTTGTTTCAATGTAACCTAAATCCTGACTCAGTAAATATTCTGACAGGAAGAGAGTAAAGTCTAAGTGATTTTGGCAGTTATAATATTATGCCCAATTGTTACAGCAGGCAACTGTCTGGGTAAGAGCAGAGAAATGGGAGCAGGGGACAGTTGGCAGGAAATAAGGCATCTGTAAACAGCAGGGGTCCATGGACAGACAAAGAAAAGCAGGAAACCTCCAGACCCAGACTGACAGGAAACCACACGTTTTAGGTGATGAGTGTCCTGGTAGCAGACAAAGAAAGGTGGAGAAAGGTGAGAATCTCCTGCATCCAAACATAACCTTTTGTTCCTTATGTTCTCATTACAATAAAATTAGCCTTACAGATAAGAAGTACCCATCATGCTCTGAGGCCATAACACTTCTGATCTAAGCTAAATAAGGACAAAAATCCCTTCTCCCCTGAGGAACATGGAGCCGAGATGAAAATCAGGGAATATGACCCCTACACTCCCCCTTCCCCAGTGAATACTCTGCTCCTTCATTTGTATGTCCCTCAGAAATGGCTTGCCTAGAAACCCAGGGCAGCAACTTTTCACCTTTTTACCTGCTCTCCCTCTGAAAGTATATTCCTGCTTATATAAACTCTCATTCCACTTTCTTAACCTCCCTGCTTCTCTGAATTCTTTCACTATGAAGAAAGAACCTCATATTTACTGGGAACACAATAACAAATTGTACTTCTGTGTAATTAATTTATAGGACACATATTCCTAGGCAATATGTTAACAACTGAAAATATGTATAACTTCAAAAATATTTTAACTACTCTCTCACATTGTTTTTTAATATAAACTTCTATTCTGTTTTAACATACCCCCAAAATCCATAAATTTGTTTATAGTGAATTTTCACTCAGGTAATAAAGTCCCTAAAACTGTGAATACATATTATTTGTAAGTATAAAGTCAGAATGCCAAAACCTAGATGCCAAAAGTAATACTAATATGTATGTCCATCAGACACAGAAGCAAAAACAGATGAGGAATCATTGGCTATATGTATCATTTAGACAGTTAATATACAGGAAATATACTCACCAAAGGAACAGATAAGGATTGAAACAAATGATGTAAAAATAAATCTGGGAAAATCTGAAGATAATAGTGGATGCAATAAAAAGCATTATCCTAAAGAAATGGACATAACCTGGTAGGAAATAGATGTGCTACTGATCTCAGGTAGCCTCGGCCTGCAGCAGCTTGAAGTGAGGTTTCAATTCCCAAGCCAGAGATTGAGGATTGAGGTCAGGTCACTGCATCAAGAGCACCAAATCTTAGCCACTAGACCAAGGGTCGGTGACAAGTCCTTGACCCTTCAGCTTTGCAGAAATAGAATTCTGACAAAGATAGAAAGTAATGAAACAAGTAAAACATTTATTAGGAAAAAAAGAGTACAGTACATGTGGATGGACACATGGGGAAACTCAGAGAGTGTCCCTGAGTTCTGCCCTAGTGGCAGTTTAAATCACTTATATGGGGCATTTCTTCTGGGATTCCTTTTGCCGATCATTTTTATTTCCCTGGTTTAGAGTCCATATTTGGTCTATCTCAGGATCCTCCTATATGTGTACATGCATCTCTTACCTAAATGGATTCTACTGAAGAGATCTATGGGTAGAGCATCCCTTTGCATCACTACCCTTTTGCATCACTCCCCTTTGCACCACTCCTCTTTGCATCACTCCCCTTTGCATCACTCCATCACATCACTTTCAAATAGTCTTTTTGTGCATGTGTAATCCCCTTACTTGGAGAAAGAGAAATATGTTGTTTGGGCAAGGCCCAGCCTCCTGTCTCAATTGTCCTGCTATTCTTGTCCTGGAATTTCAGTCCACAGGGAGTGAATCTCCAGTCACTTTACCCTGGGAGGGAGGGCATCTACCCTCTGCCTCAAATCCCCCTGAGAGATGTAGATCCCAAGAAATTTTTAATGGGTAGATGAAGGGTGAAGGTCTGTCTTCTGTAGCTTCTTCAGGGTGGCAAGGGCTCGTAGACTCCACTGAGTTTGGTCAAAGAACTCTCACCCTGTCTCATTCAAGGGACCCCAGAATGGCGGCTTCTGTTGTTGTTTCAGTAGGATCTGCTATGGGAAGTGACTGGAGTCCCTGTATCATCATTGTCCTATGATGCCCTAGAGAAAACAAACTAAATAATTAGATTAGGGAAGCAGGGGCTAAAGATCAGTAAGAGACTATTATAAGCAGAGGCTCAAGCAAGGTTAGGAATCTGGTTGTACGAGGTCAGCATATCTTTATTAACCTCAGGTTTCAAATTTAATATCTTTCTTTATTTCTAAAGTGGAAGATCTGAACCTGTCGATGCCAGGCCTCCTTCTTGGACTGAAAGGTCTTAGTTGCATATTCGCAACAGTGTGGAAGGCAATTAAGCACTAGGAGAAATATAGCATAAATTAGTATGACTGAGAAGAGGAAAGTTATAAGAAAATGGAAATCTCCCATCAGAAAATGTTCAATACTTTGTGGGATCAAGAAGAAAAAGTTAGAGAACCAGTTTTCAATTTCCCTGCCCATATTGAATAGTGAGGATTGATGGTTAATTGTTGAATCTAGGTGTCTTGCCGTCAAATTTTTTTTCAATATTGGCCTCTACCTGGGAAGAGATGTTAATGTATGCACAACAAGAAGTGTTGGCAATTGCACATATCTTTCCTTGTTCTGCCAACAGATAATCCAGGGCCAGATGGTTCTGTAAATTAGTAAGACAGCATTAGTGTTAGCTGTAGCAGTAAGAGTAAGAGATATGTTTTGAAGAACACGTTGGTGGGTGGCTACTCCCCACCGTGGTAACAAGATTTAGCCAAAGAGATAGGCATCTCCATCTGGGATGCCACCAAGTAAATCTCCAATTAGTCAAGTAAATGTATTAAATGAACTAGACCAGTGCAATGGATTTGTTTAAGGGATGGATTTAGAAAGGGGTAATCAATGTTCCCAGCATATACTGTGTGGACATGGAGTCATTGTTTAGGCAATTAGTGGCCATGGTTTCTTACCTACCTGGCATACTAGAACGTATCCTGGCAGGGCACTAATGTGCTTAAGTAAGGTTTTAAGACATAGCCATGCAATCCTATTGTTATGGAAGTGTTCTCCAGCAATATACCCAATGCATTCAATCCATGTCCATCCTGATACCTGTTCCTTAAATGTGGATCATTCTTCCTTCTGGTAATGAGTTAAAGTTTGAGAACAAATATGTAACTGGAATTATGGTTTAGAAGGGGCCATTAAAAAGTGCTGGAGTGCTTTATGCCAATTCTTCATCATACCAGTTTGACTTCATATTTTCCTTCTGTTGCTAAGGGGATATTTAAAATTATAATTTTCTTCATCAAGAAAATAAACAATTCTGACGCAATACATTACTGTTATAAGTCTTGGATCTCTGGTAGAATACCAATTTCCAACAGGAACTTGGCTAAAATTTCTTACAGGATGGACAAAGGGGTCATCATGGCCCATGATGGACTTAGCTCAAGGGAAACAAATCCAGCATTCTGAGTAGAGGAAGCAACAGTTTGTGCAATGCGAACCAATGAGTTGTCTGCCTATCCTATGCTGCTGTGCTTAGTTGCTTAGTTGTGTCTGACTCTGTGCTACACTATGGCCTGTAACCCGCCAAGCTCTTCTGCTCATGGGGATTCTCCAGGAAAGAATATTAGAGTGGGTTGCCATGTCCTTCTCCAGGAGAAATTCCCAACCCAGGGGTTGAACCCAGGTCTCCCACATTGCAGGCAGATTCTTTACTGTCTGAGATACCAGGAAAGCTCATCCTGTAAATAAGGGAAACAGGCATAGAAAAGATAAGGCAATGGGTAGCTTCATAGTAACATGAGTCAGGTTTACATGTAAATCACACAGCATATGCAGAGAAGTTCAGAGAATTCCAAGAGCAAAGGTGAGAAAAGAGACAACAATAGTTACATAAATCTGTCAAAGAATATTAATTATTATTCTGTAAGTGGATTGGATAAGCACGATGGTGTGATCACTCACCTAGAGCCAGACATCCTGGGATGCAAAGTCAAGGGCCTTAGGAAGCATCACTACAAACAAATTAGTGGAGGTGATGGAATTCCAGTTGAGCTATATCAAATACAAAAAGATGATGCTGTGAAAGTGCTGCACTCAATATGCCAGCAAATTTGGAAAACTCAGTAGTGGCCACAAGACTGGAAAAGGTCAGTTTTAATTTCAATCCCAAAGAAAGGCAATGCCAAAGCATGCTCAAACTACCGCACAATTGCACTCATCTCACACGCTAGCAAAGTAATGCTAAAACATCTCCAAGCCAGGCTTCAAAAGTACATGAACCATGAATATCCAGATGTTCAAGCTGGATTTAGAAAAGACAGAGGAACGAGAGATCAAATTGCCAACATCCATTGAGTCATGGAAAAAGCAAGATAGTTCCAGAAAAATATCTATTTCTGCTTTACTGACTATGCCAAAGCCTTTGACTGTGTGGATCACAGCACAGTGTGGAAAATTCTTCAAGAGATGGGACTACCAGACCACCTGACCTGCATCTTGAGAAATTTGTATGCAGGTCAGGAAGCAACAGAACTGGACATGGAACAACAGACTGGTTCCAAATAAGGAAAGGAGCATGTCAAGGCCATGTACTGTCACTCTGCTTATTTAACTTATATGCAGAGTACATCATGCAAGATGATGGGATGGATGAATCACAAGATGGAATCAAGATTGCCAGGAGAAATATCAATAACCTCAGATATGCAGATGACATCACCCTTATGGCAGAAAGTGAAGAAGAACTAAAGAGCCTCTTGATGAAAGTTAAAGAGGAGAGTGAAAAACCTGGCTTAAAGCTCAACATTCAGAAAACTAAGATCATGCCATCTGGTCCCATCACTTCATGGCAAATAGATAGGGAAACAGTGGAAACAGTGGCAGACTTTATTTTGGGGGGGGGGCTCCAAAATCACTGCAGATAGTGAAGGCAGCCATGAACTTAAAAGATGCTTACTCCTTGGAAGAAATGTTATGTCCAACCTAGACAGCATATTAAAATACGGAGACATTACTTTGCCAACAAAGATCTGTCTAAAGCTATGGTTTTTCCAGTAGTCATGTATGAATGTTAGAGTTGGACTATAAAGAAAGCTGAGCACCAAAGAACTGATGCTTTTGAACTGTGATGTTGGAGACTCTTGAGAGTCCCTTGGACTGCAAGGAGATCCAACCAGTCCATCCTAAAGGAAATCAGTCCTGAATATTCATTGGAAGGACTGATGCTGAAGCTGAAACGCCAATACTTTGTCCACCTGATGTGAAGAAATGACTCATTGGGAAAGACCCTGATGCTGGGAAAGATTGAAGGTTGGAGGAGAAGGGGACGACAAAGGATGAGATGGTAGGATGGCATTACCGACTCAATGGACATGAGTTTGAGTAAACTCCAGGAGTTGGCGATGGACAGGAAGGCCTGGCATGCTGCAGTCCATGGGGTTGCAAAGAGTTGGACATTATTGAGTGACTGACCTGAACTGAAGTGGATTGGAGTACCTTGAGGCAAAATGAAGATAGTAGCTATTCGTTCTTATCTAGGGTCTAATAAACTATTTTGTCCTTTTTGAATAGTAGCTTCAGGTCTTGTAGTGGCTCACTCTTCATCCACCTGAAATTTTTAGCTTGTCCTCCAATCCTGTGGAGACTTAGAGAATGGGTGGATTCACAGGGATAGCTGAAATGTGGGCCTTCAAGATTCCTATAACCTATTAGTGGAGGTTTAATGCTTGACAGATGAAACTAGCTGGTGACCCCTTGGAGTTTGACTGCCATAGAGGTGCTCAGCAAGACTTGGTAAGGACCCTTTCATTTTGGGAGTAGTTGGTCACCAAGGGACTCATCCCATGGACAGAGAAGCATAGCAGGATACAATCCATAGGGTCGCAAAGAGTTGGACACAACTGAAGAATTTTAGCATGCATGCAGGCCTAATATAGCTTGTTTTCAATATGGAGATAACTGTGTTCTTCTGGGGTTTACAATATGTCCCAGATATTTAAATTGTTGCTTTAAGATTTGTGTCTTTGTTTGAAAAACTCTGTAGCCCTGGGGCCCAAGGAAATTAAGGACTTCAATGGCATTTTGATCTGAGGCCTCCTTGGAAGGGTTATATATTAAAATATCATCTGCATATTGTGGAATGGCAACTTCTTTTAGGTGTATTTCCCTTAGTTCCTTTCACAGGACCTGGGCAAACAGGTGTGGGCTGTCCTGAAACCCCTGAGGCAATACTGCCCATGTATATTATTGCATATGGCCTGAGTCAGGATTAGTCCACTCAAAGGCAAACAGAAATTGTGATGAGGAATGAACTGGGGATACAAAAGAAGGCAACCTTGAGATCAAGTACAGTAAATCATTTAGCATTATCAGGGATTTGGGTTAATATGTTTTTTTTTTTATAAATTTATTTATTTTAGTTGGGGGCTAATTACTTTACAATATTGTAACAGCTCTTGCCATACATTGACATGAATCAGCCATGGGCCCATATGTTATAAGAATTGGCTACTAGGGGATATATGGGGACCACTGCATTGTTTACTATTCTAAGGTCTTGGACCATCCTATATCCCCCATTTGGCTTAAGAGCTGGCAGAATAGGAGTGTTGCACAGAGACTGGCAGGGCACCAAGGGGCCATGCCTTAAGAATTTATCCATGAGGGGTTATAAACCCTTCTTCACTTACAACTTTAGAAGATACCGTCTCTTGTTGGGATAGGAACTTTCTGGCCCATAATTATTAGAGCTTTGTCATTTATGACCTGTCCAGGGATTCCTTTGTCCCATCTTGAAGAGTCTACTCTTTGTAGTATAAGACTGGGAATAGGACCTTGCTCTTCTGGCCAGTCTCTCTTAGTTAACATCAAAATAAGGGGCTACTTGGGGCCTCATAACTGGAGTATAGCCCCAAGGGAGCTCATAAAGGCCCTCCCAAGGAGAGAGGTAGGACACAGAGGCACAACTAAAAAGACATGTGAAAGCAACCACTGCTTGAATTGGCAAGTGAGAGGCCCAGTAATGTAATGGGTGCAAGGCTGAGAGGCCCAGTAATGTAATGGGTGCAAGGCTTTCCATCGACACCAGTCACAATACAGCTTTTGGAGGAAAAAAGGTCCAACATGAGAGATTAAGACAGAGTAAGTGGCTCCTGTATCAATTAAAAAATCAGTTTTCTCACCTGTCATGTCAAGGACTACCTGGAGGTCCTCGTTGGAGACAGATATCTCATTGAGTGCAGATACCAGAATCCCTAGACCAAGGGAGCTCATTCTGGAAATCTTGGGCCTGGTGGCCTGTTGACTTGTGTTTGTATAATTCCCCCTTGTTGGTCCTACCTCCAGATGGCTAGTTGGACTTTCTTGGCCCCCTTGGGTTTCCCGGAAATCAAAAGGCATGTCTGACAGCGATGGCTATCAGTTTTGCATGAGCGCTGGCCTGTCCTTCCTCACATTGGGATTCTCTCTCCCTCCTGAGCTTGGTCTCAATTATTAAATACCCCAAAGGCCACATCAAGGAGGTGGGGCACAGGCATTTGTAGGCCAAGCTGTAAATTTTAGAGTTTCCACCTAATATCAAGGATGGACTAGCTAATAAAGTGCTGTCCCAGCAGGGACTGACCTTCAGAAGTGGAGGGATCTATATTGGTATGTTTCCTAAGTGCCTTCACAAACCATCCATGAATTTTCTTTTTCTTCTTGGGTCACTCCTTTAACATTTTCATAGTTAACTGGCTTGTTAAATATACTTTTTCATCCCTTCTAACACACATTGGATCATGTGCTTCCTGGCTTTTGTTCCCTCCCTACTGTTATAATTCCAAAAGGGTTCGTGATTTGGGATTGCATCCTCACCTATAGCATAATATTCTGGTTGCTCTCTGGCAAGCTGGTCAGTGTGAATCCTGGGCTGCTATCCAGATTTTCTGTTTTTTCTCAGGAGTAGAGCAGGTAGATATAATTACTTGGACATCCTTCCAAGTTAAATCATAGACCAGAGTGAGAGCATGGAACACTTCAGCAAACTTACTAGAGTCTTCAGAAAATCGACCCAGTTTCTATTTGCACTGGGATAAGTCATTTAAAGAGAAAGGCACATGTTGCCATTTGCCTCTTCCCTTGTTGTTCAGTCACTAAATCGTGTGAGACTCTGTGACTCCATGGGCTGCAGCACACCAGTCCTCTCAGAAGCTCTGGAGAAGTGGAAATGTCATCATGAGTAGGAGGAGCTAGGTTTCTGTCCTGAGAGATGGAAGAGCTTATAAGTGAATCATCTAAAATGTTGGGAGAGATTTCTGGTTCCCCAGGTTTTGAATTATAACAGCCAGATAGGGTAGGTTTTTCATAAAGGACCATGAAGCCTGAACATAGGGAGTCTCACTCCACTTTCCCATTCTGTGGCAATAAATATCCAATTGCAGAATGGTATTATAATTTAGAAACCTGTTTTCAGGCCATTTTTCTCCATTCTCCAACTTATACAAAGGCCAGGCACTGCTACAATAGATTTAAATTTCTTTTTTAACCTTTCAATTAAAGAAAAAATTCCAATTCTTAAGGATACACTCCAGAAGTGTTTGTTCTGGCTTGGTGGGGGATCTTTCCATGTTGAGCAACCTACAACTGAGAACAAGAGAGTGCTTGAAGAATGAAATCCAGTGTCCTAGAAACATTTACCAAGAAGCTCTAACCTAAATGGGTTCAGGTTGTCCCCCAAATTCCCTTTGAACCTGATGGGGTTTCAAGCATCCTCTACTCTCACCTCAATTTCTGGCCAGGCCCCTGTGGCCCCTGTGATACATTGCACAGGACACCCAGCCCAGCATGGCCAAAGAAGGGCCTTTGAATCAGTGTAGACCAGTTGCCAGGACTTTCCTCAGTAGGGATTCCTTGTCTATAGAGTATATCCTATGATAAGTTTTGCTATGCAACTGTTTATCTATAAAGTATATTTCTGGGTATCAGCCAGCCTGATAGGCTGTCCATAACAGTATGTAGGATGCCAAGGCCTGAAGTGAATAGGATCTGATGGATGCAAAGAACCATTGGAGAAATTGGAGTTGGGTGATATGAAATATGGCACTGGGTTCAAGGCTCAAGGTCAGCCTTCCGAGAAATTCTCATAGTAGATTTCTGGGCATTGAATGAGGTGAGAGACTAGACAGCAGAAGAACCCAAAATCCTTTGCCCTATCTTCCAGACAGCTAAGATAGATTTGGGAATCATCTGATGATTTCATCTAATACAGACAGAACAAATTTTGATAGTAGCAGGGACAGAGTTTAGAAATGATATCGAGGAAATCTTTCCCTAAGGGGGTGCAGAGATAAGAATTGAGAAAGAGAGCTTGTTGTGCAAGTAAAGTGGGAAAGAAAAGTGTAATGGAATGTTCCACAAGGAACAGTGAGAGAGGTAGAGCAAGAGTAAGAGAATGAGAGAGAGAGAGATCCCTTGAGCACCTGCATGATAGGAAATTACATTTCCATCATGTCCCAGACGACAGTGTCAGCTGTCACCCAAGCATTATTTGAATCTGCCTGACCTGGGGAATTTCCCTGCCACCTCCATTGTTGTTGGAGGAAGCCATAATGCTGCAAGCAGACAGAGGTTATGTGCTGTGTGTCTTGGAAAAAAAAAAGCAAAGGGGAGAGCCAGAGAAAGAGAGCAAGAGCAAAAGTCAGGGGCCTTAAGCTGCAGGTGGGCAAGTCACTAGTTTACCTTGGCTTCCCAAATTCCCAGGCTTCGGCAGCACTCTGACTTTTATTTTAAATTACCTGTGTTCTAGTATAATAACTTTAAAAGATTAAAGATTATGCTTTGGCTTATAAATAATTTTATTATGTAAATTTTCACTCTTCATATATAACATGCACAAAGAGAAGAAATGTTTTATAAACTGGTCTCCTAAATAGTGTATAAATTGTTTAGTTTCAATTGTTTGATAATCTTTGATGTTTCTGCATGCTGTGCACTGGAGAAGTATGCAGACATTTTAATATGATGAAAATCCTAATTTTTCTTTAAAAAATTGGCAACAATATGAGTCAAAAACATGATAAAGCATCATAATCTATTTCTAAATGCTTTGCATTTTATGGTTAAGGTTAAGGCAATAAGTAATTTTAGAGATTTCCCCTTGAGCTACATAGTTCTTTTCATATGCAATTATTCTCTGAGTGCATTAAATAATGCTATGGTTCCCACAGCTGTATACACATCTATAAATCATTAATGAGGCAGTTAAGCAAAACTATAAAAGATTTTCATTACCCAGCAGAGCCCTGCTTTAATTGACTTCTAGTTATTTACAATTAATTTTTCCTTTTGGAATAATGATTGCAAATAATTTAGGATTCTCTTATTCACACATAAATTAGAAGTTGTCTACTCATTAAAAGTTTTTCTTTTTTTCTTCTATGTAACAGAATCTTCAGTGACCACTATGGAGCCTGAGGAGATATTGTTTACTAGATTAAACCCCATCTCACTTTCCATTCATACCCTCACTATTTGTCTCCTTCCCACCTAAAATGGGAAAGGGACATTTGGGGGAGTCAAGAAAGGGAAAGAAAACTCTTTTGCCCCCAAATGGGATAAGGACAATGAGCCCAGTGATAGATACTTTGGGGAAAACATTTATTGATTATGTTTTGAAGGACTGTCTTTATTTAATTTTATTTATAATTGGAGGGTAATTGCTTACAGTGTTATTTTGATTTCTGTCATACAGCAACACAAATCAGCCATAAGTATACTTAAATCCCCTCACTCTTGAACCTCCATCCTGCCTTCCACCCCATTCCACCTTTCTAGGTTGTCACAGCGAACTGGTTTGAGCTCCCTGTGTCATACAGCAAATTCCCACTAGCTATCTATTTTATGTATGATAATGTATATGTTTCAATGCAATTCTCTCAAATCATCCCACCCTATCCTTCTCCAACTTTGTCCACGAGTCTGTTCTCTGTCTGTGTCTTCATTGTTGCCCTGCAAATAGGTTCATCAGTACCAATTTTCTAGATTCTGTATGTATGTGTTAATATACAATATAAGTTTTTCTCTTTTTTGATTTACTTCACTTCGTATAATAGGTTCTAGGTTAATTGACCTAATTAGAACTGACTCAAATACATTCCTTTTTATAGTTGAGTAATATTCCATAGTATATGCATACAACTTAATTTTCCATTCATCAATCAATGGACATGTAGGTTGCTTCCATCTTCTAGCTATTGTAAATAATTCTGCAATGAACATTGCTGTACATGTTTCTTTTTGAATTATGGTTTCTTCCTGCACAGTATCGGGATTATTGAATCATAGAGTAGTTCATTCCTAGTATTTGAAGGAATCTCCATACTGTTTCTATAGTGATTGTATCAATTTACATCCCCACCAACAATGTAAGAGGACTCCCTTTCCTCTACACCCTATCTAGCATTTATCATTGGTGGAATTTTGATGATGCCCATTCTGACCAGTGCAAAGTGATACCTCCTTATAGTTTTGATTTACATTTATCTAATAATGAGTGAAAACATCTATTTCTCCTTTATTGACTATACCAAAGCCTTTGACTGTGTGGATCACAATCAACTGTGGAAAATTATGAAAGAGATGGGAATACCAGACCATCTGAACTGTCTCTTGAGAAACCTGTATGCAGGTCATGAAGAAACAGTTAGAACTGGACATGGAAAAACAGACTGGTTCCAAATAGGAAAAGGAGTATGTCAAGGCTGTATATTGTCACCTTGCTTATTTAACATATATGCAGAATACATCATGAGAAATGCTGGGCTGGAAGAAGCGCAAGCTGGAATCAAGATTGCTGGGAGAAATGTCAATAACCTCAGATATGCAAATGACACCACACTTATGGCAGAAAGTGAAGAAGAACTAAAGAGCCTCTTGATGAAAGTGAAAGAGGAGAGTGAAAAAGTTGGCTTAAAGCTCAACATTCAGAAAACTAAGATCAGGGCATCTCGTCCCATCACTTCATGGGAAATAGATGGGGAAACAGTGGAAACAGTGTCAGACTTTATTTTCTGGGGCTCCACAATCACTGAAGATGGTGATTGCAGCCATGAAATTAAAAGACGCTTACTCCTTGGAAGGGAGGTCATGGCCAACCTAGATAGCATATTTAAAAGCAGAGACATTACTTTGCCAACAAAAGTCCGTCTAGTCAAGGCTATGGTTTTTCCAGTGGTCATGTATGGATGTGAGAGTTGGATGGTGAAGAAAGCTGAGTGCCACAGAATTGATGCTTTTGAACTGTGTTGTTGGAGAAGACTCTTGAGAGTCCCTTGGACTGCAAGGAGATCCAATGAATCCATCCTAAAGGAGATCAGTCCTGGGTGTTCATTGGAAGGACTGATGTTGAAGCTGAAGCTCCAATACTTTGACCACCTCATGCGAAGAGTTGACTCATTGGAAAAGATCCTAATGCTGGGTAGGATTGGGGGCAGGAGGAGAAGGGGGGGTTATGGCCAACCTAGATAGCATATTTAAAAGTCCGTCTAGTCAAGGCTATGGTTTTTCCCGTGGTCATGTATGGACGACAGAGGATGAGATGGTTGGGTGGCATCACTGACTCGATGGCATGGGTTTGGGTAGACTCCGGGAGTTGGTGATGGACAGAGAGGCCTGGCGTGCTGCAATTCATGGGGTCGCAAAGAGTAGGACACGACTGAGCGACTGAACTGAACTGAATAATGTGTGGTGTTGAGCATCTTTTCATGTGTTTATTAGCCATTGGTATGCCTTCTTTGGAAAAATGTGCCTAGGTCTTCTGCCAACTTTTTTATTGGGTTCTTGGTTTTTCTCATATTGAGCTGCGTGAGCTGCTAATACATTTTGGAGATTAGCCCTTTTGTCAGTTGTTTCTTTTGTTATCATTTATTCCCATTCTGAGGGTTGTCTTTTTACCTTGTTTACAGTTTTCTTTGCTGAGAAAAAGCTTTTAAGTTTAATTAGGTCTTACTTTATTTTTGTTTTTATTTTCATTATTCTAGAAGGTGGATCAAAGAGGATCTTGCTGTGATTTATGTCAAGGAGGGCGCTGCCTATGTTTGCCTCTAGGAGCTTTATAGTTTCTGGCCTTACATTTAATTCTTAGTGCAGTTTGATTTTATTTTTGTGTAGGTTGTTAGCAGGTGTTCTACTTACATTCTTTTGTATGTAACTATCCAGGTTTCTAAGCATCACTTATTGAAGAGGCTGTCTTTTTCTCCATTACATATTCTTGCTTCTTTTTTTCAAAAATGTTTCCCATAGCTCCGTAGATTAATTGACCATAGGTGTGTGGGCTCATTTCTGGAATTTCTATCCTGTTCCATTCATATATATTTCTATTTTTGTGTTAGTGCTGTACTGTTTTGATGACTGTAATTTTGTAGTATAGTTTGAAGTCTGTGACTTTATCCAGCTCCATTTTTCTTTCTCAATATTGACCTGGTTATTCAGTGTCTTTTATGTCAACATACAAATTCTGAGATTTTTTTTTGTTCTGGTTCTTTGAAAACTTCCATTGATAATTTGATATGGATTGCATTGTATCTGTAGATTTTCTTCTGTAGTATAGTCATTTTAACAATTTTGATTCCAAGAACATGGTATATTTGTCTATCTGTTTATGTCTTTTTTTGATTTTCTTCTTCAGCATCTTATAGTTTTTGGAGTAAAGTGTCTTTTGTCTCCTTAGGGAGGCTTATTTCTAAGTATTTTATTCTTTTTGAGGGTCAGTGAAAGACAAGAGTGAAAAAGTTGGCTTAAAGCTCAACATTCAGAAAACTAAGATCGTGGCATCCGGTCTCATCACTTCATGGCAGATAGATGGGGAAACAGTGGCTGACTTTATTTTTCTGGGCTCCAAAATCACTGCAGATGGTGACTGCAGCCATGAAATTAAAAGACGCTTACTCCTTGGAAGGAAAGTTATGACCAACCTAGACAGCTTTTTAAAAAGCAGAGACATTACTTTGTCAACAAAGGTCCGTCTAGTCAAGGCTATGGTTTTTCCAGTGGTCATGTATGGATGTGAGAGTTGGACTATAAAGAAAGCTGAGTGCCGAAGAATTGATGCTTTTGAACTGTGGTGTTGGAGAAGAATCTTGAGAGTCCCTTGGACTGCAAGGAGATCCAACCAGTCCATCCTAAAGGAGATCAGTCCTGGGTGTTCATTGGAAGGACTGATGTTGAAGCTGAAACTCCAATACTTTGGCCACCTGATGCGAAGAGCTGACTCATTGGAAAAGACCCTGATGCTGGGAAAGATTGACAGCAGGAGGAGAAGGGGACAACAGAGGATGAGATGGCTGGATGGCATCGATGGACATGGGTTTGCGTGGACTCTGGGAATTGGTGATGGACAGGGAGGCCTGACGTGCTGTGGTTCATGGGGTCACAAAGAGTCGGACACAACTGAGCGACTGAACTGAACTGATTTTTTTTTTTTGATGTGATGGTACGTGGAATTGTTTCTTGAATTTCTCTTTCTGATCTTTTGTCATTGGTGTATAGAAATGTAACATATTTCTGTGTATTAATTTTGTAATCTGCATCTCTATCAAATTAATTGACGAGTTCTAGTAGTTTTTTGGTGGCATCTTTAGGATCTTCTATGTAGAGTATCACAACATCTGCAAAGAGCGACAGATTAATTTCTTCATTTCCAATTTGAATTCCTTTTTCTTCTTTTTATTCTCTGATTGCCTAAGCTAGGACTTCCAAAATTATCTTGAATAAAAGTGATGAGTGTGGCTATTCTTGTCTTGTTCCTCATCTTAGAGTGAATGCTTTCACCATTGAGTATGATACTAGCTGGAAGTTTGTTGTTGTGTATGGCCTTTATTACATTGAGGCATATACCCTCCATAACAACTTTCTGGAGATCTTTTTTTAAAATAAATAAATAAATAAATAAATGGGTGGTGGACTTTGTCAAAAGCTGTTTCTGCATCTTTTGAGATCATCATATTGGTTTCTTTAATTTATTTATTTATCTCTTTTTTTTTTTTTTTTTACTTTACAATATTGTATTGGTTTTGCCATACATTGACATGAATCCTCCATGGGTGTACATGTGTTCCCCTGTGTGTTTTTATTCCTCAATTTCTTGATATGGTGTATCACATTGATTGTTTTGTGGATGTTGAAAAATCCTTGCATCTGTGGTATGAATCCCACTTGATCATGGTGTATGATCTTTTTCATATATTGTTTGATGTGAATTGCTATTATTTTGTTGAGGACTTCTGCATCTTTATTCATCAATGATATTGGTCTGTAATTTTCCTTTTCTGTGTGGTATCTTGGTATCAGGGTGATGGTGGCCTCATAAGATGAGTTTGGAAGTTTTCTGTATATAATTTTTGGGAACGGTTTCAGAAGTATAGGTGCTAACTCTTCCCTAAATATTTATAAAATTCGCCTTTGAAGTCATCAGGTTAATCACTAATTCAATTTCAGTGCTTGTAATTGGTCTGTTCATATTTTCTATTTCTTCCAGGTTCAGTTTAGGGGGACTATACCTTTCTAAGATTTTTTTTTCATTTCTTCCAGGTTTTCCATTGCATTGGCATGCAGTTGTTCATAATAATCTCTTATGACCCTTGGTATTTCTGTGGAGTCAGTTGCAACTTCTCCTTTTTCATTTTTAATTTTATTGATTTGGGTAATCTCCCTTTTTCCCTGATGAATCTGGCTAAGAGTGTATCAATTTTGTTTTTTTCTTTTTAAGGAATCAGCTTTTAGTTTCATTGCTCTTTGAAACTGTTTTATTTCATTTATTTCTGCTCTGATCTTTATTCTTTCTTTCTTTCTGCTAACGTTAGGTTTTGTTTGTTCTTCTTTCTCTGGTTGTTCTAGGTATAAGATTAGGTTATTTGTTTTAGATTTTCTTGTTTCTTGAGGTAGGATTGTATTGCTTTAACCTTCCCTCTTATAACTGCTTTCATTTGTCTATAGGTTATTTTTAAAATTTTCTCTTTGAACTCCTGAGTCATCCATAGGATCCATGGTTCAGGAAGTTTCCCCTGGAGAATGGAATGGCAATCCATTCCAGTATTCTTACCTGGGAAATTCCATGGACAGTGGAGCCTAGAGGCCTGCAGTCCACAGGGTTGGAAAGAGTCAGACATGACTGAGCATGTAATACTTTTGTTGTTTAGCAGCAAATTGTTTAGCTACCACATATTTGTGTTTTTTGAGGGCTTTTTATTTTCCTTATAGTTTATTTCTAATCTCATAGTGTTGTGGTCAAAAAAGAGTCTTGATATGATTTCAATTTTCATAAGTTTACCAACTCTTGTCCTGTTGTCCAGAATGTGGTCAATCCTGGAAATGTCTCATGCGCACTTGGAAGAAAGTGCAGTCTGCTGCTTTTGGAAGGAATGTTCTATAAATATCAATTATGCCCAACTCGTGTAAATTTTCATTTAAGGCCTGTGATTCCTTATTAATCTTTTGTATGGATGATCTGCCCATTGATGAAAGTGGTGTTTTAAAGTCCCTCACTATTACTGTGTTACTGTCAGTTTCTCTCTTTATGGCTGTTAGTATTTGCCTTATACATTGAGGCACTTCTCGGTTGAGTGCATATATATTTACAATGCTTATATCTTCTTCTTGGATTGATCCACTGATCATTATGTACTGTCCTTCCTTGTCTCTTATAACAGTCTTCATTTTAAAGTCTATTTTGTCTGATATTATTATTGCTATTCAAACTTTCTTATGATTTCCAATTCAGTGGAATAGTTTCTCCCATCCTCTTGCTGTCAGTATGTAAATGTCCCTAGGTCTGAGATGGGTCTCTTCTAAATAACATGTATATGGGTCTTATTTTGTATCCACCCCACTCCAGTACTCTTGCCTGGAAAATCCCATGGACAGAGGAGCCTGGTAGGCTGCAGCCCATGGGGTGGCTAAGAGTCGGACACGACTGAGCGACTTCACTTTCACTTTTCCCTTTCATGCACTGGAGAAGGAAACGGCAACCCACTCCAGTATTCTTGCCTGGAGAATCCCAGGGATGGCGGAGCCTGGTGGGCTGCTGTCTATGGGGTCGCACAGAGTCGGACACGACTGAAGCGACTTAGCAGCAGCAGCAGCAGCAGCAGCCAGTCTATGACTTTTACTTGGTGCATTTAATCCATTTACATTTAGGTAAGATATGTATGATCCTATTACCACATTCTTAATTGTTTGGAGTTTACTTTTTGTAGAATTTTTTCTTGCTCTTTTGTTTCCCTGACTAGAGAAGTTCCTTTAGTGTTTGTTGCAAAGCTGGTTAAGTGATGCTGAATTCTGTTACCTTTTGCTCATCTGTAAAGGCTTTGATTCCTCCATTAAATCTTAATAAGTGTCTTGCTGGGTAGAGTATTCCTGATTATAGGTTCTTCCCTTTAATAACATTGAATATATCATGCCATTACCTTCTGGCTTGTAGAGTTTCTGCTCAGAAATGACTTTAACTCTATGAGGATTTCCTTGAATGTTACGTGGTGCTGTTCCCCTTGCTGCTTGTATTTCTTCTTTGTGTTTAATTTCTGTCAGTTTGATTACTATATGTCTATATTGCTATATGTCTCAGTATGTTTCTGAGAAGCGTGGCAGCTGCGACAGCCCACGCAGAAGCGTGGTGGCTGCTACAGTCTGCGCAGAAGCATGGCCGAGAGGAGCTACCTCATGGCCAAGGCAGGGGGCGGCGGCCAAGAGGAGCTAGCCGGCGCCCGAGGCCAGGGGTGG
The DNA here is from genome assembly GCF_054371585.1 of Giraffa tippelskirchi. NCBI lineage: Eukaryota > Metazoa > Chordata > Mammalia > Artiodactyla > Giraffidae > Giraffa > Giraffa tippelskirchi. The sequence continues at coordinate 74,707,237 of NC_137289.1, forward strand.
CGGCCGAGAGGAGTTACCCCAGGTCCAAGGAGCGGCGACTGCGTGGGCACAGGATGGCTGAGAGGAGTTACTCCACATTCAAGGTTAGGAGGCTCCGTCATGAGTAGATAGCCCTTGCCCAAGGTAAGGAGCAATGGCTGCACTTTGCTGGAGCAGCCGTGAAGAGATACCCCACGTCCAAGGTAAGAGAAACCCAAGTAAGATGGTAGGTGTTGCGAGAGGGCATCAGAAGGCAGATACACTGAAATTTTAATCACAGAAAACTAGCTAATCGGATCACATGGACCACAGTCTTGTCTATCTCAATGAAACTAAGCCATGCCGTGTGGGGCCACCCAAGACGGATGGGTCATGGTGGAGAGGTCTGACAGATTGTGGTCCACTGGAGAAGAGCATGGCAAACCACATCAGTATTCTTGCTTTGAGAACCCCACGAACAGTATGAAAAGGGAAAAAGATAGGACACAGAAAGAGGAACTCCCCAGGTCGGTAATATGCTCAGGTCCCCAATATGCTACTGAAGATCAGTGGAGCAGGAACTCCAGAAAGAATGATGGGATGGAGCCAAAGCAAAAACAATACCCAGCTGTGGATATGACTGGTGATAGAAGCAAAGTCCGATGCTGTAAAGAGCAATATTGCATACGAACCTGGAATGTTAGGTCCACGAATCAAGGCAAATTGGAAGTGGTCAAACAGGAGATGGCAAGAGTGAACATCGACATTCTAGGAATCAGCGAACTAAGATGGACTGGGATGGGTGAATTTAACTTAGATGACCATTATATCTACTACTGTGGGCAGGAATCCCTTAGAAGAAATGGAGTAGCCATCATGGTCAACAAAAGAGCCCGAAATGCAGTACTTGGATGCAATCTCAAAAACGACAGAATGATCTCTGTTCATTTCCAAGGCAAAACATTTAATATCACGGTAATCCAAGTCTATGCCCCAACCAGTAACGCTGAAGAAGCTGAACATGAACGGTTCTATGAAGACCTACAAGGCCTTTTAGAACTAACATCCAAAAAAGATGTTCTTTTCATTATAGGGGACTGGAATGCAAAAGTAGGAAGTCAGGAAACACCTGGCGTAACAGGCAAATTTGGCCTTGGAGTACAGAATGAAGCAGGGAAAAGGCTAATAGAGTTTTGCCAAGAGAACGCACTGGTCATACCAAATACCCTTTTCCAACAACACAAGAGAAGACTCTACACGTGGGCATCACCCAATGGTCAACACCAAAATCAGATTGATTATATTCTTTGCAGCCAAAGATGGAGAAGCTCTATACAGTCAGCAAAAACAAGACCAGGAGCAGACTGTGGCTCAGATCATGAACTCCTTATTGCCAAATTCAGACATAAATTGAAGAAAGTAGGGAAAACCACTAGACCATTCAGGTATGACCTAAACCAAATCCCTTATGATTATACAGTGGATATGAGAAATAGATTTAAGGGACTAGATCTGATAGACAGAGTGCTTGATGAAATATGGACAGAGGTTCGTGACATTGTACAGGAGACAGGGATCAAGATCATCCCCATGGAAAACAAATGTAAAAAAGCAAAATGGCTGTCTCAGGAGACCTTACAAATAGCTGGGGAAAGAAGAGAAGTGAAAAGCAAAGGACAAAAGGAAAGATATTCCCGTCTGAATGCAGAGTTCCAAAGAATAGCAAGGAGACAGAAGACAGCCTCCCTCAGCGATCAATGCAAAGAAATAGAGGAAAACAACAGAATGGGAAAGACTAGAGATCTCTTCAAGAAAATTAGAGATACAAAGGGAACATTTCATGCAAAGATGGGCTCGATAAAGGACAGAAATTGTATGGACCTAACAGAAGCAGAAGATATTAAGAAGAGGTGGCAAGAATACACAGAAGAACTGTACAAAAAAGATCTTCACGACCCAGAAAATCATGATGGTGTGATCACTCACCTAGAGCCAGATATCCTGGAATGTGAACTCAAGTGGGCCTTAGAAAGCATCACTACAAACAAAGCTAGTGGAGGTGATGGAATTCCAGTTGAACTATTTCAAATCCTGAAAGATGATGCTGTGAAAGTGCTGCACTCAATATGCCAGCAAATCTGGAAAACTCAGCAGTGGCCACAGGACTGGAAAAGGTCAGTTTTCATCCCAATCCCAAAGAAAGGCAATGCCAAAGAATGCTCAAAGTACCGCACAATTGCACTCATCTCACACGCTGGTAAAGTAATGCTCAAAATTCTCCACGCCAGGCTTCAACAATACATGAACCGTGAACTTCCAGATGTTCAAGCTGGTTTTAGAAAAGGCAGAGGAACCAGAGATCAAATTGCCAACATCCACTGGATCATCGAAAAAGCAAGAGAGTTCCAGAAAACCATCTATTTCTGTTTTATTGACTATGCCAAAGCCTTTGACTGTGTGGATCACAATAAACTGGAAAATTCTGAAAGAGATGGGAATACCAGACGATCTGACCTGTCTCTTGAGAAATCTGTATGCAGGTCAGGAAGCAACAGTTAGAACTGGACATGGAAAAACAGACTGGTTCCAAATAGGAAAAGGAGTACGTCAAGGCTGTATATTGTCACCCTGCTTTTTTAACTTATATGCAGAGTACATTATGAGAAATGCTGGGCTGGAAGAAACACAAGCTGGAATCAAGATTGCCGGGAGAAATATCAATAACCTCAGATATGCAGATGACACCACCCTTATGGCAAAAAGTGAAGAAGAACTAAAGAGCCTCTTGATGAAAGTGAAAGAGGAGAGTGAAAAAGTTGGCTTAAAGCTCAACATTCAGAAAACTAAGATCAGGGCATCTCGTCCCATCACTTCATGGGAAATAGATGGGGAAACAGTGGAAACAGTGTCAGACTTTATTTTGGGGGGCTCCAAAATCACTGCTGATGGTGATTGCAGCCATGAAATTAAAAGACACTTACTGCTTGGAAGGAAGGTTATGACCAACCTAGATAGCATATTTAAAAGCAGAGATATTACTCTGCCAACAAAAGTCCGCCTAGTCAAGGCTATTGTTTTTCAATTTGTCATGTATGGATGTGAGAGTTGGATGGTGAAGCAAGCTCAGCGCCACAGAACTGATGCTTTTGAACTGTGGTGTTTGAGAAGACTCTTGAGAGTCCCTTGGACTGCAAGGAGATCCAACCAGTCCATCTTAAAAGAAATCAGTCCTGGGTGTTCACTGGAAGGACTGATGTTGAAACAGAAACTCCCATACTTTGGCCACCTCATGCGAAGAGTTGACTCATTTGAAAAGACCCTAATACTAGGAAGGATTGGGTGAAGGAGGAGAAGGGGACGACAGAGGATGAGATGGTTGGATGGCATCCCTGACTCGATGGACATGAGTTTGGGTGGACTCTGGGAGTTAGTGATGGGCAAGGAGGCCTGGTGTGCTGTGATTCATGGGGTTGTAAAGAGTCGGACACGACTGAGCGAATGAACTGAACTGAATTGACATGTTTAATCTTGGGTTTATTCTGTGCAAGACTGTCTCCATTTCCTGGACTTGGGTGGTTATTTCCTTTCCCATGTTCAGGAAGTTTTCAACTATAATCTCTTCAAATATTTTCTCAGACCTTTTTATTTCTGGGACCCATGTAGTTTGAATTTTGGTGTATTTAGTATTCTTCTAGAGATATACAAAAAGTCCCTAAAGGCCTTTAATTCTTGTTTCTTTATTTTGCTCTTTGGCAGTCCTTTCCACTTTTCTATCTTCCAGGTCACTTATCTATTCTTCTTCGTCAGTTATTCTGCTATTGACTCATGTAGCATATTTTTAATTACACTAATTGTGTTGTTCACGACTGTTTGTTTATTCTTTATTTCTTCTAGGTCCTTGTTATATATGTTAGAGAATATATATAAATATATGTTAAATATGTTAAAGACTGCTTGCATTATCTCCATTCTATTTTTAAGATTTTAGATCATCTTTAATCTCATTAGTCTGAATTTATTCTTGAGGGAGTTTGCTTATTTCTTCTTAGTCCATTTGGTCTTGTGTGTTTTTACCTCATTCCCTCATCTGCTAGATATTTCTCTGTCTTTTCATTTCTTCTAACTTACTGTTACAGTTCTCCTTTCCCCAAGCTATAAGGTCATTGCTCATCTTACTTGTGGTCTCTGCTCCCAGTGGGGAAATTTGGCCCAGTGGCTTATTTATGCTTTATGTTGGGAGGCACTTGTGCCTATGTTCTGGTTGGTGGAGATGAGTTTTTTCCCTCTGATGGGCAGAGTATGTGATGTATTTTGGGGTGTCTATGGGCAGTCTGTCTGCTGATGATTGGGTTTGTATTCCTGCCTTGTTTGGTTGAGTCATCCAACACTGGGTGCTTCAGGAAGTTGGGTGGTACCAGGTCTTGGATTTGGGTGGAAGCCTTCATGGGAGCTCTCACCAATTAATACCCTTGGGTCAGAAGTTCTTTGGCTGTCTAACATCCTGAACTCAGTGCTCCCACCCCAGAGGCTCAAGCCCAACTTCTGGACAGGAAAGCAAGACTCCACAAGACATTTGTCATGGCAATAAAGGAGATTAAAAAAAAAAAAAAACCTCAAAGATGAAACACGAAATCCAGACAGATGGTAAAAGTAAAATCAGACAAACAAACAAAACCAAAGGAACATACATATTGAGTGTATACATATACACTCAATGCACACAAAACCAAAATAGACCAAGACAACAGAGTATTAGAGAGTGAACTGATGAACAAATAAAACCAAAAATGAAAACAATCAATTAAAAAAGAAATTAGTTAGAACAGAAAGAAAAACCAAGGCAGAATGCCACCCAGTGAATGAAGCAAAGAAAACAAAACAAATAGACAAAAAAGGTGAAAAATTAGAAAAGTAAAGTTAAAACAGAAGTATACAAAATATCAGCAGATGAATGGATAAGGAAGCTGTGGTACATATACACAATGGAATATTACTCAGCCATTAAAAAGAATACATTAAAAAGAATACATTAAAAAGAATATATTAAAAAGAATAAAACTGAAATGGATGAAACTGGAGCCCATTATACAGAGTGAAGTAAGCCAGAAAGAAAAACAACAATACAGTATACTAATGCATATATATGGAATTTGAAAGATGGTAACGATAACCCTATATGCGAGACAAAATAAGAGACACAGATGCATGGAACAATTTTATGGACTCTGAGGGAGAAGGTGAGGGTGGGACGTTCTGGGAGAATAGCATTGAAACATGTATATTATCATATGTGAAACAGAACACCATTCCATGTTCGATGCATGTGACAAGGGCTCAGGGCCGGGGCAATGGGATGATCCAGAAGGATGGGATGGGGAGGGAGGTGGCTGGGGGGTCCAGGAAGGGGAACACATGTAAACCCATGGCTGATCCATGTCAATGTATGGCAAAAACTATTACAATATTGTAAAGTAATTAGCCCCCAACTAAAATAAATAAATTTATAAAATTAAAAAAAAAAAAGAATACATTTGAATCAGTTCTAATGAGGTGGATGAAACTGGAGCCTATTATACAGAGTGAAGTAAGCCAGAAAGAAAAACACCAATACAGTATACTAACACATATATATGGTATTTAGTCAATTGGTAAAGATAACCCTGTATGTGAGACATCAAAAGAGACACAGATAAATAGAACAGTAGTATTAATAATATTTAATCAGCTTGAGTATCCAACCCTGAGACTCATGTCACTCATGCCGTACTTTTTAGAAAAAAGTTCTGAAAAGCATCAAGTATGTATAATGAAGGACTATATAGAAATTAAAGTAGTAATGTTCCATTATAAACATGTTAGATAGTTAACATTAAATGAAATGGTAAAGACAACTTATCAAAAGCCTATACAAATGTCTGCTATGGTAATAGTCATTTAAGGTAAAACTGGTCATCCTCATCATTGAGGAAAAGGATAAAACACTTATTTTCTCTTCTCACAGTGGCAAATATCATAAGAAATAAGGAAGGATGACTTAATCTGGGAAGATGTTTGAGCCTTGAAGAATTGGAAGCTTCCAGGGACTTCAGAACCCTTCAAGCCTATGGACTTTGGAGTGAGTACCTTTTATTTAGGCTCATCTCTAATATTTGAGAAATAGTGGATCACAGAGAAGAGAAAACCAAAGGAAAAATAGAAATGAGAATATTTTAGTCTTATTTTATCCTAGAGTAGGAAGATACTGAAAAGAGAAGGATTTTAAGGAAAAGAGGTAGAGTTTTTTTCTGGAAATAAATTGTATCTTTGCTCTTACACCTAGCTAATGGTGCTCATCCTTCAGGTTGTAAGTGAGATGTCATTTTTTCCAGGAAGTCCTCTTTGAACTCCAGGTCTTAGAAGTGTTCCCCCAGAAACCTTTATTCCTCACCCTCAGATCACACAAAATGTGTAATTATGTGTAAAAGTATTGTGAGGTTCCTGAAGACAAAGGCCATTGTTGTCTTATTCATTACCACATCTCAACATACACCAAAGAGCTCTATAAGTATTTGTTGTATGAAAGAATGAGTAGATGAATGGTAGAAATGAGTGAATAAATGGTCTATTTTGGAGGAATCTGAGTCTTTGTGTAAATGGGCATATTGAAGAGTTAGAGACCCACATCAGAAGATTCTGAATGCAACAGATTTCAACCATCAAAAAGTAGGTAGGAGAGAATGGACATTATTAAATGCAGTCACAGAGACATAAAAATTGTAGTTGTCTACTGGATACAGAAGGAAGAGTAAAGCAAACTGAAATGCGGATTTCCCAGCAAGTTAGCCTGTAAAAAAAAAAGCCACTCAGTTGTGTCCAACTCTTTATGATCCCATGGACTGTAGCCTGCCAGGCTCCTCTGACCATGGAATTCTCCAGGCCATAATACTGGAGTGTATAGCTGTTCCCATCTCCAGGGGACTTTCCCAAACCAGGGACTGAACCCAGGTCTCCCACATTGCAGACAGATTCTTTACCATCTGAGCCACCAAGGAAGCCCAAGTTAGCCCATAAGAAAAAAATAATTACGATCCTGAATCATAAAAAAACACAAATTAGGTCTTAGAAGATGTGGAAGCAGGGCATTTATGGTATATATGAGACTGCTGTTTACCTCAAAGAGCCCTCCCCCCAATATTTTAGTGTTTAAAATAATTTTAGTAATCAAAACGGTACAGTATTGACCTAAAAAGAGACATACATATCAATGGAATAGAATATAGAGCACAGAAATAAATATACATTTATAGGATCAATCAATTTATAACAAAAGAGATAAAAGTATACAATAAGGAAAGGATAGGTTCTTCAATAAACGGTGTTGGGAAAACTGGACAGCCAATACAAAGAATGAAACTGGAACACTGGCTTACACAGTACAAAAAAAGGCAACTGAAAATGGATTAAAGATTTGACTGTAAGACTTTAAACCATAGAATTCCTAGAAGAAAACATACAGTGTAAGCTCCTTGGCATTGGTCTTGCCAATGATTTTTTGGATTTGACACCAACAGCAAAAATAAGTAGGACTACATCAAGGTAAAAAGCTTCTGTATAGCAAAGGAAACCATCAAAAAAATGAAAAGCAACCTGTGCAATAGGGCTTCCCTGGTGCCTCAGTGGCAAAGAATCTGCCTGCAGTGCAGGAGACTTCCTACAATGCAGGAGTAGCGGGTTTGATCCCTGGGTTGGGAATGACCCTGGGGAAGAAAATGGCAACCCCTCCAGTATTCTTGCTTGGGAAATCCCATGGACGGAGGATCCCGGTGGGCTACAGTTCACAGGGTCGCAAGAGCTGGACAAGACTTAGTGATTAAACCACCACCGAAACCTATGGAATGGAAGAAAATTTTGCAAACACATGTCTGAAAAAGGATTGATGTCAAAAATACATAAAGAACTCATATAACTCAACAAAAAATATTTTGATTAAAAAATGGTCAGAGGAACTGAATAGACAGTTTTCTGAAGATATCCTAAAGGCTAATAAGTACATAAAATGATGCTCAACATCACTAAGCATCAGAGAAATGCAAATCAAAACCACAATGAGATACCACCTCATACCTATTAGGATAACTATTATCAAAAAGATAAGAAATATATTGGAGAGGATATGATTAAAAAAAGGAACGCTTGTCCATTGTTGGTGAGAATGTTTCCAGTCATTATGGAAACCAGTATGGAATGTCCTCTAAAAACAAAAATTAGAGCTACCATATGATTCAACAATTCCACTTCTGAGTATTTATCTGAGGGAAACAAAAGCACTATCTTCAAAAGATACCTGCACTTCTATGTTCATTTCATTATTATTTACAGTAGACAAGACATGGAAACAACTTAAATCTTTATCAAAGAATGAATGGAAAAATAAAATGTGATATAGTTCAGCCATTAAAAAAGAAGGAAACTCTGCCATTTGAGACTATTTGGATGGACCTTGATGGCAAGTGACCTTATGTTAAGTGATAAAAGTCAGACAGAGAAAGACAAATACTGTATTATCTCACTTATATGTGGAATCTAGAAAACTTGAACTGATAGTTACAGAGAATATTATTAGCAGTTGACATGATGGGGGGTGGAAGGTAGATGAAATATGTGTAGGTGGTGAAAATATAGAAACTTTCAGATATAAGATAAGTAAGTTCTGTAGATGCAATGTACAGCATAGTGACTAAAAAATAATAATTTTAGTTGTTGGGAGAATTTATTTATGACTCCACCTTGTTGCCTGTCAAAGTGGTATTACTATTAGGCAACCCTTGATTCCCACCTGCAAAGTGTTCAAAAGTTTCATTGGTGAGTAGGTTTTTCCAAATGAAAAATGCATTTTCCCTATCAGTCTTGTCATTTATAATGTCTATCTTCTTAAACCAACAAAAATAGAATTAAACCAATAGAATATCTGAACTGTAAATAGAACCACACGTCCTTTAAAACTCCCAGTTACTAACAATCTTGTCATGGGGGAAATCAGCTTCATTTTGAGTTCTATATTAGACCTAAAGGATATAGCCATCAGTGCATATTTAGTAGCAGGATATGAAATTATTGATAGTGATGGAAGCAAGGGGTTTCATTAGACTGGGAATGTTGTAGAGGCCCTGACTTTAGGGTTAGCCTGAACATAGAGGTACAGGTGGTAGGGGATGGACAAGTCAGACAAAGTCAGAGTTTGTCTTCTCAGGTGGTAAAACAGTCTACATTTAAAAGTAGCAAAAACCGTGAAACTTTGGATAGTAGGAAAGGAGATGACAGAAAGCTGGAGCCATTTTCACACATTGTTATGCTATTTAGAATTCAAGAGTTACTGGTATTAGTAAAAGTGAAAGAATTAGATTGAGTCTTCAGTTGAAATGTTTATTTCAAATAAAACTCCGTTTATGGTTTATGATTTTATTGATTTTTGCAGAAGCTTAAATCCAAATATTAGATCTTGTCAAGAATATTTTCTTCACTTTGATTGACCTACAACATACCTCACACTTTTATAGTTGAGTAGAATTTTAAACACTGGTGAAAATTGACAGTAAGTGTGACATCCTTAATTACAATAAGCACTGTATACAAATTAGAAATATGTAGAGGAAATATGAAAGTTATTTTAAGGCTTGTTACTCTCTCTTCCTGTATCATTTCCACTTAATCCATTCTACACTACTTTCAGATTAATCTCTCAAATGGGTTCCTATTATATGTTTATTGCCTACCCATTCACTGTGGTCTGTGATTTATCCCATATTAACTGATGGAACCCAGGTCTCCTGCATTGCAGGTAGATTCCTTATAGTCTGAACCACCAGGGGAGCCCTCCATATTAACTATCAAACCTTATCTCCCACGAATTCTGTGTTTCCTTTTAGTAGATACCTCAGTGTTTCATGAACAGTACATACCACTCCAATATCTTACTCTTTGGTTCAGCTGGTGCTAATCTCTTATCTTCAACCTCCTCCTTCATTTCTACTTGTTCTTTAGTGCTCTATTCAAGTTTTATAAAGACTGTTCATTATTCTTGCATACAACATGTTCTTTCTCCTTTGAACCGTGCATATTGACATTTAACTATAGCTTTTATAGTGATTTCTCATTATTTATAATGTAAACCCTGTTGCTTCAACTCTATTGGAATTTTTTTACATAAAAATTATTTTCAATGTTAGACATTGAATTATACCTAAATACTTTTTAAATTTTCATTTTCTCCTTTGACTAATTAAGATAGATTTTTTTCTTTGGCGTGTTCATGTTGCTTTGGAATTTCAAAATCTTCACAGTCTGCTAATCTCAGATGGCATGGCAATCCAAGAGTCAAGCTCTAACATGTTTTTAAACATAAATTGTATCCAAAGTGTTTTGAGTTTAACTTGTTTTGTTAAAAAAAAAAAAAAGTCATCCAAAAGTGAAGAAATATCCTCCCTCATCAAAACACAATGAATTATCATGGCATAGTCTGAAAAGTTCATTAGTTCAAGTCAATTGGATTTGTGTTTATTGTAGTGCATACTGGTCAGCAGAGGTCTCTGATTAAAATAAGTGATGGAAGTTGTTGATAGGTCCATTCCAAAAATTTTAATAAATATGCCTCATATCTCAGGCAGCCTTACCATTGCTAAATCAGTACATTTGCCTTCCTGGAATTTCTGCCTCCTGTACTTCTAATGTATCAAGGTTTAAAACAGGGTCCCAGGTCTGTATTCTCAGTTCTGCTATCATTTCGTTTAAAACTATAAATGTTAGAGAAGTATTGCAATACACCTAGATAATGTATAAACAGGGGAAATCTTATATGGCTAGTGTGGGGCCAAGAAAGGGGACTTTTGTTTAAACTTTTAAAGAGCCAAGATTCAGAATTATGATCACAATTTAGGCATTTTATATTTGAAATGTCTACCACTCTTCCCAGTGATAGTCAGCTATCTTTATAAATGACTTTGCTTTTATATTTCATAATTTAGCTGCTCATAGACTTCAAGGGAGAGAAATTTTTTAATTTGCCAAAGTTGATTTCAGTAATTCATTGATAAAAGAAGACATGCTTTGTGTGTATATACTGTGTTTGTGCACACATGCATACACATGAATACAAAGAGGAATGAAACTATCTTGAATAATTTTCTATTACCTGTAATAACTGATGGATTGCTATCATTTTAAATAAGAACCTACTAGCTATGTGTGTAATTGGAACTGGTTTTCCTTCACCAAATCCAAGTTCAAGTGGCAAAATTTTGGTTCAGTATCACCTTTGACCTTTCTAATATTGAGATCTAACAAATAATAGTTCCAAAGCATTATAATTGTTCAAATAGTAATTGTATGTTTATCTTTGAGAACTCAGGCAGTTGATGACTTTCAAAGACACTCCCATTCATTCCCTAATCTAACATCCTAAGTTATTTTTGCAATGCTATACACACAGACACTTTTTCCTAAGTAAGAAGGCACAATGTTGGTATTGGTGGAGGGGACCTTCATGACCAGATCCCTTGGGGTTCATTTATATATGTATTAGTTAGTTGGGCAGAGTGATGACAATTGGACACCCTAAAAGGTTAGTTGATTTGAAGGGTACGGGAAGACACTTATACTAAGTTTTTAATTATACATGAAGGTACTGTGAGTATGTGTGGAGGTGAGAGCAGTTGTGTTCTCCCATCATTACTGCACAAGCAGTGAACTTGAGGTTAGAGTCCCTTAAATTCGTATAAGTCTGATTTAGCTCCTTTAGCCATAGTCTGAATATAATCTGTATGTTTTCCAAAGAGAGTGCAAGGAGAGTGATGTAACACTGATACTCCCAACCCTAGAAGAAGGTATATACCTGTGAAAAAATTGACATACAGTGAAACCACTGCCCTGCAATGAAGGAATTCCTATCCTATACCTGGCTTCTTTCCTTAAGGTTCTTATGTTGTAAAGGAGAAAAGAAGTAGTGAGGAGGAGACTGTGGAAGGGTAGTTAAGGGTTGCCTTAAAATTTCAAGCAGTTTTATCCCAGGAAACATGGTGGTGGAGGGTGGGTTTCATTCTCTCCAGATGGACCAATTAAGTGGGCTTCATATAACCAGGAGATTCCTATAGTTGCTCTGCTAGTAAGTCTGGTTATCTATGCAACCTTGAATCAAATCACCCCCATCGATGTTAAGCCAAGGTGGGTAACTTCTGTGTAGGCTAAACTATGGACAATATTGAGCACTTGGATCCCTGAGAGATGGGCAGCCAATGCCATAGATGTCCTCTGATCATGACATTAAGTTTTAAATAACGTCACCCTGAATATCATATGATTAACTATTTGGTACCCTGCCTACTATGCTATGGTGAAGACAGGACATACTACCAGAGCCAACCTGTTTAATCGACAAAAATCCTTAGGAATCTTTTTCCTCTAGAGCAGAGGAAGAGCTTTAGCCTTTTTAGGACTCTTAAAAATTCTATAAATAAGGATGGTGATGAGGTGATAGTGAGAGGACTTATTTGTGGAAGAAAGCAATCTGGTTTGCAAACAGAAGACCTACAACCTTTGGCTGACAAGCTAGAAGCACTGTGAGATACAGCACACCTTTTATAAGAAAGGATGAGAAGTGGAAATGGCACTGTACAGGAAAATCTGAGGGTTCCTTGGTGAACCAGAATTTGGGTGAGCTCCAGGATTTTAGTGGAAATGAGCTGAGGAGAAGGTAGAGACAGACTAGATAAACTGTAGGGCAGGGCTATGGTTTTGGCTTATGATTAGGTTCTTTTTTTTTTTTAGTTTTAATAATATATTTTATTTAACCCAAAATATTAATCTCCAAAATATTACTTAAACACACAATCAACACAATTATTAATGAGATTACATTTTTATAGTAAATCCAGTGTGAATGTAACCTTACAACACATCTCAATTTGGACTAGCATTCATTCTCATCTTTATTTCCCTAAATATAATCTGTCTTTTTTTCCTACATGCTTTATTTTTTTTTTTTATAAATTTATTTATTTTAGTTGGGGGCTAATTACTTTACAATATTGTAATAGTTTTTGCAATACATTGACATGAATCAGCCATGGGTTTACATGAGTTCCCCTTCCTGGACCCCCCACCCACCTCCCTCCCCATCCCATCCCTCTGGGTCATCCCATTGCCCTGGCCCTGAGCCCTTGTCTCATGCATCGAACATGGAATGGTGTTCTGTTTCACATATGATAATATACATGTTTCAGTGCTATTCTCCCAGAATGTCCCACCCTCACCTTCTCCCTCAGAGTCCATAAAATTGTTCCATGCATCTGTGTCTCTTATTCTGTCTTGCATATAGGGTTATCGTTACCATCTTTCAAATTCCATATATATGCTTTAGTATACTGTATTGTTGTTTTTCTTTCTGGCTTACTTCACTCTGTATAATGGGCTCCAGTTTCATCCATCTCAGTAGAACCGATTCAAATGTATTTTTTTTAATGGCTGAGTAATATTCCATTGTGCATATGTACCACAGCTTCCTTATCCATTCGTCTGCTGATGGACATCTAGGTTGCTTCCATGTCCTGGCTATTGTAAACAGTGCTGCGACGAACATTGGGGTACACGCGTCTCTTTCAATTCTGGTTTCCTCGGTGTATATGCCCAGCAGCGGGATTGCTGGGTCATATGGCAGTTCTATTCCCAGTTTTTTAAGGAATCTCCACACTGTTCTCTATAGTGGCTGTACTAGTTTGCATTCCCACCAACAGTGTAAGAGGGTTCCCTTTTCTCCACACCCTCTCCAGCATTTATTGCTTGTAGACTTTTGGATAGCAGCCATTCTGACTGGTGTGAAATGATACCTCATTGTGGTTTTGATTTGCATTTCTCTAATAATGAGTGATGTTGAGCATCTTTTCATGTGTTTGTTAGCCATCTGTATGTCTTCTTTGGAGAAATGTCTGTTTAGTTCTTTGGCCCGTTTTTTGATTGGGTCGTTTATTTTTCCGGAATTCAGCTGCAGAAGTTGCTTGTATATTTTTGAGATTAATTGTTTGTCTGTTGCTTCGTTTGCTATTATTTTCTCCCATTCTGAAGGCTGTCTTTTCACCTTGCTTATAGTTTCTTTTGTTGTGCAAAAGCTTTTAATTTTAATTAGGTCCCATTTGTTTATTTTTGCTTTTATTTCCAATATTCTGGGAGGTGGGTCATGGAGGATCCTGCTGTGATTTATGTCGGAGAGTGTTTTGCCTATGTTTTCCTCTAGGAGTTTTATAGTTTCTGGTCTTACGTTTAGATGTTTAATCCATTTTGAGTTTATTTTTGTGTATGGTGTTAGGAAGTGTTCTAGTTTCATTCTTTTACAAGTGGTTGACCAGTTTTCCCAGCACCACTTGTTAAAGAGATTGTCTTTTCTCCATTGTATATTCTTGCCTCCTTTGTCGAAGATAAGGTGTCCATATGTGCGTGGGTTTATCTCTGGGCTTTCTATTTTGTTCCATTGATCTATATTTCTATCTTTGTGCCAGTACCATACTGTCTTGATGACTGTGGCTTTGTAGTAGAGCCTGAAGTCAGGCAGGTTGATTCCTCCAGTTCCATTCTTCTTCCTCAAGATTGCTTTGGCTATTCGAGGTGATTAGGTTCTTTTTTAAAGTTTTGCTTTGTTTTTTTCATTAGCTTACAATGCTTATTATTTGGAGATACAGGGATACTTGGATTTTCTTTGGGCCTGAGTAGATATATGCCCTTCATATTTCTGTTATTCACTGAAAGTGGGAGAAGCTCTTTTGAAATAATTAGTATTCAGAAAATGTTTTCCAGCTCAATTCACCACATATTTCCTGCTTCCTAGTACAACCCTTCCTCCTGGAAGCAGGTTTACTAAGCACACACAGCCAGGAAAAGGAAATCTGGTATGATTCAATAAGAACAATTGGAGACAAGAATACTGGCCAGTTTAAATAAGTCAAATGGAATAAGGTATATGTTAATATTTGTTTAGAAATAACCAAACTGGAGTAAGCTTTGCAAACACCTTCTTTGTTCCTATATTTTGATTTGTACTATGACTCTGCTTCAATAATTGCAGTTGGCAACTTGAAAATAAAAACTCAGTTCAATTGACAAAGTCATGAT
This sequence comes from Giraffa tippelskirchi, assembly GCF_054371585.1. Lineage (NCBI taxonomy): Eukaryota > Metazoa > Chordata > Mammalia > Artiodactyla > Giraffidae > Giraffa > Giraffa tippelskirchi. Next base: position 74,722,327 of record NC_137289.1, read on the forward strand.
GCTTTTATTTTACTGAAGTTTAGCAAGTACATTTTTAACAAAGAAGGTGTACTTTAACTTAATATATGGTAGAACACAGAAACCATACATGTTTCTAGTCTCTAACACACTACAGCATTTTTTTCACTTAAAAGACAAAAAGCCAAACTGAAGTGAGCATAGAAAAGCGTCAAATATGGTCAAGTTACTTTAGACATTAAGATTTAGCTCATATTCTTAAACTGGTCAATCTAATGCAAAAACAAAGCTTACATCATTGTTTTTAAAATGCACACACATTCTTTTTCATAAAAAAATGTAATATAGACTGAACAATTCCTTCAGTAAACAAAGCTTTGCTGATAAAAACAATTAAAATAACTCCATGTTGAATAGTTTCAGAGATAAACAGGAATCACAAGCATCTTCATTTATGTAAAGCCAGTGAGGACCTTTCCGGCCAAATAAAACTGCTGTGCCATTGCTAACAGTAATAGATACCTCCTTTAAAAAAGAAAACAAGTTAGTTTTTCTGAGGAATAATCCTAATACGTGCTTTAAGATACTAAATTTCTATCTTCAGGAACTTAAATGACCTGATGTAACAGGCTTGATTTAATATTTGTAAAATTAAAATTTCTTAACATTTCTATATGCTAATGTGTCAGTTTTTAAAGATCCTTTAAGTTGCGTGCTACAGCTTCTGGGCTTTCCACAGCACTGAAGACATCAAAGACTGAAAAGAATCTTCAAAAACTATTATGTCTATGGTTATCAACATCACTTTTCCTTTTGTACAGAATGCCATGTTTGAGATCCTTGTACTTTACCAAAACAAGGAAAAGAGAATATTTCGTTATGATCTAAAGGTGATGACAGCTTTAAAGAAACATTTTGTTTCCTCTCCCCAGGTTAAATGAGACCATGTATACTGCATGAAAAGAGACAAATTGTGAATATCATTTAAACCGTAGTGTTTAGTCAAACTGGTATCTATTTAAATATTGATGATCAAGAGAATCCATTCCATCCTAGAGTTAGAAAAATATTTCATGGTAAAAGTTATAGTTGGAAACAATTTTCAACAATTCCACCTCTTTGTCTAATCTTCCTCTTTTCCATAACCATGGAATAGCCCCAATATCTATTCAGCTACCTCATAAAAATTGGCTTTTGGTGACAAAAGAAGAAGAAAAGAAAGTGTGGATGATCAGTACAAATCCATCACCCAGGCTTAAGAAACACTTAAAGTCTATGTTTGCATCATCTTCACATATAAAGCAGAATACGTTATCATTGTTGGACTGATATGCCTCGTGTAAAATATTAATTCAATCTAGTCAAAGCTTAGAATTGTCAGGAGGATAATATACCCCTCTAATGTATAAACTCTTAAAAATATTTTTAAAGGTAAGGTAATAGAAGAATAAAGAATGTGGTTCTATGTTAGTCAGACCACCTGAAGGGTCAGACTTCATTAGAAGGCAACCAAGGATTTTGCCTTAGAGCCCATGGGAATTCATTTGAACGTTTCCAGGGAAGAAGAAAACAAAGCTTGAATTTTGGGAAAATATCTAGTAATCTGTCACTCTAGAGAATTGTTTAGACTCCTTTGTCGTGTCTGAGAATATTTATTTTGACAAAATTCACCAGATAGTTGCTCAGTTTTCCAGTCTATCTCATCCTCTGTATACACAGCCTAAATGTCAAAGGAAAGCACCTCAACATTAAACAGCAGACACTCATTTTACCAGAAATAAAATTTATACAATGTAACTAAAACTTAAATCATGCAGTACAAATTGTGAGCATTACAAATTTGAAAACAAATAGTAAACTAAATAAATCCTGTTAAAAAAAAGTACATAAACACAGTAACAAGTGGCAAAAAGCAATCACCGTTTATCCTATAGCAAAATGCAGTTTCTAAAAAATCTCCCTCCTTTAATGTTTAACTTTTGCCTTTATTAAAAAAGACAAACATATTTGCCCACACTCTTCATTAAATGTGCCAGTTTACAAGGCTTATCAGGAATTGTTTCCACAGCAGTTCAAAAATCCAACGAAAAACTAGGCCAGCAAAAGATAGTATTAATATGATTTTTTTTTTTTTACTTAGAATACAGTAAGTTGACAATACACAGTAGTAAAACTTTTTTTCTCCTAATTTAGAGGTTAGTAGCAAAATAGACTCTTGTGCAGCTTGCTATACAATGTTGACATAGATTCTGTTACTCTTTTATATGTGCCAATACTGTGATCATAGGGAAGGAGACAATATTGACCTGCTAACTGACACTGATCCTTGGAGCAATCTCAGAGTTTGCCACATTTCAATCTCAAAATACATTTCAGCTATAACATGAGTGATTTATCATTTAGTAGTAGCTGTCAAAGTAAACTCTGAGATAAAACAAAAACATCTGGAACAATAAACAGAGGAGAGCAGTAGCTGAATTTTAATCCAAACCTGGCATGCTCACTTCATTAGCTGTTTCATGAGGAAACAGCTAATTAGTAATTGAATGTTTCATGTTTTTAAAAAGGTTTGTACTTTAGCTCCAAACAGAGATGATCTAATATGCATTTTGGATGCAAACAAGATTAAAGATCAGGAAGAGCAATGAACATAGCCTCTCCAGAGGAATGTTAGGGAGTTTGGGAACTTACAAAGGGTGACACACTGACATTTCGGGAAAGCTGGCAGAGTTTATTGCTTTAAGATTTATAAGATAATTTAAAGGGGTAATTCAAATACATACAAAATTGACCATTGTAAAAATAAAAGTAAAGGCCCATACAGTCCATTGCTTAGTACAGTGCTGCTTGACATGGGCATACCCCATGGCACAGGAGTCTGGTGTTTCCTCCATACAGGAGATGAGCCTCTGTTGATCAGTTTTCTTTAAAGGGGCATACCTGGTTGTTCCAAACTCAAGTAAGTGTGAGATTTGCCTTCTGTGGTACATATCTAATGCTTATGAAAAATAAAAAGCTAAAATCAGGCATCATAAAGAATGTGGATATGTGGCAAAAGGCCAGAAGAAAATACATGAGGATTTCTTATAGTTCAACTGAAGTTAATTAAACATGTCTATTTGTAAAAAGATATAATTAGTTTTTTTTTTAAGTAGCAGCTAATTTGAAAATACTGTTCAGTTTTCCCTATAGTTCAATATAACCTGTTTGACTACCAAATAATGAGACATTCCAGGATGTTATTTTTAAGTAACTCCTCTTTGTTATTCATTTCAAATAATTGATATTAATAAATTTCTTAAAAAATGTATTTGCCTCAGTCCTTCTCCATGATTTATTTCTTTTTAAAAATTAATTTATTTATTTTAATTAGAGGCTAACTACTTTACAATATTGTGGTGGTTTTTCCCATATGTTGACATGGATCAGCCATGGGTATATTGTCCCCCATCCTGAACCTCCCTGGCACTATTTCACTGAATTGGGTTAAAGCAACATACCTACTCCATACAAATAGATCTTCTACAGTATATAGAGAGCACCAGAAGCCTTAAAAAATCCTTCAGAGCATGGAATGACTGGAATGTTACACTGATATGAATTAATGTGATGTTTTATAACGTGTAGGGAAAGTGGCAATTCCAGTAGAAATTGCATGTACTGCCACAGGGTACTGGTTATTGGGGAATGCATAAAAACTCAGTTGGAATTTTGCATAGAATGTGTGGTACCTGTGTCATATCAGAACTTAATTCTAGGGCAGATATAAAAATAACATAATGGATTAGTTTTTGCTTGGTGTAAAGAGAGCACTTTAGGAGGGGAATTGGGTTTTTTTTTTTGATACTATTTAGCACATTGGACTACTGCTGTATTAGATTCTTTTGTTGTTCTTGTTTAGTTGCTAAGTCGTTTCCAAGTCTTTTGCAACCCCATGGACTGTAGCTCCTCCCAGGAGCACCAGGCTCCTCTGTCTATGGGATTTCCTAGGTAAGAATACTGGAGTGGGTTTCCATTCCCTTCTCCAGGGGATCTTCCTGACCCAGAGATTGAACTTACATCTCCTGCATTGGTAGGTGGATTTTTTACCAGTAGGCCACCAGGGAAGTCCTATTAGATTCTTGCTGCTGCTAAGTCGCTTCAGTCGTGTCCGACTCTGTGCGACCCCATAGACGGCAGCCCACCAGGCTCCCCCGTCCCTGGGATTCTCCAGGCAAGAATACTGGAGTGGGGTGCCATTTCCTCCTCCAGTGCATGAAAGGGAAAAGTGAAAGTGAAGTTGCTCAGTCATGTTCGTAGGCATGAAAATAATGATAGGTATTTGCCACCAGCCTTTGGTCAGGTATCCATTAAGTAAACAGTTAAATATACTTGAGGCCATTTCTTGGGCATTTCAAGCAAAATGACCCATTTGTTCTAATCAGTGGAGCAGCTTAGGCATCTGGCCATGTCTAGACAGAGGGTGAGCAATGGAAAATATCCACGATGTGACCCATAATATCTGCCTTTCTCCTTTCATATATATATATGTGTGTGTGTGTGTGTGTGTGTGTGTGTGAGTATGTATATATATATATATCTTCTTGTTCTGTTTAATTGTTGATAGCTTAATGAAGAGGAAACAGTATTGAAGATGGAAGGAGAGCAGAAAATAATAAAGGGATATTTTTTTGCTACGTAGGTATGTGTTTTTATTGTTGCCTTCTTTACATGTAAGGAACAAACTAGTAAAAGGTATTAAATAACTTGTTCTACCATCAACAAATCAAAGGAAGAACTAGGTGTGGTAAAATCTACAAACTAGAGCTCTCTATATTTCCTTAGAGAACTCCACAGGCAATGTGTTTCTTTCAGAAAGGTGATCTTCAATGCAATGATAATAAATATTGATTATTTGAACATATGAATTACCTCCTAAAATTAATTCCTGTTGAATCTCAGGTCATCCAAATATAAAGCTATTTCATAGCAATTACAGCTTAAACTGGGTTTGTCTGCATTTCCATTTCTGTCACACCATTTAGAAATAGCATTTTCTGTGTCTTAAAAATTCTTCCACCTACTTACCCCACTAGGATGCTCCAGGTTTAATGTGATAATGTTTATGAAGCACTATGAACTCCATGGAAGAAAAGGGTTATAAAAGTGTAATGTTATCATGTTCAATCATCATCGTTATGATTATTCCCTAAACATTGTGAAGCCCATTCTCTAACACGTTTTTCCTGTATGTGCAAGGTTCTAATTATCAGTAATGAACAAATAGTAATCAATGGTTCCATATTTTAAGAATTTGAGTATGAATTTTAAAGAATTACAACACTAGATAAGCAGGTAACTGCTACAGCACCCTATTCGTGCCTATGATCAGTTGGAGTTCCGGCATCAGTGTTCAGGCTGCACAGAAAAAACAATAAAACCTGGTCAAAATTTCATTCCAACAAACGAAATCAAAAATCTACTCCAAATCCAAAAAAAATCCAAAATGAATTTCACTAAAAAACACAAACTGACTTTCTAGTATTTTGCTGAGCTATACATTTTCAAGATTTGAATAAACCTGTGTGCAATAAATGTATTACTTCATTACAAATATCCCTTAATCATATGTTCATTGATGTGAGCCTCATTCTATTAAAAGCAAAATTATACAAAGGTGAGCAAAATTGTAGATTTGCAGTAATTTAAAGCTCAATCAAATTCTCTGGGTGTGATATTGACAATATACAAATGGCTTAAATGATATTCCCTAACTCTAAAATATGCATTATGAGCCCCTTGTGCATGTTCTATTGTTTTACAATCTGCAGTGAAATGCATAATAAGCATTAATTGCTTAATAAGCAAGACATTTAAAAAACATATTTATTTCCCCTTCACAATCTAAAACATGAGTATAGATTCACACCATTTTCTCTGAATCAAAATCTTTGTTAATGATTGCAATTTCCTTTCAGGATGAGATTTCCTTCCCCAACAGGATGATTATTTAAAAGTAAACTCTCACTTAAAAAAAAAAAAAAAACTACTAAGAAACATGTCTATAATGTTTTTGAAGGCTAAATTTAAGTGTAGAAAAGTATTTTTTCTATCCAGGACTCATACTTTCTTCCAAGTGTTGCCTCAAATCTTATTCACTTATATAATATAAACAAAGGGATTGCCTTAAGAACTACTAAGCTTCATCACAGGCATATTTTGAGCTATCAAATCTTTCTTTTTGTGGGTAGTTAACTTATTCATGAACAAATGCCAATATTTTACAAATTATTTACCCTGCTAAGTATTAAATTTCTATTTTCTTGAAATTCGTTTAACTAGTGATATGCTTCTAATTTGCAAATGGGCATTATGTTATTTGGTACTAAAATAAGATCACATCTAAAACATCATGTTATCCTAACTTGAATAAGAGAGATAAAACATGCTGGTTAATGGTCCACTTTAGTCTTAGGTTCAATCCAAATTAATTTTATGCAGTTATTTGTATCAAGTTGACTCCAATTCTGAAATATGTTCAGAATGTGATACATAAGCAACAGTAGCGAGGTTACTTTGAGGTCCAGTTAAATACTAGTACAGTAATATAAAAACAATGCTTCTAATCTGATAGTAGAAAAAGTAGACCATTACAAGATAGTGGCAGATAAACAACAAGAGTAACGTTTGATTGCTCTTTCTCTAGAGAAAAGCATTGTTTTAGAATCAATTTTCAGAATGGTCTAGTGCTTATTTTTATAATGTTGTGGTTCTGCAAAAAAAAACAAATGGAGATTTAATGAAAATTATAACCACTTAGCCTTATTAGCCCTAAAAATTTCTGACTTATATGTTAGTCAAAACAAATATCAGTACAAGTCATCTTTTTATTGTAAATGGTATTATAATGAGTATTAATCTCTCTCACTTGTATTTAACTCACTTTATTTTTGAGAATTAATTCTTTAATATACCATTTTCTCCTTTATTTAATCTCTAGTTCTTGTAAGAAACAGCCTCAAAAGGGATATGGATACCCTCTTATTCTCATATAGGGGTAAAATATAAAAATATGTTTACCACAACTATATACTAAAGAACAGTTGTTTTATATATCAATTATATGCTAAATATTTCACCCCTATTAAAATCTACATACATGAACAGAAATGCTAACTTCAAATGTATTTTATAAGGCATAGTAATAATATCTTGTACTTACATTTGTCAAAGAATATGGCTCTAACTTGTTGATGAGGAAGATCAGGCACATATAATTTTACTAAAATTAAGGCAGAGAAGTTGAATGACTTCTCAAGGTTAGTAACTGAGTTAGCCAGTTAGTAACTGAGAAACCCTGACTACTAGACCAGTCTTCTTTCCACTATTTCATTGTGCCTCCTATAGATGAGTTTAAAATGTCAATTCAGGTGTTCAATACACAGACCTGAAAATTTTGAGCTACACTAAGAGTTCTAAAAGTTTTGAATTTTACTTTCCAGCAAGGAAGAGAAGGAAAGGGAAAGGAGAATAAATAAAAACTACTATTCATGGGATGCTGCCTATGTTAGAAGCCATACTAAGCCATTCTAAGCATTTATGTCACATGTGGAATGCCATATTCTTTCACTACTTCTTATTGTAGATCATGCCATGGTAAAACAGGTAAGCCGCTTATGTTTCTACGCTATTTCAGTAAAAATTCTAGGGTCATATAACCCACCTTTTGTAAATATGTAAGTTACAAAATGCTTTTCAAAAGTCAAATTTACTTGAGTTTTGTATAGGATGTAGATTGGAGATATTTTAATGTAATATTTAAAAGTACAACTATGTTCTTTTCATAACTTTTAACTATTTCCTTTTAATGCTGAATTGTTAGAAACACACTATAAAACTCAAAGTAATCATAATATGAAATCAGAATATGGAGAAAAATGACAATGAGAGTAATGTAAAAACATTAAATGTTTATTTGAACATTAAAAACGACCACTTCCAACATTTCCCATTGAAATGTAATTATCAGGAGATTCTAAGATTTGAGTTGCAGGTTTTGACTCACTCATTTTAGTTACTCATCAATGGTGGGATCAACAGGACACTCATTTGTATTGTTTTGAAGAAAGTAAGAGCACTTAAATTTGGAAGAATAGGGAAATAGAGAAGAAAAACATAAAAAAAAAGATGCTTCCTTAAAAGCTAATAGAGGAATTGGTGAACTTGTTGTCCAAACAACCATTTGTAATACTGAGGTAGTATCCAACTTTAATATGCAGATTATTACTAGTGTTCAAGTGTTAAATATGTAAATCATAAACTTTGTGGTTAATGGATTAAGGAGCATCAAGGAGGTCTGTATAAAATTCTAAACAATATTTTTCTTTAAATTAAATTTTATTTCCAAATAGAATGTTATATGGCCATCAAAAATGAGAAAAATGTTCCTGTGAGCAACAAATAAACTTTTATGCTACTGTCCCACAGAAAGGAATCTTAGCATAAAATTAAATAAAAATCTGTTAAGGCCTAGTTCCAATACAGTGATGTGAATTTAGCCACAAATAGAAAATTTCTTTCTATTAGTACTTAAGCTTCTCTTCACAGTTTCAAATAGAAAAGAGAGATTGCACTTGTGTAATTTTTAAGTATTATCCCAATCTATGCAAAGTTTTAAGGCAGAAGTGATTATTAAATTATAGTTGGTTTTAGTCTATTTTGGTTAATTAAATATTACACAGAAATAATCCTGTTAGCAAATCTGTGTATTAATAATGGCACAAAGACAAGATCCTCTTTCTAATGGAATATGTTACTAATGAGTGAGCTAACAGTAAGCCTGGACTTGCAACATTTTGTGCACTGGAACTGGAAAACTTAGCCAATCCAAAAAAAACACAAAAAATCTAAGTCTTCAAAGGGAAGGGAGACTGGTGGGAACTGAGAAGGGAGAAACCTTGAATGGATTTATTATTTGGGTTTCTGGATCCAGCCATGCCTGAATCTATCCTTTGAAGTGTCAATCAAGTCACTCCATAAGTTACCTTTCAAAGTTAAGTTCCCCAAAAAAGAAAAAATAGCACAAAGTTCACCAGGTTATACAAATACAAGGTAGTGCCTTTCTTTTCTTTTTGTTCCAATTTTACAGCATCAATCCTCATTCCAAGAGTGATAAGCATCTTGGTGTAGAGCCACCATATATTTGTATGTCAGTAATATAATAATTTTATTTTTTAAGTGATGTGACAACAATGACATATGATTACAGCCTTCTATGAGAATGCTGGCTGTTTTCTTTTTTCTTTTTGGTGTCATACAGAGAATTTTTTATTTTGTTTTATTTTATTTTCTTTTGTTTACTTTACTTAAGAAAAGCTTCCCTTTTACATGTTCCTCAGGTGTATCTGGCTTGCTAACCAGGATAGGGTGACTCTTAAGCTAAAAAAGATTGTACTGCATGTGTAAAGAGGATGGAACACAAAGTGAGTGGTTAAATACTTACGTGTATTGAGTTAACCCTCCTTAGATTATAGTCAGAAAGTGAAAGTGAAGTTGCTCAGTCATGTCCGACTCTTTGCGACCCCATGGACTGTAGCCTACCAGGCTCCTCCGTCCATGGGATTCTCCAGACAAGAATACTGGAGTGGGTTGCCATTTCCTTCTCCATGGAATCTTCCCAACCCAGGGATCGAACCCGGGTCTCCCACCTCAGAGGCAGACGCTTAACCTCTGAGCCACCAGGGAAGCCTATAGTCAGAAAGATCTGTTAATTAATGAATTAGCCCTGTAGACTCTAAAATGCTTAGTGGCAGATCAACCTATTTTGGTTGTAAGTCTCACTATCTTTCTATCCCTACAACTACAATTTCATTTATTATGTGAGTGATATATAGCTGGAATTCTTAGATCGGTAGATGAGCTTTTACGTTATCATAATTAGCATGACAGATTTTAGTCACTGCAAATATTCTTTTAACAATGCAGTGGTAAGTGATGTAAATCAATCCATGAAAACCAGGCCCTAAAGTATAAAGTAATGTTTGTCACATCTTCCTAAGAAAGAAATAGAAGCATAATATGTGCTATAATCTGGTAAGTATTTCACAGGAAAGAAGTATGATATGGGTTGGGAAGTGCTGCTGCTGCTGCTGCTAAGTCGCTTCAGTCGTGTCCGACTCTGTGCGACCCCATAGACGGCAGCCCACCAGGCTCCGCCGTCCCTGGGATTCTCCAGGCAAGAATACTGGAGTGGGTTGCCATTTCCTTCTCCAGTGCATGAAATGGAAAAGTGAAAGGGAAGTCGCTCAGTCGTGTCCGACTCTTAGCGACCCCATGGACTGCAGCCTACCAGGCTCCTCCGTCCATGGAATTTTCCAGGCAAGAGTACTGGAGTGGGGTGCCATTGCCTTCTCCCGGGTTGGGAAGTACAATCAGGTAAAATAATGATCCTTTGGAGGATGAAGAAAATTAGAGACAAATACTTCGTGGGAACGGAGAAGGCAATGGCACCCCACTCCAGTACTCTTGCCTGGAGAATCCCATGGACGGAGGAGCCTGGTAGGCTACAGTCCATGGGGTCGCTAAGAGTCGGACACGACTGACCGACTTCACTTTCACTTTTCCCTTTCATGCACTAGAGAAGGAAATGGCAACCCACTCCAGTATTCTTGCCTGGAGAATCCCAGGGACGGCGGAGCCTGGTGAGCTGCCGTCCATGGGGTCGCACAGAGTCAGACACGACTGAAGCGACTTAGCAGCAGCAGCACTTCGTGGGAAAGAAAGTAAAAAGAAACAGTCTGTCTAATGAATCTTACAAGGAAAAATACTGCTTTAAATAAAAATGCTATGCTAGGATTTTTTTCTGTGGGGTGCATGCTACAGCCTTTTTCCACTTATAATGGCAGTTGCAGTAAAGTTTCTCTGGGTGGTAACAGTCTCCAACTCTTTAAGGAAATATTTAAGAGGAAAGAGGACCCATTTCTCACAATCCTTCTAATTTCTAATAAGCTATGTATTTCTGCTTTACAAGAGAACACTTCTACTTAACAATGGGAATATTAGAGTGCCTGTGTATATCTTGCAACACAGTACAAGGCATCAAAGGGGAGGGAAATTAATGGTTATGAGGGTAGGGAAGGAAACAGTCCATAAAGAGAAAGATGTAGACCACGCCCTGGTGGGAGTTAGTAGAAACAACTATAGAGAAATTCTATCTGTTCTCCTTCTCCTTTTTCTTGTCATATCACATAGGTGGCAAGAAATCATATGTAATTTCTCTTTTCCGGTCCACTTTCTTGTTCCTACCATCACTTTTCTTGATACTTTATCAAATTCTTCAATTACAATCTTAGCTTAAAGGTAATTGTTTTCAATAAATATTGATACATCATCTTAAGCTCTTTGGAAAAGTGTTGTTCTAGGTTACCAAGTAAGCAGCAAAGAGAGAAGATAATGAGATATAAAAGGTCAAGGAAGGAGAGACCAATGTTCAAATTGATTTTGAGAAAATAAATAAGAATCAACATATTCATATATATATTTCATAGTATAAATATATTTAAAATTCTGTATTATAAACATATATACATATATTAAATTACATCATAAAATATGTGTTCTTTTTAATATAGAGACATTAAGATTGTGTCTGCTACTTTTACAGTCAAACAACACTTTATTCACCTTGATTTTAATTCTTCAGTGACATCTTCACCAAACACTGCATAGATGAGATCATGGATTTTACATATTAGAATGGTAAGTTTAAACTCTTTGAATAAGCTCTCACTTTTTTTTTCTGAACAAAAATTGTTCACAGGGGGAAAAGGGAGGTTTAATAGATTTATCTTCTATACCAAAGTTTGGTTTACTTTTGACATGTAGGTTGCATTTAATATCCACTTCTGGTGTGTTAGTATCAAAAAGAAGGGAAAATGATTTAAGATTCCATCTTATTTATTAAAAAATATCAGATGAAAGATATATTCCAGTGTTAAATCATGTTTTGTCATTGTCAAGTATGTAAGCAAAAAAGTAAATATGAAAATTATTCAAAGAGATTGACATTCCTCTGGCGAAAGCAATTCCTAGATTTTGTTTTGTTTTGTTTTCTTCCCCAAACAAATGCACTGGTAGAAAAGAGAGCAATGTGTCAGTGTGCCTTTGTATTTTTATGATGTTACTGCAATAAATATTTAAAAATAATATTTTATTTTGTTACTAGAAAGTCAGTTCATGAAGACTATTTGTTTTCCAAAACTTAGGAGCTTCATGTTCTGGATTTTTTTTATCTGTTATTAAGATGACAATATCAATTTTTAACATTTAAGAAACATGCACTGTACCAGTAGCCCTGAACAATGAAATACAGTCATACAAAAGTTAACTAAGTTATAAACATGCAAAAGGAGAAGTCTCCCTTCAATCATAAAATGATGTTATTTTCTGTTCAGCAGTTCATGTTACTGCTGTTCATGCTAATTAATTAAAGGAGCTGTTGCTGTAATGTGCAAACAGGGAATCTGAGAAACTGAGCAGGCTTTTAGGTCTCCAAGTGAAGTTAAGTCAGTCTTGGCACGAGCAATCAAATGTAATGAAATCGTTTGTCAGTGCTAAGCTTGTGAAAACTGTGAAGTTTGACTAGGGAGTAAAAGGATTATAATTAGATTTCCAATAGGATAATAACTAAATGGCAGAATGCAGTAAAGAGAAGATATCACTTTGTTAGCTAATGGTACTGCAGTTTGGCTTTAGTTTTTATCATCTCACTTGTAGTTGTGCTAATTTATTTTGATTTAATCAGCAAAAATGCACTACGCAAATGGTATTTGAGTGTCATTTGCAAAAATCATTGATCTGAAGGTACACTTAATAACAACTGATATGTTTATTTTATGCAAAAAGGAGATTAGTTGATAAGATGGTTGATGTGTGTCTTGCAGGCCCTCCAGCTTTGTTATAAGAATCTGGGTGGGAGGATATTAGTATACATCCTTCACTTCCAGAAATAGTGGACACTGCTATCAGAATGGATGTGTATTCATTTTTTGATCACCTTATAGTATACAGGAGGAGTTGCTATATAGACCACTAAAATGTAAGGAATACAGAAACCCTTTTATCAGATGGTGGTCTGTGCATAATAACTTGTCTGTCAAACAACACTCAAAGCATAAAAGACATAAAATAACTAAGCTGAAGAGTTTTAGAATACATATAAGTATAGCAGTACATGGGCAGTTTGTGGAAATTATCATAAAACTATACAGGATTTTATTACTTTGAATGTTAGCCAAGCAACATTCTTCCAAGTCCTCTTTAAGCTCTCTTAAGTAAATATCACAATGCAACTAATTGAATTTCAAAGAAAGAGCACTAAGTGCTATCCAACAGAGATGTTGACAATAAAAAGAAAAAAAGACTTCACTGATGCTGGAATTGTTTGCTGTGATGGAGATGTGTTGTGAAAATAACATTGTATTAACATGCATGAATTGACCCTCACAAACAGTGCTAGAAATAACATTGTATTAGCATGCATGAATTGACCCTCACAAACAATACTAGGAAATAATCGTCCAAGTTAAAAAATTTCCTGTCAAAGAATGAGGACCAAGCTATCACCAACCAGAAGGAGGGAAGTGAAAAAGATGAAAATAATATCAAAATATGTCACAAAAGAAAAGAAAGAGAACACAAAAGAGCAAAATTATCAGGCAGAAAGGAAAAATAATGGTTAAAATTGAATTTTATGTCTGCCAACCATTATACATTGTCTCAAGTTCATAGGTACATATAAAAGTAATTTCTCAATGCTGAACATCTTAAACAAAAAAGTAATATTATTGGGATGTTTTGATAATTATTTGAATTTATTGATTCAATGAACTATTTTTAAGATTAATTCTGATAATATTTTCAGGCATCTACTCCCCTAGTTAATAGAATAAGTCAATTTTTGTTTATAAAGTAATTTCTTTTAGATATTAAGTTGTGATTCTACTATCATATTAATACAAGGCATTTACTCTAGTTTTTCACAAATTGATGATATGAACTTTATCATTTATCATACCTATATATTGTACTAAGGAAGGTGAGAATGTGAACTTTTTCATTTTTACCATATTTATCAAGAATACTATTTAACATAACCTAAAAGGTAGACATTTAATAAAAATTATTAACCATCATATTTTACTATATATGGAAAATATTAACCACAAATGCTAGAAAATCTGACTTATAATTTGAAAAGTATATATAAAAGTTAATCCCCTTGCTTTAAAATATGTTCTATCTCAATCCTTTTAAAAGTATACCTAGTTTTCTCATATTTAGCTAGCAAAAGCTAAGAAAACTTCTTAAAATTATGCTCACTGAATACAAATACTAAATGTGCCCTCTTCTAATCACAGTCCAGTTCAGTTCAGTCACTCAGTTGTGTCTGACTCTTTGCGACCCCATGAAGCAAGTTAATATCAAAAGCCATTCTTTGCAGACTTCATTAAAATAAAAGACTGAGCCAAATAGTGAATGTAACTTTCCCTTATATCATCTAATTGGCCTTCTATGAATAAGTTATCTCTTTGTTGCACAGAAATGAACTAACTTTAGGGCAGTTCAAAATTTATATTTATTTCAGAGTTAGGAAAGATGCTATTACTGGGGACTAAAGGAATTTATATATAATATATAGAGATATAGATAAAGATACATGGGCTTCCCTGGTGGCTCAGACAGTAAAGAATCCACCTGCATTGTGGGAGACCTGGGTTGGATCCCTGGGTTGGGAAGATCCCTTGGAAAAGGAAATGACAACTCACTGCAGTATTCTTGCCTGGGAAATCCCATGGACAGAGGAAACACACACACACACAAAGACACACATACAGATATATATATAAAACAAACAGCTATGAATGGTGAGTATAAGATTAAAGAATAATTAAAGGATAATAAAGATATAACCTGCTTATGGTTTACCTTCTACAGTTTCAAAGATGACCCTATATCTCACTTAAAGGAGGGCCCATTCAAGCTCAACGCTTCTTAAAGACTCAATCTATATTTGTGTTTTACAGATTCACAAGGGATCAAATGCTTCATATTTGCTCAATCCTACCTTGGACATGTGCTCGCAACCTTAAACAGTGGTAGCCCACAACTAGTGGGGATTTATTTATAAATTTCACAGTGGTAAATTGATTGGATAAACACTGAGTCCCATTCAAACTGGCTTTGCTCACACAGACACAGCCTTTAAGTTGAGAGAAGAAAGTAGGTAAGCAAAAGAGACATAAGACACAGCGAAAGCTTTATGAGCTACACATGCATGCTTCCACACCTAGTAAAGTTAATACATTAGTTAAGTCTATCCAGCTGCAGCAGAATCAGGCATTCCCAGAAGATCCATGATCTTTGACACTCCTGGATTTTCAAAGATGATGTGCAAAACTACATGAGTGAGGATTTCTAAATTTTCTAAAACTGCCACATAAAATGGTGATCCACAGACAAACCCACATGGATCTTTTGGTCATATCTGGTTCTGTTGTCTTCATATAGATCCAGTCATTACACCATGGAAAGGCACTGATTAGTTAACCAACCAACATTTCTATGGTTGTTCCCTTTTTGGAAGTTAGCTAACTGTTTTTTTTTTCTTCTTTTTTTATTAGAGCGAGACGTGAATATGAAAATAAATGTAATCTGCTTACAGAGGGCTAGAAAATTGCATTAGAAAGACATAGAAAAACTCCAGTGGTCAAATTCAATTTTTATTTTTACTCCAATGAGTGTGTTTGTACTCCAATGAGACTCTATATTAACTGGTTTTGCCTATTTTCTTACTACTAAATACTTTTAAATATTTTAAAGGATCTAAGCAGTTATGGGAATGCTACAAATTATGAATTACAAGTCCTGCTCTTATTTTCATATTTAGTCAGTTTCTAAAATATCTATAAGTTGGCATCAGAACTTAAATATTGATAAAAATGTTGCCTAGAATACTTTGCAAATATTGATAGGTTATGATTATTGTACCAGTGTCTTTTATAAACAGTAAAGTAGTGAGATTTAAAAACTGTATTATTGTACACTTCTAAAAAGGTAAATTATATTCACATTTTGTATTTTTAGAATATGCCTAACTTATAAATGTACATTCTTTTAACAAGTAAACATACAAGAAATTTGCTCACATTGTATATGTAAAATTTTTAGTCCCTAAATACATAGTCTCAATAAACATTACAGACTTTTACCCTATCATGAAGTAAGAAAAGTTTAGCTTGTTTATTTATGTTACTTATATGAAAAGTATCAGCAAAGGAGCTCACCCCATCCAACCCTCTGGGATCACATATTAAGTAGTTGTAGAAAGAAGTACGCTATTTACTGTACCTTGCATAGCAGTACTATCATGTGGAGTTCCAGCGTTTTCTATTTCAATATCTGGAATCACAGTATCTGAAAGAAGTGACACTCAAGATTAAGGTATATTCTACTTTTCCTGATTCCATTTAAGTAAAAACTCTCATCTGGCCAGGGTCTTGGTCCTATAGTAAACATGAGACTTTGAGTGGCATTTTGATTTTTTTTTTTTTGTATGTCAACATATTTTTAATGGTAGTGTTTAGAGAAACACTGACTGAAACCTCCCAGCCTGGTCAGGCACCATAGTAACCACGTGCATGAGTTATCTTACAAAAGGTGGTCCTGGTAAGGAATGAGGAACTAACAAGCTACTACCAACTGGAAGAATTAGGGAAAGGTCAAAAGGAGAGAGGAAACACCAGTCCATGTGTCCTACCAACCTCCTAGAATCCTTGCTGGAATCTGTCTTTGCTGAGTGATGTGCGTGCCACCACACACACACCGCACACTCATCACTGAGTCAAGAGTGATTGGCTAGAGACAACTTGGAAACTAATCTAACTATCATAAAATCCAAGACTGTGAGCCACATGGCAAAGCAGTTCTCCTGGGTTCCCTTACCCTCCTGCTCTCCACCTAGGAGGCCCCTGCCCAATAAAGTAACTTGTGCCTCCTTGGACAATCCATTGCCAAGTGTTAGGCAAGATCCCTCTCTTAGGCCATGGAAGAGGTCCCCTTTCCTACAACAGTAAGAAGGAGGATTATAAACCTTAGCTAAATTCTACAATTGGGCATATGTTTCCAGGTATATAGTAAATACTTCTTTATTCATTTTACTCTCTAGAGATAAATCTCAGGAAAATAATCTATCCATAAAAATGCCCTCAGACTATCAGGTAACATGCCCTGATTATGGAATAAGGAAAAAGTTAATGTAATTACCTCATTCTTATGTATATTTTCCATTTGTGAAATGTGATAGATGATGATTATCTCTATGGTAAATGAACATGAACACTAAAACACAGACTATGATTTCTGGTCTTTATTTAGTACTGGCTCTTGGGGCCAAGAGATACACGAATTGTTTAAAACAAACAAACAAACAAAAACTTGAGGAGAAGAAACAAGGAGATAGGTTTCTTATTTTCAATTTTAAATATGATTATCTAAAAGTTATTCATATTCATGAAGCACAGTTTAATATGGCCATTTCTGTATATAAATTGCTCAGACACCCTTGGGTAATATGATAACAGACGCCTATGTATCATCCAATGTCATCAAGGATTAATGTGAGAAAGAAATGATTTGAATACAAGTTACCCAATTGCTGTAGAAACAGCCGCTTTTCCTTTATAACAGAACACTGGAGCTACAGTGGAATTCACATATGGGTGGATTTCAAATATATAAAAAAACTCAAGTGTCCTCAGAAATACATCTTCAGAGCCTCAAATAATGAGTGTACTGAACATTTGCTCCATTGCTGGCTCCCACTGTCTAAGATGTTCCACAGTATGAGATATTGATGTATTATTATTTATCTTCTCTCTTCTGTGTCTCAATGAGGCATGGCTGTCATGAGCTAATAATCTAGTTCTGTATTTCTATTGACTGTGAGGACAATGATTTAAGATAGTTACAGCAAAAAGGGAATTGAATTTTTGGAGGTAAAAATATGATTGAACATTTGTATGGAATTCTCTATTTATTCTTAGTATATGGCACTTGAAGAAACACTCTTTCAGTTAATGCTTATGTCATATCATATATGGAATATGTGTACATGTATGTATAAAATTCTTAGGCTCATCCTTATTATATATACATATCAGTTAAATATACTGACTGTTAATATGCTATGAAAGAGGAACTTGAATAGTCTATGAGATAAAATTATGTTGTAGAGTTTCATAATTTAAAACAGAATCAGAAAAATTTGGAATTAAGAGATTTCATGAGAAACACCTCTTCTCACAGGAACTCCAGTAATTTATTTAGAACATTCTTTTTCAACCAGGCACTCTTGAAGCCCTCATCACTGATACAATCTGCATTAAAGGAACCAGCCTTCTAAAGCTCATTAAAAGAAATGAAACATTAAAACAAACATCAGCATATTTTAACATGAATGGAGATAAAATACATTTTAAGTGTAGGAAAGTTATCAATATTACTTCTGCAAAAACCAGGAGGATTTCCTGTTATTCCTAAGCTATTGTCTCCCAGAATAGGGATTATTTTGAGAGATTTAATTAATGACCTAAAACACCTGGCTTCAAGTTGATGTATTAATTGTGTGCTTAGTCACTCATTAATGTCCGACTCTTTGTGACCCCATGGACTGTAGCCCTCGAGGATCCCCTTTCCATGGAGATTCTCCAGGCAAGAATACTGGAGTGGATTGCCATGCCCTCCTTCAGGGGATCTTCCCAACCCAGTGATCAAACCCAGTTCTCTTTACCATTTGAGCCACTTGGGAAGCCCTGAAGTATTAATTGTTCCTGGACAAAGTTTCTCTCACTCCATCTCCCTCCCTCACCCCCTCCCCTTTGTGTACCCTGATTGTGAAGTTCCAATTCACACATTACCTTTCAACACCCTTAGTCCACTGTCACTAGTAGTGGCTTGCTTAAGTGCTTGCTCCACTTGCTCCCTGCGCTTTGATTCAAATCCCAAGGCTTCTTGTAGTTTTTTCTTTGCTTTTTTCTCCTTCCTTAGGCGCTTTTGCATGGTAGCTAAAATATGGAAAGGGAAGTAGTTTTCAAAGGCTTGGTCATCGAAATCAGGTTGCCAGTTTTGATGAATTATAAAAAATAGATACAATTCAGGTAGATAGGTAAATGTATGATTAGCTTCTTTTGATTCCAATTATCATTAGACCCAACCAAAGAGTATTCAATCATATAACTGATTTGTTTTTGCTTTCACATCTCCAGTAAGTTCAGTTCAGTTCAGTTCAGTCGCTCAGTCGTGTCCGACTCTCTGCGACCCCATGAATTGCAGCACGCCAGGCCTCCAGTAAGCAAGCTCTATAATACACATGCATTTGTAAAATGTTGGTGGTAGTACTGGAAAACTGTTTTCTACCTTGACTACATGAATTTAGTGATAACATGAAACATTTTATAAATCTGTTAAGAAAAGTATTCTTATTATTCATCATGTTATTCCTATACATACTTAAAAATACAAAATATGTTTTTTAAAACTTACAATGTCCAGGGTCTATTTCTCTAAGAAGTTATTAATTTTAAGGGAAAATATCTATCTTTTTAAGTAAATGCACATATCATCAGACTCTGCATAACTCCATATATTTATATTTGAACCTATCTACACATTTTAAAGAGAATAATATTCAGCAATCATTTTATTAAGCAATCTATAAAAGCAAAATAGCATTTTTCATAAACAGTAAAGGAAATGAAGAGTTAAAAAAATTATAACTCAACTCTCAAGGCTTTATATCTTAACTAGAAACTTTAACTGCCCTAATGTATAATTGTTACTATATTCTGAAACCTTGAAATCTGTGATAATTTCTCAAATAGAATTAGTGAACTTTAGTAATTATATTGGTACAGAGCAGGGCTCTAATAGGGTTCTAAGTAAACCGACGTTCACATTCTTCCAAAAACAGTTTTTAAAAATTAAGATATTAATATCATGGCAATAGAAAATTATTCAAGGGACATTAAGAAAAATTATAAATTACACGACATTTAAAAAGTTAAAATATTCATATATATTTAAATTATTTCAATCGCAGTAAACTGAATATGATGCTAATTTGAATTTCAATTGCTTTATCTCACATTGCAATGTCTTTTCATATAAATGACCTTCAGCAACTTGAAAACAGTCAGTTACTCATCTAAATGTGTGATTATTTCAGAGGACTAAGGTAATAACAAGATGGAAATCTTGAAATAAAGACACTGACAATGTATGGTTTCCATTACATCTTCGATAAGAGGCTGTTAAAAAAGGTTGAACAGAAAAAGATTTTACTATTGTAGTAACAGAAGCAGAGGATATTAAGAAGAGGTGGCAAGAATACACAGAAGAACTGTCCAAAAAAGATCTTCATGACCCAGATAATCACGATGGTGTGATCACTCACCTAGAGCCAGACATCCTGGAATGTGAAGTCAAGTGAGCCTTAGAAAGCATTACTACGAACAAAGCTAGTGGAGGTGATGGAATTCCTGTTGAGCTATTTCAAATCCTGAAAGATGATGCTGTGAAAGTGCTGCACTCAATATGTCAGCAAATCTGGAAAACTCAGCAGTGGCCACAGGACTGGAAAAGGTCAGTTTTCATCCCAATCCCAAAGAAAGGCAATGCCAAAGAATGCTCAAGCTACTGCACAATTGCGCTCATCTCACACGCTGGTAAAGTAATGCTCAAAATTCTCCAAGCCAGGCTTCAGCAATACGTGAACCGTGAACTTACAGATGTTCAAGCTGGTTTTAGAAAAGGCAGAGGAACCAGAGATCAAATTGCCAACATATGCTGGATCATCAAAAAAGCAAGAGAGGTCCAGAAAAACATCTATTTCTGCTTTATTGACTATGCCAAAGCCTTTGACTGTGTGGATCACAATAAACTGTGGAAAATTCTTGAAGAGATTGGAATACCAGAGCATCTGACCTGTCTCTTGAGAAATCTGTATGCAGATCAGGAAGCAACATTTAGAACTGGACATGGAACAACAGACTGGTTCCAAATAGGAAAAGGAGTACGTCAAGGCTGTATACTGTCATCCTGCTTATTTAGCTTATATGCAGAGTACATCATGAGAAACGCTGGGCTAGAAGAAACACAAGCTGGAATCAAGATTGCCGGGAGAAATATCAATAACCTCAGATATGCAGATAACACCACCCTTATGACAGAAAACGAAGAACTAAAGAGCCTCTTGATGAAAGTGAAAGAGGAGAGTGAAAAAGTTGGCTTAAAGCTCAACATTCAGAAAACTAAGATCATGGCATCTGGTCCCATCACTTCATGGGAAATAGATGGGGAAACAGTGGAAACAGTGTCAGACTTTAATTTTGGGGGTTCCAAAATCACTGCTGATGGTGATTGCAGCCATGAAATTAATTACTCCTTGGAAGGAAGGTTATGAACAACATAGATAGCATATTTAAAAGCAGAGACATTACTTTGCCAACAAAGGTCCGTCTAGTCAAGGCTATGGTTTTTCCAGTGGTCATGTATGGATGTGAGAGTTGGACGGCAAAGAAAGCTGAGCACCGAAGAATTGATGCTTTTGAACTGTGGTGTTGGAGAAGACTCTTGAGAGTCCCTTGGCCTGCAAGAAGGTCCAATGAGTCCATTCTAAAGGAGATCAGCCCTGGATGTTCATTGGAAAGACTGATGTTGAAGCTGAAACTCCAGTACTTTGGCCACCTCATGCAAAGAGTTGACTCATTGGAAAAGACCCTAATGTTGGGAAGGATTGAGGGCAGGAGGTGAAGGGGATGACAGAGGATGAGATGGTTGGATGGCATCACCGACTCGATGAACATGGGTTTGGAGGCCTGGAGTGCTGTGATTCATGGGGTCACAAAGTGTCGGACACGACTGAGTGACTGAACTGAACTGGACCATTAAAATAAAGCATTTAGTAAATCATTTAACTCAAAAACATAGATTTATTCAAATTAATGTATAATTTCATGTCCACGATAAGACAAAATTTTGCTTCTAGTAAAATTATTTATTGAAAAGTATTCCATATTTTCCATCTCTTGAAATTTATGAGTCCATATATTATAAACAGTGCCATAGGATATTACATTTAGAATTATATAAAAATAATAACTATGTTTATTTAAGACCTTTCATTTATTGAACTTTTTTATGGGACTATGTCTCATTTAAATCTTACAAAAACTCAGTAAGAAAGACATTGGCATCTCTACTATACAGATGAGGAAACTTAGCCCTTGAGATGTTAAGAAATTTAACCAAGGTTCCAGAACCAGTAGTTCTCATAGCCTTAGGGCGAAAGATCATATAGGCAGTTGCTTCAAAGACAGGGGCCTTATAGTTGGCCAAGGACCAATATAGATGACGTTCAACCTTTCTTGTAGTTCTATCTTTTTTTGATTCTAAGTATTTAATTTGTAAATAATATTATTCAATTCAGTTCAGTCACTCAGTCATGTCTGACTCTTTGCGACTTCATGAAATGCAGCACGCCAGGCTTCCCTTTCCATCACCAACTGCCGGAGTCTACCCAAACCCATGTCCATTGAGTCGGTGATGCCATCCAGCCATCTCATCCTCTGCCATCCCCTTCTCTTCCTGCCCTCAATCTTTCCCAGCATCAGGGTCTTTTCAAATGAGTCAGCTCATTGCATGAGGTGGCCAACGTATTGGAGTTTCAGCTTCAACATCAGTCCTTCCAATGAACATCCAGGGCTGATCTCCTTTAGGATGGACCGGTTGGATCTTCTTGCAGTCCAAGAGACTCTCTAGAGTCTTCAACACCACAGTTCAAAAGGATCAATTCTTTGGTGCTCAGCTTTCTTTATAGTCCAACTCTCACATCCATACATGACTACTGGAAAAACCATAGCCTTGACTATATGGACCTTTGTTGACAAAGTAACGTCTCTGCTTTTTAATATGCTATCTAGGTTGGTCATAACTTTCCTTCCAAGGAGTAAGTGTCTTTTAATTTCCATCTGAAAAAGCGCCTTTTAATCACCATCTGCAGTGATTTTTGGAGCCCAGAAAAATAAAGTCAGCCACCGTTTCCACTGTTTCCCATCTATTTGCCATGAAGTGATGGGAGTGGATGCCATGATCTTAGTTTTCTGAATGTTGAGCTTTAAGTGGACTTTTTCAATCTCCTCTTTCACTTTCATCAAGAGGCTCTTTAGTTCTTCTTCACTTTCTGCCATAAGGGTGGTGTCATCTGCATATCTGACGTTATTGATATTTCCTCCAGCAATCTTGATTCCAGCTTGTGCTTCTTCCAGCCCAGCGTTTCTCATGATGTACTCTGCATATAAGTTAAATAAGCAGGGTGACAATATACAGCCTTGACGTACTCCTTTTCCTATTTGGAACCAGTCTGTTGTTCCATGTCCAATTCTAACTGTTGCTTCCTGACCTGCGTACAGGTTTCTCAAGAGACAGGTCAGGTGGTCTGGCATTCCCATCTCTTTCCGAATTTTCCACAGTTTATTGTGATCCACACAGTCAATGGCTTTGGCATAGTCAATGAGGCAGAAATAGATGTTTTTCTGGACCTCTCTTGCTTTTTCGATGATCCAGCAGATGTTGGCAATTTGATTTCTGGTTCCTCTGCCTTTTCTAAATCAAGTAACACATTTTGGCTAGGAATCAAAAGGTAGTTAAGTAGAATATTTAAGTACGAAACATTGCTCTCATGGGAAAAAGATACTCAGGGATTCTTACTATATATGTATATACAAATGTGCATATATACAATTTTACATATGTTCTTTATATGTCTATATATGTTGCTATTATATTATCTTTAAACTGAGGAGACATTATCTTTTAAACCTAATATGAATTTTCTCCCTTTTTCTTTTCAATCATATGACTTCAGTTAGATTTCATACTTTGTCAGAAAAAGTAGTGTCAATGGATATGAGGTACTTGGGCAGGTAGAAAGGAAGTTGAGTGATCATCCAGTAATAGATGCTGCTGCTGAGATTCATAGAGATGAAGAAGATAGTTTTTCTAAGTCAACGAGGATAATAGGAATAATTTTTATTGTATCTGTCATAAAGTGTAAACTGTTAAAAACAGCGCTTAGCACATAGCAGTCAGATGATAATCATTAGCTAACAGTAGTAGTAATAGTGATGATAGTAGTAGAATAGACAGTAATGACAGTAATAGTAATGATAATAGAATAATAGTAGTGGTATTAATATTATATCATAATTACTAAATTTATTAAATACAAATGTTTAAATCTACTATGTCTAGGAATTTTTAAAAGAAAATAGATGTGGTATCAATTACAAAGATTGACCTGAAGAGTCTATAAGAAGTAAACAGAAATCAGTATGAGTACATCCCTAAAAGTTAGATGCCAATTTTAATGTATGTAGTTCAGTTCAGTTCAGTTGCTCAGTCGTGTCTGACTCTTTGTGGCCCCATGAACTGCAGCACGCCCGGCCACCCTGTCCATCATCACCTCCCGGAGTTTCCCCAAACTCATGTCCATCGAGTCAGTGATGCCATCCAGCCATCTCATCCTCTGTTGTCCCCTTCTCCTCCTGCCCCCAATCCTTCCCAGCATCAGGGTCTTTTCCAATGAGTCAACTCTTCGCATGAGGTGGCCGAAGTATTGAAGTTTCAGTTTCAACATCAGTCCTTCCAATGAACACCCAAGACCAATCTCCTTTAGGATGGACTGGTTGGAACTCCTTGCAGTCCAAGGGACTCTCAAGAGTCTTCTCCAACACCACAGTTCAAAAGGATCCATTCTTCGGTGCTCAGCTTTCTTCACAGTCCAACTCTCACATCCATACATGACTAATGGAAAAACCATAGCCTTGACTAGACGGATCTTTGTTGGCAAAGTGATGTCTCTGCTTTTTAATATGCTATCTAGGTTGGTCATAACTTTCCTTCCAAGGAATAAGTGTCTTTTAATTTCATGGCTGCAATCACCATCTGCAGTGATTTTGGAGCCCTCCAGAATAAAGTCAGCCACTGTTTCCACTGTTTCCCCATCTATTTCCCATGACGTGATGGGACCAGATGCCATGATTGGTAGTAGTTTTTCATAAATCACTTTGTGAGTGTTACTATATTAAACATATAATTTTTTGGTTTTTGTTGTTGTTTAATCACTGTCATATCTGATTCTTTTGAGACCCCATGGACTGCAAACTGACAGGCTCCTCTGTCCATGGGATTTTCCAGGCAAGAATACTGGAGTGTGTTGTTATTTCCTTCTCCATGGTATCTTCTTGACCCAGGGGTCAAACTGGATTCTTTACCACTGAGCCACCAGAGAAGCCCATAATTATTTGCTACTTTAGTATAAATAATTTCCCTACAAAAGAAATGTGTTTTTATGACTCTTAATCATAATAATTCATAATTGCCCTCTGCTCTTCCACAGTAGCAGATTAGACACCTTCCAACCTGGGGGAGAGGGGGAGCATATTCCAGTGTCATATCTTTTTGCCTTTTCATACTGTTCATGCGGTTCTTGTGGCAAGTATACTGGAGTGGTTTGACATTCCCTCCTCCAGTTGATCACGTTTTATCAGAACTCTTATGACCCATCTGTCTTGGGTGGCCCTGTACGGTATGGCTCATAGCTTCATAGAGTTACACAAGCCCCTTTGCCATGACAAGGCTGTAATCCATGAAGGTGTTAGAGAATAGCTCCAGAAAGAATGATGCTTCTGGGCCAAAGTGGAAGTGACACTGAGTTCTGGATGTATCTGGTGGTGAAAGTAAAGTCTGATGCTATAAAGAACAGTATTGTATAGGAACCTGGAATGTTAGGTCCATAAATCAAGGCAAGTTGGATGTGTTCAAGCAGGAGATGGCAAGAGTGAACATCAATCATCCTAGGAATCAACATCCTAGGAATTCCTAGGATTTTAGGATCCTAGGAATCCTAAAATGGGTGGGAACAGGTGAATTCAATTCAGATGGTCATTACATCTACTGCTATGGATAAGAATCCTTAGAAGAAATTGAGTAACCCTCATAGTCAACAAAACAGGTCAAAATGCATTACTTGGGTGCAATCTCAAAAATGACAGAATCGTCATTCATTTCCAAGGCAAACCATTCAACATCACAGTAACCAAGTCTATGCCCCAGTCACCAATGCTGAAGAAACTGAAGTTGACCAGTTCTATGAAGACCTACAAGACCTAAAAATAACAACAAAAAAGGATGTTCTTTTTGTCATAGCAGATTGGAACGCAAAAGTAAGACATCAACAGATAACTGGAGTATTAGGCAAGTTTTGCCTTGGAGTATAAAATGAAGCAAGGCAAAGGCTAACAGAGTTTTATAAAGAAAACACACTGGTCATAGCAAACACCATTTTCCAACAACCCAAGAGACGGCTGTAAAAATGGACATTACCAGATGATCAATACAGAAATCAGATTGATTATATTTTTGCAGCTGAAGATGGAAAAGTCAGCAAAAACAAGACTGGAAACTGACTGTGGCTCAGATCATAAGCTCCTTATTACACAATTCAAGCTTAAATTGAAGAAAGTAGGGAAAACCACAAGACAGTTCAGGTATGACAAATCAAATCCCTTATGATTGTACAGTGGAGGTGATG
Source organism: Giraffa tippelskirchi (assembly GCF_054371585.1). Classification (NCBI taxonomy): domain Eukaryota; kingdom Metazoa; phylum Chordata; class Mammalia; order Artiodactyla; family Giraffidae; genus Giraffa; species Giraffa tippelskirchi. The sequence goes on from NC_137289.1 coordinate 74,748,971, forward strand.
AATAGATTCAAGGGATGAGATCTGATAGAGAAAGTGCCTAAAGAACTATGGATGGAGTTTCAGAACACTGTATAGAAGGCAGTGATCAAAACTCTCCCAAAGAAGAAATGCAGAAAGGCAAAGTAGTTGTCTGAGGAGGCTGTACAAATAGCTGAGGAAAGATGGGAAGCAAAAAGCAAGGGAAAAACAGAAAAATATATGCAACTGAATGCAGAGTTCCAGAGAATACCAAGGAGAGATAAGAGGGCCTTCTTAATGAACAATGCAAAGACGTAAAGGAAAACAGTAAAATAGGAAAGACTAGAGATCCCTTCAAGAAAACTACAGCTATCAAGGGAATATTTCATGCAAGGTTAGGCATGATAAATGACAGAGAAGTAAGGATCTAACAGAAGCAAAAGAGAGTAAGTGACAAGAATACACAGAACTACACAAAATATATGACCTGGATAACCATGATGGTGTGGTCACTCACCTAGAGCCGGATAGTCTGGGATGTGAAGTCAAGTGGGCCTTAGGAAGCATTACTATGAACAAAGCTAGTGGAGGTGATGGAATTCCAGCTGAACTATTTCAAATCCTAAAACATGATGCTGTTAAAGTGCTGCAATCAATATGCCAGAAAATTTGGAAAACACAAGCGTGGCCATAGGACTTGAAAAGATATTTTCATTCCAATCCCAAAGAAAGGCAACACCGAAGAATGTTCATTCAACCAGACAACTGTACTCATTTCACATGCTAGTAGGGTTAGGCTCAAAATTCTTCAAGCTAGGCTTCAGCAGTATATGAACCAAGAACTCCCAAATGTACAATCGGGGTTTAGAAAAGGTAGAGGAACCATAGAAAAAGCAAGAGAATTCCAGAAAAACATCTATTTCTGCTTCATTGACTATGCTAAAGCCTTTGACTGTGTGGATCACAACAAACTGTGGAAAATTCTTAAAGTGATGGGCATACCACACTTCTTTACCTGTCTCCTGAAAAACCTGTATGTGGGTCAAGAATCAACAGTTAGAACCAGACATGGAACAATTGACTGGTTCAAAATTGGGAAAGGAGTACAACAAAGCACTATGTTGTCACTTTGCTTATTTAACTTATAAGCAGAGTACATCATGAGAAATACTAGGCTGGATTAACCACAAGCTGGAATGAAGATTGCCAGGAGAAATTTCAACTGCCTCAGATATGCAGATAATGCCACCCTAATGTCAGAAAGTGAAGAGGAACTAAGGAGCCTCTTGATGAGGGTGAAAGAGGAGAGTGAAAAGCTGGCTTGAAACTAAACATTCAAAAAACTATGATCGTGGCATCTGATCTCATCACTTCATGGCAAATAGAAAGGGAAAAGTGGAAGCAGTGACAGGTTTTCTTTTATGGGGCTGTAAAATCACTGCAGAGGGTGACTGCAGTCATGAAATTAAGAGACGCTTTCTCCTTGAATGGAAGCTGTGACAAACCTAGACAGTATATTAAAAAGCAGAGACATCACTTTCCAACAAAGTTCCGTATAGTCAAAGCTATGGTTTTTCCAGTAGTCATATATGGATGTGTGTGTTGGACCATAAAAAAGGCTAAGCGCAGAATTGATGCTTTCAAATTGTGCTGCTGGAGAAGACTCTTGAAAGTCTCTTGGACTAAAAGGAGAGCAAACCAGTCAACCCTAAAGGAAAACAATCCTGAATATTCACTGGAAGGACTGATGCTGAAGATGAAGCTCCCATAATTTGGCCAACTGGTGTGAAAAGCCAACACATTGGAAATGACCCTGTTGGTGGGAAAGATTGAAGGCACAAGGAGAAGAGTGAGGCACAGGATGAAATGATTACATAGCATCACCAACTCAATGTACATGAATTTGAGCAAACTCCAGGAGATAGTGGAAGACAAGGAAGCCCGGTATGCTGCAGTCCATGGAGTCACAAAGAGTCAGACACTACTTATTGACTGAACAGCAATCATAACAATACATATTGCATATCAAATATCAAAAATGTACTAATCTGTCCAAACCTTAGAAAGATAATTTAGCCTTTGTTCTCTAGTATTGAATGACTTCAGCAAGATAATATGATGTTTAATTCTTCTGAAATGCAATGGCTAAATTTCCATTTTGAACTAAGCTTATAATTTCTAGGCCCTAAGGAAAATATCTGGTAAAATTTCAACTTCTTTATACAAATTTCTGAATATAATGTTATTTTGGAATAATATAAAGTTAGTGGATTTTACTCAAATGGAGTAATCCTTCCTTGTTTAGGGAAGCATTATGTGGGTTGTAAATTTTCTCTCCCTTTTGTGCCTCTCCTTCATACTCTTTTAACTCTTACTTAACTTTTGCTTTGTGATCATTCTATAGAAGATTAAGCAAAGAAAGGAAAGAAGCTAAAAACACAATAACCGCTTGCTGCTGTATAGTATTTTATGGAAAATATAAGGAAGAGGTGGAAATTATTGGTTAAAGTAAAATTTTGAATTTTCTTTGATTTTGATACAATCTAGTCTCATTAATCCATGTCTGCAGATTATCAAATGTCTACCCATTGTTGGAAAGTTATTTCTATTTCTGAACAGTATTTCTTCATTCTCTCCCTTTTGTGCTCATATGCTACCCTATTTCAGTCCTCTTCACCACTGTCTAGATGAGGGCAATCTCTTTTTATATAGCTTCCTTGTTTCTAACCTCACTCTAAGTCCCCTTCTAATCTATTCCCAACACCGGAATGTTCTATCTAATTAAAATCAGACAAGCTCATTCCCCTGTTTATCTTTTAATACTTCCCATATCCTACAGGTCAAAATCCAAGGTAATTTCTTCCATGATTAAAATACACCTTCATAATTTAGCCTCTACTTTCTGCATCATCTCTCAACATTTACTTTATAAAAGTCAAAGCCACAGTAATAAAAAACTGTATATAGTTCCCATGTTTGAGACTTCTTGCCTCCGTGCTTGGGCTTCCCTGGTGGCTCAGTTGGTAAAGAATCCATCTGAAATGTGGGAGACTTGGATTCGCTCCCTGGGCTGAGAAGATCCCCTGGAGAAGGGAACGGCTACCCACTCCAGTATTCTGGCCTGTAGAAGTTCATGGACTGTATAGTCGTGCTCATTGCTGCAGAATGAACAAATCACTCAGGTATTCTCATGCCCTTTCTTCCTTGGCTTACTGATTCTTCAAGACTCAGATTCAAGTGGCAGCATCAGAAAGCCTTCCTCAACCATCAAATCCCCAGAGCACCAAGTTGAACTAACTATCTTCTCTCTATATAAACATATATAAATACATCATTGCTCTTGCCACTTTGTCTTAAAATTAACTGACTGGTTGTGCTAGTCCTTTGAAATGTAAATCTTTCAAGGACAGGAACTGAGGATTATTTATCTTCTACCTTCAGAATCTACTGTTGTTCTTGGCAAAGAGTAAGCATTTCATACATAAGAAATTTTTTTTACAATAGCGAGAGATGTTTATCAGTTTTCACAATCAATAGCCAGCCGAAAAAAAAAAAAGACAATTAAAATTGCATGCCATAATGGGAACATGATTAACAACAATATAAATAATTGCATACAATCTTGGGGGTCAACAAGTTGAAGTGCATACATGTACATGTTTCATCCGCTCAGCCAGTCTATGTCTTTTGGTTGGTGTATTTAATCAATTTACGTTTAGGGTAATTATCCTAGGTAATTATATGAACCTATTACCATTTTCTTAATTGTTTTGGATTTATTTTCTGTAGGTCTTTTCCTTCTCTGGTGTTTTCTGCCTAGAGAAATTCCTTTAGCATTTGTTGTAAAGTTGGTTTGGTGGTGCTGAATTCTCATAACTTTTGCTTATCTGGAAAGCTTTTGATTTCTTCATCAAATCTAAATGAGAGTCTTGCTAGGTAGAGTATTCTTGGTTGCAGTTTCTTCCCTTTCATCACTTTAAGTATATTCTGCCTTTCCCTTCTGGCTTGTAGAATTTCTGTTGATAAATCAGCTGATAGCCTGAAGGGAGTTCCCTTGTATGTTATTTGTCCTTTTTCACTTGTTGCTTTTAATATTTTAACCTTGTCTTTAATTTTTGTCAGTTTGATTACTATGTGTCTTGATGTGTTCCTCCTTGGGTTTCTTTGGTTGATTATTTCCTTTCCCATGTGAGAGAATTTTTCAGCTATTATATCTTCAAATATTTTCTCAGGTCCTTTCTCTCTCTCTCTTCTCCCTTTGGGACCCCTATAATGTGAGTGCTGGTGCATTTAATATTGTCCCAGAGGTCTCTTAAGCTATCTTCATTTTCCATTCTTTTTCCTGTATTCTGTTCTGCAGCAATGATTTCCACCATTCTCTCTTCCAGGTTATTTATCTGTTCTTCTGCTTCAGTTATTCTATTAATTCCTGCTGGTGTATTATTCATTTCTGTGTCTTTTTAGTTCTTCTAGGTTTTTGGTGAACATTTCTTGCATCTTCTGCATTATTTGCCTGATATCCTGGCTCATCTTCACTATCATTACTCTAAATTCTTTTTCTGAAAGGTTGCCTATCTCCACTTCATTTAGTTGTTTTTCTGGGTTTTTTTCTTGTCACTTCATCTGGGACACAACTTTCTGCTTTTTCATTGTGATTACTTTCTATAATGTGGTTTCAGTTTTAGCCACTGTGAAACTGTGCTTCTTTTTGCTTCTTCTGTCTGTCTGCTAATGGATGAGGCTAGGAGGCTTGTGTAAGCTTCCTGTTTGGAGGGACTGATGATGTGAAAAACTAGGTCTTGCTCTGGTGGGCAAAGCCCTGCTCAGTAAAGCTTTAAACCAGTTATTTGTTGATGGGTGGAGTTGCATTCCCTCGCTGTTAATTGTTTGGTCTGAGACGAGCCAGCCTTGGGATCTATGAGTTCTATATCTAGGGTTAATGGTGAAGTCCATAAAGGTTTTACAACAAGGGGGACTTTCCTGGCCTGATGCTGCCAGTGCCACCACCCCGGTGGTGAGCCCTTGTGAATCCACGCCTCCAGAGGAGACTTTTCAACACTAGCAGGTAGATTTTGTTCATTCTCCTGTGGGTTCTGACTGTATGGATCACAAAAAACTGGAAAACTCTTAAAGAGATGGGAACACCAGACTATCTTACCTGTCTCCTGAGAAACCTGTATTCAGGCCAAAAAGCAACAGTTAGAACACTGAATGAAACAAACGACTGGTTCAGGATTGAGAAAGGAGTATGACAAGGCTGTTTATTGTCATCCTGTTTGCTTAACTTATATGCAGAGGACATCATGCAAAATGCCAGGCTAGATGAGCTACAAGCTGGAATCAAGATTGCTGGGAGAAACATCAACAACCTCAAATATGCTGATGATACCATTCTAATGGCAGAAAGTGAATAGGAACTAAAGAGCCTCCTGATGAGGGTGAAGGAGAAGCGTGGAAAATCTGGCTTAAAACTCAATATTAAAAAAAAAATTAAGATCATGGCATCCAGTCCCATCACTTCATGGCAAATAGAAGGTGAAAAGGTGGAAGCAGTGACAATTTCCTCTTCTTGGGCTCTAAAATCACTGGGGATGGTGACTGCAGACATGAAATTAGAAGACGCTTGCTTCTTGGCAGGAAAGCTATGAAAAACCTAGACAGTGTGTCACTTTGCCAACAAAGATTCATATAGTCATGGCTACGGTCTTTCCAGTAGTCATGTATGGATGTGAGAGCTGGATAATAAAGAAGGCAGAATGCCGAAGAATTGATGTTTTCAAACTGTGGTGCTGGAGAAGACTTTTGAGAGTCCATTGTAAAGCAAGGAGATCAAACCAGTCAGTCTTAAAGGAAATCAACCCTGAATACTCTTTGGAAGGACTGATGCTGAAGCTCCAATACTTTCTCTACCCTAAGGGAACAGCTGACACATTGGAAAAGACCATGATGCTGGGAAAGACTGAAGGCAGAAGGAGAAGACGGCGGCAAAGGATGAGATGATTGGATGGCATCACTGATTCAATGGACTTGAACTTGGGCAAACTCTAGGAGATGGTGAGGGACAGGGAAGCCTAGCGTGCTGCATTTCATGGGGTTGTAAAGAGTTGGACATGATAGTGACTGAACAACAACCTGTGGGCTCACTGCTCCTTTCCTCTGGGTCTTGGTGTGTGTAAGATTTTGTATGTGCCCTCCAAGACTAGAGTCTCTTTTTCTGTCAGTCCTGTAGAAGTCCTATAATCAAATCCCTCTGGCCTGCAAGGCTGGATTCCCTGTGGATTCTCAGTCCCTTTATAGATCCCCAGGCTGGTAATCCTGACATGGGGTTCAGAATCTTCACAACATTGAGAGAACTTCTTTGGTATTATTGTTCTCCAGTTTGTGGGTCATCCACCTGGTGGGTATGGGATTTGATTTTATCATGATTGTGCCCTATTCAGCAGTTCCAGGCTATATCTGAGAATATTTCTATTACTACTGAAAATATTTCCAACACAATGTTAATTTATTCAGTTATACTGAACTTGTTAAACTTACTTCTGCTTTGAAGCTCAACTGCCAGTTGTCTTTCAAGGTTTTCTCTAATTTCTCTCTCTCTATAGAGCTCCATTCGCAGTTCCCTTTTTTCTTGTTGAATCTGCTTCTCTTGAATGCGAGCATTATCCAAAGCCACTTTCAGTAAACCCTGTCAAAGTACAGCAAATGACATACAGTTCATCTTATCTGTTTTGATTTCTCAAATGTGAAATAATTAATGTAGGTGCTAATGTCTTGTATTACATTTATTTTGTTTATAGAAATATTGTTGACCTGAATGTTGGTCAACAGAGTCTCCACAGAGGACAGACTATCAGCAAAAATGAATGGTCCAGGGAATCCAGGAGGCAATGCCTGTCCAGGTGTCAGTTGGATCTTGTCCAAGGGTGACTTCATCATTGGAATTTGAACAGGTACCTCTCCTGCAAAAAACAAAATTAATATCAGAAGGTTCATAAATTAATAGCTCAAAATTTTCACTATGTTACCTTCACCTCTAATAGCATCTATAAAGATTTTGTTTCTAAAGCTAACTGATGGAAAACTCATAATTGGAAGCCATACCTATTTTCCACCTGACTCTAATTACTCAAAAATAAATGTTTCAGTAAAGAATCTGTGAAAATGAAGCAACATTTACTGCTAACTGACATAAAGTTTTTAGAAACAAATTTAAGATATCGTCATTACTATCTATAAGTTAAATAATCAAATCATTTCTTAGTAAAGCATAAATTGCTTTATATTTTTCTCTTTAAATGTATCTATATATCTATGTCTATATTCATCTATCTCCATGTTTTTAACACATTTATTGGAGTATAATTTACATATAATAAAATTTACCTGTTTAATTGCATGCATCACTAACTTTTACATTGTACAACCATTACCAAAACTCTATTTCAGAACACCTCATTCACCCCCAAAATAATCCTCATGCCCATTTACAATTAATCTCCTTTCCCACTTCAAGCCCCTGACAACCACTAATCTACTTTTTGTCTCTATAGGATTGCCTTTAGTAGGTATTTACATAAGTAGAATCATACAGTAAGTGGTCTTTTTGTCTGTCTTTTGCTTAGCATATATTTTTTTTTGAGGTTCACCTATGTTGTGTTATGTATCAGTGGATTTTTTTTCCTTTTTATTGCTGAAAAGTTTTCTATTTCATGGATATATTACTTTGTGTTTAATCATTCACTAGTTTAAGATCTGGACTGTTTTCCAGTGTTACCTCTTATTTTGAAGAATATTTCTTATGAAAAAATAATAACCTATGGTGTAAAGCCACAACGTTTATATTTTCTCTCTTTTATTTGTATATTAACTTCTTCTACACACTCATGACTTTAATGAGATTCCTTTAAAGCTTCATATGAAGAGACAGAAATAGAATTTTTGTCTAATAAAATATTTCAGATTTGTTTGGCACAGATACATCTAATTACGAAAAGACTCTCCTGTTACTTTGAGAAGCTAACTAATTGACTATCTACTTGAATTTTGGTTGAAAATCTTTTGTGTGAGATGTATGAACCAGATGGCAAAATTTTCTCTGCAATTAGGAATTGGAGCTTTTTTGATATATACAAAAACAAATTGCTACAGAGGTAATCATGGAATGTAATCAAAGTCTGATATTCTTAAATGGCTTCAATAGCAGTGTACAGTGAGTTGAATCACAGCACCTCAAACAAAATTTTTCTATTCACCACAGTTTCTTTATTTCAGTAACTGAGCATGTGCAAACTTTGAAAATATGCATCTCTCTGGTCATAAAAATTTTCAGTGACCCTATGTATTTTGAGACTTGTTCAAAAAAACAAAAAACTAGACGAATCTAGACTAGAAATCTAGAATTTTCACATGGTTTGAAAACAAAACTCTAGCTATTGGTTTTGGTCCTTATAAGGATAGGCATATAGATTTGTCATACACCTCATTTTTCAATTGCCCAAGCAGCCTGTATACTTAGTGAGCAGAGTCTTGAAACCCATTGATTTCACAGTCATCATGGTTTTCTGTGGGATTTCCCATGTGGAAACCTGTGGCATACAAGTTTGGGAACCTCTGTGGGATTACTTAATGGGATAGCATTATCTCTGAATAAAGTACTCTTACATAGATCACCTTTACAATTTCTAATTTTCTAAAGCCTATAGAAATAAAAATGCAAACAATTATTTTAGAGAATCAAGTATCACATTATTTGAATCCAAAATGTTACAGGGCATTTGAATATTGGTTTTAAAGAATTCAATAATATGCATAAAATAAACTGTGAATTTTCTTTCTGCACAGGAAACTAAAAAGAACATATCTATAGCACTGGCACAAAGACAGAAATATAGATCAATGGAACAAAATATAAAGCCCAGAGATAAATCCATGCACCTATGAACACCTTATCTTTGACAAAGGAGGCAAAAATATACAATGGAGGAAAGACAAACTCTTTTAACAAGTGGTGCTCGGAACACTGGTCAACCACCTGTAAAAGAATGAAACTAGAATATTTTCTAACACCATACACAGAAATAAACTCAAAATGGATTAACTCTCTAAATGTAAGACCAGAAACTATAAAACTCTTAGAGGAAAACATAGGCAGAACACTCTTTGACATAAATCACAGCAAGATCCTCTATGACCCACCTCCTAGAGTAATGGAAATAAAAACAAAAATAAACAAATGGGACCTAATTAAACTTAAAAGCTTTTGCACAACAAAGGAAACTATAAGCAAGGTGAAATGGCAGCCTTCAGAATGGGAGAAACTAATAGCAAATGAAACAACTGACAAAGAATTAATCTCCAAAATATACAAGCAGCTCAATATCAGAAAAATAAATGACCCAATAAAAAAGTGGACCAAAGAACTAAACAGGCATTTCTCTGAAGAAGACATACAGAAAAGATGCTTAACATCACTCATTATCAGAGAAATGCAAATCAAAACCACAGTGAGGTACCTACCATCTCACGCTGGTCAGAATGGCTGCCATCAAAAAGGCTACAAACAATAAATGCTGGAGAGGGTGTGGAGAAAAGGTAACCCTTTTACACTGTTGAGGGAACGTAAACTGGTACAGCTACTATGGAGAAGAGTGTGGAGATTCCTTAAAAAACTGGAAACAGAACTGCCATATGACCCAGCAATCCCACTGATGGGCTTACACACCGAGGAAACCAGAATTGAAAGAGACACATGTACTCCAATGTTCATCACAGCACTGTTTACAATAGCTAGGACATGGAAGCAACCTAGATGACCATTGGCAGACGAATGGATAAGGAAGTTGCACATATACACAATGGAATGTGACTCAGCTATAAAACAGAATGCATTTGAGTTAGTTCTATTGAGATGGATGAAACTGGAGCCTATTATACACAGTGAAGTAAGTCAGAAAGACAAACACCAGTACAGTATATTAACACATATATAGAGAATTTAGAAAGATGGTAATGATGACCCTATATGTGAGACAGCAAAAGAGACACAGATGTAAAGAACAGACTTTTGGACTCTGTGGGAGAAGGCGAGGGTGGGATAATTTGAGAGAATGGCATTGAAACATGTATATTACCATATGTGAAACAGATGACCAGTCCAAGTTCGATGCATGAAACAGGGCACTCAAAGCCGTTGCACTGGGACAACCCAGAGGGATGGGGTGGGGAGGGAAGTGAGAAGAGGGTTCAGAATGGGGGGACATATGTGGCTGATTCATGTCAATGTATGGCAAAATCCACCACAATATTGTAAAATAATTATCCTCCAATTAAAATAAATATTTTTTTTAAAAAGGAACATATTCCCAGGAATTATTTTTTAGTAAAACTGACAAATAATATTTTGATCCTAAGTGTTTGAAGCATGTATTTTATAGAACTTGCTTATAAAATTAACCCTAACCTCTTACAGAACTTGTCTTTCTTCCTTACTTCTCTCCCTCCTTCCTTCCTTCTTTGTCAGTAGTAGCTTTGGAAGACGCAAAGTATTCCAGAGAGAATGAACACAAATTCTGTGAACTATTTCAACTACAAGGGTTGAACATTGGAAGTATCTCATTAAAAATCTAATTTATAAAATATGTCTTATGCAGCAGCTGTAATGTCCCAAAAGACTTATTTCTCAACAACCAATGAAGCAATATTATGCTTTATTTATTGAAGTCTTTATTTAACTAGCATTTTGTCTTCTGCATATGAGTGCATTAAGTGTATAGATAGAATGACTTCACAATGATCTATCAATATTAACAGTAATTAGGGAGTTTCAACGTATTTATATTGATGTTTATAAATCTTCAAGATGAATTTATGTAGCCTGGTAGAAGATCTATTTTTACAAAATGAACTACTACAAAGTTAGAATGTTGACTTCCTGATTCATAGATAGCACAATGTTTCTCCTGAATAAATATTTTGTATCAGGGCAGAGTTCTTAAAAATATGGATTATTTGTCATGTCTTACTCTACACACACATGTAACCTCAGTGGTCAGAATCTAAGGGGTATTGTATTAACAAAAATCTGAAAAGGAAAGCAGTACATTAAGTATGCATAAAACAAAATTAAAACTACATTAAAATCACTAGAAATGTTCTATTTGGAGATGAATGAAATTCCATTAAATTGGATGAAAGAAAAATTACTATTGACTATGAAGACAGGTTGCATGGTCTATGGTTTGTAGTGTTGCTGTACAGTAGATTGAAGTTTCAAAATGGTATTACTCTTCTTTAAAGAGATAGACACAGCTGAATTAGGTGCTGCTTGCTGCAGTGAGGATCAAATGCAAAAAGAATCATATTTCATCAGACCTAGTCAACACCAGGAAAATAAATAGAAATATAAGAGGTATGCAGGCAATGATTCATTTTGATAATCTGGCCCAAGAAAGACACATAGAGACAGCACACAGATCTAAGCTTCTACTAAAAGACAAATAGGACACAGAGGGTGGGAACTGAGATGACAGTAGAGCAGAGATCACATTGATTTTCAGCAGCAGCTTTCACATGGATGAGATAACCCTGGACTCTATTTGGCCCATTGTTCATATCCTACCTGTCCCACAAGCAATATATTTCCTAGTCCTAGAAAAGGGCAATAAAGAAGAAGGATTCTACCTATGACTTCTTATGGTTAAGCTTCTGTGCAAAGCAAACATGCTTTTCCTAACCAAGGTCATATTGCATGTTAAGGTCCATAATAGCCAAAAACTAGTTGAAGTGTATTATATTTTGGTGTATATAATTGAAAACTGTCAAACCATTCGTCATTTTTTTTCTGATTTAAATCACATGCTACAAAAATGAATGATCTAAGTAGCATTTACATTTTCCTCAGAGTTTAAATAGATGTATTGTTATGTAGGAATTTATTAGGTAAGATCGGAAAATCCTAATTGGCAATGAAATTAAATATGGGCAAGTACTAGAAATATATATTGCTAGTGAAATAAGAGAATCTCTTTGTAATCCAGGGAGAAAGAGTTTTGATTGAGCAATTTTATGTAAAAGGCTAGTGTTCAAGATACATGTATTAAAATATTTAGCAACACATATGATGCAATGGCATAAACTAAAAGATAAAGATAGAACAACTGCTAGCTAGCTGAGGATATGAACAACGCCTGAATTTATTGAAGCAAATTGGAGACTAGTTTTATTGAACATGTTTGTTAAACCTGCCATACTTTGCAATAGCACTTGGAAATCCATTTAGTGAACAAGCTGTTAATTTTAATATCTTACTTTTAGGGCCCAGTGAATAGATATAAAATTTGACAAGAAGTTCATTTGTAGAAAAAAAATATAAACATATGGTAAATGCTCAGGATGGAAAAGACGTTCTAAAAATTAAAGTCATGAATGCTGGAAACTTTCTACTTGACTCTAGTGTTTTTCCGTTTTTCATGGGGTTAAGTATTTCTTCTTTCCTCTGGGCTTTGAGGATTGTAATACAGGAATAGAAATTGAACACAGCTGAATCACTTAGCAGTGGAAAAATGCAGCCACCTACCAGGTCATCAGTTTTCATTCTTTAACAAATAAATTAAATTTCATTATTTGATTTGAGAGCTTTCCCCTAAATAGAGCTAGCCCAGGGGACTCTCTTTTGTTGGTGTCATTAGTATTACATTTGGCACAAGCAAGATACCTGCTTCCCTCTTCGAAAATGAGGAACAATAACAACAACAAATGACCATTGTGAAATAATCTGACCTGCATGAATATGAGGAAGTGTTCATGGTCTGATTTGAACAATGACTCAAGTGTTGCCATCATCAAATTTGAAAAGAAAAACTGATCCCCAAATTGTTACATTTCTTTAGGGAATCAAAAAAAAAATAATGCTGATAAATGAAAACAGAAATTTAGTAGCAAAGGAATGAAGGGTCACCAGCCTGAGAAAGTGAGGCAGAATACTTTTAAACCAACTATGGCCCTGTATTGCTCTAGATGCTTAGATTAGCAATTTGGCAAAACAGACTCCCTTTATAAATTATTAATTAGAAATAAATCACCTTTCAGATAAAAAGTATGCTGATAATAAATATCATATTCAGTGAAGGGTTTGGAAGAAGTATGATACTCAGTCTCTGTCATAAAGAAGCTGACACATTATTTTGGGAAAAAGTCAACAAGTTATAGAAGTGTACAATACTGTGTGAAATCATGTGGCATAAGATTAAGTGCCCCTGTGAGTTCAAAGAACGAGAGATCACTGTAGTCTGGAGTAAGCACTCAAACTAATCTATTGACTCTAGTTGAAAAGTGTTCCCAGTGTCCTTAGAAAAAAGTCCCATGGAACTTCTCTAAGCTATTAAGTGTCCCAATAAGAAAAAGTTTCCTTGCTCAAAGTAGTGTTGAAAAAATTGGTTTGAACAGTATTAAACAGTTTTCTTTAAAGCAAGAGCTGCTAGATAAATTACAGGGTGCCCAGTGAAATTTAAATTTCAAATAAACAACAAATTATTTGTTTACTATATTAATAAGTATGCCAAAACTTTCTATGGGACATCCTTATGCTAAATAATGATTTGCTTAGCTGAAATTAAATTTTACTGAGCATATTGTTTTCATTTTTATTTGCTAAATCTATTAAAACAGAACATATCAGAACCTTTAAAATGCTAATTATAAATATTAACATAGTTACAAGTTAAGACAGATAGCTGAGACCATAGTGACAAAGAGTAAAAGATGCTAGAACTTGACTTTCTATGTTTGAAATACTGCTCTGTGATTTGCTATCACCTGGAAAATTTCCTTAATCTTTCTGTGCCTCAATTTACTCATCTGTAAAGTTAAGATAATAATAATATTTATATTATAGGATTGTTATAAATATTAATAAAGTAACATGTGTAAAATTATTCAAAGTAAAGGCAATATATGTGCTTGTTAAATAAATTGTTTATTGAAAATTCCCAGGAGTGGAAGAGGAGACTACAGTAATGTATTTGACCAACTAAGCATCCACTAACACCTCATGAAATGACATGTTGAAAAAATCCTCTTTTGGTAATAGTTGGATGAGCCTGGCTTCACCCTAAATTAGGCCAATGTTACCTTCTCAGTTATCAAAGGTCTGAGAAAACTTCCTAAGCCAAGACCAGTGGTTCTCAGCTGGGAGCAATTTTCCTGCCCAGAGGACAGCTGGCAGTAGCTGGAGACATATTTGACTGTCAAAACTGAGGAGGTAGGGGTGTGTGCTACTAGCACCTAATGGTAAAGGCCAGGGATGCTCAGCCCCCTCCTCCATCCCCACCAAATAATTATCTGACCCAAATGTCAATACTGGTTGAGAACCAGAACTGTTTCAAAAATATATAGGAAAATCTCAATGAATGAACAGTTAACTAGATCTCCCTTTCTGTACTAAACTTCTAGAGAGTTTAATATGCTTAATAAGACAATAAGGTCAAGTCAGTGATTTAGAACTAACACAGTAGTTTACATGGTATGTTTTAGAGTTCTTAGACATTTAATTTCAGGTTCCTGACTTCAGTTCTTTGCTCAAATATCACCTTATTAGTGAAACTTATGCCAAACATCTGATTTAACATTGCAGCCTGAACCCAATTTCCATCCCCTTTACATGATTTTTTCCTATAAAATTGATCACCACTTAATATACAGTATAACTTATTTATTTGCTATTTTTGTTACATGTTTCAAGGATTCCCAGCTAGCTCAGTTGTAATGAATCCGCCTGCCAATGCAGGAGACATGGGTTCGATCAATGGATCAGGAAGATCCACTGGAGGAGGAAATGGCAATTCATTTCAGTATCCTTGCCATGAAAATTCCATGGACAGAGGAGCCTGGTGGGCTACAATCTGTGAGGTCGCAGAGTTGGACATGACTGAGCACGCATGTGGTGGCAGTGGTTACATTCCATTTTATTACAGTATACTCTCCATGAGAGTGGGGACCTTTTCCTGCTTTTAATTTCCCTATTGCTGTCTATCTGGTATTTATTAACTATCAGGCATCTACAACAGTTGTAATGATTTTGAATACATACCAATAATCTTAAACCGTGAGGTAAGACTTCTGATCATCAGATTTATTCCTTTTTTCTTTCTATTTAAAAAGGTAATATGGCACATGAATGCATAATTTTAAAAGTTTTTTTTTTTGTACAAATATGTGGTAAAAGGAAGGAATAAATAGGGGACTAAAGTAGAGTTTCTTGTCAACTCTCAGCCTTGCCAATAGAATAAATACAAATATTATGGACTTCCCTGGTGGCTCAGACGGTAAAGCGTCTGCCTACAATGAGAGAACCTGGGTTTGATCCCTGGGTCGGGAAGACCCCCTGGAGAAGGAAATGGCAACCCAATCCAGTACTCTTGCCTGGAAAATCCCATGGATGGAGGATCCTGGTAGGCTACAGTCCATGGGGTCGCAAAGAGTCAGACACGACTGAGCGACTTCACTTTCACAGATGTTATGATAAACTGAAATTTTGCAATTTCAAAAAATAGTTGATACAGTTATCAAAACATGCCTAATGTATATTTGTTGAACCAGTCTGCATATCCTAGTCCTTTGAGGACTAAAAAGAGTAATAGTATATACATACCTTTCTCTCATCTTTGAGATGTATTATTGTATTAAAGATAAAGCAAATCTGACTGATTTTTTTTGAAGTACATCAGTATTTTCTAGAACATAGAAACAGAAAAAAGCTGAGGCCTTAGAATAGAAAGAAATTTCATACAGAGAATAGAATTTGATCTAAAAACTGCAAGACAGACAAGAATTTCCAATATACAATCAAACAGCACCAGAGGCATGTACAAGTCTCTGCTTCAGAAAACAAGCCCGGTTACCTCTGTGAAAAAAGCTGCAAAGGGGAGAACATTTTAATGAGTGGGAAGCTAATATGTAAGAATCTGCATTAGAAACTGGCAAACAGGAGGCAGGTGTGGTCATAGAGGTAAAGTGGGAAGGAAGCTGATGCTTTAAAGAGATGTGTTTAGGAAAAATGGGGGAGAGGGCACATATTTCCATCAATCAGTTGATCCTTCCAGGTGATAATGTTTCATTGCCCTGGCTTATCTGCAAAATAGCCTCAGGGTTCTAATATAACCCTGCTTTTAAACACGTACTGGAGGTTCAGTCATCTAGCTGACTGCAGATGCTATAAAGCAGATTTTTCATTTTGCTTCCCTGCCAGGAAATGTGGAATCATTTCCATCAACCAGGGAGGAAAATTCTCTTCTTAATCTGGCACAAAATCAGGAAGAAAAATTTAGTGCTCTGATCTGGTAGTCCCGGTGCTAACTTTAAAATCACTGCTTTTTTTTTTTTTTTTTTCACTTAGTTAACATATCTAAGTAGATCAGTGGAAGGTACAGGGGAACAACTTATTAATCCAGTACCTTAACATCAGTGGTTTGTAAACTTTATCATGCATTGGAATGTCCTGAAGTTCTTTAAAAAATTGTTTTCAACTCCCCAATTTTCTGATCCAGTAAGTTTAGGGTAGGGCCTAGCAACTGGAATTACTAAGTGCCCAGCTGACGTTTTATGTTCTTGGTATGGGGATCACAGTTTGAGAAACCACTGAACTATATATAAAAGTCAATTTTGCTACATTTAAAGATGATTAATATTGCTACTTATTACAATATCTTTTAAAAATACTGGAATTTACCACTTTAATAAATTTCAAAATGATACCTAATTTTAAACATGTATTTTCACAGCTTCAAGAAACTGTATAAAATTAGAGACACATCAACTAGACTGTCCTACAGACTTAGAGATTTTGAAGACCAATTTACACTGCACTAAAAAAAAGTGTATAATGAAACCTATTTGTAACAAAGGATCAGGAAACAACAGTTAAAAAAAGTGAGTCTATACAGGTAAAAGCAAAATACTTTTCTAAGAATGAATTTAACATAAGCAACTGTTCAGTATGGAAAACAGCAGTTATATGGATTAATCCTTGAGTACTATTTCATTGTATTTGTGAAAGATAGAAATTGGGTATTTTGGTAGGATTAAGATGAAAAATTAAAGATGATTTAAAGTTAGAATTACACTGTCATTTGAATGACAATGACATTTTGGCAAGAACATTCTATGTGATGGATTATAATTTGTCACCTTCTGTAAATTCTGTCATGAGGAATATGTAGATAATTATACAGGTTTGACATTTATATTGATGTGATCACTAATATCTCTGCAATTATACCCACTTATGGTCTTGAAATATTTATACTTTTGATGTTACCACAGTACCAATGATATAAAATTGAGAACATTCTTTTATTCGTTAATTATCTCTCTCTTTATTCCTCTCTCTGTGTCTCTCTCATAGAAAAATGTATGCACACACTTTGAAGAGAATATATACTGATCTTTCTGTTTTAGCTAGTAAATAAAAAAAACTGAGGCACTGAGGCATTATGTTTTTATAATAGAAAACAATTAAGAGTTTTTTCTAATAGATGAGTCTTGAAATCATAATCACAACACTATTGTAAATCTAGCCAGTTCAAAATTATGCCAATCAGTTCAGTTCAGTTCAGTCGCTCACTGATGTCTGACTCTTTGTGACCCCATGGACTGCAGCATGCCAGGACTCCTTGTCCATCACTAACTCTCAGAGCTTGCTCAAACTCATGTCCATTGAGTCAGTGATGCCATGCAACCATCTCATCCTCTGTCATCCCCTTCTCTTTATGCTTTCAATCTTTCCCAGCATCAAGGTCTTTTCCAGTGAGTCAGTTCTTTGCATCAGGTGGCTGAAGTATTTGAGTTTCATCTTCAGCATCATTCCTTCCAATGAATATTCAGGACTGATTTCCTTTAGGATTGACTGGTTTGATCTCCTTGCTGCCAAAGGGACTCTCAAGAGTCTTCTCCAACACCACAGTTCAAAAGCATCAGTTTTTCAGTGCTCAGATTGTTTATGGTCCAATCATTTAATTATTTTACAAAACTGAATTTTCTTTAAAATAAATTTTAATTACTAGAGCAAAACACAGCAATTTTCTCATTTTTTAAAAATTTTCTATGTAATGTTGGCATTAAGACCATCAATACTGTTGCTTCTTCTTTGGAAATCTCTGAAGTTTTATCAAAGAAGCATGTATCCATTAATAATTCTCAGTTCAACAATCTTCACTAAATGCACAATCTTATTTTTAGATACTCTCTATTGCCATGAGAGCTTTTACTATCTGCTGAACAAATTCTTTTAGGAAAATGATGTAAACAAATGATAGCAATAATAATAAAATAATTCACAAGATATAGCCAAGGAAGCAAGGAGGGCTGAACATCATCAACAGAACAAGTTAATAGGCCATTGTTTTCATGTTTCACATTACATCTTCCTCAACTATGTTTCTAGTTAGGTTGTATGGCTTATTTCAGTTTTACTCACTTCTATTTCACTATTCACATCTAACTTTGTGACATTTATCAGAAGCATTCATTGAGTACTCAGTTGTGCCTGGTATTGTGGTGTCAAATAAAATGAGTTCACATATTTGCAAATTGAAAAGTATGGCAGTGATTTCCTCTAATAATTGTATTAGAAATCTCAACTACAAAATTTTCACAAATGTATCATTCAGGGTAACTTCAATAGTTATTCAAATGTTAATCACCAGATACCCCACTTTCTTATTTTAATTCCTTTCTTTCCTGAAATGTATGCTTCTACTGTTCTACTTAAAACACAATAAAGTTGCCTGAATCTGTGTCTTGGAATGTTATATTTCTTAACTTCAATGACCTTAATTCTAGAATAGGAAGAATTACCTGAGAATTGTTTGTGGGAGGTTTAACTGGGAAAACAAATGTGGAAGCACATAGCACTGTACATAGCATAAGAGGTGAAAAAGTGAAAGTGTTAGTCGCTCAGTCGTGTCCAACTCTTTGTGACCCCATAGACTGCAGCCCGTCAAGCTCTTCTGTCCATGGAATTCTCCAGGCAAGAATACGGGAGTGGATAGTATTCCCTTCTCCAGAGGATTTTCCTGGCTACAGTCTATAGGGTCACGAAGAGTAGAACTGAGCGTGTGTGTGTGTGTGTGTGTGTGTATCAGTCAGTTTAGTCGCTCAGTCGTGTCTGAATCTTTGTGACCTCATGGACTGCAGCACGCCAGGCCTCCCTGTCCACCACCAACTCCTGGGTTTACTCAAACTCTTGTCCATTGAGTTGGTGATGCCTTCCAACCATCTCATCCTCTGTCACCTGCTTCTCCTCTCACCTTCAATCTTTCCCAGCTTCAGGGTCTTTTCAAATGAGTCAGTTCTTGGCATCAGGGGCCAAAGTATTGGAGTTTCAGCTTCTGCATCAATCCTTCCAATGAATATTCAGGACTGATTTCCTTTAGGATTGACTGGTTGGATCTCCTTGCAGGATATATATATATATATATATATATATATATATATATATCCTATTAAAAGCACATGACATAAAGGAATTGTTCGTGTGATCTAAATTACTATAATACTACACAAACTGATCAGAACTACCCAGGTAATTTCTTAGTTCTCAACATGCAGTGACAGTTTAGGTTCCTCTGATTTTCTCCATTTTCTTTACTTATCTGATCCCAAATTTATACATACTCATAATCAATGATATTTCTTCTGAGGAAAAAGTACGTTTTTAAGGTTTACCTTGCACAAAGCCCAACAAAAAACAGTAGTTAATATTAAGTGTATTTCTCTAAAATTTTCTGTATCTATGAATGTATAAATATTATGAATTCATCAAGAGGAATCATGTAGTGAGAACATTTGGAAATAAAAGTAAAATTAAGAACCTATATATTATATATTTAATTATTAATATCTTGTAAATGTAAAATGAAGCAGGGCAAAAGCTAACAGAATATTGTCAGAGGACACGCTGGTTACAGCAAACACTTTTCCAATAACCAAAAAGACAGCTATAAAAATGGACATCACCAGATGGTCAATACTGAAATCAAATTGATTATATTCCTTGCAGTCAAAGATGGAGAAGCTCTATATAGTGAGGAAAAAAAAAACAAAACAGAAGGCTTGGAGCTGACTATAGCTCAGATCATCAGCTCTGTATAGCAAAATTCAGACTTAAATTGAAGAAACTAGGGAAAAACACAAGACAATTAAGGTATGACCTAAATCAAATCCCTTATGATTACAGAGTGCTGCTGCTGCTGCTAAGTCGCTTCAGTCATGTCCGACTCTGTGCGACCCCATAGACGGCAGCCCACCAGGCTCCACTGTCCCTGGGATTCTCCAGGCAAGAATACTGGAGTGGGTTGCCATTTCCTTCTCCAGTGCATGAAAGGGAAAAGTGAAAGTGAAGTCGCTCAGTCATGTCCGACTCTTAGCGACCCCATGGACTGTAGCCTACCAGGCTCCTCCATCCATGGGATTTTCCAGGCAAGAGTACTGGAGTGGGGTGCCATTGCCTTCTCCGGATTACAGAGTAGAGGTGACAAATAAATTCAAGGGATTAGATCTGGTAGATAGAGTACCTGAAAAACAATGGGTGATGGTTCATAGCATTGTACAAGAGACAGTGATCAAAACCAACCCAAAGAAGACGAAACGCAAGAAGGCAAAGTGGTTGTCTGAGGAGGCTTTACAAATAGCTAAATAAAGAAGAGAAGTAAAAGGCAAGGGAGAAAGGGAAAAATATACCCAAATGAATGCAGAGTTCCAGAGCATGTCTAAGAAAGATAAGAAGGCTTTCTTAAATGAACAATGCAAAGAAGTAGAGGAAAACAATAGAATGAGTAAGACTAGAGATCTCTTCAAGAAAATTGGAGATATCGAGGGAATATTTCATACAAAGATGGGCACGATAAATGACAGAAACAGTAAGGATCTAACAGAAGCAGAAGAGACTAAGAAGAGGTGGCAAGAATACACAGAAGAACTATACAAAAAAAGGTCTCAATGAGCTGGATAACCACGATGGTGTGGTCACTCGCCTAGAGCTGGACATCCTGGAGTGTAAAGTCAAGTGGGCCTTAGGAGGCATTACTATGAACAAAGCTAGTGGAGTTGATGGAATTCCAGCTGAGCTATTTCAAATCCTAAAAGATGATGCTGTTAACGTGCTGTATTCAATATGTCAGAAAATTTGAAAAACTCAGCAATGACACAGGACAAGAAAAGGTCAATTTTCATTCCAATCCTAAGAAAGGCAATGCCAAAGAATGGTCAGACTACCATATAATTGGGCTCATTTCACGTACTAGCAAAGTTATGCTCATTTTCTTCAAGCTAGGCTTCACCAGTATGAGTTGAGAACTTGCAGATGTGCAGCCTGGGTTTTGAAGAGGCAGAGGAACCAGAGATCAAATTGTCAACATTAGCTAGATCACAGAGAAACCAAGGGAATTCCAGAAAAAAACATATACTTCTGCCTCATTGACTATGGTAAAGCCTTTGACTGTGTGGGTTGCAACAAATTGTGCAAAATTCTTAAAGAGATAGGAGTACCAGACAACCTTACCTGTCTCCTGAGAAACCTGTACGCGAGTCAAAAATCAATAATTAGAACCAGACATGGAACAACTAACTCACTGGTTACAAATTGGGAAAGGAACATGACAAAGTATTTATTGTCACCCTGTTTATTTAAGTTATATGCAGAGTGCATCATGCAAAATGCCAGACTGGAATAATAACAAGCTGTAATCAAGATAACTGGGAGAAACAGCAACCATCTCAGATATGCAGATGATATTACTCTAATGGCAGACAGTGAAGAGGAAGTAAAGAGCCTCATGATGAGGGTGAAAGAGGAGGGTGAAAAGGCTGGCTTGAAATTCAACATTCAAAAAATTAAGATCATGACATCTGATCCCATCACCTCATGGCAAATAGAAGGGGAAAGTGGAAAATGTGACAGATTTTCTATTCTTGGGTTCAAAATCATGGCAGATGGTGACAGCAGCCATGAAATTAAAAGACATTTGCTCCTTGGAAGGAAAGTTTTGACAAACCTACACGGTGTATTAAAAAGCAGAGACATCTCTTTGCCAACAAAGGTCTGTATAGACAAAGATATGGTTTTTCCAGTAGCAGTATGGATGTGTGTGTTGGACTATAAAGAAGGTTGAGCACTGAGGAATTGATGCTTTCAAATCGTAGTGCTGGAGAAGACTCTTGAGAGTCCCATGGACTGCAAGGAGATGAAACCAGTCAATTATAAAGGAAATCAGTCCTGAATATTCATTGGAAGGGCTGATGCTGAAGCTGAAGCTCCCATACCTTGGCCACGTGGTGCCAAGAGTCAACTCACTGGAAATGACCCTAATGCTGGGAAAGACTGAAGGCAAAAGGAGAAGGGAGTGGTAGAGGATAAGATGGCTAGATAGCATCACTGAATCAATGGACATGAATTTGAGCAAACTCCAGGAGACAGTGGAGAGCAATGTAGCCTAGCATGCTGCAAACCATGGTTACAAAGAGTCAGACAAGACCTAGCAACTGAACAACAACAGCAATCAGACTTGAATATATCACCCAAACTTTTGTACTAGATTCCAATGCTATGTTGTTATGATTCATTTATTTGGATAAAGTGCTTTAAGTAGCAACATTATAACATTAGATTCCAATGAAATTGTATTCATTTTAGTACCATATATCAACCATTTCTGCATTTGACCTGTACCTGTCTTCATATTCCTTTGGTTGACTTTAAGGAGCATGATTCATCCCCTGGTCAGCTGTATTTAACTAGTTCCCTCAGAGATTGTCATTTTCCCAATCTGAATTGATCAGTATGGAAAATCACTTTTCTCACTCCTTCTATGTTGACTGTCACCTACCAGCCATCATCCAGCTCCAATTTGGAGTTTTTCCAGTGTCAAAAAAACGTATTTTTATACAGTGTTGGAAATTACTTCCTACTCTTAGTTGCTGACAGTGCAATCCATCCTACCTTCAGTTAAAACACCTATGTTAACAGATAATGAAATGTGCCATAGTTAACCCGTATTTTCAAGCACAATCTACAGTACAGTTTCTTGGGAGAATGTTCTAATAACCCAAGTAACCATCTAATTTAACTTAACACTGTCTCTGAGGAAATCTGATTAAAAAAAAAAACCTTTCAGAGAGTAAAGGCAACACAATATGCTATTCTAGCCTGGACATGAATGTATCAATATAATTATTGCTTGCAACATCCTCTGAGCTAATTGGACACTTATAATATGTATTATTTTCCCCACTTACTAAGAAAGTGGGCTCTGTAGTTAGCAAAATTCTATTTAAAATACTTCATAGCTTTTTAAACTTTGTCAACCCTTCCAAACATTTAAAGTAATAGAGGCCAAATTTTCAGGTCCCAGATAATATTTATTATTTATTTTTCTAATGAAATAAAACATCTTATAAAGATACATCTTCTGTCTTTCCCTGCTTAGTCTTCTTAAATAGTATATCCCATGCCATCCACTGAAGCCAGGAAGTATAGACAGGCAGTAGTAGGAGTATTACACAGATGTAAAATACCCTAATAAAATAGAGATATAAAACTGGAGCAAATTAGTCAGGTCTACTCTAATAAAAGACAGGCTTTAAAACTGTATTACACTAGTGATACTGGTATTCCTATGGGTATGTTTCATATACACTTTCAAAGCTATATACCTTGTTCAAATGACATGGCCTTTTTGTAATACTGTTTACATCCAAGCAGATCCAGTGCTTGTAGAGAATGTAGTGTCTAGGGAGACATAAAGCTGGTAAAAACATATTTCTCCATGATATTTTAGTACTTTGAAAAATTCAATCACAGGGAAAAATATTTTGCTGTAAATATCTTAAAAGCCTTATAAAGGTAATGGCTTCCCATAGCACTTGTTTAAATAATTTTAAGAGCTAGAATAGAATGGATCTTATATATCACAATTCAAACTCTTTTTTAATTTCCTTCATTTTTCACAGACTTTGTTCATTAATTTAAACAGATTTTAAGTGCAATGGAATCTGTATGCTAATATGATAGTGAATAATCTGGCTGCCAATTTGTAACATTACAGTGTTTACCAAAACAAAGCCAAAAATTGCATTTTCCCTCTGCATAGTGTTTACTCTTTCCACAGAAGGTATTGTTTGATGACTATAATTTAGCAAAGAAGATTGACATTTTACATATCCAGTGTGCTATGTATGCTTTTGTAAGGTTGACATGAGTCAAAGTAGGGAATAATGACATATGCATTCCTCATGGTAGTAGAGTTAGAGTTTAACATAGAAGCAAAGACAGTCGAATTCTAAATTCAGGATTTGGAGAGTTGAATTTTGTAGTATATGTTTTTGTTTACAAGCTTTTTCAATTTTTCGTAAGTTATTTAAAAATTAAGTTCTTCTCTCTTATATGTTATCCCTGTTCAGGTCTCATAAATTTCATTTCCACATTTGTGAACAGGAAATGTATGTATATGTGTGTTTGCATATATGCATATATTCTCCACTACCATTCAGTGAGGAGATCAAAATGGTCCAGGAAGAGGATGTGGAACTCACTTCCTTCCACAAACACATCACAAATACATCTCCATGTAGAAGAATTCTCACTGAAAACTGGAAACTGACAAAAGGACCCCAGTACAAGCAAGGCTGCAAGAAAGATACACACATAATAAGATAGGAAGGGAAGAGAAATGAGGATCAAATTAGAACCTGTACCCCAGGGAGGGGATTCAGAGGGAGAGGGAGATTAGGCAAGTGGATATTCTCCCTGGGGAGTGAGCAGTTCAAGCCACATATTGGGCAACTGAGTCCTGGGATCTGACATAGGAAAGATGAGTTCCCTTGGTCACTTGGAGGACTAGTCCTGGTGGGAATAATAGGAGGGCTGTGGGAAGCTTGAACTCTGCTTGTGAGGAACACACGCACATAAGCTTGCTGCTGAAGGAGGGCAGAAGGCAGATTAAAACTGCACAGGTGGCTGACTGGTTTCCTGTAACTACACTGGCACATGCCCCAGCTTGAGGCAAGAGAGCGCTAGCACTGCTTCTTCATTTTGCAGATCCACACTGGAGCAAGAGCTATGTGACCAAGAAAAGAGCTCAGCTGTGGACAAAGAAGTGAGTAAGACCCAAAGTAGTGTATGAGAAGGATGAGAGCAGCCATTGTTGACACTTACAAAGGGAATATATCAGAAGCAGCCCAACCTCTGTGGTGGAACTTACACAGCCCAAGCCCTAACACATACTGACAACCCACACAGACCCTGACTACTCGGCAGCACAGTTCCACACAAGAGCAGAGGCAGCAGAGGCCAATGGGAAAGATTGGTTGTGAAGGACAAAGAGGGCTCAGGCCAAAAAAAAAAAAAAAAAGAAAAAGGCATCTAGTTTGGCAGGACAGCCATTGCAGGTGCTTACCAAGGCAGTGAATCAAAAATAGCCCTGACTTGTCTGCAGCTTGACTGTTACAGGCCATGCCACATGAGATACCACATGAGCCTCTATCGCTCCAGCACTGGTTCCCTTAGGCTCAAGGGGGATAGGACTGGGAAGAAAGAGAGCATATATTTGAGGGGAACAGAGTAAGTTCAGACCTGAACCTCAGGGCTTCTAATCCAGCAACTTGAAACTTTCCCCTAAACCTGGTAGTGCAATGACAGCCACTAAATAGAGGGGAAGACCCAGCTTCACCTTCAACCAAGGCAAGAGCTGCCAGAACACCCTGGGGAAAAAACATGACTCATGTTCATATCATATCCAACTCTCCCACCAAAGCTACTGGGCACAAGCAGAGAGTATCAGGATGCTCCCACATAAGGACACCCTTCAAGACCTCATCAGGCATATATTTTACCTAATTTCATAGAGACATAGAAAGTTAAGCAAGATGAAATGATGGATGAATTGGTTTCAACTGAAAAAAACATTAACAAAAAACCTGAAAAATAAAATAATAAAATAGAAATAAATAATTTACCAGGTAAATAATACAAGGCACTAATTATAAGTATGCTAGCTGAATTAGGGAAAATAATTTTAAAAACAGTAGGAATTTTAATAATAAACTAGGAAATAAAAAATAACCAGTCAGAAATGAAACATACAATAACTAAAATGAAAAACACACTAGAAGAAATTAACAGCAGACTAGGTGATATACAAGAACACATAAGTGATCTGGAAATATAATAATGGGAATCATCCAAAGGGAACAGCAGAAAGAAAAAAAAAATAAAGTGAGTACGGTATAAGAAATCTTTGAATAACAATGAGTGTACCAACATTCTTGTTCCTCAGAAGGACAAGACACAGAGAAAGACATTGATAATATATTTGATAAAATTACAGCTAAAATTTTTCCATACCTAAAGAAGGAGCTTGTGATCTGAGCCACAGTCAGCTCCTGTTCTTGTTTTTGGCTGACTGTATAGAGCTTCTCAGTCTTCTGCTGCAAAAAGTATAACCAATCTTATTTTGAATTGACCATCTGGTGATGTCCATGTGTAAAGTTATCTCTTGTGTTGTTGGAAGAGAGTATTTCCTATGACCAGTGCATTCTCTTGGCAAAACTCTTTCTACCTTTGCACTGTTTCATTTTGTATTCCAAGGCCAAACTTGCCTGTTATTCCAGGTACCTCTTGACTTCCTACTTTCGCATTCCAGTCCCTTATGATGAAAAGAACATCTTTTTTGTTGTTAGTCTTAGAAGGTCTTGTAGGTCTTCAGAGAACTGTTCAACTTCATCTTCTTTGGTATTGGTGTTTAGTCATAGACTTGGATTATCGTGATATTGGGGGCTTCACTCATAGCTCAGTTGGTAAAGAATCTGCCTGCAATGCAGGAAACCCAGGTTTGATTCATGGGTTGGGAAGATACCCTAGAGAAGGAAATGGCAACCCTCTCCAATATTCTTGCCTGGAGAATCTCTTGGGCAGAAGAGCCTGACAGGCTAGAGTTCATGGGGTCGCAAGAGGCAGAAATGACTTAGCGACTAAACCACCACAACCACCACTGTGATATTGATTGGTTTACCTTGGAAATGAACTAAGATTATTCTGTTGTTTTTGAGATTGTACCCAAGTAGTGCATTTCAGACTATTTTGTTGATTATGAGGGCTACTCCATTTCTTCTAAGTATTCTTGCCCACAGTAGTAGATATAATGGTCGTCTGAATTAGATTTGCACTTTCCCATTCGTTTTAGTCCACTTATTTCTAAAACAGTGAAGTTCACTCTTGCCATCTCCTGTTTGCCCACTTCCAATTTACCTTGATTCACAGACCTAACATTTCAGGTTCATATGCAATATTGTTTTTACAGCATCAGACTTTACTTTCACCACCAGACACATCCAGTACTGGATGTCATTTCTGCTTTGGTTCAGCCTTTTCATTCCTTCTGTAGCTATTTCTCTGCTCTTCTCTAGTAGCATATTTGACACCTACTGATCTGGGTGGGTTCATTGTTCAGTGTCATATCTTTTTGCGTTTTTATACTGTTCATGGTGTTCTCATGGCAAGAATGCTGAAGTTGTTTGACAATCCATTCCCCAGTGGACAGCATACACTCATATTCAACCTATGAGGCCACTATATAGTATAAAAATCAGACAATGATACTACAAAATTTGAAAATTATAGTCCAATATATCTAGTGAAAATAGATGTAAAAATCCTCAACAAAATATTAGCAAATGGAACCCAACAATACATAAGAAGGATCATATACAATGATCAAGTGGCATTTATTCCAGAGATGCAAGAATGATTCAACACTTGAAAATCTATCAATATAATATGACCACATTAACAAAATGGACTACACAAATCACATGATCATCTCAAAAGATGCAGGAAAAGCATTTGACAAAACTCAGCATCCATTCACAATAAAAATTATTCTCAAGACTGGCAGAAAGGGAATATAGATTATCATAACAAGGCCCATTTATGACAAATACACAGTTATCATATTCAGCTATGAAAACCTGAAATTCTTTCCTCTATAATCATGAAAAAGTCAACGATGTCACTTTCTCCACCTTATTCAACAGTCTTGAAGGTCCTAGACCCAGGTGTCACACAAGAGAAAGAAATAAAAGGCATCTAAACTGGTAAGGAGAAATATAAAAATGGGGAATTAGTAAAAACTAGAGGAAAAGAGTACAAGAGTCACTATTTGCAGATGATATGATACTATGTTAAGAAAACTCTAAAGTGTCCACAAAGAAAGTGTTAGAACTGATAAATGAATTTAGTAAATTTCACAATGCAAAATCAGTATCTATTTCTTTTCTATGCACTAATAAAATGGTATCAGAAAGAGAAAGCAAGAATATAATACCATTTAAAAATGCACCAGACAGGAAACTGAGTGGCTGGGAACAGGGAGGTGATTAAGATACACCGTACACCTGGGACAGTGCGCTCACCAAGCACCTGGTTGCCTGAGTTCCTCGGACCTGGGAAGGGCACAAAATGCAGGCCCGACCAAGTCTGTGCATTTGTGGAGTACCCGAGAACCTGAACCTGAGCAGCTTAGATAGGGGAAGTGCATGCAACCTAGGGCTTGCTTTGGACAGTTCCCCTTCAGAGCAACCTGGAGCCTGAGCAGTGTAGACTGGGAAAGCACAGGAGCCGTGAGCTGCGGCAAACACAGTGTGATCTATATACTGTGAGCAGTCCCCACACATGCCAGTGATATTTGTTTGCAGTGTTCCTCCCTGCCCATAGTACATCTGAACAAATGAGCCTAAATAAGTGACCAGCTTCACCCCCTTGTGTCAGGGAGGAAATTAGACACTGAAGAGTCTTGCAAACAGAGGAAGCCAAAATAGGCAAAGAACAGGAAGCCACTCTTGAAGAGACAGGTGCAACAGATTAAAACCCTGTAGTTAGCATTGACTAAGCATTTAAAGGGGCCTATAGAACTTGAGAAGAAGTATAAGCTGGAATAAGGAACTATCTGAAACTGAACTGACTCCATGCTGCCCTCAACAATTCCAGAGAAATTCCTAGATATATTTTTACTATTATCATTTTTATTTTTTTGTTTTTAAGTTCTTTATTACTCCTTTAATTTTCATTTTTATAACCTACTATTACCTTGCTGAAAAAAGACCCTCTCTTAAAGCAAATTTCATATATATATATATATATATATATATAACTTTTGTGATTGAATTTGTTATGTATTTTTACTATTACATTTTTGAGAGCTTAACCTCTATACTAGATTTTACATCTTGGCTTTTTGGTATTTGTTATCACTTTTGTACCTTTCAGAATCTAATCTTCAGTACCCAATTTTACTTAGGGGTGTGATTACTGGCTTGATTGCTCTCTCCCCTTTTGACTCTCCCTTTTCTGCCCCAGGTCACCTCTATCACCTCCCTCCCTCTTGTCCTCTCTACTGAACTCTGTGAATCTCTCTGGGTGTTCTGGGCTGTGGAGAACACTTAGGGAATTGACTACTGGATAGATTAGTCTCTCCACTTTTAGCTGCTCCTCTTCTCCTCGTGGCCACGTCTAGCTCCCTTTTCCCTCTTCTCTTCTCTATGTAACTCCATGAACCTCTCTGGGTGTTCCAGACTGTGGAGAGCACATCAGTTCAGTTCAGTTCAGTTGCTCAGTCGTGTCCGACTGTTTGCGACCCCATGAATTGCAGCACGCCAGGCCTCTTTGTCCATCACCAACTCCAGAGTCTACCCAAACCCATGTCCATCGAGTTGGTGATGTCATCCAACCATCTCATCCTCTGTCGTCCCCTTCTCCTCCCGCCCCCAATCCTACCCAGCATTAGACTCTTTTCCAATGAGTCAACTCTTTGCATGAGGTGGCCAAAGTATTGGAGTTTCAGTTTCAACATCAGTCCTTCCAAAGAACACCCAGGATTGATCTCTTTTAGGATGGATTGATTGGATCTCCATGCAGTCCAAGGGACTCTCAAGAGTCTTCTCCAACACCACAGTTCAAAAGCATCAATTCTTCGGCGCTCAGCTTTCTTCACCGTCCAACTCTCACATCCATACATGACCACTGGAAAAACCATAGTGATGACTATATGGACTTTTGTTGGCAAACTAATGTCTCTGCTTTTAAATATGCCAGCTAGGTTGGCCATAACCTTCCTTCCAAGGAGTAAGCGTCTTTTAATTTCATGGCTGCAATCACCATCAGCAGTGATTTTGGAGCCCAAAATAACAAACTCTAACACTGTTTCCACTGTTTCCCCATCTATTTCCCATGAAGTGATGGGACCAGATGCCATGATCTTAGTTTTCTGAACGTTGAGCTTTAAGCAAACTTTTTCACTCTCCTCTTTCACTTTCATCAAGAGGCTCTTTAGTTCTTCTTCACTTTCTGCCATAAGGGTGGTGTCATCCACATATCTGAGGTTATTGATATTTCTCCCGGCAATCTTGATTCCAGCTTGTGTTTCTTCCAGCCCAGGGTTTCTCATGATGTACTCTGCATATAAGTTAAATAAGCAGGGTGACAATATACAGCCTTGACGGACTCCTTTTCCTATTTGGAACCAGTCTGTTGTTCCATGTCCAGTTCTAACTGTTGCTTCCTGATCTGCATACAGATTTCTCAAGAGACAGGTCACATGGTCTGGTATTCCCATCTCTTTCAGAATTGTCCACAGTTTCTTGTGATCCACACAGTCAAAGGCTTTGGCATAGTCAATAAAGCAGAAATAGATGTTTTTCTGGAACTCTCTTGCTTTTTTGATATTCCAGCGGATATTGGCAATTTGATCTCTGGTTCCTCTGCCTTTTCTAAAACCAGCTTGAACATCTTGAAGTTCACGGTTCACCTATTGCTGAAGCCTGGCTTGGAGAATTTTGAGCATTACTTTACTAGCGTGTGAGATGAGTGCAACTGTGCGGTAGTTTGAGCATTCTTTGGCATTGCCTTTCTTTGGGGTTGGAACGAAAACTGACCTTTTCCAGTCCTGTGCCCACTGCTGAGTTTTCCAAATTTGCTGGCATATCGAGTGCAGCACTTTCACAGCATCACCTTTGAGGATTTGAAATAGCTCAACTGGAATTCCATCACCTCCACTAGCTTTGTTCGTAGTGATGCTTTCTAAGGCCCACTTGACTTCACAGAGAATTGAATACTGGCTAGATTGCTCTCTCCCCTTTTGATTTCCCCTCTTCTCCTCCTAGTCACGTCTATCTCCCTCCTCCCTCTTCTCTTCTCCATGTAACTCTGTGAACCTCTCTGAGTGTTCCTCACTGTGGAGAATCTTTTCACCATTAACATAGATGTTTTATCTTCAGTGTTGTACGGGTGGAGAAGTCTTGAGACTACTGTAAGAATAAGACTGAAAGCCAGAGGCAGGAGGCATAAATCCAAAACTTGAGAACAGCAGAGAACTCCTGACTTCAGGGAACACTAATCAACAAGAGCTTATCCAAAAGCCTCCATACCTACAGTGAACCATACTCCACTCAAGAGCCACCAAGTCTGGAGCAAGACATTCCAAGCTAATTCTGCAGCAACGCAGGAACACAGCCTTGAACATTCAAATACAGGCTGCCCAAATTCACACAAAAACCACAGACACCTCAAAACTCACTACAGGATACTTCATTACACTCCAGAGAGAAAAGACCCAAATCCACCCACCAGAACACCGACAGAAGCTTCCCTAACCAGGAAAACTTGACAAGCCACTTGTCCTACCCAACCCAGAGGGAGTGCCCTCCACAATAAACAGGAAACACAAACTTTCAGCATACAGAAATGCCAACTGAAACACAGCAATCTAAACGAAATGAAAAGGCAGAGAAATATTCAGCAGGTAAGTGAACATGATAAATACCCACCAAACCAAATAAAAGAGGAGGAGATAGGGAGTCTACCTGAAAAAGAATTCAGAATAATGGTAGTAAAGATGATCCAAAATCTCGAAAACAAAATGGAGTTACAGATAAAGAGACTAGAGACAAGGATCAAGAAAATGCAAGAAATATTTACCAAGGACGTAGAAGAAATAAAAAAGAGTCAATCAGTAATGAAGAATGCAAAGTGAGATCAAAAGCACTCTGGAGGGAACCAATAGTAGAATAATTGAGGCAGAAGATAGGATACATGAAGTGGAAGATAGAATGGTGGAAATAAATGAAGCAGAGAGGGAAAAAGAAAAAATAATAGAAATGAGGACAAACTCAGAGACCTCTGGGACAATGTTAAATGTCTCAACATTCAAATCATAGGAGTACTGGAATAAGAAGACAAAAAGAAAGGCCATGAGAAAATACTCGAGGAGATAATAGTTGAAAACTTCCCTAAAATGGGGACTGAAAGAGCCATCCAAGTCCAATAAACCTAGAGGGTCCCAAAAAGGAAAAACTGAAGGTGAAACATCCCAAGACATATATTAATCAAATTAATGAAGATCAAACACAAAGAGCAAATATTAAAGCAGCAATGGAAAAGCAACAAAAAACACACAAGGGGATCCCCATAAGGATAGCAGCTGGTCTTTCAATAGAAACTATACAGGCCAGAAGGGAATGGCAGGACATACTTAAAGTGATGAAAGAGAAAAACCTACAACCCAGATTACTATACCCAGCAAGGATATCATTCAAAAATGAAGGAGAAACCAAAAGCTTTACAGACAAACCAAAGATAAGAGAATTCAGCACCACCAAACCAGCTCTTCAACAAATGCTAAAGGATGTTCTCTAGACAGCAAACACAGAAAAGGTGTATAAACTCGAACCCAAAACAACAAGGTAAATGGCAACGGGATCACACTTATCAATAATTACCTTAAATGTAAATGGGTTGAATGCCCCAACCAAAAAAAAAAAAAAAAAAAAAAGACTGGCTGAATGGATACAAAAACAAAACCCCTACATATGCTGTCTACAAGACACCCACCTCAAAACAAGGGAGACATACAGACTAAAAGAAAAGGGCTGGAAAAAGATATTTCCCGCAATTGGAGAACAAAATAAAGCAGGAGTAGCAATACTCATAACAGATAAAATAGACTTTGAAATAAAAGCCTTGAAAAGAGACAAAGAAGGACACTACATAATTATCAAGGATCAATCCAAGAAGAAGATATAACAATTATATATGCACAAAACATAGGAGCACTGCAATATGTAAGGCAAATGCTACCAAGTATGAAAGGGGAAATTAACTGTAACACAGTAAAAGTGGGAGATTTTAAGACCCCACTCACACCTATGGATAGATCAACTAAACAGAAAATTAGCAAGGAAACACAAACTTTAAATGATACAATAGATAAGTTAGACCTAATTGATATCTATAGGTCATTTCACCCCCAAACAATGAATTTCACCTTTTTCTCAAGGGCACACGGAACCTTCTCCAGAATAGATCACATCCTGGGCCATAAATCTAGTCTTGGTAAATTCAAAAAAATTGAAATCATTCCAAGCATCTTTTCAGACCAGAATGCAGTAAGATTAGATGTCAATTACAGGAGAAAAACTATTAAAAACTCCAACATA
Source organism: Giraffa tippelskirchi (assembly GCF_054371585.1). Taxonomy (NCBI): domain Eukaryota; kingdom Metazoa; phylum Chordata; class Mammalia; order Artiodactyla; family Giraffidae; genus Giraffa; species Giraffa tippelskirchi. Next base: position 74,782,463 of record NC_137289.1, read on the forward strand.
TGGAGGCTGAACAACACACGGCTGAATGACCAACAAGTCACAGAAGAAATCAAAAAAGAAATCAAAATATGCATAGAAACAAACAAAAATGAAAACACGACAACCCAAAACCTATGGGACATGGTAAAAGCCATGCTAAGGGGAAGATTCATAGCAATACAGGCTCACATCAAGAAACAAGAAAAAAGCCAAATAAATAACCTAACTCTACACCTAAAGCAAATAGAGAAGGAAGAAATGAAGAACCGCAGGGTTAGTAGAAGGAAAGAAATCCTAAAAATTAGGGCAGAAATAAATGCAAAAGAAACAAAAGAGACCATAGCAAAAATCAACAAAGCCAAAAGCTGGTTCTTTGAGAAGATAAATAAAACTGACAAGCCATTAGCGAGACTCATGAAGAAACAAAGGGAGAAGAATCAAATCAACAAAATTAGAAATGAAAACGGAGAGATCACAACAGACAACACAGAAATACAAAGGATCATAAGAGACTATTAACAGCAACTATGTGCAAATAAAATGGACAACTTGGAAGAAATGGATAAATTCTTAGAAAACTGTGACTTCCCAAAACTGAACCAGGAAGAAATAGAAAATCTCAACAGATCCATCACAAGCATGGAAATTGAAACTGCAATCACAAATCTTCCAGCAAACCAAAGCCCAGGAATAGATGGATTCACAGTTGAATTCTACCAAAAATTTAGAGAAGAGCTAACATCTATCCTACTCAAACTCTTCCAGGAAATTGCAGAGGAAGGTAAACTTCCAAACTCATTCTATGAGGTCACCATCACGCTAATACCAAAACCTGACAAAGATGCCACATAAAAAGAAAACTACAGGTCAATATCACTGATGAACATAGATGCAAAATTCCTTAACAAAATCCTAGCAAACAGAATCCAACAACATATCAAAAAGATCATACATCATGACCAAGTGGGCTTTATCCCAGGGATGCAAGTATTCTTCAATATCTGCAAATCAATCAATGTGATACACCACATAAACAAATTGAAAAATAAAAACCATATGATTATTTCAATAGGTGCAGAGAAAGCCTTTGACAAAATTCAACATCCATTTATGATAAAAACCCTCCAAAAAGCAGGAATAGAAGGAACATACCTCATCATAATAAAAGCTATATATGACAAACCCACAGCAAACATTATTCTAAATGGTGAAAAACTGAATGCATTTCCCCTAAATCAGGAACAAGACAAGTGTGCCCACTCTGACCACTACTATTCAACATAGTTTTGGAAGCTTTGGCCACAGCAATCCGAGCAGAAAAAGAAATAAAAGGAATCAAGATTGGAAAAGAAATAAAACTCTCACTTTTTGCAGATGACATGATCCTCTACATAGAAAACCCTAAAGACTCCACCAGAAAATTACTAGAGCTAATCAATGAATATAGTAAAGTTGCAGGATATAAAATTAACACACAGAAATCCCTTACATTCCTATACACTAACAACGAGAAAACAGAAAGAGAAAGTAAGGAAACAATTCCATTCACCATCGCAAAGAAATAATAAAATACTTAGGAATATATCTTCCTAAAGAAGAAAAAGACCTATATATAGAAAACTATAAAACACTGGTGAAAGAAATCAAAGAGGACACAAAGAGATGGAGAAATATACCGTGTTCATGGATTGGAAGAATCAATATAGTGAAAATGAATATACTACCCAAAGCAATCTATAGATTCAATGCAATCCCTATCAAGCTACCAACGGTATTCTTCAGAGAACTAGAACAAATAATTTCACAATTTGTATGGAAATACAAAAAACCTCAAATAGCCAAAGCAATCGTGAGAAAGAAGAATGGAACTGGAGGAATCAACTTGCCTGACTTCAGCCTCTACCTCAAAGTGACAGTCATCAAGACAGTATGGTACTGGAACAAGGACAGAAATATAGATCAGTGGAACAAAATAGAAAGCCCAGAGATAAATCCATGCACATTTGGACACCTTATCTTTGACAAAGGAGGCAAGAATATACAATGGAGAAAAGAGAATCTCTTTAACAAGTGGTGCTGGGAAAACTGGTCAACCACTTGTAAAAGAATGAAACTAGAACACTTTCTAACACCATGCACAAAAATAAGCTCAAAATGGATTAAAGATCTAAATGTAAGACCAGAAAGTATAAAACTCCTAGAGGAAAACATAGGCAAAACATTCTCCGACATAACCACAGCAGAATCCTCTATGACCCACCTCCCAGAATATTGGAAATAAAAACAAAAATAAATAAATGGGACCTAATTAAAATTAAAAGCTTTTGCACAACAAAAGAAACTATAAGCAAGGTGAAAGGACAGACTTCAGAATGGGAGAAAATAATAGCAAATGAAGCAAGGGAGAAACAATTATCTCAAAAAATATACAAGCAACACCTGCAGCTCAATTCCAGAAAAATACATGACCCAATCAAAAAGTGGGCCAAAGAACTAAACAGACACTTCTCCAAAGAAGACATACAAATGGCTAACAGACACATGAAAAGATGCTCAACATCACTCATTATCAGAGAAATGCAAATCAAAACCACAAGGAGGTACCATTTCACGCCCGTGAGAATGGCTGCTATCCAAAAGTCTACAAGCAATAAATGCTAGAGAGGGTGTAGAAGAAAGGGAACCCTCTTACACTCTTGGTGGGAATGCAAACTAGTACAGCCACTATGGAGAACAGTGTGGAGATTCCTCAAAAAACTGGGAATAGAACTGCCATATGACCCAGCAATCCCATTGCTGGGCATACACACTGAGGAAACCAGACTTGAAGGAGACACATGTACCCCAATGTTCATCGCAGCACTGTTTATAATAGCCAGGACATGGAAACAGCCTAGATGCCCATCAGCAGAAGAGTGGATACGGAAGCTTTGGTACATATGCACAATGGAATATTACTCAGCCATCAAAAAGAATACATTCGAATCAGTTCTAATGAGGTGGATGAAACTGGAGCCTATTATACAGAGTGAAGTAAGCCAGAAAGAAAAACACCAATACAGTATACTACCACACATGTATGGTATTTAGGTAATCGGTAAAGATAACCCTGTATGCATGACAGCAAAAGAGACACAGATAAATAGAACAGTATTATGGACTCCATGGAAGAGGGCGAGGGTGGGATGCTGTGGGAGAATTGCACTGAATCCTGTAAATTATCATATGTAAAACGAATCGCCAGTCCAGTTTCGACGCGTGATACAGGGTGCTCGGGGCTGGTGCACCAGGATGATCCAAGGGATGGGATGGGGAGGGAAGTGGGAGGGGGAGTTGGAAGGGGAAAATATGTACACCCATGGTGGATTCATGTCAATGTATTGCAAAGCAAATATAATATTGTAAAGTTAAAAAATAGATAAAACTAAATTTAAAAAAAATAAAGTAAAATACCAATGATAAAAAAAAACACATGCGAAAGGAACAAAAGAAGAAAAAAAAAATATCTACACAAACAAACCCAAAACAATTCAGAAAATGGCCATTGGAACATATATACATATCAATAATTACCTTAACTTAAATAGACTAAGTGTTCCAACCAAAAGACAGAGACTGGCGGAATGAATACAAAAACAAGATTTGTATATATGCTGTCTGAAAGAAACTCACTCCATACCTATGTACATATAAAGCCTGAAATTGAGGGCATGAAAAAAGATATTCTATACAAATGGAAATTTAAAATCAGACAAATGGACTTTAAAACAAAGACTATTATGCAGAGACAAGGAAAGACACTACATAATGATCAAGGGATCAATCCAAGAAGAAGATAAAATAATTATTTATGCACCCAACATAGAGCACCTCAGTACATAAGGCAAATGCTAACAATAATAAAAGGGGAAATCGATAGTAAGACAATAATCATAGGGTAACACAATAATCATACTTACATCAATGGACAGATCATCCAGACAGGAAATTAAGAACAAGCCTTAAATCGTACATTAGACCAGATGAACCTAATTGATATCATCAGGAATTTTCATTCAAAAACAGCAGAATTACACTTTTCTCAAGTTCACATGGAACGTTCTACAGGATAAATCACATCTTGGATCACAAATCAGACTTCAGTTGCTTTAATAAAACAGTGAAATTAGAACATATTCTAATGCCATACACAAAAATAAACTCAGAATGGAATAAAGACCTAAATGTAAGGCCAGACACTACAAAATTCTTAGAGAAAAACATAGGGACAACAGTCTTTGACATAAATCATAGCAATATCCCCTTTGATCCACCTCCTAAATTAATGGAAATGAAAACAAACATTTGGACCTAATTAAACTCAAAAGCTTTTACACAGCAAACTATAAACATGATTAAAAGACAACCCTCAAAATGGGAGAAAAAGTTTCAAATTAAGCAACTGATAAAGGATTAGTCTCCAAAATATATAAGCAGCTCATATAGCTCAAAATCATAAAAACAAAGAACCCAATCAAAAAAAAAAAAATTGCCAGAAAACCTATATGGACTTTTCTCTAAAGGAGAAATACATTAGCCAGTAAACATGTGAAAAAATGGTCAACATCACTCAATATTAAAGAAATGCATGTCAAAACTACAATGTTCTAGTTCTAATGAGGTGGATGAAACTGGAACCTATTATACAGAGTGAAGTAAGCCAGAAAGAAAAACACAAATACAGTATACTAACGCATATATATGCAATTTAGTAAATAGGTAAAGATAACATTATATGCGAGACAGCAAAAGAGACACAGATGTATAGAACTGTATTTTGGACTCTATGGGAGAGGGGGAGGGTGGGATGATATGGGAGAATGGCATTGAAGCATGTAAATTATCATTTGTGAAATGAATTGTCAGTCTAGGTTCGATGAATGACAGCGGGTGGTCAGGCTGGTGCACCGGGATGACCCAGAGGGATGGGATGGGGAGGGAGGTGGGAGGGGGGTTCTGGAAGGGGAATACATGTACTCCCATGGCGGATTCATGTCAATGTATGGCAAAACCAATTCAATACTGTAAAGCAAAAAAATAGATAAATAAATAAATTAAAAAAAAAACTACAATGAGATATCACCTGACACCAGTCAGAATGGCCATCATCAAATATCTACAAATAATAAATGCTGGAGAGGATGTGGAGAAAAGGAAACCCCACTACACTATTGGTGGGAATGTAAATTTATACAGCCATTATGGAAAATGGAATGGAGATTCTTTAAAAAAAACAAAAAAAAAACCCTAGTATTAAAACTACCATAGGACCAGCAATCCCACTACTGGGAATATACCTTGAGAAAACCACAATTAAAAAAAGACACATGTGCCCCAATATTCATTGAAGAAATATATACAGTAGTCAGGACATGGAAACAAACTAAATGTCCATCAACAGATGAATGGATAAAGAAGTTGTGGTACATTTATAAAGTGGAATGTTACTCAGCCATAAAAAAGGAATGAATTTAAGTCAATGGTAGTGAGATAGATGAACAGAGAGCCTCTTGTACAAAGTGAAGTAAGTCAGAAATGGAAAAACAAGTATCATATATTAACACATATATAAGGAACCTAGAAAAGTGGTACTGATGAACCTAGTAGAGAATGGACTTCTGGACATAGTGGATGAAGGTGAGGGTGGGATGAACTGAGAAAGTAGCATTAACATATATACGCTATCACGTGTAACATAGTGGGAAGTTGCTAAATAACACAGGGAGCCCAGACTGGTGCTCTGTGATGACCAAAAGAGTTGGGATGGGGGGAGGGGAGGGAGGCTTATGAGGGAAGGGATATATTAATACAAAATTATGAGTGATTCACATTATTGTACAGCAGAAACCAACAGAAAATTGTAAAGCAATTTTCCACCCATTAAATTTTTTTAATAATTACATAAAACTCTAGAAAATATAAAATAAAAGCTAAATAAATGGAGAGCTACATAACTTTAATAAATATCATCAAAATAAAAAATAGGTAACAAATATATATTGTACAGCACACTAGATAATATAGCCATTGTTTTATATTAATTTTAAATGGAATATAATCTATAAAAACACTGAATCACAGAAAGGATATGGTTAAAGGGCTCTTTCCACAGGCTTGTTTTTTACCAAAATAATTTATTCTCTTTTATGCATTTTAATAATCCCTTTTTTTAATCAATTAGCTCCTTTCTTCAAAATTTACTCAGTTCAGTTCAGTCGCTCAGTCGTGTCTGACTCTTTGCGACCCCATGAATTGCAGCACGCCAGGCCTCTCTGTCCATCACCAACTCCCGGAGTCCACCCAAAACCATGTCCATCGAGTCGGTGATGCCATCCAACCATCTCATCTCTGTCGTCCCCTTCTCCTCCCGCCCCCAATCCTACCCAGCATTAGGGTCTTCTCCAATGAGTCAACCCTTCACATGAGATGCCCAAAGTATTGCAGTTTCAGCTTCAACATCAGACCTTCCAATGAACACCCAGGATTGATCTCTCTTAGGATGGATTGAATGGATCTCCTTGCAGTCCAAGGGACTCTCAAGAGTCTTCTCCAACAACACAGTTCAAAAGCATTAATTATTTGGCGCTCAGCTTTCTTCACCGTCCAACTCTCACATCCACAGATGACCACTGGAAAAACCATAGCCTTGACTAGACGGACTTTTGTTGGCAAAGTAATGTCTCTGCTTTTAAATATGCTATCTAGGTTGGCCCTAACCTTCCTTCCAAGGAGTAAGCGTCTTTTAATTTCATGGCTGCAATCACCATCAGCAGTGATTCTGGAGCCCAAAAAAATAAAGTCTAACACTGTTTCCACTGTTTCCCCATCTATTTCCCATGAAGTGATGGGACCAGATGCCATGATCTTAGTTTTCTGAACGTTGAGCTTTAAGCCGACTTTTTCACTCTCTTCTTTCACCTTCTTCAAGAGGCTCTTTAGTTCTTCTTCACTTTCTGCCAAAATTTACTAGTGGTTCCCAATTGCTTATCCAAAAGAATATATTTATTATTATGAAATGTAAAACCTTTCCCAACTACTTATCCAGCTGTCTTTTCTAAATCAATTATGTGTCTGCCAAAATACTGAAATCTCTTAAACCTGTTATAAGTATCAATCATTCTTTCTTGTCTCCTAAAGTTATCCAGACCATTGAAGATAGAAAAAGGTATAGTTTTGCTTTTATTTTTCTTTGAAAGAGAAAGAATTAATGCGTATCTATCTATTTTAGCAATTATTTGTACTTTCAAATTCCTACTGGACACTTTCACTGGAATATACAATTATTACATGAAAATATTGAGAAAGCAAGTCTATTCCTTTATTAAGGTTAATTATCATGCACCATGGCCCAATGCTGTAAAGAACAATATTGCATAGGAACCTGGAATGTTAGGTCCATGAATCAAGGCAAATAGGAACTGGTCAAACAGGAGATGGCAAGAGTCAATGTCCACATTTTAGGAATCAGCAAATTAAAATGGACTGGAATGGGTGAATTTAACTCAGATGACCATTATATCTACTACTATGGGCAAGAACCCCTTAGAAAAAATGGATTAGCCATCATAGTCAACAAAAAAGTCCAAAATGCAGTACTTGGATGCAGTCTCAAAAATGACAGAATGATCTCTGTTAGTTTTCAAGGCAAACCATTCAATATCAGAGTAATCCAAGTCTATGCCCCGACCAGTAATGCTGAAGAAGCTGAATTTGAACGCTTCTATGAAGACCTACAAGATCTTCTAGAACTAACACCCAAAAAAGATGTCCTTTTCATTATAGGGGCCTGGAATGTGAAAGTAGGAAGTCAAGAAACACCTGGAGTAACAGGCAAATTTGGCCTTGGAGTTCAGAATGAAGCAGTGCAAAGGCTAATGGAGTTTTGCCAAGAAAACGCACTGGTCATAGTAAACACCCTCTTCCAACAACACAAGAGAAGACTACACATGGACATCACCAGATGGTCAACATTGACATCAGATTGATTATATTCTTTGCAGCCGAAGATGGAGAAGCTCTATTCAGTCAGCAAAAAAAACAAGACCAGGAGCTGACTGTAGCGCAGTTCATGAACTCCTTATTGCCAAGTTCAGACTTAAATTGAAGAAAGTAGGGTAAACAAAAAGACCATTCAAGTATGACCTAAATCAAATCCCTCACGATTAAACACTGGAAGTGGGACAGATTTAAGGGACTAGATCTGATAGACAGAATGTCTGATGAACAATGGACGGAGGTTCATGACACTGTACAGGAGACAGGGAGCAAAACAATCCCCAAGAAAAAGAAATGCAGAAAGCAAAATGGTTGTCTGGGGAGGCTTTACAAACAGCGGAGAAAAGAAGAGAAGTGAAAGGCAAAGGAGAAAATGAAAGATATACCCATTTGAATGCAGAATTCCAAAGAAGAGCAAGGAGAGATAAGAAAACCTTCATCAGCAATCAATGCAAAGGAAAAAAAAAAGGGAAACAGTAGAATGGGAAAGACTAGAGATCTCTTCAAGAAAATTAGAGATACCAATGGAAGATTTCATGCAATGATGGGCTCAATAAAGGAAAGTAATGGTATGGACCTAACAGAAGCAGAAGATATTAAGAAGAGGTCGCAAGAACACACAGAAGAACTAAACAAAAAAGATCTTCATAACCCAGATAATCACGATGGTGTGATCACTCACCTACAGCCAGACATCCTGGAATGCGAAGTCAAGGGGTCCTTAGGTAGCATCACTATGAACAAAGCTAGTGGAGGTGATGGAATTCCAGTTGAGCTATTTCAAACCATAAAAGATGATGTTGTGAAAGTGCTACACTCTATACGCCAGCACATTTGAAAAACTTAGCAGTGGCCACAGGACTGGAAAAGGTCAGTTTTCACTCTAACCGCTAAGAAAGGCAATGCCAAAGAATGCTCAAACTACCGCACAATTGCATTCATCTCACACACTAGTAAAGTAATGCTCAAAATTCTCCAAGCCCGACTTCAACAATATGTGAACCATGAATTTCTATACATTCACGCTGGATTTAGAAAAGGCAGAGGAACCAGAGATCAAGTTGCCAACATCTGCTGGATCATCGAAAAAGCAAGGAAGTTGCAGAAAAACATCTATTTCTGCTTTATTGACTATGCCAAAGCCTTTGACTGTGTGGATCACAATAACCTGTGGAAAAATCTGAAAGAGATGGGAATACACAACCACCTGACCGGCCTCTTGAGAAATGTATATGCAGGTCAGGAAGCAACAGTTAGAACTGGACATGGAACAGACTGGTTCCAAATAGGAAAAGGAGTACGTCAAGGCTGTATATTGTCACCCTGCTTATTTAACTTATATGCAGAGTACATCATGAGAAACACTGGGCTGGATGAAACACAAGCTGGAATCAAGATTGCAGGAGAAATTTCAATAACCTCAGATATGCAGATGACACCACTCTTTTGGCAGAAAGTGAAGAACTAAAGAGCCTCTTGCTGAAATTGAAAGAGGAGAGTGAAAACGTTGGCTTAAAGCTTAAGATTCAGAAAACAAAGATCATGGCATCTGGTCCCATCACTTCATGGCCAATAGATGGAGAAACAGTGGAAACCATGGCAGACTTTATTTTGGGGGGCTCCAAAATCACTAGAGATGATGACTGCAGCCATGAAATTAAAAGATGCTTTCTCCTTGGGAGAAAAGTTATGACCAACCTAGACAGCATATTAAAAAGCAGAGATGCTACTGTGCCAACAAAAGTCTGTCTAGTCAAGGCTATTGTTTTTCCAGTAGTCATGTATGGATGTGAAATTTGGACTATAAGGAAAGCTGAGCACCAAAGAATTGATGCTTTTGAACTATGATGTTGGACAAGACTCTTGAGAGTCCCTTGGATTGCAAGGAGATCCAACCAGTCCATCCTAAAGAAAATCAGTCCTGAATATTCACTGGAAGGACTGATGTTGAAGCTGAAACTCCAATACTTTTGACATCTGATGCAAAGAGCTGACTCATTGGAAAAGGCTCTGATGCTGGGAAAGATTGAGGGCAGGAGGAGAAGGGGAAGAAAAAGGATAAGGTGGTTGGATGGCATCACTGACTCAATGGACATGAATTTGAGTAAACTCATGGAGTTGGTGATGGACATGGAGGCCTGGTGTGCTGCCGTCCATGGGGTCACAAAGTATCGAACACGATTGTGCGACTGAAGTGAACTGAACCGATCATCTAACTGTAATCCTCAACCAAATATGACTTCATATCATGATTCTTATATTGTCACTTTTTTTGTCATTTTCACCATATCTTATGAAGGCTTGAATCCTCCTAATTTCTTTGACTCTTTTCTCTCTTTTACCTCTCTCATAGCTCATCTGTCTAAACAGAGACTCTTAGTATTACCTTTAAGCTATCTCCTGTTCCAACCACTTCACATTTTGATAGTTAAAACAGTTTCCTTAACTGGAGCTCAGAGCTTTAGTTTTTCCTTACCCTATTCCATTTTGGAAACTGCCACCAGATTAAATTGCCCTGTATCAGTTTAATCTCCTGTGAACAAACTAATAGGCTCTCAAGGATCTCATTTATGTTATCTTTTATGCTTCATCCACAAATATTCCTTTACTGTAATCAAATACAATTACAATCTGTATTTTTCAAATACAATCAAATACAATTACAATTGTATTTTACAATTGTATAAATACAGTTACAATTCTCAGCTGTAATCAACCTCTCCCTGTTACCCACTACTCACAAAACTTACTAATTTCTTAATTTTTCTCCAATACATGTATCTAAAATATTACCTCATCCATTCCACATTTCTAAGTGTCATCTATCTTCAAGACCTTAAATTAACATTCTCCATTAAAACTTTCCCTGAGTCCTGAGTTAATTTTCTGAAGCACACATACAGAAACTTGTGCTATCTACTAAAATATGTCTCCCATAATGCTATTTACAGCTTTTATCTGCAATTGAATATTCATGTTATTACCTTAAATCCCTAGTCATACATTGAATTATTTGAGTATGGGGGGTATTGTCTACTTGTTGTTGTTGTTTAGCTGCTAAGTTGTGTCTGAATCTTTTGGAACTCCATAGACTATAGCCTGCCAGGCTCCTCTGTCCATGGGATTTTACTGCAAGAATACTATAGTGGGTTGCCATTTTCTTTTCCAGAGGATCTTCCTGACTCAGGAATTGAACTCGTGTGTTCTGCGCATCTCCTGCATTTCAGGCAGATTCTTTACCACTGTGCCACCAGGGAAACTCATTGTCTACTTAGTTTTCACTTTTTCCTCTGTAGATGCTACCATTTTGCCATAAACACAGTTGACATTCAATGTATATTTGTAGTTTGATTTCTAAATTACATAGGACAGAAATCAATAAGAACATTTTAAAATGGTTATGACATATCAAGACTTGGAACACAGAAGCAGTAAAGGCAGATAGATTTCTAAACTCTGAATCCTTAGAAACTTCCCATGATCCCAATTTAAGGCAAGAATACTCAATAAGACAGCATTTATTTTGCGGTTAGAGTGGGACTGTTAGAAATTGTCGATATGTCTAGTGGTGAGAAAATCACTAATGAGAGTAGGATTTTGAGGTACTAATTCACAAACAAATCTCGAAATCTAAAATGAATAAGTTTTTAGAGGCTGAAGAAAAATGTATGATTTTCATAGCTTTACTTGAGAACATTTCTTTAACCAACATTCTATGCTTGGTGGGAACTAGATTCTCATTCTCTGACAGGGATTACGTAAGTTTCTTTTTATCCTTAATGAAGTTATTCCTCAATTAAACTTTTAATATTTTGAAAAAGTGAATTTTAAATTTGGAGATTTTATATTCTTATGTACTTATTTCTTATTATGTAAAACAAATATAATCCAATCTTGAGCACTACATTTTCTAAGAGACTAACCATAGTGGTGTAAAACTTGAGCTCTTTCTGTACATGAAACTATTTTAATCCTTTTTGTTGAACCAAGTTGGTACAAAACATTAAATGAATTGGGATAAAAGGCACGCGTGCATACTCAGTTACTTAGTCGTGTCTGACTTTTTGTGATGAGATGGACTGTAGCCCACCAGGCTCCTCTGTCCATGGAATTTTCCAGGCAAGAATATTGGAGTGGGTTGCACAAAATGAGAAATTTCAGTGGCTAAGACAATTTATTGAGATTTTGTTGTTTAGGCTTCCCAGGTGGCCCAATGGTAAAGAACTCACCTGTTAATGCAGGAGACACTGGAGGCTTGGGTTCGATCCCTGGGTGGGGAATATCCCCTGGAGAAGGAAACGGCAACCCACTCCAGTACTCTTGCCTGGAAAATCCCATGGACAGAGGAGCCTGGTAGGCTGCAGTCCATGAGGTCGCTAAGAGTCAGACACAACTGAGTGACTTCACTTTCACTTTTCACTTTCACGCATTGGAGTAGGAAATGGCAACCCACTCCAGTGTTCTTGCCTGGAGAGTCCCAGGGATGGAGGAGCCTGGTGGGCTGCCGTTTATGGGGTCGCACAGAGCACGACTGAAGCAACTTAGCAGCAGCAGCAGCAGTATGTTGTCATAAAGGATAAAAAAAATTACATAATTAATTACAGACTTCCTAGATGGTGCAGTGGTAAAGAATCTGCCTGCAGGCAGGAGACACAGGTTTGACCTCTGGATTGGGAAGATACCTGAGATAAATATATATATGTATATATGTATATATATATTAATTATCTTAAAAAATTGACATGTTTTCTAATTGAATTGATTATTCAATTCAATTTTAATGACCAAACTCTGCGTGTGCATATGCATGTGTGATTGAGTCAAGAAATATAGAAAATATAGAATTTCTTTAGCACTGATTTGTTACTCTAAGTTGAATTTCACCTGTGAAATTGAATTACTGTGGTTTTCCTTTGGTTGATTCCAACCCTCCACTTTTGTCAAATTGTACATCTTTTGGGAAACAGGTGACATCTATTTCTCGTATCTTTAGAAAGGTAACTTTATAAACCCTTTGGCATTGTATTTCATATGCAGAAATGAAAATTAATTCTATGCCTCAATATCTCTATGTACAAATAAAATATTTATACATAAATGTATAGTACTTGACTGTTTTTTGTCTCTTATCTCCCTTCAGTGTTTCACATATAGCAGTATCTTAAACCTTATTCAAATGAATTTAGAAGAACTCGGATAGATAGTGTTGTGTTCTGTTATTTAAGGCTTAATACATATCAGATTGTTTTTTACATGTTTAGGATAAACACAATAGTTTAACATCACCTTTGAAGATAATTGAAAGGCAGAGATATGTTTTCCAAATTGTATGGAGCATTTGAAATAGGCTTCATCTATTGGTTTTGCAATTAAAATTATTGATACCTGATGTAACCTTTTGGGTTTTAATGATTTTCAAGAGGTTGTTACAACCTAAAAGTTAGGGGGAACATAACTTTGTTACCCACAGAAACAAAACACAATCCAAATAGTTGACTACCCCTTTAAAATCTAACCTATTATTAAATACCTGAAGCTGGGAAGCCATGCAAAAATATCCATCAGAGACAAGGTTGATTTTCTCCTTTCATGAGGAAGATAAAATTACCTCGTGGGAGCCACTGTCCTTCTCCATTACTGAAACCACAGAGAAGCCTCTAAAATTTAACCGTTTGTAATAATAATAGCCACTTTGCTCTTCTTTCGTGAACCATTAATCATGGTTACACATATTTTCACATGAATGATAAAAATGATCTAGAGAGTTATGTAGGTTGAGAATAAAGATTTGACTTAGAGGAACAATATAAATCCTCAAATGTTGATATGTGGAATTTTTTCCAAAGAGACATTGAAATCCTCACAAGTTAGCAAGTTAGCCCCATATGTAAGGACAAATCAGTGAGGGAAAAGTATAATTACATGAACTTTTGGAGTAGAAACAGCCTATGTTGAAAATGAATACCTCTTACATATTCTTAGAACCTGATTCAACTTTAATCAAGCAGATATTTTATTAAGATGGGGAAAAAACAAAAGAAAAACTTAAAAGTGAATCTCCAGTGACTTAAAAGGTGCTGTCTGTGTAATATAAATACAACTAAGTTTTCTTTTACTGTCTGATTTTGTCTGAGCTATTTTCTCCTCACCTCTGTAATTCAGGCATTGGGAAGAGAAGAATCTTCATTAAGTAACAGTAAGAGAAAAGGGAAATCCTCATTTGCTCGATGTGTGGGTATTATCAATTAAAATAAAGAAGTTACAGAAAAAATGAAAATTGGAAAGCAGCATAATTACAAATTTTGTGTATCACTGTAGTTCAACAATTGTGACAAGGCATACAACATGCAAAAACACACTGAATTTCATTGACTGCAGTTTCAAATAATATGTTCCTTCACAGCTATGTGCTTGAGAACAAAAATAGTATTTGTTATCTGTCACATTCTAGCCAGTGTATCTGTTTTTGTAAAATAAACTCAGCGCTAGCCTTGACAGAGTAAAATGAATCTTTTAATTTTCACTCAAAAGTGTCAAAACACAAAATTGTTTTCCATTTAAGCCTCTAGAAAGTTTCTTTGTCGGCACTAGATTTTAATGGTGTCATTTGAAGACTTAGTTTGAGTCCCTCATTAAAGGCAATGATGATGAAATAAAATTATTAATATTTCCTGAGGAAAATATTGTTTACTCTATTAGTCTTACATTTTTTCACAGCTCCTGTTCATTTAATGAAAACAGTTTCCCAATCCAATAATCACAATGCCACGTTGTAATTGGCACAGGAAGTACTAACAGGAAAATATGACTTACAAGTATTTATAAGGGTTTGTAAGCAATTAACCAGGAGTACAGTGAACATTTGAGATGCTATATCTTTTTATTTTATCAAAATATCAGTAGGAATTTTCATCAGACTAATTTGGGCATGCTGTTTCCATCTATATCCTCATCCATCACTTAAAGTAATTGGTTTGGCTACCTCTTTATCATGATGACAACCATGACACCATCACTGGCTGCTTGTGGCTTGGTCCCTGCAGGATGCAAATATATCAGCTGTGATAAAATAAGACCAAGCATTCACAATCTAACAGGCAGCAGCTTGGTCTTTAGGTCCATTTGTGCATGTGCATCTCATCTCCACTCTCCTACTTAACTTTCCTGGAACTTCTCGTACTGCGCTTTGTTCTCTAGTTTGAAGAGAGAGGAAAGAGAACCAAGATTAAGGAAGGAAAGAGGGGGTTCCAATTTCTTCTCTCCCTGGTTCCTCCTGTATATTCCTATAAATTTTTGCTTCTCATGATGTAACTGTCAATCACTGAGATATAAATAACTGCATCTTGTACATAACTATCTTTGGGACCAGTTATCTCAGTCTATCTTTTTCTTTAAACTTATGAGAAGATTCTCTAAATTGTAATTTGGAGAAGCATTTATGGCATATATGTGACATATAGAAAGAAATGCCTTTGGAATTCTCAAGTTTTCAAACTCTAGCTCTTTGCAATTTTACCTCTTGTCTATTTGCCTTTAAATTATGAAGAAATTCTAAGACTTTCTCATCTTAAAAAGAACCTTTTCTTGATCATACCTCCAACTATCATACTATTTATTTTCTTACTTTTTGTACTAATAGCAAAAATGATTGAAAGAGTTATTTGTCATTTCTGATTTTCTTATCAACTTACTTAAATTTTTATGTCCACCTGTCCATAGACCACTCTTATAAAGGTGGCCATTAATTTACATGGTAATATGCAAAGATCAATTATTAGCCCAAATCTTATGTATCAGCTTTTGGCACAGTTGATTATGCCATCTTTCTTTTCTTTTAGCTAATTTATTTATTTTAATTGGCGGCTAACTACTTTACAATATTGTAGTGGTTTTTGCCATACATTGACATGAATTAGCCATGGGTGTACATCTTTCTTAAAGTACATCCTTTATTTGAATTCTGTGACACCCTTCTCTGTTAGTTTTCTTCTTTATTTACTACACGTTTTGAGTTTCTTTCGTAAGTTCCTCTTTATCTCCAAGACCTATTTTAGACGGCTTGGGGCTCAGTCCTTAGGCCTCTTCTCATTTCTCTTTAATCACTCCTTTTCTTGATCTCATTCAATATCATGGCATTAAACACCATTTATGAGCTGATTATTCCCAATTCTACATCTCCAGTCTATCTTTCACTTCAACTTTAGACTGTATATCCCACTACTTACTCAACATTTTCAGAGGTGTCTCATTAGTAACTTAAAATTTGCAAGACCAAAACCAAGCTCCTTATTGTCTCCATTTAAATGTTCCTTCTAGAGACATTCATTTTGGGTAATAACAGTGTCATCCTTCCAAGTGCTCAGAATAAAAAATTCTGGCATTAACATTGATTCTCCTCTTTCTCTCACACAACATAACAACTCTTTCAACAAACACTTTGGTCTCTACTTCAAAACATATCCAGAATCGGACCACTTTTGCCCACCTCCATTGTTACCTCTCTGCCAAGACACTATAGTCTCACATCATATCACTGCAGTTTCATTCTAACTACTCCTTCTGCTTCAGCCCTTCTTAACCAGTATTCAAAGTGATCCTTAAGAAACATAGGTAAAGTTATATCTTTCCTCTGTTCAGAACACTCTAATGCCTTCCAATTTCAGATACAGGCTAAAATCTTTAAAAAGAGCCTAAAAGGTCTTAGATTATCTGGCTCCCTTTACCTCTCTGCTTGTATCATCTACTACACTCCCACTTGCTTGCTTCAGCCATACTCCATCATCAGGACTCTTACGCTTGCTATTCTCCCTGGCTAGAATGATCTTCCCTCAGACATCAGTATCATTATGATTAGCTTCCTCATCTACTCCAGCTCTTTATTCAAATGTTACCTTCTATGAGATCTTTCATAGCCACCTTATTTAAATGGAATGCATTTCACTTCTGCCAACACAGTCCATCCCACTTTCTATAGCACATGAAAGTGCAAGTTGCTCAGTTGTGTCTGACTGTTTGTGACCCCATGGACTCTCCAGTCCAAGGAATTCTCCAGGCCAGAATACTGGAGTGGGTATCCTTTCCCTTCCCTAGGGGATTTTCCCAACCTAGGGATTAAACCCAGATCTCCCACATTGCAGGCGAGTTCTTTACCAGCTGAGCCACAAGGGAAGCCCAAGAATACTGGAGTGGGTAGCCTATCCCTTCTGCAACAGATCTTCCCGACCCAGGAATCGAACTGGGGTCTCTTGCATTGCAGGCAGATTCTTTACCAACTGAACTATCAGGGAAGCCTGAGATATCACTATGTAACATTCAAATAGGTAGATGATAGGTATATAAACATGGTTATGCATATACATTATATAAATAGTTTACCTTATGGTCTGTCTCCTCCAACCAAACATACCCTCCTTTAGGAGTACATATTTGTGGCTCCTTTATTTAATACTGTATATGTAGCACCCAGAATGCTGACTCGCATATAGTAGGCATTCAATAAATGTTTGTTAATTTAATAAAAGAAAAATTAAAACACGATTATGACTCTATTCAATCTGGGCATAATGAATTTTATTCATTTTTACACAATATTATTCATTGAATAATTCACATATTAGATTGTAAATTTCTTTATTAAAGTCCTAAACCAGTAATAAAGTTTTTCATTATTACTGGGCATTGCATGCATTTGACTTGTTTACTTAACTAAGCAGTAAGTTTGTTGGCAGTAAATAATATTGCTTCCACTTTTTAAATTATACTTTATTGTTTCTGTATTGCATGCTTAATGAATGACTATTCAATGATATATATAACTTAAAAGTGACTCAAATTGACACGTCTGTATGATTTTTACTTCTCTTTAAAAAGCTTTAATTTGGGATGAAATTTCTATATGTTACCTGAGACATCCTTATAGATATTGTCTATTTATATTCATAGCAAACATAGGCTGTATTGTCATTAGTGTTGAAGAATAAAGTTTGATCTTTCAAAGGAATGTGGAAAAGGTTAGTAGCAGAAAGTGAGTTTGACAAGCTATTTATTCCAGAAATGAAAGCAGAATTTTTGTCTAAGTAAACCATTCAAATATGTCATTTTTATTCAGAGAGAGACAAAAAGTATCCCTGGGGATTTTTAAAAAACTATTTAAAAGACATATACATAAATATTATGAATGTCTATGCATTTTTAGTAAAATAAGTACTTCTTGTATTTTACCAAAACACTGATATTTAAGGAAATAAGACATACTCTGAAACAGAAAACAGAAACTGGAGACTCCCTTAATGTCAAGAAGAGTATCTTTTGGTAAATTTTCATAATTTAGTAATGCTTCCTCCCATCTACCAGTGAGAACCCTCTCTTCTAGGACCCTATTAATCTGCAGGGACAGGTATGAAGGTGTACATAAGTATTCTCGTCCAAAATACTAGCCTTCACAAATGGATAAATTTAAGAAAATTACCTTGTTCAAGGTAAACCAGAGCGTTCTAATTTATTCACCATTCTCAGTTATCTTAAAGTATGTGCCATTTTGGAGTTTTCATGAAAGTAGTGCATGATCTCCTTTACCTCCTGCCTAATGCTTAGACCAGAGAGTCTGGAAAGAAACATGTTCTAGCCATTATGTATGCAGGTTCTGGAGTCAGAAGATCTAGATTCAAATTAAGTTTCCACCAATTATTGAGTGACCTTAAGAAAATGTCTTCCTCTTAGGCCTTAGTTTTATCATCTGTGGAATGGGGATCAAAATAGTACCTACTGTATAAGGTCACTTTGAAGTTTAAATGAGTTAATATTTGTAAAGTCCTTAGAGCCATGCTTGGCCTGAAGTTAGATATTATTAGGTTTTGATTGCTATTAATATTATTTCAAAAATATTTTGGGTGGGAATATGTGTAAGAAGAACAAAGTCTAAATGTGAATTCAACATTTCCTTGGTAGCAAGCAACACTGTACTTTAGCTGTCTTCTGCCATTAGATTTCTACTGTTCTACTCTGCTTAACAACAATATAGACTGAGCATATTATCATCCTCTATACATTTATTCATGTCATATGGAACACTTCATAGTTCAATCTACTTAGTCAAAACATACTCTTTATTCTGTACTTAAACCAAGTCCCATCTCCTCCATAAAGCCTTTTGTGACCTCCTGCACTCACAGCATTGAGTTGCCTATACTAGTCATTAACAAAGTGGTCTTTCCTGCTTTGTGGCATTCCCTTTTCAGATGTCTTTATTGTTCCTAAATACACTTTTAAGGTCTTTATAGGGAGAGCTCTTTACTAAACCTCTTTATATTAATATAGCACCTAGAACACTGCTTTTCAGACATCATAGATTCACAATAATTATTTCTTATGTTTCACTTTATTTTGTATAAGGTAATAATGTAATAAGATGGGTTTCTCTAAATTTCATATACAAAAAAACCTGTCTCACGGTTTATACTCAATCACATATAAACATAAATGCATTGTTATTTGTCTGCATATAAGCATCATGGCATCTGGGCCCCATCACTTCATGGCAAATAGATAAGGAAACAATGGAAACACTGACAGATTTTACTTTCTTGGGCTCCGAAATCACTGTGGATGGTGGCTGCAGCCATGAAATTAAAAGATGCTTGCTCCTTGGAAGAAAAGCTATGACAAAACTAAACAGCATATTAAAAAGCAGAGACATTACTTTGCCAACAAAGGTCTGTATAGTCTAAGCTATGGTTTTTCCAGTAGTCATGTATGGATGTGAGAGTTGGACCATAAAGAAGGCTGAGCACCAAACAATTGATGCTTTTGAATTGTGGTGTTGGATAAGACTCTTGAGAGTCCCTTGGACTGCAAGGAGATCAAACCAGTCAATCCTAAAGGAAATCAATCCTGAATATTCATTGGAAGGACTGATGCTGAAGCTGAAGCTCCAATGCTTTGGACACCTGATGCGTAGAGCCAATTCATCAGAAAAGACCCTGATGCTGGGAAAGATTGAAGGCAGGAGAAGAAGGGGAGACAGAGGACAAGATGCTTGGATGGTATCACTGACTCAGTGGACATGAGTTTGAACAACCTCCGGGAGATGGTGAAGGACAGGGATTCCTGGCATCACAGAGTCAGACACTGATGACTGAAAAACTGAGTGACTGAAAAACAAACGACAGAAAAGATGCAAATACACATTTATAAACAGTGTCATGAATAGCTTCTGTTCTCAATGAACTTCCGTGAAATAGAACTCAGCTAATGCCTCCCACTTATCTTTTCAGTTTGCAGCTTGTTAATGGAAAAGCACTATGTAAAGGACTCAAGCCACTGTGTCAGAAATGCCATTGATTGCCTTTATTACTGGAATAACAACCCCCCCTAAATATAATAGAAAGTAATATGATCATTGCCCTTGGCAGCATCATTAAACTGGGCAGTGAATGACTTCAAAAAGCTGTGAGTGTTAAACATTAGTTCAATCTTAAGTAGGTAGACTGTACTGCAGTCTATCTGAACATTTAAAAACACCATTCATGTCAATGTATGACAAAAACTACTACAATATTGTAAAGTAATTAGCCCCCAACTAAAATAAATAAATTTATTTGAAAAAAAAAGTAAAAAAAAAAAACACCATTCAAACTTAATTTACTGAAATGTTAATGACCAGAACAAAACATTAAAGGCAGAAAATAGAAGTAATTATTTCAACAGATGAAAGGAAACAGTAAATGAAGGCTCATGTTTTAAAAGGGTGGCAGTAACATCTCTTTGTAAGGAAATGTCCTAAGTTCAAAATACCATGGAGTTATTTAAACTGCTATTTACATAGGATTTTATTTTTTCATTTGCAAATACATTTCCCAGGGAAAAAATTAACAGCTTTTGGAAATTTGAGTGAATATTTGTTTTCAAAGAAAAACTTATTTAGTTTCTAAATGCCTAATTTGGAAAATTTCTAGTTTTCCATAATGATGAGAAATAGGAATAAATTACAAAGAGATAAAATGGGCATAATCAGAAAAATGAAAGAAAATTACCAAAGCTGATCCTGAAAGGCTCTGATATGTGGTGGTAAAGGAGCTGGCAGTGAGATGTAAGAATTTCATTGACTCTTTCCAATGCCACCAATGGGTGACTATGAGAATGTGTTCAAGTATTAAAGAGGCAAGGAACATAAATGCTGAAAAATATCGTGGACATGAAATTGTTCTCATTATTGCTATGTTGATATTTACTAGCGGATAGTTGAAGGTTTAAATTTAAATCATGAAAGTGTAAAAATAATCAAATCATGGTATTGAAAAGTACTTTGAAAGAAAATGAACAATTATTTGCTAATAAAAAAATACTGGGCTAAAATCAGATTCATGGTAAACCAAGCCTAAAGCATATGTATTATATATAAACAAAATAATTTCAGCACTTCATTCTATCAGAATTATTTCCTTCAGGAACAATGTGATTCTGTTGCACTGAAACCAATAGCCAAATTTTACTCTGAAATTTCCATACAGAAAATGCAAGTAATGAAAACTAAGCAAATTACCTAGGTGTTTTTGTATACCAGGCATTCAAATTTCTAGCCAAGATTTATGATTCCTTCTTAAACACCGAGAAACTCTTGTCAGGTTCTACAAAGTTAGAATAAAAACTGGAATCCTTTTCAGAGCATAAAATGGGTTATAGCAGTTTAAAAAGCTAAAAATACGATGAGCTGGTTACCCATGTAAATTGTCCTTTGGATTAGAAAGAATAATTATTATAAGTAGAAGTACTTTGAGGTTGGATTTGTAGAGGAAATTTTAGCTTTCTCAGTTAGATTTTAAGCTCCTGGAAAGTTGAATATAGACTTGCATAGTTCTTGTGGGTGAGCTTATAATTTCCTTAAAAAAACAATAATACAAATGTGAGTGTCTCTTATAAGTAGGGAAAGATACGTCCTTAGGGATTCTATAAATGTCTTTTACTGATGACGATGTGACTCCATTAAGGCAACTCAACTCAGGATTTTGTTTCATAATGTGTGGTTAGGAGAGCCATTTCAGAACATAGATTCTAAACAATGGGGGTAGAAATATAGGGTATATTTTTGACAATTGAAATTGAAATAACAGCCTTGAAAGTGTCTTTTTCCTTTATGTGTCTCAACCTATTCAAACATGATGTTCTATCACCACTATTCTCAGATGAAGGAAAAAAACACCCATGCCTTATTTTTATAATGATTTCATAAACTCAATTTTTTCACAATTTTTTTCAGATATATACAATAAAGACTAATGGGTACTTTGCACTCTACTTGAAAAGCATGAATATTACTATACGTTTGAAATTAGGAACAACAAAAAACACTGTAGCAACAGTAAGAGTTATACAAGTGCCGAGTATTATGCTAAGCACTTTACAATTATTATCTCAATTAATCCTCATAACAACATCATAATATTGGTACTATTGTTTTCCCATTTTCTAGTTGTGGAAACAGGCTTTGAGAGGTTGAAGATCCTTTCTCAAATCACACAACAAAGCTCTGACTGACATCAGGTTCTGAAATCTTACCAGTTGTCTTTTAACTACGCAGCATATTACTTGGCTTGTGATAATAATATATTAATACATAACCAGTTCACAAACCCCTCAAGTCATACTCTGAAAAAGAATAGATGTTAGGATGATGAGGCTTTGGTTTTGAATTTTCCTTACAGCAAAGATTCTCAGTCATGTTTGCTAATAGGGACATGCCTAAATTATGTGTTTAAGTAGGTGAATAGGATTCAAGAAGCCAAGATATGAAACCTAATCAGGTTTAGCTGTACTTAGCAACATACACACTTATTTAAAAACAATGTAAAATTCGGTCTTTCACAAAAGAAGCAGTGTCATGAGAAAACTTTGGTTTCAAGTTTTGTAAACGTTGCATTTTCAATATTACAGTGTCAGTCTTCATTCACTTTTGACAAGGTTGTCAATCAAATAGCAATCTGGTTTTATAAGACTTTAAACAAAGATCAAAGAAATAATACTGCTGAGTTAATATTATCTGCCCACTTAAGCACTTTCATACTCTAGCATCAATATTAAATTCAAGCTATTCTTTCAAAGCAAACAAAATGATACAAACTTAAGTATCTCTCTTGCTCATGGATACCATAATTTGTAGATCGACTTCAGATGTTTGTGAAATAGTAGCTTGAACTTACATTTTTAAAGAATTGTAATTTATAAAGCCTTTTCAGTGTTTATCTTTAAATATTTTGTATATTTTGTTTAGTAGTAAGAGAAAATGCAGTTAAATGTGGAATATAATAATTTTCACTTTAGAACAATAAAAAAATGAAAGACATCAAAAATTAATTTAATAAGCAAATAAATTCAGCATACCAAAGCAGTGCAAATGCAACATTAGCAGTGTCATCATCAAGTTGACTTGTAAGTAACTCTGAGCCCAACTCCTGGATACTATGTCACTATAAACCTCAGTTTTAAGCAAGCTCAAATGATGCTCAAATGAAAAGACCATAATATTTTTGTTTGGTTTTCCAAAAGTGTTACCTGGTAAATGTCACCGTAAACCCCAAAATCTACTACAAGAATAAGCTAGGTGATGTATACAATATAAACATGTACTGATGCCATATATTAAGGGATTAATGTTTTAGAAGATTAGCCATCTTCAGTGATCACTTTACAAAATTCTCTACTTAACTAGCATTTTCTGTATACCACTGGAAGTATGATGCTGTATTAGGCACCAATGTGTCAATTGAAAATAACGTGTGTGTGCTTAGTCACTTTTTCATGTCCGACTCTTTGAGACCCCATGGACTGTAAGCTTCCAGGCTCCTCTGTCCACGGGAATTCTCCAGGCAAGAATACTGAAGTGGGTTGCCATGCCTTCCTCAAAGGATCTTCCCAATCCAGGGATTGAACCCAGGTCTCCAAATTGCAGGTGGATTATTTACCTTCTGAGCCACCAGGGAAGCCCAAGAAT
Source organism: Giraffa tippelskirchi (assembly GCF_054371585.1). Classification (NCBI taxonomy): domain Eukaryota; kingdom Metazoa; phylum Chordata; class Mammalia; order Artiodactyla; family Giraffidae; genus Giraffa; species Giraffa tippelskirchi. Next base: position 74,806,461 of record NC_137289.1, read on the forward strand.
ACTGGAGTGAGTAGCCTATTCCTTCTTCAGGGGATCTTCCTGACCCAGGAATTGAACTGGAGTCTCCTGCATTGCAGGCGGATTCTGTACCAGCTGAGCTACCATGGAAGCCCGAAAATAACATAGTATTACTAAAGGAATGATTTATATTTTAGTTGTTCTTGTTATTAGGGCCCTAGAATATTTCAGAACTAAAATAATATTGCAGTATTTGGTTATGGTTATTATAACCAAAACATGTTACTTTCCTTTGAAAAATAAGGTATTCGGCCACATTTGAGAGTTTGACCTTGTCATCTTATTACCAGCTAGTGATAGAAATTGTCAGGTAAGATAACTCTCTAGCCATTTTTGAGTAAAGGAATTGATGGATTCATAAATGGATCCTTTATCCCCGGGTACCATTTGGTGATGAGTGTTGGTCAGGAAGAAAAGGCAGAATTTTGTCTTATGTTTGCAATTGTCTGGGGAAAATGAGCTAATCAATGTGGGCAAAACTGAGGCAATTCAAGTGAATTGCTTACAACTACCTCAAGTCTAAAGTAGCCAAGAGTTCTTCATGATTCTTCAAAAGATGTTTCTGAAGCCAAGGGACTGGAATTTGAGAAGTCTTTGACATGATGAACTTATGATTCTTTGGACTCCACAATAATTTTTCTGAGAAATTGTAGGCATCAACATGAATATTGGGCATATTGATACTTGAATAAAAAGTGGGTCATATATAGTCACTGATGGGTATGTGTTTGTGTGTGTACGTGTACTCCAAAATTAATGGTGACTTCACTGAATATTCCCCATATAAAATGAAGGTAAAGGGTCATTGTAATTACAGTCTTCTACTACTGGTATACCAGAAGAATCTCACAGAGCTTCTGGTATTATTTGTAGTGTCAGAATTCATAATAGTATCCGGTCATTAAAATACTAAATGTGACCCTTAAGGTGAAATGACTTTACTTTAACCTACTGTGACACTGCCAAGAATATGAGAAGGTCTATGTCCTTGATTTCTATATGACTATATACTTAGATGAATATGTTTTAGGATTTTTAAAAAATCATAAATTCATGTTATAACATTCCAACCTATAGCAAATGAGATAGTGATATACATACCTTGGCATTTTTCTAAAAATTAGTCGGAATATATGCAAAATAAACTTTTAAAGATATAGATTTATCATTTAAATTAACTTTATCATAAGGCTATTGAACCCTCTCCAAGATCAATCATTTTCAAATAATTGCAAGAAAACTCTCTAGATTCTGTTGAAGTTTTCTTCCACATAGAGACAGTTAGAAAGACATGGATGCTAATTTAAGCACAACTGACAGTTTTCAGTGTTTTGCCAAGTCGCTTCAGTCGTGTCTGACTCTTTGCAACTCCATGGACTCTAGTTCGCCAGGCTCCTCTGTTCAGTTCATGAGGATGCTCCAGGCAAGAATACTGGAGTGGGTTGTCATGCCCTCCTCCAGGGGGTCTTCTCGACCCAGGGATCAAACCCACGTCTCTTATGTCTCCTGCATTGGCAGGCGGATTCTTTACCACTAGCACAACCTCAGTGTTTTACCTAGAACAAATTTGAAAAACTTGCAGACTTAAAAGGGAAATGTAAGTATAATTACTTTCAAAAGTAGATATTAATAATGATTCTTAGGTTGTTCTAAGTCTTTGTTAAATCCTTCTTTCATAGTCTCAATCTTTACCTCCATTCTTTTTCTGGATCATCTTTTTCTATCATCTTCACTATCATTATTCTGAATACTTTTTTCTGATTGGTTGCCTAAGTCCACTTCGATTAGTTGTTTTTCTGGGGTTTTATCTTATTCGTTCATTTGGGAGATAGTCCTCTGCCTTCTCATTTTGATTAACTTTCAGTGATTGTGGTTTTTGTCCTGGAAGCTGCAGGATTGTGGTTCTTGCTTCTGCTTTCGGCCCTCTGGTGGCTGAAGCTATATTAGAGGCTTACATAAGCTTCTTGATGGTAGGGACTGGTGGTGGGTAGAACTAGGTCTTGCTCTGGGTGGGCCAGTGGTAAAGAACCCGCCTGCCAATGCAGGAGATATGAGACATGTGTTCGATCCCTGGGTCAGTAAAATCTCCTGGAGGAGGGCATGGCAATCCACTCCAGCATTCTTGTCTGGAGAATCCCATGGACAGAAGAGCCTTGTGGGCCACAGTCCATGGCGTCACAGAGAGTCAGACACAACTGAAGCAATTTATCAAAAACACACTGGTGGGCAGGGCTCAATCAAATTTTAATCCACTTGTCTGCTGATTGGTGGGGCTGCATTCCCTCCCTGTTAGACCTGAAGTGATCCAGCCCTGGAGTCTACAGTCTCTATGGTAGGGCTAGTGGTGATGACCTCCAGGAGGGCTCACACCAACAGGTGCTTCCTAAGACTGCTGCTGCCAGTGTCTTTGTCCCTGTAGTGAGCCACTGCTGACCCACGCCTCTGCAGAGGACCCTCCAACGTTAGGAGGTTGGTCTGATTCAATCTCCTGTAGGGTCACTGCTTCTTTCCACTGGATCCTGGTGTGCACAAGATTTCGTGTGTCCCCTCTAAGAGTTGAGTCTCTTTCCCCTGGTCCTGTGGAAGTCCTGCAATCAAATCCCACTGGCCTTCAAAGTTAGATCCCCTGGGTATTCCTAGTCCCTTTGCTGGATCCACAGACTGAGAAGCCTGACACGGGGTTGAGAACCTTTACAACAGTGGGAGAATGGTATTATTGTTCTCCAGTTAGTGAGTTACCCACCCAGTGGGTAAGGGATATTATTTTGTCATTATTGTGCCCCTCCTACCATCTCATTGTGACTTCTCCTTTGTCTTTGGATGTAAGATTTTTTTTGTGTGAGGGAGGATCCAATGTCTTCCTGTCGACGGTTATTCAATGGTTAGTTGTAATTCCAGTGCTCTCACAGGAGGAGGTGAGTGCATGTCTTCCTATTCTATCATCTTGAACCAATCTCCCCAGACATTATTAACCACGAAGCTCTGCCAAACACTCGATCTTTCTCTTTATATTTTATATTGATAATTTATTGGTTGTCAACAAAATCCATTAATCATTTCATAAATATCAAATGTGATGAGAGAATTCATGTTTAAGTTTGGCTTAAAGCTGTAAATTATTTGTTTCTTAGAAATACTATTCCATATACTACCATACAGGAAAAATATTTGTTATGACATATTATAGCAAAAACAGAGCTAATTCTTAATTATCTATACAAACAGAAGGTGGCAAAGAAAGGAAAAATCTAATACAGGGCATAATTCATTTGATTATGAAATATGTTATATGGTTTTAAGTTAACTTTCCTTTCTAATTGCTTTGCTTAAACTACAACATGTTCCCAAATCTCAATTTTCTGAGCAAAAGAGGACTTAATGTTCCCCTATTCTAATCCATCCTGCAAATGGACAATAGATTTACCTTTCAAAACAGTGTTTTCATCACACTACTCTAAGACCTGTAAAATAAAATATTAACACTTTATCCTGAAAACACCTGATCTACAGCTGGATCCCACTGGCTTTTCCTACCATTTCATCTAGAAGTATCTAATGGAGGGACCTTTTTTTAACAGGAAAAAACAGCAGGCTGTGTCCAGAAGATATTTTGTGAAGATGGTCAGTCAATGTGTTATAGGGCAAAGAAAATGCACACCTGTGTTCAGATTTTGGTGTAATGCTTACTAGCTGTGTCAAAGTGGCCAAATTGCATACTCTTTCTGTTCCCCAATTTTCTCACCAAGTTCTTTGAGTAGAGCCCATATATTAAACACTTTGAATTTGTCAATTATTTAATTCATTAAATATAGATAAATATAGCCTAGGCCACTTGAGATAGCTTGAGATATAAATTTCCGATAGAGAATTCACAAAGTGGCAAATAACAGAAAAAGTCAAATCAAGAGTTGACATCAGTTATAATTTAGTTAATAGTAACTGGAGGAGAAACTTGTAAGAGCCTATACTCTAATTATGCCCATAGATTCTCAGAGTACCTACTCACCCACACTTCTGGCAGGTGCCCTCCAATTTGATGCTTTCTAGAGAAAATATCATTTGAATACTTAAGGGACATATCTTTCTCTGTGATGTTTTGCTTAAACTATGGAGGAAGGAAAGAAATACATGTCTAAATAAAGTTATAAGCTCAATTCAGTTCAGTTCAGTTCAGTCACTCAGTCATGTCCAACTCTTTGCGACCCCATGGACTGCAGCATGCCAGGCTTCCCTGTCCATAACCAACTCCTGCAGCTTGCTCAAACTCATGTCCATCAGGTCAGTGATGCCATCCAACCATCTTATCCTTTGTCATCCCCTTCTCCTCCTGCCTTCAATCTTTCCCAGCATCAGGGTCTTTTCTAATGAGTCAGTTCTTTGCACCAGGCGGCCAAATTATTGGAGTTTCAGCTTCAGCATCAGTCCTTCCAATGAATATTCAGGACTAATTTCCTTTAGGATTGACAGGTTTGATCTCCTTGCAGTCTGAGGGACTCTCAAGAGTCTTCAACACCACAGTTGAAAAGCATCAATTCTTCGGTGCTCAGCCTTCTTTATGGTCCAACACTCACATCCATACATGACTACTGGAAAAACCATAGCTTGACTAGATGGACCTTTGTCGGCAAAACAATGTCTCTGCTTTTTAATATAGTATCTAGCTTTGTCATAGTTTTTCTTCCAAAAAGCAGGTGTCTTTTAGTTTCATGGTCGCAGTCACCATCTGCAGTGATCTTGGAGCCCAAGAAAATAAAGTCTGTCACTGTTTCCATTGTTTCCCCATCTATTTGCCATGAAGTGATGGGGCTGGATGCCATGATCTTCGTTTTTTTAACGTTGAGTTTTAAGCCAGCTTTTCACTCTCCTCTTTCACTTTCATCAAGAGGCACTTTAGTTCCTCTTCACTTATAAGTAAAATACAAATTATCATCATTATAGAAAATAAACATTGCTTCAGAGGTTCTAGTCAATGAATTTACCCGCATTCAAATCTTTTGCAGCCCAAAAGTAGTTAAAGCACAGGTATTTGGTGGTATTAATTTTCTTACAAAAGCGAAATCTGGTGGTCTGTTAAATCTCTAATGCTCAATTATTAAAGACAATTGTTTAGTGCAGTGATTAATTAGATATAAGTCAAGTCTACACAAAGTTAAGCAACTGGACTTTTTGGTATGGTGATCTGTTTCAGGGAAACTTGTTTCTGCCACTTTACAAAATGGGGAAGAAGAGAGTTTAAATGCATCATTAAAATACATCAAACCATATTGATTAGCTGCAAGTGAGTGGTTGGTTTGTCCATCACCTATCAATTTGTTTCAACTGTAGGTATTGAGGATACAAAAAACACTGGGCTGAGTACTTCTGGGAGGAAGAATAAATCCCTGGACTCAAGATGATGTATGTCAAAAACCATCACGATATTGTAAAGTAGTTATCCTCCAATTAAAATAAATTAATTACAAAAGAAAGGCAATGTAAAAAGAAGAGACAATCAAAATATTAAAAATATCATGAAAGTATAAAAAAGATATTAAGAACCTTGATTATGAAAAAAAGAGAGGTTTGGAATTAGTAAAAGCAACTCACAAAAGAATACAACATAGAGTAAGTAAGTGTGGCTATCAGAAAACTCTTCAAGGAACTGGACCTTGAAAAGCTGATTAGGACTCAGTTAGGTAAAGGTGGATTGTGAGGTTTTTCCAAATTTAGTCAATAACATAAACAACATAGCAATTTATGAAGATACAGGTAGAAATGTGTGGTGCACACTCAGCAAACAGTAGTTTAATCTAATTCAGTGCAGAAAGAGAAGATAAAGCTGGACATAAAGTTTGAGGACATGGTAAAGACAGTGATGTATTGGACCTGGTTCACACTAGTTTGCCAGAGGTGACTATTAGCATCTCTTTCCATGTCCGCTTTCAGTGACATCCTGTTGTTAGCTTGAAACTGACAACAACAGAAGAATTTATATCACAAAATTTGGCAAAGTCTCCAAGTCAACACTGTTATTTATTTATTTATTTATTGAGAGCCAGGTAACAAACCTTTTTCAGGACACTGCTGTGCTTAAAAATTTGAATGCCAGGGTCAGGAAAATATTTATCGTAGGAAACAACTGTGAAACATTGGAGAATTTTAGCAAAGAAATGATATAACTTATGAATTACTTCCTTTGATCTGAAAGTTAAAGCCACAGACATGAATAGGGTATTTAAAAGAGAAATTATTTAGAGAAAGAAGAGTTCTGAGGAAAGAATGTTAGGGAGGGGGAAAAGCAGAAGCAGTGACAGATTTTATTCTTTTGGGCTCCCAAATCACTGTGAATAGTGATGCAGCCGTGAAATTAAAAGACGCTTGCTCCTTGGAAGGAAATCTATGACAAACCTAGATGGTGTATTAAAAAGCAGAGACATCACTTTGCTGACAAAAGTCCATATAGTCAAAGCTATGTTTTTTTCCAGTAGTCATATACAGATGTGAATTGAATCATAAAGAAGGCTAAGTGCTAAAGAATTGATACTTTTGAATGATGCGGTGCTGAGAATTGATGTGGTGCTGTAGAAGAGTGTGAGACTAGAACCCAGGGTTTCTGATTCCAAGACCAGATTTATTTTTCCTGTAAGTCATTTCACATATTCCCCTTGTCATAGTACTTATTAAATTGCAAAGTCATGCTCCTTAATTGAATTAACAGCTAAACTTAATGATTTGGTACAGTGTCTTGATATACGAGGAATGACTAAGACATAGTGAATAAGAATGTGTTCAATGACTTAGGTATGAAACCTAGTTGTTCTTGCATGTGACTTTGGCAAGAAATTTTACTTCTCTGTGCCTCAATTTTCTCAAGTGTAAATGAGAAATTTAATGTGAAGATTTAATGAGACAATCCTTTCAAAGCACTTATAATAATATATGGCAATAAGTTGATCACAAATGCTAGATACCTAAATGCTAGATACAGTAGCCCCCTTATCTGTGGGTAATACATTTCAACACTCTCAGTGGATGCATGAAACCATAAATAGAAGCAAACCCCATATATACTATTTTTCCTATGCATACATATCTATGATAAAGTGTAAGTTGCAAATTAGGTACAGGAATGGATTAATAAAAACAACTAATAATAAAATAGTACAATTATAATAATACAGTATGATAAAAATTATGTGAATATGGTCCCTGTCTCTCAAAATATCTGACTGTACTGTACTCACAATTCTTGTAATTATGTGATTTGACAAAATGCCTAGACGATGACATGAAATGAGGTGAATGACATAAGCATTATGACATAGTATTAGGCTACTATTGACTTTCTTATAATATATCAGGGGGATCATCTGTTTTGATTGATCTTGGATCATCCAGCCATGACTATGTGGATGGCTGGATATCAGGAGCAGAAAATGTTGATAGTTGGGAATCCTGAAAGTGATGGAGTAGGTTGGCACAAGTTTTCATCATGACACTCAAAGTAGCATACAATTTAAAACTTATCAATTGTTTATTTCTGGGATTATTAATTTAATATTTTCAGACTGTGGTTGACTTCAGTTAACTGAAACATGGAAAGTAAAACTGCAGATAAAGGAACATGTACTTAGATCACAGCATTGTAGAAAGCAAGAACCACTTACTAATATTCAACAGTGAAATGTTTTTTATGTGGGGCTGAGATCTTTCTGGATTGATGGTACTCTGATAAGTAAATGCTGGAATTTACTAAAACTGTTCCATGTAAGGTGAAACAGTAAGTTTCATTGATAAATCAGTGATTGTGCTCATCATAGTATATTCTGCCTTTAACTAAATGTAAATAGCCCCGCCTTATAAAGTGCCACCATCTAAAATATAGTGTTCATAAGTTTTTGAAATAACTATAACAGATGTCATGATAGTCCAAATTACATTCAGAAACAATAACAAGGAAAAAAATTTCAAATAAAATAAGGAGTTTTTGTGAACATCAATACTTTAGAATGATTTAAAATCTGTTTTACAGATGCAAGCAAAGGTTTTTTATAGGCACATAATACATTTTCAATAAATTAAATATGACCATTATAAGAAACACAAAAGATAGCCTTTTAAAATTATTTTAGCAAATTTGTTTCCATAGCAAGCATTATTCATCAGTTTTGAAATCAGACCAAATATTAACAGTGGAAATGCACAAATCTTGACACACAATAAAAAGAATGGCAATCTCTTCCCTTTTCAAATGCAGTTTTGCATCAGATTTACACATTTGTCAAGTTCTTATTTCAAAGCTCAAGCACTGTTAACATACTTTTCAGAAGTCATTTGTCCATTTTTATCATGTCTTCAAAATAAGAATCTTTTTTTCTCTCTCTGTGAGAGGCAGAATAATGACCCTACTCCACAGATGCCCAGATCCTAATTCATAAAACTTGTGAAAACATCACCTTACAAGGCAAAAGAGAATTTCTAGATGTGATAAAGCTTAAGAACATGAGATCAGGAGATATTCTTGGTTATTAGGATAGACCTAGGGTAACTTCATGAATCATTAAAAAGGAAGGGAGAAGAGTGGGTCAGAGAGATACAACATAAGAAGATCTAAACCCACCATTGCTGACATTGAAGATGGATGAAGGGGGATGTGAACTAAGCAATATAGATGACCTCTAGACACTGGGAATAGTATTCAAGGAACAGCCAGTGAGAACACATGGACCTTAGTCCTACAATCACAAGGAACTGAATTCTGCCAACAATCCAAAAGGCCAGGATATAGATTATCCACTAGAGCCTCCATAAAGGAAAACCTACTGCCAACACTTCGATTTTTGGTCTACTAAGGCCCATATCAGACTTCCATGACCTACTGAGATATAAGATAATAAATTTATATTGTTTTAAACCACTAAGTTTGAGATAATCTTGTAAAGTAGCAATAGAAAACAAACACTTTTTATAAAAAAAATTTTTATACAGAAGTTTCTACAGATTTTGTTTTAATTTTTCTTGAAAATATGAATAAAATAAATAAAAATGGGACTTCATAAGATCATTTGTTATATGTGACTATAAAAATTGCAGCCATTCTTATTTGTTATGTGCTTCACTAAGGAAAATAAAACATATAATTATCTGAGTTAGGTCAATTAAAATGTATGAAGCAACAGATATTTTGAATCAAGTAAGGATCTAATCCATAGGCCTAAATATTAAGATTTACCGATTTTCTGAAATTCAAACTCTGGTTACATATCTGGAAAGATAATCTTAGTTAAGTATTTTGAAACAGAAACAACTACACTGACATGACATTGGGGATATTTAATTGCACTGATGTAAGGCACATCATGGCATCTGGTTCCATGGCAAATAAATGGGGAAACAGTGGAAACAGTGGAAACAGTGGCAGGCTTTATTTTGGGGGGCTCCAAAATCACTGCAGATGGTGACTGCAACCATGAAATTAAAAGACGCTTGCTCCTTGGAAGAAAAGCTCTGACCAAACTAGACAGCATATTAAAAAGCAGAGACATTACTTAGTCAACAAAGGTGCATCTAGTCAAGGCTATGATTTTTCCAGTAGTCATGTATGGATGTGAGAGTTGGATGACAAAGAAGGGTGACTGCTGAAGAATTGATGCTTTTGAACTGTGGTGTTGGAGAAGACTCTTGAGAGTTCCTTGGACTGCAAGAAGATCCAACCAGTCCATCCTAAAGGAAATCAGTTCTGAGTGTTCATTGGAAGGACTGATGTTGAAGCTGAAACTCCAATACTTTGGCCACCTGTTGCAAAGAGCTGACTCATTGGAAAAGACCCTGGTGCTGGGAAAGATTGAAGGCGGGAAGAGAAGGGGATGACAGAGAATGAGATGGTTGGATGCCATCACCAACTCAATGGAGTTGAGTTTGGGTAAATTCCAGGGGTTGGTGATGGACAGGGAGGCCTGGCGTGTTGCAATCCATGTGTCGCAAAGAGTCGGACACGACTAAGTGACTGAACTGACCTGAAGGCATATGAGAGATGGAAAGGAGATCTTAACAGACATAAATATGTTTCCATTGATTTCTTTAGGGTTCAAAAATTTGCTTTTAATTATTTTACTAATAATTATGAAAAAATCCTGAAAATATTTATAGAGAAATTCTATCTTTGACACTTTCATTTTTAAAATAAACAAATAACAAAATTACCCTACATATAAATAATTTTAAATTGACAATGTAAACAGTAGTTTCATATTCATTAATACAACAGGCTTTCAGAACAACACTGGGAGGTTAGATATTATTTCCACCTTAGAAATAAGGAAACTGAGATTCAGAGAGACTAATTCACCTAGTTTGTCATTGATTAATTACTTAATTCATTTATATTATCAAAGGTCAATTATCTACAAAATACATTAGTTAGTATGTTGGAAAAGGACAAAGGACTTACAGGTTTTAATTCCAAATATATTTCTCATTCTACTACTTTGCTTGTGATAGTATTTTTTTTTTTAAGTGGGAGGCTGACATGTTAAAAAAAAAAACCTGTGAATTCCTAAATCTGAATTAGCAGCATGCAGATAGGGCTCTACTCTTTCTACACATTATAGAGAATAAAGAATATTCGATTTCCCCATTATCTAAGAGTTGGCTTCCTGATTACAGAAATTAGCAAAGCACCTTACCAATAGAAGACTCTCAAAGAAAAAATATGAATGGGTGGGAAACAATCTCACCTTTGTCTCATTTCCACACTTACTGAGTAGTACAAGATTTAAGGAGATTTATTTTTTAAAATAACACTGTTTATTTGAGATTAACTGCTTGTAGATTCTAATTTAGAGATATAAGCCATTTATCTTTAAATACATACTCCTTTTCGTTTGCTTGGAAGGCAGGATATTCGCTATATGGAGATATATATATATATATATATATATATATATATATATATATAATGATATCAGGCTTAACACAGATTTATAGTAAGTATCTATCCAAATACATCTATATAAACATTCTTTTCTCATAACATCCTATATCTTCAAATAAAGTAGCTTAATAGAACCCATGTTTAATGTTGTTCATGCTTTATTAACTTTTATTAAACTATCAATTGCTTTCCATGAGAAGAAATGCACTCTGTCAAACAGGAAATTGGTGCTAAACTCCTATATGGACTAAAACAGCAAGAGAAGCAAACAAACTAGATAGTGCTTTCAAAGTGGCAGGCTGGGTACAAATTTAGTTAAAGGAGTATGTTAGAAATTAAAGTAGTTGAAACACTAATTGGCATTTTAGCTTCTCTTTTCAGTGGCTCTCTCAATTTCTACATCTTTTTCAGAACAGTAAACGTTAGCTTTTCATGTATTTTTTATTTTTTCATTTATTTCTGTATTATCTATTTTGTAAAGATTTCAGTGCATAAATCCAAGAGAATAGATATCTTAAATGTATTCTGTATTCTGTATACTGTTAGCCATGTCGAAGTTACTGAATTCAACAAAAGTTCTAAATATAGAGGATAATTAATGCACAGATGTAAAGATATTGTATCCTCACTTAATATAGCCTAATCCAATTAGGCTATTGACAAAGCGTGGGATTTCTTTTCTACCCAGGAATTTGGCTTATACATATCTTTACTGGACAGTTTCATTACTTAGGTGATGTGACATATGAAATTTTCACAATGGCTTCTAACTCTCAATCAAAAAAATTCTCCATGTTTTAGAAAAAGCACTCTTAAAACCTCCCAAACCTAACATCAAAAAAAGATGTTATATTAGTCATTGGAGATTGGAAAAAAAGAGTAGAAAGTCAAGAGATACTTGAAGTAGCAGGCAAGTTTGGCCTTTGAGTACAAAATGAAGCAGGGTAAAGGCTAATTAAATTCTTCCAAGAGAATGCACTGGTCATAGCAAACACCTTTTTCCAACAACACAAGTGACGACTTTACACATGGACATCACCAAATGGTCAATACCAAAATCAAATTGATTACATTCTTTGTAGCCGAAGATGGAGAAGCTGTATACAGTCAGCAGAAACAAGACCTGGAGCTGACTGTAGCTCAGATCATCAGCTTCTCATGCAAAATTTAGGCTTAAACTAAAGAAAGTGGGGAAAACCACTAGATCAGTCAGGTATGACTTCAATCAAATCACCTATGAATATGCAGTTGAGGTGATGAATAGATTCAAGGGATTAGATCTAGTAAACAGTGTGCCTGAAGAACTATGGACAGAGGTCTGTAATATTATACAGGAGGCAGTGAACAAAGCCATCCTAAAGGAAAAGAAAAGCAAGAAGGCAAAGTGGTTATCTGAGGAGGCTTTACAAATAGCTGAAGAAAGAATAGTAGCAAAAAGCAAGGGAGAAAGGGAAAGGTACATCCAAATAAACACAGAGTTCCAAAGAATAGCAAGGAGAGACAAGAAGTCTTTCTTCAATGAACAAAGTATAAAAAAGTGGAACACAAAAGCAGGGGAAAACTAGAGATCTCTTCAGTGAAACTGGAAATATCAAGAGAACATTTCACCCAAAGATGTGTACAATAAAGGACAGAATGATAGAGACCTACTAGAAGCAGAAGAGAAGAAGATGAGATGGAAAGAATACACAGAAGAACTGTACAAAAATATCTTAAACAATTGGATAACCATGATGGTGTAGTCAGTCACCCAGAGCCAGACATTCTGGAGTGTGAAGTCAAGTGGGCCTTAGGAAGCACTGCTGTTGATAAAGCTAGTGGATGTGATGGAATTCCAGTAGAGCTATTCAAAATCCCAAAAGACGAAGCTATCAAAGCATTTCATTCATAACGTCAGCAAATCTGGAAGGCCCAGCAGTGGCCACCGGATTGGAAAAGGTCAATTCTCATCCCAGTTCCCAAGAAGGGCAGCACTAAACAATGTTCAAAACCATCAGACAATTACACTCATCTCCCATGCTAGTAAGGCCATGCTTAAAATCTTGCATGATGGGCTTCAGCATTACTCAAACCAAGAATTTCCAGATGTCCAAGCTGGGTTTATAAAAGGCAGAGGAACCAGAGATCAAATTGCCAACATTCACTGGATCATAGATAAAGCAAAGGAAGTCCAGAAAAAAGCATCTACCTTAGTTTCATTGACTAGGCTAAAGCCTTTGACTGTGTGGAACATAACGAACTGTGGAAAGCTCTAAAGAGATGGGAATACTAGACCATCTTACCTGTTTCCTGAGAAATCTGTATTAGGGTCAAAAAGCAACAGTTAGTACCATGTATGGAACAACTGATTGGTTCAGGATTGAGAAAGGAGTAGGACAGGGCTGTCTGTTGTACTGTGTTTATTTAACGTATATGCTGAGCACATCATGAGAAATGCTGGGCTGGATGAGTTACAAGTTGGAATCAAGATAGGCAGGTGAAACAATCAATGACTTCAGATATCCAGATGATACCACTCTAATGGCAGAAAGTCAAGAGGAACTAAAGAACCCCTTGATGAGGGTGAAAGAGAAGAGTGAAAAAGCTGACTTAAAAATAAATATTAAAAAAACTAAGATCATAGCACCTGACCCCATTATTTCAAGGCAAACAGAAGGGGGAAATGTGGAAGCAGTGAAAGATTTTCTCTTCTTGGGCTCGAAAATCACTGAAGATGGTGACTGCAGCCATGAAATAAGAAAACAATTACTTCTTGTCAGGAAAGCTATGAAAAACCTACACAGTGTGTCAAAAAGCAGAGACATTACTCTGCTGACAAAGGTCTGTATGGTCAAGTCTATGTTGTGACTGCTGGTCCATAAAGAGGGCAGAGCATGAAAGAATTGATGCCTTTGAAATGTTATGCTGGAGAAGACTCCTGAGAGTCCCTTGGACAGCAAAGAGATCAAACCAGTCAATCTTAAGGGAAGTCAACTCTGAACGCTCGTTGGAAGGACTGTTGCTGAAGCTCCAGTATTTTGGTCACCTAATTCAAACAGCTGACTCATTGGAAAAGTCCCTGATGCTGGGAAAGATTGAGGGCAGAAGGAGAAGAGGGCATCAGAGGATGAGATGGCTGGATGGCATCACCAATGCATTGGACATGAACTTGGGAAAACTCCAAGATGGTGAGAGACAGGGAGGACTGGCATACTGTAGTCCACGGAGTCATAGAGAGTCGGACACGACTGGGTGACTAAACAACAACAGCAAAAGCAATTCAATACAGAAGAAGAGCCTTTTCAACAAATGGTACTGGAGTAGAAAAACAGAAAAAACCTTGACTTGAGATCATGATCATAAATGTAAAAGGTAAAACCATAAAACATAGAATAGAAAACACAGGAGAAAATCTTCAGGACCTACGCAAGGTGAAGTGATTTTAGACTTAACAGGAAAATTACCATAAAAGAAAAAAAATCAGAAATTGAACTTTATCAATATTAAAAACATTTGTTCTGCATGTGACTCTTTTAACAGGTCATAAAAATAAGATATACAGTGGGAAAATATTTGCAAACAATATATTTGACAAAGGACTTGTATGTAGAATCTATAAAGAGTTCTTAAAATTCAACAATATGAAAACAAACAAATGAATTATAAAATAAGGAAAAGACATGCAGAGAGACATTTCATCAAAATTGATATATTAGAAACAAGAGGTTCAAAATAACTAGTCACAAGAGAAATGAAAATTAAAACTGCAATGAGACAGAAGAATGGAAAAGTGAGCTGGATGATAGAATGGTGTAAATAACTGCCAAGGAGCAGAATAAAGAAAAAAGAATGAAAAGAAATGAGGACAGGTTCAGAGACCTCTGGAACAACATTAAGTGTACCAACATTCAAATTATAGGGGTCCCAGAAAAACAGGAGAAAGAGAAAAGGTCTGAGAAAATATTTGAAGAGATTGGAGTTGAAAATTTCCACTATATGGAAAAGGAAATAGTCACCCAAATTCAGGAAACACAGAGTCCCATCCAGGAAAAACACCTGGAGAAACATGCCCAGACACATATTAATCAAAATAAAAAAAAATTAGACACAAACAAAACTATTAAAAGCAGCAAAATAAACAAATACCATACAAAGGAATCCCCCCTTATTTTTTCAGCAAAACTCTGAAGGCCAGAAGGGAGTGGCAGGATATGTTTAAAGTGATGAAAGGGGAAAACCTACAGCCAAGATTACTCTAACCAGCAAAGGTCTCTCTCAAATCTATTTGACAGAGAATTCAAAAGTTTTACAGATGAGTATGAGCTAACAGAACTCAGCATGCCCAACCAGATTTACAAAAAATGCTAAAGAAAATTCTTTAGGTGAGAGACACAAGAAATAAGAACAACAAAAACAAATCCAAAACAATGAAGAAAATGGTAATAGGTTAATACATATCAATAATTACCTTAAATGTAAATGGACTAAATGTTCTAACCTAAAAACACAGACTGGCTTAATGGATACAAAAATAAGACCCATATACATGCTATCTACAAGAGACCCGTTTCAGAACTATGGACACACATAGACTGAAAGTGAGGGGATGGAAAAAAATATTCCATGCAAATGGAAATCAATATAAAGCTGGAGTAGCAAAACTCATATCAGACAAAATAGAATTTAAAATAAAGGCTGTTAGAAGAGATAAGGAAAGACACTACATAATGATCAAGGAATCAATCCACAAAGAAGATATAACAATCACAAATATTTATGCACCCAACATTCAATTCAATTCACTCACTCAGTTGTGTCTCTTTGCAACCCCATGAACCACAGCATGACAGGCTTCCCTATCCATCACCAACTCCTGGAGTCCACACAAACTCATGTCCATTGAGTCGGTGATACCATCCAAACATCTCATCCTCTGTTGTCCCCTTCTCTTGCACGTAATCTTTCCCAGCATCAGGGTCTTTTCAAAAGAGTCAGTTCTTCGCATCAGGTGGCCAAAGTATTGGAGTTTCAGCTTCAACATCAGTCCTTCCAATGAACACCCAGGACTGATCTCCTTAAGGATGGACTGCTTGGATCTCCTTGCAGACCAAGGGACTCTCAAGATTCTTCTCCAACAACACAGTTCAAAAGCATCAATTCTTTGGCACTCAGCTTTCTTTAGAGACCAACTCTCACATCCATACATGATCACCGGAAAAAACATAGCCTTGACTAGACGGACTTTTGTTGGCAAAGTAATGTCTCTGCTTTTTAATATGCTCTCCAGGTTGGTCATAAATTTCCTTCCAAGGAGTAAGTGTCTTTTAATTTCATGGCTGCAGTCACCATCAGCAGTGATTTTGGAGCCCAGAAAAATAAAATCAACCACTGTTTCCTCTGTTTCCCCATCTATTTGCCATGAAGTGATGGGACCAGATGCCATGATCTTAGTTTTCTGAATGTTGAGCTTTAAGCAAACTGTTTCACTCTCCTTTCTCACTTTCATCAAGAGGCTCTTTAGTTCTTCTTCACTTTCTGCCATAAGGGTGGTGTCATCTTCATATCTGAGGTTATTGATATTTCTCCCAGCAATCTTGATTCCAGCTTGTGCTTCCTCCAGCCCAGTGTTTCTCATGATGTACTCTGTATATAAGTTAAATAAGCAGGGTGACAATATACAGCCTTGACATACTCCTTTTCCTATTTGGAACCAGTCTGTTGTTCCATGTCCGGCTCTAACTGTTGCTTCCTGATCTGCATACAGGTTTCTCAAGTGGCAGGTCAGGTGGTCTCGTATTCTCATCTCTTTCAGAATTTTCCACAGTTTATTGTGATCCACACAGTCAAAGGCTTTGGCATAGTCAATAAAGCAGAAATAGATGGTTTTCTGGAACTTTCTTGCTTTTTCGATGATCCAGCGGATGTTGGCAATTTGATCTCTGGTTCCTCTGCCTTTTCGAAAACCAGCTTGAACATCTGGAAGTTCACAGTTCACGTATTGCTGAAGCTTGGCTTGGAGAATTTCAAGCATTTCTTTATTAGCATGTGAGATGAGTGCAATTGTGCGGTAGTTTGAGCATTCTTTGGCATTGCCTTTCTTTGTCATCAGAATGAAAACTGACCTTTTCCAGTCCTGTGGCCACTGCTGAGTTTTCCAGATTTGCTGGCATATTGAGTGTAGCACTTTCACAGCATCATCTTTCTGGATTTGAAATAGCTCAACAGGAATTCCATCACCTCCACTAGCTTTGTCCGTAGTGATGCTTTCTAAGGCCCACTTGACTTCACATTCCAGGATGTGTGGCTCTAGGTGTGTGATCACACCATCGTGCACTCAACATTGGAGCACCTCAAAACAAAGAATATGCTAACAGCCATAAAAAGGGAAATCAACAGTGACACAATAATAGTTGGGACTATAATATCCCACATATTATAGTGTTCATAGTATAATGTCCATATATCAATGGACAGATCATCCAGATAGAAAATTAGGGAAGAAACACACGGCTTCAGTGACAAGTTAGATAGATTTAATTGATATTTATAGGACAGTCTATCCAAAAGCAGAAGAATGCATTTTCTTCTCAAGTGCACACAGAACATTCTCCAAAACAGACCACATCTTGGGTTACAAATCAAGACTCATAAAATTTAGGAAAATTAAAATCATATTAAACATCCTTTGTGATCACAATACTACAAGATTAGAAATAAATTACAGGAAAAGAAAAACTGTAAGAAACACAAAGACAAATGAAGTTTATTCAGTATGTTACTAAATAACCAAGAGATTACTGAAGGAATCAAAGAGTAATTAAAAAATGCCCAGAACCAAATGAAAACAAAAAAATACATGACCCAAAACCTATGGGATGAAGCAAAAGCAGTTGTAAGAGGGAATTTTATAGCAATATAATATTTCTTTTGAAACATCTCAATTAAACTGCTTAATATTACACCTAAAACAACTAGATAAAGAATAACATACAAAACTCAAACTTACTAGAAGGAAAGAAATCATAAAGATTAGAGCAGAAAAAGTGAAATAAAGATGAAGAAAACAATAGCAAAGATCAATGAAACTAAAAGCTGATTATTTGAGAAAATAAACACAATTCATCAACTCATCAAGAAAAAAGGGAGAGGACTCAAATCTATAAAAGTATAAATGAGAAAGGAGAAGTTACAACTGACACCATAGAAATACAAAGGGTCATAAGAGACTTCAACAAGCAAGTGTATGCCAATAAAATGGGCAACCTGGAAGAAATGAACAAGTTCTTAGAAAGATACAACCATCCAAGACTGAACCAGGAAGAAATAGAAAGTATGAAAAAATCAACATCAAGTAATGAAATTGAGACTGGGATTAAAAATTTTGCAACAAACAAAAGTCCAGGAACAGATGGCTTCAGTTGACTTCTATCAAACATCTAAAGAAGAGTTGATGCCTATCCTCAAGCTCTTCCTAAAAGTTGCAGAAAGAAGAACAATTCCAAGCTCATTCTACAAGGCCAACATCATTGTGATACCAAAGTCAGACAAATACATCACAAAAATAAGAAAACTACAGACCAGTATCACTGACGAACATAGATGTAAAAATGCTCAACAAGATATTAGCAAACAGATTCCAGCAACACATTTAAAGGATCATACACCATGATCAAGTTGGATTTATCCCAACCATGCAAGATTTCTTCAGTATATGCAAATCAATCAATGTGATATAACATATTAACAAATTGAAGAATAAAAACCATATGATCATCTCAATAGATGCAGATAAAGCTTTTAACAAAATTCAACACATTTATGGTAAAAACTCTCCAGAAAGTATGCATACAGGGAACCTACCTGACATAAAAAAAAAGGCCATATATGACAAACTCATGGCAAATAACGTTCTCAATGGTGAAAAACTTAAAACACTTCCTCTAAGATCAGGAACAAAACAAGGATGTCCACTCTCATCACTATGTTCGTCGTTGTTTTGGAAGTGTAAAGAGAGTAAAGAGTAAAAAGAGATGAAAAAGACATAAAAGGAATTCAACTTGGAAAAGAAAAAGAAAAGCTCTCACTTTTGAAGATGACATAATACTATACATAGAAAATTTGTAAGATGCCTCCAGAAAATTACTAGGGCTAATCAATGCATTTGGAAGAGTGACAGGATACAAAATTAATGCACAGAAGTTACTTGCATTCCTATACACTAACAATGAAATATCAGAAAGAGACATTAAGGAAACAATTCCATTTACTATTCAAAAAAAAAAAAAACAATTAAATATCTCAGAATAAGTCTACCTAAAGAGGTAAAAGACTTCTACTTGAAAACCTATAAGATACTGATGAAAGAAATCAAAGATGACACAAACAGATGGAGAGATATACCATGCTGTTGGATTTCAAGAATCAATACTGTCAAAATGACTATACTACATAAAGCAACGTACAGATTCAATGCAATCTCTTTCATATTACCAATGGCATTTTTCACAGAACAAAAAGAAAAAAATCTTAAAATTTATTTGGAAACACAAATGACCCCAAATAGCCAAAGCCATCTTGGGAAAGAAAAATCGAGTGAAAGGAATCATGCTCTTTAACTTCAGACTATACTACAAAGCTGTAGTAATCAAGAAAGTATGGCACTGGAACAAAAACAGAAGTATAGATCAATGAAACAAGGCAGAAAGCCCAGACGTAAACGCATGTACCTATGGTTACCCAATCTATGACAAAGGAGGCAAGAATATACAATGGAGAAAACAGTTTTTTTTCCAATAAATTTGCTGGAAAACTGGACAGTTACATGTAAAATAATAAATTTAGAACACTACCTAACACTATATACAAAAATAAACTCAAAATGGATTAAAGACCGAGAGGGAATGCTAGACACTCTAAAACCCTTAGAGAAAAACATAGGTAGAAGACCCTTTGACACAAATTGCAGCAAGATCTTTTTTCCCCCACCTGCTAGAGTAATGAAAATAAAAACAAAAATAAACAAATGGGACCTGATTAAACTTAAGAGATTTTGCACAGCAGAAGAAACCATAAACAAGAAGAAAAGACAACCATCAGAATATGAGAAAATATTTGCAAATGAAGCAACAGACAATGAATTAATCTCCAAAATATACAAACAGCTCATGCAGGTAAATATCAAGAAAACAAACAACCCAATCAACAAATGGACAGAAGATCTAAACAGACATTTTCCCAAATAAGACACAGAGTTTGCCAACAAACACATGAAAAGATGTTCAACATCACTAACTGTTAGAGAAATGCAAATCAAAGCTCCAGCGAAGTATCACCTCACACCAGTCAGAATGGTCATCATTAAACAGTCTACAAACAGTAAATGCCAGAGAGGTTATGGAGAAAAAGAAACCCTCTTACACTTTGTGGTAATATAAATTCCTTCAGCCACTATGGAGAACAATAGGAGATTCCTTAAAAAACTAAACATAGAACTACCAAATGACCCAGCAGTCCCATTTCCGGGCATATTTCCACAGAAATCGTAATTCAAAAAAAATACATTCACCTCAATGTTCATTGTAGCACTCTTTGTAATAGCCAGGATGTGGAAGCAACCTAAATGTCCATCAACAGAGGAATGGATAAAGAAGATGTGGTACATATATACAATGGAATATTACTCAACAGTAAAGGAACAAAATTGCGCCCTTTGCTGAGATGTGGATGAACCTAGAGATGGTCATCCAGAGTGAAGTAAGTCAGAAAGAAAAAAAAAACAACAAATG
Source organism: Giraffa tippelskirchi (assembly GCF_054371585.1). NCBI lineage: Eukaryota > Metazoa > Chordata > Mammalia > Artiodactyla > Giraffidae > Giraffa > Giraffa tippelskirchi. Next base: position 74,827,155 of record NC_137289.1, read on the forward strand.
TTTTATATTAATGCATATAATCTAGAAAAATGATATAGATGATCTTATTTGCAAAGCAGAAATAGAGACACAGAAATAGAAAACAAACATTTGGCTACCAAGGGAGGAAAGGGTGTGGGACGGATTGGGAGGTTGGGATGACAAATATACATTACTATGTATAAGTAGATAACTAATGAGAACAAACTGTATAGCACAGGGAACTCTACTTAATACTCTGTGGTGATCTAAATCAGAAGGAAACACAAGGAAGTGGCAATAGTTGTATATATGTGGCTGATTCACTATTCTGTATAACAGAAATTAATAAAACAGTGTAAAACACTATACTCCAATAAAAATGAATAATACCAATATAAGAGCAAAAAATGCAATGAGATATTGCTACACACGCCTCTTAGCAGAGCTAATTTGTTTTTAACAAAAGGACAACACATAATGCTGATGAAGATGTGGAGAACTTGGACCAATCATATATTGCTAGTGGGAATATAAAAATGATCTGGCCACTCTGGGAGATAGTATGGCATTTTGTTATAAAACTATACATATACTTACCACATGACCCAGCTTTTGAGCATTTGTCCCAGAGAAATGAAAAGTTATATATATATATAAATCTGTACATAAGTTTCCTAGAAGCTTTATTAATAACAGACGACTAGAAACAGCAGTATTTTGTAAAATAGATAAATGTCAACAAATTCTGGTGCTTGCATACCATGGGTTACTACACAGTAATAATAATAATAAAAAAAAAAAACCAGGAAAAACTACTGACACATCCAATAATCTGAATTAGTACCAAGGACATTTTGCTAAGTGAAAAAAATGTCATTCTCAAAAAATCATATACTGTATCATTCCAGTTCTAGAACATTCTTAGGATGATGGAATTATAAACATGGAAAACAGTGGTTTTGAGGGGTTAGGGAAATAGAATGGGGAGGGAAACAATAAAAGGATAGCAGGAGAGATTTTTGAGGGTGGCAACTGATTCTGTGGAGCCAGCCCAGGAGCTGCACCTGCAGTATCCCCTCTTCCACTTCCCATTGCAAACAATAAAGGCCATTTGTACCGTTTAAAGAAAAAAAGGATACATGCAGACACACATCAATGAATTCGTGCAATATTGGTGAAATTTTTATTAAAGTCTGTGGACATACCTATGTAAAATTTCTGATTTTCACATTAGGTTATAATTATGTAAGACCAAGCCATCAAGGGAAACTGGTTGAAGGGTACAAAAGATCTGTATGTACTCTTTTTGCAACTTACTTTGAGTCTATATTAACACGTGCATACTCAGTTGCATTGAGTCTTTGCGACCTCATGGACTGTAGCCTGGCAAGCTCCTCTGTCTACAATTATTTCTAAATAAAAAGTTAAAAATTAAAGTAATTCAAAGAAAATTTCCAGTAAGATATGTCCCTTGTTTCTCTAATTTCTATTTCGAATCACTAGGATAAAATCCAGTAGTAGGTGTGGATGTGAGTTGGACTATAAAGAAAGCTGAGTGCAGAAGTATTGATGCTTTTGAACTGTGGTGTTGGAGAAGACTCTTGAGAGTCCCTTGGACCACAAGGAGATCAAACCAGTCAATCCATTAGGAAATCCATCCTGAATATTCATTGGAAGGACTGATGCTGAAGCTGAAGCTCCAATACTTTGGCCACCTGCTGTGAAGAACTGACTCACTGGAAAAGATTCTGATGCTGGGAAAGACTGAAGGCAGGAGAAGAAGGGGAGACAGAGGATGAAATGGTTGGATGGCATCACTGACTCGATGGACATGAATTTGAGCAAGCTCTGGGAGTTGGTGATGGACAGGGAATTCTGGCATGCTGTAGTCCATTGGGTCACAAAAAGTTGGACACAACTGAGCGACTGAACTGAACTGAAGATAAAATGCACAAAATTATATTATTCACTTTCCTTTATGTAATTTAATGCCATTGTAAAGTTTGTTTGTAATGATGTTTGTATTTTAGTTGGTCAAATATACTAGTCTCTCTTATTCAAAAAATATAATATTCATCAGATATATTATCCATTTTTAGCCAGCATCACGATCATTTCCAAAAACTTCCAAAAAAAGACTTAGGACTTTTGCTAAGATGGAGGAGGAACAGGATGGGGAGATCACGTTCACCCCCACAAATTCATCAAAACATCATCTCAATGCTGAGCAAATTCCACAAAACAATTTCTGAACACTGGCGGAGAACACCAGGCACCCAGAAAGGCAGCCCATTCTCTTCAAAAGGCGGTAGGACAAAATATAAAAGATAAAAAGAGAGAAAGAAAAAAAAGTTAGGGATGGAGACCCATCTCAGGGAGGGGGTCGTGAAGGAGGAGTAGTTTCCAAACAACAGGAAACCCTCTCACCAGCAGGTCTGTGGGAATTTTGGAATCTCAGAGGGCAACATAACAGGGAGGAAAAAAAAAAAAAAGAAAAAAACCCACAGAATACACACCTAACTGCAACTCCCAGTGGAGAATTAGCCCAGACGCTCGCATCCACTTGCAGTCAACAGGGGCTGAACAGGGAGGCGCGGGTTCCATGCTTAGGGTAAGGATGGGGCCTGAATGCCCTGAGGACAATCTGAAGGAGGTAATGTGAGCTAGCAACCCAAACTGTGGGACAGCCAGAGAGAGAGAGAAAAAAATGAGAGAGAGAGAAAGAGAGAGAGAGAACTTTCCTGTGAAAAGCTCTAACCTAAGGCACTGCGGGGCCTGCTCACAGAACAAAGGACTGAGTGAATACCAGAGGAGAGCTAGTCGGCTGGGAGCTGGCCCCTCCCCCCGCCAGAGGCAGAGAGGCAGGAGGGGGGCTTCCAGAGCCGGAAGTCAAGGGGCAATCTCGGCCCCAGAGATGGCATCCTCCACCAAATTGTGAGCAGGCTCCCAGTTGCTATCCAAGTCTTCCTGGGATCCTGGACCATTGACATCCACCAGGAGGGTTGTAGTCAGAGATCAGCTCCCCAGAGGAGACACACAGCACATGTGAGATGGTGCTCTCATGGCGCAACCAGGAAACCGAGCAGCTGGGACCAGGGAGGTGATCAGACGCACCACACACTTGGGACAGTGCACTTGCAAGCACCTGGTCACCTGAGCTGCTCGGACCTGGGAAGGGGAGAAAACACAGACCCAAATGAGTCTGTGCCTTTGAAGAGTACTGGAGAACCTGAAGCTGAGGGGCTTAGACCTGGGAAGTGCACTCAACCCACGGTCTGCATTAGACAGTTCCCCCGCAGAGCAACCTAGAGTCTGAGCAGTGTAGACTGGGAAAGCACACATGCCGTGAGCAGGGTCAAACCCAATGCGGCCCAGACACTGCGAGCACTCCTCACACATGCCAATGATATTTGTTTGCAGTGTTCCTCCCTCACCAAAGCACAACTGAACAAGTGAGCCTAAATAAGTGACCACCTTCACTCCCTTGTGTCAGGGCAGAAATTAGACATTGAAGAGACTTGCAAACAGGGGAAGCCAAAATAAAAAAAAAAAGAAGAGGGAACCACTTTGGAAGTGACAGGTGCAACATTAAAACTCTGTAGTTAGCACTGACTACACTGAAAGGGGCCAATAGACCTTGAGAAGAAGGATAAGCTAGAACAAGGAATTATATGAAACTGAACAGACCCCACCAACTCCTCAACAGCTCCAGAGAAATTCCTAGATATATGTTACTATTATAATTTTTTTAACTTTTAAGTTCTTTACTACTCCTTTAATTTTCATTTTTATAACCTACTATTACCTTGCACAAAAAAGACCCAATTTTCAAAGCGAATTTCAAATATATACATATGTTTTATAATTCTTGTGATTTTGCTTTGTTTTTTTAATATTGCATTTTTGAGAGTCTAACCTCTACTCTAGATTTTAAATCTTTGCTTTTGGGAATTTGTTATCAATTTTTGACCTTTAAGAATCCAATCTTCAGTACCAATTTTTACCTAGGAGTGTGCTTACTGGCTTGATTGCTCTCTCCCCTTTTGACTCTCCTTTTTCTCCTCCAGCTCACCTCCATCTCCTCCCTCCCCCTTCTCTTCTCTACTCAACTATGTGAATCTCTTTGAATGTTCTTGGTGGTGGAGAACACTTAGAGAACTGACTACTGGCTAGATCTCTCTCTCCTGTTTTGACTCCTGCTGTTCTCCTCCTGGTCACCTCTATCACCTTCCTCCCTCTTCTCTTCACTGTGTAACTCCTTGAGGGTATCTGAGTGTTCCAGACTGTGGAGAGCACATAGAGAATTGATTTCTGGCTAAATTGCTCTCTCCCGTTTTGATTCCCCCTTTTCTCCTCCTGGTCACCTCTATCTCCCTCATCCTTCTTCTCTTCTCCATGTAACTCTGTGAACCTCTCTAGGTGTCCCTACTGTCAATAATCTTTGTACTATTAACCTATATGTTTTATCATTGGTGCTATATGGATGGAGAAGTCTTGAGGCTACTGTAAGAATAAGACTGAAAGCCAGAGGCAGGAGGCTTAAATCCAAAACTTGAGAACACCAGAAAACTCCTGACTCCAGGGAACATTAATCAACAAGAGCTCATCCAAAAGCCTCCATACTACACTGAAACCAAGTTCTACCCAAGAGCCAACAAGTTTCAGAGCAAGACATACAAAGCTAATTCTCCAACAATGCAGGAACATAACCCTGAGCATTAAAATAAAGGCAGCCAAAAGTCCCACCAAATCCATAGACACCTCAAAAATCACTACTAGACACTTAATTGTATCCGGAGAAAAGAGATCCAGCTCCACCCACCAGAACACCGACGCATGCTTCCCTAACCAGGAAACCTTGACAAGCCACTCATCAAACCACACCCATATGGAGGAACCTCCACAACTGGAGGAACCACAGTCTTCCAGCATACAGAAAGGCCATCCCAAACACAACAATCTAAACAAGATGAAAGGGCAGAGAAATATTCAGCAGGTAAAAGAACATGTTAAATGCCCACCAAAACAAACAAAAGAGGAGGAGATAGGGAGTCTACCTGAAAAAGAATTCAGAATAATGATAGTAAAAATGGTACAAAATCTTGAAAACAAAATGGAGCTACAGATAAAAAGTCAGGAGACAAAGATTGAGAAGATGAAACAAATACTTGGCAAGGACCTAGAAGAAATAAAAAAAGGTCAATCAATAATAAATAATGCAATATCTGAGATGAAAAGCACTCTGGAGGGGATCAACAGTAGAATAAGTGAGGCAGAAGAGAGGATAATTGAGCTGGAAGATGGGATGGTGGAAATAAATGAAGCAGAAAGGAAAAAAGAATTAAAAGAAATGAGAACAACCTCAGAGACCTCTGGGACAATCGAATCATAGGAGTCCCAGAAGAAGAAGACAAAAAGAAACGCCATGAGAATATACTTGAGGATAGAATAGTTTAAAACTTCCCTAAAATGGGGAAGGAGATAGCCACCCAAGTCCAAGAAACCGAGAGTCTCAAACAGGATACACCCAAGGCGAAACATCCCAAGACACATATTAATCAAATGCTAAAGGATCTTCTCTAGACAGGAAACACAGAAAAGGTTTATAAACTCGAACCCAAAACAACAAAGTAAGTGGCAATGGGATCATACTTATCAATAGTTACCTTAAATGTAAATGGGTTGAATGCCCCAACCAAAAGACAAAGACTGTCTGGATGGAATACAAAAACAACACTCCAATATATGCTGTCGAGAAGATACCTGCCTGAAAACAAGGGACACACACAGACTGAAATTGAAGGGCTGGAAAAAGATATTTCACGAAAATGGAGACCAAAAGAAAGCAGGAGTAGCAATACTCATATCAGATAAAATAGACTTTGAAATAAAGGCCAATGAAAAGAGACAAAGAAGACACTACATAATGATCAAAGGATTAATCCAAGAAGAAGATGTAACAATTGTAAATATATATGCACCCAACATAGGAGCACTGCCCTATGTAAGCCAAATACTAACAAGTATGAAAGGGGAAATTAATAGTAACACAATAATAGTGGGTGAATTTAAGACCCCACTCACACCTCTGGATAGATCAACCAAACAGGAAATTAGCAAGGAAAACACAAACTTTAAATGATACAAACGAACAGTTAGACCAAATTCATATCTATAGGAGATTTCACTTCACAATGAAATTCATCTTTTTCTCAAGTGCACAGAAAACCTTCTCCAAGATAGATCACATCCAGGGCCATAAATTTATTCTTGGTAAATTAAAAAAAAATGAAATAATATCAAGCCTATTTTCTGATCACAATGCCGTAAGATTAGATGTCAACTACAGAAAAATAACTATTAAAAATACAAACATTTGGAGGCTAAACAACATGCTTCTTGAATAAGCAACAAGCCACAGAAGAAATCAAAAAAGAAATCCAAATATGCATAAAAACAAATGAAAATTAAAACACTACTACCGAAAATCTCTGGGATTCAGTAAAAGCAGCGCTAAGGGGAAGGTTCATAGCGATACAAGCTTACCTCAAGAAACAAGAGAAAAATCACATAAAGAACCTAACTCTACACATGAAGCAACTAGAAAAAGAGGAAATGAAGAAATCCAGGGTTAATAGAAAGAAGGAAATCATAAAAATTAGGGCAGAAATAAATCCAAAAGAAACAAAGGAGACCACAGCAAAAATCAACAAAGCTATAAGCTGATTCTTTGAAAAGATAAATAAAATAGACAAACCATTAGCTAGCCTCATCAAGAAAAAAAGGGAGAAGAAGCAAATCAACAAAATAAGAAATGAAAATGGAGAAATCACAACAGACAACACAGAAATACAAAGGATCATGAGACTACTATCAGTAACTATATGTCAATAAAATGGACAAAGTAGAAGAAATGGATAAATTCTTAGCAAAGTATCAACCAATCAAAAATGGGCCAAAGAACTCAATAGTCATGTCTCCAAAGAAGACATACAGATGGCTAACAAACACATGAAAAGATGGTCAACATCACTCATTATCAGAGAAATGCAAATCAAAACCACAGTGAGGCACCATCTCATGCTGGTCAGAATGGCTGCTATCAAAATGTCTACAAACAATAAATGCTGGAGATGGTGTGGAGAAAAGGGAACCCTCTTACATTGTTGGTGGGAATGCAAACTAGTACAGCCACTATGGAGAACAGTGTGGAGATTCCTTAAAAAACTGGAAATAGAACTGCCATACGACCCAGTACTCCCACTGCTGGGCATACACACCAAGGAATCCAGAATTGAAAGAGACACGTGTACCCCAATGTTAATTCCTGCACTGTTTACAATAGTTAGGTCATGGAAGCAACCTAGATGTCCATCAGCAAACAAATGGATAAGAAAGCTGTGGTACATATACACAATGGAATATTACTCAGCTATTAAAAAGAATGCATTTGAATCAGTTCTAATGAGGTGGATGAAACTGGAGCCTGTTATACAGAGTGAAGTAAGTCAGAAAGCAAAACACCAATACAGTATATTAATGGATTTATATGGGATTTAGAAAGATGGTAAAGATGACCCTATATGCGAGACAGCAAAAGAGACACAGATGTAAAGAAGACTATTGGACTCTGTGGGAGAAGGTGAGGGTGGGATGATTTGAGAGAATAGCACTGAAACATGTATATTATCATATGTGAAATAGATCACCAGTCTAGGTTTGATGCATGAGACAGGGTGCTCAGGGCTAGTGCACTGGGATGACCCTGAGGGATGGAATGGGGCGGGAGGTGGGAGGGGGCTTCAGGATGGGGAACACTTGCCCCCAAGGCTGATTCATGTCAATGTATGGCAAAAACCACAATATTGTAATTAGCCTCCAATTAAAATAAATAAGCTAATTTAAAAATATGTTTTAGATAGCATCTGCAATTATCTCAGGAAAAGATTAAGAGAAAGAAGCACCTGTTTGAATAGAAAATATTTACATTATAGTGTCAATATATACCCCCAAGCTTTCCCCAAGGCTCAGGGCAAAGAATCCACCTGCAATGAAGGAGATTGCAAGTCCGATCCATGGGATGGGAGGATTCCCTGGAAGAGGGCGTGGCAACCCACTCCAATATTGTTTCCTGGAGAATCCACATGGACAGAGGATCCTGGTGGGCTACAATTCATAGGGTCACAAAGAGTCGGACACCACTGAGTGACTGAACATATATACATATACATAGTCCAAACACTCCTGAATGGATAGTCATTTCCTTCTCTAGGGGATCCCACATTGCAGGCAGATTCTTTACCATCTGAGCCACCAGGGAAACCCCAAACTGAAATTAGCCTATTCGTAAAAAAAAAAAAAAGAAGAATAATAGTACCTTTATTTTCATTTATTTTTACACAGATAGGCTAATTTCAGTTTAGCAGAGGGTTTAGAACACTTATTGACGCTATGATAGTATCTTTATTTCGGGCTTGATATGATAGTATCTTTGTTTTGGGCTTCCCTCGTGGCTCAGTGGTAAAGAATCTGCCTGCAATGAAGGAGACCTGGGTTCGATCCCTGGGTCAGGAAGATCCCCTAGAGAAGAGAATGGCTACCTACTCCAGGATTCTTGCCTAGAGAATTCCATGGACAGAGGAGCCTGTTGGGCTACTGCCCATGGGGTTGCAAAGAGTTGGAAATGACTGAGTGACTAACACTTTCACTTTCATCTTTATCTTAGATTAAATATACTTTATGTCCTTAAGATTCTTAAGGATGTTAAAACCATTATCTTTTCACTTGTAGCCTGTGGACTGACTTAAAATGTAATGTTTTAGTGGATTCAAGTATTGGGGTTGACAATAAATTTATTTTTCCAATATTTAGATAGCATTCCAAAGTTTGATCATTGGCACTTATTTTACATATAATGTTTTCAATAGATACAATCAATGCTAAATGCAAAATATCAAAAAGCCCCTATATTCCTGCTAGCAGTTTCAGAGACCAATGGCTGCCAAGGGCAGAGGGCCTTTCTTTGTGCCTTTGCTTCCACATGGGCAAAGTAGAGTGGATAGTCCCGAAGTCTCTACTATAAAGAATCCCAAAACTGATTTCTAAAAACTATGTAACACAATGTCATAACATGCAATTGATTTGGTCAATTTGTTTGAATATATGTGAAAAAATAAAATCAAAGTCTTTAACTGACCACTCAGTTGAGTCAAAATATTAATACTTGAGTCAAATCTAAAATATCGATTTTGATAATTCATATTGGACACAATATAAAGGGACATCACTTCCAGGAAAGCCTAGATCATATAGACTATGAAATGTCTGCATATGAAAACTCAAGGTAAAATGCAGATTATCATTTGAGATATATATCACACTGCCTGTCACCTAATTTTACAAGATAGAGCAAGAGGCAGGCTACATGAAGCATATTCTAATGGTATTTCTTCATTTTCTGAAAATTTAGACATAACAGCAAAGCTGGCATTTTCTAATTTCCAGAACCATGGATGATATTACTCAATAAAATCATGATGATATTACTCAAAACAGATGTGAAAACATATATTTACCACAGTTGTATAAACTGCCTACTTGTCAAACTTAATGAACGTTGAGACTTCTACTTTAAGCTGCATTCCCTTTTAAGAACTAAAATCTATTTCAGGAAAATATATTTTATCTTAATACCACAAATGCAACTGGTAGAACTCGATGTAGAAAATCTCATTTAAAAGAAAGCTTTTGAATGACCCTGAGGGGCGGTCCTAAGATGACGGAGGAATATGATGGGAAGAACACTTTCTCCCCCACAAATTCATCAAAAGACCATTTGAATGCAGAGAAAATTCCACAAAATAACTTCTGAACACTGGCGGAGGACACCAGACACCCAGAAATGCAGCCCATTCTCTTCGAAAGGTGGTAGGACACAATATAAAAGACAAAAAGAGAGACAACAGAGTTAGGAATGGAGACCCATCCCAGGGAGGGAGTCATGAAGGAGGAGAAGTTTCCAAACACCAGGAAACCCTCTCACCGGTGGGTCTGTGGGGAGTTTTGGAATCTCAGAGGGCAACATAACCGGGAGGAAAAAAAAAAACAAAACACAGAATACGTGCCTAACTGCAACTCCCAGCAGAGAAATAGCCCAGATGCTTGCATCCGCCAGCAGAGAGAAGGGGCTGAACACGGAGGCACGGGTTGAATGCTTAGGGTAAGAATGGGGCCTGAATGCCCTGAGGACAATCTGAGGAAGCTAATGTGAGATAGCAACCCAAACTGTGGGTTTACCAGAGAGAGAAAAAAAAAAAGAGAGAAAGAGAGAGAGAACTTTCCTGCAAAGAGCTCTAACCTAAGGTACAGCCTGGTCCACTCACAGAACAAAGGATTGAGTGAATACCATAGGAGAGCTAGCCAGCTGAGGACCGGCCCATCTCCCTGCTAGAGGGAGAGAGGCAGGCGGGCAACAGCCAGAGCCACAAGGCAAGGGGCAATCTTGGTCCCAGAGATGGCTGCTGCTGCTGCTAAGTTGCTTCAGTCGTGTCCGACTCTGTGCGACCCCATAGATGGCAGCCCACCAGGCTCTCCCGCCCCTGGGATTCTCCAGGCAAGAACACTGGAGTGGGTTGCCATTTCCTTCTCCAATGAATGAGAGTGAAAAGTGAAAGTGAAGTCACTCAGTTGTGTCCGACTCTCAGTGACCCCATGGACTGCAGCCTACGAGGCTCCTCCATCTATGGGATTTTCCAGGCAAGAGTACTGGACTGGGGTGCCATTGCCTTCTCTGCCAGAGATGGCATCCTCCACCAAATTGTGAGCAGGCACCCAGTTGCTAACTAAGTCTTCCTGGGACCCTGGACGGTTGATATCTGCCAGGAGCTTGAGAACAGCTCCCCAGAGGAGACACATGGCAAACCTGAGATGGCGCTCTCATGGTGCAACCAGGAAACTGAGCAGCAGGGACCAGGGAGGTGATAAGACACACCATACACCTGGGACAGTATGCTCGCCAAGCATCTGGTCATCTGAGCTGCTTGGACCTAGGAAGGGCACAAAATGCAGGCCCAAACAAGTCAGTGCCTCTATGGAGTACCCGAGAACCTGAACCTGAGTGGCTGAACCTGAACCTGGGAAGTGCATGCAACCCTGGGCCTGATTTGGACAGTTCCCCTGGGGAGCAACTGGGAATCTGAGCAGTATAGACCAGGAAAGCATACACACCATGAGCAGGGTCAAACCCAGTGTGGCCCAGACACTGCAAGCACTCCCCACACATGCCAGTGATATTTGTTTGCAGTGTTCCTCCCTCCCTAAAGCAAAACTGAACAAGTGAGCCTAAATAAGTGACCACCTTAGCCCCCTTGGGTCAGGGAAGAAATTAGACACTGAAGAAACTTGCAAACAGAGGAAGCTGAAATACACAAAGAAGAGGGAACCACTTTGGAAGTGACAGGTGTAACAGATTAAAATCCTGTAGTTAGCATTTACTACATTGGAAGGGGCCAATAGACCTTGAGAAGAAGTATAAGCAGGAACAAGGAACTATCTGAAACTGAACTGACCCCACACTGCCCACAACAGCTTCAGAGAAATTCCTAGAAATATTTTACTATTATCACTTTTTAATTTCTATTTTTTTATTTTTAACTTCTTTATTACTCCTTTAATTTTCACTTTTACACCCTACTATTAACTTGCAAAAAAAGACCCTATTTTTAAACCAAATTTCATATGTATATATTTTTAATAATTTTTATGATTTTGTTTTGCTTTTTTTTAAAATATTGCATATTTTGAGAGTCTAAACTCTACTCTAGATTTTTAATCTTTGCTTTTTGGTATTTGTTATGAATTTTGTACCTTTAAGAATCTAATCTTCAGTACCCATTTTTACTTAGGGGTGTGATTACTGGCTTGACTGCTCTCTCTACTTTGGGCTCTCCTTTTCCTCTCCCAGGTCACCTCTATCTCCTTGCTCCCACTCCAATTCGCTACATGACACTGTGAATCTCTTTGGGTTTTCCAGGCTGTGGAGAAGAGTTAGGGAACTGATTAATGGCTAGATTTGTCTCTCTCCTTTTGAGTTCCCTTCTTCTCCTCCTGGCCACCTCTATCTCCTTCCTCCCTCTTCTATTCTCTATGTAACTATGCGAACCTCTCTGGGTATCCCTCACTGTCAAAAATCTTTTCACCATTAACCTATATGTTTTATCATCAGTACACCATGGATAGAGAAGTCTTGAGGCTACTGTAAGAATAAGACTGAAAGTCAGAGGCAGGAGGCTTAAATCCAAAACTTGAGAACACCAGAAAACCCCTGACTTCAGGGAACATTAATCGACAAGAGCTCATTCCAAAGCCTCCATACCTATACTGAAACCAAGCCCCAAAAAGAGCCAGCAAGTTTCAGAGCAAGACATACCAAGCTAGTTATCCAAGAACACAGGAACATAACCCTGAGCATTAAAATATTGGTGGCCAAAAGTCACATCAAACCCACAGGCACCTCAAAACTCACTACTGGACACTTAATTACACTCCAGAGAGAAGAGATCCAGCTCCACCCACCAGAACACTGATGCAAGCTTCCTTAACAAGGAAAGCTTGATAAGCCACTCATCCAACCCCACCCATATGGAGGAACCTCCACAATAAGTAGAACCACAAACTTCCAGCACACAGTAATGTCACCCTAAAAACACCAATCAAAACAAAATGAAAAGGCAGAGAAATATTCAACAGGTAAAGGAACACAATAAATGCCTAATGAACCAAACAAAAGAGGAGGACATAGGGAGTCTACATGAAAAAGAATTCAGAATAATCATAGTAGAGATGATTCAAAATCTTGAAAACAAAATGGAGTTACAGATAAAGAGACTAGAGACAAGGATTGATAAGATGCAAAAAATGTTTAACAAGGACCTAGAAGAAATAAAAAAATAGTCAATAATGAATAATGCAATCACTGAGATCAAAAGGACTATGGAGGGAACCAACAGTAACACAACTGAAGCAGAAGATAGGATAAGAGAAGTGGAAGATAGAATGGTGGAAATAAATGAAGCAGAGAGGGGAAAAGAAAAAAGAATTAAAAGAAATGAGGACAACCTCAGAGACATCTGGGACAATGTTAAATGCACCAACATTCGAATCATAGGAGTCCCAGAAGAAAAAGACAAAAAGAAAGGCCATGAGAAAATAATTGAGGAGATAATAGTGGTAGACTTTAAGACCCCACTCACACCTATAGATAGGTCAACTAAACAGAAAATGAGCAAGGAAAAACAAACTTTAAATGACACAATGGATCAGCTAGACCTAACTTATATCTATAGGACATTTCAAGCCAAAACAATGAATTTCACCTTTATATCAAGTGCACACGGAACCTTCTCCAGAATAAATCACATCCTGGGCCATAAATCTAGCCTTGGTAAATTTAAAAAATAGAAATCTTTTCAAGCATCTTTTCTGATCACAGTGTGGTAAGAGTAGATGTCAACTATAGGAAAAAAAAAACTATTAAAAATACAAACATATGGGGGTTAAACAATATGCTTCTGAATAACAAAAAATTACAGAAGAAATCCAAAAAGAAATCAAAACTTGCATAGAAACAAATGAAAATTAAAACACGGCAACCCAAATCGTATGGGATTCAGTAAAAGCAGTGCTAAGGGGAAGGTTCATAACAATACAAGCTTACCTCAAGAAACAAGAGAAAAATCACATAAGGAACCTAACTCTACACGTGAAGCAACTAGAAAAAGAAGAAATGAAGAATCGCAGGGTTAGTAGAAGGAAAAAAATCATAAAAATTAGGGCAGAAATAAATCCAAAAGAAACAAAGGAGACCATAGCAAAAATCAACAAAGCTAAACACTGGTTCTTTGAGAAGATAAATAAAATAGACAAACCATTATCCAGACTCATCAAGAGAAAAAGGGAGAAGACTCAAAGGAGCAAAATTAGAAATGAAAATGGGGAAATCACAACAGACAACACAGAAATACAAAGGATAATAAGAGATTACTATCAGCAGCTATATGCCAATAAAATGGACAACTTGGAAGAAATGGACAAATTTTTAGAAAAGTATAACCTTCCAAAACTGAACCAGGAAGAAATAGAACATATTCACAGACCCATCACAAGCACAGAAATCAAAACCGTAATCAGAAATCTTCCAACAAACAAAAGCCCAGGACCAGATGGATTCACAGGGGAATTCTAATAAAAATTTAGAGAAGAGCTAACACCTGTTCTACTCAAACTCTTCCAGAAAATTGCAGAAGAAGGTAAACTTCCAAACTCATTCTATGAGGCCACCATCACCCTAGTACCAACACCAGACAAAGATGCCACCAAAAAAGAAAACTACAGGCCAATAACACTGATGAACATAGATGCAAAATTCCTTAACAAAATTCTAGCAAGCAGAATCCAAGAACATATTAATAAGATCATACATCATAACTAAGTGGGCTTTATCGCAGTGATGCAAGGATTCTTCAATATTCGCAAATCAATCAATGTGATACAGCACATTAACAAATTGAAAGATAAAAACCATATGATTACCTCAATAGATGCAGAGAAAGCCTTTGAAAAATTCAACATCCATTTATGATAAAAAAAAAAAAAAAACATCAAACAACCCTCCAGAAAGCATGCGTAGAAGGAACATACCTCAACATAATAAAAGTTATATATGGTAAACCCACAGCAAACATTATCCTCAATGGTGAAACATTGAAAGTATTTCCCCTAAAGTCAGGAACAAGACAAGAGTGCCCACTCTCACCACTACGATTCAACATAGTTTTGGAAGTGTTAGCCATAGCAATCAGAGTAGAAAAAGAAATAAAAGGAATCCAGATTGGAAAAGAAGAAGCGAAATTCTCACTGTTTGCAGATGACATTATCTTTTACATAGAAAACCCTAAAGACTCCACCAGAAAATTACTAGAGCTAATCAATGAACATAGTAAAGTTGCAGGATATAAGATTAACACACGGAAATCCCTTGCATTCCTGTACACTAACAATGAGAAAACAGACAGAGAAATTAAGGAAACAATTCCATTCACCATTGCAACAAAAAGAATAAAACACTTAGGAATAAATCTACCTAAAGAAACAAAAGACCTATATATAGAAAACTATAAAACACTGATGAAAGAAACACAGATGACATAAATAGATGGAGAAACATACCATGTTCGTGGATTGGAAGAATCAATATAGTGAAAATGAGTATACTATCCAAAGCAATCTATAGATTCAATGCAGTCCCTATGTATTTTTCAGAGAACTAGAACAAATAATTTCACTATTTGCATGGAAATACAAAAATCCTTGAATAGCCAAAGCAATCTTGAGAAAGAATGGAACTGGAGGAATCAATGTGCCTGACTTCAGACTATACTACAAAGCTACAGTCATCCAGACAGTATGGTACTGGCACAAAGACAGAAATATAGATCAGCGGAACAGAATAGAAAGCCCAGAGATAAATCCACGCACCTATGGACACCTTATCTTTGACAAAGGATGCCAGAATATACAATGGAGAAAAGATAATCTCTTTAACAAGTGGTGCTGGGAAGACTGGTCAAACACTGTAAAAAGAATGAAACTAGAACACTTTCTAACACCATACACAAAAATAAACTCAAAATGGATTAAAGATCTAAATGTAAGACCAAAAACTATAAAACTCCTAGAGACAACATAGGCAAAACGCTCTCTGACATAAATCACAGCAGGATCCTGTATGACCCACCTCCCAGAGTAATGGAAATAAAAGAAAAAATAAACAAATGGGACCCAATTAAACTTAAAAGCTTTCTTGCAATGAAGGAAACTATAAGCAAGGTGAAAAGATCGCCTTTAGAATGGGAGAAAATAATAGCAAATGAAGCAACTGACAAAGAACTAATCTCAAAAATATACAAGCAGCTCATGCAACTCAATTCCAGGAAAATAAATGACCCAATCAAAAAATGGGCCAAAGAACTCAACAGACATTTCCCCAAAGAAGACCTACAGATGGATAACAAACACATGAATAGATGTTCAACATCTCTCATTATCAGAGAAATTCAAATAAAACCACAACGAAGTACCATCTCATGCCAATCAGAATGGCTGTTATCAAAATGTCTACAAACAATAAATGCTGGAGATGGTGTGGAGAAATACAAACAATAAATGCTGGAGATGGTGTGGAGAAAAGGGAACCCTCTTACACTGTTGGTGGGAATGCAAACTAGTACAGCCACTATGTAGAACAGTGTGGAGTTTCCTTTAACAACTGGAAATAGAACTGCCATACAACCCAGCAATCCCACTGCTGGGCATACACACCAAGGAAACCAGAATTGAAAGAGACACATGTACCCCAATGTTCATCGCAGCACTGTTTACAATAGCTAGAACATGGAAACAACCTAGATGTCCATCAGCAAACAAATGGATAAGAAAGTTATGATACATATACACAATGGAATATTTCTCAGCTATTAAAAAGAATACATTTGAATCAGTTCTAATGAAGTGGATGAAACTGGAGCCTGTTATACAGAGTGAAGTAAGTCAGAAAGAAAAACACAAATACAGTATATTATGCATATATACGGAATTTAGAAAGATGGTAGCGATGACCCTAAATGTGAGACAGCAAAAGAGACACACATGTAAAAAACAGACTTTGGACTCTGTGGGAGAAGGCGAGGGTGGGATGATTTGAGAGAATAGCATTGAAACATGTGTATTACCATATGTGAAATAGATTGCCAGTCCAGGTTCGATGCATGAAACAGGGTGCTCAGGGCCAGTGTACTGGGATGACCCTGAGGGAAGGGATGGGGAAGGAGGTGGTAGGGAGGGTCAAGATGGGGAACACATGTACACCCATGGCTGATTCATGTCAACTTATGGCAAATGCCACTACAATATTGTAAAGTAATTAGCCTCCAATTAAAACAAATAAATTAATTAGAAAAATAGAGAAATACAAATTTAAGAAAGAAAAAATTAAATAATAACAATGACCCTAAATCAAATAAATCACGGAATGAATAAATCAGAAAAAAAGAGAAAGCTTTCCATTATAACTGAAGAAATGCAGTTTAATATGTCACTCGTGTCTATTAATATCCTCATCAGGATGTGTGACAAACCTATTTCAAATAAGTATAACTGTGCCATTCCACAGCAAGAGACTCAGAAATGCCAGTGCATACCACTGTGTATTTTTATGAAAATCAGTTACCGTACATCTGTACTAGCACTCCAGCTGATTTTTCATAAGACATAGCAGTGTGTCCTTGAGCACTGCAGCACATAAGCCAGTCCTAAATACCACTGTGACTTATGGGGTTTGCTGTTCTGATGGAATCATGTACAGCTTGAGATTTTCCTAGAAAATCTGCTTTACTGCTAAACTGTCCTTCAAATAGTCATGACTTGCTGGGAAAGAGGTTTCAGGAACAAATTGTTGCTGAGTTATAAATGAAGTTTCATTTTTAACTATAGTTCCATTACCTCTGCATGGGTTTGGGTAGTTTAATATACTAAACTTGACTTCTTGCACTCTGGCAACTTTTCTGAAATCAAGCGTTTACAACTTGGGCCCCAGAGAGTATAGTCTTTGGATAAGAAAAGACAAAACATGTGGCAAGGAAACCAAACATAGATCAATGAAATTAAAATCCTAGACTATTCCAAATTCTAACTAAAATGCTCATCTATATAATTAGAAAGAAAGTTAAGTTTAGAGAAAAAGTAAAGGAAAATTCTTCACCAACTCCTCAGCTGTTCATGGAGTATTTTTTCCCTACATATTATGAGCATCTTTATTAAAGACAAAAAATGCCTCCTAATAGTGAAGTACAATCAGACCATCTGGTGATCTGACAAATTACCTGTTAGTTTATGTTCTTTAGCTTAGAGTTAATAAATTCATGATGACAATCATAATGCACAGCCTATAACATATGCTGATATATTTTCCTTTACTCTTACCTTAAGTCTTTTAAACAAAGTTGTACTCAGTTTTCATATCAAGGAGATGTGACTGAAATTCTTACTCTCCCTACCTTCTTCAAACAAATATCCTAAGATATTTCCACAGTTGGATGCTGTGCAGAAATCACACATCTGTCGGTTGGTTATAAGCCAGACTGATGTCATATTTATCATCATTCTAGGTAAATACCTGATTGGAGTAGCTAGCTAAAATTTCATTTGAAATGTCCAAATCAGCATATACTTTTAAAATCACTTTTGCATGTTGAGGGGAACATCTCTCCCGCATGATAGCAACTCAAGTTTTTCAAACATAACCATAAAATGGTGATTCATTTAAATATACCAAACAAAGTACAAATGTAATAAAAAGAGAATCAGATGTCTCTAATCAGGCATAATATAAAGGGCTTAGGGTAAAATTTCCAACCAGAGGCACCAAGAAACTTTGGGTTAATATGTTCTTTTTAATATCAAATAAAATTCAGGTAGATATTATTTTTTGCTACTAAAAGAATTTATCCAAAGTCAGTATAGATCTATTCTGACTGAGGGAAATGTGTATACAATATACAGCAATAGGATGTTAAGTGAGTTAGTATTCAATCTTTATATGTACATTAAATAAGCAAAATTTATTTTACCTTTATTTTCCCTTTGGAATTTTTTGATAGTTGGTCCAGTATCCTGGTCAACAAAAAGGTCCTCGCTATTGTTGGGCATCATAACTATAAGTAAAATATTTAACTGAGTAATTTTCTTGAAAAACACCCAAAAGAAAAGCAGAAAAGCATTACATATATAGTTATTTTACTCCAATAAATAACTAACATGAATTTTATACACTTCTACTTCTGAACCACTGAAAAGATTTTTGTTGGTATGATGATCATACAATTTAAAAATCAATAAGCTGCTCAATCACATGATTTTTAAAGTATAATTAATTCATAGTACATATATAATTTGTAACATATTTCTTTAAATCATTTAAAATATTTCCTCTTTTAAAATGCATGTGCAAATTAGCTCTTTACCTCTATAATCAATAATATAATCCTAAAAATGCTTCTGAAATGAATTTTGCACTTAATCTTATGAGTTTAAAATAATTATGATTCTAATTTACCTTACAGAGTTTTTGCAAATATATAGCAACATTAATAGAGATGATGTAATTTTCTGGTCATTGTTGTAAGTACTTCACAAAACATTTATATTGAAAGAGGAAAATCATGCCAATTTCAGTTTATCATTTAATTTTCTTTAGTTATACTTTATTAAAATATTATTTAGCACCATCAATGAATATGGTCACTTTAAAACAAAAGTCATCAAAACTTTTTATTCAGTTATAGACAATCTCATTATCATGCTTCGACAATTGTAGAATGTAGATAGAGAGTATAATTACTGTCAGTAGAATTAGAAATGTTTTATGTTGTCAAGATATTTTTTTACAATGCTATATTGCTTTGATATATTTTATTTCTAAGCATAAGACATCCTTTAAAATATGTAGATCACAGAGTACCAGTATTTCCCTATGTGCTCTGTTTATAATCAGTACTCTAAATAATTATCTCTCCTTTTCCTCTCCACCCCCTCCCTCATCAATACAAAGATTATCCTAATAGAAGAATATGTGTTTCTTGATTGCTTTATGGTCATTTGGCTATATTCTAAGACTCCCTTGAATCAGTTGCACACAATATTGTAACAAGTAAATTAGGCTGCATCCACAGAACAGAATAAAGCTAGAAAACGTCTGTCACCTCTTCCAAGAATTAAATTTACTCCAGTAGGAATATTAGCTAAAAGTTCTAATTCAGTGGTTCTTAACTTTGGCTGCACATTACAATCTTCTGAGGATATATTGAAAAGCAAAACAGAACACTGCTGCTAGGCTCTATTCCAGACCAGGTAAATGAGACTGAGCGTGTGGCCTGCGCATGCATATTTGTAAACCCTCCATAGGTGATTATAATGGGGAGACAGATTTGTGACCCACTGAGCTCACTATGAAGCTAAATGGCTACAAAGAATATGTAATATTGACAAGCTAAATGAGACTTGGATGAATTTCCACAAGAGTGAAATCATCTTTGTCCTTTCCCAGAACAAATCCAGAAACTAAAACCTTCCCTAATCCCTCAAATTCCTTTCTTCCCCTGTAAAAACATTATTTTGGAGAGACTTGAGGTGATCATTATTATGAAGTGTAAAAATTTAGAGTTTACATGAAAAAAAGTCCCTATAATAAGATTAAAAGAAGAGCAGAAATTATTTTCCCTAGAGGAAATGGATACTTACAAAATTGGACATGTGTAGGTATAGAAGATTAACAAAGATTAGCTCACCTGACACATAATTATCATATATTATATGAGAATTTGTTATAGCTGAATGCACTGGGTAATATCTGTATACCTGAGTAGGATCAGACAGCAGTTGATAAGCAATCAAGGTAAAGCCACACAGAGAAAAATAATGCTTATCCCTCACATTTCCTTAGTGCTTTAAATTTCTGAAGTGTTTTCCCACATATTATTTCATTTGATCTCACAAAACTCCAGTGCAATAGGCAGAGCAATAATCATATCTATGCATGTGTGTGTGTGCCAGGTCGCTTCAGTCATGTCTGACTCTGCAACACCATGGACTGTAGCCTGCCAAGCTCCTCTGTCCATGGAATTCTCCAGGCAAGAATACTGGAGTGGGTTGCTATGCCCTCCTCCAGGGGATCTTCCTGACCCACATCTCTATATCTCTTGAATCCTCTAGGAGGTTCTTTACCACTAGTGCCACCTGGAAGCCCAATCATATTCATAAGTTAGGTAAAGATATCACGGTGGTTATGTGACATACCCAAGATCTCATAGCTAGTTAGTGCCAGACTGTGGCTAGATTAGAGTCTCCAGTATGACAGATCACTGACAATAATATTATACTATTTATGGAACAATGTCCTAGGTGTAAGACTTCTGAAACAATAAAAAATGTGTAAAAAATCATGCCAAATATTTTTGATCTAAATTATTGTTGCTGTTGTTCAGTCACTAAGTAGTGTCCGACTCTTTGTGACCCCATGGACTGCAGCACACCAGGTTTCCTGGTCCTTCACTATCTCCCAAAGTTTGTTCAAACTCATGTCCATTGAGTCAGTGATGCCATCCAACCAACTCATCCTCTGATAACATTTAAATTGTTGAGATTATTGCAAATCATATATTGATTCACTTTTTAATCACTCTTACATAATCAACTGTACAAAATACATTTTATCATCCATTATTCAAAGGGTGCTGTGAAGATAGCAAGTGAGTTGTATCACACTAGCTGCTAAATACCTACATATAGAATTAACCTATATTCTATGAAACTCCCATCAAATTGTTCCCATTAGATCCAGTGATACATTAAATTAAGACTCTTCCAGAGAACAAACTCCTAACATTTTTTTTGTTCATACGACTTCCCCAATAAAAATTCCCATTTTAAAAACGAAACATTTAAATCAAGGAGGCAACATCTCCCCTAGTTTTTTTCCCCTTCACTATTGCCTAATGAAGAATTTCCTGAAAGATTATATTTCAGTTCCTTGCTTCAAGTGAGATACTTACCTATTCTCTCTGAATGGTGATCCATCTGAGAGGGAGAGCTGGACACACTGCTGCTGGGGTGGGAGGAGGTCTGGCTCCCAGGGCGATGACTCTCTTCCAGAGAAGGAGCAGGAGAAGGACTCTCTGGAATCTGTTCCTTACACAAAAGGAAGTACAAAAGGAAATGTCATCTCGCACCGAGTTTTTCATGTTGGTGGAGTCCATAACATTCGAAATGTTGACCTCTCATCTTTAAACTGAGTACATACCTGATTTTACAATACTTGATCATAAACACGTATCTTTAAACAAAACCATATTTTTTGTTCTTGGGAAATTAATGGGATATTGTGAGGTTTAAATAAAAGAAGAAAGTGAAAGACCTCAGTGCTATGCCAGATACATGGCAGAGCTCAAGAAAGGTTAGCTCGCACTTCCTTTACTAGGAAATCCACCAAGTGAATTTATGAAGTGAAGTGATCATTATTAGTGAAGGTTTGTTATTATAAGCTTCTATACTGATATAACGTTCAAAACATAACTTGGAGGGTGAGCCCACAATCTGAGTAAGGAGATCTCCCAAAGGTAAAATAAAACTCAAAAACAGTGGGAGGACCTGGTACATATTGTGTCTTTCTGCACTGAAAAAATCATGGCAATAATATATTTATAATCTATCAGACCTTAGGAATTCATTTTGAATGTTGCCAACAAAACGGTTTGATGGTCACAAGACACAATGACGGGTTTTTCAAATTAACACTAAGACCTATTATCAGTTTGTTCATTTCAGTCACTCACTCATCTCTGACTCTTTTCAACCCCATAGACTGCAGCCCATCAGGTTTGAAAATCCATCACCAACTCCTGGGGTTTACTCAAACTCATGTCCATAGAGTTGGTGATGCCATCCAACCATCTCATCCTCTGTCCTCCCCTTTTTCTCCTACCTTCAATCTTTCAAAGCATCAGGGTCTTTTCCAATGAGTCAGTTCTTCACATCAGGTAGGCAAAGTATTGAAGTTTCAGATTTAGCTTCAATCTTTCCAATGAATATTCATGACTAATTTCTTTTAGGATGGACTGGTTGGATCTCCTTGCAGTCCAAGGGACTCTCAAGAATCTTCTCCAGCACCACAGTTCAAAAGCATCAATTCTTCAGCACTCAGCTTTCTTTATAGTTCAACTCTTAACCCCATACATGCCTACTGGAAAAATCATAGCATTGACTACATGGACCTTTGTTGGCAAAGTAATGAATGTCTCTACTTTTTAATATGCTGTCTAGGTTGGTCATAGCTTTTCTTCCAAGGAGCAAGCGTCTTTTAATTACATGGCTGCAGTCACCATCTGCAGTGATTTTGGAACTGAATTGATTTTTATCAAATTCATAATTTAAAACTATAAAAATTAAACAATACTAAAATGATGTTCATTAGTATTGTTTAATTTTTATAGTTTTAAATTACAAATTTGATAAAAATCAGCTCAGTCCAGTTACTCTGTCATGTCTGACTCTTTGAAAGTCCATGGACTGCAGAATGCCAGGCTTCCCTATCCACTACCAACTCCCAGAGCTTACAAAAACTCGTCCATGGAGTCGGTGATACCATCCAACCATCTCATCCTCTGTTGTCCCCTTCTCCTACTGTCTTCAATCTTTCCCAGCATCAGTCTTTTCTAATGAGTCGGTTCTTTGCATCAGGTGGCCAAAATATTTGAGCTTCAACATCAGTCCTTCCAATGAATATTCAGGACTGATTTCCTTTAGGATTCGCTGGTTTGATCTCCTTGCAGTTTGAGGGACTCTCAAGAGGCTTCTCCAACACCACAGCTCAGAAGGATCAATTCTTCAGTGCTCGGCATTTTTATGGTCCAACTCTCACATCCATACATGACTACTGGAAAAACCAAATGGTTGACTAGATGGACATTTGTCAGCAAAGTAATGTCTGCTTTTTAGCATGCTGTCTAGGTTTGTCATAGCTTTTCTTCAAAGGAGCAGTTCAGTTCAATTCAGTTGCTCAGTCATGTCTGACTCTTTGTGTCTTTTCTAATGAGTCAGCTCTTGGCATCAGATGGCCAAAGTATTGGAGTTTCAGCTTCAGCATCAGTCCTTCCAATGAACATCCAGGGCTGATCTCTTTTAGGATGGACTGGTTGGATCTGCTTGCAGTCCAAGGGACTCTCAAGAGTCTTCTCCAACACCACAGTTCAAAAGCATCAATTCTTTGGCATTCAGCTTCCTATATCGTTCAACTCTCACATCTATACATGACTACTGGAAAAACCATAGCCTCGACTATACAAACCTTTGTAGGCAAAGTAATGTATCTGCTTTTTGATATGGTGTCTAGTTTGGTCATAACTTTTCTTCCAAGGAGTAAGTGTCTTTTAATTTCATGGCTGCAGTCACCATCTGCAGTGATACTGGAGCCCCCCAAAATAAAGTCTGCCACTGTTTCCACTATTTCTCCATCTATTTCCCATGAAGTGATGGGACTGGATGCCATGATCTTAGTTTTCTGAATGTTGAGTTTTAAGCCAGCTTTTTCACTCTCCTCTTTCACTTTCATCAGGAGGCTCTTTAGTTCTTCTTCATTTTCTGCCATAAGGGTGGTGTCATTTGCATAACTGAGGTTATTGATATTTCTCACAGCAATCTTAATTCCAGCTTGTGCTTCTTCCAGCCGAGCGTTTCTCATAATGTACTCTGCATATAAGTTAAATAGGTATGGTGACAATACACAGCTTGATGTACTCCTTTTCCTATTTGGAACCAGTCTGTTGTTCCATGTACAATTCTAACTGTTGCTTCCTGATCTGCATACAGATTTCTCAAGAGGCAGGTCAGGTGGTCTAGTAATCCCATCTCTTTTAGAATTTTCCACAGTTTATTGTGATCAAAAGCTTTGGATAGTCAATAAATCAGAAATAGATGTTTTTTCTGGAACTCTCTTGCTGTTTCAATGATCCAGCGGAGGTTGGCAATTTGATCTCTGATTCCTCTGCCTTTCCTAAAACCAGCTTGAACATCTGGTAGCAAATTTGGAAAACTCAGCAGTGGCCACAGGACTGGAGATGGTCAGTTTTCATTCCAATCCCTAAGAAAGGCAATGCCAAAGAATGCTCAAACTACCACACAATTGCACTCATCTCACACGCTAGTAAAGTAATGTTCAAAATTCTCCAAGCCAGGCTTCAACAATACGTGAATCGTGAACTTCCAAGGAGCAAACGTCTTTTAATTTCATGGTCTCAGTCACCATCTGCAGTCTAGCCCAAGAAAATAAATTCTGTCACTGTTTCCATTTTTTCCCCAACTATTTGCCATGAAGTGATGGGCCCAGATGCCATGATCTTAGTTTTCTGAATGTTGAGTTTTAAGCCAGCTTTTTCACTCTCCTCTTACACTTTCATCAAGTGGCTCTTTAGTTCCTCTGCTTTCTGCCATAAGGGTGCTGTCATCTCCATATCTGAGGTTATTGATATTTCTCCAGGTGCTCTTGATTCCAACTTATGCTTCATCCAGCCCAGCATTTTGCACGATGTACTCTGCATATAAGTTAAATAATCAAGGTGACAATATACAGCCTTGATGTACTCCTCTCTCAACTTGGAACTAGTCCATTGTTCTATGTCCGGTTTTAACTGTTCCTTCTTGACCTGCATACAGATTTCTCAGGAGGCAGGTGAGGTGGTCTGGTATTCCCATCCCTTTAAGAATTTTCCATAGTTTGTTGTGATC
This sequence comes from Giraffa tippelskirchi, assembly GCF_054371585.1. Taxonomy (NCBI): domain Eukaryota; kingdom Metazoa; phylum Chordata; class Mammalia; order Artiodactyla; family Giraffidae; genus Giraffa; species Giraffa tippelskirchi. The sequence goes on from NC_137289.1 coordinate 74,852,505, forward strand.
CACACAGTCGAAGACTTTAGCATAGTCAATGGAGTAGAAGCAGATGGCTTTTTTTTTTCCTTTCTGTAATTCTCTTGCTTTTTCTATGATCCAATGGATGTTAGCAATTTGATCTCTGGTTCCTCTGTCTTTTCTAATTCCAGCTTGAACATTTGGAAAGTCTCAGTTCACATACTTTTGAAGCCTAGCTTGGAGAATGTTGAGCATTACTTTGCTAGCGTGTAAGAATAGTGCAATTGAGCGGTGGTTTGAATGTTCTTTGGCATTTCCTTTCTTTGAGGTCGGAATGAAAACATCATTTCCAGTCCTGTGTCTGGAAAATTATTGATAAAAATGAAATATTTCTTTTAAATAGCTCTACAGTAACTGTTATGGTTCTCAGGACTTTTGTGATAATGAATATTGCTATAAAGCTCTGAAGTTATTCACTATGTTTATGAATCACAAACTGATGAAAAATTTTGACAGTTAGTTAATTTGATCAATTAAAAATGCATTATTTTTTATCCATATATGCAATAAATGTGACCGAATAATAGACATTCTGGGACAGAGAATATTTTTGTTTTTATTATTTAACTCATTCATAATGAATTTCTTCAATTAAAGTTCTGTGTATTTATATGCAATTACAACATCAGTATTCTAATCATCATAATGTTAAAAATTAGTTTGTCACATGTGACAAGGGCTCAGGGCCGGGGCAATGGGATGATCCAGAAGGATGGGATGGGGAGGGAGGTGGGTGGGGGGTCCGGGAAGGGGAACACATGTAAACCCATGGCTGATTCATGTCAATGTATGGCAAAAACTATTATAATATTGTAAAGTAAATAGCCCCCAACTAAAATAAATAAATTTATAAAAAAAAAAATTACTTTGTCAAATATGTGTTTATATATTTTCACATTGATTTTGCTTGAAAAGCCCCAAACTGATAAATTCTTTAAAGAAAAACTGTTTGCTTAATACAAAATTAATAGTATGAGAGTTAAAACCTATTATTTCATTAGTAGATGTTACTATTGCACTCATCTCACATGCTAGCAGCAGCAGCAGCAGTAAAGTAATGCTCAAAATTCTCCAAGCCAGGCTTCAGCAATATGTGAACGGTGAACTTCCAGATGTTCAAGCTGGTTTTAGAAAAGGCAGAGGAACCAGAGATCAAATTGCCAATATCCGCTGGATCATTGAAAAAGCAAGAGAGTTCCAGAAAAACATCTATTTCTGCTTTATTGATTATGCCAAAGCCTTTGACTGTGTGGATCACAATAAACTGTGGAAAATTCTGAAAGAGATGGGAATACCAGACCATCTGACCTGTCTCTTCAGAAGCCTGTATGCAGGTCAGGAAGCAACAGTTAGAACTGGACATGGAACAACAGACTGGTTCCAAATACGAAAAGGAGTATGTCAAGGCTGTATATTGTCACCCTGCTTATTTAACTTATATGCAGAGTACATCATGAGAAATGCTGGCCTGGAAGAAACACAAGCTGGAATCAAGATTGCCTGGAGAAATATCAATAACCTCAGATATGCGGATGACACCACGCTTATGGCAGAAAGTGAAGAAGAACTAAAGAGCCTCTTGATGAAGGTGAAAGAGGAGAGTGAAAAAGTTGGCTTAAAGCTCAACATTCAGAAAACTAAGATCATGGCATCCTGTCCCATCACTTCATGAGAAATAGATGGGAAAACAGTGGAAACAGTGTCAGACTTTATTTTTTGGGGCTCCAGAATCACTGCTGATGGTGATTGCAGCCATGAAATTAAAAGACGCTTACTCCTTGGAAGGAAGGTTATGGCCAACATAGATAGCATATTTAAAAGCAGAGACATTACTTTGCCAACAAAAGTATGTCTAGTCAAGGCTATGGTTTTTCCAGTGGTCATGTATGGATGTGAGTTGGACGGTGAAGAAAGCTGAGCGCCAAAGAATTGATGCTTTTGAACTGTGGTGTTGGAGAAGACTCTTGAGAGTCCCTTGGACTGCAAGGAGATCAATCAATCCATCCTAAAAGAGATCAATCCTGGGTGTTCGTTGGAAGGTCTGATGTTGAAGCTGAAACTCCAATACTTTGGCCACCTCATGCGAAGGGTTGACTCATTGGGAAAGACCCTAATGCTAGATAGGATTGGGGGCGAGAGGAGAAGGGGACGACAGAGGATGAGATGGTTGGATGGCATCACTGACTCGATGGACATGGGTTTGGGTAGACTCCGGGAGTTAGTGATGGACAGAGAGGCCTGGAGTGCTACAATTCATGGGGTCGCAAAGAGTCGGACATGACTGAGTGACTGAACTGAACTGAACTGAGATGTTAATATTTTCCAAAGTTGGAAATTTTCCATTATGGCAGTCAGAATAATTTCATCAGCTCAGCCAAAAATGTTTAGTCCATATCCTAATAGTTGAGCCTGTGAATATGTTATCTTATATGGCAAAATGGACTTTTCAGATGTGCTTGAGAACTTAGAGATAGAGCTATTACATGGATTAACTTGAGGGTTGAAAGGAAAGTCAGAGGAAGATATGATTATTGAAGATTGGTCAGAGAGATAAGCTAGAAAAGCAAGGAAACTGATACTTTCCTGGAAGCTTACAGAAAGAAATGCAGTCCTGTGATTTTAGCTCAGTGATACCCATGTCAGACATCTGACCTACAGAACTGTAAGATAATAAACTTGCATCATTTTAAGCTACTAAGTGTATCATAGTTTGTTCCAGAAGTAATAAAGAACTAATACAGTCATCAGTGTAGTATTACAGAAATAATAAAGAACAAATACAGTCATCAATGCTCATTTTTAAATGCTGTATAATACTATTTAGTATTCAGTAAATGTCTGATAATTTTAATGAAATGAATAGTGGACTTTGAGTATATTAGCTGCAGTATCATATAGTTATTAAATACTATTTATTGTAAATATATTACATTTTAAAGGCTTTATAACTTTTGTTATGCTTCAAACAATCTTTTATGACAGAGAAATATACATGTATTTATATTTAGTATACAGTTAAATATACAGTTGCAATACTATATATACAGGAAAGATAAAAAGATACATATAAAGAAAGCAGAAGAGATCATTTTTTTCCAAATAATTATATTAGTTGTTTAGAGGGATAGTATGGGCATGGATAGCTGAAAAATATGTAATTTACTGAACTACTTTTATCTTTAATGGACCGGTAAGTGAATGGATAGGGGCAAAGTACAACAGTTACTGAGCAAAAAATAAAACTGAACAAACAAAATCACTGTGTAGTGGTAAACAAGAATCATACATAGCAATATATCCTGCCATAATAAAAATTGAAAATTTGGAAGTGAATTATAAAGTTGATGGTTTAGAAAAAAAGAGAATTCAAGTTATTTGTCCTTGCCCACTCTGCTTAAAAAATGAATGGTCATTCTGATTTTTTCTTTAAATTGGAAGAATATCTACACAAATAGAAAATGGTATAAATAATGAGGAAAATTTACAATGCTATATAGAAGAATCTTTAATCTATAAAAATGTTTTTAAAGTACATATGATCAAATACTATGAACTCAAATAATTTACTTTTAAATTCATTCTTTGCCATTTTCAACAGCACATCAAGTGGATATTACTTCAAATAACTTTGAAAACATAATTTAGAGTTACAATAACATTTTGCATAAAACCACAGTTCATATTTAAGATTTGTAGCCTGCACTTACGAAATTCAATCAAGATTCAATTCATTGTTATTGTTTTCTAAGGCATCACAGAGGTCACATTTTTTTTCACCATGTAAACATTAGACGAGTCCAATGCCTTACACTGATTAAGAATTAGGTGGGTTTAAAAAATATCTTTATGGAACTGGAAAAGTTAATTTCTTCTAAAATAATGAATAGTTATATAAGTAATTTCTACTTTGCAAGTAAACAGATCCATTTTTCAGCCCTGTAATCAGTATGCATCTATTTAGCTATTTAACTGCAATGTGCTTTGGGTCATTAGGTAGCTACTGTTGTGTCTCAGCCTAGTTAAATTTTCACAGCAAGTTAATCTATTTTATTACAAATGAGAACACAAGGATAATGTCTTCACCACTTGCCAAATACAGGGTTAACAGTATTTGCAACAAATCAATAAGAGCATTTAAAAAGGAAAATTGCAAATTTAAAACCCCAATCATTTTACTCATTCATGACTTAATTTTATTTGGCATTTATGACTTTTACAACCCTGTTACTTTTCATGTATTTCATTCAAGCCCCTTCAAAAACAGCTGTAGCTCTTCTAAATCACTGCAGAAATCTTCTCCAGATTCAGTCACTGTAGCAGAGGAGGGAGATTTCCAGAACTGATACATATTTACCCAATGAAATCCTCACTTTCCCTTGCAATTAGTAAAATTATCTTCAATAATAACTCAAATTCAAGCATATACTTATATAGTTCAAGGCTTATGCCTAAGAAGAAAGAGACATTATAGAAAATGTTTCTAATTAGTACATGTTATTACTCCCTCTTCTATCATACTGTTTTCATTTTTGGCAGGTACATATGGTCAAAGGAAATGTACCTCATATTAAATCATTTAAGAGTATATTTGAACCTTGAATAAAGAGCAAGATCAAAGCTAAGGAAAATTAGCTTTATATGGTTTAACACAGTCAATTTAGTATAGAATTCAGTTTATTGGCACTAAGGTATCAACTCTATCCTTTTTAATGGAGATCTTTTATTTCATCTCAATGTATTTCTTTACATCCCTAGGTATGGCAAAACACAGAACTTGTAAAGTACTAATACATGCATATTATACATGTGTGTACATGTGTGTATACATGTGTGTAGTTGCTACTACAATATTGTAAAGTAATTAGCCTCCAACTAAAATAAATAAATTAATAAAAAAAGAACACCTATCTCAGTGTTGTTATGATATTCTCTTACATTGATTCTTCTCAAGCTTTTGGTGGGGTTATGTAATATATAACTTGTCTTTTTTTAATTTAATTGCAATTCAACTCTCATTGTAATTTATCTTCTAAATGTTAATCTATTAATAAGTTCCTAAAGGATTTAATGGCATTTCACTCCTGAGGAGTGGCTTTTGGAAGTTTAACTGATATTAGATATTTTATTCATGCATTTGTCTTGATATTTTGTATTTAACTGATATGTTCCTTCTGTACTGTCAACAGAGCTCTAAAGAAACAGAACAGACTGTAACCTGACAAACCTAAATAATAAAATCAGAAACAAGACTATAAGTTTGTTCATTGTTTTTGTTAACTTGGTTTACCACTAGTCCTGAGAAAGAATTACATGTTCTGTTTTATCTTTGAATATTATTGGATGCATGACACTTTATGAATTTTTATGAATCAGTTTAAGAATTAATATATGTTCCACAATCATCAATTTACAATTGTATTTAGGTTAACACAGACAGATATGGCAAGTTTTCATGAATTTTCATTATGAGAGAGTCCAAAATCATAAGCATGCCCTATCTGTGACCTATGTGATAGCTGGACAAAGTGCCCTCTCACCTCTTCAATGTGATCAACTTGTTCTGGAAGTGGCTGACAGATTAAAGGGAATCAGCTATAATATCTGTTCATAGCATGTAGATGCCCTCAAGTGGGAGAATGGATAGTTCAGTGGAAATATGTATGGCTTGCAAATTATGTTGTAGGCTTGGACCTCTGCCACCCACCCAAACACACATACACACATACACAGTAAACAGCCCTCAATTCTCACACAATGCATCTTAATCTCATGTTCTAAAATATAGTAATAGCTTTTTTTCTTTCCGCAGAGCACTTAGAATAGATTCAACTAGTGATTTTTTTCAGTAAATTTGAATTGTCACAAAAAGTGCTCTCTGTGTTGACTAATTTTAATGCCAGATGTTCACATGCTAATGCCATTGCCCTGTGACCATTTCCAATCAATTCATTAATTGCCAGCTGCTCAGGCAAATAAAAAACACAGCTAATAAGATGGTATTGGTAAACAGTCAAATAACAGCTTCCTACTTAAACTACTTAAATTTGTTATCAGAGAAAACTACGATGAACTTTTCCACAAATATAGAAAAAATGTATTATTAGATATTTAAATGTAAGAAAATATGTGTTCATATCAGTCAGATATTTTACCTATACTGTTCTCAGGATTTTGCCACATTGAGTAATATAACAGAAAGATAAGTCTTGCAAATCTAATGATCATAATACAATTTCCAATTAATGTTATAGCTCTATTAATTATTAACTGCAAATGCTAATAGCTGAGCCAACAGTAAAGAGATCTGAGTCAGACCTAAGGACTCTATGCCCAGGCACAACAATATTCTCAAACTATTTCTGACCAAAAAACAGAAATAACAACAAAACAAAACAAAAAATCTCACAACTTACAATGCTTGTTGTCAGTTTTGGAATTAATGTCTGTATCATTAATGATCATTATGTTAAAAAAACTCCCCAATGTTTAATATCCAATGAATCATTATTTTTCATTCATTTATGCAAAAAACATTTATGGAGTATGTAATGTACCCATTGAAAATGACAGAAAATCCTACAGGTGTCTTCATATGGTGTGTATATATGGATAGTTGATTACAGACTAATAATCCACATGGAAACATTCAAATAGATGGGGAAGCAATGGAAATAGTGACAGACTTTATTTGGGGGGGGGCTCCAAAATCACTGCAGATGGTGACTGCAGCCATGAAATTAAAAGATGCTTGTTCCTTGGAAGAAAAGCTATGACCAACCTAGACAGCATATTAAAAAGCAGAGACATTACTTTGCCAACAAAGGTCCATCTAGTCAAAGCTATTGTTTTTCCAGTAGTCATTTATGGATGTGAAAGTTGGACTATAAAGTAAGCTGAGCACTGATGAAATGACGCTTTTGAACTGTGGTGTTGGAGAACAATCCTGAGAGTCCCTTGGACAGCAAGGAGATCAAACCAGTGAATCTTAAGGGAAATCAACCCTGAATACTCATTGGAAAGACTGATGCTGAAGCTGAAATTCCAATATTTTGGTCTTCTGATGCGAACAGCTGACTCATTGGAAAAGTCCCTGATGCTGGGAAAGACTGAGGGCAGAAGGAGAAGAGGGAATCAGAGGATGAGACAGCTGGATGGCATCACCAGTGTAATGGACATGATGGTGAGGGACAGAGAGGCCTGGGTGCTGCAGTCCATGGGATAGGAAAGATTCGTACACGACTGGGCAACTGAACAACAATAAGGCAATATTAAGCAACAACTATCCTTTCTGGCCAAATTCAAGGCTAATTGCAATGCACTTGCTGATTTTTCAAAGTGTATTATCCCTTTTCCCCAAAGATTATGAGTGATTCTGAACTTTGCAACCATCCTATCTAACGTCTTAGAAAGAGTGCTGTCTGATAAAATTTTCTGTAAATAAGTAAATGTTCCCTACCTGTACTATCTAATGAGAAGTTGAAATGTAGCTAGTAGCCACTGAGAAACTGAAATGTTCATTTTATTTAATTAATTAAAATTGAAATAGCCATATGTGGCTAATGGCTACTATATTAAATAGTATTGCTGTACTAGGTATGTGCTAAGCATCTAAGATTATTTGTTGATTGTTTACTACCACGGAGGTGGGAAATTTACTAAAACTTAAGTAAATACATATTTTCTTTAGATGTCTAAGATTCTAAAAGTCACATCACTTCTCAAAGCTCTAAAAACCTATGGTTTTCTTTCCTACCTGTGAGAAGGAAATTAAAAAGATCAAGCCAGGTCTAGTCTCCCTTGCGTTAGATTTCACTATTTAAGAGCATTTGCAGAAGTCAACACCTCTATTCACCAAATTTTTTTTTCACATTGGAGTGGAAATATTTACACACTGGTAGAGGAATAAATGCAATTATGCTCTTTCCAATGTGACTTTATTTTATGTTAAAGTGGCATAATGTCAATAACAGAAAAAAAACCCTGTCTACTCATTCTTATAGAGATTTCTCAAACCTTGAGTTACATGTTATGCTTTTCTGAAAAAATATAAGAGGTAAACTACTTTGAAAAGATTTTGTTTGACTTACTGGATATGGGGGAATATTGATATAGAGAATCTGATTTGATAAACATTTCATATTTCATATAAGGCTTTAAAGGAGAGTATTGTCTTGTTCAAACTAGAGCTAATTATTCAATACACAGTAATTCTGTGAGTCAGGTGTTAAGCTGCTGTTAACATAAAATCAGCTATAGTGGGAATTACTAATACCACAGAAACCAGCAAATGTTATAAATCAGAGGGTTTCACTTTATTTTCTTTTGTTTTCTCATCTATATGCACACCACTGGATGCTGACCCAAATACAAACTCTAAAACACTGGACTTTTAAGCGTATTACAGGAATCTGAAGGTTTTTTATTTCGTTCTAACATGCAACATTATCAGGCTAGTCAAACGATATTATGAATAAGTACACTAAGTGGTACGTTCATTGGAGTCTATGAGCATTCAAACAAACAAAAGTATACTGCCATATTATAAAAATACATATTAAATAAACATGCAGTCATGGTTGTATGCATTTTACATTGGTCCTTTTAATGAACCTGAAAAAATAAAGACAAACATAACATACTGATAATCATTTACTACTAAAATTTTTTTTATTTTTTTTTATTTATTTTTTTTTTATAAATTTATTTATTTTAGTTGGGGGCTAATTACTTTACAATATTGTAATAGTTTTTGCCATACATTGAGAAGAATCAGCCATGGGTTTACATGTGTTCCCCTTCCCGAACCCCCCACCCACCTCCCTCCCCCTCTCATCCTTCTGGATCATCCCATTGCCCCGGCCCTGAGCCCTTGTCACATGCATCGAACATGGAATGGTGCTCTGTTTCACATATGACAATACACATGTCTCAATGCCATTCTCCCAGAACGTCCCACCCTCACCTTCTCCCTCAGAATCCATAAAATTGTTCCATGCATCTGTGTCTCTTATTCTGTCTCGCATATAGGGTTATCGTTACCATCTTTCAGATTCCATATATATGCATTAGTATACTGTATTGTTGTTTTTCTTTCTGGCTTACTTCACTCTGTATAATGGAAGCAACCTAGATGTCCATCAGCAGACGAATGGATAAGGAAGCTGTGGTACATATACACAATGGAATATTACTCAGCCATTAAAAAAATACATTTGAACCGGTTCTACTACTAAAATTTTAAGCACATAGAATATAGGAAAATTTAAAGCATTATATGTAGTTTTCACATGATTCAGGAATCCTGGCTTCAGATAGTATAAAACAAAATCAGCAAAAGCATGTTTTCAAAATACTACACATGAGTTTATTTTATCTGCTTACATTTTAAATCAAAAACTGTTTGTTTTTTGTCTCTCCCTATTAGGTCACAAGCCTTAAAAATCACATGATGCATAATAGGGACTCAATCAATGGAAAACAAAAAATACAGATGGACCCACAATGTTTTTAAACCAGATATCAGTGGCTTATTCTGATTCTCGAGCAAGTGAGCATATAGGGAACATATTTCAGCATAATAAAGGCCATATATGACAAACTTACAGCTAACATCATACTCAACTGTAAAAAGCTGAAAGCATTTCCTCTAAGATTAGGAACAAGATAAAGATGTCCACACTCTCATCACTTTTATTCAAAACAGATTAATTCACTGAGGGCCACAGTCTTTACAGAAAGCACACTGCTACTTGGCCATGAAAATATATATGGAGCTTAATAAAAATTTACGACTTCTTTCCCTTTCCTATAAAGGTTATGCTTTAAATTGTCTTCATTATTTTAGAAGTTCACCAAACTAGAAGCTAATTTAAAATTGAACAAATATGTCTAGAATCTCACATTTTTTCTGCCTTCAGTTCTTTTTCTCCCATGTTCACCTATTACAATAATATCAATATTGCAAGGCCCAGCTCAAATCCATCAACTGTAATACCATTTGTGATCCCTGCTCCCTCTCTTCTCCAACCTAGATTTGCACTCTCCCTCCTCTAAATACATGTGATGCTTGATGGATTGCGATCCATCACAGTCTGTGTTGTTATGCAAGCTAAATGTGCACTTGTTGTTCATCTAGAATTTAGGTTGTGGGTCCTGGAAGTCAGGAACTACGTCCTAATTATTCCCCATATTGCCCTATATGATGTCTACATATTGAGTATAATGTTTGTTGAATAAATGGAGGAACAAAGGAACAAATCAAGGGTTGCCCTGATTAACTATACTATTTGATTCTATACACCCTTATTATCTTCTCCACAAAAGGAAAAATGTATTACAAAACTTAGTTCATGTTATACTTGGAGGGTAAAGGGACTATGTGACAAACTAATAGGAGACATAAGGAGGATTATAAAATATTATTTGTGCTTCATTACCCAGTGGTCACGAAATTTTGAAAAATTTTATTCTAGAATATGATAATGATAAAACTCCAATACTTTGGCCACCTGATGCAAAGAACTGACTCATTGGAAAAGACCCTGATGCTGGGGAAGATTGAAGGCGGAAGGAGAAGGGGACGACGGAGGATGAGATGGTTGGATGGCATCACCGACTCTATGGACATTAGTTTGAGTAAGCTCTGGGAGTTGGTGATGGACAGGGAAGCCTGGCATGCTGCAGTCCGTGGGGTCGCAAAGAATCAGACATGACTTAGTGACTGAACTGAACTGAATACTATAAATTGTCATAAGGATTGTTTAATGTTTCACAATTTTAAACTGTATTTTACTCATATTACCTCCAGACAGCCAATGAAATAAGTGGGATAGATTATTATGACTTTTATTTTACAGTTGAGGAAAAAGTTGAGGAGGGTTAATTGTCATATCCAAGGTCATTCAGATATTAAGTAGCAGAATCAGAATTGAAATTCAGATCTTTTTATCTATAAATCTTTTATGATATATACTATTCATAACTGCCTCACAAACATCAAGATGATGCAGTGTTTACTTTGTTTCACCCCAGCAATGGGAATGGATTTTGCACATTCTTCTGCTCTCTCTTTAGCTGGGCACACCTCCCACACACTGTGCTCATGAGTACAAGACAGGATGCTAGAATTAAAGGTAGTATCTGTGGTCATTGAATGAAAACAAATGACAATAACAAAAACACCTTAGCAGGCCTAGTCAGAAATCAAACTCATCAATATTTTATGCTAAGCAACTGAGTCAATGAGCTATGTGTTTATACTTAAGATTTCATGGAATTATTATTTTTTATCAAAATTTACATGTTATTAACACCTTTATCCTCTTCTAAATTACGATTCTTACCTTTATAACTGAGGCCCCAGCTCTGGAGAGTGGACTGTGAATCTGGGCTGTAGCAGCCATGTTGGCAATAGTATTGAGATGGTTCATCTGATTCATTGCCATAGCAACTGATGCAGGAGGTAAGCTGACTGGAAGTAGGGGATGAGGCATCATCATAAATGGCAGATCCAGTCCTAAAAGAGACAGTGCATGTTAAATTATCGTATTAGTTACATTATTTGGACAAAGGGAAATCACATCAAAATTGATGCTATTAAATAGTAAAAAAAAAAAAAAAGTCTTCACTCTTATTGAATTTTAGGTGGTTTTATCATATCCTAGTATCTCCTTGAGCAATTAATAGTATCTATGGAATTTAACATGGTTTTATAAGTTAAAAATGCACCTATATTCAGAGTTTTATTTAACAATATTCCTTGTTCTTGCTCTCACTTCCAAAATATTTATTTATAAGGTTCAATTTTTTACTCATAAAAATAAACAAAAATCTTTAAGCTGAACATCATTGTGTTTAATAAAAATAAGCCACTTTCTTTTTAAACATTATAATGTAATGATGTGTTGATAGTTTCTAGCTTAACTCTTTCTTTAGGAGACATAATAGTGGTGCTGGTATGATAAGATGTAGATCCTTTAGGCTTCAGAATTATTGAAGAAAATAAGACTTGGAATATGTCCTACTCTTTAAGCTATAAATCTCTAAAATGAATGCTTCTACTTTTAATCTGAAGATTTTCTCTGTAAAGAATAACTCCTCTATTAAAATATCACCCTGTTTTCCATTTAATAACAAATATACACATCTTTGAGTAGTCTCAAGAATTCTATTTGTTTTATTATGCAAAGTGAAATATTATTCACATATTTTAAATTTCTTAAAGAATATCTTTCAAGTATTATCCATATAACACTTGTGGTAGCCACAGATATGTCATTATGAAAAAAAAAGTAACAAATTAAAATAGTTGTCTGCTTATCCTTCAAAAGGTTGGTATTTGTGAGGAAACACCTTTGAGTAGAGGCTAGGGAAAGTTGGCCTAACATTACGGATGTTAACATGACTACAATAAGTAAACCATAGCACTTTATAATGTATTTTAAAATGTTGTCTTGACAGTAATCTTGCCTTTTTTGGACATGATCCCAGAAACAAGTAATCTTTAACAGATGTTCTAAAATGTGCTCCCCTGTAATTTTCCTAAATTATTATAGGCTATTGAAATTCTACTATGGGCAATGCTTATGTTCATCTTACACACAATTATGAAATGTTAATAACATCCCTTTCTACTCTTTGCATCCTGTCATTTTTTCTTGTTTCCAATATCACAACAGCAAGTGTACAATAAATCTGTAGGAAATATATTCAGAGGCCCCTTAAATCTCATTCCTCAAAACAACAGTAAAGTAATACAAAGACTCAAAACATAATTTTAGGACACAAACAGGGCTAGAAGGAAGAATGCTGTAAATAAATCTCCTGGGCTCAACAAAGATGGTTGAATTAAAGTCATTAACAAAGTATTCAAAAGTAGCACAATGAAACAAACTCCTAGATATGACAGGTCTCACATTAAAGTGATCACTCTATTAAAGAAATTCCTAAATAAAGAATACAACAGTCATCAATATTTCTGATAAATCAAAGAAAAATGTACTGTTATCAGTTTTTCCAGGATAAAAAAGCTAGAAACAAATTTTGTGTGGAATTCAAGAAGGGAAACATATTCTACACTTCCTATGACTCCAAATCCCCAAAGAGTATTAATAAAGTATTTTAAACTTTTCTCCATCACTTCATTTATGGCTCACCCCCTGAATCGCTTTTGTTACTGCTAAGTCGTATCAGTGGTGTCCGACTCTGTGCGACCCCATAGACGGCAGCCCACCAGGCTCCGCCGTCCCTGGGATTCTCCAGGCAAGAATACTGGAGTGGGTTGCCATTTCCTTCTCCACTTTTAGGAGCAATCTATTAAAACAGACTTTGCAGTTTTGAAACCTTTTTCCTGTGATTACTAATTTAAAGTCTCAATAGTTCTGGAAGGGGAACACATGTACACCTATGGTGGATTCATGTCAATGTATGGCAAAACAAATACAATATTGTAAAGATAAAAAATACATAAATAAACTAATTAAAAAAAATAAAGTCTCAATACAGTGCAAACACTGAATTCAAAATGGATTTCTGTGCCCCCTTTTAAATTAGTTTATTTTCAGTTAACTTTACAGAATTATGTAGATGTATATGCATTTTATGCTTTACCCATCATGCAGCTTTGCTATAATGATGGGATATTCCATAACATAAGTTAATCACTATTTATCTCTCCCTAAAACCTTCACCTCATGTTCAACACAATAGCAACCATCAATAACCCATTTATATAAGGTTAACATTTACCACAAACCCAAGATAATTATGGACTTCCAATTCTTCTTTGTATAGTCAGTATTTTAATAGAAAATTGATCAAACTATAGAAGAAAAGTAGCCATTAGTGCCTCCATTTATCACTCAAGTGCTTAAACTTTTGTTGAATTTACATTTCTGTTAAAAGTATAATAATCTTTCCTCATCCTTGAAAGGTTTCCAGCATCATCCAGATACCATTTGGCTATATCAAGTCATATGCCTACTTAGAGTCCAATTGACATGCAAACTACATGCAAACCACAAATTAACAGCCCATTGACAGTTTTAAAATATAATTCATTCAAACATTTCAAATAACCATGAAGGACTTAAAAGCCACAACTTCAGATCATGACCTACAATAACTAACCATCAATTGACTATAATATCCTGGAATTTAAGCTAATATTTATATTACACGTGATTTTAACAGTGACCCCACTTGAGATACACATGCAAAGCATATGCAAATACTGAGTTATGAAAGTCAAACTTTACCCAAAGCTGAAAACATTAAATTAAGAGCCATCAATAGTATGAATAATTCCAGCAATCTGGTTCATTGAGTTACATGTCAGAAATGTACAGAGACTTTTAATAGAATGGTAATGAAGACAAACTCTTTTAAAAAATCACTAAAATGTTTTTTTTTTCTTTCCTGTTAATCACAAGGACATCAGATATACTACTATAAGCACTCTTTTTAATGCATCTTGGTATTGTGGCAACTCCTGTAACTTTTATGTAAGTGTATGGCACCCCTCCTTTCAGGAATTAAGGCTACAAATTTCATAATACTCTAATCTTCCCTCTAAAATTTCACATACATTTGGTTTCCAAGTCATTCTGATATGTAATATCTTCCATTCTACAGTCAGGACCAATCCCATCATGCCTAGATGGTAAATTGTCTTCCTGGTTGCTTTTCCTATACCATTTAAATTGCCTTTTCACTTCAATTTTTAAGACTTTCAGTGGCTACTCATTATATCCAGAAAAAAAATAGAAGCTCTTTGGTTTCATATGAATTTAACATTCTAGCTTTGATATCCCACTATATTCTTCTATATATGCTCTAATTTATACCCTCTGGGCCAGCTGCAGTTCTCCACAATTTTAATTCAACTTCAGTTCGGTTCAGTCTCTCAGTCGTGTCCGACACTTTGTGACCCCATGAATCGTAGCACGGCAGGCCTCCCTGTCCATCACCAACTCCTGGAGTCTACCCAAACCCGTGTCCATTGAGTCAGTGATGCCATCCAGCCATCTCATCCTCTGCCCTCCCCTTCTCCTCCTGCTCCCAATGCTTCCTAGAATTAGGGTCTTTTCCAATGGGTCAACTCTTCACATGAGGTGGCCAAAGTATTGCAGTTTCAGCTTCAACATCAGTTCTTCCAATGAACATCCAGGAGTGATCTCCTTTAAGATGGACTGGTTGGATCTTCTTGCAGTCCAAGGGACTCTCAAGAGTCTTCTCCAAAATCACAGTTCAAAAGCATCAATTCATCGGCACTCAGCTTTCTTCACCGACCAACTCGCACATCCATACATGACCACTGGAAAAACCATAGCCTTGACTAGACAGAACTTGTTGGCAAAGTAATGTCTCTGCTTTTACATATGCTATCTAGGTTGGCCATAACCTTCCTTCCAAGGAGTAAGCGTCTTTTAATTTCATGACTGCAATCACCATCAGAAGTGATATTGGAGCCCCCCAAAACAAAGTCTGACACTGTTTCCACTGGTTCCCCATCTATTTCCCATGAAGTGATGGGACCAGATGCCATGATCTTAGTTTTCTGAATGTTGAGCTTTAAGCCAACTTTTTCACTCTCCTCTTTCACTTTCATCAAGAGGCTCTTTAGCTCTTCTTCACTTTCTGCCATAAGAGTGGTGTCATCTGCATATCTGAGGTTATTGATATTTCTCCCGGCAATCTTTCTTCCAGCCCAGGGTTTCTCATGATGTACTCTGCATATAAGTTAAATAAGCAGGGTGACAATATATAGCCTTGACGTACTCCTTTTCCTATTTGGAACCAGTCTGTTGTTCCATGTCCAGTTCTAACTGTTGCTTCCTGACCTGCATACAGGTTTCTCAAGAGACAGGTCAGATGGTCTGGTATGCCCATCTCTTTCAGAATTTTCCATAGTTTATTGTGATCCACACAGTCAAAGGCTTTGGCATAGTCAATAAAGCAGAAATAGATGTTTTTCTGGAACTCTCTTGCTTTATCCATGATCCAGCGGATGTTGGCAATTTGATCTCTGGTTCCTCTGCCTTTTCTAAAACCAGCTTGGATATCTGGAAGTTCACCGTTCACATATTGCTGAAGCCTGGCTTGGAGAATTTTGAGCATTACTTTACTAGCGTGTGAGATGAGTGCAATTGTGCGGTAGTTTGAGCATTCTTTGGCATTGTCTTTCTTTGGGATTGGAATGAAAACTGACCTTTTCCAGTCCTGTGACCACTGCTGAGTTTTCCATATTTGCTGGCATATTGAGTGTAGCACTTTCATGGCATCGTCTTTGAGGATTTGAAATAGCCCAACTGGAATTCCATCACCTCCACTAGCTTTGTTCATAGTGATTCTTTCCAAGGCCCACTTTACTTCACATTCCAGGATGTCTGGCTCTAGGTGAGTGATCATACCATCGTGATTATCTGGGTCGTGAAGATCTTTTTTGTACAGTTCTTCTGTTATTATTGCCCCCTCTTCTTAATATCTTCTGCTTCTGTTAGGTCCATACAATTTCTGTCCTTTATTGTGCCCATTTTTGCATGAAATTTTCCCTTGGTATCTCTAATTTTCTTGAAGAGATCTCTAGTCTTTCCCGTCCTGTTTTTTTCCTCTATTTCTTTTTATTAATCACTGAGGAAGGCTTTCTTATCTCTCCTTGTTATTCTTTGGAACTCTGCATTCAGATGGGAATATCTTTCCTTTTCTCCTTTGCTTTTTGCTTCTCTTCTTTTCACAGCTATTTGTAAGGCCTCCTCAGACAGCCATTTTGCTTTTTTGCATTTCTTTTCCATGGGGATGGTCTTGATCCCTGTCTCCTGTACAATTCATCTTAGCCTTCTCTTTTTTTTTTCTTTTCTCATTATTTTTTTAATTAATTTATTTTAATCAGAGGATAATTACTTTACAATATTGTAGTGGTTTTTGCCATGCATTGACATGAGTCAGCCATGGGTGTACATGTGTTCCCCACTGTGAACCCCCCTCCCACTTCCCTACCCATCCCATCCCTCAGGGTTGTCCCAGTGCACTGGCTTTGAGTACCCTATTTCATGCATCAAACTGGACTGGCCATCTATTTCACATATGATAATATACATGTTTCAATGCTATTCTCTTAAATCATACCACCCTCACCTTTTCCTACAGAGTCCAAAAGACTGTTCTTTATATCTGTGTCTCTTTTGCTGTCTTACATATAGGGTCATCATTCCATATATATGTGTTAATATACTAAATTGGTGTTTTTCTTTCTGACTTACATCACTCTCTATAATAGGCTCCAGTTTCATCCACCTCATTAGAACTGAAAATGCAAGCCTTCATTTTGTTGATTTTTCTCTCTGAAATCTGCCATTCTAACCCTATTTACTCAGGTATGGCAAAAGTTTTCTTTTATTTTAACCAATTGACTTTATTTTTAGAACAATTTTAGGTTTACAGAAAAAAGGAGCAGAAATTACAGAGAATTTCCATATACTTCCTCTCCACCAGCAATTTCCCCTCTAATTAACATCATGTACTAGTGAGGTACACTTGCTGCAATACATGAATCAGTATTGATATACTATTATTAACTAGTCTCCATAGTGTACAACAGAGTTCATTCTTTGTGTTACAAATTCTATGGCTTTTTACAAATGTGCAGCATCATGTATCTACCATTACAGTATCATACAGACTACTTAGTTTCACTCCCTTAAAAATCTCTTCTGCTCCATCTATTCACTCCTCCTCTTAAAGTTGGCTTTTAATGTCTCTATAGGTTTGCCTTTTCCTGAATGCCATAAAGGTGGAATCATACAGTATTTACTCTTTTCAGACTGGTTCTGTTTCACTTGGCAATGTGCACCAGTCTTTTCTAGATTTCATTGTTCATTTGTTTTTGTTGCTAATTATTGTTCCATGACATGGATATACCACAGTTTGTTTACTCATTCAACTATTGAAGGACACTGTGGCTGCTTTCAACTTTTAGTAATTATGAATAAAGTTGCTATAAACATTTGTATGTAGATTTGTTTAGACATAACATTTTAATTCATTTGGATAAACAAGGAGATTCTGTTTAGCTTCGTGAGAAAGCACCAAATGCTTTCCAAATTGCTGTGCCATACTGCATTCCCACCATCAAAGAATGAGACTTCTTGTTGCTCCACATCCATACCAGCAATTAATGTCGATGGAGCTCTGGATTTTAGCCATTCCAATAGGTGTGCAGGGGTATCTCATTTTTGTTTAATCTAAAATTCCCTAATGGCATATGATGTTGAATATATATTCATATGGTTATTTGTCATCTGTATATTTTATTTGATGAGGGTCTGTTCCAGGTCTTTGACATGATTTTAATCGGGTTCTTTTTCTAAATTGAACTATAACTGACTTACAATAAGAGATTATCTTCAGGTGTACACTTAGTGATTTTATATTTTACAGCTTACACACCATACAACGTTATTAAAAAATATTGATTCTATTCGATGTCTTCTCTGTTACATCCTTGAAACATTTATTTTCTAACTTGTAGTTTGTACTTCTTAATCCCTTTCACCTATTTTGTCCTTGCCACAATGTCTGTCCCTTGTGATAACCACTAATTTGTTCTCTGAATCAGCCAGTCTATACCTGTTTTAATTTTATTTTTTTCCTTTTATTTAAATGTTACTTTTATTTTTTTTAATTATTTATCTATTTTTTTACTTTACAATATTGTATTGGTTTTGCCACACATTGACATGAATCTGCCATGGGTTTACATGTGTTCCCCTTCCAGGACCCCTCTCCCACCTCCCTTCCCATCCCATCCCTCTGGGTCATCCCAGCGCACCAGTTCTGAGCACTCTGTATCATCATCGAACCTGGACTGGTGATTCGTTTCACATATGATAATTTACATGCTTCAGTGCTATTCTCCCATATCATCCCACCCTCACCATTTCCCATAGAGTCCAAAATACAGTTCTATACATCTGTATCTCTTGCTTTCTTGCATACAGGGTTATCTTTACCGATTTACTAAATTCCATATATATGCATTAGTGTACGGCATTGGTGTTTTTCTTTCTGGCTTACTTCATTCTGTATAATAGGCTCCAGTTTCACCCACCTCATTAGAACTGATTCAAATGTATTCTTTTTAATGGCTTAGTAATATTCCATTGTGTATATGTACCACTAGTTTCTTATCCATTCATCTGCTGATGGACATCTAGGTTGCTTCCATGTCCTGGCTATTATAAACAGTGCTGCGATGAACACTGAGGTACACGCGTCTCTTTCATTTCTGGTTTCCTCGGTGTGCATGCCCAGTGGTGGGATTGCTGGGTCATATGGCAGTTCTATTCCCAGTTTTTTTGAGGAATCTCCACACTCTTCTCCATAGAGGCTATACTAGTTTGCATTCCTACCAACAGTGTAAGAGGGTTCCCTTTTCTCCACACCCTCTCCAGCATTTATTGCTTGTAGACTTTTGGATAGCAGCCATTCTGACGGGCATGAAATGGTACCTCATTGTGGTTTTGATTTGCATTTCTCTGATAATGAGTGATGTTGAGCATCTTTTCATGTGTTTCTTAGACATCTGTATGTCTTCTTTGGAGAAATGTCTGTTTAGTTCTTTGGCCCACTTTTTGATTGGGTCACTTATTTTTCTGGAATTGAGCTGCAGGAGTTGCTTGTATATTTTTGAGATTAATTCTCCGTTGCTTCGTTTGCTATTATTTTCTCCCATACTGAAGGCTGTCTTTTACTTTGCTTATAGTTTCCTTTGTTGTGCAGAGGCTTTAATTTTAATGAGGTCCCATTTGTTTGTTTTTGCTTTTATTTCCAATATTCTGGGAGGTGGGTCATAGAAGATCCTGCTGTGGTTTATGTCAGAGAGTGTTTTGCCTATGTTTTCCTCTAGGAGTTTTATAGTTTCTGGTCTTATGTTTAGAGCTTGAATCCATTTTGAGTTTATTTTTGTGTATGGTGTTAGAGATTGTTCTAGTTTCATTCTTTTACAAGTGGTTGACCAGTCTTCCCAGCACCACATGTTAAAGAGATTGTCTTTTCTCCATTGTATATTCTTACCTCCTTTGTCAAAGATAAGGTGTCCATAGGTGCGTGGATTTATCTCTGGGCTTTCTATTTTGTTCCATTGATCTGTACCTGTTTTTAATATTTGTTAATTTGATTTTTAAAAATTTCATATTTTGATACACATACAACATATAGCATTTGTTTTTTTCTGTCTGACTTATTTCTCTAAGCATACTACCTTCCAGGTACATCCACACAGTTGCAAATGGCAAGATTTCATCTTTATTATTGCTGAGAAACATTATATTGTGGGGTATGTGTGTGTGAACTTTTCTTTATCCATTCCTCTGCTTTAGGTACTTAGGTGGCTTCCATTATCTTGGCTACTATAAATAATGCTGTTATGTACATCTAGGTGCATATTTCTTGTCAAATTAGTATTTTTGTTTTCTTCAGATAAATACCCAGAGTAAAACTGCTGGATGGTATGGTAGCTCTGATTTCAGTTTTTTGTGGAACTTCCATATCATTTTCCATAGTGGTTGTACCACTTTAAATTCCATCAACAGTGCACGGGCGTTCCTTTTCTCCAGATTCTTGACAATATTTGTTATTTTTTTATAACAATCATTCACAGGCATGAGGTGATAACTCATTTTGGTTTTGATTTGCATTTCCCTGATGATTAGTGATGTTGAGCATCTTTTCATATGTCTGCTTGCCATCTAGATTTCTTCTTTGGAAAAATCTCTTCAGGTTTACTACTCGTTTTTTGATCAGGTGATTTTTGGATGTTGAGTTGTATGAGTCTTTTGTATGTTTTGGGTATTGACATTATCAGATATATATTTGAAAATATCTTCTCCCATTCAGTAAGCAACTTTTTCTATGAATAGTTTCCTTCACCATGCAAAAACTTTATAGTTTGTAGCCACATCTGATTATTTGTTTATTTTTGTTTCCCTTGCCTGAGGACAAATATCCAAAATAATATTGCCAAGACTGATGTCAAATACCTTACTTTGTATGTTCTATTATTTCCCAAATAATTCCTCTGCCCCCTCTTTTCTTCTGCCCCCTCCAGCAAGTTAATTTTAGGATTCTTGATGTTTTCCCTAAAATGTTTTCATTTTTTAAATTGTTATCCTCTTTCTGTTCAGATTGGGTGATTTCCACTACTCTGTTTTCCATTTTGCAAATGCATTCCTTTGTATCATCCTATCTACTTCTGATTCCTTCTAGTGCATTTTTTTTTTATGTTATTATATCCTTCATTCGGAGAAGGCAATGGCACCCCACTCCAGTACTCTTGCCTGGAAAATCCCATGGACGGAGGAGCTTGGTGGGCTGCAGTCCATGTGGTCGCGAAGAGTCAGACACGACTGAGCAACTTAACTTTCACTTTTCACTTTCAAGCATTGGAGAAGGAAATGGCAACCCACTCCAGTATTCTTGCCTGGAGAATCCCAGGGATGGCGGAGCCTGGTGGGCTGCCATCTATGGGGTCGCACAGAGTCGGACACGACTGAAGCGACTTAGCAGCAGCAGCAGCAGCATATCCTTCATTTATGTTTAGTTCTTCTTTATATTTTCTATCTGTTAAATTTCTCATTGTGTTCACCCATTCTTCTCTTGACTTCACTGAGGATCTTTATGATATTAACTTGAACTCTTTATTGGGTAGAGTGCTTATCTCCACTTTGCTAAGTTCTTCTGTGGTTTTGTCTTGTTTATTTGTTTGGAACACATTCTTCTCTCTCCTCACTTTGCCTACATTTCTGTGTATAATTCTATGCATTCAGTAGTTTGGTTACACTTCCTGATCTTGTAAAATTGGCCTTATATAGGAGACATCCTATGAGGCACAGCAGCACAAGTTATATGCTCTAGGAGTGCCTTCTGTGTGGGCTGCATGAACACTTCTGTTGTGATGGGATCAATTACTATGGGCACACTATTAGGTAGGGTTAGTTTCCAGCCCATTTGGCTGCCAGGGTTTTTTTTTTTTTTTTTGTGCAATGGCTACAGGCAGTCCCAAGGTTTGTGCCAGCCCACTGGCGGGGGGGTGGAGTGGTGTCTCAGCATGGCTGGCTCCTGGGCCTCGAGTGTCCCATGGGTGGTGTTTCCGCATACATTCCTGAGATCAGGTTCTGGTGTGACTGGATATAAGGCCTGTGTGGCTAGGATTGGTGCCAGCATGCCGGTATGTGGGACTGGCTCCTAGATCATTTGTCTGTGTGACCCAGTGGGCCTGGGGCTCATTCCAGCCCTCTGGGGGCAGGGCCAAATCCTAGCTTAGCTGGCTGTGTCACCTGGTGAGTCTCATGGCTGGCACAGGCCCACTGGTGAGTATAGCTGTGGTTGGCTGCTTAACCAGAGGAGTGTTGGACTCAGATTGGTCTAGTGAGGCTATAAACCTTCAGGGCTAATAGACTACAGAGAGAAGTCCAAAATGGCACTTGCCAGTACTGGTGTCCTCATGATAAAACGAGCTCAAAAAAATGTCTACTGGCATTCTATGTCGCCAGGCAGAATCCTTGTTACTTTCTGCCTCTCTGAGAGGCTCTCCAAGATCAGCAAGTGTGTCTGACCGAAGCTTGTTTCAAACTACTGCTTCTGTGCTGCAAAGGATATAAGATTTTACGTGCGCTCCTTGAGAGCAGAGTTTCTGTTTCCTACAGCCCACTGACTCTCAATACACAAGCCCCGCTGGCCTTCAAAACAAGATATTCCAGGGACTTCTCTGTTGGATGCTAGTTCCCTAGGCTAGGGAACTTGATGTGGGGCTTGGTCAACTTTCTCCTTGGAGAGAATCTCTGCTATTGTGATTACTCTTCCATATTTGGGTTATCTACCCTGGTGTGTGAGTGCTGATGAAATGACATCTCCACTCATCCTATCTATCTTGTTGCAGTTATTTCTTAATGTTTTAAGCTGTGGAAAATCTTTTCTGCTAGTCTTCAGCTCATTCTATAGATACTTACTCTGAATAGCTGTAATTTTAGTGTGCTCTTGGAAGGAGTAGGAACTTAGTTTTCCTACTCTTCCAACTTAGCTGCACTGCCTCCAATCCTTTATTTTTAATAAATATGTGTCTTTATATTTAAAGTAAGTTTCTTAGTTCAGTTCAGTTCAGTTCAGTCGCTCAGTCGTGTCCAACTCTTTGCAACCCCATGAATCGCAGCACGCCAGGCCTCTCTGTCCATCACCAACTCCGGGAGTTTACCCAAACCCATGTCCATCAAGTCAGTGGTACCATCCAACCATCTCATCCTCTGTCATCCCTTCTCCTCCTGCCCCCAATCCTACCCAGCATTAGGGTCTTTTCCAATGAGTCAACTCTTCGCATGAGGTGGCCAAAGTATTGGAGTTTCAGCTTCAACATCAGTCTTTCCAATGAACACCCAGGACTGATCTCCTTGAGGATGGACTGGTTGGATCTCCTTGCAGTCCAAGGGACTCTCAAGAGTCTTCTCCAACACCACAGTTCAAAAGCATCAATTCTTCGGTGCTCAGCTTTCTTCACTGTCCAACTCTCACATCCATACATGACCACTGGAAAAACCATAGCCTTGACTAGACGGATCTTTGTTGGAAAAGTAATGTCTCTGCTTTTAAATATGCTATCTAGGTTGGTCATGAACTTCCTTCCAAGGAGTAAGCATCTTTTAATTTCATGGCTGCAATCACCGTCAGCAGTGATTTTGGAGCCCCCAAAAATAAAGTCAGCCACTTTTCCTACTGTTTCCCCATCTATTTCCCATGAGGTGATGGGACCAGATGCCATGATCTTAGTTTTCTGAATGTTGAGCTTTAAGCCAACTTTTTCATTCTCCTCTTTCACTTTCATCAAGAGGCTCTTTAGTTCTTCTTCACTTTCTGCCATAAGGGTGGTGTCATCTGCATATCTGAGGTTATTGATATTTCTCCCGGCAATCTTGATTCCAGCTTGTGTTTCTTCCAGCCCAGCATTTCTCATGATGTACTCGGCATACAACTTAAATAAGCAGGGTGACAATATACAGCCTTGATGTACTCCTTTTCCTATTTGGAACCAGTCTGTTGTTCCATGTCCAGTTCTAACTGTTGCTTCCTGATCTGCATACAGGTTTCTTAAGAGACAGGTTAGATGGTCTGGTGTGTCCATCTCTTTCAGAATTTTCCACAGTTTATTGTTATCCACACAGTCAAAGGCTTTAGCATAGTCAATAAAGCAGAAATAGATGGTTTTCTGGAAATCTCTCACTTTTTCAATGATCCAGCAGATGTCGGCAATTTGATCTCTGGTTCCTCTGCCTTTTCTAAATCCAGCTTGAACATCTGGAAGTTCACAGTTCACGTATTGCTGAAGCCTGGCTTGGAGAATTTTGAGCATTACTGTACTAGCGTGTGAGATGAGTGCAATTGTGCGGTAGTTTGAGCATTCTTTGGCATTGTCTTTCTTTGGGATTGGAATGAAAACTGACCTTTTCCAGTCCTGTGGCCACTGTTATAGACTTCAATAGTTTCCATATTTGCTTTTTTTTAAAATTGAATCATGATTATATAGGAGGGCTTCTCTGGTGGCTCAGATGGTACAGAAGCTACCTACAATGCAGGTGACCAAGGTTCAACTCCTGGGTCAGGAAGATCCCTTGGAAAAGGGAATGGTTACCCACTTCATTTTTCTTGCCTGGAGAATTCCATGAACAGAGACTACCAGGCTACAGTCCATGGGGTTGCAAAGGGTTGGACACAACTGAGGAAGCACACATGCGTAATTATAGTTGGACATGACTGAGCAAGTACACATCCATAATTATATAGGAAGTAGGTGGTTTACGTACCAGCAAAGTCACCAACACCCTAGGTCACTAATATGCACGTCTATGTCTTTAATTGGTATATTAAGACCAATCATATTTAGAATGATTATGATACTTGGATAAGTAGCTATCATATTTTCTATTCATTATCCTTGGTTCTCTTTTAATCTTGTTTTCCATTCTTTTGTTGCCTTCTGTAGTGTTAACTGACCATTTTATATGATCCATTTTCTCTCCTCTTTTATCAGGTTAATTATACTTATTTTAACAAAATTTTAGTGATTTCCCTGGAGTTTGTAATATATATTTTACAACTTATTTAAATCTGCTTTCAAATAACACTAAATCACTTCATGGATTTTTGAGGTTGCACACAAGAACTGTCTTTCGGACTTTTTTGTTGACTATGAGGGCTGCTCCATTGCTTCTAAGGAATTCTTGCCCCTGGCAGTGGATATAATGTTCATTTGAATTTGCCCATTCGTATCCATTTTAGTTCACTGATTCCTAAGAGGTTTACGTTCAATCTTTTCAATCTTGCCTTCTCCTTCTTAACCACATCCAATTTACCTTCATTCATGGACCTAACATTCCAGGATCTTATGCCATAGTGGTTTTTATGACATTGGATTTTATTTTTATGACCAGACACATCCACAGAACACATCCACCACCAGAACTAGGTATCATTTCTGCTCTGGCCAAGCTGCTTCATTCTTTCTAGAGTTATTGATAATTACCCTCTGCTTTTCCCCAGGAGTATAGTGGACACTATCCAACCTGGAGGTGGGGATCATCTGGTGTCACATTTTTTTGCCTTTTCCTACTGTTAATAAGGGTCTCATGTCAAAAATGCTGGAGTTTGTATTTCCTTCTCCAGTGAACCACAAATTGTCAGAACTCAAAAACTGCAGAAAGATCACAGTTCATTTCCAAGGCAAACCATTTAACATCACAGTAATCGAAGTCTATGTTCCAACCACTAATGTCGAAGAAGCTGAAGTTGACTGGTTCTATGAAGATTTACAACACCTTCTAGAAGTAATGGTAGAAAACAATATCTTTTTCATCATAGGGGATTGGAATGCAAAAGTAGAAAGTCAAGGGACACCCAAAAAAGAAACAAGTTTGGCCTTGGAATACAAAATGAAGCAGGGCAAAGGCTAACAGAGTTTTGACAAGAGAACACACTGGTCATAGGAAACACTCTTTTCCAACAACCCAAGAGGTGACTCAAACATTGACCAGATGGTCAGTATTGAAATCAGATTGATTATATTTTTTTGCAGCCAGAGATGGAGAAGCTCTATATATTTAAAAAAAAAAAAAAAGACATGGAGCTGACTGTGCCTCTGATCATCAGCTCCTTATTGCAAAATTGAGGCTTAAATTGAAGAAATTAGGAAAACCACCAGGCCATTCATGTATGACCTAAATCACATCCCTTATTATTATACAGTATGGTTGATGAATAGATTCAAGGGATTAGATCTGGAAGATAAAGTGCCTGAAGAACTATGAAAAAAAGTTGATAAAACTATACAGAAAGCAGTCATTAAAACCATCCCAAGGAAAAACAAATGCAAGAAGGCAAAGTGGTTGTCTGAGGAGCTTTTACAAATAGCTGAGGAATGAAGAGAAGTGAAAGTCAAGGGAGATAGGGAAAGATATATCTAAGTGAATGCAGAGTTCCAGATAATAGCAAGGAGAAATAAGAAGGCATTCTTAAATTAACAATGCAAATGAATAGAGGAAAACAGTAGAACAGGAAAGACTAGAAATCTCTTCAACAAACTTGAAGACATCTAGGAAACATTTCATGCAAGGGTGGGCATGATAAAGGATAGAAACAGTGAAGATATAACAGAAGCTGCTGCTGCTGCTGCTGCTAAGTCGCTTCAGTCGTGTCCGACTCTGTGCGACCCCATAGACGGCAGCCCACCAGGCTCTGCCATCCCTGGGATTCTCCAGGCAAGAATACTGGAGTGGGTTGCCATTTCCTTCTCCAGTGCATGAACAGGAAAAGTGAAAGTGAAGTCGCTCAGTCATGTCTGACTCTTAGCGACCCCATGGGCTACAGCCTACCAGGCTCCTCCGTCCATGGGATTTTCCAGGCAAGAGTACTGGAGTGGGGTGCCATTGCCTTCTCCGCTAACAGAAGCAGAAGAGATTAAAAAGAGATGTCAAAAGTACACAGAAGAACTGTACAAAAAATGTCTTAATGATCCGGATAACAACGATGGTATACTCACTCACCTAGAGCCAGACATCCTGAAACACTAACTCATGTGAGCCTTAGAAAGCATTACTATGAACAGTTAGTGGAGATGACAGAATTCCAGTTGAGCTATTTTAAATGCTAAAATATGATGCTTATAAAATGCTGCACTCAACATGCCAGCAAATTTGGAAAACTCAGCAATGGTCCCAGGACTCGGAACGGTCAGTTTTCATTCCAATCCCAAAGAAGGGCAATGCCAAAGAATGTTGAAACTACCATACAATTTTGCTCATCTCACATGATAGCAAGGTTATACTCAAAATCCTTGAAGCTAGACTTCAGCAGTACATAAACTGAGAACCTCCAGACGGACAAGCTGTGTTTCTAAAAGGCAGAGAAATCAGAGAAAAATTTGCCAACAATCATTGGTTCATGGAGAAAGCAAGGGAGTTCCAGAAAAACATATACTTCTGCTTCACTGACTACACTAAAGCCTTTGATTGTGTGGATCACAACAAACTAAAAAATTCTTAAAGAGATGGGATTGCCAGGCCTCCTACCTGTCTTTTGAGAAACTTGTATGTGGGTTAAGAGGCAATAGTTAGAACCGAACATGGAAAAACTGACTGGTTCTAAATTGGGAAAGGAGTACAAAAAGTCTATTTATTGTCACCCTTCTTATTTAACTTATATGCGGAGTACATCATGTGCAATGCCAGGCTGGTTGAATTACAAGCTGGAATTAAAATTACTGAGAGAAATACTAATCATCTCAAATATGCAGAAGATACCACTCTAATGGCAGAAAGTAAAGAGGAAGTAAAGATTCTTGATCAGGATGAAAAAGGAGAGTGAAAAAGTTGGTTGAAATTCAACATTCAACTAAGATCATGGCATCTAGTCTCATCATTTCATGGCAAATAGGGAAAAATTGGAAATGCATATTTTATTTTCCTGGGCTCCAAAATCACTGTGGATGGTGACTATAGCTATTAAATTAAAAGATGCTTGCTCCTGGGAAGAAAAACCATGACAAACAAGACACCATATTAAAAAACAAGAAATAATTTTGCTGACAAATGTCCATATAGCCAAAGTTATGTTTCTCAAGTAGTTCTTTACAAATGTGAGAGTTGGACCATAAAGAAGGCTGAGCACTGAAGAACTGATGCTTTTGAATTGTGGTGCTAGAGAAGACTCTTAAGAGTCTCTTGGACTGCAAGGAAATCAAACCAGTCAATTCTAAGGGAAATCAACCCTAAATAGTCATTGGAAAGACTTATGCTGACACTCTTATACTTTGGCCACCTGATGTGAGGAGCCAACTCATTGGAAAAGACAAGATTGATGGCAAAAGAGAAGGAGTGGCAGAGAATGAGATGGGTATATAGCACTACCAACTCAATGGACATGAATTTGAGTAAACTCCTAGAGATAGTGGAAGACAGAAAAGCCTTGAGTTCTGCAGTCCATGGGGGTCACAAAAGAGTCAGACATGACCTAACAACTGAACACCAACAACTTAATGGGTAGTGAAAGTTAACTTAGAGCAGATTATCTCCATAGCTCACTTCTGTTTTATAACATCATTCTCATCTTTTAACACTTATCCATGAAGTATAATCATCTATATTATCATTGGTGTTATTATTTGGAACAGTGTATTTGCTAGATTAAGAACAGAGTCATAGATATATTAATTTATTACTTCTCTAACTCTCTCCTTTTCTTTATGTAGATCCAAATTTCTGATGTATATAATTTTTCTTCTCTATGAAGTCTTTCCTTTAATATTTTTGCAGGCAGGGCAGCACTGATGGTATGGGCATAAATTCATTTAAATTTTGTTTGTCTGAGAAACTTTTCATTTTTTCACTTTGAAAGGAAAATTTCAGTAGATCAAAAATTCTAGGTTGGTGGGTTTGTTTCTTTCATTATCAAGTATTTCATACTACTCTATTCTTTAATGCCTGGTTTCTGAAGGTAAGTCTAAAGTAATTCTTCTCATACCCCCTCCCTAGCCTAAATGAGTAAAGTGTGCCCCAATCAGTCACTGTTTTCTCTCCCTCTCAACTCAGCAAGGAACAGACTTATGAGAGTGTCACACACAGAGAGATGAGCCCCGAAACAAAGCTGATCCCCATAGGTAGTGCAACTAAAGAAGAGGAATGGAAATCTCTCTGTGAAGTTTCACAAGCTGCAGATTAAATCCATATGATTGGCATGGTAAATCTTTTGTCTTTGGAATGTATTAATAGACACAACTGAGACAAATCTAGCTTTAGTAGCAGTGTACTTTGTGGGGAAATACACGTGGGAGTTGGCACAGGTCAGAATCTGAGCTACCCCAACAATGCCCACAGTGTGTCCAGAGACCCATCTAGAGGGTCCAGTGCTGGACACTTCACACAAACAGCCAGTAAGACAGGAACACAGACCCAGTGATCAGCAGATGGGCTGCCCAAAGTTGTACTAAGCTCACAGACACCCCAAAACTCACAAACTGATGTGGCCTTGCCCATCAGAAGGAAAACAATGAGCTCCACCCACCAGAGTGCAGACACCAGACCTGCCCTCCTGCCCTCCTGCCCTCCTGGATCAACCTCACCCACTAGGAGACAGACATCAGGAACAAGTGGAACTATGACCCTGAGAGTTTTGGAAAAGAGATTACATAAAAAGTAAGTGAGACAAAATGAAATGACAGAGAAATATGTTGCAGAAAGAAGAGTAAGGTAAAAACCCACAAAACCAAAAAGTGAAGAGCAACTAGGGGATCTACCTAAAACAGAATTCAGAGTAATGATAATAAAGAAGATCCAAGATCTTGGAAATAGAATGGAGGCATGGATCAAGAAGATACAAGAAATGATTAACAAGGACCTACAGGAACAAAAGAACAACCAGTGATGAACAATACAATAGCTAAAATGAACAACATCCTGGAAGGAATCAACCACAGAATAACTGAAGCAGAACAGATAAATGAGATGCAAGATAGATTGGTGGAAATAACTTTTGGGGAGCAAATAAAGAAAAAAAACAAAAATAAATGAGGAGAGCAGCAGAGACCTTTGTGACAACAATAAACACAGAAACATTCGAATTATAGGTCTCCCAGAAGACAAAGAGAAAGCACCTGAAAAAATACTTGAAGAGATTATAGACAAAAACTTCCATAATATGGGAAAGGAAATAGTTACCCATGTCCAGGAAGCACAGAAAGTTCGATACAGGATAAACCTAAGGAGAAGCACACCAAGACACATATTAATAAAAATAATAAAAATTAAACACAAAGAAAAAATATGAAAAGTAGCAAAGAAAATGCAACAAAAACATACAAGGTAATCTGCATAAAGTTATCAGCTGATTTTTCAGCAAAATCTGCAGGCCAGAAGGGAGTCACAGGATATATTTAAGTGATGAAAGGGAAAAACCAACAACCAAGATTACTCTAACAAGCAAGGATCTCAATCAGATTTGACAGAGAAAGCAAAAGCTTTACAGACAAACAAAAACTAAGAGAATTGATCACCACCAAACAAGCAGTACAACAAATGCTAAAGGAATTTCTCTAGGCAAGAAGCAGAAGAGAAGAAAAATACATACAAAACTAACACAAAACAATTAAGAAAATGGTAATAGGAAAATATATACTGAAAATTACCTTAAATGTAAATAGACTGAATACTCCAACCAAGACACTGGCTGGATGGATATGAAAACAAGATCCATAAATATGTTTGCTACAAGAAACCCACATCAGACCTAAGGACACATACAGACTGAAAAGGAAGGAATGAAAAAGACATTCCACACAAACGGAAATTAAAAGAAAGGAGGAGTAGTAATACCCACATCAGAAAAAATAGATTTTAAAATAAAGACAGTTATAAGAGACAAGAAATGACACTACATAATGATCAAGAGATCAATCCAAGAAGATACAACAACTGTAAATATCTATGCCACCCAATATAAGAGCACCTCAATATGTAAAGCAAATGCTAATAGCCATGAAGCCTGGCATATTGCAGTTCATGGGGTCACAAAGAGTTGGACACGACTGAGTGACTGAACTGAACTGAACTGAACTGATCTGAATAGTCATAAAAGGGGAAATGACCACAACACAAAAATAGTGGGAGTCTTTCACATGGCAGTTTCCAATGGACAGAACATCCAGACAGAAAATTAATGAGGAAACACAAGTCTTCAATGACATATTAGACCAGATAGAATTAATTGATATTTATAGCACATTCCACCCCAAAGCAGCAGAATACACCTTCTTCTCAAATTCAAAAGAAACATTCTCTAGAATAGAAGACATCTTGGGTCACAAATCAAACCTTGGTAAATTTAAAAACATTGAAATTGTATCAAGCATCTTTTCTGACCACAAAGCTGTGAGACTAGAAATCAATGGCAGAAAAAAAAAAAAAAAAACTACAAAAAACATGAACACAGGGAGGCTAAACAATATGCTACTAAATGGCCAAGAGGTTACTGAAGAAATTAAAGAGATCACTGAAGAAATTAAAGAGGAAACAAAAAATACCTAGAAACAAATGACAATGAAAACACATTAACTAAAAAGCCATGGGACAAAGCAAAAGTAGTTCTAAGAGGGAAGTTTATAACAATAAAATCCTACCTCAAGAAACTAGAAAATCCTCAAATAAACAACCTTAGCTTACACCTAAAGGGACTAGACTAGAGACAGACATCCTAGAGTCCAAAGTCAAGTGGGTCTTAGGAAGCATCACTGTGAACAAAGCTAGTGGAGGTGATGGAATTCCAGCTGAGCTATTTCTTGTCCTAAAATATGATGCTGTTAAAGTGCCGCACTCAATATGCCAGCAAATTTGGAAAACTCAGCAGTGGCCACAGGACTGGAAAAGGTCAGTTTTCATTCCAATCCCTAAGAAAGGCAATGCCAAAGAATGTTTAAACTACCACACAATTGCATTCATCTCACATGCTAGCAAAGTAATGCTGAAAATTCTCCAAGCAAGGCTTCAACAGTATGTGAACCGAGAACTTTCAGACGTTCAAGCTGGATTTAAAAAAGGCAGAATAACCAGAGCTCACATTGTCAACATCTGTTGGATCGTGGAAAAGGCAAGAGAGTTCCAGAAAAACATATATTTCTGCTTTATTGACTATAACAAAGCCTTTGACTGTGTGGATCACAACAAACTATGGAAAACTCTTAAAGAGGTGGGAATACCAGACAACCATACCTGCCTCCAGAGAAATCTGCATACAGATCAAGAAGTAACAGTTATTACTGGACAAGGAACAACAGACTGGTTCCAAATTGGGAAAGGAGTACATCACGGTTGTATATTGTCGCCCTGCATATTTAACTTATATGCAGAGGACATCATGGAAAATGCCAGGCTGGATGAAGCACAAGCTGGAATCAAGATTGCTGGGAGAAATAACAATAACCTCAGATATGCAGATGATACCATCCTTATGGCAGAAAGCAAAGAGGAACTGAAGAGCCTCTTGATGAAAGTGAATGAGGAGGGTGAAAAGGCTGGCTTAAAACTCAACATTCAAAAAACTAAGATCATGGCTTCCAGTCCCATCACTTCATGGCAAATAGTTGGGGAAACAGTGGAAACAGTGACAGACTTTATTTTCTTGATCTCCAAAATCACTGCAGATGGTGACTGCAGCCATGAAATTAAAAGACGCCTGTTCTTTGGACGAAAAGCTATGACCAACCTAGACAGCATATTAAAAAGCAGAGGCATTACTTTGCTGACAAAAGTCCATCTAGTCAAAGCTATGGTTTTTCCAGCAGTCACGTATGGATGTGGGAGTTGTACCATAAAGAAAGCTGAATGGTAAAGAATTGATACTTTTGAAGTGTAGTGTTGAAGAAGACTCTTGAGAGTCCCTCGGGGTGCAAGGAGATCAAACCAGTCCATACTAAAGGAAATCAATCCTGAACATTCATTGGAAGGACTTATGCTGAAGCTGAAGCTCCAATACTTTGGCTACCTGCTGTGAAGTGCTGACTCATTGGGAAAGATCCTGATTCTGGAAAAGATTGAAGGCAGGAGGAAAAGGGGATGACAGAGGACAAGATAGTTGGATGACATCACTGACTTGATGGACATGAATTTGAGCATGCTCTGGGAGTTGGTGATAGACAGGGAGGCCTGACATGCTGCAGTCCATGGGGTTGCAAGAGTTGAACACAACTGAGCAACTGAACTGAACTGAAAGCATCTAGAGAAAGAAGAACAAAAAAAAATGGTCTAAGGAAAGAAATCATAAAGATCAGAGCAGAGATATGTGAAATAGATATGAAGAAAACAAAGGCAAAGACCAATGAAACTAAAAGCTATTTCTTTGAGAAGATAAACACAATTCATAAACCTTTAGTCAAACTCATCGAGAAAAAAGAGAAGACTCCAATTAAAATTAGAAATGAAAAAAAGAGAAATTACAACTGACATCACAGATATACAAATGATCATAAGAGACTACTACAAGCAACTAGGACTTCCCTGGTAATCCAGTGGTTAAGAATCTGCCTGCCAATGCAGGGGCCACAGGTTCAATACTTGCTCTGGGAAGATTCCACATGCCTCAGGGCAGCTAGGCCAGTGCACCACGACTACCGAGGCCTAGCTCTAGGAACCAAAAGCCTCAACTGCTGAGTCCAAGAGCGACAACTGCTGAAGCTCACATGTCCTAGCGTCTGTGCTCCACAACATGAGAAGTGCCTGCAATGAGAAGCCTGAGCACCACAATTCAAGAGTAGCTCCCACTTGCTGCAACTAGGGAAAGCCTGAGCAACGTACAAAGACCCAGTATAGCCAAAAATTAATAAGCAATTTTTTTAAAAAAAGAGACAACTACAAGTGACTATATGCCAGTAAGATGGAAAACATGGGAGAAATGGACAAATCTTAGAAAACTGCAACCTTCCAAGACTGAACCAGGAAGAAATAGAAACTATGAACAGACCAATCACAAGTAATAAATTTGAAACTGTGAGTATAAAAGACTCAACAAACAAAATTCCACGACCAGGACCAGATGGCTTCAGAGGCGAATATTATCATACATTTTGAGAAGAATTTACACACATCATTCTCAAACTCTTCCCAAAAATGGCAAAGGAAGGAACACTCCAAAGTTATTTCTATGAGGCCACCATCACCTGATACTAAGACTAAAGAAAGATATCACAATAAAAGAAAATTACAAGCCATTGTCACTGATGAACATAGATGAAAAAATTCTCAACAAAATATTAGCAAACCAAATCCAACAACACATTAAAAGGATCCTAAACTATGATCAAATGGGATTTATCCCAGGGACGCAAAATTCTTCAATATGTGCAAACCAATTGATGTGATATATCCTATCATTAGTGACAAATTGAAGAATAAAAACCATATCATTTAAATAGATGCAGAAAAAGCGATTGACAGACTTCAACACCCATTTATGATAACAATTCTCCAGAGCATGGACAGAGAGGGAACCTACCTCAATAAAAAAGGCCATATATGACCAACCCAGAGCAAACATTATCCTCAATGGTGAAAAACTTAAAGCATTCCCTCTAAGATCAGGAAAAAGACAAGTTTGTCAACTCTCACCATGATTATTCAACATAGTTTTGTAAGTCCTAGCCATGCCAATAACAGAAGAAAAAGAAATAAAAGGAATCCAAGGTAGAAAAGAAGTAAAACTGTCACATTTTGCAGATGAAATGATAACAGAACATAGACAATCCTAAAGATGCCACCAGAAAACTCCTAGAGCTAATTAATGAATTTACAAAGGTTGCAGGATGCAAAATTAACACACAGAGACATCTTGCATTTATATGCACTAACAATGAATGATCTGAAAGAGAAATTAAGGAAACAATCCCACTCACCACTGCAACAAAAAGAATAAAACACCTAGGAATAAACCTACCTAAGAAGGTAAAAGACCTATACTCAGAGCACTATAGTATACTGATGAAAGAAATAACAGATGATGCAAGCAGATGGAGAAACACACCATGTTTTTGGATTGGAAGAATCATTATTATGAAAATGACTGTACAACCCAAAGCAATCTACATATTCAATGCAATCCCTTTCAAATCACCAATGGTAGTTTTCGCAAAATTAGAACAAAAATTATGCAATTTGTATGGAAACACAAAAAGCCCAAATAGCCAAAGTAATCTTGAGAAAGAAAAATGGTGTTAGAGGAATCAGGCTCCCTGTCTTCAGGCTGAACTACCAAGTACAGTCATCAAGACAGTCTGGCAGTGACACAAGAATAAAAATATAAATCAATGGAACAGGATAGAAAGCCCACAGATTAACCCACACTACCTGAGGTCACCCAATCTATGACAAAGAAGTCAAGAATATACAATGAATAAAAGACAATGTCTTCAATAAGTGGTGCTTATTGTGGAAAACTGAACAGCCACATGTAAAAACATGAAATTAGAACACTCAATGACACTATACACAAGAAATAAACTCAAAATGGATTAAAAATCTAAATATAAGTCAAGACTCTATAACACTCATAGAGGAAAACATAAGCAGAACAGACTTTCACATGTTCGCATGTTTCACAGAAACATTTTTTTGACCCATCTCCTAGAGTAATGAAAATAAAAATAAATAAATGGAATCTTATTGAACTTAAAAGCTTTTGCACAGCAAAGGAAACCATAAACAAGATGAAAAGAGAACCATCAAATGGGAGAAAATAATTGCAAATGAAGCAACTCACAAGGGATTAATCTCCAATATATAAAATCAGCGTATGCAGCTCAATATCAGGAAAACAAACAACCCATAGAAATGAATGCAATTGTTCAAACAATAGTTTGAACAATTTTTGGCATTGCCATTCTTTGAGATTGGAATGAAAACTGACCTTTTCCAGTCCTGTGGCCACTGTTGAATTTCCCAAATTTGCTGGCATGTTGAGTACAGCACTTTAACAGCATGATCTTTTAGGATTTGATATAGCTCAGGTGGAATTTCATCACCTCCACTAGCTTTGATTCTAGTGATGCTTCCTAAGGCCCACTTAATTTCACACTCCAGGATGTCTGGCTATAGGTGAGTGATCACACCATCGTGGCTATCTGGATCATGAAGATCTTTTTTGTATATTTCTTCTGTGTATTCCTGCCATCTCTTCTTAATATCTTTTGTGTCTT
This sequence comes from Giraffa tippelskirchi, assembly GCF_054371585.1. NCBI lineage: Eukaryota > Metazoa > Chordata > Mammalia > Artiodactyla > Giraffidae > Giraffa > Giraffa tippelskirchi. The sequence goes on from NC_137289.1 coordinate 74,888,785, forward strand.
TTATGTCCATACCATTTCTGTCCTTTATTGTGCCCATCATTGCATGAAATATGCCCTTGGTATCTCTAATTTTCTTGAAGAGATCTCTAGTCTTTCCCATTCTATTTTACCCTCTATTTCTTTCCATTGATCACTGAGGAAGGCTTTCTTATCTCTCTTTGCTATTCTTTGGAACTCTGCATTCAGATGCCTATACCTTTCCTCTTTTCCTTTGCCTTTTGCCTCTCTTCTTTTCTCAGCTATTTGTATGGCATCCTGAGACAATTGTTTTGCCTTTTTGCATTTCTTTTTCTTGAGGATGGTTTTGTTTACCACCTCCTATACAATGTTATGGACCTCCATCCACAGTTCTTCAGGCATTATGTCTATCAGATCTAATCCCTTGAATCTATTTGTCAGTTCCACTGAATAATCATTAGGGATTTGATTTAGGTCCTACCTAAAAGATCTAGTGGTTTTTCTTACTTTCTTCAATTTAATTTTACAATAAGGAGTTCATGATCTGAGCCACAGTCAGCTCCTGGTCTTATTTTTGCTGACTGTATAGAACTTCTCCATTTTTGGCTGCAAAGATTATAATCAACTTGATTTCAGTACTGACCATCTGATGATGCCCATGTGTAGAGTCATCTCTCATGCTGTTGGAAGATGATGTATTAAAATAGATCACTGATGAGAACACACTTTATAGAGCAGGAAACTCTACTTGGTGTTCTGTGGTGATCTAAATTGGAAGGAAATCTGAAATAGAGGGCATCTGTGTATATGGCTTTTTCATTTCGCTTTTTAACAGAAACTGACACAGCACTGTATAGCAACTATACTCCAATTAAAAAAAAAAAAAGGTTTGTTGTTCAGTTGCTAAGTCCTGTCTGTCCCTTTGTGATCCCATGGACTGCATTATGCCAGGCTTCCCTGTCCTTAACTATCTCCCTGAGTTTGCTCAAACTCATGTCCATTAATTCTGAGATGCTATCCAACCATCTCACTCTCTGTCTTCCTCTTCTCTTCTTGCCCTCAGTCTTTCACAGCATCAGGGTCTTTTCCAATGAGTCAGCTCTTCTCATCAGGTGGACAAAGTATTGGGAGCTTCAGCTTCAGTATTAGTCCTTCTGATGAATATTCAGGGTTGATTTCCTTTAGGATTGACTGGTTTGATCTTCTTGTTGTCCAAAGAACTCTCAAGTGTCCTCTCTAGCACCACAGTTTGAAAGCATCAATTCTTTGTGCTCAGCCTTCTTATGGTCTAAATCACATCTGTACATGATTACTGAAAAAACCATAGCTTTGACTAGACAGACTTTTGTCAGTGATGTCTCTGCTTTTTAATATGCTGTCTAGGTTTGTCATAGCTTTTATTCCAAAGAGAAGCCTCTTTTAATTTCATGGCTGTAGTCATGGTCTGCAGTGATTTTTGCAGCCCAAGAAAATAAAATCTGTCACTGTTTCCACTTTTTCCCTATCAATTTGCCATGGAGTGATGGGACCAGATGCACGATCTTAGTTTTCTGAATGTTGAGTTTTAAGCCAGCTTTTTCACTCCTTTTTTACACTCATCAAGAGGCTCTTTAGTTCCTCTTTGCTTTCTACCATTAGAGTGGTATCATCTTCATATCTGAGGTTGTTAATATTTCTCCTGGTAATCTTGATTCCAGTTTGTGTTTCATCCAGCCTGGTATAAAATAAGTAATTCTCCTGTTCATTGCCGTATGCATAAGTAGAGCTTTTTCCCTTCATATTCCTTCAAGGTTTTTTCTTTTTAATTTTCCATTTTGAATATAATGTGCATAGCTGTAGATTTTAAAATATTTATCCTTCTTAGTGCTTTGTGAGCTTTCTGGATTTGTAGTTTGGTATCTCTCATTAATTTATAAAATTTTTCAGTCATTGTTATTTCAAATATTTCTTCTGTTCCATTCCAATCTTATCCTTCTTGTATCTCTATTACATATGTACTACACCTTTTGTAATTGCCACACAGTTCTTGGCTATTCTGTTGTATTGTTTTTGCACCCATTTTTGTTTTGCTTTTTCAGTTAGAAACATTTCTACTGACATATCTCCAAGTTTCCTAATCCTTGCATTGACCCTGGCCAGTCTACCTATGAGCCCATCTTAGGCATTCTTCATTTTGTTGGAGTGTTTTTGATTTTCAGTATTTCCTTTTAATAGTTGGCTTTTTCCTTTCTCTGATTAAAATTTCCATGAATAATTTTGTTTTCTACTTTTTGTATTCTCTTAGTATATTGTGCTAAGTCACTTCAGTCATGTCCAACTCTGTGCGAACCTATGGACTGTAGCCTGCCAGGGTCCTCTGACCATTGGATTCTCCAGGCAAGAATACTGGAGTGGGCTGCCATACCCTTTTGCAGGGCATCTTCCCGATTCAGGGATCAAATCCATGTCTCATGTCTCCTGCATTGGCAGGTCGGTTCTTTAGCACTAGTGCTCCCTGGGAAGCCCATATTTATCATAATTATATAAAATTCCTAATCTGATAATTCAAAATATTGACTATATCTAATTCTGGTTCTGTTGTTTGCTTTATCTCCTCATACTATGCTTTTTTCCCCTTATTTATGTCTTGCACTTCTTGTTTGAAGCTGCTGCTGCAGCTGCTAAGTTGCTTCAGTAGTGTCTGACTCTTAGCGATCCCATGGACTGCAGCCTATAAGGCTCCTCCATCCATGGGATTTTCCAGGCAAGAGTACTGGAGTGGGGTGCCATTGCCTTCTCCATGTTTGAAGCTAGAAAATGTATATTGTGTGTATTAGGAAGTGACATAAACAAACCTTTAGTGGGAAAGTTTATGTTTTCTGGAAATGAATTAGGATGTTTGGTGTAGTTGTCATATTAGTAACTGTATTTTCCTATCTTCCCTGTTGTCTCTGTTTTTTCCTTGAGATTCCATATTAAATAGGGTCTGAGGCTTTCTGCTCTTTCAATAGTTGCCTCCTGTTATTATGTAGAGCCCCAGTGTGGTATTAGTAAAATGTGTAGGGAGGTAAAGCAGTCTATAATTTTATGATTAAGTCTCAGTCTCCTATTGAGACTGCGTGTCCTTGGGCGGTGACTTTCACAGGTGCTTTTCATCTTCCCCACTCCTCTTAGGTCAGCCAGGAAGGCTAGACGGGACTATAGTTGACTATTTCTAATTCTCCACGTGAGAACTAAAGGGGCTGGAGTTTTATAATCCTGTTCCCTCACATTAACAGCTACAGGATACTGGAGCTTAGTGTATCCTTTCTTCCAGGTCAGGCTGTGGTAAAACCAAATAGCTTAAGCTCTGGGAAAATAGTTTCCTTTGAGGATGGGCTTCTGTTAAGGAGAATAGAATATTCTGGACATATTTTGAAATGGTTACTTTTCTTTCCCTTTTCCAGAACATGAGGACAATTTTCTCAAATTTACATCTGAGAACCTCATGGGGCTTTTGGAAATAAAATTCATGAAAATGAAGAGGCCCCCCTTAAGAATAGCCTCCTAGGAGATTTTATTTCTCAAGCTAGATCCACACTGAATCTTCAGAAGTAACTTAATTACCCTTTAAATGCTTCTACCAGGCTCCAACTCTGGCTTTTTTTCCCAATAAGCTCTGATTCTCTGTATCTGCCTATCTATTTAGTTTGGGGGATAGCTGTACCCTATGTACTCAATCTTTGATGGATTTAAAAGAGTTGTTGATTTTCAGATTGTTCCATATTTTTTCTTATTGTGTGGACAAGAATGACAATTTATAAGCTATTTACATGTCAAACAAGAAATCAGAAGTCTTCTAGGTTCCCCTTGGCTTATGACATGGCTACCTCTAAATCAGCTGTTTTTGACTTCTTGTAACATAATAGTTACAACTTTTCAGGCATTCATTTTATTTTCCTTTGTTTAACATTACATTTTTATGAGACAATTAACTCTTTAGATTATAATCTCCTTAAAAGATGACACTATAACTTATTTTATATCATTAATAACTGATGAATTTCATTACAATTTAGATTATGTTAAAGTTTCTCAGAGTTCCTCTGTTTTCTTAATTCTAGTGAGAGACTGAAAGTCTTAGAGAAAGGAATAATGAAACCTTTCTGTTATAGTTCTTCTCTGTAGGAAAAGTAAGAGTTTGTCCAAGTAATGTATATAAGGCCTGCTTTCCTACAGAAAGATTTCTGAGTCTTTGAAGTTTCTAAAAACATCTCTAAATGTGAATTTGTATAATTCAGCTGCAGTTTGACTACTGAATAATAAGTACTTATTATATGCAAGTCACTGCTAACAGTTTTTCCTTTATTATTTTTAGCCCTCTCAATAGCCTTAATGATTGGGTATATTTGTATTCCTATTTTACAGTTGTGGAAACTGAGACTTGAAAAAGTTATATGACCACTCCAAATCCAAACAGTGATACAGGATTCAAAAGATGTAGAACTCAAACCCAAGTTCATGTGACCATAGCCAGAATTCTTAATTACTCTGTTTCATAGCCTCCTATGTACCTCTACTCTGCTACATGGCCACTCAATCTATTTCTGCTCTAAAAACCTCACCCTGCCAAATGAATCCCTCTCTATATACCTCCTAACTTCAAATTGTTAAATCTTATTGAAGAGAAATAAATTATCCCTGATATCCCAAGTTGTCCAGTGGGTCTTGGGTGGTATTTTTCTTACCAAATTTTGGGAGGACAGTATACATACTATTGGACAGCAGGTGGTTCTGCTGCAGTGGATTGAGGGTAGGAGCACCCCGAAGGCCTGGCTGGCCAGCCAGGGATGAATGAGCAATTCCATGTTGGGGTCCAGGAGCAACAAGAGGAGACTGCAGCTTATCCTTATCCCAGGAGGATTCACTTCCACCTGAAAAACATTCAGATAAACAGATTGCAAGTTGACAACTCTCTAAGAGAAGGATTTATAAACTCCCTTTGTAAGGTGGTAATTATTAATATTACTCCATAGAAAATTATTACTTAACAAAAGTGACTCATTTTTATCATGGTTTCAAAACTTTCAATAGCCTTGGGTTTAAGCTGACTCTGGGAAGACTATACAACTTTCACTAATAATATAGGCTCATTTGCCTTACAAGTAGTCTAAACAAGTCTGGAAACATAATGAATAACTTTAGAAAGCATGTATATGTTGAAGGCCATTAACTGAACACTACTGCCCCCTCCCACAACTCTCTAACATACATGCACTATATCTTAATGAAGAGCAGTTGCTATTCACTCAAAAAGAGCACATTTATAAGAACATGATGACATGCAAAAATATATGGGAAGAAACAAAATGATCAGTTATTTTGTTCTGAGATACAGCCCTCAAAAAGCTAATCTCTTCATACACAGCAGGCTTTTATACAAAATAAACTGGATAAAACATAAAACCATGGCTCTCAACTTGAAATTGTGCTTTACTTTGATCATCCACACTATAGAATGAAGTAAAGTATGCATAAATGCAGACTATTATATTATCATAATAAATTATAGTGGCATAGCTACTACATCTGGCACTTAGCATATTATGGGACAGAATCATTGCTTAAAAGCATATAAGAAACAAGCACAAAATTATTTCCAGGGTGTCCTTTTAAGAGCAATACTTTAAACAGACTGGTCAGGGATTGAATTACAATCACTGCAGTAGCAGACAATCTGGCTTTAGAAAACAAGGTGGTTGTGTAGGCAGCCCTATTGATTCACTTGATATGTTTCATTATTTCAGAGATCAGTGGTTCTGCTCCTATTCCCATACTGGAATTGTGACATTAGGATCTCTACTTGGCTGACTCTGTCCCATCTGCTGCCCTGTTGTGTGGAGAAAGTTAGCCCTGGAAATCTTACACCTACTGGTCTAAGAAAAAAAGTAAAAAGAAATCAAGGTGCTCACATCCCTAACATTAAACATTGTAACTTTTTCACTTCTTTGAGTTCCCACTAATCATTATAAACATCTCTGCCATTTTGCATCAGGTATTATATTTTTTTTTATAAATTTATTTATTTTAGTTGGGGGCTAATTACTTTACAATATTGTAATAGTTTTTGCCATACATTGACATGAATCAGCCATGAGTTTACATGTGTTCCCCTTCCTGGACCCCCCTCCCACCTCCCTCCCCATCCCATCCCTCTGGGTCATCCCATTGCCCCGGCCCTGAGCCCTTGTCTCATGCATCGAACATGGAATGGTGTTCTGTTTCACATATGATAATATACATGTTTCAATGCTATTCTCCCAGAACGTCCCACCCTCACCTTCTCCCTCAGAGTCCATAAAATTGTTCTATGCATCTGTGTCTCTTATTCTGTCTCGCATATAGGGTTATCGTTACCATCTTTCAAATTCCATATATATGCATTAGTATACTGTATTGTTGTTTTTCTTTCTGGCTTACTTCACTCTGTATAATGGGCTGCAGTTTCATCCATCTCAGTAGAACCGATTCAAATGTATTTTTTTTAATGGCTGAGTAATATTCCATTGTGTATATGTACCACAGCTTCCTTATCCATTCGTCTGCTGATGGACATCTAGGTTGCTTCCATGTCCTGGCTATTGTAAACAGTGCCACGCAGGTATTATATTTTAAAAGTATAATGGCTATACTCTACTGAGTTAATGTAATATAATTTATTAAAAACTGGGTTTTCTTTTAAATTTGTCGCTATTATTCAAATGAAGAGCATTCATTTGAATATTTTCTTAGACTCAAACAATTCCCTAGAGTGGGATTTCTGGGTCAAAGGAAATGAATGTTTTTTATTTATAAAGTATTTATTTATTTTATACTTCTGCTTTCTAGTATCACATTTGTAAATATCAGCTTTTAGAGTTGCATACTTTTTAGGGAAATGTTTTCAAGGAAAACTGGGGTTCTCCCTGAAGATTCTAAATTTATTTAAGCAAGCTGCTAAATCTCTCAGAGGTTTTTGTTTGTTTTCTTTTGTTTCATTTTTCAACTATTCTACCCATCCATCTACTCTTTCCCCAGATCTGGGAATCAATCGCTTTTGCAGGACTCTTTCAAGCCCTCTTGAGTCCAGAGTCAATTTTTAATCCAAAAGTGGGAGTCTTGCCTAACCTCCAACTAGGTAAGTTCCAGAGAAGGAAATACCAGATTCTCCGTCAGCATATATAAAGGCTGAGGAGTACCTGGCCATGATTATAAAGACACAGTTTTTCCAATCAAATGGGGAAGATATAAGTAGCTAATTGTTCAGTTTCTGATTTAAGCCATTCAGTTAACATGCATGGAAGCTTAAAAGGTAAGAAATTTGGTTGAATTTGATAGACTGGCTTAATGGACCAGAAATCATTCCCTTGATCATGTTAAGGTTTGGTATGAAAACATGCAACACAAATATGATTACACCAATTGGTTTCTTTTTCATCCAGATGTTTACTGTGGTATAGTCACTGCCTAACAGCAGTGAGGTATTTCTTTTTTTATTATTATTAATTTATTTATTTTAATCGGAGGCTAATAACTTTACAACATTGTAGTGGTTTTTGCCATACATTGACATGAATCAGCCATGGGTGTACATGTGTTACCCATCCTGAACCCCCCTCCCACTTCCTTCCCCATCCCATTCCTCAGGGTTGTCCCAGTGCACCAGCCCTGAGCACCCTTGTCTCATGCATCAAACCTAAACTGGCGATCTATTTCACATATGGTAATACACATGTTTAAATGCTATTCTCTCAAATCATCCCACCTTCGCATTCTCCCACAGAGTCCAAAAGTCTGTTCTTTACATCTGTGTCCCTTTTGCTGTCCCCCATATAGGGTCATCGTTACCATCTTTCTAAATGCCATATATATGCATTAATATAGCAGTGAGGTATTTCATGGTTGGTGCATTGATATAATTTAGCATTCACAAATTTGAAATTCCAATTAAAATCAATATGATATTGTTATGCAGTAATGAACAGAAATGGTGGAGGGAAATAAGGACAGTAGCTTAATAAATGATGAAGGTAACCACATTGCAAAACTGAGATTCTTTATAGTAACACTGGGCCAATAAACATAATTAATAACAGAAAATGCAAAATTTTGAAAGATCATTTGCTGAGCAAAAAAGAGAACCACTTCATCATTTTAGCGCTATGTCCAAAATATGAATTACCTCACCATTCAGTTCAGTTCAGTTCCGTCGCTCAGTCGTGTCTGACACTTTGCAACCCCATCAACTGCAGCACAGCAGGCCTCCCTGTCCATCACCAACTCCCGGAATTTACCCAAACTCATGTCCATCGAGTCGGTAATACCATTCAGCCATCTCATCCTCTGTCGTTCCCTTCTCCTCCTGCCCCTAATCCTTCCCAGCATTAGGGTCTTTTCTAATGAGTCAGCTCTTCTCATCAGGTGGCCAAAGTATTGGAGTTTCAGCTTCAACATCAGTCCATCTAATGAACACCCAGGACTGATCTCCTTTAGGATGGACTGGTTTGATCTCCTTGGAGTCCAAGGGACTCTCAAGAGTCTTCTCCAACACCACAGTTCAAAAGCATCAATTCTTTGGCTCTCAGCTTTCTTCACCGTCCAACTCTCACATCCATACATGACCACTGGAAAAACCATAATCTTGATTAGACAGACGTTTGTTGACAAAGTAATGTCTCTGCTTTTTAATATGCTGTCTAAGATGGTCAAAACTTTCTTTCCAAGGAGCAAGGAATTTCATGGCTGCAATCACCATCTGCAGTGATTTTGGATCCCCAAAAAATAAAGTCTGACACCGTTTCCACTGGTTCCCCATCTATTTGACATGAAGTGATGGGACCGGATGCCATGATCTTAGTTTTCTGAATGTTGAGCTTTAAGCCAACTTTTTCACTCTCCTCTCTCACTTTCATCAAGAGGCTTTTTGGTTCCTCTTCAGTTTCTGCCATAAGGGTGGTGTCATCTGTATATCTTAGGTTATTGATATTTCTCCCGGCAATCTTGATTCCAGCTTGTGCTTCTTCCAGCCTTTCTCATGATGTACACTGCATATAAGTTAATAAGCAGGGTGACAATATACAGCCTTGACATACTCCTTTTCCTATTTGGAACCAGTCTGTTGTTCCATGTCCAGTTCTAACTGTTGCTTCCTGACCTGCATACAGGTTTCTCAAGAGACAGGTCAGATGGTCTGGTATTCTCATCTCTTTCAGAATTTTTCACAGTTCATTGTGATCCACACAGTCAAAGGCTTTGGCATATTCAATAAAGCAGAAATAGATGGTTTTCTGGAACTCTCTTTCTTTTTCGATGATCCAGCGGACGTTGGCAATTTGATCTCTGGTTCCTCTGCCTTTTCTAAAACCAGCTTGAGCATCTGGAAGTTCACGGTTCACATATTGCTGAAGCCTGGCTTGGAGAATTTTGAGCATTATTTTACTAGCATGTGAGATGAGTGCAATTGTGTGGTAGTTTGAGCATTCTTTGGCATTGCCTTTATTTGGGATTGGAATGAAAACTGACATTTTCCAGTCCTGTGGCCACTGCTGCGTTTTTCAGATTTGCTGGCATATTGAGTGTAGCACTATCACAGCATCATCTCTGAGGATTTGAAATAGCTAAACTGGAATTCCATCACCTCCACTAGCTGTGTTCATAGTGATGCTTTCTAAGGCCCAGTTGACTTCACATTCCAGGATGTCTGGCTCTAGTGTGTGATCACACCATCGTGATTATCTGGGTCATGAAGATCTTTTTTGTACAGTTCTTCTGTGTATTCTTGCCACCTCTTCTTGATATCTTCTGCTTATTTTAGGTCCATACCATTTCTGTCCTTTATCGAGCCCATCTTTGCATGAAATGTTCCCTTGGTATCTCTAATTTTCTTGAAGAGATCTCTAGTCTTTCGCTTTCTGTTGTTTTCCTCTATTTCTTTGCACGGATCTCTGAGGAAGCCTTTCTTATCTCCTTGTTATTCTTTGGAACTCTGCATTCAAATGGGAATATCTTTCCTTTTCTCCTTTGCTTTTCACTTCTCTTCTTTTCACAGTGTTTGCAAGGTCTCTTCAGACAGCCATTTTGCTTTTTTTGCATTTCTTTTCCATGGGGATGATCTTGATCCCTGTCACGTGTACAATGTCATGAACCTCCGTCCATAGTTCATCAGACACTCTGTCTATCAGATATAGTACCTTAAATCTATTTCTCACTTCTACTGTATACTCATAAGGGATTTGATTTAGGTCCTATCTGAATGGTCTAGTGGTTTCCCCTACTTTCTTCAACTTAAGTCTGACTTTGACAATAAGCAGTACATGATCTGAGCCACAGTCAGCTCCCGGTCTTGTTTTTGCTGACTGTATAGAGCGTCTCCATTATAGAACTGTAATTTGTAAAATGATGAAGAATACATTGACAAAGAGAGATACCTTTAGAAGACACTAATATTACACCTTTGATATTAACATGGTATTGTACCATCACAACAGCAACAGCATTTAACAATACTAGGGCTGAGACTGTCAATAATTATTTTATAAAGTGAAAATCATTTAGTCATTTTTCAATAACAAATGTATATTAGGTATTAGTTTAATATTTTGTATGTTATACATTCCAAATAACTTGAAAATAAATGATTTTTAAACTGCATTAAAAGATTCCAGGTGTTTTAGTGTCTGCTTTGACGAGAGCTTTAGATGAACTGTTCCCAACAACTCTCATCTTTTTAACTACTGTGTTAAAAATAATACAAGGAGGCTGACTACCAGGTATGCCCATGCTTGTCAAGTATAAATATATGAAATTATCCTGCATTCTTAAGGTAACTATATAGAGCAGAGAGCAGAGTATGGGAGAGAGCAGAGTATGGGACATCCTTCATGTTTGCATAAGAAGCTCTGGACACATTTTTGTCTTTTGACCTAAAATACTTACCATTTTAAAGTCTATACAAATTGATTTATCACTAAGTATTGAGGCTTTGGTATCCTCAAACTTTATATTTCCCAAGGCCTTTAGGCCAATCTGTAATAACATCCACTGAACTGAAAGTTTACAAAATCTTTTTACCAATCGAATCTAGAGTCAACATTTTTTGTTACTACTATGTGACAGGCTTGGATATTCATCTTCTTTTTTCTATCTATCTATCATATATACATATATATATATATATATATATGTGTGTGTGTGTGTGTGTGTTTGTTAAGCCTGTCAAAAAAAGTCTTCACAGCCCAGATAATCATGATGGTGTGATCACTCACCTAGAGCCAGACAACCTGGAATGTGAAGTCAAGTGGGCCTTAGAAAGCATCACTACGAACAAACCTAGTGGAGGTGATGGAATTCCAGTTGAGCTATTTCAAATCTTGAAAGATGATGCTGGGAAAGTGCTGGACTCCATATGCCAGCAAATTTGGAAAACTCAGAAGTGGCCACAGGACTGGAAAATGTCAGTTTTCGTTCCAATCCCAAAGAAATGCAATGCCAAAAAATGCTCAAACTACCGCACAATTGCACTCATCTCACATGCTAGTAAAGTAATGCTCAAAATTCTCCAAGCCAGGCTTCAGCAATACGTGAACTGTGAACTTCCAGATGTTCAAGCTGGTTTTAGAAAAGGCAGAGGAACCAGAGATCAAATTTCCAACATCCACTGGATCATCAAAAAAGAAAGAGAGTTCCAGAAATCCATCTATTTCTGCTTTATTGAATATGCCAAAGCCTTTGACTGTGTGGATCACAATAAACTGTGGAAAATTCTGAAAGAGATGAGAATACCAGACCATCTGACCTGTCTCTTGAGAAACCTGTATGCAGGTCAGGAAGCAACAGTTAGAACTGGACATGGAACAACAGACTGGTTCCAAATAGGAAAAGGAGTATGTCAAGGCTGTATATTGTCACCCTGCTTATTTAACTTTTATGCAGAGTACATCATGAGAAACGCTGGGCTGGAAGAAACACAAGCTGGAATCAAGATTGCCGGGAGAAATATCAATAACCTCAGATATGCAGATGACACCACCCTTATGGCAGAAAGTGAAGAAGAACTAAAGAGCCTCTTGATGAAAGTGAGAGAGGAGAGTGAAAAAGTTGGCTTAAAGCTCAACATTCAGAAAACGAAGATCATGGCATCTGGTCCCATCACTTCATGGGAAGTAGATGGGGAAACAGTGGAAACAGGGTCAGACGTTATTTTGGGGGGCTCCAAAATCACTGCTGATGGTGATTGCAGCCATGAAATTAAAAGACGCTTACTCCTTGGAAGGAAGGTTATGGCTAACCTAGATAGCATATTTAAAAGCAGAGACATTACTTTGCCAACAAAGGTCCGTCTAGTCAAGGCTATGGTTTTTCCAGTGGTCATGTATGGATGTGAGAGTTGGACGGTGAAGAAAGCTGAGCACCACAGAATTGATGCTTTTGAACTGTGGTGTTGGAGAAGACTCTTGAGAGTCCCTTGGACTGCAAGGAGATCCAATCAATCCGTCCTAAAGGGTCGCAATACTGGGTGTTCATTGGAAGGACTGATGTTGAAGCTGAAACTGCAATACTTTGGCCACCTCATGTGAAGAGTTGACTCATTGGAAATAACCCTAATGCTGGGAAGGATTGGGGGCAGGAGGAGAAGGGGAAGACAGAGGATGAGATCATTGGATGGCATCACTGACTTGATGGACATGGATTTGTGTAGACTCCGGGAGTTGGTGGTGGACAGAGAGGCCTGGCATGCTGCAATTCATGGGGTCGCAAAGAGTCGGACACGACTGAGCAACTGAACTGAACTTAACTGAAGGTTGTCAAAACGAAATGTATACTATAGACTGAATGTTTGTGACCCCCAAAGTTCATATATTAAATACATATTCCTGATGTGATGGTATTTTACAATGGGTCCTTTAGGAGGTGATGAGGTCATGAATGGGATAAGTGTCTTTACAAAGGAAATCCCAAAGAATTTCTGAGCCTCCTTATACCATGTGAGGATACAGCAAGAATATGCTTCTCTGTGAACTAGGAAGCACGTTCCTCATCTGATACTAAAAGGGCCATCATATTGATCTTGATCTTCCAGCCTCCAGAATTGTAAGAAATAAATTCCTGCTGTTTGTAAGTCACCAACTCCATGGCATTTCTATTGGAGCAGACCAAATGTACTAAGATACAATAGAATGCATAGGTTAAACAACCAAAATTATTTTTATTAGAGTTCCAGAGGCTAGAAGTCCAAAATCAAGGTGTCAGTAGATTTGGTTTCTCCTGAGGCTTCTCTTCTTTGGTTGCAGATAGCTACCTTCTCCCTGTGTCCTTACATGGTCTTTCTTCTGTGTGTTCAAATTTCATCTTCTTATAAGGATACAAGTCGGATTGGAAAAGGGGACACTCTAAGAGCTTCATTTTAACATAATCACCATTTTAAAGATGCTATTTCCATATATGGGCACATTCTGAAGTAATGGGTGCCTTCAACATATGAATTTTGGATGTGTACAATTCAAGCAGTAACCCTAGAGTACGTACCATTTACTGACTCAGATAATATTAGCTTTATGAAGGAATCACTCTAGTAAAGAGAAGAAAAACTGGATAACATTTCAACATGGCATATCTAAGAAACAAAGTATGCAGAAGGATAGGGCAAACAGAGAAGGCTCGTCAAAGGCTTTACCTTTACTTCAAGGAACTTCATATTAGCTACAACACTAATACAGCACAGTCCTAACTAAAGAAAGATAATGTATAAAACAGAGAAAATTCTTAAGAATTGAATAAATGGGGGTGGGGCTAAGATGGCGGAGGAATAGGATGGGGAGACCACTCTCTCCCCCACAAATTTATGGAAAGAACATCTGAACGCTGAGCAAACTTCAGAAAACAACTACTGAACGCTGGCAGAGGACTTCAGGCATCCAGAAAAACAGCCTATTATCTTCGAAAGGAGGTAGGACAAAATATAAAAGTTAAAAAGAGAGGCAAAAGAGTTAGGGATGGAGACCCGTCCCGGGGAAGGAGTTGTAAAAGAGGAGAAGTTTCCAAACACCAGGAAACTCTCTCACTGGCGGGTTTGGGGGAAGATTTCAAATCTCAGAGGGCAACATAACCGGGAGAAAAAATAAATAAAACCCACAGATTATGTGCCTAAAGGCAACTCCCAGCAAAGAACCCCAGACGCTCGCGTCCGCCACCAGCAAGTGCGGGCTGAACAGAGAGGAGCGGGCGGCACTGTTTAGGGTAAGGACCGGGCCAAATGCCCCGAGGGCAATGTGAGGGAGCTAACGTGAGATAGCAACCTAAACTGTGGGACAGCCAGAGAGAGAGAACTATCCAGCGAAAAGCCCAAATCTAAGGCACTGCCGGCCCACTCACAGAACAAAGGACTGAGCAAACCAGAGGAGAGCTAACATGGCTGCGGACCGCCCCATCCCCCGCCAGACACAGCGGGCAGGCGGGGCCAGCCAGAGCCAGAAAGGGGCAAACTCGGCCCCAGAAAGGGCACCCCCTACCAAACTGCAAACAGGCTTCCAGTTTCTGAGCAAAGATTGCCTGAGATCCCGGAAGGTTGACAGCCACCAGGAGAATCACAGCCAGAGACCAGCTCCCCAGAACTAACACAAAGCACACCGGAGCCGGGCACGCCCGTAAACCGAGGCAGGGACCAGGGAGGTGATAAACCTCGCCGCCCCAACAGGGGAGAGTGGGCTCGCCAAACTCCTGGCTGCCTGAGCTGCTCCGACTGGGGATTGGCACAAACCGTGGGCCCAACCGAGTCTGCGCCTTTGCGGAGTACCCGAGAACCTGAATCTGAGCGGCTTAGACCTGGGAAGTGCACGCATCTCAGGGCCCACTCCCGAGCAGAGTAACCAGAAGCTTGAGCAGGGCAGACTGAGAAAGCACACACGCCGTGAGCGGGGGCAAACCCAGTGCAGCCGAGACATGGCGAGCTCTCCACACACACGCCAGTGATACTGGTTTGCAGTGTTCCTACCTCCCCACAGCACGACTGAACAAGCGAACCTAAAGAGACCACCTCCGCCCCTTTGTTGCAGGGCGGAAATTAGACACTGAAGAGACCTGAATACAGAAGCCAAATAAACAGAGGGAAGCACTTTGGAAATGACAGGCCAACAGATGAAAATCCCTGTCGTTAACACTGACTACATTGAAAGGGGCCTATAGATCTTGAAAAGTATAAGCAGGAACAAGGATCTATCTGAAACTGAACAGACCCCACACTACTCACAACAGCTCCAGAGAAAGTCCTGGATATATTTTTACTATTATCATTTTTTTTTAATTTAAATTTTTTTTTCTTATTTATTTAAGTCCTCTATTACACCTTTAATTTTCATTTTTATAACGCACTATTACCTTGCCAAAAAAAAGACCTTATTTTTCAAGCAAACTGTATACATATATCTTATACTTTTTGTGATTTTGTTTTCTGTTTTTCTTTTATATTGTACTATTCTAAGAGTCTTACCTCTACTCTAGATTTTTAATCTTTGTTTTACATATTTGATATCAATTTTGTACATTTAAGAACCCAATTTTAGAACCCATTTTTACTCAGGAGTGTAATTACTGGCTTGATTACTCTCTCCCCCTACTGATGCTCTTTCTTCTCCCCCAGGAAACCTCTAACTCCCACCCTCTTCCTTCTTTTCTCAACCCAATTCTGTGAATCTCTGAGGGTGTTCGAGGCAACAGAGAACACTTCGGGAACAGAATACTGCCCAGATCTCTCTCTCCCCTCTTGATTCCTCCCTTTCAACTCATGCTCATCTCTATTACCTTCCTCCCCCCTCTCTATGTATCTCCATGAACCTCTCTGAGGGTTCCAGACTGTGGAGAGCACAGAGGGAAGTGCTTACTGGCTACACTGCTCTCTCCATGTGTGAGTCCGCCTCTTCTCCTCCCGGTCACCTCAAATCCCCCCTCCCTCTTCACCTCTCTATGTAACTCAGTGAACCTCTCTGGGTATCCCTCACTGTGGAGAAACTTTTCACCATTAACCTAAAAGTTTTATTATCAGTGCTGTATGGATGGAGAAGTCTTGCGGCTACTGCAAGAATAATACTGAAAATCAGAGGAAACATTAATTAATAAGGGATCATCCAAAAGCATCCATACATACACTGAAACCAAGCTCCACCCAAGAGCCAATAAGTTCCAGAGCAAGACATACCACGCAAATTCTCCAGCAATGCAGGAACATAAACCTGAGCATCAATATACAAGCTGCCCAGAGGCACACAAAACCCATAGACATCTCAAAACTCAATACTGGACACTCCATTGCACTCTAGAGAGAAGAAATCCAGCTACACCCACCAGAACACCGACACAAGCTTCCCCAACCAGGAAATCTTGACAAACCACCCGTCCAACCCCACCCACAGTGAGGAACATCCACAATCAAGAGGAACTTCAAACTCCCAGAATACAGAAAGGCCACGCCAAACACAGCAATCGAAACAAGATGAAAAGGCAGAGAAATACTCAGCAAGTAAAGGAAAATGATAAATGCCCACCAAACCAAACAAAAGACGAGGAGATAGGGAATCTATCTGAAAAAGAATTTAGAATAATGATAATAAAAATGATCCAAAATCCTGAAAAAAAAGTGGAGTTACAGATAAACACCATGGAGACAAAGATTGAGAAGATGCAAGAAATGTTTAACAAGGACTTAGAAGAAATAAAAAGGAGTCAATATAGAATGAATAATGAAATAAAGGAGATAAAAGACACTCTGGAGGGAACCAACAGTAGAATAACGGAGGCAGAAGATAGGATAAGTGAGGTAGAAGATAGAATGATGGAAATAAACGAAGCAGAGAGGAAAAAAGAAAAAAGAATCAAAAGAAATGAGGAAAACCTCAGGGACCTCTGGGACAATATGAAACGCCCCAACATTCGAATCATAGGAGTCCCAGAAGAAGAAGATAAAAGGAAAGGCCAAGAAAAAATACTCGAGGAGATAATAGTTGAAAATTTCCCTAAAATGAGGAAAGAAATAGTCACAGAAGTCCAAGAAACCCAGAGAGTTCCAAACAGGATAAACCCAAGGCGAAACACCCCAAGACACATATTAATCAAATTAACAAAGATCAAACACAAAGAACAAATATTAAAAGCAGCAAGGGAAAAACAACAAATAACACACAAGGGGATCCCCATAAGGATAACAGCTGATCTTTCAATAGAAACCCTTCAGGCTAGAAGGGAATAGCAGGACATACTTAAAGTAATGAAAGAGAATAATCTACAACCCAGATTACTGCACCCAGCAAGGATCTCATTCAGATATGAAGGAGAATTCAAAAGCTTTACAGACAAGCAAGAGCTGAGGGAATTCAGCACCACCAAACCAGCTCTCCAACAAATGCTAAAGGATCTTCTCTAAACAGGAAACACGGAAAGGATGTTTCAACACGAACTCAAAACAACAAAGTAAATGGCAACGGGATCATACTTATCAATAATTACCTTAAATGTAAATGGGGTGAATGCCCCAACCAAAAGACAAAGGCTTGCTGAATGGATACAAAAACAAGACCCCTATATATGCTGTCTACAAGACACCCACCTCAAAACTAGGGACACACACAGGCTGAAAGTGAAGGGATGGAAAAACATATTTCATGCAAACGGAGACCAAAAGAAAGCAGGAGTCGCAATACTCATTTCAGATAAAATAGACTTTAAAATAAAGGATGTGAAAAGGGACAAAGAAGGACACTACATGAAGATCAAAGGATCAATCCAAGAAGAAGACGTAACAATCATAAATATATATGCACCCAACATAGGAGCACCACAATTTATAAGGCAAATACTAACAAGTATGAAAGGGGAAATTAACAATAACACAATAATAGTGGGAGACTTTAATACTCCACTCACGCATATGGATAGATCAACTAAACAGAAAATTAACAAGGAAACACAAACTTTAAATGATACAATAGACAAATTAGATTTAATTGATATTTACAGGAGTTTCCACCCCAAAACAATCAATTTTACCTTTTTCTCAAGTGCACACGGAACTTTCTCCAGGATAGATCACATCCTGGGCCATAAATCTAGCCTTGGTAATTTCAAAAAAATTGAAATCATCCCAGCCATCTTCTCTGACCACAGTGCAGTAAGATTAGACCTCAATTACAGGAAAAAAACTATTAAAAATTCCAACATATGGAGGCTAAACAACACGCTTCTGAATAACCAATGAATCACAGAAGAAATCAAAAAAGAAATGAAATTATTCATAGAAACGAATGAAAATGAAAACACAACAACCCAAAACATATGGGACACTGTAAAAGCAATACTAAGGGGAAGGTTCATAGCAATACAGGCGTACCTCAAGAAACAAGAAAAAAATCAAATAAATCAACTAACTCTACACCTAAAGCAACTAGAGAAGGAAGAAATGAAGAACCCCAGGGTCAGTAGAAGGAAAGAAATCTTAAAAATTAGGGCAGAAATAAATGCAAAAGAAACAAAAGAGACCATAGCAAAAATCAACAAAACTAAAAGCTGGTTTTTCGAGAAGATAAACAAAATTGACAAGCCATTAGCCAGACTGATCAAGAAACAAAGGGAGAAGAATCAGATCAACAAAATTAGAAATGAAAATGGAGAGATCACAACAGACTCCGCAGAAATACAAAGGATCATAAGAGACTACTACCAACAGCTATATGCCAATAAAATGGACAACTTGGAAGAAATGGACAAATTCTTAGAAAAGTATAACTTTCCAAAAGTGAACCAGGAAGAAATAGAAGATCTTAACAGACCCATTACAAGCATTCCAAACTCATTCTATGAGGCCACCATCACCCTAATTCCAAAACCAGACAAAGATGTCACAAAAAAGGAAAACTACAGGCCAATATCACTGATGAACATAGATGCAAAAATCCTTAATAAAATTCTAGCAAACAGAATCCAACATCATATTAAAAAGATCATACATCATGACCAAGTGGGCTTTATCCCAGGAATGCAAGGTTTTTTTAACATCCGCAAATCAATCAATGTAATACACCACATTAACAAATTGAAAGAAAAAAACCATATGGTTATCTCAATAGATGCAGAAAAAGCCTTTGACAAAATTCAGCATCCATTTATGATAAAAACCCTCCAGAAAGCAGGAATAGAAGGAACATATCTCAACATAATAAAAGCTATATATGACAAACCCACAGCAAATATTATCCTCAATGGTGAAAAATTGAAAGCATTTCCCCTAAAGTCAGGAACAAGGCAAGGGTGCCCACTTTCACCACTACTATTCAACATAGTTTTGGAAGTTTTGGCCACAGCGATCAGAGCTGAAAAAGAAATAAAAGGAATACAGATAGGAAAAGAAGAAGTAAAACTCTCACTGTTTGCAGATGACATGATCCTCTACATAGAAAACCCTAAAGACTCTACTAGAAAATTACTCGAGTTAATCAATGAATATAGTAAAGTTGCTGGATATAAAATTAACACACAGAAATCTCTTGCATTCCTATACTCCAATAATGAGAAAACAGAAAGAGAAATTAAGGAAACAATACCATTCACCATTGCAAAAAAAGAATAAAATACTTAGGAATATATCTACCTAAAGAAACAAAAGACTTATATATAGAAAACTATAAAACACTGATGAAAGAAATCAAAGAGGACACAAACAGATGGAGAAATATACCGTTTTCATGGACTGGAAGAATTAATATAGTGAAAATGAGTATACTACCCAAAGCAATCTATAGATTCAATGCAATCCCTATCAAGCTACCAATGGTATTTTTCACAGAACTAGAACAAATCATCTCACAATTTGTATGGAAATATAAGAAACCTCGAATAGCCAAAGCAATCTTGAGGAAGAAGAATGGAACTGGAGGAATCAACCTGCCTGACTTCAGGCTCTACTACAAAGCCACAGTCATCAAGACAGTATGGTACTGGCACAAAGATAGAAATATAGATCAATGGAACAAAATAGAAAGCCCAGAGTTAAACCCACGCACCTATGGACACCTTATCTTCGACAAAGGAGGCAAGAATATACAATGGAGAAAAGACAATCTCTTTAACAAGTGGTGCTGGGAAAACTGCTCAACCACTTGTAAAAGAATGAAACTAGAACACTTCCTAACACCGTACACAAAAATAAACTCAAAATGGATTAAAGATCTAAACGTAAGACCAGAAACTATAAAACTCCTAGAGGGAAACATAGGCAAAACACTCTCCGACATAAATCACAGCAGGATCCTCCATGACCCACCTCCCAGAATGTTGGAAATAAAAGCAAAAATAAAAAAATCGGACCTAGTTAAAATTAAAAGCTTTTGCACAACAAAGGAAACTATAAGCAAGGTGAAAAGACAGCCTTCAGAATGGGAGAAAATAATAGCAAATGAAGCAACAGACAAACAGTTAATCTCAAAAATATACAAGCAACTTCTGCAGCTGAATTCCAGAAAAATAAACGACCCAATCAAAAAATGGGCCAAAGAACTAAACAGACATTTCTCCAAAGAAGACATACAGATGGCTAACAAACACATGAAAAGATGCTCACCATCACTCATTATTAGAGAAATGCAAATCAAAACCATAATGAGGTATCATTTCACACCAGTCAGAATGGCTGCTATCCAAAAGTCTACAAGCAATAAATGCTGGAGAGGGTGTGGAGAAAAGGGAACCCTCTTACACTGTTGGTGGGAATGCAAACTAGTACAGCCACTATGGAGAACAGTGTGGAGATTCCTTAAAAAACTGGGAATAGAATTGCCATATGACCCAGCAATCCCGCTGCTGGGCATATACACCGAGGAAACCAGAATTGAAAGAGACGCGTGTACCCCAATGTTCATCGCAGCACTGTTTACAATAGCCAGGACATGGAAGCAACCTAGATGTACATCAGCAGACGAAAGGGTAAGGAAGCTGTGGTACATATACACAATGGAATATTACTCAGCCATTAAAAAAAATACATTTGAATCGGTTCTACTTAGATGGATGAAACTGGAGCCCATTATACAGAGTGAAGTAAGCCAGAAAGAAGAACAACAATACAGTATACTAATGCATATATATGGAATTTGAAAGATGGTAACGATAACCCTATATGCGAGACAGAATAAGAGACACAGATGCATAGAATAATTTTATGGACTCTGAGGGAGAAGGTGAGGGTGGGACGTTCTGGGAGAATAGCATTGAAACATGTATATTATCATATGTGAAACAGAACACCATTCCATGTTTGATGCATGAGACAAGGGCTCAGGGCCGGGGCAATGGGATGACCCAGAGGGATGGGATGGGGAGGGAGGTGGGTGGGGGGTCCAGGAAGGGGAACACATGTAAACCCATGGCTGATTCATGTCAATGTATGGCAAAAACTATTACAATATTGTAAAGTAATTAGTCCCCAACTAAAATAAATAAATTTATATAAAAAAAATAGGAAACCAAAAAAAAAAAAATACAATAGCATTTTAAAAGTTATAAATACAGGACAAATCAGTTGTAAAACTTTCAGACAACATAAATAGAAAGTAAAAGTCTTCCTTCAGAAATAATCACTATTAATATTCTGTGCATAAACTTTCATGTTTTTTCAATACATAAATACAACACACACACATGCACAAACACACAAATACACATTTGCTCTGAAACTGGAATCAGTTGATGTATTCTCTTTTGTAACCTGCTTTTTTTTTCCAGTTAGACATTTATTACAGGTCCATTTGTAATTTTCAACATTTGTTTGGTGCTTTTATTTTATGGGCCATAAATTATATACATATTTGTTTAATGGATATTGAGCTTGTTTCTCCTATAAGTTTGTTTGTTTATTTTAATTTTATAGACAACCAAAAGTTTACCATTGAACAAGGAAGTGAATGCTCAAAGAGGGAATTGGCATTTAAAAGTGAAATATTTGTATATTATATTCCTGTAAAAAAAAAAAAAAGAAAAAAAAAAACAAAAAAGGATAAAAAAAATAAAAAGACAAAAAAAAGAAAAGAGAACAAAAGAGAAAAAATAAATAAATAAAAGCATATGGTGAAAGAGTAAGGGTCCGTTGGGACTCTCTCGAGAAGCAGAGACATTGGAGGGTACCGTTTTTGCACTCTACTTCTACCTGTCTAGTACTGACACTGGCAGGCACCATTTTTGCACTGTTCCTCTTCCATGGTAGTACCAACTGGGATTCAGAGTCACAGCACTCTTCCAATGCCCCACTAAAGCCTGTGGGCATGCCCTGCCCCTGTGCTCTCCCACTTGCTTATTAAAACAGGTGCCAGCCCTTGCTTATTATGCTCCAGCCCTGCACACTCTGGATGCCTTGCTAAAGCCAGCAGGTGCACCCTGACTCTGTGCTTTTCTGCTGCCTCACTAAAGCTAAAGCCAGCAGACATGCCCAAGCCCTGCACTCTCTCTATGCCTTAGTAAAGCCAGCAGGCACACAGAGTCCACACAGGAGATGCTCCTTGCTCACCTGGCTCTTTTGGCCAGGGGGATTTGTGTTGCTGAGATAGACATGACTTAAACAATTGGAGAGACAGTTCTTGGTGGGCTACCACCTACAGGACACTTCAGAGCAGACTGACACATCCCAAGTTTTCCTGTGAAAAGACCTATTTACTAACCTAAGTGGCAGGCTTCAGGTTTGCCACATTTCTAGAGGCTAGAGAGGAGCTCTCAGGAAACAGGCCATCTTTTCATTTTTTCCTTGTCCTCACTACAGCTTGGTAGCTCCCAGAAAGGAGTGCAGAAGTATTCACCTGGAACAATTCACCTCAATTTTTGAAAGTGTCACTCAGGAGACACCTCCAGATAACCTAGTGAGGAAGCGAGCAGTATTTACAACTGCGACTCACAGGAATTTACATATTTGCATAGTTTAAAGTTGCAGCCTGAGAATGTAACTTCCACTCAACCTCAGTCTAGGTCCTGACTGAGATTCCTCCCTTTGCAACACTGACAAGTATTTGCACATACTCAATAACCAAGACCCACCAAGAGTAAAACAAGCTGCTTAGACAATCACAAGATTTCAGAAGACAACCAAGAGCTAGAGCAAGGTTGAACATCAAGGTTAATAGGTTCATATACTATACAAGTTCACTCCTTCAAGATTGGGAGATGTACCTGTTTCACCTAATACACAGAAACAGAGATTCTAGCAAAATGAGGGAGCAAGGATATGCAACAATAAAAGGAAAAGATAAAACATCAGGAAAAAATCCTAAAGAAACAGCCATAAATTATGTGATAAAGAGTTCAAAGTAATGATCATAAAGATGCTCACCAAACTCAGGAGAAGAATGCATGAACACAGTGAAAACTTCAACAAAGAGACAGAAAATAAAAGAAAGCACAAAACAGTAGTCACAGAACTAAAGAATACAATAAATAAATTGAAAAAAAATACACAAGAGCAGTTCTACAGAAGACTAGATGAAGCAGAAGATATAATCATTGATCTGGAAGAGAGAGCAGTGGATCAGCAAAAGGAAAATTTCAAAAATTTACCTAGACTCACTATTTAATAAAGAGAGTGAGAACTTAAATGAAATCAGAAATTAAAAAGAATTTTTAATTGGCCCCAGAGAAATGTGAATTAACATAAAGTACTGCTTTGAACAATTATATGCCAACAAATTGAACCAGCTAAAGAAATTAACAAATTCCTAGAAACAGATAGTCATCTAAGACTGAATCAGGAAAAAATAGAAAATCTGAATAAAGTGATTACTAGTAAAGAGGTTGAATCAGTAATCAAAAATCTTTCAACAAACAAAAGTCCAGGACCACACAGCTTCGCTAGTGAATTCTACCAAATGTTCAGAAATGTAATACCTATCCTTCTCATATTATTTTAAAAAACTGAAGAAGAGGAAATGCTTCCATACTCATTTTACTAGGTCAACATTACCCTGATACCAAAGCCAGACAAGGACACCACACACACACACACACACACACACACACACACACACACACACACACACACACACACACACACAGAGCTACAAGCCATTATCAATGAGAAGCATAAATGCAAAACCTTCAACAAGATACTAACAAATTAAATTCAAGAATACATTAAAAGGTTCATACAACACAATTAAGTGAGTTTTATCACAGAGTTGCAAGGGTGTTTCAGTATTCACAAATCAATCCTTGTGATATACCACATTAACAAATTGCAGAATAAAAATCATATGATCATCTCAATAGATGCAGAAAAAGCATTTGACAAAATTCAACATCCTTTTATGATTAAAAACTCTTAACAAATTTCATATAGAGAGAACGTACTTCAGCATAATAAAGGTCATATATGTCAAGCCCACAACTAACATCACACCCAATGTTGAAAAGCTCAGAGCTTTTCCTCTAAAATTAGAACCAGAAATAAATAAAAATAAAAATAAAATTAGAACCAAGACACTTTAACTCAACATAGTAGTAGAAGTCAGCCAGAGCAATTAGTCAAGAAAAAGACATAAAAGACATCAATGTTAGAAAGAACAAAGTGAAACTACCAATGTCTGCAGATGACATGATTTTATACATAGAAAATTCTAAAGACTCTACAGAAAAACTGCAGGAATTAATAAAAGAATCAGTAAAGTTTCAGGACACAAAATCAATATATAAAAACTGATTTTTTTTTCATTTCTACACAGTAACAAATAACTATCAGAGAAAATAAGAAAACAATTTCATTTACGAATGCGTGAAAAAGAATAGTATAGCTGGAAGTAAATTCAACCAAGATCTGTACACTGAATACTAATACACTGATAAAAGAAATTGAAGAAGGCACAAATAAATTCTGTGCTCATGGACTGGAAGAATTCATGCTGTTAAAATATCCATATTACTCAAAGCAATCTACAGATGCAAACACATTCCCTATCAAATAGCATTGAAATATGTATAGTATCATATGTGAAACAGAACACAATTCCAGGTTCGATGCATGAGACAAATGCTCAGGGCTGAGGCAATGGGATGACCCAGAGGGATGGGATGGGGAGGGAGGTGGAAGGGGGGTTCAGGATGGGGAACACATGTAAACCCATGGCTGATTCATGTCAATGTATGGCAAAAACCACTACAATATTGTAAAGTAATTAGCCCCCAACTAAAATAAATAAATTTATTAATAAAAAGAAAATCAACGACTTTTTAAAAACATAAATAGAACCAAAATATCCTAAAATTCCTATGGAAACACAAAAGACCCTGAATAGCTGAAGCAATCTTGAAAAAGAAGAACAAAGTTGGAAGTATCATGCACCCTGATTTCAAACGATATTACAAAGTTACAATAATAAAAAATTTGATATTGGCATAAAAGCAGATAGATAGATGAATGGAACAGAATCAAAAGTGTAGAAATAATCCCATGCATATGTGGTCAATTAATTTATGACAAAGGAGGCATGAACACACAATGGGGAAAGAACAGTCTCTTCTATAAATAGTGCTGTAAAAACTGGACAGCCATGTTCAAAAGAATAAAATTAGACTATTATCTTACAGCTTACACAAAAATCAACTCAAGATGGGTTAAAGAGATGAATGTGATACCTGAGAGGAGAAGGGGATGACAGAGGATGAGCTGGTTGGATGGCATCATCAACTCGATGGACATGAGTTTGAGCAAGCTCCAGGAGTCAGTGATGGACAGGGAAGCCTGGCGTGCTACAGTCCATGGGGTCGCAAAGAGTCGAACACGACTGAGCGACTAAAGTGAACTGTGATACTTGAAACTATAAAACTCTTAGGAGGAAGCATGGACAGTAACACTTTGACATTTGTCTTGGTGATGATGTTTTGCATTTGACTCCAAAAATAAAGGCAACAAAAGCAAAAACAAACAGGCGGGACTATATCAAACTAAAAAGCTTCTGTGCACTAACGAAAATATCAAAAAAAAAATGAAATGGCATCTTATTGAATGGAAAAATGGAAATCATATGTCTGATAAGTGTTTAATATCCAAAACATACCAAGAACTCATAAAACTCAACTTCAAAGAAACAAAAAACTGGATTAAAAATGGCCAGAGGACTTAAATAGATATTTTTCCAGAGAAAATATACAGATGGACAATATACACATGAAAAGATGTTCAACTTCACTATCATCAGGGAAATGGGAATCACAACCACAATGAGATATCACATCACACCAGTCAGAAATATAATTTTCAAAATGATATCAAATAGCAAGTGCTGGTAAAGATGTGAAGAAAAGCCAACTGTCATGCATTGGTAGGACAGGTAAATTGGTAGGAACGTAACCTGGTGTAGCCAGTATGGATAACAGTATAGAGGTTACTCAAAAAATTAGAAATAGAACTACCACATGATTCAGCAATTCCATTTATGGATATTTATCTGAAGGCAACAAAAACATTAATTTGAAAAGATACATACACTCTTTTGTTCATTGCAGCATTACTTACAATAGCCAAGATAGGAAACAACCTTCATGTCCATTTGTAGATTAATGGATAAAGAAGATTGGTATACATATACAATGGAATGTTAGCCAGAAAAAATGAAATCTTACCATTTGCAAAAACACGGATGGATCTAGAGGGTATTATGTCATGCAGAAAGAGAAAAATACCATATAATTTCACTTATATGTGGAAACTACAAAACAAAACAAATGAACAACAGAAAAACAAAATAAAAGTTATATATACAGAGAATAGGTTAGTGGCCGCTAGACAGGAGGGCTTAGGAAGCAGGGTGAAGGGGTTCAAGAGGTGCAAACTTCCAGTTATAAAATAAATAAGTCATGGGAATGTAATGTACAGCATGGTGACTATAGTCAATAATAATTTATTGCATATTCAAAAGTTGCTAACAGAGTAAAAGTTCTCAGAAAAATTTGTAGATTTGAATGGCAATGGATGGTATCTAGACTTACTGTGGTGAACATTCTGCAATGCATGCAAATATCAAATTATTAATGTGTACACCTGAAACTAATATAATTTTATACATCAATTATTCCTCAATTTAAAAAAGTGCCAATATATGAATGGAAAGCTAGGAGTATGTGTGCAGACCTGCTATAATATACGTATTTTGTTATTATGCTTTTATCTGGTTTTCTTACATGCTTCACAAAAGTGAACATTTAGCAATTTTCTAGACTGGAAATGAAAAACATGCACTGTTTCTGGACTTTCAACTGATATTTATAGAATATAACAAGTAATTATTCAAAAATGTTGAAGAGGTCTCTAAATCAGCTTGTCTTCTATATGATTTCAAATGTTGTCTATAAGAACAACCATATCCTGGGGCAATAGGCTAGGAGTTTCAAGTTTCCTCAGGGGTAGAAATGGTGGTTCAGATATCTAGGGCTGTAGTATCCAATATAGTAGCCAGTTTTCACAAGAGGCTATTTAAATTTTAATTTTAATAAATTTAAATGGAATAAAATAAAAAATTCAGCTTCTCATTGCACTAGTCACATTTCAAATGTTCAAAAGCCACATGTGACTAGCGACTACCGTAATGGAAGGTGCAGATATTGATTATTTCCTTTGCTGCAGAAAGTTATATTAGATAGCATTATTCTAGAGTATAAGGAGTCAGCAGTTTGTGTAAAACAAATACACAGAGGTATCTACAGAATCTTTAGTTCACCATGAAAGTGAAAAGGGGAAGTGTTAGTCGCTCAGTCGTGTCCAACTCTTTGCAACCCCATGGCTGTAGCCTGCCAGGTTAGGCTCCTCTGTCCATGGAATTCTCCAGGCAAGAATACTGGTGTGGGTAGCCATTCTCTTCTCCAGGGAATCTTTCCAACCCAGGAAGGATTGAACCTGGGTCACCTCCATTGCAGACGAATTCTTTACCTTCTAAGCCACCAGGCAAGCCCCTTAGTTCACCATATGTAATACTAAATTGACCCTTATTCAATGAAAAAGATTTTGTCCCTTTACTCTCTATATCTGGTAGTAGCATAATTTAATTGTTATATCTGGAACATATTGAGTTCCCAATATGTATCAGGTGCCATTTTCAAGTACTCAGAATACAGAGAATACAGATCTTTGTCCTCAAAGATCTCTATCTAATAAATATCACTGCTGCTGCTGCGTTGCTTCAATCATGTCCAACTCTGTGCGACCCCATAGAGGGCAGCCCACCAGGCTCCCCCGTCCATGGGATTTTTCCAGGCAAGAGTACTGGAGTGGGTTGCCATTGCCTTCTCCCATAAGTATCACTGACATCTCTCTATTTCTTTGCTTCCTGTTAAAGTGGCCAAGTCTTTGCACTTGGCCTTGTATTTGTTTCCTTTCCATTCCCACTGCCACCACCTTCATTTGGACCCTTGTTACTCTCACTTATCTCGAGTCACTTAGCTGACTTTCCTACCTGAAGATTCTGTTGGATCTTCTTCTCCAAGTGACCTTTGTCACTGCTGCCAAAATAAGCTATCAAAAATAAAAATAAAGAAGGTGGAATTTCAGGAAGGACAATTTGAAAAGTAGGGGGAAACAACACAGCAGTATGCAGAAAGCATAAAGGAATACCTTGATTCCATGACAATCAAGTTTACAGACAATGAACACCAGTATAGAAGACTTAATATGGACAGGTATGCTCCATAACTGTTGTACCAATGTAACAGTATCACTCTAATTATGAAATTAAAGCAGCTTTACATTTTTATCAACATCATGATTCTAAAGGATGTGAAGTCAAGCCCCAAAGTTTATATCTGGGTTTAATGGGAAACCGTTGCTTAAAAGTATAATTATTAATTAAAAATTCAGTATTCACCTCTGGCTTACCCAAATAAATTGCACCTGACTCATTCTAAGAATTAGGCTGACATGTTTCACTAAGTAAATGTGAAATTCAAAGTCCCGGTACATTTGTTTCTAAATTAAAATGCTACAAGATGTACATACATATTCACTGTGTGTCACTTCAAAGCACAGTGGCTAAAATATGAACATCACATTATTGAGTTTCAAAGATTAGGTCAGATAAATACAGAATTAAATCATATGTATTGAAAGCACAGTGCTCCCCTATAAGACCTGCTGAGTGTGATGACAGGGTCATAGAAACTCTTGCAAGCTGTTAGTCTATATAACTTAAAAAAGACTCTGGTTTAAAGGAATTTTGCTGAAGACAGGAAGAAAATGAGATTTTGTCTGCTATTAGTTTGTAATTCCAAATGATAAACTTTTCTTAATTACTCTCCTGTGAATGCCACAGGTGTTTTAATTATCCTTGTATTTATACTGGTGTAACTTTGCATTTCCTGGAGCCAAATTTAAAAAAATCCTGCAATTTCACATAAACTGTGTGTTATGGCTAGTACAGAACACTTTTGTGTATGATGTGACCTTGGGCTGCAAGGAGATCAAACCAGTCAATCCTAAAGGAAATCAACCCTGAATGTTCATTGGAAGGACTGATGCTGAGGTTGAAACTCCAATACCTCGGCCATCTGATACGAAAAGCTGACTCACTGGAAAAGACCCTGATTCTGGGAAAGATTGAGAGCAGGAGGAGAAGGGGATGACAGAGGATGAGATGGCTGGATGGCCATCACCGACTCAATGGACATGAGTTTGTTTGAGCAAACTCTGGGAGATGGTGAAGGACAGGGAAGCCTGGTGTGCTGCAGCCCATGGGGTCACAAAGAGTCATAACTTATCGACTGAAGAACAACAATAACAATTTTTTGAAATGTGGATTCATCTCTTGCTCGTGTAAGTAGTACAAGTAGAAAGATCGTCAAAAACTAATATAATTTTAATCCATTGACAGTACTTTCTTATCTGAATTTGAGTTTTCTCTGTCACCCTAATAGCATGTGGTCTGTCTAAATGGCAACCATATTATTGTCACTTTGCAATAAATAATCATATAATACCAGCATACATCTTATCCCTTTTCTGTCGTATTTTAAGAAATATGAAAATACTATCTGCTGCTGAGAATAAATGCTAAATTTTATTTTAAAGATATGGGTACTAGAATCCCTAAATTGTGACATATTCTTTTGTGAAATATATTTTAAATTGGAGGTCCCTAAAGTGAGGCATGCATAGCCAAGGAAATACAAAAGATGAAGATAAAGCAAGATATGCAGATTTTATTTTCTAACTAAAAAGAAAGTACAACATTATGTTTCACTAATTTTTGAGATATGGATAACCACCAATGCCCTCATCGGTCAAGTACTAGAAGTATCTCAAAGGAAAAGTGGGAGTTTGAAGCAGAGCAATTGGTTGGCAATTGGCAACTCCAGTCTTACACTTCCTTCATTGTAATGTGATCTACATATGCCCCATTGGGTGGATAAATGAGCTACCTTATTTATTTTTAACCAAGCCATATTACTTAATGGATAACACAACCATAGACTTAACATAATGGAAGCACAGGGAAAAAACAATAAAATGGCAGAGCTGATACATCTTCTTTTAGTAGGAACTCTTTGTCAACTTTATTGTCATGATCATAAGATAAGACTTATTAGTTGTATTGTTCTTATTGCTATCAATAATCTATTTTAAATTTTTTATATCATTGATAAATGCATTGGTTAGAATCTTTTTAAAACCTTAGTCTAATTATCTAATTTCTACCTTGTATATATACATTAATATATATATATATAAAGCTTATAATTCAACTTATGCTATGAAAAGAGAATGCTTATTATTTATCTGATGGGGTATATGAACAAAAGATTTCAGAAAATTGCCTTAAATTGAAAAACAATTAAAAGAAGCGGAAATTTAAATTTCTTTTCACAATCTATCAGAAATCCTCTCAAAATATACATTAAGGATGCTCAGTTTTACAACTTTCATTTTTCATTTTTTTTATTCAATAGAGCTATGATCTACAAACCTTCCATTTACATAATTTAAGTACTGTTTCTATCACACTATTAATTTAATCAAATGAGCCATTCTTTTGAAGATGATGAGTTAGATCTAAAAGCATAAGAGAAGACTGGCCACATGGAATGAGGCAGGAGAATTCATCTTTTCTAGTTTTCACCCCTCCTCAATGGTGATATATTGTACGTAATTGTCATATGTATATATATGATTAATACGTATAATGCACATATGATAAGCCACTTCAGTCATGTCCTACTCTTTATGACCCTATAGACTATAGCCAGCCAGGCTCCTCTGTGCATGGGATTCTCCAAGCAAGAATACTGGAGTGGGCTGCCACTTCCTACTCCAGGGGATCTTATGTCTCTTGTACCTCCTACATTTGTAGGCAGGTTCTTTACCACTAGTGTCTTCTGGGGCGGGGGGCAGTACATATAATATATATGTATTAATATTATCTCTACAAGTAATGTTACTTTCCTGTCAGAATAATCCTTACAACTATTAATAATTATTTGGGGAAACCATAAAGTGGTTTCTAGATAATAGAATTAATTTATCCCAGGAAACTGAAGTGAAGCCATTATGACCTTTTGGAGATAATGAGGAGACTTAATTATTACTCACACAATTACTTTTCTTGTTGGGATTTTTATGCCTTTGCATGTGAGATTAGAGTGATCTTGACTGGCAGTTGAAAACTAGTGAGTGTTTATAAGAACAAACAGTGGCAGATAGAGACAGACGCAAAATAGAGAATGAAGGACTGTATCCTCCCCAAACTAGAATAGCATACTAAAAAGAGCATCAAGCAGACTTAAGGTTGAATCTTGGCTTCTCCAACTAATAGGCATGTTGTTTTTATATCTAGTATGGAGATCATTATATCTACCTATTTAACAGTTGTTGTAAGGATGAAATGAGAAATAACAGAAGACACATAGTTTTGACTCCTGAGTTTAGAAGATCCCCTGGAGAAGCAAATGGCAACCCACCCCAGTATTCTTGCCTGGAGAATCCCATGGACAGAGAAGCCTGACAGGCTACAGTGCATTGGGTTGCAAAGTGTCAGACACAATTGAGCTCATACACACACACATATGCACACACACACACACACTCACTCATACGTGTAAAACAGCACACTATCTGGACATAATAGGCACTAAATTAAGTGTAAGTAATTACCACTTAAATTATTTTAGAATATAAAAGAAAAATAAAATATTTTTAGTTATTAATATCATTAAATTATCTATAGGGTAAATATATTTTTAATGATACTACCAATATGATGAAGAGCACCAGTGACCCCAAATACTGAATAAATAATCCATAAAGGTAAAATTTATTATTTTTGCAGGTAGAACGTTTATTTGCATGGCCATATGCATTTTAACATATTGTCCTTAAAATGATCTGTATAATCAGGTATGTTAAAGCACTGAAAACCAAGAACACCAGATATGATTTTACTGGGCTACTTCCAACAACATATCAAGTGGTTCAGCAGATGTAATTACCACCAAACCTTGCCAAGGTTTTGAAATGTGCCCATTAATTAGCAATTCTCAATCTGTCTATCAGTCAGTCATACTTTAAAAATATGCCTATCACCATGTAGGTAAAGGCGTCTATTGATTATTATACAATAAAATCCTTTTGAATACTTAAATATATACTTCAAACTTTTTCTTAAAAAAATCCCATTAGCAAAATCAAACTGTCTCAGGAGCAGATACAAAAAGAAAGTAGTGAGCAGTTCAGAAAGTTATTCACAAAACAACTGAATGTGTTGAGGTTGAATAATATCTAAACAGCCACTTGTATTCTGGTATCCTCTTGGGAAAGCAGAAGCAAATTGTTCGTTTGTTTTTCTCTCTCTGTACACAGGAGACTAAGTTTGGTTAGCAGAGAGTGGATATTAATCCTAGGATTTCCTGAAAGAAAAATCATAAGAAACAGCAACATACTTACATACTTAATAAGATGAAATAAGCACTAATATGAAAAGAATGTTGGTAGAAAAAAATGGATTATAACCTTTTAAAGTTTTTTCATGTCACTCCAAAAGAATGCAAAGTATAATACAAGATAAGAGAGGGAAGAATCAGCAAACAATGTAAAACTACAAGATCTAGAGGAAAGGAGAATTTCACCAGGAATAAAACCATAATTTTACTTAAATAAAGACAAACTCTACACTAGAGAAATGAGATAAAACGTTTAGGGCTTTCAGCTAAAGATCAAACTTCACAGAAAGCTATAAAATTGGGCAAAATATAATAAATTGAAATACAAGGCAGAATCTAGGATAACAAACACAAAAGGAAAAACATATTTTGTTAAGTGGAGACATTAGAGTGAATACACAAAAATCTATTTTAGATGAAAAAAAGAGATGATAGAACACAGCTTTTTAAAAGGGAAAAATAGAAAGGAGAAGGAAATGGAGTAGGAGAAGAGAAATTAATAGAATATAATCAAGGTAACATAAGAGTACATAACGATTATGAATTTGACAGGAAACATTTACTAGGTCTGAGTTCTTAAGTCTTACAGATACATGGCATTAGTCTTTTACTTTTATTATGAGGGGATTTGTGAGTTACTGCTGATGGTACCAAATAAGTTCATAAATGTACTTTACTATTATGTTAGAAATTAAAACTATAATTAACTGTTATGGGCCACTACTTAGAATAAATGCAATACATATCTAATATCTGTGGGAATCACATTTATTAAATGCTCATTATGTGCAATAAAAATGTTCAAAGCACATTGAGTACTTGATATGTGCCAGAAACTACTCATCTAGTACTTAGGACAGCCCTATAGGTTAGTACTATAATCAGTCACATTTTATAGAGAAAACTTGGGCTGAAAAAGATTTCATAATTTTCCCAAGCTTACATATCCAAGAAGGAATGGAACCAAAACGGGCTCCAGAATGCACACACTAAACCACCATCATCAACTCTAGTTAATATAAGGCATATTGATGTAAGTACTTTTAACTGAAACTTCATTTTTACATGGGCACCCTGTTTCATCTTTGAGGAACAAAATGAGGCACTTGGTGAAGAGAACTGAGAAAGTGGGGGTTTTAAAGACAGGCTTACTCATGCGGAATCTAGTTTAAAATTATACAAATGAACTTATTTACACAACAGAAATAAGTGCACAGACTTTGAAAACAAACATATGGTTACCAAAAGGAAAACTTGGGTGGTGGGAGGAATAAATTAGGAGCTTGGGATTAGCATATATATACTACTATATATAAAATAGATAACCAACAAGAACCTACTGTATAGCACAGGGAACTCTGCTCAATGTTATGTAATAACCTATATTGGAAAAGAAACTGAAAAAGAATGAACATATGTGTATTTATAACTAAATCACTATGCTGTACACCTGAAATTAACACAACATTGTAAATGAAGTATATTCCAATAAAATTTTAAAAAGACAAGGGCTCAGGGCCGGGGCAATGGGATGACCCAGAGGGATGGGATGGGGAGGGAGGTGGGTGGGGGGTCCAGGAAGGGGAACACATGTAAACCCATGGCTGATTCATGTCAATGTATGGCAAAAACTATTACAATATTGTAAAGTAATTAGCCCCCAACTAAAATAAATAAATTTATAAAATAAAAAAAAATAAAAAGGGAGACAAGCTTACTAGACTAGGCCAAGATCTGTAGTAAGTAGACCCATGAGTCATGAACTACAAAACCTTTACAGAAAACCTCTCAATTGCAAGTAAGCAGGAAAACTACATTTGTATTCAGGTCTCTCTTTTAAAAGCAAGTCTTAAAAAATACAAATCATATGGGCTGACTCTGGGTAGTATTTTCTCTGTCTTTTGAAATCAAGGGAGACTGCAAAGCATCAAGAGTAAAAAGGCCATCTTGATGCCTGAAGAGGAGACAAAAGAGTGGAAAAATAATGGCATTTCTTGGAAGTCAATCATTGAAAAGAGGACAGAACATATAAGAGCTAATACCACAACTGAAAAGGATAATTCAAGTGGAAAAGGCAGCATTATTACATCTAATATGATTGTCAACACTTATTTAATTTTCAGGAAAAATGATACAATCTATGGGTTTAAAGTAATGAAAATATACCAAATTCAAAATACAATAAAAATGCCATAAGTAGAGAGAATATCTTGATAGTTTTTTTTTTTAACCTCAATTCCCAACCTCTACTTAACCAGCAGGAATTATTTTCCAAGAAGTATACAAGACAGACATTAGAAATAAACAAGAGAATACATCCTTTTAGTAGCTGCATTCTTTCGATATATCTAATCATATCATAAAGAAATAAATTCAAGAAAATCATATGAAGCATGACAGAATGGAGTCAGACATACATATGGATTTATGAGTTTGAAATATATCGCCTCAACTCCCTGTGAACTGAGTCTTAGATAAAGAAATGTCCTGTTTTAAAATCAAGGGAAAATGAGTCATTTACTGGCTTTAAAGTCACTAAATTTTTTTTAAAGAAAATAATGATGAGTGTAGTAAAGATATTAACTACATTTTCAAGTGATTAGGAGAAGCACTACTATTTGCTCTCCAAATGGCCATTCACTGGACCATAGGCATGTGTGCGTGCTCAGTTGCTAAGTCGTGACCGACTCTTTGCAACGCCATGGACCCATGTCTAACCCCATGGTCCACCAGGTTCCTCTGTCTATGAGATTTCTCAGGCAAGAATAATGGGAGTTTCCATTTCTTTCTCCAGAGGATCTTCCTGAGAGTAAAAACAAGTATCTGATAGTTTGTTCTGATTCTAGGTTATTCCTTTGAATACATTTTTCAAAGAAAGAAATAAAACATTACATAAAAATACTTAATATGTCAATAGTTTAGCATAATTGTTTACTACACATACATACATGTAATAAGTAGATGTTTCAAAAATATGATTATATATTTTATATTAATGGCTGGGTGGTCCTTAGTTAACTTTAACACATTTTAGTTACACAGGAGCAGTGCAATATTTAGAAAAGTTTTAGAAGCTTTCAGTTATGTTTCAATGCTCATTTTCAAAATTCAGCAAGATTTGGAGGGGTGAAATTGATCTCAAAATAAAAATAATGCAATTTAGTATGTTTGGAATTTTTCAATTAAAAATTTAGTATTTCACCATCGTTAAGTTCTTTGACTTGATCTCTTCATATATGTAAGGTATGTTCAGAAAAGACAGTAGAATTTAAACTAATGCATTTATTTTGCCTAAAATATATATTTTAACTCATGAATTATTAGTAGACAATATATTCTTTCACATGCAAGCCCTTATTCAGTTACATAATGTAATTCAGTATGAGATTTTCTATTTATTGTTCACAGGCTAATAAATCCCAATACATAACCACTATTAAGCTCAGACTCATTCCTATAAGAATGAAAGGTTCAATATGAACCAGCACACCATAGAGGTTCAGCTTATTAGGGCTGGCAAAGCAGCAAAGGCAGCAAAGACTTATAGCCAAAGAATGTCTGGTGCTTTTGGCCTATTTACAGACTTCCATTTCCAAGGCTGATAATCTGGTGTGATGAATACATTTGGAAGAAAACAATACATCACCTATGCCTGGCTCTGTAAGCAAAGTCCATATGTTAAATTTTAAACCTAACTCTTTGAAGTTTTATAAAATAATAGTAGCTTCAAGCTTATTAACATCAATTTATAGGCATCTATAACCTGTGGCAGATTCATGTTGATATATGGCAAAAACCATCACAATATTGTAAAGTAATTATTCTCCAATTAAAATAAATTACTTTTTAAAGTTTTAATTAGTCTAAAATTTTTGCATTAAGTTGTCAATAGTAGTAATATATATTTTTTCCAGATTTTAGAACAGAAAACAGCACAGATAGGATCTCCAAATAAAGAGCAGAATGAACTCTTGTTAGATCTGTGGGAGGGCAATTCATCCTTGAGTATTCACACAAATTTCCTTACCACTCCCAACCTAACACCGAACATTACAAAGTAGCTTTCAAAAATGGGTTTCAAATTAAGGAGCCACAAGAACAAGTTTTTTTAAAAGGCTAGAATTTATTATTTCCCAAGCTTGATTAACAACTCAATTCGTATCTGTTTACTTCATGCAGTCTAGATAGTTCAGAAACAATTTATAAAGTAAGCCTGAAAATTTTAAATTATTGTAGAAACTGAGATGAGAAGGAACATACCTGGGATGTAACTTACATAAGACTGTAAGAGATGGATGATAATGTAAGATTGTTGCCCAAGAGTAATCTAAGAAAAGGACATAGGGATCAGGAACCTTTGATGCCAAGGGAGCAGGTAGCTCCATATATTTGTCCTTATTCCCTCTTCTTTGTCACTGACCAAAGGGATCTAATTTGCAATCATTCAGTTGAATTCAGCTTCTAGTATGCAGGTTACAAAGATGAAAGAGACACCTACTCCTTAAGGAGGTCAGTAAAGTTCAAAGATAAATCCGTTAGCTCTTGTACACATGTTTTTGACATAATAAAACACACTTAAGTGGTCTATTTTACTATTTTATATTCTAAAGGTTACTCTTATTTGTTTCACAGTTACACCTATGTAAAAATGTCTAGAGATCATATGTATCTGAAAGTTAAATTTATAAAATATACTCATTATGCAATTATTGCTACAAGTCAACAAATGTGCTGATAAAATGAAGTTATTTAAATTTCTGCTACTGATATATTGTAAATGATATGAAACATGGTTTCTTATTCTGTTTCATTTTTACCAAGTAAAAAATTTTAATGTTTCAAAATGATATTTCCTCACTAATATGGTTTCTTTTTGATATTAAGTTTGTTTTCCAATTTTGAAGCATATTTTCAATTTGGAAACATAAACAATAAATATTTCACATTCTGTTATCTGATTGTAAAGAAAAATAAACAATATTTTGTCTTTGAATAGAGAATGTGTGTACTTTCCTTCGAATAAAAATAGGTCACTTATTATCATAAAATATCACAGCCTGAAAGGATTCATGGCTACAGTGATTGGTAGGAATATAACATCTAAAAATGTATTAATCATCTGAAATGTGAACACCTGCACCTTTGTATTTTCTCCTTAAAATATGGGCTATATTTTTATCATGTACCACCTTGATTATCTATTAAAAAAATATTAACAGCTTGCCTCCTCATTCCAGTGCCCAGTTACAAATTCCAAATGTTTTGTCACATTTCTTGTGAGCAATGCCATCTGCCAGAGGTGGCATTTCATGGCTGTTTACCCTAACTCCCTCCAAGAATTCATCTGCCACTATCTAATGCTGCCTGAATAAAGGGGATTAAGACTCTGATGCAACAGAGACTACTGATAATTTGGTATAATTGTGAAGAAATGAAGATAAATGAGGTCGAGGATGGAGAGGCAATTAGTTGAGCTCCCTGTACAGCTGTGTTCTCGGCCTTGCTTCCCTGGCCTTTTCTTCAATGAGGTTGTGCAAATTGACCATAATGACAAATACACACTTCCCAAAGGTCTTGTACTTTCTAAAACTTGAGAATTCACTTTTCACTTCTGAAAACTGAGTTGATTGTTTAGTAAATTTGTTTTAACACGGTCTCCTAAAGTCCTTATAACACAGGACTACTGCACCTGCTCTATTTCAGGAATCATGCCCCAGCGCTACACACACACACTATATTTTGCTTTTAGTTGATCTCAGGCTACTATTTACAACCTGAGTACATTGAAGACCCAAATCCTTAATTACCTTAATTTTGATCCAGAGTTTAGGACAGATTGGCAATGTTTTCATTTTTAGATGATTAAAAGCCAAGAGAACTCTTTAGTCAATGAAAAGAAGCTTCTCATTAATTTTAGGAAATAGTCTATAAATAAATTCTTTTTGACAAGTTTTCAATGAAATGGCAGGGATAGCTTTACAAAGAAGCTCTAAGGGATCTTTAGAGATTGGCAAAACCAGTATTTCCAAAGATAAAATTTACATATTCATATAAAAATCATTATTGTCATTATTACTGTTTCCTAAATGAAAAAAAAAAACCTTCAGTAAAAAGTTATCCATTAAAAAAAAAAGTTGTCCATTAAAAGGTTTAGGCACTAATAAACTTAATTCTAAGATCCCTTTTTCTAACCACAGAAACGGTTATGCAGGGTATTTAGTTAAGGATGCTATCATAGGAACTAAATATTTTGAAGTACATATTTCTATTGGCAGCTTTTCCTCTATTTTCCTCTATTTTTGAAATTATTATTACTTACTCTTTGTTTTAACTGGGAATCATATCACTGTGTGCCTTTCAGTTGTTACTTGTTATGCAAGAATGACAAATCTACACTAATAAATAATAATGTTTGAGATGATGGATGTCTTTCCCCATTATATAAAAAGAAAAGTATGAAAATAAACACTTCTTCAGAGGGTGGTTCTAAGACAGTGGAGAAATAGGATGGGGAGACCACTTTCTCCCCCACGAATTCATCAAAAGATCATTTGAATGCTGAGCAACTTCCTCTAAATAACTTCTGAATGCTGGCAGAGGACACCAGGCACCCAGAAAGGCAGCCCATTTTCTTCAAAAGGAGGTAGTACAAAATATTAAAGACAAAAAGAGAAACAAAAGAGTTAGGGACAAAGACCAATCCTGGTGAAGGAGGGAAAGTTTCCAAACGGTAGGCAACCCTCTCACAGGAAGGTCTGTGGGGAGTTTTGGAATCTCAGAGGGCAACATAACTGGGAGGGGCGGGGGGGGGAAACAGAATACACACCTAATCACAACTGCCAGCAGAGAAGTAGCCCAGACTCTTACATCCACACCAGGGGGTGGGGGCAGGACAGGGAGATGCGGGCTGCATCATCATTGCTATAGGGTAAGGACCCAGCCTAAATGCCATGAGGTCAATCTGAGGGAGCTAACATGAGAGAGCAACTCAAACTATGGGATCACCAGAGAGGAAAAAAAAAGAGAGAGAGAGAGAGAGAACCTTCCTGTGAAAGGCTCTAACACTCAGCCTGGCCTGCTCACAGAACAAAAGACAGAATGAATACCAAAGGAGAGATAGCCGGCTGTGTATAAGCCCCTCCTCCTCGGTGGAGGCAGAGAGGCAAGCAGGCAATAGCCACAGCCAAAAGGTAAGGGGCAATCTTGACCCGAGAGACTGGCATCCTCCACCAAACTGTGAGCAGGCTCCTAGTTGCTAACCAAGTCTTCCTGGGATCCTGCACAGTTGACATCTGCCAGGAGGGGCACAGCCTATCAGCTCCCCAGAGGAGACACATGGCACACTTGAAACGGTGCTCTCACTGCACTCCTGGGAAATCAAGAGGCCAGGATCGGGGAGGTGATTAAGATGCACAGCCCACCTGGGACAGTGTGTTTACCAAGCACCTGGTCGCCTGAGTTGCTCGGACCTGGGAAGGGCACAAAACACACGAGCAACCAAGTCTGTGCCCTTGTGTACTACCAGAGAACCTGAACCTGAGTGGTTGAAACCTGGGAAGTGCACAAAATGCAAGGCCAGCTTTGGACGGTGCCCATGAAGAACACCCTGGAGCCTGAGGAGTGTAGACGCAGAAAGCACACTCCGTGAGCTGGGGCAAACCCAGTGTGGTCTGTACACTGCAAGCACTCCCCACACGTGCCAGTGATATTTGTTTCCACTGTCGCTCCCTCCACACAACACAACTGAACAAGTGAGCCTAAATAAGTGATATCATATCATATCAGATAAAATATACTTTAAAATAAAGGCTGTGAAAAGAGACAAAGAAGGACACTACATAATGATAAATGGATCAATCCAAGAAGAAGATATAACAATTATAAATATATATGCACCCAACATAGGACCACCACAATACATAAGGCAAATGCTAACAAGTATGAAAGGGGAAATTAACAGTACCACAATAATAGTGGGAGACTTTAATACCTACTCACACCTATGGATAGATCGAGAAAACAGAAATTAGCAAGGAAACACAAACTTATATGCTACAATGGACCAGTTAGACCCAATTGATATCATAGGATATTTCACCACTAAACAATGAATTTCACCTTTTTCTCAAGTGCAAACAGAACATCTTCCAGGATTGATCACATCTAGGGCCATAAATCTAGTCTTGGAAATTAAAAAAAAAAATGAAATCATTTCAAACTTACTTTTTTTCTGATCACAATGCAGTAAGAATAGATGTCAACAACAGGAAAAAAAAACTATTGAAAATATGAACATATGGAGGTAAAAAAACACACTACTGAATAACCAACAAATCACAGAAGAAAATATGCATAGAAACAGATGAAAATGAAAGCATGACAACCCAAAACCTATGGGATTCAGTAAAAGAAGTGCTAAGAGGAAGGTACATAGCAATACAAGCTTACCTCAAGAAACAAGAAAAAAGTCAAATAAATAACCTAACTCTACAACTAAAGCAACTAGAAAAGGAAGAAATGAATACTTAGGAATAAATTTACCTAAAGAAACAAAAGACCTATATATAAAACACTGATGAAAGATATCAAAGATGACAGAAATAGATGGAGAATATACCATGTTCATGGATCAGAAGAATCAATATAGTGAAAATGAGTTTAATATCCAAAGTAATCTATAGATTCAATGCAATCCCTATCAAGCTACCAACAGTATTTTTCACAGAACTAGAACACATAATTTCACAATTTGTTTTGAAATACAAAAAACCTCGAATAGCCAAAGCAATCCTGAGAAAGAAGAATGGAACTGGAGGAATCAACCTGACTGACTTTAGACTATACTACAAAGCTACAGTCATCCAGACAGTATGGTACTGGCACAAAGACAGAAACATAGATCAATGGAACAAAATAGAAAGCCCAGAGACAAATCTACACACCTATGGATACCTTATCTTTGACAAAGGAGGCAAAAATATACAATGGAGAAAAGACAATCACTTAACAACTGGTGCTGGGAAAACTGGTCAAACACTTGTAAAAGAATGAAACTAGAACACTTTCTAACACCACACACAAAAGTAAACTCAAAATGGATTAAAGATCTAAATGTAAGACCAGAAACTATAAAACTCCTAGAGGAAAACATAGGCAGAGCACTCGCTGACATAAATCACAGCAAGATCCTCTATGACCCACCTCCCAGGGTAATGGAAATGAAAGCAAAAATTTACAAATGGGACCTAATTAATCTTAAAAGCATTTGCACAACGAAGGAAACTATAAGCAAGGCGAGGAGACACCCTTCATAACGGGAGAAATTAATAGCAAATGAAGCAAATGATAAAGAATTAATCTCCAAAATATAGAAGCAGCTCCTGCAACTCAATACCTGAAAAATAAACGGCCCAACCAAAAACTGGGCCAAAGAACTAAACAGACATTTCTCCAAAGAAGACACACAGATGGCTAAGAAACATGAAAAGATGCTCAACATCAGTCATTATCAGAGAAATTCAAATCAAAACCACAATGAGGTACCATCTCACGCTGGTCAAAATGGCTGCTATCAAAAGTCTACAAGCAATAAATGCTGGAGAGGTTGTGGAGACAAGGGAACCCTCTTACACTGTTGGTGGGAATGCAAACTAGTACAGCCAGTATGGAGAACAGTGTGGAGATTCCTTAAAAAACTGGAAATAGTACTGCTATACGACCCGACAGTCCCACTGCTGGGCATACACACTGAGGAAACCAGAATTGAAAGACACACGTGTACCCCAATATTCATCACAACACTGTTTACAGTAACTAGGACATGGAAGCAAACTAGATGTCCATCAGCAGACAAGTGGATAGGAAAGCTGTGGTACATATACACAATAGAATATTACTCAGCTATTAAAAAGAATGCATTTGGATCAGTTCAAATGAGGTGGATGAAACTGGAGCCTATCATACAGAGTGAAGTAATTCAGATAGAAAAACACCAATACAGTATATTAATGCATATATATGAAATTTTGAAAGATGGTAATGATGACTGTATATGAATGTGAAAGTGAAGTTGCTCAGCCGTGTGCGACTCTTTGCGACCCCATGGACGGTAGCCTACCAGGCTACTCCAGCCATGGGATTTTCCAGGCAAGAATACTGGAGTGGGTTGCTATTTCCTTCTCCAGGAGATCTTCCCAACCCAGGGATCGAACCCAGGTCTCCCACATTGTAGACAGACGCTACACCATCTGAGCCACCAGGGAAGTCTTTATATTCAAGACAGCAAACGAGACACAGATACAAAGAACAGACTTTTGTACTCTGTGGGAGAAGGCGAGGGTGGGATGTTTTGAGAAAATAGCATTGAAAATAATACATTACCATATGTGAATTAGATCGCCAGTCCAAGTTCAATCTCTGAAACAGGGCACTCAAAACTGGCACACTGGGACAACCCAAAGGGATAGAATGGGGAGGGAACTGGGTAGTGGTTCGGCATGGGGGACACATGTACACCCATGGTGTCTGATTTATGTCAATGTATGGTGAAAACCATGACAATATTTAAAAGAAATTAGCCTTCAATTAAAATAATAAACTAATTTAAAAAAGAAGGAAATAAACACATCTTCAATTTTTATTTTATTTACATGAGAAACTAACCTAAATTTATTTATTAAAAAAATCATGATGATTACAAATGCATATCAACTCAGACAAACATGTCCAGTAGGATGTCTCTTTATGATTATATCTTTATTTCTTGCATAACTTAGCCTTTTATTAATTTTTATCTAATATTCCCTGATGGTTCAGATGGCAAAGAATCTGCCTGCCATGCAGAAGACCTGGGTTCCATCCCTGGGTTGGGAAGATTCCCTGGGGAAGGGAATTGCAACCCACTCCAGTACTCATGCCTGGAGAATACCATGAACAGAAGAGCCTGGCATGGCAGTCTACAGTCCATAAGGCCACAAAGAGTCAGACACAAGTGAGCAACTAACCCTTTCATTTTATATGTCCGATACAGTATCCATAAGCCACATGTTGCTATCTAAGATATTCAAAAAATTAAAAATTCAATGCATCAATCACACTAACCACATTTTAAGTGCTATACAGTCACATGTTTCTGGTGTGGACAGTATGTAAAAACATTTCCATCATCAAAGAAAGTTCTACTGGTCAGTCAAAGTGATAGTCACTCAGTCATGTCCAATTCTTTGCAACTCCATGGACTATACAGTCCATGGAATTCTCCAGGCCAGAATACTGGAGTGGGTAGCCATTCCCTTCTCCAGCAGATCTTCCCAACCCAGGGATCAAACATATGTCTCCCGCATAGCAGGTGGATTCTTTACCAGCTGACCCACAAGGGAAGCCTATTGGAAATTGTTGGTCTATATTTCAGACTTACTACCTCCCTATTAATACAAAATGGTGACGTTGAACTTTAGGCAAAACTATGATTTTGAGACAAGATATATCAAAAAACGAATCTTCAATTTACAAAAGTATTCAGAATTCCTTTTATTTCCTCAGGAGTAGGGCAAGTGTTATAATCTGCTTAAAAAACATCAGTGTCTTTTTAAGATTTTAGAAAACTTTAGCAAGACTATTTAGCAAAATCAGTGCCATTTTACCCACAATGCCCCTTAAATGAATCCAGAAGCCAAAATATGGAGTGAAATAATGAAGAAGAATCAGAAATAAGTCTTAGGTTATCAATTCTATAAAGAGATGACTGGGATGTAATAATG
Source organism: Giraffa tippelskirchi (assembly GCF_054371585.1). Lineage (NCBI taxonomy): Eukaryota > Metazoa > Chordata > Mammalia > Artiodactyla > Giraffidae > Giraffa > Giraffa tippelskirchi. The sequence continues at coordinate 74,933,427 of NC_137289.1, forward strand.
TGTTACAATTTCTAGGAACTATTTTGGAAATTAATAGTCTACTTTTGTGGTCTGAGAATATACACACATACTGGAATTCATCACATCAGTTCACTAGTTCACCACACTGTTTTAACGTGTGCAGTGATATAATTTAAAGAAAACCAGCATAGAAGGGGGATCCTAAGATGGTGGAGGAATAGGACGGGGAGACCACTTTCTCCCCCACAAATTCACCGAAAGAACATTTGAACGCTGAGCAAATTCCAGAAAACAACTTCTGAATACTGGCAGAGGACATCAGGCACCCAGAAAGGCAGCCCATTGTCTTCGAAAGGAGGCAGGACAAAATATAAAAGCTAAAAAGAGAGGCAAAAGAGGTAGAGACAGAGATCAGTCCTGGGAAGGGAGTCCTAAAAAAGAGAGAAGTTTCCAAACACCAGGAAACACTCTCACCGGTGGGTCTGTGGCGAGTCTGGCAATCTCAGAGGGCAACATAACCAGGAAGAAAAGTAAATAAATAAATAATTAAAACCCACAGATTACACGCCTAACAGCAACTCCCAGTGGAGAAGCAGCCCAGACGCTTGCATCACCACTAGCAAGCAGGGGCTGGACAGGGAAGCCCTGGCTTCATTGCTTAGGGTATGGAACAGTCCTGAATGCCCTGAGGGCAATCTGAGAGAATTAAGGCGAGATAGCAACCCAGACTGTGGGATAGCCAGAGCGAGAGAGAAGCACTTTCCCATGTGAAAAGCCCTAATCAAAGACACTGCCAGGCCCGCTCAAAGAACAAAGGACTGAGCAGAGCTAGCCCGCTGTGGACTGGCCCATCTCCCACCAGAGTCAGAGCCAGAGCTGGAAGGGGCCAATCGCGGCCCCAGAGAGGCATCCTCTACCAGATTGCAAGCAGGCTTCTTTGCTAACCAAGACTTCTTGGGATTCTGGACTGTTAACATCTGCTAGAAGGGTCGCAGCCAGAGATCAGCTCCCCAGAAGAGACACACGGCACACCTGAGAAGGTGTGCCCGTTGTACAACCAGAAAACTGAGGGGCTAGGACTGGGGAGGTGATAAGATGCACCGCCCACCTGGGGGTGACTGCACTCGCAAAGCACCTGGTCACCTGAGCTGCTCGGACCTGGGAAGGGCACAAAACACAGGCCCAACCGAGTCTGCGCCTTCATGGAGTACCCAAGAACCTGAACCTGAGCAGTTTAGACCCAGGAAGTGCATGCAACCCAGGGCCTGCCACAGAGAGTTCCTGGCAGAGCAACCTAGACCCTGAGAAGTGTAGACCATGAAAGCACACACACCATGAGCAGGGGTGGGGGAGGGAACCCAGTGCAGCTGAAACACTGTGAGCACTCCCCACACATGCCAGTGATATTTGTTTGCATTGTTTCTCCCTCCCCACAGCACGACTGAACAGGTGAGCCTAAAAAAGTGACCACCATTGCCTCCTTGTGTCAAGGCAGATATTAGACACTCACTACGGGATACTTCATTGCACTCCAGAGAGAAGAAATATAGCTCCACCCACCAGAACACGGACACAAGCTTCCCCAAACAGGAAATCTTGAGAAGCCACCCAACCAATCCCATCCACAGCATGGAACCTCCACAATAAAGAAGAACCACAAACTGCGAGAATACAGAAAGGCCACCCCAAACACAGCAATCTAAACAAGATGAAAAGGCAAAGAAATACTCAGCAGGTAAAGGAACAGGATAACTGCCCACCAAACCAAACAAAAGAGGAAGAGATAGGGAATATACATGATAAAGAATTAATAATGATAGTGAAAATGATCCAAAATCTTGAAAACAAAATGGAGTTACAGATAAAGAGCCTGGAGACAAGGATTGAGAAGATGCAAGAAATGTTTAACAAGGACCTAGAAGAAATAAAAAAAAGATTCAATAAATAATGAATAATGCAATGAAAGAAAGTGAAGTTGCTCAGCCGTGTCTGACTCTTTGCAACTCCATGAACAGTAGCCTAGCAGGCTCCTCCATCCATGGGATGCAATAAATGAGATCAAAAACACTCTGGAGGGAACCAACAGTAGAATAACAGAGGCAGAAGATAGGATTAGTGAGGTAGAAGACAGAATGGTAGAAATAAATGAAGCAGAGAGGAAAAAAGAAAAAAAGAATTAAAAGAAATGAGGACAACCTCGGAGACCTCTGGGACAATATCAAACCCCCCAACATTCGAATCACAGGAGTCTCAGAAGAAGAGAAAAAAGAAAAACCATGAGAAAATACTTGAGTAAATAATAGTTGAAAACTTCCCTAAAATGGGGAAGGAAATAGCCACCCAAGTCCAAGAAACTCAGAGAGTCTCAAACAGGATAACCCAAGGCAAAACACCCCAAGACACATATTAATCAAATTAACAAATATCAAGCAAAAAGAACAAATATTAAAAGCATCAAGGGAAAAACAACAAATAACATACAAGGGGATTCCCATAAGGATAACAGCTGATCTTTCAATAGAAACTCTTCAGGCCAGAAGGGAATGGCAGGACATACTTAAAGGGATGAAAGAGAAAAACCTGCAACCCAAATTATTATACCCAGCAAGGATCTCATTCAAATATGAAGGAGATATCAGAAGCTTTACAGACAAGCAAAAGCTGAGAGAATTCAGCACCACCAAACCAGCTCTACAACAAATGCTAAAGGATATTCTCTAGACAGGAAACACAGAAAGGGTATATAATCTCAAACCCAAAACAACAAAGTAAATGTCAATCGGATCATACTTATCAATAATTACCTTAAATGTAAATGGGTTGAATGCCCCAACCAAAAAACAAAGACTGGTTGAATGGATAAAAAAACAGCACCCCTATATATGCTGTCTACAAGAGACCCACCTCAAAACAAGGGACACGTACAGACTGAAAGTGAAGGGCTGGAAAAAGATATTCCATGAAAATAGAGACCAAAAGAAAGCAGGAGTAGCAATACTCATATCAGATAAAATAGACTTTGAAATAAAAGCCGTGAAAAGAGACAAAGAAGGACACTACATAATGAAGAAAGGATCAATCCAAGAAGAAGATATCACAATTAGAAAAATATATGCACCCAACATAGGAGCACCACAGTATGTAAGGCAAATGGTAACAAGTGTGAAAGGACAAATTAACAATAACACAATAAGAGTGGGAGACTTTAATACCCCACTCACACCCATGGATAGATAAACTAAACAGAAAATTAAGAAGAAAACTCAAACTTTAAATGATACAATGTACCAGTTAAACCTAATTGATATCTATAGGACATTTCCCCCCAAAACAATGAATTTCACCTTTTCTCAAGTGCACATGGAACTTTCTCCAGGATAGACCACATACTGGGCCATAAATCTAGCCTTCGTAAATTCAAAAAAAAAAAATTGAAATCATCCCAAGCATCTTTTCTGACCACAGTGCAGTAAGATTAGATGTCAATTACAGGAGAAAAACTATTAAAAATTCCAACATGTGGAGGCCGAAAAACATGCTGCTGAATAACCAACAAATCACAGAAGAAATCAAAAAAGAAGTCAAAATATGCATAGAAACGAATGAAAATGAAAACACAACAACCCAAAATCTATGGGACACTGTAAAAGCAGTGCTAAGGGGAAGGTTCTAGCAATACAGGCTCACCTCAAGAAACAAGAAAAAAGTCAAATGAATAACCTAACTCCACCTTTATGACAGAAAGTGAAGGAGAACTAAAGAGCCTCTTGATGAAACTGAAAGAGGAGAGTGAAAAAGTTGGCTTAAAGCTCAATGTTCAGAAAACTAAGATCATGGCATCTGGTCCCATCACTTCATGGGAAGTAGATGGGGAAACAATGGAAACAGTGTCAGAATTTATTTTGAGGGGCTCCAAAATCACTACTGATGGTGATTGCAGCCATGAAATTAAAAGACGCTTACTCCTTGGAAGGAAGGTTATGACCAACTTAGATAGCATATTAAAAAGCAGAGACATTACTTTGTCAACAAAGGTCCTTCTAGTCAAGGCTATGGTTTTTCCAGTGGTCATGTATGGATGTGAGAGTTGGACTGTGAATAAAGCTGAGCACCAAAGAATTGATGCTTTTGAACTGTGGTGTTGGAGAAGACTCTTGAGAGTCCCTTGGATAGCAAGAAGATCCAACCAGTCATCCTAAAGAACGGTCCTGGGTGTTTATTGGAAGGACTGATGTTGAAGCTGAAACTCCAATACTTTGGCCATCTCATGCGAAGAGTTGACTCATTGGAAAAGACCCTAATGTTGGGAAGGCTTGGAGGCAGGAACAGAAGGGGATGACAGAGGATGAGATGGTTGGATGGCATCACCGACTCGATGGACATGGGTTTGGGTAAACTCCGTGAGTTGGTGATGGACAGGGAGGCCTGGCGTCCTGCGATTCACAGGGTCGCAAAGAGTTGGACACGACTGAGTGACTGAACTGAACTGAACACCTAAAGTAACTAGAAAAGGAAAAAATGAAGAACCCCAGGTTTAGCAGAAGGAAAAAAATCTTAAAAATTAGGGCAGAAATAAATGCAAAAGAAACAAAAGAGAAAATAGCAAAAATCAACTAAGCTAAAAGCTGGTTCTTTGAGAAGATAAACAAAAGTGACAAACCATTAGTCAGACTCATCAAGAAACAGGGAGAAGAATCAAATCAACAAAATTAGCAATGAAAATGGAAAAATCACAACAGAAAACACAGAAATACAAAGGATCATAAGTGACTACTATCAGCAACTATATGCCAATAATATGGATAGCTTCGAAGAAATTGACAAATTCTTAGAAAAGTACAACTTTCCAAAACTTTACCAGGAAGAAATAGCAGATCTTAACAGACCCATCACAAGCACGGAAATTGAAACGGTAGTCAGAAATCCTCCAGCAAACAAAAGCCAGGACCATACGTCTTGACAGCTGAATTCTACCAAAAATTTAGAGAAGAAGTAACATCTATCTTACTCAAACTCTTCCAGAAAATTGCAGAGGAAGGTAAAATTCCAAACTCATTCTATGAGGCCACCATCACCCTAATACAGAAACCAGACAAAGATGCCACAATATCACTGATGAACATAGATGCAAAAACCCTTAACAAAATTCTAGCAAATAGAAAACAAAAGCATATTAAAAAGATCATACATCATGACCAAGTGGGCTTCATCCCAGGGATGCAAGGATTATTCAATATCTGCAAATCAAACAGTGCAATACACCACATTAACAAATTGAAAGAAAAAAACCATATGATTATCTCAATAGATGCAGAAAAAGCCTTGACAAAATTCAACATCCATTTATGATAAAAAAAAAAAAAAAACCTGAAAGCAGGAATAGAAGGAACACACCTCAACATAATAAAAGCCATATATGACAAACCCACAGCAAACATTATCCTAAATGGAGAAAAATTGAAAGCACTTCCCCTAATGTCAGGAACAAGACAAGGGTGCCCACTATCACCACTACTATTCAACATAGTTTTGGAAGTTTTGGCCAGGGCAATCAGAGCAGAAAAAGAAATAAAAGGAATCCAGGTTGGAAAAGAAGAAATAAAAGTCTCACTGTTTGCAGATGACATGATCCTCTACATAGAAAACCCTAAGGACACCATCAGAAAATTACTAGAGCTAATCAGTGAATATAGTAAAGTTGCAGGATATAAGATTAACACACAGATAGCTATTAAGAAAAGAAAAAAAGAAGAAAATCAGCATAGATTAATATTTTCCTCAGAAATTATTTTTCATTGAGATATTTCTTCTATAAGAATTTACTACACGTTTTGAAGTTTGCTACTATCAAATGAGACTGATACTGTGTTTATATATAAATAAGAGACTAATATATAATATATACAACTTTAATTTATAAGCAGTTTTTCTGCAAATAAGTCCTTATATTTTGTATGTTTTAATATACAAAGATTTCTAATTTGAGAAATATTAAGACCTAGCTTTATTAAGTATTCAATATCAATTGTTATGATGGGGTTATCACTGAATGGATAGTGGACTCACAGAATATTAGTATGTTTCCAACCTCCACATGATGACAGTACTCTCACTTAAAAACTAGATATTCTCATTCTACCTTCGGTGAAGTTCAGTTTTCTTTTAAGAAGCATTATAGCTCCGTCATTCTATAAGGAGGAAGGTAAAAGCCTGGGAAAAGATATAGGCAAATAAATAAATGCAAGTTTTGGATATTTTAGTTCTTGGATTGCTTGGTGGGTTTACTGATATTTATATTATTATACTTTATAGTTTACATTTATGTTATATATTTGTTTTCTATATTTTAAATATTTTTAAAATAATAAAGGGAAAATACACACACTGGCCTCTGGCAAACCCATTTGGTTCTAAGAATCAAATTATTTAGTGTTAAGATGTGGTACATCAACTTTAGGGCAAGACTGCTTTTAACCAAATATTGATGGGAGAGGAGTAGATATGTCCAGATATCACAGAGTGAGCAAAACTAATTTAAAATACTTGTCATTTTCTTATAAGGTAGAAATCTTATATTTTTATCAATTAACACAAGCCAAAATGCAGAAGAGTAACAGATTTTTAATTTGTGGAATGTCATTCCTGAGCCAGAGAAGATAAACACTGAAAACCCCAAAGATTTGTATTTACAATGATGTTACTTATCCTTAACATGTACTACATCTTAATGAGTGAGTCCTGATTTATATTAAACTTGATTCTACTCTGCATTTTGGACCATTCAGCTGTAAAAGATCAAAACCAACTGTCCGTATACACCAATAAAAATCAATTCAAGATAGAGCAAGTTTGACACTGAGGTCACAGCCTTCTTTGCTGGTAGAATACTTGGACATTTACAGCTTCTAAATTTCCAATCATATATTTCCTGAGCCCTGTGGCCAGTAAAGTCTAATGAATTGTGACTTCCAAAGTTTTCAAATCCTTTATGGTTATACAGTGGAGGTGAAAAATAGATTCAAGGAATTAGATCTGGTACACAGAGTGCCTGAAGATCTATGGAGAGAGGTTCATAACGTTGTAAAGAGACAGGGACCAAAACAATCCCAAAGAAGAAGAAATGCAAGAAGGTAAAATGGTTGTCTGAAAAAGCCTTACAAACAGCTGAGAAAAGAAGAGAAGTGAAAGGCAAAGGAGAAAGGAAAAGATATATCCAACTGAATGCAGAGACTAGCATGGAAAGATAAGAAAGCCTTCTTAAGTGAACAATGCAAAGAAATAGAGGAAAATAATAGAATGAGAAAGACTAGAGATCTCTTCAAGAAAATTAGAGATACCAAGGGAACATTTCATGCAAATATGGGCACAATAAAGAACAGAAATGACAGTGATCTAACAGAAGCAGAAGAGATTAAAAAGAGGTGGCAAAAACACAGAAGAACTATACTATAAACACCGAAGAATTATAAACTATACTATGCTAAACTATAAACTATACTATAAACTATAAACACAGAAGAACTATGAGACAAAAGGTCTCAAGGACTAGAATAACCATGTTGACGTGGTCACTCATCTAAAACCAGACATCTTGCAATTTGAAGTCAACTGGGCCTTAGGAAGCCTTAATATGAACAAAGTTAGTGGAAGTAATAGAATTCCAGTTGAGCTATTTAAAATCCTAAGTAACGATACTGTTAAAGTGCTGCACTTAATATGCCACCAGTGAACCAGTGAAGTTTCTCAGTCATGGCCGACTCTTTGCCATCCCATGAACTGTAGCCAACCAGGCTCCTTCATCCATGGAATTTTCCACACAAAAGTACTGGAGTGGGTTGCATTTCCTTCTCCAGGGGATCTTCCCGACCCAGGGATCGAACCCAAGCCTCCTGCATTGCTGGCAGACACTTTACCATCTGAGCCACCAGGGAAGCCCACTTAATATGCCAGGAAATTTGAGAAGCTCAGCAATGGTCACAGGACTGGAAAAGGTCATTTCATCCCATTCCCAGAGAAAGGCAATGCCAAAAAATGTTCAAATTACTGTACAATTGCTCTAATTTCACATGTTTCCAAGTTAATGCTCAAATTCCTTCAAGCAAAGCTTCAACGGTATGTGAAACAAGATCTTCCAATGTACAAGCTGGGTTTAGAAAAGGCGGGGGAACCAGAGATAAAATTGCCAACATTCCTTGGATCATAGAAAAACAAAGGGAATTTCAGAAAAAAACATCCACTTCTGCTTTATTGACTATTCTAAAGCCTTTGGCAATGTGGAATACAACAAACTGTGGATAATTCTTAAAGAGATGGGAATAACAGACCACCTCACCTGCCTCCTGAGAAACCAGTATGCAGGTCAGGAAGCAGCAGTTAGAAATGGACATGGAACAACAGACTGATTCCAAACTGGGAAAGGAGTAGTCAAGGCTGTATATTGTCAGCCTGCTTATTTAACTAATATGCTGAGCACATCAGGCAAAATGCCAGCCTGGATATGTTACAAGCTGGAATCATATTTGCTAGGAGAAATATCAATAACCTCACATATGCAGATGATACCACCCTAATGCCAGAAAGAGAGGAGAAACTAAAGAGCCTCTTGATGAAGCTGAAAGAGGAGACTGAAAAATCTAACTTAAAACTCAACATTCAAAAAATGAAGATCATGTCATCTGGTCCCATCAATTCATGGCTAACAGAGGGGAAAAGAGTGGATACAGTGGCAGATTTTATTTTCTTGGGCTATATAATCACTGCCATGATCTTAGCTTTCTGAATGTTGAGCTATAAGCCATCTTTTCCACTCTCCTCTTTCACTTTCATCAAGAGGCTCTTTAGCTCTTATTCAGTGGAAACAGTGGCTGACTTTATTTTTCTGGGCTCCAAAATCACGCAGATGGTGTTTGCAGCCATGAAATTAAAAGATGCTTACTCTTTGGAAGGAAGGTTATGACCAACCTAGACAGTATATTGAAAAGCAGAGACATTACTTTGTCAACAAAGGTCCGTCTAGTCAAGGCTATGGTTTTTCCAGTGGTCATGTATGGATGTGAGAGTTGGAATATAAAGAAAGCTGAGCACCAAAGAATTGATGCTTTTTTTTTTTTTATAAATTTATTTATTTTAGTTGGGGGCTAATTACTTTACAATATTGTAATAGTTTTTGCCATACATTGACATGAATCAGCCATGAGTTTACATGTGTTCCCCTTCCTGGACCCCCCACCCACCTCCCTCCCCATCCCATCCCTCTGCGTCATCCCATTGCCCCAGCCCTGAGCCCTTGTCTCATGCATCGAACATGGAATGGTGTTCTGTTTCACATATGATAATATACATGTTTCAATGCTATTCTCCCAGAACGTCCCACCCTCACCTTCTCCCTCAGAGTCCATAAAATTGTTCCATGCATCTGTGTCTCTTATTCTGTCTCGCATATAGGGTTATCGTTACCATCTTTCAAATTCCATATATATATGCATTAGTAGAATTGATGCTTTTGAACTGTGGTGTTGGAGAAGACTCTTGAGAGTCTCTTGGATTGCAAGGCTATCCAAACAGTCCATCCTAAAGGAAATCAGCCCTGAATATTCATTGGAAGGACTGACGCTGAAGCTGAAACTCCAATACTTTGGCCACCTGATGCGAAGAGCTGACTCATTGGAAAAGACCCTGATACTGGGAAACATTGAGGGCAGGAGGAGAAGGGGACGACAGAGGATGAGATGATTGGATGGCAACACCGACTTAATGGACATGGGTTTGGGTGGACTCCGTGAGTTGGTGATGGACAGGGAGGCCTGGCGTGCTGCGGCTCATGGGGTTGCAAAGAGTTGGACACGACTGAGTGACTGGACTGAAGTGAAATGAATAATCACTGCAGATGGTGACTGTAGCCATGAAATTAAAAGATGCTTTCTCCTTGGAAGAAAAGCTATGGCAAACCAAGACTGGGTATTAAAAAGCAGAGATATCACTTTGCCAACAAAAGTCTGTATAGTCAGTACGGTTTTTCCAGAAGTCAGGTACGGATGAGAGAGGTGGACCATTAAGAAGGCTGAGAACCAAAGAATTGATGCTTTTGAATTGTGGTGTTGGAGAAGACTCTTGAGAGTCCCTTCGACAGCAAGGAGATCAAACCCTGTCAATCCTAAAGGAAATCAACCCTGAATATTCATTAGAAGGACTGATTGTGAAGCTGAAGCTCCAATACTTTGATCACCTGGTGTTAAAAGGAGACTTACTGAAAAAGACCCTGGTACTGGGAAAGATTGAAGACAGTAGGAGAAGGGGGCAGCAGAGGATGAGTTTGTTAGAAAGCATCACTGACACAATGGATATGAATTTGAGAAAACTCTGGGAGATGGTGGAAGACAGAGGAACTTAGCGTGATACAGTCTATGAGGTCACAAAGAATCAGATATGATTTAGCAAATGAACAACAACAATAACATTCTTGGTGTCAATGTTAATGAGCTAGAAATAATCAAATTCTTATTAATAAATTAATGTTTTTTAATTTTAATTGCTAAATTAATGCTAATACAATGCATGTATTTTAACAACCTAATATGGAATATAGCTGAGCCTAACTGAAATAGAAGTTAGTATATATACAATTAAGATCACTGAGAACTATAGTGTTAGAAAATGTATCTATTTTATTTTTTGCTTTATTTCACCCATTTGGTACTCATATAGTATATATGAAATACAGAGTTTTTTGTCACAGTACCAAATGATATTCAATTTGTTGTGTCACTAAAACAAAGGAAACAATTCAATCAAGCTAATACACATTAAGAATTTGGATTGTGAGGCAATTACTATTATCATATTTAATATATCTCACCCCATCTCCATTGATTTCTGTCACCAGCACTTCTATCTATACCAAATAGCACTAACTCCTAAGAAAAGAAAACTGAGTCACAATAAGGGGTAATTTGAAATATACTGGCTAGTTTTGTAACTACAGCATTTGTTGTTTAGTCACTATGTCACTTTCAACTCTTTGGGACCCAATGGGCCTCTGTCCATGGAAGAAGATTTTATAGGCAAGAATACTGGAGTGGGTTGTCATTTCCTTCTCCAGGGGATCCCAGATCCAGCATCGAACTCTTGTCTCCTACATTTGCAGGTGGATTCTCTACCGCTGAGTCACCAGGGAAGCCAACTATCATATTGTTGTTGTTCAGTCAGTCAGTCTAACTCTTTGTGACCCCATGGACTGCAGCACACCAGGCTTCCCTGTCCTTCACCATCTCCTGGAGCTTGTTCAAACTCATGTCCTTTGAGTTGGTGATGTCATCCAATCATCCTGTCCTGTCGTCTCCTTCTCCTGCTGCCTTCAATCTTTCCCAGCATCAGGGTCTTTTCTGAGTCGGCTCTTTGTATCAGGTGGCCAAAGTATTGGAGCTTCAGCTTCAGCATCTGTCCTTCCAATGAATAGTCAGGATTGATCTCCTTTAGGATGGACTGGTTTGATCTTCTTGCAGTCCAAGGGACTCTCAAGAGTCTTCTCTAACACTACAGTTCAAAAACTACAGCATACCTTCATGTTAAACGTAAAGAAGAGAAAACAAATTCTAATTTGTGCTCATAGTAACAGTACATTTCAGCTGGAAGGAACTTTTAAAATGATCATGTTTTAGATAGGAGAAACTGAGATTCACACAGAGGAAAATCAAGATTCCACTGTCACTTAGTGGCTGGACCATTAATTTACTGCTAAAACCTCTTTCTGTTCATCAGTCAAAAAATATAAATACATAAATATATCTGTACTAGGATGCAGGGTCAGGATAGGAATCAAGCTTGTGTTGGCAAGTAGGTAGATTTCATAGGGGATATGGAGGTGGCACCTCTCCTCTTGGAGAAAAACTATCTGCATTCAATTACAACTCATATATATTTTACAATTAGAATCTGTAAAGTATATTTCACATCCATAATCTCATTTGATTTTCACAACATGAACTCGTAAGACAATGGATATAAAACTGCCTTGAAATTTATAAGTCCTATATAACCTATAAAACAAAAAAAAAAATTATTGTAGCTATACAGAAAAGCTTGCTATCCATTTTCCTCCCACATATATTTCCCAGAAGTACCTTAAAAAATAAGAAAAAGATAATCATGAGGCCTAATTCATTCAGATGAACTGCCTGTATGCACTATCGAAGTTTATGAAATAGTCTTCACACATACTGGGAGTTTGCAATAAAAATACTTAGCATTTGAAAAGTACTTTTAGTTTTTGAGAGCAACTTCAAAGCCATTATTTCATTTATCTTCACAACAGTTCCATAGGTATCTCTAGGAAACAGACTCTTACTTTCCTTTACATCAATGTTACACAGTAGGCAATCAATAAATATTTATTGAATGAATACATGGATTAAAGGAAAGAAGAATAGATGGATTGTGTGAAAACAAAGGAAATTTCATTTAAAATGGAGTCAGGAAGCCAGTAATGGGGAGCTTTCAGCCACCACCACTCAGACCCCAGGTAGAGGAAAGAAGAATTTCTCCTTGCCCAGTCAGTCAATTAGAAGCAGAGTTGGACACGACTGAGCAACTTCCACTTTCTACTTTCACCACCCGCTTAGAAATAGCAACTCCCAACTCACTCTTTTCTATAAAATCAAGTCCTTTTCCTCTGTTCTTCAGACTTGCCTATGATGCACCATAGTTTGCTTGTCCCAAATTGCAATTCTCTGCTATTTCTGAATAAATTCATTTTGCTAGTAAAGAGCTGATTCTTTTGCTTTTTTTTTGAAGGTCAACAGTTTAATGAATGTGTAAATTAATAAAAAGAAGCAGTTATTTATTTTTATTCTATGTCTTGGCAATGCATCTATAATCTGTCTCTCCAACTCCATATATGTAACAATGTTTTAGATGATTAAGTATTCAATCTTGCCCTTATTTTTCTTTAGTATTATAGTTTGAACTCTATTTCCTTTCTGACTTATATTACCTTCCTATCTTTAGGAATATCCTAATTCAGTATACTTTGCAAAACTGAATTAACTCAGACATGAGATTATCTGAATGCTTCCGTACATGGGTGAAAAATATAGATATGCCTACACTTGTTCTTATTTTTTCCTTGCTTATTTTACTGACCATTCTAATTCAGTATTCCTGGATTTTATTTTATTTGAGCCTCTTTATATTCAATATCATGACTTTTCACAGGTTTCTAGTGATTTCATTTCAACCATCACTTGATTTTTGCTTTTGAGATAGCTAGGCACCACTGGTTTGGTTTAAGTTGTTTCAATTTTGTCTGTTTTTGTATCTACTGGCCAACACCCACCACTTTATTCCTCCATTTACCCTGACACATGCTATCAAAACTATCAGCAGCAGGTCAAAATATATGAAAATCATGTGCTCTCAGTGATTTGATTTTTTTCCCCAAATTCTCTATGATCAGCTTTTTATGTTATATAGTGTTAGTCACTCAGCCATGTCTAAGTCTTTGCAACCCCGTGGATTGTACAGGCTCCTTTTTCCATGGGATTCACCAGGCAAGAATACTGGAGTGGGTCACCATTCTGTTCTCCAGGGTGTCTTCCCAACCCAGGGACTGGGTCTCTGGCATCACAGGCAGATTCTTTACCATCTGAGCCACCAGGGAAGTCCTTTTATGTTACCTTCCATGCCTAATACATAAATTTCCCTGTACTAATGCTTTCATCACCAAGACAAGTTTATCTTTCAAATTGGAAGTGATTCACAATAATCCATTGGTAATTACTCTGTGACTGACTTTGCTTTATTGAGGTTGTTATTTATTTTTTAACTAATTAATTTATTTTAATTGGAGGCTAATTACTTTACAATATTGTGGTGGTTTTTGCCATACATCGACGTGACCTAAGTAAACTTAAAAGCTTTTGCACAACGAAGGAAACTATAAGGAAGGTGAAAAGGCAGCCTCCAAAATGGGAGAAAATGATAGTAAATGAAACAACTGACAAAGAATTAATCTCCAAAATATACCAGCAGCTCATGACTTTGTTTTCAGTAGCAAATCACAGCAACAAATACAACTTTTCCTTTGAAGTTTCTAAGTTGAAACTAATTACAAAATTGTTCATTATAGCTATTTTACCTTTAAGTATACTTTTTCTGTAGGCTGTTTAGAAGGAAAAATAACGTTAGTCATAAAATTTCTATTTATGTATTTATTTCAGACTTCAAAGGGAAGTGCAATCTTTTGTTTTTATTGACAAAAATATCTTTGTCAATAATGAAGACAGAGCTAGAATGACAATACAGTGTAGTAATCCATAGGACTCCAGTGTAATGTATAAAATATGATGCACATTACATTATCAGCATTCAGTAAACATTTGGTATTATTCAGTAAACCTACTATGTGCCAGGAACATACATTAAGCTTGATATAATTGATCTATCCTTTATATATTTATCATACCAACTTTATATTAAGATATTATTTTAGGCTAATGAATATAAACAGGAAAATTAGACAATTGCCGTATTGCTGCATAAGTAAAAAGTTTTCTCATATTCAATAATGAAGCAGTTCAAATCCCTACAGTTAATTTGTACTTTGGAGCTCAAACAGGTCATTTTATTAGCCCTTATAGCTTACTGATTATGTGTACAAATAACAAATAAATTGATTTTAAAAGTAGGAAAAGAAAATCAAATTAAAACCTCCAATACAAATATGTTGGTGTTTGCAATAAATTGCAACAGGAGTGGTAAAGTGCACATGCCTTATTTTTAATCTTATGAAACAAGCATTTTATAATTGTTGCTTTGTCATTGATATGATCTTTAATTTCTTTTGCAAAGAAAGAGTAAGCAACCTAGTGATGATCTTACGTTTCTTGCAAAAAATGCTAGTTATCATAACAAATAAAATATTCTGTTCATCAACAGCAAACTAAATCCACTCTATCGCTTTGAAATGTGAGCTGAGTTATGAACCCACGTTTTGGGGATATTCCAATTCTAATTACACTGTGTTCTTATTCATGATGGAGTCACCAAGACCTATTAACCTGTATATTGATGGAACCATATGCATTCTCAATTTAATTTCTTCACAGTAAGTTACTTTGCCATGGAAGAATGTTGGCTTTGGCATTAAAAGTAATGTATTTGAGAATATATTATCTGCTTGAACTTAACCAAATCTTTGAGCCTTTTGTGGCTCTGGTTTCTTCAACTAACAAAAAAAAAGGGATAATGATAATACCTGCTCTGCTTACTTTATAGGAATTTTGTGATAACCAAGGGAAATGAATAAATACGAAAACTGCTTTGTAAACTAAATTGCTAAACAAATTTGAGCTGCTGAGGAAATGATCCACTATATTTTTCCTCTTTTGCAAAGTCTTAGACCTACTGAGTCCAAAATATGAATTAGAAAGCAAAAGAATGCAGTAACACCTCAACTGATGAACATATACTATCGAGTACACACTAGTCAGGGCTTCTCAGGTGGCACTAGTGGTAAAGAATCTGCCTGAAGATGCAGGAGACAGAAGAGACTCTGGTTTGATCCCTGGGTCAGGAAGATACCCTGGAGAAGGGCATGGCAACCCACTTCAGTACTCTTGCCTGGAGAATCCAGTGGAAAGAAGAGTCTGATGGGCTATAGCCCATAGGATTGCAAAGAGTCAGACACAACTAAGTGACTTAGCACACACAGTCATACTAATCAAAATCTCCAAGAAAGTGTCTGAGCGTACTTACTATTATAAATGTCAATAACACACATTTGAAGAGACAATGAAACCCATCCATGACACAAATAATTTCTTTGTATGTATTTTTGTGGTTCTTGGAATCCATTTAGCATTAAATGCAAAAACATCTAATATCTACAAACACTACTAAATTTTCAGTGTCCAGTATGATTTGTGACAGTAGCATTTACTGACAATGAATAATATGATGTACAGAAGAATTGTTGCTTTCAGTTTGCCCACTTTTTAAATTCTTTGTATAAATGTAAAATTTGTTTTTTAAAAGATGACATTAATTATTTTGTATAATTATCCTGACACAAAATATATGCTGCAATGATATGATCTCTGCCACTTAATCAAACTTCTCTACCTAGTCTTTGCAATAACATTCAAAGATCATTATCAGGAACAAAACAACAAGTCTAAAACTCTTGGTTCCTAAAATTAAAAACAAGTTATATGCCCCTTCCCTCCCTCGCTGCAATATGTTGGAAATAAAACTAAAATATTTAGATTAGAAGTTTTTATTAGATCTTATATTCCTTTTAAAAATCAATTTCTTTGCTCCTTGCACATATTTCCTGTCAATAAAATGAAAATGATATAGATTTAGGAGGATAGTGGTCTCAGTGTATCTCTCATATTATTATTCCAGTATCATCTGTTACAAAGTAAGTCCAATTCCCACATCTAATTACAAACAGGATTTCAAAGTCATTGAACAAAATACATTTCCATTAGTCCTGCTGTAAGAAGATAGAGGGAAAAATGAACATTAGTTCCTGCTGCATCTCTGTTTTTTAAGCTTTGAAGATTTAGACCTCTGTACTCAGAGAACATAAATTTATAGAAGATCAGCAAGTTTATAGACATGTGAAAATGTTTATTATATACAGTTTAACAGTGCTACTTGCATTTTTATTATTAGTTTTTGTTGCACTGCATTTAGTTCTTGTAGTAAATATAGCATGAATCTAAGAGGTTCCTTCCCTATTACTTGGCAGGTGCCTGGAGTATCTCCTTGTGCTCTACAAAGATGTGTTCCTTATACTTTAAAGTAAATTTGGTACAACAAAACTTACACATGAAAATAAATTACTTGCAAGCAGGTGATTTTGATTTAATGAGACAAAGTTATTTTTTCTGCTATTAAAACACAGAGTCAGTTCTTAAATGTAAGGAAGATTACAAACTAGATAAATCAAGTAAAGTAGATCATTTGATTATGCCTAAATTTCTGAAATACAAGCTAAAAGGTATATATTTTCCTTCAATGAGTGCATGAAGTTCCCATTAACCTTAATGCATTCAGGGAAGACTATACCCTGAAGCACTGCTGAATAACTGAAATGCACAATCTAGTGCACTTTATCTAGTTACAATTTTTCTTACAGAAAGTCTGTTCAGGTAGTTCAAAGAGAGCTTGAAAGTTTTGCTCTCCACAGTATGTTAAGCCATACAGTTCATGGAAATCAGAATTATTCTAAGCTGAAGGAGATAAATACAGTTGATCTGGTCCTACAAGCAAAGGAGATAGATGGCTTCTCACTTGAGTCTTAACTCTTTCAAGAACAATGCCAAATGCAGTTCTTCTTCCAGCATATATTATATTAATCTTTTTATCTTTTTATTGTGAGTACAGGAGGATTTGGGTGAGGATCACTTTATCATGTACTATTGAGATGCTGCTGCTATTGCTGCTAAGTCGCTTCAGTCATGTCCGACTCTGTGCAACCCCATAGACAGCAGCCCACCAGGCTCCCCCGTCCCTGGGATTCTCCAGGCAAGAACACTGGAGTGGGTTGCCATTTCCTTCTCCAATGCGTGAAAGTGAAGTCGCCCAGTCATGTCCGACTCTTCGCAACCCCATGGACTGCAGCCTACCAGGCTCCTCTGTCCATGGGATTTTGCAGGCAAGAGTACTGGGGTGGGTTGCCATTGCCTTCTCTGCTATTGAGATGCATTACATAGCAATTCAACATTATCTAATACGTATGAATTCAGATGTATTCTAGTTACACTCAAATTCTAGAAAAGAAACAGAGTTCACAATAAAGTCATATCTGCATTATTCCTTTTCTAAAATCTATTTACAGGCAGCGTCTGAACTAAACAGCAACACTTATCTATGAACAGAACACTTTCCTTGCCCCCTTCTGAAATCAGAGTGCCAGAAATAAGCACTTAGCCTGTGCACAAAGGTAGAATCACCACAGCTGGAATTGTCCTTAAATGTCATCTAGTTCCACTTTCTATTTTTACATGTCAAAAAGCACAGGGTCAAATTGCTTAAGGTCTCACAGCTACTTCTTGGCAGAGTTGGTTCTAGACCCCATATCTCCTAACATTTAATAATCTTCTGGCTTCTTCTGTGACTTTCCAACTTAGCCTCATGTGCATTCTCTTATTTTTGTTCATTTCAAAACCATCCTGGGAGTTCTTGTTTCTTGCTTGAGGGCAAAGCTTCAATTTGATCAAATATAATCCATTTATGTTCAGTCAACACAACTACTTGATAAAGTGAAGTATGTACCAAATAATTTTTTTTAAAGTAACTGTAACACATAATGATACCATTCAAAGTGGAAAATAATCAGAAACAATTAGGAAGACTTTGCCTTGGAAGGACATCTTTCTCTCCTCTTTTCTCTCTCTTTCTTCCACACAAACCTCCAGAAATATTACTACAGGATAGGAAATGCTCTTATTAATGTATATGGTTGTTAATTACAAAGGTAGACACAACTCCGAAAGAGGGTAAAAAGAGATTTTTGAAGAAGAAAAAGAGATAGAGTTTGAAAACATCAACAAGAGGCAAAGAAGCTAGGTAAAGTGGTAGTTTAGACCTCAGACCATCCCATAGGTAGAACTGAAAATGTTGTTAACTCTCTGTGAATTTCACTTATTGTGATTTTGTCAGTAGAAAGAGCAGGTAATGGCAATGATGATGAATTTTATGTAAATAAGAAATGCAAATTGATGCTCATCTTAAAGGAGTCTTTGTAACACAAAACCCACAAGAACTTATGGAAAGAGAGTTTAATCATCCATATGTCAAAGTATGCACATCTCTTTCCACAGAAAGGCTGTATGTATGCATGCTCAGTCACTAAGTCATGTCTGATTCTTTGCGACCCCATGGACTGTAACCCACCAATCTCCTCTGTCCATGGAATTTTCCAGGCAAGAATACTGGAGTGGGTTGCCATTTTCTCCTTCACAGGATCTTCCCGACCCAGGGGTCGAACTCGTGTCTCTTGCATTAGCAAGTGGATTCTTTCCACCGAGCTACTAAGGAAGCCCCCATAGAAAAGATAGAGACCCAGAAAGTGGAATAACATGCATTCTATAAATTACTCATATTCATTATTTCCAGTGGCAATAATATCAAAGGCTTACGATTTTCTATCAAAGTAAGGTGCAGTTTTAAATTGGACCACCTCATTATCGATTTTACTTCTACAATCTATCTGCATAGACCTCCAAAATATAGATGACACTGAAAATCTTATTTTCCAATTTCATGCCATTACTACCAGTTAGCTCATTATGTGGTTTTTTCTTCATTGTCTATAAATTATCAGCTAATAACCAGTCAATACTAAAGGAAATCAACCCTGGATATTCACTGGAAGGACTAAGGCTGAGGCTGAAGCTCTAATACTTTGGCTACCTGATGCAAAGAGCCAACTTATTGGAAAAGACTCTTATGCTGGGAAAGATTGAAGGCAGGAGGAGAAGGGGGCGACAGAGGATGAGATGGTTGGATGGTATCACTGATTCAATGGACATGAGTTTGAGCAAATTCCAGGAGATAGTGAAGGACAGGGAAGCCTGGTGTGCTGCAGTCCATGGGGTCACAAAGAGTAGAACACGACTTAGTGACTGAACCACAAGACGCAGAGACAAATTGAACACTTATAAACGCACAGCAACTTACAGAGAAAAGTCCGGGTGTAACAACAGCATAGAAAGTCCACTAGGCTCAGTAGGCTGAAACATAAAATCTTGTCTCTATTACCATTCGTTTTCTCCTATTATTAAGCTTTCTAACTGGGGTCGCAAGGAGTCGGACACGACTGAGCGATTTCACTTTCACCTTTCACTTTCATGCATTGGAGAAGGAAATGGCAACCCACTCCAGTGTTCTTGCCTGGAGAATCCCAGGGACGGGGGAGCCTGGTGGGCTGCCGTCTATGAGGTCGCACAGAGTTGGACACAACTGAAGCGACTTAGCAGCAGCAGCAGCAACTTTAAGGAAGGCACTGCATTTGTTTGTATCTTTCTTTTATACAATAATAGGAAGAGCATTGCTTTCTTACTTGTCTCAAAGGAGTAATACAAGGGCATGAGGAGGTCAAGAACTATATTTTTACAATATAGTACCGAGAGATGACAAATTATGTATTTAAAAATAATAGAATTATTTTAAAGGTGGATTTCCTTGGTGTCTCAGATGGTAGAGTCCGCCTGCAATGCTAGCAGACCTGGGTTCAATCCCTGGGTCGGGAAGATTCCCTAGAGAAGGGAATGGCAACCCACTCCAGTATTCTTGCCTGGAGAATTCCGTGGACAGAGGAGCCTGGTAGGCTGCAGTCCATGGGGTCGCGAAGAGTCAGACACGACTAAAGCGACTTAGCAGCAGCAGCATGCTATCTACATATTCATTTTTAATACTGATAGAAGATAAAACTTTCCATGTTTATAAATGACATGCTAGTGCGGTTAAAGCACTAAAACTGAAGTGTTTTCTCCTGTTCTTTGAAAGGAAAATGGCTAAAAAATACTTTAACATGAGATAAATATGTAAAAATAATACCTCCCTTAAAAACTGTAAAATGCAAATCAAAACCACAATGAGGTACCATTTCAGACCACTCAGAATGGCTGCTATCCAAAAGTCTACAAGCAATAAATGCTGGAGAGGGTGTGGAGAAAAGGGAACCCTCTTACACTGTTGGTGGGAATGCAAACTAGTACAGCCACTATGGAGAACAGTGTGGAGATTCCTTAAAAAACTGGAAACACAACTGCCATATGACCCAGCAATCCCACTGCTGGGCATACACACTGAGGAAACCAGAAATGAAAGAGACACGTGTACTCCAATGTTCATTGCAGCACTGCTTACAATAGCCAGGACATGGAAGCAACCTAGATGTCCATCAGCAGACGAATGGATAAGGAAGCTGTGGTACATATACACAATGGAATATTACTCACCCATTAAAAAGAATGCATTTGAATTAGTTCTATTGAGATGGATGAAACCGTAGCCCATTATACAGAGTGAAGTAAGCCAGAAAGAAAAACACCAATACAGCATACTAATGCATATATATGGAATTTGAAAGATGGTAATGATAAACCTGTATGCGAGACAGAATAAGAGACACAGATGCATAGAACAGTCTTCTGGACTCTGTGGGAGAAGGTGAGGGTGGGACGATCTGAGAGAATAGCATTGAAACATGTTTATTATCATATGTGAAACAGGACGCCAGTCCAGGTTCGATGCATGAGACAAGTGCTCAGGGCTGGTGCAATGGGATGACCCAGAGGGATGGGATGGGGAGGGAGGTGGGAGGGGGATTCAGGATGGGGAACACATGTAAACCCATGGCTGATTCATATCAACGTATGGCAAAAACCAATATTGTAAAGTAATTAGCCTCCAACTAAAATAAACATATCAATAAAAAAAAATGCTAAAAAAAAAAAACCCTGTAAAACACTCCTGGGAAACATGCATAGCACTCATAAAGATGAAAAAAATCTTTCTTTGGTCTTGTCATCTTTACTCAACAGTAAAATAACAGCCTAGACATACGATTTTCAGAAGAAAAGACCTACCTCTTTTGCCTTTTGAAGCACTTGAAAATTTAAAAGAGAAAAAATGAAAAAAAAAAAACTCAAAAATGCTGACCACATAATAGCTGACTATTCATGGTGGATGTATACATGAAAGGTTACAATATGGATCTGTGCCTACGCATTTCTTTTCAACTTGAGCAGCAATTCCTGCTTTTGCTAACTCGGCAATCATACAGATGACGGATTTCTGGGTTTTCTAAATAATGCATGGGCTTTTCTTTTAACATGTCAATGCAAAAGTATCAATTCTGCCCCAGTGTCATTTGTGATGCTGATTTGTCTTGACAGCATTCCATTAAACCAATGAGTGTTTCCCCTCCTGATGGTCCCTTAAATATTCCTCTGAATGATGTATTTGTGGGTTTTCTTTAAAAAGAAAACAGATTGTGAAGGATGCTTGCATTTATGAGAAAACTCCATGGCAGGTAGATTTTGAAAAAAAGATACAACAACAATAAAACTTTATATCAGGACACTTCTCCCCATTCTCTGGATTCCTCAAATGTCACTCCTCTTACCCTCTCCAGAAAACCTTCACATTCAAAACATTTGAAATCCATTAGGAAACACCACTGAAATATTTAGTACTATTTAATATCTCTCCTTGGGAAAGTAGAAACACATTTATTAAATCATGCATGTTAACTTCAGAGCCTACACAAGGAAAACAAATGCTTTGTTCGTTGCTCAGTTCTTTATGGAAGCAGGTTCAGTCTCTAGCACAATGCATCAATGCTTTATTGATTATGACCCAGAAGGATAAATCAGTCCAAAAGCCAGCAAGTTTGAATGAAAGAGCATTTATGCTCTATTTTTATAATGAGGTATATATTTTTCCCAGAAGTTGTTGTCCCATAAAATGCAAACCTTGAACATCTGGAGGAAAAAAAAAAACAAAACTTTGAGTCCTGGCTAGGGATGATTTAGGTGCAAATAAGTCCTGGGGGTTTCTAGAGGTTGCTTTGCAAATTTCTGCAAGCCATTTAAATAAATATTATGAAGTTATAATGATCACCTAGAGAAGTTTTTTTGTAAACATTCATGACCCAGCTAGAGAGGCTTTACAATTTGATTCAAAAAAAAAAAAAAAAACATGGTCTGGGAATACATTAGGTATAGTAGACATAGACTCAGTTGCATGTGGAGAATAATTCTTGTGAAGAGACTTTCATTTTTTTGGCAAGAAAGAGAAGCTAGACATTTTCAAATTTAGAAATTTTTTAAAAATTAGACACAACTTTTCTTGGGAAATGTTGCTTTAGAAAAGAAAGAGGTGAAATGTGAGTGTCATTTAAAAGAGGCCACTAAGTGTTTGTGGCCCTAACCTTCAATTCTCTCTTCTCCTGGTTGCACAAAATCTCTATCTGTTACGCTTTACCCAGAGAACTCCCTCTCCTCATCAGCATCAATTCTCAAACTTTCATTCACTAAGGTTTAAACAACTGATAAGTGTGAAAATTATAATACCCTATAGAGCTTTGAAATGAACTTTATATTTTGGCATTAGACAGGTACTTGTGAGTGCTGAAAATTACATAAACATTGATGTGATTTCCCAGCGTCCATGAAATCATCTAACGTACAGATCAAGCCAGCTCTGATGAAGTGGCTTATATAACTTGAGTAATATAACCTAATTTTGCTAAAAGAAACATGTTCTATGAGAATTCAGCCCACTCAACTTGTCTCAGTAAGTCAGAAAACAAAACTCTCACATGTAAGTGAAGTAAATATTTCCTACAGTGAGTACTTATATTAAGTTTCTACCTTGAGCTTCTACCCTAAGAGCCAGTAGTCTTAATTAAGATTTCTGGAAAGTTTCTCCAAATATATTCTTCTTTTATTCCTGAGGACCTACTCATTTTCACTGTGTATACTAAGATTTGTATTTTGTTTTTTCTTGGCTTTCTATGTTACTGTTTCTATGTTTCTATGTTACTGCTCAATTATTTGTTCACAAAATTTAGGCAGAAATATACTGACAGCATTTTAATAATTATGTGTACACACCGCACAATTGCACTCGTCTCACAGGCTAGTAAATTAATGCTCAAAATTCTTCAAGCCAGACTTCAGCAATACGTGAACTGTGAACATCCAGATGTTCAAGCTAGTTTTAGAAAAGGCAGAGGAACCAGAGATCAAATTGCCAACATTCGCTGGATCATCGAAAAAGCAAGAGAGTTCCAGAAAAACATCTATTCCTGCTTTATTGACTATGCCAAAGCCTTTGACTGTGTGGATCACAATAAACTGTGGAAAATTCTGAAAGAGATGGGAATACCAGACCATCTGACCTGCCTCTTGAGAAACCTGTATGCAGTTCAGGAAGCAACAGTTAGAACTGGACATGGAACAACAGACTGGTTCCAAATAGGAAAAGGAGTACGTCAAGGCTGTATATTGTCAACTATTTATTTACCTTATATGCAGAGTATCTCATGAGAAACGCTGGGCTGGAAGAAACACAAGCTGGAATCAAGATTGCCAGGAGAAATATCAATAACCTCAGATATGCAGATGACACCACCCCTATGGCAGAAAGTGAAGAAGAACTAAAGAGCCTCTTGATGAAAGTGAAAGAAGAGAGTGAAAAAGTTGGCTTAAAGCTCAACATTCAGAAAACTAAGATCATGGCATCCGGTCCCATCACTTCATAGCAAATAGATGGGGAACCAGTGGAAACAGTGGCTGACTTTATTTTGGGAGGCTTCAAAATCACTGCAGATGGTTACAGCAGCCATGAAATTAAAAGACGCTTACACCTTGGAAGGAAAGTTATGACCAACCTAGACAGCATATTTAAAAGCAGAGACATTACTTTGTCAACAAAGGTCCATCTAGTCAAGGCTATGGTTTTTCTAATAGTCATGTGTGGACGTGAGAATTTGACTATAAAGAAAGCTGAGTGTGGAAGAATTGATGCTTTTGAACTGTGGTGTTGGAGCAGACTCTTGAGAGTCCCTTGGACTTTAAAGAGATCCAACCAGTCCATCTAAAGGAGATCAACCCTGAGTGTTCATTGGAAGGACTGATGTTGAAGCTGAAACTCCAATACTTTGGCCACCTCATGCGAAGAGCTGACTCATTAGAAAAGACCCTGATGCTGGGAAAGATTAAGGGCAGGAGGAGAAGGGGATGACAGATGATGAGATGGTTGGATGGCATCACACAGTCAATGGACATGAGTTTAGGTACTCCGATAGTTGGTGATGGACAGGGAGGCCTGGTGTGCTGCGGTTCATGGGGTCGCAAAGAGTGAGACATGACTGAGTGACTGACTGAAGTGAACTGATGTGTATCCCTTATCCTTTTATCATTAGGATGATATATGTGCTTATTTATACATAAAAAAAAATTGTGTGTGATTTTTGGTGTGACAATCACCTTGAAGGGGCTCCTATTTAATTGTTTTATGGCTTAACATTCAGTCCTAACTCCATGGTAAGATGGGAGAGAATGGAAAAACCCTAAGAAGATATAGTAACTTGCTTGAAAATATACCCAAATCCATAAAAAAATATATCTTAAAACATTCAGCCAGTGACAACTCCTAGCATATGAATTCCTCTCACCTTTTTCATGCTATTTCATTAGGAGAGTATTGTACAACCTCCTCCAAGTCAAGAAGATATGACTTTATTCCAGCTGATAATACTCTTCACAATCCTTTGACTAATCTTTTTCCCTCTGAACAATCTTACTTCCACCTGTAATCACTAGCCAAGAGTTAGAATGCCAGATATTTCTAGGAGGATTTTATCTATGAAATCACTAGTTTTGATGACAATACTGGTATAATAATCTTTTTGTTGTATGATTTATTTCTCTGTTGTATTTATATACTATAAAGTAGAAAAGTAAGGGGTCAATTCCTCTCTCCCTACATCAACAGAAATATCATATTTCACTTCTTAAATTCTCTATAAATGCATAATCTTTGCTCTTCTTAGCATTCTTGGGAGTTTCTGCTATGCAGCAGGATCAGCTTCCATTTAAAGGGGGGATTTTAATGTTGGAATGTCATGAAAATTACACAATGAAGACCGCAGAGTAAGGAGTATCCAGTAAATGTGTGATCTATGAAAATGTAATTTTTGAAAACAATCTGTGGATATATAAACCACAAATGTACTTTAGGAATGTAAAATGTTGCAGTCATTTTGGAAAACACTTTGAGATTTCTTCAAAATGTTAAACATAAAGTTATCATTCAATCCAGCAATTCCACTTATAGGTATATATGGAAGATAAATGAAAACATATGTCCACCTAAAAATTTGCACCTAAACATTATTTATAATAAGCAAAATGTGGAAACAACATAAATATCCATCAACACCTGAACTGGGAAACAAAATGTAGAATATAATATGTAGAATATTCATATGATGGAATATTATTCAGGCATTAAAAGCAATGAAGTACTGAAAAATGCTAAAGTATGGATGAACCTTAAAAACATCATGTTGAGAGGGTAACAGGCAGGAAGACCAGGGGTTTTCAAATGGAGGAAATAGTCTGCAAGTGTCAGACATTTCTTATCTCTCTTAAGTGGCAGAAGGAAACAAACTAGTGTTATATGTTTCCCCTTCTCTGTACAAATATAAAAAGAGGCTTCTCTTAAAATTTTATGTTGCCATAAAGACACCTGGTTCCACCTGAACTTAACTTTTCTCAAACCTTGAGCTAACCAATGCATTTTTCTAATGGAAATGTTTGTCTTAAGCTATGTCAATGTACTATGTATTTACCCTAAACTCTGTCTTCA
This sequence comes from Giraffa tippelskirchi, assembly GCF_054371585.1. Lineage (NCBI taxonomy): Eukaryota > Metazoa > Chordata > Mammalia > Artiodactyla > Giraffidae > Giraffa > Giraffa tippelskirchi. The sequence goes on from NC_137289.1 coordinate 74,959,779, forward strand.
AGTGGGTTCCACCTAAAGGCTCAGAACAGACTTGAAAACCAGTATGTTATACATTGTTCTCCTAATCTATGTTAATGAAACTATATATTTGTATGGAAATCTGCCTTTCTTCAAGATTCATATCCATCGTTTTATGACCTGGGATGATTCACCTGGTGTCAATGTTACCCAAAATGCATGCTGTGGTTGAGGGGCATGGTGCCATTCTCTGAGTTTTGAGACATTTCCTTTCTTTAATTAGCAGACTGCTAGTGGCAAGAATACACAGAAGAACTGCACAAAAAAGATCTTCATGACCCAGATAATCATGATGTTGTGATCACTCACCTAGAGCCAGACATCCTGAAATGTGAAGTCAAGTGGGCCTTAGAAAGCATCACTACGAACAAAACTAGTGGAGGTGATGGAATTCCAGTTGAGCTATTTCAAATCCTGAAAGATGATGCTGTGAAAGCACTGCACTCGATATGCCAGCAAATTTGGCAAACTCAGCAGTGGCCACAGGACTGGAAAAGGTCAGTTTTCATTCCAATCCCAAAGAAAGGCAATGCCAAACAATGCTCAAACTACCGCACAATTGCACTCATCTCACACGCTAGTAAGGTAATGCTCAAAATTCTCCAAGCCAGGCTTCAGCAATAGGTGAACCGTGAACTTCCAGATGTTCAAGCTTGTTTTAGAAAAGGCAGAAGAACCAGAGATCAAATTGCCAACATCCGCTGGATCATCAAAAAAGCAAGAGAGTTCCAGAAAAACATCTATGTCTGCTTTATTGACTATGCCAAAGCCTTTGACTGTGTGAACCACAATAAACTGTGGAAAATTCTTCAAGAGAAGGGAATACGAGACCATCTGACCTGTCTTTTGAGAGACCTGTATGCAGGTCAGGAAGCAACAGTTAGAATTGGACATGGAATGACAGACTGGTTCCAAATAGGAAAAGGAGTACGTCAAGGCTGCATATTGTCACCCTGCTTATTTAACTTATATGCAGAGTACATCATGAGAAATGCTGGGCTGGAAGAAACACAAGCTGGAAGAAGATTGCCGGGAGAAATATCAATAACCTCAGATATGCAGATGACACCACCCTTATGGCAGAAAGCAAAGAAGAACTAAAGAGCTTCGTGATGAAAGTGAAAGAAGAGAGTGAAAAAGTTGGCTTAAAGCTCAACGTTCAGAAAACTAAGATTATGGCATCTGGTCCCATCACTTCATGGGAAATAGATGGGGAAACAGTGGAAACAGTGACTGACTTTATTTTTGGGGGCTCCAAAATCACTGCAGATGGTGATTGCAGCCATGAAATTAAAAGACACTTACTCCTTGGAAGGAAGGTTATGGCCAACCTAGATAGCATATTGAAAAGCAGAGACATTACTCTGCCAACAAAGGTCCGTCTAGTCAAGGCTATGGTTTTTCCAGTAGTCATGTATGAATGTGAGTGTTGGACGGTGGAGAAAGCTGAACGCTGAAGAATTGATGCTTTTGAACTGTGGTGTTGGAGAGGACTCTTGAGAGTCCCTTGGACTGCAAGGAGATCCAACCAGTCCATCCTAAAGGAGATCAGTCCTGGGTGTTCATTGGAAGGATTGATGTTGAAGCTGAAACTCCAGTACTTTGGCCACCTCATGTGAAGAGTTGACGCATTGGAAAAGACCCTAATGCTGGGAAGGATTGGGGGCAGGAGGAGAAGGTGGCGACAGAGGATGAGATAGCTGGATGGCATCACCGACTCAATGGACATCGGTTTGGGAGACTCCGGGAGTTGGTGATGGACAGGGAGGCCTGGCATGCTGCGATTCATGGGGTCGCAGAGATTCGAACACAACTAAGTGACTGAACTTAACTGAGTAGCTATATAACATCTAGCTAAAGACTAACAGGGTGGCATTCTTTCTGCCCCCTTCTAATGTCTATGTCAGAAGCTTTCTCTATCGCTTTTATACTTTAATAAAACTTTATTATACAAAAGCTCTGAGCAATCAAGTCTCAGCACTGACCCCAGATTGAATTCTTCTCCTCTAGAGGCCAAGAATCCTGGCATCTTTTGTGGTTCAGCAACAACCTTTCAGTGTCAAGTTAAAGAATTAAAACTTAAAAGAGAATATGTTCTATGATTCCATTTATATGAAATATCTAAAATAGCAAATTCATAGAGACAATAAAATGCATTAATAGATGAGTGTAGGACTGGAGGGACTGGAGAGTGAAGGAAAGTGAGGTGACTCCTAATAGGTATGGAGTTTCTTTAGGGGTGACAAAAATTCCTGGAATTGGATAATTGTGATAATTTCACAAATCTTAACTCTCAAAAGCAGCTGAACTATGTACTTTAAAAGGGTGAATTTTGTGGTATATTAATTATACTCTAATAAAACTTATAACAAATCACTTTGTGGCAACACAGATGGACCTTGATGGCATTATACTAATTGAAATAGATAGCTGACAAAAAATATGCTATGATCTCATATATTGAGCAAGAAAAAGCTCGTAAATATAGAGAACAGATCAATAGTTACTGAGGCTAGGTGGAGGAATGGGCAAAATGGGTGAAGGGGATCAAAGGTACAAACCTCCGATTATAAAATAACTAAAGTCATATGGTTATAATGTATAGCATAGTGACTATAGTTAATACTATCCTGCATACTTGAAAGCTGCTAAAGAGTATTAAGAGTTAAAAAATCTTTTTAACTCTGTACAGTGACAGACTGTTAACTAGATATATGATGGTGATCATTTTGCAATATATACAAATCTTAAATCATTATGTTTTGCACCTGAAACTAATACAGTGCTATAAAATAAGAGATACCATGGGAACATTTTGTGCCCATTTCTTGGGCACAATAAAGGACAGAAAGAGTATGGACCTAATAAAAGCAGAAGATATTAAGAGGAGGTGGCAAGAATACTCAGAAACACCATACAAAAAAAAATTAATGACCCAGATAACTACAATAGTTTGATCACTCACCTAGAGCCAGATATCCTGGAGTACCCAGGCAAGTGAGGCTTAAGAAGCATCACTACGAACTAAGCTAGTGGAGGTGATGGAATTCCAGCTGAGCTACTTCAAATCCTAAAAGATGATGCTGTTAAAGTGCTACACTCAATATGCCAGCAAGGATGGAAAATGCAGCAATGGCCACAGGCCTGGAAAATGTAAGTTTTCATTCCAATCCCAAAGAAAGGCAATGCCAAAGAATGTTCAAACTACTGCACAATTGTACTCATTTCACACACTACCAAATTAATGCTCAACATTCTCTAAGCTAGCGTTCAACAGTATGTGAACCAAGAACTTACAAATGTTCAAGCTGGATTTAGAAAAAAGGGAGAGGAATCAGAGATCAACTTGCCAAATTCCACTGGATAGTAGAAAAGGCAAGAGAATTCCGGAAAAGCACCAACTTCTGCTTCATTGACTACGCTAAAACTTTTGACTGTGTGGATCACAACAAACTTTGTAAAATCCTTAAAGAGATGGGAATACCAGACCACCTTACCTGCCACCTGAGAAACGTGTATGCAGGTCAAGATGCATCAGTTAGAAGCAGACATGGAACAACAGAATGGTTCCACATTGGGAAAGGAGTACGTCAAGGTTGTTTATTATCACCCTGTTCATTTAACATAAATAAATGCAGAGTACATCATGTGACATGCCAGGCTGAATCAAGCACAAGCTTGAATCAAGATTGCCAGGAGAAAAATTAATAACCTCAGAAATGCACCACCATTATGGCAGAAAACAAAGACAAACTAAAGAGCCTCTTGATGAAGGTGAAAGAGGAGGGTGAAAAGGCTGGCTTAAAACTCAACATCCATTAAACAAAGATCATGGCATTCAGTCCCATCACTTCATGGCAAATAGATGAGGAAACAATGGAAACAGTGACAGACTTTATTTTCTTGGGCTCCAAAGTCACTGCAGATGGTGACTGCAGCCATGAAATTAAAAGATGTTTGCCCCTTGGAAGAAAAGCTCTGAAAACATAGGCAGCATATAAAAAAGCCAACAAAGGTCCAGTAGTCATGTCTGGATGTGAGAGTTGGACCATAAAGAAGGCTGAGCACCGAAGAATTGATGCTTTTGAAATGTGGTGTTGGAGAAGACTCTTGAGAGTCCCTTGGACAGCAAGAAGATCAAATCAGTCAATCCTAAAGGAAATCAAACATTCATTGGAAGGACTGATGCTGATGCTGAAGCTTAAGCTCCAATAATTTGGCCACCTGATGCGAAGAACTAACTCATTAGAAAAGACCCTGATGCCAGGAAAGATAGAGGGCAGGAGGAGAAGGGAATGACAGGATGAGATGGTTGGATGGTATCACTGACTCACTGCACATGAGTTTGAGCAAGCTCCGGGAGATGATGAAGAAAAGTGAAGTCTGGCATGCTCCATCCATGGGGTCGCAAAGAGTTGGACTGACTGAGTGACTGAACAACAACAACGTCAATTACATCTCAATTTAACAAAAGTTACATGATTCTGTTTTCTAGTCCCAAAATCCAGAAAAGAGTACTTGTAGTTGATAGATTAACATTAATTTGAGTCACAAATGATAGAAGCTTTCTGAACAATTTCTTTCAAAATTGTTTTTGTATAGTAAAAGCTGCTTTTAAAATTCATTTTAGATAATAGAAGACCTTTAAACTTGCTAATAAAGACACAAATATGTTTTGAATTTAGATTCAATGCATGCATTTAGTTTCACTGCATACACTGGTCTTATTGATACTTCAGTACTGATGATATCCAAGTATGACAGAACTATAAAGGATGGAGTTTAGAAAAACTAGGGACTATTTCCAAGTCCCTTAAACTAATATGTTCACTAAATGTGTGTGTGTGTGTGTGTGTGTGTGTGCTCAGTCTCTTCTGACTCTTTAAGACCCCACAGACTGTAGCTTGTCAGGCTCCTCTGTCCATGGGATTGTCCCTGAAAGAACACTGGCATGGGTTGCCATTTCCTCCCTCAGTGCATCTTTCCAAAGCAAAAATCAAACACAGGTCTCCTGTATCTCCTGTATTGCGGAAGATTCTTTACCACTGAACCACTGGCGAAGCTTCATTAAATGTGAATATTCATTAAATGTGAGAGAAAATTTAATATGCCCAGTTACATGTAAAACTTGGTGTATATTAAGCTGACATTTATAAAAAGAAACAGGAACAATCATGACAGTGCATAGTAATCGTTATTTTAATTTTTAAGTTACACATATAATTTTAAGAGGTAGATATATGCTGTAAATCAGATTTTGAAATTTGGCTCTACAATAAGCAAAATTACTATTGAATTTTTTGTCAAGTTCCAATTAATTCACAGATGACCTTCTTCAAAATGATAAAATGTACCCACAGTCAGCTATTGTAAACTCTATATATGAACACAATCTCTCAAGTGACATAGAGAACTAATTATTTACAATAATTTCTCCAAAGGTTTTAGAGAAAGGAGTTAAAATCCTTTTTTTTTTGTCCAGTTTAAGAACTATCACTTACATTTTCCTTTCCTGTTATTTTTCACCTGTTTGCATTTAATCTGTAAGGAAAACATGCATTTTTTTTTAGATGATACTGCAAATAAACTTGCAAATACCTTGAAGAGAAAAGTATGCTGGGTAACACCCAGTATGGCTTCCTAAAGATCAAGTATTGTCAGATGAATCTAATCCCCTTCTGTGACAGAATGACAGCCTGAGATATCCAGGGGAAGTGATAGATGCAATTTATTTTGACTTTATCAAGGTTATCGAGACCAGTCTAAACAATTGGCTCATCAATAAACTGTGAAAATCCAAGCAGGTGATACACCTACAAAGCGTTCTCAGGAGGCAGGAAAGGGGCACTCTAAGAGTGGTCGCCCATGGATCAATGTCAGTCTAGGGTTATGATACAAAATATCTCCCAGATTCCCAAGGGCAGGCAAATATTTGTATCAGTGCCCTGAATTTGGACATAGGCATAATTTTGATCATGTGACACTAGGCCAAAACTTCTGAAGATCAGTTTAGAATTTGAAGTGTCATCACTAAAGGAAGATTCAATAAGAAATTAATGACACAGAAAGTCAGAGCACTGGATTCAGAAGAGTATCCATTAAGTAAAAATAATGCAAACAGATTATGGGGACAAACAGACAATGTTTGAGAATCATAGAAATGAAATTAGAATTCAAAGGCAATAATTACCTTTCAAACTCCTTTATTGTATCTAAGGCACAAAGAGAGGAAGGGACTCATTCAAAATCACAGGACAAAACTGCACCAGAGCTAAGCATTTAGTATTAGAAATATTTAAGGAGTATATAACATGTAGGAATCAAGACAACAAACCTAACAATGGTTAGAGCCTTCCTCAGAAGTAGATTTCTGCCCATTGTTCTATTGATATTGTATGTGAGGGCAGGAGGAAGTTAGGGGATTAAGAAAAATACAGAATGATCCTAGTACGGCAAATAAGATCTATAAAGAAAGATTACATCATTTCAAATTATTCACTGTAAAGAAGATGAAATGGTTAGCTTAGCTTGGAGGTATTATTATACAAACTGTCTTAATAACACTGACAAAACAAGTTCTTAATCCACTACATGAGTTACTGAGAGTAGACATCATAATTCTCCAATAACGAGAGTTACTTACTCCTGGAATACGTTTTTAGAAGTGTCTTTGAAAGTACAATTTCTCCTTGTTTACATCCTTTTGAAGGAGCCATGGTGGCTCAGATGGTAAAGAATCTACCTTCAATGCAGGAGACCCGGGTTTAATCCCGGGGTTGGGAAGCTTCCCTGAAAAAGGGGATGGCAACCCTCTCCATTATTCTTGCCTGGAGAATTCCATGGACAGTGGAGCCTGGTGGGTGAGAGTCTATGGAATACAAAGATACAGTTCTTACTGTTAGGATCTAATGAACACAAGCATGCCTCACTTGATTCTCTAGAAAAATCTTGTTCCATATCCAGTGGGTGTTTGGATAACACAAAGAAGGTAACTTTGAGATTTTCTAATTCTACTTTGCAAGTTAACCACATATACTTTGATTATTTTCACTATAAATGATATTTTCTAAAAAGCAAAATGCTAAACATCTACTCAGAAGCTAAGGCAACACAAAGTCAGAACAAGAAGACTCAGAAGTTAAAGATTTCCATGACTATCATCTTGGATTCTCCAGTGAAAGTCACTGTGCACAGTTCTTCCTGAAAAAAAACAATGCAGTTAAAAAATACTCCGTTTATTTCTACAAGTAAATGGGCACGTGTTGAAATCTTTCTTACAGTAAAACAAAAATTTACTGATGTATAACTATATTTCTGATTTGACAGCTACAATTATAATCATTACAGCATCTATTTCCCATAAACTTTCCACAGCCATAACCTTTAGCGATTAATTATAAAGTTCCAGGAGCAATAGTACACAGACTAATTTTCTAAAACAATAAAAGACAGAATTTCTCATTTGGAGCTAAATGAAACACGAACAGATTTTTATTCATGGAAATTTTGATGCAGAGTCATGGTGCAGCCATTATAGAAGCTATTAAACAAAACCTCAAATCAAAGAAAGTATAGGTGTTCAAAAGAGAAAATGCTTTTCCTGCCAAAGAATCCTCTAAATTCTATGCCTGCTTTTCCTTTTAAAGTTATGAACTTTGTTTTCAACTTTTCTTGCCTCTACTCTTTCAGAATCATCCAATAATATCAATATTAATCAAACAGAAGGAGATATAAGTATTCACAGAAGGAAAATTCCTATTACTCACATTCAAACATCACAACTAAATACAGGCTACCTGTTTTGCTTATTTCAGGATATATCAATAGCTTTGTAAATTACCCTGGGTTAGGGATCACATGTTTTGTGACTACCTTTGTTAGTTTTTTTTTAAAGCAAAACAAAATAGGCAATAGTTGATCCTATACCATGGATGAAGATCTTACATTCTGTACATTTTCCTGTTAAGTATGGAAAAGGCTGTGTTTCATTCCTTATTTTTATAAAACTTATCACAAACAAACTTTTTTTAAAAAAGTTAAATGGCAAGAGTCAAGCATGTAATGGAGATTGGAATAAGAAGTTATGAGAAATATGCATAAATGACAAAATTGTAAACATATTAACACTAATACAAAATTTTAATTGACTACTTGACATATTTTTACAGTTTTCATACTTTACTTTCTGGGGGTTTGGGAACTAGTAACAGAGATAAAGCTTAATGGCAATCCTGCCACAATATGATGTTGAAAAAAGAGTATGTTCCTTCTGAAATCAAAAAAAAAAAATTCTCCTCCTTTTTTGAGTTTTCTGGTTATATAGATCATTGTGGAAATGGCTTTTAGGAAGTAAACATCTTCCTCTAAGGTAAAATGCTCACATGGCCAAAGATAAACAGAATTGAGAGACTATTCATTTCTATTTACAATTTTGCCTTATAAAAAAAATGCTGCCCAGGAAGGGAAAATTAAAACATTCACTTAGATTGATTTGAAAGCTTAGATCTTAATTATTGAGCTATATTTTTTAAATGATAGAAAATTATAAATCATTTTTCATCATTTGTAATATTAGTGGGTTTAGAGTATTTCAGTTCAGTTCAGTCATTCAGTCATGTCCAGCGATCCCATGAACTGGAGCACACCAGGCATCCCTGTCCATCACCAACTCCTGGAGCTTACTCAAACTCATGTCCATTGAGTCAGTGATGCCATCCAACCATCTCATCCTCTGTCTTCCCCTTCTCCTCCTGCCTTCAATCTTTCCCAGCATCAGGGTCTTTCCAAATGAGTCAGCTCTTCGCATCAAGTGGCCAAAGTATTGGAGTTTCAGCTTCAGCATCAGTCCTTCCCTTATAAAGGGATGGAATACCTTAGACTATACTGGAAAATCAGTTGAAATATCAGAAGTATAATGTTATAGCAGAATCACTGCCAGCTCTTTCATTACCTATCTGTGTGACCACAAATAAGTCAATTTCTCATCCTCCAAGTACCATCTTTAATATGAAGGGATTGTATTAATTAATTCAGTCACTTAGATATCTAAAATTTAACTTTAGAAATACTTGCCAATAAGAATATAAACAACAAGTGCTTTATAGATAACCTAAGAATTCAATTAATCAAAACTTTCTAGTTATCAAATGTAATATTTCCTCAAGCAAATAGTCAACACTTATCCGACTCATAGAGACAAGCTGAGGGCTTTAGGAACTACTCTTTGAAAATGAATGACCTGGGGAATCACTCATACAATCTCGATAATACATTATTTAAGGCTATTCATTTTTCTCACGTTCACTTTGACATCCTTCAAAGACCAATTCAAATGTCACATCCTAAGCTTGAATTCCTTCCTTATTCGGTTATTCAGAAGATTTTCCCCTTTCTCTATATTCTCACAGCACTTTGTTCCTCTCATTGCTTATCACATTTCTTCTCAGAGTATTATCATTTATCAGTTCAGTTCAGTTCCCTTGCTCAGTCTTGTCTGACTCTTTTGGACCACATGAACTGCAGCATGCCAGGTTTGCCTGTCCATCACCAACTTCCAGAGCTTGCTCAAACTCGTCCATCGAGTCAGTGTTGCCATCCAACCATCTCATCCTCTTGTTTTCCCCCTCTCCTCCTGCCTTCAATCTTTCCCAGCATCAAGGTCTTTTCCAGTGAGTCAGTTCTTCACATCAGGTGGCCAAGTATTGGAGTTTCAATTTCAGCATCAGGCCTCCAATGAATATTCAGGACTGACTTCCTTTAAGACTGACTGGTTGGATTTCCTTGCAGTCCAATAGACTCTCAAGAGTCTTCTCCAACACCACAGTTCAAAAGCATCAAATCTTCAGCACTCAGCCTTCTGATCATTTATACATTTATAATACATGATCATTTATATATTTATTCATTTTTAATGTTTCTTCTCCTAGATCATAAGCATTTGAAAGCCAGTAATCCTTGTCTTTTCTCCTCATAGTGTCAATGTATAGCTTTTTCCATTGCTGGAATATTGTACATTGCAGATAAATGAATTTTGTTTAAAAAAAAAAACCTATATAAGAATTAAGCTACTTAGTCTCCAATTAAAATAAATAAATTAAAAAAAAGAATTAAGCTAATTCTTGTGGAATGGCTGTTAAAGGTCACTAGCTACCTTTCATTCACATACTGAACCTTTAAGTATGTCTATCATTATCATTTGCTAGTCATTTGTATCTATAAAAAAGAAAGGCAGTGCCAAAGAATGTTCTAACTACCACAAAGTTGCATTCATTTCACACACTAGCAAAATAATGCTCACAATTATTCAAGCTAGGCTTCGACAGTATGTGAACCGAGAACTTCCAGATGTAAAAGCCAGGTTTAGAAAAGGCAGAGGAATCAGAAATCATATTGCCAACATCCTTTGTCTCATACAAAAAGCAAGAGAATTCCAGAAAAACACTTACTTATGCTTCATTGACTATGCTACAGCCTTTGACTGTGTGGATCACAACAACCTGCGGAAAACTCTTAAAGTGATGGGAATACCAGACCACCTTACCTGCCTCCTGAGAAATCTGTATGCAGGTCAAGAGTCATCAGTTAGAAGTGGACATGGAAAAACAGACTGGGAAAGGAGTACATCAAGGCTGTATATTGTCACTCTGTTTTATCTAACTTATATGCAGAGAACATCATGTGAAATGCTAGGCTCAGTGAAGCACAAGCTGGAATCAAAATTGCCGGGAGACATATCAATAACTTCAGATATACAGATGACACCACCCTTACGCAGAAAGCAAAGAGGAACTGAAGAGCCTCTTGAAGAGAAAGAGGAGAGTGAAAAAGCTGGCTTAAAACTCAACATTCAGAAAACTAAGATCATGGCATCCAGTCCCATCACTTCATGGCAAATAGACTGGGAAACAATGGAAACATTGACAGACTTTATTTTTCAGGCTCCAAAATCATTGCAGATGATGACTGCAGCCATGAAACTAAAAGACTCTTGCTCCTTGGAAAAAGAGCTATGACCAACCTAGATAGCATTTTAAAAAGCAGAGGTATTATTTTGCAGACAAAGGTCCATCTAGTCAAAGCTATAGTTTTTCCAGTAGTCATGTATAGATGTGAGAATTGGACCATAAAGAAAGCTGAGCACTGAAGAATCGATGCTTTTGAATTGTAGTGTTGGAGAAGCCTCTTGAGAGTCCCTTGGGGTGCAAGGAGATCAAAACAGTCAATCCTACAGGAAATCCGTCCTGAATATTCATTGGAAGAACTTATGCTGAAGCTGAGGCTCCAATATTTTGGCCACCTGATGCGAAGAACTGCCTCATTGTAAAAGACTCTGATTCTGGGAAAGATTGAAGGCAGGAGGAGAAGGGGATGTCAAAGGATGAGATGGCTGGATGGTATCACCAACTCAATGGACCTGAGTTTGAGCAAGCTCCAGGAGTTGGTGATGGCTGGCGAGGTAGTCCATGGGGTCGCAAAGAGTCAGACATGACTGAGCGACTGAACTGAAATGAGAGTTGTCATCCTTCTGTATTTTCTGATTTTACAGGGAAAGCTTTCAAGTTTTCATGATTCAATATGATGCTAGCTTTGAGTTTTTCATTAATAGTCTTTAATATATTGAGTTATGTCCCTTCTATCCCAACTTTATTGAAAGTTTTTATCATGAATGGATGTTGAATATTGTCAAATGCTTTCCTGCATCTAGGGAGATGATCATGACTTTTAGACTTCGTTTTGTGAATGTAGTTAGTGTATCATATAGATTGATCTGTGGCTATTGTATCATGTTTGCATCCCTGGAATAAACTCCATTTATCATGGTATATGATCCTTTCTATTCATGGTGGAATTCAGTTTGTTGGTACATTGTTAAGGATATTTGCATCTACATTCATCTGAAATATTGTTCTGTAATTCTCTCTTTTTTGGTAGTGTCTTTTTTTTTTTTTTGATTTGGTATCAGGGTAATGGTGGTCTCATAGTGTTAATTTGGGAGTGTTCCCTTTTCAATTTTTTTGAATAGTTTGAAGATACGTATTAACCCTTCTTTATATATATGAATTCCCCTGTGAATCTATCCGGTCTTCGATTTTTGCTTGTGGGAAGGTTTTGTTTATGGATTCAATATCAATACTAGTAATTGTCTGTTTAGATTTTAGATTTCCAGTTTCTTCCTGTTCAGGCTTGGAAGTTTGTATGTTTCTAGGTATTTATTCTTTCTTCTAGGTTGTCCATTTTGTTGTCTTCTATTGTCTATATGTCTGTGTTATTTCTCCTCCATCATTTCTTAGTTTGTTTATTAGTGTTCTCTCGTTTTTTTTTTCTTTAATGAGTCTAAAGGCTTGTCAATTTTAACATTTCAAAAAACTGTTTTCTCTTCCTTTTTTGGTCTCTATTTTATTTATTTCTTCTTTGACCTGTATTATTTCCTTCCTTTTGTTCTCTTTGTGCTTTGTTTTTATTTTTTTGATTCCTATATGTGGTAGGTTAGCTTATTTTTTGTTTTCTTTTTCTTTTTTTTTTTGAGATTTCTGTTTCTTTAAGTAGGCTTATAAACTTTCCTCTTAGAACTGTTTTTACTACATCCTATAGATTTTGAAAAGTTATGCTTTCATTTTCATTTATCTCAAGTATATTCTAATTTCCTCTTTGATTTCTTCATTGGCACATTTGATTTTTAGTAGTATTGTTTTTATACTCCACCTGTTCATCTTTCTCCCATTTTTTCCATCTAATTGATCTATGTTTCATATCATTTTTGTCAGAAAAGACGCTTGATATAATTTCTATCCTAGAATTTGTTGAAAGTTGTTTTGTGATCTATTGTGATCTATTCTGGATAATGTTTCATGTGCTCTTTAAAAGAATGCATGTACTGCTGGTTTGTCCCCCAAGAAATCTATTAAGTCCAACTGGTCAAATTTTTCATTTAAGACCACTGTTGACTTACTGATTTTATGTCTGGATGATTTGCCCATTGATATTGGTGGGGTGTTAAAGTCCCCAAATATTATTGTATTATGCTAATTTCTCCTTTTACTTCTATTAATATTTCCATTGTATATTTAGGTGCTCCTACATTAGGTGCATATATGTTTATAAATGTTATATCCTCTTCTTGTATTGATACACGTATCATTACTAATGCAATTCTTAGTCTTTTGTTTTAGACTGTTTTAGAGTCATTTTGACATGCATCTTGCTACCCTAGCTTTCTTTTCATTTCCATTTGCATGGAATATCTCTTCCCACCCCTCACCTTCATTCTGCGCATGTCTTTACCTCTGAAGTGAGTCTCTTTTAAGCAGCATATAGATTGATCTTTTGTGTTTTATTCAATCAACCACCCCAATGTCTTTTGATTGGAGCAAATTAGTCCATTGACTTATAAAGTGACTATTGATAAACATGTAGTTACTGGTATTTTTTGGGTTTTTTTTGCTTGTTTTCTGGTCATTACTGTGGTACTTCTCCATTATTTTCTTCTTCATTTAGTCTTTTCCTTTCAAACTATGATGATTTTCGTTAGTGTGATGCTTGTATTTCTTTCTCTCTAGTTTTTGTGTATATATTGAAGGTTTTTCACTTGCGGTTACAATGGAGTTCATATACATTGCCCTCTCACCATATTTTGCTTGTTTAATCCAATATTTCTGTTCAAACACACTCTAAAAGATCTACAATTTGTACTCCCCTTTCTACTTTTTGTGACCTTGATGTTATTTTTTACATATTCAGGTCTACCCCTTGTTTATTGTAATCATAATCAGTTTTACAATTTTGTCTTAACATTTGTACTAGCTTATTTAAGTTGTTGATTCACAGCCTTCACTATATATTTGTCTTAACCTGTGGGATTTTTCCTTTCCTATAATTCCTTGTTTCATGTCACCTTTACTTATTTTAATTTATTTTTTTATTGAAGGATAATTGCTTTACAGAATTTTGTTGTTTTCTGTCAAACCTCAACATGAATCAGCCATAGGTATACATATATCCCCTCCCTTTTGAAACTCCCTCCCATCTCCCTCCCCATCCCACCCCTCTAGGTTGATACTTTTTATCTTAATGAAGAAAGACCCTTTAACACTTTTTGTAATGTTAGTTTAGTATTGATTAGCTATTTATGTCTTTGGTTTTTGGAGATGTTCTTTTATGTTTTCTTCCATTCTGAATAATAACCTTCTTGGGTAGAGTGTGCTAGGTTGAAAGCTTTTCCCTTTCAGCACTTTAATTATACCATACCACTCCCATGTGCTCTGCAATTTTCTGCTGAAAAATAAGTTGATAGTCTTGTAGGAGTTCCCTTGTATGTGACGCTCTTTTTCTCTTGCTGCCTTTTCTCCTTAAATTCTACCATTTTAATTATATGCCTTGGTGTGGGTTTCTTTCAGGTCATCTTGTTTGGAAACTCTGTGCTTCCTGTAGCTGGATAATTCCTTCTTTAGATGTGGGAAATGTTCATCCATAATTTAATCAAATATATTTATGACCACTTTATTTCCCTCTTTTCCTTCTGGAACCCCTTTAATGTAAATATTAGTACTTTTGATATTGTCCCAAAGGTTCTTTAAACTATCCTTATATTTTAAATTTCGCTTTTCTTTTTTTTTTCCTTCTGATTGCACGGTTTCTATTATTATTCCAGATTACTTATGTCTTCTGTATCACCTAATCTGCTATTAATACCTTCAGGCTGGTTTTAGAAAAGGCAGAGGAACCAGAGATCAAATTGCCAATATCTGCTGGATCAGCAAAAAAGCAAGAGAGTTCCAGAAAAACATCTATTTCTGCTTTATTGACTATGCCAAAGCCTTTGACTGTGTGGATCACAATAAACTGTGGAAAATTCTGAAAGAGATGGGAATACCAGACCATCTGACCCGTCTCTTGAGAAACCTGTATGCAGGTCAGGAAGCAACAGTTAGAACTGGACATGGAAAAACAGACAGGTTCCAAATAGGAAAAGGAGTATGTCAAGGCTGTATATTGTCACCATGCTTATTTAACTTATATGCAGAGTACATCATGAGAAACGCTGGGCTGGAAGAAACACAAACTGGAATCAAGATTGCCGGGAGAAATATCAATAACCTGAGATATGTGGATGACACTACCCTTATGGCAGAAAGTGAAGAAGAACTAAAGAGCCTCTTGATGAAGGTGAAAGAGGAGAGTGAAAAAGTTGGCTTAAAGCTCAACGTTCAGAAAACTACGATTATGGCATCTGGTCCCATCACTTCATGGGAAATAGATGGGGAAGCAGTGGAAACAGTGTCAGACTTTATTTTGTGGGGCTCCAGAATCACTGCTGATGGTGATTGCAGCCATGAAATTAAAAGACGCTTACTCCTTGGAAGGAAGGTTATGGCCAATCTAGGTAGCACATTTAAAAGCAGAGACATTACTTTGCCAACAAAGGTCCGTCTAGTCAATGCTATGGTTTTTCTGGTGGTCTTGTATGGATGTGAGAGTTGGACGGTGAAGAAAGCTGAGGGCCGCAGAATTGATGCTTTTGAACTGTGGTTTTGGAGAAGACTCTTGAGAGTCCCTTGGACTGCAAGGAGATCCAATCAATCCATCCTAAAAGAGATCAATCCTGAGTGTTCATTGGAAGGTCTGATGTTGAGGCTGAAACTGCAATACTTTGGCCACCTCATGCGAAGGGTTGACTCATTGGAAAAGACCCTAATGCTGGGTAGGATTGGGGGCAGGAGGAGAAGGGGACGACAGAGGATGAGATGGTTGGATGGCATCACCGACTCGATGGACATGGGTTTGGGTGGACTCCGGGAGTTGGTGATGGACAGGGAGGCCTGGCGTGCTGCAATTCATGGGGTCGCAAAGAGTCGGACACGACTGAGCGACTGAACTGAACTGAGTGTACTTTTCATTTAAGTTATTGTATTCTTCTGTTCTGATTGGTTAGTTTTTATACTTTTTAGTTCTTTGTTAAAATTCTCACTGTATGAAACAGTCACCTATCCTCATCTTGAAAGCATATCCTTGTGTGGAAGCACCCCTATGCAGTCTATGTGTGCCCTGTGACGTGGATCAGAGAGCTGGATCTGAGGTGAGAACCATCTGAGTCTTCCCTTTGGATGTCCAGCTACCACCTTTGTTGATAGAACTGGATTTGGAGAAGCTAGAGCCAGAGCTAGGTGTGAGTCAGCACTTCTCCTAGGCTCAATGGCCATTAGCAATCTAATGGTTGGGGTTGTGGGTCAGGGCCCAAAGTGCGTGTAGCAGGAACCCTGTGAGTGAGTGAGTCACTCAGTCATGTCTGACTCTTTGCAACCCGATGGACAGTAGTCCATGGAATTCTCCAGGCCAGAATACTGGAGTGGGTAGCCTTTCCCTTCTCCAGGGGATCTTCCCATCCCAGGGATTGAACCCAGGTCTCCCACATAGTAGGTAGATTCTTTACTAGCTGAGCCACAAGGGAAGCCCAAGAATACTGGAGTGCGTAGCCTATCCCTTCTCTAGCGGATCTTCCTGACCCAGGAATCAAACTGGCGTCTCCTGCATTGCAGGTGGATTCTTTACCAGCTGAGCTATCAGGGAGGCCCCTAGGAACCCTGAAGTAGATTTTTACAGGTTTTGATGTTAGTATCTTCCTAGATTGGTGTCAGGTCTAGGGCCTGAGGACTTGGAGCTGCACTTCTGTGCTGACTTAACATTTTCCCCAGCATGAGCACTTTAGTTAGAGGGTGCGTTGAAACCAGAGGTTTTGGTGCCACACTACTAAGCAATTTTCACTCCACTGGAAATGTCAGGCTCCACCCTGGAACCAGTTTTGCTCCCCACAAAAGAAGCAAGAATACACATACTAGCAATGGCTGCCTCCATCCTTGTCAGAGGCAGGGCCAGGGTTCAAGCCAGCTTTGTTCCCTCCAAGTGTGCACCCTCTCATTAGCAATGGCAAGAGCACCTGGAGCAAGAGCCTGGTGCAGGCTGGGAGTGTACTGAAGTGGTCCTGGCAAGCCAGCCAGAGCTCCAGGTACTTTTCAATCTGTTGTCATCACAATGAAACCAGGAGTAAGCAAGTCTGTGCATGGGGTCTTCAAGAGTAGAATCTTGGTTTCTTACAGCTCTCCAGTAAGCCTCACTGGTTTTCAAACAAGCTAAGGGATTTTATCTTCCTAGTGTCAGATTCCAATGCTGGGATAATTAACATGTGGCCAGTACCCTTCACTCCCCAGAGAAGATCCCTGAGCCCATATCTTCCTCCTCTGCTGGGTCCCCAGCCAGAAATGTGGGACTTAACCAGATTGCTTTTCCTCCCTTCCTACCAGATTTTAAATGTATCGTTCTTTACAGCCTTGGTTGTAGAAAAGCCATTCTGCCAGTCACTAGGCCATTTTCAGAAAGTTTCTCCACATGTAATTGTATTTTTGATGTGCTATGAGTGGAAGAAAGCTCAGTGTTCTCCTACTCTGACATCTTAACATATTGCATATTTATGTTGTATACTGTGATTTTACTGAATTCATTTTTAGTTCTAATAGTTTTTGCTATTGTTGTTGAGTTTTCTACACTTATAATCATGTCATCTGCATATAGTAATAGCATCACTTCTTCCTTTCAGATTTGGATGCTTTAAATTCCTTGTTCTTACCTCTGGCTAGGACTTCCAGTACAATGTTAAGCAGAAATGTTGACAGGGGACATTAATATTTTCTACCAAAACATAACAGGGAAAGCTTTCATGCTTTTCTCCATTAACTATGATGTTAGCTGTGGTCATTTCATGTAAGTCTTTTATGTTGTTGTTTAGTCACTAAGTTGTGACTGACTCTTTTGCAACCCCATGGACTGTAGCCGGCCAGGTTCCTCTGTCCATGGGATTTCCCAGGCATGAATACTGAGTAGGGTGCCATTTCCTTCTCCAGGGGACCTGCTCAACCCAGGGATCAAACTCGTGTCTCCTATGTTGCAGGTGGATTCTCTACCTATGAGCCACCAGGCAAGCCCCAGGGCCTTTATGCTATGAGTTAATTTTCTTTTATAAATTTTTTGTTGAATTTTAATCATAAATGGATATTGAACTTCAATACTTTTTCTGTGTCTACTAAGATAATCATGTGATTTTTATTCTTCCATTTTTTGTATCACATTAATTATTTGCATGTATGAAACCAGCATTTCATTCCAGGGATTAATCCTTCTTGGTCATGGTTTATAATTCTTTTAAAGTGCTACTAATTGGTTTGCTAGTGTTTTATTGAGAATTTATACATCTATACTCATCAGGAATATTGACCTTAAATTTTTTTCACGCAGAATATTTATCAGTGTAATTGTTGTTGTTATTGTCCAGTCACTAAGTTGTGTCTGAATCTTTGTGACCCCATGGACTGTCAGATTTTTCACTCTCCTCTTTCACTCTCATCAAGAGGCTCTTTAGTTTCTCTTCACTTTCTGCCATTAAAGTGGTATCATCTGCCTATCTCACATTGTTGATATTTCTCCCAGCAATTTTAATTTCACTTTGTGAGTCATCCAGCCTGGTATTTCACCCAATGTACTCTGTACGTAAGTTAAATTAGTAGGGTGCCTGTATACAGCCTTGATGCACTCCTCTCCCAATTTTGACCCAGTCATTTGTTCCATGTTTGGTTCTAACTGTCGCTTCTATTCCCAGCTTTTTAAGAATTTTCCACAGTTTGTTGTGATCCACACAGTCAAAGGCTTTAGCACAGTCAATGAAGCACATGTTTTTCTGGAATTCTCATGCTTTTTTCTATGATCCAGGAGATGTTGACAATTTGATATCTTGTTCCTCTGACTTTTTCTAACCCAGTTTATACAGCTCGAAGTTCTCGGTTCACATACTACTGAAGCCTAGCTTGAAGGATTTTGAGCATTATCTTACTAGCATGTGAATGCTGAACTTGTAAAATGAGTTTGAGAGTGTTCCCTCCTGTTCTACTTTTGGAAGAGTTTGAAAAAGATTGAAGTTAATTCTTCATTAAATATTGGTAAAATTCACCAGAGAAACCATCTGGAGCTGTTTTTCTGTTTGGTTGGTTGGTTGGGAGGTTTTTGATGGCTGATTCAACTTCCTTGGTTTATCGATGATGATCTCCTCTTGATTAAGTTTTGGAAGGTTGTATATTTCTAGGAATTTATCAGTTTTCTCTAGGTTATCCAGTTTGTTGGTGTATACTTGTTTTATTAGTCCTGTGTGATCCTTTATGCCTCTAAGGTACCACTGTAATGCCTGCTCTTTTATTCTTGTTATTATCTATCTTCTCTTTTTGTCTTTAGTCTAACTAAGGTTTTGTTGATTTTTTCTATTGCTTTTTACTTCTTTACTTGATATATTATTTCTCTATTTTATAATCCTATATTCATTTTTATTTATTATTTCCTTCCTTCTGCTAAATTTTATCTTGGTTTGTTCTTTGAGGTGTAAAATTAGACTGCTTATTGGATGGTTTTCTTCTTTTTAATGTATTTTTAAATATAAACCTCCCTCTTATGCTGAACCCCATAGTTTAGCTATGATTAAATTTCATTTTCATTTGTCCTTATACTTTCTTTTGATTTCCTCTTTGACTCAATGGTTGTTAAAGAGAGTACTGTTTATTTTCCACATGTTTATAAAATTTACCATTTTCTTTCTGTTATTGCTTTCTAGTTTCATTCCACTGTTGTCAGAAAAGACACTTGGTAGAATTTTAATCTTCATATTTGGTTTGTGACCTAACATGTTATCTTTCCATGAAAATGTTCTTTCTGTGTGTACCTGAAAAGAATGTACATTCTTCTACTGTTTTGTGAAAAGTTATGTAAGTTTATAAGTGTTGTTCATATAAACTTTTTCTTTATCAATTTTCTGTCTGAATGTTCCATCCATTATTGCAAGTGGGAGATTGAATTCCCCTACTATCATTGTGTTGCTGTCAATTTATGCCTTCAGATCTGTCATTATTTGCTTTATATGTTTAACTACTCTGCTATTGAGTACACATATATGCATAACCGGGCTTCCCAGGTGGCGCTAGGGATAAAGAACCTGCCTGCAATGCAGGAGACATAATGAGGTATCAGTTTGATCCTTGTGTTGGGAAGATTCCCTGGAGGAGTGTCTGGTAACACACTCCAGTAGTCTTACCTGGAGAATCCCATGGACAGAGGAGTGTGGCAGGCTATTGTCCTTAAGGTCTCAAAGAGACAGACACAACTGAAGCAACTTAGTCTGCATACATGCTTATTTATTATTATTATATCTTACTGAATTGACCTATTGAAATGATCCTATTGAATTGACCCTTTTATAATCATATAATGACCTTCTTTGTTTCTGCAAATAAGACAAAGTCTGTTTCTTTCCGATATAACTATACTCACTTTTACTTTTCTGGTTATCATTTGCATCTTTATATTTTTTTATCCCTCCACTTTCAGAGTAACCATATTGCTAGATTTTTTGGGTATGCATTCAGTCATTTAAGGCCCTTTAATTGGTGAGTTTAATCTGTTTACATTTAAAGTAATTATTTGGGGCAGTCCCAAGATGGCAGAGGAATAGGATAGGGAGACCACTTTCTCCCCCACAAATTCATCAAAAGATCATTTGAATGCTGAGTAACTCTCACCAAACAGCTTCTGAAAACTGGCAGAGGACCCCAGGCACCCAGAAAGGCAGCCCATTCTCTTCTAAAGGAGGTAGGACACAATATAAAAGACAAAAAGTGAGACAAAAGACTTAGGGATGGAGACCTGTAATGGGGAGGGAGTCGCAAAGGAGAAGTCTCCAAACAGTAGGAAATGCTCTCACTGGAGGGTCTGTGGGGAGTTTTGGAATCTCAGAGGGCAACATAACTGAGAGGAAAAAAAAATTTTAAACCCACAATATATGCCCCTAACCACAACTCCCAGTGGAGAAGTAGCCCAGATGCTCACGTCTGCCAGCAGTGAGTGGGGGCTGGACAGAGAGGCATGGGTTGCATACTTAGAGTAAGGACCAGGACTGAATGCCCTGAGGACAATCTGAGAGAGCTAACATGAGATAGCAAACCAAACTGTCGAATAGACAGAGAGAGAAAAAAAAATAAAGAGAGAAATTTCATGTGAAAAGCTCTAATAAGCCACATCCTGGCCTACTCACAGAAGAAAGGATTGCTCAAATACCAAACGAGAGCTAGCCAACTGCAGACCAGCCCCTCAACCGCTGTAGGCAGAGAGGCAGGCATGCGACAGCCAGAGCCGGAAGGCAAGGGGCAACCTCAGCGCCAGAGATGGTTTCCTCCACCAAACTGTGAGCAGGCTCCCAGTTGTTAACCAAGTTTTCCTGGAATCCTGAATGGTTGACATCTGATAGGAGGGTCGCAGCCTGAGATCAGCTCCTCAGAGGAGACACATGGCACACATGAGATGGTGCTCTCATGGAGCACCTGGGAAACTGAGAAGCCAGAACTGGGGAGGTGATTAAGACACATGGTGCACCTGGGACAATGCGTTTGCAAAGCACCTGGTCGCCTGAGCTGCTCAGACCTGTGAAGGGCACGAAACACACACCCAACCGAGTCTGTGCCTTTGTGGAGTACCTGAGAACCTGAACTTGAGCATCTTAGACCTGGGAAGAGCAACAAATGCAGGGCCTGCTACGGACAGTACCCCTGCAGAACAACATGAAGCCTGAGCACTGTAGACCAGGAAAGCACATGCCACCATGAGCTAGGGCAAACTCAGCATGGTCCATACAAAGTGAGTATTCCCCACAAACACCAGTGATATTTGTTTGCAGTGTTCCTCCCTCCCCACAACACAATGGATGGAAAAGTCTTGAGCTACTGTAAGAATAAATGAAAGCCAGAGGCATGAGGCTTAAATCCAAAACTTGAGACCACCACAAAACTCCTGACTCCAGGGAATATTAATCAACAAGAGCTCATCCAAAAGCCTCCACACCTACACTGAACGCAAGCTCCAACCAAGAGGCAACAACTTCCAGAGTAAGAGAAACCAGCTAATTATCCAGGAAAGTAGGAACACAGCCAGGAGCATTCAAAGACAGGCTGCCCAAAGTTACACCAAATGCTTAGACATCCCAAAGCTCACTACTGGACACTTCATTGTACTCCAGAGAGAAGAGATCCAGTTCCACCCAGCAAAACACAGACGCAAGCTTCCCTAACCAGGAAACTTTGACAAGCCACTAGTCCAACCCCACCCACAGGGAGTAATGACCACAATAAAGAGGAACAACAAACTTCCAGCATACAGAAAGGCCACCTGAAACACAGCAATCTAAATACAATGAAAGGCAGAGAAATATTCAGCAGAACATGATAAATGCCCACCAAAACAAACAAAAGAGGAGGAGATAGGGAGTTTACCTGAAAAAGAATTCAGAATAATGATAGTAGAGATGATCCAAAATCTTGAAAACAAAATGGAGTTACAGATGAAGAGACTAGAGACAAGGATTGAGAAGATGCAAGAAATGTTTAACAAGGACCTAGAAGAAATAAAAGAGTCAATCAATAATGAAGAATGCAATAACTGAGATCAAAAGGACTCTGGAGGGAACCAACAGTAGAATAATTGAGGCAGAAGAGATGACAAGTGAGATGAAAGATAGAATGGTGGAAATAAATGAAGCAGAGAGGAAAAAAGAAAAAAAGAATTAAAAGAAATGAGGAAAACTTCAGAGACCTCTGGGACAATGTTAAACGCCCCAACATTCGAATCATGGGAGTCCCAGAAGAGGAAGACAAAAAGATAGGGCATGAGAAAGTACTTGAGAGATAATAGTTGAAAAATTCCCTAAAATGGGGAAGGAAATACCCATCCAAGGTCAAGAAACCCAGAGAGTCCCAAATAGGATCAACCCAAGGTGAAACACCACGAGACACAAATTAATCAAATTGATGAAGACAAACACAAAGAGCAACTGTTAAAAGCATCAAGGGAAAAGCAACAAATAACACACAAGGGAATTCCCATAAGGATAACAGCTGATCTTTCAATAGAAACTCTTCAGGCCAGAAGGGAATGGCAGGACATACATAAAGGGATGAAAGGGGAAAACCTACAACCCAGATTATTATACCCAGCAAGATTTCATTCAAATATGAAGGAGAAATCAAAAGCTTTACCGACAAGCAAAAGCTGAGAGAATTCAGCACTATCAAACCAGCTCTCCAACAAATGCTAAAGGATCTTCTCTAGACAGCAAACACAAAAAAAGATTTATAAACACAAATGTAAAGCAACAAAGTAAAAGGCAACTATAAGCATAGTTATCAATAGTTACCTTAAATGCAAATGGGTTGAATGCCCCAACCAAAAGACAAAGAAGGGCTGAATGGATACAAAAACAAGACCCTTATATATGCTATCTAAAAGAGACCCACCTCAAAAAAAGGGACACATACAGACTGAAAGGGAAAGGCTGGAAAAAGATATTCCATGCAAATAGAGACCAAAAGAAAGCAGGAGCAGCAATACTTATATCAGACAAAATAGACTTTGAAATAAAGGCCGTGAAAAGAGATAAAGAAGGATACTACATAATGATCAATGGATCAATCCAAGAAGATGATATAACAATTATAAATATATATGCTCCCAACATAGGAGTACTTCAATATATAAGGCAAATGTTAACAAGTATGAAAGGGGAAATTAACAGTACCACAATAAGAGTGGGAGACTTTAAGACTCCACTCAAACCTACTGATAGATCAACCAAACAGAAAATTAGCAAGGAAACACGAACTTGAAATGATACAATGGATCAGTTAGACCGTACTGATATCTATAGAATATTTCACCCCCAAACAATGAATTTCACCTCTTTCTCAAGTGCACTTGGAACATTTTGCAGGATAGATCATATCCTGGGCCATAAATCTAGTCTTGGTAAATTAAAAAAAAAAAAAAAGAAATCATTTCAAGCATGTTTTCTCATCACAATGCTGTAAGATTAGATATAAACTACGGGAATAACTAAGATCATGGCATCCGGTCCCATCACTTCATGGTAAATATATGGGGAAACAGTGGAAATAGTGGCTGGCTTTATTCTTTTGGGGTACAAAATTATTGCAGATCGTGATTGCAGCCATGAAATTAAAAGAGTTTACTCCTTGGAAGGAAAGATATGACCAACCTAGACAGCATATTAAAAAGCAGAGACATTGTTTTGTCAACAAAGATCCGTCTGGTCAAGGCTACGGTTTTTCCAGTGGTCATGTATGGATGTGAGAGTTGGTCTCTAAAGAAAGCTGAGCACAGAAGAATTGATGCTTTTGAACTGTGTTGTTGGAGAAGACTCTTGAGAGTCCCTTGGACTGCAAGGCGATCCAACCAGTCCACCCTAAAGGAGATCAGTCCTCGTTGTTCATTGGAAGGACTGACGTTGAAGCTGAAACTCCAATACTTTGGCCACCTGAAGCAAAGAGCTGACTCATTTGAGAAGACCCTGATGCTGGGTAAGATTCAGGGCAGGAGGAGAAGGGGGCGACAGAGGATGAGGTGGTTGGATGGCATCACCGACTCAATGGATATTGGTTTGGGTAGACTTCAGCAGTTGATGATGGATAGCGAGGCCTGGCATGCTGCAGTTCATGGAGTCACAAAGAGTCGGACATGACTGAGTTGAACTGAACAAGAAAATAACTATTAAAAATACAAACATATGGAGACTAAACGACACACTTCTAAATAACCAACAAAGCACAGAAGAACTCAAAAAAGAAATCAAAATATGCATAGAGACACATGAAAATGAAAACACGACAACCAAAAACCTGTGAGATTCAGTAAAAGCAGTGCTAAGGGAAAGGTTCATAGCAATACAAGATTACCTCAAGAAACAAGAAAACAATCAAATAAAAACCTAACTTTACACCTAAAGCTACTAGAAAAAGAAGAAATGAAGAACACCAGGGATAGTAGAAGGAAAGAAATCATAAAAATTAGGGCAGATATAAATGCAAATGAAACAAAGGGGACTATAGCAAAAATCAACAAAACTAAAAGCTGGTTCTTTGAGAAGATAAATAAAAGAGACAAAACCATTAGCCAGACTCATCAAGAAAAAAAGGGAGAAGAATCATATCAACAAAATTGGAGAAATGACAACAGAAAACACAGAAATACAACAGATCATAAGAAATTACTATAAGCAACTATATGACAATAAAATGGCAACTTAGAAGAAGCATTGGACAAATTCTTAGAAAAGTATAACCTTCCAAAACTGAATCAGGAATAATTAGAAAATCTTAGCAGACTCATCATAAGCACAGAAATTGAAACTGTAATAAAAAATTTTCCAACAAACAAAAGCCCAGGACCAGTTTGGCTTTACAAGTGAATTCTACCAAAAATTTAGAGAAGAGCTAACACGTATTCTGCGTAAACTTCCAGAAAATTGAAGACGAAGATAAACTGCCAAACTCATTCTATGAGGCCACAATCACCCTAATACCAACACCAGACAAAGATGCCACAAAACAGGAAAACTACAAGGCCAATATCACTGATGAACATAGATGCAAAAATCCTCAACAAAGTTTTAGCAGACTCCAACAACAAATTAAAAAGATCATACATAAAGACCAAGTGGGCTATATGAGGATCCAAGGATTTTTCAATATTTTAAAATCACTCAATGTGATATACCACATTAATAAATTGAAAAATAAAAACCATATGATTATCTCAATAGATGCAGAGAAAACCGTTGACAAGATTCAACATCCATTTAAGATAAAAAACCCTCCAGAATGCAGGCAAAGGAACATACCTCAACATAATAAAAGCCATATATGATAAACCCACAGCAAACATTATCCTCAATGGTGAAAAATTGAAAGCATTTCCCCTAAAGTCAGGAACAAGACAAGGGTGCCCACTCTCACTCCTATTATTTAACATAATTTTGGAATTTTTAGCCGCTGCATTCAAAGAAGAAAAAGAAATAAAAGGAATCCAGATTGGAAAAGAAGTAAAACTCTCACTGTTTGCAGATGACGTGGTCCTCTACACAGAAAACCCTATAGACACCACCAGAAAATTACTAGAGCTAATCAATGAATATAATAAAGTTGCAGGATATAAAATTAACACAAAGAAATCCTTTCCATTACTATGCACTAACAATGAGAAAACAGAAACAGAAATTAAGGAAACAATTCCATTCACCATTGCAATGGGAAGAATAAAATACTTAGAAATAAATCTAGCAAAAGAAACAAAAGACCTATATATAGAAAACTATAAAACACTGATGAAAGAAATCTCAGATGACACAAATAGTTGGAGAAGCATACTATGTTCATGTATCAGAAGAATCAATATAGTGAAAACGAGTGCACTACCCAAAGCAATCTATAGATTCAATGCAATCCCAATCAAGCTACCAACAGTATTCTTCACAGAACTAGAACAAATTATTTCACAATTTTTATGGAAATACAAAGACCCTAATATCCACAGCAGTCTTGAGAAAGAGGAATGGAGCTGGAGTAATCAAACTTCCTGACGTCAGATTATACTACAAAGCTATAGTCATCAAGATAGTATGGTACTGGCACAAAAACAGAAATACAGACCAGTGGAACGTGACAGAAATCCCAGAAATAAACCCATGTACCTATGGGTACCTTATTTTTGACAGAGGAAGCATGAATATACAATGGGGCAAAACAGCCTCTTCTGCTGGGAAAACTGGACAGCTACCTGTTAAAGAAAGAAATTAGAACACTTCCTAACATCGTACACAAAGATAAACTCAAAATGGATTAAAGACTTAAATGTAAGGCCAGAAAATATAAAACTGTTTTAGGAAAACATAGGCAGAAAACTTGACGACAAAAATCAAAGCAAGATCCTCTATGTCCCACCTCCTAGAGTAATGGAAATAAAAACAAAAGTAAACAAATGGGACCTGATTAAACTTAAAAGCTTTTGCACAGCAAAGGAAACTATAATCAAGGTGAAAAGACAACCCTCAGAGTGGGAGAAAATAATAGCAAATTAAACAACTGACAAAGGATTAATTTCCAAAATATACAAGCAGCACATATAACTCAATACCAGAAAAACAAACAACACAATAAAAAAGTGGAGAAAAGCCCTAACCAGACGGTTCTCCAAAGAAGACATACAGATGGCTAAGAAACACATGAAAAGATGCTCAACATCACTCATTATCAGAGAAATGCAAATCAAAACCACAATGAGGTATCATCTCACGCCAGTCAGAATGGCTGCTATAAAAAAACAATAAATGCTGGGGAGGGAGCAGAGAAAAGGGAACCCTTTTACACTATTGGTGGGAATGCAAACTAGTACAGCCACTATGGAGAACAGTGTGGAGATTCCTTAAAAAACTGGAAATAGAACTGCCATAGTACCCAGAAATCCCACTGCTTGGCATACACCATGAGAAAACCAGAAGTGAGAGACACATGTACCCCAATGTTCATCACAATACTGTTCACAATAGCTAGGACATGGAAGCAACCTAGATGTCCATTGGCAGATGAATGGATAAGAATGATGTGGTACATATACACAATGGAATATTACTCAGCTATTAAAAAGAATGCATTTGAATCAGTTCTAATGAGGTGGATGTAACTGGATCCTATTACACTGAATGAAGTAAGTCAGAAAGAAAAACTCCAATACAGTGTATTAACACATATATATGGAATTTAGAAAGATGGTAACGCTGACCTTATATGTGGGACACCAAAACAGAGTTTTGGACTCTGTGGGAGAAGGCGAGGGTTGGATGATTTTAGGGAATAGCATTGAAACGTGCATATTACCATATGTGAAACAGATTACCAGTCCAAGTTCGATGCCTGAAACAGGGCACTCAAAGCCAGTGCACCAGGACAACCCAGAGGGATGGGATGGGGAGGGAGGGGGGAGGGGGGTTCAGGATGGGGAACACATGTAAACCCATGGCTGATTCATGTCAATGTATGGCAAAAACCACCACAATATTGTAAAGTAATTAGCCTCCAATTAAAATAAATAAATTAATTTTTTAAAAGAATACATAAAATTATATATGGTATGCAATTTGCTTTATCTGTATCTTAGAATCTGAGCATGTGTAAACGAACCAGTTATAGATGAAAAATGGAAAATGACAGAATTTGCTCAAAATATCATAGATCTATATTAACCCTGGTGGTGGGAAAGAACAGCAGCTGTGTCATGGGCTGTACCCCTGAGGTGTAGGAGCCATGGACATTATTACTCTTGGGAGCTTTGATTTGCCTTCTGTTATTAGAAACTGTGGAGGGTGAGGCATTTTATAATTTGTAATCCCCTGAACAACTCTTGGAAGAGGTATTTTAGCTGACCAGAAAGCAGAGGCTCAGAAAAACAGATATCTTGCCTAATGCCACACAGCCAGTAAGTGGCAGAGCTAGGATTCAAACCATATCTGACTCCTGAGCTGCCTCTCATGGTAGACAGGAGGGTCCCTACTTTACTTTAAGACCCCATAACTAGGAAGTGCAGAGACTACATCTAAATCAAACTCTCTTATGCTTAAAGCCTAAGTTCTTTTCATCATACCCATTTCCTCCTAGAAAAGTTTAACTTGTTTCCATCCTGGAAGCTGGAGAAACATGTACCAAAACCATCAATAGTCAGGCTGTGGGCCAACTACCATGAAGCTGCTTTCAGTCCAGTCTCTCCAGGTTCTTTTGCAAAGTACAGAGGTCACTTCTGTGGTCAGGGAGAGAAAACGCTGTGTAAACTGGCTGGAATGCATCTTCAAACAAAATCCCCCAGAAATGCAACTGAAAGTCAAGAAGAGGTCAGGTAACAGCATGCCCATGATTTACTGAGACAAGAAGAGGAGTTTCTTTCAACTTGTCCAGTCTTTAGAAGGAGAGGGAAAAAAAAAAAAAAACACATAAGTAATAGAGGGTCAAGGCCAAAGAAATGAAGCCATCCTTTTGTCTAA
Organism: Giraffa tippelskirchi; assembly: GCF_054371585.1. Taxonomy (NCBI): domain Eukaryota; kingdom Metazoa; phylum Chordata; class Mammalia; order Artiodactyla; family Giraffidae; genus Giraffa; species Giraffa tippelskirchi. The sequence continues at coordinate 74,988,751 of NC_137289.1, forward strand.
AGAAGAAAAGAAATATTTTAGCCTAATAAATTCCTCCTAAATTAAAAAATAAATAATTATTGGCAGGCAAGGATTTAGTGTTGCAATTTTGTTGTTTTCTGTTTTAAAATTACCTTGCCCCTCTTTTCTTGTTTTGCTGTCTTCCTTCGCTATTTGTTGATTTATCTTGGTAGTGATTTTCTTTGGTTATTTTCTTTATCTTTTGTGCATCTACTGTAGGTTTTAACTTTCAGTTTAACTCAAGGCTTATCTAAAATATGAACTTAAAATCTTTAAGCTGATAACATCTTAACGTCTGTTGCATACAAAACTACACTTTTACTCTCCTGCACATACTCTGTCTTGTTGTAGTCAGAGTTTGCTTCTTTTTATAGTGTGAATCAATTAACAAGCTTTTATCTTTTAACTTTTATATTAACGTTAAAAGTAACTTACACATCACCATTAAAGTGTTACATTAATCTATATTTGTCAATATATTTACCTTTACCAGTGAGATTTATTCAGTCATATTATTTTACATTTCTCTTTAGCATGTTTTCAATTTTAAGAATTTACTATGCATTTCTCATAAGAAAGTTTCAATGATGAGTTCACTCAGTTTTTGTTGATCTAGGAAATATTTTTTGTCTCCTTCATTTTTGGAAGGATTTGCCAGTTATATTATCCTTGGTTGGTAGTTTACTTCTTTTAGTACTTCGAATGTATCATCCTGTTCCCTCCAGGCGTACAAAGTTTCTGCTGAAAAATTTGCTTATAATATTACAGTGGTTTCTTCACATATAGCAAATCACTTTTCCCTCACTGCTTTCAAAGTTCTCTCTCTATCCTTAACTTCTGACAATTTGATTAAAATGCGTCCAGTGTATTCATCTTTCGACTGATCCTATTTCAACATTTTTGAGTTTCATTAATGTGGATATCAATTTCCTTCCCTAGATTTGGGAATTTTTCAGCTATTATTTATTTAAAAAAGCTTTCTTTCCTGTCTCTTTTATTCTGTTAGCACTCCCACAATGCATCTATTGATTCCTTTGGGTTCTTTTGCTAGTATCTTATAAATCCTTTAGGTTTTCTTTCCCGTTTTCAATATTTTCCTTGTTTCTCTCTGACTGGAATATTTCAAATGACCTACATTTAAGTTCAAATGTTCTTCCTTGTGGTTTGATAAGCGTGTTACTGAAGCTCTCTACTGTATTTTTCCCTTCTTTCATTGTATTGTTCCGTTCCAGAATTTCTGCTTGTTTCTTTTATGATTTCTATCTCTTTTTGAGATTCTTGTTTTGTTAATGTATTTTTTTTCCTGATTTCAATTTCTTCTCTTATAGTTCACTGAGCTTCCTTAAAACAATTATTTGAATTCTTTATCAGGAACTTAATAGATCTCCATTTATCTAAAGTCAATTACTGGAAAATACTTGTGTTCCTTTGGTAGTGATATGTTTTATTTATTTTTCATGTTTAATGTAGTGTTGCATTTCTGTGTGCATATTTTAGATAGTAAGAACTTCTTTCAGACTTTATGGACTCTCACTTCTGTGGGGAAAGACCTTCACCTGCAAGTGGGTGCAAGAACTTTGGCTGAGTGAAGCATGGCAATTCTTGCTCTTGAGGGGGTAAATGTGGCAGCTCCCCATCAGGGGTCATGCAAGGCACAATGTGTTGACTTTATGCAGCTTCATTAGCTAAGGTTACCATTGGCAAAGACTGTGAGGGGATTGGGCAGGCAAGGTGGTAAGTTGTCTTTGGTGGTAAAGGCTCCTGAGGGCCACCTGCTTTCCTTTTCCCTCATAGGGGACAGTTATGGCTGGGGAATCCCTCTTGATAACAGGATCTTGTGTGCAGGTGGAGACATGGTAGAAGTGTTCATTTATGGACTTTGAAAAACCTCAGGGACATCCTCATTAAACTGTATATTACTATTATTATTGTCATAATTATTATTCTTTATCTGCTTACCTTCATCACATCAAGATAAGGCTAAGGTTGCTATCTCTACACAGTCAAGCACAGTGACTATGTCTCTAATTCCATTTCTATAACATCAAGTTTAACATACATATATAGAAACCTAATACATTCTTTTCTTCACAATGATGGATACATAGAGTTATGTCAGACTATAGTTATCCAGGAAAATTAACTATTTACTAAGTAAGAAATTAAGTAACCAGTATATCTCTCAAAATGTTTTATGATATCTTGTTATAAAGAAAAAACATAGAAGTTTTATATAAATTATTTCTCAGAAATGGGTATACCTGAGAAAAACATGACAGAAATTATTCCTTGAGATCCTACTAACTTTTCTTGGTACAAAAATTCTCTATTTATAAGTGGCTTCCTGTCAAATGCTGGTCACTTCTAAGATACTGAAAAATTTTAAGGCTAGTATCAGGAGAGGGATTAGGACTAGGAAATTGATCATGTGTATCACTGTATCCTTATCATAAAAACAAATTTTACCATTGTATATTCTTGACTCCTTTGTCAAAGATAAGATGTCCATAGGTGCGTGGATTTATCTCTTGGATTTCTATTTTGGTCCATTGATCTATATTTCTGTCTTTGTTCCAGTACCATACTGTCTTGATGACAGTAGCTCTGTAGTAGAGCCTTAAGTCAAGCAGGTTGATTCCTCCAGTTGCATTCTTCTTATTCCTCAACATTGCTTTGGATATTCGAGGTTTTTTGTATTTCCATACAAAGTGTGAAATTATTTGTTCTAGTTCTGTGAAAAATACTGCTGCTAGCTTGATAGGGATTGCATTGAATCTATAGATTGCTTTGGGTAGTATACTCATTTTCACTATATTCATTCTTCTAATCCATGAACATGGTATATTTCTCCATTTATTTGTGTCATCTTTGATTTCTTTCATCAGTGTTTTATAGTTATCTATCTATCTATCTATCTATCTTTAGTTTCCTCAGGTAGATTTATTCCTAAGTATTTTATTCTTTTCATTGCAATGGTGAATGGAATTGTTTCCTTACTTTCTCTTTCTGTCTTCTCATTGTTAGTGCCTAAGAATACAAGGGATTTCTCTGTGTTGATTTTATATCCTGCAACATTACTATATTCATTGATTAGCTCTAGTAATTTCCTGGTGGAGTCTTTAGGGTTTTCTATGTAGAGGATCATGTCATCTGCAAACAGTGAGAGTTTTACTTCTTCTTTTCCAAACTGGATTCCTTTTATTTATTTTTCTTCTCAGATTGCTGTGGCTAAAACTTCCAAAACTATGTTGAATAGTAGTGGTGAGAGTGGGCACCCTTGTCTTTTTCCTGACTTTAGGTGAAATTCTTTCCATTATTCACCATTGAGGATAAAGTTTGCTGTGGGTTTGTCATATATGGCTTTTATTATGTTGAGGTATGTTCCTTCTTTGCCTGCTTTCTGGATGTTTTTTTTTTTTTAATCATAAATGGATGCTGAATTTTGTCAAAGGCTTTCCCTGTATCTATTGAGATAATCATATAGATCTTATCTTTTAATTCATTAAGGTGTTGGATCACATTGATTGACTTGCAAATATTGAACAATCCTTGCATCCGTGGGATAAAGCCCACTTGTTCATGATGTATGTTCTTTTTAATAAGTTGTTGGATTCTGTTTGCTAGAACTTTGTTGAGTATTTTTGCATCTATGTTTATCAGTGATATTGACCTGTAGTTTTCTTTTTTTGTGCCATCTTTGGTTGGTTTTGGTATTAGGGTGATGGTGGCCTCATAGAATGAGTTTGGCCGTTTACTTTACTCTGCAATTTTCTGGAAGAGTTTGAGTAGGATAGGTGTTAGCTCTTCTCTAAATTTTTGGTAGAATTCACTTGTTAAGTCATCTGGTCCTAGGCTTTTGTTTGTTGGAAGATTTTTTATTACAGTTTTGATATTCGGGCTTGTGATGGGTCTGTGAAGATTTTCTATTTTTCCTGGTTCAGTTTTGGGAGGTTATACTTTTTCTAAGAATTTGTCCACTTCTTCCAAGTTGTCTATTTTATTGGCATACAGTTGCTGATAGTAGTATCTTATGATCCTTTGTATTTCAGTGTTGTCTGTTGTGATTTCTCCAATTTCATTTCTAATTTTGTTGACTTGATTCTTGAATCTGGCTAATGGTTTGTCTCTTTTATTTATCTTCTCAAAGAACCAGCTTTTAGTTTTGTTGATTTTTGCTATAGTCTCCTTTGTTTCTTTTTCATTTATTTCTGCCCCAATTTTTATAATTTCTTTCCTTCTACTAACCCTAGGGTTCTTCATTTCTTCTTTTTCTAGTTGCTTTAGGCATATAGTTAGGTTCTTTATTTGATTGTTCTCTTGTTTCTTGAGGTAATCTTGTATTGCTATGAACCTCTCCCTTAGCACTGCTGTTACTGAATTCCACAGGTTTTGTGTTGTCGTGTTTTAATTTTCATTTGTTTCTATGCATATTTTGATCTCTTTTTTTTTATTTCTTCTGTGTTTTGTTAATTATTTAGAATCACTTTGTTTAGCCTCCATGAGTTTGTATTTTTAAAAGTTTTTTTTCCTGTAGTTGAGATCTAGTCTTAACACTTTGCAATCAGAAAAGATGCTTGAAATGATTTCAATTCTTTTGAATTTGCCAAGGCTAGATTTATGGCCCAGGATATGATCTATCCTGGAGAACGTTCCTTGTGCACTTGATAAAGAGGTGAAATTCACTGTTTTGGGGTGAAATGTCCTATAGATATACAATTAGGTCTAACCGGTCCATTTTATCTTTTAAAGCTTGTGTTTCCTTTCTAATTTTCTGTTTGGTTGATCTATCCATAGTTGTGAGAGAGTATTAAAGTTTCCCATTATTATTGTGGTACTGTTAATTTCCCCTTTCATATTTGTTAGCATTTGCGTTACATACTGCAGTGCTCCTATGCTGGGTGCATATATATTTATAATCCTTGTATCTTTTCTTGGATTGATCCTTTGATCATTATGTAGTGTCCTTCTTTGTTTCTTTTCACAGCCTTTATTTCAAAGTCTATTTTATCTGATATGAGTACTGCTACTCCTGCTTTCTTTTCATCTCCATCTGCATGAAATATCTTTTTACAGCTCTTCACTTTCAGTCTGTATGTGTCCCTTGTTTTGAGGTAGGTCTCTTGTAGACTGGAGAAGGCAATGGCACCCCACTCCAGTACTCTTGCCTGGAAATCCCATGGATGGAGGAGCCTGGTAGGCTACAGTCCATGGTGGCGCTAAGAGTCAGACACGACTGAGCGACTTCACTTTCACTTTTCCCTTTCATGCACTGGAGAAGGAAATGGCAACCCACTCCAGTATTCTTGCCTGGAGAATCCCAGGGACGGAGGAGCCTGGTGGGCTGCCGTCTATGGGGTTGCAGAGTCGGACACAACTGAAGCGACTTGGCAGCTCTTGTAGACAGCATATATAGGCGTCTTGTTTTTGTATCTGTGCTGGGAAAACTGGTCAACCACTTGTAAAAGAATGAAACTAGAACATTTTCTAACACCATACACAAAAATAAACTCAAAATGGATTAAAGATCTAAATGTAAGACTAGAAACTATAAAACTCCTAGAGGAAAACACAGGCAAAACACTCTGACATACATCAGAACAAGATCCTCTATGACCCACCTCCCAGAGTAATGGAAATAAAAGCAAAAATTAAAAAGTGTGATCTAATTAAACTTAAAAGCTTTTGCACAACAAAGGAAACTATAAGGAAGGTTAAAAGACAGCCTTCAGAATGGAAGAAAATAACAACAAACGAAGCAACTGACAAAGAATTAATCTCAGAAATATACAAGCAGCTCCTACATCTCAATTCTAGAAAAATAAACGACCCAATCAAAACATGAGTGAAAGAACTAAACAGACATTTCTCCAAAGAAGACATACAGATGGCTAACAAACACATGAATAGATGCTCAACGTCACTCATCATCAGAGAAATGCAAACCAAAATCACAATAAGGTAACATCTCTCCCCAGTCAGCATGGCTGCTATTAAAAAGTCTACAAGCAATAAATGCTGGAGAGGGTGTGGAGAAAAGGGAATCCTCTTACACTGTTGATGAGAATGCAAACTAGTACAGTCACTATGGAGAACAGTGTGGAGATTCCTTAAAAAACTGGAAATAGAACTGCCATATGACCCAGCAATCCCACTGCTGGGCATACACCCCAAGGAAACCAGAAATGAAAGAGACACATGTACCCCAATGTTCATCGCAGCACTGTTTACAATAGATAGAACATGGAAACAACCTGGATGTCCATTAGCAAACAAATGGATAAGAAAGTTGTGGTACACATACACAATGTAATATTACTCAGTGTTAAAAACAATTCATTAGAATCCATTCTAATGAGGTGGATGAAACTGAAATCTATTATGCAGAGTGAAGTAAGTCACAAAGAAAAACACCAATACAGTATATTAACACATATATATGGAATTGAAACAATGGTAACGATGACCCTATATGTAAGATAGCAAAAGAGATACAGATGTAAAGAACAGAGTTTTGGACTCTGTGGGAGAAGATGAGGGTGGGATGATTTGAAAGATTACCACTGAAACATATATATTACCATATGTGAAATAGATCGCCAGTCCAGGTTCAATGCATGAGACAGGGCACTTAGGGCCAGTGTATTGGGACGTCCCTGAGGGAAGTGATGGGGAGAGAGGTGGGAGGGGGATTCAGGATGGGGGACACATGTGCACCCATGGCTGATTCATATCAATATACTGCAAAAACCACTACAATGTTGTAAAGTAATTAGCCTCTAAGTAAAATAAATAAATTAATTAAAAATTTTATTCCAAATGTTAAATACAATAAAATTCCTCTTACAAAACAACATTGAAGTGGAGGAAGAATGTGTAAAGGTTACATACTTTGGACTTAACCATATATGGTTGAAACTGAGCTCTGCCACTTACTAGCTTTGTGATTATCAGCAAAGCTGAAACACTCTGTGCCTTTGTTTCACAATCTGCAAAATGGAAATTTTGAAAATTCCATTTTCCCAGGAATTTGGTAAGAAATAAATTAGTTAACATGAGAGATGGAAGATGGATAATTTTGAGAGATCTAATGCACAACATTGTGGTTAGAATTAACAATACTGTATTATATACTTAAAAGTTGCTAAGAGAATTGATCCTAAAAGTTCTCACTACCAAAACAGAAATGATAATTATGACATAAAAGAGGTGTTAACACTATTGTTGATAATTTATTGTAATATATAAGTGCATCAAATCAACACTTTGTACATTTCAAACTTACACAGCATAAAACTGAGCATGTTTCCATTTATTCCCCATTGTGAACACTTGTTGAAGGCCAATTCTCACTCCATAATTCTCCATGAACACTTCAACTTTAGATGAGTTTATTATGTTGATTTGATTCAGTAATTTATTTCTTTAATTCTTCTTTCCTTTTCCCTTCAAAAGAAAGTCCCAAAATGCTTGAAATTTTAGGAGCCTAATAGAAGAGAGAAAATGCTGCTACCTATTTGCCTATCTAATTTTATTGAATTTAACTGCAAAAACATATTGGAAGCTTGTGGCTCCTAAGACCATCATTGGTTGCCCCTTATTATTCCCTATTAAAAGTACACTTTATTTATTTGTATATTTATTTATCCATTTATCTGTGTTACACAGATAGTTATAATCCCACCTACTTCCCAAAGAGATCTCAAGGGTGATCTTACGATCAAAGTCAAGGTACAATTATTACAGGGTAAAGGAAAAAAAATCAGTTCCTGAGAAGGGAGAAGACATTCCACTTCACGGGCATTTTTCTCATCTCCTTTATCCCCCATCTTTTTTCTTTGCTTTCTTCTCGTTCTACCACATTTCTTTAGCCCCTACTGATAATGTCTCATCTCCCAGCACCTCGAAACAAAGGTAGATTCTCAGTGCTGCATTTCAGTGTTAAATTTAGAAAAAAAAAATGAAGAAGGCTGAGCTGAAACTGAAGGAGGTATCTTTTAGTAAGCAAAAGATGCAATAGCTAGCACTATAAAAAAACAGAATTTAACCCCACCACAACAAAACAATGGAGATATTAAATGTTTCCTGTAATGAGGTTTTGATCTATAATAGTTTTCTAATTTCAATGTACAAGTTAGAGGTAGGATTAAGCCTCCTTTTGTGTGTGCGTGTGTGCTAAATTGCTTCAGTTGTGTCTGATTCTGTGTGACACTGTGAACTGCAGTCTGCAAGGCTCCTCTGTCCATGGGATTCTGCAGGCAAAAATACTGGAGTGGGTTGCTGTGCCCTCCTCCAGGAGATCTTCCTGACCCAGTGATCGAATTCACGTCTTTTACATCTCCTTCATTGGCAAGTGGGTTCTTTACCACTGAACCACCAGCGAAGCCCCCTCCTTTTGTAGTAACTGGTTATAATCAAAGTATACATATTATTCTCTCCTTTCCCTCAGTCCTCCTCTCTCCAATTCCAGAATAATCAATGAGAGTCACCTGCCTTGGATTCCTAAAGACACTCACCTGTATTAGAATTAAGATCGTCAGGCTCTGATTCAGTTCCATTCTGGCTTCCTTTTCCCTGAAGAGTGTTCATAGCTATAAGCTTCATCTTCTGCAGCTTCATTGCCTCAGCCATTGCTGCAGCTGTTATACCTAAAACCAGAACCATTCCTTTTAAAACAGGGATCATTTCTTAATGTAATTGAAAACAGAATACATTTAACAGGCCTATGCCACACAGCACAAGCCAAAAGGAAACCCGTGTCTAATTTATGAACAATATCCTTTCAAAAATTAATTTTTTTTTACTCTTGGAATAACTTCATCTTACACTGGACAAGTTGAAAATCTGAAAAAAAAAAGCATTAAATATGGGTCAGATTCTCAATTCAAAACAGAGAAAACTATGAGCATAACATGAAAAATTTGGGAAAATATCAAAACTCTTGCTAATGTCTTCTGGTGTCTATTAAGAGCTCTGGACAGTTGTTTAAGACAGAACTCACCATGCACTAAAATCACATCTAAGACAACACTGTCAGAAGAAGCACTCTGAAATGGTAGAGGGGATGACTTTCTAGGGAATATCCTTGTTTACCCTTCTGCTGAAGAATGGGCTATTTAGCCTCTAAAGTGACCTTAGGAGAAAGAATAAAGGGGAGGAAACACTAAAGTAGTCATCATACTTTTACTGGCTTCCTTCTTATATGCTGAGAGAAAAAAAAATGAAAACATGGCAGATCACTGCAGAAAGTGTGCCAGCCCTTGCAATATACTTACACTTTTTATTAATATAAAGAAATTTTTACAATGCTTGTGTAAACTCACCTATATTCATACACAAATCTCTACACACAAATACCACACACATTTCTATACCCTTGTGAACCCATAAATACAGACACATGTGCATATTACATTCACACATCAGATTTGCCAATTTAGAAAGAATGTGTACAGATGGAAGAATGGAAGAACATGTTCTAACCCCTTCTTATGAGAACACCAGAATCACAGTTAACTGCTAAACAACTATTCACAAAAAAACACTGAAATGTACCAAAATGATACCCTACATCCAAAGAAAAATCCGCAACGAGATGGGAAGAGGGACACAATCACGATAAAATCAAATCCCATACCTGCTATGTGGAAGATTCACAAAGTGGAAAACCATTATACCACAAAAGTTCTCCCACTGAAGTAAAGGTTCTGAGACCCACTTCAGGCTTCCCAGCATGAGGATCTGGCAACAGGCAGAGGAGACCCCAGAGAATCTGGCTTTGAAGGCTAGCAGTGTTTGCCTGCAGGAATTACACAGGACTGGGGGAAAGAGGCTCTACTCTTGGAGGGTACACACAAGGACCCATGTGCACCAGGACCCAGGGAAACAAAGCAGTGACCCCATAAGAAACTGGGCCAGGCATATTGGCTGGTATTGGAGGGTCTTTCATGGGGTGGTAGGGCTGGGGACCACTGTGGGGGCAAAGACACTTGCATCAACAATTATAGGGGGCACTCACTGGCGTGAGATACCCCAGAGGTTGCAACTGGCACCACCAAGAGCCTGTAGGCACGAGTGCTGGGAAGCCTCTGGCCAAACAACCAAAAGGGTGGGGAACATAGCTCCACCCATCAATAGAAAAGTGGCTAAAAGTGTTACTGAATACAGCCCTGCCCACCAGAAGGACAAGAACTGGATCCATTCACCACCAATCTCTACCTTCAGGAAGCATACACAAGCCTCTTAGATAGCCTCATCAACCAGAGGACAGATAGCAGAAGCAAGAAGAACTACAATCCTACAAGCCTGCAGAACAGAAACAACAATCACAGAAAGTTAGACAAAGCAAAATGGCAAAGAAGTATCTCCCAGATAAAGTGACAACTACTAGAACAACTAAGTGAAGTAGGCAACCTTCAGAAAAAGAATTCAGAATAATGACAGTGAAGACGATCCAGGATCTCAGAAAAAGAATAAAGGTGAAGATCAAGAAGACACAATAAATGTTTAAGAAAGATCTAGAAGAACTAAAGAACAAACAAACATGAAAAATACAATAACTGAAATGAAAAATACACTAGAAGGAATCAATAGCAGAATAACTTTGGTAGAAGAATGGATATGGAATACAGACTAGCAGAAATCACTGCCACAGAATAGAATAAAGAAAAAGAAATGGAAACAGCCTAAGAAACATCTGGAAGACCATTATGTGAATCAATATTCACATTATAGGTGTTCCAGAAGTAGAAGAGAAAAAGGAAGGATCTGAGAAAATATTTGAAGAGATAGTAGCTAAAAACTTCCCTACCATGGGAAAGGAAACAGTCACCCAAATCCAGGAAGCACAGAGTCTCAGGTAGAATAAATCCAAGGAGGAACATACCGAGACATGTAGTAACCAAACTGACAAAAATTAAAGACAAAGAAAAATATGAAAAAGCTACCAGGAAAAAGCAACGAATAATATACAAGGGAATTCTCATAAAGTTATCAGTTGATTTCTCAGCAGGAACTCTGCAAGCGAGAAAGGAGTGGCAAGATATATTTAAAGTGATGAAAGCGAAGAAACTACAGCCTAGAATACTCTACCCCACTCATTCAAGTTCAATGTAAAATTCAAAATCTTCACAGACAAGCAAAGTTAAGTGAATTCAGCACCACCAGACCAGCTTTACAACAAATGCTAAAGGGACTTCTCTAATTGGAAAAGGACACAACTAGAAACAAGAATTCAGTACCACCAGACAAGCTTTGCAACAAATGCTGAAGGGACATCTATAAATGGAAAAAGTAAAGGCCACAACTAGAAACAAGAAAGTTACAAATGGAAAAGCTCAACAGTAAAGGCAAACATATAGTAAAGTTAGGAAATCATCCACACACAAATATGGTATTAAAACCAGCAATTGTTAGAAGAGAAGAACACAAATGCAGGATATGGGAAATGCATTTGAAATTAAAAGACCAGCAACTTAAAACAATCTTATTCATATATAGACTGCCATATTTAAACTTCATGTTAATGTCAAGCTGAAAATCAACAATAGATAGATACATGCACACATACACACACACACACACACACACACACACAAAGGAATCAAAACACAGCACTAAAATTAATTATCAAATCACAAGAGAAAAGTAACAAAAGAGGAAGGGAAGAAAATATACTTATAAAAACAAATCCAAAACAACTGACAAGATGGCAATAAGACTATTCATATAGATAATTACCCTAAACGTAAACAGATGAAATCCTCCAATCAAAAGACACAGATTGGCTACCTGGATACAAAAACAAGACTTGTATATATGCTGCTACAAGAGACCTACTTCAGACCTAGGGACACATACAAATAGAAAGTGAGGGGGTATGAAAAGATAATCCATGCAAACAGAAAGCAAAAGAAAGTTAAAATTGCAATACTAAAATCAGGAGAAATACTTTAAAATAAAAACCTTTACAAGAGACAAAAGGGGCACTTTATAATGATCAAGAGATCAAGCCAAAAATAAGATATTACAAATATATATGCACCCAACACAGGAAAATCTCAATATATACGGCAAGTATCAATAGCCATAAAGGGAGAAATTGACAGTAACACAGTAATACCGGGGGATTTATCCCACTTACTTCAATGGACAGAACATCCAGACAGAAAATCAACAAGGAAAAACAGGCCTTGAAAGACACGTTAGATCAGATAGACTTAACTGATTTTTATAGAGCTTTCCAACCAAAAGCAGCAGAATACATATTATTCTCATGTGCTCAACAAACATTCTCCAAAATTGACCACATACTGGGCCACAAAATGAGTCTTGGTAAATTTAAGAAAACTGAAATTACATCAAGCATCTTTTCTGACCAAAACACTATCAAATTAGCAATTAATTACAAGAAAATAAAAACTCTAAAAATCACAAACATGTGGAGGCTAAATGACAATGTACACAAGAACCAATTGATCACTAAAGAAATAAAAAAATAACTAGAGACAATGAAACAAAAACACAACATTCCAAAACCTATGCAAAAACAGTTCTAAGATGGAAGTTTATAGAAATACACTCTTACCTCAGGAAACAACAAAATCTCAAATAAACAACCTAACCTTACCCCTAAAGCAACTAGAGAAAGAAAAACTAACAAAACCCAAAGATAGCACGAGGAAGGAAATTAAAAAATCAGAGCAGAAATAAATGAACTAGAAATAAATAGAAATAATTAGAAATAAATAAAGAACACAATAGAAAAGATCAGTGAAACTAAAAATGGTTTCTTTGAGAAGATAAACAAAACTGACAAACTTTTAGCATATACTTTTGCTTTTCATACTGTTCAAAGAAAAAGTAAGTGAATTCCACAAAAATATCTACTTTTGTTTCATTGACTATGCTAAAGCCTTTGACTATGTGAATCACAACAAACTGTGGGGAATTCTTAAAGAGATGGGAATACCAGACCATCTTACTTGCCTCCTGAGAAACCTATATACAGGTCAAGAAGGAACAGTTAGAACTGGACATGGAACAACAAACTGGTTCAAAGTTGAGAAAGGAGTACATCAAGCCTGTATATTGTCACCCTGCTTACTTAACTTATATGCAGAGTAAATCATGCAAAATGCCGAGTTGGATGAATCACAAGCTGGAATCGAGATTGCTGGGAGAAATATCAATAACCTCAGATGTGCAGATGACACCAACTTAATTGCACAAAATGAAGAGGAACTAAAAAGCCTCTTGATGAAGGTGAAAGAGGAGAGTGAAAAACCTGGCTTAAAACTCAACATTCAAAAAACGAAGATCATGGCATCTGGTCCCATCACTTCATGACAAATAGATGGGGAAACAATGGAAACAGTGATATACTTTATTTTCTTGGGCTGCAAAATCACTGAGGGTGATAACTGCAGCCATGAAATTAAAAGACTGTTGCTCCTTTAATGGAAAACTATGACAAACCTAGACAGCATATTAAAAAAAACAGACAACACTTTGCTGACAAAGGTCCATATAGTCAAAGCTATGATCTTTCCAGCAGTCATATACAGATGTGAGAGTTGGACCATAAAGAAGTCTGAGAGCCATAGAATTGATGCTTTTGAACTGTGGTGCTGGAGAAGACTCTTGAGAGTCCTTTGGACTGCAAGGAGATCAAACCAGTCAATCCTAAAGGAAATATATCCTTAATATTCATTGGGAGGACTGATGCTGAAGCTGAAGTGCCAATATTTTGGCCACCTGATGTGAAGAGTCAAATCACTGGAAAAGACCTCATACTGGAAAAGATTGAGGGCAGGAAGAGAAGGGCGGTGATAGAAGATGAGATGGTTGGATGGCATCGTCAACCGAATGGACATGAGTTTGAGCAAACTTCAGGAGATAGTGAGGGACAAGGAAGCCTGGGGTGCAGCATTCCATGGGTTTGTAACGAGTTAGACATGACTGAGCAGCTGAACAACAACAAACCTTTAGTAAGACTCATCAAGCAAAAAATAAAGGTGAGGGCTCAAATCGATATAATTAGAAATGAGAAAGGAAATGTTACAATGGACATCACAGTAATATAAATGATCATAAGATACCACTACAAGCAGCTATTTACCAATTAAATGGTCAAATTGGAAGAAATGGACAAATTCTTAGAAAGGTACAATCACCCAAGACTGAAACAGGTAGAAACATAAAATATGAACACAGCAATCACATGTATTGAAATTGAAACTATGATTTAAACACTCTCAACAAACAAATTTAAAGGACCAGATGGCTTCACAAACGATTTCTATCAAACATTTAGTAAAGAGTTAACACCTATATTTCTGAAATGATTCCAAAAAGTTACAGAGGAAAGAACCCTCCCAAACTCAGTATATTAGGTGACCATCACCCTAATACCCAAACTAGACAAATATAGCATACACAAAAAGAAAAGTACAAGCCAATATCACTGATGAAGGTAGGCATGAAAAACCTCAACAAAATTCTAGCAATCTGAATTCAGTAATATGTTAAAGGGATTATCCACCATGATCAAGTTGGAATCATCCCGTGAATGCAAGGATTTTTCAATATCCACAAATTAGGGTAAAACACTGCATTGAAGAATAAAAACAATATGATCATCACAATAGATGCAGAAAAAGCTTTGACAAAATTCTGCACCCATTTATGATTAAAAAAAAAAACTCTCCAGAAATTTGGCTTAGAAGGAACATAATATAGTAAAGGCCATATAAGACAAAACTACGGATAACATGGTAAAAAGTTGAAAGAATTTCCTCTACAGTCAGAGAGAAGACAAGGATATCTACACTCTCCATTATTATTCAGTATGGTTTTCAACATTCTGGCTAAGACAATCAGAGAAGCAAAAGAAAAGGACTCCAAATTGGAGAAGAAGTAAAACTGTCATTGTTTGCAGATAACAAAAAAAATCTTATAGATGCTACCAGAAAAATACTAGTGTTCAACAATGAATTTGGTTAAGTGGCAAAATTAATACGGAGAAATATGTTGAATTTCTATACACTAACAATGAAAAGTCACAAAGAGAAATTAAAGAAACAAGCCCATCTTCCATTGCATCAAAAATAATACAGTGTTTAGGAATAAACCTGCTCAAGGAGACAAAAGACCTGTTCTCTGAAAACTATGATGCTGATGAAAGAAATCAAAACCAACAGAAACAGATGGAAAAAAATATACTCCATTCTTGGATTGGAAGAATCAATATTTTTAAAATGATTACATTACCTAAGGCAATCTACAGATTCAATGCAATCCCCATCAAATTACCAATGGTATTTTTCACAGAACTAGAGCAAAAAATCTTAAAGTATCTATGGAGATACAAATGATCCCAAATAGCACAAACCTGAGAAAGAAAAAGAGAGCTGGAGGAATCAGGCTCCCTGACTTCAGACTATACTACAAAGTCACAGTCATCAAAATGGTATGCTATTGGCACAAAAACAGAAATACAGATTAATGGAACAAGAAAGTAATCCCAGAAATGAACCCACAAATCTATGATCAATTAATGTACAACAATGGAGGCAAGACTATACAGTGGAGAAAAGACAGTCTCTCCAATAAATGGTACTGGGAAATCTGAACAGCTACATGTAAGAAAAATGAAAATAGAACACTCTTTAACATCACTCACAAAAAATAAGCTTAAAATGGATTAAAGACCTAAATGTAAATTGGATACTATAAAACTCTTAGAGGGAAACATAGAAAGAAGACTCTCTGATATAAATCACAGCAATATCCTTTATGACTCATCTCCCGGAGTAATGGAAATAAGAAGAAACATAAACAAATGGGGCCTAATTAAATTAAAAAGCTTTTGCACAGCAAAAGCAACTATAAACAAGATGAAAAGATCACCCACAAAAAGGGAGAAGAGATTTGCAAATGATGCAAGCAAAAATGGATTTATCTCCAAAATTTAAAAACAGATCATGTGTCTCAATATCAATAAAACAAAAAACCTAATCAAAAAATTGGCAGAAGAACTAAATATAAACATTATTCCAAAGAAGACACACAGATGGCCAAGAGGCACATGAAAAGATATTCAACATTGCTAATTAGAGGAATGAAAATCAAAACCACAATGAAATATCACTTCACACCTGTCAGAATGGACATCATTAAAAAATTTACAAACAATAAATGCTGGAGAGGGTGTGGAGAAAAGAGAATTCTCCTATACTGTTTGTGGGAATGTAAATTGGTATAGTCACTATGGAGAACCCCTTAAAAAACTGGAGGTTCTTTAAAAAACTAAAAATAGAACTATCATATGATCCAGCAATCCCAATCTCAGGCATATATTCAGAGAAAAACTTGATTTGAAATTATGCATGCACTCTTAATATTCACTGAAGCACTGTTTATAGTAGCAAATATATGGAAGTAAACTATATGCCCTTCTACAGATGAATGGATAAAGAATATGTAACACATAAATATAACAGAATATTACTCAGCCATAAAAAACAATGAAACAATTCCATCTGTAGCAACATGAATGGATCTGGAGACCATCATACTAAGCAAGTCAGGGAGACAAAGACAAATATTATATGATATCACTTACATGTGAAATCTAAAAAGAGAAAGATACAAAACAGAAACAAGCTCACAGGCTTAGAGAATGGATTTATGATTACCAGGGAGGAATGTGGGGGCAAGGAGATAGACTGGAAGTTTGAGATTGACATG
This sequence comes from Giraffa tippelskirchi, assembly GCF_054371585.1. Taxonomy (NCBI): domain Eukaryota; kingdom Metazoa; phylum Chordata; class Mammalia; order Artiodactyla; family Giraffidae; genus Giraffa; species Giraffa tippelskirchi. The sequence continues at coordinate 75,005,497 of NC_137289.1, forward strand.
TACATACTGCTATATTTAAAATAATCAACAACTACCTACTATAATATACATATGGCAATTTTTTAACTCTATGTAATAGTAAAAAGAGGTAGGAATAAAAAACCCAAAGATATAATATGAATGCTCAGGTTTGAAATGTTTCATCCTAGGAAGTCTGTATCAGGCTAAACCATAGAAATATATCAGGAAATAGGTACTAAAAATAGATCAATCCATACTTCACCAATCCTCTCCAAAATATCTAGTGAATTCAACTACATTATTTTTATTTTTATATTAATTAATTTATTTAGTTTTGGTGGCACTGGGTCTTTGTTGCTACACACAAGGCTTTCTCTAGGTGAAGCAAGCAAGAGCTATTTCTTGTTGAGGAGCACAGGCTCTAAAGCCTGTGGGCTTCAGTAGCTGTGGCTCATAGGCTCTAGAGTGCAGGCCCAGTAGTTGGGGTGTGCAAGTTCAGTTGCTCTTCAGCAGGTGGAATCTTAGCTCCCAGACCAGGGAACAAATCCACAATCCACGTCCCCTGCATTGCAAGCCACATTCATAAAAACTGAACCACCAGGAAAGTCCCTAAATTATTTATAGATATTATCAAAATCCCTAACCATCTACTGGTGCACTGGTGCCATGAGCCAAAAAGAAAAGAAGTTCTTGCCAATTTAAAACAGTATTTTAGAATTCAGTCAAACCCATTCTCCCCTGCAAATGCAAATCAACGAACACATGTATTGATTGTTGCAAAAAGAAAATATAGCTACTATTATTAGAAACACAGATTCTAAGGGACAAGTGAATTTTTATCAAAGGTATAAGGGGAAGTAAGTACAGCCTGGAACATCTGTCTATGTTTGGTGGAATCAATGAGCTTTTATTTTGCCACTCTGCACTTTTTGCAATACATGGAAAATGCAAAATAAAGCAAACTTTCCTCCACATTAGGCTGTCTATGAATCATGGCAAGCAAAAGATCTGAAAGAAAAGTGCTTTAATCTCCGAAATGATGGTACACGTTTGTGCATTTTCTAGATAGTCCTAGAGATTTTCTTGCCATATTATCGTTGCTGAATTCCAATTGCTCAAATTGGCCTATCCAACATCCAAGGGTTACTATGAACAGAAAATACGATGACAATGGTTTAAACAAATGGATCCTGCCTAGAACTGCCAGGGCTGAGTGCCTCAAAACTAAAAATATATCAGTAAAAGTTACCAAAATTTATATCAGATCTCCTGACTACCAATTCAGAACTGGATCTTAACTATAATAATTATTGAATTACTGGTTGTTTCATTATTGGTAGTATAAATAGTGGATTTTTGTGTACAATATATGGATTCTTATGATATGAAAAATAAAAGTTGACAAAATATCTTATAGACAGATAAGGTAAATGTATATCTCATACAATGACACTAAGAATTAATGAACAAGATTCCCCTAATATTTTTTTTATTTCATAAAAAGATGGTAAGTTCCAATTTCAATTTATGTGTTCAAGAAAATACTATCTGTATGTCACTGCAGAAAAAGATCAGTAAATTCAGAAAGTAATATTAAGGTGGTAAAGAATCATGGTATATTAGCACTACAAAGACATTTAAGAGCTATCTGGTTCAATCTCTTCATTTTGAAGATGAGGAAACTGTCTCACAGTGATATGTCATAGATAAGTTATTTAGGGGGAAATATGGAGCAAGTTTCCTGATGTGATCTAGATGTATTTAAATACTAAAGTTGTTCAAATATGAATTAATGAAAATCTCTAAAGGGATATGATCCCCTCATCACACACAGTCTCATACTTGTATTTTTATACCTCCTTAAAATTTATTTCAGGTTTAGAGACCTAGCCTCTAATACATATTATGTATTGCCTCACGGTTCATATTACAGTGACTTTAGACTTAAAGAAAATCTTAAATCCTATTTGTTGAATCTTCAGTACATCATTTGAATATTTATCTTCAGGGAAAACCACAAACACCTGAAAAGCAGTGGAAAAGATGTTATGGTTTATTTGGTATTTCATTAGAAATCTCTCCTCTCATTCAACTGATCAATTAAATTTTTAACCTCAGGATATGGCTGAGATGGATTTAAAACAGCAAATTAGTTCCAGACACCAAGTTCTCAAAAAACAGACCTGAAATAGAACATAAAAAGAGCAAGCTGACTTAGGAAATGCTGAGTTAAATTTTACTTAGGAACCAGAATTTCAGCTCATATCACACAAGTAGGAAATGGTAAGCTTAATGAGAATGAAGTTTTATGAAGACCTAGAAGACCTTATAGAACTAATACCCAAAAAAGATGTCCTCTTCATCATAGGGGACTGGAATGTAAAAGTAGGAAGTCAAGAAATGCCTGGAGTAACAGGCAAGTTTGGCCTTGGAGTACAAAATCAAGTAGGGCAAAGGCTAACAGAGTCTTGTCAAGAGAACGCACTGGTCATAGGATATACCCTCATCCAACAATACAAGAAAACGCTCTACATATGGACATCACCAGATTCTCAATACCGAAATCACACTGATTATATTCTTTGCAGCCAAAGATGGAGAAGCTCTATACAGTCAGCAAAAACAAGACCGGGAGTGGACTGTGGCTTGGATCATGAATTTCTTATTGCAAAATTCAGCCTTAAGTTGAGGAAAGGAGGGAAAACCAGTATACCATTCAGGTATGACCTAAATCATATCCCTTATGATTATACAGTGGAAGTGACGAATAGATTCAAGGGGTTAGATCTGATAGAGTGCCTGAAGAACTATGGATGGAGGTTCATGATGTTGTATAGGAGGCACTGATCAAGACAATCCCAAAGAAAAAGAAATTCAAAAAGGGCAAAATGGTTGTCTGAGGAGGCCTTCCAATTAGCTGAGAGAAGAGAAGTGAAAGGCAAAGGAGAAAAGGAAAGATATTCCTATTTGAATGCAGAGTCCCAAAGAATAGCAAGGAGACATAAGAAAGCCTTTGTCAGTGATCACTGCAAAGAAACAGAGGAAAACAATAAAATGAGAAAGACTAGAGATCTCTTCAAGAAAATTAGAGATACCAAGGGAATATTTCATGCAAATTAGGGCACAATAAATGATAGAAATGGGATGGACCTAACAGAAGCAGAAGATATTAATAAGAGGTGGCAAGAATACACATAAAATCTATACAGAAAAGTTCTCCATGACCCAGATAACGACAATGGTGTGCTCACTCACCTAAAGCCAGGCATCCTGGAGTGAGAAGTCAAGTGGGCCTTACCACTACAAACAAAGTTAGTGGAGGCAATGGAATTCCAGTTGAGCTATTTCAAATCCTAAAAGATGATGTTATTATAGTGCAGAACTGAATATGCCAGCAAATGTGAAAAACTCTGCAGTGGCCTCTGGACTGGAAAAGGTCAGTTTTCATTCCAATGCCAAAGAATGTTCAAATTACTGATCAATTGCACTCATCTCACATGCTAGCAAAGTACTGCTCAAAATTCTCCAAGCCAGGCTTCAACAGTACTAAACCATGAACTTCCAGATGTTCAAGCTGGACGTAGAAAAGGCAGATGAACCAGAGATCAAATTGCCAACCTCCATTGGATCATCAAAAAGGCAAAAGAATACCAGAAAAACATCTACTTCTGCTTTATTGATTACTCCAAAGCCTTTGACTGTGTAGATCACAACAAACTGTGGAAAATTCTACAAGAGATTGGAATGCCAGACTACCTTACTTGCCTCCTGAGAAATTTGTATGTGGGTCAAGAAGCAACAGTTAGAACTGGACATTGAACAACAGACTGGTTCCAAATTGGGAAAGGAGTACTTCAAGACTGTATATTGTTATCTTGCTTATTTAACTTATATGCAGAGTACACCATGAGAAATGCTGGGATGGATGAAGCACAAGCTGGAATCAAGATTTCCGGGAGAAATATCAATAACCTCAGATACACAGATGACACCACCCTTATGGCAAAAAGTGAAGAAGAACTAAAGAGCCTCTCGATGAAAGTGAAAGAGGAGAGTGAAAATGCTGGCTTAAAACTGAACATTCAAAAAACAAAGATCATGGCACCTGGTCCCATTACTTCATGGAAAACAGATGGGAAACAATGGAAACAATGAGAAACTTTATTTTGTGGGGCTCCAAAATCACTGCAGAGGGTGGCTGCAGGCATGAAATTAAAAGACGGTTGCTCCTTGGAAGAAAAGCTATGACCAAACTTGATAGCATATTAAAAAGCAGAGGCACTACTTTTCTGACAAAGGTCCATCTAGTCAAAGCTGTGGTTTTTCCAGTAGTCATGTATGGGTGTGAGAGTTGGAATATAAAGAAAGCTGAGTGCCGAAGAATTGATGCTTTTGAACTGTGGCATTGTAGAAGATTCTTGAGTGACCCTTGGACTACAAAGAGATCAAATAAGTCAATCCTAAAGGAATTCAGTCCTGAATATTCATTGGAAGGACTGATGCTGAAGCTGAAACTGCAGTACTTCGGCCACCTGATGCGAAGAGCCGACTCATTAGAAAAGACTGATGCTAGGAAAGATTGAAGGCAGGCGGAGATGGGGGAAAACAGAGGATGAGATTGTTGGATGGCATCACCGACTGGATGAACATGAGTTTGAGCAAGCTATGGGAGTTGGTGATGGACAGGAAAGCCTAGCTTGCTGCAGTCTATGGGGTCACAAAGAGTCAGACACAACTGAGTGACTGAACTGGAACTGGAATAAGAATGAAAGATGCCTTTAAAAATGAAAGTGCTATAATTATAGGTAAATATCTACATAAACATCTAGAAGTATAAAAGTCATCTTCAGTAACTGAATTTGAAAGTGTTAACTTTTACATTATGTTTAAATTACATATATTTAACTGATTGGAAATGATTTGGAAAGGTAGAGACTCATTGATACTGGGGAAATATCACCTTCTGCATTTTCTAATACTTATGTATTTACTCCTGTAACCATAGCACTTTTCATATTTGTTCACCTACTTTCATAACTGGCTCATGGCTAGTCACTATAATTATTGACCAAGTCAGAAAAACAGCCCTTATAATCATTTACACTCACTCCCTAATCTACAATTCAACACAACAATATGAAAATGCCCAAAATATCATAATTTCATGTACATGCACATGTGCCCCTTGTGTGTGATTATTATTATTGTAAGTATGGATTCACACAGCATCAGCACCACCTGGGAACTTGAGTGAACCAGTGAAGTTGCTCAGTCGTGCCCGACTCTTTGTGATCCATGGACTGTAGCCTATCAGGTTACTCCTCCATGGAATTGTCCAGGCAAGAGTACTGGAGTGGGTTGCCATTTCCTTCTCCAGGGGATCTTCCCGACCTGGGGATTGAACCCATGTCTCCCACATTGCAGGCAGAGGCTTTACAGCCTGAGCTACCAGGGAAGCCCCTATTGTAAGTATACAGATATTCAAACTCCAACTTCAGATTAAGAGTGGTGGAAAAAGTTCTTAAGAGTAATAAGAACTTCAATGAATATCTAAACCAACCTCTCCATCTTACAAATGATAAATTGGATTTAAAGAGGAAAAGTGAGAGACAATACAACATACACAGTAGGGCTAGGATAAGAACTCAAGTATCCTGAGGTGTACCCCAGGTGCTTTGTCCACTAAATCCCACCTTTTTAATCTTGATTTTAATTTCATTAAAACTCTCTAAAATGGGTCTATAGATATGCATTATAAGTCACTGACTGAAACAAGGGAGAAATTATGTCATATAACTTCTCAGGGCTTCAGATTACTCAATATGCAAAATGAAGGAGTTGGATTAAATGATCTTTACACTCCTTATGAACTGATAATTCTGATTAGATTTACTTTGTACTGTATAACTTTCTCATAACTCTGGTTTTGTATTATCCATGTATGCTCTAAAGCAAAATTGTTCTTGCACTCTTTTCTCACTAGTAAACAAGTGTTAGACTTACAACTTAGTTGATCTATAGTCCTCAAACTAGAAGTGCAATGGGAAAAATATTCATGGTTTGTAGTAAAATTTACAAGGGGAAAACGTGAATTTGGATTTATACCACTGACTGAACAAAAACCAAGGCAATTTTATAGTTTCCTATTTGGATGAACTGTGCCCATCTGTTTGAAAGCTTTTCTGTCAAAACTGTGACTAAGTAAATTAACTAAAGGAGAACTATGAGCAATCAAATGTTGAGGTTTGCAATTACTTAAATGAAATGTGGGTCAGTTTATTGCAATATGGTTTTATGTTATTAAAATAGCATTTAATTAAATTAATGGTGTCAAAATAATAATATCTCTTCAAAAATGAAAAGCAGTTTATATCTCCCACATTATGTCTCTCTACAGTCAAGTACTGTATGTTGGCTTGTTTATTGTTTACATTCAAAGCTACTTTGGGTAAAGTATGATGTATTAAATACGAATAATGAAACATCTGGTGATATGAAATGTTAATGTGTTATACCATGTTGAATCTAATGGAGACAATTTTGAAATTCCCTATAAATGAACTGGGCAGATGTAAGCCTTTTCAGAGGCAGTATTCAGGCTCATATTCAGGAAATGCTTATGCTCTGAACTCTGTTATTTGGAAAAATATTTGGACTCCAAAAGATTCAAAACTCAACTAACAGGTATGGTTCAGTTCGGTTCAGTCGCTCAGTCGTGTCTGACTCTTTGTGACCCCGTGAATCGAAGCACGCCAGGCCTCCCTGTCCATCACCAACTCCCGGAGTTTACCCAAACTCATGTCCATCGAGTCAGTGATGCCATCCAACCATCTCATCCTCTGTCATCCCCTTCTCCTCCTGCCCCCAATCCTTCCCAGCATCAGGGTCTTTTCCAATGAGTTAACTCTCCGCATGAGGTGGCCAAAGTACTGGAGTTTCAGCTTCAACATCAGTCCTTCCAATGAACACTCAGGACTGATCTCCTTTAGGATGGACTGGTTGGATCTCCTTGCAGTCCAAGGGACTCTCAAGAGTCTTCTCCAACACCACAGTTCAAAAGCATCAATTCTTTGGCACTCAGCTTTCTTAACCGTCCAACTCTCACATCCATACATGACCACTGAAAAAACCATAGCTTTGACTAGACAGACATTTGTGGCAAAGTGATGTCTCTGCTTTTAAATATGCTATCTAGGCTGGTCATAACCTTCCTTCCAAGGAGTAAGCGTCTTTTAATTTCATGGCTGCAATCACCATCAGAAGTGATTTTGGAGCCCCACAAAATAAAGTCTGACACTGTTTCCACTGTTTCCTCATCTAATTCCCATGAAGTGATGGGATCAGATGCCATGATCTTAGTTTTCTGAACGTTGAGCTTTAAGCAACTTTTTCACTCTCCTCTTTCACTTTCATCAAGAGGCTCTTTAGTTCTTCTTCACTTTCTGCCATAAGAGTGGTGTCATCTGCATATTTGAGGTTATTGATATTTCTCCCAGCAATCTTGATTCCAGCTTGTGTTTCTTCCAGCCCAGCGTTTCTCATGATGTACCCAGCATATAAGTTAAAAAAGCAGGGTGACAATATACAGCCTTGACGTACTCCTTTTCCTATTTGGAACCAGTCTGTTGTTCCATGTCCAGTTCTAATTGTTGCTTCCTGACCTGCATACAGGTTCTCAAGAGACAGGTCAGATGGTCTGGTATTCCCATCTCTTGAAGAATTTTCCACAGTTTATTGTGATCCATACAGTCAAAGGCTTTGGCATCGTCAATAAAGCAGAAATAGATGGTTTTCTGGAACTCTCTTGCTTTTTCAATGATCCAGCGGATGTTGGCAATTTGATCTCTGGTTCCTCTGTCTTTTCTAAAACCAGCTTGAGCATCTGGAAGTTCATGTTCACCTATTGCTGAAGCCTGGCTTGGAGAATTTTGAGCATTACTTTACTAGCGTGTGTGATGAGTGCAATTGTGCGGTAGTTTGAGTATTCTTTGGCATTGCCTTTCTTTAGGATTGGAATGAAAACTGACCTTTTCCAGTCCTGTGGCCACTGCTGAGTTTGAGTAGAGAAGCCACATGCAAGTAGTTACAGACCACTTAAATGAAGAGCAAATATTACAGTGATTCTTAGGAATCACCATTCAGGGATAGATACGAAATTAAAAACTGCTCAGCTCAGTGCCATGGCTATAAGTGAAAGGCTGTCAAATATAGGTATATGCAGAGTTTGTAAAACAATTGCAGCTGTGTGTGGGCTAGACATCAGCCAAGCCATCAAATGATGTGAGCACTAGAAATGTGCTGTATTGGCATGAATAGTTCATTCAGTTCAGTTCAGCCACTCAGTCATGTCTGGCTCTTTGTGACTCCATGGACTGCAGCATGCCAGGCCTCCCTTCCACCACCAACTCCCAGAGTTTACTCAAACTCATGTCCATTGAGTCGGTGATGCCATCCAACCATCTCACTCTCTGTCATCCCCTTCTCCTCCTGACCTCAATCTTTCCCAGCATCAGGGTCTTTTCAAATGAGTCAGCTCTTCGCATCAGGTGGCCAAAGTATTGGAGTTTCAGCTTCAACATCAATCCTTCCAATGAACATTCAGGGCTGATTTCCTTTAGGATGGACTGGTTGGATCTCCTTGCAGTCCAAGAGACTCTCAAGAGTCTTCTCCAACACCACAGTTCAAAAGCATCAATTCTTCGGCACGCAGCTTTCTTTATAGTCCAACTCTAGTTTGTACACTTTGTTAAATCACAGATAGATATGAAGATAAGATACACTCAATCTTTGCTAAAGTTCAGCTTATTCTACAAAAACAACAGATTAGAGAATGCACAATAAGGCAGTGAATTTGCCATTCAAAATGAAGCCAGAGATAGGAAAATGATGATTAGTAAGGGTTGGGAGGGCAAGCAGCATTACACAGTAGAGAGTGCAACCAAACCAGGAACCCAGGAAAAGGCTAACTTCTGCTTTGAGCAAACTGCTATCCTGTAGCCTGAAGTTCCTAACAAAATTTGAGGTTGCTAAGCAACTTTTTATTTTCCTATAGACTATTATGAAAATGAATAAAAAGGCATTTTAAATGCCTTTGAGATTCTAATAATCTATTCAAATGCTCCAAGTACATCTAATGTTAAAAGATTAAACGTAAGAAATAAACATCATATTGAACTTATACCAATATCTTTTAAATTATTTTACATTTGCCTGCTTGTTCCATGAAATGTTAAGAGAATTGCTGAAAAAAGCGAGCAAAGTTAGGAAGGTGAGGGAGTTTCATGACTAATTGAGTTAACACTAGGTTAGAAACAACAAACTTTATATAGCACTTATCATATGCCACACACTGTTGTAAGTTCCTTACATATTTACTTAGTTAATATTTATAAAACATTTCAGAGGGAAGTAGCAGCAGTATTTCCATTTTTCAGATGAGGAAACTGATTCACAGAAACTGAAAAACCTGTCAAATATCAAATGAAAAACCTGTTGAAATTAACCTGCTAATAAACCTTGAAGTTGGTATTTAAACTCAGGTACATTGATTCCAGGTTTCTTTAATGCAGATATTTTCAAAGTTTATAATATACTAATATTTATTGTGACTTTCCAAAAGAGGTAGAGAGCACACTATTTTCTAAATTTTTGCAATAATGGAACTTTTTTTTATAGAATATCTATTAAAGACTCAAAAGACACCACTAATCCATAGAATGAAGTTTGAGAAATACTGTTGTAAACCTTTTTTTTTTTTAACTTGGATGCATGCTTAACTTCAACTATTTTGACACTTTATTTCTCTGTTTTTGAAATATATATTTATGTGAATATATATCAGGAATTTTTACATAGTTATAAATTTATATAAATTTAAATTTAGGAGTTTTCAGTTTACATAATGTTATCTACTATCTCAGTTTTCACAGTTTACATAAAACTAACTACTATCTCATTGGGTTATACTTGCCCTTGGTGATATCCTTTTAAATTAGAAGTGTTTCAGGTTTTTAAGCATAGTAACTGACAATTATTATATTGTTGGTACCTCTCAATAGACCATTTCTTTTTCATGAAAATTTGAGCTATAAAAATTCTTCAAATGGTACACACAAGTTCTTATAAGTTATACATGTCTCTATGTACTTTGAGCATTTTTATACAGTATTATAGTGTAGATATGTCAAGATAATTTCTAAGGTCTTGCAGCCCTGACCTCCAATTGATCTGATTTTCAAACCAGAATTGGCACATCCAGCAAATATTGTAAGTCTAGGGGAGGATTGCGTTAGACAAAGATTAAAGATAACAAAACACCTCAAATTTCTGTAATTAGGGCCAAGAGTAGCTATTCCCAGGAAGGCAGGGACCCAAGACAAGTTGAAGCAGCTCGTTCCACAGCCCTTCCATCCTCAAGTGCAGGATTTTGTCATATAGACCATCCCACCAAATAAGAAACTGACCTACTAGTCTATGAAATGTAGACTCTCAGATACCAGTCAACTTCAAAAAGCTATAGAAATAATTAAAAGCTAACACTTCAGATACCAGAATGACCTTGAAAACTGTTGGAGTAGTCAACTTATTTTACTGTTTCTATTTCATTTCAAGGAGATTCTTGACACTTTAAAAAATACATTTGGGTGTCAGCTTCAGTAGTTCATATGCTAAAATTAGAACAAAACAGAGAAAACTACCATGGACTCTGCACAAAGACAAAATGTGAATTTGTGGAGTGGTCAATATTTTTGGTGATAGTTGCACAACAATGTGACTGTACTAAATACCACTGAATGGTAGTCATAAAATTGTTAAAATTGTAGACTTTATACCATGTATATTTTATCAGAGAAAGAGAAAACAAGTTAGTGATCTCTTACAAAGTAAACATAGATTAACATGAATGTAAAAGAATAAAAAGATTATTAACTTCTGGCATACTGCAAAATTTGTGGCTATTTTCTCCCATAGTTGCTCAAAGAAAGAATTTAAGTTTCATGTTATGTGTGTTGCTGTTTGTTGTTCAGCTGCTCAGTCGTGTCCGGCACTTTATGATGCCATGGACTGTAGCACGACAGGCTTCCCTGTCCTTCACTAACTCCAGGGCTTGCTCAAACTCATGTCCATCGAGTCGGTGATGCCATAAAAACATCTCATCCTCTGTCGTCCCCCATCTCCTCCTGCTTTCAATCTTTCCCAGCATCACAGTCTTTTCTAATGAGTCGGCTCTTTGCATCAAGTGGACAAAGTATTGGAGCTTCAGCTTCTACATCAGTCCTTTCAGCGAATATTCAGGTATGATTTCCTTTAGGATGGACTGGTTTGATCTCCCTGCACTCAAAGAGACTCTCAAGAGTCTTCTCCAACACCACAGTTCGAAACCATCATTTCTTCGGGGCTCAGCCTTCTTTATGGTCCAATTCTGACATCCATACATGACTACTGGAAAAACCACAGCTTTGACTAGATGAACTTTTGTCAGCAAAGCAATGTCTCTGCTTTTTAATATGCTGTCTAGGTTAGCCATAGCTTTTCTTCAAAGGAGCAAGTGTGTTTTAATTTCATGGCTGCAGTCACCATCTGCAGTGATTTTGAAGCCTAAGAAAATAAAGTCTGTCACTGATTGCTCCATTTATTTGCCATGAAGTGATGGGACAGGATACCATGATCTTAGTTTTAGGAATGTTGAGTTTTAAGCCAGCTGTTTCAATCTCCTCTTTCACCTTCATCAAAAGGCTCTTTAGTTCCCCTTCGCTTTCTGCCATAAGGGTGGTGTCATCTGCATATCTGAGGTTTCTGATATTTATCCTGGCAATTTTGAATCCAGCTTGTGATTCATCCAGTCCAGAATTTCTCATGATGTACTCTATGTAAGTTAAATAAGCAGGGTGACAATATACAGCCTTGACATACTTCTTTCCCAATTTTTAACAAGTCCATTGTTCCATGTCCAGTTCCAACTGTTGCTTCTTGGCCTGTCTACAAATTTCTCAGGAAGCAGGTAAGGTGGTCTGGCATTCCCATATCTGGAAGAATTTCCCACAGTTTCTTGTGATCCACACAGTCAAAGTCTTTAAGTAGTCAATGAAGAAGAAGTAGATGTTTTTCTGGAATTCTCTTGCTTTTTCTATGATCCAACGGATGCTGGCAATTTGATTTCTGGTCCCTCTGCCTTTTCTAAATTCAACTAGTACACATGGAAGTTCTCAGTTCACATACTGTTGAAGGTTCACTTGGAGAGTTTTCAGCATTACTTTGCTGGCATGTGAAATAACTGCAATTGTACAGTAGTATGAACATTCTTTGGCATTGCCTTTCTTTGGAATTGGAATGAAAACTGACTTTTTTCACTCCTGTGGCCACTGCTGAGTTTTCCAAATTTGCTGGCATATTGAGTGCAGCACTTTCACAACATCATATTTTAGGATTTGAAATATCTCTACTGGAATTCCATCACCTCCACTAGCTTCATTCATAGTAATTCTTCCTAAGACCCACTTGACTTCACACTCCAGGATGTCTGGCTTTAGGTGAGTGATCACACCATCGAGGTTATCTGGGTCATTAAGACCTTTTTTGCACAATTCTGTGGATTCTTGCCCTCTCTTCTTATCTTTTGCTTCTGTTAGGGCCATACCGTTTTGTCCTTTATTGTGCCCATCTTTACATGAAAGGCTCCCTTGGTATCTCTAATTTTCTTAAAGAGATCTTTAGTCTTTCCCATTCTATTGTTTTCCTCTATTTCTTTGATTGATCACTGAGGAAGGCTTTCTTATCTCTCCTGTTATTCTTTGGAACTCTACATTCATATGGTTGTATCTTTCCTCTTCTCCTTTGTCTTTCACCTCTTTTCTTTTCTCAGTTATTTGTAAGGCCTCCTCAGACAACCATTTTGCCTCTTTGCATTTCTTTTTCTTGGGGATGGTTTTGATCATTGCCTCTTGTACAATGTTACAAACCTCCATCCATAGTTATTCATGCACTCTCTCTATCAGAACTAATCCCTTGAATCTATTTGTCACTTCCACTGTATATTCATAGGGGATTTGATTTAAGTCAGACCTGAATGGCCCAGTGGTTTTCTCTACTTTCTTCAAATTTGAGTCTGAATTTTACAATATGGAGTTCATGATCTGAGCCACAGTCATGCATGTTAGGCAAAATTAACTTCTATTTTGAAATGCCCTTTACTCTAACAATGGTGCCAGCAAGAATATATACAATATAACATATAGCTATTTGAACTTTAACTTTAATTTACAGAAGCATGCAGCCACACACGAGTCATATTCCTAGAAGAAAGCTAAACAAAAAATAGTGATCCATTAACTCAATTTAATTTTGATTTGCAAATCAATAATAACAATAATCAATCAAAGTGAAACATGCATTTAAATGATTTGGTATTGCACTGCAGCAGGTATCACCAATTAATAGAAAGGAGAGAGCATTAACAGAATTAATAGGTGAGAAAGAGAAACCAACCTAGCCAAGTTCAAATTTATAACAAAAATCAAGTTTCCCTTAAGATAGTTTCCATATTGAAAGGAAATTCAATTTACTAAATGTATTTTGGAAATGTGTATTTCAGGAACTCAGAATGTGTTTAAGAGAGAGAAACTGAGGATATTAATATGAAACAGTGATCAGTGGTTGCTATGGAATTTCATTTTCTCTACATGGTTTGTCCTGCTCACTGCAACTATAAGACTTTTCTTCCTGCTGCATTTGGGAAAGCTAGTTTTGCCTGTGTGAAAAACCAGCAACATGCTTAAGAGTTAGATAAAGTAAAATATATTATGTCTAGAAGGCAAATTCAAGAGGAAAACTTCCTATCCATTTTCCTTTAGAAATAGAAGAAATGGGAATTTGGCCTCAAACTAAAATGTATTTTTGTCTAACATTGAGCTGAAGTGCTAACTTCTGTGTAGCAGCTAGTGAAAACTCAAATGTATTTTGTGTTCATTAAAAGGTATCAAAGTGCTACTACAATAATATTGTTGTTTAGACACTAAGTCATATCTGACTCTTTTGTAGTACAGACTCATTTACTGTTGCTAATCAGCCTACTCTGTCCTGGAATTTCCTAGGCAAGAATACCGAAGTAGGTTGCCTGTTCCTACTCTAGGGGATCTTCCTGACCCAAGGATTGAAATGGTGTCTCCTACATTAACAGGCAGATTCTTTATCACTGAGCCAGCAGAGAAAATGAACATTTACATGTTAGGAACCAGTGAATTAAAATGGATGGGAATTGGGTGAATTTAATTCAGATGACCATATCTACTGCAGTGGGCAAGAATCCCTTAGAAGAAACGGAGTAGCCCTCATAGTCAACAAAGAGTCTGAAATGCAGTACTAGGTTGCAATCTTAAAAAATGACAGAATAATTTCAGTTCTTTTCCAAAGCAAACCTTTCAACATCACAGTAATCCAAGTCTATGCCCCAACCACTACTATCAAAGAAGCTGACACTGAACAGTTCTCTGAAGACCTACAAGAACTTCTAGAACTAACACCAAAAAAGGATGTCCTTTACATCATAGGGGATTGGATTGCAAAAGTAGGAAGTCAAGAGGTATCTGAAAAACAAGCAAGTTTGGCTTTGGACTACAAAATGAAGCAAGCCAAAAGGTAACAGAATTTTATCAAGAGAACACTGATCACAGCAAATACCCTCATCCAACAACACAAGAGACCACTCTACACATGGACATCACCAGAAGGTCAGTGCTGAAATCAGATTGACTATATTCTTTGCAGCCAAAGATGGAAAAGCTCTATATAGTCAGTTAAAACAAGACCTGGAGTTGACTGTGCAAAGACCATGAGCTCCTTATTGTAAAATTCAGGCCTAAATTGAAGAAAGTAGGGAGAACCACTAGGCCATTCACACACTACCTAAACCAAATCCCTTATAATCACATAGTGGAGGTGATGAATAGATTCAAGGGATTACGTTTGGTAGACAGAGTGCCTGAAGAACTATGGACAGAAGTTCCTAACATTCTACAGGAGGCAGTGATGAAAACCATTCCAAAGAAAAAGAAATGCAAGAAGGCAAAATGATTGTCTGAAGAGCCTTTACAAATAGCTGAGGAAAGAAGACAAGTGAAAGATAAGAGAGAAATGGAAACATACTCAACTGAATGCAGAGTTCCAGAGAATAGCAAGGAGAGATAGGAAGGCCTTCTTAAATGAACAATGCAAAGACATAGAGGAAAATAATAGAGTGAGAAAGACTAGAGATCTCTTCAAGAAATTTGGAGATATCTTGGGAATATTTCATGCAAGGATGGACATGATAAAGGACAAAACAGTAAGGATCTAACAGAAGCAGAAGAGATTAAGAAGAGGTGGCAAGAATACACAGAAGATCTATACAAAAAATGTCTCAATGACCTGGATAAACACAATCGTGTGGTCACTCACCTAGAGCTGGACACCCTGGAGTGTGAAGTCAAGTGGGCCGTAGGACGCATTACTATGAACAAAGCTAGTGGAGGTGATGGAAGCCCAGCAGTGCTATTTAAAATCCTAAATGATAATACTGTTAACATGCTGCACTCAATATGTCAGCAAACTTAGAAAATTTAGCAGTGCCCACAGGACTGGAAAAGGTCAGTTTTCATTCCAATCTCAAAGAAACACAATGTCAAAGAATGTTGAAACTACCATACAGTTGTGCTCATTTCACACATTAGCAAGGTTTTGCTCAAAATCCTTCAAGCTAGGCTTCAGCACTATGTGAACCAAGAATTTCCAGATGTACAAGCTGGGTTTTCTAGAGGCAGAGGAATCAGATCAAATCGCCAACATTCTTTCGATCATGGATAATGTAAGGGAGCTCCAGTAAAACCTGTACTTCTGCTTCAGTGACTACGCTAAAGCTTTTGACTTTGTGGATCACAACAAACTCTGGTAAATTCCTAATGAGATGGGAATACCAGACCACCTTGCCTGTCTCCTGAGAAACCTGTATGCGTGTCAAGAAGCAACAGTTAGAACTAGACATGGAACAATGGAATGGATCCAAATTGGGAAAGGAGTATGACAAGGCTGTATATTGTCAGCCATATTTAATCCTGCTTATTTAACTAATATGTCGAGTACAATCTGTGAAATGCCAGTCTAGATGAATCACAAGCTGGAATCAAGAATGCCTGAAGAAATATTAACAACCTCAGATATGCAGATGATATAACTCTAATGGCATAAATTAAAGAGGAACTAAAGAGACACTTGGTCAGAGTAAAAGAGGATAGTGAAAAAAGCTGGCATGAAACTCAACATTCAAAAAACTAAGATCACGGCATCCAGTCCCTCCATTTCGTGGCAAATAGAAGCGGAAAAACTGAAGTAGTAACAGATTTTATTTTCTTGGGCTCCAAATTCATCGCAGAAGTTAACTGCAGCTATGAAATTAAAAGACACATGCTCCTTGGAAGGAAAGCTATGACAAACCTAGACAGCATATTAAAAAGCAGAGAAATCACTTTGGAGACAAAGTCTGTATAGTCAAAGCTACATTCTTTCCAGTAGTCATGGTAGGTAGGAAGATAGGCATGGGCAATGAGGGGGGCCTAGCTCAAAAGGATGCACACTGATCTCTAAACCCCACCTGATACACCCTGCAGAGCTCACAGATAGACTACAAAAATAACCAGAGACTTTTCCAATTCCTGCACATGCACCCTAGGCACACGTTGGATACAAAGTAACCACTGGGGCTTCCCCAACTCTGGCACATGCACCCTTGATGTACAGCTGTGTACTCAAGTAACCTTATGCAGCTAGATTAAAGCTTTGTAAATATTCTATACATACGTACATCTGATTATAACAGACTGAATTATGGGAAAGACCTGTGCAATCGAGCCTATTGCTATGTAACTTGCAACTGTCAATCAAAACTCTCAGTCCACGCCCACCTAGATGAATATGCAAAAACATTATTTTGCATGTGCCTAGACATGCCCCTTTCGCTGATTAGCCTTGAGTGTATGCCCATTTGCATTTTACACAGGGCAGAAACAAGAGAAGGAGACCAGGCATATAAAAAGGGAAGCCAAGAGGATTGTGACCACTCCTTCAGGGCTGGCCCACTCTCACATCTCAGGAATGTACTATCTGCTTTCTGTTTAATAAAAGATCTGTCTGCTTGAGCTGTAACTGAGCTGTAAACCAGTTTGTTGTTTCAGATCTTTGCTAAGGGGAGACAGGAGCAGAGAAATCCTGCCTGCTTGAGCTGTAATTAGTCTGTTGTTCCAAATCTTTGTTACAATGAGACAAGAAGAGAGTGAGAGAAATAAACCAACCTAACAGTGGGATACAGATATGAAAGTTGGACCATAAAGAAGGCTGAACACTGAATAATTGATGATTTCAAATTCTGCTTCTGGAGAAGACTCTTGAGTGTCTCTTGGACTGCACAGAGATCAAACCAGTCAATCCTAAAGAAAACCAACGCTGAATGTTCACTGGAAGGACTGATGCTGAAGCTGAAGCTCCAATACTTTGGTCATCCCAATGCAAAGAGCCAACTCATTGGAAAAGACCCTGATGCTGGGAAAGATTGAAGATAAAAGGAGAAGGGGACAGCAGAGGATGAGATGGTTAGATAGCATCACCAACTCAATGGACATGAATTTGAGTAGACTCCGGGAGACAGTGGATGTCAGAGGAGTCTGGCACATACAGTCTATGGGGCTGCAGTCTGACACGACTTAGCAACTCAACAACAACAGCAATGAGAAGATCAACCTTGATTCCAAATCACCTTCTGTACAGGTAATTGGTTTCCAAAAGATCACTGCCATTCATGGCTTGTAAGTAGATGGTTTTCCCTTGTATATGTCATAAGTGCCAGACAATCAGGTGTGCAAGAAATTCTCCATTCTTCTCTATAGTAGTCCTCAAACATTGCCATGCTCTGTTGCCCAGAGAGCTACTACAATGATTCTGTTATCTGTATTCAACATTATGACATTTGCAGCCTAAATATTTATGTACTACTTAAATTAAACCTCTAAAATCGACCAAAATATCTAGAAACACTGGTTGGTAAAACAAAAACAAAAACAAAAACACTTTATGACAATCTGC
Organism: Giraffa tippelskirchi; assembly: GCF_054371585.1. Lineage (NCBI taxonomy): Eukaryota > Metazoa > Chordata > Mammalia > Artiodactyla > Giraffidae > Giraffa > Giraffa tippelskirchi. The sequence continues at coordinate 75,023,563 of NC_137289.1, forward strand.
ATATTTATAATAGTCAAGATGTAACACATAACATCAAGAAAGATCTGAGAAAATTGCAAGGAGAGTGTTTCTCATATGTGCCAAATTATGTCCCAAATCATGATTTTAAAAATACTGCATGAGTAATCTGAAAGGATGTATGTTAAAACTGGACTTTTCTATAGCTAGTTATATGTCTATATTATCCTCTCTCAGAATCAATATTCTTGTCTTAAAAATTAGGTTCATGGAAGCAGCCATGATGTCCTTCAATAGGTAAATGGAAAAAATAAAATGTGGTACATCCAGGCAATGGAATATTGTTTACTGCTACAAACAAATGAGTTAGCAAGTCATGAAAAGACATGGAGAAACCTTTAATACATATTACTAAGTGAAAGAAATCAGTCTGAGAAGGCTACATACTATATGATTCCAACCATATAACATTCTGAAAAAGGACAAATCACTGAAATAATGCAAAGGTAAGTGGTTGTCAGGGATGAGGATAGGGAAAAATAGGCAGATCACGGCATTTTTAGGGCAATTAAAATACTGCGTAATATCATAATGATGCATGTATGTCATTCATTTGTCCAAAACAACAGAATGCACAGAACCAAGAATGAACTCTAAGGTAAAGTGTAGACTTTGGATTATAACGATGTGTCAATGTAGGTTTATCCTTAGTAACAAATGCACCATTCTGCTGAGTGATGCTGATAATGAGGGAGGCTAAATGCTACTGGAGATCAGTGGAGGAATAACTCCAGAAAGAATGATGGGATGGAGCCAAAGCAAAAATGATACCCAGCTGTGGATGTGACTTGTGATAGACACAAAGTCTGATGCTGTAAAGAGCAACATTGCATAGGAACCTGCAATGTTAGGTCCATGAATCAAGGCAAATTGGAAGTGGTCAAACAGGAGATGGCAAGAGTGAAGGTCGACATTCTAGGAATCAGCGAACTAAGATGGACTGGAATGGGTGGATTTAACTCAGATGACCATTATATCTACTACTGTGGGCAAGAATCCCTTAGAAGAAATGGAGTAGCCATCATGGTCAACAAAAGAGTCCAAAAGGCAGTACTTGGATGCAATTGCAAAAAAAAAATAGAATGATCTCGGTTCGTTTCCAAGGCAAACCATTCAATATCACAGTAATCCAAGTCTATGCCCCGACCAGTAACGCCAAAGAAGCTGAAGTTGAATGGTTCTGTGAAGACCTACAAGACCTTCTAGAACTAACACCTAAAAAAGATGTCCTTTTCATTATAGGGGACTGGAATGCAAAAGTAGGAAGTCAAGAAACACCTGGCGTAACAGGCAAATTTGGCCTTGGAGTACAGAATGAAGCAGGGCAAAGGCTAATAGAGTTTTGTCAAGAGAACGCACTGGTAACAGCAAACACCCTATTCCAACAACACAAGAGAAGACTCTACATGTGGACATCACCAGATGGCCAACACCGAAATCAGATTGATTATAGTCTTTGCAGCCAAAGATGGAGAAGCTCTATACAGTCAGCAAAAACAAGACCAGGAGCAGACTGTGGCTCAATCATGAACTGTATATTGCCAAGTCAAACTTAAATTGAAGAAAGTAGGGAAAACTACTAGACCATTCAGGTATGACCTAGATCAAATCCCTGATGAGTATACAGTAGAAGTGACAAATAGATTTAAGGGACTAGATCTGATAGACAGAGTGCCTGAGGAACTATGGACAGAGGTTCGTGACATTGTACAGGAGACAGGGATCAAGACAATCCCCATGGAAAAGAAATGCAAAAAAACAAAATGGCTATCTGAGGAGGCCTTACAGATAGCTGGGAAGAGAAGAGAAGCAAAAAGCAAAGGAGAAAAGGAAAGATATTCTTACCTGAATGCAGAGTTCCAAAGAATCGCAAGGAGAGATAAGAAAGCCTTCCTCAGCGATCAATGCAAAGAAATAGAGGAAAACAACAGACTGGGAAAGACTAGAGATCTCTTCAAGAAAATTAGAGATACCAAAGGAACATGTCATGCAAAGATAGGCTCGATAAAGGACAGAAATGGTATGGACCTAACAGAAGCAGAAGATATTAAGAAGAGGTGGCAAGAATACACAGAAGAACTGTACAAAGAAGATCTTCACAACCCAGATAATCATGATGTTGTGATCACTCACCTAGAGCCAGACATCCTGGAATGTGAAGTCAAGTGGGCCTTAGAAAACATCACTACGAACAAAGCTAGTGGAAGTGATGGAATTCCAGTTGAGCTATTTCAAATTCTGAAAGGTGATGCTGTGAAAGTGCTGCATTCGATATGCCAGCAAATTTGGCAAACTCAGCAGTGGCCACAGGACTGGAAAAGGTCAGTTTTCGTCCCAATCCCAAAGAAAGGCAATGCCAAAGAATGCTCAAACTACTGCACAATTGCACTCATCTCACACGCTAGTAAAGTAATGGTCAAAATTCTCCAAGCCAGGCTTCAGCAATACGTGAACCGTGAACTTCCAGATGTTCAAGCTGGTTTTAGACAAGGCAGAGGAACCAGAGATCAAATTGCCAACATCCGCTGGATCATCGAAAAAGCAAGGGAGTTCCATAAAAACATCTATTTCTGCTTTATTGACTATGCCAAAGCCTTTGACTGTGTGGATCACAATAAACTGTGGGAAATTCTGAAAGAGATGGGAATACCAGACCATCTGACCTGTCTCTTGAGAAACCTGTATGCAGGTCAGGATGCAACAGTTAGAACAGGACATGGAACAACAGACTGGTTCCAAATACGAAAAGGAGTATGTCAAGGCTGTATATTGTCACCCTGCTTATTTAACTTATATGCAGGGTACATCATGAGAAACGCTGGGCTGGAAGAAACACAAGCTGGAATCAAGATTGCCAGGAGAAATATCAATAATCTCAGATATGCAGATGACACCACCCTTATGGCAGAAAGTGAAGAAGAACTAACGAGCCTCTCTCTTGATGAAGGTGAAGGAGGAGAGTGAAAAAGTTGGCTTAAAGCTCAACGTTCAGAAAACTAAGATCATGGCATCTGGCCCCATCACTTCATGGGAAATAGATGGGGAAACAGTGGAAACAGTGTCAGACTTTATTTTGTGGGGCTCCAAAATCACTGCTCATGGTGATTGCAGCCATGAAATTAAAAGACGCTTACTCCTTGGAAGGAAGGTTATGGCCAACCTAGATAGCATATTTAAAAGCAGAGGCATTACTTTGCCAACAAAAGTCCGTCTAGTCAAGGCTATTTCCAGTGGTCATGTATGGATGTGAGAGTTGGACGGTGAAGAAAGCTGAGCGCCAAAGAATTGATGCTTTTGAACTGTGGTGTTGGAGAAGACTCTTGAGAGTTCCTTGGACTGCAAGGAGATCCAATCAATCCATCCTAAAAGCGATCAATCCTGGGTGTTCTTTGGAAGGTCTGATGTTGAAGCTGAAACTCCAATACTTTGGCCACCTCATGCGAAGGGTTGACTCATTGGAAAAGACCCTAATGCTGGGTAGGATTGGGGGCAGGAGGACAAGGGAACGACAGAGGATGAGATGGTTGGATGGCATCACTGACTCGATGGACATGGGTTTGGGTAGACTCCGGGAGTTGGTGATGGACAGAGAGGCCTGGCGTGCTGCAATTCATGGGGCAACAAAGAGTCGGAGATGACTGAGCGACTGAACTGACTGAAGTGTTTTTGTGAGGATGTAGGGGAGAAATCGGGATAGTATAGAGTATACAGGAAACCTCTATACTTTTCTCTCAACTTTATTGTAAACCTAAAACTGCTCTAAAAATATTGTCTTTAAAAATATGAGATTTAATTCATTAACTTTCAATGAGTCTACATGGAAAAATTACTTCCAAGATAAACATTTATTGAGTTGTTATGTATTCATTTTATAAAATTTATTTATTTTTAATTGAAGGATAATTTATTTACAGTATTTTGTTGATTTCTATCAAACATCAACATGAATCAGCCATAGGTTTGCCTATGTCCCCTCCCAACTTGAACATCCCTCCCACATCCCTCCCCATCTCACCCCTCTAGGTTGTTACCAAGCCCTGGTTTGAGTTCCCTGAGTCACACAGCAAATTTTCATTGGCTATCTATTTTGCATATGGCAATATATGTTTATATATATTATATGTTATATACATTGTCTATATATAATTATTTTAATCATGTTGTTCCTATATAGGCTGCAATCTCTTTATTGCAGAAATTTTGTATTGTTATTTTTTATATTATTCTTAACTTTCTTACATTCCTTGGTGCTTGACATAGTAGTGGCTACTTGATAGTGCCCAGTAAACGACTGCAAAATGATCAAATGCGTATTTGAAAGGACAGGGCCAAGAGGCAGGAAAAGGTCTACTTCAGTGGCTGAACAATAGTAATTTTGCATGATTCTCTAATAGAAGGTCTATTTTGCACTCTTTCCACAACCCCATTCTGCCTGACCCTCCTGCCAAGCATGACAACAAACATGAGAAATGGGGAAAGAGATGGTTCACTCAAACAAAAACTGCCAATAGTTCTGTTTTGTTTACTTTCGCTGTCTGATGATGCTATTCTTTATCATCAGCTTATGCTTATGCTTGCTGAAGCCGTATATGTCAAGCATCTGTTTCAGAAGGCAAAGAACTATGTAATATTAAACATAATTATGTCAAAAATTTTGCAACAGAATTAGTCTTATTTGCAATTTAAGAAGCACATGAAGTTAACCATAGGTGTATTGATGTAAATGTATGAATAAATTTATGGTCACATCTCAGAGGCTTCCATTTGTATAATATTTAAATAAATGTGAATGCTAATTTTTTTAAATATAAAACTTTAAAGAGATTAATTCTAAAACTCTGAAGATATATTGACAAAGGGAAAAAGTATAAATTATGTCCACTATGATAATAATAATATTCAATTATATGTTTATGTTCTTACATGTTTTTAAATAGATAGATAACTATGTCTCTATTGGCTATCAGAATGTGTAATTACTTGAGGCTACCTGAAACAACCAACAACAACATGAACATTTGTCATATGAGTTACAAGGGAGAGTAAATAAGTACCATGAGAACCTGGCTCTTATTCTGGAATCTTCAAAGGACACATAATCTGGCAAGATTATTTTTCAAAGCTTACATTACTTTGCCTCATAAAATGCAGCGTGATAACTCAGACTTCTGTCACTTTTGAAACATATCAATCCATTACATTTTTAACAACCAAGAATAATAAGAAATTTTGGTATTGTTCTTTCCACATTAAAACTACGCTAAATTTCTAAGACCGGGAAAACCTGGCTGTCACAGTGTTGACATGGACAAGGATTCTTCTACATCATATGATGTTTTACTTTAAATAGAGCTACCTTCTGGGAACAATATCAGGGCCAAGAAGGGCAGGATTTAGAAAATTGTGAGATATTGCCATTCAACACTAAAAATGTATCCAATGAACATGATTTTCCCCTAAAATTTCTGTGGAGAATATTTTCCTCAGTTGATTCATTATAAAACATGTTTGAACTACAGGCATCCAATATTTCATCATAGCCCAGTAGAATAAAAAGTTACAAAGAATAATTCTGACTCCTATCCATCTTGCTCAAAAGCATTATTATCTGATTGTATACAAGTTAGTGCTTGGGTGACAGAAAAATAAATGGAAATTAAAGAATTAGGCCAGATCATTAATAGTGGACACACACACACAAGCATGTACATGCAATAAAAATGATTCGTCATGGAAATGGGGGCTAATGAATGATTTATAAGGTGGTGCATTCCTTCTGGTTTCCTGAATTCTGTCACAGTCCTATTAACAACAAATTCAGAAAGAGATACAAACCATTTTTTTATACTTCAATCAATAACTTGAGGTTGTTAAAGGGGCACACAAACTCAAATGAATCAAATTAAATAGAAGTCATAAGGAAATTTATCTCTTTCCTAACCTTTTTTCCAGTCTGAATTTGAAATATTTTTGGTAATAATATGTCTGACCTCAAAACTGCTACAGCTAGAGATAAACAAACACACAGCTGGGAGATAGATGAGGACAGAAGGGTCTAGCAAAATGTTAGGAACACTATATCATCTTGATGATGAAACAGGGAGCTCCATCTTTTGTGGACCTGTGAATTTCCATAGCTTTTGTTCCTGTGAATAGGATACTATGTCTAGAACCAATAAATAAGAAGAGAAACATCATCCCAGATTTCAGTTTGCTAAACTATGTTCTATTTATTCCCTTTCATTTCAATTTATTTGTTCCTTTTTCTTTGTTATCCTCCTATATCTTTGATATGGTTGGAAAACTGTGTTTCCATACTGTAGTGATTTGTAGAAACAAAGTGGCATAAATCATGGCTTTCTCTAGTATCATTTCAATATGATCTGTACCACCATTCTGTACCATCATTCTTTGGTGATGCCAGTAACAAATCCACTTCAACTCTGCCAAATTAAACATCTTTTAACAAGTTATTACTTTCTACTTTTTAAAAAAAAATAAGAAAGAGAATCTTAGTTTAGCTACATGTTTGCCATGCATTTTAGAAAGACTGACACATTTAAAAAAAAAGTTTCCTCTGGCTGTTGCAATTGAATTGAGGGCATAAAAATTCTAAAATGTTCCATATAAAATGATGAGATATTTTAGTCCGAGTTTCTGCTACCCAAACTTTCAAACACATCAGAGTTTAAACAGCATTACTACAAACTCATACATTATGAATCTAAAGTGGTATCTTGAGTCCATAAATTGAACGAAGAAATTCACAACTCACTTTTTCTATTTCTACATTTCTTCTCAGCCTGACTACCTAAAGAACTTCCTGAGTGATACCCCAGCCTCTAATTCTTCCCCCGCAGTACATCCAATACTTATTTCTTAGTAATATTTTAATAGCATTATTTTCACATTCCTCACTCACACCAAAAATGTTCAGAGGCTCACCACTGCCTATAGAATAAAGTTCAGAACTGGTAGTTACAACTTCCCAAAGTGTGTTCCCACCCATCTCTACAGGTAAAGCTCCACTTTTTTCCATTACATACCACATATTATAACCAGACTGAACACTCTGTTGCCCATACAAACTCAGTACTAGCTCATCTTCACATCTTTGTAGATTATATTTTTTCTCTGGAATGCTTTTATTCCTGTCTTGACAGCTGCAGCCTAAACAATCTTTAAAGCAAAATTTAATGCCAACAACTCCAAAAAGCTTTAATTCCTACGACTGGAAATCTCTTCTTTGAAGGTTCCCACAGTACTTTACATAGACACATTCATATGAACATACTTATGACTTCCTGCCCTATTATGAGTATGTCTATAAGTAGCCCTCAATTTCCCACATAAAACGAAGGTTGTGATGTTTCAGTTTTGTACTCATAGCAGGATACAGAATGTTCTCTTGCAGTAGGCAGTACTTGATAAATATGTGTCTAATGAATTTATCATTTTATAGAAAGAGGTTTATTAAAAGCATTATACAGATCTTTGATACTCAGAATGTAGTCATATATATGGGTAAACAGTACTCACACACACACATATATACATTGACCTCAAACACCACTTTTTTCTATTTAACTCAGCTAATCACTATGTATTCTCATGTCTCTTTTTTCTTTTACATATCATGGAAATTTCCCAATAGTTTACTTAAAATATGAAAGAAAGAATGAAAAACGTATAATCCTTCCTAAGTGGTTTTAAGATATTTTTAAATAGTAATGGTGAAAGTGGGCATCCTTGCCTTGTTCCTGACTTTAAGGGAAATGCTTTCATTTTTTCACCATTGATGATAATCTTTGCTGTGGGTTTGTCATATATAACTTTTATTATGTTGAGGTATGTTCCTTCTATTCCTGCTTTCTGGAGGGTTTTTATCATAAATGGATGCTGAATTTTGTCAAAGGCTTTTTCTGCCTCTATTGAGATAACCATATGGTTTTTATCTTTCAATTTGTTAATGTGGTGTATTACATTGATCGATTTGCGGATGTTAAAGAAACCTTGCATTCTTGGGATAAAGCCCACTTGGTCATGATATATGATCTTTTTAATATGATGTTGGATTCTGTCTGCTAGAATTTTATTAAGGATTTTTGCATCTATGTTTATCAGTGATATTGGCCTGTAGTTTTCTTTTTTTGTGGCATCTTTGTCTGGTTTTGGAATTAGGGTGATGGTGGCCTCATAAGATGAGTTCGGAAGTTTACCATCTTCTGCAATTTTCTGGAAGAGTTTGAGTAGGACAGGTGTTAGCTCTTCTCTAAATCTTTGGTAGAATTCTGCTGTGAAGCCGTCTGGTCCTGGGCTTTTGTTTGCTGCAAGATTTCTGATTACAGTTTCAATTTCCGTGCTTGTGATGGGTCTGTTAAGATCTTCTATTTCTTCCTGGTTCACTTTTGTAAGGTTATACTTTTCTAAGAATTTGTCCATTTCTTCCAGGTTGTCCATTTTACTCGCATATAGCTGTTGGTAGTAGTCTCTTATGATCCTTTGTATTTCTGTGTAGTCTGTTGTGATCTCTCCATTTTCATTTCTAATTTTGTTGATCTGATTCTTCTCCCTTTTTTCTTGATGAGTCTGGCTAATGGTTTGTCAATTTTGTTTATCTTCTCGAAAAACCAGCTTTTAGTTTTGTTGATTTTTGCTATGGTCTCTTTTGTTTCTTTTGCATTTATTTCTGCCCTAATTTTTAGATTTCTTTCCTTCTACTAACCCTGGGGTTCTTCATTTCTTCCTTTTCTAGTTGCTTTAGGTGTAAAGTTAGGTTATTTATTTGGCTTTTTTGTTGTTTAGTGAGGTGAGCCTGTATTGCTATGAATCTTCCCCTTAGCACTGCTTTTACAGTGTCCCATAGGTTTTGGGTTGTTGTGTTTTCATTTTCATTCGTTTCTATGCATATTTTGATTTCTTTTTTGATTTCCTTTGTGATATGTTGGTTATTCAGAAGCGTGTTGTTTCACCTCCATATGTTGGAATTTTTAATAGTTTTTTTCCTATAATTGAGGACTAATCTTACTGCATTGTGGTCACAGAAGATGATTGGGATGAAACTGGAGCCCATTATACAGAGTGAAGTAAGCCAGAAAGAAAAACACCAAATACAGTATACTAATGCATATATATGGAATTTGAAAGATGGTAATGATAACCGTATATGTGAGACAGAATAAGAGACACGGATGTATAGAACAGTCTTATGGACTCTGAGGGAGAAGGTGACGGTGGGACGTTCTGAGAGAATAGCATTGAAACATGTATATTATCATATGTGAAACAGAACACCATTCCAGTTTCGATGAATGAGACAAATGCTCAGGGCTGGGGCAATGGGATGACCCAGAGGGATGGGATGGGGAGGGAAGTGGGAGGGGGGTTCAGGATGGGGAACGCATGTAAGCCCATGGCTGATTCATGTCAATGTATGGCAAAAACCACTACAATATTGTAAAGTAATTAGCCCCCAACTAAAATAAATAAATTTATTAAAAAAAATTTAAAAAAGATATTTTTAAAACGAAGTTTTTACTAAAATAAATCTATGGAGAAAAAGTGTTTTCCCTTGATTAGTCATGGAGTGCTATGACTTTCAGTTCATTTTATTTTAGCTAAATTAGCTGCACTGTTCTTTTAGATTAGATTAGAAAGTCACTCATTCCTGTCTAACTCTTTCCATACAGTCTGTAGAATTCTCCAGGCCACTGGAGTGGGTAGCTGTTCCCTTCTCCAGGGGATCTTCCCAATCCACGGATCGAGCCCAGCTCTCCCATATTACAGGCATATACTTTACCAACTGAGCCACAAGGGAAGCCCAGCAGCTGTGACTGACCGCGCATAAGCGCAGCCAAGAGGAGCTACCCCATGTCAAAGGAGTGGTGGCTACATGTGCGCAAGAGGGCCTAGAGGAGCTACTCCCCATTCAAGGTCAGGAGGAGCGACTGGGGGGGGGGATACCCCTCATCCAAGGTAAGGAACAGCGGCTGCGCTTTGCTGGAGCAGCCGTGAAGAGATAACCTACGTCCAAGGTAAGAGAAACCCAAATAAGATGGTAGGTGTTGCGAGAGGGCAACTGAGGGTAGACACACTGAAATCATAATCACAGAAAAACTAGCCAATCTGATCACATGGACCACAGCCTTGTCTAATTCAGTGAAACTAAGCCATGCTGTGTGGGGCACCCAAGACAGATAGGTCATGGTGGAGTGGTCTGACAGAATGTGGTCCACTGGAGAAGGGAATGGCAAACCACTTCAGCATTCTTGCCTTAAGAACCCCATGAACACTATAAAAAGGCAAAATGATAGGATACTGAAAGAGGAACTCCCCAGGTCGGAGGGTGCCCAATATGCTACTGGAGATGAGTGGAGAAATAGTTCCAGAAAGAATGAAGAGATGGAGCCAAAGCAAAAGCAACACCCAGTTGTGCATGGGACTGGTGATAGAAGCAAGGTTCGATGCTGTAAAGAGCAATATTGCATAGGAGCCTGGAATGTTAGGTCCATGAATCAAGGCAAATTGGAAGTGGACAAACAGGAGATGGCGAGAGTGAAGGTCGACATACTAGGAATCAGTGAACTAAGATGGACTGGAATAGGTGAATTTAACTCAGATGACCATTATATCTACTACTGAGGGCAGGAATCCCTTAGAAGAAATGGAGTAGCCATCATGGTCAACAAAAGAGTCCGAAGTGCAGTATGTGGATCCAATCTCAAAAATGACAGAATGATCTCTGTTCGTTTCCAAGGCAAAACATTCAATATCACGATAATCCAAGTCTATGCCCCAAAAAGTAACGCTGAAGAAGCTGAAGTTGAACGGTTCTATGAAGACTTACAAGACCTTTTAGAACTAACACCCAAAAAAGATGTCCTTTTCATTATAGGGGACTGGAATGCAAAAGTAGGAAGTCAAGAAACACCTGGCGTAACAGGCAAATTTGGCCTTGGAGTACAGAATGAAGCAGAGCAAAGGCTAATAGAGTTTTGCCAAGAGAACACACTGGTCATAGCAAACACCCTCTTTCAACAACACAAGAGAAGACTCTACACATGGACATCACCAGATGGTTGACGCCAAAATCAGATTGATTATATTCTTTACAGCCAATGATGGAGAAGGTCTATACAGTCAGCAAAAAAAAAAAAAAAAAAAAAAGACTGGGAGCTGACTGTGGCTCAGATCATGAACTCCTTATTGCCAAATTAAGACGTAAATTGAAGAAAGTAGGGAAATCCACTAGACCATTCAGGTATGACCTAAATCAAATCTCTTATGATTATTCAGTGGATGTGAGAAATATATTTCAGGGGCTAGATCTGATACACAGAATGTCTGATGAACTATGGACGAAGGTTCTTGACATTGTACAGGAGATAGGGATCAAGACCATCCCCAAGGAAAAGAAATGAAAAAAGCAAAATAGCTGTCTGAGGAGGCCTTAGAAATAGCTGTGAAAAGAAGAGAAGCGAAAAGCAAAGGAGAAAAGAAAAGATATTCCCATTGGAATGCAGAGTTCCAAAGAAGAGCAAGGAGAGATAAGAAAGCCTTCCTCAGCGATCAATGCAAAAAAATAGCGGAAAACAACAGAATGGGAAAGACTAGACAACTCTTAAAGAAAATTAGAGACACCAAGGGAACATTTCATGCAAAGATGGGCTCGATAAAGGACAGAAATGGTAGGGACCTAACAGAAGCAGAAGATATTAAGAAGAGGTGGCAAGAATACAGAGAAGAAGTGTACAGAAAAGATCTTCATGACACAGATAATCACGATGGTGTGAACACTCACCTAGAGCCAGATATCCTGGAATGTGAAGTCAAGTGGGCCTTAGAAAGCATAACTAAGAATAAACCTAGTGGAGGTGATGGAATTCCAGTTGAGCTATTTCAAATCCTGAAAGATGATGCTGTGAAAGTGCTGCACTCGATATGCCTGCAAATTTGGTAAACTCAGCCGTGGCCACATGACTGGAAAAGGTCAGTTTTCATTCCAATCTCAAAGAAAGGCAATGCCAAAGAATGCTCAAACTACTGCACGATTGCACTCATCTCACACGCTAGTAAAGTAATGCTCAAGATACTCCAAGCCAAGCTTCTGCAATACGTGAACCGTGAACTTTCAGATGTTCAAGCTGGTTTTAGAAAAGGCAGAGGAACAAGAGATCGAATTGCCACCATCTGCTGGATCATCGACAAAGCAAGAGAGTTCCAGAAAAACATCCATTTCTGCTTCATTGACTATGCCAAAGCCTTTGACTGTGTGGATCACAATGAACTGCGGAAAATTCTTCAAGAGATGAGAATACCAGACCACCTGACCTGTCTCTTGAGAAACCTGTATGCAGGTCAGGATGCAACAGTTAGAACTGGACATGGAACGACAGACTGGTTCCAAATAGGGAAAGGAGTATGTCAAGGCTGTATATTGTCACGCTGCTTATTTAACTTATATGCAGAATACATCATGAGAAACGCTGGGAAAGAGGAAGCACAAGCTGGAATCAAGATTGCTGGGAGAAATTTCAATAACCTCAGATATGCAGATGAAACCACCCTTATGGCAGAAAGTGAAGAGGAACTAAAGAGCCTCTTGATGAAAGTGACAGAGGAGAGTGAAAAAGTTGGCTTAAAGCTCAACATTCAGAAAACTAAGATCATGGCATCTAGTCCCGTCACTTCATGGGAAATAGATGGGGAAACAGTGGAAACAGTGTCAGACTTTATTTTTTGGGGCTCCAAAATTACTGCAGATGGTGATTGCAGCTATGAAATTAAAAGACGCTTACTCCTTGGAAGGAATGTTATGACCAAACTAGATATCACATGAAAAAGCAGAGACATTACTTTGCCAACAAAGATCCGTGTATTCAAGGCTATGGTTTTTCCAGTATTCATGTATGGATGTGCGAGCTGGACTGTGAATAAAGCTGAGTGCCATAGAATTGATGCTTTTGAACTGTGGTGTTGGAGAAGACTCTTGAGAGTTCCTTGGACTGCAAGGAGATCCAACCAGTCTATCCTAAAGGAGATCAGTCCTGGATGTTTATTGGAAGGACTGATGTTGAAGCTGAAACTCCAATACTTTGGCCACCTCATGCGAAGAGTTGACTCACTGGAAAAGACCCTGATGCTGGGAAGGATTAGGGACAGGAGGAGAAGGGGACGACAGAGTTTGAGATGGCTGGATGGCATCACCAACTTGATGGACATGAGTTTGTGTAAACTCCGGGAGTTGGTGATGGACAGTGAAGCCTGGTGTTCTGCGATTCATGGGGTCGCAAAGAGTCAGACATGACTGAGTGACTGAAATGAATTGAACTGAGCTATGACTAGTTGGAAGGAAATTACATTACAAATTAGCAGCTATCTGTTATCAATTTACAAGGTATCTTCATTAAAGGACCTAAAAAAGGCAGCAGACTGACCAGTTAACATGCTTCCACTGACCTGGGGGAATTTTTTCCAGTTACTAGCTTCTGAAGAATGCTTCCTTTTGATTCTTGTCTCTGACACAAAAACGATTGTCCCATTTAACCTGTTTTCTATCACACATATCAGAGAATCCTATTTACTCACACACTACTGGAACATTGAACACAATAGAGTGATTCTCTCTAGAAGAAAAATTTAAAGATTGACATTTTTTTTTAACCCTAAAAGGGGGTTGAGATCAAAAGCTAACTTTAATAGATGTTTGACTAAGGTCATACTCCCAGGAAATGAAACACTGAAGATGGAAGAAAAGAAATAGGCTTGGTTTGTAATCTCAGTCAAATCCATTTGGCATTGTTTAGCTATTATATAATACTTCAGATTTAGGTGATATCATGACTGAAATGGATTAGCTTTTTTCTTGAGGCTTTAATAGCTCGGTATTACTCTGACACATAGCAAAGTTTAGTAAAACAGATCCCTGCTCTTTTTAGCTGGTAATACAATAATAGTTGCAAATATATGTTCTTCATCTACAAGTGCCACTCTCATATAATAAACATGACATATCTTCAAAAATGTAAAAGAGAGCTCAAAATCCAAAATTTTCCTATGAAATACTCTTCAAAGAAAAGCACCATTGAAGCCACCACAAATTTGTAAATAGCAAAGGATATTCTTATTTTTAAGTACACTTGATTGTACATTTTCCAGAACTGGAAGGGGTTTATTGTTACTTTGTAGCTCATCATTGGACAATGCCAATGTAAAAGAAAAAAAAAAAAACTATTATTGAATACTCACTACTACATGTCAAGCACCATTTAGGAACATTATATACATTATCTTATTTAATCTTCAAAACAACTCTGTGAAAATGCAAAGACTATTACACTAATAATAAAAATGAGAAAAGTGAGAGTGAAATAAACTGATTAGTTTTGTCAGATCATATAGTGAATAAGTGATAAGGCAGAACTTTGAATCAAGCTTTATCTAACTCCAAAGTTCTATTATTTCTATTCTGCTCTTTAGTATTGATGGTGCAGTGGTAAAGATAGCTGCCTTCCATTCTGCTTTTTAACTATTAAAATGTTAAAACAAAAATTTATATTTCTTAGTTCCAGGAATTAAGTGAATTAAAACTACATCATATATATGTATATAAAATACAGGCCATTATTTGAGATGTGTAGAAGAGTTATACTTTTTGTCAAGCACTTGTCAAGATAATCCATGCCCCTGCAAATTTACTTTTGTCAAAGGCTTACAGATTATCACCCTTAAAGTTTAGGATATTGTGTTTTATTTCTTTAATTATCCTAGTAATTTTCTCAGTGTGCTACTTCTCTTTAGCAGGTTCAAGCTGTCTATAAATATCTACATGTCATAATGCTTATAAAAAAGAAAGAAAAAGATATTTCTGGGTGACAGCTTCCCATAATCTATCAGAAGACTTTACTCAGTGGATATTTTTTTAAGAAAAGGATCACCACAAAGATAAGTTACTGTAAAGAGAAGCTTGAGTTTCCAAATTAATAGATTAGCAAATGATTTTAAAAGGGGAAACAAAAGTCAAAAGAAACATATATAACAGCCTCTTTTTAACAGATTTTAAATTTCTGAACTTTATTAAAAGAGAGACCCACAGTTCCTATGTCACACTAACCTCGAAAAAGGTGGATGTCAATCAAAAAGATTAAGTACTCTCTGTACTGAAAATTGACAGCTACCCAGAATTGGAGGTCCCTGCAAATCTACTTGTGTTTGAAAAACATATAGTAGATTAAGATATTCTCTTTTCTCTCCTTTCTTTTACTTACATTGCTTGTCAAAAGATTATTCAGTGCCATTTTTTCCTCTCCTGACTGTCCCCACTCCTCAGTCCTCTACCCTAGCACTTTCACAGTCTGTCTCAATCACAAATCAGAAGGCACAGTAGAGGAAATAGCAAAAGAGCTTTCTGATTCTTCCCTGGAACAAATCGAAATTTAAACATCCTAAGGATACAAGGCTCAAATTAAAATACTTTTGAAACTCAGATTTTACAATATGTTTGGCATTCTATTTTCAAAAGAAAAACAAACTAATAGGTCAAGGAATCACTGAGGGTTTTTTTCCCACTCTTCAAGGTGAATAAACTCTAGTACAGGGAAGGATGTAAAAGATAGAAAGCATACCATTAACATTTATTGGTTATCTTCTCTGATATCTTTTTTATGAGAATGATGGTGAGCAAGCTAGGAAAGGCTGGTATCTATGTTGCCCATGGAAAAGGAAGAATTATTCTCCATATTTCAAAACAATTAGCAAACTCTAATCCAGAAAGTGACAGGGGGCCAAGCACAAGTGACAGTCTCAGCAGTTACTTGATTGATGAGAAGAGGCCATTAAATTTCATATCCTTTGTCTATGTTCAAATTTAAAGGTAACTAGGTTTTCCATTTTAAAAGTTATGACCATAAAGGAACAGTTAACAGTTGACTGGAATGATTTTATCTTTGGTGCCAAATTGTGGAGGTGGGGCAAGGGGAAATGAAATATATCAATCAATGAAGATCTGAATAAAGCTAAATTCAACCACTTTAATTCTATGGATATTTGACTGAATAAGCCTGAAAAATTATCTTTCAAATAATCATGGTTATGTTTCCCTTATCAGAGTTAAAAATTGCAACCTACATAAAGCAGTCAGTGAGTGTAAAAAAAAAAAAAAAACTGCTTTTGTTGCAATTTTTTTTTTTCAATAAAAAAAACTAGTCATTTGAAGACTCAGTAAATACATATATGAAAGACTGAAATAAGTTGACTTGTGTTTAAAATGATTTTTAATGTTAAAATTACAGTAACAATTGTGACTAGCAAAAGTCTTTTATCTTTAGACTGACATATAATTGAAATATTTGATATTTCAGCTGCTAGAGCCTTAACAAATTGGACACCATTTCTCCTCACATCTACCTTTCAATAGAATTGCAATATTTTTGTTTGTAATGAATTGATATTATAAGTATTTAATGCATGCCTACATTAGCAGAACTCTAAGTATTTTCATTTTTAAATGTGATCAAACTATCAAATTGATTGTAAATGCAACATGTCATGGTACAATGACTAAGGCAAAATAGTGTATTATCAGCACAAGCACAACTGATTCATATCCATCTTGCTCAAAAGCATTATTATATATCTATATATGAGTTAGTGCTTGGGTGACAGAAAATAATTTGAGATTAATAATTAGGCCAGATCATTAATAGAGGAGATGTGCACGTGCACACACAAACACACACACACATACACACACAATCTTTCTCTTCATCCAGCAATTCACTTACACAGTTCCTGTGGGGAAAAGATGATAGGTATGTATTATACAGCATTTGAAATCCCGAGAATCATGGTTTCTTTAATAGCCATGCCAGTCAGGATCTGTGACTTAAAGAAATCCCACATGTTTATTGTTAATTACACAGAGAGCATAGGATAATTTTCAAAACAATTTCTTCCTAATAGGTATATAATTTTGAGGTCAATAGGTTGATGCATTTCATTGGTATTTAGGACATATTAAAACAGTTTCTACATATCCTCCCTTATCACTTCTAATTTCAGTAAAAATAAATTCACCCAGAATATTTGCCTGAGGATGCTTTTCTGGTTTCCAGTAATATTTGATTAATGTGCACCACTGGCACAGTAGCCTGGTGGCAGAGCCAGGAGGAAGATACCAGTGGCACAGGGTCTGGGGGCCTGGTGGGAAAGACCTGAAGAATGTTCTAGTGTACACATATCTGGGTCACAGTGAGAAATGCCTTCCTGTGATGGGTGAAATGCCATTCAGGAGCATAGGGTACATGGCTCTCCTAAAGAAACTCTTCTAGTGCTGTTTAAAAGGTGTTTGAATAATCATGTTCATTAGTGGGGAGTCTCCCTAGAGCAGGCAAAAAGGAGCAAGTGTAACCAACAAAGGAGGACTATCTCCCCATCAGTCTGTTGGGAGATGGAAGGACAATGTGTCATTGCACATGGGATCCTATAGCACTGTAGACTTGTGCCTATGCCAGGAAAGAACCAGTGGACACTGGAGGTCTGCCCATCTGCCTATTCAGTACTAGAAATTCTGCCAATGGGACCCATCCCAAGAGATCCATGAGGAGCAGAGTGCAAGGGTGACTTGGAATAATTTTCCTCACAACTTCCTGTAATTTCTGACTAATTCTTACACAGAGAAAGCAGAGATTTGTCAGATATGATTTCTTGACTCTTATGAGGACTAGTAGTGATTTTTGTTTTGTTTCTTAATTTTTATTTTATATTGGAATATAGCTCTTTTACAAGGTTGTGTTAGTTTCAACTGTACAGCAAAGTGATTCAATTATACATATACCTAAATCTAAAAAAAAAAAAGAAAAGAAAAGAAAATAGGACATAGTTCAATTGTTCAAGTCTGAATCACAGATATTCAAATACAACAGATGTTGCTTTTGCAAAGGAAATCTTTACATAAAATTATTTTATGCTTTTATGTGACAGGGTTCCTAAAAGACTTATTCAAACAGATATTTGACTATTACATTTTCTCTTTTTTTCAAAAATATTTTAGAGATTCTGGTTATACTTGTGGATCAAGTTTCTTTCTTAGCATTAACAGTAATTTTCCAGCTGAAAGAAATTCATTTTAGACTACCAAGTGTATTTTCATGTGCTCAGTCGCTCAGTCATGTTAGACTCATGGTGGCTCCATGGACTGTGGTCTGCCAGGCTCTTCTGTCCCTGGAATTTTCCAGGCAAGAATACTGGAGTGGGTTGCCATTTCCTCCTCCAGAGGATCTTCCCGACCCAGGGATCAAACCTGTGTTTCTCGAGTCTCCTGCATGGGCAGGTGGATTCTTTACTACTAGCACAACCTGAGAAGCCCACAGAAAATTATAAACTGATATACATAGTTGAATTACATGGGAGAAATAAATGCCAGAAAGAACAAGATTTAATAAGCTAGAACTGAACATAAGTAAACATGAAAGACAATTCTGTGTACATTAAAAATGAGCAAATATGGCCTTTCCTAGTGGTCCACTGGTTAAGACTGCAGACTCCCAATTGAGGGGGACAGGGTTTGATTCTGGGTCAAGGAATTATACACCATATGCTGCAACTAAGGATCACACACACTGCAACTATGACCCAGTGCAGCAAAAATAAATAAATAAACAAATGATAGAAACAGCAAGGACCTAAGAGAAGCAGAAGAGATTAAGAAAGGGCTCAAGAATCCGCAGAAGAACTGTATTAAAAAAAAAAAAAAAAACTCTTATTGACCAAATAACCACGATGGTGTGGTCACTCGCTTAGAGCAAGAAATCCTGCAGTGTGATGTCAAGTGTTTTTAGGAAGCATTCAGTTCAATTCAGTTGCTCATTCGTGTTCGACTATTTGCAACCCCATGAACTGCAGCACGCCAGGCCTCCCTGTCCATCACCAGCTCCCAGAGTCCATCTAACCCATGTCCAATGAGTCGCTGATGTCATCCAACCATTTCATCCTCTGTTGTCCCCTTCTCCTCGTGCCCTCAATCTTTCCCAGCATCAGGGTCTTTTCCAATGAGTCAGCTCTTCGCATGAAGTGGCCAAAGTACTGGAGTTTCAGCTTCAACATCAGTCCTTCCAGTGAACACCCAGGACTGATCTCCTTTAGGATAGACTGGCTGGATCTCCCTGCAGTCCAAGGGACTCTCAAGAGTCTTTTCCAACACCACAGTTCAAAAGCATCAATTCTTCTGCGCTCAGCTTTCTTTAGAGACCAACTCTCACATCCATACATGACCACTGGAAAAACCATAGCCTTGAATACACGGACTTTTGTTGGCAAAGTAATGTCTCTGCTTTTTAGTATGCTGTCTAGGTTGGTCATAACTTTCCTTCCAAGGAGTAAGCGTCTTTTAATTTCATGGC
Organism: Giraffa tippelskirchi; assembly: GCF_054371585.1. Taxonomy (NCBI): domain Eukaryota; kingdom Metazoa; phylum Chordata; class Mammalia; order Artiodactyla; family Giraffidae; genus Giraffa; species Giraffa tippelskirchi. The sequence continues at coordinate 75,042,978 of NC_137289.1, forward strand.
TGCAATCACCATCAGCAGTGATTTTGGAGCCCCCCAAAATAAAGTCTGACACTGTTTGCACTGTTTTCCCACTTATTTCCCATGAAGTGATGGGACCAGATGCCAAGATCTTAGTTTTCTGAACGTTGAGCTTTAAGCCAACTTTTTCACTCTCCTCTTTCACTTTCATTAAGAGGCTCTTTAGTTCTTCCTCACTTTCTGCCATAAGGGTGGTGTCATCTGCATATCTGAGGTTATTGATATTTCTCCCAGCAATCTTGATTCCAGCTGGTGCTTCCTCCAGCCCAGCGTTTCTCATGATGTACTCTGCATATAAGTTAAATAAGCAGGGTGACAATATACAGCCTTGACGTACTCCTTTTCCTATTTGGAACCAGTCTGTCGCTCCATGTGCAGTTCTAACTGTTGCCTCCTGACCTGCATACAGGTTTCTCAAGAGGCAGGTCAGGTGGTCTGGTATTCCCATCTCTTTCAGAATTTTCCACACTTTATTGTGATTCACACAGTCAAAGGCTTTGGCATAGTCAATAAAGCAGAAATAGATGCTTTTCTGGAACTCTCTTGCTTTTTCGATGATCCAGCAGATATTGGCAATTTGATCTCTGGTTCCTCTGCTTTTTCTAAAACCAGCTTGAACATCTGGAAGTTCACGATTCCATATTGATGAAGCCCGGCTTGGAGAATTTTATGCATTACTTTATTAGCGTGTGAGATGAGTGCAATTGTGCAGTAGTTTGAGCATTCTTTGGCATTGCCTTTCTTTGGGTTTGGAATGAAAACTGACCTTTTCCAGTCCTGTGGCCACTGCTGAGTTTGCCAAATTTGCTGGCATATTGAGTGCAGCATTTTTACAGCATCATCTTGCAAGATTTGAAATAGCTCAACTGGAATTCCCTCACCTCCACTAGCTTTGTTCTTAGTGATGCTTCTTAAGGCCCCCTTGACTTCACATTCAAGGATGTCTGGCTCTAGGTGAGTGATTACACCATCGTGATTATCTGGGTCGTGAAGATCTTTTTTGTATAGTTCTTCTGTGTATTCTTGCCACCTCTTCTTAATATCTTCTGCTTCTGTTAGGTCCCTACCATTTCTGTCCTTTATTGAGCCTATCTTTGCATAAAATATTCCCTTGGTAACTCTAATTTTCTTTAAGAGATGTCTAGTCTTTCCCATTCTATTGTTTTCCTCTATTTCTTTGCATTGATCACAGAGGAAGGCTTTCTTGTCTCTCCTTGCTATTCTTTGAAACTCTGCATTCAAAGGGGTATATCTTTTCTTTTCTCCTTTGCTTTTCGTTTCCCTTCTTTTCACAGCTATTTGTAAGGCCTCCTCAGACATCCATTTTGCTTTTTTGCATTTCTTTTCCATGGGGATGGTCTTTATTCCTGTCTCTTTTACAATTTCACGAACTTCTGTCCATAGTTCATCAGGCACTCTGCCTATCAGGTCTAGTCCCTCACTTCCACTGTATAATCATAAGGGATTTGATTTAGGTCATACCTGAATGGTCTAGTGGTTTTCCCTACTTTCTTAAATTTACGTCTGAATTTGGCAATAAGGAGTTCATGATCTGAGCCACAGTCAGCTCCCGGTCTTGTTTTTGCTGACTGTATAGAGCTTCTCCATCTTCACTTTCGAAGAATGTAATCAATCTGATTTCAGTATTGACCATCTGGTGATGTCCATGTGTATAGTCAGTCATCTCTTGTCTTGCTAGAAGAGAGTGTATCCTCTTGGCAAAACTCTGTTAGCCTTTTCCCTACTTCATTCTGTACTCTAAGGCCAAATTTTACTGTCTCTCTAGGTATCCCTTCACTTCCTACTCTTTCATTCCAATCCCCTATGATGGAAAGGACATCTTTTTGGTGTTAGTTCTAGAAGGTATTGTAGATCTCCATAGAACCATTCAACTTCAGCTTCTTTGGCATTATTGGTTGGAGCACAGACTTGGATTACTGTAATCTTGAATAATTTGCCTTGGAAATGAACTGAGATCATTCTGTCGTTTTTGAGATTACACCTGAATACTGCATTTTGGACTCTTTTTCTAACTATAAGAGCTACTCCATTTCTTCTAAGGCATTCTTGCCCACAGTATAATGGTCATCTGAATTAAATTCACCCATTCCCATCCATTTTAGTACAATTGAGTCCTAAAATAGCAATGTTCACTTTTGCCATCTCCTGTGTGATCACTTACAGTTTACCTTAAGTCATGGACCTAACACTCCAAGTTCCTATGCAATATTGTCCCTATGCAATATTGCTGTAAGCATTGGACTTTACTTTCAACACCAGACACATCCACAACAAGGCATCATTTCTGCTTTGGTTCAGCTGCTTCATTCTTTCTGGAGCTATTTCTCCTTCCTTCTCCAGTAGCATATCGGACACTTTACTGACCTGGAGTTTCATCTTTCAGTGTCATATCTTTTTGCCTTTTCATACTCTTCATGGGTTTCTCACAGTAAGAATGCTGAAATGGTTTGCCATTCCCTCATTCCCCTCTCCAGTGGATCACGTTTTGTCAGCTGAGTGCCAAAAAATTGGTGATTTCAAGTTGTGATGTTTGAGAAAACTCCTGAGAGTCCCTTGGACTGCCAAGAGATCAAATCAGTCCATCCTAAAGGAAATCTACACTGAATATTCATTGGAAGGACTGATTGAAGCTGAAGCTCCAATACTTTGGCCACCTGGTGCAAAGAGCTGACACACTGGAAAAGACCCTGATGCTGGGATAGATTGAAGGCAAAAGGAGAAGGGGGAGGTGACAGGATAAGATGCTTAGATAGCATCACCGACTCAATAGACAATGGAATTTGAGCAAAATCTTGGAGACGGTGAAGGACAGAAGAGCTTGGCATGCTGCAGTCCATGGAGTCATAAAGAGTCGGACACAGGATTTAGTGACTGAACAACAACAACTGATACATTCTTATTAACTAATGTACACACTTTATTCAAATATCTTGATGTTTTACTTAGTGTTCTTTTTCTGTTCCATGACCCTCCAGGAATACCACATTAAATTAGCCACCTCATGTCTTTAGGCCCCTTTTGCTGTGACAGTTTTTCAGATTTTCTTTATTTTTGATAACCTTGAAAGTTTTGAGGCATAGTGGTTGTTTATTTTGTAGAATACCTCTCACTTGGTATTTGTTTGATGCCTGTCTTATGATTAGACTGAGGTTGTGGGTTTTCAGAAGAAAAACAACAGAGGTAAGATGTCATGCTTATCACATCACATTGCAGTTGATGCTAACCTTGATCATCTGAATGAGGGATAGCTTTTATTGTATTTTTCCACTGTAATGTTACTGTCTTGTTACCCCTTTCTATACAGGATTCTCTGTAAAGGAGTAACTATACACAGTTATACTTAAGGAGGAAGGAATTAAACTCCACTACTTTGAGTGAAGAGTATCTTCATAAATTATTTGGACTTTGTCTTCATTGGGGATTTGTCTATTCTCTTTCCTTTAGTTGTTTATGTAATCACCTATCAATATGAAGTCATGACTAATTATTTTATTTGGGGATATAATGCATTACTGCTGTATTTCTTTTGTTACTCAATTTTTTTTCTAGCTTTGGTCACTGTAAACTTTCATTTGCTCCTATGTCCCCAAGATTGCATTTTTTAGTTTGTCATTTGTTTTTCTAAGCACTTTCTTACTTTCTGGAGCTACAAGATGTTCCCGGATCATTGTGTATATTTCCTGCTCTAGTCCAAGATGCAGCTATTTCTCCAATAGCCCTGGTTTCCCTTATTAGAAAATGGTATTTAGAAACAAAGATTGGGTTTTCAGTGCTGTGTGTATTTGTGTGTGTGACGCACTCAGTCGTGTCCAACTCTTTTGCACCCCATGGACTGTAGCCCACCAGGCTCCTCTGTCCATGGAATTTTCCAGGAAAGAATGTTGGAGTAGGTTGTCATTCCCTTCTCCAGGGGATCTTCCTGACCCAGGGATTGAACCCGCGTCTCCTGAGTCTCCTGCAATGGCAGGCGAATTCTTTACCGCTGAGCCACCTGGGAATCCCCGTGCTAGTGCACTAGTAATTTACCAAGGATTTTTCCTTTTAAATCAAGTAGCTGCTGAATTTTGACAATTTTTTTTCTGTGTCTTTTGAGATGATCATATGAGCATATGTTTTGTATTTTTAATCTGCTGATGTGATGGATTACATTTACTGACTTTGGAAAATTGATCTGACCTTACATTTCCTGGATAATCTCTGGCTGGCTATGATATATTATCCTTTCTTTGTACTGCTAAAATTAATTAATTTCTTGAATTTTCACACCTAAGATTTTCCTCCAATATTCCTTTCTCCTGGTTCTTTAAACAATATAGGCTTTGCTGTGACAGTACCTGAAGATACAATTGAAGTTACTAATCAGTTTACCTTAAGGAGATTATCCTGGATTATCTTGTTGAATGCAATGTAATTACATGAGTCCTTAAAAGCATATGATGAAGGCAGAAGTGTCAGAGGGATGTAAAGAAACAAGAAGGGAAAAGAAGTAACTCAGGAGGAGAAGTTAGAGATGTTCCAGAGATGAGAAGGACTTGAAGTTCTGTTGCTGGATTTGAAATATAGGAGACCATGTGTAGGGACTGAAAAGAGGTGATTGGGAGCTAAGGGCAACCATCGACTGGTAATCAGGCAAAAGTATGGGAAACTCAGTCTTAAAGCTGCAAAAACTTGATTCAAATACTAACCTGAATGATCCTGAAAGTGGATTTCTTCCCAGAAACTTGAGTAAAGAATCTAACATTTCCGACATCCTTATTCTAGTCCAGTAAGTCTTGGGTCAGATTTCTGACTTACAGAAACCAAGATAATCATTTTATGTTACCTTAAGGTGCTAAGTCTGTCCAAATGTGTTTTTTTTTTTTTTACGTGAGCAATATAAAATCAAAGCAATTTCATTATAGTCATTTCTAAATCCATCAGTCAGTTATTCTGCATTTCATAGCATATTGAATGTCAGAAAATAATTAAAGGAGTGCTGATTATGTATGTATACATATGTATAATATTATATCATTATATATAATATATATGTATAATATTATATCATTATATAATATATATGTATAATATTACATCATTATATAAAATATTATGTATAATATTATATCATTATATATAATATATATGTATAATATTATATCATTATATATAATATATATATTCTACATATACGGAAAAGTTGAAGCAGTGACATACATTATTTATTTATTTTTTAATAAATTTATTTATTTTAGTTGGGGGCTAATTACTTTACAATACTGTAGTGGTTTTTGCCATACATTGACATGAATCAGCCATGGGTTTACATGTGTTCTCCATCCTGAACCCCCCTCCCACCTCCCTCCCCATCCCATCCCTCTGGGTCATCCCATTGCCCCAGCCCTGAGCATTTGTCTCATGCATCGAACCTGGAACGGTGTTCTGTTTCACATATGATAATATACATGATTCAATGCTATTTTCTCAGAACGTCCCACCCTAACCTTCTCCCTCAGAGTCCATAAGACTGTTCTATGCATCTGTGTCTCTTATTCTGTCTCGCATATACGGTTAGCGTTACCATCTTTCAAATTCCATATATATGCATTAGTATATTGTATTGGTGTTTTTCTTTCTGACTTACTTCACTCTGGATAATGGACTCCAGTTTCATCCATCTCAATAGAACTGATTCAAATGTATTCTTTTTAATGGCTGAGTAATATTCCATTGTGTATATGTACCACAGCTTCCTTATCAATTCGTCTGCTGATGGACATCTAGGTTGCTTCCATGTCCTGGCTATTATAAACAGTGCTGTGATGAACATTGGGGTACACGTGTCTCTTTCAAGTCTGGTTTCCTCGGTGTGTATGCCCAGCAGTGGGATTGCTGGGTCATATGGCAGTTCTATTCCCAGTTTTTTAAGGAATCTCCACACTGTTCTCCATAGTGGCTGTACTAGTTTGCATTCCCACCAACAGTGTAAGAGGGTTCCCTTTTCTCCACACCCTCTCCAGAATTTATTGCTTGTAGACTTTTGGATAGCAGCCATTCTGACTGGTGTGAAATGGTACCTCATAGTGGTTTTGATTTGCGATTCTCTAATAATGAGTGATGTTGAGCATCTTTTCATGTGTTTGTTAGCCATCTGTATGTCTTCTTTGGAGAAATGTCTGTTTAGTTCTTTTGCCCATTTTTTGATTGGGTCATTTATTTTTCTGGAATTCAGCTGCAGGAGTTGCTTGTATATTTTTGAGATTGTTTGTTGCTTCGTTGGCTATTATTTTCTCCCATTCTGAAGGCTGTCTTTTCACCTTGCTTATAGTTTCCTTTGTTGTGCAAAAGCTTTTAATTTTAATTAGGTCCCATTTGTTTATTTTTGCTTTTATTTCCAAAATTCTGGGAGGTGGGTCCTGGGTGACATACATTATTTAATACAGTAAGACATATATTGCTAACCCTGGCTGCGGCTGCTAAGTCACTTCAGTTGTATCCAACTCTGTGCGAACCCATAGACGGCAGCCCACCAGGCTCCCCTGTCCCTGGGATTCTCCAGGCAAGAATACTGGAGTGGGTTGCCATTTCCTTCTCAATGCATAAAAGTGAAAGATGAAAGTGAAGTCGCTCAGTCGTGTCCGACTCTTAGCGACCCCATGGACTGCAGCCCACGAGGCTCCTCCATCCATGGGGTTTTCCAGGCAAGAGTACTGGACTCAGGTGCCATTGCCTTCTCTGTGCTAACCCTGGAGCCTGATCTAAAATCCTCTTCTAACAGATGAGGTAACTGAAGCATAAAGAAATTCAGAGATTTTATCAAAGACAAATAACGAGATAGTGGAAAGACATTATTTATAATACAAGGTCTTTCTCATTGAATCTTAGATTAAGGACAAAAAGTAGGGCTATTTTAATCAATATGTTCTTCATGTGTTCATAAAATGATGTAGGATAAAGTTTCTGGGAATAACTTCACAGATAGGACTGAAGCAGATACTAAATTATGGGTAAGATTTGTTTAGTTCAACAAGCAAAAAATAGAAATTTAGACACAAGAATGAGCCTGGTACACAGAGAATCTTCACCAGTGTGTTAAGAATTATAGAGCTCTGGTTGGAATAAATGATGAAAAGCACTGAAAATCAGGAGGCGGGGGTAAGATGGCAGAGGAATCGGACGGGGAGACCACTCTCTCCCCCACAAATTTATCGAAAGAACATCTGAACACAGAGCAAACTTCACAAAGCAGCTTCTGAGTGCTGGCAGAGGACGTCAGGCATCCAGAAAAACAGTGCATTATCTTCGAAAGGAGGTAGGAGAAAATATACAAGATAAAAAGAGAGGCAAAAGAGTTAGGGATGGAGACCCGTCCCGGGGAGGGAGTCGTAAAAGAGGAGAAGTTTCTAAACACCAGGAAACCCTCCCACTGGTGGGTTTGGGGGAAGATTTTGAATCTACTGGGACTTTGAATTTCACATTTACTTAGTGAAACATGTCAGCCTAATTCTTAGAATGAGTCAGGTGCAATTTATTTGGGTAAGCCAGAGGTGAATACTGAATTTTTAATTAATAATTATACTTTTAAGCAACGGTTTCCCATTAAACCCAGATATAAACTTTGGGGCTTGACTTCACATCCTTTAGAATCATGATGTTGATAAAAACGTAAAGCTGTTTTAATTTCATAATTAGAGTAATGCTGTTACATTGATACAACAGTTATGGAGCATACCTGTCCATATTAAGTCTTCTATACTGGTGTTCATTGTCTGTAAACTTGATTGTCATGGAATCAAGGTATTCCTTTATGCTTTCTGCATACTGCTGTGTTGTTTCCCCCAACTTTCCTAATTGTCCTTCCTGAAATTCCACCTTCTTTATTTTTATTTTTGATAGCTTATTTTGGCAGCAGTGACAAAGGTCACTTGGAGAAGAAGATCCAACAGAATCTTCAGGTAGGAAAGTCAGCTAAGTGACTCGAGATAAGTGAGAGTAACAAGGGTCCAAATGAAGGTGGTGGCAGTGGGAATGGAAAGGAAACAAATACAAGGCCAAGTGCAAAGACTTGGCCGCTTTAACAGGAAGCAAAGAGATAGAGAGATGTCAGTGATACTTATGGGAGAAGGCAATGGCAACCCACTCCAGTACTCTTGCCTGGAAAAATCCCATGGACGGGGGAGCCTGGTGGGCTGCCCTCTATGGGGTCGCACAGAGTTGGACATGATTGAAGCAACGCAGCAGCAGCAGTGATATTTATTAGATAGAGATCTTTGAGGACAAAGATCTGTATTCTCTGTATTCTGAGTACTTGAAAATGGCACCTGATACATATTGGGAACTCAATATGTTCCAGATATAACAATTAAATTATGCTACTACCAGATATAGAGAGTAAAGGGACAAAATCTTTTTCATTGAATAAGGGTCAATTTAGTATTGCATATGGTGAACTAAGGGGCTTGCCTGGTGGCTTAGAAGGTAAAGAATTCATCTGCAATGGAGGTGACCCAGGTTCAATCCTTCCTGGGTTGGAAAGATTCCCTGGAGAAGAGAATGGCTACCCACACAAGTATTCTTGCCTGGAGAATTCCATGGACAGAGGAGCCTAACCTGGCAGGCTACAGCCATGGGGTTGCAAAGAGTTGGACACGACTGAGTGACTAACACTTCCCCTTTTCACTTTCATGGTGAACTAAAGATTCTGTAGATACCTCTGTGTATTTGTTTTACACAAACTGCTGACTCCTTATACTCTAGAATAATGCTATCTAATATAACATTCTGCAGCAAAGGAAATAATCAATATCTGCACCTTCCATTACAGTAGTCGCTAGTCACATGTGGCTTTTGAACATTTGAAATGTGACTAGTGCAATGAGAAGCTGAATTTTTTTATTTTATTCCATTTAAATTTATCAAAATTAAAATTTAAATAGCCTCTTGTGAAAACTGGCTACTATATTGGATACTACAGCCCTGGATATCTGAATCACCATTTCTACCCCTGAGAAAACTTGAAACTCCTAGCCTATAGCCCCAGGATATGGTTGTTCTTATAGACAACATTTGAAATCATATAGAAGACAAGCTGATTTAGAGACCTCTTCAACATTTTTGAATAATTACTTGTTATATTCTATAAATATCAGTTGAAAGTCCAGAAACAGTGCATGTTTTTCATTTCCAGTCTAGAAAATTGCTAAATGTTCACTTTTGTGAAGCATGTAAGAAAACCAGATAAAAGCATAATAACAAAATATGTATATTATAGCAGGTCTGCACACATACTCCTAGCTTTCCATTCATATATTGGCACTTTTTTAAATTGAGGAATAATTGATGTATAAAATTATATTAGTTTCAGGTGTACACATTAATAATTTGATATTTGCATGCATTGCAGAATGTTCACCACAGTAAGTCTAGATACCGTCCATCGCCATTCAAAGCTACAAATTTTTTTGAGAACTTTTACTCTGTTAACAACTTTTGAATATGCAATAAAATATTATTGACTATAGTCACCATGCTGTACATTACATTCCCATGACTTATTTATTTTATAACTGGAAGTTTGCACCTCTTGAACCCCTTCACCCTGCTTCCTAAGCCCTCCTGTCTAGCGGCCACTAACCTATTCTCTGTATATATAACTTTTATTTTGTTTTTCTGTTGTTCATTTGTTTTGTTTTGTAGTTTCCACATATAAGTGAAATTATATGGTATTTTTCTCTTTCTGCATGACATAATACCCTCTAGATCCATCCGTGTTTTTGCAAATGGTAAGATTTCATTTTTTCTGGCTAACATTCCATTGTATATGTATACCAATCTTCTTTATCCATTAATCTACAAATGGACATGAAGGTTGTTTCCTATCTTGGCTATTGTAAGTAATGCTGCAATGAACAAAAGAGTGTATGTATCTTTTCAAATTAATGTTTTTGTTGTCTTCAGATAAATATCCATAAATGGAATTGCTGAATCATGTGGTAGTTCTATTTCTAATTTTTTGAGTAACCTCTATACTGTTATCCATACTGGCTACACCAGGTTATGTTCCTACCAATTTACCTGTCCTACCAATGCATGACAGTTGGCTTTTCTTCACATCTTTACCAGCACTTGCTATTTGATATCATTTTGAAAATTATATTTCTGACTGGTGTGATGTGATATCTCATTGTGGTTGTGATTCCCATTTCCCTGATGATAGTGAAGTTGAACATCTTTTCATGTGTACATTATCCATCTGTATATTTTCTCTGGAAAAATATCTATTTAAGTTCTCTGGCCATTTTTAATCCAGTTTTTTGTTTCTTTGAAGTTGAGTTTTATGAGTTCTTGGTATGTTTTGGATATTAAACACTTATCAGACATATGATTTCCATTTTTCCATTCAATAAGATGCCATTTCATTTTTTTTTTTTGATATTTTCTTTAGTGCACAGAAGCTTTTTATTTTGATATAGTCCCGCCTGTTTGTTTTTGCTTTTGTTGCCTTTATTTTTGGAGTCAAATGCAAAACATCATCACCAAGACAAATGTCAAAGTGTTACTGTCCATGCTTCCTCCTAAGAGTTTTATAGTTTCAAGTATCACAGTTCACTTTAGTCGCTCAGTCGTGTTCGACTCTTTGCGACCCCATGGACTGTAGCACGCCAGGCTTCCCTGTCCATCACTGACTCCTGGAGCTTGCTCAAACTCATGTCCATCGAGTTGATGATGCCATCCAACCAGCTCATCCTCTGTCATCCCCTTCTCCTCTCAGGTATCACATTCATCTCTTTAACCCATCTTGAGTTGATTTTTGTGTAAGCTGTAAGATAATAGTCTAATTTTATTCTTTTGAACATGGCTGTCCAGTTTTTACAGCACTATTTATAGAAGAGACTGTTCTTTCCCCATTGTGTGTTCATGCCTCCTTTGTCATAAATTAATTGACCACATATGCATGGGATTATTTCTACACTTTTGATTCTGTTCCATTCATCTATCTATCTGCTTTTATGCCAATATCAAATTTTTTATTATTGTAACTTTGTAATATCGTTTGAAATCAGGGTGCATGATACTTCCAACTTTGTTCTTCTTTTTCAAGATTGCTTCAGCTATTCAGGGTCTTTTGTGTTTCCATAGGAATTTTAGGATATTTTGGTTCTATTTATGTTTTTGAAAAGTCGTTGATTTTCTTTTTATTAATAAATTTATTTATTTTAGTTGGGGGCTAATTACTTTACAATATTGTAGTGGTTTTTGCCATACATTGACATGAATCAGCCATGGGTTTACATGTGTTCCCCACCCTGAACCCCCCTTCCACCTCCCTCCCCATCCCATCCGTCTGGGTCATCCCATTGCCTCAGCCCTGAGCATTTGTCTCATGCATCGAACCTGGAATTGTGTTCTGTTTCACATATGATACTATATATATTTCAATGCTATTTGATAGGGAATGCGTTTGCATCTGTAGATTGCTTTGAGTAATATGGATATTTTAACAGCATGAATTCTTCCAGTCCATGAGCACAGAATTTATTTGTGCCTTCTTCAATTTCTTTCATCAGTGTATTAGTATTCAGTGTACAGATCTTGGTTGAATTTACTTCCAGCTATACTATTCTTTTTCACGCATTCGTAAATGAAATTGTTTTCTTATTTTCTCTGATAGTTATTTGTTACTGTGTAGAAATGAAAAAAAAATCAGTTTTTATATATTGATTTTGTGTCCTGAAACTTTACTGATTCTTTTATTAATTCCTGCAGTTTTTCTGTAGAGTCTTTAGAATTTTCTATATATAAAATCATGTCATCTGCAGACATTGGTAGTTTCACTTTGTTCTTTCTAACATTGATGTCTTTTATGTCTTTTTCTTGACTAATTGCTCTGGCTGACTTCTACTACTATGTTGAGTTAAAGTGTCTTGGTTCTAATTTTATTTTTATTTTTATTTATTTCTGGTTCTAATTTTAGAGGAAAAGCTCTGAGCTTTTCAACATTGGGTGTGATGTTAGTTGTGGGCTTGACATATATGACCTTTATTATGCTGAAGTACGTTCTCTCTATAGGAACTTTGTTAAGAGTTTTTAATCATAAAAGGATGTTGAATTTTGTCAAATGCTTTTTCTGCATCTATTGAGATGATCATATGATTTTTATTCTGCAATTTGTTAATGTGGTATATCACAAGGATTGATTTGTGAATACTGAAACACCCTTGCAACTCTGTGATAAAACTCACTTAATTGTGTTGTATGAACCTTTTAATGTATTCTTGAATTTAATTTGTTAGTATCTTGTTGAAGGTTTTGCATTTATGCTTCTCATTGATAATGGCTTGTAGCTGTGTGTGTGTGTGTGTGTGTGTGTGTGTGTGTGTGTGTGTGTGTGGTGTCCTTGTCTGGCTTTGGTATCAGGGTAATGTTGACCTAGTAAAATGAGTATGGAAGCATTTCCTCTTCTTCAGTTTTTTTAAAATAATATGAGAAGGATAGGTATTACATTTCTGAACATTTGGTAGAATTCACTAGCGAAGCTGTGTGGTCCTGGACTTTTGTTTGTTGAAAGATTTTTGATTACTGATTCAACCTCTTTACTAGTAATCACTTTATTCAGATTTTCTATTTTTTCCTGATTCAGTCTTAGATGACTATCTGTTTCTAGGAATTTGTTAATTTCTTTAGCTGGTTCAATTTGTTGGCATATAATTGTTCAAAGCAGTACTTTATGTTAATTCACATTTCTCTGGGGCCAATTAAAAATTCTTTTTAATTTCTGATTTCATTTAAGTTCTCACTCTCTTTATTAAATAGTGAGTCTAGGTAAATTTTTCAAATTTTCCTTTTGCTGATCCACTGCTCTCTCTTCCAGATCAATGATTATATCTTCTGCTTCATCTAGTCTTCTGTAGAACTGCTCTTGTGTATTTTTTTTTCAATTTATTTATTGTATTTTTTAGTTCTGTGACTACTGTTTTGTGCTTTCTTTTATTTTCTGTCTCTTTGTTGAAGTTTTCACTGTGTTCACGCATTCTTCTCCTGAGTTTGGTGAGCATCTTTATGATCATTACTTTGAACTCTTTATCACATAATTTATGGCTGTTTCTTTAGGAATTTTTCCTGATGTTTTATCTTTTCCTTTTATTGTTGCATATCCTTGCTCCCTCATTTTGCTAGAATCTCTGTTTCTGTGTATTAGGTGAAACAGGTACATCTCCCAATCTTGAAGGAGTGAACTTGCATAGTATATGAACCTATTAACCTTGATGTTCAACCTTGCTCTAGCTCTTGGTTGTCTTCTGAAATCTTGTGATTGTCTAAGCAGCTTGCTTTACTCTTGGTGGGTCTTGGTTATTGAGTATGTGCAAATACTTGTCAGTGTTGCAAAGGGAGGAATCTCAGTCAGGACCTAGACTGAGATTGAGTGGAAGTTACATTCTCAGGCTGCAACTTTAAACTATGCAAATATGTAAATTCCTGTGAGTCGCAGTTGTAAATACTGCTCGCTTCCTCACTAGGTTATCTGGAGGTGTCTCCTGAGTGACACTTTCAAAAATTGAGGTGAATTGTTCCAGGTGAATACTTCTGCACTCCTTTCTGGGAGCTACCAAGCTGTAGTGAGGACAAGGAAAAAATGAAAAGATGGCCTGTTTCCTGAGAGCTCCTCTCTAGCCTCTAGAAATGTGGCAAACCTGAAGCCTGCCACTTAGGTTAGTAAATAGGTCTTTTCACAGGAAAACTTGGGATGTGTCAGTCTGCTCTGAAGTGTCCTGTAGGTGGTAGCCCACCAAGAACTGTCTCTCCAATTGTTTAAGTCATGTCTATCTCAGCAACACAAATCCCCCTGGCCAAAAGAGCCAGGTGAGCAAGGAGCATCTCCTGTGTGGACTCTGTGTGCCTGCTGGCTTTACTAAGGCATAGAGAGAGTGCAGGGCTTGGGCATGTCTGCTGGCTTTAGCTTTAGTGAGGCAGCAGAAAAGCACAGAGTCAGGGTGCACCTGCTGGCTTTAGCAAGGCATCCAGAGTGTGCAGGGCTGGAGCATAATAAGCAAGGGCTGGCACCTGTTTTAATAAGCAAGCGGGAGAGCACAGGGGCAGGGCATGCCCACAGGCTTTAGTGGGGCATTGGAAGAGTGCTGTGACTCTGAATCCCAGTTGGTACTACCATGGAAGAGGAACAGTGCAAAAATGGTGCCTGCCAGTGTCAGTACTAGCCAGGTAGAAGTAGAGTGCAAAAATGATACCCTCCAATGTCTCTGCTTCTCAAGAGAGTCCCAACAGACCCTTACTCTTTCACCATATGCTTTTAGATTAGCAACTGAATCTCCTTCACATATAGCTTACGTTCTATTCAAACTGCTGCTTTCTTGCTGAGTTCCAGGGTAAGTGAGACTGTGAATGAGTGCTTTAAGAGTAGAATCTCGAGAGCGGGGCTAAGATGGCAGAGGAATAGGACGGGGAGACCACTCTCTCCCCCACAAATTTATCAAAAGAACATCTGAACGCTGAGCAAACTTCACAAAACAACTTCTGAACACTGGCAGAGGACATCAGGCATCGAGCAAAACAGCGCATTATCTTCGAAAGGAGGTAGGAGAAAATATAAAAGATAAAAAGAGAGACAAAAGAGTCAGGGATGGAGACCCGTACTGGGGAGGGAGGCATGAAAGAGGAGAAGTTTCCAAACACCAGGAAACCTTCTCACCAGCGGGTTTGGGGGAAGATTTCGAATCTTGGAGGGCAACATAACCGGGGAAAAAAATAAATAAAACCCACAGATTACATGCCTAACGGCAACTCCCAGCAAAGAACCCCAGACGCTAGCATCCGCCACCAGCAAGTGGGGACTGAATGGAGAGGAGCGGGCGGCACTGCTTACGGTAAGGACCAGGCCCGAATGCCCTGAGGGCAATGTGAGGGAGCTAACAGGAGATAGCAACCTAAACTGTGGGACAGCCAGAGAGAGAGAACTATCCCGCAAAAAGCCCAAATCTAAGGCACTGCCGGCCCACTCACAGAACAAAGGACTGAGCAATACCAGAGGAGAGCTAACCGGCTGCGGATCGCCCCATCCCCTGCCAGGACACAGTGGGCAGGCGGGACCAGCCGGAGCCGGAAATGGGCAAACTCGGCCCCAGAAAGGGCACCCCTTACCAAACTGCAAACAGAATTCCAGTTTCTGAGCAAAGATTGCCTGAGATCCTGGAGGGTTGACAGCCGCCGGGAGGGTCGCAGCCAGAGACCAGCTCCCCAGAACTAACACAAAGCACACCGGAGGTGGGCAGCCTGTAAACCAAGGCAGGGAGCATGGAGGTGATAAGCCTCACCACCCCAACAGGGGAGAGTGCACTCGCCAAACTCCTGGCTTCCTGAGCTGCTCCAATCGGTAACAGCACAAACCGTAGGCCCAACCAAGTCTGCGGCTTTGTGGAGTACCCGGGAACCTGAACCTGAGTGGCTTAGACCTAGGAAGTGCACGCATCTCAGGGCCCACTCCCCGGCCACCACTCCTCAGCTGAGTAACCTGAAGCATGAGCAGGGTAGACTGGGAAAGCAGACACGCTGTGAGTGGGGGCGAACCTAGTGCGGCCGAGACACTGAGAGCTCTCCACACACACACCAGTGATATTGGTTTGCAGTGTTCCTCCCTCTCCACAGCATGACTGAACAAGCGAACCTAAAGAGACCACCTTTGCCCCTTTGTGGGAGGGCGGAAATTAGACACTGAAGAGACCTGCAAACAGAAGCCAAATAAACAGAGGGAAGCACTTTGGAAGTGACAGGTCAACATATTAAAATCCCTGTAGCTATCACCGACTGCATTGAAAGGGGCCTATTGATCTTGAAAAGTATAAGCAGGAACAAGGATCTATCACAAACTGAACAGACCCCACACTGCTCACAAAAGCTCCAGAGAAAGTCCTGGATATATTTTTACTATTATCATTTTTTTCTTTTTAATTTTTTTAAATTATTTTTAATTTTTTCTCTAAGTCCTCTATTACACATTTAATTTTCATTTTTATAACCCATTATTACCTTGCAAAAAAAAACACCTATTTTTAAAGCAAACTGCATACATATATCTTATACTTTTTGTGATTTTGTTTTCTTTTTTTCTTTTTTTTTTATATTGTATTTTTCTAACAGTCTAACCTCTTCTCTAGATTTGTAATCTTTGTTTTACATATTTGATATCAGTTTTGTACATTTAAGAACCCAATCTTTGGTACCCATTTTTACTCAGGAGTGGGATTACTGGCTTGATTACTCTCTCCCCGTATTGACGCTCTTTCTTCACCCCCAAGGAACCTCTATCTCCCAACCTCCTCCTTCCCTTCTCAACCGAATTCTGTGAATCTCTGAGGGTGTTCTGGGCACCAGAGAACACTTCGGGAGCAGAATACTGCCCAGATCTCTCTCTCCTCTCTTGATTCCTCCCTTTCTTCTCATGCTCACCTCTATTACCTTCCACCTACCCCCCTCTATGTATCTCTGTGAACCTCTCTGAGGGTTTCAGACTGTGGAGAGTACAGAGAGAAGTGCTTACTGGCTAGACTGCTCTCTCCACGTTTGAGTCCCCCTCTTCTCCTCCTGGTCACCTCAACACTCCCCCCCTTCACCTCTCCATGTAACTCAGTGAGCCTCTCTGGGTATCACTCACTATGGAGAATCTTTTCACCATTAACCTAAAAGTTTTATTACTGATGCTGTATGGATGGAGACGTCTTGAGGCTACTGCAAGAATAAGAGTGAAAGCCAGAGGAAACATTAATTAATAAGAGATTATCCAAAAGCCTCCACATGTATACTGAAACCAAGCTGCACCCAAGAGCCAATAAGATCCAGAGCAAGACATACCATGCAAATTCTCCAGCAATGCAGGAACATAGCCCTGAGCATCAATATACAGGCTGCCAAGAGGCATAGGAAATCCATAGACATCTCAAAACTCAATACTGGACACTCCATTGCACTCTAGAGAGAAGAGATCCAGCTCCACGCACCAGAACACCGACACAAGCTCCGCCAACTAGGAAACCTTGACAAGTCACCCATCCAACACCACCCACACTGAGGAGCCTCCACAATAAAGAGGAATTTCAATCTACCAGAGTACAGAAGGCCATGCCAAACACAGCAATCTAAACAAGATGAAAAGGCAGAGAAATACTCAGCAAGTAAAGGAAAATGACAAATGCCCACCAAACCAAACAAAAGAGGAGGACATAGGGAATGTATCTGAAAAAGAATTTAGAATAATGATAATAAAAATAATCCAAACTCTTGAAAGCAAAATGGAGTTACAGATAAATGGCCTGGAGACAAGGATTGAGAAGATGGAAGAAATGTTTATCAAGGACCTAGAAGAAATAAAAAGGAGTCAATATATAATGAATAATGAAATAAAGGAAATAAAAGACACTCTGGAGGGAACCAACAGTAGAATACTGGAGGCAGAAGATAGGATAAGTGAGGTAGAAAATAGAATGGTGGAAATAAATGAAGCAGAGAGGAAAAAAGAAAAAACAATCAAAGGAAATGAGGAAAACCTCCAGGACCTCTGGGACAATATGAAACACCCCAAAATTCGAATCATACGAGTCCCAGAAGAAGATAAAAGGAAAGGCCATGAAAAAATACTCGAGGAGATAATAGTTGAAAATTTCCCTAAAATGGGGAAGGAAATAGTCACAGAAGTCCAAGAAACCCAGAGAGTCCCAAACAGGATAAACCCAAGGCGAAACACCCCGAGACAGATATTAATCAAATTAACAAAGATCAAACACAAAGAACAAATATTAAAAGCAGCAAGGGAAAAACAACAAATAACACACAAGGGGATCCCCATAAGGATAAGAGCTGATCTTTCAATAGAAACTCTTCAGGCTAGAAGGGAATTGCAGGACATACTTTAAGTAATGAAAGAGAATACTCTACAACCCAGATTACTGTACCCAGCAAGGATCTCATTCAGATATGAAGGAGAATTCAAAAGCTTTACAGACAAGCAAGAGCTGAGGGAATTCAGCACCACCAAACCAGCTCTCCAACAAATGCTAAAAGATCTTCTCTAGACAGGAAACACAGAAAGGGTGTTTAAACACGAACTCAAAAAAACAAAGTAAATGGCAATGGGACCATACTTATCAATAAATACCTAAAATGTAAATGGTTTGAATGCCCCAACCAAAAGACAAAGACTGGCTGAATGGATACAAAAACAAGACCCCTATATATGCTGTCTACAAGAGACCCACCTCAAAACTAGGGACACATACGGACTGAAAGTGAAGGGATGGAAAAACATATTTCATGCAAACGGAGACCAAAAGAAAGCAGGAGTCGCAATACTCATTTCAGATAAAATAGACTTTAAAATAAAGGCTGTGAAAAGAGACAAAGAAGGACACTACATAATGATCAAAGGATCAATCCAAGAAGAAGATATAACAATTATAAATATATATGCACCCAACATATGAGCACCACAATATATAAGGCAAATACTAACAAGTATGAAAGGGGAAATTAACAATAACACAATAATAGTGGGAGACTTTAATACTCCACTGACACCTATGGATAGATCAACTAAACAGAAAATTAACAAGGAAACACAAACTTTAAATGATACAATAGACAGGTTAGATTTAATTGATAATTACAGGACTTTCCACCCCAAAACAATCAATTTCACCTTTTTCTCAAGTGCACACGGAACTTTCTCCAGGATGGATCACATCCTGGGCCATAAATCTAGCCTTGGTAAATTCTAAAAAATTGAAATCATCCCAGTCATATTCTCTGACCACAATGCAGTAAGATTAGTCCTCAATTACAGGAAAAAAACTATTAAAATTTCCAACATATGGAGGCTAAACAACACGCTCCTGAATAACAAACAAATCACAGAAGAAATCAAAAAAGAAATCAAAATATGCATAGAAACGAATGAAAATGAAAACACAACAACCCAAAACCTATGGGACACTGTAAAAGCAGTGCTAAGGGGAAGATTCATAGCAATAGAGGTGTACCTCAAGAAACAAGAAACAAATCAAATAAATAAACTAACTCTACACCTAAAGCAACTAGAGAAGGAAGAAATGAAGAACCCCAGGGCTAGTAGAAGGAAAGAAATCTTAAAAATTAGGGCAGAAATAAATGCAAATGAAACAAAAGAGACCAGAGCAAAAATCAACAAAACTAAAAGCTGGTTTTTTTGAGAAGATAAACAAAAATGACAAACCGTTAGCCAGACTCATCAAGAAACAAAGGGAGAAGAATCAGATCAACAAAATTAGAAATGAAAATGGAGAGATCACAACAGACTACACAGAAATACAAAGGATCATAAGAGACTACTACCAACAGCTATATGCCAATTAAATGGACAACTTGGAAGAAATGGACAAATTCTTAGAAAAGTATAACTTTCCAAAACTGAACCAGGAAGGAATAGAAGATCTTAACAGACCCATCACAAGCACAGAAATCGAAACGGTAATCAGAAATCTTCCAGCAAACAAAAGCCCAGGACCAGACGGCTTCATAGCTGAATTCTACCAAAAATTTAGAGAAGAGCTAACACCTATCCTACTCAAACTATTCCAGAAAATTGCAGAAGATGGTAAACTTCCAAACTCATCCTATGAGGCCACCATCACGCTAATTCCAAAACGAGACAAAGATGCCACAAAAAAAGAAAACTACAGGCCAATATCACTGATGATCGTAGATGCAAAAATCCTTAATAAAATTCTAGCAAACAGAATCCAACATCATATTAAAAAGATCATACATCATGACCAAGTGGGCTTTATCCCAGGAATACAAGGTTTCTTTAACATCCGCAAATGAATGTAATACACCACATTTACAAATTGAAAGATAAAAACCGTATGATTATCTCAATAGGAGCAGAGAAAGCCTTTGACAAAATTCAACATCCATTTATGATAAAAACCCTCCAGAAAGCAGTAATAGAAGAAACATATGTCAACATAATAAAAGCTATATATGACAAACCCAGAGCAAACATTATCCTCAATGGTGAAAAAATGAAAGCATTTCCCCTAAAGTCAGGAATAAGGCAAGGGTGCCCACTTTCACCACTACTATTCAACATAGTGTTTGAAGTTTTGGCCACAGCAATCAGAGCTGAAAAAGAAATAAAAGGAATACAGATAGGAAAAGAAGAAGTAAAACTCTCACTGTTTGCAGATGACATGATCCTCTACATAGAAAACCCTAAAGATTCTACCAGAAAATTACTAGAGCTAATCAATGAATATAGTAAAGTTGCAGGATATTAAATTAACACACAGAAATCCCTTTCATTCCTACACTCCAATAATGAGAAAACAGAAAGTGAAATTAAGGAAACAATACCATTCACCATTGCAACAAAAAGAATAAAATACTTAGGAATATATCTACCTAAAGAAACAAAAGACTTGTGTATAGAAACCTATAAAACACTGATGAAAGAAATCAAAGAGGACACAAACAGATGGAGAAATATACCATGTTCATGGATTGGAAGAATTAATATAGTGAAAATGAGTATACTACCCAAAGCAATCTATAGATTCAATGCAATCCCTATCAAGCTACCAATGGTATTTTTCACAGAACTAGAACAAATAATTTCACAATTTGTATGGAAATATAAGAAACCTCGAATAGCCAAAGCAATCTTGAGAAAGAAGAATGGAACTGGAAGAATCAACGTGCCTGACTTCAGGCTCTACTACAAAGCCACAGTCATCAAGACAGTATGGTCCTGGCACAAAGACAGAAATACAGATCAATGGAACAAACTAGAAAGCCCAGAGATTAACCCACGCACCTATGGACACCTTATCATCGACAAAGGAGGCAAGAATATACAATGGAGAAAAGACAGTCTCTTTAACAAGTGGTGCTGGGAAAATTGGTCAACCACTTGTAAAAGAATGAAACTAGAACACTTTCTAACACCATACACAAAAATAAACTCAAAATCGATTAAAGATCTAAAAGAAGACCAGAAACTATAAAACTCCTAGAGGAAAACATAGGCAAAACACTCTCCGACATAAATCATACCAGGATCCTCCATGACCCACCTCCCAGAATATTGGAAATAAAAGCAAAAATAAACAAATGGGATCCAGTTAAAATTAAAAGCTTTTGCACAACAAAGGAAACTATAAACAAGGTGAAAAGACAGCCTTCAGAATGGGAGAAATTAATAGCAAACGAAGCAACAGACAAACAATTAATCTCAAAACTATACAAGCAACTCCTGCAGCTGAATTCCAGAAAAATAAACGATCCAATCAAAAAATGGGCCAAAGAACTAAACAGAAATTTCTCCAAAGAAGACATACAGATGGCTAACAAACACACAAAATGATGCTCAACATCACTTATTATTAGAGAAATGCAAATCAAAACCGCAATGAGTTACCATTTCACACCAGTCAGAATGGCTGCTATCCAAAATTCTACAAGCAATAAATGCTGGAGAGGGTGTGGAGAAAAGGGAACCCTCTTACACTGTTGGTGGGAATGCAAACTAGTACAGCCACTATGGAGAACAGTGTGGAGATTCCTTAAAAAACTGGGAATGGAACTGCCATATGACCCAGCAATCCCACTGCTGGGCATACACACCGAGGAAACCAGACTTGAAAGAGACGCGTTGTAGCCCAATGTTCATCGCAGCAATGTTTACAATAGCCAGGACATGGAAGCAACCTAGATGTCCATCAGCAGATGAATGGATATGGAAGCTGTGATACATATACACAATGGAATATTACTCAGCCATTAAAAAGAATACATTTGAATCAGTTCTATTGAGATGGATGAAACTGGAGCCCATTATACAGAGTGAAGTAAGCCAGAAAGAAAAACACCAATAGAGTATACTAATGCATATATATGGAATTTGAAAGATGGTAATGCTAACCCTATATGCGAGACAGAATAAGAGACATAGATACATAGAACAGTCTTATGGACTCTGAGGGAGAAGATGAGGGTGGGACGTTCTGGGAGAATAGCATTGAAACATGTATATTATCATATATGAAACAGAACACCATTCCAGGTTTGATGCATGAGACAAATGCTCAGGGCTGGTGCAATGGGATGACACAGAGGGATGGGATGGGGAGGGAGGTGAGAGGGGGGTTCAGGATGGGGAACACATGTAATCCCATGGCTGATTCATGGGTTTACATTCATATGCCATTCATATATGGCAAAAACCACTACAATATTGTAAAGTAATTAGCCTCCAACTAATGTAAATAAATTTATTTAAAAAAAAAGAATTATAGAGCTCTGGTTGGAATAATTTTGAAAAGCACTGAAAATCAAAGAAGTTTGTACTTTATGTTGAAAGTGGTAAGTATTTTTGATAATATATCATTTCTGATAGTAAATCCATTGATTATAAGTATTTTGTTACCTTGACAGTAGTAATATGAGGACTAACAAAAGTAATATTTATGGAGACATTATTTTGTTCATATTGTGTTTAAAATTGAGTTAAATTTAAACCCTGTATATAGAATTTTCATGGATACTTGAATTTTGATCTCAGTGATCTCAACACATGGTCTCAATGATTTTGCTGCTCTATACTTGACCACTATGATTTCCTAGCTTCTCAGTAAAGACCTGAAAACCTTCATAGGAACTCTTTCCTTCAGAAACTTTCAGAAAGAACACTTTCAGAAAGAAAGTGTTCGTTGTCTTCTCAAACTGATTCCATTCATCAGTTATTTGGTGGTCTTCTGGGGTTCACTGATTGTGGAAACCAAATTGTTAATGTCTTTTAAAACTACACATTTCTGTGGAAAACTGTATTTTGCCAGTATTTTTTATTTTTAATGTCTCATTTTTTTCTGGGAAATGTCAGCTTGAATACTTGAATGAATTGAGGAAGATAAAAATAGACTATCACGGAAAGGTAGGTAGTTTTGAGCTATATTCCAAAATAACAAATAGGAAATGTAATTACGGGTATTTATGCTTAATGAATTGTAACAATGATACTCTCTATAACACTGTTAGCTTCTTACCCTATATACCTACTTGATTCTCAAGAAGTTATATTGAACAGAATAAATATGTCTTTCAGAGATGATTTCTCTTCTGAAATCCGTGGCTGAGACAAACAAGAACATTAGATTACCTGATGATTTTTTTCTATGGAAGGAACCTAAATCAACACAAAACACATACTAATTCTTAATTTTTGATAAAAATGCACAATAGTTCCCGTTTCCCACCAAGGTTCTTGTAATGGTTTTAATGCCCAAGTCCATCCATATCAGCTCCAGAAATACAGCTATAAACCTTTGTGGTTCATTCTTACATCTGGTTTTTCCCTTCGAACTAGGGTGCATTAGAAGCACTGTCTTTTTTTGTGGAAAAATTAGAAGTTGAGGGAATATTCTTGTCAGTTATTTGTTATAACAGAGCTTGGTTTCTTTGGTAAAAGTAAGATATCATTACCTGTAATGCACTGGAGCTAGAAGACAAACTTGGAAGTCATTTAATTTAACACTCTCAACTTCAGATCATGACACAAAGGTACATACATGGAATTTTGACTTACCCAAATTTAGAGAGAGAATCAGTGACAAACCCAGGACTAATGTTCATGAGTACTGACTATCAGACAAATGCCTTTCTTCTATAGTATTCCATCTCTTATTGGTGGGGAAATGTCAGCGGTTTACAAAGTCCTAGTTCTTAATTTAATGATCACATGATAGATTTCTTTCTCACAGGAAAATGTCAGTCAATTTCTCCTACTGCATATTCTCAGAAGTTCTTTCATACTTTCTGGAAATAATTTGCAATTAAATAATCCATAGGCACCTAGAAGAATTAACATGTTATTTGACTAGTTCAGCTTATTCCTAAGAAATCTATTTTCTCTCTTAAGAAAGAATAGAGGGCAGCAAAGAAACTGTTTATTGAGAGTCTGCTATATCACTGGACTCTGTACCAGCCATGTCAGAGCTTATGTTACCTCAGCTAGTTTTAAAAGATAGATATTATTTTATACTCAATTTTAAGGACTTCAAGTTTTTTTTTTTTTAAGTTTCACAATATTTACCATCAGGAAATTTATCTTTATTACAGATCTTAACTTGTTTTCAATGTTGTCTTCCTAGCTAAACATCCAAGTTTATGTATCAGGAGTTGACTGCATGTTAACATAAGTAGTAGAATATATTTTGTTATATAAATCTTTCCAATCTGCAAGGTCTTTAATTCTTAATACAGATATTTTATGTTCATTTATCAGTTTTTAGAAACTTTGTCATTTCAGTAATTTTTAGTTTTAATAATCCAGAAATGATTTGTGGCTTAAAAAAAAAGACTCTATCCCTTAGATGGAAAGTTTTTTCTCACTCCACGCCTCTTGTCATTGCAGGTGTTCATCTCAGCTTTCGCTTTACTCTCCATCTATGAATTTCTTATTTATTCTGTGCTGACTACTGCTCTATAGCTTTTGTCACCTTTCTATTTCAGTATATACATAATGTATACAATTCTTTAAATTATTATCTTGTTGCTGTCAATAAAACCTATTAGTATGCCTTCACTTAAGAGTAAAACATTGTCTTATTTGGTACAATCTTGAGTAATGACTTCCTAGTGGAGTATGCTCTCTTGGATTTGGGAGGATGAAATAGATTATCACATTTTTAGTTTTGTCTACCTTACTGAGAATAAGATACTATCATTGACACCTTCTTACCAGATGGCATGATCCTGTCATACCTCTTATAAAATATAATATATAAGCATATTTATCAATAATTCAGGACCCACGGCATAAATCAGTCATATGGTCTGTTCCAGCAGATGGGGCAGTTCTATTTTCATATTTAAGATCAGTATTATGGACTCTATGGGAGAGGGTGAGGGCGGGATGCTATAGGAGAATGGCATTGAAGCATGTAAATTATCATATATGAAATGAATCGCCAGTCCAGGTTCGATGCATGATACAGGGTGCTCGGGGCTGGTGCATCGGAATGACCCAGAGGGATGGGATGGGAAGGGAGGTGGGAGGGGGGTTCTGGAAGGGGAAAACATGTACACCCATGGTGGATTCATGTCAATGTATGGCAAAACAAATACAATATTGTAAAGGTAAAAAATAAATAAATAATTTAAAATTTAAAAAATCTAATTTATAAAATGTTTTTCAGCCTATTTCTATATAATTCTCATATACTCATGAAGGAGTAGTATAGAATATACTTTTTGTTATAAACTAATATTGACTTTTCTGACAAACATTACTGTAGACCCATACAAATATTAAAAATGAGCTACTATATTACATAGTTCAGCATTTTTCTCAAAGATATCCTACAGTATAATAATATAGTTTTCTTAAAGAAATTTACTTTTTCAAGTGAGAAACTTGATCTGTTGAAAAAAAAATGATTAGTGTTTTTCCAGGATTCTTGAACAAATGACCATGTGATTTAGATACGTGTGTATGTGTCAGTTACTTAATCATGTCCGACTCTTTGTGACCCCATGGACTATAGGCCGCCAGGCCCCTCTATCCATGGGCTTCTCAGGCGAGAATACTGGAGTGGATTGCCATTTCCTTCTCAGGGGATCTTCCTGACCCAGGGATCAAACCCAGATCTCCTGCATTACAGGTAGATTCTTTACCATCTGAGCTATAGAGAAGTTCACACTTAGATGGATATGTGTATATTCATCAATACTGGACAATAATTATATTAAGATTTATTAATTTAGTTAGAAGTTGATAGTGTTTGGGGAATCTTGACCACCACCTGTAACAAGCAATCTTGTTAATGGGAAACATAATTTATTTGTAATATTCTATTTAGACATTTGAAAAATGATTTTTAAAGTGATATCCAAAAAATAGGAAAATCAAGAAAAATATGATATTGGAACTATTCAGAAAATTCTTGAGAAAAACACCTATCTTGGCTGAAATACTTTAATGTTTACAAAGATATTTGTCATATCTCTTATCTCATTGACACCTCACAATAAATCGGCAGAGAAGATGTTATCTCTGTTTTATAGGTGAGGAAACTGAAGCTCACAGTTTAATGTTATTCTCTTGATTCTGTGTTCAATATCCTTTCTGGTACTTCCATGTCATAGGTTTTAGTTGAACGGCATTTTAATTCTTTTGAATTTGACAGTGGATAGCAGGCCACTGCCATTTGTGATATAGCAAAGGGCTTAGAAAGGGTTGTGGAATATATTATACTTAAAGGAAAATTCTATATATCAAGCTGCCTACAAAATTTTTAGGGAATACAGCTCAATCAGCATTGTTCATTAACAAAAGTGGATTAATTCATATCTTCATTTAAGGTAAACTATACCTAGGAGGTTAATCTCAGAAAAGTTTAGGATGATCAAATCTAAACACAGAAAAAGAACATTTACAGGATTACTTTTATGTCACTGCTAAAAGTTCTTCCTCAACATTTGGCAAGGAATAACAAGGTTTCTTGAATATGCCTATTTATACAGAGTGAAGTAAGACAGAAAGAAAAACACCAATACAGTATATTAACACATATATATGGGATTTAGAAAGATGGTAACAATGACCCCACATGAGAGACAGCAAAAGAGACACAGGTATAAAGAACAGACTTTTGGACTCTGTGGGAGAAGGTGAAGGTGGGATGATTTGAGAGAGTAGCATGGAAACATGTATATTACCATATGTGAAATAGATGACCAGTCCAAGTTCGATGCATGAAACAGGGCACTCAAAGCCGGTGCACTGGGACAACCCTGAGGGATGGGATGGGGAGGGAGGTGGGTAGGGGGTTCAGGATGGGGGACACATGTACACCCATGGCTGATGCATGTCAATGTATGGCAAAAGCCACTACAATATTGTAAAGTAATTAGCCTCCAATTAAAATTAATTAATTAATTAAAGAAAAAACAACCACAGTGAGAAATCATCTCACATCCATGAGAATGCTCACTACGACAAAAAGCAAAAACGAACGCCAGGAAATAAGTGCTAGCAAAGAAAAAAAATCTATATTTTTTTCATGCAAAGCCTTCTTTTGGAGAGGAATACAATGAATAGATCCATACAATGTTAGATCATCTTGAATCATTGCCTGATGTCACCCTCTCCCATTAGTCCTTTCTGAAAAAGACTTTAAGGGAGACAAGAAAATGAAAGTTTTTTCATCTGGAGCTACTGCTATCAGAGTGTAGATTAAGTTTCTAGAAGAAATTTGACGGTTTTTTAAATTTTTTCCTTCTTTGAAGTGGTTCTTCACATATTTCTGGGACAAAATTAGCAAATACAAACCTTTATAAGGCAAACAATCCTCTCTTCATCTTACTACTCACAACACTGAAAGGATATTGCGGTCCCTGTTTTTGTTTTTTTTTTTTTTTTTCATGAAGAAACTGGAATTCTGACAGGTAAAGTAACTCAACCAAAGTGACTGTTAGAGATGAAATTTCAAACTACATTTACATATCTCCAGATCACAATGGTCTGGTGGTGGAAACAAGACTTTATATTTCAAAGACTAATAATAATAATAATTGTAAATGTATATTTATTTTTATATATATTTACTGACAACCAATGAATGCAGTTGTTTTATTTATAAAATCCATCTTAATACTCACAGCAACTACACAAATTGTAAAGTTTCATCTTCTTTATTTTGTAGGTGAGAATACTGAGTATTTGCACAAGATCATATATCCACTGAGTAACTAAAGCAGTTGTTGTTCAGTCGCTAAGTCATGTCTGACTCTTTCTAACCCCATTGAATGCAGCACACCCAGCTCCTCTGTCTTACACTATCTCCCAGATTTTGCTCAAAATCATGTCTATTGAGTTGATGATATTATCTAACCCTTTAATCCTCTGCTGCCTCCACCCGCCTTCTTTTGCCTTCAATCTTTCCCAGCATCAGGGTCTTTTCCAATGAGTCGGCTCTTCACATCAGGTGGCCAAAGTATGAGAGCTTCAGCTTCAGCATCAGTCCTTCCAATGAATATTCAGCGTTGATTTCCTTTAGGATTGACTGGTTTGATCACCGTGCAGTCCAAGGGACTCTCAAGAATCTTCTCCAGCACCACAATTCTCCTCCAGCATCAATTCTTCAGCCGTTAGCCTTCTTTGTGGTCCAAATCTCACATCCGAACATGACTACTGGAAAAAACATACCTCTGATTATAGAGACACTATCATCAAAATGATATCTTTGTTTTTTAATACATTGTCTAATTTTGTCGTAGCTTTACTTCTAAAGAGCAAGCACCTTTAAATTCATGGCTTCAGCCACTATCTGCAGTGATTTATGACACCAAGAAAACAAAATCTGTCACTGCTTCCATTTTCCCCTTCTATTTGCCATGATGGGATGGGATGTCATGATCTTCACTTTTTGAATGTTGAGTCTCAAGCCAGCTTTTTAATCCTCCTATTTCACAGTCATCAAGAGGCTTTTTAGTTCCTCTTCACTTTCTGCCCTTAGAGTGGTATCATCTGCACCTCTGAGGTGGTTGATATTTCTCCCAGCAATCTTGATTCCAGCTTGTGATTCATCTAGCATGGCTATTCACAGATTGTACTCTGCACATGTTAAATGAGCAGGGTGACAATAAATAGCCTTGACATACTCCTTTCCCAATTTGGAACCAGTCAGTTGCTCCATGTCCTATTTTAACTGTTGCTTCTTGACCCACATACAGGTTTCTCAGGAGACAGGTAAGGTGGTCTGGTACTCCGATATCTAAAATTTTCCACAGCTTGTTGTGATCCACACAATTAAAGGCTTTTGCACAGTCAATGAAGAAGGAGTAGATGTTTTTCCAGAACTCCTTTACTTTCTCTATGATCCAATGAATGTTGGCAGTACAATCTCTTGTTCCTCTGCCTCTTCGAAACCCAGCTTGTACATTTGGAAGTTCTCAGTTCACAAACTACTGAAGCCTAGCTGGAAGGATTTTGAGCATATTCTTACTAGAATGTGAAATGATCACAATTGCCCAGTAGTTTGAACATTCTTTGATATTGCCCTTTTTTGGGATTGGAATGAAAACTGACCTTTTCCAGTCCTGTGGTCACTGCTGACTTTTTAAAACTTGCTGGAATATTGAGGCAGCACTTTAACAGCATCACCTTTTAGGATTTAAAATATCTCAGCTGGAATCCCATTTCCTCCTCTAGCTATGTTTGCAGCAATGCTTCCAAAGGCCACTTGACTTCATACTCCCTGCTGTCTGGCTGAAGGTCAGTAACTACACTATCATGGTTATCTGGGTCATTAAGACCTTTTTTCTATAGTTCTTCTATGTATTCTTGCCATCTCTCCTTAACCTCTCCTGCTTCTGTTAGGTCCTTACCATTGTGTTTTTATTGTGCCCATCCTTGCATGAAATATTCCCTTGATAACTCCAATTTTCATGAAGAGATCTCTAGTCTTTCCCATCCTATTGTTTTCCTTTATTTCTTTGCATTGCCCACTTAAGAAGGCCTTCTGATCTCTCCTTGCTATTCTCTGGAATTTTGCATTCAGTGGGTGTATCTTTCCCTTTTCCCCTTGCTTTTCGCTTCTCTTTGTTCAGCTATTTGTAAACGTTTCTCAGACAATCGTTTTACCTCTTGCCTTTCTTAATCTTTGGGATGGTTTTGATCACTGCCTCCTATACAGTGTTATGAACTTCTATCCATAGTATGTTTCATTAACTGCAATAAATGTGCCATACTAATATAAGATGTTAAGTAGCTGAGTAATGCATTATGTCCTGAGGGTTCCCATAACAAAATATCACAGATCTGGTAGCTTAAATAACAGAAATATATTTTTTCACACTTCTGGAGACTAGAAGTCCAAGATTAAGCTGCCAGCAGATTTGGTTTTTTCTGAAGCCTCTCTCCTTGGCTTGCAGATGACTTCCTTATTGCTGCATCTTCAAATGGTCATTCAGCTGTGTGCACATATCCCTGGTGCCACTGTGTTCAAATGTCTTGTTTTTATAAGGACAGCAATCAGATTGGATGAGGTTCTACCCTAATAATCTCATTTCAAGTTAATAAATTCTTTATTAGCCCCATCTCCAAATCCAGTCACATTCTAAGGTAATGTGCCTGTGTTTTTAGTCGTTCAGTCATGTCCAACTCTTTGCAACCCTGCAGACTGTAGCCCATCAGGCTCCTCTGTTCATGGGATTTCAAAAGCAAGAATACTGGAGTGGATTGCCATTTCCTTCTCCAGGGGATCTTCTCAAACCAGGGATCAAACCCACATCTCCTGCATTGGCAAGCGGATTCTTTACCACTGAGCCATCTGGGAAGCCCTGCTAAGGTTAATAATCCAATATAATTAATGTCATTATGTAAAACAGAAATTTGGACACAGAAACATGCATATAAGGAAGATGTCAAGTGACAGAGAAGATGGCCATTTTCAAGCCAAGAAGAAAGGCATAGAACAGATCTTTCCCTTATATCTCTCAAGAAGAACAATCTCTGTCTATAACTTGCCTTTTACTTCCAGCCTCCAGAACTCAGAAACAATAAATTTCTGTTGTCTAAGCCACCTAGTATTAGTATTTTGTTGTGGAAGACATAGCAAATTAAAACAGATTTCAGTATCAGGAAGTGGGGCTGTTTTAACAACAACAACAACAAAAATATGTAGAATTTGGTAATGAGTAGAGGTTAGGAGAGTTTTTAGCTTCATGCTATAAAAAGCCTAGATTTCCTTGAAGGAATTGTTAATAGAAATATGGATGTTAAAGGCAACTCTGATGAGAGCTCAGAATGAAGAGAATTATAGAGAAAGCTTCTATCATTGTAGAGAAGACATATTGTCATAACACAATGTTGTTAGAAATAGATGCTAAGGGTGCTTCCAGTGAGATCTCAGATGAAAATGAGGAAGCTGTTGTTGTAAATGGGGGGGGGGGAAAGGTCGATCCTTATTATAAAGTAGCAGAGAAATTATCTGAATTGTGTTCTGTTGGCTGGAGAGTAGAACTTGTAGGCAATGAAGTTGGGTATTAAGCTGAAATTTTTAAACAGTGTGTTGAAGGAGCAATCTGATTTCTGATTGTGACTTACAGGGAAATGAGAGAAGAAAGAGGTAAATTAAAGGGGCAACTATTAAGCAAAAAGGAAGCAGAGCGAAGATTTGGGAAATTCTCAGGCTATCCAGATAATGTGCTCTGGAAACAGGGCTGTGTGAAGCTGGACAACTAGATGCAAGGTTCAGATATTTGGTTATTCAGAAAATATATGTGGAGGACTCTCTTGTTCAATGGCTTGGACGCCCATGAATTGCACAAGGGTCTAACAAAGTTTTTAAGAATGTTATATGAGTATAAACATTGCCAGCCTGAATTAAAGTAAACAGAGATGGGACAAAATAAAGGAATAATGACTTTTAGTGCATAGCCATAGATGCAAGGCCTTGTGGGGCTGCTACTCCAAGTCAAAGAGTTGCAGGCTGACGGAGTGGAACCACCGTCCAGAGACAAGGGATGGGGCGGCCACTTGGTGGATCCAAAGGACAGAGCACAGAGCCAAAAAAATTATTCTCAAGGCTTAAAATCTAATTAAGTTGTCCCCATTTGGTTTTTGACTTCTTTAGTACCTTTGGAGCCCTTTCTTCCCTTTGATATCTCCCGTTTGGAATGTGATGTCTATCCTATGTCTGTCTCACCACTGTATTTTGGAAGCAGATAACTTCCTGTCTGGTTTCACAGAGTCATAGTTGGGGAGGCATTTTCCCTGAGGATAAGTAATTTCCAGAGTCTCACTCATAATCAATTTAGATGAGGATTATATGAGATAGGTGAGTTAGAGTTGATGCTGAAGTGGAATAAAATTTTGGGAATCTAGAGATGGGGGTGAATGTGCTTTTCGTGTGAGAAATGATAATTCAGTGGGAGGGTTAGAAGACAGAGTGTTATTTGTTGAACTGTGTCCCCCCACCAAAATTTATATGTTGAAACCCTAACCTCAAGTACTTTAAAATATAGTCTTCTTTAAGGTGGGGTCTTTATAGGGGTAATCAAGGTTACATGAGGTCATTTGTGGGATTTCCCTTGCAGTTCAGTGGTTAGGACTCTGCACTTTCACTGGCAAGACTGTGGGTTCAATCTCTGGTTGGGAAACTAAGATTCCACAAGCCATGTGGTGTGGAAAAAAAAAAAAGTAAATGAGGTCAGTTAGGGTGAACTCTTAATTGAATATGTCTGATATCCTTATAAAAGGGGGAAATTTGGATACAGGGACATGCACAGAGGTAGGATAATGTAAAAGGACATATAGAGAATACCATCAACAAGCCAAGAAAGTAGGTACAGAACAGATCATTCCCTTAGAGCCTTCAAAAAGAAAAAAACTGTGCCAACACTTGGATTTTAGACTACCAGCCTCTAGAACGATGAAAAATTAATTTCTGTTATTTAAACCAAACTTGTTTGTGGTACTTTGTTATAACAGCCCTAGTACACTAATATAATAAGCCTATATGGTAAAACCAGAAATTATAAAATATTTTAGAAAAGAAAGAAAGAAAGCATTTTAGTATCTTATAAAGTATTTTAGAATACAATAGGAGAAAGACTTGTGACCTTGAATTATGCAAAATTTTCTTAGGTACAATTAAAAAACTAAATTCTTAAAAAATTATAGACTGTGTCATCAAGATGGTGAAGTAAGAGAATATAGAGTTCACCTCCCCCACAAATACATCAAAAATACATCTACATTTTGACCTATCTTAATTGAAAACTAATTGGAAACTGGTAGAAAGACTCCTGTGGAACCAACACTTTAAGAGAGATACACACTTAATTGGGTAGAATGGAAAGAACAGTGATCAGGTTGGGAATAGTGCCCAAGGGAGGGGACTCAGAGGAAAAGGGAGATTACATGGCCAGACATCTGCCCTGCGGAATTAGTAGTTCAAGCCACAGATTGAATGTCCAAGTTCTGTCCTACATAAAGGGGAAAATGGCTGGTTGGAAGGCCACTGGAACTAATAGAAGGACTGAGGGAAGCCTGGACTCCACTCCTAAGGAGCACAAGCATTCAGGCTTTCCCTTAGGGAAAGGTGGAGAGAGATCTGCTCTAGTGGTTGCCAAATGTCCTGCAAACACCTCGACATATACTCCAGCATGAACAGAGTGGACACTCTGGCCCAACTCCAGGACAGAGCATAGCACTGGATCTGGGGCAGTCATGACCAGGGAAAATCTTTGATCATGGACACAGAGGAGGCTGAGTCACAAAGTGGAGCCTGAGTGGGGAATCAGTGGCCATTGTTGGTGCTTACTCAAGCAGTATCTCAGAAGTAGTCCAGATGTCTGATGGCAGCTGCTCCATCATAGCTCACCCCTGTATACAAGCCAAGAGGCAATGTGGGCACCCCCTGGCCTGTACAGCAATTATAAAACACTGCAGGTACATCAGAGGCTGAAGATAGTAATTGGTTGCAAAGGACAAAGGACAAAGGAGACTTTCACCATAGTTTGTTTCTCAGTGGAACAAGGGAAAATATTGTGGGCACCTGCATAGGCAATGCACTAGACGTCAGTCAATGGCCAACATGAGCTGAAAGCCTACACAAACCCCACTTGCCTCAGCACTGCCCTTCTTCAGGGCAAGGGTCTCAGAGCAACAAGAGGGAAAAACATACACTTAAAGGAACAGAACAAGCTCAGGTCTGATACTCAGGACTTCTCCACTAGCAATGTGGCAGCAAACTTCATCCCTGATAGGGTGGTGATGGCCACAGACCAGAGGGGAAGTCTTGCCTAGAAAACTAGCACCAGCTCTAGCCAGTCCATCTCCAGTCCCATCCCCTAGAAAAATGAAAGCTGCCATCAAACACTGAAGAAAAATATGATTTGAGTCTACATCAAACCAGCTCTTCCACCAAAGGTATTGGGCACACACAGTCAGTATAGAGGTGCTCCCACATAAGGTAACTCCTTCAACACAACAATAGGTAACTGTTTCAAGTAAAATCATAGAGGCAGAGAAAGTTAGCCAAAATGAAAAGGCACAGGAACTATGCTCAAATGAAAAAGCAAGAAGAAACCTTAAAAAACAAAACATGAGACAAAGTGCTCAGGTCTGGTGCAATGGGATGACCCAGAGGGATGGGATGGGGAGGGAGGTGGGAGGGGGGTTCAGGATGGGGAACACATGTAAACCCATGGCTGACTCATGTCAATGTATGGCAAAAACCACTACAATATTGTAAAGTAATTAGCCTCCAACTAAAATAAATAAATTAATAAAAAAGAAATAAAACAAATAAACAGTCTACCAGATAAAAAATTCTAAGCACTGGTAGTAAAAATGTTAAATGAATTAGGGAAAACTGTTGATGTACATAGTGAACACTTTAACCAGAAACTATAAGATATAAAAAATACCCAATTAGAAACGAAGAATTTCATAGCTAAAATTAACAAAACATACTAGAAGGAATGAATAGCATACTAAGTGATAAGGAAGAATGGATAAATGATCTGGAAGAAAGAATAATGGAAATTACCAAACCAGAATAGCAAAAAAGAAAAACAAATTTTTAAAAATGAAAATTATTTAAGATATATGTGTGAAAACATTAAGCATAACAACATTTGCATTATCAGGGTGCCAGAAGGAGAAGAGAGAGAAAAGGGTGTCAAGACTTACTTTGAGGAAATTATGGCTGAAAACATGGTGAACATGAATAAAGAAACATAAATCCAGGCATAAGCAGCACAGAGGCTTCCAAACAAGATTAACCCAAACAGACTCATACCAAGGCATATCATAATTAAAGTAGTTAGTACAAAATGAAAGATAAAAAGAGAATTCTAAAAACATAAAGAGAAAAACAACAAGTCACATAAAATAGAACCCCTATAAGGCCATCATTTAATTTCTCTGCAGTAAATTTGCAGGCCAAAAGACAGTGCCACAATATACTCAAAGTGTTGAAAGGGAAAAACCTAGAACCCAGGATATTGTAGACATCAAGATTATCAATTAGAATCAAAGAAGAGATAAATAACTCAGATAAGCAAAAACCAAGAGTTTATCAATATGAAACCAACTTTTAAAGAAATTCTGAAGGGTCTCCTCCGACTAAAGAAATAATCTATAGGAAAGGGAAAATTCCACTAGGAAAGGAAAGTACATAGAAAGGACTGAGGATCAACCACTTAGATAAAATAGTATGGAGATTAAAGGGCAAAAAATTGTAAAATCAACTATAACTACAATAAACAGTGAAGGGCTAAGCATGAAGATGTAATGTATGACATCATAAACACAAAATTTTAGTTAGGGGAATAAAAAATGTACATCCTTTAGAATGTGTATGAACTTAAATGTCTATCAATTAAGAACAAGTCAATATAATTATGAGTCAATATATACGGAGCCCAGTTCAGTTCAGTTCATTCACTCAGTTCTATCCTACTCTTTGCGACCCCATGGACTACAGCATGCCAGGCTTCCCTGTCCATCATCAACTCCAGGAGCTTACTCAAACTCATGTTCATTGAGTCAGTGATGCCATCCAACAATCTCATCCTCTGTCATCTCCTTCTCCTCCTGCCTTCAATCTTTCCCAGCATCAGGGTTTTTTCCAAAGAGTCAGTTATTTGCATCAGGTGGCAACCATAAATCAAAAACACAAAATAGATACAAAAAAAAACCCAAAAAAACACATACTACTAAAGAAAATCATCAAGCCACAAGGACAGAAACAAAAACACAAATAACAAAGAAGAACTTCAAGAATAACCCAAATAAAAGCAACAAAATGGCAATAAAGACATACTTGCCAACAATTACTTTCAAATATCAATGAACTAAATGCACCAATCAAAAGGCATACACTGGCTGATTGGATTAAAAACACAAGACTCACCTAGAAAAGACAAAGAAGGGTATTATATAATGATAAAGAGATTAGTACAAGAAAAGAATTTCACAATCCTTATCACAAATGTACCCAATAAAGGATCTCCTAAATATACAAATAAATACTAACAGATATTAAAAGATAAGCCGACAATAAAAAAAGGAAAAACATTACAGGGCATCTCACTTCCCTCAGTGGCCAGGTCATCCAGACAGAAAACTCAATAAGGCCAGAGTGAGCATAAATGACATTATAGACAAGGTGGACATATAGATATCTACAGAACTAAGAACAAAACTAGTGGAGGTGATAGAATTCCAGTTGAGCTATTCCAAATTCTGAAAGATGATGCTGTGAAAGTGCTGCACTCAATATACCAGCGAACTTGGAAAACTCAGCAATGGTCACAGGACTGGAAAAGGTCAGTTTTCATTTCAATCCCAAAGAAAGACAATGCTAAAGAATGTTCAAACTACCACATAATTGCACTCATCTCACACCCTAGCAAAGTAATGCTCAAAATTCTCCAAGTGAGGCTTCAACAGTATGTGAACCGAAAAATTCCAGATTGTTCAAGCTGGATTTAGAAAAGGCAGAGGAACCAGAGATCAAATTGTCAACATCTGTTGGATCACTGAAAATGCAAGAGAGTTCCAGAAAAACACCTACTTCTGCTTTATTGACTGTGCCAAATCATTTGACTGTGTTCAGTTCAGTTCAGTTCAGTTGCTTAGTCGTGTCCAACTCTTTGCGACCCCATGAATCGCAGCATGCCAGGCCTCCCTGTCCATCACCAACTCCCGGAGTTTTCCCAAATTCATGTCCATCGAAGTCGGTGATGCCATCCAAGCATCTCACCCACTGTCGTCCCCTTCTCCTCCTGCCCCCAATCCTCCCCAGCATCAGGGTCTTTTCCAATGAGTCAACTCTTCGCATGAGGTGGCCAAAGTATTGGAGTTTCAGCTTCAACATCAGCACTTCCAATGAACACCCGGGGCTGATCTCCTTTAGGATGGACTGGTTGGATCTCCTTGCAGTCCAAGGGACTCTCAAGAGTCTTCTCCAACAACACAGTTCGAAAGCATCAATTTTTCGGTGCTCAGCTTTCTTCACAGTCCAATTCTCACATCCATACAT
Organism: Giraffa tippelskirchi; assembly: GCF_054371585.1. NCBI lineage: Eukaryota > Metazoa > Chordata > Mammalia > Artiodactyla > Giraffidae > Giraffa > Giraffa tippelskirchi. Next base: position 75,080,090 of record NC_137289.1, read on the forward strand.
GACTACTGGAAAAACCATAGCCTTGACTAGACGGACCTTTGTTGGCAAAGTAATGTCTCTGCTTTTTAATACACTGTCTAGGTTGGTCATAACCTGACTGTGTGGATCACAACAAACTGTGAAAAATCCTTCAATAGATGGGAATACCAGAACACCTTACCTGCCTCTTGAGCAATCTGTATGCATGTTAAGAAGTAACAGTTTGAACAGGACATGGAACAATGGACTGGTTCAAAATTGGAAATGGAGTATGTCGAGGCTGTATATTGTCACCCTGCTTATTTAATTTATATGCAGAGTCCATCATGTGAAATACCAGGCTGGATGAAGCACAAGCTAGAATCAAGATTGCTGGGAAAAATATAAATAGCCTCAGATATACAGATGGCACCACCCTTATGGCAGAAAGGAAGAAGAACTAAATAGCCTCTTGATGAAAGTGAAAGAGGACAGTGAAAAAGCTGGCTTACAATTGAACATTCAAAAATCTAAGATCATAGCATTTTGTTCCATCACTTTATGGCAAACAGATGGGGAAACAATGAAAAAAGTGTGAGACTTTATTTTTTTTGGGCTCCAAAATCACTGCAGATCATGATTGCAGCCATGAAATTAAAAGACACTTATCCTTGGAAGAAAAGCTATGACCAAGATAGACAGCATATTAAAAAGCAAAGTCTTTACTTGGCTGACAAAGATCCGTCCAATCAAAGCTGTAGTTTTCCCAGTAGTCATGTATGGATGCGAGAGTTGGAGTATTGTAAAGTTAAAAAATAGATACATAAACTAATTTAAATATGAAAAAAAAATAAAGAAAGCTGAGCACAGAAGAATTGATGCTTTTGAACTGTGGTGTTGGAGAAGCCTCTTGAGAGTCCCTTGGACTGCAAGGAGATCAAATTAGTCAATCCTAAAGGAAATCAGTCTTGAATATTCATTGGAAGGAGTGATGCTGAAGCTGAAATTCCAATACTTTGGTTACTTGATGTGAAGAACTGACTCATTGGAAAGACCTTGATGCTCGGAAAGATTGAAGGCAGGAAGGAGAAGGGGATGGCAGAGGATGAGATGACTGGATGGCATCAACAACTCGATGGACATGAGTTTGTGCAAGCTCAGAAAGTTGGCGATGGACAGAGAAGCCTGGCATGCTGCAGACCATGGGGTTGAAAGAATCGGACACAATTGAACAATTGAACTGAACAGAACAGGACATTCTATCCAAAATCAGCAGAGTATTTATTCTTTTCCAGTGCACATGGACCAGTCTCCAAAGAGATCACATGCAAGGCCACAAAAAGTCTCAACAAATTTAATAGGATAGAAATTATATCAAGCACTTTTTTTTCATGAGCACAACACTATGAAATTGGGAAACACTTGCAGAAAGAAAAATGAGAAAAGGGCAAATGCCACTGAACAATATGCTATAAAAAACCAATGTGTCAATGAAGACACCAAAGAGGAAATCAGAAAATAACAGGAGACAAATTGAAAGTTAAACAGAACATTCCAAAATCTCTGGGATGCAGCAAAAGCACTTCTAAGAGGGAAATTTATAGCTATACAGGCTTTGATCAAGAGATAAGAAAAATCTCAGATAATGAACCTCACCTACCACCTGAAAGAATTATAAAAGTATAGCAAATTTCAACATCAACAGAAGGAAGACAATAATCAAGATCAGAGAGAAATTATATAAGTAGAGACTAAAAAGAGTGTGGTTTTTTTTTTTAAAGAAAAACAAAATAGTTAAACCTTTACCCAGGGTCACCAAGAAGAAATTAGAGAAAGAACCTAAATAAAGTAATAAATGAAAGGGTAGAATTAATTGCCAACATCACAGAGGTACAAAAATCACAAGTGAAACCTATAAATGGTTATATGCCAAAAATCAGACAACATAAAAAAAAGAGAAAATTCTAGAAATATACAAAATGCCCAAGACTGAATGAAGAAGAAACATACAATTTGAGAAGTCTTATTATTAGTAGTGTAATTGAAAGTGTAATAAAAATAGTTGTACCAAACACAGCTTCACAGGGGAATTCTACCAAATATGTAAAGGAGAGATAATACCTATCTTTCTCAAAGTATTTCAAAAAATTTAAGAGAATGGAATATTCCTAAATTCATTATATGAAGCCACCATTACCTTGATTCAAAAACAGAGAAAAACACTACAATTAAAAAAAAAAAAAACTACAAAGCAATATTTTTGATGAATATAGATGCAAAAATTCCAAACAAAATATTAGCAAACTGAATACAACATTATACAAAATGATTACTAAACAGGATCAATGTTGAATTTGTTCATAGATCACAAGGATGGTTCAACATTCACAAATCAATGTGATACACCATATTAATAAAAGAAAAAATGAACATCACATGATCATCTCAATAGACACAGAAAAAGCATTTGACAAAATTCAATACTAATTCATTATAAAAACTTTCATCAAAGTAAATATAGAGATAACATACCTCAACACAATAACAGCAACTTATGAAAAATCACAGCTAATATCATTATCAGTGGTGAAAAGCTGAAATCAGTTCCTTTGAATTCAGGAGCAAAACAAGGTGATAAGTGGTATTCTCATCACTTCTATTTAACATAGTATTGGAAATCTTACCCACAGCAATTAGACAAGAAAAGGATATAAAAGGCATCCAAACTGGATGTGAAGAAGTAAAATTGTCACATTTGAAGATGACATTAAATTGGGTTGGCCAAAAAATTCCTTCAGTTTTAGGTAAAAATAAAAGCCATATTTTCTTTTTTTAAAAAAATAATTTATTTAATTTAATTGGAGGCTAATTATTTTACAATATTGTAGTGATTTTTGCCATATATCGACATGAATCAGAAATGGGTGCACAAGTGTTCCCAATCCAGAACTCCCCTCCCACCTCCCTCCCCATCCCATCCACCAGGGTCATCCCAGTACACCAGCCCGGAGCACTCTGTCTCATGCAACAAGCCTGGACTGGTGATCTTTTTCACATATGATAATATACACGTTTCAATGATATTCTCTCAAATCTTCGACCCTCACCTTCTCCCACAGAGTCCAAAAGACTGCTCTTTATATCTGTGTCTCTCTCTTTTTTTTTTTTTTTGCTTTCTCTTTTTTTGTTGTTGGTATGGAGGTATATCTGTGTCTCTTTTGCGGTCTCACATACAGGGTCATCGTTAGCATCTTTCTAAATTCCATATATATGCTTTAGTATACTGTATTGGTGTTTTTCTTTCTGACTTACTTACTTCATTCTGTATAATGGGTTCCAGTTTCACCTACCTCATTAGAACTGATTCAAATGCATTCTTTTTAATAGCTGAGTAATATTCCATTGTATATATGTACCATAGCTATCTTATCAATTTGTCTGCCAATGGAAATCTAGATTGCTTCCATGTCCTGGCTATTGTAAAGAGTGCTGCCATGAACACTGGGGTACACATGTCTCTTTCAATTCTGGTTTCCTTGGTGTGTATGCCAAGCAGTGGGATTGCTGGGTCATATGGCAGTTCTATGTCCAGTTTTTAAAGGAATCTCCACACTGTTCTCCATAGTGGCTGTACTAGTTTGCATTCCCACCAACAATGCAAGAGGGTTCCCTTTTCTCCGCACCCTCTCCGACATTTATTTTTCGTAGACTATTTGAGAGCAGCCATTTTGACTGATGTGAGATGGTACCTCATTGTAGTTTTTATTTGCATTTCTCTGATAATGGATAAGCAAGTGTTAGTCACTCAGTCTTGACCAACACTTTGCGACCCCATGTTGAGAATTTTTCAAGTGTGTGTTAGCCATCTGTATGTCTTCTTTGGAGAAGTGTCCGTTTAGTTCTTTGGCCCATTTGTTGACTGGTTCGTTTATTTTTCTGGAATTGAGCTGCAGGAGCTGCTTGTATGTTTTTCAGCTTAATTCTTTGTCAGTTGCTTCATTTGCTATTATTTTCTCCCATTCTGAATGCTGTCTTTTCACCTTGCTATAGTTTCCTTCATTGTGCAAAAGCTTTTAAGTTTAACTAGGTCTCATGTATTTATTTTTGCTTTTATTTCCATTACTATGGGAGGTGGGTCATAGAAGATCCTGCTCTGATTTATGTCAGAGAGTGTGTTGCTGTTTTCCTCTAGGAGTTTTATACTTTCTGGTATTAGGTTTAGATCTTTAATCCATTTTGAGTTTATTTTTGTGTATGGTGTTAGAAAGTGTTCTAGTTCCATTCTTTTACAAGTGGTTGATCAGTTTTCCCACCACTACTTGATAAAAAGATTCTCTTTTCTCCGTTGTATATTCTTGCCTCCTTTGTCAAAGATAAGGTGTCCATAGGTGCATGGATTTATCTCTGGGCTTTCTATTTTGTTCCACTGATCTATATCTCTGTCTTTGTGCAAATACCATACTGTCTTGATGACTGTAACTTTGTAGTATAATCTGAAGTCAGGCAGGTTGATTCCTCAGTTCCATTCTTCTTTCTCAAGATTGAAAAACCATATTTTTCATTTTCACCAAGAACTTTATTGAGCATTGTAGCCACCAATTTGTTCTACTATATTCTTCCATATTTCAGCCAACTTAATAATTCCCTTTTCCCAAAACTTTTTATCTTTTTGAGCAAAGAACTATTCCAAGTGCCTTTACAGTTTTCCAGGGAATTGAAATTTTTTCCATTAAGAGAATTTTATAAAAAAAAAAAAATGAATGGAATTCTGATGGTGCAATATCTGGTGAATGTAAGTTCTGGTGAATCAAAACTTCCCACCAAGCTGTAAAATTTTTCTCTTGGTCATCAAACAAACAGGTTATCTTGTGTTATCCTGATATATTATGCATTTTCTGTTGAGTAACTCCTGATGCTTTTTCTTGAGTACTGCTTTTAGTTGGTCAAATTGGCAGCAGTACTTGTTGGAATTAATCATTTGGCTTTTTACAAAGAGTTCATAATGGAGGACTCCCCTCCACTTCCATCATATATACAACATCACCTCCTTTGGATGAAAATTGGCCTTTGGTGTGGTTGGTGGTGGTTCATTTCTCCTGCCCCATGATCTCTTCCATTCTGCATTATTGTACAGTATCCACTTTTCATTGCTTATAACAATTTGTTTTAAAACTGGAACATTTTCATTATGTTTCATAAGAGAATCACATATGGAAATATGGTTAAGAAGATTTTTTTCATTTTGCTTATATGGAACCCAAACATTAAACTGATGAACATAACCAACTTGCTGTAAATGATTTTTAAAACTTGATTTGGAGGTTTTGAGTATGTCAGATATCTCCTGTGTAACATAACATTGATTGGTCTCAAAGTCTTGATTTTATTGTTATCATCTTCAACTGGTCTACCTGAACATGGAGTATCATCCAGAGAGAAATCTCCAGCACAAAATTTCACAAAACACTTTTGATGTGTTCAGTCACAGCAGCTTCCTCATACACTCAACTGAACAATTTTATTTTTATATTTCAGTTGCATTTTAACCTTTCTTGAAATAATACAGCAAATTGTGTGGTTCACAATAAACTGTGGAAAATTCTGAAAGAGATGGGAGTATCAGACCACCTGAGCTGTTTCTTGAGAAACCTGTATGTAGGTCAGGAAGCAACAGTTAGAACTGGACATGCAACAACAGACTGGTTCCAAGTAGGAAAAGGAGAATATCAAGGCTGTATATTGTCACCCTGCTTATTTAACTTCTTTGCAGAGTACATCATGAGAAACACTGGGCTGGAAGAAGTACAAGCTGGAATCAAGATTGCCGGGAGAAATATCAATAACCTCAAATATGCAGATGACACCACCCTTATGGCAGAAAATGAAGGGAACGAAAAAGCCTCTTGATGAAAGTGAAAGAGGAGAGTGAAAAAGTTGGCTTAAAGCTCAACATTCAGAAAATTAAGATCATGGCATCTGGCCCCATCATTCCATGGGAAAAGATGGGGAAACAGTGCAAACAGTGTCAGACTTTATTTTGGGGGGCTCCAAAATCACTGCAGATGGTGATTGCAGCCATGCAATTAAAAGACGCTTACTCCTTGGAAGGAAAGTTATGACCAACTTAGACAGCATATTAAAAGGCAGAGACATTAATTTGCCAACAAAGGTCCGTCTAGGCAAGGCTATGGTTTTTCCAGTATTCATGTTTGGATGTGAGAGTTGGACTGTGAATAAAGCTGAGCACTGAAGAATTGTTGATTTTGAACTGCAGTGTTGGAGAAGACTCTTGAGAGTCCATTGGACTGAAAGGAGATCCAACCAGTCCATCCTAAAGGAGATCAGTCCTGGGTGTTGATTGGATGGACTGATATTGAAGCTGAAACTCCAATACTTTGGCCACTTCATGCAAAGAGTTAACTCATTGGAAAAGACCCTGATGCTGGAAAGGATTGGGTGCAGGAGGAGAAGGAGACGACAGAGGATGAGATGGCTGGATGGCATCACTGACTCGATGGACATGGGTTTGGGTAAACTCTGGGAGTTGGTGATGGACAGGGAGGGCTGGCATGCTGCGATTCATGGGGTCACAAAGATTCAGACACGACTGAGTGACTGAACTGAACTAAACTGAATATAATAAACATATCGCTTTTTTCCTTCCATCTTCAATAATAAAATGGCTATACAAAAGTTTACCAATTTTGATGCCTTTTTTAAATGCACACTGATCTGACATTTGTCACGATACAATCTAAGAAAATTGTTTCAAATGAAGCTAAAGACACTTAAATACTACTAGAACCATCTTATGGGAAAAAAAACAAAGAAAGCTATTGGCCAACTCAATACTATACACCAGTTCAGTTCAGTCGATCAGTCGTGTCCGACTCTTTGCGACCCCATGAATTGCAGCACGACAGGCCTCCCTGTCCATCACCAACTCCCGGAGTTTACCCAAACCCATGTCCATTGAGTCGGTGATGCCATCCAACCATCTCAACTCTGTCGTCTCCTTCTCCTCTGGCCCCCAATCCTTCCCAGCATTATGGTCTTTTCCAATGAGTCAACTCTTTGTATGAGGTGGCCAAAGTATTGGAGTTTCAGCTTCAACATTAGTCCTTCCAATGAACATCCAAGACTGATCTCCTTTAGGATGGAATGATTGGATCTCCTTGCAGTCCAGGGGATTCTCAAGAGTCTTCTCCAACACCACAGTTCGAAAGCATCAATTCTTCGGCGCTCAGCTTTCTTCACCGTCGAACTCTCACATCCATACATGACCACTGGAAAAACCATAGCCTTGACTAGACGGACCTTTGTAGGCAAGGTAATGTCTCTGCTTTTAAATATGCTATCTAGGTTGGTCATAACCTTCCTTCGAAGGAGTAAGCATCTTTTAATTTCATGGCTGCAATAACCATCAGCAGTGATTTTGGAGCCCCAAAAAATAAAGTCTGACACTGTTTCCAATGTTTCCCCATCTATTTCCCATGAAGTGATGGGACCAGATGCCATGATCTTAGTTTTCTGAACGTTGAGCTTTAAGCCAACTTTTTCACTCTCTTCTTTCAGTTTCATCAAGAGGCTCGTTAGTTCTTCTTCACTTTCTGCCATAAGGGTGGTGTCATCCGCATATCTGAGGTTATTGATTTTTCTCCCGGCAATCTTGATTCTAGCCTGTGTTTCTTCCAGCCCAGTGTTTCTCATGATGTACTCTGCATATAAGTTAAATAAGCAGGGTGACAATATACAGCCTTTACGTACTCCTTTTCCTATCTGGAACCAGTCTGTTGCTCCATGTCCAGTTCTAACTGTTGCTTCCTGACCTACATACAGGTTTCTCAAGAGACAGGTCAGATGATCTGGTATTCCCATCTCTTGAAGAATTTTCCACAGTTTATTGTGATCCACACAGTCAAAGGCCTTAGCATAGCCAATAAAGTAGAAATAGATGTTTTTCTGGAACTCTCTTGCTTTTTCAATGATCCAGCAGATGTTGGCAATTTGATCTCTGGTTCCTCTGCCTTTTCTAAAACCAGCTTGAACATCTGGAAGTTCACGGTTCACGTATTGCTGAAGCCTGGCTTGGAGAATTTTGATGATTACTTTACTTGCGTCTGAGATGAGTGCAATTGTGTGGTACTTTGAGCATTCTTTGAGATTGCCATTCTTTGGGATTGGAATGAAAACTGATCTTTTTCAGTCCTGTGGCCACTGCTGAGTTTTCCAGATTTGCTGGCATATAGAGTGCAGCACTTTCACAGCATCAACATTCAGGATTTGAAGTAGCTCAACTGGAATTCCGTCACATCCACTAGCTTTGTTCTTAGTGATGCTTTCTAAGGCCCACTTGACTTCACATTCCAGGATGTCTGGCTCCAGGTGTGTGATCAGACCATCGTGATTATCTGGGTCATGAAGATCTTTTTTGTACAGTTCTTCTGTGTATTCTTGCCACCTCTTCTTAATATCTTCTGCTTCTGTTAGGTCCCTACCATTTCTGTCCTTTATCGAGCCCATCTTTGCATGAAATATTCCCTTGGTATCTCTAATTTTCTTGAAGAGATCTCCAGTCTTTCCCATTCTGTTGTTTTCCTCTATTTCTTTGCACTGATCACTGAGGAAGGCTTTCTTATCTCTCCTTGCTATTCTTTGGAACTCTGCATTCAGATGAGAATATCTTTCCTTTTCTCCTTTGCTTTACATACTATACATACAACACGCTGAAGTCTCCAGTGCAAAACTAGCAGAACTAATAAACAAATTCAGCTAAGTTGAGGGATATAAGACTCTATAGAAATCTTTTGCTTTTCTATACACTAACAGTGAACTACCAGGAAGAGAGAGTTTCAAAACATCCAATTTGTCACCATTGAGGATAATGTTTGCTGTGGGTTTGTCATATATAGCTTCTATTATGTTGAGGTACGTTCCTTCTATTCCTGCTTTCTGGAGGGTTTTTATCATAAATGGATGTTGAATTTTGTCAAAGACTTTTTCTGCATCTATTGAGATAATCATATGGTTTTTATCTTTCAATTTGTTAATGTGGTGTATTACATTGTCTGATTTGCGGATGTTAAAGAAACCTTGCATTTGTGGGATAAAGCCCACTTGGTCATGATGTATGAACTTTTTAATATGATGTTGGATTCTGTTTGCTAGAATTTTATTAAGGATTTTTGCATCTATGTTCATCAGTGATATTGGCCTGTAGTTTTCTTTTTTTGTGGCATCTTTGTCTGGTTTTGGAATTAGGGTGATGGTGGCCTCATAGGATGAGTTCGGAAGTTTACCATCTTCTGCAATTTTCTGGAAGAGTTTGAGTAGGATAGGTGTTAGCTCTTCTCTAAGTTTTTGGTAGAATTCTGCTGTGAAGCCGTCTGGTCCTGGGCTTTTGTTTGCTGGAAGATTTCTGGTTACAGTTTCGATTTCCGTGCTTGTGATGGATCTGTTAAGATCTTCTATTTCTTCCTGGTTCAGTTTTGGAAAGTTATACTTTTCTAAGAATTTGTCCATTTCTTCCAAGTTGTCCATTTTATTGGCATATAGCTGTTGGTAGTAGTCTCTTATGATCCTTTGTATTTCTGTGTAGTCTGTTGTGATCTCTCCATCTTCATTTCTAATTTTGTTGATCTGATTCTTCTCCCTTTGTTTCTTGATGAGTCTGGCTAATGGCTTGTCAATTTTGTTTATCTTCTCGAAAAACCAGCTTTTATTTTTGTTGATTTTTGCTATGGTCTCTTTTGTTTCTTTTTTTTTTTTTTTATAAATTTATTTATTTTAGTTGGGGGCTAATTACTTTACAATATTGTAATAGTTTTTGCCATACATTGACATGAATCAGCCATGGGTTTACATGTGTTCCCCTTCCTGGACCCCCCACCCACCTCCCTCCCCATCCCATCCTTCTGGATCATCCCATTGCCCCGGCCCTGAGCCCTTGTCACATGCATCGAACATGGAATGGTGTTCTGTTTCACATATGATAATATACATGTTTCAATGCTATTCTCCCAGAACGTCCCACCCTCACCTTCTCCCTCAGAGTCCATAAAATTGTTCCATGCATCTGTGTCTCTTATTCTGTCTCGCATATAGGGTTATCGTTACCATCTTTCAAATTCCATATATATGCATTAGTATACTGTATTGTTGTTTTTCTTTCTGGCTTACTTCACTCTGTATAATGGGCTCCAGTTTCATCCATCTCAGTAGAACCGATTCAAATGTATTTTTTTTAATGGCTGAGTAATATTCCATTGTGTATATGTACCACAGCTTCCTTATCCATTCGTCTGCTGATGGACATCTAGGTTGCTTCCATGTTTCTTTTGGAATCACACCAAAAATAATAAAATACCTACCAGCAAACCTAACCAAGAAGGTCTATACTCTGAAAACTGTGAAATAATGAGGAAAGGATTATGAAAGAAAAGGAAAAACATCATATGCAATAGCACAGGAAGAATTGGAAGAATTAATACTTTTTAAATGACCCTACTACCCAAAGCCATCTATAGACTTAACGCAGTTCCTGTCAAAACACTTCATGATATTTTTCACAAAACTAGAATGAATCATCCTAAATTTCATATGGAACCACAAAAGACTCTGAATTACCAATGTAATCTTGAGAAAAAGAACAAAGCTGAAGGTATCATCCTCCAGACTATACTACATAGCTACAGTAATCAAAATAGTATGATACTGGCAAAAAACTAGACACATATATCAATGGAACAGAATAGGGAGCCCCAAGATAATGATGCACTTATGGTCAATTTATATATGACAATGGAGGTGGATATACAATTGAGAAAGGACAGCCTCTTCAACAAGTGGTGCTGGGAAAACTGGACAGCTACATATAAAACAATGAAATTAGGACACTTACTTACACCAAATCCAAAAATAAACTCAAAATGGATTAAAGACCTAAATATAAGATCTGAAATCATAAAGTTTCTAGAAGACAACACAGACAGAACACTATTTAATATAAATCATAACAAGATATTTTTTTGAATCTCTCTCCGAAAGCATAAGAAATCAAAGCAAAAATAAACAAAGGAGGACTAGTTAAAATTAAAAGCTTTTGCACAGCAAAGGGAATTGTCAACAAAATGAAAAGACAACCTATGGGATAGGAGAAAATATTTGTAAATGATAATATCCAATAAGATTTAATATCCAGAATATATAAACAGCTCATAGGATTTAATATATTTCATTATATACTAGTTATTTCCAACTTCTTAAACCAATATTTCTATCAACAGAAAGCCAAGAACTTTTCTGTAATAGTTAATACTTTCCTCAAATTTCAAAAAGTATGTTTGGGTGCATTTATATCCATTGATATGCCTTTTAAAACTGCATTGAAAACACCACCTTTTCATTTTCTCATTAAGGTATATTTTTATCTATCAATCTGTAATTACCACTTTACAAGTGTGGCTCAAGGCAGTAACGTACTTTCTTCTTCTTCTAGATGCAGAGAGCTACAATTCCAAACTAGGAAGAAAACAATCTGTTTTTGTTTTTTTTTAATTTACTTATTTTAGTTGGAGGCTAATTACTTTACAATATTGTGGTGGTTTTTGACATACATTGACATGAATCAGCCATGGGTGTACATGTGCACCCCCCCCATCCTGAAACCCCCTCCCACCTCCCTCCCCTTCCCATCCTTCTGGATTGTCCCAGAACACTAGCTTTGGCTGCCCTGCTTCATGCATCGAATTTGCACTGGTCATCTATTTTACATATGGTAATATACATATTTCAATGCTATTCTCTCATATCGTCCCACCTTCGCCTTCTCCCACATAGTCCAAAAGTCTGTTCTTTACATCTGTGTCTCTTTTGTTGTCTTGCATAGAGGGTTGTTGTTACCATCTTTCTAAATTCAATGTATATGCATTAATATACTGTACTGGTGGTTTTTCTTTCTGGCTTACTTCACTCTGTATAATAGCCTCCAGTTTCATGCACCTCATTAGAACTGACACAAGAGTGTTCTTTTTTATAGCTGAGTAATATTCCATTGTATATATGTACCACAACTTCCTTATCCATTCGTCTGTTGATAAGGTGACAATCTTAAAATAGAAAAAAATAAACTTATTTTAAAATGAGAATAAACTTTTTTTTAGATCAACTTGTTTTTTTATTGATGAATGACAACTTCATACTCCAAGGTAGCACTAACTGTGTACTATTAGAGGTGCAGCATTATAGAGGAGCAGATAGCAGAATTAAACAGTAGAGGCAGGAAAATGTCAATCTTCATTATTTTTCCCATTTTCCACTATGTGTACACATAAACATGAATGGAATTTGAAATGCTTTAATGGCAATGAAGTTACAATCACCCATCTATGTAACATCTTAACTTCAAATATTTGATCTGCAATGTGTATATAATCAGCTTCCACTCCAGTATTCTTGGGCTTCCGTAGTGCCTCAGCTGATAAAGAATCCTCCTGCAATGTGGGAGACCTGTGTTCAAAACCTGGGTCAGGAAGATCCCCTGGAGAAGGGAATGGCTACCCACTCCAGTATTCTGGCCTAGAGAATTCCAAGGACTGCATAGTCCATGGGGTTGCAAAGAGTTGGACACGACTGAGTGACTTTCACTTTCACTTCACTTTCAAGAAGCTTCTCTTCGTACAGTTATTAAAAATGCCCTTTTTCCTGTCAAGAAATGGTAAATTATTTTTTGTGTTTATTTATCTTCTAAAGTAAGAACTATTTCTCTTCTGATAGGTAGGTGGCTCATTTTAATCATTTATCAAAAATTAAAGGGTGGGGGAGGAAACGTGATGGATTAGAAAAATTACTTTTTAAGAAAAATAAAATTCATTTTCACAAATTGACTGGTGTATGTTGTTGGTGCGGGATTTATTATACTTATGCAATTACACTGGGAATCAATATTATTTCAAGAATAATCTTTATTTCAGAAATATGTGTTTTTGTGTGTATTTCCTTAAGTAGAGCCACAGTCTTTTTTAACCAAATGATTTTCACTTGGAAATTAGAAGTCAAAATAAACTGTGTTGTGCACAAACCCCAAGGCATCTCCTTTCATTTTAGTCCATTTTTGCAACAAAATGTTTCTCTCTAAAGGGCCACTAAAGAGAGGAGGGGACTTGGTGAAACTTGGTTCTCTATAAGCAGCATCGAGTGCACATAGTGATGGCTACAGCAGGTCCACAGAGTGGTAATACAGAACAAGAGCACTGTACTCAGCAGTGGCTTTCACCACCTTGTACTGATTAATCACCTTGACCTACTGGCCCTTGCACAGCCAGCAACTCAGACCTATCTGTGACATCCGTGGTATAGTGGTCACCTGTGGTGCTGCAGTCATGGTGGTAGACAACTGCAAATAGCGTCTACGTTCTGTGGCATTTAAAATTCTTATTTTTAACCCCTGAACAAAGCAGTTCTTTATTAATTTCCAAGTCCACAGGATATTCAATATTTTTGATAAGCTTCTGACATTCACCAGTCTTCTGGTAAACAAACTGTTTCAGGTGCAACATGAGAACAGGAGGGAGTTTTTCCAGATTAACTCTTCGACTGATCTCAACCTCTTGTTTGGTTTCGATGATGTGTAATCCTAGACAGACAATCTTGCCACCAGAATTTCCTGGATGGTGTGTATTATGTGGAACTGAATATACTAGCTACAACATGAAGAAAGGCTGCAGGGTGGTAGACTCTTGAATTTTGCTGGGAAACCACAGATCTGATATGCCCACCAAAAATGCCACTGATTGGAATCTAAACAAAATCCACCTGGCAAAGGCTGCTGCTACTGCTAAGTCACTTCAGTCATGTCTGACTCTGTGTGATCCCATGGACTGCAGCCTACCAGGCTCTTCCGTCCATGGGATTTTCCAGGCAAGAGTACTGGAGTGGGGTGCCATTGCCTTCTCCAACCTGGCAAATGAACTAAGTCTTATTTCAGGGGCCCACTTGCTCCCATTCGTGCTTATTTCCTTCACTTGATTCTTCCTGCTTGTCTTCAGTCACTGAGTGGTTTTTGGGCACATTAGAAATAGCAAGTTTTTCATTATTTGGTGAGAGAAGTTTCTTTGAGTTCAGCATATCTCGTGAAGTCCATATAGGATAAAGCCTATGCACTCTGCAGTATCTTCTTGTGGACTCTTTTCAGACAGGTTCCACTCAATAACAGTTTGAAGTCTATAAATACACATGGGTTCAACAGCAGCTACAGAGGGGATTTTGTTATTATTGTTTGGTTGCTAAGTCATGTCCACCTCCATGGACTGCAGCACACCAGGCTTCCCATCCTCCACTATCTCCCACAGTTTCCTCAAATTCATGTCCATTGGGTTAGTGGTGCTCTCTAACCATCTCATTCACTGTCATCCCCTTTTCCTTTTACCTTCAACTTTCCCAGCATCAGGGTCTTTTCCAGTGAATCAGCTCTTTCCATCAGCTGCCCAAAGTATTGGAGCTTCAGCTTCAGTGTCAGTCCTTGGAAGGACTTTCTTTAAGATTGACTGGTTTAATCTCCTTGCAGTCCAAGGGACTCTCAACAGTCTTCTCCAACACCACAATTCAAAAGCATCATTTTTTCTGTGCTCAGCCTTCTTTATGGTCCAACTCTCACATCCATACATGACTACTGGAAAAACCATAGTTTCACTATACAGACCTTTGTTGGCAAAGTGATGTTTCTGCTTTTTAATATGCTGTCTAGGTTTGCCATAGCTTTTCTTCCATGCAGCAAGTGTCTTCTAATTTCATGGCTGCAGTCACTGTCTGCAGTGATTTTGGAGCCCAGAAAATAAAATCTGTCACTGCATCCACTTTTCCCCCTTCTTTTTGCCACGTCCTGATGGGACTGGATGCCATAATCTTAGGGGCTTTTTTTAATGTTGAGTTTTAAGCCAGCTTTTTTACTCTCCACTTTCACCTTCATCAAGAATCTCTTAAGTTTCTCTTCACTTTCTGCCATTAGAGTGGTATCATCTGCATATCTGAGGTTGTTGATATTTCTCCCAGGGGCCACATATCCCTCATGATTTTATCCCAAAAAGCTTGTATAGTTTTTAGAGGTACTGCCATGAGAGTAAACTCATACATTAGCTAAACAAAGTTATCTATTGTAAGTGTGAACTTACAAGGTCTTTGCACTTTTGAATATAGGGGAATGAACTTCAGGTGAAACAATGGAGGTGATACATTGGAAGGCAAGCAACCAATGACTGCAGTGTAGTGTTAACATAGCACCAGTTTCCTTTGTTAATCAGACCATGAACTTGCAATGGCATTAGTTTATGAACCAGGGTTATGTTTTCCAGTTACTCTACAATTTTTATGGCCACAGGATCCTCCAAAACTGGAACCAGACCTTTCTTGACTTTGGCCTGCTTTTCAGAGACAAGGGAAGACGGGGCAGGAAGGAAACACTTAGTTTCCACAGAAATCACAGGGGAAGAGGAGGAATGGGGGGGGCAGGAGAGGGGAGGGAAAGAAGGAGGAAGAAGAAGAGGGCTTAGAATCATGCCAAAGACTGGCTCACGACTTCACGAGCTGACTAGTAGGTGCAGTGTCTGCCACAGAGCCTGGGCCTCCCACAGGAGGGGAGGTGCTCTTGGCTTTCCATGTCTAAGCTTTTCACAGTATGCAACTCCACCCTGTTGGCAGCCGTGCCCTCACTCAAGGATTCAAATATTTGTCTGCTGGAAATTCCGGGGTTCTCAGTAATATCAGTCCTAACATAAGGCTGAGCCACAGCTATCTTCGACAGGGTGTCCCTGCCAGCCTCTTCAGTGAGCCAAGGTTGTTCAACGTCAGCCCTATGGCAGCCCTCAGGCTGCCCTGCAGTCCTGGCTCCATTGTCAAGGGTTCTGGGAAAAGAACCACCAGGCACAGTGTCACTGATGAAGTTCATGGCATTCTCAGGGCTGCCACAAATCTTGGGTGTCCCCAATAGGGGCACATTATCCATGAACTCCACATCCTCTACACCTACACTGTTCGGGACTACTGGATTGGCATGGCCATTGCCCAGGGCTTCTGTGGAAGTACTACCCTCTCCACCATCATTTGAGTAACTCTAATATCCAGGTGGGCATTTTCCTTCCTTTTAATGCTTCATTTGTTCTACCACCTGAGATGCCACTGTTGTCTAAAACTTCCATCTCCACATTATAGTTGCCACACAGAGGAAGAGCAGAGCCTCAGTACTGGTAGCTGGTAAAGCTATAATTCACTTCTTTATCTATGCCATCAGAAATCTTTTTGGAAGTTGTGAAACTAAGGACAAATTCAGGGGCCTATGGATTCAATGTGCTTGAAATGCTGTAGTTGGGAGTTCTTGGCAAAATGTCACTGGGTTCAATTACTTCATTAACACCAAATTCAATTGTCTAATAACTTTTCTATCAACAACTTGTGCACACAGAACTGCTCCACTGTATGGAAGAAAGTCAACTGAAGAGCATTGAGTCACAAAGAACTGATTGAATTCATCAGGGCTAAAATTCCCCAAATATACTACAGGGTGCAGAGGGCCGTGGCAGTCCATTTTAATGAGCCTTGGTGTTCAACCAACTCTTCACAATGCTTCCTCTTTGCATCAGATTTTAATTTATATATATTCTCAATAAGATCCCTTAGGTATCATTACCAAAACTGTTACAGAACAACAACAACAACAAAAATACATGTAATAAATGGTTAAGGAATAAATGAAGAGGAAGAAGAGGATGGAAAAACATTAAAGCAAGACAAATGGAAACTAAGTGTGTTCACAACAATAAGAGAGTAGAGTTCAATAGTTTTACAGACACAAAAGAACCAAGGTTCATTTTATTCCACCCTTCATTTTGAAATAAGCACCAAATAAATATATTTCCCTTTTGCCAATGCTGCCTCCATATTAAATACTTGTTCAAAAGACAAAAATATAATTCTGTACTTGAGACTGAAAACAACAATAACAAAAGCAACATCAGTACACACACTCTCCCAAGGAAATAGCTCTTTTCCATTTGAAAAAACTTAATATTATGATCCTCAATAATGAAACAAATCTGCATTGCATAATGAAGTAAAAATAATAAATCTATAATGAAGATCTTTAACCAGAAGTCATGAAAACTGGACAATTTACTGTCTGCTCTTTTTTTCTTTTTGTCAGGATTTTTATTTTAACAGAGAAAGGAAGTTTGTAGGCCTGGGTTTCTATTGCCCTCAATCATAATTTCCAACTACATTTATTCACAGATGACTACATATTGTCTTCTATTCCTGAATTTTCTTTTGGCCAATCAGAACAGAAGGAAAAGATGTCTGCTGTCCTTTGATATACTATTCATTGCAGTGAAAAGTAAATAAGAACTATTTCATCTTCAGAGTACTTTTCTTATTTTTTTTAATTTATTTCTTATTTTGGATATGACTTTTCCTTTGTTTTTTCTATAAGGAAATTTAGTTCCCTTTTTTAAAGATTTTTTTTTGATGTGGACTCTTTTACTGAATTTGTTACAATATTGTTTCTGTTTTGGTTTTTGGCCACAAGGCATGTGGAATCTTAGCTCCTCATCCAGGAATCAATCTTACACCACCTGCATTGAAAGGTGAACTCTTAACCATTGGACCAAAATGGAAGTCCCCAGAGTATTTTTCTATGACATTAAAATATAAACAATATTAAAGTCACATTTCAGGTCTTTATTACATTAAAGACATGTTTTCTGGGCTCCAAAATCATTGCAGATGGTGACTGCAGCCATGAAATTAAAAGATGCTTACTCCTTGGAAGGAAAGTTATGACCAACCTAGACAGCATATTGAAAAGCAGAGACATTACTTTGTCAACAAAGGTCTGTGTAGTCAAGGCTATGGTTTTTCCAGTGGTCATGTATGGATGTGAGAGTTGGAATATAAAGAAAGCTGAGTACAGAAGAATTGATGCTTTTGAACTGTGGTGTTGGAGAAGACTCTTGAGAGTCCCTTGGACTGCAAGGAGATCAAATTAGTCAATCCTAAAGGAAATCAGTCCTGAATATTCATTGGAAGGAATGATGCTGAAGCTGAAATTTCAATACTTCGGCCACCTGATGAGAAGAGCTGACTCACTGGGAAAGATTGAGGGCAGGAGGAGAAGGGGACAAAAGAGGATGAGATGGTTGGATGGCATCACCGACCCAATGGACATCAGTTTGGGTGGACTCCGGAAGTTGGTGATGGACAGGGAGGCCTGGCGTGGTGCAGTTCATGGGGTCTCAAAGAGTTGGACACGACTGAGCGACTGAACTGAACTGAACAGAAGATATGCAGTATTAACACATTTTCACTTTACTTTAATGCAGTAATAATGGTGTCAAGTTAAATAATAGTTTTCACTAAAATAAACATTTGATTTATAAACAAGCATTTGCACATATTACTAGAAGCAAATGAAATAAATTTCAAGATTTTAAATTGTGGAGGAAAAGCTGTGAGTTGAATTGTACATCATAGTATTATAAACAGGGCTTTCCAGGTGGCTCAGTGGTAAAGAATCCACCTGCCAATGCAGGAGACACAGGTTCAATCCCTGGGTTAGGATGACCCCCTGAAGAAGGAAATTGCAACCCATTCCAGTAACCTTGACTTAAAAATCCCACGGACAAAGGAGCCTAGTGGACTACAGCCCATGCAGTTGCAAAGAGTCGGGCATGCTGAGTGACTGAGCATGTTATGTCATGTCAGTAATATGAATTTCCTCTTTCCCTGAGGACTGCAAGGGGAAATCAGTAGATTGTTAGGTAATCATAACGAAAGTTCATAAAAACTCATGGCCTTTGTTACAAGTACAGCAATGACTACTAAAATCATAGGCCATAATTTATGTGTGTGATTAGTGGTACAGAAATGGTGTACCTTGGCATTCAGGGAGAGACCAAAATACATGCTGTAACAAGGCTGATTGTGCTTCTACGTAAAGAAGGTAAACGTACACCACCCTTTTCCTCTCACACAACACAATGATATGTAGACAGAATGCACAATATAGCTCATTGAGAATTCTGAAAAGTATATCAGCAGAAGGATATAGTCAGAGCCTCAGAATTCAAAGACTACCAATCTGGTAGTAGGTTTATAAAATTTTCCCTCCAGTATCTTCCAGTTTGAACTCAACATAGCTTGAAATATATAAATGGGCACTGGTGCAGACAGAGAGGGAAATAGAAGTCCTCTGCTTCTGGCTTAAGGAGTAAGAAAGGGAACTCTTAATATTCAGAGATACTGGAAACCCTCAATTTTTTGCTTGTTTTTATTTCTTGTTTTCCTTTCTCCAGTACTTCTTGTCCTATGTATCAATCTGTAGTGCAGAAACAAGAGTACATGAATTTTTCCTTCTGATAAATGGAGATCTGATACCGAGAAGTTGGGGACAGACCCACTGATATTTTTTTTCTTTCTGATTCTCCATCACTTGAAAATGAACACAGGCACAGGAATGGAAGTGCACAATATAGTAGAGTAACTAAGTCTCAAATATCTGTCCAAAGGTCTGACAAAAGGAGACCAAAGAACTGGAAACTGCAGGAGAAATCAGGAAGGGGGAGGCACTCAAGGCAGTGAGCCTAAAAATAATTTATGAAATCCTGGTATCAATTCTGAACTGTGCATACATGGGGATCTAATCTTGGTCTGCAAACCAAAGATATTGAGAAATAAACTAAATGAAACCACTGCCAAGTAACAGAATGTCCTAGATTATGTACACAAAGGATAGATTTGAAAACTACTGCAAAGATTTAATAAAAATTACATCAAAAACACAACATACACAATGTGAATGAGAAGTTGTGGCCTGAAAATAAAAAAGTGATTTCCTTGATAAAACAAAATATCAATATTCTACACAGGCAACATTCTGCATAGGCTGTAAATAAGTCCTAAAATCTAACATAATATTCATACTATACAGAATAGAATTCAAAATTATTAGATATACAAAGAACCAGGAAAGACTGAGCTTACATGGAAGAAATAATAATCATTATCAGATGACTTCAAGAATAGTGATGTTAGGACCTCTGCAGAAATTGCTCCCAGAGGGAAAACATAACTGATAAGGATTATTTAAAACCAAAAATTTAAGTCTCTAGAAACAGTCCTAATTAAATACAGCAGAAGAAGAAACATTTATCTCCACTTGAAAATACTAAATCCCAACAAGAACAGGAAAAGTCAGTGACATTTGAGCCAGAAAACTCTCTCCCTCTACCCTCTGCTTCAATTCAACAAACAGGAGCTCCATTATGAGGAGAAGTGACCAAAAAACACATGGGCATCTCTTCCTCCAGATCCCAGTTAAAGGGATGCAATCTCTCTGAGGGGGGACAGGTCATTTCATACCTTGCCCAGTTTCATGTTGCAAAAGTTCTATTACATTCTGAGTGTTTCAGGGCTCTCTTCCTCCACCTAGCCACAATTCAAAAGGCAGAAGCTCTTAAACAGAGTGTAGCAGGAAAAAAAAAAAAAACAGTGCAGCCCAGATCACCTTTCCCCCAGCTCATTCAAAGAATGAAGGTTTCATCTTGGAAAAGGCAAGTCAAGAAGAGAAAAGTTACTGCCATGTAAAGCAGGAGTATGATTCTGAGAGAAGTAAGCCATCTCCTGGTCCCCAAATTCAGAGCAGTGGTGTAGTTTTTACTAAAGAGACAGAGGTGGGCTATCATAACAGAAAACTAAGATGGTCTTTCCAAGGGAACTGAGTTTATTTGTAAGAGTTTTGGAACGTTTAAACTTAATGGTTTAAACCATTAAACATTCAACAACATTCAACATTATATTTTGTTGAATGTAATGGATATTTTAGATGTAAGTGATAAAGAGAAGACTAATAACTCCAAGAGAGCAACCAGATAAACCACAGGCTAGCTGGCTGAGCAGAGAAAACCATGGAGACAGTCAAGATGATTCCTCCTCCTGGGGGCTTCCCTTGTAGCTCAGTTGGTGAAGACTCTTCCTGTTAAGGCAGGAGACCTGGGTTCAATTCCTGAGCTGGGAAGATCCCTTGGAGAAGGAAATGGAAACCTACTCCAGTATTCTTGCCTGGAGAATCCCATGGACAGTGGCACCTAGCAGGCTACAGTTCATGGTATCACAAGAGTCAGACACAGCTCAGTGACTAAACCACCATCATACCACTCCTGGGGTCAGAACAAACTGCAAAGAATAGCCTATAAAAACAACTCCTGCCAAAGGATCAAAATATAATTGGATCAGACTATATATAGTATTTATACCCCCAGTGAATTGTCAAAAATAAGAGAAAAATCAGCTGGTTATGAGTCAGGGCTAAGGGCTGGGTGTGATATCAACAGAGGCAAACAGCTTGACAGAAATATCAGAGAAAATGACAGCCAAAGAGAACCATGCTAAAACATTGTCATCCCATAGTCGCTGTACTTATAAGAAAGGCTGTACCCTCTGAGGAGGGACAAAACAGACATTTAAAAAATGTTGCTAGTGATAAAGAGGGACATTTTATAATAATAATGGTCAATACATCACAAAGATATAATGATTATAGATACATGTACATCTACAACAGAGCTCTAAAATGCATAATGCAAAGCCTGAAATAGTAAATGTAAAAATAGATAATTCAAATCCTAGTTGGAGACTTCAGCAATCCAATTAACAATAACAGAACAACTAGGCAGAATGTCAACAAGGAAATAAAAGATTTGAACAACACTCTGAAGGGAATAGACCTAAATGACATCTATAGAATACTCCACCCAAACCCAGCAGAAAACATTCTCCTCAAGTACACAGAACATTCTCCAGGATAGACCATACACTAGGCAATAAAACAAGCATTAATAAATTTAAAAGAATTGAAAACTTGAAAAGTATATTCTCTATCCAAACTATGGCATTAAATTAGAAATTAATAAAAGAAAGAAATTTGAGGAATTCAAAATGTAAGGAAACTAAAACACATGCTCCTAAATTACCAATGATTGAAAGAGAAGATCACAAGGGAAATTAGACAGTAGTTTCAGATGAATGAAATGAGGACACAAAACAAAACTGAGAATGTAGCTAAAAATGTGCTTAAAGGAAATTTGTAGATATAAATGACTAAGTTAAATATGAAAATAGACATACACACCATGTTCATGAATTAAAAGACTTAATATTGTTAAGATAGCAATACTCCCCAAAGCAATCTACAGATTGAATGCAAACCCTATCAATGTGCTAACAGTTCTTTCTTTCTGCAGAAATAAAAATTATAATCTTAAAACAATATGGGATTGCAAAAGGCTCCAAATAGGAAAAACAAAATCTTGAAAAAAAATAACAAAGTTGAAGAACTCAAACTTCCCAATTTCAAAACTTACTACAACACTATAGTAATCATGACAGGATGGAACTTCCTTAAGGATAAATATCTAAACAGTGGAATAGAATTGAGTGTCCAGAAATAACCCATACATCTATGATCACAAGTGTGAGGAGACTATTCAATGGGGAAAGGATAGTCTGTTCAACAAATTATGCTAGGACAACAGGCGCTAACTCTAAAACTTGATAATCTTGGATTTGGCATGATTGCATAGTTATAACACCAAAAGCACAAAGAACAAAAGGGAAAGCTAGATAAGTTGGAATTAACTAAATGTCACCCTGCTTATTTAACTTATATGCAGAGTACATCATGAGAAACGCTGGGCTGGAAGAAACACAAGCTGGAATCAAGATAGCCAGGAGAAATATCAATAACCTCAGATATGCGGATGACACCACCCTTATGGCAGAAAGTGAAGAAGAACTAAAGAGCCTCTTGATGAAGGTGAAAGAGGAGAGTGAAAAAGTTGGCTTAAAGCTCAACGTTCAGAAAACTACGATCATGGCATCTGGTCCCATCACTTCATGGGAAATAGATGGGGAAACAGTGTCAGACTTTATTTTTTGGGGCTCCAGAATCACTGCTGATGGTGACTACAGCCATGAAATTAAAAGACGCTTACTCCTTGGAAGGAAGGTTATGGCCAACCTAGATAGCATATTTAAAAGCAGAGACATTACTTTGCCAACAAAAGTCCATCTCGTCAAGGCTATGGTTTTTCCAGTGGTCATGTATGGATGTGAGAGTTGGACGGTGAAGAAAGCTGAGTGCCGAAGAATTGATACTTTTGAATTGTGGTATTGGAGAAGACTCTTGAGAGTCCCTTGGACTGCAAGGAGATCCAATCAATCCTTCCTAAAAGAGATCAATCCTGGGTGTTCTTTGGAAGGTCTGATGTTGAAACTGAAACTCCAATACTTTGGCCACCTCATGCGAAGGGTTGACTAATTGGGAAAGACCCTAATGCTGGGTAGGATTGGGGGCAGGAGGAGAAGGCGACGACAGAGGATGAGATGGTTGGATGGCATCACCAACTCGATGGACATGGGTTTGGGTGGACTCCGGGAGTTGGTGATGGACAGGGAGGCCTGTCGTGCTGCAATTCATGGGGTCGCAAAGAGTCGGACACGACTGAGCGACTGAACTGAACTGAATTTTTGCACATTAAACACTATCAAAATAGTGAAAAGACAGCCCACGAATAGGAGAAAATCATATATTGGATATAATTATTGTATTCAGAATATGTAAAGAATTTTTATAGCCAAAAAAAGAGACAAACCATTAAATAATAGGCAAAGGAGATGAATAGACATTTCTCCAAAGAGGATAAACACACACACACAAACAGTCAACAGGGCATGAAAAGATGATCAATGTCATTAGTCATTTGTGAGATTCAACTCAAAACCAAAAGAGATGCCACTGCACATTCATGAGGATGACTACATGGGAAAAAAAAAAAACAAGTGTTGGCGAGGATATGGAGAAATTCTAACCCATATGCGTTGCTGGTTGGATTGTAACATAGTGTAATCACTCTAGAAAACAATTTTATGGTTTCTGAAAAAGTTAAACATAAAATTATGATATGAACAGGCAATTACACTCCTAGATATCATAAATGAAAACAGATTATACAGCAAAAGCTTGTACACTAATATTCATAGCAGCACTATTCACGGTAGTCAGAAGTTAGGAATAACCCAAATATTCATCAATTGATAAATGGATAAACAAAATGTTGTGTGTCTATAAAATAGAATATTACTCAGACATAGAAAATAATGAAAACTGATATACACTACACCATAGATGAACCTTGAAAACACGCTAATGAACGAAGCCAGATGCAAATGGCCACATATTCTTTTCACCTAAAATATCATGAACAGACAATTCCAGAGAGAAGAAAGTATAATAGTGGTGGTCAGCGGCTGGAAGAGGGAGTATTAAAAGTGACTGCTTAGTGGGTAGGAGATACCACTTTGGAATGATGAAAATATTGTGTACCAACACAGTGATTGTACAAAGCTGTGACTATACTAAAGGTTCCTGAATTGTACACTTTCCAATGGCTAAAATGGTAAACTTTGACTGTTAAAAAATACTTTCATTTATTTGGATCCCCCACAAGCTTTAACTAAAATGTTCACTTTATTAACATAGTGTAGACCCAGCCCTTACATGCATGAATTCACTAAATTTGAAAAGAATGACTAGATTCCATGCTTCAGCATAAATATTGCAATGGTATTAACCTCAGATTTTAGTAGGCTTTTTTCTAAACTTTATACACTAATTTTCTAATACTATGTTCATAGTATTATAGTAAATGTGTCCTCTATTGTAATCTTAAATTGTATTTAGCCGTAGGTATATATGTTCATCGCAGCACTGTTTACAATAGCCAGGACATGGAAGCAACCTAGATGTCCATCAGCAGACGAATGGATAAGGAAGCTGTGGTACATATACACAATGGAATATTACTCAGCCATTAAAAAAAATACATTTGAATCGGTTCTACTGAGATGGATGAAACTGGAGCCCATTATACAGAGTGAAGTAAGCCAGAAAGAAAAACAACAATACAGTATACTAATGCATATATATGGAATTTGAAAGATGGTAACGATAACCCTATATGCGAGACAGAATAAGAGACACAGATGCATGGAACAATTTTATGGACTCTGAGGGAGAAGGTGAGGGTGGGACGTTCTGGGAGAATGGCATTGAGACATGTGTATTGTCATATGTGAAACAGAGCACCATTCCATGTTCGATGCATGTGACAAGGGCTCAGGGCCGGGGCAATGGGATGATCCAGAAGGATGGGATGGGGAGGGAGGTGGGTGGGGGGTCCGGGAAGGGGAACACATGTAAACCCATGGCTGATTCATGTCAATGTATGGCAAAAACTATTACAATATTGTAAAGTAATTAGCCCCCAACTAAAATAAATAAATTTATAAAAAAAAAATAAATAAATAAATAATGGTTCATGTACTGTTGAAGCCTGGCTTGGAGAATTTTGAGCATTACTTTGCTAGCGTGTGAGATGAGTGCAATTGTGTGGTGTTTGAACATTCTTTAGCATTGCCTTTCTTTGGGATTGGAATGAAAACTGACCTTTTCCAGTCCTGTGACCACTGCTGAGTTTGCCAAATTTGCTGGCATGTTGAGAACAGCACTTTAACAGCATCATCTTTTAGGATTTGAAATAGCTCAACTGGAATTCCATCACCTCCACTAGCTTTGCTTCTAGTGATGCTTCCTAAGGACCACTTGATTTCACACTCCAGAATGTCTGGCTCTACATGACTGATCACACCATCATGGTTATCTGGGTCATGAAGATCTTTTTTGTGTAGTTCTTCTATGTATTCTTGCCACTTCTTCTTAATATCTTCTGATGTTGTTACGACTATACCATTTCTGTCCTTTATTGTGCTCATCTTTGCATGAAATATTCCCTTGGTAACTCTAATTTTCTTGAAGAGATCTCATAGTCTTCCTATTCTATTGTTTTCCTCTATTTCTTTGCATTGATCACTTAGGAAGGCTTTCTTATCTCTCTTTGCTATCCTTCAGAACTCTGCATTCAAATGGGTATATCTTTCTTTTTCTCCTTTGCCTTTTGCATCTCTTCTTTTCTCAGCTATTTGTAAGCCCTCCTCAGACAACCATTTTTCCTTTTTACATTTCTAGCTGAGCAGTAAAGAACTGATGCTTTTGAACTGTGGTGTTGGAGAAGACTCTTGAGAGTCTTGAGAGTCTACCATGAGATCAAACCAGTCACTCCTAAAGGAAATCAGTCCTGAATACTCATTGAAAGGACTGAAGCTGAAGCTCCAGAAAGTTGGCCACTTAATGCAAAGAACTGACTCATTGGAAAAGACCCTGATTCTGGGAAAGACTGAAGGCAGAAGGAGAAGGGGACAACAGAGGATGAGATGGTTGGATGGCATCACCGGCTTGATGCACATGAGTTTGAGCAAGCTCCGGGAGTTGGTGATGGACATGGAAGCCTGGCATGCTGTGGTCCATGGGGTCACAAAGAGTTGGACACAACTGAGAGACTGAACTGCATTGATATATAAATTACAAATTTAAATATAAATAGAAAATTCAATCTTTGAGGTTGAGTATAAAGAGGACCACGGATAGTTCCTTCTTCTAAACTTTATGTTATGCATGTTTTGCCACAAAAAAAAAGATCTCAAAACAACCACCTAACCTTCCACCTTATGAAACCAGATAAAAGAAGAGCAAGCAAAACCCAAAGCAAGTAGAATAGAGAAAATGGTAAAGTTTATGGTGGAAATAAGTGGAATAGAGAATAGAAAACAACTAATAAAATCAAGGAAAACAAAAGTTTCTTTGAAAGATCATAAAAATTGACAATCTGTTAGATAGACAGACAAAAATAGAGAAAATTCAATTGACTTCAATCAGAAATAAAAAAGAGACATTACTAAAGACCTTATAGCAATATAAAAGACTATAAGCCTACCTGGAATGGACAAATAGTAGAAATAGAAACAAACTATCAAAACTGACTCACAAAGAAACAAAACATGCGACTAGATCACAAGAAATGGTATGAAATAAACTTCTCACAAAGAAAAGTCCTAAATTCGGTAGCTTCCATGGAGAATACTATCAAGTTTTTTTTTTTTTTTAAGAATTAATACAATTTTTCACAAAAAAATTACAGAAATAGAAGAGGAGAAAACAATTCACAGCTCATCCTTTCAGGAAAGTTTTATCTTGATTTAAGTAAATTTAATATCAAAATCAAAGACAGCACAATAAAAGAAAACTATAAAACAATTTATCTTATGAATCCAAATGCAAAAATCCTCAGCAAAATCATCAAAAACCAAATTCAACAACATAAAAAAGGAGTATACACTACAGTAAATTGAGATTTATCTCAGGAATACAAGAATGGCTTAACATAGAAAATCAATATGCTATATCAATAGAGTAAACCACCAAAACTACATTATCATATCGATAGAAACAAACAAACAAAAGAAGACTGACAAAATATAACACTCTTTCTCAGTAAAAAATATTTCACAACTGGGAATAAAGGTGGCGTAAGTGGTAAAGAACCCGCCTGCCAATGCAGGAAACATGAGACACCGGTCCAATCCCCAGGTCAGGAAGATCCCCTGGAGGAGAGAATGGCAAACTACTCCAGTATTCTTGCCTGTAGAATACTCCAGTATTCTTCCTTTGGACAGAGGAACTTAGCAGACTAGGGTCCAAAGGGTCTCAAAGAGTCAAACACGACTAAATTGACTTAGCATGCACACACAACATGATAAAGGGCATATACAAAAATCTCACAGAACTTCATAGCTAATGCTTTGCTCCAGAGATCATGAAAAAGAAAAGGATGTCTCCTATTGCCACCTCAGTTCAAAAATGTACTAGAGATTCAAGCCATAAGAACTAGTCAAGTAAATAAACTAAAAAGCTATGATACTGGAAAGAAAGACATACAACTATCTCTGCTTATGTACAAGAAGATACGATATATAGAAAGTCTCAAGGAATTCAATTGTGAAAATTATTGAATTAATAAAGTAGGTCTATAAGGATGCAGAACACAAAATTAACATATAAAACAATTGTATTTCTATAAACACCTAAAAATAACACAATGAAATTTAAATGACTATTCAGTTTATATTAATATCAAAAGGAATGCAATATTTAAGAATATATGTAATAAAAGAAGGGAAAAATGAATATTCAGAAAACTAAAATACAACTCAATGTTTAAGAGACAGATTGCTCTTCAGTCACTCATTTGTGTCTGATTACTTGCAACCACATAGACTGCAGCATGCCAAGCTTGCCTGTCCTTCACCATCTGTCAGAGCTTGCTCAAACTCATGTCCTTTGAGCTGGTGAGTCCATGCAACAATCTTGTGCTCTGTCATCTCCTTCTCTTCCTGCCTTCACTATTTCTCAGTATCACGGTCTTTTCTAATCAGTCAGCTCTTTGCATCAGGAGGCCAACATTCTGGAGCTTCAGCTTCAGCATCAGCCCTTCCAATGAATATTCAGGACTGATTTCCTTTAGAATTGTCTAATTTGATCTTCTGGCAGTCCAAGAGACTCTCAACAGTCTTCTCCAACACCACAGTTCAAAAGAATCAATTCTTCAGAGCTCAGCCTTATTTATGGTCCAAATCCCACATCCATACATGACTACTGGGAAAACCATAGCTTTGACTATATGGACCGTTGTTGGCAAAGTAATGTTTCTGCTTTTTAATATGCTGTCTAGGTTTGTCATAGTTTTTATTGCAAGGAGCAAGTGTCTTTTAATTTCATAGCTGCAGTCACCATCTGCAGTGATTTTGGAGCTCAAGAAAATAAAGTCTGCAACTGTTTCCATTGTTTCCCCATCTATTTGCCATGAAGTGATGGGACAAAATGCCATGATCTTCATTTTATGAATGTTGAATTTTAAGCCAACTTTTTCATTCTCCTCTTTCAGTTTCATCAAGAAGCTTCTTAGTTCTTCTTCACTTTCTGCCTTAAGGGTGGTGTCATCTGCATATCTGAGGTTATTGGTATTTCTCCCTGCAATCTTGATTCCAGCTTGTGCTTCATCCAGCCCAGCATTTTGCACAATGTACTCTGCATATTAGTTAAATAAGCAGGGTGACAATCATCAGCCTTGACATACTACTTTCCCATTTTGGAACCAGTCCATTGCTCCATGTACGGTTCCAAATGTTGCTTCTTGACCTGCATACAGAATTCTCAGGAGGCAGGTAAGGTGGTCTGGTATTCCCATCTCTTGAAGAATTTTCCCAAGTTTGTTGTGATCCACACAGTCAAAGGCTTTGGCTTAGTCAATAAAGCAAAAGTAGATGTTTTTCTGGTATGCTCTTGCTTTTTCTATGATTCAATGGATGTTGGCAATTTGATTTCTGGTTCCTCTGCCTTTTCTAAATCCAGCTTGAACATCTGGATGTTATCAGTCCATGTACTGTTGAAGCCTCACTTGGAGAATTTTCACAATTACTTTGCTAGCATGTGAAATGAGAGCAATTGAGCATTAGTTTGAATGTTCTTTCACATTGCCTTTCCTTGGGATTGGAATGAAAACTGATCTTTACAAGTCCTATGGCCACTACTGAGTTCTCCAAATTTGCTGGCATATTGATTCCAGCACCATCTTTTAGGATTTGAAACAGTTCAACTGGAATTCCATCACCTCCACTAGCTTTGTTCGTAGTGATGCTTCCTAAGGCCCACTTGACTTCGCACTCCAGGATGTCTGGCTCTAGGTGAGTGATCACACCATCATGGTTATCTGGGTCATGACGATCATTTTGTATAGTTCTTCTGTGTGTTCTTGCCACCTCTTCTTAATATCTTCTGCTTCTGTTACAACCATACCATTTCTGTCCTTTATTGTGCCCATCTTTGCATGAAATATTCCCTTCGTATCTCTAATTTTCTTGAAGAGATCCCATAGTCCTCTCATTCTATTGTTTTCCTCTATTTCTTTGCATTGGTCACTTAGGAATGCGTTCTTATCTCTCCTTGCTATTCTCCGGAACTCTGCATTCAAATGGGTATATCTTTCCTTTTCTCCTTTTCCATTTGTGTCTCTTCTTTTCTCAGCTGTTTGTAAGGTCGCCCAGACAACCATTTTGCCTTTTTGCATTTCTTTTTCTTGCAGATGGTTTTGATCATCACCTCCTGTACAATGTTATGAACCATTGTCCATAGTTTTTCATGTATTCTGTCTATCAGATCTAATCCCTTGAGTCTATTTGTCACTTCCACTGTATAATTGTAAGGGATTTGATTTAGGTCTTACCTGAATGGTCTAGTGGTTTTCGTTACTTTCTTCCACTTAAGTTTGAATTTTGCAATAAGGAGTTCATGATCTGAGCCACGGTCAGCTCCTCGTCTTGTTTTGCTAACTATATAGATTTTCTTCATCTTTGGCTGCAAAGAATATAATCAATCTGATTTTGCTATTGACCATCTGGTGTTGTTCATGTGTGGTGTCTTCTCTTGTGTTGTTGGAAGAAATGTTTGCTATGGTTCTCTTGGCAAAACTCTGTTAGCCTTTGCCCTGCTTCATTTTGTACTCCCAGGCTAAACTTACCTGTTACTACAGGTATCTCTTGACTTCCTCCTTTTTCATTCCAGTCACCTATGACATCTTTTTTTGGTATTAGTTCCAGAAGGTTTTGTAGGTCTTCATAGGACTGTCCAGCTTCAGCTTCTTCAGCATTAATGGTTGGGGTATAGACTAGAAATCCTGTGATGTGAATTGTTTGTCTTGGAAAAGAACAGAGGTCATTCTGTCATTTTTGACACTGCACCCAAGTACTACATTTCAGACTCTTTTGTTGACTATGAGGGCTACTCCATTTCTTCTAAGGGATTCTTGCCCATCGTAGTAGATATAAGGGTCATCTGAATTAAATTCGCCCATTCTGGTCCATTTTACTTCACTGATTCCTAAAATGTCAATGTTCACTTTTGCCATCTCCTGTTTGATCATTTGCAATTTATCTTGATTCATGGACTGAAACATTTCAGGTTCCTATGCAATATTGTTCTTTATAGCATCGGACTTTATTTTCACCACCAGACAATCCACAACTGTACTTTGTTTCCACTTTGGCTCATCCTCTTCATTCCTTTTGGAGCTATTTCTCTGCTCTTCTCCAGTAGCATATTGGGCACCTACCGACCTGGAAAGTTCATCTTTCAGTGTCATATCTTTTTGCTTTCATACTGTTCATGAGGTTCTCAAGACAAGAATCCTTAAGTGGTTTGCCACTCCCTTTTCCAGTGGACCACATTTTTTCAGAACTCTCCACCATGACCCATATATCTTGGGTGGCCCTACACTGCATGGCTTAGGATTTCACTGAGTTTGACAAGACTGTGATCCATGTGATCAGTTTGGCTAATCTTCTGTGACTGTGGTTTTCATTCTGTCTTCCCTCTAATGGATGAGGATAAGAGGTTTGTAGAAGCTTCCTGATGAGAAGGACTAGCTGTGGGGAAACTGGGTCTTGCTCTGGCAAGTGGGGCCATGCTCAGTAAATGTCTAATCCAATTTTATGCTGATGGGTGGGGCTGTGTTCCCTCCATGTAGTTCAGGCCAAACTATGGTAAAGGTAATGGCAGTAATGGCGACATCCTTTAAAAAACTTATACTAACATGCCACGGCTTACCGGACTATTGTATTCAGTGCCCCTGACCCTGTGGCAGGCCGCTGTCATGCCGTGCCTCTGCCAAAAACTCCTGGACACTCATAGGCAAGTCTGGCTCAGTCTCTCGTTGTGGGGCATTGCTCCTTTCTCCTGGGTTATGGTATGTAAAAGGTTTTGTTTTTGCCCTCCAGGAGTCTGCTTCCCCAGTCCTGTGGAAATTATGTAATCAAATCCCACTGGCCTTCAGAGTCAAATTCCCTAGGGCTTCTCAGTCCCTTTGATGGATCCCTAGGTTGGGAAAAATGTTATTGGCCCTACAACTTTTGCAACAATGCATACACTCAGTGGCAGCATCCTAACTGGCTTCCAAGAGGGCACCGCCACTTGCCAGTCAATTCTGGTGCCAGCAGCCCAATTAAAAAATAGGCAAAGGATTTCAATCAACCTTTCTCTAATGAATTATATACAGACAGCTAGTAAACACATGGAAACATGTTTAGTGTCAGAACCAATTAGGGAAATGCAGGTTAAAACCACAGTGAAAGATATTCTGTAAATCATCACCTCCATCCTGAAAGTAAGGGGGAAAAACTTAACAAATGAAAATCAAGGTTTCCCGGTGCACCAGCCCTGAAGGTGGAAGAGGGGTTCTGGAAGGGGAAAACATGTACACCCATGGTGGATTCACGTCAATGTATGGCAAAACAAATACAATATTGTAAAGTTAAAAAATAGAAAATAAACTAATTAAAAAAAAAAAGAAAATCAATGTTTCTTCTCAGATTTATCAGATAACTGAGGTCACAGGGTGAACCCCTGCCCTCAAAATTATAAAGACAGATGAATATGCAGACTCACAGCTACTAGAACAGAAGTCTAGGAAAATAATTTTAAATACCTGTAAACCAATACCAAGGTAGAAAACTTAAACTGTAATTGACAAACTTCCAAAAGCTCATGGTAGATAAGGTTGAGAGTTAAAAATTTCAAGGAGTCAGTCTTAGGCTATCCCCACTATATCGGTGGTTTTGCTCCAGGAGATCTAACAGATCCTCAAAGTGAAAATCAGAGAGAAACACGAATGCTTTTGGCAGGAAGAGGAGGAAAATAGACATTTTGAAATTCACTCAGTACATCATATTCTTCTAATAAAAAATGCCCTTGGAGATACTGTATTACTACAACCAAACTGACTGGAGTTTTACCAGAAACTAACTGACCTGGAGAAGGGAAATATCTAACTCCAGATACCCCTGAAAAAATTTCATATCTACGCCATTCTCCCATATCATCCCACCTTCGCCCTCTCCCATAGAGTCCAAAAGACTGTTCTATACATCTGTGTCTCTTTTGCTGTCTCATATACAGGGTTATCTTTACCAACTTTCTAAATTTCATATATATGCATTAGTATACTGTATTGGTGTTTTTCTTTCTGGCTTACTTCACTCTGTATATTAGGCTCCAGTTTCATCCACCTCATTAGAACTTGAATCACCAGTCCAGGTTTGATGCACGATACAGGGTGCTCGGGGCTGGTGCACTGGGATGACCCAGAGGGATGGGATGGGGAGGGAGGTGGGAGGGGGGTTCTGGAAGGGGAACACATGTACACCCATGGCAGATTCATGTCAATGTATGGAAAAACCAATACAATATTGTAAAGTAAAAAAATAAATTAAAAAAAATTCCATATCTAGGAAATATTTAAGAAGTAGTCTCTAAGGAAACCCAAGGTACACAGGGGAGACAAAAACAAGGAAAATAGAGACAATTTTAGCTTCTGACACCTACAGCAATAGCAAACATTAAACACAGTCTAACAATTAGCCAGACAAAAATAATCTCACACTAAAAGACCTATTTATCTAAATTCTGTTATTCAGTACTTCTTGTCCAGCTTGCACAAGGAACACCAAAAGGCATGTTAAAAAAAAAAAACTGCATAGTTTAAAAATATAGAGCAAGTATCAGAACCAGACTCATATATGGCAGAAAGTTATGAATTAGCAGATTAAATATTAAAAATAATTATGATTCATATGCCAAGGATACTAATAGACATATAGACAACGTGCCAGTAAAGGTGAATGATACAGGCAAAGAGATGGGAAGTCTTAAGAAACATGCAAAATTAAACGCTTGCATTTTTTTAAACTTTATAACAAAATTATGAATGCCTTTGATACGATCTATAGACTGGAAATGAACAAAGAAAGAATCAATGAGCATGAAGAAATGTCAGGTCATATAAACTTTGCAAATTTAAAATCAAAGAGAAAAAAGGAAGATGAAACAAAATATCAAAGAACTGTGGAAAAGTAGAAAAGTTGTGATGTACGATGGAAATATCAGAAAGAGAAGAAAGACAGAGAGAGGAGATATTTGAAGTAATAATGAAATTATTATTTCAGACACCAAGTTATAGATCCAGGGAACTCAGGAATTAAGAAGCACAATACATATACAGTTTACCCTTGAAGAACATGGGTTTGAACTACACAGGGACACATATATAGAGGTTTTTTTTTTTTTTTCTCAATAAACACTGTAGTACTACATGATCTGTTTTGGTTCAATCCACAGATGCAGACCCAGGGATACAGAAAGCTGACTATAAAGTTTTATGCAGATTTGTAACTGCTTTTGGGTATGTACCGATAACCCCCATGTTGTTCAAGGGTCAGCTGTATATATAACTACAACTAGGCATATCATATTCAAACTAGAGAAAATAATAAAAAAAGAGAAAATCATAAATGAAAGAATTAAGAGGATAAAACCATAATTGCAGAGGAACAAAGACAATATTTAAATCATTTTTTTCTTCAAAAACCATCAAGCAAGAATACAGTGAAGCGTAGTTTTTAAAGTGATGGAAAAAAAAAAGATAATCAATAATTTGATAATCCTTTACTCCATGGCATTATCCTTCAAAAATAAAGGAGAAATAAATATTTGTTAAACAAACAAAAATTGAGTGAATGTTTTACCTAGTAGACTAGCCATGCAAAAAAATGTTAAAAGAAAGGCTTCAGAAAAAAAAAAAAAAAAGAGAATGATATAGGTCTAAAATCTGGATCCACATAAATAGGGAAAAATTGAATAAACTAGAGTACAAGGCAGAGGCTAGGATAACAATACAAAAGGAAAAATATATATTGTTAAGTAGAGGCATTATAGTGAATACACACAAAAATCTATTTTAGGTGAAAAAAAGAAAAGATAAAAGAACACAGATTTTTAAAAGGGAAAATGTAAAGAGAGAAGAAGGAAATGGAGGAGAAGAGGAATGAATAATTATAATAACAAATAATCAAAGTAACAATAACAATACATAATTATGAATTTCACAAGAAACATTTACTAAGCCTGGGTTCTTAATGCCTATCGATATATGGAATTTGTCTTTCACTTTTATCATGAATGGACTTGTGAGTTACAGCTGACAGTATCAAAGAAGTGCATACATGTACTTTATAATGACATTACAAACTAAAATTACAATTAACAGTTATAGACCATAATGTATACATAAAAAGACAATATATATTTAACTTCTGTGAGAATCATACTCATTGAACACTTAACTATGTGCAAGAAAAGTGTTCAAAGCATATTGAGTACTTGATATGTGCTAAAAAACTATTCATCTGGTACTCAGGACAACTCTATAGATTAGTACTTTGTTGTTTTTCAGTCGCTAAGTCATGTCAGACTCTTTACAACCCCATGGACTTCATGCAGCATGCCAGGCTTCCCTGTGCTTCACTATCTCCCAGCGTTTGCTCAAACTTTTGCCCATTTAGTTGGTGATGTCATCCAACCATCTCATCTTCTGTCACCCTCTTCTCTTCCTGCCCTGTCTTTTCCAGCATCAGGGTCTTTTCCAGTGAGTCGGCTCTTTGCATCAGGTGGCCAAAGAATTGGAGCTTCAGCATCAGTCCTTAAAATGAGTACCCAGGGTTGATTTCCTTTAGGATGGACTGGTTTGATCTCCTTGCTATCCAAGAAACTCTCAAGAGTCTCCTCCAGCATCACAGTTCAAATTAGTACTATAATCAGTCATATTTCAAGAGAAACACAGGCTCAAAAAGATTTAGTAATTTTCCCAAGCTTACACAGTCAAGAAGGAATTGAACCAAAATGGGATCCAGAATGCTCACACTAAACCATTATCATCAACTGTTGTTTATACAAGGCATATTGATGTAAATAGTTTTAACTGAAGCTATGCTTGTACATGTGCACCCTGTTTCAACTCTGAGGAACAAAATGAGGCACTTGGCGAAGAGAACTGAGAAAGTGAGAATTCTAAAGACAAGCTTACTCATATGTTTAATCTAATTAAAAATTATATAAATGAACTTATTTACACAATAGAAACAGACTCACAGATTTAAAAAACAAATATATGATTACCAAAGTGGAAACTTGGGCAGGAGGAAGGATAAATTAGGAGCTCAGAATTAACACATACACATTACTATACATAAAATAGATAACCAATGAGGACCTACTGTTACTGTTCCCTAGCATAGGTAACTCTGCTCAATATTAAGTAACAACCTAACGGGAAAAATTTTGAAAAAAAAAAATAGATGTATGTATATGCACAACTTAAAAAACATATGAACTATTGTTATTTTCAACTGTGATTCAGGCAATTTTTGTACATTCTCATCATATATAACTCTCTGGGTTCTTATACTTTTGCTATTCATTAAATCTTAATCATTATTTCTGAGAATTTGACCTATTTCTCCCTTGAGACTTAAAACATAATGTTAAACCACAAAAATAATTAAAACCAAAGAACCCCATATTGTACAGCTGAAACTTGCACAATGTTTTCGTTGATTATATCTCACTGGAAAAAATAAAGATAGACTCACCAAAACAAGAAAGGAAGAGCATTAGATAATGAATAAATGAAGGTGAAATGAAATATTTTATTTTCTTCACTTTTAATTGATTCAACAGTTAAGAGTATGTTCAAAATAGTATAGCAATGATACACTTGACAACAACTAACATAAGGATAAGCAAAAATGAATGACAGCAATATTATAAATGAGAGAAGAGAGGAACTGGGAGTGCTCTGTTATAAGGTAATTGAACTAACTAAAATTTGGGATGTTGTACTACTTTAAAATGGACTTATATTAGTCATGAATGTATATTGCAAACTCTAGGGCAATCTCAAAGATAGTAAAATAAGAATATTGGAATACTAAAAGAGAAGACAAAATGTATTCTTGTACAATGTTCAGTAAAAATCAGAGGCAAGAGTGGGGAGCAAAAGTAGAAACAACAAAAACAACAACAGAAAACAGGACAATAGAAAAAAGCTGTAAATACAATACATATTAATAGAACTATATCAATAATCACTTTAAGTGCTGATGGCCTAAATACATCAATTAAAAGGCAGAGAGTATCAGAGTTTATTAAAATCTGATTACATGTCACAGTCAGTCTCTCCCATCAGGAAGCTTCCACAAGCCTCTAGGCTTTATGCATCAGAGGGCAGACAAAATGAAAATCACAATCACAAGAAACTAAGCAATCTGATCACATGGATCACAGACTTGTCTAACTCAATGAAAGCATGAGACATGCCATGTAGGGACACTCAAGATGGGCAGGTCATGGTGGAGAGTTCAGACAAAACATGGTCCACTGGAGAAGGGAATGGCAAACTACTTCAGTATTCTTGCCTTGAGACCCTCATGAACAGTATGACAAGGCAAAAAGATATGACACTGAAAGATGAACTCCCCAGGTGGTAGGTGCCCAGAATACTACTGGAGAAGACAGGAGAAATAACTCCAGAAAGAAGGAAGAAATGGAGCCAAAGCAAAAACAATGCACAGTTGTGGATGTACCTGTTAATGGAAGTAAAGATCGATGCTGTAAAAAACAAGAGTTCATAGGAACCTAAACCTTTAGGTCCATGAATCAAGGTAAATTGGAAGTGGTCAAACAGGAGATGGAAAAGTGAACATCAACATTTTAGGAATCAGTGAACTAAAATGGACCGGAATGGGCAAATTTGATTCAGATGACCATTATATCTACTACTGTGGGCAAGAATACCTTAGAAGAAACTGAGTAGCTGTCATAGTCAACAAAAAGTGTGAAATGCAGTGCTTGGGTGCAAACTCAAAAATGACAGAATGATCTCTGTTTCTAAGGCAAACCATTCAATAATAGAAAACCAAGTCTATGTCCCTACCACTAGTGCCAAACAAGCTGACATTTAATGTTTCTATGATGATATACAAGACCTTCTAGAAATAACACCAAAAAAAGAAGTTTTCTTCATCACAGGGGAATGGAATGCAAAAGTAGGAAGTCAAGAGATATTTGGAGCAACAGGCAAGTTTGGCCTTGGAGTACAAAATAAAGTGGGGCAAAGGTTAACAGTGATTTGAGGAGAGAACTCACTGGTCATACCAAACACCATCTTCCAACAACACAACAGATGATTCTACACATGGACATCACCAGGTGGTCAATACCAAAGTCAGATTAATCATATTCTTTGCAACCAAACACGGAGAAACTCTATACAGTTAGCAAAAACAAGACCAGGAGCTGACTGTGGCTCAAATCATGAACTCCTTAGAGCAAAATTCAGGTGTAAATTGAAGAAAGTAGGGAAAACCACTAGACCATTCAGGAAGGACCTGAATGGTCCTTAAAGGATGTCAGGAAGTGACATCAAATCCCTTACAATGACAGAATGCTGTAAACTATGGATGGAAGTTCATGACATTTTACAGGAAGCAGTGATCAAGATCATCCCCAACAAAAAGAAAGGTAAAAAGGCAAAATCGCTGTCTGAGGACACCTTACAAATAGCAGCGAAAAGAAGAGAAGCAAAAGGCAAGGGACTCTCAAGAGTCTTCTCCAACAAAACAGTTCAAAAACATCAATTCTTCATAGCTCACCTAGAAATCCAAAAAGGAAAAATGGTTGTCTGAGGAAGCCTTCCAGATAGCTGAGAAAAGAAAAAGAGATGCTTAAAGGCAAAGGAGAAAAGGAAAGATAAACCCACTTGAATGCAGAGTTCTGAGGAAGAGCAAGGAGAGACAAGAAAGCCTTAATAAGTGATCAATGCAAAGAGATAGAGGAAAACAATAGAATGGGAAGACTATGAGATCTCTTCAAGAAAGTTAGAGTTACCAAAGGAATATTTCATGCTAAGATGGTCACAATAAAAGACAGAAATGGTATGATTGTAACAGAAGCAGAAGATATTAAGAAGAGGTGTCAAGAATACACAGAAGAACTATACAAAAGAGATATTAATAACCCAGATAACCATGATGGTGTGATCACTCACCTAGAGCCAGACATCCTGGAGTGCGAAGTCAAGTGGGCCTTGGGAAGCATCACTACTACAAAGCTAGTGGAGGTGATGGAATTCCAGTTGAGCTATATCAAATCCTAAAAGATGATGCTGTGAACGTGCTGCATTCAATATGCCAGCAAATTTGGAAAACTCAGCAGTGGCAACAGGACTGGAAAAAGTCAGTTTTCATTCCAATCCCAAAGAAAGGCAATGCCAAAGAATATTCAAATTACCACACAATTGTACTCATCTCACACACTAACAAAATAATGCTCAAAATTCTCCAAGCAAGGCTTCAACAGTACCTAAACAGAACTTCCAGATGTTCAAGCTGGATTTAGAAAAGGCAGATGAACCAGATATCAAATTGCCAACATCCACTGGATCATAGAAAAAGCAATAGAGTTCCACAAAAACATCTACTTCTGCTTTATTGACTATGCCAAAGCCTTTGACTGTGTGTATCACAACAAATTTTGAAAAATTCTTCAAGAGATGGGAATAGAAGAACACCTTACCTGCCTCCTGAAAAATCTGTATGCAGGTCAAGAAGCAACAGAACCAGACATGGAACAACAGACTGGTTCCAAATTTGTAACAGAGTACATCAAGGCTGTATATCGTCACCTTGCTTATTTAATTTATGTGCAGAGTACATCCCGCGAAATGCTAGGCTGGATGAAGTACAAGATGGAGTCAAGATAGCTAGGAGAAATATGAATAGCAAGATATGCAAATGACACAACCCTTGTGGCAGAAAGAGGAGAGTAACTAAAGAGCCTCTTGATAAAATTGAGAGAGTGAAAATCTGGCTTAAAACTCAACATTCAACAAACGAAAATCCCATGGCATCCAGTCATATCAGTTCATGTCAAATAGATGGGGAAACAATAGAAGCAGTGACAGAGTATTTTCTTGAGCTCTAAAATCATTGCAGATAGTCTGCAGCCATGAATTAAAAGATGCTTGCTCCTTGGAAGAAATTCTATGACAATCCAAGACACCATATTAAAAAGCAGAGACTTTTTGCCAACAAAGGTCCATTTAGTCAAAGCTCTGATTTTTCGAGTAGTCGTGTATGGATGTGAGCATTGGACCATAAAAAAGCCGTGAGCCAATGAACTGATGTTTTTGAACTGTGGTGTTGGAGAATACTCTTGAGAGTCCCTTGGACTGCAAGGAGATCAAACCAGTCAATTCTAAAGGAAATCATTCCTGAATATTCACTGGAAGGACTGATGCTGACTCTGAAGCTCTATTACTTTGGCCATCTGATGCGAAGAACTGACTCATTAGAAACGACTCAGATGGTGGGAAAGATTGGAAGCAGGAGGAGAACTGGACGACAGAGAATGAGATGGTTGGATGGCATCACTGATTTAATGGACATGAGTTTGAAGCTCTGGGAGTTGCTGATGGACATGTAATCCTGGTGTGCTGCAGTCAACTGGGTTGAAAATAGTTGGACACGACTGAGTGACTGAACTGAATTAGAAGTCATTTACAGGCAATCTGAGGGAACTAGATTGAGACAGCAACCTAGACCGTGAGATAGCTTTCCCGTGAAAAGCCTTAACCCAGACACCGCCAGACCCGCTCACAGAACAAAGGACTGAGCAGAGCAAGCCTGCTGTGGACTGGCCCATCCCCTGCAAGAGATAGGCAGGCGAGGGAAGCCAGCGCCGCAAAGATGGAAATGCGGCCACAGAGAGGCATCCTATACCAAACTGCAAACAGACCTCGCTGCTAACCAGGACTTTCTGGGACTCTGGAGGGTTGACACCCGCCAAGAGGGTCGCAGCCAGAGATCAGCTCCCCGGGGGAGAGCATGGCACACCTGGGAAGCTGCGCCCATTGTACACCCAGCAAACCGAGCTGCTGGGATGGAGGAAGGGAAAAAGGCACAGCGTCCGACCGCGTTAGCCAAAAACCTGGTCACCGGAGCTGCTCAGACCTGGGAAGGGCACAAAACCCAGGCTCAACCAAGTCTGCGCCTTTGTGAAGTACCTGGGAACCAGAACCTGAGCGGCTTAGACCTGAGAAGTACAGGCAACCCCAGGGGCTGCTTCAGACAGTTCCTGGCAGTGCAACCTAGAGCCTGAGCAGTGTAGACTGGGAAAGCACACATGACGGGAGCGGGGCAAACCGAGTGTGGCTGAAACATTGTGAGCACACGCCAGTGAGATTTGTTTGCAGTGTTCTTCCCTCCCCACAGCACGACTAAACAAGTGAGACTAAAAAAAAGTGACCACCTCTGCCCCCCTTGTGTCAGGGCGGAAATTAGACACTGAAGAGACCAGCAAACAGAAGAAGTTAAAAAAAACAGAGGGAACCGCTTTGAAAGTGGCAGATGCAACAGATAAAACCCTGTAGTTAGCACTGACTACATAGGAAGGGGCCTAGAGAGCTTGAGAAGTACAAGCTGGACCAAGGAACTATCTGAAAATGAACTGAACCCACACTGTCCATAATAGCTCCAGAGAAAGTCCTAGATATATTTTTACTATGATCATTTTTGTAAATTTTAAAAAATTTTTTAAATTATTTTTTTATTTTTTTAATGTTATTTTCTTATTTTATTTTTAAGTTCTGTATTATTCCTTTAATTTTCATTTTTATAACCTACTATTACCCCCCCCAAAAAGACCCTATTTTTATTTGTATTTTTAAGACCTTATTTTTAAAGCAACTTGATATATATACTTTTATAATTTCTGTGACTCTGGTGGTTTTTTCCTTTTTTTCGTTCTTTTTTTTTTCTCTCTTTTTTTACTATGGTATTTTTGAGAACCTAACCTCTACACTAGAATTTTAAGCTTTGCTTTTTAGTATTTGCTATCAACTTTGTATCTTCAAGAACCCAAACTTCAACACCCATTTTTACTTGGGAGTGAGATCACTGGCTTGATTGCTCTCTCCCCTTTTTAACTCTCCTTTTTCTCAACCAGGTCGCCTCCATCTCCCCACTCCCCCTTTTCTTCTCAACCCAACTCTGTGAATCTCTTTGTGTGTTCCGGGCAGTGGAGGACACTTAGAGAACTTATTACTGGCTGGATCTGTCTCTCCCCTTTTGATTCCCCCATTGCTCCTCCTGGCCACATCTGTCTCCTTCCTCCCTCTTCTCTTCCCTGTGTAACTGCGTGAACATCTCTGAGAGATCCAGATGGTGGAGAGCACATAGGGAAGTTTTTACTGGCTAGCTTGCTCTCTCCCCTTTTGATTGCCCTCTTCTCCTCCTGGCCACCTCTATCTCCCTTCTCCCTCTTCTCTTCTCCATGTAACTCTGTGAACCTCTTCAGGTGTCCCTCACTGTGGAGAAACTTCTCATCATTAACCTAGATGTTTTCTCATCGGTGCTGTATAGATGGAGAAGTCTGGAGGCTACTGTAAGAATAAGACTGAAAGCCAGAAACAGGAGATTTAAGTCCAAATCTTGAGAACACCAGAGAACTCCTGAATCCAGGAAGCATTAAATGATAGGAGCTCATCAAACGCCTCCATACCTACACTGAAACCAAGCACCACCAAAGGGCCAACAAGTTCCAGAGTAAGATATACCATGCAAATTCTCCAGGAACACAGGAAAATAGCCCTGAGCATCAATATACAGGCTGCCCAAACTCAGACCAAACCCACTGACATCTCAAAACTCATTACTGGACACTTCATTGCACTCCAGAGAGAAGAAATTCAGCTCCACCCACCAGAACACCGACACAAGCTTCTCCAACCAGGAAACCTTGACAAACCACTCGTCTACCCCACCCACAGCAAGGAAACTCCACAATAAAGAGGAACTACAAACTGCCAGAAAACGGAAAGGCCAGCCCAAACACAGCAATATAAACTAGATGAAAAGGCAGAGCAATACCCAGCAGGTAAAGGAACAGGATAAATGCCCTCCAAATCAAACAAAAGAGGAAGAGATAAGGAATCTACCTGAAAGAATTCCAAGTAATGATAGTGAAAATGATCCAAAATCTGGAAAACAAATTTGAGTTACAGACAAATAACCTGGAAACAAAGATTGAGAAGATGCAAGAAAGGTTTAACAAGGACTTAGAAGAAATAAAAAAGAGTCAATATATAATGAATAATGCAATAAATGAGATCAAAAACAGTCTGGAGGGAACCAACAGTAGAATAACGAAGGCCGAAGATAGGATAGGTGAGGAAGTAGATACAATGATAGAACTAAATGAAACAGAGAGGGAAAAAGAAAAAAAGACTTGAAAGAAATGAGGACAACCTCAGAGACCTCTGGGACAATGAGAAACGCACCAACATACAAATCATAGGAGTCCCAGAAGAAGAAGACCAAAAAAAAAAAAAAAAGACCATGAGAAAATACTCGAGGAGATAATAGTTGAAAACTTCCCTAAAGTGGGGAAGGAAATAATCACCCAAGTCCAAAAAACCCAGAGAGTCCCAAACACGATAAACCCAAGGCAAAACACCCCAAGACACATAATAATCAAATTAACAAAGATCAAACACAATGACAAAAACTAAAAGCAGCAAGGAAAAAACAACAAATAACACACAAGGGGATTCCCAAAAGGATAACAGCTGATCTTTCAACAGAAACTCTTCAGGCCAGAAGGGAATTGCAGGACATACTTAATGTGATGAAAGAAAATAATCTACAGCCCAGATTACTGAACCCTGCAAGAATCTCATTCAAATATGAAGGAGAAATCAAAAGCTTTACAGACAAGCAAAAGCTCAGACAATTCAGCACCACAAAACCAGCTCTCCAACAAATGCTAAAGGATCTTCTCTAGACAGGAAACACAGAAAGGGTGTATAATCTCAAACAAAAAACAATAAAGTAAATGACAACAGGATCATACTTATCAATAATTACCTTAAATGTAAATGGGTTGAATGCCCCAACCAAAAGACAAAGACTGGCTGAATGGATACAAAAACAAGACCCCTATATATGTTGTCTACAAGAGACCCACCTTGAAACAAGGGACACATACAGACTGAAACTGAAGGGGTGGAAAAAGATACTTCATGCAAATAGAGACCAAAAGAAAGCGGGAGTGGAACTACTCATATCAGATAAAATAGATTTAAAATAAAGGCGGTGAAAAGAGAAAGATGGACACTACATAATGATCAAAGGATC
This sequence comes from Giraffa tippelskirchi, assembly GCF_054371585.1. Classification (NCBI taxonomy): domain Eukaryota; kingdom Metazoa; phylum Chordata; class Mammalia; order Artiodactyla; family Giraffidae; genus Giraffa; species Giraffa tippelskirchi. The sequence continues at coordinate 75,124,178 of NC_137289.1, forward strand.
CATCCAAGAAGAAGATATAACAATTATAAATATTTATGCACCCAACATAGGAGCACCGCAATGTGTAAGGCAAATGCTAACAAGTATGAAAGGGGAAATTAACTGTAACACAATAAGAATGGGAGACTTAAAAACCCCACTCACACCTATGGACAGATCAACTAAACAGAAAATTAACAAGGAAACACAAACTTTAAATGATACAATAGACCAGTTAGTCCTAATTGATATCAATAGGTTATTTCACCCCAAAACAATGAATTTCACCTTTATCTCAAGCGCACACAGAACCTTCTCCAGAATAGATCGCATCCTGGGCCATAAATCTAGTCTTGGTAAATTCAAAAAAACTGAAATCATTCCCAGCACCTTTTCTGACCACAACGCAGTAAGATTAGATGCCAATTACACGAGAAAAACTACTAAAAGCTACAACATGTGGAGGCTGAAAAACACACTGCTGAATAACCAACAAATCACAGAAGAAATAAAAAAAGAAATCAAAATATGCATAGAAATGAACGAAAATGAAAGCACCAAAACCCAAAATCTATGGGACACTGGAAAAGCAGTGCTATGGGAAAGATTCATAGCAGTACTGGCTCACCACAAGAAATAAGAAAAAAGCCAAATAAATCACCTAACTCTACACGTAAAGTAACTAGAAAAGGAAGAAATGAAGAATCCCAGGGTTAGTAGAAGGAAAGAAATCTTAAAAATTAGAGCAGAAATAAATGCAAAAGAAACAAAAGAGAACATAGCAAAAATCAACAAAGCCAAAAGATGATTTTTTGAGAAGATAAATAAAATTGACAAGACATTAGCCAGATTCATCAAGAAACAAAGGGAGAAGAATCAAATCAACAAAATTTGAAATGAAAACGGAGAGATCACATCAGACAACACAGAAATACAAACGATCATAAGGGACTATTATCACCAACTATATGCAAATAAAGTGGACAACTTGGAAGAAATGTATAAATTCTTAGAAAAATACGACTTCCCAAAACTGAACCAGGAAAAAATAGAAAATCTCAACAGAACCATCACAAGCGTGGAAATTGAAACTGTAATCAGAAATCTTTAAGCAAACAAAAGCCCAGGACCAGATGATTTCACAGCGGAATTATACCAAAAATTTAGAGAAGAGCTAACACCTATCTTACTCAAACTCTTCCAGAAAATTGCAGAAAAAGATAAACTTCCAAACGCATTTAAAAGGCCACCATCACCCTAAACCAACCCTAACAAAGATGCCACAAAAAAAGAAAAGTACAGGCCAATATCACTGATGAACATAGATGCGAAAATCCTTAACAAAATTCTAGCAAACATAATCCAACAACATATTAAAAAGATCATTCATCATGACCAAGTGTGCTTCATCCCAGGGATGCAAAGATTCTTCAATATCTGCAAATCAATCAATGTCATGCACCACATTAACAAATTGAAAAATAAAAACCATATGATTGTTTCAATAGATGCAGAGAAAGCCTTGGACAAAATTGAACATCAATTTATGATAAAAACCCTCCAAAAAGCAGGAATAGAAGGAACATACCTTAACATAATAAAAGCTATATATGACAAACCCACAGCAAACATTACCCTCAATGGTGAAAAACTGAAAGTATTTCCCCTAAAGTCAGGAACAAAACAAGGGTGCCCACTCTCACCACTACTATTCAACATAGTTTTCGAAGTTTTGGCCACAGTAATCAGAGCAGAAAAAGAAATAAAAGGAATCCAGATAGGAAAAGAAGAATTAAAACTCTCACTATTTGCAGATGACATGATCCTCTATATAGAAAATCTTAAAGACTCCACCAGAAAATTACTAGAGCCAGTGAATGAATATAGTAAAGTTGCAGGATATAAAATTAACACACAGAAATCCCTTGCATTCCTATACACTAACAACAAGAAAACAGAAAGAGAAATTAAGGAAACAATTCCATTCACCATTGTAACGGAAAGAATAAAATACTTAGGAAAATATCTACCTAAAGAAACAAAAGACCTATATACAGAAAACTATAAAACACTGGTGAAAGAAATCAAAGAGGTCACAAATAGATGGAGAAATAGACTGTGTTCATGGATTGGAAGAATCATTACAGTGAAAATGAGTATACTACCCAAAGCAATCTATCGATTCAATGAAATCTTTACCAAGCAACCAAGGGCATTCTTCAGAGAACTAGAATAAATAATTGCACACTTTGTATGGAAATACAAAAAACCTCGAATAGCCAAAGAAATCTTGAGAAAGAAGAATGGAACTGGAGAAATCAACCTGCGTAATTTCAAGCTCTAGTACAAAGCCACAGTCATTAAGACAGTATGGTACTGGCACAAAGATAGAAATATAGATCAATGGAACAAAATAGAAAGCCCAGAGATAAATCCACGCACCTATGCACACCTTATCTTCGACAAAGGAGGCAAGAATATACAATGGAGAAAAGATAATCTCTTTAACAAGTGGTGCTGGGAAAACTGGTCAACCACTTGTAAAAGAATGAAACTAGAACACTTTCTAACACTATACACAAAAATAAACTGGATTAAAGATCTAACCGTAAGACCAGAAACTATAAAACTCCTAGAAGAAAACATAGCCAAAACACTCTCCGACCAAAACCACAGCAGGATCCTCTATGACCCACCTCCCAGATATTGGAAATAAAAGCAAAAATAAACAAATGGGACCGAATTAAAATTAAAAGCTTTTGCACAACAAAGGAAACTATAAGCAAGGTGAAAAGACAGCCTTCAGAATGGGAGAAAATAATAGCAAATGAAGTAACAGACAAACAATTAATCTCAAAAATATACAAGCAACACCTGCATCTCGATTCCAGAAAAATAAACGACCCAATCAAAAAATGGGCCAAAGAACTAAACAGACATTTCTCCAAAGAAGACATACAGATGGCTAACAAACACATGAGAAGATGCTCAACATCACTCATTATCAGAGAAATGCAAATCAAAACCGCAATGAGGTACCATTTCACACCAGTCAGAATGGCTGCTATCCAAAAGTCTACAAGCAATAAATGCTGGAGAGGGTGTGGAGAAAAGGGAACTCTCTTACACTGTTGGTGGGAATGCAAACTAGTACAGCCACTATGGAGAACAGTGTGGAGATTCCTTAAAAAACTGGGAATGGAACTGCCATATGACCCAGCAATCCCACTGCTGGGCATACACACCGAGGAAACCAGAATTGAAAGAGACGTGTGTACCCCAATGTTCATCGCAGCACTGTTTACAATAGCCAGGACATGGAAGCAACCTATATGTCCATCAGCAGACGAATGGATAAGGAAGCTGTAGTACATATACACAATGGATTATTACTCAGCCATTAAAAAGAATACATTTGAATCAGTTCTATTGAGATGGATGAAACTGGAGCCCATTATCCAGAGTGAAGTAAGCCAGAAAGAAAAACACCAGTACAATATACTAATGCATATATATGGAATTTGAAAGATGGTAATGATAACCCTATATTCCAGACAGAATAAGAGACACAGATGCATAGAACAGTCTTATGAACTCTGAGGGAGAAGGTGAGGGTGGGACGTTCTGAGAGAATAGTATTGAAACATGTATATTATCATATGCAAAAGAGAATACCATTCCAGGTTCGATGCATGAGACAAATGCTCAGGGCTGGGGCAATGGGATGACCCAGAGGGATGGGATGGGGAGGGAGGTGGGAGGGGGTTCAGAATGGGGAACACATGTAAACCCACGGCTGATTCATGTCAATGTATGGCAAAAACCACTACAATATTGAAAAGTAATTACCCCCAACTAAAATAAATAAATTTATTTAAAAAAAAAATTTAAGAAAAGTGAACAAACTTTCTGTACACCTAAAATAAGCACAACATCATTGTTAATCAACTATATTGTCACCCTGCTTATTTAACTTATATGCAGAGTACATCATGAGAAACACTTGGCTGCAAGAAGCACAAGCTGGAATCAAGATTGCCAGGGGAAATATCAATAACCTCAGATATGCAGATGACACACCCTTATGGCAGAAAGTGAAGAAGAGCTAAAGAGCCTCTTGATGAAAGTGAAAGAGGAGAGTGAAAAAGCTGGCTTAAAAAGCTCAACATTCAGAAAACTAAGATCATGGCATCTGGTGCCATCAGTTCATGGGAAATAGATGGGGAAACAGTGTAAGACTTCATTTTTTTTGGGCTCCAAAATCACTGCAGATTGTGATTGCAGATTCATGTCAATGTATGGCAAAACCAATACAATATTGTAAAGTAAAAAAAAATAGATAAATAAATTTAAAAAAAATAAATAAAAGACGCTTTCTCCTTGTAAAGAAAGTTATGACCAACCTAGACAGCATATTAAAAAGCAGAGACATCACTTTGCCAACAAGGGCTGTCTACTCAAGGCTTTGGTTTTTCCAGTAGTCACGTATGAATGTGAGAGTTGGACTATAAAGAAAGCTGAGTGCCGAAGAATTGATGCTTTTGAACTGTGGTGTTGGAGAAGACTTTTGAGAGTCCCTTGAACTGCAAGGAGATCCAACCAGTCCATCCTAAAGGAGATCAGTCCTGGGTGTTCACTGGAAGGACTGATGTTGAAGCTGAAACTCCAATACTTTGGCTACCTGATGCGAAGGGTTGACTCATTAGGAAAGACCCTGTTGCTGGGAAAGATTGAGGGCAGGAGGAGAACGGGATGACAGAGGATGAGATGGTCGGATGGCATCACCAACTCACTGGACATGAGTTTGGGCAGGCTCTGGCAGTTGGTGATGGACAGGTAGGCCTGGCCTGCTGCAGTTCATGGGGTCGCAAAGAGTCGCACATGACTAAGCGGCTGAATTGAACTGAATTGAACACCCAATGTTCACACCAGTATTATTTATAATAGCCAAGGTATGGAAGCAACCTAAGTATCCATCAGCAGATAAATGGATAAAGATATGGCCTATATATACAATGGTATAGTGCTCAGCCATAGAAAAAGGACAAAATTTTGCCATTTGAAACAACATGGATGGACCTGGAAGGTACTATGCTTATTGAAATAAGTGTCACAGAGAAAGACAAATACTATGTCATCACTTACATGTATAATCTAAAATATACAACACACTAGTCAATGTATATTTTTGAGCAAAGAACTGTTCCAGGTGCCCTTACCAGTCTTCCAGGGAATTGAAATGTTTTCTATTAAGAGAATTTTATAAAGACCAAAATAAATGTACATTCAAAAGTACAATATCTGATGAATACGGTGGAGGAATCAGAAGTTTCCGGTCAAGCTGTAAGAGTTTTTGCCTGATCATCAACGAAACATGAGGTTTTGTGTTCTGATGGAAGATCGTGCATTTTCTGTTGACTAATTCTGGAGGTTTTTTTGTCAAGTGCTGCTTTCAGTTGGTTTAACTGGCAGCAGTACTTGTCCGAATTAATCATTTGGTTTTCCAGAAGGAGCTCATAATAAAGCACTCCCTTCCAACTTCACCATATACACAACATCATCTTCTTTGGATGTAGATCGAACTTTGGTGTGGCTGGTGGTCATACATGTTGCTTGCCCCATGATCTCTTCTGTTCTATCTTATTGTACAGTATCCAGTTTTCATTGCCTGTCACAATTTGTTTTAAAATGGAATGTTTTCCTTAAGTTTAAGTAGAGAATCTCATGTGGAAATACAGTCAAGAAGGTTTTTTTCACTTAGAAGTGTTAGACGCTCAGTCACGTTTAACTCTTTGCGACCCCATGGACTGTAGCCCACCAGGTTTCTCTGTCCATGGGATTCTCTAGGCAAGAATACTGGAGTGGGTTGCCATTCCCTTCTCAGTGATGAACATAACCAAGCTGGTTTTTCAAGCTTGATTTGGGTATTTTGCGTATGTTGGCTATCTCCCACATGGTACAAAGTTGATTGTTCTCAACCAATGCCTCAGATTCAGTTAAGTTCAGTCGTTCAGTCGTGGCTGACTCTTTGCAACCCCATGGACTGCAGCACGCCAGACTTCCCTGTCCATCACCAACTCCCGGAGCTTACTCAAACTCATGCCCTTCGAGGTGGTGATGTCATCCAACCATCTCATCCTTTGTCGTCCCATTCTCCTCCTGCCTTCAATCTTTCCCCGCAGCATGGTCTTTTCCAATGAGTCAGTTCTTCACATCAGGTGGCCAAAGTATTGGAGTTTCAGCTTCAGCATCAGTCCTTCCAATGAATACATTTTCAATATTAAAATGGCTGCACAAAAATTCACAAATTTTGATGTTGTTTTATATTTTTATTTTTTTATTTTAAATTAGTTTATTTATCTATTTTTTAACTTTACAATATTGTATTTGTTTTGCCATACATGTTGTTTTAAATGAATGCAAATATTACAGCTGTCATAACACATGCTAACAAAATTGTTTCAAATGAAGTTGAAGACAACTAAGCACTATTGGAGCCATATTACAGAAAAAAGTGAACAAACTTTTGTGCCAATCCAGCATTATTTTGGGCTTCTCGGGGAGTGCAGTGGTAAAGAATCTGCTTGCCAGTGCAGGAGATGTAAGAGACGTGGGTTCAATCCCTGGGTCAGGATGATCCCCTGGAGGAGGAAATGGCAACCCATACCGGTATTCTTGCCTGGAACTTTCAAGGGGCAGAGCAGTCTGGCAGGCTATAGTCCTTGGTGTCACAAAGAGTCAGACATGACTGAACATGCTTGCACATTATTTCATCTAAATTAGATGTTGCATTCTTTACAATACCTGACATGTAAAAAGTAAATATTTCTTGAATGTAACGTGTGTAATAACAAATACTAGTTATTCATTATTAATAATGAATACTAGTTATTGGCTATGACTAATTATTTGTTATAACTAGTTATTCATTATAACTAGTATAATAATGAAAGTAAATGATGATATCATTTGACATGAGCCTCAAACTTACTTTTGAAAGACTTTTAAAAAATGTTTTTTATTTTTTTAATTTATTTTTTATTTATTTATTTTAAAAAATGTTTTTAGATAAGCCTTATCATGCAGATGAGGGAACAGAGTGGCTAGATTAAAAATTATCAATTGCTATAAACATTTCCTAACCCAAATCTATTCTACATATTTTATCTTGTGTTTTATACTGTGAATTAATTCAGGGACAAGTCATTTATTTTAATATATGCCAACAAAAATATATGTTAAAAAATATACCTATGTAAAGTTAAGGCAAAATATGTTAAGGCATATTAGGCAAAATCAGATACCATTCTGTTATATCTAACTTCTTAGTATCATCTTTATAACACATGTCCTGACCCCCTCACAAATATCACTCTTTTCTTCGCTTTTCACTTATAGTATTTATATTCAGTATTGACTATTTGTGACTTACCTTAGACCTCTAAAAATTTTAAGCTCTTTTTTTTGCTAATTGCTATGTCACTTCAGTCGTGTCCGACTCTGTGTGACCCCATAGACGGCAGCCCACCATGCTCCGCCATCCCTGGGATTCTCCAGGCAAGAACACTGGAGTGGGTTGCCATTTCCTTCTCTAGTGCATGAACAGGAAAAGTCTAAGTGAAGCCGCTCAGTTGTGTCCGACTCTTAGCGACCCCATGGACTGTAGCCTACCAGGCTCCTCCGTCCATTTTCCAGGGATTTTCCAGGCAAGAGTACTGGAGTGGGGTGCCATTGCCTTCTCCGAGCTCTTTAAGGGCAAATAAAATCCTCTTTATTAATTCTCTGTATTTAGCACCGTGCTTGGTTCTTAAAGGTATAAAATATTGTTAAATAAATGAACTACTGGATGAATATATTCATAATTATTGCCATGGTATTTATTTTGAATATTTGGCTTCAGAAAGTAACACTGCAGCTTCATTGTGCATCTATATATGTATATGTGCAACAAGTAAGTGGTTTTCAACACTAATGGAGAAAGATTTTAACTGTTCCATATTTAGTTTATATAGCCTATTTTTCTGTGACCAGTACCACATATTTTCAAAATAGATACTTGAGGGGAGCCACAATTTATGACCCTGGAACTAACTGCCCCAAAAGTCTTATAATCTATCCTTATCTGTATAGTGTGAAGCCTCGTTGAACTAAATGTCAAAATACACTGAAGTTTGTGTTTAACATTGCATTTCAATCAATAGTTACTTATTTATGAACTTGATTAAGTGAGCAGCCTTGTATTTCTATTGTGTTATAATGTATTTTTCTTTTATTACTTCAGTAACTACCTACTCATTTCTAGGCATAAGAGAGATCCAGGATTTAGTGAATTCTGCTCTGATTAAAAATTATGTTATAGTGAAGTTCCAAGGAATTTAAGAAAAAGTTAAGAGCACTACAGAAAATTCATTTTCAAATTAAGTAGAGTACTCTTCAAGGTTAAATCTCCTGCTTAGGCCCCTTCTGTTAAATGACACATACAATTCAACTAAAACTCTGGACTAATCACTTGCCATCTTTCATAGAAATCATATTCATTGTTTGGCTTTTAAGCACCCTCCTTCAAATTGCAGCTGAATATAATTAACAATTTGTTCTAATTCGCTGTAACTGCAAGCCAGATCAATGCTTTGGTCATTAAAAGTTGTAAAGAATAAATTACTCTCAAGTGCCAAATCTATTATAGAAAGAGTTTCAAGTTAGCATCATTCTTTATAGTTTATTTTTTTTAACTCACTAAAATGATGTTTATAATGGAAACACAGTTCCTTACCAACAAGTACCCAACATGACACATCAGCAAACAAATGTTCCACATTCAAATAAAAAAGAAATCCCTTCCTTCTATTAAACAAATATTTTTCTCACCTATTTCTCACAATGATATAACAATAATGATAAAACATTAATCACAAAGTATCTGTTAGTAACAAATGTTTATGTAGTACTTTTGTTTTACCATGAGATTTTTTTAACTTGAGCTTTTATTGTTTTTCCATTAGCTACTAACAAAGGTATTTTAAACAGAGACAGAATAATTAACTGAGTTTATTGGAAGGCTCTAGTCAGCTTCCCATATCTCCTTGATTACCTGTCTCAATCAGTACCTTACATCTCTTGGTATGTCAATGTAAAGGACTTCCCAGGAAATAATGACAATCATTTTGAAATGAAAACAAAACTAAAATTATGTTTGATAGTTTTACTAGGAGAAAAGGAAAAACTTCTCAGGTCCTGAAGTAGAAATAAAATAACCAGGGAAAAGTAGTATATTTAAATATCTGATCATAACCTTACCTTTCAAACTTTTACACATTCAGGGTCTTCCACAATAAAAAGAGGAAATTAAATAACTTTTCTGGCCTGTATCCCAACAAACAATTTACTTTCATGAAATAACTATGGCATAGAAAATCCATGATTTCTTTCTGCTTTTGCAGGCAACCAACAGCTTGTACAAGATCATGCTAACATGAATCTGTACTGTATGCTCTGCTCTGTGAGGCTTTGATGTGCACATCTCTTCAATATTTGATGGTCTCCTCATAACAGAGTTCAGGTGCCAGGGATTGAACCTAAAATCTTCTTACTTTCTCTATTGGAGTCTTATTTCAGGATAAGAGCATACTAAAGTAGAGTCCCCAATCTGATTGGATATATATATTTAATAAATACAGTTGATGCTTGAACAAACTAGGGGTTAGGGGCACTCCCCAGCAGTTGGAAAATCCATGTATAACTTTATCCTCCCTATCTGTGGTTCCACATCAGGGATTCAACCAACCACAGATTATGTAGTAGTGTAGTATTTTTTGGAAAAAAACTCATGTATAAGTGGACCCCCACAGTTCAAACCAGTGTTGCTCAAAGGTCAACTGTAATGCAAAACTTCTATATGTAACACTATCTTCTTTTATCTTAATATTTAAAACACTTACCTTAAGTTTAAAGTGTACAGAATGTATATGTATAGTTCTCAATGCCTGCCCATAGAGATGGGCATGAAAAGAGACAGTTGTACACAATGAAAATCTCAAAAATGACAATATGTGAAACTATATGCCTGGACACATGCATTTGTTAATATAAGGGATATCTGTAGGTATATCTTTCAATTTGTAATTATAAAGATCAGGTAGTAATAGTAATGGCTCAGGCAGGCCTCACCAATTAAATGTCATCACATCAAGCAATATCAGTCCATAATTTTTTAATTAACTGCAAAAATTATGGCAACTGACAGATACTGTTCATGTAGCTACTAAATAAGAGCTATTTTGGTACAGATGCCTGAAAGCTACTTTTGTCTCCTATGCTATGCAGCCCAGTCCCCAGATACAGAAACCATCTTTAACCATCTTCTCTTTTTCTCCCCCTCCCTTAGTGATCTCCCTCCCTTCCTTCATTTCTCCCATCCTTTCTTCCCCCCACGCCCCTCTTTCCTTTCCTCCCTTCCTTTGTCATTTACTTCTTTCCTTCTTTCACTTTAATTGAACATTTGCTATGTGCTTGACACAAAAAAATACAGAGATAAAACTCAAGGCCCCTAGCCATAGTAACCAAAGTTTGTTAAGAGAAGAAGGAAAAGACAATTACCAGACACATGAAGAACTACACTTGCAGTAAACACATGGTCCTCAGGGGAGGATAAATGAAGAACACAAGACAGATAGCAGTGGGAAATGAAGAAGTGTGTGGGCAAAGGAAACATCAAGTGAAATCACTAAAGTTTTCCCTGAAAAGGGGAGCATATTGAGGTAAACAATAAAGAATTTACAAATAGCTATGTAATGCTAAGAGCACAACATTCCAAACAATAGATAAATAAATTTATGTAAAGAAACTTTGAAGCAGTATGGCATGTTCAGAATTACAACTTGATATATATATATATATATATATAACAATGAAAAAATGGTGTGGATGATGAGAATGAAGGATCATGCAGAAGTCAGATCAAGAAGGGCCTTACAATGAGTGAAACTGACCTAAGAAGAAAGAGAAAATAAAAATAGCTTTAGATTAAGTAAATTAAATCTGAATTAAAACATTTCCAAAATCAAAATGCCTGCCTAAAATAGCTCCACTGGTGAATATGATTAAACATTTAAAGAGAAATAATAACAATCCAGAAGAGCAACTGTATCTCCCGTGGTGTTGGTAGGAATGCAAATCAGTTGAGCCACTTGAGAGATTTGTCAGTTTTCTTCTAAAGTTACATATACTTACCATATGACCGAGCAATTCTACTCCTAGTTTTACACTCCAAGAGAAATGAAAACATATGTCTAAAAAATTGTAAATATAAATGTATGAGATCAGAATACCATTAATCATAATAGCAAAACTGGTAGCAAGTCAATCATCATCAATTAATGAATGGATAAACAAATTTTGGTGTGTCCATAAAAGAAAATTTAATGAATTACTAATGCAGGCAGTGTCATACATAAATCTCAGAAAGACTGCTGAGTAAATGAAGCTAGATGCAAAAAGACTACAAAGTGCATGCTTGCAATGGAAAGCAATCAGTAGGCTGAGACCAGGGGAAGGGGACTGGACTGCAAAGGCGGTAAGAAGTATTCTGAATCTTGATTTTGGTGCTTATTACTACATAAATTGTGAAACTCATTATGTGGTACATATAAATCAGCAAAATTTATTGTTTGTAAATTATACCCCAGTAAAGGTGGGGGGACTTCAATAGAGGTCAATTGAAATCCATTAAAGGGGCTTTAAGTTGTTGCCTATGGAAACAATGAAGAACATTTTTAGGGTATTGGCAGTGAGAACAGAGGGGAAGAAATAGATATAAGAGGGCTAAAAGATAAAATCTATAAGATAAGTTGATTGTTCACTTGAGGGATGACTTAATGATGACTTATAGATTTCTGGCTTGGCCAGAATTGTATCATCTTCCTTGAGAAAGAAAACTCAGGGTGTATGACAAAATATTTAAGGCAAAGACAATGGATTTGGTTCTGTATATGTTGGATATAAGTGACATGTTAGACACATAGGTATCCAGAAAGGGAATGAACATATAATCTGGAGCTTAGGTGAGAGAGGTCTAGAATGGTGTTCAGTCACTTACTGTTACTTTTTTAGGAGTGGTGAATTTTCATTTTATTCTGGTTAGTTTGTTTTGGATAGTGCAATTGACTGAGAGCTTAAAGAGCATGCATAATAACAATTATAATTTTGTCACAAACCATGGATGATTCCTTAATTTCAGAGCCAATTAGATTTGTATAACATTAAAGTGAGCTGCCAAGGAGTTCCCTAGGATAACTGTGGAGCTCATCAAAAATGAGAAATATCTGCATTACCATATTGTCATCATCAATCAGTTCAGTCGCTCAGTTGTGTCCGACTCTTTGAAGCACTCTTTTCACCCCATGAATCGCAGCATGTCAGGCCTCCATGTCTATCACCAACTCCCAGAGCTTACCCAAACTCATGTCCATAGAGTCAGTGATGCCATCCAGCCATCTCATCCTCTGTCGTCCCCTTCTCCTCCTGCCCTCAATCCATCCCAGCGTCAAGGTCTTTTCCAATGAGTCAGCTCTTCGCATCAGGTAGCCAAAGTACCGGAGATTCAGCTTCAACATCAGTCCTTCAAATGAACACCCAGGACTGATATCCTTTAAGATGGAAGGCTTGGATCTCCTTGCAGTCCAAGGGGCTCTCAAGAGTCTTCTCCAACACCACAGCTCAAAAGCATCAATTCTTCAGCGCTCAGCTTTCTTCACAGTCCAACTCTCACACCCATACATGACTACTGGAAAAACCATAGCCTTGACTAGACGGACCATTGTTGGCAAAGTAATGTCTCTGCTTTTTAATATGCTGTCTAGGTTGGTCATAACTGTCCTTCCAAGGAGTAAGCGTCTTTTAATTTCATGGCTGCAATCACCATCTGCAGTGATTTTGGAGCCGAAAAAAATAAAGTCTGACACTGTTTCCACTGTTTCCCCATCTATTTCCCATGAAGTGATGGCATCAGATGCCATGATCTTAGTTTTCTGAACGTTGAGCTTTAAGCCAACTTTTTCACTGTCCTCTTTCACTTTCATCATGAGGCCCTTTAGTTCTTCTTCACTTTCTGCCATTAGGGTGGTGTCATCTGCATATCTGAGGTTATTGATATTTCTCTTGACAGTCTTGATATCAGCCTGTGCTTCCTCCAGCCCAGCGTTTCTCATAAGGTACTCTGCATATAAGTTAAATAAGCAGGGTGACAATATACAACCTTGATGTACTCCTTTTTCCTATTTGGAACCAGTCTGTTGTTCCATGTCCAGTTCTAACTGTTGCTTCCTGACCTGCATACAGGTTTCTCAAGAGGCAGGTCAGGTGGCTTAGTATTCCCATGTCTTTAAGAATTTTCCACAGTTTATTGTGATCCACACAGTCAAAGGCTTTGGCATAGTCAATAAAGCAGAAATAGATGTTTTTTCTGGAATTCTCTTGCTTTTTCGATGATCCAGTGGATGTTGGCACTTATCATAACCAAACTTAATCTATCTTTCAAATCTCCTACGTCTCTCTCTCCAAAGGGCATTTCATTACTTACACATTCATCAATATTATTTGGCTTAAAATACATCTCTTTTTATTATAACTCTAACCTAGACTTGTTTGCTTTTTACTTAATACCCTACAAGACACTGGAATGAATCATACAAATATACCAAGCATAATGTCTGACAGATAGTAGTCAGTCTATACATTTTAGGTGAATGGAACTAACCTGTACAAGTATGGGAAAAGTACAATAAAGTGGAAGAAGAGCTTGCCTAGCATTCAGGCAACTTAGGTTCTATGGCTAGTTTCTTCATTTCAGTTATCTGGGTCTTGATTTCTTCATCTATAAAATAAGAATCATACCTGTTTCAACTACCTCACAGGATACTGTGGATGAAATAAGAAATTGAGTATCAAAGTAATGTGAAACACATAAAGGTTTTATTATGACAGTACAATGACAAAGATATTCGTGTATATATAAAAATTGTCTATTTTTATTTTGTTTTTTATTTTTTAAATTAGTTTATTTTCAATGTTTTAACTATACAATATTATATTTGTTTTGCCATACATTGACATGAATGCACCATGGGTGTACATGTTTTGCCCTTCCAGAACCCCCCTCCCACCTCCCTCCCCATCCCATCCCTCCAGGTCATCTCAGTGCACCAGCCCCGAGCACACTTTATCATGCGTTGAACCTCGACTGGCAATTCGTTTCATGTATGATAATTTACATGCATCCATGCCATCCTCCCATATCGTCCCGCCCTCGCCCTCTCCCATAGAGTCCATAATACTGTTCTCTTTATCTGTGTCTCTTTTGATGTCTCACATACAGAGCTATCTTTGCCGATTGACTAAATACCATATATATGTGTTAGTATACTGTATTGGTGTTTTTCTCTTTGGCTTCCTTCACTCTGTATACTAGGCTCCAGTTTCATCCACCTCATTAGAACTGATTCGAATGTATTCTTTTTAATGGCTGCATAACATTCCATTGTGTATATGTACCACAGCTTCCTTATCCATTCGTCTGCTGATGAGCATCTAGCCTGCTTTCATGTCCTGACTATTATAAACAGTGCTGCAATGAATATTGGGGTACACGTGTCTCTTTCAATTCTGGTTTCCTCGGTGTGTATGCCCAGCAGTGGGATTGCTGGGTCATATGGCAGTTCTATTTCCAGTTTTTTGAGGAATCTCCACACTATTCTCCACAGTGGCTGTACTAGTTTGCATTCCCACCAACAGTGTAAGAGGGTTCCCTTTTCTCCACACCCTCTCCAGCATTTATTGCTTGTAGTCTTTTGGATGGCAGCCATTCTGACGGGCGTGAAATGGTACCTCATTGCGGTTTTGATTTGCATTTCTCTGATAATTAATGAGTGATGTTGAGTATCTTTTCATGTGTTTGTTAGCCATGTGTATGTCTTCTTCAGAAAAGTGTCTGTTTAGTTCTTTGGCCCACTTTTTCATTGGGTTGTTTATTTCTCTGGAATTGAGCTACAGGAGTTGCTTGTATAATTTTGAGATTAATTCTTTGTCCGTTGCTTCGTTGGCTATTATGCTTTTTTTTTTTTTATGTTCAAACTTCCTCCTCAATATCCAACCATTTTCTTTGTTTTTTTGTGTGATTATATTTTTTAAATTACTTTCTATTTTTTAACTTTACAATATTGCATTTGTTTTGCCATAGATTGACATGAATCCACCATGGGTGTACATGTTTTCCCCTTCCAGAACCCCCCTTCCACCTCCCTCCCCATCCCATCCCTCCGGGTCATCCCGGTGCACCAGCCCCGAGCACCCTATATCATGCGTTGAACCTGGACTGGCGATTCGTTTCACATATGATAATTTACATGCTTCCATGCCATTCTCCCATATCGTCCCGCCCTCGCCCTCTCCCATAGACTCCATAATACTGTTCTCTTTATCTGTGTCTCTTTTAATGTCTTGCATACAGGGTTATCTTTACCAATTGACTAAATACCATATATATGTGTTAGTATACTGTATTGGTGTTTTTCTTTCTGGCTTTCTTCACTCTGTATAACAGGCTCCAGTTTCATCCACGTCATTAGAACTGATTTGAATGTATTGTTTTTATTGGCTAATTTTAATTAGGTCCCATTTGTTTATTTTTGCTTTTATTTCCAATATTCTGGGAGGTGGGTCATAGAGGATCCTGCTGTGGTTTATGTTGCAGAGTGTTTTGCCTATGTTTTCCTCTAGGAGTTTTATAGCTTCTGGTCTTACAGTTAGATCTTTAGATCTTTAATCTATTTTGAGTTTATTTTTGTGTATGGTGTTAGAAAGTGTTCTAGTTTCATTCTTTTACAAGTGGTTGACCAGTTTTCCCAGCACCCATTGTTAAAGAGATTTTCTTTTCTCCATTGTATATTTTTGCCTCCTTTGTCAAAGATAAGGTGTCCATAGGTGTGTGGATTTATCTCTGGGCTTTCTATTTTGTTCCACTGATCTATATTTCTGTCTTTGTGCCTGTACCATGCTGTCTTGATGACTGTGGCTTTGTAGTAGAGCCTGAAGTCAGGCAGGTTGAAGAAATCAACCCTATTCTTTAGGGTTTTCTATGTAGAGGATCATGTCATCTGCAAATAGTGAGAGTTTTACTTCTTTTCCAATCTGGATTCCTTTTATTTCATTTCTGCTCTTATTGCTGTCGCCAAAACTTCCAAAACTATGGTGAATAGTAGTGGTGACAGTGGGCACCCTTGTCTTGCTCCTGATTTTAGGGGAAATGCTTTCAGTTTCTCACCATTTAGGATAATGTTTGCTGTGGGTTTGTCATATATAGCTTTTATTATGTTGAGGTATGTTCCTTCTATTCCTGCTTCAATCAATGTAGTCAGTGTAAAAAAATTATCTGTTTTTAAAAGACACAATAAATATAACCACATGGTATGGAAATACACATAAATTCATATCCCACAAATAACTGCTTTTATCTGCATGTACACGATAAATATGATTTATGATGCTCCTACACAATTGCTAATACTGTTTAATCTTCCAAGGCTAATTTTTTACTTCTGAAAAGCATATACATTCTCCAAGTGGGATGACAAAAAGGTTATATTATAATATCATTTGAATTTGTTTGACTTTTCTATCTTAAAGAGCTCCTCCAAAAATACATTATATTTCAAAGAAATGTGTTAAAAGTCTAGAAGGAGGCTGCTCAAGTAGATTCATGTTATTAATATAAACAAATTTTAAACTAATAGAGGGGAATAAAGAGCACTTAACCACTGTTAACATATATTATTTATTTTATAGTTGAGATGAATGTAATTTAATAGGTAAAATAGGGGGCGGTCCTAAGATGGTGGAGGAATAGCATGAGGAGACCACTTTCTCCCTGAAAAATTCATCAAAAGATCATTTGAACGCTGAGCAAATTCCTCAGAATAACCTCTGAACACTGGCAGAGGACACCAGGCACCCAGAAAGGCAGCCCATTGTCTTCAAAAGTAGGTAGGACAAAATATAAAAGACCAAAACAGAGACAAAAGAGTTGGGGATGGAGACTCGTCCTGGGGAGAGAGTCTTAAAACAGGAGAAGTTTCCAAACACCAGGAAACCCTCTAAACCGGCAGGTCTGTGGGGAGTTTTGGAATCTCAGAGGGCAGCATAACCAGGAGGAAAAATAAATAAATAAAACCCACAGATTACATGCCTAATGGCAACTGCCAGCAGAGAAGGAGCCCAGACACTCACATCCGCCACCAGCAAGCAGGGTCACTGAACAGGGAGGAGTGGGCTGCATTGTTTAGGGTAAAGAACAGGCCTGAATGCCCTGAGGGCAATCTGAGGGAGCTAACATGAAATAGCAACCCAAACTGCGGGATAGCCAGAGAGAGGGAGGGAAAAAAAAAAGAGAGAGAGAGAACTATCCCGAGAAAAGCCCTAACCTAAGGCACTGCCAGGCCGGCTCACAGAACAAAGGACTGAACACCAGAGGAGAGCTAGCTGGCTGCGGACCGGCCCATCCCCCACCAGAGGCAGGGAAACAGGCAGGCGGCAGCCAGAGCCGGAAAGGGGCAAACACAGCCCCAGAGACAGCATCCTCTACCAAACTGCAAGCAGGCTTTCAGTTACTAACCAAGACTTCCTGGGATTCTGGACAGTTGACATCCGCCGGGATAGTTGCAGGCAGAGATCAGCTCCCCAGAAGAGACACATGGCACACCTGAGAGGGTGCGCCCGCTGACATCCAGTAAATCCATCAGCTGGGACCGGGAAGGTGATGAGATGCACCGCACCTGGGGAGAGTGCATTTGCCAAGCACCCGGTTGCCTGAGCTGCTCAGACCTGGGAAGGGCACAAAATGCAGGCCCAACCAAGTCTTCACCTTTGTGGAGTACCCCAGAACCTGAACCTGAGTGGCTTAGACCTGGGAGATGCATGGGACCCAGGGCCCACATTACACAGTTCCACTGCAAAGCATCCTGAAGACTGAGCAGTGTAGACACAAAAGCACACACGCAGTGAGCGGGTGCAAACCCAGTGTGGCCGAGACACTGCAAGCACTCCCCACACACGCCAGTGATACTTGTTTGCAGTGTTCCTCCCTCCCCACAGCATGACTTAACAAGTGAGCCTAAATAAGCGATCACCTTCGCCCCCTTGTGTCAGGGGGGAAAGTAGACACTGAAGAGACCTGCAAACAGAAGAAACCAAATAAACACAGGGAATCGCCTTGGAAGTGACAGGTGCAACAGATTAAAATCCTATTGTTAACACCGACTACATTGGAAGGGGTCTATAGATCTTGAGAACTATAAACTGGAACAAGGAATTATCTGAAACTGAACTGACCCCACACTGCCCACAACAGGTTCAGAGAAATTTCTAGATATATTTTTATTATTATCATTTTTTAATTTAATTTTTTTATTTTTAAGTCATCTACTACTTCTTTAATTTTCATTTTTATAACCTACTATTACCTTGTAATAAAAAGACCCTATTTTTAAAGCAAACTTCATATATATTTTTTATAATTTTTATAATTTTTTTTAATATTGTATTTTTGAGAGTGTAACCTATACATTAGATTTTCAATCTTTGCTTTTTGGTATTTGTTATCAAATTTGTACCTTTAAAAATCCAACCTTCAATACTCATTTTTACTTAGGGGGGTGATTACTGGCTTGATTGCTCTCTCCCTCTTTTGACTCTCATTTTTCTCCCCCAGGTCACCTCTATCTCCTCCCTCCCCCTTCTCTTCTCTACCCAACTCTGTGAATCTCCCTGTGTGCTCCGGACTGTGGAGAACACATAGGGAACTGATTACTGCCTAGAAGTGTCTCTCTCCTTTTGATTCCTCCTTTTCTCCTCCTGCTCACCTCTATCTCCTTCCTCCCTCTTCTCTTCTACATGGAAGTCCATGAACCTCTCTGAGAGTTCCAGATTATGGAGAGCAAATAGAGAATTGATAAATGGCTAGATTGCGCTCGCCTCTTTTGATTTCCCCTCTTCTCAAGCTAGACACCTCTGTCTCCCTCCTCCCTCTTCTCTTCTCCATGTATCTCTGTGAACCTCTCTGGGTGTCACTCACTGTGGAGACTCTTTTCACCATTAACCTAGCTGTTTTATCATCAGTATGTATGGATGGCGAAGTCTTGAGGCTACTGTAAGAATAAGACTAAAACCAGAGGTAGGAGCATTAAGCCCAAAACGTGAGAATACCAAAGAACTCCTGGCTCCAGGGAACATTAATCAATAAAAGATCATCCAAAATCCTCCATACCTACTCTGAAACAAAGCGCCACCCAAGAGCCAACAAGTTTCAGAGCAAGACATACCACGCAAATTCTCCAGCAACGCAGGAACATAGTCCTGAGCTTCAATATACAGGCTGCCCAAAGTCACACCAAACCCAATGACATCTCAAAACTCACTACTGGACAATTCACTTCACTTCAGAAAGAAGAAATCCAGCTCCACCCCCCAGAACAATGACGGAAGTTTCCCTAATCAGGAAACCTTGACAAGCAACTCGTCCAACCTCACCCACAGGGAGGAATCTCAACAATAAAGAGGAACCACAAACGGGCAGAATACAGAAAGGACACCCGAAACACAGCAATCTACACAAGATGAAAAGTCAGAGAAATGCTCAGCAGGTAAAGGAACATGATAAATGCCCACCAAACCAAACAAAAGAGGAGGAGACAGGGAGTCTACCTGAAGAAGAATTTAGAATCATGATAGTAAAAATGATCCAAAATCTTGAAAACAAAATGGAGTTACAGATAAATAGCCTGGAGACAAGGATTGAGACGATGCAAGAAAGGCTTAACAATGACCTAGAACAAATAAAAAAGAGTCAATCAATAATGAATAACGAAATAAATGGGATCAAAAACACTCTGGAGGGAACCAACACTAGAATAACGGAGGCAGAAGATAGGATAAGTGAGGTAGAAGATAGAATGGTAGAAATAAATGAAGCAAAGAGGAAAAAAGAAAAAAAGAATGAAAATAAATGAGAACAACCTCAGGGACCTCTGGGACAATGTGAAACGCTCCAACATTCGAATCATAAGAGTCCCAGAAGAAGAAGACAAAAAGAAAGGCCATGAGAAAATACTTGTGGAGACAATAGTTGAAAACTTCTCTAAAATGGGGAAGGAAATTGTCACCCAAGTCTAAGAAACCCAGACAGTCCCAAACAGGATAAACCCAAGGCAAAACACCAGAAGACACATGTTAATCAAATTAACAAAGATCAAACACAAAGAACAAATATTAAAAGCAGCAGGGGAAAAACAACAAATAACACACAAGGGGATTCTCACAGTGATAACGGCTGATCTTTCAATAGAAACTCTCCAGGCCAGAAGGGAATGGGAGGACATACTTAAAGGGATGAAAGAGAAAACCTACAAGCCAGATTACTGTACCCAGCAAGGATCTCATTCAAATATGAAGGAGAAATCAATAGCTTTACAGACAAGTAAAAGATCATAAAATTCAGCACCACCAAACCAGCTCTTCAGCAAATACTAAAGGATCTTCTTTAGACAGGAAACACAGAAAGGGTGTATAAACTAGAACCCAAAACAACAAAGTAAATGGCAATGGGATCATACTTATCAATAATTACCTTAGATGTAAATGGGTTGAATGTCCCAACCAAAGGACAAAGACTTGTTGAATGGAATACAAAAGCAAGACCCCTATATAGGTTGCCTACAAGAGACCCACCTCGAACCAAGGGGCACATACAGACTGAAAGTGAAGGGCTGGAAAAAGATATTCCATGCAAATTGCGACCAAAAAAGAGCCACAGTAGCAATACTCATATCCAATAAAATAGACTTTAAAATAAAGGCTGTGAAAAGAGACAAAGATGGAACAACATACTGATCAAAGGATCAATCTAAGAAGAAGATATAACAATTATAAATATATATGCACCCAACATAGGAGCACTGCAATATGTAAGGCAAATGCTAACAAATATGAAAGGGGAAACTAACAATAACACAATAATAGTGGGAGACTTCAATACACCACTCACACCTATGGATAGATCAGCTAAACAGAAAATTAACAAAGAAACACAAACTTTAAATGATACAAAGTATCACTTAGACCAAATTGATATCTATAGGACATTTCACCCCAAAACAATGAATTTCACCTTTTTCTCAAGTACACATGGAACCTTCTCCAGGATGGATCACATCCTGGGACATAAATCTAGCACTGGTAAATTCAAAAATTGAAATCATTGCAAGCATCTTTTCTGACCACAATGCAGTAAGATTAGATGTCAATTACAGGATAAAAACTATTAAAAATTCCAACATATAGAGGCTGAACAACACGCTTCTGAATAACCAACAAATCACCGAAGAAATCAAAAAAGAAATCAAAATATGCATAGAAACGAATGAAAATGAAAACACAACAACCCAAAACCTATGGGACACTGTGAAAGCAGTGCTAAGGGGAAGGTTCTAGCAATACAGGCTTACCTCAAGAAACAAGAAAAAAGTCAAATAAATAATAATTCTATACCTAAAGCAACTAGAAAAGGAAGAAATGAAGAACCCTAGGGTTAGTAGAAGGAAAGAAATCATAACACTTAGGGCAGAAATAAATGCAAAAGAAACAAAAGAGACCATAGCAAAAATCAACAAAACTAAAAGATGGTTCTTTTATTAGATAAAGAACATAGACAAACCACTAGCCAGACTCAACAAGAAAAAAAGGGTGAAGAATCAAATCAACAAAATGAGAAATGAAAATTCAGTATTGACAACAGACAACACAGAAACACAAAGGATCATAAGAGACTACTATTAGCAACTGTATGCCAATAAAATGGACCACTTGAAAGAAAGAAATGGACAAATTCTTAACAAAGTATAGCCTTCCAACACAGAACCAGGAAGAAATAGAAAATCTTCACAGACCTGTCACAAGCATGGAAATCGAAACTCTAATGAGAAATCTTCCAGCAAACAAAAGCCCAGGATCAGACGGCTTCACAGTGAATTCTACCAAAAATTTAGAGAAGAGCTAACACCTATCCTACTCAAACTCTTCCAGACAATTGCAGAGGAAGGTAAACTTCCAAATTCATTCGACGAGTCCTCTATCATTCTAATACCAAAACCAGACAAAGATGCCACAAAAAAAAAAAAAAAGAAAACTACAGGCTGATATCACTGATGAACACAGATGCAAAAATCCTTAACAAAATTCTAGCAAACAGAATCCAACAACATATTAAATGGATCATAATCATGACAAAGTGGGCTTTATCCCAGGGATGCAAGGATTCTTCAATATTTGCAAATCAACCAATGTAATACACCACATTAACAAATTGAAAGGTAAAAACCACACGATTATCTCAATAGGTGCAGAGAAAGCCTTTGACAAAATTCAACATTCACTTATGATAAAAACCCTCCAGAAAACAGGAATGGAAGGAATATACCTCAACATAATAAAACCCATATATGACAAACCCACAGCAAACATTATCCTCAATGGTGAAAAATTGAAAGCATTTCCCCTAAAGTCAGGAACAAGACAAGTGTGCCCACTCTCACCACGACTATTCAACATAATTTTGGAAGTTTTGGCCAGAGCAATCAGAGCAGAAAGAGAAATAAAAGGAATCCAGATTGGAAAAGAAGAAGTAAAACTCTCACTGTTTGCAGATGACATGATCCTCTACATAGAAAACTCTAAAGACACCACCAGAAAATTACTAGAGCTAATCAATAAACGTAGTAAAGTTGCCGGATATAAAATTAACAAACAGAAATCCCTTGCATGCCTATACACTAACAACGAGAAAACAGAGAAATTAAGGAAACAATTTCATTCACCATTGCAACGAAAAGAATAAAATACTTAGGAATATATCTACTTAAAGAAACAAAAGACCTATATATTGAAAACTAAAAAACATTGATGAAAGAAATCAAAGAGGACACAAACACATGGAGAAATATACCATGTTCATGGACTGGAAGAATCAATATAGTGAAAATGAGTATATTACCCAAAGCAATCTATAGATTCAATACAATCCCTATCAAGCTACCAACGGTATTTTTTAGAGAACTAGAACAAATAATTTCACAATTTATATGGAAATACAAAAAACCTCGAATAGCCAAAGCAATCTTGAGAAAGAAGAATGGAACTGGAGGAATCAACCTGTCTGACTTCAGGCTCTACGAAAAAGGTACAGTCACCAAGACAGTACTGTACTGGCACAAAGACAGAAATATAGATCAGTGGAACAAAACAGAAAGCCCAGAGATAAATCCATGTATCTATGGACACCTTATCTATGACAAAGGAGGCAAGAATATACAATGGAGAAAGACAATCTCTTTAACAAGTGGTGCTGGGAAAACTGGTCAACCACTTGTAAAAAATGAAACTAGAACACTTTCTAACACCGTACACAAAAACACACTCAAAATGGATTAAAGATCTAAATGTAAGACCACAAAGTATAAAACTCCTAGAGGAAAACGTAGGCAAAACATCTCTGACTAAATCACAGCAGGATCCTCTATGACCCACCTCCCAGAATATTGGAAATAAAAGCAAAAGTAAACAAATGGGACCTAATTAAACTTAAAAGCTTTTGTACAACGAAGGAAACTATAAGCAAGGTGAAAAGACAGCCTTCAGAATGAGAGAAAATAATAGCAAACGAAGCAGTTGACACAGAATTAATCTCAAAAATATACAAGCAGCTCCTGCAGCTGAATTCCAGAAAAATAAACGACCAAAGAACTAAAAAAAAATGGGCCAAAGAACTAAACAGACATTTCCCCAGAGAAGACATAGAGATGGCTAACAAACACATGAAAAGATGCTCAACATCACTCATTATTAGAGAAATGAAAATCATAACCACAATGATGTACCATCTCACGCTGTTCAGAATGGCTGTTATCGAAAAATCTACAAACAATAAATGCTGGAGAGGGTGTGGAGAAAAGGGAACCCTCTTACACTGTTGGTGGGAATGCAAACTAGTAAAGCCACTATGGAGAACAGTGTGGAGATTCCTTAAAAATCTGGAAATACAACTGCCACATGACCCAGCAATCCCACTGCTGGGCATACACACCAAGGAAACCAGTATTGAAAGAGACAGGTGTACCACAATGTTCATCGCAGCACTGTTTATAATAGCCAGGACATGGAAGCAACCTAGATGTCAATCAGCAGACGAATAGATAAGGAAGCTGTGGTACATATACACAATGGAATATTACTCAGCCAATAAAAAGAATTCATTTGAATCAGTTCTAATGAGGTGGATGATACGGATCCCATTATACAGAGTAAAGTAAGCCAGAAAGAAAAACACCAGTACAGCATACTAACACATATATATGGAATTTCGAAAGATGGTAATGATAACCCTATATGGGATACAGCAAAAGAGAAACAGGTATATAGAACAGTCTTTTGGACTCTGTGGGAGAAGGTGAGGGAGGGATGATCTGACAGAACAGCATTGAAATATGTAT
Organism: Giraffa tippelskirchi; assembly: GCF_054371585.1. Classification (NCBI taxonomy): domain Eukaryota; kingdom Metazoa; phylum Chordata; class Mammalia; order Artiodactyla; family Giraffidae; genus Giraffa; species Giraffa tippelskirchi. The sequence goes on from NC_137289.1 coordinate 75,148,744, forward strand.
ATTTTCATATGTGAAACAGATCACAAGTCCAGATTCGATGCCTGAGACAGGGTGCTCAGGGCTGATGCACTGGGATGACCCAGAGGGATGGGATGGGGAGGGATGTGGGAGGTGGGTTCAGGATGTGGAACACATCTAAACCTATGGCTGATTCATGTCAATGTATGGCAAAAACCACTACAATATTGTAAAGTAATTAACCTCCAATTAAAATTTAAAAAATGGATTTCCAAAAAACACACACAAAAAAGATAAAATGAACTTTTCAATGACTTCAATGTGGTTTGATAATATCTATATTTTTTCTGATCCCAATTATCTATGTATTACTTTTCTGTATTAATGTATTCACTTGATAACAAATCAATTTTATAGAACCTTAATACCCACAGTCAAAATACCTGGAACATACAACATATGTTATACCATGCAATGCTCAGGTGTCAACAGAAAGTTATGAGTTTAACTAAAGAATGTTAATTTTAACATTTAAAATAATTAGATTATCTTGGCTGCATTACATGGGCAATTTTTTGTTTTTGTTTTTAACCCAAAACATTACTTCCAAAGATAAACAATATAAAACTTCTGAGAATATCAGTAATCATACAAACATATTTTCATGGGATTTATTTTTGTCGCACAGAAATAATTGACATATTGATAATTTATGACCTTGATTTCACTATTTAAAATATATAATCTGCACAAATAGGGAGACATAGATTTTTCACTTCATTTGGATAAAGGGGCAAATTGGAAGTCACTTGAGTTTCATAGCTTCTCTAAGATTTGCCATTTTCACATACATTTTATTACATCTTCCCATAACACATTCATTGAAAAAATATTCTTAGTACTTACTATGTGCTATTATTAGCCATGCAATGAAGATTTTTCAAATGGGTAAGTTTTTGCTATGCCCGCAAGGTGCTCACAACCTAAATCTTCTCAAAATTCATCAGAATCACCTGCATGGCTTGTTAAAACAGATTGCAAAACCCAAACCCTGGAGTTTCTGATGCAGTAACCATGGGATGAAGGCTGAGAATATTTATTATTAACGAGTTCCCAGATGATGCATATATTGCTGTTCCCAGAAACACACTTTGTAAACTGTTAGTTCAGTGGTTGGAGGCTAACATCCGAACAGAAGTAAAAGGAAGTGAAGTAAGTGAAATGATAGAAGAGTCTGAAGTGTTGAAATAGAATAGGAAAAAAAGGTGATGAAATTTGAGGAGTGTCAAAGAAAACCTCACAGAGGTGATGGTAGATAAGCAAGGAAAGGGTTGATAAATCAGGAAAAGGAACTGCAGGCAGCAGAATTTATCTTCTTCATTTATCTTCCAAGTTGATAATTAAGTTTTAAACAGTAGATTTAGGGCCAGAATATAAGAGAATTTTTATGTCATGCTAGGAAATTTCAACTTTATCTTCTGGACAATAGGTAATAATGAAAATTTATATCCAAGATGGTTACAAGATAAGATTTGTGTGTACACTGAGGGTGGGTTGGTGTTGGGGTTGGCCAGATAAGTAAAAAGAGATGGTAGTTGTACTAGGTCAGTGGCATTAGGGATGGAAAGAATGGGATGGATTTATCACCTATTTTCCCTATTCTTTCCTACATAAACTCAATAAAATGATTACTTTTCACATAGCACACCTGTTTCCGAGAACTAGAGGAACTATTAAATGAAGTTTAAATCTAAAGTGCAACCCTTGGTTGTGTGGCAATATACATGGTTGCTGCTGTTGGAAGATTTCACATTACATCTTTCATTGTGGGCATTTAGCAGACAGCCTCTTATTATTAAGATACTGCTGACTTTTATTGTCAATGTGGCCATAGGACAAAGCTAATAATTATCAGCACCAGAAGCAGCTTGTGGTTTTATATTACACTGAGGTAAATTACACTGGAATTAGAGTAGATTACTTTTATCAAATGGGGAATAAACTGTTAATTAACTCCCTGCTGTAGCAATCTTTTTCTGAGCTTGCAACTGTTATTAGGCCCAGATTAAACTGTTGAATTAATTTTGCACTTACTATTTCAAGAGTTTTTAATTTAACTGGCAGCAGTTTTAATGGGAAATTGTATTAGTGAGCATAAATTGTTTTGGGGAAGGGTAAACAGTTTGTGATAATGTTTATTTAGTCGTTTTGTTTGAGCAAAAATATAATTGCAGTTTTAATTAGCACATGGTTGTTGGAGTATTAGGTTTGAGATTACATTATGGCTTTCTGAGAAAACACTCAGGTAATCCCAGCATTTATAACTGATAGAAAATAGAAAAGCTATATCAATGTGGCACTGACTTGGATTTTGTACCATAGTTCAGGAAGGAAAATGGGAAATTATCTAAGTGCTCTTCCTTCAATTACCTTAAGATTTATTTGCTGCTCCTGAATATCACTGTCCACTGTGACACGTATATAAGATATAGCACATATGAAGGGTTAACTAAAAATTTTTAAAAACTAAAAGGTACAGTTTCCTTTAAGGTAAAACAAATGTGGAAATCAGGAATTTTTTTTTAGATAATCAATAAACTTTTTGTGCTTTATTATTGGTTATAATGCTGGCATTACTAATTGTCTTATAATACCAACAATAGTCATGCATTATGTTAGTATGGTGTTTTACAGAAGTGAACCAGTGGATAAAGAACTTAGGAGGAACTTGAGAGATAACAGTGCACATTGAAAACTGAGGTCTAAAGAGAATAAAAAGATCTTCCCCAGGATATAAAGCTAGTGACTGAAGTAAAACAAAACATGGGGCTATTTGCATGACTACAAATAATATCTCGGTCCAACATTTAGGTTCCATTCCTTTCCCAAATTAGAGTTGGCTTTCATTGTAAATAACAAGTAGAATTTTATGTCCCAAAGAAGTCTAAAATCTTTCCCTCTGGCACTTTTAATATTACACCTTCAAATTAATATTATACTTGTTTTCAATGATACAATTGCCTGATTCATACAAAATTATTTTGTAGCCAAACTCTTTATAATAATCAGTGAGACTTCCAAGATGGCAATACACATTTAAATTATCAGTACTATAAAATTAATATTCTTTCTTTAACATTCATTTCTAATCCAAAAATAATTGATGTTTCTATAATGGTACAGTAAGCATACATGAAATAATAAAATTTCCTTAAAATTAGGCCAGCAGCTTTGACTCCATAAAAACCACCTACTACTCTACAGAAATTTAATTTCCAGTATATTCTGAATATCCATATCATATATTATACTATTCTATTTCAGAAAAGAAGATAAATTTCCCTACATAAGGCTAATAAGAAACAAATATAGATTTCCTTTACTCTTTTAGGAAACGTAGATCAGTCTAAAACCTTGTGCAACAAAATATACTCATAATGTCCAGATCCTCTGCATATGCCTGTCAAGTTAATATTGGCTATTTATCATTTATATCTTTGAATATTTAAAGAAATGGGAATACAATCATATTTTTGTTATTGAATTATTTTCATCTACTTATTCCCCAATGCATGTTGGATTTTGAATGAGGAAATTAAGATGATAAAAATGCATTAATGATACAATACAGACATTACCAAGAAATCCTATAGTTGTTAAGAATAATAACTTATAAAAGGAGTGCCTGGGACACTGTGTACCCTTTTATAGCTGCATATCAATTAAGTTCATTCAAACAAAAACCTCCTGGGTTACCATTCGAATTTAGGATTAATTTTAGAAAACCATCTTAATGTGTTTTTTTGGATCAAAATTATAAAATTTTATAATTTTGGATTATAAAATTTGATCTTTTGATTAAATTATAAAATCATTTGTTTTGACTTTTGTTTGAAAGTTATGTCATAAACGTTACTGCTCTGAAAAAGTTTAATTAGGAAATAAGAGATTGATATATATATATATATATATATATATATATATATCCATACCAAACTAATAAGAAGTTTCCATGTTTTCCATTAATTTGGTATTAATGTATATGTATTATATGTATACATAATTTTAAGTAACATTAAGCAGGTGGCTCAAATATGAAATGTAGGTCATTTATGTTAAGAGGTTTCAGAAAACCTTGATATGATTAGGTATACCATTTCTCATTATAATGAGAAAAAGAAGAGCTCTTCATTTCTCAAACCTTCCTAACCTTTCTTTTAAAGCTATGAACCATTCATAAGAATCATGTAACTGGGAAAGCACCCTAAGTTGTTTTCAACAGAATGAGGTTGTGTTGTCTCTTCACAGTGAAACAGACAATCTCATTGTCACAGATAAATTGAGAGGAATAAAAAAACAGCCAAAACAAATCCTACAGGCAAAAAAAATGCACCTAATCCTTGAAAATTCAACCTTCCAGACAGGCAGCAATATAATAGTACCCGTCCCCATGAACAGAAAAATAATAAAATACCATCTCACTGTTAAATATTGAAAAATGAAGAAAATAAGAGAAGCATGTATTATTGGGATGTTTTGCCTTAGTTTATAAATTCATTTACAAGGCCACTGACTTCTGGATATAAATGTATTTTTCAGAGCCCACTCGTGTGTGCATGCTAAGTTGCTTCAGTGGTGTCCGACTCTTTGAGACCCTATGGATTATAGCCTGCCAGGCTCCTCTGCGCATGGGATTCTCCAGGCAAGAATACTGGAGTGGGTTGTCATGCCCTTCTCCAGGGGATCTTCCCAAACGAGGGATCGAACCCGCATCTCGTGTCTCCTGCATTGGCAGGCAGGTTCTTTACCACTAGTGCCAGCTGGTCTCTCACCAAAGTTTGTTCTCCCGATGACCTACAGACAGAGATTATCATCCCCATTTGATAGATGAAGAAATGAGACACAATGAAGTTAATTAAGCAATTTGTCCCAGTTCAAAATGGGCTATAGGCACAGCAGGAAAAAGGTACCTGCTCTTTTTGCTATTCCAATATCCCACAGTGACTGGCAGATACTGCACTTGGAATTTAGAACTTAAGAAAGGTAATGTGGCTCAGTAGTTAAGAGAAGGATCTTGGAAACTTCAGATAGATTTAACATTGATTCACTAGCACAGTGACTTCTCTGAATTGGTTTCTTCATCTATAAAACAAGGATAATGATGACTATCTCATAAGTTTTTGTGAAAGTTAAGTGAGATAATGGATAGAAATCACCCAGCACAGTTCCTGACATATAGTAAGCACTTGTGAAGCTGTTTCTATTGTTGTTACTTGATTGCTATGGACTGAATGTTTGTATCCTCACACAAATTCATATGTTGAAGCCCTAATGTTGAATGTGAGGCCTTCAGGAGTTAATTAGGTCATGAAAGGGGGAGCTCCATGATGGGATTAATATCCTTATAACAAGAGAAAAAGTACTCTACTTCTTTCGCTCTCTCTCTTTTTATTTTTCTCTCCACCTCCTTTGGCCATGTGAGGATACAATGAAAAGGCAGTTGTCTATAAAGCAGAAAGGCAGCCCTCACTAAGAACTGAATCTGTTAGCACCTTGATCTTAGACCTCACAGAACTAGGAGATTTAAATACTTGTTTAAGCCACCCAATCTATGGGTACTTTTATAGCCCAAATTGACTAAGAGAATGATTATGCTAACATACTTCTTAAATTAAAAAGAATTGCCTCTTCTGACTATGGAGTGACCAACAATTTTCTTTTAGGCCATGAATTAGTATCATCTCCCTGCTTCTATTGAGTGGCTTACCTGTGTGAAAAAGAGAAGAGTTTTCCCTATTGTAAACTTCCATCACTCCCATTCTCCAGTACTGGGGTTTGGCACTCTGTACTACATGAGTGATTGCAAACTCTAGCTGTCTAGGATTCTATAAAAGCTCTATTATCAAAATAAATAGAAGCATCATTAGCATAGAGAAGTGATGCCTTTAAATTGGATGCCTTACTTTTACTCATTATCACTTAAGGTATTTTGAGAGCCTGTGGGTTGAAATAACTACTGCAAAAATCATAGTTTCTGTATTGGTTGGGAAATTATGCTGATCAAATCTAATTTAGATATTGTAGATGCTGGAATTAAAGTGTATATTAACTTAGTAATTACATTGGGTTTAAAAACTGAAAATAAATGGTGCTTCACACAACATCGGCACTATTTTTCCTTGTACTGCATTAAATTTGGGTGGGATGAACATGTTAGTCACTGTCACTAGTTCTGAAAAGTTTACAATGCACTTTTTAAAATGCATACAAAAACATAAAAATAAAACCATTCAATTGGAGTTTATTCAATTAATTATAGCTTCTAATTCATAAAGTTTTTATTATTTAATCAAAGGAAAATGAAAATTAAAAATGTGTTTGAAGACATGATGTGCTGACACCCAGCACAATTTTATAGCCTTTTTAATACTGAAGTAATTTTAAAAATAATAGGCTTCAAATAGTAAAAAAACAAAACTAATAGTTCTGCTAAATTGCATTTTTATTGCATGGTTTCAATTAGCATTTTTCTTCTCAAAGATACAAATTATGCTGTAATTTCTACTGGAGTAAATTATAGGATGATAGAAACATGAAGAAGACTTTTTCCAAATGGTGGCTGACTGCCCAACTGATAGCATTTATAGCATTTATGGTTTCCAGAATGATTTACTCTTGTAAATATTGAAAACGTTAACTCTTGAGAGCATGTGTGAGCTTCAAAATATATTTCTCACATATGGAAAAGAATATCTTTCCACAAAACTCATCTCTTTTACATTTAATATATAAAATCCACAAAATTACAAATAATAAAATGTTTTCAGCATGCATGTGATTTTGGATAGGTTTGAAGTCATTAGAAGTATGCTTTGGTATTACTTAAGGTATTATGCTATGGCATGAGGAACCTGTTATATGGCAGGTGTGTAGAAGATTTATTCCATATGCTATTAGCCATCTGGGTTATAAACAGTTGATGAGTGATATGTTTTTGGTGGTAATGAAATATATTTCAAAGGTCAGGGAAAAAAATCATTCAACTCATGAGTTAGTGTATGACAGCCACAAAACCAATATATTTTCCTTCATATTACAAGGAACCTATGCCCTAATTCTGCAGTACAGCATACATTCATATTAAAATATTGACAAAGAGTAAAAAAAAAATCAAAGTATAGTAAGAATAGTACAGCCACTATGGAGAACAGTGTGGAGATTCCTTAAAAAACTGGGAATAGAACTGCCATATGACCCAGCAATCCCATTGCTAGGCATATACACCGAGGAAACCAGAATTGAAAGAGACGCATGTACTCCAATATTCATCGCAGCACTGTTTACAATAGCCAGGACATGGAAGCAACCTAGATGTCCATCAGCAGACGAATGGATAAGGAAGCTGTGGTACATATACACAATGGAATATTACTCAGCCATTAAAAAAAAATACATTTGAATCGGTTCTACTGAGATGGATGAAACTGGAGCCCATTATACAGAGGGAAGTAAGCCAGAAAGAAAAACAACAATACAGTATACTAATGCATATATATGGAATTTGAAAGATGGTAACGATAACCCTATATGCAAGACAGAATAAGAGACACAGATGCATAGAACAATTTTATGGACTCTGAGGGAGAAGGTGAGGGTGGGACGTTCTGGGAGAATAGCATTGAAACATATATATTATCATATGTGAAACAGAACACCATTCCATGTTCGATGCATGAGACAAGGGCTCAGGGCCGGGGCAGTGGGATGACCCAGAGGGATGGGATGGGGAGGGAGGTGGGTGGGGGGTCCAGGAAGGGGAACACATGTAAACCCATGGCTGATTCATGTCAATGTATGGCAAAAACTATTACAATATTGTAAAGTAATTAGCCCCCAACTAAAATAAATCAATTTATAAAAAAAAAAGAATAGTACTGAATAAATATTTTGTATCATTCAATGTATTTTCAAACACCATTCATTCATTTGTACCACATAATAACCTAAACAAGGCAAGCGTGACCATGTACATGTTACAGATGAGAAAAATATTCTTTGGAGAAGATAAATATGACTTACTAGAAATGACACTTAATTGGTTGTTAGCTAGGACCCAATCTGGTCTCATTCTGTAGCATCATGCTGCCATAATAGAGTCAGAAGAAAAGAAATATCATGATACTCTCTAAGTAACAATAGAAGCTAGGATAACTACTTTCTCTTGTCCAGCTCCATCACAATTTATAATTTATGAGTAAAATAATATATGCCCTCATTTATATCATAAAGACATATTAATATAGGCTAATAATGCCCCTGTAAAAAAATCTGTTCAGGAGTAGAACTCTCCGTGTAATACAGTGTTTCATCTTGTATATGTACAGGGAAAAATATTACTAATAAAATGAACTGACAGTAAAGCAAAACATACATTTCCAATAAGAAAATGTTTTTTACTTTGTATAATATATTATTATTATGATTATTTTATACAGACTTCCTCTGGATGATTTGACTACACCTTTCCATTTGATACTTATGAAAACAATAACAAACCCAACTAAAGCATAAAAACAATTGTATTACCTTCTCATTAAGGTCTGTAAAACCTTCATATAATAAATATATCAGTCATCAAATGTTTCTAAATTAGCTGCATTAGGGAAATCAAATATTACCATGCACGTGCATGCGTGCACACACACACACACACACACACACAGACACACAAGAAACCTGTTTTAAAGCACATCGGACACAACTGAGCGACTTCACTTTCACTTTTCCCTTTCATGCATTGGAGAAGGCAATGGCAACCCACTCCAGTATTCTTGTCTGGAGAATCCCAGGGACGGCGGAGCCTGGTGGGCTGCCGTCTATGGGGTCACACAGAGTCGGACACGACTGAAGCGACTTAGCAGCAGCAGCAAACAAAAAATTTGTCCTGAATAGTTACTGAATGTGGTGCTCTGACCTAAGTATTCAGACATGTTGTTTGTTTGTTTTTTCCGGTTGGTTATCCATGAATGATTTATACTTGGTGAGTGAGTGAAAATCGCTCAGTTGTGTCAGACTCTTTACGACCCCATGGACAATTGCCTGCCAGGATCCTCTGTCCATGGACTGTAGCCTGCCAGGCTCCTCTGTCCATGGAATGCTTCAAGCAATTCTACTGGAGTAGGTAGCCATTCCCTTCTCCAGGGGATCCTCCCAACCCAGGGATTGAACCTAGGTCTCCTGCATTGCAGTCAGATTCTTTACCATCTGAGCCACCAAGGAAGCACTTATAAGTTGATATATACAGTTAAAGAGTGTTTTTTAACTGATGGTCAAGAAAGGCTATTTGCTACCAAGAAGATCTAAGCAATCTGGAAATAAAAATCAACAGTTCACTGTGTTTAGACTTACAACCAACTGGATGAAATAAGTTATATCCAGTACATTTGACTTCTAAACTTATCTAACTACTTACTAACTTTTCTACATATCTACTAAACATCTAAACTCATTTACTTATCTATCTTTGCTGTGTGCATTTTTTTCTTTCTTTGAAATAAACTCTGTTCCTTAAATGTGTCTGTTGCTTGGATGTTGATTATATACTACATAGTATATTATCTGATGTATATTTAGTTATTACAATATACTACATAAGTAACAAGAAACATTAGGTTAGGAACATTTTTGTTTTCCTATGGGACTTTCAATGCTGTCAAGCTGCTACTATACACTGAATATAGAATACAGGAAAGTCTATTATTTTTTTTTAAAGTTGGGGGGGGAGAATTAACAACCATTGGATTAGATTAGATTCACAATAACTTTACGTTCTGTGTAACAAATCCTGCTATAAATTTAATGAAGTCATTTTCAACCAAATTATAGTGCATTTTACTTCATATGTAGCTATAGTCAAGCATACCATGCATTTGCATAGCATGGATTGTATTGTTACCTTTAAAGTTTTAAATGTTCAAAATTTTGGATTAAAGCAATTCCTACTTTCTTTGCATTTTAATTTTCCTAAGAAGAGACCCATCTTTAGCTCCCTCATTAGTTGTGCTGCCTGGGGTGTTTTGCAATAATGCCAAATGCCTAATACAATGAATAGAAACATATCATTAATTATGTCTTAGCACTTCACAGTATGATGACCTAGAGAAAATTTGGAGCACTTTAAGTGCTACTTTACAGCTCATTTAGCCATTGGAAAGGGTGAGGATCAATGGTGGGTACAAAAATTTTTAAGACCCATTTTAGCATTCCAATAGTCTCCATATGAGTATCTAAAATGAGGTACCTGCTATGCATAATATGCCTCTTTTTTTCTTCCAGTTAGAAAAGTGTTAATTGATAGGTATTGGCTATGGACGTGAGAGGAACAATAAATAATATTATAATTCACTTCTATACATGCTAAATTTCAAAAGACATTAATATAAATTTACTTATATAAAGATTATGTGGTTTAATAACTATATAATTTATCTTTCAAATAAAGGCATTTTTGAGAGTAATAAAACACAAAAGAAGACAGGGAATCAGAACAATCATAGACCAAGAATATCCCAGGAAAATGAATCATCTTTATTTTAACCCATAGATCTCCTAAAATTAAATTGAAAGGGAATCAGGAAGCACTTGGAATCAGGTCTGCAAAAGCTGAAAGCGTCAAGGTCCCACAACCTGGAAAAAGCATGCTCAGATCACATTTTCTACTAAGTACTTAAGCCATTTTCACAAGATAAGAAATGATACAGATTGGATTTGCGTCATCAGGAGGAGAAACTTCATATATTGAGGTAAAAAGGAAAAATAACAACAAGAAACAAGTTACGGATTCACTGAAAAAATAAAATTGTTCTGCTACAGAAAAAATGTACTTAGGATTACCTATATAAGAGGCTTCACATCCAATATCATGCCTTCCTAATGTAACTCATAAGAAGGAAAGGAAGTTTTAATGTAGTTAGATACAAAGTACTGACAGAAAATCTCCTTGGTGACATTTAACAACAATGCTAGACATCCTCAAGGGCATCAATCTTCTATTATACCTTGATGTAAAATTGTTTTTCAACTCAACTGATGATTTGTAATCAGTTTCCTACATTAGTTACTGAGTGATGTTGGAGATCATGTGGCAAAAAGCTGTGAACATAATTCAGAATCAGCAATATTCTGTATGAGGCAGGTATGCTGTAACATTTCAGTGATGCCTTTGAATTCTAATGGTTTCAAGCTGCTTCAAACTCCTGTAGCAATCAAAAATAATCTGTCATGGGAACAAGGGCTATGAACATCATGTCATAGCCACTCTGCTGTTAGATTTATTGGCAGGTAAAGCATATCATTTATGCATCAACTCACAGGAGAAAAAAGCAATCCCTATGATGTTAATCTAATAATAGACTGGAAAGCAATGATTACAGTTTCATGTACACTAGCTATCTGTAGCAGTGGTTAGCCTAATTCTTCAGGCCTCGCTTGTCAGAGCTTTGGGATTAACAAGTGTTCAGCTCAAAATCTATTGGGAAACATCAAGAAATGGTTTAATGAAGACCAAATCTTTTATTTGTTGCCACTGAGAGGATGCTTGGAGAAGGAAATGGCAACCCACTCCAGTATTCTTGCCTTGAGAACCCTGTGGACTGAGGAGCCTGGTGGGCTGCTGTCCATAGGGTCGCACAGTCGGACATGACTGAAGCGACTTAGCATGCATGCATGCATTGGAGAAGGAAATGGCAACCCACTCCAGTATTCTTGCCTGGAGAATAGCAGGGACAGAGGAGCCTGGTGGGCTGTCGTCTATGGGGTCGCACAGAGTCGGACATGACTGAAGCGACTTAGCAGCAGCAGCAGAGAGGATGCTAAAACCTACTTCCACCTCCCAATTTACTCCTTCGTTTTTTAAAAGCTTGTTGTAAGAATCATATTTTCTGTGTAAAACAAACCACTGGGAATTCATTTTAGCAGATACACAATAACTAGACCTTTTTCCCACATAGTACTGAATAGTTTTCACAATAGTTTTCTTTTAGTAGCAGTACACAAACACTTGACAAGGGTATGCACCACTGACCTCTTTGTGGGGCATTTTCTTCTTGTAACATTGATAAAGGGAAAGCAGATAGCATTATATACAACTTGCTTTTTATCCATAAAAATCTCTGAGTCCAAGATATTTTTTCCTTTCAAGAAGGCCAACATCACTGGGCTCTCACAACCTGAGAATTGATCAAGGACATAACAATTTGGCCCCAAATTGAAGAAGAAAAATAAAGGATTTCTCTTCATATTCTAAGCTTTTACACTTAGTGAGGGTTTTCACTGCTAAGTTACACAGTGAAAAAAATCACCATTTATGATACAAAACACTTTATTTCATCTATCTAATAGTTTACTCCCAGAAGCTTTTATTCTGAATTTAGGTTACACAAACATATTTCTCCTATCTTGTCATAGAGGAGAAAAATCAAACACACTCATTTGAAATAAAATTTTTCCATAGATTAAATTCAGTTTTCTTTACAAGGTATTGTAAAACCCCAAGAATTTAAAATCGTATCATTCAAAATAATCATCTCTGTATTGCCTTGTATACTTTTCAAGTGTCTTCATATACTTAAGTTTTAAAGATCCAAATGGTAGTGGTTTAGTCTCTAAGTCACGTCTGACTCTTGCAACCCTATGGACTCTAGCCTGCCAGGCTCCTCTGTCCATGGGATTCTCCAAGGAAGAACTGGAGTGGGTTGCCATTTCCTTCTTCAGGAGATCTTCCTGACCCAGGAATAGAACCTGGGTCTCCTGCCTTATAGGCAGATTCTTTATTGACTGAGCTACGAAGGAAGATCAAAGATCCAAATATTTCAATAAAATTTTCTCGGTATCATTAAGAAATCTGCAACACTCCAGTTCTAATCTTACAAAGGTATACAATTTTGCATTCAAAGGTGACCTCCATTAGAGTCCAAAGATTCCAATTTTCAGTACAAAGATTAGTGTTATTATTTTTATAAATCTGATATTTATAAGCCAGGAAAATAAACATTATCTTTTGATAATAAAGGGCTTCCCTAGTGGCTCAGACAGTAAAGAATCTGCCTATAGTGCAGGAGATCTGGGTTTACTCCCTGGGCCAAGAAGTTCCCCTAGAGAAGTAAACGGCAACCCACTCTAGTATTCTTGCCTGGAGAATTCCATGGACATAGGAGTGTGGTGGGCTACAGTCCATGGGGTCACAAAGAATCAAACAGGACTGGGTGACTAACACTTTCTTTTGTTAATAAATGAAAGTTTTCAAGGAAGTGATGATTGAGGATTATTCACATTCTCAGTTTTAGTCTAGTCACTCATTAAGGTAAGTGCTGATTGATTAATGACTATCTTAATTAATGTATTCCTTGACTCCAAAAGTTACTCATGGAAATTAAGTTGAAAACCGAACATTCAAATTAAACATCTTAATATGTAAGTGCATTTTACTCCAACAAATTATTCTTAGGAATATACCAGTAATGTTAAATGTAGACTTAGATCTGACTACACTTTTAGGTAGATTTTCTAGGTTAAAAAAGTCTTCATAATTCCAAGATTATTATGTAGAAAAATAGTGTTTTTAACTAACACCTGAAAGAATATGGACAAAGAACAGCTTTTTTCCTGATACCTGATATTTTTTACATATACATTTTTTAATTCATTCACCGTATACATAACAGAATTCAGTGAAAATTTTAAATGATTGTTAAATCAGGGCATAATTTATGCAGTATTCATGCATTTTAAATAAGATTTTAAATACCCCTGTTACATGTTACTAGAATTATATAATACTACCACTTCAAAACCGTGGAAAATGCTATTAAACATGCCAAAGACTATATTTTAATAAATGCCTTACAGAAATTGAAAACACTTCTACCAGGAACAAAGCATATACTATGGCTTTGAACTGTGCTATCTCAAGGGGGAAATTAACATCATTATTATTACAAAAAATATCAGGCATAATTTGGATACATTGTTCCAAGAGTAAAGGACTCATACCTGTATATCTCAAAATACACAAATGCCTCTTCACATGTCAAACAAAATATGTAGAACATGGGATTTTGGTTCTTAGCTGTTAACCAAAAGAAACGCATGTGTGATATCTGATGTGACATCTAACATCCTATAGCTCATCCACTTTTGCAAGTGCAAGCAAATTTTATTAAATGAACATATGTAGGCAGAAAATTTTCAGTTCAACTGCTATTTCCCAACAAAATTTTAAGGGACATTCTGTACTAGAACGAATCTTCAAATAGTCTTACCAAGTCACTAAGAAAATGCTCCCAATCATAGAAATATATGCAAATACTGGCTATTCTTTAAAACGTTGGTCTCAAGTTCAGGTGTTTGGGTTTTTTTAAATTTATTTATTTATTTTAGATGGAGGCTAATTCCATTACAATATTGTGGTGGTTTTTGCCATATATCAACATGAATCAGCGACGGGTGTATATGGGTTCCCCCATCCTGAAGCCCCCCCCACCTCCCTCCCCACCCCATCCCTCTGGGTTGTCCCAGAGCACCAGCTTTGACTGTCCTGCTTCATGCATCAAACTTACACTGGTTAGCTATTTCACACATGGTTGTATACATGTTTCAATGCTATTCTCTTAAATTGTCCCACCCTCGCCTTCTCCCACATGGTCCAAAAGTCTGATCTTTACATCTGTGTCTCTTTTGCAGTCTTGCATATAGGGCTGTCATTATTGTCTTTTTAAATTCCATATATATATGCCTTAATATACTCTATTTGTGTTTCTCTTTCTGACTTACTTCACTCTGTATAATAGGCTCCAGTTTGCAGTTTCATCCACCTCATTACAACTGACTCCAATGTGTTCTTTTTTATAGCTGAGTCATATTCCATTGTGTATATGTACCACAACTTCCTTATCCATTACTATGCCGATGGACATCTAGGTTGCTTCCATGTCCTAGCTATTGTAAACAGTGCTGCAATGAACATTGGGGTACATGTGTCTCTTTCATTTCTGGTTTCCTTGGTGTGTATGCCCAGCAGTGGGATTGCTGGGTTGTAATTGCTACAAAATAGTACATTTTCCAATTATTGTTGTTGTTCAATCACTAAGTCATGTCCAACTCCTTGCGACCTCAAACTGCAGCATGCCAGGCTTCCCTGTCCTTCACTATCTCCCAGAATTTGCTCAAACTCATGTCCATTGAGTCCGTGAAGCTATCTAACCATCTCAAATTCTGCTTCCCCCTTCTTCTCTTGCCCACAATCTTTCCCAGCCTCAGAATGTCTTCCAGTGAGATTCCTCTTTTCATCAGGTGGCCAAAGTATTGGATCTTCAGCTTCAGCATCAGTGCTTCCAATGAATATTCAGGGTTGATTTCCTTTAGGATTGACTGGTTTGATTTCCTCACTATTAAATGGACTCTCAAAAGTCTTCTCCAGCACCACAATTCAAAAGCATCAGTTCTTCAGCACTCAGCCTTCTTTATGGTCCAACTCTCACATCTATACCTGACTACTGGAAAAACCACAGCTTTGACTATAGAGACATTTGTCAGCAAAGTGATGTCTCTGCTTTATAATTTCCTATTACAAACAAGTAATAAGCAGAAGTGGATAGAAAACTGCATGCTACACAAAATATTTGTTAAATATTTTTAAATGGTACATTTTCTTTGTCCCATTCAAATAATAAACAGAAGTTGATGTGTATATAAGGATTCTATTGTCCACTTTAATTTTTACATATATGGACAAATATAACAATGATTCTGTTAAGAGTTAAATTTGATCCAACAATTCAAGTAGGTAAGGAACTAAATGGAGATTTGTTTAAGAGGTGGGCAAGAGGCACTGTTTATTTAACCAAGAGTAAATTATCTCTCACTTAAGAATCTGCATTTAACCAAAATTATGGTCCTTTCTTTAAAGTTTAAGTGTTTCTACTCCTATTAAGAAAAATTTAGTAGGAGTAAAATTTCATTAAAGCTCATCTTATTTAATCTTTTCTTCCCCATTGTGTCTCATTTTAAATCATAAGCATTGTTTTACTTAATAACCGTATGGGTCATAATAAATTTTGGATGTTTCCTAAATGGATTGCAACTCTAAAGTATTTCAGCACCAGTAGATGAAGAAGTAGCATATCTAAACCTACACAAGAATACTGGCTGATTCACACTCACTAAATAGATTAGGTGAAATAAGCATAATAAATGAAAGAGAATACAATAAAAAACAGTTTCACACTAAGTGAAGGCTTGACTTAGCAACTCTGAAGTGGTAACTCTGCTGGCCCAAGGCATAGAATTAGTTTTGCCACTTGATAATTTGACCAATTCACTTGAGTGGCCAGAAGAGTACATTTTCTGCCTGATTTCAGTGTAATCAAGTCACCTGCTCAGTGATTGCTAGGGCCAAGTCAACTGAACTCCAATGAGCACTGAGTGTTTGCATGGAGTAACAAGAACAGCTTTTTGCATATACATGCAGAACCACTGAGCGTTAATGATAGTGGGAATTAACTCTTCCTAATGCATTGTTGTGCTTTCCTTTCCATGTAATATGTAATGTTGAAAAAAGGTAGCCACCTTACATCCTCAAGTTACCACCTATTCCAATCAGTGCGAATGGTAGGTCTGCTTCCTTTACTAATAGATTTTAAAACACATTTTTAAAATCAATCAAAAAAGGTACAAAAGAAAACACTATGACACCATCTTTCCCTCGAAACTGAATCATGTCAATAATGTTTTACTGTAGGCAGCTGTGGGGTACGTGTGGTGGCAGTGGTGGTGGTTGTGTGTGTTTGCTACAACACTTTAGGCTTCTTTTCTTCTAAAAGCTGACTGAGGCAGAACCATCTCAACACAAAGCAAAACAACATATCAAATTACAAGATTTGATCATACAAACAATTAAGAAAACAACAAGAATGAATTATAAATACAAACTTCGATTCATAAACGTGACCTTTTCAAAATGTATTTCCGTTCATTACCAATGCATAACAGACATTCCCACTGGCCAACAAATTTATAAATACTATCTTAGGAAACTCCAAGGGTTTACTTTAATTGCTACTCACTTAGTAAGTGTTCATTAAAATTTCACTGAATGCATTTATATTTGCTTTTACACGTTAAGCTCTTTATTTTACATAATAAATATTCTCTCTGGTATGTCAAAAGGGCATCAGGCAAAACAACTAGATTAGGGTATTGGAGAATTTTCACTACTTTCACTCTTCCACTAAAGACAGATGCCTCTAATCCCCAAGCATGTGGCCCAAATTTTTCTACACTCTATAGATCCAATATCTAGATAAAGGGGCATCGGGAGTGAGGTTGAGGTTGACAATATCAAGTCAAGGGAGGAGAGGGTCAAGTTCCACAGTGCTAATATTAAGGAAATAAAAGAGCACACAGTTCAATTGATTTATATCAGCAAAAAATAGATAAGTAGATTCTGGCAAACATTAGCCCAGAGGCGTCTAGCCTCCCTGCATTATCCACAGTTTGAAAGGGAGGTGTTACAGACACTTCAGATGCAAGAGGATCAGCTCTTCAAGCCAATCACTGAACACTGACCACCTTAGGTTGAATCCATCTGATACTAGAATTTTGCAAATACTTCATTTGAAAGGCATAGCCAGTCAATCGGCACATGAATTGTTCTCACATCAATTGAGTCATTCAAGGGAAAAAACTGCTACAAAAATTATTGAAAAATAATATATACTATTACATTCCATCTAAATTGCTACTATTTTAGCCCACATTTTATTTCTTATTCTGTGATACGATTCATCCACTTTTTTTCCTTAGGAGTAAAATACACAACCTCACAAACCATTTATATTAGTAAAATGAAAAGGTGACATTTTCTAATTTAATAAGAGTGCAGAAATATTATTTCAATATGCTAAGACTTATGAACTATTGTATCTTTCATTTCTTGAGGTTATTCTTTCCCGTAAGGATTCACTTTTTAATCTACCCATATTTCTCACATACAAAAAAAATATTATGGAATATGATCTGCCCTTATTAAATTTTTCTGAAAATATATCTCACTTCTAATTTAAATTACACGTATTAAAATAGCAGAAACATTATGTAGTAAATTTGCCAAAATAGACTTAAGAATTGGAATAAATTTTTGATGTTTACAAAAAAGACTATGAACTCTAAATCACTTTAAAAGTTTTCCCCTTAGTTATGTTTATCAGCCTGGAGGGATAATATTAAATCCTAGATTATCTGTGTTATTAAGTGTAAGAGTGATTGAAATGCAAAGTTAAATCTGATATTTTATTCTTGCTCCAGGGAATTTTGTTTTCTTTCCCTACCCTTACCTGTCTAGTGGTAAGAGAAACAGACAAAAGGCAGACAAGTAAGATGGAAGATAGTATGAGAGATTATCCTATATCTTTATAGCACTACCTCTGCAATGAAACAAACAACTTGTTCATAATGAAATAATGGGGCAAGTACTGGCTGGAGATGGGGTATGTGTTTATATGAAAAATTATATTACATCATGAGAAATGCTGGACTGGATGAAGAACAAGCTGGAATCAAGATTGCCCTGAGAAATATTAATAACCTCAGATATGCAGATGACACCACCCTTATGGCAGAAAGTGAAGAAAAACTAAAGAGCCTCTCAATGAAAGTGAAAGAGAGTGAAAAAGTTGGCTTAAAGCTCAACATTCAGAAAACGAAGATCATGGCATCGGGTCCCATCAGTTCATGGCAAATAGATGGGGAAACAGTGACAGACTTTATTTTGGGGGGCTCCAAAATCACTGCAGATGGTGACTGCAGTCATGAAATTAAAAGACCCTTGCTCCTTGGAAGAAAAGCTATGACTAACCTAGACAGCTTATAAAAAAGCAGAGGCATTACTTTGCCGACAAATATCTGTCTAGTCAAAGCTATGATTTTTCCAGTAGTCATGTATGGATGTGAGAGTTGGACTATAAAGAAAGCTGAGCACAGAAGAATTGATGCTTTTGAACTGTGGTGTTGGGACTCTCGAGAGTCCCTTGGGCAGCAAGGAGATCCAACCAGTCCATCCTAAAGGAAATCAGTCCTGAATATTCATTGGAAGGACTGATTCTGAAGCTGAAACTCCAATACTTTGGCCACCTGATGCGAAGAACTGACTCATTGGAAAAGACTGGGAAAGATTAAAGGTGGGAGGAGAAGGGGATAACAGAGGATGAGATGGTTGGATGGCATCACCAACTCAATGGACATGAGTTTGAGTAAACTGCGGGAGTTGGTGATGGACAGGGAGGCCTGGCGTGCTGTAGTCCATGGGGTTGCAAAAAGTCAGACACGACTGAGGGACTGAACTGAACTGAAAGTCGCTCAGTCGTGTCCAACTCTTTGCGACCCCATGGACTATACAACCCATGGAATTCTCCAGGCCAGAATACTGGAGTGGGTAGCCTTTCCCTTCTCCAGGAGATCTTCCCAACTCAAGGATCAAACCCAGGTCTCCCACATTGCAGCCAGATTCTTTACAAGCTGTGCCACAAGGGAAGCCCAAGAATATTGGAGTGGGTAGCCTATCCCTTTTCCAGGGGATCTTCCCAACCCAGAAATCGAACCAGGGTCTCCTGCATTCTAGGCAGATCCTTTACCAACTGAGCTATCAGGGAGATGGGGTATTTCTTTTAAAACATACCAAATTCTATATAGTGATTAATCATCTCCTAACACTCAAAAGTTCCTTTTTTCACAAAAATGCAAGCATTAAGAGTATATGTACCAGAGTCAGGACTTCTTGCCTGAAATCTTATAGCCAATGTATATGGCAGATTTTTTCTTGAGAAAAATCACATTACCATCCCCCATATTAGTGGCATAATAGCTTGATCTGTAACATTAGAATAATAACAGTACCCATCTCACATAGTTGTACAAATTAAATGAGATGGTATGTGTGTATAGTACAGTAATGGACATTCAAATTATTCAATAAGTGTTATCTATTCTTTTATAAATATAAACTCAAATAAATTTAGTATTATTGATCTCTTTGTTTTCTTAATAATAATTCTTGTACTGGAATCAGACATTTCCTTCTTTCTATTTTATAAACTAAGGGGTATAAATGTTAACTCAAGGAAGCCTGGGTTCTAATAAGTGACCTAGTTAATAAGTAACCAAGTTTCACCTCTTTTTTTGAATTTTGCCTATTTAATCATTTGTCTTTATATGCATATTTCCATTTAACAAACACATATTCAGCAACTATTAAAGGCAATATATAATGTTAGACACTGACAGGGAGAGGAGATGGAAGGGAATAAAACAGACTTGGATCACAAACAGCCCATAAACTGGGGTAAGAAGAAAGCAATTATTACATTATTCAGTATAGATGTAAAGAATCATTATCACAGAGGCCAAAATTGTATGGTTTGGAGAACATATTCCAATATAATAAAGTAACAATTGTATTTTCTTGCATTTTGTAAATTCAGTACAGTAGGAATGACCTGACATGTCCTCAAAATGTAATTTGAGAGTAAGAATGGATGTCTGCTTTGCATACCAATGTGTTTCTCATTTATAGGGTTAAACCAAACATTGTAATCATTATATTAGCATCAATATTTTTGCATTACATTGCTTTTCCACAGGTAAGCATTTGGTCCTGAATATTTCAGTTCCTTGGCTCACTAGGACTAAAGAGTGAAAGATGAAATTCATTATTAGGTGAAAACTTCGTCTAGTCCTAACATTCCTGGATGGCAACCAGGCATCCCATCAGCGTTCATAAACATATGGACTATTACTTCTCTAGCACAGTAGTTTCCATTAATTTATTATACTTTTATGTAGTAAAGACCCAACATCTCTTTCATGGCCTGTCAGAACAGCAACAAATGATAGCAATCATAATGCTAAAAATTACAGCATAACATAAATATTTATCTAATTTTGAGTTTGTAATTTTGAAACTAAGTGAATCAGCTCTATGCTACATAAAGTGAATGAATGAATGAATACAAGTCCACCAATTTAATTTCCAGATCAGCAGCCACAGTTTGGCTATTCCCCAAAAGATGTCACTCTACTGAATGTGCCAGCAGAATAGATCAAGACACATGTTGTCATTCTTCATACTTGACAATGACTCTGCCAATTGGGCTACTTCTTATGCATACAAATGTGGTTACAGAAATGGATATGAAACTGATAATACTTTCAACACGGTTTAGATGATTCACTTTTTCTTTCCATTATGATTGTAGCCTCTGCCCTCAGGATCTTTCACATTCTATATCCTGTTTCTTAGTTTGTGGTCTTCTTGGCATTTTATTTCAGATAGTAGTAGGCCCAGTATAGACTGCTGAATATTTACATATGCTTCCTATCCTTGATTTGTCTCAATTGACCTCAAAAAGGTCAATTGAGATGTATTTAGGACTATCTGGAAATTGGGAAGCAGCAAATACCCACGAGTGGGAAAATAAGGCATCAAATGCATTCCCTAAAATGCTATGACAAAAAAAAATCAAATAATGTTATATTCAAACAGAGACTTTTTAAAAATATGTATTGAGTATATCACAGCTAAACACAACATTATTTTGTAATTTTTTTAGGTTGAGGAAAATGGGACTGCTTTATGACCACAATTTTACAATCAATCAATTTTTAATAAATCATTTTGCTGTTTCTTAAGCTTCCCAAGTCAAGTAGTAAATAGAAAGACCTCTTTTCAGATGGATCAACTGTCTTTATGTCATGGTCACATAATTTTAAGTCAGATTTCCCAAACAATAATAATAATAGTAATGGCTGACTATTATTGAATGCTTGTTATATCAGACACCATGCTAAGTTATTTATATGCATAATGTCATTTAACTCTTACATCACACTTATTAGGCCAGTAGTATTATTACCTTCTTTTTACAGGTGAGGAAAGTCATGTACAGAAAAGAAAGTTAAATAGCTCACAGTCATAGAAATAGTTATATAACATCTTTGTGTGCCTCACATCTAAATGCATTCATTCAGTACTCAATATAGCAGCTTTCACCGTTTTGCCATTGTGAAAGCACTAAATATGGACTCAGAGAAGTTATATTTTATTCTGATTCTACTGCTAATTTCGTACTCTTGTATGCATGCTAAGTCACTTCAGCCATGCCCAACTCTTTGTGATCCTATGGACGGCAACTCACCTGGCTCTTCTGTCCATGGGATTCTCCAGGCAAGAATACTGGAATGGGTTGTCATGCCCTCCTCCAGTGTATCTTCCCAACCCAAGGATCAAACCCCCATCTCTTCCCTGCATTGGCAGGTGGGTTCTTTACCAATAGCACCACCTGGGAAGCCCTCCATATTCAAGCATACCATTTTATTAGTCTATGACTCAGTTGCATTATCAGCAAAAATGTTAAGATAAATACTCCACTCTGTCTACCTCAAATGATTTAATATATTAACAGTCACCAAAATTCTTTTAAATTTCTATGGTACTGTGTATGCTTAAGAGACTAATTATCACCAACAATAAAATCGGGCGGGGGGAGAGGGTCCTAAGATGGCAGAGGAATAGGAACGAGAGATCACTTTCTCCCCGACAAACTCATCAAAATATCATTTAAACGCTGAGCAAATACCACAAAACAGCTTGTGAATGCTTGCGGAGGACACCAGGCACCCAGAAAGGCAGCCCATTCTCTTCAAAAGGAGGTAGGCCAAAATATAAAAGACAAAAAGAGAGACAAAAGAGTTAGGGATGGAGACCCTTCCTGGGGAGGGAGTCATGAAGCAGGAGAAGTTCCCAAACACCAGGAAACCCTCTCACTAGCAGGTCTGTGGAGAGTTATGGAATCTCGGAGGGCAACATAACCAGGAGGAAATAAAAAGAACCCACAGATTACGCGCCTAGCCGCGACTCCCAGTGGAGAGGTAGCCAGGACGCTCGTGTCTGCCAGCAGTGTGTGGGGGCTGAAACGGAGATGAAGCCTGCAAGCTTAGGGTGGGGACCAGGCCAGAATGCCCTGAGGACAATGTGGGGGAGCTAAAGTGAGATAGCAATCCAAACTGTGGGATAGCCAGAGAGAGAAAAAGAGAGAGAATCTTCCCGAAAAAAGCTCTGAGGCACAGCCTGGCCTTCTCCCAGAACAAAGGACTGGGCGAATATCAAAGGAGAGCTAGCTGGATATGGACAGGCCCTCCCCCTGCCGGAGGCAGACAGGCAGGCGGGCAAAAGCCAGAGGCAGAAGGCGAGGAGCAATCTCGTCCCCAGAGATGGCATCCTTCACCAAACTGTGAGCAGGCTCCCAGTTACTAACCAAGTTTCTTGGGATCCTGTACAGTTGACATCTGCCAGGAGGGTCGCAGTCAGAGATCGGCTCCCCAGAGGAGACACATGGCACACCTGAGACGGCACTCTCGTGGCACAACTAGGAAACCGAGGGGTTGAGACCAGGGAGGTGATAAGATGCACTGCACATCTGGGAGAGTGTGCTTGCCAAGCACCTGGTCACCTGAGCTCCTTGGACCTGGGAAGGGCACAAAACGCAGGCCAAAGTGAGTCAGTGCCTTTGTGGAGTACCCGAGAAAATGAAGCTGAATGGCTTAGACCTGGGAAGAGCATGCAACCCAGGGCCTGCTTTAGACAGTTCCCCTGCAGAACAACCTGGAGCCTGAGCAGTGTAGAACGAGAAAGCACACACACCATGAGTGGGGGCAAACCCAGTGTGGCCCAGGCCCTGCAAGCACTCCCCACACACGCCAGTGATGTTTGTTTTCAGTGTTCCTCCCTCCCCACAGCACAACTGAACAAGTGAGCCTAAATAAGTGACCTCCTACACCCCCTTGTGTCAGGGTGGAAATTAGACACTGAAGAGACTTGTAAATAGAGGAAGCCAAAATAAACAAATAAGAGAGAACTGCTCTGGAAGTGACAGGTGCAACAGATTAAAACCCTGTAGTTAGCACTGACAACATTGGAAGGGGCCTATTGACCTTGAGAAGAAGTATAAGCTGGAACAAGGAACTACCAGAAACTAAACTGACCCCACACGGCCCTCAACAGCTCCAGAGAAATTCTTAGATATATTTTACTATTATCATTTTTTAATTTCTAATTTTGTTATTTTTAAGTTTTTTACTACACCTTTAATTTTCATTTTCATAATATACTATTACCTTGCAAAAAAAAGACCCTATTTATAAAGCAAATTTCATATATAAATTTGTTTATAATTTGTGTGATTTTTTTTTAAATCTTGTATTTTTGAGAGTCCAAACCCTACTATAGATATTTAATCATTGCTTTTTGGTTTTTGTTATCTATTTTGTACCTTTAAAAATCCCATTTTCAGTACCCATTTTTACTTAGCAGCATTATTACTGGCTTGATTGCTCTCTCTCGCTTTTGATTCTCTTTTTTCTCCCCCAGGTCACCTCTATCTCCTCCCTCCCCATTCCCTTCTCTATCAAACTCTGTGAATCGTTTTGGGTGTTCTGAGCTGTGGAGAACACTTAAGGAACTGATTACTGCCTAGATCTGTCTCTCTCCTTTTGACTCCCCCTATTCTCTTCCTGGTCACCTCTATCTCCTTCTTCCCTCTTCTCTTCTCTATGTAACTTTGTGAACTTCTCTGAGTTTTCAAAACTGGGGAGAGCACATAGGGAATTGATTACTGGCTAGATTGCTCTCTCCCCTTTTGATTCCTCCTCTTCTCCTCCTGGTCACCTCTATCTCCCTCCTCCCTCTTCACTTCTCCATTTAACTCTGTGAACATCTCTGGGTGTCCCTCACTGTGGAGAAACTTTTTCTCACAATTAACCTAGATGTTTTATCATCTCTGCTGTATGGATGTAGAAGTCTTGAGGTTACTGTAAGAATAACACTGAAAGCCAGAGGCAGGAGGCATAAATCCAAAACTTGAGAACTCCAGAAAACTCCTGAATCCAGGGAACATTAATTGACAAGAGCTCATCTAAAAGCCTCGAAACCTATAGTGAAATCAAGCTCCACCCAAGAGCCAAAAAGTTTCAGTTCAGTTCAGTAGCTTAGTCATGTCCGACTCTTTGCAACCCCATGAATGCAGCATGACAGGCCTCCCTGTCCATCACCAACTCCTGGAGTTTACCCAAATTCATGTCCATTGAGTCGGTGATGCCATCTAATCATCTCATCCACTGTCGTCCCCTTTTCCTCCTGCCTTCAATCGTTCCTAATATCAACGTCTTTTCAAATGAGTCAGTTCTTTGCATCAGGTTGCCAAAATATTGCAGCTTCAGCTTCAACATCAGTCCTTACAAAAAACACCCAGAACTGATTTCCTTTAGGATGGACTGGTTGGATCTCCTTGCAGTCCAAAGGACTCTCAAGATCTTCTCCAACACCGCAGTTCAAAAGCATCAATTCTTCTACACTCAGCTTTCTTTATACTCCAACTCTCACATACATATATGACTACTGGAAAAACTATAGCCTTGACTAGACGGACACTGGTGGACAAAGTAATGTCTCTGCTTTTTAATATGCTGTCTAGGTTGGTCATAACGTTCCTTCCAAGGAGTAAGCATCTTTTAATTTCATAGCTGCAATCACCATCTGGAGTGATTTTGGAGCCCAAAAATATAAAGTCAGCCACTGTTTCCACTGTTTCTCCATCTATTTGCCATGAAGTGTAGGATGCCATGATCTTAGTTTTCTGAATGTTGAGCTTTAAGCCAACTTTTTCACTCTCCTCTTTCACTTTCATCAAGAGGCTCTTTAGTTCTTCTTCACTTTCTGCCATAAGAGTGGTGTCATCTACATATCTGTGGTTATTGATATTTCTCCCAGAAATCTTGATTCCAGCTTGTGCTTCATCAAGTGCAGCATTTCTCATAGAGCAAGAAATACCAAACTAATTCTCCAACAACACCAGAACATAACCATAAGCATTAAAATAAAGGTGGCCAAAAGACCCACCAAACCCACAGACACCTCAAAACTCACTACTGGACGATTCATTGCACTCCAGGGAAAGGAGATACACCTCCAACCACAAGAACAACGATGCAAGCTTCCCTAACCAGGAAACCTTGACAAGCCACACGTCCAACCCCACTCAGAGGGAGCAACCTCCACAATAAAGAGGAGCCACAAACTACCAACACACAGAAAGGCCACCCCAAACACAGTAACCTAAACAAGATGAAAAGGCAGAGAAATATTCAGCAGGTAAAGGAACATGATAAATGCCCACATAACCAAACAACTGAGGAGGAGATAGGGAGTCTACCTGGAAAAAAATTCAGAATAATGATGGCAAAAATGATCCAAAAACTTGAAAACAAAATGTAGTTACAGATAAATTCCTGGACACAAGGATCAAGAAGATACAATAAATGTTTAACAAGGATGAAGAAGAAATAAATAAGAGGCAATCAATAATGAATAATGCAATAACTGAGATCAAAAACACCTTGGAGGAAACCAACAGTAGAAAAACTGAGGCAAAGGAGAGGATAAGTGAGGTGGAAGATAGAATGGTGGAAATAAATGAAGAAGAGAAGAAAAAAGAAAAAAGAATTAAAAGAAATGAGGACAACCTCAGAGACATCTGGGGCAACATCAAATGCCCCAACATTCGAAACATAGGAGTTCCAGAGGAATAAGACAAAAAGAAAGGCCATGAGAAAATACTTGAAGAGATAATAGTTGAAAACTTCCCTAAAACGGGGAAGGAAATACCCATCCAAGGCCAAGAAACCCAGAGAGTCCCAAACAGGATAAACCCAAGGCAAAACACTCAAGACACATATAAATCAAATTAATGAAGATAAAACACAAAGAACATATATTAAAAGCAGCAAGGGAAAAACAACAAATAACACACAAGGGGATTCCCATAAGGATAACAGCTGATCTTTCAATAGAAACTCTTCAGGCCAGAAGGCAGTGGCAGGACATACTTAAACAGATGAAAGAGAAAAACCTACAATCCAGATTACTGTGCCTAGCAAGGACATCACTCAAATATGAAAGATAAATCAAAAGCTTTACAAACAAGCAAAAGCTGAGAGAATTCAGCACCACCAAACCAGCTCTTCACCAAATGCTAAAGGATCTTCTCTAGACAGGAAACACAGAAAAAGTGTGTAAACTCGAACCCAAAACAAAAAAGTAAAAGGCAACAGGATCACACTTATCAATAATTACCTTAAATGTAAATGGGTTGAATGCCCCAACCAAAAGACAAAGTCTGGCTGAATGGATACAAAAACAAGACCCCTATATATGCTGTCTACAAGAGACCCACCTCAAAACAAGGGACACGTACAGACTGAAAGGGAAGGGCTGGAATAAGATATTTCAGGCAAATGGAGACCAAAAGAAAGCAGGAGTAGCAATACTCATATCAGATAAAATAGACTTTGAAAGAAAGGCTGTGAAACGAGACAAAAAAGGACACTACATAAAGACCAAAGGATCAATACAAGGAGATATAACAATTATAAATATATATGCACCCAACATAGGAGCATCACAATATATAAGGCAAATGCTAAAAAGTATGAAAGGGGACATTAACAGTAACACAATAATAGTGGAAGGCTTCAATACCCCACTCACACTTATGGATAGATCAACTAAACAGAAAATTAACAAGGAAACACAAACTTTAAATGATACAATGGTCGAGTAAGACTTAATTGATATCTATAGGACAATCACCCCAAAACAATGACTTTCACCTTTTTCTACGTTGCACACAAAACCTTCTCCAGGATAGATCAAATCCTGAGCCATAAATCTAGCCTTGGTAAATTCAACAAAAATGAAATCATTCCAAGCATCTTTTCTGATCACAATGTGGTAAGATTAGATGTCAACTACAGGAAAAAAAATTATTAAAAATACAAACTTATAGAGGCTAAGCAACACACTACTGAATAACCAACAAATCACAGAAGAAATCAAAATATGCATAGAAATGAATGGAAATGAAAACATAACAAACTAAAACCTATGGGATTCAGTAAAAGCAGTGCTAAGGGGGAAGGTTCACAGCAATACAACTTACCTCAAGAAACAAGAGAAAAATCAAATAAATAATCCAACTCTACACCTAAAGCAACTAGAAACAGAAGAAATGAAGAACTCCAAGGTTAGTAGAAGGAAAGAAATCATAAAAATTAGGGCAGAAATAAATGAAAAAGAAACAAAGGAGGCCATAGCAAAACTCAACAAAGCTAAAAGCTGGTTCCTTGAGTAGTTAAATAAAATAGACAAACCATTAGCCAGACTCAGGAAGAAAAAAAATAAAATTTTCAAAATTTTTTGAAAAACAAATCAAATCAACAAAATTAGAAATGAAAATGGAAAATCACAACAGACAACACAGAAATAAAAAGGATCATAAGAGACTACTATCAGAAACTATATGCCAATAAAATGGACAACTTGGAAGAAGTGGACAAATTCTTAGAAAAGTATAACTTTCCAAAACTAAACCAGGAATAAATAGAAAATCTTAACAGACCCATCAGTTCAGTGCAGTTCAGTTCAGTCACTCAGTCGTGTTCGACTCTTTGTGACTCCATGAATCACAACACACCAGGCCTCCCTGTCTATCATCACCTCCTGGAGTTGACCCAAATTCATGTGCATTGAGTCAGTGATGCCATCCAGCCATCTCATCCTCTGTCGTCCCCTTCTCCTCCTGTCCTAAATCCTTCCCAGCACCAGAGTCTTTTCCAATGAGTCAACTCTTCGCATGAGGTGACCAAAGTATTGGAGTTTCAGCTTCAATACCAGTCCTTCCAACGAACACCCAAGACTGATCTCTGTTATAATGGACTGCTTGGATCTCCTTGCAGTCCACGGGACTCTCAAGAGTCTTCTCCAACACCTCAGTTCAAAAGCATCAATTCTTCACAGTCCAACTCTCACATCCATACATGACTACTGGAAAAACCATAGCCTTGACTAGACCCATCACAAGTATGGAAATCGAAACTATAATCAGAAATCGTCCAACAAACGAAAGCCCAGGACCAGATGGCTTCACAGCTGAATTCTACCAAAACTTAGAGAAGATCTAACAACTATCCTAATTAAACTTCTCCAGAAAACTGCAGAAAAAAGTAAACTTCCAAACTCCTTCTATGAGGCCACCATCGCCATAATACCAAAACCAGACAAAGATGCCACAAAAAAAGAAAACTACAGGCCAATATCATTGATGAACATAGATGCAAAAATCCATAACAAAATTCTAGCAAACAGATTCCAACAACATATTAAAAAGATCATACATCATGACCAAGTGGGCTTTATCCCAGGGATGCAAGGATTTTTCAACATTTACAAATCCGTCAATGTGATAGTCCACATTAACAAATTGAAAGATAAAAACCATCTGATTATCTCGACAGATACAGAGGAAGACTTTGACAAAATTCAACATCCGTTTATGATAAAAATGGATGGGCTTGCTGCCTCCAGAAAGCAGGCATATAAGGAACATACCTCAACATAATAAAAGCCATATATGGTAAACCCACAGCAAACATTATCCTCAATGGTAAAATATTGAAAGCATTTCCCTTCAAGTCAGGAAAAAGACAAGAGTGCCCACTCTCACCACTACTATTCAACATAGTTTTGCAACTGTTAGCCACATCAATCAGAGCTGAAAAAGAAATAAAAGGAATCCAGATTGGAAAAGAAGACTTAAAACTCTCACTGTTTGCAGATGACATGGCCCTCTACATAGAAAACCCTAAAGATTCCACCAGAAAATTATTAGAACTAATCTATGAATATAGCAAAGTTGCAGGATATAAAATTAACACAGAGAAATCCCTTGCATTCCTATACACTAACAATGAGAAAACACAAAGAGGAATTAAGGAAACAATTCCATTCACCATTGTGACGAAAATAAGATACTGAGGAATAAGTCTACCTAAAGAACAAAAGACCTATAGATAGAAAACTATAAAACACTGATGAAAGAAATCCAAGAGAATGCAAATAGATGGAGAAATATACCATGTTCATGGATTGGAAGAATTAATATGGTGAAAATGATTATACTACCCAAAGCAATCTATAAATTCAATGCAATCCTTATCAAGCTACCAATGGTATATTTCATAGTACTAGAACAAATAATTTCACAATTTGTATGGAAATACAAAAACCCTCAAATAGCCAAAGTAATCTTGAGAAAGAAGAATCGATCTGGAGGAATCAACCTGCTTGATTTCAGACCATACTAAAAAGCTACAGTCATCAAGAGAGTATGATAAATGCACAAACACAGAAAAATAGACCAACAGAACAAAATAGAAAGCCCAGAGATAAATCCACATACCTATGGACACCTTATCTTTTACAAAGGAGGCAAGAACATACAATGGAGAAAAGACAATCTTTTTAACAAGTGGTGCTGGCTGTTTACAATAGCCAGGACATTGAAGCAACCTAATTGTCCATTGTCAGAGGAATGGATAAGAAAGCACTGTATATATGTACAATGGAATATTACTCAGCTATTAAAAAGAATGCATTTGAATCAGTTCTAATGAGGTGGATGAAACTGGAGCCTATTATACAGAGCCAAGTAAGTCAGAAAGAAAAACACCAATACAGTATATTAACACATATATATGGAATTTAGAAAGATGGTAATGATGACTCTTTATGCAAGACAGCAAAAGAGACACAGATGTAAGGAACAGACTGTTGGACACTGTAGGAGAAGGTGAGGGTGGGATGATTTGAGAGAATAGCATTGAAACATGTATATTAACATATGTGAAATAGATCGCCAGTCCAGGTTCAATGCATGAGGCACGGTGTTCAGGGCTGGTGCACTGGGATGACCCTGAGAGATGGGATGGGGAGGGAGGTGGGAGGAAGGGTCAGGATGGGGAACACATTTACACCCATGGCTGATTCACGTGAATGTATGGCAAAACCATCACAATATTGTAAAGTAAAAAGCCTCCAAGTTAAAAAAAAAAAAATTATGTCCCAAATGTAAAAAAAAACAAAACAAGTGGTACTGAGACAACTGGTCAACCACTTGTAAAAACATGAAACTAGAACACTTTAAACACCATACACAATAATAAACTCAAAATGGATTAAAGATCCAAATATAAGACCAGAAACTATAAAACTCCTAGAGGAAAACATAGGCAAACACTCTGTGACATTTATCACAGCAGGATCCTCTATGATCCACCTCCCAGAGTAATGGATATAAAAGCAAAAATAAACAAATGGGACCTAACTTAAAACCTTTTGTGCAACAAAGGAAACTATAAGCAAGGTGAAAAGATAGCCTTCAGAATGGGAGAAAATAATAGCAAATGAAGCAACTGACTAAGAATGAATCTGAAAAATATACAAGCAACTCCTGAAGCTCATTTCTAGAAAAATAAACGACCCGATAAAAAAACGGGCCAAAGAACTAAACAGACATTTCTCCAAAGAAGACAAACAGATGGCTAACAAACACATGAAAAGATGCTGACCATCACTCATTATCAGAGAAATGTAAATCAAACCCACAATGAGGTATCATATCACCCCAGTCAGAATGGCAGCTATCAAAAAGTCTACAAACAAATGCTGGAGAGGATGTGGAGAAAAGGGAACCCTCTTACACTGTTGGTGGGAATGCAAACTAGTACAGCCACTATGGAGAAGAGTGTGGAGATTCCTCATAAAACTGGAAATAGAACTGACATATGGTCCAGCAATCGCACTGCTGGGCATACTGCTAAGTCACCGCAGTCGTGTCCGACTCTGTGCGACCCCATAGATGGCACCCGAGCAGGCTCCACCGTCCCTGGGAGTCTCCAAGCAAGAACACTGGAGTGGGTTGTCATTTCCTTCTCCAATGCATGAAAGTGAAAAGTGAAAGTGAAGTCGCTCAGTCGTGTCCGACTCTTAGTGATCCCATGGACTGCAGCCTACTAGGCTCCTCCATCCATGGGATTTTCCAGGCAAGAGTACTGGAGTGGGGTGCCATTGCCTTCTCCGGGGCATACACACCAAGGAAACCAGAATAGAAAGAGACACGTGTACCCCAATGTTCATCGCAGCACTGTTTATAATAGCCAGGACATGGAAGCAACCTAGATGTCCATCAGCAGATGAATGGATAAGGAAGCTGTGGTACATATACACAATGGAATAGTACTCAGCTATTAAAAAGAATGCAATTGAATCAGTTCTAATGAGGTGGATGAAACTGGAGCCTATTATACAGAGTGAAGTAAGTCAGAAAGCAAAACACCAATACAGTATACTAACACATATATATGGAATTTAGAAAGATGGTAACGATGACCCTATATGTGAGACAGCAAAAGAGACACAGATGTAGAGAACAGTCTTTTGGACTCTGTGGGAGAAGGCGAGGGTGGGACGATTGAGAGACTAGCATTGAAACATGTATATTATCATATGTGGAATAGATTGCCATTCTAGGTTCGATCCATAAGACAAGGTGCTCAGGGCTGGTGCACTGGGATGACCCTGAGGGATGGGATGGGGAGCCAGGTTGGAGGAGTGGTCAGGATCGGGAACACATGTATACCCATGGCTGATTCATATCAATGTATGGCAAAAAACACTACAATACTGTAATTAGCCTCCAATTAAATAAATTTAAAAAAAAACAATAAAATAAATCATTTCAAGTTACTATAAAATAAAAGTAGGAAATTGATACACTCAAGGTGTTTTTTCTGGAGCTGTCCTCTAAAAAACCCTATACTTATGGTGAACACCAATATCTTTCTTTTGGAAGGTATGCCATGACTCTCCATTTTTCACTTATTCTACTTAGAGAAACCTGCCAACTGCCCTTCTTATGGTAAATTCCTTTTTCTCCCTACACATTCAAAACTGTCACAAAATTGTTTCTTTGGCCTGAAACATTCTCAATCTCTCTTTTATAGTGTTATCTCTTTAATATGCAAAGAGATATAAATAAAATTATCTAATAATTTCAAGTTTATTGAAACACTCTCCCTACATGGAGGGTGAGTTATTTGAAGTCAGGTGTCATGTGAATCCCCACTTACCAAATGCTAAATAAATGAGTTGAATGAAATGAGACATTACATAAATAAAGTCACTACTTCCACCTCAAAAAACACAACTTTTCTTTAAAAAAATGCTTTGTAAAAAGAGCTATGAATAATTTTTAATTATGTGTGGTTTGGCATGTCACAATTAATTGAAACATTCCTACATATTGGCTGTCTTTTTCATCTATGCTTTTACTAAGGAAATTTATATATGACAGGAAAATTTTAAGCATGTTCAATATAGTTGGATAACTGAATTTCCTTTATATTTAGTTGAGAATCAGTGTAAATTTGACAAGACAAATTGAAAATTAGCGATTGTTTTGAAAAAAGATAAACTCAATTTAGAATAGCAAATAGTAAGTTGCCTGAAATGATATTTAAAAGGTACAAGAATGAAATAAACACAAAATGAGATGGGATTAAAAAAAATAGGGATTGTGTACAACCATAAAGCATATAAGATTTTCAAGAAGAAAGAGACTGTCAAATACTGAAGGTCCATAAAGATAAATATACAATTAAAAAAGAGAAAGCATTTTATTAAAATCATGGGGCTACATAAAATAGAATTTTAGTTCATTCTTAGATGGATCAACCATGGAAAGAAAGAGGAATACTCTTGAGTCTAGAAAGAAGGGTAAGTGTAATCAAATGCATGATTTAGCCCAAGTTGAATATAGTTTGGCCAGTAGAACTCAAATAACAAAATGTTGGGCATACAGTCTTCAGTGCACATGGGTTTTTATTTTTGTTTGATTAATAAGGAAAAACTAATGAAAGAGGAAACATGTTATACCTTTCAAATAATTTAATTCCTTATATGTTTGCCATTCTACTGTACTCAACACAGGTGATAAAATTCAGTTCTTCAGTTTCCTATCCTGTAAATGGATATACAGCATACAACCCACAATATTTACTAGCTAGACAAATACAACTGGCCAATTAACTTCTTCCTTCCCTTTGTATAACTCCATGCAATGATAGCCACACTGTGTTGAAGTTTCATCTTTAAGTACTTTCCCACCACCATCTTTGATATCTACTTTCCTTCCAGGTGCTCCCCAACTCCATCATGCAATACTGCAGACAAATGGCTGGGGCTTCAAATTACTAGATTAAAATTTTTAAAATAATCAGGCTACAGGGAATGTGCTAGCAGACAAATCAATGTTCCAGAGTAATTTTACTAATCTCAAGTTGTCAGTTCATTTTTCAGGGTAGCAGAGCATGTTCACTAAGTAATTCCTAGCAGTTCACAAAGGTTGGCAGTGCCTTTTTTCAAGTAATCAGATCAATAGAAGTTACTGTATCATAGAAGTTACTGCTTTTGCTCACATTTGACATGCAAGAGATATTATTTGCCTTATGTGGAATCCTTAATCCTGACATTCTGGAAACAAAACCTTAAAATGGCATGTAACTAGTGACAACAAAGAGGTTGTAAGAGTGAAAAATGTAATTGAAGCTCAATATGTATTCATTAAATACTTTTTTTAAAAGAGAGCTCTAAGCAAGCATTTATTCTAATATCCTCATTTTCAAAATCTTAAACTGGCCTTTAATAAATTAAATATTGGATAAATATAGCTAGAAAGAACCAAGATTGGAATTATATGAAATCACATTTTTTGTCTTATTAGTTTTATTGTACAATCAAGTAATATTTTATTTGTATTCTGTATTTATCTGTATTCTCACCAGAGTATCAGCCCCTTAATGATCAAACCAAACCAATCTTTGTTTTCTCTATACTTACAGTAGATAAAATATTTTGATGTCATGAATGAGTGATATTAAATACTTTTGTTAAAAGAACTTGATACTCAAAGCAAATTGACAAAATTTGTCACACTATTCAAGTATTTTATTTTTATTTTAAAGAGAATAAAATAGTTGCATGCAATTACTATCTTGCTGTGCTAATTCAGACATCCCTATGTCAAAAGAGATTCTGTTTTAACCATAATAGCCTTTGCTCACCTTCGTAAGTAGAGCAGACCAGAGGGCAGAGCATACACAAAGCCAAGGATGTGGGGAAGAGCATGGGATAGCTGAAGAATAGAGAGAAGTTTAATAAGTTTATATGGTACACACTATTTGAGGAAGAAGTTGTATGAGATGATGATAAAAAGTAATGCTGAGGCAGGATGGCAAAGACTCTTTTTCCATGTTAAGGAACTTGAACTTTACTGTCAATAACAAGGCATAGAAGAATTTCAAGAAAAAGATAATAAGAGATGTGTATTTCTGAAAGATCTGAAGTGCTACTGAGAGGATAATAGGCAGAAAGGCTGCTACTGCTGCTGCTAAGTCGCTTCAGTCGTGTCCAACTCTGTGCGACCCCATGGACAGCAGACTACCAGGCTCCGCTGTCCATGGGATTTTCTAGGCAAGAATACTGGAGTGGGTTGTCATTTCCTTCTCTGGCAGGAAGGTTAGGGGTCCCCAAATGGAGGAAATAGACTGCAAGTGTCAGACATTTTTTCTCTCTCTTAAGCAGCAGAAGGAAACAAACTACAAGTGTCAGATTTTTTTTTCCCTTCTCCATACAAAATTAAAAGGAGGTTTCTTTTAAAAGTCTGTGTTGGCATGACAACACCTGGTTCCACCTGAACTTAACTTTTCTCAAACCTTGAGTTAACCAATGCATTTTTCTTATGGAAATATTTTTCTTAAGCTATGTTAATGAACTATGTATTTACCCTAGACTCTCTCTTTCTTCAAGTCAGTTCACCTAAGACTCAGAACCGATAATGGCTCAACAAACCAGTATGTTTTACTCATACAATTGTTCTCCTAATCTATGTTAATAAGATTATGTATTTGCTTGGAAACCTGCCTCTCTTCAAGAGTCATGTCAATCGTTTTATCGCCCGGGAACACTCACCTTGTGCCAATGCTATCTCAAAATGCATGTTGTGGGTGAGGGGCCTGGTGCCACTCTCTGAGTTTTGAGACATTTCCTTTCTCTAATTAGTAGCCTGCTAGTAGGTATATAACTTCCTGCTAAAGACTAACGGGGGGGGGGGCATTCTTTCTGATCCCTCCTGATGTCTAGGTCAGAAGTTTTCTCTATCTCTTTTATACTTTAATAAAACTTTATTACACAAAAGCTCTGAGCAATCAAGTCTTGTCACTGGCACCAGATTGAATTCCTCTCCTTAGGAGGCCAAGAATTCCGTCATCTTTCATGGTTCAGCAACAATTTTTTACTACAGAAGGTTGATCTGTTGACTACAACTAGGACTAATGTTAAAGTACTGTCCTTTTGGGATTTTAAACATGGACACAATTTTGGAAGCTATGCATTTTATTTTCAGTTGATGCTTGTGTTTTATTTTTGGAAAACCACAATATATCAGTTACTATTAGTTGGAAATTACTAATATAAAATCAATATAAAATAAATTTGAATATGTAACATTACAAGAGTGTTCACTGCTGTTCAAATGAACAAAACTAACATTTAGGCAAACATTTTTATTTGGAACTCCTCAAAAATATACAAAATGAAAAAAAGAATTTTATTTTACATATCTTTTTAAAAATGCTATTTTTATATTTTTTATTGCTTTATACTACTGTGCTGGTTTCTGCCATACATCAACATGAATGAGCCATAGGTATACAAATGTCCCCTTCCTCCTGAACCTCCATCCCAACCCCACCCCACTAGGGTTGTCACAGAACAATGGGTTTGAGCTTCCTGTGTCATACAGCAAATTGCCTCTGGCTATCTATTTTACATATGGTAATATGTATGTTTCAATGCTATGCTCTCAATTCATTCAACCCTCTCCTTCTGCCACAGTATCCACAAGTCTGTTCTCTATGTCTGCATCTCTATTGCTTCCCTGCAAATAGGCTCATCCATACCACCTTTCTAGATTCTATGCTGCTGCTGCTGCTGCCAAGTCGCTTTAGTCGTGTCCGACTCTGTGCGACCCCATAGATGGCAGCCCACCAGGCTCCACCATCCCTGGGATTCTCCAGGCAAGAATACTGGAGTGGGGTGCCATTTCCTTCTCCAGTGCATGAAAGGGAAAAGTGAAAGTGAAGTTGCTCAGTCGTGTCCAACTCTTAGCGACCCCATGGGCTGTAGCCTACCAGGCTCCTCCATCCATGGGATTTTCCAGGCAAGAATACTGGAGTGGGGTGCCATTGCCTTCTCCCCTAGATTCTATATATATGCGTTAATAAACAATATTTTTAAAAACTAATTTATCTTTATTGAAGGATAACTGTTTTACAAAATTTTGCTGTTTTCTGTCAAACTTCAACATGAATCAGCCATAGGGATACATATATCCCCTCCCATTTGAAACTCCCTCCCATCTCCCTCCCCATCCTATCCCTCTAGGTTGATACAGAGCCCCTGTTTGAGTTTCCTGAGCCATAGAGCAAATTCCTGTTGGCAATCTGTTTTATACATGGTAATGTAAGTTTCTATGTTATTCTTTCCATACATCTCACCCTCTCCTCCCCTCTTCCCATGTCCATAAGTCTATTCTCTATGTCTGTTTCTCCACTTCTTCCCTATAAATAAATTCTTCAGTACCATTTTTCTAAATTCCACATATGTGTGTTAGAATACAGTATTTTTCTTTCTCTTTCTGACCCACTTCACTCTGTATAATAGGTTCTAGGTTCATCCAACTCATCAGAACTGACTCAAATGCATTTCTTTTTGTGGCTGAGTAATATTCCATTGTGTATATATACCACTACTTCTTTATCCATTCATCTGTCGATGGACATCTAGATTGCTTCCATGTTCTAGCTATTGTAAATAGTGCTGCAGTAAACAATGGGATACATGTGTCTCTTTCAATTTTGGTTTCCTCGGGGTATATGCCTAGGAGAGGGATTGCTGGGTCATATGGTGGTTTTATTCCTAGTTTTTTATGGAATCTCCATACTGTCTTCCATAGTGACTGTATCCATTTACATTCTCACCAACAGTGCAAGAGGGTTCCCCTTTCTCCCCACCCTTTCCAGCATTTATTGTTTGTAGACTTTTTGATGAGGGCCATTCTAACCAGTGTGAGGTGATATCTCATTGTAGTTTTGATTTGCATTTCTCTAATAATGAGCGATGTTGAGCATCTTTTCATGTGTTTGTTAGCCATCTGTATGTCTTCTTTGGAGAAATGTCTGTTTAGGTCTTCTGTCCACTTTTTGATTGGGCGGTTTTAAACAATGCTATTTCTTTAGAAGAAAGAAATAGAAATGAACAATGTAAGCAACATCATGAGAAGATACACCTTTCTTTTGTTATATCTCTAACAGGACACCCAAGGATAATTTGTGGTAAATTGTGATCATTTACTACAACAAATGTCACCTTTGTGGGGGGTGGGAATGGGCTTATCATGAACAGTCCTAAAATATCTAAATCATTCTCCATGACTTTTTTATATGGATAAGTTCTAACAGACCATTCACTGGACTATAATTGAAACAAACTTCTAAACCAGAAAATCAATCTCTCTCTCCTTTTCAGCCTACAAAATTTTCAAGTATTATTCTTATATCCTGCTCCAAACTCCAATATACTTATTTTGTATTAAGAAAATTAGTAAACAAGTCTTCAATCATTCAGTACATGTCTCAAACAGGCTAATATTCTTAGACTATATTCTCTGCTAAATTTTATCTATTTTGCATAAAGGGTGCAATTCAATTTAAATTGCTTCATATGCAAGTGTATTCATGCCCTGAGTCATTTTAGTTATCTTTCAAAAAATGCTTGACAAGCATTTTAGTCCTAAAATAAAATCAAATAATGTCGTCCTGGGACACAGTTTTTTGTTTTGTTTTGGTTTGTTTTTTTACGTAGTAGGCATAGAATTCATGCTCAGAACGTGTAAAGGTCCACTTCCATAAACTATATATTCTTCACTAAAATACACACCATAAAACGTCTGACTTCAAACTTTGGTTTCCTTTGATAGTGTAATGTAATACCACATATTTCTTATAGTTTAAGTACAATGTTCTTTGCCATTTATTAATCTATTTATCTAATTAGTTTAACTAACCTTTAAATTCATTTAACACTTTCACAATGAGTGTAATATCTTAGGAGCTTTTCCTGAAAAACTAGACATAGGTCTTTTATCATTTGTGACCAAAGCATCTAAGTCCAAATTATGTAGTCTATACATAAAGCTCTTTACATAAATGAATTTGAAAAAAAAAGTATTTTTTTTCTTCTTTATACTTGCGGGAAGTTGCCTTTTTCCCCTAGAAATAACTGTTTCAGCTTGCAAGTGTGATCCTGATCAAAGACCAAACTATGTGAAACGACAGTCATAAAATGCATGATTTCATCTTTCACCTTGAAAATACTTGTCTATTTCTATGTAGGCTGACTCTAGGCAAACGATGAAGTAGGAAGAATTTGTTTGGGTTATTCTTCCAATCTCTCTAGTATTGCTTATCTCCCCTACCTCTTCTTTTGTTCCTCTTCACAATGTCAAAGTCCACAATGTTGTACAGAAACAAACCACTTATCATCCCCAAAGAATAGGGCCTTCACTTTGGTCTTTAATCTTCATTCCTCATTGACTATAATCCTATACTTAAGCAGAAATAGA
This sequence comes from Giraffa tippelskirchi, assembly GCF_054371585.1. Taxonomy (NCBI): domain Eukaryota; kingdom Metazoa; phylum Chordata; class Mammalia; order Artiodactyla; family Giraffidae; genus Giraffa; species Giraffa tippelskirchi. The sequence goes on from NC_137289.1 coordinate 75,188,439, forward strand.
TACCAATTTTTACTAAGGTCTCACAATTGAACAAAGTACGACACTTTAATTCAAGAATCAATGTGTAAACAGGACAGTACTTGATGCAAAGGCTTGAATTCAGGATTTAGGGACAGACTGTCAAAGAATATATTTCTAAAACCAACCACATCAAGCATGAACACCATAAATCTTTACACATTGCTAATGGAAATGTAAACAGTACAACTTTGAAAACTGTTTTAAAGCTACCAATAAACTTAAGCATACAATTACCATACAACCAAGTAATCCCAGTATCATTTATTTAAGAGAAATGAAAATTCACAAAAAATGTACAAGCAAAGGATTAAAGCAATATCATTCACAATAGACAACAACTTAGAAATTCAAATATCTACAAGAGGGAAACGTAGGAATAAATTGTGGTGTATCCATACCATGAACTATCACTCAGAAATGAAAATGAAAAAAAGCCTATTTATACATATAATAACCTGGAATGTGAATATAATTATGATAAGTGAAAGACATTAGGCAAAAATAAGGCATGTTCTACTGCCATATGATCCAGAAATCCCACTGCTGGGCATACACACTGAGGAAACCAGAATTGAAAGAGACACGTCTACCCCAATTTTCTTTGCAGCACTGTTTATAATAGCCAGGACATGGAAGCAACCTAGATGTCCATCAGTAGACGAATGGATAAGAAAGCTGTGGTACATATACACAATGGAATATTACTCAGCTATTAAAAAGAATGCATTTGAGTCAGTTCTAATGAGGTGGATGAAACTGGAGCCTATTATACAGAGTGAAATAAGTCAGAAAGCAAAACACCAATAAAGTATACTAACGCATATATATGGAATTTAGAAAGATGGTAACGATGACCCTATACGCGAGACAACAAAAGAGACACAGATGTAAAGAACAGACTTTTGGACTCTGTGGGAGAAGGCGAGGGTGGAACGATTTGAGAGAATAGCATTGAAACATGTATATTATCATATATGAAATAGATCGCCAGTCCAGGTTCGATCCATAAGACAAGGTGCTCAGGGCTGGTGCACTGGGATGACCCTGAGAGATGGGATGGGGAGGCAGGTGGGAGGGGGAGTCAGGATGGGGAACCCATGTAAACCCATGGCTGATTCATGTCAATGTATGGCAAAAACCACTACAATATTGTAAAGTAATTGTCCTCCATTTAAAATAAAAAGAAAAATAAATAAATAAAAAAATATGCAACTCTTTCTAAAAAAAAAAAAAGAATTTGGAGGATATCTTGATTAACTGTTGCTAACTTAGTCACATTTTACTCAGGATAGTCTCTCTCCATGTACAAAAATTCTTTGATATTCGCTGAGATTCAGTTTGTGCTTTAGTATGTAAACTATTTTTGTTAATGGTGCACTTGCCCCAACACAACATTTTACTAAAAGAGATTTATATGGATATGTATGTATTTGCACAAAAATCAACAATGTATATGCATACTTAAACAAATAAGGCATGTTCTATAATTCCCTTTATATAAAATTTTATAAAATACAAGCTATAGTGACAGAAAGAAGATTGGTGGCTGCCTTGGAGAAAGACAGGAAAGTAGGGATAGGCAATAGGAAAGTTTATGATATTGAATATGTTCACAATCTTGATTGTGATGATGGTTTCAATGGTATGCACATATTACAAAGCAGCAAATTGTACATTTAGATATGTACAGTTTATCGTATGAAAGTTCTGATAACAACAAAAGAAAAAGAAGCTTTTTAAAAAGAATATCTTTTTAGCAAGGAATTTTTTCTCAATCTTGTTCAAATAAAGGCACATAGTCAACAATCCTCAGTTGCATACGATGACCCTCTGTCCACCAAACTACTGGCCCTTTTTATGTTGTCACATAAAGTCAGGATCTAACTTTCATTTCTAGTGTTCATAAAGGAAGTATATCATATGATTTGCCACCCCAGATTTATTTTACAAAAAGACTGAAAAAAAACTTCTCACCTAGCAATTTCAGGTATACATTAAAGGATTAAGTGAAACCATTCAGAGACTAAAAGTATATATTAAAACATATGTAAGCTCTATATTTGGGCTTCCCTGGTAGCTCAGACAGTAAAGCATTTACCTGCAATGCGGGAGACCTGGGTTTGATCCCTGGGTCAGGAAGATCCACTGGAGAAGGCAATGGCAGCCCACTCCAGTACTCTTGCCTGGAAAATTCCATGGATGGAGGAGACTAGTAGGCTACAGTCCATGGGATCGCAGAGTCAGACACGACTCAGCAACTTCACTGGTTCAAGCTCTATATTTGGGCACCATCTACATTGATTCAGGCATGTGTACAAAAACAATATTTTTTTTTTTTTTGCATTTTGAGAACTCTCAGGATTTTGCCTTTATTGAATATAAACGAAATGAGCTCAAAATATGATCTTACAGATTGTGCATTGCAAAAGGGGGAACAAAGAAGTCACACTAAAGATTTTCACCACCTCCAACACAACATTAACCAATTCCTACCTCCAAAATTTGACTGATAATAAAGGCAAGACATCTGATGATCTCTAAATATTTTAAAGGTGGAAATTAGATATCAAGGCTATTTTTATAATTATTAATATATATATATATGGAAATATAGTTGACTTACAATGTTTCAGATGCACAGCAAGGTGATTCAGTTATACATATACACATATATAATTTTTAAATTATTTTCCCATTATAGGTTACAATAAGATATTGATAATGGTATCATGTGCTATACAGTAAACCTTTTATTGCTTGCTACACATCTATTTTTTTAATTAGAAATCTAGTATTCTATTAATATTAAGTCAAAGAAATGGAACTAAAATGTCATAATTTTTGTTTAATTAGGCAAAAATTCACGTTTTGTAAAAACATGTATTACACATATTATTTATACATATGTAAACAAAAGCATTTGTACTACGCTTGACAAAGGCTTGAGAAAGAACATAAAAACAAAAAAAATGGAGAAATTGAAAAACATAAACTAAACAAAATGGAAGCACTGAATATGAAATAGAAAAAGGGCAAGAAACTAAATAAAAGATCATCACATCATCCAGTTTTTTTTTAAACATGATTGTTCATTAGAAACAATCTGGAGCTCTGGTGAAAAAACAACCCAAATTCTGGGCATTTGTATTATTCAAAAAATTTCAAGATAATTCTGATATGCATCTCGATTTGAAAAAGTGATCACAGGTTTTTCTATTAAATCCTACTTTTGGTGATATAGTGTTCTATCATTTTTCTGTTTAACAGTCATGATACAATGGTATGAAGTGAGTAACAGTTACATAATCACAATAGTAAGAGATGTTTATCAATTTTCACAATCAATAGCCAGACAAAAAATAAATACTAATTACAATTCCAAGCCATAACAGGAACATGACTTACTTAACAATATAAAATATTTACATACAATTTGGGAGGTCAGGCAGACTGATGAGGTAAATGGAAGTGCATATATGAACATTTTTTCATCTGCCCAGCCAGACTATGTCTTTAATCCACTTACATTTAACATAATTATCAATATGCATGATCCTATTACCTTTTTCTTAACTGTTTTATTTACTTAACTGGGTTTATTTTCTGTAGGTCTTTTCCTTCTCTTGTGTTTCCTGCCTAGAAAAGATCCTTTAGCATTTGTTGTAAAGCTGGATTCGTGGTGCTGAATTATCTTAACTATTGCTTATCTAGAGAGCTTCTGATTTCTCCATCAAATCTGAATGAGAGTCTTGCTGGGTAGCGTACTCTCACTGTAGATACTCCCCATTCATCAATTTAAATATATTGTACAATTCCATTCTGACTTTTAGAGTTTCTGTCGAGAAAACAGCTAATAGCCTGATGGGAGTTCCCTTGGATGTCAATGGTCGTTTTTCTCTTGTTGCTTTTAATAGTTTATATTTGTCTTTAATTTTCGTCAGTTTGATTACAACGTGTCTTGTAAGGAGGTGTGTTCCTCCTTGGGTTTATCCCTCCTGGGACTCTCTGTTTTCTAGACTTGGCTGACTATTTCCTTACCCATGTGAGGGAAGTTTTCAGCTATTCAGTTCAGTTCAGTCACGCAGTCGTGTCCGACTTTTTCCAACCCCATGGACTGCAGCATGCCAGCGTTCCCTGTCCAGCACCAACTAATGGAGCTTGCTCAAACGCATGTCCATCGAGTCCGTGATGTCATCCAACCATCTCATCCTCTGTTGTCCCCTTATCTTCCTGTCTTCAATATTTCCCATCATTAAGGTCTTTTCCAATGAGTCAGCTGTTTGCATCAGGTAGCCAAAGTATTGGAGTTTCAGCTTCATCATCAGTTCTTCCAAAGAATACTCAGGATTGATTTCCTTTAGGATTGACTAGTTTGATCTCCTTGCAGATGAAGGGACTCTAAAGAGACTCCTCCAACACCACAGTTCAAAAGCATCAATTATTCAGTACTCAGCTTTCTTTATACTCCAACTCTCACATCCATACATGACTACTAGAAAACTATAGCTTTGACTATATGGACCTTGGTTGTCAAAGTAATGTTTCTGCTTTTTAATATGCTGTCTAGTTTGCTCATAGTGTTTCTTCCAAAAAGCAAGTGTCTTTTAATTTTATGGCTACAGTCACCATCTGAAGTGATTTTGGAAACTAAGAAAAGAAAGTCTCTCGCTGTTTTCATTGTTTCCCCATCTGTTTGCCATGAAGTGATGATGGGACAGGATGCCATGATTTTCTTTTTCTGAATGCTGAGTTTTAAGCCAACTTTTTGACTCTCCTCTTTCATTTTCATGAAGAGGCTCTTTAGTTCTTCTTCCTTTCTGCCATGAGGGTGGTGTCATCTGCATGACTGATGTTATTGATATTTCTCCCTGAAATCTTGATGCCAGCTTGTGCTTCATCCAGCCCAGCATTTCACATGATGTACTCTACATGTAAGTTAAACAAGCAGGGTGACAATATACAGCCGTGACATACTCCTTTTCTGATTTGGAACCAGTCTGTTGTTCCACGTCCAGTTCTAACTGTTGCTTCTTGACCTGCATACTGATTTCTCAGGAGGCAGGTGAGGTGGTCTGATATTACCATCTCTTGAAAAATTTTCCACACTTTGTTGTGATCCACATGTCAAAGGATTTGGCGTAGTCAATAAAGCAAAAGCAGATGCTTTCCTGGAACTCTTTAGCTCTTTTGATGATTCAACGGATGTTGGCAATTTGAACCTGGTGCAGGGATGGGGGCACTGAGTGTGGAAGTGCATGCACAGGACTTTTGAAGGAGGTTCCCATTATCTTCTTTACCTTCACCATAGATTGGTCTCAGGTCAAACAACAGAAAATTGGATTAAAAATTTACTGAGCATGGCCCTGCCCATCAGAACAAGACCCAGTTTTCGCCACACTCAGTCTCTCCTATCAGGAAATGTCCATAAGCTTCTTATTCTTACCCATTACAAGACAGACAGAATGAAAACCACAATCACAGAAAACCAATCAAACTGGTGACATGAATCACATCCTTGCCTAACTCAACAAAACTATGAGCCATGCCATGTAGGGCCACCCAAGAAGGACAGGACATGATGGAGAGTTCTGACAAAACATGGTCCACTGGAGAAGGGAATGGCAAACCACTTCAGTATTCCTGCCTTGAGAACTCCATGAACAGTATGAAAAGGCAAAGAGATAGGACACTGAAAGATGAACTCCCCAGGTCAGTAGGTCCCCAATATGCTACCGTAGAAGAGTGGAGAAATAACTCCAGAAAGAAAGAAGAGATGGAATCAAAGCAAAAACAATGCCCAGCTGTGGATGTGACTGGTGATGGAAGTAAAGTTCAATGCTGTAAAGAACAATATTCCATAGGAACCTGGAATGTTAGGTCCATGAATCAAGGTAAATTGGAAGTGGTCAAACAGGAGATGGCAAGAGTAAATATCGACATTTCAGGAATCAGTGAACTAAAATGGACTGGAATGAGTGAATTTAACTCAGATGACCATTATATCTACTAACATGGGCAAGAATCCCTTAGAAGAAATGGGGCAGTCTTCATAGTCAACAAAAGAGTCTGAAATGGAGTTCTTGCATGCAATCTCAAAGATGACAGAATGACCTCTGTTCTTTTCCAAGGCAATTCAATATCACAGTAATCCAAGTCTATGCCCCAAGCCATACTGGTAAAGAAGCTGAAGTTGAATTGTTCTATGAAGACCTATAAGACCTTCTAGAATTAACACCCCAAAATGATATTCTCTTCATTATAGGGGACTGGAATGCAAAAGTAGGAAGTCAGGAGATGCCTGGAGTAACAGGCAAATTTGGCCTTGGAGTATAAAATGAAGCAGGGCAAAGGCTAACAGAGTTTAGCCAAGAGAACACACTGCTCATAGCAAAAACTGTCTTGCAACAACACAAGAGAAGACTCTACACATGGACAACACCAGATGGTCAGTATTGAAATGAGATTGATTGTATTCTTTGCAGACAAAGATGGAGAAGCTCTATACAGTCTGCAAAAACAAGACTGGGAGCTGACTGTAGCTCAGATCATGAACTCTTTATTGCAAAATTCAGACTTAAACTGAAGAAAGTAGGGAAAACCACTAGACCATTCAGGTATGACCTAAATCATATCCCCTACGATTATGCAGTGGAAGTGACTACTAAATTCAAGTGAATAGATTTGATAGAGTGCCTGAAGAACTATGGATGGAGGATTGTGACATTGTATAGGAGGTAGGGATCAAGACCATCTTCAAGAAAAAGAAATACAAAAATGTAAAACGGTTGTCTGAGGAGGCCTTACAAATAGCTCAGAAAAGAAGAGAAGTTAAAGGCAAAGGAGAAAAGAAAGATATACCCATCTGAATGCAGAGTTTCAAAGAATAGCAAGGAGAGACAAGAAAGCGTTCCTAAGTGATCAATGCAAAGAAATAGAGGAAAACAATAGAATAGGAAAGACTAGAGATGTCTTCAAGAAAATTAGCAATACTGAGGGAATGTTTCATGAAAAGATGGGCACAATAAAGGACAGAAATGGTATGCACCTAACAGAAGCAGAAAGAAGATCTTAAGAAGAGGTGGCAAGAAGACACAGAAGAACTATACAAAAAAGATCTTCATGATCCATATAAACACGATGGTGTGATCACTCACCTAGAGCCAGACATCCTGGAATGTGAAGTCTAGCGGGCTTTAGGAAGTATTATCATGAACAAAGCTTCTGGAGGTGATGGAATGCCAGCTGAGCTATTTCAAATCCTAAAAGATGATGCTATGAAAGTGCTGCACTCAATATGCCAGCAAACGTGGAAAACTCAGCAGTGGCCACAGGACTGGAAAAGTCAGTTTTAATTCCAATCCCAAAGAAGGGAAATGACAGAGAATCTTCAAACTACCACACAATTGCACTCATCTCACACACTAGCAAAGTAATGCTCAAAATTCTCCAAGCCAGGCTTCAACAGTACATGAACCATGAACTTCCAGATGTTCAAGCTGGATTTAGAAAAGGCAGAGTGACCAGAGATCAAATTGCCAACATCCACTGGATCATCGAAACAGCATGAGAGTTTCAGCTATTACCTCTTCAAATATTTTCTCAGGTCCTTTCTCTCTTTCTTCTTCTGAAAGCCCTATAATGAAAATGTTAGTATGGTTAATATTGTCCCAGATGTTTTGGGCTGTCTTCATTACTTTTCATTCTTTTTTTCTATATTCTGTTCTGGGGCAGTGATTCCCACCATTCTGTCCTCCAGATCATTTATCCATTCTTCTGCCGTAGTTATACTGCTATTGATTCCTTCTAGTGTATTTTTCATCTCTGTTTGTTTATTCTTTAGTTCCTGTAGGTCTTTGGTAAACAATTCTTACATTTTCTCCATTGTTTTCCTGAGATCATGGATCATCTTCACTATCATTATCCTGAATTCTTGTTCCGGGAAGCTGCCTATCTCCACTGTATTTAGTTGTTTTTCTGAGGTTTTACCTTGTCTCTTCATCTGGGACATAATTTTGTTTTTTAATGGTGATTAACTTTCTGTAATATGGTTTTTGTTTTAGCCCCTATGGGACTGTGCTTATTCTTTCTGCCCTCTGATGGATGAGGCTAAGAGGCTTCTGTATTCTTCCTGATGGGAGGGACTGGTTATGGATAAAACTGGGTCTTGCTCTGGTGGGGAGGGCCTTGATCACTAAAGCTTTAACCCAATTATCTGCTGATGGGTATGTTGCACTCCCTTCCTGGTAGTTGTTTGGCCTGAGGCAACCCAGTCCTAGTGTCCATGGGCTCTATGGTAGGGTTACTGATGAACTCCAAAAGAGTTTATGAAAACTGGGACCTTCCCAGCCTGCTGCTGCCAGAGCCCCCATCCTTGTGGTGAGCACCAGCCAACCCACAACTCCACAGGAGGCCTTCAAAAACTAGTAGGTAGTTATGGTTCAGTGTCCTGTGGGCTCATTGCTCCTTTCCTCTGGATCTTCATGCACACAAGATATTGTTTCTCCCCTTCAAGACTCGAGTCTTTGTTTCACCCAACTGTGTGGAAATCAGGTATCAAGGCAATTTTTTGCTGCTCATTTCTGATCACAAAATGACTGTGATGCTGATAGAGGCCAAATCTTATTATCCATAAATTTTTTAAATGAAAAAAAAAACAGGAAATGTATTTTGCTCTATTTTGTTGTTGTTCCGTCTTTCAGTCATGTCCTATTCTTTGCAACACAATGGACTGCATCACGCCAGGCTTCCCTCTCTTTCACCATATCCCAGAGTTGCCCAAACTCATGTCCATTGAGTCAGTGATGTCATCCAACCATCTCATCCTCTGTTGTTCCCTTATCCTCCTGTCTTCAATCTTTACCAGCATCACGGTCTTTTATAATGAGTTGGCTCTTCACACCCATTCAGTTCAGTTCAGTCGTTCAGTCGTTCAGTCGTGTTCAAAACTTTGCGACCCCATGAATCACAGCACGCCAGGCCTCCCTGTCCATAACGAAATGCCAGAGTCTACCTAAACCCATGTCTATTGAGTCAATGATGCCATCCAACCATCTCATTCTCTTTCATCCGCTTCTCCTTCTGCCTGAAATCTTTCCCAGCATAAGGGTTTCTTCAAATGAGTCAGCTCTTTGCATCAGGTGGCCAAAGTATTGGAGTTTCAGCTTCAACATCAGTCCTTCCAATGAACACCCAGCACTGATCTGCTTTAGGATGGACTGGCTGGATATCCTTGCAGTCCAAGGGATTCTCAAGAGTATTCTCCAACACCACAGTTCAAAAGCATCAATTCTTCAGCACTCAGCTTTCCTTATAGTTCAACGCTCACATCCATACATGACTACTGGAAAAACTATAGCCTTGACTAGACGGACCTTGGGGGACAAAGTAATATCTCTGCTTTTTAATATGCTGTCTAGGTTGGTCATAACTTTCCTTCCAAGGAGTAAGCGTCTTTTAATTTCATGGCTGCAATCACCATCTGCAGTGATTTTAGAGCCCCCCAAAATAAAGTCAGCCACTGTTTCCAAAGTTTCCCCCTCTATTTGCCATGAAGTGATCAGGTGGCCAAAATATTGGAGCTTGAGGGTCAGCACATGTCATTCAAATGAATATTCAGGACTGATTTCCCTTAGGATTGTCTGTTTTGATCTCCTTGCAGTCCAAGGGACTCTCAAGAGTCTTCTCCAACACCACAGCTCTGAAGTATCAGTTCTTTGGTTCTCAGCCTTCTTTATGGTCCACCTCTCACATCCATACATGACTACTGAAAAAACCATAGCTTTGGCTATATAGACCTTTGTTGGCAAAGTAATGTATATGCTTTTCAATATGCTGTCTAGGTTGATCAGAGTTGTTCTCCCAAGGAGCTAGTGTCTTTTAATTTCATGTCTACAGACACCATCTGCAGTGATTTTGTAGCCCTAGAAAATAAAGTCTGTCACTGTTTCCATTGTTTCCCCATCTATTTGCCACAAAATGATGGGACTGGATGCCATGATCTTAGTTTTCTGACTGTTGAGCTTTATGCCAACTCTTTCACTCTCCTCTTTCACTTTCATCAAGAGGGCTTTTTAGCTCCTCTTCATTTTCTGCCACAAGGGTGGTGTCATCTGCATATTTGAGATTATTGATATTTCTCCCGGCAATCTTGATTCTAGCTTGTGCTTCATCCAGCCCGGCTCTTCCCATGATATACTCTGCATGTAAGTTAAATAAACAGGGTGACAATATACAGCCTTGACCTACTCCTTTCCCAATTTGGAACCAGTCTGTTGTTCTCGTTCTAACTGTTGCTACTTGACCTGCATACAGGTTTCTCAGGTGGCAGGTTAGGTGATTTGGTATTTCCATCTTTAAGAATTTTCGGGGTGATAAAACGAAGATGGCGGAGGAATAGGACGGGGAGACCACTCTCTCCCCCACAAATTTATCGAAAGAACATCTGAACGCTGAGCAAACTTCACAAAAAAACTTCTGAACACTGGTAGAGGACATTAGGCATCCAGAAAAATAGTCCATTATCTTCGAAAGGAGGTAGGGAAAAATATAAAAGATAAAAAGAGAGACAAAAGAGTTAGGGATGGAGGCCCATCCCGGGGAGAGAGTCGTAAAAGAGGAGAAGTTTCCAAACACCAGGAAAACCACTCACCGGTGGGTTTGGGGGAAGATTTTGAATCTCGGAGGGCAACATAACTGGGAGGAAAAACAAATAAAACCCACAGATTACGTGTCTAAAGGCAACTCACAGCAAAGAACCCCAGGCGCTCGCATCCACCACCAGCAAGTGGGGGCTGAACTGAGAGGAGCGGGCGGCACTGCTTAGGGTAAGGACCAGGCCCGAATGCCCTGAGGGCAACCTGAGGGAGCTAACATGAGATAGCAACCTAAACTGTGGGACAGCCAGAGAGAGAGAACTATCACGCGAAAAGCCCAAATCTAAGGCACCGCCGGCCCGCTCACAGAACAAAGGACTGAGCGATACCAGAGAAGAGCTAACTGGCTGCGGACCGCCCCATCCCCCGCCGGACACAGCGGGCAGGCGGGACCAGCCAGAGCTGGAAAGGGGCAAACTCGGCCCAAGAAAGGGCACCCCCGACCAAACTGCAAACAGGCTTCCAGTTTCTAAGCAAAGACTGCCTGAGATCCCGGAGGGTTGACAGCTGCCAGGAGGGTCACAGCCAGAGACCAGCTCCCCAGAACTGACACAAAACACACCGGAGCCGGGCACACCCATAAACTGAGGCGGGGGCCAGGGAGGTGATAAGCCGCACCACCCCAACAGGGGAGAGTGTGCTCACCAAACTCCTCGCTCCCTGAGCTGCTCCGACCGGGAATGGCACAAACCGCGGGCCCAACGGAGTCTGCGCCTTTGTGGAGTACCCGGGAACCTGAACCTGAGCGGCTTAGACCTGGGAAGTGCACGCATCTCAGGGCCCACTCCCCGGCAGAGTAACCTGAAAACTGAGCAGGGCAGACTGGGAAAGCACACACGTCGTGAGTGGGGGCAAAGCCAGTGAGGCCAAGACACTGCGAGCTCTCCACACACACGCCAGTGATATTGGTTTGCAGTGTTCCTCCCTCCCCATAGCATGACTGAACAAGCGAATCTAAAGAGACCACCTCCGCCCATTTGTGGGAGGGCAGAAATTAGACACTGAAGAGACCTGCAAACAGAAGCCAAACAAACAGAGGGAAGCGCTTTGGAAGTAACAGGCCAACAGATTAAAATCCCTGTAGTTAACACCGACTACATTGAAAGGGGCCTATAGATCTTGCAAAGTATAAGCAGGAACAAGGATCTATCTGAAACTGAACTGACCCCACACTGCTCACAACAACTCCAGAGAAAGTCCTGGATATATTTTTACTATTATCATTTTTTTTAATTTTTTTAATTTTTTTACTTTTTTCTTTAAGTCCTCTATTACATCTTTAATTTTCATTTTTATACCCCACTATTACCTTGCAAAAAAAAAAAGACCCTATTTTTAAAGCAAACTGCATACATATATCTTATACTTTTCGTAATTTTGTTTTCTTTTTTTCTTTTATATTGTATTTTTTTAAGAGTCTAACTACTACTCTAGATTTTTAAGCTTTGTTTTATATATTTGATATCAATTTTGTACATTTAAGAACCCAATCTTAATACCCATTTTTACTCAGGAGTGTGATTACTGGCTTGATTACTCTCTCCCCCTATTGAAGCTCTTTCTTCTCCCCCAGGGAACCTCTATCTCCCACCCTACTCCTTCTCTTCTCAACCCAATTCTGTGAATCTCTGAGGGTGTCCTGGGCACCGGAGAACACTTCGGGAACAGAACACTGCCCACATCTCTCTCTCCGCTCTTGATTCCTCCATTTCTACTCATGCTCACCTCTATTACCTTCCTCCCCCCCCCCCCATGTATCTCCGTGAACCTCTCTGAGGGTTCCAGACTGTGGAGAGCACAGAGGGAAGTGCCTACTGGCTGGACTGCTCTCTCCACGTTTGAGTTCCCCTCTTCTCCTCCTGGTCACCTCAACCCCCCACCCCCTTCACCTCTCCATGTAACTCAGTGAACCTCTCTGAGTATCCCTCACTGTGGAGAATCATTTCATCATTAACCTAAAAGTTTTATTATCGGTGCTCTATGGATGGAGAAGTCTTGAGGCTACTGCAAGAATAAGACTGAAAACCAGAGGAAACATTAATTAATAAGAGATCATACAAAAGCCTCCATAAATACACTGAAAACAAACTCCACCCAAGAGCCAATAAGTTCCTGAGCAAGACATACCACGCAAATTCTCCAGCAACGCAGGAACATAACCCTGAGCATCAATATACAGGCTGCCCAGAGGCACACCAAACCCACAGACATTTCAAAATTGAATACTCGACATTCCATTGCACTCTAGAGAGAAGAAATCCAGCTCCACCCACCAGAACACCGACACAAGCTTCCCCAACGAGGAAACCTTGACAAGCCACCTGTCCAACCGCACCCACAGTGAGGAACCTCCACAATAAAGAGGAACTTCAAACTACCAGAATACACAAAAGCCACCCCAAACACAGCAATCTAAAAAGATGAAATGGCAGAAAAATACTCAGCAAGTAAAGGAAAATAATAAATGCCCACCAAACAAAACAAAAGAGGAGGAGATAGGGAATCTATCTGAAAAAGAATTTAGAATAATGATAATAAAAATGATCCAAAATCTTGAAAGCAAAATGGAGTTACAGATAAATAGCCTGGAGACAAGTATTGAGAAGATGCAAGAAATGTTTATCAAGGAACTAGAAGAAATAAAAAAGAGTCAATATATAATGAATGATGAAATAAAGGAGATAAAAGACACTCTGGAGGGAACCACCAGGAGAATAATGGAGGCAGAAGATAGGATAAGTGAGGTAGAAGATAGAATGGTGGAAATAAACGAAGCAGAGAGGAAAAAAGAAAAAAGAATCAAAAGAAATGAGGAAAACCTCAGGGACCTCTGGGACAATATGAAACGCCCCAACATTCGAATCATAGGAGTCCCAGAAGAAGAAGATAAAAGGAAAAGCCATGAAAAAATACTCGAGGAGATAATAGTTGAAAATTTCCCTAAAATGGGGAAGGAAATAGCCACCCAAGTCCAAGAAACCCAGAGTCCCAAACAGGATAAACCCAAGGCGAAACACCCCAAGACACAAATTAATCAAACTAACAAAGATCAAACACAAAGAACAAATATTAAAAGCAGCAAGGGAAAAACAACAAATAACACACAAGGGGATCCCCATAAGGATAACAGCTGATCTTTCAATAGAAACCCGTCAGACTAGAAGGGAATGGCAGGACATACTTAAAGCAATGAAAGAGAATAATCTACAACCCAGATTACTGTACCCAGCAAGGATCTCATTCAGATATGAAGGAGAAATCAAAAGCTTTACAGACAAGCAAGAGCTGAGGGAATTCAGCACCACCAAACCAGCTCTCCAACAAATGCTAAAGGATCTTCTCTAAACAGGAAACACAGAAAGGATGTTTAAACACGAACTCAAAACAACAAAGTAAATGGCAACGGGACCATACTTATCAATAATTACCTTAAATGTAAACGGGTTGAATGCCCCAACCAAAAGACAAAGACTGGCTGAATGCATACAAAAACAAGACCCCTATATATGCTGTCTACAAGAGACCCAACTCAAAACAAGGGACACATACAGACTGAACATAAAGGGCTGGAAAAAGATATTTCATGAAAAAAGAGACGAAAAGAAAGCAGGGGTCCCAATACTCATTTCAGATAAAATAGACTTTAAAATAAAGGCAGTGAAGAGAGACAAAGAAGGACACTACATAATGATCAAGGGATCAATCCAAGCAGAAGATATAACAATTATAAATACATATGTACCCAACATAGGAGCACCACAATATGTAAGGTAAATACTAAGTATGAAAGAGGAAATTAACAATAACACAATAATACTGGGAGACTTTAATACTCCATTCACACATATGGATAGATCAACTAAACAGAAAATTAACAAGGAAACACAAACTTTAAATGATACAATACACAAGTTAGATTTAATTGATATTTACAGGACTTTCCACCCCAAAACAATCAATTTCATCTTTTTCTCAAGTACACACAGAGCTTTCTCCAGGATAGATCACATCCTGGGCCATAAATCTAGCCTTGATAAATTCGAAAAAATTGAAATCATCCCAATCATCTTCTCTGACCACAGTGAATTAAGATTCGACCTCAATTACAGGAAAAAACTATCAAAAATTCCACAATATGAAGACTAAATGACACGGTTCTGAATAACCAACAAATCACAGAGGAAAACAAAAAAGAAATGAAAATATGCACATGAACGAATGAAAATGAAAACACAACAACCTAAAACCTATGGGACACTGTAAAAGCAATGCTAAGGGGAAGATTCATAGCAATGCAGGCTCACCTCATGAAACAAGAAAAAAGCCAAATAAATATCCTGACTTTACACCTAAAGCAACTAGAAAAGGAAGAAATGAAGAACCCCAGGGTTAGTAGAAGGAAAGAAACCTTAAAAATTAAGGCAGAAATAAATGCAAAAGAAACAAAAGAAACCATAACAAAAATCAACAAAACTACAAGCTGGTTTTTCGAGAAGATAAACAAAATTGACAAACCATTAGCCAGACTCATCAAGAAACAAAGGGAGAAGAATCAGATCAACAAAATTAGAAATGAAAATGGAGAGATCTCAACAGACTACACAGAAATACAAAGGATCATAAGAGACTACTACCAACAGCTATATGCCAATAAGATGGACAACTTGGAAGATATGGACAAATTCTTAGAAAAGTATAACTTTCCAAAACTGAACCAGGAAGAAATAGAAGATCTTAACAGACCCACCACAAGCATGGAAATCGAAACTATAATCAGAAATCTTCCACCAAAGAGAAGTCCAGGGCCAGATGGCTTCACCGGTGAATTCTACCAAAGATTTAGAGAAGAGCTAACACCTATCCTACTCAAACTCTTCCAGAAAATTGCAGATGGTAAACTTCCAAACTCATTCTATGAGGCCACCATCACCCTAATTCCAAAGCCAGACAAAGATGCCACAAAAAAAGAAAACTACAGGCCAATATCACTGATGAACATAGATGCAAAAATCCTTAATAAAATTCTAGCAAACAGAATCCAACATCATATTAAAAAGATCATACATCATGACCAACTGGGCTTTATCCCAGGAATGCAAGGTTTTTTTAACATCTGCAAATCAATCAATGTAATACACCACATTAACAAATTGAAGGATAAAATCCATATGATTATCTCAATAGATGCAGAAAAAGCCTTTGACAAAATTGAACATCCATTTATGATAAAAACCCTCCAGAAAGCAGGAATAGAAGGAACATACCTCAACATAATAAAAGCTATATATGACAAACCCACACCAAACATTATCCTCAATGGTGAAAAATTGAAAGCATTTCCTCTAAAGTCAGGAACAAGGCAAGGGTGCCCACTTTCACCACTACTATTCAACATAGTTTTGGAAGTTTTGGCCACAGCAATCAGAGCTGGAAAAGAAATAAAAGGAACACAGATAGGAAAACAAGAAGTAAAACTCTCACTGTTTGCAGATGACATGTCCTCTACATAGAAAACCCTAAAGATTCTACCACAATATTACTAGAGCTAATCAATGAATATAGTAAAGTTGCACAATATAAAATTAACACATAGAAATCCCTTGGATTCCTATACACCAATAATGAGAAAACAGAAAGAGAAATTAAGGAAACAATACTATTCACCATTGCAACAAAAAGAATAAAATACTTAGGAATATATCTACCTAAACAAACAAAAGACTTTTATATAGAAAACTATAAAACACTGATGACAGAAATTAAAGAAGACACAAACAGATGGAGAAATATACCATGTTCCTGCATTGGGAAAATTAATATCATGAAAATGAGTATACTGCCCAAAGTAATCTATAGTTTCAATGCAATCCCTATCAAGGTACCAGCAGTATTTTTCACAGAACTAGAACCAATCATTTCACAATTTGTATGGAAATATAAGAAACCTCGAATAGCCAAAGCAATCTTGAGAAATAAGAATGGAACTGGAGGAATTAACCTGCTTGACTTCAGGCTCTACTACAAAGCCACAGTCATCAAGACAGTATGGTACTGGAACAAAGATAGAAATATAGATCAATGGAATAAAATAGAAAGCCCAGAGATAAATCCACGCACCTATGGACACCTTACCTTCAACAAAGTAGGCAAGAATACACAATGGAGAAAAGACAATCTCTTTAACAGGTGGTCCTGGGAAAACTGGTCAACCACTTGTAAAAGAATGAAACTAGAACACTTCCTAACACCATACACAAAAATAAACTCAAAGTGGATTCAAGCTCTAAATGTAAGACCAGAAACTATAAAACTCCTAGAGGAAAACATAGGCAAAACACTCTCTGACATAAATCAGAGCAGGATCCTCCATGACCCACTTCCCAGAATATTGGAAATAAAAGCAAAAATAAACAAATGGGACCTAATTAAAATTAAAAGCTTTTGCACAGCAAAGCAAACTATAAGCAAGGTGAAAAGACAGCCTTCAGAATGGGAGAAAATAATAGCAAATGAAGCAACGGACAACAATTAATCTCAAAAATATACAAGCAACTTCTGTAGCTCAATTCCAGAAAAATAAACGACCCAATCAAAAAATGGGCCAAAGAACTAAACAGACATTTCTCCAAAGAAGACAAACAGATGGCTGACAAACACATGAGAAGATGCTCAACATCACTCATTATTAGAGAAATGCAAATCAAAACCACAATGTGGTACCATTTCACGCCAGTCAGAATGGCTGCTATCCAAAAGTCCACAAGCAATAAATGCTGGAGAGGGTGTGGAGAAAAGGGAACCCTCTTACACTGTTGGTGGGAATGCAAACTAGTACAGCCACTATGGAGAACAGTGTGGAGATTCCTTAAAAAACTGGGAATAGAACTGCCATATGACCTAGCATTCCCACTGCTGGGCATACACACCGAGGAAACCAGAATTGAAAGAGACGCATGTACCCCAATGTTCATCACAGCACTGTTTACAATAGCCAGGACATGGAAGCAACCTAGATGTCCATCAGCAGATGAATGGATAAGGAAGCTGTGGTACATATACACAATGGAATATTACTCAGCCATTAAAAAGAATACATTTGAATCAGTTCTATTGAGATGGATGAAACTGGAGCCCATTATACAGAGTGAAGTAAGCCAGAAAGAAAAACACCAATACAATATACTAATGCATATACATGGAATTCAAAAGATGGTAACGTTAACCCGATTGTGAGACAGAATAAGAGACACAGATGCATAGAACAGTATTATGGACTCTGTGGGAGAAGGTGAGGTTGGGACGTTCTGAGAGAATAGCATTGAAACATGTATATTATCATATGTGAAACAGAACACCATTCCAGGTTCGATGCATGAGACAAATGCTCAGGGCTGGGGCAATGGGATGACCCAGAGGGATGGGATGGGGAGGGAGGTGGGAGGGGGGTTCAGGATGGGGAACACATGTAAACGCATGGCTGATTCATGTCAATGTATGGCAAAAACCACTACAATATTGTAAAGTTATTAGCCCTCAACTAAAATAAATAAATTTATTTAAAAATATAAATAAAAAAATAAATAAAAATCCAAAAAAAAAAAAAAAAAGAATTTTCCACAGTTTGTTTTGATCCACAAAGTCAAAGGCTTTAGCGTAGTCAATGAAGCAGAAGTAGGAAGTAGATGGACAGAGAAGCCTTGCATGCTGCAGTCCATGGGGTTGCAAAGATTTGGATATGACTGAGTGACTGAACTGAACTGAAAGAAGCAGAAGTAAATGTTTTTCTGGAATTCTCTTGCTTTTTCTATGATATAACGGATGTTGGCAATTTCATCGCTGTTTCCTCTGCCTTTTCTAAATCCAACTTGCACAATCTGGAAGTTCTCAGTTTTCGTACTGTTGAAGCCTACCTTTGAGAATTTTCAGCATTACATAGCTAGCGGGTGAGATGAGTGCAATTGTGTGGTAGTTTGAAGATTCTTTGGCATTTCCCTTCTTTGGGATTGGAATGAAAACTGACTTTTCCTGTCCTGTGGCCACTGCTGAATGTTCCACCTTTGCTGGCATATTGAGTGCTGCACTTTCACAGCATCATCTTTTAAGATTTGAATTAGCTCAGCTGGAATTCCATCACCTCCACTAGCTTTGTTCCTCATTTCCTAAGGCCCACTTAACTTTGCATTCCAGGATGACTGGCTCTAGGTGAGTGATCTCACTATCATTGTTATCTGGGTCATTAAGATCTTTTTTGTATAGTTCTTCTGTCTTCTTGCCACCTCTTCTTAAGATCTTCTTTCTGCTTCTGTTAGGTCCATACCATTTCTGTCCTTTATTGTGCCCATCTTTGCATGAAATGTTCCCTTGGTTTCTCTAACATTCTTGAAGAGATCTCTAGTCTTTCCCATTCCATTGTTTTCCTCTACTTCCTTGCATTGATCACTTAGGAAGGCTTTCTTATCTCTCCTTGCTATTCTTTGGAACTCTGCATTTAGATGGGTATATCTTTCTTTTCTCCTTTGCCTTTCACTTCTCTTCTTTTCTGAGCTATTTGTAAGGCCTCCTCAGACAACCAATTTATCTTTTTGTCTATCTTTTTCTTGGGGATCGTCTTGATCACCATCTCCTGTACAATGTTACAAACTTCCATCCATAGTTCTTCAGGCAGTCTATTAGATCTAATCCTTTGAATCTATTTGTCACTTCCACTGTATAATCGTACGGGATATGATTTAGGTCCTACCTGAGTGGTAGTGGTTTCCCCTACTTTCTTCAATTTCAGTCTGAATTTGGCAATAAGAAGCTCATGATCTGAGCCACAGTCAGCTCCCAGTCTTGTTTTTGCAGACTGTATAGAGCTTCTCCATCTTTGTCTGCAAATAATACAATCAATCTGATTTCGGTATTGACCATCTGGTGATGTCCATGTGTAGAGTCTTCTCTTATGTTGTTGGAAGACGGTGTTTGCTATGACCAGTATGTTGTCTTGGCATAACTATGTTAGCCTTTGCCGTGCTTAATTTTGTACTCCAAAGTCAAACTTGCCTGTTACTCCAGGTTTCTCTTGACTTTCTTAATTTGCATTCCAGTCCCCTATGGTGAAAAAGACATTTTGCTCTGTAGGGTTGCTTGAATGATTGATACAAGTATATTTTCAGTAACTATACAGAATATTTTTTTGATTAACTTAACTACATGCTTTAGTATAATGGGTTGTTTCAATACAGCCATCCACTGCCTCCAATAAAATAAAGTTGTAACTAGGTAGATTATCATCTGTCAAGCATATTGTATAACGGGAAGTTTTATTGTGCTACTTAAATGTACTCGTTCTTCCTTGGGAAGAAACAAGCCAGCATAAAGAGCAGGCAATGAAAGAGTGACCTATGTAGTAGGTGAAGAGTTGTGTATTTCATTTCATGTAAGTTGCCTATGATGGGGAAGACTGGGTTGGGGGATGGGCCCTGAAGAGACAAATTGTATCTTTCTGTAGTTCACTAGACTGGGCTTATGATGATGTAATTTTTATAAGATTTCTCATTTGGGGATGGTTTGAGTATTGACCAAATGGAAAGCAGGGGCAATGTGTAATACGTCAATCATCACAATAACAATCCTTTCAACACAGCGGGAAGCTAGAACTGTAAATTTGGAGACGCATTATACCCATACTATTAGAGTTTGGCAACATGTCTATTTCTCATTAACATAATAATATTAATCATTAGCCAGATATTTCAAAGTAATTAACTCAAGAATTATCACAAGAAACAATTTAGAGCTGTTATCTTTTTCTACATGAAAAGTAAGTTGCAATCATTCAAAAGGTGCTTTCCAGTTGGTGCACTGGTAAACAATCTGCCTGCAATGCAGGTAGTGCAAGAGACGCAGGTTAAATCCCTGGGTCAGGAAGATCCCCTGGAGTAGAAAACAGCAACTCACTCCAGTATTCTTGCCTGGAAAATTCTATGGACAGAGGAGCCTGGTAGACTACAATTCATGGGACTGCAAAGAGTCAGCATTGACTAAGCGACTGAGCACAGTCATTCAAAAGATTATTTTTGTACTTCTTGAAAAGAAAAAATACAGCCACATCTAATTATAATATCTGTCCTCACTGTAAACTTCTATAAGAGTGATCAAAAAAGGAAAGGAAAAATCAAAGCTTTAATTTATTGAAATTATACAATAACCAAAAGTGAATTACATGGATTCTTCCAAGAATTTCCTACTACCAAAACACAAGACAGCTTATCATATTTAACTTAAGCAGTTCTGTTATGATCCTAAGGATTTTTAGCCTCAATTTCCAATGCCAAGTTTTTGCTTGAAAAGTACTATAACTCAGTGTGATTGTAAAATTATGGTATTAATGGTCAAGAGATCTGGACTCTAAAATTCTGACTCCACTCAATACTGTCTCTAAGATTTGGGACAAGTCATTTAAATTCTTGAACACCCATTTTCTTCATCTGTTAATAAGTAATATTAATGTTACGCTTACAGAACTGTTGAGGTATCAAATGAGGAAATATTTGAAAATCATTCTTTTAATTATTATTCTTATATAAATTTCATGTACACAGAACTATAATTCAAAATCTGTATATACTAAGAAATGATCACCAACACAAGCCATCCATCAACTTACAGTTGACCACCTTCACCCATTTTGCACTCCCCTATGCCATTTCCCCTCTAGTAACAATTAATCTGTTCTCTATAACTGTAAGTTTGTTTTTATTTTTTGTCTTTTTTCTGATTCCAAATATGACTGAAATCACACAATACCAAGACATTTTGTAATTAAAATAGTACAAAAATAAAGAGAACACTAAATGGAAGCAAGGGAAAACCAGAAAATTATACACAAAGAAATGACCATAACAGGAAATCTGAAGACCAGAGGGACTGGCATGATATTTGCACATATGAAAAGGAAAACCTACAAACAAACACTGTTGTTCAGTCACTAAGTCATAACTGACTCTGCAATCCCATGGAGAGCAGCACACCAGTCTTCCCTGTCCTTCAAAATCTCCCAGAGTTTGCTCACATTCATGTCCATTGAATCGGTAATGGTATCCAACCATCTCATCCTCTATCGTGCCCTTCTCCTCCTGCCTTCAATCTTCCTCAGCATCAGCGTCTTTTCCAGTGAGACAGCTCTTAGCATTAGGTGGCCAAAGTATTGAAGCTTCAGACTCAGCATCAGTCCTTCCAATGAATATCCAGGACTGATCTCCTTTAGGATTGACTGGTCTGATCTCCTGCCAGCCCAAGGGACCCTCATGAGTCTTCTCCAGCATCACAGTTTGAAAGCATCAATTCTTCGGTACTCAATCTACTTTAGGGCCCAACTTTCACATCTGTATATGACTATTGGAAAGACCATACCTTTGACTATGTGGACCTTTGTTGGCAAAGTAATGTCTCTGCTTTTTAACATGCTGTCTAGGTTTGTCATAGTTTTTCTTCCAAGGAGCTTGTGTCTTTTAATTTTATGGTTGCAGTCACCATCTGTAGTGATTTTAGAGCCCAAGAAAATAAAGTCTGTCACTGTTTCCATTATTTTCCCATTTATTTCCCATGAAGTGATGGGACTGGATGCCATGATCTTAATTTTTTGAATGTTGAGTTTTAAGGCAGCTTTTTTCACTTTCCTCTTCCACCTTCATCAAGAAGATCTTTAGTTCCTCTTCACGTTCTGCCATAAGGGTGGTGTCATCTGCCTATCTGAGGTTATTGATATTTCTCCCGGCAATCTTGATTCCAGCTTGTGCTCCATCCAGCCCGGCATTTCACATGATATACTCTACATATAAGTTAAATAAGCAGGGTGATAATATACAGCCTTGACATACTCCTTTCCCAATTTGGATCCAGTCTGTTGTTCCCTGCCTGGTTCTAACTGTTGCTTCTTGACCTGCATACAGATTTCTCATGAGGCAGGTAAGATGGTCTGATATTCCAATCTTTAAGAATTTTCCATTTTTTGTTGTGATCCACCCAGGCAAAGGCTTTTAGCATAGTCAATGAAGCAGAAGTATATATTTTTGTAGAATTCCCTTCCAACTGATTTTGGCAATTTGATCTCCGGTTCCTCTGCCTTTCCTAAATCCGTCTTATATATGTGGAAGTTTTCGGGTCGCATACTGTTGAGCCTAGCTTGAAGGATTTGGGGCATCTATACAACAAAGATTTTATTCAGATTTGATAGAGAGAATAAAAGGTTTACAGCAGCTTTGCAAGAAATAAACAGACCTCTCTAAGTTAAAAACAAAGGACATAGATAGAAATATGACAATTAAGAAAGGAAAAATCTCACAGGTACAGGCAAATATGCAGTTGTTGTTACTGTTTAGTCACTAAGTTGTGTCCAACTCTTTGCAGCCCCATGGACTGCAGCATGGGTTTTCTGGGTGGCTAAGCAGTAAAGAATCTGCCTGAAATGCAGAAATCCCAGGAGACACAGGTTTGATCCCTGGGTTGGGAAAATCCTCTGGAGGAAGGCATGACACCCCACTCCAGTGGGTGTCATTCTTGCAAGTGTAAGAGGCAAGTGGAATTCTTGCCTACAGAATTTCATGGATAGAGGAGCCTGGTGGGCTACAGTCCTTAGGGATGCAAAGAATCAGACACAACTGAAGCAATTTACCACACATGTATGGACTGCAGCATGCAGGCTCCTCTTTTTCCACTGTCTTCTGGATTTTGCTCAAATTCATGTTTATTGCATTGGTGATACAGTCTAACCATCTCATCCTCTGCCACCCCCCTCCTATTTTGCCTTCAATCTTTCCCAGCATCAGGAACATTTTCAATGAGTTGGCTCTTCCTATAGGGTGGCCAAAGAATTGGAGCCTCGCCTCAGCATCAGTTCTTTCAATGAAAATTAGGGTTGACTTCCTTTAATATTGACTGGTTTGATCTCCTTGCAGTCCAAGGGACTCTCAAGAATTTCTCCAGCACCACAATTTGAAAACATTAATTTTTTGGTGTTTACGTTACTTTATGGTCCAACTCTCACATCCACACATGACTACTAGAAAAACCATAGCTTTGACTATACAGATGTTTGTTGGTAAAGTGATGTCTCTTCTTTTTAATATGTTTTCTAGGTTTATCATAGCTTTCCTACCAAGGAGCAAGCATCTTTTTATTTCATGGCTCCAGTGATTTTGGAGCCCAAGAAAGGAAAATCTGTCACTGCTTCCTCTTTTTCCCCTTCTGTTTGTGATGAACTGATGAGACTGCATGCCAAGATCTTAGTTTTTTTTTTTAATGTTGAGTTTCAAGCCAGCTTTTTCACTCTCTTCGTTCATGCTCTTCAAGAGGCTCTTTAGTTACTCTTTAATTTCTTCCATTAGAGTGGTATCATCTGCATATCTGAGATGGTTTATATTTCTACTGGAAATCTTGATCCCAGTTTGTGATTCATTCAGACTGGCATTTCGGATGAGGTACTCTGCATATAAGCTACATAAGAAGGGAGACAATATATAGCCTGTTGTACTCCTTTCTCAGTTTTGAACCAGTCAGTTGTTCTATGTCTGGTTCTGTTGCTTTTTGACCCACATATAGGTTACTCAGGAGACAGGTAAGTTGGTCTGGTATTCCCATCTCTTTAAAAATATTCCAGTTTGTTGTGATCCCCAAAGTCAAAGGGTTTAGCATAGTCAATGAAGCAGAAATCAATGTATTTTTCTGGAACTCCCCTACTTTCTCCATGAGCCAACAAATGTTGGCAATTTGATCTCTTATTCCTCTGTCTCTTCCTCTGACCCAACTTGGACATCTGAAAGTTCTTATTTCATGTAATGCTGAAGCCTAGCCTGAAGGATTTTGAACATAACCTTGCTAGCATATGAAATGAGCACAAGTGTACGGTAGTTTGAACATTCTTTGGCATTGCCTTTTTGGGGGATTGGAATGTAATCTGACCTTTTCCAGTCCTGTAGCCACTGTTGAGTTTTCCAATTTTCTGAGATTGAGTGGAGTGCTTTAACAGCATCATCTTTTAGGATTTTAAATAGCTCAGATGAATTCCATCACCACCACTAGCTTTGTTTGTAGTAATGTTTCTTATGGCCCACTTGAGTTCACATGCCAGGATGCCCGGCTCCAGTTGAGTGACCACACCATCATGGTTATCCAGCTCATTAAGACCTTTCTGTGTAGTTACTTTGCGTATTCTTGCCACCTCTTCTTAATCTCTTCTTTTTCTGTTAGGTCTTTACTGTTTCTGTCCTTTTTCATGACCGTGCTGTATGAAATGTTCCCTTGATGTCTCAAATTTTCTTGAAGAGACATCTAGTCTTTCCTTTTCTTGTTTCCCTCTATTTCTTTAAATTGTTCATTTAAGAAGGCCTTCTTATTTACCTTGCTAATCTCTGTAACTATGCATTCATTTGGGTATACCTTTCCCTTTCTCCCTTGCCTTTTGCTTTGCTTCATTCCTCACCTATTAGTAAAGTCTCCTCAGATGACCACTTTGCCTTCTTGGATATCTTTTACCTTGTGATGGTTTTGGTCACTGCCTCCTACAAAATGTTACAAACTGCTGTTCATAGTTCTTCAGGCACTCTGCCTATCAGATCTTGTCCCTTGATTCTATTCATTACCTCTACTTATAATCATAAGGGATTTGATTTAGGTCATACCTGAATGGCCTACTGCTTTTCCATATTTTCTTCAATTTAGGCCTGAATTTTGCAATAAGGATCTCATGATATGAACCAGTAAGCTCCAAGTCTTGTTTTTGCTGACTGCATATAACTTCTGCATCTTTGTCTGCAAAGAACATAATTTATCTGATTTCAGTATTGACCATCTGGTGATTTCCATGTGTAGAGTCATCTCTTGTTAGAAGAGGGTGTTTACTATGACCAGTGCTTTCTCTTCACAAAACTCTATTAGACCTTGCCCTGCTTAATTTTGTTCTCCAAGGCCAAACTTGCCTGTTATTCCAAGTATCTCTTGACTTCCTACTTTTGCATTCCAATCTCCTATGTTGAAAAAGACATCTTTTTGGTTGTTAGTTCTAGAAGGTCTTATAGGTCTTCATAGACCCAAACAACTTCAGTTTCTTCTGCATCAGTTGTGGGGGCATAGACTCAGATGACTGTGACATTGAATGCTTTTTCTTGGAAATGACCCAAGATTATTCTAGTTTTTGAGATTGCAGATGACATGATATTATACAGAGAATATCCTAAAGATGCTCCCAGAAAACTACTAGAGCTTATCAATGAATTTGGGAAAGTTGCAGGATACAAAATTAATATGCAGAAATCTCTTGCATTCCTATTGGAGAAGGCAATGGCACCCCACTTCAGTACGCTTGCCTGGAAAATCCCATGGATGGAGGAGCCTGGTAGGCTGCAGTCCATGGGGTCTCTAAGAGTTGGACACAACTGAGTGATTTCACTTTCACTTTTCACTTTCATGCATTGGAGAAGGAAATGGCAACCCACTCCAGTGTTCTTGCCTGGAGAATCCCAGGGACGGGGGAGCCTGGTGGGCTGCCATCTATGGGGCTGCACACGATTGTAGTGACTTAGCAGAAGCAGCAGCTTGCATTCCTATAAACTAAGAGTGAATGATCAGAAAGAGAAATCAAGGAAACAATGTCACTTACTGTTACATCAAAAAAGAATAAAAGAAATAGGAATAAATCTACATAAGGAGGCAAAAGATCTGTAGTTGGAAAACTGTAAGATGCTAATGAAAGAAATTAAAGATGACACTAAAATCTCTGGAGAGGTATACCATGTTTTTGGATTGGAAGGATAGATATTGTCAAAATGACTATACTACCCAAAGCAATGTACAGATTCAATGCAATCTCTATCAAATTGTAAATAGCATTTTTCACAGAATTAGAACAAAATAATTGTACAATTTTTATGGAAACACAAAAGATCCTGAATAGCCAAAGCAATCTTGAGAAAGAAAAAAAGAGCTGGAGGATTCAGGCCCCCTGACTTCAGACTATACCACAAAGTTACAGTAATCAAGATAATATGTTACTGGCACAAAAACAGAAATATAAATCAATGGAACAGGATAGAAAGTCCATAGAAAAACACATGTACCTATGGTAACCTAATATATGGCAAAGGAAGCAAGAATACACAATGAAGAAAAGATAGTCTCTTTAATAAGTGGTGCTGGCAAAAAAGGACAGCTACATGTAAAAGAATGAAGTTAGAACATTGTCTAAAACCATAAACAAAAGTAAATTCAAAATGGATTGAAGACTTAAATGTAAGACTAGGTACTATAAAACTGTTAGAGGAAAAAACAGGCAGAACACTCTGACATAAATCACAGCAAGATCTTTTTTGATCCACCTCCTAGAGTAATGAAAATAAAAACAAAAATAAACAAAAAACATAACATAAAGAAGGGTTACCACTTATCCTTCTCAAACTATTCCAAAACATTGTTGAGGCAGGAATGCTTAAAATCTCTTTCTACGAGACCAGCATTACAGTGATATGAAAATCTGACAAAGATATCACACAAAAAAGGAAATTACAGGCCAATACCACTTATGAACATAGATGCAAATATCCTCAACAAAATACTAGCAAACCAAATTCAACAACACAGCAAGAGGATCACATACTCTGCTTAAGTGGGATTTATCCCAGGAATACAAGGATGGGTCAATATCTGAAAATCACTCAATAACACACACCATATTAACAAACTGAAAAATAAAAATCATATAATCATCTCAATCGATGCAGAAAAAGCTTTTGACACAATTCGACATCCAAATAACAAGGTCCTATTGTATAGTGCAGGGAACAATATTCAATATCCTGTGATTAATCATAATGGAAAATAATATGAAAAAGAATGTGTGATATATATGTATGTGTAACCAAATCACTTTTATAAACAGTAGAAACACACAAAACATTGTAAAACCACTAAATTTCAATAAAATATTTTTTTAAAAAAACCAACATCCATTTATGATAAGAATTATACAAAGTGAATATAGAGGAAACATAATTTGACATAATAAAAGCCTTATATGACGAGCTCACAGCTTGTCAACTGTGTCAACATCATACTCAACTGTGAAAAGCTGAAAATATTTCCTATAAAATCAGGAACAAGACATGGATGCCTATTCTCACCACTTTTATTCAACATAGTATTGGAAGTCCTAGCCATAGCAACCAGAAAAAAAAAATAGAAGGAATCCATATTGGAAAGGAAGAAATAAAACTGTCATTGTTACTATGCATATGGCATGATACTATACATATACGGAAAATCCTAAAGACACCACCAAAGCACTGGAATTCATCAAAGATTCAGTAAATTTGCAGGATATAAAATTAATATATATAAATCTGTTGCATTTTTAGACACTAAAAATGAACTATCAGAAATAGAAGTTAAGAGAACAATCCCATTTACAATCACTTCAAAAAGAATAAAATTCTATGGAATAAATCTAACTAAGAAGGAAAAGACCTGTTTACTGAAAACTATAAGACACTGATGAACAAAACTGAAGATCACACACACACACACACACACACACACACACTCTAGAGGAAAGATATACCATGTTCATGGACTGGAAGAATTAATATTGTTAAAATGACCATACAATCCAAGACAATCTACAGATTCAATGCAATCTCTATCAAAATACCAATGGCATTTTCATAGAAGTAGAAAAAATAATTCTGCAACTTGAATTAGAACACAAATTCTAAAATTTGTGTAGAAACACAAATGACCCCAAAGAGCTAAAACAATAGTGAGGAAAAAGTAAAAAACTAGAGATATTCACACTCCTGATTTCAAACTATACTATGAAACTGTAGGGTAATCCAAACTGTAGGGTACTGGTACAAATACAGACACATAGATCAATGTACAAAATAGTGAGCCCAGAAATAAGCTCACACACTATGATCAATTAATCTAACAGAGACAGTATGAATATATAATGGGGAAAAGACAAACTCTTCAATAAATACTGTTGTGAAACTGAACAGTTACTTGCAAAATAAACTGGATTACTATCTCAAACCATGCACAAAAGTAAACTCATAATGGATTGACATCTTAAATGTAGGACCTGAAACCATAAAACTCATAGAAGAAAACACAGGCAATAAGCTCCTTGACCCTGGGTTTAATAATACTTTTTTGGATATGTCTCTTTGGGCAAAGGAAATAAAAGCAAAAATAAACACATGGGACTACATCAAACCAAAAATCTTTTGGACAGTGAAGGAACTATCAACAAATCATAAAGGCCACCTACTGAATGGAAGAACATATTTTCAAAGGATATATCTGATAAAGAGTTAATATCCACACACAAAAAATAACTTCATACAATTCCACATCAAGAGCAAACAACCCAATTAAATCTGTGCAGACATTTTTTCCAAAAGAAGACATACAGATTGCCAATAGGCACATGAAAAGATGCTCAACATCACTAGTCATCACTAATCAAATCAAAACCACAATGAAGTGCTCGCTTCGGCAGCACATATACTAAAATTGGAATGATACAGAGAAGATTAGCATGGCCCCTGCGCAAGGATGACATGCAAATTCATGAAGCGTTCCATATTTTTAAAATATTGTAAAGTAATTAGCCTCCAATTAAAATAAATAAATTTAATTAAAAAAAACACAATGAAGTATCACCTCACACCTCTCAGGATGGTTATTTCGAAAAAGGCAACAAATAACAAGCATTGGAAAGGATGTGGAGAAAGCAAACCCCCGTGCACTGTTGGTGTGAATTAATTGATATGGCCATTATGGAAAAAGTATGACGTTTCCTTAAAAAATTAAAAATAGAACTACCATATGATCCAGCAATTCCACTCCTGGATATTTATCCAAACAAAACAAAAGCACTAATTTGAATATATATTTACACACCTATGCTCATTTCAGCATTATTTATAATAGCCAAGATATGGAAGCAACCTAAGTTCCTGTCAATAGATGAATAGATAAAGAAGTGTTATACATATAAAATGGAATACTACTCAGCCACAGAAAAGAATAAAAACATGCCATTGGGACAGCATGTATGCACCTTGAAAAGTGTTCTTTTTAAAACTTAAGGTTTAGCTACATACCTACACATAAACAGGCTTCCTCAATGGCTCAGTGGTAAAGAATCCACCTGCTAATGCAGGAGACACGGGTTCAATCCCTGGGTCGGGAAGATCCCCTGGAGGAGGAAATGGCAACCCACTCCAATATTCTTGCATGGGACATCCCATGAAGAGAGGAACCCAGCAGGCTACAGTCCATGGGGTTGCAAAAAGAGCCGGACATGACCTAGCGACTAACCAACAATACACATTGACACACCTTAAAGATGTGAGAGTGGTTTATAAAGCACTATACGTTTTTATCATCATCATCATCATCACCATAATCCTCCAAGGTTTTCTTAAATTCCAAGTTTTTCCCTCCACCTACATTGGAAATAAGCAATGGGTTTTGCTGTATGAGTCTTCAAGGCAGTACAAAAATTGGTAGGAGTCTAAAATGTGGGTGGGGAAATTTTTTATGTTAGGATATTTATACAGAGGAAAAAGCACTGAAAGATATTAAAATAAAAATATTTGGAAACCCACATTTAGCTAAAATAGTGGATAGAGTTCCTGTTATTAAACTGATAAAATTAACCTTTTTGGTTAGTAGAGAAACTGTAACTGTATGTAGTCTAAACTAACTGTTAGAAAATATTAGTCATTCAACTCTGGCTCCTATTAGGCCAATGATTCTTCCTGGGCACATGAGAAATAAAGATAACAGTTACTACCATTTTTGACATAAGAGCAGTCACCATTTGTGTGACATGAAGAATGCTTTACAATATCAATCATTGAAAAAGTCAAAGATGGTCATAGAAAAAAAATGTTTTAAGTCAACCATTAAAAAGGTTGGTTTGTTTCTCCTAGATAGATTTCTCCTGTGTTACACTCACAGAAGCAAGGCTTAGGACCACTCTGTCCTCCTAATGACCACTTCTTAGCAATCAAACTGAGTAAGTATACAAAACATGTCTTGTAAAAGGAAGCTGATTCCAATCATGCTGTCAGGCTAATGGGCATTATATCATGTCATAAAATTGACATATCACCATGAAGATTTGGCAGGATTTTCCTTATAGCTCCGCCAATCATGAGTTGATTGATGAAGCTAATATTACTGGATTGGATATTCATAGGCCCAGTTTCACAGGAACATGGATGTCAGCTGAAATTCCTTAAAATATTTTACCACAATAGAACTCAAAGAAAAAAGAAAACAGCTGAAGAATCTTCTACCTTTTAAGAAATGAACACTATAGAAATTTCATTTGAAGCACTTTATTACTTCCGTGTAAGCTGTCAGTTTAAATCTCTCTCAGGCCAAATTCTACATCTGTCTGTCTGAACCAGTTCATAAGCCAAGGAAAGCGGAGTAGTCATCTTTTGGGAAATTCAAAGGCACATATGACAAATCCATCCTTTGAGTATGATTCAGGGATATTAGCACTTTTGCAGTTTTGCCGAGAAAGATGGGGATAAAAGTCCGTTTTTTCCCCTCTATAACACAAAATATTTTTTAAAAAAATACTAGGTAATAGGATTATTAATATATATATATTAATGACTTATCAGGGAATTATAGAAATAGAGACATGAGATGAGAATATCAGCAGTGCAATATATGAAGGCAAAATACAATTAAATTTCATCATTTTGTAATTACTCAGAAAAAGGTTAGATGGAATTTGAGAAAACTCTGACTCACAAAATAAATTTTAATGTGTTGTAATGTTTTTTCATTTGTTTGGTGCAGAATGAATGTTCAAGAGACATAATAGGTTAAATTAAAACCATAAATTCATATATATCTTTATGTAAAGATAGATATTAATCAATGGATATATATTAATAGATACTATATCTCTGGGTCTATAGTTACATAGATAGTCTCTAAATGAATACCAGATAACATTGTCAAGAATACCTCCTAAGGATCCTATGTCACTGAAAAAAAGTATTATCATCAGTAATTAGTATGTTGAATATTTTGTATAGAAATAAATTATTTGAAGTAATTTTTAGATACCTAAGTACATTTAAATTTCCCAAGTATTTTAGTATGGAATATGGAATGCGGAATGTGCTCAGTCATGTTCGACTCCTTGTGGCCCCATGGACTGTAGAGCACCAGGCTCCTCTGTCCATGAAATTTTCCAGGCAAGAATACTGGAGCAGATTGCTATTTTCCTACTCCAGGGGATCTTCCTGACCCAGGGATAGAGCCTGCATTTCTTACGTCTCCTGCATTGGCAGGTGGATTCTTTATCAATAGAGTCACCCAGAAAGCCAAGTATTTTAGTAACTCAATACCAATATATACATACACACATTTTTATTTATACTTTTAACTTGCTAAATAAGATACATTTATTAATATCAGAGACTTTAGAATAGCGACTCTGAATTATCTCAAAATTTTAATTAGTGGAGTTGAATGAATTGGTTTCTATTATATAGGGGAAATATAACCAAGAGGAAAATAAACACATTTGAAATGAAAATAAAACAAATCAAAAAGGAATAAAGTCATATAAAATAAAAATTTTAAAAATTACCCATATGCTAAGCAGATAAAAACAACACGGCATGCCTGGAAATTATTCAATATTATTCTGCATTCTTAAGAATTTACATGTCAAGCTATATGAATAGAGAACTCTTCTTAAATCTAAGCATGATGACTTAACGATTTCTAAACCTTTTGACTTGCATATTTTTGCCTGCAACTGTTGGGGGGAACAATTTAAAAGCAAAATAATATACAAAAACATCACTATATTTAAAAAGAAACGTTGTGATCATTGCATTTTGTTACCCTTAGACCCCATTTTCAAAATACAAATGCAAATTAACAATATAAACAAATGGAAAACAAGTTTCATTTACTTAGGCAAATTCAGCAGGGTTCAAAATAGGTTCTCCAGACATATGACATTGAAACAGAAGGTAGCAGCACACTCACCAATAATTAGTCTGCTGCTGCTGCTAAGTCGCTTCAGTCGTGTCTGACTCTGTGCGACCCTATAGACGGCAGCCCACCAGGCTCCTCCGTCCATGGGATTTTCCAGGCAAGAGTACTGGAGTGGGGTGCCATTGACTTCTCCGAATAATTAGTCAGTTATGTAGAATTATACACAGCTATAAAATATTATCTCTTTCTTTACAAAAAATGTTGAGACATAAGGACCTGAAACTTTATTGGAAATCATTTTAATAATCATTTGAGAAAAAAGATAATTTTCAACCCATAACACACCATATTCATATCAACTGAATTCTTCAAAAGTATATTAAATAAATTAATGAAAATTAAGCTTTCAATGAATAGTAAGTATAATATCGACTATGAAACTTGCTGATAGCTAAATTGGGAATTGATTTTATCTCAATTATCTTTGCTAATGGAGGGGTGAAATGGTGTGTCTAATGCAAAATAATGTATAATCCCAGAATTATCTCTACTTGGTTCACAGTGCATTTTTTTTCTTATATGTCTGTAGTTGAGTAGGATATCCTTAAGCATGTAAAATAAATTAATGTATTCTAAGAAAAGAAATTACTACAGAGCTGTGCAGACTCCTCTTCCTCCCCCCTATTTAATGATTTTCTACTGTCTGCCATTTAGACAGAATTATTCATGCCTTTTCCTACTCAATCCCTTATCTATCTCTATCATCTCTTTCTAGGTACAAGCAAAGGGTTTTGAACTGAGGAGTCTTTTTTCCCCCAGTGTTTCTCATTGTGGTAAATTCAAGTTGTAGGAAGGAAGGCCAAGGTTTTAACCCAAGGAAGGAGCCTCCATCATCTTGGAGGAGTTGAAGCATACATGCCAAGTAAATTAGGAGGAGATGAATAAATACCTCAAACTGGATTTTAACATGTACTATAAGACATCATGATGAGGAGGGAAAAGTATTGGCCCTAGACTTTAAAAGACCTGAGTTTGAAACGCAGTTCTGTCACTCAATTGCTTTGTAATCTTAAGCAATTAATGTAAATACACTGAACCATGTGTTATTTACTTGAAAAATGAAGACAATATTCATAAACCTACTATGAAGATTAAACGAAGTACATATAAAGCACCCATGTCTGGTGCATAATAGAAACTTTATTACAGGTTTTCCTCAACAGATAAGGTACCAAAGTTTACTTGAGTACATTAGCTTCAAGGCAATTATAAAATTCTTTCTTTTCTTTCATATACACAGGACACATATTTGATCAGGACATAGATCTGATTATTTATATGGTACTGATTTTAGGCTCTGTCAATGTGCTTTAAAAAGCATAGACATTACTTTGCCAACTAGGTCCATTAGTCAAAGTTATGGTTTTTCCAATAGTCATGTATAGATGTGAAAGTTGGGCTATAAAGAAAGCTGAGCACTGAAGAATTGATGCTTTTAAACTGTGGTGTTGGAGAAGACTCTTGAGAGTCCCTTGGACTGCAAGGAGATCAAACCAGTCAATCCTAAAGGAAATCAGTCCTGAATATTAATTGGAAGGAATGACGCTGAAGCTGAAACTCCAATACTTTGGCCACCTGATGCAAAGAACTGACTCATTGGGAAAGACCCTGATGCTGGGCAAGATTGAAGGCGGGAGGAGAAGGGGACGACAGAGGATAAGATGGTTGGATGGCATCACCGACTTGATGGACATAAGTTTGAGTAAGCTCTGGGAGTTGGTAATGGACAGGGAAGCCTGGCATGCTGCAGTCCATGGGGTCACAAAGAGGCAGACACGATTGAGTGACTGAACTGAACTGAACTGAATGTGTTTTAAGTCACGAAATAGATGATCATTTATTAAGCATCCATGATAATATATTTCAGGGGATAATATTTTATCCCCTCTATATTCATTTATATGTGAAGGGCTGCTTTCTTCTTGTATCAGAATTTGTTTATAAATATTTAAAGTCTAAAAAATTATTATCTAATCCCCAAAGCCTAAGTCTCTTCCTAAATTCTCTATCTTAGCTAATGACATTATTATCCATCTTATAACATGAATCATCCTAGACTTCATCTTCTCACTCTCAATTATGATCAAGTATAAAATGTGATTAATTATAATTATGAAGCAACTCCGAATCTTTTTATTACTCTATTGAATTTTCCTTAGTTCAGGTCCTCGGTATTTCTCCCTTCATTGCTACTTTCCTTCAACAGCAACTGTTTTTAGAGCACTTACTCACTTACTTATCAGTGGTCCTTTTACCTATAAGAGTTGTTTTTTTTAATTTGAACAAAATCCTATATGAAATAGAACATGTAAAATTCTGAGACAGAAGTTGGAAACTTAGAAGTACTTCTGCAATTCCGTGTAAGCTAGTAAGTAAAGTGCTTGAAAGACACCTTGGAAAACCACTGGTCCAGGGAAAATCCTAAACTGCTGAACATGATAGCTTCACAAACTTTTTTTTCCCACTATAACTGTATTGTCTGTAAGTCTCCCATTTTAAATCCCTCCTATGGTCTCTTCCACTTAATTGTTATTGCCCCTAGTATACTAGGCTCTTTCTTGTCATTGTACGTATGCATTCTACATTCAGAGGATATTTTCCCTCCTATTATCCATCTGCCAAACATTCAGCCTATAAGACATAGCTCAAATCTCTGTGAGCATTACCCAACTTAACAAATTGTTTTAGTTGCTACCATTCTGTGATATTATACCATCTTATATATACTTGTATTGTAGTCTCTATCATACTTCAATGAAATTATTAGTTTACATGAACTTATGTAAAAAGGACTACTATTCATGTAATTTTGCATTACCTAGGACCTAATATCCAAAACATAGTAGGTGTTTGTTTTTTAATTTTTTGTATCATTGAAGATATAAAGATAATATTATCATTAAATACATTTTCTACCATATAGTAGCTTTAATAATTTTCAAAGCTTCAGTTAGAGAAATAGCAAGCAAATTTAAGTGTTTTGTGTGCTTTTCTTTTTTTTAGAAAACAAAAAATGTTCAGTGCTAATTTATGAGACTGGTATTTTTAGGGGAGTAGTTTTATCACAGTGCTTGATGAAAAATAGTGAATCATTATTTAAGTCAATGACTATTTGCACTTTCTTCTTGTCTAATCGTAATGTGTTACCAGGGATGATACATATTATTTCTACATTTTATCCTAGAATATTAACAGAAAAGATACACAGATGCCCAGAACTTTTAAAAACAAAAAGAATATTATTGAGACATATCAATAAGCAGGTACAGTACATCCCATCAGAGGCTTTGAGGAAATACTAGTTTGGCCAGTGACACCCTCCCTCAATCTCTGCCCTCAACATACAAAAACACACATACATATATACAATAAAGCCGTGAAAGAGATTTCCTACAAGGAAGTGACAATTAATTTTTAAGTCATGTCCATTTGATTTGAGTCATTGGAGTAACAAAACTGTTTTCATGAATATTCAAAAAATTCAATAATGTAACCTCTAACAGAGCTTGAAAAGCTCCGAAGGACAAGGCAGTCAGATCAATATGAGTTTATTTCAAATGTTGGGCAGTATGAACAGACAAGGCTGATCATTGGATGGATTTTATTACCTGTCGGAGTGATAAGTCCTGGTGATAAGAGTCCTGGGACTGAATGGGGCAGAAGGCGAGCATTGTCTTGCAACACTCCCAAAGAACGCTTAGGAGGCCTGCCGGGCCTTGAACTGTTGGAGAAAAAGACAAAGATCAGGTTAAAATACACACTTTGGAAATACCATCACTTGCTACATCCACCTAAACCTTGTTTAATTGCCAAGAATGATAGAATTTTATATTAAAGACTATTTTCATTTATTACTAAAAGACCAATACTTTTCTTTCTACTAAGCTTCCCAACATACTTATGGTTGCATGCGTGCTCAGTTGTGTCAAGACTCTCTGCAACCTCATGGACTGTAGCCCGCCAGGCTCCTCTGTCCATGGGATTTCCCAGGCAAGAATACTGCAGTGGGTTGCCATTTCCGACGCCAGGGAACCTTCTTGACCAAGGGATCAAACCCGCATTTTTTGTGTCTCCTGCACTGGCAGGCAGATTCTTTACAATATAGTTATGGCAAGCTTTAAAACCATAAGAGATCAATTTCTAGCTTAGATTCTATTTATAAGCCAGCACTTTGCAATGCGGCTTACCTGTTGTGAGAAACCCAAAGTTACCTTCTGCTCTTAAAGCTACACTTGATCCCTGGTATTAATACATGCAACTGAGATAGGGACTCACAGAATTAAGATGGTACAGAATGTGAAGTGATTAACTCTCTGCTCAGCATGCCAGAGGTGAGAGGTAAAAAGCTGAAATGTAGAATAAAACCTGATGTTTACTAACATTTCCACAGCTTCTAGGAGCCCACAAGGAACAAAGATCCCCTACCCTCAGTAGGTTTTTTCCTACCTAGTATTTAAACCAAGCTGTATAACTGGCAGTGTACTCACTTGGAGTGACTTTACTATGGAAACCTGCCACCTTTGTAATCTAGGATGTCTTTTCTCACAGACTGCTTGGTATTTTTAAGTGAGTTGATGCTAAACCTAAAACACTAACCTAACTTATTCTATTTGCATTCTTTACCCCAGCGTGAGTAGTTCAGGAATTGCAGTTGTAAATGCTAATCCATAAAATAATGAAATAGAAAGTCAGTATCAGGCTTCCATCTTGTACCCTAACACAGTCAGTGTACGGAATACATTATTTGCAAGCTGTCACTACAATAAGGAGACTTATAAGTCATTGATCATTAGGATCAAGTCATTCTCAAGTCATGCAATATATTTGAAATATTTTCAATTTTTTTAATGCTGCCTAAAATATTGCTGTTGTTTCTTGGTAGAAATGTAGTTTACAAAGCTGAATAATAGGGATTTTCATAAAATATTGTGAAATACTACATTAAATAACCCAAGCCACAAAACTTTATAAGGTTTGGACAGAGAACATTTCCAAAAATGACTTTTGTTCACAAATAAATTTAAGTTAAATTTCACTTTGTCAACTTTGCAGTAGTAAAGTGCTCCATCAATGTAAAACAAACTCTGCTTTTAATGAAGACATTTTTAACAATCTTGACCTTACACAGAGGTACTATTACCCAGTTCATTTTTCATATACCATGCTGATGCTATTTCTTTTTATTATACACCAATATTGTAATCAATGTAGTATGAAATATTCATTTTTCTCATTTAATGTTTCAATTTTATAAACTGAATCTCTTCTCCTCCTTTCTACTCAAGTTTGGGCTATAATTTATTTAATTCAGTGTTGTTACTCTGTTTGCCCTTGCCCTGTTTATGGCTTCCTAACTCTTCATAACTCTTCCTAATACTAATAAGAAAGATATCCTATTTACTTTAAATGTCTTAAAGGATTCCAAGATCATTAAACAATATTAGTCAGGTTATATCCAGTCATTAGAAGAAGCCATGTTATTTTGTTGAGTAATCTTCATGTCTGTATTTTCTTTTTTAAAAAAATTTTATTGGAATATAGTTTTGTTAGTTTCTACTGAACAACAAAGTGAATCATCTCTACATATACACATTTCTACATATCCCCTCTTTTTTGGATTTCCTTCCCATTTAGATCACCACAGAGCATTGAGTAAAGTTTCCTGTGCTATTAAGTAGGTTCTCATTAGTTATCTGTTTTATACATAGTAGTGTATATATGTCAATCCCAATCTCCCAATTCATCCCACCCCACCTTTCCTCCCTTGGTATCCATGCATTTATTCTCTACATCTGTGTTTCTAAATCTACTTTTGCAAATAGGTCCACCATTTTAAGGACACACTACTCCTATATAGCCAGTCATCTTCCTCTGTTATAATATTTACTGTCTTTCAGGGAAATCCTTTGCAACGTTTGAGTCTTATTTTAATAGCCACAGGGGAGACAACACCAGATCTGGCTATGGAGTCTCACACCACGTTTTACTGTGTTGGAAGGAAATTTTCAAAATTGTTTGCCTAGTTAAGCAATTAACTACAGAGAAGTCTATACTTTCTATTTGCTTCTCTATGTCTTTCTATTTATCAGAATTCAAGGCTACTAACTTTGTTAAAGCCCACCTGATAACTCTCTGTACTCGCCCAGCATAAAAGTTTCAGGGCTGTCTTTATGCTTACAATCACTGAGCTTTATGCTCTCTTTATGCACTGTCTTTATGCTCTCTTTCTGATGCTCCTTCTATGTCCATGAGCCAGTTGTTGACAGTATATTTTGGAAGCTATGAGGTTTAAACAGTTCTTTTCCAAATTTCTTGGTCAATCTCATGATATGATGTAGTGATGACAGCATCGCTTATTCAAACATCCAATAAACAAACATGCAGCCCATTCAGTTTGTGTCTGGCATTGAAACTAGGTATCAGGGTTACAGAGGTTAAAATGTATGCTTGACGATGGCAATGGTTTTCGTCTATTTGTTCAGAGATATATTGTGAAAAACTAGAATATAGTTTCTTCTGCTTTTGAAGAGCTTAAGGTGTAGTGATAGAGATGTGTGTTTGACCTGCTACTTAAAATTTATGATTAATTCTTTTTTTTTA
This sequence comes from Giraffa tippelskirchi, assembly GCF_054371585.1. Classification (NCBI taxonomy): domain Eukaryota; kingdom Metazoa; phylum Chordata; class Mammalia; order Artiodactyla; family Giraffidae; genus Giraffa; species Giraffa tippelskirchi. The sequence goes on from NC_137289.1 coordinate 75,227,789, forward strand.
TAAATTTATTTATTTTAGTTGGGGGCTAATTACTTTACAATATTGTGATAGTTTTTGCCATACATTGACATGAATCAGCCATGGGTTTACATGTGTTCCCCTTCCTGGACTCCCCACCCACCTCCCTCCCCATCCCATCCCTCTGGGTCATCCCGTTGCCCAGGCCCTGAGCCCTTGTCTCATGCATCGAACATGGAATGGTGTTCTGTTTCACATATGATAATATACATGTTTCAATGCTATTCTCCCAGAATGTCCCACCCTCACCTTCTCCCTCAGAGTCCATAAAATTGTTCTATGCATCTGTGTCTCTTATTCTGTCTCGCATATAGGGTTATCGTTACCATCTTTCAAATTCCATATATATGCATTAGTATACTGTATTGTTGTTTTTCTTTCTGGCTTACTTCACTCTGTATAATGGGCTCCAGTTTCATCCATCTCAGTAGAACCGATTCAAATGTATTTTTTTTAATGGCTGAGTAATATTCCATTGTGTATATGTACCACAGCTTCCTTATCCATTCATCTGCTGATAGACATCTAGGTTGCTTCCATGATTAATTCTTTAGTGAGTATGATTGTGTGATGAATACTTCCAAACTTTTTTAAACTTATCAGTGAGCAAAATCATATTCAGATTCCTTTGTTTATACTAGTGGAAAGAAGACTTGTGCCCCTAGAGTAAATTAATTAGAATCAAGATTGTGAAGATGCTTTATAATCAATAGCATTCCAAAAGATAGATTTATTCTTACTTTTAGACCAAATAATCCTCAGTAGTAAGATATCCCTAGCACTAAAATTCCTGCATCACTTTTCAAAGAACACAAGCCTGACAACATGAGAAAAGACTATGGAGGACACTGTAGAAAGTTGGAAAAGATTCTTCTTGATAGACGATCTTGCCATACTTATCTTTAAGAGCTTTATTAGCATCAGGCAGATGTTTACATATTAATCAAGACAAAATAAACATGTGGTGATTTAACTAGAAAATTGCTATTTGGATGACAATTTAATCAGCATAGGTTGAAAGGTCCATCATTGCCGCACCCTGTTTCTGCTAAAATATTAATTGCATTACTAATTTCTGTAATGATTTATTTTACAGGGCACAAATAACCATGTAATTACTCTTTAACTGAATGATAATTGCTGGTTGGCAATTATTTGTTTTCAGTTTAATTACGAGGTTATTTGTACTCTGTAAAATACAACAGGCCCTTTTTCAAGTTTCCACCCAAATGACTCAGTGGATATATCACCCAAGAACACTATTAAAAAAGTTTATGGACTTTGGCCAACAATCCCCCAAAGAGCAAAATTCCTATTAAACAGCTCAGCTAAATCTTTGAGAGCATCATTTTTATAAAATCAACATTTATAGGTGGTTTGGAGGGAAATTACACCAAAGAATCAGGATTTTCTCTGGGTCCAGGTCATTCTGTAACAAAATTTATCCTGTTATGTATTTTACCGTTCATTCTGTAAACTTCTTCAAGAGAAATGAAATAGTAACGAAGCTTCCTGAGATTAAAGAATAAACCAGATTAAATATCTATCAACAGTATTTCATTTTTCTGCAGTTAAAGTGGATTACCATCAGAGTTTACAAACTCTGTAGAGTTGACAGATCCCTAAGAAAGAAATTCAGTAGGTCTTCTGGTGTCAACAAGATACGACACAGTCTGTAAGATATCCATTCCAAGTTGTAGTAACGTAACTGATACTTTGCTCATTAAGATTATGAAATTTCACTTGGAGCTATTTTCATTTTGTATGATCAGCTATTTGTATATGAATCAAGGAGTAAGAATTGAGAAAGGTAATATTATTTCAAAGAAAAAATCTTGTTAATGAATTAATTAGTGATTTCATGAGCCTTCAATATATTTAATATAAACCATACAGTTAGTACATGATTTAGCAAGGAATCGCAAGATCATATTATCCTCTTCAATGAAAGTCTGGCTTACTACTCTTTAAAGAAACACTCAGAACATTTTGGGACAAACTGAGAAAATTGCTGAAGATAGAGTGGCAGTTAAGTGTGGTATTAGCAGCAACTTGTAAAGATTGCTGCAATTGGATTCCCAAAGTGGGAGTTGTCAGCCATGACCTGGGGTTCACTTTTCAGAGCCATCACTGATATTTAAAATCCCTGTATAGTCCTAAATGTGTCATTTTTTTCAACTATACTAGAAGCCAAGAAAGCCGAGGATGATATTAGCTTTGAAGGTGTTGTTTACCTGACTGTAAAGTGCTACTTTTTTCAATATGCTTATTAAGGTAAACAAGAATCTTTCTTTCAGAACAATAAGACTTTTAATTGCATCATGGATTAATAATAATCTCTATGGTCTGACACTTATTGCAACATTTCAAGGATGCCAACAGTAGTTAAACTCTACCTGACCTTTCAGTGTTTATGAGGAGAAACAAACTCTGACCTCACAGCAACCTAAATCCATCTTCTTTCAGTGTTGGCAAACTGATCACTTATCTAACTATTGCACTGGATTGTATTCCCAACCAGATCAAAGGCAGCAGCAACCAATTCAGCACCCGGGAAAAAGTTATACATGAAAAATGGGTGATTAACATTAATCATACATGAAACTGTTCAAGTTGACAACTGGAACCTGGTCACTATGGTAACTCTCATAAAATGGTACTTATGTTAAACTGGGCATCAATCAGCTCTTGGTTTATGGGAATTTAAAGTGTGGCTCATCAAGTCTCCAGAAGATTTCAACACAAGGAACAACAACAAAAAAAACACACCAGAGTCAAGATCATATACATTCCATTACCATTTACTCTCTTTTTCAGTTTTTATAAGCATATCCAAAACTTAAATTTGAATATATTAAAAGCATCAATACCATCATTCCATTAGAGTTAGGAAAATTAAGGAAATTTTCTTTAACATAAGGGCATTCATGGGATGAGGGAAAATACCCCTTGTTAGGGTCACGTATTATATTAAGGATCATATAGAATAATTCATATTTAGCATTAATCTTATGATTGTGTGTATGCTCAGTCATGTCTGACTCTTTGTGACCCCAAGGACTACAGCCCACCAGGCTCCTCTCTCCATGGAATTTTCCAGGCAAGAATACTGAAGTATGTTGCCATTTTCTGTCCAGGGGATCTTCTCGAGCCAATCATTTTAAATAGTGATGTTTAATTCCTTTGCAAATGCTGAATTTCTATTATTCCTTCAATAAAAATGGAAATCTCATGTGATAGACAATTTATGGGTTGACTACTCACTTGATAGTATAAATGTGAAGCTATTTTTATACTTCATTTGCTTGACTCTGCTCCTTATTTAAATTAAATGTGCTCTAGGCCTGGTGTTAACGCCTTTAAACACGTTTACTTTTTGTCATAAACTGACTGAATTCTAATAAATGTCTTAGTGTAAATAACAAAGACCGTATAACAGAAATGCTGGTATATGATGAATTCTTAGCAGCCTCTTTCCTTTCTGATTAACAGAACATCGACAACATTGATAGAATCATCGAATCTTAGTAAATTTTAGAGTAAACCAAATTAAATACTCCCCCTTCTAAAGTGTATCTTTTCACAGTCAGACACAATTTTGTTTCTTTTTTAATTTATTTTTAACTGGAGAATGATTGCTTTACAATGATGTGTTGATTTCTGGCATGCATCAGCATGAATCAGCCAGAGGTATACATATCTCTCCCTCCCTCTAGAACCTACCTCCCATGCCCCACACCATCCCACCTCTCTAGATTGTCACACAGCACCCATTGAGCTTCCTGCATCGTACAGCAAATTCCCATTGGTTATCTATTTTACAAATGGTAATGTATTTTTCTATGCTACCTCTCTATTTGTCCCACCCTCTCCATCTGCCACTGTGTCCATAAGTCTGTTCTCTATGTCTGCATTTCTATTGCTGCCCTACAAATAGTTCATCAGTACCATTTTTCTAGATTCCATATGTATTTGTTAATATACAATATTTGTTTTATCATTTTCTGACATTTAACTCTAAAAAGGCTCTAGATTCATCCACCTCACTAGAAATGACTTGAATTCATCCCTTTTTGTGGCTGAGAAATATCCTATTGTATATATGTACCACAACTCCTTCTTCCACTCATCTGTCAATGGACATCTAGGTTGCTTCCATATCCTAGCTATTGTAAACAGTGCTGCAATGAACAATGGGGTACATGTGTCTTTTTCAATTATGGTTTCCTAGGAGTATATGCCCATTAGTGGGATGGATGGGTCATATGCTAATTTTAGTCCTACTTTTTAAAGAAATCTCCATACTGTTCTCCATAGTGGCTGTATCAATTTACATTACCATCACATTTCAAGAGGGTTTCCTTTTCTCCATATCCTCTCCAGCATTTATTGCTTGTAGATTTTCTGATGATGGTCATTCTGGTCAGTGTGAGGTGATACCTCATTCTAGTTTTGATTTGCATTTCTCTAATAATGAACAATGTTGAATATTTCTTCATATGTTTATTAGCCATCTGTATGTCTTCTTTGGAGAAATATCTGTTTAGGTCTTCTGTCCATTTTTTGATTGGGTTGTTTGTTTTTCCAATATTGAGCTCCATGAGCTGTTTGTATATTTTGGAGATTAATCCTTTGTTAGTTGCTTCACTTGCAATTAATTTTCTCCTATTCTGAGTATTGATTTTTCATCTTATTTTTGGTTTCCTTTGCTGTTCAAAAGCTTTTAAGTTTAATTAGGTCCCATTTATTTATTTTTGTTTTTATTTCCATTACTCTAGGAGGTGGGTCATAGAGGATCTTGCTGAGATTTATGTCAAAGAATGATGTGCCGATGTTTTCCTCTAAGAGTTTTATAGTCTCTGGCCTTACCTTTAGGTTTTTAATCCATTTTGAGTTTATCTTTGTGTATGGTGCAGATGATATGATACTATACATAGAAAACCTAAAGATACTAACAAAAAAATACTAGAGCTAATAAGTGAATATAGTAAAGTCACAGGATATAAAATCAATACACAGAAATCACTTGCATTTCTGTACACTAAAAATGAAAAAAAATCAGAAAGAGAAAGTAAGGAATCAATCCCATTCACCTTTGCAAAAAAAAGAATAAATAACCCAGGAATAAATCTACCTAAGGAGACAAAAGAGCTGTATATATAAAGCTATAAGACACTGATGTAAGAAATCAAAGAAGACATAAACAAATGGAGAGATATACCATGTTCTTGGATTGGAAGAATCAACATTGTGAAAATAACTGTATTACCCAAACCAATCTACAGATCCAGTGCAAATTACCAATTCTTATCAAATTACCAATGGCATTTTTCACAGAACTAGAACTAAAAAATGCACAATTCATATGGAAACACAAAATACCCTGAATAGCCAAAGCAATCTTGAGAAAGAAGAATGGAGCTGAAGGAATCAGCTATACTACAAAGCTACAGTCATGAGACAGTATGGTGGTGGTGTTCAGTCGCCTAGTCATGTCTGACTCTTTGCAACCCCACGGACTGCAGCATGCAGGTCTCCTTGTGCCTCACCACCTCCCGCAGTTTGTCCAAGTTCATTTTCATTGCATCGATGATGCCACCCAGACTTCTCAACCTCTGACACCCTCTTCTCCTGCCCTCAATCTTTCTCAGGATCAGGGGCTTTTCCAATGAATCATCTGTTTGCATCAGATGACCAAAATATTGGAGCTTCAGCTTCAGCATCAGTCCTTCCAGTGAATATTCAAGGTTGATTTACCTTAAGATTGACTGGTTTGACTTCCTCGCTGTCCTGGGGACTTTCAGAAGTCTTCTCCAGCACCAAAACAGAAATATAGACCAATGGAATAAGAGAGAAAGCCCAGAGATAAACCCACACACCTATGGACACTTTATCTTTGACAAATGAAGCAAGAATATACAATGGAGAAAAGACAGTCTCTTCAGTAAGTGGTGCTGGGAAAACTGGAGAGCTTTGTATTAAAAAATGAAATTAGTACACTTCCTAACACAACTTAATATAGGCTTTCTTGAATTCAAAGAATGTGTCACTGTTAAAAATTTTGATGAAGAGAATGGTAAGTTAATATTTGCATTTGGATTCACTGGCAACACAAATTCAGAATTTGCCTCCTCAAATCCCACTCCCTTCTTTTATCAGTAACATAAGCATGCTTTCAGAGAAGGTGATGGCATCCCACTCCAGTACTCTTGCCTGGAAAATCCCATGGACGGAGGAGCCTGGTGGGCTGCAGTCCATGGGGTTGCTAAGAGTCGGACACGACTGAGAGACTTAACTTTCACTTTTCACTTTCATGCATTGGAGAAGGAAATGGCAACCCACTCCAGTATTCTTGCCTGGAGAATCCCAGGGACGGTGGAGCCTGGTGGGCTGCCGTCTATGGGGTCGCACAGAGTCGGACATGACTGAAGCGACTTAGCAGCAGCAGCAGCAACTGCCTTTTACTTTGTATCATCATACAAGCTATCTTTAATGATGATCACAATCGGAACTTCAGCACCAGCGTTAAGTGTGTGTGTGTTACAACTAGCCAAAATAATATTTTTCATGTCTGGCAAAAGAAATCACATTGGTAACTATTAGTATGTGCATAATTCCATGATGATCTCAAGAATTAACATTTCATGTTTGTCAATCAGAAAATTCATAAATATGCTGTTAACATCACAATTCTGAAGAGCTTAGGAATAAAATTTTTAGGAAGCTGATCACTATTAACATGAATCTATGATTAGGAATAGCGCCCAGAAGCATACATTCAAATGATAAATACAGAAGCCAACTTTCTTGCTGATTTAAAATCTTCTTAAAATTTTGCTCAACATGTATAAATATTAGCAACCCATATTAAAATAAAACTACTTTAAACAACCTCAGATATTCAGTGTGGTGCAGTGGAAAGCACTAGGACTTAAACCTGAGTTTGGTAGGCAGAATTCCAAAAATTCTCCTCCATCCCAAGATTTCTAGTCCTAATTACTAAAACTATGAAAGTAATGAGATATTATGTTATGTTACATGGCAAAGGGGATTTTCCAGATGTGATTAAAGTAACTGATCAGATGACTCTGAATTAACGGGAAAGAAGATTGTGGCTCAGATGGTAAAGCGTCTGCCTACAATGCGGGAGGCCTGGGTTTGATCCCTGGGTCAGGAGGATGCCCTGGAGAAGGAAATGGAAACCCACTCCAGTACTCTTGCCTGGAAAATCCCATGGACAGAGGATCCTGGCAGGTTACAGTCCATGGGGTCCCAAAGAGTCGGACATGACTGAGCGACTTCACTTTCACTTTCAAGATTATCTAGGTGGACCCAATCTAATTCCATGAACCCTTTAAAAACAGAGAAGATCACTGAACTCACCATTACTGGTTTGAAAATGGAGAGGGCTGTGTCAAGAAATGTGGGTAGCTTCTAGAAGACAAGAGCAACCCTGGACTGTCACCCAGCTAAGAAATAGGTACACAAGTCTTACAATTGAAATGAACTAGATTCTGTCAACAAGGTCAATGAGCTCATGAGCAGATTCTACCCCAGAGCTTCCAGATAAGAGCCCACCCTGAACAGCACCTCAATTTCAGCTTTGTAAGACTGTGAATACAGTCAAGCTTCTCCAAACTCCTGACAAATAGAACTGTGAGTCAACAAACGGGTGTTGTTTTAACTTGCTAAATTTGAGGCAACGGCTTGCACAACAGAAAACTAATATATTAGTTTTGACATTATTGAGCTGTGCAGCCTCAGGTAAATTACATGACGATTCTAAATGTGTTATTTCATTTGACAGTTGGAGATGTAAACTAAATAATCCATGAGTCTGATCACTAGAACGATGTTACATTTCTCGTAAAATGCAGATACTTCATTAACTTCTAAGTATATGTAGTTCTCTATCTTCTCATACATCTATTTTAGCTCATATTTTAAGTGAAGCTGCTGGATTGCTTATATGTAAAATTATTCCAAAAATGGGCAAAATGTGTACAAAAACAATAGCATTGTCTTCACCTTATTGTTGTGTGTAGAAAATTCATCAATATATATGAACACCAGTTTGAAAGGCTAAAAGTTCTATATGATTTAAAAGAAGGAAATTATGACACGTGCAATAACATGGATGAAATTTGAGGACATTATGCTAAGTGAAATAAGGAAGTCACAAAAATACAAATGCTATGATTCCAGTTACATACAAGGTATTTAGAATAATTGGGGCTTCCCTGGTACTCAGGGGTAAAGAATCCACCTGCAATGCAGGAGACTTGGGTTTGATCCCTGGGTCAGGATTCCCCCCCAGAGAAGGAAATGAGAACCCACCCCAGTATTCTTGCCTGGGAAATTCCATGGACAGATGAGCCTGGCAGGCCACAGTCCATGGGGTCACAAAAGAGAGGGACATGACTTTAGTGACTAAACAACAACATCTTGAAGAATTAAATACTCATGGAAGCAGAAAGTAGAAATATGTTTTCCAGGGTCTGGGAAGCAGAGGAAATGAGAGTTATTGTCCAACGGGCATAGAATTTTAGTTTTGCTAGATCAAAAAGTTCAGGATTGATATATACACACTATTATATATATATATAAAATAGATAACTAATAAGAACTTATTGTATAGCACAGGGAACTCATCTCGTCTCAGTATTCTGTAAACCTAAACCTAACCCTACCTCTCTAATGGCCTATATGGGAAAAAGTGAAAGTGTTAGTTGCTCAGTCGTGCCTGACTCTTTGTGACCCCATGGACTATATAGCCCACCAGGTTTCTCTGTCCATATGGGGAAAGAATCTAAAAATAAAAAAAAAAAAAGAGTAGATATATGTATAACAGACTAACTTTGCTGCAAACCTGAAAATAAAACAACGTTGTAAATGAACTATATCCAAATAAAAATTATAAAAAATAAAAAAAAAACAATTTTAAGAAGTTGAGATCTGTTTCACAACTATGTGATTATAGTTAAAATTCCTGATAGTTTGTTGGTTGGTTAGTTGCTAAGTCATGTGAGACTCCTTTGTGACACCACAAACTGTAGCCCACCAGGCTCCTCTGTCCATGGGATTTCCAAGGCAAGAATACTGGAGTGGGTTGCCATTTCCTTCTCCAGGGGATCTTCTCAACCCAGGGATTGAACCCAAGTCTCCTGCATTGGCAGGCAGATTCTTTACCACTGAGCCACCAGGAAAGCCTTAACATTACTGAACTGTGTATTTAACATGGTATAAAGGATAAATTATATATAACACATATTTTACCAAAAAATCTTAAATAAATAAAATGGTTAAGATGATATACTTTATGATATACTTTGTTATACATATTTTACCACAATTTTTTAAAGTGCTATATAAATGCAACAGTAATATTACTATGTGAGTGAAAGTCACTCAGTGGTGTCTGACTCTTTGAGACTGTATAGTCCATGGAATTCTCCAGGCCAGAATACTGGAGTGGGTAGTCTTTCTCTTCTCCAGGGGATCTTCCCAACCCAGGGATCAAACCCAGGTCTCCCGCATTGCAGGTGGATTCTTTACCAGCTGAGCCACAAGGGAAGCCCAAGAATACTGGAGTGAGTAGCCTATCCCTTCTCCAGAAATCTTCTGCTTACAGTTAAAATCTCCACTGAAACCATTTTGCAGACCAAAAATGTCTAGCCAGAGAGATATATCCTGTATTACATATTGTAAAAGTAGTTTTCTCATCTGAATGCTAGTACTGAAAGAATTATCAACTCTATCAACTATCTCCTACTACATACTTAATTTACATCCTGAGATATCCTTACTTGTAAGGCAAAATTCAAGAGCTCAACCTTTACATTTTAATTTCACAACTAATTTTTCTTAAGGTAACTGTAATACATGTTTATGCAGATTTCTTTCTCATTTTCCTACCCCGTTCCTTACTTTGACAGGAAAACATTTTAGGCATTCCTTCCCCTCAAAACTTTGCCCCTCCATCACTTCCCTGCTTTGAAATTAAAATTTTCATCAATGAGAGAATAGCTCATAGCAGTTGACTAGGAAATAGAGAACTAAATTTTAATTCACTTTGTCACTGATTGTGACATAATCATGAATAAGTTACTAAATTTTAGTGAATAGGCATGAAGATCTTCAAAGTGGCCATGGCAGTCAACATTAATTTATAAGGTTCCCTGTCCTCCTCATTTTAATTTTGAAGTCAGGTAAATTTGGGCTTCCTTGGTGGCTCAGATGGTAAAGAATCTGCCTGCAATGCAGGAGACCTGGGTTCAATCCCTGGGTCAGGAAGATTCCCTGGAGGAGGGCATGGCAACCCACTCCAGTATTCTGGCCTGGAGAATCCCATGGACATAGCAGCCTGGCAGGCTACAGTCCATGAGGTTGCAAAATCAGACATGACTGACAATCTAATGCTTTTGCTTTCAAATTTGGGTAGATTCAACCATCACAAGTAAATCTTGACACAATGCAGCCTGGATACAGATTAACACAATTTCCTAAAATGACATTTTTCTTCCTAGGTCAAGATTCCCATGAAGCAGCACAATTCAATAGGCCAGCAATAAATTGAACCCAGAAACTGGATTTATCTTTGCCACTGATTCAGATTGTGACCCTGAGAAGCAACTTTCCCATGCTTCAGTTTCATCATCTGCTAAATGAGCACCAAAATTATTTGATTCAAGGAATTATAAAGAATTGGAAACTCTGCTCTCTGAGTTCCTCCACAATAAAAGAATGTGCAAGAAGAGAAACAGCTAATGTGTGAGCATATTTGAGGAGAATTTTCTGATTTAAATAGATTCTCACTTTATTACAGTAATTGTGTAGTGTACCATATACCACTTAAAATGACAAATTTTTTCCCAATATAGGGAGGGAAAGGGTGTAAAAATACATTAGAAACCTTTTCAGTTTATGTGACGGAATTGTGATTATAAATGAGAAATGAGAGTATGCATTTATTTGGTGTGGTTTTGCTTTTGTTTTTTGTTTCATATCATTATCTAGACCATTATTCTTGGTGGGGTGATAGTTTAGTCGCTAACTTGTGTCTGGCCCTTGCAACCCCCTGGGCTACAGCCCACCAGGATCCTCTGTCCATGGGATTCTCCAGGCAAGAATACTGGAGTGGGTTGCCATTTCCTTCTCCAGGGGATCTTCCTGACCCAGGACTTGAACCTGGGTCTCCTGCACTGTGGGCAGATTCTTTACTGACTGAGCTAAGAGGGAAGCCCTAGACCATTACTCTTACATTAATATTATTATAATTATTGTACTAGAAAATACTTTTTCTGACAGAATCTCACAGTGTATATATTCACTGTCTTTGGACTTTCTCTTTCTGGAGGTTATTTGGTTTTTGCTTTGAAAGTGAAAGTAGCTCAGTCCCATCTGACTCTTTGCCACCCCATGGACTATACAATCCATGGAATTCTCCAGGCCAGAATACTGGAGTGGGTCTTCCTAACTCAGAGAATGCTATTTTCTGGCACAGCAGGCTAGACAATAACACACATGCAGTTAAATACCATTCCCCCTTAAGGCAGAAGAATATAGATAGAAATAAACTTTTATATCTTAAAAGTATTTCATCAATGATAATTTTTCCAAGACAAATTCAACTAACCTGCTTCTAATACATAATTGCAAAATATAATTTAAAACCTGCTCTAAGCAGTAAAAACCTGTGTTTCTACTTTTTGAGAAAAAAAATAACATTTATCAAGGTCAGAACCACAGAAGATTTAAAATTCTTAAACAATTCTGGCAATTTAACCCCATCAATGGGGCATACTGAGAGCAATGTTAGTATCCACCTCATGAAAAAAGCTAGTGATGACCTCACTCTAACCCTCTTTCCATTTTCAGAATAGCAGGGCATTTCTGGCATGTGTACAACACTTTCTTCCTTCCAGGCATTGCATGAATGTAAATTAAATTCATCTCAGTACCATGGTAAAGTTAGCATCTTGTCCCAACCTGTCTGTTGAAAAAAAAAAAATAGGTGTAAATAATAGACTATAGCTACTTGTCTAACTCTAAATTTCTTGTCGATAGGCACTATCACTTACTGAACATGTAGTGCTTGATTGTGCCTAACAAAATCCTTGGTACAAAGTAAACATCATCTAGGAAGGAAGGAAGGGATGGAGGGAGAATTATTTTGCATGTTTTATCAGGATGCTTTGTATTGTGCTACGTAAGCACTTTTGTGAGATTCGTTTGGAGCTTTGGAGGTACAAGCAAGAGCCAAATACATTGATTTTCTCCTGAACTCTCCCAGAACTGGTTTAAAATACAAAAATTAACAGGTGACAGGGTTATCACAGGAGAAATTACACTGCATATTTTTTGCAATCTAAACTTTTGAAAGAAAACTTTTTTTGAAAATTGGCAGAATACAAAAACCGAAAAGTATTTTCCTTTAGTTTTCATGCAATATTTAAATAAAAAGATTGATTCTACTTCAAACGCACTTGGTTAGAAAAGCCATCCACAGGTTTAGTTTGAAAACTAGGGAAGCAAGGTCAGTGAAGCAACAGAGTTTCTATTTAATTCTCAATTTACATTAAGCCACAGGAAAATTAATCATTCCAAATAAACTTCAAAGTAACAGTGAGGAAGGAAGGGGTTTTGCACTTTCCTAAACCCTTGCTGAGGGCTTCCCTGGTAGCTCAGTTGGTAAAGAATCCACCTGCAATGCAGGAGACCCCAGTTTGATTCCTGAGTTGGGAAGATCCCCTGGAGAAAGGACAGGCTACCTACTCCAGTATTTTGGGGCTTCCCTGGTGGCTCAGTTGGTAATGAATCCTCCTGAAATTCAGGAGACTTGTGTTCAATCCCTGCGTTGGGAAGATCCCCTGGAAGAGGGCATGGCAATCCACTCTAGTATTCTTGCCTGGAGAATCCCCATTGACAGAGGAGCCTGGCAGGCTACAGTCCATGGGATTGCAAAGAGTTAGACATGACTGAATGCCTAATCACAACACCTTGCTGAGAAGTTATTGTATCCTTTATCTCCCTGTCTTCCAGAAAATTACTGGTTGTGTTAAAGTAGTCATTTACCCTTTAGATATAACATATTATGAGATGCTTTTCAAAGACTATTAGCCGCTAAAGACTACAAACTCTCTGTACAGCTTCCTTTAAATTCTTACATTTAGAGGAGCATTTCACAAACCCATCTTCACAACTAAACACATTATAATTTACACATTAACTACAACAGTGCTTCACCTTAGGCCTGTTGCCAAGCATAATCATATTAAATCTTTTAATCCTTTCTTAAAAGGATACTTATAAATGTGAAAGCAGCAGCAAAGTAAAGATGTTAATAAAGTATTTAGAATAATCTCTTCCATTTGAATACAGGAAAGCCGATGAAGTAAAGAATTAGGAGGTGAGGAGGCGGGGATAAGATGGCGGAGGAATAGGACGGGGCGACCACTCTCTCCTCCACAAGTTTATCGAAAGAACATCTGAACGCTGAGCAAACTTCACAAAACTGCTTCTGAACGCTGGCAGAGGACATCAGGCATCCACAAAGACAGCGCATTATCTTCAAAAGAGGTAGGAGAAATTATAAAAGATAAAAAGAGAGACAAAAGAGTTAGGGATGGAGACCCGTCCCGGGGAGGGAGTCGTAAAAGAGGAGAAATTTCCAAGCACCAGGAAACCCTCTCACCGGCGGGTTTGGGGGAAGATTTCTTATCTCGGAGGGCAACATAACTGGGAGAAAAAATAAATAAAACCCACAGATTACGTGCCTAAAGCAACTCCCAGCAAAGAACCCCAGACGCTCGCATCCGCCACCAGCAAGTGGGGGCTGAACGGAGAGGAACGGGCGGCACTGCTTAGGGTAAGGACTGGGCCCGAGTGCCCTGAGGGCAATCAGAGGGAGCTAACGCGAGATAGTAACCTAAACTGTGGGACACCCAGAGAGAGAGAACTATCCCATGAAAAGCCCAACTCTAAGGCACTGCAGGCCCGCTCACAGAACAAAGGACTGAGCGATACCAGAGGAGAGCTAGCCAGCTGCGGACCGCCCCATCCCCCGCTGGACACAGCAGGCAAGTGGGGCCAGCCAGAGCCGGAAAGGGGCAAACTCGGGCCCACAGAGCGCACCCCCTACCAAACTGCAAACAGGCTCCCAGTTTCTAAGCAAAGACTGCCTGACATCCCGGAGGGTCGCCAGCCGTCGGGAGGGTCGCAGCCAGAGACCAGCTCCCCAGAACCGACACAAAGCACACCGGAGCCGGGCGCGCCCGTAAACCGAGGCGGGGACCAGGGAGGTGATAAGCCGCACCGCCCCAATAGGGGAGAGTGCGCTCACCAAACTCCTGGCCGCCTGAGCAGCTCCGACCGGGAACGGCACAAGCCGCGGGCGAAACCGAGTCTGCGCCTTTGTGGAGTAACCGGGAGCCTGAACCTGAGCGGCTGAGACCTGGGAAGTGCACCCATCTCACGGCCCACTCCCTGGCCCACTCCTCGGCCGAGTAACCTGAAGCCTGAGCAGGGTAGACGGGGAAAGCACACACGCCGTGAGCGGGGGCGAAGCCAGTGCGGACGAGACACTGCGAGCTCACCACACACACGCCAGGTTTGCAGTGTTCCTCCCTCCCCACAGCAAGACTGAACAAGCGAACCTAAAGAGACCACCTCCACCCCTCTGTTGCAGGGCGGAAATTAGATACTAAAGAGACCTCAAACAGAAGCCAAATAAACAGAGGGAAGCACCTTGAAAGTGACAGGCCAACAGATTAAAATGCCTGTAGTTAATACCGACTGCATTGAAAGGGGCCTATAGATCTTGAAAAGTATAAGCAGGAACAAGGATCTATCTGAAACTGAGCAGACCCCACACTGCTCACAACAGCTCCAGAGAAAGTCTGGGATATATATTTTTTTACTATTATTTTTTTTTTAAATTAAAAATTTTTTTTTCTCTTCTTTCCTTTTTCTTTAAGTCCTCTATTACAACTTTAACTTTCATTTTCATAACCCACTATTAACTTGCAAAAAAAAAACCCTATTTTTAAAGCAAACTGCATACATATATCTTATACCTTTTGCGTTTTCTTTTTTTACTGTTTTTTTCCTGTTTTACTTTTTTTACGGTTCCTTTTATTACTGTTTTACTGTTTTTTTTTTTCTTTTTACACTGTTTTCTTTTTTTTTCTTTTTTTTATATTGTAAGTTTTATAAGAGTCTAACCTCTACTCTAGATTTTTAATCTTTGTTTTACATATTTGATATCAATTTTGTACATTTAAGAACCCAATCTTTAGGAACCATTTTTACTCAGGAGTGTGATCACTGGCCTGATTACTCTCACCCCCTGTTTATGCTCTTTCTTCTCCCCCAGGGAACCTCTATCTCCCACCCTCCTCCTTCTCTTCTCAACGCAATTCTGTGAATCTCTGAGGGTGTTATGGGTACCGGAGAACACTTTGGGAACAGAATACTGCCAAGATCTCTCTCTCCCCTCTTGATTCCTCCCTTTCGACTCATGCTCACCTCTATTGCCTTCCTCCCCCCTCTCTATGTATCTCTGTGAACCACTCTGAGTGTTCCAGACTGTGGAAAGCACAGAGGGAAGTGCTTACTGGCTAGATTGCTCTCTCCACATTTGAATTCCCCTCTTCCCCACCTGGTCACCTCAACCCCTCCCCCCCACCTCATTTCTCCATGTAACTCAGTGAACCTTTCTGGGTATCCCTCACTGTGGAGAATCTTTTCACCATTAACCTAAAAGATTTATTATTGATGCTGTATGGATGGAGAAGTCTTGAGGCTACTGCAAGAATAAGACTGAAAGCCAGGGGAAACACTAATTAATAAGAGACCATCCAATAGCCTACACATACACACTGAAACCAAGCTCCACCCAAGAGCCAATAAGTTCCAGAGCAAGACATACCACGCAAATTCTCCAGCAACGCAGGAACATAACCCTGAGCATCAATATACAGGCTGCCCAGAGGCACACCAAATCCATAAACATCTCAAAACTCAATACTGGACACTCCATTGCACTCTAGAGAGAAGAGATCCAGCTCCACCCACCAGAACACCGACACAAGCTCCCCCAACCAGAAAGCCTTGACAAGCCACCCGTCCAACCCCACCCACAGGGAGGAACCTCCACAATAAAGAGGAACTCCATACTACCAGAATACAGAAAAGCCTCCCCAACACAGCAATCTAAAAAGATGATATGGCAGAGAAATACTCAGCAAGTAAAGGAAAATGAGAAATGCCCACCAAACAAAACAAAAGAGGAGGAGATAGGGAATCTATCTGAAAAAGAATTTAGAATAATGATAATAAAAATGATCCAAAATCTTGAAAGCAAAATGGAGTTACAGATAAATAGCCTGGAGACAAGGATTGAGAAGATGCAAGAAATGTTGATCAAGGACCTAGAAGAAATAAAAAGGAGTCAATATAGAATGAATAATGAAATAAAGGAGATAAAAGACACTCTGGAGGGAACCAACAGTAGAATAACGGAGGCAGAAGATAGGATAAGTGAGGTAGAAGATAGAATGGTGGAAATAAACAAAGCAGAGAGGAAAAAACAAAAAAGAATCAAAAGAAATGAGGAAAACCTCAGGGACCTCTGGGACAATATGAAACGCCCCAACATTCGAATCATAGGAGTCCCAGAAGAAGAAGATAAAAGGAAAGGCCATGAAAAAATACTCGAGGAGATAATAGTTGAAAATTTCCTTAAAATGAGTAAGGAAATAGTCACAGAAGTCCAAGAAACCCGGAGAGTTCCAAACAGGATAAACCCAAGGCGAAACACCCCAAGACACATATTAATCAAATTAACAAAGATCAAACACAAAGAACAAATATCAAAAGCAGCAAGGGAAAAACAACAAATAACACACAAGGGGATCCCCATAAGGATAACAGCTGATCTTTCAATAGAAACCCATCAGACTAGAAGGGAATGGCAGGACATTCTTAAAGTAGTGACAGAGAATAATCTACAACCCAGATTAAAGTACCCAGCAAGGATCTCATTCAGATATGAAGGAGAAATCAAAAGCTTTACAGACAAGCAAGAGCTGAGGGAATTCAGCACCACCAAACCAGCTCTCCAACAAATGCTAAAGGATCTCTAAACAGGGAACACAGAAAGGATGTTTAAACACCAACTCAAAACAACAAAGTAAATGGCAATGGGATCATACTTATCAATAATTACCTTAAATGTAAATGGGTTGAATGTCCCAACCAAAAGACAAAGGCTGGCTGAATGGATACAAAAACAAGACCCCTATATATGCTGTCTACAAGAGACCCACCTCAAAACTAGGGACACACACAGGCTGAAAGTGAAGGGCTGGAAAAACATATTTCATGCAAAAGGAGACCAAAAGAAAGCAGAAGTCGCAATACTCATTTCAGATAAAATAGACTTTAAAATAAAGGCTGTGAAAAGGGACAAAGAAGGACACTACATAAAGATCAAAGGATCAATCCAAGGAGAAGATGTAACAATCATAAATATATATGCACCCAACATAGGAGCACCACAATATATAAGGCAAATACTAACAAGTATGAAAGGGGAAATTAACAATAACACAATAATAGTGGGAGACTTTAATACTCCACTCACGCATATGGATAGATCAACTAAACAGAAAATTAACAAGGAAACACAAACTTTAAATGATACAATAGACAGGTTAGATTTAATTGATAATTGCAGGAATTTCCACCCCAAAACAATCAATTTTACCTTTTTCTCAAGTGCACACGGAACTTTCTCCAGGATAGATTACATCCTGGGCCATAAATCTAGCCTTGGAAAATTCCAAAAAATTGAAATCATCCCAGCCATCTTCTCTGACCACAATGCAGTAAGATTAGACCTCAATCACAGGAAAAAAAAACTATTAAAAATTCCAACATATGGAGGCTAAACAACACCCTTCTGAATAACCAACAAATCACAGAAGAAATCAAAAAGGAAATCAAATTATGCATAGAAACGAATCAAAATGAAAACACAACAACCCAAAACCTATGGGACACTGTAAAAGCAATGCTAAGGGGAAGGTTCATAGCAATACAGGCGTACCTCAAGAAACAAGAAAAAAATCAAATCAACTAACTCTACACCTAAAGCAACTAGAGAAGGAAGAACTGAAGAACCGCAGGGTCAGTAGAAGGAAAGAAAACTTAAAAATTAGGGCAGAAATAAATGCAAAAGAAACAAAAGAGACCATAGCAAAAATCAACAAAACTAAAAGCTGGTTTTTCGAGAAGATAAACAAAATTGACAAGCCATTAGCGAGACTCATCAAGAAACAAAAGGAAAAGAATGAGATCAACAAAATTAGAAATGAAAATGGAGAGATCACAACAGACTCCACAGAAATACAAAGGATCATAAGAGACTACTACCAACAGCTATATGCCAATTAAATTGACAACTTGGAAGAAATGGACAAATTCTTAGAAAAGTATACCTTTCCATAACTGAACCAGGAAGAAATAGAAGATCTTAACAGACCCATCACAAGCACGGAAATCGAAACTGTAAACAGAAATCTTCCAGCAAACAAAAGCCCAGGACCAGACGGCTTCACAGCTGAATTCTACCAAAAATTTAGAGAAGAGCTAACACCAATCCTGCTCAAATTCTTCCAGAAAACTGCAGAAGATGGTAAACTTCCAAACTCATTCTATGAAGCCACCATCACCCTAATTCCAAAACCAGACAAAGATGTCACAAAAAAAGAAAACTACAGGCCAATATCACTGATGAACATAGATGCAAAAATCCTTAATAAAATTCTAGCAAATAGAATCCAAAATCATATTAAAAAGATCATACATCATGACCAAGTGGGCTTTATCCCAGGAATGCAAGGTTTTTTTAACATCCACAAATCAATCAATGTAATATACCACATTAACAAATTGAAAGAAAAAAACCATATGGTTATCTCAATAGATGCAGAAAAAGCCTTTGACAAAATTCAGCATCCATTTATGATAAAACCCTCCAGAAAGCAGGAATAGAAGGAACATAACTCAACATAATAAAAGCTATATATGACAAACCCACAGCAAACATTATCCTCAATGGTGAAAAATTGAAAGCATTTCCCCTAAAGTCAGGAACAAGGCAAGGATGCCCACTTTCACCACTACTATTCAACATAGTTTTGGAAGTTTTGGCCACAGCAATCAGAGCTGAAAAAGAAATAAAAGGAATACAGATAGGAAAAGAAGAAGTAAAACTCTATTTGCAGATGACATGATCCTCTACATAGAAAACCCTAAAGATTCTACTAGAAAATTACTAGAGCTAATCAATGAATATAGTAAAGTTGCAGGATATAAAATTAACACACAGAAATCCCTTGCATTCCTACACTCCAATAATGAGAAAACAGAAAGAGAAATTAAGGAAACAATACCATTCACCATTGCAACAAAAAGAATAAAATACTTAGGAATATATCTACCTAAAGAAACAAAAGACTTATATATAGAAAACTATAAAACACTGGTGAAAGAAATCAAAGAGGACACAGACAGATGGAGAAATATACCGTGTTCATGGATTGGAAGAATTAATATAGTGAAAATGAGTATACTATCCAAAGCAATCTATAGATTTAATGCAACCCCTATCAGGCTACCAATGGTATTTTTCACAGAACTAGAACAAATCATCTCATAATTTGTATGGAAATATAAGAAACCTCGAATAGCCTAAGCAATCTTGAGGAAGAAGTATGGAACTGGAGGAATCAACCTGCCTGACTTCAGGCTCTACTACAAAGCCACAGTCATCAAGACAGTATGGTACTGGCACAAAGATAGAAATATAGATCAATGGAACAAAATAGAAAGTCCAGATATAAACCCACACACCTATGGACACCTTATCTTCGACAAAGGAGGCAAGAATACACAATGGAGAAAAGACAATCTCTTTAACAAGTGGTGCTGGGAAAACTGGTCAACCACTTGTAAAAGAATGAAACTAGAACACTTCCTAACACCATACACAAAAATAAACTCAAAATGGATTAAAGATCTAAACGTAAGACCAGAAACTATAAAACTCCTAGGGGAAAACATAGGCAAAACGCTCTCCGACATAACCAGGATCCTCTATGACCCACCTCCCAGAATATTGGAAATAAAAGCAAAGATAAACAAATGGGACCTAATTAAAATTAAAAGCTTTTGTACAGCAAAGGAAACTATAAGCAAGGTGAAAAGACAGCCTTCAGAATGGGAGAAAATAATAGCAAACGAAGCAAAAGACAAACAATTAATCTCAAAAATATACAAGCAACTTCTGCAGCTCAATTCCAGAAAAATAAAAGCCCCAATCAAAAAATGGGCCAAAGAACTAAACAGACATTTCTCCAAAGAAGACATACAGATGGCTAACAAACACATGAAAAGATGCTCAACATCACTCATTATTAGAGAAATGCAAATCAAAACCACAATGAGGTATCATTTCACATCAGTCAGAATGGCTGCTATCCAAAAGTCCACAAGCAATAAATGCTGGAGAGGGTGTGGAGAAAAGGGAACTCTCTTACACTGTTGGTGGGAATGCAAACTAGTACAGCCACTATGGAGAACAGTGTGGAGATGCCTTAAAAAACTGGGAATGGAACTGCCATATTACCCAGCAATCCCACTGCTGGGCATACACACTGAGGAAACCAGAGTTGAAAGAAACGCGTGTACCCCAATGTTCATCGCAGCACTGTTTACAATAGCCAGGACATGGAAGCAACCTAGATGTCCATCAGCAGACGAATGGATAAGGAAGCTGTGGTACATATACACAATGGACTATTACTCAGCCATTAAAAAAAATATATTTGAATCGGTTCTATTGAGATGGATGAAACTGGAGCCCATTATACAGAGTGAAGTAAGCCAGAAAGAAAAACACCAATACAGTATACTAATGCATATATATGGAATTTGAAAGATGGTAACGATAACCCTATATGCGAGACAGAATAAGAGACACAGATGCATAGAACAGTCTTATGGACTCTGAGGGAGAAGGTGAGGGTGAGGCGTTCTGGGAGAATAGCATTGAAACATGTATATTATCATATGTGAAACAGAACACCATTCCATGTTTGATGCATGAGACAAATGCTCAAGGCTGGGGCAATGGGATGACCCAGACGGATGGGATGGGGAGGGAGGTGGGTGGGGGGTCCAGGAAGGGGAACACATGTAAACCCATGGCTGATTCTTGTCAATGTATGGCAAAAACTATTACAATATTGTAAAGTAATTAGCCCCCAACTAAAATAAATAAATTCATTAAAAAAAAAAAGAATTTGAAGGTGGAAAAATTCACCAAATAATTTTTTTTGGTCAGAGGTAACATGTCAAATGCAAGGCATGACATACTAAACTAAAAGTATGATAGATCTCTCTAATTGTCCCAAGCACACCCAACTTGCCTTTGTGCTGTAAGGACAGGAAAGCTCACAAACATTCTTCATTGGAATCTACTGGTAAAACACCAACAATGAAATATACATGCAAAAGGTTACTTACTGCTTGTGCTTCCCATGAGTTGGGGCTGTCCAACAACTTAACAACTATATTTCCCTTAAGATAAATAGCATGCTTATTTAAATGGTCTTTTGTTATAATCTGAATGCTGCTGCTAAGTCACTTCAGTCGTGTCCGACTCTGTGCGACCCCACAGACGGCAGCCCACCAGGATCCGCCGTCCCTGGGATTCTCCGGGCAAGAACACTGGAGTGGGTTGCCATTTCCTTCTCCAATGCATGAAAGTGAAAAATGAAAGTGAAGTCACTCAGTCGTGTCTGACCCTTAGCGAACCCATGGACTGCAGCCTACCAGGCTCCTCTGACCATAGGATATTCCAGGCAAGAGTACTGGAGTGGATTGCCAGTTCCTTCTCCGTATAATCTGAATGCATATAGTATAATCTTGGAGTCACTTCCTCTACACTACAGGTTCTTCCCTTTAGTTAATTAAGTATTAACATTATGCAATTATCAGTACTCTAAAATTGGTGGTTAATCACCTCTGACTAAGAGTACTACAGAAAGTCTAAGCAAGTTGTGTTCCAGATAAATTGCAATGAATTGCATTTAGCATCCGTCCTCTAAAACACTACACTGGAAGTTCATAGTTTAGTTTTCAAGATTACTACTTTAAATGGCTTTGTTTTCTTTTTTACAACTTTATTCCTTGAAGGAGTGAACAGTAGTGTGAGATATGTATAAAGGATGGTCTTAGAGGAACATGAGTAAAAGACATGGGAATTTTGCTCAAATATTCCTACTTGTAGTGTTGGGAAAGTCTCTTTGGTTTTTTGTTTGTTTGTTTGTTTGTTTTTTTAACCAGGAAATGTCCTGATTAATGTTAAGGTTTACATCCTCCTATGAGCTGGCATCTATTACTCAAAGTAATATTTTTAATATATACAAGAATTAGTAATCCATTACCAAAGTGATGGATATTGTGTTTAAATAGAATATAGACAAAATCATGAAATTCACAAGTCAAATGTATGTATCTGTGAGTATGTATGTACAATATACTGAAACTCACAACCCAAGTGAGAAAAAAAAAGACCTTGACTCAGATCCCTAGTCTATCATTTGTAGTCTCAAAGCATTGATATGCTAAAACCAACTTTTACAAGATTTCAAGTGCCAGTTGCATCAACTCCTAACTTTACATTGAGGATATCATGTTGGTAGCTTGAAATAGGCCGTGCTGGGAGTGTTAATACCACAGAAGTCAGAATACAGTACAAATAAGGGCTCCACTGCCTCCCTAACCCCTCAGTTCAGTTCAGTCGCTCAGTCGTGTCTGACTCTTTGTGACACCATGAATTGCAACACACCAGGCCTCTCTGTCCATCACCAACTCCCGGAGTCTACCCAAACCCATGTCCACCAAGTCAGTGATGCCATCCAACCATCTCATCCTCTGTTGTCCCCTTCTCCTCCTGCCCCCAATCATACCCAGCATTAGGGTCTTTTCCAATGAGTCAACTCTTTGCATGAGGTGGCCAAAGTATTGGAGTTTCAGCTTCAACATCAGTCCTTCCAGTGAACACCCAGGATTGATCTCCTTTAGGATGGATTGATTGGATCTCCTTGCAGTCCAAGGGACTCTCAAGAGTCTTCTCCAACACCACAGTTCAAAAGCATCAATTCTGCGGCACTCAGCTTTCTTCACTGTCCAACTCTCACATCCATACATGACCACTGGAAAAACCATAGCCTTGACTAGACGGACTTTTGTTGGCAAAGTAATGTCTCTGTTTTTAAATATGCTATCTAGGTTGGCCATAACCTTCCTTCCAAGGAGTAAGCGTCTTTTAATTTCATGGCTGCAATCACCATCTGCAGTGATTTTGGAGCCCCCCAAAATAAAGTCTGACACTGTTTCCACTGTTTCTCCATCTATTTCCCATGAAGTGATGGGACCAGATGCCATGATCTTCGTTTTCTGAACGTTGAGCTTTAAGCCAACTTTTTCACTCTCCTCTTTCACTTTCATCAAGAGGCTCTTTAGTTCTTCTTCACTTTCTGCCATAAGGGTGGTGTCATCTGCATATCTGAGGTTATTGATATTTCTCCCGGCAATCTTGATTCCAGCTTGTGTTTCTCCAGCCCAGTATTTCTCATGATGTACTCTGCATATAAGTTAAATAAGCAGGGTGACAATATACAGCCTTGACGTACTCCTTTTCCTATTCGGAACCAGTCTGTTGTTCCATGTCCAGTTCTAAATGTTGCTTCCTGATCTGCATACAGGTTTCTCAAGAGACAGGTCAGATGGTCTGGTATTCCCATCTCTTTCAGAATTTTCCACAGTTTATTGTGATCCACAAAGTCAAAGGCTTTGGCATAGTCAATAAAGCAGAAATAGATCTTTTTCTGGAACTCTCTTGCTTCCAGTTATTAAACATTTACTAGCATATAACTATCTGAAAGGAAATCATGGTGGTCATGTTTTCTAAATTAAATAATTGTTTATTTGACCATGTAATTTTCATATTTTATATAACTGAAGATAAAACTATTCTATCTGCAATGAAATATCATGAACAAACACTGTGTAAATTGTCTGATTTTAGTAAAACTTGACTGTGAGTAACATATCCATATATGAAAAGATATGGAAAGCTGTTTTCCTAAACATTTAGCAGTAGTGAAAATAAGCATATTTAGAGGCTTGAGAATGTCACAACAAATTCGGAACCGCCGTTATAATCTCCACAATCTTGGGAGAGCCCACCGATCCTTGTACATCATTCCTCTATATTTGTAAGCTGAATATACCAGCCTAAATGACTTCTTCTGTTTCTTCCATTTAACACCATAAGGATCTTTGTGATAATACCAAGGAGCCTTCACTTGCCTCCATACAACTAGTTTTTTCCTGTCTTTTTATGAGGAAAATAGTGGTCAGGGTGGCTTATGGAGATTTTGATAGCAACTCTCACCCCGTGGAGTCTCAGGGGATTTTTTGTTTGATCTTCCTACATTATCAATAATTCATCTTTTCTGTATATTAACTATCCACAAAGGTAGATGGGTAGCACACTAAACCAACTGCATTCTGCACGATAATATCCTTACTTATAGTTAACGTTAACTTTTTCAAATTCAAACTTGTTTCTTATAATTTGAGTAGGATATTTCAAAAGAAATAAGCTGCATATGTATACAATAAATAAGCTGCCTATGCATACACTCTAGTTAATGTTATTAGATTAAATTTCTGATATGATGCAAACATTCAGAGTAGTGATCATTTTTTAAAGCTAAGTATATGTCAACAGAATACATCATGTGAAATGCTGGGCTGGATGAAGTACAAGCTGGAATCAAGATTGCCAGGAGAAATATCAGTAACCTCAGATATGCAGATGATACCACCCTTAAGGCAGAGAGTGAAGAGGAACTGAAGAGCCTCTTGATGAAAGTGAAAAAGGAGAGTGAAAAATCTGGCTTAAAGCTCAACATTCAAAAAACTAAGATCATGGCATCCAGTTCCATCACTTCATGGCAAATCGCTAGGGAAACAATGGAAACAGGGACAGACTTTATTTTCTTGGGCTCCAAGGTCACTGCAGATGGTGATTGCAGCCATGAAATGAAAAGATGTTTGTTCCTTGGAAGAAAAGCTATGACCAACCTAGACAGCATGTTAAAAAGCAGAGACATCACTTTGCCAACAAAGGTCCATCTGGTCAAAGCTATGGTTTTTCCAGTAGTCATGTATGGATGTAAGAGTCGGACTATAAAGAAAGCTGAGCACCGAAAAATTGATGCTTTTGAACTGTGGTGTTGGAGAAGACTCTTGAGAGTCCTTTAGACTGCAAGGAGATCAAACCAGTCCATCCTAAAGGAAATCAGTCCTGAACATTCATTGGAAGGACTGATGCTGAGGCTGAAACTCCAATACTTTGGCCACCTGATGTGAAGAACTGACTCACTGGAAAAGATCCTGATGCTGGGAGAGACAGAAGGCAGAAGGAGAAGGGGACGACACAGGATGAGATGGCTGGATGGCATCACTGACTCAATGGACATAAGTTTGAGTAGGCTCCGTGATTTGGTGATGGACAGGGAAGCATGGCATGTTGCAGTCCATGGGATCGCAAAGAGTCAGACACGACTGAGCAACTAAACTGAACTGATATGTCAACAAAGAAATACAAAGCAAGTGAGTTATCAACCTTTAACCAGAAACAATTACTTACAAGTAATATATAGATTAAAACTGACTAGATTGAGACTGACAAGGACAATAATGAATTAATATTTCAGACTCTGAGATTATATACTTTTGAGAGAAATTCTATTCAACAGGCAGGCAAAAAAGTAAACATTCAAGTGCTAAAGAGAAAATATCAGCATATGAATGAAATGGTTTATGCCTGGTATGATTTCTATAATCATAACTGCAAAACTTGCAAGTCATAACTATGAAACAGGTATGATTCTTACTTATATTAAAATCCAAAGTAAAAAAAAAATCCAAAGTAAAACAGGTCAAGGTTGACTGCTAAGTACAATAACTGCCAGTTTCCTAAGCAGGGACAGTTCTAAGGAATGTTTCGCAGTATGTATATTGTGGAATGTACAGATAATGTGATATGCAGCAATTAAAAGCATTTCCAAAACATTTAATGCTAATAACATGCTAATATTATGTCTTTTCCAGGGACATAGCTATCAATGTTTTGGTAAATCATCTACCTATAAATGCAAACTATATTTGCACAGTCTTTGTTCAGACATATGCTAAAACCGTGATTACTCACTTACCTGTTTAATAATAATGGATTTGGTATCAAAGAAATAGTTTATCATAATTCTAGCTTTTATAAGTAATTTACTTCTTTCATTTAAACTATATTTCTATTATAATAGTTACAGCTTAAATACAGAAATTTACACATCAAAATACCCCTTATTTTATGTAGCCCCATTTGGCTATTGAACAGTTGAAATGTGGTGAGTACAAATTGAGATGCTGTGAAATAAAAATACACACTGGATTTTAAAATCTTGGTACAAAAAATTAATAATGCAAAATGTATCATTAATAATGTTATATTATTATATGTCACAATGATATCAATTTGGATATATTGGGATCAATAGAATGTATTAAAGTTAATTTTACTTATTTCTTTTTCTTTTTTAAATGTGGAAATTAGAAAACTTAAAATTGCACTTGGAATCACATTTGTGGCTCACATCATATTTCTACTGGACAACACTGGTCTAGAATATATATATATATTCATCTGTAAATATCAGTGTATCAAATGATGCTCTTGTTTTTTAACCTCATTTAATTGATATTTTTTAAAAGTCTGAGAAAGACAAGATGAAGAGCAATAAAAGTGTCACTTGGTGATTCAGAGGAAGGAAAGAAATATGTATGGTGGCTTATTCCAGAAAAAAATACAAGATTAAGTATATTGATTGGAATATGTCAAAGTTGGGAGTTAGGTGCCCAACCACAGCTCTGAATTTTATTCATTTATTTGTATTTAACACTTCATTCATTCATTCCACTCATCTTTATTGTGACATTTTTTATATCCTAGTCAGATATCTTCATGTAACCCTCCAATTTAAAATTTAATTAATGTTTTATTTTGCTGCCTTTCTTTCTATTTACTTACATACATTATTGATGCTAAAACAAATGTTAGGGTATTAGCAATCACTCACTATTTGTGAATTTTAAAAGTTGAGCCAGAAAATAAAATTTCTAATTTAGAAACAGTTTCAAATCAAGAGCAGTCCTTACAAATAATTTTTTAAATGAGCCTCCTAATACCCTTCTTCAGTTGCTAAAGCCTTGTTCCACTTATGCAAAATGTCACAGCTACATCTTCATGTAAGTTTGCTATACTATTTGCTCACTTGCAGCCATGTGGATTTAACTGCCATTCAGAATTAGGCAGAGATAACACCCATGGTCATACTACAACAGGGCTAGCATGCTCTCTATTTAGGCCACACTAATGGGCTGAAAGCACCTTGTGGCCTTCTAAGTCAAAAGGCATGAAATAGACCTCCAAGAATTATGGCCAGAGTTTGACTTTGGGGCCTTGCTTTGGACAGATCATTTGTCAGGACAATCAAGATTGCTTCGGTCTTAGTCTCATTCTAAAATCCAAGTGAAAAGGTCTCCAGGAACTAATGAAACTGTCCAGCTCATACCCTTCACCTGTCTATTGCATTATTATTATAAAGGCTGTTACTTGAGGCAGTTGTGTAACAAAGAACCATAGATGTTTTAAATTCCTTTAATATTATGTCGACCAGGTTTTGAGCCTATTTCCAGCTGTACCTAGGCAAGTAATTTGATACTAAGCAAGTTATTTAACCTATGGGTCTCTGATTCTTAATTTGCCAATTGTCAGTATCAACACCAACCTCTCAGAGTTTTATAAAAGACACACACATACACACACACAACCTGGTACATTGTCTTTAATAATTGTGCTTAATAATTTGAAAGCTATTACAGGTAGTAGTGTTGTAATTAAGAATCTTATAACTGTTAAATTGATATAGTTTATTTAATTGGTATAACATTTTGCTTTCACTGTAGGATAGTACATAATGAGTATCTTACTTTGCTTTTCTCAAACTTCTTATCCATAGTGTCTGAGTAAACCTCATTAGAACTCCATAAGCAGTCTAGAGTTTTAAACAACAAATGATAACATAAAGAAAAACTACTACTCATGGTTCATTTAGTGTTTATATTCACCTTTTTCCTTTTCATTAGGCTTAACTCAAGACAGATGCAGGTCTGAGACAAAGGAAAATCATTTAAAATGGTTTTAGAGACAGTTGTGTTATAGCAGAAAACATTTGAATCCATCCACATCTGCTATGGTATATAGCACATACACATAACTGGAAATACTTAATTCAGGTTTCAGAATACTATGCTTGTTTTATTTATTTAAATAAAACACAAGGGCAACAGAATTCACCATTAGGAAAAAAATTATGATATGGGCCATGTTTTATTTAAAATATAGGCAATAGTTAGATCTTTGAAGACTCATGTATTCGATAAGATATTTTACTGAAATGCAAAATGTAGATTATATGGCATTTAGTTGGAGAAGGAAATGGCACCGCACTCCAGTATTCTTGCCTGGAGAATCCTGCGGACAGAGGAGCCTGGTGGGCTGCTGTCCATGGGGTCACACAGAGTCGGACACGACTGAAGTGACTTAGCATAGCATATGGCATTTAGTAAAACTCCCTCATCTTGATGATTAACAAACTGAAAGCTGAAGAAAGGTGAGCTGATCAGTTAAAGATCACCTAACAAGTAAGCTACCGAGTCAAAGCTAGTATCTAGTTTCATCACTTCTAGTATTCTTTCAACTGCACCATTCAGTCATCTTTGTTTAATTTTCCTTAAACTTTGAGAGCATCCTTCTGACACTTATAAAGACAACATTTTCAAAATGTTTTTGCTGTTTTCTTGGTCAAAATATGTTCTCAAAATATTTCCATAGGGTGATTGGTGGGAAGGAGAGAGGCTCTCTGTGAAAATAAAGGGTGGAAACATTTTGAAAATGCTATGAAAACATTTGGCTGCCTTAACAGACTTAAAGAAAACATTTATTTTGGCCACAGTGACTAAAACATTTGCTTCCTTTGGAAATGCTTGCTGCCAAAATAAAGATTTGC
The DNA here is from genome assembly GCF_054371585.1 of Giraffa tippelskirchi. NCBI lineage: Eukaryota > Metazoa > Chordata > Mammalia > Artiodactyla > Giraffidae > Giraffa > Giraffa tippelskirchi. The sequence goes on from NC_137289.1 coordinate 75,257,077, forward strand.
TTCTTTTTTCATATAGAAGCAAACATTGTGTTAAATGAAATATTTTGTGCTATTGTATAAATTATTTGAATATTGATTATGACCACTCTTAGTGACATCACTGTGCATAGAGGTTGTTCTATAAAGAAATTAGGGATCCTTGTATTTCAAAAAAGATTTAACATTCTGAAGTGGCAACTGTAGTGCAACAAAATAGCTACATGAGTAGTGAGAAATTCAGTCATCCTGTTAAAGAAGTTTGTCCTGTACAATGGTTATGTTTATGTAAGTAAAACATCTGGAGTAAAGTGCATTGTGTTCATCAAATAGCCAGAATACAGACTGGTTGACTAAACTTTTCACATTTTAGGCTATAGTTGTATTTTCTTGTGGAATTATTCTATATTCTAAGGATTTCTGTATATTGAATGCATAATACATATTAAGAAACTCAATTTGCTTCTACCTGGAGGTTATTTCTGATATCTAGGCTGATTTCAATGTATTTTACATATGTTATAAGTTTGGTTAGTGGTGTTCAGTTCCAATCCTCCAAATCAAGTCACCTACAATTACACTCATGAATCTATACAGGCATTAACTGAAAGGACCCACTACTTCTGTAAGAGATGTACTACAATCCACTACTTTAAAAAATATCTCAATGTTAAGACTTTGAGGCTTACAGCAAACCATTACTCACTTAATTTATAGTCTCACTTGGAAAGTAGCTCATACTGAAGAAAATGGAAAAGGGAGACAATTTTTATCATAGAAATGAGTAACCTGGTGATTCTCAATTCAAGAAATGCATCAGAATTACATGTGAGGCTTTTAAAAATTACAACTGCCTAGGTCTTATTACAGACCTACTGAATCTCTTTTAAAGGTGAGTTTTAAGCCACAGGAAATCATAGAACTTAACCAGCATATAGCCATCTCAAACTTGGATAACTAATAGGGACTGAAGTATCTAGGTTTGGTCTGATTCTACTAGATATAAACAAACTTGACCTAAGTCAATTGCTAGTAACCAGCATTACATTTCTTGGTATTATTATTCAGACATAGTTAGACTGACATTCTATTTATATTTCTGAGAGCCATCAGAAATTGCTTTCATATTTATTATGTGTTGCTTCATAGCATGAGACCAGTGATGGCACATTTCTCTAGGATCCACAACTGCCCCCAGCACGGGGATTAGTAATGGGAGTTTACCTTTTTACATTCACTACTACATTATATAAAGTTAGCCTGGGCTAAGTTTGTTTTTAGAATGAGACCTACAATATTTTAAGGAGATGTCTACACTTATTATTTTTTTCTACTTAGGAAAAAAGAATACACAATAACTAGTCTCCATTTTACAATGAATGTTCTGAAAATTAAATGGAGAGGAAATAAGTAGCAAAATGAATAAGAAAACACATGGATGTGCTCTGCAACTATGTCCAAATGGCAGCAAGCAAAAAGAGCTTAAAATTCTTTCTAAAGTAAACTGTGACTTCCTGACTTTGATTATATAGCTTTTCCTTAAGTAAACATTAACGACAGAGTAAATATTCTTGTTGTCCAAAGAGGCTAATTTCTAGTAATTTTCTAGACTATTTGTTTTAAGGCCTCATGCATACCATACTAAGTAAACATTCGAAATAATAATAAAGAATAGATTTAGGGAGACTTTCTAATTCTATCAGCAGAGAATTTTCCTCTTCTAACAATAAGACAATATTTTTCCAACCTTACAGCACAACAATGAGCATTTAGCATATAGGAATATAATATGCAAGGATAAGTTATTTGGGGGAAAAAATCAATCAGAAACGTGACAGTGAAAGTAGTCTAGGCTAAAACGTAATTTATGAAGTGAGGTCATCTATAATCTTTATCATCCTTACTGCCCAATATTGTTATTTGCTCATCATGATTCAGCGTGCATTCTTCCATACATATGTATCTAGAGTCACATTAAACTTAAAAATGAGAACTTTGAATTTTTTTTAACGCAGCTACTCCAGAAAGGATTAAAATCTGTATCATCAATCAACTATTCCTAAGCAGCTACTAGGGCAAGGTCTAATGTCAGGTGATCTGAATGAGGGACAATAGGAAGTATAAGATGTGAATGTTGTCCTCAAGTAATTTCGAAATGTAAGATATGAATCATGAAAGGATATCTAACAATATAGGGAAATATAACATTAGACCTAAATACAGGTCATTTAGTTCTGTGCAGATTCAAATTAAGATCCCAATATCAAAATATATAGATGAAGTATCATGCTGGATTACTGGCTATACCCACTCCCTTATGGATATATCCTTAAGGGATGTATCATCAGGATGTGAGATAAGCAGGAACATATTTCATTAGTATATGTCCTCTGCAATTTTGCATAATAATAACATGTAATTTTTACCAGGTACTTATTATATATCAGGAATTCTTTGAAGTTCTTTATGTATGTCGAATCATTTAATATTCTTAACAACATTACAAAGTGTATATGATTATTATACTGCTCATTTTAAAGATCAGGAAACTGTGGCTCAAGAGACATAAGTGCCTTTCCCAAGTCATACAGCTATTATGTTGGGAAACAGATTAGAGCCCATACATCCTGAATCTCCAGCATACTGACTTGCTATGCTATAAGAACTCAAGCCTCAAAGAATCTAAGAATACAAAAAAAATTAAAGCTATAAGAATCTTAGGGGACAGTGCAAATTATTCCTCATACACATAGGGAAACTAAAGCTCAAAGAGGTGAAATGGCTTGCCTATCTGTAATCACTTAGCTATTTAGAGACCATGATAGCAAACTACATTTACTGATTTCCAGCCCATGGGTCTTTCCATAACAATCGTTATAAGCATTTCTCCTTTGCTTCATTTTTCCAATCTGGACTATTAAAAATGATGCATGTCTAAAATCATCTGAGTTGAATTTGATTGTATAAAAGCAAAAATAAGTGGAAACATAGAGATATAAAGTGTGATATATAAAGTATGTTGAATGAGAGACAGATGATAGAGATATACAAAATATATGGATATATATATAATAACTGCCAAAACTCTGCTAGCAGATACTATTATCTTCAATATACAGATTAGGAATCTGAAGAACATAGAGATTAGATAATCAGCCTAATATCACACAACTAGTAAGTAAATTCAAAATCAAGTCTGCTTGACTTTAAACTCTTATGTCATTTGTACTATCTGAGTAGTGGTTGCAATAGGAAAATATTTCACAACTTTTACTCCATGGAGAAAAAACTTTGTGCACTTTTCTGCTATGACAAAGATCATAACTTATTTCCTATTATATGTAATTGATAAGGATGGTTTTCGTTAAGAGATCATTTATAACTAGACATTTTATTATTTCTAAATGCTACTTTTTACTAAATGTATGTTATGATGAGGAAGAGAAAATTTTAAACAAAACTTTCATTGATTCCTCCAGTTCCATTCTTTTTTCTCAAGATTGCTTTGGCTATTCGAGGTTTTTTGTATTTCCATACAAATTGTGAAATTATTTGTTCTAGTTCTCTGAAGAATACCGTTGGTAGCTTGATAGGGATTGCATTGAATTTATAGATTGCTTTGGGTAGTATACTCATTTGCACTATATTGATTCTTCCAATCCATGAACGCGGTATATTTCTCCATCTATTTGTGTCCTCTTTGATTTCTTTCACCAGTGTTTTATAGTTTTCTATATACAGGTCTTTTGTTTCTTTAGGTAGGTTTATTCCTAAGTATTTTATTATTTTTGTTGTGATGGTGAATGGAATTGTTTCCTTAATTTCTATTTCTGTTTTCTCATTGTTAGTGTATAGGAATGCAAAGGACTTCTGTGTGTTAATTTTATATCCTGCAACTTTACTATATTCATTGATTAGCTCTAGTAATTTTCTGGTGGAGTCTTTAGGGTTTTCTGTGTAGAGGATCGTGGCATCTGCAAACAGTGAGAGTTTTACTTCTTTCCCAATATGGATTCCTTTTATTTCTTTTTCTGCTCTGAGTACTGTGGCCAAAACTTTCAAAACTATGTTGAATAGTGGTGGTGAGAGTGGGCACACTTGTCTTGTTCCTGACTTTAGGGGAAATGGTTTCAGTTTTTCACCATTTAGGATAATGTTTGCTGTGGGTTTGTCATATATAGCTTTTATTATGTTGAGGTATGTTCGTTCTATTCCTGCTTCTTGGAGGGTTTTTATCATAAATGGATGTTGAAGTTTGTCAAAGGCTTTCTCTGAATCTATTGAAATAATCATGTGGTTTTTATTTTTAAATTTGTTTATGTGGTGTATTACATTGATTGATTTGCGGATATTGAAGAATCCTTGCATCCCTGGGATAAAGCCCACTTGGTCATGATGTATCAGGCTCTACTACAAAGCCACAGTCATCAAGACAGTATGGTACTGGCACAAGGACAAAAATATAGACCAATGGAACAAAACAGAAAGCCCAGAGATAAATCCACGCACCTATGGACACCTTATCTTTGACAAAGGAGGCAAGAACATACAATGGAGAAAAGACAATCTCTTTAACAAGTGGTGCTGAGAAAACTGGTCAACCACTTGTAAAAGAATGAAACTAGAACAATCTCTAACACCGTACACAAAAATAAACTCTAAATGGATTAGAGATTTAAATGTAAGACCAGAAACTATAAAACTCCTAGAGGAAAACATAGGCAAAACACTCTCCGACATAAACCACAGCAGGATCCTCTATGGCCCACCTCCCAGAATATTGGAAATGATAGCAAAAATAAACAAATGGGACCTAATTAAAATTAAAAGCTTTTGCACAGCAAAGGAAACTATAAGCAAGGTGAAAAGACAGCCTTCGGAATGGGAGAAAATAATAGCAGACGAAGCAACGGACAAACAATTAATCTCAAAAATATACAGGCAACTTCTGCAGCTCAATTCCAGAAAAATAAACGACCCAATCAAAAAGTGGGCCAAAGAACTAAACAGACATTTCTCCAAAGAAGACATACAGATGGCTAACAAACACATGAAAAGATGCTCAACACTCATTATCAGAGAAATGCAAATCAAAACCACAATGAGGTACCATTTCACGCCCATCAGAATGGCTGCTATCCAAAAGTCTACAAGCAATAAATGCTGGAGAGGGTGTGGAGAAAAGGGAATCCTCTTACACTGTTGGTGGGAATGCAAACTAATATAGCCACTATGGAAAACAGTGTGGAGATTCCTCAAAATAACTGGAAATAGAACTGCCATATGACCCAGCAATCCCACTGCTGGGCATAAACACTGAGGAAACCAGAATTGAAAGAGACACGTGTACCCCAATGTTCATCGCAGCACTGTTTATAATAGCCAGGACATGGAAGCAGCCTAGATGCCCATCAGCAGATGAATGGATAAGGAAGCTGTGGTACATATACACAATGGAATGTTACGCAGCCATTAAAAAGAATACATTTGAATCAATTCTAATGAGGTGGATGAAACTGGAGCCTATTATACAGAGTGAAGTAAGCCAGAAAGAAAAACACCAATACAGTACACTAACACATATATATTGTATTTAGTTAATCGGTAAAGATAACCCTGTATGTGAGACATCAAAAGAGACACAGATAAATAGAGCAGTATTATGGACTCTATGGGAGAGGGCGAGGGCGGGATGATATGGGAGAATGGCATTGAAGCATGTGAATCATCATATGTGAAACGAATCGCCAGTCCAGGTTCAACGCATGATACAGGGCACTCGGGGCTGGTGCACTGGGATGACCCAGAGGGATGGGATGGGGAGGGAGGTGGGAGAGGGGTGTTGGAAGGGGAAAACACGTACACTCATGGTGGATTCTTGTAAATGTATGGCAAAACAAATACAATATTTTAAAGTTAAAAAAATAGATAAATAATCTAATTAAAAAAAAACTTTCATTGAATATTTTCAATAAAGTATTGTCATGTATAAGAAGGGTGAGCTTCAAAAATAAATACAGTCAAACAGTCTTATATGCATGCTCTGTGAAAGAGATCTATTCTTTAGGAACTGAAATATCAAATTGAATAGATTTAGTGAAACTCTAGCTAGTGCAAAGTGCTCTTTAAGACTTCCTCACCACATTAGGTCTACACGGCCAGTTTTGTGTGAGGCTTACCACTTTCATCATTGGGTCCACCACAGTTTCTGACATAGTATCTTACACGCAAATAAATGTAGGCCGAGTTAGATTACAGAAAAAAATTATACTCAAGTCACAAAATCAAACAGAAAAGAGTATATAGGAGGTTATTTCAAAGAGTTGAAATGATTACAGTCAGAGAAATTACACTTGGAAGTGAGTCCATTTCCAATGAGCCACAGTGGAGAAGAGTTTATCTTCTTTGAGACCTGGAAATACCTAAGTGTTTATGCTTAGTCAGCTTCCATATTATAACTGAAAAAAGCCTCAAATAGATGCATCCTGATTTTGGTTCTTTTTATTTTCTTTAAAAAGTAATGGTATGTGTTAAAATTAGACATCTATACATTCTGGTTCCAGAAGAAGAAATTTGAAAATTTAGTCACACAGTGCTCATGGACAAACTCTCCATCCTTCCCCAGATTTCAGTTAAGGAAGAGTTTTAATTCCATTGTACAGCCATTATTATGAGTTTTGTTACTGTTGTTGGGTGATTAAAAGGAAGGAAAAGGACTGACAAATGAACACCTACTATGTTCTGTGTGTGTGTGTGCTAAATTGCTTCAGTTGTGTCAGACTATTTGCAAACCTATGGACTGTAGCCCACCAAGGTCCTCTGTCCACAGGATTCTCCAGGCAAGAATACTGGAGAGGGTTGCTATGCCCTCTACCAGGGGATCGTCATGACCCAGGGATCGAACCCATGTCTCCTTTATCTCCTGCATTGCAGGCGGCTTCCTTTTTATTACTCTTTATTTTTTAATTGAAGGTTAATTGCTTTACAGAATTTTGTTGTTTTCTGTCAAACATCAACATGAATCATCCATAGGTATACATATGTCCCCTCCCTCTTCTCTCCCTCCCCATCCCACCCCTCTAGGTTGATACAGAGCCCCTGTTTGTTGGAAGGTAGTGAGTTATCTCAATTGATTGTTCACATTCAGTTGCAGGCAGATTCTTTACTTCTGAGCCACTAGGGTATGTGCTGAGCATTATGCTAAGGTTCACATCAACTTAATGTGTGTGCTTAGTTGCTCAGTCGTGTCCAACTCTTTGTGACCCCATGGACTATATCTCGCTAGGCTTCTCTGTCCATGGGGATTCTCCCCATGGACAGAGAAGATACTGGGGTGGGTTTCCATGCCCTCCTACAGGGGATCTTCCCAACCCAGGGATCAAACCCAGGTCTCCCGCATTGCTGATGGATTCTTTACCATCTGAGCCACCAGAAAACCCCAGGAAGAGAATCAAAACTTAATGTAGGCATTTGTAACTCTCTAAATAATTCCATATGATGGGTAAGATTATCCCTATTTTAAGATGAGAAACTAATCCTCAGAAAGGCTAAGTTGCTGAAGATGAGCCAATAAATCCAACCTGTACCTATCATCTGTTTGACTCTGAATCCACTATATCATATGCATGTATTTCTCAACCTGTTGTTGTTGTTTAGTCGCTAAGTCGTGCCTGACTCTTTGCAAACTTGTGGACTATAGCTCGCCAGGCTTCTCTGTCCACGGGATTTCTCAGGCAAGAATACTGGAGTGTGTAGCCATCCCCTTCTCCAGGGGATCATCCTAACCCAGGGATCAAGCCTGTGTCTCTGGAATAGGCAGGCAGATTCTTTACTGCTGAGCCAACAGGGAAACCCATTTCTCAACATAGTGTAAGACAGAAGAGCACTTCCTCAAAGTGGAAGAAACAAACTCAACCATGATGGAACAGAACAAGCAGGGGCCTGAAAGTGGGGAGTTGTGTATGGTCATCTCATCTCACTTGAGGCTTGAAACATGTTGCAGCTCCATGATTTATTAAACTTGGATAAAGGCCAAACAGATAAAGGAGGCTAGTACTTCACACTAGGAGTAATTTTTAAGTTACATTGCAGAAACCAAATAAGTAGACCCCAGGTTTCACACCTGTTAAGCCTGGTACAAACAAGGGAGATAAGTAAATGACTAAACAACAAAGACTGTGATAGAGGAAAACTAAGAGAAAGTGGAGATAGTTCAGAGGAAAAAGTCAATGAAGATTTTATGGAGGAAAGGAACCCTTAGTCAGGTCTCAAGTTTGGATTGGGACCTGGACAAGAAGAGGATACATGGTAGACTCATTCCAGACTAAATCATAGAGATAAGAATGAAGCTGAATTGGGACCAGAGAGGAGATAGGCCTGAATGGCAAAAAAATGATAGTATGATAGAAACAGTGGAAACAAATAACAACATAAGTTGCATAGAGCTTACCAAGTACCGGGGACATTTCTAAGTGATTTATATTGTCACCTCATTCTGGCAGAAATCCTGAAACTTAGGCACAGTTAAATGATCTGCCCAAAGTCACACAACAGGTAGCGTCAGAGCTGGGATTTGGAACCTATGACATATGATTCCAGAGTTTGTACAATTAACTACTATAATGGTACATTAGAGGAAAAGCATATTCAAGCAAAGACATATAGGTACCATTTCTCTATAGTCAACAATTAAACTTTTCAATGTAAATTAAGAGAAAGCAAATATATAGGAAAAACCGGTAAGAACTAGATATAGCCCATAACTGTTCGAGATTTATAAATTACTTATCGTCAATGTGACTTACTATAAACTATAAATAAATTGAAACATATTTTAAAAGAACGAACAACATTTACAGTAAACTTTAAGTGGATCTATTATACATCCTTTTAATTCAAAATGTGATCACATAGAAAGATTAAGTGGAAAATTTCAAAGATTTTTAATTTGCCTCTTTTATAATAATCTTTATATTACATGATGTTAGAAATATTATGATCAAACAGAGCTTAAAACTATACATACACAAAGCTACATCTATACGCACTATATATCTAAGAGCAAAGGCAGATAGTCAGCTCTGTCTCCATCGACTATTTTAAGTATTTTTAAGATAGTAATATACAGGAAGTCATATACAGTATTAATATTCCAACAGTCTATACTAAGAAATGTCATCTGCAATTACCATTGTTCAATTTGGCATACTAAAATATATGGTAGTATCTGAAATATGTTTAAAATTACGTTTAAGTTTTTAGCCATTAACTTTCAAACCAAATATTTTTTATATCTATCATATATGACAAACTGCAACCATTGTAATATACTAGCAGTGTTCTTATAATTAAAGGCAAATGCCTTTTTTCTTTAAATACCTTGATTTTTCTATGAAACAATGACCACATAATTGAAAAATGTGGATAATGTGTGTAAAATTTTGATTTAAATCTTTTCCCACTTCTTTCTAAAGACATCAGCCAAAAAACTGAATAAGTTAGGGTGCCTTTGAAGATATTTAATTAAAATCTAATCCCACATTCTTAAAAGCTCACATAAATTAAGCTGTCATTCAGGAGATTTATGCATTCACATTTGCATATTACATACAATTCATCAAATACTCATGTTTGAAAGCAATGCCTTTCCCAGGGTGCTGAACTGCCAACAGTGCCAACAGGCACATGCAACTCACAAAACCATACCTACTCATAACTTGGAGGAAGCTACCTCCATATGGTCCTTTGTTTGCACATCTATAGAGCTCCAAGAACACTTAGAAAACTACTACTACTGTTTGATGGATTCTACTCAGCTAAATTTAACAGAGATGAAAATTTCACTTAATCTTGGTGAAATTGTATAGTGATGGCAATTCAACAATCCTTATTCAACTTATGGAAAGTTTTAAGATTACAGAAAAGATACAGAATCATCGCCGAGCTTCAGCATCACCAGCCAAACCAGTTAAGCTAAAAATATTCTCTTCAAGTTGATATAAGGCAACCATTTGTTTAACGTGACATATTTGAGTAAGGTAAAAAAGTAACAAATATATACCTATGTGTGTACATACATACATTATACATAGATATACAAACACAAAGAGAGAGAGAGAGATGAAGGTGAAAATATCAAAGTGAAGAATCGACCGTTCAGAACACTTGGAAAGTTTCAGATGTGGCAAAAACAAAATGTCCATAGCATTTCCAGAATGCATTTTTTCCTAAATACTATTTGGGTGGGAAATGGAAACTCTTTCATAGCACAATGTCTACAAGCAAACAAATGCAAAGATATACTTTTCCCCATGAGCTATAAGCTGTTACAAGATACCTTTAGCCTTTCATACATACTGAGAAAAGAGGTCACTCCAGTAGACACAAAGGGAAAATGGCACACTTACAAGTCACCACATATAACAAAAAGAATGAGACAAACATAATGGGGTAAGCTGAACAACTGCCACAATATTTTACTTGAATCTATTTCTTAATAGTCAGGATAATTGTTTTAAAATTCCAAACACAGGCTTGCTTTAAAGAGTGAGGCCTGAACCAGGGACATTTCTTCTTTCATACACAATGCCTTCCCCTCTCTAAAATTTGTCACCAATTCCTTTATCATTTAGACATTTAGAAATCTCCCAAAATTAGAGCAACTGGTAAATTTTATTTTTTTTAATTTTTTTTGTTCACTTTACAATATTGTATTGGTTTTGCCAGACATTGACATGAATCTGCCATGGGTGTACATGTGTACCCCCTCCAGAACCCCCCTCCCACGTCTCTCCCCATCCCATCCTTCTGGGTCATCCCGGTGCACCAGCCCCGAGCACCCTGTATCATGCCTCGAACCTGGGCTGGCGATTAGATCAACTAAACAGAAAATTAACAAGGAAACACAGACTTTAAATGATACAATAGACCAGTTAGACCTAATTGATATCTATAGGACATTTCACCCCAAAACAATGAATTTCACCTTTTTCTCAAGCGCACACGGAACCTTCTCCAGAATAGATCACATCCTGGGCCATAAATCTAGCCTTGGTAAATTCAAAAAAATTGAAATCATTCCAAGCATCTTTTCTGACCACAATGCAGTAAGATTAGATGTCAATTACATGAGCAACTGTTAAATGTAAATTATTGTCTCTCATTTATTTTATATAACTCATAAGTCTGTGTATATACACAAGTGCATACTGCAGCAAATGATTCATAAAGATTTAACTCTATAAAGACGTTTCAAGTGCCCACTATGCACAAGGCACTGTGCTAGATGTTGTGGGGAGTATAAAGATGAATTATACATGATCAGAAATTTAAAAAAAAAAACAGAAAAACACACATGTACACTAATGACTAAAATGCTAACATAAACAATGCATTTTGAGCACAAAAAGAAATATTCATGATAAGGTAGCATTTGATCTGGTCCTTAAAGATGAGTAGAATAAATGTGAAGACTGTTTCATAAATGTATATGCTCTGTCAAGAGGCCATGCTAATCCTTCCCTGTACCGTTCCACATTCCAGCATATGTTGCTAGAAAAACATAATCAAAACTAGCGTGAGAATCTGGCCCATGTTCAAAGAAGGAAAAGAACAATAGGAATACAGGAGATAAACATTGTATCTTCTAGTTATATACTAATTTCAATGGTACTTTCAGCTGGTTTAGTGTAAACTGTGCTTTAACATATACCGAACACTGACCATTAGACAGTCTTAAAGTCAATTGTCATTGGGTATTAACTGGTTGCTGAACATTAGCTGGAATAAAATGACAGCAAAAATAGTGGATTTATTCTATCAGAAAACAATATTTGCCTTTTATTCCTATCATCCTCTTTAATTTTCAAAATCCTGGGTTTCCCCAACAGGTAACAGCAATAAGTGTATATTACTTTTGTCATATAATTTTAATGCAAAACATTCCTATAAGAGACAGTACGTTTACTGTCTGTAACAGGAGTAAAGAGTACTGCAGAATATAAGATTAAATGTATGTGTGTATGTATGTGTGTGTGTAATGTCACTCTCTCTAGCTGTAATTTAACCCTGAGGAAAAGCATTTGAGTTTGGTTCTGTATGAAAAAAAACTCTCTCATGAGTTATCAGGTTCAGTTAACAATGTTAACAAAACAACTGATATTCAATGTTTCCAATGCTCTAGAATTCAGCGTTAGTTTTTCAGGCCTTCTTCAAATCCTCTACCTCTAAACCCTGTAAAACCTACATGGGTTTTAATTATGATCAAGAAGCTTAAAAAAAAAAAAAAAAGTTAATTGTCAGAAAAAATCTATATGGACAGATTTTAGAATAATTAGTTATTCATTGTAACATTTCAACTAATTAAATAATGTTTGAAATGTGTTATTTTAAATATTGCAGTGTAGTGGGGATATGTACAATATAAGGTGATTATATCTGGACAGTTAGTGATCATTTACCATCATAATGTTTTTGCCTTACAGGGCAAAAAAAAGGTCTTTACTTAAATCATAACTGCTATTTACAACTGAAAGTTGTCTTATTACAATATCTTTCCCAAAATGAAGAGCAATGTATCATAACTGCTATCTGTCTCTCGTCAAGAAATATTTCTCTCTTCTTTCAAGAAAAAACGTTTACACACTATAACCCTACAATTTTATTTATTCAGGTGCATACAGCCCTAATATTGAATAATGTCTTATTGAATGATTAGAAAATAGTTCTTTATTTCTTATACTTACTGTGGGAAGTTCCTATTTTCATAAAGGGAGGAAAATGTTTTCTAGGTGAAAAATCATAGCAGAATTCAAACCAAAGGGAATTCAACTTCTGTTAATAAATAAGACTGTCATAAAGCCAAATAACAAGGCTGACATTTACCAGATATATTAAAGAACAATCCATCCTAAATTACTCATTATTCTAAATATTAAGTTAAACTAACTAGGGAATTAAAAGTTATTGTAAGCCAGAAATAAAGAGGGAAAAAGCCTCTTAATCACTATAAAAAAAAATCAAAGTGACAAAATTCACAAAGTTGTTAGAGTTCTAGGCTTATTTTTAAATGTATCTTATTTTTTTTAACTTTACAATATTGCATTTGTTTTGCCATAAATTGACATGAATCCACCATGGGTGTACATGATTTCCCCTTCCAGAACCCCCCTTCCACCTCCCTCCCCATCCCATCCCTCTGGGTCATCCCGATGCACCAGCCCCGAGCACCCTGTATCATGCATTGAACCTGGACTGGCGATTCGTTTCACATATGATAATTTACACGCTTCCAGGCCATTCTCCCATATCATCCCGCCCTCGCCCTCTCCCATAGAGTCCATAATACTGTTCTATTTATCCATGTCTCTTTCGATGTCTCGCATACAGGGTTATTTTTACCGATCGCCTAAATATCATATATAAATGTATCTTAATGATAGGTATAAGGGACTTCCCTGATAACTCAGTTGGTAAAGAATCCACCTGCAGTGCAGGTGACCCCGGTTGGATTCCTGGGTCAGGAAGATCTGCTGGACAAGGGATAGCCTACCCACTCCAGTATTCTTGGGCTTTCCTTGTGGCTCAGCTGCTGAAGAATCCGCCTGCAATGCAGGAGACCTGGATTCAATCCCTGGATTGGGAAGATCCCCTGGAAAAGGGAAAGGCTACCCACTCCAGTATTCTGGCCTGGAGAATTCCATGAACCATATAGCCCATAGGTTTGCAAAGAGTCGGACATGACTAAGCGACTTTCACTTCACTTTCACAATGATAGGTATACTATAAAAATATTTTATGATACAAATGTGTGAAATGAATGATATATGCTCCGTTTAGAGGCTATTCTGATACACTGGTTTTGTTCTAGTCCAATGGTTATACAAAATCTATAAATTCAATTCCAGTTCTAGCTGCATCATTGGATTAAAAAAAAAAACAACTTTAGCTCAGCTTTTGATTGAGTAAAAATTATAATGATAATAATTTGGAGGGTTAGTAAGGCTAACTGCATTTTTTGATCATCATTTAGTTTAATTCAAATCCTTATTTTAGATAATAGCAAAGACCTAGATCCATGACTAAATTACAGCACTGTTCAAAAATATATTTTGTCTTTTGATATATAATGTGTATTTTAAATTAAGCATAATATCCTTCCACACTGCATTAATTTTCACTTTACTTCCTATTTATATTTTATGTCTAACAAAACTGTCCTAAATTAACTTATGCAACATATATGTTACATGATAGTTGTCTTCAAGAGTCTAATGATGTTATTATATGACATATAACAGGCTATACAACTTCTGTGCTGGAAAAGGCATCACCTAACAAGAGAGATAAATGTCCTGTCCACTGTGAAACTCTATTATATGTATGTTGTTTAGGCAAGAAAATCATTGAAAATGACAAGAGGTATGTCAATCAAAATACAGCTATTAAAAATAATTAAATACGCAGATTGATAATCCATACTGTGCTGAAAGAAGTTCAATAAGCAGAGCATTTTCTATACTATAACTTTAAGGAAGGTCAAAATTCTTGCCCCAAGCATACCTAAAAGTGAAATCTTCTTACTACTTTTTTGCAACAGTCTCACCATGAGCACCCATCAATTTTGCTGTCCAGAATGCTGTTTCAATCAAAATAAGATTAACAGTGCCACAGCAGAATATCAATGAAATCTCTAACTTACTGAGAGCATCTGTCAGGACAGAATGAGACAGAGTTTAGGTAGAAAACAGACAGTGCTAAACTCTCAAAGTTGGAGGATAAGGCAATAACAATTTCAACTCATTCAATGTGATATAGCAAATGTTTACTGAATTATTAATATTTAGCACTGATTAGTATTCTATAGATCTAGTAGAATTTGGAAACTTTGCACACAAACATAGGTGCATGCATAAAGTATGTGTGTATTAACTCTCACATCACCAGAGCATAGTAGAATGAATGGCACGTGGTAAGCACTTAATAAATGTTTATTGAATGAGTCAATGATTTAATCCATTTTAATTTTCTACAGAAAACTTCCTAAAAATGTATTGTCACATCTCTTCTACCAATAATGTTATCTTTGTGAGGCTTATTGCAGATAATGGGTTAAAATGGAGGATGTCAAATAACCGCTGGGCTTTATTGCTTTGTCCTTACCCCTCCTAAGCCACACAGGCTAAACTAAAGAGCTAAGTCTTTAATTTTCAACATATTAGACAATATCACATTGTAACTGTCTTTGGGGTTGTGTTGGACTTTGAATACAAGTCTTTAACATGCTGACAAGATAGACTTCCTAACCTTGTTTGGTGGGTGCATTAATTTCCAGGAGTAACAAGCTTGGAATTAACATAAAGAGTGGTAATTTACAAATGCTCTAACTAGAAATGAGATGAGTTTACATCTTCAGCAAAAAGCTCAAAAAGTAATTAGGAATATGCCCACTAGCTTTCAACTAAAATAAAAATTAAGACAGTCCCTGACACCTTAAAAGAAAGAGTTAGAATTAAATCAGCAAGTGAAGACATGCTCAATGAGAAAATGGAATAAAGCCAAATGGTAGATGGCATACTAATAAATAATAACAAGAAAATAGTAAGATAAATAAAATGGGCAATAGCTTACAAAGTTACAAATGTAACCAAATTAAGAGGAGAACTCCGTAAATGGTATCCAAATAATTCAGAACAGTATTTTAGTCAGCAATACTCTAATACCAAAATAGAAACACGTGCCATTATCTATTTCATGGTATTTTGCTTATATTCTATTATCCAAGTACAAATGAACTTGACTCATGACCATTAATAGTTACTATATATTTCTAGATTGAAATATTGTCCAAATAGGAATGCAGTAACCACTGCTCTGGCAATTCTTTTACATCTTTCATTCTTAAGCAGAATTGAAACTTTCTAATCACTTCTGGTTATTGATAACAAGAAGCAGTAAGTTACTTAGGAAAAAAGAAAGGAGAGTTTGGCATCATTTCTGCCGCTGCCATGATTGCACCCTTAGAACAGTTTCTACATTACAAGGTTAGGTATTTGAAACCAGTTACTCCAACATGTAAAAAGTAACATATGACAACAGCTGTATGAGTTTGAAGAAGCCTCACCAACCACAGTCTATCACTGTAAAGTACCAATCCCACTACTACCATTCAACAACTTATCCATTTAGCCTACTACTTTCATTTACAATGTTAGATATGCGTTTAGATTGTCCACCCATGGGGAACCATATAACACAGTCTTTAACCCTTCCAGCCTCCTTGACTCGAATTTGCAAAATAAAATGACTCTCTCAAGGTCTTTATGGTTACCTTCAAAGGTCATAGTATAGGAAATCAGTAACATATAGGCAAAACAAACACATTATTCAATTTTTGTAATACTATAAAGAGAGCCCCAACTGCAAAGCTCTTCAGATCATTCATTCTGAAAAAAGCATTGAAAATGAATATATTGAAGCAATCCTTCTATGGATTGAGATTATCAGTAAGTAATTCTTTCTGAAGTAACAAGTACCCTAAACCATCTTTTTTAAAGCTAGTAGGAATCAAGTTAGGGCACAGAAGACTTAAGACATCAAAGTGATATCCTACAACATCATGTACACATCTCTTCTATATACTCAAAGTTATGGCCAGTTTCATTGGATCTGGTACCTCTTATTTCAAAGAACCTACAGATATCTGTCCTAATCTATGATATGTGGATGTGTATCCTGCTAGTCAAGAATATCACAAATTCAAAGCCATAATCTTGAGTGCTTTAAGCATTTAAGCATGAACTGATGGACACCATAGGCTCCTCTCAAAATGGAGCTGCTAGGAACATGCAAGTATCCCTTACTGTATCAAGACACAGAGCTTGCAAAGGAGGCAAGTATAGCTTACCTCATTTTTGGACATGGGCATCCATGCAAATCTCTGTCCATACCCCTATTCTGAAAGGATGGAAGAGTTCTAAATATACAAAAAATTCCCATTTGTGCACTTTGACTTTAGTTAAATTTTAAGACATTATCAAATATTTTGCAATTTGTCTCTGTTTCTCTGAATTTAAAGTTGTACTATATTTCAAGTTTTATATTTCCACTAGAGTAAAAAATCAAATATTGTCATGGAAGATCCCTGAAAAAAACTACCCATTTATTTTCTTACAGAGAAAAGCAACAATTTACATTTATAAAAATTGTTTTGCTTTCAATTGTGATTTTTAGAAATTTAGGAGTCAAGAAAAAGTATAACACTGAGTTCAGCTCTCTTCTTTTCTTAATATAATAATATATATTTCTTGTCTTAGTGACACTGACTTTTAGTCATTTTTATTCATTGTAAGCCTTTCTATTCTTAACAGCTAAAAGCTGTTCATCCTTCTAAAACTTCTTTACCTGCTATTTTCTATCTTTTTCTATATCTATCTTAAGCAGTTATACGTCTTACCTTTTATTTAAGTAATTAATACAGAAATATATGAATTATTTCTCCCACTAGATTCATCAAGGGACAGGCAGGAAAAATATGTGCCTTCATATACTTCCTATAATGCCCAGTATAGTTCTTTGTATATTATCATATACATGAAAATAGAATTATACACATATAATACACTTAACGATAGCCAACATGTTTTTCAAAGTATAATAATTAGCAGAATTGTTCAGGGAATGGAATATTATAGTTAGCACATCATAGAACTTTGCTAAATCTGCTCAAAATGACTATTGAAAGAATGCTTAAAGACCCGTAGTTTAATATCTTTAGAAATACGTTTGAAAAAATTTCTACTTTTGCAAATACAAGTTTATGAATAAAGTGGAATATTTTTCAGATGACCAGAGATCTTGCTATAACTTAGTATCATCATTGTGAATGTAACCAATCACTGTGCCATAACAGTAATGCAGAGAGAAAACAAAGTTGAAATGAAAAGCTAGCCTAAAACTCAACATTCAAAAAACTAAGATAATGGCATCTGGTCCCATCACTTCATGGCAAATAGATAGGGGAAAAGTGGGGACAGTAACAGATTTTATTTTCTTGTGCTCCAAAATCACTGCAGACAGTGACTGCAGCCATTGGAAGAAAAGCAATGATAAACAGAGACAGCATCTAAAAATGCAGAAGCATCATTTTGCCAACAAAGGTCCATCTAGTCAAAGCTATGGCTTTTCCAGTAGTCATGTACAGATGTGAGAGTTGGACCATAAAACAGGCTGAGCACCAAAGAATTGATGCTTTTGAATTGTGGTGCTGGAGAACACTCTTGAGAGTCCCTTGGACTTCAAGGAGGTCAAACCAGTCAATCCTAAAGGAAATCAACCATGAATATTCATTGGAAGGACTAATGCTGAAGCTGAAGCTCCAATACTTTGGCCACCTGATGCGAAGAGCTGACTCATTGGAAAAAACCCTGAAGCTGGGAAAGACTGAGGGCAAGAGGAGAAGGGAGAGACAGAGGATGAGATGGTTGGATAGCATTACCGACTCAATGAACATGAGTTTGAGCAAACTCCGGGAGACAGTGAAGGACAGAGAAGCCTGACAGGCTGCAGTCCATGGGGTTGCAAACAGTTGGACACAACTTAGCGAATGAACAACAACAACAATTAATCTCAAGATACTTCTTGAATTGCCTTATCTTACCATATTCTCCTCAAAGTTAAGTACAACTCCCCAGAGAAATTTGCTTAACTGAGGATTTCAAGTAGTTGTTTTTCTGTTATGGTTTTGCTGTAACATCACCAAGAATAGCATTTCCTACCAGCTCTACAGAATGAGCCAGATATCCATATTCCATTAAAAATATACTATGCAAGTATATATGTATATATATGTATGCATGCTCAGTTTATTCAGTCGTCTTCGACTCTTTGTGACCCTATGGACTATAGCTCACCAGGCTCCTCTATCCATGTGATTCTGCAGGCAAGAATACTGGAGTGGGTTGCCATGCCTTCCTCCAGGGAAATCTTCCCAACCCAGGGATCAAACCTGCATCTTCTGCATTGCAGGCAGATTCCTTACCACTGAGCCAAGGGGGAAGCCCCATATATACACATAATGTATAAATTATAAATGTATAAATACATATACAAAAAGTTACAAATGTATAAATACAAAATATAAAAGATCATATAAATACATATATACAAAATAATTCAAAACTATTATGATAACAAACAACTTATAACAATGAATAGGCATTTTGCAATTCTTCATGTTACTACGGACTTGTGAATTTGCAAAAAGGAGTGAAGAATGTATTAATTAGGTGAGCAATACATGTCCAATCCTTTTCCTGCAAAAATGCTCTCATTTGAATGGTAAAATCTAATGATGCCAACTGATTTTCAATTTTTAGCTTTGTATTCTCTACTATTTTTTCCCCACTCATCATCTTACTTAATTTCACTCTATTCATTCTGCTTTCATGTCAATATAATGTAAAAATATAACAGCCAAAACATCATTACCAAGAAAGGAATTTACTGTATTCTAAGTATTCTTGCCTGGAGAATCCCATGGACAAAGGAGCCTGGCAGGCTATATATAGTCCATGGGGTCGCAAGAGTCTGACATAAATCGTGACTAAACCACCACCAAGGATAATGTTCGTTTTATACAAAAATGTATCTAAGAGAAATGTAAAGAAACTGTTCAAGTCAGAGTGAGCTATTGAAGTACCCTTACATATTTATAGTTTAATCTGTTATTTTCCTTCCCTTTAATCTCTATCTTATTACATTTGTTTTTAATATCACAAACTTTTTCAATTACATGGAAAATCAACAATGCTTTCTTCTCTATATATAGAGATGGGAACCCTTCAATGACATTTCTATACAGATAGCCTTCCATAATTTGTACATAATAGTTTTTGGTCAAGGTCTTGCAAATACTTTCCAAAATAATTACCTTTTTGCCAAGAAGTTCTGAGTGTATATTATTTTTCCATATGTGAAAGAGAAAACTTATACAATAAATAAGAGACCAAAGCTTTGAAAGGGTAAAAGTCAAAAGTAAATTAGACCTCTGATGACATGAACTCCAAGGAAAATCAAATATAATATTTCTTCTATGAATTTGTAATCACATACCAGAAAGTAAAAAATAAGATAAACATTTTTCTGTTTGTTTTTCACTTTCACAGAAACTCCATCCTTATATGCTTTTAGATGGTTACATTTTGCTGACATTTACAAACATTTCATGTTGATCTTACATGGGTCACATCAATCATCTATACAGTTTCAATGACACTTTGTTAAATAAACTGTCATGAAAGATTTATAGAGAATTTGATAAAAGTAAAGAAGATGTAGTTTAGCATTTAAAGATGCATTACCCCTTTTCTGAAGGGTAATATCACTTCTAACATACCACTAAGGTTCTCTAGCAATAAATACAGAAAGGAAAAATAAAAACCCCTTCCCTCATACTTTTATTTGCATAACATTTCTTTTTCAAACATAGGAGGTGGGAAGGGGGAAAGAACCATCCCAATTCAATGCTCCTTAGATTTAATGGTTGTGCATTGATCCTATTTTAAGAAATATTACATGTAAGTTAACAGCATTCAAAATGTATCCACTAAAGAATAATTAAATAAACATGAATCCTTAAACCATTCATGCAAACAAGTGCTTCCCTCAAACACCTGAACACTTGTATTCTGAATTGGATGCTATATGATGACAAAAATGACACAAATTATTCCTCACACATTATTGAGGCATTCAAGTGAAAAAGGGTTACAATGGAATTCATAGATTTTTTTTAGCATGAATAATTACAATATACAACCATTTAATTGAATTTTAAGCTAGCAGATGCCTTAGGCACCTGGCTAGTTTTGTCGTTTGTTTTTTCATGAAATTAAAAACAGGTTACTTTCACTTTGACTTGTGAAGTCACTCAGCTTCTAGCAGGCATGCAATAATGAAACCATGTTACAATAATGTTCGCAATTATATATCTCATTGTAGCAGCAGAGTAGGCAATAAAGATGTTGTTAACATCGTGGATATCTTTTTTTTTTTTCATTTTACATGTGAGTTTGTTGAAAAGTATCAATACTATTTGGAATATAATTCCAAATTGTTGCATCATTCTAGACTCTCGTGTAAGTTTCCTTGCCTAATGATATACTTGCTGAGATATTTCCTTTTCTATCAATTCTCAGGAAAAATTTTAAATCTTTCAGATAACTGAATTTTGTTGCCTGCAAAAGAAGGATATAATCTGATAAAGAATAATTTATAGTCTAAAAATTTCAGATGCTTATATTTAAGATGGTTAACTATATATACTAGAATTAAAAAATATAAATGCTTAGTAAAATATTTTACATATGTTAAATGCATATGATTTATTAAATATTAAGGCATTTACTGGTTATGTTTCTAAAGATGAGTATAGACCTGTTGTGTTATCAAATATGCGTTTTAAAAATAAGCTCTACTATAACAGAACTCAATTCTGTAATTGGTTGAAGTACATTAAGCATACTTTATAAAACAAAAGCCCAGAGACAGTGTACATTTGAAACACAGCATTCATAATTCGTTTACACATAAAAGTGAAAGTCACTCAGTTGTGTCCGACTCTTTGTGACCCAGTGGACTATACAGCCCATGAAATTCTCCAGGTCAGAATACTGGAGGGAACAGCCTTTCCCTTCTCCAGGGGATCTTCCCGACCAAGGAATCAAACCAGGGTCTCCTGCACTGGAGGTGGATTCTTTACCAGCTGAGCTATAAGGGAAGCCCCTCATTTACACACAGCAGTTTGAAATTTACTAATCATATTAAAAAGCAGAGATATTACTTTGCCAATAAAGGTCCGTCTGGTCAAAGCTATGGTTTTTCCAGTAGTCATGTATGGATGTGAAAGGTGGACTATAAAGAAAGCTGAGTGCTGAAGAATTGATGCTTTTGAACATCGGTGTTGGCGAAGAATCTTGAGAAACACTTGGACAGCAAGGAGATCCAACCAGTCCATCCTAAAGGAAATCAATCTCGAATATTCATTGGAAGGACTGATGCTGAAGCTGAAACTCCAATATTTGGCCACCTGATGCAAATAACTGACTCATTTGAAAAGACCTTGATGCTGAGAAAAATTGAGGGTGGGAGGAAAGGGGGATGACAGAGGATGAGATGGTTGGATGGCATCACCGACTCAATGGACATGAGTTTGAGTGAATTCATGGAGCTGGTGATGGGCACAGAAGCCTGGTGTGCTGCAGTCCATGGGGTCGCAAAGAGTCAGACACGACTGATCTACTCAACTGAACTGAATCTTAAAATAATAAGATAATATCATATACAGATATAAAATGTAAAAAAATATTTTTCTATTTCAAAGGCTACATTTCTCCTCTGATAAGAGTTACTAAATTTTTCTTACACATTTTAGTGTCAAAATATCTTTCTCTTGAGCTTCTTTCTTTATGAAACCACAATGATCCCTAACATGTTTTACTCATGTGAGAGTAGGCTGTTTTCAGCTTTTGGTTCTTTTATTCTTAAGTAACCAGCTCTTCACTTATTATAAAATCAAGGGAGAAGTTTCTGAGTTGTTAAGGTTGAAGGAGGAGCAAACTTGATTTTCAAATTAAGTCTTGACTTAGCATTTCAGTAGTTGAAATACATTTTGAGAATCACTGGGAAATTTTATGCTTCCCAGGTGGCAGAGTGGTAAAGAATCTGCCTGCCAATGCAGGAGGAGCAGGTTGGATACCTAGGTCAGGAAGATCCCCTGGAGTAGGAAATGGCCACCCACTCCAGTATTCTTCCCTGGAAAATTCCATGGACAGTGGAGCTTGGCGGGCTAAAGTTCATGGGGTCACAAAAGAGTCGGGCACAACTGAGCAACTGAACATGGACAATTTTATAGTAGTTAAAAAGTAAGTAATAAGGGCATTATTAATATAATACAAAGGTAGCTTATTATTATACTCCAATATAGAAAAAGACATTCACTATCCTGTTCATGGCATTTTTATTTTATCAGAAGAATTTTGAGTAAGAGAACTTGACTTTTGAAACAGAAAAGCTAAATAAGCATTCTACTTAATAGCACCATATCTGTACCCTTACTATCTTGTCTGAGTTATTTTCATTACAAAACTATTGCAATTTTAATCATTAGCTTTGGTAAACTGAAATTTAAGAGATTCTTATTCCAAGTAAAACTAAACATTATCTATGAAAGTAGAGACTACAAAAAATGAAACATAGCATTTTAATTATCTTTAATATTTACAAGTTAAGGTTGCTAAGTTGAAGTTCAGTGTAATATATTTGCATCCTATATTAGTTTGTCACACGAACTTAGAGGTTAGTAAAATATGTTTGAATCTGAATGAGCAAATATATAAAGCCTACAGCATGGTGTCAGGTACACACTGAGTGCTCAAAGGTTGATTTTAAATAACTAAAAGGATTCTCTCAGAAAACATTTTAAAGAAACAGCTAAAACTCTTGCAAAAAGTAAAATTAATTTTTCATTAAATTTTTTAGAAGCATCCAGATGCCTTTTAATGGTCTTTAAGAGTTTATACAGCTTCTATAAATATATCTTTTGATCTACAGTGTTAACTTCTTATGGAAACAAGTTTTACAGGGCAAAACATGTGTTACAAAACAAATAAAGAACAAAATAGTATGTTATTTTCATGTCTGCAGTGAAAAAAAATGTTTATTTTGGAATGTTTACATGATTTGAAAGCAATGATTTATAATTAAACCATCCCTCATTTCTTATATTTTAAAATAGTATAAACCCTTATATGATAAGTAATTCTTCTGTACAGTAAATTTTGCCTCACAATGCTTAACACTTTATCTATGGAAAATTATAAAATTTGTCCAATTATACTATATCTGACTCTTACAAATTCTTTGGTACAGACTTGAACATGAAATCAACTTCTAAAATTCACTATAAGCTTATCTTATTTATGCAGACTGATTATTCATTGAAAACTAAATTTCTGTATTATTTGATGACCACGTTGTCACTATCAGAAGTCCTGGGCGGTCCCAAGATGGCAGAGGAGTAGGGCAGGGAGACCTCTTTCTCCCCAAGAAATTCATCAAAAGATCATTTGAATGCTGGGCAACTTCCACAAAACAATTTCTGAACACTGGTATAGGACACCAGGCACCCAGAAAGGCAGCTCATTCTCTTTGAAAGGAGGTAGGACAAAATAAAAAAGACAAGGAAAGGAAGGAAAGGAAAGTTACCCTCACAGTTGGTTCCAACTCTTTGCAATCCCATGGACTGTAGCCTGGCAAGTCTTCGTCCATGGAATTCTCCAGGCAAGAGTACTGGAGTGGGTTGCCATTTCCTTCTCCAGGGAATCTTCCTGATCCAGAGATTGAACGTGGGTCTCCTGCATTGCAGGCAGAGTCTTTACCAACTGAACTACTAGAGAAGCCCCACAAAGACAAAAAGAGAGAGAAAAGAGTTAGGGATGGAGACCCATCCTGGGGAGGGAGTCGTGAAAGAGGAACAGTTTCCAAACAGCAGGAAATCCTCTTACTGGCAGGTATGTGGGGAGTTTTGGAATCTCAGAGGGCAACATAACCAGGGGAAAAAAAACCCACAGAAAACATGCCTAACCGCAACTCCCAGCAGAGAAGTAGCCCAGACGCTCTCATCCGCCACCAGCAAGTAGAGGCTGGACAGGGAGGCGCAGGTTGCATGCTTAGGGTAAGGACCTGGCCTGAATGCCCTGAGGACAATCTGAGGGAGCTAACTTGAGATAGCAACCCAAACTGTGGGATCAAAGAAAGTGAAAGTGAAGTCATTCAGTCGTGTCTGACTCTTTGTGACCCCATAGACTATAGTCTACCATGCTCCTCCATCCATGGCATTTTCTAGGCAAGAGAACTGGAGTGGGTTGCCATTTCCTTCTTCAGAGGATCTTCCCAACCTAGGGATCGAACCCAGGTCTCCCTCATTGTAGGCAGACGCTTTACTGTCTGAGCCACCAGGGAAGTCAGCCAGAGAGGAAATAAAAAGAAATTTCCCGAAAAAGTCTCTAACCTAAGGCACACCCTGGCCTGCTCACAGAACAAAGGATTGAGCCAATACCAAAGGAGAACTAGCCGGCTGCATACAGGCCTCTCCCATGCCACTGGAGGCAGAGAGGCAGCCGTGCAAGAGCCAGAGCCAGAAGGCAAGGGGCAATCTCAACCCCAGAGACCTGTATTCTCCACCAAACTGTGAGCAGGCGCCCGGTTGCTAACCAAGTCTTCCTGGGATCCTGGACGGTTGACATCTGCCAGGAGGGTCACAGCCTGAGATCAGCTCACCAGAGGAGACACACGGCACACCTGAGGCAGTGCTCTACGGGTGCACCTGGGAAACCGAGGGGCCGGGACTGGGGAGGTGATTAAGATGCACGGCCCACCTGGGACAGTGTGCTTGCCAAGCACCTGGTGGCCTTAGCTCCTCGGACCTGGGAAGGGCACAAAATGCATGCCCAACTGAGTATGTGCCCTTGTAGAGCACCCGAGAACCTGAACCTGAGCAGCTTAGACCTGGGAAGTGCATAAAACACAGGGCCTGCTTTGGACAGTACCCCTGCAGAGCAACCTGGAGCCTGAGCAGTGTAGACCGGGAAAGCACACGTGCCGTGAGCTGAGGCAAACCCAGTGTGGCCCATTCACTGTGAGCACTCCCCACACATGGCAGTGATGTTTGTTTGCAGTGTTCCTCCCTCCCCGCAGCACAACTGAACACGAGAGCCTAAATACGTGACCACCTTCGCCCCCTTGTGTCAGGGTGGAAATTAGACACTGAAGAGACTTCCAAATAGAGGAAGCCAAAATAAAGAAAGAAGAGGGAACTGCTCTGGAAGTGACAGGTGTAACAGATTAAAACCCTGTAGTTAACATTGACTAAGCATTGGAAGGGGCCTATAGACCTTGAGAAGAAGTACAAGCTGGAACAAGGAACTATCTGAAACTGAACTGCCCACACTGCCCACAACAGCTCCAGAGAAATTCCTAGATATATTTTTACTATTATCATTTTTTAATTTTTTAAATTTTTTAAGTTATTACTCCTTTAATTTTCATTTTTATAATGTACTATATTACCTTGCAAAAAAGTCATTATTTTAAAGCAAATTTCATATACATATATTTTATAATTTTTGTGGTTGATTTTGTTTTGCATTTTTAATATTGAATTTTTCAGAGTCTAACCTCTACTCGATTTTTCATCTTTGCTTTTTGGTATTTATTATCAATTTTGTATCTTTAAGAATCTAATTTTCAGTATCCATTTTCATTTAGGGGCGTGATTACTGGCATGATTGCTCTTTCCCCTTTTGACTCTCCCTTTACTCCCCCAGGTCACCTCTATCTCCTCCGTCCCCATTTTCTTCTCTACTTAACTCTGCAAATCTCTCTGTGTGTTCTGGGCTGTGGAGAACACTTAGGGAACTGACTACAGAGCTAGATTGGACTACAGCTAGATTGGACTCTCTGCTTTTGACTCCCCCTCTTCTCCTCCGGGAGTTGGTGATGGACAGAGAGGCCTGGCGTGCTGCAATTCATGGGGTCACAAAGAGTCGGACACGACTGAGCAACTGAACTGAACTGAACTGAACTTCTCCTCCTGGCCACCTCTATCTCCCTCCTCCTTCTTCTCTTCTCCATGTAACTCTGTGAACCTCTCTGGGTGTCCCTCAGTGTGGAGAATTTTTTCATCATTAACCTAGATGTTTTATCATCTGTGCTGTATGGATGGAGAAGTCTTGAGGTTACTGTAAGAATAAGACTGAAAGCCAGAGGCAGGAGGCTTAAATCCAAAACTTGAGAAGACCAGAAAACTCCTGATTCCAGGGAAGATTAATCCACAAGAGCTCATCCAAAAGCCTCCATACCTACACTGAAACCAAGCTCCACCCAAGAGCCAACAAGTTCCAAAGCAAGACATACCATGCTAATTCTTCAGCAAGGCAGGAACATAGCCCTGAGCATTAAAATACAGGCTGCCCAAAGTCATGCCACACCCAAAGACACCTCAAAACTCACTACTGGACACTTCATTGCTCTCCCACCAGAACACAGATACAAGCTTCCCTAACCAGGAAACTTTGACAAGCCACCTGTCCAACCCCACCAACAGGGAGCAACCTCCACAATAAAGAGGAACTACAAACTTCCAGCTTACAGAAAGTGAGAGTCAATTCCTAGGCAGATTGATAAGAAGTCTGGGGTCCCCAAGGAGGAGAAAGGGCTCTGGCGGTCTTGAACAGGAGATAGGGGTCTGGAATTCTCGAGGAGGAGGAAAGGACAAACATCTTTTTTTTTTCTCTCTACATTCCTTAGAGTCACATGAAACTTTTTTTTCTTTAAGCCTGGAACTGATGATTACACAACAAACAACTCAGTTTAAACTCTGTACTAGGGATTATATAGCAATGATGTATCCTGCTTGAGGACAGTTTCTCCTTCTTGAAAACCTTCTGGCTAATCCTGTTATCTTAAAATGTAAATTATGGGAGAGGATCTAGTAAGATCTTTACAACCTTGAGACATTGTTTTGATTTATTGTAATAACTAATTAAAGTATATAACCCCCTTGCTAACACTAGCGAGGGGGCACTCTCTGTCCTCCTTCTGATGTCTATGTCAGAAGCTTTCTCTATCCCTTTTCTTACTTTAATAAAATTCTGCTACACAAAATCTCTTGAGTGATCAAGCCTGGTCTCTGGTCCTAAAGCTAAATCTTCTTGAGAGATCATGAATCCGACATCATTCACTGTAAGCTATCATCTTGGGGGCTCGTCCAGGATCTTCAGGACAAGGTAAGAACACTCAGAGCTCTAGCCTCTCTGCTTTCTCAGTATGCACATTTTCTGCTTTACTTTGGTGTGCTTGTGTGAATAAATGACACGCCCTACACGAAGCAAGTGATCAGTCCTGCTCTGCAGTTGTGTGGTGCCTCGTAATGACTGAAGGCAGCCCAAAAAAGGGAAGCCTTGTTGGGGGTTTATACCAACCTGCCAAGGCCAAGGGACACCCAAGGTCTCTGCTAGGGGAGTGGCCAGAGATAGGCAAAGCATGTGAACCAAACTTTCCTTTCTCGGTCACCTTTTCCTGGTCTCTTTGGCCATTTCATAACTATGTGGGGAATTAGAACTGCTAGCCTAATCTGTCAGATCATAGACTTTCAAGGGAATTGTGATCCATGCTGTTACTATTGTCAACTACAAATTGGCACTTACCAAGAGCCTTGCCTATGACTGAACAACAAAGGTGTTTGTCATCTGCCTCTATGGAGATTGAACCCCTGCTACTATAGCTGTTGACCTTCAACAACCCCTAAGGGAGTTCAGGGTGGAGTGAGGCACTCTGTGCTCCAGGGAATCTGGTTGGACAGGTCTTTAGATAGTTGGATGTTTTTAGGAACAGATTTTATGATCTCAATCCTTGCATCTCCTCATATCTAGAGAAGCACTAAATCCCTTCGTGGTGACATCAGATCCTCATGACTAACAAAAAGCCCTTTGTAAAATGAGTGCTTCATGGTATTTAACTCCCCCTTCACCAAAACCTTATATATTGTCTTTCTTTCCCCCACTGCTGCTTTAGAGCAGCCTCTCAGAGCTATCTGAGATGCTGCCTCCTGGGCTGCAGTCCTCATTTTGCCCCAAATAAAACTTAACTCACAACTCTCAAGTTGTACATCTTTTTTTAGTCAACACTATGTACTTTTACTTAGACCCCAAGTATGGAAGTGCCTAGCCTTGCTAGGAGCCGAAAGTTACAGGAGCACGTTTGGGAGAGAGTTGGAACTCTAGCTCCAGGAATGTCTCTCAGGCTAGAGATTACTCTCTTGGCTGCCTGCCTCAGGAGCCAGAGTCCTAAAAAGTGAGTCTTTGTCATGGCTGTGTCTCCTATCTATGTGGATAGAAGCACTGCTAGTGATCATGAGGTTTTTGAGGACACAGATCGGGAATAGCAGGATCTGGTCAGATTGGAAATGCAATGGGCTTTTTCCTTTGGTAGCACTAGCTCTTAGTGGACCAGAGGAGGTTCTCTGATGGCTTTTGTCTCAACTCCTTAGAGTTCTTTCTGTGTAACCTGTGGAAATGAACTGGAAGGACTGGTCCTAGTAGCTCAAGGACAAAAAAAAAATCACTATTTCCTCGCTGGCCAACCCTCCACCACCTCTTTTGCTATACTGGTGTGGTGATACTCAGAGAAGGGACATCTTGGTTGTTGTTCATCCCTTTATGACTCACTGCTTCTGAGTCAGACTGTACTCAGGAATGTGAACGGGCACATGTAAGCTAGTAGTCCTAGCTTGAGAAACATTCTGGGAAACTACTCTGGCAAATCAAAGGTCTTGGTGGTATGGAACTAAATCAATCTGAGATGCCATCAGGTCTACCCCTGGTGCATATCCACCCCACCTCGGTGGTAGAACTGGGAGGGACGAGTAAGGCACCTGCGTCATTAAGGACAGACAAAGTCCGACCAGGGAAGGAAAGCTTTGGTGGTGAGACTGTCTACACCCCTACCTAGAGCAGGCAAAGACGCTTCTGGCGAAAAAAAAAAGCCATGGCTATGTATGTCGCTTTTTTCTCTCTTAGAGATGGGAGATAGCATTCCAGAACCACTTCTTTAAAATGTACTTAAAAAACTGGGACAAGTTCAATCCCCAGAATTTAAAACTAGGCCAGTTCTGTAAAAAACAAGAGAAATGGGTAGAAGTGCTGTATGTGCTGCTCTTTATCTTTCTGTGAGACATGCCAGATTTATGTCCTAAGGGTGCAGGTTTGGATGTGGAACCTTCAGCTCCCTCCTGTCCTCTACTTTGCTCCTGTATCTGGGACTCCCAACTGAACAGGCTGAGCATTAGGGCACCCTTCCAGGAGGGGTTGCCTCAGTCTCGGTAGAAATTCAAACAGTACCATTTGTGGTCAAGACTATCTAGAGAATCCAGAAAAGTACATAGAAGCCTTTACAGGACTAACTTTACTTTATGACCGTACTTGGAAAGATGTCATGTATGTCTTGGAACAGACGCTGACTCCTGACTCAAAAACCCAAGTTCTGGGGGAAGCTCCTACTTTTGGAGATGAACGGCTTGAACATGAGACAAGGGGAAAGAGGGAACATGAACTAGCCCTCCTTCCTACTAGGAGCCAAGCGGTTCCCATAACAGACCAACTTTGCCAGATGTATTCTTGTAGGACTTAAGCAAGCACATGCTAAGACTTTAAACTATGCTAAGTTGGCTGACACAGAACAGGGAGAGAAGGAAACTGCTGGTAAATTCCTAGATAGACTATGGAAGGCTCTCCATAAGTTTACTGATGTTGATCTTGAAAGTGCAGAGGGAGAAATGACCTTAAAAGATAGATTTCTCACTCAGTCACCTCCAGATATCTGCTGTAAGTTACAAAAACAGGTATTTGGACCAAATTAGTCTTTAGAAAAACTGTTGCAGCTGGCTCAGACAGTATATTATGGTAGAGGATATGAGGAGGAAAAATCGAGGCAAAAAAAGGAACAGGCAAAAGACTGAAGCCCCAACAATGGCTGTTAGACTTGCTCTGAAACAGCCTGAGAAAAATGCCCATAGGGACCCAGGTGAAAAGGGATGGACTTTTTATTACTGTGGAAAGGAGGGGCATCTCAAGTGGGATGGCCCTCAGTCATCTAAGCCACCCGCGGCTCCAGGTACAGTCTGCAAAGGACCACACTGGAGAAGAGACTGCCCTCTGAGGTGTAAGGCCCAGGGATCAGACTCTCAAGAGAATCTGGACTGAAGGTGCCTGGGGGTCCCCACACAAGCTCCCATCCTAATGACACCTGAGGAACCCCGGATATTAATAACTGTGCAGGGCTAATCAGCTGAGTTTCTTTGGACACTCGGGCAAATTTCTCTGAGCTCACTGAAGCCCGTGATCCGCTTTTCTCCCAATCCACTACAGTAATGGGACTGTCTGGATGAGCCAAACACTATTACGTCAGTCATCCTTTAAGTGGAAACAGGGACTCTGTGCTGTTTTCTCATGAGTTTCTAATTATGCCAGAGTCTCCCTCACCCCTTCTGGGCAGGGATATACTGAACAAGGTCCAGGCCTCTGCTTTCATGAATATGGAACCAGCTCTTTTTAATGGAACAAACTGTAAATCCAAGAGTGTGGGCTGATTAAGAAAATGTAGGTTGAACACAAAATGTTGTTCCTGTTGTTATCAAGCTCAATGACCCTCAACTATTTTCACATCAAAAGCAGTATCCATTAAAGTCTGAGGTGTTAAGAAAGGGTTAAAATCCATCACTGAAAATTTAAAGGAGCAGGGGCTATTAATTGCCTGCAACAGTCCATGCAACACTCCTATTTTGGGTTTGAAAAAGACAAATGATAAATGGAGACTAGTTCAAGATTTATGAATAATAAATGAGGCTGTGGTTCCTTTCACTCATATGCCAAAAACAAATGGATTTTCTTGCTTACAAGTCTGGGTAGACACTTACTGGATGGATTGAGGCCTTTTCCTGCCATAGTGAACAGGCTAGGGAAGTTGTAAAAATTTAATCCATGAAATTATTTCCAGGTTTGGGCTGCTGGGGAGCCTCCAGAGCAACAATGGCTCTGCCTTTATAGCTGCTATAACTCAAGGGGCATCAAAAGCTCTAGGAATAGACTATCACTTACACTATTCCTGGAGACCCTAAAGTTCAGGAAAGGTAGAAAAGGCTAATGACATTATTAAGAGATATCTGTGTAAGCTAATTCAGGGAACACAAGACAGCTGGTTTACAGTTCTACCCATAGCTTTAATGAGGGCTTAACTGACCCCCCTCCCCCACCACAACAAAAGAAGGGACTGTCTCTATGACAGACTGTTTTTGTGCACAGATATTGTCATAGATCCTGAAGCCTCAAAATTAAGGCTTTTAGCTTTTCAACAGACATTACCAGGAGGTTAACTCCTGACCCAGCTGTTGAGTCAAACAAGCCACTGTTTGAGCCAGGAACCAAGATAGACCTAAGCATCTAGGTGGGCTTGCTTCTGCTGACTCCAAAAGTCCTGAGTCTGCCATTTGACCCTGAAGACAGTACCTTCCTGACCTAGACTCATTCCTATGTCGCATTCAACAACTGACATAATTGCTGGGTCTGCGGAACACTCTCCTCCTCATCAACTGAAGACTTCCCATGGTGGGTTTCCCACTTCAAGGAAAGGAATTTCTTCAACTCTGAGAATACTTTCACAAACAACAATCATATGTGATTCCTCTTCCTGATCTGATGACATCTAACAATCCTAAGGAGGAATGATGTAACTACGGACATAATGTAACTTTTAATTTTCATTAGGTTTTAACTTGGTTTAATGACTCTTTTGCCTTACATCTATAACTGTAAAACAGGGTTTGTTTCTAACTGTCTGAAAGTTTTTAAGTTAGAAATGGTTGTCCAAGCTCCTAAGAGTACCAAAACCTCCTCCAACTATTACCTGGGGCCCCTGGATCAGAGACCCTCAATATGAGGGTTAGGAGAATATTTCACCTCAACAATTTAGGGACCATGCCCCTCAAGAGCAGGAAGTAGTTATGGAATGAAAATGACACTGCTTTCCCTTGGCAACATAATTCGCCTAAAAGAAAAGGGGGGAATGAGAGAGTCAATTACTAGGCAGATTGATAAGAAGTCTTGGGTCCTCAAAGAAGAGAATGTGGTCTGGGGCTGTCGAAGCAAAGATAGGGGTCTGGAATTCTCAACCAGGAGGAAAGGACAAACATCTTTTTTCCTCAACACTCCTTAGTCTTAGTCACTTAAAATATATTTTTTTCTTTAAGCCTGGAACTGATGATTACACAACAAACAACTCAGTTTAAACTATGTACTATGGATTATATAACAACAATGTATCCTGCTTGAGGACAGTTTCTCCTTCCTGAAAACCTTCAGGCTAATCCTGTTATCTTATAATGTAAATTATGGGAGAGTGTCTAGCAAGATCTTTACAACCTTGAGACATTCTTTTGATTTATTGTAATAACTAATTAAAGTATATAACTCCCTTGCTAACACTAGGGAGGGGGGGCACTCACCATCCACCTGCTAATGTCTATGTCAGAAACTTTCTTTATCCCTTTTCTTACTTCAATAAAATTCTTCTACAAAAAAGCTCTTGAGTGATCAAACCTGGTCCCTGGTCATAAAGCTAAATCTTCTTCTTTGGAAATCACAAATCCAATATCATTCACCATAAGCTATCAAAAGGCCACCCCAAACACAGCAATCAAAACAAAATGAAGCCACAGAAATATTCAGGTAAAGGAATATAAGAAATGCCCACCAAACCAAACAAAACAAGAAGAGATAGGGAGTCTACCAGAAAAAGAATTCAGAATAATGATAGTAAAGATGATCTAAAATCTTGACAACAAAATGGAGTTACAGATAAATAGACTAGTGACAAGGATTGAGAAGATGAAAGAAATGTTTAACAAGGACCCAGAAGAAATAAAAAAGAGTCAATCAATAATGAATAAGGCAATAACTGAGATTAAAAGCACTCTAGAGGGAACCAACAGTAGAATAACTGAGGCAGGAGATAGGATAAGTGAGGTGAAAGACAGAATGGTGGAAATAAATGAAGCAGAGAGGAAAAAAGAAAAAAAGAATGAAAAGAAATGTGGACAACTTCAGGAGACCTCTGGGACAAGGTCAAATGCCCCTACATTCAAATCATAGGAGTTCCAGAGGAAGAACACAAAAAGAAAAGCGACGAGAAAATACTTGAGAAGATGATAGTTGAAAATGTCCCCAAAATGGGGAAGGAAATAGCCAACCAAGTCGAAGAAAGACAGAGTCCCGAACAAGATAAACCCAAGACAAAACTTCCCAAGACACATATTAGTCAAATTAAAGAATACCAAACACAAAGACCAAATATTAAAAGCAACAAATAACACACAAGGGGATTCCCATAATGAAAACAGCTGATATTTCAACAGAAACTCTTCAGGCCAGAAGGGAATAGCAGGACATGCTTAAAGTGATGAAAGAGAAAAACCTGCAACCCAGACTACTATACCCAGCAAGGATCTCATTCAAATATGAAGGAGAAATCAAAAGCTTTACAGACAAGCAAAAGCTGAAAACATTCAGCACCATCAAACCAGCTCTTCAACAAATGCTAAAGGATCTTCTCTAGAGAGCAAACACAGAAAAGGTTTATAAACTTGAACTCAAAACACCAAAGTAAATGGCAATGGGATCATACTTATTAATAATTACCTTAAATGTAAATGGCTTGATACGCCAACCAAAAAACAAAAACTGGCTGAATGGATGCAAAAACACAATCTCTATATATGCTGTCTACAAGAGACCCACCTCAAAACAAGGGACACACACAGACTGAAAGTGAACGGCTGAAAAAGATATTTCATGCAAATGGTGACCAAAACAAAGCCGGAGTAGCAATACTCATATCAGATAAAATAGACTTTGAAATAAAGGCCGTGAAAAGAGACAAAAAGGACACTACATAATGATCAAAGGACCAATCCAAGAAGAAGATATAATAATTATAAATATATATGCACCCAACATAGGAGCAGTGCATTATGTAAGGCAAACGCTAACGAGAATGAAAGGTGAAATTAACAGTAACACAATAATAGTGGGAGAAATTAACACCACACTCACACCTATGGATAGATCAACTGAACAGAAAATTAGCAAGGAAACACAAACTGTTAAAGATACAAAGTACCAATTAGACCTAATTGATATCTATAGGACATTTCAACCCCAAATATTGAAATTCACCTTTTTCTCAAGTGCACAAGGAACATTCTCCAGGATAGATAACATCTAGCCTTGGTAAATTCAAAAAAATTGAAATCATTTCAAGCAGCATTTCTCTTCACAGTGCAGTAAGATTAATGTCAACCACAGGACAAAAACTATTAAAAATACAAACAAATGAAGGCTAAACAACATGCTTCTGAATAACCAGCAAATCACAGAAGAAATTAAGAAGGAAATCAAAATATGCACAGAAACAAATGAAAATGAAAACACAACAAACCAAAACCTATGGGATTCAGTAAAGGTAATGCTAAGGGGAAGGTTCATAGCAGTACAAGTGTACCTCAAGAAACAAGAGAAAATCAAATAAATAACATAATTGTACACCTAACACAACTAGAAAAAAACAGAAATGAAGAACCCCATGGATAGTGGAAGGAAATAAATCATAAAAATTAGGGCAGAAATAAATCCAAAAGAAACAAAGGAGACCATAGCAAAAACCAACAAAGCTAAAAGCTAATTCTTTGAGAATATAAATAAAAGAGACAAACCATTAGCAAGATTCATTAAGAAAAAAAAAGGAGAAGAATCAAATCAACAAAATTAGAAATGAAAATTAAGCAATCACAACAGACAAAACAGAAATACAAACGATCATAAAAGACTACTATCAGCAGCTATATGCCAATAAAATGGACAACTTGGAAGAAATGGACAAATTCTTAGAAAAGTATAACCTTCCAAATCTGAACCAGGAAGAAATAGAAAATCTAAACAGACCCATCACAAGCACGGAAATCAAAACTGTAATCGGAAATCTCCCAACAAACAAAAGCTCAGGACCAGATGGATTCACAGCTGAATTCTACAAATAATTTAGAGAAGAGTTAACACCTGTCCAACTCAAACTTTTCCAAAAAATTGCAGAGGAAGGTAAACCGCCAAACTCATTCTATGAGGCCACCATTACCCTAATATCAAACCACACACAGATGCCACAAATAAAGAAAACTACAGGCAAATACCACTGATGAACATAGATGCAAAAATCCTTAAAGAAATTCTAGCAAACAGAATCCAACAACATATAAAAAAGATCATACATCATGACCAAGTGAGCTTTATCCCAGGGATGCAAGGATTCTTCAATATTTGCAAATCAATGAAATACATCACATTAACAGATCAAAAGATAAAAACCATATGATTATCTCAATAGATGAAGAGAAAGCCTTTGACGAAATTGAACATCCTTTTATACTAAAGACCTTCCAGACAGCAGGCATAGAAGGAACATACCTCAACATAATAAAAGCCATATATGATGAACCTACAGCAAACATTATCCTCAACGGTGAAAAATTGAAAACCAGACTGCGAGCATAGAAGGAACATACCTCTCAACATAATAAAAGCCATATATAATAAACCCACAGCAAACATTATTCTCAATGGTGAAAAGTTGAAAGCATTTCCCCTAAAGTCAAGAACAAGATAAGGGTGCCCACACTCACCACTACTACTCAACATAGTTTTGGAAGTTTTAGCCACGGCAATCAGAGAAGAAAAAGAAATAAAAGAAATCCAGATTGGAAAAGAAGAAGTAAAACTCTCACTGTTTGCAGATGACATCATCCTCTACATAGAAAACACTAAAGACACTATCAGAAAATTAGTAGAGCTAGTCAATGATTATAGCAAAGTCATAGGATATAAGATTAACACACAGAGAGCCCTTGCATTCCTAGAAACTAACAATGAGAATAGAGAAAGAGAAATTAAGGAAAAAATTACACTTACCATAGCAACAAAAAGAATAAACTACTTAGGAATAAACCTACCTAAAGTAACAAAAGACGTATATAAAGAAAACTATAAAACACTGATGAAAGAATCAAAGAGGACACAAACAGATGGAGAAACATACCATGTTCATGGATCAGAAAAATCAATATAGTGAAAATGAGAATACTACCCAAAACAATCAATAGATTCAATGCAATCCCTACCAAGCAACCAACGGTATTTTTCACAGAATTAGAGCAAATAATTTCACAATCTGTATGGAAATACAAAGCAACGTGAATAGCCAAATCAGTCTTTAAAAAGAAGAATGGAACTGGAGCAATCAAGCTGCCTGACTTCAGACTATACTACAAAGCTACAGTCATCAGGGTCATATGGTACTGGTGCAAAGACAGAAATATGGATGAATGGAACAACATAGCAGGCCCAGAGATAAATCCATGCACCAACAGATACGATATCTTTGACAAAGGAGGGAAGAATATACAATGGAGAAAAGAAAATCTCTTTAAAAAGTGGTGCTGGCAACGTAATATTACTCAGTTATTAAAAAGAATGCATTTGAATCAGTTCTAATGAGGTGGATGAAACTGGAGCCTATTATTCAGAGTGAAGTAAGTCAGAAAGGAAAACACCAATACAGTATATTAATGCATATATATGCAATTTAGAAAGGTGGTAACAATGATCCTATATGCAAGAAAGCAAAAGAGACACAGATGTAAAAAACACCATAGGACTTTGTGGGAGAAGGTGAGTGGTACGATTTGAGAGAATAGCATTGAAACATGTATATTAACATATGTGAAATAGATCGCTAACCAGGTTCGATGCATGAGAAAGGGCGCTCAGAGCCACTGCACTGGGATGACCCTGACAGCTGGGGTGGGGAGGGAGGTGGGGGAGGGCGTTCAAGATGGGGGACACAGGTACACCCATGGCTGATTCAGGTCAATGTATGGCAAAACCACTATAATGTTGTAAAGTAATTAGCCCCCAACTAAAATAAATGAATTAATTTTAAAAAATAAAAATAAAAAGTGCAGTAAAACTGGCACATCACTTATAAGAGAATGAAATTAGAACAATTTATAACACCATACACAAAAAAATCAACTCAAAATGGATTAAAGATCTCAATGTAAGATCAGAAACTATAAAACTCCTACAGGGAAACATAGGCAGAACACTCTCTGACATAAATCAAAGCAGGATCCTCTATGACGCACCTCTCAGAGTAATGGAAATAAAAGCAAAAAGAAACAAGTGGGACCTAATTAAACTTAAAAGCTTTTGCACAATGAAGGAAGTTGTAAGCAAGGTGAAAAAATACCCTTGAGAATGGGAGAAAATAATGGCAAACGAAGCAACTAACAAAGAATTAATCTCAAAAATATACAAGTAGCTCATGCAGCTCAATACCATAAAAATAAATGACCCTATCAAAAAATTGGCCAAAGAACTGAACTGACATTTCTCTAAAGAAGACATACACATGGCTAACAGACATAAGAAAAGATGCTGAACATCAGTTATTACCAGAGAAATGCAAATCAAAACCACAATGAGGTACCATTTTACGCCAGTCAGAATGGCTGCTATCCAAAAGTCTACAAGCAATAAATGCTGGAGAAGGTGTTGAGAAAAGGGAACCCTCTTATACTGTTTGTGGGAATGCAAACTAGTACAGCCACTATGGAGAACAGTGTGGATTCCTTAAAAAACTGGAATGACAGGAGGAAAAGGGGGTGACAGAGGATGAGATGGTTGGATGGCATCACCGACTCAATGGACATGAGTTTGGGTAAACTCCAGGAGTTGGTGATGGACAGGGATGCCTGGCGTACTGTGATTCATGGGGTCGCAAAGAGTCGGACACAACTTAGCGACTGAACTGAACTGAACTGAACTGAATTACCTTGAATGGAAACAAATTAATTAATTTTAAAAAAAGAATTCAACCTTGAAGCCTGAGAAAATGAGAACTCACCCACAATAAGTTAAACAAAATAATGAAAAGGCAAAGAAATACTACAAAAATGAAGGAACAAACTAGAAAAATAGAAGTTCAAATAAATGAAGAGGAAATAGGCAAACTCCCTGAAAAAGAATTCAGAATAATGATAGTAAAGATGATCAGAAACCTTGAAAACAAAATGGACCTGGAAGAATTAAGGAACAGAAATACAGAGACAAACAACGCAATTACTGAAATTAAAAATACTCTATAAGGAATTAATATCAGAATATGTGAAGCAGAAGAATGCATCAGTGAACTGGAAGATAAAATGGTGGAAATAACTTCTGTAGAGCATGATAAAGTAAAAATAATTAATAGAAATGAGGATAGTCTCAGAGAACTCTGTGACAATAACAAACATTTGAATTATAGGGATCCCAGAAGAAGAAGAGAGAAAGAAAAGGGTACGAGAAAATTTTTGAAGAGATTCTAGTTGAAAATTTAAAGTACTGAAAGGGAAAAATCTACAACCAAGGTTACAGTACCTGGCAAGGATCTCATTCAAAATTGATAGAGAAATCAAAAGCTTTTCAGACAAGCAAAAGTTAAGAGAATTCAGTACCACCAAACCAGCTTTACAACAAATGTTAAAGGGACTTATATAGTCAAGAAATACAAGAGAAGAAAAAGGACCTACAAAATTAACCCAAAACAATTAAGCAAATGACAATAGGAACATATATATCAATAATTACTTTAAATGTAAATGGATTAAATGCTCCAACCAAAAGAAACATACTTGCTGAATGGATACAAAAACAAGACCAATATATATGCTGTCTACAAGAAACCCACTTCAGACCTAAAGACACATACAGACTGAAAGTGAGAGGATGGAAACATATATTCCATGCAAATGTGAAGCAAAAGAAAGCTGGAGTAGCAACCCTTACATCAGACAAAATAGAGCTTAAAATAAAGATTATTACAAGAGATAAGGAAGGACATTACATAATGATCAAGGGATAAATCCAAGAGGAAGACATAATATTTGTAAATATCTATGCACTCAATATAGGAGCACCTCAATACATAAGAGAAACACTAACAGACATAAAAGGAGAAATTGTCAGTAATACAACAATAGTAGGACACTTTAACACCCCACTCACACCAATGGACCGATCATCAAAATAGAAAATTAATAAGGAAACACAAGTATTAAATGATACATTACATGAGATGAATCTCACTGATATCTTCAGGACATTCCA
Organism: Giraffa tippelskirchi; assembly: GCF_054371585.1. NCBI lineage: Eukaryota > Metazoa > Chordata > Mammalia > Artiodactyla > Giraffidae > Giraffa > Giraffa tippelskirchi. The sequence continues at coordinate 75,296,919 of NC_137289.1, forward strand.
CCCAAATGCAGAAGAATAAACCTTCTTCTCAAGTGCATATGGAAGATTCTCCAGGATAGACCATATCTTGGGTCACAAATGAAACCTCAGTAAATTTAAGAAAACTGAAATCATACCAAGCATCATCACTGATCACAATGCTATGAGACTAGACATCAATTACAAGAAAAAAACTGTAAGAAACATGAACACATAGAGAGTAAACAACACATTTCAAAATACCCAACAGGTTACTGAAGAAATCAAAAAATTTCTAGAAAAAAAATGACAATGAAAACATGACAATTCAAACCTTATGGGACACAGCAAAAGCAGTTCTAAGAGGGAAGTTTAGAGAAATACAATCCTACCTCAAGAAACACGAAAAACAGAATAGACAACCTAACTTTACATTTAAAACAGCTGGAAAAAGAAGAACGAAAAACCCCAAAATTTGTAGAAGGAAAGAAATCATAAAGATCCAAGCAGAAATAAATGAAAAAGAAATGAAAGAAACAATAGTAAAGATTAATAAAACTAAAAGCTGGTTCTTTGAGAAGATGAAATTGACAAGCCTTTAGCCAGATTAATCATGAAAAAAAAGAAAAGAATCAAATCACCAAAACTGGAAATGAAAAAGGAGAAGATTACAACAGACAATGCAGAAATATGAAAGATTATGAGGCTATTATGAACAACTATATGGCAATACAATGAATAACCTGGAAGAATTGGACAGATTCTTAAAAAAGTTCAATCTTCCAAGATTGATCCAGGAAGAAGTAGAAATTATGAACAATGCAATTATAAGCACTGGAATTGAAGCTGTGATCAAAATCTCCCAAAAAACAAAAGCCCAGAACCAGATGGCTTCACAGGAGAACTCTATCAAACATTTAGAGAAGAGCTAATGCCTATACTTCTAAAACTCTTTCAAAAAATGGCAGAGGATGGAATACTGCCAAACTCATTCTACGAGGCCACCATCACCCTGATACCAAAACCAGACAAAGACAACACAAAAAAAGAAAACTACAGGCCAATATCACTGATGAACATAGATGCAAAAATCCTCAACAAAATTTCAGCAAACAATTCAGCAGCACATGAAAAAGCTCATAAACCATGATCAAGCTGGGTTTATTCCAGGAACGCAAGGATTCTTCAATATACGCAAGTCAATCAATGGGATACACCATATTAACAAATTGAAATATAAAAAACATATGATCATCTCAATAGATGCAGAAAAAGTCTTTGACAAAATTCAGCACCCATTTATGATTAAAACTCTTCAAGAAATGAGCACAGAAGGAACCTGCCTCAACATAGTAAAAGCTATATATGATACACCTACAGCAAACATTATTCTCAATGGTGAAAAACTGAAAGCATTCCCCCTAAGATCAGGAACAAGACAAGGGTTTCCACTCTCACCACTATTATTCAACAGTTCTGGAAGTCCTAGCTACAGCAATCAGAGAAGAAAAAGAAATAAAAGGAATCCAGATTATAAAAGAAGAAAAGCTCTCACTGTTTGCAGATGATATGATACTGTACATAGAAAACCCTAAAGATAGCATCAGAAAATTACTAGAGCTAACCAGTGAATTTAGCAAAATTTCAGGTACAAAATCAATACATAGTCATCACTTGAATTTCTATACAGTAACAATGAAAAATCAGAAAGAGAAATTAAGGAATCAATCCCATTCACCATTGCAACAAAAATAATTAAATATCTAGGAATAAGCTTAATTAAGGAGACAAAGAAATGTACAAAGAAAATTATAAGACACTGATGAACGAAATTAAAGATGACATAAACAAATGGAGAGATAATCCATGTTCCTAGGTAGAAAGAATCAATATTGTAAAAATGTCTATACTACCAAATACAATCTACAGAATCAATGTGATCCCTATCAAATTGCCAATGGTATTTTTCACAGAACTAGAAAAAAATTCACAATTCATATGGAAACACAAAAGACCTCAAATAGCCAAAGTAGTCTTGAGAAAGAAGAATGAAGCTGGAGGAATCAACCCTTCTGACCAGATTATACTACAAAGCTATAGTCAAAAGGACAATATGGTGCTAGCACAAAAAAAGAAATATAGACCAATGGAACAAGATAGAAAGCCCAGAAATAAACCCAAGTACATATGGGCACCTTATTTTTTACACAGGAGGCAAGAAAATACAATGTGGTAAAGATAGCCCCTTCAATAAATTGTGCGGGGAAAACTGGACAGCTACGTGTAAAAGAAATGAAATTAGAACACTTCCTAACACCATAAAGAAAGATAAACTCTAAATGGATTAAAGACCTAAATATAAGACCAGAAACCATAAAACTCTTAGAGGAAAACATAGGCAGAACACTTGATGACATAAATCAAAGCAAGATCCTCTATGACAAACCTCCTAGAGTAACGGAAATAAAAACAAAAGTAAACAAGGGGGACCTGACTAAACTCAAAAGCTTTTGCACAGCAAAGGAAAAGACAAGGTGAAAAGACAACCTTCAGAATGGGTGAAAATAATAGCAAATGAAACAACTGACAAAGGATTAATTTCTAAAATATTCAAGCAGCACATGCAACTCAATATCAGAAAAACAAACAACCTAAACGGAAAGTGGGAAAAAGCCCTAAACAGACATTTCTCCAAAGAAGACATACAGATGGCTAACAAACACATGAAAAGATGCTCAACATCCCTCATTATTAGAGAAATGCAAATTAAAACTACAATGAAATATCACCTCACACTGGTAAGAATGGCCATCATCAAAAAGTCTACAAACAATAAATTCTGGAGAGAGTGTTGAGAAAAGGGAATGCTCTTGTACTATTGGTGGGAATGTAAATTGATACAGCCACTATGGAAGACAGTATGGAGATTCCTTAAAAAACTAGGAATAAAACCACCATATGACCCAGCAATCCCACTCCTAGGCATATACCATGAGGAAACCACAATTGAAAAAGACACACTGTTCACTGCAGCACTATTTACAATAGCTAGAACACGGAAGCAACCTACATGTCCATCGACAGATGAATGGATCAAGAAGTAGTGGTACACATACACAATGGAATATTACTCAGCCATAAAAAGGAACACATTTGAGTCAGTTCTGATGAGGTGGATGAACCTAGAACATATTTTACAGAGTGAAGTGAGTCAGAAAGAACAAGATAAATATTGTATTCTAACACATATATATAGAATCTAGAAAAATAGTATTGAAGAATATATTTACAGGGTAGCAATGGAGAAACATACATAGAGAATAGACTTATGAACATGGGGAGAGGGGAGGAGAGAGTGAGATGTATGGAAAGAGTAACATGTAAACTTACATTACCATATGTAAAACAGATTGCCAAAAGAAATTTGCTGCATGGCTCAGGACACTCAAAACAGGATCTCTGTATCATCCCAGAGGGGAGGGATGGGGAGGGAGATGGGCAGGAGTTTCAAAAAGGAGGGGATATATGTATACCTATGGCTGATTCATGTTGAGGTTTGACAGAAAACATCAAAATTCTGTAAGGCAATTATCTATGCTTCAATAAAAAAAATAAATTAAAAAAACTGGACTATATGATGGTCTCTTACTTTTATCTAATTTGTTTCACTTTTTCTACTTCATATTCCATGCTCCTATTTCATTTAGTATGTTTTCTAATTTCTCCATCTCTTCTTGCTGTATTATTAACTAAAGTACAGATTTTCTTCAAATTTCACTAAATTTTATCCTAGTGTCTATTATTTGTTTTCAAACCTTATTCAAGATTCCAAATTGCATTTCATTGCCTTGAGCAGCTTCAGCTGCATTTAACAAATTCTGATAAATTCTCTTTTCATTTTTACTTTGTTACAGATATTTTCTAATTTTCCTTGTTATGTCTTAATACACCCATCATTTAAAAGTGGCAATTTAATTTCCAAATATATGGGGTTTTAAAAGTATCTTTGATATTAGTTTCCCATTTTGATACTAATTTCTCATTTAAATGCTTTCTTCTCTGCAATCACCCTCTGTGTTTTTTTTTTTTTTTAGTCTTTTAGTTTCATTGAGGCTTTTATTGGTTACTCAAAGATCTCTCTCAGTAAATGTCCCATTGCACTTGAAAATACGGGGGTTGTTTTCAAATATCTTCTGATATTGATTTCTAACTTAATTCCACAGTGGTTAAGAGAACAGATTCTATATGATACCTTTAGACTATGAAATTTTTGCACATTGTTTTACATCACTGGATATGTTCTAGTGTCTCCTGGTTTATAGTCTATGGGAACATGAATAGAATTTACATTCTGCTCCTGTGTGCAACTGTGTAAATTTAACTAAGCTGAATTGGTTCACAGTGATTTTCAGGTCTACTACATTCTTCTACTTTTCCACCTATTCATTCTATTAATTTTTGAGAATTTGATAATGAAATTCCAACTAAAAATCTTAATTTATCTCCTTTAAAAACAATTGCAATATATAGTGGAACTATAGGTAACTTTCTCCTGTATTTTCCAAGTCTCTTGTAAATATGTTTCATACTTTCATAATTTAAAAAAGAAAAAAAACACTGTATTTTAGCTTTATGTATTTAACCATTTGGACTTAATCAGGTAAGGTTTTTCTAGATACCATCACAGGAAAGAACAACCTATAATCTCATGGATTAAGGCTGAAGTAATTTCTTCCCCCAATTCTATGTATGCATTTAACAGACACATATACTCTTCCTATGTACCAGAAACTGTCCTAAGGGCTTCACAAATAATGGGTCATTTAATTCTTACATCAGCCTTATTATTATCATCACCATCCTTGTTTTACAAATTCAGAGACTGAAAGAGACAGTTTAAGCCACTTGGCCAGGATCACATCACTAGCAAATGCTGATTTAGGGTGAGAGTCTCCACAATCTGGCTCCAGAGTCTATGTGTTCAACCACCACACTATGCTTCTTCTCATCATGATTTTACTGATTGTCTCTAATTCTCAAATAATAGAATTGTATCCTGTTGTCTTAACAATTTTGCTTTCATAATATGTTTCAAAATCCACAAATACAACTTTTAATTTGGGTATGCAAGAGCAAAATTACATAAATCTAAAACAAATACTCCAGATGGAAGTAATTGCATAGATACAGTTCTTTAGAGAGAGTCACAGTAATAAACTCACAGGTTTTATAAAACAGACCCATCTTATACTAAATTCCAGTCTATCAATAAGATATATCATTTTGAGTCTCCAATGTACACTGTAATGTATATACTTTTATGTATGTAAATAACATAAATATGTATGAAGAAATTATATCAGCCTTCATCCATGAGATTTAGGTTGCTATTTCCTGTGGTGGTATCTAGAAAAATCTTGCCGGATTAGGTCCACATGGTTAAGTACATAAAGTTCAAATACAATATTTTTTTTAATTATGTAAGTATGATACATAACAGTGTATGTACATATGTATGTACATAACTTACATATCTTATGCAAGCTATACACAGAAACTATAAAGTCTGCTAAACAATTATTTGCTTAGATTGTTCAAAGTTAAATGAACCAGAAAAAGTAAACTACTGATCTCACTCGTATGTGGAATCTAAAAACATTGAACCCATAGAAACAAAGAGTAGAATAGCAGTTGTCACTAGCAGAGGTGTTGGAGAAATGGGGAAATGTTGGTCAAAGGGGTACAAACGTTTAGTTATAAGATAAATAAGTTCCAGGGCTATAATGTATAGCATGGTGATTATAGTCAGCAATACTGTATTGTGTCTTTGAAAAATGCTATGAGAGTATAAGCTTTTTTTGTGTGTGTGGCATTTTTTTTTTAGCATTCTTTTTTGTTTGTTTAAGCTTTAATGTTCTCACCATAACAGCAACAACAATATAGTAATTATGTGAGGTGAAGGATGTATTAACTAACCTTATTGTGATGAACATTTCCCAATTCATATGAGTGTCATTTCATCACATTGTATACCTTAAATGGACACAGTGTTACATGTGAACTACATTTCAATAAAGCTTGAAAATAAATATATGTGCCTGGGACATTTGTAACACTTGATGAGTCTTCCAAGCTTCATATAAGTTGTATTTCTTCTCAGTCTGGTATTTCTGATTCTTCCTATCTTTCTCAATGTGCATTACAGGCTACAGAGGGATAGACCTAACAGCTTTTGCTAATGGAAGAAATCCTCTTTTGTCAGAGAGGATTACTGTCACTCAGTATCAGGGGAAACAGAACCCTGAGCTCATTTGGTGGTATTTATTTAATATTATACTCTAACCTGTTTAAAACTGTAGCAGTACAAAATGTCTTGGGAAGATATAAATACTCACTAAATTCTTTTTTGTACCTACAAACAAACCAAATGGAAAACAAATACCCAGTATGTTTCCTGTCACTCAAACTTTTTCAAGATGTAACATTTCAGCTGACTTGGGATTTTGTGGACTTCTCTAATGAAGAGGCAGCCAACAGTGTATCTTGGGCATGTTTGTCAATCCAAATAAAACTAGCAGATATATTTTTTTAAAGTGAGTTTTCCCTGAACTTAAAACTTCCTTTTTATTATAGACCTGACAACCCAGAAAGAAAAAATAATTTTTTTCACTAAGACCAGAAAAACTCAAACTAAATACAGAAAGTTCTTTGTTAATCCAAGCACTTTGGTCCAAATATCATTTTAGAAGATTTATCATGAATAGAATGATCAATCGTACTTTTACAAGTTCAACTTTTATGAGTTGTTTAAAGAAGAATGTAAAGTCTAATGGGACAAGTCTAAGACATGAGGGAAATTCAAAACAACCATTGTTTACTTATAGTATAAATTATACAACTAGTCTTAAGTAAATAATCTAATGATTCATAACCTTAAATTTTAAGAGACTGTACAAATGACCACTGGAATTATTATCATTACACTGTTATTATGCTGTTTTTTATTATTAGTGTCATGATTCTGTAGCAAAATAATGATATTACAACAGGGGAACTGAGTCACTCTGTGTATGATATTCAGACTCAAGCATTTAAATAATTGGATCATTTCTTTCACTACACTACTTCTACCAATCATCACAATCACACTCACTATCTGATCTTTCATGTTCTCAGTTGGATACAAGTCTTCAAAAGCTCATATTAGTCTTCTCTCTAAATGGTGAATATAATATGAAATCTTTCATGGTAATTAAATCCATTTGAACATTCCTTCTAAATGAGACACCATTTGTTTCATTTTTCTTTTTCACCTATTTTCTTCAATTTGCTTTAAAAAATTATTCTGGGCATTACATAACCCAATTCTTCATCTTTAAGTAATTCAGTAAAACCAATTTGGCTAAAATGACCACAATTTTCCCAGGCATGCAAAATTTCCAAAGGGTGGCTACACACTTTTAACTTATAAAAACCATCAAGAAAGAAATATAATTTTGCTTTCTGCAGCTTCTGTGCTCTCCTTGGAGGAATATAAATCAATAAAAAATCACTATGTATGATTGCTATGTCCAGGTTGTTCACTCTCAAGCCCAAAAGGGTAGAGGAAATATATTTAATGAATATGAAAATTCAGACAATCTCAAGGCATACTAAAGCAGAGACATTACTCTTCCACCAGTTTGTATAGTTAAAATTACGGTTTTTCCAGTAGTCATGTATGGATGTGAGAGTTGGACCATAAAGAAGGCTGAGCACAAAACAATTGATGCTTTCGAATTGTGGTGTTGGAGAAGACTCTTGAGAGTTCCTTGAACAGCAAGATCAAACAAGTCAATCCTAAAGGAAATCAACCCTGAATACTCATTGGAAGGATGATGCAGAAGCTCTAATACTTTGGCTACCTGATGTGAAGAGTTGACTCATTGGAAAAGACCCTGATGCTGGGAAAGATTGAAGGAGGGAGAAGGGGCGACAGAGGATGAGATGGTTGTATGGCATCACCAACTAAATGGACAAGTTTGAGCAAACTCCAGGAGACAGTGATGACAGAAGTGAAGTACAGCCTGGCATGCAGCAGTCCATGTAGTCACAAAGACTTAGACATGACTTAGCAACTGAACAAAAACAGCTCAGTTCAGTTCAGTGACTCAGTCATGTCCGAAACTTTGTGACCCCATGGACTGCATCACGCCAGGCTTCTCTGTCCATCACCAACTCCCAGAGTTTATTCAAACTCATGTCCATCGAGTCGGTGATGCCATCCAACCATCTCATCCTCCATTGTCCCCTTCTCCTCCCACCTTCAATCTTTCCCAGCATCAGGGTCTTTTCCAATGAGTAAGTTCTTCGCATCAGGGGGCCAAAGTATTGGAGCTTCAGCTTCAGCATCACTGCTTCCAAAGAATATTCAAGGTTGATATCCTTTAGGATGGACTGGTTTGATCTCCTTGTAGTCCAAGGGTCTCTCAAGAGTCTTCTCCAACACCATAGTTCAAAAGCATCAATTCTTTGGTGCTCAGCTTTCTTTACAGTCCAACTCTCACATCTATACATGACTACTGGAAAAAACATAGCTTTGACGAGATGGACCTTTGTTGGCAAAGTAATGTCTCTGCTTTTTAATATGCTGTCTAGGTTAGTCATAACTTTTCTTCCAAGGAGCAAGCATCTTTTAATTTCATGGCTTCAGTCACCATCTTCAGTGATTTTGGAGCCCCCAAAAATAAAGTCTGTCACTGTTTCCACTATTTCCCCATCTATCTGCCATGAAGTAACGGGACCAGATGCCATAATCTTAGTTTTCTGAATGTTGAGTTTTAAGCCAGTTTTTTCACTTTCCTCTTTCACTTTCATCAAGAGGCTCTTTAGTTCTTTTTTGCTTTCTGCCATAAGGGTGGTGTCATCTGGGTATCTGAGGTTATTGGTATTTCTCCTGACAATCTTGATTCCAGTTTGTGCTTCATCCAGTCCAGCATTTCTCATGATGTACTGTGCATATAAGTTAAATAAGCAAGGTGACAATATACAACCTTGACATACTGCTTTCCCGATTTGGAACCAGTCTGTTGTTCCATGTACAGGTCTAACTGTTGCTTCTTGACCTGCATACAGATTTCCCAGGAGGCAGGTGAGGTGGTCTGGTATTCCCATTACTTGAAGTATTTTCCATTGTGTGTTTGTTGTGATACACACAGTCAAAGGATTTGGCATAGTCAATAAAGCAGAAGTAGATGTTTTTCTGGAACTCTTCCTTTTTTGATGATCCAGCGGATATTGGCAATTTGATCTCTGGTTCCTCTGACTTTTCTAAATCCAGCATGAACATCTGGAAGTTCATATTTCACGTTCTGTTGAAGCCTGGCTTGGAGAATTTTGAGCATTACTTTACTAGTGTGTGCTGCTGCTGCTAAGTCACTTCAGTCGTGTCTGACTCTGTGCGACCCCATAGATGGCAGCCCACCAGGCTTCCCTGTCCCTAGGATTCTCCAAGCAAGAACACTGGAGTGGGTTGCCATTTCCTTCTCCAATGCATGAAAGTGAAAAGTGAAAGTGAAGTTGAACAGTCGTGTCTGACTCTTAGTGACCCCATGGACTGCAGCCCACCAGGCTCCTCCGTCCATGGGACTTTCCAGTCAAGAGTACTGGAGTAGGGTGTTATTGCGTTCTCTGTACTATCATGTGAGATGAGTGCAGTTGTGCAGTAGTTTGAGTATCCTTTGGCATTGCCTTTCTTTGGGATTGGAATGAAAACTGACCTTTTCCAATCCTGTGGCCACTGCTAAGTTTTCCAAATTTGCTGGCATATTGAGTGCAGCACTTTCACAGCATCATCTTTTAGGATTTGAAATAGCTTAACTGGAATTCCATCACCTCCACTAGCTTTGTTCGTAGTGATGCTTCCTAAGGCCCACTTGACTTCATACTCCAGGATGTCTGGCTCTAGGTGAGTGATCACACCATCATGATTATCTGGGCTGTGAAGATCTTTTTTGTACATTTCTGTGTATTCTTGCCACCTCTTCTTAATATCTTCTGCTTCTGTTAGATCCATACCATTTCTTTCCTTTATTGTGCCCATCTTTGCATGAAAAGTTCCCTTGGTATCTCTAATTTTGTTGAAGAGATCTCTAGACTAGAGATCTCTTCAAGACTAGAGAACAAAAACAACAAGGGATCAAACAATAGAGTTTAGTCACTCATAACAGAGTTGATCATACAGAAGGGGCATGCACACAGGCTGTGACAGTGAATAGTACCACCAGCTAAGGCTTCTAGGTAGGAAAACCAGGCCATATTTTATAAGACTTCAACATTACATAAAGTGACTCTAAGCATACATCTTATCACTATTGGTTGGAACAGATGGATAGCTTTTGAGTTACATTAGTACAGTATTACAAAGTAAAACGTAATCCTCCCAAACCTATAGGTTACATTTGAAATCGGTATTTATTTCAAAACCCTAAGTCTTTTTCTTTCCCCAAGTCAAAATAAAAGTTTGCCTGCTTGAATCTTAGTGGATACAATTTATAGAAAATATGCAGAACGTTCACTAGAAAAAAGAAAAAAAAAGTAATAGGGCCAAGTGAAAGTGAATTCATAGAGAAAGATTATCTACTCTATTCATACAGCTTTGTTAACATCTCAATTTTTATGTTCATCAGAAAAGAATATAAATGTCTCCTTTGCATTTTCCCAAGTCCACAAAATTTAGACTTCTATAAAGGACAAATTTAGAGAACCTAATCTGGCCTTTATTTATATATTCCACAATCTTTATATATAATGCACCATACAAGGTGCTAAGAGTACAATCAAAAGCAAGCTAGATCTGACCTAAGTTAATGGATTCAGTTGCTATACATTTGGCTCTTAAATCTCCAGCTTATCTTTCATTTGTATAAAAGGGGATAATTACCACTCAGTATTATCTTAAAATTATAAAATACATTAAATAACTTTAGGTGCCTGTTTCCATAGTATTCATAATGAATTTTGAGACGAGTTCAGATTATTAAAGATTTTGATATCTTTTACTTAAAAAAGTGAATAAGGAATTAAAGAATACACCATATTTTTATCTGTAATGAAAATTCTATACCAACTAAATCAGATGTCAAAAATGTTTTTAAAATGACTAAAGAGGATAGTGTCAACTCAGCTTTTCACTCTAGGCCACTCATTTGACTGTTTTCCAGTTCTAATAAATAGATATTTTCAGTTGGCTGCAGGAATTGTATTTACAGAATTAAAATAGCTCATAAACTCATAATATCATCAATAATAATTAGTCATTCATCTCAAGCAGACCAAAAATCAAATAGGCATTAGCAGTTGTGGCTTTTATAAAAATAACAAGCCAAACAGCAATTTAACAACTAAATTCAGTAACACTATGAAAATACACATCTATAAATTACAAATTTAATAATGTGTATTAGTAATCTGAATATTATTAGTAATAATAATCTTCATTATTTTGTTTGATATTTTGTACTGACATTTCTTGAAGAGTATTTGTAGGACATCAGTTTCAGTGGATATTTTTTTAGCTTTACATTTTCTGCTTTTATCTGGGATTTTATACAATATGTCTACATTATATTTATGCTACTATCTCAGTAATTTGTAAATTGTATAATATAGTAGCTAATAGTTCTATTTCATCTCTCCTGATAAATTTTAGCATATTCTGAATTTAAAAATCTCACTGTAGTTAGTATAAATTTCATTGCACTTTTGAAATAAACAAACAGTATTCTAACTTTTAAATAATGTACAAACTTCTGTTTAGAAGAACTAGGATTTGATGAACCCTCCAAATCTTTCTATTACTCAGCCTAAAAAGATCTCAAGGTCAGTTTCTGAAGTTGAAGAAAAACTTATATTACATCAATCTTTTTCTTTCTAAAATGAACTTCCAACTATTATCTTTTCTGGAAATAGAAAAAGGAAACTTAAGTCCAAATATATACATAAAAATGTCCCTTTTATTCAGGAGTCCTGGGTTCGATTCCTGGGTTGGGAAGATCCCCTGGAGAAGGCAATGGCAACCCACTCCAGTATTCTGGCCTGGAGAAGTCCATGGACAGAGGAGCCTGGTGGGCTACAGTCCATAGGGTCTCCAAGAGTCAGACACAACTAAACCACCACGACGTCCCTTATATTATCAACTAGGTCATTTAACTCAAATTTCTCTATCCTTGACCTATTTCCATTTCCTGAATCAAGTTAGTAAATATTTAATGATATTTGCTTCTTACACATTATATATTTAAGACTTTTCATTTATATTTGAAAGATCTATCATTATTTCTTGACAACGGTGACTAGAAGAACACTTTGTTTTATACACAAACTTTTCTTAGGGATCTAGAATCAGCCTCAGCAAAAAAAAAAAAAAAAAAAAAACTAAAGTTTAGAGCATTTCCAAGTATCAAGCCACCCATAGTCTAAATCTGTGGAAATACTTCCAAGAGACTGCCGAACAACTGCCATTCCTAACATTTGTAGTCGCAAAATGGACTACGTTCCTTAGACAATTTATCACATACTGAAACCAAATTTATTTCATAGGAATAAATCACTGATAATAAAAAGTAGCAAAAATCTTTCCTTAGAGTGGTAGAACTAATCCTCAACAATTTTTTATTGATCAGAGTGTCAAATCTTGAATTTATAGACAATATTGCCCAATTTCCAGTGTAATTCTGAAAAAAATATGAAACCTACATCTCACGCTCAAACATAAGACAATACTTTGTGAGCCAATTAAGAGATATGATCCATGTTCAATATACAACCAACCCTAGACTTCAATCTATGGCACAGTCTGTCTTTGAAGACAAATGGCAGACTCATTAAGGTAAAAGCAAATTATTATTATAAGTTATTAAATGTAACAAAGAGCTCCTGTCATCTGGATTGAATTCTTTCGAATGATATAAGTGGAATTGTCATTCAAAAGAAATAGGAAGTTCCCGTTGGCTATCTATTTTACATATGGTAATGTAAACAGGGAGCTCTGTATCAACATAGAGGGGTGGGATGGGGAAGGATATGGGAGGGAGGTTCAAAAGGGAAGGAACCTATGTATACCTATGGCTGATTCATATTGAGGTTTGACAGAAAACAACAAAATTCTGTAAAGCAATTATCCTTCAATTAAAAAACAAATTAATTTGAAAAAAGAAATAACAAAAGAAAACTGACAAAAAGGGATATACTCTAAATATTTAACACTGCTTGTGTATTTTGGCTGATAGGAACTCTCTAAATGAAATCTATTTTGAAAAGCAAAATCATCTCTTCTAGAGGAGCTAAGTTGAATTTATTCTCATTAAATGTTTTGTTTAACTTCTTATTTACATATTTATGCTTATTTTTCCTTTGTTTCTACCTATTTTATAAATAAAAGCAAACAAAGATATTCAAAATGCATAAATACCTTGAGGAAATCCTGTATTTTTTCTCTTTGGGGTTAGACTGAACAATGAGGCTTAGACTGAGAATGTTAGTTCTACAAGCCAGCATTCTCATAAGCATAATGAATTGAAATATTTTAATCAAAATGACAAGAAATTAGCCTTTCTCTGTTTGAAAGAGAAAGCTGAAGGTAGAGAGGGAAATAAAGGCACAATTTATTTTAACTCTGTAGATAAGTATCTAGAACTGGGGGGAAATTTAATAACTATAAATTTAGCAAAGCTGTTCAGAGTTAAGAATACATTACAGGAGTTGCTTGTATATTTTTGAGATTAATTGTTTGTTGCTTCATTTGCTATTATTTTCTCTCATTCTGAAGGCTGTCTTTTCACCTTGCTTATATTACAAAATTATCTAATGAATCTGCTACAAAAAGCTTTTCTTAAGTAATTATAGCTTGAAAAAGAACTCCTTGTGATGATTAAAAAAAAAAAGTTTGTAGAGAAACCCCCTAGACAACATAGACAAAGCAACCCTCAGAACTGGTAAGATTTGTTCTTAAGTAGGGAGAGAAAGCAAGTCAGACTTTAAGGAAATAAATGTAGCTCCCAAAGGAGAAAGAGGGTACACATGGGGTAGGGGAAGAAACCTGTGAAGGTGTACATGTACGTGTGCTCATGCACACACCCCACATATACATGCACATAAGTAATGTCATTCCCATCAAGAGATGGAAACTTCAGCAATACCATCAACTTTAATACTCTTAATAAGTATATTTTTGTCTAACTAATTTTATGCAAACACCAAATCCAAAAAGGGAAGAAGAAAAAAGAGCTCCATGTTCATCATTCAATTCCACGGCTAAAATATTTGCTATTTTAAAATCACAATAGTACTACATAATTTTTCCAATATATCAGTCTCCTAAGCATGCAGTTTCAGTATTAAAAACATTCATTTGCACTAATTTATGTTTTGATCCTACACCTGCTCATCCCAAATAGTATAATTTCCAAATTTTTCTTTCCCCTTGAACACCACAAAGTATAGTTATTTGCTAATGTCAGGAAAGCTATCATCCTAGCCTATTATCTGAATCATACCATACCTTAAACCTTACCTAATCCTAGTTTATGACCTCACTTTAATTTGTGCTTCATAGTTCGTCACCAGAACTCTTTACACCAAGTAAAGCTTATCTTTTAATCCTATATCCCTAAATGCAACTTAGGTTGAGGATGGCAAATTTCTTTCCTCTCCTTTAAGGGCTCCACCTAAGCATAAGAAAAGCTCCTCCTAGGATGACAAAGATTCCAAAATCTTTTCATTGCTATTCCTATTAATAACCCTTAAAAATCCTTCCCCTTCTTGAAACATTCTAGAATGATTAAAGAAGGAGAGATCATCTTCCTGTATCCAGTTACAGTCAACATATGAACTCTCAAAATTAACTGTATCTTTTTCTACTTAGAAATGAATGTATCTACTATCTTCATACCTAAAATACATTTAGCCTTCCCCTGTACATGATGCATACATTTTAACTATTTGAATTTTTCTTCAACGTTTTCATCCTGCCATATACTTTCAGTGTTGATGTACATCAGATTTGCCTTCGATTTTAAAATCTTTCAGGAAGATGGTTAGATAATCTGCACAGTTTCTACCTTGCATGAAATGATGGTAAATACATACTTACTGCTTAGTATGATAAAAATGATGAATATGATCATTATGATTATTTTCCACACTATTTTCCACTATCCACCATTCTTAAGTGTATGAAGTTATTTCTGAAGGCTGCATGCATGAGCTCTTTGAGGACAGTAGAGCAGTATAATAAATAATGATTCAAGTGTAATAATGGTTCGCTGAGGACTTGTAATTTAACATTTGACTCATCGTGAATACAGATGAACACTAGGTTAGGCCAAAGCAAAGGTGTAGTTCCCTACATGGACCAACAATTACAGACTGTCTCCTAAGTCAGTTTTCTGTAAAGGCACATCACTGAAAAAAAGGAGGTAGCCCAGATAAGATAACATAGACTGAGCTAAAACAAAATAACTTTTTAAGAAACATCAAAAGCAAGACTCAACAGGGTGATTTTCATGTATGAGAAACAATCAATTATGAGGTAACCTTCCCCCATAAATATCACAAAAGATTCCAAATACGGCAATGCTATTCTGTCAACTTCCTCCACAAGAGGAAGGAAAACTGTAGCCAAAGAAGGTAAATAATGAAATCATAATATAAAACAAACCAAAGACAAATTAGTTTTTTAAAACTATCCTATCAGAGTTGATTCAAGGAAAAGACAATTATCAAACAGAAACTTGGATATGCAAATTCCTTCCCAGTAGAATATTTACTTGACTCATTTTGCCATGCATACTATATATGTCAGTTCTTTTCTGTTCTGTACTAACTGCACTAACTTAAGAAAAAGTCTCTTAATTGTGAGGATGTCATATCCTTAAATACTAACAAACAATGAACTATACTTACACAGTGAGTTTTTCCTCCAATTTTCATTATAGCTCCTACATACACATTATTGGCACAAGTTTAAATTTTTCAGCTTTATTCTGGTCCATTGCCTCAACCCTCCCCAGGAGGCTTCCCTCATTTTCTATTAAACTATGAAGCTATATACATAGCTGTAATGTCAATGGTATAAGAATTTAAGTATTATAAATGCTATCCTATATGACTAAGCAGGTTTTATTTCACGTTAGAATTTGTTTAAGTATTTAAACAATAAACAACCTTCTGGAATAAACAAAATGAAGATTTTTTCCCCTCTAACTAAAAGCTAAGCAGCATTCCAAAACCTGAATTATTTTTATAATAGAAGTTGATTTCACAAAGAAAGGTGATACCTATATATTTATACTACAAAAGGGTTTTAAAATTAATTTAGAAATTAGTTATAAGTATTAATAATCTGAAAAAATTTCCACTAACTAAGCTTCTTTTCAAAATAATAAATTTCTGTGTTGAGAATTTGGATTTATCTTTAAAGAGATTAACAAGGCAATGAAAATTCTTTTACCAGGTCTTCACTCAAAAACCTCTTCTCTTTTTAGCCAAACAGAATTGTTCTGCATTTCTATGCTTTCTCATCACTTCACTCTTGCTTGTGCAATTCCCTCCATTTGGAATATCCTTAATCCTAATCTACACCCATTCAAATCAATTACTCTTTAGGGCACTGCTCAAATACTATGTTTTAAATCTTCTTTCGGTCATTAATAATCCTGGCATCCTTAATCTGTCACACTAAAAGGACTCTTAACCTAACTCTTAGGGCTGCTTTAAAGATCCATGAGATAACGTATGCCAGACTTACTAAATTATAAAGCACTATACAATTGTGAACTGTTGTAAGTGCTCTAAAAAACACTTGTTGGGTACATGTATGAAAGCATCTGCTCATACTCATGAAATATTTTAATATTCAAGTTTTATAGTGAAGTGAAAGTTGCTCAGTCATGTCCAACTCTTTGTGACCTCATGGACTATACAGTCCACGGAATTCTCGAGGCCAGAATACTGGAGTAGGAAGCTTTTCCCTTTTCCAGGGGATCTTCCCATCCCAGGGATCGAACCCAGGTCTCTCATATTGCAGGTGGATTCTTTACCAGCTGAGCTATCAGGGAATCCTTCAAGCTTTGTAAGGATATAACATAAAACTTACATTCATAATCTACAATTTACTTATACTGAAAATCAGGGTGCAAGTGTGTATTATAAAGCTTTGTGTACTTTGGTGCATGATAAATGGATAGAACAGGAAAAGTCTAAAGGAGAAACATTCACTCTATGGTTGTATAAGTGGCTGAAAATTAGTTTCCACCATCAGTTCCTAAAAACTCCTACATAATTATTTATATTTTTATATTATATATTTTCTTTGTATGTGATTCATTATGTAAAAACTCACTAAAAATATAAAGGCAGCATACAATATACTAAGCTTATTTAAAACTATTCAAAGTGTTGTATGGTTAACAAATAAAATACAATCAAAATTACTGGACTCTAGGAGAGAGATTCATAAATTCAAAACCTTTATTAATTTGTGTCTTAATGAAGCAAATAACTTTAAACATTTATAATTTCTTGTATTCTTTCAATTTTACATTAATATAAATGAGAGATATTATTATTATTAACTTCTGACATTAAGCAATACAGTTTAGGTGCATGTGAATATGATTAAGGGTTAGACAGAGGGTAAATTTTCTGTAACGCAATTATAGAATAAAAATAAGCTGCTGAGAAAATGTGACAGGTTCTGGTTTGTGTTCATGTAAATGTGTTCTATTACAAAAAGAAAAATGCTTGGGCACAAATACATGTACAGTACTTGGGATTTTATTAGACAAGGTATAATTCCATGGAATATTTTAAGGAAAGTGAAAGTTGCTCAGTCGTGTCCGACTCTTTGCGACCCCACACACTGTATAGTCCATGGAATTCTCCAGGCCAGAATATTGGAGTGGATAGCCTTTCCCTTTTCCAGGGAATCTTCCCAACCCAGGGATCGAACCCAGGTCTCCCACATTACAGGTGGATTCTTTACCATCTGAGCCACAAGGGAAGCCCAAGAATACTGGAGTGGGTAGCCTATCCCTTCTCCAGCAGATCTTCCCCACATAGGAATGGAACCGAGATCTCTTGAATTGCAGGCAGATTCTTTACCAACTGAGCTATGAGGGAAGCCAAAGGAAGCCCTCTCCAAAGACAGTAATTTATAATTCTGTAAGGAAAAGAAAGTGTGCGTGTCTGTGTCTATCACAAAAATTTATTATTTATGCATTACAAGACAATAAAGTAATCACTGATGTTTATTTCTGGTCAAAAGAAAAATATCTTATTCAGAGACCTAGAACATAATAAAAGTGATAAAAGACACACAGAAAGTACAGTTGCTTATTTACCTGGCATATGGCCCTGCCACCACGTGTTTATTTGCATGGCTTCCTATCACTGAGGTAACTGTTACTGACCAGTTCTTGTTGTTGTTTAGTCACTAAGTCATGTCTGACTCTTTGCAACCCCATGGACTGTAGCCCACCAGGCCCCTTTGTCCATGGGATTTCCCAGGCAAGAATACTGGAGTGGGTTGCCATTTCCTTCTCCAGGGGATCTTCCTGACCCAGGGATAGGATCTGTGTCTCATGCATTGGCAGGCAGATTCTTTACTGCTAAACCACG
The DNA here is from genome assembly GCF_054371585.1 of Giraffa tippelskirchi. Lineage (NCBI taxonomy): Eukaryota > Metazoa > Chordata > Mammalia > Artiodactyla > Giraffidae > Giraffa > Giraffa tippelskirchi. The sequence continues at coordinate 75,315,534 of NC_137289.1, forward strand.
GGGGCAAGCCTCCATGACTGACTAGCTGCTCTGCATTATTCCCTAACTGGAACTGAAGCTAATTGGAAAACTACAACTAGGAATGTTCACTGCAGGTGAGCTTGACATTTATTGAGCACTGATATGTGTCAGGTATCAATCTTCACACAATGACCCTTTGGGTAATATTATTTTCATTTTGCAGCTGAGCTTACAGAATGTGAGAATTTTGCACCAGTTCACAATAGCCAGAAGAAATAGTACATGGGTTTGAATCAACATTTCTCTGATGTCAAAATCTATACCCTTTCTATTATGCGATGCTAACTCCTTGAAGCTGGGTATCACCTGTATGATCTTATGGCTGCTTTGCCTCAATCCAAGAATCAGGAGCTCACTTACAAAAGCAACTAGTTAGTGCTGTTATTGTTCCACAAAATTTTCTGGGACTCCCCAACAGCTACACTTTCTTGAAATTCCCACTTAACATTGCACAAGCTAAACATAAGAAAGTTGCCTTTTAAATAATTAAGTATATTTGATAGAGTTCTGCATTCCCACCTTCCCAATGAACAGATATTTCTGCATCTTTTTGCTGCTATTATAAAGAAATTCAATTTGAAGGGACCCAAGTCTCTGTTAAGTAACAGAAAGCTCATTTATAGTTAATGAGTATACACAAACACACACTTTTTTTCACACACACTTTTGTATTTAAAAATATCACATGTGAACTGCAACAAGAAACACTGTGTGTGTGTCTATATACATATATATATATTCAAATTAAGGCAATGAAGATACTAAAACCAGAGGATAAGTGACTGGAATCCACTTATTGCAAGTCAATAGTCTGAGCTGTACTCCTCCCACACTACCCAAGTCAATCTCTTCAGAACTTAAACTGACCGTTTACTTCATCAAATAAGCACAAAGTCACATTTATCTCATATCTGTGTGGAATCTCATTTCAGGGACCAAAGAAAAAAAAGAGGTTTCTGTATATATAATCTTGTTAAATTCCTAAATCTGTGCCCTTCAATCTCCCACATTTTGCTTGACTTTTATGTTTCCCAGTTATGACTCTCATTTTGGCCCACCAGCCTCTCAATAAGGACCAGCAAACATTGTTTGACTGCAAATCAGGAATATAAACAGAAAGAAATTGAGAATCTTTAAAACAGGAATAAAACTAATGAGCCCATTTTCTTTCTTCCCCTCAGAAACCTGGTAGTTTATAGAGGGAGTAATATCTTCTTATACATAGAAAATATTTTGGTAGAGTTTCTCAGTGTATTAGATGGATAACTCTCTCAGATATCCTCTGACTAACTATTTCCTCCTGGTTAGAGAAAATATTCTAATTTCTCTCTTGCTAGGAATTCTGGATTTGAGCCAAGGTACAGTGGGAGCCATACATTTTCTGCATATGAAATTTTGTATTGAGTACAAATCACTAGTAACATTTTATATTTTATAAATTTGAAGGAAATCAATATTTTGTCTTTTATACACTTGAGGGAAATCTTAAAGTATTCTCATATGATGCAGAAAGTTGAAAATCAGTACCAAGAATGGAGGGGGAAAGAGAGAGTAAATGAGGAAGAACTTTAAGATAAAACTGCATCAAGCCAAACTCAGAAACAAGATAACGTCCTGGACTAAAATAAAAAAATCATGATATCTTGTTGTCTAAAATTAAGATATTACTATTACGAAAGCAAGTAGTCAGTTCCAACTAGGAACAGCTGTTATTTTCCAATTAAAATTCACAAGACCAAAATATTAATTTATTAGTCAACAATGTTTACTTTAGGCAATCAGAGCAATATTTTCTAGCAAAGTATTACTTTTAAAAAGGAAGCTGTCATGATTTTTTGGCACAAATAATTTAATATGACAAACAATTTCTTGTTTGCTGTTAATATGTAAACAACTTCATCCCATATTGTGAAACAGCTCCTTAACATGAACCCAAGTTTAAAAGATTGTTCCTCAGTAAAAACTGAACATCATTGACAGCTTCCTAAATATTTCACTCAGTAAAGTATTGCTGTTTTAGACAGTAGAAAGATTATCTTTTGCTATCAAAGAAGCAAGTTAATAAAGTGGTAATAACAAAGTGATGTATCTGTCAAAGTTTATAGATAAGGTTGTCAAGCTATAGGTTATCACCCTACAGCATTGACATTGCTCATATATCATAGCTCCCCAGTACACTCTGTCAGCATTGTTTATTTTCAGTCAGGGGTTAAATAATGACCATGTACTAAGAATGCCTTTGGGGAACTGCTTTGTCTTGCATTCACCTGTTTACTTCAAAGCAAGTTTTCAGTTGCTTTTGTTTAGTCTTTTGTTTGGACAGAGGCATTTATCAATTTGAAAGAAACTTTAGGTCAACTATATGAAAAATATGTTTTACTCTTTCTCCATATTTACAAATTACTCCTTGCATATCAAAATGAAGTGCTACTCTGTCCAGTTATTGCTCCAAATGCTTCAGTTATCAACTGTCACTTAATTATGAATAGTTTTTTTTTTTTTTTTAACACTTGCTTCACACACCATATCTATGTAACCTAAGAAGGATGACAGGATACATGATAGTCTATAAAAATAACTAAAAAGTATTTGGACTTGTGGGCTTCCATGGTGGCTCAGACAGTAAAGAATCTGCCTGCAATGCGGGAGACCTGAGTTGGGAAGATCCCCTGGAGGAGGGCATGACAACCCACTCCAGTATTCTTGCCTGGAGAATTCCCACAGACAGAGGAGCCTGGCGGGCTACAGTCTGTCATGTCGCAAAGAGTTGGACATGACTGAGCGACTAAGCACAGTAGAGAACACATATGGCCTTGTATGAGTAACTGACAAGCCATCAGAAAAGAAGAGTGATGGTTAGTTCTTGCTATTCAATAGATAATTAGCCAAATATTCTTCTCATTTTATTAACCTCAAAAACTAAACTTATCCCTCGGATTATTCTGGATGGAAAAAAGAAGGTAGGCTCTTGAAGGACCTAGGATAAAGCCTCAGGATACATGTATTTAATTCAATGTCACCCTCTGCCCTAGTTCAACCAGTTTTTAGTCAATTTGTATTTATTTGATGATGCATTTACTTTTATTTATTGAACATCTATTAATGTGCACATTATTGGATCTAGGTTATCAAAACAAGTTTCTTGACACCTCTCTTCCAGAGGTTTACAGTGAAGTTAGGGAAATAAAACATCTACGGCACATGTGACTAAAAGCAATTAAGTGTTGTCTTGGGTCCAGATCCTAACAGAAATAGCTAGGAAGCACAAATCTTCCCAGATATTTTCTTTCTACTTCAATTCAACTACTTCTTCTCAAATCCCAATGTCCTCACACAAAATGCAGCTGATTTACCTGTGGGGTTAGCGTTAAATTTTCTAATTGAAGCAATTCTAGTAAAATTATCTAATATGCTATTTTTGGTGTAAAAGACAACTTTTATATAGGAACAGTACTTTTATGGACTTCCCTGGTGGTCCAGTGGTTGAAAAACCACTTTACAATGCAGAGGATTCCTGGTTGGAGAAGTAAGATCCTACATGCTGCAGAGTAACTTAGCCCGTGTGTTGCAATTACTGAGCCCAAGCTTCAGAGCCCGAGTGCCACAACTGGAGAGTCTGCATGCTGCAATTATAAGCCCACATGCCACAACTAGAGAGTCCATATGTTGCAATGAAAGATCCCACATGATGCAATGAAGATCCTGCGTGTTGTGACTAAGACTCAACACAACCAAATAAATAAAAAAATACTAAAAAACTAAAAAATAATGTCACATTTAAAAAAGAACAGTACTTTTAGACAAGCAGTCATGTTATCTACTTAATGTGTGTTTGAATTTCTTTTCCTAACTTAAAAGTAGGGAGAGGAATCCTCTCGTGCGTTCTCATAGCACTTGAATCATAAACCACTAGCATACAATTTAACATGCTTATATAAAAAAAGTTTCCCACAACTTCTCTTTGTCTTCCAACTATCTGAACCTAACATTCACAATATGTTGAGCTACCCAACAGTAGAGAACAAGTTATATTCATCTTTGTATCCTTTCTATCCAACACAATTTCTGGCATATTAAATATCTGTCACAGATTGCCAAATCTGGTCATAGTGTGTTCAAATGTTATTATAGGCTAGACTGTATAGTATCTAAAGGATGAAATTGAGAATCCATCACTAGTTAATTATATATAGTCCCAATAGTACTATTTTGTTCTGAACCCAGAGCATGTGACATTAAATAGAACTCCAGTTGTGCAGTACAGTGAAAGGGGTATTACGCTGCACTCAAATAGTATGTGTTTAAGTCCCAACTCTGCCAGTTACTAATTATGAAACTCATAGTGTTTATTTCCTTACATGAAAAAAATAAGGAAAACTATAATTATTGCCTTCTTCACATAAATAGCCTGAGAACAAATGGGTTTGGAGTAGGAAAAAGCTTAGTAAAATAGAAAAAACAAGTCAAAGATATAAGATTTTCAATTGCTCAAAAAATTCTTCTGAAAAATTGTTTAAATCTGCTGCAAAATCTTCATCCATCTTTGATATTGAATATTATACCTATCCTTTTCATATATAATACTCATGCTCTTAAACCTTTGGGCTTCAAGGATCTAGAAAAAAATTGCCTCAACTTACTTACCAAAACTTGCCTCCCAAAGATTGTAGCAATGTTTTTGTAGGTCAGTCTCCCAAGGCAATAGAAATAAAAGCAAAAATAAACAAAGGGAACCTAATCAAACTTGTAACTTTTTACAGTAAAGGAAACTATAAGCAAAACAAAATGAAAAGACAACCTACAGACTAGGAGAAAATATTTGCAAATGATGCAACCAAAAAGAGCTTAATTTCCAAAATACATAAACAGCTCTACAACTCAACAACAAACAAAACAAATAACCCAATCAAAAAACAGGCAGAAGACCTAAGTAGACATTACTCCAAAGAAGACATACAGATGACCAAAAAACACATGAAACACATTGCTAATTATTAGAGAAATACAAATCAAAACTACAATCAGGTATCACCTCACACAGGTCAGAATGGCCATCATCAAAGTGTCTACAAATAAATGCTGGAGAAGGTGTGGAGAAAAGAGAACCCTCTTGCACTGGTGGGAGTGTAAATTGGTGCCACCACTATGGAAAGCAGTATGGAAGTTTCTTAACTAAAATAGAGTTGCCATATGATACAGTAATCCCACTCCTGTGCATATATCTGCAAAAACTCTAATTTAAAAAGATATATGTACCACCAATGTTCACAGCAGCACTATTTACAATAGCCAGGACATAGAAGCAACCTGAATGTCTATCAACAGATGAATAGATAAAGAAGATGTGGTACATATAAACAATGGATTATTAACCATAAAAAGAATGAAATCATGTCATTTGCAGCAACATGGATGAACTACGACATTATCATACTCAGTGAAGTAAATCAGAAAAAGAAAGACAAATATGATGTGATCACATATATGTTGAATCTAAAATATGAAACAAATAAGTTTATTTACAAAACAAAAGTATACTCACATAAAAAACAAATTTATGGTTACCAAAAAATGGGAAAGAAGGTTGGGGAGGCATAAATTGCAGGTTTAGGGCTAGTAGATACAAGCTACTGTATATAAAATAAACAACAAGATCCTACTGTATAGCACAGGAACTGTATTTAATGTCCTGTAATAAGCCATAATGGAAAATATGAAAAAGTATGTATATTTATATATATGTATATATAACTGAATCACTCTGCTGTACAGCAGAAATTAAAACAACATTGTCAATCAAGTATACTTCACCTAAAAAAATTTTTTTAACTTGTCTGCCTTCCTTTCTCTGCATCTTTGAGTACGGTGTATCTTCACTTAGAAGCTCTTCCCCAACCATTAGCAACTGAATACAATTCAACCTTAAAACAAAGTTCAGTGCCATTCCCTCATCTATGGAGTCACAAAGTATTGTAGGCCACTATGACCTCTCTCTCTTCAAAACTTTTGTCTGTACTGATCATGTCAAGTTTGTAATCACAGACAATGAATTGAAATATAAAGAGAAAGCCACCTTTTGTAGGTAGAGTACTGAAAGACAGATACTTTACACGCATCATATATTCCCACAACAAAGCAGTTTCAAAGAGAATATTATTATCCTTTTCTATAAATAAGAAAATTGAGGCTTGACAAGATTATGTAACTGACAAAAAGGTCACAAAAATCAGCAGAGCTGGGGATATAAATTCAGGTTGGTCATGCTCATTCAATTTTGCTATATTATCTTCCTAATTAGATTTCCAAACTTCCAAGCTTTGTTTCCTGAACCTAGCACAGTATTATCAGTTTTCAATACTGTTGATAAATGAATAGATGAATGCACTGCTTTAGCTGATTATCACATTATCATATTAACTAGAACTTTTCAGACTAAATCATGTTATTTCAACGTTCTGTGTTCAAAGAGCTTTACTCTATGCCAATAAAAGAAGAAAAACAATTAATCCAGTCTGACACTAATTCTAAAGTTTGTGTTTCATGAATTGATTCACACGCATTTCCCCTCCTCTACATCACTGCAGATGGTGATTGCAGCCATGAAATTAAGACGCTTACTCCATGGAAGGAAAGTTATGACCAATCTAGACAGCATATTAAAAAGCAGAGACATTACTTTGTCAACAAAGGTCGGTCTAGTCAAGGCTATGGATTTTCCAGTGGTCATGTATGGATGTGAGAGTTGGATTATAAAGAAAGCTGAGCGCAGAAGAATTGATGCTTTTGAACTATGGTGTTGGAGAAGACTTCTGAGAGTCACTTGGACTGCAAGGAGATCCAACCAGTCGATCCTAAAGGAGATGAGTCCTGGGTGTTCATTGGAAGGACTGATGTGGAAGCTGAAACTCCAATACTGGCCACCTGATGCAAAGAGCTGACTCATTGGAAAGACCCTGATTCTGGGAAAGATTGAGGGCAGGAGGAGAAGGGGATGACAGAGGATGAGATGGCTGGATGGCATCACCGACTCAATGGACATGGGTTTGGGTGGACTCTGGGGGATGGTGATGGACAGGGAGGCCTGGCATGCTGTGGTTCATGGGGTCACAAAGAGTCAGACATGACTGAGCGACTGAACTGAAACTTAACATTTCCCTTTTAGGTCTTTAAAATTGTTCATATAAGAAGCTTTCATTTTTTAAAAATCCAGAGTAAGTAACTCTAATTAGTTAAAAAAAAAAAAAAAACTTGGATCTAAAAACTTAGACCATTAACCAGATTTACATACTGTTCTCTGCAGATACTTCGAAAATAGGGATGTATATCTGCTTCTGACATAAGAATATAAGTGAAAATCTGGAATATATTTTTCTTAGCAGTCAACTCAAAGTTTATTGTAGGGATTAGTCATTCTCTCATATATTATAGACATATATCAGCATTTCTGAAATAACATAAATTATGTCTATGTTTTAATGAGGCCAACATAACACAAACTAAAATCATGAGCATCTTTGCTTCCTGTTATTTTCCCTTGCTATAAAAACTCAGTGTTCTTTGGATAAAGCATTTTCCTATGTAAGAAGAAGCAATAAACCTTACATATGACATGTCTTATTACTCAAACTTGTTTCAGGCTCATATTGCCATGAGTAACAGAAAATATTTTTACATTTATTTTTAATTGCTTGAATAACTCATGGCAAAAGTACTTTTTTTTTTTTGCTTTCTCAAGGTTCTCTGTATGCTTACGTGACTTTATTCTGTCATAAAACAACTTTATTTTCTCTCTTTTTTTGCAATCTATTGTGATCTATACTACGAATACTTTTTTAAAGCAACCTTGTTCTATGAAGAATACACCAAGGATATTATGATTGATCATTTTGTTGCATTTTTACTTTTTTTTGGCTGTACCAAAAAGATTCTGGCTTGCAGAATCTTAGTTCCCTGACCAAGGATCAAAGCAGGGTGCCCAGGAGTGGAAGCATGGAGTCCTAACCACTGGACTGACAGGGTATTTCCTGATTCATTATTTTTGTGAAGTTTTGTGAAGTTTTGTTTCCTTTACAAAGAACTTCCTGAACAATGACCATGCTCTTGTCCCCAGGAATTTACAAATACAGTGAGGTAAGTGTACATATTATACACATAACTACATAATCTGGAGACTTGTGCATTCCCACACTTTTATTCAATCTTATTTCTAGGACTTGAAGTGTATTTGAGTGTATAAGACCTGTGTGTGTGTGTGTGTGTGTGTGTGTATGTTAGTTGCTCAGTTGTGTCCAACTCTTTGCAACTCCATGAATTCCTCTGTCCATGAGATTTTTCAGGCAAGACTACTGTAGTGGGTTACCATTCTCTTCCCCAGGGATTTTCCTGACCCAGGAATCAAACCCAGGTCTCCTGCATGGCAGGCAGATGTTTTACCATCTGAGCCAACATGGAAGGAATAGCTACCCACTCCAGTATTCTTGACTGGAGAATCCCATGAACAGAGTAGCCTGGTGTGCTGCAGTCCATGGAGTCACAAAGAGTTGGACAAGACCTACACAGACCAACCAGTTAAAGGTTTTATTATGTGGTTAAAATCTATGAACATACTCAAATGTTGGCTACTTACTCTTCACACACCTCATACTACTGGGCCTAAGGTGAAGTAGGTGTCTTCCTTGTTCCTCATTATTGCGTCCATATCATTTCCACTTTTTCCATAAACATTCAGCTTTGAGTTGCATGTTATCAAAAGATTCATCAAATAGTCTTCTCTTTAGACTCATCTACTGATTTATAGGTCATTCTTTTTAATCTCTTGAATATTGTAGATACCTGGATCATTCTCTGACTTTATATATATTTGTTATAATTCTTGGTTAAATATCCTAGTAGACAAGATATTTCCACAGAATAATTCTATTAAAACTTAAGTAATAGAATGTCATTCCTCTTTTCAAAACCCTCCAATGCCTTCTCATTTCCTTAAAAGTAAAAGCAAGGGCTTCCCTGGTGACACAGTGGTAAAGGATCTGCCTGCCAACGTGGGTGCCTCAGAGCAACTAAACCTGTTTGCCACAAGTATTGAGCCTTTGTCCAGGCTACAACTACTGAAGCCCATGTTCCCTAGAGCCCACACTCCACAACAAAAGAAACCACTGCAAAGAGAAGCTTGTGCAATATAGCCCCCAATCACCACAACTAGAGAAAGTCCATGCTGCAACGAAGACCCAAGACAGCCAAAAATAAATAAAATTATTTTTTAAAAAAGTAAAAGCAAGACTCTACATGTTCTACTCCCTTGTCTCCTCTTTCATCTAATCTCTTACCATTGGTCCCATCTTTCACTCCACTCCAGCCATACTGCACTTCTTGTTCTTTGGAGAACTCAGTCAAACCTCCTGCCTGAAGACTTTTGTGCTTACTGTTCCTTGTGCCTGGAGGATTCTTACCCCAGATACCCACATGGCTGGTTCCATCACATCCTCAGGTCTTTTCTCAAAACTCAACTCAGTAAGGATTTCCCTGGCAACCTTATCCAAAATTTCAATTCTCTTCTTTGCCAAATTTCATATCCCTCTTTTCATCTTTTTTCTCTTTAGCATTTATTACTGCAAAATAATATAATATACATTTTACTAGTTTATCTTATTTGTGGTCTGTCTCCACTCACTAAAACATAAGTTCTTTGTATGCAGGGCTTTTCTTTTTTCTACTTTGTTCATAACTGTATGTCAGCTACCTAGAACAGTACTTGGCACATATAGGTTCTCAATAAAAGTTTTTTTTAATAAACTGAAAAAGGTAATAAATATGAATGATACACAACAAAGACTATAAGAAGACTTTAGAGAAGGAGGAATATATATACATATTTTTTGTTCCCTTCCCTTCAAGAAGGGTACATGGAGGAAGTGACTTAAAAGTAATTACAATAGAAGGCACTTTTCCTTTTATAATTCAAGAAGTTGAATTTAACAATGTTTAAATATCACTCAAGTTGTTTAAATAAACAGTTCAAAAATAGGATGTTTTCTGGTCTATAATGTGTTTATACATTTATGAAATCCCATTTATTTGTAGCCCTTGTCTCTTACCTACTCTGAGGAAGTCAACCAAAATTTAGATAGATATATATTTAGATAAATATTTATGGAATACTGTCATATTATCTTACCTCTTTTAGTTATCTTTGAATAAGCTAAATGTCACTGCTTGTTGATGCAAGTTCATGAATGGTGCAATAAAAACATTGATATTTTTTCATGCAATAATCCATATTTATGCAACATCCAGGTAAGTCCACCCTTTCTCTTCTTTGAAGAAACCATCAACTTCTTCTGAAAAATGTGCATCTGCCTAATAGTAAATCACATCAAAGAAACTATCCCAAAAGTCAAAAATAAATTGATTAATTATGTACCTCCTAACTAAGGCTACTGAACACTTGGAAATGCTCTGTTTTTATAAGATTAGAGTGACACTACTTGGAAGGAAATGCTGTAACATATTAAAACTCAGTTAAGTCGCTCAGTCGTGTCCGACTATTTGTGACCCCATGAATTGCAGCATGCCAGGGCTCTCTGTCCATCACCAGCTCCAGGAGTCTACCCAAACCAATGTCCATCGAGTCAGTGATGCCATCCAACCATCTCATCCTGTGTCGTCCTCTTTTCCTCCTGCCCCCAATCCTATACAGCATTAGGGTTTTTTCCAATGAGTCAACTCTTCACATGAGGTGGCCAAAATATTGGAGTTTCAGCTTCAACATCAGTCCTTCCAATGAACACCCAGGACTGACCTCCTTTAGGATGGAGTGATTGGAACTCCTTGCAGTCCAAGGGACTCTCAAGAGTCTTCTCCAACAACACAGTTCAAAAGCATCAATTCTGCGGCGCTCAGCTTTCTTCACTGACCAACTCTCACATCCATACATGACCACTGGAAAAACCATAGCCTTGATGAGATGGACTTTTGTTGGCAAAGTAATGTCCCTGCTTTTAAATATGCTATCTAAGTTGGCCATAACCTTCCTTCCAAGGAGTAAGCGTCTTTTAATTTCATGGCTGCAATCACCATCAGCGGTGATTTTGGAGCCCCCCAAAATAAAGTCTGACACTGTTTCCACTGTTTCCCCATTTCCCATGAAGTGATGGGACCAGATGCCATGATCTTAGTTTTCTGAACGTTGAGCTTTAAGTGAACTTTTTCACTCTCCTCTGTCACTTTCAACAGAGGCTCTTTAGTTCTTCTTCACTTTCTGCCATAAGGGTGGTGTCATATGCATATCTGAGGTTATTGATATTTCTCCCAGCAATCTTGATTCCAGCTTGTGTTTCCTCCAGCCCAGTGTTTCTCATGATGTACTCTGCATAGAAGTTAAATAAGCAGGTGACAATATACAGCCTTGACGTACTCCTTTTCCTATTTGGAACCAACCTGTTGTTCCGTGTCCAGTTCTAACTGTTGCTTCCTGACCTGCATACAGGTTTCTCAAGAGACAGGTCAAATGGTCTGGTATTCCCATCTCTTTCAGAATTTTCCACAGTTTATTGTGATCCACACAGTCAAAGGCTTTGGCAAAGTCAATAAAGCAGAAATAGATGTTTTTCTGGAACTCTCTTGCTTTTTCGATGATCCAGCGGATATTGGCAATTTGATTTCTGGTTCCTCTGCCTTTTCTAAAACCAGCTTGAACATCTGGAAGTTCACGGTTCACGTATTGCTGAAGCGTGGCTTGGAGAATTTTGAGCATTACTTCACTAGCATGTGAGATGAGTGCAATTGTGCGCTCATTATATTTAACATATGTATTAAATTTATTAAAAATTAATATACATATTAAATATATTTAATATATATATTAAATTTAATATATATATTAAAACTACATCTTCTAAATGGTGCTTCACCTAGTCTTTTGATGTTATATATTAGAGCTGGTTATTATAAATCAGAGTATGCTCATTGTAACCTTTCAGTTAAGATTCATTTATTATATTTCCCTGCTTATACATGTAAACCAAAGGCACAATATGTCCCTAAGATGTGCACTTAAAGTCCCAATTAAATTCAATGGTTGCTGAAGACTAGTCCAGCTAGGAATCATGAAAGTGAAAGTGAAAGTTGCTCAGTCCTGTCCGACTCTTTGCAACTCCATGGACTATACAGTCCATGGAATTCTCTAGGCCAGAATACTGGCCTTTCCCTTCTCCAGGGGATCTTCCCAACACAGGGGTTGAACCCAGGTCTTCTGCATTGCAGGCAGATTATTTACCAGCTGAGCCACAAGGGAAGCACAAGAATACTCGAGTGGGTAGCTTATTCCTTCTCCAAAGGATCTTGCCAACCTAGGAATGGAACCAGGGTCTCCTGCGTTGCAGGCAGATTCTTTACCAACTGAGCTATCATGGAAGCCAAACTAGTAATCATGCCCACATATAATAAATTACAAATATAAAATACTTCCTTAAGCACAAAGAAATTTATTGAATCACAGTAAACTCTGTGCAAAAGACATCAATGAACATCTTATACTGAAGTTCTTAACTTATATAACTACAAAACTTTTCAAATATTCTTAGGCTATGTTATCTGAACTTAGTTCTGAACACTGATCTATGTGATATTTTATATCTTAAATCTCAAGGGAAGCCACAAGGGATGTGAATTCTTAGAAATTCATAGATTCTGGTTATTTCATTTTTTAAAAAGTCCATCATTTAATAAAATTTTTTTTAATCTTTTCTTCAAAGATTTGGCATTAAAATCAAAAATATGCTTTCATAGCTTATAAACAAAAGACTTTTAACTATTACACAATAGTGTAAAATTATCTATTTTTTTAAAAAATTACCCTTTATTCAGGCATGTTTTCAATAATAATGAAAGCTGACTAGCATCAATTAAATAAATTTAAATTATTCACATTGCTTAGTACTTAACCTAAAACTATGTTCTGTACTATTTCATAAAACATAATTAATGCTCTTTGAAAATATTAGGAGCACTGATACTGAATATAAATGACAGAACAAATTATTTATAAGAATCAACTATCACACCTAATGTTTCCCCATATGTAACAATAACAATGACAAATAATTATCATAACCTACCATTTATTTAGCACTTTCTAGAATTTATACCAAGAAGAGATGAGCAAGCCACAGTCCTACCCTCAAGAAATTTACAATGTAAATACATGTGCAAATGTAGGACTGGGCAGTATGTGAGAAATTAAAAAAAAAAAAAGCTTCTAAACTAAAATGCTATAGAAGTTTAGAGGAGGAAGGTTTCCCTTCAATCACTATAAAATGTTTCATGGAAAAAGGCAGTAGATGTATCATAGGAGATTAAATTGCAAAAGACAGGGACCAAAGAAGGAAAGGACACACACAGCAAAATAATAATAATAACAATAGCTAACATTTAAGTGCTAACTATATGTCTAGAACTGTGATGAGTGCTTTTGTATGTCAAACTGCTTTATTACATCATAAATAACAGTACAATTGAATATAGGATCTAAGTGTGTTAACTCATGTACTACTTATATGCAGAGTACATCGTGAGAAATGCTGGGCTGGAGGAAGCACAAGCTGGAATCAATATTGCTGGGAGAAATGTCACTAACCTCAGATATGCAGATGACACCACCCTTATGGCAGAAACTGAAGAACTAAAGAGCCTCTTGATGAAAGTGAAAGAGGAGAGTGAAAAAGTTGGCTTAAAGCTCAACATTAAGAAAACTAAGATCATGGATATGGTCCCATCACTTCATGGCAAGTAGATGGGGAAACAGTAGAAACAGTGGCTGTCTTTATTTGGCGGGGGGGGGGGTGGGCTCCAAAATCACTGCAGATGGTGATTGCAGCCATGAAATTAAAAGACGCTTACTTCTTGGAAGGAAAGTTATGACCAACCTAGACAGCATATTAAAAAGCAGAGACATTACTTTGTCAACAAAGGTACATCTAGTCAAGGCTATGGTTTTTCCAGTAATCATGTATGGATGTGAGAGTTGGACTACAAAGAAAGCTGAGCACGGAAGAATCGATGCTTTTGAACTGTGGTGTTGGAGAAGACTCTTGAGAGTCCCTTGGACTGCAAGGAGATCCAACCAGTCCATCCTAAAGGAGATCAGTTCTGGGTGTTCACTGGAAGGACTGATGTTGAAGCTGAAACTCCAATACTTTGGCCACCTGATGCGAAGAGCTGACTCATTGGAAAAGACTCTGATGCTGGGAAAGATTGAGGGCAGGAGGAGAAGGGGATGACAGAGGATGAGATGGTTGGATGGCATCACCGAATCAATAGACATGGGTTTGGGTGGACTCCGGGGGTTGTGATGGACAGGGAGGCCTGGCGTGCTGCGGTTCATGGGCTCGTGTTGGACACGACTGAGTGACTGAACTGAACTGAACTGAATACTTGTTTAGTCACTAAGTTGCGTCTCACTCTTTGTGACCCTATGGAGTATAGCTCATCAGGTTCCTCTGTCCATGGAATTCTCCAGGCAAGAATACTGGAGTGGGTAGCCTTTCCTTTCTCCAGGGGATCTTCCCGACCCAGGGATCAAACCTATGTCTCCTGCATTGGCAGGAGATTCTTTACCACTGAGCCCATGTAATCCTTACAGTCACCCAATTAGGTAGGTACTCATACTTTCCCCATTTTACAGATAAAGAAACTGAGCTTAGATGATAAAAGAGCTAGTTAATTCATTCAGACTGAAATACTTTTCCTGCTGTATATAGATATCAGTAAGTCAATGAAAGTATATTCTCATTATCTGACTCCTCAAGATTAAGCTTTCTTCCTAACACCCCTATTTCTGTTTCTAGTCCCTCAGCCTACCTGGTTTGTAGAAATCATCTTTGACTCTCCTGTCACAATCCACATCAAATCATTTAGCAATCTAAGAAAATTCTCCCTTTGCAGTCTCTCTCAGATTTACTTTTTCCTCTTCATCCCCCACAGGGGCTTCCCTGATAGCTCAGTTGGTAAAGAATCCACCTGCAATGCAGGAGATCCTGGTTCGATTCCTGGGTTGGGAAGACCCGCTGGAGAAGGGATAGGCTACCCACTGAAGTGTGCTGGCCTGGAGAATTCCAAGGAGTATATAGTCCATGGGGTCACAAAGAGTAGGACACGACTGAGCGACTTTCACTTTCACTTTTGGGCATTCTACAATTTTAGCAGCATTCCTGGCTTCTCCCCACTAGATGCCACAATCATCATTCCTCTGTGTGACAATTGGAAAATATCACCAACATCACCAAATCTGAGCGAAATCACCTCCAGATGAGAACCATTGATATAAAAGCCTTAAAAGTCATGTTAAGATACTTGGACTTTATTCTAGTGTCAGGGGGAATAGTGTGCAGCAGTGTGGAGGACAAACTAATTCTCAAGATCAGTCAAGAATAGAGGTAGAGAAGAAAATAAGGTAATTATTCAATATCAAAGTGCTATTCCCACTGTTCCCCAGTGCTATCCCTTCAGTGTAAGTCTGGTAGAGTTTTACAATGTTCTTATCATATGCCATGATTATGTGTATCGCTGTGCCTTTATTCATGTGGGCTCTCAAAACCTAGAGTAGCAATTTTCTGACAATTCAAATCTCCCAAATTCATTTAAGGTCTAAGTTGAAATATTCTTACTTCCTAACTTATTATCCTCTATGAAACCATTTCAGACTTTTTCCCTTATCACAAACAGTTTTATTTCTTATACCTGTGATATACATATATAATAAAATATTACACTTTCTCAATTTAGTACTTTGGATTTATTTTCTGGTCGATTCATGCTTATAGTTAGTATCTTGGTCAATTAAGTTATAAAATCCTAGAAAATAGAGACAATGTGTTCTACATCTTATGTATTAATATATTCCAAATCACTGAGTAAAATCTTGAGCCAAAAACAGGTGTCATTTTAAATGAAAAATCATGTTCTCTTGTGATTTCTCCACCATCTAGAAGAAAATTGACAATCAAAATTAACTTATTTTCTTATATAAACTGAGGCAAATCATTATGACATTAAATGGTAAACTCAACTTTACCTAATTAACAGGGAGCAAAATTACTAACTCTGAGAACAGTCAGTTAATTAAGGATTTTATATCCCTTCCAAAGCCTTGTAGGAAATGTAAAAATAAAACATATTATTGAATAGATACCAGAGATCTTACTCGACATACTTGGCTTATCTGATCCACTGAATGAAATGAGTACTATGGATTTTTACCCTTAGAAAGGTTTAAATTAGATAAGAAGTATTTGGAGAATTCCTTACATTCATAATTTTAAAGCCTGATGTCTGGGCTGCACGCCCACTGGGATTTGCTATTAGGCAATGAATTTATGGGCAGCACAAAGTAAGAGGAATGGCAAAGCCATAGAATATAGCTGAGCGACTATCCCTTTTCACTCTGGGGCCAATGGAATGAGTCTTGAATCCCAACTATGGCACCTACCTGTTGTTGGGCTGTCTCAGGTTCAGATACAGAATATGTTGAATTGGATTCAACCAAGTTGCATTTCTTTTTCCACTAAATTATCATCAAAGAAAGCTGAGAACTGAAGAATTGATGCTTTTGGAAGTGAGACTAAAAAAAAAAAAAAAAGTGACCACCACCGCACCCCTTGTGTCAGGGCGCAAATTAGACACTGAAGAGACCAGCAAACAGAATAAGTTAAAAGAAACAGAGGGAACCGCTTTGGAAGTGACAGATGCAACAGATTAAAACCCTGTAGTTAGCACTGACTACATAGGAAGGGGCCTAGAGATCGTGAGAAGTACAAGCCTCACCAAGGAACTACATGAAAATGAACTGACCCCACACTGTCCATAACAGCTCCAGAGAAAGTCCTAGATATATTTTTACTATGATCATTTTTTAAATTTTTAAAACTTTTTATTACTTTTTAATTTAATTTTATTTTCCTATTTTATTTTTATTTTTAAGTCCTCTAATACTCCATCAGTTTTCATTTTTATAACCTACAATTACCTAGCAAAAAAAAACAAAGACTCTATTTTTATTTGTATTTTTTTATTTTCATTTTTTTAAGACATTATTTTTAAAGCAAACTTCATATATATATATATATTATAATTTTTGTGACTCTGGTGGTTTTTTTCTTTTTTTTTTCTCTTTTTTACTCTTTCTTTTTTATCTATTTTTCTCTTTTTCTCTCTTTTTTTAATATGGTATTTTTGCGAACCTAACCTCTACTCTAGATTTTTAATCTTTGCTTTTTAGTAATTGTTATCAACTTTGTATCTTCAAAAATCCCATCTTCAGCAACCATTTTTACTATGGAGCGAGATCACTGACTTGATTGCTCTCTCCCCCTTTTAACTCTCCTTTTTCTCAACCAGGTCGCCTCCATCTCCCCACTCCTCCGTTTCTTCTCAACCCAACTCTGTGAATCTCTTTGTGTGTTCCGGGCTGTGGAGAACACTTAGAGAACTGATCACTGGCTGCATCTGTCTCTCCCCTTTTGATTTCCTTTTTTCTCCTCCTGGCCACCACTGTCTCCTTCCTCCCTGTGTAGCTCTGTGAACATCTCTGAGAGACCTAGACGGTGGAAAGCAAATAGGGAAGTGATTACTGGCTAGCTTGCTCTCTCCCCCTTTTCATTCCCCTCTTCTCCTCCTGGTTACTTCTATCTCCCTCCTCCCTCTTCACTTCTCCATGTAACTCTGTGAACCTCTCTGGGTGTTCCTCACTGTGGAGAAACATTTCATCATTAACCTAGACGTTTTATCATCTGTGCTGTATAGATGGAGAAGTCTTGAGGCTACTGTAAGAATAAGACTGAAAGCCAGAGACAGGAGACTTAAGTCCAAATCTTGAGAACACTAGAGAACTCCTGAATCCAGGAAGCATTAAATGATAGGAGCTCATCAAATGATTCCATACCTACACTGAAATCAAGCACCACCCAAGGGCCAATAAGTCTCAGAGTAAGATATACCAAGCAAATTTTCCAGCAACACAGGAACATAGACCTGAGCTTCAATATACAGGCTGCCCAAAGTCACACCAAACCCACTGACATCTCAAAACTCATTACTGGACACTTCATTGCACTCCAGAGAGAAGAAATCCAGCTCCACTCACCAGAACACCGACACAAGCTTCCCCAACCAGGAAACCTTGACAAGCTACCCGTATGACCCCACCCACAGCGAGGAACCTCCACAATAAAGAGGAACCACAAACTGCCAGAAAACAGAAAGGCCACCACAAACACAGCAATAAAAACAAGATGAAAAGTAAGAGAAATACCCAGCAGGTAAAGGAACAGGATAAATGCACTCCAAATCAAAGAAAAGAGGAAGAGATAGGGAATCTACCTGATAAAGAATTCCAAATAATGATAGTGAAAATGATCCAAAATCTGGAAAACAAATTGGAGTTACAGACAAATAACCTGGAGACAAGGATTGAGAAGATGCAAGAAAGGTTTAACAAGGACTTAGAAGAAATAAAAAAGAGTCAATATATAATGAATAATGCAACAAATGAGATCAAAAACACTCTGGAGGGAACCAACGGTAGAATAACAGAGGCAGAAGATAGGATAAGTGAGGTAGAAGATAGAATGATAGAAATAAATGAAACAGAGAGGAAAAAAGAAAAAAAAGAATTAAATGAGGACAACTTCAGAGATCTCTGGGACAATGTTAAACGCACCAACATACCAATCATAGGAGTCCCAGAAGAAGACAAAAAGAAAGGCCATGACAAAATACTCGAGGAGATAATAGTTGAAAACTTCCCTAAAGTGGGGAAGTAAATAATCACCCAAGTCCAAGAAACCCAGAGAGTGCCAAACAGGATAAACCCAATGTGAAACACCCCAAGACACATAATAATCAAATTAGCAAAGACCAAACACAAAGAACAAATATAAAAAGTAGCAAGGGCAAAACAACAAATAACACGCAAAGGGATTCCCATAAGGATAACAGCTGATCTTTCAATAGAAACTCTTCAGGCCAGAAGGGAATGGCAGGATATACTTAAAGTGATGAAAGAAAATAATCTACAGCCCAGATTACTGTATCTTGCAAGAATCTCATTCAAATAGGAAGGAGAAATCAAAACCTTTACAGACAAGCAAAAGCTCAGAGAATTCCACACCAACAAACCAGCTCTCCAACAAATGCTAAAGGATTTTCTCTAGACAGGAAACAGAGAAATGGTGTATAATCTCGAATCCAAAATAATAAAGTAAATGGCAACGGGATCATACTTATTAATAATTACCTTAAATGTAAATGGGTTGAATGCTCCAACCAAAAGACAAACACTGGCTGAATGGATTCAAAAACAAGACCCGTATATATCTTGTCTACAAGAGACCCACCTTGAAACAAGAGACACACACAGACTGAAAGGGAAGGGTGGAAAAAGATATTTCATGCAAATAGAGACCAAAAGAAAGCAGAAGTAGCAATACTCATATCAAATAAAATAGACTTGAAAACCAAGGCAGTGAAAAGAGACAAAATGGACACTACATAATGATCAAAGGATCAATCCAAGAAGAAGATATAACAATTATAAATATATATACACCCAACATAGGAGCACCACAGTATGTAAGGCAAATGCTAACAACTATGAAAGGGGCAATTAACAATAACACAGTAATAGTGTGAGAATTAATACCCCACTCAAAACTATGGAAAGATCAACTAAACAGAAAATTAACAAGGAAACACAAACTTTAAATGATACAATAGACCAGTTACACCTAATTGATATCTATAGGTCATTTCACCCCAAAACAATGAATTTCACCTTTTTCTCAAGCACACACGGAACCTACTCCAGAATAGATCACATCCTCGGCCATAAATCTAGTATTGGTAAATTCAAAAAAATTGAAATCATCCCAATCATCTTTTGTGACCACAATGCAGTAAGATTAGATAGACGTCAATTACAGGAGAAAAACTATTAAAAACTCCAACGTGTGGAGGCAGAACAACACACTGCTGAATAACCAACAAATCACAGAAGAAATCAAAAAAGAAATCAAAATATGCATAGAAACGAAGGAAAATGAAAACACAACACAAAACCTATGGGACACTGTAAAAGCAGTGCTAAGGGGAAGATTCATAGCAATACAGGCTCACCTCAACAAACATGAAAAAAGCCAAATAAATAACCTAAGTCTACACCTAAAGCAACTAGAAAAGGAAGAAATGAAGAACCCCAGGGTTAGTAGAAGGAAAGAAATCTTAAAAATTAGCGCAGACATAAAAGCAAAAGAAAAGAAACAAAGGAGACCATAGCAAAAATCAACAAAGCCAAAAGCTGGTACTTTGACAAGATAAATAAAATTGACAAGCCATTAGCCAAACTCTTCAAGAAACAAAGGGAGAAGAATCAGATCAACAAAATTAGAAGTGAAAATGGAGAGATCACAACAGACAACAGAGATATTCAAAGGATCATAAGAGAATATTATCAACAACTATATGCAAATAAAATGGACAACTTGGAAGAAATGGATAAATTCTTAGAAAAGTACGACTTCCCAAAACTGAACCAGGAAGAAATAGAAAATCTCAACAGACCCATCACAAGCACGGAAATTGAAACTGTAATCAGAAATCTTCCAGCAAATAAAAGCCCAGGGCCAGATGGCTTCACAGCTGAATTCTACCAAAAATGTAGAGAAGAGCTAACACCTATCCTACTCAAACTCTTCCAAAAAATTGCAGAGGAAGGTAAACTTCCACACTCATTCTATGAGGCCACCATCACCCTAATACCAAAACCTGACAAAGATGCCACAAAAAAAAGGAAACTACAGGCCAAAATCACTGATGAACATAGATGCAAAAATCCTTTAAAAAATCCTAGTAAACAGAATTCAACAACATATTAAAAACATTAGGGAGGCGGGGCTAAGATGGCGGAGGATAGGACGGGGAGACCACTCCTCCACAAATTTATCGAAAGAACATCTGAATGCTGAGCAAATTTCACAAAACTACTTCTGAAGGCTGGAAGAGGACGTCAGGCATCCACAAAGACAGCGTATTATCTTCAAAAGAGGTAGGAGAAATCACAAAAGATAAAAAGAGAGACAAAAGAGTTAGGGACAGAGACCCGTCCCGGGGAGGGAGTCGTAAAAGAGGAGAAATTTCCAAGCACCAGGAAACCGTCTCACCAGTAGGTGTGGGGGAAGATTTCTTATCTCGGAGGGCAACGTAACTGGGAGAGAAAATAAATAAAACCCACAGATTACGTGCCTAAAGCAACTCCCAGCAAAGAACCCCAGACACTCGCATCATCTGCCACCAGCAAGTGGGGGCTGAACGGAGAAGAGTGGACGGCACTGCCTAGGGTAAGGACCGGGCACGAGTGCCCTGAGGGCAATCTGAGGGAGCTAACGTGAGATAGTAACCTAAACTGTGGGACAGCCAGAGAGAGAGAACTATCCCGCGAAAAGCCCAACTCTAAGGCACTGCCGGCCCACTCACAGAACAAAGGACTGAGCGATACCAGAGGAGAGCTAGTCAGCTGCGGACCGCCCCATCCACCCGCCAGACACAGCAGGCAGGCGGGGCCAGCCAGAGCCGGAAAGGGGCAAACTCGGGCCCACAGAGGGCACCCCCTACCAAACTGCAAACAGGCTCCCAGTTTCTAAGCAAAGACTGCCTGACATCCCGGAGGGTCGCCAGCCAACGGGAGGGTCGCAGCCAGAGACCAGCTCCCCAGAACCGAAAGCACACCGGAGCCGGGCGCGCCCGTAAACCAAGGCGGGGACCAGGGAGGTGATAAGCCGCACCGCCCCAACAGGGGAGAGTGCGTTCGCCAAACTCCTGGCTGCCTGAGCAGCTCCGACCGGGAACGGCACAAGCCGTGGGCGAAACCGAGTCTGCGCCTTTGTGGAGTGACCGGGAGCCTGAACCTGAGCGGCTTAGAACTGGGAAGTGCACGCATCTCAGAGCCCACTCCGCGGCCCACACCCCGGCCGAGTAACCTGAAGCCTGAGCAGGGTAGACGGGGAAAGCACACATGCCGTGAGCAGGGGTGAACCCAGTGCAGCCGAGACACTGCGAGCTCACCACACACACGCCAGGTTTGCAGTGTTCCTTCCTCCCCACAGCACGATTGAACAAGCGAACCTAAAGAGACCACCTCCACCCTTTTGTTGCAGGGCGGAAATTAGATACTGAAGAGACCTCCAAACAGAAGCCAAATAAACAGAGGGAAGCGCCTTGGAAGTGACAGGCCAACAGATTAAAATTCCTGTAGTTAATACCGACTGCATTGAAAGGGACCTATAGATCTTGAAAAGTATAAGCAGGAACAAGGATCTATCTGAAACTGAGCAGACCCCACACTGCTCACAACAGCTCCAGAGAATGTCCGGGATATATATTTTTTTACTATTATTTTTTTTTAATTATTTTTTTAATTTAAAAAAATTTTTTTTCTCTTCTTTCCATTTTCTTCAAGTCCTCTATTACACCTTTAACTTTCATTTTCATAAACCACTATTAACTTGCAAAAAAAAAACCCTATTTTTGAAGCAAACTGCATACATATATCTTATACCTTTTGTGTTTTCTTTTTTTACTGTTTTTTTTCCTGTTTTAATTTTTTTACGGTTTCTTTTTGTACTGCTTTACTGTTTTACTGTTTTTTTCTCTTTTACACTGTTTACTTTTTTCTTTTTTTTTTATATTGCAAGTTTTATAAGAGTCTAACTTCTACTCTAGATTTTTAATCTTTGTTTTACATATTTGATATCAATTTTGTACATTTAAGAACCCAATCTTTAGGACCCAATTTGACTCAGTAGTGTGATCACTGGCGTGATTACTCTCTCCCCCTATTGATGCTCTTTCTTCTCCCGAAGGGAACCTCTATCTCCCACCCTCCTCCTTCTCTTCTCAACCCAATTCTGTGAATCTCTGAGGGTGTTCTGGGTACCGGAGAACACTTCAGGAACAGGATACTGCCCAGATCTCTCTCTCCCCTCTTGATTCCTCCCTTTCTACTCATGCTCACCTCTATTACCTTCCTCCCCCCTCTCTATATATCTCTGTGAACCACTCTGAGGGTTCCAGACTGTGGAAAGCACAGAGGGAAGTGCTTACTGGCTAGATTGCTCTCTCCACATTTGAATTCCCCTCTTCCCCTCCTGGTCACCTCACCACCCCCCCCTTCACCACATTTCTCCATGTAACTCAGTGAACCTTTCTGGGTATCATTCACTGTGGAGAATCTTTTCACCATTAACCTAAAAGTTTTATCATTGATGCTGTATGGATGGAGAAGTCTTGAGGCTACTGCAAAAATAAGACTGCAAGCCAGGGGAAACATTAATTAATAAGAGACCATCCAATAGCCTCCACATATACACTGAAACCAAGCTCCACCCAAGAGCCAATAAGTTCCAGAGCAAGACATACCACGCAAATTCTCCAGCAACACAGGAACATAGACCTGAGCATCAATATACAGGCTGCCCAGAGGCACACCAAATCCATAGACATCTCAAAAATTAATACTGGTCACTCCATTGCACTCTAGAGAGCAGAAATCCAGCTCCACCCACCAGAACACCGACACAAGCTCCCCCAAACAGGAAGCCTTGACATGCCACCTGTCCAACCCCACCCACAGTGAGGAACCTCCACAATAAAGAGGAACTCCATACTACCAGAATACAGAAAGGCCACGCCTAACACAGCAATCTAAACAAGATGAAAAGGCAGAGAAATACTCAGCAAGTAAAGGAAAATGAGAAATGCCCACCAAACCAAACAAAAGAGGAGGAGATGGGGAATCTATCTGAAAAAGAATTTAGAATAATGATAATAAAAATGATCCAAAATCTTGAAAGCAAAATGGAGTTACAGATAAATAGCCTGGAGACAAGGATTGAGAAGATGCAAGAAATGTTTATCAAGGAGTTAGAAGAAATAAAAAGGAGTCAATATAGAATGAATAATGAAATAAAGGAGATAAAAGACACTCTGGAGGGAACCAACTGTAGAATAACGGAGGCAGAAGATAGGATAAGTGAAGTAGAAGATAGAATGTAGGAAATAAACGAAGCAGAGAGGAAAAAAGAAAAAAGAATCAAAAGAAATGAGGAAAACCTCAGGGACCTCTGGGACAATATGAAACGCCCCAACATTCGAATCATAGGATTCCCAGAAGAAGAAGATAAAAGGAAAGGCCATGAAAAAATACTCGAGGAGATAATAGTTGAAAATTTCCCTAAAATGAGGAAAGAAATAGTCACAGAAGTCCAAGAAACCCAGAGAGTTCCAAACAGGATAAACCCAAGGCGAAACACCCCAAGACACATATTAATCAAACTAACAAATATCAAACACAAAGAACAAATATTAAAAGCAGCAAGGGAAAAACAACAAATAACACACAAGGGGATCCCCATAAGGATAACAGCTGATCTTTCAATAGAAACCCTTCAGGCTAGAAGGGAATGGCAGGACATACTTAAAGTAATGAAAGAGAATAATCTACAACCCAGATTACTGTACCCAGCAAGGATCTCATTCAGATATGAAGGAGAATTCAAAAGCTTTACAGACAAGCAAGAGCTGAGGGAATTCAGCACCACCAAACCAGCTCTCCAACAAATGCTAAAGGATCTTCTCTAAACAGGAAACACAGAAAGGATGTTTAAACACGAACTCAAAACAACAAAGTAAATGGCAACGGGATCATACTTATCAATAATTACCTTAAATGTAAATGGGTTGAATGCCCCAACCAAAAGACAAAGGCTGGCTGAATGGATACAAAAACAAGACCCCCATATATGCTGTCTACAAGAGACCCACCTCAAAACTAGGGACACACACAGGCTGAAAGTGAAGGGATCGAAAAACATATTTCATGCAAACGGAGACCAAAAGAAAGCAGGAGTCGCAATACTCATTTCAGATAAAATAGACTTTAAAATAAAGGCTGTGAAAAGGGACAAAGAAGGACACTACATAAAGATCAAAGGATCAACCCAAGAAGAAGACGTAACAATCATAAATATATATGCACCCAACATAGGAGCACCACAATATATAAGGCAAATACTAACAAGTATGAAAGGGGAAATTAACAATAACACAGTAATAGTGGGAGACTTTAATACTCCACTCACACATATGGATAGATCAACTTTAAATGATACAATAGACAAATTAGATTTAATTGATATTTACAGGACTTTCCACCCCAAAACAATCAATTTTACCTTTTTCTCAAGTGCACACGGAACTTTCTCCAGGATGGATCACATCCTGGGCCATAAATCTAGCCTTGGTAAATTCAAAAAAATTGAAATCATCCCAGCCATCTTCTCTGACCACAATGCAGTAAGATTAGACCTCAATTACGGGAAAAAAACTATTAAAAATTCCAACATATGGAGGCTAAACAACACGCTTCTGAATAACCAACAAATCACAGAAGAAATCAAAAAAGAAATCAAATTATGCATAGAAATGAATGAAAATGAAAACACGACAACCCAAAACCTATGGGACACTGTAAAAGCAATGCTAAGGGGAAGGTTCATAGCAATACAGGCGTACCTCAAGAAACAAGAAAAAAATCAAATAAATCAACTAACTCTACATCTAAAGCAACTAGAGAAGGAAGAAATGAAAAACCACAGGGTCAGTAGAAGGAAAGAAATCTTAAAAATTAGGGCAGAAATAAATGCAAAAGAAACAAAAGAGACCATAGCAAAAATCAACAAAACTAAAAGCTGGTTTTTCGAGAAGATAAACAAAATTGACAAGCCATTAGCCAGACTCATCAAGAAACAAAGGGAGAAGAATCAGATCAACAAAATTAGAAATGAAAATGGAGAGATCACAACAGACTCCACAGAAATACAAAGGATCACAAGAGACTACTACCAACAGCTATATGCCAATAAAATGGACAACTTGGAAGAAATGGACAAATTCTTAGAAAAGTATAACTTTCCAAAACTGAACCAGGAAGAAATAGACGATCTTAACAGACCCATCACAACCACGGAAATCGAAACTGTAATCAGAAATCTTCCAGCAAACAAAAGCCCAGGACCAGACGGCTTCACAGCGGAATTCTACCAAAAATTTAGAGAAGAGCTAACACCTATCCTACTCAAACTCTTCCAGAAAATTGCAGAAGATGGTAAACTTCCAAACTCATTCTATGAGGCCACCATCACCCTAATTCCAAAACCAGACAAAGATGTCACAAAAAAGGAAAACTACAGGCCAATATCACTGATGAACATAGATGCAAAAATCCTTAATAAAATTCTAGCAAACAGAATCCAACATCATATTAAAAAGATCATACATCATGACCAAGTGGGCTTTATCCCAGGAATGCAAGGTTTCTTTAACATCCGCAAATCAATCAATGTAATACACCACATTAACAAATTGAAAGAAAAAAACCATATGGTTATGTCAGTAGATGCAGAAAAAGCCTTTGACAAAATTCAGCATCCATTTATGATAAAACCCCCCCAGAAAGCAGGAATAGAAGGAACATACCTCAACATAATAAAAGCTATATATGACAAACCCACAGCAAACATTATCCTCAATGGTGAAAAATGGAAAGCATTTCCCCTAAAGTCAGGAACAAGGCAAGGATGCCCACTTTCACCACTACTATTCAACATAGTTTTGGGAGTTTTGGCCACAGCAATCAGAGCTGAAAAAGAAATAAAAGGAATAGAGATAGGAAAAGAAGAAGTAAAACTCTCGCTGTTTGCAGATGACATGATCCTCTACATAGAAAACCCTAAAGACTCTACTAGAAAATTACTAGAGTTGATCAATGAATAGAGTAAAGTTGCAGGATATAAAATTAACACACAGAAATCCCTTGCATTCCTATACTCCAATAATGAGAAAACAGAAAGAGAAATTAAGGAAACAATACCATTCACCATTGCATCAAAAAGAATAAAATACTTAGGAATATATCTACCTAAAGAAACAAAAGACTTATATATAGAAAACTATAAAACACTGATGAAAGAAATCAAAGAGGACACAAACAGATGGAGAAATATACCGTGTTCATGGATTGGAAGAATTAATATAGTGAAAATGAGTATACTACCCAAAGCAATCTATAGATTCAATGCAATCCCTATCAAGCTACCAATGGTATTTTTCACAGAACTAGAACAAATCATCTCACAATTTGTATGGAAATATAAGAAACCTCGAATAGCCAAAGCAATCTTGAGGAAGAAGAATGGAACTGGAGGAATCAACCTGCCTGACTTCAGGCTCTACTACAAAGCCACAGTCATCAAGACAGTATGGTACTGGCACAAAGATAGAAATATAGATCAATGGAACAAAATAGAAAGCCCAGAGATAAACCCACGCACCTATGGACACCTTATCTTCGACAAAGGAGGCAAGAATATTCAATGGAGAAAAGACAATCTCTTTAACAAGTGGTGCTGGGAAAACTGGTCAACCACTTGTAAAAGAATGAAACTAGAACATTTCCTAACACCGTACACAAAAATAAACTCAAAATGGATTAAAGATCTAAATGTAAGACCAGAAACAATAAAACTCCTGGAGGAAAACATAGGCAAAACACTCTCCGACATAAATCACAGCAGGATCCTCCATGACTCACCTCCTAGAATATTGGAAATAAAAGCAAAAATAAACAAATGGGACCTAATTAAAATTAAAAGCTTTTGCACAACAAAGGAAACTATAAACAAGGTGAAAAGACAGCCTTCAGAATGGGAGAAAATAATAGCAAATGAAGCAACAGACAAACAATTAATATCAAAAATATACAAGCAACTCCTGCAGCTGAATTCCCGAAAAATAAACGACCCAATCAAAAAATGGGCCAAAGAACTAAACAGACATTTCTCCAAAGAAGACATACAGATGGCTAACAAACACATGAAAAGATGCTCAACATCACTCATTATTAGAGAAATGCAAATCAAAACCACAATGAGGTATCATTTCACACCAGTCAGAATGGCTGCTATCCAAAAGTCTACAAGCAATAAATGCTGGAGAGGGTGTGGAGAAAAGGGAACCCTCTTACACTGTTGGTGGGAATGCAAACTAGTACAGCCACTATGGAGAACAGTGTGGAGATTCCTTAAAAAACTGGGAATAGAACTGCCATATGACCCAGCAATCCCACTGCTGGGCATACACACCGAGGAAACCAGAATTGAAAGAGACGCGTGTACCCCAATGTTCATCGCAGCACTGTTTACAATAGCCAGGACATGGAAGCAACCTAGATGTCCATCAGCAGACGAATGGATAAGGAAGCTGTGGTACATATACACAATGGAATATTACTCAGCCATTAAAAAAAATACATTTGAATCGGTTCTACTGAGATGGATGAAACTGGAGCCCATTATACAGAGGGAAGTAAGCCAGAAAGAAAAACAACAATACAGTATACTAATGCATATATATGGAATTTGAAAGATGGTAACGATAACCCTATATGTGAGACAGAATAAGAGACACAGATGCATGGAACAATTTTATGGACTCTGAGGGAGAAGGTGAGGGTGGGACGTTCTGGGAGAATAGCATTGAAACATGTATATTATCATATGTGAAACAGAACACCATTCCATGTTCGATGCATGAGACAAGGGCTCAGGGCCGGGGCAATGGGATGATCCAGAAGGATGGGAGGGGGAGGGAGGTGGGTGGGGGGTCCAGGAGGGGGAACACATGTAAACCCATGGCTGATTCATGTCAATGTATGGCAAAAACTATTGCAATGTTGTGAAGTGATTGGCCCCCAACTAAAATAAATAAATTTATTAAAAAAAAAAACAAAAAACATCAGATCAAGTGGGATTTATCTCAGGGATGCAAGGATTCTTCAATATCCACAAATCAATCAATGTAATACATCACATAAACAAATTGAAAAATAAAAAGCACATGATTATTTCAATAGATGCAGAGAAAGCCTTTGACAAAATTCAACATCCAATGATGATAAAAACCGTCCAGAAATCAGGAATAGAAGGAACATACCTCAACATAATACAAGCCATATATGACAAACCCACAGCAAACATTATCCTAAATGGTGAAAAACTGAAACCATTTCCCCTAAAGTCAGGAACAAGACACGGGTGCCCACTCTCACCACTACTAGTCAACATAGTTTTAGAAGTTTTTGCCACAGCAATCAGAGCAGAAAAAGAAATAAAAGGAATCCAGATTGGAAAAGAAGAATTAAAACTCTCACTGTTAGCAGATGCCACGATCCTCTACATAGAAAACCCTAAAGACTCCACCAGAAAATTACTAGAGCTCATCAATGAATATAGTAAAGTTGCAGGATATAAAATTAACACACAGAAATCCCTTGCATTCCTATACACTAACAATGAGAAAACAAAGAGAAACTAAGGAAACAATTCAATTCACCATCGCAATGAAAAGAATAAAATACTTAGGAATATATCTACCTAAAGAAACAAAAGCCCTATATATAGAAAACTATAAAACACTGGTGAAAGAAATCAAAGAGGACACAAATAGATGGAGAAATATACCATGTTCATGGATCGGAAGAATCAATATAAATGAGTATACTACACAAAGCAATCTATAGATTCAATGCAATCCCTATCAAGCTACCAACGGTATTCTTCAGAGAACCAGAAAAATTAATTTCACAATTAGTATGGAAATACAAAAAACCTCGAATAGCCAAAGAAATCTTGAGAAAGAATCAACCTGCCTGACTTCAGGCTCTACTACAAAGCCACAGTCATCAATACAGTATCGTACTGGCACAAGGACAGAAATATAGATCAATGGAACAAAATAGAAAGCCCAGAGATAAACCCACGCACCTATGGACACCTTATCTTCGACAAAGGAGGCAAGAATATACAATGGAGAAAAGACAATCTGTTTAACAAGTGGTGCTGGGAAAACTGGTCAACCCCTTGTAAGAGAATGAAACTAGAACACTTTCTAACACCATACACAAAAATAAACTCAAAATGGATTAAAGATCTAAATGTAAGACCAGAAACTATAAAACTCCTAGAGGAAAACATAGGCAAAACACTCTCCGACATATAGCACAGCAGGATCCTATATGACCCACCTCCCAGAATATTGGAATTAAAAGCAAAAATAAGCAAATGGGACCTAATTAAACTTAAAAGCTTTTGCACAACAAAGGAAACTATAAGCAAGGTGAAAAGACAGCCTTCAGAATAGGAGAAATTAATAGCAAACGAAGCAACGGACAAACAGTTAATCTCAAAAATATACAAGCAACTCCTGCAGCTCAATTCCAGAAAAATAAACGACCCAATCAGAGGGATGGGATGGGGAGGGAGGTGGGAGGGGTGCTCTGGAGGGGGAAAACATGTACACCCATGGTGGATTCATGTCAATGTATGGCAAAACAAATACAATATTGTAAAGTTAAAAGATAGATAAACTAATTTAAGATAATAATAATAAAAAATAAAGCCTGATGTATAAACGCTTCATTAATTTTGATATGCATGCTTATTTTATACCTGTCATTTAAAGTTAGATATTTTCAATATATTTTGCATTCAATATCTCCAATTGTTGACATTTCTACAACTCCTTATAAATCATAAACTGATCCCACTGACTCTTTTGTTGGCTATGAGGGCTACTCCATTTCTTCTAAGGGATTCTTGCCCACAGTAGTAGATATAATGGTCATCTGAGTTAAATTCAGCCATTCCAGTCCATTTGAGTTCGCTGATTCCTAAAATTTCAATGTTCACTCTTGCCATCTCCTGTTTGACCACTTCCAATTTGCCTTGATTCATGGATCTAACATTCCAGGTTCCTATGCAATATTGCTCTTCACTGCATTGGACTTTACTTCCATCACCAGTCATATCCACAACTGGGTGTTGCTTTTGCTTTGGCTCTGTATCTTCATTCTTTCTGGAGTTATTTCTCCACTGATCTTCAGTGGCATATTGGGCACTTACTGACCTGGGGAGTTCATCTTTCAGTGTCGTATATTTTTGCCCTTTCATACTGTTCATGGGGTTCTCAAGGCAAGAATACTGAAGTGGCTTGCCATTCTCTTATCTAGTGGACCATGTTTTGTCAGAACTCTCCACCGTGACCCGTCCGTCTTGGGTGGCCCTACATGGCATGACTCATAGCTTCACTGAGTTAGACAAGGCTGTGGTCCATGTGATTAGATTGGTTCTTTTCCTGTGATTGTGGTTTTCATTCTGTCTGACCTCTCATGAAGAAGGATAAGAGGCTTATGGAAGCTTCCTCATGGGAGAGACAGACTAAGGGGAAAACTGGACTATAAAGCAAGCTGAGCACCGAAGAATTGATGATTTTGAACTATGGTGTTGGAGAAGACTCTTGAGAGTCCCTTGGACTGCAAGGAAATCCAGCCAGTCCATCCTAAAGGAGATCAGTCCTGGGTGTTCATTGGAAGGACTGATGTGGAAGCTGAAACTCCAATACTTTGGCCACCTGATGCAAAGAGCTGACTCATCAGGGAGAAGACCCTGATGCTGGGAAAGATTGAAAGTGGGAGGAGAAGGAGATGACAGAGGATGAGATGGTTGGATGGACCAACTCAATGGACATGAGTTTAAGTAAACTCTGGGAGTTGGTGATAGACAGGGAGGCCAGACGTGCTGAAGTCTATGGGGTCGCAGAGAGTTGGACACGACTGAGCGACTGAACTAACTGACTGATTGATCCCAATGAAACGATCTCAAAATGATTACCTTATCTAGTCCTTTGTTTCAATCAAATAGGTAGCAGAAACATCAAGGAAACTTTCTACAGGTCCAAATATTTAATAATTTCATTTTTGATAAATTGACAATAAAACCAAAGGTTCATTACATTTCCAATATCTTAAATCACCTACAATAGAAAATCTTATAGATGATTCCAAGTAATGGTAACATGTTACTCCTCAGTCTACCAAACACATTCAAGTCATCCTTGACTATACAATTATATATTTATTCCACTTTTACTAAAACTTCAACATTAAAACCAAATTAAAAAATCATCTTTCTTCTGAGTTCAAAGCAAGTTCAAAGCACATCACTCCTTCTTTCTCCTTCTCCCACCCCCTATATAAGGATATTATCAGTTACCGTAACTTTGCACAACCTAACAGATTGCTCTCAAACTTAAAAAGAGCAGCATTACAGATTTTCTTTGAATGGTTAAGTGTCAGAAACAAATCTGTCCATTTTCAGCTATTCAATGTGCGTACTAGTTTAATAGTTTTTCTTTTTAACCAAAGACATTGCCAGCTTTCACTTTGTCAGATGATCTGAAAATCTCTACCACACTTCTACCTTGCATTAAATGAGATTTAATGGATTAAGAGAGGAGTAGACTCTCTTGTATGTCATGTTGGAAACTTTTCACAGGCACCCGCAAGCCCTGATATAAAAGTAACCTAGGGGTGCCAGTGATGAAAGACTTTGTTGCCATGGTGTCATCTCATAAATCATCAATTATTGTCCGTTATTATAAATGTGACAGCCACATACTGTCATAAAAGGATTTGCATTTTCATCTAGTTTTCAGAATTTTTTCCAGACATCATTTGCTTTGTAAAGGAAATGTCATGACAACCGTTTAACCATTCATTTGGACTTTTGTCAGTTTGGCATGTCCGCATCCCAACGTCTTTTGCATTATTGAGTAGTTTATAGTTCATAAATATATCTAAACATGGGTATATAGCATAATAGGCTAATACAGAAGCAGTGGAACTCTTTTGGTTGCTATGACAACCAAAACTGATCAATTTCCTGTCATTGTTTTAAAAGAAACACTCTCCAATGGCCGTAAATACTAATTACAAATGCAAACCATTTGCTAACATGTTCAGTTTACAGATTAAAACAGTTCATGCCTAATTTATCATTTAACATGTCCTCCCACATTTGTAGTGTGGTATAGAATGAATAATAACTTTACTTGTTTACAAAATTTCCAACTTTATTTAACTAATTTTGCAGTTGTTGGAATATAGTTGTGCCACCATAAATTCAAAAAAGCTCAATGAATTTTAAAAGTGCAAGGAAAGATTCTGAAAGGTAATTTCTGGATTAAGGTTGAAATGTTTGCTTTAGCTCTTTCCTATAAATGCTTATATTAAAGAAGACTATTGTATTTTATGTAAAAAAGTTGCAAAATTTTCAAAAGAACATATGAAAGAATGTCTTGTCCCACAGTCTATTCAGTTAAATAACTAGTAAAATTGGTTAAAATCTGCAACGATTAATTTAGTGAAGGTACCAGCTGAAACTCTGGGAAACCCATCTTTTGAAAGAAAGCAGTAGATTCGGGGGGAAAAATTTAAAATCCGTCAGGCAATATAGTCATAGTACTGTATAATCTAATATTATGTCCTCCCTTGTCCACTCACACACATTTTATACAGGCTTTAAAGTATATACTTCATCTTTTGACGGGGAAGCAGACATGGGGCAAGTATTTCTATTTAAGAGAGTAAATAAGAGCAGTACTACAAATTATTAAACTATCTTTGGAGAATTTCCATGTTTAACACTTGTGAAAATAACAGGATACCATTATGCTATACAGAGTTGTTTTTAAACTAAGTTATTTCTTTCAGCATTCATAAATCACATGATGAAAAAAGCTTTGCTAGTGTGCATCATTTTGATTTAAATATTAAGAAAGGAAAGAACCCTGCACTGATCTCGTCTATTGTTTTACTAACTAATCAACAAATCTAGAACTTGATTAAAATATTTTCACAATTTCCAAAGCTAAATGGGTTCTTCCTAGATTTCAAATAATCATCTAGCATTTCTAGAGAGGCTGATAATTTTTCAAAATCAAATATAATACACATGATCCAGCTGATTCCTTAAAAAAGAGAAGCTGCCACCTAAAATGTTCACCTCTGAAAATACCTACAGAATGTGCTGTTTTGTGGGGAATTAGGCAAAACAGATGACGTGAGGTCCCTGTCCTTGTTACTATCTGAACAATACGATTCTTACCAAAATATATTGCTTGACAGGACCTGCCCTGCCACCCCCATGACAGTTCCACCCCATAACTCCTGTTAATCAACACAGATTATACATCCAAAGAAAGTAAAAATCCTTTAGTGGGTCTCCTTTGGTTACACAAGAAGGAGTGACAAAGTGCCTCCAACTGCTTCTTAACCCAACAGCTGTAGCCTCAACACTCTAGGGCTCAGAAGGCCTTCTGACAGCCCGTACTCACAGATGCTCCTCTTCTTCTAGCACCAGCTCAATGACTCAGAAGCAGGAATTTTATATCACCACAGTGTTGAAGTGAAAGCTCCAGCGCCCTTATTTCAAAAGGAAATCTGGTCAGCTTGAAGCAATGAACACTAATCTGAACATAGCCAGTCACTGGCTGGAAGCACATGCTCAGTAAAACAAAGACTAAAATAAAGGTTGGTTTGTTTGTTTGTTTGTTTTTCATATATATAGCCACTTCAACTATGCCTACATCCTGTCTTTTTTTTTTTCTTTTGCATAGACTCCTCATTTTAGAAACAACTTACAAAATGTCATAAGTGCTATACAGTGCTATGAGAGAAATAGAAAATAACGTAAATGATAGCAACATTCAATTGCTCAATAAATATTTATTGGATTTGAAGACTAAACGTTAGGAAAATTTGCTGGATACTAGAGACAACAGAGGTCAGCAAAACAAAGGCATGGTCCCCACCTTCACAGAGATTATTAAATTTTGTGAGACACGACAATCTTGTGAGAGACATCCACAGGTCCATTTGATCGATAAGAAAACAAAGACTTAAGAGATGTTAAGTGGTTAGCTTGTGATTAGAGAGCTAGTTATTTACAGTGACGGATTAAACACAAGATTTCTGACTACAAACTAAGGACTCCTACCACCATAACAGTATTTTCAAAAGTGTATTTCATGGGATACTAGTTTTTTAAACAAAAGGTTCTTTTAGTAAAAATACTGAGAAATTATGTATATTACATCTTATAGATTCATAGAGCAAATTAATGAATTATAAGCCCTGAGAAGACCTGTGATAAACAAACTTGTTTATTTTTATTTAACACCATATTTCACAAACTTATTTGACCCAAAACTCTCTCTGAGGAAAAAAGGGATCCACAGTGACTCAGAAACTGATGATAAATTTAGTATATTGGATACAGGGAGGGGAGGTGTTTTACAGAAAGGACATGTATGCTGCAGAGGTGCACAGTACCTTTTAAAATCTATGCATGATCATGGATGTGTGTGACTATAGAAGACTATGATATATTCTAGATATCATAGATGTAGTATGAAATTACTAGATATTATGAAAGAAATGAAGAGATATATGTGGTAAGACAATGAGGTCTATGTACATTACCAGGATGATGGAAAATTTAGGGTATCAACAAGAAAATGGAACTGAAGAGTTCCCCTGACCTTCTTTTTTAGCCACTTCCAACACTTACTCAAGATTGAGAAAATCAAATCTTCCCCCAACCAAAATTTCCCCTCATGGCTGATTCTAGGACTAGCACAGTAATATACAAAATGAGCTTGAGGCATCTTATAGTGCTAGAAAGTAAAGAAGTGCTCAGAAAAATATACAATGACAGAGACATGCAGAAAGTACACAGCAGCCAGCTCAAACAGCACCTAATGTCGAAAGTTGGAAAAATTTAAGGAATAAAATGAATAATGTTGTATTGGATTACAAGCCAAAATATAAATTAAATACCTATGAGACCATAGTGAAAAAAATGAATGAATAAATAATAAGAGGCAAATCTCCCTTGCAAAAGAATTCCAAATAAATTCTGCAAATGCTTTGCCCTCATGAATGTGAAGATAAGTAACTCCCTACTCCTTAACTGTGGGCTGCACATAGTGACTTCCTTCCAAAAACTTCAAAAGAGTACAGTATAGACAGGGAAAAGGAAAAGAAAATAACTTTATATAGGGGAGAAACTTAGTAAACACTACAGGAGCCAGGTGGTCAAGTCAACCTCAACAATGATAAGTCATAATGAGAGCATGTATCTTTGATGTGTTGAAAATGGCACATTACTGCTGAGGTCTTCTTTCCAAAGACATAATTTAACAATGAGAAAAACATCAGACAAACTCCCATTGAAGGGCATTCCGCAAATACCTGACCTGTTCTTCTCAAAACGGTTAAGGTCGTCAAAAACAAGGAAAGTCTGAAAAACTGGAAAAAGGCAAGAAGAGTCTAAGGAGACATGATGACTAAATGTAAAATGGTATCTTACATCTTGGGCTTCCCTTGTGGCTCAGCTGGTATAGAATCCACCTGCAGTGCGGGAGACCTAGGTTCGATCCCTGGGTTGGGAAGATCCCCTGGAGAAGGGAAAGGCTACCCACTCCAGTATTCTGGCCTGGAGAATTCCACGGACTATATAGTCCATGGGGTGGCAAAGAGTCAGACACGACTGAGTGACTTTCACTTTACATCCTAGAATAGAAAAAGGACATTAGGGGACACTGAAGAAGTCTAAATAAACCATAAACTTGAACAATAGTATGTCAATACTGGTTCACTAATTGTGACAACTGATTCATTAATTTTAAGATATTAACAATAAGGAAACTGGGTACAGGGTATATGGCAAGTCTCTTGTACTACCTTTACAATTTTTCTGTAAACCTAAAACTATTTTAAAATAAAAACTTCATTAAAATGAAAAACCATCATCTCTAACCATTTTGGTGCCAAGCTCAACTTTATTAAAAAACTGCTTTGTCTCTACATGAATCTCTAACATAGTCCCCAAAATCACAAGGAGTGGTTTTTGAGGAGGGAGGGCTGGACAAACACGAATTAAGGAAAGCAGTATATGTTTATAATGCAACTGAAAAGTAAAATATGTATATACAATTTTTTAATGGGCTGCTTCAAACAGATGTCACCAATTCCCTTCATGTAATGTTCTGAATACAGTGGGAGCTTTATTGCCACAAGTAAACCATGATTAAACAATAAAAACCACGAATATTTTATACTTAACATGTTAGATACATCAATATAATATCAATATATTGATGCAATATAAATTACACCAACGTAATTTAATGGGGTTTATAAAACACTTACAGAATAAAGAATATAAAATAGCTATTTTTGTTATTCAGATTAATTTCAATTTAAAGCAGCATAAGCATACAGCTCTGTTGACTATATTGCAGAAACATACCACTTCGCCAGAAATAGCCATTTTAAATGAAAATGTCCAAATCATCTGACCTCCATCAAATAAAAATCAACGAATAGTTTATAAATATAAATAAAAATATTATCTATAGGGAGAATCTTTGGTAATAATAAATCAGTTTAAAATGTTTTAAATTCTTCTAATTGCAACAAATCAAAGCATGGCTGCTATTATTAATAGGCTTGAATATTTTATATGTTTTCACATCATTTACATATTTTTTAAAATCTATAACACTACATATCAGATGATCTATCACTTTGTATCATGAATTATGAGCTATTGCTTTACATGAATCTATTGATTGAGCTACATATAATTTTAACATCTTAGTTTCCTAGTGGATTTATTAAGACAATGTTTTACATTTTATGGCTGAATCATTTTGTACTGTCCCTCTTTTGAACATTATAATTAGTTAAAAAACAAAATTTCCCAATAATAATCCAAAGTAACAGCAGATCTCTGAAGTCCTAATATACTGGGAGGAGGTGAACCCTTTGAGCAAGTGTATTTTTTGTATTGAAAACTCGGGTGTTATCAAAAATAGAAAGCAGGGCACGTCTTTAAGGCACTTCACACATATCTGCAGGACTGTTGAGCACGTTGCCATGGAACATAATTCCTTCAAGGATTACAAACCAAAGAACGGCCATTTTGGCATAATAGTCCCATTTCTGAACATTATTTTGTAGCATTCATCAAGATGTATTACAAACCCTACCAATTTAGGGACAATGCGCCGCCTTTTCAAATGCATTCATACTGGGTCTTAGAATCAACTCCGTTTTAGCAACTAATTAGTTACACTGACAAACTTTTAAGAATAGGGGCTATACAATTTTAGAAAATGTACCACTCTCCTTGTAAATTAATGATATGTTCCCCATTGCACAATAATAAGTGGTTATCACCCTTTCCTCTTTATCCTGTCTCAGTCATTTAGTTAAATCTACCCAGCACCCTCCAGAGAAATTCATGGTCTGTCACCTTTCTCACTGCTGTCTAGATTTATGGATATTTTAGCAGTCCCTTCATTTTCACATTACTAGGCAACTCTTCCAACTATAAAAAAAAAAAAGACAGACTTCACCTGAATATTGAGAAAAGTATCCTACTTACAAGTCTGTTTTCCTACTATAAATCCACTTTCCTTTCCTTTATATTAAAGAGACACACAGCCTGAAACCTAATGTATTGTACCTTCACATCATTAAATGTAACATGCAGAACATTACATTATTATGCTACACATAGCCAAGAAATTTTTTTTATTTACGGGATTATGGCAATTAAGTCTTCCTTCACTTTGGGTGACGTGACACTTGCTTGACTATAATGTCACTCTACTTAAAGTCTGTGTAAACAACATTATCTTAGTTACTCTGCATTACATTTCCAGCTGTGAGCAAAATTACAAGGTCAGTGGACAAGAATGTAGGTAATCCCAAGGAAACATTATGTAAATTCCTTGCTCAAGGTTCAAACTGGATTTTCAATAATAGCAAAAAAGAATCTCTTTATACTAATATTATAGTATTATTGTCTAAATGCTATCCATGGCAAAGCATCTGGGTATTCTTGGAGACAGTAGTTAAGACAAAAGTGTCTATGATTTTGGTGTTTTGTGGATAAAAGATAAATGTTTGCCAAGGCTTCCTTCAGGCTAACAAAAGCGTCTGCACTGAGTAAGGAGTAGTAATAGAACAACTGTAAATGGTTTTGTGAAGCTTCCCTGGTGGCTCAGACAGTAAAGAATTCAAGTGCAATGCAGGAGACCCAGGTTCCATCCCTAGGTCAGCAAGAGCCCCTGGAGAAGGGAAGAGCTACTCACTCCAGTATGGCCTGGAGAATTCCTTGGACAGAGGAGCCTGAGGGGCTATAGTCTATGGGATTGCAGAGTCAGACATGACTGAGCAACTAACACTTCACTTCAAATGGTTTTATAAATAAAGATCCATTGACATCACAAATACAAACAATACTTTTTAGAAATGTGGATGAAAGGGCAAAATAGCAATGCTTATATTTCCTCCTTTCCTGTTTTCATAAATAAAAATACATGATTTTTATTTTCTCAAAAAAGCAAAGTAGTGATTTCCCAACAGTCTTCTCAGTCACTTTTTTTTTTATACCCAAGATGTGCTGTCTTGAAAATGCTCTGACCTACAGAAACTAGCTGAAAGGTTTTGGGATATCTCTGTTTTGAATGATTTACTTAGTGCTTATTGAAAAAGTTAGATAACTTGATTACATCTCCACACAGGATAGGTATGATCAGGGCAAAAATAATCTAGATTAACTTGGCACAAGTTCACTGAACTAGTGGAAGTAACACAGTAAGCAAAATAGAGGTTTTCAGAGTATGCTTAAATTGTAAAGCAGGGTGCCAATTAGCAAAAAATAGCAATGGAAGTTCTTAAATATGGGCACAAGGGTCAGTTCACAAATACACCAAAATGGGTAAAAACACTCAAAGGCAACTTATTTGGGATTTTCTAGGCTGATTGTCACATTTGGACAATGAAGGATACACATGTGAATTGTATTAATCTGGAGGTCATTTGAACAAAGTGTGTGAACCACAATTTTCTTGAAATATCTGATGTTGAAACTCTGTAGGAGGTCAATTCACTTCCTAGGAATGCTACAGTCAAACATTTTTCCCAGGACTATTCATTAAAAGAGAGGTCTCTAAAAATGCCTTCATCACCAGAGATTAACTGATTTAGATTCTGTTTGCCAGAACTGCAAACTTCAATAAGTAGAAGCTTCACTAAAAACATAACTATCTAAAACATTCTCATAGATAAAAAGTTTCCTTTTTAAAAGTCATTGGAAATAATAGGTATTCTGGGTATTCTGTGCTTGAGATAGTATATATCCTTGTGTTTGAGCGTGTGAGTGTCTGTGAGTGTGTTTTATGGTACATTTGCAATTCCGGGAGTTTAAATAAGATCAGTTTCAAGTCTCTCCATTTTATATTTTAATCTCATAATGATAGATAGTTATGCTTCTGAGTGTTCTTTCTTGTACACATAGAATCTAAGAAATCCTGAAAACTCTTTGTTAAACCTCAGGTTAAAGATACAGATCTTCCTAATGAAAAGTCTCTCCAAACACAAAATTCACTTACTTACTCCCCCTTTATCCAAATAGAAATACAGAATATACAGAATAGTCAAACTGAGTCCTCTCAATACTTTAAGTAGCTGTGTGCAGCACCATAAAAGCACTGCTAGAAACAAATCTTAAGTGAGCTGAAAATACTGAATAGTCTCTTCGTTGAATCTGAAATGTGCATAAACTGAGTTTGAAAAGAAACAAAAAGCCACAACAAACAGTGGTGCAACTTTGATTGCATTTTCAGCATTTGTAATATGATGATTCAGAGTATGCAACATTGAAGATTAATTCAAGATGGTGTGTTACCACAGTCTAGTCCTTCTAATGCTGAACACCTGCTTCCATCTTCTATCCCACCCACACCCCCAACTGTCCTTGAATTAAGAGACACACAAGATAAACAGGATAAACTCATGATCTTAAGTAAGTGAGAAAGTGTTACAACAGTTTTCACAAACTGATAAAATTCAATTTGTCTTTATGCTTTATGCACAATAAGTAAATTGGGGTTCAAGGAAAAGGGGTGATATGTATCATAGATCAAAGGTTATAGTTTGTTTCTAAGAGATTGCTTAGTCAAACATCCTAATTTTACAGATGTAGCAACTGAGGTCCCAAACCACAGAGTGATTTTCAGGGTTGTTAAGGCCATGAACTTCTGACTTGAAATTTTCCAGAGCTCTTTCTGCTACACCACACTATCTCATCAAATGAGGCTATATGAGGAAGTGCTTTGTAACCTGGAAAATAGTTTACAAAATTTTACATACTATTTGTATGCTTATCAGAACTTCATATATTTTAAATGAAAAAAGTGACACAAATAGTGTCAGTAAACATTGTTATGTGCCCTAAGTGATCAGAATCAATGTTTCACCTGTAATTTATAATCATGGAAGAGAATCAATAAAAAAACAATCATTTTTTTCTTCAAAGAAATATTTGTTTAAAAAAATACCTACTACATTTGCAACAATGTTGGGAAATAGGAACTCTTATATAATGCTAGTGGGAGGGTAAACCAGATCAGCTTTAAAGAGCAATTTGGCAGTAACTATTAAATTAAAGCCCACAATTCAAAAATCTCACTTATGGCTTATACACCAGAGCAATTCTCCCACATGGGCACAAGAAAACATGATGTTCGTTACAGTACTGTTAAAAAAAAAAAACTAACCAAGATTTATTTTGAAAATTCTGTCAATCTAATTGAATCTCCTTTTATAAGTGCTGTCTGATTTTTTTTTACAAACATTTATTTTAAGTTCAGCAAATATGTTTTTGGTCCCTCTAAAAGTAGTCATGTATGGATGTGAGAGTTGGACCATAAAGAAAGTGGAGTGCCAAAGAATTGATGCTTTTAAACTGTGGTGTTGGAGAAGACTCTGAGAGTCACTTGGACTGCAAGGAGATTAAACCAAACAATCTTAAAGGAAATCAGTCCTGAATTTTCATTGGAAGGACTGATGCTGAAGCTGAAGCTCCAATACTTAGCCACCTGATTCGAAGAGCTGACTCATTGGGAAAGACCCTGATGCTGGGAAAGATTGAAGGTAGGAGGAGAAGGGGACAACAAAGGATAAGATGGTTGGATGGCATCACTGACTCGATGGACATGATTTTGAGCAAGCTCTGGGAGTTGGTGATGGACAGGGAAGCCTGGCGTGCTGCAATCCATGGGGTTGCAAAGAGCTGGACACAACTGAGTGACTGAACTAAACTGAAAACTAGATTGACTATCCTGAGACTGGTATGGTAAAACTGTAGTTCCTGATTTTAGGGCAGTGGAACAAAACAATAATTTCAAGCATAATTATGATATTTTTTAATGTTATAGTACACAATATAGTTCAGCTTCATGACCTCCTCTGAATGTAAAGTAAGTATGTAAGTGGACGGCCCCATGGCAAATAGACGGGGAAACAATGGAAATAATGAGAGACTTTATTTTCTTGGACTCCAAAATCACTGCAGATGGTGACTGCAGCCACGCAATTA
This sequence comes from Giraffa tippelskirchi, assembly GCF_054371585.1. NCBI lineage: Eukaryota > Metazoa > Chordata > Mammalia > Artiodactyla > Giraffidae > Giraffa > Giraffa tippelskirchi. The sequence goes on from NC_137289.1 coordinate 75,358,007, forward strand.
AAAGACGCTTGCTCCTTGGAAGAAAAGCTATGACAAACCTAGACAGTGTATTAAAAAGCAGAGATATTACTTTGCAGCCAAAGGACCATAGAGTTTTTCCAGCAGTAATATATGGATGTGAGAGATGAACCATAAAAAAGGCTGAGCACCGAAGAATTGATGCTTTTGAACTGTGGTGCTGGAGAAGACTCATGAATGTCCCTTAGACAGCAAGAAGATCAAACTAGTCAATCCTAAAGGAAATCAATCCTGATTATTCATTGGAAGGACTGATGCTGAAGCTAAAACTCCAATACTTTGGCCATATGATGCGAAGAGCTGACTCATTAGAAAAGACCTTGATGCTGGGAAAGATTGAGGGTAAGAGGAGAAGGGGATGAGAGAGGACAAGATGGTTGGATGGCATCACTGACTCAATGGACACATTTGAGCAAACTCCAGAAAATAGTAAAGGACAGGGAAGCCTGGAGTGCTGCATGGGGTCACAAAGAGTCAGACATGACTGAGCAACTGAACAAAATATACATATATACATATACACACACATATAATGAAATCAGGTGTTTTGATAATTAGTCTGATTCTAGTTGTCAGGTTATAAAATATATTGATCCAATGTATACGAACTTTGAAATCAAACAGCCTTGATTCAAACGCTAGCTCAGTATTTGTAGGCTGTGTGGCCTTAGATAAATCACTAACCTTCATTGTACCTCAATGTCATCATCTGCAAAACAAGGATCACAATAATATCCCTTGCTTTATTGGGCTGTCATGATGATTAAATGAACTAATACATGAAAAATCACCAGGGGTATCATGTTTGAAAACTGTTAGATACTATAATGTTGTGGCAAAAAAAAAAAACAAAACTAGTTCATCAAAATTTATCCTGAATAACCTTATTTATATGCCTACAGTGGTCAAATGCATCAAAAAGTCATTTCTTAGATTCTCTACCTTTGAGGACTACCCAATTAACTAAGAATCTACACTTGTTAAAGTTTTCAGGGAGTGGTTTTAATTAATTACTATATTTAAACAGTTTATCCGTATCACACAACAGAATACTTGTGATCAAAAATATCTGCTGATCTAGAAAGCGCAGCACTGTCCACCCAAATTTTATTTAAGTAAATAAACATCAGTTATTTTACATGGTGTCATATGTGTTGACCAGTTGTCCAACAGTTTCTCATCTTTCATATGTGTCTGTATTAAATCTGCAGGTAGAATAATATGTCAATAAGTGAAAGGTGGGGATTTTTTAGTTAAGTTTTGACATTTGGCATTCTTTTCTTTCTTTTTCACTTTTCTCTTTGTTAAAATTCCTCTAAGTTTCCCATCAAAAATGACAATGTCAATTTACCATCTTGAGTAAGGATTTATGGTATAGATCATAGGGGTTGTTAAAGCAAGTTTAGCAGTGGGTATTTTTCTTTTTTCTTGTTTTCTTTTTTTCCTAGAGAGATTGTAATTTAATTGTTTCCTTTTTAGACAAATATTCTTTTGGATTGACAGTGATGAAGGGGTATACAGATGTCAAAAGCAATGTAGCACAGTGGGATTATGTGCTAAGGTCCAGGGCAGGACAGAAAAACAAGCAAAGCCCAGATCAGTCCAAGCTACTTCTCAGTAAAATCTCAAATGACCAGCTTTTGTTTTATCTTTACCAATGCCTATCAAAAGTTCAAATGGAGTTTTGTTGTGTTAACTACTTACATTTCTTTTATTTCTTATTTTAACCATTTGTAAAAACAAAGGAATTTCACTAGATAAAATTGGGAATTTGTTTAAAGGCAAATCAATTTAAAATAAAACAACGCATGCTAATATACATGGCTTTCTTCCTATTAAAGCACCATAAATAGTGCTTTAAATAGTAGCCTTAATTATATGACAGAACCTATAGCTAAACATTCTCTTTTGGACATAGAAGAAATGTTTTTTCATACTGCATTGCATTGATAAACATGAAAACAAAAAATTCATGCTTTTATCTTAGTTTTCAAACCACATTGAGGTAAAACTATCTTGTCTATTTGTATATAGTAAGAGAAATATCACAAAGTGCATAACCACAATTTTTAATATCAGGAGAATTATTTACAAGCACTCCACTCATTATTTATTTACTTTAAATGAATTTTCCATCATCAAGATGTTTGGGTGCATTTATACCATACTGTGATTCTTTTTAAATCACAGAAGTCTTACAATTTAAACCAAAGTTTGCAAACTAAGTCCATAGGCTAGATTCAGACCACAGATGGGTTTTGCTTTGCCTGCATAGCGTTGCTTTTATCTTTTTTCTTTTTTTTTGCTTTTTATTGACCTTGTTCCCAACATTTAAGAATTGGAGAATTTCATATAAAATTCTGGATTCCAAGCTACTCTTAAACAGTCAGATATTAACAACACTGAGCCTGAATTCCCATTCTGGTAGCAATCAGCTGAGTTGAGTAATAGCTGCCACCTTTGGAGAACGAAATAGCAACCCACTCCAGTATTCTTGCCTGGAGAATCCCATGGACAGAGGAGCCTAGTGGGCTACAGTCCATGGAGTTGCAAGAATCAGACATGACTGAGCAACTAAACCTACCTTGGAAAGAATATATGCTCTCCTGGTCACCATAGTCCCCACCACTCCCTATTGCTTATGGCCTTTCATTTATGCTACCATCCTTGCTTCAGTAGGTATTAGAATTTGTGAGTCTCCTGTTCCTCTGTAGTTTCTGTGTCAGTACATATACTTTCAAAAACATTTCACAGTTTTTCTCAGATTACACTAAATGTAAAACTGCATATATAATGTGTGTTCTGATTAATATATCTGCATATGCAATGTGTGTTCTGATTAATCTAGAAGTAAATCTATACAGTTATAAACTGTTTTGTTTAGAGAAAAAAAGTTGACATTAATTTGCATGTCATTTTACTTTTAAAAAGTCAATTTCAATGCCTGAATTCAATTGCATTTATATAAAATCAAAAACACTTATTTTCAATATTCCAAACCTAACCTCAAAGCTCAATCCATTTAAACTTTTTCAGTTAAAATCATTCATTAATTAAATCTAGTGAGTTCTAGTTTCCCTAACATTGAAGTTACAGTTTAAAAATAAGTTTAGCACTTAAGGAGGCACATCCACTCCTTCAGGTCACTTGGATATTCTTTAGTGTGCATGATATTTAAGAGTAACATTCAGTACAGAAAATACCCCAGATATTTGAAACACCACCTTGATGATTTTCATTTTCCATGTTGAAAACCCAGGGCAAATCACATGGTATGGCCCCCATCTTTCCAACAACCCTATGACATTCTCCTTGTAGAAAATAATACAGATAAAACATGCATCATGAGCAGCCCTGAAGGAAGGGGGCAAAAGTCATCAAAAGGTGGCTTAACCTGAAGAGAGGGTTTTACTTGCAGGCAATATCAAAATGTACTTTAGAATCATAGGTTGCCCTCCTTGTCCCTTACATCTCTGTTAACTGCCCATTCTTTGTTCCCATTACAACCTAAAAGGTATAAACCCTGGAGCAATATGGTGTCTCCGGTTGCAATTTAGCTGAAATTGTCATACATATAAAGTATAGATCTTAAGAGTTTCAAATAGTTTAAAAATGTATTTTTAGGGTAAAAATAATTTCAAATATTTAAGAACTAGTATCATACCTACAGCATATATATCTGTGCTTAATGCTTAGAAAGATTCCAGGAGATTAGAAAGCCTGGGTTTTTTGGGTTTTTTTTTTTTTTTTTTTTTTGCATTATTGCTATAGCACACTTAATAGCCTGTGCTGCCCTGCAAAAGTGAATGTACCTTCCTAAGCATTTCAGAGCCACGGGGCAGGTGAATTACTTTCCCATTATTTTACATAGGTGACATTATTTTTATGTCAGTGACCTTACTCAACCCCCATCAATTTTGTAGCCTTTCTCTAGCTTCTGCTTTAGTTCCCAGGAAAGGAGATGCTTTCCATGGTGGAAGTCATCTCCCACCTGTGTGATCCTGGGATCCACTCTCAGTTAATGCAGTATATATGAATGATCATTAACTGGCAACAGTGAAACTGTGAAGACCCCAATTAACTAAAACCCTCAAATGGATAGACAGGTTCTAATCAGGTATTTGGATTTTATTATTAATTAAGGATTAAGCAAGATTCAATATTTGCTGCTGAAAATTTTAAACAGCTCTACTTTCCTACCTTAGTAAGTATAGTACAGGGAACAAAATTATCGAAGTTGGGCTGAAACTGTACAGGCTCCAGGACATTCCCAGGAAGTTGATTTTTAAAAAATAAATACATAAATACCTGTTAACAGCTTGTTTTCTTGTCATTTGCCTCTTCCTTCTAAAAGGAGAGTGTAGCAAAAAATAAATAAAACTGGTTAATTGAGAGTTCTGGTTAGTTAGTTTCCAATTAATCAAGGCTTCATTATATTTTACAAAAAATCTTCTTAAATTCTGCAGAAATTTTAGATAGTTTGCACACAATGAAACACCAGCAGGGAAGACACAAAGAAAGTAGGAAAGCCTGAACTGCTATTAGATAGTGTTTTAAATATACGAATAATGTTATTACATTCCTGGTCTAATCCCCACTGAGTAAAGAATAATGCGAAATGTCATATGGTTTAGGGCTTTTCTATGTATGAAGGCAAGGAAATATCATTATAGATTTACGTTGAAGAAAATGGCCTCGGGTCATAACAATTTCAAAAAAGGACTCAGGAATATTGTGTCTTTTCCCTTTCTCTCAAGGGCCTTTCTTCCCATCCCATTGGGTATGCCAATACTTTTTAGGGAAAAGAATCCTTTCTAATTGTTTTTCTCATTTTTATCAGGCCAACAGGATGATAGAAGTAAGCCAGTATCAATGCTATGCCTTAATTTCCTAAACATGGAGCCATGAATCACACACCTCACTATATACTAATTTTTGAAGCAATACTGAACTATCTTACATCTTCCCCAAAAGGGTTATGTGTGGGCACACACACACACACACACACACACACACACACACACACAGTCATACACAAATCCGTACAAAATAAGATAAACATACAAAAGAGATTGATAAAAACCCATATACTCATCTCAGTTAACAAAACAACCATTCTTTCTAACAGTATAATAGTTCCCAGTGCTCCTATACCCTTTAAGAACAATGAAATTTAAAATGATAAGCTGAAAAAAAAAACCTGTAAGTAATGTAATTTGGCTATTTTGAGCCTTATTGCAATTCTTAGTAGTACAGAAACAGGAATCTCCCTCTAATACCCACTACAAATATATATGGTCAGTTCATGACCCCTTCAAAATCTCTCCTTCTAATAGCCTTCTTATTAAGATTCCTTTCACATCTTTCATTGTTTTTGTTTTTTTAATATAAATTTATTTAATTGGAGGCTAGTTACTTTACAATATTGTACTGGTTTTGCCATACATTGACATGCATCCACCACGGGTGTACATGTGTTCCCCTCCCACCTCCCTTCCCATCCCATCCCTCAGGGTCATCCCAGTGTACCAGCCCTGAGGACCCTGTCTCATGCATCAAACCTGGACTGGCGATCCTTTTCACATTTGATAACATACATGTTTCAATGCCATTCTCTCAAATCATCCCACCCTCACCCTCTCCCACAGAGTCCAAAACACTGTTCTATACATCTGTGTCTCTTTTGCTGTCTTGCATGTGGGGTTATCATTACCACTTTTTTAAATTCCATATATATGCATTAGTATCTTGTATTGGTGTATTTCTTTCTGGCTTACTTCACTCTGTAGGCTCCAGTTTCATCCACCTAATTACAACTGATTCAAATGTACTCTTTTTAATGGCTGAGTAATATTTCATTCTGTATATGTACCGCAGCTTTCTTATCCATTTGTCTGCTAATGGACATCTAGGCTGCTTCCATATCCTGGCTATTATATACAGTGCTGTGATGAACATTGGGGGATAGGTGTCTCCTTCAATTCTGGTTTCCTCGGTGTATATGCCCAGCAGTGGAATTGCTGGGTCATATGGCAGTCCTATTTCCAGTTTTTAAGGAATCTTCACACTGTTCTCCATAGTGGCTGTACTAGTTTGCATTCCCACCTTTTTCTCCACACTCTCTCCAGCATTTATTGCTTGTAGACTTTTGGATAGCAGCCATTCTGACTGGCATAAAATGGTACCTCATTGTGGTTTTGATTTGAATTTCTCTGATAATGAGTGATGTTGAGCATCTTTTCATGTTTCTGTTAGCCATCTGTATGTCTTCCTTGGAGAAATGTCTGTGCAGTACTTTGGCCCATTTGTTGACTGGGTCGTTTGTTTATCTGGAATTGAGCTGCAGGAGTTGTTTGTATATTTTTGAGATTCATTCTTTGTCAGTAACTTCGTTTGCTATTATTTTCTCCCATTCTGAAGGCTGTCTTTTCACCTTGCTTATAGTTTCCTTTGTTGTGCAAAAGCTTTTAAGTTTAATTAGGTCCCATTTGTTTATTTTTGCTTCTATTTCCATTACTCTTGGAGGTGGGTCATACAGAATCCTGCTGAGATTTATGTCGGAGAGTGTTTTGCCTATGTTTTCCTCTAGGAGTTTTATAGTTTCTGGTCTTACATTTAGATCTTTAATCCATTTTGAGTTTCTTTTTGTGTATGGTGTTAGAAACAGTTCTCGTTTCATTCTTTTGCAGGTGGTTGACCAGTTTTCCCAGCACACTTGTTAAAGAGATTGTCTTTTCTCCATTGTATATTCTTGCCTCTTTTGTCACAGATAAGGTGTCCATAGGTGCATGAGTTTATCTCTGGGCTTTCTATTTTGTTCCATTGGTCTATATTTCTGTCCTTGTGCCAGTACCATACTGTCTTGACGACTGTGGTTTTGTAGTAGAGCCTGAAGTCAGGCAGGTTGATTCCTCCAGTTTCATTTTTCTTTCTCAAGACTGCTTTGGCTATTCGAGGTTTTTTGTATTTCCATACAAATTGTGAAATTATTTGTTCTAGTTCTCTGAAGAATAACGTTGGTAGCTTGATAGGGATTGCATTGAATCTATAGATTGCTTTGGGTAGTATACTCATTCTCACTATACTGATTCTTCCAATCCCTGAACATGATATATTTCTCCATCTATTTATGTCCCCTTTGATTTCTTTCATCAGTGTTTTATAGTTTTCTATATATAGGTCTTTTGTTTCTGTAGGTAGATATATTCCTATGTATTTTATTCTTTTCGTTGCAATGTAAATGGAATTGTTTCCTTAATTTCTCTTTCTGTTTTCTCATTGTTAGTGTATAGGAATGCAAGGGATTTCTCTGTGTTAATCTTACATCCTGCAACTTTACTATATTCATTGATTAGCTCTAGTAAACTTCTGGTAGAGTCTTCAGGGTTTCCTATGTAGAGGATCATATCATCTGCAAACAGTGAGAGTATTACTTCTTCTTTTCCAATCTGGATTCCTTTTATTTCTTTTTCTACTCTGATTGCTGTGGCTAAAACTTCAAAAACTATGTCAAATAGTAGTGGTGACAGTGGGCACCCTTGCCTTGTTCCTGACTTTAGGGGAAATGCTTTCTGTTTGTCACCATAGAGGATAATGTTTCCTGTAGGTATGTCGTATATAGCTTTTAACTATGTTTAGGGATGTTCCTTCTATTCATGCTTTCTGGAGAGTTTTTATCATAAATGGATGTTGAATATTGTCAAAACTCTCTCGGCATCTATTGAGATAATCGTATAGTTTTTATCTTTCAATTCGCTAAAGTGGTGTATTACATTGACTGATTTGCGGATATTAAAGAATCCTTGCATCCCTGGGATAAAGCCCACTTGGTCATTATGTATGATCTTTTTAATATGTTGTTGGATTCTGTCTGCTAGAATTATGTTAAGGATTTTTGCATCTACGTTCATCAGTTATACTGGACTGTAGTTTTCTTTTTTTGTAGCATCTTTGTCTGGTTTTGGTATTAGGGTGATGGTGGCCTCATAGAATGACTTTGGCAGTTTACATTCCTCTGCAATTTTCTGGAAGAGTTTGAGTAAGATAGGTGTTAGCTCTTCTCTAAATTCTTGGTAGAATTCTGCTGTGAAGCTGTCTGGCCCTATGCTTTAGTTTGCTGGAAGATTTCTGATTATAGTTTCGACTTCCATGCTTGTGATGGGTCTGTTAAGATTTTCTATTTCTTCCTGGTTCAGTTTTGGAAAGTTATCCTTTTCTAAGAATGTGTCCATTTCTTCCAAGTTGTCCATTTTATTGGCATATAGTTACTGATAGTAGTCTCTTATGATCCTTTATATTTCTGTGTTGTCTGTTGTGATTTCTTCATTTTCATTTCCAATTTTGTTGATTTGATTCTTCTCCCTTTTTTTCTTCATGAGTCTGGCTAGTTGTTTGTCAATTTTATTTATCTTCTCAAAGAACCAGCTTTTAGCTTTGTTGATTTTTGCTATGGTCTCTTTTGTTTCTTTTGCATTTATTTCTGCCCTAATTTTTAAGATTTATTTCCTTCTACTAACCCTGGGGTTCTTCATTTCTTCCTTTTCTAGTTGTTTTAGGTGTAGAGTTAGGTTATTTATTTGACTTTCTTCTTGTTTCTTGAGGTAAGCCTGTATTGCTATGAATCTTCCCCTTAGCACTGCTTTTACAGTGTCCCATAGGTTTTGGGTTGCTATGTTTTCATTTTCATTCATTTCTATGCATATTTTGATGTATTTTTTTATTTCTTCTGTGATATGTTGGTTATTCAGAAGCGTGTTGTTCAGCCTCCATATGCTGGAATTTTTAATGGATTTTTTTCCTGTAATTGACATCTAATCTTCCTGCATTGTGTTCAGCAAAGATGCTTGCAATGATTTCAATTTTTTTGAATTTACCAAGAGTAGATTTATGGCTCAGGATGTGGTCTAACCTGGAGAAGGTCCCGTGTGCACTTGAGAAGGTGAAATTCATTCTTTTCAGGAGAAATGTCCTATAGATATCAATTAGGTCTAACTGAACCATTGTGTCATTTAAAGTTTGTGTTTCCTTGTTAAATTTCTGTTTAGTTGATGTATCCATAACTGTGAGTGGGGTATCAAAGTCTCCCACTATTATTGTGTTATTGTTAATTTCCTCTTTCATACTTGGCATTTGCCTTACATATTGTGGTTATCCTATGTTGGTTGCATATATAATTGTTATATCTTCTTGGATTGATCCTTTGATCATTATGTAGTGTCCTTCTTTGTCTCTTTTCACAGCCTTTATTTTAAAGTCTATTTTATCTGATATGAGTATTGCTACTCCTGCTTTCTTTTGGTCTCCATTTGCATGAAATATCTTTTTCCAGCCCTTCCCTTTCAGTCTGTATGTGTCCCTTGGTTTGAAGTGGGTCTCTTGTAGACAGCATATATAGGGGTCTTGTTTTTTATTTGTTTTTTAATTTTAAATTATTTTATTTATCTATTTTTTAACTTTACAATATTGTATTTGTTTTGCCATACATTGACATGAATCCACCATGGGTGTACATGTGTTCCCCTTCCAGAACCCCCTGCCCACCTCCCTTCCCATCCCTTCCCTCCGGGTCATCCCAGTGCATCAGCCCTGAGCACCCTGTATCATGCATCGAACCTGGACAGGCGACTGGTTTCACACATGATAATTTACATGCTTCAACGCCATTATCTCATATCATCCCATCCTCTGCCTCTCCCATAGAGTCCATAATACTGTTCTATTCATCTATGTCTCTTTTGATGTCTCACATACAGGGATATCTTTGCCGATTAACTAAATACCATATATATGTGTTAGTATACTGTATTGGTCGGAGAAGGCAATGGAAACCCACTCCAGTACTCTTGCCTGGAAAATCCCATAGACAGAGGAGCCTGGTAGGCTGCAGTCCATGGGGTCGTGAAGAGTCAGACATGACTGAACGACTTCACTTTCACCTTTCACTTTCATGCACTGGAGAAGGAAATGGCAACCCACTTCAGTGTTCTTGCCTGGAGAATCCCAGGGACGAGGGAGCCTGGTGGGCTGCCGTCTATGGGGTGGCACAGAGTTGGACACGACTGAAGCAACTTAGCAGCAGCAGCAGCAGCATACTGTATTGGTGTTTTTCTTTCTGGCTTACTTCACTCTGTCTAATACGCTCCACTTTCATCAACCTCATTACACCTGAGGGAGAAGACAATGGCAACCCACTCCAGTACTCTTGCCTGGAAAATCCCATGGACAGATGAGCCTGGTAGGCTGCAGTCCATGGGATCACTAAGAGTCGGACACGACTGAAGCGACTTAGCAGCAGCAGCAGCAGCAGCCGCATTAGAACTGATTCGAATGTATTCTTTTTAATGGCTGAGTAATATTCCATTGTGTATATGTACGACAGCTTCCTTATCCATTCGTCTGCTGATGAGCATCTAGGCTGCTTCCATGTCCTGGCTATTATAAACAGTGCTGCAATGAACATTGGGGTACACATGTCTCTTTTGATTCTGGTTTCCTCAGTGTGTATGCCCAGTAGTGGGATTGCTGGCTCATATGGCAGTTCTATTTCCAGTTTTTTGAGGAATTTCCACACTGTTCTCCATAGTGGCTGTACTAGTAGGGGTCTTGTTTTTTGTATCCATTCAGCCAGTCTTTGTCTTTTGGTTTGGGCATTCAATCTGTTTACATTTAAGATAATTATTGATAAGTATGGTCCGGTTGCCATTTACTTTGTTGTTTTGGGTTTGAGTTTATACACTCCTTCTCTGTTTCCTATCTAGAGAAGATCATTTAGCATTTGTTGGAGAGCTGGATTGGTAGTGCTGAATTCTCTCAGCTTTTGCTTGCCTGTAAACTTTTGATTTCTCCTTCATATTTGAATGAGATCCTTGCTGGGTATGGTATCTTTTATTGTTTTTGAAAGGCAACTGCTTTCCTGCTTAAAGGTCTATAGAAAGATTTTTTAAATAAACCACAGATGCATACATATATCTGAGGTTGCTGGGTAAATGAGGTGGCAGTGAAGGACAGAGAGCATTTTTCACCTACTCTTCTGTCTGTCACTTAATTGTCAGAACTATTTGTTTTTGTTTTATAGTTCACTTACCCAACCTGTTTTGAAATTACATTTTCTTAAAGTAGAATAGACTCATACATACCAAGTCAATGATAATGCATACTTCCTTAATCTAGTGGGCTTTATATTGGAGGACTTTTTTCCCTTTCACCAGAGATCTTCCTTCTTTAACTATAAAACTTTCTGAACTCAACAGAACTTTTTTGACTGTCACCTTATGTACATAATTATACTAAGTTAAGAAGAAATAATTTAAATCTTCTATAGCTTAAGTTTCATAGATTATTTAAAATAGATTTTGAAATTACCAAACTCTGAAACATTCTTGTTAGAATTATCCAATAAATATGTAAATATCCATGAGTTAACTTTTATTAAGGATTTTAAAATTTATTAGAAAATTAGGAGTTTACCTTGACTTTTGAAAATTTCTCATTTGTCTTGTCAGTTGTTTAAGAATGTATTTTACAATACTGCCTAACACTAGTTGTAACTCCAGGACCTTAGGGACCACGAGTTAAATACATATACTTTATTTATTTATTTTTTTAGTATTATATTCACGATTTATTTTATTTTGATGGAGGATGATTTGTTCTTATTTTAATTTAATTTAATTTTATTTTCTGTTCACCTCCTTTTTTTTCTTTTTTAAATCGGTTTATTTTCTATTTTTTAACTTTACAATATTGTATTTGTTTTGCCATACATTGACATGATAAAACATGATTTCTACATTTCTGAATTTGTTCAGAAACAGTTCATTCAAACAAAGTAGTTGCCATATATTCAAAATTCCAAAAGGTCAACAAAACATTTTTTATGCTTTAATATATGTAAAATGATTGTACACCTTAAAAACACACAAATTGGGCTTCCATGGTGGCTCAGTAGTGAAGAATCCACCTACCAACACAGGAGACATGAGTTTGATCCCTGGTCTAGGAACATTCTACATGCCAAAGAGCAACTAAGCCTGTGTGCCACAAACATTGAGCCTGTGGTCTAGAGAATGGGAACTGTAACTACAGAGCCCACGTGCAGCAACTATTGAAGCTCCTGTGCCCTGAAGCCTGGCTCTGCAACAAGAGAAGCCACCTCAATGAGAAGCCAGCACACTGCAACTAATGAGTAGCTCCCACTCATTATCACAAGTAGAGAAAGTCCATGCACAGCAACAAAGACCAGCCAAATAGATAGATAAATAAAATGATTATTTAAAAAACATACAGGTTTTGTCAGCTACTTCAATAAAGCTAGGAAAAATGTTCCCTATGCTTTTAAATGAGAGTCAGTGATTAACTTGCACATATTGCCATACTTTAGATAGAGACTACTAAATTCGGCTTTAGCTGTTCCTCATGCAGACAAGATCATTTAGTCATGTAATGCGTTTTCCTGGCCCAATGCAATAAACAAAATGCTGATTTGGGAAACAAATGTAATAAATATATCCTGCCCTGCCTCTACCTCTAACTTCATTTGTAGGGGATAAATGACAAGTAAATCTGTGTTGGTAATTTTTTTAGTTTCTCTCTGGAGATGTGATTACATCATGGTAACGGGTAACTGTTGCATTTCCACTGTTGGAGCCTTTAGGAAACTTTCCTCACTCTAATAACTTTCTTCATTTTATATGCCAACTCTTACTCCACAGCAGCTTTTATAAACCTGTTTAATCATTTTAGGGATCCTGGAAATTATTTGACAAGAATGTATGTCAAAAGAAAAAGGAGCTGAACGTATCTTTTATTTTAAAAATATAAAAAAAGAGGCCTGGATATTTTAGGCATACTTTAGTTTCCAGAGGGCATCCAAACAGCCTCTTGATCACTTAAGTATCCAAAGGCATGATCTTCTCATTCAACAACCCAAACAATAAAACAACTTCCTCCTTTCCTCCATAAAATTCAGAAATTTACTTTTCCAAGAACTGTTTAAGGATAACAAAAATTTTGGTCATATTAAATATGTTTCTTCTGAAATACTTTGGTGCATGAGCTTGACTCTTTAAAAAGTCAGTCGGATTTAAAGTCAGAGTCCAAAGGGAAGAAAAGGAAAATTAAATATGGGATGGATTGGTAGTCAATAAGTGAGCTTACAGCATTTTAAATTTTTGTAAGAAAGGGGCATCAATACATATATATTGTAAAGAGTAACATAAATGAATTCTAATTATTAGATAACATATCAGAAATTATTCCTATTTTATCAAGCTTTAAACATCAAAATTCCTCAAAACCTTCACAAATTTTAAACCATTTATTGTTGTGGCATATTTGTCCACAATATTTCTGTTGGAAATTTTTTCCCTTACAATCTTGCTATCCATGATTGTAGGTTTGGCTAGAGAAAACATGAGCGACCCTTTGAATCCTGTTCTTGGTCCACTTGGGAGTTCTAGCCAGCCTTTCATAAGAGACTTTTAATCCCTGTTTACACTAGTTATATTTCATGTCTGCTGGTTAATGATTAAGTCTTTCTATAGTATGTTCAGAGTGACTCACATAAAACACTAAGGAAATGCTCTAGAAGCCAAAGCAAACATTTATGGTAGATGTACATTAAAGGCCCTGAGACATTGGGTGCAATCACTGCTTTATTGGCTTTTAGTTAACTTGGTTTTGATGATTTGATAACACACTGAGGCAATAGTAAATTGGCCTACTTCTAAATAGTATGCTGCCTATATAAAGAAGTTAGTGGCAGTCTCCAATTCTAAATTACTGAACAAAATGGTGTTTCCTTCATAGCATTTATAGTAATGTGTAAATATTTTATTTATTTATGTATTTTAGATCTATTTTTCTTTTGAAATAGAATTTCCATGGAAGAATGAGTTTAGGTTTCTTGTTCACAAAGTAAGCATTCAATAAAAAATTGTCAAATGAACAGGAAATTAGTTATGCAATGGGACAATTTACTCATTTAAATCCATCACTGTAGAGTCTTCAAGCTTATTTTAATAAAATATATCTTAAGAACATATTTCTTCTATGCTATACTGATTTACATCATTTATGATGGGGCTTAATTTATATAAGGACAGCCAGGGTGTTTTAGAATTAGTAAACTTTCACTGAGTAGCTAAAGTTGATCAAAAATATCATGAGCTCAAATTTAATTGATGGCATCAAATATTCTGAACTTTTGATACGTAAAAATATAAAATCATTATGAAGTTACTCAGGAGAGAAAGAATAGTTTAAAATTTATTTTAAGTATACCTTTACTTTTTCTAACATTTGGCTTATTTGTTCAGTGAAGCTTAAATTAAATGTGAAATACTAACAGTTCTACAGGCAGAACTCAGCTAAGCTGTTTATAACAAAATGAGTTCATTTGCCAGTTGATCATTCTGGTAATCCTATCTGGTTTAGTCTTGCTGCAGATGAAGACAATCAAGCAGGGTCAGAGCAAAGGAATCTTGACCTGGATATGCTCTCAATGTAATGGTAAGGGGCAGGAGTGGGAATGAAGAAAATTATGTACCTGAAAGTCTATTAAGTCCCTTACATTCCCCCTTGATTTAATCTCTGACAAAGACCACTCTAACATCATAAAATAAAATAAGATTAAACTAAAAGCATGTTATCACCAATTAAGACACGAGAAGCAGGTACTTAACATTACAAATTATTACATTTTGATATAGCTCCTTTTTGAATTCAGAGTCTCATTAAATAATAATACCTTATAGTTACATAGATTTACAGTAACAAAACACCTTACTGTTACACAGTTTTACAGTTCTCATCATTAACTAATGCAGTACAACTACTCTATGTGTAAAAGTAGGTTTGAAACACTGTCCCATTTTTATATATGTAGAAACTGAGACTGAAGGGTTTTTAATCCGATTCAGTGTTCTTCCACTTCCTATTGTTAACAATATTTATCTGAGTATGAATGAAATGCTCCCTTTTCCTTGATCATTCCCTTTTCCTTGATCATTTTATCACTTTCATGATATGTAAAGAACCACCTTCTTTAAGAGTTAAGGGAAACTCTTCAAATATAGTTATACCTGATATCTAACAGTCTGTGTACTGATCTCACAGAGGCCACTTTTATCTCCTTGATAGCACCTTCTTAGCTCAAGAGATATCTACAAATACTTACAGATCATCAACTGTGTACAAAAGGCTCTTTGCTATGGCGCTATGGAGAGTACAAAAATCTTCAAGCATGGTCCCTATTATCAAGTATATTACAATCTGAAATGAGAGATATATCATAGTCACAAATTATTGTATTGAAA
Source organism: Giraffa tippelskirchi (assembly GCF_054371585.1). Taxonomy (NCBI): domain Eukaryota; kingdom Metazoa; phylum Chordata; class Mammalia; order Artiodactyla; family Giraffidae; genus Giraffa; species Giraffa tippelskirchi. The sequence goes on from NC_137289.1 coordinate 75,373,339, forward strand.
GTCTGTGAGTAGTAAACTCCACATGATTTCCTGGCATAGAATAGGAATTCAAAAATATCTGATGAATTAAAGTTAAATGCTAATAGCTATAAGAATGTAATAGCTATAACAAACTAATACCTATATGAATTTAGATGAAGGCATCACTTATATCTAGAGTGATAGCTATAAGAATTTAACAGCTGTAACAAACTAATACCTATATGAATTTAGGTGAAGGCATCACTTATACCTAGAGTGGTAAGTCAAGTCATGATGAAAGAGACGATCTTTGATTTCGGCCTTGAAGAATAGATAGATTTTGTAAAACAAAGAAAGAGGATAACATGCTTTAGGAAGCTGAAACTGACAAAAGGGGCAGAAAGAATTGCTACGAGTGTTTGGAGATGAGATCACATAATGGGTAATTGAAATGTCCTCTGCATGAGATGACCAGATAGATATGAGAATCAAAAGGAATGGACATGAGCAATAGAAAGTCTAAAGCTATCATTAATGTGACTTAAAGCTTAAATTAACATGGAAACAAAGTATAGAATGGAGCAAAGGAGAACTCTTAGCTTATGACTTTGTTTCCATGAAATTTGATTTTCCAAATTTCATGAAACTTAGCTGTAAATGAATTTTTAAACAACAACTTATTCTGTAAGTAACAGTATTAACAGAAAGAACATTTAACAAGACATAAGGAGACTTGGGTACTAGTATCAACTATGCAACTGTATGATGCTGTATGTTTAACTGATGATGCTGTTAAAGTGCTCCACTCAATATGCCAGTAAATTTGGAAAACTCAGCAGTGGCCATGGGACTGGAAAAGGTCAGTTTTCATTCCAATTCCAAAGAAGGGAAATGCCAAAGAATGTTCAAACTACCACACAATTGTACTCATGTCATATGCTAGCAAAGTAATGCTCAAAATTCTCCAAGCCAGGCTTCAACAGTACATGAACTGAGAATTTCCAGATGTTCAAGCTGGATTTAGAAAAGGAAGAGGAACCAGAGATCAGATTGCCAAATTCTTTGGATCATAGAAAAAGCAACAGAGTTCCAGAAAAACATCTACTTCTGCTTTATTGACTACACCAAAGCCTTTGACTGTGTGGATCACAACAAACTGTGGAAAATTTTCAAGAGATGGGAATACCAGACCACCTTACCTGCCTCCTGAGAAACCTGTTTGCAGGTCAACAAGCAACACTTAGAACCGAATATGGAACAACAGACTGGTTCCAAATTGGGAAAGGAGTATGTCAAGGCTGAATATTGTCACCCTGCTTATTTAACTTATATGCAAAGTACATCATGTGAAATGCTGGGCTGGATGAAGCACAAGCTGGAATCAAGATTGCCGAAAGAAGTATCAATAACCTCAGATATACAGGTGACACCACCTTTATGGCAGAAATTGAAGAAGAACTAAACAGCCTCTTGATGAAAGTGAAAGAGGAGAGTAAAAACGTTGGCTTAAAACTCAATATTCAAAAAACAAAGATCATGGCATCTGGTCCCATCACTTTAAGGCAAATGGGGAAACAGCGGAAACAGGGACAGACTTTATTTTCCTGGCTCCAAAATCACTGCAGATGGTGACTGCAGCCATGAAATCAAAAGACGCTTGCTCTTTGGTAGAAAAACTATGACAAACCTAGACAGTGTATTAAAAAGCAGAGACATTACCTTGCCAACAAAGTCCATCTAGTCAAAGCTATGGTTTTTCCATTAGTCACGTATGGATGTGAGAGTTGGACCATAAAGAAAGCTGAGCACCAAAGAATTGATGCTTTTGAACTGTGATGTTGGAGAAGATTCTTGAGAGTCCCTTGGACTGCAAGGAGATCCAACCAGTCCATCCTGAATGAAATCTATCCTGAATATTCATTGGAAGGACTGATGTTGAAGCTGAAACTCCAATACTTTGGCCACCTGATGCAAAGTACTGACTCACTGGAAAAGACCCTGATGCTAGGAAAGATTGAAGGCAGGAGAAGGGGACGACAGAGGATGAGATGGTTGGATGGCATCATTGGTCAATGGACATGAGTCTGAGCCAGCTCCAGGAGTTGGTGATGGACAGGGAAACCTGGTATGCTGCAGCACATGGTGTCGTGAAGAGTCGGACACAACTGAGCAACTGAACTGACTGATACAACTGTATGTGTGACCATGAGCAAATGACTTGCCCTTTCTAGATCCCAATATCCTTATTTGTAAAACCGGGGTTGGATAAATTGACCTCTCCGGCCCATCAAGCTCAAATACCTTTGTGGTCCTCTGATTTTTGAGTTGCCAACTACCTACCTAAAAATACAGATAGATTAAATTAAAATGTATCTGAGAAGTTAGTAGCTATTGCAACATAGTTGCCACTCCAGAGACATATTTCTTTCTTAATTCATAAAAAGTTATTGTGATGCCTGTCAGTGGTGTTCAGCTAAGGGGCATATCCTTTCTATGTTCCAGAAAAGTACTGAAGGAAAATTCTTCAGACATTTTACCTCACAAAGTCAATCAGCAGAGTGTTGTTCTGTTTGATGCTACAGAAAAATTGACTTGAAATACTGAGGAGTATAGATAGTTTGTTTCAGCAAATTTCACTTCTACTGAATTTATACATCTCTTTTACAATTATCTGTATTGTAATAAAAACAGAATCAGGACTCTCTTGGTGGTCCAGTGGCTAAAATTCCATGCTCCCAATGCAGGGGGCCCAGGTTCTATCCCTGGTCAGGGAATTAGATCTCACATGCTGCAACTAAGACCCAGTGCAGCCAAAAACAAAACAAAAGAGAGTTGGCATTATATGCATGTTGAAGTGAGTTTATTTATTTTTTTGAAGTGAGTTTATTTTCAATTAAATCTTTTTCAACTGTCCTCTTTAAAGATTATAGAAATTCATAAATTCTATTCTGTTCTGGGTTCTATTCTGTCTTCACAGCTAATATCTGGTAGTACTAAAGTCAATCTAATTCCATTTTTCCAATGCTACATCCTTTTTAAAAATATGGTAACTAGAACTAACCATAACACTCTAAGTGAGGTTATAGGAATGTTGTAATCTCATCATCTATCCCACAGAATTTTAGATCTTTCTTTTAACCCTGAAAAAGTGAAAGTGAAAAGTGAAAGTGTTAGTTGCTCAGTTGTGTCCAACTTTTTGCGACCCCATGGACTATAGCCTGTCAGGCTTCTCTGTCCATGGAATTTGCCAGGCAAGAATACTGGAGTGGGTAGCTATTTGATTCTTCAAGGGGTCTTCCTGACCCACAGACTGAACATGGGTCTCCTGTATTGTAGGCAAATTTTTTACCATCTAAGCGACCAGGGATAACCCTGAATGTAGGTAAAAATAAGCTGTCATTCATCAAGAACATCATAGTTTTTTTCATTTCTTCTTTAGACTGTTAGTTTTATCTGGAACCTCTTGATTGGAAATTTTCCAGAAATGGAGAAAATGAATGACATAGTTTGCCTAACACTTACAAAGAGAAAACCACATCACTCCCACTGACTGCTGCCTACCATCCCACTTCCTCCTTCTCAGATAAAAGTGAAAAGACCTAGCAGTATGTACATTTTCATCTATTTATTAATGTGTTCAACACTATCTAACCCCATGTGTATCTGCTGGCTTTATTATATAAAATGCAAACAACTAAAAGCAAGAACCATAACTAATGCATATTTCCCCATAGTGTCTAACAAAAGACCATGTAAACAAACCCTCTAAGACAAAGTGGTGAAAATGAACACTTAAAAGAGTTGTGAAACTTTCTGATCCTTATCTCTGCTGTGAGTAAGTTCCTCTATTCCTTTCTAATGGTAAAATGGAGTCAAACAATATGCTGGTCTTAACATTAACCTTGGTTGCTTTCATTTTTTTTGCATTTTTTAAACACATAAACAATGGCTGCTTCCTTTCTACTCACATAGCACTTTGTGACTGCCTTTGCTATAACATTCAGTCACATGTGCGTCTCTCTCACTAGACTGTGATTCTTTGAAAGCAACAAAACCTAGCCATTTAACATCATTTTGATAACAAAACCAGCTGTAACATTATAAAATATGATTAAAGTCTTTAGTAGACACATGTTTGATATAAAGTATTCGAGGTCATACTATTTATTTCAAATGTAACTGTCAAGAACAAGTTCATTTTTCCAGGTCTTATATAAAATCTTTGATGCAATATTTCTTTTTAATGTAAATTTAAAACTACTCTTTATTTTTATTATGCTCATTATTCCCCAGATTTTAATCTATACTACTAAAATCTTTATGAAAACAGTTCAAATTTTTTTTACATTATCTGATTTTATTACTTTTCATCTTGTTGCAATGCCATGAATTATGAATTATAGAAATTTTCTTCCAACTGAAATTTCCTTTCCTAAGTATTACTGTTGTGGTCTTTCCATACTTTCCAAAGTTAGTTTTCTGTTGCTTCAAAAGTGTTCTATATCATCTTACTCAGGTTTCTTTACTACAAGTTTTTGTCTTTATCATTTGATCCCAATAAAACAATTATTTCTCCTTGGTGAAAAATCAATATTCTGACACTGTCTTGTATTTCAGATATCAATTTTCACATTTTAGCAAATTCAAACAGACCCACCAACAAGTCTTCAAACAAAATTTCCAATATATGAATACCTAGGCAGCTTATTAGGGTTATGATTAGCACTAATTGAATACGAATGAAGGCTGTTAGCTATTTCACTACCTAATATTTTCTTTTGGCTATTCTCTGTTTAAGTGATTAAGTGGCATTTTTCTCTCATTTTCAGAAGTTGTCTGTATTATTCCTTTTGTATATTTACCCTCTTCACTTTATAAATTCACTAGAGGTTACTTCCATAATTGTCTTCTCAAATAATGCATAAGCATCTCCTTATTCATTTATAGCTATGTACATATTCCATCTGTTAGAAGATATGCCCCCTTAAGTCTAAAACTTCACCAGGCATGCATTTTTTATTTTTTTTCTAAATGTTTATCAGCAATACTGTCACAGGATTTTGGAGAAAACTCTTCCTATCAATTTGTCTCTCTCTCAATTCAAACAAAATTTTAAAAGAATGAAAAAAATAAATAACAATGAAAGAATAAATGAAAGAAAAGAACTTCACTCTTCTCTTATTTATACAAATATGGACCATAGCTAATAGAAATGATTCAGTACATATGTTGTGGATCCCTTCCACCCACCACATCATACTTCTCCTAGTGTCTCTATAGTCACCCCTTATTTAGGACCCCTTAGTATTGCATTCTTTCTCTTCCACACTGTAGAACATGTAGCTGTCTTCACACTGAAAATCAAGAGATTTCAGACTGCCTCCTCATCTCTCCAGGGCAAATAGGCCTTCCCTTTTTTCCTTCTACCCACTGTAGCAATCCTACATGAGATCTTCAGTCTTTTACTCTGCTTACTTATAAGGCTCTTGGCCTTACAGTGATCACATCTTGAAGAATGTCTTTGTATCTGTGACTGCTTCCTCCTAAAACTCACATCAAGTGGCAATGAAAGACCAACTGGTTATTTCTTTTTTCCACCCAGTTATTTCTGAAGGCGTATTCCTAGTAGGAAACAATATATTTTTTGCCTTGCTCACAAATAGCATGTCCTTTCCACCTCACATTCACTATTTACACGTTACAACCTACAGCAAACCAAAATTTTAAAAATCAATAACAATGTCACAATATAAGCAGACAGGTCTTAAATTCTTCATACACAAACTACAGATCATTTAGAAATGGAGAAAATTCAAAGACATTCAAAGCTTTGACTTTCTTTTAAAAGCATCATTTAGCAACTGGCAAATCTACACTATTTTAGAGTCATGGTCTTTTCAAAGTTCAGTAAATAGGTAACATATTGTAGTTTAAGCAGTTCTGTTTGCAAAGGCTCTAGAAAAAGGAGAGATTAAGTGTCTTAGAAAACATAAAAGTGTGTTTTCCTTTCACCTAAAACAATTATGAGAATGAAGTGGGGGAATGTCAAGAAATTAAGACTTTTCTTTCCTTTGCAAATGAATTCCCCCAAATTATATGTTTTAATGGTATATTGCTTATGAATATTTTTTCAAAACAAACCTCTTTTTTAAACTTCATTTTATTTAGTATACCATCTCAAATTTGTTTTAATTTATTTAAAAGATGTTGGTGAAAATTCATCATCTTTATAGACTTTACCCAATTTTTAAAGTTTATTTTTTAGCCATCTGCATTTTCTGTCAATTCTGTGTAAGTTCGATGCATGATACAGGCTGCTCGGGGCTGGTGCACCGGGATGACCCAGAGGGATGGGATAGGGAGGGAGGTGGGAGGGGGGTTCTGGAAGGGGAACACATGTACACCCATGGTGGATTCATGGCAATGTATGGCAAAACCAATACAATATTGTAAAGTTAAAAAATACATAAATAAACTAATTAGAAAAAATTAATGCTCTAAAAAGACTCTCTCTCTCTCTGGATTTATACCTCACAGTATAACTGAAATCATGGACTAGTCTAAATTTTACATTTATCTTTGCCCTGCACCATAATGACTATGTAAACTCTCAACACTTTCTTAATTGAATATTTAAGTTTCTAGCATTGTTCTAAAGACCAACACTCATTAAATACACAGTGAATATTTGTCCAGTGAAAAGCAAAAATAATCCAAGGATTTTTCTGACATAATTCAATATATTTGTCTATAGGTATAATCATTTGGAGGTATTAAAGAGATTTACTAATATGGATCAGATGTTCATTTGCTATTTCATATTTGGTACCATCAAGGTAACATCTGGTAAGTAAATTTTCTTATTTTTGAATTTTTAAATGAGTGGTGGTCTCTATTATTTTTTAAATGCTGCAAAAGAAATTCTTTGAATCTGTACTTCCATGGAGAAAATGGATATAATTTAGTCTGTATTCTTCTATTCAACTTCATTTTCATGTCAAAATATTCAACATTCTGTCATATGATACAAGCTGCACACTGTGTTTAGAATATTTTATAAAAATGAATAGTTTATTAAGTTTGTATCTTTTGTAATAATGCAAATATGCTTGTATCTACTGAATAAAAAATTATAAAGTCATTATACACCAATTAAGTTCACTGTATCTTGACACCTTGCAAATAAAGCCCTTCTTTAAACACTATACTTAATTATGAAACAATTTTATTTTGCAGAAAGAAAAAATGTTAACAAAATGAATAATAATCTTGCTATGACTATACACACTGAAACATCATTACATCTCTCTTTATCCTGTGATAAAATATCAAGAAAATCATTTGAATTCTCATTTTGAAATATTGGGATCAAATATACAATAAAAATTATTCAACAGAAAAAAATCGTATATAAGCTGAAAAAGTATCATTATTTCAATAACCATCCTTAGATACCAACCACATATTTTAAAACTATAATATCAAGTAATAGTCGCAATTTGCATCTGGTGACCTTAAACACTCCAATTAAAACAATAATGACAAAAAATAGGCAGAAGGTCTACATACAAAATAATAAAATTATGTATAATATTATAAATTTTATATTGTTACTGAAAGATGCTTCACAAGCAGGTACACTTTAAAGGGTTTTTCAAATTTTAGCAAATTGCCAGATGGGGCTGGAGAAGGCAAAGGCACCCCACTCCAGTACTTTTTCCTGGAAAATCCCATGGACAGCAGAGCCTGGTGGGCTGCCATCTATGGGGTCGCACAGAGTCGGACACGACTGAAGCGACTTAGCAGCCAGATGGGGCAGAAAAAAAGACAAGCTGTTCTTTCATTTCCAAAAGGTTATTTCAGGTTTTATGTGTGTTCTGAATTAATAACATTGTTGTTAATAATGGATTTTTCAAGGGTCCCTAAGAATAACAATGTATACTATACCTCAAAATATACTCATCTACAAAAAAATGCGTATTCTGGATCATCGTTAAAACAGAAATATTAAGAGAACTTACAAAACCGAAAGAGACTCACAGACTTAAGAGAAGGAACTTCTGGTTGCTAGTGGGGGAAGGAATAGTTAGGGAGTTTGAAATGGATAGGTACACATTGCAAACATATTTAAAATGCATAACCAACAAGGACCTACTGTATAGCACATATAACTCTGCTCGATGTTATGTGGCAGCCTGAAATAGAGGGAAGTCTGGGGGAGAATGGATACATGTACATGTATGGCTGAGTCCCCTTTGCTGTTCACCTGAAACTATCACAACATTGTTAATTGGCGATACTCCAATACAAAATAAAAGGTTTAATAAAAATAAAACAAATATTAAGTTACCACTAAAATATTATTTAACATGTAAGTTTTGCCTCTTTTAATGTCATTGGGGTAAAAGTGTTTTTTGAAAAAGTTATTTATTGGTCATATATCCGAGTTCAAATTTTTTGCTTTAGAAATCATTTAGCATTGGCTTTTTAAAGTTTTTCATTACCAAAAAGATAAAAAGAGATTTAATCTCTTCTTAGGAAAGGATGGGAGGGAGATGCACTCAAATCAAAAAGGAATGTACATTAGCTTCAAGCTTTTGGAAGAATAACAATTGCGTAAATAACACTACTGCACTATTAAACAATAGGGTGAAAATATGCATTTTGTTGATACTATAAAATGTAAAGGTGTGCTTTTTCCTTAAATCTTTATACGGTGCTCAAAAATGAAAAATTTGTTGATCTTATTTTCTTGGGGAAAAAACAGAAAAATGTATTGTTAGAAATGTCCATTCTAATCCATGTGCTGGATAAGTGTTTCACTCTTATGCTCCATCTATCTCTCCTCCAGTGCTTTATATAAAGATGCCAACAGAATAGAAATATGAAGTTCAGAAGGAAACATCCTTGGGAAAGTGATGATTCTGCAGAGTGGTAATGATCTTGATATAGAAACATCTGATTCTATATTATTATCCTACAAATGCCTATAATGTCTCTAGCAAGAGAAGACATATAGATATGTAACAACATGGATACCATTATATGGACGCTATGCAAACAATGAATATTTAAATAGAGGAAAACAATCTTAAAGGAACCACAAATCTAAAATGAAAAGATAAATCAAATGTGCAGGGGGAATCATTCTAATCAATTGAAATCAGAATTTAACACTTTCTTATCTTACCTTCCTTTAGTCTTCTACATGACCACACAAGTTTATGATTCCTTTCCTTGCCCTAAGGATATCAGAAAATCCCGTGTTCAAGATGTCACAGATTTTGGAGGGTGGACATTTTTAATATATAATATTAAAATTGAGCTCAGCTCACAGATGGCATTTCCATATGAAACTTGTATTGCAATATATTTCATCTTAATTCTTCATTTGACCTTGAATTTTTCAAGTTGATAATAGCATTTATATTCTTCATCAGAACCAACATAAGTTAATCTTAATTGTAATAAAATTATCTGTAAGAACCTAAAGATATCCTTTTTAGTTAAGAGCACGTAAGGTAAAACATGATGGTCCAATTTGTTCTTTTCTCTTGTGGCATATTCTTTACTGATACTTAACATCCATTAACGTCTCACTTCCTACTGGTTATGCAACCTTGCTCTATGACACTAACTCATCATTTTCAAGGATCTGATCTGAAAATTTTAAAAATGGAAATTTTAATGATATCCTGCAGGCCTAGTTTCTTATCCAAGGAGCTGAAGGTTCCATTCAACCTCCATTCATCAGATTGTTACTAGGATTGTTATATAGTAACAGTTATATAACTGTTAAAACTGGCTTTCGACAGAAAGTGCATAACATTTCAGTCTTAACACCATGTTCACAGCATCTTTTCACCAGTCATTAGCAAAAGAGAGAATATATTTTTTTTCTTTTTTAAATTAAGAATAATCAAAGATGAGTAGAGAGGAAGAATGGGCTCCTAAGAGGGGCTTTTTCCCTACCCAGTTTTGTTACCATGCTGCTGGGCAATCATTCTGGCTGAAATTCTAATGATGAGTCTGTTCCCTACTGTTTGCAGGAAGCCAAATATTAGAGGTTAAAAAGAAGAGGATTATCAGAGCAGGGTTGGAGGGGCCCTATCACAATTCCATTAATTACTACCCAGCTCTGAAGTGTGTGTGTGTGTGTGTGTGTGTGTGTGTGTTTGAGAAGACTCAGAGGAGATAATTTGGAAAACACATTTTTGTCTCAACTAAATCTACTCTGACTAGTACTGTAAACAAGTTTATTTAATCATTGGATAAAGTGACTGGAAGAAACACAGAAATTCAGAGAGCCCTAGCTAGTAATGCAGATCTTCTAATGAGAATTATTTCTATCTCTTACAACTTGGCTGAAAGATTCAGTTAGTTCTTTGTTTAACTATTATTATCATTATTACTATTATTATTATATCAATTTCAGGTATACAACATTATAGTTCAACATCTATATACACCACAGAGGGATCACCACAACAAGTTTAGTTACCATCCATTACCATACAGTTGACCCCATTCACCCACCCTCAAACCCCAATCTGTTCTCCATATCTATGTGCTCATTTTCATTTGTTGTAGTTTGTTTTGTTTGAATATTCCACAAATGAGTGAAATCATGTGCTACTTGTCTTTCTTCATTTGACTTATTTCACTTAGCATAATGCCTTCAAGGTCCATCCATGTTGTCACAAATGGCATAATTTCATCTTTCATATGGTTGAGTAGTATTCCATCATACATATATATATTCCATATTTCTTAATATTTCATCCATCAATGAACACTTAGGTTGTTTCCATGTCTTGGCTATTATAAACAACACTGCCGTGAACATTGGGTTCATGTATCTTTCAAATTAGTGTTTTCATGTTCTTTGGATAAATACCCAGAAGTGGAATAAATGGGTCATTTGGTAGTCCTGGTCTTAATTTTTTGAAGTATTTCCATACTGTTTTCCATAATGACTGTGCCAATTTACAGTCCTACCAGCAGTGTACAGATGTATCCTTTTCTCCACAACTTCCCCATCATTTGTCATTCCTTGTCTTTTCAATAATCACTACTCTAACAAGTGTGAGCTGACATCTCGTGATTCTGACTTACATTTTACTAACAATTAGCAATGTTGAATATATTTTCATATATTTGTTTGCCATCTGTATATCTTTTTTGAAAAAGTGTCTACTGAGATATTCTTTGCCTATTCTTAATTGATTCTTTGCTGCTGAGTTGTATGAGCTCTTTATTTATTTTGGATATTAATCCCTTGGATATATGATTTTCAAATATCTTCTCCTATTCAGTAGACTGCATTTTCATTTTGATGATGCTTTTCTTGGCTATACAGAAGTTTTTTTAGTCTGATGTAGTCCCACTTGCTTATTTTTGCTTTTGTTTCCCTTGCCTTTGAAGTCAAATTCACAAAACTATCTCTAAGATTGAAGTCAATATGGTTATCACCTAGATTTTCCTCTAAGAACTTTACGGTTTCAGGACTTACATTCATCTTTAATCCATTTTGAATTAATTTTTGTGTATGTTATAAAAGGATGGCCGTCCTTTTATAACATACACAGTTTTCCCAACACCATTTAAGAGACTGTCCTTCCTCCATTATATGTTCTTTGCTCCTGTATCATAGATTAACTGTCAATATATGTGTGGGTTTATTTCTGGGCTCCCCATTGGGTTTCATTAAACTGTCATTTTTGTGCCAGTGCCACAGTGTTTTAAATTACTGTAGCTTTGTAGTATACTTTGAAACCAGGTGATATGATACATCCAGCTTTATTCTTTCTCAAGAATATTTTGGCTATTCAAAGTCTTCTGTGGTTCCATAAAAATATGATGACTATTTGTTCTAGTTCTGTGAAATATGCCTTTGACATTCTGTTAAGGATTGTATTATATCTATAGATTGGGTAGAATGGATATTTTAACAATATTAATTCTTCCAATCCATGAACACAGAGTTTTTCAATTTTGGTCTCTTCTTTAATTTCTTCCATTAATGTCATTAGTTTTCAGTGTACAGGTCTTTCATCTCCTTGGTTAAACTTTTTCCTAGGTATTTTATTCTTTTTGGATGGAATTGCAAATGGAATCACTTCCTTAATTTCTCTGAGAGTTTTTTAAGAATATATAGAAATGCCACAGGTTTCTGTGTATGGATTTTCTATTCTGAAACTTTACTGAATTCCTTCATTAGTTCTACCAGTCTTTTGGTGTAATCTTTAGGGTTTTCTATATACTATCATTTCATCTGTAAGAAGGGCTTCCCTGATAGCTCAGTTAGTAAAGAATTCACCTGCAATACAGGAGACCCCAGTTCGATTCCCTGGGTAGGGAAGATCCATTGGAGAAGGGATAGGATACCCACTCCAGTATTCTTGGGCTTCTCCTGTGGCTCAGCTGGTAAAGAATCTGCCTGCAATGCGGGAAACCTGGGTCCAATCCCTGGCTTGGGAAGATTCCCTGGAGAAGAGAAAGGCTACCCACTCCAGCATTCTGGCCTGGAGAATTCCGTGGACTGTATAGTCCATGGGGTCGCAAAGATTCAGACATGATTAAGCAACTTTCACTTTCATCTGTAAAAAGTGACAGTTTTACTTCTTTTCTATTTTAAATGCTTTTTAATTTCTTTTTTCTTGCCAAAATGCTATGGTTAAGACTTCCAATACTATCTTGAATAAAAGTGGCAAGAATAGATATCTTTGTCTTGTTCCTGACCTTAGAGGAAAAGCTTTTAATTTTTCACCATTGAATATGATGCTAGCTGTGGACATGTCAGATAAGGCCTTTATTATGTTGAGGCATATTGAGTCTATGACCATTCTGTAGAGAGTTCTTACCATAAACGGATGTTGAATTTTGTTGAAAGCTTTTTATGTATCTATTGAGATGATCATATATGTGTATCCTTCATTTTGTTAATCACACTACTTGATTTGTAGATTTTACACCAACCTTGCATCCCTGGAATAAACCCCACTTCATCATGGTATGTGATCATTCTAATGCATTTTTGGATTAGGTTTGTTAGTATTTTGCTGGAGATTTTTGCATCATGTTCATCAAGGATATTGGACTGTAACTTTCTTTTTTTGTGGTCTCCTTGTCTGCTTCTGATATCAGGGTAATGCTTCATAAAATGTGTTTGGAAGGTTTCTCTCCACTTCAATATTTTTTTGTAAGAATGTGAGAAGGACTGGTATTAAATCTTCTTTCAACGTTTTGGAGAATTCACCAGTGAGGCTATCTGGTGTTTGGCTTTTGTTGGCTGGGAGCTTTTTGACTACTGTTTTAATCTCCTTATTAGTAATCAGTCTATTCAGATTTTCTATTTCTTCATAAACAGTCTTGGAAGATGTTATGTTTCTAGAAATTTACATTTTTTATAGGTTGTCCAATTTGTCAGTAGAATCAATTCTATACAGAAATATTGGTGTCAAGCAAATAGTAAACAATACACTACACCAGAGTTTATTCAACTCATAATCTGAAACAAAACTCTGTAGGGCAAAAACAGAGGGGTAAGGTAGGAGGGGAGGTTACAGGAAGAATGAGAAAAGATAAAATAGGTTGTGAGGAAGAGAGCAACCCATAAGTCTAGTGTCTTCACTGCCTATAATTCCCACCTCCCAATACACACACACATGCACACACACACACCCTTTGTCTGCCCAGCAAACTCCTAACCATCCTTAAAAATTCCACTCAGGTATCACTTTCTCTGTCTCTAAGACCTTTGTTTTGGAATAAAGGGGAGAAGATTGCTATCAATACGTTTATCTGATGGGTATTCAGAGGCAAAGAAAATACAGAAATACATAAACAGGATCTTTATTGGCATCCTTTCATCGGTTCACTCCATTTAATCAAGAGTACATAGGTGTAGCAATTCAGTTTCTTCCTTTAATTTGCAGGTGAATAAAGAATGAATTTAAAAACACAGAAGTAATACCCAAGCATTACTTTATTGAGGCTACGTGTTTGGAAAAGCCATGAAAAAGTTTAGCAAAAATAATATTATTCTGTTCTAATGTATTTAAATATATGATGAATGTCACAACATAGAATTTTACTCTAAAGATAAGAGCATTACTTTTTTTGGCCTGACCCTATAAATGTAGTGGCTTTATTAGAGGAACATTTACCTACACGTTTCCTTAGAGAGAGCTCAGATTGTTTCTGTTTTGTAATACATTGTGTGCCCAGGCATTTCAAAGCTCTAAAAGTCAGGAAATACTTTTCGTGTCTATTTCCTAAAACTAAAACAAGAACCAAGTACCAAATGATTTGTAATCCTGTTTGTACATAATAAAAATAATAAATGCTATCATTAATAAAAATACTGATTAAATATAACACAGACAAGTTAATATAACTAAGAATATACAGAGAAAACCAGCTCAGAGCACCACTGTTCAGCTTAGCTTCCATAATTCATTAGATTCTGGTTATGCTTCTAAAAATGATTATGCTGCATGAGATGCAAAAGAACTATGATGAGAAGATTCACAGAAAGACAAAGATAACTGTAAAAATGAAGCTTCCCATTCAAACTTAACACCTTAAGTTGAATGAGATTAATTTGATGTGTAAGAATATTTAATGAATTACCTTGAAAAAGTCAACTTGCTCTTTTCTATTTTATGTTTTTTCCATTTTAAAAATTAACAGGGGCCAGAGTCCAAAGCTGACCAGAATTAAGCTGTGTCTGTAATGACAAAAATATTAAAGATGGGAATGCTTTTTTAAACAAAGTCCAAATTCACAGAAGCTAATTACGTCCTCACTATTAAAGGAACATTTCCTTTATTCCATTTTGAAGAAAACTGTTTTGTTAGATTTCACAAAAAGAAAATCTTACCTCCACCTCAAAAATCTAAATTATACTACAATTTTCCTCATATCAAATTTAGTAAATGTGAATTTTAGAGCAATGAGGTATAGGGCTGAACAAATAATTCTGTAAAAAGTTAAATGCATTGATAATACTATAAAGGTAGCACAAAAATTGATATACCTTTTAACTCTATAGGACTGGTACATACTAGAGACAAAAGACAGAAGATTTTATAAACAAGATTTTCTTCAAAAAAAAATTGTAAGCAGTAAAAAAAAAAAAAAAATCACTGGAATATTTGAGCCTAATAATAGCTTTAAAGAAGGGTTCAAACTGAGGCTGTACCCATTTTCACATCTGAATTAAGCTCTGAGGTCACCATTTGTAACAATGCTTTGATGTCTTTTGATTATCACTCAACAAATACACTTCCAATACTAAAGGTTAAAAACCTACACATCTTGAGTCAATAACACAAAGTGTAGATATCTATCATATTAAGAAATCTAAGAAAGAGCATCACTCACAAGCCTAGTGGCAAAGCATGTCAATTTTAGCAGCATTCCAAGATGACAAGAGTCTGAGTAGAGGTTTGTTCCCAGATTCTATCAATACATGAGAAAGCCTTTAAATAAGAAAAAGACAGATGGTGGGACCCTGACTTGTAAATAATACCTCCACATTAGAATCCTTGAGCTTGAGTCTCTCTAGAAAAATATCTGCATTCATAGCAATGGGTGGTCTTAACAGTACTTTGCCTAAAGTGCCTTCTTGAATATATGTTTAAAAACTACCTGTGTATTCATAAAAACAAGATATTAACAGGTATGAGTTTCAATCCCTAATACTCGGAAGCAAAAGTGAGGGGAAAATAAGACCTTAAACAGAAAGCTTAAGTTATAAATATTAAGGAACTTTTCCCCTTAGCATGAACTGTTTGGTGGAGCAGGGGCTGGGGTCAGGGGTAGAGGCAGGAGGGGAAGCATGCAGTACTAGTATCCCAAGGCATTTGATTTGATACTGATTCATGGAACCAAAACTGTCTGTGTAATTGAATTCAAAATGTTGATATCTCAACTGCAACAGCAGCATTTATGTTTCTTTGAAAGATGATGGTGAGCCTTTAATTATTAAAGCAAACGTATTTAACAGATGGTCAAAGAAAAGTACTTTTAAAAAGTTGCTCAGAGGGTTATATAAAGAAACAAGCTAAAACAGCTGGCAGCTGGTGCATGAAATCAATAATCAGAAAATGAGTTCTACTGTATCTTTGTTTTCATTGTCTAGTTGAAGACAGAGAAGACAAGAGAAAGAGCAAGAGGGAATCAACTTGTGAACTTCACAAATAGGCTGAATGGATTATGAGTATCTAATCAGAAAGAGAGAAACCTCTTGGAGTGAGGCTGTAAAACTAAGAAAATGGGGTGTGTGTGTGTGTGCACGTGCCCTCTTGTGTGTATGTGTGTGCAAGTGTACCAAGGTGCTGAGTCGACAGGAATACAGAGATGAAACTGTCTTGACTACTTTGGCTACACTGTTGTGAGTAATTGCTGATTTTATGGCCTCCAAAAATCCAAATTGCACTTCTGTTCAGCTCAGTCACTCAGTCGTGTCCAAATCTTTGCAACCCCATGGATTGTAGCAAACCAGGCTTCCCTGTCCTTCACTATCTCCCAGAGTTTGCTCAGACTCATGTCCATTGTGTCAATGATGCCATCCAACATCTCATCTTCTGTCAATCCCTTGTCCTCCTGCCCTCAATCTTTCCCAGCATCAGGGTCTTTTACAATGAGTCAGCTGTTCGCATCAGATTGCCAAAGTATTGGAGCTTCAGCAAAGGTCCTTCCAGTGAGTATTCAGGGTTGATTTCCTTGAGGATTGGCTGATTTGATCTCCTTGCTGTCCAAGGGACTCTCAAAAGTCTTCTCCAGCACCACAACAGAAAAGCATCAAATATTCAGTGCTCAGCCTTTTTTATAGTCAAACTCTCACATCTGTACATGACTACTGGAAACAGTAGTACCTTTGACTATATGGATTTTGGGGCAAAGTGATGTCTTTGCTTTCTAATATGCTGTCTAAGTTTGCCATAGCTTTCCTTCCAAGAAGCAAGGGTCTTTTCATTTCATGGCTGCAGTCACCAACCACAGTGATTTTACAGCCCAAGAAAATAAAATCTGTCACTGCTTCCACTTTTTCCCCTTCTATTTGCCATGAAGTGATGGGATCGGATGCCATAACTTAGATTTTTGAATGCTGAGTTTTAAGCCAGCTTTTTCATTCTCCTGTTTCAACCTCATCAAAAGGCTCTTTAATTCCTCTTCAGTTTCTGCCATTAGAGTAGTATTATCTGCATATCTGAGGTGGTTGAAATTTCTCCAAGCAACCTTGATTCCAGCTTGTGATTCATCCAGCCTGGCATTTTGCATGATGTACTCCGCATATAAGTTAAATAAATAGGGTGACAATATACAGCCTTGTCGTACTCATTTCCAAATTTTGAACGAATAAATTGCTGCATGTAAGGGTCTAACTGTAGCTTCTTGACCTGCATACAAGTTTCTCAGGAGACAGGCAAGGTGGTCTGGTATTCCCATCCCTTTAAGAATTTTCCACAGTTTCTTGTGATGCACACAGTCAAAGGATTTAGCATAGTCAATGAAGAAGAAGTAGATGTTTTTCTAGAACTCCCTTGCTTTCTCCATGATCCAAGGAATATCAGTAATTAGATCTCTGGGTCCTCTGCCTCTTTGAAACCTAGCTTGTACATCTGGAAATTTTCAATTCACATACTGCTAAAGCCTAGCTTGAAGGATTTTGAGCATAACCTTGCTAGCATGTGAAATGAGCGCAATTATTCACTAGTTTGAATATTCTTTTGCACTGCCCTTCTTTGGGATTGGAATGAAAACTGATCTTTTCCAGTTCTGTGTCCACTGTTGAGATTTTCAAATTTTCTGAGATATTGAGTGCAGCACTTTAACATAACAGCATCATCTTTTAGGATTGATGAGGATAAATAGCTTAGCTGGAATGCCATCACCTCCGCCAACTCTGTTGGTGGTAATGCCTCCTAAAGCCCACTTGACTTCACAATCCAGGATGTCTGCTCTAGGTGAGTAACCACACCATCATGATTATCCTGGTTATTAAGACATTTCTGTATAGTTCTTCTGTATATTCTTGCCACCTCTTTTTAATATCTTCTGCTTGTGTTAGGTCCTTACAATTTCTGTCCTTTATTGTGCCCATCCTTGCATGAAATATTCCCTTGATCTCTCCAATTTTCTTGAAGAAATCTTTAGTCTTTCCCATTCTATTGTTTTACTCTTCTTCTTTGCATTGTTCTTTGAAGAAGGCCTTCTTATCTCTCCATGCTATTCTCTGGAACTCTGCATTCAGTTAGGAATATCTTTCCCTTTCTCCCTTGCTTTTCACTTCTCTTCTTTCCTCAGCTATTTGTAAAGACTCCTCAGACAACCACTTTGCCTTCTTGCATTTTTTTCTTTGGGATGATTTTGATCACTACTTCCTCTATGATGTCATGAACCTCTGTCCATAGTTCTTCAGGCACTCTCTCTACCAGATCTAATCCCTTGAATCTATTCATCACCTCCACTGTATGAACATAAGGAATTTGATTTACGTCATACCTTTCATCATTTCATGCATGAAATAGTAGGCTCATGATGCTATTAAAATGTATTTTACTGGCTATAGAAAAGAAATTGTGACACAACTTCAACACTTCCCATTTCCTGAGTCCATACAGATAAAGAAACTATAGCTGACCTATCAAGTTCATCAGGAGAAGGACATTGGTCACATTGATTTAACTGACCCTTATTGGTTAATTAAAATTAAATTTTGCTCTGAATTACCTTTCACAGAAAGAAGGGAGAAACTTTATAGAAATATAGGAAATAGTTGGAAAAGTTTAATGATTTAAAATGAAAGAAAAATAATATCATCATAATACTGCTCATAATTCTCTGGAATTTCTGGTCATAGCTACACTATAGTGTCCAAAGGATATCATCAGTTAACATATAATCCAGGAAACAAGTAAAACTGCAAGCATTTTAAATGCAATAGTCATTGAAGGTGGTTGAGTTTAATTAGGATTTATGGGTCCAGAAATGAAAGCTAAACAGAGACGTAGTTGCTCAGGTGTGTGTGCTCTCTTGGGCCAATGAGACAAGGGGAAAGAGATCTGTAAGAAAGCCCTGAATGTCAGGCAGGAATCTTTGGACTTGTCACCACAGGTATTTGAGCACAGAAACAATACAGAAGAAATGAAGTGTATGCAAAAATACCTTTCAATAGAATTAGAAAGGGAAAATGACTGTGGATAGAAAGAAGTATGACTAGAAGATGGTAAAAGAAGTTTCAGATGTAAAGTGAGAATAGCCTAAGTCAGTATAAAAAATAAGAAAATAAAACTAAAAGAAAAGCTTTTTTCTAAAACACAATGCAGAAAAAAAATTGGTAGGTGTTGTTGATATACTGACTGAAACCAAAGACAAAAAACTAAAGGCATGTTTTCAGGCCTAGAGAACTAAAAAATTAATGATGTAGAGGAAATGGGCAAGGGGACCAAAGAGGATCCCAATTTTCAACATGAGGTATATTTCTATATAGATTCACACTTACGGTTACTTTTTGATTGGGCCTATATCATTAAATCCTTCAAATTTGTTGCTTCTTTCTAGAATTGCAGGATTCTAGAATTTTGAAAATACTAATCTAAGCTCCACTGTCTGTCCAATATATAATAGACTGTAGGATGTTTTTAATTACATCTGCCAAGAACATCTCCCAAGAGCATCACTATAGTGAACACTATTTCACAAATAATTTCACGTGCTAATCTTTATTATGTACTCCCAATCTCCAGCTAAATCCTTGAAGACCTTACCCTTATTCTTGAATTCTCTAAGACCAAACTCTAATGCTTAAAATGCCAAGGGTGTTATTATCACTTTAGTTGTTATTTTTCACCTTTTCTACTTGGGCTATATTCTTTCTTTTGCTCTAGACAACAGATGACTACAGCAGTATCCTGTCTTTTTAAAAAAGGATACTTCTTCCATTAGATATGATTAGAAGGCTCTATTGTTGTAATTTACTAGGCTCCACATCACGCTACAGTTTTGGGTACAGATGATGCAAACTGGAATTGAGGCTATAAACATACTCAGATCAGCAGCTGACAGGATTAAGTCTCTGATTTCCTGGTCAAGAACTATTGTTATAAAATTAGTAACTGAAGTACCAAAAAAGATGTCAAATAGTCCCCCTTCAAATATCTCTCCAACAGAAGCAGACTCTCTCTCTATTCAGTAATGTATATTTGATTGATATCTACCTTCTTGGACAAAGAATAAGCCAGTAACCATTACTATTACACAGTAGTCTAAGGCATTCTAGGAGTATCAGTCAGGCCAAAAACATTTGCCAGGTAAAAAGTAAAAAACAATGTTTTTACTGACTTTTATTAACTGTGCAGGTAATAAGGTGATGAAAATATTTCCAATCCTTTTTAAAAGGATTTCAAGAATGTTGGCAACTATTTATAAAGAAAATTTACAAAGATTATTAATGTACTTTATATAGTCAAGTTTTTGATATGTTTTTCTGAAAAAAATCTTAACGTTGCAATATCAAGGTATTTCAGTTCCTATTTTCTAGAGTTTCATTTAACCTCATGAAGGAAAGAAACACAGTACACATAGTGAATCTACATCAGATTAGGATTTTTACAGAATCTTTCAGAAAAAAGTTTTTAAAACTATTGCAGACCTTCAGACTCCTTCCCTTTTCCTGATTTCTTGGCAAATTTGCACCAAACCTAAGAGGCACTGTGGTGCAGAAATAAAGAGCATGGAATTGGAAGCCGGGATTAAGAACTTCATTCAAAAAATTCCACCACTTTTTAGCTGTCTGACATTGAGCAAGTAATTCAGCCTTCTGTGCCTCAGTATGGAGTGGGATGTCATTCCCTTCTCCAAGGGATCTTCCCAACCCAGGGATCAAACCTGTTATCTCCTGCATTGGCTGGCGGGAAGCCCTTATTTGCTGTATGAGGATAGAAAGTCTATAAATTTTCCATACTTACTAAATGAAACTACAAGATGTAGAAACCTGGCTGGTGAGTTCCCTTGCTCTGATTTCTTATAAAACAATGGTATAAGGCAAAAGTTCTTGTCCCACCAGGTATTGCAAATGCTGTTTGAGAGAGTACCAGCTTAAAAGATATTTTGTTTCATATTTTGCCTGCTAATGAAAGTCATATTTATATTCATTTTAATGTTAAAATATCTATCAAAGACTAATATTTGATCAATATTAACCTTATAGAATTGTACCTCTCATTATTTTTTCCCAAATATCTACCGCTCTTTTGAGAAAAAGCTGGTACATAAAGGAGTGTCAAGCTTCTTTGATTTAAGTCAACAAGGGCACATTTTGCCTATGTTTAGACTTGCACACTAGTTACTAATTCTCATTGTTCACTTTCAAGCTCTTAACCATCCCCATGCTTCCAGTTCAGACTAAATAACCACGCTTGCTACTGTTAAAGAGTGTGAGAAGGGCGACAAAGGTCGCTCCTCCCCATAGACTCACTGGAGAATTCACACAAAGATGGGGAGTAAGCCTCTAATGCATTTTCCCTTCAACAAAATGCAGGCTTTCAGTGACACAGCCTTTTGAAATTATCCAGCAAGTTCATCTTTATTTTAAAGTGTGCCTGATTTTTAAATAAGTAATTATTTCATCTTTTAAGTTTTCTTTCATTTGAAGATTCAGGAAATGAGATCAAATGGTCACTGCTAAATATAAAAAACTCAAAAATGGGAAATCAACAGAATAAGAGAAAAAACATTCTGAAAATAGAAGAAGTCTACATCTGGAGGCATTAAATCATAGAGTAATCTCTGGATATTGAATATTCTAAATCACAAAGTACTTTCATATGTTGTTTTCTTTTCTTTGCAAAAGAGTTAATATAATATCAATTTATAATTTACTATTCATAGCAACAAATCAATGAGAAACTAATAAGCTCAAATTATTGAACATTTGTTTAAATTGGCAGCATTAAGCAAAATATAACACATGCACAAACATACATGTGCTTTTCTAACTCTCAATGTATTTTTTTTTGTAGTATAACCTTATAAATTTGATGAGATAAAAGAAATAGGTTATAGTATGTTACACTGATGAAATTCTTTAGCCTGCCGTTATGGAATTTTAGTCTTCTAATTTTAATCAAACACAAAAGATAAATAGAATTTAAATCTATCTTTTAAAAATTGTTCATTTCAGCTTAATTATAATATCATAGCTAATCCTCTGATAATAACAGTACAGCATTTTCTCAGGTCCCTGTGTTTTAGACATGTTAGTGCTATGTGTCTATAACAATACTTCCTTAAATAACTCAAAATGATCTTCATATATTGTCTCAATCAAAAATAGTAGCTGAAGACAGATGCTATTATAATCACTAATTTACAGATTGACTAACTCTCATTAAGAAGTTAATTAAGTTCAGTAGTAAAGGTGGAACTGCAGTCAAAATTTTCCTCATTTTACTCTTTACAGATTAAAGTACTTATTGAAATATACTGCTTACTACTAGATCTGATCATATACAAATATAACTAACAGCTGACAGTCTGAGGCCATACCAACAATATGATCCTTAGAGACAATTTAGTATTCTGGAAAATAGTATTTATTATATGTACTGATCTTGAAGCATCAAGGTGTTTTCAAAATAAAATCATTTAATTTAACATAAAAACAATGGTAACAAATGAGTAGCACAGAGCACTAAGACACATACTCTAATATGTCATAAAAAAATTTACTCACCACTTGCATAGTTTTCTAAATATTACACTCAGTGACTATAGAGTCATACATTTAAAACACTTTACCAACATTTTACAATGAAACCTTAGTTACCATACTCTCCAGACTAATGTGAGTTTTCAGTTAAGCTTAATTTTCAGGTTAACTGAGTGTTATTCAGAAAATTCCCAGCTGGTGAAAATCTTTTCAAATAGTCTTACAAGCTCAGAATAGGAATGTATTTAAATCCCTTTTTTTTCCCCTAATGGATCAGGACCTCCCAGGTTCTCACTCTGCATATGTGCCATCATTAACATAAGAACCTGCAGGTTTGAGAAGGGTAAGATCCTGGAATTGTGTCATGTCTCTAACTCTCTTCCTCCAAACCACACCCATTACACTCATGGCAAGTTGAAAGATTTGACATCTATATTAGTATATTTTAATATTAATCTATGATTTTTTAATTGTAAAACAAAGTGGACATTTGATAGCAAAAAAATCACATAGAATCAAGTGCTCATAGTTTCCATAATAATTCCCTGATATGTACATTTTCCTGCCAATTTACCTCTATGTA
This sequence comes from Giraffa tippelskirchi, assembly GCF_054371585.1. Classification (NCBI taxonomy): domain Eukaryota; kingdom Metazoa; phylum Chordata; class Mammalia; order Artiodactyla; family Giraffidae; genus Giraffa; species Giraffa tippelskirchi. The sequence continues at coordinate 75,396,603 of NC_137289.1, forward strand.
AAGTGGAGGGCAGATAAAATTCCCTATATGATAGCAATGTTAACCTGGAGGACAGGCAGCAGTCAGTGATGATTAGACTCCAGACAGACTTGCTTCAGTTTTTCTTCAGAGATTTACACTGTAATTTAGACTATTTAATATTCTAAAACTAGAAGTAATACCAAGGTTCTACAAAAATGCTCTTGTCTGGAATATTATGAAAGTGGCCTTACTGTTATTTTAAACTCTTGTTGTCATCAAACGGTATAATTGACTGTATTCAGTTAGTTTTTGTTGATGGAACCTATATTTACTGACACCAACAGCCTTGCTTCTTGTAACTGCCCTAACAATAGTAACTTGATAAACCTTTTATCCAATGATGTATGAATCAAAAACTTCACTTTGACATGTACAAACTCCATGGTAAATGGACAAGCATTGGAAGTAGCTTTCCATGTTCAAATACAAAGCTGGTTTACAGTACAATCAGTTTGAATCACAATTCTATAGTAAAAAATACACTCCTTCATTCTCAGAGTAATGTGAAATTGTGGTTTTGTAAGTAAAAATTTATGCATATAGTATAATAAGTTCAAATGATCTCTGTACATTTGAAATCATGTTCTCCATAGATATTCAAATCATGAAGTAGGGAATAAATCCAGGCAGTCATGTTCTAAGCAATCTAAATGATTCATTAATTAAATTAACACTTTTACCTCAAGGGATGAAGGTAAAAGTGTTAAAGATGTTTTATACCTTTGTATTTCTTAAGATCCCATATGTTTATTGTCAAAAGTACTGTAACGAGTCTGCTTACTTCACAAAAAACATGTAAACATATCTTCCATCAACTTCTATTCAAGGAAGACCCAAATTAAATAAATTGATTATCTATAATTCAACTAGCTAGAATAACTAACACCATCTATTTAATTATATACTATCAATAGGAGAAAATATTTTTAATTAATAAGAAGTGATATTTTTAAATTGTTTTATAAAGCATCACTAACTGACAAGCGTATCACAAGATATAGTAAAAACCAAACTTTTATCTACCCACATAGCTGCACAATCAAAATGGTGCGTAGAATGATGATTCTGAGGTTCTAAGAATTTAATCACCTAAATAAAGTTATATATATGTTCACTGTACTATGCTACATAAGACAGGCAATAAAATGGACCAATATTATTAAAAAGGTTTTCAAAAAGTATTAGCAACACAAATATTCGATTAACTTCAATTAGCTGGAACCTCCTTATCTGATTTGTCTTGTTAATCAAGATTTTTGATGTAAACAAGTCTGCATTCCACAAAAGAATTCTTATTTGGAATAAATAAAGTTTTGATGACCTACAATCAGTTGTGCACTCTGCTAGACGAATTCTTGTGAGGGAAACAGCTACCTAGTTGTATCAAATTTGTTCTCTTTCTTAAAACAAGAATGAATAACAAGTCTCTTACCTGAAGCAAATATTCTGCTTAATACAATGGCACATGCCTGCTCAGGAAATTTCTATTTTTCTTGCTCTCACCAGTCATCAAAGACCACAATTCTAGTTGTTCTCTCATCAAATATGTATATTTCTCTATTTTCCAAGAAAAATCACTTCCAATGAGTTTTCAAACGGTAGCCCAAAATGAAAGCATTCCCAGAGAATTTCTGTACACTGGAATCCCATACCAACTACATGGTATTAATATCGTCTAAACACTCAGATTAATGTCAACAGTGGTTTGCAATAAATGAGTCCTAATGAATTCTAATGGAGCTCCAAATACCACTGGCTGTTGAAAGACTATCATCAAATGAAAATCCCCTAACATGATCTAAAATAATGTTATACTTCTCTATTGTCTTTGAAGATATTTTCCTCTTCCATTGTTTTTCTGTGAACAGAATGCTCACAGATTTACACAGCCCCCTACTCAACCACAACCAAACCCAAAGCTCACTAATACTCACATACAGCAAGGTCAGAATTTTTTTAAGTAAGAAAAAACTTCTTTGATTAATGCTGAGAGCTGCACCATGTTTAGACAGGGTCATGACCCCAGGCATCCATTTAATCAAATTTCTCTGCTGCCTGTCTCACTGGAGCCATTGCAACAAGAAACTCTCTCAATGAAAAAGGAGGGGGGTGGGAGAAGGGGAAAAGCATACTTCACATCTCACATTGTTTACATGCTGTTAAGTAATTATTTCACTTGTCCACCCACACTGGCCATCAACAGACAAATCACTTCCCTGGAGACTCTGAAAAGCCATTCAGCTGTATATAGCTCTTCCCCCCTCCCTTCATAGTGAAGTTAACTGCTTAACTTAAAGACTTCTTTGTGGATACTAAAGTATACTTTGTCCATATTAATTATCTCACTAATTATAAGGGTATTTATCATATAGATGCTCTTGGTTTCTCTTTATGAAAACCATTGTTCCTCAACTACTCTAGAGTAATCATTTCTGAATAATTTGTGCACTGCCAGCACATCCCTTCAGTACTTCAAGGTTAGTACACATACACACATACACAAGAAACCTGTTTTTCCAAGGAATTGTGTTATTGGTTGAGTGATCAAACAAGTTACTATTTTTCAGGAGTTTTCAACAACACTCTGATCTTTAACACAGCTCTTCTCCACGACAAAGAACAGAAAAGAGGCAGACAGATAATAAAGAATTACAGTTTGCCTTTACTTAATAGCTCTATAAGTCAGAATAATACAGATGTATAAAATGGTAACCTACTCACCCAACCCTTCCAGTTTGCTGTCTTAAAAAGCAAAAGGGGAAGTGGGGCAAGAAAAGATGTTTGTATTTAACTGAAGTTCAAGAATTAAAGGTTAGCGACCCGAAAGCTAGGTATAAACAGAATCTTCCCAAACCCAAATGGAAACAGTCTACAAAATACACTATTTTTAGAGACTGAAGAGAAAACTGAAAGGCAGGAGTCTCAGATCTCAAAATCAGAGGCCGTTTTTCTTTCTGAATTTCTTCTTTTTCTGCAACTCCTGCTGAAATAAACATTTCACACCATTTTGTTCATATTGGAAGATAAAGAGAAAAAATTCAAAGATTTTTCTGATTAAAAAACAAGGCTGTAAGGATGTTAATAACTTTCTTATAATTTTTACTAGGAAATACAATTTCAAGTGAGCACTTTTCCTTATTTTGTTGCCAATATTACTTTCTGGTTAATGGTCACCAATGAAAGTACAATTATCCATGCCTCCAATATTACTTTCTGGTAAGTGGTCAACAATGAAAATAAAGGTATTAAAATCTCTCCCAAATGATACTCCTAATACCTTATTAGATTATTGATAATAATCTTATAAGTACAATATATGCTTTTCTCCCAAGAAAATTAATATCCAGGATATAATTGGACTAAGATTTCTGCACTTTCAGTCCTTGTACAATGTCCATTACTAAAAGGAAAACAGTACACTTCTTGATCCATAGAGAGATTAAAACCACAAAATTACCATAGAGGGTGTGAGTGAAATTGTTTTTGTGTTTTCATATGTGGCTATAGTAAATAGAGAGAAGTAAATGGCAACCCACTCCAGTATTCCTGCTTGAGGAACCCCATGGACAGTATGAAACGGCAAAAAAATATGACACCAGAAGATGAGCCCCCCAGTTCGAAGGTGTCCAATATGCTACTGGGGAAAAGTGGAGGGCAATTATGAATAACTCCAGAAAGAATGAAGCAACTGGGCCAAAGTGGAAACAACACTTGGTTCAGGATGTGTCTAGTGGTGAAAGCAAAGTCTGAAGCTGGGAAGAATAATATTGCATAGGAAACTAGAATGTTAGTTCCATGAATCAAGGTAAATTGGACATGGTCAAGCAGGAGGTGACAAGAGTGAACACTGACATCTTAAGAAGCAGTGAACTAAAATGCATGGGAATGGGTGAATTTAATTCAGATGACCACTATATCTACTACTGTGGACAAGAATTCCTTAGAAGAAATGGAGTAGCCCTCAGAGTCAACAAAAGAGTCTGAAACGCAGTACTTAGGTGCAATCTCAGAAACAATAGAATGATCTCGGTTGGTTCCAAGGCAAACCATTCAATATCACAGTAATCCAAGTCTATGCCCCAACCACTGATGCCAAAGAAACTGAAGTTGATCGGTTCTATGAAGACCTATAAGACCTTTTAGAACTAACACCAAAAAAGATGTCCTTTTCATCATAGGGGATTGGAATGCAAAAGTAGGAAGTCAAAGAGATACTTGGAGAAACAGGCAAGTTTGGTCTTGGAGGATAAAATGAAGCAGGGCAAAGGCTAACAGAGTTTTATCAAGATAACACACTGGTCATACCAAACATCTTTTTCCAAAAACACAAGAGACATGGGTACTATCATATGGTCAATACTGAAATCACATCGATTATGTTCTTTGCAGCCAAAGATGGAGAAGCTCTGTACAGTCAGTAAAAACAAGACTGGAGTTGACTATAGCTCAGATCGTAAGCTCTTTACTGCAAAATTCAGGCTTAAATTCAAGAAAGTAGGGAAAACCATTAGGCCATTCAGGTATGGCCTAAAATGAACCCCTTATGATAATACAGTGGAGGTGACAAATAGATTCAAGGGATTAGATCTGGGAGACAGAGTGTCTAAAGAGCTGTGGACAGAGGTTTGTAACATAGTACAGGAGGCAAAAATAAATAGTGGAAAACTATAGTATGGAAAAGACTAGAGATATCTTCAAAAAAATTGGATACCAAGGGAACATTTTATCCAAGGATGGGCACAATAAAGGACCAAAATGGTAAGAACCTAAGAGAAGCTTCCCTGGTAGCTCAGCTGGTAAAGAATCCGCCTGCAATGCAGGTCTCACCTGTTCTATTCCTGGGTCAGGAAGATCCTCTAGAGAAGGGAATGCCTACCCACTCTAGTATTCCGGTCTGGAGAATTTCATGGACAGAGGAGCCAGGCAGGCTACAGTCCATGGGGTAGCAAAGAGTCAGACACAACTGAGTGACTTTCTCTTTCACTTTCTAAGAGAAGCAGAAGAGATTAAGAAGTGGCAAGAATACACAGAAGAACTATACAAAAAGAGGTCTTAATGATCAGGATAACCAGGTTTGGGTGGTCACTCACCTAGAGCCAGACATCCTGCAGTGTGAAGTCAAGTAGGCCTTAGGAAGCTTTACTATCAACTAAGCTGGTGGAGGTGATGGAATTCCAGCTGAGCTATTTCAAATCCTAAAAGATGATGCTCTGAAAGTACTCCACTCATTATGCCAGCAAATTTGGAAAACTTAGCAGTGGACACAGGACTGGAAAAGATCAGTTTTCATTCCAATCCAAAAGAAGGGTAATGCCAAAGAATGTTCAAACTAGTGGACAGTTGCGCTCATTTCACATGCTAGCAAGGTTATGTTCAAAATCCTTCAAGCTAGGCTTTAGCAGTATGTGAATTGAAAACTTCCAGATGTACAAGTTGGGTTTCGAAGAGGCAGAGGAACCAGAGATCAAATTACCAACATTCCTTGGATCATGGAGAAAGCAAGGTAGTTCCAGAAAACATCTACTTCTTCTTCATTGACGATGCTAAAGCCTTTAACTGTGTGCATCACAACAAACTGCGAAAAATTCTTAAAGAGATGAGAATACACCTTACCTGTCTCCTGAGAAAACTGCATGAGGATCAAGAAGCAACAGTTACAATCATACATGGAACAATTGACTGGTTCAAAATTCGGAAAGGGATGTGACAAAGCTGTATATTGTCACCCTGCTGATTTAACTTATATACAGAGTATATATCATGCAAAATATTGGGCTGGATGAGTCGCAAGCTGGAATCAAGACTGCTGGGAGAAATATCAACCACCTCAGATATGCAGATGATACCACTCTTATGGCAGAAAGTGAAGAGGAACTAATCAGCCTCTTGATAAGGATGAAAGAGGAGAGTGAGAAAGCTGGCTTGAAACTCAATATTCAAAAAACTAAGATCATGGCATCTAGTCCAATCACTTCAAATAGAAGGGGGAAAAGTGGGAGCAGTGACAGATTTTATTTTCCTGGGCTCCAAAATCACTGTGGATGGTGACTGCAGCCATGAAATTAAAAGACCCTTTCTCCTTAGAAGGAAAGCTATCACAAACCTAAAGAACATATTAGAAAGCAAAGACATCACTTTGCCGCAAAAAGTTCATATAGCCAAAGGTATGGTATTTCCCTTTGTGATGTATGGATATTAGATCTGGTCCATAAAGAAGGCCGAGTGCCAAAGAATTGATGCCTTCAAACTGTGGTGCTGGAGAAGACTCTTGAGAGTCCCTTGGACTGCAAGGAAATCAAACCAGTCAACTTTCAAGGAAATCAAACCTGAATAGTCATTGGAAGAACTGTTGTTGAAGCTGAAGTTCCAATACTTTGGCCATCTGAAGCAAAGAGTTGATTCATTGGAAATGACCCTGATTCTTGGAAAGAATGAAGGCAAAAGGAGAAGGGGGCAGCAGAGGATAAGATGATTAGATAGCATCACTCACTCAATGAACATGAATCTGAGCAAACTCTGGAAGACAGTGGAGGACAGAGGAACCCAGAGTACTGTGGTCTATTGGGTTACAAAGAGTTGGACATGACTTAGCGACTGAACAACAACAATAGTAAACATTTCCAATGAGGAAAGAAAAAGAGGAAAACCAGTTAAGAAATAAAGTCACCAAGGAGGGGAAAAAATGCAGTGTAGAGTGGGAAAAAGCAAGGTTGGGGGTGGGAGGGAGGTTTCAGAGAGAAGGGATATATGGCTGATTTGCATTGTATGACAGAAAAAACACACCATTGTAAACTATTTATCCTCCCAAATATTTAAAAAAAAAAGAAATAGGGAAAAGTAGTAAATTATAAGGAAGATTTGGAAATATATAAATGCAGAAAACAAAGTAAAAAATGCTGAAATAAAACTTTAATGTGGTTTGAAAATAAAGATTTGTTCTAGTTAACCCTTACAGACATGAAGATAAATGAAATAATAAAGGAAAATTGAGGAGAATGTGCCAGAAAGTACACTGGGCAGGGTCTCAATAATTAGATTCCAGTGACTATTACTAAATATCTGAACTACAAAAGGCAAGCCATTTCATTTTCTTTTTAGGTTTAGTTTCCTCATCTGTAAAATCAGAGATCAAACTAAATGATCTTCAATGTCCCTTCTGTCTCTTAGTGAAAGTTCTAAGATATCTGAAACCACTAAAATGCATTAATGCTTGCATTACTGATTTTTTCTTTCATGATAGCTTCATTTTTAATGGGAATAGAGGAAAAATAATCTATTATTGATTTCACTACTATTCAATATTGGCATTTAGTAAAGAATATTGACTTACAGGAATCACCAATAATTGGAAAACTAATAGGAATCTCAGTCTAACACCTATTTTTCTCTCAAAGCCTAGGGTGTAAGACTGGTTTGACAATGATATATGGTTTTTTGGTGAAAAGTAAAGCCAGAGGTGGAGAAAAAACAAGAATCAGCAAGTGATTAGAAAAGGGGTATTTATATTTAACATTTCCTTCCTTTCACGTTTCACCATCTGTTTAAAAAAATGTCCAATATTTCATAGTGACAACTGCAGGAATATTGGACAGATATCCTGAGAGAAAGGAAAGCAAAGGATTTCCAGGTCTCTGACCTAGTTTGTATCTAACAGCAGAGAGCCTTTATTTTAAAAAAGTAATTGTGTAATTTTATCCCTTAAGGTGTTTACTTACTCAAGTTCAAACACATATTTCATTTTCATCCACTTACCCAGATTTGAGTGGCTATGATCATGTCTGGTATACAGCCAACTCTTAAAAAATATCAGTTAAATGGAAGAATGGATGGATGGATCAGTAGATGGACAAATTGATCATTATTTCCTTCACTTGGCTTTTTCATTACAAAAGGCAGTGCCATTAGAAATGTTCTGAACACACCCAACCTGAAATTTAAGTCTTTATTATTTACAAAGTAAAAGCCCCTTAATAAAGAAAATTTAAACATGTAAATAACGGCCAAAGATTGCACAACTCCAAGGTGTGCCATTCATATCATATTTTGTGTAAATGGTGATTCGTGGAGAAATTTAAGGGAGCAGTCTGACAAGTTGGGAAATTTAAATCCTTTAGAAATAGTCATTCACATACAAGCATTCAACAGAAGTTTTGTATACATTATTGAATGAAGTTTTCCAACTCTGTCCAGCAGATATTAGTAGCATAAATTAAAAATGAAAAAACTGAGGCTCAGCAAAACTAAGTAATCTACCCAAAGTCACAGCTAGTTAGTGTGCAAGCAAGGATTAGACCCGCATCTATCTAATTCAAAGCTTCCCCTTTTCCACTATACTATACTAGTCAATCTATAAGGAAAAAGTCTGTTCCCCTTGCTTTAATTAAAGAATTTAGCTAAATACAAGAACATTGTATTTCTTTAAACCTAGGATTAACTCCGTTGGTTCAAAATAACACTCCTTCTAAAGTTGGAAATGTTGTATGAAAGTATTCACTTTCAGCCCCCAGTTGCAAAGAACAAAATATTGATAAGTAATAATGGCTTCATTAAAATAGCACCAAGTTCATTTTATAATATCCTTACAATACCAATGGCAACAATAAAAATTAAATTAAAATAATAAAAATAAACAGCTATGAAAAGATGATTTCATTAAGTTAGATTCAAACTTATTGTTCATTTGACTGAAACTTAATTCAATCCTCAATAAAGGTTGAGTCCCCAACATTAAATCACAATTCAGTAAGAACATTTACATGAAAAATAAGATAATACATTATGGATATGCTTTTGACTTATCCAACTTGGTTTTAAAACATGGTACTGAAATAACCTACTCAATACATCCTCTTCTATCCCTGTCTCTCTCTTTTCCTCCCTCCATATCTTCATTTCACTCATTTCTCTTGAACTTTGGTGGAAGCTGTGGACTAAAAAAGCAGGAACTCTCTGAAAAGGGCCTATAGTGCACAGAACTAGTGTATACTGACATGAAATCCATATGCTTTAGATACCAATATTCACACAGCAATATTGACATTATATGATCTTTAAACATACCATCAATCTTCTAACACAATTTGTAAGTCAGTATTTTATATGCTTAGTTGCTCAGCCATGTCCAACTCTTTGAGACCCCATGGACTACATGTAGCCTGCCAGGCTCCTCAGTCCATTGGGATTCTCCAGGCAAAAATACTGGAGTGGGTTACCAGGGGATCTTCCCAAGCCAGGGATTGAACCTAGGTCTCCCACATCACAGGTGGATTCTTTACCATCTGAGCCACCAGGGAAGCCCATCAATTTCTACCACAATTTTAAAGTCAATATTAGTTCACATTAAAAAATAAAACACAAACACCCAGTTGTACACCTTAAATAGATGCAATTCATATTTTAAATTATACCTCAATAAAGCTTAAAATAGAAAGAAAACAGCTATAAAATAATGGCTAAAAGACCCACATATTAAATCATTAAATTCTAACAGTAACCCTAAGGGCCATGTCTCTTATTACCCCATTTTACAAATGAGGAAAGTAGACTTGAAACATTAAATTACTTCTCAAATTTCACAGGTAGTAATGGTAAAGCCTTCATTTAAATCTAGACAATGTTTCTCCAGGGCGCATACTTACAGCCACCCTTTTGTATATAATTAAGGTATAAGAAAGGAAGCATCATTGGAGCACAACTAATCCCCAGTGCCGTTCTTTATGTAATTTCTCCTTCTTAGGATGTGGTCCATTACAAAATATCTGCTTAATAGATAGCTGAAGCCTGTACAATACCATATTAATCTATAAATCAATGTCCTTTAACATTGTAACTATCTTTTTAAATAAGAAAAAAATTACACTTACATTTTAGCTTTTTTAGAACTAGAACATTTACAAGCTTATTTAGAACTAAAACACAGCCAGCCTTTTTAAATAGATGAAATTCATTCTATAAGTCAGATTCTTAAAGAAAAATGTATACAGTATATTCATATAATCATATGTATGTGACTATACTTATAGATAGATTGCTGTTCTGTTTGAATGAATGAATAAGATGTTGTTGGGACTTACAGAACTGTAAAATCTGAGGGTAGAAAAGAACATTAAAAATCAATGTATATGCATATTAAATCATCACATATATTTAAAAATCACACTGTACAACCTAAATGTATACAATTTTTGTCAGTCATAGTTCAACAAAGCTGAGTCTATCCTATTGCTTAATTGGTACTTGAGTCCTCTCTTAAGCACCCCAATATATTGTCCTCCAAACCTCTGCATGAAAATTTCCACTGATGGTAAATGCTTAAGTCAGCCTATTCCATCTTTTGGCAGCTCAGACTAATAAGTTCTACTTCACATTTGAACCAAAATTTCTCTTTAAGTCCACCCTCTATAGTCAACGTAACAAATGTTAAGCATTGAAGCAGAAGTTCAGTGGGCAAGGCCTGCTTGCTTGCATGCTCAGTTGTGTCAGACTCTGCGACCCGATGGGCAAAAGCCCTCCAGGCTCCTCTGTCCATGGGATTCCTCAGGCAAGAATACTGGAGAGGGTTGCCATTTCCTTCTCCAGGGGATCTTCCTGACCAAGGGATTGAACCCACGTCTCCTGTGTCTCCTGCATTGCGGGTGGATTCTTTACTTGCTGAGCCATCAGGGAAGCCCCAGTGAACAAGGCATGGATATATATAAAAAAAAAAAAGTGTCTGCTTTTGAAGCTTTCATAACCCCAAATTAGAGACTCCTGAACTTGTGAACTTTGCAAGTGAGGAAATTTTGGACCAATGAATAATCTTTAGCAAGATCATAGAACTACTTAGTATCAGTAAAAATAAAATTAGGATCCAAAATCAAGGTCTCTTGATTACCACTCTAGACCTCTTCATAGTATATTGCCCTATGGTATTCTTATCTTAGTGGTTTAAGAACGTGGACTCTGGAGACAGACTGCTTGGTTTTGAACCCACCTTTACAACATGCTATTTGTGTAACCTGAGGCAAGCTACTTACCCTCTCTGCCTCAATTTCTTCACCTGCAAAATGTCAATAATAGCAGTACCTTCCCCATACCATTTTGGGTGGAATATGTGTGATGCTCTTAAAATAGTGATAGAACATAGTAAACTTTATACAATAAATACTGGTTATTATTATTATCATTAGTATTTTGACTCTAGCACATTCCTTCTCTTCACTGAGGAAAGAAAAACAATATAAGCTTCTTTGTTTATATATAGCTATTATGCACTACTCTCAAATTTCTCTTAAAAGAAATTTTATCTTTACCAGTTTATTAATCTTCTGGCCTGAGCAGTGACTTGGGTAAAGTTTCTGATTTGCGGTACCAAAGAGGAAAACTTTTCTCCTTGGCACACCCAGGAGTGTTAAAGCACACTCAAGAGAAGATACAAAGAAAAGTTGCAAGAAAATATTTATAAAAGAACAACTCACCATTATAAAAGGTCCTTTCCAACTCCAGAAGAAAGTTTGCAAAGGCATACAATTAATTCTCTGTAATTCAAGTCAATGGAAACAGTAGCCATCTAAGACTTTTTTCATGGTCTTTCTCAATGAATAAATGTCAACCACCACGTACAAACTCATGGCTAGATCACCTCACACATAAATCTATTATTAATCTACTCATAGATATCTCCGGCTATTTAGAAGTAATTACTGAATTATCATTCATTTTGACATTAAAAGTGGATCTACTTTATAAAACATTTGTGCAAAATGTTTGGTAAATACAATGTGTTCTTCCAGAGAGTGAGGAGAGTTATGGAAAAGAGAAAAAGGCAAAACCAAGTCATTTTTCCTTCATTTACCTGACTTCTTGAAGTAGAAGATATTTAAGCCAAAAAGCCTTAAGAAGACAGAAGCTTGGTGAAGTCATAAGGATATTAACTACATATTAACACTGGGTCAGGTGGTAATTACTAATTCTCCTTATTTTAAGGCTTTATAAAATAGCAGAGGAGAGAAGAGGAAAGAAAATAAGTGGGATCAAAAATACAGATATGCTGGCCTCCAATCAGTATAGATGGCTTGCGAAAATTTTCAGAAATCTTTCTTTGTCTATGCCATATTGGGAACAATTAACATGGTGCAGATACAGATAAAAATTCCAACCACGTAACAAAAATGCAGTTGACAACTTGTATATTACACAATTATGACTGTCATTTTATTACTGTTATTAATTTATTAGTATAATTGCAATTTTTTCAATGTCATAATGTGATAATAAAGGACTTGTCATTACTAAGTTAACCTCTGAACATCTCTGACCTCAGCGGAGGTGTTTGCATGCTTTCAGTCCAAAATGAGCTGTCAGTTACCACAATGACATTTTGATGACTACATTATCTTGTAATTAAATGTCTCAACAAACTTCTGCTTTTGATTGACAAGTAGCTAATACTATCATTGACCACAGGGCAGTTACTTTATGTTTCAAGAATAATTTTCTACATATTTCAAGAATAATTTTTACCACTCAAGCAGTAAAATAAGGTTTTAAAAATTAAATGTTTTCAATAATATATTTATTAATCTATGTTTGGTTCTGGTAAAAACAAAAAAAAAATATACTGTTATGTTGATCTGTTGCCTAATCCATTGTATTACAGTGAAAACTTCAAGGAATTTCTATAATATTTTTGTTAACACTACAGAAAATATAGAATAATCTCATTACACTTCTCTCCCGTGTTCAATTTTTTCCATGACTGAAATAATTGAAACCCATAGATAATGTATACTTGTATATGTTTTATGATCATTATTCCTCTTACCATTCTTGAGTTCAATGTGTTAGTTCAGTATTCTAAGGGCAAGACAGATCACATATAACACAGATGCTGCACTCCTTCTCCTTTTCCTTGTTAGCCTTCCTTAATATATGCACCATTAAAGAAATCCATTTCATATTATATTGCTCACAAAACTGACATTAACATTTGTATTATTTCAGATTGAAAGACAATTTTTGTTAGAGTAAATATTTGCTTCATTTTAATAATTTTTAAGTTGTAGGAAACTGAATGAGCAAAAAGCCAGCAAAAATAGAATTGGCATGTACCACACCTTACGATTACTATAAATTGCATAGTCAGGTATTCAAGAATAAAGCCACTGAGATGTTAAATTAAGATGAGCCTCTTGGATTTTACTTTATGGTTTTTTTTTTTATTATACTAGCTTTGAAAAGTTTTATTTTAAAAACTGGCATATTTATAAAGGAAACTTTTTAAAAAATAAAGATCTCTTATGGTTAAAATATGTTAGAAGTAACATAACCTGAGAAATTCTACCCGTAAAGTGAAATCCCATTAAAACCCAACATTATCAGCACTGAATTAGAGACACCTTTTTTCAATCCCCATGATGAATTTTTTCTTCACAAAGAAGTGTAGTTCCTTCAAGTTTCTTCACTAAGTGTTTTATTTGGAATGACTATATACTAAAAAAATATAGAATGAGAATCTCTAAAATATGTTTTCTGTTGTTACTGTCAGCAACTAGTAAATTTTATGGAAAGACTACTTACATGCAAATACACACACCCTTCTCAAAACGCCAACAAATGTAAGAGGCAAAAAGGGGAGAAATGCTACAAATGGCCTTGATTTTAAGCTGAGCTGTATGTGGATACACATTACTTGGAAACATTTGCTTCTTCATTTGAATGAGCAATGATACCTTTTTCAAGTTATTGAATAACCTGACTTATCAGAATATAAAACAGATTTGGGGGAGGTATTCACCTTTCCCCCTTACTACAGGCAAAACCTAGCCTAAAGCAACCATCACAACCCTAGTAGTACTGAATATGTCTTAGGTAATCATATCTCAGCATACAAATCTTTGTGACTTACAAAAATAAATTTTATGACTGAATCACATTCAGCAAAGAAGCATCTAATTTGTGCTAAGCACTTTCACAGTCACTGCATAGTTAAACACAACTATTATTTTCACACGTCACCAGATATAAAAAAGCCGAAATAGAATGAAAATCTTCATTTACAGTAGGGGAGTGAGGTAAAGAGAGGTGACCTTAACTGCATGTAACATAGGAATCATAATAAAACTGCTTCTTATTTACTGTGGAAAGGTTGATTAAGGTAACAATTATAAAATGCAACTAGCATTACCTAGTCGCCTTCAAAAAGAATTATACTGCATATTCATGAAAAATGGTTGTATAGCTTACAAAACTAATGTTTGAGGCTACTAAAATATGTGGGTACAAAGTAGGAAATTATTTAAAAAGAAACAAAGATGCTCACAGAGTAAAGAGGAATGTTCCAAACTTGACATATCTCAGAATCTAAAGACACAAATTAAGAAATAATGCAAAGTGGGACTGAACTAAGAGAAAACATTGATGATTACATTTCCTATTAGCCAATGAAGAGGGTGGAGTGGCCTTATCTTTCAACAGCACAGTTATACAGTCACAAAAATTTTAAACTGAATTGTGTTTTTCCTCAAAATGTTATGGAAATTAAGTATATGAGTTATACACTGAAGGTGCAGAACGAGAAACAAATACGAACTAGCCAAGCAGCTCCCAGATAAAATAATTTTTGCCATCATGTTACAAGCTGCCCCTGAATTTTGAAACCTTTTTCTATGAAAATAACTCAGAGGCACTGGAACAACTGATCTAACTGGGTCTTTTCAAAGTTGGAAAAAATCCTTTCAACAGCATTTTGAACAGAGAATTAATGACTTGCGGTTGACTGTTTCACCTGTAGAGGACTTAGCTTGTGGTTCTATTGAGATACTACTATTCCACACAGCTATATAGTCTTTCAGCTGAAAAAATCTAAGGACGCTGCACTCACAGTTTATTTTAATATAAAACTTCATAAAGATGTTAACAAAACCACTTGGTGATTTGTCTTAGAGGCTACAGTGAAACAGCATCAGAGCAAACAAGAGAACCAACAGTGTTTCTCTCAAGCTTCTCTTTTAACTACAATAACCGTATAAGTCAGATGTACAGAAAAAATAGGGTTCAAAAAGGAAGTAAATAAAACATACTACATTTTGTAAGACTGTAAATCAATCTCAAACAAAAATTCTAAGAACAAGGAAACAGAAATTGGAAGTAGATCAAAAGGTGAAAACACTAGTAGAAATTATGGAATTATATCACGTTTGATGGCTGCCATTGTTATGAATCATTTCCATCCAGTGATACTGCAACACCCTACCACATTCAAACTTCTTTAGGTCTCAGAAGGAAAAATCCATAGGTATAACTTGCTCAAGAACTATACTATATCCTCATGTTAGTGGAAATTGGTTCATTAATTCAAATGTCTGGTGACTTCAGAAACAGGCAGATGACAATGGGTTTCACTATCGGTCAGTCCTGAGTCACCTGTGGACTGTCTTGTAGTTTTACATCTTATTCTTAAGGTACTTTTTATATCCCAATTTGTCAAAAACAGTCCTTCCTGATTTATGCCGACTGAATTGATATAATTATTAGTAGAGGCTCCTGTTTCACCCTCAGAAATCTTGCAGTTTGGAAGATAAATTATATGTCCTCTCTCTTAATATTTCATTGTTGTTGTTCTTTAGTCGCTAAGTCATGTCTGATTTTTGTGACCCCATGGACTGTAGCCCACCAGGCTCCTCTGTCCATGGGATTTTCCAGGCAAGAATACTGGAGTGGGTTGCTAGGGGAGCTTCACGATGCAGGGATTTAACCCACATCTCTTGTGTTTCCTGCATTTGCAGGATTCTTTATCACTGAGTCACCAGAGAAGCCCAAGGCCAATATCTCATTGACCATATATAAATAGGTAGAATTATCTACTACAGGAAACAACTTCACTTACTCTTTTATCCAGCTATTATTCTTCTGACAGCAGTATGAGTAGAGCATGAAACATTTTCTAAGCCAACATAATATGGCGGGACCACTGAGTATTACTACTCACAATTCAGCTACCACCAATTTCACACACTTACCTCCTGATTTCCTTGCTGTAAAGTAATTAAGAGTCTCATACAATCTGACTGAATTCTAATAAATTCTTTTCTCATTACTCTTGTCAGAAAGCGATTTCATTCAGAAGGCTTCTGAAATGGTCTACATAAAATGAAATCACATGATCACAGGACCACCTATTTCTAGCACAACTAACCTCCTATGACGTGGTTGCTATATGGCCTTACTGTTTTGGAAGCTGCTCACAGACCAATAGAACTGACTAATTTTTCATGCTAAAAAGCAGAAAGGCACTTGCTGTCACTGGGCAGTGATACAGATTGTATCAAATCAAATTGAGAGCCAGATGTGATCTGGGACAGTGAACTTGGTCTCATTTGTCCCTTAGTTTTTGGAAGGAATGAATGTAGGAAGGTCAAAGCTATTTTTTTACATTTTAACCCCATAATACCTGAAAGTTGAGCTACTTGTCACTCTATTATAAGGTTATCAGATTGACACCTTGTATCGGTAGAACTGGAGGGTTTTCATTGCCTTAAGTACTCAGATTATAATATGTTTGTGTACATAATTGTATATATTTCTGTGTATTACTCTGAAGCCAGAAAAAGTACATTTGTGAATAGTTATATTATGGAATGTGTGCACATATGTGCTGCATCCCTGTTTCCAGGTTCACCGTTTTCCAACAAGAGACTGCCAGTAACACCTATTATTTTATCTTCTGTGTGCAGTCTCTACATATTCCCCACAACCTGAATTCTCAAGAATAATCTTATACAATAAAATTACTAAACGCTGCAAAATGTAATTACATCAGTATATACATAATCAATTTCACCAGATCCCTTTATAATCAATGTGACATATATTTGTAAACCTCGAAATCTGCATTTAAAATCAAAAGGATTTCATTTTTATTCAGCTTACAGACAAATTGAAAGCACAACAGAATTCCATGGAGAGAGAAGCCTGGCAGGCTACAGGCCATGGGGTCACAAAGAGTTGCACAAAACTGAGTGACTAACAAGGAGATTCTAATGTTAAAAAATGAGATTATTCTTCTGATATAAATACATGGAAGACACTGCCACTGATTCTTATATTTTATAGGTAAATTTGAACAGGCTCTAGTAATAGTAAAGATACAGTAAGCCTTCCTACACTGTTGGTGGGAGTGTAAATTGGTACAGCCACCATGGAAAATAGTATGGAGGTCCCTCAGAAAACTAAAAAGAATTGCCATATAATCCAGCAATCCCAGGATTGGGCATGTATCCAGAGAAAATTGTATTTCCAAAGATACATACACCTCAATGGTCATTTCAATAACCAGGTTATTCACAATAACCAGGACATGGGAGCAACCAAAATATCCATGACAGAGGAAAGGATAAAGAAGATGTGGTACATACATATAATGCAATAATACTTAGCCTAAAAATGAATGAAATTGTGCCATTTTCAGAGATGTAGATGGACCTAGAGATTGTCATACAGAGAGAAGTAAGTCAGAAAGAGAAGGAAAAACATCATATAATACCACTTATACGTGACCTCTATAAAAAAAAAATGGTACAGATGAATCCATCTCCAAAGCAGAAACAGAGACACAGTCATAGAGAACAAACTTGTGGACATCAAGGGGGGGAGGTTGGATAGATTGGGAGATTGGGATTGACATATTCACTACTACGGATAAAATAGGTAACTAATGAGAACCTACTGTATGGCACAGGGAGGAAAAAAGAAGGTAAGATCTGTTTTCAGCACATTTAAGTTAACCTTAAAACTGCATTCCAATATACAGTGGGTACAGACATATACCTACACAAATTTTGATTACACTTATTGAAGGTACTTAAAATAGTCAAATTCATAAACAGGAAGTACATCAGTAGATGTCAGGAGCCATGATGGGGGTGGGGTGGGGAAGGGGAAATGGGGACTTAATGTTTAATGGGGACAATGTTTCAGTTTCAGTTTAGTTCAGTCGCTCAGTCGTGTCTGACTCTTCACGACCCCATGGACTGCAACATACCAGGCCTCCCTGTCCATCACCAATTCCCGGAGTTTACTCAAACTCATGTCCATTGAGTCGGTGATGCCATCCAACCATCTCATCCTCTGTCTTCCCCTTCTCCTCCTGCCCTCAATCATTCCCAGCATCAGGGTCTTTTCAAATGAGTCAGTTCTTCACATCAGGTGGCCAAAGTATTGGAGTTATATCTTCAATATCAGTCCTTCCAAAGAACACCCAGGACTGATTTCCTTTAGGATGGACTGGTTGGATCTCCTTGCAGTCCAAGGGGCTCTCAAGAGTCTTCTCCAACACCACAGTTCAAAAGCATCAATTCTTCTATGCTCAGCTTTCTTTATAGTCCAACTCTCACATCCATACATGACCACTGGAAAAACCATAGCCTTGACTAGACGGACCTTTGTTGACAAAGTAATGTCTCTGCTTTTTAATATACTGTCTAGGTTGGTCATAGCTTTTCTTCCAAGGAGCAAGCATCTTTTAATTTCATGGCTGCAGTCACCATCTGTAGTGATTTTGGAGCCCCAAAAAATAAAGTCTGACACTGTTTCCATTGTTTCCCCATCTATTTGTCATGAAGTGACGGGACCAGTTGCCATGATCTTAGTTTTCTGAATGTTGAGCTTTAAGCCAACTTTTTCACTCTCCTCTTTCACTTCCATCAAGAGGCTCTTTAGTTCTTCGCTTGCTGCCATAAGGGTGGTGCCATCTGCATATCTGAGGTTATTGATATTTCTCCCGGTAATCTTGATTCCAGCTTGTGCTTCCTCCAGCCCAGCGTTTCTCATGATGTACTCTGCATATAAGTTAAATAAGCAGGGTGACAATATACAGCCTTGACATACTCCTTTCCCAATTGGAACCAGTTTGTTGTTCCATGTACAGTTCTAACTGTTGCTTCCTGACCTGCATACAGGTTTCTCAAGAGGCAGATCAGGTGGTATGGTATTCCCATCTCTTTCAGAATTTTCCACAGTTTGTTGTGATCCACACAAAGGCTTTGGCATAGTCAATAAAGTAGAAATAGATGTTTTTCTGGAACTCTCTTGCTTTTTCGATGATCCAACGGATGTTGGAAATTTGATCTCTGGTTCCTCTGCCTTTTCTAAATCCAGCTTGAACATCTGGAAGTTCACGGTTCACATACTGTTGAAGCCTGGCTTCGAGAATTTTGAGCATTACTTTACTAGCGTGTGAGATGAGTACAATTGTGCAGTAGTTTGAGAATTGTTTGGCATCAGTTCAGGAAAGTGAAAAATCAGGAAACGGATAATGGTAAGATTTGCATAACAATGTGAACGTACTTAGTACCACTGAACTGTACAGTTAAATATGGTTAAAATAGTATTTTTTTATATTATGTGACTTTTACCACAATAAAAAATTTTAAATATTAAAAAGTTTAAATTCTACATATAATTGACATGCTACATTTGTCACTAATTGTATCAGTATGATGTATTAAGGTATCCCACATGACTTTTGCTAATAAGTTTTGTTTTCAAAAGTTATCTTATTATTCTATCCAATATTTTAATTAAATGATTCCAAATTAGTATCAAACTATAATTAAAATTTAAATAATTAAACATGAAATCATTTTTGAAAGGACAATATCAAAATGGTGATATGGTATCAACTTTCTGTAATAGAAAGTTTACTAAACTACAAAGAAGTTCTAACTTACCCAATGAAGTTTGTGGTATAAACACTTTGTGATGTATTACTTTATTATATGTAAACCAGGAGGGAAAAAAATTGACTGCAATGCATTCTTCTTTATTCTGCCTGTTTAGTTCCTTCAAGCCTGACCTGCAGGGATCACATTCTCTAAAGCATGCCCATAGAAATATGCAAAGTCAAGTGTCTCATCTAATTTTATACATCCTTGATGTTTTACCTTCAATACTCTGTGCTACATGATAACCTCAAGCCTCAAATTAATTGTGTATTCATTGAAGATGATTTCTATATTTATCCTCTTTTGTGATGTCCTTTGTTTTTATTAATTCTTCTGCCCAACACCTCCAGTCTTTTAAATACTACATGCTTCCAATATTTACATAAATTAAAATGTTAACATGATTGGGAATTTAAAGTGTCAGCTCACTATAAATTCATCTTAAGACATGTTACAACTCAGGTTTGTAAAAGAAGTGGTGCCACTACATCTTTTTTTGGCTAGTACATTCAGCCTGACTGGTCAGTTTTACAATCATTTCCATGAAGTTTTGGAACTGGGCCTGAATTGAAATTGCTTCTCATCTTGTTCAAAATTACATCAGTCGATTCATGTCAATGTATGGCAAAAACTATTACAATATTGTAAAGTAATTAGCCCCCAACTAAAATAAATAAATTTATAAAATAAAAAAAATAATAATAAAATAAAATAAAAAATAAAAAAAAACAAAACAAAAAAAAAAAAAAAAGAAAGACACAATACATTGGGCTGCTTCCCAGTACAGTGTAGGTTTCCTCCATTTAGAAAAGTGCAGTGATTCATCAGTAATTTAACCTATAGATATTTGAAGGTTGGAGAGCACCTCTATGGGGCTGTTGACCTTCAGCAACTGAAAAAACTGGAGCTCCAGCCTCAGTCAATATATATTTATCTTTCTGTTGGGACTATTACAACTGTGCAAGTAATGCTGACTTTGAAACTTCTAGTGCAGGATTCACACAAATAAAGTTCCATAAAGAAAAAATACAAAAATACCAAAATAGGATATACCTAGATCTAAAATGCACATTTCATTAAAAGATCAAAAGGAAGCATTCTAAACATTAAAATCAACTATGAAAGCAATAAGTATATTATTTTTATGACCTACCAAGTTTCTCTTAAATATGAATCTGGGTGTAACCCTATTAAACCAGAATCACAGAATTTGGAAATGCTAAATATTTCTGATTTTCCCAAAGGTTACTGATATCAAGAGCTTGGCTTGTTTTCGGGAGAACTAATTCTATTTCCCACAGTATCATAACAATATAGTTCTCTCAAAAATCATCTCTCTCATTGCTTAACTTTATATAAAATCAAGCTTTTGTTTTTAATCAGAAGAAAATCTAAAAGGTTTCTGTGTTGTCTAATGGAATATTTGTTTTGAAGGAGACTGTTCCCCCTTATTAACCATAGTCTGTATTGTCAGTAGGTACCAAATGGGAAATATGTGTATTCTTTCAGGAGACTGACTTAAGCATCACTCTGTATATCAAAATTTAAGTGTGTTAAATAGAGGTCAAAAGAGTAAATTAAAATTGACTAAGTAAATTAGAACTGAGTTGTAACTAACAACCAGTAAGTAACAGAAATCTTAGGAGAGTTTGCTGGGCATTCTATTCAAATAAAGTAGGAGATTTTAGAAAAAAACAGAAATACTCATTCTTTTAAAAACAAATAGGAAAGTAATGTATAGGGCTACTTAAAAGTAAAAGTGAAGTAATAAGACCTTTTGAAAGACAGACACAGCTATATATTATTGGTAAAAACATATAACTTATTTTCCTACAACTTTGTTTTCCTAAAATACATATACAGATAACTGGAGCAGTATAAAAAGGTCTATGAATGTTAAGAGAGACCTGACTATATAGTTTTTAAAACTTCTCTATTATCAAATAATTGGTTTGCCTTTTGAGAGGCATGAGGTCATTTGCACATCCCCTCTTTGGATTACAAAGATAAACAACCACTTGGAGATGGGGAGAAACTCCTTTGTGGTCCTTTCAGCATTAAAATTCTTTAGTCCTTCCCCCACCCAAGAAAAAAATGACTGCAACAGATACAAAACCAAGAGAGCAACAGATTTGCTGATATATTGATAAAAGCTACATTATCCCACTGAGAGTCTGGTGGTATTTACAATGTTAGGGAAAGCTTTTGTTCATTCAAAAAAAGGTTTTCAACTAATCTTATATGAAATAATCAAGTAAATCTTTGCAGGAACTTTTCTCTGATGTACACTACCTCACTTGAGTTGACTTCTGAATTGATCCATATAATTCAACTCAACAGAAATCTAAATCTAGTTGCTATTCAGTGGTACTGGTTTATGATATTTTTACTCTGTATCAGAAATGCAGATCACTCCAATTCTTTAAGTAGGTGTCCAATCTCTTTCAATCGAAATTATCTTAGTAATGCTCACATAAGGTGGTTTCTTTCTCTCTCTCTCTCTCGAGTATAGAGTATAGAGATTGTTTTATCTCTATACTCTAGCTACTTTCAGAAAGCGACCTCTACAATAAATTTAACTGTCTTATCATTTATTCTTAAATTTTCCTTTAATCCAAGTTAAATTTTATAATTTTTTACTTTTTTCCCCATTTTTCCCAAAATGCTCTCTTCAATTAAAATAATGTATTTAACATCATAGGTATTATTTTCAGAAGGATAATTGAAAACACACCAAGCCTTTTTATAAAACTATTTTAACAAAGGCATGATAAAATTTGAGGCAGCATATCTTAGCTTTTACATTAAAATTCATTGGCTCTGGGGAATATAATGAAAAGTGTAAAAATACCTCTATTATACTCAAAACCCCCTACATTTTAGAATGTACTTTTCTTACTGCTTATGACATTGCCCAATTCAATTGTACACTCATACTGTATTCCTTACTTTCTTCTGCCTACCAATTCCCACTCATCTCTCAGAGATCAACTTCTATGCAATTACCATCAATAACAACTCCATTGAACAAACGTATATTGAGGTTCTATTATGTGATAGGCACTGGTGATGGTGGTGGTTTAGTTGCTAAGTCGTGTCCAACTCTTGCAACTCCATGGACTGTAGCCTGCCAGGCTCCTCTGTCCATGGGATTTCCCAGGCAAGAATACTAGAGTGGGTTGCTATTTCCTTCTCCAGGTAATATTCCTGAACCAGGGATTGAAAGCATGTCTCCTGCAATGCAAGAGGTCTTCTGCACTGCAGGCAGATTCTTTACTGACCGAGACACCAAGGAAGCCCAGACATCTTTCTAAATATTTATGTGATTTATCTTGATGCTTAAAAAAAAAAAAAAGCAGAGCTATCTCCCTCTTTGGGGAACCCATAAGCACACAAAAAGGATATATATATATATATTCACTCCCATGTTAAAAGTGAAACATGAAATCTGCACAGTCGAATCAAATGGAAAACTATACTTCAAATACTGTTGAGTCTACATCTTATCTTCCTATTATCCAAATGTAATGATGAATTTGGCAAGAGTGATAATCAATCGAGTTAGAAGAAAACTTGTGAAAATATTTGCAAGTGTAAACAGTGAAAAGATTTTTACGTTCTCATATTTTGAAGCATCAGAATAAATTGACTACTGAGGAATTAACCTTATAAGTTTACAGAAAAATTTGACCTGAAACTAATCCAACTTGTAACTACCCATGTCTTGTAATCCAAATGACTTTTACAGGTGCTGGCAAATTACACGTCATTCATAACTCTTTCATATAGAGTGAGGTATTCACAAGCGTTGCTGTTGTTCACTCACTAAGTCATGTCAGACTCTCTGCAATCCCATTGACTACACCAAGCCAGGCTTCGCTATCCTTCACAATCTCCCAGAGTTTGCTCAAACTGATGTCCATCTCATCCTCTGTCATCCCTTTCTCCTCCTGCCTTCTATCTTTCCCAGCATCAAGGTCTTTTCCAATGAGTCGGCTGTTTGCATCATATGGTCAAAGTACTGGAGTTTCAGCTTCAGCATCAGTCCTTCCAATGAATATTCAGGGATGATTTCCTTTAGGATTGACTGGTTTGATCTCCTTGCTGTCCAAGGGATTCTTAAGAGTCTTCTTCAGCACCACAATTCAAAGCCATCAATTCTTTGACACTCAACCTTCTTTATGGTCCAACTCTCACATCTATACATGACTACTGGAAAAACCATAGCCTTGATTAGACAGACCTTTGTTGGCAAAGTGATATCTTTGTTTTTCAATATGCTGTCTAGGTTTGTCATAGCTTTCCTTCCAAGGAGCAAGGGTCTTTTAAAATTTCATGGCTGCAGTCACCATCTGCAGTGATTTTGGAGCCCATGAAAATAATATCTATTACTGCTTCCATTTTTTCCCTATCTATTTCCTTTGAAGCGATGGGACCAGATGCCATGATCTTAGTTTTTTGAATGCTGAGGTTTAAGCTCAGAAAACTCTCCTCTTTCACCCTCATCAAGAGGCTCTTTAGTTCCTCTCCACTTTCTGCCATTAGAGTGTTATCATCTACACATCTGAGGTTGTTGATATTTCTCCCTGAACTCTTGATACCAGCTTGTGATTCATCCAGCCCAGCATTTCACATGATATATTCTTCATATAAGTTAAATGAACAGGATGACAATATACAGAGTTGACGTACTCCTTTCCCAATTTTGAACCAGTCATTTGTTTCATGTCTGGTTCTAACTGTTGCTTCTTAACCCGCATACAGCTTTCTCAGAAGACAGGTAAGGTGGTCTGGTGTTTCACTTTAACAATTTTTCACAGTGTATATATGCAGAAATTAACTTAATAATCATTGTCTCATTTTCCCTCCAACTTGCTCCATTATCAGATAGTCTCAAAAAGAAATCTATATTTTGTTTCTTTTCTGTATTCAACACCATTGTAGAAACAAGGGCTTTACTATTCAAAGTGATATTTTGTAACAAAATCTAAGGAACAAAGATTTAGATAAAGAATCAGGAGCATTAAGTTCCAATATTAGCCTTCAAGCTCTACAAGTCATTCGACTTTGTTTTAACCAAAATACACTCATTTGAAAACATGAATTCCTACAACCTGCATGCATCCCCACCCCCAAGCCAATTTTACCCAATTGAAGAATTTTCTGAATATAAGTTAGAAAATAGATGTGAGGGTTCATTAATTTTAACAAAAAAATATAATCAAAAGATGATTTTCATCCTAAGTTGTTTTCTACTTAGAGAAGTGAGTAGAGAATCAATACCCATTCACTTATCTGAAAGCTTTACATTTAGGAACAATTGTCCCATTAGCTTAAAAATTTCAAATCTAATAGACAATAATGTGTATGTGTGTATATATATATGTGTGTGTGTGTGTGTATACACATATATATATATGTGTGTGTGTATATATATATATAATATACATGATATATATATGGGCTTCCCAGGTAGCTCAACTGGTAAAGAATTTGCCTGCAATGCAGGAGACCCCAGTTTGATTCCTGGGTCGGGAAGTTCCCCTGGAGAAGTGATAGGCTACCCACTCCAGTATTGTTGCACTTCTCTGGTAGATCAGATGGTAAAGAATCTGCCTGAAATGTGGGAGACATGGGTTTGATCCTGGGTTGGGACGATCCCCTGGAGGAGGGCATGGCAACCCACTCCAGTATTCTTGCCTAGAGAATCCCATGGACAGAGGAGCCTGGTAGACCACAGTTCATGGAGTTGCAAAGAGTCAGATAGTCGCACAGCACAGCACAGCACATATATATATAAAACCAAACAGCAAAGCCTTAAAGATCTGAGAATAATCTTTAATGCAAAATGACAAATCTCAGAGAACCCTATTAGAAAGCAATGATTAAGTTCTATAATTTTAGCCCATTCTACTGTACAGTTAAGCAAATTGATGCCTAACATTTCATCTCTACATAAATTTTGTCCCATTAAGATATACTTTTAGATTTTAGTCCTGTATCCACCTGCAATGCAGGAGACACAGGTTCAGTCCTGGATGAGGAAGATCCCCTGGAGGAGGGCATGGCAACCCACTCCAATATTCTTGTCTGGGGAATTCTATGGCCAGAGGAGCCTGGCAGGCTACAGTACATGGATCACAAAGAGTCAGACACAACTGAAGTGACTGAGCACAGGCACATTGGCAAAAGAAGGTATCAGGTTCTACAGATTGGCATTTAAAAAGGTAATTCATCCAGTGAATTGCTGAGTTCTTTATATGGGGCAGAAATGTTTTCTCCTTGACCTTACAGGAGACCAGCATATTCTCTCAACTGTGAAATTTGATTATCTGTATTATCAGAGCTTACAATTTTTAAATAGGCAGACTACTGTCTGAATCACTAAAATACATACCAGTGGATTGTCCCTTTGTGTGGTATGTAGGGTTTGGCTGCTAAAGGTTCAAGTCAAATATGGTGAGAAGCCAAAAGACCTTCAATAATACTTCATTTCTCTGAAGACAGCAGTAACAGAGCACACGACACAAACCTATAGGGCAGCCTAATCTGAAAGTCCCTTGGACTGCAAGGAGATTCAACCAGTCCATCCTAAAGGAATTCAGTCTTGAATATTCACTGGACAGACTGATGCTGAAGCTGAAACTCCAATACTTTGGCCACCTGATTCGAGGAACTGATGCATTGGAAAAGACCCTGATGCTGGGAAAGACTGAAGGCAGGAAGAGAAGGGGACAACAGAGGATGAGATGGTTGGAAGGCATCATCGACTCTACGGACATGAGTTTGAGTAAGCTCCAGGAGTTGGTGATGGACAGGGAAGCCTGGCGTGCTGCAGTCCACAGGGTCGTAAAGAGTCAGACACCAAGGAGCAACTGAACTGAACTGAAACCACACCTTTGACTTCCATCCTAGATAAAGCCTGGGTATTAATTTTGAGGAATCATCATTGTTTTGTTTTGTAAACTTATTCTTAAAAAATCATCGCTATTACTGTATATCTGGCTCACCTAGCTTTGAGTAACAAGGTAAATTTGCACCTAGTAATAACAGTCACTAAGGAGTATTTCTTATCACTAGTATATAATGAGGTCCTCAGTTAAGCTTCACTTTTTACTTGCCATGTGAAAGGGATCAAATTGTGAAAACTTTCAAATTGTGAAAGGAGGCAAATAATTTAATTTGCACACTAGCTTTTCTCAAGGAAGTTAAGACATTAGAGATTATTGTATTTCCACTACATGAATAAAGCAATAAAATCTATTATGACATTTCCACACATGATTAAATGAACTTAACCCAGCTCATTTCATTCATGGAGCTGAAATCATTAGTTTCCTTTAAAAAAGTTTCCTTATGTTTTCTAGTCATCCTTTTTCCCTGCCAATTGTTCTCATTCACTACTGTTTCCCCAAGTACCTTTTGGCTGAGAAATCAACTGAAAACCTTATGGGAGTTCCCCTGTATGTTATATGGTGCTTTTTCCTTCAAATTTTTAAGATTTTTTTTCTTTGTTTTTAATTTTTCTCTGTTTGATTACTATGTGTCTTGGCTTGTTCCTCCTTGGGTTTACCCTACCTGGAACTCTGTGCTTCCTGGAATAGAATGACTGTTTCCTTTCCTATGTTAGGGAAGTTTTCAGCTATTATATCTTCAAATACTTTCTCAGGTCCTTCTCTCTTCTTCTGACTGACCTCAGTTATTTTGGTGTCAGAATTTAACTTGGCAGACTGTGGTCTGTGACATGAATGCAATAAGCACTTGTTTTACCTATATTAGCCATGAAGACAAGGTATGGTTACATTTAGGTCTACAATGAATTGAACTATAACATTTAGTGCCAAAAAATGGAGGAAGATGCTTAACATTCTAAGCCAGGAATGGTTTTAAAACATCAATACAATGAATATGAACAATCTATATTTGGCACATTACCTGTAAGGACTTTCTCATAGCACTAATAGTATAAGAACTGCAGAACATAATGGCTGAAAATAATCTTAAAACCACTGATGCTAACCACATTTTACAAATGAGGTAAATGAAACCTAAAATAACTAAATGAATGAACTAATGACACACAGGAAGAAATGACGTGAAAAAACATATGAAATAAACTTTGAGCAGGCATTCAATCATTAGTCTCCACTTCACATTGTTCAGTCGCTCACTCGTGTCCAACTCTTTCCGACCCCATGGACTGCAGCATGCCAGGCTTCCCTGTCCTTCACCATCTCCTGGAGCTTGCTAAAATTCATGTCCATTGAATCAGTAATGCCATCCAACCATCTCATCCTCTGTCATCCCCTTCTCCTCCTGCCTTCAATCTTTCCTAGCATCATGGTCTTTTCTAGGCTATTCGCATCAGATGGCCACAGTACTGGAGCTTCAGCTTCAGCATCAGTCCTTCTAATGAACACTAAGAGTTGATTTTCTTTAGGATTGACTGGTTTGATCTCCTTGCTGTCCAAGGGACTCTCAAGCGTATTCTCCAACACCACGGTTAAAAAGCACCAATTTTTCAGCACTCAGCCTTCTCTTTCCAACTCTCTCCAACTTCTCCACAACTCTCACATCCATACATGACTACTGGAAAAACCATAGTTTTGACTATATGTACCTTTGTCGGCAAAGTAATATCTCTACTTTTTAATACCCTGTCTAGGTTTGTCATAACTGTTCTTGCCAAGAGAAAGTATTTTTAATTTCGTGGTTGCAGTCACCATCTGCAGTGATTTTTCAGCCCAAGAAAATAAAGTCTGTCAATGTTTCCATTGTTTCCCCATTGATTTTCCATGAAGTGATGGGACTGTATGCCATGATCTTCATTTTTTAAATGCTGAGTTTACCCCAGCCTTTTCACTCTCCTCTTTCACCTTCATCAAGAGATTTTTTAGTTCCCCTTTGCTTTATGCCATAAGGGTGGTGTCATCTGCATATCTGAGGTTATTGATATTTCTCCTGGCAATCTTGAATCCAGCTTGTGCTTCATTCAGCCTAGCATTTCACATGATGTACTCTGCATATAAGTTAAATAAGCAGGGTGACAATCTACAGCCTGCGTTGATGTACTCCTTTCCCAATTTGGAACCAGTCCATTGTTCTGTGTCTGGTTCTAACTATTGCTTCTTGATCTGCATACAGGTTTTGCAGGAGGCAGGTAAAGTGATCTGGTATTCCCATATCTTGAAGAATTTTCCACAGTTTGTTGTGATCTACACAGTCAAAGGCTTTGGTATAGTCAATGAAGCAGAAGAAGATTTTTTTTCTGGAACTTTCTTGCTTTTTCAATGATCCAGAGGATGTTGGCAATTTGATCTCTGGTTCCTCTGCCTTTTCTAAATCCAGCTTGAACATCTGGAAGTTCTTAGTTCACCTACTTTTGAAGCCTGGTTTTTAGAATTTTCAGCATTACTTTGCTAACATGTGAGATGAGTACAACTGTGCATTAATTTGAACATTCTTTGGCATTTCCCTTCTTTGGGATTGGAATGAAAACTGGTATTTTCCAGTTCTGTGGCCACTGATGAGTTTTCCAAATTTGGTGGCATATTGAGTGCAGCACTTTCACAGCATCATCTTTTAGGATTTGAAATAGGTCAGCTGGAATTCCATCACCTCCACTATCTTTATTCGTAGTGATGCTTCTTAAGGCTTCAGGTAATGATTTTCAAGAAATAAATATAATATTTTAAGAGAATCAATAACTTTTGAAATTTTCAGATTTTCCCATGTCAAATAGTCAAGACAGTCTTCAGATGCTTACATTTAAATAAATAGATTGTTACCTTCACAGACCTTCATATGAACATGCACTGCAACAGTATAGGAATTTCTAGTGAAATGTTTATTTATCTCAATTTGTTTTCTAGAATTTAGTGGAATAGTCTCTAAAATTTGGTATTGTTGTTCAGTCACTAATTTGTGTCTGACTCTTTAAAATCCCGTGGACTGCAGCACACCAGGCTTCCCTGTCCACTGTCTCCCAGAGTTTGCTCAAACTCATGTTCGTTGAGTTGGTGATGCTAACCGACCATCTCATCCTCTGTTGCCCCCTTCTCCTGCCCTCAAGGTTTCAGCATCACAGTCTTTTCCAATGAGTAGTCTCTTAGCATCTGGTGGCCAAAGTTTTGGAGTTTCAGCTTCAGCATCAGTCCTTCTAATGAATATTCAGGTTGATTTCCTTTAGGACTGACTGGTTTGATCTCCTTGCTGTCCTAGAGGCTCTAAAGAGTCTTCTCCAGCAACATGGTTCAAAAGCATCAATTCTTCTGCACTCAGCCTTCTTTATGATGCAACTCTCACATGACTACTGGAAAAACCATAGCTTTGACCATACAGACCTTTGTCAGCAAAGTGATGTCTCTTCTTTTTTATTTTCTTGGACTCTAAAATTTAGATACTGAATATTCAATATATATATACAGAAGGTCTAATCCACAGTAATGAGTGACACATTCCTTTCAAAACTTACAAATTAAAAACAAGGCTAATCATTAGTATAAATTCATGATCATTTATCAATATAAAGATAAACAAACAATTGAATTCATTTAAATTTGGCTTTAAATATTTAGGAAATCTAATTTATAAAGTAGTCTAAGCTGCATCATTATGCTTATTTCAGACTACTATCTAAATTATTTTTTCATCCAAAGAAGATATTGAATATCACCAAAAAAAAGGAAAAGTTAGTTCAATATCCCATAAAATATTTTCAGAGATAAATTTATATAATTTTCAAATAATATTAATAACTGATTGTTATATGACACTAATAAAGGTCAGGAAATTGTTTTATCTATTTTTACATGGATAATACAATTTATTCTTTATAATTCCATAAGGTAGGGACCACAGAATGTGTTGAAAAAAACTGAGAAGCAGAGAAGCAACATGCCCAAGCTCATACTGCAAGTTAACAACAAAGCTAACATCCAACTTCAGGCAGTCTGTTCCAGAACTTACACTTTTACTATTAAGCTATGGTGCCTCCAGATCATGCTACAAATTTATATGAAATACACTGCATGAATCACTGCATGAAGCTGTATAATAGAGTAAAATCATATACTTTGATTTATCAATTGTCATTTTCCTTTTTATTTTTAAAATTTCAGTGTTCTAGTGGCCTTCAAAATCATCCAAGTCTAACCTCTTCATCCTATGGATGAGAAAACAAGAAGTTGCTGGAACTTAATTGCTTAAAATCATTTCACTAACTATAGTTGAATTTACCCTACCATCAATCCTTGTTTCCTACAGAGTTAAGATAGATTGGATATGAAAACACAATCTAGTAGATTGATTCTAGAACAATCCTAGTCAGTGTTATCCCCAGACCAGTAGCAACAACATCTCCTGGGAACTTAGAAATAAAAATTCTTGATCCCATGGGAAACCTACCAAATCAGAAAGAAAGGGTGGGGCTCAGCAATCTGTGTTTTAACAAGACCTCCAGGGGCTTCTGATCCATGATGATTTGAAAATCACTGGCCTACAACCTGCTTTTCCTCTAAACTCAATTCATAGCCTTGGACAACTTCATTTTCTTAGTTGAAATCCCATGAATTTTACAGACAGAATAACAAGCTATCCCTTTCATCTACTCCCACAAACACAAATTTTATTTTTACATATACAGATTTACATTATGCTATTTATATTATATATATAGATAACATGATCATATGTATAAATATAACCAATTATTATCTATATAATATACATAAATAGATATGATGTTATTTATGTATACTGTATAGATAGTTCTACCAGACTCCAGACACATTTCCATTCTAATCTCCATGCTCATCTACCTTTATAGAGAAAATTTCTCCTCTACCAAAGTTCCTCACTAAGAAAGTATAATGCTTCCTCTTTTTCTCATATCTCAACATCTGTGGACAACACTGTATCAGGCACCATTTCTTTCATAAGATGTAAAATTAGTAGACTACCAATCACTCTAAGAAATGTATTAACTAAAGAAATAGAATTAATATTAATAGCATAATTAATACTTTGTTTATTCTTTGATTTTATAGTGTTTACACATGTGTTGATTCAAAACATTGGTTCAAAGACAGGACATGTCCATCAAATTACTTTAATTCAGGTAGTCCTTCTTCAAAAGGTAACGCAGTAATGTTACTGTAATTCTGTTTCAAGGTTGAATTAAAAAAAAAAAAAAAACTCTAATTACCAAAGATAATTTTGCCTTTGTTCTAGGCAACTTGGTCAGCAACTGAAAGGCAGAAAAAAGTGGTAACAAGTCTTTTAAAATACAGAATGACACTAGTCTTTTAGAAAGTTAATATGATGTGCCCTATTGGAGGTAAACAAAGGTCCGTCTAGCCAAGGCTATGGTTTTTCCAGTAGTCATGTATGGATGTGAGAGTTGAACTATAAAGAAAGCTGAGTGCCGAAAAACTGATGCTTTTGAGCTGTGGTGTTGGAGAAGATTCTTGAGAGTCCCTTGGACTGCAAGGAGATCCAACCAGTCCATCCTAAAGGAAATCAGTCCTGAATATACGTTGGACAGACTGATGCTGAAGCTGAAACTCCAATATTTGGCCACTTCATTTAAAGAACTGACACTTTGGAAAAGATCCTGATGCTGGGAAAGACTGAAGGCAGGAAGAGAAGGGGACAACAGAAGATGAGATGGTTGGATGGCATCACCGACTCAACGGACATGAGTCTGAGTCAACTCTGGGAGTTGGTGATGGACAGAGAGGCCTGGCATACTGTGGTTCATGGGGTTGCAAATAGTCAGACACAATTGAGCAACTGAACTGAACTGAACTGGAGGTAAACATAAATGTTCCCTTAAGAGAAGGGGACCCTACACTCTAGGAAGATTGAGAGAATCTGTTTCACCACTCATTCTTCCCACAGTAGTGTTACCTATGTGTGTTCATTTACAAAAGGAACTGTGTCTATTGAAACATGGAAGTACAAGGAACTGTTAACACTTACTCTCCATAATATACACTGATCTCTGCATATTTCAATGCTGAGCTTATCAGGTAAAACTTTAGGTTCAGATAGCTTTGGATCTAATGACCATAGAGATTATCGACCCCTTCTCATCTCCTCATGTGCCTTTCTGACTAGAGATATTAGTTACACCTCTTATTATCTTATCCCATCTCTTATTATTATTAGTTACCCTCTTATTATCTTATCCCCAGTTTTGTACTTCAGCAAAAGTCATGATAAAGGATATTTCCCAGAGAGAGCTGAGAACTTGGGAATTCTTTTTCACCAGTTCAAAAGAAACCTTTACAGTGAGGGACAAGTATATAAAGCACAGTGCCATGAACTATTACAATGGGACATTAAGGTTCTGGTCCCATTTTCAGGCAACTCATAGATCTTTAAGAGTTAAAGGACATAATCTATCAAGTCAACAAATAAATCAACAGAGGCTAAGAGAGATTAGTTTAATCTAGTCACATGACCAACATGCAGCAGAACCCACATCTCCTAATGTTCAGCCCACAAATCCTTTTATAGCACCATAGTGTCTCTTACAATAATATTCCCATTTTTATAAAAATAGAAATTTATGAAAAGATTTTTATAATGTTACACAAATGGACACCCATTCTGTTGGTTAAATGGTAAGAGAACAGCTTGTGACATCCTCAGATTTTCCAACTAAAATATATTAATAATTTCTTTTAAAAAAAAAAAGCTCTTGAACTTGAACTATTTAATTTAAACTGGATTGGAAAGAACTACTGGAGATACTGAGCCTTTTAATATAGAGGATTTAATCTTGCAGTTTCTCAAATAAAATGCTGAATATTTCTGTCCTATTTAACAAAAATTAAATTTGCAAAAGCTTAGTAAATAAAGTGGCAGGTAAGCTGATTTAACCCACTTGAGAAAAGAAGCTCCTTAAGCACAGTCCCACAACAAATGTGCATAAATATCTATTCATAAAATAGTCTATTATAACTGCTAGAAAAGAGCAATTCAACTTACCCAATGCATATGAAAAAATTGTAGCTTTTTGATTCAGTATTCTATGATAGGTTTTATTTTTGGCTTTTTAGCATTGAAAAAATATTGTAATAAATGAGCTTATATTCAGTGTCCATACAAAATATTATCATTTCAAATTTAATAAACATATTTGACATTATTACCAATACTTTTGGAATGAAGCTTGGTAATAAGAATTACTAAATTTTCTTTTTTTTCTGGCAGTGCTGAGTAGGTAGCTTGAAAGATCTTAGTTCCCTGACCAGGGATTGAACCTAGGCAACAGCACTAAAAGTAAAAATCCTAACTGCTGGGCCTCCAAGAAATTCCCAAGACTTAATAATTTTAACCAGCTAACATTAATATTGGAGAAGGCAATGGCACCCCACTCCAGTACTCTTGCCTGGAAAATCCCATGGACGGAGGAGCCTGGTGGGCTACAGTCCATGGGGTCGCTAAGAGTCGGACATGACTGAGCAACTTCACTTTCACTTTTCCCTTTCATGCACTGGAGAAGGAAATGGCAACCCACTCCAGTATTCTTGCCTGGAGAATCCCAGGGACGGCAGAGCCCGGTGAGCTGCCGTCTATGGGGTCGCACAGAGTCGGACACGACTGAAGCGACCTAGCAGCAGCAACATTAATATATTCAAATTATTTTGTCCTCAATAGAAATATAACTAATTTCTTAGTGCTGTGTCTATAAGGAGAATCATATCCAAAATTTGGAAAGATCAAATTTTTCATCAATGTCACAAATGAATATGGTGAATTCAGGAGACCTAAGTTCGATCCCTGGGTTGGGAAGATCCCCTGGAGAAAGAAATGGCAACCCATTCCACTATCTTTGCTTGGAGAATCCCATGGACAGAGAAGCCTGGCGGGCTACAGTTCATAGGGTCACAAAGAGTCAGACACAACTGAGAGACTAACACACACATACAAAAACTACATTCAGAAAATTTTCTTTCCATCTGATTGCAAGAGAGAAGAAGATTCTTTAAGTTTTTAAAATATTATTCAACAATTTATGACTTCTTTATAAAATTATTCTATGCTTAGCATGTTAATAATCAATTACCTCTTGAATTTTATATCCAAAAATCTGAAAGAGATATAAGTTTGGGGGCAATAAGGGATTCTATCCCTCTCATTCAATCCCGGGGGTTGGATCCCTGGGTCGGGAAGATTCCCTGGAGTAGGAAATGGCAACCCACTCCAGAATTCCTGCCTGGAGAATTCCATGGAGAGAGGATCCAGGCGGGCTACAGTCCACAGGGTTACAAAGAAGCTGGACACAACTGAGCATTTATACAGGGAAGAGAATAAAGCTCTCTTTATCCTAACCAAAAGAGCTGTACCTAATTGTTCTTCAAATGCCTTTATTTATTTATTTATTTTTAATAAATTTATTTATTTTAGTTGGGGGCTAATTACTTTACAATATTGTAGTAGATTTTGCCATACATTGACATGAATCAGCCATAGGTTTACATGTGTCTTTAAAAGCCCCAGCATGGGTTTCTACCTGATGTAAGCCATTTGCTTTGTACTTACTGAAGAGTCATGGGTAGCAAGCTCTTAGAGTCCCTCAAGAGAATGAACTACAAAGATGTTAGCATCCTGCTGGTAGCTTGGAATGAAGCTAAACATTCTCATTCAATGACATTTACAAAGTCAAGACATCATATTTAGTAGCTTGAACTATCACAAGCAAAGAGAGATAAGAAAGCCTTCCTTGGTGATCAATGCAAAGAAATAGAAGAAAACAATAGAATGAGAAAGACTAGAGATCTCTTCAAGAAAATCAGAGATGCCAAGGGAACATTTCATGCAAAGATGGGCACAATAAAGGACAGAAATGGTATAGACCTAACAGAAGCAGAAGCTATTAAGAAGAAGTGGCAATACACAGAAGAACTATACAAAAAAGACCTTCATGACCCAGATAACCATGATGGTGTGATCACTCACCTAGAGCCAGACATCAGGGAATGCAAAGTCAAGTTGGCCTTAGGAAGCATCACTATGAACAAAGCTAGTGGAGGTGATGGAATTCCAGCTGAGTTATTCCAAATCCTAAAAGATGATGCTGTGAAAGTGCTGCACTCTATATGCCAGCAAATTTGGAAAACTCAGCAGTAGCCACAGGACTGGAAAAGGTCAGTTTTCATTCCAATCCCAAAGAAAGGCAATGCCAAAGAATGCTCAAACTACCACACAACTGCACTCATCTCACATGCTAGTAATGTAATGCTCAAAATTCTCCAAGCCAGGCTTCAACAGTACCTTAACCTTGAACTTACAGAGATTCAAGTTGGATTCAGAAAAGGCAGAGGAACCTGAGATCAAATTGACAACATCTGTTGGATAATAGAAAAAGCAAGAGAGCTCCAGAAAAACATCTATTTCTGCTTTCTTTATTACGCGAAAGCCTTTGACTGTATGTGGATCACAGCAAACTGTGGAAAATTCTTCAAGAGATAGGAATACTAGACAGCCTTACCTGCTTCCTGAGAAATCTGTATGAAGGTCAAGAAGCAACAGTTAGAACTGGACATGGAACAACAGACTGGTTCCAAATTGGGAAAGGAGTACATCAAGGCTGTATATTGTCACCCTGCTTATTTCACTTATGCAGAGTACATCATATGAAATGCCGTGCTGGATGAAGTACAAGCTGGAATCAAGATTGCTGGGAGAAACATCAGTAACCTCAGATACACAGATGACACCACCCTTATGGCAGAGAGTGAACAGGAACTGAAGAGCCTCTCGATGAAAGTGAAAGAGGAGAGTGAAAAAGCTGGCTTAAAACTCAACATTCAAAAAACGAAAATCATGGCATCCAGTCCCATCACTTACTGGCAAATAGATGTGGAAACAATGGAGCAAGTGAGAGACTTTATTTTCTTGGGCCCCCAAATCACTGCATATGGTGACTGCAGCCATGAAATTAAAAGACACTTGCTCCTTGGAAGAAAAGCTCTGACAAACCTAGACAGCATATTAAAAAGCAGAGACATTACTTTGTTGACAAAGGTCCATCTAGTCAAAGCTACGGTTTTTCCAGTAGTCATGTATAGATGTGAGAGTTAGACTACAAAGAAAGCTGAGCATAAAAGATTTGATGTTTTTGAACTGTGGTGTTGGAGAAGATTCTTGAGAGTCCCTTGGACAGCAAGGAGATCCAACCAGTCCATCCTAAAGGAAATCAGTCCTGAATATTCGTTGGATGGACTGATGTTGAAGCTGAAACTCCAATACTTTGGCCCCCTGATGCAAAGAACTGACTCATTTGAAAAGACCCTGATGCTGGGAAAGATTGAGGGCAGGAGGAGAAGGGGACGACAGCGTATAAGACGTTTGGATGGCATCACTAACTCGATGTACTTGAGTTTGAGCAAGCTCTGGGAGTTGGTGATGGACAGGGAAGCCTGGCCTACTGCAGTCCATGGGGTCGCAAAGAGTTGGACTTGACTGAGCGACTGAACTGAACTGATCACAAGAAAAGATTTCTGTTTTACCCACCTTAATTCTGACCATTTTTTGTAAATAAATAAATAAATAAAAACCTTAACATTGATTTAATAAAATGTGAGAAAAATATATCAAGTCCTTATGAATGATTTTCATGTTGTTAATCTACTTGGTGGCTATTATCTGAATGCTCAGACATGCTACATTTAATGCAGTCATCCCCAAAGTTAAGTAATTAAGACAGAACACTTCTGCAATGAATATTCTTCTAACATCATTCTTTAAAGCTATTTTAGATAAGTGAGATAAAGCCCATTTAAAAAGCATTGGCAACTTAGGTGTTAAGCATAAGCAGTAAATACACTTTTCCAAACTGCCCCATTTATTATATTTAATCCTCTTTCTATAATTAGGAGCACGGAAGTACACATTAATAGTTGCTTTCCTTTGACACAGTTCTTTTATTACTGTCTCTTTTCCTTACATAATGTCCCACAGCAGCTGGCCTATTATTATGATGCTTTTTCTCCTGTCTTTTTCTTTAGCAGTTTCGCTAGCACAAATAAATGTACTTACCTTCACTGTTTTGGCTGCAACTAAGGGTGCTTTTGGTGCATATCTCTGAGAGTGGAGTTGTGGAGGGGAGTTTTAATGTAAAGGGGAGCTGGGGTTGTTTGTTTCTTTTTATTTTATTTCTGAACAATGACATATTGATGTTTCAGATAATAAATCATTCCAATTTGTTCATCCCTACAAGCAATGGTTTTAATCTTCATTTATGACTTGCAAAGTCCGTTTTGTTAGAAGCATTTGATAAAATACCCAGTTACCATTTTTTTACACTGTATTTCAATTGCTGTGTTGATAAAAGGCTCCAGCTCAGAAGATAAACTGCAAATAATTTCTGAAGAACAAATGTCAGAGGTGTTTTACAATGAATGGGACTTTTTTAAGCAGATTATTCCCTCACCAAAGTGACAGTGTGGTTCAATATTTATTTTGTTGAGAATGTCATTTAAGTATTTTTTGACACCTGCTCCCTATAGTCAGCTACTCATCACATTGCAATTTGAAGGGATTTAAAAGTGAGACTTAACTGTATGTCTATTAAGAGAAAAAGAAACTCATCTATAAACCAAGATGAAATTACACTGCTGATAGTATGCAAATTATTTAAATAAATGGAAATGCAATCGATTCAGTTTTGTGGGATTATATGGGAGAAGAATATTTAAGCTTTGACACCCTTTCCTGCCCTTAGCTTTCAAGTGTTTATTTTTGAGATCATATTTGAAATCTAATCAAGAATACCTACCTGTTCATTCATTAAATTGCCTTTTTGTAGACAATCTACTGTTAAAAATGATCGTTTCAGTCACCCTACTTCAATTTTCCTCCACATGCATGCTCTAGGTGGCATTACTCATTGGCTGAGAAGACAGATCACAGTGCAGAATGCTATAATAAACTAAGTTTTCTTAATGGGAAGAGGCTTATTTTTTTTCTCTTCCATTTGCTCAAGCTGAAAAGTTCCTATTAAGTACTCAGCAAACAGGAATAGTTATTTCAAGTATGGGCACCAGGATGCAATATACTCTATTAAGAATTTTCCTCCCAGGAATTCCTCTCTATCCTCCACTCTAAGTCAATCACTTTTGACAATTTGAAATCCAGCACTTTTTGCAGTGAATTTTAAGTAGTCAGAAGACATTTTCAGACGAAATTGAGTGTTAATCCCTGCCTCACTCTTTGGAAAGCAGCATGGCAATAGAACATGGAGTGAAGAAAGGAAATAAGAACCTTTAGGGGAAGAAGAACCAAAGAACTGGCTTGTGAAATTTTCTGTTTGCTTTACCCTAGTTGTTTTTCTTAATGCCATATCTTTATTTTCCACTACATCCCCCAGTTTTAAATCATTAGATCATCCCAAGGACTGAACATGTCACAGATTCATATATTATCTCTATTAGAAACAGATTTTCATCCCTTTTGAGTAAAACCACAAGAAACCACTGCATTCAAGAAAAGAACTGAGAAACTACTGAGTGGAAAAATGTGAACATTTAGTTACTAGTCATTTAACTCTCTGGCCCTTAGAATTTTTCTGATGTATATGGGAATTTCAAATATGAGAAATAATTGGAATTTATCCAACAAAAGGCAACACAGTCAACAGAAATAATCAACTTGTCTCCTAAGTAAATTAGCTACAATTACTAGAATCATCAGAGACACTATTAGACTGAGCAACATTAAGTACTAGAATAAGAGTAGAATCAATGTTGCCAGGAGTGAAGATTGAGCACCTGTGTTAGGTACTCCATTTTTACTCATTCGAATATTTCAGGTGACTTTACAAATACGTAAACTCCTTCCCTTAACAGGAAAAAACATGATGTGAAAGAAAAAGTAAGTTTTTGCAGCCCCCATTCGGATTCTAATCCTCATAAATTGGCCAGGAGGCAAGCCACTTAATTTCTCAGAGGCTCAGAATTTTCATCTGCAAACTGGAAGCAATAATATCTTATTGAGGGAGTATTTGGAGGGTTAAATGAGATCTTTGGAGTATGTAAAAAGGAAAAGTGAAAGTCGCTCAGTCATGTCTGACTTTTTGTGACCCCATAGACTATACAGTCCATGGAATTCTCCAGGCCAGAATACTGGAGTGGGTAGCCTTTCCCTTCTCCAGAGGATCTTCCCAACCCAGGGATCGAACCCAGGTCTCCCACATTGCAGGTGGATTCTTAACCAGCTGAGCTATCAGGGAAGCCCTTGCATAAAAAGATATTAAATAAAAGCATACAGTAAGTCCTCTACATAAGAATGAACTCCATTCTGAGAGCACATTTGTAAATACAATTTGTTCTTAAGTCCAACAAAGTTAGCCAATGTACCCAACTAACACAATTGTCTGTATAGTACTGTGTTATAATAGGTTTATAATACTTTTTGTACAAATACTACATAAAAACAAACAAAATGAAAATATGTTTAATCTTACAGTACAGTACCTTGAAAAGTATAGTAGGACAGTACAATAGCTGGCATACAGGGGCTGGCATTGAGTGAACAGTGAACAGGCAAAAAGACTTACTGACTGGAGGAGGGTGAGGAGGTGGGGGATAGTAGAACTGAAGGATCATCAGCGATAGGAGATGGAGGGCAAGCTGCAATTTAACTCACACCTGACATTGACAGCACAGGTTCAGGTGCCTTGCTGTATTTAATGCTATCTACCCTCCTGAAAAAAAAGACCCAGTGATGTCTGGATAGTAGCTCTTTTTTTTTCATCATAGATGACATGGTAGCATTGGATTGTGTTCTGAATGGCTGCTGTAACCTTCCTGTACTGTTCTACATGCAGGTCCTGTGCCTCAAAAAGGAACAGTGCCTACTTAAATAAAGAAAATTCCCTGGCCAGTTCCTGTGTCATGAACTTTGGTTCTTCAGCAGTACCAGCTACATCACCACTGCTTTCTCCCTTGCTTCCAGACATCCTAGACTTGAAATAAAGATACTGTACTACTATACTCTATTCAGTACTATACAATGAAGGACACAAAACCACAACCACTTGCAGAGGTTGCACACACACGACACTATATGCCAGACAAGTGAACTAATGTATGTGGCTGAACATGCGAATGCATGTTCACATCTTTGAAAGTTTGCAACTTGAAGGTTCATATGTAGAGGAATTACTGTACTGAATATATTTACTTTATTAAATTAAATAAATAGTGTCTGGTTTCTGTTATTATTTCATGCCACTAGAATTTCACTTCAAAAATTCCAATTCTTGCACTAAACATTAACACTAGTAGCTTGGAAAAGTACATGCTTAATACAAAGATATCTAAAGTAGTTTACCTGTTGGGTGAACTCAGCTTAGTGACCTTATAAAAGCATTCCACAGTCCTTGCTGAGTATTTATATGTTTTACATCTATACCTTCAGATAGAAGAGGGTCTTGAAAATATCAGCTTTGTAGGGCATGATCTTCTTGAGAACAAAGGTCAATCTCTCAGCACTAAGGAGTCTCCACAATAGTACAATTTAAAGGGACAAAATGAGGTCAATTTGAAGACCATAAGCTGCTCCAGGAATGTTACCACAACTATCAAATTAATTTCTGATTTAAACTGCTTTATCATGAGGTTTAATTTTGCAAAAAGAGGTATGTATACAGAATTAACCTATCTTAAATAGATCTTTTCTTAAAATTAATTATGCTTTTTAAATTAGAGGATAATTACTTTACAATACTGTGGTGGTTTTTGCCATACATCAACATGAATCAGTCATGGGTGTACATGTGTCCTCCCATCCTGAAACCCCCTCCCACATCCTTCGCCACCCCATCCCTCTAGGTTGTCCCAGAGCACCAGCTTTGAGTGCCCTGCTTCATCCATCACACTTCCACTGGTCATCTATTTCACATATGGCAATATACATGTTTCAATGCTATTCTCTCAAATCATCCCACCCTCGCCTTCTCCTACAGAGTCCAAAAGTCTCTTCTTTACATCTGGGTCTCTTTTACTGCCTTGCATATAGGATCATCGTTACTGTCTTTCTAAATTCCATATATATATCCATTAATATACTGTATTGGTGTTTCTCTTTATGATTTACTTCACTCTGTATGATAGGCTCCAGTTTCATCCACCTCATTAGAACTGTCTCAAATGTGTTCCATTGTGTATATGTACCACAACTTCCTTATCCATTCATCTGTCAATGGAAATCTAGGTTGCTTCCAAGTCCTAACTATTGTAAACAGTGCTGCAATGAACATTGGGGTACATGTGTCTCTTTCAGTTCTGGTTTACTCAGTGTGAATGCCCAGCAGTGGGATTGCTGGGTTGTATGGCAGTTCTATTTCCAGTTTTTTAAGGAATCTCCACACTGTTCTCAATAGTTACTGTACCACTTTGCATTCCCACCAACAGTGTAAGAGGGTTCCCTTTTCTCCACACCCTCTCCAACATCTATTGTTTGTAGACTTTTTGATGGTGGCCATTCTTACCAGCATGAGATGATACCTCATTGAGGGTTTGATTTGCATTTCTCTAATAATGAGTGATGTTGCCCATCTTTCCATGTGTTTATTAACTATCTATATGTCTTCTTTGGAGAAATGTCTGTTTAGTTCTTTTGCCCACTTTTTGATTGGGTAGTTCATTTCTCTGGTATTGAGCTGCATGAACTACTTGTATATTTTGGAGATTAATTATTTGTCAGTTGTTTCCTTTGCTATTATTTTCTCCCATTCTGAAGGCTGTCTTTCCACCTTGCTTATAATTTCCTTCATTGTGCAAAAGTTTTTAAGTTTAATTAGGTCCCACTCATTTAATTTTGCTTTTATTTCCATTACTCTGGGAGGTGGGTAATAGAAGATCTTGCTGTGATTTATGTCAGAGTGTTTTGCCTATGTTTTCCTTTAAGAGTTTTATAGTTTCTGGTCTTACACTTAGATCTTTAATCCATTTTGAGCTTATTTTTGTGTATGGTGTTAGAAAGTGCTCTAGTTTCATTCTTTTACATGTGGTTGACCAGTTTTTCCAGCACCACTTATTGAAGAGACCATCTTTTCTCCATTGTATATTTTTGCTTCTTTTGTCAAAGATAAGGTGTCCATAGGTGCATGGATTTATCTCTGGACTTTCTATTTTGATATCCTGATCTTTATTTCTGTCTTTGTGCCAGTAACATACTATCTTGATGACTGTAGCTTTGTAGTATAGTCTGAAGTCAGGAAGGTGATTCCTCCAGTTGAAATATGTTGAAAACCTAAAGTACATCAATTTAAAGCTGACCCATGTTCACTACAAACTTGAAAGGTATTTTTTTTTAATTACGTGATGCAACCTATTTCAATCCTTCAAATATATAATATTTCATATACAAATAAGCAAAAAGAAAATCTCTTCTCTTGCTATAGCGGTTGCTTAGTCATGTTCAACTCTTTGTGACATTGCATCAATAT
This sequence comes from Giraffa tippelskirchi, assembly GCF_054371585.1. Lineage (NCBI taxonomy): Eukaryota > Metazoa > Chordata > Mammalia > Artiodactyla > Giraffidae > Giraffa > Giraffa tippelskirchi. The sequence goes on from NC_137289.1 coordinate 75,439,788, forward strand.
GGCCAAGAATGTCAAACAAGAGCACAAGAATGGATAGAAAGAGAATTCAAGGAGATTGGTTCAAGATGGCAGAGGAGAAGGACATGTGCTCACCTCCACCTGCGAGAGCACTGAAACTGCAATTATCTGTTGAACAACGATCGACAGAAGGATGTGGGAACTCATCAAAAAAAGATACCCCACATCCAAAGACAAAGGAGAACTGTAACAAGACAGCAGGAGCGGTACAATCCCGATAAAATCAAATTCCATACTCGCCAGGTGGGCAGCCCACAAAGTAGAGAACAATAATACCAAAGAAGTTTTCCCATTGTTGTGAATGTTCTGAGGCCCATATCAGGCTTCCCAGCAAGGGGATCTGGCAAAGAGACTAGGAATCCCCAGGGAATCTGACTTTGAAGGCCAGCAGGATCTTATCACAGGACCTCCACAGAAGTGGGGGAAACAAGGACTCCACTCTAGGAGGGCACAAAGTCTCATGCACACCAGGATCCAGGGAAAAGGAGCAGTGACCCCACAGGAGATTGAACCAGACCTACCTTCTAGTGTTGGAGGGTCTCCTGTGAAGGTGTGGGTCAACAGTGGTTCACCATGGGGATGGGGGCACCAGCAGCAGCAGTCATGGAAGGTGCCCCTTGGCATAACTTCTCTTGAAGGTTTCTATTAACCCTACCATAGAACCCGGAGACTCTAGGACTGGGTCGTCTCAGGCCAAACAACTAAGGGGAGGGAGTGCAGTACCATTAACAGCAGACAATTGGATTAAGGTTTTATGGAGCACAGCCCTCCCCACAGGAGCAACACCCAGCTTCTCCTACAGACAGTCCCACCCATCAGGAAGTTGACACAAGCCTCTTAGCCTCATCCACCAGAGGGCAGACAGAAGAAGCAAGAAATACAACCCTGCAGTAAGCCACCAGAAGGAAAATCACATCACAGAAAGTTAATCAAAATGAAAGGCAGATAGCTATGTCCCAGATGAAGGGACAAGATAAAACCCCAGCAAAACAACTAAATGAATTGGAGATGGGCAATCTCCAATAAAAAGAAATCAGAATAATTGTAGTGAAGATGATCTAGTTTCTTGGAAAAAGAATGGAGAAGATGCAAGAAATGTTCACCAAGGACCTAAAAGAACTAAAGAACAAACAAGCAGAGATGAACAATACACCAGAAGGAATCAACAGCAGAATAACTGAAGCAGAAGAACAGATAAGTGACCTGGAAGGCAGAATGCTGGAAATCACTGCCACAAAACAGAATATAGAAAAAACAATGAAAAAAATAAATTCAGCCTAAGAGACCTCAGAAACAACATTAAACACACCAACATTTGCATTATAGGGGTCCCAGAAGGAGAAGAGAGAGAGAAAGGACTCAAGAAAATATTTGAAAAGATAGTAGCTGAAAAATTCCCTGACATGGGAAAGGAAATATTATATCAAATCCTGGAAACCCAGAGAGTCCCAGGCAGGACAAAACCAACGAGGAACATGCCAAGACACACAGTAATCAAATATACTAAAAATTAAAGTGAAAGATAAAATATTAAAAGCAACAAGGGAAAAATGACAAATAACACACAAGGTAACTCCCATAAAGTTATCAGCTAATTTCTCAACAGAAATTTTACAATCCAGAAGGGAATGGCATGATATATTTAAAGTGCTGAAAGTTCAATTCAGTTCAGGCACTCAGTCATGTCTGACTCTTTGCAACCCCATGGACTGCAGCACATGAGGCCTCCCTGTCCATCACTAACTCCCAGAGCTTGTTCAAACTCATATCCATCAAGTCAGTGATGCCATCCAACCATCTCATCCCATTTGTCCCCTTCTACTCCTACCTTCAATCGTGCCCAGCATCAGGGTCTTTTCTAATGAGTCAGCTCTCTGCATCAGATGGCCAAAGTATTAGAGTTTCAGCTTCAGCATCAGTCCTTCCAATGAATATTCAGGATTGATTTCCTTTAGGATGGGCTGGTTGGATCTCCTTGCAGTCCAAGGGACTCTCAAGAGTCTTCTCAAACACCACATTTAAAAAGCATCAAATCTTCGGTGCTCAGCTTTCTTTATAGTCCAACTCTCACATCCATATATGACTACTGGAAAAGCCATAGCTTTGACAAGACAGACTTTTGTTGGCAAAGTAATGTCTCAGCTTTTAAACTGTCCTCCAATTAAAATAAATAAATTTAAAAAAATAAATTGTAAGATAATACTGTGACAAATTTTTAAAACTTGGACAAAAGCTAGAAAAATATAATCTTCTAAAGTGTCCCAGGAAGAATAGAAATATAAATTGATAGCCTGGCAGGCTACAGTCCATGGGGATGCAAAGAGTCAGACATCACTTAGCAATTAACACTATCCTTTCCTATGTATAAAATAGATTACTAATATGAACCTGGGCTTCCTTGGTGGCTCAGTGGTAAAGAATCCACCTGCAATGCAGGAGACACAGGAGATGCGGGTTCGATCCCCGAGTCAGAAGATTCCCTGGAGGAGGAAATGGTAATCCATTCCAGTATTCTTGCCAGAAAAATCCCATGGACAGAGGAGCCTGTCAGGCTACAGTACATAGGGTTGCAAAGAGTCGGGCACGACTGAGCAACTGAGCACAAAGAAAATCTACTGTATAGTACAGGAATTCTATTCACTTCTCTTTGGCAACCTAAATGGGAAGGAAATCTAAAAAAGAGAGGCTATACATATATGTATAACTGATTCACTTTACTGTAGAGCAGAAACTAACACAACATTGTATAGCAACTATATTCCAATAAAAATTAATTAAAAATATCTATGCAGACACATATTTTCCCTTCTGATAATTTTAAATGTCTTCATTATATACACATGAGAATACTAAAACAAAAAGGATGGATTATACCAAGCGTTAATAATTAACTGGAGAGTGGGAGGGAGGCTCCAGAGGGAGGGGAAATACGTATAAATATAGCTGATTCACTTTGTTGCATAGAAGAAACTAACACAACATTGTAATTGAAATGTGTATATTGCCATATGTGAAACAGATCACAAGTCCAAGTTCAATGCATGAAACAGGGCACTCAAACCCTGAGGGATGGCATAGGGAGAGAGGTAGGAGGGGGGTTCAGAACAGGGGAAACATGTACACCCATGGCTGATCCATGTCAATGTATGGCAAAAAACACTAGAATATTGTAAAGTAATTAGCCTCCAATTAAAATAAATAAATAACTTAAAACTATACTCCAATAAAAACAAATAAAATAAAAATGAAACAAATTGATAAAATAAAAAAAAACTGGACTATATGATGATCTTTTATCTAGCTTATTTTACTTTTTTCTATTTCATTGTCAGTGGTCCCATTTCATTTAGTCTTTTCAATTTCTCCATCTCTTTTTTTCTTGTTCTTTCTCAAGCCTTTATCAAATGTAGCAGAAAAGGTTTTGTGTGTGTGTAAATATATATATATAGAGAGAGAGACAGAGTATAACATATAATAGAAAACTTGCGAATTTTTGTTTAGCTAAAAATGTATGACACCTTGACTAAGTATGAATAGAATGCTAGATTTCTACTTTATATTCATTCAAAACTTTGATATAGTTCCATTTATTGGTGTGAACACTCACCTAGAGCCAGATATCCTGGAATGTGAAGTCAAGTGGGCCTTAGAAAGCATCACTATGAACAAAGCTAGTGGATGTGATGGAATTACAGTTGAGCTATTTCAAATCCTCAAAGATGATGCTGTGAAAGTGTTGCACTCCATATGCCAGCAAATATGGAAAACTCAGCAGTGGCCACAAGACTGGAAAAGGTCAGTTTTCATTTCAATCCCAAAGAATGCTCAAACTACCACACAACTGCGCTCATCTCACACACTAGTAAAGTAATGCTCAAAATTCTCCAAGCCAGGCTTCAGCAATACGTGAACCATGAACGTCCAGATGCTCAAGCTGGTTTTAGAAAAAGCAAAGGAACCAGAGATCAAATTGCCAACATCCGCTGGATCATCAAAAAAGCAAGAGAGTTCCAGAAAAACATCTACTTCTGCTTTATTGACTATGCCAAAGCCTTTGACTGTGTGGATCACAATAAACTGTGGAAAATTCTGAAAGAGATGGGAATACCAGACCATCTGACCTGTCTCTTGAGAAACCTGTATGTAGGTCAGGAAGCAACAGTTAGAACTGGACATGGAACAACAGACTGGTTCCAAATAGGAAAAGGAGTATGTCAAGGCTGTATATTGTCACCCTGCTTATTTAACTTCTATGCAGAGTACATCATGAGAAACGCTGGGGTGGAAGAATCACAAGCTGGAATTAAGATTGCCGGGAGAAATATCAATAACCTTAGATATGCAGATGACACCACCCTTATGGCAGAAAGTGAAGAAGAACTAAAGATCCTCTTGATGAAAGTGAAAGAGGAGAGTGAAAAAGTTGGCTTAAAGCTCAACGTTCAGAAAACTAAGATCATGGCATCTGGTCCCATCACTTCATGGGAAATAGATGGAGAAACAGTGGAAACAGTGGCAGACTATTTTTTTGGGCTCCAAAATCACTGCTGATGGTGATTGCAGCCATGAAATTAAAAGACGCTTACTCCTTGGAAGGAAGGTGATAATCAACCTAGATAGCATATTTAAAAGCAGAGACATTACTGTGCCAACAAAGGTCAGTCTAGTCAAGGCTATGGTTTTTCCAGTGGTCATGTATGGATGTGAGAGTTGGACGGTGAAGAAAGCTGGGCATAGAAGAATTGATGCTTTTGAACTGTGTTGTTGGAGAAGACTCTTGAGAGTCCCTTGGACTGCAAGAAGATCCAACCAGTCCATCCTAAAGGAGATCAGTCCTGGGTGTTCATTGGAAGGACTGATGTTGAAGCTGAAACTCCAATACTTTGGCCACCTCATGCGAAGAGTTGACTCATTGGAAAAGACCCTGATGCTGGGAAGGATTGGGGGCAGGAGGAGAAGGCGACGACAGAGGATGAGATAGTTGGATGGCATCACTGACTCAATGGACATGGGTTTGGGTAAACTCTGGGAGTTTATGGACAGGGAGGCCTGCCGTGCTGCGATTCATGCGGTCGCAAAGAGTTGGACACGACTGAGCGACTGAACTGAACTGAAGTGATTCTAGTATTGCTTCAAAAAGTCTAGAAAGCTTATCATTTGGTGAGTTTCTTTAAAAAATTGGAATGAGGCTTGAAACATCTAATCCAATTCTGAGAATATAAAGAAATACTACATTGTAAAAAAAAAAAAACCACAGGAAATTAACATGCAATACAACATTATTAACTGAAGTATAGATTTTATTCAAATTTCACAAAAATCTTATGCTAGTGTTCATCATTGATTTCCATACCTTACTCAAGATTCCACTACTGTGTTTAGTTGCATTGAGCAGCTTCAGCTACATGCAACAAATTCTGATAAATTCTCTTTCCATTTTTATTGTTACAGATATTTTCTAATTTTCCTTGATATGACTTCTTAGACACATCCATCATTTAAAAGTGGACATTTAATTTCCAATTACATGGTGTTTTAAAGTATTTTTATATTAATTTCTCAATTTGATATTAATTTCTCATTTAAATGCCTTCTTCTCTGCATTTTCTGTGTTTGTTTTTTTTTATTTTAATTTTTTAACTTTATTGAGGCTTTCAATGGCTAAGTCAAAGATCTCTCTTGGTAAATGTCACTGCTGCTGCTACTGCTGCTAAGTTGCTTCAGTCGTGTCCAACTCTCTGCGACTCCATAGATGGCAGCCCACCAGGCTCCCCCGCCCCTGGGATTCTCCAGGCAAGAACACTGGAGTGGGTTGCCATTTCCTTCTCCAGTGCATAAAAGTGAAAGTGAAGTCGCTCAGTCGTGTCCAACTCTTCGAGACCCCATGGACTGCAGCCTACCTGGCTCCTCCATCCATGGGATTTTCCAGGCAAGAGTACTGGAGTGGGGTGCCATCACCTTCTCCGGGTAAATGTCACACTGAACTTAAAAATATGTGTGTTATTTTCAAATATTTTTTTGATATTGATTTCTAACCTAATTTCACAGTGATAAGAGAACAGGCTCTGTATGATTTCAATACTTTTAGACCATGAAATTATTGCACCTTGTTTTATGTCCCTGGATATATTCCAGCGTCTCCTGTTTTATAGTCTATGGGAACTTGAATAGAATTTGTATCCTGCTGTTATATGAAAATTGTATAAATCTTAATTATGTTGAATTGGTTCATAGTGCTTTTCAGGTGTACTATATCTCTATTTTTCTGTCTATTCATTCTATCAATTTTTTAGAGTTTGATATTGAAATTCCAACTAAAAATCTTAAATTTTCTACTTAGAAATAATCGTAATATATAGTGGAACTATATGTAACTTTGTTCTGTATTTTCCAAGTCTCCTATAAATGTGAGATCATACTTTAAAAAATAAAAAAGAAAGAAGTAAAAAATAAAAAAATAGAATCTTAAAAATATGTGGGTACCTGTTGTGAGGAAACAAGGTTAATTAACTGAAGCCAGTTTAAAAAAATTGCTTAAAACTTCTCAAAGTTTAACTTAAATTTTATCCAGACAAAAATATATCATGATCTTCAAATTTAAGTTATTGCAATTTAACAAATGTTACAGTACTTACTATGTGCAAGGCACTGAGCTAGCTGATTAAATTCCCTCCTCCCCTACTCTTAGTATTGTCAGACTTTTAAAAATCCATTATTGCTTTTCACTTGCCTCCCAGAGAGTATTAAAGACAATGAATCGTGTTTCTAAATATTTCTCATTTTCCTCTCAACTTTTGTAGTTCAATACAGACATCATTACTTCTCTACTAATACAATGATTCTGTTTGTCACGCCTGAAACAACTACAGCACAGAGATTAAATACAATCTATACCCACATAAATCACTGAATAAATGAATCATGAAATTAATATGTAAATTGTGTGTTTAACCTCTATTTATACAGCACTGTCACCATGTTGTAAATCTAAAACTAATTGCAGATTCACAATTCTTCAAAAAGAACACCATGGTAAAAGCTTGACATATTTATTAACTAAATGTTGAACTATATTGAGTAAGTAATTAACAGTCATGCCAGAACAGGGAGAGAAAAACTATATTTAAGCACAGATGCCACCTGTATGAAGTGGCTAAAACTATTTTAGATTAGATTTTGATATTAGTCAAAGAATACTGCTATTTAATTTTTGACAGACAAATCTGTTCCCATTTATTCACGATTCCAGTAAGTATTTCACATTTAAATGTACATGTCACAATCATCCATAGAAACAAAAATTCCCTTCAGTTTCCTTAAGGAAAAGATTCCCAAAATATTAGATGATAATAAACCCATTCAAAGTTTAGTCAAAACCTCCTCAACTCAGCACATTAATAACACTTTATTTCTGATATAGGGATAGACCACCTAAAATAAACAATGTGTATACGTATTTTAATGATGTACTGAATAACACTATTAAATGTTTAATGAGTCTTGTCATGACCAACATGGTATTTTCTGAAAAAAGTATTTTGTTCTATAAAGTTGTTCAAAGAATACAACTCTGAAGTTAAGCATGGCACATAAATACGTACCCAAGAAAATGTGTTAGACTAAGTATTCTTGTTCCTTCATTCATTTTTATCATTGATTTTAAGAACTCTTCCTTACTCCTAGCTGCTATACTTCTAATCTGATTTTCTCTTAAGAAGTTACATTTTTTAAAAAAATACATGCATAAACTATAAGATATGGTATTTAAAATATTTATAATATATAATCTTGATCACAATGAAAAATAATCACTTATTTCAAATGGTATTGCACATGAACATGAGAGGCAAAATCTGATTTGCCTCTAATTTTCTTATCTGATTAAATCAAATTCACTGGTTACATTGACAAAGGGCAAAATATAACAAATTTCAAATTCAGCTAAAGAAAACTATTTCTCAGAGTTTTACCGTTTAATAAACATGTGCTTTAAGTTTCCTCATGTCTGACCCATTTAGAATGTGCCTTAATACTCTCTAAAAAGTCTAAGGTGCAAAGTCAAGCTTACAAAGTATGAATAACTTTCTGATAAAATATTTCAAAAAGAACTGTACAAAAAATGAGGCAACCAATACTCATAATTTCTATGTTGGCACCTTATCTTGGAAAATACTTCTTTGTTCAATATGTAGTAAATGTCATTAATACTTCACAACCCTCATGGATAGCTTGTCCTGAGCCATCCACATACTCCTGCCTGATTGTCTTTATAACCACTGGAATGCATTCTTAACACAGTTGACTGGAATTATCAATACACTTCATATTTATGAGGTGGAATTTCTCTGCGTTTAAGGCTTCCTGGTCCCTACCAGATCTGGACCCATATCTGTGGCATTTCCAACCAAACTAAATAGAGCAAATTCCTCCATCCCAGGAATCCTGAAGAGGAGGTAGGGGAGGGAGAGAGGGCCTTAACTAATCACATCAAATAGAAGCAGAAAAAAAAAACATAATCACAATAATTTTATATAGATAGCTTTCATTAGAATGAGTTAGAGTGCAATAATTAGACATTTTCCCCTTTGCTTCTTATTTACTAAAAGAAAGAGATGGTCCAATATACCTCATTCCCTTTTATATATGGTCTGTCAAGTAGATCTCATGATAGAAAGATTTCAAGGGACACAAAGATTATTTCCTAGATGAAATAGCTAAACATCTCAAAAATGAATTAAATGCAATAAGGCATATTAAGAGTTTAGCACAGTGCCTAGACCATAACTAAGACTCAATAAGTGTTGAATATAATGACAAGAGTGATGATGATGATGAAGATGATAATAATATCACCTCCATTAACAGAATGTTAAAGATGACATATAAGGAATCATTATACCATTAGTAAATAGCATGTTTCTGAAGATTACAAAAAATACTGCAAAAGTATTAATTGTATGAAGTTAAATGAAAAAAGAATGGAGAAATATGTATACCTTGTAATTACAATTTTGCTTAAATAGGTAGATGTATGCATAGAAGAAAAGAAGGAAGATCATGCAATACCTCTGGATGGTAGAAATATAGGCTTATATTTGCATTTGTGTAGATCCTCAAATGTTCTCTAACATATTTTACTTTTATAATCAGGCTATATATATATATATATATATATATATGTAAATTATGAGATGATTTAATCTCTAAACACAAATAAAAATCCTTGTATCTTATTTTAGCAGTTCTGAGAGTTTTTTGGTCTTAGAACCACTTTCTAAATTATTAATTTGCTTAAAATAACAATAATAAAACCAATATATATTAACAAAAATAACACATTTATGAAAAAAAACTATTTTACAAACCAAAATATACACTTTTTAACATTTTGTGAGAATGATTTTCTTTTACAGTTTTGTAAACCTAGAAGACAGATGGATTGTCTGCCGACTTCTATATTCAATCTAATGCACAATGTTGTTCTGGATGAAACACAGGGAGAAAATTCAGCTTTATAAACATGTGTAATTGGAAAAGCAGGGGACCTTGTGGACCTCCTGGAAGTATCTTAGGGGCTCCCAGGCAAATGTTAAACCATACTTTGAGAACTTTTGTCTTAACATGTTATTTTACAAGAATCTTTTTCCATAAATTTACAATAATTCTCATCTTAGAGAGGAAATTATGACCTATTACTTTCCTAAAAATAGAGTAGGTCAAGGAACAACATGTTACTCTTCCAGGAGTTGTAATTTGGCATAATTTGGCTGACAAGTATGATGATTAATTTGTATATAGATCAATTAGGATTTCCTGATGCTTTTCTTGTTTCCCTAAAAGAGATACCTGAGTCTTTTTTTTTTTAGAAAATCCCTATGTGAATCTAGCTTGCCCAGTTACAAATCATATAAATCAAACAAGATTGTGCTGGACGGAAAGAAAAACAATTCGCTGCTCATTTCTAACTCTGCTAATAATTCTCTCTGCGGTTTAGACAGGTCTTAAATGATTTTAAATAATCAATCTGTGGCTAAAATGATGATGAATAAAGTTACCATCCTCTTCATATTACAAATTTACTCTAGATACTTCGTTAGAAATTTTTCTTCTGTAAATTAGGTGTGTTTAATTTTGTTTATCAAAAATGCTATCAGTTTTGGTAACTTGGTGAGATATATATATATATATATATATCCTAGATGATATTATATTGACATAATATTAATTGTTTAAAATAACAAGAAAAAAGGTTGTTGTTGTCATTTAACCATTTCTAGGAAAAGGAAAATGCTGGCTATATAAGTTATTAGCCTAGTGGAAAGGGAAAGAGACTAACATTTTTCAGTTAGTTATAATGCACAAAGCACTGTGCTAGGTTCTTTTTATATGTCATCCCAGGAATTTTCCCAGTAATTTATCACCACAATTTACTGATGAGGAGAACTACACTCAAAAAGGGTAATAAGTAGCTTACTTAAAATCGCAGGGTTACTGATGTAGAATTGCAGTTAGCCAGAAATCAAGACCTGGGCTCTATATATTTTACTACTTACAGTACCTTCTTATAACTGAATGTCATTCCAACCCAACATATCTTTCATGCTAAACCAAAAGTGTGAATTCCTTAAAATTTTTGTTTATGATTTTTTTTTAAATTAAGAACTAAATTACATCAAGCCAAGTAGAGAATTTTTATCATCAACTACCTATTCTGCTTGCTAGGATGAGAAGGAATTACTAAAAGGGAGCATTTTCTTCACCTCGTGTTTAAGTTGGAGGTTGGCACTGCACCGTCTTTCTGCTCCTCCTGGAGACTTATGTTAAAGACATAAAATGTTCTCCTACTTTTTTTGTTTTCATCTGTTTTCTGTCTCTGTCTGACATTTCATTCTGGAAAGGAGAAAGAGCTGCTCATTTCAGTGGCAGGAAAGAACAATCTTCGATTTATAACATGCTAGGAACCCATCACTGTGATAGAGCAATCTTTCCCCCAGACGTCTCTCCATTACTGAAGCTGATGCCTCCCAGCCGTGATGCCACTTCAGTACTGATCTCTCAGTCCCAACAGTAGGGCTAATGGCACCACCTGTCCCTGTGTGCATTTTTTCATCTTTAGCTCAGAAAAAAAAAAAAAACAAAACACTTCTTTTGTGACTTCTTTAAACAAACTGAAAATATATTTCCACAATTTTTGTTTTACAAACCTCCTCCTTCGCATATATATTTGAATGCCAAACCACAAACTTGGCAGTGTACCTTAAGTTGTACTTGCTTACCTTCCTTCCTTTCTTTAATGAGTGCTTAAGTTCTTGGGAATACAAGAAAAACTAAGTAGAGAAGCTTCATTTGCCTCTTTACTAAAGCTGAGTTTTATTCCTGGCTATCATTTTTGAATTTGGCATATGGTATAAATTAGTTACTGAAATAAGGCTTTTAATTGCTTTACAAAAAATACTGAAGAGCGAACCCCAAAGAAAGGGAGAGAGCATCACATGAGAATCTCAAGTTTCTAGAAAGGTAATGAATAAGAGAAAGAAAAGATGAATAAATGGTCATTTATGTTTAGGCAGTCAGCAACAGTTCTGAAGATTATATTTGCCTTACTCTGAAGTAGACAGAAGAATATTAAAGTGATGCTGTTACACATACCTCTACAAGGATTATTCAGAATACATGCTCAAATTCATTTAAACATGTTAGGAAGTATTAGCCAACTGTCAGAAACTCTAATTTCCCCATGTTTTGAAATGTAGATACTATATTCAAAGTAAAATGTATTTTGATGAAAGCTGATCATCTAAAAAAGTGTTAGTGCCCCCCTGATATCCAGGGATTGCTCTTACAGTTGAGTCTTTTCAACTTAGTATCCCTTGACTTAAAATATTCATAGAGATCACTTGAAAATCTAATCGATTATACAAAATATGTTAGGATTTAATATATTTCTCTGTAAATATGAGAAGTATACTGACCAGAGTGTCAAAAGCATAAATAACATAATCTGCAAATATTTGTCACCTCCTTACTAGAATAACCTCCCTAACACAGTAAACATGAAGGATCCAACTACATTTCCAGATGACTTTATGAATTTAGCCTTTCTTTATCTTTCCATCCACCTCAGAGCTTCCTGGTTTTCAAAGTCCATTTGGTTCTTAAACTAAAGACGATGCAAATAGAGGGTAAATGTGAAAAATTTTTTGTTGAGAAGTAGCACATTCCTCTGAGTCACGTTTATACCAACTTCCCTTAGAACTCTTAAACTGATGCCATAAAAAGTATTATTTACCTCTGACGTCAAAATTGGTTTAGAACTCTATTTTTCATGGCTATTTAGATGTTAAATTTTAATCTTGCTAGTCTTGTTTGAAGTTTTCTTTTTTTTTTTTTTAAGAAATTCTTTGGAGCTGCATATCAACATGCAAAACAAGCAACACATATTAATCATCTGAGCAAAAACAGTTTAATACAAGGGAATTTAGGAAGTAGTCATTCAAGAGGTGACAAGGTGGTCAGTGAAAGAAAAATCTCAAACAGGCTAAAATATTTCTTCATTTAGTGAAACAGATAAAATTTTCTGCTTTTACATCTTTGATACTTCTATGAGACTCTGAAGACAGAACATCTCCAAGATTCATTTAAAGTATATATCTATTTTCAATAGACAACTGTGTTTTATATAAATTCTTTTAATGATATATTTTTAATATTCACAGCAAATTATGATACATTACATAACTGGAAAAGTAACTGTACAAGTTAGGAGTTAGAAACCTTACAGGGAAATGTGCCTTGTTGAAACTAACTGGAAACCTCACTTTGCTGCTCTAGTAAGTTAATCACCTGACTAAAAGGTAGGCTGCCTTTTATTTTATCTTAGAAGTAAATCGACAGCAGTGAGGCTTTTACAATGACACTGTTATGATCAATGCTGTAGCCTCAGGTGTTAATGCTTCATTTACCTTTAAAAGCAAATGTAATAACCCAGAGAGATCAATACTATAAGCTCTTTATTTGGTGTTAAATTACCATGGATTCATGGAATTATTATATTGCAGAGATTTTTCAGTGACATTAATTTAAAAACCAAATAAATGTTTTTCAAAATGGTATATCTAATTTCTTTATTTCTAGAACTTTGTGGTTACCTATACAAGGAGTTTATAATAAGAATGTTTAGAATTCAGATAACATGTTCAGCATTTATATTAACCTAAAATGAACAAAATGAGAAAAGATGTAAAAAGATGAAAGAGTACAGTCAGAAAATATGTAATATATTATATAATTGTTTTTATAACTCCAGTTAATTGTATGTATCCATATAACAACATGAACCCATTTCCCTAGAACAAAACAATACTCTGAACTAGACATATCCAAGTGATAGGCAAATGTTTGACATTCCTCCTGAACTAGTACCAAAATAATAGACAATCAGTTGTCAAACATAACTAGCCACTATATATACATGATCCCACTGATGACATTTTAATTAGCTTTTCTTTGATCATCTTGAATTTTCACATTTATTTTAACTCCTTTGCCATGGATGGGAAGAACTGGTGGTGGAGAATTCATACTGAGTTTTTTTTCAATATTTCCTCAAAGTAAGACAGTTAAAACAATATTTTTGCTTTACTGGTTTTATCACGTTATGTCCTATATTATTTTCTATAATATTAATTTTGTTCTTATAGTCGTGCCTTAAGTCCTTTATGAGACTTACTCTGACTGACAATGCAAAACTTTATTAAATAATTAAAATTGTATAAAGTATATAACACAAGGTACGAATGTATTTTTCTGCTTTATGTTCCATGGTTCTGTCAGTTATCATGTATAATGTGTACTCAACAGAAATAAAATTTTCTCCTCTTCCTATAAAAATTTTAGTAGCAATCTCTATAACCTAAATATGTAAAATCCTAGTAACTGTACTACGCTTACAAAGTGCTTAAAATTTGTAAATCTTTTTAATGCTTATGACGGACATATAAGATGATAAGAATAAATATTTCTCCTTCTTTTACAGATGCAGAAGCTAAGATTGAGAGAAGCTAAATGACTTGCATAATGTTACACAGATAGCAATAAGACTAGAAATGTTCTGCCAGCTATTTCAGTCTTCCTTCTGCTACAATGTCAGCCTCAGTCTAATCAAATCTTCTCTTGCTAAATCCATGAATAGTTATAACCATATCTTTCTAAGATATTTATTCAATATTAGTAGTATTAGGATAATTAATTGACTCAGAGGATGATTATACAATAGAAAGACTTCTATTCTCTTTTTAAATTCAATGTAGACATGGAATAAACTCACATTGATGTAACCAATGCTCTTGAGTGGCTTTGCAATGTGACCTCTCTTAGGAGCTAATAACAGATTAAACCCTTTTAGGAATAGCCCCCCTTTTATTAAAACAAGATAATCAATTCTTAAAATATAATACACTGTAACACACTGAATTTCCCAGATAGCCAGATATTGACATATGATAAAGTAAAAATGAATTATTTTAAACTATTGACACAAAAATTTTAGCAAATATTAAACCTAATGCTACAAAAATACTGCCAATTACCTAATGTTATGGAGATGGGGTGAAAATGTAAATAACCTGGTGGTTCCAGACAGAAAAATGTAATGGATTCCATGACTCTGACAACAATGCCACCTCATGCTTAATTTATGACCTGATGGAATATTATGCATTAGCCTTCATAAACAATCATCGGGTATTTTTCATACATCTCCTCTTTATATGTTATAATTCTAGATTTATTCTGATAGACTGAAAAATATAACCAGAGACAGTGGAGAACACATATTTCTTGGAAGAAACCCTGAGTGGTAAAAACATCAAAGAAAATATTCTCTGCCTCTGTAAAAATCCACTTAAAGTAGGGGGCAAACTATCACATCAAGATAATCAGCAGATGAAAAATAATCTCTCTTAAAGAGGTAATGATCAGAAAATGAAGGCTGAGAGAATAACTATCTCTTCACTGTCATCTAGTTTTAAAAACCATTTGGGGAAGGATGAAGAAGAAGAAATAAAATAACAATACCCTGATACAGTAGCCACAGTGATTAATGTATTCTCTTTTTATATCCAATTGAGAAATACATGTAGCTTAAAGGAATGAAGTTTGAGAATATCCAATTATGACATTTCATAGACTTTCAAAATGCATATCCTACTTGTTGATCAACAAAATACATCAAAACTCTGGACTGGTGAGTGTATGTTTAAAATTCAGAATTGAGATTAATCAAATTAATCCTTCAAGATTATTCAATATTTCACTTCCAAGACTGCACCAGCTTACAAGGCTGGTTTCAAA
This sequence comes from Giraffa tippelskirchi, assembly GCF_054371585.1. Classification (NCBI taxonomy): domain Eukaryota; kingdom Metazoa; phylum Chordata; class Mammalia; order Artiodactyla; family Giraffidae; genus Giraffa; species Giraffa tippelskirchi. The sequence goes on from NC_137289.1 coordinate 75,455,157, forward strand.
TGACAGTTTAAAGAGAGTCACTATGGAAGTTGCTTGCTTTAGTTGTAACTGGTGAGATGAAAAGATTGAAATAAAGTTAATAACATTGAGCTTTTTCATGAAGAAATTATGACACTGAGTAGGACACTGAATCTTCCCAGCTTGGGGACTGTGCAGTCAATATCAGGCTATCACATATAGATCCTCACTGAATAAAATGTTCTGTATTTAAAAATCCCTAAGCACTCAATATGCCAGCAAATTTGGAAAATGCAGCAGTGGCCACAGGACTGGAAAAGGTCAGTTTTCATTCCAATCCCAAAGAAAGGCAATCCCAAAGAATGCTCAAACGGCCACACAGTTGCACTCATCTCACACGCTAGTAAAGTAATGCTCAAAATTCTCCAAGCCAGGCTTCAGCAAAATGTGAACCGTGAACTTCCAGATGTTCAAGCTGGTTTTAGAAAAGGCAGAGGAACCAGAGATCAAATTGCCAACATCCGCTGGATCATCGAAAAAAGCAAGAGAGTTCCAGAAAAACATCTATTTCTGCTTTATTGACTATGCCAAAGCCTTTGACTGTGTGGATCACAATAAACGGTGGAAAATTCTGAAAGAAATGGGAATACCAGACCATCTGACCTGTCTCTTGAGAAACCTGTATGTAGGTCAGGAAGCAACAGTTAGAACTGGACATGGAACAACAGACTGGTTCCAAATAGGAAAAGGAGTACGTCAAGGCTGTATATTGTCACCCTGCTTATTTAACTTATATGCAGAGTACATCATGAGAAACGCTGGGCTGGAAGAAGCACAAACTGGAATCAAGATTGCTGGGAGGAATATCAATAACCTCGGATATGTAGATGACACCACCCTTATGGAGAAAGTGAAGAGGAACTGAAAAGCCTCTTGATGAAAGTGAAAGAGGAGAGTGAAAAAGTTGGCTTAAAGCTCAACGTTCAGAAAACGAAGATCATGGCATCTGGTCCCATCACTTCATGGCAAATAGATGGAGAAACAGTGGAAACAGTGGCTGATTTTATTTTGGGAGGCTCCAAAGTCACTGCAGATGGTGATTGCAGCCAGGAAATTAAAAGACGCTTACTCCTTGGAAGGAAAGTTATGACCAACCTAGATAGCATATTAAAAAAGCAGAGATATTACTTTGTCAACAAAGGCCTGTCTAGTCAAGGCTATGGTTTTTCCAGTAGTCATGTATGGATGAGACAGTTGGATTGTGAAGAAAGCTGAGCATAGAAGAATTGGTGCTTTTGAATTGTGGTGTTGGAGAAGACTCTTGAGAGTCCCTTGGACTGCAAGAAGATCCAACCAGTCCATCCTAAAAGAGATCAGTCCTGGGTATTCATTGGAAGGATTGATGTTGAAGCTGAAACTCCAATACTTTGGCCACCTCATGCAAAGAGTTGACTCATTGGAAAAGACCCTGATGCTGGGAAGGGTTGAGGGTAGGAGAAGGGGATGGCAGAGGATGAGATGGCTGGATGGCATCACCGACTCAATGGACATGAGTTTACTCCAGGAGTTGGTGATGGACAGGGAGGCCCGGCATGCTGCGATTCATGGAGTCACAAAGAGTTGGACACAACTGAGCGACTGAACTAAACTGAACTGAAGCAATACAATCTCACCTCAAGAAACAAGAAAAATTTCAAATAAACAACCTAACTTTAGACCTTAAGCAACTAGAGAAAGAAGATAAAACAAAACCCACACCTAATAGAAGGAAAAAGAATCATAAAGATCAGAGCAGAAATAAATGAAACAGAAATGAAGAAAACAATAGCAAAGACCAATGAAACTGGTCTGGTTCTCTGAGAAGATAAAATAAATAAATCTTTAACTATATTCATCAAGAAAAATGAGAGAGGATTCAAATCAATAAAATTAGAAATGAAAAAAGAAAACTTACAACTGATACCAAAGAAATACAAAGGACCATAAGAAACTATATGCCAGTAACAATGACAACCTGGAAGTAATGGACAAGTTCTTTGAAAGGTCGAGCTTCCAAAACTGGACTAGGAAGAAATAAAAATATGAACAGACCAATTACAAATAATGAAACTGAAACTGTGATTAAAAATCTTCCAACAAGCAAAAGTTCAGGACCAGATGACCTCACAGGCAAATTGTATCAAATATTTAAAGAGCTAACATTTATCCCTCTCAAACTCTTCTAAAAAATGGGTACAGTCACATGTAACAAAATGAAATTAGATCATTCCTTAACTCATACACAAAAGTAAGCTCAAAATGGATTAAAGGCCTAAATGTCAGACCAGACACTATAAAACTCTTAGAGCAAAACATATGCAGAACACTCTCCAACATAAATCACAGCAATATCTTTTTCAATCTACCTCCCAGAATAATGGAAAGAAAAGCATAAATAAACAAATGGGACCTACTTAAACTCAAAAGCTTTTGCACAGCAAAGGAAAAATAAAACGAAAAGACAACACACAGATTGGGAGAAAATATTTGCAAATGATGTGACTTATAAGGGAATAGTCTCAAAAATTGACAAACAGCTTATGACACTTAATAGCATCAAAATAAACAACCCACTCAAAAAATGGGCAGAAGACGTGAATAGACATTTCTCTAAAGAGGACATCCAGATGACCAACAGGCACAAGAAAAGATGTTCAACACCACTAGTTATTAGAGAAATGCAAATCAAATCTGTGGGAGAAGGAGAGGGTGGGATGATTTGAGAGAATAGCATCGAAACATGTATATTACCATATGTGAAATAGATTGCCAGTCCAGGTTCAATGCATGAGACAGGGCACTCAGGGCCAGTGCATTGGGACAACCCTGAGGGATGGGATGGGGAGGGAAGTGGGAAGGGGGTTAAGGATGGGGGACACATGTACACCCATGGCTGATTCATGTCAATGTATGGCAAAAACCACTACAATATTATAAAGTAATTAGCCTCCAATTGAAATAAATTAATTCATTAAAAAAGGAACTACAATGAGATAACATCTCACACTGGTTAGAATGGCTGTCATCAAAAAAATCCACAAACAAATACTGGAGAGGATATGGAGAGAAGGGAGCCCTCCTGCACTGTTGGTGGGAATGTAAATTGGCACAGCCACTATGGAGAACATTATGGAGGTTCCTTAAAAAACTAATACAGAGCTACCATATGACCCTGCAATCCCACTCCTGGGCATATATCCAGAGAAAAACACGGCCCAAAAAGATACATGCACCCCAATATTCATTGCAGCACTGTTTACAATAGACAAGACATGGAAACAACCTAAATGTCTATCAACAGAGGAATGGATAAAGAAGATGTGGTACATATACACAATGGAATATTACTCATCCATTAAGAAGAATGAAATAATGTCATTTGCTGCAACATGCATGGACCTAGAGATTGTCACACTGAGTGAAGTAAGTCAGAGAGACAAAGAGAAATATCATAGGCTATCCCTTATATGTGGAATACAAAAAGAAATGATGCAAATGGACTTATTTGCAAATAGAAAGAGACTCATAGTAAACAAATTCATGGTTGCCAGAGGGGAAGGGATGGTTACAGACTTTGGGAAGGTCATGTACACACTGCTATATTTAAAATGGATAACCAACAAAAGCCTATTTTATAGCACATGGAACTCTGCTCAATATTATATGCCAGCCTGGATGAGAGGGAGGTTTGGGGGAGAATGGATACATGTATATGTATGGCTGAGTCCCTTCGCTCTTCACCTGAAATTATCACAATCTTGTTAATGGGCTATACCCCAATACAAAATATTTTTGGTGTTAAAAAATAAAAAGAAAACTTAAAAAATAATGCATACAATGGGTAGTATAGTCATTCTTTGAATGGAAGAATCAATATTGTGAAATGGCTATACGACTCAAAGCAATCTACAGATTCAATACAATATCTATCAAATTACCAATGGTATTTTTCACATAATTAGAACAAAAAGGTTGCAATTTGAATAAAACACAAAAGACCCCAAATTGCCAAAGTAAGCTAGAGAAGGAAAAACGTAGCTGGAGGAATCAAGCTCCCTGACTCAGACTGTACTACAAAGTTACAGTAATCAAAACAGTACAGTACTGGCACAAAAACAGAAATATAGGTCAATGGATCAGGACAGAAAGCCCCGTAATAAACCCATGTACTTACAGTCACCTAATCTATGAAAAGGAGGCAAGAATATACAATGGAGAAAAGACAGTCTCTTCAATGAGTGGTGCTGGTAAAACTGAACAACTATGTATAAAAAAATGAATTTAGAACACTCCCAAACACCACACACAAAAATAAAGTCTAAATGAATCACAGACCTAAATGTAAGGCCAGAGACTATAAAACTCTTAAAGGAAAACATATGAACAACACTTCTTGACATGAATTGCAGCAAGATCTTTTTAGATTCACCTCCTAGAGTAGTGAAAATTAAGACATAAATTCTAAAAATGAGACCTAATTAAACTTAAAAGCTTTTGTACAGAAAGAAAACCATAAACAAAAAGACAGCCCTTAGAATGGGAGAAAATATTTGCAAATGCAGCAACTGACATGGGATTAATCTCCAAAATATACAAATACCTCATGCAGCTCAATATAAAAAAAAAAAATCAAAAAATTGTGGGAATATCTAAACAGACATTTCTCCAAAGAAAACATACAGATAGCCAAAAAACACATGAAAAGATGTTCAACATCACTAACCATTAGAAAGAAAGAAAGTGAAAGTGAAGGTCACTCAGTCGTGTCCAACTCTTTGCGACCCCATGAACTATACAGTTCATGGAATTCTCCAGGCCAAAATACTGGAGTGGGTAGCCTTTCCCTTATCCAGGGTATCTCCACAACCCAGGGATCAAACCCAAGTCTCCTGCATTGCAGGCGGAATCTTTACCAGCTGAGCCACAAGGGACGCCCAAGAATATTGAAGTGGGTAGCCTAAACCTTCCCCAGTGGATCTTCCTGACCCAGGAATCAAACCAGGGTCTCCTGCATTGCAGGTAGATTCTTTACCAACTGAGCTATCAGAGAAGCCCACTAATCACTAATCATTAGAGAAATGCAAATCAAAACTACAATGAGGTATCACTTTCACACTAGTCAGTATGGCTATCATCAAAAAAATCTACAAACAAAAAATGCTGGAGAGAGTGCATTCCTATATTGTTGGTGGAAGTGTAAATTGGCACAGCCACTATGGAGAAAAGTATGCAGGTTCCTCAAAAAACTAAAAATAGAACTACCATATGACCCAGCAATCCTACTACTGGGCATATACCAAGAGAAAAACATAACTCATAAAGATATATGCAGCCCAAGGTTCATTGCAGCACTATTTACAATAGCCAGGACAGGGAAGCAACCTAAATGTCCATCAACAAGGAATGGATACAGAAGGTGTGGTACATATATACAAGGGAATATTATGCAGCAATAAAAAGGAACAAATTTGTGCCATTTTCAGGGATGTGAATAGATCTGGAGACTGTCATAAAGAGTGACATAAGTCAAAAAGATTTAAAAAAAATCATATAATATTGCTTATATGTGGAATCTAGAAAAATAGTACAAATGAACATATTTGCAAAGCATAAATACAGACACAAATGCAGAGAACAAACTTATGGATACCAAGGGGGGAAGTGGAGTCGAATGGATTGGAGATTGGATTGACACATGTACACTACTATGTAAGAAATAGGGCTTCCCTGGTGGCTCAGTGGTAAAGAATCTGCCTGCAATGCAGGAGACACAGGAGATGCAGGTTCGATCCCTGAGTCAGGAAGATTCCCTGGAGGAGGAAATGGTAATCCATTCCAGTATTCTTGCCAGAAAAATCCCATGGACAGAGGAGCCTGTCAGGCTGCAGTACATAGGGTTGCAAAGAGACGGACACAACTGAGCAACTGAGCTCAACGAGAATCTATTGTATAGTACAGGAATTCTATTTACTTCTCTGTGGCAACCTAAATGGGAAAGAAATCTAAACAAGAGAGGCTATACATATATCTATAACTGATTCACTTTGCTGTATAGCAGAAACTAACACAACATTGTATAGCAACTATATTCCAATAAAAATTAATTTAAAAAATCTATGCAGACACATATCTTCCCTTCTGATAATTTTAAATGTCTTCATTATATACACATGAGAATACTTAAAACAAAAAAGATGGATTACACCAAGCATTAATAATTAACTGAAGAGTGGGAGGGAGGCTCCAGAGGGAGAGGAAATACATATAAATATAGTTGATTCACTTTGTTGCACAGCAGAAACTAACACAACATTGTAAAGCAACTATACTCCAATAAAAATAAATAAAATAAAAATGAAAAGAAAATAATAAAGTAGAGAAACCAGAACTCTAACACTCTTTTTGATGATGGGAATATAAAACAATTTGGCAGCATCTTATGATACAGTATATATATAAATATATATATATATATATATATTCCTCACAACAAGAATGAGGGCATATGTCCACCAAAAGACATTAGGACAAACACACAAATGTTCATAGAAACACTATTCATAATAGCCCCCAAAATTGAAGCAAGCCAAAAGCCCATCAACATTAGAATAAAAAATAAATTGTGAAATATTATGATATAGTCATACAATGAAGAATTTGTTGTTGTTATGGTTGTAGTTCAGTCACCAAGTTGTGTCTGACTCTTTGTGACCCCATGGACTGCAGCAAGCCAGGCTTTCCTGTCCCTCACCATCTCCAGAAGTTTGCCCAAATTCATGTTCACTGCATTGGTGATCTCGTCTAGTCATCTCATACTCTGACGCCCTCTTCTCCTGCCCTCAATCTTTCCCAGCATCAGGAACAAGGGAGAATTATGCAGCAATAAAAAAGAACATACTACACTGCACATAAAAAGTTGAATATATCTCACAGACAACAATGAATAAAAGAAGCCATATACCAAAAGCTACATTCATTGTGATTCTATTTAGAGGAAGCTCAATAATAGGCAAGGGGCTTCCCAGGTGGCTTAGTGATAAAGAATTTGCCTGCCAATGCAGGAGCCGAAGGAGATATAGGCTAAATCCCCGGGTCAAGAAGTTCCCCTCTAGAGGAGGAAATGGCAACCGACTCCAGTGTTCTTGCAGGGATAATTCCATAGACAGAGGAGCCTGGTAGGCTACAGCCTATGGGGTCTCAAAGAGTTGGACATGACTGAGCATATACATACATATAATAATAGGCAAACAGAAATACAGATGGCAAACAGGCACGTGAAAAGATGCTCAACATCACTGATGATGAGAGAAATTAAAATCAAAACCACAATGAGGTATCACCTCACATCAGTCAGAATGGTCATCATGAAAAAGCCCACAAATAATAAATGCTGCAGAGGATGTGGAGAAAATGGAACCTTTGTCCATTGTTGACAGGAATGTAAATTGGTGCAGCAACTGTGGAAAATAGTATGGAGTTTTCTCAAAAAACTAAAAATAGAACAATATGACCCATCAAGCACACTCCTGCGTATATATCAAAGAAAAGTCCCCACTAATTTAAAAGATGCAAGCACCCCAATGTTCATACCAGCATTATTTACAATAGCCAAGATATGCAGGCAACCTAAGTGTCCATCAACAGATGAGTGGATAAAGAACATGTGGTATATAAATGTACATATATATATATATGTATGTATGTATGTATGTATGTATGCATGTATGTATATACACACATACACAATGGAATACTACTCAGCCATAAAAAGAATCAAGTTTTGCCATTTGCAGCCACATGGATCAACTTGGTGAGCATTACGCTTAGTGAAATAAGTCAGAGAGTAAAAGACAAATACTGCATGATATCACTTATACGTGGAATCTAAAAATTACAACACACTAGTGAATAATAGGAAGAAAAAAGCAGACTCACAAATACAGAGAACAAACTAGTGGTTACCAGTGAGAAGAGGGAAAGGCAATGTAGGGGTACGGATTAAGAGATACAAAGTATCATATATAAAATAAGCTATATCTATAATATCTATGTATATCTATATATCCATAATAACTATAAATGGAGTATTACCTATAAAAATAATAAACAAATATATGATGATAAATATAAGAATACAGCTTAACCTTTAGCAGGGTGATAGCACCTGAAAAGGGCCAAAAGGAGGGTAGGTTCTGGGATGCTGCTGATGCTCTAATTCAGGGTGCTGGCTTTACAAGCACAAGTGCATTTCACTTGTGAAAATTAATCAAGCTGTAAACTTGTGATTTGTGCACTCCTCTATAGGTATACTTCATTCAAATGGAAAAAAAGAAAATTAACAATCTGAATTAGTTACCTCAAAGTTAACCCCAGTAACCATGAGTGCTTTATCTCATCACTCTTACCTGTAATAATACTACATTAACTATGATATAAACTATGATGGATAAGATTTGGTATTGTGGCCTTACTATTTTCTCTATTAGCAGAGAAGTGACTCACTGACACCAAAAATGCAAACCTAAAGATCTCTCTTTGTTTTCTTTTGATATTTAGTACTACTCACTTTCGAGCAGCTACCCATTAACTGTCATAAATATACACACACGAAAGCCATCCTGTCATAGTTGAATGATTTATAAATATGATTTGTAAAAGATTTATAAATATCATGATTTATATCTGCTTGCTTTGTTTAAATAACAATGTTAAAATATTTTTAATGAAAACCCTCTTTCTTGAATTTTAATATAAAATTCAGGTATCCACGAATCAACTGAACTCAAGACAAAAGCATACACTCACTATTGGAAACTTTAAAAACCTATATTTTGAATTATTTCATGTTCTTGCATTATGTACTGGGAAGGATACACATCCATTATGTCATGCAAACTGTTATTGTATCTGAACTGCTCTTTTATATTTATATAAGTATAGATACAATCTGAAAGAAGCAATGGAAAATTTTATTAAAGTAGACACTATCCAAATGTTGAATTTTCATTAAGTAAATATTAAGTATTACTCTTGTAGAAGATAAATAAATGGGCAATGACTTTTGCTGGAACATTATATTTTTACCAACATATACATTATTTTCAAAGTTTAAGAATAGGTTTAATAACCATAAAAGCTGTGGCTTTGGCATTTGGGGACTTTTGCTATGAAGAACTTGATTACTTCCTTGTAGGAATGTATCACGTGTGTCTAGTGCTACCAGACAGCCATAAAAATATTTGAAAGCTTTCAAATGAGGAAATAAAGCTGTATTTAAATTTTATCAGTACAGCAAAATATTAAATCAAGGCTAATGTCCCCTCCTCCTTTTTTTTTAACCCAATCTGGATTGCTGGAAACATACTATGAATGCTTCCCATATCATTAGGAAAAGCTTGATGATGTTGAAACGAGGAACCTACCAAAAGGCATCTAAAGATCATCACACAAAAATGAGCCCGATGAGGTAAGAGTGATTGCAGAGAAATCATTATAATTAAAAAGATACTTATTATAGCACTGTGAATATGACCCTACAAAATCTGTCAAGTAAAACTAACAGAACCTCAATCAGCCAAAAAGATCCACAAATGGATTAACCTGATTTAGGAAATTTTGATTACGATTACCTCGGGATTAAGGCGAAAACTGCTTTTGTTTTAAAACTTGAACAACATCAATCTAAAATGATTAAAGGTCTCACAAGAGCACATGACCATAATTTTGCATGTCAATGACCACACAATGTAGAAAAAGAGAGAGGACTAAATATGCACTGCAAAACGATACTCCATCAAAGTCATCTGTTTTGGATTTTCAACAAGTATCAGATACATGTCTTTTTTCCCTTTTTAAATAGGCTTCCTTCTAACAGTGAATTATAGGGGAAATAATTATATGAGACATAATAGGTTAGTTTATGTTAACTTTCAGTTTCACAGTTCTTTTACTCACTCCTTCATTCATTTATTCTTTTATTAAGGATTTACTATGTGCCCACAAAGTATGAAGTATGAGGCATTGTTTGCTGGTTGAGGATACAAACTCAAGACATGGTTCTTTTTTTTTAATTAATTAATTAATTAATTTTAATTAGTTTATTTTCTATTTTTTAACTTTACAATATTGTATTTGTTTTGCTATACATTGACATGAATCCACCATGGGTGCACATGTTTTCCCTTTCCAGAACCCTCCTTCCACCTCCCTCCCCATCCCATCCCTCCAGGTCATCCCAGTGCACTAGCCCCAAGCACCCTGTATCATGCATTGAACCTGGACTGGCGATTCGTTTCACATATGATAATTTACATGCTTCCATGCCATTCTCCCATATCGTCCCACCCTCGCCCTCTCCCATAGAGTCCATAATACTGTTCTATTTATCTGTCTGTTTTGACGTCTCGCATACAGGGTTATCTTTACCGATTGACTAAATACCATATATATGTGTTAGTATACCGTATTGGTGTTTTTCTTTCTGGCTTACTTCACTCTGTATAATAGGCTCCAGTTTCATCCACCTCATTAGAACTGATTCGAATGTATTCTTTTTAATGGCATTTATTTTTAACTGGAGGATAATTGCTTTACAATATTGTGTTAGTTTCTGCCATACATTAACATGAACCAGCCATAGGTATACACATGTACTCTCTTTTTTGAACCTCCCTCCCACCTCCCACCCCATCCCACCTGTCTAGATTGTCACAGAGCACCAGGTTTGAGCTCCCTGTGTCATACAGCAAATTCTCACTGGCTATCTATTTTACATATGGTAATGTATACGTTTCAATGTTACTCTTCCAATCCATCTCTCCATCTCCTTCCCCTGTTGCGCCCACAAGTCTGTTTTCTATGTCTGTGTCTCCATTTCTGCCCTGCAAACAGGTTCATCAGTACCATCTATTTAGATTCCATTTAGATTCCACATATATGTGTTAATATACGATATTTGTTTTGCTGACTTACTTCACTCTGTATAATAGTCTGTAGGTTCACCCACCTCATTAGAACAGTCTCAACTGTGTCCCTTTTTATGGCTGAGTAATATTCCATTGTATATATGTACTACAGCTTCTTTATCCATTCATCTGTCAATGGACATCTAGGTTGCTTCCTTGTTCTGGCAATTGTAAATAGTGCTGCAGTGAACACTGGGGTACATGTGTCTTTTTCAATTATGGTTTTCTCAGGGTATATGCCCAGGAGTAGGATTGTTGGATCATATATTTTTATTCCTAGTTTTTTAAGGAATCACCATACTGTTCTCCATAGAAAGTGAAAGTGAAGTCGCTCAGCCGTGTCTGACTCTTTGTGACCCCATGGACTGTAGCCTACCAGGCTCCTCCATCCATGGGATTTTCCAGGCAAGAATACTGGAGTGGGTTGCCATTTCCTTCTCCAGGAGATCTTCCTGACCCAAGGATTGAACTCGCGTCTCCTGCATTGTAGGCAGACATTTTACCATCTGAACCACTAGGGAAGACTATAGTGGCTATACTAATTTACATTCCGACCAACAATGCAAGAGGGTTCCCTTTTCTCCACACACTCTTCATCATTTATTTGTAGATTTTTTTTTTTTTTTTGGATGATGGCCATTCTCACTGGTGTGATGTGATATCTCATTGAGTTTTGATTTGCACTGTTCTAATAATGAGAGGTGTTGAGCATCTTTTCATGTGTTTATTAGCCATCTGTATATATTCTTGTCCTGGATATTAGGTCTGGTGGGAAAGCCAAACAAGTAAAAACAGCTCTTGAACAGCTCAGTAAGTGCTTTATAGGAATATGGACATTGTTATTTCAGCAGAGAAGAGGCTCCTCTAAATCTGAGTGAGCAGAGGCACCCCCAGAGAAGATATGAACTACATAAATACATGATCTAAGTGAAGATGAAAAACTATACAGAAGAACTTCATGCCTAAAAAGGTGAAACAGCATGCAGCATGTGAAGGTCAATATGATTTCAGTGAAGGTTGGTAGCAGGATATGGTGGAAAAGGAGACAAGACAGGAAGCTATACCAAAGAGTTAAAATTTTATCCCAAAAGGTCAAAGTGAACAGTTATAACCATGTTGATAGTATCTATTCTTGATATGATGTGATGAAAATGGCACTTTAACTCTTTGGTCTTCCTCCCAGTAGGTCATAACCCAAGCTTATCATGAGAAAAACATTAGACAAATCTCATTAAGAATATTCTACAATGAAAGAAATCAAAGATGACACAAATAGATGGAGAAATATACCACATTCATGGATCGGAAGAATCAATAGAGTGAAAATGAATATACGGCCCAAAGCAATCTATAGATTCAATGCAATCACTATCAAGCTACCAACGGTATTTTTCACAGAACTAGAACAAATAATTTCACAATTTGTATGGAAATACAAAAAACCTCGAATAGCCAAAGCAATCTTGAGAAAAAGAAGAATGGAACTGGAGGAATCAATCTGCCTGACTTCAGACTATACTACAAAGCTACAGTCATCAAGACAGTACGGTACTGGCACAAAGAGAGAAACGTAGATCAATGGAACAAAATAGAAAGCCCAGAGATAAATACACACACCTATGGACACCTTATCTATGACAAAGGAGGCAAGAATACACAATGGAGAAAAGACAATCTCTTTAACAAGTGGTGCTGGGAAAACTGGTCAACCACTTGTAAAAGAATGAAACTAGAACTCTTTCTAACACCATACACAAAAATAAACTCAGAATGGATTAAAGATCTAAACGTAAGACCAGAAACTATAAAACTCCTATAGAAAACATAGGCAAAACACTCTCTGACATAAATCACAGCAGGATCCACTACAACCCACCTCCCAGAGTAATGGGAATAAAAGCAAAAATAAACACATGGGACTTAATTAAACTTAAAGGCCATTGCACAACAAAGGAAACTATAAGCAAGGTGAAAAGACAGCCTTCAGAATGGGAGAAAATAATAGCAAATTAAGCAAGGGACAAAGAATTAATCTCAAAAATAAACAAGCACCTCATGAAGCTCAATTCCAGAAAAATAAACGACCCAATCAACAAATGGGCCAAAGAACTAAACATACATTTCTTCAAAGAAGACATACAGATGGCTAACAAACACAGGAAAAAATGCTCAACATGACTCATTATCAGAGAAATGCAAATCAAAACCACAATGAGGTACCATTTCACGCCAGTCAGAATGGCTACTATCAAAAAGTCTACAAACAGTAAATGCTGGAGAGGGTGTGGAGAAAAAGGAACCCTCTTACACTGTTAGTGGGAATGCAAACTAGTACAGCCACTATGGAGAACAGTGTGGAGATTCCTTAAAAAACTGGAAATAGAACTGCCATACGACCCAGCAATCCCACTGCTAGGCATGCACACCGAGGAAACCACAATTGAAAGAGACACATGCACCCCAATATTCATCGCAGCACTGTGTACAATAGCAAGGACACGGAAGCAACCTAGATGCCCATCGGCAGATGAATGGATAAGAAAGCTGTGGTAGATATACACAATGGAATATTACTCAGCCATTAAAAAGAAGGCATTTGAATCAGTTCTAATGAGGTAGATAAAACTGAAGCCTATTATACAGAGTGAAGTAAGTCAGAAAGAAAAACACCAATACAGTATACTAATGCATATACATGGAATTTAGAAAGATGGTAACGATGACCCTATACGTGAGACAGCAAAAGAGACACAGATGTAAAGAACAGTCTCTTGGACTCTGTGGGAGAAGGCAAGGGTGGGATGATTTGAGAGGGTAGCACTGAAACATGTATATTATCATATGTGAAGCGGATCACCGGTCCAGGTTTGATGCGTGAGACAGGGTGCTCAGGGCTGGTGCACTGGGATGACCCTGGGGGATGGGATGGGGAGGGAGGTGTGAGGGGGGTTCTGGATGGGGAACTCATGTGCGCCCATGGCTGATTCATGTCAATGTATGGCAACAATCACTACAATACTGTAAAGTAATTACCCTCCAATTGAAATAAATTAATTAATTTTTAAAAAAATGTTCTACAAATTACCTGACCAGTATCCCCCAAAACTGTCAAGGTCATCAAAAACAAGACAAGTCTCAGGTACTGTAACAAACAAGAGCCAAAGTGACATGACAACTAAATGTAATATGGCATCTTGGGTGGGATCACGAACATAAAAAAGGACATTAGGTTAAAAACTAGGATATTATGGATAAAGTTTGGATTTTAGTTAACAACCTAGATGTCCATTGGCAGACGAATGGATAAGAAAGCCGTGCTACATATACACAATGGAATATTACTCAGCTATTAAAAAGAATGCATTTGAATCAGTTCTAATGAGGTGGATGAAACTGGAGCCTATTATACAGAGCGAAGTAAGTCAGAAAGAAAAACTCCAATACAGTATATTAATGCATATATATGGAATTTAGAAAGATGGTAACGATGACCCTATATGTGAGACAGCAAAAGAGACACAGATTTAAAGAACAGACTGTTGGACTCTGTGGGAGAAGGTGAGGGTGGGATGATTTGAGAGAATAGCCTTGAAACATGTATATTACCATATGTGAAATAGATCACCAGCACAGGTTTGATGCATGAGGCAGGGTGCCCAGGGCTGGTGCACTGGGATGACCCTGAGGGATGGGATGGGGAAGGAGGTGGGAGGCAGGGTCAGGATGGGGAACACATGTACACCCATGGCTGATTCATGTGAATGTATGGCAAAAACCACCACAATATTGTAAAGTAATTAGCCTCCAAATAAAATAATAAATAAAATAAGGTACAAATATTGGTTCATTATTTTAATAAATGTATCTTGCTAATGTCCAACAGGGGAGATGAGGTACAGGGTATATAAGGTATGTGAAGTTAAAATATCTCAGTTGTGTCCAACTCTTTGTGATCCCATGGACTGTAGCCCACCAGGCTCCTCTGTCCATGGAATTCTCCAGGCAAAAATACTGGAGTGGCTTGCCATTTCCTTCTCTAGGGGCTCTTCCCAACCCAGGAATTGAACCCACATCTCCTGCATTGGCAGGCAGATTCTTAGAGGTATGGGGTATAACTCTCTGTATTATCTTCTCATTTTTTTCATAGATATAAAACTGTTCTAAAAAATAAAATCTATTTTTAAAAGGGAGGTAGCCAAGGTTAAAATTTGGTAGCGTGCTACATGTGCTCAGAAAATGTGGAGTACTTCAGATTAATTTGTAGGCAAAGTTCATGTTGCAAAATAATAATAGCTAGAATCAGAGAAATAAGTCCCATTGTGGTGGACAAGCCTGAAATTCCACAAAACACATTAAATTATACTAAGCTTTCTTGACTGGGTCACCACTCATCCTGTATGTGCATGTCATTGCCCACAGGGTTCAAATGATACAATTTGTACCACTTTTAAAAATCTTCCTCATCCAAAGTTGATGTCCTCTAAGTTCATCTCCCTGAAAAATACATTCCCAGATGAGTCAAATGCGGAATGTTTATCTATATCTTGAATCACAAACACCTACACTGAAATTGCCTCACTATTTCCCTATAATGCATTTCCTCTAAAGTCCTCCTCTAGCCTACCTTAAGCTCTCCCAGAGGCACAACCCTTTATTTCCCTAGGTTTATCCTTACTACTATCTCCCACCCTAGAAGATATAGAATTTACTCAAAGAGGGGGAAGAATTGTGCTTGCTCCTTTCTAACTATGAATATTCAACAGTTAAAATAATTTGGGGGCTGGAGTCTTTGGCATCCTGTTTTAGTACCTGCTAGCAGAATTTTGCACCATAGCTCTGGATTTATACCCCTCATTTAGCCATCATGGTATTCAAAACGCTGGCTTTAAATATCTGCCACACAGATATGAGTAACAAAAAGAGACAGAGTATAGCTATTGTGTCTTCAAAGAAGAGCAATAAACCATTCTGCCTGCTCTCCTTCATGTTCTTTAATTAATTTCATTTAATTTTAACTACTCAGAACAATTTCACCAGCCATTAGCCTGGAATGAAACCTTACAAAGGATGATTGTTGTTATCAAGATGAGTCCCAACTCTCCATCCCCCTCCTTTTAATAAGTTTTGGGGAAAATAAGCTACTTTATAGCCTAGACTTGTTTTTTTCAAAGGAGAAACCTTCTGAAGCAAAGGGTAATCAAATTTCAGATCTAGATTTGAAAATTTCAAAATAATATCCACTGAGAAAAATTTTGTGTCACATTTTATAAATCAAGACCAACTTTATGCAAAAAAAAAAAAAAAAACAGGAGGAAAATCTCTTTGGTAAATTCTAAAACTAGATAACCTCCAGTTTGAATCTGAAATAAAAACATCTCAGCTACTAATTACCAGAGTCATGAAAACCAGCTAGTTAAAGATGGGGAACACTTGTACACCCATGGCTGATTCATGTCAATGTATGGCAAAAACCACTACAATATTTTAAAGTAATTAGCCTCCAATTAAAATAAATAAATTTTTAAAAAAGAATTTTTTTAAAAGAACACTAGCCTCCTAACATGGTAATAGGTGAGGATGAATATTTTGCAATATTGAACTGGAACAATAAAAGTAGTTGTTGAAAGTTATATCCAGAATGACATATGTATGTTCACTACACTTCCGGATGCAGCTGATTAGCATATTTGGAAATATAAATTAACTGTCATTTTAGAGTGTTCATAGTTTTTTCAAGAGAGTTCATGCAAAATTCACAATTTTATTGGAGAAATATTAAGGCCAGAGCTCACTAGGAAGTGAAGAGCATCTCTGACTTTGTTAACAAAGAACATTTCCATCCCCTGTCAGTACTGTCAGCTCTAACCAATCATTTAGAACCTCAATGAAGGCTCCTACCACATGCAGGAACTAAACTCTCCAAGTGGGAGGCACGTGGTGCTGGGGGTTATATTAGAAACAACAAAGCCCCTTTGTTGAGTAAAGCGTATTATTTGTGACGCCAATAACAGTGGAACTCTTTTAGGTTTTCTTGAAGTCGACATATTTTCCCATTCTTAAACTGTATAAAATGGCTGCATATTAAATCATTATTTTAGGAGTATGATTAACAGAATACTGAATTAGTTGAAAAGAAAATCCAGTTGTTCTCAGCATTTGAGAAAATCCTTTCCTCTTATAAATGTTTTATTCATTATATTTGCAAATTTCACCTCCCAACAAGATGTTAAGAAAAAAGTACTGATTTCAGAAAAAACGTTGTCATGTCACCTGACTTTTTAAGTAATTAACCTCCATTTCAAACAGAAAAATAAGGATGTTTAATAACCTTATTCTGAAAGATCTGGGTAACTTGGGTCATCTCCTAATATTTGTACACTTTAGTGTGGAAGATGGTGGTTTGTGATTAATAAGTTACAGAATACACATGCATCAGTGTTAACCACCAGATATGTATGGAGTATGTTTATCAGGCAAGAGATACTGAGCACACTAGCAAATACAGACACAAGAATCAAATACATTCCCATGATACTTCTCAAGGCTTTTATTCTTTAAAAGAAATGAGTAAAACTTCACCAAAAAATGCACATGTCCTTTAAAAACTTATTAAAGTTGAACTCATCTCTAGATAAATGTACATACTTCAGCCCATTTTTCAGTTCCTAAGTGAAAAAAAAGCCAATAAACTTAGAAACTCACATTATCTCTAAATGACAATTTTCCTTCTTATGGGAAAGGGCAAAGAGCAGATCAATAGCCCAAGATAAAACATTAACTACATTCCAAACATAGAGAAGAGACTGATGGGGAACTCTATGAAACTAGAATTTCAAAGAGAACCCTTTTTGATAAATGATGAAACACCTTTCCATGTTACCAAAACATACAAGCTACACAGCAATACACCAAGGCCCTACTTCTCAAGAGATGGTCAGCATCTAGAAATGGGAACATCAGTCTAGCATTCAATGCATTGGAATGTGTGCACAACAGAAGATAAATAGCTGCAACCCCAACAGTCAGATGAACAGAAAAAGGTTATTTCTCCTTAAAGCTCAAGTCTATCTTTTCCTTGGGCAGGGACACAAACTGTGATGTCCCTTCTGTTTGAATCTTCCCTTGAAAACAGAAGTTGTCAGGATGATCTATGAGCTCATAGTGAGATCCTCATTATAAAGACATCTCCCAATTCTATTTTCTGGTATAAGAAAAAGGGCTTTGTTTTATTTAGGGCCAAATAAAAGATAGCGAGAAAAGAAGATGTGCTTTAACATACACATAAAAATAATATACATTTTCTTACACAATATACATAACTATGTAAGGTTAATTATTATCATCAAAATTCAGAATATACTTGCACTCAGGAAGGAGAATTCTTCACGGCTAATGTCATCATGCTAATGTAGGAGGTTTAACAAAAGAGTATCAGGCTAAAATTTTTAAAGGCACCAACAGAAACCAAAATCTAGAGGTAAGAAAGAGAACATTTTTTTGAGGTTTGATGTAAAAGAAAGCAAAGTTCTCTATTAAGGATGTTACCTTATACATTAAAAATATGAAGTTCAACAACATGATTATACTTCAGTTCCTTACCTTGGACAGGATAACTGGCTATAGAGCAAAGGCCAGTGACTAAATATCACTTACATATTATTTATTAAGTTATTGTTTACAAAGCAATGAGCTATTAATTCATCCATAAGTTATGATATAACTTGTCAATATTATGCTTTTTTTGGAATACTCCCCACTTTGTAAGCAGGAGTTGTAGCTATCTGGTAGCATAATGTTTGAGGCAGGTTCACAATGCATCATAACACAACATTTGTACTCTCTTTCCTAGACATTCAACATTTTTCCCTTCCCCCACACATATCCCTTTTTACAAGGGATACAATTTAAGGTATTTTCTTCTTTCTTGATCATTTTTACCTGTGGGATAATAAACAATTGGACTCCCTTCACATAGGAGCATTGCAATTTTCCTTCTTTCATGTCATGCCTTCAGTCTTTTCTCTCTCTTCCCATGCTCTGCTGGTTGGTAGCCATTCTCCTTGATCCAACTCTTTTGGTTAAGTAGCCTGCTTTTTGTCCCACTCCCAGGTGCTGCATTCTCTTCCTTATGCTTCCTTTTAGCACCCTTGGGTAAAATCATGAAATTAAGTCTGCCTTTTGGGACTCTTCAACTACCATTTTACTGTAAGCTTCTCCTACCTAGTACCTACCAGTTCCAGTATCTTTCTGTTATCCCTGATTGCCTTTAGGCAATCATCCAATAAATGACCCCATGCCCCAGAGCTCTCCTTCTCTAGTTGCCATATGGTTGTTACCCAACTCCCAAAGAAATCCAGTCTTTACCAACTGATAACTTGATCCCTTTCTTGCACTGTTGGCTCTTAGGTCATTTGTTCATGTGCTCCTGTTAAGCTATAATAGATATTGTCCATCCTGTACTTCCAGAACGGTATTCTAAATAGACCATATGCAGATTCTTTTATGCAACACAGTTCATCAACTAGAACTGACCTAATACTCCAGTCTGTCATAATTTGAAGCAAGAATTTCTCGAGGCCCAACTTATCCTGCTAATAATTGAGAGAATTGAGAGATTCCTATTCTTATATGTTAATCCAATTAAATTGTTATCTTAGAAAGTTTACCTGATGTTATGGACTGAATTATGCCCCCCAATTTTTGTTGAAATCCTAAACCCCAATGTTACTGTATTTGGATATATGGCTTTTGCAGAGGTAATTAAGGTTAAACAGGGTCATAAGAGTGGACTTCCAATCCAATATGACTGGTGTCTATAAAAAGAAGAAGGAACATCAGATATTTCTCTCTTTAGCACTGTGCATACATAGAGGAAAAGCTATCAGAGGACAGAGGGAGAAAGCAAACACTGCAAGCCAAGCAGAGAGGCCTCAAAAGAAACCAAACTTGCTGACATCTTGGTCTTGAATGTCCAACCTCCAAAACTGTGAGAAAATAAATTTCTGTTCTTTAGTTCATCCAGTCTGTTGTATTTTTGTCATGGCAGCTTGGGTAGACACATACATCTGACTTTATAGATTTAAGTATTTCTCTAGTTTGCTATTTATGTTAATAAATACATATTTAAAATGTGACTATAAATTCACCAACTATTGGATGGCAGGGATCATAAATTAAGTTTCCCTCAAGGAAAAAGAACTAGAACTCACTACATTCCTATATTCTCATTTAACTTTTAATTTTAATGTAATGTCATTCTATGTCCTAACTTAGTCCACAAATTCCATTATATAAGATTCAATGTTATGTTAAAATAGATAACCATTTTCACTATTCATGTTTCAACTTACCAAATATTTTTACTTAAAAGTAGTTTGGTTACAAGCCTTTCTGCACTAAACAATGTAACATAAAAAATGCTTCCATGGAAGGTTCCTTAGGGATCATAAACTCTCTTCTCAGCAATTGTTACAAGAGAAAACTATTTCATATCAAGTGTCCCCTATCGAAAATAATGCATAAACCCAAATATTACAATCTTGATGCTTCAACTTACATTCTGAGTTTGTACAAATGTTATGTTAGAAAACTGACATTAAGTAGTTCATCATAGTGCCAGTTTTTACTAAAATTTACTAAAATATAAAGATGGATCATACATCTTATTTCGATCAATGTGTATTTGTGAGACACTCAAACTATTTTCCTAAGTTCTTTCAGGATATCAAAGAAGAAATTAGAACAGGTCAATCCAGTGTGTATTTCTTTAAATATCCTACTATCACATTTCTAGTAATTACAACCCAGAGATAAGAATTCAGGTTTTGTGTGATTGGGAAATTATTTCACTTTAAACAGGTTTTTTTAAATAAAATTAAAATTTTAACTTATATGGAATACAAATAATATAAGTTATTTTTAATTTTTGAGATTTACTCAAATCTCAGAATTCATACAACATGCAGATCCTAATGGAAAGTCACAAAAAGAGTTAAAGACAAGAGATGGTATAAGTCCTCATGAATTTTAAAATTTCACAAGTAAACTGTCCTCCAAAGAATTTTGCTTTATTATTTTTTAGAGTTCATGTAATTATATACTTCAGTTTTACTATCAACCATCACACTTTAACACAAAGGGTAATCAGAAAGTATTAACCGTGCATGGGGAAAGAATTTGAAAAAGAATACATATAGGAATTCCCCTACATATGAATGAATTCTGTTTCAAGAGTGCATTTCTAAGGCCAATTTGTTTGTAAGTCCAACAAAATTAGCCTAGGTACCCAACTAACACAATTGTCTATATAGTACTGTACCATAATAGGTTTATAATACTTTTCACACAAATGATACATAAGAAACAACACACAAAATAAAGAAAACATTTTTTATCTTACAGTACAGTATTTTGAAAAGTACAGTAGTATAATACAACAGCTGGCATACAGGGGCTGGCATCAAATGAACAGGAAGAAGAGTTAACTGACTGAAGGAGGGAGAGAAGGTGGAAGATGGTAGAACTGAACGATTGTCAGCAACAGGAGACGGAGGGCAAGCTGCAATTTCACTCACACCTGAGACTGATGGAACACACATGCACATCTTTGAAAGTTGACAATTTGAAGGTTCATATGTAGAGGACTTATGTACATGCACATGCATAACTGAATCACTTTACTGTAACTAATAAAACATCGTTAATCAACTACACTCCAGAGAAGAATTTCACTCTCACTAGGAAAGTTTTCTGCTGTAACCAATTTTAGAAAAATCAATAAATGGAAAATATTTTTCAACAATTGAGGAAAAATTAACAGTAACTTAACAGTTATTTTGAGGAAAACATATACAATAATCACTAAAGAAAATACAAATCATTAGTA
This sequence comes from Giraffa tippelskirchi, assembly GCF_054371585.1. NCBI lineage: Eukaryota > Metazoa > Chordata > Mammalia > Artiodactyla > Giraffidae > Giraffa > Giraffa tippelskirchi. The sequence continues at coordinate 75,477,003 of NC_137289.1, forward strand.
TAGCAAGATAAATATTATTAATAAACTTTTAACACAAAATAAAATCTAATTTTGAAGACTAAAATGTTTTTGAGGTATAATAAATTCATATATTCTTCTTGTGGTTTTTTTAATTTACACACTATCCTAGCTGTAATATACAGAATGATATTCATGCCTTCTCCTCATATTATCTGGGCAGTCACTCAGAACAAAAAGAGAGACAGAAATACAAGGAGATTGAGGAGATACACCATTATATCCTTTATCTAAGCAGTCCTAGCTGGAAGCCCAATATGTAATAGAACTAATTAATGCGCTTTTATAATCATCAGACCCCATCTCACTCCACAGCTTCTGAGGTGACTCTGCATGATATTGAAATTCCAAGAACCACGGTTGGAAAAGCATTGGATCTTTTCACCTTTGGATATGTAACCTGGGAGTTTTTAAGATACTGTATTTGTTACCTGTATTCACTCTGTTTTGGAGAAGGCAATGGCAATCCACTCCAGTACTCCTGCCTGGAAAATCCCATGGACGGAGGAGCCTGGTAGGCTGCAGTCCATGGGGTCGCTAAGAGTCGGACACGACTGAGCGACTTCAATTTCACTTTTCACTTTCTTGCATTGGAAAAGGAAATGGCAACCCGCTCCAGTGTTCTTGCCTGAAGAATTCCAGGGACGGGGGAGCCTGGTGGGCTGCCATCTATGGGGTTGCACAGAGTCGGACACGGCTGAAGTGACTTAGCAGCAGCATTCACTCTGTTTACAATCTCTAACTATTTTGTTTCTTTTGTGTTCTACATGATCTTTCCTTCTTCATCCACCTGATTTACTGTATAATGTAATTAATATTAAAGTTTTCATTTCCTTTTCTAAACTACTAGTATTTATTTTTAAAAAACAGTTTTACATGTAGTAAGACTCTCAATATTTCTATTTTTGTGGTTTTTATATTATCTGTCATTCTCAAGAACAGGCCCATATTGAAATGCCAGATTTGATTATTGACTTGACTAACATTTTATGCATTTTGCATGAATGTTATTATGTTCCCTGAAATACTAGTATACTATTCAAATAAATAGATCTTTCATTCTCTCAATACTTATCACTGTCTCAGATTGCCATTGTAAATATTTAGATGTGGTAAGTGACACTTCCTGTACTTTTATTATTAACAATGAATTTACAGCTTACACATTAATTATCTACAAGGGCATTTTAAATTTCATTTATAGAAGTTCTCATGTATAACTGTTTTCTTATTAGGTTAAGGGTAGAACAGCAGGATGGGGCAGAGTGGCTTTCAAATCAACTGTTTTTTTTAATAGGATGTTTGATGTTTTCTCCGACATTTATTTTACAATTATCTGACATGTACTGTTTTTAATCAAGCTTTTTTTTTAATGTTTAAGTCTAAAGTCAAGTTGCAATTTTCTTTGTGCAAGATTTATAAGTGATATAGTCACCGTCTTATTATTCTATATTCTATATGGCTGTCGACTTGGATGATGACACAATGTATGAAAACAAAGAATAATAACATGCTACACATTCTAAAAATAGAACCAACAACATACCTGATTAACATGGCATTTAAGTTACTATGTTTATTCCATTCTTACCTTTCCCAATCCTTATACCCCTTTTATGTTTCTTTTATTATAACACTATTCTAAAGTAAAATGTTGTATTTCAATATCATATTGAATAAAGAAGTCCCTGCATAATTATTATATTCCTCTTATTTTTCTATGTTTATGACTATTGCTATTCATTTTTGCTATCTCCCTCTCTTTTCAACCATATTAATTTTTCTAAATCCCTCTTGAAAAGTCACTGGAGCAATATCTGTTGAATTCAGCATTTAATCCAATCTCCCTTACCACAAATAAAAGCTACCAAACTACTCAAAAACCTTCGAGTTTAACAGATGTTAACCTGAATTCTTTTTTTGTAGATATTTGGGTAATGATCTATACTTACTCTTATCCAGTTAACTTCAAACAGCAGAATTTCCCTCACCTGCTACCAAGAACACAAGAACCTAGCCCTTGTGCCTACATCCTCACCAACCTCTTCTCAGGCTACTCAGCTAATTAGAAAGGGGCAGGTGTTCAGAATTGAAGTGCCACAACCTCCAATAAATGTAACCCCCGATCAAAGGGAATTGGGTGACAGGCAAGCAGGGATTGATTGAAGGAAGATTTCTTCTTAACACCATAGCCTTTTGTAATTTTTCTTAACACATGCCTCTACTACCTATTCAAAAAGAACCTCAATTTTATAGAAGTCTATTTATATTCTGCAACACAGTGCATCCACTGTTTGTATGAAACTAGATATGACTAAAATACTTGAAAATTGTCTTGCATAGCTTTTAAAATAATACATATTCAGTCTTATCATTATTGTTTTGCTTTACAAAGTCTTCCCAAGGAGAATACCTAACAAACTTCAGTCTGTTCTGGGTATATATTATGAAGAATTCTTAAATGGTAGAATTTCTGAGATTGAAGTCATGTTTTACTTAGATCCAGATTTACAAGATTCTAGAGATGTGATCCAACTTGTCAACTATTTGCCTTCCAAAGGGTAACTTATTTCCCAAAATGTATACAGAAAAAAAGTGGGAAAATAAATATCTCCAGTAAGAAGGAAATAGTTAATTATGAGGAATACTGTGGACTATAACCAAGAATGAGACAGAGAGAGGAAAAAGAGAAAGGAAACTATCTTATTCCCTACACCTTATGCAACATCCTGACATCATAAAACTTTTCCTCATAATTTAGTGTCAACCTTGTTTTTCAGAATGTTAATTTACTGCAGTCATGAAATTAAAAGATGCTTACTCCTTGGAAGGAAAGCTATGACAAACCTAGACAGCGTATTAAAAAGCAAAGATATCACTTTGCCGACAATGGTCCACACAGTCAATATACATGTATGGATGTGACAGTTGGACCATAAAGAAAGCTGAGTGCTGAAGAATTGCCGCTTTTGAACTGTGGTGTTAGAGAAGATTCTTGAGAGTCCCTTGGACTTGAAGGAGGTCAAATCAGTCAATCCTAAAGGAAATCAACCAAGAATATTCATTGGAAGGACTGATGCTGAAGCTGAAGCTCCAATATTTCAGCTACCTGATGCAAAGAGCCAACTCAATGGAAAAGAACCTGATGCTGGAAAAGACTGAAGGCAGGAGGAGAAGGGGGCAACAGAGGATGAGATGGTTATATGGCATCACCGACTTAATGGACATGAGTTTGAGCAAGCTCCAGGAGATACTGAAGGACAGAGAAGCCTGGTGTGCTGCAGTTGACAGAGTCACAAAGAGTTGGACACAACTTAGTAACTGAACAACAAATACTTGAATAAAATAATTCGTTTTCAATACAAGAAGATTGGGTTTCTCTTGCTGTACCTTTTACATGAAACAAATGCTAAATGACTGTGCAATTCTCTCTAAACAGATAAAGAGATGTAAGAAAATTCAGTTCAACCATAAGTTCCTTCACTGTGAACCCAATGACTCTGAAAACTATGAAAGCTGCTAATTTTCATTATCTTGAATCTTAACCAGACAAGACGTTAAATCTCATAAAAATTTTTAAATTCAATAAATCTTAACTATGCCATTGGAGGAATGGTGCCTCCAAAAGAAAATTAGAATAAATAAAGGTCTAATTCCAAATATATGCCATGTACACTTCAAGAGTACACATCAAAAGAGTCTATAAAAAGAGACCAAGCTGATAGGGAAGAAATTAACAATATTATTCCAAAGAAGCCAAAATAAGAAAGAATGCTCAGAAACCATAAAATGCCCAACTCCGCTGAGAGGTTAAGGAAAATAAGGAATATTTTGAGAGTTAACTTTCTTCTACCTGGTAAAAACAATATATACAAACAAAAACCTTTATTTTCTAAGGATGAGGAATAGTAGTACACTGTGTGCAGCTTGCATAAAGAAAAATTTATAATAAATTGAGTAGAAATAGAGGAGGATCTAAAACTAACACAGAAAGCACTTTGGATTTCATTAAAGTTGTGATATATATGTTCATTCATGGAAATAAAGATAACTATTCTTAAATAATCATATATAGAGAAAACACTTTAAGACAGTATTTTATTTTTTTTGCTTTTTTTAATTTATTTTTTTCATTTCACATATGATAATTTACATGCTTCCATGCCATTCTCCCATATCATCCCGCCCTCGCCCTCCCCCATAGAGTCCATAATACTGTTCTCTTTATCTGTGTCTCTTTTGATGTCTCGCATACAGGGTTATCTTTACCAATTGACTAAATACCATATATACGTGTTAGTGTACTGTATTGGAGTTTTTCCTTCTGGCTTACTTCATTCTGTATAATAGGCTCCAGTTTCATCCACCTCATTAGAACTGAACCGAATGTATTCTTTTTAATGGCTGAGTAATATTCCATTCTGTATATCTACCACAGCTTCCTTATCCATTCGTCTGCTGATGGACATCTAGGTTGCTTCCATGTCCTGGCTATTATAAACAGTGCTGCGATGAACATTGGGGTACATGTGTCTCTTTCAATTCTGGTTTCCTCAGTGTGTATGCCCAGCAGTGGGATTGCTGGGTCGTATGGCAGTTCTATTTCCAGTTTTTTAAGGAATGTCCACACTGTTCTCCATAGTGGCTGTACTAGGTGCATTCCCACCAACAGTGTAAGAGGGTTCCCTTTTCTCCACACCCTCTCCAGCATTTATTGCTTGTAGACATTTGGATAGCAGCCATTCTGATGGGCGTGAAATGGTACTTCACTGTGGTTTTGATTTGCATTTCTCTGATAATGAGTGATGTTGAGCATCTTTTCATGTGTTTGTTAGCCATCTGTATGTCTTCTTTGGGAAGTGTCTGTTTAGTTCTTTGGCCCACTTTTTGATTGGGTCGTTTATTTTTCTGGAATTGAGTTGCAGGAGTTGCTTGTATAATTTTGAGATTAATTGTTTGTCCATTGCTCATTTGCTATTATTTTCTCCCATTCCGAGGGCTGTCTTTTCACCTTGCTTATAGTTTCCTTTGTTGTGCAAAAGCTTTTAAGTTTAACTAGGTCCCATTTTTTTATTTTTGCTTTTATTTCCACTACTCTGGGAGGTGGGTCATAGAGGATCCTGCTGTGATTTATGTCGGAGAGTGTTTTGCCTATGTTTTCCTCTAGGAGTTTTATAGTTTCTGGTCTTACATTTAGATCTTTAATCCATTTTGAGTTTATTTTTGTGTATGGTGTTAGAAAGTGTTCTAGTTTCATTCTTTTACAAGTGGTGCCCAAGTTTTCCCAGCACCACTTGTTAAAGAGATTGTCTTTTCTCCATTGTATATTCTTGCCTCCTTTGTCAAAGATAAGGTGTCCATAGGTGCGTGGATTTATCTCTGGGCTTTCTATTTTGTTCCATTGATCTATATGTCTGTCCTCGTGCCAGTACCATACTGTAAGGCAGTATTTTAATTCAATCAACATTTTTACTAAGTACCTTCTGCATGCCCTGTAGACATCTCTGACTTATACATACTTACTTGGCTAGAGGTAAAGCCAAGTGACTTGATTCACCGGTTTCATCATTCTTCTACAACATCAAACATAAGATATTAATCTGTGAGCCACAAGTCCATGAGTGATCATTGAAGCTGTAGAATGAAAACCCAAAAGCCAGATAAGTTTTTATAGGATGTTAAGTCACTCAGTTATGTCCAACTCTTTGCAACCCCATGGACTGGAGCACAACAGGGCTTTCCTGTCCTTCACCATCTCTTGGAGCTTGCTCAAACTCACGTCCATTGAGTCAGTGATGCCATTCAACCATCTTGTCCTCTGCTGTCCCCCTCTCCTCCTGACTTCAATCTTTCCCAGCATCAGGGTCTTTTCCAATGAGTCAGCTCTTTGCATCAAGTGGCCAAATTATTAGAGCTTCAGCCTCAGCATTAGTCCCTCCAATGAATATTCAGGACCATTTTCCTTTAGGATTGACTGGTTTGATCTCCTGGCAGTCCAAGGGACTCTCAAAAGTCTTCTCCAACACCACAGTTCAAAAGCATCAATTCTTTGGTGCTCAGCCTTCCTTATGGTCCAACTCTCACATCCACACTTGACTACTTATAGGTAGGAGATAATCAATATGGAAAGGACTGAATAATTAGCTTGGGAGTTCAAATTTAATGCTAAAGGCAACTAAAAATTCACTAAAAATTCACTAAATATTCTTAAAGAAAATAACAGCATGTCATAAAATTTTAAAAATCATCATTCTAGAAGTAATATGAAGGATAAACCAGAAAAAGAGGCTGAAAAAGCCAAGAAGCTATTTCATCATTAGAGTTTTTGTGTGTTAGGGTTGGCTGGAAATAGGGGAGAAAAGGGGTGGGTGGGGTCAAAAGTCAGCAAAGTGGGAATCATAAATTTTTAAATGAAATCAAGAGATGCTATACACAACTATGAAAAATGTATACATTATTACGTATACAATCAATATTAATAGAGGAAATTATGAAGGCGGATTTAGAGATGAAAATTCTAAAGTTTAGTTTGGGATATGTGAAGTAGGACATGATAGAAGGCAGACAGAATTTTAAGACAGAAAACAGAAGCTGTTGTTTCTGGAGTTTGCAGATCATTTCTGAAGAGGTAACAGTTAAACTCACAAACTCTTCAAGGAAGTGAATTCAGAAGTAGAAGAGCAGAGAATACAGGACAGAATTTTGTTATTTATTAGGTATGGGGCTAAAAGTGGGACCAGCAAATGATGAAGAGTGATGAAAGTGGCCAAAGAAAACCAGAAAATTAAATTGTCACAGAAGGCAAGGAAGAAAGAATTCCAATCTTTACAAAAGCTGCAAAAAGAACAAGTAAAATGAGACAGAAAAAGATTACTTGAGTTTTATATTTTTTCACTAATATGTACATTTTCTGATTTATAATGAAAGATAAGCCATACTGAAAGAACTGACATCAGTAAGAAAAATAAATACATGATTAGAATATAATCCCAAAATGGTGACTCAAAAATGTTATAAGCAAAAACACTATGAGTGGGAAATATTTATATCTAAATAACTAGTTTAGATACATAAATTGATTTGTTCATTATATATCACAACATAGACACAATTCATAGGCAAGTGTCTACTCCACCTTTATTCCTTTGTCTATCAGTACCCTCTTAACTATGTTAACTCCTTTACTGGATCAACCTTCCAAAAGTATTTAATTCTGGTTTCTCAGTCTAACCATAGTAAATGGAATTTAAGTGATTTACTTCTATTTTTTTGTTGGAGTTTGGCCATGGACACTAATAGAATGTTGTCAAGAGATTGCACTGAAGAAAGAGCTTGTGTAAGTTTAATAACGTCCATTCATTTATTTTTGCTTTTATTTCTTTTGCCTGAGGATACAGATCAAAAAAAAATTTGCTACAATGTATATCAAAGAGTGTTCAGCCTATGTTCTCTTCTAGAAGTTTTATGGTTTTAGGGTTTTAGGTCTTACATTTAGATCTTTAATCCATTTTGAGTTTCTATTTGTATATGGTACATGGAAATGTTATAATCTCATTCTCTTACATGTAGCTGTTTTCCAAGCACCACTTATTGAAGAGACTGTCTTTTCTCCATTGTATATTCTTGCCTCATTTGTCATGGATTAATTGACCATAGGGGCATGGGTTTACTTCTGGATTCTCTATACTGTTCCATTAACCTATGTTAATCTGTTTTTGTACCAGTACCATGCTGTTTTGATTACTGTAGCTTTGTAGTGTTTGTTGTTCTGTCACTCAGTCATTTCCAACTGTTTGCAACCTCATGGACTGCAGAATGCTAGGTTTCCCTGTCCTTCACTATTTCCTGGTATTTTCTCAAACTCATGTCCATTGAGTTAATGATGCCATCCAACCATCTCATCCTCTGTTGCCCTCTTCTCCTCCTGCCCTCAGTCTTTCCCAGCATCAGGGTCTTTTCCACTGAGTCGGCTCTTCACATTATATGGCCAAAGTATTGGAGCTTTAGCTTCACCATCAGTCCTTCCAATGAATATTCAGGGTTGATTTCCTTTACGATTGACAGGTTTGATCTCCTTGCTTTCCAAGGGATTCTCAAGAGTCTTCTCCAGCACCACAGTTCAAAAGCATCAATTCTTTGGTGCTCAGCCTTCTTTATGGTCTACTCTCACATCTGTATATGATGTTGCAGTATAATCTACTCCAATTAAAAATATTCAAGTCGGAATTTCCCTAATGGTCCAATGGCTAAGACTCCATGCCCTCAATGCAGGGGGCAAGGGTTCAATCACTGGTCAGGGAACTAGATTGCACATGCCACAACTAAAGATCCTGTCCCTTCAGGGACCACAGCCTTATGATGAAGGGGCTTATGTAACTCAATGAAGTTATGAGCCATGTTGTGCAGGCCACCCAAGACAGACAAATCATAGTGAAGAGTTTTGACAAAACATGGTCCACTGGAGGAGGGAATGGCAATGCACTCCAGTATTTTTTCCATGAGAACCCCATGGACAGTATGAAAGGGCAAAAAGATATGACACCAGAAGGTGAGCCCCACAGGACAGACGGTATTCAATAAACTACTGGGGAAGAGTGGAGGGCAATTACTAATAGCTCCAGAAAGAATGAAGTGGCTGGGCCAAAGCAGAAACGACACTCAGTTGTAGATATGTCTGGTGGTGAAAGTAAAGTTTGATGCTATATATAAAGAACAATATTGCATAGGAACCTGGAATGTTAGGTCCATGAATCAAGGTAAATTGGATATGGTCAAGCAGGAGATGGCAAGAGTGAACATCAACATCTTAGGAATCAGTGAACTAAAATGGACAGGAATGGACAAATTTAATTCAGATGACCATTATATCTACTTCTGTGGGCAAGAGTCCCTTAGAATGGGACTAGCCCTTTAAGGAGTAGAGGGCTAAATGGAGTAGCCCTCATAGTCAAAATGAGTCCAAAATGCAGTACGTGGGTGCAATCTCAAAAACAATCCAATCAATGATCTTGGTTCATTTCCACGGCAAACAATGCAACATCACAGTGATCCAAGTCTATCCCCCAACCACTAATGCCAAAAAAGTTGAAGTGAATGGTTCTATGAAGACCTACAAGACCTTCTAGAAGTAACACCAAAGAAACATCCTTTTCATCACAGGGGATTGGAATGCAAAAGTAGGAAGTCAAAGAGATACCTGGAGTGACAGGCAAGTTGCAAGTTTGGATCAGAGTGCAAAATGAAGCAGAGCAAAGGCTAACAGAGTTTTCTCAAGAGAGCATACTGTTCACAGCAAACACCCTCTTCCAACAACACAAGAGAGGACTCTACATGTCAACATCACCAGATGGTCAATACCAAAATCAGATTAACTATATTCTTTGCAGCTGAAGATAGAGAAGCCCTATACAGTGAGCAAAAAATAGACCTGGAGCTGACTGTGGTTCAGATCATGAGTTCCTTATTGCAAAATTCAGACTTAAATTGAAGAAAGTAGGGAAAATTATGAGGCCATCCAGATATGACCTAAATCAAATCCTTTATGATTATACAGTGGAGAGGAATAGATTCAGGGTATTAGATCTGATAGAATGCCTGAAGAACCACAGACAGAGATTCACAACACTGTACAGGAGGCAGTGAACAAAACCATCCCAAAGAAAAAGAAATGCAAGAAGGCAAAGTGGTTTTCTGAGGAGGCTTTACAAATATCTGAGGAAAGAAGAGAAGAGAAAGGCAAGGGAAAAAGGGAAAGATATTCTCAACAGAAAGCAGAGTTCCAGAGAATAGCAAGGAGGGATAATAAGGCATTCTTCAATGAAAAATGCAAATAAGTAGAGGAAAACAAGAATGGGAAAGACTGGGATCTCTTCAGGAAAATTAGAAATAACAAAGGAAAACTTCATGCAAGGATGGGCATGATAAAGGACAGAAATGGTATGGACCTAACAGAAACAGAAGAGATTAGGAAGAGGTGGCAACAACAGACAGAAGAACTATACAAAAAAGGTCTTAATGACCTAGATAACCACTATTGTGTGGTTACTCATCGAGAGCCAGAAATCCAGGAGTGTGAAGTCAAGTTGGCCTTAGGAAGCATTACTGCGAACAGAGCTAGTGAACTATTGGAATTTCAGCTGAGCTACTTAAAATCCTAAAAGATGATGCTGTTAAAGTGCTACACTATGTTAGCAAATTTGGAAACTCAGCAGTGGCCACAGGATTGGAAAAAGTCAGTTCTGATTCCAATCCCAAAAAAGGGAAATGCCAAAGAAGGTTCAAACTACCAGATAATTGCACTCATTTCACATTCTAGCAAGGTAATGCTCAAAATCTTTCAAGTTAGGCTTCAGCAGTATATGAACTGAGAACTTCCAGATATACATCTGGGTTTAGACAAGTCAGAGGAACCAGAGATCAAATTTTCAACATCCATTGGATCATAGAGAAAGCAAGGGAATTCCAGAAAAACATCTACTTCTACGCTAAAGCCTTTGACTGTGGGGATCACAACGAACTATGGAAAATTATTAAAGAAACGGGAATACCAGACCACCTTACCTGCCTCCGGAGAAATCTGCATGCAGGTCAAGAAGAAAGTTAGAACTGCACATGGAATAATGGACTGGTTCAAAGTTGGGGAAGGAGTACAACAAGGCTGTACATTGTCACCCTATTTATTTAACTTATATGCAGAGTACATCATGGGAAACGACAGGCTGGATGAATCACAAGCTGGAATCAAGATTGATGGGAGAAATATAAACAACCTCACATATGAAGATGATGCCACTCTAACGACAGAAAATGAAGAGGAACTAAAGAGCCTCTTGATCATGGTGAATGAGGAGAGTGAAAAAGCTGGTTTAAAACTCACCGTTCAAAAAACTAAGATCATGGCATCTAGTCCCATCACTTCATGGCAAATAGAAAAGGAAAAAAGTAGAAGCAGTGACAGATTTTATTTTACTGGGCTCCAAAATCACTGTGGATGGTGACTACAGCCATGAAATTTTAAAAGACCCTTGCTCCTTGGAAGGAAAGCTATGACAAACCTAGACAGTGTACTTAAAAACAGAGATATCACTTTGCTGACAAAGGTTCTATAGTCAAAGCTATGGTTTTTCAGGTATGAATGTGAGAGTTGGACCATAAAGAAGGCTGAGCACCAAAGAATTGATGCTTTTGAATTGAGGTGCTGGAGAAGACCCTTGAGAGTCCTTTGGAAAGCAAAGAGATCAAACCAGTCCATCATCAAGGAAATCAACTCTGAATATTCATTGGAAGGACTGCTGCCGAAGCTGGAGCTCCAATACTCTGGCCACCTGATGCGAAGAACTGACTCATTGGAAAAGACCCCTGAGGCTGGGAAAGATTGAAAGCAACAGGAGGCAGAGGATGATATGGTTAGATAGCAATATCAACTCAAATGACATGAAATTTGAGCAAACTCTGGGAGACAGTGAAGGACAAAGGAGCCTCACATGCTGCAGTCCATGGGGTCACAAAGAGTCAGATACAGCTTAGTGACTGAACAACAACAACAAAGATTCCACAGATCAGACATTCTACATGCCACAAGTAAAACCTGGAACAGCCAAATAAATAAATACATAAAAAGAAATATCAAAAATATTCAAGCCAAGCTGGTTTGTTAAATCAAAAAAATCATAGTTTCATGAGTACGTACATTGGTGGTGATGGTTTAGTCGCTAAGTCATGTCTTACTCTTGGTCACATGTCCATCATCTTCCTCTGTCCATGGGATTTCCCAGGCAAGAATACTGGAATGGGTTGCCGTTTTCTTCTCCAGTGCATCTTCCTGACCTGGGGATTTAGTCCGAGTCTCCTGAACTGCTAACTCAACTGGTAAAAAAGCCGCCTGCAAAGCAGGAGACCCTGGTTCTATTCCTTGGTCGGGAAGATCCCCTGGAGAAGGTATAGGCTATCCACTCCAGCATTCTTGGACTTCCTGGTGGCTCAAATGGTAAAGAATTTGCCTGCAATGTGGGAGTCCTGGGTTTGATCCCTGGGTTGGGAAGATCCCCTGGAGGAGAGCATGGCAACTCACTCCAGTATTCTCACCTGAGAATCCCCATGGACAGAGGAGCCTGGCGGGCTACAGTCCACAGTGTTGCAAAGAGTCAGACACGACTGAGCGACTAAGCACACAGCACTCCTGCACTGCAGGCAAATTCTTTACAGACTGAGCCATCAGAGAAGCTCATATGTACATTAGGTATACATTATGATAACACAACTTGGGGTGCTATTGAAGCTATAAATTCATTCTAAAATATTCTCATTTGTCTTTACCCATAAAAATTCTCCCATCTAAAATATTCAGGATATTAGTTAATGAAATTCACTATAAGTAAAATAATAAGTTATTGATCTACACATGCAAAAAATGGAGACATACAAACATCAGCTTATTTACACACGTAGATTTTCAATATTCTAGATCTTATAATAATTTTTTGAGAAAACATTACAACTTTGACAAAGAAATTGCAGTGCCACTGCCTGTTAGGCCTCAAATAAAAGTGAAATAAGAAAGAAATACAGTAAGATATAAAGTCTGCAACAGAAAATTAGGTGACAGTCTCTCAGCTGACTTGATCCTTGATTTTCTCCCAAACAAACTATGCATAAATACCATTCAATGGAAGTCGGGTCTCTTCTAAGAACCTTTGAGATACAGATGTTTTCCTGCTTTAGTAACTTTTTAAATAGCTTGCAAACAATTAACTGTATTTATAAACTGGACAGGGTCAATGTTTCTTGCAATCAGCTCCAATAACTGAAATTAGTGTGTTGCCACACAATACTACAGAATCGCTTCTGTAAACTGCTGGTTGAACTATAAAGTAAAACAGGTGTGTGATGCTTTGAAGATCATAGTTTTAAATATATAGTTTAGATGAAAACCTAAAGGTGCTACATTTTTTTCAATATATAGAATTTTCATACTCAACTCCACTTTACCAAGATAAAAGGCATACAAAATAGCACAAAAAATTCCAAAATTTATCAATTAATTTGAAGCAAATTCTGTAACTTTAAGGAAGGGAGTTAATACAATGAATACAAATGGTCATTGCAGTTTTGATCTTCCTTTCTTTAATTTTAATATTTTGAATCATTCATAAAAACAAAAAAAACCTGCTGGTCATCAAGAGAACTATGTCAGAGCCAAAAACTCCCCTCTGACTTCCAATTCAAATTATACAAATTAGCTATCATTTAATGAAGTAGCTATGCTAAGCATCCCATGGTTCCATCCAAATCAGCCTCCATAATTTATTGAGGCACACTAGTAAATGCCAACATCTATTCACAGAATTAAGGCTTACTTAAAAGGAAAAACACGAAAATATATCTGAGGAAACATCAGCAATAATTTATAAGCAGCAAATAATCAGAACTGCAAACTTTTAATGTGTAGAAAAAATGTAGTTTCCACCCCAACAATGTATCTCAAATGACTTCACTGTGTTCTCAGTACAGATAAAATACTTTTTGTTTGATTATTTCTTTTAAAAGCTCCTTTTTTTTGGAATTCACGAGAAAAGAAAAGCCCCAAGGTCACCCGTCAATAACAGAACAAACCCTCAGTAAATCACTGTGCTTCACAAATAAATTCCTCATCAGTAATTAAAACCAGGCCTCTCTGGCCCTGTGTTATCAGCTCATCAAATTCATTGCTCATCTAGAATAACAGATCCACATCTGCAGTCATTACAGCACGCCAGATAAATCAATCCCCTCAATGATGCTTTGAGCCATCTCTGCTCCCTTTTAACCAGCCCGATATTTATTTCCCCCTGACACTTCTGACATTCTATTTACTGTAGGCAAATGGAACTCATACGGCACCTTGTAATGGCTTTACCAAATCCCATTGTGGGGAATATCTTAGAAGACTGATGGTTGCAATAAACAAGGTTTTATGGTATAAGTGTGAGCTTCCAACTTTTTCCCCCTAGAATTTGACTTCTGCTGTGAAGGTTTATTATACTTGATTGCAGATGGAAGACTAGTAACCATTTAGAGCTTTGTTAACTAAACGTCAGCAAAAAAAACTTTTGAGTTGTTGTCAGTGTTTCTTGTCCTTCTTTGAAACTTTTTCTTTTAATTTAATTCTCTATCAAAGGAATCTTGAACAGAAGTTTGCAGAGCCAAAGTCCACAGTCTAACAACAATAAAGCTACGACTAATTCATTCCTTTACTTTTGGGGATTTTTTTTTTAATTAAACTATCACAAGATTAAAAGTGATTTTTTAATTATTTATTCTTATACGGATATAATCATACATAAAAATTATACACATCCTAAAAGCAAACGTTCATGCATTTAATACAAACTAGCTTTTTTATTAAAATACATATTGTGTAAACATTGTATAATAGCAATTCAAGGAAAATATAGATAGTAGTCATGCTTTTGAACAAAGTGGACATTTTTAGAGAGCCCCCTTTTTAATCTTCATAAATGAGTCAATACTGTAAAGGAAAAATAAAACTAGAAATTGTATCCATTGTTATTCTAGTCAGCCAGACAAATCTGGGGTAGCTCTGCACAAACCATTCTTCACTGAGCTGCACTACCTTTCTTGGCAGCACAGGGCTCAAAGAGATTTGCATTAAATTAATATCACAGTGCTACTGGAGCTCACTCTTGGCATATATTAAAGTTATTGCTTATGCCACAACAATATTTGAAAGAAACATCGTAAGTTTATTTTCTGTTCCTTTCTTTTCTTCATCAGCAAAAAGCTAAAGCACATAGTAGGTTGTAAATGCTGATATCGCCTTCTGAACGTTGATTTAAAATTACAGAATATAGTGTTTATTTATCTTTAATGACAATTCTATATTTATCACTCTATTCTTCTGGTGTACTGATTCAATTGCTCTCAGGGGCCAAAGATGAATATATTGGATTTTGAAATAATCACCTAAAGCAAGGAGTTGAGTTGCTGGGCCATGATACACAAGTGGTAGGAAGCTACCTCTCCCCATAACTTTCCTGCTAACCATATCAAGTAGGGAAAGAAAACTACAGATTCTAAGTTGAAACTTTTAGGAAGCCTGTGTTATCTGCACTGAAATGGAAATTATGCATGGGTTTTCTTAGGACTCCAAGGAGTACAAACAATAGGATATTCTGAGCAAGATAAATATGCTTACAACAAAGATAGAGTAAATCGCACAAAGTCCTTTGTTTGAAAACTAAAATTTTTTATTTCTGCCCTCTCTTAACACTGCACACAGCAACAACCTCAAAAAGCCCAATTTTGGTTGATCCTCTAAATTAAAGAAATGTAATCCAAGAAGACAATAAATTCAGCTTGAGAGTTTGTTTGTGTCTATGGCGGGCTAGATAGGATCACTAAGCTCATCATTTCCCTTTACACACATGATGAAAAGTGTTATTTATTCAAAGGTTGATAGGGGACCTTTCATCTCAGACATTCTTCTTCAATCTTGATTGTCTAATAAAGCTAATCAAAAGAAACTCCCTTGTCTTTATGAACTGCTATCTTACCTATAGCATGATGACAGAAACTCACAGAAACTCAGAGCTAAATGAAGCCTTAAAGATAACAGATGAGAAAACTGAGATGCAAAGGAGCTGAGCTAACGTGCCTAAAGTCATACAGCTAGAAAATACATGAACAATGGAAACTAAGAGCCAGCACCTCAAGCTTCACTCCTGTGAAATAATAGACATGATCATCAATAACTTCAACTGGGCATGCTTTGTTGGGCCTTGTCAGCATTCTGCTTTCTTGAATGTACCTGAAGAACAGCAGGACTCACCTGAAGAAACTTGTGACCTATACCTCTAAGTCTTCCAAAAGCAGAGATAGGGAAGTACCACTTTTGAACTTCCAGCACTAAGCCCAATTCCTGGCACACAGTAGGTATTCAATAAATCTTTGTACATGAGTGAAATGATTAATATTTCAACTTAAGTTGAAAGATTCCTCTATCAAGTCCAATAGTAGGGGGAGGGAATACAGAAGAAAGATATATGAAAAATTCTCTAACTACATACTAGAGAGAAGATTTTATCTCTCAAATTTATTTATACACGCTGGGAGAAATATCAATAACCTCAGATATGCAATGACACAACCCTTACGGCAGAAAGTGAAGAACTAAAGAGCCTCTTGATGAAAGTGAAAGAGGAAAGTGAAAAAGTTGGCTTAAAGCTCAACATTCAGAAAACTAAGATCATGGCATCCAGTCCCATCACTTCATGGCAAATAGATGGGGCAACAGTGGAAACAGTGGCTAACTTTATTTTGGGGGGCTCCAAAATCACTGCAGATGGTGATTGCAGCCAGGAAATTAAAAGTCGCTTACTCCTTGGAAGGAAAGCTATGACCAACCTAGATAGCATATTAAAAAGCAGAGACATTACTTTGTCAACAAAGGTCCGTCTAATCAAGGCTATGGTTTTTCCAGTAGCCATGTATGGATGTGAGAGTTGGACTCTAAAGAAAGCTGAGCGCTGAAGAATTGATGCTTTTGAACTGTGGTATTGGAGAACACTCTTGAGAGTCCCTTGGACTGCAAGGAGATCCAACCAGTCCATCCTAAAGGAGATCAGTCCTGGGTGTTCATTGGAAGGACTGATGTTGATGCTGAAACTCCAATACTTTGGCCACCTGATGCGAAGAGCTGACTCATTTGAAAAGACCCTGATGCTGGGAAAGATTGAGGGCAGGAGGAGAAGGGGACGATAGAGGATGAGATGGTTGGATGGTATCACTGACTCAATGGACATGGTTTTGAGTAGACTCTGCTAGTTGGTGATGGACAGGGAGGCCTGGCATGCTACAGTTCATGGGGTCGCAAAGAGTCAGACATGACTGAGAGACTGAACTGAACTGATGCTAACACTGTCCACAAAGATGCCAGTGAGAATAAAATGTGATAATAACTGTTATGGGCCTTTATATTTGAGAATCTGAAAAAAAGGAAAGCTAAGCTTCATAACATCCTGTATGATGTAGCTAAATATTATTATCCACATTTTGCAGAAGGTAAATTCAGGAACAAAAGGTGTGAAGTTGGATGTTCACAGTCAAATAGGAAGTTTATGACAAAATTGACAGTGTAATCCATGAACCCTGATCTTCATTGCTTAACAAACCAATTGTACCAGCTATAATGGCTATGTGATGATAATAAAAAGCTAAATTTTTTTATAACACTTTTCCTGATAGGACTTCAAAGTCCTCTACAAACATACTGTCTGCCCAATAGTTTTGTAAATACCAATCTACAGATGGACAAAGAAAAGTAACCCCAGTCCCAAAACCATACTAAGGTGGCTCTAAATTTCAAAAAAGTTATTAATGTTTGTGATCAGGAAACACTGTTATATTCAGACCTTGTATTAGAAACTATGGGTTTCCCAGGTGGCTCAGTGGGAAAGAACCTGCCTACCAATGCAGGAGACACCAGTTTGATCCCTGGATCAGGAAGATCCCCTGGAGAAGGAAATAGCAACCCACTCCAGTATTCTTGCCTGGAGAATCCCATGGACAGAGGAGCCAGTGGGGTTACAGTTCATGGGATCGCAACTAGTCAGACACAACTTAGAAACTAAACTGCAGCAGCAGCATTAGAAACTGTAGTTTTTCTAATTGTTAATTATATGAATTTCGAATAGCAAAATATCATTACCCAACTGTATTCCAATATATTTTTTTAATTGTATCATTATCTCACTGCAAAAGTACTGTGGAGGGCAAGCTGAAACACTTGCTAGGATGAGTTAGGACGTTTTTTCGTTCGTATTTTTTTCATCAACTCAAATCAAATATACTGCGTTATAGGGGTTTCTTCCAAGCAATGAAAATGAAAATTATTCAAAAGTAAAATAGGGACTTCCCTGGTGGTCTAGTGGATGAGACTTCACCTTCCAATGCAGAGGGTGCACGTTTGATCCCTGGTTAGGGAGCTAAGATCTCACATACCTTGTGGCCAAAAAAATCAAAACAGAAAACAGAAACAATATTGTAACAAATTCAATAAAGACTAAAAAAAAAAAATGGTCCATATCAAAAAGTCTTTAAAAAATGAGAGATAGGTGAATTTACTTTCCAAGAGTAAAATAAAATACAGTTCATATAAGTATCACAGTATAGGAAATGCTTATGTCCAAATTTTTACCTCAAAATTGCTTATGACATGAACAGGTATTTTTCATCCTTTTTAGGGTGTCTTAACAAGATCATTATGGGTATGATTCATTAAAATGTTTTAATTCAAAGTTTCAGCTCCCATACTCATTATAAACCAGTGATTTTCAAACACTGGAGAGCATCACAGTCTGCAGTGGACCATGTTAAACATACATGTGTCACCAAAAGAGTCAGTGGTTAACGGTGGAAGAATCACTGCTCTGTACCTAAGGCCTTTTATCTCAGCAAAATCAAATCATATTCTTTTTTAGACATTTTACAGATCAACACAAATATAGTTTTATTTTAAAATACAAAAGTTTGCTGTTAATCTAATGTTTCCAGATTCATTATGGTCTTCAATCAGAATCATAATTGGTAAAAACACCCAGAAAATTTATTTTTAACAGCAGCATATTTTAGCATCTGCCTAAGTGTGAACATCCATATGTTCAAGCTGGTTTTAGAAAAGGCAGAGGAACCAGAGATCAAATTGCCAACATCAGCTGGATCATTGAAAAAGCAAGAGAGTTCCAGAAAAACATCTATTTCTGCTTTATTGACTATGCCAAAGCCTCTGACTGTGTGGATCACAATAAACTGTGGAAAATTCTGAAAGAGATGGGAATACCAGACCATCTGACCTGTCTCTTGAGAAACCTGTATGCAGGTCAGGAAACAACACTTAGAACTGGACATGGAACAACAGACTGGTTCCAAATAGGAAAAGGAGTCCGTCAAGGCTGTATACTGTCACCCTGCTTATTTAACTTATATGCATAGTACATCATGAGAAACGCTGGGCTGGAAGAAGCACAAGCTGGAATCAAGATTGCCAGGAGAAATATCAATAACCACAGATATGCAGATGATACCACCCTTATGGCAGAGAGTGAAGAAGAACTAAAGAGCCTCTTGATGAAAGTGAAAGAGGAGAGTGAAAAAGTTGGCTTAAAGCTCAACGTTCAGAAAACTAAGATCATGGCATCTGGTCCCATCACTTCATGGGAAGTAGATGGGGAAACAGTGGAAACAGTGTCAGACTTTATTTTTTTGGGCTCCAAAATCACTGCTGATGGTGATTGCAGCCATGAAATTAAAAGACGCTTACTCCTTGGAAGGAAGGTTATGACCAACCTAGATAGCATATTTAAAAGCAGAGACATTACTCTGCCAACAAAGGTCCATCTAGTCAAGGCTATGGTTTTTCCAGTGGTCATGTATGGATGTGAGAGTTGGACGGTGAAGAAAGCTGGGCATAGAAGAATTGATGCTTTTGAACTGTGTTGTTGGAGAAGACTCTTGAGAGTCCCTTGGACTGCAAGGAGATCCAACCAGTCCATTCTAAAGGAGATCAGTCCTGCTTGTTCATTGGAAGGACTGATGTTGAAGCTGAAACTCCAATGCTTTGGCCACCTCATGTGAAGAGTTGATTTCATTTGAAAAGACCCTGATGCTGGGAAGGATTGGGGGCAGGAGGAGAAGGGGACGACAGAGGATGAGACGGTTGGATGGCATCACCGACTCGATGGACATGAGTTTGGGTAAACTTCGGGAGTTGGTGATGGACAGGAAGGCCTGGCGTGCTGCAGTCCATTGGGTTGCAAAGAGTCAGACACGATTGAGCAACTGAACTGACTGATTCATATCTGCAGTCACATCAGATTTGTTAATAAAAATTTGATAGCTTGCACATGAACTACATACACAAAAAAGTTCCTGCCACTAGTACAAACCAACATGATGCAAAATTACACAAAGACTGATTGGATTGTAGAATCTACAGAACCAGAATACAATGGATCTTTGTTCTAGGACATATGAGACTATCACCCAATCTACTTTTTCCCCTCTTGACAACAGAGACAGAAGTATGGGCCAGAACATAAAATAATAGACCCAGAAGCCCTCAGGTGGTGCAGTGGTAAAGACTCCACCTGCCAACGCAGGAAATACAAAAGATACAGATTTGATCTCTAGGTTGGGATGATCCCCTGGACAAGGAAATGGTAACCCATCCCAATATTCTTGCCCAGAAAGTCCCATGGACAGAGGAGCCTGGTAGGCTATAGTCCATGGGGTCACAAAGAGTTGGACGCAACTATACAACAGACACACAAACCTTCACATTTGACTAAATCATTTTACTTCCTTATTCCTTGATCACTTAATGAGTAAAACACAGTTTGTAACCGTGATTTTCCCACTCTAAACCACTGACTCTGTGGTGAATAATGCATGTTTAACAAGATCTACTGCAGACTGTGATGCTCTCTAAAGTTTGAGAATAACTGGTTTACAACGTTATCAACTAACATTCAGTTCAGTACTCAGTCATGTCCGACTCTTTGCGACCCTACGAATCATAGCACGCCAGGTTTCCCTGTCTATCACCAATTCCTGGAGCTTAATCAAACTCATGTCCATTGAGTCGCTGATGCCATCCAACCATCTCATCCTCTGTCATCCCTTTCTCCTCCTGCCTTCAATCTTTCCCAGCATCAGGGTCTTTTCAAATGAGTCAGTTCTTCACATCAGGTGGCCAAACTATTGGGGATTCAGCTTCAGCATCAGTCCATCAATGAATAATCAGAATTGATTTCCTTCAGGATTGACTGGTTGGATCTCCTTGCAGTCCAAGGGACTCTCAAGAGTCTTCTCCAACACCACAGTTCAAAAGCATTAATTCTTTGGCACTCAGCTTTCTTTATGGTCCAACTCTCACATCCGTACATGACTACTGGAAAAACCATAGCCTTGACTAAATGGACCTTTGTTGGCAAAGTAATGTCTCCGCTTTTTAATATGCTGTCCAGGTTTGTCACAGCCTTTCTTCCAAGGAGCAAGTGTCATAATTTCATGGCTGCAATCACCATCTGCAGAGATTTTGGAACCCAAAAAAAATAAAGTCTGTCACTGTTTCCTTTGTTTCCCCATCTATTTCCCATGAAGTGATGGGACCGGATGCCATGATCTTAGTTTTCTGAATGTTGAGTTTTAAACCAACTTTTTCACTCTCCTCTTTCACTTTCATCAAGAGGCTTTTTAGTTCTTCTTTGCATTCTGCCATAAGGTTGGTGTCATCTGCATATCTAAGGTTATTGATATTTCACCCAGCAATCTTGATACCAGCTTTTGCTTCATCCAGCATCTCACATGATGTACTCTGTATATATGTAAAATAAGCAGAGTGACAATATACAGCCCTGATGTACTTCTTTCCCAATTTGGAACCAGTCTGGTGCCCATGTACAGTTCTAACTACTGCTTCTTGACCTGCATACAGATTTCTCAGGAGGCAGGTAAGGTTGTCTGGTATTCCCATCTCTTTCAGAATTTTCCACAGTTTATTGTGATCCACAGTCAAAGGCTTTGGCATAGTCAATAAAGCAGAAGTAGATGTTTTTCTGGAACTCTCTTGCTTTTTTGATGATTCAACAGATGTTGGTAATTTGACCTCTGGTTCCTCTGCCTTTTCTAAATCCAGCATGAACCTCTGGAAGTTCACAGTTCACATACTGTTAAAGCCTGGCTTGGAGAATTTTGAGCATTACTTTACTAGCATGTGAGATGAGTGCAATTGTGCGGTAGTTTGAGCATTCTTTGGCATTGCTTTTCTTTGAGATTGGAATGAAAACTGACCTTTTCCAGTCCTGTGGCCACCACTGAGTTTTCCAAATTTGATGGCATATTGAATGCAGCATGTTCACAGCATCATCTTTTAGGATTTGAAATAGCTCAACTGGAATTCCATCACCTCCATTAGCTTTGTTTGTAGTGATGCTTCTTAAGGCCCACTAACTTCGCGTTCCAAGGTGTCTGGATCTACGTGAGTGATCACACCATTGTGGTTATCGGGGTCATAAAGATCTTTTTTTGTAGAGTTCTTCTGTGTATTCTTGCCACCTCTTCTTAAGATCTTCTGCTTCTGTTAGGTCCATACCACTTCTGTCCTTTATTGTGCCTAACTTTGCATGAAATGTTCCTTGGTATCTCTGACTTTCATGAAGAGATCTCTAGTCTTTCCCATTCTATTGTTTTCCTCTATTTCTTTGCAGTGATTACTGAGGAAGCCTTTCTTATCTCTCCTTGCTATTCTTTGGAACTCTGCATTCAAATGGGTATATCTTTCCTTTTCTCCTTTGCTTTTCACTTCTCTTCTTTTCACAGCTATTTGCAAGGCCTCCTCAGACAGCCATTTTGCCTTTTTGCATTTCTTTTTCTTTGGGATGGTCTTTATCACTGTCTCTTGTCAATGTCATGAACCTCTGTCCACAGTTCTTTAGGCACTCTGTCTATCAGATCTAATCCCTTGAATCTATTCATCACTTCCACTGTATAATCGTAAGGGTTTTGATTTAGGTCATACCTGAATGGTCTAGTGGTTTTCCCTACTTCTTCACTTTCAGTCTGAATTTGGCAATAAGGAGTTCATGATCTGAGCCACAGTCAGCTCCCAGTCTTGTTTTTGCTGACTGTACAGAGCCTCTCCATCTTTGGCTGCAAGGAATATAATCAATCTGATTTTGGTATTGAACATCTGGTGATGTCCATGGGTAGAGTATTCTCTTGTGATTTTGGAAGAGGGTGTTTGCTATGATCAGTGCGTTCTCTTAGTAAAAGTCTGTTAGCCTTTGCCCTGGTTCATTTTGTACTCCAAGGGCAAATTTGCCTGTTACTCCAAGTATCTCTTGACTTGCTACTTTTGCATTCCAGTCCCCTATAATGAAAAGGACATCTTTTTTGGGTGTTAGTTCTAGAAGGTCTTATAGGTCTTTATAGAACCAATCAACTTCAGGTTCTTCAGCATTACTGGTGGGGGCATAGACATGGATTACTGTGATATTGAATGGTTTGCCTTGGAAACAAACAGAGATCATTCTGTCATTTTTGAGATTGCATCCAAGCACTGCATTTAGGACTCTTTTGTTGACCATGATGGCTACTCCATTTCTTCTAAGGGATTCCTGCCCACAGTAGTAGATATAATGGTCATCTGAGTTAAATTCACCCATTCCAGTCCATCTTAGTTCGCTGATTCCTAAAATGTCGGTGTTCACTCTTGCCATCTCCTGTTTGACCACTTCCAATTTGCCTTGATTCATGGACCTAACATTCCAGGTTCCTATGCAATATTGCTCTTTACAGCATCGGACCTTCCTTCTATCACCAGTCACACCCACAACTGCGTGTTGTTTTTGCTTTGGTCCAGTCTCTTCATTCTTTCTGGAGTTTCTTCACTGATCTCCTGTAGCATATTGGGCACCTACCAACCTGGGGATTTCACCTTTCAGTGTCATATCTTTTTGCCTTTTCATGCTGTTCATGGGGTTCTCAAGGCAAGAATACTAAAGTGGTTTGCCATTCCCTCCTCCAGTGGACCACGTTTTGTCAGATCTTTCCACCATGACACGTCCGTCTTGGGTAGCCATACATGGCATGGCTCATAGTTTCATTGAGTTAGACAAGGCTGTGGTCCATGTGATCAGTTTGGTTAGATTTCTGTGATTGTGGTTTTCATTCTGTCTGCCCTCTGATGGATAAGGATAAGAGGCTTATGGAAGCTTCATGATGGGAGAGACTTACTGTGGGGGAAGCTAGGTCCTGTTCTGATGGGCAGGCCCATGTTCAATAAATCTTTAATCCAATTTTCTCTTGATGGATGGGGCTGTGTCCCCCCCCCCCCTGTTGTTTGACCTGAGGCCAAACAATGGTGGAGGTTGAAAGTAATGGGGACCTCCTTCAGAAGGTCCCATGCACATACTGCCCCCAACCCTGCAGCAGTCCACTGTCAAACTACGCCTCCACCAGAGACTCCTGGACACTCACAGGCAAGTCTAGGTCAGTCTCTTGTGGGGTCACTGCTCCTTTCTCCTGGGTCCTGGTGGGAACAAGGTTCTGTTTGTGCCCTCCAAGAATCTGTTTCCCCAGTCCTGTTTAAGTTCTGGAGGCTCTATGGTGGGGTTAATGACATTACCAATTTTCAAATGAATTACAGTAAAGATTATAAGGGGATTACCCAATATTGCACCCAAGTTTCCCTCCTAAAATTTGGGAACAAACATCCCAAGTTATAAAAGAGCATTAACCTTTCAGGCCACTAAAGTCCCGTTAGTGTTTGGGCAGTGTTCTAAGTTAGAAAACTGCTGTAGGGGCAGGTCCAAGGACAGACTCTCTAACAGTAAACTGTGAGGAAAACACGACACTTTATATTCAATGAGGCATAAAGGATGTTATCATTATTCCCATTTTATAAATGAGTATTTACCCTTGCTAAATAACTCTGCCATGGCTACATGTTTATAGTTCTAGAACGATGACTTGAACTCATGCCTCCTGACTCTTGTTTAGCTTCTGGTGTCTTTCTATTGTATCATGATGCCCTCCTGGTAAGTTGAAAGCATTTTTTGCATTTTCACTTTCAGAAGACACATACAAATCAATCTACATTTTACAAATGCAGTATGTATCTTACCAACAGTATTCATTGAGACAAGCAATGCAAGAGGGAAAATACTAAACAGATTCAGACAAACCATCACTTGGTGCCAAGGATTCTCAGTGAAGTTCATTCTTTAGCATGTGCCAACAGAACACTAACTAGGAGAGGATTTGAAAAACAAGTAAACCCAGTTTCTTCCTTATGGAACATATCCCAGTGAAAATAACTTAAGAAAAAAGTTGCATGCACATACCAAGGAATGCAATTCATATGTTATGCTGACTAAACAAAATGATAAAGTGGGTATGGTTTTACCAGGGACAGATCCCTAGCAAGGGATTGGTCAATTTGGCTTTCAACACACATAGGACAGATTACACTAGTCCTTTTATCATTTATTAGCAGTAGAATCCAAGCCAGTTTTTTTTTCCCTCCCTATAAAATGAGAGAAAAGTCTATTCTTCATAGGGTATTATGAAGATTCAGAGAAAAAATACATGCAAAAGCACTTTGTAAAGCATAACAGCTATTGATTTGGAGTAGTCAGCAGGTTAAGGGCTTACAACTCCACTAAAGACTTTTCAAGATAAAGAAGCAGATATTAGCTATCTTGGAAATTTCCACAATGACTTATTCATATGGAACATTATATATACAAGCTGGCATTTATTCTTTCTTGCATTTGTTTCTTTTACTCAAAAAACCTATTTATTGAATTAAGTTGTTAATTGAATAAAATACTCTACAAAAGGAAAACATATTTATTCCCCAAAGGTATCATTCTAGTACCTTTTAAAGCATTTTAAATTATTTTTTAAGTATCCAAGGGCTAGAATATACAGTTCTGTTTTTATAAGTAAAAGCATAAATCATATATGGACTGCCTTCTTTAATAACAAGGAGTTAAATAAAAATTATGCTATAATACATGTCATGTATACCTACACAAGAGCCTTGTTTTTTATCAAGGTCAGCTACACAGGACTTCCTTTCAAGTACAGTCAGCCCTACCTATCTCCAAGTTCACATCCATGGATTCAACTAACCGAGAATGAAAAATATTTGAAAAAAATTCCAGAAAATTCCAAAAGCAAAACTTGAATTTGCCACACTCTGACAACTATCCACGTGACATTTACACTGTATTTACAACTATTTACATAGAATTCATATTGTATCAAGTATTACAAGTAATCTAGAGATTATTTAAAGTATGTGGAGGATGTGTGTAGGTTAGACTTGAGCAACCTCAGAATTTGAGTACCTACGGTGGGAGTGTACTACTCCCTCAAGGATACTGAGGGATGACTATACTTCGCTTTTAGATAAAATCCTTCCTCTACTGCAGTGTCATTTCCCCAATTTAATCTGGATTACAAATGATTTTCAAGTACCATCTGCTAAAAAGTTATTACCTGAGGAGCTCGATAAAAATACATATTCCTGGGTCTCACTGAGGAACTGAAATCAGAAATGAGGGAGATTCCTGACATTAAGATTTACTAGCTGTCATTCTTAGAGAAGTTATTCTACCTTTTCAAGTATCAGTATTCTCAGCTACAATATGAATGTAAAAATATATTTTCCCTCAACTTCACAGGGCATTTTATGAGAATTACCTATGGCTTCCCAGGTGGCTCGGTGGTAAGGAATTTGCCTGCCAATGCAGGAGAAACAGGAGATGCAAGTTCTATTCCTGACTTGGGAAGATCCCCTGGAGGAGGAAATGACAACCCCCTCCACTATTCTTTTTTTTAGTTTACTTTTAATTGAAGGATAACTGCTTTACAATATTGTATAGGTTTCTGCCATACATCAACAGGAATCTGCCATACATCAACATGAATCAGCCATAGGCATACATATGTCCCCTCCTTCTTGAACCTCCCTCCCACCTCCCACCATATCCCACCCCTCTAGGTTGTCACAGAGCACCAGTTTCATTTTGAGCTACCTGAGTCATACAGCAAATTCCCACTGGCTATCTATTTTACACATGGTAGTATATATATTTCAATGTTTAACTCTCTCAATTCATCCCACTTTCTCCTTCTCCCCTGTGTCCACAAGTCTGTTCTCTATGTCAACTCCAAATTGGCACTTGCCAAGATGGTTGCCTATGACTGAACAACAAGGGCATTTGCCATCTGCCTCTGCTGTAACTGAACACTGTGCTGCTGCAGCTGTTGAGCTTCAACACCCCCTGAGGGAGTTCAGGGTGGAGTAAGGCACTCGGTGCTCCAGGCAATCTGGTGGGACAGGTATTTAGATAGATGTTTTAGGAACAGACTTTATGATCCCAATTCTTGCATCTCCTCATATCTAGAAAAGAACTAAATCCCTTCGTGGTGATATCGGGTGACTAGCAACAAACTTTTTGTAAAATAAATGCTTAATGGTATTGAACTCCCCCTTCACCAAAACCTTATATATTGACTTTCCCCCACTGCCACTTTGGAGCAGTCTCTCAGAGCTATCTGAGGTGCTGCCTCCTGGGCTGCAGTCCTCATTTTGCCCCAAATAAAACTTAACTCACAACTCTCAAGTTGTACATCTTTTTTTTAGTCAACATCTATGTCTGTGTCTCCACTGCTGCCGTGCAATAGGTTCATCAGCACCATCTTTCTAGATTTCACTCCAGTATTCTTGCCTGGGAAATCCCATGGGCAGAAGGGTCCTGTGGGCTACAGTTCATAGGGTCACAAAGAGTTGGACACTTTTTAGGGTAATTAAATTTTTGCAAATGTAATATTTTAATTAAGAATACTATAAATCTGTCCAGCAAGTTCTTTCATCAGGTATACTGAAAAGATAAACATCAACCCAGTTCTGTTCACACAATAACAATTAACAAGTTTCTGAACATCTCTATCTATTCTTTCCTATCCTCAATAATGAGGAAATCAATCAGTAAATTCTTCATGCTTTTATTTGAAAAACAGACATCTTTTTGCCCTTGGAGACCTTAATAATCATGTAATAGCAAATCTAATACTCTTAAAAGTTATTGGTATGGCACCTGCAGAAACAAAAAAATAAAGTCTCATCTTTATGACAATAATACTAATACCTTCTAGAGAAGAGCTTCAGTCAATCCAATTAGACAACAAATTAATGGCCCCTTACTATGTACAAGGCACTTGCATGGTTCTGATCACAAGACCCAAAAAGGCTCTCTCCATTTTTTTCATTCAGTTCACAAGTACTGTTAAATGTTACTTCAGAGATGGCTCTCAAACAAATCTATTCTCCATGCCCACTTCCAAGTCCTCAAAAATCTCTTTCCAGAGCACTACAGTAGTCTCCTAGATAATTTCCTAGGCTCTCATCTCCTTTCCTTCACTCCATCCTTTCTTCCTAGAATATTTTTCCATGCTTTTAAAAACTTAACCTTAAACTCAGCCAACTTCTGTAGGATTTCAAGTCAGTTCCCATGCATATACAATGCACCTCAATAAAACAAGTTACTCAGTCTCTCTAGAATATACAAAGTATTTCCACACATCTCTCCTTTCTCCAAACTCTTCTCTTTCCAATTTTCTTTGTAATTCTTCCTGAAAAATAAAAATCCTACCCATGCCTCAGCAACCAGTTCTAAAGCCATCTTTAAGAAACTATCTGAATCTCTCAAGTCAGGATCAATAACTTTCCCACTTTCACATTTTTCACATGCCTCTATTACACAGCTCTATAGAAGTATACTGGATTACCCAAAGAGTTCACTTGAGAAACCCAAATATTTAGTTGAATATAATATAATAGATTTTCTGAATTTAATAGGGATCAAAGCAGAGACATTACTTTGCCAACAAAGGTCTGTCTAGTCAAGGCTATGGTTTTTCCAGTAGTCACGCGTGGATGTGAGAGTTGGACTGTGAAGAACGCTGAGCGCTGAAGAATTGATGCTTTTGAACTGTGGTATTGGAGAAGACTCTTGAGAGTCCCTTGAACTGCAAGGAGATCCAACCAGTCCATCCTAAAGGAGATCAGCTCTGGGTGTTCATTGGAAGGACTGATGTTGAAGCTGAAACTCCAATACTTTGGCCACCTCATGCGAAGAGTTGACTCATTTGAAAAAGACCCTGATGCTGGGAAGGATTGGGGGCAGGAGGAGAAGGGGACGACAGAGGATGAGATGGTTGGATGGCATCACCGACTCGATGGACATGGGTTTGGCTAAACTCCAGGAGTTGGTGATGGACAGGGAGGCCTGGCGTGCTGCAATTCATGGGGTCGCAAAGAGTCGGACACGACTGAGCAACTGAACTGAACTGATGGTATGGATAATAAATATACTCAAATAAAATATACTTTAATCCAATAAAACTAATTACTATGAATAAGTTATATATTATTTATTAGCCCATAATTTTTCATTTTCATTCTATAACATTTTTTCATGTAAAATATTTAATACTTGCTCCCTTGAAGAGCAGTTTAAGAAATCACAATAACAGAGTATTTTAGGATGAACAACCAACTGAAATAAATAATTTTAACTAAATGTATAGAATGATATTTGTCAAATATGTCTACTTATAATAATAATAATAAGGGAGGGAGGGAGACCACATTATAATGAGCTTATAAATTTCTTCATGAAGAACACGCAAGGTTTTTCCCAAGATGCACTAAATTACTCAACATAAGATGGATTTCACCTTAACCAAGTTCTCCATGGCTTTGATATTTTTATATGTAAAAAAACTCAATGCTAATTAGTCTCCCTCAGTCAAATTAACTGAACTGGGGCAGTCTGGTTTCTTTCTATGTCACACAGAATCCTAAACAATTCCATCAATCTGTCAATTTCAAGTGATATACATAAAGATTACTAGCAGGGCGGGAAGATCACATCACAATGATATAAACAGCAAAGCTGACTTACAAAAAACTAGCAGAATTTTCAGTATATTCCCTTCAACTTATGTTCACTTAAAAAATGATAGGAAGATCTTTGAAATACTAATGTCATATACAGGTCTCTAAAGAAAACAATAGAGTTATTCACAAATGGTAGATAGACCCTGAAGTTAGTTGTTCTGTGACTAACTGCATATAAAGTGCTTGTCGCTCAGTTGTGTCCAACTCTTTGCAAGCCCATGGACTGTAGTCTGCCAGGCTCTTCTGTCCATGGAATTCTCCAGGCAACAATACTGGAGTGGGTTGCCATTTCCATCTCCAGGAGATCTTCCCGACCTAGGGATCAAACCCGGGTCTCCCGCATAGCAGGCAGATTCCTTACTGTCTGAGCCACCATGGAAGTCCTTATATCTCTTATATACCTCTTAGGTATATATGCCTTTTATATACTCCATACACCTGTTAGTAAATAAACTGTCTAAAGGAGTTCTTAGTACCTAGACAAAATAATTGGTAAGGGTGTTTACTGTTCTTTTAAAATATTCACCTTGTTTGTTTTGGTGAAGTTTGGTTTACTCCTTGAAAAAAGTCAAGAATTGGAATGAGGTCATAAAAAGTCTATATTGAAATTCTTAAAATATATGTCTATTTTCCATGACTTGCTATATTGTTATAAACCACTTTAAACACCAGATAGCTTCTAGTTAAGTCCATAAAAAAGTAGATTCTACCTCTTTAGGCAAGCAGGTTGTAAAGAAAAGGTTAACAAAATTCATGGCTTAAATACGGGGGAAAATATTGCAACCCAATTTTGACCTGTGATATTTGAGCCTGCAGATCAAATCCGTTCCCGTGTAGAATAATACCTTCCTTGACATTGTTGTATTTTATTGAAGTATCAGTATCAGTACAACCTCATTAAGAAATGCAAAAGTAGTGACTGGCAACACTATCAATAAGTGCAGGGAGTTTAATTTACTTCTCACACAGGAAGGTAATGGAAAAAAGAAGGCACGTAAATTTTTATTGTCCTGAGTAGAAGAAATTTATGTGGGCTTAAGTCACAATCATTTGAAATTTTTATTATAAATCAAAATATTGTCTTTCCCTTACTCAACATGTCATTATTTTCTGAAAACTGACGAGCAAATAGAATTTATTTTCCAATAATGTTGCATAGAATAACTGATTTTACACACACACACACACAAAATCAGTGAAATAGAATCCTTACACCGGAATGCACATCTCACCAGAGGGCACTATACTGCATAAAAAAGATAAGCCAAATTCTTGCTAACAGTGTATAGTTTACATCTGTAAGGATAAGGAGACTGATTCTCTACACTATCCCAAAATAAATGAAAAGCAGACATGTTTTTAAAAGAACTGAAAATAACAAGATCCTTTTATAAACTTCTACAGAACCTAAGGAGTCTTTATGACATGTTTGAGAATTATATGTGTTTGTTGTTTCATGTGTGCATATATTGTTTATCCAATGGAATTCATTGAAGGTAGGAAACAGGAACAGATCATTCACATCTTTGGAATCTATCATCTCTGACTTAGTGCTAAATATATTAATGAACCTTACTGTTAAATTCATTTTAGTAGTTTAGATGGAGTTATTTGAAGTGGGATGTGCAATAATACGTGGAGCTAAAATTTTTAAATCACTAAGAGACTTTTTTCCCCAGAAAGTTTTGGATCTGCAACCAATAAAAAATGAGACTTCTCTATGGAGATTGGTGTTCACAATAAAACTGTCCCAATGGCAAAAAAAAAAAAAAAGTTTACATGGAGTTAACCAAGACAACAACTTTTAGCAACAATCTACCAAACCTCTATCTCACATCCCATAAAGGAAGACTGGATTTTTTTCAAATATTACTCTTATTATTACCATTAATTTAGCATTTATTATGTGACATGTCCTGTGCAAAGATACATAACACACACATACACACACACTTACTGATACAAAATATTGAATTTTCACTATATCATGATTTCTGCAGTATTTTTTACTGGTAAAGTCAAGCTGATTACAAACAGATTGAATGGTAAAAGCCAAAGCAGCTATTTGTATCATTTAATTATTAGTAAAATATTCATTATAATGTTTCAATTAAACTCAAAACTTATTGAGCACCTCCTGTTTGTAAGGCACTGTTTTGTGGGAAAATCAAAGCACACAAGGCTTCTTACTGATTCCAAGGTGATAACAACCTAAAAACCAGCAATCAGGTGTAAAAAGTGCTCTTTTCTTTGCCTAGGGTTTTTTGGATTCTTTTTCAAATACAATTGTTTAATTCAACATTATTCATAATAATGAGAATATGACATAATATTTTGGTCATTGTTCTACTGAAGTTGACTGTGTATAAATCTGCAACTGCATCCAAGAACACTCAACAGATACTAGACGTGTCTGGGACACTGATAGAAGTAAGGTGAACCAAGCACCTAGCAATAAGAGTGTCATAGTATGAGTATGGGCCAGCACTGCCTCACCTACAAAGCACAAGTCAGAATCCGTAGGTGTTGGAAACTACAGTAAGAATAAAGAGAAATCCAAGTTGAGTCTTGAAGCTCAAACTCTAATACTTTGGCCACCTGATGTGAAGAACTGACTCAATGGAAAAGACCCTGATGCTGGGAAAGATTGAAGACAGGAGGAGAAGGGGACGACAGAGGATGAGATGGTTGGACTGCATCAGCGACTCAATGGACATGAGTTTGAGCAAGCTCCTGGAGTTGGTGATGGACAGGGAAGCCTGGCATGCTGCAGTCTATGGGGTTGCCAAGAGTCGGACACGGCTGAGTGACTAAACTGAACGTTCCTAGCATCAGGGTCTTTTCCATTAAGTTGGCTTTCCATTGAATTTCCTTTAGTATTGACTGGTTTGATCACAGCCTTGTCATGGTGAAGGGGCTTGCATACCTCAGTGAAACTATGAGCCATGCTGTGCAGGGCCATCCAAGACAGACGGGTTAGAGTGAAGAGTTCTGAAAAAACGTGGTCTACTGGAAAAGAGAATGACAAACTACTCCAATATTCTTGCCTTGAGAACCCCATAAATAGTATGATAAGGGTCCTCATGTAGACTATATAGTATTGTATAAAGTATATAGTATTGAAGGAGTGGCAATAGAAAAATTATAAATTTTATTTTTATGATGCTTCACTGCCAGAGGGACATTAAAATATGAATATCAAAAACTTCCACTTTAATATTTTGTATTTCTAATTCAGCTATAACCTACATAGTAACATTTTTACTTAGAATTTTGGTATCACAGCCTAAGAAAAGTCTTACCTTTGGGTTACTTTTGGATTGACTTTTATTCTTTGGGTTTAGTTACTTTACTTAATGACTATTATGCCCTATCTGAGAGCATTCAGACTAAACTGAAAAACATAGTAGTTTATATAACTCATTCTGAGGCTGTTATAGAGCCATACAGGCTATTATTATTTTAAGCATGCCTATCTGTGATGTGCTCTTGTCCATTATCTGAACCTATCAATATAATGGAGTCTTAATAAGCAATTAAATAAATTGCACTTGCTCACTGACATAGTTTATGAAAGTGAATGCAACCAAGCCCCCCAACCACCCCCAAGTTATCATTCTTCCTATTTATATAATTGGGTTTTAATTCCAGCGATAAAAATAGCAATGTGGATTGTCTACAGCATTCAGACAGTTCTACCAGAGTTAAATGATGACTAAGTCAAAATATCTAATGACAACTAAATTCCTATACTTTCTAAATATTTGTGTGAATATGGAGACCTGTAGTATTTTGCATAGAATTTAGCTACCTTAATCCTTAATCTGTCTAGGGCAAATTCTAGCATTTCACAAAATTTTGAAGATTTTCTGAATCTTTTCAAAAACTTTCCACTAATTAAATAAAGATTCTCAAAGTCACTTCTAGTTAATCTTTACCTAGCTTTTCTGGAAATATAGCCAAGCAAATAATTTTTTTTACTATCTATCATGTACTCAGTCATGTAATAGATGTTGTGGGAGAGACAACTGTGTTTAAGGTATGTATTCGTTTCCTACTGCTGCTGTAATAAGTTATCACAAACTTAATGATTTGAAACAGCATAAATGCATTTTCTTATAGTTCTGGAGGGCAGAGGTCTAAATTCAAGGTATCAGTATGCTTGGTTCCTTCAGAGGAGAATCCATTTTCCTGCTTTTTTTCGGTCTCTAGAGGCCATCTGCATTCTCCTCCCTCACATCAATCCCACCTCTTGCTTCCATCATCACATCTCCTACTACTGACTGACCCTCCACCTCAGTTTTATAAGGTCCCTTTTGATTATATCAGGTCCACTCAGATAATCCATGATACTTTACTTATTTTAGGGTCCTTAACCATAATTACATCAGCAAAACCCTTTTGCCATATAAGGTAACATTCACAGGTTCTGAGGATTAGGATGTGGAAGTCTTTGTGGTGTCATTATTCAGTCAACCACAAGGTTTATATTGAAAAGATAGAAACTGATGTCAAATATCTTATCTGATAAGATCAATGGTGTAGCCACAGGTAAATACGGTTATCATGGGCACCATCAAAGAATATCTCCTTAGCTGTAACTAGACAGAAGGTGGGGAGTACAGGGTAACACAACTCCTCTCAACTACTGATTTGCCCTGAATTTCAATCACTATCCCACCTTCCCTTAGTTCTTGATTTATAGCATTTACATAGTGGAACAGAAAAAAGAAAATAGGGACTAGAGAAAAGAAAATGGACTTAACAATTCATACTAATTACATTCTCAGCAGACATTAGCTTATCTGGAATTACTATTGAGTATCCCTTTCATGTTATCAATTGTACAGATAAAAATACCTTAAATGCTCCAGAACACATAAAATTTTATAAACTCCCTTTCTTTGAAGTTAAACAAACTAACTAATAAAACAACCTCCTGCTCTACTGACATAGCATTTCCTTATTAATACCTGCCCGAAGACAGGTCAGCAATTATATGCAAACCATTTTAAATGTATATGACAATAAATCAAACTTTGAAACCCACTATTATTCATTCTATCCCATGTTCTTGGCATATATTTCCTCTCTACTCTAACCTTATTACTAAATTTCTGATATCCTATGTCCTAGAATTTCCTTCTTTCTTATAGTGGAATGTCAGATGTAGATACACACTGGTACCCTCCTGGTCTGAAATTGGAAGAGTTTTATTAAGTGTTTTCCACAAAATCATTTAAGTCAAACTGCAAGTGACCTTATTAGGTACTGCTGAAGAGGAAATATATATCAACTAAAATATCCTGCAGTTTCTCTCTTATACAGTAAGATTTGAAACAGGGACCACTACAAAAGCTTTTTCTATACACTCTTTTTTCTCTTTTAATTGGAGGCTAATTACTTTACAATATTGTGGTGGTTTTTTGCCATACATTCACATGAATCAGCCATGGGTGTACATGTGTTCCCTATCCTGAACCTCCCTCCCACCTCCCTCCCCATCCCATCCCTCAGGGTCATCCCAGTGCACCAGCCCTGAACACCCTGTCTCATGCATTGAACCTGGACTGGCAATCTATTTCACATATGCTAATATACAGGTTTCAATGCTATTCTCTCAAATCATCCTACCCTTGCCTTCTCCCACAGAGCCCAACAGTCTGTTCTTTACATCTGTGTCTCTTCTACTGTCTCGCATATAGGGTCATCGTTACCATCTTTCTAAATTCCATATAAATGCATTAATATGCTGTATTGATGTTTTTCTTTAACTTACTTCCCTCTGTATAATAGACTCCAGTTTCATCCACCTCATTAGAACTGATTCAAATGCATTCTTTTTAATAGCTGAGTAATATTCCATTGTGTATATGTACCACAGCTTCCTTATCCATTCATCTGCTGATGGGCATCTAGGTTGCTTCCATGTCCTGGCTATTGTAAACAGTGCTGCGATGAACAACGGGATACACATGTCTCTTTCAACTGTGGTTTCCTCAGTGTGCATGCCCAGCAGTGGGATAGCTGGGTTGTATGGCAGTTCAATTTTTAGCTTTTTAAGGAATGTCCACACTGTTCTCCATAGTGGATATACTAGTTGGCATTCCCACCAACAGTGTAAGAGGGTTCTGTTTTCTTCACACCCTGTCCAGCATTTATTGCTTGTAGACTTTTGGATAGCAGCCATTCTGACCGGTGTGAGATGGTACCTCATTGTGGTTTTGATTTGCATTTCTCTGATAATGAGTGATGTTGAGCATCTTTTCCTGTGTTTGTTAGCCATCTGTATGTCTTCTTTGAAGAAATGTCCGTTTAGTTCTTTGGCCCATTTTATGATTGGGTCACATATTTTTCTGGAATTGAGCTGTAGGAGTTGCTTGTATATTTTTGAGATTAATTCTTAGTGAGTTGCTTCATTTGCAATTATTTTCTCCCATTCTGAAGGCTGTCTTTTCACCTTGCTTATAGTTTCCTTCGTTGTGCAAAAGCGTTTAAGTTTAGTTAGGTCCCATTTGTTTATTTTTGCTTTTATTTCCATTACTCTGGGAGGTGGGTCATAGAGGATCCTGCTGTGATTTATGTCAGAGAGTGTTTTGCCTATGTTTTCCTCTAGGAGTTTTATAGTTTCCGGTCTCACATTAGGATCTTTAATCCATTTTGAGTTTATTTTTGTGTATGATGCTAGAAAGAGTTCTAGTTTCATTCTTTTACAAGTGTTTGACCAGTATTCCAGGTATCACTTATTAAAGAGATTCTCTTTTCTTCATTGTATATTCTTCCCCCCTTTGTGAAAGACAACGTGTCCATAGGTACATAGATTTATCTCTGGGCTTTCTATTTTGTTCCATTGATCTATGTTTCTGTCTTTGTGCCGGTACCATACTGTCTTGATGACTGTTGCTTTGTAGTATAGCCTGAAGTCAGGCAGGTTGATTCCTCCAATTACACTCTTCTTTCTCAAGATTGCTTTGGCAATTCAAGGTTTCTTCTATTTCCATACAAATTGTGAAATTACTTGTTCTAGTTCTCTGAAAAATACGGTTGGTAGCTTGATAGGGATTGCATTGAATCTATAGATTGCTTTGGGTAGTATACTCATTTTCACTATACTGATTCTTCTGATCCATGAACATGGTATATTTCTCCATCTATTTGTGTCATCTTTGATTTCTTTCATCAGTGTTTTATAGTTTTCTATATATATAGGTCTTCTGTTTCTTAGGTTGATTTATTCCTAAGTATTTTATTCTTTTCATTACAATGGTGAATAGAATTTTTTCCTTAATTTCTCTGTTTTCTCATTGTTAGTGTATAGGAATACAAGGGATTTCTCTGTGTTAATTTTATATCCTGCAACTTTACTATATTCATTGATTAGCTCTAGTAATTTTCTGGTGGAGTCTTTAGGGTTTTCTATGTAGAGGATCATGTCATCTGCAAACAGTGAGAGTTTTACTTCTTCTTTTCCAATCTGGATTCCTTTTATTTCTTTTTCTTCTCTGATTACTGTGGCTAAAACTTCCAAAACTATGTTGAAGAGTAGTGCTGAGAGTGGGCATCCTCGTCTTGTTCCTGACTTTAAGGGAAATGCTTTCATTTTTTCACCATAGAGGATAATGTTTGCTTATCAGGGGATTTTTTAACAGGAGGATTTCTACGTGCTGTTTCTCATGAATCCTCAAATTGTCAGGGAATGTTTAACAGGAGGATTCCTACGTACTGTTTCTCATAAAACCTCTGTTCCTTATCAGTGGAATGGCAAACCACTCCCAGGACTGAGGTCATGGGATGAGAAAGGCTCAGGTCTCCTTCAGTAAACATTCTCTTTATGACAAAACTGGTTAGTCTCGATCCTCTTTCTTGAGATATGGTTTGTCTCCTGACCTTGTGACTCTTATTATTCCCTTGTTCCCTTGGTAACGGTTGCTGTACGTTTGGTTTCCTGACCTTTATCATTGTCAAAAGAAATTTCTTGTACCACAGCATATATATACTCATAGAAAGATCATTAAAGCACCCTTCCTCCACCAGAGGCATGGGTTCCCATGTCTTTCTTTCTCTCTCTCCTTTTCTCTCTATCTTTCTCTTTCTTATTGTCGACCAGACCAACAGGTTCCGGTCCATTAAAGGACCCCATATGGGTTTATCATATATGGCTTTTATTATGTTGAGGTATGTTTCTTCAGTGTGTGCTTTCTGGAGGGTTTTTATCATAAATGGATGTTGAATTTTGTCAAAGGCTTTCTCTGCATCTATTGAGATAATCATATGTTTTTTAACTTTCAATTTGTTAATGTGGTGATATTAGATTAATTGATTTGAGAATACTGAAGAATCCTTGCACCCCTGAGATAAATCCCACTTGGTCATGATGTATGATCTTTTTAATATGTTGTTGGATTCTGTTTGCTAGAATTTTGTTGAAGATTTTTGCATCTATGTTCATCAGTGATATCGGCCTATAGTTTTCCTTTTTTGTGGCATCTTTGTCTGGTTTTGGTATTAGGTTGATGGTGGCCTCATAGAATGAGTTTGGAAGTTTACCTTCCTCTGCAATTTTCTGGAAGATTTTGAGTAGGATAGGTGTTAGCTCTTCTCTAAATTTTTGGTAGAATTCAGCTGTGAAGCCGTCTGGTCCTGGGCTTTTGTTTGTTGGAAGATTTGTGATTATAGTTTCAATTTCTGTGCTTGTGATGGATCTGTTAAGATTTTTTTATTTCTTCCTGGTTCAGTTTTGGAAAGTTATACTTTTCTAAGAATTTGTCCATTTCCCCAAGTTGCCCATTTTATTGACATATAGCTGCTGATAGTAGTCTCTTCTGATCCTTTGTATTTGTGTTGTCTGTTGTGATTTCATTTTCCTTTCTAATTTTGTTGATTTGATTCTTCTCCCTTTTTTCCTTGATGAGTCTGGCTAATGGTTTGTCAATTTTATTTATCTTCTCAAAGAACCAGCTTTTAGCTTTGTTGATTTTGGCTATGGTCTCCTTTGTTTCATTTGCATTTATTTCTGCCCTAATGTTTATGATTTCTTTCCTTCTACTAACCCTGGGTTGCTTCATTTCTTCTCTGTCTAGTTGCTTTAGGTGTAGAGTTAGGTTATTTATTTGATTTCTCTCCTGTTTCTTGAGGTAGGCTTGTATTGCTATGAACCTTCCCCTTAGCACTGCTTTTACCGTGTCCCATAGGTTTTGGGTTGTTGTGTTTTCATTTTCATTCGTTTCTATGCATATTTTTATTTCTTTTTTGATTTCTTCTGTGATTTGTTGGTTATTCAGAAGTGTGTTGTTCAGCCTCCATATGTTTGTATTTTTAATTTTTTTTTCCTGTAGTTGACATCTAATCTTACCGCATTGTGATCAGAAAAGATGCTTGAGATGCTTTCAATTTTTTTGAGTTTACCAAGGCTAGATTTATGGCGCAGGATGTGACCTATCCTGGAGAAGGTTCCGTGTGCACTTGAGAAAAAGGTGAAATTCATAGTTTTGGGGTGAAATGTCCATAGATATCAATTAGGTCTAATTCGTCCATTGTACCATTTAAAGTCTATACACTCTTATAGTGGTTTGAAGTCAAAGTTGCTCAGTCATGTCCGACTCTTCATGACCTCATGGACTACATAGTCCATGTAATTCTCCAGGCTTGAATACTGGAGTGGGTAGCCTTTCCCTTCTCCAGGGGATCTTCCTAACCCAGGTCTCCCGCGTTGCAGGCAGATTCTTTACCAGCTGAGCCACCAGTGAAGCCCATAGTAGTTTATTCCATGCCAAAAATTTAAGAAACATTTTCCTCTGATGGCATGAATTATAATCTCGAGGTAGTTGATACCTCTGACTAGGTTTTCACAATATCTAGTCAGAAATCTCACTCTGCTATAATGAAATACCCCTCATTAAATTTTATCGTCATCCTGTATAACTGTAATACTTCACTAACTACTGTTAATAAGCTATTCCAAAATTCTTAAGTAAATTGAGCTATATGGCAATGAAAATATTATAGAAAATATTGCCCAATAACTAGAGAATTCTAATTACATGGCAATTTCTTTTCTACCATCACCATTGGCAGTCTGGCTTTGATAGAATACAGTCCCTTTAAGACTTTGTTCCTCTATTCACAAAATGAGATAGTACTAACCTGACAAAGTGTCAAGAAAATATATGTATGAAGAAGGAAGTCCATATATGCCCTACAATTTAGATCACCACTATCATTAGGAAAGTGTTAATTGACTTACATATCCTATAACCCAACCTGGTATCTGGATCAAAATTTGTATGGATTCTCACTATTCTTTTCCCCAATATGCTTTCTTTGTAATGTTGAGTGAAATGTTATCTCTCCTTCTCCTTGAAGTTTCAGCAAATAGCATAATTAAATCCTTCACAGTAGAAATGTAACACTTTTTCCAGTTTATAGCTCCCTATAAACATCCTACTTAATACTCAACAGCCTGAATTATTTTTTAAGGATTATTGCTACTTGTCTTCAAAACACCATTTTATCATTTAAAGGCAGTAGACAAGAGAAACAGAACAATGATAGGTTCATTGACTCTATTTCCCCTTGAAATATATTTTTCAGTATTTGGAATGTTTACTGATAAGTTCAATGAATAAATGACATCAAAATAAATAGATATTCATTATAAAGATGACAATCTCTATTCCATTTATAACCAGAGCTTGATGAGAACATATCTGAAGGAAACTAGCATTTGCCAATACCCTTCAAAAATGTGCTAGTATATCAATGATCAAAATGTGTTCTATATTCTAAGCATTCAAATATAAATCATTTCAATTTTCTGTCACTATTTCAAATATCTTTTCCTCAAGTCTGATTCAGTTGGTGGTTCAATTTGCCGATGTTTAATTAATGTATTATTTTAGTTAGCACAGAATAGAACAGTCAAAAAGAGCATAGGTTTGGTGTCAGAGAATTCCTGGCTCTGCATTGACTAGCTCTTTTACCTAATTTTCCTTAGCTTCAGCTTTCTCAACTGTAAAAAGAGACTAGCAATAGCAAACTTGTATGGTGGTTGTGAGGATTAAGTTGGGTAACGAATGGAAAGTCCCAAGCACTGTGTCTGCCTCATGGATGATGCTCAGTAAATGGAAATTATTATCATAACTTCAAACCCTATAAAAAGATTACAGGCTTATTTTTTCTAGGAACTTCAATGTATAAATTTTCATTTAATTATAGTACAGCAGCCATGTCTGTTTGGGTACAGA
Source organism: Giraffa tippelskirchi (assembly GCF_054371585.1). NCBI lineage: Eukaryota > Metazoa > Chordata > Mammalia > Artiodactyla > Giraffidae > Giraffa > Giraffa tippelskirchi. The sequence continues at coordinate 75,517,794 of NC_137289.1, forward strand.
TATGTGGTAATGAATGTCATTTAGTAAATCAGGTTTTGAAACTAATGTTATGAGGCATTAGAAGGTTACTCAAAATTTATTTAATAACATATATATATCAATAGAGTAGGTATGAAAGAAAGCTATATGATGCTCTACACTGAATAAATATCACTCTGAATGGTTTATTAGAACTGTGAAAATAAGTAAACTTCAAAAACAACTACAAAAAATATAGAAATCAATCACTACCACAAAATTGTTATCAACCAAGGGCAAGATTCTAGAGAATCAGGTATGCTAGAAGGTTAAGTATGCACTGGATAAAGAATCAGGCCCTTCAGCAAACTAAAAGACATGTTCTTCCTCTGCCTCAGCCTCTTAAACTAATTATCTAGAAATTATAGCCTGAAGTTAAGTCCTGTCCCATCTCATTAAGATTCTCTACCAGTATAAACAACTGGAGAAAAGAAATAGTCACATGAATGAGAGGAACACTGAGTAAAACTATTGATGGTGCTTCCCTATACTCTGAGGAAATATAGAAGGTTGCCTCTTACAGGTAGGGTTCACCAGAGGCATATATTCTTCACCACCAGATGTTTTACTAAGGTTTGACCGAAACCAAGTCTCTACACATGTATGGCCATCTCACGTTTTCCAAAGATCACTCACCATTCCCAATTATTGAAGAAGAGAAAAAATAAGATTGTAGCACACTAATCTTTCATTTCTTGAGTCCTCCTGAGGTATATTACAAGCCCAACTACTTATAGTTTGAAATTTTAAGAAAGTGATCCCATTATTCTGGCTATAATATAATAGCATATGATAAACTTCTCTGAGTAATTTTTTTCAATTCTCAGAGAAGATAAGCTTCCTGTAGAGGGTACCTAGTCTCCCATTTGGTGGATAGTCAGCTTGTTTTATGCATCCCTTATTCCAGCCCTTGAATGAAGAAAAAATAGTGGAGTTTTAGATTCAAACTGTTTTCCAACTTTCTTGATAATACTTAAAAAGCACTTAATTGCTCCAAACTCTGTTTTAAAATCTGTTTCTCATAACTCTAGGATTCTGTAAAGGTGTTTTAAGAGCCCAGGAGATACGGGTAGCACTTGATATTGTGACTGAGTTTCTTAATCAACTAAAGTAGATATCCTGTTAATCTTCTATGTAAAGAAACAAATGACAAGTCATAAATATATTTTTATTATAATAACAAAAATGAGTTTGAATATCACAATTCTATCATCATGTACAAATGACATGTAGAAAACTTACTAGAAGCCAGGAATTATAAAATCACTTACTACTATTCCTAATATTCAAATCATCCTTCTTTGGCTCCTTTAAAACCAAGGGAATGTTAAACTTATTTAGACTCATTTTAAAATCACAGTAGTGGTTAAGAATTAACTCAGTCTCAAAAAAGAATGTATTAATAGGGACATATTCAGTTCACTGTTTTCTATCATATGATATGGTAATGCCTGACTTTTCAGGGGTGAAGGAGTTGAGAAATGTAATAACCATGTTAGTTTTTGAAGGGAAAAGAGAGATAAAGCTTCATGGGATGGAAATGCAGTGTTATAAAGGACTCACTCTTCATTTCCACAAACTAACCTTAGCCCTTCTGAATTGAGTGCAATCCTGGAGGCAGTGGCCTCTTCATTGTAGAAATCTATAAATGGCTGTCCTCTACAGGAATGCATGTCAAATCTCCATCACAAAGTTCAAAAGTGTCAACCTTGGAAAGTCCAATAAGTTAGACTCATTGGTTTCAATTGTCCAAATAAATAGCTTAAACAGTTTTCCTCAATAAAAGCAGATAAACTATAGTTTGATGCCTACTCTTAACAAGCAAAGATGTTAAATAAAAGCCTATATCCACTTGGCATCAATATAGTAAGGACCTGCAACACTCCAATAAATAGCAGCTGCTGATGATCAATGGGGTCTTCTCAGTGAACTGAACCAGCACATGCAGGAGAATAAGCTCAGTGACAAATAGAATGATAGTACTGGTTTCAAGAACTTGAGAAAATTTATTTGGTACAAAAAAAAATTTATTCTATTTAGGATATACTTCTTGAGATTTTGTTCTCACATATGTTGGGAAATGGTTCACATTATATAAAGAAAATACCCTGGAGTTCACTGTAATAACCAACACAGAAATCAAATCAATAAAGACTATATTAAAAGGACCTAAACATTATGATTTCTGACTCCCACAAATGTACCTATAAGAAAGAATTTTAGGAGGCTCTAAAATACCCACAGTAATTTTATTGGTATAGCCTGATTTATTATGTTTTGTTTTACATTATTATAAGAACTATGTTAACATATAAAATTTGACATGGTTGCTAAACAACATCAATAATACTATTTTTTATTATTATAGTTATTAACTGTTAACATAATAAGTATTATTGATAAAGAGACAATCTCTATATTGTATAGAATAATTATGGCCACAACTAATAGAATGATTGTGCTAAAATCTCTTCACAATCAATGTCTAGAGCAGAAGCACAAAACTTAAAAGGTAAGATCTTGCAAATGTATATCTGGAATGCTACTCGGAATTTATACCTAAGTTTCCTAATAGGAGGACTATATTTTCCCTAGGTTTGCATGTCTTGACTTGGTTTTATTTTTCAGGGAAAAGGTAACTACTTTTGATAAAGTAGTAATCTGAAAAACCTAGTGTATGTTCAGAATCAATGTACAGTCCCATTCCTTTGCTGCAGATTAAATTCCATGGATTAAAAGAGCAAGCCAATTACTTCATTGGGTGAGACAATAAAACTCCCAGATCTCTTGAGTGTTCAAGAATACAGGAAATTTAACACGTGCCTTACTAAGAGTTTAGAGTTAATCTCAAAAAAAGATGTCATCATAGATAAGGAACCATATTTCCTGCCAAAGGAGGACACATGTCAGATCTATGGATAATATGTATGAGCCTTCCCATCTCTTTTTGTACCATATATGTAGATTTATCTACTACACATTATTGTACCTTCAGTGGTTTCACTGTCAGCTCCCATTTTCTGCTTCCAGCATTCATCCTCTTGATTCAAAAACATCCCTTTAACACATCATTCCTAATTAGATGATTAGTGCTTGGAAGGGCAGAAGATAAGTCATTTGCATAATTTAATCATAAATAGAAGTTAAAGATACAGATTTTGCCGTTCATTTGTATAATTATCTTCTTCAGCCTGGGGGGCTTAGACATTAATGTGATTAAACAGTATTTCTGCAAACAGGCAACTGTGTGTCCTCTATTAAAGCAAGGCTAGAGGCAAATGAAAAATTAATTTTAGAAGACAATCAATTTTATTCTACATGACTGTAATAAATAACAGCCCATCTGTAGACAACTCATTAAGCCTTGGGAGGGTACATGTGTCACAAACTCTAAATGACACACAAGGCTGAATTTTCCACCAAAATAGAACTAGTAATAAATGGCCTACCAGCTGCCATATCAGCCTAGAAAGTCAACAGACAAGAATTTCCTAGAAAATGAAGTGCATATAGTGTCACTCACAGTCAACCAGTTAATTACTACTAGTAGCAAAAGCTTATGAAAACTGGTTCATTTTATTCTGAGATTTGCTCTTTTTCTTGTGTTCTGAATGTATGTATATGTGTATGCCCACACATATTACTGTGATACCACTTTCACTAATAAGAGCTAACATTTACTGAGCTCTTATTATACACTAAGAATTTTGTGTACATGATCTTAATTAACCTTCTTAACCCCATAAGTTATGTAACTAATAGTATCCCCATTTTTAGATGAAAAAACTGAGGCTTAAATGATCATACATCTAGAAAGTGTTAGAACAAATGTGGCTATCTAAGACAGAATAATAATTCCCTAGGCTTTCATTGTTCAAGAGGAGCTATCAATCAGAATCAGAAAAATACACCTCTTTGGTATAACAATAAATTTCTTAAAATATGATCAGTTCCCCTAAGTAAATACATTAAATTATAATAAATCATAGCTACACTGTCAAAGCAACAAACTGAATACACTTTGAGTACCTACATCCATATACCACATTAGGCACTATGAATGATAAAACAACACATCAGACTATTCTTGAAGTTGAGGAAGTTGGAAGCTATTTGAGGAGGGAGAAAACATATGCAGCTTAAAACAACTTATAAAATGAGAAGGAGAAGCAGGAGGAGGAGGTGGAGAAGGGGAAGAGAAAGGAGGAGGAGAGGAAATAAGAAGAAAAGCTATCTGCAGATCAAAGTTTGGAGAAGCAAGAGATCACTGAAGGTGATAAAAGAAGTCCTTATAGAGGAGATAAGGCTTTAAAGATAGTTGTTTTTCAGTAAGATCTTGAGTACTTTCTACACTGTGATTCTTCCTGGAGAGGAATCTCAACCTTAACATTTTCTGATATCAGTTTTCTTAAGCAGTTTACATACTTCAGTTCACTTCCATTCAGTTTTAACAAATCTGCCAAAGATTTATGCTTGAATAAAATATTCATTTGAAGTTCTAATCTCATCAAATTTGAAATATGGGGCAGGATGAGTAATCACTTGTTCCTTTTGTGGAATACATATTAGGGTCCTCATGCCTAAAATAGTCTTTCCACAACACTTTGCACAGACTATCCTGATTGAGATAACCCAAAGTCTAGTGTATGCACGTGTCTCTTTCCAGTGCTATATAAAGAAGGGAAACAAGCTTTTTAATCAACCCAATGGGCTAAAATCAAATTTTAACAATGGAATTGCATTTTGTCCCTAAACAAGAGTCTTAATAGTAGATGTTACTACATATGGCTTCCCTTGCTCTTCTCCAGCTGCAGAAATTAAAACTCAGAATCAGTGACAGAATCTATTAGTTTGCAAATGCTGACCAAATTCTTCTTCCCAACCACTCTATTAACATACCAGGTGAATGTCTGGGCATGCCCCATCAGAGAAACTTTGTTTCCTAGGTAATTAGTAAGGAATTAAGATTGAGATCACCAACTTCTTAGCTTTGCTCTGCCATGATTTCACATGAGAATCTCATGTTTAAAGCTTAACTATTTCTTCATCATTAAACCTCCAAGGTCACAGAAATCCCAAGAGTAGTCAAAGAGTAGTGAGGAGAAGTACTGACTACAGCAGAAACTGTTTTAAGTATTTAGATTCCACGTGAGGTTAATAATACATGAATCAGAGAATAGCGGGTGTTAAACATACATTGATTGGGTTTCTGCCACTTTGAAAGCATTATAAACACTCTGTAAGTAAAGAACCATGACAATTTCCTAGTTCTGGACCATGCCTAGCAGCTTTGTAGTACTCCACTTGGAAAATACTAATGCATTGAAATGAAAGTAGGAACTTAATGCATTCTTTCTGAGTATATGACATACTAATAAGATCAACAAACACACAGCCTAGGACCAAGAATGCTTCTGGTATAAAATCAGTTCATAATAAAGTGAAATATATCACTTATTATAAAATAATGTTAATTACAGATTAAATAATAAACCAAACATTATTTCAATTATTTAGAAAATGTTATTTTTCACCATATTCTTCAAGACAGCTTAACTGAAACACAGCACACCCATGGCAAAACAGGAATTATTAAGTATTCATACCTTCATAATATAGTGAATGTGATTTTTTTTAATTATTTATCTATTTTGTAACTTTACAATATTGTATTTGTTTTGCCATACATTGCCATGAATCCACCATGGGTGTACATGTTTTCCCCTTCCAGAACCCCCCTCCCACCTCCCTCCCGGTCATCCCGGTGCCCCAAGCACCCTGTATCATGCATCGAACCTGGACTGGTGATTCGTTTCACATATGATAATTTACATGCTTCAATGCCATTCTCCCATATCATCTTGCCTTCGCCCTCTCCCATAGAGTCCCTACGAATGAATGTGATTATTTTTAAAGAATGAATTTGTCAAATTGAGCTCCCTGAGTTCTTAATTCCAGTAACTTTAATTTTAAGTTTTTTTTAGAAATTAAGTTAAATAGTTTTTAACAAAGCATACTCTAATAGCATTACTATATGTACTACAAAATTTGAAATACATCAAGACTCCTCTCTTAATCCTTAGCAATTTCAATGAACAATGTATACATAGATTGTTGTGGTCCTTTAATGGACCAGAACTTGGAGGTACAGAGTCGACCGATAAGAAAGTGAAAGAAGGAAGAAAAGAGGCTGAGCAGCCTGAAGGGGACAGAGAGAGAGAGAGAGAGAAATGAAGAAAGACATGGGGACCAGTGCTCTGGTGGAACAAAGGCGTTTATTTAACATATTGTGGGCATATATATACTCTCTTACAAGATAGCCCTTTTTAGCAGAGACAGGGATAAAAAATCTTACAAGTTATTCAAGAAGCTGGAGGCTAGAATCATTTTCAAGAGAGGGGATTGTAAAAGTTACTTTCCATATCAGAAGGGAAGAGAGTTGTAAATTGCTGCTTATGAGATACATAAATTCCTATTATTCCCCGAGAGCTGGCTTGCCAGCTCTTCTAGCACCTGTATTCAGGGGCTGTTAAGGAACAAAAGGATTTATGCAAGACCGAAAACAGCAGACAGGTAGCCTCCAGTTAAATGCTACTTTACAATAGATGACATGACCAACACTCCTCTCCTTCAAAGATCTTGTTCTCTTTACTCTGTCACTCATGCTCATGGCTATACCCTAAATTCTGTAATTACTAGTAATTTCAACTCCTCCATATTCTTAATTTCAGGCATCCTACCCTCTGACCACTACTATTTCTGGTTCATTCGTTCTAGAACTCCAACTCCAAAAATCCTTTGACCTCTTTTTGGAATCTCCAATTCATGGATATTACCAGCCTTTCACTGTATCTCACTTTCTTGAAATCCTCTATTTTCCTTACCAGTTTAAAACGTGTTGTCATTCATTATAATCCCTTTTTGCATAAAGCCTCAACTCTTTTGCACCCTCTGGTTTTGCTATACTCATATGACTTAGCAAAACCACGGTTCTTATTAAATTCAATTATTTGCCTTTGCAGCAGGACTGATGCAGCTTTATATGGTGGAAATAAAATACACAACCGTACTGACCATTTTGAATTTATGATCAAAAACCTCAGTGGGCATTTAATATGGCCTGGCAATCATACTAAACTCTTAAGTAGTTTACTCTCCCACTCATATAGATGGCTATTTCACATTTTGTCTTTCTCTTCAAATCTCCAAAACTTTCTTTCCAATCCTCATTCTTAATGAATGACTTGTTTCCCACTTCACTGGGAAAATTGAAACAATCAGAAAGGACTTTCACAGAGTCCTTAAACCAGAGCAACCAAAATCTCCACCATCTATTAATGGAAATACCCTAACCTTGCTCCTGCCTAAACCCAATGCCTCTGCTTGTGCACTAGATCCTATCTGCTCTCTTCTATTCAAGAAAATCACTTCAGGGACTTCTCTGGTGATCCAGTGATTAAGAATCCGCCTGCCAAGGCAGGGGACACAGGTTGGATCCCTGGTCTGGGAAAATCCCACGTGCTGCAGGGCAACCGAGCCTGTGTGTCACGACTACTGAATCCTTCATGCTCCAGAGCCCACTCACCGCAACTACTGAAGCCAGAGTGCCCTAGAGCCCATGCTCTGCAATAGGAGAAGCTACCTCAATGAGAAACCCCACACCACAACTACAGAGTAGCCCCCTCTCGAGGCAACTAGAGAAAGCCCAAGCAAAGCAACAAAGACCCAGTGCAGCCAAAAATAAAATTAATAAATATTCCCTTTTTTAAAAAAGAATATCACTTCAGCAATACTACTCTCCTACAATATCATTTTTCTTAATTTCTAATGTATTATTCCTAATAGCACAAGCTATAACCTCTTATTTCATTCTCCCCTACTCTCAAGCTACTCCCTCCCACCTGGAAACAATTATCTATACACTCTGCTTCCAATTCACCTCCTCTAACACATCACTTAGACTTTTCATTCTTATTCTACTAAAACTGCTCTCATAAAGGTCACCAATGACTTCCATTGCTATATCCAATGGCCAATGTTCGGTCACGCCTTTTAGCTTATCAACAGCATTTGATATGGTTGATCACTGCCTCCTTTTTGATACATTTTTTGCGCTTAGCTTTCAAGAACATCATTCTCCCTTGGTTTTCCTCCTACTTCACTGCATGTTCCTTCTTAGGCTTTTGATAATTTCTCCTCTTTTCCCTAATCTCTTTATCTTGGTGAGACCCAGAACTTAGTACTTGAAACTCTTCTTTTTTCTATTTATAGTCACTCCAGTCCAAAATTTGTATTTCCTGTTTAGATATTTTTTTCAAACACCAGACTTTATATATATATATCTCCAATGACTACTCTAAAAGGATGAAAAGGCTAAAATGTATCTAAAAATAACACATGTAAAACGGAACACCTGAACTTTCTCCCCAAACCTGCTCCACATACAGCCTTCCCCTTCACAAATGATGGAAAACTCATCCTTACAGTTGCTCAAACCAAAATCTTGGGAGTTTTCTGTGACTCTTTGCTTTTGTTCACACTCAGTGTCTAGTTCCTAGCTCAGTTAGGAAATTCTGTTGGTTTTATTTTCAAAGCTTATCCAGAATCTGACCAATTCTTACTATCTATACTCTATCAAAATGGTCTAGGCCACCACCATCTCTCTCCTTATTCACTGCAGTAGCATCATAACTGCTTATACCTTACCCCCACTTGAAGCCTGTTCTCAATCTAGTAGCCAGTCATCATTTATAAACCTAGGTCAAATCATGTGATATCCATGCTCAAAACTCTGCAGTGACTCCCCATTTCATTCAAAGTCCTCAAAATGTCCTAAAAGGTCCTATATGACCCCCTCCCAACATTACCATTTAGATCTTGTTCTTACTATTCCCCTCACTCCAGCCAAACTAGCCTCCTTACTACTCCTCAAACCTACTAGCCATGCTAGTAGCCAAAGCCATGTTTTAGGGCTTTTGGTCAAATTGTTTTCTCAGCCTGAAACACTTTCCTCAGATTTGGCTAGGCTAACACCCCTCCGTGAACAAAGCTCATGTTCTCAATGAGGCCTATTGTACCCATTGTATTTAAAACTGCAACCAAATCCAATCCTGCCTGCCATACCCTTACTTTGCTCTATTTGCTCATATTTTCCATAGCACTTACCACCTTCTAACATACAGTATAATTTACTTCTTTATTATGCATTCTGTTTATTGTCTTCCTCATCCATACTATCAGGTGGCTCAGTGTAAAGAATCCACCTGCCAATGCAGGAGACATGGGTTCAATCCCTGGGTCGAGAAGATCCGCTGGAGAAGGGAATGGCAACCCACTCCAGTATTCTTGCCTGGAGAATCCCATGGACAGAGGAGCCTGGAAGGCTACAGTCCATGCAGTCGCAAAGAGTCAGACACAACTTAGCGACTGAGCCACCCACACACATCCATACCACCATACCCTCTTCTCAGGGACAAGAATCTTTATTTTTAACAAATATATCCCAAGCACCCAGAAGAATGCTTGACACAGAATAGACACTCAACAGCTATTTGATGAATGAATGAACAACTAGTAATCTTTCTTATGTATTTATGCCTTGTCTCTACAGTAAGATTTAAATCTCTCTGAACCTAGCCACCGATGCTAGCATAGTATTTTGGACACAAGAGACAATTAGTATTTTAGTAACTATTAATAGATCCCACCTTCATAAATTCTTTCAATATTATGCTTTGATAAACTACTGCCATTTCTACATACTTTCTTGAATTATTATTCCTTTCATTTTTCCATTCAAAATGTGAAGTTTTGTTGATTCCCAAAATCTTTCTGTACATGTATATGTAACTGAGTCTCCACGGAGGAAGTTCAGTTACTATATTTTTGAAAACATCATCATTAAAAGGTAGTATGTCCCATCAAGAAAGCACCCTGAAGACATTCTAAGGAAGCTCCTGTGTAGTGCTTCTCTTTCCTACTAGTTTATCTCTATTTCCCACCACTGCTGCTAAGTCGCTTCAGTCGTGTCCGACTCTGTGCGGCCCCATAGACGGCAGCCCACCAGGCTCCACCGTCCCTGGGATTCTCCAGGCAAGAACACTGGAGTGGGTTGCCATTTCCTTCTCTGGTGCATGAAAGGGAAAAGTGAAAGTGAAGTTGCTCAGTCGTGTCCGACTCTTAGCAACCCCATGGACTGTAGCCTACCACGCTCCTCTGTCCATGGGATTTTCCAGGCAAGAGTACTGGAGTGGAGTGCCATTGCCTTCCCACCACTAGTTTTTCCATAATTTCCTGACTATCTGCAACAATCCACCCCCAAACAAAACTTTTTTTTTTCAAGTCTGTCTCTCAAGACTTAATACTTCAGAGACAGCATAGAGAACATAATGTACCAGAGGAGGTAAAACAGAAGCTTAGGTTCAAGGACTGTCTCTGCCTGTACTAGATTCTATGGCCTTAAGCAATTAATTTTCCTTACCTACATTTCAATTTTCTCTCCTAAATTCACAACCAGATGACATGTTTTGTAGAACTGCTGTGAGGATAAATGCAGATAGTGTATGATTAAGCTTTGCAGCCTGTGAACTTCTGCACAAATTTAAGTTACTATTATTCCCTAGAAGCACTATAAGTTTCATTACAACTATGGATGATGCTGATTTAGCATTGAGGGGAAAAAAGTCTAAATGAGATTAAGTGATGCCCAGAAGTATCATGTTGTAAAGTGATCAGCCATCTGTTTATTTTTATAATTTTGTTGTGAAATTTCTAAATTTTTAATAAACTAAGGATTAGATTAAATGAGCTAATGTATATGAAATCACTATATAAACTATAAACCAGTACATACATGTAAAGTTTTTACTATTACACCTAGCTAGTAATTTTAAACTTCCAGATATATTTTCAAGGAGAAGGCATGAAGGAAATATTTAAACTTTACTGTACTAATTACAAAAATGCCACTTTGATGTTCTTTAATTCAAATTTTAATGTTCATTAAACAATCTTGAATGCAGTGGTTCAAATTACTCCCTAAAATGCAAACTTAATCTTGAATACCATAAAAACTTCACACACATACCCAAAGGCAAAATGTAACCCTTTTTAATAAGTTCATACTCAACATGTGTTTCAAAAATGTGCTATGGCAAGCTAGAATCAGGCTAATAGACCAGTAATAGTAAGGCAACTTACAGAGGAAATATAGTTGGACACTATATAAAATATTTTAGAAACTAATGTAACATTTACTAGTATAGTAAAGGAATATTATTTTAGTGACAACACATATGCAAATATTCTGTTATGGTTTCAAATACTACCAGCTCACCCCAAATAGAATAACATTTCCACATTTTGCCTTTAGTGTTTTTAGTTTTACGCACAGCTAATATTTTTATACTTTCTGTTCCCATTCATGAATCTGCTTAAACTAACCACCAGAATAAAATGAATGCAATTAAAGGAAATAATTCATTCAACGGCTCTGTGGACAGGGCTTCATCAGCCCACATTATACTACCTACTTCTCATCTGTCATCTAAATATTAATAGTTCCTGATCCATTCAATATTTCCATGAGAAATATTTTCTCATCAAGTTTTCTTCACCCTTATTTAGCTTCATTCCTTTCTTCACGCCTAAATGGTACTACATCAATGCTAGCATGACCCAAAGTATATAGTTCTCCTATGTTTAAAATCAAGAGTCTTCCTAAGTGGACAGAAATCTTTAAACTACTGAGCTCCATGGCCCCTTCTTTGATGGACACTTTTACATTTTTTCCACTAATACAGAAAAAGATCTAAAAATCTGAATTTCTTGAGTTGTATTTACATTTAAAAACTGAGAGCCCGCTTGGGGGAAAAAAATGAAACAATACACAGAAGAGCAGTTATTCAATTCACTGGGACTAAAAAGAATAAGAAAAGCTTTAGACTCTGACAGAATGGAGATTATGTAAACATACAACCTCATGAAAAGGAATATGGCCCTAAAATAACAAAAATCTGTCAGTCTTCTAGTATGACAGGGACCAATCCAAAACAAATGCAAGAAAGTGGCTATCTCACAGTACTTGTATCAATTAAGCTCTGGAACAGTTACTACCCTCTTCAGAGACCACAATGCTCAACATGTACCCATCATCAAAATGGCCACTCTCGTAGGACATGATCAGCATCAAGACTACAGCATTCCATTGTTCAAACTGCAAGTGGAATGTCGATTAATTATTCCAATCATAGAGTACAAACGCTTCACAAAAATTTGATTTAGCACTATACTCATCAGTGTGTTTTAACCCAAAGCCATGATTCCTCTGATGTCAACCATGTTTATTTAACTTACAGTGAAAGTCACTCAGTCGTGTCCAACATGGACTATACAGTCCATGGAATTCTCCAGGCCAGAATACTGGAGTGGGTAGCCTTTCCCTTCTCCAGGGGATCTTCCTATCCCAGGGATTGAACCCAGGTCTCCTGCATTGCAGGTGGATTCTTTACCAGCTGAGCCACAAGGGAAGCCCCTATTAAATGGAAAATGGTTGTTTAGGGGTCCTAAGCACAGGAAACAAAGTTAAAGCCAACAACTGAACTCATGCAGTTTTCCAGGTTTTGATCTGCTAATAGCTATAATGAGTACTGCGTCCATTAAATGTATAAATGTTTACACAGGCAATATAAGAATAAATTCTAACAAAATATACTAATTTAGTTAAGGGCTAACATGATCCAGTACACAGCTGTGAGCTATGACATATAAGCTCTATGTCTGGTTATGCTTTGTTCATTTCTGATGTTTTCTACATGAAGCATTTAATTTCAGATTGAATCCAACCTTAGTATGTTTCTGGTCTATATCTCCTTCCTACCAGTGAATATTTATAAAATGTGAATACGATTTAATAGTAGAATAAGCAAGATAAATTTAGATAGGTACCATAAACATTTCATAATGTACTACAAAGCCTAATTAATGTTATGTTAATTTTCCACAATTTTGAATTGTATACATCATTTATTGTTCCTTGCATTAATGTAGGTTAGCTGAGAGTCAACCATATAACAATAAAATTCTACCTAGGTAATCTGGAGATGAGATGAAGAATTTGGATAATTCTTAAGATCATTCCTCTCCCCTTGATAAGTAGCCTGGTACAGACTAATAGTAGGAACTTATTTAATATTTGTTGAAGTGAAGTGACAAGTGGGTTGGATTGGAAATATATAATATATACATATTACATATACATACACAAACACACACACATATACACTATATATATTGTATGTATATGTGTGTACAAACTGAATATTCTAATTGAGTTATAAAATGAGACCAAAAATTTGTGTACTGTGCATAAAATGTACCATGCAGTAAATTTCTTTGTATGAATGAACTCCCCTTTTGTCTTCCTCAAGTAAAAACCCAGAGGGTACTCATAAACTTTTTTAAAAAATACATTTAGAAGTTTAGCAGATCATAGGCTATTTTCAAGGCAGAAAGCTTAATATTAACATTTAATTATAGATGTTCATAATTTTCCAGAGTTATTTATGTTTAAATGTAATACATGTAAGGGTCAATGTACTGTGAACAAATAAAAGCAAATAATTTTTTCTCATCTCTGTTTTAATATTTGGCACATAATATTGTATAGGACTACATGTAAAAGCATATCAAACTCTTAAACTTGAGAATCTATTTAAAACTAACATAAAGAAAGGCAAGCTTTTTTACATGGGGAAAAAAAATCCCATGTTTTTCTAATCCACAGTTACAAATTCTACTATAAAAACTTGTGTCTCACAGAATAACTAATTTTATGAATTTTTAAGGACTCATACCCCTTGCAAAAATACTATATGTCAGAGAAAAGATACTAAAGTGAATTAACTGCAGCCATTCTTAAGTGGAAATACATATTTTATTCCCAGTTCTTCTTGATGAGTATTTTATATAATTATATTGTAAGTAAAACATAAAACTAAAATATTTTATCTATTAATAACTATTTTTAGTTTGACCTTTCTGGTATAATTCTAAAGACTGAAAAAAATTTAGTGTTACTGATATAGCACACAGGCAGATACAAGATATTTAAGGATTATTCAACAACGGATAAGGCAAAAATCTGTAATCCCAAAGATTTCACAATTTAACAAATATAAAAGAGGGGATATAGGCTTTATATACCCTAAGCTAAAGACAGCATGATTCCAGAATATAAGCTCCATGAGAGAAGAGACTGTGGTGTTCACTCTCTTCACCTAGAACACTGCCTGGCACCACAGAATATACTGTATACACACACACACTCCATTACAACAAATCTAATCATGAGAGATCAAAATTATTGTGAAGATGTTTTTATTTATTTAAATTCTAATAATTAAGTGAACAGAATAAGTTTTCCAAATGTCTACAGATTAAAGACAATATTTCAATAAAGATACTCACTGGGGTCTAACTTATGTCCTCCAGAGAACTATTTCAAGTGAACTCCTCCTGAGATTTTGTAATTAAAATTCCTTGGATTGAATTCAAGTGGGAAACCATATCATAAAGCATCCCATCATATTGTCTATAGTGTTATATAGAGAAAGCCCTCAGTGTCTGAATGTTTATTATCCTTTCAGAAGGATCAAGGCCTAACATACATATATAATCACATTTTATGGTTGGTCACATTGCAATTTTTATACCATTTCTGTGAATCTGATGTGCTTTAATATAGCATTAAACTCAACATTCTTAAAACAGGTACTGTGTAAATAGCACCTATGTATCCTATTGTCAAAAGCCGTTAAGAGATAGTACAGTCTTACATGATAATTAAGTCTGAATTTTTTTTAAATGTTTTTATTGCAATAAAACAGGGAGCCTCACAACTGATGTATAATGTACATAATGCATTAACAAATGTGCTATAAAATAAATGTATCCAAATATTGTTTAAGATGATATTACTATACTTCTTAAATAAGCAAGTAAGAGACAGACTTCTTCCAAAATAACTAAAGCTCCGAATCTAACACATTGCTGTAAGCTTTAATGGTTATAACTGCTAATCCAATACACCTTTTATACAAACCCATAAACACATGAGTGGAAAAATAGCACAGATGTTCATCTCTAATGCAATTTCCATTCAATTTCCTAAGTGCGGTCCCTGTGTGCAAACTAGCTTAACATTATGTTTAGCTTGCAAATTCTTTAAATAAATAATGAATGCAATAAAACTAGGAGATCAATGGCAAGCTGAGAAATCATAAAAAAAAAAATAAAGCCTTTTGTATTCAGGCTGTTGCCCATTTCAAACTTTAATCTGGCGACAGATCAATATTACTTTTTTCTTTTTAACATCACATAAATAGCAGATAGACTAAATGTAGACTAAATGCTGTTACCAGCCAGCAGTTGCCAGCAATCTGATAAGATCATTGGACACAATTACAATTGAATGTTTTATACCTTAACATACACACTACATTATACACTATTAAGCAACTTGTTTAAAAATAAAAAGGTTATTTAGCAATAAAAATACCATGGTTCATTATTTTTTAAACTTTCCTGTACTACATGTTTTTCCAGCAGTATAACTACAAAGTTTTCACCACGATTTGATCTAATAAACTAAATAACTGTAATGAGTTAAAATAGTACTTGCATATGAGTAGTTTCAACCTCAGGGGTCTTAGATGAAAGGAAATGTTACTCTTCAAAATTAATTACACCTGAAAAAGTTAAGCTATTCCTTTAAATGGGGGTGAGGGGGGGAACACTTCATGCAAATTTGTATTGCAATTGGATGGGTCCTGAGATTATTCAAGAAAAAAATAAATCACTATACTTAAGTATTCCTCTTTCTATTCACAAACTATATAGATAGAATGGAGGAAAACCCTCTTCTTACCAACTCATTTTTTATAAACACTGTTTCAAAAAATATCAAAAGTCAACTGCCTGGTTTAGTGCTGATATCAAGTAGTATAAATCTAAATAGTTGAGAATCATTTTATGGTAGTATTAGAACATCTCCTATGGGTTTTCACTAAAAGAAAATATCAAGAAGTCATACTTTCTTTACAGATATATTTCATTTAAACATTCTAATTTCATATAATGGATTTGTATAGCTTTATATGTATACTTGTGAAAATTTTATGGCATGGTTAAAAATGGTTTTATAATGGAATTAAATTTTTAGGATTAGCATCTTTTTATAATTGTACATTTTATGTAACTACTTAGTTTTTTTAAAAGCACAGCAATTTGTGCAAAGAATTCTAATGAGAACAATAAATGTATATGTGTACATGATTGTATTCATTAAACAAATGTGAATTAGGTGCCTAAATGTATACGATATCAGGCTTACTAAAATTTTACTATAAATATTACTGAAGTTAAAGATAACTCCTCAGAAATTATTATTACAAATCCAAGGTTTTGTTTTATATAACAAATTCAGTTTTATTTTAGGGATATCATTATAGGTAGTAATAAATGTATCCATTTGCTGTTTAGCTATGTTATATTCAATTTTGCATAAATCAATGTATATCACATCTTACATTCACATTCTCAATATAATAATTTTACCAATTCTAATATATAAATTTATCTTTAAAGAAGGATGTGGCAAGACCTCACAATGAAGACATTCCCATGGTTTAAGCAAAAAAATGGAAAAAAAAAAAAGCTAACTCTTGTCTATAACTTATTCAACTTACTTATAAACTTCTTTTTTTATATATTTAATTAGTTTATTTTCTATTTTTTAACTTTACAATATTGTATTTGTTTTAAATTATACCGCAAATCATAACATGTATCCTAAGCTTCCAAGATTAGTCTAACACTGCAGATAAAAATGTCCTGAAGAATTTGAGACCTCAACAGTATCAGGTAACAGTTTCCTGTTTTCCTATTCTAATAAAGCTAACAGTAAAAATTTGAAGAACACTGTAAAGGCCTGCAAAGAGAACTACCTCTGAGAGTTGATTTTTAAAAATATACATTCTTTAGAAAGTTGAAGAAGAAAAAAAAATTGAATATCTTTTCTAAAATCTGTATTTTCAAACATCAGAGATTAAAAGTTATAACACTAACAACATTAAACTCAAAATATTTCACAACAATTAACACAATTGTTTCTCTCCAAAAACCAAGGCAATGATGCCATGGATGAAATGAAACAAAATATGATAGTGATGATATTAATGCAGGTTGGTAATAAAGTTCACTAGAGTTATACAAAGTACCTTTCGGTGTGCATATGCTTTTCTACAGTTTAAGAAATTAAATTATAAAAGTAGCATTTATTGTTACTGAATGATTTTTAATTTACAATTACCCAAAATATAAACAGCTGAGATATACTAAAATAAAATAAACTTTTCTAAGATTTTCAGCACTGTAAAGTGAGGAAATGATGAATACACAATGGACAAGCTGTCTCCTTACTACTAAAAAGAAATATTAAATCCTGAAGGAGTTCTAAATCCCTTGGTAAGAGTATATTGCAGCTGCATTAAGCCAACAAGAAGCTTATTAGTAAGGATTTAAAAACTAACACCCTTCTGTAATCAATTTGGATACAGCATTATTCTATTTATAGTGACACTTTCAATGTGTCCCAATCATATATTACTTATTCTCATTTTTCCTACCATGATTAAATATTAATGTGGAGGCACTATTTATTAAGCAGCTACCCTATATTTAGGTTTTAAGATATTGAGTTCCACCATTTTGGAAGAGTTAATATAGCATGAAAATTAAGAATCTTTCCCATGAAGAAACTTATGATTGGTTTGATATTTTTCTCTGATTTCTAAATAAAATAAAATAAATTTAGTTGTTCTAAAGTAGAAAATGGAAAAAGGGATGCCGCCGCTTTAAAAGCTTCAATCTCTTTGACATTGCTGGCAGTGTATGGGAACATTAATGCATCTGTCATGATAACAAGCTAAGAATAACATCTAGACATCAAACCGAGCAGAGAATCCATCTGAAGTGATTCATTCAGATCTGTCTCATTGATTTATTAAACACAAGGCAACATCTGCAGCCTCACAGAGCTGCTTGGTGAAATTAATGCAAGATCAATTCAAATGGAAAAAAGTGTAAAAGAGATAAATCAAAACACAATTTGCATGCAGTTCCACAATCAGGCTTATTGGGTGCAAATGCTCAATTTCCCTTCCAAAGCAAATGTGTTTAAATGTTGTTTTATCTTTCTAGAATTGTGTGATCTGAAGTGACAGTGAAGAGTTTTGCAGGTTGAGATGGTGAAAGGGAAGAAAAGGAAGAAAATAATGCTACAAAAGACCTTTTGAATATGCAACAAGAATATCATTAATACCTAATTGTTTTTCTTTTGGGAGAAAGGTTTGATGTCCTTCCTCTGAAAACATGATATTTTCAGTTTTTGTCAATTAGGGCAGTTTTAATGTATATCTGAAATGTATACAGTGGATAAATCTAAATCATTTGTTTCTTGAAATGCATCAGATAAAGCACCACTGTAGATATAGGTTACCAACTGAAATATAATGTATTATGATTAGAGTTTCTCACAATTACATTTGCCTGCTGGAAGCACTTTTAAAACATCTAGAGATTTCATTAAGACAAAATAAGTTTACTTAATAAAGCATCAAACAATTCAGACTTGCTATTTTATACAAGTATTAGAGAATTCCTGTATGAAACCATCTAAACATTAATGTCTGAAGACCATCACTTTCTAATGACTTATTAGCACTCGTGTACTATACACTGAGACTAAAATCATACATAAATACCCAAAGATATTCTTTATCATACCATGCATCATTTCTTTAATGTAATACCCATTATCTAATACTGAGTTTGGGGGCAAATATGAAATCCAGGAAAAGTATTAGATAAATACAAAAGTTGTTATTTATGCAGAAGTGTACTTTTAAAATGAATGTACACGTGGAAGTTCTGGCACATGAGTAGACTGCTTTAATTGTAATATTGACATCATTCTCTAATAAAAGACAGTGCATTGTTGACTATGTCACTGCTTTTAGCAGACATGACTATCCCCTCATTATCCCATGAATTAAAATGTCTGCATTTATTGCCCAGATTAATTTCTAAAACCTTTTTATCATTTCTGAAAATGTAAGTCATACAAAATATTAGCCCAGAAAGTGATGCAAGTTCTTCAAAATTTGATTTTGCTTAACTTTACAATGAATGAAAACATCTATTTTCAAAGTTGTTATGCTTTGTGGATTATGAACTATATTCATCAAGTGTGAATACAAAGCCAAACTCATTGAATGTTTTAAATAATATTTCTAATATTTGAAAGCAGTAGTTTTAAATTGTTGTAAAAGTCATTATAAGTCACATAAAGTTATTCTAATATGGAAGCCCATTTATGTTCTGTTCACACAGAATAAAAATAAACCATGATTGGAACATTTAAATTTTTAATTAAAAAACTGAATTATATTAATTTGAATATATGTTGAATCATGTCTACAAATGCATTAAAATATTTTCTTAGTCATACATTGTGGTCTAAGCATCCATTTAACTATATGTAAATGACTGAATAACATTTAATCAGTTGGTCCTCAAATGAAATTAAATGCTGATTATGAAATTTGACACTGTTACTTTTATATAGATAGATAGATAAAGAGAGATAACACTAAAATGTATTGGTTGATTTTTCACATTTACTGAATAACAATTTTTAATTTAACATTTCACTGCTATATTAAACTTTGAAGAATTCAGTAAGGAAAATCCATTGCATAAGAGTGAGATATTTTAGACACTTGCTTTCTGAATCTGCCCGGACTCGATAATATTAAAACTCTAAGTTCTCTTGGACAAGAATTGGAAAATAATCACAGTGCTTTATCTGCAAAAACAAAGATCTAAAATGAGATAACAAGTTTTCCTATTTGGTTTGGGTCTTTTTAATCATCATTTTCTTAATAACCCTCAAAATAATCTTCTTTACAATTAATTTCTGAAGCTAAGGGGCATCAAGGAAAACTACTTGGATAGCCATTTTCAACTGTAGCGATGTAAAGCCTGACATTTAAAAGAACAATGAATAGTCAACAGTTTCAGTCTTTCTATTCTCTAGTAGCTGAGGCAGGTATTATTTTCCAACTTCTTTTCTGGGAAGAGAACTTTGAATATTTTAATAATTAGCCAATGAAAGTAGTTAATATAAGGCACTGATTGAGTTATTTTTGTGACTTTCAGTAGTCAAAAAAACAATTATGTAAGTATTTTACTCATTCATTTTTCTTCAATGCACATTAATATAAAATGTGCCCTAAGCCAAATCAAATTGCCACTCAGTGGCAACACCTCAAGGTCTCTGAAAACGACCAATTTGAAAGTGGTCTATTTTGTGTGTTCTGGAATAGTGTAGGAAGCATTCCAAATTAAAATATCCTATATCAGGCCTTGTATCCTTCCCTAGTTATCTGACCAAGAAGGGCAGAATGTTTATTATATAGGAAAAGAAAGTTGCCAACAACACCATTACAGATAGGCCTTCCATTCAACAATACAGTATGGAAATTGATCCATTAGGAGATGAAGGTGAATCGCTTTTTTCAAATAAGAACAGTAGTATGTAGGTGTTTCCACTCATCGAACATAGACTTCTTCATTGCATTTCTTCCTGCTTTTAGCTTAAAATGCTAGGAAATCATGAGTCCTAAATGACGATTGTCTTTAGCCAAGTCTCCACTTGTATATTGCTCATCTTCTTTGGGCATCTCTATAAGCTCCTCTGATCCATCTTTCATTCCACCTCATGGCATCATTTTGCTCATATCCTACACCTCTTTTCTCTTACTGTCTCCGTCTCATCTACCTTATTTTGTCTCTCTTGGGCCTCATTCCTATTTACATCCTTCACCTTTCTTTTCACTGAATAGAAAAGTCATGGAAGTAATGTTTACTTAAATACTAATTTCACAGATGGTAGGAATGATTTAAGGTACACACATCTATAAATAATGTTACCTCAAGTCATAAGGCATCCATTATAAGCATTATCATGTTTTGTAGTTTTTTAACTATATGATTACGAGGACAAAATGTGGTAACGTTAATTAGATTTTTTCCAGAAATTGTGAGGATTTGTTTACTGTATAGAAATTGCAACATAGGGGTTTCTAGTAGTTTTCCTCATCTTTATTTGTAGATTGAATTCATAGAATATATTTCATAAATTTTTTCAATTATATATTGCAACACTTGTAACACAATTATAGAAAATGTATGTAATAAATAAAATACTCATAAAGAAAAATTGCAGTAGGAAGCACATGTATCATATTTCAGATAGGTTTCCTCTTGTATTTTTAATATTTATCTATCACTCTTACATGTGCACATACACAAAAGCAATCTAAGCCCTCAAAAAAGTTGTCATTGTAAATGCTTGATAAGGAATAAATAAAACATAGCTGAATAGAAATAATAACTTAAAACACATCTATAACAGGGTTCAAAAATAGCATAAGAACACTTCACTCTGGATACAGGGAAATCTATTATTTTTTCCTTTAGTAAGTAGCTCTAATAAAAATTAAAGTTTCTATTTACAGAGGGAAGCATCAACATCACATTAAAGTGTTAATCTATTTATTTTTTAATGAAAATTATAGATTTTGCTCAAGGGCGTGTAAATTATTTATTAAAGAAAGTAGAATTTCCTATGTGTAATAATTGTTCATTTCTCTTTAAGAGTGGGCATTTGCAAGAGAAACCAGGGAAGGGATAAAGAAGGAGGACAGAAGGTAGGTTTTCACGTCTACAATTGTTCAAGTCTTTTCAAATGACAACAAATAAACTAGATGACCCTCATCTGAAGTCCCTGGTAACCCTCTGAGTTTGGGTATTAGTATAGTGCTTTGTGGTCAAAATAAAATATCCTTTCAACTCTTAAAACCTGTAATTGCTTCTTTTATTGAGGGAACAGGTATCCTTTGTGTTTTAAGGCCATCAATCTTCCTTAAGAAAATGTTATCTAATAAGCCAGGTTTTTAAGCCCCAGATATGATTCAGGTAGGAGTTCTTATAAGAACAGGTTTCTGCTTAATTGCTAGAACACAGGAGAACACTGCTCAAAGAGAAAAAAAGAAAAACAAAAGGGTCCCTTGTAAGTTCTGTAGCATTATCTTATTGTAGCAGTCAGCAACAGTTTGTCTACAAGTTGCCAGTATACTTCAACTATATATAGTAATTTGGATTTTACAGCAGATGTGTCAACTGGGTTAGTTTTGGTTCATAAACCCAGAGATCTTATGATTTAAAGTTGCATTGTGAGAAAATCTACCTCTGCAGAAGTCTTCTGCAAAATGATAAACAGCAGTGCTGTTTCACAACAAAACCCTTTGCCCCCTTTAGCTTGGTGATGGTGATTTGGTCTGTATGCTAATCACATCTACCAAATGTGTACTTTACTAACAGATATTACTATACTAGAGATGGAATAAATACTAAGAAAACTAATTTAAAAGTCTTTAAAAAATTAAATAATCTTGAATATAGTTCACTTTCTTAAAACTCAAACACTGAATAAAATTTGTTTATGGACATATGCAAATAAATATTTGTTCTACAATGTACTTCTAAGCTGTGCTATGAAGGAGGTGCATTTACAACCAGAGAAGCTGACCATCATCATTTACGGAATCCTCTCTTTGAGGGAATGGGATCCTTCCAACTGTTTGCCTGGTGGAAGAGCTGAAAGCATCCTCTCTAGAAAACCTGCCAACTTTCATTGCACTCCCCACCCTGTCCCGGCCCCACCGTTCATGCCCCACATTGCCCTCTGCAGATGACCCAAAGGGTCGATCCCAGGAAAGTGACACTTGCCAACGTTCTTTAAAAAAAGAAAAAAAGGCTCCATCGACTTTCCTGTATCGTGTACGGGGAAGCTTTGCGCAGCAGGCAGGCATGAGCACTCACCATGAGCTCGTTCTGGCTCTTTCTCACAGACAGACACACACCACCACCACCACCACCACCACTATCACACACCAACGCATTCTCACAACAAACATACAGGATGGGGAACGAATCATCCTCTGGGATGGATTCTTGACTTCCGACCCTCTGCATCCCCCAAGCGCTGTGTTCTGGATTGCTAGCTTAGGAGCACAGTTTACAGCTCAGCCAGCCCTCTCCTCCGGAAAGCCTTTGGTGTCCGAGTTCAGGAGAAAAATCTATCCGACCCGTGTGGCCACAAATGAGCAGGAAAGAAAACCAAATAGAGAAAATAACAAATAATCACAAGCAGCCAGAAAGCCATGCAAGATAAGGGCGAAAGGCTGGAAACTTCCAGTACAGGACCGCAAACTGAAGTTTGTGCGAGACTTTCTTAGACCCAAGCCCTGCCCCTGAGCTCGAACTAGAAGGGACAGGCAATTAATGAGTCTTTCCAGTCCTCTTTTTCCCACCGCCTTAGAGCCTGAAGAGTAGAGCAAGCTAGTTACAACTCACTCTACAAAGTTGGAAGAGGATGAGACATGCAGAAGAGGGCAAAGGGGGAAGAGAGAGCTAAGAAACGAGAATCTCACCTGGCATTGGTGCAATCGGTGAACAAAGTTTCGAAGTCTTTCCTGGTGATGAGTTTGCAGCGGTTGACCCCGGGCTGGATGGCCCCCAGCCCGCGGAGGATCCGGACCTGCTCAACAGTACACACCACCGGGGATATGTCCAGTCTCTTCAGCTTCGTGTACACCGTATGCAACCCTCCCACCAGGTGTTTGAGGAAGAGATCAAAGACTTGCGGCAGGCAAATCAGTTCCTGGCCGTCCATCAGGAAGGAAGCCACCTTTACCCCATGCATGTCGACCATCCGGCACTCGTTGGTGTTGGTATTGCCGCTGCCTCCGCTGGTACTACCGACCCCTCCACCCCCGGCGCTGCCGCCTTGGTTACTGGCCATGAAACAGTTGATCATACTGTGGGTGAGACGAGGAGGCTCTCCAGGCGTCGAGTACAGGGGTTCCGCCCGAAACAAGCCCCCCGGGACGCCTGCGCCGCTGGAAGTTGCCGAGATTACCGGAGGTGCGGAGACAGCCATGGTCATTCAGTCTCAAATCGTTGGTCTTCAGGCCTTTGCTTTATTGCCCTGTCTCCTCTAGGTCCCCTCCTACCGGCTCCCTCACTCTCTCACTCTCTCTGGCTCGTTCGCGCTCGCTCCGAACTGTTTGCAAGTCTACGGTAGCGGAGCTTACGCTACGCTCAAGCTCACTCACCACCCAGCAAACAGTGAGCTGCCGGGACCTGCGGCGGCCCGAAACCCCACCCCCACCACACCCCCTCCCGAGACTGGCAGCGCCCCCCAGCCAATGGGTCCCAACTCCTAGGCTCCCGAACGCGCCGAATGGCTGCCGCCCTGGAGTAGGTGGAGACTCCCTGGCCAGCCTCCCGTCTACCTGAGGCAGTTAGGGGCCAGCGGGTGAATGAGGATGGAGCCGGAGAAAGGGGCAGTAGTTCCTCCGCTTCAAACCTAGCAGTCTGACTAGAGAACATCCAATTGTTACGCAGAGCTCCCAAAGTGGCCTCGGACACCGAACTACTCCCGTCGGCGCGCCAGGAGTGTCGAGGTGGGAACCCAAAGGGGAATTCCAAACTGTTCCTCGCCCCAATCTGCTGCCACCCCGCACCCGGGTTCAATCAAGGAAAGGGAGATGACAGCTCCAATTCATTTGCACAGTGTTCCTAAACTCAGCGGGGACTAGGAAACGGCTTTGCCCAACTTCCAAGAGGAAGAATCCAATGAGTTCCGAAGTAAACAGCCTTCTCCTGCCCACCTGGCGCGCTTGGTGTAAGTTCTCCCACATCCAGGGCACAGAGGAACTAGCGTCCAATACCCCCACTCAAATCACAGTTGCGGGTTTTTAATCCACTCCTACGCACTGACAATCAGGAGGCGCAGAGAGCTTGTGAACATTTTGGAAAACGGCAGAGATTTGGTATTTGGGTGGCGGACGGACACCTCTTTCCACAGAACTGCCGCCACGGTGTCCTGAACAGACTCGGCTTTCTGAGTAGCTATCCCTTAGTTTCAAGACTGTCGTGTCCCATTCTCGGCTAAAATTGATAAGAAAAGTTCCTTTATGACTCAAGACAGTCACTACAGAATATGAGAGAAGAGCGAGGGTTTGTGCTCTTTAATATTGCATTTTCTTCCTTCGTCCGTGGGTTTGGATGGTTCAGTGATTAGAGCTCCACGTCCTGAACTGTAGCTCAAAATTTCTCCTTCCCCACTTACAAGTGTCCCTAAACGCACCGTAGAGCTCAAAATAAGCAAAATGTCTAGGCAAGGTACGTTCCAGGGCAAAAGCAGGGGTCTCTTCCACAGTCACATG
Organism: Giraffa tippelskirchi; assembly: GCF_054371585.1. Taxonomy (NCBI): domain Eukaryota; kingdom Metazoa; phylum Chordata; class Mammalia; order Artiodactyla; family Giraffidae; genus Giraffa; species Giraffa tippelskirchi. Next base: position 75,543,227 of record NC_137289.1, read on the forward strand.
GTGGTTAGATCACTGTAGCAAAGTTGTTTGAAGACTCCTTGTCGACTTTTCAATTCTGTGATATCAAGCCATTTACTTTCCTGTAGTCCTCTCCTCTAGAGACTTATTTGGAAAGTGAAATCCATGCTTTCCTTTCCTTACAAAACGTTATCAATGATACAGCTAAGAGGACTTCTCTAATGCTCTTACAGAATGTAAATAATTTTAGAAACTTACTGAATTTTATTCTGATCTCCTTGTACTTACAGTGTCAGAGAGTTGGAATAAGCGGGCTTTCCCCCGCTGAGTTGCTAAGTAGGACTCTTTTGCAACCCCAGGGACTGTAGCCCGCCAAGCTTCTCTGTCCATGGGATTTCCCAGGCAAGAATACTAGAGTGGGTTGCCATTTCCTTCTCCAGGGGGGAAAAAAAAAATCTTCCCGACCCAGGGGATCTTCCCCACCCAGGGATCCAACCGGTGTCTACTGCATTGAGCATGTGGATTCTTTACTACTGAGCCGGCAGGGAAGCCCTTAATAATACATAAATGCCCTAAATTGGATTTATCAGCCTCTCTCTTCAATACATTTTCTCCTTTTGTCTTTTCATCAACCAAGTAATAAGAATTGTCCCTTGAGTCACTTTAAAGTTTCAGTTTTTAATTGTATGGAGTCAAAATGCTAAGATGTTATGATGATTCCTTTTGGAATACTGTGGAAAGTGACTCTAACATAATAGGCTGGAATGGGTGCAGCCACAAAATACTTGTAAAAGACATTGAATTAGGCTTGCTAGTTTGCTACTGTTGTGGAAAGAAAAGGAGCAAAAAGAGACAATTGAGAAAGACAAGTACAGGCAGAAAAAACTTCCACAGAAGGTGGAGGTTTTCAAAAAAGAATAAAAAAGCACTAACAGAAATGTTGGTGTTTACAAGTTTTTTTTAAAGATAAATCCCAATTGTGTTCAACAAGTTTTTTTATTTAGAAATATCTATTAAACTGTATGCTGAAATAACTCAACTTTGATAACTGATTGTGACTGAAGTTTCAAGATGAATAAGTTTGACTTTAAAAGGGAAGTGTTTTTGGTTTTGGGGTTTTTTTTCAAGAAATTTCTCTAATTGCATTAAAAATCCCAAGGCCAAGCTGTTCCCTTGTGTATTGCTATACTTAAATTATCAAATCTTTTTTATTTGCACAGTGGTTTGGAGTTTTCAGGAATAGGATGCTGCAGAGATGTTTTGATGTTTCAAATTTAAATTCTGATATATAAAAAAGAAAATTAGAAGTCAGGTTGCAATCACTGTTTGTAATACTGAAAAACAAATATATGTGAACAACTTTTGAAAAGGCTCAAACTAGATATGTCATATACTCAGTGTGTCATATACTCAATGTGATATATCAGATATGTAGTTGTATTTTAATTATCACCAGAGATTAATGTTCAAATTCTAGTAGAAATACTGGAGACCAAAATTGGTTGATCATTGAAGGGTTAATGTCCCTTGAAAGCTTGAAAGACACAAAAGATACTTCACTTCATTATTTGAATCCCCTCCTATCTGCAGCCTTCTAGAAAATAAACTTGGTAATTTTCATAAGAGATACTTGTAATTGAAAGATTCAGTCAGTTAGATATAATAGGCCATGTGTTGTCTCTTTGGGTTTTCTTATATTTTGATTACTCTATTTCTTCTTTTATTATTATCTAGGTTTTGAGATTGAGACAATCAAATTCCACATGGAGAGTTTGTTTTCATCCCTTTCTGACTTTAATGTCTTCCATAAACCAAACATTTCTAAATAAGGCTGGGTTTCTTTTATTTTTAGGGCTGGGTTTCTACAAGGCCAGAGGAAGCCTTGCATGTCAACACCCAATAAGTTGGAATTGCATGAAGCAGTATAAAATCATAAAGGTTGCAGTAAACAGAATACCCTTGGGAGATGATTCTCTATGGAGAGAGGCACTAACAAAACTTCGGAAATACTCAATGTGTGTGAATTCCAGATACTCCAGCAAATAAGAACCAAATTAATACAAACAGATATCATATCTTATCAGAACAAGAAGTTTTAGATGCCACTATTCAGTGGAATGATTTGGGCCTAAATGTAGCTTCTCATACACTGAAATGCTGTAATCTTCTGAGATTTAATTAGCAATTGACATTTACTCCTAATTCATGCTCAGTTTGGAGGAGGAGCTCATTTGTGACTTTAGGCAAAACATTCCACTTTGTTCTACATTGTCAGTGAAAGCAGGTACTGTTTTGATTAAAATAAATATATTGGCAGTCTAATGCAGGATTAGGAAATGTCCAGAACCATTTGAAGGGGGTGGGTTTTAGAATGGGCACTCAAGCAAAACCCAAGGTAATGAATGGTATTATTTGAAACCTTCAGCCCAATGAGGGTTTGTGGGCTCTAATATGGCCTCTAATCAGAACTTCTCAGGAGCCCTCTAAGGTTCATTTTCAAGCAAACAATAAAAGGAAGTTGATTGGGCAAGGCAATAAATGTGAAATGAAAGCATTCATATAATCAATAGTTTAACGAGCTAGAGCCTATAGGTATACCCCACTCAAAGGAATATATGGTTTCCTAGGAAACTAGCTGTAAAATGACCTTCTATAATATAAATTCTTTTTTTCACTCAATTCAAAATTAAATCGAATATGAGTTCCAAGGGAGGCAAAGATGGAGAAGGGGGACCACTGGAGCAAGAAGAAAACTGGTCAAAACGTAAGGAGTAACCCTTAAAATCAGATGCTTAAAGGAAAAAAATGAACATTTACTAACTGAAATATAAAAAGAAACTCTTAAAGCACCTCAGAAAGTATAAGACTTGCCAACTTTCAACATATCATACCCCAAACTGCACTCTTTCAGGAAAGATGTGTCGACTTTAAATTCCATCTCTGTCTCTCTATGTATTGTTCCTTTTTAAATCTTTTGCTTTTTGCTGTTCAAATTCAAGCCATTCTAACTTCAGCTGGACTCCCACTGCTACTTAGTATCCTTTTATTCATTTTCCTGCCTCCCTGTTGAATTTCCTGCAGCAGCAACTCCAACCCTTTTCTACTCTGCAAATCACCCTCCCCCCTCTTTCTTTTCAACTATTGCCTCCTACTTCTCTATGATTTTACCACAAAGGTATTCAAAAGGAACTCCCTCAACCTCTCTCTTCCTCTAAAAAGCTTTGTCTATATTCTCTCTTATCTTCTACTCCCTCCCTCATTACTCAGAAAGTAAGTCTTCTCTACTGCCTTTACTGATTTTCATGGCGCCTTTCTCCTCAAAGTCACTAGTCTACCAAATGTATCCCCATCACTCTCTTTGGCATCTCCAATCTCTCCCTCTCTACTTGATCCTTCCCCTTTTATTATTAAAAATGTTCAAGGCTGGGAATCCTTAAGACAGGTAAAACTTTCCTCAGCTTCAACCAGTAGCTCTCAGAGTATGGTCTCTGGACCACTAGAATCAGCATTAATTATCTGGCCTGACCCCAGACCAATCAAATGTGAAACTCTGGGAGTGAGGTCCAGCAATCTGCATTGTAAGAAACCCTGATGATTCCAAAGCCTGCAAAATTTTGAGATCCACTTGCCCTGAAGTTACCAACCTTTCACACATTTATTGAAAATCTATAATTGTTTCTCTTCTTCCTTACCAAACTTCCGTGCCTTAACATTTTTCATGCTTAATTTGATTTCTGCTCACTACTTGGCTGAAAGTAAATACTTTCACAGAGGTAATCATCGATATCCTAAATGCCAAATTCAAAGTCATTTTCAAAATCCTCATCCTTTGAGATTCTACAGCTTTTTATACTACCGACATCATTCTCGAACACCTAGCCCTTGGCTTTCATGGCTCTCCAGTAATCTGTTCCTCCTCTTCCTCACTCTCCTTTTCCTTTTCATGTCCTTGCTTTTGACCCTAAATGCTAAAATTCCTAATGTCTATACTCTTATTTGTGGCAATTTCATTAACTTTATACAGCTTCAACAACCACCACTTTACAAATTACCCCAAGTCTTACTTCTAGCTTTGTTAAAACTCTGCTGGCAAATTGGGCATTTCCACCTGGATGTCCCATGGTCAGCTCAAACTCAGCATGCCTCAAATTGATTAATTACCTATTCCCTTCAAATCTTTTCTTTGTTTTTCACTTCTAGTGTTTCTTAATGCTTTCTCCATGTAGCTAGTCACCTGATATAGAAACTTGGAAGAAACTTTTGATTTCTCTGTATCCATTATGCCCTCACCCAATCAATTAGTCACTATGTTTCATGACTTCCCTTTCAGCGATATCTTTTTCCATTCCTTTCCATTCTCAATGTTGACAACTTAGTTTTGTCCATTATTTGTTGCTTCTACCATTACAACAATTACCTCTTACCTATGTACTTTCAGGTACTTCCTTCTCCAATCTAGCGAGTATATCAGGTTATTTTTTCTACAGTTTCATCTACTATTTAAATATCTTTATTATTAGCCCTCTGGCCATGAGATAAATTCCAAACTTTTAAGAGTGACATTTAACTTTATTGAGTTACCTTTCATACTTTCGTCTCATACTCTTGACCTGTTGTCTGTGCACTGGTAAATGGGTATTACTTTCCACTATTCTCAAACCCCTTATACCCTCCCATCCTGGTACTAATGCTTATGTCATTCTTTCCACATAGAATATGTTGCTGCATACCACTTGACCTCCACCCATCCAAATACTAATCATCCTTTAAGACTTTACTCCAAGTGACCTTCATAAAGAGCTCCATTTTTTTCTCAGCCAGAAATAGGCTCTCTTCTGAACTCTCACAGCACATTGTGCCTCTCTTAATGCAGCTAAAACATGCTGCCTTGTGTTACAGTCTTTTGTATTTGGTTCTCTCATAGAATAAGGCTCAGTCAGGTTAGGGGTCACATGTCTCCAACCAATATGCCATTTCTTTTTAATTGGAGTATAATTGGTTTGGAATGTTGTGTTGGTTTCTGCCATACTACAACACAAATCAGCCATAATTATATATATCCCCTCCCTCTTAAGCTGCCTTCCCCTCTCCCATACCTCCCCTCTAGGCATTGCGGTTGGCTCTTGAAATGGAATTTTGCATAGAAGTGCCAACCACAATGCCTGGCTCATTGTAGGTGCCCATGCATTTATTAAATGGATGATAGGTGATAATCATCCATAAGCTATTAAGTTATATAAATTTTACCAATTCTGAAGCAGAGTCTAAGAGGTTGATGTGCATTAAAGATATATTCTTATTTAAAAATTATGATTTACTTATTAGTATTAACAGTTTCTGGATCATTTTAGGGATGGCTAGGTTCTCAGATTTCTTAAGAATTACTTCAATTTTTATTTAAGCATTAATTTCATCACAAAATCTTTTTTAAATGTGATAAATTTACATTGTGTTATATTTGATTCTATGAACCCTAAAGAATTTGCTATACATTTGCAATGAATATAAAAATAAATACAATAAAATATATTTAATTTACATATTTGTGTAATAAAACATTTAAATCTCTGAAACCTGATTAAATTTTTTATTATACATATTTTGTTTTATGTAAGGGTACAGTACTTTAAGTATGCCATTGAGATAACTATTGCTAATCACTGCTGAAAAATGTTAAAAATACAGAGTTAATATAAATTTACTATTGTATGCAAAATAACGAGCTATGACTTGAAAGATAAAAAGAAAGACTATACCCCACTTCATCTTGGGTAGGAGAGAAATAAGTACCTTTCTCTGACATCAGGAAAATGTAAACATGAGAGTGTTTATACTCCCAGAGGCATCAGAATACCAGGCAATTATTATCTTTTGTTGTTGTTATATTTCCTCTGCAAAAGATGAGTAAAGAAAGCAAAAACCCTAAGTGTGGTGTCATTGAAAACATAGCTAAGGCCTTCCTTAGGTTTTGCTATAACAGTTCAAACAAAAATGACTGAACCATTTTTGGCTGAGCCAGACATCCTGGAGTGTGAAGTCAGGCAGTAATATGAACAAAGCTAGTGAAGGTGATGGAGCTCCTGCTGAGCTATTTCAAATCTTAAAAGATGATGCTGTTAAAGTGCTGCACTCAATATGCCAATCTCCCACTGGAGAAGGGAATGAGAAACCGCTTCAGCATTGCCTTGAAACCCCATGAACAGTATGAAAAAGCAAAAAGATATGACACTGAAAGATGAACCCCTCAGGTCAATAAGTGTCCATTGTGCCCCTAGAGAAGAACAGGGAAATAGCTCCAAAAAGAATGAAGAGGCTAAGCCAAAGTGGAAATGACACCCAGTTGTGGGTGTATCTGGTGGTGAAAGTAAAGTCCAGTGCTGTAAAGAACAATATTTTATAGAAACCTGGAATTTTAGGTCCATAAACCAAGGTAAATTAGAAATGGTCAAACAGGAGATGGCGAGACTGAACATCAACATTTTAGGAATCAGCGAACTGAAATGAACTGGAATGGGAGAATTTAATTCAGATGACCATTATATATACTACTGTAGGCAACAATCCCTTAGAAGAAATGGAGTAGCCCTCACAGTGAAAAAAAAAAAAAGTCCAACATGCAGTGCTTTGCTGCAATCTCAAAAACAACAGAATGATCTCAATTTGTTTCCAAGGCAAACCATTCAACATCACAGTAATCCAAGTCTAATGTTGAGATGCCCATAATGAAGGCAAAGGAGACAGGAGACATATTTGTCAGAGAACTTTTACCTATAATTCTGCTTCTTCTCAGTCTATTTCCATTATTGCAATCATCTTCATCAAGTGCATAAATCTTTTTGTATAAACAAAAGAGCTACATATATGCCTGGTCCGTAAAATAACTCTATTCTTAGTTAATTTTCAAGTTAGATGTAGAACATGGAATATTGTACAGTGTCTTAACTTGTCCTGCGCTAAAGCAGAATTGATAATATTGACAGTGGACAGGAAAGCCAAGGAGACCCTGAACATACATACACAATGTTCTTCTCTAGAAATTTCAATAAATGCATACATGTTCTAAGCTTCTGTGAACAATAATTTATGTAAGTTATAAGAGATATGGAAAAACTAACAGGAAATAGTCTTCCAGAAAGAAGCTTATTCAAGTAATGGAAACCCAAACAGTACACCTTACAATTAAGTGAGTTACATCCCCAAAAAGAAGTGGAGACAAATATAGGAAAGAGAGGTTGTAATTCTCCAACACCCTTTTGCCAACTAGAATGCTGATTTCTCCTTTGTTTACACTTAGAATCATCCATTTTCTTTTTCTGAAAATGACTATGAAGATAGTTTCCTCTCAGAACTAAAAAGAAACCTATAGCTTGTGGTGCGGAATTCAGGTGATGGTATTGGGAGAAGTTTTCACCATAGTTTTGGCTTTACTAGTATTATTGAAATCAAACTCAGTTTAATAGAAACCTTAAAGGTAGGAGAAATACTATCTTACATTGTAAGAAAAAAAATAAGCCCCCTGCTGTCTCCAATGACCTACACCAAATAGACTAATTTGCTTTTAAAATTCATTTATACATACAATAATAGATTAAGCCAAGACACCAAGCCAAGGGACTACTTGGGGCCTATGGGAAGAGAGATGAACAATTATAAGGATAGCAATGCTAAGTAATGGAATTTTTTTCCGCTATGAACTCCCCTCTTCTAGACGCCCTGCTTACTTATCCTACTCCCTAACCTAGACCCTGTGAATCATCACACTTTGTTCTCACTACTCTCCTCAAGTCAAACTGTTGTAGTCAATATCCTCTAAGCCTACATTTCTCTTCTATGTCTTCAAGCCTTTGTGTATGCTATTACTCTGTCTAAAATTATCTCAGCTTATGAAAATCTATCGTGCAAAATGTCAATATTTGGTCTATTTTAAAGTCTTCCCTGACTGCCAAAGGCAAAGGTGATACTGCTTTCTTCAAAAACCTATAGAACACATTTCCATCATAAAAATTTCTAACATTTTTTTCAAGATCAACATTTAGACAGCAAATATTTGTTGCATTTCTATACTAGACACAAGATATTCTTTTAGGCAATGTGCAGGGTATATGTTTAAGTGCTGAAAACTGCACAGTTCTAGGAAGTGATGAATCATTGGCGATCTCAGAGATATATTGTTGAGCAACATATCAAAATTAATGTAATCTTGCTCAAAACCTCTTATTTCTTAGGCATCCTTTTAAAGGAGACAGAGTTGGTTTGATATTAATATCACAAGTACATTCTCATTTCAGTTTGGATCAACCCTTATTACTCAAATTTTTTTTTTGTTTTTAAATAAAAACTGATGAATTCAAATGTCTGTATATGGACAGCAAAATGAGCCCTTCTTCTGTGTAATTAAGTGTATTGTTTCAATGTGTGCATAATGTAAAATCAATAAATAATGATTATCACTGATTGCAATTGAATGTTTTCATAATTTTATTGTCAGCCATAATAAATAATCAGTACATTTATACTTCATTAAATTGGTGTGTCATTTCTATTATACACATCAGCAGTGAAGTAATGCCGTGACATCTGTTTTTAATGTTTTAAAGACGGAATACCCCTTGTTAAGTAAAAGGAGTTACCAGAGATGTTTTTAATGATTGGCATTTATGGTGGTATCTTCATAAAGGTCTAATAAAGGAATTTATACTTCTTACAATAACTGCATTTTAATCAATTATGACCAACAATACTCAGGCATGAACTCTTTCTCTCGAAATAAATTGAGGAACCCTTGTTACATTGTCTATCACATTGAAAGCTTATCAATTAGCAGTGGTAGGCTATTCCTCTACCATTCTAAGATATTGCAGAGTATAGATATAAACATAGTTTCAGCTCAGTTCAGTTGCTCAGTCATTTCCGACTCCTCGTGACCCCATGGACTGCAGCACGCTAGGCTTCCCTGTCCATCACCAACTCCTGGAGCTTGTTCAAACTCATGTTCATTGAGTCGGTGATGCCATCCAACTATCTCATCCTCTGTCGTCCTGTTCTCCACCTGCCTTCAGTGTTTCTCAGCATCAGAGTCTTTGCCAATGAGTCAGTTCTTCACATCAGGCAGCCAAAGTATTGGAGCTTCAGCTTCAACATCAGTCCTTCCAATGAATATTCAGGATTGATTTCCTTTAGGATTGACAGGTTTGATCTCCTTGCAGTCCAAGGAACTCTCAAGAGTCTTCTCTAACACCAGAGTTCAAAAGCATCAATTCTTCAGCGCTCAGCTTTCTTTATGGTCCAACTCTCATAGCTTAATCAGTTTAAAACATAGTTTAATCAGGCCAAAAATGAACAATGGAGAATTTTATATTGAAGTCTACTTTGTAACACTTTGTAATTAGTCTTTTCACAAAAGCCATACTCTTGTACTTTGTTAGTATCAAAGGCAAATAACGATAAAGGAATTCTCATATGTCGTTATTTGATAAAGTCAATGAAACGTCACATTTTGTAAATGACAAAAATCTCTTAACTAAAGTAAGATTGCCAGATTTAGCAAGGAAAAATACAGGAAGCAATATTTGGGACACACTTATAGAAAAAATTGTTCATCACTGACTGCTGATTTTAAATTCAAAATTAGTTATGTTTCCAATATCGTTATTTGCTAAATCTGGCAACCCTTACATAGAGGGAATCAGGGAAGACTTCTCAGGTGAGCTGATACTTGAGCCACTATGAAAAACCACTTGAAGTTAACTAGTTGAAGAAAGTGGGTAAAAGATGGGGCAAGGCATGTTAAGCAGAAGCATGAAGATAATAGTAAATATGGCTGGAGGACAGGAGTGTGAGAGAGTAATGAGATAAAGGGGTGAGCCCTTCAGATTATCTAGAAAACTATAACTTCACAAGGATAAAAAATAAAAGCAACATTAATTTTCAACCTTTTCCTCCAAGTCTGACAGGTGTAAACACAGCAACAATTGTGCAAAAACAGTTGCTTAAAAGAATACAAAGTTCTGCTCTGTCCGAAATTCTTTTTCTTCTGTCAGAAGCTTCAACAGGTTTCACCTTGCTTTGTAAAAGCTAATCAGCCTTTGATTTTCTCCAGCAAGGAATCTGATCTCCTCTCTTCTTTGAACATGTCGCATTCCACATTCTATGCAACTGTTTCCAACTGTCAGGATGTCAAGTCACAATGTAATTTTATGGCCAGAGTAGGAAATTTGAGTGCCCCCAAAGGAAATTTTTCACTGGTGACTGATGGTTGATGAAAGAACCAAATGCCCTTTAATGTAAACTGATGTTTGTATCCTATTTGGATACTGACTTCTGAAAAATTTTGTTTTAAGCATGAACTGTTGTTCATCATGCTACCTACTAAAATTTCTCACCATGAGGCCATTCTATGGCAAATCACACTTGTCTCTATTGTCCTGGGGTGGCTCTTCAAACAAAGTATAAATTCCCATTGTTAGCACTTATCACAAAAAGTCTCAAAAATTCATTTAAAACTGAGTAAAAAATGTATATTCAAATAACTTACCTAAACTCTCTACTAAAATATAGAGCCAAATGGATGCATTTTGAGTCCAAAATATCTGAAAAGACAGAAAATGTCAAGTGGAAGATGTGACCTGCTCTTATATAAAAATGATGTCCTATAATGCCATTTACAGTGGCATGGATGGCCCTGGAGATTGTCGTGCGAAGTAAGTCAGGCAGAGAAAGAGAAATGTCATATTATGCCACTTGTATGTGGAATCAAAGAAAATATACAGTTGAGCTCACTTGCAAAACAGAAACAGACTCACAAAGTTTGAGAAGAAGATTTTGTTGGCCAGTGAGGAGGGTGCAGGAGAGGTGGGGATAGATTGGGAGTTTAAGATTGACATGTACACACTACTATATTTGGAATAGATGACCAACAAGGACCTACTGTGTAGCAGGGGAACTCTGCTCGATAGTCTGCAGTGGCCTAATAGGAAAAGAATCAGAAAAACAAGAGATGTGTGTGTGTCTGAGTGAATCATTTTGCTGTGCATCTGAACCAACATAGTGTTCTTAATCAACTATGCTCCAATATAAAATAAAAAACAAATAAAAATGATGTCCTGCTATCATCATTAACAATGACTTCTAAATCATCCTGTTTGGAATATAAATACTAAATGTCTGTGTAAAAGGGTAATGTATGAAAATGTTCTATATTTTATCATATGAAGTTTTTATCTTTTTCTAATTCCTTATTTGGTTTTCATATCATATATATGCAAGAAAGTAACCTAAAACAGAGCTGAAATTCTCTTATAAGACATGGGCAATGTCTTTAACACAAAAACATTCACACACACACACACACACACACACACCTCAACTCCATCTTCCCTTCTCCCACAGACACTCATTCTACCACTACCACTAAAATCTTTTTTTTTCACATTTTAAAGATCACTTTAATTTATTTTAATTTTTGGCTGCTCCCCAAGGCATCTGGGATCTTAATTCCCTGACCAGGGATTGAACCCATGCTTCCTGTGTTGCAAGGAAGAGTCTTAACCACTAGTCTACTGGGGAAGTCCCAAAGATCACTTTTTTTTTTAATAAGTTTATTTATTTTAGTTGGGGGATAATTACTTTACAATATTGTAGTGGTTTTTGCCATACATTGACATGAATCAGCCATGGGTTTACATGTGTTCCCCATCATGAACCCCCCTCCCACCTCCCTTCCCATCCCATCCCTCTGGGTCATCCCATTGCCCCAGCCCTGAGCATTTGTCTCATGCATCGAACCTGGAATGATGTTCTGTTTCACATATGATAATATACATGTTTCAATGCTATTCTCTCAGAACGTCCCACCCTCAACTTCTCCCTCAGAGTCCATAAGACTGTTCTATGCATCTGTGTCTCTTATTCTGTCTTGCATATAGGCTTATCGTTACCATCTTTCAACTTCCATATATATGCATTAGTATACTGTATTGGTGTTTTTCTTTCTGGCTTACTTCACTCTGTATAATGGGCTCCAGTTTCATCCATCTCAATAAAACTGATTCAAATGTATTCTTTTCAATGACTGACTAATATTCCACTGTGTATATGTACCACTGCTTCCTTATCCATTCGTCTGCTGATGGACATCTAGGTTGCTTCCGTGTCCTGGCTATTGTGAACAGTGCTGCGATGAACATTGGGGTACACGCGTCTCTTTCAATTCTGGTTTCCCCGGTGTGTATGCCCAGCAGTGGGATTGCTGGGTCATATGGCAGTTCTATTTCCAGTTTTTTAAGGAATCTCCACACTGTTCTCCATAGTGGCTATACTAGTTTGCATTCCCACCAACAGTGTAAGAGGGTTCCCTTTTCTCCACACCCTCTCCAGCATTTATTGCTTGTAGACTTTTGGATAGCAGCCATTCTGACTGGTGTGAAATGGTACCTCATTGTGGTTTTGATTTGCATTTCTCTAATAATGAGTGATGTTGAGCATCTTTTCATGTGTTTGTTAGCCATCTGTATGTCTTCTTTGGAGAAATGTCTGTTTAGTTCTTTGGCCCATTTTTTGATTGGGTCGTTTATTTTTCTGGAATTCAGCTGCAGGAGTTGCTTGTATATTTTTGAGATTAATTGTTTGTCTGTTGCTTCGTTTGCTATTATTTTCTCCCATTCTGAAGGCTGTCTTTTCACCTTGCTTATAGTTTGCTTTGTTGTGCAAAAGCTTTTAATTTTAATTAGGTCCCATTTGTTTATTTTTGCTTTTATTTCCAATATTCTGGGAGGTGGGTCATGGAGGATCCTGCTGTGATTTATGTCAGAGAGTATTTTGCCTATGTTTTCCTCTAGGAGTTTTATAGTTTCTGGGCTTACGTTTAGATATTTAATCCATTTTGAGTTTATTTTTGTGTATGGTGTTAGAAAGTGTTCTAGTTTCATTCTTTTACAAGTGGTTGACCAGTTTTCCCAGCACCACTTGTTAAAGAGATTGTCTTTTCTCCATTGTATATTCTTGCCTCCTTTGTCGAAGATAAGGTGTCCATAGGTGCATGGATTTATCTCTGGGCTTTCTAGTTTGTTCCATTGATCTATATTTCTGTCTTTATGCCAGTACCATACTGTCTTGATGACTGTGGCTTTATAGTAGTGCCTGAAGTCAGGCAGGTTGATTCCTCCAGTTCCATTCTTCTTTCTCAAGATTGCTTTGGCTATTCGAGGTTTTTTATATTTCCATACAAATTGTGAAATTATTTGTTCTAGTTCTGTGGAAAATACCGTTGGTAGCTTGATAGGGATTGCATTGAATCTATAGATTGCTTTGGGTAGTATACTCATTTTCACTATATTAATTCTTCCAATCCATGAACACGGTATATTTCTCCATCTAATTGTGTCCTCTTTGATTTCTTTCATTAGTGTTTTATAGTTTTCTATGTATAAGTCTTTTGTTTCTTTAGGTAGATATTATTCCTAATTATTTTATTCTTTTTGTTGCAATGGTGAATGGTATTGTTTCCTTAATTTCTCTTTCTGTTTTCTCATTATTGGTGTATAGGAATGCAAGGGATTTCTGTGTGTTAATTTTATATCCTGCAACTTTACTATATTCATTGATTAGCTCTAGTAATTTTGTGGTACATTCTTTAGGGTTTTCTATGTAGAGGATCATGTCTTCTGCCATCAGTGAGCATTTTACTTCTTCTTTTCCTATCTGTGTTCTTTTTATTTCTTTTTCAGCTCTGATTGCTGTGGCCAAAACTTCCAAAACTATGTTGAATAGTAGTGGTGAAAGTGGGCACCCTTGCCTTGTTCCTGACTTTAGGGGAAATGCTTTCAATTTTTCACCATTGAGGATAATGTTTGCTGTGGGTTTGTCATATATAGCTTTTATTATATTGAGGTATGTTCCTTCTATGCCTGCTTTCTGGAGGGTTTTTATCATAAATGGATGTTGAATTTTGTCAAAGGCTTTTTCTGCATCTATTGAGATAATCATATGGTTTTTATCTTTCAATTTGTTAATGTGGTGTATTACATTGATTGATTTGCAGATATTAAACCACTAAAATCTTAATCATGGGTAACTACCTAACATACCTTTATCTTTGGTGCAAGTAAACAAAAATTTCCATTTCACTGCTTTAGTGCAAGAGACCCATTCTGGAGTTACCGCCATCTAGTGACATGTAGGGGTATTTAATTCTTTTATTTTTCAAAACTAAATTGCCTAAGATTTTAAATAGTAAAAGAAAATGGAAATAAATAAGAAAATAAGTACAAAGACTGAAACATAAATATAAAATATAACTATATGTTTTATATATAAATATAAAATGAAATATGTAAGTATATATTTTATATAAAAACTCTTCATTCTACAATATAGCTGCCACTGTATCATATGACTCTATATGAAGGTAATTACTTTTGTTTTCAAATAAATTGGACTTCCTCCATATTTCTAGCATGTTAACATTTTAATTTGTGATGAAAATGTAAACTACACTTCTGTGTATTTCTTTGCATTTTTAACTTATTGAAATTCTATGCTGAAATATTATTTCTTTTTATTGACTTACCAGTTATTTTCAGTAATAATAATTTGCTATTTTTATAGAACTTTCTTACATCTGTAGCTCTTATCTTGAGAAGTTTCTGTGCGTGTAGTTTCCTGATATGTTGTCTCAGATGATTTCCTCTCATTCATGTCTACATAAATATTGCCTTGAAGGAAAAATAGTGTTAACATTTGGTCAAAATATTTTAGAATTCTTTCAGAAATAAGTTATTAAATAAGTTATACTAAATATATCTGTAAAATCTAGCTGTGTAGGAGTAAGAATGTTTTTTTAAACAGTGCCCTACTATCATTTTTCAAAGTCACACACATGGTAACTTCAATCTGGAAAGTGACCTCTTGTTTAAACTAGGAAACACAGAGATACTGCAGGATTTCTGTTCAGACCTCTTAACAATCAAATGCAGCCCTATTGACTACAAATGGTAAATTCCAGGTAATGTCCACATTTTATAAAGAACTAGTATTTAGTGTCAAATAGTGCTTATTTTAACATCATTCTACTTGGTTTTTAAAAACACAAAGGATTATATATAATATTTTTAGTTAGCTCACTTTTCCATAAAAACAAGATAAAAATATTTACCATGGATACTGACCACTCCAAATGGGCGATTTAATCACTTCATCCAGTTGAAGAGGTGCTGGGGTGCTGAGGCCAGTTCTTTTGTCTCTGACAGTAAGGAAGACCCTTAAATATGAATGGGTAGGTTCTGGGTCTCTAGGTTAACAACGACTTTTCATTTCCCAGAGTCACTGGACGAAGTCTCATTAATCTATATCTTGTAAAAAGTTATAGAGGTCATATTAAATGTGTGTGATATAACCGTTTCTCCATCTGGGCTAAAAAGGAAAGCAAAAGTAACAGTAGATATCTGAGGCTTAGCTCTTTCATAATTTAATATTGAATTGAATTCAAGAAAAGTGATAGTGATATAATTGAGTCCTAATATTAGGAATGCAAGGATTAAAATCAGTTGACACCTTAGAAATAGACATCTAATAATTAATTTGAATATTTAGTTTGTGGTTGGATTATATTTTAAATGATTTTGAATTACAATGCCATTTCAATTAGGTTATTTGAGAATTAAAAAAATTTATTACCCTTACCTAAAAGACAATCTATTTACATCATGTTAAATACTCAAAGCAATATGAAATAGGCTTCATTCCTGGTCATCTTTCTCTGTTTTCATATTTATGATTTTACCCCAAAAGCAGAATCTAAGTTGAGAGATAGTTAATGAGTGCCTGTGGTATATTCTGAATATTATATAACTCTGCTTTAATATATGCAAATAAAGAATGTGATAGAAATTACACAATGGTTTCAACATTAGAAAAGTCCAAAATCTTTTATGATTAATGTGGCATTAAAATGATTAAATTGAATAAGCAATATCTCAAACATTAGAAGTACATTTTCTCAGCTTGATGGCTTAAGTGGTCATTGCTTCATCTGTATTATGGGAATCTCAAATTTTAAAAAAGGGAGGGTAAAATTTCCTAAGATATTAATATAGCAATGGAAATCAATAGAAGCAAGATTTTGCTTTAGTTAGATAGATATAAAAAACGTTTATTTTCAGGAGTCCAGAAATCATCAATGAGAATATTATAGTAGAAATTTAAAGGACATTCATTAAATAAAAGATTTATTTCTCCAAATATTCATGTTAGTTTATTCAATTCTGACCTAGATATATTGCTTCCAATTTAAAATGCATGTTTTGAATTCGTTGAGCATTTTTTATTTAAAATCAGCATGTAGGTCAGGGGTTAGGCTACAGTAATCCATCAGAGGGAAACCTCCCATGTGTAAACACTGGAGTGGGAAATTTTGTTGTAGTGTCTGGAAAAGCAGTAAAACCTTATATTATTGTATCCTGCGGCCTCATAAGGCAAGAATTAGACAGAGAGGCATTTCTTAAATTTAAGACAAAGACAACAAATTTAAACTCAGGCAACTCAGATTGTCTAAATAACCTGAGGCAATTAAGTTCAGAGAAAATTTTGACCTTAACTCACTGAATTAGATCCTAATAGAGAAACTGTACCAAGAGAGTGGGAAGCACTAAAAGATGAAAATCTCACTATGTAACTAAAAATAATTCCCAAGTACAAGAAAAGGAGAGTGAATCTAAAGATGATGTGACCTTATAGAGAACTTTCAGATGAGTTCAGATTACAAAAGGAAGCATAATAAGGAGGATAGAAAAATAAACACACTCAATATTTTTAAATGGCACATTTATACACTATTAGAAGACTGAAGCCAAGGAAGGGATAACAGCTATAAAACTAGAAGAAAACTGTAAAACCTCCAAAAGTGCATTTTAAAAAATTTATATTTGGAACAAACAAAAAAGGGCTACACTGATGTGTTTCTCAGAATTAGGATGTTTATTTAAAATGCAGATTCTTCCCTGTGTACTAAATGAATCCAAATCTCCAGTAATCTGCATTTTAATTGACTCCTTGGGTGAATCTGATAATTATTTCAAAGTAGAAGTGAATATAGTTTTAAAAGTCAAACAATGCTAAAGGACACTCAATAAATAATAGTCCCCCGGGGCCAATCCATTCCCAAACCTTCAAACCTTTCTCCTCAAAGTAAACAAGTTTCAAATACTTTGGTTATCTCTACTGGCGTTTACCTACACATTTCTAAATAATATGCTTAGAGTGCTATTTTTATCAATCAGTCTTAAATATTAATCTTTGATGTCCTCTTACGGTACGTAGATAAGGGTTTAGAGTCCTTCCAATTCTACTCTCATACTTCCCCTTCCCCACACATACAGTACAGTTACTTATAGTATATTAATTGTGAAAATCAGTATTCAGCATTTACACTGGTATGATCATATATATCTTATTTGGAGTTGAACCAATAGCGTATTGTGATTACATTTCCTTTCTGTAACAATTTCTTGTTTCCCTGGATGTTGATAATTGCCTCATATATGCTTAGACTTTTATGTACTTATTGCTAATTCTACCCAAATAGTCCATCATTGTCTCAATACTATTTTCCATGTAAGTAAACACATCAGATAATTCCTCAGTTCCTATTTCCCCAGAAGACTTCCCTTCTGGAGCCGTTTACCTTTCTACTCTTCTTTAAGTTAGTTTCACCTCAATTTACTCCTTACTTTTGGTAGACCATATCCTCAGTCACATTCTGAGTACTGCGTGAAAGGTACTTTTTAAGTCTTGCAGCATCTGAAAATACCTTTTTAGTTATCAATCAGCTTTATGATGTCTCATTTTCAACAAAAATAGGAAGCCAAACATCATCAGATATTTAAGGAAAACTCTTACTGTAAAAAACAGAGACCAAAATAAACAGAGAAAACATGGAGAGAGGGGAAAAAAAAAGAGCACCCAACTGGGAAGAGAATAAAAGTTTAAAATATATAAATAATATGCTCAGACAGGTGAGCGAATCCTGAAAATTTTAAATACGACATAAAAAGAGAATCAGTTTTATAGTTTCTCTGTTTGGTTAATATTACATTGTTGGGTGTAGCCTAGTGTTTTCAAGGTTTAGTGTACCTGAAAAATCACCTGGAGACTGTAGGTTGAAAATAATAGAATACACAGACATTTATCCACTCTTCCCTCCTGAAACCCTACTAAAATATTAAGGGGATTTTTAAAAGACTTTATTGTGACAGAGACCAAAATAGAGAAAGAAAAATAGGAGAAAATAAGAACAAAGCTAAGAACAGATGAAAATGTTACCAAAAGTATAATTACTATCCTCAAAGAGATAAGGGAAAATAAAACAAGTGCATAGAGGTGTGGTAAATGACTTAGCATATGGCAGAGAGCATGTTCATAAGATCACTTCTCACCAGATTATTTCTGCACAGTCATTTCAGCTTCCTCAAAAAGCTTGTTAACCTTTCTTCTCTGTTCCTGTGTCCATCAGAAGAGCTTGTAGATTCTAAAGCTTCAATGTTAGTTGACTGAGCAGTAAAGCAAACAAATCCCCAAAGAGCAGTGTTCAAAATTCTTGAAGAACAGACATCTTAAATTTGATGAAGTCTAATTTATTAGTATGTTCCTTTATGGTTACTGCTCTTTATGTTCTGCTTCAGAAATCTTTGCCTACCTCAACTGGTAATGAAGATATTTTCCCATGTTATATTCTACAAGTTTTATTGTTTTACCTTTCACATATATTTATATTTTCAATTCTCTGAGAATTTATGTTGTAACATAAAGATCTTTTTTTTTTTGGCATGGATATCAAAATAACCCATTCTTTCTCCAGCACACCTAAACATTATAAAAAATCATGTAACCATATACGTGTGGGTATGTTTCCGGATTCTCTATTTCATTCCATTCCTCTGTTTGTCTATGTGTGCATGTGTGCTAAGTTGCTTCAGTCGTGTCCGATTCTTTCTGACCCTATGGACTATACCCGCCAGACTCCTCTGTCCATGGGATTCTCCAGGCAAGAATACTGGAGTGGGTTGCCATGCCCTCCTCCAGGGAATCTTCCCGACCCAGGGATCGAAGCTGCGTCTCTTACATCTCCTGCATTAGCAGGCGGGTTCTTTACCACTAGCGCCACCTGGGAAGGCCCTGTTTGTCCATACATGCATCGATATCATACTATTCTAGTCAAAGTGTATTGATAGGTCTTATATCTGCTAATTTCATATATTAATTTTCTTTTCTGAGGTTGCTTTCTTTGGCTATTCTTGGGCTGTCACATTTCCAATATAACGTTGAAAAGCAACTTGTCAGTTTCTAAACAAAACTTGCTGGAGTTTTCATAGGAATCAAAATATAGGTTTGTAATTAATTGGCATCTTTACAATTTTGAGTCTTTCAATTAATGAATGTGACATTTCCCTCCATTAACTTTGATTTCCCTTAATTTTTCTCAGTAATGTTTTATAGTTTTCTTTGTAGGGTTTATGTACATATTTTGCTAGATTTGTTCTGAAGAATTTGATGCTGTTACAAAACACAGCATATTTTCTCAATTCTAACATTGAACAATTTTTGTTTATTGACCTTGTATTCAGAAGACTTTTTAAATTCACTTACTATTTCTAACATATTTTTGGATTTTCTCCATACATAAAGGGTCATCTGCAAATATGTATGCTCAGTCATTCAGTCATATCTGATTATTTGCCACCCTTTGCAAATAGTAATGTACTTATTTTTTAAATTTCCAGTTGTTTTACCTTTTATTCATTTTTCTTGTTTTATTGCACTGTTTATGGCTTCCTGTACAACGTATAATACAAGTGGTAATAGCAGATATTCTTTTCTTATTGCCACCCTCAGGAAAAGGCTTTCAATATTTCACCACTAAATATAATCTTTGCTGTAAGGTTTTGTTTGATATACTATTTATCAGATAAAGAAAGTGGTTTTCTATTCTCAGATCACGAAAATCTGTGAGTTTTTTTAAATATAAATGGGTGTAGAATTTTAACTCTAATCCATCATTGAGATTATCATAAGCTTTTTCTAATTTCTTCTTTTCTCATGTGTCCATGTGTCTTCAATCACTCAGTTGTGTTTTACTCTTTGCAACCCCGTGGACTGTAGCCCACCAGGTTTCTCTGTCCATGGGGTTCCCCAGGCAAGAATACTGAAGTGGGTTGCCATTTCCTCTTACAGGGGGTCTTCCCAACTGAGGAATCGAACCCGAGTCTCCTGTGTCTCATGCAATCTCAGGTAAATTCTTTACTGATGAGCCACCTGAGAAGCCCTTTCTTTTCTCATTTCCCCTCAACTGCTTTTTATCAATATAATTAATTTATAAAAATTGAATGATTTCCTTTACAAAAAGGTTATTTTATGATTTTATTGAGGTAACATAGATTTATAACATTATATGTTTCATGTGTATATTATATTTCCATTTCTATATATATAAAGAATGCTTGCCACCTAAAATTTAGTTTCCATCTATCACCATACCATTGATCCCCTTTAACCATTTTGCCCTCTCTCCAATCCCACCCACTCTGGTAACCACTATTCTGTTCTCTTTATCTCCATGTTTGTATTTGTTTGGTTTGTTAACGTATTACAAAAAGTTAATTTTTATTTTTAGCTTGGAGTCAATATTTTATAAGCTTATATTAAAGTATTTGGAAAAATTGTGAAATGTAGCCTCTTATATGAAGAGACTGCTCTTAAAACTAGAGCTATGAAAATTTTGATATATTAATTGAATAATCTTTAAATATCATTTCACCTTTGAAATCTTGTAATAAATCCAACTTGGCTGTGATGATTATCCATTTTATATATCAGTGCATTCAATTTTAAAATATTTTAAATTTATGTGCACCAGAGATACTGGCCTATAATTTTTCTTTCTTAAAACATCCTCATCAGATTTTATTTAAATTAATTTATTTATTTTAATTGGAGGCTAATTCCTTTACAATATTGTAGTGGTTTTTGCAATACATTGACATGAATCAGCCATGGGTATACATGTGTCCCCCATCCTGAACCCCCCTCCCTCCTCCCTCCCCATCCCATCCCTCTGGGTCATCCCAGTGCACCGGCCCTGAGTGCCTTGTCTCATGCAATTGAACCTGGACTGGTGATCTATTTCACATAGGGTAATATATATGCCTCAGTGCTATTCTCCCGAATCATCCCACCATCTCCTTCTACCACAGAGTCCAAAAGTCTCTTCTTTACATCTGTGTCTCTTTGGCTGTCTCACATATAGGGTCATCGTTACCATCTTTCTAAATTTCATATATGTGTTAATATACTGTATTGGTGTTTTTCTTTCCAACCTACTTCACTCTGTATAATAGGCTCCAGATTCATCCACCTCATTAGAACTGATTCAAACGCATTCTTTTTAATGGCTGAGTAATGTTCCATTGTGTATATGTACCACTGCTTTCTTATCCATTTGTCTGCCGATGGGCATCTAGGTTGCTTCCATGTCCTGGCTATTGTAAACAGTGCTGCGAAGAACATTGGGGTACACATGTCTCTTTCAATTCTGGTTTCCTCGGTGTGTATGCCCAGCAGTGGGATTGCTGGGTCGTATGGCAGTTCAATTTCCAGTTTTTTAAGGAATCTCCACACTGTTCTCTATAGTGGATATACTAGTTTGCATTCCCACCAACAGTGTAAGAGGGTTGCTTTTTCTCCACACCCTCTCCAGTATTTATTGTTTCTAGTCTTTTGAATAGCAGATATTCTGACTGGCGTGAGATGGTACCTCACTGTGGTTTTGATTTGCATTTCTCTAA
Source organism: Giraffa tippelskirchi (assembly GCF_054371585.1). Lineage (NCBI taxonomy): Eukaryota > Metazoa > Chordata > Mammalia > Artiodactyla > Giraffidae > Giraffa > Giraffa tippelskirchi. The sequence goes on from NC_137289.1 coordinate 75,565,018, forward strand.
TAATGAGTGAAGTTGAGCATCTTTTCATGTGTTTGTTAGCCATCTGCATCTCTTCTTTGGAGAAATGTCTGTTTAGTTCTTTAGCCCATTTGTTGATTGGGTTGTTTATTTTTCTGGTTTTCAGCTGCAGGAGGTGCTTATATATTCTTGAGATTAATTCTTTGTCAGTTGCTTCATTTGATATCATTTTCTCCCATTCTGAAGGCTGTCTTTTCACCTTGCTTATAGTTTCCTTCGTTGTGCAAAAGCTTTTAAGTTTAATTAGGTCCCATTTGTTTATTTTTGCTTTTATTTCCAATATTCTGGGAGGTGGGTCATAGAGGATCCTGCTGTGATTTATGTCAGAGAGTATTTTGCCTATGTTTTCCTCTAGGAGTTTTATAGTTTCCAGTCTCACATTAGGATCTTTACTCCATTTTGAGTTTATTTTTGTGTATGGTGTTAGAAAGAGTTCTAGCTTCATTCTTTTACAAGTGGTTGATCAGTTTTCCCAGCACGACTTGTTAAAGAGATTCTCTTTTCTCCATTGTATATTCTTGCCTCCTTTGTCAAAGATAAGATGTCCATTGGTACATGAGTTTATCTCTGGGCTTTGTATTTTGTTCCATTTATCTATATTTCTGTCTTTGTGCCACTACCATACTGTCTTGGTGACTGTAGCTTTGTAGCATAGTCTGAAGTCAGGCAGGTTGATTCCTCCAGTTCCATTCTTCTTTTTCTCAAGATTGCTTTGTCTGTTCGAGGCTTTTTGTATTTCCATACAAATTGTGAAATTATTTGTTCTAGCTATCTGAAAAATACCGTTGGTAGCTTGATAGGGATTGCATTGAATCTATAGATTGCTTTGTGTAGTATACTCATTTTCACTATATTGATTCTTCCAATCTATGAACATGGTATATTTCTCCATCTATTTGTGTCCTCTGTGATTTTTTTCATCAGTGTTTTATAGTTTTTTATATATAGGTCTTTTTTTTCTTTAGGTAGATTTATTCCTAAGTTTATTATTCTTTCTTCGCAATAGTGAATGGAATTGTTTCCTTATTTTCTCTTTCTGTTTTCTCATTATTGGTGTATAGGAATGCAAAGGATTTCTGTGTGTTAATTTTATATCCTGCAACTTTGCTATTTTCAGTGATTAGCCCTAGTAATTTTCTGGTGGTGTCTTTAGGGTTTTCTATGTAGAAGATCATGTCATCTGCAAACAGTGAGAGTTTTACTTCTACTTTTCCAATCTGTATTCCTTTTATTTATTTTTCTGCTCTTATTGCTGTGGCTAAAACTTCCAAAACTATGTTGAATAGTAGTGGTGAGAGTGGGCACCCTTGTCTTGTTCCCGATTTTTGGGGAAATGTTTCATTGTTTCACCATTGAGTATAATATTTCTGTGGGTTTATCATATATGGCTTTTATTATGTTGAGGTATGTTCCTTCTATGCCTGCTTTCTGGAGGGTTTTTATCTTAAATGGATATTGAATTTTGTCAAAGGCTTTTTCTGCATCTATTGAGATAATCATATGGTTTTATCTTTCAACTTGTCAATATGGTGTATCACATGGGCGAATTTTGAAGAATCCTTGCATTCCTGGGATAAAGCCCACTTGGTCATGATGTATGATCGTTTTAATATGTTGTTGGATTCTGTTTTCTAGGATCTTATTAAGGATTTTTCATCTATGTTCATCAGTTTTCTTCTTTTGTGGCATCTTTGTCTGGTTTTCGTGTTAGGCTGATGGTGGCCTCATAGAATGAGTTTGGAAGTTTACCTTCCTCTGCAATTTTCTGGAAGAGTTTGAGTAGGATAGGTGTTAGCTCTTTAAATTTTTGGTAGAATTCCCCTGTGAAGCCAGCTGGTCTTGGGCTTTTGTTTGTTGGAAGATTTTTTATTACAGTTTGGATTTCCATGCTTGTGATGGATCTGTTAAGATTTTCTATTTCTTCCTGGCTCAGTTTTGGAAAGTTATCCTTTTCTAAGAATTTGTCCATTTCTTCCAAGGCATTCATTTTATTGGCAAATAGTTGCTGATAGTGATCTCTTATGATCCTTTGTATTTCTGTGTTATCTGTTGTGATGTCTCCATTTTCATTTCTAATTTTGTGATTTGTTTCTTCTCCTTTTTTTTGTTGATAAGTTTGGCTAATGGTTTGTTTATTTTATTTATCTTCTCAAAGAACCAGTTTTTAGTTTTGTTGATTTTTGCTATAGTCTCCTTTGTTTATTTTGTGTTTATTTCTGCCCTAAATTTTATGATTTCTTTCCTTCTACTAACCCTGGGACTCTTCATTTCTTCCTTTTCTAGTTCCTTTAGGTGTAAAGTTAGGTTCTTTGTTTGATTTTTCTCTTGTTTCTTGAGGTAAGCTTGTATTGCTCTGAAACTTCCCCTTAGCACTGCTTTTAATGAATCCCATAGGTTTTGGGTTTTCATGTTTTCATTTTCATTCATTTCTATGCACATTTTGATTTCTTTTTTGATTTCTTCTGTAATTTGTTGGTTATTCAGAAGTGTGTTGTTTAGCCTCCATATGTTTGTATTTTTAATAGTTTTTTTTTTCCCCTGTAGTTGACATCGAACCTTACTGCTCTGTGATCAGAAAAGATGCTTGAGATGATTTCAATTTTTTTTAAATTTATCAAGGCTAGATTTATGGCCCAGGATATGATCTATCCTGGAGAATGTTCTGTGTGCACTTGAGAAAAAGTTGAAATTCACACTTTTGTGGTGAGATGTCCTATAGATATCAATTAGGTCTAACTGATCCATTGTATTATTTAAAGTTTGTGTTTCCTTTCTAATTTTCTGTTTAGTTGATCTATCCATAGGTGTGAGTGGGGTATTAAGGTCTCCCACTATTATTGTGTTACTAATAATTTCTCCTTTCACACTTGTTAGCATTTGCCTTAAATATTGCAGTGTTCCTTTGCTGGGTGCATATGTATTTATAGTTGTTATATCCTCTTGGATAGATCCTTTGATCATTATGTTCTGTCGTTCTTTGGCTCTATTCACGGCCTTTATTTCAAAGTCTATTTTATCTGATATGAGTATTTCTACTCCTGCTTTCTTTTAGTCTCCATTTGCGTTAAATATCTTTTTCCAGCCCTTCATGGTCAGTCTATGTTTCCCTTGTTCTAAGGTGGGTCTCTTGTAGATAGCATATATAGGGGTCTTGTATTTGTATCCATTCAGCCAGTCTTTACCTTTTGGCTGGGGCATTCAACCCATTTACATTTAAGGTAATTATTGATTAATATGATCCCATTGCCATTTACTTTGTTGTTTTGGGTTTGAATTTATACACCTTTTGTGTTTCCTGTCTAGAGAAGATCCTTTAGCATTTGTTGGAGAGCTGGTTTGGTGGTGCTGAATTCTCTCAGCTTTTGCTTGTCCAAAAAAGATGTCCTTTTCATTATAGGGGATGGGAATGCAAAGGCAAGAAGTCATGAAACACCTGGAGTAACAGGCAAATTTGGCCTTGGAGTACAGAATGAAGCAGGGCAAAGGCTAACAGAGTTTTGCCAAGAGAAAGCAATGGTCATAGAAAACACCCTCTTCCAACAACACAAGAGAAGACTCTACACATGGACATCACCAGGTGGTCAATACCGAAATCAGATTGATTATATTCTTTGCAGCTAAAGATGGAAAAGCTCTATACAGTCAGCAAAAACAAGACCAGGAGCTGACTGTGGCTCAGATCATGAACTCCTTATTTCCAAATTCAGACTTAAATTGAAGAAAGTAGGGAAAACCACTAGACCATTCAGATATAACCTAAATCAAATCCCTTATGATTATACAGTGGAAGTAAGAAATAGGTTTAAGGAACTAGATCTGATAAACAGAGTGCCTGAAGAACTATGGGCGGAGGTTCCTGACATTGTACAGGAGATAGGGATCAAGACCATCCCCAAGGAAAAGAAATGCAAAAAAAAAAAATGGCTGTCTGAGGAGGCCTTAAAAATAGCTGCGAGAAGAAGGGAAGTGAAAAGCAAAGGAGAAAAGGAAAGATATTCTCATCTGAATGCAAAGTTCCAAAGAACAGCAAGGAATGATAAGAAAGCCTTCCTCAGTGATCAATGCAAAGAAATAGAGGAAAACAACAGAATGGGAAAGACTAGAGATCTCTTCAAGAAAATTAGAGATACCAAGGGTACATTTCATGAAAAGATGGGCTCGATAAAGGACAGAAACGGTATGGACCTAACAGCAGCAGAAGATATTAAGAAGAGGTGGCAAGAATACACAGAAGAACTGTACAAAAAAGATCTTCACGACCCAGATAATCACGATGGTGTGATCACTCACCTAGGGCCAGACATCCTGGAATGTGAAGTCAGGTGGGCCTTAGAAAACATCACTATGAACAAAGCTAGTGGAGGTAATGGAATTCCAGTTGAGCTATTTCAAATCCTGAAAGATGATGCTGTGAAAGTGCTGCACTCGATATGCCAGCAAATTTGGAAAACTCAGCAGTGGCCACAGGACTGGAAAAGATCAGCTTTCCTTCCAATCCCAAAGAAAGGCAATGCCAAAGAATGCTCAAACTACTGCACAAATGCACTCATCTCACACGCTAGCAATGTAATGCTCAAAATTCTCCAAGCCAGGCTTCAGCAATACATGAACCATGAACTTCCAGATGTTCAAGCTGGTTTTAGAAAAGGCAGAGGAACAAGAGATCAAATTGCCAACATCCGCTGGATCATCGAAAAAGCAAGAGAGTTCCAGAAAAACATCTATTTCTGCTTTATTGACTATGCCAAAGCCTTTGACGGTGTGGATAACAATAAACTGTGTAAAATTCTGAAAGAGATGGGAATTCCAGACCACCTGACCTGTCTCTTGAGAAACCTGTATGCAGGTCAGGAAGCAACATTAGAACTGGACATGAATCAACAGACTGGTTCCAAATAGGAAAAGGAGTACACAAGGCTGTATATTGTCACCCTGCTTATTTAACTTACATGCAGAGTACATCATGCGAAACACTGGGCTGGAAGAAGCACAAGCTGGATCAAGATTGCTGGGAGAAATATCAATAACCTCAGATATGCAGATGACACCACCTTTATGGCAGAAAGTGAAGAACTAAAATCCCCTTAATGAAAGTGACAGAGGAGAGTGAAAAAGTTGGCTTAAAGCTCAACATTCAGAAAACTAAGATCATGGCATCCGGTCCCATCACTTCATGGCAAATAGATGGGGAAACAGTGGCTGACTTTATTTTTTAGGGGGGTCCAAAACCACTGCAGATGTTGATTGTAGCCATGAAATTAAAAGACACTTACTCCTTGGAAGGAAAGTTATGACCAACCTAGATAGCATATTAAAAAACAGAGACATTACTTTGTCAACAAAGGTCTGTCTATTCAAGGCTATGGTTTTTCCAGTGGTCATGTATGGATGTGAAATTTGGTCTGTGAAAAACTCTGAGCACCGAATAATTGATGTTTTTGAACTGTGGTGTTAGAGAAGACTCTTGATAGTCCCTTGGACTGCAAGGAGATCCAACCAGTCCATCCTAAAGGAGATAAGCCCTGGGGTGTTCATTGGAAGAACTGATGTTGAAGCTGAAACTCCAATACTTTGGACACCTCATGCTAAGAGTTGACTCACTGGAAATGACCCTGATGCTGGGAAGGTTTGGGGCAGGAGGAGAAGGGGACAACAGAGGATGAGATGGCTGGATATTATCACCAACTTGATGGACATGAGTTTGGGTAAACTCGGGGAGCTGGTGATGGACAGGGAGCCCTGGTGTTTTGTGATTTTGGGGTCGCCAAGAGTCAGACACGACTGAGCGACTGAACTGAACTGAACATAGAAGTAAAATAATGCCATGGAGTATTTGCCTTAAATACTTAAGAAAATTGAGAAAAAGTAGAAAAGAGATAGAAGAAACAAGTGAAGTAAATCTTGATAGTAACCAAGTCTGGTGATAGATATAAGGAGATACATTGTGCTACTTACTATTTTGTTTTTGTTTGAAATTTTCATTAAAAAATTAAAACTACATAGAATTCCACTTCCAGGTATGCTAGACTAAGACCCTATGTGACAACTCTCCACCCCTACCCCCACTGCATGAAATAACTATAAAACCTGTGCATAATATACAAAGAAAATTCCTGAACCCACTGGAGAGTGAACAGAAGTGTCTACTAGGTTGACAGGGCACGTTTGTTTGAGGGAAGGAAGACAAATATATCCCCATCTCCACAGTTTTTAGCCTGAGGCTAAGTGCAGTCCACATGTGGCTGGGATTCATGTAGAAAAACAGCAATAACAGCAACAACAAAGCACACGATCTGTCTCTGGCCTGTGAAATAAGAACATTGAATTCAGAAAACTCTGGGTGCTGATGAGATGGAGGAATCCTGCAAAGGAAAGACCCAGAGAGTAGATCCCCCAAACTCTGTCCATCCACATTTCTGACTCCCCTCTGAATTAGGCATGTATAAAACAGATTAAAAGCATCTCAGTTAAAGACCATGTAACGCTAGACAAGAGGTTGGAAGCTGACAACTCATGGGTAATTCCTGAACATTGACACATCTAAATCCAGTCTGAACTGAGTTAGAAGTTCAACCCAGGCTCACCTACAAAAAAAAGTCACCTTCTTAAAGAATATAATACTCATCATGGGAAAATAAGGGAATCCAAAATCTCCACAACTTAAATTCAAGGTATCCAGGATATAGTAGAAAATTATGAGGCATATGAAGAACCAAGAAAATGGAACATATCAGAAAGAGGAAAAAAAAATCAATTGGATCTGACTTCAAGATGAATCTGTTGTTGAATTAATATACAACAATGTTAAAGTGGCTATAATAACCATCCTCAAAGAAGTAAACAAAATACATCTGAATAAAAAAAATTAATCAGGGAACGAGAAACAATAAATGAGAAGTAAATGGAAATCTTAGAACTGAGAAAAATACACTTTCTGAAATTAAAAGTTCAGAGTAGTCTGAACAGCCAAATGGAAATGACAGAGGAATGAGTAAGTGAATTTGAAGATTGATTAAAATTATCTAATGTGAAGTACATTAGATTTTCTCGGGCTCTAAAATCACTGCAGATGGTGGCTGCAGCCATGAAATTTAAAGACGCTTATTCCTTGGAAGAAAAGCTATGACAAAGCTAGACAGCATATTAAAAAGCAAAGATATTACTTTGCCAAAAAAAGTCCGTACAGTCAAAGCTGTGGTTTCTCCTGTAGTCATGTATGGATGTGAGAGTTGGACCATAAAGAAAGCTGAGCACCTAAGAATTGATCCTTTTGAACTGTGGTGTTGGAGAAGACTATTGAGAGTCCTTTGGACTGCAAGGATATCAAACCAGGCAGTCCTAAAGGCAATCAACCCTGAATATTAATTGGAAGGACTGATCCTGATGCTGAAGCTGAAGTTCCAATGCTTTGGCCACCTGATGCAAAGAGCCGACTCCTTAGAAAAGACCCTGATGCTGGGAAAGATTGAAGGCAGGAGGAGAAGGGGACGACAGAGGACGAAATGGATGAATGGCATCACCAACTCGAGGACACAAGGTTGAGCAAGCTCTAGGAGATGGTGAAGGACAGGGAAGCCTGGCATGCTGCAGTCCATGGGGTCACAAAGAGTCAGACACAACTGAGCAACTGAACAACATAGAGCAAAAAGATCAAAAAATAATAGGCAAGAGTCAGGGAACCATTAGGTGATATCAAGTGATTTGACATGTTTGAAAATGCAATACCAGCAGATGAAGAGAAACAGAATGGGGTAGAAAAAATTTTGAAGAAATAATAGCTCAAATTTTCCCAAACTTGATGAAAGTCAGAAATTTGAAGATTCAATGAACATCATGGAAAATAAACAAAAAGATGCTCATGCCAAGGAACATCACAGACAAGGCAAAGTACTGAAAGACAAAGATAGCCAGTCTTGAAAGCAGCAAGAGTAAAACAGTATTAGCGGTGGTAGTGGGGAACAATAGTTCAATTAACACCTAACTTCATCAGAAAGGAACGAGGCTAGAAAAGACTGCAGAAAATTATTTAATGGTGAAACAAAGAAAATTGTTAACACAATACTTTATATTCAACAAAAATATTCCTCAAAAGTGAAGTGGAAATATAGACATTTTCAGAAAAAGAAAGCTAATTTCATCTCTATTGTATATGCATGACAAAACATGCTAAGGAAAATAATACCAAATGGAAACTTAGACCATTAGAAAAAAATAAAGAGCACTGGAATGGCAAATATCTGGGTGAATGCAAATGTGACTTTGTTTTTGCCCTTTTGTTCTTAATTGCTTTACAAATCACATAACTACTTAAAGAAAAATAGCATTGTTTTGTGGTCATTAGAATGTATATAGATATAGTACATACAACAACTATAGTAGAAAGGACATTATTAACAATTAAAGAACTATAGAATTCAAGGATTAATAAAATCACAAAGAAATAAAATGCAAATAATTATAGCTAAATATTCATCCAAAAATAGAATTCTAAAAATATCAATTTGATAAAAGGCAAGAAAGGGGGAAAAAAATGAAAGACGCAGGATGTAAGTTGAAAACAAAAGCAATTGGTAGAATCACATACATGTCAATAGTTACATTAAAAACTACTGAACTAAATATGTCTAGTAAAAGGTAGAAATTACTGAAATTGGTAAAAAAGAAAACAAGACCCAACTATTTGTTGTCTAAAAGAGATATCAATTCAGTTCTGTTACTCAGTTGTGTCCAACTCCTTGCGACCCCATGGACTGCAGCATGCCAAGCCTTCCTGTCCATCACCAACTGCCAGAGTTTGCTCAAACTCATGTCCATCGAGTCGGTGATGCCAACAGTCTCATCCTCTGCCATCCCCTTCTCCTCCTGCCTACAATCTTTCCCAGTATCAGGGTCTTTTTCCAATGAATCAGTTCTTCCCATTAGATGGCCAAAGTATTGGAGCTTCAGCTTCAACATCAGTTGATCCAATGAATATTCAGGACTGATTTCCTTTAGGATGGACTGGTTGGATCTCCTTGCAGTCCAAGGGACTCTCAAGAGTCTTCTCCAACAACACAGTTCAAAAGCATCAATTCTTTGGTGCTTATCCTTCTTTATGGTCCAACTCTCACATCCATACATGACTACTGGAAAAACCATAGCCTTGACTAGACGGACCCTTGTTGGCAAAGTAATGTCTTTGCTTTTTAATATGCTGTCTAGGTTGGTCATAACTTTCCTTCCAAGGAGTAAGTGTCTTTTAATTTTGTGGCTGCAGTCACCATCTGCAGTGATTTTGGAGCCCAAGAAAATAAAGTCTGTTACTGTTTCCATTGTTTCCCCATCTATTTGCCATGAAATGATGGGACTGATGCCACGATCTTAGCTTTTTGAATGTTGAGTTTTAAGTCAGCTTTTTCATTCTCCCCTTTCACTTTCATCAAGAGGTTCTTCAGTCTTCTTCACTTTCTGCCATAAGGGTGCTGTCATCTATATATTTGAGGTTACTGACATTTCTCCTGGCAATCTCGATTCCAGCTTGTGCTTCATCCTGCCTGGCATTTCGCATGATGTACTCTGCATATAAGTTAAATAAGCAGCGTGACAATATACAGCCTTGACATACTCCTTTCCCAATTTGGAGCCAGTCCATTGTTTCATGTTAGGTTCTAACTGTTGTCTCTTGAACTGCATACAGATTTCTCAGGAGGCAGGTCAGGTGGTCTGGTATTCCCATTTCTTTCAGAATTTTCCAGTTTGTTGTGATCCACACAGTCAAAGGCTTTGGCATAGTCAATAAAGCAGAAGCAGATGTTTTTCTGGAAATCTCTTGCTTTTTCAATGATCCAGTGGATGTTCTCAATTTGATCTCTGGTTCCTCTGCCTTTTCTAAATCCAGCTTGAACATCTGGAAGTTCACGGTTCACATACTACTGAAGCTTGGCTTGGAAAAATTTGAGCATTACTTTGCTAAAGCGTGAGATGAGTGCAATTGTGTGGTAGTTTGAACCTTCTTTGGCATTGCCTTTCTTTGAGATTGGAATGAAAACTGACCTTTTCCAGTCCAGTGGCCATGGCTGAGTTTTCCAAATTTGTTTGCATATTGAGTGTAGCACTTTAACAGCATCACCTTTGAGGATTTGAAATAGCTCAACTGAAATGTCATCACCTCCACTAGCTTTGTTCGTAGTGATGCTTACTAAGGCCCACTTGACTTCACATTCCAGGATGTCTGGATCTAGGTGAGTGATCACACCATCATGGTTATCTGGGTAATGATCTTTTTTGTGTAGTTCTTCTGTGTATTCTTGCCACCTCTTCTTAATATCTTCTGCTTCTGTTAGGTCCATACCATTTCTCTCCTTTATTGTGCCCATCTTTTCATGAAATGTTCCCTTGGTATTTCTAATTTTCTTGAAGAGAGCTCTAGTCTTTCCCATTCCATTGTTTTCCTCTATTTCTTTGCAGTGATCACTGAGGAAGGCTTTCTTATCTCTCCTTGCTATTCTTTGGAACTTTGCATTCAGATGGGAATATCTTTCCTTTTCTCCTTTGCTTTTAGCTTCTCTTCTTTTCTCAGCTATTTCTAAGGCCTCCTCAGACAACTATTTGCCTTTTTGCATTTCTTTGTCTCCGAGATGGTCTTGATCACAGCCATCTGTACAATGTCACAAACCTGTGTCCATACTTCTTTAGGTAAAAGAGATATACTTTCAAATAAAAATCATGGGTTGAAAGAAAAAGGGTGTATAAAGATACACCTTGCAAATATTAAACTCAAAGCATATTGTCTTTAAAGAGCAAACATCTATTTCCCAGTTTCTGTGGGTTAACAATACCTTGTGTGGGGCTCTCACAAGGTTGAAATCAAGCTTTGGTTGTGGCTTCAGCCATCTCAAAGCTTCCCTGAGAGGTAGATGTTTGTCTAGATTCACTCCTGTGACTGCTGACAGGCCTCAGAAGATCCACTCTAAACTTCACTCATGTGGCTATTGTCAGGAGATAGGTCTTCACTGGCTTTCAAAATTCCTGTAAGAAACCACGCCCTTTCTTTGTAACACATCTCCTCTATTGATCCTCCAGGGTAAACTTGATGTTTCTGTGGTATCCACGTTTATAGCCCAGGTCCAATCCCTGGGTCGGGAAGATCCGGAGAACGAAATGGCAACCCACTCCAGTATTCCTGACTGAGAAATCCCACGGACAGAGGAGCCAGGCGGGCTACAGTCCATTGGGTCAGAAAGAGCTGGACACGATTTAGCAACTAAACCACTAAACCACCAGTATATTTGATGATATGGCCTCAGGAAAGGCACACTGGCATGTGCAAAACAGTCTAGATAGAACACCAGTGTGGAATGAAAGATTATGAACTGCACCTAGCTAACCAGTCTACAGTCAGTTTATGAAATTTAGAATTTGGGTAATGACATCTTAACTATCTTAGGATATATTTCAAAGTATGCCAAAGGTGTGAATCCTCTTGTCTCTGTATAATTGTGACCTGAAAGAGAGCTAAGGGGGTCTAGCAATAGGAAAGAAAAGAGTGAATTCTCATCACAAAAGCAATACAGGAACCACCTGAGTCTCAGTTGCTCAGGGAAAATTAAAATCTCTTGAGCAAATTCTCACATACTAGTAATGAGTTCTCTATAGCAGAGTTTCTCAACCTGTGATTATTGACAATTGGAGCTGGATAATTCTTGGTTGGTGGAGAAGAGGCAGAGACTGTCCTGTGAATTTTAGGAGGTTTAACATCCATGGCCTCTGCCCACTAAATGCTAGTAGCTGCTCCCCTACCTTCACCAACCCCTGCAATTGCGAGAACAAAAAGTGTTTGTAAACACTGCCAAGTGTTCTCTAGGGGGCAAAACCACCTCCCACTGAGAACCTGTTCCCCAGACAGCACTTTTCAAGTTGAGGCATATCCCTTACTGGGTACTGAACTCAGTTTAGTCGACACCAAACCAGCATTTTTTAATGAAATTGAATTGAATAGAAAATATCACAGCACTTAGAAGTCTTTTTCCTCAGCCTCGATTTCTCTCTGCAAAAGCACACATATGCTTATATGCCTATAATATGATGGGCATGAAATTCTCCTTTTTAATATTCAGAAAAAAATTAGTATGCTTGGATTGAAAACTCTAAAGAAATTGTAGAAACTCTTAAACTTTAAATAAAGAACCCAGATTGAGGGAGTTTCCTGGTGGTCCAGTGACTAAGAATCCACATTCCAATGCAGAGGACTCAGGCTTAATCCCTGGTCTGGGAACTAAGATCCCACAAGCCATGGGGCAACTAAGCCTGTGCTCTGAAACTAGAGAAGACTGCACACAACTAAAGAAAGCCCACGTGAGACAACAAATACCCAGCACAGCCAGAAAATTAAAAAAAAAACAAAACAGATTGGCTTTCTTTCATACCAGAATTAAAAGATTCCTCCAGACTCCTGTCAATATGCTGTTCTTTCTCCTGTTTACTGGCCCCTTCTCTTTCTGATGATGCTCCTTAAATCTTCTACATATGTAGTTTCAATAGAATCTTACTCTGGGTTGTGGCCCCCAAAAAGCTTGAAAGCACCTGTGCCCAGAGCACAACAGAGAGCCCTCAACCAGAATGGGTGCTCTGAGTTCATAGACTTTATTTTAGCTGATCTAAGAGTCTATGATCCTGAACCTTTGTCCAAACTTGACCCAGTCCCACTATATCCTTCAGAAATATGCTCATGCCTTCCAGTCTTTATCCCTCTTCTCCTACAGTTTTTCCTGAACTATTTATCAATATTATCCATCTTTCAAGGTCTCTCCAAGTATTCTATGATGTAATACCTGACATTCTAGTACAAAATAATCCCTTCATTCTATGAACACTTGTTATACCTTTGTCCATATTGCAGATGCCCTCTTTTTATTTTTGAAATTACAAAACAAATTACAAAACTGGTCTTAATAGAGCATTCAGTTCAGTTCAGTTCAGTCGCTCAGTCATGTCTGACTCTTTGTGACCCCATGAACTGCAGCACGCCAGGCCTCCCTGTCCATCACCAACTCCCTGAGTCCACCCAAACCCATGTCCATCGAGTCGATGATGCCATCCAGTCATCTCATCCTCTGTCGTCTCCTTCTCCTCCTGCTCTCAATCTTTCCCAGCATCGGGGTCTTTTCCAATGAGTCAGCTCTTCGCATGAGGTGGCCAAAGTATTGGAGTTTCAGCTTCAACATCAGTCCTTCCAATGAACACCCAGGACTGATCTCCTTTAGGATGGACTGGTTGGATCTCCTTGCAGTCCAAGGGACTCTCAAGAGTCTTCTCCAACACCACAGTTCAAAAGCATCAATTCTTCGGAGATCATTCTGAATTTAAATGCTGGAATTTGAATATAGATGTTAAAGCAACGAAAACCAAATTGGTAAAACAGGTTTTCATTATTTTGGTGCACTATAACAACAAAAAAAAAGAAAAAAGAACCCTTCAGTAGTTCTTAGGAAATGGTAGATAATCAGGTGAATTTAGTTGTTAGTTGAGACATTGTTGGTCTGTTAAAAAGATAGCCTTGTTATAGATTCCTTATTACTTGATCTTTAATGGGTTAGATAATGTGACTTTATGGGCATATATCTTTTGCTTTAGCATTTCAGACAGTCAATAAAGTTCTGATTTGTGTAACTTCTGAGCAGTGTAGATGCCCTCTTAAATGATGTAATTAGGAACCATACTTTTGAGGTTACTATTAAAAAATTTATGAAAAATGTGACATATATAAAACATTTTATGGAAATATAAATAATATAAAGGGCTTCCCTGGTGGCTCAGACGGTAACAAATCCATGCGCAATGTGGGAGACCTGGGTCCGATCCCTGCATTGGGAAGATCCCCTGCAGAAGAGAACGGCTACCCACTCCAGTATTCTGGCCTGGAGAATTCCCTGGATTGAGATGATCCCCTGGAGAAGAGAACGGCTACCCGCTCCAGTGTTCTGGCCTAGAGAATTCCATGGGATCGCAAAGAGTCAGACACGACTGAGGAGTGTAGATGCCTCTTAAACGGTAATTAGGAACCATACTTTTGAGGTTACTATTAAAAAATTAGTGAAAGACATGACATATCTACTAAAACATTTTGTGGAAATGTAAATAATATAAACATACATTAACTTGACAATCTTTTGATGTAAAGGCCAAGGCTTTTTCTTTGAGTACACATCTGATTCAAGTTCTATATAGTCAGTTACTATTTCAATGTATTTCTTTAAAATAAGAAAAAAGCTTTAAAGATCTTTGTGTTAATAAATCTAAGTGCAGAGTTCTTCAGATTATGATTTTTTCCCACTCTGTGGCAGTTTTCCCCCAATTCAACAAGGTTCTTTTTTAAGCAACTAAACTTTATTCAGTCTGTCTGAAATATTGGACTTAGTTTTCATAAACTGACTCTTGCTACACAACCAGCAGAGCTGAGGTATTCTAGCTGTGAGTATTCAGTGGGCCATGGGTATCAATCAGTATGAGGGGTGTGTGATGGACGCCATGAGAAGAACAAGTATTTGTAAGCAATTACCATCCTCAATGTCTCTGGACTCTTACCACCCCACTAATGCCTCAAAGGAGAGGTATGGCTAGAGAAGGAGCAGGGTAAAGTGGTTGCTCACCCTTGAAATCTGTCTCCAAAGTATCACCTTACCAATATTTTTAATGGTAATAACTGTACATTGACCTAAAACTTGGTTAGACCAGTGTTTCTCAAACTATCTGTTGTGAAGTAACTTTTTAAGAAATTTGCAAATCAATTACAGACTGATACCTTGTAAAATATGATTACCAGAAAAATGAAAGACATAAAATACAAACCTAATTATTATATTCAACATACATAAAATTACTGTTAATTCCTATAAATATTTCTTAATATTTACCCTCAATTTCTGTACTTATCCTAGGCTAGTGACAATTTGGGTACAGGTACTGGTCAAAGGACCTCACTTTGAGTAGCCTCAGAATATAGCAGCAAGACTGTAGAGAAAGTAATGTTAATTATGCAATTGAAAAATATAAGTGAGACTGTGAGATGGGAGTAAAATGGTATTACTTTTTCATGTCCTCACTCATCTACCAACCAAAAAGTGCAGGTTCTTGCCCATTCTGATACCCTTGTTGGAGCCTGCCAAGTTCTAGCAGGCAAGAGAGTGGAGATTGAAGGGTGCCTTGGATATACCCGAAGGCAACATTGATGTTCATGTCAGCTTTTTCTTAAATTCCCACTATCCTATTCTCCATTACCCACTCCAGAAATTCACCTGTTATGCCTGACACAC
The DNA here is from genome assembly GCF_054371585.1 of Giraffa tippelskirchi. Lineage (NCBI taxonomy): Eukaryota > Metazoa > Chordata > Mammalia > Artiodactyla > Giraffidae > Giraffa > Giraffa tippelskirchi. The sequence goes on from NC_137289.1 coordinate 75,580,326, forward strand.
ATTAAATAATTACTTCTTTAAAATGTCACTTTGTATAATAAAAACCAAGAGAACTGATAAAAGTAAGCCATGTTTAAAAAAACGTGTAAACTCATGGCTGATTCATGTCAATGTATGGCAAAAACCACTACAATATTGTAAAGTAAGCCCCCAACTAAAATAAATAAATTTATTAAAAAAAAAAAACCCTTCCTCTTGAAATTAACATATATTGACCCTTTTGGTAAAAATGTAAATATTGTAAGCACTTTTAAGCCTCTTTCCTTCAACTCTTTTCTCACAGATGGTTTTAACAAATGATACACAGAGAGTGAAAGTAATGAACTCTGTGTCCAGAAATGAGGGAACATTTACCTAAGAAGCAGTAAGTACCCACAGTGTTTCTTTCCTTTTTTTAATTTTTTATAATGATTTTTTTTATTTTAAATTAGTTTATTTATCTATTTTTTAACTTTAAAATATTGTATTTGTTTTGCCATACATTGACATGAATCCACCATGGGTGTACATGTTTTCCCCTTCCAGAACCCCCCTCCCACCTCCCTCCCCATCCCATCCCTCCGGGTCATCCCGGTGCACCGCCCCGAGCACCCTGTATCATGTGTTGAACCTGGACTGGCGATTCGTTTCACATATGATGATTTACATGCTCCAATGCCATTCTCCCACATCATCCCACCCTCACCCTCTCCCATAGAGTCCATAATATTGTTCTATTTATCTGTGTCTCTTTTGATGTCTCACATACAGGGTTATCTTTACCGATCAACTAAATACCATATATATGAGTTAGTATACTGTATTGTTGTTTTTCTTTCTGGCTTACTTCACTCTGTATAATAGGCTCCAGTTTCATTCACATAATTAGAACTGATTCAAACACATTCTTTTTAATGGCTGCGTAATATTCCATTGTGTATATGTACCACTGCTTCCTTATCCATTCGTCTGCTGATGGGCATCTAGGCTGCTTCCATGTCCTGACTATTATAAACAGTGCTGCGATGAACATTGGGGTGCACGTGTCTCTTTCAACTGTGGTTTCCTCAGTGTGTATGCCAAGCAGTGGGATTGCTGGGTCATATGACAGTTCTATTTCCAGTTTTTTGAGGAATCTCCACACTGTTCTCTATAGTGGCTGTACTAGTTTGCATTCCCACCAACAGTGTAAGAGGGTTCCCTTTTCTCCACACCCTCTCCAGCATTTATTGCTTGCAGTCTTTTGGATAGCAGCCATTCTGATGGGCATGAAATGGTACCTCATTGTGGTTTTGATTTGCATTTCTCTGATAATGAGTGATGTTGAGCATCTTTTCCTGTGTTTGTTAGCCATCTATATGTCTTCCTTGGAGACATGTCTGTGTAGTTCTTTGGCCCATTTGTTGATTAGGTCGTTTGTTTTAATGGAATTGAGCTGCAAGAGTTGTTTGTATATTTTTGAGATTCATTCTTAGTGAGTTGCTTCATTTGCTATTATTTTCTCCCATTTGGAAGACTGTCTTTTCACTTTGATTATAGTTTCCTTTGTTGTGCAAAAGCTTTTAAGCTTAATTAGGTCCCATTTGTTTATTTTTGCTTTTATGTCCATTACTCTTGGAGGTGGGTCATAGAGGATCCTTCTGAGATTTATGTCGGAGAGTGTTTTGCCTATGTTTTCCTCTAGGAGTTTTTTTGTTTCTGTTCTTACGTTTAGATCTTTAATCTATTTTGAATTTGTTTCTGTGTATGGTGTTTGAAAGTGTTCTAGTTTCATTCTTTTACAAGTGGTTGACCAGTTTTCCCAGCACCACTTGTTAAGTGATTGTCTTTTCTCCCTTGTATATTCTTGCCTCCTTTGTCAAAGATAAAGTGTCCATAGGTGCATGGATTTATCTCTGGGCTTTCTATTTTGTTCCATTGATCTATATTTCTGTCTTTGTGCCAGTACCATACTGTCTTGATGACTGTGGCTTTGTAGTAGAGCCTGAAGTCAGGCAGGTTGATTCCTCCAGTTCCATTCTTCGTTCTCAAGATGGCTTTGGCTATTCGAGGTTTTTTGTATTTCCGTACAAATTGTGAAATTATTTGTTCTAGTTCTCTGAAGAATACCATTGGTAGCTTGATAGGGATTGCATTGAATCTATAGTTTGCTTTGGGTAGTATACTCATTTTCACTATATTGATTCTTCTGATCCATGAACATGGTATATTTCTCCATCTATTTGTGTCCTCTTTGATTTCTTTCACCAGTGTTTTATAGTTTTCTATATATAGGTCTTTTGTTTCTTTAGGTAGATATATTCCTAAGTATTTCCCACAGTGTTTCTAAATTTGAACACATTTGGTATTGGAGACAGACAATAATTACATCTACACTTTCAATAAGTGTATTGGATATGTAGTAAATGTCAAAAGATACAAATAAGTTTCATAATTACAATATTCCACTGGACTTCATAGCTTGTAAAGATAATGATTAGGAACTTTCTTCATTATTTTGAGTTTTTTAAACAGTTTATGCTCTTTGTTGCTAATGTGCTTTCAGCAGTTATTGAACAAAGAATTACTTAAGCTAAATCACTCGCATTACAATTATTTTTCTTATAGAATTGTGTAAGCTCCAAGAAGGTAAGGACTTTGTTCTTCTGGCTCATTGCTGGATCCTCAGCATTTGTCAGTTTTTGACACATGGAAAATGTTCAGTAAGTGCTTGTTGAATGAATAATACTGCACAATTTTAATGGTATAGCTATAATTGTATTTGGAATATAAATTCTTAAAAGCAGTGTCTGTGGGGTTTTGGAGCCTATAGAGTATCTAACTTTATCACGTACCAGCAGTCAATATCACTTGTAGGCAGAGATGAGCTCTTAAATATGCATGGTGTATATTTCTGAACAAGGCTAATTTTGAGCCACACAGCTATGGGAGCTGGGAACTTGAAGCTGGGAAGAGATATGGACAGCTCCAGCATAGCATTCCCAGGGAGATGTTAGTCCCCACTTACTCTACCCTATCAAAATTTAGATATTAAATCTACAGTTTAAAGGTTTCAATATTTCCTAAAACAATGCTTGACAAGCCTGGCATTTTGTTGTTGTTCAATCACTAGGTCACATCTGACTCTTTGCGACCCCATGGACTGCAGCACGCTAGGCTTCCCTGTCCTTCACTATCTCAGATTGCTCAGATTCGTATCTGTTGAGTCAGTTATGCTATCTAACCATCTCATCATCTGGCGCCCTCTTCTCCTCCTGTCCTCAATCTTTCCCAGCATCAGAGTCTTTTCCAATGAGTTGGCTCTTTGCATCAGGTGGCCAACGTATTGGAGCTTTAGCATCATTCATTCCAATGAACATTCAGGGTTGATTTCCTTTGGCATTGACTGGTTTGATCTCCTTGCTATCCAAGGGACTCTCAAGAGTCTTCTCCAGCACCACCATCCCATGGACAGTATGAGAAGGTCTGGAATTTTACAAGCTCTATTTCCACCAGAAGGTGAAAGCCTGTAATTAGTGTTGTTGCCATAATCCAGTAGTTCTCTAAGTCCCAAGAGCAGCAGCATTATTATTACATGAGAGCTTGCTACAAAATTGCTAGGCAAATTCTCAGTCCCCAACCCAGACCTATCTATCTAATCAAGAACTTATGTAATGAGTGGCAGAACCTGTGTTTTAAATCTTCCAGGTGATTCTGATACTCAAGCTGGAGAACCCTTGCCTTAATCCAATATTCAGTAGGTCTGAGGCAGGTGCCACAAGCATCTACATTTTCAGCCAGCTGCAACCTTTCTCTCATACTGCTGCTGCTGCTGCTAAGTCGCTTCAGTCGTGTCTGACTCTGTGCAACCCCATAGACGGCAGCCCACCAGGCTCCCCTGTCCCTGGGATTCTCCAGGCAAGAACACTGAAGTGGGTTGCCATTTTCTTCTCCAATGCATGAAAGTGAAAAGTGAAAGTGAAGTCACTCAGTTGTGTCCGACTCTTAGCAACCCCATGGACTGCAGCCTACCAGGCTCCTCTGTCCATGGGATTTTCCAGCCAAGAGTACTGGAGCGGGGTGCCATTGCCTTCTCCATTCTCTCCTACATCCACATGTAATTTCAATTGGTTTACCTCACTTTCTACCCCTTTCAGTGAATCTTAATCCACTTCTCTGAAGGGACTACTAATGTCTTGACCTAAACCACAAATAGAACCTTTGAGAATTAGACAAGATGTCAACTGAAATGGAACCAATTACACATAACCAGGACTGTAATGTTAGTCTTCCTATACCAATTGTAGCTCTTTTTCTAGTAGCTTTTAACCTAGACAAGACAGATTTTAGCTCTTTGCTCAAACATCTAGAAAAAGTGACAAACATGACAGTATTTTTTTGGTTGTGTACCTATCTTGCTATTCACACTGTTCACTGAACCCCAGGTAGGCAAGGCATGAGCAGAGAAGAAAACTTGAGGAGCTGTAGGAACTGCATACATGTTTGTTCTCTCAGGGATGGTGCAGCAGCCACGCAGCAGACATGCTGTGTTCTCTCATGGTTGACCCAGTGGACACAGCCATAATGCAGTCATGACACAGATTCAAGGGCTTTTCAGGTGGAGCTTATGTATGCTTACAGAACAAAAGTGGCCTGTGGCCAAATGGGTACATGGTGTCCGCATGTGCAGTGCTGTCAATGATCTCAGCTGTTACATAATCATGTATTGACAAAACGTGGGGTGAGAGCGAGATGGTGTGGGGTGAGAGAGCCTGACCACTGCCATCTTGGTTAATTTGCTCTTTCCATGTAGTACCTTTTCTCAAAAACCATATGAAATGGTGATTTTAGGCATGACTTTGGTTTTGAGAGTCTCTAAAACAAAATATAGGTTTAAAAATTGTGCTCTAAGGCAGCTATAGAGAGATTATAATGAAGCTACAGAGGTTCGATCCCTGGGTTGGGAAGACCCCCTGGAAGAGGGCATGGCAACCCACTCCAGTATTCTTGTCTGGAAAATTCCATGGACAGAGGAGCCTGGCAGAATATGGTCACAAAGAGTCAGACAAGACTGAAGTGACTTAGTATGCATGCACATTCCCCAATAATTACTTTCTTAGTTGTCATATTGTAGAGAAAGAGCAAATTAGCCAAGATGGCATGTTCAGGCTCTCTTCCCCCACGGCCTCTCACTCTTGCCCCATATTTTGTAAATAATGATTATGTAACAGCTGAGATCACTTATAGCACTGCATATGCACATCATGAGGTACTTGCTTGGACACAGGCTACTTTTGTTATATAAGCTCCTCCTGGAAAAGTCCTGGGGTTTGTGTGCGGTATGCCTGTATGAGCTTCGCCATGAAAGCCCTGGTTGCTGGTGCATTGGGGTTACATTGTAGTGGCATCATGGTTATGTTATATCAGATTATGTTATGGCTCCGTTATGGCTATGTTATGGTTATGTTATGGCTGCTCCTACAGCTGCTTCATTAGCCAGGAGAGAGGCTGGGTTATGGCTGCCATGCCAGCCAGGAGAGAATAAACATGTCTGCAGCTCCTATAGCACCTCGAGTCTTCTTCCAGCCTCTTAGCTCATGCCTTGCCTACCCTGGGCTCAGTGAACAGTGTGAAGAGTGTGAACAGCAAGACAACTGATGTCACAACAGGATCAGCAAGATACATATTACTTAAGCATTAACTCCTAGGACTTCTCAGAAAAGGCACTTCCCAGAGGTTTCTTCCTCTATCCTGTCCAGGTCTACCACAGAAATATAGAATATATACTAGCAGGATGTATGAATATAAATCATACATCCTGCTAGTATATATTCTATATTGCAACACTGTTTATAATAGCTGGGACATGGAAGCAACCTAGATGTCCATCAACAGACGAATGGATAAGAAATCTGTGGTACATATACACAATGGAATATTACTCAGCCATTAAAAAGAATACATTTGAATCAGTTCTAATGAGGTGGATAAAACTGGAGCCTATTATACAGAGTGAAGTAAGCCAGAAAGAAAAACACCAGTACAGTTTACTAATGCATATATATGGAATTTAGAAAGATGGTAACGATAACCCTACATGTGAGACAGAAAAAGAGACACAGATGTGTAGAACAGTCTTTTGGACTCTGTGGGAGAAGGCGAGGGTGGGATGATCTGAGAGAATAGCACTGAAACGTGTATATTATCCTATGTGAAACAGATCGCCAGTCCAGGTTCGATGCATGAGACAGGTGCTCAGGGCTGGTGCACTGGGATGACCCAGATGGGATGGAGAGGGAGGTGAGAGGGAGGTTCAGGATGGGGAACACATGTAAACCCATGGCTGATTCATGTCAATGTATGGCAAAAACCACTACAATATCGTAAAGTAATTGCTGCTGCTGCTGCGTCGCTTCAGTCGTGTCCGACTCTGTGCGACCCCATAGACGGAAGCCCACCAGGCTCCGCTGTCCCTGGGATTCTCCAGGCAAGAACACTGGAGTGGGTTGCCATTTCCTTCTCCAATGCATGAAAGTGAAAAGTGAAAGTGAAGTCGCTCAGTCGTGTCTGACTCTTCGCGACCCCATGGACTGCAGCCTACCAGGCTCTTCTGTCCATGGGATTTTCCAGGCAAGAGTACTGGAGTGGGGTGCCATTGCCTTCTCCCTATCACATGAGAAATGGGTAAATAAAATGTGGTAGAGTCACATAATGGCAATCTACCTAACAATTACAAAGGATGAACTGCTTCTACATTTAGCAACATACATAGATCTCAAAAATATAGCTAAGCAAAGAAAGAAAACTGCAGAATGAGTCAATATATCATCTGCATAAAACACAATATATTCAATGAATTCACATGTAAAAGTCTTAAAGTTAAGATGGATGTACAACAGACATTACAGCAATTAAGATGGGACGGGGGAATGGTAGTTGAATGACTACCATTATTTGCAACAATCTAATTTCTTAAAAACAAAATTCATTCGTTACTTGGGTAATTACAATTGATTAAACTTTTAAAAAACAAAAATGTAGTATATAGATAAGGACACGGTGATGGTCTGATAGTATATGTGAAGAAACAAAGACTGATCTCATGGCAGCACAGAGCTGCCTCTGCAACTAACAGTTATTTCCCAAAAGGAACATCACACGCATTCAGCCAGGATGTGGCCCAGGCTACCTCTCCCCTACCTCCTCACAACCCAGGTTGAGATCTAGGCACTCAGTTATATGTGATTTAAGCTATAGGGTTCCTTAGGCCCTCCACTTACCAGGTAAACCCCATCAGTGGCCTGGAACTTTTCCAATAACCAGAGCATTCAGCATCTCCCAAATCTGGAGGCTCCTTCTGTCCTTAACAATTGGGATCAGAAGCTGTCAAGTAATTAGAAGCCGTAAAGTAATTAGCCTCCAGCTAAAATAAATAAATTTTAAAAAATGAATATAAATCACTAAGAAAAAGCAAACCTTATATTTTAAATAACCAGGAACTACAAACAATAATGTAAATTAGTAGAGACCTTGAATTCTGGGGCTTTCCAGGTGGCTCTAGTGGTAAAGAACCCACCTACCAATGCAGGAGACAGTAAGAAACATGAGATCGATCACTGGATTGGGAAGCTCCCCTGGAGGAGAGCATGGCAATCCACTCCAGTATTCTTGCCTGGAGAATCCCATGGACAGAGAAGCCTGGAGAGTTACAGTCCATAGGGTAGCATAGAGTTGGACACGACTGAAGTGACTTAGCATGCACACACACTTGAATTCTGTGATGTGAAAGAAATTAACAGGATCTAAAAGAAATTGAATTGCATGTACATTTAAAATGTCAGTAAAAATTTTAAATGTAGGCCAATGTATTTTCCTACTCATTGTTTTTTGTAGTAGATGTCTCTTACTTTCCCTGAGGGTATTCACTATTCAGTTCACTATATTCACTATACAGTTTGTGACAAAATATATCATAATTTCCTCAGAACTTTCTCTCTTCTATTCAGTTTATGTGCTTAGGGTAGAACTGAGTCCATCCCAAGCTTTACGGGAAACTACTATGTCTCTTGATCCTTGCCATTGAGAACATCATATTTCTACAATGATTGGGTCAGAGATGGGCACATGGCCCAGTTGGAGCTAGTGAGACTTTTACTGAATCAATTAAAAAAAAAGCAAATTATCTTCTCTGTTGGAAATGTGTTTACCTAAGAAGATCTTGCCACTAGAAAAGGAAAGCCTAAAGTCACTGAAGGGCCACCACAGTCTGGAAAAGCAGTGACATACAGCAGAAGGCAAAGCTGAAAAATGGAGTCCAGTGGAGTTCTAGTGACATGGTTTGGACCATACTCCTTGATATTCAGTTATACACGTCAATAAATACTTTTAACTTGAGGCAATCTTAGTTTGATTTTCTGTCTGATAGAAATGTATTATCATGAAGTCCGTGAGGAGTAGTGGAGTTGCGAGCTTATATCTACCCCATGCACCATGATGTTCTGAAGGAAGAGTCAAGAAAACTTCAAGGGCACTCAATAAAGTATGTAGAACAATATAAACGGAGAAGGCAATGGCACCCCACTCCAGTACTCTTGCCTGGAAAATCCCGTGGACGGAGGAGCCTGGTAGGCTGCAGTCCATGGGGTTGCTAAGAGTCGGACGACTGAGCGACTTCACTTTCACTTTTCCCTTTCATGCACTGGAGAAGGAAACGGCAACCTACTCCAGTATTCTTGACTGGAGAATCCCAGGGATGGCGGAGCCTGGTGGGCTGCCGTCTATGGGGTCGCACAGAGTCGGACACGACTGAAGCGACTTAGCAGCAGCAGCAACAGAACAATATAAAATGCCTCCACAGAACAAGCTGAACAAGTAAACTGACAGATTTAGGAGCCAAAAGAAACTGAGAGCAGGTGAAAAACAACTCTTCAAGGAAAATTGTGGGGGAACAAGTGGATATCCTGTTCTTTTTCTTGAAGAATTCAAAAGCTACACTATTTGGGAAGGAATCAAATGATTAAGAAGTTCTATTGGTAAATAAAGGAGAATGTTTCTGTGGATTTTTTTTTTTTTTTTTAATAAATTTATTTATTTTACTTGGGGGCTAATTACTTTACAATATTGTAATAGTTTTTGCCATACATTGACAAGAATCAGCCATGGGTTTACATGTGTTCCCCTTCCCGAACCCCCCACCCACCTCCCTCCCCCTCCCATCCCTCTGGATCATCCCACTGCCCCGGCCCCGAGCCCTTGTCACATGCATCGAACATGGAATGGTGCTCTGTTTCACATATGACAATACACATGTCTCAATGCCATTCTCCCAGAACGACCCACCCTCACCTTCTCCCTCAGAGTCCATAAAATTGTTCCATGCATCTGTGTCTCTCATTCTGTCCCGCATATAGGGTTATCGTTACCATCTTTCAGATTCCATATATATGCATTAGTATACTGTATTGTTGTTTTTCTTTCTGGCTTACTTCACTCTGTATAATGGGCTCCAGTTTCATCCATCTCAGTAGAACCGGTTCAAATGTATTTTTTTTAATGGCTGAGTAATATTCCATTGTGTATATGTACCACAGCTTCCTTATCCATTCATCTGCTGATGGACATCTAGGTTGCTTCCATGTCCTGGCTATTGTAAACAGTGCTGCGATGAACATTGGGGTACACGCGTCTCTTTCAATTCTGGTTTCCTCGGTGTATATGCCCAGCAGTGGGATTGCTGGGTCATATGGCAGTTCTATTCCCAGTTTTTTAAGGAATCTCCACACTGTTCTCCATAGTGGCTGTACTAGTTTGCATTCCCACCAACAGTGTAAGAGGGTTCCCTTTTCTCCACACCCTCTCCAGCATTTATTGCTTGTAGACTTTTGGATAGCAGCCATTCTGACTGGTGTGAAATGATACCTCATTGTGGTTTTGATTTGCATTTCTCTAATAATGAGTGATGTTGAGCATCTTTTCATGTGTTTGTTAGCCATCTGTATGTCTTCTTTGGAGAAATGTCTGTTTAGTTCTTTGGCCCATTTTTTGATTGGGTCATTTATTTTTCGGGAATTCAGCTGCAGAAGTTGCTTGTATATTTTTGAGATTAATTGTTTGTCTGTTGCTTCATTTGCTATTATTTTCTCCCATTCTGAAGGCTGTCTTTTCACCTTGTTTATAGTTTCCTTTGTTGTGCAAAAGCTTTTAATTTTAATTAGGTCCCATTTGTTTATTTTTGCTTTTATTTCCAATATTCTGGGAGGTGGGTCATGGAGGATCCTGCTGTGATTTATGTCGGAGAGTGTTTTGCCTATGTTTTCCTCTAGGAGTTTTATTGTTTCTGGTCTTACGTTTAGATCTTTAATCCATTTTGAGTTTATTTTTGTGTACGGTGTTAGGAAGTGTTCTAGTTTCATTCTTTTACAAGTGGTTGACCAGTTTTCCCAGCACCACTTGTTAAAGAGGTTGTCTTTTCTCCATTGTATATTCTTGCCTCCTTTGTCGAAGATAAGGTGTCCATAAGTGCGTGGGTTTATCTCTGGGCTTTCTATTTTGTTCCATTGATCTATATTTCTATCTTTGTGCCAGTACCATACTGTCTTGATGACTGTGGCTTTGTAGTAGAGTCTGAAGTCAGGCAGGTTGATTCCTCCAGTTCCATTCTTCTTCCTCAAGATTGCTTTGGCTATTCGAGGTTTCTTATATTTCCATACAAATTGTGAGATGATTTGTTCTAGTTCTGTGAAAAATACCAAAATAGATAAGCCATTAGCCAGACTCATCAAGAAACAAAGGGAGAAGAATCAGATCAACAAAATTAGAAATGAAAATGGAGAGATCACAACAGATTCCACAGAAATACAAAGGATCATAAGAGACTACTACCAACAGCTATATGCCAATAAAATGGACAACTTGGAAGAAATGGACAAATTCTTAGAAAAGTATAACTTTCCAAAACTGAACCAGGAAGAAATAGAAGATCTTAACAGACCCATCACAAGCACGGAAATCGAAAGTGTAATCAGAAATCTTCCAGCAAACAAAAGCCCAGGACCAGACGGCTTCACAGCGGAATTCTACCAAAAATTTAGAGAAGAGCTAACACCTATCCTGCTCAAACTCTTCCAGAAAATTGCAGAAGATGGTAAACTTCCAAACTCATTCTATGAGGCCACCATCACCCTAATTCCAAAACTAGACAAAGATGTCACAAAAAAGGAAAACTACAGGCCAATATCACTGATGAACATAGATGCAAAAATCCTTAATAAAATTCTAGCAAACAGAATCCAACATCATATTAAAAAGATCATACATCATGACCAAGTGGGCTTTATCCCAGGAATGCAAGGTTTTTTTAACATCCGCAAATCAATCAATGTAATACACCACATTAACAAATTGAAAGAAAAAAACCATATGGTTATCTCAATAGATGCAGAAAAAGCCTTTGACAAAATTCAGCATCCATTTATGATTAAAACCCTCCAGAAAGCAGGAATAGAAGGAACATATCTCAATATAATAAAAGCTATATATGACAAACCCACAGCAAACATTATCCTCAATGGTGAAAAATTGAAAGCATTTCCCCTAAAGTCAGGAACAAGGCAAGGATGCCCACTTTCACCACTACTATTCAACATAGTTTTGGAAGTTTTGGCCACAGCAATCAGAGCTGAAAAAGAAATAAAAGGAATACAGATAGGAAAAGAAGAAGTAAAACTCTCACTGTTTGCAGATGACATGATCCTCTACATAGAAAACCCTAAAGACTCTACTAGAAAATTACTAGAGTTGATCAATGAATATAGTAAAGTTGCAGGATATAAAATTAACACACAGAAATCCCTTGCATTCCTATACTCCAATAATGAGAAAACAGAAAGAGAAATTAAGGAAACAATACCATTCACCATTGCATCAAAAAGAATAAAATACTTAGGAATATATCTACCTAAAGAAACAAAAGACTTATATATAGAAAACTATAAAACACTGATGAAAGAAATCAAAGAGGACACAAACAGATGGAGAAATATACCGTGTTCATGGATTGGAAGAATTAATATAGTGAAAATGAGTATTCTACCCAAAGCAATCTACAGATTCAATGCAATCCCTATCAAGCTACCAATGGTATGTTTCTGTGGATTTTTAAAATCTTATATGAGATATGGCTGATCCATGTTGATGTTTGGCAGAAACCAAGGCAATAATGTAAAGCATTATCCTTCAATTAAAAATAAATAAATTTGATTTAAAAAACCTTATATGAGAAGCTTATACTTACTTCTTTGAAATGTTTTATACCTCAAATTTTCAAAAATAACAAATCAGAAAATTGATAAAATGCACATTTCCTCATGGGCTACTTGTTTCATTCAACTAGCAGATATCTCAACATAGTTATTTAGTTTGTGTGTGCATATGCATGTGTATGTGTGTAGATTGAAGTAATAACGTTAAGGATCACAAACTCAAATATCTACACAGATAAGGCAGGTAATCTGAATGAAGAAAGTGGGCTATCTGAGACAAAGAACCAGTGGAGATTGTGGTGAACTGGAAAACCAAATATGCTACTCAATTCAGTTGTCCTGTGGGAATATAGATCCAGTATTGCCATATCCTTTGAATTTTCAAGATAGCCTCAAAACCTGTATTTTTACATGAAATAATCCAATTTTTTAATACTGGCAATTATTCTTTTATTGTCAACACTGTGCACGCCAAAGAAATTCCAGCATTCATTTATGCGACAAATATTTATTGAGCTCCCACTATTATATGCCATATCTTATGCTAATCACCAGGGACAAAATAAGTAAACAAAACAGACAACATATCTGACCTCGTGGAGCTTACTGTCCTAGAATAACAGCATAGGCAACACAATTTATAGTAATGCTTCTCAGGTCCTTATTCACAAAAGTTGACAAAAACAGTTTCAATGGAACATGTATGGAAGTGGAATATTTTTCAGCATGTCATTTTTTCTTCCTTTTCTCTAGTAAGTAAATATTAAAATTATGTCTGTATATTAATACTATATTATTGTGGAACAGAAATGATTATTATATTTTTCTGATTTTCCACTGCTTTTTAGGGAGTGTGAATAGTGGTAAATTTAGGGACCTTTGTTTGTTGAGCTCCTGTGGGTGTGTATGTGAACTATTGTGAATTTAGGGACCTTTGTTTGTTGAGCTCCTGTGGGTGTGTATGTGAACTATTGTGACCTAATATTTTGAGATATTTTATCTCCACTGCCTCTATTCCTTGTATCCATTATCCTTTCCCACTAATTGGGCAACAGAGATAGCTTTCAATATGCCCTGCTTTTGTTTGCAGGGTGAGCTTGTCTTAAAACAAAAATGTCAATTGAGTTGCTAGTTGGATTTTGAAACTTATAACAAACATGATAATTTAAAAGCTAAATTATTTTTATTTGTAAGATCCAAGTATAGTTGATAAAGAAAAATGTTCCTGGAATTTAAAAATTTATATATAGAAACCAAAGCTGAGAACATGGAGTTTGTATTATCAGCCACTAAGCAAGACTTTTTTTATGCTTTTGGTTTTTGGACTGTGGAAAGCAGACCACCACACACCACTGTCTAGCTTCTCAAGGTGTAGTGTACTAAAAGCTAAAAGTCTCCTAAGGATGTACCTTGATAGTAGATGAGCAACGGTGGTGGGAGGTGTTTAGGTAGATAGACCTCAAGGCAGCCAGCATACATCATGCCTACCTCAGTGTGGTGCCTGTAAAGCAACTATGTGCTTCAAGCCCCAGGAAGAGATAAAGACAGTGCTGATGGAACCAGTTTTGAAGATAAAAGGAGAAGGAGGAAGTGATAATTTCAAATCCTGCACTGACCACATTTACAACTAGAGGTGACTGAGTTACACTGAAATCACAAGTTCAAGTTTTCTGCCATTTGTGAAAATAGGATTTGTGAATTACAGTAAAATAGAAGTTCTATGGTTTCATATCTGACTTTTGAGACAGAAAATTTATATCTGCTGCATGAAGTTGGAAGAGCTGAGGTAAGCTTAAAATTCTCCAAGCCAGGCTTCAGGAATATGTGAACCGTGAACTTCCAGATGTTCAAGTTGGTTTTAGAAAAGGCAGAGGAACCAGAGATCAAATTGCCAACATCCGCTGGATCATCAAAAAAACAAGAGAGTTCCAGAAAAACATCTATTTCTGCTTTATTGACTATGCCAAAGCCTTTGACTGTGTGGATCACAATAAACTGTGGAAAATTCTGAAAGAGATGGGAATACCAGACCACCTGACCTGTCTCTTGAGAAACCTGTATGCAGGTCAGGAAGCAACAGTTAGAACTGGACATGGAGCAACAGACTGGTTCCAAATAGGAAAAGGAGTACGTCAAGGCTGTATACTGTCATCCTGCTTATTTAACTTCTATGCAGAGTACATCATGAGAAACGCTGGGCTGGAGGAAGCCAAGCTGGAATCAAGATTGCCGGGAGAAATATCAATAACCTCAGATATGCAGATGGCACCACCCTTATGGCAGAAAGTGAAGAAGAACTAACAAGCCTCTTGATGAAGGTGAAAGAGGAGAGTGAAAAAGTTGGCTTAAAGCTCAACATTCAGAAAACTAAGATCATGGCATCCGGTCCCATCACTTCATGGCAAATAGATGGGGAAACAGTGGAAACAGTGTCAGACTTTATTTTTCTGGGCTCCAAAATCACTGCAGATGGTGACTGCAGCCATGAAATTAAAAGACGCTTACTCCTTGGAAGGAAAGTTATGACCAACCTAGACAGCATATTAAAAAGCAGAGACATTACTTTGTCAACAAAGGTCCATCTAGTCAAGACTATGGTTTTTCCAGTGGTCATGTATGGATGTGAGAGATGGACTCTAAATAAAGCTGAGTGCGGAAGAATCGATGCTTTTGAACTGTGGTGTTGAAGACTCTTGAGAGTCCCTTGGACTGCAAGGAGATCCAACCAGTCCATCCTAAAGGAGATCAGTCCTGTGTGTTCATTGGAAGGACTGATGTTGAAGCCGAATCTCCAGTACTTTGGCCACCTGATGCAAAGAGCTGACTTATTTGAAAAGACCCTGATGCTGGGAAAGATTGAGGGCAGGAGGAGAAGGAGACAACAGAGGATGAGATGGCTGGATGGCATCTCCGACTCGATGGACATGGGTTTTGGTAAACTCCGGGAGCTGGTGATGGACAGGGATGCCTGGTGTGCTGCGGTTCATGTGGTCACAAAGAGTTGGACACGACTGAGCGACTCAACTGAACTGAACTGAGGTAAGCTTGAACATTGCTGCTGAATAAAGGAGCAAGATTTAAAGGTCCAGGGGAAGGATCTTAGATCAAAGTATATCCAAGTCAAAAAGACTGGACAGTAAGGAGGAAGATGGCAAGTAAAAAGGAAGGAGAAAATGGAAGAATCACTGCTCCCTCCCTGCTCAGCACACATACACACACACGCACACACACACACTGATGATGCAACTAGAGAAACTTAAAAGGATTTTCATCATTAAATTCTATGCAACCTGCAATGTGTTCCTGTGTACCCACAGATTTTCAGTAAGACTCAAAACAAAAGAGCAAAGACAAACAATGATATGTTCAATACGATTGGAATTCTTGTGAAAGTCAGTGAAGGAGTCAAGTTTTGTGTCAAGGTTTGTGGGAGGCCAGATTATAGTCATATTGTACAAATGGGGTGTGTAGCCCAATAAATGAGTTTGAAAAGTTAGTTATGTATGAGAGAGTTCAATATAGGAATTATGTCTCAAATGTCTTTGTATCTCTCCAAACCTCAGCTATTTAATCTGTAGAATGAAGATGAAGATATCTAACTTGTAAAGTTGCCCAAAGGATTAGAGATAATGTATTTAAAATACCTAACAGAGTGTCTGGCACAGCAGCCCCATAAGAAATGATGGCAAGTATTATTATTACCTCATTGCACTAAGTTGTTTGAATATATATATTTTGGCCATGCCACGTGGCATATGGAATCTTAGTTTCCTGATCAAAGGTTGAAACCATTATTTATTTATTTTTATTATAGCTAGTTTCTTCCCTTGATGCAATCAATGTATGAATTATTACATTGTCCATTAAACATTTATGCTGATGAGGATATTGACAAATATAGTTTGAAACGAGTTCCTTTACAATATATGGGCTATTGGTAGTGTTTGAAATGGAAGAATAATGTGTAATTTTGAACAATGTATATTGAGCTTTACAACTAAATGCAATATGGGACTTCCCTGGCAGTTCAGTGGTTAAAAACCGTGCCTCAACTGCAGGGGGCATGGTTCCAACCTCTGGTCAGATTGATCCCACACACTGTCCTAATCAGCATAAATGTTTAATGGACAATGAAAGAATACATATATTGATTTTATCAAGGGAAGAAACTGGCTATTTCACCTAACAATTATAGAAACATCAGAATACATATTTTATTACTTAAAAAAATCTTTATGTGAGGAAATAAGTTCTGACAGGTTTATTTAGCTACAGTATGACAGACCTCTTCCTAGTTCTTCAAACATATCTTGACTTTAATGCTTCAAACTCATTAAGGATTTCTACCAGCCCCAATAGCAAAAAGAAGAACTCCTTCCTTTGCATGCACATGACATTCTGCTTATTCCTTTATAATGGCACTTATCATCTAATGTCTGGTATTATAAGCCATTTCTTGTCTATTTTCTCAAAGAAGGATCTGTCTACTCCTTATTCACCTTTTATACACTGCTGATATGTTATACCCAGTAGGTCTACTCTATATATCTTTAAATTTTAACATTTTTCAATTCTTTCTAATTTACACACTCAAATAAATGATGTAAATATATCTTCTTTTTTTAAATTTTATTTATTATTTGATTGAAGGATAATTGTGATTTCGTTGTTTTCTGTCAAACCTCAACATGAATCAGCCATAGGTATACATCTTCTTAAGTAAACTGATGTCAAGATTTTAAAATAACCTTTTCATTATCCTAAATGTGAGGACATTAGTCTTAAGGTCTGCAGTTAGCTCCCAAACAATTAAGGAAATGCAAATAAAAACCATAATGAGATGCTATTTCATTTTTACTAGCATGGCTACCATTAAAAAGTCAGATAATGAGAAGTGTTAGCAAAGATATGGAGAATCAGAACCCTGATACAATGCAAGTGGGAAAGTAAAATGGTGCAGTCACTTTGGAAAACAGTCTTGACAGGTCCTCAGACATTAAACATGGAATTATCACGTGATTCAATAATATCACTACTAGGTATACACCTAAAAGAAACAAAAACAAATGTCCATTCAAAAACTTGTATACGTTGGCTCAGTGGTAAAGAATCTGCCTGCCAATGCAGGAGACATGTATTCAATCCATAATCCAGGAAGATCCCATATGCCACAAATCAACTAAGCCCCTGCACCACAACTATTGATCCTGTGCTCTAGAGCCCAGGAACTGCAACTACTGAGCCCTCACACCACAACTACTAAAGGCTGTGCACCTAGAGCCACTGCTCCACAAGAGAAGCCACAGCAATGTGAAGCCCACACACTGCACTGAAGACCCAGAACAGCCAAAAATAAATATAAATAAAATAAAATAAAACTTGTACACAAATATTTACAGTTCAGTTCAGTTCAGTCACTCAGTCATGTCCGACTCTTTGCAACCCCATGAACCGCAGCATGCCAGGCCTCCCTGTCCATCACCAGCTCCTAGAGTCCACCCAAACCCATGTCCACTGAGTCGGTGATGCCATCCAGCTATCTCAACCTCTGTCGTCCCTCCTCCTGCCCTCAATCTTTCCCAGCATCAGGGTCTTTTCAAATGAGTCAGCCCTTCGCATCAGGTGACCAAAGTATAGGAGTTTCAGCTTCAACATCAGTCCTTCCAATGAACACCCAGGACTGATCTCCTTTAGGATGGACTGGTTGGATCTGCTTGCAGTCCAAGGGACTCTCAAGAGTCTTCTCCAACACCACAGTTCAAAAGTATCAATTCTTCAGCGCTCAGCTTTCTTTAGAGTCCAACCCTCACATCCATACGTGACTACTGGAAAAACCATAGCCTTGACTAGACGGACCTTTGTTGGCAAAGGAATGTCTCTGCTTTTTAATATGCTGTCTCTGTTGGTCATAATTTTCCTCCCAAGGAGTAAACGTCTTTTAATTTCATGGCTGCAGTCACCATCTGCAGTGATTTTGGAGCCCAGAAAAATAAAGTCAGCCACTGTTGCCACTGTTTACCCATCTATTTGCCATGAAGTGATGGGACCGGATGCCATGATCTTAGATTTCTGAATGTTGAGCTTTAAGCCAACTTTTTCACTCTCCTCTTTCACTTTCATCAAGAGGCTCTTTAGTTCTAGCATTACTCATAATAGCCAAAAGGTAGAAACAATTCAAATGTCCATCAACTGATGAGTGAACAACAAACTGTTGTGTATTTGTACAATGGAATGTTATTCAGCCATAAAAAGAATGCATGTTTTCAAGGTTTACTCTTGTCATAGCAAGAAAGAAAGCATGAAAGAAACCAGACACAAAAGACCACTTATTGTGTGATTCTATTCATGTGAAATGTCCAGAACAGGAACATTTATAGAAATAGAAAGTAGATTAGTGGCTGCCAGGAGCTGAGAAGTGGAGAAGGTGTCAAAAGGGATAAGGGGGTGATAGTTAAAGAGTATGGTCTTTTGAGGGGGTGATGAAAATGTTCTAAAATTGTGTTGATGTACAGTTCTGTAAGTAAACTAAAAACCCACTGAGTTGTATACTTTAAGTGGTTAAATTCTATGGTATAGTAACTATTTCTCAATAAAGCTGTTAATACAAACTCCACTTTATCCTAAACCCTGAGAACACTAGTTTGAAAGCTTACTATCAGTCCCAGACAACTGCTTTTTGTAACAAAGCAAATGAAACAGCATAGTAAACTAATACATGTGTTCAGTTGCTTCAGTAGTGTCCAACTATTTGTGACCCCATGGACGGCAGCCCATTAGGCTCCTCTGTCTATGGGATTCTCCAGGAAAGAAAACTGGAGTAGGTTGCCGTGCCCTCCTCCAGGGGATCTTCCCAACACAGGGATAAAACTAGCATCTCCTGCATTTCCTTCATTGCAGGTGGATTCTTTACCACTGAGCCACTGGGGAAGCCCAAAGTGGTGGCATTTAAACAAACAACCCTAGTCACTTTAATGGTTTACTATTCAGCTTTATTGTTCACTTGGTTTACTCCAAATTTTATTTTCTTACCATTTTTCTTTCTTTTTACTATATGAGTAACTTGTCATCTCAGAAATCAATGTCATTAAATTTTTCATTGGCCGATACCAGTAAATGACACTTCCTTAATAAAAAAGGGAAACAGAAACCAGGACTCCTGCTTATATCTGTGCAGGCTGTGTGCTGCACTACTCCAGAGAGTGTCATTTATATAGACCACAATGTCAATGGTTCCTCCTAGAACTGGGCAACATGGTAGCCTTGATAAAATATTCTTTGGTTTCATTGCCATTCTCCAATCATCTAGGGTCGAGTTTGGCTTACTGCTCCTCCTCACATCTACTCCACAACATATTGACTGGTATGTCATTGTTACTGATAGGTCTCCTAAATTCATTCTCATTCCATTCTTATTGTCACTGCCATGGTTTCATTACCCATTTTCCTTTTGTCAATAGTTGCAATAGTTTCCTAAGTAATCTACCTCCTATTTTCCACTATATCCTTCATACCACAAGCAGAATTTTCTTCTAAAGATATAATTATACCTTTCCCTGTACCAAAAGCTCACAGTGCTTCCAGTTAGCTGTAAAGTCCACAATTCTTACCCTGTCATTCAAAGTCTATCATGACCTCAGTATCACTTCACTTCAGTCACTCAGTCGTGTCCGACTCTTTGTGACCCCATGAATTGCAGCACGCCAGGCCTCTCTGTCCATCACCAACTCCCGGAGTCTACCCAAACCCATGTCCATCGAGTCGGTGATGCCATCCAACCATCTTATCCTCTGTGGTCCCCTTCTCCTCCTGCCCCCAATCCTACCCAGCATTAGGGTCTTTTCCAATGAGTCAACCCTTCGCATGAGGTGGCCAAAGTATTGGAGTTTCAGCTTCAACATCAGACATTCCAATGAACACCCAGAATTGATCTCTTTTAGGATGAACTGATTGGATCTCCTTGAAGTCCAAGGGACTCTCAAGAGTCTTCTCCAACACCACAATTCAAAAGCATCAATTCTTCGGCGCTCAGCTTTCTTCACCGTCCAACTCTCACATCCATGCATGACCACTGGAAAAACCATAGCCTTGACTAGACGGACTTTTGTTGGCAAGGCAATGTCTCTGCTTTTAAATATGCTATCTAGGTTGGCCATAACCTTCCTTCCAAGGAATAAGCGTCTTTTAATTTCATGGCTGCAATCACCATCAGCAGTGATTTTGGAGCCCAAAAAAATAAAGTCTGACACTGTTTCCACTGTTTCCCCATCTATTTCCCATGAAGTGATGGGACCAGATGCCATGATCTTAGTTTTCTGAACGTTGAGCTTTAAGCCAACTTTTTCACTCTCCTCTTTCACCTTCATCAAGAGGCTCTTTAGTTCTTCTTCACTTTCTGCCATAAGGGTGGTGTCATCCGCATATCTGAGGTTATTGATATTTCTCCCGGAAATCTTGATTCCAGCTTGTGTTTCTTCCAGCCCAGGGTTTCTCATGATGTACTCTGCATAGAAGTTAAATAAGCAGGGTGACAATATACAGCCTTGACATACTCCTTTTCCTATTTGGAACCAGTCTGTTGTTCCATGTCCAGTTCTAACTGTTGCTTCCTGACCTGCATACAGGTTTCTCAAGAGACAGGTCAGGTGATCTGGTATTCCCATCTCTTTCAGAATTTTCCACAGTTTATTGTGATCCACACAGTCAAAGGCTTTGGCATAGTCAATAAAGCAGAAATAGATGTTTTTCTGAAACTCTCTTGCTTTTTTGATGATCCAGCAGATATTGGCAATTTGATCTCTGGTTCCTCTGCCTTTTCTAAAACCAGCTTGAACATCTGGAAGTTCACGGTTCACGTATTGCTGAAGCCTGGCTTGGAGAATTTTGAGCATTACTTTACTAGCATGTGAGATGAGTGCAATTGTGCGGTAGTTTGAGCATTCTTTGGCATTGCCTATCTTTGGGATTGGAACGAAGACTGACCTCTTCCAGTCCTGTGGCCACTGCTGAGTTTTCCAAATTTGCTGGCGTATCGAGTGCAGCACTTTCACAGCATCACCTTTGAGGATTTGAAATAGCTCAACTGGAATTCCATCACCTCCACTAGCTTAGTTCGTAGTGATGCTTTCTAAGGCCCACTTGACTTCACATTCCAGGATGTCTGGCTCTAGGTGAGTGATCACACCATCGTGATTATCTGGGTCGTGAAGATCTTTTTTGTACAGTTCTTCTGTGTATTCTTGCCACCTCTTCTTAATATCTTCTGCTTCTGTTAGGTCCATACCATTTCTGTCCTTTATCGAGCCTATCTTTGCATGAAATTTTCCTTTGATATCTCTAATTTTCTTGAAGAGATCTCTAGTCTTTCCCAATCTGTTGTTTTCCTCTATTTGTTTGCACTGATCGCTGAGGAAGGCTTTCTTATCTCTCCTTGCTATTCTTTGGAACTCCACATTCAGATGGGAATATCTTTCCTTTTCTCCTTTGCTTTTCTCTTCTCTTCTCTTCCAAGCTATCTGTAAGGCCTCCTCAGACAGCCATTTTGCTTTTTTGCATTTCTTTTCCATGGGGATTTTCTTGATGCCTGTCTCCTGTACAATGTCACGAACCTCTGTCCATAGTTCATCAGGCACTCTGTCTATCAGGTCTAGTCCCTTAAATCTATTTGTCACTTACACTGTATACTCATAAGGGATTTGATCTAGGTCATACCTGAATGGTCTAGTGGTTTTCCCTACTTTCTTCAATTTAGTCTGAATTTGGCAATAAGCAGTTCATGATCCGAGCCACAGTCTGCTCCCGGTCTTGTTTTTGCTGACTGTATAGAGCTTCTCCATCTTTGGCTGCAAAGAATATAATCAATCTGATTTTGGTGTTGACCATCTGGTGATGTCCACGTGTAGAGTCTTCTTTTGTGTTGTTGGAATAGGGTGTTTGCTATTACCAGTGTGTTCTCGTGGCAAAACTCTATTAGCCTTTGCCCTGCTTCATTCTGTACTCCAAGGCCAAACCTGCCTGTTATGCCAGGTGTTTCTTGACTTCCTACTTTTGCATTCCAGTCCCCTATAATGAAAAGGACATCTTTTTGGGGTGTTAATTCTAAAAGGTCTGGTAGGTCTTCATAGAATCGTTCAACTTCAGCTTCTTCGGCATTACTGGTTGGGGCATAGACTTGGATTACCGAGATATTGAATGGTTTGCCTTGGAAACGAACAGAGATCATTCTATCGTTTCTGAGATTGCATCCAAGTACTGCATTTCGGACTCTTTTGTTGACCATGATGGCTACTCCATTTCTTCTAAGGGATTCTTGCCCACAGTAATAGATATAATGGTCATCTGAGTTAAATTCACCCATTTCATTCCATCTTAGTTCGCTGATTCCTAGAATGTCGACATTCACTCTTGCCATCTCCTGTTCGACCACTTCCAATTTGCCTTGCTTCATGGACCTAACATTCCAGGTTCCTATGCAATATTGCTCTTTATAGCATCGGACTTTGCATCTATCACCAGTCACATCCACAGTTGGGTATCGTTTTTGCTTTGGCTCCATCCCTTCATTCTTTCTGGAGTTATTTATCCACTGATCTCCATTAGTATATTGGGCACCTACTGACCTGGGGAGTTCATCTGTCAGTGTCCTATCTTTTTGCCTTTTCATACTGTTCATGGGGTTCTCAAGGCAAGTATACTGAAGTGGTTTGCCATGCCCTCAGTATAATCTACTTTTAAAACCTCATTTTTAACCAATTCTTCCCCATGTTCCATACTACAACCAAATAGGTCTATTCTCTTCCTCAAACCTCATGGATTTTTCTGCCTCCATATCTCAGATCATGTTCTCTCTTCTTTATAATGTCTTTTTCATTCATTTCCATCTATTTAAATTCTATTCATTCCTTAAGGCCTACCTTAATGTTACCATTTCCTGTGTGTCTTCTCCCATCCTTCTTGGCAGAATGAAGAGATCTTTATTCGGCAGGCTTATATTATTGTGTTGTTTTTGTTCAGTCGCTAAGTTGTGTCTGACTCTTTGAAACCCCATAAACTGCATGACACCAGTCTCCCCTGTCCTTTACTATCTCCCAAAGTTTGCTCAAACTCATGTCCATTGAGTTGGTTATGCCATCCAACCTTCTTATCCTCTGTTGTCCCCTTCTCCCCCTACCTTCAATCTTTCCCAGCATCAGGGTCTTTTTCAATGAATTGACTCTTTGCATCAGGTGGCCAAATTATTAGAGCTTCAGTTTCAGCATCAGTCCTTCCAATGAAACATATATATCTATGGCTGAGTTCCTTTGCTGTTCACCTGAAACTATTACAACCTTGTTAATTGGCTATACTCCAATACAAAATAAAAAGTTAAAAATTAAACAAAAAATATCTTTTTATAGAAGCTGTTTGATGGTTTCTTTAGATAAAAAGACTCACCACAGAAAAGATAAGAAAGGAGTAAGTGAATGTGTGAAATTGAGGATAAATAATAAGGAAGGATAATTTTGATAGCATTTA
Source organism: Giraffa tippelskirchi (assembly GCF_054371585.1). Lineage (NCBI taxonomy): Eukaryota > Metazoa > Chordata > Mammalia > Artiodactyla > Giraffidae > Giraffa > Giraffa tippelskirchi. Next base: position 75,604,055 of record NC_137289.1, read on the forward strand.
TAAACTAAAGTATTTCTTTTTTCAAAGAAATTATAGCAAATCCAAAGTTAGGATCATTTTATATTCATGTTTGCACGTATTTTCACAACTGTAATATGTATCATTGTGGTCACAACATTTCCCACATTATTCATACTTCAACTGCCTTACAACATTTCTTATTCTAAGACTAGGTCCTAATGGAGCCAGGCAGTGTGTAAAGAAAAAAATGAAGACAAACTTACAATTTTAGTTTCAAAGATTAATGTCCTTTTTGGCAATATTAAACTAATATTTATTAGATTATATGAAAAATTTTGTCAACATTGCATTTTGGCATGTCAAATCCTGCCATTTCTATGAGATTTGCACTGCTCTGTCATTTTATTTAAATAAATGTGTACCTCTTGGATAATAAAGATATAACTATTTCATTTCACTCACATACTTTTTTGAACATAAGTTTATGTAATATAAACATTTCAGAGTTCTATTAGGAGAAATAATGCATGACATATAGTACTTTTAATCTGTCTCAACTTCATCACTATTTAACATCTGTGGTAAAGGTCAAACCAACTTTTTAGTGGGTCTAAATGCCTAGAAACAGAAGGGCATAAATATATGGAGCAAAGCGTCCATGTTTGTGCAAGAAATGTGCCTTGAGGGCAGGATTTCCAGCTGAGAAAATCTGACAGATTGTAAATCCTAACCTCATGTCACTCTTAGAAACGGGCATCTTTGCCAGTGATGCAAGCTCTGGTACAATTTTTTTGTAAGAGGAAAAACATACAAATCATTCATTTCCAGGCATTTAAAAAAGACATCTCTGAGCCAACTTGGAACATATGAAACGTCTCAAAATAGAATAAAGATGAAAGCTTTATTTGTATTTCCATTAACTGTTCTCAAAACATATAAACAAAAGATATTCCAACTGAATATTCATTGATATTACTCATTAATTTTATTTAAGAATTGTTCCATGTATTGTGGTGAGTGCTGCAGTGGACTAAAAGGTGATTAGAAAAACACATAAGCTGTGTTCTCTAGGTACTTTTAATCTGATTGGTGGGATAGGAAAAGTCAGAACAACTATAACTTAAGACTGAAATTAATAAGTGCCCTCAAAAATAGTCTAAAGTAGAGCTGGGTTTGCACTAGACATATTTTTCACCTAATAGCATTTGGGGTACTACGTCATACCAATCTATGGTTCTGATGATTCTGTTCATTATTGTGTCACCTTGCCCCCACCTCAATTCTCTTCCCCCAGGGTGACCATGTGACACTAGCTGGTCAACCCGACTAGCCTGTCCTGTGCCATAGCCCTATATATGGGGGCATGATAAAGTCAGGTGTCCAAAATATTTTCCCTTCCTCTCTTCAGATCTATTATCTACTTTTTTCTATCCTACTCTAAACCCCAGAAGGCTGACCTTTATCAAATATATTAATGGACTTCTTTGTCCTCTGTTTTCTTTTTGGGTTTAGCCAATGAGGAGCTTCAAGAAATTAATACAAGGGAGGGAAATGAGGCCATCCAAGGTATTTGTTCCTGTGTTTTTTTCCTTTGCAAGGTTGCTGTGCAACTGGCTGCATCCCTCTACTGAAGTCACAGCACATGCCAGGTGACCTTCATACAGCTCTCCTCTCTGGGCTCAGTTAACTCTTCCCATCCCTTATCTCTTCTGGCCCAGAGAGAATAACAGCTTTTCTCAGCTATAATTGCTGCAGAATTATTTGCAGGTTTCCCCAAACTCTGGCAACAAATTGTACAGGTTTAGTGTGTCCTCAATTCCTGCGGGGACCCTGATAGATAGGAACAATCAGAGTCTTCCTTTATATATGGAGGTAGAAAAGAGAGAGAGAGAGAGAGAAACAGTTTATGACATTGTTTGAACCTCAGGATCCAGTCATGGTTAAATCATCTCTATCCCTTGGATATCCCACTTACGTGAACAAATAAATTCACTTTTTGCTTGAACTAGTCTGAGTTAGGATTCTGTCACTTGCAACTAAAATAGTCATGAATAATACAGGGCTTAAAAATAAAAAGCTCTATCACCCAGTTTGGGAGATTAATAAAGCTTGCATAAAATGGATGGCACCTGAGAGGGATTCTGAAGGAAATGTGACTTTCACAGCAAAGATAGGAAAAGCAAATTCTTTTCAGTGAGAGGAAACTATTTGAATGAAGATATGGAGGCATAAAAATGTTCATGTGGTAGTGAGGTCGACCAGTTTTGCTGGACCATATAGTATAGGTAGTGGAGAAGTAGTGATAAATAAAGCTGGAAAGGTTAGATTAGGGCTTGACTTGACTAAAATATTTGGGATGAAGTGGGGGAGTAGATTTCTTAAATGTAGCAGTGGCAGTTCTCTCCATGAGACAGCATGATTGAAATGTCATCTTCAGGCAGATTCAGTTCAGTTCAGTTGCTCATTTATGTCCGACTCTTTGCGACCCCATGGACTGCAGCACGCCAGGCCTCCCTGTCCACCACCAACTCCCGGAATTTACTCAAACTCATGTTCATTGAGCGGCAGGGCTTTATTTCTTTTACTAGCTACCTATTGCTGAATAAGAAATCACTTTAAAAATTAGTATCATAAAACAATAAATATTTATTACTTTACAGTTTCTGTGGATCAAGAATTCAGGAGCAGCTTCACTGAATAGTTCTGTGTTGAGGTCTTTCATGAGGTTGCAGTCAAGATGACAGCTGAGGCTACAGGGCATCTGAAGCTTAACTGGGAATGGAAGATCCACTTCCAAGAAGGGTCACTCACTCACATGGCTTCTGGGAGGAGGCCTTGGTTCCTTGCTGCCTGTGGACAGAATTACTGCCACACTGAGCTCTCTTAGAGTTGTTTGAGTGTTTTTATGAATTGACAGCTGGATTTTCCCAGAGAGACTGGTCCTAGACAGAGTAAGGTGGAAACTGCAATGTCTTAAATGGCCTGTCCTCTGAAGTCACACTCCATCATGTCCACAAAATTTATTTGTACACAGGTTAGCCATGACTGAGCACACGCACACACACATAGCCAATTTTATGTGGGAAAGAACTGCACAAGTCCATGACTGCCAGGATATGGGACCCACTGGGGCCAATTTGGAGACTGGCTACAACAGTTTCAATCTTTCTGTCTTGATTTGTTGTTGTTCAGTCACTCAGTTGCGTCTGACTCTTTGCGATCCCATGGACTGCAGCATACAAGACTTCCCTGTCCTTCACTATCTCCCAGAGTTTGCTCAAACTCATGTCCATTTGGTCAATGATGCCATCTAACCATCTCATCCTCTGTCACCCCCTTTTCCTTCAATCTTTCCCAGAATCAGGGTCTTTTCCAATGAGTCAGCTCTTCACATCAGGTGGCCAAAGTATGGAAGCTTCAGCTTCAAGTGTTAGTCCTTCCAATGAATATTCAGGGTGATTTCCTTTAGGATTGACTGGTTTGATCTCCTTGTTGTCCAAGAGACTCTCAAGAGTCTTATCCAGCACCACAGCTCATAAACATTAATTCTTCAGTGCTTAGCCTTCTTTATGGTCCAACTTTCACATTCATACATGACTACTGGAAAAACCATAGCACTGACTAGATGGACCTTCATCAGGAAAGTGATGTCTCTGCTTTTTAATATGCTGTCTAGGTTGGTCATAACTTTTCTTCCAAGGAGCAAGTATCTTTTAATTTCATGGCTGCAGTCACCATCTGCAGTGATTTTGGAGCCCAAGAAAATGAATCTGACACTTTTTTCATTGTTTCCCCATCTATTTGCCATGAAGTGATGGGACCATATGCCATGACTTAGTTTTCTGAATGTTGAGTTTTAAGCCAGCTTTTTCACCCTCCCTTTTCACTTTCATCAAGAGGCTCTTTAGTTCCTCTTCCCTTTCTGCCATAACAGTGGTGTCATCTGCATATCTGAGGTTATTGATATTTCTCCCAGCAATTTTGATTCCAGCTTGTGCTTCATCCAGCCCAGCGTTTCTCATGATGTACTCTGCATATAAGTTAAATGAGCAGGGTGATAATATACTACCTTGACTTACTCCTTTTCCTATTTGGAACCAGTCCATTGTTCCATGTCCGGTTCTAACTGGTGCTTCTTGACCTGCAAACAGGTTTCTCAGGAGGCAGGTCATGTGATCTGGTATTCCCATCTCTTTTAGAATTTTCCACAGTTTGTTGTGATCCACACAGTCAAAGGTTTTAGCATAGTCAATGAAGCAGAAGTAGATGTTTTTCTGGAATTCTCTTGTTTTTTCTATGATCCAACGGATGGGGGCAATTTGATCTCTGGTTCCTCTGCCTTTTCTAGATCCAGCTTGTACATCTTGAAGTTCTCAGTTCATGTACTGTTGAAGCCTAGCTTGAAGGAGTTTGAGCATTACTTTGCTAGCATGTGAAATGAGTGCAAACTGTGTGGTCAGTTGAACATTCTTTGGGATTGCCTTTCTTTGGGATTGGAATGAAAACTGACCTTTTCCAGTCCTGTGACCACTGCTAAGTTTTTAAAATTTGCTTACATATTGAGTGCAACATTTTGACAGCATCATCTTTTAAGATTTGTAATACCTCAGCTGGAATTCCATCACCTCCACTAGCTTTGTTTGTAGTAACGCTTCCTAAGGCCATTTCACTTCACAAGCTAGAATGTCTGGCTCTAGGTAAGTGAACACACCATTGTGGTTATCCAGGTCATTAAGATGCTTTTTGTAGTCTTTCTGTGTATTCTTGCCACTTCTTCTGACTGTCTTCTGCTTCTGTTATGTCGATACCATTTTTGCCCTTTACTGTGCCCGTCTTTGCATGAAATGTTCCCTTGGTATCTCTAATTTTCTTGAAGCAATCTCTAGACTTTCCCATTCTATTATTTTCCTCTATTTCTTCGCATTGGATGAAAACCTGTAATTTTTATATTGCAATAAGGAAATTAGGACTGCAACTGAGAATTCACCAGTAACACAGCTGATTTCATATGTTTTGATAGTTCTATAACATTTCTCACAGAGTCCTTGACATCATGCTTATATTGGGACCATTGTATGGAGCATTTTGAATTCTAGGCTAAACTGGCATCAGTTGTTTTATATTTAATCACTTCATGATGATATGTTAATAAGTTATTAATATATCACTTAGATCTCCAAACTTAATATTAAAAATTGTAGCAACCAGCATTGCAGCAGTAGTTTCCTAACAGTGAAGAAATGGGCAAAAAAGATTGAGATACAGTTCTCCAGAGGTATGCAAAATATTATAGCTTCTTCAAGCCATCTGGAATAATTTGACTACAAACTGGACTGAAGGCAAAGATAAATAGGTTATCTCTTAAGATCTGCTTTCATCCTATGACTTCTTGATCACTACTTAAATTTTTTTTAAATAAATTTATTTTAGTTGGGGGCTAATTACTTTACAATATTGTAATAGTTTTTGCCATACATTGACATGAATCAGCCATGGGTTTACATGTGTTCCCCTTCCTGGACCCCCCTCCCACCTCCCTCCCCATCCCATCCCTCTGAGTCATCCCATTGCCCCGGTCCTGAGCATTTGTCTTATGCATCAAACATGGAATGGTGTTCTGTTTCACATATGATAATATACATGTTTCAATGCTATTCTCCCAGAACGTCCCACCCTCACCTTCTCCCTCAGAGTCCATAAGACTGTTCTATGCATCTGTGTCTCTTATTCTGTCTCGCATATAGGGTTATTGTTATCATCTTTCAAATTCCATATATATGCTTTAGTATACTGTATTGGTGTTTTTCTTTCTGGCTTACTTCACTCTGTATAATGGGCTCCAGTTTCATCCATCTCAATAGAACCGATTCAAATGTATTTTTTTTTTAATGGCTGAGTAATATTCCATTGTGTATACGTACTACAGGTTCCTTATCCATTCGTCTGCTGATGGACATCTAGGTTAATTGCAATAATATTTGAATGGGCTTCCCATTTGCTCCCTGGGTAAAGAATCTGCCTTCAGTGCAGGAGATGCAGGTTTGATCCCTGGGTCAGGAAGAGCCCTTGGAGTAGAGCATGGCAACCCTCTCCAGTATTCTTATCTGGAGAATCCCATGGACAGAGGAGACTGGTGGGCTATAGTCCGTAGATTTACAAAGAGCTGGACATGACTGAAGCGACTAAGCACACATGCAATATTTGAATGTTGATAATAAAATTCTCTTTCAGCTGTAATTGTTGGGTGGAGAAATAGTTGCAGAGAGCCATCTGTAATTGTCTTTTATTTTGCAGAGTCCACTACATAGGTGTTTAAAAATCTTTTTATTGAAACTCTTTTGGTAGCAATACTCACACAGGTTACCTGAGGAAAAGACGGTGTCATGTAAGGGTACACTGGAGTCTGCTGGAACTGAAGGATAAAAAACAAAACACAGTCATCCTGGGACAGACACCACAAGTCTTTCTTCACAAGGGCAGGAACTCGCTCTTGCCCTCATGGCAACTGTACTTCTCTTTGCAGGTCTCCTCTACTCTCCTTTCTCTTTATCAGTCAACTTCCTTTGGTATTTATCTTGATTACGGCCATAAACCAGATGGATGCGTTACACAATGACTGCTCCAGCCCACTTCACATCTAGACAAATCTCAATACTTCTTTCAGCTTCTCTTATACTGTAACTTCTATCTGTGTCATTTGTTTAGAATTTCCTGAATAGGGAATCTGCTTGGCCCAGGTTATCTTTTTAAAACAGACCTCAAGTCTAGGCATAAATCTTGGCAAGTCATGGATTCTCTTGGGTCAGCTGTATTCTTTTTCCTCCAGTCAACTGTGGTTAGAAGCTTGAAGTCAAGTGGTATTTAAGACATGATTGTTGTCTTTTGGCAGGGATGTAGGAGGGGTATTTTCCAGGAGAAGGTACAGTGGCAATGGTAGACATAGATACCATAGAAATACAGAGATAATTCTTGCTTTTTGGTAGGCATTTCATACATTTCTCTCTAAACTCCTTATCTATTCTGATAGATAATATAAAATACGGTTCAAATGACCTCATCATATTCAAACTTGTCACCAAAGCAGTCCAAACATGAAATGATTCTATTTTTAATGTTTTGAGTCATACATAGACTTAAAAAAACATTCTCCTTGAAGATCAGAGAAAATAAAAAGCTTTGAATCTTAGGTTATTCAACAATATCTTGTAAAGACCAATTTAAAATGCTTTTGTGTTGAGATAAAACATGAATGCAGTATAGTAAAATCAGACTGTACTAATAAAACACAAATAATAGGAAAGACTACTAGTACAAAGAATAGAATATTTTAAATTTTTGCTATGAACATTTATGTAGTAACTTCTGATGTGAGGTTTTTGTCAGCAAATCTGGAGGGGATAGCTCACCCTTTAAGAATAATTATCTCTTTAAATATGTTTTTCTTAGCAAAAATGAAAAATCAAATACAATTAAATGGGAAGCCATCTTATATGGCAGACCTCCATGTGCTTGCCTGAACTTTTTATTTTGTGCAACCATATACAGAATTTGCTACATTCAAACTTTGGGGATAATAAAACAGAAGAATGCAAATTGTTTTACTGAATGATGAAATGCAAATGAATAGTGTTGATACTTAATCTTTTCAGTGTGTATGCTTGAGTATGTTTAGACAATTCTAATTAACTGGATGTTAGTTTGATAAAATACAGGGAAACTTAGCAATCGTGCCACTGAATATTCAGTTTAATTATGTTGGTAGCACTTCTATTTGCTTCTAATGCCAAGGATTCATTGGTGAAATGAATGCCCATTTTGTGGTCTGTTATGCAGAAATGTTTAATCCAGTGTTTGATTTACTCTATTAAATCTTCCTTGTTGAATGTGCTTATTCATCCATGCAGAATTGGGTATGCTGCTTTCTGTTACTATGACATTACAATTAAACAGCTAAAAGAACAGTAAGACTTTCTGTAAAGGTTCATGAAATTCCCACAAAACTATTTATAGTTTATTATTTTGTTTTGTTTTGTAAGGTCTATGAAAAATGCAAATGCATTCTGATTATTTCTGTATCAAAGAAACTGACAAATAGTTACTATGAAGAGTCACTTTGTTACTAATACTAGCACTTAAAACATATTTCTGATATAGCAGAAATTATTCCTGTGATTACATTATTTTTTAAAGATGGAAATGAACATGAACTCAAAGTAGCGAAATTATACAAGAGAAAAATGGATGTAATAACATTTGTACTATTTTGAAATGGAAAAGTCTAAGTTGACTTTGTCTGGGTATACTGTAAGATTCAGAGAGTTTATATGCTCAAAGTACTACTTTGTGTAATATCAGATTGTTCTCCAGTAAACTGGACTTTCTCCACTTTTAGCTGTGTTTTTTTGGTCCTGAGTACTTGTGCTTGTGAACTTCTATTACCACACAACAACAGGCTTAGACTGAAAACTTTTAATTCAAAGCAAGCCCTAACACTAGTTCTTCATTTTTGAAAATTCTCCTTTGTAAGTCTGGAACTTGTAGCAAGATACTAATAATCTACTTCTGAACTGTTACTCCTTGTTTTTTTTTGAGGGATGTTAAGAGCTAGGCATTCATACAGACATAGTTATTTTCTAAGGCAAAAATCTCTTTTTGAGAACTCAGAGCATTGATGGTTATATGACATACTTACTTTATATAGTAGAAGATCAGTGGCTGGTTAGTTTGGTTTTCTACAATATGGTAAGAATGAGATTCTCTGATAGTAGACACAGTGTGTATGTGTGTAAAATTATGTGACTGCTGGATCATAAACTGCACTAGTAACACTGAAATCTGGGAAGAGTATGTAATAGTTCTGGTTCATCTGGCCTGTTACCATTCCTAGAAATTATTTTGCATGTCCTACTGATGACCGGGCAATACTATCATCTATGAAAACATATAGATGTTTTTTATATATGTTAAAAATTGTCTGATTCATATTCTGAATCAGACCAATTCCAGCCTAGTGTTTCCTAAGGTGTGTTCTGTGGCTTAAAACTTATTATGATATCTTCATAGGTCACATGTATATTTATTATAAAAGATTTGAAGAGTCTGCCAGTAAGGAAACCATTTAATTGCTCCCTAAATGTATTTGATCATGAAATCCCTCTTAATATCCTGATGAATTACTTTCCTCCCAAGAACACACTTTGGGAAAGAGATTAACCACGGTACTGAAAGGGATTTCATAGATCAGTATTATAGCTCTCTATTTCAAATCCTGAAAGATGATGCTGTGAAAGTGCTGCACTCAATATGCCAGCAAATTTGGAAAACCCAGCAGTGGCCACAGGACTGGAAAAGGTCAGTTTTCATCCCAATCCCAAAGAAAGGCAATCCCAAAGAATCCTCAATCTACTGCACAATTGCACTCATCTCACACGCTAGTAAAGTAATGCCTAAAATTCTCCAAGCCAGGCTTCAACGATACGTGAACCGTGAACTTCCAGATGTTCAAGCTAGTTTTAGAAAAGGCAGAGGAACCAGAGATCAAATTGCCAACATCTGCTGGATCATCGAAAAAGCAAGAGAGTTCCAGAAAAACATCTATTTCTGCTTTATTGACTATGCCAAAGCCTTTGACTGTGTGGATCACAATAAACTGTGGAAAATTCTGAAAGAGATGGGAATACCAGACCACCTGACCTGCCTCTTGAGGAACCTGTATGCAAGTCAGGAAGCAACAGTTAGAACTGGACATGGAACAACAGACTGGTTCCAAATAGGAAAAGGAGTATGTCAAGGCTGTATATTGTCACCCTGCTTATTTAACTTCTATGCAGAGTACATCATGAGAAATTCTGGGCTGGATGAATCAGAAGCTGGAATCAAGATTGCTGGGAGAAATATCAATAACCTCAGATATGCAGATGACACTACCCTTATGGCAGAAAGCGAAGAACTAAAAAGCCTCTTGATGAAAGTGAAAGAGGAGAGTGAAAAAGTTGGCTTAAAGCTCAACATTCAGAAAACTAAGATCATGGCATCCAGTCCCATCACTTCATGGCAAATAGATGGGGAAACAGTGGAAACAGTGGCTGACTTTATTTTTCTGGGCTCCAAAATCACTGCAGATGGTGATTGCAGCCATGACATTAAAAGACACTTACTCCTTGTAAGGAAAGTTATGACCAACCTAGACAGCATATTAAAAAGCAGAGCCATTACTTTGCCAACAAAGTTCTGTCTAGTCAAGGCTATGATTTCTCCAGTGGTCATGTATGGATGTGAGAGTTGGACGGTGAAGAAAGCTGAGGGCTGAAGAATTGATGCTTTTGAACTGTGGTGTTGGAGAAGACTCTTGAGAGTCCCTTGGACTGCAAGCAGATCCAACCAGTCCATCCTAAAGGAGATCAGTCCTGGGTGTTCATTCGAAGGACTGATGTTGAAGCTGAAAATCCAGTACTTTGGCCATCTCATGCGAAGAGTTGACTCATTGGAAAAGACCCTAATGCTGGGAAGGATTGGGGGCATGTTGAGAAGGGGTTGACAGAGATAGCTGGATGGCATCACTGACTCCACGGACATGAGTTTGGGTAAACTCCGGGAGTTAGTGATGGATAGGGAGGCCTGGCGTGCTGCGATTCATGTGGTCGCAAAGAGTCGGACACGACTGAGCGACTGAACTGAACTACTAGTCAAATATAGTCTTAAGCACTTTATTTATTTACCCCTCATAACTACCTTGGAGTGTTAGTAATATTATTGTCACCATTTTTACAGGTGAGGAAACTGAGATTTAGAGAGAATAAATAAATTACCTAAGATTGTTCAGCTGGATAGAATAGGGACTCAAAAATGAACTCATAACTTTTATCCTATATTGCCTTTCTAAGAAAAGGCTGTTCATTGCAGTATCAGTTATAGTAGAAAAAAACTAGAAAAACTTAATATCCATCAATAAGGAAATATTAAATAAATCTTGGTGTATCCATATAATGGAATTATAGGAAGCCATTAAAAATTGAGGCATCCATATATGTACTGAGGATACAGGATCTCCCAAATATATATTAAATGAAAAAATTAAACATGTAAAGTAAGGAATAATTTTTACAGCATGCTACTGTTTGTGTCAAAAAATAAATATATTACTGCTACACACACACACACACACACACACACACACACTAACACACAAAATCTTTAACAGGATTCACATGAAATGGAATACAGTATTTATTTCTGGGGAAGACAAAAGGGGGCAATGATGACATGAAAATTTATGTCTTTGTATGACATTCTGTACTGATTGAATTTTTATTAACCATGTGTGTATCATCTGCTTAATTATAAACATAAAACCTGCTGATGAAACAATTTTATTGGGTAATAAACTAATTTTATTCCCATTTAAAATAATACTCTTGTATTGTTTCCTGAAGAATTCCTATTTCATATTATTTATCCAGTCATTAAGTAGATTAAAATTTATTTATTTATTTTTGACAAATAAAAATTCTATATATTTAAGGTATACAATGTGATGTTTTGATATATGTATACAATGTCAAATGATTACCATAATTAAACTAAAATTAACATATTCATCACTTCTCATAGTTACCGTTTTTCTATGGTGAGAACACTTGTTAAGTCACTTCAGTCGTGTCCGACTCTGTGCGACCCCATAGACGGCAGCCCACCAGGCTCCCCCATCCCTGGGATTCTCCAGGCAAGAACACTGGAATGGGTTGCCATTTCCTTCTCCAATGCATGAAAGTGAAAAGTGGAAGTGAAGTCACTCAGTCGTGTCCGACCCTTAGCGACCCCATGGACTGCAGCCTACCAGGCTCCTCTGTCCATAGGATTTTCCAGGCAAGAGTACTAGAGTGGGTTGCCATTTCCTTCTCCAGAGAACACTTGAGATGTACAATAACAACAGAATTCATATATGCAATACATTATTATTGACTATAGCCACCACACTCTACATTAGGTTTCCAGAAATTACTCATATTATAAATGAAATTTTTCAGCCTTTGACCAATATCTCCTCTTTTTTCCTACTTCCAGCCTCTGGTAAGCACTGTTCTATTCTCTGCTACTATTAGTTTGACTTAATTTTTTTTTTAAGATTCTACATATAAAGTGAGATCATGTGATATTTGTTTTTATGTGTTTGGCTTATTTCACTTAGCATAATGTTCTCCAAGTTCAGCCACGTGATTCTTCTTTTTTAAGGCTTATTTTATATCTAATATACATATAGATGCCACATTTTCTTTATTCATTCATTTGTTGATGAACATTTGTTTCCATATATTGGCTACTGTAAATAATGCTGCAATCAAGATGGATAACTCTTCGAGATAGTGTTTTTATTTGCTTCAGATATACACACATAAGTGGAATATTTTTGATGCCTATTATTTGCCAGGCACTGGAAGATGTGATGGGAATGTAACAGTGAACAATATAGGCACAATCCTTGACTTTGTGGAACTTACCTTCTAGAAGGATGGCAGATATGAAACACATAATTGCATAAGGAACTCATTATTTCCTGTCATGAAAAGTTCAACCGAGGAGTATAGGGTGAGATCCTAAGCTATTCCGAGGTACTTGCCAGATTGGGTCGCTTTGAATGAACCGCAAAATGAAGATTAAGCTAGAAGAAAGAGGGAAGAAGGATCAAAGTTCACCTCAGGCACATGGAAGAGAATGTGTGAAGACCCTGAAGTAGGACAAAGCATGGATATCAGTGGAAAGTAAGGAGAGCCAATATGGCTGGAACTCAGAAAAAGGTAAGAGATATGAGATGACTGTTGAGTTCAGCAGGGCCTTTTAGAACACGTTTAAAATCTTGGAGTGGATTTTTAAAGCAATAGGAAATCATGGAAGTTTTAGGTAGAGAAGAACATGATCAGATTTGAATTTTTTTTTTTTTTTTTATAAATTTATTTATTTTACTTGGGGGCTAATTACTTTACAATATTGTAATAGTTTTTGCCATACATTGACAAGAATCAGCCATGGGTTTACATGTGTTCCCCTTCCCGAACCCCCCACCCACCTCCCTCCCCCTCCCATCCCTCTGGATCATCCCACTGCCCCGGCCCCGAGCCCTTGTCACATGCATCGAACATGGAATGGTGCTCTGTTTCACATATGACAATACGTTTACTCTACTGGCAGTGTGGAGCGTGAACTGGAGAGAAACAAGCATGAATGAGGTGGCCAGCTGGAATCTACTGTAGTAGCCTAGGGAAGAGATTATGTGGGCAGTCCAGATTTAGTGGTGGATATATTTACAATATATCCTTGAGATAAATCTGGCAAGAGTTGCTGCTCCTGCTAATTTATTGGTTTAAGGGTGAAAGACAGTAATATATTAAAAGGATGATAAATGATGATATATTAAGTTTTTGACTTGAGAAACTGATGAGAAGTTGGCAACATTTCTAAGCTAGGGAACCCTGGGTGAAGAGGTCTGGGAGTAGGATTGAAATATTCAGGAATTCGGTACTGGATACTGCCAGAAGAGATAGGGTTGGATATATGGATTTGGAACTCAAAGGAAAGGTATGGGGGAGAGACCTTTAAATTGCAGTTTGGTTTGTAAAAACATCATATCCCACAGTTGAATAAACTTCTGAATACAAGGTAAATGTTCAGAGAATTGTGGTTTCTCAATTCAAGAAATCATTAAATAAAAAAAAATAATGTCACAGTGATTTAACAGGTTAGTCAGTTTGCAGGTATCCGTCAACTCATCGTACTGTGATTTATCCACATAAAACATTTCAGTTCTCAAAAATAGATATCCTTAGAATAATATAATAGACACAATTAAGCTGCTTTGATTTATGCTATTTTGTTGATGTTGGCAACCGCTACATTCACTTTTGCCTTGCAAAAGATTAACAAAAATACATGGGAAAGAAAAAGTACTTTGAGTGTTTTCTCCATGAAGACATTTTAAGAAAGAAAGAAAGAAAGAAAGAAAGAAAGTGGAGTCACTCAGTTGTGTCTGACTCTTTGCGAGCCTACCAGGCTCCTCCGTTCATAGGATTTTCCAAGCAAGAGTACTGGAGTGGGTTGCCACTTCCTTCTCCAGGGGATCTTCTCGACCCAGGAATCGAACCCGGGTCTCCAGCATTGTAGACATATGCTTTTACTGTCTGAGCCACCAGGGAAGTCATTTTCCTAATATAATAATATTTTCTATGCCTAGAGAGAGTGTGATAACTTTAGAGAAAGGGCAGCTAAATATAGCCTGGCACTTTGTAAAAAAATTATTTTTATTATTTATGGCTGTGCTGGGTCTTCATTGCTCCATGCAGGCTTTCTCTAGCTGTGGTGAGTGGGGGTTACTTGTTGTTGCAGTGCGCGGTCTTCTCAATGCAGTGGCTTCTCTTTTGCGGAGCACAGGTTCTAGGCACATGGGTTTCAGTAGTTGCAGCACACAGGCTTATTAACTGTGGCACAGGGGCTCAGTTGCTCTGACATGTGGAATCTTCCCGGACCAGGGATCAAATTTGTGTCCCTTGCATTGGCAGGAGGATTCTTATCCACTGTACCACCAGGGAAGTCCTAGGGTGGCATTTTTATCTTTCTGAGAGTTGTGCTCTCTAGCTTCAGGGGAAAATAGTATTTCAAGTCTGGGGGAAACATAGTGGAATATTAATACTACAGAGTAATTATTTGTTTATATTTTTTACTTCATTAGATATGAAATTCATGAAGACATATTCATTGCTGTAATCCCAGCATCTAAATCTTGCACATAGTATCTAAATACTTGCACATAGTAGGTACATAATGAATATTTATGGAAAGTTAAATGAATTAATGAATTGTATCCTCACAGTGTGATTATATTTGTTAGAAAATTTCTGAATCCACAGAAAGTTAGATATGGTCATATTGAAAAGGATATATACATATACATACATATATATATATTATATATATATACACACACACATACATATACCCAAATAGCTCCAAAGACAAAAATACTTTCATTTATCATGTTTTTAACCAGCCATCCATCTCCAAAATAGAGATTTTGGAAAGCTTCCTGCATTTCCTCTGGTAAATCTATTAATTTTAATTTCCACTGCTGGTATTGAGTCTCACAGATCTCACAGTTAAGGTCTATTTCACTTCTGATACTACTCAGAAGTTTTTATTTGTATCAAGGCAAATAGCAGAGTGATTTGCTAGACAATAATTTCCTTTTTCAGAGGAATCTATATTACACAAAATATTCATCACAGGACCCTATCACAAGAGTATTGTTCAATACAACAAGAGATCCCATAAGTGATATTAATACAACACTGTATAATGTTGCTAATGATTATCACAAAACTCAGCAAAGTGCCAAAAACTCCGGTAAAATACAGTTTTAAAGACTTTTCATGGAACTTAATGTGGTAACAAACATGTATTGAGCATCTTCAAAATATAAGATACATGCTAGTGATGGGCAGCTATCAAGGTGAAGACCCAGTCTCTGTCTCTATAGTACTTACCATTAGGGGAATCAGAGCTAAGTTGTTCAGCAAACACTTACTGAATTCCTGCTATACACCAGGCTTGTGTTTGATGCAGGGGGTAAAAAGATAAGTAAGGCACAACCCCTGTCATTAGGGGCTTATAATTAAGGTATGGTATATCTGGGTGCATATTTTGGTGGCTGTGTGTCCAATATAGGAACCAACATAAACACAAACAATTTTCAGCGCAATATGGGATGTTATGACAGAGTGGTAGCAAAATGCAGGGAAATTTAACCCAATATAGGGAAGAAATGCAAGGAAGAGGTAGTGGAAATGACTGACTGAGTCTTGGGGATAAATGTTACCTGGAGAATGGGAAGATCATTCCATGCTGGGGGAACAATAGTGTGACTGGGTATCTACAAACAGCTCAGAGGTCAGGTGGTGTAAGGAATGGTTCAACGCCGCACTTTCTTTGAATTATTTTGAAACTCTGGTAAAATAACTACACGATGAACTTCTGGGATCAAAAAAGTACCCTCCCTCACTCCCATGAACCTTCCCTGTCTTTTTTACTTTGGTATTATCAGACAGCAAAGCATTTTAAATAAAGGGGATGAGGGTGCAGGTGGGAGGAGGCCGACCTTGAAAATACTTACGAGAGCTATATTAGCTGCTTGGCAGAGGCAATCTAACCCTCATCAAATACAATCACTTGAATACAAAGGCCACTTTACCTGGATCATCTCTGCAGTAACTTATTGGGAAAATCTTGTATGAACTCCTTGTATACGTGTATGAAATCAGATTCAGAATTAGTTAACGCCTATCAAGCGACTACTGTGCTATCATCTTTTTTCCCTCCTGCAACCAATATTAATATATAGCCAAGGTGGCTGTTTGGACTAACTATAACAAATACAGATGCAGTGAGGTTCCATTCCGGCGAAGCTAGGGAGAGATTTTTCGTGGATTTCTGTTGAGGCGACAAAGACAAAAAAAGATAAGGAATAGAGTGTGAAAAATTATGCTTCGGGGGCCAAAACGAAAGTATAGACACGCTGAGGGAAACAGTTTCCAGGCTGAAATGAAAACTTCCTTTGTTCACAGAGCAATTCCCTTTCAATTTCTCTACGCCCTCGTGTCTCCTAACAATTCTTGCTTCATCATTGTCAAGCAATTCGCAGGTCTTCCCACCATTCATCCTACCCATAAGAGTAAAAATCTACAACTCTTTTCTACCTCAAAACTCCAGGCTAAATGTGCTACTGTACTCAGCCTGGAAAAGGAATGGAGCTTTTAACGTTCGATTAAAAAGTTTCAAATACAATGCTGTAGCCCCCTACCTGGACCCACCACTCGAGAACTACAATACCCAGAATGCACGGTTTCCCTTCCGCCTTCTACCGCGGCAGTGCCTAACTTGATCTTATTTGCACAAGAAACAGTCACATGACACGTTTCCTGTCAAGATGGCGGATAATCTCCCTTCGGAGTTTGATGTGATCGTAATAGGGACGGGTATGTGTGGCTCTGGTACTACCTGGACAAAGTGTAGGAAGTCTGTCCCATTCCTACCTTCTCTGTCAGGGGCGAGGGTCGGCGAGAAATGTTGGGGTCGAGTGTGGGACGGAGGACGGAAAGGAAGTGAGGTAGTCTGGAGTCAGCGCGGGACTTGGGCGCTCCAGGGAGGGGCTTGGACCCGCGGTGCTTAGCGCTATTTGAGTAGGGGTCGATCTGGTTGATGCCGATTGCTGAGGTTGGTTGCTGCGGGTGATTGCTGTAATTTCCTTAGAGGGAGGAGGGTTTGCAGTGTCATGAGAACGGAGGGTGGGAATTTTATCAATGGAGACACCTTTGGCATGACATTATGATTTCCTCGTTGATTTCAAAGTGATATTCCCCATCATTTTGTCTCGCCATTTCATAGGAATTTTTCATATATTTATATAATCCTAGGGTTCGGTGCATCTCGGATACAGTTTGTTACTCAGTTGTTACCCATTCACGTTTAAATGTACTAAGGCGAGGAAGTGGATTCTTTTTTGTTGTGTTGAGAAGCCTAGGGTGTTGTAATTTGTTGAGGTAGCCATTATTCCTGCTTTATAGTGCTGAAAGAAATCATTTTGATTTCTTCTACCCACCTATCTACCCACAGCTAAATGAGCTGAAAACAAGGTCTGTGAGTCCAGTTCTGGTGTGTGATCATATCTTTCTCTTGTTTGCCCATCGTTGATTCTTTATGTTTTGGGTGGTGCCAGAACTCCCTCTGCAATTTCTAGTTGACATATTACACGTACAACACATGGCAGAAGACGTTTGGAAAAAGTTGTTATTTTGTTTTTCTTAACAGTGTAAAGGGTGAACTTTAGATGGGATGAAATAGTTTGTTGGGTGGGGTTTTGTCCTGTCTACAGAATGTGGTAGGCTGGAGAACCTCTGGTGAATGAGACCCTGTCCATTGTGTTAATAAATTCAGCTCATTGTCTTCTCAAACAGTAGTAGCAGCCATGTTTCCAGGTCGGGAGTAAAAATAACTACCTATTTTCGAGTGATTATTTGCTAATCCGTGTGCTAAGCGCTTTACAGGTCGTATGTAATCCTCACCACTTTGTTAGAGTAGGTATTCTCTATACTTTACAGAGGAGGAAAAAGGGCTTAAAAAGGTTGCAGTTTGCTCAAGATCACACTTCTGGTAAATTTCCAAAAGTCCATTGTATACTAAAAGGAGAATCAGTAGTTCTGACACTCAGAATTAAACCATATTAATAGAAATAAGTGGGAAAACTTGGTTGTAGACCTTGCTTGGCCATTAACCAGCTGTGTGAATTTCTAGGGTTAGGAACTTAATCTCTCAGAGCCTCAGTTTCCTTGGTTTTGACTATAAGCAGGATAAACTAAATAACCTTTCCAGTGTTGTCTAACAAAAAATTCTCTTATTCTAGTTCTACATGGGTGATTGTTCTCAAAACAGCAAGGACATGTTTATTCTCAACCTGAGAATTGCATGGCTACAAATAACCTTGCTGTAGCTGCTATGAACAGATCTTGGATGACAGCTGGAAGGAGTCAGTAGACTCTATTTATTCTCTCCAGTCTATCCTAAAACTTAGAACAATATCCATTTTAGAATAGTTGTTATACCATACTTGGGTCCTCTGTTACTCCCTTTTTTTGTTGTACTTTGGAACTTAGGGTGTTTTAAAAATTACTTTGTATCATTAAAATATTGTTTCTTGATTCAAATTTTAGTTGGTAAGTGGCAATTCTTATTATTAAGTGCTGTTAATTCTTTTTTTGTTGTTGTTAATTCTTATATAAGAAATATTTTACTTTCTAGTTCAGTTTGTAATATGAACTATATCTATCTTCTTGGAGTCTGTTATGATAGAGGTAGGAAGATTCTGTGAGTGATCCAGAAAATTGCATCAGGAAGCATTTGGTGTATTTGGAAAAAGATTCATTTTAGACTTATTTACATGAGAGTAATGTTACTTCTCAAAGTATGGGAAGAACTTGTTTGAGTTAGAGGTTTTCATATCACTTAGTGAACACTGTTTAACTTTTCAAGCACACTGTTTAAATTTATGATGTGAAGCTTTTTCTTTAGATAAAAGTCATTCCCAAATAAATGAATTCAATAATTATAATCATTATTTTATGAGTGATTTTTAATGTGTTTGGAATATTTTTCTTCTGAAATAGTATGCTGAAAGTGGCCTTTAAGATGTGTTTGCCTTACTAAGTGTACTAGCTTGAGTCAATCATAGAAAAATCAGTGTTTCAAAGATTCAGTTTTGATAACAAAAGCAGAATTAATCATGCATGTATCAGAAACATGGAGAAATGGGCTATGAGATGCAGTTTTTCTTTTAGCAGATTTAGTTTTAGTTAAAATGTCATAAAGAAACAGTTGCTTTATCAAGTAAAATAACCTGTGGATAACATTTTAAATCCTTTTGGCCTTGATTAACTTGTTTTTCTTTTCATTCTTCATATATAACACTTTCATTAAGGTCATGTTTTGAAGAGATTATGGGAAAATAAAGATTTGTATGTATTTTCTTAGTTAAGCCCATTTCCTCCTGATTACAAAATACAGAAAATAATCTCTCAAACACCTGAAAACCAAGGAATAAGATAAAGTACTAAAACCATGCAAAATATAGAAGAAACTGAAATAAGGAAGGAGGGCCAAATGGAGCCTCAAGGGAGAGGACAGAAATGGAATAGTGACTCCAGTATAAAATTTAAAAAAATTTAAAAGTAAAAAATATCATGACAATTATCTTAAAATATGGATGTAGAGATAAGTGTCTAGAAAGTGGCCTTCAGTTTGGGTGCACGGTTGTCGTTTTTAAGGTATTTGCTGTTTATAAAGACATTTGAATAATAACTTTGTAGGTTACAGAGAAGTATCATTGGTCACAGGTTAAAAATCATCCTAGTCACATAATAACATAATAACACCTCACTGGAGGTGACTTATCTGGCATCTTGTATAATCTGTAACCTGCAGCAGAGCCATCAACTCGACATAAGGGCAGATGGGATGGAAGTTACAAGCATCATGGGATATTATTGGCATCCTTCTTACATAGGGGAATCCCTCATTCTCTCACTTAGAGCATAGTCATTTTAGAAAATTCTAGCATGCTCAGAGCATATTAAGTGTTAGTCACTCAGTCGTGTCCATCTCTGTGACCCCTTGAACTGTAGCCCACCAGGCTCCTCTGTCCATGGGATTTTCCAGGCAAGAATATAGGAGTGGGTTGGCATTTCTTCCTCCAGAGAAGACAGGAAATATTAACAACTTCTGCAAAAACTGTGTTTGGAGGGTGTCATTAGACCTATGTGACAGTTTATATTGTAATGTGAAAGAGGAGAGACAAACACACCTAAAATGCAAACCTACATCTGGCAACACAATGACCTGGGACCATTTGGCATAGTGACAGACTACACATTTTTTAGAATATTCAGCCCAGAATTACTGAGAACCTAGTCCCTGCCCTTGTGACGTTTAATGTGTTACCTATTCTGAGGAACTATTTGGGGTTCCTGACAGTCACATGCTCAGAGCTGTTCTAAGCCAATGTGGGCTTTTCATTGCATCCTTCTTGCTTTCGAAGACCACATAGAGATTCATTCAGCATCCCTTTCCTTTCTAAAGTACATCACACAAATTATATTTTGGAGTTCTTCCCCTAAATGGACTGTGGAGTAGAATAGCTTAAAACATTTTTCCCGCAGAGGATAACACATGGATCCTTTTCATTTAAGAATTTTATTGCTAAAGATTATGGGGAAAGAAATGAGATAAGAAAAATAACAAACATGGGGGAAATTACAGGGATATTGCTCATAAATCCTGACTGCCTTGCTATATCATGCTCAGCATAGTCCAGAATCAGTCATTGTGGCAGCCTGGCATAAAGGGAATCACTTAACCTTCCTTCTAGGTGACTTTGGGCAAGTTCCATAACATCTTGGAACATCAATTTGTTGATCTGTAAAGGGAGAGACTTGAATTAGGTGACCTCTAAGATAGGCATTTTCCAACTCTAAAATTTACCATTGTGTATGCATAATTATGACACTGGGTCCTTGAGGAAAGACTAAATTTTATATAGTCCTCATTTGAAGTCAGTGGCACCCCATTCCAATACTCTTGCCTGGAAAATCCCATGGACAGAGGAGCCTGGTAGGCTGCAGTCCATGGGGTCGCTAAGAGTTGGACACGACTGAGCGAGTTCACTTTCACTTTTCACTTTCATGCATTGGAGAAGGAAATGGCAATCCGCTCCAGTGTTCTTGCCTTGAGAATCTCAGGGACGGGGGCGCCTGGTGGGCTGCCGTCTATGGGGTCGCACAGAGTTGGCCACAACTGAAGTGACTTAGCAGCAGCAGCAGCATTTGAAGTCAAGTCAGTGTAGTCCTTTCCTGGGATGCCTGTATGTGGTTCTAACATCAGAGGCTGTCCATGCTTTTTTTTGCCTGTATTTCCAAAAATCCATGAACCTGTGGTCTAGAGCAGAGGTTTTTTTTTTTTTTTTTTCTTTTTTAATTTGCAAGATGCCACCTATTTGTGGGTCATGGAATCAATTCCAGCACTTAATAAAACAGAGGTAGAATAGAATATGTATTAGAATATATTATATATAGTAAGGATGAGTATAGTTTTATGGAACATATTTCATGTGTGTATCACTGAAGCACACCCACATACATATATTCGTATATATTTAAGGGGAGTGGCTAAGGGCAAAAAGTTTTAAAGTTTAGAGAATATTGATTAACTGAATAACATAGTAGGAATGAAAGTAGTATTTCAAAAGTCCTTTTGTTTTATAAATGCTATGCCATCCATATGTTCTATTTACTTTGACATGTATGTATCTAATTTGAGAGCATCGTGTAGTGCAGCAGTCCCTGATCTTTTTGGCATCAGGGACTGATTTTGTGGAAAACATTTTTTACATGGATGGGGGGCAGGATGGTTTGGGGATGATACAAGTGCATTACATTTATTGTGCACTTTATTTCAATTATTATTACATCAGCTCCACATCAGATCATCAGGCATTAGATCTCAGAGGTGGGATAACCTGGTTTAGTGATTGACAGTGTGGCTCTGAAATTGGACAGACTGTGTTTGAATCAGATATGACTGTTGTGCCACCTTACACATGTTCTTTAATGTCTAAGTTTCTTAGTTCTAAAAGAGAGTAAACCTCAGAGAGCTGTGTTGAGGATTCAGCGGAATAATTATTTAAAATGCTTAGTAGGTGTTCAGAAAACGTAGATGAAATTTATAGCCCATAATGTCATATTGAGGGGCTTTTATCACCACTGCTGTCAAGGAGTGAAGGCTTCCTAGGAAAGGCTCATGGTTTCCATGGAGAGCAGTAGAAAGATTCAGGTGTCTGAGTCATTGTCCTCCTCTTCTCACTGGCTGTTTGGTGGGAAAGACCTTTGTGTGTCTATTACCACTATTTCTATCAGACTTCTTAACTGATGGTTTTCTTTCATTTTCTTTTACTCTGTTTTGTTCACCAGCTTGCATTATTTGTTATTTGTTTTGCCTGACAGTTTTGAACAGGTTTATCTTGTTTGAGGCGTAGTATGAAACTCTTGTCAGTGTAAAATGCTGAAGGAACTAAAGAAAGCATACAGATTTTGCTGTTTGAAAAATGCTTTGCAATTCTTCAGCCATTTATTGATGAAGAAGTATGTCTTTTCTGTTGTCAATACCTAGAAAAGTAAAGGGAACTATATAACTGTGGAGAAGATTCTTTGGGAGAGGCTTACCCTTCCCTGTAAATCATAAGTTTGAACCAATCCCTCAGAGCTGCATCTGTAACCAGAGTTCTCTCTGCAGCATCATTTTCATCTCCCATGCCTCATGTCATTTCCTCGTTTTCTCCAGTGTTCTCATGATGTTTTGGGTAGCTCAGACTACAGCAATTAAAGTCAAATACGGCTGCTCACCATCACATTCTCATGTTTAACATAAAATCTTAGTGCACAGAAACAATTTTAATTCCATATAATTGACGTGTTACTCACGCTATTCAGTTTCAGTGCAATCTTCTAACTGAAAAGTTAGCCTTTGTAACTATGTAAATGGTTTAAAATGGTCTGTGTAAATGGTTTAAAAACTAGAACAGCTTAAAAATCACTAACACTTCTCAGTTTATATTCATATGTATATTAAAAACTATATGTATATGTACACATATATTATGCATAAATGCTAGAGAGATTGGAAACATTTGGGGGATATTTAGTTGTGACAAAATAGGGATACTTTTGAAAGATTGATTTATTATCATTTTTACTTTTCTGATAATCTTATTAAAAGGCAGTGTAAAAGATGAGAATTTATCAGAGATATTGACTTCTCCAAGTATGATTATGAGAGCTATTGTGTTATTCATAATGAGACTATTTAAAAACTAGTTTGAAAATAGACAAGTGAAGAGACCAGGGGCAGCTTTGCCTGTGTGGTGCTTCACATGAGTGTTTGATCTTATATTGGATTTTTACCAAGAGTTTAAGTGAATAATGTCATACCGTTTGACTGATTTCATTTATATCACATTTATGAAAGTACCAGTATCTGCTTTTTCTCCTGAGTAGTGTTCATACATATCTTTTTTGTCCAACCCAGTGTTCATGTTGAGTTACAGTGGCTTTTGGTTAATGGCAATTTTAGTCATTTTGTATTGCTTTGAACTATTTTGGGTCATGTATCTGTGATCTGAATTTGCATATTTGTTAAACTGCTTTTCGATATATGCATTTAAAATGATGGTGATGGAAAAGCTTGCACAAAATAAAGTGTCGGGATATAACATTTTACATACAGATATCAGGCATATTAGGAAGATGCTGAATTGTGTTCTAATCCTTAGTTTTCTATGTTACTTTGGCATGAGTGATCTAAGCTAAATAGATGACAGAGAATTAAATTTAGTATATACAACAGACTGTTAAACAAATGTATGAAATTATTTCAAGCATTTGTTATATGCAGAGTGCTGTATTGAGCCCGTAAAGTGCATTATCTCATCTGATTCTCACAGTAACCTTGTCTGTTGCTAGATGCTTATTGTTATCTCCATTTTACAAATGTGGAACCTAAGACTTAGTTAAGTTTGACTGAGGTTCCTCTGGCTAGGTGTTGTTAGATTGAACTGGTTGTATTTTTCCATGTGAAAAAATACCTTATATTGTGAAGGTTAGATTATTGTGTTATAGTTTAGTGGCTGGCAATTGCCTCATTTTGGGGAGTTACTATTGTTGACATTAAAGTCCTAATGCCAGAGAAGCCTTGTGATGTTAACTCATTATTATTGACAGCATCATGACGTCTGTTGTCATCTTGCAAACCTTTTGATGAAGGTGAACCAAATGACCTGGTTGTGTTTATCCCTTAAAATTGAAAAAACAGAATCGGCCACTGAAGTAATGGCAAGAAATGGGGTCAGAGAATACAGTCATATTTTCACTTGAAAATCTGTTTCCCTAGGAATTACTCACTGATTACAAGATAGATAATTTCCCATAGAAATAAAATCATTGTTAGAAATGCCCTATTTGTGTGTGTGCAAGGGTTTGCCATTTTGTCATTTAAAATTTTTTTTTTAGCTTTAGGCACTTGTAAATTAAGTTTTCAAGATCAAGCATGGGGCTCATTGTTCTGTTCTTGAAGTTTTTTTTTTTTTTTTTTTGGTTGGTTGGTTCTTTTGGTTCCTATAATTGTCAACAGTTGTCAGCACTTACAATAGATTCATCCTATTAATAATTGACAGAGTGGATGTGATAATATCTTTTCCCTCCAAGGGCCCTGTCATTAACAAATAATAATAATAACTAACACTTTTATGTCTATATTTCCAGACCTTTTCTCACTTTGTGTGTATAGATGTGTGTATGCTATTCTATTTTTCAGTTCACAGCACTATGAATATCATTTCATAATAACCAAATCTTCATCCTGTGTCTTTTAAAAAAATAACTTCTTATTTGGAGATAATTTTAGATTCACATGCAGTTGTAAGAAATAGTATAGAAAGATCATGTATATAGTTCATCCAGCGTTCCCCAGTGATAAGTTAACATCTTGCATAAATACGTGTAATATAACCAGGTAATTGACCTTATGCAATGACCTTATTCAGATGTTACCAGTCTTACATAAACTTGTGTGTATATTCAATTCTGTGTAATTTTATCACATGTGTAGATAGTTGTCAAATCCAGATACAAAACAGTTTCATCATAGTCTCTCATGATATCTTTTTATAGCCACGAACACTTCCCTCCTTCCTACATCTCTAAATCCTGGCAACCCTTTATCTGTTCTTCATTTCTATGATTATGTCACTTCCAAAAGCTTATTAAATGTCATTTTTAGTAGATGGTTAGTAAATACACTAGTATTTCTATAGATGTCCTGTCATTTAAATTATCAACTTTTTTTGGACATTTAAAGTTTTCAGTTTTTCACTTTCATGAAGTGATACTATGATGAACATGCTGTACCTTAACCTTTTGTATGTATTTAGTTATTTCCTTAGGATAAATACCTAGAACTGTAAATGTTAAATTTAATTTTAGAGGGTGGTTATGTAAAGGTTTTGATTTGTATTGGTGAATTACCTTAAGGAAAGTTTGCTAATCTAGTATCACTAGCAGAGTATGAGAATGCTTACTTTCCCAGTCTTTCAATATTTTCTATGAATGTCAACATCATAGCCAGAAAATATTTCCTTGTCTGAATTTACATTTTCAGATTATAAGTGAGATTATTTAATAGGTATATTGGTCAATTATGTTTCTTTTATTCATTGCTTTTACCCATGTTCCTATTGTGCGATTTTTTTTCTTTTCAATATATAATAATTCTTTATATATTAAAAACTTTAATTCTTTGTTATGTATTTTATAAATTTGCCTTCTATTTTCATGGCAGTTTTTCATGTGTGAAACTTTATAATTTTTATGTATCTATCAATTTTTTTTTCTTTTATGGTTCCTGCCTTTGGAGGTATGCATGGAAAGCCTTCCTCTCAAAGATTAAGTAAATACTGATGCTGTTTCTTTTTAATATTTTATATCTTACATTTAAATTTTAATATACCTGAGATTTACTTTATTCTAGAATATGAGGGTTTTTCCTCCTAAGTCATTAACTTGTTATTCTAACACCATTGATCTAATTTTGCTCCACTAATTGAAATACTGCCTTTATTTTTTCATTATAGGAACAATTTTTGAACTTTCTACCAGTAATCTGAGTGTCTCTTTGAGTATAGTTGGAACTGTTAAGTGGGAATAGATGGGTCATCTGATCTGTAGAGAAATGATAACTTTTCCTTTTTGAAATCTCAAGAAACAAAAGGAAATGTTAGAATATATAAAAAATTATAGCATCTACTCTGAAAAATAGCAAACTAAAAGAAAAAGGAAAACAGAGTAGGAATATTTGTAATTCATAACAAAGGACTATACCTTCAAATTTGTATGAAAAACGTCAAGATCTCTACAGGTAAAATGGGCAGAGAATGTAAACAGACAAGAGGAGTTACAGATAGTTGACAAGCTGTGGGGAAAATATTTTTCCTAATCAGTATTCAAGTGCAAAATAACCTAATAATTAAAGACATTAAAAACACACAAAAACACAAAAAGTTTTTACAAATTTAATATTTTAAAAACATTAACATCAACTAATTGTTGATAAAGTTGTATTCAGTTGAAATGCTGATGGTATTGTAAATTGGGACAACACTTTGGCAAAGTAATATAACGATTTGTCCTAAGAATTGTACATATGTTTATTCTATTAGACTCAGTAACTCCAGATCTGAGAATTTATTGTGAGAAAATCACTAATAGAGGTAAAAAGCTACAAGGGTGACAGCATCTATTTTAAAGCTGCTTATCATGGTAAAATTTGTAAAAAATATAATGTTGTATATTGGAGAGCCCCAATGTCTCAAAGGAGTCTGGTGGGTGGATGGAGTAGGCAGTTTTACAATATTGCTCAGGATATTTTTTATTACAAGATATCATACATACAAATGAAATATATGTGTGTGTGTGTGTATATTATTTCTTTCTTTCAATGAACAACAGCAAAGTGAGTGACATGTATGTATGACCCAGGTGAAGAAAAAGAACATTACCAGAACCTTGGGAGCTCCCTGTATGTATATGTATCACTGTCCATCTTCCCTTCCTTTCTCATGCCATAACCATTATGATAAACTGCTTTAATTGTTCTCTTGTTTTTTTTGAAGTGTTTTTTATTACATGTGTATATCCCCAAACCATATGTTGTTAGTTTTTTCTGTTTTTGACACTTGTCAAAAATTCTGTGTATTCTTTCCATGACATGCTTTCCTTGATAAATATTATGCTTGTGAGATTCATCTGTACAGATGCATTTAGTGTTAACTCCCCCTTCCCTACCCACAGCTATTAGTATTATGTAGTATTCTAGGATTGCAAATCTTCAACTTAAGTAGGTCATGCATATTCACCAAAATAATTGTATTTATTTGCCCTTTGGTTTTCAGCTTTTC
Source organism: Giraffa tippelskirchi (assembly GCF_054371585.1). Classification (NCBI taxonomy): domain Eukaryota; kingdom Metazoa; phylum Chordata; class Mammalia; order Artiodactyla; family Giraffidae; genus Giraffa; species Giraffa tippelskirchi. Next base: position 75,631,608 of record NC_137289.1, read on the forward strand.
AAGCCCCTGTCTCCCTTAGGAAATATATAATGTCGTAAACACACTCACACATTCAGGACACAATAAGATCATTAAGTACCTGTTTTTCTGCAACTTTTGCAGTACATACATAATTCTCCCCTTTCTTTTCATTCCAATAGTTTTATCTTATCTAGCACACAGACTGTATTTATTTTGTAAGGTATTTTGTAAGGTATAGTTCGGGCTGAGGCAGAAAAGGAGGAGAGATGGCCTTGACGGAAGTAGGTTACCTATATTCAGGCAAGGAGGGTGACAGTCGGCCTAATGACCAGGCTGAGCGCAAGAGGGATCAGGGAGGCTTCATATTTAAAGGGAGGTTTGTGGAAGCGATAAGGGAAACGTTAATCAGGCGGGATGTTTTGGGTATTCTTTAGTTGAGATGGCATTTGTAGTTGGGCAGGGGGTGATAAGTCTCTGACAGATGTAGGGGGTGGAAGGTTTCTGGACAGGGGGTGATAAGTCCCAGATAGATACAACTGGCCCGGAGCATCAAGGCAGGACCTAAAGTTCGGTTTTGTTTTCTCCAAAGTTAGATGATTCAGCAAGGGCCTTTGAGACTGTTGTTTTCTTTTCTAGGCCCAAAGACTCCTTCAACTTTCCACATTCTCCCACCCCAAAATACCCTTTACAGCTGGTATGTACAAACTTGTGTCCAATTCATTATTATGCAGTGCTTCTGTTTGATGTGTCCTGTAAATCTGTTTTATTCTGGCTTAGTTTTTTTTTTTTTTAAAGTGATGACTGAGATGTCAAAGAGAGACTAGGCCTGTGATCCTTCTCTTTTAGATTTGGCTGCTTTCTTGCTCATAGGATCATTTACCTTGTTCCTCTAGACTCTGTCCTATAAACCGAAATATATATCTAAAGGCTTGATGGATTCAAGGTTAACATTTTTGGCTAGAACATCTTTGGTGATATAGATATCATGTTGAATCATACCAGAAGACATGAAATATCTGGTTGATCCACTGTGAGTGTTGCTAAGATTGACCCAGGATTAGGATGATGACAATATGATGCCTCCATTGTATGGATGTATTTTTCCCTTGTGTATTGAAAATAATTTGTATGTTGCTTCTGGCACTATGCAAAAAACATTGTTTGATACCAGCTATTCACAGCATTGTTTTAAAATTGATTGGTAGTCCTTATCTGAATAAGTATTTTCATTAGGACTTGCAAAATGATGTTTTTGTTTAGGTCTTTGATTCCTTCTACATTTGATAGCTACCACTGAATGCCAATTTCTTAATTTACAAAAAGGAACATACCTTTATAGCATTATTATGCTGTGTTAAGTCGCTTCAGTCGCGACTGACTCTTTGCGAACCCAGATGCCATAGCTCACCAGGCTCCTCTGTCCATGGGATTCTCCAGGCAAGAATATTGGAGTGGGTTGTCATGACCTTCTCCAGGGGATCTTCCCGACCCAGGGATTAAACCTGCCATTTTATTGTCTCCTGCATTTTCAGGTTGGTTCTTTACCACTAGCGCCACCTGGGAAGCCCTTTATAGCATTATTGGTATCTACCAATAAGTACCTATTTCCAAGATTCAAGTCATTTGGGAAACTGAATTAATTGTAAGATTACTTAATGGGGATGAACGAAGAGATTTAGATGTTCTGAAGCAAGATAGTACTTAAGAGCACAGACTCTGGGGCCAGACTAGATAGGTTCCAATATTAACTTTGCCATTTACTGGGTATGTGACTTTGGGTCAAGTACTTAAGCCCTGTTGTCTGTTTTCCCATCCTTTACTGCCTAATGTATACCTGTGGACAAAGAATAGTAAGTAAAGGAGAAATGAAAAAAAATTGTTAGGGGTTGGGTTATGGGTGAGTAAAATATTTTCCTTAGCATTGTGTCATATTTGCAGTGTAAGAGAGAAATGAAAAAGAAAAGTCATGCTGATTTTTAGATGTTTTTAATGTGCATTTTCAAGTGCAAGATCATTGACAAATGACTCACCAACCTTTTATATTGATTTTGGTTTATCCCTCTTGTTACAGTGTTTAAGAAATTCTTAATGCAATAAAATTGTGATTTTCATTAAATAAAATGTTATCCTTTGTTTTATTTTAGTAAACTCAGTGTAATCACTGTTCAGCTTTTTAATAAATAGTATAAAATATTATCCTCAATGTTTTCTCAATGAAATGTAGCCAATTTTCTCTTAAATACATAATAAGACTACGTTTAAAACTTAATTTGAAGTGTTTTACCTCAAGGAATGATATATAGTAACAAATTCATAGGCTCTTTCAAAATTTAGTTCATAAGGATCATAAGGTTTTTCTCTCTACTTTTTAAAAAATGGATTTCATGAAAGGATTCATATAAGGAAGAAAGGTTATTTGTTGCATGATTTTGTAACATTCTTGAAATAAGCACAATCTCTCTTATCATCTATTATAGTCTCATAGCTTTATAAGTAATACACTAAAGGTCATTTTTCTTCTGTGACACCTAAGTAAAATATGTTCTGAACAAGAGACTTTATTTTCCTTATCACAAGTTACATATTGCTATTAAATTTGAAGAGAGCTCAGCTGGGATATCCTTTGCTGTGAAAGATGATTTTAGTCATTTAAGTTGATAAAACAGAAATACTAGCATTAAGAAAATCAAGTGAAAATTAATTGTAGTTGAATCTGCTTGTTTTATTTCCTGGTATGAAATAGGTCTTTGTCAAATATTTACATTACTTAGTAAAACTTTCATTAAGAGATTTGAGTTGATACAGTTTTCTCAGTTTAAAGAACAAAATACTAAATGTGTGTTTTCCAAGGGATTGTTTTATTTCATAGACACAGCCTTTCATTATCTCACTAAATTTGGTATTAAATTTTATTTTTTAAACGTTTTATTATGGCCAGTTTCAAACATAAAAAAAATAGAATAATAAAACTCCTCATGTACCAGTTTCCCAGTTTTGACTTTTATCAATTTATGGCTTATCTCTTTCATTTGGTACCATCCACCTTCTCATTTCAGCCTCCAATCCTGGATTATTTTAATGAAAATCCTATGTGTCATATTATTCCATCTGTAAATATTTCAATATGTATCTAAAGGATAAGGGCTCCCCTTTTAAAATATACCTACAGTACCTTTGGACTGGGCTTCCCAGGTGGCTTAGTGGCAAAGAATTCACCTGCCAGTGCAAGAGACGCAAATTCAATCCCTGGGTTGGGAAGATCACATGGAGAAGGAAATGGTAGCCCACTCCAGTATTCTTGCCTGGAAAATTCCATGGAGATAGGAGCCTGGTGGGCTACAGTCTGTGGGGTCGCAAAGAGTTGGACATGACTGAGCACTCACTCACTCCCAATAGTTACTCCTCCATGCAGGAATTTATCTAGAAGGACAGTTTTTCATTTTCCTCAGTTCATAGGGCCCAACTCCATCCCCACTTTCTCACCTCTCTAGCATTCCCAGGGGATCCTTTGCACTCATCCACAGCTTGGAGTCTGTAATGTATCCTCCCACTTGCTGCTGTTGTTCTCAGAATGACCTCTCAAGCTTCCAGTGAGTACCTGATAGCAGTTTTGGGGTTTTCTGGCCATCAATGCTGTCACAGATTTCTTTGTCTTCCGGTCATTTTCCTTGTACAGTTTCTGATACCATGTGGATCTTGCAGCTATTGGAAGTTCCTAATGACTCACTTGTATTTTGGAGTTCATCACAATATTTTGTCACCTATCTTTGTTGTAGATCTTGTCCCTGGGTGTTTGGTTTTGGTATCCTGGTTGCACTATTTTTATGGGGGCCTTAGGGGGAGATTCAGAAACTTTGCTCCTAATGCCATCTTCCCTGAATCTTGTTTTTAAGTTCAAGCCATTTGCATAAGAACAGAGGCCAGGTTGTTGATCTGTCACTAATATTCACTTTTGAGAACTTGCAACAAACCTTACAGGTCACTTACTTCCAGTTCTTCATTTTATCTATAAGGATATTTATAAGGAAGCTGAATTCCAGAGAGGCTAAGTGACTTTTCAGCTATTTACTATAAGCCTGAAAGCAAGAATCCAGTTTTCCTAATATTGAAACTTATCTCACACACTAGCAAAGTAATGTGAAAATTCTCCAGGCTAGGCTTCAATAGTAGGTGAACCGAGAACTTCCAGATGTTCAAGCTGGATTTAGAAAAGGCAGAGGAACCAGAGATCAAATTGTCAGCATCTGTTGGATAATCGAAAAAGCAAGAGAATTCCAGAAAAACATCTACTTCATTGTCTATGCTAAAGCCTTTGACTGTGTGCATCATAACAAACTGTGGAAAATTCTTCAAGAGATGGGAATACCAGACCACCTGACCTGCCTCCTGAGAAGTCTGTATGCAGGTCAAGAAGCAACAGTTAGAACTGTACATGAAACAATGGACTGGTTCAAAATTGGGAAAAGAGTACTGCAAGGCTGTATATTGTCACCTTCGTTATTTAACTTATATGCAGAGTACATCTTGCAAAATGCCAGACTGCATGAAGCACAAGCTGGAATCAATATTGCTGGGAGATATATCAATAACCTGAGATACACAGATGAAACCACCCTGATGAGAGAAAGCAAAGAGGAACTAAAGAGCTGTTAATGAAAGTGAAAGAGGAGGGTGAAAAAGTTGGCTTAAAATTCAACATTCAAAGACTAAGATTATGGCATCCGGTCCCATCACCTCATGGCAAGTAGATGGGGAAACAATGGAAACAGTGACAGACTTTATTTTCTTGGGGCCTAAAATCACTGCAGGTGGTGACTGCAGCCATGAAATTAAAAGACGCTCCTCAGAAGAAAAGCTATGACCAACCTAGACAGCATTATTAAGAAGCAGAGAGAATACTTTGCCTGCAAAGCTCCGTAGAGTCAAAGCTATGGTTTTTTCAGTAGTCATGTATGGATGTGAGAGTTGGACCATAAAGAAAGCTGAGTGTTGAAGAATTGATGCTTTTGAACTGTGGTGTTGGAGAAGACTCTTGAGAGTCCCTTGGATAGCAATGATATCAAACCTGTCCATTCTAAAGGAAATCAACCCTGAATATTCATTGGAAGGACTGATGCTGAAGCTGAAGCTCCAATACTTTGGCCACCTGATGTGAAGAACTGACTCATTAGAAAAGACCTTGATGCTGGGAAAGATTGAAGGCAGGAGGAGAAGGGGACGACAGAGGATGAGATGGTTGGATGGCATTACCAACTCAATGGACATGAGTTTGAGGAAACTCCAGGAGTTGATGATGGACAAGGAAGACTAGTGTGCTGCAGTCCATGGCATCACCAAGAGTTGGAACCGATTGAGCCACTGAACTGAATTGAAAAGCTCACACTATATTAAATTTTTAAAGAAAAACTAAATTTTGTGAGTTAATATTTCAATGGATAGTATATTTATCTAAAGTTCTAATAATTGCATATTTATTAATAACAGCATTTTCTCGCATGAGGAAGAAATCCATAGATACTAAGTTAGTACATTCATTAATATGTTTGTTATTTTGTGTGGGTCAAAGTGAATTATAATAATTGTCAATTTAAAAACAGTATTTTTATCTGTACTTCTTGGAATTCCCCTAAGCTGCTTCACTGGCAGGTTTTTTTCTTTTTAAGGTAAACACTAAAAATTAAATATAAGATAAAAACCTTTTAATTTAGAATTTAATAGGAATGAACAAAACTGCTTGAACCTGCTTTGAAATTTAATTTCTGTCTAATTTTGTGATGTCACTTTTTTTTGAATGGCTATGACATGAGTTAAGTGGATAGTGTTATGTTTGCCTTGCTCAGTCTAGTCAGTTTTGTACTTAATGTTGTTTATGCTTTGTTTACAATGGTACGGAAGGTCTGTACATAGGGTTGTTTGATAGTAAAGGATGTGGCTCTCTAAAAGCTTGTTGTACTTATGAGTTTTTCCTTGCCAGTAATTCTGTTTCATTCCTTTTTAAAAAAAGTCACAGTAAATTTTCTAGTTCTGTGTGATTTTCTTTCCATTCTGGTCTTCACTAGTTATAAATAACACATGAAGTGACTTCCAAGGTAGAAAGCAGGAATCCATTTTGAAATGTTCTAGAAAATAAGGAGTGATTGATAGTTTCATATGATTTGGGCTGAAAGCACTTGGGCTTTGCCAGGTCATCAAAGTCCTGTCAGGGGAATCTATTATTTATTGTTTGATATGCTGGGAGTGGTGTAAGTACTTAATGTTTATCTTATGTAAGTATAGTGTTAGGAAAAGTCAATTCCAGGTATAATACAGTTTTAAGAAAGATCGTAGGGAACTAACCTAAATATTATAGTTGTAAGGGATGAAGTTCAACATTAAGGATTTGGATTAAAGGGTTTTTGAAAAATGAATAAATAATAGTTGCATTCCTATAAAGTATTTTAGATAAGATTCTTGAAAATACTAATTTCATGCCTTTTTGGTGCTGATTTTAGCTTAGCCCTGTTTGATAGTGAAACATCTCTATTTTATCTAGATGTATTTTGGAAAATTATAGAAAGTTGGGACTATGCATATTTGTTATATGATCACAAAACATTCTATAAGCTTCTAATATATTTTTTCTAGTTGCCAACTTTATAGCAGAACCTCAACTGAGAAGGAAGTGATGTAAGAAACCTCAGTTTCCCCTGTTACAAGCTGTTATGAAATGCTAATGTAATACCTAATATTTAACTGTGTTTGACAGAATTAACTTGCTGGTAAAAGTTGTTGATCTTGCATCAGATTTATAAATTTTCCTTTAATCTTTGGCAGATTATTTCTTTGAAACAGCCTCACTAATGAATTTAATGATCATATTTAATGTTGTGAAATGTTTAAATGATATTGTGTTTGATGACCTTCTATAGCATAAATCTAGGAAAGGCCTATAGTATACATATAGAAAAGGTTATTGGATTTTTTTAAAAAAACTGTTTTAAGTTGTTAGATCTTCAAGGATAACTTAATAATAAGCAAATGATAGTTTTTTCCCCCATCAAATATTAGGTTGGTACAAAAGTAATTGCAGTTTCAGACTGCAAATTTCAAATCATTGTGACTAGGCTCAAATACATCTTTATTGATCAAAATAGGAATCATTACAGTCAACACATTTTTGCCAACAAGAAATAAGTTTGTTTATTCCCATAGTATAAAAATCGGTGCTTAGGGATTTGATGAACTCTTGGAAAGCATTTTCTGTCTCCTGCCAGTTGTGGAAGCATTTTCCCTGCAAAAAGTTGTTGAGATGCTTGAGGAAGTAGTAGTTGGTTGGCGAGAGGTCAGGTGAATATGGCAGATGAGGCAAAACTTCGTAGCCCAATTTGTTCAACTTGTGAAGCATTGGTTGTGCATGCAGTTGGGTGATGTCGTGGAGAAGAATTGGGCCCTTTCTGTTGATGAATGCCGGCTACAGGCATTGCAGTTTTTGGTGTATCTCATCTATTTGCTGAGCATACTTCTCAGTTGTAATGGTTCGCCAGGATTCAGAAAGCTGTAGTTGATCAGGTGGGCAGCAGACCACCGAAAAGTGACCATGACCTTTTTTTGGTGCAAGTTTGGCTTTGGGAAGTGCTTTGGGGCTTCTCAGTCCAACCACTGAGCTGGTCATTGCTGGTTGTCATATAAAACCCACTTTTTGTTGCACATCACAATCAGATCGAGAAAAGGTTCATCATTGTGTGGAATAAAAGAAGGCACTTCAGAATGATTTTTTTGATTTTTGATCAACTCATGAGGCACCCACTTACCGAGCTTTTTCACCTTTCCAGTTTGCTTCATATGCCAAGCAACTATAGAATTGTTGACATTGACTTCTTGGGCAACTTCTTGTGTAGTTGTAAGAGGATCAGCTTCAATGATGGCTCTTGGTTGTTGTCAACTTCCCACAGCCGACTACCATGCTCCTTATCTTCAAGGTTCTTGTTTCCTTTGCAAAACTTCTTGAACCACCACTGCATTGTACGTTCATTAGCAGTTCCTGGGCCAAATGCCTTGTTAATGTTGCAAATTGTCTCTGCTGCTTCACGACCCATTTTGAACTTGAATTAAAAAATCGCTCAAATGTGCTTTTTGTCTAACATTTCTGTAGTGTAAAATAAATACAAAATAAACAGCAAGTAATGTCATTATCGAAAAAACATAAAGTGAGAAATGTGTATTAAGATGATGTATAACATAGCCACATTTATTTAAGAATGTATTCCAGTATCAAACAACAAAGTTCAACAATGCAAAACCGCAATTACTTTTGTACCAACCTAATAACTCGAACTAGATAACTTCAGGTTTGTTATTGAAGGGATAGGAAGAGAAGGGAAGGGAACTAACATTTATTGAGTATATGCAACATGCTTAGAGACTCAGTGTAAGGTGTTTTATATCATTTTTACCCTATTCCTCCCTGTACCCCTATGAGGTATATTATTAGCCCCATATTATGGTTGAAAACATTGTACTTGTTTATTTGTACTCAGAGTTTTTACAGTGTGTTTCCAGTGTAATGCTGTGTGATTTGACCCTGATCTAAGGTGTATGTGAAAGTCGCTCAGTCGTGTCTGACCCTTTGCGACCCCATGGACTATACAGTCCATGGAATTCTCCAGGGCAAGGTAGCCTTTCCCTTCTCCAGGGGACCTTCCCAAGCCAGGGATTGAACCCAGGTCTCCTGCATTGCAGGCCGATTCTTTACCAGCTGAGCCACCAGGGAAGCTGATCTAAGGTATTTGTTTCTAACTCATGTCTGGCTTTCCCTTGTGGGAGAGACTGTATAATTCATTGTAAGCCTATGTATATTCCATATAAAAATGCCTCACAGGGATGTTGTGTGAATTTGAGTAACGATTCAGAAGTAAGTAGTTCACTTTTTATGGTGCCAAGTGTTAAAAAAAGCATTGTTTTGAAATTAGTCAAGGGCTTAAAAGCTATTAAAACTGAGCTTATAAATATTAATTTAAACAAAACAAACAGTTACATATTTTGCTAAATTGTAACTAAGACCAAGAAGTTTAATTATGTTAACTTTTCCAAAACAGGAATTTAGGAAACTTGAAAGCTAAAGCTCCAGTTTTATGCAAGTTCATCCTTCATGCTGTGACTAGAGATATTTTCCTGAAACGCTGATTTGATATTGTTCTTATGGCTAAAATCTTAGACTCCCTGTTGCTTAGAGGTTCAAATTCAGATGCCACAGTTTGGCTCCAGCTACTCTTTGGGGCATTACTTTTTGATACTCTCTTCCTTCACCCTTTGCCAAGAATATTCCCTTCCACTTTCTTCTTCTACAGTTTTCAGTTGGGTTATTGTAGATCTGAAAGACTGAGCTGGTTTGTGTCCCCTGCTCTTCAGAGCTTTCCATGACTACCCTTTACAGAGGGAATGCTTCTTTCCTTCATGTTCCTTTAACAGTTTTAATTACATTTATTATTTTAAACCTTTTAAATTCTTGTTGTTTAGACTCTGAGCTCTTTTAGGCTAGAAATTACCTTTATCTTTTTTTTTTTTTCTCACTACCTATCACAGTCTGTTCTGTCCCTCCCTTTCCCCATTACCTTATCTCTTTCTTTTCTTTCTTCAAACAAATGTTTATAGAGAATCTACTGTGTGCCTCCTCTGTTCAAGGCACTTGGTGTTTATTGAATGAGTGGGAAGAAGTATGAAATCCTGGCCAGGAAAACTTTAGCTGTGTTATTAGCCTGTTGTTTTAATCATTCTAAGCATGAGGATAAGAGGCCCTTGCCATTTAACATTGGAATGGTCTATTGCTTTCACCAACTTGTGTGGGACTATTAAGGGAAAACACAAATGATGGTCATTTCGGTTTTGTGTGATTTGGATTCAGATCATGTTCAGTATTGAAATCCGTTCTTGGCTTTACTTTGTCAGTAGAGACATGACTTCTCACAATGCTGATTGAAGCGTTGGAAATAACCACATGCCTATTTGCCTATCCAAGGTAACAGCTAATTTGAGCCAGATAGAGGAGAGTAATTTTATTACTGTTTGCCATTGGAGTTGGCATCTTGTAAAAGTGGGTGTATATTTGGAGTAGTATTTAGGTGAAAATGTACTGCTTCTAAAATACCTCTCTGAAGAAAATAAAAGTAGGTATTCTTTATAAAGCAAATATCCTCTGCTAACAGTTAACAATCCTCCAAGGTAGATGGTGGTATTTCCATTGATGGATGAAGAAGTAAAGGCCTGAGGTCACAGAGCTAGTTAAGCAGCAAAACTAAAATTCAATCTTAGCTCTGTCTGACTGGGACCATGCCCGTTTCATTATGTTACCATCCTGCCCTTACATCCTCATTCTCAGACTCAAGTCCAAATTGGAGAGAGTGAATTTATCATGGTAATTTGAATTTGTGATGCCGAATTACTGAATTGCTTTATCTTTGGCAAGTAATTTAACATTTCTCATCCCATTTTTTTTCACTTGGATAATACTTCTTGCCTCCCAGGGTTATAATGAAGAATAAATGAGCTAATGTATATGAAAATACATTGTGAATCATAAAGCCCTGTACTGATATTTGGTGGTATATTATTAATGCTGTCTTTATTACACACTTAAACATACTGCTTCCTGAATTCTGCTTCCTTCCAATTCTGCTTCCTGAATATTTCTTTGCTGTTGTCCTTTTTAACTAAGTCACTTAGTCAGTCAGTGTTGGTCGCTCAGTCATGTCCACCTCTTTGAGACCCCATGGACAGTAGCCCACCAGGCTCCTCTGTCCATGGAATTCTCCAGGCAGGAATACTGGAGTGGGTAGCCATTCCCTTTTCCAGGGGATCTTCCTGACCCAAGGATCGAACCCAGGTCTCCTGCATTGCGGGCAGATTCTTTCTCATCTGAGCCATGAGGGAAGCCCACTAAACCCCTTCAGTTCAGTTCAGTCGCTCAGTCATGTCCGACTCTTTGCGACCCCATGAATTGCAGCACGCCAGGCCTCTCTGTCCATCACCAACTTAGCAGCCTGTAAAGTACCATAGTGACTTCATTTCTTTATAAAGAAAACTTATTTTTTATGTATAAAGAGTTAAGATCTTAAGATAAAACGTTAGAACAATACAGTTTTTACCATTATGAAGAACTAAGCATACTTAGCTATTTAGAATTTTCCTTTCTTCCTCCTATTTCCTTCTACACTACAAACTCTCACTTTTTTTCCTTTGAATTATATCCAAAGTTAAGGTTGCAACTTTATAATGGCTTATTTCCAATAGCTGATATTTAATGGCTATATCTAGTACATTTGGTCAGAACTTCTTTTTTGAACCAAACATTTTATACCCACAAAGTGCTCAGCACTGGAAAACTACTTCTTCCATGAATGCAGATGGAGCTTTTGTTTAATGTGATTTTTAACTAGAGATTGGCTACATCAGTTGCTTCCATATGCTTGTTGCTTTTTTACATAAAGAAGATAAATCTTTGATGGATAGTGTTTTGTTTAAACCCTTGCCGGAAGGATACTGTTTCTTTTCTACTAGGTAAAAATCCAAGAGGACCATGATATCTCATTGTAGTGAAAGAGAGTCAGTAGCAACACTATAGAATTACACTAAACTAGCTTAGTTCATCTGACTGATATAAAACATTTTAGCCTCTGTTGAAATGGTAGCTCTTACAATAAAAAGTTATGAAAGTGTCTTGAATTTATAACATAGAGTGTTAACTAGCTGATGTAGCTGAACATCTGAATTTTTTATTATAAAATTATCTTTGGTAAATATTTTTTGGTATTGGTATTAGTAGTAGTAATATATATTTCCCTTTATGATAACAAAGGGGCTTCCCTGGTGGCTCAGATGGTAAAGAGTCTGCCTGCAGTGCTGGAGACCCAGGTTCGATGCCTGGGTCAGGAAGCTCCCCTGGAGAAGGAAATGGCTACCCATTCCAGTATTCTTGCCTGGAAAATCCCGTGGACGGACGAGACTGGCAGGCTACAGTCCATGGGGTCGCAAAGAGTCGGACACGACTGAGCGACTTCACTTTCACTTTATTGTAAAAAACTTTATGATATGGCTTAATTTAATTCCAAAACAGTGATGTTCTTATCAAACGACTGTATTAAGCAGAAGTGAAATAATGTATCATGTAAATGACCTTTTTTAAAATTAGTTAGCCTATTGCTTAAACTGAAAAATACATGCCATTACCCCTAAGAGACACTGTGACTTGAAGTTAGATTTATGTTAAAATTTCAACTCTAGAGCTTATTTTTTAAGCATTGGGCAGCAAGGTAAGCAGTTTGCACCCCAGTTTCTTCTTCATCTCTAAAATGTGTATGCAGATCCTTTTCTGTCAGTGCATTTGGAAGAATCTGATCAGCTAGTATGTGAATATAGTTTCTGAAACAAAGTGCTTATATGAACAATATTTTGACAGTTGCTCATTTATGGTAATTGGCAGATAAAAAGAATTTAAGTACTTGAGTTTTAAAAAATCTCCCGCATGATAAAATTTTCAGTATTAGTAGTATATGTTCAAGAAGCATCATTCAACAGTAAATATAAACTTTATAATTTTGAATACAAGAATGAGCCTCTTTTGTTAAACTCTTCTATACAGTAGTGGTATGAATTGAACATTTTTTGTGCTTTATATATATATATATTTTTTTTCTACATCATAAATGATATAGGTGTATGTTTTTATAGGTTTGCCTGAATCCATCATTGCAGCTGCATGTTCAAGAAGTGGCCAGAGGGTTCTGCATGTTGATTCGTAAGTTTATCAGTGGTAGCATTTGATACTTCCTAAATATCTCGATACAAAATTAAAATTTAAATATACGTACACATGTGTGTACATATATATGTCCAATATAAACTTTTAAAGTTAAAAAATTATTAGAATTGTTTAATTTTCACCAGAAACGTGTGAAATATATAATGTATGGGTTCTCCTATTATAGTTTGTGAAATAGTGATCTCTTTCCTTTGAGTATAAACCAAATGTACCATAATTTTATTTTTCACATGAATGATTTTGTTTTTCTAAATGATAAGTAATTTTCCACAAGGCTTGGAAACCTCACACTTACCCTTTTAATCATATATGTATGTGGGTATGTAAACCCTGTATATGCTGTTGTATTTTAGATGTGGCATTTGATAGTTGAAGAAATCAGCTAATAGAGTATGTTGTTTGCTTGCAAAATCTTTTCTAAAATATCTAGAATTTTGTTTTTTCCCCTTTTCCTTAAATGTGATGATAAAAAGGAAGTAAATGGAAAATTCAACTTTAAGGTAAAGTGTAAATCTTTCCATTCCTGCTTCCTTCAGAAACAAACCCTTAACTTTCCACCTATCTATTTAATGCATTCAACCTTTGTATTTTGGTACTTTAATTGTTCATTAAATTGGAGTAAAAAGGAAACAAGAAATAATGACTTTATATTTTCTGTTTGATAGTAACAGGTTTTTCAAAATGCCAGAATGCAAAGAATAACTAGATTTGTTACAGCTTACAGTGCCTTCTCATATATTATCCCATTGTAAGTATGTAGGAATCCAAAAGTGGTATTAGTTCATTTACCCATTCTAAATTTATTTTCAGAATATATTAATTCCCCAGTCACTGAATGAAATTTCTAAATTGAATTACTTTCTGTTTGTAAGTCCTGCTCTTGGAATTCTCTTTCACTGTTAATGCACACACACACCCCACAGTGAATCGCTCAGTCGTGTCTGACTCTTTGCAACTGCAGCCTGCCAGGCTCCTCTGCCCATGGGGGTTCTCCAGGCAAGAATACTGGAGTGGGTTGCCATGCCCTCCTCCAGGGGATCTTCCCAACTCAGGAAGCGAACCCTGAGGAGACATGAGACATAGGTTCGATCCCAGATTTCCCTGGTGGCTCAGATGGTAAAGAATCCACCTGCAATGCAAAAGACCTGGGTTCGGTCACCAGGGAAATCTGTTATGTGTGCAACTGCTGTGTTAATGTCTTAGTTCAATCTTTTTGACATATGGATTCACATGCCAAAAAAATGTGCTGCCTTGAACTCTGAGGTACTAGACCAGTATGGTTTAAAAAGGCTTAATAAGAACACAAATTCAAATTTATTTCTGATAACATTAATTAACCTAAAACTGAAAATAAAATCTCAAATTTCCCAAAGTTATCTGTTGTGTTTGCACTGTAAGCTACTTCCTGTATCAGCTTCTTTACACATGTAATTTAATTCCCATCACAGCCAAGTGAGGGTGGTGGTATTCTAATTAAACAAGTGGGAAATGTGGGGCATGGTGAGGTTAAGTAATAATTCTAACTTCACCCAGCTAGTGCATGTCTTTTTCTAAAACCCGAGATCTTCCCAGAATGAAGAATATTTTATAAATCACATAGGGTTTACTGATAATACAAAATAAGTTTTGATTAAGAATATAAGAAGTTAAATCTAATTTTGATAAACAGTGAGTCAGTGACTTGATAATGTTAAAAACTTATACCTTAATAAATAGTATTTCAAACTGACAAAACTTTTTTCTTCTATTTTAGACCCTCACACTTTGTAGCTTTTGAGAGTTTAGATACATCTAGATATTGATTTATAAGATGGTTTTCTGCTCTATGCCATGCTTAAATATTTTCTCATTTTTATTCAGTTTTGCCATTATGGCTCTTCATGTTGCTGTTGCTGTTTGTTGTTCAGTTGCTCAGTCATGTCCGCCTCTTTGCAACCCCATGGACTGCAGCATGCCAGGCTTCCCTGTCCTTCACCATCTCCTGGAGCTTGTTCAAACTCCTGTCCATTGAGTCGGTGATGCCATCCAACTGTCTCTTTTGTCCCCTTCTCCTTCTGCCTTCAATCTTTCCCAGCATAAAGGTGTTTTCTAATGAGTTGACTCTCTGCATCAGGTGGCCAAAGTATTGGAGCTTCAGCTTCAGCATCAGTCCTTCTAATGAATATTCAGGATTGATTTCCTTCGGGGTTGACTGGTTTGATCTCTTTGCATCCAAGGGACTCTCAAGAGTCTTCTCCAGCACCACAGTTCAAAATCATCAATTCTTTGGTACTCAGCCTTCTTTTTGGTTCAACTCTCACATCCATATGTGACTACTGGAAAAACTATAGCTTTGACTATATGGACCTTTGTTGGCAAAGTAGCATCTCTGCTTTTTAATATGCTGTCTAGGTTTGTCATAGATTTTCTTCCAAGGAGCAAGTGTCTTTTAATTTCATGGCTACAGTCACGATCTGCAGTGATTTTGGAGCGCCCCCAAATAAAGTCTCTCACTGTTTCCATTGTTTCCCCATTTATTTGCCATGAAGTGATGGGACTGGATGCCATGATCTTAGTTTTTTGAATGTTGAATTTTAAGCCAGCTTTTTCACTCTCCTCTATCACCTTCATCAAGAGGCTCTTTAGTTCCTCTTTGCTTTCTGCCATAAGGTTGGTGTCATCTGCATATCTGAAGTTACTGATATTTTTCCCAGCAATCTTGATTCCAGCTTGTGCTTCACTGAGCCCGGCATTTTGCATGATGTGCTCTGCATATAAGTTAAATAAGCAAGGTGATAATATATCTCCTTGATATACTCCTTTGCCAATTTGGAACCAGTCTGTTGTTTCATGTCCAGTTCTAAGTGTTGCTTCTTGACCTGCATATAGGTTTCACAGGAGGCAGGTAAGGTTGTCTGGTATGCTCATCTCTTTCAGAATTTCTCACAGTTTGTTGTGATCCACACAGTCAAAGGCTTTGGCATAGTCAATAAAGCAGAAGTAGATGCTCTTCTGGAATTCTCTTGCTTTTTCAATGATCCAGAAGATGTTGGCAGTTTGATCTATGGTTCCTCTGCCTTTTCTAAATCCAACTTGAACATCTGGAAGTCCTCAGTTCATGTACTGTTGAAGCCTAGCCTGGAGAATTTTCAGCATTACTTTGCTAGCGTATGAAATGAGTGCAATTGTGTGGTAGTTTGAACATTCTTTGGCATTGCCTTTCTTAGTGATTGGAATGAAAACTGATCTTTTCCAGTCCTGCGGCCACTGCTGAGTTTTTCAAATTTGCAGGTGTATTGAGTGCAGCACTTTAACAGCATCATCTTTTAGGACTTGAAATATCTCAACTGGAATGCCATCACCTCCACTAGCTTTGTTCGTAGTGATGCTTCCTAAGGCCCACTTGACTTCGCTTTCCAGGATGTCTGGCTCTAGGTGAGGGATCACACCATTGTGGTTATCTGGGTCATGATCTTTTTTTGTATAGTTTTTCTGTGTATTCTTGCCACCTCTTCTTAATATCTTCTGCTTCTTGTAGGTCCATACCATCTGTCCTTTATTATGCTCATCTTTGTATGAAATGTTCCCTTGGTATCTGTAATTTTCTTGAAGAGATCTCTAGTCCTTCCCATTCTGTTCTTTTCCTCTATTTCTTTGCATTGATCACTGAGGAAGGCTTTCTTATCTCTCCTTGCTATTCTCAGGAACTCTTCATTCAGATGGGTTTATCTTCCCTTTTCTCCTTTGCTTTTCACTTCTCCATAGGGAAAGGAGAAGATAAATAAAAGATTCATAGGGAAAGAAGATTCAATCTTCCCCTAGTCCTTTTACTTCCTTTTTTTTGTTTCAGTTTTCTCCTTTGAGTTTTATTGTGATAAAATTGACATGCAGTACTGTATAAGTGTAAGGTATATAGCATAATGATTTGACTTACATCATGAAATGATTAGCACAATAAGTTCAGTGAGCATTCATCATCTCACATAGGTACAAAATGAAAGAAATAGAAAAATTTTCCTTGTGATGAGAAGTCTTAACTTTCATATATAACATAAGGCAGTGTTAAGTTATATTTGTCATGTTGTAGATTACGTCCCTAGTACTTAGTTATAAGTATTAGGGATGCAATATCTCTATTGAACCTTTTGATTGCCTTCATACAGTACCCCCTCCCACACCCGCCCCACCTCCAGCCTCTGGCACCAGAAATCTGATCCTTTTTTTTCCTATGCCTAGTCCTTTTATTTATGCTTTACATCTACAATAGTACCATATATCCCTGTTCCATGTACATAGCTTCCCATACTTTATAAAAAAAAATAACCCATAAATTTTAGTTTAAAAGAAAGTAACATAATACTTGCCATCTTAACTATTTCTAAGCATTTACAAATCAGTAGTGTTGCTGCTGCTGCTGCTGCTGCTGCTGCTGCTGCTGCTAAGTTGCTTCAGTCGTGTCTGACTCTGTGCGACCCCATAGACGGCAGCCCACCAGGCTCCCCCATCCCTGGGATTCTCCAGGCAAGAACACTGGAGTGGCTTGCCATTGCCTTCTCCAACGCATGAAAGTGAAAAGTGAAAGTGAACTCGCTCAGTCGTGTCCACCTCTTCACGACCCCATGGACTGCAGCCTACCAGGCTCCTCCATCCATGGGATTTTCCAGGCAAGAGTACTGGAGTGGGTTGCCATTGCCTTCTCCGCAGTAGTGTTGAGTATATTCCTAATTGTTGTATAGCAGATCTTCAGAACTCTTTTGATGTTACAAACCTGAAGCTCTATGCCCATTAAACAATAACTCCCCATTCCTCTTCCCCCCAGTTCTTGGCAACTATCATTCTACTTTCTGTCTCCATGAATTTTACTTCTCTAGATACCTCATATAGGCTTCCCAGGTGGTGCTAGTGGTAGACATGAGACAAGGAGTTGGATCCCTGGGTCAGAAAGATCCCCCGGAGGAGGGCACAGCAACCCACTCCAATATACTTGTCTGGAGATTCCCCATGGAAACAGGAGTCTGGCGGGCTACAGTATGTAGGGTCTCATAGAGTGAGACCACTGAAATGACTTAGCACACATGCACACAGATACCTCATATAATGAGAATTAGATATTATTTGTCTTTTTGTAACTGGGTTATTTCACATAGTATAGTGTCCTCAAGGCTCATCTGTTTTGTATCATGTGTTAGAATTTCCTTCCTTTTTAAGATTGGATAATATTCCATTGTATGTTTATA
Source organism: Giraffa tippelskirchi (assembly GCF_054371585.1). NCBI lineage: Eukaryota > Metazoa > Chordata > Mammalia > Artiodactyla > Giraffidae > Giraffa > Giraffa tippelskirchi. The sequence goes on from NC_137289.1 coordinate 75,649,578, forward strand.
CAATACAACGTATTCATCCATCTGTTGATAAACACTTGACTCACCTCTGGCACATAGTAAATAATGCTGGAATGAACATGAATGTGCAAATATATTTTCAAGATCCTGCGTTCAGTTCTTTTGGATATATACCCAGAATTGGGATTACTAGATCATATAGTAATTCTATTTTTAAGTTTTTTGAGGAACTGCCATACTATTCTTGATAGCAATGGAAACTTAAAATTCTTAGTATTACTTGTTCCTTTTTTCTGTTCCTCACTGCTCTGTCTTGGTAGAGATTTGTCTATGTTATTAGTCTTTTCAAAGAACCAGGTTTTGCTTTGTTGTAACCTTCTATGTTATCTTTGTTTTCTATCTAATTAATATCTATGCTTATCTTTATTGTTTCTGTCTTTCTTTCTTTGGCTTGAGATTAGTCTTGTCCTTTTTCTAACTTCTAGAATTGAATTCTTAGTTCTTTGTGTTTTAGCTTCATGTTTAGTGTGTTTATGATTCTAGCTCCCTCTTAGGATCACATTAGATATCTTGTATAAGTTTTAAGTCTCATAGCCATTATGATCTCTTTTTTGATCCATTAGTTATTTAGAAATATGTTTTTGGATTTCTAGATACATTTTTTATTTCAATAACTTACTGAATTTATAATTTTTAACACTCGTGACAAAACAGGGAAGTGAGACAGTAAAGTTCTAGTGTGCTTCTTCATTCTCCTGCCTGCAACCCATCCTTCCCTTCTACTCTGTCTCTCACCCCTTGGAAGCAGTTGCTGTTACCTTTTTATGTGTCTTACAATATGCTTGCCAGAAAAAGAGGATGAAGCAAAAACATGTAAGTTTTTATCGTGTTTAAATTTGATTCAGTATAGAAAAAGTTCAGGATACTGAGTAGTTCCAGCACCATGGATTCCTCATTTTGCCTTTCTATGTCTGTACCCCTATTTCTAGCCTCAGCAACCACTGATTTGATTTTTAGCTGTATAATTTTGTCATTTTGAGGATGAAACTGTGCAGTGTGCATTTTGGCTTTGGCTTTTTTCACTCAGCATAATTTCATCAAAGTTGTTACATATATCAATAATTTCTTTTCCTTTGTTATTACTGAGTAGTGTTCTGTGTTATGTATGTATCATAGTTTGTTTAACTGTTCACCTGTTGAATGGCATTTCAGCTGATTCTAGTTTTTGGCTCTGATAGAATTGTTGTGTTAACATTCATCGATAGGTTTTTGTGTGCGTGAGCTTAAGTTTTTATTTTTCTGGGATAAATGCTCAGCAGTTCACTTGCTCGGTCATATGGTAATGGCATGTTTATTTTAGTTTATTAAGAAATGCAGTCTAGTTTTCAGAGTGCCTATACCATTTTACAGTCCCACTAGCAATGTATGAGTGTTCCAGTTTCTCTGTTATCTTTGACAGCATTTGTTGTTGTTAACTCTTTTTGATGGGGGAGTGAGGAGGGTTCAATTCTGGCTAGTGTGTAGGGGTATCCCATTGGGGTTTTACTTCACACTTCCCTAATGTCTAATGATGATGGCCAGTTTTCAGGTGCTTATTATGGTATCTGTGTATTCTCTTTGATAAAACGTCTTCATGTCTTTAGACTGTTTTCAAGTTGGATTGTTTTACTGTGGAGTTTTGAGAGTTGTTCATACATTTCTTACCAAATGTAATTTTTAACTATTCTTTTTTTAATAATCAATTTCTAATTTAATTACATTAATGTCAGATAATTAGCTCTGTGTGATTTCAGTTATTTAGTAATTTTGAGAATTGCTTTATGGTTTATAACTACATGACTCCATGTGACTTAAAAGGTTTTTTTGTGTTTTAGTATACTTTATTTAAAGGAAAAATTGTACGTTTTTAGAATGTTTTTATGAGTAAATTTAATGTAGAAATAAAACTAAAAAAGAAAACTTTTGCTGATTGTTGGATATGGAGATCCGTCTCTTCATTAGATCAAACTTGTTAATTTTGTTGGTTCAGAATATCTGTTATCTGCTCTATTAATTGCGAGGTGTTTATTAGGAATCACTTTTACTGAGTGTGGCATTCTTATTTTTCTTTATAATTCTATTAATTTTTGCTTTATGTATTCTTGAGTATTCATAAAAGCATATAGATTTAAAATTAATGATATCCTTATGTAGTTTACCTTATGTTTTCTTCCCCCTGCTAATGCCTTTTGCCTTAAAGTTTGTTTTTTATATAACATAGCAATATCAGGTTTCCTTGTTTTTTTCCCCCAAGATTTCTTCTCTGCCCTTTTATTTTCGGTCTTTCTGCATCTTAATATGTATGTATCTTACAAATAGCATATAAGTAGATTTTACTTTATTACTTCAATCTGGCAATCTGTTTTTTAACTGAATAGTATATTTATCATGATTTACTAATATTTGAATGTATTTCTACCGTCTTGTTTGCATGTTCTCTTTACTGTACCATTCCTTTTTGTTCTTCTCTTAGCTTTCTGTCTTGTATTGAGTAGAGGTATGTTTGTACTTTTTCCTTTCTCACAACTGGGTTGGAATTACAGATGAAATTTCTCTTCCTTTGGTCTAGAATATGCTTAAACTTTTGGCACATATATTCGAATTAAACTTTCAGAATCATCAAAGTACTTACTCTTTTCTAGCAATACAATGACCACCCCTCTCATGTCTATAGCATTTTGGTAATACTTTGATCTTATATTTTTTTTATTAATAGTTGATGGGCTTTCCTGGTGGCTCAGATGGTAAAGAATCTGCCTGCAGTGTAGGAGACCCACGTTCGATCCCTTGATTGGGAAGATCCTCTGGAGAAGGGAATGGCTATCTACTTTAGTATTCTTGTCTAGAGAATCCCACATGGACAGAGAAGTCTGGTGGGCTACAGTCCATGGGGTCACAAAGAGTCGGACACAGTTGAGTGACTAACACTTCATTTTATTTTTTGTACTTAATACTTGTTTGGATATGCCCTTGTGTTTATCAGTCTTTTTTTTTTTTTTTTCTTTGCTTACTCTTCATTCTGGAGACAATATCCTGCTTCCTTAAGTTCCTTCAACCTGAATGTTAGTATTAAGCTCTGTCTTTGTTAATGCCTTTGTTTCACTCTTAATCTCAAATTATAGTTTAGTTGGTTCTGTAATTACACACTGAAGGTAATTTTCTCTCAGACTGTCCTCTAGCTTCTTTTGTTGTTGTTGAGAAATGTCATTCTTTGTTAGATGAATTCTCTTTTTTTTTCTGATTGTTTTAATATTCTTCTGTTTGTCCTTATAGTTGTATAGTAATCTGTTGAGGTGTGGATTTTATTTCTATTTATACTTGTTCAGAAATTGTTTTGTTTCTTGAAATCAGATGATTTATGCCTTTTGTTGGTGGGAAAACACTCTACTGTTTCTTCAAGCATTATTTCTCTCATATTCTTTCTTTTAGAAATTCTCTTATGTATTGCACCTTCTCATTCTATCCTTTAGGCCTTTTAAGGGCTTCCCTTGTGGCTCAGCTCGTAAAGAATCTGCCTGCAATGTGGGAGGACCTGGCTTTGATCCCTGGGTTGGGAAGATCCCCTGGAGAAGGGAAAGGCCTTTTAATATCTCTTTCATATTTTTCATCATTTTACTTTTTGATACTACATTCTGAGTAGTTCCCTCAGCTTTATCTTCTTGTTCTGGGGTTACCAACTATGGCCCACAGATTCGCCACTGATTTTATTTATTTATTTTTGGTTGTGCTGTGTTGTGGTACATGGGCTTCTCATTACAGTGGCTCCTCTTGTTGCACAGCATGGGGTATAGACACATGGTCTTAGTAGTTATGGCTCGTGGGCTTAGTTGCCCCATGGCATGTGGAATCCTCCCAGAACAGGGATTGAACCTGTGTCCCCTGCATTGGCAGGTGGATTCCCATCCACTGTAACACCAGAGAAGTCTCCACTTGTTTTTTAAAATAAAGTCTTATTGGAATACAACCATGATTATATACTTAACACCTGTTTACATAGTGACATATTGACCATGGCTGCTTTTACATTACAAAGGCAGAGTTAAGTAGCTTCAACAAAAACTGTGTTGTCTGCAAAGCCTAAAAATTTACTATCTGGCCCTTTATAGAAAATGTTTGCAGACCTCTAGTTCATTAGTTCTGTCTTGTTGTTATTGTTTAGTTGCTAAAGCATGTCCCACTCTTTTGCAACCGCATGGACTGTGGGCCACCAGGCTCCTCTGTCCATGGGATTATCCCATCAAGAATATTGGAGTTGGTTGCCATTTCCTCTTCCAGGGGATCTTCCTGACCTAGGGATCAAACCTGCATAACCCACATCTCCTGCACTGCAGATGGATTCTTTACTACTGAGCCATCAGCTTCCAGAAGACACCTGCATTCCTTGGCTTTTGTCCCTTTGCTCTGTCTTCAAGAGCCTCAGTTCAACCTCTATCATGCCATCTTGTTTTTCTGCCTTTGACCTTCTTGCCTCCCTCATAAGGAACCTTCTGTTTACATTAGGGCCTACATGGATAATGTAGGATATTCCTCCTGTCTTAGGATACTTAATTTACACGTTAGCAAAGTCCCTTTTGCCATATAATATATATTCACAGCTTCTGAGGATTCGGATATGGACATCTTTGGGGAATAATGGTTCCCCATTTTTCTGTCTACTGCAGTGGCTCATAACAATTTGTATATTAATTTCTCAGCATGATGATTCTTGGTTTATGTGAGTGGTATGCATTAAAACATCATAGTCACCTGGTTCAAATTTGCAGTTGTAAAGTCTCAGAGAAATTTTCCCTGCCACCTACCACCTGCTTCAGCAATATTCCACCATATACTCTCAAAGTATACAGTATTCTCTTAAATCTTTATGCCTTTTTTTCATGCTGGGCTCTATTCTGTGCAAATAGAGTACTCCTCCTTAGGACATAGCTAGTATACCACTTTCTAGTGATGTCTTCCTTGATAATCCAAGTAGTATTAATTTTTCTGTTTGTCTGTAGTTTCAAGTATTCTGTATATCCTTGTAGTATTTTTCATACATTATTATTATTATTTATAAATCTGTTGGCTCTGTTAGACTCTTAGAAATTAGGGATCAGGTCTTAGTCATCTTTATATCCCCAGTGCTTGAGAGGTCTGGAATATAGCAATTCTTAAATATTTGATAAATATTACATACGCCAAGCCACTGTTCTAGTGATGGGAATTTAGAATTACCTCATACACACTCAGTGCAACATTGGTCCTTGCTGATCTACAGGAGGTAGATTCACAGTAGTTTGTAAGAGAGTCCTCGGTTGATGAGAAAGTTGAGGTTTGCCTATAGTCAAACAAGCAGATGGCTGGGGCAAAACTCAGATCTTATTCCTATTCCAGCATTCTTCAAAACATACCACACTGTCTTTGTTGTTGACGTACCTGTGTATATTTATTAAAAATAAATTAGTTCAATTATTCTAACTAATTCTAATTTGTAGACAGTAGAAAATCACTACCTTGCATTTTTGCTTATTTCTCAATTAAGTTTTCCTGTTGAATAGATTAGAATCATGCTTTTCAAACTGTAGTGGTGTTCTGGCACTTTAGGTGCTGGTGGCATATGAAGCCAAGGGATAGACAGTGGAGCATCTTCCTCTTGTATAAATTTTATAGACATTATAATCCATTAAAGTATTAAGATTTTTTGAACAGATTTTAGATTTGTGGTTAAGTTGCAAAATTAGTACAGAGAGTTTCTGTCTACACTTTATTTAGCTCCCCTTAATGTTAATATCTTCTGTAGCCATAGTACCATTGTCAAAACTTAGAAATTAATATTGGTGAATACTAACCACTGAACTGTAGACCTAATTTGAATTTCACTCGTTTTTTTCAGTAATGTTATTTTTCTGCTTTAGGATCTAGTCCAGGATCCCACTTTGCTTTTAGTTGTTAATAGTCTCAAATTGTCTCCGCCAAGGTATACTAATGTTTGCCTAATGGTAATTTTCTATTTTCCTCTTCCTATCTTCATTTATTTATTGCATTTCTTCTATAAATAAGAACTGTTTCTTCTTCCTCATTTATTTATTAAATTATATATGTATAACTGTGGGTTAATGGATATTTTATTCTCTAGGTTATAATCTCATGTTGCCATTGTTTATTTTGTTGCTCAAATTGTTCCAGCTTTGGTCATTGTGAGCTCCTTTTAGTTGGTTCCTGTGTCGTTGTGAAATATCCAGTCCTTGTTTGAGCACTTCCTTACTTTCTGACACTACAAGATGCTCCAGGCTCATCTTGTGTTTTCCCTGCTCTAGCCCTAGAAACAACCACTTATCCGTGAGCCCTCTCTCTGTGTATTTGAGAATGAGATTTAGAAACCAAGCTCAGAGTACTAGATGTCATTCTTACTGGAGTGTTATGGTTTCTAGGCTCTCTCAGTGGACAGAGCTAGTTAATATATTAATGTATATTAAGCCATTCATACATACACATCTATATTTCTGTGTCTGTCTACCTGTGCATGCTAAGTTGCTTCAGTCATGTCTGACTTTGTGACCCTATGGACTGTAGCCCACCAGGCTCCTCTGTCCATGGGGATTCTCCAGGCAAGAATACTGGAGTGGGTTGCCATTATATATAATATGTATATATATGTATATATAATATATATAATATAATACATATATATATTTAAATACCAATATCTTCCAGTGAATGGAGAGCATTTAAAAATATTACTTCAAGTGGATATATAATAGAGTAAGATATAAAATGTACCAGAGTTTTTAAAGATGACATGAAAATTCAGCAGTGTGCTTATGTAGAACTACTCTGAGCTATCTCCTGACTTCCCTTAGCATAAACTTTCTCTTAAGCCATGAGAGCTGTTTCAAAAGGAATTTCAAGAAGTCTCATGTTACATAACTTTATCTGCTCTCAGATGCTTGGTACACAGGTGCTTAGTAAATACTTTTTGGGTAAATGACTCAATATGAGAATGTATAAATGTGAAGAGGTCAGGAACTTATATTTATAGACCATGGTCAGTGTTTGTAACCTAGCCATCTTGCCAGATGTGTATCATTGACTATACAGGAGATTGGAGATAAAGTAAATTAACACTTGCAATTCAACAATAACAACACATATCCTACCACATATCCTACCATCATGTCAACATGTTAAGGACCTTGTCTTTGTATCCTGAACAACATCTGTGTGTAGACACTTCATAAATGCTATTTGTTGATTGTTTAGGGTTCAGGAGAGCTTACTTTTCATTTCTTGAAAGAATAAGATAAGAAAGTTCTACAGAACATGTTTATTTTGCAATTTTCACACCTTCAGTTTTTTTGAAAGATTTTTCCAGTCATGGAGAATGAAAGTTACTATTACTTTTCTTTAATGTTTTAAAACAATCTAAGCTATGTAATATGATACATTGAGGATCATACTATAGACAGGGGTGGGCAAACTATGGTCCACAGGCCAGCTGCCTGTCTTTGTGAATGAAGATGTATTGGAACACAGCCATGCCCATTCATTTATGTATTGTCTATGTCTGCTTTTGTTATCCAGTGGCAGAGGTAAGTAATTGTGATGGAAACCTAATGGCCTGCAAAACCTAAAATATTTACTGTCAAGCCCTTTAAAGAAAAAGTTTACAGGCCCCCCCTGCTATAGAGAATATTTTTAGTCTATATAAATATATACTTTAACTGTTCTGTTCAATAGCTAAATTGTCTAAGATAGGATCAGAGAAGAAATAATGATTTATATTTTAAAATTCATTAAAATCCTGCTTTTACTTTTTTTTAATTACAAAAGTACTATGTATACAGTGTATCATGAAAACAAAAATACATAAGCACTTGTAATAACTGCTGTCACTTGTTGTTTTATATCTGCCATAAACATTAGTTATGACATTTTTCTAAGCCATGCTACATTGGTTAGAATGAAAGAATAACGGGCTGTAATAAAGAGACCCAAAATCCACTGGCTTGAAAAATCATCCCCTGGAGTATTCCTTGCTTGCATGGTCTAAACAGGGTTGCAGGTTTGCCCAGCTTTCACTTTCTAGAAAGGAGATAGAGCATGGATGATAGACCTTTGTCCTTTTAAGGCTTGGAGTGGCATATATCACATTTGTTCCTATTTCCTGGATACACATCTACATTCCCTTGGACATTTACATATAGTTATAGAGTTATATGGAGGCATGAAATTCATCTCTAGTTTGAGGGCCACATGTCTACTCCTAGCTAGTGGGAGAAGGGGAGATTTTGGTGAACAGGTCATAGTCTCTGTAGTTTTCTTACAGAAGATGTATGTTTAAAAACAATTGAAGTATAGTTAAGGTACAATATTACATGTTACAGGTATACAATATGGTGACTGACCATTTTTGAGTTACACTCCACTTACAGTTATTATAAAATATTGGCTATAACCCCTGTGTTGTATAATATGTTTTTGTAGTTTATTTTATACATAATAGTTGTATCTCTTAATCTCCTACCCCTGTATTACCCCTTCCCACTTTCCTCTCTCACTGATAACCACTAGTTTGTTCTCTATAACTGTGAGTATTTTTTATATTAATTAGTTTGTTATATTTTTTAGATTTCACATATAAAGTGATACAGTATTTGTCTTTCTTAGTCTGACTTATTCCACTTAGCATAATACCCTCCCAAGTCCATCTATGTTGTTGCAAATGGCAACAATTCATTCTTTTTTGTGGCTGAGTAATAATTCCATTAAACACACACACACACACACACACACACACATACACACAGACATGTGTGCATGCCACATCTTCCATATCCGTTCATCTGTTGATGGCCACTTAGGTTTCTTCCCTATCTTGGCAATTGTAAATAATGCTGCTATAAGTATTAGGGTGCATGTATCTTTAGATTAGTGTTTTTGGGGTTTTTTTTTGGATATATACCCAGGAGTGGAATTTATGGGTCATAAAGTAGTTCTGTCTTTTTTTTTTAATTAATTTATTTTTTATTGAAGGATAGTTGCTTTATAGAATTTTGCTGTTTTCTGTCAAACCTCAGCATGAATCAGCCATAGGTATACATATATCCCCTCCCTTTTGAACCTCCCTCCCATCTCCCTCCCCATGCAACCACTCTAGTTTAATACAGAGCCCCTGTTTGAGTTTCCTGAGCCATCCCAGCAAATTCCCGTTGGCTATCTATTTTACATATGGTAATGTAAGTTTCCATGTTACTCTTTCCATACATCTCACCCTCTCTTGCCCTCTCTCCATGTCCATAAGTCTATTCTCTATGTCTGTTTCTCCATTGTTGCCCTGTAAATAAATTCTTCAGTACCATTTTTCTAAATTCCGTTAGGTGTTAGAATATGATATTTTTTTATTTTTTTTTAGAATATGATATTTATCTTTCTCTTTATGACACATTTCATTCTGTATAATAGGTTCTAGATTCATCCACCTCATCAGAACTGACTCAGATGTGTTCTTTTTTATGGCTGAGTAATATTCCATTGTGTATATGTACCACAACTTCTTTATCCATTCATCTGTCGATGGACATCTAGGTTGCTTCCATGTTCTAGCTGTTGTAAATAGTGCTGCAATGAACAATGAGATACATGTGTCTCTTTCAGTTTTGGTTTCCTTAGGGTGTATGCCTAGGAGTGGGATTGATGGGTCATATGGTGGTATTCCTAGTTTTTTAAGGAATCTCCATACCGTCTTTCATAGAGGTTGTACCAATTTACATTCCTACCAACAGTGCAAGAGTGTTCCCTTTTCTCCGCACCTTTTCCAGCATTTATTGTTTGTAGATTTTTTGATGGATGGCCATTCTGACCGGTGTGAGGTGATATCGCATTTTAGTTTTGATTTGCATTTCTCTAATAATGAGTGATGTTGAGCATCTTTTCATGTGTTTATGAGCCATCTGTATATTTTCTTTGGAGAAATGTCTGTTTAGGGCTTTTTCCCACTTTTTGACTGGGTTGTTTGTTTTTCTGGTATAGAGTTGTATGAGCTGCTTGTATATTTTGGAAATTAATCCTCTGTCAGTTGCTTGATTTGCTATTATTTTCTCCCATTCTGAGGGTTGTCTTTTCACCTTGCTTATAATTTCCTTTGCTTTGCAAAAGCTTTTAAGTTTAATCAGGTCCCCCTTGTTTATTTTTGTTTTTATTTCCTGTTGTGGTCCTTTAATGGACTGGAACTTGGGGGGTACAGAGTCGACCGATAAAGTGGAAGCAGGAAGAAAAGAGGCTGAGCCGCATGAAGGGGACAGAGAGAGAGAGAGAGAGAGAGAAAGAGAGAGACATGGGGACCAGTGCTCTGATGGAACAAAGGCCTTTATTTAACATATTGTGGGCATATATATACTCTCTTACAAGATAGCCCTTTTTAGCAGAGACAGGGATCAAAAATCTAACAGGTCATCCAGAAAGCCAGAGGCTAGAATCATTCTCAAAAGAGGGGGTTGTAAAAGTTACTTTACATATCAGAAGGGAAGAGAGTTGTAAATGGCTGCTGTTCATGTATCACAGCTGATATATGAATTTCTGTTATCCCCGAAAGCTGGCTTGCCAGCTCTCTGGCACCTGTATTCAGGTGCTGTTAAGGAACATAGAATTCATGCAAGACTGAAAACAGCACACAGGAAGCCTCCTGTTAAATGTATGCTGACAACTCCCCCTGTTTTATTATATTTGTAAAAGAAAAAAGGTCCTAACCATATGAGTTTGTTTAGTATCAACCAATCTTATAGAAAGGCAACGGTAAACAACGAATAAAGTCACCAAGACAAACACCAAAGTTACAGTTTAAGACCTGATGCTGTGAATAATATTTTGAAATCAACCTCGTGGGTATAGCCCAGATAATTAAACTGCTAGTTACTCAGCTAAAGTCTCTAGATAAGTGGAAGAAGGCAGATGTTTTTTAAAAAAGGTAACAAGGAGTTCTTTTTGTACATACAGCAAGGCATTATTATGTATGTTTCATAAATGAATTTTGACTTGTACCCAGTTGTAGGTACTATAATTAGATTGAACAGGAGTAACACAATATTGAGTAGAATCCTAATCACAATCAAAAGGGAATCATTTCTTAACAAGTATATAGTTGGCAATTAATACAGGTTACAGAAGGTAAAGTCTTATTAGCATGTCCTTGTAAAATGTCCATTCCAAGTTTTAAGTTTTTAGGTGTTCGCAACAAGTTTCCAGGTGTCTCGTAGTTTAGGCCCAATCAGTTTATTGATTTGAAGGCGAGGTGGGGAGATTTTTCTGTTAAGTCACTCAAGAAGTCCTTTGTCATGATAATGAATTCTTTCCCTAAGGTTTTGTAGTGTAACCATGGTTTACAATTTAAGCAAAGTCTGAAAGTCTTTTTTGGGAGGCAGGGCGAAAGCCCAAGTTTGTCAGAATTCTGTTGGTCCCATGCACAAAGGAAGGACTTCATAACCTAAAGAAATGTTAATTAGTTTTTTTCTTCTACTTTAGGGTGTGAGGACCCTTTAATGCTCTAGGGAGAAGGCATATGTATAGAGTCATTAGTAGAAACAGTTGATCTTCTCTCCGTCCATTATATCACCTGTAGTAAGAAAGGGGGTTGGGTATGAATGATTAATTTGCTTCAGGCGAAGGGGTGGCACAAGTGACCAAGCTAAGCATGGCTAGGAAAATGTTTTCTGGACTCTGTGGCATTCCCTGTTGAGAGACCAAATTTTCAGCTCGATTAGTGAGGGTTTTTATTTGTCCCCAAGTGGGGAGGTTATAAGGTTGATGTCGCCGAGGGTGGCGCTTCCTAGAGATCTTTAGAGCCGCCATGGCCCGTGTTGGAATTTCTTCTTCCTGAGGTTTTTGTTGTTTCGTCTCTGTTTTGAAGGCTGGGGGCCCCCTTGAGTCCAATTTTCTGAAGAGGAAGCTATGTGAGTTCGTTGGATCCTTCTGGGGAGACACAAGAATACCCCTTTCCCTGTAAGGTTAGTTTCCCAGATTTCCATTGTTTTGTTAACTCGTCTTGGTACCAAATGGGCAGAGGAAGAGAAGTGTCCTTCAATTCCTCAAAATGTTTTTCTGCTCTAATTAAAATATCTCTCTGTGGTAAATTTAAAAAAAATTAAAAAAATTTAAAGCAAATAAAGCTGTATTCTAGTAAAGTCTGCTTTAGATAGAGGAGACAGTACTGTTCCTGTGTATTCCTCCTTTTTTAATTTTTAGAGAACATACACTAATCACCCCTGTCTCCAGACAGGCCATAAATTTTTCTGTACCTCTTGGAGTGTAACCTCGGGCTTATTGATTATTGGCCAATTTTTTAACTGTTTGAACACATCATCTATCACATAAGGTTTTAATGTTGCAGGTTAGCCTTCTGGTCCCTCACATGGATATATTTGAGTACTTTGATAAACCTCCTGTACTTTCATTTGAGAAATTCTTGCAATTTGGCAAGAAATTTGTTGTATAGGCCAAGATTTGGGCCATAAATGATAGTAATATCAGATCCAGTGTCAAGAAGACCAGAAAATTTTTTACCATTAATTTTGATATTTATAGTTTGTCGGGCAAATTCAGATATTAATGAAGTCCACAAGGATTGTTTTTGATCTGTGCTGCTGAATCCGCCCATTTGTACATCTTTAGAGGAGTTAATAGAAATGTAAGATAAAAGCACTAATTCAGCAATTTTGTCCCTCTTTTTGAATTGCCATAAAATCTGAGATGACATCATAATTTGAATTTCTCCTCTATAATCTGAATCAATTACTCCAGGGTGAACAGTAATTCCTTTAGAAGTCAAACTAGAGTGGCCAAGTAAAAGACCGAAAGTTTGTGGGGGCAGGGCTTCAAACAGTCTGGTAGGTATTCGAGAGGGGACTGTTTGAAGGTTTGAGGGAAAAGATGGAATTTGTCCTTGGTTATTGTTGGAGGCGACCTGGGGCGTCTCTAGCTTGGAGTTTCCTGGAATAGGTTTCCCTTCAATGTCAAATCTAGATTTACAATCTTTGGCCCAATGCATTCCTCTGTGGCAGCAAGGGCAGATTTTGGGAGGTTTTTTATTAGCCCTCTTAGGGCATTCCCTTTTTAAATGGCTTTTATCTCCACATATAAAACATCCTTCGTTTCTGTTTTTAAGGACAGCAACCATTGTTTCAGCTAGCATTTGCATCTTTTGAGTTTCTGATCCTAGATTGCGACAAGCCTTCAAATAATCTATAATAGTCCCTGCCTCCCGAATAGGAGCTATGGCTTTTTGGCATTTTTGATTTGCATTTTCATAAGCAAGTAGTTTCTCTAGTTGTCTTTTAGCTTCTTCTCTAATTACAGTACGGGAAATAGCAGTTTGTAATCTAGCTAAAAAATCAGCATACGTTTCGTTAGGTCCTTGCAATATTTTAGTGTAGCTACCTGTAGGCTCCCCTTGAGGAGTAATTTGCTCCCAAGCCTTAAGGGCCACTGTTTTTACTTGTTCATGCAACAAAAAAAGGGCATTGTACTCGAGAATGTGAGCCGTACATAGTTATAATCTTTTTTATTTGTTGCATGGGATAAAAGTTAATAGCCTTATATTGAGGTATTACGTGCCCTTGAGCGTCAGAATTTCTTAAAACTGGAAAAGCGGAAAAACCATCGACTTCAGAGACCTGTGATTGTAAAGCCAGAAATTTAGAAAGCCTCTGTTGCAATGGAGAGTGGGCAGGTAGCAAATTTCTAGAATTAAGAGTATGTGGTAAAAACTCATCATTGTTATTTAGAAAGGTGTTAATTTTAATGTCAAAAGGTGTTCTGGATGAGTCGTTGCTAGAATCATTAGATTTTAGCAAAGGAGAGGCTTTTAAATTTGCCTCTGCTGGCAGATGGGGATCGCTTGGAACAACCGAGGGAGGGTTAGTAAATATATTATGTTGTTCCAATTGGGCCTTTTGTAAGGTTTTATCATTTAGTTTATGTAATAAGTGTTCTGCCTGTTGTTGAATATCTGGAGAGCCAGGATTACCTTGAAGTGGAAGAATCATGGTTTCAGTAGGAGCCCATAAAGGCCAGAAATCTGTAGGAATGTTTTTTCCCTTTCTGGCGGCTCATTTATCATGCTTTTTGACCTGGTGCCAAATTTCTAAATCAATATTGCTTTCCTCAGGGAACCAAGGGTTACATTCAACCACTGTTTGAAGGCCAGTCTCTATTTCCTGGTGCAAAACTAAAAATCCCTGAGCTTTAAATAAGTGATAAAGTAAAAATAAGTGATAAAGTAAAGTAAAAAAGTGATTGGGCTTTCCCACCGTTGTATTTACGTCCTTAGTATTTACCAGCCTCAATAGGCTCCTTGTTATATTTATGTCCTTAATATTTACCAGCCTGAATAAGCTTGCCATTATACCCATGTTTTTAGTACTTACCAGCTTCAATAAGTTTTTCTAGGGTCACTGTGTCCGACCTGCCGTATCCAAAGTCCCTGTTCTGGTGCGCCAATTGTTGTGGTCCTTTAATGGACCAGAACTTGGGGGTACAGAGTCGACCGATAAGAAAGTGAAAGAAGGAAGAAAAGAGGCTGAGCCGCATGAAGGGGACAGAGAAAGAGAGAGAAAGAGAGAGAGAGAGACACGGGGACCAGTGCTCTGATGGAACAAAGGCCTTTATTTAACATATTGTGGGCATATATATATATATATATATACTCTCTTACAAGATAGCCCTTTTTAGCAGAGACAGGGATCAAAAATCTAACAGGTCATCCAGAAAGCCAGAGGCTGGAATCATTCTCAAAAGAGGGGGTTGTAAAAGTTACTTTACATTATCAGAAGGGAAGAGAGTTGTAAATGGCTGCTGTTCATCATATGGAATTTCCATACGAATGAGATACATGAATTTCTATTATCCCTGAAAGCTGGCTTGCCAGCTCTCTGGCACCTGTATTCAGGTGCTGTTAAGGAACATAGAATTCATGCAAGACTGAAAACAGCACACAGGAAGCCTCCTGTTAAATGTATCCTGACAATTTCCATTACTCTAGGACGTGGGTCATAGAGGATCTTGCTTTCACTTATGTTGTCAAGTGTTCTGCCTATGTTTTCCTCTAAGAGTTTTATAGTTTCTGGTTTTACATTTAGGTCTTTAATCCATTTTGAGTTCATCTTTGTGTATGATGTTAGGAAGTGTTCTAATTTCATTCTTTTACATGTAGCTGTCCAGTTTTCTGAGCACCATTTATTGAAGAGGCTGTCTTTGCCCCATTGCATTTTCTTGCCTCCTTTGTCAAAAATAAGGTTCCCATGGGTGCATGGCTATATTTCTGGGCTTTCTATCTTGTTCCATTGGTCTATATTTCTGTTTTTGTGCCAGTATCATACTGTCTTCATGACTGTAGCTTTGTAGTGTAATCCGGAGTCAGGAAGGTTGCTTCCTCCAGCTGCATTCTTCTTTCTCCAGACTGCTTTGGCTATTTGGGGTCTTTTGTGTTTCCATATGGATTGTGAACTTTTTTGTTCTAGTTCTGTGAAAAATGCAATTGGAAATTTGATAGGGTTCTCATTGAATTGGTAGATTGCATTGGGTAGTATAGTCATTTTTACAATATTGATTCTTCCTACCCAGCAACATGGAATATCTCTCCATCTGTTTATGTCATCTTTGATTTCTTTCATTAGTGTCTTATATTTTTCTGTGTACAGTTCTTTTGTCTCCTTAGGTAAGTTTATTCCTAGATATTTTATTCTTTTTGTTGCATTGGTGAATGGGATTGATTCCTTAATTTCTCTTTCTGATTTTTCATTGTTAGTATATAGAAATGCATGTGATTTCTGTGTATTGATTTTGTATCATGCGACTTTACTAAATTCACTGATTAACTCTTGTAATTTTCTGATACTATCTTTAGGATTTTCTATATATGGTATTATGTAATTGTCAAACAATGAGAGCTTTACTTCTTTTCTGATCTGGATTCATTTTACTTCTTTTTCTTCTCTTATTGCTGTAGTTAGGACTTCCAGAAATATGTTGAATAATAGTGGTTAAGTTGGACACCCTTGTCTTGTTCCTGATATTAGGTGGAATGCTTTCAGTTTTTCACCATTGAGAATAATGTTTGCTATAGGCTTATCATATATGGCCATTACTGTGTTGAGTTAGGTTCCTTTTATGCACAATTGTTGAATGTGCATAAATTATTTTAATCATAGGGAATTTTAATTTATTTTAATCATAAATGGGTGCTGAATTTTGTCAAAGGCTTTTTCTGCATCTATTGAGATTATCATCTGGTTTTGATCTTTCAGTTTGTTAATATGATGTATCACATTGATTGATTGGCATGTATTGAAGAATCCATGCATTCCTGGAATAAACCCAACTTGATCATGGTCTATGTGCTTTTGATGTATTGCTGAATTCTGTTTGCTAAAATTTTGTTGAGGATATTTGCAACTGTGTTCATCAGAGATATTGGCCTGTAGTTTTCTTTTTTATGTGTTGTCTTTGTCTGGTGTTCTGATATTTCTCCAGTATTCTGGCCTGGAGAATCCCATGGACGGAGCAGCCTGGTAGGCTACAGTCCACGGGGTCACAAAGAGTCGGACATGACTGAGCGACTTCACCTTTCTTTCTTTTTGTCTGGTTTTGGTATCAGAGTGATGGTGGCCTTGTAGAATGAGTTTGGAAGTGTTCCTTCCTCAGCCATTTTTTGAAAGAATTTTAGAAGGATAGTCGTTAGCTCTTCTATTTCTCCAGTTATTTCTAGAGAAATAACTCCAGAAAGAATGAAGAGATGGAGCCAAAGCAACAACACCACTCAGAAGATGTGATTGGTGATGGAAGTGAAGTCTGATGCTGTAAAGATGCATAGGATCTTTACATACATACTATGCTGTAAAGATGCATAGGATCTTTACATACATCCTATGCTGTAAAGATGCATAGGTACCTGGAATGTTAGGTCCATGAATCAAGGCAAATTGGAAGTGGTCAAACAGGAGATGGCAAGAGTGAACATCGACATTTTAGGAATCAGCAAACTCAAGTGGACTGTAATGGGTGAATTTAACTCAGATGACCATTGTTTCTATTACCATGGGCAAGAATCCCTGAGAAGAAATGGAGTAGCCATCATAGTCAACAAAAGAGTCTGAAATGCAGTACTTGGATGCAGTCTCAAAAATGACAGAATAATCTCTGTTTCTTTCCAAGGCAAACCATTCAATATCACAGTAATCCAAGTCTGTGCCCCGACCAGTAATGCTGAAGAAGCTGAAGTTGAACGGTTCTATGAAGACCTACAAGACCTTCTAGAACTAACACCCAAAAAAGATGTCCTTTTCATTATAGGGGACTGGAATGTGAAAGTAGGAAGTCAGGAGATACCTGGAATAGCAGGCAGATTTGGCCTTGGAGTGCAGAATGAAGCAGGGCAAAGGCTAGTAGAGTTTTGCAAAGAGAACGCACTGGTCATAGCAAACACCCTCTTCCAACAACACAAGAGAATACTCTACACGTGGACATCACCAGTCGGTCAATACCGAAATCAGATTGATTATATTCTTTGCAGCCAAAGATGGAGAAGCTCTATACAGTCAGCAAAAATAAGACCGGGAGCTCACTGTGGCTCAGATCATGAGCTCCTTATTGCCTAATTCAGACTGAAATTCAAGAAAGTAGTGGAAACCACTGGACCATTCAGGTATGACCTGAATCAAATCCCTTACGATTTTACAGTGGGAGTGAGAAATAGATTTAAGGGAATAGATCTAATAGAGTGACTGAAGAACTGTGGATGGAGATTTGTGACATCGTATAGGAGGCAGTGATCAAGACCATCCCCATGAAAAAACAGAGGGATGGGTAGGAAAGTGAAAAAGTTGGCTTAAAACTCAACATTCAGAAAACTAAGATCATGGCATCTAGTCCTACCACTTGATGGCAATAGATGGGGAAACAGTGGAAACAGTGTCAGACTTTATTTTTTTGGGCTTCAAAATCATTGCAGATGGTGACTTCAGCCATGAAATTAAAAGATGCTTGCTCCTTGGAATAAAAGTCATGACCAACCTAGATAACATATTAAAAAGCAGAGACATTACTCTGCCAGCAAATGTCTGTCTAGTCAAAGCTATGGTTTTTCCAGTAGTCATGTATGGATGTGAGAGTTGGACCATAAAGAAAGGTGATCGCTGAAGAATTGATGCTTTTGAACTGTGTTGTTGGAGAAGACTCTTGAGAGTCCCTTGGAGTGCAAGGAGATCCAACCAGTCCATCCTAGAGGGAATCAGTCCTGAATATTCATTGGAAGGACTGATGTTGAAGCTGAAACTCCTATACTTTGGCCACCTGATGGGAAGAACTGACTCATTTGAAAGGACTCTGATGGTGGGAAAGATAGATGGCAGGAGGAGACGGGGACAATGGAGAGTGAGATAGTTAGATGGCATTACCGACTAAATGGACATGAGTTTGAGTAAACTCAGGGAGGCCTGGCGTCCTGCAGTCCATGGGCTCGCAAAGAGTTGGACACAACTGAGTGACTGAACTTCTCTAATTGCTTGATAGAATTCTCCTGTGAAGCCATCTGGTCCTGGGCTTTTGTATTTTTGGGAGATTTTGATCACCACTTCAGTTTCAGTACTTGTAATTGGGTTGTTCATAATTTCTATTTCTTCCTGGTTCAATCTTGGAAGGTTTAAGTTTTCTAAGAATCTGTCCATTTCTTCCAGGTTATCCATTATATTACCATATAGTTGTTCATAATAGTCTCTTATAATCCTTTGTATTTCTGCATTGTATGTTGTAACCTCTCCTTTTTCATTTCTAATTTTCTTGAGTTTATTCTTCTCTGTTTTCTTGATTAGTCTGGCTAAAGTTTTGTAAATTTTGTTTATCTTCTGAAAGAACCAACTTTTAGTTTTATTTATCTTTCCTATTGTTTCTTTCCTTTTTATTTATTTCTGCTCAGATCTTTATGATTTCTTTCCTTCTACTATTTTTTGTGGTTTTTTTGTTTTTCTTTTTCCTGTTGTTTTAGGTGTAAAGTTAGGTTGTCTATTCGATGTTTTTCTTGTTTCTTGAGGTAGGATTGTATTGCTATAAACTTCCCTCTTAGAACTGCTTTTGCTGCATCCCATAGGTTTTTGAGTTGTCATGTTTTCGTTGTCATTTGTTTGGAGGAATTTTTTGATTTCCCTTTTGATTTATTCAGTAACCTGTTGGTTATGTAGAAATGTGTTGTTTGAGCTCATGGTGTTTGTGTTTTTACATTTTTTTCTTGTAATTGATATCTAGTCTTATAGTGCTGTGGTCAGAAAAGATGCTTGATACAATTTCAGGTTTCTTAAATATACTGAGGTTTGATTTGTGACCCAAGATATAGTCTATCCTGGAGCATGTTCCATGTGCACTTGAAAAAAAGGTGTATTCTTCTGCATTTGGATGGAATGTCCTGA
This sequence comes from Giraffa tippelskirchi, assembly GCF_054371585.1. NCBI lineage: Eukaryota > Metazoa > Chordata > Mammalia > Artiodactyla > Giraffidae > Giraffa > Giraffa tippelskirchi. Next base: position 75,668,999 of record NC_137289.1, read on the forward strand.
AGATATCAATGGGATCCATCTCATCTAATGTGTTGTTTAAGACTTGTGTTTCCATACTAATTTTCTGTTTTGATAATCTGTCCATTGGTTTGAGTGTGGTGTTAAAGTCTCCTACTATTATTGTGTTACTGTCAGTTTCTCCTTTTATGTCTGTTAGTATTTGTCTTCTGTATTGTGGTGCTCCTATGTTGAGTGCATAGATATTTACAATTGTTATGTCTTCCTCTTGGATTGATCCCTTGATCACAATGTAGTGTCCTTCCTTATCTCTTGTAATCGTCTTTATTTTAAGGTCTATTTTGTCTGATAGGAGGATTGCTACTCTAGCTTTCTTTTGCTTCCCATTTGCACCCATCCTCTCAATTTCAGTCTATATGTGTCTTTGGGTCTGAAGTGGGTTTCTTGTAGACAGCATACATGGGTCTTGTTTTTGTATCCATTCAGCCGGTCTGTGTCTTTTGGTTGGAGCATTTAATCCATTTACATTTAAAGTAATTATTGACATACATGTTCCTATTGCCATTTTCTCAATTGTTTGGGGTTGATCTTTTTCTTCTCTTGTATTTCTTGACTGTATAAGTCCCTTTAACATTTGTTGTAAAGCCGGTTCGGTGGTACTGAATTCTCTTAACTTTTTCTTGTCTGAAAAGCTTTTTATTTCTCCATCAATTTTGAATGAGATCCTTTCCAGGTACAGTAATCTTGGTTGTAGATTTTTCCCTTTCAGAAAGTACTTCAAATATATCCTCCTATTCCCTTCTGGCCTGCAGAGTTTTGCTGAAAGATCAGCTATTAAGTGTATGGGGTTTCTCTTGTATGTTACTTGCTGCTTCTCCCTTGCTGATTTTAGTATTCTTTCTTTGTGTTTAGTCTCTGTTAGTTTGATTAGTATGTGTCTTGTCAGGTGTCTCCTTGGGTTTATCCTGTGTGGGACTCTTTGTGCCCCTTGGACTTGATTGACTATTTCCTTTTCCATGTTGAGGAAATTTTCAACTATAATCTCTTCAAAATTTTTCTCATACCCTTTCTTTTTCTCTTCTTCTGGGACCCCTATAATTTCCCCTATAGTTTGAATGTCAGTGCATTTGATATTGTCCCAGAGGGCTCTGAGACTGTCCTCAGTTCTTTTCATTCTTTTTACTTTATTCTGCTCTTCAGAAGTTATTTCCACCATTTTATCTTCAAGCTTACTGAATCGTTCTTCTGCTTCAGATATTCTGCTATTGATTTCTTCTAGAGTGTATTTAATTTCAGTAATTATATTGTTTGTCTCTGTATGTTTATTCTTTAATTCTTCTAGGTCTTTGTTAGTTGATTCCTACATTTTCTCCAATTTGTTTTCAACGTTTTTGATCATCTTTACTATCATTATTCTGAATTCTTTTTCAGGTAGTTTGCCTATTTCCTCTTCATTTATTTGGACTTCTCTGTTTCTAGTTTGTTCCTTCATTTATGTAGTATTTCTCTGCCTTTTCATTTTCTTTTAACTTACTTTTTTAGAGGTCTCCTTTCCCCAGGCTTCAAGGAAAGTTGAATTCTTTCCTTGTAGGTTGAATTCTTTCTTCCTTTTGGTTTCTGACCTCCTAAGGTTGGTCCAGTGGTTTGTGTAAACTTTCTATAGGGTCAGATTTGTGCTGAGTTTTTGATTTTTTGTTTGTTTTTCCTCTAATGGGCAAGGCTGAGTGAGGTGGTAGTCCTGTCTGCTGATAATTGGGTTTGTATTTTTGTTTTGTTTGTTGTTTTGATGAGGAGTCCTGTACAGGGTGCTACTGGTGATTGGGTGATGCTGGGTCTTGTATTCAAGCGGTTTCTTATTTGTGAGTTCTCAGTGTTTGATATTCCTTAGAGTTAGTTCTCTGGTAGTCCAGGGTCTTGGAGTCAGTGCTCCCGCTCAAAAGGCTCACAGCTTGATCTCTGGTCAGGAACAAAGATTCCACAAATGGTTTGTTATGGCATTAAGTGAGATTAAAACAAATATCCAAAAACAAGAAACCAGAGATGAACCCCAGATAAAATGGCAGTTACAAAATCTGCTGCTGCTGCTGCTGCTAAGTCGCTTCAGTCGTGTCTGACTCTGTGCAACCCCAGAGGTGGTAGCCTACCAGGCTTCTCCGTCCCTGGGATTCTCTGTCCCTGGGATTCTCCAGACAAGAACACTGGAGTGGGTTGCTATTTCCTTCTCCAATACATTTACGTGAAAAGTGAAAGTGAAGTCGCTCAGTCGTGTCTGACTCTTTGCGAGCCGATGGACTGAAGCCTACCAGGCTCCTCTATCCATGGGATTTTCCAGGCAAGGGTACTGGAGTGGGATGCCATTGCCTTCTTCGGTTACAAAATCTGGCAAATATTAATTGAAATAATTGAATATACATATAGACCCAAGAGCAATATCATAACAGTCCAACAAAAATACAGTGGATTGACCTGGCAAACAAAGGAACAAAAGATATCAAAATTTTTATTTACAAATCAAGAAAAATACTAACAAAAACACAAACTGGAAAACAAAACTAAGGAAGGTGCCAAGTAAGGAATTAAGTAATGAAAACAAAACTAACAAATATGTTTAGAGGAAAGGAAAGAGAGCAAAGAAGGAAAGAATAGATATGCAAAGTTTAATAGAGGTAGATGAGGAAGATTTATATACATTAAAGTTTAACTGTAAGGGAAAAAGAACAATAGGAAAGGCAAACAAAGGAATGAATGTAGCAAAAATATAATAGGTGTAAAAAATTAAAAATTATAAAAAACAGAAAAGAAAAAAAACAGAAGAAGAAAGAAAAAAGGGGGGAGAAAAAGGAAAACACCACAGAACTGCAAAAGCCCAACATAGAGGCAGAGGTTTATAACAGCAATAAAAAGTGTGACTGAATATACACACATACATGTACACACATAAGCAAAATCAAAACAGTCCAACAAAAATAAAGTACAATAGATTGACCTGGTGAACAAAGGAAACCAAAAATTATATCTACCAGAACAAAACTAACTAAAGCAGAGACTGGAAAACAAAACTATAGCAAGGTGCCAATTGGGGAATAAAGCAATGAAAATAAAATTAACAAATGTGTTAAGAGGAAAGCAGAGAAAGAAAAGAAAGAAAGAATAGATATGTGAAGTTAAATAGAGGTAGATAAAGAAAAGTTATATATGTTAAAGATTAAATACAAGGGGAAAAGAACAGTAGGAAAAGTAAACGAATAAATGTAGAAAAAATAATAATAGGTTTAAAAAATTAAAATTGAAAAAAAGGTGAAAAAATAAAACAAGGAAAGCTCCACAGAACCGCAAAAGCCCAACGTTAGAGGCAGATGTTTATAAGAACAATGTGACTAAAAAAAAAAAAAAGCTTAAAAGCTTATTTGGATTTCTTAGTGCCAGTAAAATCATCAACTACAACAGAGGGGAGAAAAAAGAAAAAGAAGTCCAAAAGAATCTACAGAACAAGTCAAAACATAAGAATAATAAAAGTTTTTCTTGAGTCACTGCTGTCAGAGTCCTTTCCCTCACTGGGAATCAATCCACCTCACCTCCCTAGGATGCCCTCCAACACTGTGTTGGCCTCTGGATCAGCTGCGGGGGCAGCCCAGATTCTAATCTGGTCCTACTTCTGTGCGTTTTGCCTCCAATGTCCACAGTTAGCACTAATGCGTTTTCTTTTGTGGAAGCTCTCAATGTCCTTTTATACATTCCATGGGTACAGAGTCGGCCTAGTTGATTGTGTGGATTTAATCTGCAGCTTGTACAGCTGATGGGAAGGTTTTGGGTCTTCTTCCTTAGCCACACTGCCCCTGGGTTTCAACTGTGGTTTTATTTCCACCTGTTGGAGAAGGAAATGGCAACCCACTCCAGTATTCTTGCCTGAAGAATCCCATGGACAGAGGAGTCTGGAGGGTACAGTCCATGGGGTCGCAAAGAGTTGGACATGACTGATCGACTTTCACTCACTTCACTTTCACCTCTACATGTGGGTCGTCCCTTGGGGTTTGCTCCTGAGGGTGCCCTGGAGGACTTGGGTTTGCCCTTGTGAGGGCCAAGAGTGGAATTGGTGCAGCTGCTTGGGTCCCAGGGGTCCGGCAGCACCAGGTACTCAGGGGTGTTGGCAGCTAGGAAAGCAGGAAATATAGTGCTGTAGAAGGGTATGGCAACCAGTATTGGCCAATACGCTCCAGTATTCTTGCCTGGAGAACCCCCCTCCCTGACAGAGAAATGTGGCAGGCCATAGTCCACAGGGTCATAAGGAGTCAGACAAGACTGAAGCGACCCAGTGCACATACATACAAGACTTTTTTTGCCTGTGGCCGTTTTGCCCCAGTGAGAGTTGTGCATGAAGGTGGTGCAGCTGCTTGGCTTGCAGGGACCCTGGTGGTGCCAAATGTGCAGGGATATGGACTGCCTCTGCCACAGGAGTTAAGGCCCTGTCAGAGTCTTTTTTTAGAGCCTCTTATAGCTGGCGTTCAGAAGGCTTCTTTGGTCATTTTCTCTGTAGCTCCGCCCATTCAGGCACTTAGATTGCTCTCTTGCCTGGGGTCCTTCTCAGTTGTTCAGCGCCTTAGGCACATAGAGGGCCCCCCCCCACCCCTGGCTGGGGTCCTCCTCTGTAGATCGGCACATCAGGCAATTAAAGGGGCACCCTGGGTGGGGTCCTCCTCTGTAGTTTGGGGTATCAGTCACTTAAAGGAGCACCCTGAGTGGGGTGCTGCTCTGTAGTTCAGTGTGTCATGTGTTTGATGGGCCAGCCTCTGTATTGTTCAACTAGGATGCTGGCATGTGGGGAGAGAGACTCAGCAGTATCGCCTTGCTTCCATGGCTGCCTGTCTTTCCTCCACAGGCATTTCTTGCCACAGCCTCCTCCTTCACATTCCCTCAATTCCTCTCTCCGCAGTAAACAGCAACCTTCACCCTGGGATTGCTCCACAGTCCCTAACTCCAGTTCCCAGCTGCTCTACCTTCCAGGGGACCAGTGTTCCTGTCCAGGGTATATATTGCTGTGGCAATGAGTTTCACTCCGAGCCTTAAATGTTTCTCCTCTGACTCAGACAGTTGCCTAGATGTGGGGAACGGACCCCTGCTTCAGTTCCCCCACATGCCAAGTGCAGGTCCAGTGCTACTAACACTCCTGATTTTCCCCCTCGTTCCTTCATCCTGCCGAGTTTTGCGTGGTTCTATATATTCTTTTCCACGGGTCGGGTACTCCTGTCTGCTCTCAGCTGGTGTTCTACATGCACTTCTGTGTCTGAAGGTTTATTCCTGATATATCTGTGAAGAGAGATGTACTCCACGTCCATCTCCTCATCCACCATCTTGTTCTCCATAGTTCTGTTTTTAATTTATTGAGAAACCTCCATAATGTTTTCCACAGTGGCTGTACCAGTTTACATTCTCACTGACAGTGTATGAGGCTTCCTGTTTCTCCGCATCCTCTCCATCATTGGTGTTCTTTTTGATGACAGTCATTCTGACAGGTATGAGGTGATATCTCATGGTGGTTTTGATTTGCATTTCTCTGATGATTAGGTAGGTTTACTCCTAGGTATTTTTTTTTTTGATGTGATGGTAAATAGATTGCTTTTTAATTTCTCTTTCTGATAGTTCATTGTTAGTGTATAGAAATACAGCAGATTTATGCTTATTAATTTTGAATTCTACAACTTTACTAAATTCATTGATGAGCTCTAATAGTTTTCTGGTGGTGTATTTAGGCTTTTCTGTGTGTAGTATCATGTAATCTGCAAACAGATTACAGTTTTACTTCTTTTCTAATTTGAATTCCTTTTATTTCTTTCTATGTTTGATTGCTATGGCTAGGACTTATAGTACTATGTTGAATAAAATGGTGAAAGTAGACATACTTGTCTTGTTCTTGATCTTAGAAGAAATGCTTTCAGCTTTTCAATATTGAGCATGGATTTTAGGTGGGTTTGTTATGTTTAGCCTTTATTATGTGGAGATATGTTCCCTCCATGCTCACTTTCTGCAGGGTTTTCATTGAACATGGATGCTAAATTTTGTCAAAAGGTTTTTCTGCATTTACTGAGATGCTCATATGATTTTTAATCTTCAATTTGTCAATGTGTGTATCACATTGGTTGATTAGTGGATATTGAAAAATCTTTGCATCCTTGAGAAGATGTACTTTTTTATGTTTTTTACTTGAACAACATTTTAACTTGCCAAAAATACAATTTTCGAATTAATTGTAATGGGATACGTATTATTTTTTTCAATCAAACACTGTAATTTATTTATTCAGTTCACTACTGCTGTATTTGAGACTGTTTCTAGTTTCCTATTATAAACAAAATGTAGGCATCCATATACATACAGCTTCTGGTTTTAAATATCTAATATTTTGGGGAAAAGGTAGTGTTCCAAATTTTTACCACATTTGCAAAATCACCTTATGATCTTTTTCTCTAATTTAAAAATTCACAATTTCAGTGACTTAAATGTGCTTGTATAACTTCTGTGCCTTGATAAACTGAAGTTTTATGATAAGGAACTAGGTAAAATATTCTCTTTTTTGCAGGAAGATTTATGTAGTTAGCCAGCAGAATAAGTGACCTGATCTGATTATTTCATCCTGATGAACTGTTGAGTGGTATTGCTTTTCTAATCTTAATTGTAGTTTTTCTTACAGACAACAGCAGGCAAAAATGTACTTTGAATTTTTTTATGTGTATGGATTTCATCCATGATTTTGTGAAGATCAACTTAGTACTTTAACCGCCTGCTACTGTTTACATTTATATACCATTTAAGTGATGATAGTTCTGAAATGACCCATTATAAATCTTAAATACAACCTCTGTTGATTTATAAACTCTATCCAAGCATTATCCCTAGCAACAGCAGCTAATCTCATTTAAAATAGTTTTTTCATTGCTCTTTTGTCATAAATTTTGCAGGGAGATTTTAAACCAAAGTTAACTTCTGCCAAATTGCAATTGAAGGAGCTGTATTTTTGTGTGTCAGTTATCTGTGTAAGTAAATGTAAAATCTGTGGTTCTTTTTAGAGAACTACATTTACTGTAGATATTAATGAGCTCTTGACATGTGAAATTTCAAGAACAGATGTTGTGATTTAGAAAAGCAGTTTGCAGTTCAAAAGGTGGAGATTGGCATTTACTTTAATCTTGAAGTTATTTGAAGGGGGTGCAAGAAGACCAAAAGTTTATACTTTAACAGAATCTGTTTCTACCAATAATTGTTCATCTGCACGGCCTCAGTCAATCTTTTTCTCTAATACATATTGTTTAGTTTTGTTTCCTATATATCTTTACTTTCTACTATAACTGCTTCAGACAAAAAGAAGATAAACGAAATAAATCGAAAATGATGATGTTACCTCACTGCATTAATTTAAATTCATGATTTCTTGGAATCTTTTTTAAAAATGAGTATTCAGTGTCTTTATGTCTCATGCTATTAAGTATTTAGTGGATTTCTGATGTCAACCCAAATGAATGTCACAGATACAGCTATTGATGTTTTAATCTTATGTAATGACCATATTCTTATTCCTGAAAGTTGAAAACATTGTTATACTTTACTAGTTTGACCAAAGAAGTATGTTAATCTAAATAGTATTACCTTGTGTGGTTGCCGGGAGAAATGTCAATAACCTCAGATATGCAGACGACACCACCCTTATGGCAGAAGGCGAAGAAGAACTAAACAGCCTCTTGATGAAAGTGAAAGAGGAGAGTGAAAAAGTTGGCTTAAAGCTCAACGTTCAGAAAACTAAGATCATGGCATCTGGTCCCATCACTTCATGGGAAATAGATGGGAAAACAGTGGAAACAGTGTCAGACTTTATTTTTGGGGGCTCCAAAATCACTGCAGATGATGATTGCAGCCATGAAATTAAAAGACGCTTACTCCTTGGAAGGAAGGTTGTGACCAACCTAGATAGCATATTGAAAAGCAGAGACATTACTTTGCCAACAAATGTTGGTCTAGTCAAGGCTATGATTTTTCCAGTGGTCATGTATGGATTTAAGAGTTGGACGGTGAAGAAAGCTGAGCGCTGAAAAATTGATGCTTTTGAACTGTGTTGTTGGAGAAGACTCTTGAGAGTCCCTTGGACTGCAAGGAGATCCAACTAGTCTAAAGGAGATCAGTCCTGGGTGTTCATTGGAAGGACTGATGTTGAAGCTGAAACTCTAATACTTTGGCCACCTCATGCGTAGAGTTGACTCACTGGAAAAGACCCTAATGCTGGGAAGGATTGGGGGCAGGAGGAGAAGGGGATGACAGAGGATGAGATGGTTGGATGGCATCACTGACTCGATGGACATGGGTTTGGGTAAACTCCGGGAGTTGGTGATGGACAGGGAGTCCTGGCGTGCTGCGATTCATGGGGTCACAAAGAGTTGGACACGACTGAGCGACTGAACTGAACTGAACTGAATTGTGTGGTTAAAAACTGATGTCACCATACATGTCTATCAGTTTGTGGGCTAGATTTGTCTTTGGCCTGACAAATGAAAATTTTTTTCTATTTAGCAACTGTGTCTAGTTAAGAATTATTTAGGAATTGTAATAAAGAGAAGTAAATAATTATTTTGTCCATGATTTAAACGTTTTTGTTTTGTTTGTTTGAAGAAACTTTTTGCTCTTTATCATAAAAATTTACATATGCTTGTCATAAAAATTCAAGCAATGTGTATGTCTGTATATTACATGCACATATATATGAAAATATACATGTTGGTTTGCCCACATATCATTCCCCAGGGACCACTGTTGGTGTGTTACATTCTATCTGGTGGAATTAAAGATAGTTTTATGAGAATTAATTAATTTATGAGTAGTTTTATGAGAATTAATGAATTTATGAGTTAAAGGATAAAATGAATTGATTTTGATGAGGTGAAAATATGCAGTAATAGTGTCTCATCATCATATCTATCTATTTGCACATTCTTTTCTCATTTAAGGATATTTTTTAGTAATATTATGTTGTGGTAGTAATAGTGGGAAAAAAACAATTAAAAAACAAGTTTTAAACAGATAAATAGTTGATCAAAACTAAATGAGATCACATAGGATTGTATCAGGGCTTCCCTGATAGCTCAGTTCGTAGAGAATCCTCTTGCAATGCATGAGACCCCAGTTCGATTCCTGGGTTGGGAAGATCTCCTGGAGAAAAGATACTCTACCCAGTCCAGTATTCTTGGGCTTCCCTTGTGGCTCAGCTGGTAAAGTATCTGCCTGCAATGTTGGAGACCTGGGTTCAGTTCCTGGGTTGGGAAGATCCCCTGAAGAAGGGAAAGGCTACCTACTGTGGTATTCTGGCCTAGAGAATTCCATGGACTATACCCATGGGGTCGAAAAAGTCAGACATGACTGAGAGACTTTCCCTTTCAGGAAAATTCATCCCAGTAAGTTTCTTGGGAGTTGTAGACCTATGACTGATCATGATGTCAAAGGACACTTTGTGTGTTCAATGTTTCTCCACCACTGACTTGACATTATCTTGACATCACCTTTTCCTGTATATCATTGTCCATCTTTATGTTTTGACACTGAGGTGGGAGACACTAAAATTTGTCAAGAATTGTTACTTCTCAAGAAAACACCCTCTTCCAACAACACAGAAGACTCTACACATGGACAACACCAGATGGTCAATACCGAAATCAGGTTGATTATATTCTTTGCATCCAAAGATGTAGAAGCTCTATACAGTCAGCAACAACAAGACCAGGAGCTTACTGTGGCTCAGACCATGAGCTCCTTATTGCCAAATTAAGACTTAAATTCAAGAAAGTAGGGAAAACCACTGGACCATTCAGGTGTGACCTGAATCACATCCCTTACGATTATACAGTGGAAGTGAGAAATAGATTCAAGGGATTAGATCTGATAGACAGAGTACCTGAAGGACCATGGACAGAGGTTCATGACATTGTACAGGAGGAAAGGATCAAGACCATCCCCAAAAAAAGAAATGCAAAAAGGCAAAATGGTTGTCTGAGGAGGCCTTACAAATAGCTGTGAAAAGAAGAGAAGTGAAAGACAAAGGAAAAAAGGAAAGATATACCCGTTTGCATGCAGAGTTTCAAAGAATAGCAAGGAGAGATAAGAAAGGCTTCCTCAGTGATCAGTGCAAAGAAATAGAGGGAAACAATAGAATGGGAAAGACTAGAGATGTGTTCAAGAAAATTAGAGATACCAAGGGAACATTTCATGCAAAGATGGGCACAATAAAGGGCAGAAGTGGTATAGACCTAACAGAAGCAGAAGATATTAAGAAGAGGTGGTGAGAATACGCAGAAGAACTATACAAAAGGATCTTCACAACCCAGATAATCACGATGGTATGATCACTCACATAAAGGCAGACATCCTGGAATGCAAAGTCAAGTGGGCCTTAGGAAGCATCACTACGAACAAAGCTTAGTGGAGGTGATGGAATTCCAATTGAGCTATTCAAATCTTAAAAGATGATGCTGTGAAAGGACTGCACTCAATATGCCAGCAAATTTGGAAAACTCAGCAGTGGCCACAGGACTGGAAAAGGTCAGTTTTCATTCCAATCCCAAAGAATGCTCAAACTACTGCACAGTTGCACTCATCTCACACACTAGCAAAGTAATGCTCAAAATTCTCGAAGCCAGACTTCAACAGTACGTGAACCGTGAACTTCCAGATGTTCATGCTGAATTTAGAAAAGGCAGAGGAACCAGAGATCAAATTGCCAACATCTGTTGGATCATCAAAAAAGCAAAAGAGTTCCAGGAAAACATCTACTTTTGCTTTATTGATTATGTCAAAGCCTTTGACTGTGTCAATCGCAACAAATTGTGGAAAATTCTTCAAGAGATGGGAATACCAGACCATCTGACCTGCCTCTTGAGAAATCTGTATGCAGGTCAGGAAGCAACAGTTAGAACTGGACATGGAACAACAGACTGGTTCCAAATAGGGAAAGAAGTACTTCAAGGCTGTATATTGTCACCCTGCTTATTTAACTTACATGCAGAGTACATCATATGAAATGCTGGGCTGGAGGCAGCACAAGCTGGAATCAAGTTTGCTGGCAGAGATATCAATAAGATCTAATATGAAGATGACACCACTGTTATGGCAGAAAGAAAAGAAGAACTAAAGAGCCTCTTGATGAAAGTGAAAGAGGAGAGTGAAAAAGCTGGCTTGAAATTCAACATTCAGTAAACTAAGATCATGGCATCCTGTCCCATCACTTCATGGCAAACAGATGGGGAAACAGTGGCAGACTTTATCTTTTTACAGGCTCCAAAACCACTGCAGATGGTGGTTCCAGCCATGAAATTAAAAGACGCTTGCTCCTTTTAAGAGAAGTCATGACCAACCTAGACAGTATATTAAAAAGCAGAAACATTACTTTGCCAACAAAGATCCATCTAGTCAAGGCTATGGTTTTTCCAGTAGTCGTGTATGGATGTGAGAGTTGGACTATAAAGAAAGCTGAGTACCGACGAATTGATTCTTTTGAACTGTGGTGTTGAAGAAGACTCTATAGCGAGTCCCTTGGACTCCTAGGAGATCCAACCAGTCCACCCTAGAAGGAATCAGTCCTGAATATTCATTGGTAGGACTGATGTTGAAGCTGAAACTCCAATACTTTGGACACCTGATGCGAAGAGCTGACTCATTGGAAAAGACCCTGGTGCTGGGAAAGATTGAAGGCTGGAGAAGGGGACAACAGAGGATGAGATGATTGGATGGCCATCATCAACTCAATAGACATGAGTTTGAGTAAACTCAGGGAGTTGGTGATGGACAAGGAGGCCTGGCGTGCTGCAGTCCATGGAGTCGCAAAGAGTCAGACACAACTGAGTGACTGAACTGAACTGAACTGAACTGAAGAAATACATACATTACAATTAGACACCGGTTATAAAACCAGATGAGATTATGGGTATTGTTGGTCCCCGAGTGTTGAGAGGTGAACAGCAAAACAGACTGATTCCTGCCTTCATGATAACATGGAAACCTAGTACTGGGAAATAAGCATTCAACATGCTACGATTTTATAAACTGTGCTCATGAAGAAGAAAATGGTAGTGCTATAAGAGAAATGTGGATTACTTAGATTATTTAGATATGTTGATAGGAGGGTGGTTTAAATGGAAGTGGTATAATAACTTCTTAGACATTACTGTGTGGATATGGGACTATAAAGATCTTTGAGAACTAATGTCATTTTCTTTTTAAAGAAAGAGTTAAATTGATTTCTTCATAGAGGCTTTTTTTTTTTTTTTTTTTTGGTGTGGCTTAATAAAGCTCTACCTCATTGAGGTACCTCAGAAATTGCACCCGCAGTTGCATGGAAAATCAATTTTATGATATTTTTCTGCCCTGGAAATTAACTTTACATACATGGAATTGAGTGAAAAATTTGGTCTGATGCCTTGTTTCTGCAGTGGTAGAACAAAAATACTCTCTTCAGATGTTCAGTGATTATGGCTCTTGACAAAGAAGAAACTAATATTGATTCAATAGCTACTCCTGTTGTGAAGTTTCTTTTTAGTAGTTTTTGTTTGTGCAAATTCAGATGTGTTTATATTTTGTTTAAGACAAAAATATAACAACATAGCTCTTTCTCTTACACTGGAATACTTGCTCATATGTGAATAAGGTAGCTCAAAGATAAGTTTTTGAAAGGTTTCAGGTTTAAGACTGCCATTAAGGGATAAGGAAATAAAAGAAAATGTAACCTCACTTAGAAGAACATTTTTATTTATTTTTACCTTCCCATATCCAGATGAAAGGAAGAAAACCTTGTTCTGTCTCCTGTAGGATGAGAAAAATGTATCAAAGAAGCAAGTGTTACCCTAGCTTTCCCCCTTCTGTGTTTCACCATGTTAAAGACATTTCATTAGGTTTAGGGCACTAAATGAGTGAAAGTAGTTTTCAGTTGCTTAACATAATCTAGTATTCGGGACAGTGTATGCTGTTACAAACCGTGTGATGTAAAAATATCTACCATGTATTGAATATTTGCTCATTACTCTGTTAGATACTTTGGAAATATTAAGCTATTTAATTCCTATTCTATTTCTCTAAAAGAAATATAGATTCTTGCCTTTTGCGGATGAGGACACACATTCAGAATTGAAATCACTTGTCAAACGTCACATGTCTATTCAAGGGATGAAACAAGATTTATAGCCAGGTTCGTTTGACTGCAGAGCCTGTGTTTTTTCACTAAGATAAGCTGTGTGTAGGGTTGGAAGACAAAGAAATCCTGAGTTTGATGGTCAGGAGACCCAATTCACACTGTTACTCTGTCACTGATTAGTTATGTGACTTATATTGTTTTCTTCAACTGTAAAATGGGCCTAGTGTACAACCTACCTTGAAGAGTCCCTGTGTGGGACCAGTGAGATACATGTAAAATGTTGAGGTGTGGCCAGAAGGTCTGACAGTTATGTAGCAGGTTCACTAAAAGGCTTTTACTTTGGAATCACTGGGAATACGTTAAGCCTTTATTTTGGAGGGCAGTATGGGGGGAAAAAAAATCCTTGGAAGCAATTCGTGAATTTTTATGGGTTTGAAACAAAAATGTCATTTTGTCTTTAGGTCACTGAAATCTGTATGACAGGAGCTTCATTTGCACATGACAATTCTTGCACAAGGAGGATTTTTGCCCATAGTGCTCAAACAGAGGCTAGATTGATTGAGACAGCTCCTTGCAGAAATCATGATATATCAGCATTTCTCTAGGTATTACTAACTTTGACTTCTTTTAGTCAGTGGGTTTGAATGAGGATAGCTTTCACACAAACCAGAAAAACTACAAGCAAAAATAATTGAATGTACATATGCATTTTTCTGCTGCATTTCTCTCCTCCCCTCACTTTCTTCGTCTTGAGAAATTTCTTTATCATTCATCCTCCTCCAAAAGATTTCTCTTATATTTTCTTCCTCCTTGTTTTTTGTGTTTTTTTTTTTCCTTTTCACTTTGAAATGGCAACTATCCTTACCAGCTCCTTGGCGCTTTGAAGACTATGAATCAGCTTGATAGCTAGAATCAGAGTGATCGACAGCAACAAAACTTAAAGCTTTTTCCTGTCTCTCCAACTTCCCTTCTCCCACCCTCCCCCCAAAAATGAAACTGGAGTTTGATTTGCCTTTCCATGGCAAATCAAGGGTTAAATTTTAGGAGCTGTGACTACTCAGAAGCTGAAGATAGGGGAAAAGGGAGAGGGAGTCAGCAATCCTCAATCCTTTGGTCTCTCAGTTTTGCTGTTCTCTCAGCAGCGTCTGCATTCTTGTTTCTCTTCTACCTTCCCAGGGTTGTCAGTGAACCTAGCTGTTCCTGGCTGGCACTGGACTGTGGTAGTTGCCAATGAAAAGGGCACTGGGGACTCCTGTGGGTGTGTTCTCCTGTGTCCACACTTGGCATAGAGGAGGGGAGGAAGATGATAACTTACTGTGTGCTAGCCATTGCTTTAAGTGCTTTCATTCCTGTTTTAATGATAAACTGAGGCTTGAAAGAGTAACTGTAAGGTTATTGGCTGAGGTCGCACAGCTAGTAAGAGGCACAGCTGAAATTTGAACCCAGGTCCATCCGATCCTGAAGCCTTTGGTTAATAGCAGTACATTTAATTCTTTTAGCATTAAAGGTTCCAAGGTGACCAAACTGCTGCTGTTTCCCTTAAGTTTCTCCTCGTCTAGTCAGAGGAAACACTCATGCAATTTAATGACAAGACAGTATGATAGATAAAAATTGTATCATGATTCATTCATTAGCGTATAGGCTAGGCTACGGTGAAGCAATTGTATTGGTTATACTGGGCGATCATAAAGCAATCATATTGCTGCCTCTTTGTTATCAATGCATGAGTTATACCTGTAAATAAATGTGTGTTTTTTTTTCTCATAAAAAAGACAATATGACAGCTGTTACAGAAGTATGTGCAGAACTCTTGAAACACAGAGATCAGTTCTGATTATATATTGGAGAGCTGAAGACTTCACAGGGAAAATGATACTGGGTTTGAGTGGCTCTGACTGGTTTGACTAGTTTGGGTATGGGCTTCCCTGGTAGCTCAGACTGTAAAGAGTCTGCCTGCGGTGCTGGAGACCTGGGTTCGGGAAGATCCCCGGAGAAGGAAATGGCAACCCACTCCAGTATTCTTGCCTGGAAAATCTCAGGGACAACAGAGCCTGGCAGGCTACAGTCCATGGGGTTGCAAAGAGTCGGACACGACTGAGCAACTTCACATAAAAAAAGCATTGGGTATAGGGAATAGTATTAATAAAAGCAGAGAGACATGCAGACACTTGACTCACTCAGGCAATGTTGACTGCATGGGTGTGGCTGATGCATGACAGGGAAGAATGATGTCCAGAGATAAAGCTGGAGAATTAAGTTGGAAGTAAGTTTTGAAGAGTCTTAGAGTGATGCTAAGATTTTAGACAGTACTCTAGAGGCATTAGTAAGCCATTAAACATCTTTATGCTAGGGAATGACATAATGTGGTCTGCCAAGACCTGATCACAATGGCAGTAATGTGGAGTTGAGGTTGGAAGGGGAGAAACTAGAGGCAGGGAAACCTTTGAGGAAGCTAATTTAAAAAAAACAGAATAAGAGAGAAGATGTGAAATAAGGCAGCATTGGTAAGGATGGCAAAGGTAGAAGGGGTTTGAGAAATTAAGTAGAATTGAAAAATGAGAGAGGGATGATGAGAGAGTTTAAGGTTTTCTGGCATTGGCAGCTGTAAAAATGGTGTTGGTATTTACTGAAATGGGGAAACCAAGAGGGAAAACCAAACTGAGGTTTTGGGACATATAATAAATTTGTCTTTTGGACATGTAGAGATTAAAGTTAATCTGGGATATTTAGTGGATGGAGATGTCCAATAAACTAAGTGACTCATGATACGTATCTTCAGTATTGTATGAGTCTGGAGCTCTCCTCAGAGGGCCCAGATTGAAAAGAGCAATTTGAGAGTCATTGGTAGAAGGTTAATAATTGAGTCAGTAGGAATAGATGATAGGACAACCTTTGTACATTACCCACTCATCTACTTGGCTTGGTTGTCAAAAATGGATTTGAATGGGTGGACTAATGTGGAATGACTAATAACTCTAAACATAGGAAGGTCTCTTCTCCAGCCCTAACGACTGGGAACATACCATGCTATTTCATTCTGGTAGACTGATCTGATTGCCAAAGGAGCTTTCTGTAGCTATATAGGATTCTAAAAATCAAGTAAGGGCTTGGTCTTTCTCTCTCACATTAGAATTGCACCTGCATACTCTATCAAAGAGACTGACCTTCCTTGATCTTAGGATGAGGGTATAGTGAAAGGAGCTCAACTTTCTTGTGTGTCAAATATGTGGTGTGTGCATCTGTGTTCAGTTGCTCAGTCGTATCCGACTCTTTGCAGCCCCATGGACTGTAGCCCATCAGGCTTCTCTGACCGTGGAATTTTCTAGGCAAGAATACTGGAGTAGGTTGCCATTTCCCCCTCTAAGGGATCTTCCCAACCCAAGGATCGAACTCGAATAACCCACGTCTCCTGCAAAGCAGAGGGATTCTTCACCACTGTGCCACTAGGGAATCCCAATTCTGTCTTGTGTGTGTGCTCAGTCATGTCCAACTCTTTGTGACTCCATAGAATGTAGCTCACCAGGCTCCTCTGTCCATGGAATTTTCCAGGCAAGAATACTGGAGTAGGTTGCCATTTCCTTGTCCAGGGGATCTTGCTGACCCAGGAATTGAACCTGCATCTCCTGTGTCTCCTGCATTGGCAGGCAGATTCTTTACCACTGAGCCACCTGGAAAGCCCCATCAAGTATGTGGGGCTTTTAGTAAATGAGAATTTGTATAGGGGGTAAGTCTGTTATATTCCCTAGCCTGTTCTGTTATTTGTCAAGCAGGAAGACAGAAAGATGTCATGGTTCTTTGTAATACTCCAGCCAAAATTAAATAGAATAGTGCCTCTTTCAGTGTGCAAATTGATATAAGTAGACCTGCCACACTATTATTTTCCTACTCCTAGCATATAGAGAAAGGTATCTGTACACATTAATATGTTGTTTGTTGTTGTTGTTCAGTTGCTCAGTCATGTCCAACTCTTTGTGACCCCTTGAGCTGTAGCACGCCAGGCTTCCCTGCCCTTCACTATCTCCGGGAGTTTGCTCAAACTCATGTCCATTGAGTTGATGCCATCCAACCATCTCATCCTCTGTCGCCCCCTTCTGCCTTAGTCTTTCCTAGCATCAGAGTCTTTTCCAGCAAGTTGGCTATTTGTATCAGGTGGCCAAAGTATTGGAGCTTCAGCTTCAGCATCAGTCCTTCCAGGGAGTATTTAGGCTTGATTTCCTTTATGATTGACTTGTTTGATCTCCTTGCTGTCCAAGGGACTCTCAAGTCTTCTCTAGCACCACAGTTCAGAAGCATCAATTCTTCAGTGCTCAGCATTCTTTATGGTCCAACTCTCACATCCATGTGTGACTACTGGAAAAATTATAGCTTTGACTATATGGACCTTTGTTTTGTTTTTTTTGTTTTTTTTAATAAATTTATTTATTTTAGTTGGGGGCTAATTACTTTACAATATTGTAATAGTTTTTGCCATACATTGACATGAATCAGCCATGGGTTTACATGTGTTCCCCTTCCTGGACCCCCCACCAACCTCCCTCCCCATCCCATCCCTCTGGGTCATCCCATTGCCCCGGTCCTGAGCATTTGTCTCATGCATTGAACATGGAATGGTGTTGCATTTCACATATGACAATATATATGTTTCAATGGTACTCTCCCAGAACGTCCCACCCTCACCTTCTCCCTCAGAGTCCATAAGATTGTTCTATGCATCTGTGTCTCTTATTCTGTCTCGCATATAGGGTTATCGTTACCATCTTTCAAATTCTATATATATGCATTAGTATACTGTATTGGTGTTTTTCTTTCTGCCTTACTTCACTCTGTATAATGGGCTCCAGTTTCATCCATCTCAGTAGAACCGATTCAAATGTATTTTTTTAATGGATGAGTAATATTCCATTGTGTATATGTACCACAGCTTCCTTATCCATTCATCTGCTGATGGACATCTAGGTTGCTTCCATGTCCTGGATATTGTAAACAGTGCTGCGATGAACATTGGGGTACATGTGTCTCTTTCAATTCTGGTTTCTTCGTTGTGTATGCCCAGCAGTGGGATTGCTGGGTCATATGGCAATTCTATTCCCAGTTTTTTAAGGAATCTCCACACTGTTCTCCATAGTGGCTGTACTAGTTTGCATTCCCACCAACAGTGTAAGAGGGTTCCCTTTTCTCCACACCCTCTCCAGCATTTATTGCTTGTAGACTTTTGGATAGCAGCCATTCTGACTGGTGTGAAATGATACCTCATTGTGGTTTTGATTTGCATTTCTCTAATAATGAGTGATGTTGAGCATCTTTTCATGTGTTTGTTAGCCATCTGTATGTCTTCTTTGGAGAAATGTCTGTTTAGTTCTTTGGCCCATTTTTTGATTGGGTCTTTTATTTTTCTGGAATTCAGCTGCAGAAGTTGCTTGTATATTTTTGAGATTAATTGTTTGTCTGTTGCTTTGTTTGCTATTATTTTCTCCCATTCTGAAGGCTGTCTTTTCACCTTGCTTATAGTTTCCTTCGTTGTGCAAAAGCTTTTAATTTTAATTAGGTCCCATTTGTTTATTTTTGCTTTTATTTCCAATATTCTGGGAGGTGGGTCATGGAGGATCCTGCTGTGATTTATGTCGGAGAGTGTTTTGCCTATGTTTTCCTCTAGAGGTTTTATAGTTTCTGGTCTTACGTTTAGATCTTTAATCCATTTTGAGTTTATTTTTGTGTATGGTGTTAGGAAGTGTTCTAGTTTCATTCTTTTACAAGTGGTTGACCAGTTTTCCCAGCACCACTTGTTAAAGAGATTGTCTTTTCTCCATTGTATATTCTTGCCTCCTTTGTCGAAGATAAGGTGTCCATATGTGCGTGGGTTTATCTCTGGGCTTTCTATTTTGTTCCATTGATCTATATTTCTATCTTTGTGCCAGTACCATACTGTCTTGATGACTGTGGCTTTGTAGTAGAGCCTGAAGTCAGGCAGGTTGATTCCTCCAGTTCCATTCTTCTTCCTCAAGATTGCTTTGGCTATTCGAGGTTTCTTATATTTCCATACAAATTGTGAGATGATTTGTTCTAGTTCTGTGAAAAATACCATTGGTAGCTTGATAGGGATTGCATTGAATCTATAGATTGCTTTGGGTAGAATACTCATTTTCACTATATTAATTCTTCCAATCCATGAACACGGTATATTTCTCCATCTGTTTGTGTCCTCTTTGATTTCTTTCATCAGTGGTTTATAGTTTTCTATATATAAGTCTTTTGTTTCTTTAGGTAGATATATTCCTAAGTATTTTATTCTTTTTGTTGCAATGGTGAATGGTATTGTTTCCTTAATTTCTCTTTCTGTTTTCTCATTATTGGAGTATAGGAATGCTAGGGATTTCTGTGTGTTAATTTTATATCCTGCAACTTTACTATATTCATTGATTAGCTCTAGTAATTTTCTAGTAGAGTCTTTAGGGTTTTCTATGTAGAGGATCATGTCATCTGCAAACAGTGAGAGTTTTACTTCTTCTTTTCCTATCTGTATTCCTTTTATTTCTTTTTCTACTCTGATTGCTGTGGCCAAAACTTCCAAAACTATGTTGAATAGTAGTGGTGAGAGTGGGCATCCTTGCCTTGTTCCTGACTTTAGGGGAAATGCTTTCAATTTTTCACCATTGGGGATAATGTTTGCTGTGGGTTTGTCATATATAGCTTTTATTATGTTGAGGTATGTTCCTTCTATTCCTGCTTTCTGGAGGGTTTTTATCATAATGGATGCTGAATTTTGTCAAAGGCTTTTTCTGCATCTATTGAGATAACCATATGGTTTTTATCTTTCAATTTGTTAATGTGGTGTATTACATTGATTGATTTGCGGATGTTAAAAAAACCTTGCATTCCTGGGATAAAGCCCACTTGGTCATGATGTATGATCTTTTTAATATGATGTTGGATTCTGTTTGCTAGAATTTTATTAAGGATTTTTGCATCTATGTTCATCTGTGATATTGGCCTGTAGTTTTCTTTTTTTGTGACATCTTTGTCTGGTTTTGGAATTAGGGTGATGGTGGCCTCATAAAATGAGTTTGGAAGTTTACCATCTTCTGCAATTTTCTGGAAGAGTTTGAGTAGGATAGGTGTTAGCTCTTCTCTAAATTTTTGGTAGAATTCCGCTGTGAAGCCGTCTGGTCCTGGGCTTTTGTGTGCTGGAAGATTTCTGATTACAGTTTCGATTTCCATGCTTGTGATAGGTCTGTTAAGATTTTCCATCTCTTCCTGGTTCAGTTTTGGAAAGTTATACTTTTCTAAGAATTTGTCCATTTCTTCCAAGTTGTCCATTTGATTGGCATATAGCTGTTGGTAGTAGTCTCTTATGATCCTTCGTATTTCTGTGGAGTCTGTTGTGATCTCTCCATTTTCATTTCTAATTTTGTTGATCTGGTTCTTCTCCCTTTGTTTCTTGATGAGTCTGGCTAATGGCTTGTCAATTTTGTTTATCTTCTCGAAAAAACAGCTTTTAGTTTTGTTGATTTTTGCTATGCTCTCTTTTGTTTCGTTTGCATTTATTTCTGCCCTAATTTTTAAGATTTCTTTCCTTGTACTGACCCTGGGGTTCTTCATTTCTTCCTTCTCTAGTTGCTTTAGGTGTAGAGTTAGTTGATTTATTTGATTTTTTTCTTGTTTCTTGAGGTACGCCTGTCTTGCTATGAACCTTCCCCTTAGCATTGCTTTTACAGTGTCCCATAGGTATTGGGTTGTCATGTTTTCATTTTCATTCGTTTCTATGCATAATTTGATTTCTTTTTTGATTTCTTCTGTGATTTGTTGGTTATTCAGAAGCGTGTTGTTTAGCCTCCATATGTTGGAATTTTTAATAGTTTTTTTTCCTGTAATTGAGGTCTAATCTTACTGCATTGTGGTCAGAGAAGATGGCTGGGATGATTTCAATTTTTCTTGAATTTACCAAAGCTAGATTTATGGCCCAGGATGTGATCTATCCTGGAGAAAGTTCCGGGTGCACTTGAGAAAAAGGTAAAATTGATTGTTTGGGGGTGGAATGTCCTGTAAATATCAATTAAATCTAATTTGTCTATTGTATCATTTAAAGTTTGTGTTTCCTTGTTAATTTTCTGTTTAGTTGATCTATCCATATGCGTGAGTGGAGTATTAAAGTCTCCCACTATTATTGTGTTATTGTTAATTTCCCCTTTCATACTTGTTAGTATTTGCCTTATATATTGTGGTGCTCCTATGTTGGGTGCATATATATTTATGAATGTTACGTCTTCTTCTTGGATTGATTCTTTGATCTTTATGTAGTGTCCTTCTTTGTCCCTTTTCACAGCCTTTATTTTAAAGTCTATTTTATCTGAAATGAGTATTGCGACTCCTGCTTTCTTTTGGTCTCTGTTTGCATGAAATATGTTTTTCCATCCCTTCACTTTCAGCCTGTGTGTGTCCCTAGTTTTGAGGTGGGTCTCTTGTAGACAGCATATATAGGGGTCTTGTTTTTGTATCCATTCAGCCAGCCTTTGTCTTTTGGTTGGGGCATTCAACCCATTTACATTCAAGGTAATTATTGATAAGTATGATCCCGTTGCCATTTACTTTGTTGTTTTGAGTTCGTGTTGAAACATCCTTTCTGTGTTTCCTGTTTAGAGAAGATCCTTTAGCATTTGTTGGAGAGCTGGTTTGGTGGTGCTGAATTCCCTCAGCTCTTGCTTGTCTGTAAAGCTTTTGAATTCTCCTTCATATCTGAATGAGATCCTTGCTGGGTACAGTAATCTGGGTTGTAGATTATTGTTTTTCATTACTTTAAGTATGTCCTGCCATTCCCTTCTAGCCTGAAGGGTTTCTATTGAAAGATCAGCTGTTATCCTTATGGGGATCCCCTTGTGTGTTATTTGTTGTTTTTCCCTTGCTGCTTTTAATATTTGTTCTTTGTGTTTGATCTTTGTTAATTTGATTAATATGTGTCTTGGGGTGTTTCGCCTTGGGTTTATCCTGTTTGGAACTCTCTGGGTTTCTTGGACTTCTGTGACTATTTCCTTCCTCATTTTAGGGAAATTTTCAACTATTATCTCCTCTAGTATTTTTTCTTGGCCTTTCCTTTTATCTTCTTCTTCTGGGACTCCTATGATTCGAATGTTGGGGCGTTTCATATTGTCCCAGAGGTCCCTGAGGTTTTCCTCATTTCTTTTGATTCTTTTTTCTTTTTTCCTCTCTGCTTCGTTTATTTCCATCATTCTATCTTCTACCTCACTTATCCTATCTTCTGCCTCCGTTATTCTCCTGTTGGTTCCCTCCAGAGTGTCTTTTATCTCTTTTATTTCATTATTCATTCTATATTGACTCCTTTTTATTTCTTCTAGGTCCTTGATAAACATTTCTTGCATCTTCTCAATCCTTGTCTCCAGGCTATTTTTCTGTAACTCCGTTTTGCTTTCAAGATTTTGGATCATTTTTATTATCATTATTCTGAATTCTTTTTCAGATAGATTCGCTATCTCCTCCTCTTTTGTTTGGTTTGGTAGGCATTTCTCATTTTCCTTTACTTGCTGAGTATTTCTCTGCCTTTTCATCTTGTTTAGATTGCTGTGTTAGGCGTGGCCTTTCTGTATTCTGGTAGTTTGAAGTTCCTCTTTATTGTGGAGGTTCCTCACTGTGGGTGGGGTTGGACAGGTGGCTTGTCAAGGCTTCCTGGTTGGGGGAGCTTGTGTCGGTGTTCTGGTGGGTGGAGCTGGATTTCTGCTCTCTAGAGTGCAATGGAGTGTCCAGTATTGAATTTTGAGATGTCTATGGATTTGGTGTGCCTCTGGGCAGCCTGTATATTGATGCTCAGGGCTATGTTCCTGCATTGCTGGAGAATTTGCATGGTATCTTGCTCTGGAACTTATTGGCTCTTGGGTGGAGCTTGGTTTCAGTGTATATGTGGAGGCTCTTGGATGGTCTCTTATTAATTAATGTTTCCCCTGGCTTTCAGTCTTATTCTTGCAGTAGCCTCAAGACTTCTCCATCCATACAGCATCAATAATAAAACTTTTAAATTAATGGTGAAAAGATTCTCCACAGTGAGGGATACCCAGAAAGGTTCACTGAGTTACATGGAGAGATGAGGTGGGTGTGGGGGGTTTGAGGTGACCAGGAGGGGAAGAGGGGAATTCAAATGTGGAGGGAGCGATCTAGCCAGTAAGCACTTCCCTCTATGCTTTCCACAGTTTGGAACCCTCAGAGTGGTTCACAGAGATACATAGAGAGGGGGGAGGAAGGTAATAGAGGTGAGCATGAGTAGAAACGGAGGAATCAAGAGGGGAGAGAGAGATCTGGGCAGTATTCTGTTCCTGAAGTGTTCTCCAGTACCCAGAACACCCTCAGAGATTCACAGAATTGGGTTGAGAAGAGAAGGAGGAGGGTGGGAGATAGAGGTTCCCTGGGGGAGAAGAAAGAGCATCAATAGAGGGAGAGAGTAATCAGGCCAGTGATCACACTCCTGAGTAAAAATGGGTCCTAAAGATTGGGTTCTTAAATGTACAAAATTGATATCAAATATGTAAAACAAAGATTAAAAATCTAGAGTAGAGGTTAGACTCTGATAAAACTTACAATATAAAAAAAGAAAAAAAAGGAAACAGTGTGAAAAGAAAAAAAACAGTAAAACAGTAAAAAAAAGAAACAGTAAAAAAAGTAAAACAGGAAAAAAACAATAACGAAAGAAAACACAAAAGGTATAAGATATATGTATGCAGTTTGCTTTAAAAATAGGGTTTTTTTTTTCAGTTAATAGTGGGTTATGAAAATGAGAGTTAAAGGTGTAATAGAGGACTTGAAGAAAAAAGAAAGAAGGGAAAAAAATTTTTTTTTAAAATTAAACAAAAAGTAATAATAATAATAGGAAAGATGGTAACGATAACCCTATATGCGAGACAGCATAAGAGACACAGATGCATAGAACAATTTTATGGACTCTGAGGGAGAAGGTGAGGGTGGGACGTTCTGGGAGAATAGCATTGAAACATGTATATTGTCATATGTGAGGCAGAACACCATTCCATGTTCGATGCATGAGACGGGGGCTCGGGGCCGGGGCAATGGGATGACCCGGAGGGATGGGATGAGGGGGGTGGATGGGGGGTCCAGGAGGGGGAACACATGTAGACCCATGGCTGATTCATGTCAATGTATGGCAAAAACTATTACAATATTGTAAAGTAATTAGCCCCCAACTAAAATAAATAAATTTATAAAAAAATAAAAAGAAAAAATATATATATATATATATCCCGGACTTTCTCTGGAGCTGTTGTGAGCAGTGTGGGGTCTGCTCAGTTTCAGATAGATCCTTGTTCCTGCTTATACTTTTCAAGATCTATAGGCCCCTTTCAATGCAGTCAGTATTAACTCAGTTCAGTTCAGTTCAGTCGCTCAGTCGTGTCCAACTCTCTGCGACCCCATGAATTGCAGCACGCCAGGCCTCTCTGTCCATCACCAACTCCCGGAGTCTACCCAAACCCATGTTCATCGAGTCGGTGATGCCATCCAACCATCTCATCCTCTGTCGTCCCCTTCTCCTCCCGCCCCCAATCCTACCCAGCATTAGGGTCTTTTGCAATGAGTCAACCCTTCGCATGAGGTGGCCAAAGTATTGGAGCTTCAGCTTCAACATCAGACCTTCCAATGAACACCCAGGATTGATCTCTTTTAGGATGGATTGATTGGATCTCCTTGCAGTCCAAGAAACTCTCAAGAGTCTTCTCCAACACCACAATTCAAAAGCATCAATTCTGCGGCGCTCAGCTTTCTTCACCGTCCAACTTTCACATCCATACATGACCACTGGAAAAACCATAGTCTTGACTAGACGGACTTTTGTTGGCAAAGTAATGTCTCTGCTTTTAAACATGCTATCTAGGTTGGCCATAACCTTCCTTCCAAGGTGTAAGTGTCTTTTAATTTCATGGCTGCAGTCACCATCAGCAGTGATTCTGGATCCCAAAAAAGTAAAGTCTGACACTGTTTCCACTGTTTCCCCATCTATTTCCCATGGAGTGATGGGACCAGATGCCATGATCTTAGTTTTCTGAACGTTGAGCTTTAAGCCAACTTTTTCACTTTCCTCCTTCACCTTCATCAAGAGGCTCTTTAGTTCTTCTTCACTTTCTGCCATAAGGGTGGTGTCATCCACATATCTGAGGTTATTGATATTTCTCCCGGCAATCTTGATTCCAGCTTGTGTTTCTTCCAGCCCAGCGTTTCTCATGATGTACTCTGCATATAAGTTAAATAAGCAGGGTGACGATATACAGCCTTGACGTACTCCTTTTCCTATTTGGAACCAGTCTGTTGTTCCATGTCCATTTCTAACTGTTGCTTCCTGACCTGCATACAGGTTTCTCAGGAGACAGGTCAGATGGTCTGGTATGCCCATCTCTTTCAGAATTTTTCACAGTTTATTGTGATCCACACAGTCAAAGGCTTTGGCATAGTCAATAAAGCAGAAATAGATGTTTTTCTGGAACTCTCTTGCTTTTTCGATGATCCAGCGGATAGTGGCAATTTGATCTCTGGTTCCTCTGCCTTTTCTAACTACAGGGATTTTAATCTGTTGGCCTGTCACTTCGAAGGCGCTTCCCTCTGTTTATTTGGCTTCTGTTTGGAGGTCTCTTCAGTATCTAATTTCCGCCCTGCAGTAAAGGGGTGGAGGTGGTCTCTTTAGGTTCGCTTGTTCAATCGTGCTGTGGGGAGGGAGGAACACTGCAAACCTGGCGTGTGTGGTGAGCTCGCAGTGTCTGGGCCGCACTGGGTTCGCCCCCGCACAGGGCGTGTGTGCTTTCCCCGTCTACCCTGCTGAGGCTTCAGGTTACTCGGCCGGGTAGTGGGCCCTGAGATGCGTGCACTTCCCAGGTCTAAGCCGCTCAGGTTCAGGCTCCCGGTTTTTCCACAAAGGCGCAGACTCGTTTTCGCCCACTGCTTGTGCCGTTCCCGGTGGGAGCTGCTCAGGCGGCCAGGAGTTTGGCGAGCGCGCTCTCCCCTGTTGGGGCGGTGCGGCTTATCACCTCCCTGGTCCCCGCCTCGGTTTACGGGCGCGCCTTGCTCTGGTGTGCTTTGTGTCGGTTCTGGGGAGCTGGTCTCTGGCTGCGACCCTCCCGGCGGCTGTCGACCCTCCGGGATCTCAGGCAGTCTTTGCTTACAAACTGGGAGCCTGTTTGCAGTTTGGTATGGGGTGCCCTCTCTGGGGCCGAGTTTGCCCCTTTCCGGCTCTGGCGGGCTCCGCCTGCCTGCTGTGTCCGGTGGGGGATGGGGCGGTCCGCAGCCGGCTAGCTCTCCTCTGGTATTGCTCAGTCCTTTGTTCTGTGAGCGCGCCAGCAGTGCCTTAGAGTTGGGCTTTTCGCGGGATAGTTCTCTCTCTCTGGCTGTCCCACAGTTTAGGTTACTATCTCACGTTAGCTCCCTCAGATTGCCCTCAGGGTGTTCAGGCCCAGTCCTTACCCTAAGCAGTGCCGCCCGCTCCTCTCCGTTCAGCCCCCACTTGCTGGTGGCGGATGCGAGCGTCTGGGGTTCTT
This sequence comes from Giraffa tippelskirchi, assembly GCF_054371585.1. Lineage (NCBI taxonomy): Eukaryota > Metazoa > Chordata > Mammalia > Artiodactyla > Giraffidae > Giraffa > Giraffa tippelskirchi. Next base: position 75,695,648 of record NC_137289.1, read on the forward strand.
TGCTGGGAGTTGCTTTAGGCATGTAATCTGTGGGTTTTATTTATTTTTTCTCCCAGTTATGTTGCCCTCCGAGCTAAGAAATCTTCCCCCAAACCCGCCGGTGAGACGGTTTCCTGGTGCTTGGAAATTTCTCCTCTTTTACGACTCCCTCCCTGGGACGGGTCTCCGTCCCTAATTCTTTTGTCTCTCTTTTTATCTTTTATAATTTCTCCTACCTCTCTTGAAGATAATGCGCTGTCTTTGTGGATGTCTGATGTCCTCTGCCAGCGTTCAGAAGTAGTTTTGTGAAGTTTGGTCAGCGTTCAGATGTTCTTTCGATAAATTTGTGGAAGAGAGAGTGGTCTCCCCGTCCTATTCCTCCACCATCTTAGCCCCGCCTCCTGGACCTTTGTTAACATTGCGATGTCGCTGTTTAAATACTCTGTCTAGGTTTGTCAAAGCTTTTCTTCTGAGGAGCAAGCATGTTTTAATTTTATATGTGCACATTCAATATGAGATATGCAATAAAATTGATTGTATTTTGGATCCTAGAAATGAATAGTCCTTCCAGGTTTGGCACTAGAGTAGATGTAGTCATGAAATTCAATTTTCATTATCCAAATGAGTTGGAGAAGTGAAACGAGAATTAGACTTCATCCCATCTAGCGTCTGTAAATATATCCCATTGCTTTTACTTATAGTAAGTCAGATTCCAAGATTTGTGTTGTGCTTATGTTTATAACTTTAAATATTCTAATACTGTGTATTATAGCAGACAGTGTTATGACAATGGGAAGAGCATAGGCTTAGGGGCCTTAAGTGCTCGGCTTAATTAGGTGCAGGCTTTGCCATTTCCTAGCTATATGAGTAAAACAAGACACTGACCTTCATGGTTGTTATTATTTCCTTCTAATTTTAAAATGGTGATAATTATAGCACCAGTCTGTCAGGATTCTTATAAAGATTAAATGAGATAGTGAATCGAAAATGATAAGCTCAACATATAGAGTATCCTATTTTTCTTTTTCCCCTTAACATGATTTAAACCAGCATTTCTCAAAATAATGTTCTGTTGAACCAAATGCTGTTTCCAAAAAAATGCTAATTAGTTAACTGAAATTATTCCTTCTTGAAAAGAACAGGTATTAACATATTTTATGGTGCTGAGAAACTGTCTTAAACCATTTTCTGGTGGTTTTACTTTCTCACACCTAGCATTTTTTAAATTTATTGTGTCATTGCAACTTTTTGGTATGCCTGTTAACAGTAGATTTTATTGATGGGATACAGTTTGGAAAAGGTGAATTTAGTAATTGGGTCCAGATGCTGTTTGATATCTAAGTGTTTGGCTTCATTGAACCACAGCTACCATTATAATATCCTATGTTCTCATTGATGCTAGGCCAGCTTAGAAGTTTGGGATTGTTTATGTCGCAGTGGACAGGATTAGGGTTTGGAAGACTAAGTTTCAGTGGCAGTCCTGCCAGTTGTAGCGGTATGGCCCTGAACGGACTTAATCTCTACATAGACCGTTCTCAGGTTCTTCATCTATAAAATAACACCTCATCTGCCTCACAAGAGTGGTGGAAGAATCCATGTGAAAACAGTTTTGAAAATGAAAAATGCTGTCAGTGGAAGGTGGTATTACTACTATCCCAGGAAAAGGAATTTAGGGGCAGTGAATATAGAATAGGGCTTTTTTGAGCTATGCTGCTTCTCTTTTGAGCAGGTTTGGACCCCATCTGCTACCTACCTGAAAACATTTCAACTCCTCGGTTTCTTAATGATAAAAATGATTCCCAGATGAATGTGCCTGTATATCAGTAACTCTATCTTTTGTCAGTGTTTTTGTACCTGTTTAGAGACGCCATTTCCCAATACATGATGTAATTTAGCATCATGTAACTATGGCTTTTGCTAAATATTCAATACTGACTTGTAATTGATGCACAGGAGACAAGATTGTTAGGATTTAATTAATATTCTCTAATTAATAGGTTTAATCCTCAGCCTTCTATTACAGTTCAACTTTATTTCCACCTGTAATGTTTTTCTTTTCTGTTAGTAGACATTAAACAAAATAACGTTGCTTTAACATTTAACACTATGTAAATGAAGAGAAGTCTTACTAATAACTCTTTTAATACTATTTTTTTCTGTTGTTTTATTGGTTGGTGTTAATGGAGACAGTCATATAACTCATTTCCTTTCTGTGTCTGGAAAAACTTAGGTGGTACTTTGAGTAAGATTTGTGAACCTTTAGAAAGATTAAAACATGTTTTCTATGATTGTAAAGTCAACATTTCACACAGTGCCAAGCTGCACCTCAGTGTTGTGATATTTGGGCTTTTCTGTCTTTGAAAATAAAAATGTCCGTTTGAGATTTTTACTATTCTAGCTGAAAACTGTAGGTCACTTTTCCTTCATGAATCTTGAGAGGGCTGTTGATAATAGTTTTATATTTTCTGTCTAAATACTATAAGTGCTCACTCTCTAGTTTCACAGAGACACTAATTTTAAGGAAGTCTTTTCAGCATATAAAATAGTGTTCCTGGCAATAAAGATAAACATCATCCTTCATCATAAACTACTTTTTCCTTTACTTGATGTACAGAGACAGTTGTGACACAAGATGGGCAGAAAATGTTCCATTCCTCTTTTTTGTCAGTCAGGAAGTTCTCACTTTGTCCTTAAAATAAATTGTGTCTGTGAGTTTTAAAAACAAAACCAGTAACCTAACCTTGTTATTCATTACAGAAACAGTTTTAAAGAGTATAGAAATAGTATTTTATAAATTGAATTTCATTGTCAGAATTCTGAAGCTATATCTTTAAAAATAAAATTTAAGAAAGTATTCGGTAAGCTTTAGTTATTACTGTTTCTATTGCAGAATGGTTCTAGAGTGCATATTATAGTGTATTGATTTTTTATTTTTTTTTTTGTCATATTAATTTTGATACTTAAAGTCTTTGGCTTTCTCTTTAGGGTATTATAAACCATATTTAGAACCATGCAAACACCAAAATGAATTTAGTTAAAATCTGCTTTTGTTTTATAGTGAGTTTATTAATAATTATGTTACATTCTTTTGTTAGCAGGACCACAGTAGTAAAAACCATATTTCACCTTTTACATGCATAATTGGATGATATCACCAGATACTGATATTAAGAGCACATCAACAGGAAAAGTTGAAAATAGGTGCTGCATGGAAAAATACTAGAACCAGTTACCTCTGTCAAAAACCATATGACCAAATACAGGGGGAAAAAAAAGATTTTGACCATGAACTGACCTCAGGCCATTTACTAGTGGAAAGAAACAGCAAGATGGCCCTTTTTAGTTTTTTTTTTTTTGACTTTTAATAATAGCAGAAGATATTTTGGAAATTGGCACATTATGGTCAGTGTTGGGTTATTTTTGTTTTTCTAAAATTTTATTATGATAATTTTCAGACATAGAGAAAAGGTGAAAAAATTGCACTGTGAATACTTACGTATCCACTACCCAGATTCTACCCCTAACATTTTGCTGTATTTGCTTTATTATGTAATTATCCATTTATTAATTTTTCTATCTGTCTACTATTGTATCTTATTGTTTTAGACATTTCACAGTAAGTTGTATATGTCCAGTACCTTCAGTCTGAAACCCTTCAGCATGTATTATCATTAGCTAGTTATTTATAGTTCTTTTTTAAGATAAAGTTACAGTAAAAAGCACAGATCTAAAGTGTACCATTTAATAAGTTATTAGCAAATGCATATACTTGTGTGACTAAGAACCTTATCAAGATAAAGAATATTGCCATCGCTCCAGAAAGTTCCCTCATGCCTCTTCAAAGTCAGTTTCTGCCATTACTCCCACCCTAAAAAGCAACCACTCTTAGGATGTTTTTCACCATAGATCAATCAATTTTGCTTGTTCTAAAACTTCATATAAAAGGAGTCATGCTGAATGCACTCTTTTGGGGCAAAACTTCTTTCACTTATCATAACATTTTTTGAAATTCATTTATGTTGTTGTATATATCATAGTTTATTCCTTTAATTGTGAATAGTATCTATCATATGGCTATACCACAACTTATTTATCTAATCTCATATTGATGGATATTTGAGTTGTTACCAGTTTGAAGCTATTAACAAATGAAGATGCTATGAAAAAATTTGTATAAGTCTTTTGCAAACATGTGCTTTCCTGTGTGAAAATACCTAAGAATGGAATCACTGGATCATAGGATAGGTACACATTTAGTTTTATAAAAAAGTTCCAGGCAGTTTTCCAAGTTTTTGTACCATTATTTACTCCCACCAAAATGCCAGAGCATTCTGCCCATCCACCCCCACACCTGGTTTTGTAAATCATTTTCCTTTTAACCATTCTAGTGTGCGTGTAGTGGTATTTCATCATGTTCAATTTTAATGTATACTTACCCAGTGACTAATAATGTTCAGCATCTTTTCATGTGTTCATTAAGCACATCCATATTCCTTTGTGAAATGTCTGTTCAGTCTCTTTGCTCACTTTAAAATTTGAATATTTGTCTTATTTTTAAGTAGAGAGAGTTCTTTTATACATCCTGGATACTAGTCCTTTGTCAGATATGTTTTGTGAATATTTCTCCTACTTTGTGCCTAGCCCATTCATTTTTTTAAACTGATGTATTTTGTGGAGAAGTTTTTGACTTTGATGAATTCTAATTTATTGTTAGTTTTTATTGCTTTCTGTGCCCTTTCTGAAAAACCTTTGTCTACCCTGATTGTCAAATTTCTGGTGTATATTTATTACTTATAAATTGATGTAGCCATTAAAAAATGTACTTAGATCTTAAAGCTTTCACCCAGTAGCCAGAGCTTCTCACTTAGGACTTATGCTGGCTTAAAAGAAGTCTCTTTCCCATCAGGAAGCTTGCAAAAGCCTCTTTCCCTCATCCATCAGAGGGCAGACAGAAGAAGCAAAAACAACAATCTCACAGCATTTAGAACAAAAACCACAATCACAGAAAGCTAACCAAAATGATCTCATGGATCATAGCCTTGTGTAACTCAATGAAAATATGAGGCATGCTGTGCAGGGCCACCCAAGATGAATGGGTCACGGTGGAGAGTTCTAACAAAATGTGGCCCCGTGGAGGAGGTAATGGTAACCCACTGCAGTATTTTTGCCTCAGGAACTCTATGAACAGTATGAACAGGCAAAAAGAGATGACACCAGAAGATGAGCCCCCAGGTCTTTAGGTATCCAGTATGCTACTGAGGTAAAGCAGAGAAATACCTCCAGGAAGAATGAAGAGGCTGGGCCAAAGAGGAAACAGTGCTCAGTTGTGGATGTGTCTGGTGGTGAAAGTAAAGTCCAATGCTATAAAGAACAATATTGCATAGGAACCTGGAGTGTCAAGTCCATGAATCAAGGTAAGTTCGAAGTGGTCAAACAGGAGATGGCAACAGTGAACATCGACATTTTAGGCATCTGAACTAAAATGGACAAGAATGAACAAATTTAGTCCAGATGACTATTATGTCTACTACTGTGGGCAAGAATCCCTTAGAAGAAATGGAGTATCCCTCATAGTCAACAAAGGAGTCCAAATGCAGTATTTGGGTGCAATCTCAAAAATGACAGAATGATCTTGGTTTGTTTCCAAGGCAAACTATTCAACATCACAGTAATCCAAGTCTATGTCCCAACCACTAATGCCAAAGAAACTGAAAATTGAACAGTTCTATGAAGAACCATGAGACCTTCTTGAACTAACACAGAAAAAAGATGTTCTTTTCATTATAGGGGATTGGAACACAAAAGTACATTAAGAGATACCTGGAGTAACAAGCAAGTTTGGCCTTGGCATATAAAATGAAGCAGGGCAAAGGCTAACAGTTTTGCCAAGAGAACACATTGATCATAGCAAACATCCTCTTCCAACAACACAAGAGATGACTGCACATGAACATCACCAGATGGTCAGTAATGAAATCAGATTGATTATATTCTTTGCAGCTGAAGATAACAAGACCTGGAACTGACTGTGGCTCAGATCTTGAGCTCTTTATTGCAAAGTTCAGGCTTAAATTACAGAAAGTAGGGAAAACCACTGGTCCATTTAGGTATGCATGTGTATTCAGTTGCTCCAGTCATGTCTAACTCTGTGCAACTCTATGGACTATAGCCCACCATGCCCCTCTATCCATGGGATTCTCCAGGCAAGAATACTGGAGTGGGTTGCCATGCCTTCCTCCAGAGGATCTTCCCAGCCCAGTGATCAAACACCCGTCTCCTACATTGCAGGCAGATTCTTTACAGTTGAGTCACTGAGGAAGCCCAGACCATTCAGGTATGACCTAAATCAAATCCCTTACAGTTATACAGTGGACATGATGAATAGATTGAAGGGATTAGATCTGGTAGACAGAGTGCCTAAAGAACTATGGGCAGAAGTTCACAATATTGTATTGGAGGCTATGACCAAAACCATCCCAAAGAAAAAGAAATGCAGGAAGGCAAAATGGTTGTCTGAGGAGGCCTTACAAATAGCTGAGAAGAGAAGTGAAAAGCAAAGGAGACTGAATGCAGAGATCAAGAGAATAACAAGGAGAGACAAGAAAGCCTTAAGTGAACAATGGAAAGAAATAGAGGGAAACAATAGAATGGGAAAGACTAGAGATATATCCAAGAAAATTAGAGATCCCAAGGGAACATTTGATGCAAAGAAGGACACAATAAAGGACAGAAACTGCAAGTACCTAACAGAAGCAGAGTAGATTAAGAAGAGGTGGCAAGAATACACAGAAGAGCTATACAAAAATGGTCTTAATGACTGGGATAGCCTCGATGGTGTGGTCACTCACTTAGAGCCAGACATCCTGGAGTGTTAAGGCAAGTAGAATTTAGGATAACTATGAGCAAAGCTAGTAGAGGTGATGGAATTCCAGCTAAGCTACTTCAAAAGATGAAAGATGATGCTGTTCAAGTGCTGCACTCAATATTACAGCAAATTTGGAAAACTCAGCAGTGGCCACAGGACTGGAAAAGGTCAGTTTTCATTTTAACCCCAAAGAAAGGCAATGCCAAAAAATGTTCAAACTACCACATAATTGCACTCATTTCACATACCAGCAAGGTGATGCTCAAAATCCTTCAAGCTAGGCTTCAGCAGTACGTGAACTGAGAACTTCCAGATGTACAAGGTGGATTAAGAAAAGGCAGAGAAACCAAGATCAAATTGCCCATATCCATTGGATCATAGAAAAAGCAAGGGAATTCCTGAAAAACATCTACTTCTGCTTCATTGACTACACTATAACCTTTGACTGCATGGTCACAACAAACTATGGAAAATTCTTAAAGAGATGGGAACACCTGCAGCCATGAAATTAAAAGATATTTGCTCCTTGGAAGAAAAGCTATGCCCAACCTAGACAGCATATTAAAAAGCAGAGACATTGCTTTGCCAACAGGTTCTGTTAGTCAAAGCTCTGGTTTTTCTAGTAGTCATGTCTGGGTGTGAGAGTTGGACCATAAAGAAAGCTGAGCACCAAAGAATTGGTGCGTTTGAATTGTGGTGTTAGAGAAGACTCTTGAGAGTCCTTTGGACTGCAAGGATATCCAACCAGTCCATCCTAAAGGAAATCAGTCGTGAAGATAATCGGAAGGACTGATGCTGAAGCTGAAGCTCCGATACTTTGGCCACCTGATGCAGCGAGTTAACTCACTGGAAATGACCCTGATGCTTGGAAAGACTGAAAGAGGGTGAGATGGTAGATGGCACTACCGACTCAATGGACATGAGTTTGAGCAAACTCTGGGAGATAGTGAAGCACAGGGAAGCCTGGCATGCTGTAGTCCATGGGGTCACAAAGAGTTGGGCCCGACTTAGCAACTGAAGAATAACAATAAAAGAAATCTAAATATCTCAGCAAAATATATAAAGACAGCGGGGCTTTTTTATCACTGCTTCAGGGTTTTTTGTTTGTTTGTTTGTTTGAATACTTAGGCCATTTTATAATTTTGGTGAGTATTATATTGATGTTTAGATGATAGGAAAGGATGGCAGAAGTGTATTATTATCAGGCAAGGGAGAAGAGAGTATAAAGTTGCTTTGGAAAATCTAAATCTAACATACTTCTCTTTCCCTCCTTCTCTTCTGTACTGGCTATTGCCCACCTTTTTCTTCCCCTGTTGTCTCTGATCGAAGGTATCACGGCTTCTCGGCTTCCTTGATTCCAACACCTAGAATTGAGAGTATAGCTGAAATTCTATCTAAATTTTAAAGCTTTCTCAGGATATGGACAGTGTATGAATTTGCATTATCCCCAAGAGAACTATCAGATTATAAGTAGTGATCTGTTATTAGTAGGCCTGCTTTCACAGTTGTTTGGTTTAATCATTTTCTCTGTTAGAGTAAGCATTGATTTTTGGTAAAAAATTTGAGGGTAAAACTGATTGTTCTTAAGACCAATCAAGAGTTGATTGAGGAGAAATCTATATTGGGATTTTGAGAGGCTATTCAGTAGTATTATGGGTGAGTAATTTTAGATATCCTATTAGAGGTTTTACTTCTTGTTTTAAAAAGGCCTTTTATAAATTTTTATTTCCTTAGAGAAAGATCTGGAGAAGCAAAAATGAAAACAAAAGCAACAATCTCTCAGAACTAGAGTGAATATTATAGGTGGATTTTAGTGTACTTGGGGGCTCATCATACAAAGAATCAATATAACATGATGATTTTTGTAAGGATACGGAAGCCAAGTATATAGTGCTGAGTTCTGGTTGCCAGAAGTCTGCTACTGTGTGTGTGTGTGTGTGTGTGTGTGTGTATTAGTCACTCATTCGTGTCCGACTCTCTGCGACCCCATAGACTGTAGTCCGCCAGGGATTCTCCAAGCAAGAATACTGGAATGGGTTGCCATTTCCTTCTCTAGGGGAGGTCTGCTACTAACAGAAGTTAATTAGGAGTCCAGTGTCCACAGGGTTTATCTGATCCTAGCTATCAGATCTCTGGGTTTTATAAAATGGAGTGATTTTCACAGCACTGTGGAGTGAAGAATAGTTCATCCAGTTATCAGTAGAAATATTGTTCTTCTTATACTTATCACAGAATTCTTGATGTGAATAACTGTGTCTCAGGATCTACTTTTATTTTTGGCCCTGAAGGCTTAGAATGGCACAGGGCCTTCCACTAGAGTAGCCAGTAATATGTGTATGTATAAATAAATTTGTTTATGTATTTATGCATGTGAGATGAGTTCTCTGGTGGTCCTAGCAGTGGATATTTACTGCTTGTGGAAAACTTAGCAGTTTTTTCCAGTGATCTTGTTTGAGATCTACCAAGATTTTCTTCCCAGCCATTTTTATAAACTCAGAAGTAAAATTTGTTCATTATCACTTGCTCAGAGACACTTGATCAGTGCAGAAAATTCCAAGGAAGCCAAAGAGATTTTTTTAACTCCTTATATAATGAAAAGTTACCTTTGAGGCCTGAAAGTCCCACTTCCATTTATTTTGTTCTATTACCTCCTCTGATTCCCCACATCCCAATTATGTGTGCTTTTGAACTCTGAGGTAGCAGTGTTAAAAATGAAATGGGATGAAGATCAGTGATTAGATTTTTTATACCCTTTCATTTATTCTTTTTATTTTTTTTATTGTTACAGAAGAAGCTACTATGGAGGAAACTGGGCCAGTTTTAGCTTTTCAGGTCTGTTGTCCTGGCTAAAGGAACACCAGGTAAAATTCTTGTCTTGTTTGTTTTTACTTAATTTATTTTTTAATTGAAGGATAATTGATTTACAGAATTTTGTTTTCTGTCAAACCTCAACATGAATCAGTCATAGGTATACATATATCCCCTCCCTTTTGAACCTCCCTCCCATCTCCCTCCCCATCCCACAGAGCTTCAAAAGCCCAACAGGTAGAGATTTATAACAACAATAAAAAGTGTGACTGAATAAATACATATACATATACACCCATAAGCATAATCAAAACAGTCCAACAAAAATAAAATACAATAGATTGACCTGACAAATAAAGAAAACTAAAAAATATATCTGCCAGTTAAAAACAAAACTAACTAAAGCACAAATTGGAAAACAAAAGTAAAGCAAGGTGCCAAGTAGGGAATAAAGCAATGTAAACATAACTAACAAATATGTTGAGAGGAAAGGAACAAAAGAAAGAATAGATATGCAAAGTTAAATAGTGGAAGATAAAGATTTATATACATTAAAGATTAACTACAAGGGGAAAAGAACAGTAGGAAAAGTAAACAAAGGAATAAATGTAGAAAAAATAATAATAGGTTTTAAAAAATTGAAAATTAAAAGTAAAAAAGGAGAGAAAAAAAGGAAGAAGAAAGAAAAAAATAAGGAAAATTCCACAGAACTGCAAAAGCCCAACATAGAGGCAGAGGTTTATAATAACAATAAAAATGTGACTGAGAAAATAAAAATGCTCAGGAACTTACTTAGATTTCATAGTGCCAGTAAAAACGACAACTACAACAGATGGGGGAAAAAAAAGTAAAACGTAAAAGTCCGTAAGATTCTACAGAACAAGTCAAAACATAAGAATAATAAGTGTTTTTATTGAATCACTGCTGTCAGAGTCCTTCCCCTCACTGGGAAAAGTCCACCTCACCTCCCTAGGATGCTCTCCAACACTGTGCTGACCTCTGAACCTGTTGTGGGGGCAGCTCAGATTCTAATCTGGTCCTACTCCTGTGTGTTCTTGCTGCCAGTGTCCACAGCTATCAAAACTAGTGTGTTTTCTTTTGTGGAAGCTCTCAATGTCCTTTTATATATTCCATGGACACAGAATCTGCCCAGTTGATCGTGCAGAGTTAATCTGCAGCTTGTACAGCTGTTGAGAAGGTTTTGCATCTTCTACCTTAGCCACACTGCCCCTGGGTTTCAATTGTGGTTTTATTTCCACCTCTGCATGTGTGTTGTCCACTGGGGTTTGCTCCTTAGGCTGCCTTGGAGGACTTGGGTCTGCCCCAGTGAGGACCAGGTGTGGAGGTGGTGCAACTGCTTGGGTCATGGGTTCTGGCTCAGGGGAGTTGGTGGCTAGGGCAGCAGGAAATTTAGTGCTCTAGAAGTATGGCAACCAGTATCGGCCAATACACTCCAGTATTCTTGCCTGGAGAACCCCCCTCCCTGACAGAGAAGCCTGACAGGCCACAGTCCACAGGGTCGCAAAGAGTTAGACGTGACCAAAGTGACCCTGTGTGAATAGACACAAGAGTTTTTTTTTTCACCTGTGGCAGCTCTGCTCCAGTGGGGGTTGTGTGTGAAGGTGGAGCAGCTGATTGGCGTGTGGAGACCCTGGCAGTACCAAGTATTCAGGGACACGGACTGCCTCTGCCACAGGAGTTATAGCCCTATCAGAGTCTTTTTCCGAGCCTCTTGTAGCTGGCAATCAGAAGGCCTCTTTGGCCAATCTTTCTCCATAGCTCTGCCCATTCAGGCACTTACAGGGCTCCGTTTCCTGGGGTCCTTCTCTATTTATCGGTGTGTCAGGCACATAGAGGGGCCCCCTGGCTGGGGTCCTATTTTGTAGATCGGCCTGTCAGGCACTTAAAGGGGCAACCTGGGTGGGGTCCTCCTCTGTAGTTCCACGCATCAGTCACTTAAAGGAGCACCCTGAGTGGGGTCCTACTCTGTAGTTCAGTGTGTCAGGCGTTTGATGGGTCAGCCTCTGTATTGTTCAGCTGTCAGATCCTGGTGTGGACAGAGAGGCTTTAGTGACAGCTTCACCCCCTACGCGTGTCTCAGCAATATTGCCTTGCTTCCATGACTGCCTGGCTTTCCTCCACAGGCATTTCCCACCACAGTCTCCTCCCTCGCATCCCCTCGATCTGTTTCTCCATAGTCAACAGCAGCCCTTGACCTGGGGTTGCTCCACAATCCCTAAACTCCAGCGCCCAGCGGCTGCACCTTCTAGGGGATCTGCATCTCTGTATGGGGTATGTATGGCTGTGGCAAGGACTGTCTCATTCTCATTCCATTTAGGCTGCCACAGGTCAGTTGTTTCACTCTCAGCCTTAAATGACTCAGACATTTACCCCAATGTGGGAATCGGACCCCTGCTTCAGTTCCCCCACCCACCGAGGGGGAGGTTCAGTCCTACTAACACTCCTGTTGTTGTAGCCACGCGTTCGGGGAAACAAACTCACTCAGAAGGACAATGCAGATAGTCGAGTTCAGTTTATTACACTGGCGGGCCCAAGGCAGAGTCTTCTCTTGGCCAAGGGCCCGGACCAGTTTTGTGAAAACCCTATATACCCTAAGCATACGTGCCTAAACCCACCTCCCCAAATTCCCTGAAACTAGTCTGAACAAAGGAAAAAGAAAGATACAGTCAAAGTTAACCAGTGGTTCATATGCCTTAAGCCTAGGTAGTTAATAGTGGGCAATTATCAATAGCTTGTGGTAATACCCCAATAAGCATAATAGAATGTATGATTCTATTCGGTTACACAGATAATTAGGGTATTCTTTTAGGCGATGGAGAGCCCTGGGGCTCTTCCTTCTGGGGGCCTGGTTTTCTAGTTGGTATGTCGTTTCCATAGATACTGGGCATATAGCCCAAAGTCCACAGTCCGGCCGAGATGGAGTCCTGCTTTCAAGATAGAGCCTGTTCTGTTTCCTCCTTCACTGTTTTTTCCCCTAGTTCCTTCCTCCTGCCGAGTTTTGCATGGTTCTATATATTCTTTTCTGCTGGTCAGGTACTCCTGTCTGCTCTCAGCTGGTGTTCTGCATGCACTTTTGTGTCTGAAGGTGTATTTATGAAGTATCCATGGAGAGAGATGTACTCCATGTCCGCCTACTCCTCCGCCATCTTGTTCTCCCTTATCTTCTTTTTTTAATTTACTGGATTGTATTTGGTATCATATAATTACTCTGTGTTGAAGAAGACATGAAGGTTCATCTGTATTATAGGACTGATAATTTTTATTTACTTATTTAACAAAAATTCTGTAGTCACCTTTTCAGCTAATATTATCTCAATGCTACTAAAATACAGTAACATCCGTTTTTAAGTGTAAATAAATATGTTGACTGAAGAATGAATCATATATGTTTGATACCATGTTCTAATTACTCTGTATACCCAAATATCAGGCAAGTTTTTTCTCCAAAATATTCTTTCAAAACAATATCTCTATCCTTACAAAATCTCACATATTACTAGTTCTTTCAGTTAGTATGTTTTGGGGAAAAAAATCTAAGTATTTTGGGAAGATACATTAATTTGAAATGATCTGTCATTGGTGGTTTTGCTTATTTATAGAAGTCACCTGACAGAATCATTAAAAACAAAAAACAAGGAAAGAAATTTCATATATACTTAGTAATTTTTACCCCCTTAGAATAGAATTTTTTTTCGCTGGGCTGGAAGAAACACAAGCTGGAATCAAGATTGCCGGGAGAAATATCAATAACCTCAGATATGCAGATGACACCACCCTTATGGCAGAAAGTGAAGAAGAACTAAAGAGCCTCTTGATGAAAGTGAAAGAGGAGAGTGAAAAAGTTGGCTTAAATCTCAACGTTCAGAAACCTAAGATCATGGCATCTGGTCCCATCACTTCATGGGAAATAGATGGGGAAACAGTGGAAACAGTATCAGACTTTATTTTTTTGGGATCCAAAGTCACTGCTGATGGTGATTGTAGCCATGAAATTAAAAGACGCTTACTCCTTGGAAGGAAGGTTATGGCCAACCTAGATAGCATATTTAAAAGTGAAGAAGGAATTCATAGGGCCTGGACTCCATCTTAGGCCTATTCGTGCTGATCGTGCTCCGCCACCTCTCTAATGGACTCTGAACTCTGTGCTTAGTGCCTGTGGAAACAACAATAGAAGGATAAGACACCCTCCAGACAGGGGAATCTTGAAGATTATATCCAGGTTACTCATCACCTAAGAGAAAACATACACTGATCCCCCTACCTCTGGACAGGTCATAAATTTTTTTTCTGTAACCTCAGGCTTATTGATTATTGACTGTTTGAACACCTAACACATGAATGATGGGGTTATTATGATTGTATTTACATTTCCTTTGTTTATGTAAGTCACAAGGAAATTGGGGTGGTGGGTTCAGACACATACACCTGGGGTATAAAAGATTTTCACAAATGCTGTTCGGGGTCCTTGGCTAAGAGGAGACTCTGCCTTGGGCCCGCCGGGGTAATAAACTGCACTTCACTATGTGCATCATCCTTCTGAGTGAGCTTGTTTCCCAAAACGCGTGGCTATAACAAAAGCAGAGACGTTACTTTGCCAACAAAGGTCCATCTAGTCAAGGCTATGGTTTTTCCAGTGGTCATGTATGGATGTGAGAGTTGGACGGTGAAGAAAGCTGAGCACCGCAGAATTGATGCTTTTGAACTGTGGTGTTGGAGAAGACTCTTGAGAGTCCCTTGGACTGCAAGGAGATCCAATCAATCCATCCTAAAGGAGATCAGTCCTGGGTGTTCATTGGAAGGACTGATGTTGAAGCTGAAACTCCAATACTTTGGCCACCTCATGCGAAGGGTTGACTTGTTGGAAAAGACCCTAATGCTGGGAAGGATTAGGGGCAGGAGGAGAAGGGGACGACAGAGGATGAGATGGTTGGATGGCATCACTGACTCGATGGACATGGGTTTGTGTAGACTCCGGGACTTGGTGATGGACGGGGAGGCCTGGCGTGCTGCAATTCATGGGGTCGCAAAGAGTCGGACACGACTGAGCGACTGAACTGAACTGAACTGAACTGAACTCCAATGTTAGACATCATTCTAAAGAAATTTTTATAATATCATTTACAGCATACATTTTACATGCGGAGTTGGTTATGTTTTGGAGTTTACCAGTTTTTATGAGACATTAAAAACTGTCCTAATTTTCTATAAATGGAAATGCAGCTTGAAATGGAATTCCTGCTGAGAGCATCATATATAGAATAAGAAACTGCTGTATTTCAAAAGGGTTTAGACATTTGGGGAAGAAGGATGATAGATTCTCGAACGTTGTATTCAGTTGACTAATAATAATACAGCTAAGACTAAGTACCAAACTAAGCATTTTAGTTTTCTTGATTGATTTAATAAGTGACTCAAAAAGTACCTGTAGTGATGACAAAGAAATTGACGTTGAAGATATACTGAAGATTCAGTTTGAATAATACTGTATGCAACTAGACTGTGGAAAAACAAGCAATATTTGTGTAGTAACATTTAATGTAATAATTCAAGTTATGTGTAAATCAAGAAAGTAAGTGATATAAATAGATTCATTTAGCTATTTTTTATCAATATGCCTCAAATATTTTATGTTGATCAGAAACCATTTTTTGAATGTAATTCTTGGCAAGTATGTGTGAGGGTCACCTTATATTGAAGCATATTCAGTCCTTCTATGAGAAAATTTAACCTAAACTCTCAGAACAACAGCAACCTAAATATAAATATCCTAATTGTCTCAATGGAAAATTTTGGGTGAATGAAGGGATTTTTTTAAAAATAAATTTTGGCAATGGATTAGATTTATTAAAACAAGGTATTTTTGTAGACATTTGTTTTAATGCTTCTTTTACTACTCCAACATCTTGACTTTGTCATCTTATCCTTTTTCCCTTCACATACTTCTTTTTTTCAGGTTGGTAAACCTGTTCAAAGCTCCTATACTTCACCTCCTCTTCTATTTGTGTTGGGATGTTTAATGATTATCTAATAATTATGCTTGATAATAAGAAATGTTTGCTGCTCCTTTTTGTCGGTTTAAAATGTTAAATTCAAGACAGTGGAGCCTTTTAAAAATAATTATGGCCTACTTTGTGAAATCTGTAAGTTTTGAAATTTTCTTAGGTGAATTTACTTAAAATAAAGGCTATTATAGTTATATCTCACTACTAGTTTATTGAGTATATATAATAAATTAAAAATTGTTTTTTCTCTGAAAGGTGTGTATCAAGTAGAATAAAATTTTGAACAGATTAAAAATTGGCCCTTGAGATTTGGAAAGGTATGTCTTGACATCTTCAGAAATCCCCTGTATTTGAATATTGTATCATGTGATTTTCTCCATAGAATATAATTGGAAATTATTGAAAAATTTAAAGGGCCACTTTCAATCCTTAGTAAGAATTTGAAAGTGTGTTAGCTCCTCAGTTGTGTCCAACTCTTTGTGGCCCTATGGACTGTATTCTACCAGGCTCCTCTGTCCATGGGATTTCCCAGGCAAGAATACTGGAGAGGGTTGCCATTTCCTTCTCCAGGAGATCTTCCCAACCCAAGTACTGAACCCAGGTCTCCCACATTGCAGTCAGATTCTTTACCATCTGAGCCACCCGGAAAGCCCTAGTAAGAGTTTATATACTTTATTATGCATTCTTATTTTTAGTGTGTTTCTAAATATAAAATATTTAGGTTGATTATTATAAAGTCTTTAGTTATACTAGACTGAGTGCTTTTCAAAAATACTTTTACATATAATCAAGATTTGACACAGCTACTGACCAACCTTCAAAAATGTGAAATTAAGTAGAATGAAGTAATTTGGGGCCTGCTGTTTGACAACAAAATTTTAAAACTTTTTTAGTAACAAGTAATATGTGCACCAGGCTTCACAGTTAGCGCTAGTGATAAAGAACCCACCTTTCTGTGCAGGTGACATAAAAGACATGAGTTCCATCCCTGAGTTGGGAAGATTGCCCTGGAGCAGGGCATGGCAACCCACTCTACTAGTCTTGCCTGGAGAATTCCATGGGGACAGAATAGCCTGGAGGGCTATGGTTCTTAGTGTCACAAAGAATCAGACACAGCTGAAGTGTCTTAGCCCGCGTAATATGTGTATCAGATATGGCTGAGTCTTAGCAGATGGAGGGTTTGTTGTTCTAGTTCTTAAGCAATGTCACAACAGCCACATCCAAATAACCGCATCAGAACATCACATATCCTGATAGAAATTGGTAAACCAGAATTAGCTTTTGATAGGATAGATTTTTACACATTATTTTCCTTTCCTTCCTTTAAAGTTGTGCACTATGCTGGAGTTGCTTCAATGACTCTGAAGTGATATCCTTTGAATTTTGATGGGTTGGAAGGAAAGGCATGAATTTAGAAAGATATAAATTTTCTCAGAAAAGTATAAGTTCAGATTACCCAATTTAATTAGAATTTCTCATCTGTATTTTGTTTAGGAAAACAGTGATATTGTGAATGAATGCCCAGCATGGCAGGAGAAGATCCTTGAAAATGAAGAAGCTATTGCTCTTAGCAGGACAGACAAAACCATTCAACATGTGGAAGTGTTTTGTTATGCAAGGTATGATAAGTATTTATTTACAATAAACGACATTAATGACTTCATATTCACATCTTTTCAGAAGAAGCCAACAGTAAGAATTTACATGGCATTGCTTGCTACAAGTCTCCTTGATATGCTGACCTGCCTTCTAAAAAATATAGCTTTCAGTTTTGTTATGTTTGTTCATTTGTATTATTTTTTAGATTTCACATGTAAGTGGTATACAGTATTTATCTTTCTCTGTCTGACTTACTTCACTTAGCATAATATCCTCTAGGTTCATCAGTTTCATTGTAATTAAACTTCAGAAACAAGCAAACTCATAGAAAAGAGAAAAAGAAATCATATTTGTGGTTACCAGTGACATTGTGGTAAGAGATGGCAATGGGGTAAAGGGAGGATTGGATGAAGACAATCAAAATGTACAAACTTTCAGTTATGACTGAGTACTAGAGAGGTAATTTACAACATGATTAATATAATAAACACTGCTTTGTACTATATATGAAAGTTGTTGAGAGTAAATACAAGAATTCTCAATACAAGAAAATATATTTTTTTCCATTTATTTAATTTTGTATCTGTATGAGATGATGAATGTTCACTAAACTTATTTTGATAGTCACTTCATGATGTATGTAGTAAATCGATCATTATGCTGTACACCTTAAACTTATACAGTGATGTATGTCAGTTATATTGCAGTAAAACTGGAAGAAAACACTAAAATGTAACTTTAAGTTTTCTTTGTTTAGATAATCTTACATTAATAATTTGTAATTTACCAAGCTCTTTAAATACATTTTCTTGTTTGATCCTTACAGCAGTCCTATGCTAGTATAGAGCAAATAGTATTAGTTAGATTTTTTTAGAGTCCTCAGTGAAACTCAAAGAGTTTAATTTGCTGAAGGTCATCTGGCTTGATGAATGTCAAGCTAGTTAGTGGTGGCGTGCATGCATACTCAGTGGTGTCTGACTCTTTTGTGACCCCACAGACTGTAGCCCACGAGGCTCCTCTGTCCCTGAGATTTCCCAGGCAGTAGTACTGGAATGGGTTGCCATTTCCTTCTCTAGGGCATCTTCTCGACCCAGGGATTGAACCCATGTCTCCTGCATTGGTGGGCAGATTCTTTACCACTGAGGGAGGCACCAGGGAAGCCCTAAGTAGCAGTGGAGTCTTAGATTAAAACCAAGGGGTTTTTAGTCGATGTTCTTCTAACTCTTCTTAGATCATGTTTAGTATAGCAAAATGCAAAATTATAATTTTGAATTAAAAAAATCAAATTCAGTGGCGATGACATTTTGGGGCATATTTTTGTAAATCATGAGAGAACAGGGGAAGTAATACTCTCAGTGTCTCCTTCTAAGTGAAAGAATTCATTGTTTTAAAACAATTAGAAGAGTTTATTTTTTCAGATTACATGCTTAATGGGCTGAAAGGTAACCATCACATAGTTCAGTGCAATTTTTGAAGTAGTTATGAAGTCAAGGGATTTAGAACATCAATGTCAAGCTCTTTAATAGTAATTAAAACTTAAAATCCAAGATACTAGAGATTTTTTAGGATGTGTACTATAATCATACATAGCTTTGTTGTGGCACAGTGGTAAGTATGACTTGAGCCCTTGAAAAGTTGGGGTACTTGTCATTGATTTCTTAACCTATATTCATATCTGTCAGGTAACTAGCATTTTCTGTCATTAATACAGTTAATTTTCTATGATTTTATGTAAAAGGACAGCTTTTGAAATGTCAGATACAGATTATAATTTGCATGTGCTAAATGGCATTCAGTAAGAAAGGTATAACTCTGATACTGTTCAGAGCCAGTGTAGACTGATTTAGAACAAAAGATGATCTCAGCTGTAAAGTCGTATGCTTTAGCAAAAGCAGGGATAAATATTTGGTAACTTTATTGTGTGTCTATGAATACTACTTGACTAGAATATAGTGACAGTCATACTCAGGCCCTTTGAGAGGTGCTTTTGCTGTTTTAAGACCTCTGATTTCTCTACTCTTCATGACAATTAGTGTTTATGATTTCTAATGACTGATATGACACATTTTGAATGCAGAGGAAATCATCTTGTTTTTGATTCCTGATCTCTTCAGTTTCACTTTTGGAGCTTCCCAAAGTCATTAGTTTGTGAAAAAGTAGTTGTAGTTTCAGACCATGAATTTTAAATCATTGTAACTAGGATTAAACACATATCTTTATTAATCAAAATAGGAAAAATTACCTTTCAACACATTTTTACCAACGAGAAATAAGTTTATTCCTATAGCATAAAAATCCATGCTTCGGGATTTGACAAACTCTTGGAAAGCATTTTCTACCTCCTGCTGGTTTTGGAAGTGTTTTCCCTGCAAAAAAAATTGTCGAGATGCTTGAAGAAGTGGTAGTCAGTTGGCGAGAGGTCAGGTGAATATGGCGGATGAGGCAAAACTTTGTAGCCCAATTCATTCAACTTGTGAAGCATTGGTTTGCGGTGCCATGGTCTTAGTATTTTGAACGTTGAGTTTTAAGCCAACTTTTTCACTCTCCTCTTTCACCTTCATCAAGAGGCTCTTTAGTTCCTTTTCACTATCTGCCATAAGGGTGATGTTATCTGCATATCTGAGGTGGTTGATAAATCTCCTAACAGTCTTGATTCCAGCTTGTGATTCATCATGTCTTGCATTTTGCATGTTGTACTCTGCATAGAAGTTAAATAAGCAGGGTGACAATATACAGCCTTTTAGAACTCGTTTCCCAATTTTGAATCAGTCATTTATTCCAAGTCTAGTTCTAACTGTTGCTTCTTGACCTGCATACAGGTTTCTCAAGAGGAAGGTAAGGTGGTTTGGTATTTTCCATAGTTTGCTGTGATCCATATAGTCAAATGGCAACTCCAGTACTCTTGCCTGGAAAATCCCATGGACGGAGGAGCCTGGTAGGCTACAGTCCATGGGGTCGCTAAGAGTCGGACACGACTGAGCGACTTCACTTTCACTTTTCCCTTTCATGCACTGGAGAAAGAAATGGCAACCCACTCCAGTATTCTTGCCTGGAGAATCCTAGGGACGGCAGAGCCTGGTGAGCTGCCGTCTATGGGGTCGCACAGAGTCGGACACGCCTGAAGCGACTTAGCATAGCATGGTATAGCATATAGTCAAAGGCTTTAGCATAGTCAATGAAGTGGAAGTAGTTTTTTTTCTGGAATTCTTTTGCTTTTTCTATAATCCTACATGTATTGGCAATTTGAGAAGCTGTACCATTTTACATTCCCACTAGGCATGTGCAAGTGACTGTTTTTCCATATCCTCACCATCATTTGGTGGTATAACTTCTTCAGTGTAGCTAATGTTTATAGGTGTGTAGTAGTGATATCTCATTGCAGTTTTATTTTGCATTTCCCTGGTGCTTGATTTTCAATATCTTTTCATGTGCTTATTTGCCATCCATACATCTTTTTGGTGAAATATCTGTTCATATCTTTTGCTCATTTTTTAATTGGGTGGATTTTTTTCCGTGGAGATTTAAGAGTTCTTTAGTTTGCAGATATTTCCCCCCAGTCTTTAGCTTGTCTTTCATCCTTTTTACACATGGTATTTTGCAGAACAAATTTTTTAAATTTTGACGAGGTCCGATTTACCAGTTTTTTCTTTTGACTCTTGGCCTAGCTATAGAGCCAGGAGATTTTTTCCTGTTTAAAAAAAAAGTTTCATAGATTTATGTTTTATATGGGAAGTACATGATCCACTTTAAATTTTTGTTTATGCTGTGAGGTTTAGATCCATGTTTGCTTTCCTTTATTGATATCACGTTCCTTCAGTACTATTTGTTGAAAAGGCTGTTTTTTCTCCATTGAGTTACTTTTGCAACTTTGTCAAAAATCAATTGGCTGTACTTGAATGGTTCTCTTTCTGGATTCTGTTTTCTTTTCCATTGATTTATGTCTTTGCCCATACCAGTATCACACTGTCTTGATTACTGCAGCTGTAAGTTGGACTTAATATCTGTTAGAATGATTTCCCCAAATTTATTTTTCTTTATCAAGGGTATTTTAGCTGTTCTGGAGTTTGTGTCTTTCCATATAAATGTTTTAATAAGCTTGACCATGTCTAGAAAATGTTTCTGGATTTGATAGGAGTTGCATTAAAGTTACTGATCAACTTGGGGTGAATTGACATGTTTATTATTTTGAGTTTCCCAATCTGTTGACAAGTTATGCCTCTCCATTAAGGGAGGTCATCTTGATTTCTCTCTATGCTGCTGCTGCTAAGTCGCTTCAGTCGTGTCTGACTCTGTGCGACCCCATAGACGGCAGCCCACCAGGCTCCGTCGTCCCTGGGATTCTCCAGGCAAGAATACTGGAGTGGGTTGCCATTTCCTTCTCCAGTGCATGAAAGGGAAAAGTGAAAGTGAAGTCACTCAGTCGTGTCGGATTCTTAGCGACCCCATGGATTGTAGCCTACCGGGCTGCTCTATCCATGGGATTTTCCAGGCAGGAGTACTGGAGTGGGGTGCCATTGCCTTCTCCGATTTCTCTCTATGCTGCTGCTGCTGCTAAGTCGCTTCAGTCGTGTCCGACTCTGTGCGACCCCATAGATGGCAGCCCACCAGGCTCCGCCATCCCTGGGATTCTCCAGGCAAGAATACTGGAGTGGGTGGCCATTTCCTTCTCCAGTGCATGAAAGGGAAAAGTGAAAGTGAAGTCGCTCAGTCATGTCCGACTCTTAGCGACCCCATGGACTGTAGCCTACCAGGCTCCTCCATCCATGGGATTTTCCAGGCAAGAGTACTGGAGTGGGGTGCCATTGCCTTCTCCGGATTTCTCTCTATAGGATTGTGTAATTTTCAACATACCAGTTCTGTGCATAAGTATTTAATTTTCTTTAGAGCAAGTACTATTGTAAGTGGTATTGCCTTTTTTGTTTTGGTTTTCACATAGTCCTTATCAGTATCTAGAAATACAATTGCTTTTTATGCATTCATCTTGTATCCCGAAATCTTGATGAACTTGCTTATTCTAGGAATTTTTGTGTAGATTCCTTGGGATTTTTGCATGGACAGCTATGTTTTCTGCAAAGAGGAACAGTTTTATGTCTTCCTTTCCATTGGCTTTTTTTTTAAGAGCATCTGTTTTCTATTGAGAGTCATGTGTTTTCTCTCCATAGCCCCATACCACAAGTTAATTGTAATTTTCTCCTTATCCTTAGGCTCACTTAATGAGCGTTTTTTTTTTTTTTTTCATAAAGGAAGTTATTATCGCTTCTGAGTATCTTGTAGTTATGTGCAAATGCTGGGCAGTCATTTAGTTTCTGTTACTAATTATCTTGATCTTGTACACTACTCTCTCAGCATATGCAAGTCAAACTCACAGTCTGACCAAATGTAAAAATATTGAAAATCTTATACTTAAATGATCACTGACACCAAGAGATTATTGTAGTTAGCTACATGAGGCATATAGAGAGAAATCAAACCTCAATCCCTGGTATATTTCCTATGTAGAATATTGTTTTAAATATTTTGGTAAATTTCCAAATTATCGTGTAAAGATAGCTTTGTAATGATATGAATGCTGAAGTGTTATGACTTCTCTTCCCATTTTAGACCAGATGAGTAAGCTTATAGAGTTGATGTTTATTAGGCTAAATCTGTGATTTGATTCTCACATATGTTGCTTGATATTTCATCAAGGAAGAACAGTGGCTGTCTCTTGGCTACAAACAGTATTATAGCTATAACCAGTAGCCTTTTAATTTTTAATCTTTGATTACAAGGAGGATAGGGCAAGGATGCAAGTAGATCAGTGCAAACTCATCACCACTTTTTGGAAAATACTTCAAAGTATTGATACATGGTTAAGTCAGTAACACCATATTCTAATGTAAATATGCTGGATAGCACATTTTTTTTTCATTGTTGACTTTACTTATTTTCAGAAATAATTCTTAAGTGTTCAGTCTAAGAGTTTTAGTGATCTTTTGACCATGAAAGTTAGTACTTTTTCATTATTGCGTAGTTGGGCTTCCCTGGTGGCTCAGTGGTAAAGAATCTGCCTGCCAATTCAGGAGACACAGGTTTGATCCCCTGGGTTGGGAAGGTCCTCTGAAGTAGGAAATGGCAACCCACTCCGTATTCTTGCCAGGAAAATCTCATGGACAGAGGAGCCTGGCAGGCTACAGTCCATAGAGTTGCCAAAGAGTTGGACACGACTTAGTGACTAAACAACAATAACAACAACATAGTTAGGCTGAATATTAAAATATAATAGCTTAAGCTCAATTCTCACAAATTCTATGAAGAACTACCCAGATTGTTTTGCTTTATGAGTGCTTTGTTACCTTGGATGCTGCTAGTAATAAATGAGATAATCTGTAGTTTGGGCCAGAAATACTTTTGCTATACATAGATTATTTTTCTTTGAAACAGATATTGTGATTATTACAGTTGAATTATGGAAGGGAAGCATAAAAGGACTATAGCATTTATTGGATATTATCTTTTTGGCAACTGCTATAGCTCAGTTCCTTACATATTTTATTTCATTCACTTTCACTTAATCTGTGCTACATCAGGGAGAGCTAGAGATAGGACAGGCAGGATTTGAACCCACATCTATCTAACTCAGAAGCTTGTGCTGTTTCCATTGTATCACAGTGTATTTCAGGCATCAGATAAATATATGTATGTGCATCAAGGGAGCCATTAAACCAAGTGAATAAAGTATTTTCTTTGTGAAGACTAGCACATAAAGAAGTGCATTTACTTATTTAATTTACTAGAATATTATTTAGTAGTATAAAGTAGTTACATCTATAATGGGGAATTAAAGTACCTAACTCCCAGTGTACAGAAGATGAGGGATAAATCGAGTATCCTTTAGTTGTTGTGATTGTAGTTAGTACCCCACAGGATATTTTTGTAGTTTATGTGAGAGAATAAAAACAACTACTATTTCTGGTTTTAAACATTCAACAGACTATGAAAAAGCACAATACATTAATTCACACTTAATTCACAAAAATCCAAACACTTTTTAGGTGAAAGGTGTTGTTGGTGTTCCATCTCTCAGTTGTGTCCAACTCTTAGTGACCCCATGAATGCCAGGCTTCCCTGTCCTTCACCATCTCTTGGAGTTTGCTCAAGGTGAAAGGTGGTTGCTTATTAATTGCATAATGGCATATAGTTTCTTTAGTGAGAAGAAATTTTATCTTTCTAAAATTTTGAAAAGAACTTGTGCTTTTTCTGCCCTTTTTCATTTTTGTATAACACTGAACATTGTTTCCCCTTTTCTGATATGATAATATTAAAGCAGGATGAAAACTTGCTTCTTAGACTTACAAACGAACCAACTCTTTCATGGATTGATACTAAAATAAAGACATTGTGATAGTCATCTAAAATTCTACTTATTTATTTTAGACTCTATAATTTATAAATGTAGCATGAGCCTCTTCGACAAAAATGTTATAATACTATTAAGAAGAAAGAAATACAAAATTTTAAAAACTGAAAAGTCACTTGTAAGTTTTATTATTTACCAGAATCTGTGGTTTACCACTGTGTAATAGCAAGTTTGTTTTAGGCTACAAGTGACACAGTGTCCAATTAAAAGTGGTTTAAGTGAGTAGATGTATGGGTAGGTGGGATGGTAGGTTGGTAGGTGGGTTAGTTGGTCATTACATAATTTGCTAATTGAGAATCTTAATCACATCAATCTTGGGGTAGCTGTCCAGCAGTTTTCTTAGCTTTCCGTCCAGAGTTACAAGATAATTGCCATGATTCTGAACAGGTTTTCACACAACAGAAACCTCTAAATGTGAAACAAGGGGGGAGAGTTTTTTTTTCCTAACGTGTGTGTTTTTTTGTTTTTTTGTTTTTGCTGTTATAATGTTATACTGAGGAGTCTTTACCAAAGCCCCAAGTTCTCCCTTATCTCATTGGCTTAAAATAGATAACCTGCTCATTTTTAAATCAGTCACTAACAAAGGACAATAAAATTACCAAAGTTGGTATTAATCAGCCATGATCCAGCCCCTAGTTCTGGGTGCCTTCTGCCTAATATTGGATCAAAATTGCAACTCTTATAGTGCTGAGGAAAAGGATATGGTTGTGAAAAAGACAACCAACAGTATCTGTTCTACATCACCTTATTTTTTTTCCTTGGAGAAATATGACAAGATATTGACATTTCAGCTATATTCTACTGTGTGTGTTGACATTTTTAGTTGTTTACAAATAAGGGAATAAATCTATCAGTATGTTATATTGCATCAATTTAAAATTGATTACAGTGGATTTTTTATATTCCTGTTTTTTGGAACAGCAGCTTTTGAACAGTCTCATTTTTTGTAAATCTTATTCATAATCATTAAACATTTATTTGCAGAAATTAACAGATGGATAGCTGTGTAGCATATACTGTGCAAATCAAAAGTAAATGGCGTGGGATTTCCCCAACAGTCCAGTGGTTAAGACTCCATGCTTTCAATGCAAAAGGCAGAAGTTGGATCCCTGTCAGGGAACTAAGATTCCATATGCCATGTGACGTGGCCAAAAAATTAAAACAAGAAAAAAGTGAATGGCCTTAGAATAAAGTGCATATATCAAAGTAAAGAATATAATTTCTGCAACAAGCTGTACTGTGAGGAAGAAAAGTGCCAATAGCTGAAAAATAAATAGTGAACACCTGTGCTGAATACATTGACCAGTTGGTTGACAATTTTTCATCTGACTTATCTGAAAGTGTGACTGTTACAAGGCATTAAGGCATATTCAGTTTGAGGCATTCCCTTGTTGCTACCATTAATTGGTAACAATACTAGATAATATCAGAATTTATACCCCAAAGTCTCCCCTAAATTCAGATTAAGGCTAATGCATTCATCTAAGCACTTATTCAGAGTTGAAATTAGGTAAAATTATCTCAAAAATATTGTTATACTGTATTGTAAATGTCCCTTGAAATTCAAATTATCAATATAAATGACATTGGATTTCATTTGTCAATTTATTTTCATATTGAAAAGTTTTATAAGAACTAATGGTGCATATTTTTCCCATTTATATGTTAAAATCAGTAGTGTTTTAGAACTCAAAAGATTTTTTTTGAGAATTCATAATCCAGCCACATTCATTTACAACTGGCAAATGTGTTTTTATACTTTTTAGATTCTTTAAAGTTAATAAAATTGAGTTATTGTTCAGAAGTGTTCTTCACAACGTTGAATTATTTTATTTTTAATTTTTTAATTGGAGGCTAATTACAGTATTGTGGTGGTTTTTGCCATACATTGACATGAATCAGCCATGGGTGTACATGTGTCCCCCATCTTGAACCCCCCCTCCCACCTCCTTCCCCATCCCATCCCTCAGCATTGTCCCAGTGCACTGGATTTGAGTGCCCTGGTTTATGCATAGAACGTGGACTGGTGATCTTTTTCACATATGGTAATATACATGTTTCAATGCTATTCTCTCAAATCATCCCACCCTCGCGTTCCCCACAGAGTCCAAAAGTTTGTTATTTATATCTGTGTCTCTTTTGCTGTCTTGCATATAGGGTCATCGTTACCATCTTTCTAAATTCCATATATATGCGTTAATATACTGTATTGGTGTTTTTCTTTCTGACTTATTTCACTCTGTATAACAGGCTCCAGTTTCATCCACCTCATTAGAACTGATTCAAATGCATTCTTTTTAATAGCTGAGTAATGTTCCATTGTGTATATGTACCACAGCTTTCTTATCCATTCATCTGCTGATGGACATCTAGGTTGCTTCCAAGTCATAGCTATTGTATAAACAGTGCTGCAATGAACATTGGGGTACACGTGTCTCTTTCAATTCTGGTTTCCTCGGTGTGTATGCCCAGCACTGGGATTGCTGGGTTGCGTGGTGGTTCTATTTCAAGTTTTTTGAGGAATCTCCACACTGTTCTTCATAGGGCCTGTACCAGTTTGCATTCCCACCAACAGTTGTAAGAGGGTTCCCTTTTCTCTGCACCCTCTCCAGCATTTATTGTTTCCAGACATTTTGTTAGCAGCCATTCTGACCAGGGTGAGATGGTACCTCATTGTGATTTTGATTTGCATTTCTCTGATAATGAGTAATGTTGAGCATCTTTTCATGTGTTTGTTAGCCATCTGTATATCTTCTTTGGTGAAATGTCTGTTTAGTTCTTTGCCCCACTTTTTGATTGGACCGTTTATTTTTCCAGAATTGAGCTGCAGGAGCTGCTTGTATATATTCGAGATTCTCGGTCAGTTGCTTCGTTTGCTACTATGTTCTCCCATTCTGAAGGATGCCTTTTCACATTGCTTATAGTTTTCTTCTTTGTGCAAAAGCTTTTCAGTTTAATTAGATTCCATTTGTTTATTTTTGCTTTTCTTCTCATGACTCTGGGAGGTGACTCTAGAAGATCGTGCTGTGATTTATGTCAGAGTGTTTTGCCTACGTTTTCCTCTAGGAGTTTTATAGTTTCTTGTCTTATATTTAGATCTTTAATCCATTTTGAGTTTTATTTTGTTTATGATGTTAGAAAGTGTTCTAGTTTCATTCTTTTACAGGTGGTTGACCAGTTTTCCCAGCATCACTTGTTAAAGAGATTGTCTTTCCTCCGTTGTACATTCTTGCCTCCTTTATCAAAGATAAAGTGTCCATATGTGCGTGGATTTAACTCTGGGCTTTGTAGTATGTTCCATTGAT
Organism: Giraffa tippelskirchi; assembly: GCF_054371585.1. Taxonomy (NCBI): domain Eukaryota; kingdom Metazoa; phylum Chordata; class Mammalia; order Artiodactyla; family Giraffidae; genus Giraffa; species Giraffa tippelskirchi. The sequence goes on from NC_137289.1 coordinate 75,723,626, forward strand.
CTATATTTCTGTCTTTGTGCCATACTGTCTTGATGACTGTAGCTTTGTAGTATAGTCTGAAGCCAGGCAGGTTGATGTTGGGGCGTTTAACATTGTCCCAGAGGTCTCTGAGGTTGTCCTCATTTCTTTTAATTCTCTTTTTTTCCCCTCTCTGCTTCATTTATTTCCACCATTCTATCTTCCACCTCATTTATCTTCTCTTCTCCCTTGTTATTCTACTCTTGGTTCCCTCCAGAGTGCTTTCGATCTCAGTTATTGCATTATTCATTATTGATTGACTTTTTTATTTCTTCTAGGTCCTTGTTAAACATTTCTTGCATCTTCTCAATGCTTGTCTCTAGTCTATTTATCTGTGACTCCGTTCTGTTTTCAAGATTTTGAATCATCTTTGCTGTCATTATTCTGAATTCTTTTTCAGGTAGACTCCCTATCTCCTCCTCTTTTGTTTGTTTTTGTGGGCATTTATCATGTTCCTTTACCTGCTGAATATTTCTCTGCCTTTTCATTTTGTTTAGATTGCTGTGTTTCAGGTGGCCTTTCTGTATGCTGGAAGTTTGGTTCCTTTTTATTGTGGAGGTTGCTCCCTGTGGGTGGGGTTGGAGGAGTGATTTGTCTAGGTTTCCTGATTAGGGGAGCTTGCATCTGTGTTCTGGTGGGTATAGCTGGATCTCTTCTCTCTGGAGTGCAATGAAGTATCCAGTAGTGAGTTTTGGGTTGTCTATGGGTTGGGCATGTCTTTGGGCATCCTGTACTTTAATGCTCAGGACTGTGTTCCTGTGTTGCTGGAGAGTTAGCTTGGTATGTCTTGCTGTGGAGCTTGTTGGCTCTTGGGTGGAGCTTGGTTTCAGGGTAGGTATGGAGGCTTTTGGATGAGCTCTTGTCTCTTAATGTTCCCTGGAATCAGGAGTTCTCTGGTGTTCTCACGTTTGGATTTTAGCCTCCTGCCTCTGGCTTTCAGTCTTATTATTATAGTAGCCTCAAGACTTCTCCATCTGTACAGCACAGATGATAAAACATCTAGGTTAATGGTGAAAAAATTCTTCATAGTGAGGAAAATCCAGAGAGGTTCACCGAGTTACATGGAGAAGAGAAGATGGAGGAGGAAGATAGAGGTGACCAGGAGGAGAAGAGGGGAAGTCAAAAGGAGAGAGAGCAATCAAGCCAGTAATCACACCCCTAAGTGAAAATGGATACTGAAGATTAGATTCTTAAAGGTACAAAATTGATAACAAATACCAAAAAGCAAAAATTAAAAAATCTAGAGGTTAGACTCTCAAAAATATAATGAAAGTACAAAACAAAATCAATCACAAAAATTATAAAATATATATATATGAAATTTGTTTTAAAAATAGAGTCTTTCAAATGCTCAAGGCTGGGGCAAAGGGATGACCCAGAGGGATGGGATGGGGAGGGAGGTGGGAGGGGGGTTCAGGATGGGGAACACATGTGAACCCATGGCTGATTCATGTCAATATATGGCAAAAACCACTACAATATTGTAAAGTAATTAGCCCCCAACTAAAATTAAAAAAATGGAGTCTTTTTGGCAAGGTAATAGTAGGTTATAAAAATCAAAATTAAAGAAGTAATAAATTACTTGTTCCAGGTTGTACTTCTTCTCAAGGTCTATAGGCCCCTTCCAGTGCTTAGTCAATGTTAACTACAGGGTTTTAATCTGTTGCACCTGTCACTTCCACAGCTTTTCCCTGTTCTTTTTTTTATTTTGGCTTCCTCTGTTTGCAAGTCACTTCAGTGACTAATTTCTGCCCTGACACAAGGGGGTGAAGGTGATCATTTATTTAGGCTCACTCATTCAGTTGTGTTGTGGGGAGGGAGGAACACAATATTTGCAAACAAATATCACTGGCGTGTGTGGGGAGTGCTCGCAGTGTATGGACCACACTAGGTTTGCGTCAGCTCACAGCGGCCTGTGCTTTCCAGGTCTACACAGCTCAGGCTCCAGGTTCTCTGCAGGGATGCTGTCCAAAGCAGACCCTGTGTTTTGTGCACTTCACATGCCTAAGCTGCTCCGGTGCAGGTTCTCGGGTACTCCTCAAGGGCATAGACTTGGTTGGGCGTGCGTTTTGTGCCCTTCCCAGTTTCGAGCAGCTCAGGTGATCAGGTGCTTGGCGAGTGCACTGTCCCAGGTGGGCTGTGCATCTTAATCACCTCTCCTGTCCCGACCGCTCTGTTTCCCAGGTTTGCCATGAGAGCACTGTGCTGTGTCTCCTCTGGGGAGCTGATCCCAGGCTGTGATCCTACTGGCAGATGTCAGCCATCCAGGATCCCAGGAAGATGTGGTTAACATCTGGGAGCCTGCTCACAGTTTGGTGGAGGATGCAGGTCTCTGGGGCCGAGATTGCCCCTTGCCTTCAGCCTCTGGCTGTGGTATGCCTGCCTCTCTGCCTCCTGCAGTGGGGAGAGGCCTGCACACGGCAGGCTAGCTCTCCTTTGGTATTTGCTCCATCCTTTTTTCTGTGAGTCATTCAAGAAAAGTTGTCACTTTTTTTTTTTTTTCCTCTCTGGCTATCCCACAGTTTGGGTTGCTTTCTGACGTTAGCTCCCTCAGATTATCCTCAGGGCATTCAGGCCTGGTCCTTATCCTAAACATGCAGCCTGCGCCTCCCTGTCCAACCCCCGCTCACTGGTGACAGACAGGAGCATCTGCTTCTCTACTGGCAGTTGTGGTTAGGTGCGTATTTGGTGTTTTGTTTTTTTTCTCCTGGTTACGTTGCCCTCTGAGATTCCAAAACCTGCTGTTGAGAGGTTTTCCTGGTGTTTGGAAACTTCTCCTCCTTTATGACTCCCTCCCTGTGATGGGTCTCCATCCCTAACTCTTTTGTCTCTCTTTTTGTCTTTTATTTTTTTGTCCTACCTCCTTTTGAAGAGAATGGGCTGCCTTTCTGGGTGCCTGGTGTCCTCTGCTAACATTCAGAAGTTGTTTTGTGGAAGTTGCTCAGCATTCAAATGATCTTTTGATGAATTTGGGGGGCAGAAAGTGGTCTCCCTGTCCTATTCCTCTGCCATCTTGGGTGAAACCAAGCTTGAATTATTTTAAGAAAACATTTTTTAACCAAAGTACAAAGTTTTTAATTTGAGGGAAGCTAAGTCTTTTCAAGTGGGCCTTAGAAAGCATCACTACGAACAAAGCTAGTGGAGGTGATGGAATTCCAGTTGAGCTATTTCAAATCCTCAAAGGTGATGCTGTGAAAGTGCTGCACTTGATATGCCAGCAAATTTGGAAAACTCAGCAGTGGCCACAGGACTGGAAAAGGTCAGTTTTCATTCCAATCCCAAAGAAAGGCAATGCCAAAGAATGCTCAAACTACCACACAATTGCACTCATCTCACATGCTAGTAATTAATGCTCAAAATTCTCCAAGCCAGGCTTCAGCAATATGTGAACCGTGAACTTCCAGATGTTCAAGCTGGTTTTAGAAAAGGCAGAGGAACCAGAGATCAAATTGCCAATATCCACTGGATCATCGAAAAAGCAAGAGAGTTCCAGAAAAACATCTATTTCTGCTTTATTGACTATGCCAAAGCCTTTGACTGTGTGGATCACAATAAACTGTGGAAAATCTGAAAGAGATGGGAATACCAGACCATCTGACCTGTCTCTTGAGAAACCTGTATGCAGGTCAGGAAGCAACAGTTAGAACTGGACATGGAACAACAGACTGGTTCCAAATAGGAAAAGGAGTACGTCAAGGCTGTATATTGTCACCCTGCTTATTTAACTTCTATGCAGAGTACATCATGAGAAACGCTGGGCTGGAAGAAACACAAGCTGGAATCAAGATTGCCGGGAGAAATATCAATAACCTCGATATGCAGATGGCAACACCCTTATGGCAGAAAGTGAAGAAGAACTAAAGACCCTCTTGATGTAGGTGAAAGAGGCGAGTGAAAAAGTTGGCTTAAAGCTCAACGTTCAGAAAACTAAGATCATGGCATCTGGTCCCATCACTTCATGGGAAATAGATGGGGAAACAGTGGACTTTATTTTTTGGGGCTCCAGAATCACTGCTGATGGTGACTGCAGCCATGAAATTAAAAGACGCTTTCTCCTTGGAAGGAAGGTTATGGCCAACCTTGGTAGCGTATTTAAAAGCAGAGACATTACTTTGCCAACAAAAGTCCGTCTAGTCAAGGCTATGGTTTTTCCACTGGTCATGTATGGATGTGAGAGTTGGACGGTGAAGAAATCTGAGCACTGAAGAATTGATGCTTTTGAACTGTGGTGTTGGAGAAGATTCTTGAGAGTCCCTTGGACTGCAAGGATATCCAATCAATCCATCCTAAAGGAGATCAATCCTGGGTGTTCATTGGAAGGTCTGATGTTGAAGCTGAAACTCCAATAATTTGGCCACCTCATGCGAAGAGTTGACTCATTGGAAAGGACCCTAATGCTGGGTAGGATTGGGGGCGGGAGGAGAAGGGGACGACAAAGGATGAGATGGTTGGATGGCATCACCGACTCGATGGACATGGGTTTGTGTAGACTCCGGGAGTTGGTGATGGACAGAGAGGCCTGGCGTGCTGCAATTCATGGGGTCGCAAAGAGTCGGACACGACTGAGCGACTGAACTGACTGAAGTCTGTTTGATGAATAGAATTTTGCATGATGAGAAATTAAGTGGAGTTTGGAGAGTTTTCTGGTGTCTTTAAAACTTCTAAGTTAGGTATTAAATTCAGTGGTGGCAGAACTCTAAAAATATTGTAGTTGTTGATGAAAAGTAAGGATGGTATTGTTTCTGTTGCATATGTTTTCCATAGTGCTAGGTATTTCACCAGATTATGATGTTCAGAATAGTAAAACTTAATAATTTATGGATATAGAACATATTTATAAAGAATAAATCCTTTTCTTAGACTTATACCCTTAATTAAGTGTTTGGACTTCTGTTTTCCAGTTTGTCTAGTACTGGTTAATGCATTTCATTCACTCTAGAAAGCTCCTTTTCTGAGAGTATAATAGAGAGCCACTGACTAGATCAATTGGTGTGCTCAGTTTCCATGTCTTCATCATCATTCTGTCTTACCTGTAAGGTATAATTAACTATCCTATCATTTCGTAGTTTAATGTTTAGGCATGCAACATTTTGCTGAAAGTTGTCACCTCATGCAACACACTTTGGTTTCCTGGTTTTCAAAATAATGAAAGTGAATACAAAGCATGAACAATTCTGTAGAAAAGACACAAATCCCATTTCATATTATCACTCTTCATTTTTAGTGTTGCTTAATGGCAATTGTGTTGTTACATGGTTATGTGGCCAAAGAGCTTTCAACATATGATCTCAGAAAAACCTAAGGACACATGTTTTGAATTGCCTCTTGACCTGTGGGAAATTTAACAGTATCTTACAATGGATTAATATCTTATGTTTGATTAACCTTTTAGCGCTCATGGGGCTTCCCTTGTGGCTCAGCTGGTAAAGAGTCTGCCTATAATGTGGGAGACCTGGGTTCAATCCCTGGGTTGGGAAGATCACCTGGAGAAGGGAAAGGCTACCCACTCCAGTATTCTAGCCTAGAGAATTCCGTGGACTATAGAGTCCATGGGGTCACAAAGAGTCTGACACAACTGAGTGACATTCACTTCCACTTTAGCGCTCATGTAAAATACTCTTCATATATATTAGGTCATTTATCTTACAATAGCCTCATGAAAGTTAAGGTAAATGAATGATCTTCCATTTCATAGATGGGAAATCTCAGAGATTAAATGACTTGCCTAATATCTACTAAGTAATGCATCCAGAACTACAACTTTACCCACTACAGTTTCCTAAATATGAAAATCTTGACGTTAATGATATCATCCTTTTTTCATTATATTTAATTGAAATTACTAGATTATAACAAGAAGTAGCATGATATTTTATTTCTTGACATTTAAAATGTTATTCTTTACTTGTACCTTTCTTATTGTAGTGCTTAATGTGTTAATTTTAATGGGACACTTTTTGTTCCATGAACCCATATTTTTTAAAGATTATTGTTCTTTCTTTGCCTAGTTGTTTGTGTTTTTTACAAATATTTGTTTCGTTTACAAATTTTTATGATAATATATTTATACCTCCATCTTTTGCATGTGTAAAACATTTATTCATCATGTGTTTATTAAATATCACATCTATAGAGAAGTACAGTAGGTATTGTGAGAGGCACAAAAGAAGAGATATTAGGCTCTTCCCTTAAGGAAATTGAAGTCTAGTTGAAGATAAAGTATATATGGGACAACCAAAGAACTGTTTGAAAGAAACTGATGAATAAATGCAAGGTAAGCCACGCGTGTGTACTGTGGTGCATGGAATAGCAGAATGATGATTGTGGTTGGATTAAGGAAGCTTCTTTAAAGTGAAATTTAAACATTTTCTTAAAATGTATCGATTGCTGCAGTATGTGATTATGTTTGGGAATGGGGGAATTGTGATATTATGGGAAGTGGGAAGAACAGACCAGAAGAAACAGTTCGGTTCAGTCACTGAGACGTGTCCAACTCTGCGACCACATGGACTGCAGCACACCAGGCTTCCATGTCCATCACCAACTCCTGGAGCTTGCTCAAACTCATGTCTCTTGAGTCGGTGATGCCATACAACCATCTCATCCTCTGTCACCCCCTTCTCCTCCTGCCTTCAGTCTTTCCCAGCATAAGGTTGTTTCCAGTGTGTCAGTTCTTTGCATCAGATCGTGAAAGTATTGGAGCTTCAGCTTTAGCATCAGTCCTTCCAATGAATATTCAGGACTGATTTCCTTTAGGATTGACTGGTTTGATCTCCTGCAGTGCAAGGGACTCTCAAGACTTCTCCAACACCACAGTTCAAAACATCAATTCTTTGGCACTCAGCCTTCTTTGTGATCCAACTCTCACGTCCATACGTGACTACTGGAAAAACCATAGCTTTGACTAGATGGACCTTTGTTGGCAAAGGAATTCTCTGCTTTTTAATATACTGTCTAGGTTGGTCATAGCTCTTCTTCCAAGGAGCAAGTGTCTTAATTTCATGGTTGAAGTCACCATTTGCAGTGATTTTGGAGCTCAAGAAAATAAAGTCTGTCACTGTTTCCATTGTTTCCCCATCTGTTTGCCATGAAGTGATGGGACCAGATGCCATGATCTTCGTTTTTTGAATGTTGAGTTTAAGCCAGCTTTTTCACTCTCCTCTTTCACTTTCATCAAGAGGCTTTTTAATTCCTCTTCACTTTCTGTCATAAGGGTGGTGTCATCTGCATATTGGAGGTTATTGATATTTCTGCCTGCGTTCTTGAAGAAACAGTTAACATGAGCCTAATTATGGAGACTTTGAGTTGACAAATTAGGATTTAAGAGATGCCATGTTGGAAAGTAGGTGAGATGAGATAAAAGATAGTAAATAAGAAGGTGATTTTGTTTAGAGACTGATAGAGGAAGATTTTGTAGGGGTAGAGTTGAGATTTGATATAAGAACTGCTGTTAGTTCTCGAGCAATCAATTAGCAGATGTTTATTTCCCACAGCCCATCATATACAAGGCAGTTTTAGTGTTGAACAGTAGGGCAACTCAATGAAAATGTAGGTTCTGTAGGGGATAAAGCACATCATGGAGAGATAGTGATGCACACTGAACAGGAACCTTTTGTGTCAATCAAGGCAATAATGGATTGAGAATGTTAACTCTAGTAGTAATATTGGAAGTAGGGCTTCCGGTAAAGTAATAGACATTAATATTGAAAACAGCAAGAATCAATTCAGAAAGATCCTGTTAGATACCACATTGTGATATGTCAACTTACACTTTTATAGCAGTTTTTTAGCTTTGTCACACCTCAGATAATGGTAATAATCTTTGATACTTACACTGTTGAGCATTTATATACCAGGCACTGTACCAAGTTCTTCGCATGTGATACCTCATTTAATCTTCACAACAACCTGGTGAGGTAGCTGGTATTATCTCGACGTTATAGATGGATAAATTGGGTCAGAGAGGATTAAAAAACTTGTGTACATTCACAGAGTTATCTATTCATAGAGTCTGGGTTTGAACCTCAGCCTGTTTATTCTGAAGGATGAGCTTGTAAGCACTGTGTTGATTTGTTTCTAAAGTACAATTCTCCTGTCTGCCTTAACTTCTTAAAAAAATATACATGTGATTAATATATACATACATACTGTATAGCACTCAGTATTCTGTAATATGGGGAAAGAATTTGAAAAAAAATGGATATATGTATATGTATAACTGAATCATTTTCTTGTACACCTGAAATTGACACAGTATTGTAAATCAACTATATCCCAAGATAAACAGAAATAAATTTTAAAAATAAGAATCTGCTTTTCAGATACACACACACATGCACACACATATGACATCACTGCTAAACCCTGAAATCTTTATGTATATTTTTTCAGATCTTAATTATGTTTCATATTGTGTAAAAACCTAAACAGATGAATATTTAATGTGCATGTCACATAAAGCAAGATATCCACTGAATTTGATAAAATAAATGAGGTAAAGAAATAAAAATTGCCATTAAAAGTTAAAATGATATAAAAAAATGTAGCCAAGTACAATTACCACTTTGATTAGTGGTGTGGATTATTATTATTATAATTTCTCATCAGTCAGGATTTGCATGAAGATGTTGAAGAAGCTGGTGCACTACAGAAAAATCATGCTTCTGTGACATCTGCAAACTCCACCGAAGCTGCAGATTCTGCCTGCCTGCCTACAGATGAGTCATTAAGCACTACAAGCTGTGAAATACCCACAGAACAAACTCCAAGCAGTGATCCAGAGAGAGCCCTAGAAGTAAATCATGTTCAAGTGACAGGGGAAAAAGAAAACCATTGTGATGATAAAACTTGTGTGCCCTCAACTGCAGAAAAGGAAACAAGTGAAAATGTGCATGTGGCCAAAGACACAGCAGAACAGCCAAAGAAAAATCAGATTTCTTACTCTCAAATTATTAAAGAAGGCAGGAGGTTTAATATCGATTTGGTATCAAAAGTAAGTAACAGTTTTACTCATCTTATCATAGAACAGTACTAATTTCTAATTGATTGAAAATAGCATCTGAGACCATAAACCCAATTTTCATTGTTTTATTCTCTGAAATGTAGAATGTTTATTTTATAAAGAGATAGTATCTGAAATTTATAGTTCCATTAAAATATTCTTTAAACCTAGGTTAAAAACACAAGAATGCTCAGTACTATATCACAGGGTTACTTCTGTATTAGAGCATGTACTCCACCCAAATATTCTCCTATTACATGGACACTATGAATTCTATCAAGAAAACAAATCTAATGAATCTAATTACGGGTCCATGTTATTATAGTCAATCTATTAAATAAACTTCTTTTTAGCCCTTATTTATATAGTAACTATTTTGGCTTCTGTATAATGATGAACATTTTTAATAAACCAATGCATTTCAAAAATCATTGGTTCAGATGTGAAGGCTTTGGAAGATAATTTAATAGTAGTTAGGGCAGGGAGGTTGGGAAGAATGCTATTGTCTTCAGGTTTTTTTTTTTTATTCCCATTCTTACCTCTAATGTTAGGTCAACATGAATTCAGAGGTGGTCCCTGAATCTTGGGAGCATACAGTGTTGCACTGGGTTTATAGGAAGCAAGGCAAATTTAGTGTGAAAGAATAGAAAACACTAGTAAGATAAAATGTAATGGCCCTGAAAGGTTATAATATAGGGCTGGGTGAAAGTAGAGAGACCAAATACCTAAGTTGAGGGCAAATGATGAGAAATTGGAAAGAAGTTGGAGAGGTTAGTGAATAACATCAGACTAGGATTTTTTATTTAATGTGCTCTCTTGAAGTTCCAAGTTATAAAGAGAGGAACTAATGTTCCTCACATTTTGCTGATCTAATCACACATCCTCATCCTGCTGATCACTTTGAACCTGATGCTTGAAAATATGAATATCTTTTTACTACTCGTTGTTTCTTTCTGATGTAGCTCTCTGTGCCTGATTGTGCCTCGGTCTGAGTTAGCTACTGCCTTGGTCCTTCCTCATATTTCTGAACTATCTATTCCACCTAATTTGATCCTGCCATGCTTTGAAATTTACCATTCTTTCCATGTTACCTTGGCAATTAGTTTCTGGGTGGAAGTTTAATCATAGCCCACCCATAGTCTTCTTGTCCTCATGAACAGGAAAGAATTTTTTAAAAAAAGAACACTAATGTAGTCAAGTAAGAAATAGGTTTCATACTGAAAATTTCATTTTGAATTAGTTACTTGGATTTTAGAAATTAATACAGTATTATGCTGGCTGATACTTTATATATGATGTAATGTTCTTAGCAGAGTCTGAAGAGGTACTCTATAATTAAACATATTAATATATATGGATATTCACATTAACTAGGACAAACAGGTGTAAGGCTTGTATCAGTTTGGGTCAGTTGTGAAAAAACTTTGGATTTCAGAATTTTTTGGATTTTGAATTTCAGATAATCAGTTGTGAACCTGTAATAAATTATGTTATGTATTATAATATTAATAGGTAGAATACTTTTTACAAATAATTTAAAATATAACAAAATTATATATCTTTATTCTGTTTTTATCAGTTTTCCCACTATTTCACCTTTTATTTCATTCTCTAAAAATATTTTCTTTGTACAGCTACTGTATTCTCGAGGATTGCTGATTGATCTTCTAATCAAATCTAATGTTAGCCGATATGCAGAGTTCAAAAATATTACCAGGATTCTTGCATTTCGAGAAGGAACAGTGAAACAGGTACTGTGCTGAGCAAGGATTGTAACCGAGTATGAGTTTAAGTTGCTATGTTTTGTTTGGGAAAGTAGTAGTGAAAATGTTGGTTGCTTAGTAGCGTCCGACTCTTTGCAACCCCTTGGAGTGTAGCCTGCCAGGCTCCTCTGTCCGTGGGGATTCTCCAGGCAAGAATACTGCAGTGGGTAGCCATTCCCTTCTCTGGAGGATCTTCCCAACCCAGGGATCAAACCTGGGTCCTCCTGCATTGCAGACGGGTTCTTTACCATCTGAGCCACCAAGGAAGCCCCATTTTATTTGGGAAGGATAAGCAAATAAGATTGTTATTTTCCTGGTAACGCAGCAAATTCCAGTCCAGCATGGTTTTTAACAAATGTAAATAAATAGTAAGAGATTGCCAATTAAAATGTCTAATGTTAATTTTCTCATGATTTATTCTGTAGGTTGATGCTCATGTTGAGAAAGTGTTAATTTCAGACAACATTGCTAGATTTGAGCTGTTGTTTGTTCCCAGTTAGGGGTGACATGCCGGTGGCCTTTTAATAGCATAAGGAGCAACTTGGCAGAATTAAGTAAGGGAACTCACAAGTTAATTAGCTCTGAAGTCAACAGAGATGCCATTAGAACTGATAGAAAGTAACATGAAACAGCCTGACTAGAAAGGAAATAATAATTTTGTTGTACTTAAAGGGAAAAAAATGTCATTTGGAATACTTGTATCACTAGGAAGCAGTTTCTTAACTTTTAAATCATATATTTTAGGTTCCTTGCTCCAGAGCAGATGTCTTTAATAGCAAACAACTTACTATGGTAGAAAAGCGAATGCTAATGAAGTTTCTTACATTTTGTATGGAGTATGAGGAACATCCTGATGAATATAAAGGTACTGTTTTTCATTAAATTTGTGTTCTCACATTATTTGAGATTCTTATTTTAATATGCTTTCTCTGATTTAGTGAACCGTTTGCTATGCCTTTAAAATATTTTTATTTTGCACTATCCAGTAGGTTAGACTCTAGCAACAAGTACCTATTTAAATTTAAATTAATTAAAATTTAGTTACAGTACCCACACATTCAAGTGTTCAGTGGCCACACGTGGCTAGTGGCTACTATGGATACTATGCAACTACAAGACATTTTCATCATGACAGCAATCTATGATAGATGTTAATTTTTATTCTTGCTAATTAAACATTGTTATCAACTGCTTCTTCATAGATAATACTCCTTTTTCATTATCCAGTTTTTTTAACCATTTTTAAAAATTGAAGTATAGTTCATTTACAATGTTGTGTTAGTTTCAAGTGTACAGCAAAGTGATTCAGTTTTTTATATATGTATATATATACACACACACACATGCACATATATACTTTTTCAGATTCTTTTCCATTATAGGTTATTGAAAGATATTGCATATATTTCCCTGTGCTATACAGTATATCCTTGTTGTTTATCTATGTTACGTATAGTGGTACATATATGTTACTCTCTCTAACCCTCATCTATTAATTTATCAGTCATTTAAAAATTTGTATATTTTATTCATTTCTCAAGGATCGCTTTTGCTTGGAATATTGAATTATTTATTTTGACTGGTTAAAAGGAAGCTAGATGGCGTGGGTGGGATCCCCTAGATTAGGAGAAGATATGGTTTCTAATCTTGGCTTTGACCCATCTCACTATGTGATCTGGGGTCAGTTACTTCAAAGTTTGTTGAAAGTTGAATACACCACTTTAGTATCAAGAGTTTCGCACTTAAAAGTGCATTGAGCTGAAAAAGTTATCCAAAATAGGAATATACTGACAATTCACTTACAAAAGTGAGAAATACGGCATTTTTTTTTTTTTACTGTATGGAATATTGAAAGTCTAACTCTTGTTCTTAAAGTTTCGAGTCCATTTATTACTGCCAGATTATTTCTCCATAGTAGCATAAACTTATATTCTCTCTGTAAATTTTTATTTTATTTTTATTTATTTTAAGTTTTTATTTATTTCTAAAAAGTTTTTCTCTTCCACTAACAGTCCAGTTACATTTTTTTCTGTTCTTCATTTAAAGGAGTAGTATTTAGGGAATCCGTATGTTTTGAGGTGGGATTATAAGGCAGTGGGATTGATACCACTAGCCATACAGAAATTTTCTTTACTTTTTAATCATAGTTCATTGTTCCAAGTTTTAGGAAGGAATAGCAATTCATAAAAATCAAATACTGCTATATCATTGTTTTCACCAAAAAGTTACCATTAGTCATATTTAATATTTCAAAGTGTAATCATTGACATTAGTCTGCAGTTGATAGTAAAGTAAGATTATTGCCAACCATGGAAACCTGCTGTGATCATTAATGAATTATTTAATGCTTTTCTAATTTTCTGAATCCATAAAATACTAAACACAGAATCATCATTTAAAGCTTAAAAATTGTGTCATCAATCCAGTTAGGATAGTGACGTTCCTAGTTTTTTCCCTCTAAAATCAACAGTCTCGGTCCAAAATGTAGTAATACTATCACCAACTATGTCCTTTGCTAAGTGTTTTAAGCAAACTTGATCTCATTTTTGTGCAGTGGTTTCAAATGAAAGTTTGGTTCTGATTTTAACTGATAAATTTTCCTCTTTCTTTTCATAGCCTATGAAGAAATTACATTTTCTGAATATTTAAAAACTCAAAAATTAACCCCCAACCTCCAATATTTTGTCCTGCACTCAATTGCAATGACATCAGAGACAGGCAGCAGTACCATAGATGGTCTCAAAGCTACCAAAAACTTTCTTCACTGTCTTGGGAGATATGGTAACACTCCATTTTTGTTTCCTTTATATGGCCAAGGAGAACTCCCTCAGTGTTTCTGCAGGTAAGACAGGCATTGGTTTTCTTATCTCTTCTTAAGATTATACTTGAATAACAGATGAAAATTAGACAAAAATGAAATTTAGTCAAGATTTAGTATATGAAGACATACACTTTGTTATTCAACTCACCCCTCCCCTCTTCTGCCCTTGCTGATTCTTAGGCTGAAGCCTAATGAGTTCATGTTCATCTTTGTTTTTTGAAAAATTAATTTATTTATTTTAATTGGAGGCTAATTACTTTATAATATTGTAGTGGTTTTTGCCATACATTGACATGAATCAGCCATGGGTGTACATGTGTTCCCCATCCTGAACCCCCCTCCCACCTTCCTCTCCATCCCATCCCTCAGGGTCATCCCAGTGCACCAGCCCTGAGCACCCTGTCTCATGCACTGAACCTGGACTGGTGATGTATTTCACATATGGTAATATACATGTTTCAGTGCTCTTCTCTCAAATCATCCCACCCTTGCCTTCTCCCACAGAGTCCAAAAGTCTGTTCTTTACATCTGTGTCTCCTTTGCTGTCTTGCATATAGGGTCATCATTATGATCATTGTAAATTCCATATATATGCATTAATTTACTGTATTGGTGTTTTTCTTTAACTTACTTCACTCTGTATAATAGAATCCAGTTTCATCCACCTCATTAGAACTGATTCAAATGCATTCTTTTTAATAGCTGAGTAATATTCCATTGTGTATATGTACCACAGCTTTTTTATCCATTCATCTGCTGATGACCATCTAGGTTGCTTCCATGTCCTGGCTATTGTTAACAGTGCTGTGATGAACATTGGGGTATACATGTCTCTTTCAATTCTAGTTTCCTTGGTGTGTATGCCCAGCACTGGGATTGCTGGGTTGTATGGCAGTTCTAGTTGCAGTTTTTTAAGGAATCTCCGCACTTCTCCATAGTGGATGTACTAGTTTGCAGTCCCACCAACAGTGTAAGAGCGTTCCCTTTTCTCCACACCCTCTCCAGCATTTATTGTTTGTAGACTTTTTGATAGCAGCCATTCTGACCAGCGTGAGATTGTACCTCATTGTGGTTTTGATTTGCATTTCTCTGATAATGAATGATGTTGAGCATCTTTTCAGGTGTTTGTTAGCCACCTGTATGTCTTCTTTGGAGAAATGTCTGTTTAGTTCTTTGGCCCAATTTTTGATTGGGTCATTTACTTTTCTGAAATTGAGCTGCAGAAGCTGCTTGTATATTTTTGAGATTAATTCTTTGTCAGATGCTTCGTTTGCTATTATTTTCTCCCATTCTGAAGGATACCTTTTCACCTTGCTTGTAGTTTCCTTCATTGTGCAAAAGCTTTTAAGTTTAATTAGATCCCATTTGTTTAGTTTTGCTTTTATTTCCGTTACTCTGGGAGATAAGTCATGGAGGATCTTCCTGTGATTCATGTCTAGGCGTGTTCTGCTTATGTTTTCCTCTAAGAGTTTTATAGTTCTGGTCTTATATTTAGATATTTAATCCATTTTGAGTTTATTTTTGTGTATAGTGTTAGAAAGTGTTTTAGTGACATCTTTTACAAGTGGTTGGCCAGTTTTCCCAGCACCACTTGTTAAATAGATTGTCTTTTCTCCATTGTATATTCTTACCTCCTCTGTCAAAGATACGGTGTCCATAGGTATGTAGATTTATCTCTGGGCTTTCTGTTTTTTTCCATTGATCCAAATGTCTTTCTTTGTGCCAGTACCATACTGTCTTGATGACTGTAGCTTTGTAGTATAGTCTGAAGTCAGGCAGATTGATTCCTCCAGTTTCATTCTTCTTTTTCTCAAGATTTTTTTGGCTGTTTGAGGCTTTTTGTATTTCCATACAAACTGTGAAATTATTTGTTGTAGTTCTGTGAAAAATACCATTGGTAGCTTGATAGGGATTGCATTGAATCTATAGATTGCTTTGGGTAGTATACTCATTTTCACTCTATTGATTCTTCCAATGCATAAGCATGGTGTATTTCTCCATCTATTTGTGTCATCTTTGATTTCTTTCATCTGTGTTTTATAGTTCTCTATATACAGGTCTTTTATTTTTTTAGGTAAATTTATTCCTAAGTATTTCATTCTTTTCGTTGCAATGGTCAATGGGATTGTTTCCTTAATTTCTCTTTCTCTTTTCTAATTATTATTGTATAGGAATGCCATGGATTTCTCTGTGTTAATTTTATATCCTGCAACTTTACTATATTCATTGCTTAGCTCTGGTAATTTTCTGGTTGTCTTTAGAGTTTTCTATGTAGAGGATCATGTCATCTGCAAACAGTGAGAGTTTTACTTCTTCTTTTCCAATCTGGATTCCTTTATTTCTTTTCCTTCTCTGATTGCTGTGACTGGGACTTCCAAAACTCTGTTGAATAGTACTAGTGAGAGTGAGAACCCTTGTCTTCTTCTTCATTTTAGAGGAAATGCTTTCAGTTTTTCCCCATTGAGGATAATGTTTGCTCTTGGTTTGTCATATATGGCTTTTATTATGTTAAGATATGTGCCTTCTATGCCTGCTTTCTGAAGAGTTTTCATCACAAATGGCTGTTCAGTTTTGTTAAAGGCTTTGTCTGCATCTATTCTATTTATCATATGATTTTTATCTTTCCATTTGTTAATATGGTATAACACATTGATTGATTTGCAAATATTGATGAATCCTTGCATCCTTGGAATAAAGCCCACTTTCATGATATATGATCTTTTTAATATGGTTTTGGATTCTGTAGGCTAGAATTTTGTTGAAGATTTTTGCATCTATGTTTATCAGTGATATTGGCCTATAGTGTTTTTGTTTGATGTTTCTCTTGTGTCTTGAGTTAGGCATGTATTGCTATGAACCCCCATCTTAGCACTGCTTTTACTGAAACCCGTAGGTTTTTGGATTGTTGTGTTTTCATTTTCATTTGTTTCTATGTATATTTTGATTTTCATTTTGATTTCTTTTGTGATCTGTTGGTTATTCAGTAGTGTGTTGTTTATCCTCCATATATTTGTATTTTTAGTAGTATTTTTTCCTGTAGTTGACATCTAATCTTACTGCATTGTGATCCGAAAAGATGCTTGAAATAATTTCCATTTTTTCAAATTTACCAATCCTAGATTTATGGTCCAGGATGTGATCTATCCTGGAAAATGTCCCATGTGCACTTGAGAAAAAGGTGAGATCCATATTTTGGGGGTGAAATGCCCTGTGTGTGTGTATATATACATAAATATATATATGTATATATGTGTATGTGTATATGTATATATATATACATGTTAGGTGTAATTGGTCCATTTTATCATTTAAAGCTTGTGTTTCCTTGCCAATTTTCTGTTTGGTTGATCTATCGATGGGTGTGAGTGGGGTATTTAAGTTCTCCACTATTATCATGTTATTATTCATTTCCCCTTTCATACTTGTTAAGCACCTGTCTTATGTGTTGTGCTGCTCCTGTGTTGGGCACACATATATTTATAATTATTATATCTTCTTGGATTGATCATTAGGTAGTGTCTTTCTTTGTCTCTTATCATGGTCTTTATTTCCAAGTCTATTTTATCTGATTTGAGGATTGCTACTCCTGCTTTCGTTTGGTCTCCATGCATGAAATATCTTTCTTCAGGCCTTCCCTTCCAGTCTGTATGTGTCCCTAGGTTTGAGGTGGGTCTCTTGTAGACAGCATATATTAGGCTCTTGTTTTTGTATCCATTTGGCCAGTCTTTGTCTTTTGGTTGGAGCATTTAACCCACTTACATTTAAGGTAATTATTGATAAGTCTTATCCTGTTACCATTTACTTTGTTGTTTTGGGTTCGTTTTTATAAACCTTTACTATGTTTCCTGTCTAGAAAAGATCCTTTAGCATTTGTTGAAGAGCTGGATTGGTGGTGCTGAATTCTTATTTTTTGCTTGTCAGTAAAAGTTTTGATTTCTCCTTCATATGTGAATGAGATCCTTGCTGGGTATAGTAATCTTGGTTGTAGATTTTGCTCTTTCATCACTTTAAGTATGTCCTGCCATTCCCTTCTGGCATGAAGAGTTTCTGTTGAAAGATCAACTGTTGTCCTTATGAGGATTGCCTTCTGTGTTACTTGTTGGTTTTCCCTTGCTGCTTTTAATATTTGCTCTTTGTGTTTGATCATTGTTAATTTGATTAATATGTGTCTTGTGGTGTTTCATCTTGAGTTTATCCTGTTTGTGACTCTCTGAGTTTGTTGAACATGGGTGGCTATTTCCTTCCCCATTTTAGGGAAGTTTTCAAATATTATTTCCTCAAGTATTTTCTCATGCCCTTTCTTTTTGTCTTCTTCTTCTGGGAGACCTATCATTTGAATGTTGGAGTGTTTATCATTGTCCCAGAGGTCTCTGAGTTTGTCCTTATTTCTTTTAATTCTTTTTTCCTCTCTCTTCATTTATTTCTAACATTCTATCCTCCACCTCAGTTATCCTCTCTTCTGCCTCAGTTCTTCTACTGTTTGTTCCCTCCAAACTGTTTTTAATCTCAGTTATTGCATTGTTCATTATTGATTGACTCTTCTTTATTTCTTCTACACCCTTTTAAAACATTTCTTGCATCTTTCAATCCTTGTCTCTAGTCTATTTGTCTGTAACTCCATTTTGTTTTCAAGACTTTGGATCATCTTTAGTATTATTATTCTGAATTTTTTTTCAGGTAGACTCCCTATCTCTTCTCTTTTGTTTGTTTTGTTGGGTTTTTATCATGTTCCTTCACCTGCTGAATATTTCTCTGCCGTTTCATTTTGTTTAAATTGCTGTGTTTGGGGTGCCCTTTCTGCAGTCTGGAATTTCATGGTTCCTCTAAACTGTGAAGTCTCCTCCTTGTGGATAGGATTGGACTAATGGGTTGTCAGGGTTTCCTGGTTGAGGGAGCTTGTGTCTGTGTTCTGGTGGGTCGAGCTGGATCTCTTCTCTCCGTAGGGGATTGAAATGTCCAGTAGTGAGTTTTGGGCTGTTTATGGGTTTGGCATGGCTTTGGGCAGCCAGTCTTTTAATGTTCAGGTTTGTGTTCCTGTTTTGGTGGAGAATTAGCTTGCTACATCTTGCACTAGAACTTGTTGGCTCTTGGGTGGATCTTCGTTTCAGTGTAGGGATGGATACTTTTGGGTGAGCTCTTGTCTATTAATGTTCCCAGGAGTAGGGAGTTCTCTGATATCCTAAATTTTTTGAATTAAGCCTCCTGCCTCTGGTTTTCAGTCTTATTCTTACAGTAGCTTCAAGACTTCTCCATCTATACAGAACAGGAGGTAAAACCCCTAGGTTACTGGTGAAAGAATTCTCCACATCCAGGAGCACCCAGAGAGATTCACAGAGTTGTATAGAGAAGAGAAGAGGGAAGAGCGAGATATAGGTGACTAGGAGGAAAAAAGGGGCAGTCAAAAAAGGAGAGAGCAGTCTAGACAGTAATCAAATACCTAAGTACTCTCCACAGCCTGGAAGACGCAGAGAGATTCACAGTTATGTAGAGAAAAGGGAGGAAGGATATAGAGCTGACCTGGAGGAGAAAAGGGAGAGTCAAAAGGGGAGAGAGCAATGAAGCCAGTAATCGATCCCTAAGTGGAAATGGATACTGAAGATTAGATTCTTAAAGGTAAAAATTTGATAACAAATATCAAAAAAGATGAAAAACCTAGAGTAGAGGTTAGGCTCTCAAAAATACAATATAAGAAATACAAAACAAAATCAGTCACAAAAATTAAGATATATATATATATATATGGAATTTGTTTTAAAAAAATAATGATTTTTTGAAAGGTAATAGTAGGCTATAATAATGAAAATTAAAGGAGTAATAACCACAATTTTTAAAAAACTAAAAAGTGATAATAGTAAAAATACATCTAGGGATTTCTCTGGAGCTGTTGTGGGCAGTGTTGAGTCAGTTCAGTGTCAGATAGTCCCTTGTTCTGGCTTGTCCTTGTTCTCAAGGTCTATAGGCACTCCCCAAATGCACAGTCTCGGTATCAATTGCTGGGTTTCAGTCTGTTGCACCTGTCACTCCCAGAGCAGTTCCCCCTTCTTTATTTTGGCTTCCTCTGTTTGCAAGTCTCTTCAGTGTCTAATTTCTGCCCTGACACAAGGGGGCAAAGGTGGCCATTTATTCACGCTTGATTGTTCTGTTGTGTTGTGGATAGGGAGGGACACTGCAAACAAATATCACTGGATATATGGGCAGTGCTTGCAGTGGATGGACCATACTGGGTTTGTCACAGCTCAAGTCTGTGTGTACTTCCTGGATCCACACTGCTCAGGCTCCAGGGTGCTCAGCTAGGGCACTGTCGCAAATGGGCCCTGCGTTTTGTGCACTTCCCAGGTCTAAGCCATTCAGGTTCTCGGGTGCCCCGGAGGGGCACAGACCCAGATGGGCTGTGCATTTTGTGCCCTTCCCAGGTCTGAGCAGCTCAGGCCACTGGGTGCTTGGCAAGTGCATTGTCCCAGCTGGACCATGATTCCTATTCACCTCCCCGGTCTTTGCCAGTTTGTTTCCTGGGTGAGCCGCAGGAGCACAGTCCTAGGTGTGCCGTGTGTCTCTGTCCAGGATCCCTGCAAGACCTGGGTGGCAACTGGGAGCCTGGTCATAGTTTGGTGGAAGATGTAGCCTCTGGGGTCTAGATTTCAGCAGCCCCTTGCCTTCCAGCTCTGGCTGTCACATGCCTGTTTCTCTGCCTCTGGGGAGGAAGGGCCCTGTATGGCAGCTGGCTTGCTTTCCTTTGGTATTCACTCAATCCTTTGTTCTGTGAGAGTGACAGGGGTCACTGTGCAACATTAGAGCCTTTTGCGGGAAAGGTCTTTTTTTTTTTTTTTTTTGTCTCTCTGGGGATCCTATGGCTTTTTTTGCTATCTCATGTTAGTTACCTCAGATTGTCCTCAGGGCATTCAGGCCTGGTCCTTACTCTAAGGACCGCTGATTCAGCCCGCTCCTCCCTACCCAACCCCCATTCACTGGTGCTGGATTCGAGCGACTGGGCCACTTCTCCGTCTCTGCTTGTAGTTGCAGTTAGGTGCATATTCTGTGGTTTTATTTTTTTTTCCTCCTGGTTATGTTGCCCTCTGAGATTCCAAATCTCCCCATAGACACATCTGTGAGAGGGTTTCCTACTGTGCGGAAACTCCTTCTCCTTCACAACTCCTTCCCCAGGATGGGTCTCCGTCCATAAAACTTTTGACTCTTTTTTTTGTCTTTTATATTTTGTCTTACCTCCTTTCGAAGAGATTGAGCTGCCTTTCTGGGTGCCTGGTGTCCTCCGCCAGTGTTCAGAAGTTGTTTTGTGGAAGTTGCGCGACATTCAAATGATCTTTTGATGAATTTGTGGGGGAGAAAGTGGTCTCCCCGTCCTATTCCTCCACCATCTTGGGACCGCCTCCTCATGTTCATCATTTTAATTTTCTAATATAAGCATTAATATGGTAAAGTTCTAACTATTGTTTTGAATCTTGCACAGTTATTGCATATTATTTTGATTATCTTTTAGTCCTAACTATCTCAATTTCCATTGTGTATTCTTCATTGACCCATGTGTTTTAAAATAGCCAATATAGTTGATTCTTCTGCTCTTACCATCTAATTTAATTCGTGTTTAGAAAATATATATTTACAGTACTAACTCTTTGAATTATATTTTATGACTTAGTGCATCATCAATTTTTGTCATTTTTCCACAAGAAGAATGTACTCAAGAAGAATGTGTTTAGGTGTTTTTAGGTACAGGGTTCTCTAATTATTGGTTTTGAAGTCTGACAAGTAAAGCTTTGAGTTGTAATTTTCAAACATCACTTTATTGAACTGTTTACCTTTGCTCTATCAATAATAGAGTGAAATCTCCCATTATGATTTTTGACTTGTCAATTTCTCCCTATAATTCTATCAGTTTTTATTTTATATTTATTTTGAGGTAATTTATTAAGATCATGTATGTTTCCAGTTGTTTAATATTTCTGATGAATTTAATATTTTGCATAGTCTGCTTTCTCCATCCCTAATAGTACATTTTCCATTAAAATCTATTTTGCCTAATATCAAGTAGCTACTCCAACTTTATAGTATTTGCCTATTATATCTTTTTCCATCCCTTCATTTTTCAACCAAATTTAGAGCTCTTAATAGCAGACTATTAAATTTTTTTAATTCCATCTGACAATCTCTGTCTTTTACCAAGCAGGGTAAATGCGATTAACAGGAATGTGTTCCTTTCTTCTGAAGTATATAATTTAAAAAATTCTTCTAGTTTATGCTCTTGAGTAGTTAATGCTTTCTAATTTGTGTGCACATGAAAATAACTTTTACTTTCCCCTTTTTGTCTTGAGTGAATATTTGTTAGTTGAAGAGTTCTAGGTTGGCTCTCAGTACTTTAAAATTTGAATTCCATTTTTGCCATTGAGAAGTTTGATGTAGCCTAATTGTCATTTCTTTACAAGTGTTATCTATTTTCTCTTAAGTCAAACCATATGAAATTAACAATATTAAGACTTTTCAACCTATAATTCCACATGACTCAAACAACTGCATTTATTTCCTCTGTCTGTGAATTGTCATTTATTATTGTCAAAAACTATCAGTCAGTATCTTGCAAACAGGTTTTTGTCCATTGTCTCTATTCTCACCTTTTTGGAACCACAAATAGATATGTTTTAAAACCTAGCATTATCACTTCCATATTTTTTAATCTCTCTTTCATATTTTCTATTTCCTTATCCTTCCTGCTACATTCTGAGTACCTTATAAAGGTCTGTTTTCCATTTTATTAGTCCTCTTCATTTGTAACTAATCTGCAATTTAACTGTTTTTTTACTTCCGTATTTTTATCCTTTATTTTTAGAAGTCCTGCTTCTCCCCCACCAAGTCTTCCTTGTCATTGTTTGATATTCTCTTTTGCTTGTTCATTTCTTTCATATACAGATATTTTATATTCTGCCACGTGTTGTTTCTGTTGATTTATATTAATGATTTATTTTCTTTTGTCATGCTTATTTTTGATTGAGAATTTGTATTTGATTGATTTTAATCTGTGGAAATCTGGAGGCCCAAATTAAGGACGCTTTCCTTCAAGGATTATTTATCTTTTGCTTCAGCCAGAAGGCAGTAAGACTTGAGACCATTCTGACTCCCTTCAGGGGGTCCTTGCTTAATAAAGGAACTGCAGATACAGCTCTCATACTGATACAAACAATGTGACATTTTTTTAAATTACAGTGTTTATTGGTCAAAGCTTTGAGTTCAGCTCAGGATTTGTACTGTGCCTATGTATGTTTGACAGAGAGGACAGAGAGGCCTGGCGTGCTGCAATTCATGGGGTCGCAAAGAGTCGGACACGACTGAGCGACTGAACTTATACATGTATGTTTGGGGTTGGGGATTTCCTCTGGATATTTCTCTTATTTTCTTCACTCATACTAATGCATATATATGGAATCTGAAAGATGGTAACGATAACCCTATATGCGAGACAGAATAAGAGACACAGATGCATGGAACAATTTTATGGACTCTGAGGGAGAAGGTGAGGGTGGGACGTTCTGGGAGAATGGCATTGAGACATGTGTATTGTCATATGTGAAACAGAGCACCATTCCATGTTCGATGCATGTGACAAGGGCTCAGGGCCGGGGCAATGGGATGATCCAGAAGGATGAGAGGGGGAGGCAGGTGGGTGGGGGGTCCGGGAAGGGGAACACATGTAAACCCATGGCTGATTCTTGTCAATGTATGGCAAAAACTATTACAATATTGTAAAGTAATTAGCCCCCAACTAAAATAAATAAATTTATAAAAAAAAAAATTATATTTAATGTAAGAAATAGTTTTTTGTTAGTAATAGGGATCCCTTCACAGTATCCAGTCGAATATACTACTGGTAGTAGGTATTCTCAAATCTGCATTTCTTAACTGTGTGATTTTGCGAACGGTGGTGAGAAGATTATGAATTTGAAAGTAACTTCATTCTGAAAGATAGGTCTATGTTTTCCAGACAAGTTCTTCCTCCTGCAGTTGCTTGCCAAAGTAGGGATGAACGGGGTGTGTCATGTCCCCCAGGACCAGAGTTCTTCCTATCAGTTAAAACTAATAGGGGAGTTTTGTGGATTTCTTGGGCTTCCCTTGTAGCTTAGCTGGTAAAGAATCCACCTGCTATGCAGGAGACCCCAGTTCTGTTCCTGGGTTAGGAAGATCCTCTGGAGATGGGATAGGCTACTCACTCCAGTATTCTTGGGCTTCCCTGGTGGCTCAGATGATAAAGAATCTGCCTGCAATGTGGGAGACCTGGATTTGATCCCTGGGTTTGGAGGATCCCCTCAAGGAGGGCATGGCAACCCACTCTAGTATTCTTGCCTGGAGAATCCCCATGGATAGAGGAGCCTGGCAGTCTACAGTCCATGGGATCACAAAGAGTCAGACATGACTGAGCGACTAAGGACGGACACACGTGGGTTTCTTAGTCATTATTTTTCTCTTCCTATGGTATTGCCTAATTCAAGAGGAGATACAATACTTTCTCTTGTATTCCCGCTTGCCACTTACTCCTGTACAACTTTAGGATAAGAAATAGGGACAGAATGAACAGATCACTGGGGAGTGAGCAGAAGCTCACTGGCTTCCTTACCAGCACTTTATGAAAATAGAAATTTAACTTCATTCTTATTTTATCACAAAATCCCTATATTTCATTTCATAATTTATACATTTGTAAATCTATATGTAGTATTTGTTTACTTGTTGTTTTTAAGAGAAAAGACATTTAAAAGTTTCATTTGTTTGTCCTGTACTGATAAAAAATTTGAATGAGATTCTTATGTGTTGAATTCAAGACAAAATATTTTTCCGCAAAGATGATTGTAATCTTCTCAATATATATTTTTTCAGCCTTCTATACCTTTTTATCCTCTGCAGAGCCTAGCTCAGAATTTTGTATGTGGTTCATATTTAATGTTTGTTGTAAAAATTATATCTCACTCTCCAATTTGAAGTGAATTCAAATTTCCAAGAATGATATAATTAAATATATATGTATAGATAGATATTAAAGACAACAACAAAAGACTTATGTTTGAAGTAGTATATTAAATTTTGGGTGATTCTGTGATAATCAAGGCAACTGAGTTCTTCTTACATATTATATATATGAATCTGTGTGGTTATAAATTTTAAAAAATGCATTTACTTGGCCTAGGGATATTAACTTTTAATTTTATATTTGATTCCTTGCATAATGCTTTATAATTTCATATAAATATTGTTCTGTTTATACCCTGAAGTACTAACACTATTACCATCTATACATCATAGTCAACACTTTTTATCACCAGGTTATCAGAATTAGGTGTCACCTGTTCTGTGATTTCTAACCACCATTCTGTATTCTTTTTTAATATAACCCTCTTAAACATTTCTCACAGCCAGTTACAGTGTGTTCTCATCAAGGCTACTGTTATAAATGACATACATGCATATTTATGTGAAGGATTCAAAGACTTTTGTAAGTCATATCCTTGCATTTTGAATGTATTCTGCATAAACATATAACATTTTAACTACTGGAGATAACTTTCATGAATAAACGCCCTTTGAGGTTTTTATCAATTTAAATCGGTAGTTTTTTTTTTTTCAGCAAAGAAAATGAAGCTTATTTATTGTACTACCTACTACCCATTAATGTGTCAAGATACATAAATTGGACCATACTAGAAGAAAAGTCATTAAACCTATATATTTTTCTAGTCTAGCAAACCATAGAATTTCCCCTACTGTGTATTAGTTGGTTGATCATTTTTTTTTGGCACATTGGGCAGGATATGTATGCAGTATACAGGTTTTTAAATTCTCACACTATATCTTCCAGACAGAAGTCCTTTTTAAGCCCTAACCAACTAATTTATGTTATCTGTGTGGTTGGTAGCATAGTAACCTTTAGAACTACTTTCTAGCTCAGAATAGGTTTCATATACTGTGTCATGTTTTTATAATGTATGAAATAAAGCAGTATCTAAGGGACCTAACAAAGTGTACATTTTTTTTTTTTTATAAATAAACCTAGACTGCCCAGAGATTGTTACTTGTTTTTGGTAAAGAGAGAGTATTTAACTGATAGTTTACTGGGTATTTCAGCCTTCTGTTCTTCAGGTTTCAGCCTACATTTTATTTTTTTATTTCTTTTTTCCCTTTAATGTAGTGAGATTGTTAAAACATAAAGAATGAGTCCATTTTACTTTTAACATGTAATATAAATTGTGTGTGTGTGTGTAAAATCACCACTGAATACTTGGTACCAGGTATTTGCATTCAAATGGCATTTTCCTGAATATTATATGTGGAAAATTTAATAGATGTGCAGTCTACCTCAGGAAATTTTCAGCACACCTTGATTAACTTACAGCTTTTTTTAATAAAAAGAGAATGACAGAATGCCAGAGGTCCAAAACATAAGTAACTTGCTCAAGATGATAGAAATAGCGTGGAATGACAGGAAAGGAAATCTCCCATTTGATACATTCAGTCAGTAATGGCAGAAAGAATGATGCCCCAAATGGGCTACATAGATGCTACTATGATTTTGTTGTAAACATGGAATTTGTATTTTAATATAAAATGTAAAACATTTTATATTGCTTTGTCTTTTTCTTCTGCTTTAAGAAAATACCTTCTTTAGTCTAAAGTCACGGAGAAGGCAATGGCACCCCACTCCAGTACTCTTGCCTGGAAAATCCCATGGATGGAGGAGCTGGGTAGGCTGCAGTCCATGGGGTTGCTAAGAGTCAGACACGACTGAGCGATTTCACTTTCACTTTTCACTTTCATGCATTGGAGAAGGCAATGGCAAGCCACTCCAGTGTTCTTGCCTGGAGAATCCCAGGGACGGGGGAGCCTGGTGGGCTGCTGTCTATGGGGTCGCACAGAGTCTGACACGACTGAAGCGACTTAGCAACAACGGCAGTCTAAAGTCAAAGATCAAAACATACATTTTACTGAATATCGTATTGTTCCATTTGGAGAACTCATAGTACAAAACATCTCTCAGACCAAAGTAACCTGCTTATTTTATTCTGCAATAACCAAATTTTTTTTTTATTCAGGGAATTTTCAGAAATCTATGAGATGTTTGCTAAACTGGGTCAACATATTTGAAAACTAAGAGAAGCCTTAAAATTGACCAAAGATTGTACTGATGGAAAATTTTACGAGTTTCTGACTTCAACTGCATGTTGTCAGAAAGAGCAACATTTGAGATGCTTTTTAGTGTCTGCTTCCAATGTTCTTTCCCCTTCACCCAAGTGTGGACTAGGTTATGGATCTAGGTTCTTTAACGGTACATTTTTTCCTCCTCAACAGCATTCTCCTTAATCCATCTTCTTGTAAAAATCTCCCTACTATTCTGCTAGTGATGGAACAGAAAAAATTAAAGTTGGAAGAATGCTTTTAAATTGTTTTGACTGGTTGTCTAATTATACAAATGGGAAAAGTTAACATAAATGAGGCTGAGGCTAGAATCCAAATTTCCTGATATGCATTCTTCACAATTCTCTACTTATGTAGTGTTTCTTCAAACAATGTTTTCTGAAAAAAAATTAAGACAAAGTTAATACAGATATTATTATTTGGGGAGATTTTTAAATATTCATTGTTAAACAAGTAGTAATTTGCTATGATTTCTCCTCTCACTGTCAGTACATAGTCACTACCCCTTCAAACAAAGGCAGAAGAGAATAATGGCTATTCTTACATTGTTCTAGAAACATGTTCCAATTCTATGCCCAATAGATAATACCAGTTTAGATGAATAAAGCAATTATTTCAACTTCTCAAATTTACCTAACTGATAAAGGAAAAACAGACCATGAACAAATTGATCTCCCTCACACCCCTATAACTTGTATGCATACATTTGATAGATACTAATGCAGATAAGCCTGGTAGCCATTATGTTTTACACATTTTGGGGACTAGTTAGCATTGATCTGTTTTATGAAATTAATTTAATTTCAAATATTGAAGGCTTGATTCAATAATCAAGCTTTACACAAACACACACACACACACTGCACTTGTCAAATATACCAATTAGAACACAGGGCCAGATTTTGCACCTAGTTGTATCATGGAGTTCTACTTACACCTGTGGCAGATCCATGTCAATGTATGGCAAAACCACTACAATATTGTAATTAGCCTCCAATTAAAAAAAAATTGCCAGAGTGAATTAAAAAGAAACAGATTAATTAATTGAACATTGAGTATATAGATCCTATGGTTAAGTAAGAAATATTTTCATAGTGGATCACTGCACGTTTTTCTTTTTGCAACACTGCAACTGAACAGAACTGCATTGAAATATGACAAGGTTCTTAACCTAAGGTGCACTGAACTTTGGAATTTATACATAGCAGATTATACGTATATCTTTATAAAATATAAAATATTCATAATTTCATCGAATCTTCATAGGCATCCATGACTTTAATAACAAGGGTTGAGAACCATTGTTAGGAGTTTTGTAGAAAAGCTAGCTTTTTTTTTTTTTTAACTCAGATAATTATTCCTTAAGAGCTTATAAAAGGAAGAGGTTCTAAAGAGTGAACAGCCAAGGTGCTTCTGGGCTCTAAAACCAGAGAGAGATGGGAAAACTTGGAAAATACTGCTATTGGAACTGTTGTGTACAGGTACCTCTTTGGGTAGATGAGAGCAGATATTTGTGTTCTAGTGGTGTGAAGGAGAGGTAAGTTTAGTGCACTGAACCAGAATGTACATTTTAGAGCCAGACCAATGGGGCCAAATCCTGGTTTCACCATTTACTAGCTGTGTATAATTGGGAAAGTTCTTTAACCTCTCTGTGCTCCCATTTCTTCATTTTTTTTCCATGGGGATAATAATGATAGTATCTACTTCATAAGTTGTGAGATTTAAAATGAATTAGTATCTAGAAAGTGCTTAAACTAGTCTTAGTAAATACTACGGAAGTATTAGGCGTTATTACTCTTACTATGGAGAAGGCAATGGCACCCCACTCCAGTACTCTTGCCTGGAAAATCCCATGGACGGAGGAGCCTGGTAGGGTACAGTCCATGGGGTCGCACAGAGTCGGACACAACTGAAGTGACTTAGCAGCAGCAGCAGCAGCACTCTTACTGTGATTGTGATAATTATCACGGCTGTTGCTATTGCTGCTGTTGTAGAATGCCACGAGGGCAAATATGAAACCAAGTTAGGGACTGAGCCAGATTTGTGTTCTAATCCAGTGGGTCAGCAAACTTTTTCTGTCAAGGGTCAGATAGTAAATAGTTTAGGCTTTGCAAGCCATATGGTTTCGGTCAGAACTATTGGCAATCTTAGACAATATGTAAAAGAATGGACATGACTGTGTTCCAAAAAAAGTTTATTGGTGGCAGGTTTTCTGACCCTAGTGTAATCAACTGGGTAGACTTCTGCCTACAAAAACAATAATGATTTTTTAAAACCCTGATGTTAGGAAGTTATACAAAATTGCCTCAGTGCAATGCCTGGTATGTATTAGTCATTCATTAAGTATTTGATGGATAAGTTGGGTGACTAGTTAGTATATATGAATTGCTGCAAAAATTGCGTGTTAAAGGACTCATAGAGCTGAGTTTCTCAAGCTTTCACTTATGTCAGAATTTGAAAGATTACTGTGTCTCACACCTAGAGTTTCTGACTTGCAGATCTGAAGTGGGGCCTGGAAATTTGCATTCTAACATGTATGCAGATGTTGATGCTGCTTGTTTAGGGAACACTGCTGAAGAGGAAGCAACTTGGGGAATTGCTCTCTGTGCCTAATTCTAATCAACAAAAAGGATTTAGTTAAAGTGACGGAAAGATTGTGATGAAGCATCTGTGTCATTTGTTGTAAGTTTGATTATTTTCGTTTCTTCCCATTTAATTCAACAGCTAGTTTTAAGCATCTGTTCTCTGCTTAGTAATCTCCTAGGTGTAGTGGATAGTGGATATATATGAAAAAGTATATGAGATAGACTTTGATGGCAGTGTCAGTAGTGTTTACTGTAGTTGAGGAAAGAAAATGCACACTCATGGACCAGTTAAAGAATAAGAAAATATATTTTATCAGGTTCCAGAATGTGCAATGTAGGGATGAATGCCATCAGTACCCAGAAATTATTTGAAGGAGCCTAAATAGATATGATGTGAAATTAATTTAATCAAGGAACACAGATGACACTTAGGAAGTTACAGAAATCTCAGACTGCTCTGTTAACCCATCTAGAAAAGATCAAGGAGATTTGGCTTCAATCTGTGCCAAGAACCATCAGTGGTCTGACCCTACTCTGTCATTGAACATGGTCCATTTCTGTGAGAAACATAATTGTTCCAGAGTCTGTTGGTTTAGGCCAGAGTTTCTTTTTTTCTTTTTTTTTTTTTCACCTTTATTTTTATTTATTTATTTTTTTATAAATTTATTTATTTTAGTTGGGGGCTAATTACTTTACAATATTGTAATAGTTTTTGCCATACATTGACATGAATCAGCCATGGGTTTACATTTGTTCCCCTTCCTGGACCCCCCACCCACCTCCCTCCCCATCCCATCCTTCTGGATCATCCCATTGCCCCGGCCCTGAGCCCTTGTCACATGCATCGAACATGGAATGGTGTTCTGTTTCACATATGATAATATACATGTTTCAATGCTATTCTCCCAGAACGTCCCACCCTCACCTTCTCCCTCAGAGTCCATAAAATTGTTCCATGCATCTGTGTCTCTTATTCTGTCTCGCATATAGGGTTATCGTTACCATCTTTCAAATTCCATATATATGCATTAGTATACTGTATTGATGTTTTTCATTCTGGCTTACTTCACTCTGTATAATGGGCTCCAGTTCCATCCATCTCAATAGAACAGATTCACATGTTTTTTTTAATGGCTGAGTAATATTCCATTGTGTATATGTACCACAGCTTCCTTATCCATTCGTCTGCTGATGGACATCTAGGTTGCTTCCATGTCCTGGATATTGTAAACAGTGCTGCGATGAACATTGGGGTACACGCGTCTCTTTCAATTCTGGTTTCCTCGGTGTATATGCCCAGCAGTGGGATTGCTGGGTCATATGGCAGTTCTATTCCCAGTTTTTTAAGGAATCTCCACACTGTTCTCCATAGTGGCTGTACTAGTTTGCATTCCCACCAACAGTGTAAGAGGGTTCCCTTTTCTCCACACCCTCTCCAGCATTTATTGCTTGTAGACTTTTGGATAGCAGCCATTCTGACTGGTGTGAAATGATACCTCATTGTGGTTTTGATTTGCATTTCTCTAATAATGAGTGATGTTGAGCATCTTTTCATGTGTTTGTTAGCCATCTGTATGTCTTCTTTGGAGAAATGTCTGTTTAGTTCTTTGGCCCATTTTTTGATTGGGTCGTTTATTTTTCTGGAATTCAGCTGCAGGAGTTGCTTGTATATTTTTGATATTAATTGTTTGTCTGTTGCTTCATTTGCTATTATTTTCTCCCATTCTGAAGGCTGTCTTTTCACCTTGTTTATAGTTTCCTTTGTTGTGCAAAAGCTTTTAATTTTAATTAGGTCCCATTTGTTTATTTTTGCTTTTATTTCCAATATTCTGGGAGGTGGGTCATGGAGGATCCTGCTGTGATTTATGTCGGAGAGTGTTTTGCCTATGTTTTCCTCTAGGAGTTTTATAGTTTCTGGTCTTACGTTTAGATCTTTAATCCATTTTGAGTTCATTTTTGTGTACGGTGTTAGGAAGTGTTCTAGTTTCATTCTTTTACAAGTGGTTGACCAGTTTTCCCAGCACCACTTGTTAAAGAGATTGTCTTTTCTCCATTGTATATTCTTGCCTCCTTTGTCGAAGATAAGGTGTCCATATGTGCGTGGGTTTATCTCTGGGCTTTCTATTTTGTTCCATTGATCTATATTTCTCTCTTTGTGCCAGTACCATACTGTCTTGATGACTGTGGCTTTGTAGTAGAGCCTGAAGTCAGGCAGGTTGATTCCTCCAGTTCCATTCTTCTTCCTCAAGATTGCTTTGGCTATTCGAGGTTTCTTATATTTCCATACAAATTGTGAGATGATTTGTTCTAGTTCTGTGAAAAATACCATTGGTAGCTTGATAGGGATTGCATTGAATCTATAGATTGCTTTGGGTAGTATGCTCATTTTCACTATATTAATTCTTCCAATCCATGAACACGGTATATTTCTCCATCTGTTTGTGTCCTCTTTGATTTCTTTCATCAGTGTTTTATAGTTTTCTATATATAAGTCTTTTGTTTCTTTAGGTAGATATATTCCTAAGTATTTTATTCTTTTTGATGCAATGGTGAATGGTATTGTTTCCTTAATTTCTCTTTCTGTTTTCTCAATATTGGAGTATAGGAATGCAAGGGATTTCTGTGTGTTAATTTTATATCCTGCAACTTTACTATATTCATTGATCAACTCTAGTAATTTTCTAGTAGAGTCTTTAGGGTTTTCTATGTAGAGGATCATGTCATCTGCAAACAGTGAGAGTTTTACTTCTTCTTTTCCTATCTGTATTCCTTTTATTTCTTTTTCAGCTCTGATTGCTGTAGGCCAGAGTTTCTTAATCAAAGTACTGTTGACGTTTTTGACAGGATAATTCTTGCTGTGATGTTGTAAGAGCTGACCTGTGCATTTTAGGATGTATAGCAGTGTCTCTGGCTTCTATGCACTGGATGCCACCACCTTTACCTACCTACTTGTGACAGATGAAAATAGCTCCAGATGTTGCCAAATGTCCCTCAGGGCAAAATAATGCCTATTTGAGAAGTACTGATTTAGTCCAACTCAGTATATAATTTGGTGTAGTCTACTCTAGCTAAATGTTGATAAGCAGGGAGAATAAATCTTACTTCTCAATTTTTGGTTCTATGATCTGAAACTAGGTAAAAATTCTTTAAAGAACAGAACAGTTCAAAATCTCTTGGCACTTGGATCAGTGGAGTAATTCATGTACGTCATTTAGCAAAGTACCTGTCAGGAGATGTTAGATATCCACTGAAAAGCAAATTCTTGGGTAGCATATAACATTTTTAGTAGTTAGGGAAAAAAAGAAAATACTGAAAAAAAAGAAAGAAAACACGCACGCACTCACTTTTATAAAGAAATGCAAGTCCTGTTTCCTACCTTGAATTCCACCATTGCTGAGTTAGTCACATATCTTCCCAGATATCTATGTATGAACATGTATGTGTATGTATACTTAAAATGTAAGGGGCTGAATAGTTCTCTGGTATATGGACCTATGTACCATAATTTATTTAATCATTTTCCTGTTGTTGGTGTCATCATACTTAATGAAATTATGTCTTTATTATTTAAGAAATATAATTTTATGTACAGAATTTTTGGAAAACAAAAACAGAAGTATTACTATTTATTATTATAATTAACTAAATCCCATCATCTGTTAACAATAATCACACTGTATTTTCTTTCCCCTTTTTTCAATCTACACGTTTAAAGAATACATGTAATAACAGTCCTCTTTATTTTTTTTATTTGGCCATCTTTAATTATAGCATAAGACAACTTATAGCCATCATCTTAAAAATGCATATCTTAGCTTAAATAGACAGCAGTAGAAGGCTGGGTATAATAATAGGAGTTCTTCAAATTCATGGGATCTTAACCTGGCACCCAGTGCCTGGAATAAATCCACCTAGATTTCAGGAATTTAGGGGTAAACATCCTGAAAGTGCATGCCAAATTTTGTGTGTGTAATGTGCATAGCTGCATTTTTAGGGGGTTCCTAGTTTCTGTCAGTGTCTCAAGGAGAGTATCACCCCTTAAAAAGGTTAGGAACCACTGAAATGTACAATTTCAA
This sequence comes from Giraffa tippelskirchi, assembly GCF_054371585.1. NCBI lineage: Eukaryota > Metazoa > Chordata > Mammalia > Artiodactyla > Giraffidae > Giraffa > Giraffa tippelskirchi. The sequence goes on from NC_137289.1 coordinate 75,757,078, forward strand.
TTGAGAACTGTCCTTATTAGAATAGCATTGTGGAGCAGATTAACTAGACAAAAAAGCTTGTCTCTATGATGTTTGAAAACTATTGTTTGAACAGCATTTTTATAAACTGTAAAATACTAGAGGGTAAAATAAACAGTGACATACCTCATTTTCTGAATCTTTTGTATGTGGTTTTCAAGACAGTTTTCCCTCTAGTTAATAGTTGATATTGGCATGGAGATGATACATAAAGTAGAGTGTAAGCATGATGATGTCTGTATGATCACCTGTTTGTTTTTCCCTTGAGGAGAGTGTTGTGTGGCATAAACTGCAAGGTGGTGATATAATCCATCATTTTGAAACCTGTTCTCTTGTGATGGATGGATAGATTGGTAAAATAACTCAATACTCTTCATTTTTTTCCAGGTTATTCACAGATCAGTGAGCATTGTTGTTAATAAAACAATGGAATGCTTTTATGTCCTTGCCTGCATTATTCCTCAGGTTTTGACAGAAAAACTCTTTTAATTTGAGACTAACCTCTTACTAAAACTTATATTACACTTAAGCGTGTGGTGCTAGAGGATTTATTGTGACTCTCATGAATATATTAGTATTGTAGTGGCTACACAAATTATACAGTTGGAGTTTCTACTTTAATAATAGCACCCTTCCATGCTAACTATGGGCTTCCTTTGTGGCTCAGAGGGTAAAGCGTCTGCCTGCAATGTAGGAGACCCAGGTTCAATCCCTGGGTCAGAAAGATCCCCTGGAGAAGGAAATGGCAACCCACTCCGGTACTCTTGCCTGGAAAATTACATGGACAGAGGAGCCTGGTAGGCTACAGTCCATGGAATCGCAAAGAGTCGCACACGACTGAGCACGTTCACTTCTTCCATGCTCACTAATCCAGATACTAGATTACCATTATAGGTAGGTACAGAAACTCACCCAATCATTTTTTCCTCAAGTAACTATTCCAGATCTATATATACTATTCCAAGTCTTAAAATAATTCTAATAACTTCTATCAGAGTGAAAAGTGACTGACTACATATAGGGTAAGAGTGATATTCGAGTTAAGTCCAGTGATATTTGAAACAAGTCCATGTTTAGAGCTGAAATTTTAGTTTGATTAAATTGAAAGGTAACACTGTGTGATTGTATAAACTAAGGAGCATTCAAAACGATTCTTAACCCATTTCTTTGGAACCAATATATTAACATTGGTGAAAAAGTAATTGCAATTTCCGACTGTGAATTTTAAGCCAGTTATAACTAGGCTCAAACACATCTTTATTCATCAAAATAGGAACCATTACAATCAATACAGTGTTGCGAACGAGAAATAAGTTTGTTTATTCCTGTAGCATAAAAATATATGCTTCAGGATTCCATGAACTCTTGGAAAGCATTTTCTGCCTCCTGCTGGTTATGGAAGCATTTCTCCAAAAACAGTTGTTGAGATGCTTGAAAAAGTAGTAGTTGGTTGGCGAGAGGTCAGGTCAATATGGAAGATGAGGTGAAACTTCATAGCCCAATTTGTTCAACCTGTCAAGCATAGGGCGATGTCATGAAGAATTGGGCCCTTTCTGTTCACCAATGCCTGCTGCAGGTGTTGCAGTTTTTGGTGCATCTCATTGATTTGCTGAGCATACTTCTCAGATGTAATGGTTTTGCTGGGATTCAGAAAGCTGTAGTGGATCAGACTGGCAGTGGACCACCAAACAGTGACCGTGACCTTTTTTTGGTGGAAGTTTGGCTGTGAGAAGTGCTTTGGAGCTTCATCTCTGTCCAGCCACTTAGCTAATCATTGCTGGTTGTTGTATAAAACCCACTTTTTGTTGCATGCCACAATCCGATGGAGGAATGGTTTGTTGATGCATTGAATAAGAGAGGACAACACTTGAAAACATTTTTTTTTTTATTTTCAGTCAGCTCATGAGGCACTGACTTATTGAGGTTTTTTACCTTTCCAATTTGCTCTAAATGCTAAATGACCGTAGAATGGTCCATGTTGATTTCTTCAGTAACTCCTCATGCTGTTGTATGAGGGTGACCAATGAGGCTCTCAGTTGGTCATTGTCAACTTCCAATGGCTGGCCCCTGTTCTCCTCATCTTCAAGGCTCTCATCTCCTTTGCAAATCTTCTTGAACCACCACTGCATTGTATATTCAATAGCAGTTCCTGGGTCATATGTGTTGTTGATGTTGTGAGTTGTCTCTGCTGCTTTACTACCCATTTTGAACTTGAATAAGAAAAGAGGGAGGGGACATATGTACAGCTATTGCTGATTCATATTGATGTTTGACAGAAAACAGCAAAATCTTGTAAAGCAATTATCCTTCAATTAAAAAATAAATACATTAAAAAAAGAAAATCACTCAAATTGTTTTTTTCCAGCATCGTTTCCCTATTCTAAAATACATATAAAATAAACAGCAAGTAATAAGTCATTGGGCTTCCCTGATAGCTCATTTGGTAAAGAAAAAAACCCATAAAGCAGGAAATATGCCTTAAAATGATGTATAACAGAAGCACATTTATTTAAGAATGTATTCCAGTATCAAACAGTAAAGTTCAACAGTGCAAAACCACAGTTACTTTTGCACCAACCTTATATTATTATGCAGCTGTAATAGATACAATATGTGAAATGTGTTTATTTTCAAGCCAGTTCTAAGAGCAAACCAAATTATAAAGATCTAAGGCTTTATTTGCCAGCTATGTTAGATAGCTGGGTTTCCATGCATTCTCTACTCTTCTCTTGGTTAATTATGTTTTGTTACAGATTGATCTAATTAATGTGATTGTATACAGTTGTAACAAAGCTGTTCATTTTGAATTAATCATCAGTTTATATTGAACTTTGGTAATGAGTGCTCAAAAACTGTTATTGTTTGCACAAACTTGAACATGTCATTTAAATTCTCAGAGCCTCAATTGTTTTACCTGTATTATGGCTAATTAAATCTAATCCTAACTCCTGACCAGAGCTATTGTGAGACTTAAATGTGATCCTGTTAGGGAAAGTACACTGAAAATTGTCTAGCACCAATGTACTGTAATAGAGGAAAACAACAGATTGGGAAAGACTAGAGATCTCTTCAAGAAAATTAGAGATACCAAAGGAACATTCCATGCAAAGATGGGCCCGATAAAGGACAGAAATGGTATGGACTTAACAGAAGCATAAGATATTAAGAAGAGGTGGCAAGAATACACAGAAGAAGTGTACAAAAAAGATCTTCACGAACCAGATAATCACGATGGTGTGATCACTCACCTAGAGCCAGACATCCTGGAATGTGAAGTAAAGTGGGCCTTAGAAAGCATCACTATGAACAAAGCTAGTGGAGGTGATGGTATTCCAGTTGAGCTATTTCAAATCCTCAAAGGTGATGCTGTGAAAGTGCTGCACTCGATATGCCAGCAAATTTGGAAAACTCAGCAGTGGCCACAGGACTGGAAAAGGTCAGTTTTCATTCCAATCCCAAAGAAAGGCAATGCCAAAGAATGCTCAAACTACTGCACAACTGCACTCATCTCACATGCTAGTAAACTAATGCTCAAAATTCTCCAAGCCAGGCTTCAGCAATACGTGAACTGTGAACTTCCAGATGTTCAAGCTGGATTTAGAAAAGGCAGAGGAACCAGAGATCAAATTGCCAACATCCGCTGGATCATCGAAAAAGCAAGAGAGTTCCAGAAAAACATCTAGTTCTGCTTTATTGACTATGCCAAAGCCTTTGACTGTGTGGATCACTATAAATTGGAAAATTCTGAAAGAGACGGGAATACCAGACCATCTGACCTGTCTCTTGAGAAACCTGTATGCTGGTCAAGAAGCAACAGTTAGAACTGGACATGGAGCAACAGACTGGTTCCAAATAGGAAAAGGAGTCCGTCAAGGCTGTATATTGTCACCCTGCTTATTTAACTTCTATGCAGAGTACATCATGAGAAACACTGGGCTGGAAGAAACACAAGCTGGAATCAAGATTGCTGGGAGAAATATCAATAACCTCAGATATGCAGGTGACACCACCCTTATGGCAGAAAGTGAAGAAGAACTAAAGAGCCTCTTGATGAAAGTGAAGGAGGAGAGTGAAAAAGTTGGCTTAAAGCTCAACGTTCAGAAAACTAAGATCATGGCATCTGGTCCCATCACTTCATGGGAAATAGATGGGGAAACAGTGGAAACAGTGTCAGACTTTATTTTTTTGGGCTCCACAATCACTGCAGATGGTGATTGCAGCCATGAAATTAAAAGACGCTTATTCCTTGGAAGGAAGGTTATGGCCAACCTAGATAGCATATTTAAAAGCAGAGACATTACTTTGCCAACAAAAGTCCGTCTAGTCAAGGCTATGGTTTTTCCAGTGGTCATGTATGAATGTGAGAGTTGGACTGTGAAGAAAGCTGAGCGCCGCAGAATTGATGCTTTTGAACTGTGGTGTTGGAGAAGACTCTTGAGAGTCCCTTGGACTGCAAGAAGATCCAATCAATCCATCCTAAAGGAGATCAATCCTGGGTGTTCATTGGCAGGACTGATGTTGAAGCTGAAACTCCAATACTTTGGCCACCTCAGGCAAAGAGTTGACTCATTGGAAAAGACCCTGATGCTGGGTAGGATTGGGGGCAGGAGGAGAAGTGGACGACAGAGGATGAGATGGTTGGATGGCATCACTGACTCGATGGACATGGGTTTGGGTAAACTCCTGTAGTTGGTGATGGACAGAGAGGCCTGGCGTGCTGCAATTCATGGGGTCGCAAAGAGTCAGACACGACTGAGCGGCTGAACTGAACTGAACTGAATGTAGTGTATTATAACAAAAATAACTGTGAATGACTTCACAGTTCTGGTATTTGTAATGAATATAGGATGTTTTTGCAATTACTGAAATATTAATTTATATATTATAGACCATTCAGTTTATACAAACTAGATCTGATATTTGGAATTTAGTTATGTAATTAAATTACCTAATAATTGTGTCTGTTGATAGATAGATTTGTGGTTTAAAATTGAGTCATCTTTATGTCTCCAGTAGTTACTAGCACATAAATAGGTACTCCATAATTTTTCTTTTTTTGCTATTGAATTTGGTATATTTTTCTCATACATAGTTAACTGATTAGAACTTTGGCACATAATAGGTGCTTAATAGGTTAAATATTTTGAAAATGGAATTAGAAACTACCATGGAAAGAAATTAAATACTGCAGGATAGAAACTGTTCTTTCATGTACTAGAGAAATAATTTGTAAATGAGAACTCTCTTGGGGGTGAAATAATTTAGTTTTTAACAATTCCTCCTTCTTATTTCTCTACTTGTTCATGCCTCATCTTCTCCCCTCTCCCCAAATTAAGCAATAGGTTCTTACTTGCATGATATTTTGGCATAGAATGAAAGTTTTGCCGAAAAGACCCCACTTCCATATGGCAAAACTTCATCAATTTTAATCTGAACCTCTTTAGCATTCACAACAATTTGAATGTTTTTAGTTTATACTCTGTATGTAAACAGAGTTTGCTAAACAAATGAGTAGCATAAACAGGAAGGTATACTTAGCCTACAACTAATTTTTTAATTACTCCTACAATTTTTAATTCGTACACTTTGAATATCAGAAACCTGTAACTTATCTTTAGACTGATATCCTTACATTTTTTCATTCAGATACACATGTATTTGTAAATAGTCATATTTTTCATACTTTTTGGTTTCCCAACTGGAGTTTGTAAAAGAAAAATGGAATCTCACTGTAGCTGTTTTTCTTAAGTAAATCTATTTTGACTATATTAGACTTTGAAAATACTCATTTTTGAATGTACAATCTAATTGTGATCCTGTATGCATATGCACGGTCCCATATGCATGGGGTCACAAAGAGTCGGACACGACTGAGTGACTGAACTGAACTGAACCGAACCATATGCATAGACCCATATTCTTCAGGGGCATTTACAAATGGAAGGATTTAACTCTAAAATAAACCCTTTTAAATAATTCACATTTATTGAATGTACAATTAACTTTGAATTGATCCTGATCTTATGTTTTAACATATATTCCTAGAGGTGGCATAATGTAGTAGTTAAGAGTAGAGACCCTGATGCCAGACATTCTAAGTTTGAATCCTGGCTCTGCCACTTACCTCCTGGTTAACCACTCTGTGTTTTTAGTTTCCTCCTGGTGTAAAAATGGAATAACAATATAGGACTGTTACAAGGATTAAGGAAATCAATATTTGCAAAGCTGTTAGAACAGTGCTGTGCTATGCTAGTCGCTCAGTTGTGTCCAACTCTTTGCAACCTTATGGACTGCAGCCTACCAGGTTCCTCTGTCCATGGGATTCTCCAGGCAAGAATGGTAGAGTGGGTTGCCATTTCCTTCTCCAGGTGATCTTTCTGATCCAGGGTTCGAACCCACGTCTCCTGTGTCTCCTGCATTGCAAGCAGATTCTTTACCTGCTGAGCAGTCTGGGACGCCTTAAAACAGTACCTGGAACATAATGAGCACTACACGAGCCTTTGTTATATAAAATAAAATAATTTCCAAGCTTTGTTAAGTTGTGCATATGTGGTTTCAGGTTCTTAGGTATAGTGGAGGGGCTCCAAATGCTTAATTAATTGAGTGCCAAATTTCTGACTGAAGTGTTCCACCTTCCATGATGTCTTCAAAATCAACACTTACCTGTCATCCTGTAGTAAGTTGTCTTAGGGTAGAGGGGGGTGTACCAAGATCAGAACCGCTGCTGTCTGAAATCTAGTGCAGCACTTCCCCCCATGCCTGGAAAGCACAAAAGCATAGTGAAAGGTACTTGTCCTTTTTTTTTTGTGAGGTTCGGTTCAGTTCAGTCGCTCAGTCATGTCCGTGTTTGTGAGGTTAGACCTGACTTTTTCCTGCCTTGTAGTGGTGTATGTTATGATGTACTTCTTTCACAAACAAATCAATTGCAGACAAATGTTAGTTTTCTTCATATTCCTAAAGAAGAAGTAAAAACCACTATTTAACGTCTGTTTAGTACATGAATGTTTTAATACTTAAAATGGACTCGGTTAAGATCAGCAGACTAAGACAGTGTCTGTATGTACAGATAAATCAAGTGTAAAGCAGAACCATTTGGTCATCTACTTTCAAATTTCAACTTAAATATTCTGTCCATAATAAGATTGTATTCAGTTCAATCGCTCAGTCGTATCCAACTCTTTGCGACCCCATGAATCACAGCACGCCAGGCCTCCCTGTCCATCACCAACTCCCGGAGTTGACCCAAACTCAAGTCCATTGAGTCGGTGATGTCATCCAGCCATCTCATCCTCTGTCATCCCCTTCTCCTCCTGCCCCCAATCCTTCCCAGCATCAGGGTCTTTTCCAATGATTCAACTCTTTGCATGAGGTGGTCAAAGTATTGGAGTTTCAGCTTCAACATCAGTCCTTCCAACTGAACACCCAGGGCTGATCTCCTTTAGTATGGACTGATTGGGTCTCCTTGCAGTCCAAGGGACTCTCAAGAGTCTTCTCCAACACCACGGTTCAAAAGCATCAATTCTTCGGTGCTCAGCTTTCTTTACAGTCCAATTCTCACATCCATACATGACTACTGGAAAAACCATTAGATATCAAATATTACCAAACTTACATGAGAAAGATATACTGCTTTATTCCTGAATACTTCCTGGGGTAGAAAAGAATTTTCCTTGGAATGTAAACTTTGGAGCTGGTATTTTCAAGGCCCAGTAAACATACTGATGCTCTTGATGTTCAGTCAGTTGAGCAGAATGAATGTTTTTGCTATTAACCATTCTTTATGGAGATGATCTTAGTCACAGAAATATATTAATAAAAATACTAATTAGTCAAAATACTAATATTTCTTAGTCACAGAAATATACTACTAAATAAGTAATAAATATACTGATAAAATTGGCCTCCCATCATTGCATTTAGAAAGGTTTTTAAAAATACCCTCATATATGATACATAATTAGATTAAGAAAATGAATTTGTCAACCTTGCAGATTAAACTTGAACTTGTGTGCATTTTGTTCCCCCTGGAAGATGTCAGACCATGGGGAAAACCTTCCCATGTGTAGGAATGTATTTCTTTAGAAATACCAAGTTAAGTTTGTAAATCTATGTGAGTTTAATTCCTTAATGTCAATTTGGAACATGTAGTTAATATGTTGAAATGGTATAAGAAAAACACCTAACGTCTATGGGAAATAAAAGCTAGATAGCAAAAAGAAGGATGCCAAAGACAGCAAAGCACAAAAGTATAGTGAAAGGTCCTTGGGCAGCGTTGAGGTTCTCTGTGTTGTGGGATGCCCTCTTGTTTTGTTAAGAATAGGATATTAGACAACCAGTAGTTCTCAACCCCTTTCTTTGTCAGCATACATGATGCATCCATCCTTTTGCATGATTGAACCATTCCCTGGGACATACCCTGGGAATTTTTAAAGGCTTTGACATAGGTGAAAGTGTTAGTTACTCAGTCGTGTCTGACTGTTTGTGACCCCAAGGACTGTAGCCTGCCAGGCTCCTCTGTCCATGGGATTTTCCAGGCAAGAATACTGGAGTGGGTTGCCATTTCCTTCTCCAGGGGATCTTCCTGACCCAGGGATTGAATCTGGGTCTCCTGCATTGCAGGCAGACTCTTCACCGACTGAGCCACCAGGGAAGACCTAGATAAGAGAGGCATAGTCTCTCTTGGCATAGGTAAGAGAGAGGCTGTAGTCTGTGCATAGGTCCCACCCTAACAGCACCCTTTTTTTTTCTCCCACAAACTTAAGACACATAGTCTCACAGAACATTAATGTTAAGAACAGTTATGTTATTAAACATAATAACACGTTTTATATGAGTATAAGATTCACAAGAGATCTGGAATTCATCTATGAGTGATGACTTTTATCACTTTTATCTTGTTAAATGAAAGATAGCTTATTAACAGCCAATATGTATGTTTCTTTGTGTTTTAGGGAAAAAGGAAAACAATTTTAGAAGTCTTGTTCAGAAGAAAAAAATAGTATATAAGATATATGAACTTTAGCTCTCTGTGATTCTAAATTTTAATGTATTTTTAATTTCATAAAGCCAGTTGAAGAAATGTATTTTCAGCAGTGCATATATTCAGTAAGCGTAGGATTCTGTTTACCCTTTTGACATTTTCTTTCCTAACTTGCTACTGTACACTTTCTGGTTATACCTTGCAGCACATTGACCTTTATTTATTTTTTCCTAAAAGGAAATACTTTTTTTCTCTTCCTGCTTATCAGAACATCCATGCTTATGATAAGAAATTTAGACAGTACAGAAGATATGAAGAATGAAAAAATTAAATTGATGAGATACTTTTTTTTTAATCAGAATCAGTTTGAATCCTTTTGTGAAGTGAAAGTCGCTCAGTCGTGTCTGACTCTTTGTGACCCTATGGACTGTAGCTCCTCTGTCCATGGAATTCTCCAGGCCAGAATACTGAAGTGGGTAGCCGTTCCCTTCTCCGGGGAATCTTCCAACCCAGGAATCGAACCCAGGTCTCCCGCATCACAGGCGGATTCTTTACCAACTATGCTACCAGGGAAACCCTTGAATCCTTTTGGTGTGGTTTAAAAATGGCCTTCATAAAGTTTATCATCTTTACTTTGACCATCCAGTTAGTTACTTAGTATCCTAGCCTTAATTTATGAATAGTGTCAAAACTACCCTAATACTTGAAAACTAAAACAGTTCTTCCAGATTGCTCAATATGGTAAGTATCATTGTATAAACAAATTTGTTGCTGTTGTCTAAGTCTGAGAATCCCAAAGCTTTTTTTCCCCCTACTGCAGCTTCTAGTGTTGTAAGCACGTTTTGCCTTTTTAAGTATTTATATTGTTTATTAACAAAGGCAAAAGCTGATCCTTCTGTAAATAGCTTGAAAAAAATTGAATTTCCGATTAGAGTTTATATAAGAGATAAACTTGAGTCCATATATTGGGAAATTAAGTTATGGAAAAAGATTACACACACCCTGTATTTTTTTAAATTGTTTTCATAAGTTTCCAGTGAGGATTGGAAAGAAGAGAGTATATTTCAGAGGTCAAATTACCAAAGTTGAAGTGTTTTTCCCCAGAATGTGGGAACAGTATAGAAACGAGTTCAGTGTTTATACATTTATGTACTACCCTTTTACAAGATGAAAGAATACTAGTTGTTATGATTATTAAACTAGAAACTAGAAGTTTCACTAAAATCAGCTTTTTCTACATTAGAAAGTTTTATAAATAAACCAATAAAATACAAAAAGTTTCTGAGATCTTGGAGACTTAAACTGGTTATGATCTCATTTTTTTTTCCTTTCCACTGAATATGTCCTCTTTGAAACGTATATCTTCCCTGGCCAAAGATCGAGCCACTAAACCTGTCTTGCAAATGTGTACTCTTGATCATAAGAGGAACCTAGCAAGAGTATTCATTGTGTTTGTTACTGTCAGTACACTGGCAAGTTTTGTGCATTCTTTGATAGCCATATGCATTTTGTCTAAACATCCATGCACTCAAACCCAGTCAAACACACACACACACACACACACACACACACACACACACACACACACACACACACACTGACTGGATCACACTTACTGAGTTTTTTTACCAAAGACCTAAAATGAATACATTTTTATGTGAAAAGTTAGGAGAGCATTGACTATAAACTTGGGCTCTCTGTTTTATCATATGCAAATTTAGAAGAAAAGTTAGAATTCATTTAATAAATACATGTATTGGATGCATTATACTGGCTCTTCTGTGGGTGCTAGACATACCTTGTTGAAAGCAGAGAAAGTCTCTGGTTGAGGCTTGGGGATGTTGAAGTGTGTTACAGATGGAGAGACAGTAAACAAAATTTAAGAGAATTATATGGCAATTGAGTGTAGTGACACCAGAGATGGCACTGCTTAATCTTTTGATGATTTGAGCAAAGAGCCTAGGCAGCTGGAACTGTGTCAGAATCTAAGGTGGGATCTTTTGAAATATAGGAAGGTTAATATGACTGGGACATAGTGAGCAAGTTAATCAGGAGTGGCGATTGTCACAGTACCCCACTGAGACCTTGATGAGCATACAAATTATTGCTACCTGCTCTTTGTAGCATCTCTGCATCCTAATAATTTCTTTTATGAAAACTTGCTATCTTTTGAAATATGATTTCCTTTTGAGGATTACTTTTTTACTTCTGTGGAAAAATCACATCATGTTTATTTTTCTTTATTAGCTTGATGTTCTTGTATGATTCAACAGCTTTGATGATAGGACCTCAGCTGAATGTCTAGAAAACTTTTTAAAAAATAATAAAATGAAGAATTAAATCCAGGACACAGAATGTTCTGTGTGTAAAAATAGATTAAATGAGACTAGTATATTAATTTGAGCCCTTGCCATTTTCCTCCCTGATCTCCCTGCAAAGCTGTCAGAGCCTTATTTATCTTCAGAAGGCAGAGAAGGTCTCTTGCCACCTTCAGGGAAAACTGGTTAAGGCAAAGACCTACTGTTCATTTTTCATATATAGAATCCCACATGTATAATTTTAGAAATGAAAACAGTGCCTTGTATTTTACATTTCAGAATTTGAGGAATATTTTCAGAGATTCACTTCTTTGTGTTTTCAAATTCTAAAGCAAATACAGTTCAGATTTTATTCTTGCAGTTTCAAAATTAGTACAAATGAATATGTTTAAAATAGTTCTTCCATTTTGAAAGTAAAGAAATTAGATGAAGAGATACTTTCTGTTCTGTTGGATTTGTCTTGGGAACATTATATCCACACAGTACATTTCTCTTATAGCAACAGATGCAGTAACCCTGAAGTCTGTTTTCTTTCTTGTTACATTAGTTTTTAATTAAACAACAAAACTATTTGGAGGCAGTTACTTTCTATGAAGATTTATTTTGGAAGTGACCTTCACTTTATTAGCTGAAGCAGTAATCAGCAGAATTAATAGAATAATTTAAATTATATCCAAATTCATAAATCATGAATAGTGCTATCAAAAGTTCACCTATTAATGGGTCCTATTGTTTTGCAGGTACATTAAAAAATATTACAACTGCTAATTCCTACCTACCTTGATAGGCGCTGAAATTGCTTTCTTAAAGACTGTAGGATAGGGGCTACCAGCCTCAAATTTTCACAACTGTTAATTTATCTGTAATGCAACTTGATGTCACCAGGGCAAAGTCAAAAGCGAGTACAGTGTTGGTATGTCCTCTTTCAGTAAAATCTGAATCATTGTTAGAAGCAGTACTCAACTAATTTGAGTTCTGTCAGTTTAAAATGTCTATTGTTTGGGGTTAATGGCATCAAAGAGTTAGATTATACTACAAATATACACAATTATCTGAATAATATATTGGATAGATATTATGTTGCTTTTGTGAATTTTACTTGAGCTTGTTTTAAAGAAGTAATTAAAGTGGCAGTTTAGTATTTGAAACAAAAAAGATGTCATTGAACTCAGTGCTCCTTATTTCTCAGAAACTTTTTACTTGGATTTGCATGTTCTTTTTAACTTAATTATAGTGGGACACATGGAAAATTTCTTGCTACTGAGCTTTGTACTTTTTAGAGTTGCATGTATGGAAATGGTAGATCTCCATCACTCACTTCCTATAGCTGATGATAGTTAAATTTTAACTGCAGCTTTATGCAGTCAAGCATTACATCTGTCACAGCCTATTAAAATAGAGCAAATTTATCTTTGAAAAAAATCCAAGACTTTGTGAATTTAGAAAGCAAGTTGTCATTTTTTAAATTAAAATTCAGTATGCACTATGATTATTTTATTTTGTTTCTTTGAAAGTGACATTATCTTTTTTCCCTCTAACTTTGACAAAAGGAAGACATGTTCATAAGTGAGGAAAAGTGTCTTTTTACTCAGTCATTAGGCAGACCTGATATTAATTTCACATGAATGACCATTGCTTATTTTTCGAATTTATATTTTCATTGTGATAATTTACATGTCTGAAAAGTATTAGGAAGATCTCTATATTATTAAATAGTAAATAACCAAAGTATAATGTGTTAACATTCTAAGTAAGAGAAATTCAAAATAAGGTTTAATCTTTGATTTATCACTGACTCTCCTCTCATAGGTAGATTTTTTTTTAATCTAAAGAAAGAAGCTGAGATAAATCTATATTCAAAAGTTTTCCCAAGATGCCTCAATTATTTTTACAGTCAATTTGAAGTGGAAACACTCTACTTAATCTCAGAAAAATTAATTGTGGTCACTTAGGGGCATCAAATACCTTTCCCTCTTTCAATATTTTGTATAGCAAAATAAAACATGGACACTGTCAGAATTCTACCAGTTCTATTAACATTTGCATTTTGCTGTGTCTTGAACTGATCTTTTTAATTTAGAAGATCCATATTTTATTTATTTATTTTTAAGATCTTAGAACATTTATTTCTAAAGAAGAAGTAACAGGAAACTTGAACCTAATACCTTTTGTTGCTATAAATCTTATTCTAGCTCCTAATAGTCCATACTTTAGCTGGTTTTTCTGTAGGATCATCTTAAACTTTTATAGATTATAATTCACAACCTGTCTTCATCTTTATCAGATCATCACAATGATCTTTTGAGGGAAAAAACGGGTGGGTTTTTTTAAAATTAATTTATTTGTTTTAATTGCAGGCTAATTACTTTACAATATTGTAGTGGTTTTTGCCATACAGTGACATGAATCAGACATAGGTGTACATGTGTCCCCAGTTTTGAACCCCCCTCCCATAGCAAATCATTCCACCCTCGCCTTCTCCCACAGAGTCCAAAAGACTGTTCTTTACATCTGTGTTTCTTTTGCTGTCTCACATATAGGGTCATCATTACTATCTTTCTAAATTCCATATATATGCCTTAATATACTGTATTGGTGTTTTTCTTTCTGACTTACTTCACTCTGTATAACAGGCTCTAGTTTCATCCACCTCATTAGAACTGATTCAAATGCATTCTTTTTAATAGCTGGGTAATATTCCATTGTGTATATATGTACCACAGCTTTCTTATCCATTCTTCTGCTGATGGACATCTAGGTTGCTTCCATGTCTTGGCTATTGTAAACAGTGCTGCAATGAACGTTGGAGTTCACATGTCTCTTTCAATTGTGGTTTCCTCAGTGTGTATGCCCAGCAGTGGGATTGCTGGGTCATATGCAGTTCTACTTCCAGTTTTTTAAGGAATCTCCACACTTTTCTCCATAGTGGTTGTACCAGTTTGGATTCCCACCAACAGTGTAAGAGGGTTCCCTTTTCTCCACGCCCTCTCCAGCATTTATTGTTTGTAGACCTTTTGATAGCAGCCATTCTGACTGGTGTGAGATGATACCTCATTGTGGTTTTGATTTGCATTTCTCTGATAATGAGTAATGTTGAGCATCTTTTCATGTGTTTGTTAGCCATCTGTATGTCTTCTTTGGAGAAATGTCTGTTTAGTTCTTCGGCCCATTTTTTGACAGGGTGGTTTATTTTTCTGGAATTGAGCTGCAGGAGCTGCTTGTATATTTTTGAGATTAATTCTGTATCAGGTGTTTCGTTTGCTATTATTTTCTCCCATTCTGAAGGCTGTCTTTTCACTTTGCTTATAGTTTCCTTCATTGTGCAAAAGCTTTTAAGTTTAATTAGGTCCCATTTGTTTATTTTTGATTTTATTTCCATTATTCTGGGAGGTGGGTCATAGAGGAGCCTATGGTGATTTATGACAGAGTGTTTTGCCTATGTTTCCCTCTAGGAGTTTTATAGTTTTTGTTCTTACAATTAGATCTTTAATCCATTTTGAGTTTATTTTTGTGTATGGTGTTAGAAAGTGTTCTAGTTTCATTCTTTTACAAGTGGTTGACCAGTTTTCCCAGCACCACTTGTTAAAGAGATTGCCTTTTCTCCATTGTATATTCTTGCCTCCTTTGTCAAAGATAAGGTGTCCGTAGGTGCATCGGTTTATCTCTGGACTTGGTATTGTGTTCCATTGATCTATATTTCTGTCTTGGTGCCAGCACCATAGTGTCTTGATGACTGTAGCTTTGTAGTATAGTCTGAAGTCAGGCAGGTTGATTCTTCCAGTTCCGTTATTCTTTCTCGAGATTGCTTTGGCTATTCGAGGTTTTTGGTATTTCCATACAAATTGTGAAATTATTTGTTGTAGTTCTGTGAAAATTACCATTGGTAGCTTGATAGGGATTGCATTGAATTTATAGATTGCTTTGGGTAGTATACTCCAGAAGATCTGTATTTTAAATTGTAATACACAACATCTTGAATAATAGTTTTTTAACTTAGAACATTCATAACAAGGTAAATAAAAATATCAAAAGATTTAGTGAATAACTGACACATAGAAATTGCAATGACAAATGTCTCCTGGGACCAGACAAGTCATAGAAAGGAAGCAACTAGGGGAGGAGATGGAGGGAATGGTAGGGACCACAGTGAATTCTTAAGCACAGGGCACATTTAAAGGAAGACCGTTAGTCTTGATTGCAAACCCAGTGTTGTCAAATTTTCTCTTATGCAAAGAAGTCAGAGGTCCAGATTGTGTATGCCAAGGGAATTTTTTTTAATTGAGTTCATTCAAAACTTATCTATAGGCAGATTTATCCCATGGACTTCTAGTTGGCAACTCCTAGTTGTAGATAAATAACAATTTTTATATGTACATTTAGGAGGAGGATATTTTTCACCAAACTGAGATTTTTCAAAACTTATTATTATAGCCATTCTAAAATGCTTCTTCATTTCATGAATTCATTCTTCATTACATCATCTTCATTGCAATTCTTCACTGCATCATCATAGTTAACAACTGTGGTAGGTAGTGTATTTATACCATGCACATACCATTCCCTAAGTCTAGACTTGGATTTTGTTGTGGTTGTTGTTGTTTAGTCACTAAGTCATGTCCAACTCTTTGAGACTCCATGGGCTGCAGCACATCAGGCTTCCCTGTCCTTCACTATCTCCTGGAGTTTGCTCAAACTCATGTCCATTGAGTCAGTGTTGCCATCCAACCATCTCATCCTCTGTATTTTGAGTTACTATAAAAATTGAGCACCCCTTAAGGAAACCACAAGTGTTCCAGTGGAATTTTTCTTGTCACAAATTGACAGCCTAGAAATATTGGGGTTAACCTTTGACTCTGTCCTAATTACTGTGTTATTTCCTCTCAATTTCTTGGAGATATGCTTTCCTCAGTTTGCACTCTTCTGTCCTGATCCAGGACTTATCACTTAACTGAATTCCTGCTGTAACCCCTAGCAGCTCTCCTGCTCCCAGTATCTACTACCTTCTTTGAACTGACATGTCACTTCCAGTGGCATTCTTTTGTCTGCCACATCAAATCCAAAGGCTTCTATAACCACATTCCATAATCATGTAATCATTCAACTCCTTCTTGTCTTTTCCGAATTTGTCCATCCATTCAGTTATTGGGCTTCCCTGGTAGCTCAGCTGATAAAGAATCTGCCTGCAATGTAGGAAAACCCACTCAATTGCTGGATCAGGAAGTGAGATCCTCTGGAGAAGGGATAGGCTACTCACTCCAGTATTCTTGGTCTTCCCTAGTTGCTCCGATGGTAAAGAATCCGCCTGCAATGCGGGAGACCTGGGTTCCATCCCTGGGTTGGGAAGATCCCCTGGAGAAGGGAATGGCTATGCTCTTCTGTATTCTAGCCTAGAAAATTCCATGGACAGAGCAGCCTGGTGGGCTATAGTCCATGGGGTCACAAAGAGTCAGACATGAATGAGTGACTTTCACTTTACTTTCAGTTATTTAGATATCTATGTACATTCTCACCTTTCCTTATATTTTCTCATGTTTTAGGGAGAAACATGCCCTCACCCTCAACAGCCTAACCTACTCCTCTTCAAGGCTTGATTCAGGGTTAGCCATCAGATCTCTCTCCACTACGTCTGGCTACAAGAAGCTCTGTGCTTTTCAGCAAGTAGTTTAACTTCTCTGATTCTATAACAGGGAATTGTTCCAGCTCTTGTAAAGATTTTCTCTGGTTGTGACATTCTTTAACCCCATCTCTTTCAACATGTTGACTTCTTTCTTCTCTAAACTCCTTTATAATGCTTTTAGTCTCTACCATATAATCTTCAGTTTTTCTCTAGTTATTACACTTAATAATGTCATTTGTCTCACATGCTTAACAAAGGGCTAAGTCCATACCTTATACTTTTGTGTGTATTGTAAGTTAATGCAGTGCAGGTGACTAGTTGGTTAATTTGAGCATTCTCAGTCTTTTACACAGCCCAAGGTGAATCATGGCTGATAGCTCTACCTTCAGGTTCCAGGCCAGTACTATTAACCTTTGCACTGAAAAGGTTTGCAAGCCTTTTCTAGGATTTGTCTAACACAACTGACTATCCTTTGTTTTTTTTTTTTTTTTTTTTTTATAAATTTATTTATTTTACTTGGGGGCTAATTACTTTACAATATTGTAATAATTTTTGCCATACATTGACAAGAATCAGCCATGGGTTTACATGTGTTCCCCTTCCCGAACCCCCCACCCACCTCCCTCTCCCTCCCATCCCTCTGGATCATCCCACTGCCCCGGCCCCGAGCCCTTGTCACATGCATCGAACATGGAATGGTGCTCTGTTTCACATATGACAATACACATGTCTCAATGCCATTCTCCCAGAACGTCCTTTGTTTTATTTTACTATATGGATTGCTATGTGACAACAAACGAAAAAAGTGAGTATCTGGGATTGCAGAGGCCTGGGTCACTTTTGTGTGTGAACCTTCTCAGTTTAAAATGTGAGAGAATAGAGCAGAGGTTCAGTTTGGGAAGGGCAGTTGAAGAAAATCAGTTGCCTTGGGGTACAGAGAAGGTGTAGAGGGTACATAGTTTAAAGAAGGAGCCCAAGGAACCACAGAGGAATAAGGCTAACTATTTGACCTGAGAGTCAATTTTGTAATAAATAGCTAAAGGGTGAGTTTATTGAACATATAATCCATAGGAGGAAAGAATATGGTTTTGTGAGGTAATTATACCTCAGCATCTAACAGGGTTCTTTGAGAGGGGTAAAAAAGATGTGCACAAGGGGGAGCCAGTGAACATTCAGATTTTCAAAAAGCCTTTGATAGATTTTGTACCAAAGACTGCTTTAAGAAATGTCCTCTCAAACCAGAATTGAAAGAGACACAATGTACCCCAATGTTCATTGCAGCACTGTTTACAATAGCCAGGACATGGAAGTAACCTAGATGTCCATCGGCAGATGAATGGATAAGAAAGCTGTGGTACATATACACAATGAAATATTACTCAGCCATTAAAAAGAATGCATTTGAATCAGTTCTAATGAGGTGGATGAAACTGGAGCCTATTATACAGAGTGAAATAAGTCAAAGAAAAACACCAATACAGTATACTAACGTATATATATGGAATTTAGAAAGATGGTAACAATGACCCTATATATGAGACAGCGAAAGAGACACAGATGTAAAGAACAGTCTTTTGGACTCTGTGAGTGAAGGTGAGGGTGAGATGGTTTGAGAGAATAGCATTGAAACATGTATATTATCATGTGTGAAACAGATCTCCAGTCCAGGTTTGATGCATGAGACAGGGTGCTCAGTGCTGGTGCACTGGGATGACCCTGAGGGATGGGATGGGGAGGGAGGTGGGAGGGGGGTTCAGGATGGGGAACACATGTACACCCATGGCTGATTCATGTCAATGTATGGCAAAAACCACTACAATAATTTGCCTCCAATTTAAATAAATTAATTAAAAAAAAAAGAAGTGTCCTCTCACCATGGAGTTGGGGATAATGTTTAGTCATGCATAGAGATCTAGTTTAAATAGAAGGGAGGAACAAATGGGTAGTTTAAAATGAGCTCTTACTTTCATGGAGAGATTTTTTACAGTAGGCTTTGTTTGTTTTTAGCATTTTTATAAATAATTGAAGAGTCAATATAGTAACTCCGAGTTGCTTCCCAATTTATAGTTGACATTGAGAGCTTGTAGATAGTAAAATATTATACTAAACTGAAGAGTATTATCTGAAGGACTATTTTAGAAGTCAATGTGAGAAGGCAGAAAAATGGAATGCAAGACTGAATCTCTAAGAAGAAGGCTGTGCACATATATTTCAACTCATGGAAGAGATCCAGGAGTCATTATGTAGGGATCTCTGAAGATACTTGCCTTGGATATTCATGTATCTGCATTCAGAAAGACCTACATAATTCTGTATGTAATCATAAAAAACTGTCATTGCCTGATTCAAAATTGATGCCTCTTTACCTGTGTTATTTGTACAATTTGAGTTTTGAAGATTAGGTGGCAAATAGATCAAGGATTTGAATAAGGATTATTCAAATAAGAGATGAGTATATCATATCGAGCCTAGCTCAGTTGCTCAGTCATGTCTGACTCTTTGCAACCCCATGGACCCCATAGAGTCCAGCCTGCCAAGCTCCTCTGTCCATGGGATTATCCTGGCAAGAATACTGGAGTGGGTTGTCATTTCCTCCTCTAGGACATCTTCCTGACCCAGGGATTGAAGCTGCTAACCCACGTCTCCTGCATCTCTTGCAGTGGAGATTTTTTTACCACTGAGCCACCTGGGAAGCCCGAGTATTTCAGCAGAGAAAGTCTGAGAAAGGAAATTAAAAGAAATCTCATGAAGAGCATAAGTTGGTTTACTGTAAACGTGTTTGCTACATCCTAAAAGTTTGAACAAAAGGCTTTCTTTTGAATTTGAAAGATCTGTTTTTAAATGAATTTGCTTTAGCAGACATGTGGAAAATAAGGAACATGAGGCTATTAATCTGAGTGTTCAGACTGAAAAGTTCAATTTTATCAACAACTTGGTTTAAATTATAATATGTTTAAAGAGTAGTCAATAAATACCAGTGCTTTCTCATCAAAAGCTCTATGGATATCATTGTGATAGGCTATATTGAAGAATCATTGAATTGGCATAGTGATTCTGACCCTTATACAAACCAGGGAGCCATTTTACACAAGAACTGTTGGTACAGAACCTAGGTAGTGACCCAAGCATGTAAATTGACCCCCAATACTTTGGGAAGACTTTATTTTTTAAAAATTGAATGATGACTTGTACTCTATAATTTGTGCTAATTTATTCTGGGCCCCTGGTGCAGTTATTAATACAGATCTGTTTCTGTCATCCAATACATAGTTTTAATGTGACTTTTCCTATAGAAGGTTAAATTTAAGGACAGCTGGAAAAGCTGGGGAAATAAAAGAGAATATATCATCCACAGAATGTCACCAAGAACAGGGAAAGCTAGATATATGGCTGAGATCTATAAAATAGGGACAGTTTCTGGGAGTGAGCTTTATGAAGGCTATGTATTGCTTTTTGACAGCTTTTTCTAAGTTAAGCATGATGATAATGCCTTCCTAGAGTGATAGCAGTGCCTAAAGGGCAATCCTTCTGTCCACAACCTTTTCAGTGAGTATGAAACTTGCATCAAAAGACCCACTGGACTCAGATACTTGTACCATATAATTTCTTGAACTATTAACAGTGCTGTGCCCTTCCAAGTACATGGTAACTCCTTGAAAGCACAAAAACTAACCTCTTCATTATGCCCTCCCATGTAGAAATTAGTATTAAATAGTAATTTTGAAGGATGGTCAGGAGTTATGGTCACTGAGTTGGTAAGACTTAGCTGACCCTAATAACCACACCCCAGGTGGAAGAAGAACGTTTTTGCGGAAGCCCTTCAAACCACTTATTGTACAGCAATACTCTTATCAGAATTGGGCAGTAACATTTGATTGTCACACATTTCAGAGGGGAGACTGCTCTCATGGATATGTGAATTACCTTAAATTTGTCTTCAGGAAGACATCTTCCTGCTACATCTAGTCCATCAGCAATTCTTGTCAGATTTATGTCTTAAATATGTCCCCAGTCTCTCCACTTCATGTCTCTTGCCATGACCCTGCTTTAGGCTGGCATCATCTCTCACTGGTCTGCTGCAGACATAACTGGCCTCTCCTTTTGTACTCTTGCCCTGTTGACAATTCTCTCAACAGCAGCCAGGCTCATTGTCTTTTTTATTACAAATCTGGTTATGTCCCTCTCCTGCTCAAAATCTGGTGGTTTCTCATTGTACTTAGAATAAAATTTAAAATCTTCACTCTAACTTTTGAAGCCCTGCATGGTCAGGCCCCTGACTATCTCTGTGACCCCATTTCATGTGATATTTCTCACTAGTCACTATGTTCCAGCCTTGCTGTCTCTCTCCCTCAAATACACCGAGCTATTCTGTACTTCTACATTTTCAAATTTGCTGTTTCTTCTGCTAAGTATATTCTTCCTCCAGATCTCCACATGGTTGATGTCTTCTGGTCACGTAGGTCTTAACGCAAATGTCAGTTCCTCAAAGAAGAATTATCCTGTCTAATCCTGTTTATCTTGTCTAATGTTCAAACACCTGCATCACCCTCATATTATCCTGTTTTATTGTTTCAGAACACATCACTATCTTCTATTACCTTATTTCTTTTTTATTGTCTCTGTTGTGCAGTAGATAAGTTAATGTGTCAACAGGGATAGCATTTGCCTTGTTGACTTTTGTATCCCTGATATCCAGAACTATAGTTGATACATAGTAGGCCTAGTTTCATAAATATTTGGGAATGAAGATGTAAATCTCAGTGCTTATCAGCATCAGCAGTTCTCTTGCAACTGTCACAGTTTCCTCTGGGGAAGGTAGTTGACTTGACCAGGTACCCAAGTTGCTTAAATTGTGTTAGAAGAAACTACAGGCCTTGAACACCTAGAGGCAGATTGTCATACTCAGTATCAACAACCTCAGATATGTAGATGATACCACCTCTAATGGTAGAAAGCAAATAGGAACTAAAGAGCCTCTTGATGAAGGTGAAAGAGGAGATTGATATAGCTGGCTTAAAACTCGGCATTCAGAAAACTAAGATCATGGCATCTGGTCACATCAGTTCAGTCGCTCAGTCGTGTCCGACTCTTTGCCACCCCATGAATCGCAGCACGCCAGGCCTCCCTGTCCATCACCAATTCCCGGGGTTTACCCAAACCCATGTCCATCGAGTCAGTAATGCCATCCAACCATCTCATCCTCTGTCGCCCCCTCCTCCTCCTGCCCCCAATCCTTCCTAGCATTAGGGTCTTTTCTAATGAGTCAACTGTTAGCATAACGTGGCCAAAGTATTAGAGTTTCTGCTTCAACATCAGTCCTTCCAGTGAACACCCAGGACTGATCTCCTTTAGGATGGACTGGTTGGATCTCCTAGCAGTCCAAGGGACTCTCAAGAGTCTTCTCCAACACCACAGTTCAAAAGCATCAATTCTTCCACACTCAGCTTTCTTCCCTGTCCAACTCTCACATCCATACATGACCACTGGAAAAACCATAGCCTTGACTAGACGGACTTTTGTTGTCAAAGTAATGTCTCTGCTTTTAAATATGCTATCTAGGTTGGCCATAACCTTCCTTCCGAGGAGTAAGCATCTTTTTTTTTTTTTTTTTTTTTTTTTTTTTAAGCAAGAAGTAAGCATCTTTTAATTTCATGGCTGCAATCACCATCAGCAGTGATTTTGGATCCCAAAAAACTAAAGTCTGACACTGTTTCCCCATCTATTTCCCATGAAGTGATGGGACCAGTTGCCATGATCTTAGTTTTCTGAACGTTGAGCTTTAAGCCAACTTTTTCACTCTCCTCTTTCACTTTCATCAAGAGGCTCTTTAGTTCTTCTTCACTTACTGCCATAAGGGTGGTGTCATCTGCATATCTGAGGTTATTGATATTTCTCCCGGCAATCACACATCACTTCATGGCAAATAGAAGGGGAAAAAGTGGAAACTGACAGATTTTATTTTCTTGGGCTCCAAAATCACTGTGAACAGTGACTGCAGCCCCAAAAGTAAAAGGAGCTTGCTTCTTGAAAGGAAAGCTATGTCTAACCTGAACAACGTATTAAAAAGTAGAGACATCACTTTGCCAACATCACTTTGTATAGTCAAAGCTGTGGTTTTTGCAGTAGTTATGTATGGTTGTGAGAGTTGGACCATAAAGTATGCTGAGCATCGAAGAATTGATGCTTTCGAACTGTGATGCTGAAGAAGACTCTTGAGAGTCCCTTGGACAGCAAGGAGATCAAACCAGTAAATCCTAAAGAAAATCAATGCTGAATATTCATTGGAAGGACTGATGCTGAAGCTCCAATACTTTGGCCACCTGATGTGAAGAGCTGACTCATTGAAAAAGACCCTGCTGCTGGGAAAGATTGAGGGCAGGAGGAGAAAGGAGTAACAGAGGAAGAGATGGTTGGATGGCATCACTGACTCAATGGACATGAGTTTGAGAAAACTCCAGGAGATGGTGAAGGACAGGGAAGCCTGGTGTGATGCAGTCCATGCCGTTGAAGAGTTGGACATGACTTAGTGGCTGAACAGCAACATTCCAACAATGTCAGAGGTTAAACCAACTGTACAGTTAGATGTGGAGTCCTTGTAAGACCACCCATACTTCTGGCACAGTCTACACATTTGGGGTATTCCCAAAACCAGTCTCAGTTTTGGTGGTTCATTAGAAGGACTCGCAGAACTCACTAAAAGCTGTTAACTCACAGTTATGCTTTATTGCAGGGAATGGGTATAAATTGAGATCAGTCAAGGGAAGAAGTGTGTAAGATAGAGTTCAGGGTAGCTCCAAATGTGGAGCTTTCAGTTGTCTTCTCCCCATGGAGTCAGGGCAGTGTTACTCTCCTGGCATTGTTGTACAGAAGTATTCACAAAGGATGGCTAAACAAGGAAGATCAGCTGAGCTTCAACCGTCCAGAATTTTCATTGGCGCTCCATCACTCAAGTGTGACTGATTTACCCATGGGTCTGATCTCAGTCTCCAGCCCCACCAGAGGCTAACTGATACCACAGTTCCCAAAGTCTCCATCCCAAATCAAACTTCGGTCTTTCTTAGTCTTAGGCTAGTCACTACCCTAAGACTCTCTGGTATGGCCAGTCCCCACCGTAAGTCATATTGTTAGACTGTCTGGTGACCCAACGCCCACAGACAAGGACATGTCTTTCAGGCAGGCTTGGCATTCCACGGGCTTAGAGATCACTTCTGAGAGGCAGAGACAAAGGCTAGATGTCTTTGTGGGCCAGGTTAAATTCTTTATCATACATATGAATATACTACATTTTCTTTGGTTCATTCTCCTCTTGATGGATATTTGGGTTACATGTGATGTATATCAAATAGTACCTATTTATTTAATGAGTGAGTGCTTTATGTAATACTGTGTGCCAAGCACTGTGTAGCTTCTTTTCAAATATTAACTCAGTTAATTCCCAGAAGAATCCTATATGAGATAAATACTATTATTCTCATTATACAGATGAAGAAAATAGAATACAGAAAGGTCACATAACCGCTAGAAGGACTAGCTGGGATATAAACTCAAGCAGTCAGACTCCTTCCTCATAACCACTATGATATTCTGTCTAAAAAACAATACAGCAAAAAATATATTTATGCACATCTTCTTTTGTGTATATATCTGAGAGTCTGTAAGATTTATGCCTAATAGTAAAATTGCTGTGCTGTAGGCATATTCATCTTCAACTTTATTAGACATGGCCAAATTATTATCCAAATTGTTATTTTTTAAATAATTTGTATATATCTTTCGTAGTCCATGGCTTTTCACTTTCTTTTGTTAAAAATACTTTTTTCAACATTTTCTCTACAATTTAGCCTTTTGTATCTTATTTAAGAAATATTTGCCCCTGAACTCAAATATATATCCTCATATATTCTAGAAGCTTTGTCTTTTATATTTATACTTTCACCTACCTCGGATTGATTCTGTACATGTTTTAAAACAAGTATCTCAAAACCACTTGTTCAGTGATCCATTCTTTCCCCACTGGTCTGTAATGCCACCTCTGTCATAATCATATTCACATACTTATGGGTCTTATATTAGTTTGCTATCACTGCCATAATAAATCACCATAAACTTATTAGCTTAAAACCATGCAAATATGTTGTCTCACAGTCCTGGGTGTCAGAAGCCTAAAGTGAATACGCTGGGCTCCTTCTGTCTTGGGGCCGTAGGAGAGAATCTATTTCTTGTCTTTTCCAGCTTATAAAGGCTCCCTGCATTCCCTGACTTGTGACCCCCTGTTAGCAATGGCATCACTCTGACCTCTGCTTCCATCTGCAAATCTTCACTGACTTTGACCTTTCTGCTTCCTCTTTTAAGATACCTTTCTGATGACATTGTATCCACTGGGATAGTCTAGGATAATTTCTCCATCTCATGATCTTTAATTTAATCACATCTTCAGAGTTCCTCTTGCTGTGTAAGAGAACATATCCACAGGTTCCAGGGATTAAGATGTGGACATCTGTGATGGGAGCATTATTCAGTCTACCACAGTCTTCTTCCTGGACTTTCCATCATTCTTAATGTTTTTAATCCATCCCTTTTTAGCATACTTATTTTAACTATCTGAATAAGGTTTTGTGGGAATCTAATCCTTCTGTTTGTTATGTCCATTAATTCTCACTCAGGATAAGATGTATTTCTTCATCTGTTGTATTAGATTATAAGCTCATCATAAGGGGACTCTGTCGTTGATAATTTCATGTAGCCTGGACTGAGGTCATATTGTTCTAGAAAGTTTTAGCAGTTGCTTCCACAAAGTTTTCCGGGGTACTACTGACCCAGGTGGGGCCAGTGGTAAAGAATCAGCCTGCCAATGTAGAAGACACAAGAGATATGGATTCAATCCCTGGGTTAGGAAGATCCGCTGGAATAGGAAGTGGCAACCCACTCCAGTATTCTTGCCTGGAGAATTCCATGGACAGAGGAGCCTGGCAGGTTACAGTCTTTGGGGCCGCAAAGAGTCAGACACAGCTGAGCTATTGAGCACACACACTGGCACAGAGCCATTTTTCTTGATGTTTTATTGGTTAGTGAGTGAAGTTGCTCAGTCAGAGTTTCTCAAATCATGTAGTAATGTAATTTCAGATTTCCAGTCTATGTGAGAGAAGACCACTGGTTATAAATACAGAAGAATATACATCCTTGCAGATGGATTCTTTACCACTGAGCAATCGTGGAAGCCCACAGAGGGCTTTAGATAAAACAATTTAATGTTTTCTCTCTCTTGTAGTCACTGGATTTTCCCCCTTGATCACCTTTAAGGATCCAGATATTATTAGAGAATATCTCATTCTCTACTCTCTGCCTTGTTTGAATCCTAAGGCCTCTTCTTTCCCTACATGGGCATTAAAACTCCAGCCCCTAGATTCATGAGTTAGGCAAACTCCTTAGAGCTTCTGTAGCATTTACTCCTGTGCTTATTGCTCTGGTTTTCAGTTCCCGATTTAGTTTGTGCTTACTTTTATGGTAAGTAAAATTTCCAGAGCCTTCCCAGTTTGTTTTTTTCTTAGCATTTCTTTGTGGTCACTACCTTAGGTAGCCAGTAGCTGGTTTTGGCGTGGGGGATAACTGAGCTTTGCTTAGGGACACTTTCAGCTTGGTCACAATTCTAGGTTTCCTTGTTGTATTATTAGCACTAACACCTCTGCTGCATTAAAATATTAATCTTATCTCTGAGAGATTCTTAATACCATGTAGAAAAGATAATAAATTACCAAAATCTTTTTTTTCTCTAAGACCAGTTAAATTTATTAGAGGTTAGATATTTTAAAAAACATTATGTTGCCTTAATTTTCAACTCAAGAATTCTAATCCTCATTTTCCTATTCTCTTCCTAGAATGTGTGCAGTGTTTGGTGGAATCTATTGTCTTCGCCATTCAGTACAGTGCCTTGTTGTGGACAAAGAATCTGGAAAGTAAGGATGATATAAGTTACCTTCCTATATTTACACCCCAAGCACAAGTGAAAAATGCTAAAGTCGATTTTTAAAAAATGATTCTTCAAAGATCCTCCTTGGTATTAATAACATATCAACCTTGATTAAAAGTAATTTGTGTTTAGATCCTCCAGAACAAGGAAAGTGAGTTCAGAATATAGAAACTAAATTAATTTCCCTGCAATATGACTATAGCTCCTGATCATCCAAGCTCGGAAGACAAATCATTTCAGCTGCCGGGGGTGGGTGATGAGTGATGTTAGTTTTCCTTGTGGCCTTACCTCCTCTAATTGATTTTCATCAGATGACAACAAAGCCCTCTGTTATTGCATTTTTAAAAATGGATCTCACCTAAAGACTCATCAGATTAATCTCTGCTGATAATGCATGTCACTCCAAGAGAAAAGACTTTAATGATTTTTAGGTAGATTGTTGTCATAAACTATGCTGCCCTGTTATCTGAGGATGAATTCCTTTACAAACGTATCAGGCCTGCAGGCTGGTTTAGGATTGAAATAAGAATGTACCTACTTTTAAAGAAAGCTGAACATGATCTCTTTATCTGTGCATTTTTATATTTCAGTTATATTTTTCTAGGATTTATTATTTAGTCACTAAAATATGTTCTTGTCTAAATTACACTAAGTAGTATTTTTTTTATTTCTGGGTTTTACATTTAAACATAAATGGGTCAACTGCATCAAATTTTAGGAGCTGTTTAAATTGCTATGTATTTTTCTTTTTTTAAGCATCTACTGACCCATATCTCTTGTGTGACTGTTTTTAGGGATATATAAAGAAGTAGTATTGTTCAGGTCATAAAATACCTTAATATCTGGAACTAGAAGCTTAAAAATATAAAATTTAAGCTGTTTTTTCATTTTACAATAATTTTATATAGTCTAAGCAGCATAAAGTGTTAATTTCTTATAGGCCAGTAATAGTGCAATAACTAGTATTTTGAGATATGGTGGAGAAAAATTCAACTAGAATATGTAATATTTAGGCAAGGAAAGTAATTATCTAGTAGAAGATAAAATAGACACATGGTTTAAAAGCATATAATTATCTTTAGCACTTTAACAGCAAGGTACTACATAAGTGAAACATTAATAATCTACAGTGAAAAATCTACCCCACAGGCCCAAGATATGTTGATACGTGAGGGCTCTCTGGAGGTTCATGAAGGAATAGTTGTCTTTATGATTCTTAGAGTCATTTTCCCTTATGCATTCATTTTGAAGCATGAGTATGTATCCATGATGGAAAGCTAGATAATGAATTGCTTGTTTGGTGCTTATTTACTTAGATTCTTTTACCTTTTGGAGGCCTCATTCCAGTCCCACATGTTACTCTTAGTGACATGAAGAATTTGCATGGCTCATGTTTGTTTTTTGTTTTTCTTAAAGGATCTGTTAGTACAGTAAAAAGCATCTGTTGCACTAAAGGCTGCATTTACCTTAACGTTGACTTAGTTTTTATTACAAACTCTAAACAGAGGAACTCTTCTTTGTGATCTGCTACAGATTTTGGACTGCAATAGATAGCTGAGGGCTCAGGCTCTAAAAACCAAAGTTTGGTAGTTTTCACATTTTAATGTGTCTGTAAATCACTAGGTAATAGGTAAACTCGTAAAACAAAATGCACATTTCTGTGCCTCATGCTGGCAGAGTGAAATTGGATAACGTGCTTAGAGTGGAGCCAGGAAATTTGCAGTTTTAAGGAACACCTCCAGCTGAATATAATGTAAGTGCTCCTTAGATGAAACCGAGAAACACTGATCTGTAAGGTAAAGTTCAAGATTTAGCCAGTGGTACTGTGTTCCATGATGGACTAGGGACTCTAGGTCTTAATTCATTTCTTTTGTATCTTTGTAGAAAGACCTTAAACATAATAATTATTCTTTAACAACTCTTAAGGCATGCAATGGTCAGGTAACCCTGGAGTG
Organism: Giraffa tippelskirchi; assembly: GCF_054371585.1. NCBI lineage: Eukaryota > Metazoa > Chordata > Mammalia > Artiodactyla > Giraffidae > Giraffa > Giraffa tippelskirchi. The sequence continues at coordinate 75,785,933 of NC_137289.1, forward strand.
AAAGGAGACCTGGAACTCTGTCACTGCCATGAGGGACAGTGGGCAAGTCACTTGCCTCTGGGCCAGTTCCTTTGGCTATGAGTTAGATGGACTCTGTGGTAGTTTTCGGGTCTCCTCCCAGATATGACATGCTTCAATTGAGTTACTGAAAGTACTTAGAAAGTACTTAGTTTTTCCTTAGCACTTAGAAATAAATTATCTTAAAATATTTTATATGCCCAAATATAGTCCATTCTCACATATTGGGTAATCTTCAGTCCAGTGAAAAATTTTTAAAAATGTTAGAACAAGTTGTATGTGTCTACTTTAATGAATGTAAATGAAATAGCAAAATGGCTACTTACACTGTTTATTATTACTTTACTAGAATGTCAATTTTCCAATAAATATCTTTTTCTTGTCCATCTTGGGGTGTTTAAGATAAAGCCATTTTGTATTCTGTGTATGATTCTCATATTGGAAAACTTATCCCAAGCCATAAATATTTATTTCCTTAATAGTGGGGCAGCTGAAAATTTGACATGCATTTATAATATTTATGATATGTACAGTATTCTCACTATACTAAATTGTATAATTGATGTTTAAAAAGTTTCTTTGTAAGAGGCAACCAGTACTTCAAAACTGTAAATTCATATCTTCACTAAAAATCCATTGTATCAAGTCAAAGAGTCTCTATAAGCATCTAAAGCAAGCATTGACTGAAGTTGACTCAGGCTAATTTATCTTTCCCAAATACTATTACTTTATCATTCAAAATCAAATAATTGAGAGACCTACCAATAACAGGAGATATTTTGTCAGGATTTGAATATAAAGTGAGGGATAATTTTTTGAGGGAAAAACCTTGAGTTTATATTTGGGCATATCCAGCATACATTTCTTTCTAAGCAGTCCAGGTTGACTCAAACAATTGTTTATTCTAAGTTTTATAGGCTTTTTAATCAAGGAATTTGCAAACGTTTGCATTTGTCTCCTTATGGTTTTAGATTGTCTTGTCTCCCCTATTTTCCTGTATGGAACACTTGGCATCCTCTTTCCTCTTTGGTGTGGTTAAGAGCTACCCATGCTTCAGGTGCTTAGACCTCATGCTTAGAACTCAGAGATCTAAGTTTATTTCCTGATCCCACAGACTAGATCAGAACCCACTGCCAGCCCTGCAACTCAGGTCCCCCCATATGATTGTAAATTCTCTGTCAGAAAAGGCAGGCTCTCACTGCTATAGTATCCCCAGAATCAAGGCAGTTTCCTATCATCCATTATACTCAGTAGATTGAAGTTAAACAAATGAATGAAGATTAAAAATTGATGATAGCTTTTTGTGTGCTTTTCTTTTCACCTTTCATTGAGGAAAGCAAATAGAAGCATAAATGGTCATAGCATTGAGTTTAGTGTGGTGATTATACATCAAAGTGTTGTACAAACTTTGAGAGGAGAAATATGGAATATGTAACTAAATGCATACTTATTTTGAGCTATATCTTATTTTTCATTTTTGTTTAATGTACTCTCCTGATATCCACTTTGACTGTGCTCTCTTGGCTATATTATCCTTGACTCTGCTTTCTTAATTTTCAGAGGACATATATATCAGGAGTTCTTTTCTATACACTCTCATTAAATTCTAATACTGAAGCCCTCTGTTGACTGTTTTTGGAAACACTGAATGCTCTTGTTGAGCAGCTTTCTTCTCCTTTGTAGCAGTGCTGACCATGTAAAACTCCTGTAAATTTGATTTCACCATTTAGCAATGCAGTATTTGATATTAGTGTAGGGTATGGATGACCTTGGCCAGGCATGTCTGTAACCAATAGTCTGAATCTAATTACTTCAGCTAGTGTTCTTGTGAACTTCAGCTGTCTCACTTACTAGATTTCCTGCTATTACTATTTCTTGGAGATATCTTTTTTTTCTGATGTCAGGAATAACTGTACGTTTCCCAGGTATTTGGAAGTTAGTAATGAATAGTATGTTAGAGTGAGGTGACTGATTCTTAATACCATTTGTCATTAAATAAGAAAATCACTGAATTTCATATTTTAGTATGTCCCATTAGCAAGATGATAGTGGTAATATTCTAGATATTTAACCTCCACCAATCACATGCTAGTTGCTATGGGGATAAAGAGATGAATAAAACATGAATCTTGCCCTTGTGTATAAAGATTACAGGCTCTAAAGTCATGTAGGCCTAGATCTGTGCCCTGGCTTCCCCATTTACTAGTTGAGTGAACTTTAGCAAGTTGTTTAACCTCTCTTTGCTTCAGTTTCTTTATCTTTAAAGTGGGACACAACAGTACCTATCTCATTTGGTTATTATGAGTATTAATTTAACAGATAAAGTGTGTAGAATCCATATAGCAAGAGCTTAGTACCAGTTAGCTAATAGTAGTTATTAATGTAATTGGATACTTTGGAATCCCATAGTGGAGATATATTGGGAAGATCCTTCTGTGCTATGCTAAGGAGTTCAGATTATAATTAATGGTAGTTCAGATTATAATGTCATTTTTTTAAATTTATTATTTTATTGAAGAATAATTTCTTTACAGAATTTTTTTGTTTTCTATCAAACCTCAACATGAATCAGCCATAGGTATACATATATCCCCTCCTTTTTGAACCTCCCTCCCCATCCCACCCCTCTAGGTTGATATAGAGCCCCTGTTTGAGTTTCCTGAGCCATACAGCAAATTCCCATTGGCTATCTATTTTACATATGGTAATGTAGTTATACATGGATGAATAACAAGATTAGATTTGTTACTTTTACATTCCATTTCTGTGATTAGAAGTGATTTGGAAGAAGCACTGCGATGGAAAGAGATTCTTTACCTGCTAAATCAGAGATTCTGTAATCTTTGTTTCTGTTTCTGCACTATTCACATACATTGAATACTTCCATCATCCATCACTTATTCAGTCATCCATGCACAGTTGTCATCTGTGTGCCAGGCACTGGAGGTATAGCACAGTACAAGACAATCATGGTCTTTGTTCTCATGGAGCTTAGAGTCTACCAGGGTACATTAAGGAACAAATTAATTAACTAGATAATTATACATTCGGATCTGGCTCTGTCCTTCCCTGTGTAAAAAGCTTCAGTGACTTTATATCACTTCAGAATGAAGTCTAAGACCCTTTAACATGACACGTGAGACTCTGGTGTCTGACCTTTGCCTGCCTCTCTCAGTTCATCTGTCTTCTCTCCCTGTTTGGTTCCCTGTACTTCTCTTACTTGCCTCTGTTCCCCTGCAAGTGCTGAGCTTCTATTGAAATGTTCTTATTTGCTTGCTTTAACTGGTTTTAGCTGCTTTAAAAGCAGCTAATGTATCACTTCCTCCAAATAACATTCCCTAATACTCTGCTGCTCCCCCCACCGCCAAGCTTTCACTTCTTAGAACAGTGCTTGGTACATGGTTGTTATGCCACACACTTATGTTTAACAAATGAAGTACCAGCGTGCTAGCAATCCATTCATTGTCTTATTAGATTTAACAAGAGTCTAAGGCAGTGTCAGTGGAGATGTTGAGGAGAGGCTAGTTTCAAGAAGTCTTTATAAGGTGAAATCAAAATTGAGTAGCAAATTAGGTGTGGGAAGAGAGATTCTAAGCTTAGGAAACTCTGGTAACTGCTGGTCATGCCATTAACTGAGACTGGGATTCCAAGAAGGGAAGCAGGTGAGGAGCCATGAAGAATTCAGGTTTGGGGCATGCTAGGTTAAAAAGGCATTTGGAGTCTATCCAGAAAAAAAGTAGATAATAGTTAAAAATATGAATACAGAGCTTGGGATTGATTACAACAAAGAGCCATAGGTTTGGAGTTATAATCATGTTTGAGACTGTTGGAGTAGATATTACCCAAGAAAAATGAGTAATAGGCGTTTTGAAACGGTTTCATCAAAAAGGTAGCATTTGAATCGCCAGTCCAGGTTCAATGCATGATACAGGGTGCTTGGAGCTGGTGCACCGGGATGATCTGGAGGGATGGGATGGGGAGGGAGGTGGAAGGGGGGTTCTGGAAGGGGAAAACATGTACACCCATGGTGGATTCATGTCAATGTATGGCAAAACCAATACAATATTGTAAAGTTAAAAAATAGAAAATAAACTAATTAAAAAAAAAAGAAAAGATAGCATTTGAAATAATATGTTTGAGAAAGCATGAAAGGACATAGTGAGCAGGGGGGATTATTTTGTTTCCTTCAGTTACTGGGAATCTTCTAATTCCTTTAATTAATGTATTTTCCTTTTAATGATTTCATGTGTGATTTATGTATTCCTTATAAAGTAATTGGGATATTAATCTGAATATTATAGAGAGTGGATACCTGTTTTAATATTATTTTTATCTCCTGGACCAAATTCCACATAAAGAGTTATCATCTTGTGATTCTTTTCTTTCTTACCATCATTTTGCTATTTATGCCCTCATGTTGAACCAAGAAATGTGTAACTGTTGTGATTTGTTGATTTAGAAAGCTCAGCTCTAGAAATGTTGTGTCTGGCTTCACTGATTCTTATGATCAGCTTGGTCGTTGCGCCCTGTAACTGGGAACTCCTATCATGTTCCTCCTCAATTTACTATTTATGGGGCTCAGCAAGGTCCTCAGCTAAATCCAGAATGCTGTTAATCTTTAACGGCTTCCTCAAGTTCATGTTCGAGGGGTGAACAGAGTCTATTTTAATGTCTCATTTTGTTGTTTTCCATTACTTGAATGTCATAATATTTTATATTAATCTTTATAATACAAAGTCTTAGTCTAGGTCCCAAATCTATATTTCTTTCCTCATTGTTCTCCCAATTAGGCCTAATATATGACAGTAAGTATCTGAGGGGAAAACAAATCTTATCACTTACTTAAATGTGTCTTGGTTTGAACAGCTTTGCTCAGGCCTAGAGCCTTGGTACTTTAGCATGAGACTATGAGGTAAGTTGTGTTGTTATCATCTATCAGGCTGACTAGGCATATGTGACTGTCACATCAATTTCTGCTGAAATCAGTATTTTTTTCTATAGCAATAATCTTGACTTTCCACCTAGGATAGCGTAAAGATACAACAGTAGCTGTGACACACTCCATGGTGATTCTTCCCTGGGATTTGGGAGCTTATCAGAATCTCCAGGGGTACTTATAATTTGAAAAAGTCCCCCAGGTGTGATTCTGATTTGCTTCCTTCTCCTTCTCCTCCTCCTGTGAGAATCACTTTTTAATCCAGAAGCTTCAGCATAGATAGGCACATTTATTGGCATATGATCCTTGCATAGTTGAGCTCCCCAGTCTAGTCTCCATGCCCATCCTTCCCTTCTGAGTGATCCCCAATAGTGCTAATACCATAACTTCTGAAATCACTGTCTGCCTTTCACCAAAGCTGTAACTATCACGAAAGCAGCCCGGTTAGTGTTTGGAAACCTACAAGCAAGGTCTCCACAAGCTTTAGGGCCAGGTTTAATTATGTGGTTTATTTAAATGGGAGCCCTTTGCAAAGACTTAGATTGGAGTCCAAGGTTTATACTAACATCACTCCCTCTTCCAATTTGATTCCAACATTTTATGGTGAAAATATTAAACTCTACACCAACATGGACGAAGAAGGCAATGGCATCCCACTCCAGTACTCTTGCCTGGAAAATCCCACGGACAGAGGAGCCTGGTAGGCTACAGTCCATGGGGTCGCTAAGAGTTGGATACGACTGAGCGACTTCACTTTCACTTTTCCCTTTCATGCACTGGAGAAGGAAATGGAAACCCACTCCAGTATTCTTGCCTGGAGAATCCCAGGGACGGTGGAGCCTGGTGGGCTGCCGTCTATGGGGTCGCACAGAGTCGGACACGACTGAAGCAACTTAGCAGCAGCAGCAGCAACACCAACATGGAAAGGATTTCAGAGTGATCACCTGTATATCCACAATCTAGATTCTGCAATTAACATTTTAACATGCTTGCTTAATCATATGTCTACCCAAATATTTATCCCTCTGTTCACCTATTCACCATTTTTTAAGCATTTCACAGTAAATTCCAGATAGCAGTACAATTTCCCCTAAATACTTCAGTATGCATATCATTAACTAGAGTTTAATATGTGTTTATAGCTTCTTCTTCTGATGTAAAATTTACATGTGATAAAGTACCCAAATCTTAAGTGCTCATTACCTGAGTGTTGACAAATGGTAAATCTGTATAACCTGAATCCTTGTCAAAATACAGTAGATTTTAACACCCTCTTTTTTTCTGCCCAGATTTTTCCCTCTTGACTTTCTATAGTCTCTGAGTTAAAGGTAAGAAAGAGGCTTGTCAGTGTTTCCAGGACAAAGAGGGATTGATGCTTCATGATGGATCAACAGATTTCTCTTTTCCCTTGCCAAAGTACCTTGTGTTTTAAATTGTGTATGAATGTTTTAAAACAGAAAACTTGAAGGAATTCTCTGGCAGTCCAGTGGTTAGGCCTTGGAGTTTTCACAGCAGGGACCCTGGTTCGATCCCTGCTTGGGGAACTAAGATCCCACAAGCCACATGTCATGGCCCAGAAAAAGAAAAAAACTTTTTAAATAAAAACATAAACCAGGAGACTAACTTGCCTTTCTGGTTTTAAGTACTTATTTTTTAAAATAGATATAAATACTTTAGTTAGTTAAGTATTTTATAAAGCAGGAGCTCTAGTTTGATGAAATGTGAGGCGATATGCATAGAAAATATAACTGAGGAAGAGAAAGGAAGTAGAAGTGAGATGGGAAAAAAATCACATAAATATTGATATATTTATTAATATGTAGTCAATTGATTAAAAATATGTATATTTAACATCACAAGATATAGTTTAGCCTGATGGCAGGGTCATGCCATTTATTCAAGAATATCAGCACATCATAATCTGCCTTTAGGAAATACACATTAAATTCTTCTCACTATTGGTATTGGGTATTTGTCATTTTACTGTTCATGCCTTTATGCCTGGCAAATAGCTCTTTTTTAAAAATAGCTCTTATTTAGGGTAGCATATTTTAATTTATGCTAATATATTTAAAATATGGCATCAGTTTGAAATTACTTGTTTGCATTTTATTAGGAGTAACACATAAGTGTTTTTCAAATAAAATAATTCTAGTCTCAAAAGGAAAGCTATGACAAAGTAAACTGTGTTATTTCCATAATAAAAATATATAGGAAACATGCAGGCATTTGCATATAGTTCCTGAAATATTGCATACTGTCTTTGTCAGTGCTGGTAAATCCATTTCAAGGATGTTGCCCTTAGTCCATTAGTTTGGATAATGAGCCCTATAAAGTACATTTATAACTTGTGGCACTGCAAGGAGATGGATTCTAATTTTCATCCTTTTATCTAGACACACTGAGAGAAGGTCAATGGAGGGTTCTGTATGATTCATTGTCCCAACACATATCAGATGACAGAGACCTGATAATGTCCGTGCATAAGTGTTTTCTTTATTTGAAAACAGCTCTTGAAAAAAATCTTTCTATGATCATCCTCTGAAGTAAAGTGGAAACAGATATTAAAAAAAGCTCTATCCCTTCCCCCCCCCCTTTTTTGGTTTAAAACATTATCACACTTGTTGCAAGATAGCTATTCTTGAACAAAAGAGAAAGTGACACTTAACAGAAAAATAAGCCTTTAGTGGCTTTTATAGGCTGTGAATGATATAACAAGATACTTCATCAACTTTTCCTCCCCCTTTTCTTAGATCTGTTAAGAAAAAAAAACAGCCTGTTTTCTAAACAAAGAAAAATCTTCTATGTTCCTAAACATTAGAAAAGCTTATAGCATAATAGCTGTCCTAACTTTACTCTTACTATTAATAGCATTCAAAATAAATATTTAAGTTCTAGTCCACACTTAATAGTTTAAAATGCTTCAAAATAGCAACAAGAATATATATTCTGCAGTTTAGTGTAAGTTTTGTGTCAAAAATGTGTACTTGTGGGCAATTTTAAATCTTTTCACAAATTAGTTTTAGATTCAGGATTGGTAGCTAGCTGATGATGTTCGTTTTCTTTATTATGTAATCATCATCAATGAGAACTTTTTTCTGTGCTTATCTTCTTTGTAGATGTAAAGCAGTCATAGATCAGTATGGTCAGAGAATAATCTCTAAGCATTTCCTTGTGGAAGACAGTTATTTGTCTGAGAACACATGCTCACATGTGCAATACAGGTAAGGCACCCCTCCAGCCACTCTGCAAGGGAAGGTAAAACTTAGGGAAATTCATCTGTGTGGTTACACTGACAATTCTGTACAGCTCTGTTCTTCAAGTACAATGCAAATGCATACCAGACCAAAGATATATTCAGTGTGTTACCACTGTTCTCTTATAAGGTCTGGTTTGAGGGGAACCTAGCTTAATGTTGACTCTCAGCTGGGGTCTGTCTGCAGGTCACACATCCTCCTTTCCTGAGTCAAGAAAAGATTAAAGCAGAACTTGACTTGGTTTGGGGAGGTGACACTTTTATCATGACTTAAATCTTTCAAACATACCTTATGGTAGTCGTATAGCTATGTAAATGAGATTTATCCATGGAATCTAAGTCACTGATTAAATTTTCTGCATTACAGGCAGATCTCCAGGGCAGTCTTGATTACAGATAGATCTGTTCTCAAAACAGATTCAGATCAACAGGTAATTCTAGTCCTGTACTTGTTGGTAATATGTTGCTAACTTTATCTACATGGTAATATGTTGTAAATTAATACAGGTGAAATAAAATATATTAAAAAATATGTGCTAATAATACATTTAATGCATTTTAAAAATACATAATCGCAATTATGTTAATAATGTTGGTTTCTTAAAGATTTCCTTCCAGTGGAACAACTAATTGCATCTTATGTAACAGATTTATTCTAGGAATATTGAAATCATCCTAGTTTTTTTTTTTTTACAACTGTGGAATTGAAAATATTATGGGAAGAAAAGCATTTAGAAACATTTAAAATTCTTGGATGAGATGAGGATGATATGGTTAGATAGTATCAGTGACTCAGTGAATGTGAATTTGACCAAACTCTGGGAGATAGTGAAGGACAGGGAAGCCCGGCATGCTACAGTCCATGGGGTTTCAAAGAGTTGGACACGATTTAGCAACTGAACAACAACAACAACAAATCTTGAAGGAAAAGGGTTAATGTTAACCAGTCCTATGGCAGTGGTGGTAAGTTCACTGCTAGGGGCCTAGTGTGAATGAGCATCAGCATGCATTTTCAATTGAGGCTTTCCTTATCACCATGGTTCATTTTGGTACCCTCTTCCTCCTCATAACCGCTGATTCTATCAGTGGAATCTTTATACCTGTGGTTTTTCCTTAATCTGAACACGTAAATTCCAAAAGAATGCCCCCTTCTCCTTCTGACAACAGTTTACAGGGCTGATAAAATCAGCTTACTCGGTAAGTGTGAATGTCAGATCTAGCCTGTATGCCACTGCTTAAGATAGGTTCTGAAAAACTTTCTGTTTTATTAAACAAATATGTTAGTTTTAAGTGTGAGTGCAAATTCTTTCATTTAATCATTCAACAGAGAGTGAGTACCTTTCACATGCCAGCCAGTGTGCTAGATTCTGAGGAGATAGTGTTGACCATGATAGCATCTGTCCCCTCATAGCTTGCAGTCTGTAGGATAGAGATTGTCTTTTGTTGTTTAGTCGCTAAGTCGTGTTCAAGTCTTTTTTGACCCCATGGACTATAGCCCACCAGGCTCCTCTGTCCATGGGATTCTCCAGGCAAGAATACTGCAGTGGGTTGCCATGCCCTCCTCCAGGGGATCTTCCTGACCCAAGGATCAAACCTGTGTCTCCTGCTTGGCAAGTGTATTCTTTACCACTGATTACTCCTTAAGAATAAGGATGTAGATCCCTCAGGGGGAATGAGACAAGCTGGGACCTGGGACCCTTTGCGGCAGTGCTGCAGTGCTTGCACCTGGACACACCTCTCCTTGATCAGCAAAATACAGAGAGACTAAACTGTGTGCATACACAGTTGGGGCAAATTCTGGACCCAAAAGATACAAAGAAACCAATAAACCCAACTGCCACTTTTGAAGAGCCTGGGGCAAACACAGGATGTTGGAGCAAAAGCAGGGTACTAAGCATGCTCCCTGCACACAACAGAACATAGGGATGGGCGAGCAAAACACCTAAGCCACTTCTCTGGCCACATCTTCTGCATTGCAGGTGGATTCGTTACCACCGAGCCACCAGGGAAGCCTGCAGTTACAGATACAGACAGATAAATAGGAAGGGCAGTTCAGCATGGCAAATGTGAACAAGAAGTTGTAAAATCATAGCATTCATCACACTGTCCTGTAATTGCCAGTTTACTGTCTATCTCCCAGTAAACCATAAGCTTTGTGAATGGGTCGAAGAGTGACAGGCAGAAAAGTAAGAGAGCAAACAAAGACACTTCTGAAGAAGCTAAGCTGGGAAGAGTAAGAGAGAGGAAAGTGATCTCTGCTGAGGGATGTGGAAGTGAGGAGGGCATTTCTTTGAAGTGTTAGAGTATATTTCAACTGATGTGAATGGGGCCAGCAGAGGAGAGGCTGAAGATTCCCAGAAGAAAAGGAGGATAATTGATACAGCAAGGTCCAGATAAAAGCTAGGGGGGGATGGGATTCAGAGAATAGGTGAGAAACATTGTCCTTAGATGGGATATGTGACACTTTGAAATAAGAGGGTGAATGCATGAACACCTTGAGCTGCATGCAACAAATTCTGGTAATTCCTTTTTCATTTTTGTTCTGTTACAGATATTTTCTAATTTTCCTTTTTATGGCTTCTTGGATACACTCATCATTTTAAAATGGACATTTAATTTCCAAATACATGTTTTTTAAAATTTTATGTATTTATTCGTTTATTTTTCGCTGTGCTGGGTCTTTGTTGCTGCTTGTGGGCTTTCTCTAGTTGCGGTGAGTGAGGGCTACTCTCTAGTTGTGGTGCATGGGTTTCTCATTGGTGTGGCTTCTCTTGTTGTGGGCCATGGGCTCTAGGGTACAGGCTCAGTAGTTATGGTGCATCGGCTTAGTTATCCTGCAGCATGTGGAATCTTCCCAGACCAGGGATCGAACCTGTGTCCCCTGCATCGGCAGATGGATTCTTAACCACTGGACCACCAGGGAGGTCCTACATGGGGTTTTTAAAGTATCTTTGATATTAATTTCTCATTTATTCTCTGCTTTATTTCTGCTTTATTCTCTGCAATCACCTTGTGTGTTTTTTCAGTCTTCTAACTTCATTGAGGCTTTCAGTGGCTAAGTCAAAGATCTCTCTTGGTAAATGTCACATTGTGCTTAAAAATATGTGGCTTATTTCCAAATATCTTTTGATATTGATTTCTGGCCTATTTTCACAGTGATGAGAGAAGAGACTCTGTGTGATTTTAATACCTTTAGACTATAAAATTTTTGCACCTTGTTTTATGTCCCTGGATATGTTCCAGTGTCTGCTAGTTTATAGTCTGAGGGAACTTGAATAGAATTTGTATCTTGCTGTTGTGTGAAAATTGTATAAATCTTAATTATGGTGAATTAGTTCATGGTGCTTTTCCTTCCACTTTTCTGTATATTCATTTTCTTAATTTTTAAGAGATTGATATTGAAGCTCCAACCAAAAATCTTAATTTATCTACTTAAATATTTGTAATATAAAGTAGAACTGTATGTAACTTTGTATTTTCCATGTCTCCTATAAATGTGTTATCATTCTTTCATAATTTAAAAAATAAAGAGAAAAAAATCAAACTAACACAGAATAAAAATTTTTTAAAAAGGGAAAAAAAGAGTGAATCTGGGAACATTTGTAGACTTGGGAGTTCCCATCCGATGGGTTCTATTTACTTTTTAAAATTACAAGGTGAGGTCATCTCCTGAGAATGGGGGTGTGACTGTGGGAATGGGTCAGAGCTCAAGGAAAGGAGTAAAATAATCACAATGGAAAGTGCCATTTTTTATTTCCTGTATCTTTTTTTTCTCTTTTTGAATTTTTGATCATAAATAAATTGATGAGATGTAGAGGAAAGAGTGGTGTGATCACTCAGCTAGAGCCAGACATCCTAGAATATGAAGTCAAGTGGGCCTTAGAAAGCATCACTACAAACAAAGTTAGTGGAGGTGATGGAATTCCAGTTGAGCTATTTCAAATCCTAAAAGATGATGCTGTGAAAGTGCTGCACTCAATATGCCAGCAAAATTAGAAAACTCAGCAGTGGCCACAGGACTGGAAAAGGTCAGTTTTCATTCCAATCCCAAAGAAAGGCAATGCCAAAGAATGTTCAAACTGCTGCACAATTGCACTCATCTCACATACTAGCAAAGTAATGCTCAAAATTCTCCAAGCCAGGCTTCAACAGTATGTGAACCATGAACTTCCAGATGTTTAAGCTGGATTTAGAAAAGGCAGAGGAACCAGAGATCAAATTGCCAACATCTGATGGATCATCGAAAAAGCAAGAGAGTTCCAGAAAAACATCTATTTCTGCTTTATTGACCATGCCAAAGCCTTTGACTGTGTGGATCACAACAAACATTGGAAAAGTCTTCAAGAGATGGGAATACCAGACCACATTATGTGCCTCCGGAGAAATCTGTGTGCAGGTCAAGAAGCAACAGTTAGAACCATACATGGAAAAACAGACAAGTTCTAAATTGGCAAAGGAGTACTTCAAGGCTGTATATTATCACCCTGCTTATTTAACTTATGTGTAGGGTACATCATGTTAAATGCCAGGCTGAATGAAGCACAAGCTGGAATCTAGATTGCCGGGAGAAATATCAATAACCTCAGATACACAGACCACCCTTATGGCAGAAAGCAAAGAACTAAAGAGCCTCTTGATGAAAGTGAAAGAGGAGAGTGAAAAAGCTGGCTTAAAACTCAACATTCAGAAAACGAATATCATGGCATCTGGTCCCATCACTTCATGACAAATAGATGGGGAAACAATGGAAATGGTGACAGACTTTATATTTTGGGGCTCCAAAATCACTGCAGATGGTGACTGCAGCCATGAAATTAAAAGAAGCTTGCTCCTTGGAAGAAAAGCTATGACCAACCTAAACAGCATATTAAAAAGGAGAGACATCAATTTGCTAATAAAGGTCCATATAGTAAAAGCTCTGGTTTTTCCAGTAGTCATGTATGGATGTGAGAGTTGGACTGTAAAGAAAGCTGAGTGCCGAAGAATTGATGCTTTTGAATTGTGGTGTTGGAGAAGACTCTTGAGAGTCCCTTGGACTGCAAGGAGATCTAACCAGTCAATCCTGAAGGAAATCGATCCTGAATATTCATTGGAGGGACTGATGCTGAAGATGAAATTCCAATACTTTGGCCACTTGATGTGAAGAACTGACTCATTGGAAAAGACCCTGATGCTGGGAAAGATTCAAGGCAGGAGGAGAAGGGGACAACAGAGGATAAGATGGTTGGATGGCATCACCAACTCAATAGACATGACTTTGAACAAGCTCTGGGAGTTGGTGATGGACAGGGAAGCCTGCCATGTTATAGTCCTTGGGGTCGCAAAGAGTTGGGCACGACTGAGTGACTGAACTGAACTGAACTGAGAGGAAAGAGTAGGTGTTGGTCTAGGTAAATTTTATCAAAGGGTTATTCAAGGATTGAAGGAATTACCTTTTGATGGTTTTTATAATCTCTCTGTGATTTAAGATATTTACCTTTTCAAGAGTTGAGACAGAAGACACTGTGGTAGGGGGTCACTGATTATACGTGATAGTTTTTGGAAACAAAAGAAGTACTTAGATGTTGGTCCAATCCTTAAGATACCTTTTCAGTTATATATGTTTTTAGTCATAATTGTTTGATAATAATTATGCAACATTAGGAGCTTCCCACGTGGCACGGTGGTAAAGAATCCTCCTGCAATGCAGGAGATATAGGAGATGTGAGTTGGATCCCTGGGTCAGGAAAATCCTGAAGGAGGAAATGGCAATGTACTCCAGTATTCTTGCCTGGAAAATCCCATGGAGAGAGGAATCTGGTGGGCTATAGTCCACAGAGTTGCAGAGTCGGGCATAACTGAGCACGCATGCACACAACATTAGATCTATGTTTTAGTGTCTCCTCTCTCTTTAGTGCTTCAGTACAACATGTTTCATTATAGCAGCAAAAGGAGTTGAGGAATATGGAAAACACATTTTTTGAGACACTGTAAATCTCCAAACGTATATACAGGTAGTGATAGTAAGAAGGTCATGATTATCAAAAAAATTTTATTTTCAGAACTTAAAAGCATTTCCTCTGTTGGCTATCATTATGATGTTGCCAGTCAAAATCTAAACATAATGCTCACAGGTAAAAGTACAAGTAGGGCTTTACTTTTTGGCAATATTTCCTATACAAAACAATATATTTTCCACAGATTGAAGATTAAATTGAGAATTGGTATTGAAGCTTTTGGTTCTGTAGAGAAATATTTACCTGACAGTTATTTAAAGTTTTTTAAATATAAAGCCATATAGCATACTAGTGGTGCCTAGCACAGCATACTGCATATTAATGGAGTCCTTAAATTAATTTGAAGCCATTCATTTTGAAATATTTTGGTATTTGTTTAGCTGTACTTTGGTATATGTTGACATATGCTATGCTTATTTCAGTATCTTTGCAATTTGGTTTTTTTTTAGGTTACATTTCAAATTTTTAGTACTCTATAACTTCTACTTTTAGCCATTATGAATAATCAAAATTAATTTAATGTACTGTAATTGGAACAATGAAGTGAATACAATTCAGAAATAATGAATTGTGCCTTTATTGTGCCTTTTGGTGGGGGGCACAATAAATTGTTTAAACCTTTGGAACAAAATGAAGTAATTAATCACAGCTTTTGAAAGTATGTAGTAAGTGAAGGATTTAATAAACATTAAAGACGTTTGAAATATTTATTGTCCATGAATTTCAGGACTGCAATATATATCATGTATAAATATATCAATAATGGGCCACACGTGCATGCTTTATGTTTCAAATTTTGTTCTAAAATTCATTCCTACCAGCTAAAGTTTTTTTCAAACATCAGTGAGTGTTTGAAAAAAGGCACTCAGTTTGCTCTAATGATAGAAGAATGAAAATGAGATCTAACAGCTATGTCTGATATTTTGTTTCTGCTTTTTAGATTTCCATTTTGACAGTGCCAGCAGAGGAACCAGGAACTTTTGCTGTTCGAGTCATTGAGTTATGTTCGTCGACAATGACATGCATGAAAGGCACATGTAAGCACAATAGAGTCTGGTAGTTTGTCTTTTGTGTTTGTTTAGGAAATAAAGGGGGACAGCTCTTCTTACGGTTGTCAGGATTGTATTAATAGAGTTTTGCTACATATATATTTTTTTAATTCATAGTATTTGTTCACATCATGTAAGTCATACAATAAGTCATTTCATACCTTCTCCTTGCCTCTGAACATTTCTAAAACTAAATCTTCACATGCACCAGTGTTAAGCTATCTATCTGTTCTTCTACCTGTGTGTATCAAAATTTCTGTCTCAACACTGTCAGATATCATGCCGCCTACAACATATTTCTTAAAAATGTTTCAGTAAGTAAAATAAGCAAGTGTACATTGGCTATCACTATGCCTAGACCTAAACTGTGTATTCATAGGGATTATTAAGGAACATTCCCGATTTGAAGTATTGATAATCTTACTGCACATCCAATGAAACAAGACAATATTAACTGAGTGCAGTGTGCTCTCGTAGGCATATCAGGGTAGCTGAAGATGAATACAACATAGGCCCTGAACTTGGGGGACTCACAGTCTAGTGGGACAGATATGACAAATATAGAAGTAGTTGTAAGGGGCAGATTATTAAAATATCACAAGAGAGGTACTAACAAATTAGACTCTAGATATTCTTGGAAGGAAAACATAACAATATCATTAGCTACGATTATTTTAAATTATGTAAACTTATATTGAGTTTTACTGCAGCTGTTAACATGAATTATGAAAAGCTAAAGACTAATCTGATTTGACCTAGTCAAGGAATATTTGACTATGCTTACAAGTGTAGGACTATCGCTTCCTAAAAGATGGTAAAAACATGGTCAAACAGAGAAGTGGGAGTGTGATGCCAACAGGGAGAGGGAAGCAAACTTACCCAATATTGCTATAATCCTAAACTTCCATTTGAAAAAGTAGCTCAAGTTTTTCTCCTTTTATAGTGGTATAGGTAATCTTTACCATATTATTTTTCCCCTGTTACTTTAGCCAGTTGTTTTTGTGTGTGTCAGTTTATCTGTGTTAGTATCTTAAATATAAAACTACATTCATTTGGGATTTTCTAAATTGCATTTATTTTATGTTTGTGAATATTTTTAAAAATTTATTTTTATAGATTACTTTTCAATGTGAAATATTTTATATTCCCAGTCTTAATAATATATATTCACTGTTGACAATTTGGAAGATGTAAAAAAGAAAAGTAAAATTACTGTAATCCTTCTCCTTAGAAATGATGAACACTTGATTATGTTTGTCTTTTTTTAGATGTGTATGCATATATATTTTCATTAAAATGCAATACTATTTATGTACTGTTTTATAACCTGCCTTTTAAAAAGACTTTAATACAGCAAAAATCTTTTTGTAATTCTGTGATATAATTTTCAATGATTGTGGATATGCCATTTTTATTTAATCCCGTGACATTGAGATTGTTTTGAAAAATTTTACTTAATAGTCTGATAAAATCTAGCCATCTTTATAAGTAAATATTTATGAATATCAATTATTTTTTGTAAGGTTTTTTTTGATTAGAATTATTGGGTCAAAGTAGATTTTTTAAAATTTTGGAATAATTATGGATTCATAGAATTTGCAAAGATAGTACACAGAGGTCCCATGTATCCTTCATCTAATTTTTTCCAATAGTTACATTTTACTAAATTATAGTGCAATATCAAAACCAGGAATTTGACATTGGTACAATGTGTGTATGCTTTTGCTATATACATAATGTTTTTTGGTTTTCTCTCAAGTCTACATTCAAGATTTTTCTCCTTAGTCTTTGATTTTTAGAATTTTGATCATGGTGTGTCTTGGCATTTATTTCTTTGGATTTATTCTATTTGGAATTTGTGCAGCTTCTTGAGTCTGCAGGTTTCTGTCTTTTTTCAAATTGGTGAAATTTTTGTCCTTTGTTGCTTTGAGTATTTTTCAGCGAACACTCTTTCTCCTTCTGGGACTTCTTTGCCATGTCTATTAGATCTTTTCTTTTTTTTAATTAATTTATTTATTTTATTGGAGGCTAATTACTTTACAGTATTGTAGTGGTTTTTGCCATACATTGACATGAATCAGCCATCGATGTACATGTGTTCCCCATCCTGAAGACCCTCCCACACCTCTCCCCATCCCATCCCTCAGGGTCATCCCAGTGTACCGGTCCTAAGCTCCCTGTCTCATGCATCGACCTGGACTGGTGATCTATTTAACATATATAATATACCTGTTTCAATGGTATGCTCTCAAATCATCCCACCCTCAACTTCTCCCACAGAGTCCAAAAGCCTGTTCTTTACATCTTTGTCTCTTTTGCTGACTCATATATAGAGTCATCGTTACCTTCTTTCTAAATTCCATATATATGCATTAATATACTGTATTGGTGTTTTTCTTTCTGGCTTACTTCATTCTGTATAATAGGCTCCAGTTTCATCCACCTCATTAGAACTGATTCAAATGCCTTCTTTTTAATAGCTGAGTAATATCCCATTGTGTATATGTACCACAGCTTTTTTATCCATTCGTCTGCTGATGGACATCTAGGTTGCTTCCATGTCCTAGATATTGTAAACAGTGCTTTGATGAACATTGGGGTACATTTGTCTCTTTCAATTGTGGTTTCCTCAGTGTGTATGCCCAGCAGTGGGATTGCTGGGTCGTATGGCAGTTCTATTTCCAGTTTTTTAAGGAATCTCCACACTGTTCTCCATAGTGGCTGTACTAGTGTGCATTCCCACCTACAGTATAAGAAGGTTCCCTTTTCTCCACACCCTCTCCAGCATTTATTGTTTGTAGACTTTTTGATAGCAGCCATTCTGACTGGTGTGAGATGATACGACATTGTGGTTTTGATTTGCATTTCTCTGGTAATGAGTGATGTTGAGCATCTTTTCATGTGTTTGTTAGCCATCTGTACGTCTTCCTTGGAGAAATGTCTGTTTAGTTCTTTGGCCCACTTTTGGATTGGGTCATTTATTTTTCTGGAATTGAGCTGCAGGAGTTGCTTGTGTACTTTTGAGATTAATTCTTTGTCAGTTGCTTCATTTTCTATTATTTTCTCCCATTCTGTAGGCTGTCTTTTCACCTTGCTTATAGTTTCCTTTGTTGTGCAAAAGCTTTTAATTTTAATTAGGTCCCGTTTGTTTATTTTTGCTTTTATTTCCATTACTCTGGGAGGTGAGTCATAGAGGATCCTGCTGTGATTTATGTCAGAGTGTTTTACCTATGATTTCCTCTAGGAATTTTATACTTTATGGTCTTACGTTTAGATCTTTAATCCATTTTGAGTTTATTTTTGTGTATGGTGTTAGGAAGTGTTCTAGTTTCATTCTTTTACAAGTGGTTGAGCAGTTTTCCCAGTACCACTTGTGAAAGAGATTCTCTTTTCTCCATATTGTATATTCTTGCCTCCTTTGTCAAAGATAAGGTGTCCATAGGTGCATGGATTTATCTCTGGGCTTTGTATTGTGTTCCATTTATCTATATTTCTGTCTTTGTGCCAGTACCATACTGTCTTGATGACTGTAACTTTGTAGTATAGTGTGAAGTCAGGCAGATTGATTCTTCCAGTTCCGTTCTTCTTTCTCGAGATTGCTTTGGCTATTCGAGGTTTTTTGTATTTCCATACAAATTGTGAAATTATTTGTTCTAGTTCTCTGAAAAATACTATTGCTAGCTTGATAGGGATTGCACTGAATCTATAGGTTGCTTTGGGTAGTATACTCATTTTCACTATGTTAATTCTTCCAATCCATGAATATGGTATATTTTTCCATCTATTTGCATCATATTTGATGTCTTTCATCAGTGTTTTATAGTTTTTTATATATAGGTCTTTTGTTTCTTTAGGTAGATATATTCCTAAGTATTTTATTCTTATCGTTGCAATGGTGAATGGGATTGTTTCCTTAATTTCTCTTTCTGTTTTCTCATTGTTAGTGTGTAGGTATGCAAGGGAATTTGTGTGTTAGTTTTATATCTTGCAACTTTACTATATTCATTGATTAACTCTAGTCATTTTCTGGTGGAGTCTTTAGGTTTTTCTATGTAGAGGATCATGTCATCTGCAAACAATGAGAATTTTGCTTCTTCTTTTCCAATCTGGATTCCTTTTATTTCTTTTTCTTCTCTGATTGCTGTGGCCAAAACTTCCAAAACTATGTTGAATAGTAGTGGTGAGAGTGGGCACCCTTGTCTTGTTCCTGACTTTAGGGGAAATGCTTTCAATGTTTTACCATTGAGGATAATGTTTGCTGTGGGTTTATCATATATGGCTTTTATTATGTTGAGGTATGTTCCTTCTATGCCTGATTTCTGGAGGGTTTTTATCATAAATGGATGTTGAATTTTGTCAAAGGCTTTCTCTGCATCTATTGAGATAATCATATGGTTTTTATCTTTCAATTTGTTAATGTGGTGTGTCACATTGTTTGATTTGCAGATATTAAAGAATCCTTGCATCCCTGGGATAAAGCCCACCTGGTCGTGATGTAGTATCTTTTTAATATGTTGTTAGATTCTGTTTGCTAGAATCTTGTTCAGGATTTTTGCATCTATGTTCATCAGTGATATTGGCCTGTAGTTTTCTTTTTTTGTAGCATCTTTGTCTGCTTTTGGTATTAGGGTGATGGTGGCCTCATAGAATGAGTTTGGAAGTTTACCTTCCTCTGCAATTTTCTGGAAGAGTTTGAGTAGGATAGATGTTAGCTCTTCTCTAATTTTTTGGTAGAATTCAGCTGTGAAGCCATCTGGTCCTGGGCTTTTGTTTGTTGGAAGATTTCTGATTACAGTTTTGATTTCCATGCTTGTGATAGGTCTGCTAAGATTTTCTTTGTCTTCCTGGTTCAGTTTTATAAGGTTATGCTTTTCTAAGAATTTGTCGATTTTTTCCAAGTTGTCCATTTTACTGACCTATATTTGCTGATAGTAGTCTCTTATGATCCTTTGTATTTCTGTGTTGTCTGTTGTGATTTCTCCATTTTCATTTCTAATTTTGTTGATTTGATTCTCCAGTTTTTCCTTGATGAGTCTGGCTAATGGTTTGTCAATTTTATTTGTCTTCTCAAAGAACCAACTTTTAGCTTTGTTTATTTTTGCTATGGTCTCCTTTGTTTCTTTTGGGTTTATTTCTGCCCTAATTGTTGATTTCTTTCCTTCTACTAAATCTGTGGTTCTTCATTTCTCCTTTTTCTACTTGCTTTAGGTGTAAAATTAGGTTATTTATTTGATTTTTCTCTTGTTTCTTGAGGTTAGCTTGTATTGCTATGAACCTTCTCCTTAGCACTGCTTTTAGTGAATACCGTACATTTTGGGTTGTTGTGTTTTCATTTTCATTTGTTTCTATGCATATTTTGATTTGTTTTTTGATTTCTTCTGTGATTTGTTGGTTATTGAGAAGCATGTTATTTAGCCTCCATATGTTAATATTTTTTTCCCTGTAGTTGACATCTAATCTTACCACTTTGTGATCAAAGAAGATGCTTGAAAAGATTTCAGTTTTTTTAATATACCAATGCTAGATTTATGGCCCAGGATGTAATCTATCCTTGAGAATGTTCCATGTGCACTTGAGAAAAAGGTGAAATTCATTGTTTTGGGGTGAAATGTCCTATAGATACCAATTACGTCTAACTAACTGGTCCATTGCATCATTTAAAGTTTGTGTTTGCTTTCTACTTTTCTGTTTAGTTGATCTATCCATTGATGTGAGTGGGGTGTTAAAGTCTCCCACTATTATTGTGTTACAGTTAATTTCCCCTTTCATTCTTGTTAGCATTTGCCTTACATATTGCAGTGCTCCTATGTTGGGTGTATATATATTGATAATTGTTATATTTTCTTCTTGGATTGATCCTTTCTTCACTATGTAGTGTCCTTTGTCTCTTTTCACGGCCTTTATTTCAAAGTCCATTTTATCTGATATGAGTATTGCTACTCCTGCTTTCGTTTGGTCTCCATCTGCAAAAAATATCTTTTTCCAGACCTTCACATTCAGTCTGTATGTGTCCCTAGGTTTGAGGTGAGTCTCTTGTAGACAGCATATATAAGGGTCTTGTTTTTGTATCCATTCACCCAGTCTCTGTCTTTTGCTTGGGGCATTCAACCCATTTATATTTAAGGTAATTATTGATAAGTATGATCCCATTGCCCTTTATTTTCTTGTTTTGCTTTTGAGTTTATACACCCTTTCTGTGTTTCCTGTCTGGAGAAGATCCTTTAGCATTTGTTGAAGAGCTGGTTTGGTGGTGCTGAATTCTCTGAGCTTTTGCTTGTCTGTAAAGCTTTTGATTTCTCCTTCACATCTGAATGAGATCCTTGCTGGATATAATATTCTGGGTTGTAGTTTTTTCTCTTTCATCACTTTAAGTATGTCCTTACGTTCTCTTCTGACCTGAAGAGTTTCTATTGAAAGATCACCTGTTATCCTTATGGAGATCCCCTTGTGTTATTTGTTGGTTTTACCTTGCTGCTTTTAATATTTGCTCCTTGTTCTTGATCTCCATTAATTTGATTAATATGTGTCTTTGGTTGTTTCGCCTTGGGTTTTTCCAGTTTGGACCTCTGGGTTTCTTGGACTTGAGTGGCTATTTTCTTCCCCATTTTAGGAAAGTTTTCAACTATTGTCTCCTCAAGTATTTTCTCATGGCCTTTCTTTTTGTCTTCCTCTTCTGTGACTCCTATGATTCGAATTTTGGTGCGTTTAACATTGTACCAGAGGTCTCTGAGGTTGTCCTCATTTCTTTTAATTCTTTTTTCTTTTTTCATCTCTGCTTCATTTATTTCCACCATTCTATCTTCCACCTCACTTATCTTCTCTTCTCCCTTGTTATTCTACTCTAGGTTCCCTCCAGAGTGCTTTTGATATCAATTATTGCATTATTCATTATTGATTGACTCTTCTATATTTCTTCTAGGTCCTTGTTAAACATTTCTTGCATCTTCTCAATGCTTGTCTCTAGTCTATTTATCTATAACTCCATTCTGTTTTCAAGATTTTGGATCATCTTTACTATCATTATTCTGTATTCTTTTTCAAGTAGACTCCCTGTCTCCTCCTCTTTTGTTTGTTTTTGTGGGCATTTATCATGTTCCTTTACCTGTTGAGTATTTCTCTGCCTTTTCATCTTGTTTATATTGCTATGTTTGGGGTGGCCTTTCTGTATGCTGGAAGTTTGTGGTTCCTCTTTATTGTGGAGGTTGCTCCCTGTGGGTGGGGTTGGAGGAGTGGCTTGTCAAGGTTTCCTGATTAAGGGAGCTTGCATCTGTGTTCTGGTGAGTGGAGCTGAATCTCTTCTCTCTGGAGTGCAGTGAAGTGTCCAATAGTGAGTTTTGCAGTTTCTGTGGGTTGGGCATGTCTTTGGGCATCCTGTACTTTAATGCTCAGGGCTGTGTTCCTGTGTTGCTGGAGAATTAGCCTGGTATGTCTTGCTGTGGAGCTTGTTGGCTCTTGGGTGGAGCTTGGTTTCAGGGTAGGTATGGAGGCTTTTGGATGAGCTCTTGTCTCTTAATTTTCCCTGGAATCAGGAGTTCTCTGGTGTTCTCAAGTTTGGATTTTGCCTCCTGCCTCTGGCTTTCAGTCTTATTATTACAATAGCCTCAAGGCATCTCCATCCATACCGCACAGATGATAAAACATCTAGGTTAATGGTGAAAAAATGCTCTACAGTGAGGGACACTTAGAGAGGTTCAAAGAGTTACATGGAGAAGAGAAGAGGGAGGAGGGAGATAGAGGTGACCAGGAGAAGAGGGGAAGTCAAAAGGAGAGAGAGCAGTCAAGCCAGTAATCACACCCCTAAGTGAAAATGGATACTGAAGATTAGATTATTAAAGGTACAAAATTGATAACAAATACCAAAAAGCAAAGATTAAAAATCTAGAGTAGAGGTTAGACTCTGAAAAATACAATATTAAAAATATAAAACAAAATCAATCAGAAAAATTACCCAAAAAAATATATGAAATTTACTTTAAAAATAGGTTATTTTTTTTGCAATGTAATAGTAGCATATAAAAGTGATAATTAAAAGCGTAATAAAAAACTTAAAAATTAAGAAAAAATTTTAAAAATTAAAAAATGATAATAATAAAAATATATCTAGGAATTTCTATGGAGTTTTTGAAGGCAATGTGGGGTCAGTTAAGTTTCAGATAGTTCCTTGTTCCAGCTTATACTTCTTCTCAAGGTCTGTAGGCCCCTTCCATTGCTTAGTCAATGCTAACTACAGGGTTTTTATCTGTTGCACCTATCACTTCCAGAGCAGTTCCCTCTTCTTTGTTTATTTTGATTTTCTCTGTTTGCAAGTCTCTTCAGTGTCTAATTTCTGCCCTGACACAAGGTGGCAAAGATGGTCACTTATTTAGGCTCTCTTGCTCAGTTGTGTTGTGGGGAGGGAAGAACCCTGCAAACATATATCACTGACATGTGTGGGGAGTGCTCGGAGTGTATGGACCACACTGGTGTGTGTGCTTTCCTTGTCTGCACTGCTCAGCCTCCAGGTTGCTCTGCAGTGGAACTGTTCAAAGCAGGCCCTGGGTTGCATGCACTTCCCAGGTATAAGCTGCTCAGATTCAGGCTCTTGGGTATTCCACAAAGGCACAGACTCGGTTAGGAATGCATTTTGTGCCCTTCCCATGTCCAAGCAGCTCAGGAGACCAGGTGCTTGGCCAACGCACTGTCCCAGGTGGGCTGTGCATCTTAATCACCTCCTCGGTCCCAGCCTCTCTGTTTCCCAGACAGAGCAAGGGCGCTGTCTCAGGTGTGCCGTGTGTCTCCTCTGGGGAGCTGATCTCTGGCTGAGAGCCTCCTGGCAGATGTCAACCGTCCAGGAGCCCAGGAAGACTTGGGAGCAACTGTGAGCAACTGGGAGCCTGCTCACAGTTTGGTGGAGGATGCCATCTCTGGGGCCAAGGTTACATCTTGCCTTCCGGCTCTGGCTGTCACCCTCCTGCCTCTCTGCCTCCGTCAGTGGGGCGGGGCCGGTCTGTAGCCAGGTAGCTCTCCTTTGGTATTGGCTCAATCCTTGGTTCTGTGTGCGGGCCAGGCTACGCCTTAGGTTAGAGCTTATCACAGGAAAGTGTTCTCTCTCTATTTTTTGTTTTTTTTCTCTCTCTGGCTTTTCCACAGTTTGTGTTGCTATCTCAGGTTAGCTCCCTCAGATTCTCCTCAGGGCATTCAGGCTGGGTCCTTACCCTATCCATGCAACCCATGCCTCCCTGTTCAGCCCTTGCTTACTGGTTGCAGGTGTGAGCATTTGGGCTACTTCTCCGCTGGGGGTTGCCATTAGGAGCATATTCTATGGTTTGTTTTTTTTTTTCCTCTTGATTATGTTGCCCTCTAAGATCCCTAAACTCCCCACACACCCACCGCTGAAATGGTTTCCTGGTGTTTGGAAACTTCTCCTCCTTCCCATCTCCCTCCCTGGGATGGGTCTCCATCCCTAACTCTTTTGTCTCTCTTCTTGTCTTTTATATTATGTCTTACCTCCTTTTGAAGAGATTGGGCTTCCTTTCTGGGTGCCAGGTGTCGTCTGCCAGTGTTCAGAAGTTGCTTTGTGAAAGTTGCTCAGCATTCAGATGGTCTTTTGATGAATTTGTGGGGGAGAAAGTGGTCTCCTCATCCTATTCATCTGCTATCTTAGGACTTCCCTTGTCTATTAGATTTTTTCCTTATACTTCCACATGTCTCTGAGGGTCTGTTCATTTTTTTTATTCAAAAATATTTTGATACCTATTGAGAGAATGTACCCTGCTAGACACAGTGGATTATAGGAAGGAATATAGCCAAAGTGGTAGCAATACTACAGATAGTACAAAAGCAAGAAGAGTGCAAAGTACATGTATTTCTGTTCATGTTCATATAGTCTATTTTCTATGATTTGTTCATATTGTGCCATTTCTACAGTTCTAGTTTTAAGTTCAATGGTTCTTTCCTCTGTGCATTCCATTCTGCTGTTGAACCTATCCAGTATGTTTTAGAATTTTAATTATTATATTTTTTAGTTTAAAATTTTCTGTTTGATTCTTCTTTAAATCTACTTGGTGCTGGTGGAATGAATCAGGATTTTCAGAACTCTAATCAAGAAAGAGATATCAGGAGACTACTAATCCAAGATAGATTAAAACAAGAATTCATTATCATTACCAAGATGAACTGATGAGTGATGGTTGTGACTTTTATTTTTTAGAATACTATTGATGTTTTAATGTTCTTTTTTCCTGGATTGAAGGAATCTTTTTTTCTTAAGCTATCTATAAATTATAATGATTATATATATTTTGCTTTTGTAAACAGATATGAGCAATTTATCTTTTCTCAAAAAAAAAAAAAACAACTTTTCTACTTGTTTCCTAACGCTTTCTCTTTCTTTGCTGAGAATGTCATTTCATTTGTTTCCTGCATGTTTGTAATCAGTCACTGATGCATTTTTATGATGGCTACATTAAATCTTCAGACAAATACAGCAGCTGTATCATGCTGATTGTCTTTTCTTATTGAAGTTGAGATTGTCCTGGTTCTTGGTATAATGAGTAATTTTTTATTGCTACCCAGGTATTTTTGTTATATAATGGGACTTAGATCTTATTCTTAGGCTTCCTCTGACACTGTTCTGGTAGCAAAAGAGAGTGTTCCCTTGTTACCGCCAGCTGATAGTGGAAGTCCTGGTTCCCTGCTTGGCCCCTGCTGGCATGCAGAGATTGGAGCACTTCCTTATTACTGCTCAGTGATTGTAATCTCCAGTAGGCCTCACTGATTCCACCCTGGGTGGGAGGAGCAGCAGTGCCTCAATACTGCTCCACATGGCCTCAAAGACACCATGGGGACACGGTGTAGCTTCATTACTCAGGCATTGGTGGCCTCTTCTAACACCACCCCAGTGGGGCTGAGGAGCTGTCTTCTTTACTGCTGGATAGGGGTGAAAATCCAAGATCCCATCATGGTCTCTGCTGATATGGTAAAGGATGGGGGGATTGTTTCTCCTGGTAAGTCCTGGCTCCCTACTTGGCCTTCTTTGACACCACCCTACCAGGGATGTTGGGACACCTCATTATAACCTGGTGAAGAATGGAAGTCTACATACACTCCCCATTCAGGCACTAATGGTGAGTGTAGAGGTGGGGCCTTGTTTTTTTTCTGCGGTGTTCAGCTGGGGTAGAACAATTACTGTCTAAAAGTTTTCTGTCTTGCTAGGTTGCCCCTTTCCTGATCTTTTGACTAGAAGAGAGGCAGGCTTTTGTTGGGGCTTTGTTTGTCCAAGTCCACTGATGTTTCTGGGTTGCCAGTTTCTCTGGTAACTACTCTGGGATATATGAGGCAAAAAGAAAACTCAGTTCCTTGCCATTTTGTTCCTTTGGTGTCAAGGTCCCTTGCTGGTCCTCTTTATTTCTTTATTTCAGGATTTTCTTATGTTCATTTTATATATTATATCCAAGATTTTTAACTCTACTTAGCAAGACCAATAGAGAATGGTATCTTTATTCCATCTTTCTATAAATGAATGTCCCAAAGTTTCTGAAAGTTTCTGGAGTTTTTAGAGCTTTCTCCCGTCTTCCAAAAGTATATCAAATTACATATCCAATGGTAGTTTATAAGCAAACATGTCTGTTTCTCCAAACATACAAGAGCATTGTGTATTATCTTACCAAATCTCTATTGCCAGTTTTAAAGTAGAAAATGATATTTTGTTTAAATGTGTATTTAATAAATCATGAAGTTGACCATCCATCCTTTCGTAGTGTTTACTGGGTATTTATCCTTTTTCTGTGAATTACTTATTCATTTAATTTGTCTATTGTATTGATTATTCTTTTCTTATCACTTTATAAAAACAATGTAAACATTAAGGGTAAAAAAGAAAAATAATAAAAATAAACATTCATGAAAAGATGCTCAACATTGCTAATTATTAAAAAAAATGCAAATCAAGACTACAATGAGGTATCATTTCACACTGGTCAGAATGGTTATCATCAAAAATTTACAAGCAGTAAGTGCTGGAAAGGGTATGGAGAAAAGGGGACCCTCTTATACTGTTGATGGGAATGTAAACTAGAACAGCTACTATGGAGAGCAGTATGGAAGTTCCTTAAAAAACTAAAAATAGAGCTACCATATAATCCAGGAATCTCACTCCTGGGCATACCTGGAGAAAACCACAGTTTGAAAGGATAGATGTACTCCAGTGTTCATTGCACTACTGTTTACAAAAGCTAGAACATGGAAGCATCCTAAATGTCCACTGCTGGAGGAAGGGACAAAGAAGGTGTGGAACATATATACAATGGCATATTACTCAACCATAAAAAAGGAAGGAAATAATGGCATTTGAAGTGACATCGATGGACCTAGAGATTGTCGTACTGAGTAAAGGAAGTCAAAGTCAGATAGAGGAAGACAACTATCATACTGTATCACTTAAATGTGGAATGTAAAGCAATGGTACAGGTGAACCTATTTACAAAACAGAAGTTAAGTCATGAAAGGTTGTTACTGAACCACGAAAGACACTGGGATTCTTGGCCTCCGGAGGAGAAGAATTCAGTCCAGGGCCAGAGACGAGGCTTGATCGCGCAGAGCTTTTGTGTAATACAGTTTTATTAAAGTATAAAAGAGACAGAGAAAGCTTCTGACATAGACATCAGAAAGGGGCAGAAAGAATACCCCCTTGCTAGTATTAGCAGTGGAGTTATATACCTTTTAATTAGTTATTACAGTGAATCAAAAGAATGTCTCAAGTTTGTGAAAATTTTACCAGACCCACTCCCATAATATACATTCTGAGATAACAGGATTAGTCAGAAGGTTTTCAGGAAGGAGAAACTGTCCTCAAGCAGGATACATTGTTGGTGTATAATCCCTAATACAGAGTTTAAATTGAGTTGTGTAATTGACTAAGACTAAGGAATGTACACAAAAAAAGTTTGTCCTTTCCTCCTCCTTGAGAATTCTAGATCTCTATCTCCACTTCGAGAGCCCCAGACCCCTTTCTCCTCCTTGGGGACCCTGGACTTCTTATCAATCTGCCTAGGGATTGACTCTCTGTCACAGATGTAGAAAACAAATGTGGGGGCGTTGGTGGAAGTGAAAGTTGCTCAGTCATGTCCAACTCTTTGTGACCCTATGGACTATACAATCCATGGAATTCTACAGGCCAGAATACTGGCGTGGGTAACCTTTCCCTTCTCCAGGGGATCTTCACAACCCAGGGATCAGACCCAGTTCTCCCACATTGCAGGCAGATTCTTTACCAGCTGAGCCACAAGGGAAGCCCCATGGGGCAGGGGGGAAGGGAGAGGATAAATTGGGAGATAGAGAGTAACATATACGTATTGCTATATATAGAATAAATAATAAATAATAAGGACCTACTCTATAGCACATATCAATACTCTGTTAATGCCCTATATGGGAGTAGAATTTATAAAAGAGTAGATATATGTGTATGTATAACTCACTTGGCTATACTGCAAAAACTAACACAACATTGTAAATCAACTATAAGCCAATAAAAAAATTAAGTTAAAAAATAAAAAGTAAGCCTGATAATTTCACCATAGGAAATTAAAATAAACAAACATTAAGGGTATCAACCCTTTGTCTTATGTGTTGCAAGTATGTTTCTTGGTTCACTAAGCATTTTTTAAAGCATGGGTTAAGTAGAGGGCATTACCCTAGGTCTTGGGAATAAGGCAGAAAGTGATAAATAATTCATGATCTCCAGAAGCTTTAATTTTATGGGGGAAGAGCAAAGCAACAACAAATAAGCTAAAAATGAAAACAAAAACACAGTAAGCAAAGCACAGTAGCGTAAACTAAGGATGCAAGCAATGAATATTAAAGGGAGGAGAGGCCATTGTGGTCTAAGATGATCTAGGAGTTCTTCAAGAAAATTATGGAACATGATCCTCACCTTAAGAATGGTATATAAGAAACTTTGTGGTTTCATGTTAAGTATAATGATAATATAGTTTGCTTATATAAGTTTTATGTTATCAGTAAATTTTTTGAACTAATTTTGTATTGTGAGGGATGAGCATATTTGTATGGGTTTATATATACATATGCACACACATATGTGTGTATTTATAGGTACATCAGTGTATTTATAGGTAACAAATTCCAGAGAATATATGCCAAATAGTGGTTATCCACTAAATGATGTTTAGTGAATGTTTAGTGGATAAGAGTGATTATCCCTGAATGATGGGAAGACAGGTAAACTAACTTTTAGGTTTTTTTATTTGTTTACCTTGATTTTCTGATTTTTCTACAGTATGAATTAAAAACAGATTTAACTGATTATGTCACAAGGATAAAGGATCGTATAATAGTATGACCAAAATTGAGCATACTATACCAGATTTCTTTATAATTTTGATTGTGTACAATTGAATCCACAGTTTGAAGTGTTTATTTCCAGTCTGCTACAATACAGATCGAACACCCTCAATGGTCCAGATTTCACATGTATGTGAAAAAGCCACCTGTAAGGTTTGATGATTTATAGTTTAGTTGTTTAACAGAGACGGAAATGGCAACCCACTCCAGTACTCTTGCCTGGAAAATCCCATGGATGGAGGAGCCTGGTGGGCTACAACCCATGGAGTCGCAAAGAGTCGGACACGACTGAGCGACTTCACTTCACTCACTTTAACAGTGAAATACTTTAAAGATACATTGTTGATGAGCAAATTAGCTTGTTTGTAAGACATACTTATAAAAAAATTATGGCTTCTAGAGAAAAAATAGAAATTGTTTAGTATAAATTTAAGTCGTTTTGAATTGAAATATAGTTGATTTGTAATGTTTCATAAGTTCAGCAAAGAGATTCAGTGATCCTTTTTCAGATTCTTTTCCAGTATGGGTTATTACAAGATATTGAATATAGTTCCCTGTATGATACAGTTGGTCCTTGTTAAGTCTTTTTTACTTTAAATTCTGGGTTTTATTAAAGTCTAACTCTAGTATAATCAATTCTTCATTAGCCATTGCAATCTATATGTGAAGATTTATTTTCCTTTTAATGATGTTATTGATTTCAAAAGTGTTTTTATCCATTTAAGTAAACATGAGAAGACAAAGGAATTTAAATTTGTCACAGATACTCTGCTCTTAGCTAAGGAAGATTTTATGTTATTTGTGAGCACATACTAAGTACTTGTTGACTAATTCTGGTACTGAATTCATTGTTACTCTGTTCAATATCTACTGCTCAAACTCTCATTGTTTTTTTTTTAAACCACTACAATATTGTAAAGTAATTAGCCTCCAATTAAAATAAGTAAATTAAATTTTAAAAAATCAAACTCTCATTCTTGAATTAGCACTAGCTTTCACTTTCTTCCCACTGAGAACAGGATAGACATTTTAGACTTGTTATAGTATAATTCATGGATGACCAATACTATGGTTTTCTGTTGTTCAGTTGCTTTGTACTTTATATTATTAGTTTGGTACAAAAGTAATTGTAGTTTTACATTGTTGAACTTTGCCATTTGAATTTGGAATACATTCTTAAATAAGTGTGGTTATGTTATACATCATTTTAGTGTGCATTTCTTGCTTTATGTTTTTTTGCTAATGACTTACTACTTGCTGTGTATTTTATATTTATTTTAGAACAGGGAAATGATGTTAGACAAAAAGCAAATTCAAGTGATTTTCTTATTCAAGTTCAAAATGGGTTGTAAAGCAGCAGAGACAACTCACATCAACAATACATTTGGCCCAGCAGCTACTAACGAACATATAGTGCAGTGGTGGTTCAGTAAGTTTTGCAAACAAAACAAGAGCCTTGAAGATGAGGAGCACAGTGGCTGGCTATTGGAGGTTGACAACAACCAATTGAGAGCAATCATCAAAGCTGATCCTCTTACAACTATACCAGAAGTTGCCAAAGAACTCAGCGCCAACCATTCTATGATAGTTTGATATTTGAAGCAAATTGGAAAGGTGAAAAAGATTGATACGTGGGTGTCTCATGAGCTGACTGCAAATCAAAAAAATTGTTTTGAAGTGTTCTTTTATTCTATGCAACAACAATGAACCATTTTTTGATTAGATTGTGACATGCAACAAAAACTGGATTTTATACAACCAGTGATGACCAACTCAGTGGTTGGGCTGAAAAGAAGCTCCAAAGCTCTTCCCAAAACCAAACTTGCACGAAAATAAGGTCATGGTCACTGTTTGGTGGTCTGCTATCTGATCCACTACAGCTTTCTGAATCCCGGCAAAACCATTACATCTAAGAAGTATGCTCAGCAAATCGATGAGATGCATCAAAAACTGCAATGCCTACAGCTGGCATTGGTCAACAGAAAGGGCCCGATTCTTCTCCGTGACAATGCCTGACTGCACGTTCCACAACCAACGCTTTACCAGTTGAAAGAATTGGACTACAAAGTTTTGCCTCATCTGTCATATTCACCTGACCTCTCGTCAACCAACTAACACTTCTTAAAGCAACTTGACAACTTTTTGCAGGGAAAATGCTTCCACAACCAGCAGGAGGCAGAAGATGCTTTCCAAGAGTTCGTCAAATCTTGAAGCATGGATTTTTGCACTACAGAAAATAAGTTAAAGAAACAAATGTGAAGATTGTAATGGTTCCTGATTTCATTAATAAAGATGTATTTGAATCTAGTTCAGTTCAGTTGCTCAGTCATGTCTGACTCTTTGTGACCCCACGGACTGCAGCACGTCAGGCCTCCCTGTCCATCACCAGCTCCTGGAGTTGACTCAAATTTATTTGAGTCTAGTTACAATGATTTAAAATTCACAGTCCAAAACCGCAATTACATTTGCACCAACCTAATAAATAGTATTCAATTGCTATATTGCATTCAGTGAAGTAGACATAAAATTCATTTTGTTATCTGTGTTAAAGACAATCGTAATGTTTTAGGCATTGTGTAATAAGCTAGAATATATAATTTTCTCAGTGTTTTCAATTTGTATTTTAGTTTTTATTTTTTATAAATCACATGCTCTATAGCATGTGATTTAATTCTTCACCTAATGCTGTGTCAGTACTGTAGCAGCACCATAGTCCTAAGTATGTGGCAAATACTTTAAATTCACTTTCACCTTTTAGTCTCTTTAACGTTTTTTCATGGCTTATATTTGGCTTGATTTAGAATTGTAAAACCATAAGTGTGCATTGAAGTCATATGGTATGGGGATGGTGTATATGAAAGGTACTTGCAAGGCAACTAAATAGTTTAATTAACAAGAAAGATGCATTCTAATGATACAGTATTATGTTGCAGTTGAGAACAATCTAGGTTTAAATCCCAGCTCTTTCTAGTTTGATTGACTTTAGGCAAGTTACTTAACCTCTCTTTACCTCAGCTTCCTCATCTGTAAAATAGGGATGATGGAAGTACCTACCTCTGGATTGGTATCAGAATCAAATTCATGTGAATAGTGTATGGCACTTATAAGTGCTCAATATATACTACTTTTCACTTAAATACTCATCACCAGAGTTAGAGAGAACTCTAGGAACCATAGAGATGTGTTCCAAAACTTGGACACATGTCTTGGTGAGCTGAGCCAGTGATTATCTTGCATTTGTTTCAGAATAATTTCCTACTCGAGGCTTCCCAGGTGGCACTACTGGTAACAAAAGAAAACACAAAAAAACCCACCTGCCAATGCAGAAGACGTAAGAGATGAGGGTTTGATCCCTGGGTCAAGAAGATCTCCTGGAGAAGGAAATGGCAACCTGCTCCGGTATTCTTGCCTGGAGAATCCCATGGCCAGAGAAGCCTGGCGGGCTACAGTCCACAGAGTTGCAACAAGTTGGATATGACTGAAGTGACAGCACAGCACAATATCCTAGTCAAAAAGTAGACTTCTGACCTGTGTACAGACCAGAAATGGCTAGCAGAGATACCATCTAAGGAAACTGGGAATACCTTTTGTTCAAAATGAAAATATTTTAGGTGATTTGTTAAATGAATTTTCATTACAATGAAATTGATGCTAAATAGGAAAAGTTTGAGAGCCAGTTAGAAATATCCATTAGCTTGTAAATACTGGTCAATATTACATTATGTATTTAATACCCAGTAGGGTGCTGTAATCTCCACAAATACTTTCTTTTGAAATGTATCCTTTTAGGATTGAAATTTATTAGGGTTGACGTTTTTAAATAATAACCTTCCTAGCATGTTTCACACATTTCCTTCACCATACTGTACTGAATATATGAAACATTTAACCTTTCTCTTTTCTCTTTTTTGGTTTTCTGGTCCCAACTGTTTTCTTTTTTTAAGTTTTTATTGGAGTATAGTTAATTTACAATGTTGCGTTAATTTCAGTTGTACAGCACAGTAAGTCAGTTTTATATATATATATATATACATATATATATATATATAAACATATATTCACTCTTCTTTAGATTCTTTTCCCATATAGGCCATTACAGAATATTGAGTAGAGTTCCCTGTGCTATACAGTAAGTCCTTATTAGTTATCTATTTTATATATAGTTGACCTTTTTCTTATAATTTAGGAATATTATGAACATTATTTATTGTACTTCCTTGTAATCTAGCAATGTCCTTAAGGCCTGTTGAAGTACTTAGATCTACTTGTTCCTATGCTAAATGGCCCTGTTCTGTCAAGCATTTATCATTTCTTGCATCTACATTTTGTATGTCTTCCTCCAGCTGTTTTCATGCAGCTGTCAGGATGTTCTTTCTGGCAGCTCTTTCCACTGACTTCCCTTCCCCCTTATTTCCTACTTGGAATCTGCAGAGGGCCAAAAAAGTTAGCCAAACTGGTCATGTTAGTCTGTGGGTGTTGTAGCATCTACCTTGGGTGCTGAAGCTTTTTTCTTTTTTTAATGGGGGTGCACACTTCCTGTTTCTTTATGGTAGATAAAAGACTTCTGAATAAATGAGGTATTACTGTAATTGTTATATAAACAGAGGTCAGTATTGGCTAAGTGTATTTGATACACTGATAGCAAATCTAGGTTAGTCTAGTTATTTTATCTTTTTAAAGTAGTAATGTTACATTTTTCTAAAATCTATAAGTCAATTTAACTTCCCTTCCCTACAGATAATTTGGTTCAAGTTTTAAGTTTGTTAAATATTTGAAATTTACTTATTGTGTTTTTCAAAGGTAAAGTATATTTTTTGTATACATAGTGCATCTTTCAGAACATCTTACATCTTTATTTTCTACTCATCCTTCCTTATATCCTAAATGAATCTAATTATTTTCTTTTAAAATAATTTGTAAATGTGTAAAACATCATCTCTGTAGCCCTTCCATTTGACAGTTTCACACTCTTTACAGTGCTTATTCGTATTCTAACCAGCTTAAAAAATCTCTTTTTTATAAATAATCCATCAGTAACAGCTGTCTTATTCTGAGATTTGATCTTACAGGGTGTTATTTATCTGTGACATTATTATATATTTATGAATACGTAGTGTGAATATATATACATATATGTGTTTGATATATATGTGTATACTTGATAATCAAGAATTTTATGTAGGTAGTTACTTATTCAGTCATATCAGACCCTTTGCGACCTCATGGACTGTAGCCCGCCAGGCTCCTCTGGGATTCTCCAGGCAAGAATACTGGAGTGAGTTGCCATTCCCTTCTCCAGGGGATCGTCCCTACCTGGGGATCGAACCCAGGTCTCCTGCATTGCAGGCAGATTCAATGTAACCTGAAACTTATTACTCACTTGACAATACTTCCCATGTAATTCTGCATTCAAAATTAACCTAATTACTGTAATATCTCTCTTTGGGATTTTTCAGGGGCCCTCTGAAGCATCCCAAAGTTAGCTAGAAGTCAAAAGTGCTTCATTAGAATGATTTACGAAAATTTTCAACAAATATCAAAAAGATTTGGAACTCTCGGTCAGATAGGATTATTGGTCATTGTGAAACAATAGCTATTCACTTAACCAAAGTAACAATAAAGGATTTCAGAACAGATCATTTAAGAGATAAAGAAACTTAAATCTATTATCAAAGGCAGTTCAGCATCTGAAGAAAAGATGTCTTCTTCACAGAGAGAAAAGCCAAATTCAATTTTTTGCACCAGCTTACTTTTAAGCTCATTTAAAGATAAACTTAATTAAATTTATTTTAAACTTAGTCAGTCCTGACCATGCACAAAACTCTTTTCTTAGGGTCCACTTTCCACAAACCTTCTTACCACTTTCTGCACCCATTACTTTGTTCTCCCATCTTGAAAGAGCCACCTGTAAGTCAGACCTACTTCCTTTTCCCCTCATAAAATCCAATTCCATTCCTCATACCTTTTTTACTGAAAACATACATCCTATTTTCTTTAAGCAACCAAGAACTGACATTTATATTAGCATTCTGTAGATTGGTGAGCATAAATATCAGTGATAATTTCTATAAATATTTGCTTTCTTAAAGAGAAAATCTCAAGATGGCACCAAACATTATTCATTAATAGTCCCAAATCTCTTTAGATTCTCTGTAAGAGAAAATTAATGTTTAGTAATGAATATTTCAAACTCTTATTTTATTTGGAAATGACCTAGCTATTCAATATACTTCTCATCACTTAGTTTACCACAACCCTAAGAAATTCAAGTTACCTCAATCTGGAGAGACTATTTTAGACAGACATTCCTAAAGCATAATTATATTTAATAGAGTTTACCTAAAAGTTCATATCTTATTTGCATTTTTTAGAAGTTTCTGTACTTGAGGTACTTTCTTTGTTGACAGTCTTGTAACAGATATAATAATATTTAACATATAAAACCTAGGCACAATAAAAATATAATGTTAATGATTCTTAGACATATCTATATTAGATCAACAAACAAACATTAATACCAGTTATTTAATACTGAATATTTCCTAGTTCACATGAACCTGAAATTCATTTAGGTTAATTTCTCTTGTGTTTAGAATTATTTGATTTAAAAGCACTTACTTTTCTTTAGGCCAGTTAGATTACAGCTCATTTACAAACTGATCTCAGCAAGATTATCCAAAAACAAAGATACACACTGAGACATACATAATTACAGACAGAGACCTCTTAGTTTTCTGTTTGAGATTTAAAATGTCTCTTTGCCCTCTCCCCACTGTTTTTTAGCTTGAATCTCTAATTTGCCCAAGAGTAAGGTCTCAGGCAAACTGGGCTGTATATTTCAAGGACATGGCAAGGGTTAACTTCAGTCTTTTCCCTAGGCAGGCCTTTTTAACAAGCTAACTATTTTTAATTGCATATGCAATAAAGAACTGGTTCTGCAGTTTCCAAGAAATAAAACATTTCATTTTAATCAGTTTTCTCTGGAGTCTAATATCATGGCGACACTCTCTTTTTCTTTCTGTGGTCATGGTCTCATCAGTCAATCAGTCAGTTAAGTTGCTCAGCCGTGTCTGACTCTTTGTGATCCCATGGACTGTAGCATACCAGACTTCCCTGTCCATCACCAACTCCCGGAGCTTGCTCAAATTCATGTCCTTCAGGTTGGTTATGCCATCCAACCATCTCATCCTCTGTCGTCCCCTTCTCCTCCTGCCTTCAATCTTTCCCAGCATCAGGGTCTTTTCCAACGAGTCAGTTCTTTAGATCAGGTGGCCAAAGTATTGGACTTTCAGCTTCTGCATCAGTTCTTCCAATGAATATTCAGGACTGATTTCCTTCAGGATTGACTGGTTAGATCCCCTTGCAGTCCAAGGGACTCTCAAGAGTCTTCTCCAACACCACAGTTCAAAAGCATCAATTCTTTGGCGCTCAGCTTTCTTTATAATCCTGTTTATAATCCCAACTCTCACATCCATGCATGACTATTGGATAAACCATAGCTTTGACTAGATGGGCCTTTGACGTCAAAGTAATGTCTCTGCTTTTTAATATGCTGTCTAGATTGGTCATAGCTTTTCTTCCAAGGAGCAAGCGTCTTTTAATTTCATGGCTACATTTACCATCTACAGTGATTTTGGAGCCCAAGAAAATAAAGTTCGTCACTGTTTCCATTGTTTCCTCATCTATTTGCCATGAAGTGATGGGACTGGATGCCATGATTTTTGTTTAATAGATGTTTAGTTTTAAGCCAGCTTTTTCACTCTCCTCTTTCACTTTCATAAAGAGGCTGTTTAGTTCCTCTTCAATTTCTGCCATAAGGGTGATGTCATCTGGGTATCT
The DNA here is from genome assembly GCF_054371585.1 of Giraffa tippelskirchi. NCBI lineage: Eukaryota > Metazoa > Chordata > Mammalia > Artiodactyla > Giraffidae > Giraffa > Giraffa tippelskirchi. Next base: position 75,823,367 of record NC_137289.1, read on the forward strand.
GAGGTTATTGATGTTTCTTTCTCCTGGCAGTCTTGATTCCAGCTTGAGCTAAAATTTAAATTAGAGAGTGCTCAAACCAGCTCTGATAACAGGGGCACATTGGCTAATAAGTGTTGTCCCAGCAGGGATTGTCTCTCTGGGGAAGTTAAGGTCTCAGTTTGATTAATGCCAGGCTGTTGATTATAGGAGAAAGTCCTGGACATAAGTGAACTTCAGTCCATTTTCCTATCCTGTATCAATAAAGATGTAATACTTTTAGGCCATTTTTCTTGTCACTGGATAATAGCTATAGGTTGACCAGTCATTTAAAAATTTTTCCAGTGAGTTCCCAGGTGGGATGTGGAAACTTAAAAGGAAATACTTCCCATATTAGTTCGAGCAGTTTGTACCAGATGTCTAGAGTGCTCAAACCAAACCAACAAAAACCAAACCAAACCAGAACCTCACCAGCTGGGAGTCACACTCCAAATAAAATAAAATGCAAAGAGATACCCAGAAATCAGAAGCCAAATGGCATAAATGTGAAACATGACTTCCCAGTCCCATTAGACCTACAGCCTGCAGTGCTAGCAGCCTTTTTTAGTTCTGATATCAGTCAGTTCAGTTCAGTTGCTCAGTCATGTCCGACTCTTGCAACCCCATGAATCGCAGCACGCCAGATACAGTTTCAAGCAATTTATTGTTGGTTTCCTGCAAAGAAGTTACTCTATTGTTTCCTCTTTTAGAAGTTTCTAGATACCAATCAAAGCAAGCACAGCTGGCCTTTTCTAATTGTGCACACAAAAATATCAATTTTGGATTGTCAAAAGAGTCCCTACTTGGCCATTTTAGGTTGAGATCTCCTTTAGTCTAATTTCTCCAATTAACTAGGTATTTCCAAGTATGAGCTCCATACCTATTGTACATGCATCTTGCTGGAGTGTTAAAGGCTGACTTTCTGACACCCCTTTGTTTCTATTTTTGAGATTCTGTTTCCCATTTTAAGTTGAATTTGCCTGGGATAAAAATCACTAGTGAAATTGTGTAGTGGGCCAGTGTGCTGCTTGTGAGCTTAACTCCTCTAGGAGTCATTTCAAAGTTTTTTCAACCCATCTTACGTGTTTCAGATTCTGCCTCTGGCAACCTAAACCACCGTGGCTGATCAAGTCGCTGAATGGCCAGTTATGTGCCACCCCCGGACAAGCAAATATTTTAATTAAAGAGTGGGTTTCCCTATGGGACCACTGCATGGTATGAGGACTAGGCCTCCACCACTCCCATAAATTTCTCAGTCTCCTGAGAAAACCAAAAACTGGCCGGGAGGAGACGTCCCTTTTTTTCAGAGTAAAGCTCTCATCTATTCTCCTTTTATTCCAACAAAGTCTATAAAGGCAGTCGAATGAGGGAAATTGTCAGATCAGCTTCTTACTTAACCATTCAGCCAAGACCATTGAGTCCCGTACAACAGAGCAACCTCAGCATCTTTCAGCTGAGTTCCAGGTATTCCTCGATTTTTTTCTTCAATTGACCCCCCCGCTCCTGCCCAGTACCCCAGTACCTTTCCACTGGGTGGGTAATTCCCCTGGCATCTTTCAGCCAGCCCCCCACCCAATATATTTTGACTGGGTGGGAATTTCTCGGTATCTTTCAACCATGCCCCACTCAGTGTCTAGACCATGAATGGGTATACCCTGGATGAAAAGTTTCACTTGGGCCCTGCCCCAGTATCTTTCCAATTGGGAGTGGGGCAGGTAACCTGCTCCGCCACCAAATAAAACTCAGAATCTCAACCAATATAGGAGATTTGAGAACCAGGAGAGACTTACCCAAATTTGTCTGCACTCCCCAAGGAGGCGAATGAGCACAATGGGCCACTGTTGACACCAAATCTCCAGTTCCTCGTGGAGTTCAGGCAAAGGAAGATGTCTGATCTGGGTCGCTTTGTCAGTCACCATAACTGTCCACTAAAAAAGATGTACATCCTGAGAGTTGCATGGTAAGTTTTCTCTGGGACAAAATGAGGACTGCAGCCTGGGAGGCAGCACCTCAGATAGCTCTGAGACACTGCTCCAAATAAGCAGTGGGAGGAAGTTCAATATATAAGGTTTTGGTGAAGGCAGAGTTCAATACCATCAAGCACTCATTGTAATGGTTTATATAACCTTTTCTGCTTTATTATCCTTTCAAGTGATTGTTATACATTTCATAAAAATGAGTTTAAGTAATGATTTAAAACAATCATTGGTGTCTTTTTTCTTTTCTCTTTTGTTAGTATTATCATCATGAAGCACAGATTTAATCTTATAAATAAACTAATTTTTCTTTGTGATCTTAAGTTGACATTAAAGCATTTGTATTTTGTTTTGTTTTTTCCCATTAAATTCTATTGAGAAAATGGAGTTACTGTGGAGTTTTTCATGGTTGGATTCAAAAACCAAATTGTGTGCCATGTGTCATCGAACTCAGTTCCTTACTTGGTATCATAAAGAAAATGTATTTCTGACATTTTGTGTCTTATTGACACAGTCATATATTCTTAATTGGACTATATTAAATAAATGACATTTGGCCTTTATGCCTGTATGAAGGATAAGGTATGAGGCACATCAATCCCTATGCACTTGGAAAAATTTTGTCTACTTGCATAGAGTGAATGACTGCTGTGTGTGATAATCTCAGAAGCTTAAGGAATTTCTCTTTTCAGCAAGCAAATTTTCAGTGTAAAATTTAGGTTTTACATTTATATTTGTAATGTCAGTTTTTGGCTTAAGATCTGTCATCACTGAAAGAATCATGGCTGATTAGTATGAAGATAAATTCATGAAAACCTTAGAACTAGAAGAAGTCTTGTAGATGGAACTAATTCTACCCCTTCCATTTAATCATAAAAATGCTGAGGCCAGAGAGATTAAACTAACTTGGCTAAGTGAATACAGAGAGCAGATATAATACCAGACCTCCATAACCATCCTCTACTGTGTCACCCTGCTACTTATATGAGACTTGTCACTTTTAAGTACATACATTTTTATTGCTGTGCAAATTCTGAGTCGTGTGTTTCAAAAAAAACAACTTGTAAGAAGGCAGTATCTTATGTGAGAAATGGGTATTCTAAACCCAGTTTTAGACTACCGAAAGTGTGTTGTTATTTCTGGTTTTGTTTTGAGTAACTTATGACTTCTGAGTTTCAGATGCTCTTGTTTCTATACTGCTGGTTGTGACTGGCACTTGATTCACTAAAGTTTTTCAGTTATTACCCTTATGAATTAAAGGAATTAAAGCTTATTTTGCCATTTCTTTTTTAGATTAAAGGATAGTTGATTTATATTGTTGTGGTCATTTCTGCAGTACAACAAAATGATTTAGTTTTCAGTTCAGTTCGGTCACTTAGTCGTGTCCCACTCTTTGTGACCCCATAAACCGCAGCAGGCCAGGCCTCCCTGTCCATCACCAACTCCCAGAGTGCACCCAAACCCATGTCCATTGAGTTGGTGATGCCATCCAACCGTCTCATCCTCTGTCATCCCCATCTCCTCCTGCCCCCAATTCTTCCCAGCATCAGGGTCTTTTCAAATGAGTAAGCTCTTCACATCAGGTGTACAAAGTATTGGAGTTTCAGCTTCAACATGAGTCCTACCATTGAAGACCCAGAACTGATCTCCTTTGGGATGGATGGGGTTGGATCTCCTTGCAGTCCAAGGGACTCTCAAGAGTCTTCTCCAACACCCCAGTTCAAAAGCATCAATTCTTCAGTGCTCAGCTTTCTTTATAGTCCAACTCTCACATCCATACATGACCACTGGAAAAACCCTAGCCTTGACTCAATGGACCTTTGTTGATGAAGTAATGTCTCTGCTTTTTAATATGCTGTCTAGGTTGGTCATAACTTTCCTTCCAAAAATAAGCGTCTTTTAATTTCATGGCTGCAATCACCATCTGCAGTGGTTTTGGAGCCCAAAAAAATAAAGTCTGACACTGTTTCCACTGTTTCCCCATCCATTTCCCATGAAGTGATGGGACCAGATGCCATGATCTTAGTTTTCTGAACGTTGAGCTTTAAGCCAACTTTTTCACTCTCCTCTTTCACTTTCATCAAGAGGCTGTTTAGTTCTTCACTTTCTGCCATAAGGGTGGTGTCATCTGCATATCTGAGGTTATTGATATTTCTCCCAGCAGTCTTGATCCCAGCTTGTGCTTCTTCCAGCCCAGCGTTTCTCATGATGTACTCTGCATAGAAGTTAAATAAGCAGGGTGACAATATACAGCCTTGACATACTCCTTTTCCTATTTGGAACCAGTCTGTTGTTCCATGTCCAGTTCTAACTGTTGCTTCCTGACCTGCATACAGGTTTCTCAAGAGGCAGGTCAGATGGTCTGGTATTCCCGTCTCTTTCAGAATTTTCCAGTTGATTGTGATCCATACAGTCAAAGGCTTTGGCATAGTCAATAAAGCAGAACTAGATGCTTTTCTGGAACTCTCTTGCTTTTTCGATGATCCAGCGGATGTTGGCAATTTGATCTCTGGTTCCTCTGCCTTTTCTAAATCCAGCTTGAACATCTGGAAGTTCACAGTTCACGTACTGCTGAAGCCTGGCTTGGAGAATTTTGAGCATTACTTTACTAGCGTATGAGATGAGTGCAATTGTGCGGTAGTTTGAGCATTCTTTGAGACTGCCTTTCTTTGTGATTGGAATGAAAACTGACCTTTTCCAGTCCTGTGGCCACTGCTGAGTTTTCCAAATTTGCTAGCATACTGAGTGCAGCACTTTCACGGCCTCATCTTACACAATTTGAAATAGCTCAACTGGAATTCCATCACCTCCACTAGCTTTGTTCTTAGTGATGCTTCTTAAGGCCCACTTGACTTCACATTCCAGGATGTCTGGCTCTAGATGAATGATCACACCATCGTGATTATCTGGGTCATGAAGATCTTTTTTGTACAGTTCTTCTGTGTATTCTTGCCACCCCTTCTTAATATCTTCTGTTTCTGTTAGGTCCATATCATTTCTGTCCTTTGTTGAGCCCATCTTTGCATGAAATATTCCCTTGGCGTGCCTAATTTTCTTGAAGAGGTCTCTAGTCTTTCCCATTCTATTGTTTTCCTCTCTTTCTTTGCATGGATCACTGAGGAAAGCTTTCTTATCTCTCCTTGCTATTCTTTGGAACTCTGCATTCAAATGGGTATATCTTTCCTTTTCTCCTTTGTTTTTCACTTCCCTTCTTTTCTCAGCTATTTGTAAGGCCTCCTCAGACAGCTATTTTGCTTTTTTGCATTTCTTTTTCTTGGCGATGGTCTTGATTCCTGTCTCCTGTTCAATGTCACGAACCTCCGATTTAGTTTTAGACATGTGTATACACACACACACACACACACACACACATATATATACATACAAACACATATATACACCTTTCTCAGATTCTTTTCCATTATAGGTTATTACAAACTATTAAATATAGTTAACTCTGCTATACAGGAGGACCTTGTCATTTATCTGTCTTATAATTCATAGTGTGTATCTGTTAATTCTAAGCTCCTAATTCATCCCTCCCCCACCTTTCCCCTTTGGTTTATTTAAGTTTGTTTTCCATGTTTGTGAGTCTGTTTCTGTTTTGTAAATGAGTTGTTTTTTGTCATTATTTAGATTCCTCTATTAAGTGATAGCATATGGTATTTGTGTTTATCTGACATACTTCACTTGGAATGATCATCTCCAAGAACATCCATGTTGTTGCAAATGGCATGGTTTCATTCTTTTTCATGGCCAAATAATATTCCATGGTGTATGTATACCCCAGCTTCTTTATCCATTCATCTGCTGATTAAAATTTAGGTTGCTTCCATGTCCTGGCTATTGTAAATAGTGCTGTAGTGTGCATTGTGATGCATATATCTTTTTGAGTTACCATTTTCTCCAGATACATGCCCACGAGTGGGATTCCTGGATCATATGGTAGCTCTATATTAGTTTTTTAACGAACCTCCATACCATTCTCCATAGTGGCTATACCAATGTACATTCCCACCAACAGTGTAGAATTCTCTGCAGAATTTGCTGTTGGTAGATTTTTTTGATGATAGCCATTCTGACCAATGTGAGGTGGTATCTCACTGTAGTTTTGAATTGCATTTCTCTCATAATTAGTGACATTGAGCATCTTTTCATGTACAGTTTGGCCATCTATATACCTTCTTTGGAGAAATGTCTGTTTATATATTCCATCCATTTTTGATTGGGGTTTTTGTTTGTTTCTTTTGTGCCATCACTTCATAGCAGATAGATGTGGAAACAGTGGCTGACTTTATTTTTCTGGGCTCCAAAATCACTGCAGATGGTGATTGCAGCCATGAAATTAAAAGACGCTTAGTCCTTGGAAGGAAAGTTATGACTAACCTAGACAGCATATTAAAAAGCAGAGACATTACTTTGCCAACAAAGTTCCGTCTAGTCAAGGCTAAGTTTTTTCCAATGGTCATGTATGGATGTGAGAGTTGGACTATAAAAAAAGCTGCCCGCCAAAGAATTGATGCTTTTGAACTGTGGTGTTGGAGAAGACTCTTGAGAGTCCCTTGGACTGCAAGGAGATCCAACCAATCCATCTGGGTGTCATTGGATGGACTGATGTTGAAGCTGAAACTCCAGTACTTTGGCCACCTGATGCAAAGAGCTGACTCATTGGAAAAGACCCTGATGCTGGGAAAGATTGAAGGCAGGAGGAGAAGAGGACGACGGAGGATGAGATGGCTGGATGGCATCACTGACTCGATGGACATGGATTTGGGCGGATTCAGGGAGTTGGTGATGGACAGGGAGGCCTGGCGTGCTGCAGTTCATGGGGTCGCAAAGAGTCCGACACGACTGAGCGACTGAACTGAAGTGAACTTTTGTTATTGAGCTGCGTGAGTTGTTTGTATATTTTGGAGGTTAATCCCTTGTCAGTTGCTTTATTTGGAAATATTTTCTCCCATTCTGATGGTTGTCTTTTTGTTTTGTTTCTGGTTTCCTTTGCTATGCAAAAGCTTTTAAGTTTAATTCGGTCCCATTTGTTTGTTTTTGTGTTATGTTCATTACTCTGAAAGGTGAATTAAAACAGATCTTCTGCAATGTATGTCAGAGAGTGCCTATGTTTTCCTTTAAGAGTTGTATAGTATGTATCATTACATTTAGATCTTTAACCCATTTTGAGTTTGTTTTTGTGTATAATGTTAGATAATGTTCCTATTTCATTCTTTTACATGTAGCTATTCAGTTTTTCCAGCCCCACTCATTAAAAAGACTGTCTCTTTTCCACTGTTTATTCTTGTTTTCTTCGTTATGGCTTCGTTGACCATAGGTGCATGAGTTTATCTATGGGCTTTGTAGGCTGTTCCATTGATCTATATTTCTGTTTTTGTCACAGTGGTATACTGTTTTATTGACTGTAGCTTTGCAGTATAGTCAGGGATCCAGATTCCTCACACTTCATTTTTCTTTCTCAAGATTGCATTAGCTATTCGGAGTCATTTGTGTTTCCTTACAAAATTTAATTTTTTTTGTTCTACACATGCGAAAAATGCCACTGGTAGTTTGATAGCGATTGCATTGAATCTGTAGATTGCTTGAGGTAGTATAGTCATTTTCACAATATTAATTCTCCAGTCCAGGACATAGTATATCTCTCCATCTGTTTTTGTCACTTTTTTATTTCCTTCATCAGGTTCTTACAGTTTTTGAAATACAGTTTTTTTGTCTCCTTTGGTAGGTTTTTTCCTAGATATTTTACTATTTTTGATGTAGTGATTAATGAGATTGTTTTCTTAATATCTCTTTCTGATCATTCATTGTTAGCTTTAGGAATGCAGGAGATTTCTGTGTATTAATTTCGTATCCTGAAACTTTACCAAATTTGTTGAGGAGCTCTCATAATTTTCTGGTAGCATCTTTAGAGTCTTCTATGTATAGTATTATGTCATGTGAAAATAGTGACAGTTTTACTTCTTTTTATATTTGAATTCCTTTTATTTCTTTTTCTTCTCTGTTTGCCATGGCTAGGACTTCCAAAAATACATTGAATAAATTGGTGAGTGTTGACATCCTTGTCTTGTTCCTGATCTTAGAGGAAATGCTTTCATCTTTTCACCACTGAGTATGATGTTACCTGTACGTTTGTCATGCCGCTGCTGCTTCGAGGTCTCTTCAGTCATGTCTGACTCTGTGTGACCCCATAGACGGCAGCCCACCAGGCTCCTCTGTCCCTGGGATTCTCCAGGCAAGAATACTGGAATGGGTTGCCATTTCCTTCTCCAAGGTTTGTCATATATCATCCTTATTATGTTGTGGTAGGTTCCCTCTATGCCAACTTTATGGAAAGTTTGTCATAAATGAGTATTGAATTTTGTCAGAAGCTTTTTCTGCATCTATTGAGATGATCATATGATTTTTATTCTTCAGTTTGTTAATGAGGTGTATCATATTGATTTGCATATATTGAAGAATACTTTCATCCCTGGGATAAAGCTCACTTAATCATGGTGTGTGATCCTTTTAATATGTTGTTGGATTTGATCTGCTAGTATTTTTTTTGAGAATTTTATGTCTGTGTTCATCAGTGATATTGGCCTGTAATTTTCTTTTTTCCTGATATCTTTGTCTGATTTTGTTATCAGAGTGATGGTGGCCTTGTAGAATGAGCTTGGGAGTTTTCCTTCCTCAGAAAATTTTTGAAAGAGTTTTAGAAGGATAAATGTTAAATTTTCTCTAAATATCTCATAGAAATCACTGGTGAAGCCATCTGGTCCTGAAATTTTGTTTGTTGGAAGTTTTTAAATCACAGTTTCAATTTCAGTACTTGTTGTTAGTCTGTTCATATTTTCTGTTTCTTCTTTGTTCAGTTTTGGAACAATGCACCTTTCTAAGAATTTGTCAGTTTTTTCTAGGTTATCCATTTTATTGACATAAAGTTGCTTGTAGTAGTCTCTTATGATCGTTTGTATTTCTGTGGTGTCTTTTGTAACGTCTCCATTTTTATTTCTAGTTTTATGGATTTCAGCCCTTTCCCTTTTTTTCTTGAGGAGTCTGGCTAGAGGGTCATCAGTTTTTTTAAAAATCTTTTCAAAAAACCAGCTTTTACTTTCATTGATCTTTTCTATTACTGTCTTTGTCTCTATTTCATTTATTTCTGCTCTGATCATTATGATTTCTTTCCTTCTACTAATTTTAGATTTTGTTTGTTCTTCTTTTTCTGGTTGCTTTAGGTATAAGGTTAGGTTGTTTGAGGTTTTTCTTGTTTCCTGAGGTAGTATTGTATTGCTGTAAACTTTGCTCTTAGAACTGCTTTTTCTGCATCCCATAGGTTTTGGGTTATTGTGTTTTCATTGTCATTTGTCTCTAGGTGTTTTTATTTCCTCTCTGATTTCTTCAGTGATCCATTGTTTGTTTAGTCTCCACATGTATGTGTTTTTTACAGTTTATCTTTCCCTATAATTTGTTTCTAATCTCAGTGTTGTGATCAGAAAAGATTCCTGATACCATCTCAGTTTTCTTAAATTACTGCAGCTTGATTTGTGGCCTAGTGTGTGATATATTCTGGAGAAGTTCTATGTGCACTTGAGAAGTGTACTCTGCTGCTTGTGTATGAAATGATGTAAAAATATCAATTAAGTCCATCTGATCTAATGTGTCATTTAAAGCCAGTGTTTCATTGTTGATTTTCTGTCTTGATGATCTGTCCATTGGTGTAAATGGGTCATTAAAAAGTCATCCACTATTGAATTACTGTTGATTTTCCCTTTTATGGTTATTAACATTTGGCTTATATATCAAGGTGATCCTCAATTTCTCTAAGTAGTGATGTTGAGAATTTTTTCATGTGCCTGTTCACCATTTGTATGTCTTTGGAGAAATGTTTATTTAGGTCTGCCCATTTTTGATTGTTTGGTTTTTTGATATTGAGTTGTTTGAGCTTTTCATATATTTTGGAAATTAAGCCCTTATTGGTCACATCAGTTCAAATATTTTCTCCATTGCATAGGTTATCTTTTCAATTTGCTTGTGATTTTCTTTGCTGTGAAAAATTTCATAAGTTTTATTAGGATATTTTGCAGTTTCTTTAATTCCAATACAAAGGTAAATATATCGCCAAGAGAGGAATTTGTGACAGAGAACACATTTTGTCATTTTTTATGCCATTAAGCCTTTATTCCTGTGCTGAGCTGTGCTCAGTCATGTCCTACTCTTTTGCAACCCCATGGACTGTAGCTGGCCAGGCTCCTCTGTCCATGGGATTTTCCAGGCAAGAATACTAGAGTGGATTGCTATTGCCTTCTCCAAGGGATCTTCCCGGCCCAGGGATCAAACCCAAGTCTCTTGTATCTCCTGCAATGGCAGGTGGATTCGTCACCACTGAGACACCTGGCCAATGAAAATGAAAAGGAGCTTAGTTTATAAAAGGTAGATTCACGATTTAAACCAATTTTCAAGTCAATTATAATCTCACATGATGCCAGTGGGCAATATTTCCAGTCCTATTGCATCTTCCAGAATCTTAAGTTATATTTGTTAATTGGTACCAGTGGATGTAATACTTTTAGGAAAGCAGTTGGCCCACTGATCTAATTTGTGATCATTTTTAGCATTTATTCAGCAAGTTAGTTTGATGGAAAGGAATTAGAATTGGTCACAGAATAGGAAGAAGCATTTTATGTAGAGATTCAAATTTTAATAGAAATATGACATGTTCTGGGCATGGTTTTGTGGTTATTTTAACCCCTTAAGGTCTTGAAGTCTTTTTGCTCATGTACCCCTCAAACACTTAGAAGTTGGCTTATATAATTTTTCATCATAAGATTCAAATAATTACCAACTATGTAGTTTCTAACAGTATAAATGTTGATGTGGCATGATAAAACAGTAACATCACCCCTTTAAATATATTCAGTGGAATTTCAGTATCAGAAATATTTGATCCCCACTATCACCCATTTCAAATAATTAATGGAAATAGATTTTTTTAAAAATTTCTTAAGACAGTAAGCTTCTCAGTATTAAAAAAAATGTCTTCTGGATTCAGTAATTCCAATTAGTATTTGTGTAAAATTAATCAAACTATCATAAATACATTACAGTTTTGAAAAATGATGATTAAACACAAATTAAATTTCTTGAAATGCATTGCTTAATAAAGTGGAAGAAGAGGAAGTTGAGCATCTAGACAATGACTTGCTTGGAATTATTTTTGTTGTTGTTGTTATTCAGTCACTCAGTTGTGTCCAACTCTTTGCGACCCCATAGACTGCAGCATGCCAGGCTTACCTGTCCTTAACCATCTCCTAGAGTTTACTCAAACTCATGTCCATTGAGTCGGTGATGCCATCCAACCATCTCGTCCTCTGTCATCCCCTTCTCCTCCTGTCTTCAATCTTTCCCAGCATCAGGGTCTTTTCCAGTTAGTCAGCTCTTTGAATCATATAGCCAAAGTATTGGAGCTTCAGCATCAGTCCTTCCAATGAATATTAAGGGTTGATTTTAGGATTGACTAGTTTGATCTTGCAGTCCAAGAGACTCTCAAGAGTCTTCTCCAGCACCACAGGAGTTATTTTACCTTGTGAAAAGTCCTCTTGTATCTTTATACACATACCAGTTTAAAGATTGCTGCCTTTAGTGACTTGTAGCACCTTATACAAGAGATTATTACAATTACTGAACATCATTTAGTGACTAAGAGTGGGCATTCCAGAGGCAGACCATGTGGGCTTGAATTTCAGCTCTGAGCTTCAGCTCTTCCTTTTACTAATTGCATGACTTTGGGAAATCTGCTTAACTCCACTGTTAACTCTTACCTGTAAAATGAAAATAGCGATTGACTGTTGCATGGGTAAAATGAAATAATACATCAGACATGCTTAGGGTAGTGTCTGACATATGAAAGTTTGCTGTACAGTAAATTCTAGATAATCTTTTCAATTCTTTTGAGAATTTCATATAAGTATCTTAAAGTGTCTATGAGCATTTCTCAGGCAGATTTAAATAATTTAAGGAATATTCACTAATACTTTCCTTACTTCTACCCTGGTCGGTCAAATAATTTTCCACATTTTGTACAAGAAGCTAGTAAAATTTTCCTATGCATGTGTATGCATACATATATTTGTATGCACACATATGTCTTTGTAAGACTGTGAATACTTAATGTCTACTCATGGCAGAGAAGCAAATTGTCTTTACCCACAAATATTTATTAAACACTCAATGAAAAGTGAAAGTTATATTTAACAAAGAAGAGGAAAACTGACTCTAAAACTTGCCCTCGCTAAAGACTTATGAGATGTATGAAGATTAATAAGCCAATTTTGAAAGTAATTTGAATTAAAAAAAAAAAAAAACACAACCTCTCTGATTTGAAAAGAAGGCAGTAAATTCAAAGTGACCTAAACGAGAAAGTAATATAGATACCAGGAAAAGCAGGTAACAAGAAGCAGGAAGAAAAAACAGTTGTTCATATCTTAAAATTGTAAATCAATTATTAATAACAATGTAGCATCTAAGCAGAATCAAAGTATATACATTAGCATTCAAGTTATGGGTGTCTTTAATTTTTTCTTCTAAGAATTGTAATAAAGCTTGTTAAGTACAAGATGCTAATCTGACCTTATTACTAAAAAATTTTGCTATCATTGCCTGAACTGAACTCTTACATTATTAGGAAACATAAGGATATAGTTACTTGGTGTATTTCTTTTATATATCCTGATTTACAGAACTAGTAGTTTAGTATTAAGATATTTTTTAAATATACTTTTTTATTTATATTAATGTTCACTTGCTTTTCCTCTAGTATACATTAATTGAATAGGAAAGCACTGGAAAATTGAGAACTTTGATGTGAATGTTAGTATTTTGTGAGACTGAGATGAGAGACAGGACAATTTCTGTCAAGTGTTACATCAGAGATTTCTACCTTTATAGTTATATACTCTTGTTTAATTCAGAATTTATCTGGGGACTTTAAACTTCCCACCAAAGTTATATAACAGTTGAAAATTTTAATTTCATTAGGAATAATTTCGTTGTCAAGGTTGTTTACCTTTTGAAGTAATTAGTACCATATATCTTTCAATATCCCAGAATCAATGGGAATCATTATTACATTCATATAAAAGCATTGCTTAAATAAGATGGGTATTTTATTGGCCATACATAAAACAGGAACTTCCTTAGAATATCACTTTAGTTGGTACACCTGGAAAAAATACTACAAAATTAGATTTTAGCTCACATGATTATTAAAAGTCCCTCTACGCTTAGATATATTTAAAAAGAATTCTATTCTGATGTTACACTTCTATTGTAAACTTTGAACTATCTTCCTGAGGTTTAAAAAAAATCTACTAGTCTAAAATAAACTTTTAGAAAAGAAGCACGTGTACTTCTCTACTGGGGTTTTAGGAGCAGGACTGTCTCAGTTCTTATACTTTTCTCTAATATGTATTTTTTCTTCCATAATTCTGTTCTGCCTTAAGCCGTTTCCAGAACCATAAGAATTACTCCCATTTAGGGATCCCCTTAGTTCTTCCTTTCAGTACATAGACCCTTTTGTCCTTCCTTTACCCTATGTATTAATATGTAGGCCTTTAGGAATTTTAAGTGCCTTAGGCTGCAGTATTTCACTTCTGTGAAGGGCCTTTTTCTACATGATATTCTAACCCATTCTTTGAGATCCAGGCCTTATGAATCTGTAAATGCAGGACAAAATGATTTGGAAATCCTGAAAATATTGCAGACTTTTTTGAGTTGTGCCATATTATAGACTTTTAAGTATATGTATGAGTTAAACTAAGCTAACAGTGTTCCTCAAAAGCTTTCTTAGAGAACCCTATAATGAATAGATGATTTGTTTTTAACTTATTAGTAAAGTTTGCATAAATGGTCTTTTCAGTCTGAAGAAAATGAAGTGTGTTCTCTAAAGTAAATAGATAGTCGACTTTTAGTCTTTTTTAATATTCACTATTTTGCTTAGCAATCCTTTATCCACCCTCGTTGGGAATGTTTTAAGGATAGCTTAAGCTGTTTCTATGAACACATGGTTTCCTAAGCTTTTTTACTGTGCTGATTTGACAAAACCATCCACTGGTACTTCTTGAGTCTCAATATGTTCCCTCTTAGTTAACATGTATTTTCACTATACAGTTAACACACGTAGCCTATTGCTTTGGGTTTTACACGCCCCCATCACTAGATTATAAACTTCTTAAAGGCAGAGGCCATGACTTACTTGACTCTCTTCCCCCATGGCATCAGCTTAGTGCCTTGAATATTAGTACACAGTGAAATTTGTGATATGCAGGAACTCAAAATATTTTTTTTTAAACAGATTTGGTTCATTTGACTTGTACATCTTCTAAAACAGCAAGAGAAGATTTAGAACCAGTTGTGCAGAAATTGTTCACTCCATATACCGAAACGGAGATAGGTAAGAACCATAATCAGTGATTCATGATGGAAAGGTAATGTGACCACTTTACTCTTCTTAGAGATGTCTTGAAGGTTTCTGTAGCCTGAACTGAAATATGTTGTATTCAGCACCAGTACTTACATGTTTTACTAGGATGATTAAGCACATTCTCTTCCCAAAAATGGGATAGTGTCTGTAAGGATAAAGGAAAATATACATCTCACACACAATGTATATATTAAGTGCAAAACTATACATTTATATGTGTATATACATGCATAGAAAAAAACTGTCAGGAAATCTGTCAATCTTGGTGGAATTATAGGTAATTTTTTTTTTAATTTTCTTTATTTTATAGATGTTGTTCAACAAGCATATATTCCTTTATCAGAAAAAGTTTTCTTCATTTATTAAAAAAAAAACTTGATTCGACTGAGAGATTAAACTATTAATTGGCAAGTGCAGGAATCCTTCCTGACCAATAATTGTCTTTTAATGCATAGTATGTTAGTGATGTGATATTTAGCTTTCAAAATATGTATATCACTTTGCTACTTACTCATGGTGGAAAAATGCTTTTCAGCCATAAATTTTGTAACTTTTCTCCCCACATCATAGGGTAGTTCTTATAGATATGAATGGAGAAAATTGTAGTGAATCTTGTGTATAATTGATTAAAACATACCTAATGGATCTTACTCATTTATATAGGATTAGCATGTCCAATTGAATTCTGGCCAGTTTCCTCATTGATTCATATGTCTTCATTTTCTTTGAATGCTGTGTTTGTTCAGGCAACAATTTATTTACTCCCTACTTATTGTGTTTCCTTTTAGTTCATCTCCTGTGTGTCTTGCTTGTTTTCTTTGCAGAGACAGTGCATAAAGGGGCATTTACATAGGAAAACAAACTGATCCATTCTGAAGAGCTTATGTCAATATAATTAATTTCATTTTGAGCTGCCTGAATCAAATCCTGCAACCTGAAAATTTATTTCACTTTTGTTTAGAATTTAATTTGTTCCATATTTACTTTCTTTAATTAAAAATATATAAACTTCATATAAATATTATTGTTAAAAATTTGATTGCAGAGTTATGGTACACAATAATATTCTTAACTGTAATATGAAATCAGTATTATCTTTGGCTTTAATTACCTTGCTTATAAAAACTCTGAATTCCTTCTTTTTTCTGAAGTTTTTCATAATTTTTTTGTAATTTCATTGTGTGGTGGTCTCAATTGTATCATTGCTTTTCATTTTTTAAATGCATATAGTTTTCTTTTTTAAAAGTCAAAATGGGGAAATTACATGTTCTTTCCTTAGCATCTTCTAGCCGTTTTAGATTTTTAAACATTAATCTTAATGGTTAATGTGATCCCATTTTGAAATGATGTATTGTTCAGAACCTGAGTGAAATTCTTCAGTAAGAACTATGTGCTCAGAGGGGTCCTCAGGTGCACTGAGGCACTGAAAAGCTAGTTTTCACTGACACATAGGCCTTTTTATCATCAGGATGAGGTAGTGGCCATATTTTAATTAAAATGTCAGAACAAATACTGTTGGAGTTATTGAAAATGAATCACCAGATAAAGTGAGCACTGGGCCATGGCAGGTCAAAGAGGCAAAGTCACCTGGAGAAGAGAACTCAATTTATTTTCCTGCCTAAATGAGAAAGAAGGAACTTTATGAGCAATATGAACTTTTAATACATTAAAGCACATTCTTCTCTGTATCAAAAGCGTCTGTTTTCATGGATTAGTGGCTTGTACTGTTATGTTTTAATTATTTGACAATGATATGAAACTTTATGCTTTAGAGCTTTGTAAATACTTTGTCTTAAAATGCATGCCAGAAGAATAACATTAGTTAAGCTTATTTTCTTTTTATTCAAGTTCTATGTTCTGTGTAGTGCTATGCTTCATAAGCTTCTGTGAAAGTCAGCCTAGTCACTTTAATGAAGTTTATTTATTGTAAAAGGTAATGTTCTCTTCTCAAACACAGTACTTCTTTTCCTTTGTATCTGAGAAATTCAATGTCCTTGTGAAGGTATGCCTTCTATTCTCTCTCCTTCTTCCTTGTTCATGTTTAAGGTATCAGCTGGAACTCTTATCATATGCTGTGCCTTAAAGAAGCAGTTGTACTAATACTTCCAAGAGCCCTACTTCCCAGGCTCTTTTAAGAACATCAGAGATCTCTATAAATTCTTCCCTGCTTCACAGTGCAAGGACATTTCAGATGTTTTATGCTTAATAAACCTGATTCTACAGGTGAGAAGATGAGGTGATTGCTCACCATTCATAGGTGCATTAATTCTTCAATAATCCATGCATGCATGCATGCTCAGTCGCTCAATCATGTCTGACTCTTTGTGACTGCATGGACTGTAGCCCTCCTGGCTTCTCTGTCCATGGAATTTTCCAGGCAAGAATACTGGAGTGGGTTGGCATTTCCTCCTCCAGAGGATCTTCCCAACCCAGGGATCAAACCCATATCTTCTGCATCTCCTGCATTGGCAGGCACATTCTTTACCACTAGCACCACCTGGGAAGTCCCTAGATTCCATAATATCCTTCTAAGCCTTGGTAGAATTTTCCTAAGTATTACTTATTTTACTCAGGAAATTAAGATTTTTCCATACAAACTGAAGCAGGAATTTCATTAGTACAGTGTCTTCAAATGTGTGCAATGTAGTATCATGACTTGTACCATCTTCTTTCTCTTTTTCCCTCCATTGGACACAACATGTGGAGTTACCTCATTCCATCTCATTCAGTTCCTATCTCAAAAAGCAGCACTGCCTGAAAACAGGAATTCCCCTTATAGATGTCATTTTGAAAAAGGTGGCTGATGAGGGTATTCAGAATTACTGGACTGAGAAGTCAAATGCCTTATCTTAATTCCTTTTTGTATTTGTTGTGTTCAGTCTAGGTGGTAATCTGTAGTAGTCTCCTACTCTCTTGGTCTCATGTTAGCTATGTTGCTAAAGTAGTTCACTTTCTCCCTAAACATGTCATGCAACTGTAGACTATTGGTTGCTTTTATTTGGTGTGCCATTGTTGATTTTCTTTGGCCTACTTTGTTCTGTACTTGCCTCTGTTTAATTTGTGCAAGATTTTACTCCAAATTACCTATTCCTTATTTAGTCTTTGCACAATCTAATTGAACGAAATGAGCTTTTACAGAAAACCAATTCTATTTCTGGCCAAGTGATGTATTCCTATCCAAACCTTGACAGCTTTAATATTTTTTGACAATTGTGCACTGCACAATTGCATGTTATTTTTCCAGCTCTCTGCCTTCCAGCTGGCCTCAAAGAAAGATGAAGCAATTATATGTTTCTTTCAGGCTTTTAAGGTCAAAGCCCGATAACTCCCTTGTATCTAGACCATTTATATTCAGCCTATGTCATCTTTTCATCTTCTTGGTTTCCTTTCAAATCTTCAACCTCTATGAAATTTCTTTCCTAAATCGATTGGATTGTTCGTTTTCCCCAACTTGTATTGAGTGAAACCCCTCCTCTGAGCTGGAGCTTTCATAAAATATAAGATAAGCTCTCTTAATATATGCTTGGAAATGGAATGAGTAACATTAAAGGACTTCCAGATCTTAGCCCACTTTTCTGCAGTGCTCCTAGAGTCTGGTTTCACAAGTGATAGGTGCTGTGTTTAATATCTTCCTGTAACATTTAATGAAACTAAACTCACCAGTAAAGTTACTAAGAGCCATATGGTTTTAGCTGTGAAATATGAGTATCTTATGTTCCTTTATTTTGTTAGTAAGTAGTCTTTGCCATCTATTGTGTGCTTACACAAAGCTGGTGATACCTTAGACTCATAGATCTTGGCATTAGAAAGGGACATCTTAAAGAATCACTTCATCCAACGTTTCTCTGTCCTATCACATTAATAATTATGGATTATTCAGGATGAACAAGGAAAAGAACATATTTGGTATTCTTATAGTGGAGATATTTTGAATTAAGTATAATAAATACCTGTTTGTCCTGAATTGGGAGATGGGTCATTCTTTTTAACTGAATACTATAATTAGCTAACTTTTCTACACTGATTATAAATTAACAAATAAGATTTAATTAACTAGATAATTATACCTTTAGAACTTTCTTTATGATTCCCATAGTGCCTCATGGTCTTGGGTGGTTGTCATGTATATCCGTTACTACCATTATACAAAATTTGAGTTTTTCTTCAAATTCAGGCTAAGAAAACACTATAGTCAATATATATATTAACAGTAATGTTTTCTGTTTTCAACCAAAGAAAATGTAATTATAACATTTCCAAGGAGGAGGGGCATAAAAATAATTATTAAGATAGAAAGGAATGTTGTGGTTCTGTTACCAAGTCATATCTGACTTTTCGCAACCCCATAGACTGCAGCACACCAGGCTTCCCTGTCCCTTACCATCTCCTGGCGTATGCCCAAGTTCATGTCCATTCAGTCAGTGATGCCATCCAGCCATCTAATCTTCTATCCCCTCTTCTGCTTCTGCTTTCAGTCTTGGACAGCATCAAGGTCTTTTCCAATTAATCATTTGTTCACATCAGGTGGCCAAAGTATGGGAACTGCACCTTCAGCATCAGTCCTTCCAAAGAGTATTCAGGGTTGATTTCCTTTAAGATGGACTGGTTTGATCTCCTTGCTGTCCAAGGAACTCTCAAGAGTCTTCTCCAGCACCACAGTTTGGAAGCATCATTTCACAGTTCGAAAGCAAGAAATAGGCTTTAGTTATTGAGGTTAATAACTTTTAAAAAGCATATCATACTATGATTGTACCTGAAAACAGAAGTAAAATTAGTTCAAGAATGACTCATTGAGCATCTGTTGTATACTAGGCTCTGTATTAGGGAACATGAAAATTCAAGAGAATAAGGACTAAGTCTACTTCAACTTTGTATCCCCAGCTCCTAGCCTGATGCCTAACATATATAATAAATGCTTGCTGTAAATGAGAGAATGTGTACTGAAAACAACTTACAGTCTCATTGTCGTATTTTTCTTGTTGGTTGGCATTACTTTTGTAATCTAGTAGGACAGAGTGTTAGTGAGTTAGGATATCCAAGTTTTAATCTTGTATATACTATTTTTTAATAACAGCTTTATTGAGATTCACATACCATACAGTTTACCCATTTAAAGTGTAAAATCCAATGTTTTTTAATTTGTTGTTCAAACATCACCACAGTCAATTTTAGAATATTTCCATCACCCTTTAGCCATTAACCTGTTCAGTTCAGTTCAGTCGCTCAGTTGTGTCCGACTCTTTGCGACCCCATGAACCTCAGCATGCCAGGCCTCCCTGTCCATCACAAACTGCCAGAGTCCACCCAAACCCACGTCCGTTGAGTCAGTGATGCCATCCAACCATCTCATCCTCCGTCGCCCCCTTCTCCTCCTGCCCTCAATCCTTCCCAGCATCAGAGTCTTTTCAAATCAGTCAGCTGTTCGCATCAGGTGTCCAAAATATTGGAGTTTCAGCTTCAACATGAGTCCTTCCAATGAACACCAAGGACTGATCTCCTTTAGGAAGGACTGGTTGGATCTCCTTGCAGTCCAAGGGACTCTCAAGAGTCTTCTCCAACACCACAGTTCAAAAGCATCAATTCTTTGGCACTTAGCTTTCTTTATAGTCCAACTGTCACATCCATACATGACTACTGGACTAGACGGACCTTTGTTGGCAAAGTAATGTCTCTGCTTTTTAATATGCTATCTAGGTTGGTCATAACTTTCCTTCCAAGGAGTAAGTGTCTTTTAATTTCATGGCTGCAATCACCATCGGCAGTGATTTTGGAGCCCCAAAAAATATAGTCTGACACTGTTTCCACTGTTTCCCCATCTATTTCCCATGAAGTGATGGGACCGGATGCCATGATCTTAGTTTTCTGAATGTTGAGCTTTAAGCCAACTTTTTCACTCTCCTCTTTCACTTTCATCAAGAGGCTTTTTAGTTCTTCTTTGCTTTCTGCCATAAGGGTGGTGTCATCTGCATATCTGAGGTTATTGATATTTCTCCTGGCAATCTTGATCCCAGCTTGTGCTTCTTCCAGTCCAGTGTTTCTCATCGTGTACTCTGCATAGAAGTTAAATAAGCAGGGTGACAATATACAGCCTTGACATACTCCTTTTCCTATTTGGAACCAGTCTGTTGTTCCATGTCCAGTTCTAACTGTTGCTTCCTGACCTGCATACAGGTTTCTCAAGAGGCAGGTCAGATGGTCTGGTATTCCCATCTTCTTCAGTATTTTCCACAGTTGATTGTGATCCACACAGTCAAAGGCTTTGGCATAGTCAATAAAGCAAAAATAGATGATTTTCTGGAACTCTCTTGCTTTATCCATGACCCAGCGGATGTTGGCAATTTGATCTCTGGTTCCTCTGCCTTTTCTAAAACCAGCTTGAACATCTGGATGTTCACGTTTCACGTATTACTGAAGCCTGGCTTGGAGAATTTTGAGCATTACTTTGCTAGCGTCTGAGATGAGTGCAATTGTGCGGTAGATTGAGCATTCTTTGAGATTGCCTTTCTTTAGGATTGGAATGAAAACTGACCTTTTCCAGTCCTGTGGCCACTGCTGAGTTTTCCAAATTTGCTGGCATATTGAGTGCAGCACTTTCACAGCATCATCTTTCAGGATTTGAAAAAGCTCAACTGGAATTCCATCACCTCCACTAGCTTTGTTCAGAGTGATGCTTCCTAAGGCCCACTTGACTTCACATTCCAGGATATCTGGCTCTAGGTGAGTGTGACTGATCACACCATCGTGATTATCTGGGTCATGAAGAACTTTTTTGTACAGTTCTTCTGTGTATTCTTGCCACCTCTTCTTAATATCTTCTGCTTCTGTTAGGTCCATACCATTTCTGTCCTTTGTTGAGCCCATCTTTGCATGAAATATTCCCTTGGCATCTCTAATTTTCTTGAAGAGATCTGTAGTCTTTCCCATTCTATTGTTTTCCTCTATTTCTCTGCATTGATCACTGAGGAAGGCTTTCTTATCTCTCCTTGCTATTCTTTGGAACTCTGTATTCAAATGGGTATATGTTTCCTTTTCTCCTTTGCTTTTCACTTCTTTTCACAGCTATTTGTAAGGCCTCCTCAGACAGCCATTTTGCTTTTCGCATTTCTGTTTCTTGGGGATGATCTTGATTCCTGTCTCCTGTGCAATGTCATTAACCTGTACTTTCCCTCAATTCCTCCCCAACTGAAGGTAACTGTAATCTACTTCATTCTTTTCTTTATTAGGGAAGTGCCATGCACTTATGGGATCTTAGTTCCCCAACTGGGGATTGAACCTGGGCCACAGCAGTGAAAGCACTGAGTTTTAACCACTGGACTGCCAGAGAATTTCCCTACTCCCTGTCTATAGATTTTTCTATTCTGGTCATCTCAATCCTATGTATAGTATTGACTTTATAATATTTTAAGTTGATTTATCCATGTAAAACATAAGAATATCAGTTTTTGTTAACTTCTCACTTCACTGGCATAATTTAAAAATGAATATGATCATAAGCACTTTGAAACTGGTGATGAGAAATAAGATAAGTCCAAGGAAATGTGATTGGAGTTAAATCTAAGTAACTTACTGATAATCAAAATAATTTTTAATTCTAATTTCTCTTGTTGAAAAGCCATCATTGCTTGAAATATCGTATATATGTATTAGAGTATATGTATGCAGATATACTATTGTTGAAATACAAAGCTCTGATTTATTTACTACAATGTATAGTTATGGTTTTGTTAGTAATTGGCTACATATTATAGTAATTGAGAGGTATGCTGTGCTTTAGATATACATAAAATTTATGTTTACATTTAGAAAATGAAGAAGTTCAAAAGCCAAGACTTCTATGGGGTCTTTACTTCAATATGAGAGATTCTTCAGATGTCAGCAGGAACTCTTATAATGATTTACCATCCAACGTTTATGTCTGCTCTGGCCCAGACTGTGCTTTAGGAAATGATAATGCAGTCAAACAGGTAAGGCTGTTGGTCTTTCTCAGTTTTAGATTAAAAAGTTGGTGTGGTAGGGAAAGTGAATTGTTTTTTCCTCTAAGAGGTGGGAAGAGAGACTAAAAAAGCATCTCTCTCATTTAATACCATCTCTGCAATTTGCTCCTAAACATTTTCTCTCTGAACAACAAAGCCACATTAAATATATTTTAAATGTAGTATCAAATATTGTCATGGTCTTGAATATAATGATGAAATACAAGAGATTGTTTATGAGTTCCATTGTGGGAATAAGGATAGAAGATCTTAGAAATACATATTCAGAAAATGAATTTATAATGCCAATATTCTAAAGAGACATTGCTTCTAATTTAAATTGTGGTCTATCAGTGTATTTTGAAATACATGAACTTTTTTCCTCTTTAAACTTGAGTTATTTCAAAAGGAGTGTAACTGGTAAGGCACACAAAATGTATTTTTTAAATGGCATTTTTAAGGCACATTCTTATCATGGAAAAGAACATACAGTTTTTCACAATGAACATGATTCCTTTAATGTTTTGACACAAGCTGGTATCCCAAAGCTACTATAGTAACTGCTGAAGAGTATGTTAAATCAAGGTGGAATTTGTGACAGCACTCCTGGGCAGGGCTATAAAGGTATAAGGTAGGTGACACAAAATGCCAAAAGTGAATTATGACTCTACTAAGCTGAAAATTCATATGCATGTACAAATATACTTTTCTGCACTAGTCTGAAAGAGAAGAGCAGAAAATACTGTTTTTTAGCCATGAGCCTAAACTTTTTACCAGTATAATTAGTGCATCTATCTATTGAATCAATAAATGGATAATTTAGCATTGTTCTAAGACTACAGGTGGAAATTTCATTCCCACTAGTGGCAAGGATCTTATAGGAACAAATGGCTTCTTTGAGCCTTTAATCTTTCGGCATAGCAGCAATGCCGTGACCCATATATTTACAGTTTTTTGCCAGATTCTTTGTTTTTAATCCTCAGAGTCTAATGGTAATCCACGATAATTATATTTTGTCAATGATAACAAACAAAAACAGAAAGTCACATCTCTCATCCATCTTTTGTTCTGTTAGTTTAGTAGGAACCCAGAATGGGTCAATATCTACATTTATGGCTTAAAATGGCCAGGTCATATTTGCTTTAATGTTCCATTTTTTCCCAAGCAGAAATTACCAACAAGTTATCAGCCAGATAACTTTATTTCTCTGTGAACTTTAATATTTTTATCCAAAATGAAAGGCCTTAAATAAGGACTTAGTATAGAAGTGCTAATGTGGTTTAAGCTGTAAGCTAGAAGATTATAATTAAAGGATAATTTTATCACGAGATAATTTGCTTCCCAAGAAGATAGACTTGAGTACAATGTTATCACAGAAGAAAACAATAATAATGCTAGTTTGGGTGCTAATTATTATATGCTATTAATTATAAGTAAGCTTATATTTGTTACATAGCTTTTAACCTCAAATAAGTTTTAGGAAAAATATTATAATGCCTACGTTAAAGGGCATCAATAATAACTTTTAAAAATAGCCAGTTTATTCAGATAAACTGTGTTCTAATTCTAGTATATTACACTGTGTTCATCTCAAATGCCAATTGATGACTTCTGTCTTCCAGATTGGCTATAAAACCCTCAGAATATCACCTAAGTTTTGCCCATGTAAGAACATAAGCACTTGCAGATTTCTTTTTTCCCTTTTTTAAGTAAAATGCTTCATTTTACTATTTGTCAAGTTTGCATCTGCCATTCTTATTTGTAAATGTATAGATGTTGAATAACATAGACCTGTCTCCCTTGTGTTCATTTGAAGTTCTGATTTGAAGACATTAAAAATAGGAAGTAATCTGTGTTTAATACTCACAAGTTAAAGTTGTATGCAGGAGCATACCAAGACATTCCCGATTATGTAATTCTTTCTGTGACTTGCTAGTTTTGTGGTCTATGTTCTAGTTTTTTTCTGAACCTCACGTAGATATTTATTTTCTTATATGAGGAATGTTTCATTTACCCACGCATACTGATAAACAGACTGGTCTGTAGTCCCTACTGGTCTATACTCCCAAGGCAGTGATAGCTCACTTCCCTTTCAGGAGTCCCCATTGCCTTGGAGCTGCCACTGCCTTAGGAACAAAAATAGTTAAATAGTGCTGTACCCCATATTATACTTCCGGTATGAAATGGGTTAAATTGGCTGATGCTGGCTGGACTGGCAGTATAACCACCATTAGAATGTTGTTTGTATGGAGAGATCAGCAAATTGCTTATGACTTTTGGTACATAATTTGTAAGTTGAAGATGAGCTTTCTTGGTTGTAAGAACTGTCAAGTTGCTCACATAGTGCAGTATCATTTACTTTCTCAAGCTATTGAGGGAGAGGGCAATTTTAGGTGTCATATTTTCTGAAGCTTCCATTTATTGTGCATTTTCTATATGACAAGTACTGTCCTAAGCATCTTATATATGTTATCTTATTTGGTCCTCACAGCAACCCTATGAGGTAAGTATCTGTTGCATCCCCATTTTACAGATGAGGAAATTAAAGCCCAGAGGGGCTAAATAACTTGGCCAAAGATCACATAGCTGGTAAATTTTGACCGAAGATTTAACCTTAGGTCTGTTGGACTCCACTGCTTGTACACACATGTAGTGTACAGTGCTTTCATCTTGTTAATATGGATGCATCCTAAATATATTAAACTGCTAGATTGACAAAATATTTGTTTGTTTTTAGACTTCCCTATAGCTCAAATGGTAAAGAATCTGCCTACAATGCAGGAGACCAAGGTTTGATCCCTGGGTTGGGAAGATCTTCTGGAGAAGGGAATGGCAACTCACTCCAGAATTCTTACCTGGAAAATCCCATGGACATAGAAGCCTGGTGGGCTACAGTCCATGGGGTCACAAAGAGTTGGACATGACTGAGTGACCAACACACACAATGTTAAGTAAACATAGGGATATCTAAATTACTCAGCTTGTTTTCTCTGTACTTCCCAGTATTAGGAAACCAAGTCACAATATAATTAGCCCTTTTTAATTATTTTAACTACATGAAAGCATTTACCCTTTAAGCTTACTTCTGGCTTTAAAATGATGGGAAAGATTCAGTTCAGTTCAGTTCAGTCTCTCAGTCGTGTCCGACTCTTTGAGACCCCATGAATCACAGCACACCAGGCCTCCCTGTCCATCACCAACTCCCTGAGTCCACCCAAGCCCATGTACATCGAGTCGGTGATGCCATCGAGCCATCTCATCCTCTGTCGTCCCTTTTTCCTCCTGCCCCCAATCCTTCCCAGCATCAGGGTCTTTCCCAATGAGTCAACTCTTCACATGAGGTGGCCAAAGTATTGGAGTTTCAGCTTCAACATCAGTCCTTCCAATGAACACCCAGGATGGATCTCCTTTAGGATGGACTTGTTGGATCTCCTTGCATTCCAAGGGACTCTCAAGAGTCTTCTCCAACACCACAGTTCAAAAGCATCAATTCTTTGGCGCTCAGCTTTCTTCACCATCCAACTCTCACATCCATACCTGACTACTGGAAAAACCATAGCCTTGACTAGATGGATCTTTGTTGATAAAGTAATGTCTCTGCTTTTTAATATGCTGTCTAGGTTGGTCATAACTTTATTTCCAAGGAGTAAGTGTCTTTTAATTTCATGGCTGCAATCACCATCTGCAGTGATTTTTGACAGTTAAGTCCTCTGAACCAGCCTCTTTGTATAAGTCTCAGAATTGTGGCTTAGTTGGCAAATGAAATGAAGCACACTAAGAAGCTTCCAGAAAGACCTTCCAGAAAGTGACAGTTGGCCCTACAATGTTCCAGCAGTTGGAAAGAGAGAGACTTGGGAATGGCCGGAGTCTGGCCGTGGGAAATTGGCAACAGCAGAGGCCAGTGGCAGATGGGCTAAAGGGGGATTTCCACATCAGGTAGAGTACAAATAAGGGCAGGACAGAAAAACCTATGGTTGGTTGGCAGTCTTAGGACACACATTTTTCATGACAGGAATATACAGAAACAGATTGAGTGGGATCCAGCCATGGAAACAGGTTCAGGGGAATCTATCCTATAGAGAGGTGGCAAAAGAGAAACAAGGTGTAAGATACAGAGGAACTGAAGTAGAAGTAAAAGAAAGAGTAATAATTATTATTATTATAGTATTTATATTCAATATTTGCACAATATACAGTTTCTAAAATTCTTCCATTTATATATATACTTACATGTATAGCTACATGTGTGTGTAAACTATATTGTACAGATGTTGGATATAAATATTACAACATACATTACATATATGTACATACATATGCATACATCATATATATATATATATATGTAGAGAGAGATTCTGTTCCGTGCTTGGCACTAAGGATTCAGAGTTAATTAAAACCTAGTCATCATTCCTGGGTGAATCACTGTCTGGTAAAGGAGAAAAACATGTAAACAAATGACATTGCAGTATGGTATATGCAATAAAAGAATGATATTGAGGGACTTCTCTGATGGTCCAGTGGTTAAGACTCTGCATTTCCAATGCAGGGAGTGCAGGTTCAATCCTTGGTTGGGGAACTAAGATCCCACATGCTGCATGGCAAGGCCATAAACAAAACAAACAAAAGAATAGATTTAAAAAAAAGAATGATATTGAAAGTACAAAGGTAATATAGAGGAGCCACAAGTTCTATCTAGGAGTCAGAGAACCTTACACAGAAGGATATAAAAGATGAGTAGCAGTTCTTCATCCAAATGGAAAACAATCAAATTGAAACATTCCATACATTATAGCTTTTGCACCAGCCTTGGATGTAAACATCATATGTTTAAGAAGTCAGTCAGTTCAGTTGCTCTGTTCTGTCCGACTCTTTCTGACCCCATGGACTGCAGCATGCTAGGCCTCCCTGCCCATCACCAAGTCCTGAAGTTACTCAAACACATGTCCATTGAGTCGGTGATGCCATCCAACCATCTCATCCTCTGTCATCCCCTTCTCCCGCCTTCAAGCTTTCCCAGCATCAGGGTCTTTTCCAGTGAGTCAGTTCTTCGTATCAGGTGGCCAAAGTATTGGAGTTTCTTCAACTTCAGCGTCAGTCCTTCCAGTGAATATTCAGGTCTGATTTCCTTTAGGATGGACTGGTTGGAACTCCTTGCAGTCCAAGGGACTCTCAAGAATCTTCTCCAATATCACAGTTCAAAAGCATCAATTCTTCGGCACTCAGCTTTCTTTATAGTCCCAACTCTCACATCCATACATGACCACTGGAAAAACCATAGCTTTGACTAGACGGACCTTTGTTGACAAAGTAGTGTCTCTGCTTTTTAATATGCTGTCTAGGTTGGTCATAACTTTTCTTCCAAGGAGTAAGCGTCTTTTAATTTCATGGCTGTAGTCACCATCTGCAGTGATTTTGGAGCCCCCAAAAATAAAGTCTGTCACTGTTTCCATTGTTTCCCCATCTGTTTGCCATGAAGTGATGGGACAGGATGCCATGATCTTAGTTTTCTGAACGTTGAGCTTTAAGCCAACTTTTTCACTCTCTTCTTTCACTTTCATCAAGAGGCTCTTTAGTTCTTCTTCACTTACTGCCATAAGGGTGGTGTCATCTGCATATGTGAGGTTTCTGATATTTCTCCCAGCAATCTTGATTCCAGCTTGTGCTTCATCCAGTCCAGCATTTCTCATGATGTATTCTGCATAGAAGTTAAATAAGCAGGGTGACAATATACAGCCTTGACGTACTCCTTTCCCACTTTGGAACCAGTCTGTTGATCCATGTCCATTTCTAACTGTTACTTCCTGACCTGCATAGAGATTTCTCAGGAGGCATGTCAGGTGGTCTGGTATTCCCATCTCTTTAAGAATTTTCCACAGTTTGTTGTGATCCACACAGTCAAAGGCTTTGGCATAGTCAATAAAGCAGAAATAGATGTTTTTCTGGAACTCTCTTGCTTTTTCGATGATCCAGCGGATATTGGCAATTTGATCTCTGGTTCCTCTGCCTTTTCTAAATCCAGCTTGAACATTAATGGTTCACGTACTGTTGAAGCCTCCAGCAAACAGGTAATAGTAGCAAAAAGTAAATTGTAGCAAAAAGTCTGAGAGGCAGAGATGGGGTGAAGTAGAAGATGATGAGACCATAGAAGATAGACCTGAAGAGTTTTGTTTGCCATAACCATCTTGGATTTTTATCCTGTTAGATGAGTTTTAAGCCAGAATACAATGGCTTAGCAGGTAAAGTATCTGCCTGCATTGCAGGAGACAAAGGAGACATGAGTTCGATCCCTGGGTTGGGAAGATCCCCTGGAGAAGGGCATGGCAACCTATTCCAGTGTTCTTGCCTGGAAGTTCCCATGTCAGAGAAGCCTGGCGGGGCACAGTCCATGGGGTTGCAAAGAGTCGGACACTACTGAGTGACTAAGCACGTGGCATAAACAGAATTTCATTTTCCATTGACCCCTCTGAGGGCAGCATAAAGATGGATTACACAGGAAAATCCTAGAGGCAAAGTGAATAGTCCAGTTCTGAGATGTTGCAGTTGTCCCAGGGAAAGATGGTGCATGTCTGGGCTGTGTCTCTAGGAAAAGAACAGATGGAGTCAAGAACTAAGAGATAAAATCAATAGGATTTGGTGATTGCATCCAGAAAGTGAAGGGGAAGAACTTCTTCAGGTAGACAAGGTAGAGATAAAAGACAAAATGACCATTAGAGTAACTAAAGTGTGAGGTAGAGGCTCTGTCTGACATCAGTCCTCCTGTTTCTAGAGACTAAATGTCTCCAGCAAAGATGTATATTGTGTGATCCCAGGGTGGAAGCAAGCAAAGCAGGCATTTCAAATATTTAATTTGAAAAGAACCATAGTAAATGGCAGGTCCTAAAATATACCCTTGAATTATACTTAAGAAGGAAAGAAACTGTTCTATTTACTGGATGCAGGAGTATGCAATTTTAGATGGCCAGCTAGCAAATAGTTTTGATTTTGCAACCCATATAATGTATTTTGCAACTGCTTGACTCTACCATTGCAGTGCAAAAGCAGCTATAGATAGATAAATGAGAGTGACTGTGTTCCAATAAAGCTTTATTTATGAAAACAGACAACAGGCTGGATCTGGCCTGTGGGCCGTAGTTGTCAACTCCTGGCCTAATGGATGACTTTGTGTGTACATTGGGATGGAGGGTTGAAGTGGTACAGACAGACATTGTAAACTTTAAAGCAAAACAAGCATATATCTTAAAACCCTTTAATGACTTTCTTTTACCAGTAGGGTAGCATGCAAACTACCTAACCTGGCAGGGACCCCTATCTAACAAAGAAATGTATTCATCTAAATAAAACCAGGAATATGTTTAGAATAAAATAACAATGCTACTTGCCACATTTGCTTTCTTGTATGTGTGTATGTATTTGTTGTTGTTAATTAAGATCACATTTACTTTCTTATTCTCTTACCCTGCCAGACTAAGCTGAGCTTAAATCTTGACATTTTAATTTCTGTTATTATTAATAACAGTGATAACAGTTATCATATAAAGAAGCTTATGCTCTTCTATGCTGTGGACAAAGAGAGCAAGGCTCAGACGCTAATTAAACATTCCCTAGATCACATCACTACTGCATTTGGCATGGTTTTCTATTCAGAGTCCATAGTCTTGGACTATGTAATACTCCTCAAAGCACAGAGGGAAGAAAACTAGAAAAGCAAATAGTTGAACAATGAAAACTGTTCTTGATTTGAACAGTTGTTAAAATTGGTATATGCTAAATTAGACTACAGATATCACAGATAAGCTCTATTAAGAAATTATATAAAGGATATTAAAGGAAATTTTATTTCTATTGACATATAGAATAATGACCTTAAAGTCTTGACTGGGCACCTGATCAAGTACTGATATACTTGAAGGGTGGGTCTGAATGAATGTATTTGAGTTCTGAAAGCAGATTTTAGAAGGTTATGTATGCTGTGTAAAGTTCTGTAAATGATTATAAGGATGATACTTCATTTTTTAAATTGTTCCAAAAAGGTTCATACATTTTAAGTTAGTGTTCAAAAACTATTGTGCCCTTTCTTCCCTGGCCAGGCTGAAGCACTTTTCCAACAAATCTGCCCCAACGAAGACTTCTGTCCACCCCCACCGAATCCTGAAGACATTATCCTTGATGGAGACAGTTTACAACCAGAGGCTTCAGAATCCAGTGCCTTACCAGAGGCCAACTCAGAGACTCCCAAAGAAAGCTCAAATCTGAGAAACCCAGAGGAGCCCTCTGAATAACGAGTATATACCAAACTGGATACCACACTGTGGAAAATCCTCCTAGCCTGAGAGTCTTCTTGATGAAAGAACTGTTTGAAAAATGTTACAAAACAGCAGCCACTTAACATGTGGAATTACCAAGAAATACAAGTGATAGAAATCCAAAAGGGGATTTTCCTTAAAGAGGACATTCTAAGACCACAAAACACTTTGTAAAGCACATTGACTTGCCTGCTTTAAGATACCAAACCTGTGGAATTAGCAGATAAAAATTATAAAGTGGATTGATTCCCAGAAATACAGCTATGTTTATGAAAGTGATCCTATGCATTGTTAGTAATTCTGTGGTATTAGGACAGCTTTTGTCTGCCACTTGGCTTGAAAGCCACATCTTTGGAATTAACTCACAAATTTCCTTTGATTATTTGAGTTATATTTTCTTTATGGGTGTGAGCATCGTGACACAAATGATGAAAGTATATGTAGATATAGTTGAAAAAATTTAAAGTGTCATGATCCAAGCAGGAGCCTATGTTTGAAACAGAGGTTTGTTTTGTTCTCTATCTTGAGGAGAATTGAAGATACTATATTAAAGTAGACACTTTTACAAACAAGTCATGAGTCCCTTACTCAGTTTTTTTTTTTAATGTTAATAGTATTTGTATTTGAATCCTGAACATACTGCAAGAGCTCAGTACTGGAGAAATGAAAGGAAAGATTTGACTAGGCTCCTTTGGTGTTTGGAAATTCTTTCTAGCCGAGTACATGGAGCACTAACCTGATTATCTATGGACCTAATTTCGTCCTAGCTATGCTATTGATGATATTAGGCAAATTGTTTACTTTCTGCACCTCAGTTTCTCCACATGTCTACTGTATGAGAATGATTTTGAAGATATATGCAGTGCTATCCTTAGAATGATTTTTCTGGAATAAAAGTTGTTTCAGAATTTTCTCACTGACTTGGGGGTGAATATCAGAGATCTCATGCAGCAAATAATTGTTTGCTGTCACTTCCCCCAACACAATAAATCGTAGTGTTTTTACTGCATTAAGCTTTTAAAATAAAAATGTATTTCTTAAATTAGTATTTAATAGTCTTATAGAAAAGTAAAGAAAGTAACATATAGAATTGTGGTTTTAAATCTTAATAAGGAAAACACTCTATAAACTCTTCATATTCCTTTTCTAGTAGTTAGACCTGAAACCACCAAGGACTCTAAACAGAATATGACAATTGATAAACCCTAATATGCACTTAACATAAAAATATAGGGGCTGTGAATAGACAGCAAATCTAGGTACAGTGAGTGCCTGTATTAAAGTCTTTCCAAATGCTGGGCTCTGATGGTTTACCTTCTTTGAGCAATAGTTTGGACTTAACAACTTATTTGTATAAATAAATTTATTAAAAGTGTATTGTCATGCAGTCTGGCCTGTATTGCTGATCAGAGAGCCATGGCTACAGTAGAAAGCACATAGTTGTTACATTCTTCAGCTGCAGCAGGGCTTTGACCTCTCCAGATTTCAGCGATCTCAAAGACAGCCGGCTCTTTCAGGTCACAGACTCATGAGAAATGGAAAGAATGTCGCTTTTGCCTCACCTTTTAAACCCCCAGCGGGGTTTAAATTCAGCAGATATAGCTGAATCCAGAGGAAAACCTTCCAAGCCTCTTAGGCTACTCCTAACCCCTCTCCCCATTGCACAGCCATTCCCCTATCTCTTTAATCCCCTCTATCCCTCTCTTCCCTTTTTATAATATTATACAAATCAGGGACAATAGAATTACATTATAACCTACTTCGTTAAGTGGATTCAGATCTGTCTTAAATTATATTTCCTGAAACCCAACTATGGCATGCACTAAATGCACAATACACAACTATAAGCACTGGGTATTGGCTCTGCCCTGCAGTACCAGCAATATAAAAGGTTCCACTATATGAGAGCATCGAGTTTGAATACAAATGCAGTAAGCTGCACCGATTAAAATATTGTACTTTGTTATAGTCTTAGAGTTAAGGCCTCTTGATAAATCATGCACACTTATGTAAACAGCCAATCAGGGTAGGCCCAGAATAACTAGAAAAATTCTGATAGCTTTACTACAGTTCTCTGAACAATGAAAGAGATACTCTGTGGTCTTGTGGCCCAATCTATACTGTACCCTATTTCATCCATTAGCCAGTATCAGAATTTCTCTTCTGGATTATTTATTAATATTGTTGAAATGTTTAAAAGCTCCTGAATATCATTAGTGATGATTAAGATAATACACAGCTGTTTAAAACTTTGTGTTAGAAAACTTTAGATACTTCCTCTTGCCTCAGAATGTAATAGAAATTATTCTCAGAACATTCTTTTCAGCTGTCTTGCTGCAAATACTTCTTTTCATAGCTTTAAAGAAAAACCTTTCAGTTTTATTGTAAAACCATAAGCCTGAAGTCATATGAATAAAATTTAGATGTTTGTATGTGATGCAGAAATTTCATTAGCTAATTTTAAATTTTGAAAATTGCTATTATCAAAGAATTTTTATTCCTGTGTTTAAAATATTTGTGTTATGCATGCTTCTTATTAGCCAAAAGTACCATTCAGTTTAGTTATCAATATGAAAACAGATTACTAACCCTGTGTTGCTACTGTATTTTTGTCTAGTTGGTATGCCTGCCAAGAAAAACATACATATATATATATAATAAACATATATTTTTCTATAGGAAAACTGAGTTATAATTTCCCCATCTACTATTATACTTGGCTGCTTATAGAAAAATGGTCATGTTAATGGTTAACTTCTGGAATAGTAATTTCTGAGATTGGCAGCCCTCTGCCCAAAATAATGGCCATGCTAATGATTAACTTCTGTCACAGCTGTAGTTCTGGAGAAAGCAAAATATGTCTAAAGTCCTAAAAACCTCCAAAAAAATTTTTGTTGAAATTTTATTGCTAAATAGTAATGATCCTTCAAAGCAGTTTTCTTACAGATAAGTATTTACTGCTATTAGGATAATTTCTCTCAACTCTTGATTGATTTTCTTAAGTGCATTTCAAAAAAGCATGACTATATGGTTATTCATGATTTGCACACTGTAACAGTAAGTTTTCAGAGGAAATAAAGTCTGTTTTAACGCCTTTCAGGCATGGTATCCTATTTTTTAATATTAACATTTTGTATATATGCCAAGAAATTAAAGATTGTCTTGAAATTGATTTATTTGTTGATATCGGTCTATTATTTAACCTCTCAGTTAATTTTCCAGCTATATATTTGACTTTTTTCCTAGGCAACTGCCGACTGTGTCAGGCTTTTGAAAAAGGCAATCAAATGATACCTGGGTATGATTTACTTAGCAAACTCTTCTAGATGCCAGCATCAAACTTCATTCTGTTTGAAATCAGTGTTCAGAGGCACGGGGCATGGCATTGCAATACACTGTCTGCCAACTGTTTTCCCATTTCACTTAGTGTGTGAGACGCTGAAATGTTTTTCTTATTTACTTTGTGAATGAGACTCTGAAATGTTTTTCTTTGTGGTAGTTGAGTCCCCAGTAGCTTATTTACAACAGATAAGAGACTGTTGATGTTCTTTTCATGCAGAAATTATTCACTGAACTGATTTGTTCTTGAATCAAATAATTAAAGCAGAGTGACATTTCCTGTCAATTCTAGGTAGTTTCTAAAGCTTCTCAGACAGGATGTATTCAAAGATAACATCACTATTTAAAAACTGACAATTTATCTGTGATTATTAATAACTCAAGTTTTAAAAAGATAAGGTTAATTGAATTTTTAAACAAGTAGCTATATCATCCTTCAAGCACGTTGAAGCTCAGAGTATTCACACTTTTTTAAACAAGTGCTTTGATACGTTTGAATTCTTTAATGATGGCTTTTTAAAAATGCAAGAGGTTTAATCCTTAACATCCCAGGTCACACTTTGAAAACCACTTTTTTTTTTCTATTATAGTTTAGCTATGGGGCTGCAATGAGATGCTCTTCCCATACAAGTTCCCACGTCTGCTCTTTGTGGTGATGATGACTCTTAGGACCATTTGACAGATAATCATGAGAACTTGAATTCTAGTAGACTGGAGGGTCTTATCGCCTATCACTACAGGGCGATTTATGTTGGTAACACCTATCAATGTTAATAGGACTTGCATGTGTAAATCCTCTTCCTGTCAGTGAGACAGTTGACCCCTGAAAGAAATATTCTTTAGATACGGACAGTTTTACTCTAGAAACATTAGTGAATTGTCCTATTCAAATTGTTCATGTGTGAAAAAAAATGGCAATTCAGCAGAGGATTTGTAGAGCTTGAAAAGATGAAATACTAGTTCATATTTTCTATTCACAGTCTAATATATATTAGACACTATTACTCGTCATCTTATCAACATAGCATTTTTCTCTTATTTTCACTTATTTTTATTTTGTAATTGAAGTATAGTTGACATTCAGCACTATGTTAGCTCCAGGTATGCAACATGTGATTCGATATTGCTATACAATACAAAATGATTACTGTAGTAAGTCTAGTTATCAACTGTCACCATACAAAGTTATTACAATATTGACTATGTTCCCCATATATATCTCATCCCCATGATTCATTTTTTTACTGAAAATTTGTACCTCTTAATCTCCCTCACTGATTTCACTCATCCTCCCCACACTCCTCCTCTCTAGCAATCTCCTATTTTTTCTCTATCTACAAACCTATTTGTTACATTTGTTCATTTGATTTGTTTTTTAGATTCCACATATAAGTGAAATAAAATAGTATTTGTATTTCCCGACTGCCTTATTTCATTGAGCATCATACCCTGTAGGTGCAATCCCTTTCAAACCACCAATAGCATTTTTCACAGAACTAGAACAAATAATACAAAAATTTGTATGGAAACACAAAAGACCTCAAAAAGTCAAGACAGTCTTGAGAAAGAAAAACAAAGCTAGAAGTATCACACTCCCTGGTTTCAAACATGTTACAAAGCTACTGTAATCAAAACAACACAGTGGCACAAAAACATAGATCAATGGAACAGAATAGAGAGCCCAGAAATAAGTCCACACTTACATGGTCAATTAATCTATGACAAAGGAGGCAAGAATATACAATGGGGGAAAGAGAGCCTCTGATAAATGATATTGGGAAAATTGGGCGGCATTCTCACACTATATGCAAAAATAAACTACAAATGGATTAAGGACTTAAATGTAAGACCTAAAAATGTAAAACCCTTTGAAGACAACATAGATAAAACACACTTTGACATTGGTCTTAGCGATATTTCTTTGGATCTGTCTCAAGCAAGAAAAAAGCAAACAAATGAGATATCAAACAAAAAAGCTTCACATCTAAGGAAACCATTGACAAAATGAAAAGACAACCTATGGAATGCGAAAAATATATGCAAATAATATGACCAAGAGGTTAATATTCAAAATACATATATAGACCATAAAACTAAGTATCAAAAAAACCCCAATTTATAAGTGGGCAGAAGTTCTGAATTGATATTTTGCCAAGAAGGATATGCAAATGGCCAACAG
Organism: Giraffa tippelskirchi; assembly: GCF_054371585.1. Lineage (NCBI taxonomy): Eukaryota > Metazoa > Chordata > Mammalia > Artiodactyla > Giraffidae > Giraffa > Giraffa tippelskirchi. The sequence continues at coordinate 75,859,624 of NC_137289.1, forward strand.
GCACACACACACAAATGCTCAACATCACCAATCATCAGAGAAATGCAAATCAAAACAACAGTGAGATTATCACCTCACACTAGTCCAAATGGCTATCATCAAAAAGTCTACTAATAACAAATGTTGATGAGGATGTGGAGAAAATAGAATTCTACTACATTGTTAGTAGGATTGTAAATTGGTGCAGCCATTATGGAAAACAATATGGAGGTTCCTCAAAAAAGCAAAATAGAAGGATCATATCATCCAGCAATTTCACTACAGGGTATTAATATATATCCAAAGAAAATGAAAATGCTAGTTCAAAAATATGCATGCATTACAATGTTCATAGCAGAATTATTTCAATACAGTAGCCAAGACATGGAAGCAACCTAAGTGTCCATCAACAGATGGATGGATAAAGAAGATGTGGTATACCTAGATATACATACACAGTGAAATATTACTGAGTCATAAAAATGAATGAAATTCTGCCATTTAGAACAACATGGCTGGACCTAGAGGGTATTATGCTTAGTGAAATAAGACAAAGAAAGAAAGGAATGTGGGGCTTCCCTGGTGGTCCAGTGAGTAAGAATCCGCCTGCTAATGCAGGGGATATGGGTTTGATCCCTGGTCCAGGAAACCCCACAATGCCACGGAGCAACTAAGCCTGTGTACCACAACTACTGAGCCAAAGTGCTGTAACTACTGAAGCCTGCAAGCTTAGAGCCCATGCTCTGCAACAAGAGAAACCACCATAAGAAGCCCAGGCAACACAACAAAAAGTAGCCCTCACTTGCCACAACTAGAGAAAACCCACACACATCAATGAAAACCCAGTGCAGACAAATATAAAATAAATAATTCTTGAAAAAAAAAAGAAGAAATGAACGTATATAATGAAAAGAAACAGGACCTTAGGTATAGAAAACAAACTAGTGGTTACAAGTGGAGAGAGGGATCAGGCGTGACGCAAAATAAGAATATGGAACAAACTACTATGTAAAAATAGATAAGCAACAAGGATATATTGTGTGGCACAGGGAAATACAGCCATTATTTTGTAACGATTTCAAATAGACTCATTATTCATCTGTAAAAATATTGAATCACTATATAGTACACTTGAAACTGTTGCAGTATTGCAAATCAACTATAGTGAACCAGTGAAGTTGCTCAGTCATGCCCAACTCTTTGTGATCCCAAGGACTGTAGCCTACCAGGCTCATCCATGCATGGAATTTTCCAGGCAAGAGTACTGGAGTGGGTTGCCATTTCCTTCTCCAGGGGATCTTCCCGACCCAGGGATCGAACCCAGGTCTCCTGCATTGCAGGCAGACGCTCTACCGTCTGAGCCACCAGGGAAGCAAAAAATCAACCATACTTCAATTAAAAAAAAAAAAAAACAAAACTACTAATGAGTGGAGATCATGCCAGTGGCTTTTATCCAAATAGAGCTACTGATGGAACAAATAAGTATGTAAATTGAAATGTGGACTTATTTTTTAATCAAAGAATTAAAAGATAAAATCAATAGAATCAAAAGATCTATTCGCTTTGCTTACATACATGTTAAATTACGACTCCTCACTTCCTCATCTCCCTCATTCAGTTGAGCACAACATCTTATTGATTTTATCTCAGAATATCTTCCCAGGTGGTGCTAGTGGTGAACCCACCTGCCAATGCAGCAGACATGAGACACAGGTTCTATCCCTGGATTGGGAAGATCCCCTGGAGGAGGGCATGGCAACCCACTCCAGTATTCTTGCCTGGAGAATCCCATGGACAGAGGAGCCTGGTGGGCTACAGTCCATGGGGTTACAAAGAGTCGGACACGACTGAAGCGACTTAGCATGCACACACATTTTACTGATCACAGCCTCCTATTTCCACAACTCTCTATTCTCATTCTCTTTCAGATTATTATAATCAGTCTTCCTGACACCAGGCTCCTCATTCTATTCCAACTACCCACTGAGGCAGAAACCACTGCATGGATTCCTTCTCCTGCTTAAATATAATGAGAAGGGACCCATTTAGCACAATAACACACCAAAGTTAAGGAAGAATAAAGCCCTTGAGGGGGCATTCATTCCCAGCCTACACCAGATGTTTCAGGATGTAGCTTGGGCAGAGAGAAGAGTAGAAAACAAAATGACAGGTAACATGTGTAGTGCCTATTATGTACCAGGCACTATTCAATTATCAATAAAAATTTAACCTGTGGGTAATATTATCATATTCCATTTTACAGTTGAGAACTTGTCAAGGAAACTGAAGCACAGAGATAAAATAACTTGCCCAATACTGCACAGTTAAAAAGGCTTGGATTGTGAGTGGGGCTAAAATGGCAGAGGAATAGGACGGGGAGACCACTCTCTCCCCCACAAATTTATTGAAAGAACATCTGAACGCTGAGACAACTTCAAAAAACAACTTCTGAACGCTGGCAGAGGACGTCAGGCATCCAGAAAAACAGCCCATTATCTTCAAAAGGAGGTAGGACAAAATATAAAAGATAAAAAGAGAGACAAAAGAGTTAGGGATGGAGACCCGTCCTGGGGAGGGAGTCATAAAAGAGGAGAAGTTTCCAAACACCAGGAAACCCTCTCACCGGCGGGTTTGGGGGAAGATTTCGAATCTCGGAGGGCAACATAACCGGGAGAAAAAAATAAATAAAACCCACAGATTACGTGACTTAAGGCAACTCCCAGCAAAGAACCCCAGATGCTCGCAACCGTCACCAGCAAGTGTGGGCTGAACAGAGAGGAGGGGGCGGCACTGCTTAGGGTAAGGACCAGGCCCGAATGCCCTGAGAGCAATCTGAGGGAGCTAACGTGAGATAGCAACCTAAACTGTGGGACAGCCAGAGAGAGAAATATCCCGCGAAAAGCCCAAATCTAAGGCACTGCCGGCCCGCTCACAGAAAAAAGGACTGAGCGATACCAGAGGAGAGCTAGCCGGCTGCAGACCACCTCATTCCCCGCCAGACACAGCGGGCAGGTGGGACCAGCCAGAGCCATAAAGGGGCAAACTCGGCCCCAGAGAGGGCACCCCCTACCAAACTGCAAACAGGCTTCCAGTTTCTAAGCAAAGACTGCCTGAGATCCCGGGGGGTCAACAGCCGCTGGGAGGGTCGCAGCCAGAGACCAGCTCCCCAGAATTAACACAAAGCACATCAGAGCCAGGAGCGCCCGTAAACCAAAGCGGGGACCAGGGAGGTGATAAGCCGCACCGCCCCAACAGGGGAGAGTGCACTCGCCAAACTCCTGGCTGCCTGAGCTGCTCCGACCGGGGATCAGCACAAACCGCAGGCCCAACCGAGTCTGTGCCTTTGTGGAGTACCCGGGAACCTGAACCTGAGAGGCTTAGACCTGGGAAGTGCACGCATCTCAGGGCCCACTCCCTGGCAGAGTAACCTGAAGCCTGAGCAGGGCAGACTGGGAAAGCACATATGCTGTGAGCAGGGGCAAACCCAGTGCAGCCGAGACACTGCGAGCTCTCCACACACACACCAGTGATATTGGTTTGCAGTGTTCCTCCCTCCCCACAGCATGACTGAACAAGCGAACCTAAAGAGACCACCTCTGCCCCTTTGTGGCAGGGCAGAAATTAGACACGGAAGAGACCTGCAAACAGAAGCCAAATAAACAGAGGGAAGCACGTTGGAAGTGACAGGGCAACAGATTAAAATCCCTGTAGTTAACACCGTCTTCACTGAAAGGGGCCTATAGATCTTGAAAAGTATAAGCAGGAACAAGGATCTATCTGAAACTGAACAGACCCCACACTGCTCACAACAGCTCCAGAGAAAGTCCGGGATATATTTTTACTATTATCTTTTTTTTTTTTAATTAAAAAAAATTTTTTTTCTTTCTTTTTTCTTTAAGTCCTCTATTACACCTTTAATTTGCATTTTAATAACCCACTATTACCTTGCAAAAAAAAAACAACCCTATTTTTAAAGCAAACTGCATACATATATCTTATACTTTTTGTGTTTTCTTTTTTTACTGTTTTTTCCTGTTTTACTTTTTTTACTGTTTCTTTTTTTACTGTTTTACTGTTTCTTTTTTTTACTGTTTTTTTTTCTTTTTATACTTTTTTCTTTTTTTTATATTGTATTTTTTATAAGAGTCTAACTTCTACTCTATATTTTTAATCTTTGTTTTACATATTTGATATCAATTTTGTACATTTAAGAACCCAAGCTTTAGTACCCATTTTTACTCAGGACTGTGATTATTGGCTTGATTACTCTCTCCCACTATTGACGCTCTTTCTTCTCCCCCAGGGAACTTCTATCTCCCACCCTCCTCCTTCTCTTCTCAACCCAATTCTGTGAATCTCTGAGGGTGTTCTGGGCACCGGAGAACACTTCGGGAACAGAATACTGCCCAGATCTCTCTCTCCCCTCTTGATTCCTCCCTTTCTACTCATGGTCACCTCTCTTACCTTCCTCCCCCCTCTCTATGTATCTCTGTGAACCTCTCTGAGGGTTCCAGACTGTGGAGAGCACAGAGGGGAGTTCTTACTGGCTAGACTGCTTTCTCCACGTTTGAGTCCCCCTCTTCTCCTCCTGGTCACCTCAACTCCACCCCCCCCTTCACCTCTCCATGTAACTCAGTGAACCTCTCTGGGTATCCCTCACTGTGGAGAATCTTTTCACCATTAACCTAAAAAGTTTTATTATCGATGCTGTATGGATGGAGAAGTCTTGAGGCTACTGCAAGAATAAGACTGAAAGCCAGAGGAAACACTAATTAATAAGAGATCATCCAATAGCCTCCACATATATACTGAAACCAAGCTCCACCCAAGAGCCAGTAAGTTCCAGAACAAGACCTACCACGCAAATTCTCCAGCAACGTAGAAGCATAGCCCTGAGCGTGAATACACAGGCTGCCCAGAGGCACACCAAATCCATAGACATCTCAAAACTCAATACTGGACACTCCATTGCACTCTAGAGAGCAGAAATCCAGCTCCGCCCACCAGAACACCGACACAAGCTCCCCCAACCAGGAAACCTTGACAAGCCACCTGTCCAAACCCACCCACAGTGAGGAACCTCCACAATAAAGAGGAACTTCAAACTACCAGAATACAGAAAGGCCACGCCTAACACAGCAATCTAAACAAGATGAAAAGGCAGAGAAATACTCAGCAAGTAAAGGAAAATGATAAATGCCCACCAAACCAAACAAAAGAGGAGGAGATAGGGAATCTATCTGAAAAAGAATTTAGAATAATGATAATAAAAATGATCCAAAATCTTGAAAACAAAATGGAGTTACAGATAAATAGCCTGGAGACAAGGATTGAGAAGGTGCAAGAAATGTTTATCAAGGACCTAGAAGAAATAAAAAGGAGTCAATATAGAATGAATAATGAAATAAAGGAGATAAAAGACACTCTGGAGGGAACCATAAGTAGAATAACAGAGGCAGAAGATAGGATAAGTGAGGTAGAAGATAGAATGGTGGAAATAAACGAAGCAGAGAGGAAAAAAGAAAAAAGAATAAAAAGAAATTAGGAAAACCTCAGGGACCTCTGGGACAATATGAAACGCCCCAACATTCGAATCATAGGAGTCCCAGAAGAAGATGAAAGGAAAGGCCATGAAAAAATACTTGAGGAGATAATAGTTGAAAATTTCCCTAAAATGAGGAAGGAAATAGTCACAGAAGTCCAAGAAACCCAGAGAGTCCCAAACAGGATAAACAAGGCGAAACACCCCAAGACACATATTAATCAAATTAACAAAGATCAAACACAAAGAACAAATATTAAAAACAGCAAGGGAAAAACAACAAATAACACACAAGGGAATCCCCATAAGGATAACAGCTGATCTTTCAATAGAAACCCTTCAGGCTAGAAGGGAATGGCAGGACATACTTAAAGTAATGAAAGAGAATAATCTACAACCCAGATTACTGTACCCAGCAAGGATCTCATTCAGATATGAAGGAGAATTCAAAAGCTTTACAGACAAGCAAGAGCTGAGGGAATTCAGCACCACCCAACCAGCTCTCCAACAAATGCTAAAGGATCTTCTCTAAACAGAAAACACAGAAAGGATGTTTAAACATGAACTCAAAACAACAAAGTAAATGGCAATGGGACCATACTTATCAATAATTACCTTAAATGTAAATGGGTTGAATGCCCCAACCAAATGCCCTCAACAACTGGCTGAATGGATACAAAAACAAGACCCCTATATATGCTGTCTACAAGAGACCCACCTCAAAACTAGGGACACATACAGACTGAAAGTGAAGGGATGGAAAAACATATTTCATGCAAATGGAGACCAAAAGAAAGCAGGAGTCGCAATACTCATTTCAGATAAAATAGACTTTAAAATAAAGGCTGTGAAAAGAGACAAAGAAGGACACTACATAATGATCAAAGGATCAATCCAAGAAGAAGATATAACAATTATAAATATATATGCCCCCAACATGGGAGCACCACAATATATAAGGCAAATACTAACAAGTATGAAAGGGGAAATTAACAATAAAACAATAATAATGGGAGACTTTAATACTCCACTCACACATATGGATAGATCAACTACACAGAAAATTAACAAGGAAACACAAACTTTAAATGCTACAATCGACAAATTAGATTTAATTGATATTTACAGGACTTTCCACCCCAAAACAATCAATTTCACCTATTTCTCAAGTGCACACGGAACTTTCTCCAGGATAGATCACATCGTGGGCCATAAATCTAGCCTTGGTAAATTCCAAAAAATTGAAATCATCTCAGCCATCTTCTCTGACCACAATGCATTAAGATTAGACCTCAATTAAAGGAAAAAAACTATTAAAAATTCCAAAATATGGAGGCTAAACAACACACTCCTGCATAACCAACAAATTATGCATAGAAACGAATGAAAATGAAAATACAACAACCCAAAACCTATGGGACATTGTAAAAGCAATGCTAAGGGGAAGGTTCATAGCAATACAGGAGTACCTCAAGAAAGAAGAAAAAAATCAAATAAATAACCTAACTCTACACCTAAAGCAACTAGAGAAGGAAGAAATGAAGAATCCCAGGGTTAGTAGAAAAGAAATCTTAAAAATTAGGGCAGAAATAAATGCAAAAGAAACAAAGACCATCGCAAAAATCAACAAAACTAAAAGCTGGTTTTTTGAGAAGATAAACAAAATTGACAAACCATTAGCCAGACTCATCAAGAAACAAAGGGAGAAGAATCAGATCAACAAAATTAGAAATGAAAATGGAGAGATCACAACAGACAACACAGAAATACAAAGGATCATAAGAGACTACTACCAACAGCTATATGCCAATAAAATAGACAACTTGGAAGAAATGAACAAATTCTTAGAAAAGTATAACTTTCCAAAACTGAACCAGGAAGAAATAGAAGATCTTAACAGACCCATCACAAGCACGGAAATCGAAACTGTGATCAGAAATCTTCCAGCAAACAAAAGCCCAGGACCAGATGGATTCACAGCTGAATTCTACCAAAAATTTAGAGAAGAGCTAAGACTTATCCAACTCAAACTCTTCCAGAAAATTGCAGAAGATGGTAAACTTCCAAACTCATTCTATGAGGCCACCATCACCCTAATTCCAAAACCAGACAAAGATGCCACAAAAAAAGAAAACTACAGGCCAATATCACTGATGAACATAGACGCAAAAATCCTTACTAAAATTCTAGCAAACAGAATCCAACAACATATTAAAAAGATCATACATCATGACCAAGTGGGCTTTATCCCAGGAATGCAAGGTTTCTTTAACATCCGCAAATCAATCAATGTAATACACCACATTAACAAATTGAAAGATAAAAACCATATGATTATCTCAATAGATGCAGAAAAAGCCTTTGACAAAATTCAACATCCATTTATGATAAAAAACCCTCCAGAAAGCAGGAATAGAAGGAACATAACTCAACATAATAAAAGCTATATATGACAAACCCATAGCAAACATTATCCTCAATGGTGAAAAATTGAAAGCATTTCTCCTAAAGTTCGGAACAAGGCAAGGATGCCCACTTTCACCACTACTATTCAACATAGTTTTGGAAGTTTTGGCCACAGCAATCAGAGCTGAAAAAGAAATAAAAGGAACACAGATAGGAAAAGAAGAAGTAAAACTCTCACTGTTTGCAGATGACATGATCCTCTACATAGAAAACCCTAAAGATTCTACCACAAAATTACTAGAGCTAATCAATGAATATAGTAAAGTTGCAGGATATAAAATTAACACACAGAAATCCCTTGCAATCCTATACACCAATAATGAGAAAACAGAAAGAGAAATTAAGGAAACATTATCATTCACCATTGCAACAAAAAGAATAAAATACTTAGGAATATATCTACCTAAAGAAACAAAAGACTTATATATAGAAAAGTATAAAACACTGATGAAAGAAATCAAAGAGGACACAAACAGATGGAGAAATATACCGTGTTCATGGATTGGAAGAATTAATATAGTGAAAATGAGTATACTACCCAAAGCAATCTATAGATTCAATGCAATCCCTATCAAGCTACCAATGATATTTTTCACAGAACTAAAACAAATCATTTCACAATTTTTATGGAAATATAAGAAACCTCGGATAGCCAAAGCAATCTTGAGAAAGAAGAATGGAACAGGAGGAATCAACCTGCCTGACTTCAGGCACTACTACAAAGCCACAGTCATCAAGACAGTATGGTACTGACACAAAGATAGAAATATAGATCAATGGAACAAAATAGAAAGCCCAGAGATAAACCCATACACCTACGGACACCTTATCTTCCACAAAGGAGGCAAGAATATACAATGGAGAAAAGACAGTCTCTTTAACAAGTGGTGCTGGGAAAACTGGTCAACCGCTTGTAAAAGAATGAAACTAGAACACTTCCTAACACCATACACAAAAATAAACTCAAAATGGATTAAAGATCTAAACGTAAGACCAGAAACTATAAAACCTCTAGAGGAAAACATAGGCAAAACACTCTCCGACATAAATCACAGCAGGATCCTCCATGACCCACCTCCCAGAATATTGGAAATAAAAGCAAAAATAAACAAATGGGACCTAATTAAAATTAAAAGCTTTTGCACAACAAAGGAAACTCTAAGCAAGGTGAAAAGACAGCCTTCAGAATGGGAGAAAATAATAGCAAACGAAGCAACAGACAATTAATCTCAAAAATATACAAGCAACTTCTGCAGCTGAATTCCAGAAAAATAAACGCCCCAATCAAAAAATGGGCCAAAGAACTAAACAGACATTTCTCCAAAGAAGACATACAGATGGCTAACAAACACATGAAAAGATGCTCAACATCACTCATTATTAGAGAAATGCAAATCAAAACCACAATGAGGTACCATTTCACGCCTGTCAGAATGGCTGCTATCCAAAAGTCTACAAACAATAAATGCTGGAGAGGGTGTGGAGAAAAGGGAACCCTCTTACACTGTTGGTGGGAATGCCAGCTAGTACAGCCACTATGGAGAACAGTGTGGAGATTCCTTAAAAAACTGGGAATGGAACTGCCATATGACCCAACAATCCCACTGCTGGGCATACACACTGAGGAAACCAGAATTGAAAGAGACGTGTGTACCCCAATGTTCATCGCAGCACTGTTTACAATAGCCAGGACATAGAAGCAACCTAGATGTCCATCCGCAGACGAATGGATAAGGAAGCAGTGGTACATATACACAATGGAATATTACTCAGCCATTAAAAAAATACAGTTGAATCATTTCTATTGAGATGGATGAAACTGGAGCCCATTATACAGAGTGAAGTAAGCCAGAAAGAAAAACATCAATACAGTATACTAATGCATATATATGGAATTTGAAAGATGGTAACGATGACCCTATATGCGAGACAGAGTAAGAGGCACAGATGCATAGAACAGTCTTACTCTGAGGGAGAAGGTGAGGGTGGGACGTTCTGGGACAATAGCATTGAAATATGTATATTATCATGTGTGAAGCAGAACAGCATTCCAGGTTCGATGCATGGGACAGATGCTCAGGGCTGGGGTGGTGGGATAGCCCAGTGGGATTGGATGGGCGGGTGGGAGGGGGGTTCGGGATGGGGAGCACTTGTGGACCCATGGCTGATTCATGTCAATGTGTGGCAAAAACCACTGCAATATTGTAAAGTAATTGGCCCCCAACTAAAATAAATAAATTTATTTAAAAAAAAAATTAGCATGGAAAAGAAAAAAAAAAACAAAAAAAGCTTGGATGGTTTCTCCTAATTCAGTATGTACTGAAACATGTTTGTGATCTACTCGTAGTAAGATTATATTCTTTCTCATCATAATGAGCTGTATCTGCTTGCCCTACTAGTGGTATAGTTTCACCTACAAAATAAATACAAATAAAATCCCTGATCTTGTAATTTTTCTCCTTAAAATCTTTTCCATATTAAATACAGTCCAATCTCTTTAGCATAGCATATGAAACCACACCCTTCGAAAACCAAAATATTCCTCTTCGGCTTCATCTATCATTCTACTTCCCTCCCCAACTCATATGATGAACTTCTCAGTATCTTCAAACTCTTCGACCCCTTGAATATACCACTTGTTTTTTGGAGTTTCCAGACCTCTCTGTGCTACCACCACACCCCTTTCGCCTTACCCTTCTTTTCATACTTATAAGCCCAGCTCTAATATTGCTTCAGCTGCTAACACTTGGGCCACTCCATGAGGCAAAGTTACTTTTCTTTTTGTGCTCCCCACCCAGAACTGATCATAAAGCCCATATCTCATAGGAATCCAAGTTTTTTTTTTAATTTTGTTTCTTTCTCCTAGATACTAAGCAGCTTGAGGGTAGGTTCCCTCCTTGCATCTATACCACCTAACAACACCTGGCTATGGCCATACATCTCCTGCATAACCCTTCTTCTATGACTACAGTGGTTTCTATTTTAGGTAGAGACATGCTCCTGCTCCTCTTTGGAACTGAGACTCATAAAGAGCTTGACTTTCTGAGTGGCTGACCCATAACACAAAATCTCTTTAGCTATTTGTTGTTGTTTAGTCGCTAAGTTGTTTCCAACTTTTTGCCACCCCATGGACTGTAGCCTGCCAGGCTCCTCTGTCCGTGGGATTTTCCAGGCAAGAATACTGGAGTGAGTTGCCATTTCCTTCTCCAAGTGATCTTTCTGACCCAGGGATCGAACCTATGTCTCCTGCATTGGTAGGCAGATTCTTTACCACTGAGCCACCTGCAAAGCCCTCTGTTTAGCTCTCAGTTCAGTTCAGTTGCTCAGTCGTATCTGACTCTTTGTGACACCATGGATTGTAGCACGCCAGGCTTCCCTGTCCATCACCAACTCCCGGAGTTTCCTCAAACTCATGTCCATTGAATTGGTAATGCCATCCAACCATCTCATCCTCTGCCATCCCCTTCTCCTCCTGCCTTCAGTCTTTCCCAGCATCAGGGTCTTTCCCAGTGAGTCAGTTCTTCGCATCAGGTGGCCGAAGTATTGCAGCTTCAGCTTCAACATCAGTCCTTCCAATGAATATTCAGGACTGATTTCCTTCAGGATTGACTGGTTTGATCTCCTTGCAGTCCAAGGGACTCTCAAGAGTCTTCTCCAACACCACAGTTGAAAAGCATCAATTCTTCAGTGCTCAGCTTGCTTTATGGTCCACAGCCTTGTCTGACTCAATGAAACTATGAGCCATGCTGTGTAGGGCCACCCAAGATGGACAGGTCATGGTGGAGAGTTCTGACAAAACGTGGTCCACTGGAGAAGGGAATGGCAAACCACTTCAGTATTCTTGCCTTGAGAACCTCATGAACAATATGAAAATGCAAAAAGATGTGACACTGTTTAGCTATGGAGAGCTCCATTTTCTACTGTGTGGCTAAGAAAGCCAAGACAGTTTGCAAAGAAAGAAGCGGTGATAAGACACAGAACTGACAGATGAACCGAAAACTGGTTTCTGAGAGCTTTTGAAATCCACAATCAGGTCCTCCCTGAGGCCCAGTATCATTCCTGCCATTGGTTTTTTTGAGACCTTCCTTTCTGATAATCAGATTTCTTTTGATGTTCAAGATATACATGTTGAATTCTGATACTTACAAAAACTAAATTATAAATCTTTATTTTAAATAAATACACCTGGGAAATTTCATTATCAGAGCCTTCCAAAGTACCTCTATCTCTGTAATTCTGTGTATAGGTTTGTGAATGCATTTGTGTACCATGGGAATTTAGATTTTTACTGATTAGGAAATGTCATAAAATGTTCAGGTCCAAAGTTCTACACAGAAGGGAGAGTAAATTAAGGATGAACGAAAATGTTATCTACACTTGAGAACTTCTCAAAGAATTATCTTGGTAACTTTTAACCACTATCTAACCACTTCTAACCACTATTTTTATTCTGAGAAAAACCATAGGAGAGGCAATACTCACTAACAAGTATGTGCTGTAAAAAGCAACTGTTGTTACAATGGAAGTCAACTATGGGTACCTAAACCTTTGGTACATGTGATGTGAAGTTGTTCTTTTTGATTTGGATTTATCTTAGAAATATATGGTTTCCAAAATAATACTTTGGAATAAGACCCTTAAGTTCAAATATGGTCTACAGTTTTGCAGAAGTTCACCTTTGTTTGGTTTGGAAGCTATTTGCATAATACATAAACATTTATTTATAATATATAATATATATAAGTATATATTATATATAATATATAATAAATGAATATTTATTTATAATATATAAACATTAAGTTTTACAGATAGTTAAATTTGCAAAGCATTAGATATAAGCTATACCCTAAGGAGCTTAGAATTTTTAAATCAGGAATGGGCAATGTACCAGAAAAAGATTTCCTTTGGTTGAGCTTATGTAATAGCAACAAAAAGATTTGTGCAGAACTTAAAACTTCTTTCTACATATCTTTATTATGACTGGAAAAAATTGCCTACAGGAAATGTTTTTCCTTTTCTAAATCTTAATCTTGATTTGAAAATTATAAGAACAGATAAACTGAACCTTGAACATAATTTGTCTTTCAGATATTCTGAAAGTAATTTTTGACTGCTAGATTTGAGATGCTAACAGGTAATGGTGGTGGTCAAGAACTTTCCTGCCAATTCAGGAGACATAAGAGATGTGGATTCAATCCCTGTGTTGGGAAAAGGAAGATACCGTGGAGGAAGGCACAGCAACCCACTCCAGTATCCTTGCCTGGAGAATTCCATGGACAGAGGAGCCTGGAGGGCTATGGTCCATAGGGTAGCAAAGAGTCAGACACAACTGAAGTGATTTAGCATACAGTCCATATTCAGATACATCCTGTTTTAAGAGAAGAGTCTATAAGAATATCTGGATTTATAATGCACAACATTTTGGAGGGTGACTGTGCCCATTACAAAGTAGTTCTTTGCTTTACCAAAATTCAAGCTGCTTTTAAGTAGGAGTTCCTAGGAGTTCCCTGATGTTATATATCAACACTGCATAAGCTATTAACTTCTAGAAAGAGGTAAGTGTGGTAGGTAGAACCACTGCCAACTGAAGATCAAACTGAGAATAAAGCAATTCTAAAATGATTGTGGAAGTAAAGGAGGAGATATGGACTGACATAAATTTGGTTTGAGAACAACTTTGCAGGAATACATGTGTTGTATAACAAATGTTGCACTTAAAGTGAAGATTATTTGGGGACTACAGTTCCCTCCTAATAGTAGAACCCATCAATCAGGTTGCCCCTAATAAGTCTACATGAAACTGCCATTCAAAAATACTCCTTACATTTGGTTCATATTTTTCATTAATACTGCATGGCCAAAATCTTCTTGACCAAAAGATTATATAGTGAATAGTTTTTTCCCCTCATTTTCTTAGATGTCTAAGAGTAATTTGTAAAATCATGGCATTTGCAATGTGGTTCAGGCCTTATAAATAAGCAAATGTTGATCTTCTTCAGTAAAACCTGGGAAGTCTGCCTATGTACGCCTACCTCATAAATGGAAAAGAGAATACTATCCTCTGGAAATGTGAAATATTATGTGTTCAATATATACTTAGGATTGAGGGGGCTAAGCAGAGCTGGGGGTAGGATCTTAAAGTTATGGCTCAGGCCATATGATTCTAAGTATCCACTCTTGATGGAGTATTGGGGTGGCTTCTGCTGCCCCCGCCATATTCCTTCTTTTGTCACCTTCACTCTCTGGGTGATAAGCAGTATGAGGGTGCAATGGCAGGAACACCTTGGCAGTATCAATGAAAAAAAATGTTGCTTGCCATATCGGTAAGCAAAGGATGTTGTAGCCATCAATCCACCATATTACAGCTGCCTTGAGAGCGAGCCCTGAGGGAACCTGGGATAGAAACAGGATACCCATTATCAAGCAGTCAATTGCTGCATCCATCCCCTGGACAGTGCACCCTGAGGAGACTCAGGATGAGAAGTCACAGATACTGGCCCCAGGTACCTGACATGCATATCAAAGGAATGGTTTCAATGAGCTGTGACTTTTGCAACCACTGGCTCAGCAGTAAAGAATTGACTGCAATGTAGGAGACCCAGGTTGGATCCCTGGGTCAGGAAGATCCCCAGGAGGAGGGCATGGCAGCCCACTCCAGCATTCTTGCCTGTAGAATTCAATGGACAGAGGAGCCTGGTAGGCTACAATCCATGGGACACAAAGAGTTCAACTCGATTGAGCGATTAACACTTTCACTTCACTTTTTTCTCCACTTATTAGTTGTAACACTTGGCAAACTATTCTTTCCTCTGTAGTTATCCATTTCCTCGTTTGTTCATTGGTAATGACGATAGTACCTACTGCATAAGGCTTTTTGTAAGAATGAATATGAGAAAAATCATGAAGCACTCAACAAAGTGCCTGGCACATAGAAAAGCCCTCAATAAGTGGTAGCACTGCTGTTGTGTAATTAATGAGAGTCAGGTTTAGGACCCAGGTTTCCTAATTGCCACTGTTCTCTTCACCATGACTGCAACAGCATAACTGCTAGAGAATCTTTAGTAAACTTGAACATATATTTTATAGTTGTACTCCATTAATCAGACCAGAGTTCCCCTCATTACCAGTTGTTAGTGGGTTTAGATATTTTCACCTAGAAGATAAAAAGTGACACCTATAATTCCATTAAAAGAGACAATTAAATCTAAATATTCAGTTTCAATCCCAAGAGAAACAGCACAATATACTCTCCAAGTTGCACTTTATAAACTAAACTGCTTCTGAATACCTAAAATTTTGTCATGAGACACAGGAAACTCAGGAGGAATACAACATTCAAGCTGTTGTTGTTGGAAAAGCACTTGTTATGGATTCCATCACTAGCTTTATTTACAGGCCTTTTACCCATATTCTAATAGTGATTGGTGCATCACAGGATGAAAAGGAAATTTCATGGAAATACTGTAAATCTCTGCAGCAACTGGGACTTAGAACTTGACAAGGAAGATCCAAGCAGATGCAGTGGCTGTCTGCATAGGAGGTCTGATCAAAGGGAACTGGAATAGAAAGCACTACATGTGCCATAACTTGGACAAACAATTAATATTCGACTAACAATACTATTTGTGGTAAGAATATCTACTTGGATGCATATCAAGAATGTGGTATATATGTAAATAAAATTTTGTGGCAAGAGTCATTGACTTGTTTTTCTGCTCATGTTGCAGTCCAGACCAAAAAAACATTTTACAGGTATTTTCTATAAAAACTTCAACCTCTGCATAGAAAGTTCTTTGAAAAATATCTCAGTTTGAGCACACTAATGGGCACTCTTTCCCTCCTGCTTCTTCAAATATCACAACACTTGTCTGAATGAGCAATGTTGATATTGTATACACAAAAGTTAATGCTTCTGCAGCAGTAAAAATAATGTCTTAAAAGAACATTAAAAGAATATAGATGTATATAAAAGCAAGGGATCTAGGAAAGTTCCTGAAATGTAGTAATCCCTATAAATGTTTTATAAATAAATAAATAGGTAATTAATGTCATGGGGAAAATCCACAATATATGGTTAAACAACAACAAAAAAAGCAAGCAAATTACAGCTATACACCTGGAACTAACTCAACATTGTTAAACTATATTTCAATTTTTTAGTTTTAAAATTAAAAAAAGGTTACAGAAATAGAATGTATAGCACATCTCATTTTGTGTAAAGAATAGAGAGCAGTCTACATGCATATGTGTATGTTTGTGTGAACTCTAGAAGAATGCACACAAAATGGTGACATTAGTTATTTTTGAATTGTGCAAGTATATGAATAATGTTTTCCCTTTATAATTTTTGAATTTTCTACATTTTTGACATATTCATTCATCAGCACTTCTAATATCACTCCTCACCAGATGTGTAACTCTGTTCTTTCAGATATTTTTCTATGTACACACACATGCACACACCGACTGACACACTCAGTATAGGGTACACAACCTTTGTAAAAAAAAAATGTAAAAATAAATTGGCTTATATCATAGTTCTGTAATAGCTTTTTACAAAACAATGTATCTCGGACACCATAAAATCCAATAAATAAAAAATTGCTCACCCCTTTTTCATTGCTGCTTAGTGTTCCATGGCATGAAATTCATTTAACCAGTCGTTATTACTGAACATTTAGTTGTTTCTAGTTTTATTGCTACTGCAAGCAGTGATTCAATGAACATTTCATATGCATATTTCTGTTCACATGCATATTTCTGATGAGGGAATTCTTAGAGATTAAATTCCTAGGTTAAAGAACATGCACATTTAAAACTTTGATAGAAATGGACAAATGGTACTCCAAAAAGACTTTATCCATTTGCACTCTCATTTGTACTAGTTGTTATTATTCCTTTACTGTCTGCCAATCAGATGAGCCAAAACATGGCATCATATTTTTATGCTTTGCATTTCTCTGATTACTTTTACATCTGAGCATATGTTTATTGGTGATTTTGAATCACCTACTCTGTGATTTACCAATCCATGCCCTTGCCGCTTTTATGATTTGTTACCAGTTCTTTTTGTATTCTGTGTACTTACTTTTGTTATATACATTGTAAATATTTCCCTCCAATTCTGGATTTTAAAATTGTTTATGGGGTGATTTGTTACATAGAAACTTTAAATTTTGATATAGTCAAATCACTCAGTATTTACCCTTATGACTTCAGGGCTTTTCATCTTGTTTAGGAAAGTCTTTCCCAATTCGACACTATGAAAATAATTCCTATATGTTGTTTAAATACTGTCACGACATTGTTTAACCTTTAGCTCTTTGTATGTGTGCCCAGTCATTCGGTCATGTCCAATCCTTTGCATGCCTATGGACGGTGTGGCCTTTCAGGTTCCTCTGTCCATGGGATTCTCCAGGCAAGAATACTGGAGTGGGTTTCCATACCCTCCTCCAGAGGATCTTCCAAACCCAGGGATCGAACCCAGGTCTCCCGCATTGCAGGCGGATTCTTTACCCCCTGAGCCACCAGGGAAGCCCAAGAATACTGGAGGAGGTAGCCTATCCCTTTTCCAGGAAATCTTCCTGACCCAGAAATCGAACTGGGGTCTCCTGCATTGCAGGTAGATGCTTTACCAGCTGAGCTACCAGGGAAGCCTGGTAACCACAAATCTGATCTCTTTTTCTACAAGTTTGTTTGTTAATTGTCCTACAACACTATGTTAGTCCCTGGTGCACAAAATGGTGATTCATTATTTCTATACATTCCAAAATGTTCACCACAATAATTCCAATTTACTTTATATTACATTATTATTGATTGTATTCCCCATACTGTACATTTCATACCCATGACTCGTTTAGTGTAACTGGAAGTTTGTACCCCTAATCTCCCTCACCTATTTTTCTCCTCCTCTTACCCCCACTTCCCTCTGGCAACCTTCTGTTTGTTTCCTGTATCTATGACTATTTTTCTTTTGTTTATTTGTTTTGGTTTTTCAGATTCCATATATAAGTGAAATCATATGGTATTTGTCTTTCTTTGTCTGAATTATTTCACTTAGCATAATACCCTGTAGGTCTATCCATGTTGGTGCAAATGGCAGAATTTCATTCTTTTTATAGCTTAATAATGTTCCCTTAATATTATATTTAAATATTTATATTATTATAATGGAATATTATTTACACCACACATCTTCTTTATCCACTCACCTATCCATGGGCACCTGGGCTTCCCAGGTGTTTCAGTGGTAAAGAATCGGCCTGCCACTGCAGGAGACATAAGAGACATGGGTTCAATCACTGTGTCAGGAAGATCCCCTGGAGGAGGGCATAGCAACTCACTTCAGCTTTCTTGCCTGGAAAATTCCACGGACAAAGGAGCCTGGCAGACCACAGTCCATAGAGTTGCACAGAGTTGGATATGACTGTAGCAATATAGCACACATGCATCCATGGTCACTTAGGTCGATTCCCTATCTTGGATATTTTAAATAATGCTGCAGTGAACATAAGGTTGCATATACCTTTTCAAATTAGTGTTTTCATTCTTTTCTGATAAATATCCAGAAGTAGAATTGCTGTATTGTTTGGTAGTTCTCTATTTTTTTGAGGAACTTCCATACTGTC
Organism: Giraffa tippelskirchi; assembly: GCF_054371585.1. Taxonomy (NCBI): domain Eukaryota; kingdom Metazoa; phylum Chordata; class Mammalia; order Artiodactyla; family Giraffidae; genus Giraffa; species Giraffa tippelskirchi. Next base: position 75,878,245 of record NC_137289.1, read on the forward strand.
TTCTACAGTGGCTGCACCAATTTACATCCCCACCAAAAATGCATGAGGGTTCCCTTTTCTCCTTGCCAACAATTGTTATTTATAATCTTTTTTCTTGAAATATATTTGATTTACAATATTATGTTAGTTTCAAGTGTACAGCGTAGTGATTTGGTATTTTTTGTACATATTCCATTATAGCTTATTTCAAGATAATGGCTCAAATTTCCTGTATTATATAGTATATCCTTGTTACTTATCTATTTTATATATAGTAGTTTGTATTTTATATACAATACTTTGTATCTGTTAATCTCATACCCCTAGTTTGTCCCTCTCCCCTTCTCTCTCTGTTAGCCACAACTTTGTTTTCATATCTGTGAGTCTGCTTCTGTTTTGCATTATACATTCATTTGTATTTATTTTTAGATTCTGCATATAAGTGATACCATGCAGTATTTGTCTTTCTCTGTCTGGCTTAATAAACTAAGCATAAAATTCTCAAGGTCCATCCATGGTGCTGCAAATGGCATAATATCATTCTTTTTTATAGCTGAGTAGTATTCCATGGGTATATACACCACATCTTCTTAATCCAATCATCTGTTGATGGGCACTTGGATTGCTTCCATGTTATGGCTATTGTAAATAGTGCTGCTATGAAAATTGGGGCATGTGTATCTTTTCAAATTAAGGTATTGCTTTTTCCAGATATAACTGGAGTTGTTGGATGACATGGTAGTTCTACCTTTAGTTTTTGAGGAACCTCCACGCTGTTTTCTGTAGCGGCTGCACCAATTTATATTTCCACCAACAATATTCAAGTATTTCATTTTCCCCACATCCTCACAAGCAATTTTTATTTATGGTCTGTTTGATAATAGCCATTCTGACAGGTGTGAGGTGATATCTCATTGTGGTTTTTGATTTACATTTCTCTATTGAATAATAATAAGCATATTTTCATGTGTCTGTTGGACATCTGTATGTCTTCTTTGAAAAAATGTCTCTGCAGATCCTCTGCCCATTTTTCAATTGAGTTTTTTTTGGGTTTTTTGATGTTGAATTGTATGAATTTTTGTATTTTGGATATTAATATTTTATCAGATATATCATTTTTAAATATCTTCTCCCATTCAGTAATATGCCTTTTTATTTTGTTGACAGTTTCCTTTGCTGTGCAAAGCATTTTCATTTGATATAGTACCATTTCTTGACTTTTGCTTCTGTTTCTATTGCCTGAGGAGGCATATCCAAAAAACATTTCTGAGACTGATGGCAAAGAGTGTACTGCCTATGTTTTCAAGTTAAATTGGGTCAATGAGCTGAGGGAAGTTCAGTTCAGTTCAGTCACTCAGTCGTGTCAGACTCTTTGTGACCTCATGGACTGCAGCACATGAGGCCTCCCTGTCCATCACCAACTCCCATACTTTACTCAAACTAACCATCTCATCCTCTGTCATCCCCTTCTCCTCTCACCTTTAATCTTTCCCAGCAGCAGGGTATTTTCAAAAGAGTGAGCTCTTCGCATCAGGTTGCCAAAGTATTGGAGCTTCAGCTTCAACATCAGTCTTTCAAATGAACATTCAGGACTGGTTTCCTTTAGGATGGACTGGTTGGAACTCCTTGCAGTCCAAGGGACACTCGAGTCTTCTCCAACACCACAGTTCAAAGCATCAATTCTTCGGTACTCAGCATTCTTCATAGTCCAACTCTCACATCCATACATGACTACTGGAAAAACCATTGCCTTGACTAGACAGAACTTTGTTGGCAAAGTAATGCCTCTGCTTTTTAATATGCTGTCTAGGTTGGTCATAACTTTTCTTCCAAGGAGTAAGCGTCTTTTAATTTCATGGCTGTAGTTACCATCTGCAGTGATTTTGGAGCTCAAAAAAATAAAATCTGCCACTGTTTCCCCTGTTTCTCCATCTATTTGCCAGGAAGTGATGGGACCAGATGCCATGATCTTACTTTTCTGAATGTTGAGCTTTAAGCCAACTTTTTCACTCTCCTCTTTCACCCTCATCAAGAGGCTCTTTAGTTCTTCTTCACTTTCTGCCATAAGGTTGGTGTCATCTGCATATCTGAGGTTATTGATATTCTCCCAGAAATCTTGATTCTGGCTTGTGCTTCATCCAGCCCAGTATTTCTAATGATGTACTCTGCATATAAGTTAAATAAGCATGGTGATAATATACAGCCTTGATGTACTCCTTTTCATATTTGGAACCAGTCTTTTGTTCCATGTCCAGTTCTAACTGTTGCTTCCTGACCTGCATACAGATTTCTCAAGAGGCAGGCCAGGTGGTCTGGTATTCCTATCTCTTGAAGAATTTTCCACAGTTTATTGTGATCCACACAGTCAAAGGCTTTGGCATAGTCAATAAAGCAGAAATAGATGTATTTCTGAAACTCTCCTGCTTCTTCGATGATCCAGAGGATGTTGGCAATTTGATCTCCTGTTCCCCTGCCTTTTCTAAAACAGACATGAACATCTGGAAGTTCGCGGTTCACGTATTACTGAAGCCTGGCTTGGAGAATTTTAAGCATTACTTCACTAGCGTGTGAGATGAGTAAAATTGTGCGGTAGTTTGAGCATTCTTTGGCATTGCCTTTCTTAGGGAGTGGAATGAAAACTGACATTTTCCAGTCCTGTGGCCACTGCTGAGTTTTCCAAGTTTGCTGGCATATTGAGTGCAGCACTTTCACAGCATCATCTTTCAGGATTTGAAATAGCTCAACTGGAATCCCATCAGCTCCACTGGCTTTGTTCTTAGTGATGCTTCCTAAGGCCCACTTGATTTCACATTCTAGGATGTCTGGCTCTCGGTGAGTGATCACACCTTCATGATTATCTGGGTCATGAAGATCTTTTTTGTATAGTTCTTCTGTGTATTCTTGCCACCTCTTCTTAATATCTTCTGCTTCTGTTAGGTCCATACCATTTCTGTCCTTTATCACGCTCATCTTTGCGTGAAATGTTCTCTTGGTATCTCTAATTTTCTTGAAGAGATCTCTAATCTTTTCCATTCTAATGTTTTCCTCTATTTCTTTGCATTGATCACTGAGGAAGGATTTCTTATCTCTCCTTGCTATTCTTTGGAACTCTGCATTCAAATGAGTATATCTTTCCTTTTCTCCTTTGCTTCTCTTCTTTCCATAGCTATTTGTAATGCCTCCTCAGACAGCCATTTTGCTTTTTTGCATTTCTTTTTCTTGGGGATGGTCTTGATCCCTGTCTCCTGTACAATGTCACAAACCTCCGTCCATAGTTCATCAGGCACTCTGTCTAACAGATCTAGTCCCTTAAATCTATTTCTCACTTCCAGCGTATAATAGTTAGGGATTTGATTTAGGTCATACCTGAATGGTCTAGTGGTTTCCCCTACTTTCTTCAATTTAAGTCTGAATTTGGCAATAAGGAGTTCATGGTCTGAGCCACAGTCAGCTCCCGGTCTTGTTTTTGCTGGCTCTATACAGCTTCTCCGTCTTTGGCTGCAAAGAATATAATCAATCTGATTTCGGTGTTGACCATCTGGTGATGTCCACGTGTAGAGTCTTCTCTTGTGTTGTTGGAAGAGGGTGTTTGCTGTGACCAGTGCGTTCTCTTGGCAAAACTCTATTAACCTTTGCCCTGCTTTATTCTGTACTCCAAGGCCAAATTTGCCTGTTACTTCAGGTGTTTCTTGACTTCCTACTTTTGCATTCCAGTCTCCTATAATGAAAATGACATCTTTTTTGGGTGTTAGTTCTAGAAGGTCTTGTAGGTCTTCATAGAACCATTCAGCATCAGCTTCTTCAGCATTACTGGTCGAGGCACAGACTTGGATTTCCCTGATATTGAATGGTTTGCCTTGGAAACGAAGAGAGATCATTCTGTCGTTTTTGAGACTGCATCCAAGTACGAGGGCAGTAAGTTATAAATTCTGCTCTCATTCTGCTTGACCATGCTGAGAGATATCTATGATATGCCTGCTAAAGTGGATTTTGATTTTGATTTCTGGGGAATCTCAACATGATAGCAGGAGAAAGGTCAGAGAAAATGTAAATAAGTGAGGTCAAAGGAAAAACACAACAAGCAAGACAATCTTCTCTTTAGAATCAAAACTGTGTTTTTAAAGCCAAGTTTAACTTCTATTAATTAGATTTTATAATACTAAAACTAATAGATAGCTATTAACTAACCCATAGCATATACATCGTAACAGGCATTTTTTAAATGCTTCATATACATTACTCCAAATCAATGGACACTATTATTATCCCCATTTTTATAGATGAGGAAACTGAGACACAGACAGATTAAATAACTTGCCCAGTATCAACACAACTAATTGGAAAAGCTACAGTTTGAACCCAGACAATCTGGTTCCAAAGCCAAGACAATTATAACACATGTGTGAATATGGTAATTTGGATTTTGGAGGGGTAATTTGGATTTTATAAAAGCAACAGATAAATCTAAATGCAGAGTATGCACATTCCCTGCCCCCTTTTCCCTACCACTCTGGTATTGTCTCCGTCATTTGGTGGTAGCTCAAGGAGTTAAACTAAAAAGAGAATACTAGTTAAATGCTTGACTTTGATGCAAATCTCTTTCACTTATTTAAACACAACATACTGGACAATTTTAGTAGCTCAATTTCTGTACAATGTTTTACACAACAACTTAAGAGTAGAATTGTCACAATAGCCATCTATAACCTCACTGTGGCATAGTTCTCTTATTTGACCTCCATTAAGCAAAAACGATACTCAGCTGTGGATGTGACTGGTGATAGAAGCAAAGTCCGATGCTGTAAAGAGCAATATTGCATAGGAATCTGGAATGTTAGGTCCATGAATCAAGGCAAATTGGAAGTGGTGAAACAGGAGATGGCAAGAGTGAACGTCAACATTCTAGGAATCAGCGAACTAACATGGACTGGAATGAGTGAATTTAACTCAGATGACCATTATATATACTACTGTGGGCAGGAATCCCTTAGAAGAAAAGGAGTAGCCATCATGGTCAACAAAAGAGTCCAAAAGGCAGTACTTGGATGCAATCTCAAAAACGATAGAATCATCTCTGTTCGTTTTCAAGGCAAACCATTCAATATCACAGTAATCCACGTCTATGCCCCGACCAGTAACGCCGAAGAAGCTGATGCTGAATGGTTCTATGAAGACCTACAAGACCTTCTAGAACTAACACCCAAAAAAGATGTCCTTTTCATTGTAGGGGACTGGAATGCAAAAGTAGAAAGTGAAGAAACACCTGGTGTAACAGGCAAATTTGGCCTTGGAGTACAGAATGAAGCAGGGCAAAGACTAATAGAGTTTTGCCAAGAGAATGCACTGGTCATAGCAAACACCCTCTTCCAACAACACAAGAGAAGACTCTACACGTGGACATCACCAGATGGTCAACACCGAAATCAGATTGATTATATTCTTTGCAACCAAAGATGGAGAAGCTCTATACAATCAGCAAAAACAAGACTGGGAGCAGACTGTGGCTCAGATCATGAACTGCTTATTGCCAAATTCAGACGTAAATTGAAGAACGTAGGGAAAACCAGTAGTCCATTCAGGTATGACCTAGATCAAATCCCTTATGAGTATACAGTAGAAGAGACAAATAGATTTAAGGGACTAGATCTGATAGACAGAGAGCCTGATGAACAATGAACAGAGATTCGTGACATTGTACAGGAGACAGGCATCAAGAAAATCCCCATGGAAAAGAAATGCAAAAAAGCAAAATGGCTGTCTGAGGAGGTCTTACAGATAGCTGGGAAGAGAAGAGAAGCGAAAAGCAAAGGAGAAAAGGAAAGATATTCCCATCTGAATGCAGAGTTCCAAAGAATAGCAAGGAGAGATAAGAAAGCCTTCCTCAGTGATCAATGCAAAGAAATAGAGGAAAACAACAGATTGGGAAAGACTAGAGATCTCTTCAAGAAAATTACAGATACCAAAGGAACATTTCATGCAAATATAGGGTCTATAAAGAACAGAAATGGTATGGACCTAACAGAAGCAGAAGATATTAAGAAGAGGTGGCAAGAATACACAGAAGAACTGTACAAAAAAGATCTTCACGACCCAGATAATCACAATGGTGTGATCACTCACTTACAGCCAGACATCCTGGAATGTGAGGTCAAGTAGGCCTTAGAAAGCATCACTACGAACAAAGCTAGTGGGGGTGATGGAATTCCAGTTGAGCTACTGCAAATCCTGAAAGATGATGCTGTGAAAGTGCTGCACTCGATATGCCAGCAAATTTGGAAAACTCAGCAGTGGCCACAGGACTGGAAAAGGTCAGTTTTCGTTCCAATACCAAAGAAAGGCAATGCCAAAGAATGCTCAAACTACCGCACAATTGCACTCCTCTCACATGCTAGTAAAGTAATGCTCAAAATTCTCCAAGCCAGGCTTCAGCAATACATGAACCTTGAACTTCCAGATGTTCAATCTGGTTTTAGAAAAGGCAGAGGAACCAGAGATCAAATTGCCACTATCCACTGGATCATTGAAAAAGCAAGAGAGTTCCAGAAAAACATCTATTTCTGCTTTATTGACTATGCCAAAGCCTTTGACTGTGTGGATCACAATAAACTGTGGAAAATTCTGGAAGAGATGGGAATACCAGACCATCTGACCTGTCTCTTGAGAAACCTGTATGCAGGTCAGGAAACAACAGTTAGAACTCGACATGGAACAACAAACTGGTTCCAAATAGGGGAAGGAGTACGTCAAGGCTGTATGTTGTCACCCTGCTCATTTTAAGGGAAGGAGTACGTCAAGGCTGTATGTTGTCACCCTGCTCATTTAACTTACATGCAGAGTACATCATGAGAAACGCTGGGCTGGAAGAAATACACGCTGGAATCAAGATTGCCAGGAGAAATATAAATAACCTCAGATATGCAGATGACACCACCCTTATGGCAGAAAGTGAAGAACTAAAGAGCCTCTTGATGAAAGTGAAAGAGGAGAGTGAAAAAAGTTGGCTTAAAGCTCAACGTTCAGAAACCTAAGATCATGGCATCTGGTCCCATCACTTCATGGGAAATAAATGGGGAAACAGTGGAAACAGTGTCAGACTTTATTTTGGGGGGCTCCAAAATCACTGCTGATGGTGATTGCAGCCATGAAATTAAAAGACGCTTACTCCTTGGAAGGAAGGTTATGGCCAACCTAGATAGCATATTTAAAAGCAGAGACATTACTTTGCCAACAAAGGTCCATCTAGTCAAGGCTATGGTTTTTCCAGTGGTCATGTATGGATGTGAGAGTTGGACGATGAAGAAAGCTGAGCGCCGAAGAATGGTTGCTTTTGAACTGTGGTGTTGGAGAAGACTCTTGAGAGTCCCTTGGAATGCAAGGAGATCCAACAAGTCCATCCTAAAGGAGATCAACCCTGGATGTTCATTGGAAGGACTGATGTTGAAGCTGAAACTCCAATACTTTGGCCACCTCATGAGAAGAGTTGACTCATTGGAAAAGACCCTAAGCTGGGTAGGATTGGGGGCTGGAGGAGAAGGGGACGACAGAGGATGAGATGGTTGGATGGGATCACTGACTTGATGGACATTGGTTTGGGTAGACTCCGGGAGTTGGTGATGGACAGAGAGGCCTGGCCTGCTGCAATTCATGGGGTCGCAAAGAGTCAGACACGACTGAGCTACTGCATTGAACTGAACTGAAGAGAATGTAACATATATCAAAGTTAGAATCTTCCAGTCTATTAATGTAGGCTGCTGAGAAAGAAATGTAGCCTTATGGGTATAGTTTTCACTAGTTCAGCCTAGCAGAGTATACTACACCATCAAATAAATGCATGCTCGGTCTAAAATTTCAACAAAATTAAATGAGTCCCATCTTAAGTGCGCCCTCTTGCCCGTGAAAACTGGACCCTGACAGGAAAACTGAATCAATCAGGCCCAGGTTGCTTGCTACGGAGGCTGGATTATATCCAGGAATTGAGAGACAGATCACATCCCTCTTCATTGAATGCAAGATATATGGTGGCCCTGTTCAATTCTTTAAAAACACTGATGGGTGAGAAAAAGATGAGATTTGAGCTAAGCGACATTTTCATTATTGTTGCTGTTTAGTCATTCAGTCCTGACCATGTCTGACTCTTTGTGACCCCATGAACTGTAGCCCACCAGGCTCCTCTGTCCATGGGATTTCCCAGGCAAAAATGTGGGAGTGGGTTGCCATTTCCTTCTCTAGGGGATCTTCCTGACCCAGGAGTTGAACCCATGTGTCTTCCTTGGCAGGTGGATTCTTTACCACTGAGCCACCTGGGAAGTCCAAGTGGCACTACTTGATCTTAATTGGAGATGTTAAAACAAGCATATGAATATCATATTTCCCAAAGGTTCTTTAATCTGTTATAATGTGGTAATAGAATACAACCAATGGTACCAGTGTATTCTTGAGAGTGTATGCTCTCACTATGCAACTCAAACTATTTCTTCTGCCTGGTTTATTTATACAGCATGCTTTACAACACTCAGTGCAAACAGTGTATTCTAATGCCTTCTGAAGAGAATACCTGAGTTTGGACACCTACATGCTGCCAGAATAATGATAAATGGCTAAATCATCTTCTTCTGACATGAATAGCAGCACTGATTCAACAGTGTGAAGTGTTGTTTAGCAGAGGAAACAGTGAATGTTAACGATATGCTGTAAATATGTGCTGGAAAAAATACTGACGACAGGTGCAAACAATTTTATGCGTGGAAATTCAAATATAGCTGTAATGATATGTGATAGAACAGGAGATGTTTCCCAGAACAAGTAACACTTCCATCACTAATGCTTTCCTTATTTTTAAGCCACTTTCATTGACTCATAGAAACATTGATTTGTTTAGGGTTTAAAAAACAGAAGTAATTAAAATGCAATGCAAAATGATCTTTTATTGAAATATGTTTAATTTCTGCACATGATTTGCTAGCAGAGGGAAAGCTGCTTTATTCTTTAATTAGGTCCAAATGCTAATGTCATTTTACTCTTGCTTGGTAAAGCTTTGAGCTTTCTTGTTTTTGACAAAATGATAAAAAAAATTATATTATTTTTATACTACAATAGTTATGATTATGAAAATTAGGTTTTTAAAAATATTCACTTTATATTTTAAATGAACTGACATTTTTATGAGAATCAATGCCATTGAACCTCAATATTTTTCTATTATTAGGACCATGCAAAAGATTTCAGTTCACAGACATCCTTATTTATAGACCTTTGTATCTATAAGAAGGGATGGGGGAAGATTTTCCAGTTTCTGGGACTATGAAGGAGTCATGTCTTTTTGAAGAAGAAATAATACGGGAAGAAAGAAATTACGACTTGGCTGCTTTTCCGCCTCCAGAGTTAGGGTACTGTGAATAAGATAGTGTCAAGAAATTTGAGGAGCTCAGAATATGGATATGAAGATGTGCCAGAATACAGAAAGATATCCTCGGGTTTTGAAACAGATGGGAGAAACAAAAACATTTTACAAAGTGAGAAAAGTTAGGGTACTAAGAACAGCATAAGGTGGTGAGAAGGCTGAAACAAGCATATTAAATCTTTAGTTAGCTTTTAAATAAATTTGTTTATTTTGAATTGGAGGATAATTTCCTTACAATGTTGTGTTTGTTTCTGCCAAATATCAACATGAATCAGCCACAGGTATACATATATCTCCTCCCTTATGAACCTCCCTCCCACCTCCCACCCCTCTAGATTGTCACAGAGCACCAGGTTTGAGTTCCCTGCATCATACAGCAAATTCCCATTGGATATCTATTTGACGTATGGTAATGTGTATGTTTCAATTTTACTGTTTCAATTCGTCCCTCACTTTCCTTTGCTGTGTCCACAAGTCTGTTCTCTATGTCTGCATCTCCATTGCTGCCCTGCAAATAGGTTCATCAGTATCATCATTCCAGATTCCATATATATGTGTTAATATATGATATTTGTTTTTCTCTTTCTGATTTACTTTGGTCTGTATAATAGGATCTAGGTTCATCCACCTCATTAGAATGGACTCAAATGCATTCCTTTTTATGACTAATATTCCATTGTATATTTGAACCACAACTTCTTTACCCATTCATCTGTTGATGGATATCTAGGTTGCTTCCATGTCCTAGCTATTGTAAATGGTACTGCAGTGAACATTGTGGTACATGTGTAATGTTCAGTTATGTTTTCCTTGGGGTATATGCCCAGTAGTTGTATTGTTGGGTCATATAGTAGTTTTATGCCCAGTTATTTAAGGAATCTCCATGATGTTCTCCACAGTGGTTGTATCAACTTACATTCACACCAACAATGCAAGAGGGTTCCTTTTTCTCTACATCCTCTCCAACATTTATTGTTTGTAGATTTTTTGTTTTGACGAAGGTGAGGTGGGAGAAGGCAATGGCAACCCACTCCAGTACTCTTGGCTGGAAAATCCCATGGACGGAGGAACCTGGTAGGCTGCAGTCCATGGGGTCGTTAAAAGCCGGACACGACTGAGCGACTTCACTTTCACTTTTCACTTTCATGCATTGGAGAAGGAAATGGGAACCCACTCCAGTGTTCTTGCTTGGAGAATTCCAGGGACAGGGGAGCCTGGTGGGCTGCCGTCTATGGGGTCGCACAGGGTTGGACACGACTGAAGCGTCTTAGCAGCAACAGCAGTGTGAGGTGATACATCATTGTAGATTTGATTTGCATTTCTCTAATAATGAGTGATGTTGAGCATCTTTTCATGTGTTTATTAGCCATTTGTATATAGTTTTTGGAGAAATATCTGTTTATGATTGGGTTGTTTGTGTTTCTGTTATTGAGCTGCATGAGCTGCTTATATATTTTGGAGATTCATCTTTTGTCAGCTGTTTCATTTGCTATTATTTTCTCCCATTCTGAGGGCTGTCTTTTCACCTTGGTTATAGTTTCCTTTGGTGTGCAAAAGATTTTAAGTTTAATTAGGTCCCATTTGTTTATTTTTGCTTTTATTTATATTATTCTAGGAGGTGGGTCATAGAGGATCTTGCTGTGATTTATGTCAGAAGTGTGCTGCCTACGTTTTCCTCTAGGAGCTTTATACTTTCTGGCCTTACATTTGATTATTCCATTTTGAGTTTATTTTTGTGTATGGTGCTAGGAAACAGTTCTAACTTTATTCTTTTACGTGTAGCTGTTCAGCTTTCTCAGCACCACTTATGGAAGAGGCTATCTTTTCACAATTGTATATTCTTTCCTCCTTTGATAAGGTTCCCATAGGTGTGTGGGTTTATCTCTGGACTTTCTGTCTTATTCCCTTGGTCTATATTTCTGTTTTTGTGCCAGTACCATACTGTCTTGATGACTGTAACTTTTTAATACAGTCTGAATTCAGGAAGGTTGATTCTTCCAGCTCCATTTTTATTTCTCAAGATTGCTTTGGCTATTTGGGATCTTTGTTTCCATACAAATTGTGAAATTTTTTGCTCTAGTTCTCTAAAAAAATATCATTGGTAATTTGATAGGGATTGCATTGAATCTGTAGTTTGCTTTGGGTAGTATAGTCATTTTCACTCTATTGCTTCTTCCAGTCCAAGAACATGGTATATATATATATATATATATATATATATATATATATATATATATATATATATATATATATATATATATCTCCATCTGTGTCCTCTTTGGTTTCTTTCATTAATGTCTTATAATTTTCTCCATGCATATCTTTCATCTCTTTTGGTAGGTTTATTCCTAGGCATTTTATTGTTTTTGTTGCAGTGGTGAATGTGACTGTTTCCTTAATTTCTCTTTCTGATTTTTAACTGTTAGTATATAGGAATGCAAGGGATTAATGTGTATTAATTTTATATCCTGCAACTTTACTATATTCATTAATTAGCTATACTAATTTTCTGGTGGCATCATTAGAGTTTTCTAGTATGGTATCATGTCATCTGCAAACAGTGAGAGTTTTACTTCTTTTCCAGTCTGGAGTCATTTTTATTACTTTTACTTCTTTGACTGCTGTGTTTAGGACTTCCAAAACTATGTTGAATAATAGTGGTAAGAGTGGGAACCTTGTCTTGTTCCTGGTCTTAGGAGAAATGTTTACTGTTTTTCACCATTGAGAATAATGTTTGCTGTGGGTTTGTCGAATATGGCCTTTATGACGTTTAGCTATGTTCTTCTATGCCTACTCTCTGGAGAGTTTTTATCATAAATGGATGTTGAATTTTGTCAAAAGCTTCCTCTGTATCTATAGAGATGATTGTATGGTTTTTATATTTCAATTTTTTAATATGGTGTATCACATTGACTGATTTGTGTATATTGATGAATCCTTGCATCCTTGGGGGAAAGCCCACTTGATCGTGATGCATAATCCTTTTAATGTGTTGTTGAATTCTGTTTCCTAGAATTTTGTTGAGGATTTTTTGCATCTAAGTTCATCAGTGATATTGGCCTGTAATTTTCCTTTTTTGTGGCATCTTTGTCAGGTTTTAGTATCAGGGTGATGGTGGCCGTGTAGAAAGAATTAATGAGCTTTCTTTTGAAATTTTCTGGAAGACTTTGAGCAGGATCAATCTTTGCCCTTCTCTAAACTTTTGGTAGAATTCACATATGAAGCCATCTGGCCTTGGGCTTTTGTTTGCTGGAAGATTTTTTAATTACAGTTTTGACTTTCGTGATTGGTCTCTTTATATTTTCTATTTTTCTGGGTTCAGTTTTGGAAGGTTATATTTTTCTAAGAATTGATCCATTTCTTCCAGATTGTTCATTTTATTGACAAATAGTTGCTCATGGTAGTTTCTTATGACCCTTTGTATTTCTGTGTTGTCTGTTGTAACTTCTGCTTTTTTATTACTAATTTTATTGACTTGAGTCATCTCCCATTCTCTCTTGATGAGTCTGGCTAATGGTTTGTCAATTTTATCTTCTTAAAGAAACAGCTTAATCACATCAGGATCCTCTATGGCCCACCTCCCAGAATATTGGAAATAAAAGCAAAATTAAACAAATGGGACCTAATTAAAATTAAAAGCTTTTGCACAACAAAGGAAACTATAAGCAAGGTGAAAAGACAGCCTTCAGAATGGCAGAAAATAATAGCAAACAAAGCAACGGACAAAGATTTAATCTCAAAAGTATACAAGCAACTCCTGCAGCTCAATTCCAGAAAAATAAACGACCCAATCAAAAAATGGGCCAGAGGACTAAACACACATTTCTCCAAAGAAGACATACAGATGGCTAACAAACACATGAAAAGATGCTCAACATCACTCATTATTAGAGAAATGCAAATCAAAACCACAATGAGGTACCATTTCACGCCCGTCAGAATGGCTGCTATCCAAAAGTCTACACGCAATAAATGCTGGAGAGGGTGTGGAGAAAAGGGAACCCTCTTACACTGTTGGTGGGAATGCAAACTAGTACAGCCATTATGGAGAACAGTGTGGAGATTCCTCAAAAAACTGGAAATAGAGCTGCTATATGATCCAACAATCTCACTGCTGTGCATACACACCGAGGAAACCAGAATTGAAAGAGACATGTGTACCCCAATGTTCATCACAGCACTGTTTATAATAGCCAAGACATGGAAGCAACCTAGATGTTCATCAGCAGATGAATGGATAAGGAAGCTGTGGTACATATACACAGTGGAATATTACTCAGCCATTAAAAAGAATACATTCAAATCAGTTCTAATGAGGTGGATGGAACTGGAGCCATTATACAGAGTGAAGTAAGCCAGAAAGAAAAACACCAATACAGTATACTAATGCATATATATGGAATTTGAAAGATGGTAATGATAACCATATATGCGAGACAGAAAAAGAGACACAGATGCAAAGAACAGTCTTTTGGACTCTGTGGGAGAAGATGAGGGTGGGACGATCTGAGAGAATAGCATTGAAACATGTATATTATCATATGTGAAACAGAACGCCAGTCCAGGTTCGATGCATGAGACAAGTGCTCAGGGCTGGGGCAATGGGATGACCCAGAGGGATGGGATGTGGAGGGAGGTGGTGGAGGTTCAGGATGGGGAACACATGCAAACCCATGGCTGATTCATGTCAATGTATGGCAAAAACCACTACAATATTGTAAAGTAATTAGCCTCCAACTAAAATAAATAAATAATAATAAAAAAGAAACAGCTTTTAGTTTTATTGATCTTTGCTATTGTCTCTTTCATTTCTTTTTCATTTATTTCTGCTCTGATCTTTATGATTTCTTTCCTTCTACTACCTTTGAGGGTTTTGTTCTTCTTTTTCTAGTTGCTTTAGGTGTAAGGTTAGATTGTTTATTTGATATTTTTCTTGTTTCTTGAGGTAGGCTTGTGTTGCTATAAACTTCCCTCTTAGCACTGCTTTTAGTGCATCCCATAGATTTTGAGTTGTCGTGTTTTCACTATCATTTGCTTCTAGGTATTTTTCATTTCCTCTTTGATTTCTTCAGTGAACTATTGATTATTCAAAAGCAAATTGCTTAGCCTCCATATGTTTGTGTTTTTTAATACTTTTCCCCCCCTATACCTGATATTTAATCTTACAGCATCATGGTTAGAAAAGATGCTTGAGGTGATTTCAAAATTTACCAAGGCTTGATTTGTGATCTAAGATGTGATCTATCATAGAGAGTGTTCCATGTGCACTTCAGAAAAAGCTGAAATCTATCATTTTCTCATGAAATGCCCTGTAAATATCAATTAGGTCTTACAGCCCCAAAGTATCATTCTGGGCTTGTGTTTCTTTATTAATTTTCTTCCTGGATAATCTGCCTATTGGTGTGAGTAGGTTACTAAAGACCACACCACCACCACTATTATTGTGTTCCTGTAGATTTTCCCTTGAATTGTCATTAACATTTGCCTTATGTATTGAGGTGCTGTTATGTTGGGTGCACATATATCTATAATTGTTATATCTTCTTGGATTTATCCCTTGATCGTTATGTAGTGTCCTTCCTTGTCTCTTGTAAAGATCTTACCTTTAAAGTCTATTTTATCTGATACGAGTTTTGATACTACTGCTTTCTTTTGATTCCCATTTAAGTGGAATATCTTTTTCTAGCCCCTCACTTTCAGTTTGTATGTGTCTCTAGGTCTGAGGTGTGTCTCATGTAGAAAGTCTTGTTTTTGTATCCATTCATACAGTCTGTCTTTTGGTTGGAGCATTTGATTCATTTACATTTAAGGTAATTATTGGCATGTATGATCCTATTACTATTTCCTTTTTTCTTTTGAGTTTGTTTTTGTAGACCTTTTCTTTCTCATGTGTTTCTGTCTAGAGAAGTTCCTTTAGCATTTGTTGTAAAGCTAGTTTGGTGTTGCTCTATTCTCTGTATTTTTCTTGTCTGTAAAGCTTTTGATTTCTCCCTCAAATCTAAGTGATATCCTTGCTGGATAGAGTAATCTTGGTTGTAGGTTTTTTCCTTGCACTACTTTAAGTATATCCTGTCACTCCTTTCTGGCCTTCAGAGTTTCTCTAGAAAGATCAGCTGGTAGCCTTATGGGGATCCATATGGTATGCTATTTGTTGCTTTTCCCTTGCTGCTTTTAATGTTCGTACTTTGTGTTTAATTAGTTTGATTAATATGTGTCTTTACATGTTTGTCCTAGGGTTTATCCTATTTGGGACTCTCTGGGATTCCTGGACTTGGGTGGCTAGTTGTTTCCCATGTTAGGGAATTTTTTTGGCTATAATCTCCCCAAATATTTTCTCATACCCTTTTTTTCCCTCTTTTTCTTTGGTGACCCCTATAATTTGAATATTGGTGAGCTTAATATTGTCCCAGAGGTCTCTGAGATTGTCCCTGTTCCTTTTTACTCTTTTTTCTTTATTCTGCTCCACTTCAGTTATTTCCACCATTCTGTCCTCCAGCTCACTTATCCATTCTTATGCTTCAGTTATTCTGCTATTGGTTCCCTCTAGTGCATTTTTAATCTCAGTTTTTATGTTATTCGTTGCTGATCGTCTATTCTTTATTTTTTCTGGGTCCTTGTTAAACATTTCCTCTGGGTCCTTGTTAAACATCTCTTGAATCTTCTCAATCTGTGCCTCCAGTCTATTTATCTGGGCCTGCATTTTATTTTCAAGATTTTGTATTATATTTATTATCAATACTCTGATTTCTTTTTCAGGAAGACTGCTTATTTTCTCTTCATTTTTTTTTTTTTGGTCTTGTGGGTTTTTACCATGTTCTTTCATCTTCTGCATGTTTCTCTGTCTTTTCATTTTGGTTATTTTACTGTGTTTGTGGTTTCCTTTCTGTAGGCTGGTGGGCCATAGTTCCTCTTAATTGTGAAGTCTCACCCCCATGGGTGGAGTTGGGCCAGTGCCTTGTGAAGATTTCCTGGTTGGGGGGACCCTTACCCATGTTCTGGTAGATGGAGCTGGATTTTTCTCTCTGAAGGACAGTGCCATATTCAGTAGTGTGTTTTGGGGTGTCTATGTGTTTGGTATGGCTTTAGGCAGCTTGTCTGCTAATATGCAATGTTATGTTCCTATTTTGCTGAAGGATTGGCAAAGGGCATCTGGCACTGGAGCTTGCTGGCCTTTGGGTAGGGCTTGGTCTTAGTGTTGAGATGGAAGCCTTTGGGAGAGCTCTTGCTGATTAATATTCAATGGGGTTAGGATTTCTATGGTCCAAAGTCCTCAACTCAGGTCTCTTACCTTGGGGCTTCAGGCCCAACCCTTTACTGTAGCACCAAGACTTCTTTGGCTACACAGCACATAAGACAAAACTCCAAGATTATTGGTGAAAGTAACACTCAATCGCCAAAACACCCAAGAAACTCACACTCTCAAAGATAAAAGAAGAGAGAAAAGATGATAAAAACAGGAGCCAAAAAAGAAGAGAGTAATCAGACCAATAAACAAACCCATACATAAAAATGAATACTAAAAACTAGACTTCCAAAACAACAAAATTTAGAACATGGGGAAAATGCAATATAGCTAAAGGGTACTATAAAAGAAGTAAATAAAATAAAATGAATTTATTTGAACTAAGATGCTTTAAAAAAGTGTAAAGTAAGTTATAAAAAATAAAAACTAAGGGAATAATATAGAAAGAACAACCTTAGAACAATATGAAAAAGAAAAAAGGGGGAAAATTATATAGAGAGCTGTGGTAAGAAGGTCCTCATGATTCCTCTTTTTTTCCACTCCACACAGTGTGTTCCAGTCAATCTGCCTACTCAGAAAATCCTCCAATATTTCTAGGAAGGTCTCTGGACCTGTTGTGGGCAGTGTGGGGTTCGCTCAGTCTCAGATCTGGCCTTACTCCAGTTTGTACTTGTTCCAATTCCACAGTTGTCCCCAAAGTCCACAGTCTCAAGGTAATTATGGGGATTTAATCCACTGCACCTGTGGCTGCAGGTGTTAATACCCTTTCTCTTCTTCGGTCACACAGCCCCTGGTGTTCCACTTTGGTTTTGGACACAGCTCTGCTTGTAGGCTGCCCTCTGGTGTCTGCTCCCCATCCAGGCAAGAGGGGGCAAAAGGCTGAGACTTATTAGGGCTCACTTGCTCAGTTGGGCTGGGGAGAGGGAAGGGTATGGAAGCCACAATTGGGATGTAACAGGGAGTGCCTGAGGTGGTAGAAACCTGCTGAATATTGTTATAGTCAGGTGGGTTGTGTACTCTCCCAGAAGAATTGGCCCCAGGTCATGGGTCCCTAGAAAGGGCCAAACTGCTTGGGTTCCCAGTAAGGTGTGGGCAGTAACCTGTGCCTGCTCACAGCCTGGTGGTAGCTGCTTTGGCAGTGGCTAATGGCTTACGTTTCCTCCTCGGGATCATAAACTGCAGTCATGTCCAATTCTGTTGGTGGTGCTCCTACCAGTTTTGCTGGTTTTGGTGGCCACTGGTGAAGTCAGAGTGTCCTGGTGATTACAATCTCCTGCCTCTCTGAGATGCCCCGTCCCCACCCTAGACTCCCTTAGCTGCATCTCACCAGCCCCCTCAGAGTATCCTTGAGGCAGCCAACCCCGGTCCTCTCCCTGAGGTCAGATACCTGAACCTGACTGAGCCTCAGCACCCTGCCCCTATTCTTTGCTGCTGGCGCAGGCGTGTGAGCCACCTCTCTT
Source organism: Giraffa tippelskirchi (assembly GCF_054371585.1). NCBI lineage: Eukaryota > Metazoa > Chordata > Mammalia > Artiodactyla > Giraffidae > Giraffa > Giraffa tippelskirchi. Next base: position 75,896,327 of record NC_137289.1, read on the forward strand.
CTGGGAAGTGCTGTTCGGCAATGATCTCTGTGGTGAATTCTCTCCGTTTTGTCTTCTGAACATCTGTTGCTGAACTCCCCTCTGAAGTTCCAAAGCTCCCTCCTGTCCCCAACCATGAGGGGGTTTCTGAGTGTGTGGGAACTTTTCCTCCTTCACAACTCCCTCACTGAAGTGCAGGTTCCCATCCTGAAATACTTTGTCTCTTTTTTTATCTTCATCTTTTGACCTATCTTCTTCTAAGGAGATTGCCTTTTTGGAAGTCTGGAGTCTTCTGCCAGCTGTCAGAAGCTGTTCTGTAGGAGTTGTTCCACATGGAGATGAATTTTTGATGTATTTGTAGGGAGGGAGGTGATCTCCCCATCCTATTTCTCCACCATCTTGGATGCCTCCACTTTTTCATTTATTAAGGATGAAATAGTGAGCATTCAAAAGAGTAGAGTTTGGGCTAAATTGAGGAATTAAAATCTTTTATATATTTATGGCCATTAGTTATTAGTATTTATTTTTACTAAAATTATATCTTGGTAAATTTGTATTAAGATCTGAGAAACAGAGATCTGGTATGTCTTTAATATGGAAACTAGTCCCAGAATTTCTGACAAAGGGAGAATAGGTATGTATGTGTATCTGTGTGTGATCAGAAGCAGGGGATTGATGGTGTAATTGGAGAAATTCTACTCGAAGGGAAGTTTTGTTTTGACAATTTCAGTTTCAGGTGAAGGATATCTCAACTCAAACTAGTTCAAACAAGAGAGAAGTCTATTGTTTTGTACAAACAGAAGTCTGAAAGTCCAGATCTTTAGGCAGATCTGGTTTCAGACACTGAAATGATGGCTCTCACTTTCCCTCTTTGATTTCTTCTGTGTGTGTTTGTTATCTTTTGGAAAATCTCCTATGGAAGCAACAAGTATAGGTTTATACCATGTTTATATCTTTCAATTGCAGAGATAAAATTTCTTACTCAAGTTCCAGTAAAAGTTCTAGAAATTTCCCTCAGTGACTGGCTAAGATCGCTTGCCCATTCCTGAACTAAACATTTGGGTCAAGGGGATGAAATACTATTGGAAACACCCATTGTCTCACCACTCCTATGGTCAGTTAGAGGAGTTAATCTGACCCCCCAAAAAGGTTCTAGTACTAGAGGAGGAATGGGGTGGGAGAAAGTCATATTGAACAGACAAAACCATAGGTAACACAATATACTACCAACAGTATGATCAAACTGTTGATGTGATAAGGGCACATGATATGAGTTTAACAAAAAGCAAAGTAGAATACTTCAGTTTCAATTACCTGGATATATTAATAAAAGTATAGGAAGAATACATGCCCACTTTTTATTCAGGTATGATTCTTAATTAGTATTTATCGAGTACAGTCCTTGGACCAACTGCACCAGAATTATTTTGGAATCTTGCTTAAAATATAGCTTCCTGAGTTCTATCCTAAACCTGCTAAATATGAACCTACAAATAAATTCCTGTTGGCCAGGAATCTACATTTTTAGCAGGTGATCTCGGTGATTCTTAAGAACATTAAAGCTCCAGAACCATGATTCTATTTTATTTAGACACATTGACTTGTAATACTAGGAGAAGTTATTGTGTTTGGGCTTGTAATTAGGGATGTAAATCTAGTCAAGCCCATTGTTGGTGCTCAACAAATATTTGATGCATTGAAATCTTACTAGTATCTTACTAGTTCAGACTAATTAGGTAGAAGCCATCTGAACTAATGAAAGTTCAAAACCACAGGTTATCTTAGAAAGGAAACATGGGGACTTCTGGCTATGATGTAGTGATGAAGACAACAAAATTCCTTTGCCCCAAAACAACTGTAAGACTCAACAACATTGTTCAAAAAACCAGTCATCGAAGTGTACTCCTTGGTCCTGCAGATCTGTCTCTTGCTTCAACAGTGCTTGGACAGAACAGACCCAGGGATGCCCCTTGCTCCCGCAACGGACCAGCCTTCAACCTTTTTTCCAGGTGCAACCTTCAGAATCAGCCACTCAACTGTCCGTGATCACCAGGGCCAGCCATCATTTTTGAACTTAACTCCTTATTACCATGAACTCCAAGATTCCAGAGTTATTCCACTGAGGTAGAGGCCGCCATCAACTGCCTGCTCAACATGCACCTGCAGGCTTCCTATACCTACCTTTCTCTGGGCTTCTATTTTGACTGCGACAATGTGGCTCTGGAGGGTGTGGGCCACTTTTTTTCACAAATTGGCCAAGGAGAAGCACGAGGGTGTAGAACAGTCTCTTGAAAAATGCAAAACCAGAGCAGCAGCCTCGCCCTCTTCCTGGATGTACAGAAGCCATCTCAAGATGAGTGGGGTAAAACCCAGGATGCTATGGAAGCCTCCCTTCTCATAGAGAAGAGGCTGAACCAGGCCCTTTTGGATCTGCATGGCCTGGGTTCTGCCCTTGCAGACCCCCACATCTGTGACTTCCTGGAGAACCACTTCCCAGATGAGGAGGTGAAACTCATCAAGAAGATGAACCACTTTCTCAAGTCTCAGACACAATGGAAACAATAAAGCTTTTTGCAGCAAAAAAAAAAAAAAAAAAACCCAAAAAAACCACAAAAAACAAGCAATCACCATTTCAGAACTTGAACAGAAGCAAGTAGAAGAAAAAAGAAATATTTATTCATGAATAACTGAATTTCAGGTATGAACAGTGAAAGTCTATGGTGTTCTTTTCTGGAACTACTCCCATCCTACCTCCATATCAGGTGAGGTAGGTGAGGTTGTTCTACCACAGTGGGGCTGGCAGTGAAAAATCAGCAGATTTACTGGTAGAAAGGACTAACTTGGTTTGGAATAGATGATGAAAAACCTATGTCCAATGGTATTGTTGGTAAAGTACCAAATTTGGCAGAAATGAGCAAGGAAAGCCAGGAACAATGCAAGCCTCAGGGTGAAGTCCTGGTTGAAGTCAGTGGTAGACAAACTAATAAGCTGAGATTTAATAGGGAAATTCTGGATATGAGAGAAGCATAGAGAAACTATCCTTGGCTGTCCAGGAGGCTAAATGAATGCATGGGGAGACCTGAGAAATCCTGATAAAAATTAATAGCTGAAAATGGCCTGAATTCGTACACATACTTAAAATCACTTGCAAATCCATCAGCAGTGGGTGGATACCTTACTGACTCAACTTGGTTGAGCGCAGCTTCTTACCAATCATTAGCTGACCATTAAAATAAGAAAACACAGAGGTGACTCCTAGAGAGCCAAACTCAAAAGGAAAAATGAAATTTAAAAAAATAAGCAGAACAGAGACTAGAAAGCAGGAGGAAACAAATTCCACAGATTAAGCCCAGGAAGCCTACAAATAAATGAAACAAACAAAATGAGCAACACCTTCAGTGGAATAAAGAATCCAGAACTCCTACAATACATTGTATAAAATGTCTAGTTTTCAAAGATAAAATGACAAGACGTGAAATGGGAACGAGTGACCCAAACTCAAGGAAAAAGTCAATAGAAATTGCCTGAGTGAGCCCAGATGTTGGATTTAGCAGACAAGGACTTCAAAACACTGATAAATATGTTCAAAGAATTAAAGGAACCATTGCTTATGAATAAAGGGAAAATATGATGACAACAGCTGCCTCATTGGAAAAGTTCCAGATGCTGGGAAAGATTGAGGGCAGAAGGAGAAGAGGGTGTCAGAGGATGAAATGGATGGCATCACTGATGTAATGAACATGAACTTGGGCAAACTTTGGAGGTGATGAGGGACAGAAAGGCCTGGCATGCTGCAATCCATGGGGTTGCAAACAGTCGGACACAACTGGGGGACTGAACAACAACAACAACAACAACAACATGCTGACAATGGGGCTTCCCCAATGGCTCAGCAGGTAAAGAATCCAGCTACAATGCAGGAGACACAGGTTCTATCCCTGATTTGGGGAAATCCCCTGGAGAAGGAAATGGCAACCCACTCCAGTATTCTTGCCTGAAAAAAATCCCATCCCATGGACGGAGGAGCCTGACTGGCTACAGTCCACAGGGTCACAAAGAGTCAGACCCAGCTGAGTGACTAAGTGCAAACACATGATGACAATGATACAAAAAAAGAGCAAGTCTCAGTTTAAAAAAGGAACTTTAGAAAGAACCAAATGGAAACTGCTCAGCTGAAATTACAATAACTGATACGAAAGTTTACTATATTTACTCAAACATCATATTTGAAATGGCAGAGAGAAGAGTCATTCAGTCTAAAAAACAAAGAGAAAAAAACTGAAGAAAATGAACAGAACCTTAGTGACCTGTGACTACTTCTAGCATGCCAACTTACATGTAATAGGAATCTAAGAAGAGGAGACAAGAAAGAAAAAATATTTGAAGAAATACTCAAAAACTTTCCAAGTTTGGTGAAAAATATTAATTGGCAAGTCAGTGAAGCTCAATCCCATGTAGGATAAACACAAAGGGATGCATGAGTAGTCATATCGTAGTCAAACTTTTGAAAGCCAAGAACAAAATCTTGAACAAGAGACAAATGACTCCTCATACACAGAGAAACTACAATATGTTTACCCTATGGTTAACATTATACATAATGATCAAAGACTGAATGCTTCCTTCTTAAAACAGGAACGAGGAAAAGATCTACATTCTCACTACTTCTATTCAATATTTGCTGGATGTTCTAGCCAGAACAATAAGGACAGGAAATTAAGTAACAGGCATCTAATTTTGAAAAGAAGTGAAACTAAATCTATTTGTAGGTGGCAAGATCTTACATGTAGTCTACCAAAAAAATTAGAACTAATAGCATACAAAATGATCATAGGATACAAGATACAAAATTCAATTGTGTTTCTATACATGAGCAATGAACATTTGAAAATGAAAGTAAGATGTAATTCTATTCATTTTAACATCAAAAAGAATAAACTAGAAATAACTAACAAAAGAAGTATATGACATATATACATTGAAAACTACACAATATTGCAAAGAAAACTTAAAGACTTAAATCCCCCATATTGACCTATTTATTCAACACAATTCCTATCAAAATCTTAGCAGGTGTTTTTTTTTTTTTTTTTTTTTAAAGAAATTGATGACCTGATCCAAAATTTTATATGGGAACACAAAGTACCCAGACCCAGAAAAGCCAAGCAATTTTGGAAAGGAGAGGAGTTGGAGGACTTAAGGTACCCAACTTCAACTTACTATGAAACTACTGTAATGAAGACAGTGTGGTATTGGCATAAAAATAAATATATGGATTAATGGAACAAAAATAGAGTCCAGAAATAAACCCTTAACTTTATGGTCAATTGATTTTTTTCAAAGGTTGCAAGACGATTAGATGAGGAAAAAGATCATTTTTTTTAAGCAAATTATTCTGGATATCCACATCCAAAAAATTAACTTCAACCTTTACCTCATATCATACACAAAAATTAAACTGTAAATGGATCATAGACCTAAATGCAGTAGCTGAATCTATTAAAAGTTTGGAGAAAATATTAAGACAATTTTTAATTCTCTCTCTCTATATATATTATATCCAAGTTGTTAGAAAAATATCATTTTATGATAGTATTTCTAAGACTGCATAGAAAATCATCCCCAAACTTAAGTTGTACAGGTTATTTTGCTCATGGTTTCTATGTAACATGGCATTCAGCATACAGAGGAGATGGTTTGTTTCTTTTCCACAGTTCCTGGAACCTCAGCTGAAATTCTAGAATTCTCGAGGTTGGAATCATTGCAAGGCTTGTTTACTCTCATGTCTAGTGGTTAATGATGATCATCAGTCAATCCCTTAATTAAGACTGTCAGCTTAAATATGCACATGTGGTCTCTGCTTTGGTATGGGACGCCTTACAACATGGTGTGTTTGTATCATGTTTTTCTCATGATTAGACTGGGTTTATAGTTTGGGGGAGGATGATCACAGAGGTGAAGTGCCATTCTCATCACATCATATCAAAGGTATACATTTATCTATTACTTATTACTGATGATGTTAATAATCTGGCCAAGGTTGTGTTTGTCAGAGTTCTCCACTGTAAGGTTACTTTTTCTCTCTCCCTTTTTAATACTCTACTTTTTGGAAGCAAGTCACAATATCAACCTCCTTAAGGAATGAAGAGTTATGCTTCATCTCCTCGAAGACAGTATATAAGTCATTTAGAATTCTTATACAGAAGAGATTTGTCTATTCTTTACTTATTCAATCATTCATTTATATCAGTATGGATTCATGGATATTTATTTTGTAGTTTGGGTTATAATCCAATACTACTTTCTTTTATTGTTCATATAGTTCAAGTTTTGGCCATTGGAAGCTGTTTCAGTTGGCCCCACTACCCCTTTGTGAGTGTGTTGAGAACTTTCTTACTTTATGGCATTACAAAATGCTTCAGGCTCATCTTGTATATTCCCTACTTCAGCCTATGAATCAGTCATTTTTTTCAAAGACTCACGGTCCTTTTTGTTGAAGAATGATATTAATTATCAACTTCTAGACACTAAGTGTGTTCATTGGGGTGTCATTGCTTCTAGGCACTCTCAACTATCAGAGAAAGAAAATATATGTGTATATACTAGCCCACTTACACATACAGATCTATAAATATGCATATATGCATCCATATGTATCTATTAAGCAAAGCATGAGTTCATAGTGAGATCTCTAACTCTAATCCAATAGCATGGAGCTTCCCAGGTGGCTTGGTGGGTAAAGAATCTGCCTGCAATGCAGGAAATGTGGGTTCGATCTCTGGGTCGGGTAGATCACCTGGAGGAGGGCCTGGAAACCCACTCCAGTATTCTTGCCTGGAGAATCTCATGGACAGAGGACCCTGGCAGGCTATAATCCATGGGGTCACAAAGAGTCAGACATGTCTGAAGTGACTTAGCATTCATGCATGCACAATCCAGTAGCACATGGATCACTCTGGGCTTCTCCCTTTATTTCCTTTTAAAACCCCTTTTCAACAGTGGGAAGCCTAACTCTCACTATTCATCATTCATTTATGCTTATTTGTTCAATCACAGTGTACATCTACAGCAGTTTCAGAGTTGTTATCTGTCTACTTTTTTATATCATGTGTCCATTTTCCATTTTCAGCTCAGCAGTGGAACTGTATCCACAAATGCCAAAGTACAATGAAATAAATTCATTAGGAATCAGCATATTATTATTATTATTATTATTATTGGCCTCATGGAATGGCATGCAGGATCTTGGTTCCTCCACCAGGGACTGAATTTCTGCTCCCTGGAGTGGAAGCATGGAGTCCTAACCACTAGACTACCAGAGAACTTCTGAAATCAGCATTTTAGATATTTTAACTTTTATACCACATAACATCAAAGCCAAACATCAGAGATTGCTTAAGAGAAAAGAAAAAAACATAATTTAAAAATAATTCCTTTTCCTTTTAAAATGTTTCTTTTTTACTGTGGTAAAAAATATGCAATATGTACCATTTAAACTATTTTTAGTGTGTAATTCCGTGGCACTAAGTACATTAACAATATATACAACCATCACTAGTATCCATTTCCAGAATTTTCATCATGCCTTATTGGAACTCTGTACCCGTTAAACAAGAAGTCCTCAGTTTCTTTCCTTTCTCTTCTGATAACCTCTGTTCCACGTTCTGTCTCTATGAATTTGCCCATTCTATGTAATTCCTATAAGTGGAATCATAAAAACAGTCGTCTTTTTGTATCTGCTTCTTTCACTTAACATAATACTTGTGGAAACACAACAACCCAAAACCTATGGGACACTGTAAAAGCAATACTAAGGGGAAGGTTCATAGCAATACAGGCGTACCTCAAGAAACAAGAAAAAAATCAAATAAATCAACGAACTCTACACCTAAAGCAACTAGAGAAGGAAGAAATGAAAAACCCCAGGGTTAGTAGAAGGAAAGAAATCTTAAAAATTAGGGCAGAAATAAATGCAAAAGAAACAAAAGAGACCATAGCAAAAATCAACAAAACTAAACGCTGGTTTTTCGAGAAGATAAACAAAATTGACAAGCCATTAGCCAGACTCATCAAGAAACAAAGGGAGAAGAATCAGATCAACAAAATTAGAAATGAAAATGGAGAGATCACAACAGACTCCACAGAAATACAAAGGATCATAAGAGACTACTACCAACAGCTATATGCCAATAAAATGGACAACTTGGAAGAAATGGACAAATTCTTAGAAAAGTATAACTTTCCAAAACTGAACCAGGAAGAAATAGAAGATCTTAACAGACCCATCACAAGCACGGAAATGGAAACTGTAATCAGAAATCTTCCAGCAAACAAAAGCCCAGGACCAGACGGCTTCACAGCTGAATTCTACCAAAAATTTAGAGAAGAGCTAACACCTATCCTACTCAAACTCTTCCAGAAAATTGCAGAAGATGGTAAACTTCCAAACTCATTCTATGAGGCCACCATCACCCTAATTCCAAAACCAGACAAAGATGTCACAAAAAAGGAAAACTACAGGCCAATATCACTGATGAACATAGATGCAAAAATCCTTAATAAAATTCTAGCAAACAGAATCCAACATCATATTAAAAAGATCATACATCATGACCAAGTGGGCTTTATCCCAGGAATGCAAGGTTTTTTTAACATCCGCAAATCAATCAATGTAATACACCACATCAACAAATTGAAAGAAAAAAACCATATGGTTATCTCAATAGATGCAGAAAAAGCCTTTGACAAAATTCAGCATCCATTTATGATAAAAACCCTCCAGAAAGCAGGAATAGAAGGAACATATCTCAACATAATAAAAGCTATATATGACAAACCCATAGCAAACATTATCCTCAATGGTGAAAAATTGAAAGCATTTCCCTTAAAGTCAGGAACAAGGCAAGGATGCCCTCTTTCACCACTACTATTCAACATAGTTTTGGAAGTTTTGGCCACAGCAATCAGAGCTGAAAAAGAAATAAAAGGAATACAGATAGGAAAAGAAGAAGTAAAACTCTCACTGTTTGCAGATGACATGATCCTCTACATAGAAAACCCTAAAGACTCTACTAGAAAATTACTAGAGTTAATCAATGAATATAGTAACGTTGCAGGATATAAAATTAACACACAGAAATCCCTTGCATTCCTATACTCCAATAATGAGAAAACAGAAAGAGAAATTAAGGAAACAATACCATTCACCATTGCAACAAAAAGAATAAAATACTTAGGAATATATCTACCTAAAGAAACAAAAGACTTATATATAGAAAAGTATAAAACACTGATGAAAGAAATCAAAGAGGACACAAACAGATGGAGAAATATACCGTGTTCATGGATTGGAAGAATTAATATAGTGAAAATGAGTATACTACCCAAAGCAATCTATAGATTCAACGCAATCCCTATCAAGCTACCAATGGTATTTTTCACAGAACTAGAACAAATCATCTCACAATTTGTATGGAAATATAAGAAACCTCGAATAGCCAAAGCAATCTTGAGGAAGAATGGAACTGGAGGAATCAACCTGCCTGACTTCAGGCTCTACTACAAAGCCACAGTCATCAAGACAGTATGGTACTGGCACAAAGATAGAAATATAGATCAATGGAACAAAATAGAAAGCCCAGAGATAAACCCACGCACATATGGACACCTTATCTTCGACAAAGGAGGCAAGAATATACAATGGAGAAAAGACAATCTCTTTAACAAGTGGTGCTGGGAAAACTGGTCAACCACTTGTAAAAGAATGAAACTAGAACACTTCCTAACACCGTACACAAAAATAAACTCAAAATGGATTAAAGATCTAAACGTAAGACCAGAAACTATAAAACTCCTAGAGGAAAACATAGGCAAAACACTCTCCGACATAAATCACAGCAGGATCCTCCATGACCCACCTCCCAGAATATTGGAAATAAAAGCAAAAATAAACAAATGGGACCTAATTAAAATTAAAAGCTTTTGCACAACAAAGGAAACTATAAGCAAGGTGAAAAGACAGCCTTCAGAATGGGAGAAAATAATAGCAAACGAAGCAACAGACAATTAATCTCAAAAATATACAAGCAACTTCTGCAGCTGAATTCCAGAAAAATAAACGACCCAATCAAAAAATGGGCCAAAGAACTAAACAGACATTTCTCCAAAGAAGACATACAGATGGCTAACAAACACATGAAAAGATGCTCAACATCACTCATTATTAGAGAAATGCAAATCAAAACCACAATGAGGTATCATTTCACACCAGTCAGAATGGCTGCTATCCAAAAGTCTACAAGCAATAAATGCTGGAGAGGGTGTGGAGAAAAGGGAACCCTCTTACACTGTTGGTGGGAATGCAAATTAGTACAGCCACTATGGAGAACAGTGTGGTGATTCCTTAAAAAACTGGGAATAGAACTGCCATATGACCCAGCAATCCCACTGCTGGGCATATACACCGAGGAAACCAGAATGGAAAGAGACGCGTGTACCCCAGTGTTCATCGCAACACTGTTTACAATAGCCAGGACATGGAAGCAACCTAGATGTCCATCAGCAGACGAATGGATAAGGAAGCTGTGGTACATATACACAATGGAATATTACTCAGCCATTAAAAAAAATACATTTGAATCGGTTCTACTGAGATGGGTGAAACTGGAGCCCATTATACAGAGTGAAGTAAGCCAGAAAGAAAAACAACAATACAGTATACTAATGCATATGTATGGAATTTGAAAGATGGTAACGATAACCCTATATGCGAGACAGAATAAGAGACACAGATGCATAGAACAATTTTATGGACTCTGAGGGAGAAGGTGAGGGTGGGACGTTCTGGGAGAATAGCATTGAAACATGTATATTATCATATGTGAAACAGAACACCATTCCATGTTCGATGCATGAGACAAGGGCTCAGGGCCAGGGCAATGGGATGACCCAGAGGGATGGGATGGGGAGGGAGGTGGGTGGGGGTTCCAGGAAGGGGAACTCATGTAAACCCATGGCTGATTCATGTCAATGTATGGCAAGAACTATTACAATATTGTAAAGTAATTACTATGCTATGCTATGCTAAGTCGTTAGCCCCCAACTAAAATAAATAAATTTATAAAAAAAAAAACATAATACTTTCAAGGTTCAGCCATGTTGCACCATATATTAGGACATCCTTCCATTTTAAGTCTGAATAATATTTCATTATATGTTTATACCACATTTTATTTAATCCATTTATCTGTTGGTGGACATTTTGCTGTTTTAGCCTTTTGTCTATTGTGAACAATGCTGTTAGGAACATGGATGTTCATGTATCTGAGTCTCTGTGTTCAATTCTTTGTATTTATATTTAGAAATGGAATTGATGGGTCATATGGTAATTCTATGTTTATGGTTTTTTGGAAGCCACCAAAGTGTTTATCACAACAGCTATACAGTTTTACATTTTCCACAGCAATGCATGAGGGCTTTAATTTCCCCCACATCTTCACCAACACTGGTTATTGTCCTATTTTCTTAAATAATTGTGACCTAAATGGGTAGTGACTTAGTCTAATCAGGCTGCTATAACCAAATTACATAGAAATGACATCAGCAAAATGGCTAGACAAGATGTTCCTTGCAAGTATCTACCCCTCCACAGCAAAATTTGGCATCGACCCACAAGTAAAAGTACCTTTGAGGGAGCTGTGGCTTCTAGTACCATACATAAGGAACATGGAAGGATTCTTGTTTACCTACACATTAGGTAATAGGTATGCAGACCGTGGTGCCAGATGTGCACCCTGAAGTGGTCCATGAACCAACTCCAGCGCCTCATAGCCATGATCTAGGAAACTCCAGAGGACACTAATTTAGACAATAAACCACAAGTGAGAGGACATTTGTGGAAATCTAGGACTTCAGTGGAGAAGTTCCAGCATACCACAGGAGTAAAATAAAAATCCAAATGTGACACATTGGAGAGGGTAAAAGGAATATTTTGATCTTACCTGCATTACCCCTCCCCCAGGGTGGCACATCTCAGTGAAAGAGAGCCTTTGTTGGCTTGTAATTTCTTCTACAGGGGAACATGAGAGCATGAGAATGAATACTTGGCTACTTCAGCCATGTGGAATGCTGCCAAAGGGGCCCATTTCTCTCTTGCCATTCCAGAGTACTGAGTCATGAACTGTGTGACTTGGGGGCAGTGAGAAGCTGGGAGAACAGAAGCCAGTGCTCTGAATGAAACAGCTGTATCAAAGGGACATGGATCCTACTAGCCACATCACAGCCTCCACTGAGAGCCTCCCAAAAGCCACTCAGGACACCTCACCTGCAACCGCCCCCCCAACTGGTCTACAGGCAATCCCAAGACCCTGTTAGGCTCACCCCTACACTCCTCCAACCTGTGGTCAGACCCCTGTGTGCACTCTGGATGGAAATAAGATTGAGCTTTTTTCAGACAGCAAATATTGCACATACAGATATCAGGCCTGAATCTGGGGTACAGAGAGAGATCACAAACTCGAGCATTTAACATCAACCTTGGGAGAACAAAAGGGAAGCAATCAGTGCATAGGCTTGGCTTTGCAGGTTCAAGAAAAGGCACACAAGCTTAAGAATTCTGTCACAGGAGGGAGTCAAGAGTGTGGATCAGGCCTATCCACAGAAGGTCTGAAAAAGCCTAAGAATCCTTAGCAGAGGTGATGAAAGGCATTTCTCTCTTGAAGTCAGTCAGTTAGGACTAGAGGAGGTGATTGCTACGTCAAATGAGAAGACAACAAGGTAAGACTTCAAAGAACATGAAAAATCAAGAAAATAGGACACCAGCAAAGAAACACAATGAATTTCCAGTACTGACTCCAAAGATAGAAAGTACTAAAAATAACCATAGCTAAAATAATTAGTTAATGGATGCAATATACTAAAGGAATAGATTGTAATATCAAAAACATAAAAGGGGTAGTAAAAGGGCAGACACTTTGTATGCAATTGAATTTTTTTGTTTTGGCTATGCCACATGGCTTGCACGATCTTAGTTTTTGCCAACCAGGGGTTGAACAGGCTCCATGCAGTGGAAGTGTGGAATCCTAACCACTGGACCACCAGGAAATTCCCCAAATTAAGTTTTGATCAGCCAAAAATTAGACTGTTAGATGTAAAAGATACTTTATATGGGTCTTGTGCTAACCACAAAACAAAAACCTACAGTAGATATACAAAAGATAGAGAGAAGGGAATCAAAGCATACCACTATGAAAAACAAATTCACAAAAGAGGGCAGAAAGAGAGGAAGAAGAGGACAAGGGAAAAACAAAACTGTCAGAAAACAATAAAATGGCATTAGTAACTTCCCACCTATCAATAATTACTGTAAATATAAATGAATTAAATATTCCAATTAAAAGGCATAGAATGGCTGAGTGGATAGACAAATGAGACCCAACTATATGCTGCCTATAAGAGACTCACATGAGCTCAAAATGAATTGCTAGAAATACCGAAAGAAAGAAAATATAACAATACTTATATAAGCTTTTGCACAACAAAGGAAACTATAAGCAAGGTGAAAAGACAGCCTTCAGAATGGGAGAAAATAATAGCAAATGAAGCAACGGACAAAGAATTAATCTCAAAAATATACAAGCAACTCCTGCAGCTCAATTCCAGAAAAATAAATGACCCAATCAAAAAGTGGGCCAAAGACACCAATACAGTATACTAATGCATATATATGGAATCTGAAAAATGGTAACGATAACCCTATATGTGAGACAGAATAAGAGACACAGATGCATAGAACAGTCTTCTGGACTCTGAGGGAGAAGGTGAGGGTGGGACGTTCTGAGAGAATAGCATTGAAACATGTATATTATCATATGTGAAACAGAACACCATTCCATGTTTGATGCATGAGACAAATGCTCAGGGCTGGGGCAATGGGATGACCCAGAGGGATGGGATAGGGAGGGAGGTGGGAGGGGGGTTCAGGATGGGGAACACATGTAAACCCATGGCTGATTCATGTCAATGTATGGCAAAAACCATTACAATATTGTTAAGTAATTAGCCCCCAACTAAAATAAATAAATTAAAAAAAAAGAAGAACTAAACAGACACTTCTCCAAAGAGGACATGCAGATGGATAACAAACACATGAAAAGATGCTCAACATCACTCATTATCAGACAAATGCAAATCAAAACCACAATGAGGTACCATTTCACGCCTGTCAGAATGGCTGCTATCCAAATGTCTACACGCAATTAATGCTGGAGAGGGTGTGGAGAAAAGGGAACCCTCTTACACTGTTGGTGGGAATGCAAACTAGTACAGCCATTATGGAGAACAGTGTGGAGATTCCTCAAAAAACTGGGAATAGAACTGCCATATGACCCAGCAATCCCACTGCTGGGCATACACACCGAGGAAACCAGAATTGAAAGAGACACGTGTACCCCAATGTTCATCGCAGCACTGTTTATAATAGCCAAGACATGGAAGCAGCCTAGATGCCCATCAGCAGAAGAATGGATAAGGAAGCTGTGGTACATATACACAGTGGAATATTACTCAGCCATTAAAAAGAATACATTCGATTCAGTTCTAATGAGGTGGATGAAACTGGAGCCTATTATACAGAGTGAAGTAAGCCAGAAAGAAAAACACCAATACAGTATACTAACACATATATATGGTATTTAGTTAATTGGTAAAGATAACCCTGTATGCGAGACAGCAAAAGAGACACAGATAAATAGAACAGTATTATGGACTCTATGGGAGAGGGCGAGGGCAGGAGGATATGGGAGAATGGCACTGAAGCATGTAAATTATCATATGTGAAACGAATCGGCAGTCCAGGTTCGATGCGTGATACAGGGTGCTCAGGGCTGATGCACCGAGATGACCTGGAGGGATGGGATGGGGAGGGAGGTGGGAGGGGGGTCCTGGAAGGGGAAAACATGTACACCAATGGTGGATTCATGTCAATATACGGCAAAACAAATACAAGATTGTAAAGTTAAAAAATAGATAGATAAACTAATTTTAAAAAGTAAAATAAAAATCAAATTAAAAATAAAGAAAGAAAGAAAATAAAGAAAAAAGAAAAACCGTAACCAGAAAAAAAAAAATAAAAATAAAGCTTGCCCTGAAACATCTATTTTATGCAGTATAACTGACATACAATATCATATTAGTTTGAGGTGTACATCATAGTGATTTATTTATATACATTTTGAAACGATCACCTCAATAAGTCTAGTTCTCTGTTACCATAAAAATTATTAAAATATTATTGAGTATATTCCCTATGCTGTACATTACAGTCTCATGACTTATTTGTTTTATATCTGGAAGTTGGTACCTCTTAATCTTCTTCACCTATTTCGCTCACCAAACCCCCTCCCCTCTGACAACCACCAGCTTGTTTTCTGTATCTATGAGTCTGTTTCTTTTTGTCTTGTTTTTCAAATTCCACATAAGTGAAATCATGAGGTAATAGTGTTTCTCCATCTGTCTTATTTTACTTAGCATAACATCCACTAGGTCCATCCATGTTGTTGTAAATGGCAAGTTTCATTACCTTTTATGGCTAACTAATATTCCATTATCTATCAATCAATCAATCTATCTATCTATCTATCCTGCAACTTCTTTATTCATTCATTCATCAGTGGCCACTCTTGCCTTGTGATGCAGGTAAGAGTGCTCCTTTCAACATTTACTGTAAGTCTAGTTTTGATGAACTCCCTCAGCTTTTGCTTGTTTGTAGAAGTTTTATTTGTTCTTCATGTCTGAATGATAACTTTGCTGGATAGAGTTTCTGCTGAGAAATCTGTTAATAGTCTAGAAGGAGTTCCTTTGTAGATTACCACTTTTTTTTTTCTCCCTAGCTGCCTTTAAGATTGTTTCTTTGTCATTGACTTTTGACAGGTTTAATGTGTCTTGAAGAAGATCATTTTGCATTGATGTCATTAGGTGTTTTCTTAGCCTCATGGACTTGTATATTCAGTTTCTTCCCCAGGCTTGGGAAGTTTTCAGCTATTTTTTCTTTAAATGAGCTCTCTGCTCTGTTCTCCCTCTCTTGTTTGAGAATACCAATTACCCTAATGTTGCCCTTTGTAAAAGAGTCAGAGAAATTTTTTCCTCATTTTTAAAATATCTTATCTCTCTTTCCTCTTCTACTTGTATCATTTCTAGATTTCTGTCTTTGAGTTCACTAATTATCTCTTCCATATTGTCTGCTCTATTGCCATTGCTTTCTAATGCATTCTTTATCTCATTTATTGAGAATTTCTGTTTGGTTCCTTTTTAGAGTTTCCATCTCCTTGGTAAAGTATCCATTCTGTTCATCGTTTTTATTTCTGGGTTCAGTGAACTACCTTTCTGAATTTTCTTGCAGTTCATTGAGTTTCTTCATAATAGCTATTTTGAATTCTGTATCATTAAATAGTAATATTCTAAAATTTTAAGTTTGTTTTTTGGAGAATTGTCATTTTCTTTTGGTGATACCATGTCAACATGGTTCTTCATGGTACTTGATGAGTTCCTCTACCATTGCTTTTGTAGTAACAACTGCCTTTCTTCTTTAGGTAAAGGTTTTTGTTTTTTGTTAATTTCATCCTAACAATTCAACTGATTAGTAATTAGAGATCTTTCTTTTGTTTTCCAGTAGGTGGCACTATAGAATAAGTGTTGGTTTCTCTTACTTGATCAGTTCAGTTCAGTTCAGTAGCTCAGTCGTGTCCGACTCTTTGCAACCCCATGAATCGCAGCACGCCAGGCCTCTCTGTCCATCACCAACTCCCGGAGTTTACCCAAACCCATGTCCATCGAGTCGGTGATGCCACCTAACCATCTCATCCTCTGTCGTCGCCTTCTCCTCCTGCCCCCAATCCTTCCCAGCATTAGGGTCTTTCCCAATGAGTCAACTCTTTGCATGAGGTGGCCAAAGGATTGGAGTTTCAGCTTCAACATCAGTCCTTCCAATGAACACCCAGGACTGATCTCCTTTAGGATGGACTGGTTGGACCTCCTTGCAGTCCAAGGGACTCTCAAGAATCTTCTCCAACACCACAGTTCAAAAGCATCAATTCTTCAGCGCTCAGCTTTCTTCACTGCCCAGCTCTCACATCCATACATGACCACTGGAAAAACCATAGCCTTGACTAGACGGACCTTTGTTGACAAAGTAATGTCTCTGCTTTTCAATATGCTATCTAGGTTGGTCATAACCTTCCTTCCAAGGAGTAAACGTCTTTTAATTTCATGGCTGCAATCACCATCAGCAATGATCAGCCTCTGGTTATATTTGAGAATGGGCATTTTCCACCCTTCACCTTTCACTTCCACCCTTCACCTCTGTTAGAGGTGTCACCTTATGACCTTGTTGCCACTGCTTGTGCCTCTTGGGTTGGTGCCTTTCTGTTGCTGGTGTTGGTGGCATCACAGCTTGGAGCATCACAACGGTGGGATCACATCTGGTGTCTCCTGGCTCTGCTGCTGCAAGAGTAGGGAGAGGAGAAGCCGGGACACAGTGTCTCTGCCGTGACCAGGACTGTCAGGACCCTAGGTGCCACTACTGCAGGCAGTGATGAAGGCGGTTCTGGCCAGAGTTACATGTGTCTCTGTGGCTGAAGGGACAGGATTGCAGACTCTGCTGCTGCTGTCTGGTTCCCTGTGGTCATAGGCTCTGCTGTAATTAGGAGGCCAGGGTTATCTGCAATACCTCCCATGATGCTAAAAGGTTATTTGGGGCTGTGGACCATGGCCAAGGGTTCAGGAATGCTGGCACTCGCTCCTCTGTTCCCCTAGTTCTGCCTCCTTTATGTGTTCCAGTCCACCCAACTTTAGATGTACAGATGAGTGTAATTCTTCAGCACCCTGATGTGGTGGGCTGAGGCACCTTTGTTGAGTTATGGATGTTTTACCGGTTATAGATTGAGGGAAAGAGACAAAAGGAGACTCTAATATCACTATGACACTGATCTCACTTTCAAGATTGCCTGACTTATTCTTGATATGCTCCTGTTGTTGAGGATGTGCTAAGACCTGTCAGGGTTCCAAGAGGAGGAATCCCATTTAGCATTTAGTTTTAGGCTGTTTGGATGCCAGACTCTCAGGCAGGAGCCTTTAAAGTACATAGATGTATATAGTCCTATGGGGTTTCAACTGTATCCCTGCTGGCTTCCAAACCAGGAGACCTAGAGGTATCCCTTGGGTGATAGTTACAAAACAGTGAGGCTCCTACTGAGTGTAACACCCCTTTTATGGGGAGTCTTGTTGAGCCATACTGAGGCCTAGGGAGTGTGCAAGGATGGTGTCTCCCGGTTTGCCTTCTTAGCTGCTAGATGTATGGGAAGTGTGAAGCCTGTCCCCAGATGTGAAGCTAATTAAATAGGCATTTTTTTCACAAGAAGACTGACTTGTATTTCAGTCTGCTGTCTATGCAGTGCAATGGGTGGGGACAGGGGGTGGCTTGCCAATAACTGACTTTCATTGTTACAGTTCCATGGAGCCCTGGAATTCTAGCCCCTTGGCCACCAGTGTCAGGTAATCAAGGGGTGTCCTCTGTGGATTGCACACCCCAATTGTCTTTAGGTAGGCAGCTGGAGAGTGTCAGAGTAGGGCTTGTTTTCTTATTTAAGGAAGGCAGCAGGAAGATGACTTGAATGTGTATGCCTCTGAGCTCAGCAGTACAACATGTGAGATGCCTTGTCCATGCACATGCATCAGCTTTAGGCCTGGAGTGAGAGACTGCTGAGACTGCACCTGCTACCAACCTTAGTCAAGGGAAAGGGCAATGCTGAGTTGGATTTAGGCTGGGAAACAGATAAGACAGCCTACAGTTGCCAGTCCCAGCCAGGGACTGAGGGAGTGCTGCATTTGCTGGAGCTCTTCAGCTTCAGCACTGCAGTAGCATGGTGCCACAATTGCTTGCCTCCATGTCCAAGCCCTCTAGCTCATGCTTTTAGATCCACAGATGACTCTCCTTCACACAAAGTCTCAGAACTTTCCAAATTGCCGTCATTTCACTGGGTCTTGGGATGAATGACCACACGTCCTTTAAGAAGGGAATATCAATTTCCTATAGCACTTTGGGACCCTTGAATGTCAGCCCTATTGGTTTCTTAAGCCAGACTTTTGTGGAGGCCCTCTCTCTGATATAGATTTCAGGGGCGGGGGGCCCTGATATGGAGCATCCACCCCTTGCTTCTCCTGAAGAAACACCCATCTGATGTAGTCCCATTCTCTTGTGTGAGATGATATCTCATTGTAGCTTTGATTTGCATTTCTCTAATACTGAGCAATGTTCAACATCTTTTCTTGTGTTTATTAGCCATTGCTATGTCTTCTTTGGAGAAATGTCTGTTTCAGTCTTCTGCTGACTTTATATTGAGTTGTTTGTTTTTCTGGTATTGAGTTGCATGAGCTATTTGTATATTTTGGAAATTAATCCTCTGTCAGTTGTTTCATTCACTATTATTTTCTCCCATTCTGAGGGCTGTCTTTTCACCTTGTTTATAGTTTCCTTTGCTGTGCAAAAGGTTTTAAGTTTAATTAGGTCCCACTTGATTATTTTTGCTTTTATTTCCTTTACTCTAGGAGGTGGGTCATAGAGGATCTTTCTGCAATTTACGTCAAAGAGTGTTCTTCCTATGTTTTCCTCTAAGACTTTTAGAGTTTCTGGTTTTACATTTAGGTCTTTAATCCATTTGGAGTTTATATTTGTGTATGGTGTTAGGAAGTGTTCTAATTTCATTCTTTTACAAGTGGCTTTCCAGTTTTCCCAGTACCACTTATTGATGAGACTGTCTTTGCCCCATTGTATATTCTTGCCCCATGTCAAAAATAAGATGCCCATAGGTGTGTTGGTTTATCTCTGGGCCTTGTATCTTGTTCCATTGGTTTATATTTCTGTTTTTGTGCCAGTACCATATTGTCTGGATGACTAACTTTGTGGTATAGTCTGAAGTCAGGAAGGTTTAGGTTGATCCCTCTGGCTCCATTCTTCTTTCTCAAGATTGCTTTGGCTATTCAGAGTCTTTTGTGTTTCCATACAAATTGTGAACTTTTTTGTTCTAGTTCAGTGAACGATGCCATTGGTAATTTGATAAGGATTGCACTGAATCTGTAGATTGCATTTGGTAATACAGTAATTTTCACAATATTGATTCTTCCAACCAAGGAATATGGAACAGCTCTCCATTTGTTTATGTCATCTTTGATTTTTTTCATCAGTGTCTTATAGTTTTCTGTGTAGAGGTCTTTTGTCTCTTTAGGTAGGTTTATTCCTAGGTATTTTATTCTTTTTCTTGCAATGGTAGATGGGGTTGATTCCTTAATTTCTCTTTCTGATTTTTCATTGTTAGTGTATAAGAATGCAACTGATTGCTGTGTATTGATTTTGTATTCTGTGACTTTGCTAAATTCACTGATTAACTCTAGCAATTTTCTGATAGTTTCTTTAGGGTTTTGTACGTATAGTATCATGTTGTCTGCAAACAGTGAGAGTTTTACTTCTTGTTTTTCAATCTGGATTTTTTTATTTTTTTTTTCTTCTCTGATTGCCGTAGCCGGAACTTCAAAAACTATATTGAATAATAGTGGAGAGAGTGGACACCCTTGTCTTGTTCCTGATGTTTGGGGAATGCTGTCAGTTTTTCACCATTGAGAATGATGTTTGAAGTGGATTTATCATGTATGGCCTTTATTATGTTGAAGTAGACTCCTTCTATTGCTCAGTCGTGTCTAACTCTTTGTGACCCCATGGACTATAGCCTGCCAGGCTTCTATGTCCATGGGATTCTCCAGGCAAGAATACTGGAGTGGATTGCTATTCCCTTCTCCAGAGGATCTTCACGACCCAAGGATCAAATCCTGGTCTCCTGCACTGTAGGCAGATTCTTTACTTTTTGGGCTACAGGGAAGTCTATCATATATGACCTTTATTATGTTGAGGTAGATTCCTTCTATGCCCATTGTTTGAAGAATTTTTAACATAAATGGGTGCTGAATTTTTCTTTAATTTGTTTTTTTATTGAAGGATAACTGCTTTACAGAATTTTGTTGTTTTCTGCCAAACCTCAACATGAATCAGCCATAGGTATATATATATATCCCCTCCCTTTTGAAACTCCCATCTCCTCCCGCATCCCACCCCTCTAGGTTGATATAGAGCCCCTGTTTGAGTTTCATGAGCCATACAGCAAATGGTGCTGAATTTTGTCAAAAGCTTTTTCTGCATCTGTTGAGTTTATCATATGGGGTTTCTCTTTCAATTTTTTTAATATTGTGTATTATATTGATTGTTTTGCATATATTGAAGGATCTTTGCATCCCTCGGACAAACCTGACTTGATTAAATGGCAACCCACTCCAGTGCTCTTGCCTGGAGAATCCCAGGGAGTGGGGAGCCTAGTGGGCTGCCGTCTATGGGGTCACACAGAGTCGGACACAACTGAAGCGACCTAGCAGCAGCATGATCTTTTTAATGTGTTGTTGAATTCTGTTTGCTAGAGTTTTGTTGAGCATTTTTGAATATATGTTCATCAGTGATATTGGCCTATGATTTTCTTTTTTTGATGTCCTTATCTGCTTTTGGTATCAGAATGATGGTGGACCTGCAGAATGAGTTTGGAAGTTTTCCTTCTTCTACAGTGTTTTGGAAGAGTTTCAGAAGTATACGCATTAGCTCTTCCCTAAATGTTTCATAGAATTCACCTGTGAAACCATCTGGCCCTGGGCTTTAGTTTTTTGGGAAACTTTTGATCACAGTTTCAATTTCAGTACTTGTGATGGTCTTGTTCATAATTTTTATTTCTTTCTGGCTCAGTCTTGGAAGGTTGAAATTTTCCAAGAATCTGTCCATTACTTCTAGGTTGTCCACTTTATTAGCATATAGTTTCTTTACTAGACTCTTATGATCCTTTGTGTTTCTGCATTATCTGTTGTAACCTCTTCTTTTTCATTTCTAATTTTGTTGATGATTCTTCTCCCTTTTTTATTGGCGAGTCTGGCTAATGTTTTGTGAATTTTTTTTATCTTCTCAAAGAACCAGCTTTTAGTTTTGTTAATGTTTATTTATTGTTTCCTTCATTTCTTTTTCATTTATTTCTGCTTTGATCTTTATGATTGCTTTCCTTCTATTAACTTTGGGATTTTTGTTCTTCTTTTTTCCAGTTGTTTTAGGTGTAAAGTTAGGTTGTTTATTTGATGTTTTCCTTTTTTCTTGAGGTAGGATATTATTGCTATAAACTTCCCTCTTAGAACTGCTTTTGCTGCATCTCATAGGGTTTGTATCATCATGTTTTCATTGTCATTTGTTTCTAGAAATTTTTATTTCCCTTTTTATTTCTTCAGTAACCTGTTTGTTATTTAGAAATGCATTGTTTAACCTCCTTGTGTTTTTATTTTTTTTACCTTATTTTCCAACCTGTAATTGATATCTCCTCTCATAGTGTTGTGGGCAGAAAACATACTATTTCAACTTTCTTAAATTTTCTGAGGCTTGACTTGTGATCCAAGATGTGGCCTATCCTGGGAAATGTCCCATGTACACTTGAGAAGAAAGTGTATTCTTCTGCATTTGGATGGAATGTTTTAAAGATATGAATTAGATATATCTGATCAGATACATCTGATCTAATCTAATCATATAAGGTTTGTGTTTCCTTATTAATTTTCTTTTTTTAAAACTTATATATGCATTTTATTTTTAAAATTAATTTATTTACATTAATTGGAGGCTAATTACTTTACAATATTGTGATGTTTTTTGCCATATATCAACATGAATCAGCCACGGGCGCCCATGTGTCTTCCTATCCTGAACCCTCATCCCAATTCCCTCCCCACACCATCCCTCTGGGTTGTCCCAGAGCACCAGCTTTGAGTGTCCTGCTTCATGAATTGAACTTCCACTGGTCGTCTATTTTGCATATAATAATATACATGTTTTAATGGTATTCTCTCAAATCATTCCACCCTTGCCTTCTCCACATAGTCCATAAGTCTGTTCTTTATATCTGAGTCTCTTTTGCTGTTTTGCAAATAGAGTCATCGTTACCATCTTTCTAAATTCCATATATATGCATTAATATAGTGTATTGGTGTTTCTCTTTCTGACATAATTCACTCTGTATAATAGGCTCCGGTTTCATCCTCCTCATCACAACTGACTCAAATGTGTCCTTTTGTATAGCTGAGTAATATTCCATTGTGTTTATGTACCACAACTTCCTTATCCATTTGTCTGCTGATGGACATCTAGGTTGCTTCCATGTCCTAGATATTGTAAGCAGTGCTGCAATGAACATCGTGGTACATGTGTCTCTTTCAATTCTGGTTTCCTCAGTGTGTATGCCCAGCAGTAGGATTGCTGGGTCAAGACTCCCAGAGTTGGTGATGGACAGGGAGGCCTGGCGTGCTGTGATTCATGGGGTCGCAAAGAGTCAGACACGACTGAGAGACTGAACTGAAATGAACTGATGGCAGTTCTATTTCCAGTTTTTTTTAGGGAATCTCCACACCGTTCCCCATAGTGGCTGTACTAGTTTGCATTCCCACCAACAGTGTAAGAGGGTTCCCTTTTCTCCACATCCTCTACAGCATTTACTGTTTGTAGACTTTGATGGCAGCCATTCTGACAGGCATGAGTGAGATGGTACCTCGTTGTGGTTTTGATTTACATTTCTCTGATAATGAATGATGTTGAGCATCTTTTCACATGTTTGTTAGCCCTCTGTATGTCTTCTTTGAAGAAATGTCTGTTTAGTTCTTTGACCCATTTTTTGATTGTGTCATTTATTTTTCTAGTATTGAGCTGCATGAGCTGCTTGTATATTTGGGGGATTAATTCTTTGCCCCTTGATTCATTTGCTATTATTTTCTCACATACTGAAGGCTGCCTTTTCACCTTGCTTATAGTTTCCTTCATTGTGAAAAAGCTTTTAAGTTTAATTAGGAGCCATTTGTTTATTTTTGTTTTTATTTCCATTACTCTGGGAGGTGGGTCATAGAGGATCTTGCTGTGATTTATGTCAGAAAGTGTTCTACCTATGTTTTCCACTAACGGTTTTATAGTTTCTGATCTTACATTTAGATCTTTAATCCATTTTGAGTTTATTTTTGTGTATGGTGTTAGGAAGTGTTCTAGTTTCATTCTTTTGCAGGTGGTTGACCAGTTTTCCCAGCACCACTTGTTAAAGAGATTGTCTTTTCTCCATTGTATATTCTTGCTTCCTTTGTCACAGATAAGGTGTCCATAGCTGAGTGGGTTTATCTCTGGGCTTTCTATTTTGTTCCATTGATCTATATGTCTGTCTTTGTGCCAGTGCCATACTGTCTTGATGACTATAGCTTTGTAGTATAGTCTGAAGTCAGGCAGGTTGATTCCTCCACTACCATTCTTCTTTCTCCAGATTGCTTTGGCTTTTCGAGGTTTTTTGTGTTTCCATACAACTTGTGAAATTAGTTGTTCTAGTTCTGTGAAAAATACTATTGGTAGCTTGGTAGGGATTGCATTGAACCTATAGACTGCTTTGGTTAGTATACTCATTTTCATTATATTGATTCCTTCAATCCACGAACATGGTATATTTTTCTATTTGTTAATCTTTTATTTCTTTCATCAGTGTTTTATAGTTTTCTATATATAGGTCTTTTGTTTCCTTGGGTAAATTTATTCCTAAGTATTTTATTCTTTTCATTGCAATGGTGAATGGGATTGTTTCCTTAATTTCTCTTTCTGTTTTCTCATTGTTAGTATATAGGAATGCAAGGGATTTCTGTGTATTAATTTTATATCCTGCAACTTTACTATATTCATTGATTAGCTCTAGTAATTTTCTGGTGGTGTCATTAGGGTTTTCTATGTAGAGGATCATGTCATCTGCAAACAGTGAGAGTTTTACTTCTTTTCCAATCTGGATACATTTTGTTTCTTTTTGTTCTCTGATTCCTGTTGTTAATACTTCCAAAACTATGTTGAATAGTAGTGGTGAGAGTGGGCAGTCTTGTCTTGTTCCTGATTTTAAAGGAAATGCTTCAATTTTTTGCCATTGGGATAATGTTTGCTGTGGGTTTGTTGTATATGACTTTTTATGTTGAGGTACGTTCCTTTTGTGCCTGCTTTTTGAAGAGTATTGATCAGATATTGGTGTTGAATTTTGTCAAAGACTTTTTCTGCATCTATTGAGATAATCATATGGTTTTTATCTTTCAATTTGTTAATGTGGTGTATCTCATTGATTGATTTGCAAATATTGAAGAATCCTTGCATCCTTGGGATAAAGCTCACTTGGTCATGATGTATGATCTTTTTAATATGCTGTTGGATTCTGCTTGCCAGAATTTTGTTGAGGAGTTTTGCATCTATGTTCATCAGTGATATTGGTCTGTAGTTTTCTTTTTTGTGTGGCATCTTTGGTTTTGGTATTAGGGTGATGGTGGCCTCATAGAATGAGTTTGGCAGTTTACGTTCCTCTGCAATTTTCTGGAAGAATTTGAGTAGGAAAGGTGTTAGCTCGTCTCTAAATTTTTGGTAGAGTTCACCTGTGAAGCCATCTGGTCCTGGGCTTTTGTTTGTTGGAAGATTTTTCATTACCGTTTTGATTTCCATGCTTGTGATGGGTCTGTTAAAATGTTCTATTTCTTCCAGGTTCAGTTTTGGAAGGTTAAACTTTTCTAACCATTTGTCATTTCTTCCAAGTTGTCCATTATATTGGCATATAGTTAGCTGCTCATACTAGTCTCTTATGATCTTTTGTATTTGTGTTGTCTGTTGTGATTTCTTTATTTTCATTGCTAATTTTATTGATTTGATTCTTCTCTCTTCTTTTCTTGATGAGTCTGGCTAATGGTTTGTCTATTTGATTTATCTTCTCAAAAAACCAATTTTTAGTTTTTTTGATCTTTGGTATCGTCTCCTTCATTTCTTTTTCATTTATTTCTGCTCTGATTTTTGTTATTTCTTTCCTTCTACTAACTTTGGGGTTCTTCTTTTCTTCTTTTTCTAGTTGCCCTATGTGCAAAGTTAGGTTGTTTATTTGATACTTCTCTTATTTCTTGAGGTAGGCTTGTATTGCTATGAATCTCCCTCTTAACACTGCCTTTACTGAATCCCATAGCTTTTGGGTTGTCCTGTTTTCATTTTCATTTGTTTATATGCATATTTTGATTTCCTTTTTGATTTCTTCCATGATCTATTGATTATACAGAAGTGTGTTGTTGAGCCTCTATATGTTTGCATTTTTAATAGCTTTTTTTCTGTGGTTGACATCTAATCTACCGTATTTTGATCCAAAAAGATGCTTGAAATAATTTCATGCTTTTATTTATTTATTTTTTTAATTTATTTATTTTAGTCGGGGGATAATTACTTTACAATATTGTAGTGGTTTTTGCCATACATTGACATGGAATTTGAAAGATGGGAACGATAACCCTATATGCAAGACAGAATAAGAGACACGGATGCATAGAACAGTCTTATGGACTCTGAGGGAGAAGGTGAGGGTGGGATATTCTGAGAGAATAGCATTGAAATATGTATATTATCTTATGTGAAACAGAACACCATTCGAGGTTCGATGCACGAGACAAATGCTCAGGGCTGGGGCAATGGAATGACCCAGAGGGGTGGGATGGGGAGGGAGGTGGGAGGGGGGTTCAGGATGGGGAACACATGTAATTTCATGGTTTTAAAATTACCACGGCTAGATTTATGGCCCAGGATGTGATCTATCCTGGAGAATGTACCTTTTGACTTTGGAAAAAAGGTGAAATTCATTGTTTTGGGGTGAAATGCCCCATAGATATCTATATGTCTAACTGATCGATTGTAGAATTTAGGACTTGTGTTTCCTTGCCAATTTTCCATTTGGTTGATCATAGGTGTGAGTGGGGTATTAAATTCCCACACTACTACTGTGTTACTGTTAATTTCCCTTTTCATACTTGTTAGCATTTGCCTTACATATTGAGGTGCTCCTATGTTGGGTGCATATATATTTACATATTTTTCTTGGATTGATCATTTGATCATTATGTAGTGTTCTTGTTTGTCTCTTATCATGGTCTTTATTTCAAAGCCTACTTTATCTGATATGAGTATTGTTTTTCTTGCTTTCTTTTGGTCTCCATTTGCATGAAATATCTTTTTCCAGCATCTCACTTTCAGTCTGCATGTGTCTTTAGGTTTGGGTCTCTTGTAGACAGCGTATATAGAGGTCTTGTTTTGTATCCATTCAGCCAGCTTTTGTTTTATGGTTGGGGCATTTAACCCATTTACATTTAAATAAATATGATCCTGTTACCATTTACTTTGGGTTTTGAGTTTGTTTTTATACCTTTTCTGTGTTTCCTGTCTAGAGAAGATCCTTTAGCTCTTGTTGAAGAGCTGGATTGGTGGTGCTGAATTCTCTCTCTCTCTCCCCCTCTTTTTTTTTTTTTTTTGCTTGTCTGTAAAGCTTTTGATTTCTCCTTCATATCTGAATGAGATCCTTGCTTGGTAGAGTAATCTTTGGTTGTAGGTTTTCCTTTTTCATCACTCTAAGTATGTCCTGCCATTCCCCTCTGGCCTGAAGAGTTTCTACTGAAAGATCAGCTGTTATCCTTATTGGGATCCACTTGTGTGTTATTTGTTGCTTTGCCCTTGCTGTTTTTAATATTTGCTCTTTGCGTTTGTTCTTTGTTAGTTTGATTAATATGTGTCTTGGGGTGTTTCGCCTTGGGTTTTTCCTGTTTGGGACTCTGCGTTTCTTGGACTTGGTAGTTATTTACTTCCCCATTTTAGGGAAGCTTTCAATTATTGCCTCCTCAAGTATTTTCTCATGCCCTTTCTTTTTGGTCTTCTTCTGGGACACCTATCATTCAAATGTTGGGGCATTTAACATTGTCCCAGAGGTGTCTGAGGTTGTCCTTATTTCTTTCAATTCTTTTTTCCTGCCTGCTTCATTTATTTCCATCCTTCTATCTTCTACCTCACTTATCCTCTCTTCTGCCTCAGTTATTCTATTGTTGGTTCCCTCCAGAATGCTTTTAATCTCAGTTACTGCATTTTTGATTACTGATTGACTCTTCTTTATTTCCTCCAGGTCCTTGCATCTTCTAATTCCTTGTCTCTAGTCTGTTTATCTGTAACTCCATTTTGCTTTCAAGATTTTGGATCATCTTTACTATCATTATTCTGAATTATTTTTCAGGTAGACTCCCAATCTTCTCCTCTTTTGTTTGGTTTGGTGGGTTTTTATCATGTTTCTTCAGCTACTGGATATTTCACTGCATTTTAAGTTTGTTTCAAATGCTGTGTTTGGGGTGCCCTTTCTGCAGGCTGGAAATTCGTGGTTCCTCTTAATTGTGGAGTCTTCTCCCTGTGTGTGTATTTGGACCAGTGGCTGGTCAAGTTTTCCTGGTTGGAGGAGTTTCTGTCTGTGTTCTGGTGGATGGAACTTGTGTCTGTGTTCTCTCTTCTCTCTGGAGTGTGATCAAGTGTCCAGTAGTCAGTTTAGGGGTGTCTATGGGTTTAGCATGGCTTTGGGCATCCTGTCTTCTAATGTTCAATGTTGTGTTCCTGTTTAGCTGGAGAATTAGCATGGTATGTCTTGTACTGTAACTTTTGGCTCTTTGGTGGATCTTGGTTTCAGTGTAGATATGGAGACTTTCAGGTGAACTCTAGTCTATTAATGTTCCCTGGAATCAGGAGTTCTTTGATGTTCTAAAGTTCTGGAGTTAAGCCTACTGCCTCTGGCTTTTTGTTCTTCTCTTATGATAGCCTAAAGACTTCTCCATCCATACAGCACAGAAGGTGAAACCCTTAGTTTGATGGTGAAACAATTCTCCACAGCCAGGAGCACCCAGAGAGATTCACAGTTACATAGAGAAGAGAAGAGGGAGGAGGGAGATAGATGTAACCAGGAGGGGACAAGGGGGCATCAAAAGGGGATAGAGCAATCAAGCCGGTAATCAAATCCTTAAGTGAAAATGGACACTGAAGATTAGATTCTTAGAGGTACAAAATTGATAGCAAATATCAAAAAACAAAGATTAATAACCTAGAATGGAGGTTAGACTCTCAAAAATACAATATAAAAATACAAAACGAAATCATTCACAAAAATTTTAAAATATATATACAGAATTTGTTTTTTAAAAATAGGGACATTTTGAAAGGTAATACTAGGCTATAAAAATGAAAGTTAAAGGAGTAATAAAGAAGTAAATTTTTTTAAAAAATTTAAAAAATGATAATAGTAAAAATATATCTAGGAATTTCTCTGGAGCTGTTGTGGGCAGAGTGGGGTCAGTTCAGTGTCAGATAATCCCTTGTTCTGGCCTTACTTGTTCTCAAGATCTATAGTTCCCCTTCAAATGCACAGTTTCAACATTAACTGCTTGGTTTTAATAGTTGCAACTGTCACTTTCAGAGCGGTTCTCCCTTCTTTGTTTATTTTGGCTTCTTCTGTTTTCAAGTCTCTTCAGTGTCTAATTTCTGCCCTGACACAAGGGGGCAAAGGTGGCCACTTACTTAGGCCCACTTGTTCAGTTGTGTTGTGGGGAGGGAGGGACACTGCAAACAAATACTACCAGCACGTGTGAGGAGTGTTCACAGTGGATGGACCACACTGGGTTTGCCACAGCCCAAGGTGGCATGTACTTCCTGGGTCCACACAGCTCAGGCTCCAGTGTGCTCTGCAAGGGCACTGTCCCAAGTGAGCCCTGTGTTTCATGCACTCCCCAGATCTAAGCCGCTCACGTTCTCAGGTGCTCCATAGGGGCACAGACCCAGGTAGGCTGTGCATTTTGTGCCCTTTTCAGGTCCGAGCCACTCGTGACCAGGTGCTTGGCGAGTGCACTGTCCCAGGTGGGTCATGCACCTTATGCACCTCCCTGGTCCTGGACACTCAGTTTCCCGGGTGCTTCTTGAGAGCACAGTCCCAGGTGTGTCGTGTGTCTCCTTGGGGTGCTAATTTCAGGCTATGACATTCCTGGTAGATGTGATCCATCCAGGATCCCTGTAAGACGTGGTTGGCATCTGGGAGCCTGCTCACAGTTTGGTGGAAGATGCAGTCTCTGGTGCCGAGATTGCAGCAGCCCTTTGCCTTCTGGCTCTAGCTGTCGCACACCTGCCTCTCTGCCTCCAGGGAGGGAGGACCCTATACAGCAGCCAGCTTGCTCTTCTTTGGTATTTGCTCAATCCTTTGTTCTGTGAGTGTGTCAGTGGTCACTGTGTGGTGTTAAAACCTTTTGCGGGAAAGGTTTTTTTTTTTTTTTTTTTTTTTTTTACTTTTGTCTCTCTGGCTATCCCACGGTTTGGTTGCTATCTCAAATTAGTTCCCTCAGATTTTCTTCAGGGCATTCAGGCTTGGTCCTTACCCTAAGGATTGATGATGCAGCCCGTGCCTTTCTGCCCAGCCCCCACTCACTGGTGGCAGATGCGAGCCTCTGGGCCACTTCTCCATCTTTGCTTGTAGTTGCGGTTAGGTGCATTTTCTGTGGGTTTTGTTTTTCTCTCAGTTATGCTGCCCTCTGAGATTCCAAAAATCCCCACAGACATGCCTGTGAGAGGGTTTCCTACTGTGTGGAAACTTCTCTTCCTTGAGGACTCCCTCCCCAGGATGGATCTTCATCCCTAAATCTTTTGTCTCTGTTTTTGTTATTTACATTTTGTCCTACCTCCTTTCAAAGAGATTGGGCTGCCTTTCTGGGTGCCTGGTGTCCTCCACCAGCATTCAGAAGTTGTTTTGTGAAAGTTGCTCAACATTCAAATGATCTTTTGATGAATTTTTGGGGAGAAAGTGGTCTCCCCTTCCTATTTATCCATCATCTTAGGACTGCCCCCTCTTTATTAATTCTGTTTTGATTATCTGTCCATTGGTGCAAGTGGGGTGTTAAAGTTCCCTAGTACTATTGTCTTACTGTCTATCCTCTGTCCCAGTGGGGACTGAGCAAGGAGGTAATGCAGCTGCTTGGATTGCAGGGATCCTTGTGGTGCCAAGTGTTCAGAGATCTGGTGGCCTCAGGTGCAGGAGTTGTGGCACTATTAGAGTCTTGTTCTAACCTCTGGCAGCTGGTGTTCAAAGGGCCTCCCTGGCTGGTCCTTCTCTGTTGCTTGGAATAGCAGGTCCTCAAAGGTCCCCCTTGGCTGGAGTTCTTCTCTATTGCTTGATGTATCAGGCACTTAAAGGGCCACCCTCTCTAGGGTCTTTCTTTATTGGTCAGCTGCCAGTGCTGGCATGTGGAGGAGAGAGAGGCTACAGTGATGGCTCTACCTCTTATATGTGACTCAGCAGTGTCACCTTGCCTCCATAGCTGCCTGGCTTTCCTCCAAAGGCATTCCCCACTGTGATCTCCTCCTTCACATCCCCTCAGGTCATCTCCCCACAGTCAATAGCACACCTCATCCTAGGATTGCTCTCCAATTCCTACATTCCAGCTCCCAGACATAGCATATTCCAGGGGACTTGCATCCCTGCCTGGGGTATGTAGTGCTGCAGCAAGGACTGTCTGTGTGGTAATCACTCCATTCAGACTGTCACAGATCACCTGCTGCACTCTCCCACAGCCTCAGATGCTTCCCCTCTGTCCCAAATAATTGCCCCAATGTGGGGATCTGACCTCTGCTTCAGTTCCCCTACACCCTAGGTGAGGGTCCAGTCCTGCTCACTCTCCTCTTTTTCACTTTTTCCTTTATCCTACTGAGTTTTGCATGGATCTACATATTCTCTTCTGGTGGTCAGGGACTCCTGCCTGCTCTCAGGTGATATTCTGCAAGATCTTCTGCAACTGAAGGTGTATTCCTGATGCATTTGTGGAGAGAGATGTACTCAATGTCCACCTACTCCTCTGCCATCTTGTTTCCTTGACATTATCTTTTTATTACGAAAAATTAGTGAGTCATAGCCCTTTTAAAAATTGAGCCAAAGCTGGAACAATTTGAGTAGTAATATAAGTAAAATGTTGTTGGATTATAACCCAAAGTATAAAATAATATGAGTTTATTCTGAAATAAATAATTGATTGAATAAATAAATAAATGAGAGAGGAGAGAAAAGTTCCTCATGCAGAAGAATTCTGAATTATTTATTTAGATAATCTGCCCTCAGAGAGTTGAGCACAACTCCCCACTCTTTGCATGTGGACTCTACATAATAACTTCCTTCCAAACAGTACATTATGGAAAGGAGAGAAAACGAGTTAGCTTTACAGTAGAGAAACCTAAGAAACTTTACCTCAGCCAAGTGTTCAAGGTCAGAATCAACTACAATAAGTCATGTTGATTTGTGAACTCTTGATCTGATGTTATCAAAATGACACATTATCTGTGTGGTCTTTTTCTTCCAAACCCATAGCCACAGTCCAAACATGAGAAAAATATTTCACAACTCCCAGTAGAGGGACATTCTATGAGATACCTTACCTGTACTCCTTAGAATGGTTAAAATTGTCAAAAACAGGGAAATTCTGAAAAACTATCACAGCCAAACTGAGTCAAAGCTATAACAACCAAATGTAATGTGATTCCAGGATGGGACTCTGGGAAAGAAAATGAGTCCTAGGCAAAAATTAGTGAAATCTGAATAAAATATGAAAATTCAGTTAATAATAATAGTATAATAATTATCAGCTCTTTGGTTGTAATATATCATGCAATGTCAATTGTTGGTAATAGGGGAATTGAGTCCAGGATATAGGGAAACTGTATTATCTTTGTAAATTTTTCTGTAAATTCTAAAATTTAGAGACTAATCCCTTGTAAGTCACATCATTTGCAAATATTTTCTCCCTATCTGTGGGTTGTTTTTTCATTTTTCAAAAGTTGCTTCCTTTGTCTTTGAGTTTAAATAGGTCTCATTTGTTTATTTCTGTTTTTATTTCCATTATTCTGAGAGATGGATTGAAAAAGATATTGCTGTGATTTAGTTAGAGATTTTTCTGCCTATATTTTCCTCTAGGAGTTTTATAGTGTCTGGTCTCACATTTAGGTCTTTAATCCATTTTGAGGTTATTTTTGTGTATGATTTTAAAGAATTATCTAATTTCATTTTTTACATGTAGTTGTCCAGTTTTCCCAGAACCCCTTGTTGAAAAGACTGTCTTTCCAACATTATATAGCCTTGCTTCCTTTGTCATAGATTAATTGACAATAGGTGCATGGGCTTATTTCTGGGCTTTCTATCCTGTTCCACTGATCTATATTTCTATTTTTGTGTCAGTTCCATACTCTTTTGAGGACTGTAGCTTTGTAGTATATATAGTCTAAAGTCAGGCAGCAAGATTCCTCCAGTTCCATTTTCCTTTCTCAAGATTACTTTGGCTATTTGGGGTCTTTTGTGTCTCCAAACAAACTTTTTTTTTTTTAATTAGTTTATTTATCTATTTTTTAACTTTACAATATTGTATTTGTTTTGCCATACATTGACATGAATCCACCATGGGTGTACATGTGTTCCCCTTCCAGAACCCCCCTCCCACCTCCTTCCCCATCCCATCCCTCTGGGTCATCCCGGTGCACCAGCCCCAAGCACCCTGTATCATGCACCGAACCTGGACTGGCGATTCGTTTCACATATGATAATTTACATGCTTCAGTGCCATTCTCCCATATCCTCCCGCCCTTGCCCTCTCCTATAGGGTCCATAATACTGTCCAAACAAACTTTAAGAATTTTTTGTTCTAGTTCTGTGAAAAGTGCCATTGGTAATTTGATAGAGATTGCATTGGATCTGCAGATTGCTTTGAATAGTATAATCATTCTGACAATATTGTCTTTTCCAATCCAGGAACATGATATATCTTTCCATCTATGTCTTCTTTGATTTCTTTCATCAGCATCTTATAGTTTTTTGAAGTACTGGTCTTTTGACTCCTTAGGTAGGTTTATTCCTAGGTATTTTATTCTTTTTGATGTGATGGCAGGTGAAATTGTTCCTTGCCTTTATTGTTCTGATCTTTTGTTGTTAGTGTATAGAAATGAAATATATTTCTGCCTGTCAATTTTGTAACCTGCAACTTACCAAATTCACTGTTGAGCTCCAGTAGTTTTCTGATAGAATCTTTAGGATTTCTATGTATAGTATCATGTGATCTGCAAGCAATGACAGTTTTAGTTTTACTTGTTCTGACAGTTCATTCTTATATTTAGTTTTACAATCTATTTTGAGTTATTTTTTGCTTGCATATGGAGTAACATAGGGGCCCAACTTCAGTATTTTGCATGTGGATATCCACTTTTCCTAGCACCATTCTTTGAAAACTGTATTATTTCCCTATTGTATGGTCTTGACATTTTTATTGAAATCAGCTAACAATTGATATGTGGGTTTATTTCTGGATTCTCAGTTATAGTCCACTGACCTATATGTATATCCTTATTCCAATACCATACTTTCTTGATTGTTGTTTCTTCATAGTAAGTTTTGAAATTAAGAAACTTGAGTCCTCTAACTCTGTTTTTCTTTGGCATGATTCAGTTGCCTATTCTAGCATATTCTTGAGTATTCATATAAATTTTCAGATCAGTTTATCAATTTCTACAAAGAAGCCAGCCAGGATCCTGATTGGGATTGCACTATGTCTTAATTTATTTATATCTTCTTTAAATTTTGCAATGTTTTCTAGTTTTCATTGTACAAATCATGTAGTTTATTTGCTAAATGTATTCCTAAGTATCTTATTCTTTTTGATGTTATTATGTGTTTATTTAATTTCATTTTCAGACTGTTCATTGTGAGTATATGAAAATACAGTTGATTTTTGTATATTGATCTTGTATTTTGCAAAATTTCTGAACTCATATCTTAGTTCTTAATAATATTATATTAGTATGTTATAGATTTTTCAGTGGATTACTTGGATTTATCTATGTATAAGGGCTTTCCTGGTGGCTCAGAGGTAAATAATCCACCTGCAATGCAGGAGACAGTTTGGATCCCTGGGTTGGGAAGATCCCCTGGAGTTGAAATGGCAACTCACTCCAGTATTCTTGCCTGGAAAATTCCATGGACAGAGAAGCCTGGCAGACTACAGTCCATGGGGTTGCAAAGAGTTGGACATGACTGAAGTGACTTAGCACACATTTTCCTCTAAGTTCTCCTTTAGTTGTTTCATGAACTTAGTATATTGTATCTTGCTTTCATTAATGCTAAAGTATTTTCTAATTTACTTAGTGATTTCTTCCTTGACATATTGATTATTTAGGATGGTTAATTTTCACTTATTTGTCAATTCCCCAAATTTCCATCTGTTATTGATTTCTAATTTACTTTATTTGTAGTCAGAGAACATACTTTAAATTAAATACTTTTCAATTTTATTAAGGCTAATTGTATTTCCTATCAGACAATATTGTCTATCCTGGAGAGTGTCATGTGAACTTCACAAAAAATGTGTATTCTGCTGTTGTTGAGTGGAGTGTTCTATAAATATGTTAGGTCAATTTGTTAGTAGCATTGTTTATATCTTCTATAACCTTATTTATCTTCTGCTTAGCTTTTCTATTCATATTGAAAATGGGTATACTGAGTTGAATAGTGTTCCTCCAAAATTCGTACCTATCCAAAACCTGTGAATATGACCTTATTGGAAAAAGCATCTTTGTAAATATAATCACATAAAGATGAGATCATACTTGATTAAGGTGGGTTCTAAATCCAGTTTTTGACTGATTTCCTTGTAAGAAGACAGATATTTAAACATAGAGACACAGAGGAGAAGTTCGTGTGAAGATGGAGGCAAAATTGGGCTAATACACTAAAGCCAAAAAATGTCAAGAATTGCCGGCAACCACCAGAAGCTAGGAGAGAGGCAAGGAAGAGATTATCTCCCAGAGCCTCCAGAAGGAACCAAACTTTTCAACACCTTGATTTCTAACTTCTAGTCTATAAAACTATGAGAGAATAAATTTTCATAGTTCTAAGACACCAAGTTTGTAGTATTTTGTTACAGCAGTTCTAGGAAACTAATAATATAGGTGCTAAAGTCCCAAGTATTATTGTTGATTTATTCAATTTTCTCTTCAATTCTGTCAGTTTTTGTTTCATGCATTTTGGAACTATATTTAATTAGATGCATATGTTTATGATTGTTAAATCATTTTAAAGGTCAATCATTGTCTCTAGTAATAGCTGTTTCTTTAATGTCTATTTAGTTTGATATTATTACAGCCACACCAGCTTTCTTATGGTTGCTATTTTCTATCTTTTTGCTTTCAATCTACTTATGTCTTTGAGTATACTGTGTGTTTCCTATAGACAATGTAGAGTGGAATCATGATTGCTGTTTTCTTAATCCATGGATTTTGATTGGAATGTTTAATCCATTCACGTTTAAGGTCATTATTAATATGATTGGATTCATTTCTACCATTTTGTTTTTTGTTTCTATATGTCTCATGTCTTTGCACTTTAAAAATGTCCTACTGCCTCCTCTGTTGCTCTTGAGGAGTCAGCTGTTAATCTTTTTTTTTTAATTAGTTTATTTATCTATTTTTTAACTTTACAATATTGTATTTGTTTTGCCATACATTGACATGAATCCACCATGGGTGTACACGTGTTCCCCTTCCAGAGCATCCCTCCCACCTTCCTCCCCATCCCATCCCTCCGGGTCATCCTGGTGCACCAGCCCCGAGCACCCTGTAACATGTGTCTAACCTGGACTGGAGATTCCTTTCACATATGATAATTTACACGCTTTAATGCCATTCACCCATAACATCCCGCCCTCACCGTCTCCCATAGAGTCCATAAAACTGTTCTATTTATCTGTGTCTCTTTTGCTGTCTCGCATACAGGGTTATCTTTACTGATTGACTAAATACCATATATAAGTGTTAGTATACTGTATTGGTGTTTTTCTTTCTGGCTTACTTCACTCTGTATAATAGGCTCCAGTTTCATCCACCTCATTAGAACTGATTCGAATGTATTCTTTTAAATGGCTGAGTAATATTCCATTGTGTATATGTACCACCGCTTCCTTATCCATTCATCTGCTGATGGGCATGTAGGTTGCTTCCAGGTCCTGGCTATTATGAACAGTGCTGCGATGAACATTGGGGTACACGTGTCTCTTTCAATTCTGGTTTCCTCAGTGTGTATGCCCAGCAGTGGGATTGCTGGGTCATATGGCATTTCTATTTCCAGGTTTTTGAGGAATCTCCACACTGTTCTCCACAGTGGCTGTACTAGTTTGCATTCCCACCAATAGTGGTAGAGGGTTCCCTTTTCTCCACAACCTCTCCAGCACTTATTGCATGTAGACTTTTGGATAGCAGCCATTCTGACAGGCATGAAATGATACCTCATGTGGCTTTGATTTGCATTTCTCTGATAATGAGTGATGTTGAGCAACTTTTCATGTGTTTGTTAGACATCTGTATGTCTTCTTTGGGGAAGTGTCTGTTTAGTTCTTTGGCCCATATTTTGATTGGGTCGTTTATTTTTCTGGAATTGAGCTGAAGGAGTTGCTTGTATATTTTTGAGATTAATTCTTTGTCCATTGCTTCGTTTGCTATTATTTTCTGCCATTCTGAAGGCTGTCTTTTCTCCTTGCTTATAGTTTCCTTTGTTGTGCAAAAGCTTTTAATTTTAACTTGGTCCCTTTTGTTTATTTTCATTTTCATTTCCAATATTCTGGAAGGTGGGTCATAGAGGATTCTGCTGTGGTTTATGTAGGAGAGTGTTTTGCCTATGCTTTCCTCTAAGAATTTTATAGTTTCTGGTCTTACATTTAGATCTTTAATCCATTCTGAGTTTATTTTTGTGTATTGTGGTTGAAAGTGTTCTAGTTTCATTCTTTTACAAGTGGTTGATCAGTTTTCCCAGCACCACTTGTTAAAGAGATTGTCTTTTCTCCATTGTATATTCTTGCCTCCTTTGTCAAAGATAAGGTGTCCATAGGTGCATGGATTTATCTCTGGGCTTTCTATTTTGTTCCATTGATCTATATTTTTGTCCTTGTACTA
Source organism: Giraffa tippelskirchi (assembly GCF_054371585.1). NCBI lineage: Eukaryota > Metazoa > Chordata > Mammalia > Artiodactyla > Giraffidae > Giraffa > Giraffa tippelskirchi. The sequence goes on from NC_137289.1 coordinate 75,934,266, forward strand.
GTACCATACTGTTTTGATGACTGTGGCTTTGTAGTAGAGCCTGAAGTCAGGCAGGTTGATTCCTATAGTTCCATTCTTCTTTCTCAAGATTTCTTTGGCTATTCGAGGTTTTTTGTATTTCCCTACAAAGTGTGAAATTATTTGTTCTAGTTCTCTGAAAAATACTATTGTTAGCTTGTTAGGGATTGCATTGAATCTCTGAATTCCTTTGGGTAGTATACTCATTTTCACTATATTGATTCTTCCGATCCATGAACATGGTATATTTCTCCATCCTTTCACCAGTGTTTTATGGTTTTCTATATATAGGTCTTTTGTTTTTTTAGGTGTATATATTCCTAAGTATTTTATTCTTTTCGTTGCGATGGTGAATGCAATTGTTTCCTTAATTTCTCTTTCTGCTTTCTCGTTGTTAGTGTATAGGAATGCAAGGGATTTCTGTGTGCTAATTTTATATTCTGCAACTTGACTATATTCATTGATTAGCTCTAGTAATTTTTTGGTAGAATCTTTCGGGTTTTCTATGTAGAGGATTATGTCATCTGCAAACAGTGAGAGTTTTACTTCTTCTTTTCCAATCTGGATTCCTTTTATTTCTTTTTCTGCTCTGATTGCTGTGGCCAAAACTTCTAAAACTATGGTGAATAGTAGTCGTGAGAGTGGGTACCCTTGTCTTGTTCCTGACGTTAGGGGAAATGCTTTCTGTTTTTCACCATTTAGGATAATGTTTGCTGTGGGTTTGTCATATATAGCTTTTATTATGTTGAGGTATGTTCCTTCTATTCCTGCTTTTTGGACGGTTTTTACCATAAATGGATGTTGAATTTTCTCAAAGGCTTTCTCTGCATCTATTGAAATAATCATATGGTTTTTATTTTTCAATTTGTTTATGTGGTGTATTACATTGATTGATTTGCGAATATTGAAGAATCCTTGCATCCCTGGGATAAAGCCCACTTGGTCATGATGTGTGACCTTTTTAATATGCTGTTGAATTCTGTTTGCTAGTATTTTGTTAAGGATTTTCGCATCTATGTTCATCAGTGATATTGGCCTGTAGCTTCTTTTGTGTGGCATCTTTTTCTGGTTTTGGTATTAGGGTGATGGTGGCCTCAGAGAATGAGTTTGGAAGTTTACCTTCCTCTGCAATTTTCTGGAAGAGTTTGAGTAGGATAGGTGTTAGCTCTTCTCTAAATTTTTGTTAGAATTCAGCTGAGAAGACATCTGGTCCTGGGTTTTTGTTTGGTGGAAGATTTCTGATTACAGTTTCAATTTCAGTGCTTGTGATGGGTCTGTTGAGATTTTCTATTTCTTCCTGATTCAGTTTTGGGAAGTCGTACTTTTCTAAGAATTTATCCATTTCTTCCAAGTTGTCCATTTTATTTGCATATAGTTACTGATAATAGTCTCTTATGATCCTTTGTATTTCTGTGTTGTCTGTTTTGATCTCTCCATTTTCATTCCTAATTTTGTTGATCTGATTCTTCTCCCTTTGTTTCTTGATGAGTCTGGATAATGGCTTGTCAATTTTATTTATCTCCTCAAAGAACCAGCTTTTGGCCTTGTTGATTTTTGCTATGGTCTCTTTTGTTTCTTTTCCATTTATTTCTGCCCTAAGTTTTAAGATTTCTTTCCTTCTACTAACCCTGGGTTTCTTCATTTCTTCCTTTTCTAGTTGCTTTAGGTGTAGAGGTAAGTTATTTATTTGGCTTTTTTCTTGTTTCTTGAGGTGAGGCTGTATTGCTATGAATCTTTGCCTTAGCACTGCTTTTACTGTGTCCCATAGGTTTTTGGTTGTGTTTTCATTTTCGTTCATTTCTATGCCTATTTTGATTTCTTTATTGATTTCTTCTGTGATTTGTTGGCTATTCAGCAGTGTGTTGTTCAGCCTCCATATGTTGGAGTTTTTAATTTTTTTCTCCTGTAATTGACATCTAATCTTACTGCATTGTGGTCAGAAAAGATGCTTGGAATGATTTCAGTTTTTTTGAATTTACCAAGACTAGATTTATGGCTCAGGATGTGATCTATTCTGGAGAAGATTCCGTGTGCAATTGAGAAAAAGGTGAAATTCATTGGTTTGGGGTGAAATGACCTGTAGATATCAATTAGGGCTAGCTGATCTATTGTATCATGTAAAGTTTGTGTTTCATTGTTAATTTTCTGTTTAGTTGATCTGTCCATAGGTGTGAGTGGGGTATTAAAGTCTCCCACTATTATTGTGTTATTGTTAACTTTCCCTTTCATACTTGTTAGCATTCGCCTTACATATTGCAGTGCTCCTATGTTGGGTGCATATATATTTATAATTGTTATATCTTCTTCTTCAATGGATCCTTTGAACATTATGTAGTGTCCATCTTTGTCTCTTTTCACCACCTTTGTTTTAAAGTCTATTTTATCTGATATGAGTATTGCTACTCCTGCTTTCTTTTGGTCTCTATTTGCATGAAATATCTTTTTCCAGCCCTTCACTCTCAGTCTGTATGTGTCCTTTGTTTCGAGGTGGGTCTCTTGAAGACAACATACATAGGGGTCTTGTTTTTATCCATTCAGCCAGTCTTTGTCTTTTGGTTGGAACATTCAATCCATTTACATTTAAGGTAATTATTGATAAGTATGATCCCATTGCCATTTACTTCATTGTTTTGGGTTTGAGATTATACACCCTTTCTGTGTTTCCTGTCTAGAGAAGATCCTTTAACATTTGTCGGAGAGCTGGTTTGGTGGTGCTGAATTCTCCCAGCTTTTGCTTGTCTATAAAGCTTTTGATTTCTCCTACATATTTGAATGACATTCTTGCAGGATACAGTAATCTGGGCTGTAGATTATTTTCTTTCATCACTTTAAGTATGTCCTGCCATTCCCTTCTGGCCTGAAGAGTTTCTATTTAAAGATCATCTTTTATCCTTACGGGAATCCCCTTGTGTGTTATTTGTTGTTTTTTCCTTGCTGGTTTTATTATTTGTTCTTTGTGTTTGATCATTGTTAATTTGATTATTATGTGTCTTGGGGTGTTTTGCCTTGGGTTTATCCTGTTTGGGACTCTCTGGGTTTCTGGGACTTGGGTGATTATTTCCTTCCCCACTTTAGGGAAGTTTTCAACTATTATCTCCTCGAGTATTTTCTCATGGTCTTTCTTTTTGTCTTCTTCTTCTGGGACTCCTATGATTGGTACGTTGGTGCATTTAACATTGTCCCAGAGGTCTGTGAGGTTGTCCTCATTTCTTTTAATTCTTTTTTCTTTTTTCCTCTCTGTTTCATTTATTTCTATCATTCTATCTTCTACCTCACTTATCCTATCTTCTGCCTCCATTATTCTACTGTTGGTTCCCTCCAGAATGTTTTTGATCTCATTTTTTGCATTAATCGTTATATATTGACTCTTTTTTATTTCTTCTAAGTCCTTGTTAAACCTTTCTTTCATCTTCTCAATCCTTGTCTCCAGGTTATTTATCTGTAATTCCAATTTGTTTTCCAGATTTTGGATCATTTTCACTATCATTATTCAGAATTCTTTATCAGGTAGATTCCCTATGTCTTCCTCTTTTGTTTGATTTGGAGGGCATTTATCCTGTTCCTTTACCTGCTGGGTATTTCTCTGCCATTTCATCTTGTTTATATTGCTGTGTTTTGGGTGGCCTTTCTGTTTTCTGGCAGTTTGTGGTTCCTCTTTATTGTGGAGGTTCCTCACTGTGGGTAGGGTTTGACGGGTGGCTTGTCAAGGTTTCCTGGTTGGGGAACCTTTTGTTGGTGTTCTGTTGGGTGGAGCTGGATTTCTTCTCTCTGGAGTGCAATGAAGTGTCCAGTAATGAGTTTTGAGATGTCAGTGGGTTTGGTGTGACTTTGGCCAGCCTCTATGTTGAAGCTCAGGGTTATGTCCCTGTGTTCCTGGAGAATTTGCATGGTATATCTTACTCTGGAGCTTTTTGTCCCTTTGGTGGTGCTTGGTTTCAGTGTAGGAATGGAGGCATTTGATGAGCTCCTATCATTTAATGCTTCCTGGATTCAGGAGTTCTCTGGTGTTCTCAAGATTTGAACTTAAGTCTCCAGGCTCTGGTTTTCAGTCTTATTCTTAAGTAGCCTCAAGACTTCTCCATCTATACAGCACCGATGACAAAACATCTAGATTAACGGTGAAAAGTTTCTCCACAGTGAGGGACACCCAGATAGGTTCACAGATTTACATGGAGAAGAGAAGAGGGAGAAGGGAGATAGAGGTGGCTAGGAGGAGAAGAGGGGAATCAAAATGGGAGAGAGCAAGCTAGCCAGTAATCACTTCCCTATCTGCTCTCCACCATCTGGATCTCTCAGAGATGTTCATGGAGTTACACAGGGAAGAGAAGAGGGAGGAAGGATTCAGAGGTGGCCAGGCAAAGAAATGTGGGAATCAAAAGGGGAGAGACAGATCCAGCCAGTGATCAGTTCTCTAAGTGTTCTCCACAGCCTGGAACACCCAAGGATATTCACAGATTTGGGTTGAGAAGAAAAGGGGGAGTGGGGAGATGGAGGCGACCTAGTGGAGAAAAAGGAGAGTTAAACGGGGGAGAGAGTAATCAAGCCAGTGATCTCGCTCCCAAGTGAAAATGGGTGCTGACGATTGGGTTCTGATAACAAATACTAAAAAGCAAAGATTAAAAGTCTAGAGTAGAGGTTAGGTTCTCAAAAATATCATATTAAAAAAGAGAAATAAAAAAGAGAAAAGAAAAGAAAAAAAGAAAGAAAACCACCAGAGCCACAAAAATTATAAAATATATATATATGAAGTTTTCTTTAAAAATAAGGTCTTAAAAAAAAGTAAAAAAAAAATCAAATAAAAATAGGGTGTTTTTTTTTGCAAGGTAATAGTAGGTTATAAAAATGAAAATTAAAGGAGTAATAGAGGACTTAAAAATATGAATAAAGAAAGAAAATAAAATAAAATTTTAAAAAATAATAGGAAAATTTTAAAAATTTTTAAAAATGATAGTATTAAAAATGCATCTAGGACCTTCTCTGGAGCTGTTACGGACAGTGTGGGGTCAGTTCATTTTCAGATAGTTTCTTGGTCCAGCTTGTACTTCTCAAAGTCTCTTTACCCCTTCATATGTAGTTGGTGCTAACAACAGGGTTTTAATCTGTTGCATCTGTCACTTCCAAAGCGGTTCCCTCTGTTTGTTTTAGCTTCTTCTGTTTGCTAGTCTCTTCGGTGTCTAATTTCTGCCCTGACACAAGGGAGGCGGTGGTGGTCACTTTTTTTTAATCTCACTTGTTCAGTCGTGCTGTGGGGAGGGAGGAACACTGCAAACAAATCTCACTGGCATGTGCTCACAATGTTTCAGCCACACTCGGTTTGCCCCGCTCATGGCGTGTGTGCTTTCCCAGTCTATACTGCTCAGGCTCTAGGTTGCACTGCTGGAAACTGTCTGAAGTGGCCCCTAGGATTGCCTGTACTTCCCAGTTCTAAGCTGCTCAGGTTCTGGTTCCCGGGTACTTCACAAAGGCGTAGACTTGGTTGAGCCTGGGTTTTGTGTCCTTCCCAGGTCCGAGCCGCTCTGGTGTCCAGGTTTTTGGCTAGTGTGGTTGGGGGCTGCACCTTTTTCCCTTCCCCTGTCCCAGCCGCTTGGTTTTCTGGGTGTACAATGGGCGCAGCTTCCCAGGTGTGCTGTGCTGTCCCCTGGGGAGCTGATCTCTGGCTGTGTCCCTCTCAGCGGGTGTCAACCCTCCAGAGTCCCAAGCAGTCCTGGTTAGCAGCGAGGTCTGTTTGCAGTTTGGTATAGGATACCTCTCTGGGGCTGCGATTCCGCCCTTCCGGATCTGGCTGCCCTCACCTGCCTGTCTCCTGCGGGGGATGGGCCGGTCCGCAGCAGGCTTGCTCTGCTCAGTCCTTTGTTTTGTGAGTGGGCCTGACGATGTCTTAGGTTAAGGCTTTTCGCAGGAAAGCTATCCCACGGTCTAGGTTGCTGTCTCAATCTAGTTCCCTCAGATTACCCTCGGGGCATTCAGGCCCAGTCCTTACCCAAAGCAATGCAGCCTGCCCCTCCCTGCCCAGCCCCTACTTGCTAGTTGGAGATGTGCGCGTCTGTGCTGCACGCCTGCTGGGATTTGATGCTAGGTACGTAAACCGCGGCTTTTAATTATTTATGTACTTTTCTTCCCGGTTATTTTGCCCTCTGCTATTCCAAGGCTCGCCACAGACCCTCAGGAGAGAGTGTTTCCTGGTGTTTGGAAACTTCTCTCTTTTTTAAGACTCCCTTCCCGGGACAGATCTCCGTCCCTATCTCTTTTGCCTCTCTTTTTATCTTTTATGTTTTGTCCTACCTCCTTTTGAAGCATATGAGCTGCTTCTCTGTGTGTCTGATGTACTCTGTGAGCATTCAGAATTTGTTTTGTGGAATTTGCTTGGCATCTAAATGTTCTTTCTGTGAATTTGTGGGAGACAAAGTCGTCTCCCCATCCTATTCCTCTGCCATCTTAGGACTGCCCCCTCAGCTGTTAATCTTATTGGAGTTCTCTCATATGAAATGTCATTTTCTTCTTATTCTTTTTAAGATTTTTATTTTGTTTTTCAAAAATTTCATAATTGTGTCTCTGGTTGAAAATCTTGAATTTATTCTACTTCAGTTCATAGAAGTTTTAGAATATGTATGTTAGTGTTTTCATCAATTTAGGAAGTTTTCCACCATTACTTCTTTTAAAGACCAGGCTCAATGCATGATACAAATGCTCAGGGCTGGGGCAATGGGATGACCCAGAGGGATGGGATGGGGAGGGAGGTGGGAGGAGGGTTCAGGATGGGGAACACATGTAAACCCATGGCTGATTCATGTCAATGTATGTCAAAAACCACTACAATATTGTAAATTAATTAACCCCCAACTAAAATAAATAAATTTATTAAAAAAATAAAATGTAAAAAAAAAAAGACATGTATACTTAATGATGTCCCACACATCTCTATGTCTCTGTTTGTTTTTAAATTTTTTTTTCTCTGGTCTTCAGATTTCATAATCTCTATTGATTTACTTTCAAGGTTACTGATTCTTTTGCCAGCTCAAATCTACTTACTGCCAAGGTCCTTTAGTGAATTTTTTATTTTGATAATTCTTTGCTTCAATTTCAAATTTCTACTTCACTGTTTTTTATACTTTTCCAATTATATTTCTCTATCACTGTCACCATAATTTCCTTTAATTATACAACCATGGCTTACTTTAGCTTTTAGATTTAATTAGGTGCCATTTGTTTATTTCTGTTTTTATTTCCATGACCTTAGCAGATAGATACAAAAAAATATTGCTGCAACTTATATCAAAGAGTGTTTTGCCTATGTTTCCTCTAGGAGTTTTATGATTTCTGGCCTGACCTTTAAGCCTTTAATCCGTTTTGGGTTTATTTTTGTGTATGGTGTTAGAAAATGCTCTAATTTCCTTCTTTTACATGCAACTGTCCAGTTTTCCCAGAACCATTTGTTAAAGAGATTGTCTTTTTTCCATTGTATATTCTAGCCTCCTTTGTCATTAGATTAGGTGGTTAGATAGCATCACTGACTCAATGGACATGAATCTGAGCAAACTCTGTGAGATAGTGAAGAACAGGGAAGCCTGGCATGCTGCGGTCCATGGGATCACAAAGAGTCAGACATGACTTAGTGACTGAACAACAACAATAACCGTTGACCATAATTATGTGGCTTTATTTCTGGGCTTTCTTGTCTGTTCCACTGATCTATATATCTGTTTTTGTGCCAATACTATACTGGTTTGATGATTGTAGCTTTGTAGTATAGTCTGAAGTCAGGGAGCCAGATTTCTTCAGCATCATTTTTCTTTCTTAAGATTGCTTTGGCTATTTGAGGTCTTTTGTATTCCCATGCAAATTGTGATTTTTTTGTTTTTGTTCTAGTTCTGTGAAAAAATGCCATTGGTAATTTGACAGGGATTACACTGAATCTAAAGGTGTTCTTGGGTGGTATGCTCATTTTAACAATATTGATTCTAACACAGTATTATCTTTCCATTTGTTTGTGTCATCTTCAGTTTTGTTCATTAATGTCTTATAGTTTTCTTTCTACATGTCTTGTCCTCCTTAGTTAGACTTATTCCTTGGTAATTTATTTTTTATGCTATTATAAATGGTATTGTTTTCATGATTTCTCTTTGTGATAGTTCATTGTTAGTGTTTAGAAATGCAACAGATTTCTGTATGTTAATTTTGAATCCTGTAACTTTACTGAATTCATTGATGACGTATAATAGTTTTCTGGTAGCATCCTTAGGATTTTCTATGTACAGTATCATGTCATTTTCAAATAGTGACAATTTTCCTTCTTTTTCAATTTGGATTCATATTATTTCTTTTTCTTCTCTGACTGTTATGGCTAGGACTTCCAAAACTATTTTGAATAAAAGTGGCAAGAGTGATCATCCTTGTCTAAACATTGAACCTTTTAGATAATATATTGCATTGATTCTGTATAGGGATCCCCCACAAGGGTTGTTGTTTTTCATTTGATTGTTTGTTTATTTGTTTAGTGACTAGGCTGAACTAACTCTGCAAAGTCTAGAAGAGATAGTAGGTGCCACTCACCTGATAAACCCACTGTAGCAGCTCTCCTATGACACAGAGGGAAAAGGGAACATATTCTATACCAGTTATCCCACTGGGAGCCTCCCTATATAGTGGTATTTGAAGGTAAGAGGATGGGCATTGTGTGGATGCCACTATCTGTTAGATGTCGACCTTCTATACTACAAAGCTGTAAAAATGGAATCTTCTATTGTTCACCAGCTTTGGAAACTACTCAGAATGTCTCTTCCATTCCAGAAATCTGAGAGAGATAAGAATTTATATTCTGTGGCCAATTTCTCTTAAATAACTCCTCTACAGGGTAGAGTTGTGGAGGAAGAGGTGAAGTCTCTAGCTCAAATGCCACAGCCTTCAACTATTCCTGAAATATTCCATAGATTTTGTTGAATACATGTTCCTCAATTTTTTATAAGTCTTTGGTCATTCTTCGGAGATTATAAGTGATTTTCTTTACTAATTTTGACTGACTTAAGATGTGTCTCTCCAGAACATAGTTTTCCTCAAGCTTCTCATGCCACCATTCGTGAAGTCCCAATTCTGCATATACTTTTCAAAAGTAAAACATTGTTGAAAAACTTCCCCAGATTTGGGAAGTTCTCAGACATTATTTCTTTAAATAAACTTTCTGCCTCCTTCATCCTCTCTCTTTTCTCCTTCTGGGACACAATTAATCTGCAGATTGTGGTGTCCATGGAACAGCTGTCAGAATCCACAGGTGAAGCATTCCCTAGTCGCTCATTGAGAGGTCTTCCAATAGAGTCCATGACGTGTTTAGTAGAAATCAGCGTCCCTTTGAAATGTTCCATTCTGAACACTGACTGTTCTTCTCCCAGCTACTCAATATCCCCTAGTCATGCAGTCCATAGTAGTTTAGATGGGGCATGAGAGAAATGGACTTCTCTGACAGAACACAGAGCTTCCATGGAGCTGAGGAAACCAGGTACCCACTCACATTCTCTCACATTTTCCTACAGGAGAAATAATAGGCTAAGATTAGTGCTTTTGGCACTGAGCTGTATTGCCTTGGGGGAAGGGTAATATAGTCAAACTGTTTCTCTTATCCTCTCCAATGTACCTTATCTTCATTTTTATGCACCTATGGTGTGTTTTAACTTCCCTGCTGTATTCTTGAACTTCCACAAAAGCTCTTTCATCCATGGGCAGTTGTCTAAATCAGAGTTCTCTTAAAGGGATATCTATTCTCCTACTTTTATTGCTGCATTATTCATAGTAGCTGAAACATGGAAACAATCAAATAATCTAATTGACCATCAGTGGATGGATGGAAAAAGATATGTATATATACACACACACATATGCCGAGCTTAGTCACTCAGTCATGTCTGACTTTTTGCAACCTCATGGACTGTAGCCCACCAGGCTTCTCTGTCAATGGGATGTCCCAGGCAAGAATACTGGAGTAGGTTTCCATTTCCTTCTCCATATATATATATATATATATATATATATATATGTGTGTGTGTTATATATATATATATAACACACACAATGGACTTCCCAAGTGGCTCAGTGGAAGCGAATCTGCCTGCCAATGTAGAAGTAGTAAGAGATGCAAGTTCGAATATAAAGACAAATATTATATTATTTCTTATATGTGGAATCTAAAATAGTCCAACTTATAGAAGCAGAGAATAGAATGGTAGTTGCCAGGAGGTAGGAGGTAGAGAAAATGGGGAAATGTTAGTCAAGGGGTACAAAGTTTCAGTTATGTAAGATAAATAAATTGTAGACATCTAGAATACAGCCCTGTAGCTATAGTTAACAATACTGTCTTGTATATTTGTAATTTTCCAGGAGGGTAGACCTCAAGTGTTTTCATCACACACACACAATAGTAATTATGTAAAGTGATGGGTATGTTAATTAGCTTGACTATGGTGGTTATTTCACAATGCATACATATATCGAATCATCAAGTTATATGCATTAAATATATTCAATTAAAACTTTTCAGTTATACCTCAATAAAGCTGAGGAAGGGGATTGATACTATAAAAAGTACAGACTCTGAAATCAAATGGTATGTCTGCTTAAATCCTAGTTTCACCACATCCTGGCTGTGTGACCTTAGGCAAGTCACTCAATTTCTTTGTGCCCATGTCTTCATATGTAAAAATGAAGACAATAATGGTATCTATTTCACAGAGTAGTTACAAGAAAGTTAATGAGAAAACACATAGCACGGTGTTTCATTATGTGGTTAAAAAAAACCTAATACACTTTATTAGCTATTCTATATATTAATAAAGGTTAGTAACCAGAGTTTCAAGCATTTTCTTCTCCCATCTTTACACTCAAAATCAATGTAAAGGGAGAGAAAATTCAACAAAGGAATGGAATAAAGTTCACATTATCCACATTTCACTAATTCGATTTTCATTCAATTGTTTGCCAGACCACCTTACCCTAGTTTGTGCATTAACTACATACCATAGTATGTACCATAGTATGTACTACATACCATAAATAGGTCAATATCCTTGTATCCTTCCCTTTCCTTTGAAGGCAGATTGTGTTCTCAGCAGCAAAATGGAAACTGCTTCTTACACTTCAATACTATGTCAGCAGCAAAACTGAAAGTATTTTTTGTCATCTGCACTGCTGTCAGAAGAAAAAAAAAAAAAACAGAAAGTGAGGAACATAATTTTAGTACTAACACAAGTATCAGAATGATTTACCTGTCTGTTCTGCTTCACTTTCATCTCAGCTCTCAGAGCTTCATTCATCAATATTTTATTTACACATGCATATCTCATTTTTACACTATTTCTATCCCCACTGCCAGATGGCTGTGTTGTTTGCATAGTGTTCATCAAGGAGAATGAGAAAGATACATAAACAGCTATGTAATATTGGCATTTGAGTGGGGCTCAGATAACCACATTTTCTAGTGTGAATCTCCCATGAATAATGGGTCAGACTGAAGCAAACATTTGTTCCCCTTGGAAGAAATACTGGGCAATGACTAAACAAATGAACAACTTGATTAAAAAACGTGTGGACCAGATTTCAAGCCATTCTACTAAAAATTTTAAAACTTTCAATTCTTTGCTGATTGTGAAGGTTTTTCAAATGACACATATTCCAGTGCTCTATATTGTCCACTTTATTTTTTAAAAAATTAATTAATTTATTTTAGTTGGAGGCTAATTACTTTACAATATTGTCCACTTTAAGTGACCAAAGGCATGAAGTTGCTACCACTTCTAACAAGAGTTTAATAGATCTACTGACTGGGGCATTATTCTTAATATTCATTCTAAATGTGTCTTACAGGCTAAAAAGACATGGTAATTTTGAATAAGTATAGCTATTTCATTTTTAGTCATAATGAATTTGTTTTAAAATGTTATTTTAGATTGTCACAGAGCACCTGATTTGAACTCCCTGCATCACACAGGAAACTCTTACTGGCTATCTAATTTTACATATCATAATGTATATGTTTCAATGCTACTCTCTCAACTCATCCCACCCTCTCCTTTCCCCACTGTGTCCACAAGTCTGTTCTCTATGTCTGTGTCTCCACTGCTGCTCTGCAAATAGGTTCAAGGATATCCTCCAATTAAAAACAAATAAAATTTTTAAAATGTTGTATTAGAAAAACTGGATAGCAGCAGGTAAGAGCTGAAAACAAGAAGGCCTGGGTTAGAATCTCAGCTCTGCTACCTACCAGTTGTGAAACCTTGGGCAAGTACTTTAACTTTTCTAAGGCTCATTTTGCTCAGTTGTAAGTGGGAACAACAACTACAACAGTGATGAACACGTTACATATTTTGAAGATATTCATTAAGAGAAATAAACAAAAAATAGAAGTCATTATCAGTATAGTGTCTAGCATAAAGACTAAATAAATGGTAGTTATTTTGTGATAGGATCAAATTCTGAGATAACTAAGGTTTTTCTTTACTGCCTTTTTCTGCTTTCATAAGACCCTTTGCCTACTGAATTGTTGATTTTCAAAGCATCTGGAGACATTTTGCACCTAAAAGAATGAGAACACAAAGGAACTCCAAGAGAAAAAGTCATTTCAGTTTGTAATAGATTTTTTTTTTTTAATTCTTGGGAGAGATAATAGCTTTGAAAGTCAAGGCACTTTTGAATCACAAAAGTTAAGCTTTCTGAGAAGGAAGAGTTTTTTATTTTGCTTGTTTTAGTCTCAAAAGCTTAATTTTGAATTGAGAACCTAAGGGTTTTTGCATCCTAAAGGACTTGTAAAAGTTTATTCTAAAGTGTGTGTTTATACAATAATATACTAAAGTATATAGCTATGGTTCTCACAGTATGGTCCCTGGACAAGTAGTATCAACATCACTTGGGGGCTTGTTAGAAGTACAAAACCTTGGGCCTCAACTCACACTGACTGAATCAGAAACTCTGTGATGAGGCCCAGCACTGTGTTTTAAGAAGCTCTCCAAGTGATTCCTATGCATGCTCAAGTTTGAGATACACCGGCATATAGTAATAACACAGGTTGGGAAAGCATCCATGATGAAGTTATAACTAGCTTTCTCACTTAAAAATAACTAAAGCCAACTGGAAGGAGCAAAGAGAGAATTGGGATGCTGTAATAAAATATCACAGACTGTGTGGCTTAAACAAGAGACATTCATTTTCTCATAATTCTAGAAGCTGGAAAGTCTAAAATCAAGATTCTAGCAAGGTTTGGTTTCTGATGGGGACCATCTGCCAGGTTTGCAGACTGCTGTGCTGTTCTCACATGGTCTTCCCTCTAATTGCAAGAGAGGGGAAAATGTGAACTCTCTGGTATCTCTTCTTATGGTGACTCTAATTCTATTGGATCAGGGCCTCAACATGATGCCTTAATTTAACCTTAATTATCTCCATAAAAGCTCCATCTCCAATTAAAATCACATCAAGGGTTGGAGCTTCAACATGTGAACTGGGAAAGGGGACACAAATATTAGTCCATAGCAGTTCAGTTCAGTCACTCAGTCGTGTCCAACTCTTTGCAACCCAATGGACTGCAGCACGCAGGATTCCCTGTCCATCATCAACTCCCGAAGCTTGCTCAAACTCACGCCCATTGAGTCGGTGATGCCATTCAACCACCTCATCCTCTGTCGTCCCCTTCTGCTCCTGCCTTCAATCTTTCCCAGCATCAGGGTCTTTTCCAATGAGTCAGTTCTTCGCATGAGGTGGCCAAAGTATGGGAGTTTCAGCTTCAACATCTGTCCTTCCAATGAACACCCAGGACTAATCTCCTTTAGGATGGACTGGTTGGATCTCCTTGCAGTCCAAGGGATGCTCAAGCGTCTTCTCCAACATCACAGCTCAAAAGCATCAATTCTTCGGTGCTCAGTTTTCTATAGTTGGACTCTCATATCCAACTCTCATATCCATACATGACTACTAGAAAAACCAGAGCTTTGACTAGACAGACCTTTGTCTGCAAAGTAATGTCTCTGCTTTTTAATATGCTGTCTAGGTTGGTCATAGCTTTTCTCCCAAGGAGCAAGAGTCTTTTAATTTCATGGCTGCAGTCACCATCTGCAGTGATTTTGGAGCCAAAAAAAAAAAAAAATGAAGTCTGTGTATTCTAGACCATTCAGGTATCACCTAAATCAAATCCTTTACAATTATACAGTGGAAGTGACAGATTCAAGGGGTTATATCTAATAGACAGAGTGCCTGAAGAACTATGGATGGAGGTTCGTGACATTGTACAGGAGGCAGTGATCAAGATCATCCCCAAGAAAAAGAAATGCCAAAAGGCAAAATGGTTGTCTGAGGAGGCCTTACAAATAGCTGTGAAAAGAAGAGAAGCAAAAGGCAAAGGAGAAAAGGAAAGATATACCCATTTGAATGCAGAGTTCTAAAGAATAGCAAGGAGAGATAAGAAAGCCTTCCTCAGTGATCACTGCAAAGAAATAGAGGAAGACAATAAAATGGGAAAGACTAGAGATCTGTTCAAGAAAATTAGAGATACCAAGGGAACATTTCATGAAAAGATGGGCACAATAAAGGACAAAAATGGTATGGACCTAACAGAAGCAGAAGATATTAAGAAGAGGTGGCAAGAATACACACGGCTGAATATATGGTTGAAAATCATCAACCAGTGGATTAGTTTTGTTACTAGTAATAGTACTAGAAGCAGCAAGAATAGTCCCCTCAACATAAAGGTGAAAAGTACTGGGCTTCACAAGCAACTGAAATACATGCCACATGAATATACAGTGGCAATCATTGATAATTTTTGTCAAGAGGATAACACAATTTGAACATGCTATTAAAAAAGTTTTCTCTCAGTTTTGCTTCCATCTAGGATGTTATTAGCAATTTCAGTGTTACACTTCAGTTTTTAAGGCTGTCGGGCACTACCAGATGCATATACCTGACATTACACATTTATGACTCACAGTTCATATTTGTATGTGTATACATATATACACATATAAATTATTTATGTGCATGTGAGTGTTCAGTTGCTCAGTCATGTCCGACACTTTGCAACCCCATGGGCTATAGCCCGCCAGGCTCCTCTGTACATGGGCTTTTCCAGGCAAAAATACTGGAGTGGGTTGCCATTTCCTCCTCCAGGGAATCTTCCTGACCCAGGGATCGAACCCACATCTCCTGTGTCTCCTGCCTTGGCAGGCAGATTCTTTACCAATGAACCACTTGGAAATCCCCCAAAAGTTCTCCCTGACTGGGAATTGAACCCAGGCCGTGGCAGTAAAACACGGAATCCTAGTCACTAGATCACCAAAGAAAGTCATATAATGCAATGATTTTTAAGCAATGCTTTGTCACTAATAACAATAGGTTTGAGTTTTCCGATAATAAAAAAACCATCCACATTTTTTAGGCTTGACCTGTCTCCTTCTAAGGTCTTCTGAAACTTACCAATCCTTTGCAACTTTGGGTCTGACGTTATCTTCAACTTAACTTTAGGCCACAGTTCCAAGTCACTAAAGACTTGATTGGCCTCTACCCACCTATACCTTATTGGCAAACCAATAATCAAGTTGGGAGGGAAAATTCAATTAGCATACTGGATTTTCATATTAAGAACCAATTCTTAAAAATTTATTTGGAAATTAATTCATACTTAAAGGTAAGCAAAAAATAAAACAAAGAAACCTGGACACACTTTAATCAGATGTATCTGTTGTTAATATTTTGGTTTGTTAATATTTTGTCCCTTTTGGTTTGTATTTGTGTACTCTCCCAATAAGGAGAGAGAGAATTGATAGATATTGATATACACACAGATAATTTCATAATATTTTTTTAAACTATGCAAGGGAAAGTTATATTCATCTTGGTTCTAAAATATGATACATACTTTTATCTAGTGTATCTCTCATATTCCAGTTTTGTCAGTTGGCCCAAAAGTATCCTTTAGAGAGCATTGCTCTCCTCCAACTGAGGAGGATCTAGATTAGTATGTGGTATCACATACTGTTGTCATATCTTGTTAGGTTTCTGTAATCTAAAACAGTTTCATAGCCTTTCTTTGCCCTTTACTCATTGAATCAAGTAAGGTGTTGCCTGGTTTTCCCTGATATAATTACTGTTTTTTTTTCTCCTTTTCAACTATTGAGCAGTTTATGAAGAGTCACTTTGTGTTGTACTGTGCTTAGTTGCTGTCGTGTCCTACTCTTTGTGGCCCCATGGACTGCAGCCCGCCAGGCTCCTCTATCCATGGGGATTCCCCAGACAAGAATACTGGAGTGGGTTGCTATGCCCTCCTCCAGGGGATCTTCCCTACCCAGGGATCGAACACAGGTCTCCTGCATTGCAGAGATTCTTTAAGGTCTGAGCCACCAGGGAAGGCCAAGAATACTGGACTGGGTAGCCTATCCCTTCTCCAGGGGATCTTCCAAACCCAGGAATCAAACTGGGGTCTCCTACATTGAAGGCAGATTTTTTACCAGCTGAGTTACCAGGGAAGCCCGAAGAGTCACTTTAAGACCAAGCAAATATCCTGCTCCTTATTATAATTTCTCTCAAGATCCAGCCTCCATTGATGATTCTTACATAAGCCAAACTTTACTATGATTGTTATAAAATGATTTTTCAACTCCAGTACTTCCTCTTACAATTACCAGCTAACCCTCAGAATTCTACATTAAGAAAGAACCTTTATCCCACTTTAATTTATATATTTATCTATTATTATCAATGTGGACTCATGAATTTTTATTTTTATCAATAGTTTACTTAATTATTTTGGTGCTCATATTGTCTCAGATTCGGCCAAGGGAAGCCTTTTCAAGCATCCTTGTGACACACTCTAATAAAATTGAAACATTATTATTACATTTTTGGTATAATGAGATGTTCCAGGTTTGTCTTGTGTCTACCTTATCATAGCCCTAGGATTAGGCATTTCTCCAAGTATCTCTGAGAAAGTTTTTTTTTTTTTTTGCTGTAGTTATTGTGTTACATGTTTTGAGAAAGTTAAGGTCTCAGGATTTAGTAATTATATTGTCAATCTGTTTTTTTTCCGATCTTTTAACATTTTAATGACATTTCGAGAAGAATGAGTTGCTCTAACTTGGAAATTCTCCGCTAAGAACTCTTCTTGCTACCTTACATAAACCTGAATTAACACCACCTCTAATTTGTGGGGACAAGGTTGTGTGTGTCAAAAGAGACGAAGTATCTATTTCATTATAAAATTTGAGTACCTGTAAAGTTTTGAGTATGCATGCCTACTGAATATATTTAAGCACATATGTATTCATCAACATATAATGCAAGAATACAGAAGCTAAATTAGGCTATTTCCTGTTTTCTCCAAATTGTGAGGGAAGAGTTTTATTTAAATCCTTAGGAGAAAAGACAAGACAAAGGCAAGTGACAGAGTGTAATTTTCAATGTTCAAAAATCTTTTTTGGTGCAATCTTACATAAAGAGATAAAGGAAAACCTAGATGTTTTGTGGTGTTGGCTGCAGCTCCAGATGTGTTGTGAATCACCATACTGGAAGAGAAAGACTAGCTACAAGCCAAAGGTCTAGACAAATAAAAATTCTATATGAAGCGATTTAGTTATAGCAAATTCTTTTTCCTGAAGCAATCTAATAGAAGGTGAGGACGGCTGCATATCACTTATGGAAAAGCAGAACAACTGTGATTTGGTTGATGAAGTGCCCTAACCACAGCATTTCTGGCTCCAAGAATAGTCCATGCTAACAATAGCTATCTTTTCTGAAGCTGTGAGAGGCTGAGAAAATGAATATGAGCTCTTTGCAGCATAGGGATGAGGAAGTTCCATTTCCAGGGAATCATTTTTCTCTGTCTTGGAAGAGAATAGCCAGGCTATTCAGAAAGCAATGAAAAAACAGGAGGTTTGAAAGTTGTGTGCACACTGACGTGTGCTCTGGCTGCAGCCAGCCCTCTATAATCTCGGGGAGAAGTGCAGTGTCATTCACATGAAATTAAAATATCAAAGGATGAATTTAGCTATGTAGTAGAGAATGTGTTTCACTCAAAAGAAAATTGCCATCTGGCTAAGAATATGTTCATTATTAATTCTCCCCAATCCCTCCTTTCTTTTGCTTTTTGGAAAAGGACTTTTTATGTAAAACAATGCAAGATGAAATTCACAGGGAGAAAACATGCAACATTTGATAGTGTTATTTCTTCTGGTTCCAGCAACTGCCTTTGACCTATGAGAGACTGTAATATCTCTCAAAACAATTTCAAACCCAAGAAGTTGTACCTTGTGCAAACCAAATCTAAGAAATAACTTCAGCATTAGCCAGATCACATTGTGGCTTTGCAATCATGGAAATGTAGTAGCTGGTTCTCTTGCAGTTCTACATGAGAAGTATGCTCTCTTCCAGAATAAAGCATATTCTCTTCTGTTAATTTCCAGAATAAATCTTTTTGTTCTGGACAACAAATCTTCACCTTTATCATTGTCTTCCTCTCAGCATTAATTAAGCAACCATGTCCTATCTAGGATTTGGTTTAAGAACTGACTTAGTAGAAAGCAAGTCTCTCATAGCAGGGTTTATGGACACTTATCATATGAACTGACATTTCATAACTACAGACTGTGCTTCTTGGCCCTATGTATGGCATTTCCAAATACTTGCTGAATACTTCCATTTGGATGCTCCTCATGTATTTTCTCAATACTTTAGCCACCTGATACAAAGAGCCAACTCATTGGAAAAGACCCTGATTCTGGGAAAGATTGGAGGCAGGAGGAGAAGAGGGTAACAGAGGGTGAGTTGGTTGGATGGCATCATCCATTCAATGGACATGAGTTTGAGCAAACTCCAGGAGATAGTGAAGGACAGGGAAGCCTGGTGTGCTACAGTCCATGGGGCCACAAAGAGTCAGACATGACTTAACTACTGTACAACAAAAACAACAACAACAACAAACATGTCATCTGCAAACAGAGTTTTACTTCTTTTTAAATCTGGATTCCTTTTATTTCTTTTTCTTCTCTGATTGCTGTGGCTAGGACTTCCAAAATTATGTTGAATAATAGTGGTGAGAGTGGGCACATTTGTCTTGTTCCTGATCTTAGAGCAAGATGATTTTAGTTTTTCACCACTGAAAATAAGTTTTAACAGAAAGTCTAGTTCACAACTGGGAAGGCTGTATATTGTCACTCTGCTTATTTAACTTATATGGAGAGTATATTATGCAAAGTGCGGGTCTAGATGAATCACAAGCTAGAATCAAGATTGCTGGCAGAAATATCAAAAACGTCAGATATGCAGATGCTACCACTCTAATGGCAGAAAGAGAAGAGGAACTAAAGAGTCTCTTGACAAGGGTGAAAGAAGAATGTGAAAAATCTAGCTTAAAACTCAACATTCAAAAAATGGAATTGGAAGGACTGATGCTAAACCTGAAGCTCCAGTGGTTTGGCCACCTTATGCAGGGAGCCAACTCATTGAAAAAGACCCTGTTGCTGGAAAAGATTGACAGCAAAAGGAGAAGGGGGGGCAGAGGATGAGATGGCTAGATAGCATTACTGACTCAATGGACAAGAGTTTGAGCAAACTCCAGGAGAAGGTGAAGGACAGAGAAGTCTGGCATGTTGCAGTCCATGGGGTCGCAAAGATTCGGACACGACTAAGTGACTGAACAACAGCAACAACATATATTTCACTTTCAGTAAAATGAGCTAGTTTTCCTTGTAGACAAAGCCTAATTATCCTTCTGACTTCCTCCTGGGCTTGTAAGCTTCAATACTTTTGTCATTGTTGATTCTTCTTTAAACCTCAAACCGAGTGCACACTTTATGGGGTTTCTTTTACAGTGTCTCTAGCACTCAGCTCTTGTTTTCCGTCTTTGTTGCCATCAACTTGGCTCAGGCATTGTCATTTCTCTGTAAATAAACACTCCATTCTTTTTCCAGGGGATCTTCCCAACCCAGGGATCAAACCTGGGTCTCCTGCATTGCAGGTGGATTCTTTACCATCTGAGCCACCAGGGAAGCCCATATGAATAAATGCTGTTTACAAACGTGTATTTCATAACCATCTACTCTTGTGTCCTAGGAGGAAGGTTCTTGAGCTGACACTTCCTGTCTTTATCTCCCACCAAATTCACAGGAGGCTAAAATATTATGAAATTCTCTTTATAAATATAGATCATACTTCCTATACTACATATAGATCATACTTCCTATACTACATGGTGAGGATATCACCTCTGAGAAGAAAGTCTAGCAGATGGTCTTCTTGGTGTATCAGAACAGAATTCTTTTTCCTCCATTCATTTAACTATTTCCCATCCTCATCCTTTAGCAAGAAATTAGTCTACTAAAATTATACTGAAAAGCTAAGTCTGAGACGTGATCAATATTAGAGAAAGGCTTTTTTGTTTTTTTTTTTTTTTTGTATTATGGATGGTCAGCTCTGAAGAAGCAGAGATGTGAGTCCAGTCCATTAGAGGAGTGTAAGGAATGCTTATTACCACACAGACAGTCTGATTTTGTTGATTATATTTGGGTGCCTGGCATCCACTGCTGGATTCTGGGAAGCCCCCATGAATGAACTATGTATTTCAGGATGAATTGACATAGGTACCTATAGATAGAAAATAAAGTTATTTTTCACAAGGAATGGATGAACCATAGACAGAGGTTCATGACATTGTACAGGAGACAGGGATCTAGACCATCCCCAAGAAAAAGAAATGCAAAAAAGAAAAATGGCTGTCTGACGAGGCCTTACAAATAGCTGGGAAAAGAAGAGAAGTGAAAAGCAAAGGAGAAAAGGAAAGATATGCCAATTTGAATGCAGAGTCCCAAGGAATAACAAGGAGAGATAAGAAAGCCTTCCTTAGTGATCAGTGCAAAGAAATAGAGGGAAACAATAGAATGGGAAAGACTAGAGATCCCTTCAAGAAAATTAGAGATACCAAGGGAACATTTCATGCAAGGATGGGCTCAATAAAGGACAGAAATGGTAGGGACCTAACAGAAGCAGAAGATATTAAGAAGAGGTGGCAAGAATGCAGAGAAGAACTGTACAAAAAAGATCTTCATGACCCAGATAATCACGATGGTGTGATCACTCACCTAGAGCCAGACATCCTGGAATGCGAAGTCAAATGGGCCTTAGAAAGCATCACTATGAACAAAGCTAGTGGAGGTGATGGAATTCCAGTTGAGCTATTTCAAATCCTGAAAGATGATGCTGTGAACATGCTTCACTCAATATGCCAGCAAATTTGGAAAACTCAGCAGTGGCCACAGGACTGGAAAATGTCAGTTTTCATTCCAATCCCAAAGAAAGGCAATGCCAAAGAATGCTCAAACTACCACACAATTGCACTCATCTCAGACGCTAGCAAAGTAATGCTCAAAATTCTCCGAGCCAGGCTTCAACAATATGTGAACCGTGAACTTCCAGATGTTCAAGCTGGTTTTAGAAAAGGCAGAGGAACCAGAGATCAAATGGCTAACATCCGCTGGATCATCATAAAAGTAAGAGAATTCAAGAAAAAACATCTATTTCTGCTTTATTATGCTAAAGCCTTTGATTGTGTGGATCACAATAATCTGTGGAAAATTCTGAAAGAGATGGGAATACCAGATCACCTGATCTGCCTCTTGAGAAACCTGTATGCAGGTCAGGAAGCAACAGTTAGAACTGGACATGGAACAACAGACTGGTTCCAAACAGGAAAAGGAGTATGTCAGGGCTGTATATTGTCACCTTGCTTATTTAATTTATATGCAGAATACATCATGAGAAATGGTGGGCTGGATGAAGCACAAACTGGAATCAAGGCTGCTGGGAGAAATATTAGTAACCTCAGATATGCAGATGGTACCATCCTTATGGTAGGAAGTGAAGAAGAGCTAAAGAGCCTCTTGATGAAAGTGAAAAAGGTCAGTGAAAACGTTGGCTTAAAATTCAACGTTTTTCATGTATTAAACAGCAAAAGAACCCCTAAAGAGATTGGCTCAGGTTCAACGTGGAGTGAAACAAGAGTAAGGAGAGGAGTTGACTTTTTTGAGTTTTTATTGTCATTAGGGGTGGGACTGGGGTGGCGAAATCAGGTTTCTGCCAGTGCCAAGAGCCAGAGGGACTGTAGGCATTCTTACCAGATTGTCCAGTTGTGGGGCAAAAGGGAAAGATAGGGATAGTGACTTGAATGATATCATTGGTCAGTTAGCCCCTGGGGGCTCCAGGGCCAATGCTGGCCCATTTGTGGGTGGAGTTGGTCCAGGGATGGCTGGATGTAAGGCTGGGAGGTCTGGATCTAGGGTCAGGCTGCTCATGATGGGGTCCACTCAAGGTTGAGCTGGGTCCCAGGGCCAGTGCCAGCCCACTGGTGGGTGGAGCCAAGTCCTAGAGTCTCTGTCTATGGGGACTGGAGTTCTCAGAGCTGGTGTAGGCCTGCTGGTGAGCAGTGCCAGGGTCCAGGGGCTCCAAGGGCTACTGTCAGCCCACTGGTGGGTAGAGCTGTGTCACTGGGTCTCTGGCTGCCTAGCCTTGGGAGTCTGTGTGTTGGTGTCAGTTTATAAGTGAAAGTGGGCAGGGTTGGAACACAGGTGATCTTGGAGCTGATGTCCACCCATTGGTGAGTGAGGTCAAGTACTGGGATTATTGCCTGCCCATTGGTGAGTGGGGCAAATTCCTTGGCCCTATGGTATTTGGGGCTGGGTTCTGGGGTGAAAAAAAGTGAAAGTGAAAGTCGCTCAGTCGTGTCCGACTCTTTGTGACCCCGTGGGCTGTCCATGGAATTCTCCAAGTCAGAATACTGGAGTGGATAGCCTTTCCCTTCTCCAGGGTATCTTCCCAACCCAGGGATTGAACCTAGGTCTCCTACATTGCAGGTGGGTTCTTTACCAGGTGAGCCACCAGGAAAGCCTAAGAACATTGGAGTGGGTAGACTATCACTTCTCCAGGAGATCTTCCCGACCCAGGAATCAAATCAGGGTCTCCTGCATTGCTGGAGGATTCTTTACCAACTGAGTTATCAGGGAAGCCCTACTATCAGGGGTGACTGTGGGCTAAAAAACAGATTGCCTGCTCATGGGGGCAGGCCATGTCCCACCCAGCTAGCTGCTTGGCTTGGGACATCCCAGGACTGGTGCTGATTGGTTGGTGGGTGGGACAGGGTCCTAGCACAAATAAACTAGAGAGATAATTCCAAAATTGTTCTTACCAGCACCAGTGTCCTTGTGGTGAGAAGAGCTCCCAAATGACTGCTGCCAGTGTCTATGCCACCAGGGTGAGTTTCAGTTGTCTCCTACCTCTCCAGGAGGCTCTCAAATATCAGCAAGTGGGTCTGATTCAGGTAAATTATTGTTTCTATCCTGGATCTCAGAGTGTGTGAGATTTTGTGTGTACCCTTTAAGAGTGGAATCCATTTCTCACAGCTCTCTGGCTGTTCCAAAAGTAAGCTCCACTGGCCTTTAAAACCAAATGCTCTGGGGGATTGTCTTTCCAGTGCAGGACTCCCAAGCTGGGGAGCTTGATGTAGCCCTCATTCTTCGGGAAAATTTCAGCAATTGTAAATGTGGGTCATCTAACTAGGGGTATGGGTCTTGACTATAATATGTTTCCACCTCTCCTACCTGTCTCATTGTGGTTCCTTCTTTAGCTTTAGCTATAGATCTTTTCTAGTCTTCAGGTCACTGTCATGGATAGTTGCTCTGTAAATAGTTGCAATTTTGGTGTGTTTGAGGGAAGACGTGAGTTCAGGGTCTTCCCACTTTACCATTTTGGTCACTTTTCCAAGAGCGAATATTTTAGTTCGAGTTTGAAGGCAGGAAAAAAAATACTGTCCCAGATCAAAGGGAATCAGGCAGGAGGAGTTCCTTCTTTTTCAGCCTCTTTGTTCTATTCAAACCTTCAACTGATAGAGTGAAGCCCACTTATATTGGGGAGAGGCAATCTACTCTACTCAGTCTAATAGTTCAAATGTTATTCTCATTCACAAATACCCTCACAAAATATACCCAGAATAATGTTTGACAAAATATCTGGGCATCCCATGGTGCAGTAAAGTTGACGCATACAATTAGCATTCATATTACTGAAAGCAGTCTATATTCAATGCAGTCTCTATCAAAATTCCAATGTAATTTTCTGCAGAAGTAGAAAAAATTCTGCAGATCATATGGAATCTCAAGGAGCTCCATACAGCCAAAAAAATTTTGAAGAAGAAAGTTTGAGGACTCCCAATTCTTGATTTCAAAATTCACTACAAAGCTACAGTAACCAAAACAGCACTGTATTGGCATAACGTCTGAGATATACACCAATGAAACAGAATAAAGAGCCCAGAAATTAGCATTCATGTATGTGGTCAAATGGTCTTTCACAAGGATGTCAATATACAACAGAGTCCCCACAAATGGTGTTTAAAAAATGGATATCTACATTTAAAAGAAACAAGTTAAACATTTACCTTACATAACATGCAAAAATTAACTCAAAATATCTTAAAGACCTAAATATAAGATCTAAAAGTATAAAACTCCTAAAAGAAAACATAAGAGGAAAACTTTAAGACACTGAATTTGGGAATTATTTTTTGGATATGACACCAAAGCCTAGGCAACAGTGACAACAAAAAAATAGACAAATGGAGCTATATCAAACTTAAAAAAAACTGCTTTACAAAGGAAACAACAAAATGAAAAGGCAAATTATGAAATGGGAGAAAATATTTGCAAGTAATATATCTGATAAAGGGTTAATATCTAGAATATATAAAGAACTCATGTGACTCGACAACAAATAACCTGATTGAGATATGGACTACAAAGAAGATATAGAAATGGCCAATAACAAGCATATGAAAAGATATACAACATTACCAACCATTAGAGATATGCAAATAAAAACCACAATGAGATATTATCTTGTTAGTATAGTCATTATCAAAGACAAACAAACAGAAAATAACAAGTGTTGGCAAGAATGTGGAGAAATTGGAACACTTGTGCACTGTTAATGGGAATATGAAATGGTGCATCTGCTATGAAAATAGTGTAAATATTCCTCAAAAAATTAAAATTAGACCTACCATATGATCCAGCAATCCCATGTATGGATATTTAATCAGAAAAATTGATAGCAGAATTTAAAAAAGACAGTTGCACACCCATTTTCATTGCAGCATTGTTCACAATAGCCAGGAGGTGGAAGCAAGCCAAATGTCTATTGACAGATGAATATATAAATAAAATGTATTTATATATGCAACGGATTATTATCCAGTCTTACAAAAGGAGGAAATCTTGTCACATATATAATATGGATGAATATTGAGAATTTTATGCTATATGAAGTAATCTAGTCACAAAAAAAGACAAATACTGTATGGTTGCACTTATATGGGATAATTAAGGTTGTCAAATTCATAGAGATTAAAAGTAAACAGAAAGCCCCTGGTGATTTCTAGGGTCTGGGAGAGGAGGAAAGAAGAAGTTGTTTTTTAATGTGTATTGAGTTTCAGTTTTGCAAGATGAAAAAGGTATGGATACTTTATTTCATAACAACATACTTAATGCTATTGAACTGTACACTTAAAAATGGTTAAGAAGGTAAATTTCATGTTCCACTTTACCACAATTTTAAAAAAAGATTAAAATAGCTTATATTGATCTACAAAGAGTCACTATGGAGGTATAGAGGATATTGAAACCTCCCAGGAGCCCAGACTTTATTGACAGATTGCATAAGTTATCTTGGTGTGGGCTGGTATTTGGAGTAGAAAGGGATGGTAAAACTTTTATCTTGGTGAAGTTTTAATTTTAATTTTGTTATTCATGGGTAGCATAGAATTAATGGGTTATCAAAAATAAGGCTTAAGCTCCTTTGAAATTTATTATTAGAGGATCATTTTTAATGGTATTCACCAGTGCTTCCAATCTAGTCTTATTTTCTAATGGGTAGGGGCAAGATTGAAACTAAGGAAATTTTAAATTTTATTGAGTCCTTTATTCAAGAGCCAGTATTGGGACTTGTCAGAAGTAGGTTGAAATATGAATCATTTTAAACTCTGTATTATAAAGAGACAATATATTTTATTATTTTATAATGCTGTTTTTATAGGTGATTAACCCATTTGCACAGCTCAGGAATCAAAAAAAAAAAAAAAAGTATGGACAAGGCCTATGGTTACCCAAAGCATCTTCTGTTACTAAAATAGTAGCTTGTAGTTCAGCTAATTGAACTGACCCGTAGGTCCATACTTGGTCAGGGATGTCCCCATGAAGTGACAGAAAACAGCTGTGTCCAGTGGGCTCTATCACTTGTCATAGCGACTGTAGCATATTCAAATTTACAACTTCTTTTCTGGTTCTCTAACACGTCCCTCCCGTGAAAGTGGCTAATGTCTCTGAGAGAAGGGTGACCTCTTCTAGCATCATAGTCTTGGTCAAGGTACTGAGGACAAGAAATAATTTTCTCATACAGATAAAAATGCCAGATGGCTAAATAAGTGGCACCTAATTAAGCTTAAAAACTTTTGCACAGCAAAGAAAACTATAAATAAAGTAAAAAGGCAGCCTTCAGGATGGGAGAAAATAATAGCAAATGAACCAACTGACAAAGGATTAATTTCCAAAATATACAAGCAGTTCATACAACTCAATACCAGAAAAACAAACAACCCAATCAAAAAGAGGGCAAAAGACCTAAACAGACATTTCTCCAAAGAAAACATACAGATGGCTAATAAACACGTGAAGAGATGCTCAACATTACTCATTATTAAAGAAATGCAAATCAAAACCACAATGAAGTATCACCTCACACCAGTCAGAATGGCTATCATCAAAAAGTCTACAATGTTGTAGAGGGTGTGAAGAAAGGGGAACTGTCTTACATTGTTGGTGGTAATGCAAACTGATACAACCTCCATGGAGAACAGTATGGAGATTCCTTAAAGAACTAGGAATAAAACCACAATATGACTCAGCAATACCACTCCTAGGCATATACACTGAAGAAACCAAAACTGAAAAAGACACATGTTCATTGCAGCACTATTTACAATAGCTAGGACTTGGAAGAGACCTAGACGTCCATTGACAGATGAATGGATAAAGAAGCTGTGGTACATATATACAGTAGAATACTACTCAGCCATAAAAAGGAACTCATTTGGGTCAGTTCTAATGAGGTAGATGACCCTACTTTACAGAGTAAAGTAAGTCAGAAAAAGAAAAACAAATATCATATATTAAAAGATATATATGGAATCTAGAGGGATGGTACTGATGAACCTGTTTGCAGAGCAGCATGGAGATGCAGATGTAGAGAACAGACTTATGGACAAGGGTAGGGGAGAGGAGGGAGAGGGTGAGATGAATGGAGAGATTAGCATGGAAGCATATACACTAACATATGTAAATAGATAGCCAATGGAAATTTCCTGTATGACTCAGGGAACTCCAACTGGGGCTCTGTAAAGAGGGGTGGAAAAGGGTGGGAGGTAGGAGGGAGATTCAAGAGGGAGGGGACATATGTACACCTATGGTTAATTCATATTTATGTATAACAGAAATTAAATCAATATTGTAAAGCAATCATCAATTAAAAAGAAATAAATATTAAAAAGGCCAAGAACTTAAAAAAAAAGGACTGATAGGGTCTTGAGTAAGCAATACATACACACACACACACACACACACATATATACACACATACATATATATTCATGACAAGAAAAACCTGTAAATAGCACTCTCAACGTGTTTGTGTCTTTTCTTGAAATATTAGCATTCTGCTGACAGCATATATCATACATGATCTAATTGCCACCTTTGTCAACCTCTGTTTACATTAATTAATTCATCTGCAATACATTTTGATTTGATTCCCTAAAAAAAAAGATGCCAGATGGCCCAGATCTGAATTTATCCTAATGATGTAATTTTTATTTTTGCCAGGAGGCTTCTGTGGCTGTGCATAACTGGTGGGACATTGCCTCCATGACTCAAGGCATGATGGACAACTCTATCCAAAGTGTTACTGGTTTAGGATCAATGAGCTTCAGTGTCCAAAAAGGCCTAATATGCAGCTAGCAATTGTTGTTTTATTAGAGTATATCCAGGGGCTCATATATCTGGTCATCCAAAGTAATCCAGAGGTTTCAGAAAGCATGAGTAAATGTGGCTAAGCTTTATCTAGAAAGGAAGAGCTTGGTAACACTAAAGAAAATGCTTGTCATATAGCACAGCCTCTAGGGCTTGTTGGTGAGGCATGCCCCATTTATCAAGAGCAGACATACAACTAATGAAATTTGTAAATGGGAATATGTCACCTCAAAAATCTCTTTAAACCCAATAAATGTTATTAGAAAGCTTTTTAATGAGTATTTGTATGTCTACATAGAATATTATTAATAAAATATCATACCTGGATTCTGGGATGCAGCTGGATATGACTAAGGGCTTGTATGTATCATCTATGTGATAGCTTACAGTGAACAGTGCCTCCAATTAGTGGTCTCCAACGGAGAAGATTTAACTCTGGGACCAAAGACAGTTTCAGTCACTCAGAGTTTTGTGTAGATTTTTATTTAAAGTGAAAGTGACAGAAAAAGCTTCTGACATAGACATCATAAGGGGATAGAAGAGTACCTGCTTCACTAGAAGCAGGGCATTATACACGTTTCAACTGGCTGCTGAGAATAGATAAAAAGAATACCTTAAAGCTGTGAGAGTTCCACCAGACTCTTTTCCAAGTCATGTATCCTGAGATAACTTCAGTACAAGATTAGCCAGGGAGAATGAGTTCCAGGCTATGTCTCTGGGGGAGATATACTGTTGCTGTGTAATCAGGGGTACAAGTCTTGACAAATATGTTCCCAGGCAAGATTTGTTACAATTATAATTATTAACATAGATTTTAAGAAAAGTATTTCCATGAGTAAGACATTGACTGTGTGATTATTAGCTCCTAAAAAAGGCCAATTCTAGTGTGGAGATTCCTTAAAAAACTGGAAATAGAACTGCCATACGACCCAGCAATCCCACTGCTGGGCATACACACCGAGGAAACCAGAATTGAAAGAGACACATGTACCCCAATGTTCATCGCAGCACTGTTTACAATAGCCAGGACATTGGAAGCAACCTAGATGTTGATCAGCAGATGAATGGATAAGAAAGCTGTGGTACATGCACACAATGGAATATTACTCAGCCATTAAAAAGAATGCATTTGAATCAGTTCTAATGAGGTGGATGAAACTGGAGCCTATTATACAGAGGGAAGTAAGTTAAAAAGAAAAACACCAATGCAGTATATTAATGCATACATATGGAATTTAGAAAGATGGTAACCATGACCTTATATGTGAGACAGCAACAGAGACACAGATGTAAAGAACAGACTTTTGGACTCTGCGGGAGAAGGTGAGGGTGGGATGATTTGAGAGAATAGCATTAAAACATGTATATTATCATATGTGAAATAGATTGCCAGTCCAGGTTCGATGCATGAGACAGGGTGCTCAGGGCTGGTGCACTTGGATGACCCTGAGGGATGGGGAGGTGGGAGGGAGGGTCAGGATGGGGAACACATGTACACCCATGGCTGATTCATGTGAATGTATGGCAAAACCCACCAAAATATTGTAAAGTAATTAGCCTCCAATTAAACTAAATTAAAAAAAAAAAAAAGCCCAGTTCTTGGGCAAGATACATTGCTGTACAAGGCTTAAGGAAAGCATGAGCAAAGAGTCCTTAAAGGGCCTTAGACTGCCTGCCTAAGCTTTAACTCTCTCCTATGTGTGATGGCTAGATTTTTCAGGTGTCATGGAGAGACAAGTAAGGGTGTACAGTGTTCCTTTGAAGAGGAATGGAAATTGAAGCTAGAAGGCTATTGAAAGAGGCACTGATAGAGCATGTTAGCCAAACCTATCGTTGTTGTTCAGTTGCTCAGTCGTGTCCGACTCTTTGCGACCCCATGGACTGTAGCCTTCCAGGCTCCTCTGTCTGTTGAGTTTTTCAGGCAAGAATACTGGAGTGGATTGTCATTTCCTTCTGGAGAAGATCTTCCCGACCTAGAGATCAAACACATATCTCCTGAGTCTCCTGCATTGGCAGGCAGATTCTTTACCACTAGCACCACCTGGGAAGCTCTCAAAAGCTTGGTTGCACATGCTAAGTCGCCTTAGTCTACCAAATAGAATTTGTATTTTTGATAATATTTGAAATTGGAATTTTATAGGTGGCTTTGTGATAGGAAGTATTATGAACCATAATCAGGCTCCATTCATCTTTACTTAGTCTTAATATAGGTCCAATGGGACTTGCCTGGGACAGGGGGAAAAAGCCCTCCTTCAAGAAGTCTGGTCTCTAATTTGGTAACTCTTATTAGTTAAAATTGTTGAGTCCAATGGCAAATAATGTGTCATTTATTGACATTGACAAGGAGGACTGAAGGTTACATTGTAGATATTTTATTATATCTGGCCTGAACTGTATACATAAAATCAGTTGCTCTACCTTTCATTTATTATGGAATTTTATAATAAACTTTGAATTTTAGTCTAAGGACTGATTTGGTAGGACAAATTTTATGTCATCATGACAATGATTTCTTTCTTTAGTCTTAGTAATTTCTTCTTTTCCTTTTGTTATTCAGGATATTGGGGAGGTATTGTAATGTAATTTAATATTTTATTCTTTGAGGAATCCTAATGTATATTGCAACAGAATTGAGGATGGCTACTGAAAGTAAATACATTTGACCTTTTAGGGCTCTAATGAATCATCTGCCATTGGAGGCATGGAGTCCTGAATGACACATAGTAACTCTTCCTCATAACCACTGGAGGAATCCCTAGGCCCTTTATAGGCAGTGTTCTGGAAATGTAGAGGTCAATGCCTGGCCAAGATAGAGTCTATTCTCCATTCTCTTCAATGAATGGGCCTGGCACCCCTAGGGTGTGATCATGGGTCAATGTCCTCAGCCTCTATTCCATTTTATGCTCCTCCAACCTTATCTAGTGTCATGCTCCTCAGCCATGGTTTTCTCATAGGCCTACTAAATTTGAGGCAAATATTTGGTAGAATCCAGCAGACCAAAGCTGAAGTCCTCAAGGTGCTAAAATAACATTACACTTCTTTCAATCCTAAATGAATCGGTTATGCTATGTTTTGCTCAGAATGGGAATATTCCTCTCTCCATACCTTGAGTTGCGCCTAAATAACTAAGCACCAAGGTGAAGGTGTTAGTCTCTCAGTTGTGTCTGACTCTTTGCGATCCCATGAACCAGGCTCCTCTGTCTTTGGAATTTTCCAGGCAAGAATCCCCTTCTCTAGGGGATCTTCCTGATCCAGTAATTGAACCTGGGTCTCCCACACTGCAGGCAGATTCTTTAACATCTGAGCCACCAGGGAAGCCCCAAGCACCAAGGTAGCTCTGTTTAAGCCCTAAATCTCAAAAACAAACAAGCAAACCTTCTTTCACCTTGATGCTAGAGCTCCATTCTCTCTTGGGCTTAAACACAGTACATGAATACAGGCGGGATAACAAATGTCAGGCATTCCCTTCCATGTTCTCCTCTTCCATCCACTCAGCAAGTCCTTAGAGCATACCTCCTTTTCCTAGGCTCCTTCCACATGCAAAAAGCTGATCAGTGCATCAGTGAGCCCAGACACTATCATTTAGGCTCAGCCAGGCCCCCTTACAACAGAGTCAAGAGTAATTAATTTTAAAATATTGATCTGTGTTGCTGATATGAGTGACAGAAATAAATACTACTATTAGTGCTAAAATAGTAGTTTAGTTACCCAATTCTAATAGCACAAACCAAACCAAAAAATTCTCTGAGCATATGATCAATGCAAGAAATGGAGGTTGTTTGGATTTAATTAGGTGAATTTTTCTGGTCTCGTTCGTCCTAAAATCTACTAGTGATACTCATTTATCAGGTTTCAGGTTATAGTCTTACAATGATGAGAGAATATGCGGGTTCTATCCATAACTGAAATAAGTATAAACCTTTCCTTGTGTTTTGGGACATCTGGAAGGTGTTCCATCTGCCCTACTCATTGGTAGATGAAATAAATTTGGAGTTCAGAGAAAGGTAAAAAATATTAATTTGGGGCATTGCCTTTCAGTTCATTCAAAATCACTGCATATGTGTATCTGGAAATTCCCTTTCCTTTTGATTTCTCGTTGTTTAACCCTCTTCCTCCCCAACACTCACAGTTCTACCTCTAGTATCTTGGTCACAGGAACAGACAGTCTTAACTCTAATTCGGGGGATTTTTGACAGATATTCATAGGCTCATGTAGGGAAAAGTTTAGGTCTTTTAGATTTTAGAAACAAGCTAGAGTCCCAGTAAACTAAAAGACCTAAACTTTTACCTACATGAGCCTATGACTATCTGTACATCCTCCAAAGGGTTTAGCTCCTTCACCATTTGTTACTATGAAATTTTTCTTTGTAATGATATTACCTGAAATGGCCACAGTTAATATTTTGACATTTTAAAAATTAATTTACACTGTTATAATTGTGTGTGCATAAATAAATAATATAAAACATGTATATTTACACAGATTTAAAAATCCTTTTTTCTTTGCTTCAAGTATGTTCATGCATGCCCTGAAAGTGCGTGCATGCTCAGTAGTGTCTGACTCTTTGTGACCCATTGAAATGTAGGCAGCCAGGCTCCTTCTGTCCATGGGATTTTCCAAGCAAGAATACTGGAATGGGTTGCCATTTCCTCCTCAAGGGGATCTTCCCCACCCAGGGATCAAACCTTTGTCTCTTGCATCTCTTGCATTGGAAGGCAGATTCTTCACCACTACTCCCCTTGGGAAACTTCAAATATGAGTGCTTTCCAAATATAACTGAGGTTTTATTTTTATATTTATGAGATGGCTTGATGTTTATTTACCTTCTGTTTCTTATTTCTCATCTAAAAATAAATTCTGTAACCAGTTTTTTTTTTTTTAAAGCAGAGCTCTACAGAAACATTATCATTAGCTAAACATGCGCACTAAAGGTCTCAAGGGATTGTCAGTGGGCTAGAATGCTTTTGCTTCTATAATTACTGCTTAATCTCACCCAGCTGAACATCCTTATCATTTGACAGTGGACATGTAGAGCCCTATAGTTAACTGCCAACATGACTACCTAACCACTGCTACCAAATAATTTTCTTAGAGACTCTAAGGACCAATATCAATTCAAGAGGAGACTAAGACCTCTTCATTAACTATTCAATTCCCTTGGCTCAGATCTCCCTGTTCTACTTAACTGCTAGAAACATTTATAATTCAGAACTGCTAAATAAATAACCCATTGTTTTCTATGAACACTAACAAGTGGCTAAATGGGGTGCTTAATATTTTCCAAAATGGGGTCTAAACGTAGATATAAAATTTTCAGAAATATTGAAATAAAAAAAAAACGTAAATGCTTTTCAGGAGAGTGGGAGAATCAGAAACATAGGAACCTATACATAAAATTGTATTTTTATGGCATTCTTTATAAATGAAGTCACATTGTTAGTACAGGAACCTTGAAATATCGTATACATTTTTTACTTTGTCCACAAAAGTATCATGCTTAATTTATTTAAATACTTGGAGACCCAGGAAAATATATCAGAATATGTGTGGGAAAGATTTCTCCTAACTTTTTCTCTTTTTTTGAAGTTTTTAAATTAGTTTATTTATCTATTTTTTAACTTTACAATATTGTGTTTTTTTTGCCATACATTGACATGAATACACCATGCGTGTACATGTGTTCCCCTTCCAGAACCCCCTTCCCACCTCCCTCCCCATCCCATCCCTCTGGGTCATCCTGGTGCACCAGCCCCGAGCACTCTGTATCATGCATCAAACCTGGACCGGCGATTCGTTTCACATATGATAATTTACATGCTTCAATGCCATTTTCCCATATCCTCCCGCCCTCACCTGCTGCCATAGAGTCCATAATACTGTTCTGTATACCTGTGTCTCTTTTTCTTTTTGAAATTTCAATATTCTTGGTTTTGATGGTGGCAAAGAAAGGGGGTATTACTTTTCAACACAAATATTTTTAGTTGCCTTGAAGTATTCATGACATATTTTGATTTTTGAATTAGAATGAATTGAGTTTTAGTTCAGTTCAGTTCAGTCGCTCAGTCGTGTCCGACTCTTTGCGACCCCATGAACTGCAGCACATCAGGCCTCTCTGAGTCTACCCAAACCCATGTCCATCGAGTCAGTGATGCCATCCAACCATCTCATCCTCTGTCGTCCCCTTCTCCTCCAGCCCCCAATCCTACCCAGCATTAGGGTCTTTTCCAATGAGTCAACTCTTCTCATGAGGTGGCCAAAGTATTGGAGTTTCAGCTTCAACATCAGACCTTCCAATGAACACCCAGTATTGATCTCTTTTAGGATGGATTGATTGGATCTCCTTGCAGTCCAAGGGACTCTCAAGAGTCTTCTCCAACACCACAGTTCAAAAGCATCAATTCTTCGGCGCTCAGCTTTCTTCACTGTCCAACTCTCACATCCACACATGACCACTGGAAAAACCATAGCCTTGACTAGATGGACTTTTGCTGGCAAAGTAATGTCTCTGCTTTTCAATATGCTATCTAGGTTGGCCGTAACCTTCCTTCCAAGGAGTAAGCGTCTTTTAATTTCATGGCTGCAGTCACCATCAGCAGTGATTCTGGAGCCCCAAAAAATAAAGTCTGACACTGTTTCCACTGTTTCCCCATCTATTTCTCATGAAGTGATGGGATCAGATGCCATGATCTTAGTTTTCTGAATGTTGAGCTTTAAGCCAACTTTTTCACTCTCCTCTTTCACCTTCATCAAGAGGCTCTTTAGTTCTTCTTCACTTTCTGCCATAAGGGTGGTGTCATCCGCATATCTGAGGTTATTGATTTCTCCCGGCAATCTTGATTCCAGCTTGTGTTTCTTCCAGCCCAGCGTTTCTCATGATGTACTCTGCATATAAGACCTTCTAGAACTAACACCCAAAAAAGATGTCCTTTTCATTATAGGGGACTGGAATGCAAAAGTAGGAAGTCAAGAAACACCTGGCGTAACAGGCAGGTTTGGCCTTGGAGTACAGAATGAAGCAGGGCAAAGGCTAATAGAGTTTTGCCACGAGAACACACTGGTAATCGCAAACACCCTATTCCAACAACACAAGAGAAGACTCTACACGTGGACATCACCAGATGGTCAACACCGAAATCAGATTGATTATATTCTTTGCAGCCAAAGATGGAGAAGCTCTACACAGTCAGCAAAAACAAGACCAGGAGCAGACTGTGGCTCAGATCATGAATTGTTTATTGCCAAATTTAGACTTAAATTGAAGAATTGGGTTTAGGAAGAAATAGTCAATGTGAGAATACTGAAGTGGTTTGTTGTTCCCTTTTCCAGTGTACCATGTTTTGTCAGATGGCTCATAGTTTCATTGAGTTACACAAAGCTGTGATACATGTAATCATTTTGGCTAGTTTTCTGTGATTGTGGCTTTCGTTCTGGAGGCTGTGGGATTGTAGTTCTTGCTTCTTTTGTCTGCCCTCTGATGGATGAGTCTGCTTCTCTTTTGCATATACTTATGTTACTTTTTATATTTCACATATAAGTGATATCATAAAGTATTTGTCTCTTTGTCTGACTTATTTCCCTTAACATAATATTCTCTAGGTCCATCCACATTGCTGTAATGGCAGAACTTCATCCTTTTTTTATGGCTGAGTGACATTACATTGTGTGTGTGTGTGTACATACATACTACATGTTCTTAATCCATTCATCTGTTGATGAGCTCTTGGGTTGCTTCCGTGTCTTAGATATTGCAAATAGTGCTGTTATAAACATTGGGGTGGGTATATCTTTTCAAATTAGTGTTTTAATGTTTTCCACATATAAGCATACTCAGGAGCATGAAATCCCTGGATCATATGTTAGTTTATTTTTTAGATTTTTGAGGAATCTCCATACTGGTTTTCACAATGCCTGCACCGATTTTCTTTCCTACCAATAGTATATAAGGGTTCCCTTTCTGCACATCCTATCCAACATTTGTTGACTGTTTGATAATAGCAATTCTGATAGGAGTTTTCATTATTGTTTTGACTTACGTTTCTTTAGTATTTAGCAATGTTGAACATCTTTTCATGTGTCTTTTAGCAATATATATGTCTTGTTTAGAAAAATGTCTATGTACGTCTTCTGCCAATTTTTTTTGATTAGGTTGTTTCTTTTTTTCTGTTTCATTGAGTTATATGAGCTGCCTGTATATTTTGGATATTAACCCCTTACCTGTTACATCATTTGAGAATATTTTCTCCCATTCCATAGGTTGACTTTTTGTTTTGTCAGTGGTTTCCCTTTGCTATGCAAACCTTTAAAGTTTAATTATGTTCCATTTGTTTATTTTTGTTTTTATCTCTTTTGGCTTAGGAGACTGATCTCAAAAATATTGCTATGATTTGTCAAAGGGTGCTCTGCCCATGTCCCCTTCTGGTAGTTTAATGGTTTCTGTTCTTATATTTAGGTCTTTAAACCATTTTGAGTTTATTTTTGTCTATGGTGTGAGGAAATGTTCTAATCTCATTATTTTACATGTGGCTATTCAGTTTTCCTAGCACCACTTGTTGAAGAGACTGTCTTTTCTCCACTGTATCCTCTGTTTATAGATTTATAGATTGATTGAGCTTAGTGTGTGGGTTTATATCTTGGTTTTCTATTCTTCTCTATTGATCTATGTGTCTGTGTTTATGCCAATACCATACTATTTTGATTACTGTAGCTTTACAGTATCGTCTGAAGTCAGGGAGCATGATAACTCCAGATTTCTTCTTTTCCAAGATTGCTTTGGCAATTCAAGGTCTTCTGTGGTTTTACAAAAGTTTTAGGCAAAATCTCATGGTTAAGGGATGGAAAAAGGTATTTCATACCAATAAACAAAAAAGACAGGGGTAGTAAAACTCATATCACACAAAGTAAACTTTAAAATAAAATCTATAACAAAGAAGAAAAAAGGACTTAATATAATGATGAAGGTATCAACACAAGAAGAGGATATTAACTTGATATTTGCACCAATAGAGGGACACCTAAATACATAAAGCAAACACTAAGTGACATAAAGGGAGAAACTGACAATAATAGTAGGAGATTTTCACATTCCACTGACCTCAACGAAAAGATCATCCAGACAGAAAAATTAGTGAGGCAACAGTAGTCTTAAGTGACACAACAGACCCACTGAACTTAATAAATATCTATGGGACATTACCTGTAAGTGCATCAGAACAGAAATTCTTTTCAAGTGCACATGAAACATTCTTCAGGATAGGTCATATACTAGGTCACAAAACAAGCATCAACAAATTTAAGAGAATAGAAATTTATAGCTGCTTTTTGTATCAAACAGGAACTCATTCCAGACTGAGGCAGATAGTATTATGGACATGACCTGAAAGATGGAAGGATTGTGTTTTACCAAAGCTTCCTACAGCAAATGGCACATACTCCTGCCTGACTTGTTTGCTTGAAATAAGATGCCTAACCCCAAATGAGTTGGTGATGGACAGGGAAGCCTGGCATGCTACAGTCCATGGGGTCACAAAGAGTCAGACATGACTGAATGACTGAACTGAACTAAATCCCAAATGGACGCAGGTACTGATGAAAGCCAAATTTTAGTAATGATTCTAAAAGTTCTTTTTTATGCTCACCAACCTTACCCTATATATGAGCTGAATACAAAATATTTATAATCAGATACGTATCTGTTTTCAGTAGCAATACTGGAAGCTAGAAGACAATAGAGTAATAGCTATAATAATAATAATAATCTGAGTGCAAATGTTTTCAACCTGAATTTTTATAAATGGACTCAGTCAAATATGTGAGTGTTTTTAAAGATATGTTCAGCTACTCAAGGACTTAAAAAACTACCTCTCATTGTGTCTTCTCTAGGAATCCACTATATGATCTATTCCACAAAAATAAGAATAAATTGAGAGATTTTTCCTTCTATGTAGGTTAGTAGACCAGTGGACTTTCAAACAGAGGAAGCCAAAATAAAGTAGGGGAATTTCCCTGGAAGTGACAGGTGCAACAGATTAAAACCCTGCATTTATTGATGGAGACCAAGCATTTGGGAGGCACCTATACTCTGAGAACAAATACAAGTTGGAATAAAGAACTATCTGACATGGAACTGACCCCACACTGCCCACAACAGCTCCAGAAAAAATCCTACATATATATCTATACTATTATCACTTTTTAATTTTTTTAAAAAAATAGTTTTTATTACTCCTTTAACTTTCATTTTTATAGCCTACTATTACCTCTCAAAAAATTTTAAAACAAATTCCATATTTTTAAAAATTTTTGTGATTGATTATGTTTTGTATTTTTTATATTTTACTTTTGAGAATCTAACCTTTATCCTGAGCTTTTAATCTTTGGTTTTTGATATTTGCTATCAATTTTGTATTTCTAAGAATGTAATCTTCAATATCCATTCTCAATTAGGGATTTGATTACTGGACTGATTGCTCTCTCCCCTTTTGACTCTCCCTTTTCTCCTCCAGGTCACCTCTATCTCCTTCCTCTCTCTTCTCTTCTCCGTATAACCATGTGAATCTCTCTGAGTGTTCCTGGCTGTGGAGAATTGTTTCACTAATAACCTAGGGGTGTTATCTTCTATTCTGTATGGATGGAGAATTCTTGAGGCTACTGTAAGAGAATGACCAAAAGCCAGAAGGAGGAGGATCAAGTCCAAAACTTTAGAACATCAAAAAACTCCCAACTCCACACCTACACTGAAACCAAGTTCCACCCAAGAACCAACAAAATCCAGTGCAAGACACACCACACTAATTCTCCAGCAAAACAGGACCACAACCCTGAATATTAAAAGATGGGCTGCCCAAAGTCATGTCAAACCCATAGACACCCCTAAACTCGCTACTGGACACTTCACTGCACTCCAGAGAGAAGTGATCCAGCTACACCCACCAGAACACAGACAAGCTCCCCCAACCAGGAATGCTTGACAAGTCATTAGTCAAACCCAACCCACAGGGAGCAGACTACACAATTTGGAGGAACCATGAACTTCCAGCCTGCAGAAAGGGCACCCCAAACACAGCAATTTAAACAAAATGAAAAGGCAGAGAAATATTCAGCAGGTGAAGGAACATGATAAAACCTCTCAAACCAAATAAAAGAGGAGGAGATACGGAGTCAACCTGGAAAAGAATTCAGAATAATGATAGTAAAGATGATCCTAAATTTTGAAAGCAAATGGAATTACAGACAAATAGACTAGAGACAAGCATTGATAAGATGCAAAAAATGCTTCACAAGGACCTAGAAGAAATAAAGAAGAATCGATCAATAACGAATAATGCAATAACTGAGATAAAAAGCACTCTGGAGGGAACCAACAGTAGAATAACTGAGCCAGAAGAGAGGATAAGTTAGGATAGATGGTGGAATAAATGAAGCAGACAGGAAAAAAGAAAAAATGAATTAAAAGAAATGAGGACAACCTCAGAGATCTCTCAGACAATGTTAAACACCCCAACATTTGAATGATAGGTGTCCCAGAAGAAGACAAAAAGAAAGGCCATGAGAAAATACTTGAGGAGATAATAGTCGAAAGCTTCCCTAAAATGGAGAAGGAAATAACCACCCGAGTCCAAGAAATCCAGAGTCCCAAAGAGGATAATTATAAGGGGAAACACCCCAAGACACATATTAGTCAAACTAACAAAGAACAAACACAAAGAGCAAAAAGTAAAAGCAACAAGGGCAAAGCAACAAATAACACACAAGGGGATCCCCATAAGGATAACAGCTGATCTTTCAATAGAAACGCTACAGGCCACAAGAGAATGGAAGGACATACTTAAAGTGATGAAAGAGAAAAACCTACAACCAAGATGACTCAACCCAGCAAGGATCTCATTCTGATATGAAGGAGAAATCAAAAGATTTACAGACAAGCAAAAGCTGAGAGAATTCAGCACCACCAAACACCCTCTTCCAACAACACAAGAGAAGACTCTACACGTGGACATCACCACATGGTCAACACCAAAATCAGATTGATTATATTCTTTGCAGCCAAAGATGGAGAAGCTCTATACAGTCAGCAAAAACAAGACCGGGAGCAGACTGTGTCTCAGATCATGAACTGCTTATTGCCAAATTCAGACGTAAATTGAAGAAAGTAGGGAAAACCA
This sequence comes from Giraffa tippelskirchi, assembly GCF_054371585.1. Classification (NCBI taxonomy): domain Eukaryota; kingdom Metazoa; phylum Chordata; class Mammalia; order Artiodactyla; family Giraffidae; genus Giraffa; species Giraffa tippelskirchi. The sequence goes on from NC_137289.1 coordinate 75,974,528, forward strand.
CTAGTCCATTCAAGTATGACCTAGATCAAATCCCTTATGAGTATACAGTAGAAGTGACAAACAGATTCAAGGGACTAGATCTGATAGACAGAGTGCCTGATGAACTATGGACAGAGGTTCATGACATTGTACAGGAGACAGGGATCAAGAAAATCCCCACGGAAAAGAAATGCAAAAAAGCAAAACGGCTGTCTGAGGAGGCCTTACAGATAGCTGGGAAGAGAAGAGAAGTGAAAAGCAAAGGAGAAAAGGAAAGATATTCCCATCTGAATGCAAAGTTCCAAAGAATAGCAAGGAGAGATAAGAAAGCCTTCCTCAGCGATCAGTGCAAAGAAATAGAGGAAAACAACAGACTGGGAAAGACTAGAGATCTCTTCAAGAAAATTAGAGATACCAAAGGAACATTTCATGCAAAGACAGGCTCGATAAAGGACAGAAATGGTATGGACCTAACAGAAGCAGAAGACATTAAGAAGAGGTGGCAAGAATACACAGAAGAACTGTACAAAAAAGTTCTTCACGACCCAGATAATCACGATGGTGTGATCACTCACCTACAGCCAGACATCCTGGAATGTGAGGTCAAGTGGGCCTAAGAAAGCATCACTACGAACAAAGCTAGTAGAGGTGATGGAATTACAGTTGAGCTATTTCAAATCCTGAAAGATGATGCTGCGAAAGTGCTGCACTCAATATGCCAGCAAATTTGGAAAACTCAGCAGTGGCCACAGGACTGGAAAAGGTCAGTTTTCGTTCCAATACCAAAGAAAGGCAATGCCAAAGAATGCTCAAACTACCACACAATTGCACTCATCTCACATGCTAGTAAAGTAATGTTCGAAATTCTCCAAGCCAGGCTTCAACAATACGTGAACCGTGAACTTCCAGATGTTCAAGCTGGTTTTAGAAAAGGCAGAGGAACCAGAGATCAAATTGCCAACATCCACTGGATCATCGAAAAAGCAAGAGAGTTCCAGAAAAAACATCTATTTCTGCTTTATTGACTATGCCAAAGCCTTTGACTGTGTGGATCACAATCAGCTGTGGAAAATTCTGAAAGAGCTGGAAATACCAGAGCATCTGAACTGTCTCTTGAGAAACCTGTATGCAGGTCAGGAAGCAACAGTTAGAACTGGACATGGAACAACAGACTAGTTCCAAATAGGAAAAGGAGTCCGTCAAGGCTGTATATTGTCACCCTGCTTATTTAACTTCTATGCAGAGTACATCATGAGAAACGCTGGGCTGGAAGAAACACAAGCGGGAATAAAGATTGCTGGGAGAAATATCAATAATCTCAGATATGCAGATGACACCACCCTTATGGCAGAAAGTGAAGAAGAACTAAAGAGCCTGTTGATGAAAGTGAAAGAGGAGAGTGAAAAAGTTGGCTTAAAGCTCAACGTTCAGAAAACTAAGATCATGGCATCTGGTCCCATCACTTCATGGGAAATAGATGGGGAAACAGTGTCAGACTTTATTTTTTTGGGCTCCAAAATCACTGCTGATGGTGTTTGCAGCCATGAAATTAAAAGACGCTTACTCCTTGGAAGAAAGGTTATGGCCAACCTGGACAGCATATTTAAAAGCACAGACATGACTTTGTCAACAAAGGTCCGTCTAGTCAAGGCTATGGTTTTTTCCAGTGGTCATGTATGTATGTGAGAGTTGGACGGTGAAGAAAGCTGAGCATCGCAGAATTGATGCTTTTGAACTGTGGTGTTGGAGAAGACTCTTGAAGTCCCTTGGACTGCAAGGAGATCCAATCAATCCATCCTAAAGGAGATCAGTCCTGGTTGTTCATTGGAAGGACTGATGTTGAAGCTGAAACTCCAATACTTTGGCCACCTCATGCGAAGAGTTGACTCATTGGAAAAGACCCTAATGCTGGGTAGGATTCGGGGCAGGAGAAAAAGGGGACGACAGAGGATGAGTTGGTTGGATGGCATCACCGACTCAATAGACATGGGTTTGGGTAGCCTCCGTGAATTGGTGATGGACAGAGAGGCCTGACGTGCTGCAATTCATGGGGTCACAAAGAGTTGGACACGACTAAGCGACTGAACTGTACTGAACTGAACTGAAACCAGCTCTTCAACAAATGCTAAAGGATCTTCTCTAGATAGAAAACATAGCAAACGTTTATAAAGATGAACCCAAAATAATAAAGTAAATGGTAATGGGATCGTACTCATCAATAAGTACCCTTAATTTAAATATGTTAAAAGCTCCAACCAAAAGACAAAGATTGGCCAAATGCATACAAAAAGAAGACCCCTGTATATGCTGTCTACAAGAGACCCAGCTCAAACGTTGGAACACACACAGACTGAAAATGAAAGGCTGAGAAAAGATATTTCATGCCAGTGGGGGCCAAAAGAAAGCAGGAGTAGCAATACTCATATCAGATAAAATAGACTTTGAAATAAAGACTCTGAGAAGAGACAAAGAAGGACACTACACAATGATCAAAGATCAATCCAAGAAGAAGATATAAGAGTTACAAATATATGTGTATATATGTACCGAACATAGGAGCACCTCAATATGAAAGACAAATGCTAACAGTTTTGAAAGTGGAAATTAACAGTAACACAATAGTAGTGGGGGACTTTAACACCCCACTCACACCTATGGATAAATCAACCAAACAGAAAATTAGGAAGGAAACACAAGTTCTAAAGGCTACGAAGGACCATTAGACCTAATTGATATCTAAGGGCATTTCACCCGCAAACAATGGAATTTACCTTTTTCTCAAGTACACAAAAAACATCAGGATAGATCACATCCTGAGGCATAAATCCAACCTCCTAACTTAAAAAAAAAAAATCATTTCAAGCAACTTTTCCTATCACAATTGGGTAATACTAGATGTCAAATACAAGAAAAAGCTATTAAAAATTCAAACATATGGAGGCTAAAAATAGGCTTCTGAATAACCAACAGATCACAGAAGAAATAAAAAAAGAAAGCAAAATATGCACAGAAACAAATGAAAATGAAAACATGACAACCCATATACAAGCCTACCTCAAGAAATAAGAGAAACATCAAAAAGACAACCTAACTATACACCTAAAGCAACTAGAGAAAGAAGAAAAGATGAATGCCAAAGATAGTAGAAGGAAAGAAATCATAAAAATAGGAGAAGAGATAATTGAAAAAGAAATGAAGGATACCAAAAATCAACAAAACTAAAAGCGGGTTCTTTGTGAAGATAAATAAAATAGATAAACCATTAGCCAGAGTCATCAAGAAAAAAGGAGAGAAGATTCAAATCAATAAAATTAGCAATGAAAATGGAAAAATAGAAACAGACAACACAGAAATACACAGGATCATAAGAGACTACTAACAGCAACTATATGCCAATAAAATGGAAAACTTGGAAGAAATGGCAAATGTTTAGAGAAGTATCAGTTCGGTTCAGTCGCTCAGTTGTGTCCAACTCTTTGTGACCCCATGAATCGCAGCACGCCAGTCCTCCCTGTCCATCACCAACTCCTGGAGTTTACCCAAACTCATGTCCATCGAGTCAGTGATGCCATCAAGCCATCTCATTCTCGGTCATCCCCTTCTCCTCCTGCCCTCAATCCTTCGCAGCATCAAGGTCTTTTCCAATGAGCCAACACTTCGCATGAGGTGGCCAAAGTATTGGAGTTTCAGCTTCAACATCAGTCCTTCCAATGAACACCGAGGGCTGATCTCCTTTAGGATGAACTGGTTGGATCTCCTTGCAGTCCAAGGGACTCGCAAGAGTTTTCTCCAACATCAATTCTTGGGTGCTCAACTTTCTTTATAGTCCAACTCTCAGAACCATACATGACTACTGGAAAAACCATAGCCTTGACAAGACAGACCTTTTTTGGCACAGTAATGTCTCTGCTTTTTAATATGCTATCAAGATTGGTCATAACTTTCCTTCCAAGCAGTAAGCGACTTTTAATCTCATGGCTGAAAGCACCATCTGCAGTGATTTTGGAGCCCAAAAAATAAAGTCTGACACTGTTTCCCCACCTATTTCCCATGAAGTTATGGGACCGGATGCCATGATCTTAGATTTCTGAATGCTGAGCTTTAAGCCATTTCACTCTCTTCTCTGACTTTCATCAAGAGGCTTTTTAGTTCTTCACTTTCTGCCATTTGGGTGGTGTCATCTGCATATCTGAGATAATTTATATTTCTCCCTGCAATCGTGATTCCAGCTTGTGCTTCTGCCAGCCCAGCGTTTCTCATGATGTACTCTGCATAGAAGTTAAATAAGCAGAGTGACAATATACAGCCTTGACATACTCGTTTTCCTTTTTGGAACCAGTCTGTTGTTCCATGTCAAGTTCTAACTGTTCCTTCCTGGCCAGCATACAGGTTTCTCAAGAGACAAGTCAGGTGGTGTGGTATTCCCATCTCTTTCAGAATTTTCCCCAATTTATTGTGATCCACACAGTCAAAGGCTTTGGCATAGTCAATAAAGCAGAAATAGATGTTTTTCTGGAACTCTCTTGCTTTTTCGATGATCCAGCGGATGTTGGCAATTTGATCTCTGGTTCCTCTGCCTTTTCTAAAACCAGCTTGAACATCTGGAAGTTCACGGTTCACGTATTGTTGAAGCCTGGCTTGGAGAATTTTGAGCATTACTTTACTAGCATGTGAGATGAGTGCAATTGTGTGGTAGTTTGAGCATTCTTTGGCATTGCCTTTCTTTGAGATTGGGATGAAAACTGACCTTTTCCAGTCCTGTGGCCACTGCTGAGTTTTCCAGATTTGCTGGCATATCGGGTGCAGCACTTTCACAGCATCATCTTTCAGGCTTTGAAAGAGCTCAACTGTAATTCCATCACCTCTACTAGCTTTGTTCATAGTGTTGCTTCCTAAGGCCCACTTGACTTCACATTCCAGGATGTCTTGCTCTAGGTGGGTGATCCCACCACCGTGATTATCTGGGTCATGAAGATCTTTTTTGTTTAATTCTTCTGTGTATTCTTGCCACCTCTTCTTAATATCTTCTGCTTCTGTTAGGTCCATACCATTTCTGTCCTGCTTTGAGCCCATCTTTGCATGAAATATTCCCTTGGTTTCTCTGACTTTCTTGAGGAGATCTCTAGTCTTTCCCATTCTGATGTTTTCCTCTATTTCTTTGTGGTGCTTGCTGAGGAAGGCTTTCTTATCTCTCCTTGCTAGTCTTTGGAACTCTGCATTCAAATGGAAATATGTTTCCTTTTCTAGTTTGCTTTTCACTTCTCTTCTTTTCCCAGCTATTTGCAAGGCCTCCTCAGACATCCGTTTTGCTTCTTTGCATTTCTTTTCCATGGGGATTATCTTGATCCTTTTCTCCTGTACAATGTCACAAACCTCTGTCCATAGTTCATCGGGCACTCTGTCTATCAGATGTAGTCCCTTAAATCTATTTCTCACTTCCACTGTATAGTTGTAAAGGATTTGATTTAGGTCATTCCTGAATGGTCTAGTGGTTTTCCCTACTTTCTTCAATTTAAGTCTGAATTTGGCAAGAAGGAGTTCATGATCTGAGCCACAGTCAGCTCCCGGTCTTGTTTTTGCTGACTGTATAGAGCTTCTCCATCTTTGGCTGCAAAGAATATAATCAATCTGATTTTGGTGTTGACCATCTGGTGATGTCCATGTGTAGAGTCTTCTCTTGTGTTGTTGGAAGAGGGTGTTTGCTATGACCAATGCATTCTCTTGGGAAAACTCTATTATTTTGTCCTTTGCCCTGCTTCGTTGTGTACTCCAAGGCCAAATTTGCCTGTTACTCCAGGTATTTCTTGACTTCCTACTTTTGCAATCTTGCCCCCTATAATGAAAAGGACATCTTTTTTGAGAGTTAGTTCTAAAAGGTCTTGGAGGTCTTCATAGAACTGTTCAACTTTAGGTCCTTCAGAGTTACTGGTTGGGGCATAGGCTTGGATTACCAAGATAGAGAATGGTTTGCCTCAGAAACGAACAGAGATCATTCTGTTGTTTATGAGATTGCATCCAAGTACTGCATTTTGGACTCTTTTGTTGACCATGGTGGCTACTCCATTTCTTCTAAGGAATTCCTGCCCACAGTAGTAGATATAATGGTCATCTGAGTTAAATTCACCCATTCCAGTCCATTTTAGTTCGCTGATTCCTAGAATGTCGACGTTCACTCTTGCCATCACCTGTTTGACCACTTCCAATTTGCCTTGATTCATGGACCTAACATTCCAGGTTCCTATGCAGTATTGCCCTTATAGCATTGGACCTTGCTTCTATCACCAGTCCCATCCACAACTGTGTATTGTTTTTGCTTTGGCTCCAACCCATCATTCTTTTGGGAGTTATTTCTCCACTTATCTCCAGTAGCATATTGGGCACCTACCAACCTGGGGAGTTCCTCTTTCAGTATCCTATCATTTTGCCTTTTCATACTGCTCATGAGCTTCTCAAGGCAAGAATACTGAAGTGGTTTGCCATTCCCCTCTCCAGTGGACCACATTCTGTCAGACCTCTCCACCATGACCCGTCCGTCTTGGGTGGCCCCACATGGCATGGCTTAGTTTCACCCATTTAGACAAGGCTGTGGTCCGTGTGATCAGACTGGCTAGTTTTCTGTGATTATGGTTTCAGTGTATCTGCCCTCTGATGCCCTCTCACAACACCTACCGTCTTACTTGTGTTTCTCTTACCTTGGGTGTCAGGTATTTTTTCACAGCTGCTACAGCAAAGCACAGCTGCTGCTCCTTACCTTGGATGAGGGGTATCTCCTCACGGTCCCCCCTCCTGACCTTCAATATGGAGTAGCTCCTGTCAGCCCTCCAAAACTGAACCAAGAAGAAATCGAACATTTTAAGAGACCCATCACAAGCACAGAAATCGAAATTATAATAATTAAAAAAAATCTTACAACAAAAAAAAGCCCACAACCAGATGGCTTCACAGGTGAATTCTCCCAAAAATTCAGAGGAGAGCTAACACCTGTCTTACTCAAACTCTTCCAGAAAATTTCAGTGGACGATTAAGTCCAAAATTCATGCTATGAAGTCACCATCACCCTAATACCAAAACTAGAAAAAGATGTCACACACACACACACAAACTATAGGCCAATATCACTGATGAACATAGATGAAAAAATTTTCAACAAAATTCTAGCAAAGAGAATTCAGCAACATATTAAAAAGATCATACATCATGACCAATTGGGCTTTATCCCAGGGATGCAAGGATTCTTCAACATTCACAAATCAGTCAATGGGATATACCATATTAACAAATTGAAAAATAAAAAAAAAACATATGATTATATCAATAGATGCAGAGACAGCTTTCGACAAAATTAAAATCAAATTTATGATCAAAACCCTCCAGTAAGCAGGCATAGAAGGAACATACCTCAACATAAAAAAAAAAAAGTCTATACAACAAATCCACAGCAACCATTATCTTCAATGGCAAAAAATTGAAAGCATTTCCTTTAAAATCAGGGATAAGACAAGGGTGTCCACTCTCTCCAAGACTACTCAACATAGTTTTGGAAGTCATAGCCACAGCAATTAGAGAAGAAAAATAAATGAAAGGAACCCAGATTGGAAAAGAAGTAAAATGATCACTGTTTGGAGATGACATGATCCTCTAAGCAGAAAACTCTAAAGATACCACCAGAAAATTACTAGAGCTAATCAAAGAATATAGTAAAGTTGCAGGATATAAAATTAACACACAGAAATCCCTTGCATTCCTATAGACTAACAATGAGAAAACAGAAAGAAATTAAGGAAAAAATCCTATTCCCCATTGCAATGAAAAGAATAAAATCTTTAGGAATAAATTTACTTAAAGAAACACAAGACCTATATATATAGAGTACTATAAAACACTGATGAAATAAATCTAAGATGATACAAATAGATGGAGAAATATACCATGTTCATGGATTGGAAGAATCAGTATAGTGAAAATGTGTATACTACTCAAAGCAATCCATAGATTCAACGCAATCCATATCAAGCTACCAACGGTATTTTTCATAGAACAAGAACAACTAATTTCACAAGTTGTATGGAAACACAAAAACCTCGAATAGCCAAAGCAATCTTGAGAAAGAAGAATGGAAGTGGAGGAATCAACCTGCCTGAATTTAGGCTCTACTACAAAGCTATAGTCATCAAGACAGTATGGTACTGGCACAAAGACAGACATATAGATCAATGGAACAAAACAGAAAGCCCAGAGATAAACTCATGCACCTATGGACACCTTATCTGTGACAAAAGAGGCGAGAATATACAATGGAGAAAAGACAATCTCTTTAACAAGAGTGCTGGGAAAACTGGTCAACCACCTGCAAAAGAATGAAACGAGAACACTTCCTAACACCATACACAAAAATAAACTCAAAATGGATTAAAGATGTAAATGTAAGACCAGAAACTATAAAACTGTTAGCAGAAAACATAGGCAGAACACTTTCTGACCTAAATCACAGCAAGATCCTCTATGACCTACCTCTCAGAGTAATGGAAATAAAAACAAAAATAAATGGTTCCTAAATAAACTTAAAAGCTTTTGCACAATGAAGGAAACTATAAACTAGGTGAAAAGGCAGCCTTAAAAATGGAAGAAAATAATAGCAAACGACACAAGGACAAAGAATTATTCTCCAAAATATACAAGCAGGTCATGCAACTTAATACCAGAAAAATAAATGACACAATCAAAAAATGGGCCAAAGAACTAAATAGACATTTCTTCAAAGAAAACATACAGATGACTAACAAACATATGAAAAGATGCTCAACATCACTCATTATCAGAGAAATGTAAATCAAAACCACAATGAAGTACCAACTCACACTGGTCAGAATAGCTGCCATCAAAAAGTCTAGAAACAATAAATGCTGGAGAGGATGTGGAGAAAAGGGAACCCTGTTACACTGTTGGTGGGAATGCAAACTAGTACATCCACTATAGAGAACAGTGTGGAGATTCCTTAAAAAAACTATAAATTGAACTGCCATATGACCGACTGCTGGGCATACACACCAAGGAAACCAGAATTGAAAGAGACACATGTACCCCAATGTTCATCGGAGCACTGTTTACAATAACTAAGACATGGAACCAACCTAGATGTCCATTGGCAGATGAATGGATACGGACGTTGTGGTACATATACACAATGGAATATTACTCAGCTATAATAAGAATGCATTTGAGTAAGTTCTAATGAGGTAGATGAAACTGGAGTCTATTACACATAGTGAAGTAAGCCAGAAAGAGAAACATCAACACAATATATTATTTCATATATAAGGAATTTAGAAAGACAGTAATGATGACCATATATGCAAGACAGTAAAAGAGACACAGATGTAAAGAACAGACTTTGGGCTATGTGAGAGAAGGTGAGGATAGGATGATGTGGGAGAATGGCATTGAAACTTGTATAACATCAAATGTAAAATAGATGAATAGTGCAAGTTCGATGCATCAAGCAGGGCATTCAAAGCTGGTGCTCTGGCACAACCTGGAGGGATAGGGTAGGGAGGGAGGTGGGAAGGTGGTTTGGGATGATGGGACACATGTACACCCATGGCTGATTCATGGCAGTGTGTGGCAAAAACTACCACAATATTGTAAAGCATTTAGCATCCAATTAAAATAATGTAAGTAATTAAAAAATAAAAAAGAGCTGAAGACTTAAACAGACATTTCTCCACAGAAGACATACAGATAGCTACAAACACAGGAAAAGATGCTCATCATTACAAATTATAAGAAAAATGTAAATCAAAACTACAATAAGGGACCACCTCACACCAGTCAGAATGGCTATCATTAAAAATCTGCAAATAACAAAAGCTGGAGAGGGAGAAAATGAAACTTTCCTACACTGTTAGTGTTAATGCAAACTGGAAAACATTATGGAGTTTCCTCAAAAAACTAAAAATAGAGTTGCCATGTGATCCAGCAATCCCACTCCTGGGCATTTCTCCAAACAAAACTGTAATCCATAAACAGACATGCCCCTCTATGTATATAGAACACTATTGACAATAGCCAAGACATGGAAACAACCTAAATGTCCATTGACAGATGAATGAATAAAGATGTGGTACATATATACAATGGAATACTACACAACCATAACAAAGAATGAAATATGTATATGTATAGTATATAGTATATGTACATGTATAGTCCCTTCACTGTTCACCTGAAACTACCACAACATTGTTAATCATCCATATTCCGATACAAAATAAAAAGCTTAGATCTTGGAAAAAAAGAATGAAATTCCATTTGCAACAACACAGATGGACCTAGAGATTATCATACTAAGTGAAGTAAGTCAGAAAAAGACGTATTACTAATGTGTGGAATCTAAAAAATGACACAAATGAACAGAAACAGACTCACAGACATAGAGAACAGACTCACGGTTGCCAAAGAAGGTAATGTGAAGGGGGATGAATTGGGAGTTTGGGACTGGCAGATGTAAACTACTATATATAGAATAGATAAACTATAAAGATTTACTGTATAGAACACAGAACTTTATTCAATACCTTGTAATAAACCATAATGGAAAAAATATGAAAAAGAATATGTGTGTGTGTGTATATATATATATATGTGTGTGTGTGTATATATATATATATATATATATATATATATATAATTGAATCATTTTGTTGTAAAGTAGAAAGTAACACAGCAGTATAAATCAACTATACTGGAATATAACAAAAATTTTAAAAATGCTCTGGTCTCACTCAGTCCCACAGTGAGGAATTGGACCTGAGGTGGCCATGACTGGAGAAAAGACAACTGTGAGATGCAGTGGCAACCCTCCTGGTGCAGAAACCTAGGTGAGGTGGCTATGATCATTGTTGGCACATACTCGAGTAGTACCCCATAAGCAGCCCAGAAATCTGATGCAGCTACTCCATCACAGCTCACATCTTAATACACTCAGAGAGACCACATGCAGGTCCCACCTGGCCTGAGAATTTGTTCCACAACAGGATGAGAATGGTGGAGGCTGGACTGAATGATCAGTTGTGAGAGACAGTGGGACTTCCTTGCGAGGCAGTGTGGAGAGAGGTCTGCACTAGAGACAGCTTGTTTTCCCACCACCACATAGTCAGTACCAAACCTGAGCTGAGTGAACACTCTGGCCCCTCTCATTCCATGCCAAAACATGGCACTAGATTCGACACAGCCACAACCAGGGAAAAATCTCAAACATGGGATGCCTTGGTGACCCACTCCCAGAGTTGAGCCCAGGTGGGCAGCATGGCCGTTGTTGGCTGTAACTCCAGGAGCACCCAGAAGCAACTCAGATCGCTGATGGTGACCACTCCACCACAGCTCACCTTCTAATGTATGCCAGGAGTCCAGGCAGGCACCACCAGCCCTGTGGATACTACAACAAGGCAGGGGCATCAGAAGCTAGGGGCAGTAATCAGCTGTAAGGGATAAAGGGGACTTGCTTATGAGAGTGCATCAGAATGGACCCATGGGCTCCTGCATAGGCAGCATGTTGGAATTCTGGGCATGGGTCCCACTTGTTTCAGTCATCTCATCCTCTAGCACAGGGGTCCCACTGTAGGGAGACAAAGTTCAGTTCAGTTCAGTTGCTCAGTCGTGTCCAACTCTTTGCAACCCCATGAACTGCATCACGCCAGGCCTCCCTGTCCATTATCAACTCCCGGAGTCCACCCAAACCCATGTCCATTGAATCACTGATGCCATCCAACCATCTCATTCTCTGTCGTCCTCTTCTCCTCCTGCCCTCAATCATTCCCAGCATCAGGGTCTTTTCCAATGAATCAACTCTCCGCATCAGGTGGCCAGAATACTGGAGTTTCAGCTTCAACATCAGTCCTTCCAATGAATATTCAGGACTGATATCCTTTAGGATGGACTGGTTTGATCTCCTTTCAGTCCAAGGGACTCTCAAGAGTCTTCTCCAACACCACAGTTCAAAAGCATCAATTCTTCTGTGCTCAGCTTTCTTTATAGTCCAACTCTCCCATCCATACATGACCACTGGAAAAACCATAGCCTTGACTAGACGGACCTTTGTTGGCAAAGTAATGTCTGCTTTTCAATATGCTGTCTAGGTTGGTCATAACTTTCCTTCCAAGGAGTAAGCGTCTTTTCATTTCATGGCTGTAGTCACCATCTGCAGTGATTTTGGAGCCCCCCCCAAAATAAAGTCAGCCACTGTTTCCACTGTTTCCCCATCTATTTCTCATGAAGTGATGGGACCAGATGCCATGATCTTAGTTTTCTGAATGTTGAGCTTTAAGCCAACTTTTTCACTCTCCTCTTTCACTTTCATCAACAGGCTCTTTAGTTCTTCTTCACTTTCTGCCATAAGGGTGGTGTCATCTGCATATCTGAGGTTATTGACATTTCTCCCGGTAATCTTGATTCCAGCTCGTGCTTCCTCCAGCCTAGCGTTTCTCATGATGTACTCTGCATAGAAGTTAAATAAGCAGGATGACAATATACAGCCTTGACGTACTCCTTTTCCTATTTTGAACCAGTCTCTTGTTCCATGTCCAGTTCTAACTGTTGCTCCCTGAACTGCATACAGGTTTCTCCAGAGGCAAGTGAGGTGGTCTGGTATTCCCATCTCCTTCAGAATTTTCCACAGGGAGAGGAAAAACTGCACTTAAAGGGAATAGAGTCAGCTCAGGCCCAAACTTCCGGGCTTCTGCTCCAGCTACATGGTATTGGACCTTGCCTTGAACAAGGCAGTAAGGGCCACTGGGAAGAGAAGAAGTCCTGTCTCACATCAAACACCATCTGTAGCCACTCTACCTCTAGTTACACGCCCTACTAAAGTGATAGCTGACAGAACATCTTGAGGAAAGAAGTGAATGACATCCACATTAAAACCAGCCTTTCCCCCAAAGGGACTGGACACTCTTAGTCTACATAGTGTGCATGCAGACTCCCTGAGGGCCCTAGCACCCACATCTCAGAAGTAAGGCAGACCCCAGTCAGATTAGAGAGGAGAGAAGGTAGCTCCCCTCTAGCCCATGCTCAGGTTCCTGTCCAATCCTGTCCCTGCCTCCTCAGCCTGAGCAAACAGTGCTTGCAGGTCAGATTCTGCTGCCAAATAAGAACACCCTTATTCAAGACCATAATAGGTAACTATTTCATCTAATTATTAGAGAAATGAAAATCAAAATAACAATGAGATATCACCTTACTGCTGTCAAAATGACTATCAACAAAATTTCTACAATGTTCGAGAGGATGTGAAAAAATGGAATCTTTCTGCATCATTGTTGGGAATGTAACTTGGTACAGCCACTATGAAGAACAATATGAAGTTTCCTCAAAAATCTAAAACTAGAACTACCATATGATCCAGGAATCCCATTTCTGGGTATATATCTGGAAAAAATGAAAACATTAATTTGAAACGATATGTGCAAAACAGAAACCGACTCATGGTCACAGAATACAAACTAGTAGTTACCAAAGGGAAGAGTAAGAGAGGGAGGGATAAGTTAGGAGTATGGCCAAAAGTGAAGAGGAACTAAAGAGCCTGTTGATGAAAGTGAAAGAGGAGAGTGAAAAAGTTGGCTTAAAGCTCAACGTTCAGAAACCTAAGATCATGGCATCTGGTCCCATCACTTGATGAGAAATAGATGGGGAAACAGTGGAAACAGTGTCAGACTTTATTTTTTTGGCCTCCAAAATCACTGCTGATGGTGATTGTAGCCATGAAATTAAAAGACGCTTACTCCTTGGAAGGAAGGTTATGACCAACCTAGATAGCATATTGAAAAGCAGAGACATTACTTTGCCAACAAAGGTCCGTCTAGTCAAGGCTATGGTTTTTCCGGTGGTCATGTATGGATGTGAGAGTTGGACGGTGAAGAAAGCTGAGCGCCGAAGAATTGATGCTTTTGAATTGTGGTGTTGGAGAAGACTCTTGAGAGTCCCTTGGACTGCAAGGAGATCAAACCAGTCCATCCTAAAGGAGATCAGTCCTGGGTGTTCATTTGAAGTACTGATGTTGAAGCTGAAACTCCAATACTTTGGCCACCTCATGCGAAGAGTTGCCTCATTGGAAAAGATCTTAATACTGGGAAGGATTGGGGGCAGGAGGAGAAGGCGACGACAGAGGATGAGATGGTTAGATGGCATCACCGACTTGATGGTCATGGGTTTGGGTAAACTCCGGGAGTTGGTGATGAACAGAGAGGCCTGGCGTGCTGCGATTCATGGGGTTGCAAAGAGTCGGACACGACTGAACTGAACTGAACTGAATGCATGTGCACTTTTAATGCCAGCACCATATTGTCCCAATTACTATAACTTTGTAATATAGCTTGAAATGAGGGGTCATGGTGCATTCAGCTTTGTCCTTCTTTCTCAATATGGCTTTGGGCATTCTGGGACTGTTGTGTTTCCATATAGATTTTAGTATTGTTTGTTCTATTTCTGTGAAAAATGGCATTGGAATTTTGATAGGTATTGTGTTGAATCTGCAGACTGCTTTGAATAGTAAGGACACATTAGTAATATTAATCCTTACAGACTATGAACACAGAGTATCTTTCCATTTATTTGGGCCTTCTTCAGTTTCTTTCATCAATGTCTTATAGTTTTCTGTGTGCAGATCTTTCAGCTCTTTGTTTAAATTTATACTTAGGTATTTTATTCTTTTCAATGCAATTCATGTGGGATTGTTTTCTTAATTTCTCTTTCAGATAGTTTCTTATTAGCATATAGAATTACTACAAATTTCTCTATGTTGATTTTACATCCTGTCACATTCCTTAATTCATTTATTAATTCTAACAGTCTTTTTTTGGTGGACCCTTTAGTGCTTTCTATATATAAGTATGCATCATCTTTGAATAGTGACAGTTTTACTTCTTTCTTTCCAATTTGCATGACTTTCCTTTCTTGCCTAATTTCTCTAGCTAGGGCTTCCAATAATGTGTTGAATAGAAATTGTGAGAGTAGGCATCCTTTTCTTCTTCTTGATATTAGTTAAAGCTTTCAGCTTTTTATCACTGAATTTTGTATTAGCTGTGGACTTGTCACATATGGCCTTTATTATTTTAAGATATGTTCTCCCTATACATCCTTTGTTCAGAGTTTTTCCATAAATGGATGTTGAATTCTGTCAGATGATTTCTTCTGCATTTATTGAGATGATCATATCGTTTTTATCTTTCATTCTGCTCATATGGTACATCACATTTATTGATGTGTGGATGTTGAACCATCCTTGCATACCTGAGATAAATCCCGCTTCATCATCGCTTATAATCCTCTAAAGTACTGTTGAATTTGGTTACTAATAGTTTGCTGAGTGTTTTTTTTTTTTACATGTATGTACATTAGAGATATTAGCCTATAGTTTCATCTTTCAGTGATGACCTTGTTTGGTTATGGCATAATCAATAAAGCACAAATATATGTTTTTGTGGAATTCTCTTGCTTTTTCTATGATCCAGCGGATGTTGGCAAAACTCTGGTTCCTCTGTCTTTTCTAAAACCAGCTTGAACATCTGGAAGTTCACAGTCCATGTACTGTTGAAGCCTGGCTTGGAGGATTTTGAGCATTACTTTGCTCATTTATTTCTGCTTTATTGATTATGCCAAAGCATCGACTGTGTAGATCACAACAAACTGTGGAAAATTCTTCAAGGGATGGGAATACCAGGCCACCTTACCCGCCTTCTGAGAAATCTGTATGCCGGTCAAGAAGCAACAGTTAGAACCAGACATGGACTAATGGACTGGTTCCAAATTGGGAAAGTAGTACGCCAAGGCTGTCTATCGTCACCCTGCTGATTTAACTTATATGCAAAGTACATCATGCAAAATGCCAGGCTGGATAAAGCACAAGCTGGAATCAAGATTGCCGAGAGAAATATCAATAACCTCAGATACACAGATGATACCAGCCTTATGGCAGAAAGTGAAGAGGAACTAAAGAGGCTCTTGATGAAAGTGAAAGAGGAGAGTGAAAAAGCTGGCTTAAAACTCACGATTCCTAAAACTAAGATCATGGCATCCGGTCCCATCTCTTCATAGCAAATAGATGGGGGAACAATGGAAACAGTGAAAGACTATTTTCTTGGGCTCCAAAATCACTGCAGATGGTGACTGCAGCCATGAAATTTAAAGATTCTTGCTCCTGGGAAGAAAATCTGTGACCAACTTAAACAGTATATTAAAAACAGACATTACTTTCCTAACAAAGGTCTAGCTAGTCAAAACTATGGTTTTTCCAGTAGTCATGTATGGATGTGAGAGTTGGACTGTAAAGAAAGCTGAGTGCTGAAGAATTGATGCTTTTGAATTGTGGTGCTGGAGAAGACTTTGAGGGTCCCTTGGACTGCAAGGAGATAAAACAGCCAATCCTAAAGGAAATCAGTCGTGAATATTCATTGGAATGACTCATACTGAAGCTGAAACTCCAATACTCTGGCCACCTGATGGGAAGAACTGGCTCACTGGAAAGGACCCTGATGCTGGGAAAGATTGAAGGCAGGAGAAGGGGACAACACTTGACAAGACGGTTGGATGGCATCACCGACTTGATGGACATGAGATTGAGCAAGCTTCGGGAGTTGATGATGGACAGGGAAGCATGGCATGCTGCAGTGCATGAGGTTGCAAAGAGTTGGACATGACTGAGTGACTAAATTGATCTGTCTTGTTTTGACATCAGAGTAATGCTGGCCTTGTAAAATCAGTCTGGAAGTGTTTCCTCCTCTTCTGTTTCTTTGTTTGTTTTTGAAAGATTTCAAGAAAGATTGGCAACTGGTAGTAATCCATGAATGTTTGCTAGAATTCACCAGTGATACTGTTTGCCCTTAAGCTTTGGTTTGTTGGGAAGTTTTTGATTATCAACTTAATCTGTTACTAGTAATCCATCTATTTAGAGTTTCTATTTTTTCATGACTTGTTCTTTAAATGTTGTACATTAATATTAATTTATTCACTTCTTCTACGTTCTCCAATATTTTCGCATACAATTTGTAATTGTTGCTTATGATCCTTTATATTTCTTTGGTATCACTTATAGCTTGTCTTTTATTTCTGACTTTGTTTGAGTCATCATTCTATTTTTCTTCATGAATCTAGCCAAACGGTTCTTAATTGTGTGTGTTTTCAAAGAACCAGGTCTTCTTTTTATTATCTATTATTGGCCTTTTAGTTTCTGTTTTATTTTTCTACTGTGATCTTCATTTTCCTCCTTCTACTTATTTTGCTTCTTGTTTGATCTTTCTCTTTATAATTTCTCAAGTTGTAAAGTTAGGTTGTTTATTTTTATATTTTTCTTGTTTCTTTCTCTTTTTTTAGTTTATTTTCTATTTTTTAACTTTACAATATTGTATTTGTTTTGCCATACATTGACATGAATCCACCATGGATGTACATGTTTTCCCCTTCCAGAACCCACCTCCCACCTCCCTCCCCATGCCATCCCTCTGGGTCATCCCGGTGCACAAGCCCCGAGCACCCTGTATCATGCATTGACCTGGACTGGTGACTCGTTTCACATATGATAATTTACATGCTTCCATGCTATTCTCCCATACCATCCCACCCTCACCCTCTCCCAAAGAGTCCATAATACTGTTCTATTTCTCTGTGTCTCTTTTGATGTCTTGCATACAGAGTTATCTTTACCAATTGACTGAATACCATACATACGTGTTAGTATACTGTATTGGTGTTTTTCTTTCTGGCTTACTTCAGTCTGCATAATAGGCTCCAGTTTCATCCACCTCATTGGAAGTGATTCAAATGTATTCTTTTTAATGGCTGAGTAATATTCCATTGTGTATATGTACCACTGCTTCCTTATCCATTTGTCTGCTGATGGGCATCTAGGCTGCTTCCATGTCCTGGCTATTGTAAACAGTGACGTGATGAACATTGGGGTACACATGTCTCTTTCAATTCTGGTTTCCTCGATGTGTATGCCCAGCAGTGGGATTGCTGGGTCATATGGCAGTTCTATTTCCAGTTTTTTGAGGAATCTCCACACTGTTCTCCATAGTGGCTGTACTAGATTGCATTCCCACCAACAGTGTAAGAGGGTTCTCTTTTCTCCACAACCTCTCCAGCATTTATTGCATGTAGACTTTTGGATAGCAGCCATTCTGACGGTCATGAAATGGTACCTCATTGTGGTTTTGATTTGTATTTCTCTGATAATGAGTGATGTTGAGCATCTTTTCATGTGTCTGTTAGCCATATGTATGCCTTCTTTGGAGAAGTGTCTGTTTAGTTCTTTGGCCCACTTTTTGATTGGGTCGTTTGTTTTTCTGGAATTGAGCTGCAGGAGTTGCTTGTATATTTTTTGATATTAATTCTTTGTCCATTGCTTCGTTTGCTATTATTTTCTCCCATTCCAAAGGCTGTCTTTTCACCTTGCTTATAGTTTCGTTTGTTGTGCAGAAGCTTTTAATTTTAATTAGGTCCCATTTGTTTATTTTTGTTTTCCTTTCTAATATTCTGGGAGATGGTTCACTCCAGGAGGAGAGGATCCTGCTGTGATTTATGTCGGAGAATGTTTTGCCTACGTTTTCCTCTAGGAGTTTTATAGTTTCTGGTCTTACGTTTAGATTTTTAATCCATTTTGAGTTTATTTTTGTGTATGGTGGTAGAAAGTGTTCTAGTTTCATTCTTTTACAAGTGGTAGACTAGTTTTCCCAGCACCACTTGTTAAAGAGATTCTTTTCTCCATTGTATATTCTTGCCTCCTTTGTCAAAGAAAAGGTGTCCCTAATTGCATGGATTTATCTCTGGGCTTTCTATTTTGTTCCATTGATCAATATTTCTGTCCTTGTTCCAGTACCATACTGTCTTGATGACTGTCGCTTTGTAGTAGAGCCTGAAGTAGGGCTGGTTGATTCCTCCAGTTTCAATCTTCTTTCTCAAGATTGCTTTGGCTATAAGAGGTTTTTTTGTATTTCCATACAAATTGTGATATTATTTGTTCTAGTTCTCTGAAGAATACTGTTGGAAGCTTGATAGGGATTGCATAGAATCTATAGATTGCTTTGGGTAGTATACTCATTTTCACAATATTGATTCTTCCGATCCACGAACATGGTATATTAGTCCATCTATTTGTGTCCTCTTTGATTTCTTTTATCAGTGTTTTCGACTTTTCTATATATAAGTCTTTTGTTTCTTTAGGTAGATATATTCCTAAGTATTTTATTCTTTTCGTTGCGATGGTGAATGGAATTGTTCCCTTAATTTCTCTTTCTGTTTTCACATTGTTAGTGTATAGGAATGCAAGGGATTTCTGTGTGTTAATTTTATATTCTGCAACTTTACTATATGCATTGATTAGCTCTAGTTTTTTTCTGGTGGAGTCTTTAGGGTTTTCTCTGTAGAGGATCATGTCATCTGCAAACAGTGAGAGTTTTACTTCTTCTTTTCCAATCTGGATTCCTTTTATTTCTTTTTCCGCAATGATTGCTGTGGGCAAAACTTCCAAAACTATGTTGAATAGTAGTGGTGAGAGTGGGCACTCTTGTCTTGTTCCTGATTTTAGGGGAAATGCTTTCAGTTTTTCACCATTTAGTATAATGTTTGCTGTGGGTTTGTCATATATAGCTTTTATTATGTTGAGGTATGTTCCTTCTATGCCTGCTTTTTGCAGGGTTTTTATCATAAATGGATGTTGAATTTTCTCAAAGGCTTTCTCTGCATCTATTGAAATAATCATATGGTTTTTATTTTTCAATTTGTTTATGTGGTGTATTATATTGATTGATTTCAGATAGTGATGAATCCTTGCATCCCTGGTATAAAGCCCACTTGTTCATGATGTATGATCTTTTTAATTTGTTGTTGGATTCTGTTTGCTAGGAGTTTGTTAAGGATTTTTGCATCTATGTTCATCAGTGATATTGGCCTGTAGTTTTCTTTTTTTGTGGCATCTTTGTCAGGTTTTGGTATTAGGGTGATGGTGGCCTCAGAGAATGAGTTTGGAAGTTTACCTTCTTCTGCAATTTTCTGGAAGAGTTTGAGTATGATAGGTGTTAGCTCTTCTCTAAATTGTTGGTAGAATTCAGCTGTGAAGCCGTCTGGTCCTGGGCTTTTGTTTGCTGGAAGATTTCTGATTAGAGTTTCAATTTCAGTGCTTGTGATGGGTCTGTTGAGATTGTCTATTTCTACCTGGTTCAGTTTTGGGAAGTCGTACTTTTCTAAGAATTTATCCATTTCTTCCAAGTTGTCCATTTTATTTGCATATAGTTACTGATAATAGTCTCTTATGATCCTTTGTATTTCTGTGTTCTCTGTTCTGATCTCTCCGTTTTCATTCCTAATTTTGTTGATTTGATTCTTCTCCGTTTGTTTCTTGATGAGTCTGGCTAATAGCTTGTCAATTTTATTTATCTCCTCAAAGAACCAGCTTTTGGCCTTGTTGATTTTTGCTATGGTCTCTTTTGTTTCTTTTGCATTTATTTCTGCCCTAAGTTTTAAGATTTCTTTCCTTCTACTAACCCTGGGGTTCTTCACTTCTTCCTTTTCTAGTTGCTTTAGGTGTAGAATTAGGTTATTTTCTGACTCTTTTCTTGTTTCTTGAGGTGAGCCTGTATTGCTATAAATCTTCCCCTCAGAACTGCTTTTACCATGTCCCGTAGGTTTTGGGTTGTTGTGTTTTCATTTTCATTCGTTTCTATGCATATTTTGATTTCTTTTTTGATTTCTTCTGTGATTTGTTGGCTATTCAGCAGTGTGTTGTTCAGCCTCCATATGTTGGAGTTTTTAATTTTTTTCTCCTGTAATTGACATCTAATCTTACTACATTGTGGTCAGAACGGATGCTTGGTATGATTTCAGTTTTTTTGAATTTACCAAGACTAGATTTATGGCCCAAGATATGATCTATTCTGGAGAAGGCTCCGTGTGAGCTTGAGAAAAAGGTGAAATTCATTGTTTTGGGGTGAAATGACTTGTAGATATCAATTAGGTCTAACTGGTCTATTGTATTATGTAAAGTTTGTGTTTCCTTGTTAATTTTCTGCTTAGTTGATCTGTCCATAGGTGTGAGTGGGGTATTAACATCTCCGCCTATTATTGTGTTCTTGTTTATTTCCCCTTTCATACTTGTTAGCATTTGCCTTACATATTGCAGTGCTCCTATGTTGGGTGCATATATATTTATAATTGTTATATCTTCTTCTTCGATGGATCCTTTGAACATTATGTAGTGTCCATCTTTGTCTCTTTTCACCACCTTTGTTTTAAAGTCTATTATATCTGATATGAGTATTGCTACTCCTGCTTTCTTTTGGTCTCTATTTACATGAAATATCTTTTTCCAGCCCTTCACTCTCAGTCTGTATGTGTCCCTTGTTTCGAGGTGGGTCTCTTGAAGACAACATACATAGGGGTCTTGTTTTTATCCATTCAGCCAGTCTTTGTCTTTTGGTTGGAGCATTCAACCAATTTACATTTAAGGTAATTATTGATAAGTATGATCCCATTGCCATTTACTTTATTGTTTTGGGTTTGAGATTATACACGCTTTCTGTGTTTCCTGTCTAGAGAAGATCCTTTACCATTTGTTGGGGAGCTGGTTTGGTGGTGCTGAATTCTCTCAGCTTTTGCTTGTCTGTAAAGCTTTTGATTTCTCCTACATATTTGAATGACATTCTTGCAGGATACAGTAATCTGGGCTGTAGGTTATTTTCTTTCATCACTTTAAGTATGTCCTGCCATTCTAATATGGCCTGAAGAGTTTCTATTGAAAGATCAGCTGTTATCCTTATGGGAATCCCCTTGTGCGTTATTTGTTGTTTTTCCCTTGTTGGTTTTATTATTTGTTCTTTTTGTTTGATCTTTGTTAATTTGATTATCATGTGTCTTGGGGTGTTTTGCCTTGGGTTTACCCTGTTTGGGACTCTCTGGGGTTCTTGGACTGGGATGATTATTTCCTTCCCCACTTTAGGGAAGTTTTCGACTATTACCTCCTCGAGTATTTTCCCATGGTCTTTCTTTTTGTCTTCTTCTTCTGGGACTCCTATGATTGGTATGTTGGTGCATTTAACATTGTCCCAGAGGTCTCTGAGATTGTCTTCATTTCTTTTAATTCTTTTTTCCCTCTCTGTTTCATTTATTTCTATCATTCTATCTTCTACCTCACTTATCTTATCTTCTGCCTCCGTTATTCTACTGTTGGTTCCCTCCAGAGTGTTTTTGATCTCATTTTTTGCATTATTCATTATATATTGACTCTTTTTTATTTCTTCTAAGTCCTTGTTAAACCTTTCTTTAATCTTCTCAATCCTTGTCTCCAGGTTATTTATCTGTAACTCCAATTTGTTTTCCAGATTTTGGATCATTTTCACTATCATTATTCAGAATTCTTTATCAGGTAGATTCCCTATGTCTTCCTCTTTTGTTTGATTTGGAGGGCATTTATCCTGTTCCTTTACCTGCTGGGTATTTCTCTGCCTTTTCAACTTGTTTATATTGCTGTGTTTGGGGTGGCCTTTCTGTTTTCTGGAAGTTTGTGGTTCCTCTTTATTGTGGAGGTTCCTTGCTGTGTGTGAGGTTAGATGGGTGGCTTGTCAAGGTTTCCTGGTTGGGGAAGCTTGTGTCGGTGTTCTGTTGGGTGGAGCTGGATTTCTTCTCTCTGGAGTGCAATGAAGTGTCCAGTAATGAGTTTTGAGATGTCAATGGGTTTGTTGTGACTTTGGTCAGCCTGTATGTTGAAGCTTTGGGCTATGTTCTTGTGTTGATGGAGAATTTGTGTGGTATATCTTAATCTGGGACTTGTTGGCCCTTGGGTGGTTCTTGGTTTCAGTTTAGGGATGGAGGCATTTGATTAGCTCCTATCGTTTAATGCTTGCTCGATTCAGGAGTTCTCTGGTGTTGTCAAGATTTGGACTTAAGTCTCGTGTCTGTGGTTTTCAGTCTTATTCTTACTGTAGCCTCAAGACTTCTCCATCTGTACAGCACTGATGATAAAACATCTAGGTTAATGATGAAAGGTTTCTCCACAGTGAGGGACACCCAGAGAGTTTCACAGAGTTACATGGCGAAGAGAAGAGGGAGGAGGGAGATAGAGGTGGCCAGGAGGAGTAGAGGGGAATCAAAAGGGGAGAGAGGAAGCTAGCCAGTAATCACTTCCCTATGTGCTCTCCACCGTCTGGATCTCTCAGAGATGTTTATGGAGTTACACAGGGAAGAGAAGAAGGAGGAAGGAAACAGAGGTGGCCAGGCAGAGAAACGGGGGAATCAAAAGAGGAGAAACAAGTCCAGCCAGTGATCAGTTCTCTAAGAGTTCTCCACAGCCCGGAACACCCAAGGCGATTCACAGAGTTGGGTTAAGAAGAAAAGTGGGAGTGGGGAGATGGAGGAGACCTGGTGGAGAAAAAGGAGAGTTAAAAGGAGGAGAGAGCTATCAAGCCAGTGATCTCACTCCCAATTGAAAATGGTTGCTGAAGATTGGGTTCTTGAAGATACAAATTTGATAACAAATCCTAAAAAGCAAAGATTAAAAATCTAGAGTAGAGGTTAGGTTCTCAAAGATACCATGTTAAAAAAAGAAAAAAAAAAAGGAAAAGAAAAAAGAAAGAAAACCACCAGTCACAAAAATTATAAAATATATACATATATATATGTTTCAATGCTATTCTCCCAGAATGTCCCACCCTCATCTTCTCCCTCAGAGTCCATAAGACTGTTCTATGCATCTGTGTCTCTTATTCTGTCTCGCATATAGGGTTATCGTTACCATCTTTCAAATTCCGTATATATGCATTAGTATACTGTATTGGTGTTTTTCTTTCTGGCTTACTTCACTCTGTATAATGGGCTCCAGTTTCATCCATCTCAATAGAATTGATTGAAATGTATTCTTTTTAATGGCTGAGTAATATTCCATTGTGTTCCAGGTTCAATGCATGAGACAAATGCTCAGGCCTGGGGCACTGGGATGACCCAGAGGGATGGGATGGGGAGGGAGGGGGTTCAGGATGGGGAACACATGTAAACCCATGGCTGATTCATGTCAATGTATGGCAAAAACCACTACAATATTGTAAAATAATTAGCCCCCAACTAAAATAAATAAATTTTTTTTAAAAAAATAAAAAATATATATATATGAAGTTTACTTTAAAAATAAGGTCTTAAAAAAAAGTAAAAAAAAAACAAATAAAAATACGGTTTCATTTTTTGCAAGGTAATAGTAGGCTATAAAAATGAAAATTGAAGGCTAATAGGGGACTTAAAAATAAAAATAAAATAAGAAAATAAAATAAAATTTTAAAAAATTTACAAAAAATTATAAAAAAAGTTTTAAAAATTAAAAAAATGATACTAGTAGAATTATATCTTGGACTTTCTCTGGAGCTGTTATGGACAGTGTGGGGGCAGTTCATTTTCAGATAGTTCCTTGATCCAGCCTGTAATTCTCAAGGTCTCTAGGCCCCTTACTCTGTAGTCGGTGCTAATTACAGGGTTTTAATCTGTTGCACTTGTCACTTCCAAAGCAATTCCTTCTGTTTCTTTTAGCTTCTTCCATTTGCTGGTCTCTTCGATGTCTAATTCCCACCCTGACTCAAGGGGGGCAGTGGTGGTCCCCCTCTTTTTTTTTTTAATCTCACTTGTTCAATTGTGCTGTGGGGAGGGAGGAACACTGCAAACAAATTTCATTGGCACGTGCTCACAATGTTTCGGCCACACTGGGTTTGCCCCGCTCTCGGCGTGTGCGCTTTCCCACTCTACACTGCTTCGGCTCTAGGTTGCACTGCCGGGAACTGTCTGAAGCGGCCCCTGGGGTTGCCTGTACTTCCCAGGTCTAAGCCGCTCAGGTTCTGTTTCCCGGGTACTTCACAAAGGCGTAGACTTCGTTGAGCCTGGGTTTTGTGCCCTTCCCAGGTCCAAGCAGCTCCGGTGACCAGGTTTTTGGCTAGCGTGGTTAGGGGCTGCGCCTTTTTCCCTTCTCCCGTCCCAGCAGCTCAGTTTTCTGGGTGTACAACGGGCGCAGTTTCCCAGGTGTGCCGTGCTCTCCCCTGTGGAGCTGATCCCTGGCTGCATCCCTCTCGGCGGGTGTCGACCTTCCAGAGTCCCAAGCAGTCCTGGTTAGCAGCGAGGTCTGTTTGCAGTTTGGTATAGGATGCCTCTCTGGGGGAGAAGACAATGGCAATCCACTCCAGTACTCTTGCCTGGAGAATCCCAGGGACGCGAGAGCCTGGTGCGAAGCCGTCTATGGGCTCGCAGAGTTGGACACGACTGAAGTGACTTAACAGCAACAGCAACATCTCAGTCCTTTGTTCTGTGAGCAGGCCTGGCGGTGTCTTAGGTTAAGGCTTTTCATGGGAAAGCTATCCCACGGTCTAGGTTGCTGTCTCAATCTAGTTCCCTCAGATTGCCCTCAGGGCATTCAGGCTCAGTCCTTACCCAAAGCAATGCAGCCCGCCCCTCTCTGCCCAGTCCCCGCTTGCTAGTTGGGGATGTGCGCGTCTGCGCTGTACGCCTGCTGGGAATTGCTGTTAGGTACATAAGCCGCGGGTTTTAATTTTTTATGTGTTTTTCCTCCTGGTTATTTTGCCTTCTGCGATTCCAAGGCTCGCCACAGACCCGCCGGAGAGAGTGTTTGTTGGTGTTTGGAAACTTCTCTCTTTTTTAAGACTCTTTTTCTGGGACGGATCTCTGTCCTTACCTCTTTTTTCTCTTTTTATCTTTTATATTTTGTCCTACCTCCTTTCGAAGTCTATGATCTTCCTTTCTGTGTGTCTGATGTCCTCTGCCAGCATTCACAAGTTGTTTTGTGGAATTTGCTCGGTGTCTAATTGTTCTTTTGGTGAATTTGTGGGATAGAAAATCGTCTCCCCGTCCTATTCCTCTGCCATCTTAGGACCGCTTTTTCTTGTTTCTTGAGGTAGGTATTTACCACTATTAACTTCCCTCTTAAAACTGCTTTTGCTGCATACCATAAGTTTTTTTATTTTGTTATGTTGCATTTCCATTTTTATTTGTCTCTGGATATTTTTTTAATTAGTTTATTTATCTATTTTTCAACTTTACAATATTGTATTTGTCTTGCCATATATTGACATGAATCCACCATGGGTGTACATGTGTTCCCCTTCCAGAACCCCCTCTCACCTCCCTCCCCATCCCTTCCCTCTGGGTATTTTTAAATACTGTCTTGATTTTTTTAGTTGACTTATTGGTTGTGCCACGTTGTTTAATCTCCACATATTTATGAATTTTCAGTTTTCTCCTTGCAATTTATTTCTAGTTTTATGCGTTGTGATTGAAGATAAAGCTTGATTTAATTTCAATCTGCTCATATTTAAGACTTGTTTTATGCCCTGACATACATCCTAAAGAAGGTTTCATGTGCACTTTAGAAGAATGTGTATTCTGTTGCTTTTTGATGGACTGTTCTGTGTATATATTAACTTCTTTTTGACCTAACTTGTTGTTTAAAGCCTATATTTCCTTATTGGTTTTCTGTCTGAATGATCTATTTATTGATGAAAGTGGTGTATTAAAGACTCCTATTATTACTGTATTGGTGTTTATATCTGTCTTTATTAATATTTGCTTTATATATTTAGGTTATCCTATGTTATGCACATAAATATTTACAAATATTATATCCTCTTATTTGTTTAATCTCTTTATCATTCTGTAATGACATCTTCTGCTTTTTATTACATTCTTTGTTTTAAAGTTGATTTTGTCTAGTATAAGGATCTCTACCCCAGATTTCTCTTGATTTCCATTTGAGAGCAGATTATTTTCCATCCCCCTAACTTTCACGTTGTATGTGTGGTTCTGTCTGAAGTGAGTCTCTTGTAAGCAGCACATATATGGGTCTTGTTTTGTTCATCCATTCAGTCACTGTATACCTTTAGGTTGGTGAATTCATTGCATTTTGCACTTAAAGTAATTATTGATAGATATATACTTATTGACATTTTGTTAATTGTTTCTGGATGTTTTATAATATTTCTGTCCCTTTCATTTTCTCTTGTCTTTCCATTTGCTCTTTGATGACTTTCTTTAGTGATATGCTTAGATTCATTTTCCTTATATTTTTTATATCTACTATAGGTTTTTGCTTTGTGATTACCATGAGGCTTATGTGTAACAAGTTACATTTATAAAGTGGACTCAATAGAAATTTGACAAGCTAATCCTAAAATTTATATGGAGCTGTAGAGGATTTATAATTGACAAGTAATTTTGAAGAACATGTTATTATAAAATTGTAAAAAATTAAGAGACTATGATATTGGAGCCAAGGTAAACCAATTGTACAGAAAAGTTATTCCAAACATAGATCTACATATGTGTAGTTTCCTGATTTATGACAAATCTCTACTGCAATTCAGTGTAGTAAAGAATGACCTTTACAATAAATGTTGAGGAATCAATTGCATACCCATAGAGGGAAAGTGAGCCTTGACACTCAACCTCACATCAGAAACAATAATTAATTCAAAATGGATCATAGATATAACTGTGAAAACTAAATCTTTTAGATGAAACCATAGTGAAATATTTTCATGACCTCAAGTCAGGCAAAAACTTAAACTTGAAAAGATAGAATTAATCATAAAAGAAATTAGATTTCAATAAAAATTAAGAACTTCTGTTAATTAAAAGACATTCTTATGAGAGTGAAGAGGCAACCAAAGAGTGGAGGAAAACACTCAAAATGCAGAAAATCTTCTAAAGAATTCAAAATCAGAATATATAAATAATCATACAGATCAATAAGAAAGAGCACCATTAATCAAAAAAAAACTTAGACTATTCACAAACTTCTAAATAACCACAAATTTCTAAAGAAGATGAGAGTGTTCTCAATATCATCAGTTAGCAGAGAGACATAAATGAAAATCATATTGTAACAGTTCCAATTTTGATTTTGGTTACACAAATATATACATGCGATAAAATTGCATAGAACTACACATAGACACAAATAAGTGCATGTAAAATCTAATGAAATTTGAGTAAAGTTTCTAGTTAATCATATTGTATCAATGTTAATTTTCTGCTCACAAAACACTTGTGTAAGACTATTAGCAATTTTATCCATTTTGCCTCAGATGAGAATCAGCTGGAATGTACATCAACAGGAGGATGGTTAAATAAATATTCTATAGTCATACAATAGAATGTTACTTAACAATGAAAAGGTTGACTGATGGCAAGGATGAACCCCAAAAACATGCTTAGCAAAAGAATACTTTTGCTAAATATAAAAGAATACTATATATATATATATAATACTAGATATAAAAGAATACTATATGACTCCATTTACGTGGAGTCCTAGAACAGGGAAAACGAACCTATAGTGATAGAAATCATGAGTTGTCTCTGACATGGAGAGAATTTACTTGAGAGGGGTATATACGAACTTTCTGGGGATGATTAAAATGCCCTTTATCTTAATTTAAATGGTAAGTAAATATGTGTGTATAGTTCTCAAAACTTATCAAATTGTACATCTAAGATATATGCATTTTGTTATAAATAAATTATACATCACTTTTAGAAAAAAGGAATACATAAAGAAAGAGGAAGACATAAGGAAGAGAAAACAAGATGACGGAGGAGTAGGTGGACCTGGAGTACATCTCTCTCCACAGATGCATCAGGAATACACCCTCAGACACAGAAGTGCATGCAGAACACCAGCTGAGAGTGGACAGGAGTACCTGACCAGCGGAAAAGAATATTTAGACCCACACAAAACTCGGTAGTATGAAGGAACTAGGGGGAAAAGTATGACTGGACCTGCCCTCAGCAGGTGGGGGAACTGAAGCAGGGGTCCGATCCCCACAGTGGGGCAATTGTCTGAGTCAGAGGAGAAACATTTAAGGCTGAGAGTGAAATAGCTGATCTCTGGCAGCCTAAATGGAATGAGAATCAGACAGTCCTTGCCACAGCCATAGATACCCTGGACAGGGACTCAGGTCCCCTGGAAGGTTCAGTGGATGGGAGCTGGAGTTTAGCAATTGTGGAGCAATCCCAGGGTGAGGGCTGCTGTTGACTGCAGAGAGACGGATCAAGGGGAGGTGAGGGAGGAGATTGTGGTGGGAAATGTCTGTGAAGAAATGCTGGGCAGCCACGGAAGCAAGGCATTACTGCTGAGTCACCTGTAGGGGGAGAAGCCATCACCATAGCTTCTCTCTCCCCACATGCCAGCATCTGCTGCTGCTGCTGCTGCTAAGTCGCTTCAGTTGTGTCCGACTCTGTGAGACCCCATAGATGGCAGCCCACCAGGCCCCACCATCCCTGGGATTCTCCAGGCAAGAACACTGGAGTGGGTTGCCATTTCCTTCTTCAATGGAAAAAAATTTCAGGCCACTATTATACAAACAATAGATCATATAGTGACCATATCTCAATAAATTTTTAAAAAGGATAACCCTGTATGCGAGACATCAAAAGAGACACAGATAAATAGAACAGTATTATGGACTCTATGGGAGAGGACGAGGGCAGGATGACATGGGAGAATGGCACTGAAGCATGTAAATTATTATATGTGAAACGAATCCCAGTCCAGGTTCGATGCATGATTCAGGGTGCTCAGGGCTGGTGCACTGGGATGACCCAGAAGGATGGGATGGGAAGGGAGGTGGGAGGGAGGTTTTGGAAGGGGAAAACATGTACACCCATGGTGGATTCATGTCAATGTATGGCAAAACAAATACAATATTGTAAAGTTAAAAAATAGATAAATAAGCTAATTTTTAAAAAATTAAATCAATTGTATTTTATGTAGGCACATAAGTTTGCCATTTGACTAACTTTCTTATTCCAAATTAATGTAATTCAACAGAAATTAATTGCATATAATGTTTTCTGTCTCTCAACTCCAATTAAATTGATCCTATTTCTTCTTGCATCCAGAGCCCTATTACCTTTTAGGTAAAAAAAAAATCTTCCATGAAGTTTCACTTTCTACTAGTACATCTGTTTTAAAATAGATATACTTTAGTCAAGAGTGGGCCAAGCTATGAAGATAAAGCAGGCAAAGAACCAAGGTGAGGTAAGAAGAAAAAATGAATTTCCTGAAAGCTCTTAGAAGGAAAGGGCTGTTTCATATATCAGTACTTTATTATAGTCTGAAAATACTTCCCTTGTGGCTCAGTGGTAAAGAATCTGCCTGCCAATGCAGGAGTAACAGGAGACACATGTTCAATCCCTGGATTGGGAAGAGCCCCTGGAAGAGAAAATGGCAACCCACTCCAGTATTCTTGCAAGAATAATCCCATGGATAGAAGCACCTGGCTGGCTATAGTAGGGGATCACAAAGAGCCAAGACTGAGTAGCAGTCAGATCAGCTAGTCAGAAAGCAACTGATCAGTAATTGTGACTGCATTATTATAATAGTTAATTTTCCTATGAGGTTAGAATATAATTTACCCTTATTATCCTCAGTTAACAGATAATGAAACTTTGGTTGTTCCCAGACACTCATCCATACAAATATTAAAACTCATTTAGTTCCTTTCAAGGAAAGCCACATTCAGGTTATGATTGGAACTCAGTTTAAAAGTTACTGACTTATTATTGGTAGTATAGGAACAAAAGTCCTGCTATATATCCTGCATATATCAGGATATAATATGCAACAGCCTGACTTTTAATAGTACAAAAATTTGAACTGATCTAAATAAACATCCAATAGTGGAATACATTGGTAGTGTATCTAAACTACAGACTTTGAGACTCTAGAAAAAAAGAGTGCATTCTATCTCTATATCTTGACCTGGATGGGTGTAAAATATATCTTATTAAGTTAAAATGTAATTTTAAAAGTAATGTGTATAATATGAACCCATGTTTGTAAGAGAAAGTTGTAGAAAAGCACATGCCAGACTGAGGACATTGGTTCAGTTCAGTTCAGTTCAGTTCAGTTCAGTTGCTCAGTCGTGTCTGACTCTTTGCAACCCCATGGACTACAGCATGCCAGGCCTCCCTGTCCATAACCAACTCCCAGAGTTTACTCAAACTCATGTCCTTTGAGTTGGTGATGCCATCCAACCATCTCATCCTCTGTCGTCCCCTTCCCCTCTTGCATTCAATCTTTTCCAATGAGTCAGTTCTTCACATCAAGCGGCGAAAGTATTGGAGTTTCAGCTTCATCATCATTCCTTCCAATGAATATTCAGGACTGATTTCCTTTAGGATGGACTGGTTGGATCATCTTGCTGTCCAAGGGACTCTCAAGAGTCTTCTCCAACACCACAGTTTAAAAGCATCAATTCTTCGGCACTCAGCTTTCTTTATAGTCCAACTCTCACATCCATACATGACTACTGGAAAAACCATGGCTTTGACTAGATGAATCTTTGTTGGCAAAGTAATGTCTCTGCTTTTTAATATGCTGTCTAGGTTGGTCATAACTTTCCTTCCAAGGGGCAAGCGTCTTTTAATTTCATGGCTGCAGTCACCATCTGCAGTGATTTTGGACATTGGTTATATCAGTGGAATGCATATGGAGAGGAGTTGGGGAAATAGCAGTGTTTATTTTTTATATTTCTTTTTTATATATATTACAATGATCATATATTATTTTTTATAATTAAAAAGGAATAAACCATAATATCTTCCAAAAACCAAAAGCAAACAGCAAGGTATTATAGGGAAGGTAGGGAGGCTCCAGCGTGGCCGGAGCCTGCAGAGGCGGATTCCAGTGGAGGATAATCCTTCAGGACTGGGCCGCAGTGGAGAGAGCCAGCTGGGCATGTGCAGGGCCAGCCAAGTGATGGGGCAGGTCTGGAGGAGGGGAGCATATTTGTAAAGCAGGATCTGTGGCAGCCTTTTTCCCAAGCCATATGCTGCAGTCGTTCTTCAGGGCGGCATGGGGTAGGGGTGGCCTGATCACTACTGTCCAGGATGGGGTCAGCCCCTGGGAGAAGGGGGAGAGCCCAGAGCAGTGGCTTGGAATAAGGCGACAGGCCGGCCCAGGGCCCTGCAGAGCTGCCTGCCAGCCTCTGGGACGTGGAACCTCCAGCCCAGGCTCTGAGTTGAAGGCCTGCCTGCTCGTCTGCTGTCAGTCACCAGTCACGAGGCTGAGACTTTGCTTCCTGGAGGCTATGAGGAGCCTTCATGCTTTTTTCCAGGCTTTTGCACTGTGATCATGGCCAGATTCTCTCATGCATCAAGTTCTCATGTACAGAGTGGGGACCTTCTCCCCCCGACCCCACTGCCCCGGCCAGTACCTCCCTGCCGAAGGAAAGGGATGAATTGACAGATGGATTATGGTTGCTTATATTATTTGCATTGTTTTACTTTTGTAGCATGAATAAAAGTTATTTTATTGAGTAAATAATTGTTGCCTCACAGGGTTGTTGTAAAGATCAAATGAATTATGAAAATGAAGCCCCCACCAGATAGAGTACCCAATGATAACAGCTGCCCTGGTCATAGTGGTAGTAGGTCAGAGGAGAAATAATTTGTATTTATTTGCAGAGATAAGGAGGAAGGTAGTATTTGAGACAGATTTTGAAAAAGGAGTAGGATTTCCATATATGAATATGGGGGTGATGGGCAAGGAGACGACAAACACAGAATATGTTCAGGGAAATTGATTATAAGAAATGTGTTTTTATTAAAAGCAGCAAGGGAAAAACAACAAATAACACACAAGGGGATCCCCATAAGGATAACAGCTGATCTTTCAATAGAAACTCTTCAGGCTAGAAGGGAATGGCAGGACATACTTAAAGTAATGAAAGAGAATAATCTACAACCCAGATTACTGTAACCAGCAAGGATTTCATTCAGATATGAAGGAGAATTCAAAAGCTTTACAGACAAGCAAGAGCTGAGGGAATTCAGCACCACCAAACCAGCTCTCCAGCAAATGCTAAAGGATCTTCTCTAAACAGGAAACACAGAAAGGATGTTTCAACACGAACTCAAAACAACAAAGTAAATGGCAACGGGATCATACTTATCAATAATTACCTTAAATGTAAATGGGTTGAATGCCCCAACCAAAAGACAAAGGGTTGCTGAATGGATACAAAAACAAGACCCCTATATATGCTGTCTACAAGAGACCCACCTCAAAACTAGAGACACACACAGGCTGAAAGTGAAAGGATGGAAAAACATATTCCATGCAAACGGAGACCAAAAGAAAGCAGGAGTCGCAATACTCATTTCAGATAAAATAGACTTTAAAATAAAGGATGTGAAAAGGGACAAAGAAGGACACTACATAAAGATCAAAGGTTCAATTCAAGAAGAAGACGTAACAATCATAAATATATATGCACCCAACATAGGAGCACCACAATATATAAGGCAAATACTAACAAGTATGAAAGGGGAAATTAACAATAACACAATAATACTGGGAGACTTTAATACTCCACTCACGCATATGGATAGATCAACTAAACAGAAAATTAACAAGGAAACACAAACTTTAAATGATACAATAGACAAATTAGATTTAATTGATATTTACAGGACTTTCCACCCCAAAACAATCAATTTTACCTTTTTCTCAAGTGCACATGGAACTTTCTCCAGGATAGATCACATCCTGGGCCATAAATCTAGCCTTGGTAAATTCAAAAAAATTGAAATCATCCCAGCCATCTTCTCTGACCACAATGCAGTAAGATTAGACCTCAATTACAGGAAAAAAACAATTAAAAGTTCCAACATATGGAGGCTAAACAACACGCTTCTGAATAACCAACAAATCACAGAAGAAATCAAAAAAGAAATAAAATTATGCATGGAAACGAATGAAAATGAAAACACAACAACCCAAAACCTATGGGACACGGTAAAAGCAATACTAAGGGGAAGGTTCATAGCAATACAGGCGTACCTCAAGAAACAAGAAAAAAATCAAATAAATCAACTAACTCTACACCTAAAGCAACTAGAGAAGGAAGAAATGAAAAACCCCAGGGTCAGTAGAAGGAAAGAAATCTTAAAAATTAGGGCAGAAATAAATGCAAAAGAAACAAAAGAGACCATAGCAAAAATCAACAAAACTAAAACCTGGTTTTTCGAGAAGATAAACAAAATTGATAAGCCATTAGCCAGACTCATCAAGAAACAAAGGGAGAAGAATCAGATCAACAAAATTAGAAATGAAAATGGAGAGATCACAACAGACTCCACAGAAATACAAAGGATCATAAGAGACTACTACCAACAGCTATATGCCAATAAAATGGACAACTTGGAAGAAATGGACAAATTCTTAGAAAAGTATAACTTTCCAAAAGTGAACCAGGAAGAAATAGAAGATCTTAACAGACCCATCACAAGCACGGAAATTGAAACTGTAATCAGAAATCTTCCAGCAAACAAAAGCCCAGGACCAGACGGCTTCACAGCGGAATTCTACCAAAAATTTAGAGAAGAGCTAACACCTATCCTACTCAAACTCTTCCAGAAAATTGCAGAAGATGGTAAACTTCCAAACTCATTCTATGAGGCCACCATCACCCTAATTCCAAAACCAGACAAAGATGTCACAAAAAAGGAAAACTACAGGCCAATATCACTGATGAACATAGATGCAAAAATCCTTAATAAAATTCTAGCAAACAGAATCCAACATCATATTAAAAAGATCATACATCATGACCAAGTGGGCTTTATCCCAGGAATGCAAGGTTTTTTTAACATCCGCAAATCAATCAATGTAATACACCACATTAACAAATTGAAAGAAAAAAACCATATGGTTATCTCAATAGATGCAGAAAAAGCCTTTGACAAAATTCAGCATCCATTTATGATTAAAACCCTCCAGAAAGCAGGAATAGAAGGAACATATCTCAACATAATAAAAGCTATATATGACAAACCCACAGCAAACATTATCCTCAATGGTGAAAAATCGAAAGCATTTCCCCTAAAGTCAGGAACAAGGCAAGGATGCCCACTTTCACCACTACTATTCAACATAGTTTTGGAAGTTTTGGCCACAGCAATCAGAGCTGAAAAAGAAATAAAAGGAATACAGATAGGAAAAGAAGAAGTAAAACTCTCACTGTTTGCAGACGACATGATTCTCTACATAGAAAACCCTAAAGACTCTACTAGAAAATTACTAGAGTTGATCAATGAATATAGTAAAGTTGCAGGATATAAAATTAACACACAGAAATCCCTTGCATTCCTATACTCCAATAATGAGAAAACAGAAAGAGAAATTAAGGAAACAATACCATTCACCATTGCATCAAAAAGAATAAAATACTTAGGAATATATCTACCTAAAGAAACAAAAGACTTATATATAGAAAACTATAAAACACTGATGAAAGAAATCAAAGAGGACACAAACAGATGGAGAAATATACCGTGTTCATGGATTGGAAGAATTAATATAGTGAAAATGAGTATACTACCCAAAGCAATCTATAGATTCAATGCAATCCCTATCAAGCTACCAATGGTATTTTTCACAGAACTAGAACAAATCATCTCACAATTTGTATGGAAATATAAGAAACCTCGAATAGCCAAAGCAATCTTGAGGAAGAAGAATGGAACTGGAGGAATCAACCTGCCTGACTTCAGGCTCTACTACAAAGCCACAGTCATCAAGACAGTATGGTACTGGCACAAAGATAGAAATATAGATCAATGGAACAAAATAGAAAGCCCAGAGATAAACCCACGCACCTATGGACACCTTATCTTCGACAAAGGAGGCAAGAATATTCAATGGAGAAAAGACAATCTCTTTAACAAGTGGTGCTGGGAAAACTGGTCAACCACTTGTAAAAGAATGAAACTAGAACATTTCCTAACACCGTACACAAAAATAAACTCAAAATGGATTAAAGATCTAAATGTAAGACCAGAAACAATAAAACTCCTAGAGGAAAACATAGGCAAAACACTCTCCGACATAAATCACAGCAGGATCCTCCATGACCCACCTCCCAGAATATTGGAAATAAAAGCAAAAATAAACAAATGGGACCTAATTAAAATTAAAAGCTTTTGCACAACAAAGGAAACTATAAACAAGGTGAAAAGACAGCCTTCAGAATGGGAGAAAATAATAGCAAATGAAGCAACAGACAAACAATTAATATCAAAAATATACAAGCAACTTCTGCAGCTGAATTCCCGAAAAATAAACCACCCAATCAAAAAATGGGCCAAAGAACTAAACAGACATTTCTCCAAAGAAGACATACAGATGGCTAACAAACACATGACAAGATGCTCAACATCACTCATTATTAGAGAAATGCAAATCAAAACCACAATGAGGTATCATTTCACACCAGTCAGAATGGCTGCTATCCAAAAGTCTACAAGCAATAAATGCTGGAGAGGGTGTGGAGAAAAGGGAACCCTCTTACACTGTTGGTGGGAATGCAAACTAGTACAGCCACTATGGAGAACAGTGTGGAGATTCCTTAAAAAACTGGGAATAGAACTGCCATATGACCCAGCAATCCCACTGCTGGGCATATACACCGAGGAAACCAGAATTGAAAGAGACGCGGGTACCCCAATGTTCATCGCAGCACTGTTTACAATAGCCAGGACATGGAAGCAACCTAGATGTCCATCAGCAGACGAATGGATAAGGAAGCTGTGGTACATATACACAATGGAATATTACTCAGCCATTAAAAAAAATACATTTGAATCGGTTCTACTGAGATGGATGAAACTGGAGCCCATTATACAGAGTGAAGTAAGCCAGAAAGAAAAACAATACAGTATACTAATGCATATATATGGAATTTGAAAGATGGTAACGATAACCCTATATGCGAGACAGAATAAGAGACACAGATGCATGGAACAATTTTATGGACTCTGAGGGAGAAGGTGAGGGTGGGACGTTCTGGGAGAATAGCATTGAAACATGTATATTATCCTATGTGAAAGAGAACACCATTCCATGTTCGATGCATGAGACAAGGGCTCAGGGCCGGGGCAATGGGATGATCCAGAAGGATGGGATGGGGAGGGATGTGGGTGGGGGGTCCAGGAGGGGGAACACATGTAAACCCATGGCTGATTCATGTCAATGTATGGCAAAAACTATTGCAATGTTATGAAGTGATTGGCCCCCAACTAAAATAAATAAATTTATTAAAAAAAAAAAAAGAAATGTGTTTTTAAAAACTGACAAAAGAAAAGAGGGTGATGGTGTTTTGAAAGAATTATCAAATTCAAGAAATGTGTTTTAAGATAGGGAGAAACCTGAGAATGTTTGCAAGCAGAAGAGAAACAAATTGAAGATCGAATTTGAGAATTAATTAAGCCCACGTGACTATGCATTCCAGCTTGTCTGGCTCTAGGTGAGTGATCACACCATAGTGATTATCTGGGTCATGAAGATCTTTTTTGTACAGTTCTTCTGTGTATTCTTGACACCTTTTCTTAATGTCTTCTGCTTCTGTTAGGTCCATACCATTTCTGTCCTTTACTGAGCCCATCTTTGCATGAAATGTTCCATTGATATCTCTAATTTTCTTGAAGAGATCTCTAGTCTTTCCCATTCTATTGTTTTCCTCTGTTTCTTTGCATTGATCATTGAGGAAGGCTTTCTTATCTCTCCTTGCTATTCTTTGGATCTCTGCATTCAGATGAGTATATCTTTCCTTTTCTCCTTTGCCTTTAGCTTCTCTTCTTTTCTCAGCTATTTGTAAGGCCTCCTCAGACAACCATTTTGCCTTTTGCATTTCTTTTTCTTGGGGATGGTCTTGATCATTGCCTCATTGTACAACGTCATGAACCTCCATCCATATTTCTTCAAGCACCCTGTCTATCAGATCTAATCTCTTGAATCTATTTGTCACTTCCTCTGTATAATTTGTAGGGGATTTGATTTAGGTCATACCTGAATGGTCTAGTGGTTTTCCGTAGTTTCTTCAATTTAAGTCTGAATTTTGCAGTAAGGAGTTCATGATCTGAGCCACAGTCAGCGCCTGGTCTTGTTTTTGCTGACTGTATTGAGCTTCTCCATCTTTGGCTGCAAAGAATATTATCAATCTGATTTCGGTATTGACCACCTGGTGATGTTCATGTGTAGCGTAGTCTCTTGTGTTGTTGGAAGAGGGTGTTTGCTATGATTAGTGCGTTCTCTTGGCCAAACTCTGTTAGTCTTTGCCGTGTTTCATTTTGTACTCCAAGGCCAAACTTGTCTATTACTCCAGGTGTCTTTTGACTTCCTACTTTTGCATTCCAGTCCCCTATGATGAAACATGTGAAAGTCGCTCAGTCACGTCCAACTCTTTGCGACCCCATGGACTATACAGTCCATGGTATTCTCTAGGCCGGAATACTGGAGTGGGTAGCCTTTCCCTTCTCCAGGGGATCTTCCCAACCCAGAGATTGAACCCAGGTCTCCTGCATTGCAGGTGGATTCTTTATCGATTGATCTATCTGGGAAGCCCCTATGATGAAAAGAACATCCTTTTTTGGTGTTAATTCTACTGGAGAAGGAAATAGCAACCCACTCCAGTACTCTTGCCTGGAAAATCCCATGGACAGAGGAGCCTGGTAGGCTACAGTCCATGGGGTCGTTAAGAGTCGGACACGACTGAGCAACTTCACTTTCACTTTTCCCTTTCATGCACTGGAGAAGGAAATGGCAACCCACTCCAGTGTTCTTGCCTGGAGAATCCCAGGGATGGTGGAGCCTGGTGGGCTGCCATCTATGGGGTCGCACAGAGTCGGACACGACTGAAGCGACTTAGCAGCAGCAGCTACTGAGATATCAGGGAAGCCCCTATGATGAAAAGGGCATCTTTTTTTGGTGTTACTTATATTGAACTATCAGGGAAGACACTATGATGAAAAGGACATTTTTTTTTTAAATTTTTGGTGTTAGTTCTAAAAGGTCTTGTAGGTCTTCACAGAACCATTCAACTTTAGCTTCTTCAGCATTGGTGGTTGGTGCATAGACTTGGATTACTGTGATATTGAATGATTTGCTTGGAAATGAACAGAGATCATTCTGTCGTTTTTGAAATTGTACCCAAGTTCCACATTTCAGACTCTTTTGTTGACTATGAGGGCTATTCCATTTCTTCTAAGAGATTCTTGCCCACAGTAGTAGATATAATGGTCATCTGAATTAAATTCACCCATTCCAGTCCATTTTAATTCACTGATGCCGAAAATGTTGATATTCACTCTTGCCACCTCCTGTTTGACCACTTCCAATTTACCTTGATGCATAGAACTAACATCCCAGGTTCCTACGCAATATTATTCTTTACAACATCGAGCTTTACTTCCATCACCAGTCACATTCACAGCTGGGCATTGCTTTTGCTTTGGATCTGTCTTTTCATTCTTTCTGGAGTTATTTCTCCACTCTTCTCTAGGAGCATATTGGGCACCTAGTGACCTGAGGAGTTCATCTTTCAGTGTCATATCGTTTTGCCTTTTCATACTGTTCATGGGGTTCTCAAGGCAAGAATATTGAAGTGGTTAGCCATTCCCTTCTCCAGAAGATCACGTTTTGTCAGAACTCTCCACCGTGACCTGTCTGTCTTGGGTGGTCTTACACATACTCATAGTTTCATTGTTAGAAAAGGCTGTGGCCCATGTGATCAGTTTGATTAGTTTTCTGTGTGGTTTTCATTCTGTCTGCCCTCTGACAGATAAGGATAAGTGGCTTATGGAGGCTTCCAGATGTTAGAGACTGACTGTGGAGGAGTTCTGTTCAGTTCAGTCACTCAGTCGTGTCCAGCTCTTTGCGACCCCATGGACTGCAGCATACCAGGCTTCCCTCTCCATCCCCAACTCCTAGAGCTTGCGCAAACTCATGTGCATCGAGTCGGTGAAGCCATCCAAATATCTCATCCTCTGTCGTCCCCTTCTCCTCTTGCCTTCAATCTTTCCCAGCATCAGGGTCTTTTCAAATGAGTCAGTTCTTTGCATCAGGTGGCCAAAGTATTGGAGTTTCAGCTTCAGCATCAGTCCCTCCAATGAATATTGAGAACTGATTTCCTTTAGGATGGAGTGGTTGGAAACTGGGTCTTATTCTGATGGGCGGGGCCATGCTCAGTAAATCTTTAACCCAATTTTCTGTTGATGGATGGGGCTGTGTTATCTCCCTGTTGTTTGACCTGAGACAAAACTATGGTAAAGGTAATAAATATAATGGCAACATCCTTCAAAAGCACTTGGGCACCCACTGTTGTATTCAGTGCCCCTGACCCTGAAGCAGGCCACTGTTGACCCATGCCTCCACCAGAGACTCCTGGACACTCACAGGCAAGTCTGGGTCAGTCTCTTGTGGGGTCACTGCTCCTTTCTCCTGGGTCCTGCTGCACACAAGGTTTTGTTTATGCCCTCCAAGAGTCTGTTTCCCCAGTCCTGTGTAAGTCCTGTTATCAAATCCCAGTGACCTCCACAGTCAAATTCCCTGGGGGTTCTCAGTATGCCATAAAATTTGGAAAACTCAGCAGTGGCCACAGGACTAGAAAAGGTCAGTTTTTATTCCAGTCCCAAAGAAAGGCAAAGCCAAAGAATGTTCAAACTATTGCACAATTGTAGTCATCTCACACACTAGCAAAGTAATGCTCAAAATTCTCCAAGCCAGGCTTCAACAGTGCATGATCTGAGAACTTCCAGATGTTCAAGTTGGATTAGAAAAAGCAGAGGAACCAGAGATCAAATTGCCAACATCTGCTGGATCATCGAAAAAGCAAGAGAGTTCCAGAAAAACATCAACTTCTGCTTTATTGACTATGTCAAAACCTTTGACTCTTTGAATTCTGAAAGCGATGGGAATACCAGACCACCTTACCTGCCTCCTGAGAAATCTGTACGCAAGTCAAAAAGCAACAGTTAGGACTGGACATGGAACAATGGACTTGTTCCAAATTGGGAAACGAATATTGCAAGGCTGTATATTGTCACCCTGCTTTTTTAATTTAAATACAGAGTACATCATGTGAAATGCCAGGCTGGATGAAGCACAAGCTGGAATCAAGGTTGCCGGGAGAAATGTCAATAACCTCAGATACACAGATGACACCACTCTTATGACAGAAAGTGAAGAACTAAAGAGCCTCTTGACAAAAGTGAAAGAGGAGAGTGAAAAAGCTGGCCTAAAACTCAACATTACAAAAACTAAGATCATGGCATCCGGTCCCGTAACTTCATGGTAAATAGATGGGGAAACAATGGAAACAGTGAGAGACTTTTTTCTTGGGCTCCAAAACCACTGCACATGCTTACTGAAGCCATGAAATTAAAAGACACTTGCTCCTTGGAAGAAAAGCTATGACCAACCTAGACAGCATATTAGAAAGCAGAGACATTACTTTGCTGAAAAAGTCCATCTAGCCAAAGCTATGGTTTTTCCAGTAGTCATGAATGGATGTGAGAGTTGGAACATAATGAAATCTGAGTGCTGAAGAATTGATGCTTTTGAACTGTGGTGTTGGAGAAGATTCTTGAGAGTCCCTTGGAGTGTGAGATCAAACCAGTCAATCCAAAAGGACATCAATCCTGAATATTCTTTGGAAAGACTGATGGTGAAACTGAAACTCCAATACTTTGGCCACCTGATGAGGAGAACTGACTCATTGGAAAAGACCCTGATGCTGGGGAAGATTGAAAGCAGAAGGAGAAGGGGACAACAGAAGATGAGATGTTTGGATGGCTTCACTGATTCGATGGAGATGAGTTTGAGAAAGCTCTGGGTGTTGGTGATGGACAGGGAAGACGGACGTACTGCAGTCCATGGGGTCACAAAAAGAGTCAGACACGACTGGGAGACTCAACTGATAGAAAAAAGTGTAGAGAATGCAGGTAGGTATGAAATCAGGACATGAGCAGAGTTGC
Source organism: Giraffa tippelskirchi (assembly GCF_054371585.1). NCBI lineage: Eukaryota > Metazoa > Chordata > Mammalia > Artiodactyla > Giraffidae > Giraffa > Giraffa tippelskirchi. Next base: position 76,016,348 of record NC_137289.1, read on the forward strand.
AGCTTTGGCAAAGGGAGGTACACTTTATTAAAGACAGAATTAAAAATGGTGATAGCAAGTGATTTTTAAGATGGGTAGAAAGAAAACTGAGAGAAATTTCATGTTGAAATCTTTAATTTAAAAAATAAAGAGTCAATAAAAGAGTAAGAAGGCTAGGGTGAGTTTGAGTACTTTGAAGAAAGCTTGGAACAGTTACAGTGGAGAAGACCCAAAGAGTGTTATTAAGGATATTTAAAGGAATTAGTAATCAACAGCAAAATCCTAGCTGAGATCAAAGCACATAATCATCATAGCTTTGCAACATTTTTACTGAAGCCCTATGCTGAAGCAGTGAGAGTGAATGACAACCGTCATCCACAGCTGGAAATTAGTGTAGCAGAACTACTGGTGTTCCCCAAATATCTACTCTACTCTTTTTCTACAGTAATAGAATTTGTTTTTAGCTGGACACATGAATACCCAGAATAAGGCTAAATTTCCTAGTTTCATTTCTAATTGGTTATTGCCATGTGACTCAACTCTGACTAAGATAGGAGCAGAAGCAATGCACACAAATTCCCGGTTGTCACTAAATAGAAAATATGCCACTTTTTCTCCCTTTTTACCCCTTCAAGCAGGTACTAGATGGAGTACAGATGTAGGATGGGTCATTTTGGACTATGTGGATGAGCATCCTAAAGATGGATCATGAAAATGGAGATAATTTGGACTTATCGTGAATTCACAGAATAAGACATACTAACTTAAGGGGAGTGACATCACGAAGATGGTGGCACAAGTCATTCCTGACTTTGCTCCCCCTCTCAAGTGCAGCTAACAGCTATTCAGGAAGAAGACACCACTGAGAAAATTCTAGAACACAGAGGTGAGGCTGAAGCACCTCCCTGCATCAGAGACCAAGACAGACTATATTAGAAGGTTAAGAGATGTAGCTACACATTTCCTGCACTGTCCCTCCCACAAGCAAGTGGGGCACCACATGAAAAGGTCGCCTCTGAGCTTCTGATCCCTTCAGTGGGGAAAGAGACTCCAGGAGAAAACAACTGGCCCCCCACTGCTGGAGCTTTGTGGGCCACTTTGTGGAAGTCCGTACACTGATCTTGCCTCACAAGGATTGCAAGGGAATCTGTGGGGCTCAAACACTTGGAATCTGATGGTGATGAAGAAAGGGGGGCTTGCAACAACCAGTACACAGGTTTTTGCAGACCAAGTTCATACGTGCAGTGCCCAAGAGGTAATCCCAACCAGTAGCTTTGCTAATTTGAAAAACTAAGTTGGTGGTGCACTCTGATCAGGGATCTTGGTAGGGTGCAAAGCTGCCTGATTCAGATCCTTAAATAAGGAGTTTTGCCAGCCCTGGAGCCTGGCTTGCCCACACTCAGGCAAGGAACTGAGTCACAAGCCCACCTGCTGTGGAGAGTATCTCCCAGCCATATGTGATCAAGGGGATAATGGAAACATTTGGAAGATGTTATATCCCAGTAAAGCTCGAGCTGAGAGACAAGTAGGTAGGCAGATTTGATTGTCTTCAGAGCAAGGCCAGTACTAGGCATGTAGAGTTCCCTTGCTATACCTAGGCAGGGGGATTGATTTATACCCATGACTGAGGGTAGCTCCTAGACCCTCCCAACTAGACTCTGGGAAACTGAGAGTTGCTTGGAGCAGTCCCTTCCCTTCCTGCCCAGGCAAAGAAGCTGACATACAGCTCTACCTGCTTTGGCTCCTAGTTTCATCTGACAAGAAGGGTTGGCAAGAAGGCCCAAAAGCTGTATGGCACAGTGGCAGTTGAGTGGAGAGAAGGGAAGGCAGAGCTGAGACTTTATAGATCAAAACCAGTGAGCCTGTTTGGCCAGGGAACTTGGGGCATAGGTCAGCTTGAGTTAAGACAAAAAATAGTCTTACCAAACTTTACAAATAAAGAGTTGCTTCTCCCACTGTACCTAGACAAGGAAACTAATTCATAGTCCTGCTCATTGCTGAATACAGCCTTTTGGACCAGGGAATGCAACCAGAGCATGCAGGAAGATGTGTAGCTCATCCAACTGTCCTACTTACTGTGGCAATTGAACAAAGAGCACAGCTTATGGTTTTCCCTGTCTGTAGAACAAAACTGGTGGCCTCACCTGACCAGGGAATTCAATGCACTCTTGCCTAATTTGGATCCCAAAATAATGAATTATATAGGTCCTGGTTCCTGTCATGCTGCCTGGTCAGAGCAGGGAAACTAATTGATAACCCCATCTACTGCTGAATATAATATGCAGTCCATCTAGAAAGTCTGACCAAGAGAATCCAGACAATCACAGAGCCTATCCTACAGCTTCACTTGGTTAGGAAACCATGCCAGCATTCCTAGCCAGCTGTTCTCAGTCAATGGCTCACCTCCTGATCCCAATCCTCAGAGCTTGAACTCTTGTCTCACCCCAAAATAGAAAATAAATACCAGGTCCCATCTTTCCAAGGGCATTTCTAGCAGACACACCTAGAAACCTGAACTGAGCTGATGGGTGAAAATCTGTCTCTGCCAAAGCAAAACCTGTAAAGTCTGGAAGAGGAGCCCAATTTCTCAGATGTGCAGATACCAACCTAAGGAGTCAAGGATAATGAAAGACTAGGTAAATATGACACCATCAAAGGCAACTAATAAAGCTCTAACGTGTTTGATGCATGAGACAAATGCTCAGGGCTGGGGCAATGGGATGACCCAGAGGGATGGGATGGGGAGGGAGGTGGGAGGGGGGTCCAGAAAGGGGAACACATGTAAACCCATGGCTGATTCATGTCAATGTATGGCAAAAACTACTACAATATTGTAAAGTAATTAGCCCCCAGCTGAAATAAATAAATTTATTTTTAAAAAATGAAAAAAAATAAAGCTCTAACAACATAAAGAAATGGAGATCTGTGCACTGTCAGACAAAGAATTCCACTTTAGGAAGTTTAACAAACTACAAGAAGACTCAGGTGAGTAAACAAAATTAGGAAGACAATGTAAGAGCAAAATGAGAAATTTACAAATGTATAGGAACCATTAACAACAACAACTACAACAAATTTGAACAGAAATCCTGGAGTTGAAAAATACAGTAACTGAATTGAAGAATTCAATAGCAAGTTTCAAAAGCAGACTTAACCATGCAGAAGAAAGAATCATCCACTTGGAAGATAGCACATTAGAAATTATCCAGCCAGAGGAGCAAAAAGAAAAAAAAAGAATGAAAAAGAGTGATGAAAGTCTATGGGATTTATGGGACACAAAGAAAATGAACAGTTTTCGAATTGTGGCAATTCCAGAAGGAGAAGAAAAAGAGAATAGGACAGAAAGTATATTTAAAGCAATAATGACTGAAAATTTCTCAAATCTGGGAGGAGAAAGATTCATGAGGTCCAAAGGACCCCAAATAAGTTGAACCTGAATAGTGCCCAACTGAGACATTATAATTAAATTCTCAAAAGTCAAAGAGAAAGAAACAATTTTAAAAACAGCAAGAGAAGAGACAAAAGTTACATATATGGAAACCCCCATAAGATTATCACCAGATTTCTCAATAAAAATATTTCAGGCCAGGAGAGAATGAGATCAGTTCAGTTCAGTTTAGTCACTCAGTCGTGTCCTACTCTTTGCAACCCCATGGACTGCAGCATTCCAGGCCTCCCTGTCCATCACCAACTCCCAAAGTCTACCCAAACCCATGTCCAATGAGTCGGTGATGCCATCCAACCATCTCATCCTCTCTTGTCCCCTTTGCATGCCCTCAATCTTTCCCAGTATCAGGGTCTTTTCCAATGAGGCAGCTCTTTCAATCAGGTGGCCAAATTATTGGAGTTTCAGCTACAGCATCAGTCCTTCCAAAAAACACCCAGGACTGATCTCCTTTAGGATGGACTGGTTGGCTCTCCTTGCAGTCCAAGGGACTATCAAGAGTCTTCTCCAACACCACAGTTCAAAAGCATCAATTCTTCAGCACTCAGCTTTCTTTATAGTCCAACTCTCACAACCATACACGACAGTCATCACTGGAAAAACCGTACCTTTGACTAGACGGACCTTTGTTGGCAAAGTAATGTCTCTGTTTTTTAATATGCTGTCTAGGTTGGTCATAACTTTCCTTTCAAGGAGTAAGCATCTTTTAATTTCATGGCTGCAATCGCCATCTGCAGTGATTTTGGAGCTCAAAAAATTAAAGTCAGCCACCGTTTACAATGTTTCCCCATCTATCTGCAATGAAGTGATGGGACCGGATGCCATGATCATAGTTTTCTGAATGTTGAGCTTTAAGCCAACTTTTTCACTCTCCTCTTTCACTTTCATCAAGAGGCTCTTTAGTTCTTCTTCACTTTCTGCCATAAGGGTGGTGTCATCTGCATATCTGAGGTTATTGACATTTCTCCCGGTAATCTTGATTCCAGCTCGTGCTTCCTCCAGCCTAGAGTTTCTCATGATGTACTCTGCATAGAAGTTAAATAAGCAGGATGACAATATACAGCCTTGACGTACTCCTTTTCCTATTTGGAACCAGTCTGTTGTTCCATGTCCCGTTCTAACTGTTGCTCCCTGATCTGCATACAGGTTTCTCAAGAGGCAAGTCAGATGGTCTGGTATTCCCATTTCTTTCAGAATTTTCCAGTTTATTGCTATCCACACAGTCAAAGGCTTTGGCATAGTCAATAAAGCAGAAATAGATGTTTTCTGGAATTCTCTTGCTTTCCTATGATACAGTGAATGTTGGCAATTTGATCTCTGGTTCCTCTGCCTTTTCTAAAACCAGCTTGAATATCTGGAAATTCACCGTTCACGTATAGCTGAAGCCTGGCTTGGAGAATTTTGAGCATTACTTTACTAGAGTCTGAGATTAGTGCAATTGTGAGGTAGATTGAGCATTCTTTGGCATTGCCTTTCTTTGGGATTGGAAGGAAAACTGACCTTTTCCAGTCCTGTGGCCCCTGCTGAGTTTTCCAAATTTGCTGGCATATTGAGTGCAGCACTTTCACAGCATCATCTTTCAGGATTTGAAATAGCTCAGCTGGAATTCCATCACTTCCACTGGCTTTGTTCATAGTGATGCTTCCTAAGGCCCACTTGACTTCACATTACAGGATGTCTGGCTCTAGGTGAGTGATCACACCATCGTGATTATCTGGGTCATGAAGATCTTTTTTTGTATAGTTCTTCTGTGTATTCTTGACACCTCTTCTTAATATCTTCTGCTTCTGGTAGGTCCATAGCATTTCTGTCCTTTATTGAGCCCATCTTGGCATAAAATGTTCCCTTGGTATCTCTAATTTTCTTGAAGAGATCTCTAGTCTTTCCCATTCCATTGTTTTCCTCTATTTCTTTGCATTGATCGCTGAGGAAGGCTTTTTTATCTCTCCTTGATATTCTTTGGAACTCTGCATTCAAATGGGTATATCTTTCCTTTTTTTCCTTTGTTTTTCCCTTCCCTTCTTTTCACTGCTATTTGTAAGGCCTCCTCAGACAGCCATTTTTCTTTTTTGCATTTCTCTTTTTTGGGGATGGTCTTGATTCCCGTCTCCTGTACAATGTCACGAACAATGTCCATAGTTCACCAGGCATTCTGTCTATCAGATCTAATCCCTTAAATCTGTTTCTCACTTCCACTGTATAATCATAAGGGATTTGATTTAGGTCATACCTGAATGGTCTAGTGACTTTCTCCACTTTCTTTAAGTCTGAATTTGGCAATAAGGAGTTCATGATCTGAGCCACAGTCAGCTCCCGGTCTTGTTTTTGCTTACTGTATAGAGTTTCTCCATCTCTGGCTGCAAAGAATATAATCAATCTGATTTCAGTGTTGACCACCTGGTGATGTTCATGTGTAGAGTCTTCTCTTGTGTTGTTGGAAGAGGGTGCTTGCTATGACCAGTGCATTCTCTTCGCAGAACTTTATTAGCCTTTCCTCTGCTTCATTCTGTACTCCAAGGCAAAATTGCCTGTTACTCCAGGTGTTTCTTGACTTCCTACTTTTGCATTCCAGTCCCCTATAATGAAAAGGGCATCTTTTTTGGGTTTTATTTCTAGAAGTTCTTGTAGGTCTTCATAGAACCATTCAAGCTCAGCTTCTTCAGCATTACTGGTTGGGGCATAAACTTGGATTACCATGTTATTGAATAGTTTGCCTTGGAAACAAACAGAGATCATTCTGTTGTTTTTGAGATTGTATCCGAATACTGCATTTAGGACTCTTTTGTTGACCATGATGGCTACTCCATTTCTTCTAAGGGATTTTTGCCCACATAGTAGATATAATGGTCATCTGAGTTAAGTTCACCCATTCCAGTCCATTTTAGTTTGCTGATTCCTAAAATGTCGATGTTCACTGTTGTCATCTCCTGTTTGACCACTTCCAATTTGCCTTGATTCATGTACCTAACATTCCAGATTCCTATGCAATGTTGCTTTTTACAGCATCGAACCTTGCTTCTATCACCAGTCCCATCCACAAGTGGGTGTTGTTTTTTGTTTTGGCTCCATCCCTTCCTTCTTTCTGGAATTATTTCTCCACTGATCTCCAGTAACATATTGGGCATCTACCGACCTGGGGAGTTCCTCTTTCAGTGTCCTATCTTTTTGCCTCTTCATGCTGTTCATGGAGTTCTCAAGGCAAGAATACTGAAGTAGTTTGCCATTCCCTTCTCCAGTGGGCCACATTCTGTCAGACCTCTCCACCATGACCCGTCTGTCTTGGGTGGCCCCACATGGCATGGCTTAGTTTCACTGAGTTAGGTAAAGCTGTGGTCCATGTAATCAGATTGGCTATTTGTCTGTGATTGTGGTTTCAGTCTGTCTGCCCTCTGATGCCCTCTCTCAGTGCCTACCGTATTACTTGGTTTTCTCTTACCTTGGACATGGGGTATCTCTTCACAGCTGCTCCAGCAAAGAGCAGCCACTGCTCCTTACCTTGGGCGTGGGATAGCTCCTCCTGGCATTCAAATTATCGATAGAAAAAAAAAATGACAAAAATACTATACCCAGCAAAGCTATCCTTTAGAGCTGAAGGAAGAATAAAAACTTTACCAAACAAATAAAAGCTGAGGGAGTTCATTACTATTGGATCCACCTTACAGGAAATGCTAATGGGAGTTTTTGAGTGGAAGTAGAAAAGACACTAGTTAACATCATAAAAACATAAAAAGATAGTGAAATGTACACTACTAATGGTAAGTACATAGTCAAAATTTGATTCTGTCATTTGGTAACTGGTGCAACATTCTCTTATAACTCCAGTTTAAATGTCAAAAGAAAAAAACAAACACAGTGAAAGTAACCATAACTACAATAATCTCTTACTATTTATACTATAGAAAATATATGTAAACTGTATCAACAATAATGTAAAATGTGTCAGTGTGGAGAAGTAAAAGTGCCAAATTTAGGCATTCTACAAAGTTAACTTGTTATCAGCTCAAAATAAAATGTTAAAATTTTACGATATTTTATATCAGCTTCATGGTAACAACAAGAGAAAAACCTGTAGAAATTACACAAAGAACATAATTAAGAAGTCAGAGCATATTGTTACCAAACATGAGAAAAGAATACAGGATAAGAAACAAGGGTAGAGAGGGAGCATATCTCAATATATAAAGGTCATTTATGACAAACCCACAACCAACAATGGGGGAGGGACAAATTAGGGATATAGGATTAACAGATACAAAATACTATATATAAAGTAAAATAAGCAACAAGAATATACTGTATACCACAGGGAATTTTGCCCATTGTCTTTTAATAACCTATAATGGAGTATAATCTGCAAAAATACTGAATTGCTGTGCTATACTCTTGAAACTAACACAATTTTATAAATCAACTATATTTCAATAAAAAAAACTAAAATTAGAAGGAAAAAAAAAAGATTTACTAAGTTAACCCAAGGCAATGAAGTAAGATCAGAGGGAAGGGCTGACCTAGAATACCATGATGGCTGTCACCCTAAATATCCTCTGGACCAGTAATTTAGACTTTTCCTGACTTCCAGGGTGAGAAAACTACTCTCAGTGTAAACATTAGTGGGGACCAATCTATTTTTAATTCTTTTATAAATAAATTTATTTTTATTTTATTTTTGCAGTTTATTTTTAATTTAAGGACAATTGGTTTACAATATTGTGTTGGTTTCTGCCAAACATCAACATGAATCAGCCATAGATATACCTATGTTCCTTCACTCTTCAGCCTCCTGCCCAGTTCCCTCCCCATCCCACCCTTCTAGGTTGTTACAGAGCCCAGGTTTGTGTTCCCTGAGGCACAGAGTAAATTCCCATTGGCTATGCATTTTTCATATAGTAATGTATATGTTTCCATGTTACTCTCTCCATACATCCCACCTTCTCCTTGCTCCCCCTCCCACCTCATGTCTGTTCTCTATGTCTGTGTCTCCATTGCTGTCCTGCAAATAAGTTCATCAGTACCATCTTTCTAGATTCCCTGTGTGCGTGTGTGTATGCTAAGTAGCTTCAGTCATGTCTGAATCTTTGTGACCCCATGGACTGTAGCCCAGCATGTTCCACTGTCCACGGGATTCTCCAGGAAAGAATACTGAAGTGGGTTTCCATGCCCTCCTCCAGGGGATCTTCTTGAAACAGGGATCAAACCCACATCTCCTGTGTCTCCTGCATTGGCAAGCAGGTTCTTTACCACTAGATTCCATATATATGTGAGTTCATATATGATATTTGTTTTTCTCTTTCTGACTTACTTCACCCTGTATAATAAGATGTAGGTTCGTCCACCTCATTAGAACTGACTCAAATGTGTTCCATTTTATGGCTGAGTAATATTCCATTGTATATATGTACCATGGCTTCTTTATCCATTCATCTGTTGATGGACATCCATGTTGCTTCAATATACTAGCTATTGTAAGCAGTGCTGCAGTGAACATTGGGATACATGTGTCTGTTTCAATTTTGGTTTCCTTAGGGTATATGCCTAGTAGTGGAATTGCTGGGTCATATGGTGGTTTTATTCCTAGCTTTTTAAGGAATCTCCATAACTGTCTTCCATAGTGACTGTATCAATTTACATTCCCACCAGCAGTGGAAGAGGGTTCTCTTTGCTCCATACCCTCACCAGCATTTATAGATTTTTTGATGATGGCCTTTCTGACTGTTGAGAGGTGATATCTCCTTGTAGTTTTGATTTGCATTTCTCTAATAGTGAGCGATGTTGAGCATGTTCTCATGTGCTTATTAGCCATTTGTATGTATTCTTTGGAGAAATGCATGTTTAGGTCTTTTCAATTTTTGACAGGGTTTTTGTTTTTCTGTTATTGAGTTGTATGAGATGTTTTATATTTTGGAAATTAATCCTTTGTCAGTTGTTTCACTTTCTATTATTTTCTCCCATTCTGAGGGTTGTTTTTTCACCTTGTTTATAGTTTCCTTTGCTGTGCAAAAGCTTTTAAGTTAAAATAGGTCCCACTTGTTTATTTTTGTTTTTATTTCCATTACTCTAGGAGGTGGATCATAGAAGATCTTACTGTGATTTATGTCATAGACTGTTCTACCTATGTTTTCCTCCAAGAGTTTTATAGTTTCTGGTCTTATGTTTAGGTCTTTAATCTATTTTGAGTTTATCTTCATGTATGGTATTAAGAAGTGTTTTAATTTCATTTTTTCAAAAGTAGCTGTCCATTTTTCCCAGCTGCACTTATTGAAGAGACTGTCTTTGCCCCATTGTATATTCTTGCCTCCTTTGTCAAAAATAAGGCATCCATAGGTGCATAGGTTTATCTCTGGGATTTCTATCTTGTTCCATTGGTCTATATTTCTGTTTTTGTGCCAGTACCATACTGTCTTGATGACTGTCAGTTCAGTTCATTTCAGTTGCTCGGTTGTGTCCAACTCTTTGCAACACCATGGGCTGCAGCACACCAGGCTTCCCTGTCCATCACCAACTCCTAGAACTTGCTCAAACTCATGTCCATTGAGTTGGTGAAGCCATCCAACCATCTTGTCCTCTGTCATCCTGTTCTTCTCCTGCCTTCAATATTTCCTAACATCAGACTCTTTTCCAATGAGTTCTTCCCATCAGGATGCCAAAATATTGGAGTTTCAGCTTCAGCATCAGTCTTTCCAATGAATACTCAGGACTGATCTCCATTAGGACTGACTTGTTTGATCTCTTTGCAGTCCAAGGGACTCGCAAGAGTCTTCTCCAACACCACAGTTCAAAAGCATCAATTCTTCAGTGCTCAGCATTATTTATGGTCCAACTCTCACATCCATACATGACTACTGGAAAAACCATAGCCTTAACTAGATTGACCTTTGTTGGCAAAGTAATTTCTATGCTTTCTAGGTTGGTCATAGCTTTTCTTCAAAGAAGCAAATGTCTATTAATTTCATGGCTGCAATCACCAACTGCAGTGATTTTGGAGTCCAAGAAAATAAAGTCTCTCACTGTTTCCATTGTTTCCCCATCTATTTGCCATGAAATGATGGGACTGGATGCCATGATCTTAGTTTTTGGAATGTTGAGTTTTAAGCCAGCTTTGTCACTGTCCTCTTTAACTTTCATCACGAGGCTCTTTAATTCTTTGCTTTCTGCTGTGAGGGTGGTATCATCTGCGTATCTGAGGTTATTAATATTTTTCCCAGCAATCTTGATTCCAGATTGTGCTTCATCCAACCCAACATTTCACATGATGTGCTCTGCATGTAAGTTAAATAAACAGAATGACAATATACAGCCTTGATGTACTCCTTTCCCAATTTGGAACCAGTCTGTTGTTCCATGTCCAGTTCTAACTGTTGCTTCTTGACTTGCATACAGGTTTCTCAGGAGGCAGGTAAAGTGGTTTGGTATTCACATCTCGAAGAATTTTCCACAGTTTGTTATGATCTCCACATTCAAAAGCCAATGAAGCAGAAATAGATGTTTTTCTGGAATTCTCTTGCTTTTTCTATAATCCAACGGGTGTTGTCAATTTGATCTCTGGTTCCTCTGCCTTTTCTAAAACCAACTTGAACATCTGAAATTTCTCAATTCACCTACTCTTGAAACCTCACTTGGTGAATTTTGAGCATTACTTTGCTAACATGTGAAATGAGTGCAATAGTCTGGCAGTTTGAACATTCTTTGGCATTGCCTTCCTTTGGTATTGGAATGAAAACTGACCCTTTCCAGTCCTGTAGCCACTGATGAATTTGCTGGCATATTGAGTGCAGCACTTTAGCAGCATCATATTTCAGGATTTGAAATAGCTCAGCTAAATTCCATCACATCCACTACCTTTGTTCGAAGTGATGCTTCCTAAGGCCCACTTCAGACTCCAGGATGCCTGGCTCTAGGTAAATGGTCACCCCATGGTGGTTATCTGGGTCATGGAGATCTTTTTTTGTATAGTTCTTCTGTGTATTCTTGCCACCTTTTAAAAATATCGTTTGCTTCTGTTAGGTCCCTACCATTTCTGTCCTTTATTGAGCCCATCTTTGCATGAAATGTTCCCTTGGTATCTGTAATTTTTTTGGAAGAAATCTCTAGTCTTTCCCATTCTGTTGTTTTCCTCCATTTCTTTGTATTGATCACTGAGGAAGGCTTTCTTATCTCTCCTTGCTTTTCTTTGGAACTCTGCATTCAGATGGTATATATTTACCTTTCTCCTTTGCCTTTAGCTTCTCTTCTTTTCTCAGCTATTTGTAAGGTTTGCTCAGACAACCATTTTGCCTTTTTGCATTTCTTTTTCTTGGGGATGATTTTGACCACTGCCTCCTGTACAATGTTATGAACCTCTGTCCATAGTTCTTCAGGCACCCTATCTATCAGATCTAATCCCTTGAATCTATTTGTCGCTTCCACTGTGTATTCATAAGGGATTTGATTTAGGTCATACCTGAATGGCCTAGTGGTGTTCCCTAAGTTTTCAATTTAAGTCTGAATTTTGCAATAAGGAGTTCATAATCTGAGCCATAGTCAGCTCCTGGCCTTGTTTTTCCTGACTGTATAGAGTTTCTCCATCTCCAGCTGCAAAGAATATAATTAATCTGATTTGATGACTATAACATTTTAATAGTCTAAAGTTAGGAAGGTTGATTCCTCCAACTGCATTCTTCTTTCTCAAGATTGCTTCAGCTATTTGAGGTCTATTTTATTTCCATATGAATTGTGAGACTTTTTTTTTTCTAGTTCTGTGAAAAATGCCTTTGGTAATTTTATTGGGATCACATTGAATATGTATGTTTCATTTGATAGTATAGTAATTTTCACAAAATTGATTCCTCCAACCCAAGAACATGGAATATCTCCCCATCTGTTTATGTTGTTGTTGATTTCTTTCATCAGTGCTTATAGTTTTCTATATACAGCTCTTTTGTCTCCTTAGGTATATTTATTCCTAAGTGTTTTATTATTTTTGTTGCAATGGTGAATGGGATTGGTTCCTTAATTTCTCTTTCTGATTTTTCATTGTTAATGTATAGGAATGCAAGTGATTTCTGAGTATTGATTTTGTATCCTGTGACTTTGCTAAATTTACTGATTAGCTCTAGTAATTTTCTGATAGTATCTTTAGGGTTTTACTTATATAGCATCATGTCATATGCAAACAGTGAGTTTTACTTCTTGTTTTCCCACCTGGAATTCTTTTATTTATTGTACTTCTTTTACTGCTATAGCTAGGACTCCCAAAACTATGTTGAATAATTGTGGTGAGAGTGGGCACCCTTGTCTTGTTCCTAATCTTAGCGGAAATACTTTTCACATTGAAAATAATGTTTCCTGTGTGTTTAAAACATATGGCCTTTGGCCTTTACTATGTTGAGATAGGCTCCTTCTATGCTTATTTCTGAAGAGTAGTTATCATAAATGGTGCTGAATTTTGTCAAAAGATTTTACTGCATCTACTGAGATTATCATATGGTTTTTATCTTTCAGTTTGTTAGTATAGTATATCACACTGATTGATTTGTATATGTTGAAGAATTCTTGCATCCTTGGGATCAACTTGAGTTGATCATGGTGTATGATCTTTTTAATGCATTGTTGAACCCTGTTTGCTAGAGTTTTGTTGAAAATTTTTGCATCCATGTTCACTGGTGATATTGGCCTGTAATTTTATTTCTTTGTGTTTTCTTTGTGTGGTTTAGGTACCAAGGTGATGGTGACTTTGTAGAATGAGTTTGAAAGTGTACCTTCCTCTGCAATTTTTTGAAAGAATTTTAAAATGATAAACATTAGCTCTTCTCTAAATGTTTGACAGAATTCACCTGTGAAGTCATCTGGCCCTGGGCTTTTGTGTCTTGGGAGTTTTTTAACCACAGTTTCAATCTCAGTGCTTCTTTTTGGCTTGTTCATAATTTCTATTTCTTCTTCAGTCAGTCTTGGAAGATTGAACTTTTCTAAGAATCTGTCCATTTCTACCAGGTTGTCCATTTTATTGACTTATAGTTGGTCATAATAGTCTCTAATGATCCTTTGTATTTCTGCATTATCTGTTGCAACCTCTGCTTTTTCATTTCTAATATTTTTAATTTGAATCTTCTCCCCTTTTTTCTTGATGACTCTGGCTAGTGGTTTGTCAATATTTTTTATCTTCTCAAAGAACCATCTTTTAGTTTTATTAATCTTTACTATTGTTTCCTTTATTTCCTTTTCATTTATTCCTTCTCTGATTTTTGTGATCTTTTTCCTTCTACTAACTTTGGCATTTTTTTTCTTCTTCTTTTTCCAGTTGTTTTAGGTGTAAAGTTAGGTTGTCTATTCGATATTTTTCTTTTTTTCTTGAGGTTGTATTGTACTGCTATAAACTGTCCTCTTAGAACTGCTTTTGCTGGTTCTCTCAGTTTTGAACTGTCATGTTTTCATTGTCATTCCTTTCTAGCGTTTTTTTTAAATTTCCCTTCTTATTTCTTCAGTAACCTATCCGGTTTTTAGAAATGTATTGTTTAATCTCTATGTGTTTGTGTTTTTTACGTTTTTTCCCCCTGTAATTCATATCTAGTCTCATTGTGTTGTGGCCAGATAAGATGCTTGATATGATTTCAATTTCCTTAAATTTATTGAGGTTTAATTTGTGACCCAAGATGTGGTCTATCCTGGAGAATATTCCGTGTGCACTTGAGAAGAATGTGTATTTTTCTGCATTTGGATGGAATGTCCTGAAGGTATCAATTAGGGCCATCTGATCTAAAGTGTAATTTAAGGCTTATGTTTCCTTGCTAATTTTCTGTTTTGATGATGTGCCCATTGGTGTAAGTGGGGTGTTGAAGCCCCCTACCATTATTGTGTTACTGTCAATTCTCCTTTTATGTCTGTTAGTATTTGTCATAGGTATTGAGGTGTTCCTATGTTGGGTAGATAAATATTTACAATTGTTATGTCTTCCTCTTAGATTGATCCCTTGATCATTATGTAGTGTCCTTCCTTATCTCTTGTAATAATTTTTATTTTAAGGTCTATTTTGTCTGATATGAGGATTGCTACTCTGACTTTCTTTTGCTTCCCATTTGCATGGAATATATTTTTCCATCCTCTCACTTTCAGTCTATATATGTCTCTAGGTCTGAAGTGGGTCTCTTATAGACAGCATATATATGGGTCCTGAGGTCTTGTTTTTGTATCCATTCAGCTAGTCTGTGTCCTTTGGTTGGAGCATTTAATCTATTTACATTCAATTACTGATATATATGTTCCTATTGCCATTTTCTTAAATGCTTGAGGTTTGTTTTTGTAGGCCTTTTCTTTCTCTTGTATTTTCTGTCTATATAAGTCCATTTAACATTTGTTGTAAATAAATTTGGTGGTGCTAAATTCTCTTAACTTCTGCTCATCTATAAAGATTTTGATTTCTCCATCAATTTTGAATGAGATCCTTGCTGGTTAGAGTAATATTGGTTGTTGATTTTTCCCTTGAAGTACTTTAAATATATCCCGCCATTCCCTTCTTGCTTGCAGTTTCTTCTGAACAATCAGTTGTTAATCGTATGGGATTTCCTTTGTATGTTACTTGTTGCTTTACCTTTGCTGTGTTTAATATTCTCTCTTTGTTTTAATCTTTGTTAGTTTGATTACTATGTGTCTTGGCATGTTTCTCCTTGGGTTTAACTTGTATGGGACTCTCTGTGGTCCTGGACGTGATTGACTATTTCCTTTCCCATGTTGCATAAATTTTCAACTATAATCTCTTCAAAAATTTTCTCAGATCCTTTCGTTTTTTCTTTTTTCTGCTGGTACCCCTATAATTCGAATGTTGGTGCATTTAATATTGTCCCAGAGGCCTCTGAGACTATCCTCAGCTCTTTTTGTTCTTTTCCCTTTATTCTGCTCTTTGGCAGTTATTTCCACCATTTTATCTTCCAGATCACTTATTCATTCTTCTGCCTCAATTGTTCTGCTATTGTTACCTTCTACAGTATTTTTAATTTCAGTAATTGTGTTTTTCTTTTTTTTTAAAATAAATTTATTTATTTTAGTTGGGGGCTAATTACTTTACAATATTGTAATAGTTTTTGCCATACATTGACATGAATCAGCCATGGGTCTACATGTGTTCCCCTTCCCATCCCTCTGGGCCATCCCATTGCCCCGGCCCTGAGCCCTTGTCTCATGCATCAAACATGGAATGGTGTTCTGTTTCACATATGATAATATACATGTTTCAATGCTATTCTCCCAGAATGTCCCACCCTCACCTTCTCCTTCAGAGTCCATAAAATTGTTCTATGCATCTGTGTCTCTTATTCTGTCTCACATATAGGGTTCTCGTTACCATCTTTCAAATTCCATATATATGCATTACTATACTGTATTGGTGTTTTTCTTTCTGGCTTACTTCACTCTGTATAATGGGCTCCAGTTTCATCCATCTCAGTAGAACCAATTCAAATGTATTTTTTTAATGGCTGAGTAATATTCCATTGTGTATATGTACCACAGCTTCCTTATCCATTCGTCTGCTGATGGACATCTAGGTTGCTTCCATGTCCTGGGGTGCACGCGTCTCTTTCAATTCTGGTTTCTTCGGTGTGTATGCCCAGCAGTGGGATTGCTGGGTCATTGTGTTTTTCATCACTGTGTATTATTTATTTCTTCTAGATCCTTTTTAAATGTGTTAACTGATTCTTACATTTTCTCCATTCTATTTTCAATGTTTTGGATCACCTTTACAATCATTACTCTGAATTCTTTTCCAGGTCGTTTGCCTATTTCCTCTTCATTTATTTGGTCTTGCGTGTTTTTAACATTTTCCTTCATTTGAGCACTATTTCTCTGCCTTTTCATTTTTTTAACTTATTGAATTTGAGATCTCTTTTTCCCAAGCTTAAATGTAAAATTCTCTTCCTTTGGTTTCTGCCCTGGTGGTTATGGCTTGTCCTGTGGTTTGCATAGGCTTCATTTTGGATACTTCTTGTGCTTGTGTTCTGGTGGGAAGAGGTGATTTTTTTTCCCTCTGATGGACATGGCTGTGTGAGTTGATAATCCTGTCTGCTGATGACTGGGTTTGTGTTTTTGTCTTGTTTGTTGTTTGGGTGAGAAGTCTTGCACTGGGTGCTGCTGGAAGTTGAGTTTTGCTGGGTCTTGTATTCAAGTGGAGGCCTTTGTGAGAGTTCTCACTAATCAGTACTCCCTGGGGTTAGGAGTTCTTTGGCAGCCTAGGTTCTTGGAGTCAATGCTCCCACTTCAAAGTCTCATGGCCTGATCTCTGGCTGGGGAACTGAGATTCCACAAGTGGTTTGTTATGGCATTAAAGGGGGTTAAATAAACACACAAAAACAAAACAAAAAACAAAAGGCAAACCCCAGACATATGGTAAATACAAATTCAGGCAAATAATAGCAGAAATAATGGAATACACACACACATAAACACACATAAACAAAACCAAAACAGTCCAAAAAAGAAAGTATGAGAGTGGCCCAGCAAGTGAAGGAAACCAAAAATGATATCAACCAGTTAAAAACAAAGGCACAAAATGGAAATCAAAGCAAGGTGCCAACTGAAGAATAAAGCAACAAAACAAAACAAACTAACAAACATGGTGAAGAAAAGAAAGAAAAGGAAGAAAATAAAGAAAGAATAGAAAAACAAAGTTAAATAGAGGTAGATAAAAAAATTTACATATATATTAAAGAATAACTACAGCAAGAAAAGAAGACTAAGAAAAGCAAATAAAGGAATAAATATAAAATAATATTAATAATACATTTAAAAAAATTTTTTAAAGGAAAAGAAAAAATCCCACAGAATCACAAAAGGCCAATGTAGAGGCAGAAGTCTATAAAGCAAATAAGAAGTGTGATTTGTTAAAAAAAAAATTCTCAAAACCTGGTGTGTGGGGAGAGAGACTACACTGATGGCTCCACCCCTAGCTTGTGACTCAGCAGAATCTCCCAGCCTCCCTGGCTGTCTGGTTCCCTCCCAGGCATTTCCCACCTCAATCTCTTCCCTCGTGGCACCGTGGGTTGTCTCCCCACAGTCAACAGCAGACCTCACCCTGGGATTATTTTCTGGTCCCTATGCTCCAGCTCCCAGCTGCTGCACTTTCTAGAGGACTTGCATCCCTGTCCAGGGTATGTAGGGCTGCATCAGGGATTGTCTATGTGATTATAATTTTATTCAAACTGTCACAGATCAGCTGCTTCACTCTCCAAGAGCCTCAAATTCTTCACTTCTGTCCCAAACTATTGCCCTAATGTGGGAATCTGATCCTTGCTTCAGTTCTCCCACTTCCCCAAAACAGGTCTAGTCCTGCTCACTCTCCTCTTCCCCCCCCCTTCCTTCATCCTACCGAGATTTGTGTGGGTCTATATCAGGGGATGTTTAACAGGAAGATTTCTATGTGCTGTTTCTCTTGAATCCTCAAATTGTCAGGGAATGTTTAACAGGAGGATTCCTACATGCTGTTTCTCATAAAACCTCTGTCCCTTATCAGTGGAATGGAACACTGCTCCCAGGGCTGAGGTCATGGAATGAGACAGGCTCGGGTCTCCTTCAGTAAACATTCTCCTTACGACAAAATTAGTTAGTCTTGATCCTCTTTCTTAAGATACGGTTTGTCTCCTGACCTTGTGACTATTATTATTCCCTTGTTCCCTTGGTAACGGATGCTGAACATTTGGTTTTCTGACCTTTATCATTGTCAAAAGAAATTTCTTGTACCACAACATATATATACTCATAGAAAGATCATTAAAGCACCTTTCCCTTCCTCCACCAGAGGCTTGGGTCCCCGTGTCTTTCTTCCTCTCTCTCTTTCTCTCTTTCATTTTCTTGTCGTCAACTCCAGACCACCAGATGGTGGTCCATTAAAGGACCCCAACAGGTCTATATATCCTTTTCTGGTGGTCAGGTACTCCTGTGCATTCTTAGCAGGTGTTCTGCAAGATTTTCTGTGTCTGAAGTAGTATTTCTGATGTATCCATTGAGAGAGATGTGCTCCATGTCCACCTACTCCTCCTCCATCTTATTGCATAATCTTGAAACCATCTATTTGACGAAACTACTATTACTGTCATTAGTGATGACAAGAGACATTACCACAGCAGGCCTAAAAAGGGAGACATCTCGTTAATTAGCTACCCTCAATCCATTTCTCCCTTGCTGTTTTCCATTATATAACTTAGAAAGCCAAAAACTCAATTTCCTATACTTATTTGCAGATAAGAGTAACAATGTGACTCCATTCTGGGAGTGTGACATTAAGCAGAAGTCTGCTGGCACTGACCCTTTACTCTTCTTTCTTCTCTCCTCTTTGAATGTAAACATGATGTCTGGAGCTTCAGCAGCTATCTTACAACAGTATGACAACAGACATGAAGATGAAACTCAACATAGTACGAAAAGCAGGTCAAAAAAAAAAAATAGAACTTCTTTGGGTCCAGATGGCACTATTGAACAACTAAATCAACACCAGCAATGATATACTTCTATACTTGCTTTTAGGTGAAAAAAGTAAGCCATTATTTGCTTGAGCCTCAATTTTTTGTATGTAACTTGCATTTGATTATAATATTGAAGCTAATGGCAGTTGCCACTGAGTGGCCAAAAGTTCTACTTTGTGGAGCATGTGATATACTACCCACACACTCCTCATCCTCTACAGGAAATTAAAGTATCTTGGGAGAAAATGATGGTCTGGGATTCCTGCAGAGTAGCTATGGATATTCATTATGCATTTTCTAAGGAAATTTGGAAAGGTGTTATGGTAAACTGTGCTATTTGAAAACGTGAACAGGTCTATATAATTAAGTAAGGTAAGTATGGACTATGTTGGCAAACAATAAAAGTATTGGCAATTAAATAACATTTCTTTGAAATGTGGTCCTCAAAATACTCTCTAAATGCTTTCACAAATAAAAATACTTATGATTTACCAGGGGCTTCCCTGGAGGTTCAGACAGTAAAGAATCTGCCTGCAATGCAGGAGACCCAGGTTAGATACCTGGGTTGGGAAGATCCCCTGGAGAAGGGAATGGCCTACCACTCCGGTATTCTTGCTTGGAGAATTCCATTGACAGAGGAGCCTGGTAGACTACAGTTCATGTGGTCTCAAGGAGGCAGACACAACTGATCGACTAACATTTTCACTCACTTTCACATGATTTGCCTAATGTTTCCATTTTCACATCACAGAGATAATTTATTGTTTCAGGAATATGTTAATTATGTACTATACAGATTTGCAATTACAATTCATCGAATGTGTCAACAATCTTCTTATCCAGTCAGCTTTGAAAATGTAGCTTGTAACATACCTCAGAAACTGAGGAGCACTGCTGATTTGGAATCATTTCTCCCAACTATTGCCTACAGGAGCAGGAGAATAGATTTAATGGCATTCTGCAACATGCCACTACCAATGGGAAAAAAAATTCTGCTTCTCTAAATAAAAGTCTAGCGTGAAATAGCCTAAAATTAGCAGATTAATATTTCATTGCAAAACACAATTCAGATTTGTTTTCAAAGTATCTTTTATATAAATTACATTTGAGTGATATTAGTTTTCAAAGGTGTAAAAGACTGGATATCCTATGGTTTTCATCCATTCTATAGCACAAAAAGTTTCAAAAATCTAAAAGATGAGATAAAAGAAATATTGGAGAGAAATTTAAAATGACAAATAAACAGACAGTTCTAGAGTTCCTAATGTATAAACGTCATCACTATCATCATTCTATTTATATATGGAGCTTAGGCAAATTCAGTCTTAACAGAATACTATATGAACAAACACATTACAAAAATCTATTGTTTGTATAGAAATCTCAGTTTGAAATGTATCTCTGAAATGATAGAAAGTATCTTTTTCTGAAATGACATTCAAACAAAAGAGATCAACAGTGGAAGATATCTAGTGTATAAGAAATGAGACTTTTCACTGATAGAACTAGTTTCCATTCAAAAATCCTAAACTAGTTTTACTTTTCTCTTCTGCCATTGTCTGATGCATCTTTATTTAGTATTTCTCTTAGTTGTTTATGATATTTCTGCTGCTGCTGCTAAGTCGTTTCAGTCGTGTCTGACTCTGTGCGAGCCCATAGACGGCAGACCACCAGGCTCCCCCATCCCTGGGATTCTCCAGGCAGGACAACTGGAGTGGGTTGCCATTTCCTTCTCCAATGCATGAAAGTGAAAATTGAAAGTGAAGTCGCTCAGTCGTGTCTAACTCCTAGCGACCCCATGGACTGCAGGCTACCAGGCTCCTCTGTCCATGGGATTTTCCAGGCAAGAGTACTGGAGTGGGTTACCATTGCCTTCTTCCTATGATATTTCTATTTTCTTTATATTTCCTCCCAGACCAAAGAATAAATGGTTTTGATTTTAAAAATAATCAGCATATAACAGAAAAGAGATATTTGTAGACTACATAAAATGTCTCCAAATAATTGAGTTTTTTTCTTCAAGAGGTACAGTATGAAATAAACACATAAAAGGACACCACCAAACCAGCTCTTCAACAAATGCTAAAGGATCTTCTCTAGACAGGAAACACAGAAAGGGTGTATAAACACGAACTCAAAACAACAAAGTAAGTGGCAACTGGACCATACTTATCAATAATTACCTTAAATGTAAATGGGTTGAATGCCTCAACCAAAAGACAAAGACCGGAAGAATGGATACAAAAACAAGACCCCTATATATGCTGTCTACAAGAGACCCACCTCAAAACAAGGGGCACATACAGACTGAAAGTGAAGGGCTGGAAGAAGATATTTCACGCAAATGGAGACCAAAAGAAAGCAGGAGTCGCAACACTGATTTCAGATAAAATAGACTTTAAAATAAAGGCTGTGTAAAGAAACAAAGAAGGACACTACACAATGATCAAAGGATCAATCCAAGAAGAAGATATAACAATTATAAATATATATGCATCCAACATAGGAGTACCACAATATGTAAGGGAAATACTAACAAGTATGAAAGGGGAAATTAACAATAACACAATAATAGTGGGAGACTTTAATACCCCACTCACACCTATGGATAGATCAACTAAACAGAAAATTAACAAGGAAACACAAACCTTAAATGATACAATAGACCAGCTAGATTTAATTGATATCTACAAGACATTTAACCCCAAAACAATTTCACCTTTTTCTCAAGTGCACACGGAACCTTCTCCAGGATAGATAACATCTTGGGCCATAAATCTAGCCGTGGTAAATTCAAAAAAATTGAAATCATTCCAATTATCTTCTCTGACCACAATGTAGTAACATTAGATCTAAATTAAAGGAAAAAAAAACTATTAAAAATTCCAACATATGGAGGCTAAACAACACGCTTCTGAATAACCAACAAATCAGAGAAGAAATCAAAAAAGAAATCAAAATATGCATAGAAACGAATGAAAATGAAAACACAACCACCCAAAACCTATGGGACACTGTAAAAGCAGTTCTAAGGGGAAGGTTCAAAGCAATAGAGGCGTACCTCAAGAAACGAAAAAAATCAAATAAATAACCGAACTCTACACCTAAAGCAACTAGACAAGGAATAAATGAAGAATCCCAGGGTTAGTAGAAGGATAGAAATCTTAAAAATTAGGGCAGAAATAAATGCAGAAGAAACCATAGCAAAAATCAACAAAACTGATAGCTGTTTTTTTGAGAAGATAAACAAAATTGACAAACCATTAGCCAGAGTCATCAAGAAACAAAGGGAGAGAATCAAATCAACAAAATCAGAAACGAAAATGGAGAGATCACAACAGACTACCCAGAAATACAAAGGATCATAAGAGACTACTACCAACAGATATATGCCAATAAAATGGAAAATTGGAAGAAATGGATAAATTCTTAAAAAAGTATAACTTTCCAAAGCTGAACCAGGAAGAAATAGAAGATCTTAACAGACCCATCACAGGCACGGAAATCGAAACTGTAATCAGAAATCTTCCAGCAAACAAAAGCCCAGGACCAGATGGCTTCACAGCTGAATTCTATCAAAAATTTAGAGAAGAAACACCTACCTTACTCAAACTCTTCCAGAAAATTGCAGAAGGTAAACTTCCAAACTCATTCTATGAGGCCATTATCACCTTAATTCCAAAACCAGACAAAGATGCCACAAAAAAAGAAAACTACAGGCCAATATCACTGATGAACATAGATGTAAAAATCCTTAATAAAATTCTAGCAAGCAGAATCCAACATCAAATTAAAAAGATCATACATTATGACCAAGTGGGCTTTATCCCAGGAATGCAAGGATTCTTCAACATCCGCAAATCAATCAATGTAATACGCCACATTAACAAATTGAAAGATAAAAACCATATGATTATCTCAATAGATGCAGGAGAAAAGCCTTTGACAAAATTCAACATCCATTTATGATAAAAACCCTCCAGAAAGCAGAAATAGAAGAAACATACCTCAACATAATAAAAGCTATATATGACAAACTCACGGCAAACATTATCCTCAATGGTGAAAAATTGAAAGCATTTCTCCTAATGTCAGGAACAAGGCAAGGGTGCCCACTCTCACCACTACTCTTCAACATAGTTTTGGAAGTTTTGGCCACAGCAATCAGAGCAGAAAAAGAAATAAAAGGAATCCAGATTGGAAAAGAAGAAGTAAAACTCTCACTGTTTGCAGATGACATGATCCTCTACAGAGAAAATCCTAAAGATTCTACCACAAAATTACGAGAGCTAATAAATGAATATAGTAATGTTGCAGGATATAAAATTAACACACAGAAATCCCTTGCATTGCTATACACTAACAGTGTGAAAACAGAAAGAGAAATTAAGGAAATAATACCATTCACCATCACAACAAAAAGAATAAAATACTTAGGAATATATCTACCTAAAGAAACAAAAGACTTATATATAGAAAACTCGAAAACACTGATGATAGAAATCAAACAGGACACAAATATATGGAGAAATATACCATGTTCATGGACTGGAAGAATTACTATAGTGAAAATGAGTATACTACCCAAAGCAATTCTATACATTCAATGCAATCCCTATCAAGCTACCAATGGTATTTTTCACAGAACTAGAAGAAATAATTTCACAATTTGTATGGAAATACAAAAAACCTCGAATAGCCAAAGCAATCTTGAGAAAGAAGAAGGGAACTGGAGGAATCAACCTGCCTGACTTCAGGCTCTACTACAAAGCAACAGTCATCAAGACAGTATGGTACTGCACAAAGACAGAAATATAGATCAATGGAACAAAGTGGAAAGCCCAGAGATAAATCCACACAATAATGGACACCTTATCTTTGACAAAGGAGGCAAGAATATACAATGGAGAAAAGACAATCTCTTTAACAAGTGGTGCTGGGAAAACTGATCAACCACTTGTAAAAGAATGAAACTAGAACACTTCCTAACACCATACACAAAAATAAACTCAAAATGGATTAAAGATCTAAACGTAAGACCAGAGACTATAAAACTCCTAGAGGAAAACAGGCAAAACACTCTCCGACATAAATCACAGCAGGATCCTCTATGACCCACCTCCTAGAGTAGTGGGAAAAAAAGCAAAAATAAACAAATGGGACCTCATTAAACTTAAAAGCTTTTGTACAACAAAGGAAACTATAAGCAAGGTGAAAAGACAGCCTTCAGAATGGGAGTAAATAATAGCAAATGAAGCAATGGACAAAGAATTAATCTCAAAAACTTACAAGCAACTCCTGCAGCTCAATTCCAGAAAAATAAATGACCCAATCAAAAAATGCGCCAAAGGACTAAACAGACATGTCTCCAAAGAAGACATACAGATGGCTAACAAACAAATGAAAAGATGCTCAATATCACTCATTATTAGAGAAATGCAAGTCAAAACCACAATGAAGTACCATTTCATTCCAGTCAGAATGGCTGCTATCCGAAAGTCTACAAGCAATAAGCCCTGGAGAGGGTGTGGAGAAAAGGGAACCCTCTTGCACTGTTGGTGGGAATGCAAACTAGTACAGCCACTATGGAGAACAGTGTGGAGATTCCTTAAAAAACTGAGAATAGAACTGCCATATGACCCAGCAATCCCACTGCTGGGCATACACACCGAGGAAACCAGAATTGAAAGAGACATGTGTACCCTAATGTTCATCACAGCACTGTTTATAATAGCCCGGACATGGAAACAACCTAGATGTCCATCAGCAGATGAATGGATAAGGAAGCAGTGGTACATATACACAATGGAATATTACTCAGCCATTAAAAATAATACATTTGAATCGGTTCTATTGAGATGGATGAAACTGGAGCCCATTATACAGAGTGAAGTAAGCCAGAAAGAAAAACACCAATACAGTATACTAATGCATATATATGGAATTTGAAAGATGGTAATGATAACCCTATATGCGAGACAGAAAAAGAGACAGATGCATAGAACAGTCTTATGGACTCAGTGGGAGAAGGTGAGGATGGGGCGATCTGAGAAAATAGCATTGAAACATGTATATTATCATATGTGAAACAGAATGCCATTCCCGGTTCGATGCATGAGACAAATGCTCAGGGCTGGAGCAGTGTGATGACCCAGAGGGATGGGATGGGGAGGGAGGAGGGAGAGGGGTTCAGGATGGGGAACACATGTACACCCATGGCTGATTCATTTCAATGTATGGCAAAAACGACTACAATATTGTAAAGTAATTAGCCCCCAACTAAAATAAATAAATAAATAATTTTAAAAAAGAGAAGTAAACACATAAAGGAACAGAGAGATGCTACCGTGTTTTAAAGTTAGTCTTGGTTTTAAAGTGATGGTGGTATTACCATATCTAAGGAA
Organism: Giraffa tippelskirchi; assembly: GCF_054371585.1. Lineage (NCBI taxonomy): Eukaryota > Metazoa > Chordata > Mammalia > Artiodactyla > Giraffidae > Giraffa > Giraffa tippelskirchi. Next base: position 76,041,598 of record NC_137289.1, read on the forward strand.
AGGATTTGCCAGTCAAAGAAAGGATTGGTCTACAATAGAAGTTTAAATTATTCAGAATTCAGTTACATTGTAAAATTTTTGTTGTGTACCTAGAAAGTGATTATGCACGGAATTTGTATTGTGCGAGCTTATATTTTAATAGGGAGGGCAAGGAAGTTAAAAGAGAGAGAGAATATCAATGCAGTGGGTTAAATGTTACAACCAATATAAACACATGGCGCTGAAGGAGTAACAGAGGAAAAGCACCTAATCCAGCCAAGGACATGGCCGGAGAGGAGTCTTGAAGAATATGACAGCTGAGACACATGTACTGGATCTTAAAGGAAGAGTTAGAATAATTCAGATGATTGAAAAAAAGGGGTGGGAATAGGAGCAGATGGAAGTCTTCTTGGTAGAGGGGTCAGAAATGGCATGATGTGGGCATAGAAGTACACCTGGTTCAGTGCTGCTAGAGCAACATGAGGGAGGGTGGAGATTATCAGAGGCCAGATCATGAAGGTCGTGAAAGCCAGCTTGGACTTTTTCCTTTGCCAATTTCTTACACTGGGGTTTTCCAAGTTGTGTTAACAAGTATGCCAAGGCAGGGGGCAAAACTTATGAGGCATCAATTTTAACTTGATGGTATGTAATTTGAAACAATATTTCTACATTAAAGCAAACATATATTATCATTTAGAATTCAAAATTGTTTGTCTGTTGCTTCATTTGCTATTATTTTCTCCCATTCTGAAGGCTGTCTTTTCACCTTGTTTATAGTTTCCTTTGTTGTGCAAAAGCTTTTAATTTTAATTAGGTCCCATTTGTTTATTTTTGCTTTTATTTCCAATATTCTGGGAGGTGGGTCATGGAGGATCCTGCTGTGATTTATGTCGGAGAGTGTTTTGCCTATGTTTTCCTCTAGGAGTTTTATTGTTTCTGGTCTTACGTTTAGATCTTTAATCCATTTTGAGTTTATTTTTGTGTATGGTGTTAGGAAGTGTTCTAGTTTCATTCTTTTACAAGTGGTTGACCAGTTTTCCCAGCACCACTTGTTAAAGAGATTGTCTTTTCTCCATTGTATATTCTCGCCTCCTTTGTCGAAGATAAGGTGTCCATATGTGCGTGGGTTTATCTCTGGGCTTTCTATTTTGTTCCATTGATCTATATTTCTATCTTTGTGCCAGTACCATACTGTCTTGATGACTGTGGCTTTGTAGTAGAGCCTGAAGTCAGGCAGGTTGATTCCTCCAGTTCCATTCTTCTTCCTCAAGATTGCTTTGGCTATTCGAGGTTTCTTATATTTCCATACAAATTGTGAGAGCAACCTAGATGTCCATCAGCAGATGAATGGATAAGGAAGCTGTGGTACATATACACAATGGAATATTACTCAGCCATTAAAAAAAATACATTTGAACCGGTTCTACTGAGATGGATGAAACTGGAGCCCATTATACAGAGTGAAGTAAGCCAGAAAGAAAAACAACAATACAGTATACTAATGCATATATATGGAATCTGAAAGATGGTAACGATAACCCTATATGCGAGACAGAATAAGAGACACAGATGCATGGAACAATTTTATGGACTCTGAGGGAGAAGGTGAGGGTGGGACGTTCTGGGAGAATGGCATTGAGACATGTGTATTGTCATATGTGAAACAGAGCACCATTCCATGTTCGATGCATGTGACAAGGGCTCAGGGCCGGGGCAATGGGATGATCCAGAAGGATGAGAGGGGGAGGGAGGTGGGTGGGGGGTTCGGGAAGGGGAACACATGTAAACCCATGGCTGATTCTTGTCAATGTATGGCAAAAACTATTACAATATTGTAAAGTAATTAGCCCCCAACTAAAATAAATAAATTTATAAAAAAAAAAAAAAAAAGAATTCAAAATTGCCAGTGAATAAGTTTAGGATAAAATATAAGACTTCAAAGAATTTTCAAATTTGTAGTCCTTGTCACCACCACCCTCTGCCCTTCCTCACTTTTAGAATTCTTGTGAGAGGTCATCTTTCTTGCATGACACTTCAGAAGAAAAGTTTTAGAACCATAGTTCTAAATTATGGGCAGTCATTGAAGGATTTTAAGCAGAAGAATGATAAGGTGAGGTTTGTGTTTTATATTACTGCGGCAATTGTGTGAAGGATGCAATGGAGGGTGGAGCATGGCAGGACAATAGCTTAGGAAGCTATTACAACAGTGCTGATCAAAGGTTAGGGGCTTCCCAGCTAGTGGTAAAGAATCCTCGTGCCAATGCTGGAGACGTACAGATAGGGGTTTGATCCCTGGGTCAGGAAGGTCCCCTGGAGGAGAGTTTGGCAACCCACTCCAATATTCTTGCCTGGAGAATACTATGGACAGAGGAGCCTGGTGGGTTATAGTCCATGGGATCGCAAAGAGTTGGACACAACTGAGCGTCTGAGTAGAGACCAGGGGTTAAACTAGGACCATGGTGGATGGAGATAAGTGACAGAGACCAGAAAGATTTGATAGAGAAAATTGGCAAAATTTATTGACTACATATTAGAAGTTGGGATGAGGAAAAATCTAGAAAATGTTCCAGTTTCTGCCTTTAATATATCTGAGTAGGTAGGTTATAATGAGTTGAAAATCTGTCCTTAAGGAAGAGATAATTACTTCATGTTGGACATGGTGAGTGTGAAGTGCTTGGTGAGATATCTAGGTCAGAACTTTGACCCAAATGGGTTATTACATATGGAAACGGACTCCTCCACCCTCAGTGTGGCTCGGTTTTCCAGGGCAGCTAAAGTCCCCAGCTTGTCAGGTTACAAACCTCAGGCATGCACTACTTTATGCATTAAGTCCAATGTGTTGTTATAATTATTTCCATTTTCTATGTTTTTACCATTCCATGAAAAATTTGGGAAGCATCAGTTGAGTTGATGATGCCCCATTGGCTACTGAATATGTAAGTGTGAAACTCAAAAGAGCTAACAGGGGTAGAGATATAGATTTGGGCATCACTCACACAAAGATACTAGTTAAAGCCAGCAAAGTAGATAAAGTAAAGACATACACAAGATAGAGTCCATAAATGACTGGTAAGAGAGGTCCAGTGGAGTGAATTCCAGGTATTTCTGTTGTGCAAACAATATATTAAGCAATAAAAATAATAATAACTAACATGTTTTGAGCACTTAATATGTGTCAGGCATTGTTCTAAGCACTTTGCATTTATTAATTTAATCCTAACAGCAATCCCACAAAGTAGTAAGCATTATTGTTATTCCCACTTTACAGAGGAGGAAACTGAAGTACTAAGTTAAGTAGGTCACCCAAAGCCCCCATAACTAGGAATTAGAAGAGCCAGGGATTGATGTTACAGACCAGTCAAATCATGCAGCTCACTCCTCTTGTTCTATATCTGTGATCCACAAACAAGCTTCTGATTATGTTTTGACGTCCCCTATAAGTTACTGGGAGAGAATGGGCTGATCAGAGAATGAATGACGATGATCCCTTTGACAATTATAACTATAATTATAAAATAATGAACAAATTCTCCGATTTAAATGCCGTCTTTGGTGAAGCTGGTGATTGTAAGTCAGGTCTTTGGAGACTAATCAGCTTTAGAATACAGACAAAATTGAACATTTGGCCTTGAAAGGCTGAGTACCAGATCCTACACTGTGATAATTCTCAGAAAAAAATGCTACCTATTGAGGTCTCTGGGTAGCCAAAAGACTTCTAGTAAAGCCTGACATAATTTTCCTTTGCACTTCAAACTACAAAAGCAGGAAAAAGAAAATAAAAGGCAAAATAATGAGATATAGGTGCAACTTTCTATATGATCAAATTGTTGAATTCAGTGATCCTGCTCACCAGGATCTACACAAAGGAGGAACCCAGGCTTCAGTTCAGTAAATAGAGCAAATTGTTTGGTTCAGGTTGATACGAGAAATACTATATTTACAACCCTCTGTGTGCTGACAAAGAGCAAACCCAGTATATTTACACACGTAGTGTGTGTTTGAATTTTTATATCTGTCGATCAGACCTCGAATCAGATTGAAAGGCCAGGATCCTAGGTCAGAGAAAGGTAAACCACAAATAATTGAAACTTAGGGAAAAATTGCCACTGTTATTTGGAAAGTTGGATAGCTCAGAATTGTTTTCATCTGATAATGAAGAGGATATATTTCTTTTGGCAATGCTGCAAAAGCCTATGCTGTCTATTAAACTTCAAGTAAACATACTTTCAAGTAATCAGGAATTAAGGACAAAAGTACCAAAGAAAAAGGTCAAAATTGTAAAGAAAAATAATGAAATGTTAGATGGGAATTTTGTATCTCACGTGTAAATATTTTCTATAAGGAAAGCTATTAAACTCTCTAAATTTAGTCTCCTAATCTATAAAATTTTGATAATGGTAGTTACTTCACAGGATGAAGATTAGCTGCAACGATTTGTGTATATAAATATCCAATACATAGTGCCTGACATGTCAGACAATCAATAAAAAGTAAATATCATAAACTTTGAGCAAGTGTTCCCACACATAATATGATTAGAGTCTTGCTTTGAAAATGTTATCTCACTGTTAACCACACACAGTGTTGACTTCTTAGACATATTTAAAACAAAATTTGCAAGATGTATTTAATCTCAGTATTTTCTTTGAAATGTTCTGTAGCTATTGCCTGGTAAATCTCACACTGACCTTGTCACATCAGTGCCTGTTGTTTGTATACAAGTTTTGATTACTGGCCCAATCCCATCTTAAAACCATTACTGTGAAATAAAAAGTTGCCTCCCCCGCCATCCCCCTCCACCCCCCACCTTTTACAATTTTCAATTCTCTGAATCCAGACCTGCCTTATACTGCCATCTCCTGGAAGTGTCTGGTCTTGAACAACTTTTTGATTTATTTAGTATTATAACATTTTGTTGGTCAATGGCTTTGCTATCCGCAAAGAGTCGAACATAACTGAAATGACTTAGCACGCATGCATGGCTTGCTATCAGAGATCAGTATCTACATGTTAGTTTTGGTCTTCCCAGTATCCCTTCTTTTAGATAACACTCTGACTAATCACTGGACAATAAACATGCAAGTTTCCTAGGGCGACTCATGACTTAACCCTAGGGCAGTAGGATTAACAAAGGCATTGCTAACCAGTCCAGGTTCAATGCATGATACAGGGTGCTCGGGGCTGGTGCACGGGGATGACCCGGAGGGATGGAATGGGGAGGGAGGTGGAAGGCGGGTTCTGGAACGGGAAAACATGTACACCCATGGTGGATTCATGTCAATGTATGGCAAAACAAATACAATATTGTAAAGTTAAAAAATAGAAAATAAACTAATTAAAAAAAAAGAAAATGTCCAATAAAGATAGAGCTTTTTTCTACAGCAATTTCAGTTGGCTATAAGATTGAATGAGATAAATGTAATTTCACATATTATCAAGTTATGATATGCTAGATAATTTCCTTAGAGGATAATGTGGGGAGGACAATGAAAATGGGAAACTAAATATTCATCCCATTAGGAATTGTTTTCAGATGATCATCCATAGCAGTATGGCAAAATAGAGGAATATCAAGACTTGAAGTCAAGAGACTGTGATTCTAGGTCTTATTTTAATAGCTATGTAGTCCAATACAAGCCAATCCCTCTTTCTGGCCTCAGTTTCTACATATGGTAAAACAAGGGAGTGGAACTAAGTGATCTATAAGTTCATTATAGGATTTCATATTCTGTGGTTTTATGAAAGACCAAGATGACATTGTGATGTCATCATATCATCAAGATGACTTCATATCTAGCAAAAATAGATTAATTTATTGAAACGGGGTTGCTGAGTCTTACTGAGATGGGGTAAGTAGGTTTGCCTATAATTGCTATTGAAAGAAAAGATATTGATAATAATGGGTGTATATATTAAATGTGACTGTGATTATACCTTATGCCAAATGAAGTTTTCTGGTTCTCTTTAAATGTTACTGCCCTTTTTGTTGCATTCTTGTATCAGGAGCTCCAAATGCTATTATCTGAACATAGGTCATCTTATACACTAATAGTCAGCTAAGAGGCAAGATTTGGGGGTCACAGATCTAAGAGATCTGTGCATTGAAACTCTGTTGGGCTCTGACAAAACATGCTTGCTAACATGGGTATGAAGAGTTTATCAGAAATTTAAGCTTCATTTTGAGATCATTTATCATTTTCCTAACAGAGCAGGGTTCTAATGGAATTGGGATCTTGGATTATGAGGTTTGAGAGCCAGCAGAAGAACAAGAGTTGTTCAAAGTACACTGTCATGGAGGAAAAACCAATAACTACAATCAACTAACATCCACTGGATCATAGCAAAAGCAAGAGAGTTCCAGAAAAACAACTACTTCTGCTTTATTGACTATGCCAAAGCCTTTGACTGTGTGGATCACAACAAACTGTGGAAAATTCTTCAAGAGATGGGAATACCAGACCATCTTACCTGCCTTCTGAGAAATCTGTATGCAGGTCAAGAAGCAACAGTTAGAACTGGACATGGAACAACAGACTGGTTCCAAATTGGGAAGGAGTACAAAAACTATATATATTGTCACCCTGCTTGTTTAATTTATAGCAGATTACATCATGCAAAATGCCAGGCTCACTGAAGCACAAGCTGGAATCAAGATTGCTGGGAAAATGTCAATAACCTCAGATATGCAGATGACACCACCTTTATGGCAGAAAGTGAAGAGGATCTGAAGAGCTTCTTGATGAAAATGAACAAGGAGAGTGAAAAAGCTGGTTTAAAACTCAACATTCAAAAAACAAAGATCATGGCATCTGGTCCCATCATTTCATGGCAAATAGATAGGGAAACAATGGAAACTGTGAGAGACTATTTTCTTGGGCTCCAAAATCACTGCAGATGGTGACTGTGGCCATGAAATTAAAAGATGCTTGCTCCTTGAAAGAAAAGCTACGACCAACCTAGACAGCATATTAGAAAGCAGAGACATTACTTTGTCGACAAAGGTCCACCTAGTGAAAGCTATGATTTTTCCAACAGTCATGTATGGATGTGAGGATTGGACTATAAAGAAAGCTGAGTGCTGAAGAATTGATGCTTTTGAACTGTGGTGTTGGAGAAGACTCTTGAGAGTCCCTTGAGCTGCAAGGAGATCAAACAAGTCAATCCTCAGTTCAGTTCAGTTGCTCAGTCGTGTCCGACCCTTTGTGACCCCATGAATTGCAGCACGCCAGGCCTCTCTGTCCATCACCAACTCCCGGAGTCTACCCAAACCCATGTCCATCGAGTCGGTGATGCCATGCAACCATCTCAACCTCTGTCGTCCCATTCTCCTCCTGCCCCCAATCCTAAAGGAAATCAATTCTGAATATTCATTGGAAGGACTGATGCTGAAGCTGAAACTCCAATACTTTGGCCACCTGATGCAAAGAGCTGACTCATTTGAAAAGACCCTGATGCTGGGAAAGATTGAAGGCAGGAGAAGAAGGGGATGACAGAGGATGAGATGGTTGGATGACATCACCGTTCTGATGGACATGAGTTTGAGCAAGCTCCAGGAGTTGGTGATGGACAGGGAAGCCTGGCGTGCTGCAGTCCATGGGATTGCAAAGGGTCAAATATGACTGAGGGACTGAACTGAACAATCGGCTAATTGCAGAGGTCAGAGGAGTCACGCGGAAAAGACAATGGCACCCCACTCCAGTACTCATGGCCGGAAAACCCATGGATGGAGGAGCCTGGTGGGCTGCAGTCCATGGGGTCACGAAGAGTCGGACACGACTGAGCGACTTCACTTTCACTTTTCACTTTCATGAATTGGAGAAGGAAATGGCAACCCACTCCAGTGTTCTTGCCTGGAGAATCCCAGGCACGGAGGAGCCTGGTGGGTTGCCGTCTATGGAGTTGCACAGAGTCGAGCAGGACTGAAGCGACTTAGCAGCAGCAGCAGCAGAGGAGTCACGACTGTGAGTACAGGCAATTGTCATTTCATGAAACTTGATTGTGAAGGGAGAGGGAATCCCGATTTTTGCATACAATAGAGAATGTCCCATTTTTTAGAGTCATCAAACCCTGAAACCTTTGCAGCTATCCAACCCCACAATGTAACATGGGCCGAAGACCAATCAATCTGTGGAACATCATCTAACTGAGAACCAGAGCAACCAGAGGGCAACATTGAGAAGATGTGTGCTCTAAGTTAAGGGGCTGATCTGTATCCAATACAAGATCTATGATAGTTGCCGGTAACACCAAACATCATGCTCTCAATTTCAGTGAGCTCACAGTCCAATTTTATTTCTGTATCACTCTTTGGTACCATTACTTACAGTCAGACCTTACAGATTCAGACTTTCCTGATACATGTCTTACTGTTTCAAAGTCATTTGTTTTCTTCTACCTAAAATATCTTTTTTTGTTTCATCAGATTCTAGCTAACTTCTCAAAATCCAGCTCAAACTTCACAATCTCATGAATACCTTTCTCATTTATTCATTTAAATGCTCTTTGTCTTCTCATAGCACTCTGTGCTTACCTCTATCATAGCACTTACCACACTGTACTAACAAATTGGATTTATCTGCCTCCTCCAGTGAGACTTTGAATTTCTTGAAAAATTATGTCTTCTTTATCTTTGTATCCCCACCACCTAGCCTAATGCTTTATATGTATAGTAGGTGCTCAAGATAAATGTTTGAAAACGTGAATGAAGGAAAATGCAGCAAACATTTTTTTAATCTCATTAAGATTTTACCTGCAGAAAGCATTATGAATCCTGATTCTTTCATTCTGCATTTCAGCTTTATTTCCACATCTTGTATAACCTGCAAATCTGATCTGCATGCCTTTTAGTATTGTGACACTAATAGAGATTTTCCTCTAGGTTTAACATTCACTCATTAATCAGCACCTGTTGGTAAAAGACTTCCAACTATTAGCCTCTGAGCAATGCTTTTACCCAGATAAGTCTCCAGAACCTTAACAAACATCTTGCTGAAATCCAGAATTTTTTAATCTGTAGCATTACTACCACCTCTCTAGTGACACTATAGAAAAGGAAATGAGGCTAAACTGACCTCTAAATTGGCCACTCTTACTAAAGCCTACATTCCTCTTCAGAGTCCATCCCTAATTCATCCTTCTCTTCTATTTATAAACACAGGGAATATTATGTTTTCCCAGTAATGCCTCATATTCATGCCTTTTCTCACACAATTCCACTTGAAAATATCTTCTCTTCTCCACTTGTTCACATTATTATTCAAAATCCAGTTAAAATTCAACTTCTTCCAAGAAACCCTCTAAGAATCCCATCCCTCATTTCAACTTTTATGATGAGGTGAAATGGGATTGTCTCTGACATTTTTCTGTAGTCTGGGAAGAAAATGAGCAATGTGAGGGTAGCAATCCTGATGTCCTTCACAGTCACTTACAGAGCAGGGAATAGAACAGCAATCTGTTAGTATAACATAGTCAAAATTAATAGTTCATATAAAATATGCTTAAAATATTTAAATTTGTCATATAGTGCATATGTGGCTTAGAAATATTCACTTTAATGTGTCAGATGTGATCTACATTAAATATATTAGGAGAGAACATACTTATAATTCTAACCGTACTCCCACATATACCCACAGAAGATATCTAGAGATGAATTCTGAGAGTCAAAAAGGAGAGATCCAAATCTATTTTGTGGACAGTAACATTATATCTTAGAAGCTACATTACATCATAGTAAGATATCCTTATGCTAATTCCACATCCCACCATCCTACATGCACTAGAATATGCACTGCTTGAGTTCCAAGACTGTGTTATAATCACTGTTGTGGAATTAAATTCTTTCATTCCTGAGCATGTTTCCATAAGAACCTAATTTCTAAACAATTATTGAAGCATATATTTATATAATGTATAAACTGATGAAAGTTTTCAGTTTGTAATAGTCACTACTACTGTGTCTTCTATATCAGTGGCAATGTCTACAATCATCTAATCAAACCATTAAATAAATGGCCAGGTTTCTTTTAAGTTTTAGTTTCTACTTCAGTTTCTACTTGCTAGTGCTACCTTCATATATCCTTACACATTAATACCTGCAACTTTCTTTCTCTAAGTTTAAATATTGGTTCTAGTGTGCTCAGTTGCACAGTTGTATCTGACTCTTTGCAGCTCCATGGACTGTACCTAACCAGGCTCCTCTGTCCATAGAATGTTCCAGGCATGAATACTGAAGCAGGTTGCCATTTCCTATTCCAGGGGATCTTCCTGACCCTACATCTCTGGTGTCTCCTGCATTGTTAAGCAGATTCTTTACCACTAGCATGACCTAGAAAGCCCAATAAAGATTCTACCACTTATTAATTGTGTGCCTTCTGACACATTGCTTAAGGTCTCTAAGTCTCAGTTTCCTTATCAATAAAAGAGGGATCAGGAGAATTGGTTCAAGATGGCAGAGTAGAAGGATGTGCACTCATCTCCTACTGTAAGAGCACCGAAATTGTTAACTATCTGTTGAACAACCATCAACAGGAAGCTACCAGACCAGCTCCAAAAAAGATATCCCACATCCTAAGACAAAGGAGAAATCATAATGACAGTAGGAGGGGTGCAATAATGATAAAATCAAATCCCATAATCTTTGAGTGGGAGACCCACAAACTGGAGAACAATAATAACAAAGAAGTTCCCTCATTGTTGTGAAGGTTCTGAGCCTCACATCAGGCTTCCTAGTGTAGGGATCTGACAAAATGACTAAGAATCTCCAGGGAATCTGACTTTGAAGGCCAGTGGGATTTGATTAAAGGAATTCCACAAGACTGGAGGAAACAGAGACTCCACTCTTGAAGGGCACAAACAAAATCTTGTGAACACCAAGAGCCAGGATAAAGGAGCAGTGACCCCACGGGAGACTGAACCAGACCTACCTGCTAGTGTTGGAGTATCTCCTGTGGAGGTGTGGGTTGGCAGGGGCTCACCGCAGGGACAGGGGCACTGTTAGCAGAAGTCCTGGGAGGTGTCCTTTGGCATAAGCCCTCTTGGAGGTCACCATTAGCCCTACCATAAAGCCTGTAGACTCCACAGCTGGGTTGCCTCAGGCTAAACAGTGAACAGGGAGGAAGTACAGCCCCACCCATCATCAGACAATTGGATTAAAGTTCTACTAAGCACAGCCCTGCCCACCAGAGTAAAACTGTTTTTCCCATCACTAGTCCCTCCCATCAGGAAACTTACAGAAATCTCTTAGCCTCATCCACCAGAGTGTAGACAGAAGAAGCAAGAACTTTAATCCCAAAGTTAATCAAAATGAGAAAGGCAGAGGATTATGTCTCAGATGAAGGGACAAGATAAAAACCTCAGAAAAACAACTGAATGAAGTGGAGATAGGGAACCTTCCAGGAAAAGAATTCAGAATAATGATAGTGAAGATGATTCAAGATCTCAGAAAAAGATTAAAGATGCATGAAATGTTTACCAAAGACCTAGAAGAACTAAAGAACACACAGAGATTAATAATACACTAGAAGGAATCAATAGCAGAATAACTGAAGCAGAAGAATGGATAAGTGACCTGGAAAACAGAATGGTGGAAATCACTGCCACAAAACAGAATATTGAAAAAAGAATGAAAAAATGAAGACAACCTAAGAGACCACTAGGAAACTAAACACACCAACATTTGCATTATACGGGTCCCAGGATGAGAAGAGAGAGAGAAAGGACCCAAGAAAATATTTAAAGAGATAATAACTGAAAAATTCCTTAATGTGGGGAAAGAGCTAGTCAACCAAGTCCAGGAAGCACAGAGTCCCAGACAGGATAGACCCAAGGAGGAATATACTGAGATATACAGTAGTCAAACTGACAGAAATAAAAGACAAGGATGAGATATTAAAAGCAACAAGGGAAAAGCAACAAATAACATACAGGGAACTACCATAAGGTTATCAGATGATTTCTCAACAGAAACCCTACAAGCCAGAAGGGAATGGTACCATATATTTAAAGTGATAAAAGGGAAGAACCTATAAACAAGAATACTCTGCCAAGCAAGACTCATTCAGCTTTGATGGAGAAATCAAAAGGTTTGCAGAGAAGCAAAATTTAAGAGAATTCAGCACCACCATACCAGCTTTACAGCAAATGCTAAAGGAACTTTTCTAGGCATGAAACACTAGAGAAGGAGAAGACCTACAAAAAATAAACTCAAAACAATTAAGAAAATGGTAACAGGATCATGTGTTAGTTGCATTAGTCATATTCGGCTCTGTGTGAACCTAGGGACTGCAACCGGTCAGGTTCCTCTGTCCATGGGATTCTCCAGGCAAGAATACTGGAGTGAGTTGCCATGTCTTCCATATTGATAATCAAATTATCTCAAATATAAATAGATTAAATGCACATACCAAAAGACTTAGACTAGCTGGGTGGATGAAAACATGTGTGTGTATGCACTTCCACCTACCACATCACTCTACTTAGCCCCCAAATTGTATATAATTATTTTATATTGTTAACTTAGTCATGTTTCCATTATAGCTTGCAATTATCTTTTATCTTTTGTCTGGCTATTGATTGTGAAAACTGATAAATATTTTTTGCCATTACGATTATGTAACTATTATTCATTTTAATACCATTGTATCATGATTGGTCAACAGAAAATAATGGAATTCTATATCACTAAAACTACCATTTAATAGAAAAATCTGTAATCACTTTTTAAAATCCAGATGCACGTTAGAATTATCTTGGAAGTTTGGATTCATGTCAATGTATGGCAGAACCAATACAATATGGTAAAGTTAAAAAATAGATAAATAAACTAATTTAAAGTAGGTAAAAAAAAAAAGAAAAGAAAAAAGAAAAACGCAAATGTCCAGGTATTGTTTTTTTCACCAAAGCTCCAGATATGATTCTAATGATCAGCCATATTTAAAACAACTGAACTATATGATGATCTTTTACTTCTATCTAGTTTGTTTCACTTTTTCTATTTCATATTCAGTGCATATTACATTTAACAATTTCTCCATCTCTGTTTTTGTTGTTCTTTTTCAAGCCTTTACCCCATGTGGTAGAAAAGCTTTTGTATATATATATAATATATATTTATATATAATGTATAATATATAATTATATAATATATAAATATATATATATATAATAAAATACATATATTTTAGAAAACATGAGAGAAGTGGGTTCTATTCCTGGTTCAGGAAGATCCCCTGGAGGAGGGCATGCAACCCACTCCAGTATTCTTACCTGGAAAATTGCCATGGACAAAGGAGCCTGGTGGGCTATATTCCATAGAGTCACAAAGAATCAGACACAGCTGAAGTGACTTATTGCACGTGAATAGAATGCTGGATTTCTAATTTATTTACACTCAAAACTTTGATATAGTCTCATTTATTCTGGCATGTAGTATTACTGCTCAAAGTCTAGAAAGCTGATTTTTTTAGTGATATTTTAAGCAATTGTTTGAATGAGGCTTAAAACTTTCAATCCAATTCTGAGACTATAACGAAGTCCTCTGTTGTTAAAAAAAATTAGGAAATTAACATGTGATACAGTATTATTAACTAAAGCAGAGATTTTGTTCAAGTTTCAAAAAATTTTATGTTAGGGTCCATTACTTGTTCTCATACCTTATTCAAGATTCCACATGTATTTAGTTGCATTGAGCAGCTTCAGCTGCCTGAAACAAATTCTGATAAATTCTCTTTTCATTTTTATTCTATTAGAAATATTTTCTAATTTTTCTTGTTATGGTTTCTTAGATACACCCATCATTTAAAAGTGGACATTTAATTTCCAAATGCATGCGGTTTTAAAAAATCATTGATATTAATTTCTTATTTTGATATTAAATTCTCATTTAAATACTTTCTTCTCTGCAATTACCCTCTGTGTTTTTCAGTCTTTTAACTTTATTAAGGCTTTCAATGGCTAAGTCAAAGATCCCTTTTGGTAAATGTTACATTGCACTTGACAATATGTGGGTTATTTTCAAATATCTTTTGATATTGATTTCCAGCCTAATTCCACATTGATAAGAGAACAGACTGCATATGATTTCAATACCTTTAGTCCATGAAAATTTTGTTCCTTGTTTTATGTCCCTGGATATGTTGCAGTGTCTCCTGGTTTATAGTCTATGGGAACTTAAATAAAATTTGTATCCTGCTGTTGTGTGCAAATTGTATAAATCTTAAGAATATTGGATTGGTTCATAGTGCTTTTCAGGTCTATTATATCCTACTTTTCTGTTCATTCTATTAATTATTGAGAGCTTGGCATTAAAACTCCAACTAAACATATTAATTTATCTACTTAAAAATAATTGCAATATATACTGGAACTATATGTAACTTTGTTCTGTATTTTCCAAGTCTCCTATAAATGTGTTATCATACTTCCATAATTTAAAAAATAAAAAGAAGAAAGAAAAGAAAGAAGAATAAGAATTCTTGCCTCAAAAGATTTTTGTAAAAATGAGTGAAATAATATATATATATCAAGGTGAAAAGATTACTTAAACCCCACCCTAAATAGTTTCTCTTGCCTTCTAAGGTGTGCATGGTGGATGAGTGTAGTTGGTGGTGGCATAAATTTCCATTAGTCAGAAAACTGGTCTTTATTTTCTTCCCATCTGTATTAGTTTCCTGTGACTGCTGTAAGAAATGACTATGAACTTAATGTCTTAAAACAATACACATTTATTATTTCACAGTTCTGGAGATAAAAAGTACAAAATCAGTATCACTAGGCTAAAATCAAGGTGTCAGCAGGGCCTCACTCCTTCTGGAAGCTCTAGAATAGAATCAATTTCTTGCCTTTTTGAGTTTTTGATAGTTGCTGGTATTCCTTGGCTTGTGGCCATATCACTTCAATCTTCTAATATCTTTACACTGCATCTTCATATAACCTCTTCCTCTGCTGCTGCTGCTAAGTCGTTTCAGTCATGTCCAACTCTGTGCGACCCCATAGATGGCAGCCCACCAGGCTCCACCATCCCTGGGATTCTCCAGGCAAGAACATTGGAGTGGGTTGCCATTTCCTTCTCCAATGCATGAAAGTGAAAAGTGAAAGTGAATTCGCTCAGTCGTGTCCACCTCTTCACGACCCCATGGACTGCAGCCTACCAGGCTCCTCCATCCATGGGATTTTCCAGGCAAGAGTACTGGAGTGAGTTGCCATTGCCTTCTCCACCTCTTCCTCTATGTGTGTCAAATCTCATTCTACGTCCTTCTTATTAGGATACATGAAACTTCATTTAGGTCCCACATAGATAATCCAGGATAATGTCTCCATCTCAAAATCATAAACTTAATGGCATCTGCAAAGTATGTTTTTTTAAAGTAATATTTACAAGTCCCAGGAATTAGAATCTGGTATTAGGGGTGCCTATTATTTAGTCTGCTACATCATCTATTGCTAGACTATCTATTGCTAGACTGGAGAGAGAGGGAGAGAGAGGAAAAAAAAAAGACGAAGGAGGAGGATAAGGAGAAGATGCAGAAGAGGAAAAGGAAGAAGAAAGAAAAGAAAGAAGAGGAGGAGAGAAAAGAATGGAGAGACTGAGATCTCAAAGCATCTACTATTCTGTAGGTATTTCTGAAGGGTGAGTCCCCAGTATGTGTGGGCTTATATTTTTCATATTATGTTAGTTTGTCTTTGGATACAAAATGATAGGCCTTAAGATGATTGTTGTGGACTGAATTACGTCCCGCAAAATTCATGTTGAAGCTCTAACTTCCAGTGGGACTGTATTAGGAGATAGGGCCTTTAAGGAGATGATTAAGGCAAATGAGGTCATGAGGGTGGTACTTAATACAACAGGACTAGTGTCTATAATGGAGAAGGAAATGGCAACCCACTCCAGTATTCTTGCCTGGAAAATCCCAAGGACAGAAGAGCCTGGTGGGCTACAGTCCATGGGGGCACAAGAATCAGACATGACTGAGCACAGTGTCTATAAGAGGAAGAAGAGATACCAGTAAAATGAGACCACAGAGAAAGGGCCATATGAAGATCCAAAAAGAAGGTGACATCTGCAAGCCAAGAAGGGAGACCAATCTTGCTGGCACTTTGTTCTTTTGGACTACCTGCACCCAGAAATGTGAGAAAATAAGTTTCTGTTGTTTAAACCATTCAGTCTGTGGTATTTTGTTATGGCAGCAGTAGCATACTAATACAATAAGTAAATGGATAGAGAATCATTATTTCATGTAATAAAACAAGAGAATTAAGTTTGGGGAGAGTGATTCTAGAGGAACTTGGCAAACAGAGCAGCAGAAAGATATACGGGAAGGCTTGAGAGAGAGAGAGTTGAGCAACATGGAAGTATGCTCTGGAGCTTGTGGAATAAGATGACCAGTGAGAAATTCCTTGTAGCAGTATGGCCAAAAGACTTGCAAGAAGATGCATGTCTAAAATTAAGTTCCAAGTTGCTCATTTGGCATCAGTGGAAACTCTGATTCCAAATTGCTAGTGTGCTCTTTGCTACACATTGCTTGTGAGAGCAATTTGGGAAGAAATCAAGGGATAGGAACAGAGTTCCCTAACTGGCTAGATGTCAGATAGAAAAACTATCTTGGAGATTAGTGGAAGCAGGAACTCAAAACCAGATGTGATTATAAGACCATAATTCCCTGAGGATTCACAGAAAATACAGGGGCAGCGCTAGACCTACCAGTGTATGTTGGAGGACTTGTGCCAAAATTATAGAAATCTCAAAGCACAAGATAGTATCAACTGACATCTGGGTAGCATATGCAAGTTGCCCAATACAGTGTCTGATGTTTAATAATCATCCAGAAAATGATGGTTTATTTTTTCCACTTCTTTTTCTTACTACTTATGAGGTGTGTCTAAGAGTAGGTGTTTAAGTGTGTCTTAAGGTGTGTCTTGAGGTTTGTCTAAGAGTTGAAATAAGACAAACTTTTCAGTAAGTTATGGGTGGACTAATATTCAGTATAATTTATGGCAGCATCTCTAACACTTGTGTTTGGAAAGAAAAAGGGACTCTATATGTAAAAATAGTGAGAACAGGGACCCCAAAACAGCTGTCTAGATGTGTTTCAGATTTTAGGGAAACTAACAGAATAAAAAGAATTTTTTTTGGCATGGAAATAAAGAACCCCAAATTTTGAAATCACCCAAAAATCATAAAATGAAGACCTGCCACTGGAGAGTTCTTCAGGCTTTCTCTGTTTTCAATAACACAGCATCATACCACAGGGAAGAAGTAGAAATGTGGGTTTGTTTTTTTTTTTTTCTAATTTGGCAGAACATGAAGGATCTTCAAAAATGATATGAAGCAATCATACATATTTACACTCTTTGGGGTTTAACAGCCATGAAAGCTTCACAAACTTACACGTTGTGGATGTGAAGAACAGATTCCAAAAGTCTCAGATCTTCTCTAGAATTCTTTTGAATGAGAAGACATATGCAGTATCTCATATGAAGACTGACAGTCCAGGATTTTGGAAATGCCACTGTAGCTAGGCTTTGGGGAATCACAGCCAGCAGGCCCAGAATCCCAAGAAATGCTAGTATAGGTAGGTAGTTAAGTCCTCTACAAGAGCCTCTGTCCTCTTGGGCAGTTACATGGGAGTCACTCAGCACTTCTAGCATTTCAAAGGTTCTGCCTTCTCCCCATCCCCACTCCCACATAAGTGGAAATCCTTCCAGCTATTTCTAAGTGAAGTTTTATTACAGAACAGAAAATTATGATGAGCACCTCCAACATAACTACCGATGAGAGAGATGTTTCTTAACTAAGTCATTACCCCCTGAAGGGATGAGCAAATTCTATTTCTTTATGCTTACTTTCAAAAAATATTTCAGGACTGCTGAGGGCAGCAAAAAGAAGACCACTTGTACTTGGGAATCTCATACCTCCTCAATACTTAGATTTCTCATTTGACCAAAATCAGTTCTATAGTGTCCCCCTAGTTAAATAGCATAATTAGCTGACAGCAGATATTGCAGCTGACACAAAAATGAACTTTTCAGCAGGCATTATGAAAGAATTCCTCCAACCTGAAATATTGCATGACAAAAGTAACTTCATAAGTTTTAAGATATTTAGAACTTTTTTCATGGAAAAATATTCAAGATATAGATGAAAAAACACAAAGAACCATGAATAATATAATCTCATTCTTGTTAAAATTTTTATTTATTCATTATTTAGTATTTTACACATGCATACACACACCTACACACCTGAAAACATTTGAATATCCACATAACAAATTTTTGAAAAGCATGATCTCTTAGTTAAATAATTATTAGGGATTTTTTCCTACTTATTTTTTTTTTGTATTTTCAATAGTGAGCATGGATTATACATATAATAATATAATAGCAATATTATTTTTAAATAAAGAAATTCAGTTGTCCAAATCCACTTCTCATTTCAAGCTCCAGGTTTTACTACAAATCTGATGAATGTTCTACAGAATTTACATATCTTTTCCATAGAGAACCACATTTGTCAAACTCTTGGCTCCTTTAACCACCTTGAAAAATTAATTTGGTTGTCCAGTTGAAAAATATTCACTGAAGACCTCTACTGTCTTGGTCCAAGAAACAGACAAACTTTCTTTACCCTCATTTCCTTAAACATAGGATTTTTTAAAAATGGACATTTCCTTTGCTCAGTAGGATAGGTCAGTGCACCAACTGCTTTGAGAATTATTGCTCCAGTCTCTAAATGAAAGATTTTGATTAGAGTTTTGAAGCAAAGGAGAGGTACTGATCTCAGGAAGAAGAATGGAATGTGCCTGGAATTATGGAATTCCACTATTTTGGAATTCCACTATTTTCAGGATGGAATAGTATCTGAATACTGATAACTAACATTGATTAAGCATGTGTTAAGAAGCTTTATTTCATATAATCTTCAAAACAATGCTTTTGAGGTAAGTGCAATTGTTCTTATTTTCCAGATTAGGAATTGAGTCCTTACACTAGGCCTTTCTTACTGTGCTAAGGGAGCACCAGAGGGGGAGCAAGAAGTGTTGGACTTCATTTCCAACAACTCTAGGGATAAATTTGGGATGCCTATCTCACTCTGCCCTGTGAGGTAGTCTGATAAATCATTCCCATTTTCCAGCTGAAGAAACACACACAGAGGATATTGCTGTACAAAAGAGAAGCAAAGAAAAGAGTTGATGTAAATGTATTTGAAGAATTGCATGAGAAGGACAAACAACAGTTTACAAATTGGATACTAACGTCTATAGATTTGAGAAAACTGTGATTCTCCAGGCAAGAATACCGGAGTGGGTTGCCATGCCCTCCTCCAGGAGACCTTTCCAACCCAGAGACTGAAACTTCATCTCTTACATCTCCTGCATTGGCAAGCAGGTTCTTTACCAGTAGCACCATCTGGGAAGCTCCTCTCTAGATATATCCAAATATAAATAAGAAATTAATTTTGATAAAGCATGTAAATTAATACTATAAATTCTATAATATAGTATTAATTTACATGTTTTATCATTAAAAAATTCTTTTGAAGTAGGTACAGCTTTTCTTATTTTCCAGGTTAGGAATTGTGGCTTAGAGAGGTTAAGCGATTTGATAAATAAAATGAGAAAGAATAAAATAAAGTATAAAATTTAAATATAACAAAATTTTTAAATAAAATAGGGAGATGACAACTGCAAGATGGAGGCCTAGGAATTCTTGACACTTGCCTCTTACACAAAAACTATATAAACAATAAATAAAATGCAAAGTAACAAAAATACTCCTAGAAAGCTCTGGGCTATAATAAAGAAGCCTTAGAAACTCTGAGGAGCTCAAAAAGTAAAAATGGCTACATAGAAAACCATGGGAAGTATTTTGCCTGTGTTACCCCAGCCACCATCCCAGAGAAGCTTGCCACCAGAAGGGGCCCCCTTAGAATTTCACCCCATAGGTAAAGAAGGGCAGAAGGACACCAACAAGCTTTACACTATGGATATTTGAATCCTTTGCTATTGAGAACTCAAAACATCTTCACCATGTTACATCTAGATGATGGAGTTGGCTGGAGTCCCTACTGTTGTGTCTCCTCCCTGGGGCTAGATTTGTTGTTGCAGTGGGATTTGCTCCCAGGAGCCCCAGTAACTACGTGCCTAACCCTCCAGGATCAGGACACTGCAGTGCCTTGCAGTCTTTAGGACTAGAGCTGCTGCTGCTCTGCACTATGCCTCTAGGTCCTTAAGTTGTGGCTTTGACCCATGACAACCAGAGTTGCACTGCTGTTGCTCTGTGCCCTGTCTCTAGGTAGTAAGTCAGGACTATAGCCCTAACCATACTGCTGCTGCTTTGCACTCCATCACCTGGGTGTTCCCAACATGTGGCTTTAATGGGCCATCATCAGCCCCAGCTGCTGCTGTTCTGCAACTTCCCCTGGAGTTCTAAATTATGGCTTTGACCTACCATCATTGAGATGCATTACAGCTGCTCTGTGCCCTGCCCCTGGAATTCTAAGTCACAGGTTTGAGCTGCTACCACCAGAACCAAGCTGCTGCTCTTCTACAACTGCTCCCCTGGGGCCAGAGTTTGACTTGACCTACCTTTCCCCAGGATATGATGCTAGTGTACCTTGTCCCCTTGAACCAAGCCACTGCTGCACCATGTCATCTTCGAGTCTCTACCACTGCTACATCCACATCACCCAGGACCAAGTTACTGCTTCATGACCTAGAGAGCTGAGACACAGTTCCATGGGAGATCTGTACATGTCTGTACCTCATAAAACTAGTACCATTGACATCCCAAGAACACCTGTGCTCCAGGACCCAGGGGCTGCAGTAGTTCTATGTGTGCCTAATTCCAAGACCCCCGTTCTGATGCCACTCAGAATGCAGGCACACAAAATCTGCCCAAGAGAGATCTCCTCAACTGGAACTTCCTCCCATAGACCAAAAAAGAATAACAGAATCCAAGCAATCTTTGCCTGTGATGACCCCAACAATCATAACCACCATCGCCACCTGTAAGGTCTCTGCAATCTTTGCCAACGTTGACCTCAGGTGATGGAGATGTACAAAGACCATGCCACTGTGCCCTCCCAGGAGCTAGAGACTATGCATAACTCAGTCAGTGTCTTTCAGCCACCATTAGGTTAAAGTCTTTGGCCACTTTAGCAAGTTTGAAAAGGTTAGAAAAAGTTACTGCTCCCTCAAATGCACAGACATCAACATAAAGCCATTAGGGACATGAAAAAGCATAGAAACATAACACCACCAGAAACACAATAACTTCCCAAACTGACCCCAAAGAAACATAAATATGAGAATTAACTGAAAAATAATACAAAATAATTATTTTAAGGAAGCTCAGCAAGAGTCAAGAGAACATAGACAACTCAGGAAAGCATTGCATAAATAAAATGAGAAGTTCAGCAAAGTGAGAGAAATCATAAGAATGAACCAAACACATTCTGGAACTGAAGAATAAAATGAATGAAAGGAAAATGAAACAGAGATTTTCAATAATAATAAAACCAAGCAGAAAAAGAATCTGCAAACCTGAAGACAGATCTCTTTATATTATCCACTCAGAGGAGAAAATAAATAAAAAATTTAAAAGAGTGAAGAAAGTCTGCATGAATTATGGGACACTATCAACTGAAAGAAAATTCACGTTATGGAAGTATCAGAAGGATAACAGTGAGAAGAGGACAGAAAACATATTTAAGGAAATAATGATTGAAAACCTCCCAAGTCTGGGGAAATATGGCCAAATACATACAAGAAACTCCAATACTTTGGCCACCTCATGTGAAGAGTTGACTCATTGGAAAAGACCCTAATGCTGGGTAGGATCGGGGGCAGGAGGAGAAGGGGACGACAGAGGATGACATGGTTGGATGGCATCACTGACTCGATGGACATGGGTTTGAGTAGACTCCGGGAGTTGGTGATGGACAGAGAGGCTTGGCGTGCTGCAATTCATGGGGTCACAAAGAGTCGGACACGACTGAGCAACTGAACTGAACTGAACATACAAGAAGCACAAAAATCCTCAAACAAATTCAACTCAAAAAGATTTTTAACAAGATACGGTATAATAAAATTCAAAAACCAAAGACAGAATTCTGAAAGCAGCAAGGGAAAAAAGACTTATCATGTACAAGATAGTCCTAATAAGATTATAGGCAGATTTCTCAGCAGAAACCTTGCAGGTCAGAAAAGAATGGAATGATACACTTGAAATGCCCAAAGGAAAAAAAAAGTACCAACCAAGAATACTTTATCTAGCAAAGTTGTCCCTCAGAAATGAAGGCGGGGGAAAGACTTCTCCAAACAAAAGCTTAAGAAATTTATCATCCCTAGACATGTCTTGGAGAAGGAAATGGCAACCCACTCCAGTATTCTTGCCTGGAGAATCCCATGGACAGAGGAGCCTGTCAGGTTACACTCCATGAGGCAGTAATTTGTCTTATAAGAAATGTTAAAATAAGTTCTTCAAGTTGAAAAAAAGAGGATGCTTATTAGCAACATATGGTATTCAGTTAATCGGTAAAGGTAACCCTGTATGCGAGACATCAAAAGAGACACAGATAAATAGAACAGTATTATGGACTCTATGGGAGAGGGTGAGGGTGGGAGGATATGGGAGAATGGCATTGCAGCATGTAAATTATCATATGTGAAACAAATCGCCAGTCCAGGTTCGGTGCATGATACAGGGTGCTCAGGGCTGATGCACCGAGATGACCTGGAGGGATGGGATGGGGAAGGAGGTGGGAAGGGGGTTCTGGAAGGGGAAAACAAGTACATCCATAGTGGATTCATGTCAATGTATGGCAAAACAAATACAATATTGTAAAGTTAAAAAAAAAAAAGAAAAAAGAAAACATAAGATTCACTGGTAAAGGTAAGCATATAGTCAAACCTAAAATACTCTAATACTGCAATGATGGTGTGTAAATCACTTTAAACACTTATCACCTAGTTTAAAAGACAAAAGTACTAAAAATAATTTTAGCTCCAATATTTTGTTAATAGATACACAATATAAAAAGTTGTAATGTTGGTATCAATAACATAAAACACCAGGGGAAACAAGTAAAATTATAGAGCTTTGTATGCAATGTAAATTAAATAGTTGCAGTTTTTAAAGGATTCTTATAATTATAAGATATATTATGAAACCCTTAAAGTAATCACAAAGCAAAAATATAATATATACATAAATAGTGAGGAAAGAATCAAAGTAAAACCCCATCAATTCACAAAGAATTCATCAATTCACCAAGAAAGATAGCAAGAGAGGAAGAAAGGAACTACAAAACAATAAAAGAGAAGTTAACAAAAAGGTAATAATCACTCTAAATGTAAATAATTTAAATTCTCCAATTAAATGACATACAGTAGCTGAACAACAAGAACCTTATGCTGCCTCAGAGAGACTAACATAAGCTTTTATTTTTAAAATACTTTTTATTTATTTATTTATTTGGCTGTGTTGGGTCTTAGTCGTGGCATGCAAACTCTTAGTTTCACATGTAGGGTCTAGTTCCCTGACCAGGGATCAAATCCAGGCTCCCCACATTGAGAGCACAGAGTCTTAACCACTGGGCCACCAAAGAAGTCTCTCAGTTCAGTTCAGTTCAGTCGCTCAGCAGTGGCCAACTCTTTGTGACCCCATGGACTGCAGTATTCCAGGACTCCCTGTCCATCACCAACTCCCAGAGTTACTCAAACTCATGTCCATTGAGTCAATGATGCCATCCAACCATCTCATCCTTTGTCGTCCCCTTCTCCTGCCTTCAATCTTTCCAAACAATGGGATCTTTTCAAATGAGTCAGTTCATTGCATCAGGTGGCCAAAGTATTGAAGTTTCAGCTTCAACATCAGTACTTCCAATGAATATTCAGGACTGATTTCCTTCAGGATGGACTGGTTGGATCACCTTGCAGTCCAAGGGACTCTCAAGAGTCTTCTCCAACACCACAGTTCAAAAGCATCAATTCTTCAGTGCTCACCTTTTTTTATAGTCCAACTCTCACATCCACACATGATTACTGGAAAAACCACAGCTTTGAATGGATGGAACTTGGTTGGCAAAGTAATGTCTCTGCTTTTTAATATGCTGTCTAGGTTGGTAACAGCTTTTCTTCAAAGGAACAAGCATCTTTTAATTTCATGTTGCAGTCACTATCTGCAGTGATTTTGGAGCCCCCAAAATAAAGTATGTCACTGTTTCCATTCCTTCCCCATCTATTTGCCGTGAAGTGATGGGACCAGATGCCATGATCTTAGTTTTCGGAATGTTGAGTTTTAAGCCAACTTTTTCACTCTCCTATTTCACTTTCATCAAGAGGACCTTTAGTTCTTCTTTGCTTTCTGCCATAAGGGTGGTGTCATCTGCATATCTGAGGTCACTGATATTTCTCCCAGCAACCTTGATTCCAGCTTTGGCTTCATCTAGCCCAGCATTTCTCATCATGTACTCTGCATATAAGTTAAATAAGCAGGATGACAATATACAGCCTTGACGTACTCCTTTTCCTATTTGGAACCAGTCTGTTGTTCCATGTCCAGCTTTAGCTGTTGCTTCCTGACCTGCATACAGGTTTCTCAGGAGGTAGGTCAGGTGGTCTGGTATTCCCATCTCTTTAAGCATTTTCCACAGTTTTTTGGTGATCCACCTAGTCAAAGGTTTTGGCATAGTCAATAAAGCAGAAGTAGATGTTTTCCTAGAACTCTCTTGCTTTTTCAGTGATCCAATGGATGTTGGCAACTTGATCTCTGGTTCCTGTGCCTTTTCTAAATCCAGCTTTAACATCTGGAAGTTCATGGTTCATGTACTGTTGAAGTCTCATTTGGAGAATTTTGAGCATTACTTGGTTAGCATGTGAGATGAGTGCAATTGTGAAGTAGTTTAAGCATTCTTTGGCATTGCCTTTCTTTGATATTGGAATGAAAACTGACCTTTTCCAGTACTGTGGCAACTGCTGGAAAGTCCCTCACATAAACTTTAAGGACACAGACAAACTAAAAGTAAAAAGTTTGCAAAATATATTCTATGAAAATGGAAACCAAAAAGGAACAGGGTTCTTATATCAGACAAAATAGGTACTTATAACAGACAAAATAGACTCTACCTCCAAAGCTGTAGCAAGAGACAAAGAGATCATCATATAATGATAAATGGGTCAATTCATCAAGAGGATATACCAATCATAAAATTTATGCATCCAGTATGGAAGCATGTAAATATATCAAACAATTATTAACAGATCGACAGGTAGACATAGACAATAATGCCATAAAGTAATAAATATGGGCAGATGACATGATCTTATATGTAGAATATTGTAAGACTCTAACAAAATAATGAATGAATCAGAAAATTTGTTGGATACAAATTCAATGTATAAAAACCAGTTTGCTTCTATACGCTAATAACGGACTATTTCAAATAGAATAAGAAAGCAATTCCATTTGCAATAGCATTAAAAACCATAAAATAATTAGAAATAAATTTAGACAAGAAGGTGAGAGATCTGTACACTAAAAATTAAATTGATGAAAGAAATTGACAAGGACACAAACAAACAGAAAGATAGCCCATGTTTTTGACAGGATGAATTAATTTTTTAAGTCCATACTATCTAAAGCAATGTACAAATTCAATGCAATTTCTATCAAAACTCTAATGAGACTTTTCACAGAAATAGAAAAAACTATCCTAAAATTTGTATAGAGCCACAAAAGGTCTCAAATAACCAAGCAAACTTGAGAAAGATGAACAGGAGGTATCACACGTCCAGATTGCAAACTGTATTACAAAGCTATAGTAATCAGAACAGAATGGGGAGTTTAAAAAACAAGCACACATACCAGTGGAAAAGAATAGAGAGCCCAGAAATAAACCCATACATATATGGTCAGCTACTTTTTAACAAAGTCATCAAGAACACATAATGGGGAAAAGATAATCTCTTCAACAAATCTTTTTGGGAAAATTAGATATTTATATGCAAAAGAATGAAACTGGATGAAACTGGACAAAACTGGAACCCTGTTTTACACCACTCACAAAAGTCAACTCAAAATGTTAAAGACTTAACTGTAAGACCCCAAACCATGAAACTCCTAGAAGAAAACATAGAGAAGAAGCTCCTTCACATTGATCTTGGCAAGGATTTCTTGACTAAAACTCAAAAAGCACAGGCAACAAAAACTAAAATAAACAAGTGAGACTACATCAAATTAAAGAGCTTCTGTATAGCAAAGAAAACAATCAATAAAAAATACAACATATAAAATGAGAAAATTTTGCAAACCATGTGTCTAATAATGGGTTACTATACAAAATATATAAATAAATTATACAAGTCAATGGGAAAAAGAAAATAATCTAATTAAAAATGGGCAAGGACCTGACAAAGACATTTTTCTGAAGAAGACATACTAATGGTCAATAGGAACATGAGAAAGTACTCAACATTACTAATGTAAACCAAAACCATACTGAGCTATTATCACACACCTGTTAGAATAATTGTTATCAAAAAGACAAGAGAGGGAGTTCCTTGGTTGCCTAGTGGTTAGGATGTGACATTTTCACTGATATGGTCTGGGTTCAATCCCTGGACATGGATCAAGATTGGCCAAAACAAAACAAAAACAAAAAGACAAGAGAGATAACAAATGTTAGTGATGGTGTGGAGAAAAGAGAACCCTTAAACACTGTTGCTGAGAGTGTAAATTGGTATGGCTATTATGAAAAAAATATGAATATTCCTAAAAAAATAAAAATAGAACCATCATATGGTCCAGCAATCCCACTTATGTATATATTCAAAGGAAATGAAATTGTTATCTCAACGAGATATCTGCACTCCAAAGTTCATTGCAGCAATGTTCATAGTAGCCAAGGTACAGAAACAACCTAAATGGCCATCAACTGATGAATGGCTAAAGAAACACTTTATTTCTTTAGCTATTCATCACTTGAAAGATGTATATATATATGTGTGTGTGTGTGTGTGTGTATACACACACACACATATATATATATATGTGTATGTATATACCACACTTAAAAAATGCATATATATACACATAAAAGATATATATAGGTATATATATATACTTTCTTCAATTTAAGTCTGAATTTTGCAATAAGGGGTTCATGATATGAGCTACAATCAGCTCCCAGTCTTGTTTTTGCTGACTATAGAGCTTCTCCATCTTTGGCTGCAGAGAATATAATCAATCTGATTTGGTACTGACCATCTGGTGATGTCCATTTGTAGAGTCTTCTCTTGTGTTTTTGGAAGAGGGTGTTTGCTATGACCAGTGTGTTCTCTTGACAAAACTCTGTTAGCCTTTGCCCTGTTTCATTTTGAATTCCAAGGCCAAACTTGCCTGTTACTTCAGGTACCTCTTGACTTCCTACTTCTGCAGTCCAGTCCCCTATGATGAAAAGGACATCTTTTTTGGGTGTTAGTTCTAGAAAATCCTATAGGTCTTCATAGAATCTTTCAAATTCAGCTTTTTTGTCATTAGTGGTTGGGGCATAGACTTAGATTATTGCAATATTGAATGGTCTGCCTTGGGAACAAACAGAGATCATTCTGTCTTTTTGAGATTGCACTCAAGTACTGCATTTCAGACTCTTTTGTTGACTGTGAAGTGTACTCCATTTCTTCTAAGTGATTCTTGCCCACAGTAGTAGATATAATGGTCATTTGAATTAATTTGCCCATTACAGTTCATTTTAGTTCACTGATGCCTAAAATGTTGATGTTCACTCTTGCCATCTCCTGTTTGACCACTTTCAATTTACCTTGATTCATGGACCTAACATTCCAGGTTTCTATGCAAAATTGTTCTTTACAGCATCGGACTTAACTTCCATCACCAGTCATATCCACAATTGGGTGTTTTCTTCACTTTGCCTCTGTCTCTTATTTCTTTCTGGAGTTATTTCTCCACTCTTCTCCAGTAGCATATTGGGCACCTACCAAACTCCTTATTGCAAAATTCAGACTTAAATTGAAGAAAGCCGGAAAAAACCACTAAACCATTCAGGTATGACTTAAATCAAACCCCTTATGATTATACAGTGGAAGTGACAAATAGATTCAAGGGATTAGATCTGATAAACAGAGTGCCTAAAGTACTATGGATAGAGGTTCATGACATTGTACAGGAGGCAGTGATCAAAACCATCCCCAAGAAAAAGAAATGCAAAAAAGGCAAAATGGTTGTCTGAGGAGGTCTTACAAATAGCTGAGAAAAGAAGAGAAGCTAAAGGCAAAAGAGAAAAGGAAAGATATACCCATCTGAACGCAGACTTCCAAAGAATATCAAGGAGAGATAAGAAAGCCTTCCTCGGTAATCAGTGCAAAGAAACAGAGGAAAACAATAGAATGGGAAAGACTAGAGATCTCTTCAAGAAAATTAGAGATACCAAGGGAACATTTCATGCAAAGATGGGCACAATAAAGGACAGAAAAAGTGTGGACCTAACAGAAGCAGAAGATATTAAGAAGAGGTGGCAAGTATATGCAGAAAAACTATACCAAAAATATCTTCATGACCCAGAAAACCACAATGGTGTGATCACTCACCTAGAGCCAGATATCCTGGAATGCAAAGTCAAGTGGGGCCTTAGGAAGCATCACGTGAACAAAGCTAGTGGAAGTGATGGAATTCCAGCTGAGCTATTTCAAATCCTAAAATATGATGCTGTGAAAGTGCTGCACTCAATATGCCAGCAAATCTGGAAAACTCAGCAGTGGCCGCAGGACTGGACAATGTCAGTTTTCACTCCAATCCCAAAGAAAGACAATGCCAAAGAATGATCAGACTACAGCACGATTGCACTCATCTCACATACTAGGAAATTAATGCACAAAATTCTCCAAGCCAGGCTTCAACAGTACGTGAATTGTGAACTTCCAGATGTTCAAGCTGCATTTAAAAAGGGCAGAAAAACCAGAGACCAAATTGCCAGCATCCGTTGGATGATCAAAAAAGCAAGAAAGTCCCAGAGAAAAAATCTACTTTTGCTTTATTAACTATGCCAAAGCCTTTGAAAAGGGGGATCACATCAATCTGTAGAAAATTCTTCAATAGATGGGAATACCAGACCACCTTACTTGGTTCCTGAGAAATCTGTATGTAGGTCAAGAAGCAACAGTTAGAACTGGACATGGAACAATGGACTGGTTCTAAATTGGAAAAGGAATACATCAAGTCTGTATATTGTCACCCTGCTTATTTAACTTATATACAGAATATATCAAGAGAAATGCCAAGCTGGATGAAGCACAAGCTGGAATCAAGATTGCCGAGAGAAATATCAATAACCCCAAATACACAGATTATACCACCATTATGGAGAAATCAAAGAGGAACTAAAGAGCCTCTTGATGAATGTGAAAGAGCAGAGTGAAAAAGCTGGCCTAAATCTCAACATTCCAAAAACTAAGATCAGGGCCTCTGGTCCCATCGCTTCATGGCAAATAGATGGGGAAACAATGGAAACAGTGAGAGACTTAATTTTCTTGGGCTCCAAAACCACTGCAGATGGTGACTGCATCATGAAATTAAAAGATACTTGTTCCTTTGAAGAAAAGCTATAACCAAATTAGACAGCATATGGAAAAGCAGAGACATTACTTTGCTAACAAAGGTCCACCTAGTCATAGCTATGGTTTTCCAGTAGTCATTTATGGATGTGAGAGTTGGACTATAAAGTAAGCTGAGTGCTGAAGAACTGATGCTTTTGAATTGTGTTGTTGGAGAAGACTCTTGAGAGTCCCTTGGACTGCAAGGAGATCAAACCAGACAATCCTCAAGGAAATCAGTCCTGAATATTCATTGGAAGCTGAAGCTGAAACTCCAATACTTTGGCCACCTGATGCAAAGAACTGACTCACTGGAAAAGATCCTGATGTTGGGAAAGATTGAAGGCAGGAGGAGAAGGGGATGACAGAGGATGGGATGGTTGGATGGCATTACCGACTCAATGGACATGAGCTTGAGCAAGCTCTGGGAGTTGGTGATGAACAGCAAAGCCTGGTGTGCTTCAGTCCATTGAATCACAAAGAATTGGATACTACTGATCAACCGAACTGATATATATGTATACATATAAAACTATAAGTGAATGTTTTACAGCCATAAAATGATGGAGTTCTCCCATATGCAACAACACAGATCAACCTGGAGGACCTTATGCCAAGAGAAATAAGCAAACACAGAAAGACAAATGCAGTGTGCTGTCACTTGGTGGAATCTGGGCAAAAAATTGATTTTATAGAAACAAATAATAGAATGCTCGCTGTTCAGACTGTGGAAAGAGGAACATAGAGAAGTGTAAGTTAATGGGCCCAAAATTTCAGTTATAGAAAGAATATATGAGGAGCTAATTAATGTACAGCATGATGTCTATAGATAATAATACAGCATCAAACACTTGAAGGTTGCTGAGAGCAGATCTTCAGTGTACTACCCTCAAAAGAATTAGCTATGTGAGCTGATGAATGTATTAATAATCTTGACCTTGGTGATCATTCAGCGATATATATGTATATCAGATCATATTATTGTAAATTTTAAATATGTAAAATTGTTTTTGTCAATTATTCCTCAATCAAGTTGGGGGGAAAACCCCAAAATAAAAGTAAAATGTGTCCTTCATATATCAAAAATATGAAGGACACATATACTTGAATGATTACTGTTTTCCTTCCAAGACTTATTTAACCCACAAGCAAAATGTTCTAACATATAAAAGTAAGGTAATAGAAAATACAATAATGCTTCATTCTTATGAACTCCTGAGAGCTCAAAGTGCTTCTTTCAAATCCATTTTCTTCTTCCCCCCACTAAAGTGCAAGAAAGTATATATTTTCAAGAAATTCTAAAGAAAAAGAGGATATTTAAAAATATAAAGTGAATAAGGACAATATTTAAATTCCAACACTAGGTGTTGCTGTTTCACAGGGCGGGATCCCCAGTTGGAATTCAGTAGCACTTTGGTTTTGTTTCTAACTTAAGAAACCTATTTTGAATTCTGCCATCAACTTTCCCAGAGAAAAATGATTAGCTCAAAATAATCCCCCTGAATTATACAAACAATTATATCCCATTCCTATTGTTTAGTGTAAGGCAAAAGTGACGCCAGAAGCTACTGTATTCAGTAGTGTTGTATATTGATGAAAGGCATTATCCTAGGTGTCAAGAACTTTTTGAAACTTCTCATTCATTCATTCATTTGATTATCTGATTTGAATCTGAAGCAATCCATACTTACCCTGAATTATATATACGGGGATAGTCTAATTTCACACTCTCCTCCAATCCTATTCCTCCTTAAGCTCCTTAGTTGTTTTACAGTGACTTAAGATATGTTAAACCTACCATAGCTTTTGCTCTACTAAAGTACTATTTGTTCAAAGTCTATTTCTCTTTTGTTTAACCCAGCCTTTGCTTGTCATCATTAGATAAAACAACATAAACATCTAACAATCAAAGGTACCTGATTTAGGGATAGGAAGATGGTGTGGACAACGTTTCAGTTATTACAGTTTTAAAAGTGACTTTTGGATTCAAAAATCAAGATAGTGGAGTAAGAAGACATAGAACTCACCTCCCTCAAACAGACATACCAAAAATACAGCTACATGTGGAAAAACTTTCATGGAAAACTAACTGGAAACTTTCAAAAAGACTCCCATAAAACCAAGGCTGTAAGAAAAATACACATGTAATTGGATAGAATGGGAACAATCAAACAGGTGAGGACCTCCGCTGCTGGGAGGGGACTAAGAGTTAAAGAGAGATCACATGGGCAGACTCTTGCCCTGGGGAGTGAGCAGGTCAAGCCACAGACTGGGTGTTCCACTCCTGGAGTGCTACACAGAGGGCACAAGTCCCCTTGGTGGCTTGGAGAATTGCTGGGACAAATAAAAAGGCTAAAGAAACCTGGACCCCACTTGTGAAGAGTGTGAGGGTGCTGGCTTGCCTCCAAGTAGGGCAGAGATGTTGGTCCTAGCTGTTGCCGAATTTTCCATGACTACCTCACTGCACTCCTTAGCCTGCGCCCATTGAACACCTCAGCCCTGCAAACTGCATGTCACAGTTTGGCACTAGATCTGGGGCAGACATGACTAGGGAAGAGATGCAATTGTGGGCTGTCTGAGTGGAGCCACAGATGCAAACACAGGCAGAGGATTAAACTTCTATAGGCACATGGGCCCTGCTTGCTTTAGAACTCCACTTTTTTAGGGAAGGTTCAGTGCAAGTGGAGGTAAGGAAAAACACACACTTAAAAGAAACAGAGCCCATTCAAGTCTGACCATCAGGGCTTCCACTCCAGCAACTTGGAATGAGAACCCATCCCTGACAGGACCGCAACAGTCACTGAGCAGAGAGGAAATTTATCTCATACCCTGTGCAAGCTCTAGCTATTCTATTTCCAGCTCCATCCCCTATCAGGGTGATAACTGTCACACATTCCAAAGAAAGATGTGACTTTTGTCCCTATCAAATTCAGTCCTACCACTAAGCACACTGGGCACACACAGTCTGAATATGGATGCTCTTTCTCAAAGAAGAACACTCTTTCAATATGACAACAGGTAACTGTTTCACCCAAATTCACAGATGCATAGGAAGTTCAGTTCAGTTCAGTTCAGTTCAGTCGCTCAGTCATGTCCGACTCTGCAACCCCATGAATCGCAGCACGCTAGGCCTCTCTGTCCATCACCAACTTCCGGAGTTTACACAAACTCATGTCCATGGAGTCAGTGATGCCATCCAGTCATCTCATCCTCTGCATAGAATGTTAAGTGAAATGAAAAGGCAAAGGAAATACTCATTTGCAAGAGAAAATACCTAAAAAATAAATAGTGAAGTAGAACTAATTTATCAGATAAAGATTTCAAAACATTTGTAATAAATGTGTTAACTGAATTAGGGAAAATAATTGATCTAAATATTGATCATTTTGTTTTGTCACTGCAGCAAAGCTGAGTAATAGAAACATCTACTTCATACTTCACATAAAAATAAAGTCCAGATGGATTAAACATGTAAATATAAAAGGAAAAACAATTAACAACGTGAAAAATACTGATCATTTTAACTAGGAACTAGAAAATATAAAAAAGAACCAATCAAAAATAGATAATTCAATAACTGAAATAAAGAAGACACTAGAAGAAATGAATAGGAGACTAAGCGGTGCAGAAGAATGCATAAGTGATCTGGGAGATAAAATGGATACCATCCAATCAGCAGACAGAAAGACAGATAAAAAAGCAACACACAGTATATCTGAGATAACATAAAAAGTGCAAACATTCACATTATAATAGTTTCAGAAGGATAAAAGAGAAAAGGGAATAAAAAAAAGTATTTGAAGAGGTTTTGGCTGAAAACTTTATAAACTTGTAGGAGGAAATAGGTATCCAGGTACAGGAAACATAGAGGGTCCCAAACAAGATGAACTCAAGCAGAATCATACTAATACATAACGGAAATGGCAAAAATTAAAGAAAGGATTCTAAAGGAAGCAGAAGAAAAACAGTCATATACAAGGGACTCCCCATAAGGCTCTCAGATGATTTTACTGAAGAAACTTTACAAGCTAGAAGAGAGTGACAAGATTATTTAAAGTGCTGAAAAGAGAAAACCTACAACCTAGGATAGTCTACCCAGCAAGATTATAATTTAGAATAGAAGGAGAGAGAAATAATTTCTCAAATAGGCAAAAATCAAGAGAATTCAGTGATAGTAAACATACCCCAAAAGAAATGTTGAAGGGGGCTTCCCTGGCAGTTCAGGGGTTAAGACTTCACCTTTCAGTGCAGGAAGCATAGGTTCTCTTCCTGGATAGGAAACTAAGATCCCACATGCTGCACGGCACGGCCAAAAAGGGAAAGAAAAGAAAAAGAAAATTTGAAGGGTCATCTCTAAATGGAAAAGAAGAATCTATGTGCATGCATAGTTGCTAAGTCATGTCCAACTCTTTGCAACCCCATGGACAGTAGCCCACCAGACTCCTCGGTCCATGGAATTTTCCAGGCAAGAATACTGGAGTAGGTTGCCATTTCCTCCTGCCGGGGATCTTCCAGACACAGGGATTGACCCCGTGTCTCCTGTGTTTCCTGCATTGGCAGAAATGGATAGGGAAATGCATAGACAGATAGGATAGGGAAAATTCCACTAGGAAAGGCAGATATATAGTAAGGACTGAAAGTTGCATAAATAAGCTAGTATAAAGATAAAAGACAAAAAACCTGTAAAAGCAGCTGTAACTATAATAAACAGTTAAAGGGAAACCATGAAAATGCAAACTGTGACATCAAAAGCACAAAATGTGGGGGAGGAGTAAAAAATTTAGACCTTTCAAAATGTCTTCCTAAATGAACTTAAATGACTACCAGTTTAAAACAAGTAGATATAATTATAGGTCAACATATATGAATCTCATGGTAACCATACAACAAAAACTTAAAATAAATACACACACACACATACACACAAGGAACCCAAGCACACTACAAAAGAAAATAATTGAACCACAAGAAAGAAATAAAAATAAGAAAGAACAGAGAAGAACTACAAAAACAATCAGAAAAGAAGTAATAAAATGGCAGTAAGTACATAGCTATCATAACTACTTTAAATATTACAAGAGACTCACTTCAGGGCTAAGGGCATACAAAGACTGAACCTGAGGGGATGGAATAAGATATGTCACACAAACAGAAATAACAAGAACAAGGGGTAGCAATACTCATATCAGACAAAATAGACTTTAAAACAGAAGCCAAGAGATCAAGATGGTGGAGGAATAGGTGTATGTGGAGTATATCTCTTTCCACAGATACATCAGGAATACACCTTCAGACACAGAAGTGCATGCAGAACACCAGCTGAGAGCAGAAAGGAGTACCTGACCAGCAGAAAAGAATATAATATATGATTTAGAATAGACCCACACAAAACTCGGTAGGATGAAGGAACTAGGGGGAAAAATCAGGAGTGTTAGTAGGACTGGAATCTGCCCTTGGCGGGTGGGGGAACTGAAGCAGAGGTCTAATCTCCACATCTGGGAAATTGTCTAAGTCAAAGGAGAAACATTAAAGGCTCAGAGTGAAACAGCTGATCTGGGGCAGCCTAAATGGAATGAGAATCAGACAGTCCTCACTGCAGCCATACATACCCCAATAAGGATATAGATCCCCTGGGAGCTTCAGCAGCTGGGAGCTGGAGTTTAGGGATTATGGAGCAACCCCAGGGCAAGGACTGCTATTGGCTGCAGAGAGAAAGAGAGAGGGGATGTGAGGGAGGAGAGTGTGGTGGGAAATGCCTCTGGAGGAAAGCCAGGCAGCCATGGAAGCAAGGCAATACTGCTGAGTCACGCATGGGGGTAGAGCCACCAACATAGCCTCCCTCCTGCCACCCGCCAGCAATGGAAGCTGAACAATAGAGAGGCTGGCCCATCAAACTCCTGACGCACTGAACTACAGAGTAGGACCCCAGCCAGGGGAGCCACATCATGTGCCTGACGCACCGAACAACAGAGAAGGATCCCAGGCAAGTGAGCCCTCTAAGTGCCCAAATGGGCGAAGCTACAGAGAGAGACTGGCCAAAGAGGCCTTCTGATCGCCAGCTACAACAGGCTTGAAAAAAAGACTCTGACAAGGCCATAACTCCTGGGGTGGAGGCAGTCCATGTGCCTGCACACTTGGCGCCACCAGGGTCTCCACAAGCAAGCAGCTGCTTCACCTTCACGCCCAACTCTCACTGGGGCAGAGCTGCCACAGGCAAAAAAAAGTCTTACATCTATGCATGCAGGGTCACTTCAATTGTGTTCGACTCTTGGCGACCCTGTAGACTGTTGCCTGCCAGGCTTCTCTGTCGGGGGGGGGTGTTCTCCAGGCAAGAATACTGGAGCATATTGGCCAATACTTGTTGCCATACTTTTCTAGAGCACTATATTTCCTGCTGCCCTAGCCGCCAAATCCCCTGAGTACCTGGTGCTGCCAGAACCCCTGTGACCCAAGCAGCTGCACCACCTCCTTCACCTGGCTCCCACAGGGGCAAACACAAGTCCTCCAGGGCAGCCTCAGGGGCAAACTCCAGTGGACGACTCACACGCAGAGATGGAAATAAAACCACAATTGAAACCCAGGGGCAGTGTGGCTAAGGAAGAAGACCCAAAACCTTCCTACCAGCTATACAAGTTGCAGATTAAATCCACACAATCAACTATGCAGACCCTGTGTCTATGGAATATTGGATGTTGGAGGCAAGAACACACAGGAATAGGACCAGATTAGAATCTGAGCTGCCCCACAACAGGTTCAGAGATTAGCACAGTGTTGGAGGGCATCCTAGGGAGGTGAGGTGCACTGTGATTCCCAGTGAGGGAAAGGACTCTGACAGCAGTGACTCAAGAAAAATATTTATTATTCTTATGTTTTGACTTGTTCTGTAGATTCTTTTGGACTTTTTTCTTTTTTTTCCTTTTTCTACCTTCTTTGTAGTTTTCCATTTTATTGGCACTATGAAATCTAATTAAATTTCTGAGCTTTTCTTTTCTCAGTCACATTTTTTATTGTTGTTATAAACCTCTGCCTCTAAGTTGGGCTTTTGCAGGTATGGGGAGTTTTCCTTTTTTCCTTTTTTTAATTTTAATTTTTAATTTATTAAACCTATTATTATTTTTTCTACATTTATTCCTTTGTTTGCTTTTCCTACTATTCTTTTCCCCTTTCAGTTAATCTTTAATGTATGTAAATCTTCTTTATCTACTTCTATTTAACTTCTCATAGCTATTCTCTCTTTCTTTTCTTTCTTTCCTTTCCTCTCAACATATTTGTTAGTTTTCTTTTCATTGCTTTATTCTCCAACTGGCACCTTGCTTTAGTTTTGTTTTCCAATTTATACTTTAGTTAGTTTTGTTCTGGTAGACATAATTTTTGGTTTCCTTTGTTCTCTGGGTCAATCTATTATACTTTATTTTTTTTTGGACTCTTTTGATTTTGCTTATGCGTGTGTATGTAGATGTGTATATTCAGTCACACTTTTTATTGTTGTTATAAACCTCTGCCTCCACATTGGGCTTTTGCAGTTCCGTGGAGTTGTCCTTTTCTTTTCTTTTTTCTTTGTTCTTCAATTTTTTTCTTTTTTATCATTTTAATTTTTAAACCTATTAAATTTTTTATACATTTATTCTTTGTTTGCCTTTCCTACTGTTCTTTCCCCATTATAGTAAATCTTTAATGTATATAATCTTCTTCATCTACCTCTATTTAACTTTGCATATCTATTCTTTCTTTCTTTTCTTTCTTTCCTTTTGGTTCAGTTCAGTTGCTCAGTCGTGTCTGACTCTTTGCGACCCCATGAACCGCAGCACGCCAGGCCTCCCTGTCCATCACCAACTCCCGGAGTTTACCCAAACTCATGTCCATCGAGCCGGTGATGCCATCCAGCCATCTCATCCTCTGTCGTCCGCTTCTCCTCCTGCCCCCAATCCTTCCCAGCATCAAGGTCTTTTCCAATGAGTCAACTCTTCCCATGAGGTGGCCAAAGCATTGGAGTTTCAGCTTCAACATCAGTTTTGCAAATGAACACCCAAGACTGATCTCCTTTAGGATGGACAGGTTGGATCTCCTTGCAGTCCAAGGGACTCTCAAGAGTCTTCTCCAACACTACAGTTCAAAAGCATCAATTCTTTGGCACTCAGCTTTCTTCACAGTCCAACTCTCACATCCATACATGACTACTGGAAAAACTGTAGCCTTGACTAGATGGACTTTTGTTGGCAAAGCAATGTCTCTGCTTTTTAATATGCTATCTAGGTTGGTCATTCCTTCCAAGGAGTAAGCGTCTTTTAATTTCATGGCTGCAATCACCATCTGCAGTGATTTTGGAGCCCAAGAAAATTAACTCTGACATTGTTTCCACTGTTTCCCCATCTATTTCTCATGAAGTGATGGGACCAGATGCCATGATCTTAGTTTTCTGAATGTTGAGCTTTAAGCCAACTTTTTGACTCTCCTCTCTCACTTTCATCAAGAGGCTTTTTAGTTCTTCCTCACTTTCTGCCATTAAGGTGGTGTCATCTGCATATCTGAGGATATTGATATTTCTCCCCTCAATCTTGATTCCAGCTTTGTGCTTCTTCCAGCCCAGCATTTCTCATGATGTACTCTGCATAGAAGTTAAATAAGCAGGGTGACAATATACACCCTTGAAGTACTCCTTTTCCTATTTGGAACCAGTCTGTTGTTCCATGACCAGTTCTAACTGTTGCTTCCTGACTTGCATACAGGTTTGTCAAGAAGCAGGTCAGGTGGTCTGGTATTCCCATCTCTTTTAGAATTTTCCACAGTTGATTGTGATCCATATAGGCAAAGGCTTTGGCATAGTCAATAAATCAAAAATAGATGTTTTTCTGGAACTCTCTTGCTTTTTCGATGATCCAGCAGATGTTGGCAATTTGATCTCTGGTTCCTCTGCCTTTTCTAAAACCAGCTTGAACATCTGGAAGTTTACGATTCACGTATTGCTGAAGCCTGGTTTGGAGAATTTTGAGCATTACTTTACTAGCGTGTGAGATAAGTGCAATTGTGCGGTAGATTGAGCATTCTTTGGCATTGCCTTTCTTTGGGATTGGGTTGAAAACTGGCCTTTTCCAGTCCTGTGGTCACTGCTGAGTTTCCCAAATTTGCTGGCATATTGAGTGCAGCACTTTCACAGCATCATCTTTCAGGAT
The DNA here is from genome assembly GCF_054371585.1 of Giraffa tippelskirchi. Classification (NCBI taxonomy): domain Eukaryota; kingdom Metazoa; phylum Chordata; class Mammalia; order Artiodactyla; family Giraffidae; genus Giraffa; species Giraffa tippelskirchi. Next base: position 76,080,356 of record NC_137289.1, read on the forward strand.
TTGAAATAGCTCAACTGGAATTCCATCACCTCCACTAGCTTTGTTCGTAGTGATGCTTTCTAAGCCCACTTCTTTACTCTCAACATATTTGTTAGTTTTGTTTTCATTGCTTTATTCACCACTTGGCACCTTGGTTTAGTTTTGTTTTCCACTTTGTGCTTTAGTAAGTTTTGTTCTTAACTGGTAAATATAATTTTTGATTTCCTTGTTTGCTAGGTTGATCTATTGTTCTTTATTTTTGTTGGACTGTTTTGACTTTGCTCATGGATGTATATATTCCATTATTTTAATTATTATTTGCTTGATTTTGTAATTGCCATTTCTCTGGGGCTCTTCCTTGTTTTCCCATTTTTGGATATTTGTTTTAATGCCATAACAAACCACTTGTGGAGCCTTTGTTCCTGACCAGAGATCAGACCCTGAGCCTTTGGAGTGGGAGCATGGACTCCAAGACCCTAGACTACCAGAGAACTAACCCTAGGGAGTATGAAAGAGTGAGAACTCTCACAAATGAAACCACTTGAATACAAGACCTGGTATCACCCAATGAAAAGTAGCACCCTGTGCAGGCCGCCTCATCTAAACAACAAACAAAGCAAAACTACAGACCAAATCATCAGCAGACAGGATTACCACTTAACTCAGCCCTGCCCATCAGAGAAAAAACAAACACACAAACAAAAAAACTCAGCACAAATCTCACCCTATACAAAGCTTACACAAACCACTGGACCAAATTTAGGAGGGCAGAAATGAAAAGGAAGAAAGAACTCAACCTTGAAGCCTGGGAAAAGGAGACCTCAAACACAATAAGTTAAAAAAAAATAATGAAAAGGCAGAGAAATACTAAACAAATGAAGAGGAAATAGGCAAAATACCTGAAGAAGAATTCAGAATAATGATAGCAAAGATGATCAAAAACCTCGAGAAAAAAAGAAAAACAAAATGTAGAAAATGCAAGAATCAACTAACAAAGACCTAAAAGAATTAAAGAATGAACATACAGAGACAAACAACACAATTACTGAAATTAAAAATACTCTAGAAGAAATCAGTAGCAGAATCTGAAGCAGAAAAACAAATCAGTGAACTGGAATATAAAAAGGTGGAAATAACTTCTGCAGAGCAGAATAAAATAAAAAGAATGGAAAGAACTGAGGATAGTCTCAGAGACCTTTGGGACCATATCAAATGCACCAACATTTGAATTATAGGGGTACCAGAAGAAGAAGAGAAAAAAAAAGTTTGTGAGAAAATTTTTGAAGATATTATAGTTGAAAATTTCCCCAACATGGAAAAGGAAATAGTCAATCAAGTCCAAGAGGCACAAAGAATCCCACACAGGAAAAACCCAAGGAGAAACATGCCAAGACACATACTAATCAAACTAACAAAGACTAAACACAAAGAAAGAATATTAAAAGCAGGAAGGGAAAAGCAACAAGTTACATACAAGGGAAACCCCATACGTTTAAAAGCTGATCTTTCAGCAGAACCTTTGCAGGCCAGAAGGGAATGGCAGGATATATTTATTTTAAAGTACTAAAAGGGAAAAATCTACAACCAAGATTACTGTTTCTGGCAAGGATCTCATTCAAAACTGATGGAGAAATAAAAAGCTTTTCAGACAAACAAGTTAAGAGAATTCAGTACCACCAAACCAGCTTTACAACAAATGTTAAAAGGATTTATATATTCACGAAATACAAGAGAAGAAAAAGGATCCACAAAATCAACCCCAAACAATTAAGAAAATGACAGTAGGAATATGTATATCAATAATTACTTTAAATGTAAATGTATTAAATGCTCCAACCAAAAGACACAGACTAGCTGACTAAATACAAAACTAAGACCCATATATATGCTGTCTACAAAAAAACCACTTCAGACCTAAAGACACATACAGACTGAAAGTGAGAGGATTGAAAAATATATTCCATGCAATTGAGAAGCAAAAGAAAGCTGGAGTAGCAATCCTCATATCAGACAAAATAGACTTTAAAATAAAGAATATTATAAGAGATAAGGAAGGACACTACATAATGATCAAGGGATGAATCCAAGAGGAAGACATAACAATTGTAAATATCAATGCATGCAACATAGGAGCACCTCAATACATAAGGCAAAAACTAACAGGCATAAAAAGAGAAGTTAACACTAGCACAGTAATAGTAGGACACTTTAACACCCCACTCACACCAATGGACAGATCATCAAAACATAAAATTAACAAGGAAACACAAGTCTTAAATGATACATTAGATGAGGTGGATCTCGTTGATATCTTCAGGACATTCTATCCAAATGCAGGAGAACACATCTTCTTCTCAAGTGCACATGGAACATTCTCCAGGATAGACCACATCTTGGGTCACAAATAAAACTTCAGTAAATTTAGGAAAATTGAAATTGTATCAAGCATCTTCTCTCACCACAACACTAAGAGAATAGATATCAATTACAAGAAAAAACTATAAGAAACAGAAACACATGGAGATTAAACAGTATGATTCTAAATATCCAACAGGTTACTGAAGAACTCAAAAGGGAAATCAAAAAATTTCTAGAAACAAATGACAATAAAAACACAACAACTCAAAGCCTATGGGATGCAGCAAAAGCAGTTCTAAGAGGCAAGGTTATAGCAATACAATACTACTTCAAGAAACAAGAAAAACATCGAGTAGACAACCTAATTTTACACCTAAAACAACAGGCAAAAGAAGAACAAAAACAACAACAACAACAAACCAAAATTAGTAGAAGGAAAGAAATCATAAAGATCCTAGCAGAAATAAATGAAACAGAAATGAAAGAAACAATAGTAAAGATTAATAAAACCAAAAGCCAGTTCTTTGAGAAGATAAACAAAATTGATAAACATTTAGCCAGACTCATCAAGAAAAATGAGAGAAGAGTCAAATCAACAAAATTAGAAATGAAAAAGGAGAGGTTACAACAGACAATGCAGAAATGCAAAAGATTATAAGAGACTATTATGAACAGCTATATGGCAATACAATGGATAACCCGAAGAAATGGACAGATTCTTAGAAAAGTTCAATCTTCCAAGACTGAACCAGGAAGAAATAGAAATTATGAACACCACAATAGCAAGCACTGAAATTGAAGCTGTGATCAAAAATCTTCCAAAAAACAAAAGCCCAGGACCAGATGGCTTCACAGGAGAATTCTATCAAACGTTTAGAGAAGAGCTAATGCTTATCCTTCTAAAACTCTTTCAAAAAATGGCAAGAGGAAGGAACATTTCCAAACTCATTCTACAAGGCCACCATCACCCAATACCAAAACCAAAGACAACAAAAAAAAGAAAACTACAAGCCAACATCACTGATGAACATAGATGCAAAAATCCTCAACAAAATTTTAGCAAACAGAATTCAGCAACACATCAAAAAGCTCATACACTATGATCAAGTTGGGTTTATTCCAAGAATGCAAGGATTTTTCAATATATGCAATTCAATCAATGTGATACATCATATTAACAAGTTGAAAGATCAAAACCATATGATAATCTCAATAGATGCAGAAAAAGCCTTTGACAAAATTCAGCACCCATTTATGATTAAAACTCTTCAAAAAATGGGCATAGGAGGAATCTACCTCAACATAGTAAAGGTCATATATGATAAGCCTACAGCAAACATTATTCTCGATGGTGAAAAACTGAAAGCATTCCCCCTAAGATCAGGAACAAGACAAGGGTTTCCACTTTCACCACTATTATTCAATATAGTTCTGGAAGTCCTAGCTACAGCAATTAGAGAAGAAAAAGAAATAAAATAAATCCAGATCAGAAAAGAAGCAAAGCTCTCACTGTTTGCAGATGACATGACACTGTACATAGAAAACCCTAAAGATATTATCAGAAAATGACTACAGCTAATCAGTGAATTTAGCAAAGTTGCAGGATACAAAATCAATACACAGAAATCACTTGCATTTCTATATAGTAACAATGAAAAATCAGAAAGAGAAATTAAGGAATCAATCCCATTCACCATTGCAACAGAAAGAATTAAATATCTAGGAATAAACTTACCTAAGGAGACAAAATAACTGTACATAGAAAATTATAAGACACTGATCAAAGATATTAAAGATGACATAAACAGATGGAGAGATATTCCATATTCTTGGGTAGGAAGAATCATTATTGTGAAAATGACTATACTACCAAATGCAATCTACAGATTCAATGCAATCCCTATCAAATTACCATCGGCATTTTTTGACAGTACTAGAACAAAAAATTTCACAATTCATATGGGAACACAAAAGACCCCAATTAGTCAAAGCAGTCTTGAGAAAGAAGAATGGAGCTAGAGGAATCAACCTTCCTGTCTTCAAATTATACTACAAAGCTACAGTCATCAAGACAGTATGGTACTGGCACAAAAACAGAAATATAGAACAATGGAACAAGATAGAAAGCCCAGAAATAAATCCATGCACGAATGGCTACATTATTTTTGACAAAGGACGCAAGAATATACGATGGTGCAAAGACAGACTCTTCAATAAGTGGTGCTGGGAAAACTGAACAGCTGCATGTAAAAGCATGAAGTTAGAACATTTCCTAACACCATGCACAAAGATAAACTCAAAATGAATTAAAGACTTAAAGGTAAGACCAGAAACTATAAAACTCTTAGAGGAAAGCATAGGCAGAACACTCAATGGCATAAATCAAAGCAAGGTCCTCTATGACCCACCTCCTAGAGTAACAGAAATATAAACAAAAGTAAACAAGTGGAACCTGATTAAACTTAAAAGCTTTTGCAAAGCAAGATGAAAAGACAACCCTCAGAATGAGAGAAAATAATAGCAAGTGAAACCACTGACAAAGCATAAATTTCCAAAATATACAAGCAGCTCATATAACTCAATGACAGAAAAACAAACAACCCAATCAAAAATTGGGAAAAAGACCTAAACAGACATTTCTCCAAAGAAAACATACAGATGGCTGACAAACACATGAAAAGATACTCAACATCGCTCCTTATTAGAGAAATGCAAATCAAAAGCACAATGAGATATCACCTCTCACTGGTCAGAATGGCCATCATCAGAAAGTCTACAAACAATAAATTCTGGAGAGGGTGTGGAGAAAAGGGAACCCTCTCACACTGTTGGTGGGAGTGTAAAATGATACAGCCACTATGGAAGATGGTATGGAGATTCCTTTAAAAACTAGGAATAAAATCACCATATGACCCAGCAATCCCACTCCTAGACATATACCCTGAGGAAACCAAAATTGAAACAAACAAACATGTATCGCATGTTCACTGAAGCACTATTTACAATAGCTAGAACAAGGAAGCAACCTAGATATCCATCGACAGATGAATGGATAAAGAAGTTGTGGTACATATACACAATGGAATATTACTCAGCCATAAAAGGGAACACATTTGAGTCAGTTCTGATGAGGTGGGTGAACCTAGAACCTATTATACAGAGTGAAGTGAGTCAGAAAGAGAAAGATAAATATTGTATTCTAATGCACATATATGGAATCTAGAAAAATGGTACTGAAGATTTTATTTACAGGGAAACAGTGAAGAAACAGACATAGAGAATAGAATTATGGACATGGGTAGAGCGGAGGAGAGGGTGAGATGTATGGAAAGAGTAACATGGAAACTTACAATACCATATGTAAAATAGCTTGCCAACAGGAACTTGCTGTATGGCTCAGGAAACTCAAACAGGGACTCTGTATCAACCTAGACAGGAGGGGTGGGAAGAGGGATGGGAGGGAAGTTCAAAAGGGAGGGAATATATGTATACCTATGGCTGATTCATGTTGAGGTTTGACAGAAAACATCAAAATGCTGTAAAGCAGTTATCCTTCAATTAAAAAAAAAGAGAAGCTGAATCAAACAAAGAAGGGCATTATATAATGATAAATGGATTAATACAAGAAGAGGCTATTATAATCATTAACATATATGCACCCAATACAGGAGCATCTAAATACATAAAGCAAATACTAATAGACATAAATATAGAAATTGACAATAACAGAATAATAGTAGTAGACTTTAACATTCCACTGATATCAATAGACAAAGCATCCAGACAGAAAATCAATAAAGCAACAGTGGTCTTACATGATACAATCGACTAGTTGGCCTTAGTTGATATCAATAGGACATTATGTTCAAAAACAGCAGGATACCCATTTCTTTCAAGTGCACATGGAATGGTCTGCAGGGTGGATCTCATACTAGGCCACAAAAGAAGCCTAAAAAGTTTAAGAAGATAGATATATAAATCATTTTTTTAATTTTTTTTTATAAATTTATTTATTTTAGTTGGGGGCTAATTACTTTACAATATTGTAATAGTTTTTGCCATACATTGACATGAATCAGCCATGGGTTTACATGTGTTCCCCTTGCTGGACCCCCCACCCACCTCCCTCCCCATCCCATCCCTCTGGGTCATCCCATTGCCCCGGCCCTGAGCCCTTGTCTCATGCATCGAACGTGGAATGGTGTTCTGTTTCACATATGATAATATACATGTTTCAATGCTATTCTCCCAGAATGTCCCACCCTCACCTTCTCCCTCAGAGTCTATAAAATTGTTCTATGCATCTGTGTCTCTTATTCTGTCTCACATATAGGGTTATCGTTACCATCTTTCAAATTCCATATATATGCATTAGTATACTGTATTATTGTTTTTCTTTCTGGCTTACTTCACTCTGTATAATGGGCTCCAGTTTCATTTTTGAACACAATTTATAAAACTAGAAATCAACAACAGAAAGAACAATGGAAAACACGTGGAAATTAAATAACATGCCGCTATAAAGCCTATGGATCACTGATCAGATCAAAGAGGAAACTAGAAAATACCTCAAAACAAATAAAAGTGGAAAAATATTTTTTCAGAATATATGGAATGCAGCAAAAGAAGTGGTAAAAGGAAAGTTTACAGTGATACAGACCTTCCTCAAGAAACAAGAAAAGTATTAAACAACCTACACAATCAACTAAAAGAATTAGAAAAACAAACAAAGCGTAGGATCAGCAGAAAGAAGGAAATAATAATGATCAGAGAGCAAATAGATAAAATAAGAATAAAAATCAATAGAAATGATCAATGAAACTAAAGTCTGCTTTTTTTGAAAAAAAATAAACAAAATTAATAAAATTTAGCTAAGCTCATCAAGAAGAGAGAACCTAAATAAACAAAATAAGAAATGAAAGACTAGAGATAACAACTGATACCAAAGAGGTACAAAAAATCCCTAGAGAATAGCATGAACAATTATATGGCCAACAAACTGGACAACCCAGAAGAAAAAAGAAATTTCTATAAGCATATAACTTGCCAAGACTCAATCAAGTAAAAACAGACAATTTAACTAGACAGATAAATATAAATGAAATTGAATTTGTAGTTTAAAAAAAAATCAACTTCTGGCAAACAAAGGCCTAGGACCAGAGGGCTCCATAGGAGAATTCTTCAAACATACAAAGAAGAATGAATACTTATCCTCAAATTATTCCAAAAGATTTAAAAAGAGGGAACTTTCCAAAAATTTATTCTGTGAAGCCATCATTACTCTGATATCAAAACCAAAAACAATATGAAAAGAGAAAATTACAGTCTTATAACTGATGAAAGTGAAAGAAGAGAGTGAAAAAATTGGCTTAAAGCTCAACATTCAGAAAACTAAGATCATGGCATCCAGTCCCATCACTTCATGGCAGATAGATGGGGAAACAGTGGAAACAGTGGCTGACTTTATTTTTCTGGGCTCCAAAATCACTGCAGATGGTGATTTCAGCCATGAAATTAAAACACGCTTACTCCTTGGAAGGAAAGTTATGACCAACCTAGACAGCATATTGAAAAGCAGAGACATTACTTTGTCAACACAGGTCTGTCTAGTCAAGGCTATGGTTTTTCCAGTAGCCATTTATGGATGTGAGAGTTGGACTATAAAGAAAGCTGAGTGCAGAAGAATTGATGCTTTTGAATTGTGGTGTTGGAGAAGACTCTTGAGAGTCCCTTGGACTGAAAGGAGATCCAGCCAGTCCATCCTAAAGGAAATCAGTCCTGAATATTCATTGAAAAGACTGATGCTGAAGCTGAAACTCCAGTACTTTGGCCACTTGATGCGAAGAGTTGACTCATTTGAAAAGACCCTGATGCTGGGAAAGATTGAGGGCAGGAGGAGAAGGGGACGACAGAGGATGAGATGGTTGGATGGCATCACCGACTCAATGGACATGGGTTTGGGTGGACATCGGGAGTTGGTGATGGACAGGGAGGCCTGGCGTGCTGCGGTAGAGGTGGACACGACTGAGCAACTGAACTGAACTGTTGAGAATACATGCAAAAATCCTAAACAAAATATTGGCAGACCAAACCCAACAATATGTAAAAAGAATCAGTACACCACAATCTAGTTGGATATATTCTAGGATCACAAGATGGTTCAATATTCACAAACCAATCAATGAGGTACACCACATAACAAAAAAGAAGAATAAAAAATCACATGTTCATCTCAATAGATGCAGAAAAAGCATTTGACAAAATTTAACATCGATTCATGATTTAAACTCTCAACAAAATGGGTATAAAATGAGCATTCAGATCAGTTCAGTCGCTCAGTCATGTCCAACTTTTTGTGACCCCATGAACTGCAGCATGCCAGGGCTCCCTGTCCATCACCAACTTCCGGAATTTACTCAAATTCATGTCCATTGAGTAGATGATGAATTTCAACCATCTCATCCTCTGTCATCCTCTTCTCCTCCTGATTTCAATCTTTCCCGGAGTCAGGGTCTTTTCAAATGAGTCAATTCTTCACATCAGGTGGCCAAAGTATTGGAGTTTCAGCTTCAACATCAGTCCTTCCAGTGAACATTCAGGACTGATTTCCTTTAGGATGGACTGGCTGGATCTCCTTTCAGTCCAAGGGACTCTCAAGAGTCTTCTCCAACACCACAATTCAAAAGCATCAATTCTTCAGTGCTCACCTTTCTTTACAGTCCAACTCTCGCATCCATAAATGACTACTGGAAAAACCATAGCCTTGACTAGATGGACCTCTGTTGGCAAAGTAATGTTTCTGCTTTTTAACACGCTCTCTAGATTGGTCATAACTTTCCTTCCAAGCCGTAAGCGTCTTTTAATTTCATGGCTGCAGTCACCATCTGCAGTGATTTTGGAGCGCAGGAAAATAAAGTCTGCCACTGTTTCCAATGTTTCTCCATCTATTTGCCATGAAGGGATGGGAGGGGATGACATGATCTTAGTTTTCTGAATGTTGAGCTTTAAGCCAACTTTTTCTCTCTCTTCTTTCACTTTCATCAAGAGGCTCCTTATTTCTTCTTAGCTTTCTGCCATAAGGATGGTGTCATCTGCGTATCTGAGATTACTGATATTTCTCCCAGCAATCTTTATTCCACCTAGTGCTTCATCCAGCCCATCATTTCTCATGATGTACTCTGCATATAAGTTAAATAAGCCGGGTGACAATATACAGCCTTAATGTATTCCTTTTCCTATTTGGAACCAGTCTGTTGTTCCATGTCCAGTTCTAACTGTTGCTTCCTGACCTGCATACAGGTTTCTCAAGAGCCAGGTCAGATGGTTTGGCATTCCCATCTCCTTCAGAATTTTCCACAGTTTATTGTGATCCACACAGTCAAAGGCTTTGGCATAGTCAATAAAGCAGAAATAGATGTTTTTCTGGAACTCTCTTGCTTTTTCGATGATCCAGCGGATATTGGCAATTTGATCTCTGGCTCCTCTGCCTTTTGTAAAACCAGTTTGAACATCTGGAAGTTCGTGGTTCATGTATCGTTGAAGCCTGGCTTGGAGAATTTTGAGCATTACTTTGCTAGTATGTGTGATGAGTGCAATTGTGCAGTAGTTTAAACATTCTTTGGCATTGCCTTTCTTTGGGATTGGAATGAGAACTGATTTTTCCCGTCCCGTGGCCACTGCTGAGTTTTCCAGATTTACTGGTATATCGAGTGCAGGACTTTCACAGCATCATGTTTTAGGATTTGAAATAGCTCAGCTGGAATTCCATCACTTCCACTAACTTTGTTCGTGTGATGCTTCCTAAGGCCCACTTGACTTTGCACTCCAGGACGTCTGGCTCTAGGTGAGTGATCACACCATCGTGGTTATCTGGGTCATTAAGATATTTTTTGTACAGTTCTCCTGCATATTCTTGTCATTTCTTCTTAATATCTTCCAATTCCATTAGTTTCATACCATTTCTGTCCTTTATTGTGTCCATCTTTGCATGAAAATTTCCCTTGGTATCTCTAATTTTCTTGAAGAGATCTCTAGTCTTTCCCATTCTATTGTTTTCCTCTATTTCTTTGCACTTATCACTTAGGAAGGCTTTCTTATCTCCCCTCTGCATTCAGATGGATATATCTTTCCTTTCCTCTTTTGCCTTTCACTTCTCTTTTCTCCTCAGACAACCATTTTGCCTTTTTGTATTCCTTTTTTTGGGAATGGTTTTGATCACAGCCTCCTGTACAATGTTACAAACCTCTGTCCATAGCTCTTCAGGCACTCTGTCTATCAGATCTAAACCCCTGAATCTACTTGTCACTTCCACAGTATAATCTTAGGGGACTTGATTTAGGTCATACCTGAATGGTCTAGTGGTTTTCCCTACTTTCTTCAATTTAATTCTCAATTTTGCAATAAGGAGTTCATGATCTGAGCCACAGTCAGCTCCCGGTCTTGTTTTTGCTGACTGTATAGAGTTTCTCCATCTTCGGCTGCAAAGAATATAATCAATCTGATTTCAGTGTTGACCATCTTGTGATGTCCACGTGTAGAGTCGTCTCTTGTGTTGTTGGAAGAGGGTGTTTGCTATGATCAGTGCGTTCTCTTGCCAAAACTCTGTTATCCTTTGTCCTGATTCACTTTGTACTTCAAGGCCAAACTTGTCTGTTACTCTAGGTGCTCCAGGTTCAAAATATGTAATATAGTATTATTAAGTATAGTAACCATGCTGTATGCTACATTCCCTTGACTTATTTTATAACTGGAAATGTGTACCTTTTGATTCTCCTATTTGACCCACACCAATCCACCCCCAATCCTGAGAGTCACCAATTTGCTTTCTGTATCTATGAGATTTTTTTGTCTGTTTTGGTTTTAGATTCCACATGTAAGTGAAATCCCAAAGTATTTGTCTTTTTTTGACTTATTTCTCTTAGTATAACGTCCTCATGATCCATCTATGTTGTCAAAAATGGTGAGATTTCGCTCTTTGGGGTAGGAATGGTGGTTAATATATATGTCTCACATTTTCTTTGTCCATTCACTTGTTGATTGACATTTACGTAGTTTTCATATCTACTGTTTACTATTATAAATAGTGAGGCAATGAACATGGGGCAAATATATCTTTTGAAATTAGTGTTTTCATTTTCTGTTTATAAGTACCCAGAAGTGGAGTTGCTGAATCAATGGTAGTTCCACTTGTAATTTTTGAGGAACATTCATATTGTTTTCTGTAGTGGCCATACCATTTTACATTTCCACCAACAGTGCATGAGGCTTCCACATCCCTGTCAACACTTGTTATTTCTTATCTTTTTGATAATAGCCTCCCTAACAGCTGTGAGGTTGTATCTCATTGCAGTTTTGATTTGCATTTCCCTGATAACTAGTGATGTTAGGCATCTTTCATGTACCTGTTGGCCATCTGTATTTTTTTTTTTGGAAAAATGTCTATTTAGATCCTCTGCCTATTTTTAAAATCAGATCTTTTTCTGTTGAGTGATATGAATTCTTTATATTTCTTCAAGATTAACCTCTCATCAAATATACAATTTGCAAATGTTTTCTCCTGTTTAGTAGGTTGTCTATTCACTTAGTTGATGGTTTTCTACTTATGTACCTCAGATGTCATTTGATGCCAAACTAGCTAAGTGACAGGGGGAAAATATTATGAAAGAAAAGAAATCACCCAACCTCACACAGGGTGAAAGCTGTCTTTCAATGCTTCTAAAATATTATAGCCTAATTATTTCTTCTTGCAGTTTTATTATTTTATATTTCTCTGGGATGCTGGGATGCTGAAGCTGAAACTACAATATTTTGGCCACCTGATGTGAAGAACTGACTCATTTGAAAAGACCCTGATTATGGGAAAGATTGAAGGCAAGAGGAGAAGGGGATGACAGAGGATGAGATGGTTGGATGGCGTTACCTACTCAATGGACATGAATTTGAGTAAACTCTGCGAGTTGGTGATGGACAGGGAGGCTTGGTGTGCTACAGTCCATGGGGTCGCAAAGAGTAGGACGTGAGTGAGTGACTGAAATGAACTGAGATACTCTGTAATGGTTGCTCCCAAATAGCTGTTTATCATTTGACCAGTGCCAGACCAGCAAAATGAGAAAAATGACAATATATCAAATTTTTCATAATGCTAATCATATTACATTGTTTAGTGGGCTGTCTTTTATACCAAAATTTTGTCATTTTCATATGTATGAAATGGAAATAAAAATGAATTAAAATTGCAGTTATCTTAATAAGCAAAATTAAAAGTTGGCAACCTTATGTTGGTCATTACAGATTGGGTAGAGGGGCATGGATTTTACTGGTCCATGAAATCCCAGAATCTCAGAACCATTTTGGAAAATTATATTCACATGGTTTTTGAGAATGTGATTTTTTTTTTCTATCCCTTTGGGTCTCTGGAGATAATTACATGTTTATTAGAGATTTATGTACAAATAAATATTTTCTTATAGTTTTTGACCCACCCAGGCTCTCACTCTTATGTTCCACTTTTTATTTAAAATTCTCTGTATTGTTTAGTAAAAACTCCAAATCCCTTTCACTCATTGAAAATTCCAGATTTCTTGCAATCATTGTACAATTGGGTTTTTCTTAAAAATACTTTTAGAAGAACAGGAATGTAAATATTTCAAAATAGTTCCAAATACTAACGGTAGGTGGTGCTAGTGAGTTTCTGACAAAATAGTTTCACCCTTAAACTTAACTACAGAATGGGGGGAAAATTGAATGTCACAACTTCAACAAATGTCCAAAGTTTTAGGATTTCTAAAAAACTTTAACTTTAAAATACTAAATTAATTGGTTAAAACATCAACACGTATTACTTGGGGTACAACAAGATACTATATCAAATCTTTTCTCTGACTTCAATGCCATTTTATACTTGAAAATGCCATGAAAATACTTTTGAGATAAAACATGTATCTAAATGTAAACTTCTGACTTTTTTTTTTTAACAGAGAAGAGAGCTCTTAAAATATTGCTAAGGTAAATTTAGATAGGGCCTTTGTGATTGTTGGAAAGTGTGCATTCAAATCATTAGCAAGCTCTAAATAGAAGAAATAATACAAACATTTACAGCTTAATGTGGCCACTGAGAAATAAGCAAGCTACATTTTTATGTGAAAATGGCTAATAAAAATGTAATTTTTGTTTATTGTTATCCTCAGGAATAACCTGCTTTAAAATTGTGAAATTTCCATGGAAATACACTACATTAAAAAAAAAATCCCAGTTTTTTAAGGAATCTCCACACTGTTCTCCATAGTGGCTGTACTAGTTTGCATTCCCACCAACAGTGTAAGAGGGTTCCCTTTTCTCCACACCCTCTCCAGCATTTATTGCTTGTAGACTTTTGGATAGCAGCCATTCTGACTGGTGTGAAATGATACCTCATTGTGGTTTTGATTTGCATTTCTCTAATAATGAGTGATGTTGAGCATCTTTTCATGTGTTTGTTAGCCATCTGTATGTCTTCTTTGGAGAAATGTCTGTTTAGTTCTTTGGCCCATTTTTTGATTGGGTGGTTTATTTTTCGGGAATTCAGCTGCAGAAGTTGCTTGTATATTTTTGAGATTAATTGTTTGTCTGTTGCTTCATTTGCTATTATTTTCTCCCATTCTGAAGGCTGTCTTTTCACCTTGTTTATAGTTTCCTTTGTTGTGCAAAAGCTTTTAATTTTAATTAGGTCCCATTTGTTTATTTTTGCTTTTATTTCCAATATTCTGGGAGGTGGGTCATGGAGGATCCTGCTGTGATTTATGTCGGAGAGTGTTTTGCCTATGTTTTCCTCTAGGAGTTTTATTGTTTCTGGTCTTACGTTTAGATCTTTAATGCCATATGACCCAGCAATCCCACTGCTGGGCATATACACCGAGGAAACCAGAATTGAAAGAGACGCGTGTACCCCAATGTTCATCGCAGCACTGTTTACAATAGCCAGGACATGGAAGCAACCTAGATGTCCATCAGCAGACGAATGGATAAGGAAGCTGTGGTACATATACACAATGGAATATTACTCAGCCATTAAAAAAAATACATTTGAATCGGTTCTACTGAGATGGATGAAACTGGAGCCCATTATACAGAGTGAAGTAAGCCAGAAAGAAAAACAACAATACAGTATACTAATGCATATATATGGAATTTGAACGATGGTAACGATAACCCTATATGCGAGACAGAATAAGAAACACAGATGCATAGAACAATTTTATGGACTCTGAGGGAGAAGGTGAGGGTGGGACGTTCTGGGAGAATGGCATTGAGACATGTGTATTGTCATATGTGAAACAGAGCACCATTCCATGTTCGATGCATGTGACAAGGGCTCAGGGCCGGGGCAATGGGATGATCCAGAAGGATGGGATGGAGAGGGAGGTGGGTGGGGGGTCCAGGAAGGGGAACACATGTAAACCCATGGCTGATTCATGTCAATGTATGGCAAAAACTATTACAATATTGTAAAGTAATTAGCCCCCAACTAAAATAAATAAATTTATTAAAAAAAAAAATCCTTTGGGACTCACAATACATTTAATTTGTGTGATAATATGATAATGGCAGTGGAGTTACAATTTGGTTATTGTGCTTCTGAAAATATTTTTGGCTGAGATATATTATAATAGAGTCATAAGTTACAACAAATCTCATTCTTCTCATTTCAAATTTATTCACATTCTTGGAAACTGAATTTCCCAATGCATTTCTAAAATTAAGCACATAAGGTTGTGGGAAGTTTGAGCTGGTCTAGGCTAGGAGGAGGATGGGATGGAGAGACATGAAATGGCTCATTATTTTCTTCCAGTGTTTTTCAGCATTTTGATGTTGAACTCTTTTTGTCCCCCCTAGGGAGGACTAAACTAATGTGCCTCCATGGAAGTAGTAGAATGAAAATCATATCAAAACTATCTAGTGAAATTTTTAAAAAAACAAAGTTTTAAACATATTTTAAGCATTTAAACCTTTAAAATGATCATAGTCCATCAAAATCTCATCCATGTCTCAATAAGGTATACTTATAGATACATAAAGGTATACTTACGGAAACTTATAAGCTGATTCTTGCCTGTCTACAAATATACTCATTTTGAGAAGAAAAAAAATGAAATATATTTGCACAAGTTTTTAAAAATGAACTAGTTAATTCTCTGCCAAAAATCAGTTGTTTCACTGAATTTGTTTTTTTTTTAAGCAATCGAATCTAAACAGTGAAAGAAATCTAGATTCTATATCTTGATGTGTGAAAAATCACTTAAAGCATTTTCCAAATAATAAATAGAGCCATTAAGACACAATCTGTCAGTACCCTTGGGACCTTATGACTTTTTACACTGGCAAAGTGAAACATTCAAATTTATAAAACTCAGGAGAATGCCATATTTTCTTCCTAAGTATTTTGGACTTTTGTAAAATGAAAGCTCTATTCTCAAGACACTTTTGGAAATAATCTACTGAGCCCATATGGAAAGCATCATGCATTTGGAGGTGTTGCATGTAATTTATTTCACCATTACAGAAACCACCATAATAATTTAATTAGAATATAGGTTTTGGGTGTTTGTGCTTTATCATTTGTTTGTTTTTTGTCTTGTGTTCCTCTAATTGCTTTCCTTGCAATGCTTGGTTCCATACTAATTCTTGAAATTGTCCTGAAATGTAATATGAAATGGAGTGAATTAAGTGTACAATTCCTATTACTAGAAAATGTATAATGTTTTATATGATAATTCTATCAGAATTGAAGGTTTTGATTTTTTCTAATTACAAAGCTTAATGTGTTCAAAGCAGTAAAGCCTCATTTATTTCAGATTATTATCAGTTTATTCTCTGAAAGTTCACACTGGAAATATAACTCAGAATGAATAAGAATTTGCCCAATTGCTGAAATATGGAGTTCTGTGCAGACACTATACCATTACTGTTAGGTGGTATGCCTATGAAAAACTTAAGACTTCAATATATAAAATGACTTAAAATGTTAGAAATAATAGTAAGAATTTACATTCCTAACCCTTTAAGTTTTTTTTTTTTTTGTAGTAAGTCAATTGGCATCTTTTTTTTTATTATTAATAATTTGTTTTAGTTGGAGGCTAATTACTTTACAATATTGTAGTGGCTTTTGCCATACATTGGTATGAATCAGCCATGGGTTTATATGTGCTCCCCATCCTGAAACCGCATCCCATCCCTCTGGGTCATCCCAGTGCACTGAGCATTTGTCTCATGCATTGAACCTGGACTGGTGATCTGTTTCACATATGATAATATACATGTTTCAATGCTGTTCTCTCAGATTATCCCACCCTCGCCTTCTCCCACAGAGTCCAAAAGACTGTTTTATACATCTGTGTCTCTTTTTCTGTCTCACATATGGGGTTATCGTTATCATCCTTCTAAATTCCATATATATGCGTTAGTATACTGTATTGGTGTTTTTCTTTCTGGCTTACTTCACTCTGTATAATGAGCTCCAGTTTCATCCACCTCATTAGAACTGATTCAAATGTATTCTTTTTAATGGCTGAGTAATATTCCATTGTATATATGTACCACAGCTTTCTTATCCATTCAACTGCCGATGGACATCTAGGTTGCTTCCATGTCCTGACTATTACAAACAGTGCTGTGATGAACATTGGGGTACACGTGTCTCTTTCAATTCTGGTTTCCTCAGTGTGTATGGCTTTAAGCAGGAACAAAATAGCCAAATGTCATGATGTTGTTTTAATATGGCTGTCACCCAGGAAGCACATCCTCATTCTGTACTATCATCACAATCTGAATATGAGAATGTATTTCAAAAGAGGAGGAGAGAATGATTTAGGAAAAAGCATATTTTTATTTGGCCTCATTTTGGTAAGCTATTCTATTTAACATAGCACTTTAAATGTATGTATTTAATTTAAAGTATGTATATAGTTAATCATGGTTTAAATGGGGAAATGGCCCCTCATAAAGAACGGAATGGAGGGGATGGATATTTTTCAGGACCTACTGTGTACCAGTTTCTTTGCTGGGTGCTTTATAAATGTTATCTCATTTATAGGTATCTACAGTCATTGGAAGGACTGATGCTGAAGCTGAAGCTCCAATACTTTGGCCATCTGATGCGAAGAGCTGACTCATTGAAAAAGACACTGATGCTGGGAAAGATTGAAGGCAAAAGGAGAAGAGGGCAGTAAATGATGAGCTGGTTAGACAGCATCACTCACTCAGTAGACACGAATGTGAGCAAACTTCGGGAGATAGTGAAGTACGGGGAAGCCTGGCTTGCTGCAGTCCATGGGGTCACAAAGAGTCAGACATGACTTAGCCACTGAACAACAACAACGGTTGCTATTACTGGAAAACAGTACCTTGAAAGAGTTTGAGATAACGGATTTTTATGTCTCTGTTTTAAAAAATACTAGAGTAGGATATAGGATAAATGGAATTCATGTAATAGGGAAGAACAAATCTGACTCCATATTGGATCTGTTTCTTTCTCTTTAACCTTTGTATTTGACTGCTTTTGCTACAGGTTAAGAATGTTGCCTAGAGCATGAAATATACAGGATAGCCTATTCTCAAGGCTTTGACTTTGAAGGTATAATCGATTTCCATTCATACAGAGATAAAAAGTTTCAGAACAGAGATTAACATTTGTCTTGTTGGAGGTTATCAGAAGATTGTGACTGGAATTATGTGAACAGCTGCTAGAACAAAGGATTCTGGCACCAAGAAGTTTGCAGCAACCAACCACACCCCTTCACTTTTTAATATAAAATAAGCCTGAATTCTAACTAACGTAATAGTTCTTTGGGATAATAATCTACCCTCTCAGTGTGCTGGCTTTCCAAATAAAGTTGCTATTTCTTGTCCCAACAACTTGTCTCTCAATTCACTGGCCTCCCATGACTCAAGCAGTATAAGCCTAGACTCTTAACATTTACATTGAAACTAGAGTATCAAAATGTCTAACCTGGAGCTTAAAATAGCTATAGTTTAAGATCAGAAAAATAATTCCCTTGGTTAATAATATGCTTTATATGTGTCAAATCTGAAAGATAAATCTTCTACCTGCTCAGGACTCTGAAGAGGTAGGCATACTGAATTCAGGTGAGATACATTCTTGGATATTAACCATTGACATGTAAGTAACTATTTTCTACAAAAATAAATTTTTGTATTAACCAATATTATAAAACCTTATGACAACACTGCAGTGTACAGTCCTATCTGATTAATAGAACACAAAATTGAGTTTAAACAGTGTCAAATAGAACAATGTCACACTTCCTTTAGTGAAACTGTTGTTGATATGGATTTAATAAATGAAGGAGAAAGAGACAAATAATATTATCTTCTTTTTGATCTAGAGGGGACATAAACAGAAGGGCCATTTTAATGTAGGTCATCACTTTAAGCCAGTTCAGTCAAAAGGGTACCAAAAAATTAACAAAACCAAAATGTCATTTTAATCTTGATGTTCTTATGCACACATGGGCTTGTAGTTAAACACAGGTGGACCTGACAAGGAACAACATTCTCATGTATAAGAGTCACCATTTAAACGCCACTTTAATTATGAAATTATGTATCATTTCGGTTTTCAGTCACTCAGTCACGTCCAACTCTGCAACCCCATGGACTGCAACATGCCATGCTTCCCTGTCCATCACCAACTCCTGGAGCTTGCTCAAACTCATGTCCATCCAGTTGGTGATGCCATCCAGCCATCTCATCCTCTGTTGTCTCCTTCTCTCCTTGCCTTCAATCTTTCCCAGCATTAGGATCTTTTCCAATGAGTCAGTTCTTCACATCAGGTGGCCAGAGTATTGGAGTTTCAGCTTCAGCGTCAGTCCTTCCAATGAATATTCAGGACTGATTTCCTTTAGGATGGACTGATTGGATCTCCTTGCAGTCCAAGGGACTCTCAAGAGTCTTCTCCAACACCACAGTTCAAAAGCATCAATTCTTTGGCACTCAGCTTTCTTTATAGTCTAACTCTCACATCCATACATGACAATCAGTAAGTCTTAAGGGCAATGTTTATTGGACTAAAGCTGACACTGAGTTGGGCCTCTCAATACGAAGTTAAAGTAACAAATGAAGAATATAATGATTGTGACTGACAGAAGTTTTACTAGAAAATCCAGGGCTGGCCCATAATGTGTTGATCATAGACCTTAAGGAAAAGAGTAATACCAGGTGCTTTTAACAAAAAAATTGTGTTGATTACAAAATCAACACTTAGAACACCCTCTTATTTATGTGAATTCTTGGCTCTGCCCTGTAGTAGGAAGGGCAGCACTGAGGTGTTCCAGAACGTGGGAGGGAAATGCCAACTGGCAGATGTCATTTCAGGATTCTGTGGGCTGTAAGCTGTTCAAGAGCAAAGGCCATTCTTATTCTTAGTCCATCTTCTATAACCCAACACTGCCTAACACAGTAGTCTGCATCAAGTATAGTGCAATAAACATATGTTGATGATGATAATATTATCTTTGAAGGGTTAAGATGATCAGCAACACAATGAGAAGCAGACGGATGATCACAAACTTTGAGAGAATGAGAAATAACCCATTTACTGAGTCAACTGACTGACTATTGAAATATTTGAGTGCTAGGTATCATTCAAGATTGCTGCCCTCTAGGAGTCAGCTTGCTTGAAAAATAATGCACATTACACAAATCCAACAAGAGATTTATTCCAATGCCTTAAACAGATTATCTCTTATTAGCCAGTGTGTAAGTTGTAAAAAATTTGAAGTGAATTTTTAGAGCAAGGGGAATTCTTAAAAAGATTTCAGGGAAACAGAATTCTATGTATTCTATCTGTTTAGTAAAGGAAAGATCAATATTGTATTTATTTTTAATAAATAGTGAATATCCAAGCAATAATAATGTTCCAGAAACTACTCTTCATGCTGCACAGTGAGATCAAACACAGATAAGTGGAACAAAAGACAAGACAGTGGGCTCTATTTCCTTCCCCAAACATCTAATCATCAATGATATAAATCCAGTTCATATCTGACCATTGAGCAGAAGAACTGCAGTAATTTTCAGGAGAAGTCTCATTAGAAAAAGCCAAATTGGGAAATTCCTGGTAATCCAGTGGTTAGGACTCCATGCTCTCACTGCTGAGAGACCAGGTTTGATCCCTGGTCGAGGTACAAAAATTCCATAAGCTGGGCAGTTGGCCAAATAATTTTTTTTTAAAAAAGAAAAATCCAAATTGAATCCAAGTTTTCCAAGACTTCAAATCTTTTTGAAGATGGCCAATTCCCATTATAAAAATATCTGTCCTAAGGATTGTATGAGATGTTAAGAGATTATGTTGTTATATTATGTGGTTTTAAAATTATGTAAGGGAATGATCAAAGAGTCTGTGTTAATAGAAAAATATAAAAATAGCACTTAGAAATCAAGGAAAGCTCATTGGACCAAACTTTGATGTAGACGGGACACAGAAAGATATCAGGAGGAAAAACAGCTCCAAGAGAGAATACATTACTTGGAAAGTAAATATGACCTGGGTAGAAGTCTTGCTGTATTGCAGCATTGTGGGAATAACAATTGTGTGATTAAGGAAAAGTATAATCTTTGTTTATACTGAAGTAGTAGAGATTTTTAAAAGTCATTGTCACAGAAAAAGTAATATTCTAAGGTGCTAGTATACTATGAAATAATCAGTTACACACAACCTTTTTTCTAAAGCTGATTTTAGGAAAAATCTCATAAATTGAGTCAACTGTGCAAGGGAAATTTCATTCTTCAAAATCTGTAGAAAACCATATTCTATTCTTTCTCTATATCTGAGGAAGTGGTGTTTTTCCTTTCCTCACTCTTTTTTCCACTTATGCCCTGGATCCCATTTCGTCTCAACATCTCTGAAGCCTTGCTCCATCAATTGCCCCTTCTCTCTGTGTGTGATCTTTGATTTCATCTTTTCTACCCGTTCCTTTCTCTTAACCCACATGCATGCTCTGGTTTCCTTATCCTCAAATTAAAACAAGCAAACAAATACATTCTTTGATCCTTGATCTGGGAAGATTCCACATGCCACAGGGCAACTGGGCCCACAAACCCAACTATTGAGCCTGCAAGTCGCAACTACTGAGCCCTCATGCCCTAGAGCCCATGCTCTGCCACAACAGAAACCACCGTAATGAGAAGCCCAAGCAGTGCAACTAGAGAGTAGCCCCTACTTGGCGCAACTAGAGAAAGCCCACACAGCAACAAAGACCCAGTGCAGCAAATAAGTAAATAAATAAATTAGAAATTATGCTCTTTTCTTGATCTGCTGACTTTTTTTTTCCACACTGTGCAGCATGTGGGATCTTAGTTCCCCAACCAGAGGTCAAACCCGCGCCCTGTGCGGTGGAAGCATGGAGTGTTAACCATTGGACTGCCAAGGAAGTCTGTGATCTGCTGACTTCTTTGAGTTCTATTTCTCTTCCTCTGTCTCATAATTAAACTTCTTTATAATCTGCACTTACTGTTTTGCAATTTGGCTACCCTCCCACTTCATTTTGTTTCCATACCTTTCTTGTAATTGAAACTACATTTGAAGCAGGGGCTCCTAAGTTGGTACTCATTCACAAGAATTCAGAGTTCTCAGAACTTGCATCAGAAAAAATTAAATTTTGATTTTCACTAACCACTAACTGAAAATTGACATGTCCCTCTATTATGAATAAAGGCAGAAAATCACAGTAGGATTAGCAATACCTGTGACTCTGTAACCAATAGGAGCCAGATATTTTCATACTACATATCTGTCATTGCATATATCTTAAAATGCCATTTGTACTCATCACTACTTTGGAATTAAGGTAGTTATTAGATTTTACATGATTGTAGTCTTTCTGTCTACAGATGCTTTGTCCACATAGATAGCCAACTATTGGACAATTATGTTCCTACTGGTCATTTGGCCACCAAACAGTGAAGTCACATGTTCTCACGTTGGTAAACCAAGCATATAAGTCACCTTCTGATATTCCCTACCTATAACTGATAATTGATCAACACAGAAGGAAATGAGCCAAAGATCACTCCAAAGTTTATTGTTTTTATTCAAGCTAAGCAACAACAACCTTCACACTATGTCTTTTGGAAAATAAAACCTAATTTTAAATTGCCTGTATTTGAAGTGTATTGTCTTGTTACTCAGTGGTAAATCAGACATATGTTACTATATCACCAAATTTTTAAATATTTTGAAAACCACATTTCTATATAATTGAATTACTTCTAGAAGCTACATATTTTATTTAATGCATTTAAAATGCGTTACTCTGAGAAGGGATCTCTAGGCCTTACTAGATTGCCAAAAGATTCACGGAACAAACAAGGGTTAGGAACCACTGCTCTAGAGGGTCACAAATAATGCTACATCAAATGGCTTTATTTCCCAGTCAGTAATTAAAAGTCTTCTTGTTATTCTGAGATTTCAGCTAAATTGAAGAATGATGAGAACTTCTTTTCTTATTTCTAGAATTTTTTCTTCCAGAGCCTCTTACACTGTTGAGCAGCCCCTACAATTTGTCAATATCTCCTCCACTGGTTCACATGATATTGCAATCTCTGATTGTCATATTTCTCTAGCAGTTTCTCCTCAGCCTCTCACAGATTTAGCATTCATCAGCCCTTTATTCAGTTTTGAAATCTCAGACTGATCTTTAACTCTCTGTCTCCAGCAAAACTAATGTCAAATCAGTATACATAACCTGTTAATTCTTTCTTACTAATAATGTCTTTTACACATATCTCTTACTTCTCATCACTGCCACTACCTTAGTCCAAGTCTTCAGGGCCTTGTTCTAAAACTAGTAGAACAGCTTCCTAACTGATATCCTTCACTTCAGTCTCTTTCCCAATCCAACCAACATAATGTTTCTAGAATACTGTTTCCAGTGCACCAGTTTTATTAGATAATTCCCCATCCTTAATTTTGACTTCAAGGTTTTCTTCAGTGTAAAACTGGTTTGCTTTCAAGGTTTTATCAGATTCTTTGGTGTAAGCAACAAAATTGGCTAACCAGAAAAAAAAAAATGAAAGAGGAAAAAAAAATCAAAGAAAGGAAAAAAATGAAAGAAAGAAAAGATGAAATACTTAATGGAAGGAGAGAGGGTAGCTCACAGAATTGAAGGACCTGAAAAATGTCAGACTTAGAAGTAACACAAGCTAAGAAGGATCCAGAATTTCAAGTAAAAGAAAAAAAAAATGGACTAACCAATCAACTTTTTTTCTCTCATTTTACTCTGCTCAAAACCTAACCTCCAGGAGAACATTAAATGGACCTAGCTTGGTTTACAAGGACTTCCCAGGTGGCTTCAGTGGTAAAGAATCTGCCTGCCAATGCAGGAGACATGGGTTTGATCCCTGGGTGGGGAAGATCCCCTGGAGGAGGAAATGGCAACCCACTTCAGCATTCCATGCTGGGAAAACCCCATGGACACAGGAGCTTAGTGGGCTACAGTCTGTGGGGTTGCAAAGAGTCTGACACAACTGAGCATGCACAGACACACACAGAGCTTGGTTTACATGTCCACTCTTTAGCTAGGAAGGGCAGGACATTTTGACTTGCATATATATAAAGACTATCCATATTAGAGGAAAATTAATTCTGCCACAGAATTTCTAAAAGAGGTAATGTATGCTGGACAGCCCTACACAATAAAAGTCCACTACAAAGCTCTTTTCCTATATAACCCCAGCATATTATCCAGACATGTTTCTACTTTTACACATGCTCAGTGCTCTAGCCAAACTGCTCCGCTTACCTTTTCATGGGTCATTCTTAGTACTTTTCTAACTTTCAAACTCTATTCATACCATTCATTCCCTCAGGAAAGTCTTGATCTTTCCTTTTCTTCTGTTGAAATCCTTTTCATTCTTTAAGACCTAAATCAAACATCTCTAAAGCCTATTTGAATTTAGACAAAAGTCATCTCTCTGTGGCCTTTGTTACGATCATTTTAGGGCAGTTAGTTACCTCATACTGCCTGTATTGTGATTGTGTTTGAACAAATTTTAATTCTTGTATTAGCATATAATCTCTGTAAAGACAGAGAATCACAATATTCACCCACTGGCTTTGTATATAGTAGGGAGTCAATAAATACTTCAGGCCCCACGGGCAGGCAGAGACAATGGTAGCGGGAGCGGGCCTCGATATTTCAAGTCTCCGGGGCAAGGTACAGAAGAGGTGAGCATCTTTGGCAGCTGCCTGATGGAACCGGAGGCTGGGGGCCAGGCCTCAAGCTTGACCGAGAGTTGGGGACACTGGGCCACATCAGTCAGGGACTCGGCGCCATGGGTTGGATGAGGCACTCTGAGTCCCCTGGATGGGCCAAGGATGGGTTTCTCCCCTCACACCCTGAAGCCCACTCCTGCTGGGTGCCTGTGCTGCCTAAGTGAGCCTGGTTTCCCACTTCCGGAGCCCCTAAGGACAGCCTGTTTTGATGCATGCCCACACCAAATCCTAGCGACCCGTCAAACTGTGGCCTCATCCTAAGGTCATCGGGAATTGATTTGAGAGTTGGAAAAGGAATATGAATCAGGCCCACAATTGCCTCCCCAAGAGTCTTAATCCACTGGTACTGTTACCTGCTAAGTAGAAAGCCATTTTTAAGTAAATGTGAGTGAAATTGGTCTTACAAGAAAAGAAATCTTTTAAAGTTACTATGGCACCCTAATATAACGTTAATTCATTTTTGCAGCATATTTGAATTGGTCTTTGTTGTTCTATCATTTTTTAGTCTATGATAATAGAGAAGTTCTGGAAGTAAAAGTTGTGGTTGGTTGATCAGGATGTAATGTAATATACACTGGCTCTTTTTAATCAAGTGAATATATTTTTGATTATCTTTACCTTTCTGTGTCCATAATAAGTGATTTTGTATGGGCAGAAAATAAGCACACATTAAGCCTTTTAAATATACTTAGTTTTAATGAGTCTAAAAAACACTTTTGTAAAGAAGAAAAAAATAAGTGAGTGAAAAAAGGAGAGTGAATCTATAGTTTGGTTTTCTGGAATCTTACCAGCAAAATTATAGTGCATTTAGAAATATATGAAGTTGTGCCGTGTCTCAGCTCTCGGACAGATCAGTGTTACAACTCCCTGTTACAGCTCAGTTTTAATTAGAAAATAAAGGAAAATACATCCTCGAGGCATGAGGAGATGCTGACCCAAAAGACACGAAGAGAAGAGAGACACCCCCGGCCCTTTGGCTCCTCCTTTTATACGTTTTTTTTCCTCCTCCTCCTGGGCCTACCCTATGTAAATTGGGCTAGCCAGGAATGCTTGCTGTTTGTTCTACCTGAGGGCCTCACTCTGGTCCTCGGACCTTCCTTTGTTCTATTTTTCGTGGGCTTTTCCCTTCCTTGTCTTTTAGCCACCCCCATTCTGGACTCCTAACTACCTGACACTAAGTATAGAAGAGACATCTTAAACTTGGGCCAATAGATTGATGCGTTTTTTTACTAAGCACTAACATGTGTATTTGACTGATTGGATTTTTCTTAATGAATCAACTTTTGCCCCAGATCCACCAGTTATTTTGCTGTCATCTCCTAAAATCTAAGAGGGATTCTGAAGAACTTGAAAACCATCCTTTCATTCAGTGAGAATCTGAATCCCAAAGCTGTAGTGTTCCAAATAGAAATCACAGGAAACATGAAACCAATTCCTCACTAAAACAATTACAAATCTTTTTGTAATGATAGGTGGGGATGGTGATATGAGTACTTAGCAAGATGTACACCATTGCAAGAATTTGTAGCTTATCTGAATATAACTACTGACTTTCACCTACACCTCTCAATCCGGAGCTATGAATTTTAAACACTTAAATGAATGAGTAAGGGTAAATCAAGTCTTCAAATAAGATTTTATAAAGGAGTGTCCTTTCAACCTTTAAAAATGTTTTTCCATACCTCCTGGAATATTTTTAGGGCTCTCATACTACACAGACTATTGGAAAATTTGCAACATCTAAGTTTCTGTGAGTTACTATGCTTATGAATGGATATAAAGGTTACCCAACAAATATCCTACTGTGGAAACATATTTTACAATGCTTGATTTGGATGTCTTTAGTTTTCAGCCTTTATTTTTTCCTTTTAATTGGTAATGATCTTTATATCCCTTTATCCTGATGCCTAAAAAGTCTCCTATTATAAAGGATTAACAAAGACAAGGGAATTTGCAACTGAATTGCAATTGGCTATTACCAGAGTGAAAATTGAGAGGAACTGGGAGGTTCCCCTAATCATAGCAGG
This sequence comes from Giraffa tippelskirchi, assembly GCF_054371585.1. NCBI lineage: Eukaryota > Metazoa > Chordata > Mammalia > Artiodactyla > Giraffidae > Giraffa > Giraffa tippelskirchi. The sequence goes on from NC_137289.1 coordinate 76,106,987, forward strand.
AATTATGTAGCAGTAGAAATAACACTGAAATAAACCTTTTGCAACAAAGATCATTCTCTTGAACCTCCCCAACTGGTTAGGGTTGGTTTCGACTGAGGTGGAGCTGGCTCTGCCATTACGTTGCTGTTATTATTACTGATAATTATTTTTATTGTTCTATGCAATATCTACATGGTATTTTATATTAATAGCTTTGCACATAAAAACCAGGTATCTTTCTTCCAGTTCTTGAAGTATTACTTGGAGGAAATAGTCAGGGGGTAGGTGGAACTTTTTAAAGTAGAATTTCATGTTAATTTTATGCAGATCTCATAGTCTTCTTGAACTTCATAGGTATTTACTGTGCACTCTTAATACTCAAATGAAATATGTGACAAGACCTTCCAACACAAATCTAATGGCTGCCCCAACATTTATCTTTGTTCCTTTATTTACTCATTCATTTAGCTGTTTATTCATTTATTCATTTGGCCTACCAGAAGAAAACAGAGGTATCTATTTTGGAAGCTGCCAGACTGCAAAATTTTTGTCAGATAACAATTACATTTTGAGCAATATTCACTTATACTAATGCTTCAGTCAATTGCTTTTAGATGGTACTTTGTATTAACAACAATTTAGAGAAATATAAAATATTATAGCCTTGTCCATGAAGCCGTCCATGATCCACCAGGCTTTTCTGACATTAACATAGATGAATAAATTACTTAAGGCCAGAGTATTCCCTTCTACTTAAGGTCAAACTAGAAAGATTTCAAATAGATATGCTGAATCAGTAAACAAAACATTGTAAACCCTAAAATGACCCTGACTGTCACCAAAAAAACGAGGAACCCTCACACATGAAAACACTTCAGAATTGTTCATCAAAAGATTGACATTTTTGTGAGTCAACTTGGCCTTGTTTAGTATTGAAGAATAAAGACCGAGGTATTACATTTTTCATGTCTGACTTATTAGAAATGTCAAGATTCTTTTGTAGTGTGTATGTACATATCTATTATGTTAGGAACAGTCAGATTTAAAAGAACTATATTGTTTCAAGACTCTCTTTCTATCTCTCTCCATAGTTAGATAGATAGACACAGATATATAGATACGTGTGTATAAATATAAATTACTAGTGCGTTTACTCATTGTTTCCTGGATTTTCTTCATGTATTATTCTCTAGGCATATAAAGCCTAAAATTAAATACAAATTGCAAGGTTTTAGAAATCATTATTTTAATCTCTTTGATGAAGACCTCTTAATTCTCTGAAAGCATTTACATTTCCTTATACAATTTGGTGCCTCCAATTAAATCTTACAGGAGAATTGTAGACTATTCCAATATATTATGTATTGAAAGTTTTTAAATTTTGGCTCATTATCTATTTTATTTCTGTGACATATTGCATATTATTTATAAATTAGGATTTTGAATCTATGTAATTGGATTTGGGTGTTAAAATACAAATTTTAGCTTGATGGTTTGGTTTATAGTTCCCTGACCAAATTCCTCTCTGGTATTTGATTTACCAGTATCATAAGTAGAAAATCATGAATTCTCTAAGATATTATAGTGGATTTTGCATATTATTTTTGGATTAGATGATGAAGTAAAGGTTTCATAAATCTTGGAGTATTTCATAAGAAGTCACATCCACAGTTTTCTTCTTATAATTAAATTTAAATTATTGGTAAAAGAAGAAGATTTCGGGTACAATGAAGATACTTTGCTAAAACCCAGTTCCCAGTATCAGTTCCCATCATAAAATATTTGAAGTAAAGATCTTAATTTCATTGCTCAACATGTGAGTAAAACTAAATTTTCATGAATGTCAGATACACCCAACTAAACCAGTTTTGAATTTGTACACACTGGTGTTGCTCAGATTGACAAGTTGCAGCATGCTCTAGTCTCTGGTACATCCGTGAGTCATTAAATTTTTGAAAAAGACTTCTAGAAATCCACTCTGTCAGCACAGATGATAATTAGAAAAGAAGTGTCACTGATTTATTCAAAAATCAGATCACTTAAAATTATATCCCATCTTTATCCTCAGTTACACTAATTCAAATATGCTGGACTGTAAGAAAATGCTTTCTATCTGCAATAGCACCAAATGATTTTACCATTGAATAATTGATTTCAACAGTAGACACTTAGGTGTCACCCTTCAGTCTCTCCAAAATGTTTTCATTACACAGTTAAACTAAGTAGCCAGTTTTGACTACCAAATCTTCTAAGCCACTGAGTTTGGGTTAATTCCAAAAGGCTTGGTGAGTACATAATAACTACACAGAAGCAAGCAAGATGATTTGAAAAATTGTTAACACTTTAAAAGTTTTTGCTCACCAAGTTGTTTTGCAAATGAAAGTGAATTGGAGCACATTATTGAAATCCATTGATTTTACCGAGAACAAAAAAGATAGCACAAGATAATGGGATAAGCCTCCTCAGAGGTCTGGGTACACCCCATTCATTCATTCATCTGTTCATTCATTTATTTATGCAGCCAACATATTGTGGAATCACCCACCTGTATATGATTCCCTGTTCTATGTTTTGAGAAATCCTGGTGAGAAAAACTCAACAGTTTTGCCATACATCGACATGTTACAATGCAGTGTGATAAATGTTATGATGGGTTTAAGTATAAAGTGCTGTTAACACATACAAGGGAAAAATTTAACCCCGTCTTGAGAGGTCAAGAAAAGCGTTTTAAAGGAAGTGACATCTAAGCTTAAATGTAAACCCAGGGAAAATAAAATGAGTTGGGTGTTTCAGATGGAGGAAGCAAGCAGTGTGTACACAGGACTGTAACAAATTCTTTGAAACCTAGAATTCATTATTCCCTGAATTTTCTACATTTGTTTTTAATCTCTACTAATGCAAAAGCCTTCCTACTCTTCTCTTCTTGTGGCAGAGCTCAGTTGGGTGTTGTATTTTTTTAAACCTTAAGATGAAAATGCTCTCACAACAAAATGTCTATAAATACAGAATACAAAGGAAGTGTTTCAAGAGAGGGGACCAGCATTCATGCAATATGTATTCCTTTATAGGGTTCCCCAACCCAGTTAACTATGTGGAATATGTAAGAGCCAGAGTGTGAGAAAAGTTGATTGAATCAGAGAAGCTGGTTTATTAGATATTAACCAGATCGTTTTTAATAGTCTTGATGCCATTGTCTAGTACTCCATGAGACAAATTTTAAGTGGCTGATGAAATATCCTCTCTCATTTGTCTAGGTCACCTAAGCATTTCTATTTTCAGCCATGTTGATTGTCAAATAGCTTCCGAATGGCTTTAGGGAAGAGTCAGAGAGGAGAGAGGACAGGGGAAGCATCTGAAACAAATGCATTCAGTCTTTGAATATGAGTTATTCTACAGGATGTATATAATGAAGTATCTATAGATGCTTTTATTGGAAAATAAAATATTGTTCCATGTACTATCTCCCTGATAAAAAACAGGTACTATATTTTTATATGAATGATACTCATTAAATGTCAGCATCATCTAGACTTAGCCTGAGTAATTTCAACACTAAAGCTTGAACCTTTCTGCTACAGAGGTTCTGTAACTCTGAGTTCCTAGAGTGAAAGCTGCATGAATGGCTTTATTGTCACAAGATAATCCTTTGTCTTCACAAAACACCTCCTTGTCCAGTAATAAAACATCTGCTACTTCATTTACTTACCTTTAGAAAATCTTGTTCTGAACTGTTTGAAATCTCCAGGGAGGGAATTGGATGCTATCAGTGGAATTCATTTTGCCATAAAATGGGACCCTCTTGGAAGGGTCTGTGGTTATTGTGAGGACATTTTATGAGATACAAGTTTTCATATGAGTTATTTTACTTTTTAATTCATAATTTACCTTTATATTATGGGTGAATGCAGTTAATTTGGCCTTTATATTCTTCAAGTAATTTAAAAATAAGATTAAATACTTAGGCAAGTTTGAAAAAAAAAGATACAGTTTATGTTTTGGAGGAGTTGTTAGAATAGAATGAATTTAGTTGGAATCAGTCTTATCTCTAAATCAGACAAGAACAGTTTTTTTTCATTATGAGAACTTTGATGAAGAGTTTAATATTATGAACAAGTAATCAAGTTGCTGCCTTTCCACAAATTATTATAATAACATCTTCTACCATAGTTACACAAAGACATTTCCCTAGACACTCAAGCTGTACTGACATACTAATTTAAAATCTGAAAACTCCACTGACACAGAGAGCACTTAGGAGTTAATGTCAAATAACTCTTTGTGCAGCTTTCATAAAGATGGACATAGAAAGGGGGAAAAAAACAGGAAAATAAATTTGGGGAGAAACTTCAAATTTTAAAATTGAATAACATGAGATAATGAATTGTGGAATGAAGAACACAAAATAGGAACCATGAATTCTGGGTTCAAGTCCTGGCATTGCCACTAACCAGCTGGGTGAATTTGGGCAGCTCACTTAACTTCTGTTGGTCTCCATCTATAAAATGACAGGATTGAAATAGATTATCTCCAAGGTCCCTTCTGGATTTGGTAGGCTCTGGTCTATCTGTTACTTATGTTTTAAGAGCTTGAATTGCTCTAATTCTTCTTGAAACATCAAATGAATAAGGCTTTATTTACCACCATGTTTTATAAAGCATTAGCAAGTGTTTCTGTTCTGAGAATGAGTAGTGAGGCAAAGGATAGTTTAAGGGATATTGCTTTATTTGACATATAAAATACAGCATTGCAATATAATTCTTTTTTTGCAATATAATTCTAGGTAAGTAAAATTTCCATGCAGTTTTGACTTACTTAAATCCTTTGGCATTCTAGATGTGGATATGAAGGCAAAGCTATTTTTCAGTTTTTTGCCTAAAAACCATGTCTAACCTCTTCTTCCAGCAACCACCAGGTTGGTATTGAAAGGTTGTTGCTGAACCAGGAAAGACACCAGGATTCTTGGCCTCCGGAGGAGAAGAATTCAATCCGGGGCTAGTGATGAGGCTTAATCGCTCATACCTTTTGTGTAATAAAGTTTTCAGTTCAGTTCAGTCGCTCAGTCAGGTCGCACTCTTTGCGACCCCATGAATCGCAGCACGCCAGGCCTCCCTGTCCATCACCAACTCCCAGAGTCTACCCAAACCCGTGTCCATCGTGTTGGTGATGCCATCCAACCATCTCATCCTCTGTTGTCGCCTTCTCCACCTGCCCCCAATCCTACTCAGCATTAGGGTCTTTTCCAATGAGTCAACCCTCGCATGAGGTGGCCAAAGTATTGGAGTTTCAGCTTCAACATCAGTCCTTCCAATGAACACCCAGGATTGGTCTCTTTTAGGATGGATTGATTGGATCTCCTTGCAGTCCAAGGGACTCTCAAGAGTCTTCTCCAACACCACAGTTCAAAAGCATCAATTCTGCGGCGCTCAGCTTTCTTCACCGTCCAACTCTCACATCCATACGTGACCACTGGAAAAACCATAGCCTTGACTAGACGGACTTTTGTTGGCAAAGTAATGTCTCTGGTTTTAAATATGCTATCTAGGTTGGCCATAACCTTCCTTCCAAGGAGTAAGCGTCTTTTAATTTCATGGCTGCAATCACCATCAGCAGTTTTATGAAATTATAAAAGAGATAGAGAAAGCTTCTGACATAGATATCAGAAGAGGGCAGAAAGAATGTTCCCCTGCTAGTCTTTAGCCAGATGTTATATAGCTACTAGCAGTCTGCTAATTAAAGAAAGGAAATGTCTCAAAACTCAGAGAATGGCACCAGGCCCCATCACCCACAACATGCATTTTGAGATAACATTGGCACCAGGTGAGTCATCCCAGGCCGTAAAACGATTGACATGAATCTTGAAGAAAAGCAGATTTCCATACAAATATATAGTTTCATTAACATAGATTAGGAGAATAATGTATAAGTATAACATATTGGTTTGTCAAGTTGGTTCAGAGCAGAACCAACTTGAAGACAGAGTCTAGGGTAAATACATAGTTCATTAACATAGCTTAAGACAAACATTTTCATAAGAAAAATGTATTGGTTAACTCAAGGTTTGAGAAAAGTTAAGTTCAGGTGGAAGCAGGTGTCTTTATGGTGACACAAAATTTTAAGAGAAACCTCTTTTTATATTTGTATAAAGAAGGGGAAAAAATATAAAACTAGTTTGTTTCCTCCTGCTGCTTAAGAGAGAGATAAAAAATGTCTGACACTTGCAGCCTATTTCCTCTGTTTGGAGACCCCTGGCCTTCCTGCCTGTTACCCTCTCAGTATCACTTCAGATGTATGTCCTATTAACACACACACACACACACACACACAAACACACACACACATACCACAAGCACTTTGGTACTTTAATCTGAATGATAAGATTTCTCTTTCTCCCTCCTCTTTACTTTCCTCCCTCTCTCTCCTTCCTCCCCATCTTTCTCCAACCAAGGGCTTGGCGAGAGTAAGGGAAGGTTAAGCCAGCAGTCTAGTCAAGGCAGTGGTTTTTCCAGTGGTCATGTATGGATGTGAGAGTTGGATGGTGAAGAAAGCTGAGTGCCAAAGAATTGATGCTTTTGAACTGTGGTGTTGGAGAAGACTCTTGAGAGTCCCTTGGACTGCAAGGAGATCCAATCAATCCATCCTAAAAGAGACCAATCCTGGGTGTTCATTGGAAGGACTGATGTTGAAGCTGAAACTCCAATAGTTTGGCCACCTCATGCGAAGGGTTGACTCATTGGAAAAGACCCTAATGCTGGGTAGGATTGGGGGCGGGAGGTGAAGGGGACGACAGAGGATGAGATGGTTGGATGGCATCACCGACTCGATGGACATGGGTTTGGGTAGACTCCAGGAGTTGGTGATGGACAGAGAGGCCTGGCGTGCTGCAATTCATGGGGTCGCAAAGAGTCGGACATGACTGAGCGACTGAACTGAACTGAACTGAAGCCAGTAGTTAACTGATGAAGTAACAGGGGAGCAATGCCCTCAAATTAGCCCTTCAGCTATCTGATTTGAGGGCACCATTAACAATTAGAACTTGACGGTAGAAGCTTCTGCAGAAACAAAAAATTCAGTCTTTAGAAACATTTGGTAAATGATAGAAAACAGAGTGAAGAATTTGATTCTTCAAAAAAGGAGCAAAATAGCACCAGTTGAGAAATGATCAGTTATCTTCTTTAGAATACTTCAAAAGAATAACAGCATGCTCTCAGAAAATAGTCTGATAGGAGTTGGTAAATGTTTCCCTTTGTATAAATTTAAACTTGTGTTGAATGCCTGGTGAGGAGAGGGAAAGAGTAAAGTTTTTTAGTTTAATTTCAGAAAATGTTTTGACAAAATTTAATGATGGTTTTTATACTGAGATTTGCTAAAGAAGCCTGATTCCCACTGTTGTAAATAAAATATTGACAGGAAATCATGAAAAAATATATCTATAGCAGCCAGACCAATGCTTTTCATGCAGTAGGCTCTGAAATACGTATTAGTGAATGTATGAGTTAAATTTAGAAGTTTGTAAGATGAAAAAATGAAGTCTAGTCTAGTTTAAATTTCTTCATTTTACAAATGGAGAAACTGAGATCCAGACAAGTAAAACGACTTGACAAGATTCAGTTAGCTATGAAAATTTCATGCATTGAATTTCTTATGTGAAAGATACCAAAGACAGTATTCTATCAATATTGCTTCTAAAAGATAATTATATAATTAACAGATACATGTTGTAACTATGGAAAGTTATGAAGAGCCTTATTACAAAAGAATCCACTAATGCAATTATATGAATACTGGGATATGTGCTTTCTAGTGATAATTTATTAAAGAGAGAGATAGAGAGTGGTGTGTACTTGTGGCCAGCAAAGTCTATTCTGAACAAAATATTTCTCAATCTAGAAATGGAAACAATGAAATTAAGCTGTATAATTCTGATATCTCTCCATTAACTACTATAAAAACTTCACTTTGATTAAGTAATTCAAATTTAAATCAATAAACAAAGTTTTGATTCCCAAGAAAAGGTGGGGAGAAAAGGACTGAAAAACTTAGCGGTCACCTGACCTTTGATTCTGAGGTCAAGTTTTATTACTAATTATTTTAATTCGTTCCACTGTCTATCCACCTCCACAATGTGCATATGTCCACCTGGGTAAAATGATAATAGCTAACATTTTTCTAGTGTTTATTGTGTGTCAGACACTGTTCTACGTGTATACCTTGGCTAATTCTCACATCAGTTTTATGACATTTTGTACTACTATTACCAGGACTTCCTTGGTGGCTCAGATGGTCAAGCGTCTGCCTTCAATGTGGGAGACCTGGGTTTGATCCCTGGGTTGGGAAGATCCTCTGGAGAAGGAAATAGCAACCTACTCCAGTACTCTTGCCTGGAAAATCCCATGGATGGAGAAGCGTGGTAGGCTACAGTCCATGGGGTCGCAAAGAGTTGGACACGACTGAATGAATTCACTTTCAATTTTTCTTTCACTATTATTATCAGTCTATTGTTATATATGAGGAAATTGAGGCATCAAAAGAATAATTTGTCCAAAGTTACACCTCATAACTAGTAGTGCTCAGAATTAAACCTAGAACAGTCGGTTTCCAGCACATACATGTTTAATCATTTATGTGAATAGAGTTGAGTAGAAACTGCCTTTATTTTCTGTTCACTTTCTAATATGCTGAGCTCTCATGATAAATTAAAAATAAGCAAGTATATATAGAAATTTTCATTTACATTGTAAATTGTGAAAAGAGTAAAGACTCCTAATCAAAGAGAAGTATTACCTTCTCCCTAAATGACATTTTATCATGACAAAAGTGAAACTGTACATTAAAAAAAAATCAAGACATGAATCTCTTCATCTAATGTGAAGCTCAAAGTTTCTAAAGTAGGAAAATGTTTTCATTTCAAAAATGATTTATTCATCTGGATGGGAAAAGTAAGGTAGAACAATTGAATATTTGGTCTTATTTAAAGACCTAAGTTAAATCAAATCATCAGATACTTGTACAAGATTGCACAAGGAATATAAAGGAAAAAACCTACAAAAATAGAATCTATGATCTTTTATAATGGTCTTTAGTGATAGTATAATAGAAAAAATACACTAAGAAAATTAAGTTTCTCCTCTTGCAATCTTCATTATGCCAATTAAGAGCACAAAATATTCAAGCACATTAAATGCACAGATTTACATATAAAATATATGTACTAACTATAAAGTACTCTCACTTATTCATTCAATTAAGTTAAATGAACTGTCAGGGGAGTGTAATCTCCTTGGTTCTGTCTTGTCACAACAAAGATTTGAAGCAACGGACATTAAAGCCCTTGATATATCACAGCTCTCGGACAGTCTGTGTTATTGTTCTTGGATAGATCAGTTTTATTTAGAAAATAAAGGAAAATACATCCTTGAGGCATGAGGGCATGCTGACCCAAAAGACTTGAAGAGAAGAGAGAGAGAGACAGAGACAGAGCGCAAACGAGTGGGAAAGAGAGAGACCCCCAGCTCTTTGGCTCCTCTTTTTATATGTTTTTTTCCTCCCCCTGGGCCTGCCCCATGTAAATTGTGCTAGCCAAGAGTGCTGTTTGTTCTACTGGAGGTCCTCACTCTGGTCCTCGGACCTTCATTTGTTCTATTTTCGCGGGCTTTTCCCTTGTCTTTTAGCCACCACCATTCTGGACTCCTTTTTCCTATTCTAACTACTTAATATTCCCCCCTCAAGAGACGGGAGGCCCAATTCTTAGAGAATAGGGGCGTCAAGGTCTTTCTGGCTACTTTCTGTTGAACTGGGATGGCGAGGGGTATTGGGCCTCCCCCTCTTGCTAGTCTCAGGCCTGCGTCCTTATAGTGGTGTCCATCTAAGGGTGAGTGATATTTTCCATGGTCGGCTGTAAATTTATATATCCTTGTTGAACTGGCACTGCATGTTGCAGCTTGCTGAACTGGGCAGAGGCAGAACAGGTTAGACAATTGATAATACATGGAGCAATCATAAGCAACATCAATGTGGCATAACAAGGACGGGTAGGGGCATTAGCCAACTCCAAATTCCCAACTGTAGGATGGCTCAAGTCCCTCCTTGTTCAGGGATCAGAAGATCTATCTCCTGTCTGTTTTCGAGTACAACCCCTGACAGGCTGTGTTGGCTCTTTAGAGCTATCCTGAGAAATCTTATCCCCAGAAACTAGATTTTGGGAGTCTTCATTAGAATGGCACTCATTTGTAGTTCTGAATAGATATCTGAGATCTCCCAGGGGCTCACAGGTGTACTGAGTGTCCTCTTCTGTTTTCCACCATGGCTTGACTCGAGAGTAGTGAATCCAGGAGTCATGTCCTGGTACCTTGACTGCTGTGGGGGTAGAAAGTATTACAGGGTAGGGGCCCTTCCTTGTGGGCTGAAGTTGAGCCTTTGGGGACCCATCTTTCCAGACTTTAATTAGGACTTGAATCCCTGGAGCATAGAGTGGTGACTCCTTAGAATCTGTTGGGTCCTGGTTCACACCCCCATGAGTGTATATCCTGTTGGAATTGCCCAATGGCCATGATGTAAGACTGGAGGGTCTGAGCCTCTGGATCTAGGAAGAGGTCATTGACATAAACAAAAGGTCTCCCATACAGCATCTCATAAGGACTAAGACCAACCTGTTCCTTAGGGGCAATACGGGTGTGGAGGAGAGCTATTGGTAAAGCCTCCTTCCATCCCAGGGAGGTCTCCTGGGTTATCTTTTTTATCGCTGATTTTAAGAATTGGTTGGCTCTTTCTACTTTTCCTGAAGACTGAGGCCTCCAGGCACAATGGAGATAATAAGTAATGCCCAATGCTTTAGAGACCCCTTGGGTGATCTTAGAAGTAAATGATGTACCATTGTCACTTTGTAATGACCTGGGCAGACCAAATCTCGAATGATTTCATAGAACAGTTTTTTTTTACCACCTCCTCAGCCTTCTCAGTCCTGGTGGGAAAGCCTTCAATCCATCCTGTGAATGTATCTATCACGACTAATAGGTATTTATACCCTTGAGAAACTGTCATCTGGGTGAAATCCATCTGCCAGTCCTCTCCTGGGTAGGCCCCATGTCGTTGGACAGGCTGGGCCAGCTGGGGTCTTTGAGCTCCTTGGGGGTTGTTTAACTGGCAAGTGGGACCAGAGGAGATCACTTGTCTTATAGTCGTTTGGAGGCCTGTTCCTCTGAAGGACCTTTCTAGTAATCTTTGGAGGGCCTTTTCCCCTAAATGAGTGGTGGCATGTAAGGAGTTAACCAACTTCCATTAGAGGTTCCCAAGCAGAAAAAGGAGTCCCTCCTTTTGGAACCACCCCATATGATCTTCTTGAAAGCCCTCACTCTTAGTTTTAAGAATCTCACCTTCAGTATATGAAGGAGTTTCTGGCAAATTAGTCTGTGGAACTAAGGTGGCAACCCCTATTAAGTCACTGTTCTGTAATGCTGCTCTCTCAGCTGCCTGATCGGCTGCTTGGTTCCCTTGTGCCACTTCTGTGCTCCCTTTTTGGTGTCCTTTACAGTGGGAGACTGAAACCTCAGTGGGCAGATAGACTGCCTCCAAGAGTCTAAGAATTTGATCACCATATTTGATCAGGGACCCTCGGGTGGTCAAGTGGCCCCTTTCTTTCCAAATAGCAGCATGTGCATGTAGCACCAGAAAGGCATACTTGGGGTCAGTGTAAATGGCTATTCTTTTTCCTTTTCCCAGCTCTAAAGCTCGAGTCAGGGCTATGAGCTCAGCTAATTGGGCTGAAGTACCTGGTGCCAAAGGCTTAGCCTCTATGGTCTCAGAATTAGAGACAACTACATATCTGGCTCTTCTTTTTCCATCCAAGACAAAGCTGCTTCCATCAGTGTACCACATTTCCTCTGGATTGGTCAGAGGATCTTCCGACAATCCCTCTTGGGGTTTTGCCCAGTGGAACAACCAAGATTTCTACGCAAAAGTGAAAGAGGAGAGAGCCCTCGGGGGTAGGCAGGAGGCTGGCTGGTTTACGAACCTCACAAGGGGATATAGTGAGGCCTGGATTTTCCATCAGCACTACTTGATATCTGAGGATTCTTTGATCAGTCATCCATATATGGCCTTTCCCATTTAGGAGTTGTTTTACTTGGTGGCTGGTAAAACTAGTTAGTTTGCCCCCAAAGGAGAGTTTTAAAGCATCTTCTATCAGGATGGCAATAGCTGAAAGATTTTGAAGGCAGGGAGGCCAGCCTCGGGCGGTTGGGTTGAGCCTCTTGGATAAGTAAGCTACAGGCTGAGGCTCAGATCCCAACCTTTGAGTTAACTCCCAAGGCTATTCCCTCTCTTTCGTGGACATAAAGTTGGAATGCTTTTTCTGGGTCTGGCAACCTCAAGGCAGGTGCTTGAGTTAAGGCTTGTTTTAGTGTAGCCTCTGCCTTCTTTTGAGGAGTTCCCCACATCAGTGGGATTGGATCATCCTGTCCCTTTAAGCTTTCATATAAGGGCTGGGCAATTAGACCATAGTTGGGTATCCAGATTCTACAATATCCAGTTAGCCCCAGGAAAGCTTGCAATTGTTTTTGAGTCTTGGGGGAGGGCAACTGGAGGATTCCTTGTACCCGATCAGAGGACAGCCTCTTGGACCCGTGTGTAATCTGAACTCCCAGGTAAGTGACCTTTGTCTCGACCATCTGTGCCTCAGCACGGGAGACTCTATATCCCCTCTCTGCCAAAAAGTTTAGAACCTGAACTGCATGCTTTTGGGCATTTTTCTCATCTGGAGAGCAAATTAGTAGGTCATGTACATATTGTAATATTTTCCCATTAGGTCCCAGGTCCAGATCTGGAAGATCCTGGCTAAGGGCCTGTCCAAACAGGTGGGGGCTATCTCTGAACCCCTGAAGTAATACTGTCCAAGTCATCTGTTGGTGTTTTTCTCCTGAGGCCTCCCACTCAAAGGCAAAAAGATATCGGGATTCTTTAGCCAGTGGTATGCAAAAAATGCATCTTTGAGACCCAAGACTGTAAACCACTTGACACTGGGTAGGATTTCTCCCAAGATTACACAGGGATTGGGTACTGTGGGATGGAGGAGAACTACAGCTTCATTTATGATCTGGAGATCTTGAACTATTCGCTAGGTTCCATCCTTTTTCTATACTGAGAGGATTGGGGTGTTATAGGGCGAATTGGTGGGGACCAATAGCCCACAAGTAAGGAATTTATTTATTAGAGGCTGTAGTCCCTCCCGAGCCTCTCTTCTGATGGGATATTGTTTCTGGTTAGGAAATCGAGTGGGATCTCAGACAATGATGACCAGTTCAGCTTGGTGGGCTCATCTAGGAGTCCCCTGGTCCCACACTTGGGGGTTAATTTTGTCCTCCCATAGTTTTTGGTCCCTCTCTATTGGAGAGGGTGTAATGGGTTCTTCAGTAGTAACCAGAAGCTGTAGGGCTCTAGGGGCCAAAAAGCTTCCCATCACAAGGGAGGTCCCCAGTTTAGTGAATATATCTCTTCCCAATAAGTGAGTAGGGCACTCAGGCACCACCAGAAACTGGTGGTAAAATAGTTGTCCATCCCAGAAACAAAGTGCTCAGGTGAATCTTTTTGTAACTGTTTTTCCTGTAGCACCCAAAATGGTACAGACTCGGGGGGAGAACGCTCTGGAGTAGGAGATCAAGACAGAGTAGGTAGGCCCCGTGTCAACCAAGAAATTCTCAGGCCTACCTGCCACATCCAATTGCACCCTTGGCTCCAGCCCAGTGATGGTTATCTGTGACAAGTGAGCTGGCTGGAGTGGGCCACTTCAGTCCTATTGAACCATCATGAGGGAAGGTTTGGGGATCTTGGGTCCTGAAGGCAGAGTGCTGCCCAATGTCCCAGTTGATGGCATTTGGGAGACTTGTCAGAGTTTGGACACTCTTTGGCCCAATGCCCCTCCTGTCTACAGATTAAGCATTCACCTCGTGCCTTGTCCTTCAAGGACTCGGGGTTTGCCATAGGGCTTCCCTGGAGGGAGGCCAGCATCTGGACATAACTTGTCTCTTTCCTTTTCTCCCTTTCCTGGGCCTTGGCCTCCTTCTGTTTTCTGTTATAAAAAGTATTGGTGACTGTCTAGACTCTCTCATCTAAAGAGGAAGCAGGTTCCTGCTGCTGTTGTAACTTTATGCTGATATCTGATGCACATTGGGACAGGAATTTGTCCTTTAAAATCTCCTGTCCCTCATAAGAGTCTAAGTCCAGATTGGTAAACTTTTGGAGGGCCTCTTCTAGCCTTTCCAGAAAGGCAATGGGGTCTCATTGGGCTCCTGAGTTATTGCTGAGACTGGGCACAGTCCCACAAGTAATAGGCTTCCTTCTATTTCCATGGGTGGACTTCCTTAGGGGTGAGTCTTTCTGAAGCTTATCCTACCCAGTACAGTTGAAACCTGAGAGCCAGGCATCCCCAGGTCAGTGTGAAGATCCCCAGGCAGGCTGAGGTGTGACAGCCTCCTGGAGATCGAATCCCTGGGCAGGTTGAGGCGTGACAACCTTTTGAGGACCAGATCCCTAGGCTGGTCAAGGCAGGTTGACCTCCTGGGACCCCTGGACTGGAGTTGCATGTCCCCAAGGTCTCCAGCATGACCAGTGCTGGGTAGGATTAAGGGATTGTAATTTTAACTCAATGCCAGTTTGTTCACCGCAGATGGGAATAGATACCCTGATGTAAAGCAATCCAAGCCTGTGCCCTGAGACTGGGAAACAGTGAAACAGTCATAAGCCTTATCCTCTTATTGCTCTAAGGGATTGTAAGTCACTGATTTCTTCCCCTAGTCCTCCATAAGAGCAGGTTTGGGTGTCTCCACTGATAAACATCGTCATAGACCCACTTTAGGTAATAACAGAAGTAATGACAAAGGAGTGGGTGATTTGGCCCTGTTAGGGACATTAAAGTATTTTAATAATAGACTGGGTGGACCAATGTTGCCTACAAGGGGGCAGGGTCCTGGTTGTAGGAGTTAGTAATTAGCTTAAGAACAAATTTGTTAAGAGGCAACAGATCAGATATTCCATAAAAGTGGAGTGGAGATTTGATACAGGGGTATGTTTGTAACTTTAGGAGAAGGGTGTTAAGGGTTTGGGCCCAAACAGCCTGTAGGGCCAACACCCAAAGTGGCAAACATTATCCCTAGAAGCCCAACTGCCTTTGAAGGGATGCCAACTGATGGACTTCTAGCAGGCATTGTGTGCCTGTCACCCGCCCTAGCAGGTTCACTGAGAGATGCTGATGTTGCACATGTTGTAGGAAACATGGAAGATGAAGGCCTGAATATCTAGAGGGATTGGATATTATACAGTATTTCCCTCCTAAGGGCCAGCACGGGGCTCAGGAAAAGAGCATGAAAAAGGAAGGAAGGGGGCAGGGCACAACTTTTGAAAGAATGACATAGCACAATGGCATAACATAAACCGATTAAAATCAATTGGGTCCAAAATGACAAGTCAGATTCAAGTAAACCTTAATCCCGGATCTGTAAGCTAAATGACACACCCAGAGGTGGCAGGACAGCTCCAAGGCACTGTCAAAAGACAGAGGAGTGGGTGGTTCCCCAATGGTTGGGGTGATCCTCCCACTCACTAGCATATGAATTCACTCAGCTCAGAAAATCTAGCCATGCCGCATTCCATGGCCTAAACCCTTGCCCTCTGCAATGGCCCACACCCTGTAGAGTGTGCTTCTCTTTGAACCCTAACAAATCCACCTTTTACCTATCGCTGTGTCTCTCACTGAACTTTTGCAATGAGACATCAGAGCCTGAGCTTCATTAGGTCCTGAAGCCAGGCATCCTGGGTTTTGGCCGGGCTTGAGTCCCGGGAGAAAGGAGCTAAAGGACTGGAGGAAAAAGCAGTGGGAAAAACGTGCCAAGGAATCCCCTTCATAGCCTGCTGGAAAATCTGCTAAATACCTGACCTGTGCTCACAGTTTTCATTGGATCCTTGGCACAAAGAAGATTAAGGACAGAAGAAACCCCACTGGCTTGAATAACAGCTACTGGGGCTCAGCAGATAGTACCTTTGGGACATACCAAGAAGTAGCCTCTCCAGAGTCCCTCAGTTGAGCCTACTGCTGCATGCCTGTTCACAGGGGGTTTGAGGAAACAAGAAACGAGAGATTATAAAGGAATTAAGATTTCGTTAGGCATGTGTCCCTCCAGCCAAAGGAGCGAGGACCTCCTGCCTTAACTGGAGGTCTTCTAGAATCTGAGACTGAGCCGCATGAGCTTTCTCCTGAGTTTGTTTTTCGCTGTCCTGGTTTCCAGCACGATGGGCCTCTTGTCACTTCCCCTGCCCTGAGTTTTCTTTGTGTTCCGCTTCTACTGCAGAAGCGTTCGCAGAGTTGACTCCTGCTGTGCCTGGCCTCCTCCTTGCGGGGCTGCATGAGGTTGTTTCAGCCAGGTTAAATCCGAGAGTCACAGCACTATAAATGTAGGGGAGTGTAATCTCCTCAGGTCTGTCTCATCACAGCAAAGATTTGAAGTGACGGACATTAAAGCCCTCAGCTTGTCACAGCTCTTGGACAGTCCGTGTTATAGTTCTTGGATAGATCAATTTTATTTAGAAAATAAAGGAAAATACATCCTCAAGGCGTGAGGGCATGCTGGCCCAAAAGACATGAAGAGAAGAGAGAGAGAGAAAGACAGAATGAGCACGCTCACACGCGGGAGAGAGAGAGAGACAGAGAGCATGCGAGTGGGGGAGAGAGAGAACCCAGGCCTTTGGCTCCTCTTTTTATATGTTTTTTTTCCTCCCCTTGGGCCTGCCCTATGTAAACTGGGCTAGCCAGAAGTGCTGTTTGTTCTACCCAAGGTCCTCACTCCAGTCCTCAGACCTTCCTTTGTTCTATTTTTGCAGGTTTTTCCCTTGTCTTTTAGCCACCGCCATTCTGGACTCCTTTTTCCTATTTTAACTACCTAACAGAACTAATTCATGATAAAGCACAACCCAAGATATAAATACATTACAAAATATACAATTTTAAAAATAAAACTGAACACTGGAGAACCTCTCTCTAGTAACTTTGTTGAAAACTTGTCTGTTTGCATGCTTGAGGTTAGAAGTTATGGTAAAGTCCCTATTATCTCCCCAATTCAGAGACTCTACGTTTCTGTTGACCTTCTAAAGCACTTTAATCTTAAGGCTTGGTCTATCCCCAAAAATGACTTATTCTTGTTACCTCTACCTGAGGGGTTTGCAAGTGAATTAAGATGACTAAATACCTGTTAAATGGGGGTAAACTACTTTCTGGCTACACAAGACCCATATGTTACTCTTGCATGGCTCTTATTTAGATCTAATAGGTGGTCCTTTCTCCTGGTTCACCCTTGCCTCCCAAGTGGGACCCAGCAATTAAAAGTGGCTACAAAGTCTGGTGAGGCACTCAGGTCAGACTGCTGAGGCTTCAAACTAGCTCTTCATTTAACTTTTTCAAGCTTCAATTTCCCTATCTCAAGAATAGAGCTCTTGATAATATCTACTGGATAGATTCTTGTGAAGCTTAAAAATGAGATGGTAAGTGTGAAAACATTTACAACAATGCCTACCACATTGTAAACAGTTAATACATTTTAACTAAAAATATAAAATAGTAAAAAATAAGGTGCTATTCCCTATTGACAAAGAGTTTATAATCTACTAGGGAGATATCTATGAGAACAGTCTTCATAAGATAACCAAATAAAAGTGATAGTTGAAATAAATATAAAGTGCTGGAGAAATAGGGAAGGGAGAGACAAGTATTTTAAGTTGTAAGTAAGCAGATGATTTCTTGAAAATCGACATAATGAATTTGATCATTTATATTTTTCTATTCTCCCAAGGAGATCCTTTCTTCATAAATAAATTTCATTTCAACCTCTACATGAATCAATGCATACCTCAAATTTGAGGTGTATAAAATAATGTATGGCTTTATTGTATTTTGAAACCTGGAACTTGATGGAATAATACTATTTTATTATTATGTTGCCCTAAACTCCTCCTGAAAACAAAAAGTAGTGACAGAATGATGTGAATATGCACTAGGCATATGGAAAATAATGTAACTAATTGAAAGAGCTTTTTTTCCCCTTGAACTAGCTTTTCACTGTAGTAGCAAATTTTAAGCAATTTGTCGAAGCAGTTTCTTTATCTAAATATCCAGTTGAAAATAGCTGAAATCTAGGATTGATTTGAAGCAGAAGTTTAATTGTGCCTCCTTTTTTGAAATATATGTATGCACAGTATCTCTTTGTATGTATAACCCATACAGTTATTTTTAAGTGATGCAACCTTCATTGAGTAAGCAAAAATATAACAAAAACACATAAATCCTTTAATCATCTACTCTTGACTAGAATTATTGCTTTGTTATCTCAAAAAATGTGTATTAGAGAAAGAAGACAATGGTAAACTGAAATTTAAAAGTATAACAGTTTACAATTTATTTTGAATATGTTTGGGAAATGCATCAGTTGGTAAACACTGGGCTTAAAGTAGATCTCAAAGTGTTGGTAATTTGGAGAAATGGCAAAAGATATGAATCAATACATTGATACATTGGGCTTTCTTGTGTAGGAAGGACTCTAGTACAAGGAGTGACCCTTTGTTTAGTAAATATACTTTTAGCAGAAGTAGTACTTGGCATGTGTCTTGGACCATTAATCAACTACCTAATTTGATACTATAATTCCAGCCCTGGTAAAAACTGGACTGTGCAAGATTCATACGTGAACACTAGAGGCTTTATTAAGAACAGTTGACCTTTTGAAAGCATTACTATTAATAAAAATTTCCACTCTAATGTTGTGTGTTCCTCTAACTAAAAATGAAAGAACAAAAGTTTCAACATAAACAAATAGCTCTGAAAAGCCCCATCTCCATCTCGTGACTGGTCTTTGTGACCTTTCCAACTCTGCGATCACCTAATGTTACTATAGTATGATAGTATTATACTTTGGCATGATGTCCAATTAGTTGGTGGTTAAAAACAAATTGTGGGTGGAAATGGGAAATCATGTTTCTGAGGTTACTCCACTCAATCAGTCCACAATTGTTTAAGCATAAAATGTTTGAAAAAATAAAATAACTGTTTCTAGAAAATAATTAATTTATATTGACAGTCACAGGTAACCAATTTTCCTTTCCTACACATCTCCCCTCTCAGCATTTGATTGCATCAAATTAGAGATAGTGTTAATGTGTTATGTTTATTTTTGCCTTTTAAAATTCTGTTTCTTAGATTTAACTATTAAACCATTATATTTATTGCTGCTATCAGTTTTATACTTACAGTGAATGAAATCATTTGCTTGATTGCATCATAAGGCCTAGTTTATCTTCATAAAATTGACAATATATAGGAGTCCATATACCTCCAGAATTTGGACCTCTGTAAAGCAGTTTAGCATAGATAATAGGACATATGAATAAGAGTTATAAGACCTTCAGACTTTGCCAGTGATTTATTCTATAACCCTGAATAAATTGCTTAGTTACTTTTGTACCTTGAAAGTGAAACTCCTCTTACTTACCTCACATTGATGCCTCACTAATTAAAATGAAAGTGTTTTAAAGATCTTTGGGGAAAATATGCTATGAATGCATATGATATTATGTTTCCCTTTCTCTCAACTCCATTAGGCACAGTCTGCTGATTCCCAGTTGCTATTGGTTGGTAAATGGCTAAGAAATTTTTATTACTGAGAATTTACTCTTTGCCAAGTACTATGCTTGGTGCTTTACATGGATTATCTCTTATTCCCATGATAGCCTTATGAGATGGGTATTTAATTATGGGTCTATAACACCATGCAAAGAAAAAATATTCCAAATTGTAATGTATTGCAAAGTAAAATTGTGAAGGAAGATCTCTATCTTTGACAAGTTTTTGCATTTTTTATTCTAGATAGCAACACCCCCCAACCCCCACCCCTCAGGCTGCAGAGACTAAAATATCAAAGTATAAATGACAATTAACAATTTAAAATGCTACTTTTTCCCATGGAATTTACATTTTAAAGAGAATAAACTTTAAACTAAAGAAATGGCACTCTACCAATGACATTTTCAACACCATATACTATGGGTACTTTGCAGTAGTTATCAGGAAATATGGAAAGATAAAGAATCACATCACATTAGAATTACCCACTGTTGTTGAGATTAATTTTGGGGAAAATTGCTATAAATATTCTCTCTGTCTCTCTACAGTAGCCCAAGGAATCTTCTTATTTTTAAATATACAGTTGTGTGGGAAATATGAAATGGACATCAAAGGGTTGATTGGTTAATAGTTAATGTTTAGGCATGCTTGGGGCAAAATTCCTTTCTCTTAGGAACACATATTCCAAAGAATTTGGTTCTTCATACTCAATAACTTCAATTTAGGTAAAATCTGAAAAGAACCTGTACAGTCCTCATCTTTGACTAGGAAGGAAGTTGTAGAAGCAGTCAAACTATGAGCAATCCAAAAACATTGTATTATATAACTTCCTTAGGAAGCCAGTAGTACTGACTCACCGTGTTCACCAAACTTCTCCCAACCTGCTCTCACTCAAGCTTCAAAATTCTTGTCCATAGTCTAGAGAAATAGCTTTTGTCTGGTATGATGACATCTAATGATTCAATTCACCCGCTACAAAGTCATTCATAAGTGTGTGCATCACAGGCTGTATACATACCTAGGGATTATTTTAAGTGATTTGGACATCATTACTCACTTTACCTATTTCCAATATACACATTTACTGGGAAGTCATTGTTGTTGTTCAGTTGCTCAGTCATGTCTGACTCTTTGTGACCCCATCAACTGCAGCATGCCAGGCCTCCGTGTCCTTCACTATCTCCCAGAGTTTGCTCAACTTCATGTCCATTGAGTCAATGATGTCATCCAACCATCTCATCCTCTGTCAACCCCTTCTCCTGCCCTCAGTCTTTCCCAGTATCAGGGTCTTTTCCAATGAGTTGGCTTATTGCATCAGGTGGCCAAAGTACTGGAGCTTCAGCTTCAGCATCAGTCCTTCCAATGAATATTCAGGGTTGATTTCCTTTAGGATTGACTGCTTTGATCTCCTTGCTGCGCAAGGGACTCTCAAGAGTCTTATCCAGTATCACAGTTCAAAAGCATCAGTTTCTTTATGGCCCAACTCTCACATCCAGTAGTACATGACTACTGGAAAAGCCATAGCTTTGACTATACGGGCCTTTCTTAGATTTCATATTCACATATTCAAAATCTATGCACTGTCTAGTGTAATAGCCTGGAAAATGTGACATGTGTGATTTGAGAGTATGACTAAAACAAAATGTCTAGATTTCATATCGTTTGCTCTTGATTATGGGAATATTATTTTAAATTCACTTTAGGAAAAAGCAAAGGTGATCTGGCTCATGCTGTGCTCAGCAGCTTCAGTTATATCTGACTCTTTGCAACCCCATAGATTGTAGCTCACCAGGCTTCTCTGTCCATGGGATTTTTCTGTCAAGAATACTAGAGTGGGTTTCCATGCCCTTTTCCAGATTTGGCTTATATATTCTAACTAGTAGCAATGACTACTGGCATAATATCATGCCATGACATCACAGGCAAAGAACCTACTTGAAGTTGCTTCTAACTTAAGTTATTTCTCTATAGAATTGCCCCAATACTGGGTTTTAGGGAATTCCCTTTAACTACTGTCTTTGATACTAAAGTCCATATATATATGCCCACACTTTATCTATTCATCAGCTGATAGATATTTAGGTTGCTTCCATGTCTTGGCTATTGTAAACAGCATTGTGATGAACATACGGAATGCAAGTATCTTTTCAAATTATAGTTTCATTCAAATATATGTCCAGAAGTGGGATTGCTGGACAGAGGAGTCTGGTGGGCTACAGTCCATTAGGTTGAAAGAGTCACACACGAATGAGCAACTAACACATACACACACACACACACACACACACACACACACACACACACACACACCTGGCAAGTCTATTTTTAGTTCTTAAGGAACCTCCGTACTGTTCTTCTTAGCGGCTCTGCCAATTTACATTCCCACCAGCAGTGTAGTAAGGATCCCTTTTCTCCATACCCTGTCCAGCATGTGTTATTTGTAGACTTGTTTTGTTTTGGTTTTTGGGCCACACCATGCAACATATGGGATTTTAGTTCTCCTACTAGGGATTGAACCTACACCACCACCACCCCCATCCCCCCGGCAGTGGAAGTATGGAGTTTTAATCAGTGGACCACTGGGGAAGTCCTATTTGAAGACTTTTTAAAAATGGCCATTCTGACCAGTGTGAGGTGATGTCTCATAGTTTTGATTTGCATCTCTCTAATAAATAGTGATGTTGAACATCTTTTCATGTACCTATTGGCCATCTGCGTGTCTTCTTTATGTCTTTTTCTTGTCTGATTGCTATGGCTAGGACTTCCAATACTGTCTTGAATGGAAGTGGTGAGAGTGATAAGAATCTTGTCTTATTCTAGATTTTAGCAGGAAAGCTTTCAACATTTCACCATTGAGTATTACGCTGTCTGTGGTTTTGTCATAATAGCTTTTATTATGTTGAGTTGTGTTCCCTCTATACCCACTTTGGGTAAGAGTTTTTTCATGAAAGGATGTTGACTTTTTTTTTTTTTTTTATAAATTTATTTATTTTAGTTGGGGGCTAATTACTTTACAATATTGTAATAGTTTTTGCCATACATTGACATGAATCAGCCATGGGTTTACATGTGTTCCCCTTCCTGGACCCCGCACCCACCTCCCTCCCCATCCCATCCTTCTGGATCATCCCATTGCCCCTGCCCTGAGCCCTTGTCACATGCATCGAACATGGAATGGTGTTCTGTTTCACATATGATAATATACATGTTTCAATGCTATTCTCCCAGAATGTCCCACCCTCACCTTCTCCCTCAGAGTCCATAAAATTGTTCCATGCATCTGTGTCTCTTATTCTGTCTCGCATATAGGAGGATGTTGACTTTTATCAAATGCTTTTTCTGCATCTAATGAGATGATCTTGTGGTTTTTGTCTTCTTTGATGTGTATCACATTGATTAATTTGTGTATGTTGAACAATCCTTGTGACCCTGGAATGAATTTAATTGAGTCTTCTTGAATTCATAAACAGACACATCAAGGCAAAAAAACAAGGAAATAAAAACATTGGTCATTAACTGAAATAATGTTCATATGATGACACTCATTCAGTCTTCCTCATTTGAATAGTGGTTTGAGCCATTTTATAGTGTTGAGCAAATTGATGTGTGTTTCACTTGATTTCAGCATCAGAATCATCACAGTGATATGACCAGGTATTATCATAAAATAGATTCTAATAATTCATAGGGACTCAACTGGGAGTCTGGTTCTAGTAATGGTAAAATAATTCCATTGTATACTACATGTCAATGAAAAAGAAAACATGCCCATTATCTCTTTTAATCCTCAGTACAATTCTCTAAGCTTTGTCTTATCTTCTCCTTATGGATAAAGAAATTGAGGCTCAAAGAGAATAAGGGACTAGCCTGAGAACTGTCCTTCAAGATAGGTTCTCCGAACAAGTATAAAAGTGTGTCCTTTTCCCTACAGTTCTGCTTTCCTGTCCCAGTACTGCTGCTAACTTCCTCAAATCATTTATCTTCTTTGAATGTAAGTTTTTTCACCTGCAAAACTGGCCGTGAAATGTAGAAAGAATTGAATCTTAGTGATTCGAATCTGTGAACCAAGGATTCCTTGAGGTAGGAGTGGAAGAGGAGTACATGAATTTATATGTCCATTGAATAGTTTGTATAGTACATAACTAACTTGTATTGCAATATGTGTATGAAAAAATGCTGTTTAAATTAATAAAATACACATTCACTCAAAACCAGTATTGAATCCATTGTAGCTTTTTGTTATTATATATTTCCTTAATCAACAGCTACTAAAAATGCCACCATTATCTTGGGAGAGCCGTCACATTTTGCAATGTTAAAAAGGGTTTTTATATTCAAAAAGGTTTGGAATCTCTAAACTTGATGATCTTCAAAACACCTCTGACTTGAAAATTCTAAGAAATTATTACAAAAACCAAGTTTTATTCAAGCATTAAGACAGAACAGGGCTAATTAATTGTAATCCAATTGGCCGAGTAATGATAGACCGTTTGATCTATTTGATTTGAGAAATCATAAGAAACCAGCATGAGTATATTTTCATCTAAGAAAAATCAGGTAAGGGGGGGAGACTTGACAGGATAGTGATTTCAAAATAGAAATATGTCATTATCCTCCTAATTCCTATAAGCATTTATTATCTTGTGATTCTGAGTTGTGGGTGGTATAAATCCAGTTTACTATATTGATACTGGACTTCCTAGGTGGCACTAGTAGTAAAGAACCCATGTGCCATGCAGGAGACATAACAGATGTGGGCTCTATTCCTGGGTCAGGAAGATCCCCTGGAGGAGGGCATGGCAACCCACTCAAGTATTCTTGCCTGGAGAATCCCATGGACAGATAAGCCTGGTGGCCTACAGTCCATGGAGTCACAAAGAGTTAGACATGACTGAAGTGTTACAGCATGCATGCACATATTGGTATTAGCCTTTTAGGGGCTTGTAATATAAGGTCTTTGTTATTCTACTGCCCTCCATCCTTTTAAAAATACGTCTGAAAAGTGAAAGTGAAATTCACTCAGTTGTGTCTGACTCTTTGTGACCCCATGGACTCTACAGTCCATGGAATTCTCCAGGCCAGAATACTGTAGTGGGTAGCCTTTTCCTTCTCCAGGGGATCTTCCCAACCCAGGGATTGAACCCAGGTCTCCTGCATTGCAGGCAGATTCTTTACCAGCTGAGCCACCAGGGAAGCATGTTGACATATTCTCACCACCTCTTCTTATCCAAGCTATCATAATCTCTTTCCTAAAAAATTACACTTACAAATTGATTTCCTTTCTTCCGCCCTTGTCTTCACTGTAGGGTATTCTCAACAAACAAGCCAGAATAATTTCTTCAAAACAGGAATCAGAGCATGTTGTTCCCTTCTCACAACTCTCAAACGATATAACATTCAAAGTAAAAATCCAAGTCATCCAAATAGTCAAATGCCCTCATGATTATCCCCTTATTTTTTACCACTCTGTTTGTTACTCTTTCGCTCCACTTGGTCCTTACATTTCATCTGTGCTTAGCTCCATTTCTGGAACTTCAGTTTCGAGGAGGTAGTTGTTACTTTGTGCTGTTTGTTCTCTATAGCTTCCTTGTAATAAATTAGAGTGGTCTGGACAAGTGAGGGCACTTCCTAACTGCCACAGCTCATATCTCAGGGCATGGCATTAACACTTTGATAAGAAAGCTCTCTTTGCTATGGCTTGACTAGAAGAGACTCTGACTTCCCAGGTAACCCAGTAGTAGTCAGATTAACTAACAAATCTCACCTGATCATTTTATCTAGTATTTCCCAGGCACCTTTGACTCTTGTATTTTATGTTGACTTTTTTATTGATTTATAATTTGAGAGTCACAACTACTCTTGAAATCAGGGAAATTCGACATACATAATGGAAAACATAGGTCTTAATTTTATGTTTGGCTATTGCACATTGTTCAAACTGGAATGTATAATAGTTAGGAACAAGTTGCAACATATACTTAATTAAGTACCATACAAACACATTAACAGGGCAGTTTCGGTAGGCACAGCTCCAGTAACAATGTGAGTTCATGCTAAATCATATGTACCACAACACAGTGAATGTGAGAAACTCTGAAGCAAACATTTTTCCATTAACATTTTGCTACCATCACGTGCATATAAAGTAGAAATTGCAGATATTTTCCAGGTTCACAACTCTTATCCCAGAGAACTGTTGAGTATTCAAATATCAAATCAGGTATAATTCTGCAAATAATGCTTTGTCTTCCAAAAACTAATCATCAAAATATAATTTAACATTAAAAAAACAAGAATTGAGAGGGAGTGGTTGGGAAACCCAATATTTGTAACAATACAACTTTGAAGAACCTGTTTTTACATGAGACTTTATTTGAATTATCAAAGCTCAGCTATACTTAAGGGGGAAAAAGTGGTGGCAGATGATGAGAAAAGTTTTGGATACAAAATGAGCCAGCTTGAATGTTGTGATCACATTCTTGTGAATTTCTGTGTTCAGAAATGGATTCATCAGGTGTTCAGTTCAGCTCAGTTCAGTTGCTCAGTCGTGTCTGACTCTTTGCTACCCAATGAACTGCAGCATGCCAGGCTTCCCTGTCCATCACCAACTCCCGGAGCTTGCTCAAACTCATGTCCATCAAGTCGGTGATGCCATCCAATCATCTCATTCTCTGTCGTCCCCTTCTCCTCCTGCCTTCAATCTTTCCCAGCATCAGGGTCTTTTCCAATGAATCAGTTCTTTGCATCAGGTGGCCAAAGTATTGGAGCTTCAGCTTCAGCATCAGTCTTTGCAATGAATATTCAGGACTGTTTTCTTTAGGATTGACTGATTTGATCTCTCTGCAGTCCAAGTGACTCTCAAGAGTCTTCTCCAACACCAATCATTGTGTGTAGATCCTTTAAAAGGAAACTTTTATACAATTTCCTCAGAGCCAGTTAGAAAGAAAACAAATGCCATGACAAAAGAAAAAAGAAAGGAAGGAAGGAACAAGGTAGAGAAATAAGGAGGGATAAAGGAGGAAACAAGTGAGGGAAGAAAAGAAAGGAAGCAGAGGAAAGAAAGAAGTGTTTGTTTACTGCTAAACACTTCATTCTTTCCATACATGTTCTCACTTAATGCTCACAATAACCCAACAAGGTAGGTATTACTCCTTTATTTTGAAAAAAGGAAACAGGCTGTGAAAGGTTAAGTGATTCACCCAAGGTCTTGCAGTTACTGAGTGGTTCAGAATTCAAGCCTAGGTTTGCCAAACTCCGTGCCCGTGTGATCATTCCCAGTATGTCACATTTCTGAGATCACTCTGACACGGAACTTTTTGGTTTGCAATTCATAATCCATATGACCCTACAAGCTACCTTATACCATTAATAAAAAATGATATAATGATTCCTATTCTTCAGTTAATGTTATGCATGATGCATTTAGAATTTCTGATTTTAATAAAAATTAAGACATAATATCCTTACATCTCATCAAAAGTAGGGATTTCCCTAATTCTGTAAAGATTCGGTTGTGTTTTCTGCAGAAAAGCAGGAGCAAATGGAGGGAGTGGTTTCCTTGCCACATCAAACGGGCCAACTGACTGAAAATATTTTAGAACAAATTCCCAAGGTGTTTTTTTAATTTATTTTTTTATTTTTAATAGATGTTCATTTACTGGTTGTTTCATACATAGGATTTTTATATAATTACGACCAAAACTGTGATTTTGTATTCTGAGCTTTATCTTTTTTTTAATTTATTTTAATTGGAGGCTAATTACTTTACAATACTGTAATGGTTTTGCCATGCATTCACATGAATCAGTCAAGGGTTTACATGTGTTCTCCATCCTGAGGCCCCCTTCCACCTCCCTCCCAATCCCATCCCTCTGGGTCATCCCAGTGCACCAGCCCTGAACACCCTGTCTCATGCATCGAACCTGGACTGGCAATCTGTCTCACATATGATAATATACATGTTTCAATGCAATTCTCTCAAATCATCCCACCCTTGCCTTCTCCCACAGAGTCCAAAAGACTGTTCTATGCATCTGTGTCTCTTTTGCTGTCTCGCATATATGTCGTTACCATCTTTCTAAATTCCATATATATGCATTAGTATACTGTATTGGTGTTTTTCTTTCTGGCTTACTTCACTCTATATAATAGGCTCCAGTTTCATCCACCTCATTGGAACGGATTCAAATGTGTTCTTTTTAATGTCTGAGTAATAGCCCATTGTGTATATGTACCACAGCTTTCTTATCCATTCATCTGCTGATGGACATCTAGGTTGCTTCCATGTCCTGATTATTATAAACAGTGCAGCGATGAACATTGGGGTACACGTGTCTTGTTCATTTCTGGTTTCCTCGATGTGTATGCTCAGCAGTGGATTGCTAGGTCGTATGGAACTTCTATTTCCAGTTTTTTAAGGAATCTCCACACTGTTCTCCATAGCAGCTGTACTAGTTTGCATGCACACCAACCGTGTAAGAGGGTTCCCTTTTCTCCACACCCTCTCCAGCATTTATTGTTTGTAGACTTTTGGATAGCAGCCATTCTGACCAGCGTGAAATGGTACCTCATTGTGGTTTTGATTTGCATTTCTCTGATAATGAGTGATGTTGAGCATCTTTTGATTGCTTGTTAGCAACCTGTATGTCTTCTTTGGAGAAATGTCTGTTTAGTTCTATGGCCCATTTTTTGACTGAGTCGTTTATTTTTCTAGAATTGAGCTGCAGGAGTTGCTTGTATATTTTTGAGATTAATTCTTTGTCAGTTACTTCATTTGCTATTATTTTCTCCCATTCTGAAGGCTGTCTTTTCATGTTGCTTATAGTTTCCTTCATTGTGCAAAAGCTTTTAAGTTTAATTAGGTCCCATTTGTTTATTTTTGCTTTTATTTCCACTACTCTGGGAGGTGGATCATAGAGGATCCTGCTGTGATTTATGTCAGAGAGTGTTTTGCCTATGTTTTCCTCTAGGAGTTTTATAGTTTCTAGTCTTACATTTAGATCTTTAATCCATTTTGAGTTTATTTTTGTGTATGGTGTTAGAAAGTGTTCTAGTTTCATTCTTTTACAAGTGGTTGACCAGTTTTCCCAGCACCACTTGTTAAAGAGATTGTCTTTCCTCCACTGTATCTTCTTGCCTCCTTTGTCACAGATAAGGTGTCCATAGGTGCGTGGGTTTATCTCTGGGCTTTCTATTTTGTTCCACTGATCTATATTTCTGTCTTTGTGCCAGTACCATACTGTCTTGATGATCGTAGCTTTGTAGTATAGCCTGAAGTCAGGCAGGTTGATTCCTCCTGTTCCATGCTTCTTTCTCAAGGTTACTTTGGCTATTTGAGGTTTTTCTATTTCCATACAAATTGTGAAATTATTTGGTCTAGTTCTGTGAAAAATATTGTTGGTAACTTAATAAGGATTGCATTGAATCTATTGATTGCTTTGGGTATTATACTCATTTTCACTGCATTGATTCTTCTGATCCATGAACACAGTCTATTTCTCCATCTATTTGAATCCTTTTTGATTTCCTTCATCACTGTTTTATAGTTTTCTATATATAAATCTTTTGTTTCTTTAAGTAGATTTATTCTTAAGTATTTTATTCTTTTCATTGCAATGGTGAATGAAATTGTTTCCTTAATTTCTCTTTCTGTTTTTTCATTGTTAGTGTATAGGAATGCAAGGGATTTCTGTGCGTTAATTTTATATCCTGCAACTTTACTATGTTCATTGCTTAGCTCTAAGAATTTTTTGGTGGTGTCTTTAGGGTTTTCTACGTAGAGGATCATGTCATCTGCAAACAGTGAAAGTTTTACTTCTTCTTTTCCAATCTGGATTCCTTTTATTTCCTTTTCTGCTCTGACTGCTGTGGCCAAAACTTCCAAAACTATGTTGAAGAGTGGTGGTGAGAGTGTGTACCCTTACCTTGTTCTTGACTTTGGGAGAAATCCTTTCAGTTTTTCATCACTGAGGATAATGTTTGTTGTGGGTTTGACACATATATTTTTTATTATGTTGTGGTATGTTCCTTCTATTCCTGATTTCTGGAGGGTTTTTATCATAAATGTATGTTGAATTTTGTCAAAGGCTTTTTATGGATCTATTGAGATAATCATATGGTTTTTGTCTTTCAATTCGTTAATGTGGTGTATAACGTTGATTGATTTGTGGATATTGAAGAATCCTTGCATTCCTGGGATAAAGCCCACTTGGTCATGATGTCTGATCTTTTGTTGGATTGTGTTTGCTAGAATTTTGTTAAGGATTTTTGCATCTATGTTCATCAGTGATATTGGCCTGTAGTTTTCTTTTTTTGTGGCATCTTTGTCAGGTTTTGGTATCAGGGTGATGGTGGCCTCATAGAATGACTTCGGCAGTTTACCTTCTTCTGAAATTTTCTGGAAGAGTTTGAGTAAGATAGGTGTCAGCTCTTCTCTAAATTTTTGGTAGAATTCAGCTGCGAAGCCATCTGGTTCAGGGCTTTTGTTTGCTGGAAGATTTCTGATTACAGTTTCAATTTCCATGCTTGTGATGGGTCTGTTAAGATTTTCTATTTCTTCCTGGTTCAGTTTTGGAAAGTTGTACTTTTCTAAGAATTTGTCCATTTCTTTGAAACTATCCATTTTATTGGCATATAGTTGTTGATAGTAGTCTCTTATAATCCTTTGTATTTCTGTGTTGTCTGTTGTGATTTCTCCATTTTCATTTCTAATTTTGTTGATTTGATTCTTCTCCCTTTGTTTCTTGATGAGTGTGG
This sequence comes from Giraffa tippelskirchi, assembly GCF_054371585.1. NCBI lineage: Eukaryota > Metazoa > Chordata > Mammalia > Artiodactyla > Giraffidae > Giraffa > Giraffa tippelskirchi. Next base: position 76,137,372 of record NC_137289.1, read on the forward strand.
TTAATGGTTTGTCAATTTTATTTATCTTCTCAGAAAAACAGCTTTAAACTTTGTTGATTTTTGCTATGGTCACTTTTGTTTCTTTTGCATTTATTTCTGCCCTAAGTTTTAAGATTTCTTTCCTTCTACTCACCCTGGGGTTCTTCATTTCTTCCTTTTCTAGCTACTTTAGGTGTAGAGTTTGGTTATTTATTTGACTTTTTTCTTGAGGTAAGCCTGTATTGCTAAGAACCTTCCCCTTAGTGCTGCTTTTACAGTGTCCCATAGGTTTTGGGTTGTTGTGTTTTCATTTTCCTTCATTTCTATGCATGTTTTCATTTCTTTTTTGATTTCTTCAATGATTTGTTGGTTATTAAGCAGTGTGTTGTTCAGCCTCCATATTTTAGAATTTTTAATAGTTTTTCTCCTGTAATTAGCATCGAATCTTACTGCCTTGTGGTCAGAAAAGATGCATGGAATGATTTCAATTTTTTTGAATTTACCAAGGCTAGATTTATGGGCCAGGATGTGATCTATCCTGGAGAAGTTCCATGTGCACTTGAGAAAACAGGTGAAATTCATTGTTTTGGGGTGAAATGTCCTATAGATATCAATTCAGTCTAACTGCTCCACTGTATCATTTAAATTTTGTGTTTCCTTGTAAATTTTCTTTTTAGTTGATTTATCCATAGGTGTGAATGGGGTATTAAGGTCTCCCACTATTATTGTGTTATTGTTAATTTCCCCTTTCATACTTGCTAGCATTTTCCTTACACACTGCAGTGCTCTTATGTTGGGTACATATATATTTATAATTGTTATACATTCTTCTTGGACTGATCCTTTGATTATTATGTAGTGTCCTCCTTTGTCTCTTTACATAGCCTTTATTTCAAAGTCTATCTTACCTGATATGAGTATTGTTACTCCTGCTTTCTTTTGGTCTCGATTTGCATGGAAAATCTTTTTCCAGCACTTCACTTTCAGTCTGTATGTGTCCCTTGTTTTGAGGTGGGTCTCTTGTAGACAGCATATATAGGGGTATTGTTTTTGTGTCCATTCAGCCAGTCTTTGTCTTTTGGTTGGGGGCATTCAACCCATTTACATTTAAGGTAATTATTGATAAGTATGGTCCCATTGTCATTTACTTTGTTGTTTTGTTTTCCAGTTTGTACACCTTTTCTGTGTTTCCTGTCTAGAGAATATCATTTAGCATTTGTTGAAGAGCTGGTTTGGTAGTGTTGAATTCTCTCAGCACTTGCTTGTCTGTAAAGCTTTTGATTTCTCCTTCATATCTGAATTAGATCCTTGCTGGGTACAGTAATCTGGGCTGTAAGTTTTTCTCTTTCATAACTTTAAGTGTGTCCTGCCATTCCCTTCTGAGCTGAAGAGTTTCTATTGAAAGATCAGCTGTTATCCTTATGGGAATCCCCTTGTGTGTTATTTGTTGTTTTTCCCTTGCTTCTTTTAATATTTGTTCTTTGTGTTTGATCTTTGTTAATTTGATTAATATGTGTCTTGGAGTGTTTGGCATTGGGTTTATCCTAGTTGGGACTCTCTGAGTTTCTTGGACTTGAGTGGCTCTTCCCTTCCCCATTTTAGGGAAGTTTTCAACTATTATCTCTTCAAGTATTTTCTGTTAGCCTTTCTTTTTGTCTTCTTCTTCTGGGACTCCTATGATTCGAATGTTGGGGCGTTTTACATTGTCCCAGAGGTTCCTGAGGTTGTCCTCATTTCTTTTAATTCTTTTTCCCTCTCTGCTTCATTTATTTCTACCATTCTACATTCTACCTCACTTATTCTACCTTCTGCCTCTGTCATTTAACTGTTGGTTCCCTCCAGAGTGCTTTTGATCTCATTTCTTGCATTATTTGTTATATATTGACTCTTTTTTATTTCTTCTAGGTCACTGTTAAACATTTGTTGCATCTTCTCAGTCCTTGTCTCCAGGCTATTTACTTGTAATTCCATTTTGTTTTCAAGATTTTGGATCATTTTTACTATCATTATTCTGAATTCTTTTTCAGGTAGACTCCCTATCTCCTCCTTTGTTTGGTTTGGTGGGCCTTTATCATGTTTGTTTACCTGCTGAGTATTTCTCTGCCTTTTCATCTTGTTTAGATTGTTGTGTTTGGGGGTGGCCTTTCCGTATTCTGGCAGTTTGTGGTTCCTCTTTATTGTGGAGGTTCCTCACTGTGGGTGGGGTTGTGTGGGTGTCTTGTGAAGGCTTCCTGGTTAGGGAAGCTTGTGTCTGTGTTCTACTAGGTGGAGCTGGATTTCTTCTCTAGGGAGTGCAATGAAGTGTCCAGTAGTGAGTTTTGAGATGTCTACGGGTTTGGTGTGACTCTGGGCAGCCTGAATTTTGAAGCTCAAGGTTATGTTCCTGCCTTGCTGGAGAATTTGCGTGGTATGTCTTGGTCTGGAACTTGTTGGCCCTTGGGTGGTGCTTGGTTTCCGTGTAGGTGTGGAGGCTTTTGGATGAGCTCTTATCTGTTAATGTTCCCTGGAGTCAGGAGTTCTCTGATATTCGCAGGTTTTGGACTTAAGCCTCCTGCCTCTGAGAGAAGGGATCAGGGGGCAGACAGGCTGAATCTAAAGTCACAGACAACTAGCCAATCTGATCGCATGGACCACAGCCTTGTCTAACTCAATGAAAATAAGCCATGTCTTGTGGGGCCACCCAAGATGGACGAGTCTTGGTGAAGAGGTCTGACAGAATGTTGTCCACTGGAGAATGGAATGGCAAACCATTGCAGTATTCTTGCCTTGAGAACCCCATGAACAGTATGAAAAGGCAAAAAGGACACTGAAAGATGAACTTCCCAGGCAGTAGGTGCCCAATATGCTACTGGAAATCAGTGGAGAAATAATTCCAGAAAGAATGAAGGGATGGAGCCAAAGCAAAGACAACACCTAGATGTGAATGGGACTGGGGATAGAAGCAAAATTCGATGCTGTAAAGAGCAAATTTGCATTGGAACCTCGAATGTTAGGTCCATTAATCAAGGCAAATTGGAAGTGGTCAAATAGGAGATGACAAGAGTGAACATCAACATTCTCGGAATCAATGAACTAAGATGGACTGGAATGGGTGAATTTAACTCAGATGAGCATTATATCTACTACTGTGGACAGGAATCCCTTATAAGAAATGGAGTAGCCATCATAGTCAACAAAAGAGTCTGAAATGCAGTACTTGGATGCAATCTCAAAAACCGCAGAATGATCTGTTCGTTTCAAAGGCAAACCATTCAATATCACAGTAATCCAAGTCTATGCCCCGACTAGTAATGCTAAAGAAACTGAAGTTGAACAGTTGTATGAACACCTACAAGACCTTCTAGAACAAACACCCCAAAAAGATGTCTTTTTCATTATAGGGAACTGGAATACAAAAGTAGGAAGTCAAGAAACACCTGGAATAACAAGCAAATTTGCCCTTGGAGTACAGAATGAAGCAGGGCAAAGGCTAATAAAGTTCTGCCAAGAGAATGCACTGGTCATAGCAAACACCCTCTTCCAACAACACAAGAGAAGACTCTACACATGGACATCACCAGATGGCCAACATTGAAATGAGATTGATTATATTCTTTGAAGCCAAAGATGGAGACGCTCTATACAGTCAGCAAAAAAAAGACAGGGAGCGGACTATGGCTCAGATCATGAACTCCTTATTGCCAAATTCAGACTGAAATTGAAGAAAGTGGGGAAAACCCCTAGACCATTCAGTTATGACCTAAATCAAATCCCTTATGATTATACAGTGGAAGTGACAAATAGATTTAAGGGACTAGATCTGATAGACAGAGTGCCTAATGAACTATGGACAGAGGTTCGTGACATTGTACAGGAGACTTGGATCAAAACCACCCCCAGGAAAGAGAAATGCAAAAAAGCAAAATGGCTTTCTGAGGAGGCCTTACAAATAGCTGTGACAGATGGGAAGAGAAAAGCAAAGAGAAAAGGAAAGATATACCATTTGAATGTAAAGTTCCAAAGAGTAGCAAGGGGAGATAAGAAAGCCTTCCTCAGCGATCAATGCAAAGAAATAGAGGAAAACAATAGAATGGGATAGACTAGAGATCTTTTCAAGAAAATTAGAGATAGCAAGGGAAATTTCATGCAAAGATGGGCTCAATAAAGGACTGAAATGGTAGGGACCAAATAGAAGCAGAAGATATTATGAAGAGGTGGCAAGAATATACAGAAGAATATTACAAAATTTCTTCACGACCCAGACAATAACGATGGTGTGATCACTCACGTAGAGCCAGACATCCTGGAATGTGAAGTGGGCCATAGGAAGCATCACTGTGAACAAAGCTAGTGGAGGTGATGGAATTCCAGCTGAGCTATTTCAGATCTTGAAAGTTGATTCTGTGAAAGTGCTACACTCAATATGCCAGCAAATATGGAAAACTCAGAAGTGACCACAAGACTGGAAAAGGTCAGTTTTCATTCCAATCCCAAAGAAAGGCCATGCCAAAGAATGCTCAAACCACCGCACAATTGCACTCATCTCACACGCCATTAAAGTGATGCTTAAAATTCTCCAAACCAGGCTTCAGCAATACGTGAACCATGAACTTCCAGATGTTCAAGCTGGTTTTAGAAAAGGCAGAGGAACCAGAGATCAAATTGCCAACATCTGCTGGATAATTGAATAAGCAAGAGAGTACCAGAAAAACATCTATTTCTGCTTTATTGACTATGCCAAAGCCTTTGATTGTGTGGATCACAATAAACTGTGGAAATCCCTGAAAGAGATGGGAATACAAGACCACCTCGCCTGTCTCTTGAGAAACCTGTATGCAGGTCAGGAAGCAACGTTTAGAACTGGATGTGGAACAACAGACTGGTTCCAAATAGGAAAAGGAGTCTGTCAAGGCTGTATATTGTCACCCTGCTTATTTAACTTATATGCAGAGTACATCATGATAAACACTGGGCTGGAGAAGCACAAGCTGAAATCAAGATTGCCGGGAGAAATATCAATGACCTCAGATATGCAGATGACACCACCCTTATGGGAGAAAGTGAAGAAGAACTAAAGAGCCTCTTAATGAATGTGAAAGAGAAGAGTGAAAATGTTGGCTTAAAGCTCAACATTCAGAAAACTAAGATCATAGCATCCAGTCCCATCACTTCATGGCAGATAGATGGGGAAACAGTAAAAACAATGGCTGAATTTATATTTCTGGGCTCCAAAATCACTGTAGATGGTGACTACAGCCATGAAATTAAAAGACACTTACTCCTTGGAAGGAAAGCTATGACCAACCTAGATAGCATATTAAAAAGCAGAGACATTACTTTGCCAGCGAAAGTCCATATAGTCAAGGCTATGGTTTTTCCAATTGTCATGTATGGATGTGAGAGTTGAAGTATAAAGAAAGCTGAGCACCAAAGAGTTGATGCTTTTGAACTGCGTGTGGTGTTGGATAAGACTCTTGAGAGTCCCTTGGACTGCAAGGAGGTCCAACAAGTCCATCCTAAAGGAGTTCAGTCCTGGGTGTTCATTGGAAGGACTGATGTTGAAGCTGAAACTCCAATACTTTGGCCACCTAATGAGAAGACCTGACTCATTGGAAAAGACCCTGATGCTGGGAAAGATTGAGGGCCGGAGGAGATGGGGACGACAGAGGATGAGATGGTTGGATGGCATCATCAACTCGATGAATATGTGTTTGGGTAGACTCAGGGAGTTGGTGATGGACAGGGAGGCTTGGCGTGCTGTGGTTCATGGGGTTGCAAAGAGTCAGACACGACTGAGTGACTGGACTGAACTCCTGCCTCTCGTTTTCCATCTTATTCTTACAGTAGCCTCAAGACTTCTCCATATATACAGCACTGATATTAAAACATCTAGGTTAATGATGAAAAGTTTCTCCACAGTGAGGGACACCCGACATGGTTCACCGAGTTACTTCGAGAAGAGAAGATGGAGGAGGGAGATAGAGGTGACTAGGAAGAGGAGAGGCGGAATCAAAAGGCGAGAGAGCAAGCTAGCCAGTAATCAGTTCCCTATGTGCTCTCCACAGTCTGGACCCCTCAGAGATGTTCATGGAGTTACACAGAGAAGAGAAGAGGGAGGAAGGAGACAGAGGTGGCCAGGAGGAGAAAAGGGGGAATCAAAAAGAAAAAGACAGGTGCAGCCATTAATTAGTTCCCTAAGTATTCTCCACAGCCCAGAACACACAAAGAGATTCATAGAGTTGGATAGAGAAGAGAAGGGGGAGGGATGAGATCGAGGCGCCCTGGTGGAGAAAAATGAGAGTCAAAAGGGGGAGAGAGCAATCAAGCCAGTAATCACACTCCCAAGTAAAATTGGGTATTAAGTATTGGATTCTTAAAGGTACAACATTTGATAACAAACACCAAAGATCAAAGATTAAAAATGTAGAGTAGAGTTTAGACTCTCAAGAATACAATATTATAAAAGCAAAACAAAGTCACAAAAATTATAAAATAAGAAGTTTGCTTTAAAAATAGGGTCTTTTTTTTTTTTTTTTGCATGGTAATAGTGGGTTTTAAAAATGAAAATTAAGGGAGTAATAGAGGACTTAAAATTTTTTTTTAAATGGTAATAGTAAATATATATCTAGGAATTTCTCTGGAGCTGTTGCAGACACTGTGAGGTCAGTTCCGTTTCAGATAGTTCCTTGATTTAGCTTATACTTCTCAAGATCTATAGGCCCCTTCCAATGTAGTTGGTGCTAAGTACAGGGATTTTAATCTGTTGCATCTGTCACTTCCAAAGAGATTCCTTCTGTTTATTTTAGCGTCTTCTGTTTGATGGTCTCTTCAGTGTCTAATTTCCGCCCTGACACAAAGGGGTGAAGGTGGTCACTTATTTAGGCTCACTTGTTCAGTCCTTCTGTGGGAAGGGAGGAACACTGCAAACAAATATCACTGGCATGTGTGGGGAGTGCTCGCAGTGTTCAGCCACACTGGGTTTGCCCCCGCTTTCAGCATGTGTGCTTTCCCAGTCTACACTGCTCAGGCTTCAGGTTGCTCTGAAGGGAGTGGGCCCTGGGTGGCATGCACTTTGCAGGTCTAAGCTGCTCAGGTTCCGGTTCTCGGGTACTCCACAAAGGCGCAGACTTGGTTGGGCCTGCATTTTGTGCCCTTCCCAGGTCCGAGCAGCTCAGGCAACCAGGTGCTTGGTGAGCACAGTCTCCCCAAGCTGGGGGGTGCGTCTTATCGTCTCCCTTGTCCCAGCTGTGGGCTGCCGGCACGACCCTCTCAGGTGTGCCATGTGTCTCTTCTGGGGAGCTGATCTCTGGCTGCGACCCTCCCGGCAGATGTCAACCATCCAGAATCCCAAGAAGTCTTGGTTAGCAACGGACCCTGCTTACAGTTTGGTAGAGGATGACTCTGTGGGGCTGAGAATGCCCCTTTCTGGCTCTGGCTGCCCCTTTCCTGCCTGTCTCTGGCGGGGGATGGGCCAGTCTGCAGTCTGCTATCTCTCTTTTGGTATTTGCTCAGTCCTTTTTTCTGTGAGTGGGCCTGGCAGTGCCTTAGGTTAGGGCTTTTCAAGGGATAGTTTTCTCTCTCTCTCTTTTCTTTTTTCCCCCTCTATCTCTGGCTAACTCACAGTTTGGGTTGCTATCTCACGTTAGTTCCCTCAGATTGCCCTCAGGGCATTCTGGCCCAGTCCTTACTCCAGGCAATGCAGCCTGTGCCTCCCTGTTCAGACCCTGCTTACTGGTGGTGGCTGAGAGCGCTGGGAGTTGTCGTTAGGCACATAATCTGTGGGTTTTATTTATTTATTTTTCCTCTCGGTTACATTGCCCTCTGAGATTCCAAAACTCCCCACAGACCCACAAGTGAGAGTGTTTCCTGGTGTTTGGAAACTTCTCCTCTTTTAAGTCTCCCTTCCTGGGAAGGATCTCCGTCTCTACTTCTTTTGTCTCACTTTTTATCTTTTATATTTTGTCTTATCTCTTTTTGAAGACAATGGGTTGCCTTTCTGGGTGCCTGATGTCCTGTCAGCATTCAGAGGTTGTTTTGTAGAATTTTCTCAGCATTCAAATATTCTTTCGATGATTTTGGTGGGGAGAAAGTGGTCTCCCATCCTATTCCTCTGCCATCTTAGGACCGCCTCCCAAAGTGTTTTTTTAAACTACATAAAAGGGTCATTTTAAGTTCTAGAAGTGTTTTTTAGAAATGGGGGCAAATTTACTACTGAAATAGTATAATCTGACAAGTGAGTCAAGTCTTGAAAGTATAATTTTGCATGATGGCATTGTTTTGGAAAGAAGCAGACATAGTTTATTAATTGACTCCTAGGTTTAGCATCAGCTCTTCTTTTATTATATTTTTGCTCTGTTGATCTTTAAAAAAAAATTAAAACCAAATAAAACATGCACAAGAAATACAATAGTTTGCTATAGCAAATTGATATGAGGATTTTTTTAGGGGTGATGAAAATGTTCTAGAGTTATATTGTGCTGATGATTTCACAACTCTGTAAATGTAATAAAACTCAGTAAATCATACACTTAACATGAGCAAATTTATGGTTTGTAAATTATATCCCAATAAAACTGTATAAACAAGAACTGAATGTAAAAAACCCAAATTACACAGAAGACTACAGAGTGAAATGTAAAAGGTACAATTTTAAGATTACTTAATAAGTATGTACTCCCGTATTCATGCCTGGATAATCCCATGGACAGAGGAGCCTGGCAGGTTGCAATCCATAGGGTCACATTGAGTTGAATATGACTGAAGTGACTTAATATACACACACACACACACACATAAATGAGGGGAATTCGCTAGTGGTTCAGTGGTAAAGAATCTGCCTGCAGTGCAGGAGACACAAGATATATGGGTTCAATCCCTGGGTCAGGAAGATCCTCTGGTGAAGGAAATGGCAATCTACTCCAGTATTCTTGCCTGGGAAATCCCATGGACAGAGGACCCTGGTGGGCTAACTCTATGGGGGTCACAAAAGAGTCAGACACAACTCAGCAACTAAACAACAACAAAATAGCAAATGAGAACTTTAAAAAGAATGAAAAAATATAACTCAATAATGCTGTCCTATACAGAGATTTGGCAAATCAGAATTCCTTTCATCACAGTAATAATCTATATAGAAATAGCTAAGAGTTACCAATTATGTACTACATATCTAGTAGTGTTCTAAACATTTACAAGTATTATCTCAGTTTATACTCACCACAATCTTATGAGTTAAGTAGTATTATTAACATCTATATTTTACAAATGAGGTGACTGATGGAAAAAGATTAATAAGTACCTTCCCAAGATCACATGCTCAGCAAATTTTAAAGCCAGAGTATGCAATGTAGGTGGCTGGATTCTGGAAACCTTGCTCTTAACATTTGTAATAAGCTAATTCAAGACTACATACCTAATCTTTTATTTTCAGCCATTCCTTTAAATTTTAATTGGAGAGTAATTACTTTACAACATTGTGATGGGTTTTGCCATACATCAACATGAATCGGCCATACATGTGCTCCCTTCCTCCTAAACACCCCTCCCACCTCCTTCCTCTTACCTAATCTTAAGACTTGGCCCATGTGCCACAGCATCTGTGAAACCATCTCCAGGTACCTATTTTGCATTGATACTCAATGCCATACAGTTTTGTTTTTAGCTTTATAAATGTATATGTGCTCTATCTTACCAGCTAGACTCACTGAGGACAAAGAGAATGTGATCAAGTCACCACTTCACATTATCCACATTGCTTAGCCCATGAATAAGCATAGGACATGCCTAATAAACACAGGTATAGTAATTGAATCTTTGGGAAAATTCAATAATATTAATATATGATCTATTGATCAACAACAATAAAGAACAATATTGGATAGGAACCTGGAAAGTTAAGTTCATGAACCAAGGCAAATTGGAGGTGGGCAAACAGGAGATGGCAAGAGTGAACGTGGACATTCTAGGAATCAGAGAACTAAGATGGACTGGAATGGGTGAATTTAACTCAGATGAGCATTATATCTACACTCTGGGAAGGAACCCCTTAGAAGAAATGGAGCAGCCATCGTAGTCAACAAGAGTCTGAAATGCAGTACTTGGATGCAATCTCAAAAACGACAGAATGACATCTGTTCGTTTCCAAGGCAAACCATTCATTATCATGGTAATCCAAGTCTATGCCCCGACCAGTAACGCTGGAGAAGCTGAAGTTGAACGGTTCTATGAAGACATACAAGACCTTCTAGAACGAACACCCAAAAAAGATGCCTTTTTCATTATAGGGAACTGGAATGCAAAAGTAGGAAGTCAAGAAACACCTGGAGTAACAGGTAAACTTGGCCTTGGAGTACAGAATGAAGCAGGGCAAAGGCTAATAGAGGTCTGCCAAGAGAATGCACTGGTCATAGCAAACACCCTCTTCCAACAACACAAGAGAAGACTCTACACATGGACATCATCAGATGGCCAACACCGAAATCAGATTGATTATATTCTTTGCAGCCAAAGATGGAGAAGCTCTATACAGTCAGCAAAAACAAGACCGGGAGCAGACTGTGGCTCAGATCATGAACTCCTTATTGCCAAATTCAGACTTAAACTGAAGAGAGTAGGGAAAACCACTAGACCATTCAAGTATGACCTAAATCAAATTCCTTATGACTATACAGTGGAAGTGAGAAATAGATTTAAGGGACTAGATCTGATAGACAGAGTGCCTGATGAACTATGGACAGAGGTTCGTGACATTGTACAGGAGACAGGAATCAAGACCATCCCCAAGAAAAAGAAATGCAAAAAAGCAAAATGGCTGTCTGAGGAGGCCTTAGAAATAGCTGTGAAAAGAAGAGAAGCTGAAAGCAAAGGAGAAAAGGAAGGATATACCCATTTGAATGCAGAGTTCCAAATAATAGCAAAGAGAGATAAGAAAGCCTTCCTCAGAGATCAATGCAAAGAAATAGAGGAAAACAATAGAATGGGAAAGACTGGAGGTCACTTTAAGGAAATTAGAGTTACCAAGGGAACATTTCATGCAAAGATGGGCTCAGTAAAGGACAGAAATGGTATGGACCTAACAGAAGCAGAAAATATTAAGAAGAGGTAGCCAGAAACACCAGGATATCTGGGTCTAAGTGAGTGATCACACCATCGTGATTAACTGGGTCATGAAGATCTTTTTTGTACAGTGCTTCTGTGTACTCTTGTCACCTCTTCTTAATATCTTCTGTTTCTGTTAGGTCCATACAATTTCTGTCCTTTATTGAGTTCATCTTTACATGAAATGTTCCCTTGGTGTCTCTAGTTTTCTTGAAGACATTTCTAGCCTTTCCCATTATGTTGTTTTCCTCTATTTCTTTGCATTGATCTCTGAGGAAGGCTTTCTTATCTCTCCTTGCTATTCTTTGGAACTCTGCATTCAAATGGGTATATCTTTCCTTTTCTCCTTTGCTTTCAGCTTCTCTTCTTTTCACAGCTATTTCTAAGGCCTCCTCAGAAAGCCATTTTGCTTTTTTGCATTTCTCTTTCCTGGGGGTGGTTTTGATCCAAGTCTCCTGTACAATGTCACGAACCTCTGTCCATAGTTCATTAGGCACTCTGTCTATCAGATCTAGTCCCTTAAATCTATTTGTCACTTCCACTGTATAATCATAAGGGATTTGATTTAGGTCATAACTGAATGGTCTAGGGGTTTTCCCCACTTTCTTCAATTTCAGTCTGAATTTGGCAATAAGGAGTACATGATCTGAGCCACAGTCCGCTCCTGGTCTTGTTTTTGCTGACTGTATAGAGCTTCTCTATCTTTGGCTTCAAAGAATATAATCAATCTCATTTCGGTGTTGGCCATCTGGTGATGTCCATGTGTAGAGTCTTCTCTTGTGTTGTTGGAAGAGGGTGTTTGCTATGACCAGTGCATTCTCTTGGCAGAACTTTATTAGCCTTTGCCCTGCTTCATTCTGTACTCCAAGGGCAAATTTGCTTGTTATTCCAGGTGTTTCTTACATTCCTACTTTTGCATTCCAGTCCCCTATAATGAAAAGGACATCTTTTGGGGGTGTTAGTTCAAAAAGGTCTTGTAGGCCTTCATCGAACCTTTCAGCTTCAGCTTCTTCAGCATTACTGGTCAGGGTATAGACTTGGATTACCTTGATCTTGAATGGTTTGCCTTTGAAACGAACAGAGATCATTCTGCGGTTTTTGAGATTGCATCCAAGTACTGCATTTCGGACTCTTTTGTTAACTATGATGGCTACTCCATTTCTTTTAAGGGATTCTTGCCCTCAGTAGTAGATAAAATGGTCGTCTGAGTTAAATTCATGTATTCCAGTCCATTATAGTTCTCTGATTCCTAGAATGTCCACATTCACTCTTGCCATCTCCTGTTTGACCACTTCTAATTTGCCTTGATTCATGGACCTAACATTCCAGGTTCCTATGCAATATTGCTCTTTACAGCATTGGACCTTGCTTCTATAACCAGTCACATCCACAACCAGGTGTTGCTTTTGCTTTGGCACCATCCCTTCATTCTTTCTGAAGTTATTTCTCCACCTATCTCCAGTATCAAAATGGGCACCTACCAATCTGGGGAGTTTATCTTTCAGTGTCCTATCTTTTTGCCTTTTCATACTGTTCATGGGGTTCTCAAGGCAAGAATACTGAAGTGGTTTGCCATTCCCTTCTCCAGTGGACCACATTCTGTCAGACCTCTCCACCATGACCCGTATGTCTTGGGTGGCCACACACGGCATGGCCTAGTTTCACAGAGTTAGACAAGGCTATGGTCCATGTGATCAGATTGGCTAGTTTTCTGTCTGCCCTCTCATGCCCTCTCTCAGAGCCTACCATCTTACTTGGGTTTCTCTTACCTTGGACGTGGCGTACCTCTTCACGGCTACTCCAGGAAAGCGAAACTGCTGCTCCTTACCTTGGACGTGGGGTATGTCCTCTTCGGCCGCCGTTCCTGTGCTGCCCACCACTGCTAGAATACACAGAACTGTACAAAATAGATTTTCATGACCCAGATAATTCCAATAGTATGATCTCTCACCTAGAGCCAGACATCCTGGAATGTGAAGTCAAGTGGGCCTTAGGAAGCATCACTATGAGCAAAGCTAGTGGAGGTGATGGAATTCCAGTTGAGTTATTTCAAATCCTGAAAGATGATGCTGTGAAATTGCTGCACTCAATATGCTAGCAAATTTGGAAAATTCAGCAATAGCCAAAGGACTGGAAAAGGTCAGTTTTCATTCTAATCCCAAAGAAAGGCAATGCCAAAGAATGCTCAAACCACCGCACAATTGCACTCATCTCACACGCTAGTAAAGTAATGCTCAAAATTCTCCAAGCCAGGCTTCAGCAATACGTGAACTGTGAACTTCCAGATATTCAAGCTGGTTTTAGAAAATGCAGAGAAATCAGAGATCAAATTGCCAACATCCTATGGATCATCAAAAAAGCAAGAGAGTTCCAGAAAAACATTTATTTCTGCTTTATTGAATATGCCAACGCCTTTGACTGTGTGGATCACAATAAACTGTGGAAAATTCAAGAGACAGGAATACCAGACCAACTGACCTGCCTCTTGAGAAACCTGTATGCAGGTCAGGAAGCAATAGTTAGAACTAGACATGGAACAACAGACTGGTTCCAAATAGGAAAAGGAGTACATCAAGGCTGTATATTGTCACCCTGCTTATTTAACTTAAATGCAGAGTACATCATGAGAAACACTGGGCTAGAGGAAGCACAAGCTGCAATCAAGATTCCTGGGAGAAATATCAATAACCTCAGATATGCAGATGACACCACCCTTATGGCAGAAAATGAAGAAGAACTAAAGAGCCTCTTGGTGAAAGTGAGAGAAGATAGTGAAAAAGTTGGCTTAAAGCTCAACATTCAGAAAACTAAGGTCATGGCATCCAGTCCCATCACCTTATGGCAAATACATGGGGAAACATTGGAAACAGTGGCTGACTTTATTTTGGGGGGCTCCAAAATCACTGCAGATGGTGATTGCAGCCATGAAATTAAAAGACACTTACTCCTTGGAAGGGTTGTTATGACCAACCTAGACAGCATATTAACAATCAGAGTCATTACTTTGTCAGCAAAGATCCGTCTACTCAGGCTATGGTTTCTCCAGTAGTCATGTGTGGATATGAGAGTTGGACTACAAAGAAAGCTGAGTACAGAGGAATTGATGCTTTTGAACTGTGGTGTTGGAGAAGACTTTTGAAAGTCTCTGGGACAGCAAGGAGATCCAACCAGTCCATTCTAAAGGAGATCAGTCCTGGGTGTTCTTTTGAAGGACTGATGTTGATGTTGAAACTCCAATACTTTGGCCACCTGATGCGAAGAGGTGACTCATTGGAAAAGACCCCGATGCTGGGAAAGATTGAGGACAAGAGGAGAAGGGGACAACAGAGGATGAGATGGTTGGATGGCATCACTGACTCAATGAACATGGGTTTGTGTAAACTCTGTCAGTTGGTGATGGACAGGGAGGCCTGGCCTGCTGCGGTTCATTGGGTGGCAAAGAGTCGGACATGATTGAGTGACTGAACTGAACTGAACTTGATCAACAACAGTAAAAAAGAGACTTGAGGCACTTTTGTAAATTCCTCCTGCCTGCAGCTCAGTAATTGAGGGATTAAATCATTTAATTTAAGATCCAACATTCATAGTGAATTGATGAAACTCATTAGATAATTGCTCTTCTACACTCTGCCTGAGTAGACATACTGAGAAGAATTTACTTCTGGTATTAATCAAAAATATGTGTTGTGCCCACTTAAGGCATAACATGTATGTTGAGGCATATAGTAGCCCACTGTTCTTCTGGATCCATAGAAAATGATTTGATAATTAAAACAGCCTTCTGTGGACGTCTTCTTGGTACTTCATTGCCTGAGAAACTAAGATAAATGTGTCTCAAGCAAAATATCTCTGCAAAATGAAACAAAAAGGTTTACAATGGGATTGCAGTGTATGCAGTTCTGGCTAAAAATAAAAGGACACATAAACATGATCCTTGCTTTTTGGAAGTATAATATTTTTTAAGATTCAAAAATGTTTTCTAAAATGGCTAGGAACAATAAACACCAAACTGTTAGCAATAGCTGCTACTGGACAGTGGATTCAGATGGGGTGAACATGTCTAACAGACCTGCCACTTTTTACAGCATATATGTCTGTAGTGTTTAAATTTTCTACAATAAGAATATGTTCATACAGTATTTGTGTTATGTTAAAAAGAACAGTACTTTAAAATAAAAAGAAATTTTCTAGCTTTGTGATTGTTATTTTAAATGGTGACGGATTTTGATGAAAAGGAGTAAGCAGAAAGTAATGCTAGGAAAACGTGAAGGGGAACCCAGCTTCCTCAGCAAACTCTCTCTCAACCTCTCTCTTTCTCTTTCACTTTCCTCATTAAACATCCTTCCCACTTCTCAGTCCCTCCTGTCAGATTAACCACACTTTGGGAAAAAGGAATTGAAACATTTTGCAAGACAAAAGACTTACTGATTAAATAGCTGAGCTTTCCATTTGAACCAAAACTTTAACAGTGAGTATTGTTCTACTGTTTGTGTATTTTTGAGCTTGAAAATGGTGCTTAAATAAATCAAGATTTGTAGTCAGAAAATAAATCAGAAATGTTTTCAAATAAAAGTTTAAGAAAGAGACCTTCTAGTTTTGTTTCTTGATATTAAAAAAGGCAGGGAATCTGTATGATCAGAATAATCCAGATGCCAAGTTCCTATTATTTTCATTTTTTTAAATCTATTTATTCATATTCATTGGTCTTCTCTGCTTGAATTATTTTTAAGGACAGTTAGAATCTGCCATTTTCTAGTGCCTGGTGAATACTTCCTCTGTGGTTTTGTAAGGAGTCCTCACTGCAGGCATATTTTGTTGGGGCACAAAGCCAACTTGAGGTTCCAAGTTTAATGTTTTCAGATATTCTTTCCAAAGAATGTGGTGTGACCAGGAGTAACAAAAAGGAAAGAAACAAAGCTATTTTTATGATAGCAAAACTACATGATTTTAAATCCCCTTTCCCCACATAAGATAAACAAGTAACTGTCTTATTTGCTTTCTGGAAGTGAAAGAGTTAAAACAGGGATTTTTTTTTTTTTTTTTCCTGGAAGTCCTGCAGTTGAGAATCTGTGCTTCCGCCGAGAGAAGAGAGTTAAATTTGTCATTCTCTTCCTCCTTGATTCCCACTTGTCTCTGACATGCCCCTAACGGATATCATGACATATTACTGGCTTTGTCTGTCAGATTCTTAGATACGATCTTTAAACATGTTTACTAAAATCATCAGGGGTCCTTGCTTAGAAAACATACTTTAAACATACAATTTGCATAAAGGCCAATCACAAAATAACCATATAAAATGATAGAACAACTACAAATATAGGCCATTATAGCCCACATGAATCATTCAACAGACTTCAAAATCAATCAACTTAATGACATGCTGCTGCTGCTGCTGCTGCTAAGTCACTTCAGTCGTGTCCGACTCTCTACAACCGCATAGATGGCAGCCCACCAGGTTCCCCCGTCCCTGGGATTCTCCAGGCAAGAACACTGGAGTGGGTTGCCATTTCCTTCTCCCGTGCATGAAAATGAAAAGTGAAAGTGAAGTCGCTCAGTCATGTTCGTCTCTTCGCAACCACATGGACAGCAGCCTACCAGGCTCCTCCGTCCATGGGATTTTCCAGGCAAGAGTACTGGAGTGGGTTGCCATTGCTTTCTCCCTAATGACACCCTAGATTGTTAGAAACATAGCTAGGACTAGTCCTTGCTGGATGGAGACAAACAGCAGGCACACTCATGTCTCCAGAACAAAACGATGACTATCAAGATACAGCTCATATGACACATCTTTGCTTGCTATCCCATAAGATCTTGCATCTATTGCCTTGACTTAGAGTTAAAAACAAAACACAACAAGAACAACACAATAAATAAAACCTATGTCCCCAGCCAAAAATGTCCTTTTCTTCAGAATACTTACCCATGTTTAATCCCAGTCCCATTCATAAATTTATCATGAAAAGACTCTTTTGAAGACATTGCCAGTTTCCTTGTTTCCTCTCCAACTGATTGATTCTAATGAAGTACACACTCTGGACATCCATGACTTCTAAATAATCCATTACTTTGCCTTTCAGCCTCCTATGATGTTTTTCAGAATAACTGGATGGATTAATTTTGCTCTTTCTTTCTCTTTCATTCCTTCCTCCTCCCTCCTTCCCTTCCATTTTTCAAACTTTCTCCCTTCTTTTACTCACAAAGCAAATAATTATTAAGTACTTACTATGTGTCAAGTACTGGCTAGGCGACAGTTATATGAAATAGGCCTCTGCCTTCCAGGAGCTCAGAGTCTATGAGAGTATGCAGATTAGTAAATCAATCAGTTCAGTTCAGTCGCTCAGTCATGTCCTACTGTTTGCAACCCCATTACTGCAGCACGCCACACTTCCCTGTCCATCACCAACTTCTGGAGCTTGCTTAAAACTCATGTCCTTTGAGTCAGTGATGCCATCCGACTATTTCATCCTCTGTCATCCCCTTCTTCTCTTGCCTTCAATCTTTTCCAGCATCAGGGTCTTTTCCAATGAGTCAGTTTTTCGCATCAGGTAGCCAAAGTATTGGAGATTCAGCTTCACCATCAGTCCTTCCAATGAATATTCAGGACTGATTTCATTTAGGATTGACTGATTTGATCTCCTTGCAGTCCAAGGGATTCTCAAAAGTCTTCTCCAACACCACAGTCAAAAGCATCAATTTTTCAGCACTCAGCTTTCTTTATGGTCCAACTCTCATATCCATACATGACTGCTGGAAAAACCATGGCTTTGACTAGATGGACCTTTGTTGGCAATGTCTATGCTTTTAATATGCTGTCTAGGTTGGTCATAGTTTTTCTTCCAAGGAGGAAGCGTCTTTTAATTTCATGGCCACAGTCACCATCTGCAGTGATTTTGGAGCCCAGAAAAATAAAGTCAGCCACTGTTTCCCCATTTATTTGCCATGAAGTGATGGGACCAGGTGCTATGATCTTGGTTTTCTGAATGTTGAGCTTTAAGCAAACTTTTTCACTCTCCTCTTTCACTTTCATCAAGAGGCTCTTTAGTTCCTCTTTGATTTCTGCTGTAAGGGTTGGTGTCATTTGCATATCTGAGGTTATTGATATTTCTCCCAGCAATCTTGATTCCAGCTTGTGCTTCATCCAGCCTGGCATTTCACATGATGTACTCTGCATATAAGTTAAACAAGCAGGGTGACAACATACAGACTTGACATACTCCTTTCCCAATCTAGAACCAGTTCATTGTTCCAGTAAATCGATAATTATGATATAATATGATAAATACTAAAGTAAATGAAGCCTGAGATACTTTGTAAGCATGAAAATTGTACTTATCCAAAGTCAAAATAAAAGAAGAAAATAAAACTGAAACTTGTTGGATACATATGAACTGGTGTATAAGTTATTGTATAGTAAAATGCTTTTTGAATTTGTTAGCTGAATATTTCTGTTTAGCTACAGTGTGGAAAATGAATTTGGGGAGAAGCAAAGCTACAATAAGGACGGCCTGTAAGAAAGGCGACCTTTTAAGAGATTGTTTCAGCAGTCCCTATAAGAAATAATGGTAATTTGATTTAAGGCGGTGACAATGAATATGAAAAGACATTGATAAGTTGAAGATTTATCTATAAAAGAAGATAGAATCAACCTGATTCAGCAGTTGATTAAATATAGCAGATGAGGGAGAAGGAAGAATCAAAGATTGCATCAAAGATTACAAGGGTTACATGGGATAGTGAGGGAGTTTGGGATGGACCTGCACACACTGCTCTATTTAAAATGGAGAACCAACAAAAACCTGCTGTATAGCACAGGGAACTCTGCTCCATGTTATGTGGCAGCCCTGATGGGAGGGTAGTTTGGGGGAAAATGGATACATGTTTAAGTATGGCTGAGTCATTTTGCTGTCCACCTGAAACTATCACAACATTGTTAATTGGCTATACTTCAATACAAAATAATAAAAAGTTTAATAATAAAAACAGACCATTCCATTCCACACTGATAAAAAAAAGAAATTGACAAATTGAAGACTCATTAAGACTATAGAATCAACCTGATTCAGCAATTGGTTAAATGTAGGAGATGAGAGTGAAGGAGGAATCAAAGATGACATCCAAATTAAGAATTGTAGAATTAGATAGACAGTGGTGGTATTTGTTGGGACAGGGAACACAGAAAACAAATTAGAAATGTGGGGATAGAGATAAGTTCAAATATTGATGTGTTGCATATGAAATGGTTGATAAATATCCAAGTGGAAATGTTCAGTAAGCAACTGGATGGTCGATCTGGAACCTGGAAGAACTATCTGGCATAAGTGATAGAGATTTGAGGGTCATAAACTGAGGCAGTTGCTCCGATTATGAGAATATGTGAGATAATCTATGGAGAATGCACACAGTAAGAAAAGATTCAAGATACTAACATGTAGACAACTAATAGACCAGCCAATTTACACAGAGTGACACATCTACCATAACGTATATTTTCATCTGAATATTTAATAGATTATCTATTCATTCAACAAGCCTTTAACAAGTACATACTATGGGCCATATGTAAAGTATAAAAAATACATGTGCTGTCACCATGACAGAACTCATGGGTACTGAGAAAATAAAACCAAGGGGTATCAAGAAGGCGCCCATTTGCCTTCAACAAAAGTGCTTGACAAATTGTTCAAATAATCATTTTAAAAAGAAAATCAAATGTTGCAAATTATTTTATCAAAATTAATGAACACACAATTAATGAAAACACAAAAATGGTTTCAATCACATTGCCTTCAGTATAATATAGAGATTTCATGGTAAATTTCTTTGTAAAAGACAAACTTTGACTCAAGTCTTATATCACAAGGTAGAGAAAATGAAACCTAGCTTATCTGTGCCATTGAATCAGATTGCTTATGACTCCACTCATTGCATTTTTCAGGTCACCATTGGGAGGGTGTTTGAAGAACTTGTCTGCACTGATTAAGCACTATTCCTCAAGGACTTTCCTGGAACCATCCTGCACAGTGATGATGATAATGATAGTTTAGCTTACAATTGATGACTCAGAATCACTATACTAATCAGGTCTAAAACCCTTCATATTGAGATAAACTTTGCTTAGAGAATTTTGCTTTTTTATCAGTTAGGATGTATATTGTTCAAGTTAAAAGACAAAAAGATGACTGAACTGTTGTTAGCAATATTTTGTACATGGATTATTATTTTTACATCTATTGTGCTGGGTAGTCATTTATGAACATAAATATTGAGTTGAACCTTAAGTATAAGAAGTGTTCCACCATGAAATATGTAAGAAATAAAAAAAAAAATTAAAAGCTAGCTGTGAATACAAATTAACAAACATGATCATTTTTTTCTGATAAATATTAGCGATTTTAGGATAATCAAAGGAGAACTTAATTCAACATAATCATTAGAATTGGTAATGGAAAAATAAATAGATTACTCTACATAACACTTAAAAAAGAAACGTCAGAGGATTTCCTTGGTGGGCCAGTGGTTAAGAATCTGCCTTCCAATGCAGGAGATGTGGATTCAATCCCTGGTTGGGGAACTAAAATCACACATTCACCCGGGTATCTAAGCTGGTGTGCCACAACTAGAGAAAGCCCACATACTGCAACTAAGAACCTGTGCACCACAATGAAGACCCAGTGAAGCCAAAAAAAATTATCAACAAGGCCTTAACTTTAATGAAAGGTACATGTTGTTGATTTCAACACTTTAGTATAAGAATGTTGGAATTATTTTTTTCCTTCATCATTTCATAGACAGATTTGAAAAGAGAAGGGGAGCATATAGAATAAGCAAAGTGTTACAATGTGATCTCTATAAAAATTGAAATTAGATTCTTAAAAGAGGAGGAAGAAAGTTTCTGAAGTGGGATATAACTGTATTTAGTGCTCTGAAGAACTGGCCCATATCGTATATTAATGAATATATAGAGAATTTAGAAAAATGGTGCTGATGAACCTATTTGCAAGGCAGGAATAGAGATGCAGATGTAGAGAATGGACTTGTGGATGCAGTTGGGGAAGGAGGGGGGTGAATTGAGAGAGTAGAACTGACATATATGCACTACTATGTGTAAAATAGGTAGCTAGAGGGAAGCAGCTGTATATCATAGGGAACTCAGCTCTGTTCTCTGTGATGACCAAGAGGGATGGGATGAGGAGGATGGGAGGGAGGCTCAAGAGGGAGGGGATATATGTATCCTTATAGTTGATTCACACTGTTGTATGGCAGAAACCAATGCAACGTTGTAAGGCAATTATCTACTAATTAAAAATAAATTTTTTAAATGACTGTCAACAATACCTAATATCTGAGTCGGTAATCTGGGTTAGGTTTTGCATTACTCTATAATTTAATAGTTTGGTATGACTATTATGCTAAGAAGGTGACTTCTTTGGGGTTCATTTATAATAGCACCATATATAAGCACTACATTTTAATTGAATTATTCTGCTTTATGAGATATGCTTTTTCAGTGTATTGTCCTAAGTCTCAAATAGGTCTTTGTTTGAATTCTAGCTCTGCCACTTAAAGTTGTGTAGCTTTGGAAAATCAGTTGGTTACTCTTGGTTTTTTTATGTGTAAAATGCAAATAATTACATTATCCACCTTACATAATTGTCTTGAGGATTAAATGAGACATAGAGTATCAAGGTTATGCATAGCACAAGAACCTGGAATGTGGTAAGTACTCTATTCATGTAAGCTTTTATATCATCTTCTGTGATTTCTGTCATTTCTTTTTTCAGGTGGCAAAGAATTTTCAAAAAGTTAGCACAGCTTCAATCAGTAGTTTTTTTTTTTTTCTGTTGGTTTAGCTGAAAATTTTATTCAGGTTTTTCTGTACCATCTTACGAACTTTGGGGCCAACTCAATGTATCTACAAAACAGAGACTCCATCTAAAACGAAGTTAAGAGCCTACGAGATTTAAGCTCTAAAATCAAGCAACTCAACATAGAAAATGAAGCAGCAGATGATTTAATTGGTTTGATGCTTTCTGATTCCTATATCCGGGTTTACACTCAAGTGTTAAAATTGTGACACATTCCCAGTTTTCAACTGTTACCTACATTCAATATTTTCAGGTATTCTCATCATGAAGTGTCTTGGCAATTGGACCGGGTTTATAATTCAATATGAAAATCTTTGGTGAGCAAGGGAGCATCTTAGAGACTTAAGGACTCCAAAGCTCTAAGAAAATGTGTTAGGGCCTTTTGTAATTCATTTTTTGGTGTTTTGGAGAGAGAGAGGAAAAAAATTATATTGGATAAGGGGTAATAGCTCAGGTATTTTTAATGTCACAGTATGAGCTTTGATAGGCTGGCAGAAATGTCACCTAGAATTCTCATGATCACAGAAGCAGCAGTAATTAATTATTTCACAATGCTTGATGCAGACACACCCTTAACGTCCTTGGTTTCTCCACTGCATCTCATTTCCTAATGAGGTCTAGGCAGGAAGCTCTGCACATGGAAGTCCATTGGTTGGTTTCTGAGGAAAGTTGAAGTCTATCTGGACAAAATTATGACATGCATAAGATACAGTTAAAATCCATAACGTTTTCCTTTTGGAAAACTTCCCTCATAGTATATGTTTTTTGTTTTAATTTTTATTGGAGTGTAGTTGATTTACAATGTTGTGAATGTTATTGGTGTACATCAAAATGAACTGGTTAAACATAGACATATATCCACTCTTTTTTAGATTCTTTTCTGATATCAGTCATTGAAGAGTATTGAGTAGAGTTCCCTGTGCTATACAGTAGGTCTTTATTAGTTATCTATTTTGTATATAGTAGTGTGCATATGTCAATCCCAATTTCCCAGCTGTCCCTCCACCTCTTACCCCCAGGAAACCATAAGTTTGTTTTCTATATTGGTAACTATACTGCTGTTTTGCAGGCAAGTTTATTTGTACCCATTTATTAGATTCCACATATAAGTGATATCACAATATTTGGATTAAAGATTTACTGAGCATAGCCCCGCCCATCAGAACAAGACCCAGTTTCCCCCTCAGTCAGTCTATCCCATCAGAAAGCTTCCATAAGCCTCTTATCCTTCTCCATCAGAGGGCAGACAGACTGAAAACCACAATCACAGAAAACCAACCAATCTGATCACATGGACTGCAGCCTTGTCTAACTCAATGAAATTATGAGCCATGCAGTGTAGGGCCACCCAAGATGGATGGGTCATGGTGGAGAGTTCTGACAAACTGTGGTCCACTGGAAAAGGGAATGGTAAACCACTTCAGTATTCTTGCCTTGAGAACCCCATGAACTGTATGAAAAGGCAAAAAGATAGGACACTGAAAGATGAACTTCCCAGGTCAGTAGGTGCCCAATATGCTACTGGAGAAAAGAGGAGAAATAACTCCAGAAAGAAGAGACGGAGCCAAAACAAAAACAACACCCAGTTGTGGATGTGACTGGTAATGAAGCAAAGTCTGATGTTGTATAGGGCAATATTGCATAGGAACCTGGAATGTTAGGTCTGTGAATCAAGGCAAACTGGTGGTGGTCAAACAGGAGATGGCAAGAGTGAACATTGACATTTTAGAAATCAGGGAACTAAAATGGACTGGAAAGGGTGAATTTAACTTAGATGACCATTATATCTACTACTGTGGACAAGAATCCGTTAGAAGAAATGGAGCAGCCATCATAGTCGACAATAGAGTCTGAAATGCAGTACTTGGATGCAACCTGAAAAACCACAGAATGATCTCTGTTCGTTTCCAAGGCAAACCATTCAATATCATAGTAATCCAAGTTTATGCCCTGACCAGTAATGCTGAAGAAGCTGAAGTTGAAGAAGCTTGTAGGTTCTATGAAGACCTACAAGACCTTCTAGAATGAACACCCCCAAAAGCAGTCTTTTTCATTATGGGAGACTGGAATGCAAAAGTAGGAATTCAAGAAACACCTGGAATAACAGGCAAATTTGGCCTTGGAGTATAGAATGAAGCAGGGCAAAGGCTAGTAGAGTTTTGCCAGGAGAACACACTGGTCATAGCAAACACCCTCTACCAACAACAAAAGAGATGACTCTACACATGGACATCACCAGATGATCAATACTGAAATCAGATTGATTATATTCTTTTCAGCCAAAGATGGAGAAGTTCTATATAGTCAGCAAAAACAAGACCGGGAGCTGACTGTGGCTCAGATCATGAACTCCTTATTGCCAAATTCAGACTTAAATTGAAGAAAGTAGGGAAAACCATTAGACCATTCAGGTATGACCCAAATCGAATCCCTAACAGTTATACAGTGGAAGTGAGAAATAGATTTAAGGGACTAGATGTGATAGACAGAGTGCCTGAAGAACTATGGACAAAGGTTTGTGACACTGTACAGGAGACAGGGATAAAGACCGTCTCCAAGAAAAAGAAATACAAAAAAGCAAAATGGCTGTCTGAGGAAGCCTTACAAATAGCTGTGAAAAGAAGAGAAGAAAAAGCAAAGGAGAAAATGAAGGATATACCCATTTGAATGCAGAGTTTAAAAGAAGAGCAAGGAGAGATAAGAATGCCTTTCTCAGTGATCAGTGCTAAGAAATAGGGGAAAACAATAGAATGGGAAAGACTAGAGATCTCTTCAAGAAAATTGGAGATACCAAGGGAATATTTCATGCAAAATTGGCACAATAAAGGACGGAAGTTGTATGGACCTAACCGAAGCAGAAGATATTAAGAAAGGGTGGTAAGAATATACAGAAGAACTGTACAAAAAAGATCTTCATGACCCAGATAATCACAATGGTATGATCTCTCACCTAGAGCCAGGCATCCTGGAATGTGAAGTCAGTCAGCCTTAGGAAGGATCACTATTAACAAAGGTAGTGGAGGTGATGGAATTCCAGTCGAGCTATTTCTAATTCTAAAAGATGATGCTGTGAAAGTGCTTCATTCAATATGCCAGCAAATCTGGAAAACTCAGCAGTGGCCACAGGACTGGGAAAGGTCAATTTTCATTCCAATCCCAAAGAAAGGTGATGCCATAGAATGCTCAAACTACCACACAACTGCACTCATCTCACACGGTAGTAAAGCAATGCTCAAAATTCTCCAAGCCAGGCTTCAGCAATAAGTGAACTGTGAACTTCCAGATGTTCAAGCTGGTTTTAAAAAAGGCAGAGGAACCAGAGATCAAATTGCCAACATCCGCTGGATCATCGAAAAAGCAAGAGAGTTTCAGAAAAACATCTATTTCTGTTTTATTGACTACCCCAAAGCCTTTAACTGTGTGGATCACAACAAACTGTGGAAAACTCTGAAAGAGATGGGAATACCAGACCAACTGACCTGCCTCTTGAGAAATCTGTATGCAGGTCAAGTAGCAACAGTTAGAATTGTACATGAAACAACAGACTGGTTCCAAATTGGGAAAGGAGTATGTCAAGGTTGTATATTGTCACCCTGCTTATTTAACTTATAGCAGAGTACATCATGCAAAATGCTGAGCTCGCTGAAGCACAAGCTGGAATCAAGATTGTTGTGAGAAATATCAATAACCTCAGATATGCAGTTGACACCACCCTTATGGCAGAAAGTGAAGAAGAACTAATGAGCCTCTTGATGAAAGTGAAAGAGGAGTGTGAAAAATTTGGCTTAATACTCAACATTAAGAAAATTAAGATCATATCATCTGGTCCCATCACTTCATGGCAAATAGGTGGGGAAACAGTGGACACTGTGACTGACTTTATTTTTGGGGGCTACAAAATCACTGCAGATGATGACTGCATGATGACTGCAGCCATGAAATTAGAAGGTGTTTGCTCTTTGGAAGAAAAGCTGTGACCAACCTAGAGAGCATATTAAAAAGCAGAGACATTACTCCCCCAACAAAGGTCCATCTACTCAAGGCTATAGTTTTCCAGTAGTCATGTATGAATGTGAGAGTTGGACCATAAAGAAAGCTGAGTGCTGAAGAATTGATGCTTTTGAATTGTGGTGTTGGAGAAGACTCTTGAGAGTCCCTTGGACTGCAAGGAGATTCAACCAGTCCATCCTAAAGGAAATCAGTCCTGAATATTCATTGGAAAGACTGGTGCTGAAGCTGAAACTCCAATACTTTAGTCACCTGATGCAAAAAACTGACTCATTTGAAAAGCCCCTTGATGCTGGGAAAGGTTGAGGGCAGGAGGGGAAGGGGACAACAGAGGATGAGATGGTTGGATGGCATCACCAACTTAATGGACATGATTTTGAGTAAACTCTGGGAGTTGGTGATGGATGGGGAGGCCTGACATGCTGCAGTCCATGGGGTCACAGAGAACTGGACACAATTGAACGACTGAACTGAACTGATGATATTTGTCTTTCTCATTATAACTTATTTCACTCAGTATGGCAATCTCTGGGTCCATCCATGTTGCTGCAAATTGCATTATTTCATTCCTTTTTATGACCCAGTAATATTCTTCTGTTGATGTACATTTAGTTTGCTTCCACGTCCTAGCTTTTGCAAATAGGGCTACAATAAACCTCGAGCTGCATGTATTTTGTTATTATTGTTGTTGTATGATTTCTTTGCAATGTTCTCTTAGTTTCTGCTGTACAGTGAAGTGAATCGGCTATATATATACTTATATCCATACCTGTTGAACTTCCCTTCCACTCCTCCATTCCACTCACCTAGGTCATCACAGAGTACTGAGCTCCTGTACTTTATAGCAGGTTCCCACTAACTCTTTTACACATAGTAGTGTATATATGTCAATCCTAGTCCCCCAATTTGTTCTACTGTCCCCTTCCCCTCTGTGTCCACATGTCCATTCTCTACATTTGCTTGGCTGTTCTTGCCCTGGAAACAGGTTCATCTGTACCATTTTTCTAGACTCCACATATATACCTTAATATACGATATTTGTTTTTCTCTTTCTGACTTACTTCAGTCTCGTTGACAGACTCTAGGTTCATCCACGTCTCTACAAATGACCCAAATTCATTCCTATTATGGCTAATATTCGTTTGTATATATGTACCACATCTTCTTTTTCCATTCATCTGTCGATGGACATTTATGTTCCTTCCATGTCCTGCCTATTGTAAATAGTGCTACAATGAACACTGGGGTGCGTGTGTCATTTTGAATCATGGTTTTCTCCTGGTATATGCCTAATAGTGGGATTGCTGGGTCATATGGCAGTTCTATTTTTCGTTTTTAGGGGAACCTCCATACTGTTCCCAACAGTGGCTGTGTCAATTTACATTCCCACAACAATGTAGGAGAGTTCTTTTTCCCCACACCCTCTCCAGCACTTATTGTTTGTAGATTTTTTGATGATGACCATTCTGACTGGTGTGATGTGATACCTCATTGTAGTTTTGATTTGCATTTCTCTAATAATTAGCAATGGTGAGCATTTTTCTTGTGCTATTTGGTCACCTGTTTGTCTTCTTCGGAGAAATGTCTATTTAGATCTGGGCTTCCCAAGTGGCTCAGTAGTAAAGAATCCACCTGCAATACAGTAGCCAGAAGAGATGCATGATTGATCCCTAGGTAGGAAAGATTACCTGGAAGAGGAAATGTCAACGTACTCCGGTATTCTTGCCTGGTTAATCCCATGGACACAGGAGTTTGTAGTCTCAAGGCTACACCCCATGAGGTCACAAAGATCGGACATGAATGAATGAAGTGACTGAGCATGCACACATCCACTATTTCTATCTCCTGCTTATTTTCTGATTGAGCTTTTTTTTTTTTTTATTATTGAGCTGCATGAGCTGTTTGTATATTTTGGAGATTAATCCCTTGCCAGTTACATCATTTGCCAATATTTTCTCTCATTCTGAGGGGTTTTTTTGTTTGTTTTGTTTATGGCTTCCTTTGCTGTGCAAACGCTTTTAATTTTAATTAGGTCCCATTTTTTTAATTTTTGTTTTTATTTCCCTTAATCTAGGGGATGGATCAAAGAGGATCTTGCTGTGATTAATGTCAAGGAGTGTACTGCCTATGTTTTCTTCTAAGAGGTATAAACCTCTGTAGTTTCTACCTTTACATTTAGGTTTTAACCATGTTGAGTTTATTTTTCCATATGGTATTATGAAGTGTTCTAGTTTCATTTTTTAACATGTGCCTGTTTGGTTTTCTGAGCGCCACTTATTGAAGAGGCTGTTTTTTTGTCCATTGTATATTCTTGCCTCCTTTGTCATAGATTAGGTGACCATAGGTGCATGGGTTTATCTCTGGGCTTTCTATCCAGATCCATTGACCTATATTTCTGTTTTTGTGTCAGTACCATACTGTTTTGATGACTGTAGCTTTGTAATATAGTCTGAAGTCAGGGAGCTTGATCCTTCCAGCTTCGTTTTTCTTCCTCAAAATTGCTTTTGTGATCTTTTGTGTTTCCATATAAATGCAATCCCTATCAAATTACCAGTGGTAATTTCCACAGAATTAGATCCTATGTGGTTTGTGGCCCTTTTACTTTTTATACTCCTGAACTGTGTATTATTTGTTTCCCAAGGTATCTCTCAGTCTTGAACCTCTTTTCATGTTCCTATCAAAATGAGCCTTTTATTTCTCTCATTCCTTCAGAACTGAAGCAGATAAGATAAAGAAAATGATATACTCCCAACTGTTAATGTCTGCATATGAAATGCTAGTCTGCAGCATAAAATCACCTGGGTTGCCTGGAAAGTGTACAGATTCCAGTGCCCCTTGACAGATACACTGAATTAGAAGCTCTTAAGGTAGAGTCTAGAAATTTGTGCTTTACCAGATTTCCCAGATGTTTCTACATGCCTGTTTGAAAACCTCTGTGAATACATTCATGCAATAATGACTGTCACAGAGACTTCTAGAAAAAGCAGTGAAGTAAAACAAAGGAGTAACTCTCAGGTGGTAATATTTGGTATATAGTGGCAAGCTGCTAGAGACACTGTTCTCTGAGAGGTAATGTCACTGAAATGATATTTATTGAGTTACTTGTAATTCATTCCTATTATGGATAGTACCTGGGTACTTTTCTGCCTTTTTGAGCTATTAGACTATTTAGTCTCTCCTTTCCTGAGTCCTCTTGCTCCCACTAAGAAGATGCTTAAGCCAGAGTTGTTCTCTCTCTTCCTTCTATTTTCCTACCATTTCACTAGGGTATAGATAGTGACAAGATCCATATTTGCTCTCTTGTTCTGCCAGAGACCTCACAATACAAAACTAAAGAACCACAATACTCATATTGTAGAACTCACAAAAATTGTTACTATATTTATCAGGTCTTTTTGCTTCCCAAAGTTCCTCCCTCATTTACGATGAGGTAAATATCATTATCATAATTGTTTTAATGAAAGAAATGCAAGTTTAAAAACCAGTGGGTCAGTGATAGAGCATGGAAAATTAAGAGAATCCCTAATTCCATGCCTTTCATAATTGCCAAAAACTTTATTACACATTAAACAATAATTTTTATATTCCCCAGTGCAGTACTAATTTCAATTACTAATGCAAATGAAAATTCCAAATATTGGAAAACATATCCAAATCATTGCAGTTTTATAATAATCTATTGAATCTTTATCCTAATTTGTAGATTTTTCAAGTTACTGTAGTTTCCATAGGTTGCTTATTTTTTTAATTCTTCTTTTCAGTTCATTTGTTTCTTCAAATACTATATTTTTCAAACTATTTATTAGCATTAAAACTAACACAAAGAAGAAAGCCACTTTTGATTGAAGAGCTTATTTTAAATGACATTATTGTTGATTCAGAATCTATTCACATATTGAGTTCTTTCAAAGCCACATCACTTCAGTAACTATAATAGAAAATTGATCTCAATGAAAAATAAGACTCACAACCTAAAGTGTAATCCTTAATTTTCAAATTGTTTTTTGAGTGTAACAAGTAAATAGAGATCCAAGTCTTTCATGCTATGTTGCCATTATTGTGTCATTAATAATGTAAATAGAGCTATAGAATGTTGTAATAAGGGTAATGATGTCAAGTTATAAGTCATTGCATGAATAACTTTTTAATGAGTAACTTTTAAAGCTTTTTTTTTTTTTTTGAGGGGATGGTTTTACTATTCAGCAACAACAAACCTAAGTGTTTAAATGAATCTCTCTTAAGAATATAGGAACTTTGGACAAATTACATCAAATAAAGTAATTCTATATAGGCCAAGACAGTACATTGCCACAGTGATAAACATAATTTTAAGAAAGTAAAAGCTGTGACTTGGAAAAAGCTTACATTTTATAGTAAACTAGAGATACATCAAGAATTTAGGAGGTCCAACTATTTCATTGTACCCTGTCTCCAGGTCAACCACAAAAGCAATAGAAAGAAGTCTTGCTTACCTTATATAAAAATACATTTCTGGAAAAAACCTATTTTGTCTCAGAGTAAGATAACATAAATTTCTATACATACACACGGTCTAATAATGCCATCATGTCATGACTAGCAAAACTATAATACATTAAAAGCACAGTTTCCTACCCAACTCATCCACAGAATTTCTCTTACGTTTTCTACTTTTTTTTTTTTTTTTTTACAAAACAGTCATAACTTAGATATCATCACAATTGATCAGTCATCACTAGTAAACCTTATCAGAAAGGTTTTGTGGGAAAGGAAGGAAAAGTAAACAAGCAAGGAAAGGCTGAACTTTCTGCAAAATTTTGTCTTTTAATACCTCTAAATAGCATCTTTAATACTGACCATTTATACTCAAAAGAAACTATCTGCAGGCTATGTCAGGGATTCAAATTTATTTACTAATTCTACTACTATACT
Organism: Giraffa tippelskirchi; assembly: GCF_054371585.1. Lineage (NCBI taxonomy): Eukaryota > Metazoa > Chordata > Mammalia > Artiodactyla > Giraffidae > Giraffa > Giraffa tippelskirchi. The sequence goes on from NC_137289.1 coordinate 76,168,214, forward strand.
ATTACTACTACTACTGCTATACATACACACACACACATACACACACACACAGAGTACTATTTTGTAGCCCAGTGAGAATGAAAGGGGAAGATTCTTTTCAAACCATATTTAGCACATATTTTCCAACTTCAGGGGACACGCACTAAAAACTGAAACTGTGATAAAAATTAAAGAAAATAAAAGCAAATTTGATAGAATCATTTTAATTTGCATTGGTATTTCATTTGTTCATGTTACAAATTACACTCCAGAACTTAAGTTATGGGAAAAATCATACAGTAAGTCTGCTAATCCTCTCTCAAATCTCAAACTAAAGGAGCCAAAGCCAGTTGCTAACAATGCAGGGTATGAATGCACCCCATCTTCACTCTTATTTTCGCATCTCTGTTTTCCCATGGTGCTCTTCTCTACTCATTTGTTTTCCAACCTGAAGTGGGCCTAAGTGCACTTAATGAATAGTCCCTTTGCAGAACCCTTGGTACTGCTCAGTTTCATATCTTTAAGCAGGGAAGCTAGGTAGAGGGAAGATCATTATATTTACACATCAGAAACCCTGTATTTGAAGGCTGGTTTGATTTTAAAATTTACTCTTCATTTTTATATAGAGTTCAATTTTTCTCCTCTATAAATAGATGGTTTAGATAATTGCTACATTTCCTTTAGACTCTTAACATTCTATGATTCACAAATGTCTGCCTCATTTGCTTTCTGTGGGTTAACTTTGATTTTTCCCTTTTTCTCCTTTTCATAAATGGCTAGGTTAAATATTAAGATATCGAGAATTGAAAGCTCACTTAGTCACTTAATTATGAACTAAAGAGGGTTCATAAGGTGGTTCCTTGATGGCTTAGCAGTTAAAAATCCGCCTCCAATGCAGGAGATACTGGTTCAATCCCTGGTTCAGGAAGATCCCCTGAAGAAGCAAATGGCAACCCACTCCAGTTTTCTTGCCTGCAAAATCCCATGGACAGAGGAACCTGGTGGGATGCAGTCCATAGTCACAGACAGTCAGACATGACTGAGCATGAGCATGCACTCATGCATGCAAGAAGGGTTATATTATGAATCAATGAATGCAAAACAGACAACTACTCTGCAGAGTAAAATAATATCATCACCACGGTAAATACAGTAATAGTGATGACCTTTAATTCTTAGAGGCTCTTGATTAAATAGCTCACAAAATCAACACACACACATAACATACATATACACATTTACTCACAAGCATGAATTACAACAGTAAACATGTGTAAGGAGAAAATATTTCTTAGGAAGCAAACGAACAAATACTTGACACGGGCTATACTACAATGTCCCAGGATAACACTCATCCAATCTACTTTGTACTCTTTGTTGGGACAGAGTTGTTGTTTTAAGGACAAGTGGTTACAGTGGTCAGTTACAGTGGCCAGTTTAAGGGACATTCCAAGTACCTTTGTGTTGATGATGGTGATACCAACTTCCATTTATTGAGCAAGCATTATGTCCTAGGCAATATTGCTATACCAAGTCAATGGAAATATCCTCATTTTACAGACAAGGAAACTAAAGCTCAAGAAGACCAAATAAACTTACTGAAGGTGATAAAGCTATTAAGTGACTCTGATATTACTGCAGTTCTGGGGGGGAGTGTAATGTGTCATTTCTGGTTCATATCTAAGACTCAGAGTGGGGGATGCACAGGAATATAAAGTACCCAATCATTTCTCAGGAATATTCCCCATGACACTAATTTTTCTCTCTCAATAGCCTTTACATTAATGGAGTTCATCCACTTTCTTGAGAGCTTTTATGTAAAGTCTGCATGAACTTTTTCAATCCATCTCTCTCTCTTATCACTTTTTTTGTCTCTTTGACTGTGTCACTCTCTCAACGTGTTTCTGTGTCTCTCCTAGAGGGCTCCTTTCTCTCTCTCGTTCCATATTTCTCTCTAGTGAGAGAGAAAATGAAATCACTAGGCTGAAAAGATACATAAATATAGAACCTAACACTACACTAGCTATAAACTCAGTGGGAAACATCTATGGACATGCAGCTGTGTACAACTTGTTTTCCATTGGCTGTTCAAAACTCATAAATGTGAAGAGTAAAATGGTGGCTGCCAGGGGTTGGATGTGAGGGAAATTTTAGCTATAGTACAATGTTTCAATTATGCAGGATGAATAAGTTTAGGGAGTTAGTGTACAGCTTGGTGACTACCCTTAATAATATTGTATTGTATACTTCAAATTTGCTATGAGAGTAGATCTTAAACCTTCTCAACTCCCCAAAACATAACTGTGTGAGGTAATTGATGTGTTAATTAAGTTACTCAGGTAATCATTTCACAGTGTATACATGAATACCCAGTGTATACCAAAAAATCACATCTTACACCTTAGATGTACACAATTTTAATTTGTCAATCATACCTCAGTAAATCTGGGAAGGGGAATAAAAAGAAAAACAAAAAAGGTGGTCAGGAAAGGCTTTTCTGAAGAAGTGACAACTGAGCAGAAACCTGACAAAAAAGAGCTATCAAGAAATGCAAAGGTCTGAGGGGAGTGTTTGCACAACATAAAGGAAGGCAAGTACAAAGGATTTAAATCAGAGAATGAGTTTTTGTGTTATTAGAACTGTATGAATGCCATGGTCTTTGGAGAAGAGTGAGTTGGGGTGGGGGGGAGGTGATGAGAAATAGGCCAGAGAGTTTAAATAAAGTAGAGTCTTGCAAGTCATGGTAGATGACTTTGGAGTTTATTCTCAATGCAATGGGAAGCCATTGGAGTACACAAAGAAGGAGAGAGGCATGACATGGTGTGTGTTTTTAAAAGATTAATCTAATTTCTATGTAGTGGATAGAATGTAAGGGGTCAAGAGTAGAAGCAAAGAGACCCATGAAGGGATACTTCAAGTACGTAGACAAGTCTAAGCAAGAGTTGATAGTGGCTTGGACTCTCCATAGTAGTGGAGGCGGTGAAAAGTGTTTTGATTTTGGATAAATTTTGAAGGTAAAACTGACATGTCTTGTTGGTGGATTAGATTAGACTAAGGATATGAAGAAATAGTAGTGTCAAAAATGACTCCTAGATTTTTAACTTTAGCAGTATAGTAAATGGGGCAGTGACATTTCTTGAGACGAGAAGTACTGGGAGAGGAGCCAGTTTGAGATGGGGAGAATTGAAAGCTCTATTTGGCCATACTTAAGTTTAAGTTGCCTCCAAGCAGAGCTTTCATAGGCATTTAGATATATGAGTCTTGGGGACAGAGGATGAGGCCAGATATGGATATGTATTAATTAAGCAACCACTTTTTGATAAACTCTAGATTAAGAACGATGAGGCACATACTAAAAATACTAAAAGGCACTGCCAATCAGAAAACATGAAGTGGAATTCACACCATACAACATATATCTGCAGGACAACCTTTGAAATATTTACAAATATAGGTTTGTATCTTTAATACAAATATAAATACTAATATAAATTAACATATTTACCAAGGGGGTAAAAAAGAACATTTATTTGAACACACGGTGGGGCTAATGCAGAGTTTGCTGAAAGATCTGGGAAAGTAGAATTGATAAAAAGGCATGATTTGTTTTCTTCTTGATAAAGACTGTTTAGCTGGGATTGTATTTTGTAGATTTAATTTAAATATTTGCCATTTCATATTTTTAAGATTACAAAAAGGGAGTAAATAGTACATTTAGTATCTTGGTTGTTTTTAATGTACTTGCCATTCTGGTTTCATTATCTTTGTTAGAGGGGAAAAATTGAAAACAGATAGCTTATGTACTCTCATTGCAATTATCCACATTCACAATAAGCTAACCCAGGAAACTGGAAAAATAAAGCCTGTCACTCATTCAGTCAAATACATGAGATCATAGAACAGAATGAGAAGTGTGGCTAGAGTAAGAGGTTGGGAACTACACCAATTAGATGGAGCATGCTTTACATTAGGGACTGTTCCACACTTTTGCTTAAAAATGGCTTCAGTTGCAATTTAACTGATTCCTATGAGAATCAAAATTTTCCCTTTAAGTTTATTTCCATCCTCCTTCACTCATACCATTGTGCTGGCAAGTATGGACATACATAAAGATATATCTAGCTCACACAACAAAAATAAGAATAAAGATTACTTAGAGCAGTCTCTTTAATAAATGATATTGAGAAAACTGGATGGCCACATGCAAAAGAATGAAATTTGACCACCATCTTACATCATACACAAAAAATAATTCAAAATGGATTAAAGACTTGAATGTAAGACCTGAAACCATAAAATTCCCAGAAGAAAACATAAAGTGATAATCTCATTGACATTGGTCTTAGCAGTGTATTGTGCATCTGACTCCAAAAGAAAGGAGGGGGTCCTAAGATGGCAGAGGAATAGGACAGGGAGACCACTTTATCCCTCACAAATTCACTGAAAGAACATTTGAACGCTGAGCAAACTCCACAAAACAACTTCTGAACGCTGGCAGAGGACATCAGGCACCCAGAAAAGCAACCCATTGTCTTCTAAAGGAAGTAGGACAAAAGATAAAAGATAAAAAGAGAGACAAAAGAGTTAGGGATGGAGATCCGTCCTGGGAAGGGAGTCTTAATAGAGGAGAAGTTTCCAAACACCAGGAAAACCTCTCACTGGTGGGTCTGGGGGAAGTTTTAGAATCCCAGAGGGCAACATAACCGGGAGGAAAAATAAATAAATGAAACCCACAGATTACGTGCCTAAAGTCAACTCCCAGCAGAGAAGTACCCCCAGACGCTCGCATCTGCCACCAGCAAGTGGGGACTGAACGGGGAGGAGCGGGCTGAATTGCTTAGGGTAGGGACCGGGTCTGAATGCCCTGAGGGCAATGTGAGGGAGCTAACGTGAAATAGCAACCTAAACTGTGGGATAGCCGGAGAGAGAGAGGAAAAAGAGAGAGAGAGAGAGACTTATCCTGCGAAAAGCCCTAACCTAAGGCACTGCCAGTCCCCCTCACAGAACAAAGGACTGAGAGAATACCAGAGAAGAGCTAGCCGGCTGTGGACCAGCCCATCCCCCACTGGAGGCAGGGGGCAGCTGGGGACCAGCCAGAGCAGCAAAGGGGCAAACTCGGCTCCAGAGAGGGCATCCCCTACCAAACTAAGAATAGGCTTCCAGTTTCTAACCAAAAATTTCCTTATATTCTGGACAGTTGACATCCACCGGGAGGTTTGCAGCCAGAAATCAGCTCCCCAGAAGAGACACATGGCACACTGGAGACGGCTGTGCCTGGAAACCCAGCAGCTGGGACCTGGGAGGTGATAAGATGCACTGCACCTGAGGAGAGTGTGCTCGCCAAGCACCTGGTTGCCTGAGATGCTCGGACTGGGGAACAACACAAAACGCAGGCCCAACCGAGTCTGTGCCTTTGTGGACTACCCGAGAACCTGAACCTGAGCGGTTTAGACCTGGGAAGTGCACACATCTCAGGGTCCACTCCCTTCAGAGCAACCTAAAGCCTGAGTACTGTAGACTGGGAAAACACACACACTGAGAGCGGGGGCACACCTAGTGTGGTCGAGACACTGCGAGAACTCCCCACACACGCCAGTGATATTTGTTTGCAGTGTTCCTCCCTCCCCACAGCATGACTGAACAAGTGAGCATAAACAAGAGACCACCTTCGCCCCTTTGTGTCAAGGCAAAATTAAACACTGAAGAGACCTGCAAACAGAAGAAGCCAGATAAACAGAGGGAACCGCTTTGAAAGTGACAGGTGCAACAGATTAAAATCCCTGCAGTTAATACCGACTACATTGGAAGGGGCCTATATATCTTGAGAAATATAAGCCAAATCAAGGAACTATCTGAAACTGAACTGAACCCACACTGTCCGTTACACTTCCAGAGAAATGCCTAGATATATTTTTACTATTATCTTTTTAAAAATTTTTTCTTTAAGTCCTCTATTACTCTTTTAATTATCATTTTTATAACCTACTATTACCTTGCAAAAAAAAAAAGACCTTATTTTTAAAGCAAACTTCATACATATTTCTTATACTTTTTGTGATTTGTTTTTAATATTGTATTTTTGAGAGTCTAACCTCTACTCTAGATTTATAATCCTTGCTTTATAGTATTTGTTATCAAATATGATACATTTAAGAATCCAATCTTCAGTACCCATTTTTTACTTAGGAGTGTGATTACTGGCTTGATTACTCTCTCCCCCTTTTGACTCTACTTTGTCTCCCCCAGGTCACCTCTATCTCTTCCCTCGCCCTTCTCTTCTCTACCCAATTCTGTGAATCTCTGTGGGTGTGCCGGGCTACGGAGGAAACTTAGGGAACAGAGTACTGCCTAGATCTATCTCTCTCTTTTTGATCCCCCCTTTTCTCCTCCTGCTCACCTCTATCTCCTTCCTCCCTCTTCTCTTCCCTGTGTAACTCCGTGAACCTCTCTGAGGGTTCCAGACTATGGAGAGCACATAGGGAATTGTTTACTGGCTAGATTGCTCTCTCCACTTTTGATTCCCCCTCTTCTCCTCCTGGTCACCTCTATCTCCCTCCTCCCGCTTCTCTTCTCCATGTAACTCTGTGAACATCTCTGGGTGTCTCTCACTGTGGAAACTCTTATCACCATTAACCTAAAAGTTTTATTATCAGTACTGTATGGAAGGAGAAGTCTTGATGCTGCTGTAAGAATAAGAATGAAAACCAGAGGCAGGAGGCTTAACCCCAAACCTGAGAACACCAGAGAACTCCTGACTCCAGGGAACATTAATCGATAAGAGCTCATCCAAAAGCCTCCACACCTACACTGAAACCAAGCACCACCCAAGAGCCAACAAGTTCCAGACCAAGACGTACCATGCAAATTCTCCAGCGACAAAGGAATATAACCCTGAGCTTCAAAATACAGGCTGCCCAGAGTCACACCAAACCCACAGACATCTCAAAACGCACTACTGGACACTTCATTGCACTCCAGAGAGAAGAAAACCAGCTCCACCCACTAGAACACAGACAGAAGCTTCCCTAACTAGGAAGCCTTGATACAAGACACCCACAGAACCCCACCCACAGCAAGGAACCTCCACAATAAAGAGGAACCACAAACTGCCATAATATAGAAAAGCCACCCCAAACACAGCAATTTAAACAAGATGAAAAGGCAGAGAAATACTCAGCAGGTAAACAAACATGATAAAGGCCCACCAAACCAAACAAAAGAGGAGATAGGGAGTCTACCTGAAAAAGAATTTAGAATAATGATACTAAAAATGATCCAAAATCTTCAAAACAAAATGGAGTTGCAGATAAATACCTGGAGACAAGGATTGAGAAGATGCAAGAAATGTTTAACAAGGACGTAGAGGAAACAAAAAAGAGTCAATACATAATGAATATTCAATAAATGAGGTCAAAAACACTCTGGAGGGAATCAATAGTAGAATAATTGAGGCAGAAGATAGGATAAGTGAGGTACAAGATAGAATCGTAGAAATAAATGTAGCAGAGAGGAAAAAAAGAAAAAAGAATTAAAAGAAATGAGGACCACCTCAGGGACCTCTGGGACAATGTTAAATGCCCCCAAATTCGAGTCGTAGCAGTCCCAGAAGAAGAAGACAGAAAGAAAGGCCGTGAGAAAATACTCGAGGAGATAATAGTTGAAAAATTCCCTAAAATGGGGAAGGAAATAGTCACACAAATCCAAGAAACCCAAAGAGTCCCAAACAGGATAAACTCGAGGTGAAACACCCCAAGATACATATTAATCAAATTAACAAAGATCAAACACAAAGAACAAATATTAAAAGCAGTAAGGGAAAAACAACAAATAACACACAAGGGGATTCCCATAAGGATAACAGCTGATCTTTCAATAGAAACACTTCAGGCCAGAAGGGAATGGCAGGACATAAAGTGATGAAAGAGAACAACCTACAACCCATATTACTGTACCCAGCAAAGATCTCATTCAGATATGAAGAAGAATTCAAAAGCTTTACAGACAAGCAAAAGCTGAGAGAATTCAGCACCACCAAACCAGCTCTCCAAAAAATGCTAAAGTATCTTCTCTAGACAGGAGACAGAAAGGGTGTATAAACTCGAACCCAAAACAACAAAGTAAATGGCAACGGGGCCATACTTATCAATAATTATCTTAAATGAAAATGGGTTGAATACCCCAACCAAAAGACAAAGACTGGCTGAATGGATACAAAAACAAGACCCTTATATATGTTGTCTACAAGAGACCCACCTTGAAACAAGGGACACATACAGACTGAAAGTGAAGGGCTGGAAAAAGATTTTCCACGCAAATGGAGACCAAAAGAAAGCAGGAGTAGCAATACTCATATCAGATAAGATAGATTTTAAAATAAAGGCTGTGAAAAGAGACAAAGAAGGACACTACATAATGATCAAAGTATCAATCCAAGAAGAAGATATAACAATTGTAAATATATATGCACCCAACATAGGAGCACCACAATATATAAGGCAAAAGCTAACAAGCAAGAAAAGGGAAATTAACAATAACACAGTAATAGTGGGAGACTTTAATACCCTACTCACACCTATGGATAGATCAGCTAAACAGAAAATTAACAAGGAAACACAAACTTTATATGACACAATGGATCAGCTAGACCTAATTGATATCTATAGGACATGTCACCCCAAAACAATGAATTTCACCTTTTTCTCAAGTGCACATGGAACCTTCTCCAGGATAGATCACATCCTGGGCCATAAATCTAGCCTTGGTAAATTCAAAAAAATTGAAATCATTCCAAGCATCTTTTCTGATGCCAATGCAGTAAGATTCGATGTCAATTACAGGAGAAAAACTATTAAAAATTCTAAATTTGGAGGCTGAACAACACGCTGCTTAATAACCAACAAATCATTGAAGAAATCAAAAAAGAAATGAAAATATGCATAGAAATGAAGGAAAATGAAAACACAACAACCCAAAACCTATGGGACATTGTAAAAGCAGTGCTAAAGGGAAGGTTCTTAGCAATACAGGCTTACCTCAAGAAAAAAGTCAAATAAATAACCTAACTGTACACTTAAAGCACCTAGAAAAGGAAGAAGTGAAGAACCCCAGCATTAGTAGAAGGAAAGAAATCTTAAAAATTAAGGCAGAAATAAGTGGAAAAGAAACAAAAGAGACCATAGTAAAAATCAACAAAGCCAAAAGCTGGTTCTTTGAGAAGATAAATAAAATTGACAAACCGTTAGCCAGACTCATCAAGAAACAAAGAGAGAAGAATCAAATCAACAAAATTAGAAATGAAAATGGAGAAATCACAACAGACAACACAGAAATACAAAGGGTTATAAGAGACTACTATCAGCAACTATATGCCAATAAAATGGACAACTTCGAAGAAATGGACAAATTCTTAGAAAAGTATAACTTTTCAAAACTGAACCAGGAAGAAATAGGAGATCTTAACAGACCCATCACAAGCACGGAAATCGAAACTGTAATCAGAAATCTTCCAACACACAAAAGGCCAGAACCAGACGGCTTCACAGCTGAATTCTACCAAAAATTTAGAGAAGAGCTGACACCTATATCTTATTCAAACTCTTCCAGAAAATTGCAGAAGAAGGTAAACTTCCAAACTCATTCTATGAGGCCATCATCACCCTAATACCAAAAGCAGAAAAAGATGCCACAAAAAAAGAAATCTACAGGCCAATATCACTGATGAACATAGATGCAAAACTCCTTAACATAATTCTAGCAAACAGAATCTAACAACATATTAAAAAGATCATACACCATGACCAAATGGACTGATTCATGTCAATGTACAGCAAAAACCACTACAATATTGTAAAGTAAGTAGCCTTCAACTAAATTAAATAAATTTAAAAAATAATAAAAGTAAAATATAAATAAATAAAAAAAATAAAGTATGCCATAGGAAAAAAAAATTAAGAATGAAAAGAATTTTTGGAAATTACTCAGTGATTTTAATACCCACTTGCTTTTGCTTTGTATCTATTCAAATTCACTTCATTTACATGCTATTACAATTAAAATCTAAACAACTTCATAAAACAGTTAAATTTCTAACTCTGTGTGATATATGAGTTCTTGATACAATAAAAACAAGAATACTTTGGAATTTAGGACAATTTTATATTGACTATGTTAAAAATATTGCAGGTTTCCTTGAGCAAATTTTTACAAAAAACGTGACTTTCTGAGTCTCAACTTTTGAATAACTTATGGTGAGTATCAAATAATTAAGAATTTATTTTGAGTAAAATAAAGATATAAATTATGGGGAAAAAAAGCAAAAATAAATAAATGAGACTACATAAAACTTAAAATCTTATGCACAACAAAGAAAACCATCACCAGAATGGAAGGCCAACCTACTTAATGGAATAAAATATTTCCAAATAATATATCTGAAAAGGAGTTAGTATCCAAAATATATAAAGAACTCAATAGCGAAAAACAAACAATGCAATTAAAAAGTAGGCAGTGGAGCTAAGTAGATATTTTTTCAAAAAAGACCTACAGATAGCCAATAGGCACATGAAAACATGTTTAGCATCACTATCAGGGAAATGCAAACCAAAACCATGAGATATCACCTCACACTTGTTAGAATGGCCATTATCCAAAAGACAAGGAATAACAAAAGTTGAAGAAAATGTGGAGAAATGGAACTTTAGTGGTCATTGTTGGGACTGTAAATTGGTACATCCACTATGGAAAGCAGTATGGAGCTTCCTCAAACAACTAAGAATAGAACTACCATATGGCTCAGGTATTCCACTTCTGGATATTTATCTGAAGAATATAAAAACACTAATTCAAAATATATTAATATATACACCCCTCTGTTCATTGCAGCATTATTTACAATATACAAGATATGGACAATTTATGTGTCCATTGATGGATGAATGGATATAGAAGATTGGTACATATATATCTGTATATATTTGTATATATGTATATGTATGTATGTATATATATATATATACATATATATATATATATATACAACAGAATATCCCTGTCATAAAATCATAAAATATCACTATCATAAAAAAAGAATAAAATCTTGCCATTTATGACAAAGTAGGTGGACTTTGGGGCTTCGCAAGTGGCTCAGTGGTAAAGAATCTGCCTGCCAATACAGGAGACCTGGGTTTGATCCCTGAGTCAGGAAGATCCCCTGGGGGAGGGTATGGCAACCCACTCCAGTATTCTTGCCTGGGAAATCCCATGGACAGAGGAGCCTGGCGAGCTACAGTCCATGAGGTCACAAAAGAGTCAGACACGACTTAGCGACTAAAGAAAAACAGCAAAACAAAGTGGACTTTGAGGCTATTTTGTTAAGTGAAATAAATCAGACTGAGAAAGGTAAATACTGTATGATTTCACTCATAAGTGAATAATCTAAAAACCAAAATGAGCAAACAAAGCAAAACAAAAACAAACTCATAGATTCAGAAAACAGATTGGTGGTTACCTGAGGGAAAAGGGATGGGGTGAGTGAAATGGATGAAAGGGGTCAACTGCATGGTGATGGATGGTAACTAGACCTTTGGTGACTTGGTGATCATTTTGTGGTGTATACAGTTGTTGAATTATGATAGTGTACACCTAAAACTTATATAATGTTATATACAAGTTAAAATTTAAAAAGTATACTTTCTAGTATACTAGTATACTTTCTAGTGCTTTAGCATGTTGAATTGAAAACATGTAACCTCTTGAGATTTATAGATTTATAGATGACTGAGAATAACAGATAAATTCCAAGAGATCAAAGTTAGAAAGGATATCTTAGTACCTTTGTGCCAGGGTTGGTTTTTTTTTTTTTTCCTTTGAGGGAAGGGTGGTAAGGGGTGGAAATAAAGACTAAAGGCTTAGAAAATATTAGCATAACACCAGGCACTCCAATTTGTTCTTTTGGCAATCACTATAAATGAGTAGCCATGGCTTAGTCTTCAGTTGCTATCTTAACATCTGCTGTGTTTTCTGCCACTCTCCAGGCGGTGTACTCAACTCTATGCTCCTCTTGGTTCCTTGCTGCTGCTTATAGTAAGGACTACATCGTATTTATCTTTGTAGCTCCAACACTTAGAACAGAGCTCTGCCTCGAGCAAGCTTGTTTTGAGTCCTACTTTGTGCCAAGAAATTTTTTCTGTGTTACAAACAAGGAACAAGATAAATGAAGTCATTATCCCTTAAGAACATAAATTCCAGATGTAGGGTGGAGCAGGGGAATGAACAACCAAATAAACATAAAATATCTCGGTGAGTGATAAGCATTATGAGAAAAATAATGCAGTGTATTGAGGTAAGGAAAGACAGAGGCTTATCATTTTAAGTAGGATAGTTAAGGAAATGTTTCTCTGTGAGGAGATTTTAACATAAACTTGAATGGAGTAAGAGGAAGAATCATGAGGAGATCTGCAGAGATGATTGTGAAGTTGCATTATAGGCAGAGAGAACAAGCCCAAAGGCCCAAAGGCCCTTCGCCCCTTAGGCATGCATATTATGCTCTTAGAACAACAAGGAACCCAATGTAGTTGAAGCACAGCCAGGTCAGGAAAAGTGCTAGGTGATAAGGTTGGAAAAGTGAAGTGTCAGATCATGTAAGAGTCATAGGCAAGTAACTATAATGGGAAGGCAGTAGAAAGTTGGATTTTGAGAAAAAAAGAGAGGGGGCATGAGTTCATATAATTAATATTCTGGCCAATGTGTGAGGAGCTGACTAGGGTGGGGGATGGGGTGTGGGCATAAAAAGAATCTAAGAGATCAACTAAGAGGTTAGTGCTAATGGTAGCTTGGACCTAGTAGTTGTAGTGGAATTGGTGAAAAATGGTCTGATTTGAGATATGTTTTGAAGTTATCCTGTATTTACTCTTAAAGTTTACCCTTTATTTTTTCACTATTCTTTATTTCCCAACTCTCCTGATTACCTCCACATGTGCTGATCAAACTACGGACTCACCTTTGCCTGGGAGTGCTTGACTCCTGAAATTTTAAATTTCATTATCCTACTCTATGACTATAATAATTGGAGAAGCCAATGGCACCCCACTCCAGTACTCTTGCCTGGAAAATCCCAAGAACGGAGGAGCCTGGTAGGCTACAGTCCGTGGGGTCGCTAAGAGTCGGACACGACTGAAGTGACTTAGCAGCAGCAGCAGCATGACTATAATAACTTCTAACCATTCCATTCTCTCCTTTCCTTCCTTCTGCAACACTTATATTCCACCTTATGAATGTCTCTAGTCTTTTGAATTCCCATTGCTTTTTTATCAGGTTGCCAGACTCCTTTGGTCTTACCTTCCCTCATCCTTCATTCCAGACTGCACCGTCCACCATCTCATCTACTATCTGACATTGATCCGCAAGATGCTTACTTTTATCTATCCCTCCTTTCAAGTCACCTGCAAACTCCTGTGCCTCCAGTCTCAGCAAACTATCTCACCTCCTTCATAAGCCATTAAGCTATAATCTCTAAGCAAATCATTGTGTGTGTATGTGTGTGTAGTCACTCAGTCATGTCTGATTCTTTGCGACCCCATGGACTGTAGCCTGCCAGGTTCATCTGTCCATGGAATTCTCCAGGCAGGAATACTGGAGTGTGTTGCCATTCCCTTCTCCAAGGGATCTTCCAGACACAGGGATCGAACCCAGGCCTCCTGCATTTCAGGCAGATTCTTTACTGTTTGGGCCACCAGGGAAACCTAAATCACTCCATACTTGCACTTACCTACATTCATATCCATTTTTCCCTGTTTTGCATCTTCCTGTTGTCTCTTTCCTGTTCCAATCTAAATAATCCCTTTGCCTGTGCTCTGTATATTATTCTCTCCTATTTTTTGGGGACCCAAAGTCCACCACATATCACATCCCTCAAGTTTCTCCAAAGAATTTCTCCCTCAATTCTCTACCCTCTCTGTCATGTGTCTTACTTTCTCTATAGTCACTGTGTGGAAATAGTACTTTAAATTCACCATTACTCCTCACTCATTGTCTTTGCACTCTTCAACCTTCTTGGATTTGACTTCTACATTATCACTCCACTGAAATTTCTTTTGCTAGGGTCACAATGGCCTTCCAGCTCTCAAACTGAATGGGGAAATATTAGTGTTCCAATAAAAATAAATACATATTTCTTTTCTCCAGCATACAAGGCCCTTGATGATGTGACCCTTACTTACAGTTCTAGGTTCATCTCCCTACCTCCATCTACATACCTTACTCTCCAACCACATCCACTTATTTGCACTTCAAGTGTACAATGATCTTGTTATCCTAACACTTTTATATATGCTGTTTTTCCCTACTAGAAATCTCTTTTGTACCTGAAGAACTTCTGTCTCAAGACTAGACTTAATGTAACAACCAGATGAAAGCTTGCCAGATCTCCCTAGTCAAAGATTAACACTTATCCTGTACTACCATAGCACCGTATTCATACAGCACTCATCATATCACTGTAATTTTTCATTTACAAGTATTTCTTCCCTCCAGACTGTGAGACCCTGAGGGCAGGGAGCAGACAACATTCTAATTATTTTTATAACTTCATCTCCTCAGAACCTAGAACAAGATATAGCTGATATTTAGTAAGTATTGATTAATAAACAAGTGAAGTACTTAGTAAACATTTATTCAGTTCAGTTCAGTCGCTCAGTCATGTCCGACTCTTTGTGACCCTGTGAACCACAGCACGCCAGGTTTCCCTGTCCATCACCAGCTTGCGAAGTCCACCCAAACTCATGTCCATTGAGTTGGTGATGCCATCCAACCATCTCATCCTCTGTCGTCCCCTTCTTCTCCTGCCCTCAATCTTTCCCAGCATTGGGGTCTTTTCCAATGAGTCAGCTCTTCGCATCAGGTGGCCAAAGTATTGGAGTTTCAGCTTCAACATCAGTCCTTCCAATGAACACCCAGGACTGATCTCCTTTAGGATGGACTGGTTGGATCTCCTTGCAGTCCAAGGGACTCTCAAGAGTCTTCTCCAACACCACAGTTCAAAAGCATCAATTCTTCGGCACTCAGCTTTCTTCACCGTGCAACTCTCACGTCCATACATGACCACTGGAAAAAATCTACTATTCTCAGGCACTGTGTTAGGTACAGGGTAAGTCAAACAAAGTATATGACATGGTTTTGGCCTTCAAGTGGCCTCCAATCTAATTAAAGTAACAGAATGAATAAAAATAGCTATATAAAAAACAACATAGGTTATCTGACAATAAGTGCCAAATGGGTGATAAGGACAAGAGCTATGGGACTATGAATGAAGGAGGAATATGAAGAAGGAAGACATAATCTGGGCTGGAATAGTCACAGAAAGCTTGAGCATGGTCTCAAAAGATTGACAGAATTTTGTTAAATGAAGTGAATAAATGACCATTTTGACAGAAAATATGGAATAAGCAAAGACACTTAGACAGGGATACATGTTCTGTGTTAAGGGAACTGGGAGTAGAAACATGTGATAAGAGTAGAAATTTCAAGACATAATTCCACCACTATCTCACTGTGTTATCTTGAGCTTTCTCACCCTAAAAGAGGTTTATAATGTTGTGTACCTCACAGTGTTGAAAAATTGTGTGTGTGTGTGGAGGGGGGGTGTGTAAGAGAGAGAGAGAGAGAGAAACACATAGTAAGCACTGAATAAGTACTGACTATAAATGCCAGAGTGGGTTTTACTTTATTTCCTAGTTCATGGAACATTCCCCCTTGAGTAGGAGGTGTCCCATATAAAATGTTGCTTTAGGAAGATTGACATGAAGGTGTTGTATAGAAAGTATTTAAAGGTAGAAAGATCAATTAACAAGGCATTGCAATAGTCAAGAAGTGAAGTTCTGAAGCTCTAAATAACATGCTTACAGAAGGAATGAAAAAAATAATGAAGCACTGCAAAGAATCTAAAGGACTTGGTGATTAGCTATTGGAGGTAAGGGAAAGAAAAGAGTCAGTGAGACTCCAATATTTTTAAGACTGAGTGGCTGAGATAATAATGGTGATACTGACAATGTTGAGCCATCCAAGGATGGAGAGTGGTCAGGAATTAGTTTGGGGGAAAAAATTTGGTTTTTGAAAATACATGAAACGTGCATTTATTGTCCATTTAGGCTGGACATTGTTCTGAAGATATGAATTATACAGAGACAACCAACCCTACCCTCAGGAAATTAGCAACCTGGTTGGGTAAATGAGACTGAATGCATAAAACAATAGAAGACACTATATAAGATAAATATCCTAACTTTTGAGTCCAGAGAACCTGTAGAAAAATGTTGCAATATAGTATTAAATTTAGAAGATATTTCTTGTTTACAGAATTCACTTCTTAAAATGGTCTTTTTTAATAATTTTTTGTGAAACTATAAAATATGCTCATTATAACACATTTAGGAAATATAGAAAATATAAAGAATAAAGTTAAAACCACTTAGAATTCCATCACCAGAGAAACCACAGTTACTGTATTTGTATATTCATCTTCATTTTTCTTTTTGGGAAGTGTATATATCAGCAATATCTTAGAGTGCCCTTTTGATAGCATCATCATCAAGACTAGGTGTTATTACTCTTTTTCATTTTTATTAAATTGATAAGGGAAAACAATATCTTATTTTTTGTTTAATTGTTACCCTTGATTTCCAGTGAGGATGATTTTTTCCATATATTCACTAGTTATTTGTACTTTTGTAAATTATTTGTTCAAGCATTTTACCCATTTTTAAGTATTACCATGTTATTTGATGTTTTAAATCAAGGCCCTTTTAAAAGCCCTCAACAACCAACATTTCAAAACTCATAATCTATTTCTTTAGTCTTTGAGAGAAGAATACACTGCTGATCTTCATGTTATATGAATTTTGTAACCCTTTAACCATTAACCTTTCTCATCTCTGTTGGCCATGAAGCTCTATGTGGCTGTGATTGATTATACTCCCTTCTGTTTGTTTACTGTCCACTCAAGGAGGCAAAGTTATGCCAGGCATGCTACCTTCCCAACAAGGACAGCTCTATTATATCATCCTAATATTCCTTCTGGAACAGAATGATGGCATCATTCAGCCTTTGATACAAGGGACAGGATAAGGGGCAGTGTTAAGTCACTTCATTTTGTTTTATGCTAGAAAGTTCTACTTTGTTGATTTATTTTAATATTTCTAAATTGATAACCTTTTAACATTCCCACTTCTCTTGGAAATGATGACAATACAAATGTTTCTGAGTGGATACAAATGTATACCCAGTTTTTTAAAATGTATTAGAATAGACTTGCTAATAGTCACTCCACCAGGGCAAGGAACAACTTATTCCAAGCAAGTAGAGAAGAATGACAATTGCCATTATTTTACTACTTATGTGTGTCCTGCATAGAAAATAGTCTGGGGGTGTGGTGGGGAGGGAAGGTGTGAACTGTTCACACTACTTCATATTTATTTTAATGTTCTATACTTACAATTAAAATTTGTTAAATTTCTTACTTGCCTCCTTTGAAAAAAGAACATTCGCCAATGTTCAAACTACTTCCAATCTCTCTTCTTAGGAATACGTCTGTCCAAGCTGTTTATTATGCTCCCATTCCACTGACTATTTTTGTCACAGTCTTCTCACCTCTGTGCTATCATCCTGTTCCTCTCAGGGCATTTTGTATGTGTTCAAGCAGCTCTTACTGATGACCCCTTGCTGTGTTCTTCCATTGTGTGTTTGGGGCTTTGAGGGAGATTGTTTTGCTTTGTTAGCTACCAAGTCTTGGACAAGTGATCTTTAATTCAAATGCTTTGCTGTTTTAGTACAACAAGCTGCATTTGTGATGTAATTAGGAAAGAAGCATGCCTTTCTTGACTATCAGAGGGTGGTGAGGTGTGGCATAGAGGATTATATTGTTTATGCACTCAAGGTCAGGCTAAGGCAGTCAGAGGATTTGGCAGGAAATATTGCTGACTGCAGCAGGGAGACTACCTCATCTGGAACACAATGTGTGAATATTGTTTATAGCTCTCCTTTTACAGAGAGTGAGTGTCTTTGTTTTAATATTCTTTCAGAAAAGGATCTCACCCAGCAGGCTAAGCATAGCTATTCTGGTACATCTGATACAATGAAATCTCACAGTGTTTCTCAAAATGTTTACATTGAAAAGAAAATGCCATTTCAACATGAGGCAGCAAAACTTGAGTTGAAAACTATGGGTGGCCCTTCTGGCACAGCTGATTTGGGAAAAAACAGTAAAGCTGATGAAATGGCAAAGCCTTCAACTTAATGTGATTCATGAGCCATTGATTTCCAGTGCAGACCATGGAATAAGATAGTAGATATTTACTCTTGCAGTAAGTAATGTTAGGGACTATTGGGGGTGGGAAGCAGAAGTAAGTTCTAATAGCCTGTACCTTGAGCTTAGCTGTTTCTCTGTGAAAGCTTAAGATAACCTGTTTCTTCATAATCATGTAATCATTGACTTGAAAAGAACCTTAGATGTTCGCTAGAACTTATCAGAATGCTGACCTACTGTAGGGGCTCCTTAAATATTTGTTTCATGATGGACTTAATAAATGGATGAATGCATAAATATAATACAGGCAAGAATCCCTTCTACAGAGTTTCCTGTCAGGTGGTCATCTAGCATTTGCCTGACTACATCAAGTGACAAGGAACTTACCACCACCTGAGTAATTCATTCAAACTTGGAATAACTCTGATTATTAAAAAGTTTGTCCTTGTAGAACAAAAAATGAGCCTCCTTGTGGTAATACCACAATTTCTTTCTCCTATTGGTAATACCTGGAGTCATGAAGAGTAAATTTAATTATTCTTTACTAAGCCTTAGTTGGCTTCCCTGGTGGCTTCCCTCCCACCTGTAATGCAGGAGACCTGGGTTTGATCTCTGGGTTGGGAAGATCCCCTGGAGAAGGGAAAGACTACCTACTCCAGTATTCTGCCCTGGAGAAAATTACATGGACTGTATAGTCCATGGGGTCACAAAGAGCTGGACACGACTGAACGATGTTCATTTTTACATTCAATCCTTAGTATTTTGGAAGACTATTATATTTCATCTTTCACACTGCAAGTTTTCTCCAGTCCTCCTTTTGGTTCCAATATTTCTATCCTCCCCAGGACCTTTCATACAGGCATACTATTCCAGACGTGATTTGACACAAGTAAAGTAGGGCTCTTGTATTCCCTGTCAATAATAATAATAATAGTGTATTGAATGTTTACACTTAACCCAGTGCCAAGTGTTTTACATGGATTTTCTCATTTAATTCCTGCAAGAGCCTCATAGGGAAGGTATCATCATCATCATCATTATTATTACACTGATTTTACAGACCAGGACTTTAGGCACTAAGTAGGGAAAACCCCTAGACCATTCAGGTATGACCTACATCAAATCTCTTGTGATTATACAGTGGAAGTGACAAATAGATTCAAGGGACTAGATCTGATAGACAGAGTGCCTGATGAACTATGGACAGAGGTTCGTGACATTGTACAGGAGACAGGGATCAAGACAATCCCCATGGAAAAGAAATGCAAAAAAGAAAAACGGCTGTCTGACGAGGCCTTAAAAATAGCTGTGAAAAGAAGAGGAGTGAAAAGCAAAGGAGAAAAGGAAAGATATTCCCATCTGAATGCAGACTTCCAAAGAATAGCAAGGAGAGATAAGAAAGCCTACCTCAGTGATCAATGCAAGGAAATAGAGGAAAACAACAGACTGGGAAAGACTAGAGATCTCTTCAAGAAAATTAGAGATACCAAGGGAACATTTCATGCAAAGATGGGCTCGATAAAGGACAGAAATGGTATGGACCTAACAGAAGCAGAAGATATTAAGGAGAGGTGGCAAGAATACACAGAAGAACCACACAAAAAAGATCTTCATGACCCAGATAATCACGATGGTGTGATCACTCACCTAGAGCAAGACATCCTGGAATGTGAAGTCAAGTGGGCCTTAGAAAGCATCACTACGAACAAAGCTAGTGGAGGTGATGGAATTCCAGTCGAGCTACTTCAAATCCTCAAAGATGATGCTGTGAAAGTGCTTCACTCAATATGCCAGCAAATCTGGAAAACTCAGCAGTGGCCACAGGACTGGAAAAGGTCAGTTTTCATCCCATTCCCAAAGAAAGGTAATGCAAAGAATGCTCAAACTACTGCACAATTGCACTCATCTCACACGCTAGTAAAGTAATGCTCAAAATTCTCCAAGCCAGGCTTCAGCAATATGTGAACCGCGAACTTCCAGATGTTCAAGCTGGTTTTAGAAAAGGCAGAGGAACCAGAGATCAAACTGCCAACATCCGATGGATCATCGAAAAAGCAAGAGTTCCAGAAAATCATCTACTTCTGCTTTATTGACTATGCCAAAGCCTTTGACTGTGTGGATCACAATGAACTGTGGAAAATTCTGAAAGAGATGGGAATACTAGACCATCTGACCTGCCTCTTTAGAAACCTGTATGCAGGTCAGGAAGCAACAGTTAGAACTGGACATGGAACAACAGACTGGTTCCAAATAGGAAAAGGAATACGTCAAGGCTGTATATTGTCACCCTGATTATTTAACTTATATGCAGAGTACATCATGAGAAACGCTGGGCTGGAAGAAACACAAGCTGGAATCAAGATTGCTGGGAGAAATGTCAATAACCTCAAATATGCAGATGACACCACCCTTATGGCAGAAAGCGAAGAAGAACTAAAAAGCCTCTTGATGAAAGTGAAAGAGGAGAGTGAGAAAGTTGGCTTAAAGCTCAACATTCAGAAAACTAAGATCATGGCATCTAGTCCCATCATTTCATGGGAAATGGGGAAACAGTGAAAACAGTGTCAGATTTTATTTGGGGGGCTCCAAAATCACTGCCGATGGTGATTGCAGCCATGAAATTAAAAGAAGCTTACTCCTTGGAAGGAAGGTTATGACCAACCTAAGATAGCATATTGAAAAGCAGAGACATTACTCTGCCAACAAAGGTCCGTCTAGCCAAGGATATGGTTTTTCCAGTAGTCATGTATGGATGTGAGAGTTGGATGGTGAAAAAAGCTGAGTGCTGAAGAATTGATGCTTTTGAACTGTGTTGTTGGAGAAGACTCTTGAGAGTCCGTTGGACTGCAAGGAGATCCAACCAGTCCATCCTAAAGGAGATCAGTCCTGGGTGTTCATTGGAAGGACTGATGTTAAAGCTGAAACTCCAATACTTTGGCCACTTCATGCGAAGAGTTGACTCATTGGAAAATTCCCTAATGCTGGGAAGGGTTGGGGGCAGGAGGAGAAGGGGACGACAGAGGGTGAGATGGCTGGATGGCACCATCGGCTCGATGGACATGGGTTTGGGTAGACTCCGGGAGTTGGTGATGGACAGGGAGGCCTTGCGTGCTGCGGTTCACGGGGTCGCAAAGAGTCGGACACGACTGAGCGACTGAACTGAACTGAGTGCCACCCAAGATTCTATTTATTATTTCATTTTGTTTCATTTTGTTGCATTAGCTGGTTCAAAGGGTGCTTGTGTTCGATAAAATTCCTTACCTTTTCCCCCATGAATTGCTCTCAAGATTTTCTTTCAGTTCTCTGATTTTCTAAATTGAACACAGAACTTTGCATTTGTGCATATTACATTAATTTTTGTTAGTTTCATACTGTTTTACTTCCTCTTTTTTTTCTGGGGTGGGTGCATTTTTCTAGAATTTTCATAAAGTTCAGTTTTGATTTAAATGAACATTCAACATCATTTACAATATTGTTTGTCATTCAGAATGTTAACTATCATTCCCAGATTTGTTACTTTTGTGTGCTCAGTCGCTCAGTCATGTCTGACTCTTTGCAACCCTATGCACTGTAGCCCACCAGGCTCCTTCTGTCCATGGGATATTTCAGGCAAGAATACTGGAGTCGGTGGCTATTTCTTCCTTCACGGGATCTTTCAGACCCAGGGACTGAACCCGTGTCTCCTGTGTATACTGCATTGCAGGTAGATTCTTTACCACTAAGTCATTCTGGAAGCCCTTGTTACTTTTACATACATAATAAACTTGTCTTCTGCATTTTCTTCCAAATAATAATAAAAATGCTTAAGAGAACAGGGTCATGAACAGAGTTCTGTAGCACAACTTTTTCTAGGTCTTTTCAGAATAGCAAAACTTAATCCTGTTCATGTTCAGTTGTTCACTCCAACTTTCATTTTCTCATCTTATTGCCTAGGACATTATGAGACTCTTTGTCAAATGACTTGTAGAGAATATGATATACTCTACCTAGGGTATTCTCTTTTCTACCTATCTTGTCACCCTATCAAGAAAGAAAATGAGACTCATTTGATATGGCTTGTTACCAGCAGACATTTGCTGTCTCCTAGAGCTCTTCTAAGTATGCATAAGTCATATACAATATTATACTGTTGACATTTTTAAGGATAAAGGCAAAATATACCAGTCAATAATTTTCAGAATCAAAATTTCTGGGTTTTAGGTATCTTTACCTATTTTCATGATTTCCTCAAGATTACCGACAGTGGTTCAGCAGTCCAATTAGTAAGCTTTTCTATTTAATTTGTCTGAGTTGAGTTAAAATGGGGCTCGTTGATATTAGTTGAGTTATTAAAGGGGACTCAGTGACATCTTGCTATTGTCTTCTCTGTCTTAGGCTTCACTTCCTTCGCTACTTCAAAGATATAGGCTGCTTTTTGGTATTGCCTTCCTAGCTCTCTTTTTGTCCTGTCTTGTTTTTCACTGGGCAAGACAAATAAATATGTTGTTGGCAATTATCTAAGCAAAAATGGATTCTAAATGAGCATGTTCTCAGTTCAGTTCAGTTAAGTCACTCAGTAGTGTCTGAATCTTCGTGACCCCATGGACTGCAGCACGCCAGGATTCCCTGTCCATCACCAACTCCCAGAGCTTACTCAAGTTCATGTCCATTGAGTCAGTGATGTCATCCAACCATCTCGTCCTCTGTTGTTGCCTTCTCCTCCCACCTTCAATCTTTCCCAGCATCAAGGGCTTTTCCAATGAGTTAGTTCTTCACATCAGATGGCCAAAGTATTGGAGTTTTAGCTTCACCATCAGTCTTTCCAATGAATATTCAGGACTGATTTCCTTCAAGATTGACTGGTTTGATCTCCTTGCACTCCAAGGGACTTGCAAGAGTCT
Source organism: Giraffa tippelskirchi (assembly GCF_054371585.1). Taxonomy (NCBI): domain Eukaryota; kingdom Metazoa; phylum Chordata; class Mammalia; order Artiodactyla; family Giraffidae; genus Giraffa; species Giraffa tippelskirchi. Next base: position 76,191,368 of record NC_137289.1, read on the forward strand.
TCTCCAACACCACAGTTCAAAAGCATCATTCTTCGGTGCTCACCTTTCTTTATAGTCCAACTCTCACATCCATACATGACTACTGGAACAACCGTAGCCTTGACTAGATGGACCTTTGTCTGCAAAGTAATGTCTCTGCTTTTTAATGTGCTATCTAGGTTGGTCATAGCTTTTCTTCCAAGGAGTAAGCATATTTTAATTTCATGGCTGCAGTCACCATCTGCAGGGATTTTGGAGCCCCCCAAAATAAAGTCTCTCATTGTTTCCATTGTTTCCCCATCGAAGTGCCATGAAGTGATGGGACCAGATGCCATGATCTTAGTTTTCTGATTGTTGAGTTTTAAGCCAACTTCACACTCCTCTTTCACTGTCATCAAGAGGCTCTTTAGTTCTTCTTCACTTTCTGCCATAAAGGTGGTGTCATCTGCATATCTGAGGTTATCGATATTTCTCCTGGCAATCTTGATTCCAGCTTGTGTTTCTTCCAGCCCAGGGTTTCTCATGATGTACTCTGCATATAAGTTAAATAAGCAGGGTGACAATATACAGCCTTGATGTACTCCTTTCCCAATTTGGAACCATTCTGTTGTTCCATGTCCAGTTCTGTTGCTACTTGACCTGCATACAGATTTCTCAGGAGGCAGGTAAAGTGGTCTGGTATTCCCATCTCTCAGAATTTTCCAGTTTTTTTGTGATCCACACAGTCAAAGACTTTGGTAGTCAATAATGCAGAAGTAGATGTTTTTCTGGAACTCTCTTGCTTTTTTGATGATCCAGTGGATGTTGGCAATTTGATCTCTGGTTCCTCTGCCTTTTCTAAAACCAGCTTGAACATCTGAAAGTTCACGGTTCACGTATTGCTGAAGCCTGGCTTGGAGAATTTTGAGCATTACTTTACTAGCGTGTGAGATGAGTGCAATTGTGCAATAGTTTGAGCATTCTTTGCTTTGCCTTTCTTTGGGATTGGAATGAAAACTGACGTTTTTCAGTCCTGTGGCCCCTGCTGAGTTTTCCAAATTTGCTGGCATATTGAGTGAAGCACTTTAACAGCATCATCTTTTAGAATTTGAAATAGTTCAACTGGAATTCCATCACCTGCACTAGCTTTGTTCATAGTGATGCCTCCTTAAGGCCCACTTGACTTCACACTCCTCTATCTGGCTCTAGGTGAGTGATCACACCATCGTAGTTATCTGGGTCATGAAGATCTTTTTGAGAATGTTCTCAAGATAAGAGCAATTTTTTTAATATATTTACACAGTGTCATCCTCTCTCACTTCTATTTACAATCAAGATCGAATATGGGTTGGGAGGTAATTTAAAAAGATAGAATAAATCTAATATTATTGAATCACATAAGCACATTAAACAAATTTGATTCTGTGAATCATTATAAATAAAAATCTTTGGTTATAGGGGAGGAAAACATTGGAATGGGGGAAGTTACCAAAGTAAAAACTGAGACACCAAAACTATGTGGAAAATATACAATAAATAACAAAAAAGTCTCAAAATAAGCAAGAAAAAACTGTGAGACATAATGGAGACAAAGACACTATAGGTGATGATGAATGGACACTGGAAGGAGCAATTCTGTAATGAAATAAAAGTAAAAAATAATTGAAGTCTTAGCTATCTCAGAAATAAAAATGATGGACTTGAGAATAATGAAGGCAAATTTTTATAGAAATTAAAGGAAAACCTGAAGTTTCTTCTTGGCCATACAATTTCCATAGTAGCAATACTAATATTTCTTCTCTATGTAATTCTCTTCTCCAATTTCTAGAGTGATGTATAATGTCTTGTATCTGGAAATGATTTTATTTATCTTGAGCTTAATTCATCTGCAAATGAGTCTCAATCAAACAAGAATGTGTTAAAACTGAGTGTGTCATAAGGATGAATGCTGTGGACATGAAGAAATAGATAATGAAACTATGGTCCCAAAGCTAGGTAGCAGGCTGTTCTATTCCATTTGATCCCAGGCCACCAGTGAAAACTCAGATCATGGTGTCTTAATACTTCTAATACAAAAAGGCACAAATACATACATTTCTAATTCTTCCCTGACTTCCAGGGACCCCATCATCTTTTGGTCTCAGTTACAGAATCCCACATCCAACTGACTGAAGTTTACCCTCAGTTTCTTAAAATTGTCTTACCCTAAGTTATTCACACTTATCTAGAGAAGCTCTCTAACTATCTTCTGTTTTTTTGAAACTGCATCATTATTTTTTTTTCCATAAACAGGAGTATTTGAGAACTGACCACTATTTAACTGCTAATCCAGGTTTGTCTCCTTCCAGCTAAGGCTGTACTTGCACAAAACGTCTTTGCTAAGTCCTGAGATCAAGCACTTTTTAAAAAGAGAGACTTGGCATGACTTTTCACAAAATACATGATTATGATTGTACCTATCTGAGATAAATGTCTATGTGTGACTGCTCGCAGAAACCTAGAAAAAAGTGGCTGATAACATGCTTGGGTGTGGCACACCATCAGCTAATTACTAACATTTTGCCTGGAAATCTCCCTTAATGTGGTAGAGTGTTCCAACTATAAACAAGATTTTAATGAAGTATTTGGTAGAACAAAGGCAAATTTTAAGCTTAGAAACTCACCCTAAAGAATAGTGCCCTGCCTAGTTCTTTATTAAAAGATTTATTTTCTAACTTTTACACAGGTTATGTGTTCATCTTTTAGCCAGTAAGAGAATATGTCAGTTTCTCAAAATTTAGTGAGCTGTTTCAGGAGTTATTCTGAACATTGAAGGGATATTATGTCTTAGTTCAAAATTTAGAGAAATGAGAAAATATCTAGACATATAGAAGTAACTGTGAATGACCTTTGGTGTTAACTTTACTAGTAACTGAGTCAAAGATAAATTTTTAACTTGAAAAGATAATTTCTTTTTTTTGTTTATTTTTCGTATTTTTAAATTTATTAGATGAGTTGAGAATGACATTAGTATGATACTGTTAAAGGCAGGCTGCACAACTATTTCTTTTTTTTTTAATTAGTTTATTTTCTATTTTTTAACTTTACATTTCTTAATGCTCAATTTTCAGTATCCTTATGGGCAACCATTCTACTCAATCCATGTTATGGAAACAGATAAGAACCATTCTCAAATAGCTTACTTTTCCAAACCAAATAGGGATGGTAATAAAAATATCTTTCACCCATTTGTGAGGTTGAATTTTAGTTTTAGAGTAGATTTCTTTCAAGCTTTTCCTGGTTAAGCCCAACATTTGATTATATTTGTGCCTTTAAACTGTCAGTGCCAAAATGAATCAAATGAGCCTTGACCTCTTTCAAAGTAATTGCCTTTGCAGTGATTTTAAGAAGTTAATAAAACCATGCTAGAGATAAGGGACCAGGAAAAAGGAGAGGCTAAATAAATACTGTCTTTAGAATTGAGTTCTTTCAGCAGTTCCTAAAAACAGCAACTTCCATGGTGTAGAAAAATTAATAGATAGCCATTTATTTCCTTTCTCATTAAGTAAAGCATATGAAGCACTTAATTCAACAGTATGTGCCTGGTGACTATTTAGGTAAAGGTGATGATAACAATGACTATTCCTTATGCAAGAAGCTTTCCCTGCAGTAACCTTTAACCTTCAAACGCAGCTTCCATCTTGGGCCATTTCTCCTAGTGAACACATAATTAGCATACATTGTGATATATGTTTTTCACGTTACATCTGTGTATATTAGTATCTCATTAATCTGTCTTCTTCTTTAAGATGATTTTTTTAAATTATGAGAAAAGATATGCTTTTTAGAAAACACATTCAACAAATGGTAGCTATTGTTAGTAGTACTAATGTCTAATGGGGTAGTGTCCAATTTAGTAAATCTGTATGTTCTCCTCAAAGAACAAAATCTGTTTCTTTGGGAAAGGTACAGTGAGGTGGGCACACTCATATACTAATAGTAGATGTGCAATTTTGTGTATTTCCAAAGGGTAAAACAAAAATATTTTTAACAAAATAGTTTATACCATTTTATTCATGTCAGTTAATTTATTCTAAGGGCTTAATTATGAAAGGCACAAAGACTTCTTTATAGGAATATTTATAAAAGCTATGTTTATAATGTCTTAGTAAATGTTTAACAATAGGAAATCTATTGACTAAAATCTGATATAATTTTATTACATGGTTATTAAAATCTTGAAATGTAATATGTATTGGCATTGAAATATTTATGAGCTATTGTTAGTTGAAAAAGCAAGGAACAAGATAGATTGTTCAGATTACTATATGATTTTAAATCCCTATACATGTGCATGAAAAATGACTGAAGTGACATTTGTCTTTAGGCAGAGAGATTATGGATGATTTGTCTTATTTTTTTCCTGTGTTGTCCCAGTTTTCTACAATAAGGACTGTTATTTTAGAAATTAAATGAGGAAATATAGCATTTGGTCCCCTTTACCAGTAAAAGCATGTGCATGGAAGATGCCTGGAAAAGTTACTCCTCCAGTTTTATGATTCCTCAGCCTCCCTTCCTCTGTATTATAAAAGGTGCAGAGAAGCATTAGGTGTACTGGGGGAGAGGAACTAGGTTAAAGCTACTAGAGTGTTGGTACCCTAAGTCTCTTATTCCCTCACTCAAGTCAGGCTCCTGAGAAATGCCTCACTGGCTCCACCTCTCCACCTCTGCACTATCTATTCCTGGATAGGGTCTTAAACTGTGTCTGTTTTTCTGCTCTGTTTAACAGGGCTGGTCAATAAAATTCCCTCTACTGTCTTTCCTGAAGCCTCTAGAGCTTAAGGAGAACTCTAACACGAAAGCCTTGCTTTTCTTCTTAGATCCTCCCTCCCCTCTCTGGAGAATTAAAGGCACTTAGGAGACAGAATAACCACCCCCCATGCCCCAAGCCACCAAATTAGCCTCTCCCTGTATTGTCACTAAGAGAACCAAGAATGTAGAAGGATGAATCTTTTTATAATTCTTTTACTGCTCTTACCATAAATATGGGGAAGAGAGGTGGCCACACCACATACCATTCTTCTCTTTTTTCCAGAGGGCAAACATTTTGTAACTGTTGTAAATGTGATGGATTTATCAAAAGTACCTGAAATCAGGTACTTAATGTAAATCACATTTCTATTTATTCTGTTACAGTGTGAAATTCTCAATTTCAATAGAGCATAAAATCTGAGCACTATTACATCTGAGGAATCAGTCTATCCATTTTAGCTAAGTCATGCATGTGTCACACCATAAAACCCATGTTCACATATCATGTGTCATACTAACTTGGGGAGGAAGTTGGATGTGAATGTCAAGGATGGTCTGTTACTCTCTGATCCTCCAAATGGTATTTTTGCTCTCATGTTATACCTCATTACTATGGTGGCTCTTTAACGCTGCCTACTTTTTAAGTCCTTGATGAATGTGCCCCTGAGGGGACTGGAGCAAGGACAGGGAATATAAGGCCAAGAAATAATTCATTCAACATATTAAATATTTGGTTTAAAAAAAAGGGAGTCTTAAAACTACATCTTCAAGTTTCCAGTTCTAATAGAATATGTTCACCTAAACCATAAACTCATAAAATTTAATAAATACTTGTCTTATTTCCACCCACTATGTATATTCCTACCCTGGAAAGATTTCTTATGGAAGTCTCTATTCCTTAAATAATTTTCTTTTATCTACCCTCTAACTTTTCCTGGAAGTTTCTATTCTGTTTTCCTTGACATAGAGTAACTAAACTAAGACACAGTGTTCCAGGTATATACATTATGGTTTTGTATTAGATGATATTAATTTTTTGTAGTTTTTTCCAATGTATTTATTATGTTTTTAAAGCAATCTATTCTCAATTATTTTGTTGAGATATAATTGATACAAAACATTATTATTTTTAGTTTCAGATGTACAACATAATGGTTCAATATTTGTGTATTTTGCCAACTGATCACTGCAATAAGTCTAATTAACATCCATCAATACATATAGATATACATTTTTCTCTTATGATGAGAACTTTTAAGATTTACTCTCAACTTTCAAACATACATATCAGTATTATTAATGATAATCATAATACTGTACATTACATCCCCATGAATTATCTTATAACTGAAAGTTTGTACTTTTTGACCTCTTTCACTCACTTCACTCACCTCCACCCCCACCTCCTGCCTCTGGTAACTACCAATAATGTTGTCCTCTGTATCTACGAGATTGTTTTTTTGTTTTGTTTTTGTTGTTGTTCTTGTTTTAGACTTCACATATAAGTGAGACCATACAGTATTTGTCTTTCTCTGTCTGACTTATTTAACTTAGTACAATGCCCTCAAAGCTCATCTATGTTGCCACAAATGACAAAACTTCCTCTTTTATGGCTGACTTATATCTGATTGTGGTGTATGTATATCACATTTTCTTTTCTTTATGCATTCTTCCATTGATGGACACTTAGTTTCTAACTAATACATTTCTATTTTTGCTTCAGTTCTTTTTTTTTTCTTTTTTCTTTTTTTTCAGTTCTTTTTTAAAAATTTATTTTTAATTGAAAGATAATTGTTTTATAATATTGTGTTGGTTTCTGACACACATTTCTTAATAATGTCTAAATCTCTATAATGATTCCCTAGACTAGAGATCTCTTCAAGAAAATTGGAGATACCAAGGGAACATTTCATGGAAAGATGGGAATAATAAAGGAAAGAAATGGCAAGGATCTAACAGAAGCAGAAGAGATTAAGAAGAGGCGGCAAGAATACACAGAAGAACTACACAAAAAAGCTCTTAATGACCTGGATAACCATGATGGTGTGGTCACTCATCTAGAACCAGATATCCTGGATGTGAAGTGAAGTGAGCCTTAGGAAGCATTACTACAAACAAAGCTAGTAGAGGTGATGAAATTCCAGCTGAGCTATTTTAAATCTTTAAAGATGATGCTGTTAAAGTGCTGCACTTAACATATGAGCAAATCTGGAAAATTTGGTAGTGGCCACAGGACTAGAAAAGGTCAGGTTTCATTCTAATCCCAAAGAAAGGCAACGCCAAAAAATGTTCAAAGTACCACACATTTGCACGCATTTCACGTGTTAGCAAAATTATGCTCAAAATCTTTCAAGCTAGACTTCACCAGTACATGAACCGAGAACTTCCAGATATACAGGCTGGATTTAGAAAAGTCAGAGGAACCAGAGATGAAATTTCCACCATCCGTTGGATCATAGAAAAAGCAAGAGAATTCCAGAAAAACATCTACTTCATCAACTACACAGAAGTCTTTGGCTGTGTGGATCACAACAAACTGGAAAATTCTTAGAGATGAGAGTATCAAATGACCTTACCTGTCTCCTGGGAAACCTGCATTCAGATCAAGAAACAACAGTTAGAAACAGACATGGATCAAAGGACTGGTTCAAAACTGGTAAAAGACTATGTCAATACTGTATTGTCACCCTACTTATTTAACTTATATGCAGAGCACCTCATGCAAAATGCCAGGACGGATGAATCACAAGCTGGAATCAAGATTGCTGGGAGGAATATCAACCACCTCAGATAGACAGATAATACCATTCTAATGGCAGAAAGTGAAGAGGAACTAGTCTCTTGATTGAGGGTGAAAGAGGAGATTGACAAAGCTGGTTTAAAACTCAACGTTCAAATAACTAAGATCATGACATCTGGCTCCATCACTTCATGGCAAATAGATGGGGAAAGAGTGGAAATAGTGACAGGTTTTATTTTCTTGGGCTCCAAAATCACTGGGATGGTGACTGAAGCCATGAAATTAAAAGATGTGTGCTCCTTGGAAGAAAAGCTATGACAAACCTAGACAGTGTATTAAAAAGTTGAGGTTTGAGGCGGGGCTAAGATGGCGGAGGAATAGGACGGGGATAAAACACTCTCTCCTCCAAAAATTTATTGAAAGAACATCTGAACGCTGAGCAAACTTCACAAAACTACTTCTGAAGGCTGGCAGAGGACGTCAGCTTCCACAAAGACAGCGCATTATCTTCAAAAGAGGTAGGAGAAATTATAAAAGATAAAAAGAGAGACAAAAGAGTTAAGGACGGAGACCCGTCCCGGGGAGGGAGTCGTAAAAGAGGAGAAATTTCCAAGCACCAGGAAACCCTCTCACCGGCGGGTGTGGGGGAAGATTTCTTATCTTGGAGGGCAACGTAACTGGGAGGAAAAAATAAATAAAACCCACAGATTACGTGCCTAAAGCAACTCCCAGCAAAGAACCCCAGACGCTCGCATCATCCGCCACCAGCAAGTGGGGGCTGAACGGAGAGGAGCGGGCGGCACTGCCTAGGGTAAGGACTGGGCCCGAGTGCCCTGAGGGCAATCTGAGGGAGCTAACGTGAGATAGTAACCTAAACTGTGGGACAGCCAGAGAGAGAGAACTATCCCGCGAAAAGCCCAACTCTAAGGCACTGCCGGCCCGCTCACAGAACAAAGGACTGAGCGATACCAGAGGAGAGCTAGCCGGCTGCGGACCGCCCCATCCCCTGCCGGACACAGCGGGCAGGCAGGGCCACCCAGAGGTGGAAAGGGGCAAACTCAGCCCCAGAGAGGGCACCCCCTACCAAACTGCAAACAGGCTCCCAGTTTCTAAGCAAAGACTGCCTGAGATCCCAGAGGGTCGACAGCCGCTGGGAGGGTCGCAGCCAGAGACCAGCTCCCCAGAACCGACACAAAGCACACTGGAGCCGGGCGCGCCCGTAAACCGAGGCGGGGACCAGGGAGGTGATAAGCCGCACCGCCCCAACAGGGGAGAGCGCGCTCACCAAACTCCTGGCCGCCTGAGCAGCTCCGACCGGGAACGGCACAAGCCGTGGGCGAAACCGAGTCTGCGCCTTTGTGGAATAACCGGGAGCCTGAACCTGAGCGGCTTAGACCTGGGAAGTGCACGCATCTCAGGGCCCACTCCCCGGCCCACTCCCCAGCTGAGTAACCTGGAGCCTGAGCAGGGTAGACGGGGAAAGCACACACGCCGTGAGCGGGGGCGAACCCAGTGCGGCCGAGACACTGCGAGCTCACCACACACACACCAGGTTTGCAGTGTTCCTTCCTCCCCACAGCACGATTGAACAAGCGAACCTAAAGAGACCACCTCCACCCCTTTGTTGCAGGGCGGAAATTAGATACTGAAGAGACCTCCAAACAGAAGCCAAATAAACAGAGGGAAGCGCTTTGGAAGTGACAGGACAACAGATTAAAATCCCTGTAGTTAATACCGACTGCATTGAAAAGGACCTATAGATCTTGAAAAGTATAAGCAGGAACAAGGATCTATCTGAAACTGAGCAGACCCCACACTGCTCACAACAGCTCCAGAGAAAGTCTGGGATATATATAATTTTTACTATTATTTTTTTTTTAAATTTTTTTTAAATTAAAATTTTTTTTTTCTCTTCTTTCCTTTTTCTTCAAGTCCTCTATTACACCTTTAACTTTCATTTTCATAACCCACTATTAACTTGCAAAAAAAAAAACCCTATTTTTGAAGCAAACTGCATACATATATCCTATACCTTTTGTGTTTTCTTTTTTTACTGTTTTTTTTCCTGTTTTACTTTTTTTACTGTTTCTTTTTTCTACTGTTTTACTGTTTTTTTTCTTTTTACACTGTTTCCTTTTTTCTTTTTTTTATATTGTAAGTTTTATAAGAGTCTAACCTCTACTCTAGATTTTTAATCTTTGTTTTACATATTTGATATCAATTTTGTACATTTAAGAACCCAATCTTTAGGACCCATTTTTACTCAGGAGTGTGATCACTGGCCTGATTACTCTCTCCCCCTATTGATGCTCTTTCTTCTCCCCCAGGGAACCTCTATCTCCCACCCTCTTCCTTCTCTTCTCAACCCAATTCTGTGAATCTCTGAGGGTGTTCTGGGTACCGGAGAACACTTCAGGAACAGGCTACTGCCCAGATCTCTCTCTCCCCTCTTGATTCCTCCCTTTCTACTCATGCTCACCTCTATTACCTTCCTCCCCCCTCTCTATGTATCTGTGTGAACCACTCTGAGTGTTCCAAACTGTGGAAAGCACAGAGGGAAGTGCTTACTGGCTAGATTGCTCTCTCCACATTTGAAGTCCCCTCTTCCCCTCCTGGTCACCTCAACCCCCCCCCACCTCATCTCTCCATGTAACTCAGTGAACCTTTCTGGGTATCCCTCACTGTGGAGAATCTTTTCACCATTAACCTAAAAGTTTTATTATTGATGCTGTATGGAAGGAGAAGTCTTGAGGCTACTGCAAGAATAAGACTGAAAGCCAGGGGAAACATTAATTAATAAGAGACCATCCAATAGCCTCCACATATACACTGAAACCAAGCTCCACCCAAGAGCCAATAAGTTCCAGAGCAAGACATACCACGCAAATTCTCCAGCAACACAGGAACATAGCCCTGAGCATCAATATACAGGCTGCCCAGAGGCACACCAAATCCATAGACATCTCAAAAATTAATACTGGTCACTCCATTGCACTCTAGAGAGCAGAAATCCAGCTCCACCCACCAGAACACCGACACAAGCTCCCCCAACCAGGAAGCCTTGACAAGCCACCTGTCCAACCCCAACCACAGTGAGGAACCTCCACAATAAAGAGGAACTTCATACTACCAGAATACAGAAGGGCCACGCCTAACACAGCAATCGAAACAAGATGAAAAGGCAGAGAAATACTCAGCAAGTAAAGGAAAATGAGAAATGCCCACAAAACCAAAGAAAAGAGGAGGAGATAGGGAATCTATCTGAAAAAGAATTTAGAATAATGATAATAAAAATGATCCAAAATCTTGAAAGCAAAATGGAGTTACAGATAAATAGCCTGGAGACAAGGATTGAGAAGATGCAAGAAATGTTTATCAACGGCTTAGAAGAAATAAAAAGGAGTCAACACAGAATGAATAATGAAATAAAGGAGATAAAAGACACCCTCTAGGGAACCAACAGTAGAATAATGGAGGCAGAAGATAGGATAAGTGAGGTAGAAGATAGAATGATGGAAATAAACGAAGCAGAGAGGAAAAAAGAAAAAAGAATCAAAAGAAATGAGGAAAACCTCAGGGACCTCTGGGACAATATGAAACGCCCCAACATTCGAATCGTAGGAGTCCCAGAAGAAGAAGATAAAAGGAAAGGCCATGAAAAAATACTCGAGGAGATAATAGTTGAAAATTTCCCTAAAATGAGGAAAGAAATAGTCACAGAAGTCCAAGAAACCCAGAGAGTTCCAAACAGGATAAACCCAAGGCGAAACACCCCAAGACACATATTAATCAAATTAACAAAGATCAAACACAAAGAACAAATATTAAAAGCAGCAGGGGAGAAAGAACAAATAACACACAAGGGGATCCCCATAAGGATAACAGCTGATCTTTCAATAGAAACTCTTCAGGCTAGAAGGGAATGGCAGGACATACTTAAAGCAATGAAAGAGAATAATCTACAACCCAGATTACTGTACCCAGCAAGGATCTCATTCAGATATGAAGGAGAATTCAAAAGCTTTACAGACAAGCAAGAGCTGAGGGAATTCAGCACCACCCAACCAGCTCTCCAACAAATGCTAAAGGATCTTCTCTAAACAGGAAACACAGAAAGGATGTTTCAACACGAACCCAAAACAACAAAGTAAATGGCAACGGGATCATACTTATCAATAATTACCTTAAATGTAAATGGTTGAATGCCCCAACCAAAAGACAAAAGCTTGCTGAATGGATACAAAAACAAGACCCCTATATATGCTGTCTACAAGAGACCCACCTCAAAACTAGGGACACACACAGGCTAAAAGTGAAGGGATGGAAAAACATATTTCATGCAAATGGAGACCAAAAGAAAGCAGGAGTCACAATACTCATTTCAGATAAAATAGACTTTAAAATAAAGGATATGAAAAGGGACAAAGAAGGACACTCCATAAAGATCAAAGGATCAATCCAAGAAGAAGACGTAACAATCATAAATATATATGCACCCAACATAGGAGCACCACAATATATAAGGCAAATACTAAGTATGAAAGGGGAAATTAACAATAACACAATAACAGTGGGAGACTTTAATACTCCACTCACACAAGACCCCTATATATGCTGTCTACAAGAGACCCACCTCAAAACTAGGGACACACACAGGCTGAAAGTGAAGGGATGGAAAAACATATTTCATGCAAACGGAGACCAAAAGAAAGCAGGAGTCGCAATACTCATTTCAGATAAAATAGACTTTAAAATAAAGGATGTGAAAAGGGACAAAGAAGGACACTACATAAAGATCAAAGGATCAATCCAAGAAGAAGACGTAACAATCATAAATATATATGCACCCAACATAGGAGCACCACAATATATAAGGCAAATACTAACAAGTATGAAAGGGGAAATTAACAATAACCCAATAATAGTGGGAGACTTTAATACTCCACTCACACCTATGGATAGATCAACTAAACAGAAAATTAACAAGGAAACACAAACTTTAAATGATACAATAGACATATTAGTTTTAATTGATATTTACAGGACTTTCCACCCCAAAACAATCAATTTTACCTTTTTCTCAAGTGCACATGGAACTTTCTCCAGGATAGATCACATCCTGGGCCATAAATCTAGCCTTGGTAAATTCAAAAAAATTGAAATCATCCCAGCAATCTTCTCTGACCACAATGCAGTAAGATTAGACCTCAATTACAGGAAAAAACTATTAAAAATTCCAACATATGGAGGCTAAACAACACGCTTCTGAATAACCAACAAATCACAGAAGAAATCAAAAGAGAAATCAAATAATGTATAGAAACGAATGAAAATGAAAACACAACAACCCAAAACCTATGGGACACTGTAAAAGCAATACTAAGGGGAAGGTTCATAGCAATACAGGCGAATCTCAAGAAACAAGAAAAAAATCAAATAAATCAACTAACTCTACACCTAAAGCAACTAGAGAAGGAAGAAGTGAAGAACCCCAGGGTCAGTAGAAGGAAAGAAATCTTAAAAATTAGGGCAGAAATAAATGCAAAAGAAACAAAAGAGACCATAGCTAAAATCAACAAAACTAAAAGCTGGTTTTCCGAGAAGATAAAAAAAATTGACAAGCCATTAGCCAGACTCATCAAGAAACAAAGGGAGAAGAATCAGATCAACAAAATTAGAAATGAAAATGGAGAGATCACAACAGACTCCACAGAAATACAAAAGATCATAAGAGACTACTACAAACAGCTATATGCCAATAAAATGAACAACTTGGAAGAAATGGACAAATTCTTAGAAAAGTATAACTTTCCAAAAGTGAACCAGGAAGAAATAGAAGATCTTAACAGACCCATCACAAGCACGGAAATCGAAACTGTAATCAGAAATCTTCCAGCAAACAAAAGCCCAGGACCAGACGGCTTCACAGCGGAATTCTACCAAAAATTTAGAGAAGAGCTAACACCTAGCCTACTCAAACTCTTCCAGAAAATTGCAGAAGATGGTAAACTTCCAAACTCATTCTATGAGGCCACCATCACCCTAATTCCAAAACCAGACAAAGATGTCACAAAAAAGGAAAACTACAGGCCAATATCACTGATGAACATAGATGCAAAAATCCTTACCAAAATTCTAGCAAACAGAATCCAACATCATATTAAAAAGATCATACATCATGACCAAGTGGGTTTTATCCCAGGAATGCAAGGTTTCTTTAACATCCGCAAATCAATCAATGTAATACATCACATTAACAAATTGAAAGAAAAAAACCATATGGTTATCTCAATAGATGCAGAAAAAGCCTTTGACAAAATTCAGCATCCATTTATGATAAAAACCCTCCAGAAAGCAGGAATAGAAAGAACATATCTCAACATAATAAAAGCTATATATGACAAACCCACGGCAAACATTATCCTCAATGGTGAAAAATTGAAAGCATTTCCCCTAAAGTCAGGAACAAGGCAAGGATGCCCACTTTCACCACTACTATTCAACATAGTTTTGGAAGTTTTGGCCACAGCAATCAGAGCTGAAAAAGAAATAAAAGGAATACACATAGGAAAAGAAGAAGTAAAACTCTCACTGTTTGCAGATGACATGATCCTCTACATAGAAAACCCTAAAGACTCTACTAGAAAATTACTAGAGTTAATCAATGAATATAGTAAAGTTGCAGGATATAAAATTAACACACAGAAATCCCTTGCATTCCTATACTCCAATAATGAGAAAACAGAAAGAGAAATTAAGGAAACAATACCATTCACCATTGCAACAAAAAGAATAAAATACTTAGGAATATATCTACCTAAAGAAACAAAAGACTTATATATAGAAAACTATAAAACACTGATGAAAGAAATCAAAGAGGACACAAACAGATGGAGAAATATACCGTGTTCCTGGATTGGAAGAATTAATATAGTGAAAATGAGTATACGACCCAAAGCAATCTATAGATTCAATGCAATCCCTATCAAGCTACCAATGGTATTTTTCACAGAACTAGAACAAATCATCTCACAATTTGTATGGAAATATAAGAAACCTCAAATAGCCAAAGCAATCTTGAGGAAGAAGAATGGAACTGGAGGAATCAACCTGCCTGACTTCAGGCTCTACTACAAAGCCACAGTCATCAAGACAGTATGGTACTGGCACAAAGACAGAAATATAGATCAATGGAACAAAATAGAAAGCCCAGAGATAAATCCACGCATATATGGACACCTTATCTTCGACAAAGGAGGCAAGAATATACAATGGAGAAAAGACAATCTCTTTAACAAGTGGTGCTGGGAAAACTGGTCAACCACTTTTAAAAGAATGAAACTAGAACACTTCCTAACACCATACACAAAAATAAACTCAAAATGGATTAAAGATGTAAGACCAGAAACTATAAAACTCCTAGAGGAAAACATAGGCAAAACACTCTCTGACATAAATCACAGCAGGATCCTCCATGACCCACCTCCCAGAATATTGGAAATAAAAGCAAAAATAAACAAATGGGACCTAATTAAAATTAAAAGCTTTTGCACAACAAAGGAAACTATAAGCAAGGTGAAAAGACAGCAGACAGAATGGGAGAAAATAATAGCAAACGAAGCAACAGACAAACAATTAATTTCAAAAACATACAAGCAACTTCTGCAGCTGAATTCCAGAAAAATCAACGACCCAATCAAAAAATGGGCCAAAGAACTAAACAGACATTTCTCCAAAGAAGACATACAGATGGCTAACAAACACATGAAAAGATGCTCAACATCACTCATTATTAGAGAAATGCAAATCAAAACCACAATGAGGTATCATTTCACACCAGTCAGAATGGCTGCTATCCAAAAGTCTACAAGCAATAAATGCTGGAGAGGGTGTGGAGAAAAGGGAACCCTCTTACACTGTTGGTGGGACTGCAAACTAGTACAGCCACTATGGAGAACAGTGTGGAGATTCCTTAAAAAACTGGGAATAGAACTGCCATATGACCCAGCAATCCCACTGCTGGGCATGATACACCGAGGAAACCAGAATTGAAAGAGACGCGTGTACCCCAATGTTCATCGCAGCACTGTTTACAATAGCCAGGACATGGAAGCAACCTAGATGTCCATCAGCAGACGAATGGATAAGGAAGCTGTGGTACATATACACAATGGAATATTCAGTTCATTCCAGTCGTTCAGTTGTGTCCGACTCTCTGCGACCCCATGAACTGCAGCATGCCAGGCCTCTATGTCCATCACCAACTCCCGGACTCTACCCAAACCCTTGTTCATCGAGTCGGTGATGCCATCCAACCATCTCATCCTCTGTCGTCCCCTTCTCCTCCCGCCCCCAATCCTACCCAGCATCAGGGTCTTTTCCAATGAGTCAACCCCTCGCATGAGGTGGCCAAAGTATTGGAGCTTCAGCTTCAACATCAGACCTTCCAATGAACACCCAGGACTGATCTCTTTTAGAATGGATTGATTGGATCTCCTTGCAGTCCAAGGGACTCTCAAGAGTCTTCTACAACACCACAGTTCAAAAGCATCAATTCTGAGGCGCTCAGCTTTCTTCACCGTCCAACTCTCACATCCATACATGACCACTGGAAAAACCATAGCCTTGACTAGACGGACTTTTGTTGGCAAAGTAATGTCTCTGCTTTTAAACATGCTATCTAGGTTGGCCATAACCTTCCTTCCAAGGAGTAAGCGTCTTTTAATTTCATGTCTGCAGTCACCATCAGCAGCGATTCTGGAGCCCAAAAAAGTAAAGTCTGACACTGTTTCCCCATCCACTTCCCATGGAGTGATGGGACCAGATGCCATGATCTTAGTTTTCTGAACGTTGAGCTTTAAGCCAGCTTTTTCACTCTCCTCCTTCACCTTCATCAAGAGGCTCTTTAGTTCTTCTTCACTTTCTGCCATAAGGGTGGTGTCATCCGCATATCTGAGGTGATTGATATTTCTCCTGGCAATCTTGATTCCAGCTTGTGTTTCTTCCAGCCCAGGGTTTCTCATGTTGTACTCTGCATATAAGTTAAATAAGCAGGGTGACAATATACAGCCGTGACATACTCCTTCTCCTATTTGGAACCAGTCTGTTGTTCCATGTCCAGTTCCAACTGTTGCTTCCTGACCTGCATACAGGTTTCTCAAGAGCCAGGTCAGATGGTCTGGTATTCCCATCTCTTTCAGAATTTTCCACAGTTTATTGTGATCCACACGGTCAAAGGCTTTGGCATAGTCAATAAAGCAAAAATAGATGTTTTTCTGGAACTCTGTTGCTTTTTCGATGATCCAGCGGATTGCTGAAGCCTGGCTTGGAGAATTTTGAGCATTACTTTTCTAGCATGTGAGATGAGTGCAATTGTGCGGTAGTTTGAGCATTCTTTGGCATTGCCTTTCTTTGGGATTGGAACGAAAACTGACCTTTTCCAGTCCTGGAGCCACTGCTGAGTTTTCCAAATTTGCTGGCATATCGAGTGCAGTACTTTCACAGCATCACCTTTGAGGATTTGAAATAGCTCAACTGGAATTCCATCACCTCCACTAGCTTTGTTCGTAGTGATGCTTTCTAAGGCCCACTTGACTTCCCATTCCAGGATGTCTGGCTCTAGGTGAGTGATCACACCATCGTGATTATCTGGGTCATGAATATCTTTTTTGTATAGTTCTTCTGTGTATTCTTGCCACCTCTTCTTAATATCTTCTGCTTCTGTTAGGTCCATACCATTTCTGTCCTTTATCGAGCCTATCTTTGCATGAAATGTTCCTTTGGTATCTCTAATTTTCTTGAAGAGGTCTCTAGTCTTTCCCAATCTGTTGTTTTCCTCTATTTCTTTGCACTGATCGCTGAGGAAGGCTTTCTTATCTCTCCTTGCTATTCTTTGGAACTCTGCATTCAGATTAGAATATCTTTCCTTTTCTCCTTTGCTTTTCGCTTCTCTTCTCTTCCCAGCTATCTGTAAGGCCTCCTCAGACAGCCATTTTGCTTTTTTGCATTTCTTTTCCATGGGGATTTTCTTGATCCCTGTCTCCTGTACAATATCACGAACCTCTGTCCATAGTTCATCAGGCACTCTGTCTATCAGGTCTAGTCCCTTAAATCTATTTGTCACTTCCACTGTATACTCATAAGGGATCTGATCTAGGTCATACCTGAATGGTCTAGTGGTTTTCCCTACTTTCTTCAATTTAAGTCTGAATTTGGCAATAAGCAGTTCATCATCTGTGCCACAGTCTGCTCCTTGTCTTATTTTTGCTGACTGTATAGAGCTTCTCCATCTTTGGCTGCAAAGAATATAATCAATCTGATTTTGGTGTTGACCATCTGGTGATGTCCACGTGTAGAGTCTTCTCTTGTGTTGTTGGAATAGGGTGTTTGCTATGACCAGTGCGTTCTCTTGGCAAAACTCTATTAGCCTTTGCCCTGCTTCATTCTGTACTCCAAGGCCAAATTTGCCTGTTACGCCAGGTGTTTCTTGACTTCCTACTTTTGCATTCCAGACCCTATAATGAAAAGGACATCTTTTTTGGGTGTTAGTTCTAGAAGGTCTTGTAGGCCTTCACAGAACCGTTCAACTTCAGCTTCTTCGGCGTTACTGGTCGGGGCATAGACTTGGATTACCGTGGTATTGAATGGTTTGCCTTGGATACGAACAGAGATCATTCTGTCGTTTTTGAGACTGCATCCAACTACTGCATTTCGGACTCTTTTGTTGACCATGATGGCTACTCCATTTCTTCTAAGGGATTCTTGCCCACAGTAGTAGATATAATGGTCATCCGAGTTAAATTCACCCATTCCAGTCCACCTTAGTTACTCAGCCATTAAAAAAATACATTTGAATCAGTTCTACTGAGATGGATGAAACTGGAGCTCATTATACAGAGTGAAGTAAGCCAGAAAGAAAAACAACAATACAGTATACTAATGCATATATATGGAATTTGAAAGATGGTAACGATAACCCTATATGCGAGGCAGAATAAGAGACACAGATGCATAGAACAGTTTTATGGACTCTGAGGGAGAAGGTGAGGGTGGGACATTCTGGGAGAATAGCATTGAAACATGTATATTATCATATGTGAAACAGAACACCATTCCATGTTCGATGCATGAGACAAGGGCTCAGGGCCGGGGCAATGGGATGACTCGGAGGGATGGGATGGGGAGGGAGGTGGGTGGGGGGTCCAGGAAGGGGAACACATGTAAACCCATGGCTGATTCATGTCAATGTATGGCAAAAACTATTACAATATTGTAAAGTAATTAGCCCCCAACTAAAATAAATAAATTTATTAAAAAAAAAAGTTGAGGTTTGACAGAAAGCAGCAAAATTCTGCAAAGCAATTATCTTTCAATAAAAAATAAATTAATTTACAAACAAAAACAAACAAACAAAAGAGATATCACTTTGCCGACAAAGGTCTGTCTAGTCAAAACTATTGTTTTTTCC
The DNA here is from genome assembly GCF_054371585.1 of Giraffa tippelskirchi. Lineage (NCBI taxonomy): Eukaryota > Metazoa > Chordata > Mammalia > Artiodactyla > Giraffidae > Giraffa > Giraffa tippelskirchi. The sequence goes on from NC_137289.1 coordinate 76,210,324, forward strand.
TGTAGTCATGTATGGATGTGAGAGTTGGACCATAAAGAAGACTGAGCACTGAAGAATTGATGCTTTTGAATTGTGGTGCTGGAGAAGACTCTTGAGAATCCCTTAGACTGCAAGAATATCAAAGCAGTCAATACTAAAGGAAATCAACCCTGAATATTCATTGGTAAGATTGATGCTGAATCTGAAGCTCCAATACTTTGGCCACCTGATATGAGGAGCCGACTCATTGGAAAGACCCTGATGCTGGGAAAGATTGAGGGAGGGAGGAGAAGCGGGCAACAGAGGATGAGATAGTTGGATGGCATCATTGACTCAATGGACATGAGTTTGAGCAAACTCTGGGAGATGGTGAAGGACAGGGACGCCGGTGTGCTGTAGTTCATGGGGTCACAAAGAGTCAGGCACGACTTAGTGACTGAACAACAATCTTTTCTCATGATAATATCTAATATTTTGGACTTTGGGTAATTTTATTGCAAATTCATTTATTCTTACTTGTCCACAATGAAACTCATACTTGGTTATCTGCTCAGACCTGGAAGAGTTTTCTCACTTTTTTTCACCATAGCCTGATAATGCACCACCACCTAGTTAAGTATCTTTCACAAATGTGGAGGCACATAGGCAGTGTACTGTGGAAGAAAACTCTAAGTGTCAAGAATGTCACAGTTCTTAGCACTAGCTTTGCTGCTTAACTAGCTATATGACATTGAGGAAGTTACCTGGGACCTCTTTACTCCTCTGTTAAGTAATTTCATCAAGGACTTCCATATTTATTGAATACTTTAGTAGTGGGGAGAGTCATTGTCCTCATCTATTGGGTAGTCCCAAGTTCTCAGTCTCTTAATGAGCAAAATGTATGTCTCCTTGAAAGTGAAATGCATTTTTTTATTTTCAAATAATATGATTCAGCAAAGAATTCAGAAAATGAATCACAATCAAACATAAGATAGAATGCAAGAATGAATTTAAACTTTTGCTTCAATTCACAAATTTTGATGATTTTCTGTCAAGAGAATAAGAATACAAAGTAAGAATGATTAAGCCTATCCACACCTACACAAGAATATATATACTCACTTCAAACAATAGGTAGATCAACCTAGGTAGATTTTTATCCTTATGGGCTGCAATCAACTAAAGAAGGAAAAATCTTTATCTGAAAGATTGTCCTTTGTATTTGAAAGTTTTGTTTCTGATTGTATATTTTCCTGGATTGACACATAGTCATCAGCAATATTTACAGTTGATTTATTTTATTTTATTTATTTATTTTATTGTTGGTCTTATATTTTCCATATTGGAAAATCTCAGCCTTGAACAATACTGTTCTAAAGAATCCCGTATTAGTCAGTTTTTATAATTAATAGTGCTACTCCCTCTACCAGGAAAAATGACATAAATGGTAACTATATTCTCCAGCAAGCACACAACAGTCAATTTCATTCATGATGTGGCTGAAGTATATTATCAATAGATTCTTTAAAATTGTAACAGAGAACACTTTGGGGGAATGGTCCAGAAAAGGTCTGTTGAAAACTAGAATAAATTTTAATCAAAGCCAGGATTTGGAGACACAAGTGGTCTGGAGTGGTATTTATGATTATGATTGGGATTTACCTAATAGGCACCAGGAAGCTAAAGTCCAACAGGCAAAGACAAATTTAAATTGACCTCAGATGTTCAAGATAGAGATATTTCAAGGAAAACAGAAGGAAGAAGCAAAGAGAAAGAAAACAGCTCTTACTGATTAACAGACTAGAAGGTAGGTTATCTGCCTTGACTAAATGAATTGCAATAAAACAGCATAGCTGTTATTCAGGTGGTATCAGCATGGTAGTAAAATAGGGTGACTTTGTAACAAAATAATCTATGGATCATTAACTAAAAATATAGTCTTGGAAGTGTCTTATTTTTGGTATCTGTCTTGCAGAGAGACTCTGGTGTTTTACACGCATTCATAAATCGTGAGTGCCCACACTTATGAGTGGTTCTCACCATTCTGTCTGCCATTCCTATTCTGGCTTCTTGGTCATGTGAAGTTTCTATAATAGCCCATGAAATCACCATTCCTGAATACTGATACCTTTCCATTGTTCTTTATGCTTCATTTAGATGGGTAGCCAATATTTTATTTAACAATCATGACACTGACGTGGGAGAAAAACCTCCTCTTTCATCTCCTACCCATCATCTGTTCAATTACAGGACCACACAGCAAAGGCACTTCATGTTGTTTCTGATCTACTTTAAGAACTTGGATATAGCTTTCATTTCATTTACTCCTTGAGTCAGTTACAGGTCATCTTGCCTAGGGATCTGTCACTATTTCCCAGGACATGACCAGAAGTCATCCCCATCACATAGACCTCACTGGCACCCACATTATTTCACTTACAAGCATTCTTCACCTGCTACCCCCACCAGACTTCTAAACCAAGTTTCAGTATCTTACTCTCATTTTCTTCAAAGTACATCAGTGCTTTCATTATTACGTCAACATTCTGAAAGAGTATAAGAGATCACCCTTATTCTTTTTCACTACGTATGTCCTTAGTCTGAGGAGACATCTGTTGATCGCAGCTCATGCAGTTATGGTCACACATGAAGATTGTTGATCTTTATCCAAACAAACTCCAGTTCAGAGATACAGTGGCTCACAGTGCTTTTCTTCAAATTTTGGAACTACATTTTCTAAGTAAGTTATTCTTGACTTCTAGCTGAAGAAAACACAGATTTCTGAAGCTTAAAAAAATCTATAAGAAAGGATACTCAACATTATTAGTCACTAGGGAATTGCAAATCAATACACAATGAAATCCCACTTCACACTCACTATAACGGCTATAAGAAAAAACAAACAAAATGACAAGTGCTGTCAAGGATGTTGAAAAACTGGAACACTCTCAGACTGCTTCCCTAGTGGGTCAGTTGGTAAAGAGTCTGCTGCAATGCAAGAGACCCAGGTTTGACCCCTGGGCAGGGAAGATCTCCTGGAGAAGGAAATGGCAACCCACTTCAGTATTCTTGCCCGGAAAATCCCATGGACAGAGGAGCCTGGTGGGCTCAGTCCAAGGTGTCGCAAGAGCTGGACACAACTGAGTGACTAAACCTACACTGCTGGTGGGAATGTAAAATGGCATGGTCACTTTGGAAGACATTTTGTTGGTTCCACAAAAACTTAAGCATAGAATTACCATTCAACCCAGGAATTTCACCCCCAAAGCTCTACTCAGGAAGAATGAAAACACAAATGAATATTCACACAAAAATGCATACACAAAAGTTCATGCTAGCTCAAAAGTGGTAACAATAAAATTAATTGTTCATCAACTGATGAATGAATAAACCAAATGTGTTATAGTCATACAAAACAATATTATTCAACCATAAAAACGTATGAAGTACTGATACATGCTACAACATGGATGAACCTTGAAAACACGCTAAGTGAAGGAAGCCAGACAAAAAAGTCTTGAAAGATTCCACTGATATGAAATGTCCAGAATAGGCAAATTCATGAATATAGGAAATAGCTTCATAGTTTCCAAGGGGAGGAAACACAATGGAGAATGACTTCCAATGGGTATGAGTTTCTTTTTCAGTGTGATGAAAGTGTTCTGGTATTGGGTAGTGGTGATGGTTGTATAACCCAAGAATATACTAAAAACTAAATTACACATTTTAAAAAGATGAATTGTATGATATGTGAATTATACCATATTAAATAGAAAATCTCCATAGACACATTGGATTAGTGTTTCCCCAGGCTGGTAGTAGGGATAGGAATTGTCTGCAAATGGATGGGAGATTTTTGGGTGGGTTGATGGAAATGTTCAAAAATTAGATTGTGGTAATAGCTGTCAACTTCATAAATTTATTAAAACTACTGAAGTTGTACATTTTAAATGAGTGAATTTTATAGTATGCCATCTATACCTCAATAAAAATGTTTTTTTTTAAGTTATGAATATCTGGTCTCCTCTTAAACTGATTAGCTAAGAATCTTTGAGGGTAATTTCTGGCCACCATTAGTTTCTAAAAGCTCCCCAGGTAATTACAACGTGCAACTAGAATTGAGAACCACTGTCTTAAATCATGGCTTCTGGTTAAAGATAGCAATTTTTATGGTTTATAAAATGCCTGCTGCTGTCACTAGTATTACACCCTCATCTCACCCCACTTGTTACTTACATAAAATTCATTCATGCATTCCACCAGGATTTATTAAGCATCTACTGTGTGCTAAGTTCTTATATAATCACTGAAGATACGGTGCATATTCTAGTGGAATAGACAGAGATAAACAAATAACAAATTGCCATATAATGTGATAAAGGATATCTGAAATATATGCTAGTTTCTTAAGGTCATGGAAGATTAACTAGTCCACATATACTGTTAAAAACTTACAGTCAAATGATAAAGCAGATATGCAAATGAGTAATTCAAGTGCAGTATCATAAGAATTGCTAGCTTTTCTTTTTATTTTTGCTGCAACACATGGCTTGTGGGATCTTACTTAGTTCCCCAACCAGGGATGAAACCCATGCTTCCTGCAGTGAGAACTCACAGTCCTAACCACTGAACCCTCAGGGAATTCCTAGAAATTGCTAAAGTGTAATAATTCACAAAAGGCAATGTGAGCACCAAGTCTACCTGGGAGTCTGAAGAAAACTTTACAAATATTACATTTAAGTGAATCTTGAAAAAAGAATCAGAGTTTGCCAGGAAAAGAGGGAGAATGATTAGCATTCACTGAGGGTTTACTATGAATAAATTATTGTTCTGAACTTTTTATAGTTGTTCTTAGAGAACTTCAGAAACTTTTCCAATATCATACAATTAGGCCATTATAAAGCCAAACCTTGAACCATATAGTCTGACTATAGATTCCCCAAATCATAATCAATACAATGTGGTAGGCTTGGGTTTTGGTAACTAACAAACTCACTACTGTGGAGCAGAGATTTGATCGCATTTCAAATTGAAAATTGATTGACCTGTAAATTTATTAATTTATTAGTGTGTTTGAAAGTTAGTTTTGCTTAATTTGGGTAATTCCTGCATTTTTTTATTCCTGTGGCTCCAAAAATAATCAACCAATCTAGTTAAAAAACTTAAGATGTAGATTTGAGTTACTGAAAAAAATTTCTATATCAGCTTCTAACAGAATAACTAACTTGGAGAGCATGAGAATAGGATGCTTCCTATAATTATGGCTAAAGAAGGAATAGTCATCAATGTGTTTAGCAAGAAAGAACAGTAACAAATTAAAGCAAATATTGGTACTGGTCTCTGGAATAATCCCTTTTTAAGACCTGGGCACCTCTTTTATTTATTATTCTTTTACCTTCTCCTTTTGATTATTATATTGTTACCTAATGTAAATTAGTTTAAGACCATAGTCCTTCAAATCTGGCTGAATTTACTTTTATTATGAGAGAATGATATGAACTTAGGTGTAAATGCTATTTTTTAAATGTAGGAATATGATTGACTTAGCAACATAATTTTACAAGATTGTTAAAAGAATTTTGCATGTGCAGTCCATATAAAAATTATGAGTACACTCAGACTTAAGAAAAAGATCCTGTGGCTTGTTTTCTCCTTGGATGCCCAAGTCTATGTTTTTTGGATATGCTTACTGAGGCCCACTGGAAGGATTGTTGTTTTCCCCCTGATTGGACCAACTCTACAAAGCAGGCCAAATTCTCTTCCAAACAGAATATTCCTGTAAAGATGTCCACCATCCTTTTTTGCTGTCTGAATATGTTTTACCTTCTTGGAGTAATGAAAGACTAGGATTCCATACTTACTTTTGATCTAGGTGAAATTAGAATTTGTTCTTATTTCACTAATACAGGGTAAGTTTGTGTTTTCTGTGTAAAGGCCTTCTCATTTAGGGGAAACACAATCAGCTATTCCACTTTGGAAACTATAAATTGGTTTCTAATCAGACTGAGATAATCCGTTAGTGTATTATTAACATTTTTGCAGGACTCTAATCACTAATTTTCATATAATACTGAGAAAAATAACTATGACAATGTTGAAGACCTTCAGCAAATATTTGTTGATGGACTTGATCAATTAATATAAATTTAATTGTGAAACTACCTTGAACCAAGACTTGAAAGAGGTGCATGGAAGATGCAAGATAAAACAGTGACTGGATCAATCTTATAAAGAAATTTAAAAATTAGCTTGGGCAGAAAGGATAGATGCAGCCTCAAATAATTGACTAACAACTATGCAAAGCAAAATAAAAGTAGATCTTAAATTAAATTTCACAAGCTAAATTTTCTAAGTATTATTAAGAACTTTGACTGGTTTTGAGTAAATGGAATATTGAATAATTCATATTGTCAGTGAATAAAAAATATATTTGCATATTCACATAAACAATAGACCATGCTATACTTTACAACTATAATTGAAGTTCATTCCATAATTTTCTTTTGATATATAATAAATAAGTTCTCTGACTATTTGGAGACATGAATCTGAAGATACAAAAGACTATATATAGTTTTATGACTTGTAGTTTTATAGCCAATATATTAAGGTACAGATTATATAGGACTTCATATAAGATTTATTTTAGTGAATATATTTTTAAATAAAGCATTTAAAATTAGCATAGCAAATGCTTGAAACATATTTAAGACTTTTATGTCTCACTTTGCTCTCTGAGGGTAGCATAAAGATTTAAAAATGTATTTACATTATTAATTTGCACAGCAAAAGATAGCCTCCATAAACATCAAGGAAGTAAACAAAGGCCACTTGCAAAAATTTCTAAATTAAGATAAACTGAATTAGTGATGCATGCAATAAGCATTTTGAAGTGGAAGAAGATGGCAGAGGAGTATAATGGGGAGATGCACAGCCTCAGCACAAATACATCAAAAACTCATCAAGATATGAAACAACTCTTACAAAGCAAACTTTAGGTGAGCAGAACACCCCAGACCTGCAGGGAGGCAGGCTAAGCAACCTGGAATGAGAACACAGGTACAGGTCACCCCTAACAAGAGTCAACACAAACCACTCAACCAACATTTCCTTACAGAAAAATATAGCAAAAATGAAAGAACAAGGTAGAAACTCACAAGACCAAATAAACAAAGAGGAAATAAGCAATCTACCTGAAAGAGGATTCAGAATAATGACAGTAAAGATGCTCTGAAGACTTGAAAATAGAAGAGAGAAAATGCAAGAAACAATTAATACAGCTAATACAATCACCAAGGACATAGAAGAGATAAAGAATAAGCAAACAAAGATTAATAACACAATTACTGAAATTAAAAATTCTCTAGAAGGAATCAATAGCAGAATAATTGAGGTGGAAGAATGGATAAATGAGGTGGAAGATAAAATGGTGGAAATAACTGCTGAAGAGCAGAATAAAGGATAAAGAATGAAAAGAATTGAGGATAGCCTCAGAGACCTTTGGGACAATATTAAACACACCAACATTTGAGTTATAGGGGTCACAGAGGAAGAAGAAAAAAAGGCACTGAGAAAATTTTTGAAGAAATTATAGTTGAAAACTTCCCCAGCATGGGAAAGGAAATAATAAGTCAAGCCCAACAAATGCAAAGAGTCCCCTACAGGAGAAACCCAAAGAGAAACACATCGAGACACATATTAATTAAGCTAACAGAGATTAACAAATGACAGAGCGAACAGAGATTCTTTAACAAATAAAGAATATTAAAAGCAGCAAAGGAAAAGCAACAAGTAACATAGAAGGGAAAACCCATACAATTAACAGTGGATCTTTCAGCAAACTCTGCAAGCCAGAAGGGAGTGACAGGATATAGTTAAAGTACAGAAAGAAAAAAATCTACAACCAAGATTACTATACCCAGCAAAGATCTCATTCAAAATTGATGAAGAAATCAAAGCTTTACAGACAAGCAAAAGTTAAGAGAATTTACCACCACCAAACCAGGCTTACAGCAAATACTAAAAGGACTTACAGAGCCAGTAAACACAAGAGAAAGGAAAGGTCTACAAAAACAAACCCAAAACAGTTCAGAAAATGTCAATAGGAACATATATATATCAATAATTACCTTAAATGTAAACAGATTAAATGCACCAACCAAAAGAAACAGACTGACTGAATGAATGAAAAAACAAGACCCATATATATGCTGCCTACAAGAGACCTCCTTCAGACCTAGAGACACATACAGACTGAAAGTAAAAGGATGGAAAAAAGATACTCCATGCAAATGGAAACCAAAAGAAAGCTGGAGTGGCAATCCTTATTTCAGACAAAATAGACTTTAAAATAAAGAATATTATAAGAGACAAAGAAGGATACTACATGATGATCAAAGGATCAATTCAGGAAGAAGACATAATTGTAAATATCTATGCACCCAAATAGGAGCACCTCAATACATAAGGCAAACACTAACAAACATAAGAGGGGAAATTGACAGTAATACAATAGTAGTAGGGGACTTTAACACCCCACTTACACCAGTTGGCAGATCATCAAAACAGAGAATCAATAAGGAAACACAAACCTTAAATGAAACATTAGACCAAATGAACCTAACAGATTTCTTCAAGACTTTCCATCCAAATGCAGAAGAATTTACTTTATTCTCAAGTGCACATGGAACATTCTCCAGGATAGATCACACCCTGGGCCACAAATCAAGACTTGGTAAATTTAAGAAAATTGAAATTTTATCAAGTATCTTCTCAGACCGCAATGCTATAAGGCTAGACATCAACTACAGGGAAAAAACTGCAAAAAACACAAACTCATGGAAATTAAACAATACATTACTAAATAATGAAGAAGTTACTAAAGAAATGAGAAGGGAAATCAAAAGATTCCTAGAAACAAATGACATTGAAAACACAACGACCCGAACCATATGGGATTCAGCAAAAGCAGTTCTAAGAGGAAAGTTTATAGCAATACAATCCTACCTCAAGAAAAGTATTGAATAGATAACCTAACTCTACCTCTAAAGTAGCTAGATAAAGAAGAACAAAAACCCCCAAAGTCAGCAGAAGGAAATAAATCATAAAGATCAGAGCAGAAATAAATGAAAAAGAAATGAAGGAAGCAAGAGCAAAGATGAATGAAGCTAAAAGCTGGTTCTTTAAGAAGATAAACATAATTGACAAACCACTAGTCAGACTCATCGAGGGAAAAAAGGGAGAAAAATCAAATCAACAAAATTAGAAATGAAAAACGGGAGGTTGCAACAGACAACACAGAAATACAAAGGATCATAAGAGAATATTATGAGAAAAATATGCAAAATAAAGGACTTCCCTGGTGGCTTAGATGGTAAAGAATCTGCCTGCAATGCAGGAGATCTGGGTTTGATCCCTGGGTTGGGAAAATCCCCTGGGGGAGGGCAAGGCAACCCACTCCAGTATTCTTGCCTAGAGAATCCCATAGACAGAGGAGCCTGGTGGGTTACAGTCCATGAGTCACAAAGAGTCAGACATGACAGAGTGACTAAGCACAGCACAGCACACACATACTAATAAAATGGACAAAGTAGAGGAAATGCACAGATTCTTAGAAAAGTTCAAACTTCCAGGACTGAACCAGGAAGAAATAGAAATTATGAACAAACCAAATACAAACACTGAAATTGAAACTGTGATAAAAAATCTCCCCCAGAAACAAAAGCCCAGGGCAAGGTGGCTTAACAGGGGACTTCTATCAAACATTTAGAGACAGGCTAATGCCCATTTTTTGAAACTCTTTCAAAAAATCGCAGAGGAAGGAACACTTCAAAACTCATTCTATGAGGCCACAGTCACTTGGATACCAAAACCAGGCAAAGACAACACAAAAGAAGAAAATGACAGGCCAATATCACTGATGAACATAGATGCAAAAATCCTCAACAAAATTCTAGCAAACAATTCAACAACACATTAAAAAATCATACACCATGGTCAAATCAGGTTTATTCCAGGCATGTAAGGTTTCTTCAATATATGCAAATCAACCAATGTGATGCACCATATTAACAAATTGAAAGATAAAAAGTACAAAGGATACAAAATCAAGACACAGAAATCACTTGCATTTCTATATACTAACAATGAAAAATCAGAAAGAGAAATTAAGGAATCAATCCCATTCACTATTGGAACTAAAAGAATTAAATATCTAGGAATAAACTTACCTAAGGAGACAAAAGAACTATACACAGAATATTTTAAGACACTAATGAAAGAAATCAAAGACAACATAAACAGATGAAGATATATTACATGTTCCTGGGTAGGAAGAATCAATATTGTGAAAATGACTATACCGCCAAATGCAATCTACAGATTCAATGCAACCCCTATCAAATTACCAATGGCATTTTTCACAGAACTAGAACAAAAAATTTCACAGTTCATATGGAAACACAAATGACCCTGAATAGCCAAAGCAGTCTTGAGAAAGAAGAATGGAGCTAGAGGAATCAACCTTCCTGACTTCAGATTATACTACAAAGCTACATTCATCAAGATAGTATGGTGCTGGCACAAAAACAGAAATATAGACAAATGGAACAAGATAGAAAGACCAGAAATAAACCCATGCACCTATGGGTACCTTATTTTTGACAAAGGAGACAAGAATACACAATGTGGCAAAGACAGCCTCTTCAATAAATGGTGCTGGGAAAACTGGACAGCTACATGTAAAGGAACGAAATTAGAATGCTTCCTAACACTGGGAAAACTGGACAGCTACATGTAAAAGAATGAAATTAAAATACTTCCTAACACCACTCACAAAGATGAACTCAAAATGGATTAAAGACCTAAATGTAAGGCCAGAAACTATAAAACTCTTAGAGGAAAACATAGGCAGAACACTCAGTGACAGAAATCAAAGCAAGATCCTCTATAATCCACCTCCTAGAGTAATGGAAATAAAAACAAAAGTAAACAAGTGGGCCCTAATTAAACTTAAAAGCTTTTGCACAGCAAAGGAAACTATAAGGAAGGTGAAATGACAACCCTTTGAATGGGAGAAAATAATAGCAAATGAAACAACTGACAAAGGATTAATTTCCAAAATATGCAAGCAGCTCATACAACTCAATACCAGAAAAACAACCCAATCAAAAAGTGGGAAAAAAACCTAAACAGACATTTCTCCAAAGAAGGCATACAGATGGCTAACAAACACATGAAAAGATACTCAACACTGCTCATTCTTAGAGAAATGCAAATCAAAACTACAGTGAGATATCACCTCACACCAGTCAGAATGGCCATGATGAAAAAGTCTACAAACAATAAATGCTGGAGAGAGTGTGGACAGAAAGGAACGCTCTTGCAATCTTGGTGGGAATGTAAGTTGATACAGCCACTATGGAAGATGGTATGGAGATATCTTAAAAAATGAGGAATAAAACCACCACATGACCTAGCAATCCCACTCCTAGGCATATACCCTGAGGAAATCAAAATTGAAAAAGACACATGTATCCCATTGTTCACTGCAGCACTATTTACAATAGCTAGAACACGGAAGCAACCTAGATGTCCATAGAGAGATGAATGGATAAAGAAGTTGTGGTATACAATGTACAATTGTATGTTGTACATACAATGGAATATTACTCAGCCATAAAAAGGAATGCATTTGAGTCAGTTCTAAAGAGGTGGGCAAACCTATTATCCAGAGTGAAATAAGTCAGAAAGAGAAATATAAATATCTTACACTGATACATATATATGTAATCTAGAAAGATGGTACTGATTAATACATCAGGGCAGCAATGGAAAAACAGACATGGAAAACAGACCTAAGGACACAGGGAGAGGGGAGGAGGGAGAAGGGAGGAGGGAGAGGTCAAGATGTATGGAGAGAGTAACATGGAAACTCACAATACCAAATGTAAAATAGATAGCTAATGGGAATTTGCTGTATGACTCAGGGAACTCAAACAGGGGCTCTACGACAATACTGAAGGATGGGATGGGGAGGAGGTGGGAAGGAAATTCAGGAAGGAAGGGATGTGGGTTTACCTATGGCTGATTCTTGTTGAAGTTTGACAGAAAACAACAAAATTCTGTGAAGCAATTATCCTTCAATTAAAAATAAATAAATAAATAAAATAAGCATTTTATAGAGAACCAAAAAATTCATGTCCTCATGGAACTTACATTCTAGTACGGAAAGTTCATGAGACTTTAATTACACTCAGAAAGGAATGAAGATGAAAAAGACTTACTTAACCCAAAGACAAAAGTAACCTTTTAAATACTCATGTTACATAGTAATTTAGTCAGATATATAGGCTGTTATATTTCAAAAGAGTACTAAACAAATATTCATTCTGGACCCCATGGTGGTGGTTTAATGGCTAAGTCGTGTCCAATTCTTGTGACTCCATGGACTGTAGCCTGCCAGGCTCCTCTGTCCATGGAATTCTCCAGGCAAGAATACTGGAGTGGGTTGCCATTTCCTTCTCCAAGGGATCTTTCAGACCCAAGAATCGAACCCGGGTCTCCTGCATTGCAGGCAGATTATTTACCAACTGAGCTATGAGAGAAGCCATCTGGGCCCCATATCACTCATTTATTCTCTTTGTGTTTTTACCTACACTCTATTGCACTGGGTGTGCACATGTGTGTGTTTAGTAGAAAATGGAAAAGGAATGTTTTATAACTGTAGCTTCTGTCTCCCCTCCTTTCTTACAACTTCTTTCTGTTTGTCTCCTTTTCATCTGTCTGTCTCTCAATATGTGTACTCTATGCCTCTCAATATAGCATCTGCCTCTGTTATTTATTTCCTTTAATCTCCCAACACTATTTTGAGATATATCTTTTGTTATTTCAATTTTACTGCTGAGAAAACAAAACATGGGAGAGGGTTTTTTCTTTTACCAAGGTCACTCAATTGATAAGACAAAACACAGGTATTCTGATTTTGAATCATGGGACATTTTCGTTGCACCACAATACTTCGTGCTTGTCCTGTAAATACAAAACAAAACAACCTGCCAAGGAATCCAGTTCCAGGTAAGATGGACTAAACGTATAAACACATTTCCTCCTATAGATGAAACAATAAAACTTGTGCATAATACATGAAGCAGCTATTTGGGGCCTCTGAAAAGTAAATATCAACAGGAGGAAAAAGAACATCTGAATTTGAAATGTCTCTGAGCTGATTGTGAGTTTACCATTGTTTTCCTCTGGTATCTTGTAGCTTGAATTCAATGAAGTCTGAAACAAAAGTGAGTACTGAGAGAGATAAACAGACAGAGCTAGAGATCCAGGAGAAACCCACTAGTTTTAGCTCAAAAAGTAAAATTCAGACACTGTTGGAAAATCCTCTGGGTTTTTAATCCATTTTTCTTCATTCACTTGACTTAACCAAGTGCCTGCTAAATCAAAAATATAAATATTATAAATAAAATATAAATAAAAGCCAAAATCACATAATGTATTAATCAAGATGCTTATAATAAAACCAAAGTTACTCAGCACATGAATAACCACAAAAATCTCAACTCATATGAGGAAAAACAATTTAAAAATGCCAATGACAAGGTTAAAACATAATTTTTGAAATATCTTACAAGGGATTTAAAGCAGCTATTATTATGGTGCTCAAACACAAAATTATAAATATTCTTAAATCAGTATAAGACAGAAAGAATCAGCAAAGAAACAGAGAAAAGCCAAATGGAAAATTTAGAACATAAAATGCTATAACCAAAATCAGAAAACTCACCAGAGAGGCTCAATAATATGAAGATAACAAAGAGTTAGTGATTTTCAATACAGATCAATAGAAAGTATCCAATGAGAGTAACAGAAAGAAAGAAGATTGAAAAAATTAATGAAGCCTCAGGAACCTGTAAAACAGAAAGAGGAGTTAATGTTCATACCATTGGAGTCCCAGAAATAGAGAAAAAACCGTGTGGTACTGCAAACAGTTGAAAAAATATGGTTGACTGCTTATTAAGTTTGATGAAAGATATTAACAAACAGAGTCAAGAAACTGGGAAAACTCTGAATAAGATAAAACCAAAAAAGTCTGTGTCCAGAGACATCATAATCAAGCTTTTGAGAACTAGAAAGCAGTCAGAGAAAAATGACATATTGGTTACAGGAGAAAAATTATTCAAATAACTGCAGATTTCTCATTAGAAACTATTGAAGACTAAAGAAATGGACCTTTTTTTTTTCAAGTGCTAGAAAGTAAAGAATTTTCAACTCAGTATTCTACATCTGACTAGAATATTATTCAGAAATAAAGGTGAAATAAAGGTATTCTCAGATGAAGGAACACTAAAGGAATTCACAGCCAGCAGATTGCTCTGAAAGTATGACTAAATGAACTTCTTGAAACAGAGAGGAAATGATATGAGGAAACTTTGAACATTATGAAGAAGGAAGGAACAATGGAAAGAGCAAAATTATGAGCAAATATCTGAATCAGTCCATTGTTCCATGTCCAGTTTTAACTGTTGCAAGTGGGAATTAAGATTTCCAGGAGAAATATAAACAACCTCAGATATGCAGATGATACCACTCTAATGGCAGAAGGTAAAGAGGAATTAAAGAGTCTCTTGATTGAGGGTGAAAGAGGAGAGTGAAAAAGCTGGCTCAAATCAGCATTCAAAAAACTAAGATCATGGCATGTGGTCCCATCACTTCATGGCAAATAGATGGGGGAAAAGTAGAAACAGTGACGATTTTCTTGGCCTCCAAAATCAGTGCAAACGGTGACTGTAGCCACAAAATTAAAAGATGCTTGCTCCTTGAAAGAAAAAGTATGACAAAAGTAGACAGCATATTAAAAAGTAGAGACATCACTTTGTTGACAAAGGTCCATATAGTCAAAGCTATGTTTTTTTCCCAGTAGTCATGTACTGATGTGAGAGTCAGACTATAAAGAAGACTGAGCACTGAAGAATCAATGTTTTCAGATTGTGGTGCTGGAGAAGACTCTTGAAGGTCCCTTGGACAGCAAGGGGATCAAAGCAGTCAATCCTAAAGGAAATCCACCCTGAATATTCGTTGAAAGGACTGATGCTGAAACTCCAATATTTTGGCCACCTGATGTGAAGTGTTGACTCATTGGAAAAGATCCTGAGGCTGGGAAAGATTGAGGGCAAGAGGAGAGGAGGGCAACAGAGGATGAGGTGGTTAGTTGGCATCACCAACTAAATGGACATAAGTTTCAGCAAACTCCAGGATATAGTGAAGAGCAGGGAAGCCTGACATGCTGCAGTCCATGGGGACACAAAGAGCCAGAAATGATTTAGCGACTGAACAACAATGGGCAAATATAATAAACAGTTCTTTTCTTGAGTTCTTTAAAATGTGTTTGACTGTTGCAAGCAAAAAGCATAGAATTATGTGACACTACTGTTGATGTAAATAGATGCAATATATATGAAAACAGCAACAGAAAAGGGGGAGTATAAAATACATGTATGGTGGTAAGGTTTCCACATTCCATTTCAAGTAGCAAAATATTAATTCTATATATACTGTGAAATAGATGAGTCTGTATTTTGTAATCCTTAAAGTAACTACTTTAAAAGTTATACAAAAAATGTAGTCAAAATTACAATAGATAAAACAAAATGGAAAACTAAACAATATTCAAATAATCCAAAAGAAGTCGTGAAAGGGGAAACAGAGAAGAGAATGATGGATTGTATAGATTTTCAATAGGGAGGATTTAAGATCTTATTTTAAATTTGTATTTGATTTGCTATTTGGGGAGTTTGGGGGTGTTAAAAGCTTTCCTCATTTGTATGCACCTTGTTGTTGTTCAGTCTTTCAGTCTTTTGTCACCCCATGGACTGCAGCATACCAGGCTTCCCTGTCCTTCACCATCTCTTCCCAGTGCTTGCTCAAACTTATGTCCATTGAGTCAGTAATGCCATCCAACCATCTCATCCTCTGTTGCCCCCTTATCCTCCTGCCCTCAATCTTTCCCAGCACCAGGATCTTTTCCAATGAGTCAGCTCTTTGCATCAGGCTACATTCTGTGGTATAGCAGAGGGTTGGACATGACTTAGTGACTAACTAACCTTATACCTAAAGCAACTAGAAAAAGAAGAAAAAAACCCCAAATTTAGTAGAAGGAAATAAATCGTAAAGATCAGAGCAAGAATAAATGAAAGAAATGAAAGAGACTTATAACAAAGATCAATAAAACTAAAGCTGGTTCTTTGAGAAGATAAACGAAGTTGACAAACCATTAGCCAGAATCATCAAGAAAAGGGAAACGACTCAAATTAATAAAATTAGAAATGAAAAAGGAGAAGTTACAACAGATAACACAGACATACAGAATATCCTAAGAGGCTACTATGAACAGCTATATGCCAATAAAATGGACAACCTGAAAGAAACAAATTCTTAAAAAACTGAACCAGGAATAAATAGAAAATATAAACAGAATGACAAACACAGAAATCGAAACTAATAAAAAAACCTTCCAACAAACAAAAACCCAGAGTCATATGATTTCTCAGGCACATTCTACCAAAAGTTTAGAGAAGAGCTAAAACTTATCCTGCTCAAACTCTTCCAGAAAATTGCAGAAGGAAAACTCTCAAACTCGTTCTTGGATATGACCATTACCCTGATACGAAAACCAGACAATCACTGATGAGCATAGATGCAAACATCCTTAATAAAATTCTAGCAAACAGAACCCAACAACATAATAAAAGGATCACACATCATGATTAAGTGAGCTTTAGCCCAGGGATGCAAGTACTCTTCAATACACACAAATCAATCAATGTGATTTGTGTATATTAACAAATTGAAAGACAAATCTATATGATCATCTCAATAGATGCAGAGAATCAGTGGGCTTCCCTGTGGCTCAAATGGTAGAGAACCTGCCTGCAATGCAGGAGACATGGGTTTGACCCCTGGGTCAGGAAGATCCCCTGGAGAAGGGAATGGCAACCCACTCCAGTATCTTTGCTTGAAGGATTCCACAGACAGAGAGCCTGGTGGGCTACACTCCATGGGGTCACAAAGAGTCAGACACAACTGAGTGACTAACACACACACATAGATGCAGAGAAAGTTTTTGACAATATTCAACACCCATTTATGATAAAAATTCTCCAGAAAGTAGACATAGAAGGAACATGCTGCACTATAATAAAGGCCATATGCAACAAACCCACAACAAACATTATTCTCAGTGGTGGAAAACTGAAAGCATTTCTTATAAAACCAGAACCAAGACAAGGATGCCCACTCTCACCATGATTATTCAACATAGTTTTGGAAGTCCTAGCCACAGTAAACAGAGAAGAAAAAGAAATAAAAAGAATTCAGATTAGAAAAGAAGAAGCAAAACACACACTGTTTGCAGAGAACATGATTCTTTACATAGAAAACCCATAAAATGCCACCAGCAAATTATTAACACTAATCAAGGAATATTGTAAAATCACAAGATAAAAATTAATACTCAAAAATCCCTTTCATACCTATACACTAACAATGAAAAATCAGAAAGAGAAGGAAACAATCCCATTCACCATTGCAAAAAAAAAACAAACAAAAACCTCTCAGGAACAAACTTACCTAAAGAGACAAAAGACCTGTATGCAGAAAACCATAAAACACTGATGAAAGAAATTAAAGACAACACAAACAGATGGAGAGATACACCATGTTCTTTGACTGGAAGAATCAATATTGTGAAAATGACTATATTACCCAAAGCAATCTATAGATTCAATGCAATCCATATCAAACTACAAATAGTATTTTTCACAGAACTAGAATAAAAAAATTCACAATTTTCTGGAGACACAAAAGACCCTGACTAGCCCGAGAAATCTTGAGAAAGAAGAATGAAGCTAGAGGAATCCAACTTTCTTACTTCAGATTTTACTACAAAGCTATAGTCACCAAGACAGTATGGTACTGGCACAAAATAGAAATATAAACCAATGCAACAAGGTAGAAAGCCCAGAGATAAATCCACACAACTATGGGCACCTTATCTTTGACAAAGGAGGCAAAAATATACAGTGGAGACAAGACAGCCTCTTCAGTAAGTGGTGCTGGGAAAACTTGGCAGCTACATGTAAAAGAATGAAATTAGCACACTTCCTAACACCATACACAAAATAAACTGAAAACAGGTTAAAAATCTAAATGGAAGGCCGTATACTGTAAAACTATTAGAGGAAAACATAGGCAGTACACTCTGACATAAATCACAGCAAGATCCTCTACGACCCACCTTCTAGAGTGATGGAAATAAAAACAAAAATAAACAAATGGGACCTCATTAAATGTAAAAGCTTTTGCATGATGAAGGAAACTATAAGCAAGGTGAAAAGACAGCCTTCAGAATGGGAGAAAATAATAGCAAATGAAGCAACTGACAAAGAATTAATCTCAAAAATATACAAGCAGCTCATGCAGCTCAATACCAGAAAAACAAACGACTCAATCAAAAAGTGGTCAGAAGACCTAAAGAAGAAGACTTTCTTCTCCAAAGAAGACATACAGATGGCCAATAAACATGAAAAGATGCTCAAAATCACTCATTATTAGAGAAACGCAAATCAAAGCCACAATGAAGCACCATCTCACACTGAATGGCCATCATCAAATGGTCATCATCAAAAAATCTACAAACAGTAAACACTGGACAGGTTGTGGAGAAAAGGGAAGACTCTTGCACTGTTGGTGGGAATGCAAACTGATACAACCACTATGGAGAACAGTATGGAGATTCATTAAAGACCTAGGAATAAAACTACCATATGACCCAGCAATTCCACTACTGAGCATATATCCTGAGAAAACCAGAACTGAAAAAGACACATGCACCCCAATGTTCATTGCAGCAGAATTTATAGCTAGGACGTGGAAGCAACCTAGATGTCCACTGGCACATGAATGGATAAAGAAGTTGTGGTACATATACACAATGGAATATTACTCAACTATAAAACAGAACACATTTGAGTCAGTTTTAATGAGGTGGATGAACCTAGAGCCTATTATAGAGTGAAGTAAGTCAGAAAGAGAAAGACAAATACTGTATATTAATCCATATATATGTGGAATCTATAAAAATGGTACTGACGATCCTATGTCCAAGGAGACAAAGGAGATACAGACATGGAAGCAACATAGATATCCAACAAGAGATGAATGGATAAAGAAGTTGTGGTACATATACACAAAGGAATATTACTCAGCTAAAAAGGAATGCATTTGAGCCGGTTCTGATGAAGTGGATGAACCTACAGCCTATTATTCAAAGTGAGGTAAGTCAGGAAGAGAAAAACAAATACTGTATAGAAACATATATATGGAATCAAGAAAGATGGTACTGACAAATCTATCTACATGGCAGCACCAGAGATACAGACATAGAGAACAGACTTTTGCACCCAGTGGGTGAGAGAGGAGGTGGGATGGTTTGAGAGAGTAGCGCTGAAACATATACATTACCACATGCAAAGTAGAGAGCCAGTGAAAATTTGCTGTGTGACACAGGGAACCCAGAGTTGGTGCTCTGTGGTAACCTAGAGGGATGGGATGGGGAGGGAGATGGGAGGAAGGTTTTAGAGGGAGGGGACATATGTATATGTATGGTTGATGTATATCAGAAACCATCATAATAGTGTAAGTATGATGTATGTCAGAAACCATCATAATATTGTAAGTAATTATTCTCCAATTAAAAATAAAATAAAATTTAAAAAATTAAGATGAATCAGATAAAAAAATAAAGTTCTGTGAATTTTGGAAGCAATTGTATCACTGCACACTGATAAGAATTACTCAAATAAAAATTCCTGCAATTGCTGGCAAGGATGTGGAGCACATGGTAATCTCATGCATTGTTGATGTTGACCTAAAACTGTTAGGGGAAACACTGACTGAAACCACCTACCCTGGCCAGGCAAGATAGTAGCCACTTGCATGTGTGCATGCATGCTCAGTCTCTTCAGTCTTGTCTGACTCTTTGCAACCCTATGAACTGTAGCCATGGTTGGCTACATGGAGGGTTGTCATGCGTTCCTCCAGGGGTTCTTCTTGACCCAGGGATCAAACCTGCATCTCTTGCACTGCGGGCAGGTTTTTATCGCTGAGCCACTGGGAAAGCCCAGCCACGTGTGTGAGTTATCTTCAACAGGAGATCCTGATAAGGAATGCAGAACTAACTAGCTACCACCAAACAAAAGAATTTGGGAAAAATCAAAAGGAGAGAAGAGACTCCAGTTCATATATCCTACCAACTTCCCAGAATCCTTCTTGCTGGAATTCATCTTGGCTGAGCCATGTACACAATCAGAGTGCAAGGACCGTGAGTCAGTGTGATTGGCCAGAGACAACCTGGAAACCAACCCAATTACCATAAAACCCAAGACTGCAAGCCACATGGCAGAGCAGTTCTCCTGGGTTGTTTTACACTGCTGATCTCTGCTTGGGCAACTCTTTCCAATAAATTCTCTTGCTTTGTCAGCAAAAAACAAACAAACAAACAAACAAAAAAAAACGGATAGTACAAACAGAAAATAAAGAATTAAATGGTAGACCTAATTCTGAACATTACTGGGTATTTATTCTAGGGAAATGAAAGCCATGTTCACACAAATACCTACATAAGAATATTTACAGCATCTCTATTTATAATTGCCAAAAATTTGTAACAACTAGGATGTACTGCAATGGGTAAATGGATATACAAACAGCCCATTCATACAATGAAATGCTACTCAACAATAAAAAGATAAATCTGGAGAATGTCATATTGAGTAAAAAAATCAAGTCTAAAAAGATTACATGCAGTATGATTCTATTTTAATAACATTGTTGAAAAGATCAAACTATAAGAACAGAAAACAGATCAGTGGTTGCCAGGAATTTGGAAGTAGGAGAGGGTGTAACTATAAAGAGGTGACACAATAGAATTTTGGGAAGTGATGAAAGAGTTTTGTACACTGTTGTGGTGATTACACAAATATATACATGTGTTGTTGCTGCTGCTTAGTCACTTCGGTCGTGTCTGATTCTGTGTGACCCTATGAACTTCAGCCCACCAGATTCCTCTGTCCATGGGATTCTCTAGGCAAGAGTACTGTAGTGGGTTGCCATGCCCTCTTCTAGGGAATCTTCCTGACCCAGGGATCGAACCTGGGTCTCCTGCAGTGCAGGCAGATTTTTTACCACTGAGCCACCAGGGAAGCCCATATACATATGTTATGTTAGCACTTATACGTGAACTTTAAAAAATGAGACAAATAAAATGAAACAGAATCAAACATAAACAGACTCACAGATACAGGGAACAGAGTAGTGGTTACCAGTGGGGAGAGGGAGAAGTGGAGAGGCAAGGTAAGTGTAGGGGATTAAAAGTTACAAACTAATATGAATAAGACAAACAAGCTACAAGGATATATTGTACAGTACAGGGAATATAACCAGTATTTTATAATAATTTTAAATGGAATATAATCTATAAAAATATTGAGTCACTATGTTGTACACCTGAAGCTAATATAATACTGTAAATCAAGTATACTTCAATAAAAAACATTCATAGAACTGTACACTAAAAGAAAAATTCAATTTTACTGCATGATATTAAAAAATAAGCAGGTGATTAATTTGCTACTTATATGGCCTTTATATGTATTTCTCTGTTAGTGGCCCTGAACAGGCTATAAAATATCTCCAATCCTAGACAGTCTTCAGCTAACAGATGATACCTTTTACAATAGAACTACAAACTACAATCAATGTCATGAATTTCCTAATTATTCGTCCCTCTAATAATATTTGATTCTAGTCCATCTTTACATGAAAAAATAGACTCAATATTTCAGTATAATACTGTATACTCTTTGGCATAGTTTCAATAAGTAATCAATCATCTGTATCACCATTATAGAGGAGAAGTTTGCATTTCAGCATGTGATTAGGATTGCTACCTAGAATTTAGTGTTTTTCCAGCCATTAAGATGAGTATTTGTTAAAATGGAGATAGTTGAATGGAAACTGTCTGTGGGCAAGTGGGAGCCCCTGACATATTGCTCTTAATTTGCAGTGTTTATGAACTTACTCCTTGGAAGTAAAGCTATGACAAACCTAGACAGTATATTAAAAAGAGACATTACTTTGCCACCAAAGGTTTGTATAGTCAAAGCTATGGTTTTTCCAGTAGTCATGTATGGATGTGAGAGTTGGACCATAAAGAAGGCTGAGCACCAAGGAATCGATGCTTTTGAACTGTGGTATTGAGGAAGACTCTTGAGAATCTCTTGGACTGCAAGAATATCAAATCAGTCAATCCTAAAGGAAATCAACCCTGAATATTCATTGGAAGGACTGACGCTGAAACTGAATCTCCAATACCTTGGCCACCTGATGCAAATAGCCGACTCATTGGAAAAGACCCTGACGCTGGGAAAGATTAGAGGCAGAAGGAGAAGGGGACGACAGAGGATGAGGTGGTTGGATGGCATCACCAACTCATGGACATGAGTTTGAGCAAGCTCTGGGAGATGATGAAGGACAAGGAAGCCTTGCCTGATGCAGTCCATGGGGTCACAAAGTCAGACATGACTGAGAGACTGAACTGTAACTGTGAGCTTTAACCAAACACAGACCTGTTCTGTTTTTGCCCCTTCCTGAAGACAAAAAGATGGCAAATAACATGGTTGTCAGTGATTATCCTGACAAGGTTGTGTCTGCAGTTGCTTCTAGTAGTTAGAAACTTTTAGGTCTAGTACCATAATAATTTCATTGTCTATTTTTCTTCAATAACAGTCCTGACTTTCTTGGTTGTCAATCCTTTATTAAGAGAGAAAATCATTCTGGCTGAAAAATTATCAGTATGTATATATAAATGTATACATGATTGCTGCCATGAAATTAAAAGATGCTTACTCCTTGGAAGGAAAGTTATGACCAACCTAGACAACATATTAAAAAGCAGAGACATTACTTTGCAAACAAAGGTCTCTCTTGTCAAGACTATGGTTTTTCCAGTAGTCATGTATGGATGTGAGAGTTGAACTATAAAGAAAGCTGAGCACCGAAGAATTGATGCTTTTGCACTGTGGTGTTGGAGAAGACTCTTGAGAGTCCGTTGGACAGCAAGGAGATCCAACCAGTCCATCCTAAAGGAAATCAGTCCTGAATATTCATTGGAAGGACTGATGTCGAAGCTGAAGCTCCAATACTTTTGCCACCTGATGTGAAGAGCTGACTCATTTGAAAAGACCCTGATGCTGGGAAAGATTGAAGGCGGGAGGAGAAGGGGATGACAGAGGATGAGATGATTGGATGGCATCACCGACTCAATGGACATGAGTTTGAGTCAACTCTGGGAGTTGGTGATGGACAGAGAAGCCTGGCGTGCTGCAGTCCATGGGGTCGCAAAGAGTTGGGCACGACGGAGTGACTGAACTGAAGTGAACTGATATGTAAGTATATTTAAAACCACAATGACACAGCCCTTATATTGGATCTTCTGTTTTAGAACAGGGACTTCCAGCAGAAGTCCCTGGATGAGAACAATGAAGCCTGTAACCCTGGTTGCTTCTGGCAACTATCACATAAACATAGGAGGAAATTGCTTTAAGATGCTGTGGAGAACAGATTTGTGAACCCCCCACCCCTGCAAAATTAACAACCTAATGGTATGTTAGAGCTGCTGAATCAACTATCTCTGAATCTCTTCCTATCTCTGGGATCCTTATTAAGATAAAAAATATCCTTATTGTTTATGCCTCTTTGAGTCAAATTTTCTACCACTTGTGGGTAAAATCATTCTGATATATTAATACAATGCGCAAAGCAGTCTCTTGGTAGTGGTGGTATTATAGAGGCTTTATTTCTTTTTTTATAACTTGCTAGCTTTTCTAAATATTTTACAGCAGAGATGAATTGCTGCCAGAATTAATAAAGAAAAATAAAGGCTGCTTTAAAATAATATTTCATATTATAAAATAAGCATATAGTCATTGTATGAAATATGGGAAACAGTAAAACACAAAACAAATAAAAATTCTTATAGATACGTTGTTTCAAAATGGCATTTTGTTGTCTTTTTTCTATGTGTGCATATTTTCTTTACAAAAATGAGATCACATCTTTCATGACCTGCTTTTCCACTTGTTAATTTATTATTTATGAACATTATACATGAAATTAAACCTATGTTGTAATATTAATGGCTACATAATTAGTTCATATTATGGATAAAGCAATACATTCTTGGATATTTGGGTTGATCTTTACCCAAAAGTGGAATTGCTAGATCATATGGTAGATGAATGTTTAAAATTTTGAGGACTCTCCTTTTTTTTTTTTTTGGCTGTGCCACACGGCTTCCAGGTCCCCAACCAGGGATCGAGCTGCACCTCCTGCAGTAGAAGAGGGAAGTCTAACCCTCTTGGTCTAACTGAACCATCAGGGAAGTCCCTCTCTTGTCTTCTTTTTTTAAAAATGGTTTTATTTATTTATTTTTGGCTATGCTAGGTGTTCGTTGTTGTGCAGGTTTTTCTCTAGTTGTGCATAGCGGGGGCTATTCTCCAGTTGTGGTGCACAGGCTTCTCATTGCAGTGGTTTCTCTTGTAGAGCATGGGTTCTAGGCTGCATGGGTTTCAGTCGTTGTGGTGTGTGGCCTCAGTTGTAACTCCAGGGCTTTAGAGCACAAGCTCAATAATTGTGGTGCACAGGTTTAGTTGCTCCATGACAAGTGGGATCCTCTGGACCAGGGATCTAACGTGTGTCTCCTGCGTTTGCATGCGGATACTTTAGCACTGAGCAACCAGGGAAGCCCCCTTGTCTTCTTAATGATAACCATTCTAACAGGTAAGAGGTGATATTTCATTGTGGTTTTGATTTGCATTACTCTGATGATTAGCGATGTTGAGAATCTTCTCATTTATTTGTTAGCCATTTGAATATCATATTTGGAAAATGTCTATTTAGTTCATCTGTCCATTTTTAATTAGACTGTTAGTTGTTGTTATTGAGTGTTATGAGTTGGTTTTTTTTTTAATATTAACCCCTTATTTAATTTCATGGCTGCAGTCACCATCTGCAGTGATTTTGGAGCCCAGAAAAATAAAGTCAGCCACTGTTTCCACTGTTTCTCCATCTACCTGCCATGAAATGATGGGACCGGATGCCATGATCCTAGTTTTCGGAATGTTGAGCTTTAAGCCAACTTTTTCACTCTCCCCTTTCACTTTCATCAAGAGGCTCTTTAGTTCTTCTTCACTTTCTGCCATAAGGGTGGTGTCATCTGCATATCTGAGGTTATTGATATTTCTCCCAGCAATCTTGATTCCAGCTTGTGTTTCCTCCAGCCCAGCATTTCTCATGATGTACTCTGCATATAATTTAAATAAGCAGGGTGACAATATAGATCCTTGACATACTCCTTTTCCTATTTGGAACCAGTCTGTTGTTCCATGTCCAGTTCTAACTGTTGCTTCCTGACCTGCATACAGGTTTCTCAAGAGACAGGTCAGATGGTCTTGTATTCCCATCTCTTTCAGAATTTTCCACACTTTATTGTGATCCACACAGTCAAAGGCTTTGGCATAGTCAATAAAGCAGAAATAGATGTTTTTTTGGTACTCTCTTGCTTTTTCGATGATCCATCAGATGTTGGCAATTTGATCTCTGGTTCCTCTGCCTTTTCTAAAACCATCTTGAACATCTGGAAGTTCACGGTTCACGTATTGCTGAAGCCTGGCTTGGAGAATTTTGAGCATTACTTTACTAGCGTGTGAGATGAGTGCAATCATGCGGTAGTTCAAGCATTCTTTGGCATTGCCTTTCTTTGGGATTGGGATGAAAACTGACCTTTTCCAGTCCTGTGGCCACTGCTGAGTTTTCCAAATTTGCTGGCATATCAAGTGCAGCACTTTCACAGCATCATGCTTGAGGATTTGAAATAGCTCAACTGGAATTCCATCACCTCCACTAGCTTTGTTCGTAGTGATGCTTTCTAAGGCCCACTTGACTTCACATTCCAGGATGTCTTGCTCTAGGTGAGTGATCACACCATCGTGATTGTCTGGGTTGTGAAGAACTTTTTTGTACAATTCTTCTGTGTATTCTTGCCACCTCTTCATAATATCTTCTGCTTCTGTTAGGCCCCTACCATTTCTGTTCTTTATTGAGCCCATCTTTGCATGAAATGTTCCCTTGGTATCGCTAATTTTCTTGAAGAAATCTCTAGTCTTTCCCATTCTGTTGTTTTCCTCTATTTTTTTGCATTGATCACTGAGGAAGGCTTTCTTATCTCTCCTTGCTATTCTTTGGAACTCTGTATTCAAATGCAGATGGTGACTGCAGCCATGAAATTAAGGACGCCTACTCCTTGGAAGGAAAGTTATGACCAACCTAGACAGCATATTAAAACGCAGAGACATTACTTTGGCAAAAAAGGTCCGTCTAGTCAAGGCTATGGTTTTTCCAGTGGTCATGTATGGATGTGAGAGTTGGACTATAAAGAAAGCTGAGTGCAAAGAATTGATACTTTTGAACTGTGGTGTTGGAAAAGACTCTTGAGAGTCCCTTGGACTGCAAGGAGATCGAACCAGTCCATCCTAAGGGAGATCAATCCTGGGTATTCAGTGGGAGGACTGATGTTGAAGCTGAAACTCCAATAGTTTGGCCACCTGATGCAAAGAGCTGACTCATTTGAAAAGACCCTTATGCTGGGAAAGATTGAGAGCGGGAGAAGGGGACAACAGAGGATGAGATGCCTGGATGGCATCATCGACTCATTGGACATGGGTTTGGGTGGACTCAGGGAGTTGGTGATGGACAGGGAGGCCTGGCATGCTGCGGTTCATGGGGTCTCAAAGAGTTGGACACGACTGAGCGACTGAACTGAACTGAACCCCTTATTTGATATATGGTTTAGGAAATTTTTCTTCCATTCTGCAAGTTGCCTTTTTATTTCATTGACTGTTTCTTTTGCTATGCAGAAGCTTTTATGTTTGATACAGTCCCACTGGTTGATTTTTGATGTTTGTGTTTTTGGTGTCATATCCAAGAAATCATTGCCATGACCATTATCGAGGAACTTCCTTAGATTTTCTTCTAGGAGTTTTTTTTTTTTTTCAATTAGTTTATTTTTTATTTTTTAACTTTACAATATTGTATTTGTTTTACCATACACTGACATGAATCCACCATGGGTGTACACGTGTTCCCCTTCCAGAACCCCCCTCCCACCTCCCTCCTCATCCCATCCCTCCGGGTCATCCTGGTGCACCAGGCTTGAGCACCCTTTATCATGCATTGAACCTGGACTGGCGATTCATTTCACATATGATAATTTACATGCTTCCATGCCGTTCTCCCATATCATCCTGCCCTCGCCCTCTCCCATAGAGTCTATAATACTTTCTATTTATCTGTGTCTCTTTTGATGTCTCGCATACAGGGTTATCTTTACCAATTGACTAAATACCATATATATGTGTTAGTATACTGTATTGGTGTTCTTCTAGGAGTTTTATGGCATCATGTCTAATGTTCAAGTCTTTGACCCATTTCAAGTTAATTTTTCTGAGTGGTGTGAAATAGGATTCATTTTCATTGTTCAGCATTTCTATCCTGTGGAAATGAATACAAATGCATCAGAGAAAACTTATCATCACCTATACTGCAGTAGTTGACAATCTATAGTCAACACAATTTTTGTAAACAAAATCTTATTTTAATACAGCCATTTTCATTTCTTTACACATTATCTATGGCTGCTTTTGCAGTACAAGGCAATTATTAGTAGTTGAGTAAGAGGGTCTATGGACTGTAAATCTTAAATTATTTACTATCTGGACTTTCAGAGAAAATACCTCTTTTAGAAAAAAAAAAGCCATTTCTAAGGAAGTCACTTCAAATTTTACCTAACTTAAATATAAATAAAGCTGATAGAAGATTTTGGTGTTACAAATGCCATGCTTAAAAAGAAAGGTGTTAGCCCACTTGGAATGTCTATTTGACTTTGATTTATAATAAAATAAACCTGTTTATTTTAGATTCTAACTAGTCTGCTTTATTTAACATTGCCAGAAGTAGAAAGTGACTAATTACCATACTTCTTATTGTTAAAATCATAAAAATTAGCACGGTATACTACGGATGAACTGTAACACCTCTGATTCATATGTGTATTTATAGTCTTTTTTAATCTTTTGCAGAATTACCTATACAGAAGCATATGAAAATTTTAATATTTTGGTTTTGTTTTTAAATAGGAGAGGGAGAAGTAAATAGAAAGGTAGTCATGGTTACTCTAGTCACAAGTAATTAATTTCTACTAAAGAATGACATTGACACATATCAACCTTTTTATATAGCTACACAAATGCACATTTGGTGGGTCTTGAACAAAGATCTGATAGGATGGAAAACCAGGGGAAATGCCCTCCCAATGATTTCTCCCTATCATCAGAGTAAGAATGGCTATTTGATAATAGATAACTGTTTTCTTTGGATAAAACCTGTTACTAGTTCATGGTCTGACAGTTAATTCTAACCCTCTCCTTCAAGAATGCCCCAAGAGTGTATTCACCACGGAGACTGAAGGCTTCCTTTGGGATGCATATGCCTGACCTGCCCATTAGGAATTCATAATCCCAGTGCTAATGGTTATCTGGATTTTTTTTAAAAAATTGTTCATCACTATTAATTTTAGTTCACAAATATTAAAATTAAGTTTTCTATTGGTGAACTGGTCTATGAATTTTAATACATAAATGAATTCCTGAAATCACCATCACTATAGGATAAAGAATAATTCCAACACCCTGAAGAATTCCGTCATGCTACCCACTTTGTATTCAGACTTTCTTCTCAGTACTAACCCCTGATATTCATTGTCTCTATAGATTTATCTTTTCCATAAATTCATAAACAGAATAATATAACGTGTATCCTTTTGGGTCTGCATTCTTTAACTTAGTAAAAGGTACTTAAGCTTCATTCGTCCATATATATATATATATATATATATATATATATATATATATACACACAATCCATTCCTTTTTACTACTGAGTAGAATTTCATTGTATGGATGTACAACTGTTGAAAAACATCTGGGCTGTTTTCAGTTTGGGGCACTTATGAATAAAACTGTAATAAATATTTGTGTGTACTCTTCTGTGTAAACATAAGTTTTATCTTCTCTAGGATAAATACCTGGAAATGGGATTGATTGATGTCATAGTAACTCTATATTAACTTTCATAAGAAACTGCCAAACTGTTTGTCAAAGTGGCTGCACCTACTCCATTCTTCCACCAGCAGCGGTACAGTGTTTCAATTGTTCCTCAACCTTGTCAGCAATTGCTGTTGCTGCTCGGTCACTAAGTTGTGTCCAATTCTTTGCGATCACATGGACTGCAGCACTCCAGACTCCTCTGTCCTCCACTATCTTCCAGAGTTTGCTCAAATTCATGTCCTTTGAGTTGGTGATGATATCTAATCATCTCATCTTCTGCCTCCTTTTCCTTTTGCCTTCATTCTTTCCAAGCATCATGGTCTTTTCCAGTCAGTCAGCTCTTTGCATGAGATGGCCAGTATTGGAGCTTCAGCATCAGTCATTCCCATGAATATTCAGGGTAGATTTCCTTTAGGATTGACTGGTTTGATCTCCTTGCAGTCCAAGGGATTCCCAAGAGTCTTCTCCAACACAACAGTTCAAATGCATCAGTTCTTTGGTGAGCAGCCTTCTTTATGGTCCAAATCTCACATCCATTCATGACTACTAGAAAAACCATTGCTTTGACTATATGGACCTTTATTGTCAGAGTAATGTCTCTGCTTTTTAATATGCTGTTTAGGTTTGTCATAGCTTTTCTTCCAAGGCATCTTGGAAGCATCTTTTAATTTCATGGCTTCAGTCACCATCTGCAGTAAATTTGGAAACCAAGAAATTAAAGTCTGTTACTGTTTTCATTGTTTTCCCATCTATTTGCCATGAAGTGATGGGACTGGATGCTATGTTCAGTTTTAAGCCAATTTTTTCCCTCTCCTCTTTCACCTTCATCAAGAGGCTCTTTAGTTCCTCTTTGCTTTCTGCTATAAGGGTGGTGTCGTCTGCATATATGAGGTTATCAATATTTCTCCCGGCAGTCTTGATTCTGGCTTGTGCTTCATCCAGCCCAGCACTTTGCATGGTGTGCTCCACCTTGGACTGCAAGGAGATCCAACAAGTCCATGCTAAAGGAAATCAATCCTGAATATTCATTGGAAAGACTGATGCTGAAGCTGAAACTCCAATACTTTGGCCACCTGCTGTGAAGAATCTACTCATTGGAAAAGACCCTGATGCTGGGAAAGACTGAAGGTGGGAGGAGAAAGGGGTGACAGAGGATGAGATGGTTGGATGGCATCACCGACTTGATGGACATGAGTTTGAGGAAGCTCCAGGAGTTGGTGATGGACAGGGAAGCCTGGTGTGCTGCAGTCCATGGAGTCGCAAATGGTCGAACATGACTGAGTGACTGAACTGAACTGAACTGAACTAACTCCACCTGCATATTTGAGGTTGTTGGTATTTTTCCCAGCAATCTTGATTCTAGCTTGTGATTCATCCAGCCTGGTGTTTTGTATGATGTACTCTGCATGTAAGTTAAATAAATAGGGTGACAATAAACAGTCTTGACACTCCTTTCCCAATTTTGAACCAGTCAGTTTTTCCATGCAACTTTCTAACTGTTGCTCCTTGACACACATACAGGTTTCTCAGGAGACAGGTAGGGTGGTCTGGTATTCCTACCTTTTTAAGAATTTTTCACAATTTGTTGTGATCCACACAATCAAAGGCTTTTCATAGTCAATGAAGCAGACGTTTGTGTTTTTCTGGAATTCCCTTGCTTTCTCTATGATCCAACTGATGTTGGCAATTTGATCTCTGGTTCCTCTGCCTTTTCTAAACCCAGCTTGTATATCTGGAAGTTCATCATTGGTTCATGCACTGCTGTAGCCTAGATTGAAGGATTTTGAGCATAACCTTATTAGCGTGCAAAATGAGTGCAGTTGTGTCTTAGTTTGAACATTTTTGGCACTGCCCTTCTTTGGGATTGAAATGAAAACTGATCTTTTTCTAGTCTTGTGTCTGCTGCTGAGTTTTCCAAAATTGCTCGCATATTGAGTGCAGCACTTTAACACTATCCACTATTGTCTTTCAGAATTTTAAATAGCTCAGCTGGAATTCTATCACTTTCACTAGCTTGTTTGTAGTAATGCTTCCTAAGGCCTACTTGACTTCACATTCCAGGATGTCTGGCTCTAGGTGATCAACCACATCATCATTATCATCCTGCTCATTAAGTTCTTTTTTGTATAGTTCTTCTATAGTCTCTCAATTGTATCCGACTCTGCAACCCCATGAACCGTAGCCTATCAGGCTCCACACTTTCTTAATCTTTTCTGCTTCTTTTAGGTCCTTATCATTTCTGTCCTTTATTGTACCCATGCTTGCATGAAATGCTCCCTTGATACTTCCATTTTTCTTAACAAGATCTTTAGTCTTTCCCATTGTATTGTTTTCCAGCACTTTCTAGTGTCAGGTTTTTATAACTGTTTATTTCCAATCTAATAAGTATTTAATGGCATTGCATGGCTTTAATTTAAATTACCCTGATAACTTATGATGCTGAGTGTATTTCATATCCTTTAGTTCAGTTCAGTTCCATCACTCAGTCATGTCTGACTCTTTGCAACCCCATGGACTGCAGAAAACCAGGCTTCGCTGTCCATCACCAACTCCTGGAGCTTGCTCAAACTCATGTCCATCGAGTCGGTGATGCCATCCAACCATCTCATCCTCTGTCATCCCCTTCTCCTCTGGCTTTTGATCTTTCCCATATTAGGGTCTTTTCCAATGAGTCAGTTCTTCACATCAGGTGGCCAAAGTATTGAAGCTTCAGTTTCAGCATCAGTCCTTCCAATGAATATTCAGGACTGATTTCCTTTAGGATTGACGAGTTTCATCTCCTTGCAATCCAAGGAACTCTCAAGAGTCTTTTCCAACATCACAATTCAAAAGCATCGATTCTTCAGCATTCAGCTTTCCTTATGGTCCAACTCTCACATCCATATATGAATCCTGGAAAAACCATTGCTTTGACTAGACAGACCTTTGTTGGCCATGTAATGTCTCTGCTTACTTATGGGAGAAATATCAATAACCTCAGATATGCAGATGACACCACCCTTATGGCAGAAAGCAAAGAGGAATTAAAGAGCCTCTTGATGAAAATGAGAGAGGGGAGTGAAAAAGCTGGCTTAAAACTCAACATTCCCAAAACTAAGATCATGGCATCTGGTCCCATCTCTTCATGGCAAATAGATGGGGAAACAATGGAAACAGTGAGAGACTTTATTTTCTTGGGCTCCAAAATCACTGCAGATGGTGACTGCAGCCACGAAATTAAAAGACACTTGCTCCTTTGAAGAAAAGCTATGACAAACCTAGATAGCCTATTGAAAAGCAGAGACATTTCATATGCTTACTTGTCATCCATTTATCTTCTTTGGTGATGTGTTTGTCAAAATCTTTTATCCGTTTTTAGAAATTGGCTTGTTTCTTATTGTTGAGATTTGGGAGTTTTAAAAA
Organism: Giraffa tippelskirchi; assembly: GCF_054371585.1. Lineage (NCBI taxonomy): Eukaryota > Metazoa > Chordata > Mammalia > Artiodactyla > Giraffidae > Giraffa > Giraffa tippelskirchi. The sequence goes on from NC_137289.1 coordinate 76,242,969, forward strand.
TCTATTCTGGTTACATGTCTTTTATCAGATCAAAGTGAAAGTGAAGTCGCTCAGTTGTGTCTGACTCTTTGCAACCCCATGGACTGTAGCCTACCAGGCTCCTCCATCCATGAGATTTTCCAGGCAAGAGCACTGGAGTGGGTTGCCATTTCCTTCTCCAGAGGATCTTCCCAACCCATGGATCGAACCCGGGCCTCCCGCATTGCTGGAAGATGCTTTACCATCTGAGCCACCAGGGAAGCTCTTTTATCAGATAAGCAATTTGCAAACATCGTTTGCCAGACTGTAGCTTGTCTTCTAATTTTATTTATAGTGTCCTTAGCAGAGCAAAGTAATTCTCGTAAAATACAACTTAGTGAGGTTTTTATGAATTTTGCTTTTGATGTCATAATTAAGAAGTCTTTATTCAACCCAAAGGTATGAAAATTTGCGCCTACAGTTTCTTCTATGAGTTTTATAGTATTAAATTTAGGTCTGTGATCTATGAGATGGTTGGATGGCATCACCGATGCAATGGACATAAATTTGGGCAAACTCCGGGAGATGGTGAGGGACAGGGAGCCCTGGCATGCTGCAGTCCACCGGGTAGTGAAGAGTCAGACATGACTTGGTGACTGAACAATAACAACTGTGCTCTATTATCTGCTCTTTTGCATATGGTGAAATGTTTAGGATTAAGTTCATCAATTTTTATTCAGTTTTTTCAGTATCATTTGTTGAAAAGAGTTGCCTTTCTCCATTGAATTGTCTTTACATCTTTGTCAAAAGTTGGTTCACCGTATTTGTGTGGGTCTATATCTGGCTATATCTGGACTCTCTCTTCTGATTTCACTAAGTATCTATCTTTTCTCCAATACCACATAGTTTTGATTATTGTAGCTTTACAGTACATCTTCATATTGAGTAGTGTGTGCCCTTCAACTTTGCTTTTTTTTCAAAATTAATATGCCTATGGCTATTCTAGTACCCTTACCCTTCAATGTAACTATTAGAAACTACTTGTTTATATATACAAAGAATCTTGTTGGGATTTTTTATTGGTATTGCATTATATTCGCAGACAAATTTGGAGAGAATTGGCATTATCACTAGATGGAAACTTCCAGTCCATTAGTACGGTGTGTTTTCTGTTTTCTTAGGCCTTATTTTAGCTTCCCTGGTGGCTTAAACAGTAAAGAATCTGCCTTATTTTATTTCTTTCATCAATGTTTTATAGTTTTTATCATACAGCTCATATATTGTTTGATATATACTTTAATATTTCCCTGGAGTATATTGTGAAATATATTGTTCATTTTTATTTCAATTTCCAGTTGTTCATTGGTAGTGTATAGAAATATTGATTTTTATATGACCACCTTATAACCTGCAGCCATCTCAAACTCACTTATATTAGTTCCAGAGGCTTTTTGTAGACTCCTTGGGATTGTGTACATAGACAAACATGTCATTTGCAGATGGGGTAGCTTTTAATTGTTTTCCTTTCAAATTTGGAGTCCTTTTATTTTGTTTTCTTCCCTTTTTCACTGTCAAGGGCTTCAAGAATGGGGAGAGAGGTGGAAGGGGGGTTCTGGAAGGGGAAAACATGTATGCCCATGGTGGATTCATGTCAATGTATGGCAAAACAAATACAAAATTGTAAAGTTAAAAAATAGAAAATAAACTAATTAAAAAATAGAATAAAATAAAATTATAATTATAAAAAAAAGAAGTGGTAAGAGAAGATATCTTTGCTAGTTTTTGATTGTGTGTGTGTGTAAGTCATCTTAGTCCTGTCTGACTCTTTGTGACCCTATGGACTATAGCCTGCCAGACTTCTCTGTCCATGAAATTCTCCACGCAAGAATACTGGAGTGGGTTGCCATGCCCTCCTCCAGTGGGTCTGTCTGACCAGGGATTGAACCCTTGTCTTCAGCCTCTCCTGCATTGGTAAGCAGGTTCTTTACCATTAGTGCCACCTGGGAAACCCTAGTTTCTTATTGTAGTGAAAAACAGTCCTTCATCATTTGCTGTAGGTTTTTTTTTTTTTTTTCAGATGTCCTTCATCAGATTTATCATCAGGCATGAATGCAGGATTCTGTTAACTGCTTTATCTCATCGACTGAAATGATTATACATATTTTTTCTTTTTTGATTTGTTGATATGGTGAATTATATTGATTGATTTTCAAATGTTAAAAGTCTTGCATTCCTGAGATAAATTCCACTTGTTGATAATATATTAGTTTTTATATATTGTTGGATTTGAATTGTTAATATTTCATTGAGGATTTTTGAGTTTATGCTCATGTTGGTTAATATTTTATAATTTTCTCATATTGTCTTTGCTTTTAATGTTGGTCTTAAAACACATTAGTTAAGTGTTCCTTCCCGTTCTGTTTTCTGGAAGAGATTGTATAGAAAATGTATTGATTTTTCCCCCTAAATATTTGCTGAAACTCAGTATTTTTCTTTTTGGAAGGTTTAGTATTATGAATTCTGGTTCTTTTATAGATGTAGAATTGACCTTGTGTGCATTGTGGTAGCTCATGGTTTTTATTTTTATTTTTTTATAAATTTATTTATTTTAGTTGGGGGCTAATTACTTTACAATATTGTAATAGCTCATGGTTTTTAAGGAACTGATCCATTTTATCTAAGTTGGAGGATGTATGTACATGTTCATAAGGTACTTTATTATCCTATTAATGGCTGTAGTGTCAGTAGTGATATCTCTTCTTTAATTCATGATTTTGGTTATTTGTGCTTTCCCCCCCCCTTCATTTGTTAGATGGTTATCAATTTTTATTGATTTTTTCAAAGAACCATTTTTTGTGTTTTTTTTCTCTATTCTTTCTCTGTTCTCAATCTCATTGATTTCAGTTCTTATACTTATTGTTTCCTTTCTTATATTTGCTTTGGATACTTTTGTAACATATTTTTAAATAATTCGATTACATTAAAATTACTCCTTAAAACTTCTCTACATTACAACACATATCTAGAGCAGACACCACAGGACTTTACCTTCTAACTAAGCTCTTCCATCCTAGCCAAGCTTTTAAAATTATAAGTGAAAGCCTTGCAATCAAGCTTCATTCTATCTTTCCATTTTGTTAATTTGATTGAGGCTTCTCTGTAACCGTGTCATCTGACATTTCCCCACTTCTGATGTTTTCCCTTTTCTCAAGTCAGACCTGTTTCATATGATACTTTCTACTATAGGCAGATTTATGTCTGCAAAGCCATGGCAAGCCCTTTTTTTAAAATTTATCCCAAGCCAAATCTAGAGCATAATGTTAAGAACTCCCATTTATTGTGTAGCTACTAGGTACCAGACAGCATGCTAAACACTTTACATGCATTTTATCTAATCTACACTACAAGCTGGTTGTTAGGGGCTATTATTGATTTCATTGAGAATCATAAAAGCTAAGAAAAGTAACATAATTTTCCAGGCCATGGAGCTAAAATGTGATGGAGTAAAAATTTAAATCCAAGTCTGTCTGACTGTTAAGCTATGCTCATTGATACTATACCACTTAGCCTTCAATATTCTCTTTTTTATTAAAATAAAAATATTTTTAATATCAAGACATCTTAGCTATAATTAATGTACTACACTGTAGTTCATTCTCATCCAACCTTCTTCATATATATAGAACAATGTGATCCTTACCCAGGATTGTAGCTCACCTCTATGTCACTCACTCCTGAGATGTTTACAATTCTTATCCAATACATAGAAAATCTCATCTCTCTGTCACTACCACCTTCCTCTTTTGTCCAAAGCCTGTCCCCAACACACTGATATAATTCAGGGATTTTCAAACTGTATTGTGCAACAGAATCACCAGAAAAAGTGAAAAAGAAAGTCATTCAGTAGTGTCCAACTCTTTGTGACCCCGAGGACTGTAGCCTGTTGCCAGGCTTCTCTGTCCCTGGAATTCTCCAGGCAAGAATACTGGATTGGGTAGCCATTCCCTTCTCCAAGGGATTTTCCCAACCCAGGGATCACACCCGGATCTCCCGAATTGTAGGCAGATTTTTTACCATCTGAGCCACCAGGGAAGCCCAGAAGCACCAGAAGTTCTTGTTAAACAGATTGTTGGGCCATACTCCTAGAGTCTCTGACTCAGTAGATGTGGGGTGGGATCAATGTATGGCAAAAACCACTACAATATTGTAAAGTAATTAGCCACCAATTAAAATAAATAAATTAAAAAAAATTTCATTTCTAGAAATTCTTCCAGTGAAGCTGCTGCTTCTGGTTCAAGTATCACTGATATAGTTATATGACTGATCAAATGGTCTCTGTATGTTTTCATGATATTGTAGAATTATAAGCAAGTTATGAGTTCCCACTTAATGAGCTTAGCTTGAAACATATGGAAGGAAAAAGTCTGAAGAGCACCAGTCACTAAAGTTATTCCACACAAAATGTATTTCATCACCAACAAAACTTGAAAATTTCTATGCATCATTGATCCATTAAAAAGATTACAGTGTCCATTAGCTTATGAAAAGCTATAAGAATTATGTCAGTAAAGTGAAAGTGAAAGTGAAAGTCGCTCAGTCATGTCAGACTCTTTGTATACCCTGTATACAGTCCATGGAATTCTCCAGGCCAGAATACTGGAGTGGGTAGCAGTTCCCTTCTCCAGGGGATCTTCCCAACCCAGGGATTGAACCCAGGTCTCCCACATTGCAGGCGGATTCTTTACCAGCTGAGCCACAGGGAAGCCCATGTCAGTAAAGCTACTTCTCAAATTAGATTTAACCAAGTGTATTATTGCTCTTCATCCTGTTCATGACACTGATTGTCTCGCTGTTCACACTGTTCGTACTGTTTGCTGAACCCAGGGTAGGCAAAGTGTGGGTTAAGAGGCTGAAAGGAGACTTGAGGAGCCCTAGGAACTGCAGACACGTTTCTTCTCCCCTGGTTGGCAGGGCAACGATTACACAGCCTCTCTTTTGGCTGACACAGCAGCCGTATCAGCAGCCACAGGATAACCATAACGGAGCCATAGCATAACCTTATATAACATAATCATGATGTCGTTCCAGCGTAGCCCCAGTGGAGCAGTAGCCAGTACTTTCATGGTGAAGATCATACAGGCGTACCACACAAAACAGCTCGTGGTCAAGCGAGTACCTACTAACGTGCATGCACAGTTCTATAAGTGATCTTAGCTGTTACATAAACATTGTTTACAAAATGTGGGGCAAGAGCGGGAGGCTGTGGGGTGAGAGAGCCTGATCACGCCATCTTGGCTAATTTGCTCTTTCCTTACGTCAAGTATTTCTTAGACTTACTTGGTCATAAAACACTTTTCCAGATATAACACAGTAGACTAGTGTTATTTAGGACACAGTTTGAGAAATGCTGCTCTAAAGTAATCTTTTTTACAGGAAAGGTCAGGTATCCCTGGGGATCTGCCAGAATCATAGAGGTTTGGCACCTGTTCAGCAGCGTTCAAATCATACAGAGGAGTTATTTACTCTGTCTTGAATCCAAGTCTGATTTTCTCTAGTGTGGCTCTTGGAACATTGGAATTAGTTAGTTCTGATCAAAATTATGCACACTTAAAATTTACTTATGGACAGAGATTCAGGTATCATAGCAGGAGATATCAAGGGGCTTTCAAGGATTGACTATCTCTATTCTAAGTATGTACATCATCAGATACTTGATAATCTGATATAGACTTTTGACTTGATATCAGACAAAACTGTTCAGTATGTAAACTTCACTATTCATTTTTTAAAAATCAAGAAAATGATTTTTCATATCTGATATTCTGAAATATTACCTAGTCTAAAGTTTCCCAACAGCAGTTAAGCAAGCTCCACTGTAAGTTCTGTCAGAAGGTGGAAAGGAGCTCTACTGAATCAAGTGACTTGGACCCATTTAGTAAAACATAGGTGCTCTCCCACAATCATTTCACTTCCTTGGACTTTAGCTTCCTCTGACCATTGTTCATTGACCCTTTCTTTATGAACACACTTCTCCCTGATCACAGAGTAAGCAAAAGTAAAAAGACCTAGATAACTTTGCTTTTAACTCTATCTTTTGCCATTACAACATGAGCCTGAAGCAGTGGGCCAGTGCTAAAGACAGATTTAAGCGCCAGCCCCATGAAACAGGAGATGGAGTACAGGATTAGTTATACACATAAAAACTCCACTGCTGATGCTGATTAAACTTATTTGGTGTTAAATTTATAATCAGTTTTATTATTTAATATTCTAAGATAGTTCTGTACATCAATTTTGATAAATTACTGAACTATTTTACCTTAATGGTTTTAGGTAGCTAAGCTTTAAAAAAATCAGACCTATAACTTCTTGGGACATTCATACTTGTTTTCCATGACTACTATTTCACAAAAATCACACCACATAGTCTGTGAATAATATATTTTAAAATTTTATACCCTGGGTAGCGTATTACAGTTAGCAGGTATTTAAATCTAGTAACAATTTTATGCACTAGGTAAAATCAGGAAATTTTCAAATGGTTGTCAAAACAGCTTAGTCAAGACTTAAATCATTTTCTTTATTACCAATAATACATAAGGTAGACATTCCTCATCCTTACTCTACCCCTTGCTCTTATCATCAATATGGGAAGTTTCATTTCCTACTTTTTCATGTCTTTAGTTATTTTATTTTTTAAAGAATGAATATATTATTTTTATAATCAAAAAACACTAAAGATTTTTAAAGGTCTGTTAGAACCAAATTAGCTTCTAAGGGGAAATTGAATCCATCATGATAAATGAAGTTTTTTCAGTACTAAATATAAAGCATTTATATTACCAAGTGAAACAAAATAACTGCTAGAAATATAATTAAGTATTCTCTGAATAAGTCTGCAGCTGAGAATAAGAAATCAACTCTTACTATTTCATCCACTAATATAAGAAGCATAGCACAATCATGAAGCTTGTTTAACTGTCAATTCCTTGGGCTTTCCAGTAGAAAACAGAACAAGTACTGTTATTAAATAGTCAAATATATTTATATGCATTTATTAATCAAAAATAGGTGAGTATTAACATTATCTTCACAAAGGAGAAATAAAACAATTGTAGAAGCAGATCAATGGAAGGCACAATGACGTCTCAGAGAAGGAGCACAAACTTTGGTGAGAATGATTGATAAACCTCTCTGAGGTGAGCAAGGGTGGTCAACATCTGTTTCATATTTAGATGTGGTTTGTCTGCCAGAGAGTGTCTAATTTCCTTTCTTTGCATTAACACTATCCCTGAGCTTCAAGCTCTCTCTTCTTCATACCCAAGCATGTAGAAAACTGATGGATGAGGCTCAGGAATTAAAAGAAGGTGTCAGCTTCACACATTAATTTTTACCAATTGCATTAAGGTGGTTGCCTCAAAATGCCATATATCCAAGAAATATGGAGGGCGGGTATGGATGAAGGAATTTTTATTTTTCAACTCAATCTCTTACTTTAGTTATTAGAATGCAGATATTAGCAGCACTGGATGCAGACATTAATGGCACTGTGTGTATGTGTTTGTGTGTATTTCAAATTCAGATTTCAACAATCAGAGCTGACTGGATGACCCTACGTAATATCCATTCCCCATTCACAAATAAAGCTGATTCAAAATGATACTGTTAATGATATTAACAAGTTATTGATATGATATTTTGCCAGGCTGTTTGGCAGATCACGTGTTTCTAATTAAATCTTCAGCCTTGAGAAACAGCATTATAATGAACAAGGATTAGATTCGAAAGCTCTGCACACAGCATACAAATATAAATATACAATAAATTATTTTAACTATTTTAAAGTTTTTAAAGTCCATTTTCAGCATTTTGCTTACCTCTCCCCCGTAAAAAGCCAAAGATTATTTTTAAAATCACTTATGTACTAATGGTTCAAAACTATTTTATTTTTCCACTTGGAAGATGTATTGGATGTCCAGATACAGAACATAATTTAAAATTTTACTTAGCAGTATAATATAGTAGCTAAGAGCTTAAAGTTAGCAGTCTGCTCAAATCACAGACTCATTATTTACTAGTAGTTTAACTTTGGGAAGATTTTCAGCCTCTCTGTGTCTCTGCCTCAGTTCCTCCCCTCTAAGCCCTCATACGTTTGTGAAGATGAAGATATTCCACGTAAGCTCCTCACATAGTCAGAGTGAATGACCAGTAAACCACTGCCTTTTGTACACTCAGCAGATAAAAATCTGGCTTGCCAGCTTGATATTTTCTTCCTCTCCAGAACAGTGGTGGTGTCCTGGGTTCTGTGGTGTATACATACACTAGGAAGATTTCCGTTTTCTGAAGACACCCTCAGTGAGAGTATTCTAGAATTCTGTAGTGCTGAAATATCTTGCAAGGCAAAATCTGGTGGATAAGTAGGCAATATAATTGTGATTTCAAGTAGTGATAAATATAAGCACTAAGGATATTTCAATCTCATTATATCAATTAAGGCACTTCTTAAGGCTTGCAGCTCCCTTAAGAACTAGATATTTAAAAAGCAAAAGTCAGGATACAGTTCTTTGTAAAGATGCAAAACAATATATAAATGCTAAAATGCAAAGCATTTATGGACTGGTTAGATTTTTCTTGACAGATCTCATCATTTAGACAAATCTTCCTCAATTTAATTTAGAAAGCCATATGAGGCCTGGAGCAAATTAAACAGGTCCACAAATTAGAGAGAGTTGTTAGAAGGAGACCCCTCAGCAATCCCCCTTAACTGCAATTACCAGCTGGGTTTTACAAAGAATGCAAATTTATCTGGGAAAACTAGTGTGGTCCTTATGCTAATATCCCTTATTTTGGTCTGAGACTCTGGAATGGTAATATTCATGTTTGTAATTACTTTTCCTAAGGTTAAGAACCATGGGAAAGTCACCTTCATGTGACTTTTGTGACTTTTTTTCTGTAGGAAATTTTGGCACGGGTATGTCTTTACCTATTTACAGTTCAAGTGAATTTCCAAGACAGTGGAATTTGGAAGCTCTGACTTTAGCCCTGAAATTCCGCATTCCTGCTCTTCCTTAGCCTACTGAGTAGCCTTGTAGTTATCTCCGTAGCAAAGCAGGGCCTCTCCTGGCAGGTAAACCTGCCTGGTGATTCCGCCTCTCAGGGGCGTGGCAGTACTATTTCCTGGAGCAATCTCACTGGGGTGGCTCCACTTTGCATTTGCACTCAACTGCTTTGCTGCCTCCTCTGCAGCTGCCGGACCTGCTTCTGCTGCTGCTCAGGTAACCCTAGTCTCTTGTTGGCACCAGAATAGGCCGCAGCGGTTAATAAAAGGTTTCAACATGTGCCTGCCTGTCTCCTTTTGCCCCTTTCTTTCATGATCTCTCTCTGTTTGTTCCTTAGGGAGAGCATCTGGGGATTATCTTGCAGACCACTGAGAAGATGATGAGCTCAAGCTATTGGAGTGAGATGAACAGCAGCAGCTGTGGGACTCAGCAGTCCCCAGAGGTGCTGCCATGCCAGCCCCAGCATTACCACTGCTACCGTCAGTCAAGCCAAGCCCAGCAGCCTCCAGAAAAAAACGTAGTGTACGAGCGAGTGAAGACTTACAGTGGGCCCATGAACAAGGTGGTTCAGGCTTTGGACCCTGTCGGCTCAGGAGAAGTGCTCTCTCCTCTCAAAACTGCCTCCTCCTACCAAAGCTTGGTTTGGAGCGACCATTCCCAGGTACCACAAAGCAGCTATGTCAAAGAGGGGGAAATCTTGAACTCATTTCTTTTCTTCCTGCTTCTCTGACTCTGTTCTACAGAATATTATCTCTTGGATCACACTTTTATATGCAATATAAGGTCACCCAAATTCCATCTCCTGGCTGTTCTTTTCTAGTGCTGTAGCCATTTGTTTATCAGTTTACTAATGCTTGTAGCCATTTGTTTATCAGTTCCAATGATTTTCACAATCTAACTAGAATATAGGATGGTTCATTCTTGTGGAATTAGATTGGAATATCTAATCTGAGGTATTCTTTTACTCCTACCATAAAGCAATCCTCAACTTTTTATAAAATAAGTTCTCACTGGTCCACTTCATATCAAAAGTAAACAGCTTTTTTAAAAAAATCAAATATGGTGGTGCAGGGAAAATGGTATGTACAGAGTGACAAGCAGTTTTTGTATTTAGCAAATAGTATGCTGCTCCAGGATATGTGACAGGCACAAATGTCTATTTGAATTGTTATATGTGTTTAGTCTTCTGAAAATGACGTACTGGTTCTTGTATAGTCAAGGTGGATAATTTATGTCTTAGTAGAAGGAATATTGAAGTGAATATAAAATTGAAGAAGGCAAGATATAAGCAGTTGTTATATGAAAGCTAAAAATAGTGGAAGTCTAAGACACTTTTTAAAATAAAATAAATTTGTCTTTAAAGGAGTTAGCTTAGTATCTGTGCTAATAATCTTGCCAATGAATGTGAAAGAACATTGCAAGACAATATAAAAATAACAGCTCTATGTCTGTTTTCATCTTTGACTGTCTTTACATTAAATTTTGCATGTCTTTGAGCTTTCTGGAAACTTCTGTCCAAACTGAAATTATGCTTCAAGATACAAGCAGTACTGTGAGGAGCTCAAAAAGTAACCATTGGAATGGTATCCTGTGTTGCATTGTTATGCTGATCTGGAATAATATGGATTATTTTCCCCAAAACAACAATTTTAAGTAGGATATGAAGCAACATTTATAAGGGATATAATAAAACTGTTTTAAAAAGAATTTTTTAAAGATATAGGTAAATGAACAACTATAAGGGCCACAATTTTACTGTTTTACTTCACTCCTAGCTTAATTTGAGGGGAAAATTAAGAAGAAAAACCCCAGCATTTACTGGCAGTAATTACCTATTTGAGAAAAACGCAACCTGCATTGAAGTCAAAGGGAAGAAAAATAAAAAGTCAAAATTACTAGTTTGTGATAATAATAATGCAAATGTACAGTCAAATATTAAGCATTAGGATGTTAATGAACAACATAGTAGCTGTCACCTATGTTCCTGAGTAGCCTCAAAACAATGCAAAGGTTGGAAACAGCAAGTTACCATTATCATGGGTATGCTAAAATTACCCTGACATAATTATTAATCTCTTATCAACTTTCTAGTAAAAAAAAAAATAAATAGGAAAAAAATTTTAAGCTGAAATTTGGCAAGTTATAAACATTAACCACAGAACAGCTTTTAAGGTCACACTTTATTGCATACTCCATAGTTCACCTTTCCTTTTAAATAAACCTGGGCCATGCTGGTTGAGCTTTTTACAAGAATCGCCTTCTTTCTACCAGATATTTGCTAAGTGATCCTCACAGGACTAGCTCCATCCTGAAATGTAGTTCCTCAAAGGAATTTACAAAGAGCCTTAAGGAAAGAAAGTATCACCACAGAAACTGGGAAAAGAGATTGGAATAGAGGGCGAAGTCTGAAGTTATTTATAGTTGACAAGAAAGAAAAGGGCTGGGTGAGGAAGAGGGAGGTAAAATTTCAAACTGAGTTACATATCAAAGGACATTCATAAATTTACTAAAAGATAATTTGGCAAGAAAACTTTAAGATAGCTGTCACAAAGAATGTGACTAAGAAACTATTATTTTATTTACTTTCTCCCTGTTTAGTGGCAGGACGGCATTGTATAAGGTAAGACCTAAAATTGACCTGAAATTACCTTCATGTTCATGAAATGGGTAAGATGTGGTGGCAGCTTTATTATATACCATGCCTAGCACAAGCAAGAAGTACATATTACTTAATACCTTTTTCATTTAGCTTTATTTTTAAAAATTCTCTCCTTAATACGCCATGTTTCAACGACATTTTGAGTTGATATATAGCAATTATTCTGATGCTTGAGTTTGTGACCATGGCAGCTAGGAAAATGGGTTGGTTATCATGAATTCAATTAAACTTCTAATTTAATTGTTTTTAGCATTTTTGTGTTTGGATGATATTAAAAAAATCATAAGATTAAAAATATATATCATTGCCAGTAGTAAAATATGATCCCTTTGAGAAACTGAAATGATATTGCACTGCTTTTCTTTTTTAGTTTGTGTAGTAGACATTTTAGATTTAAACAAATGCTTTGTACAGCACTTTAGTATTTTCTATTTCTGGCTTTTTAGCACACATTTTTCCTTTATTGCTTTCTTATGAAATAAAATAGTATTTATAGATATAAACATTTTAAATTTCTCCAAATATAATGTTGCTTTGTTTCTTGTCTACAATTGATCAGATATATTTTATGATTCCCTCAGTTATTATTTTGTCTGACTGATAGAATGTTTCTCAGAGAAAATTGAATGTAGAAACCAGTTGCGGGTGAAATATCTAAATTGACGATAGAATTAAAATTGCTAAGTTTATGCATATGAACTGGAAAAATCAGAAGCAGGTATAATCAAGGTCATAGGTGAATTTTAGAACTGAATGTAGTCTTATAAATAAATGGAGTTCTAGAAACTACATGAAACTAAAGAGAACAAAAACTTTTTCACTCAACCTTTTAAAAGGCCTGAACGTTAAACACCCATCATTAACTCAAAATGAAATACTGCCTCAAATGAACAGCATTGATGTTAATACACGTTGGACATAAATATTTCTCTTCCATTAATTTTAGCTTTTTATGATGTTCAAGATATTTTCCATGCATACAGAGCAGTTCTGTTATGACAGAGAAATTGATCAAAATAAAATATTTTTAATACCCATCATTCATTAAGCACATATTTATTAAGTGCTTGTTATGTAGGAAGCACCATGATTATCTAGATAAATACCCATTTGCTTATCTAGGGAGAGTCCATATTGAGGACAGAAAAATATGATCTGGGGGCTTCCTAGGTGGTGCTAGTGGTAAAGAACCTGCTGCCAATGCTGGAGACATAACAGATGTGGGTTTGATCCCTGAGTTGGGAAGATCCCCTGGGGGAGGGCATGGCAACCCACTCCAGTACTCTTGCCTGGAGAATTTCATGGACAAAGAAGCCTGGCTGGCTACAGTCGATAGGGTCACAAAGAGTCGAACAAGACAGAAGCAACTTAGCATGCATGCATGCATACATGATCTAGTCTGTAGGTGTTCTGTATATTTCATTTTAAAATATGATTTTGTGCTTTAGCCATCAATATTTTACTGAATAAAATGTTTTGATGCAAGAAGAGACCTCTTAGAGATTGTGTTATATGGATGACCATTCTTTTAAATTTTAAACTTGCAGCAAGATTTAACTCCAGAAAGCAACCCAGGGAGGAATATGAGTTTATGAATGATCTCTGCTCTCAAAATTATTCAGCTTGGGCTTTTCTTTGTTTACATGATATTTTTTTTCTTTTTCTTTGGTTAAAAAGATTGTGGATATCACCTTTACTATGCCAGGTTTTCTATACACTATCAGAAAATTTTCCTGTTCTGTGGGGATGGGTGTGTTGTTTTGATAAATTGTTTTTCAAAGGCGTGGTCACTAAAGTGAATGATTGTTCAGGGAAGTAGGTTGCCTGAAAAAAGAATGAGGTCATAGGATAAAGAGCCCTGAGTTTTCAGCTTTGGTCATCCCTTTGTGCTTATAATTAAATGAAGCTATAGAAATCGAGTGCAACTAATTGCTAGGTGAAAATGCCCTTTCCAATTGTCTCTTGTTTAAGGGAGGTCTGATAAATTGCTGGGCCTGTTTTCAGTCAATAGCACTAACAAGCTATAATTGTGTGTGTGTGTGTGTGTGTGTGTGTGTGTGTGTGTGTGTGTGTGTGAAGGTGGTGGGGGAAATGGGGAGGGAGGTGAACTTTTCTTTTAACTGTTGTGATTCAAAATTTTTTTCTTGACAATTCTTGGTAAAATAACTGCAAGATTTGCCATGCTCTTAAACCCTATTTAAAAGTGAAAACCTTTCTAAACAAGTATATTTGAGCTAACATTTTCTTCACAACAAAGCCATCTTTATAGCCTTAAGATCTTGATAGCCTTAATAGCCTTTTTGACTTCCAAAGGAACATATACATTTCTAATTCTTAAAAACAAAAAACATGCACTGCAAAGTGACTGGATACTTTATTTTCTCTCCTAGTTTTTCCTTCAATAAAAGAGAAAGAATCCAAGAATGGGTCTCTTGAGTGAGAGATTTTCCTTGGAGGGAAGCGGTGAGGGGAAGGAGTTTCATTACTCTTACATTCTATAGCTTACTTTACATGGGAACAGAATCACAAATTTTATCCTAAATTAAGGAAGTATTTGTTTCATCTAAAGAGAGATCATTAGAACTTAACCTGTTTCTTTTTGTACAAAGTTCAGAACAGCATCTCAACAATAACCTAAGGCAGGTGTTTAACCATGTTGCTGGCTTTAAAAGGTTCTAGGTAAAGCATCTCCCATACAATTCAGAAAATATATTCAAATGGCAGTTTGCCTTGGAAAATTCTGTCAGCATAAATGTCAGGTGGTTTTTAAAGATACTACCTCTTTTGAAACTGTTCAGTCACCATTATTACAGTCAGTGATTCTCATAGTCATTAAAACTGACAGAAGCACCTATAAGGCTCCCATGGTTTTCTTTCTTGGAACAGTGTATTACTTATTAATTTTAAGTAAAATTATAAAATCCGTATTAGGCAACATGAAAGAGTTGTGTTCAACAATTCATATTAAGCAACATGAAAGAGTTGTGTTCAACAAGTTTCCAAATATTTAGAGAACAAAGTCCTGTACTATGTATGTAATCTTTTTTATTACTTAACTCTCATCCCAACAGTCTTGCTGTCTCTCCTTTATGCATTGCATCAAAGTCTTGAACTATTTGATAGGACCTATCAATAGGAAAATGAAAGCCAGTAGGTGTTGACTAAAGATGTTTATATTTTGCGGAGCCTAAAGAACAGTCACAGAGAATATTGTGTGGAGAAAATGCCCGTACAACTGAATCTACGTGTAATGTCTCAGGGAGAGCTACAAATAAGTAGCTTCCCAACCCAGGGATCTTCCCAACTCAGGGATCAAACTCAGGTCTCCCGCATTGCAGACAGGCACTTTACCATCTGAGCCACCAAGGAAGCAAGCAGAATTGTAATGAGTATCAAATGAGATAACATGTGAAGGTGTCCAGCAAGAGTTAGCACTTTATAATTCTTTCCATTCGTATTATTGATTTATAAAAATATAGCCAACAAAAGCCACTAGCTGCACAGATAAAATACGATAATAAATTAAATAATATATGAATAGTCTATCATGAATATGAGCTTCCCTGGTGGCTCGACAGTAAAGAATCTGCCTGCAATGCAGGAGACCGGGGTTAGATCCCTGGGTCAGGAAGATCCCCTGGAGAAGAGAATGGCAACCCACTTCAATATTCTTGCCTGGAGAATCCCATGGACGGAGGAGCCTGGTGGGCTACAGTCCATGGGATTGCAAAGAGTTGGACATGACTGAGCGACTAACATTTCATTTTCATTATATGAATAGATTATAAAGTAAGAGTTCCTTTGACACTGGAAAGATTAGGTAAATACATATGCTTGAAAGGTTTATTAGGGCTCTACCAGCTAAGAAAAACTAATGAGGAAAAGCATTAAAGTAGTTTTCTAAAACTCATGGTATATGATCAAAAGATGACCAGCAGGAATATATTTATAATGTTTACTGGCATAAGTATCCTTTAGAAAGAGTAATTTGGAAGTTCCCATGCTCTTAGTATCTTTGAACTTGAATCTTAATATTTGAAATGGAGTTTTTTTGGTGCATTTTTTTTCTTCTTCCTTTTTAAAATGTAGTGATGCTGAATATTAAAGCTTGCTTGTTGTCTGCCTGTTACCTAATGCTTCTTCTAGAGCTATACTTCCAATAGGGTAAAGAGAAAGAAGAAAGTGTTAGTTGCTCAGTTGTGTCCCACTCTTTGCGACCCCATGAACTAGCCTGCCAGGCTCCTGTGTCCATGAAATTCTTCAGGCAAGAAGACTGGAGTGGGTTGCCATTTCCTTCTCCAGGGGAATTCCCTACCCAGGGATCGAACCAGGGTCTCCTGTATTATAGGCAGACTATCATCTGAGCCACCTGGGATATGTGGTTATTTACATTTAAATTAATTAAAATTAAAACTAATTATTCAGTTCCTCAGTCACAATAGCCATGCTTTAAGTGCTCAACAGCCACAGGTGGCTAATGACTACTATCTGTACAGCACAGATATAGGGTATTTCCACCACTGAAGAGAGTTCTATTGGACACTGCAGATATATATATATATATATATATATATATATATATATTCAAGCTACTCATTTAAATATAGAAATATATCTAAGATCGTCACATTCAAGAAATTCATGGTGGTGCAGATGTGCCATCAAACTGCTGCCAATGTACCTAATCAGCTTTAATGGACACATAGGAATGAAACAGAAAATGAAGCCACGGACTTTCAAAGTATATGTTTAGAAAGACTATTACAGTAGAAGGAGAATTAAATTCATGAACCTTCTTTAAAAGGTGAAATGAAATATTTTTATTTATATATGTATATACAGTCATCCTTTGTTATCCAAGGGGGATTGGTACCTGGAACCCCACTCCAGATACCAAAATCCACAGATGTTCAAATATCTTATATAAAATGGTCTAGTATTTACATATAACCTATGCATAACATTCCATGTATTTTAAATCATCTTTAGATCTGTAAATACAATGTAAATGCTATACAAATAGTTGTCAGAGCACATCAAATTAAAGCTTTGCTTTTTGAAGCTTTCCAGATTTTTATTTTTCTAATATTTTCAGTCGTCTGTTGGTTGAATTTGCAGATGCAGAAGCCATGGATACGGAGGACTGACTGTATCTATCTTTTATATAATTTCCCCAGAACCTTACTTTTTGAGAGAAAAATTTTTTTAATTATTAATTTATTAATTTTTTGGCTGTGCTGGGTCTTCATTGCTGCGCGCAGGCTTTCTCTAGCTGCAGTGTGTAGGATCTAGAGTGTGGGCTCAGTAGTTGTGGTGCACTGGCCTCGTTGCTCCACAGCATGGCATGTGGAATCTTCCCAGACCAGGGACTGACCTGTGTCCTCTGCACTAGCAGGCAGATTCCTAACCACTGAATCACCAGGGAAGTCCAGTAAATATTTAATAAGAGGAAAAAAGATGAAAAAATAACCCCCTCAATCAAAATGCATCTTCCTTTCTTCAGCACATGATCTGGGTTTCATAGCCTCTCTGGAACTTCTTATCTCCCTTAGCATATTGAATTAATTTTAAACCTTAGTAAGTAAAGTAAACTAAGATCATGGCATCTGGTGCCATCACTTCATGCAAATAGATGGGGAAAAAATAGAAACAGTGACAGACTTTATTTTCTTGGGCTCTAAAATCACTGTGGGTGGTGACTACAGCCACGAAATTAAAAGATACTTGCTCCTTGGAAGAAAAGCTATGACAAACTTAGTGTATTAAAAAACAGAGACATCATATTGCCGACAAAAGTCCATATAGTCAAAGCTATGGTTTTTCCAGTAGTCATGTATGGATCTGAGAGTTGGACCATAAAGAAGGCTAAGCACAGAAGAATTGATACTTCCAGATTGTGGTGGAGAGGACTTTTGAGAGTCCCTTGAACTGCAAGAAGATCAAACCAGTCATTACTAAAGGAAATCAACCCTGAATATTCATTGGAAGGACTGATCCTGAAGCTGAAATTCCAATACTTTGGCTACCTGATATGAAGAGCTGACTCATTGGAAAAGACTCCGATGCTGGGAAAGATTGAAGGCAAAAGAAGAAGGAAGTGACAGAGGAGGAGATGGTTGGATGGCATCACTGACTCAATGGGCATGAGTTTGAGCAAACTCTGAGAGATAGTGAAGGACAGAGGAGTCTGGTGCGCTGCACCTCAGTGGTTGCAGAGTCAGTGACTCTGTGACTTAGCAACTGAACAATAACAAGTAAAGTTCAAATATCATTTCCATTTTTACAGATGAGGTAACCAAGGCACAGTGGTGCTGTGTGACTTGCTCAAGTTCATACGGCTAGTATGTGGTAGAACTGGGGTTTGAATATTTAAAAAAAGTTTATTGAAGTATAATTGCTTTACAATGTTGTGTTACTTTCTACTGTACAGCACAGTGAATCAGCTATATGTATACATATATCCCCTCTTTTTTGGGATTTAAATCTAAACAGTCTACTTTCCAGTCTATGCTTATAACCACCACACTATACTGGATATTCCTGGTCTACACATTTGACTCTTATCTGTGTTACACTGTCTCTGATACCTGATTGCTGTATATGCTTCATGATCATTTTCCTGTATGTACTCCATTATGAACCACCCAAAATCTTTTGGGACACATCCAGGGCATAAATAAATAATGTCAGTAAACATGTCAATGCTTTAAAAATATGTTATTTACCAAGAAGGCAGATATATTTTGTTATTGTTCAGAATTCCTTTTTACATTTCTCTCATAAATTTTATTGATTGTTTTATATCAAAACTCCAGCACTGGATAATAAGTTGATTAATTTTTAGTTATTTAAAGACTCATAAATACTTTGATATAAGTATCATGAACAAATAATGTTGGCTTGTACCTTTTTGTGGAATGTATTAACTCAGCAATAAAATGGCATTTAATTTGCAATTTAGAATCTTTTAAAAAACTTTGATAATTTAGTTACCAAGTTAGGTCAAACTCCTCGACTTTGATGTTATTAAAGAGCCTCCTTAGGACAGCCTCACTCTATTTTTGTAGTTTTATCTGTCACTACCCACCTCCTTACATCTTGTGTTCCAGACGCACTGCACTGCTGTCTGTTTCTTGAATATTTTGCTTCCCTCTCACCCTTTCCTTTGTTCATTCCATTGCCTGCTCTAGCAACATCTACCCTTCCCTCACGTTTCTGCTGGATTCCTACCTATCCCTCAATATGCATCTGGAAAGTCTTCTTCCACCAAAACATCTTCAACCCTGAATCTTACTCTCTCCTCAGTGTAGTACTCCACCCCAACCTCCATCCCAGGTGTGGTCTCCTTTTAAACCCAGTATCACTTTTCATCATTTAACTAAAAGTATTGTAAGATAGCATAATATTTAGTATATTATTTCTGTAGTTCTTATTCCCCTCCACCATCAACACTTTTTGATGGTTGAGATATTTTTTTAAATCAAAACTCAAAGTCAGTCAAAAAGAAAGTGTTTTGGGAAATAGAATGAAACTTCAGATCCTTCCTCTCCTCTCTCCCCTCTCTCTTTGTGATTATGGCTTGCAAAAATTCCTGAATGTGGCTGTCAGCAGTGGTTTTAATAAGATACATGACTGACACTGTTTTGTAGATTTCACTCCTCTATGCCCTCTCTTTGAATTGAAAATGGAAAGTAAGACACAAATTGCCTCTTTAAAACCATGAACAACACATAAATATAAGAAAGCTATTTAATAAGTCAATCAGTTTTCTATTTTAATTCTTGGATCTTATTAAGCATCTTGATTTGACTTGTTTATATTTGGTTAAAACTTTTTTTCCCTTTGGACAAATATTTATCATTATTTAATATGCCATATGTTGTTAAAGGGTTTGTCATTCTGATTTGTCATGTAATTTCCCTGGAATATTGTTGTGATTCTTCCTTTAACCAAATTAACTTAAAGCTGTTAATTACTCTGCTTATAGAAATATTCTTTCTACCTCTTCTGTATATTTAAGGGAAATGTTTTTATTTATTGAATCACTCCAAGACCTTGTAATTGGTTTAGCATATCAGTTATGTGCCCTGAGATTGTTTCATAAAAACTACTACTACTGTTCAGTACTCATCCACATATGAAAATACATTTAGAACTCTCCAAGGAAATATTTTTATCTTCAAGCATAGTATTTACCCATTTCTCCTTAGCATAGACTTCAGCTTGGATGTACACATCTCTGAATAAAATTATTTTAAAATCTTCGCAAACTTTATTGCACCTAAGAATACGTTAGTTACTTAAATTCTCTATAAACACCTCATATCACTCTACTGCTCAATAAAACTTCAACAACACTCAATGTCTATGAATTTCTTAATCTGACTTTCAAAGCCCTCCAATTATTTGGCTCCCAGGGACCTTACTTCCGGGAACTCCTCTTCTAGTGTTCTATGTTTCAGCCAAAATGTAAACTGTTGTTCTTTAAATATAGCCCCTCATTTTTCACAACTGTGTCTTTGTGCATGATACTCTTACATTTGAAATGTCCCTATTCTCTATTCTCACCAATCTAGATATGTTGAAATTATACAAATTTTTCAAGAAGTTTTCCTGAAGTGTAACCTTGTGATGAAATCTTAAGTTGTCCCGGGCTGAAGTTACCTCTTAGCCCTGGAAACTCCCAGAGTAAGTTCCTTGTATCTCTTATGATACTATGCTTTATTGTTATTTATAATAATAGTTTTTACCCCTAACTGATTGTAACTTTGGTGAGGGTAGAAAGTGTATTCTGTGTTTTCTGTCTCTTTCATTACCACTACATAACAAGTATTGAACAAATAACTTAAATATGTTACCAATCTATTAAAAATAATTCCTCATATTAATAGATACTATATTTTATTTTTCGAAAATTTTATATACATTACTTACTGCTGCTGCTAAGTCACTTCAGTCGTGTCCGACTCTGTGCGACCCCATAGACGGCAGCCCACCAGGCTCTGCCGTCCCTGGGATTCTCCAGGCAAGAATACTGGAGTGGGTTGCCATTTCCTTCTCCAGTGCATG
Organism: Giraffa tippelskirchi; assembly: GCF_054371585.1. Classification (NCBI taxonomy): domain Eukaryota; kingdom Metazoa; phylum Chordata; class Mammalia; order Artiodactyla; family Giraffidae; genus Giraffa; species Giraffa tippelskirchi. Next base: position 76,263,714 of record NC_137289.1, read on the forward strand.
AAAGGAAAAAGTGGAAGTGAAGTCGCTCAGTCATGTCCGACTCCCAGCGACCCCATGGACCATAGCCTACCAGGCTCCTCTGTCCATGGGATTTTCCAGGCAAAGAGTACAGGAGTGGGGTGCCATTGCCTTCTCCAACATTACTTACTAGAACTCCAAAAAATAAATAGAAACAGCTTTATTGCATCCATTTTGCAAACTGTACAGTGTACAAATGAAAACATACATTGGGTATTATTTGTTGTACAAATAAAAAGATTGAAGTGCAAACAGCTCAAAATAACTTGTCCAAGTTAGAAAAGCTAGTTAATGAATGCCCTGAGTTTAAATATCAGCTCTTTATCAGCTACCTCCCTTAATTAACCTTAGTTAGATATTAAAGAATTTTTAGTTAAAACAAGTTAGTATTTTTTAGCTTCAGCAAATCATTTCATATTTACCATTACTGTATTTTTTTCCATTCTAATGTTTTTTTTTTATCAGAGGGGAAAGTACCAAAAATATATTAGAAGACAAAGTAGATTTTGTTCTTACTTTCAAGGTATTGCCCTGAAATAATCCTGGAATTCAGAGTATGTTTTAAGTTTTTAAGATTTCCCTTATGTTGTTGTTTAGCTGTTAGATCATGAATGACTTTTGCCACCTCATGGACTGCATGCAGCATGCCAGGCTCCACTGCTCTTAACTATGTCCCAGAGTTGGCTCAAACTCATGTCCACTGAGTCGGTGATGCCGTCCAACCATCTCATCCTCTGCCACTCCCTTCTCCTTTTGCCTTCAATCTTTCCCAGCATCAGAGTCTTTTTCAATGAGTCAGTTCTTCTCATCAGGTGGCCAAAGTGCTGGAGTTTCAGCTTCACCATCAGCCCTTCCAATGAATATTCTGGGTTGATTTCCTTTAGATTGACTGGTTTCATCATCTTGCAGTCCAAGAGACTCAAGAATCTTCTTTAGCACCACAGTTCAAAAGCATCAGTTCTTCAGTGCTCAACCTTCTTTATGGTCCAACTCTCATATCCGTACATGACTACTGGAAAAAACACAGCTTTCACTATATGGACTTTTGTTGGCAAGGTGATATTTCTGCTTTCTAATACACTGTCTTTGTTTGTCATAGCTTTCCTTCCAAGGGATAAGGCTTTTTTAATTTCATGGCTGCAGTCACCGTCTGCAGTGATTTTGGAGCCCAAGAAAATAAAACATGTAAATGCTTCCACTTTTTCATTATCTGTTCACAAGAAGTGATGGGACTGGATGCTATGATCTTAGTTTTTTGAATGTTGAGCTTTAAGCTGGCATGTTCTCTCTCCTCCTTCACCCTTATCAAGAGGCTCTCTAGTTCTTCTTCACTTTCTGCCATTAGAGTGGTATCACCTGCATATCTAAGGTTGTTGATATTTCTCTGGACAATCTAAATTCCAGCTTGTGGTTCATCCAGCTCGGCATTTTGAATGATGTCAGTTAGTCAGTTCAAACACTCAGTCGTGTCCAACTCTTTGTGACCCCATGGACTGCAGCACGCCATGCTTCCCTGTCCATCACCAACTCCTGGAGCTTGCTCAAACTCATGTCCATTGAGTTGGTGATGCCATCCAACAATTTAATCCTCTGTCGTCCCCTTCTCCCGCCTTCAATCTTTCCCAGCATCAGGGTATTTTCCAATGATGTAGTCCGCATATAAGTTAAATAAGCAGAGTGACAATATACAGCCTTGTCGTACTCCTTTCCCAATTTGGAACCAGTCCGTTGTTCCATATCCAGTTCTAACTGTTGCTTCATGCCCCCCGTACAGGTTTCTCAGGACACAGGTAAGATGGTCTGATGTTCCCATCTCTTTAAGAATTTTCCACAGTTTGTTGTGATCTCTACATACAAAGGCTTCCATGTAGTTGATGAATCAGAAGTAGATGTTTGTCTGGAATACCTTTGCTTTCTGTATGATCGAACGGATATTGCCAATTTGATCTCTGGTTCCTCTGCCTCTTGGAAACCCAGCTTGTACATGTGGAAATTCTTGGTTCATGTACTGTTGAAGCCTAGCTTGAAGGATTTAGAGCACTATCATGCTAGCATGTGAAATGAGTACAATTGTGCAGTAGTTTGAACATTCTTTGGCACTGCCTTTCTTTGGGATTGGCATGAAAACTAACCTGTTCTAGTCCTGTGGTCACTGCTGATTTTTCCAAATTTGCAGCATCATCTTTTAAGGTTTTAAATAGCTCAGCTGGGATTCCATCATGTCCACTAGCATTGCTAGTAGTAATGCTTAGGAAGCTAAGGCCCACCTGACTTCACACTCCAGGATGTCTGGCTCTGGGTGAGTGATCACACCATTTTGGTTATCTGGGTCATTAAGACCTTTTTAATACAGTTCTGTGTATTCTTGCCACCTCTTCTTAATCTCTTCTGCTTCTATTAGGTCTTTACTGTTTCTGTCTTTTATTGTGCCCATTTTTGCATGAAATGTTCTTTTGATATCTCCAGTTTTCTTGAAGAAATATCTAGTCTTTCCTATTCTATTGTTTTCCTCTATCTCTTTGCATTGTTCATTTAAGAAAGCGTTCTTATCTCTCCTTGCTATTCTATGGAACTCTGCATTCAGTTGAGTATATCTTTCCCTTTCTCCCTTGCCTTTCACTTTTCTTCTTTTCTTAGCTATTTGTAAAGCCTCTTCAGACAGTCATTTTGACTTCTTGTATTTATTTTTCTTGGGGATGGTTTTGGTCAATGACTCCTGTACAGTGTTAGGAACCTCTGTCCATAGTTCTTCAGGCACTTTGTCTACCAGATTGAATCCCTTAAATCTATTTGTCACCTCCACTCTATAATCACAGGGATTTGATTTAGGTCACATGTGAATTGCCTAGTGGTTTTCCCTACTTTCTCAATTTAAGCCTGAATTTTGCCATAAGGAGCTTATGATCTGCGCCACAGTCATCTCCAGGTATTGTTTTTGCTAACTTGTATAGAGCTTCTCCATCTTCGACCGCAAAAAATATAATCAATCCGATTTCAGTATTGACCATCTGGTGGTGTCCATATGTAGAGTCATCTCTTGGGTTGTTGGAAGAGGGTGTTTGCTATGACCAGTGTGTTCTCTTGAGGAAACTCTGTTAGCCTTTGCCCTGCTTCATTTTGCACTCTAAGGCCAAACATGCCTGTTACTCCAGTTATCACTTGACTTCTACTTTTGCATTACAATCCCCTATGATGAAAGGGACATCTTTTTTTTTTTAATATTAGTTCTAGAAGATGTTTGGGTCTTCATAGAGCCAGTTAACTTCAGCTTCTTTGGCATTGGTAGTTGGAGCATAGACTTGGATTACTGTGATGTTGAGTGGTTTGCCTTGGAAACAAACCAATCTCATTCTGTCATTTCTGAGATTGCACCTAAGTACTACATTTCAGACTCTTGTTGACTCTGAGGGCTACTCCATTTCTTCTAATGGATTTTTGCTCACAGTAGTAGATATAATAGTTATCTGAATTAAATTTGCCCATTCCCATCCATTTTGTCTTTCCCTCATAGCTCAGTCGGTAACGAATCTGCCTGCAGTGTAGGAGACCCAGGTTTGATTCCTGGGTCAGGAAAATCCCCTGGAGAAGGAAATGGCAACCCACTCCAGTATTCTTGCCTGGATAATCCCATGGACAGAGGAGCCTATCAGGCTACAGTCCATGGGGTTCGCAAGAGTTGGACATGACTTAGCAACTAAACCACCACTACCATCCATTTTAGTTCATTGACTCCTAAGATGTTGATGTTCACTCTTGCCATCTCCTGTTTGACCACTTCCAATTTACCTTGATTCATGGACCTAATATTCATCCACAACTGATCATTGTTTCCACTTTGGCTCAGATGCTTCATTCTTTCTGGAACTGTTCATAATTTCCCTCCACTCTTCCCCAGTAGCATATTGAACACCTTCTGACCTTAGGTCTCATCTTCTGATGTCCTATCTTTTTGCCTTTTCATGCTGTTCATGGTGTTCTCGTGGCAAGAATACTGGAGTGGTTGGCCATTCCCTCCTCCAATGGACCACATTTTTTCAGCACTCCTCACTAGGACCCATCCATCTTGGGTGGCCCTGCATGTCACGTCTCATAGCTTCATTGAGTTACTCAAGCCCCTTTGCCAAGACAAAGTGGTGATCCATGAAAGGGAATTCAGAGTATGTCTTAAGATTTTAAAGTTTCCCTTCTAATCTAAAGGAAAATAACTCCTCTTCAGCTTCGGCTTTCCCTTTTTTCTCCATTGCACTGAACTATTCAGAAGCTATTTCACTGAGGTAAGTAAGAAATTAGCACTATTTGCATTTCATGTGATTTTTTTACTCTGAAATAATAGCTCTTTTAACATACAGAAATAAAATATATGTTTTGTGACTAGTGAATTCTCCCTAAGATGACTAGAGTTTCCCAGCTCTCATTTAGGTATGAACAATTATCCAAGGATGTAGAGAAATAATCCCCCCAAAGCAGACTGATCTTTTTTTTCAGATGCCAATATCTTATTTTAACAGTTTGGAGTTGCTGTCTTAGAGTACTACCTAATAGTATTGAATACTTTCTTACATTTTTGATGCTTTTAAATATTTTATTTCTCATTTGAAATTTAATTTTCTTTTTACAATTTTCTCCTGCTCTTTTTTCTTGTCTTTCATTTTTAAAAAATTGTTTATTTTAGATGAAACAAAGATGAATATTTTTAATGATAAAAGGTACAATTCCCAAAGAAGATGGACATCATAAACCATTAGACACCTTAACAACAAAAAACAAAGATACATAGAACAAAAATCAGAAGAAGTATAAGGGAAAAGAAAAATATATAATCATAGTGAGACATATTAACATTTCTCTGAGAATATTTTATCAAGTGCAGAGAAAATAAGAATAGGAACATCTTGAATGATGTCAACTAATAGTTTAAATATAATGGATTTGTATTTAATTAATTATATTAATCATATTCTACACAAATACATTTAAAATTTTGTATCTCATACTTTGTTATTAGATGTCCATAGGGCTTCTTTAACTTATATGCAGAGTACATCATGAGAAAAGCTGGGCAGGATGAAGCAAAAGCTGGAATCAAGATTGCCAGGAGAAATATCAATAACCTCAGATATGCAGATGACACCACCTTTATGGCAGAAAGTGAAGAGGAACTAAAGAGCCTCTTGTTGAAAGTGAAAGAGGAGAGTGAAAAAGTTGGCTTAAAGCTCAACGTTCAGAAAACCAAGATCATGGCATCCAGTCCCATCACTTCATGGGAAATACATGGGCAGGATAGTGGAAACAGTGGCTGATTTTATTTTTCTGGGCTCCAAAATCACTGCAGATGGTGATTGCAGCCATGAAATTAAAAGACACTTACTCCTTGGAAGGAAAGTTATGACCAACCTAGACAGCATATTAAAAAGCAGAGACATTACTTTGCCAACAAAGGTCCGTCTAGTCAAGGCAATGGTTTTTCCAGTGATCATGTATGAATGTGAGAGTTGGACTATAAAGAAAGCTGGGCGCCAAAGAATTGATGCTTTTGAACTGTGGTGTTGCAGAAGATTCTTGAGAGTCCCTTGGACAGCAAGGAGATCCAACCAGTCCATCCTAAAGGAAATCAGTCCTGGGTGTTCATTGGAAGGACTGATGTTGAAGCTGAATCTCCAGTACTTTGGCCACCTGATGCAAAGAGCTGACTCATTTGAAAAGATTCTGATGCTGGGAAAGATTGAAGGCAGGAGGAGAAGGGGACGACAGAGGATGAGATGGTTGAAAGGCATCACAGACTCAATGGACATGAGTTTGGGTAGGCTCCGGGAGTTGGTGATGAACGGGGAGGCCTGGGGGAGTTCATGGGGTCGCAGAGATTTGGACACCACTGAGCGACTGAACTGAACTGAACTGAAGGGCATTTAGAAAAACTAGCAAAAAGATAAACGGTACTAAATTTCAAAAAGTAGAATTCTTTTTGTGTGTGTGTGATTTAGTTATACATATACACATATAATATTTTTGAAATTATTTTCCATTATAAGTTATTACAGGGTATTTGCTGTAATAGTTCCCTGTGCTATACAGTAAACTTTCACAGCTTGTTGCATATATATATTTTTTTAAATTAGAAATATAGCACTATTTTCATACTAAGTCAAACAAGTGGGATCTAATGTCACATTTTTCAGTTAGGCAAAAATTCATACTTTTTCCAAAATATATATGTTATACATATTATTTATATATTTGCATACAAAAGCTTTTCTACTATGGTTGATAAAGGTTTGAGAAAGAACATAAAAGAGAGAGATGGAGAAATTGGAGAACATAAACTAAATGAAATGGGAGCACTGACTATGAAATAGAAAAAGTGAAACAAACTAGATGAAAGTAAAAGATGTTCATATAGTCTGGTTGTTTTTAAACATGGCTGCTCATTAGAAATATATCTGAAGTTCTGGCCAAAGAAAAGTAATGCCTGGGCATTTGTATTTTTCAAAAAATTCCAGGATAATTCTGATATACATATGAATTTTAAAAAGTTTTTTTCTATTAAATGGTAGTTTTGGAGATACAGAATTCTATAATTTTTCTGTTGGCCAATCATGATACAGTGCTATTAAGTGAGTAACAGTTGCATATTCACAATAGTAAAAGATGTTTATCAGTTTTCACAATCAATAGCAAGACAAAAATAAAAGATAAATTACAATTGCAAGCCATAATGGGAACATGATTAACCTAACAATATAAAATAATTACATACAATTTGGGGGGTCAAGCAGGGTTATGTGGTATGTGGAAGTGCATACATGCACATGCTTTCTTCCATTCTGCTGGTCTATGTTTTTGGTTGGTGCATTTAATCATTTATATTTAAGGTAATTATCAATTAGTATGATCCTATTACCATTTTCTCAATTGTTTAGGGTTTATTTTCTTAAGGTAGGGCTTTTCCTTATTTTCGGCCTAGAGAAGTTCCTTTAGTATTTGCTGTAAAGGTGGTTTGATTGTGCTGGATTCTTTTAACTTTTGCTTGTCTGGAAAGCTCCAAAAAAGCAGATTGATTTTAATCCACTCTGATCAAAAATTGGTAATGCCATGTGTACTTTATAAGAGGAGGAGGAGAAGAAAGATGGGAAGAGGGAGGGGTGAGGAAAAGGAGAAGGAAAAGGGTAGGGAAGAGGAGGAAAGGGAAGAGCACTGCTACAACTTTCCCAAAGTAGAAAATGACTTTAGACTTTGTGGGAAAAACAGTCTTGGCTTTCATATTAAGCCTGAACCTACTTAATTATAAACATAATTATTTTCCAACAAAACTCTACCTAAAAAAGGTTGCCAACAGGGTTATTAATCAGGACTATTCTCTCACATGGTTGGTTGTGGGCAGATTTCTTGTTTTCAGGCAACAAAAAGTTGCCTTTGACAGTAAATAATAAAAAGAGACAAATATCTAGCCTTCTTTTATAAAAACTAGTCAAATATAACAGTAGAAATATGTTCTACAACTTGAAAAATAAAATATAATGATGCAGACTATAGGTGTGGCAAAGTATAGTGATTAAGAGCGTAAGTTTTGGAGTAAGTGATTAAGTAGGCGCATGCTACTTGAGTTGAAACCCGAACACATTAGTATTAGCTGTATGATCTGCAGCTAGTTGCTTAAACATCTTTGTCTAACTTTCAGTTCAGTTCAGTTCAGTTGCTCAGTCGTGTCCAACTCTTTGTGACCTCATGGACTGTAGCACACCAGGCCTCCCTGTCCATCACCAACTCCCAGAGTTTACTCAAACTCAAGTCCATTGAGTCGGTGATACCATCCAACCATCTCATCTTCTGTTGTCCCCTTCTCCTCCCACCTTCAATCTTTCCCAGAATCAGGGTCTTTTCAAACGAGTCAGTTCTTTGTATCAGGTGGCCAAAGTATTGGAGTTTCAGCTTCAGCATCAGTCCTTCCAATGAATATTTAAGACTGATTTCCTTTAGGATGGATGGTTGGATCTCCTTGCTGTCCAAGGGACTCTCAAGAGTCTTCTCCAACACCACAGTTCAAAAGCATCAATTCTTCAGCATCAATTCTTTCTTTATAGTCCAACTCTCACATCCATACATGCCTACTTTATTCATATGTTAAATGGGGTTATATTAGTAGCTTTCTGATGGTGGTTTTTCTGACTGTTAAATAAGATGATCTATGTAACATATTTGGCATAGAAAGTTCTTAATAAGTGATGCCATTGTCATCATCATCAAAGGAAAACAAGACAAGTTTAAAGGATTTGAAGTTGTCTTGTCTGTATGGAACAATAAACTGAGAGTGACCTCCTATATTCACAGAGTATCAGAAATATAAAGGAGCTTAAAGATCCTTTAATCCACACTTTCACATACACACAGCATGAGTTATTCATTACCACACATCTAACTAGTGGTATAGTGTTATAATAGAAGTCTACTTCAGGAACAGTGTTTCTTAAGTCCAGGACTCTTTCAATATATTGTGACAGTCACCACCACTCCTTCCCCAGCTTTCAATTATTTTGTTAAAAGGAACACGGGGTTATGGCATTGAGGGCATAAGCACTAAAGATGTAACTATTCATTGAATTTAATGATTCAAACATGAAGGATTTATGTAAGCTATATACAAATAAGTGACATTGAAAATTAAATATTAATGTAGGCTATCAAGAGAGAGGTTTAGATTTCTATTCCTGAGATGCCTTTAAAATTGACATCTTCATTCATTAATTTACAAACATTTTTGATCACTTCCTTTAGAATAGGCAATGACTACTTGTGGAATGACTTGCTGCTATTCTGCCTAGAGCTAGATGCCACTGAAAATACCTTTCATCATCAAGACAATGTTCATTTTGGACATTTGCTCACACTACTTACCTAATTTTACAGACTTTCAAGGGGAAAGGGTTTTCCTTAGCAAGTCTTTTTAAATTAATAAACCTTATATTCAGATAGGCTTTTCCCTCTTATGACAGTTCAATACTGCCGCAATTTAAATTCATGCTGATCACTACCATATGTCTTAATCTCTTTGACCCATACTAAGCTATCACCTTAATATTTTACTTTTTATGGTTATTCCATTTTCCCTTTGTTTCCATAAGGGTTGTATGGGAAAGCCATATTTGCCTAGATCAGTTCTAATAATGAAGGCTCAAAGCAACTAAATAAAGCATAGTTTATGAAATTAATTTACCAGCCTTCCAAATATAAGAAGACTGAATAACTTCTTTATGATAGTACCAGACTAGTCTTTGTGCAAATACACCAATTTGCCTTTTGAGTATCTACCGTCCAGGCATCTGAATAAACTAACTGCCTATATTACTATCAATAAGGGTCCTAAAGATGTAAGATATATGTGTGTATGTGTGTGTGTATATTCCTACTTGGGTGAATTTCAGCTAGTTTATAAAACTTCTCAGTATACTCTTTTATCTTAAAAGCTAATCCATGTACCTAGTAAGCTTCATTATGTTTCATTTGCTGATGTCATCAGACTTGAATAGGGTAAAGGGAAGGGGACAAAACTAGCCTATATACAGAACCAGGAACAAGACAGTGTGCACTAACTATATTCTCAAAATGATTCTAGTATTACTAGCTTCAGCCTAAAAACACTAAAAATTGGCATAAAAGCATCTTTCAAACATGAGAGCATTTCTACACTGGTGATGGATGTGTAATTGGCATGGCCTTTTGGGAAACCAGTTGGACAGTATATATTAAAATGAATAATGCACATACTCTGTCTCCTAGCAATCCCACTTTGTGGGATTCTAGAGAAATACTCACCATAGCACAAGGATGCAGCACAGTGAAAACCTGGAAACAATTTTAAGAAGGTGCATAGGTAAACAAACTATCAAACGAACATTATGGAACACTATAATAAACATACATATACTCATTAATTTAAAATAATGAATTAAGACACATCTAATCTATAAGATATATTGTTTGGCTTGCATTGCAGAATAATAAAAGCAGTAAATATTATTTATACATATATATTTATATAAGCATGCACCTGACAATAATTACATCTGGGTAAGAGATTTGAATGAAAGGAGGATGGTTAAGGGAAGATCTTCGACTTTATTTATATAATTTTTATGTTGGAATGCTTTCATGTACTATTGTATAACTAAAAATCACCTTTTTTTGTCTTTCTGAACTTGCTCCTGTTTGATCTGTGTGCCACATCCACCTGCACTTGGTTATATTTGTAGCCATTTTCCTAAAGTGAAGAACATGTACCTGTTTGGTCTACAATCTTTAATTCTCAGCATTTGTCTGAGCAATTATCCTCAGCTACCAGCACGAAATCTGGGAACATATTGAAAGGCTGCCTTGAAGCATTAAGCTTGCAGTATTGCTGTTGATGTAACAGAAGGAGGAGGGATGAAAATGTTACACGTTGAACCAAAAGGAAAACCATAGTGTGCGGAAAGTTTGGCCCTTTGAGTAAATGCATCATTTTGTTTTAAGAACAGCATGTTATATATATTTATATATATATATACATTTTGTTTTATGAACAGAATGTTCAACATTATATATATATATACAAATTATATATACAAATTATATATACATTATATATATTATATATATATATATACACATTATAGCTATACTTTGGTATGAGTCCGTCACTTTTCCCCTTGTAAGTCTGTGATTCTAATTTTTAATACCTCCTTGATCTGAAGAAAAAGTATTTTTAATCTTTTTAGAAATATATTCTGGAGTTGTGTCAATTAGTTGAAATTGAGTAATGCTATCTATTCTTTGCACACTGATAAAGCTATGCCGTTTGTTGATTTGGGAAAAATGTAATGAATACCAGCATAATCAATGGGGTGACAATTTTATCTAATCATTATTAAAAATCAAACGCTCACTTTTATGGATCGTTTTTTAACATCAGAACCTACTCTTTGAGATTAAACTAGAAGCAGATCACGCAAAGCATAATTTAAAATCAGCTTGAAGTACTCTAACAGCAGTAGTCTTAGTTGAGTTTTCAAAGGTAATTTCCTATATTGGTTTTTGGATTTTTTTACATTTAATATTTTTGATAAATTTTAAATGTTGTTAATTGCAGACATATAATAACATCGATGGATGTATCAGCAGAGTTCTCAAAAAAGCAAAAATGGATGCAAACTAAAAGTGCAAGAAGTGTGTATTGTTATGAAAGCATTCTAGAAATTATATTTCATTAGAGTACTTGCAATACTGACAAAGGAATTCAGTAACATGTTTTTGGACATCGTCTAAGTAAACACTTAATAAAGTTCTTATTTCTGGCAAACTGGGTTATTGTAAAGATAAAGGAAATAATAATAATACTTTAAAAACCTAAGACATTTAAATGACACTGTTCAGTAATGATTTCTGAACCCTCTTTTGTTTCTTTCAACAGGAACTTCATTCTCCAACTCTGAAAATATCTACTTGTGTCCCAGACACTCTACGTATAACCCCAAATACTGAACAGGTAAAATAAATTATGGATTACGTTAGATTATTTTCTTTTTGCACAAACCTTGCTTGAATGTTTAATTGATCTTTAGGCCTCCATAAAGCTTTGCACATTCGCCAAAAATTAGGAGCATAAACTGGAAAGGAGAGTCACATATGAAAATCAGTTCAACCTATTTTAAAGGAATGTGAAACAAGTGCTAAAAAAGTCTGTGAATTGAGATTTTTCAATTTTATTGTCTACTCAATCTGATTGCTTTTGGTTTGAGTGAAGTTTATTTTTAGCCAACGATATCCCACTGATTATGTATATTTTAAGATCCTTGATTTGAGCAGAAATAAAGTACCTAGATCTTGGATTGATTGAGGGTGTGGCTTTGTGAATGATACTACTGTACTTTGACATCCAGAGAGAATAATTTACAGGATCAGAACTTGCCCTTCTCCAAGGTGCATGATTTGAAAGACACACAAGATCAAGTTCCCTTAATCTTTATGAGGTCATAAAGATAATGCTTTTTAAGATTATTTTTGAATGTATATATTGTATCTGCAAAAGGTAATAATAATTAAATACTGTATTAACAAATATGTGTTTAACGAGTGAGTCCCGTATATTAAAAAGTAAATTCTAAGTAAATAAACCGTAAAATATCCTACGTTTGTTAGTACATAGGAGGGGAGAATAAAGCTTTCAGGATTTGGAGGATAGGAAGGAGAAAGATACTGTTCTAGAAAACATGCCTACCCAGCTTGAGGTATCACGATATGAACTTGAATAGTGAAAGGACAGATGGACAAAAACTGGTCTCTAGGTCTGGGATACAGTATGGAAAAGGTGATATTATGCAGAACAAATAAGATTATTGAAGAAAAGTTTGCTTACCATGCCCCAATTCAGTCTAGCCTAGAGCTAGGTCAGAGTTATGCATTTATTCAGCGAACATTTGCCGAGTGCCAAATATGTACTAAATATTGCACAAAGATGAATTAGAACCAATCACTATTCTCAAAGAACTCACAGACGAGCATGGGTCACACACCTAACAAAACATATAGCGGTGGAATAAAGGCTACAGTTGAGTTAGAAGTTTAGACCCACAGGACCATCAAGATAGGATTAGCTAAGAAAACTAAGTCCCCTTAAATCACAGAGCTGTTTACTACACTCAAACCGAGTCATAAGATTGCATTTATTGTTATTTTTCATAATGAAGGACTTTAGAATTAGGTTTGCTGTTTGTTTTACTTCTGATAACAAAAATATGTTTATGGTATAAAACTTAGGAAATACAAAAGCATATAAAGAAAGAATATAATTCACTTATGATTCCCTCCCTTACTCAGAGATACTACTCTCAGTATTTTGCTGTGTTTTCTTCTGTTCAAATAAAAAATTAAGATCATACCTTATATGTAGTTTTATATCTTCATTCTCACTTAACTTTATATACCATGAGTTTTTAAATGTAAATTTGTTTTATCAAGACCATTATTTTGATGGCTACATATTTCAGCTTGAGAATGATTATTTAATCTTTCCTGTTTTCTTAGGAAAATGCTCCTCCTACTGTACTCTCATCAGCATTATTATTTTAACATTTCCAGTTAAAATATGGTATTCTTTTGTTATGATTATTTGATTCCTAGCTTGTTTGAATATTATTTGTTATAGCTTGGAATATAGCTTGTTTTTGTTGTTTGTTAATCATTTGCTTTTTTTCTTTTCTGTTTTCATACCATCTGCTCATTTTTCTAATAGTGTGAAGATTTTTTTCTCACCAAGGTACAAAAACTTTCTTTATATTGATAGCAACTCTTTTTCTTTAAAAAGCTTACAAATGACTTTGTTCTAGTGTTTTGTCTCCCTTTTAACTTTATTTGTGGCCCTCCTCTGCCACCACATTGAAGATTTAAATGTTTCAGAGTACACACAGTCAGTTTTTTCTTTGTGTCTCCTTTCATGTCCTTTCCAAATAGAAGATCTGATTAATAAATATTAAACTATATTTTCTTCTAATCATGTGGGGGCATTTACAATGAAATGAATATTTTAAAATTCTCATCAAACATATTAACAGCTTAAAATGTGTGATGAATTACTATGCAATGAATATAGCATGTTGCTGAACCCATAAGCATTTGCTCTCATGTATGTTTTTGAGACCAAAATTAACCAAAATATAAAATCATATGCCATCATTCATGTAAGCAATTTTTAAAATTTCACTCTGAAAATTGCTCCCTATTATTATTGATGGCTCCAAGGTCACTAAATAACTCTGATTATATGCAGCTTTTATCTTTTCTTCACAGGAACTCCATTCTCCAACAGTGAAAGTTACTACATATCCTCAAACCACTATAAGGCGATATATAGTGCAAAATCCTGAAAAGGTAAGCTATATCACACAAACTCTTATCTCAACTTCCTCAGAAGTTGATAACTTAAACAAGAGGGGTGAGTTAGTTACTAGATTGTTAAAATCAGATAGTTGGACTTTCTTTCAGTTATAAAGTTAATTTCTAATTATTATTATAAGAAATTCATCATTAGTTCCAGACAACTATGTGCCTCAGAGATGCAACAGTTCCAAGTAGCATGGAAATTCTTGGGTTATAAAGTTTTCTGCTTTTATATCACCATGTGTGTGCTACTAAGGTTTTTTGTGCACTTTGAACCAAAGTAAAAAAGGATGAAGTGGTTCACAGGCTTCATATAAAACTATCACCGGTTGCATCAGGGGGTGCAGTATTTAGTCTAATTAGATTTGCCTTGAGATATTTGCTAGGAAGAAGAACATGAAAATTCAAAAGTTCAAAAGTATCTCCATGTGTTTGTTTTCTATGATGTATGAACTTCTGTGCCTAGCAATGAGGTCTTCTGAAAATTACATTATTATATTTTCTATAAAGATATATAACCTTATATTATACAAACTAGGATATTACTTTAAGTCTCATTTTGAGGAGAAAATTAAGAAAAAAATTTTCCCCATAGTAATAAGCCTTGCTCAACACACACACAGACACACACACAGCCTTACTTTAGCTGCAACAGGAAGGTCTTCTACTATAGGGTTATAAGGACACAAGGTTCACATTAGAAACAGAGTGCCCCAGATAATACTGTAGGAATTTTTTGCTTTTCTCTTTATTTTCTCACTACTGCGGGAAATAATTTTCTCACAAAATAAAACTGATCGTTTGCTTCAGCTATGGAAAGCAAGGGGTTAAATCAAGGTAATACAGTTGGTACTAGTCTAGATGGCTGGGGAGGATGTACTATTCTTCTGCTTGCTTCTATCTCCTCTCTTCTTTATTCATTTAAAAGTCATCTTCTCACGTCTCTTTAGCTAGAGAGACTGTTAGTTGTGCACGTGTGCTTGTGTGGGTCTACCAGCGTACAAGCTTTGGAGGGGTGACTGTTTTGGATATTTGCTTGAGTTTTCAAATATCTATGTGCATATCAAGAGAGAACGTGATTACAGTAAAGCATCTGCTTTCTCGTTTTACAGAATCAAGTGTTTAAGCAACAAATCTGAAAAATATGTGTGGGGAAAGGGAGACATCAGGAGGTCCTGGGAGATTAGACTGTGCCTCTTTCTACAACATGGCCAATCACTTTATGCTTTCCTCTTTTTCCTCTCACTCTATTTTCCTTTCACAAACAAACTGGGGAATATGCATACTTGGATGCATATTACACTTGATATCCCTGGCTCTCAAAGAATTAGTTCTAGATAGCACTTTTTTTTTCATGATATGAGAATTGTTGTGTTTGCCTAAGACATAGCCACAGAGAGGTTTTAAATATTGAATCATTTGAATTCCAACCCTCTTTGCCAGCGATTCTTATGTGACTCTGAATGCATTCTTGTTCTTTAGTTAATGAATTAATATTTATTGACTATATAGTCCATGCTCTGCAATTTACATATTTTATCCCATTTGGTCATTAAAAAGTGAGAAAACAGAAGCAGAGAAGTTGACAGTTATTTGGTGAATTTTTATCAATTGCCTAGTATGTACCAGCAATTGCCCCAAGCCCTGGAGATAGAGCAGTGAACAAAACAAGGTCTTGACCTTCTTGGAGCTAAAGTTCTTAACTGGCCCCAAACCATTGGTTAGAAAACAGCAGAGTTGCAACTGAAATTGAACAATGCAGATGTAGGAAAGAAACATTTGCAAATTAAAGACCATTGATGATGTAAGTGAATTAAGATTCAGAGACCCACCCGTGTACCACCTCTCTCCCCCATCCTCCCCAGCTACAGTGTAATCAAAAAAGCAGAGAAATTCGAAGAATATATGCAAGTGCATAACATATTTGTAACACGAAGCCTGCCTCTCATTATGGCTGTGTTCAACTGTAAAGAAATAAATAGTTGCTCCAGCAGCAGGTTAAAGAAAAATGATCATTTTAGCTTTAACATTTTAAGCTTTTAACTCTTAACATTATTGAGAGATAAAATAAATTTTAATCCCCATACTTTGTAAACAAAAATAATCTAACTGGTTTTGCAGAGCAGCTTGAAAATCCTGTCTAGACATATTTTATTTATCTAAGTATATGCTTTTTTGTTTGTTCTTTTAAATTCCCTCAGGAGAAGATTCTGGCTTAATTACAATATTTATAATGATCTGAGCCTCTTAAATGGCAACTTCATTCTCTTTCACCTTCCAGTTTGTCTAATCTTTACTTCTTCTCCCTGTAATTGAACTGATATCAATCGCTTGTCTCATGATTTCCTTTTAATTCTGTTCAGCCTTTTTATTTTTGATTGTTCCTGATCTTTCTTATTTTCCATTTACTGTCATTTTAGTCAAGGGATTTATCCATTCAGGTATATAACATGACTCAGAAATGGGGAAATATGTTTGTTCCGTCAGTAGATAGAATCCAATTGATGTTAATCAATTTCATTAATTTTCCACTTGCAGAGCTCCTACTGTGGGAAAGGTTTATACAGACTTCAAATTGGAAAATACAAGGAAATAAAACATGGTTCCTGAACCAAAGGAGCTTACATTTCCTCTCAGAAAGGGACTAAGATATGTCCATATACAACTCCATAAAATATATGGTGGGGTGTATGATAGATTCCATGAGAGAAATACAAATGAAGTCTTATTGAAGTTCAGAGGTTGGAGGTAATATTTGTTTGGGGGGAATCAGAGAAGGATTTATTGTGGTATTTAAGGAATTAGTACAATGAACATTGTTATTAGTATCATTTTACTAGTATGGAAACAAAAGCTTAAGTAAATGTGACTTGCTTAGGTCTTCGGACTAAATATCTCTATCTTTTCTGATAGTTACTCTCAGGGTAGTTTTGACAAATTTTGATAACTTATATTGGATTTGGGATTAAAAGAAGAAAGTCAAATATGACAAGTTTTTCAGTTTGAGACACTGGGAACATGGTAGCCCAATTAAAAAGTAAGAAGTAGGGGAGAGGAGAAGCTGGTTTGGAAAAGGGGGAGATTGTCAGCTCTGTTTGGATCAGTAGCATTTGAGGTGCATGCCAGGGAAGATGCCCAACGGGCAGTTAAAAAGTGACTTGAGAAAGGTCACATTTGTGATAGAGACATAGGAGTTATTCCTCTTAAAGTTACCTTCATAGCTGTGGGAATGAATGAGATCACTGAGGGGTAATAGAAAGGGTTGAGGTCAGAACCTAAAATGTCTACTCTAAAGGAACAGAAGGAAGGAGCCACTTTCACAGGCAGAGAAGCTGTCAGAGAGGAATGTGAACACTGAATAATTGAAGCAAATAGAGTAAAGGGGTGGTCGACCATCTCAAATGACCAAAGGACCAAGAAGGGTGAGGTTTGAAAATAGATTTTGACCATTAAGAAAGTAATGGTGATGTTTGAGAGAGCAGTTTTGGTATATATATGGAGGCAAAGTCCAGATGCAAACGTTAATGTATGACTAAATCACGAAATGGAGGTAATAAGTGAGGTTACTTTCCTAGAAAGGATATTGGTCAAAGGAAGAGAGGCAGGATGGTAGCTAAAGGAGTAAATAGAATCTTGGAGACCCAAGCGATTTATAGACAGAAAGAAATAACTAATAGGAAGGAAAAGTAAAGATGCAACAGAGAAAGGGAAGAAAGGTGTTACAATTCTGTAAGAGTCAAGAGTGGATAGGATTCCAGGTACAGATAAAGAAGTGACTTCCAGATAAAAGAGGCATATGTTATTACATAATGAGTGGAAGGAGCAGAAACTGAGATTTTGAAGTGGGGCAGAAAATGGAGGAATTTAATTGGATATGTTACAGGAAGGGGGACCACTTCCAGGGCCCCAAACTGGGCTCTTATCTAACACTTGGAAATGAACTGTCTAAGGAGACACATGTGCTGACAAAACAAGAGATTTTATTGGGAAAAGGCATCCGGATGGAGAGCAGGAGAACCCAGGAGAACAGCTCTGCCACGTGGCTCACAGTCTCGGGTTTTATGGTGATGGGATTAGTTTCCCGGTTGTCTTTAGTCCATCATTCTAACTCAGAGTCCTTCCTGGTGGTGCAGCTAAGATGGATGCCAGCGAGAAAGATTCTGGGAGCTGGTCAGACATGTGTTGTCTCCTAGTGACCTTTCCCGAACTCTTCCAGTTGGTGGTAGATTATTAGTTACATGTTCCTTACCAGGACCTCCTGTCATAAAACAGCTCATACAAATGGTTACTGGTGCCTGGCTAGGGTGGGCGGTTTCAGTCAGTGTGCTTCCCCTAACAGACAGATTGTCTTGGTTTTCTCAGTGAGTATAAGGAGAATGAAGGAACATGAACATGGGGCACTGAGGAAAAGAAAATGATTTGTAACCATAGTTACAGAGAACTTAGTGAATACAAGTATGACCATGAATGTTGGAGAGCCTTTAAAAATTGGGTAACTTTGTACTGAGCCACATTAGCAAATCTTTTTTTTATTTTTTTTCACTATTCTTTTCTTTTTTTAATTTATTTATCTATTTTTTTACTTTACAATATTGTATTGGTTTTGCTATACATTGACATGAATCCGCCATGGTTGCACACGTGTTCCCCTTCCAGGACCTCCCTCCCACCTCCCTCCCTATCCCATCCCCCTGGGTCATCCCGGTGCACCAGCCCCGAGCACCCTGTATCATGCATCGAACCTGGACTGTCAATTCGTTTCACATATGATAATTTACATGCTTCAATGCCATTCTCCCATATCATCCCGCCCTCGCCCTCTCCCATAGAGTCTAAAATACAGTTCTATACCTCTGTGTATCTTTTGCTGTCTCGCATACAGGGTTATCTTTACCAATTTACTAAATTCCATATATACGTGTTATATATGGAATATATAATGGAATATAATATGGAATATGGTATATACAATATATACTGTATTGGTGTTTTTCTTTCTGGATTACTTCACTCTGTATAATAGGCTCCAGTTTCATCCACCTCATTAGAACTGATTCAAATGTATTATTTTTAATGGCTGAGTAATATTCCATTGTGTATATGTACCACAGCTTCCTTATCCATTCGTTTGCTGATGGACATCTAGGTTGCTTCCATGTGCTGGCTATTATAAACAGTGCTGTGATGAACATTGGGGTACACGTGTCTCCTTCAATTCTGGTTTTCTCGGTGTGTATGCCCAGCAGTGGGATTGCTGGGTCATATGGCAGTTCTATTCCCAGTTTTTTTAGGAATCTCCACACTGTTCTCCATAGTGGCTGTACTAGTTTGCATTCCCACCAACAATGTAAGAGGGTTCCTTTTCTCCACACCCTCTCCAGCATTTATTGCATGTAGACTTTTGGATAGCAGCCATTCTGACTGGCATGAAATGGTACCTCATTGTAGTTTTGATTTGCATTTCTCTGATAATGAGTGATGTTGAGCATCTTTTCATGTGTTTGTTAGACGTCTGTATGTCTTCTTTGGAGAAATGTCTGTTTAGTTCTTTGGCCCATTTTTTGATTGGGTCACTTATTTTTTTGGAATTCAGCTACAGGAGTTGCTTGTATATTTTTGAGATTAATTCTTTGTCCCTTGCTTCATTTGCTATTATTTTCTCCCATTCTGAAGGCTGTCTTTTCACCTTGTTTATAGTTTCCTTTGTTGTGGAGAAGCTTTTAATTTTGATTAGGTCTCATTTGTTTATTTTTGCTTTTATTTCCAATATTCTGGGAGGTGGGGTCATAGAGAATCCTGCTGTGGTTTATGTCAGAGAGAGTTTTGCCTATGTTTTCCTCTAGGAGTTTTACGGTTTCTGGTCTTACGTTTATATTTTTAATCCATTTCGAGTTTATTTTTGTGTATGGTGGTAGAAAGTGTTCTAGTTTCATTCTTTTACAAGTGGTTGACCAGTTTTCCCAGCACCACTTGTTAAAGAGATTGTCTTTTCTCCATTGTATATTCTTGCCTCCTTTGTCAAAGATAAGGTGTCCACAGTTGAGTGGATTTATCTCTGGACTTTCTATTTTGTTCCATTGATCTATATGTCTGTCTTTGTGCCAGTACCCTACTGTCTTGATGACTGTGGCTTTGTGGTAGAGCCTGAAGTCAGGCAGGTTGATTCCTCCACTTCCATTCTTTTTTCTCAAGATTGCTTTGGCTATTCGAGGTTTTTTGCATTTCCATACAAATTGTGAAGTTATTTGTTCTAGTTCTGTGAAAAATACCGTTGGTAGCTTGATAGGGATTGCATTGAATCTATAGATTGCTTTGGGTAGTATACTCATTTTCACTATATTGATTCTTCCGATCCATGAACATGGTATATTTCTCCATCTATTTGCGTCCTCTTTGGTTTCTTTCATCAGTGTTTTATAGTTTTCTATATATAGGTCTTTTGTTTCTTTAGGTAGATTTATTCTTAAGTATTTTATTCTTTTTGTTCCGATGGTGAATGGAATTGTTTCCTTAATTTCTTTTTCTGTTTTCTCATTGTTAGTGTATAGGAGTGCAAGAGATTTCTGTGTGTTAATTTTATATCCTGCAACTTTACTATATTCTTTGATTAGCTCTAGTAATTTTCTGGTGGTGTCTTCAGGATTTTCTATGTAGAGGATCATGTCATCTGCAAACAGAGAGTTCTCCCTCTTCTTCTCCAATCTGGATTCCTTTTATTTCTTTTTCTGCTCTGATTGCTGTGGCCAAAACTTCCAAAACTATGTTGAATAGTAGTGGTGAGAGTGGCACCCTTGTCTTGTTCCTGACTTTAGGGGAAATGCTTTCAATTTTTCGCCATTTACGATAATGTTTGCTGTGGGCTTGTCATATATAGCTTTCATTATGTTGAGGTATGTTCCTTCTATTCCTGCTTTTTGGAGAGTTTTAATCATAAATGGATGTTCAATTTTGTCAAAGGCTTTCTCTGCATATATTGAAATAATCATATGGTTTTTAGTTTTCAGTTTGCTAATATGGTATATTACATTGATTGACTTGCAAATATTGAAGAATCCTTGCATCCCTGGGATAAAGCCCACTTCGTCATGGTGTATGATCTTTTTGATATATTGTTGGATTCTCTTTGATAGGGTTTCATTAAGGATTTTTGCATCTATGTTCATCAGTGATATTGGCCTGTAGTTTTCTTTTTTTTTTTTAGCATCTTTGTCAGGTTTTGGTTTTAGGGTGATGGTGGCCTCATAGAATGAGTTTGGAAGTTTACCTTCTTCTGCAATTTTCCAGAACATTTTGAGTAGGATAGGTATTAGCTCTTCGCTAAATTTTTGGTAGAATTCAGCTGTGAAGCCATCTGGTTCTGGCCTTTTGTGTGTTGGAAGATTTCTGATTACAGTTTCAATTTCTGTGCTTGTGATGGGTCTGTTAAGATTTTCTATTTCTTCCTGGTTCAGTTTGGAAAAGTTGTATTTTTCTAAGAATTTATCCATTTCTTCTATGTTGTCCATTTTATTTGCATATATTTGCTGGTAATAGTCTCTTATGATCCTTTGTATTTCTGTGTTGTCTGTTGTGATCTCTCCATTTTCATTTCTAATTTTGTTGATTTGATTTTTCTCCCTTTGTTTCTTGATGAGTTTAGCTAACGGTTTGTCAATTTTATTTATCTTCTAAAAGAACCAGCTTTTGGCTTTGTTGATTTTTGCTATGGTCTCTTTTGTTTCTTTTGCATTTATTTCTGCCCTAATTTTTAAGATTTCATTCCTTCTACTAACCCTGGGGTTCTTCATTTCTTCCTTTTCTAGGTGCTTTAGGTGTACAGTTAGGTTATTTATTTGACTTTTTTCTTGTTTCTTGAGGTAAGCCCGTATTGCTATGAATCTACCCCTTAGCACTGCTTTTACACTGTCCCATAGGTTTTGGGTTGCTGTGTTTTCATTTTCGTTCATTTCTATGCATATTTTGATTTCTTTTTTGATTTCTTCTGTGATTTGTTGGTTTTGTAGCAGCGTGTTGTTCAGCCTCCATATGTTGGATTTTTTAATAGTTTTTTTCCTGTAATTGACATCTAATCTTACTGCATTGTGGTCAGAAAAGAAGCTTGGAATGGTTTCAGTTTTTTTGAATTTACCAAGGCTAGATTTATGGCCCAGGATGTGATCTATCCTGGAGAAGGGTCCGTGTGCACTTGAGAAAAAGGTGAAGTTCATTTTGGGGGGTGAAATGTCCTATATATATCAATTAGCTATAACTGTTCTATTGTATCATTTAAAGTTTGTGTTTCCTTGTTAATTTTCTGTTTAGTTGATCCATCCATAGGTGTGAGTGGGGTATTAAAGTCTCCCACTATTATTGTGTTATTGTTAATTTCCCCTTTCATGTTTCTTAGCAATTGCCTTACATGTTGCGGTGTTCCTATGTTGGGTGCCTATATATTTATAATTGTTATAGCTTCTTCTTGGATTGATCCTTTGATCATTATGTAGTGTCCTTCTTTGTCTCTTTTCACCACCTTTGTTTTAAAGTCTATTTTATCTGATATGAGTATTGCTGCTCCTGGTTTCTTTTGGACCCTATTTGCATGAAATATCTCTTTCCAGCCCTTCACTTTTAGTCTGTGTGTGTCCCTTGTTTCAGGGTGGGTCTCTTGTAGACAACATATATAGGGGTCTTGTTTTTGTATCCATTCAGCCCATCTTTGTCTTTTGGTTGGGGCATTCAACCCATTTACATTTAAGGTAATTATTGATAAGTATGGTCCCGTTGCCATTTGCTTTGTTGTTTTGGGTTCAAGATTCTACACCCTTTCTGTGTTTCCTGTCTAGTGAAGGTCCTTTAGCATTTGTTGGAGAACTGGTTTGGTGGTGCTGAATTCTCTCAGCTTTTGCTTGTCTGTAAAGCTTTTGATTTCTCCTTTATATTTGAATGAGATCCTTGCTGGGTACAGTAATACGGCTGTGGATTATTTTCTTTCATCACTTTAAGTATGTCCTCCTATTCCCTTCTGGCCTGAAGAGTTTCTATTGAAAGATCAGCTGTAATCCTTATGGGAATCCCCTTGTGTGTTATTTGTTGTTTTTCCCTTACTGCTTTTAATATTTGTTCTTTGTGTTTGATCTTTTTAATTTGATTAATATGTGCCTTGGGGTGTTTCGCCTTGGGTTTATCCTGCTTGAGACTCTCTGGGTTTCTTGGACTTGGGTGACTATTTCCTTCCGTATTTTAAGGAAGTTTTCAACTATTATCTCCTCCGGTATTTTCTCATGGTCTTTCTTTTTGTCTTCTTCTGGAACTCCTATGATTCGAATTTGGTGAGTTTCACATTGTTCCAGAGGTCTCTGAGGTTGCCCTCATTTCTTTTAATTCTGTTTTCTTTTTTCCTCTCTGTTTCATTTATTTCTATTATTCTATCTTGTACCTCACTTATCCTATCTTCTGCCACGTTATTCTACTGTTGGTTCCCTCCAGAGTGTTTTTGATCTCATTTATTGTGTTATTCATTATATATTGACTCTTTTTATTTCTTCTAAGTCCTTGTTAAACCTTTCTTGTATCTTCTCGATTTTTGTCTCCAGGTTATTAATCTGTAATTCTAATTTATTTTCAAGACTTTGGATCATTTTCACTATCACTATTCGGAATTCTTTATCAAGTAGATTCCCTATCTCTTACTCTTTTGCTTGGCTTCAAGGGCATTTATCCTGTTCCTTTCACTGCTGGGTATTTTTCTGCCTTTTCATCTTGTTTATATTGCTGTGCTTGGGTTGGCCTTTCTGTATTCTGGCAGTTTGTGGTTACTCTTTATTGTGGAAGTTCCTCACTGTGGGTTGGGTTGGACGGGTGGCTTGTCACGGTTTCCTGGTTGGGGAAGCTTGTGTCAGTGTTCTGGTGGGTGGAGCTGGATTTTTTCTCTCTGGAGTGCAATGAAGTGTCCAGTGATGAGTTTTGAGATGTCAGTGGGTTTGTTGTGACTTTGAGCAACCTGTATATTGAAGCTCAGAGTTATGTTCCTGTGTTGCTGGAGAATTTGTGTGGCATATCTTACTGTGGAACTTGTTGGCCCTTGGGTGGTACTTGGTTTCAGTGTAGGTATGGAGGCATTTGATGAGCTCCTATCAATTAATGCTTCCTGGATTCAGGAGTTCTCTGGTGTTCTCAGGATTTGGACTTAAGCCTCCTCCCTCTGGTTTTAAGTCTTGTTCTTACAGTAGACTCAAGACTTCTCCATCTATACAGCACTGATGATAACACATCTAGGTTAATGATGAAAAGTTTTTCCACAGTGAGGGACACCCGGAGAGGTACAGAGAATTACATGGAGAAGAGAAGAGGGAGGGGGGAGATAGAGGTGGCCAGGAGGAGAAGAGGGGAATCAAAATGCGAGAGAGCAAGCTAGCCAGTAATCACTTCCCTATGTGCTCTCCACAGTCTGGATCCCTCAGAGATATTCACAGAATTACACAGAAAAGAGAAGAGGGGTGAAGGCAACAGAGGTGGCCAGGAGGAGAAAAGGGGGAATCAAAAGGGGAGTGACAGATCCAGCCATTAATCAGTTCCTTAAGTGTTCTCCACAGGCCGGAACACACAAAGAGATTCACAGAATTGGGTCGAGAAGAAAAGGGGGCGGGGGGAGATAGAGGCGACCTGGTGGAGAAAAAGGAAAGTTAAAAGGGGGAGAGAGCAATCAAGCCAGTGATCTTGCTCCCAAGTAAAAATGGGTTCTTAAAGATACAAACTTGATAACAAATACCAAAAAGCAAAGATTAAAAATCTAGAGTAGAGGTTAGATTCTCAAAAATCCAATATTAAAAAAAAAAGAATGAAAAGAAAAAAAAGAAAAAGAAAAAAAGAAAAAAACCAGAGTCATAAAAATTATAAAATATATATATATGAAGTTTGCTTTAAAACTAGGGTCTTTTTTTTTTTTTGCAAGGTAATAGTTGGTTATAAAAATGAATATTGAAGGAGTAATAAGGGACTTAAAAATAAAAAAGTAAAAAAATAATAATAAAAAACGTTTTAAAAATTTAAAAAATGACAATATTAAAAATATATCTAGGACTTTCTCTGGAGCTGTTGTGGACAGTGTGGGGTCAGTTCATTTTCAGATAGTTCCTTGGTCTGGCTTGTACTTCTCAAGGTTTATAGGCCCCTTCCTATGTAGTCGGTGCTAACTATAGGGTTTTAATCTATTGCACCTGTCACTTCCAAAGTGGTTCCCTCTGTTTATTTTAGCTTCTTCTGTTTGCTGGTCTCTTCAGTGTCTAATTTCCACCCTGACACAAGTGTGTCGGTGGTGGTCACTTTTTTTAGTCTCACTTTTTCAGTCGTGCTGTGAGGAGGGAGGAACACTGCAAACAAATATCATTGGCGTGTGCTCACAGTGATTCAGCCACACTGGGTTTGCCCCTGCTCATGGCGTGTGTGCTTTCCCGGTCTACACTGCTCAGGCTCTAGGTTGCTCTGCCAGCAACTGTCTGAGGCAGGCCCCTGGGGTTGCCTGTACTTCCCAGGCCTAAGCTGTTCAGGTTCACATTCTCGGGTACTTCACAAAGGCTCAGACTTGGTTGAGCCTGGGTTTTATGCCCGTCCCAGATCCGAGCAGCTCAGGTGACCAGGTGTTGGGGAGCACGGTTGGAGGCTGCGACTTTTCCCCTCCCCTGTCCTAGCCACTCGGTTTTCTGAGTGTACAACGGGCGCATCTTCTCAGATGTGCCGTGTGTCTCTTCTGGGGAGCTGATCTCTGGCTGTGACCCTCCCGGTGGGTGTCGACCTTCCAGAATCCCAAGAAGTCTTGGTTAGCAATGAGGTCTGCTTGCAGTTTGGTATAGGATGCCTCTTTGGGGCCACGATTGCGCCCTTCTGGCTCTGGCTGCCCTTGCCTGCCTGTCTCCAGTGGGGATGGGCCAATCCGCAGCCGGCTAGCTCTGCTCTGTCCTTTGTTCTGTGAGCGGGCCTGGCAGTGTCTTAGTTTAAGGCTTTTCACGCAATAGCTATCCCACAGTCTGGGTTGCTATCTCAAGCTAGTTCCCTCAGATTGCCCTCGGGGCATTCAGGCTCGGTCCTTACCCAAAGCAATGCAGCCCACCACTCCCTGTCCAGCCCCCACTTGCTAATGGGGGATACGCGCATCTGGGCTGCTGCTCCACTGGGAGTTGCTGTTAGGTACGTTATCTGTGGGTTTTGATTATTTATTTTTCCTCCCAGTTATTTTGCCCTCTGAGATTCCAAGGCTCGCCACAGAGTGTTTCCTGGTATTTGGAAACTTCTCTCTTTTTTAAGACTCTCTTTCTGGGACGGATCTCCGTCCCTACCTCTTTTGTCTCTCTTTTTATCTTTTATATTTTGTCCTACCTCCTTTTGAAGACAATGGACTGCCTTTCTGGGTACCTGATGTCCTCTGCTAGCATTCCGAAGTTGTTTTGTGGAATTTGCTCAGTGTCTAAATGTTCTTTCGTTGAATTTGTGAGGGAGAAAGTGGTCTCCCCGTCCTATTCCTCCAACATCTTAGGACTGCCCCCAGAAAATTTTTTTTAAAATGTTCTCTAGCAAGGTTTCATGGCCTGGGAACAGTAAAGTAGATGCTGGGGATTATGTACTTTGTTAGATGTGAGAACTATTCTCAGAGGTTCTAAAAGTAACAATTAAATTATAAGATCAGCCGTCTTTGAAAACACCTGTTAATTTTTCAGGTGGATTTGGCACCAATTCAAATGTACAGGTAGAAAAAAAATAAGCTGTCAAAATAGTAAAACTATTAGCTCATGTGTCAGAAATCCAAGAGTTTTGATTAATTTTGCTGACCTGTTTTATGCAGAGTGATTTATTCATATTAATATTTGGTTTTTCTGATAGATTGGGACTTCCCAGGTGGCTCAGTGGTAAAGAATCTACCTGCCTGCCAATGCACGAGCTGCAGGAGATGCAGATTAGATCCCTGGGTCGGGAAGATCCTCTGGAGGAGGCCATGGCAACCACTCCAGTATTCTAATCCACTCCAGTATCACTGCCGGGATAAATCCCATGGTCAGAGGAGACTGGCAGGCTACAGCCCATAAGATCACAGAGTCGGAAATGACTGAGCACGCATGCACACACTCTGATTGATTTGGCAAAAATATAGTTCTGTAAATTTAGAAGTTTTTCTTTTAGTAGGTCTTTTAAAATAAGTCCAACTCACAGTTTAGGGAAACTCAACACTGCTAACACCTAAGTCCTTTTGCTTCTTAAAAAATAATAATGGCTCAGTTTTCAGAGTAAATTTTAGTTCACAGAGAAGAAAATTTATACTTTTGCTAAATTTTCCCCCTTTTAGTCGATGCTTATATCCTTAAGATAGAATTTCATATCATCCCTTTTCATCTAATCATCTGTTCATTCACTATAGGGTATTCAAGATGGATAAAGTCCCTACCTTCAACAAGCTTACTTTTGTATATTTTTAAACTTGATATCCTAGAAAAGTTCTATCAAGATTCTCATAAATTATTTTAAAATTCAGTATTCATTTTAAATATTACTGTATTAATCAAAACCAATGCTATTTGTACATTGCAATGACAGATTAAAGGTAATTTAGCATACATTATTTTGTTTAGCATAAAGTACCCTGCATTACTATCCCTATGAAAAAGGGACTGAGCCTCAGAGACAGTAACTGACTTACCTAAGTTTCCACAGCATGTAGGTAATAGAGGCAGAACTGAATACAAGTTTTATTAGTCCAGAATTTTTTCTATTATACTTTAAAAGTGAAAGTGTGAAAGTGTTAGTCACTTAGTCACATCCAACTCTTTGCAGCTCCATGGACTGTAGCCTGCCAGGCTCCTCTGTCCATGGAATTCTCCAGGCAAGAATACTGGAATGGGTTGCCATTCCCTTTTCCAAGGGATCTTCCCTACCCAGGGATTGAACCCGAGTCTCCTGCATTGTAGGCAGATTCTTTACCATCTGAGCTACCAGGGATATTTTCACTAATTTTAGTAATCAAATCCTTTAGATTTGTAATAGTTCAAATCCAATCTACTTTGTAATTCTTACCTGTTGACCTCCCTGAAACATTTATACCTTCACTCACCTTACTGCTTCTTGAAAATTTCTCTTCTTTTGACTATATGGCATTTTTCACTTATGATTCTCATACTTCTGAAGATTTGTCTAGTTCTGTCTTTGATATTCTTTTGCCTTCTCAGCAATTGCATAGTTTTAACTACAACTTCTACGCATATGATTCTGAAATCTAGAACAGTAGTCATGAAATCCCCACCCACTTCCAGACATGTGTTTTCAACTGTGTGCAGTAAAAAAGTCTTTTTACTAGTTATTTGCAGTAAGTTAACGTGTGTTTCAGCTTCCCCTGTGGCTCAGAGGTAAAGAATCTGCCTACAGTGGAGGTAATGCAGGTTTGATCCCTGAGTTGGGAAGATTGCCTGGAAGAGGGCATGGCAACCCACTCCAGTATTCTTACCTGGAGACTTGGACATGACTGAAGCCAGCAAATTTGGAAAACTCAGCAGTGGCCACAGGACTGGAAAAGGTCAGTTTTCATCCCAATCCCAAAGAAAGGCAATGCCAAAGAATGCTCAAACTACCGCACAATTGCACTCATCTCACATGCTAGCAAAGTAATGCTCAAAATTCTCCAAGCCAGGCTTCAGCAATACATGAACTGTGAACTTCCAGATGTTCAAGCTGGTTTTAGAAAAGGCAGAGGAACCAGAGATCAAATTGCCAATATCCGCTGGATCATTGAAAAAGCAAGAGAGTTCCAGAAAAACACCTATTTCTGCTTTATTGACTATGCCAAAGCCTTTGACTGTGTGGATCACAATAAACTGTGGAAAATTCTTCAAGAGATGGGAATACCAGACCATCTGACCTGTCTCTTGAGAAACCTGTATGCAGGTCAGGAAGCAACAGTTAGAACTGGACATGGAACAACAGACTGGTTCCAAATAGGAAAAGGAGTCCGTCAAGGCTGTATATTGTCACCCTGCTTATTTAACTTCTATGCAGAGTACATCATGAGAAACGCTGGGCTGGAAGAAACACAAGCTGGAATCAAGATTTCCAGAAGAAATGTCAATAACCTCAGATATGCGGATGACACCACCCTTGTGGCAGAGAGTGAAGAAGAACTAAAGAGCCTCTTGATGAAGGTGAAGGAGGAGAGTGAAAAAGTTGGCTTAAAGCTCAACGTTCAGAAAACTAAGATCATGGCATCTGGTCCCATCACTCCATGGGAAATAGATGGGGAAACAGTGGAAACAGTGTCAGACTTACTTTTTTGGGCTCCAGAATCACTGCTGATGGTGACTGCAGCCATGAAAGTAAAAGATGCTTACTCCTTGGCAGGAAGGTTATGGCCAACCTAGATAGCATATTTAAAAGCAGAGACATTACTTTGCCAACAAAAGTCTGTCTAGTCAAGGCTATGGTTTTTCCAGTGGTCATGTATGGATGTGAGAGTTGGACGGTGAAGAAAGCTGAGAGCCGAAGAATTGATGCTTTTGAACTGTGGTGTTGGAGAAGACTCTTGAGAGTCCCTTGGACTGCAAAGAGATCCAATCAATCCATCCTAAAAGAGATCAACCCTGGGTGTTCATTGGAAGGTCTGATGTTGAAGCTGAAACTCCAATACTTTGGCCACCTCATGCGAAGTGTTGACTCATTGGAAAAGACCCTAATGCTGGGTAGGATTGGGGGCGGGAGGAGAAGGGGACCACAGAGGATGAGATGGTTGGATGGCATCACCAACTCGATGAACATGGGTTTGGGTAGACTCCGGGAGTTGGTGATGGACAGGGAGGCCTGGCGTGCTGCAGTTGATGGGGTTGCAGAGAGTCGGACACTACTGAGCGACTGAACTGAACTGAACTGAAGCGACTTAGCAGGCACGCACGTATGAGGAATACAAACGTGAATCAGACCTATATTCTTACCTGGAGCACATAAAACTCCATGTGTCTCCACTTTTACTAGGGTTTTTTTTTTTTTTTTTTTTTTTTTTTTGAGACTGTTGGCCATATAGTAGATTCCTCAGGTTCAAGATCTCGGAATCATGGTTGAAAAGTACTGTGCTTAATTATTTAGGATAATTTTCTAACTGGTCTCCTTACCTGTATTCTTTCCATTTACCAATTACTCTTTCTGAAGTGGACTTATGTTCAAATCACAGCCCTGTTTAAAAGCATTCAAAGGCATCTCACTGTTTGCAGAACCATGCTCCATCTGCCAAGTGTATCCCCTGCATATAGATTTATACTTTTCCAACCTTGGTGTCTTGACTTACTTTATTGTCTTCATTTCAAATACCATTTTCTTTCATCTCCTTATATTCAAAGCCCACCAAAACCTTCTCTCAAATGCTACCTGATCCAAGTAACCACCCTGATCACTACCAGATGTAACTTGATTTTTTTTCTCCTTAATTCCATCCCACATTATTTCTCTGTACTTTTTATTGTTACTTGTCTCTTTACCGTGCATTATAAATATTTGTGTTCACATATTATCTAGACCAAGGATTAGCAAACTTTTCCTGTAAAAGGCCATGTAGTATGTATTCCAGGATTTGTTGCCTACATAGGGTCTTGGTCTTCTTTCTTTTTACTCATAGTCATTTAAAATATAAATAGCGTTTTTAGCTTGCATGCATGCATTCTAATTTGCTTCTGTCATGTCTGACTCTTTGCACCTCCATGGACTGTAGCCCGCTAGGTTCCTCTGTCTGTGAGAATCTCTAGGCAAGAATGCTGGAGTGGGTTGTCATTCTCTTCTCCAGGGGATTATCCCCAATCCAGAGATCAAATCTGGGTCTCTTGCATTGCAGACAGATTCTTTACCATCTGAGCCACCAGAGAAGCCCATTACAAATATAGGCTGCTGACTATAGTTTGAACCCTGATTAATATTCAATACTCCTAGTAATAATCTAACTTTGATTCATTCCTTATAATACTTAGCAAAGTATATTGTGCATAGTAAGCTCTGAAACATGTGTTACATGAATGTAAGCATGTGTTATGTATATCACCAAAGAGGTGTTTTCTTTTCTTTTTTTTTTTTTTACAAAAACAAACACAAAATAGTTCCTAGGGGAATTTTAAAATATATATCCATTTTTAGATTTAATAATGCATCAGTTAGCCCAAATGAATCACTTTTACTTTTGTTTTACCAAAGTATCTCAGGAACATTTAGTTAGAGCACTCTTTATCCAAACTTGAATACAAGAAATATACATTTTGGGTTCAAGAGTGCCTTGCCTTCTCAACAACCAGAACAACCAGTATTTTAGTTCAATTGTTCTAAAAAATTTTTAAATAGTCGACTACAAAAATGCTATCATATTTTGTTGATTTTGAAATGGTCCTAAACACATTAACTGGTAATAGGTTCAGCCAATTCCCTTCTATACTGTTCCTCTGTATTACAAAAAAAAAAAAAGGATGCAATTTTTGGTTTGTAACAAAATAACCACACACCCCCCATCCATATAAGTGAAAAGTCATGAAAACCAAAAGAAAAGAGAGGAGTATAGCACACATTACAATTATTTTGGACTCCTGGTCTGATTCTTATTAGCCCTTCCCTGTTTTCTTTCAGATCTTGGACATGTCACCAGCCTTTATTTCATTGCCTGACATATTGTAATCATAAGAAAGAATTGTACACTACACTTCATTTCAAGGGCACCCAGACTGAGTTCCCCCCAAAAAATCTTTAATATAGGCTCAGTGGTGCCAAATTATGTTTATTTTGCATTTCCCCAATGATAGTTTCACATCAAAAGAAACTTTCCAGTAAACCCAGTTTAGATGTGGTTGACCTCATGCCTGTCTACCTCTATAGGAAACATTATATTTCGCCTTAGGAACAGAAAAAGATCTTTTCCACCCCTTTCCAATTTCCCCCAAACACTGTTAGGCCTAGTAAAATGTAGTGGGAGATTCAGATTATTCTGTTTGAGAAAATATATTATTTTTATTACTACATCCTTATATTTCTCAGAACCTTATTGGAATGTCATTTCCTTTTCTCCTAATATCTGCCCCTACTTTGGTATTTATTGGAGACTGCATATTTGCTTAAGTTCAGTTTCCTCCAAAAAGCTAACTTTCAAAGCAAAATGCAACTTTTACTGTCTTTGTAGGAACCTCTGTCGCCATTCCTAAGAGGAGGGCATTTCTTTCCAGGAAATAATGTGATTTATGAAAAAACCATAAGAAAAGTGGAGAAGCTAAATATGGATCAGGTATGTGAAATTTGTTTTAAGGCTTATTTTATAAGTGTATACTTTTGAATTATAAATATTTTAATAGAGTTAAAATGACATTCAATTTTCAAGTGCCAGGTGAGACCACTATAAGTCATAATAATACTTCTTTATATTTGCAGCCCTTCATATCATCCTTAACAATTTCATTTCCATTTCTTCATTTGAAGTATTGTTGTCCCCATTTTACTGAAAGAGAAACTGAAATGAAGACATGCTCAGTCATGGAGAAAATTAATGGTAGAATCTGAATTTAATATAGATATCTCAGTGTTTTGTACATTTCTTTTAAACTAGGCTCACAAAAATAATAATTTAAAACATTGTAATTTTGTCTCAATTAATTTAATATGAAATGAATTTCTAAATGAGCACTATGAACAGATGGACAAAATACTGTATACTGTAAAAGATCTAGAAAATGAAAGCTTGAAGTCAGGTTTTTGAAATTCCATTAAGCTTAACTGAGACCAAGTACAGAGTACAAAGCTACAGCAGGGTGATGGTAATTGCATGGCATTTAGAGCTCCTCCCTCCTTGTGCCCTTCCATCCTTCAAGCAGAGTTGTTACTGAAACTAGTAGAGGTTTCACATTGACCTGCTCAATGGGTACAAGCATGCTCAGGCCAGACAAAGCCTGGGATTTATATCTTGAACTAGGTTAGTGTAATAGCTTCTTAGGCCTTCGGTAGCAAAGTACTACAATCTGAATGACTTGAAACAGCAGAAATTTATTGTCTCACAGTTTTGGAGGCCAGAACTATGAAATAACCATATTGGAAGGGCCATGCCTCCTCTAAAACCTCTATGGAAGGAACTCTTCCCTTCCTATCTCCTAGTTTCTGGTGGCCTCAGGTGTCCTTTGGCTTGTAAATGCATAATTTTAATTCTCCATAGTCACATAGCATCCTCCCTGTGTGTCTTCATGTGGTCTTCCCTGTGTGCATGTTTGTCTCTGTGTCCAAATTTCCCCTTTTCATGAGGACACAAGTTATGCTTGATTAGGACTTATTCTAATAACCTCATTTTAACTTGATTACCTCTGTAAAGACCCTGTTTCCAAGTAAGTTCACATTCTGAAATACTGGGAGTTAGGACTTAAACGATTTTTTGGGGGGAGGCACAATTCAACCCATAACAGGTAGTTAAATATTATCAAACAAATTTTGATCACAAAATCATGTTTTCTCATATACAAATGAAACATTAAAATATACTAAATTCTCCTTTTTCATTTTTCTTGACATGAGAACATATCTTGTTTTTATTAGTATTTATGGGCAGTTGTTACCCAGTTCATTGGAACTAATACATTATTTACTCATTTGATACCCAGTAATAATGAAATAGAGTAAGCTCTCAGAATCATAAACATCCAAATATTTAAGATTATGGTCTGCTTTGAAAATTGGATATAATCTGATGGATTTAGTATAGTACATATTAAACACATATTTTCCAGTTTCTGTACATTATGATACAAAATACAAAAATTTCATGAAATGTCGGTTTTTCAAAAGACACTTTCTTCAAGCTACTAGGTTATAACATCTGTCCTTTAACTGAATTCCCAAAACAGTAAGCTTGACAATTTTAAGTAGTAAGGAATTTTTGAGATACATCCTTTCATACTGCTTCCAACTTCGTGTTTCAAAGGGAATAAACAGCTTTTCTAAATCTTGGCCCTAGAAAAAATATTGAATATCCTGTACATTATTATTGCTACATATCTGGAACAATTAAAGATGTTTTCAGTGAACATTGCTGCTAGTTACTATAATAGCAATAGTTAAATTACTATCAACTTGACTATTTACTTTTATATGTCCACTATTCTTATTAATGATTTAAATGATTTGGGAGTTTTGAAACTGCCATAGGAGACTGCCTAAGGTAAAACGAACCACACATATGAAAATACAACTGCTCTGACGTAGCTTAGTTTCCTCAGTGACAGAAACATAATGGGATGAGCTGGATAAAGCTAGAGTCTGGATGAACCTGCTTAATGCCATTATGAAGTAAAGTGAAGTGAAAGTCGACTCTTTGCGACCCCATGGACTATACAGTCCATGGAATTCTCCAGGCCAGAATACTGGAGTGGGTAGCCTTTCCCTTCTCCAGGGGATCTTCCCAACCCAGGGATCTAACCCAGTTCTCCCACGTTGCAGGTAGATTCTTTACCAGCTGAGCCACAAGGGAAGCCCAAGAATACTGGAGTGGGTAGCCTATCCCTTCTCCAGCAGATCTTCCCAACCCAGGAATTGAACCAAGGTCTTCTGCATTGCAGGAGGATTCTTTACTAACTGAGCTATCAGGGAAGCCAATGTCATCATGAGACTAATTAAAAAAAATGTCATCGTGAGACTAATTCAAATAAGACTAACTTTTAGGAGATGGAACCTGTCCAAAAAAGAGGTCTTTATAGTAGAAGGATGGTAAAGTAATGCCAGTGGCAAGATAATTATCCAATTCATATGGATCAAACCTGGGTCTCCTGCATTGCAGGCAGATTCTTTACCATCAGAGCCAAGAGGGAAGCCTATAAATTGTACTCTGTGTATTTTTTTCTCAAGCAAAAAAGAGAAATGTATGGTAAGATATAGGGTAAATCAGAAATGTTTGAACTTTTGTACATTAAAAACTCAGCTTGTGGTATGTCGCAAAAGTATGAGAAACATGAATATCTTGCTTTGGAAAAATAATTTTAGGAGTCAGGTATGAGGACTGAAAACTGAAAACCTGCTAAGACTTCAGTGGTACCAGTTAGTGGTTCACAGGCCAAATAGGTTCAGGAAAACCACAAGACATCTCAGATGGAGAGACTGTCAACATTCCATTCAAGAGTCAACTGATACATTAATAAGGAAAGATGGTTGAGAAATGGGTTTTGTTTTATTTATTGTTGTTTCAAAGTTTTTCCTCATCTGTTTATTAAAGGACACATTTTTTTTTTCAGGAGGAATTCTGTTTCATTAATGAAACAGCTCCTCACTGGGTGAAAGTTTTCTCCAACTATCACCCCGAATTTTCCTAATTTAGTGTATGAAGGTATTTTGTAACATAAAAGAACAAAATTTTCATACCAAAAATTTGTACAAAAGCTAGATAATACACAGTCAGTCTTCTAAACTGTAGAGATCTTACTTAGTGCTAGTATATTTGTAAAGAAGATTCTGTTTGAAAACAGCTTGGAGAAAATGATTCTATGAACTGATTCTGTGACCTTTATTTGTATGTTTAACAAGGCAGTTCCTACTTGTAAAATGTGTTTCTTAATACATATTTTTTCCAAAGTATTTTTATATACATGAAAAGATATTTGTATACATGATAAAAATTTCAAAGCATAAAAATATAAAAGGTACAAAAAGAGTGCAAAAAGAGAAAATATATATGGTGCAAAAATCTTCTCTGTCCTGATCCTCTTTTCCCTCAGTTCCTCTTCCCAGAAGCAGTCATTCTTAAAGTGTTTTGGTTCCATGCATGTATTTAAAAGCAGTTGTATATGTTTGTAATTATACATGTATATACATTAAAAATATTATACACAAGGAGTATACTATATTCATTTTTATGCATCTTGTTTCTTCAATTAATACAGTTTGAAAATTGTTCCATATAAAAATTTTAAAATTTGAAGTGCCTTACTTCATTAATATAGGTCACCTTTCCACAGTCAAAAGGAAATAGAGCATTGAATTTATACTTTCAAAGTTAATTGTATGTGCATGAATGTAGCATTATGATTCAAGCAGAGTATTTTTCCTTTGGGTGAAAGTTTTTTGAAAACTGGCTTTCAGGTATCTGTTTCCAAAATAGAATAGAACAAAATAATATAGAAAATTCAAACACACCTGAAATCTCCAAAACTGAAATAACCAGATATCTTTTCTTATTCTGTGCTCAAGGCTTACCAGAAACAAAATCACAGTAAATAAGCAAACAGATTACAAAGATTTAGTTTAAAAACAAGTTCAAAAATACTTTGAGGACAGTACAAATTCAGTCTAATGGTGTGAACGAACTCTGAGCAAGAAGTCATAAGTTCCAGACCCAATTTTCCCATTAATTATATCATCATAAGACCTCTCTGGACCTCATGGTTATTTTTTTTACCTACAAAATTAATGGATTGGGTGATGATTAAGTTGATGATGACGACAATGATAAAATATGATAATGATAATAGTAAATGTTAATCCCCACCTACTTTATACTTGGCACTTTGCAAACATTAGTTAATTTACTCCTCATAGCAACCCAATGATGTACATATTATCTCCCCTTTTACACATGAGGAAACTGAGGCTTATAAAATTGCATATACAGTTTCTCATGATCACAAAGTTAATGGTAGAATCAGAGTTAGAATCTATGTTTTCTGGAACTGAAGGTTCAGTTACTGTTTTCTAATCTTTTTTCTTAATTTATGCTTGATTTTCATAAGCATAAAAACTTCACTTGCCCCCACTGTGATTCTATTATGCTTCTGACATTGAAAGTCACTACCATATATTATTTTATAATTTATATCCATCAATATCTTCAGTATTATAGTATTATTATGCAGTTAGATCCTGAAGTGCCTATTGAATCATCAAAGAAATATCAATTAAAATTAATATTCATTATAGTTTTAGTGTTAAGTGTAACTGGAATATTAACTTAATCAGAACATGAAATTCCCTGGCCAACTTAGGTAAATATTTGGATTGTCACAGCCACCTGATCAAATAAAAATAGAGTTCAGTACAACTTTTTTCCAATGGAATAATTGGAAAACTAATACATCACTTATTAAAACTATAGATCTTAGGGCTTAAATTATCTTGTGAAAGAACACATTCAATTTTTTAAAATGGATTTTCTTTTATTAATAATTTTTATTTTAAGTATTTTTGGCTTGTGTATGTATTTTAGGAATGCTATCCTCAGGTTCAGTGCCATCATCACATTGTTCAACAGCCCCAAATCATCCACTCTCCACACTGTGAACAATCTCATTCTAGTCAGAAAATCCAAACCATCACAGGACGTGATTCAGTTTCTACAAACACTGGAAGTGAACTATGTCACGGTGGCTCAAACCATACACATGAGCAGGTAAGATTAATGAACTGATTCCTTGTAAAATTGAAATAATCTCTTAAACCCTTCTCACACTTCTGTATAGATAACCACATTAAATTTTCATCGAAATATTGAGAGGTTATACCATGGGGATTTGTGTTTTATTATGGCATTTAAAAAAAAAAATTTTCCATCTCTTCTCAGAACACAAAATAATTCAGGTATATTAATACACTAAATCTATGAGGGAAGTTAGGAACTGATAAATGAATACCTAATTTCTAGCTGAATGGGTCCAACAGTTGTACATCATTAAATGTTTTCATGAGATATGATATTTAAATGAACAATTAATTAGAATTGATATTTCTAAGATGATTGTAATGGTCACATTTCACAAGCTGGTAACTTTTATGTTTTCTTTGCAAATTTGGTATATTAACTCGTTACAGTAGGCATACATTTTATTGTGTGTTTCATCAACAAGACAGAAACTAAAACTTAATTGCTAAGAAGAAATCTGTTGGGATGCAATCATCAGTGACTAATTGATGTTCCGAATACTTTGGAACGTTGTAAACATCTGTTATACAGGTGTTAAAGGAAAAAAAAGATGGTCTTGAATCTTGGGAAAACTAGCAATAATAACTGGAACTATGGGGAATAAATCATCATTTGTATATCTTCATATTTTTACCAATAAAAAATAACTTGTTCAACTCACCTCCCTCATAGGCAACTCATAGGTAACTGAAAGACAAAATAAAAAGAATAAGAAAAAATAAAGGACCCTGCCCATATAAGAATATTATTGTTTTATATTAAATATGCATGAGGTTATTTCTAAAGACTGAAACTTTGAGGTATGCACTTTGGCAATATTGGTAAAAACAAAAAAAAGAACCACGAAAGATTTAAAACACCTTTTTTTTCCAAATGGTAAAGCCTAAAATTATCTTTTCCCTGAATATCATATCATGTATGGAAATATTGGCTTTAGAACTACTCTAACATGGTCCAGATGATGTTGAATTTCTTAAATGGATTAGTAATGACAATTAGAAAGATATTTTTTTAGGTTAAATTATTTGAAATTTTCATTTTTTAGGTCAAAGTTCGTCAAAGAGCAACAGTTTCATATGGTTCTATATGTTACTTTGCTTTGCTTCTGTTTCCTCATCTTAAGATTCATCATCCATTTCTTACAGGGTTATTGTAAGAATAAATCATGTCTTGTATGTTAAGCACTTAACCATTGTTGAGTGCTGACAGTAAGTACTTAACAAGTGGTAATTACTAGTTTACAGTAATAATTATTATTTGTAAGCATTAAATCTTCACACCAAGTACTATGAAAAATACAAACATCAGTAAGACATTGTCACATTTCTCTTAGGTGCTTATTATCTAATAGGGGAAGTGGCAAACACATAAAATATTATATAAAGCAAAGTATGTCTGTTATCAAAGGAACATGCAATGAGCTTTGGGAATAGAAGAAAGAAGAAATTAATTTCAGCTCGAAGATGTAGGAAAGCTTTGTTGAGGAGGAAGAGATTGACCTGGGTATTGAAGAGTGAATAGAATTTCCATATGTGGTATGGTGGTGTGTGGCATGGACAATCAAAGAACAGGGAATCATATGAAAACGTCATAAATTTTGGAAAGTACATTTTGGGTTTCAGGAATAGTTGTTTGGTTTGTAAGACAAAGGAGACATGAGATGAAGAGTACTACAGTGCAAGATTAAAATGATATATTAAGGCCAGATCATGAAGCCATTGCCGTGGCACAATCTTAGTTTCTTTTTTTTTCTATTTTTATTCTCTTTATTTTTATTCATTTATTTTATTTTATTTATTTTTAAAATTTATTTATTTTAATTGGAGGCTAATTACTTTACAATATTGTAGTGATTTTGCCATACATTGACATGGGTCTGCCATGGGTGTACATGTATTCCCCATCCTGAACCCCCCTCCTACCTCCCTCCCCATCCTATCCCTCTGGGTCATCCCAGTGCACCATCTCCGAGCACCCTGTCTCATGCATAGAACCTGGACTGGCAATTCGTTTCTCATATGATAATATACATGTTTCAATGCCATTTTCCCTATTCATCCCACCCTCACCCTCTCCCACAAAGTCCAAAAGACTGTTCTATACATCTGTGTCTCTTACGCTGTCCCACATATAGGGTTATCATTGCCATCTTTCTACATTCCATATATATGTGTTAGTATACTGTATTGGTGTTTTTCTTTCTGGCTTACTTCACTCTGTATAATGGGCTCCAGTTTTATCCACCTCATTAGAACTGATTCAAATGTATTCTTTTTAATGGCCGAATAATATTCCATTGTGTATATGTACCACAGCTTTCTTATCCATTCATCTGCTGATGGGCATCTAGGCTGCTTCCATGTCCTGGCTATTATAAACAGTGCTGCAATGAACATTAGGGTACACGTGTCTCTTTCAATTCTGGTTTCCTCGGTGTGTATGCCCAGCAGTGATCAGGGATTTCTGGGTCATATGGCAGTTCTATTTCCAGTTTTTTTAGGAATCTCCACACTGTTCTCCATAGTGGCTGTACTAGTTTGCATTCCCACCAACAGCGTAATAGTGTTCCCTTTTCTCCACACTCTCTCCAGCATTTATTGCTTGTAGATATTTGGATAGCAGCCATTCTGACTGGCGTGAAATGGTACCTCATTGTGGTTTTGATTTGCATTTTTCTGATAATGAGTGATGTTGAGCATCTTTTCATGTGTTTGTTAGTGTTAGTTCGATCTTAGTTTCTTGACCAAGGATTGAACCTGGGCCTTCAGCTGCAAAAGCATGGAGTCATAATCACTGGACAACCAGAGAATTTCTGAAGGTTAAGTTTAAAATTTTGAACTTTATTTGGCAGGCAATGGAGAATGATTGAAGTTTATTAAGTAGGAAAATATTGAT
This sequence comes from Giraffa tippelskirchi, assembly GCF_054371585.1. Taxonomy (NCBI): domain Eukaryota; kingdom Metazoa; phylum Chordata; class Mammalia; order Artiodactyla; family Giraffidae; genus Giraffa; species Giraffa tippelskirchi. The sequence continues at coordinate 76,303,942 of NC_137289.1, forward strand.
AGGTATGATTAGATTAATTCTAGAAGCTTTGTGCAAGATAGATTGAAATATTGATAGTTTTCTTTTCATAGTGATCAGAATGAAGAAGATATCATTATTGCCTTTATTGTTAAGAGAAGAAAACCAAGGTTTGCAGAAGTTGTTACTTGCAAAGGCTTTGCATAGCTAGCATGTGGTAGAGCCAGGATTCATACATAGTTAGCCTGACTCCAGAGCTTACTGAGAGATCCTTCTGGAAGTTGAGTCAGCAGTGTGGAGAGTCCTTGCTCAATAATGTAAACATGAATAGGCCAATGGATTAAGAGTCTGTCACTGGAGAGGCTTTGGTGTTATAACAGAAAGTGGACTAGCTTCAGGGTAGGAAGATCTGAGTTCAAGTCCTAGCTATGTCCTTTTCAAGCTGTGTGTTCTTGATAAATATTAAATCTCTCAGAAATATCCTCATCCATAAACTCTGTTAGTAATGTCTACCTTATAGAGTTGTGGAGAAGGCAATGGCAACCCACTCTAGAACTCTTGCCTGGGAAATCCCATGGACGGAGGAGCCTGGTAGGCTGCAGTCCATGGGGTCGCTGAGAGTCAGACACGACTGAAGCGACTTAGCACCAGCAGTAACAGCACAGAGTTGATGTAAAGACTAAATGAAAATATGTTTGATGTGCTTCATAAACTATAAAGTCTACAACATGAAAAATACGACAGAGAAGGATTTGCAGAGAAAAGATATTAAAAGATGTTTCAGCAGTCAAAGTGTAAAACTTGTTTTGGTTTTGTTTTTAATTAATTTATTTTAATTGGAGGATAATTACTTTATGATATTATTATCTTTTGCCATACAAAGTATAAAACTTAAGCTAAGATAACTACAGTAAGAATGAAGTGAGGGACAATTATCAGAGATGGGAAAAATATCACAGGATTAAGCATCTTGTCCAAAAGCAATGATAATACTATGATATACTTTTATAAGCTTAGTGCAACTAATAATATATTTGACCAAAGCAGATATTGTCTGTTTAGAAAATGGGCAGAGTTAGGTAACTAATATATTACTTTCTATTTTATTATTCATCCTTCAGTTTGAGATTTGGGTTTAGCTCTGGTAAAAGCTGGAGGCTTTTTGTATACTTTTTTTTTCTGGTTTTTCAGTATTTTATGTGGATATAGTTGAAGTGCTGCTGAGAACAGAATAGCCCTGGGAAGCTTAGAGCTGGTAATTTCCACCTATGTGGATTATATAGAATTGGCTCCATTTCTGGTCAAAGTGAGGATGGGGTAACCTGATTGTGCAGATCCCATGGACAAAGCAGGGCAGAAAATGAGTTGTCTCACCTAGGCTCTTTGGTGTTTACATGTTAGTCTTTCACATGAGTGGAAGAGTCTTTGAAGAGTAATAGAGCAGATGTCAGTTAGGCTTTTTTTTTATACTAAAGTTTTACCCATTTTTAGTTTGTGTTTAGAGTTAAATTGCAATTCAGAGGTCAAGGAACACAGACTTTAAATACAATTATTTGGGTTTATAAAACCTGATTCTGCTGAGCTGCGTGATCCTAGGTAATTGACTTTAACTGGACAAAACATCAATTTCCGTATCTATAAACAGGGAGAATCACACTTAACGTGCAGTGTATCTACAATAGAATTAAATGAGATAAAATATGTAAAGTATCTAGCTTAGTGCCAAGCACATAGTAGATGCTCAAATGAATGTTTGAATCTTTACCTTTCCCTCCTCAAACTCAGGCCCCAAATCCTTCAAAGCATCAGAATAGGAAATTGGTTCCCATTATAATAGTTTTCAGTTTAGTTCAGTCGCTCAGCTGTGTCTGACTCTTTGCAACCCCATGGACTGCAGCATGCCAGGCCTCCCTGTCCATCACCAATTCCCGGAGTTTACTCAAACTCATGTCCATTGAGTCGGTGATGCCATCCAACCATCTCATCCTCTGTCATCCCCTTCTTCTCCCACTTTCAATCTTTCCCAGCATCAGGGTCTTTTCAAGTGAGTCAGTTCTTTGCATCAGGTGGCCAAAGTATTGGAGTTTCAGCTTCAGCATCAGCCCTTCCAATGAATATTTGGGACTGATTTCCTTTAGGATGGATTGGTTGGATCTCTGGCTGGCTGTCCAAGGGACTCTCAAGAGTCTTCTCCAACACCACAGTTCAAAAGCATCAATTCTTTGGTGCTCAGCTTTCTTTACAGTCCAACTCTCACATCCATACATGACTAGTAGAAAAGCCATAGTTTTGACTAAACAGACCTTTGTTGGCAAAGTAATGTCTCTGCTTTTTAATATACTGTCTAGTTTGGTCATACCTTTTCTTCCAAGGAGCAAGCGTCTTTTAATTTCATGGTTGCAGTCACTATCTGCAGTGATTTTGGAGCCCCAAAATATAAAGTCTGTCACTGTTTCCATTGTTTCCCCATCTATTTGCCATGACTAAATCACCTTTAAAGTGTCTTCCAAGAAGCATTAAAATATTTTTAAAAATCAAGTGTCCAAAAACCTCGCTTCAAAATATTTCAAATAAAACTAATTTTTGTATGTTTTCCATGGTTCTCCTTAGAAACATCATCATTTTGGTTTCAAATTCAGAACATCACTGATCACATTTCCTTCCTCGAGGACATTAAGAATAACATGCTGTGATCATTTTCATGCTATTAGCAAGGAACAGATAATTCCACATATGTTAGCGACAGGAAAAAGCTCAGCTGAACTCATTTTAGAAGTTGTCATACAGGTGGTGTTTTAAAAAAGTCTCAAATAATTATATATATTATACACACAACTCTTTTGCACTTGACTTGAGACTTCCAAGAAAACTTTTAGAGTCATGGGAAGATGTAAAGGGAAGAGTCCTACTCACTGAGATAGTGCTATTGCCAAGGGAAAATTCTCCAACCTCTGATGTCTTTCTACCATCATTTAAAAATTTAATTTTTGTCAACATCAGGACAGCACAGATCTTAGTGTCAAGTACTTTCTTTTTAATTTATTTTTTAATTGGAGGAAAATTACTTTACAATGTTGTATTGGTTTCTACCATAATTATACTTATATTCCCCTCCCTCTCGACCCTCCTTCCCCTACCCCATCCCACCACTCTATGTCATCACAGAGCCGCCTGGCTGGGCTTCCTGTGTGAAACAGCAACTTCTTACCAGCTATCTGTTTTACACACGGTAGTGTACATATATTTATGCTACTTTCTCGATTCATCCCACTCTCTCTCCTGTTTCTGACAAGTGTCCAGGAAGCTTGTTACAATGTTTATTTAACATAAGTCATTCACTAATGATGGAAACTTAGGGCTGCTTAGCTCAATAAACTCAGCAGTTCTGTCTATTCCCTCACTCAGTCACATGTAGCTCCAGTCCTTCTTCATCTTTATTGCCCTCTTCATCTCATTATCGAAAATGAGCGTCTTTTGTGCAAAATTCTCTTCACTGCTATCCTTTCCCCAAATTTAACTGGTGTCTGTTTTGCACTCATTTTTTTCTTCAACACCACCCTTGTTTGTCTCCTGTTACCTCTTGCTCTTGTGCCCTTTTGAGCTCTTTTTCTGTGACAAACAAAAATTGTTATTTTTTAATCTTAAAAATAGTTTTTTTTTTAATGAAGCAATGCATATAGATAGCTTAAAAGTTCAAAGAGTATTAAATGGCATAAAACAAACAGCAATTTCCTGTCCCAACTCTTTCCATGCTTGCCTGATCCCCAGAGAATCATTTTCAGCTCTTAGCTTTTTTTCTTCTGGTGTTTACCTTCATATAGATAAGTAGTATGAACATACTTATGCTGCTATTTTTTTAATTTATCAATATTGTGTATTATCTGTTGGTAATTCTGATACATAAGGATTTAGTTCTATAAATCCCCCATCTACCTGTTTATATCCCTTTCATCATCTCAACATAGTTAAATCCCCATTGGGGGGACTAAATCATTATTCAATGTTTATATTATTCTATTATTGCTTATGAAAAAGTTATTTACTGCTGAACCAATTTGTGTATTATTTTGCTGTTTTTATTAGTACAACTATTATTTGTAGTGTTAATAATTCCCTAAGTTTTTTCATTTGTTTGGTTTTCTATGTATCTATTGTTAATTCTTTTCTCAGTACAATTTTATACAGCTAAGTGATCGACCGTTTCCTCTCTTTAAAATCCTGCAATCCATATACACTGCTCCTCTTTGCTCATACTATCACTAATACTGATCTTCTAGTTGCTCTTTCCATCCTTCAACAGTTTCACTGGCAGACTTACAGGCTTCTTCCCACTTTTGCCTAACTCCTTCCCTGGAATCATCTGTGAGAACTTCACCACCATGAAAGATCACCATATGATCTTTCCCATCCTCTGCCCTCATGGCTCTTCATCACTGTTAATTTCTTCATTTCTACTACATCTTCAGCTCTCACAGACTTTGGTCACTCCTTGAACCTCCTCATCACTTGAAACTATTTCATCTGGAATTCTGAATGTCTCATCACTTTCTTGCATCTCCTACTCCCCAATTCCCATTGAACCTTGCCCTTAGCATGCTCTCTCACGCTCAATTCCAAACCAGACTGGTGTCCCTTGTCAGCTGATTCAACAATGCTTTGGCTAGAAAACCTTAAAATTGTTGTTGCCTTCTCTGATTAATCCTCACTTCACTGATCCCTTACTTTGGATAAACTGCCATCCACTTTCTTTGCCCCTAGATTTTGACTGCTTCATGTGTTAAACTTCACAAACTAGGCCAATTTAATCTCATATATATTGTCTCTATCTTGCTGGACTCCTTCTGTTGCTAGGCAGTCCTTTTAGTTAATTCTAATTGTTTTGCCACCGCGGTCCTCAATATATAATCCTTACTTTTCCCACCCTCTTCATACTCCAGGTCCCACTGCTATTCTCTTACTCTCTGCAGGTGGCCTTGCCTTCTACTGAGAATGGGCAGTGGAAGTAAGACTTTATTGTGCACCAGAATCAGTTGGCAGGCCTGTTTAAATAAAGGTTGGTGAGACGTGATAATTTGCATTTCCAAGTTCAATGGTTATCCAAAGTTTACTTGGTCCAGGTACCACGATTTGAGTTCAGTATGTGAACTCCTTCAACACTCTACTTCATTGAAAAATTTTTCTGTACTTGGAGCAAACTTTTGATTCTTTGGATCTTTAAGAAATAAGAATCTAACTTCATCTTCAAGGTGAAGCAACCCTACCAATCTACTGAATTATGATCTCACTCTTTGTTCCCTTCATCTGCAAAAACCCTGAAGCAGGAAGGCATACTCACTGCTGCCATTTCCTCATTACTCACACACTCCTTAATGCTTTGCAAACCAGATTTTAGTTTCAACATTCTCCTGAAACTGCTTTTATTGACCTCTAAGTTGCAAATTTCACTTTCTTTTTTGGTTTCATTTTCATCTTACTCTATTTGATGATAAGTGATTCTGTTGATCCATTGTATTCTTGATATTCTTTCTTCCCATTATACTATACTGCTGCTTCTAATTCTCAGACTCTTCTTCGTTCTTTTACCAGATCTTCCCCAGAAACCCATCCTTGGCCTTCTTTTTCTTTCTCTACCTCTTCTCCCTTGACTATATGGTATAAAATCTTGACTTCTATGACTTTTACATGATCACCTTTACATGGACAACTCTCAAAATTTCCCTCCTAAGCTCTAATCCATAATTTATTTATTTATTTGTTTTTGGCTGTGCTGGATCTTCATTACTGTGCTCTGGCTTTCTCTAGTTGTGTCAAGAGAGGGCTACTCTAGTTGTGGTGTGCAGGCTTCTCATTGCAGTGGTTTCTCTTGTTGGGGAGCACGGGCTCTAGAGCATGTGAGCTTCAGTAGTTGTGGCACATGGACTCAGTAGTTGTGGCTTGTGGGCTTAGTTGCCCCGAAGCACGTGTGATCTTCTCTGATTAGGGATCAAACTGGTGTCCCCTGCATTGCAAAGCAGATTCTTAACCACTGGACCACCAGGGAAGTCACTCTAATCCATTATTTTTACTAATTGATCTCTCTACTTGGCTGTCCCACAGTCATCTCCAATTAACCACATATAGCTTTTCATTTTATTCCCTCTATTAATGATATCTACAGTGCTCTAATTACAAGACTTAAAATTTACTTTCCCTCTCTTTTGCCACCTCACACCTAATCAGTTGTCAAGATTCTTCCTACATAAAGTCACTCTTACATAGCTGAAGTTGTGTTTCCTTTATATAAATCTTTTACCATTTGATCTGCTTTATAGCTCTTATCAACTGATCAATCCATCATATACATCAAAGTTATTTAGATACATAGCTCTTCTAAAAGATCATAGAGACCTTGAGAGAGGAGGAGACAGTATCTTATGTCTTTTTTTCAGTAGCACTTAAAACTGTACCTTAAAACAGTACTTAGTAAGTTCTCAATAAGTGTGTGCTGAATGAATGAAAGCATCATGCCACTGACACCTTTTAAGTACTTCGTGTGTCTTGTGGGTATAGCTTTTAGCCTTTGGGTTAAGGAAAAAGTTAGAATGTAAGATAAATTACATTGAAAGAGCTACTTCATATGCGTAGTGAGTTCCTGCACTGACTCTGCTTACATAATAAAGAAGTGGTTCCATTCCTTGAATAAATTACATACTAAGGAATAGCAGAATAGAGAAATGACAGAGAGGTGGAGAAGAGAAAAAGTAGCAACAAAGATGGTTCCAAGAAGTTATGCATTAAAAATACATATTCATTTAAAATTAATTCCTTTGGGGTATGTATCTCCTGTTTCATTGCAAGAAGTATTTCGAGTGGCTTAAAAGAATAAATAAACTGTAATAGATCAGAAAAAGAAATATCAGAAACAGTATAAATATAATGGAACAATAACTCCAGAAAGAAAAGAGCATACAGAAATGCAGGCCACAGAGTTCCATGCCATTAGTAAAGGTGGGCTAAAAACTTGGCTCTGAGATTTCTGGAAACCACAGGAAGGGAAAAAAAGAAAAACGTGATTAGTGACAAAATTCCCATTGTTGACAAGAAAAAGCTTAGTAAATTTTCAGTAGTCACTTATATCATAGGAAAATATATTTTATTTTCCACTCAAAATAATTTAAGCTGTTACAAATGTTACAAATTCAATCACTGGTATTCATTATAAAATGACAATCCAAACCACCTAGCTTTATTTTAGTTGGTTAAGAGTGGAAGAATCATCTTATTTCATAAAAAAAAAAAAGCCCAAACCTATACATATACACCAAAAGGGGAGCAAAGACAACATTGACTAGCTTTCAATAAAGTTAATTTCAGTTGCTTTGTTAAAGCACCTCTTTCAACTAGTGTTTTTACATCTATTACAGTTAATATTTAGCCCCAATGGCATCTTTTATGTCAACTTCCTCATGCAACAAATGTTTACTGAGCCTCTACTATGCTCAGTTGTTATGGTAGGGGCTGGAATTAAATAAAGATATTAAAACTGAGTTTCTACCCTCTGGTAGCTGAGAGTTTATAGATAATTTGTAACCATCTCCCGCTCCTTTTTTATAATCATTATTCAAATCGCCAATTGTCCATATGTGTTAGGTTAAATAAAGACATTATCTTCATGATGATTTTTACATGAGAGTTTAATAATTTACTCATCCCCCACTAAAGCAATACCTCCAGCAACTTTACAAAATAAAACTGCATTTTACAGTTGAGGAAACTGAGGTTCAGAGACATTAAGCAATACATACACTTAACCTACAACTAGGAAATGGGAGCTCCACTTTTGGCTCAAATTTCGATTCTTTTTTCATTGCAACACTTTGCTGCCTAAGGTTACTCATAGAAAATTAAATTAAGTCTTTATTTCAACTACAGGTTTGTTGTTATGAGTAAAGACTTCATTTTAGAGTTGTGATTGTTGTATAGTACATTCAATTCAGTGACAACATTTATTAAAAATCTTCTATGTACCAGATACTGTAAATGCAACGTTTCTTTACTAAAATATCTATGGAGATTAAAATAACACTAAGGATTTTCAGGACCTAAAATCCTGACACTTTTTTTCATCCTAGGATTTCTTCTTGTGGTACAAAATAGGAAGAGATCAATTACCGTTTTCTTTTTTGCCTTGTTAGCTATATGGCATTGTACATAAAATGAATTTCACTTCACAGTTTCAGTCTGACAACTATTAAATGTCTCAAATCAAAGCAAAATTAATGAAGTGGTAACCTTATTTATCAACAAGTGTCACCATATCATTATAAGGTTTGTAGGAGAGTAATGTATACATTGTAAGCTTTTCTTAATAGTGATGTTTTCTGTTGTCATGTAGCAAAAAGTTACTACAAGAGAGTCTAAGCACAGAAGACCTTGTTAACATGTCAATGACCTTTCAGAGTGTTAGCCACTCATGTATAATTGCTTTTATATAATATGGCATTTTAAGGGCTTTTGAATCTGCTAAGCAATCATTCTAAATACCTGAATGGTCTAATGGTTTTCCCTACTTTCTTCAATTTAAGTCTGAATTTGGCAATAAGGAGTTCATGGTCTGTGCCACAGTCAGCTCCTGGTCTTGTTTTTGCTGACTGTGTAGAGCTTCTACATCTTTGGCTGGAAATAATATAATCAATCTGATTTCAGTATTGACCATCTGGTCCATGTGTAGATTCTTCTCTCATGTTGTTGGAAGAGGGTGTTTGCTATGACCAGTGCGTACTCTTGGCAAAACTCTGCTAGCCTTTGCCCTGCTTCATTCTGTACTCCAAGGCCAAATTTGCCTGTTACTCCAGGTATTTCTTGACTTCCTACTTTTGCATTCCAATTGACATTTTTTGGGGGTGTTAGTTCTAGAAGGTCTTGTAGTTCTTCATAGAACTGTTCAACTTCAGCTTCTTCGGCATTAGTGGTTGGGGCATAGACTTGTATTATTGTGATATTGAATGGTTTGCCTTGGAAATGAAGAGAGATCATTCTGTCGTTTTTGAAACTGCATCCAAATACTGCATTTTGGATTCTTTTATTAACTATGATGGCTACTCCATTTCTTCTAAAGGATCCTTGCCCACAGTAGTAGATATAATGGTCATCTGAATTAAATTCATCCATTCCAGTCCATTTTAGTTTGCTGATTTCCTAAAATGTCGATGTTCACTCTTGCCATCTCCTGTTTGACCACTTCAATTTGCCTTGATTCATGGACCTAACATTCCAAGTTGTTACGCAATATTGCTCTTTACAGCATTGGACTTTACTTCCATCACCAGTCACATCCATAGCTGGGTGTCATTTTTGCTTTGGCTCCATTCTTTCTGGAGTTATTTCTCCACTGATCTCCCACAGCATATTGGGCACCTACCGACCTGGGGAGTTCATCTTTCAGTGTCCTATCTTTTTGCCTTTTCCTACTGTTTATGGGATTCTCAAGGCAAGAATACTGAAGTCGTTTGCCATTCCATTCTTCAGTGGACCACGTTTTGTCAGAACTCTCCACCATGACCCATCCGTCTTGGGTGGCCCTACATGGCATGGAAAGGCTGGCACTTGTGCTGTCTGGTCGGTGCTGTTTCCTATGGCAAATCATGGGGATTCTGCTCAGAATGCCAACCCTTCTTCTCTTCCCTGCGCTTAAAAACAAAGTGCAAGATGCTGCCTCTGAAGTTTGACATGTCTGGGCCATTAGTAGGGAGAGGGGTCTACTTTTTCTCGTCACACCACTTCAAGGTTGCAAAGGTATCCATTCCTTTCCTGCCTGAGGACGCCCTCTATAGGGGCCACTTCTGGTATAGTTCTGCCCTCTGCATGGTGCAGGAGTGACTGTGAGGAGATACCCCACGTCCAAGGGTAGAGAAGCCCCAGCAAGATGGTAGGCGCTGGAGCATTGCTTCTTGTTGAAAGTGAAAGAGGAGAGTGAAAAAGTTGGCTTAAAACTCAACATTAAGAAAACTAAGACCATGGCATCTGGTCCCATCAGTTCAGTTCAGTTCAGTTCAGTTCAGTCGCTCAGTTATGTCCGACTCTTTGCGACTCCATGAATTGCAGCACGCCAGGCCTCCCTGTCCATCACCAACTCCTGGAGTCTACCCAAACCCATGTCCATCGAGTCAGTGATGCCGTCCAACCATCTCATCCTCTGTCGTCGCATGTCCATCGAGTCAGTGATGTCGTCCAACCATCTCATCCTCTGTCGTCCTCTTCTCTTCCTGCCCCCAGTCTTACCCAGCATTAGGGTCTTTTCCAATGAGTCAACTCTTCGCACGAGGTGGCCAAAGTATTAGAGTTTCAGCTTCAACATCAGTCCTTCCAATGAACACCCAGGATTGATCTCTTTTAGGATGGATTGATTGGATCTCCTTGCAGTCCAAGGGACTCTCAAGAGTCTTCTCCAACACCACAGTTCAAAAGCATCAATTCTGCGGCACTCAGCTTTCTTCACCATCCAACTCTCATATCCATACAAGACCACTGGAAAAACCATAGCCTTGACTAGATGGACTTTTGTTGGCAAAGTAATGTCTCTGCTTTTAAATATGCTATCTAAGTTGGCCATAACCTTCCTTCCAAGGAGTAAGTGTCTTTTCATTTCATGGCTTCAATCACCATCAGCAGTGATTTTGGAGCCCCCAAAAATAAATCTGACACTGTTTCCACTGTTTCCCCATCTATTTACCATGAAGTGTTGGGATCAGATGCCATGGTCTTCGTTTTCTGAATGTTGAGCTTTAAGCCAACTTTTTCACTCTCCTCTTTCACTTTCTTCAAGAGGCTCTTTAGTTCTTCTTCACTTTCTGCCATAAGGGTGGTGTCATCTGCATATCTGAGGTTATTGATATTTCTCCTGGAAATCTTGATTCCAGCTTGTGTTTCTTCCAGCCCAGCATTTCTCATGATGTACTCTGCATAGAAGTTAAATAAGCAGGGTGACAATATACAGCCTTGACGGACTCCTTTTCCTATTTGGAACCAGTCTGTTGTTCCATGTCCAGTTCTAACTGTTGCTTCCTGACCTGCATACAGGTTTCTCAAGAGACAGGTCAGATGGTCTGGTATTCCCATCTCTTTTAGGATTTCCCACAGTTTATTGTGATCTACACAGTCAAAGGCTTTGGCATAGTCAATAAAGCAGAAATAGATCCCATCACTTCATGGCAAATAGACGGAGAAACAGTGGAAACAGTGACAGACTTTATTTTGGGGGGCTCCAAAATCACTGCAAATGGTGACTGCAGCCATGAAATTAAAAGACTGTTGGTACTTGGAAGAAAAGTTCTGACCAACCTAGACAGCATATTAAAAAGCAGAGACATTACTTTGCCAACAAATGTCCGTCTAGTCAATGCTATGATTTTTCCAGTAGTCATGTATGGATGTGAGTGTCTAGCTATAAAAAAAGCTGAGTACCGAAGAATTGATTCTTTTGAACAGTGGTGTTGGAGAAGACTCTTATGAGTCCTTTGGACTGCTAGGATATCCAACCAGTCCATCCTAAAGGAAATCAGTCCTGAGTATTCATTGAAAGGACTGATGTTGAAGCTGAAACTCCAATACTTTAGCCACATGATGAGAAGAACTGACTCATTGGAAAAGACCCTGATGCTGGGAAAGACTGAAGGCAGGAGGAGAAGGGGATGGCAGAGGATGAGATGGTTGGATGGCATCAGTGACTCAATGGACATGAGTTTGAGTAAACTCTGGGAGTTGCTTATGGACAGGGAGGCCTGGCGTGCTGCAGTCCATGGGGTTGCAAAGAGTCGGACATGACTAAAGGACTGAACTTAACTGAACCATTTTTAATAGGTGAAAAATGCATACATTTAAGCCAGCTATTTAGTGGGGATAAATTTAATTAAGCCAATACCCTCTGCTACTAGATTACTACTGCACTGTGATTTGTGCATTGATCACAAACTCTCTCTAGTCCTGAACAGCATTCTCAAAAATGTGTGCCACTAAGCTTGAAGGGGGCCAGGAAAGAAAATATAGAAAGCTCAGCTGAAATCTGCAACTATTGTGTGTCTACTCTCTGTAGGACCCTATAATCACTACCACTGAATATTTTAAATATGGTTGGTCAAAATAATCATCTTTGAATATCAAAGTTTATATAATGTAGATGCTAGTAAAAGAATTCCACTCCTGAAATCTCACAGACAACAAATAAAAGATAAAATCCCAGATTGGAAATAAGACAAGAATTTCCCAGGCAGTAGTGAGATGAAGCCCATGGTTTTCTTTTACAAGGTACTTCCTTTCTACAGTTTTCTGAAAAATGACTACTAATTTGTCTCTGGTTTCACACTTAAACATTATTGCCTTGCCTTGGGTTTGTGGCAGTAATTCTAATCAGAGGCTTTTACTAGCAATCAAAGACAAGGAGTTGGATGGCTTGGTCATTATTATGGCCAAATTGTGATCTTATTAAAGGTATTTGATGGATGCATGCTAAAGAATCTGTAATAATATTTGTAACTTTTTGTGAAATATCACATTTTGTGTATCTGGGAATAACTATTCTTCAGCACAGTTTGTATTCCTCCCTTATTTATATATGAAAATCTGAAGCTATTATCTTAGATTGACATTCAAGATAGCTCTCATTCTTCAGGCAGAAGAGTTGATATGAGGTACTTTTATCTCAAGTATCTTATCAGCTCAATATTGTCCCAGAGAGAAAACCTCCATCTATTAGAGCTACCATTATTCTGACTGAAAACATTCATGTTTCATTGGGAGGCTCTCCATCTTGGCTTTTTCAAGTCAACAAAAACAGGGTTATGAGCCAACTCTAAAAGAAATAGCAAAACAAGCAGTTCTAATAAAACTAACGTCTACCAACCTGTGATTTAGTAATGAAAATATTGCTATCTGGTACATCATAGTTTTTGGTTAGGCGATTTCATTTTATTGAGCATAGTCCCATCAAAAACTTAATACCAGATGAGAATATGCCTTCTGTCTATCCTCTCCTCCATACTTTTGAACCCAACTGGGTTTTGGTTTTTACTGTGTTACTTAAACGTTATCGTGATTTGTGTACCATATAGAACTAAGGAGGAATATATACACAAAGGAGTAAAATTTTTGATTCCTGCTTTTCTACCCTGATAGCTGTTTTGTCAAAAGAACTATTCTACAATTTTAATGCTCTCACTTTTTCTTAAGCTGATTAAAATTTATTACCTGAACTTGAGTCATATTTTTCATAGTTTCACAATAAGAAAATCAAACTCTTGACTGTTTCAATACCTAGCCCAACCAATCTCCAAAATAATGCAATTAGGGACAGTGTAATTCCCAAGTTGCTGAGAACACAAACACAAGAGGTCTTCTGGAGAGGCAATACTGTGCAGTGGTTACAAGAGAACATTACCTCATTTAATTTTATGTCAAGTTCATAGCACAATGCCTGGCAAATAGTAAGAGCTAAATAAATATTAGTTATTATTATCATTTCTGAAGATAAAATAATCTACTTTTGGCAACTTTTAATGCTGCTTTTTAATCTATGAACACAGACATGATGTTGATGTAAATCATTCTGTGTCCTGGACTCTGTGATTCTTTATTTGGATGTCATACTGAAATCATTTGAGCAGAAGTTCTAGTAATGGCACTAATTACTAATGTCGGCAAAGAATTCTATACCCAACACGTTTACTAGTATACAAGGCAATGATAAGAGAATATTTGAGCAAAAATAAAAAGGAAATAAATACTTTAAGATAATTTGAAATATAAAATCACTGCTAAAATAAAATGGAAAGGAAAAAAAGCTCCAAGGTTTTAACAGCATTGTTAGGTCATTATAATCGGCTAAGAGAGAAAAATAGGCAAAATACTAGATTTATCAAATTAATTTGCAGATTTTAACAAGGAGCTCAGTACTTGAATATTCTTGGCTAAAGAAATGCCCTTTTCTGCTTGGGAAAGTTAACGGGTTCGGGAGGGACACAGAGAGGTAAGGCAGGAAAGTGTTATCTTACTAGCTAGCTATAGCAATGAAATAACCTGAGGATCAGTGGAATGACATTGACACGACAGCTAGATTTTCCTTTTATCCAGTTAACTTTGATCTTTGAAATCATATTTGAAATTGTGTTTTTAGGCCACTCCTAGTTTGATGAATATATAGATGGTCCATAAGGGAGAAATGCATGAATAAAACATGAAATCAAAAGTTAACAATTATTCTGAATAAAAACTTACCTAACTTTGACCCATACTACCTGAGAGGGGTCTGTCACTGAAGAGCTCACTGTCAAGATTTGGAAATCTAGGTAGACCTCAAAAATCTGTCTCTAACTCTTACTACAAGTTCAATTTGATTGCTGCAATTAGACTTACCTGAATTTAGGAAGAGGTTGCAAGGGATCACCATTATGTTCTTGAGGAAGTGCTGCTTATGCTCTTTTAGGCTTTTTTTAGACATTCTTAGTTAGCTGCTTTAAGATAGAAACCTGTAAAAAAATTATTTCTAGAATCATTTGGCATTTGGGTCTCTTGTAACCAAGTAGATGACTTATTTCATTTCAAAGATACTTACTGAACAGCTATAGGGTGTTCAATCAGCAATGTGCTAGATACTGTAGAATATACTAGAAAGTATGATTCATTCTTTACTCTTAAGTTTGTTTAGGTAGGAGAGGTTGCTGAGAAAACCAAACAATCTTATTTATGACCCTATTGATAATAATTTGTGTTTAGGATTTCAAATCTCTGTGAGGTCTATGAATTTTCTGTATTTGGCTGTGAGCTAGTTTTTCCCATGTCAGGTTGACTAGATATTCAGCTCAAATAATAAATGCAGTGAATCTAATAAGAAATAATAAAAACACATTGAATTGAGAAAGTTTATTTACTCTTTTAGCTGTGCTAGTAATCATGTAGATTTTTATTGACATATGCAAATCCAAATGAAATTAATTCATCTATAGTCAGTATAATTCAAAGAAGTAGCACTTTCTTTTCCAACAAGGGACAGATGAATAAGCCATGTGACAATAATGAGCCATTCAGGGATTTTGATTTTCTTGTTTTACTTTTTATTTAAGCATCTATATTCAAGAATTTTTATGTAAATTATTCATATTGCATGTATTAGATCACTTAGACTTGAGTGAAAAACTGAAAATTCCATTACAATTTTGTTTTTTCTTTAAATTTCTCCCATATTGAAAACTGTATATGACAGCTGCAAAGAAATTTTAGTGGCTTCATTTATGTGATGACTTTGTGATGTTACTTGTATTAATAGGCTATTTCACTTTTTTCATTTCACATCAAAATATCTGTGAACTTAGAAATACTTAATATTGCTTATAATAGTAACTGATGTTTTCTTTAGGTGGTACTTCAGGATGACAACCCTGAAAAACTGGACCCCACATATTTTGGAGAATTGCTTGCTGATCTAAGCCGCAAAAATATGGATCTATATCACTGTTTGTTAGAACATTTGCAGAGAATTGGAGGAAGGTACTATAAACACATCATTTGCCTTTATGTTGTAGCTTTCAAAAACTTTACAATACCCTGGTATTTTTTTAATAGATTTTATTTTTTAGAGCAATTTTAGGTTCACAGCAAAACTTGAGTACTTTTAATGGTGAAACAAGATAATTATATGAGCAATTCAGTTGCTCAGTTGTGTCCGACTCTTTGAGACCCCATGGACGGCAGCCCACTAGGCCTCCCTGTCCGTCACCAACTCCTGGAGCTTGCTCAAACTCATGTCCATAGAGTCGGTGATGCCATCTAACAATCTCATCCTCTGTCATTCCCTTCTCCTCCTGCCTTCAGTCTTTCCCAGCATCAGGTCTTTTCCAATGAGTCAGTTCTTCGCATCATGTGGCTAAAGTATTGGAGTTTCAGCTTCAGCATCAGTCCTTCCAATGAACATTCAGGACTGATTTCCTTTAAGATTGACTGGTTTGATCTCCTTGCAGTTCAAGGGACTCTCAAGAGTCTTCTCCACCATCACAGTTCAAAAGCATCAATTCTTTGGCACTCAGCTTTCTTTATATGAGCAGATATCAGGAAATATCTCATTTTAAGAGTTAATGGACTTTATGAAAATCATCAGAGACATCATACCAGCTCTTTTAGGATCAAAAAAGAATTAAGTGGGCCTTCTTTTCTAACGTACTTTGATGTCAAATGCAATCACTTGGGCAAGGAGCTCAAAAAAATGCATGGCATACTATGACATTTTAAGATATTACACAGATGATATAAGATACAATCCAATTGCTAACACACTACTGTTTATCTTCCGTTGATGTGTGCTCAACATATGAAGACCAGAGTTTAATATACATTTAGGATTATATATTCTTATAAATATTACATATTATTTTAATATTATATATAAATATACAAATATTTATTTATAAATTGATATTATAACATATTATGCAATAATACATATTTAGGTATATAAACATGAACAATTTATCAACTGTTCATGTGTAGATGAGAGCATATTATGTCATGAAATTAATTTCATGAACTATACTCCAAAAGTTGCCTTTACTACATAATCACATCATATATGTGGTCATCTGTCAGGCAAAACTTAGGAAAGCTTCATAAATTCCAAAAAACCTGGAGGATAAAAGAAAGTCAGTAGAATTTTTTTCTAGTTCAGACTTCACCAACTAGATTCTTCTACTTTTAGAAATCTTTAATCTCTTCTCTATCTCATTTCTTTCTACTTATTATAACTGTTTTATTAGCTTTCTCCTCCCCCAACTTTTCTTACTTTTGTATTCATGATTGCAACTGTTCTCTTAACACTCACCCTCAACTGCCTTGCCTCTTTATTGCATTGCCCACCCCACTTAGCAAAATTCCAACTCTGGATAGTCTAGTTCGCTGCCTTATCTATTGTTTTCTTTTTTCCTCCATTCAATACTCATTGCCCACTACTCCTAGAATTCAAACACTACCCCATGAGGGGTGTTTTATTTACCCTTGTTTCCTTGGTGCTTAGTGTGACGATTGGTTTACCATGGTGCTTAATAAATATTTGTTGAATGAATGAATGCTTTCTTCACGCTACATCCATGCAGTTGAGCACAGTTAGAGACAAGCACAGCTATTTATTTAAATTGGAGTCATTATTGGTTTCCATCTTTAGCTAAGTTCAACAAGATTTTATGCTAATAAATATCCTCTCCCTTTATCCAAACAATTATTTCACACATTCATTTGTTTGCATAAGGTCACTACGTTAAAAGCTTCCCCCTCATTCTGAATAGTCTATTGAGTGTTCACTGTTGTGCCAGACAATGTGCTAAGTGCTCTTTAAATATTATCTAGTTTGCACAGTAACCATAGAAAGTTTAAAATTGAACTCCCAAAGAAAATAAGTTATTAAAATCACATAGCTCCTAAGTGCTTGAGATGGATTCAAACATTTTTGAGTACTCTTATACCTATAAGCCATGACTTGGCTTTTCTGCAAAGCCTTCCCTAGATATTGTTTGGTCTAGGTGTTCCTCTTCTGTGTATTAATCATGCCCTGTGAATATTTCTGTTAAAGTATCACATTGTGAAATCAACAGCAGATAGAGACATTCTTAAGTACCCTGATTGTAGATCCAGGGTTCGTATCTTGGATTCATGTCCCAGTTCTTGTTACATACTAGATGTGTAGTATCAGGCAACTTGTTTAACCTCTCTGTACTTCAGTTTCTTCATCTGTAAAATAGGGATTATAATAATAATAATACTCATTTCATAGATTTGTTATAAGCCATAAATGATTTATATAAGACATGTGCTTAGAAGCAAAAAGAGCGTCATGTGAGAACTTGGAAATTGACCTACAGAATCAAAAACTCTGGGGTAAGGCCAAGTAACAAGCCCTCCAGAGGCTTCTGATACATGCTCAAGTTTGAGAATCACTGACCTAAGGCTACAAAAGTGACAAAATCTGGGACTAGAACCTATGGGAGAACCTTTTTACCTTAGGCAAATCACTTTTATACTAGATATGTGTCTCTAAATTGTTAAATATATTGCAGACAATTTAAACAAATTATCAACTTTTTGGATCATCAAATTTGAAAAGGTTGCAGGAGTTAGATCAATTTTACACGCTCAAATTTTGCATTAGATCAGTTATGTTTGTGTGAAGGATAGGACAAGGTAATATTTGTGTTTAGATTGCCCAAAATCCATTCAGAGATCATGGCCTTGACAAAGTTGCTACTCAATAAAGGCTTATAGAATGAGAGATAAATAAATTCCAAATGTATTAGTCTCATACTAATTAGAAGTAGACAAAATAACTGAGCAAGCAGGTTAAATACTTTATAATGATCATCCAGCTAAAAGGATAATCTGTGGTTTTGAAATAACTTCCTCTCATTGAGGGTTTTGATAAATATGCATAGGTGACCTAAATGTATAATTAAACATTTCAAAACATTGAATTTAATTTCTAGAGTAGATAAAAATATCAAAAAGAAAATAGAAAGTTAGTGTTTCCACATTAGTAAACACTCCAGAGTGGAGACGATCTCATAAAATTTGGGGGCTTAAGAGTGTCTGCTTGTCAGAAGGTTGTCAGTTCTTTCTCTTCATTCCTTCCCCTCCTTTCATCCTCTTCATCCTCTTCCTCTCCTTTCTTTGTTTTTTCCTTATTAGATTCCTTCCATCCTAGGAGATGAGATGACATACAATGAGCGCCACTCTTTTTTTTTTTTTCTGCCCACTGTAATTTTAGCCACTATTATCTTGTACTGAATGGAAATGTAATACACATTGACCTTTCCACCTCCCGGCTCTGTTCTCTTTGTTTCCACTCTCTCTCCCACCCCCTTTGGTCTCCACTTTTCTTCTCTTTCTAAATTGCAATTCAGCAATGAGTAAGCTGGAGGGTCAGAATAAAGAAAGGTTATCTTATGAAACCATTTTGTTTACATTTGTAAATTTCAGTATTAATTGCTGTTGATTGTTCCTTGTTTTGTTTCTTTGTTTTGTTTCCTTGTTTGTAGTAAGAAGTGACTAGAGACATGTATACTAAGTTGACATTGGAATTATAGTTTTAAACATAAAAGGTCTGTGATAATTCCAGTTAGCATTGTGATTCATATTTTAACTTGTTTAATCTTCCATATGCATGCAGCTGCTTTAGTAACACATTAAAAAAGTAGAGGAGCTTCCCTGAGAGCTCAGATGGTAAAGAATCTGTCTATAATACAGGAGACCTGGGTTCGATTCCTGGCTTGGGGAGACCCCCTGGAGAAGGGAATGACTACTCACTCCAGTATTCTTGCCTCGAGAATCCCATGGACAGAGGAGCCTGACAGGCTACAGCCCATGGGATTGCAAAGAGTCAGACACGACTGAGAAATTAACACAACACAACAACAACAAAAAAGTAGAAGATATTTCATTTTTTTCACTAGGGCCTCCCCACAATTTCTATTTTGGCCACCCAGGAAATACCACATAAATATACATAGAGACAGTTTTGTATATGTACAATACATACATAGACAGTCATGCCTTGGGAAATGAAATCTTCAGTTCTCATTCTCCACATTAGCTTATGTATTTTTATAAATGCATGCAAGAGGCTTTGCACAGTGAGTGATCCACTTACCTTTGTAAGGAATACTCATAAACACATAGAAGGTAAAGGTAGGAGCTAACATACTAGCTTATATCTCTAAAATACTTTTCTATTGTACTTGACAATATGGCAGTTGTATATCTATATATCTATGATTTCCTAAGATTGTCTTACTTTAAAATATTTTGTTTTGCTGTCAGAACATGTATACTGTTTTTTTGTTTGTTTGTTTGTTTGAGGAGTATGTTCACCATATGTATTTTGGGTCCAACTTTTCCACTAAGGGCAGAAGGAACAAGTAGGCAAGAATAAGTTCTTGTCTGTTGCCACTGACAGTGCAAGAACTGTATCCTTCCCAGCTTTCACAATTTCCCCAAGAAACCAGTGCTAGACTGGTATAACCACTAATAATCATCTTGTAGCATTTGTCTACCTCACATGGTTCCACAAACGGCCTTCTAATACTCATGGACAAACCCTCATTTTGATACTGGAAATTCTATTATCTCACTAAAATTTTGGTCATGTTGCTTAAGGCTATGTCCCTATATAAGCATTTGAATATCCTTTAGGCTTTGTCACTGATATATATATATATATATACATATATATATATATACACAGGGGTATAGATTGAATGAGTTAGTCTTGCAAGTTTTGGTTTTGCTTAAAATGGTATGAATAGCTTAAAGACACTGTAGGGAAAAGCTGAAATCAGCATTGAAAGGGAGCAATACAAGGAGGAAAAGAGGTGGAAATAGAGAATGACTATTATTGTTATTGTTCACTCAGATGTTATTTGTTGCCAAACACTGAAGACTTCTACATCTAGTCACAAATAGACTGATTTAATGGATGGTACTAACTAATTCTGCATATTCTATTGGTTTGTTATTGTTTATATTTAATAGATTAGTTAATTCCATGAAAGTTATCTTTATTTTTGTCAAGTGCCATTTTGGTTAGTTTTAAATTTTTCATTTGGATTATAAATTTCATTTGGATATATTATGACATATCAAAAAGTAAGATAAAATATTTAGAACACTAACATTTATATATGATCAATGTATATATTTTCCTAAGATTGTCTGTTTTTTATTAATTCTTGCAGCAAACAGGACTTTGAGTCTACAGATGAGGTAAGTGCTAAAAGAGTTGAAAATCAAATATAGTTGATAACAAAGCAGATTCTGATATTTGCACTAAAAATATTGTTTTAATTTGGTATCTTTGTTAGACTGGACACACAGGTTAGTGAAAGATACAACGATCCTTTTGCCTTTGAAAGGATATAACCATTTATATTTTTGTAATGGCTGTAAAGGTGATAATTGTTAAAAATAATAATCATTCACACACAAAAAATGTTTTATCAGCTGTCGCTGTCACCTTATGATTTAATTTGTCCTTCCTTATGAGAACATTTAAAAATTCATTGACTACATACTCTCTGTTTTAGAAAACTGACATCTACATTAACTAAATTTTAATTTTAGTAAAAAACTAAACTTTTTTAATGAAAAAATTTACTTCAAGTCGCTGGCTACTCTTGCCAAATAGCCAGTGACTTGAAGTAAATTTTTTCAAGTATTAATTCTATTATATACACACATCTTGTTAATAATTACTTTTAATGGAATAAGTCATCAAATAGAGAAAGAACTGATTTCAATGTAATGAAAAGCACAATGACTCCTTTTGTGTTAATTTTCATCCTTATTTCCAGTGTATTGATAAACTGCATTCGTTACAATAATTCAGTAGCCCTAAATTGCTTTTATGAAGTACTGACTTCAATTTAGCTTCTCACTTAAAATTTGTTGAAGCTTCTTAATGTTGTTATTGCAACATCATAACCTTTCAAAAGATTATGCAAAATTCATGCAATTTGCAAATTCTCAATAAACCTTTGATTTTATTTCCCAAAATTTTTATTATTTAAAATAATCCACCTCTAAAATGTTATACCACCCAACAAAACTTCTAGTTGTTGAAAGATACACTGGAATAAAGTGTTAATGGGGTTTAAGTGACCACACTTTTGTTTTTAAGTTACTCTTTTAAAAAATAGAAATGGAACATCTGATTGATTGCCCCAAACTTTCCTCTAAAATCCCTGGAATGCAGAGCTCTTTCCATGGTGTATGTAGTACTATCAATTTTTTATAAGTAAGAACTGATAAGGCTACTAAAATTTGTAGGAACTATTGCCTGAAAAGTGAAATAATATTTTGATGTCTCTAAAAATAGGTCCGTCTCTATGAAAGTCTGTGGATTGTTGATCCTATGATTAAAACACTAATGTGTATCTGTTAAAGGATAAGCCTCTCTTTTCTTACAGTCAGAAGACATTGAATCATTGATTCCAAAAAGATTGTCAGAATTTACAAAACAGCAAATTCGCTATATTCTGCAGGTGAGATGGGGTGAAGAGTGGCTGTGAATTCACAACTAAAAACCCCCTAGCCTAGGATATTTCCTTTAATTAATAACAGAAAGATTTAAATTAAAATCCTGTTTCACAAGAGTTGATTACATTTTGATTAAATGAGGGCTGAATTATAGTTTGGTCAGACTATCAAAGACTAAGTATTGAATGACTAACATTGAGGAAATTGTTATAGAAATATTATTCCCGTGGAATGCCCTTATTCTCTCCTCACTGATGTAGCACAACCTGATTCTAACTTACAGACTTTGCCCTCCTCTTCTCCATTCTACTTTCTATACCTCCCTACCCTAGCCCTGGCAGATGGAAAGGTCATTGCATTGATTTTCCTGAATTGTGGAAAGTTAGAGACCACTGTAGCAATAAATTCCCCTACACTGAAAGGGAGAGACAGATCAAGATAGATCAAAATAGGTGCTAAAGAAATACAGCTAAAAAGAAGAGTGCATGCGTTTGCAAGAAAGGATTCTAAAGACAATCTAGTTTTGTCTATTGAGGCAAATTTCTAAGTTTGCTATTTGATCTCAAGCCTTTATCGATCATTCAGATATTGGGCCTGGCATCTTATCTGTGCAACTTAAGTGAAATATAAGTGTGTATTATAAACAGACAGTGGTATAGGGAACGCATATGCTCTGCAGAATCTGAATCTTGGCTATATCCTTGATATTATTTCTGGTGGCACGAGGTCCATCCAAAGTATAATGAAGGCCCTTGAAAAACTGAGAATATTTGCATCTAAGTTCCTGAGAGACATTAGTCTGTAGTTTTCTTTATATTCTCTTTGATTTTGATGTCAGGATAATCTAGCTTCATGAAATGGATTGGGAAATGTCTCTTCCTTTTCTATTTTCTGGAAGAAACTGTATAGGAGTGGTTTTAATTCTTCTTGAAACATTTGGTATAACCCTTCAGTGAAAATACCTGGGCATGGATGGCATAGATGTATATTTTTTTATTTATTTTTATTTATTTATTTTTTTAGAGTTTAAAAAAATTCTAAATTCAATTCCTTAGTAGTTATAGGTCTATTCAAATGATCTGTTTCGTATTGGGTACGATGTGATAGCCCGTGTTTCTCAAGGAAGTAGTCCATTTCATCTAAATTGTCAAATTTTTATGTGTGTATTTTTATGTGTATTCATAGTACTTTCTGACTATCATTTTGACATCTGCAGGGTCTGTTTTACTCTCCCCTGTTTAATTTCTGACACTAGTGATTTGTGTCTTCTGTTTTTGTTGTCAGTTTTGTCAGAGGTTTATCAATTTCATTGATTTTTTTCAAAGAGCTATATCTTAGTTTTATTGATCTCTATTTTTTCCGTTTACATTTCCATCGATTTTTTTTTTGCTCTTATCTATATTATTTCTTCCTTTGCTTGCTTTTGTTTATTTTGCTTTTCTTTGTCTAGTTTCCTGATATGGGAATATAGATGATTGATTTCACACTTTTTCTATTTTCTTTTTTTTTAATAAATTTATTTATTTTAGTTGGGGGCTAATTACTTTACAATATTGTAATAGTTTTTGCCATACATTGACAAGAATCAGCCATGGGCCCACATGTGTTCCCCTTCCTGGACCCCCCACCCACCTCCCTCGCCATCCCATCCCTCTGGGTCATCCCATTGCCCCGGCCCTGAGCATTAGTCTCATGCATCGAACATGGAATGGTGTTCTGTTTCACATATGATAATATACATGTTTCAATGCTATTCTCCCAGAACGTCCCACCCTCACCTTCTCCCTCAGAGTCCATAAGACTGTTCTATGCATCTGTGTCTCTTATTCTGTCTCGCATATAGGGTTATCGTTACCATCTTTCAAATTCCATATATATGCATTAGTATACTGTATTGGTGTTTTTCTTTCTGGCTTACTTCACTCTGTATAATGGGCTCCAGTTTCATCCATCTCAATAGAACCGATTCAAACGTATTTTTTTTAATGGCTGAGTAATATTCCATTGTGTATATGTACCACGGCTTCCTTATCCATTCGTCTGCTGATGGACATCTAGGTTGCTTCCATGTCCTGGCTATTGTAAACAGTGCTGTGATGAACATTGGGGTACACGCATCTCTTTCAATTCTGGCTTCCTCGGTGTGTATGCCCAGCAGTGGGATTGCTGGGTCATATGGAAGTTCTATTCCCAGTTTTTTAAGGAATCTCCACACTGTTCTCCATAGTGGCTGTACTAGTTTGCATTCCCACCAACAGTGTAAGAGGGTTCCCTTTTCTCCACACCCTCTCCAGCATTTATTGCTTGTAGACTTTTGGATAGCAGCCATTCTGACTGGTGTGAAATGATACCTCATTGTGGTTTTGATTTGCATTTCTCTAATAATGAGTGATGTTGAGCATCTTTTCATGTGTTTGTTAGCCATCTGTATGTCTTCTTTGGAGAAATGTCTGTTTAGTTCTTTGGCCCATTTTTTGATTGGGTCGTTTATTTTTCTGGAATTCAGCTGCAGGAGTTGCTTGTATATTTTTGAGATTAATTGTTTGTCTGTTGCTTCGTTTGCTATTATTTTCTCCCATTCTGAAGGCTGTCTTTTCACCTTGCTTATAGTTTCCTTTGTTGTGCAAAAGCTTTTAATTTTAATTAGGTCCCATTTGTTTATTTTTGCTTTTATTTCCAATATTCTGGGAGGTGGGTCATGGAGGCTCCTGCTGTGATTTATGTCGGAGAGTGTTTTGCCTATGTTTTCCTCTAGGAGTTTTATAGTTTCTGGTCTTACGTTTAGATCTTTAATCCATTTTGAGTTTATTTTTGTGTATGGTGTTAGTGTAAGCATTTAGTGCTATAAATATCCTCGCAGCATGGTTTTAGTGTGTCCCACAAGTTATGATATGTATTTTCATTTTCATTCAATTTTATGTATTTTTTATCTCCCTTTGACATCTGTGTTGAATGGTGGATTATTAATGTTTAGAAGCGTATTGTTTAGTTTCCAAGTGTGTAGAGATTTTCCTATTGTCATTCTGTTATTCATTTCTGGTTGGATTTCACAATGGTCAGAAAATATACTTGAAATGAGATCAATTTTCCTGAAATAGTTTAGTTTTATAGTCAAGGATATGGTCTATTTTGGTGTATGTTCCATGAGAACATGAAAGGAACATGTATCTGTTGTTGGATAAAGTATTCTGTAAATGCTGATTACATACTTTGGTTGATGCTATTGTTGAATTATTATATACTCTTGCTCATTTTCTGCTAAATAGTTCTATAAGTTGCTGAGAAAAGAGTGTAAAAGTGTTAGTTATAGCTGTGGATTTGTCTGTTTCTCCTTTCAGTTCTATCAGTTTTTGTTTGATACGTTTTGCAGCTCTGTTGTCTGGTGCATAGACATTTAAGATTGCTATGTCTTCTTGGTGGATTGACTCTTATTCTGTAATGTCCCTCTGTGTCCCTGGTAATTTTCTTTGCTCTAAAGTAATTTTTATCTAATGTCAATATAGCCCTCCTGCTTTCTTTTAAGGCTTTCATGGTATATCTTTTACTTTCATTATATATATTTTAATTTTCATTATCTTTGAAATGAGTTTCTTGTAGAAAGCACATAGTTAGGTTATGTTTTTTCTTATCACTCTGTCAAGTCAATCTCTGTCTTTTAACTAGTGTATTTAGATCGAGTTGTAATTATTGGTATGTTAAGGCTAGACCTGCCATTGTGTTTTCTGTTCGTTCTGTCTTTTGTTTCTTTGGTTTCTTTGTCTTGCTTTCATGTGGATTACTCAAGTATATTTTAGAATTACATTTTGATTTATCTCTAGTGCTTTTGAGTATGTCATTTTGTATAACTTTTTTAGTGGTCACTATATTATATATCCATAACTTATCCCCATGTATTAGTGTCAACATTTTATTGGTATCAGTTAACTACAGAAAACTTTTCTTCTTTCATCTTTCTTTTAGCCTCCATATTTATGACTTTTTAAATATTTCCTTTAAGTACATTGAAAGCCACGTCAGACAACATTATAATTTTTATGTCTTGAATCATCAAATTTAATATACAAAATGCAAAAAGAGAAGGAAAACCTACTGTATTTGCCCATATTTTTGCTTACTGTGTTACTTCTTCCTTCTTGATAGTCCAAGTGAGTGAAAGTCACTCAGTCATGTCTGACTCTTTGCAACCCCATGGACTGTAGCCTACCAGGTTCCTCAGTCCATGGAATTCTCCAGGACAGAATACTGGAGTGGGTAGCTGTTCCCTTCTCCAGGGGATCTTTCCAACTCAGGGATCAAACCCAGGTCTCCTGCATTGCAGGCGGATTCTTTGCCATCTGAGCCACCAGGGTCCAAATTCCTTCTATCTTTTCCTTTCTCTTCAGAAAACTTCCTTCAATCATTCTTTTAGTGTAGGTCTGCTAGTGAAAAATTCTTTTTCTTTTCTTCTAAAACTGTGATTTCCCCCTCATTCTTAAAGCTTTTTTTCCATTGGATACAGAATTTGCAGTTGACAATTCTCTTGTTTCATCACTTAAAAAACATTCTGGCTTCTATAGTTTCTCATGAGAAATCGACTGTCATTGGAATTGCTGTTCCCAATAGCTAAGATTTCTTTTGCTGCTTTTAAGATTTTAAATTTATCTTCAGTTTTAAAAAGTTTGGCTGATATGTCCAGGCATGGATTTCTTTGGATTTATCCTGCTTGAGGTTTTCTCAACTTCTTGAATGTGTATGTTTGGTTTTTTGCTAATTTGGAGGTGTTCTCAGCCATTATTTTTTCATCTACTTTTTCAGCTCCACCTTCTTTCTTTTCCCCTTCTAGGATTCTGATGACATGAATGTTAGATATATGTTATACTCCCATTGGACACTGAGGCTCTGTTCAATCTTCTTCTAATCTATTCTCTCTCTGATGTTCAGAATTAAGTATTTTTGTTGTTCTATCTTCAAGTTCACTTATTCTTTGCTCTATCCTTTCCATTCTTCTTTTTAGTCCATCCATTGATCTTTTTTTTTTTTTTTAACTTATTGCCCATTTGGTTCTAAAACTTTCATTTGGTTGCTCTTTATTTGTTTTCTCAGATTTTCAGTTGTGTTGCTGAGACTTTCTATTTTTTGTTATAAATCTTTGCAATTTCTTATTGAAACATTTTTAAGATGGCTATTTTTTTGCAATTATTTTATTATTTTTTTAAATTTATGTATCTATTTTTTACTTTACAATATTGTATTAGTTTTGCCATACATTGACATAAGATGGCTATTTTAAAATCCTTGTCAGATAATTCTAACATTTTTGGTATCTTGATGTTGGCATGTATTAACTCTTTTTTTATCAAGGTGAGATTTTCCTATTCTAAGAATAAGTGATTTTTCAATTGAAACCTGGACGTTTTGAGTATTATGTTATGACTTTTTATTTTGCTCAAATCTTCTTTTGTAGCAGGCCTCCTCTGATACTGAGCAACAGAGGAAGTGGGGAGACTGCTTATTATTGCCAGGTGGGGATGAAAGTCCAGGTTCCCTACTCTGCTTCTGTTGACACTGGTTGGGGGAGTATCTTATTGTTCTTCCTGGGCAGGGGTAAGGAATTGTAGGTCCCTACTGATAACACCCTGGTTTGGATGGGAAAAAGTGTTGTGGTAATGTTCCCCTCTTGGCCTCTACAGACACTGTAAGGTGAGTAGCTTCACTTCTGTTGGACAGTGATGAAAGTCTTGACTCTTCACTAAGAATTCACTAATTCCAATTTGGTGACTAAGCAGGGAGATTGAAGGAGAGATAGTCTAGTTTCCTTTCTTGGCTTTTGACGGTTTGGGTAGAGTAGAATATAGTTGCCTGTTTTTCTGTGATGTTTGGCTGGAGTAGAGTGATTATTATCTAAATGCTATCTGCCTTGATAGGCTGCCCTTTTTATGGTCCTTTGGCTAGAGAGAGCAGGCTTTCCTAGGGACTTTTGTTGTCCATATCTCTGGTGTGTTTGGGTTACTGATTTCCCCAACATCACACTGATAAATGAAGCAACAAGAAAGCCTAGGAAATCACTTCTGTATTTTTCCTTAGCTCCCAATGTTCTAAACCAGACTTCATTCTTTTTTTCACCTTTCAGAGTCTTTTTATGTATGTTTTATACATAAATTCCAGGGCTTTCAGTTATACTTAGCAAGAAGAATAGAGAAAAGTATTTCTGCTCCATCTATTCAGAAACAGAAGTTGCCTGTCTTAAAATCATTTTTCTTTGAAGAAATGAGTTTAACCTAGTGAAAGTATTTTTCTCCCTCTTTAAAATTTGAGATATCTTTATACTTCAAGCTTAAACTTAATTTGTACTATATTGTTCTCAACTCAGTCAAAATCCACACATTTGGCAGCACACTTAGGGAGATGCAATTTATTATTTGAAGATTGACTGTCTCATCTTTTCTAATCCTTAGAGAAAAAAAGTAAATTTGAGAATTTTCTGATCTATTTCTATCATGAAAAAGGTGATACTTTATCATGGAAAAAAAGAGACCCTTTTTCAAATAACATAGCTATGATCTCTTCAGGAATATTCATTGGATTACTTATGCATGTTATTGACCAAATGCCCTGCATCACTATTCTAATATTGCCATATTAAAAATGAAGTTGTGAATAAGTTTGCTTCTAGAGCAGAAAAGTTAGATTACTATTACTTATATTGCATGTTTTAAATGCTAGTAAAAATAAACCATCAATCGTTTTCTTCCCCCAGATGAGGGATATGTCTGACAAATCTCTCCGACTAGTGCTCTCCACGTTCAGCAACATACGGGAAGAGCTTGGACATCTTCAGAATGACTTGACAGTAACATTTACTTTGATTTTTCTTTCCAAAGCTTTTCTAGTTCTTAGCTTCCTTACATACAAATCAAAGCATTCAGTCTGCCTTTTAAAAATTTAATACAATAATATTGTGCAAACCCAGATATAGTTATTTTCTTGCAACAGTTAATTGGGGTTGGAGGAGAGAAGTAAAGAGCTGTCCAGTGTGAAAATGAAAGAAACTCGGGTGCACATTTATTATTTGCTTTACCACTAAGGTAATTTAATGCTGAAAGCCAGGGGGTAGTTTGTAAAATTAGAATAATCTGACTCATTGATTGGGAACTTCCCCTTTTCTGTAATAATAAAGCACACTCTGAATTTTTTTTTTGAATGCTTGAAAACTTCTATCTCTAAGAACTAACATTTTTTGATTTCTATTTTAATTGGTGTTCTTCATGACACCAGCAAGATACATTCAGAATACTTTCCATGCAATGAATTATTCCTTGAGGACTGTGGAGTGGGTTTTTTGTTTCTGGGTTCTGATGAATACATTCAGACTTTTAATTTGAAAATTCACAACCTGCTGGGATTAACAAGGAGTCTTTGTGGATGTAAGAAAAAATGTTAAATAATTCAGAAGGTTCTGCTTCATTGCACTTAGGATTCATCAATTCATCAAAATGTCTATCAATGCAGGTTTTTAAAGTTTCAATCATTTTGTATCCCATATTTTGATTAACTTTTAGAATTCCATTTTATTAAACAACTGCAAATGAAATAAGTGCTTATTTAAACATTCCAATGTAAACAGATCTTTGTATTATGTAACTGTTGACAAGTTTCTCTAATTCTGAATCATAACAAATAATTTTGGTTCTAGTCACTGGAAAATGATAAGATAAGACTCGAGAAAGACTTGGCATTCAAAGAAACTCAAATAAAAGAGTATGAAGAACTCTTGGCATCAGTGAGAGCTGATAATCACAAACAGCAGGTAAATTGATATTTTCATTGATAATAAGTTAGATTGATAGCTTTTCATATGCACAGTTAGCACATTGGGGTTATGAGATACAATCCAGACAATTAAAATAAGATGGAATAATTTGTTCATATGGAAATTGAGAGGCCTTGGGTATTTCCAGTTACTGAAGCCCTCTCAGAAAAATGTATGGATTTATATATATATATATATATATATATATACATATACACACACACACATATAATATATATCTTAATATGAAGTGTAAACAATTCAAAATTTTCTGTTATTGGGTGACAAAAATTGTATAAATATTGAATATCTAAATTCACTCACTCATTTGGTCTACTAGTGTGTTGCTAAAAAGGTTTTTGTAGATCTTAACACATGTTTGCTTAATGAGTAATTGAATGAATGAGCACTAAAAGTTTTCTACAGATATCTGAGCAGAGATAATTCTTAGGAAATCATAATAAATCTCTGAGGCTGATTCATTCCTAAAATTTGGTCCTATGACAATCCCAAATTTTGGTTGAGTTTCCAGTTATTACATAGTCAGGCATAGGGTTATTTTGGTGCCTATCAGAAGGTAGGTTATCATATTGCCAAGGAGTAGCAAGAATTTGCTAAATTGGTACACTGAAAATTCATCTAATCTTGATTCCTTCTCACTCAAGAAGGTAAGTGAGAGTAATATCTTTCATAGCTGACTTAACTTACCATTTAAAGATAAATATATAAGCAAACTGGGCATGGGAAAATATTTGCTTTGTTTCATTGAATTAATCAACTAAAAGCACTCTCTCCTAAAAAGTAGAATCCATTTGTCTTATTTACTATGTATTCTTTACAGCAAGGACGTCAAGACTCAGCCTCAAAATGCCAAGCATTGGAAGAAGACAATCTCTCGCTTCGGCATACGCTATCAGACACAGAATATAGACTAAAAGAATTGGAATACTGTAAGCGTAATTTAGAGCAAGAGAATAAAAATCTTAGAATGCAGGTATTCAAATTTTGTTTTAAGCATGTGCTATTGCCTTAATTATACCATTGGTTATATATACAGCTATGTGCTGTGCTAAGCTGCTACAGTTGTGTCTGACTCTTTGCGACTCTATAGACCATAGGCACCAGGCTCCTCTGTCCATGGGATTCTCCAGGCAAGAATACTGGAGTGGGTTGCCATGCCCTCCTCCAGGGGATCCTCCTGACCCAGGGATCAAACCTGTGCCTTTTAGTCTGCACTGGTAGGCAGGTTCTTTACTACTAGTGCCACCTGGGAAGCCCATATGTGTGTGTGTGTCTGTGTGTGTATCCAATTCAACGTGAGAAAATACATAAACTGCTTTCCCATAATTTTACATGAAGTTAAGTCTTAACTCACTGCCATTTCAGCTGTATAATGAACTTCCAAAAAAATCCCTCTGATTATTTCAATGTTTTGTTTAATTATGTGTTTTTCATCTATTAATGTTTTGTAATATAATATGTATTTCCTTCATAACAGTCTAATTACAGAAAATTATTTTGCCTTGTGTAGGTTTCTGAGACTTGTACAGGCCCAATGCTGCAGGCTAAAATGGATGAGATTGGCAATCATTACATGGAGATGGTAAAAAACTTAAAAAAGGAGAAAGATAGAGAGATCTGCAAACTAAGGGTATGTAGATCCTATACTGCATAAATATAGAGGTCTGCAAACTAAATTAAGGGTATGTAGATCCTACACTGAATAAATGTACAGGTCAGCACAGACTTTCTAATAAGATAATGTTGTTTTCAAGTTTAAACCTACAAAGAAAAATCAACTGAAGGTAGAATGATAGGAGTATGCAATCAAACTTTTTGTTAAATACATATCATTTTCTAAAGAATATTGTTAAATTGTTTTATAATTCAGCTTCATCTTTTCTAGGAAAGAAAAAAGATGACATTAAGATGGGGTTGTTGGTTTTTTTAATTTTGATTTATTTATTTGGTGATGGGGGAGGTGAACACTTTATGATCCTACCTAAAGCTTGCTCTATGCAGGAAAGAACAGCTTTCAAGATTGTCCAGTGAAGCCACATTTGAATTCATAAAAATCTTTCTTTGACTTTTTTTTTAATAAATTTATTTATTTTAGTTGGGGGTGAATTACTTTACAATATTGTAGTGGTTTCTGCCATACATTGACATGAATCAGCCATGGGTTTACATGTGTTCCCCATCCTGAACCCCCCTCCCACCTCCTTCCCAATCCCATCCCTCTGGGTCATCCCATTGCCCCAGCCCTGAGCATTTGTCCCATGCATCGAACATGGAATGGTGTTCTGTTTCACATATGATAATATACATGTTTCAATGCTATTCTCCCAGAACGTCCCACCCTCACCTTCTCCCTCAGAGTCCATAAGACTGTTCTATGCATCTGTGTCTCTTATTTTGTCTCGCATATACGGTTATCATTACCATCTTTCAAATTCCATATATATGCATTAGCATACTGTATTGGTGTTTTTCTCTCTGGCTTACTTCACTCTGTATAATGGGCTCCAGTTTCATCCATCTCAGTAGAACTGATTCAAATGTATTCTTTTTAATGGCTGAGTAATATTCCATTGTGTATATGTACCACAGCTTCCTTATCCATTCATCTGCTGATGGACATCTAGGTTGCTTCCATGTCCTGGCTATTGTAAACAGTGCTGTGATGAACATTGGGGTACACGTGTCTCTTTCAATTCTGGTTTCCTCAGTGTGTATGCCCAGCAGTGGGATTGCTGGGTCATATGGCAGTTCTATTCCCAGTTTTTTAAGGAATCTCCACACTGTTCTCCATAGTGGCTGTACTAGCTGGCATTCCCACCAACAGTGTAAGAGGGTTACCTTTTCTCCACACCCTCTCCAGCATTTATTGCTTGTAGACTTTTGGATAGCAGCCATTCTGACTGGCGTGAAATGGTACCTCAGTGTGGTTTTGATTTGCATTTCTCTAATAATGAGTGATGTTGAACATCTTTCCATGTGTTTGTTAGCCATCTCTATGTCTTCTTTGTAGAAATGTCTGTTTACTTCTTTGGCCCATTTTTTGATTGGGTCGTTTATTTTTCTGGAATTCAGCTGCAGGAGTTGCTTGTATATTTTTGAGATTAACTGTTTGTCTGTTCCTTCGTTTGCTATTATTTTATCCCATTCTGAAGGCTGTAATTTCTTTTTTTTTAATTTAAAAAAATTTATGTATTTTAGTTGGGGGCTAATTCCTTTACAGATAGCTGGGAAGAGAAGAGAAGCGAAAAGCAAAGGAGAAAAAGAAAGATATTCTCATCTGAATGGAGAGTTCCAAAGAATAGCAAGGAGAGATAAGAAAGCCTTCCTCAGTGATCAGTGCAAACAAATAGAGGAAAACAACAGATTGGGAAAGACTAGAGACCTCTTCAAGAAAATTAGAGATACCAAAGGAACATTTCATGCAAAGATAGGCTCGATAAAGGACAGAAATGGTATGGAGCTAACAGAAGCAGAAGATATTAAGAAGAGGTGGCAAGAATACACAGAAGAACTATACAAAAAAGATCTTCACAACCCAGATAATCACGATGGTGTGATCACTCACCTAGAGCCAGACATCCAGGAATGTGAAGTTAAGTGGGCCTTAGAAAGCATCACTACGAACAAAGCTAGTGGAAGTGATGGAATTCCAGTTGATCTATTTCAAATCCTCAAAGGTGATGCTGTGAAAGTGCTGCACTCAATATGCCAGCAAATTTGGAAAACTCAGCAGTGGCCACAGGACTGGAAAAGGTCAGTTTTCGTTCCAATCACAAAGAAAGGCAATGCCAAAGAATGCTCAAACTACCGCACAATTGCACTCATCTCACACGCTAGTAAAGTAATGCTCAAAATTCTCCAAGCCAGGCTTCAGCAATACGTGAACCGTGAACTTCCAGATGTTCAAGCTGGTTTTCGAAAAGGCAGAGGAACCAGAGATCAAATTGCCAATATCCGCTGGATCATCAAAAAGCAAGAGAGTTCCAGAAAAACATCTATTTCTGCTTCATTGACTATGCCAAAGCCTTTGACTGTGTGGATCACAATAAACTGTGGAAAATTCTGAAAGAGATGGGAATACCAGACCATCTGACCTGTCTCTTGAGAAACCTGTATGCAGGTCAGGAAGCAACAGTTAGAACTGCGCATGCACCAACAGACTGGTTCCAAATAGGAAAAGGAGTACGTCAACGCTGTATATTGTCACCCTGCTTATTTAACTTATATGCAGAATACATCATGAGAAAGGCTGGGCTGGAAGAAACACAAGCTGGAATCAAGATTGCCGGGAGAAATATCAATAACCTCAGATATGCGGATGACACCACCCTTATGGCAGAAAGTGAAGAAGAACTAAAGAGCCTCTTGATGAAGGTGAAGGAGGAGAGTGAAAAAGTTGGCTTAAAGCTCTACGTTCAGAAAACTAAGATCATGGCATCTGGTCCCATCACTCCATGGGAAATCGATGGGGAAACAGTGGAAACAGTGTCAGACTTACTTTTTTGGGCTCCAGAATCACTGCTGATGGTGACTGCAGCCATGAAATTAAAAGACGCTTACTCCTTGGAAGGAAGGTTATGGCCAACCTAGATAGCATATTTAAAAGCAGAGACATTACTTTGCCAACAAAAGTCCGTCTAGTCAAGGCTATGGTTTTTCCAGTGGTCATGTACGGATGTGAGAGTTGGACGGTGAAGAAAGCTGAGCGCTGCAGAATTGATGCTTTTGAACTGTGGTGTTGGAGAAGACTCTTGAGAGTCCCTTGGACTGCAAGGAGATCCAATCAATCCATCCTAAAAGAGATCAATCCTGGGTGTTCATTGGAAGGTCTGATGTTGAAGCTGAAGCTCCAATACTTTGGCCACCTCATGCGAAGTGTTGACTCACTGGAAAAGACCCTAATGCTGGGTAGGATTGGGGGTGGGAGGAGAAGGGGATGACAGAGGATGAGATGGTTGGATGGCATCACCGACTCGATGAACATGGGTTTGGGTAGACTCCGGGAGTTGGTGATGGACAGGGAGGCCTGGCGTGCTGCAATTAATGGGGTCGCAGAGAGTCAGACACGACTGAGCGACTGAACTGAACTGAATTACTTCAAAATATTGTACTAGTATTCGCCATACATTGACATGAATCAGCCATGGGTTTACATGTGTTCCCCCTCCTGGACCCCCCACCCACCCCCCTCCCCATCCCATCCCTCTGGGTCATCCCATTGCCCCGGCCCTGAGTATTTGTCTCATGCATCGAACATGGAATGGTGTTCGGTTTCACATATGATAATATACATGTTTCAATGCTATTCTCTCAGAACGTCCCACCCTCACCTTCTCCCTCAGAGTCCATAAGACTGTTCTATGCATCTGTGTCTCTAATCTGTCTCGCATATAGGGTTATCGTTACCATCTTTCAAATTCCATATATATGCATTAGTATACTGTATTGGTGTTTTTCTTTCTGGCTTAATTCACTCTGTATAATGGGCTCCAGTTTCATCCATCTCAATAGAACCGATTCAAATGTATTTTTTTAATGGCTGAGTAATATTCCATTGTGTATATGTACCACAGCTTCCTTATCCATTCGTCTGCTGATGGACATCTAGGTTGCTTCCATGTCCTGGCTATTGTAAACAGTGCTGCGATGAACATTGGGGTACACGGGTCTCTTTCAATTCTGGTTTCCTCGGTGTGTATGCCCAGCAGTGGGATTGCTGGGTCATATGGCAGTTCTATTCCCAGTTTTTTAAGGAATCTCCACACTGTTCTCCATAGTGGCTGTACTAATTTGCATTCCCACCAACAGTGTAAGAGGGTTCCCTTTTCTCCACACCCTCTCCAGCATTTATTGCTTGTAGACTTTTGGATAGCAGCCATTCTGACTGGTGTGAAATGGTACCTCATTGTGGATTTGATTTGCATTTCTCTGATAATGAATGATGTTGAGCACCTTTTCATGTGTTTGTTAGCCATCTGTATGTCTTCTTTGGAGAAATGTCTGTTTAGTTCTTTGGCCCATTTTTTGATTGGGTCGTTTATTTTTCTGGAATTCAGCTGCAGGAGTTGCTTGTATATTTTTGAGATTAATTGTTTGTCTGTTGCTTCGTTTGCTATTATTTTCTCCCATTCTGAAGGCTGTCTTTTCACCTTGCTTATAGTTTCCTTTGTTGTGCAAAAGCTTTTAATTTTAATTAGGTCCCATTTATTTTTGCTTTTATTTCCAATATTCTGGGAGGTGGGTCATGGAGGATCCTGCTGTGATTTATGTCAGAGAGAGTTTTGCCTATGTTTTCCTCTAGGAGTTCTACAGTTTCTGGGCTTACGTTTGGATCTTTAATCCATATTGAGTTTATTTTTGTGTATGGTGTTAGAAAGTGTTCTAGTTTCATTCTTTTACAAGTGGTTGACCACTTTTCCCAGCACCACTTGTTAAAGAGATTGTCTTTTCTCCATTGTATATTCTTGCCTCCTTTGTTGAAGAGAAGGTGTCCATAGGTGCGTGGATTTATCTCTGGGCTTTGTATTTTGTTCCATTGATCTATATTTCTATCTTTGTGCCAGTACCATACTGTCTTGATGACTGTGGCTTTGTAGTAGAGCCTGAAGTCAGGCAGGTTGATTCCTCCACTTCCATTCTTCTTTCTCAAGATTGCTTTGGCTATTCAAGGTTTCTTATATTTTCATACAAATTGTGAAATGATTTGCTCTAGTTCTGTGAAAAATACCGTTGGTAGCTTGATAGAGATTGCATTGAATCTATAGATTGCTTTGGGTCGTATACTCATTTTCACTATATTAATTCTTCCAATCCACGAACATGGTATATTTCTCCTTCTGTTTGTGTCTTCTTTGATTTCTTTCATCAGTGTTGTATAGTTTTCTGTGTATGTCTTTTGTTTCTTTAGGTAGATATATTCCCAAGTATTTTATTCTTTTTGTTGCAGTGGTGAATCGTATTGTTTCCTTAATTTCTCTGTTTTCTCATTGTTAGTGTATAGGAATGCAAGGGATTTCTGTGTGTTAATTTTATATCCTGCAACTTTACCATATACACTGATTAGCTCTAGTAATTTTCTGGTAGAATCTTCAGGGTTTTCTATGTAGAGGATCATGTCATCTGCAAATAGAGTTTTATTTCTTCTTTTCCTATGTGTATTCCTTTTATTTCTTTTTCAGCTCTGATTGCTGTGGCCAAAACTTCCAAAACTATGTTGAGTAGTAGTGGTGAAAGTCGACACGCTTGCCTTGTTCCTGACTTTAGGGGAAATGCTTTCAATTTTTCACCATTGAGGATAATGTTTGCTGTGGGTTTGTCATATATAGCTTTTAGTATGTTGAGGTATGTTCCTTCTATTCCTGCTTTCTGGAGGGTTTATTTTTATCATAAATAGATGTTGAATATTGTCAAAAGCTTTTCCTGCATCTATTGAGATAACCATATGGTTTTTATCTTTCAATTTGTTAATGTGGTGTATTACATTGATTGATTTGCGGATGTTAAAGAAACCTTGCATTGCTGGGATAAAGCCCACTTGGTCATGATGTATGATCTTTTTAATATGATGTTGGATTCTGTTTGCTAGAATTTTAGTAACGATTTTTGCATCTATGTTCATCAGTGATATTGGCCTCTAGTTTTATTTTTTATGGCATCTTTGTCTGGTTTTGGAATTAGGGTGATGGTGGCCTCATCGAATGACTTTGGAAGTTTAGCATCTTCTGCAGTTTTCTGGGAGAGTTTGACTAGGATAGGTGTTAGCTCTTCTCTAAATTTTTGGTAGAATTCAGCTGTGAAGCCGTCTGGTCCTGGGCTTTTGTTTGCTGGAAGATTTCTGATTACAGTTTCGATTTCCGTGCTTGTGATGGGTCTGTTAAGATCTTCTATTTCTTCCTGGTTCACTTTTGGAAAGTTATACTTTTCTAAGAATTTGTCCATTTCTTCCAAGTTGTCCATTTTATTGGCATATAGTTGTTGGTAGTAGTCTCTTATGATCCTTTGTATTTCTGTGTAGTCTGTTGTGATCTCTCCATTTTCATTTCTAATTTTGTTGATCTAATTCTTCTCCCTTTGTTTCTTGATGGGTCTGGCTAATGGTTTGTCAATTTTGTTTATCTTCTCGAAAAACCAGCTTTTAGTTTTGTTGATTTTAGCTATGGTCTCTTTTGTTCCTTTTGCATTTATTTCGGCCCTAATTTTTAAGATTTCTTTCCTTCTACTAACCCTGGGGTTCTTCATTTCTTTCTTCTCTAGTTGCATTAGGTGTAGAGTTAGGTTATTTATTTGATTTTTTTCTTGTTTCTTGAGGTATGCCTGTATTGTTATGAACCCTTCCCCTTAGCACTGCTTTTACAGTGTCCCATAGGTTTTGTGTTGTTGTGTTTTCATTTTCATTCGTTTCTATGCATATTTTGATTTCTTTTTTGATTTCTTTTTTGATTTCTTCTCTGATTTGTTGGTTATTCAGAAGCGTGTTGTTTAGCCTCCATATGCTGGAATTTTTAATAATTTTTTTCCTGTAATTGAGGTCTAGTCTTACTGGACTGTGGTCAGAGAAGATAACTGGGATGATTTCAATTTTTTTGAATTTACCAAGGCTATATTTATGGCCCAGAATGTGATCTATCCTGGAGAAAGTCCCGTGTGCACTTATGAAAATGGTGAACTTGATTGTTTTGGGGTGGAAAGTCCTGCAAATATCAATTAAATCTAACTTGTGTATTGTATCATTTGAAGTTTGTGTTTCCTTGTTAATTTTCTGTTTAGTTGATCTATCCATAGGTGTGAGTGGAGTATTAAAGTCTCCCACTATTACAGTGTTATTGTTAATTTCCCCTTTCATACTTGTTAGTATTTGCCTTATATATTGTGGTGCTCCTATGTTGGGTGCATATATATCTATAATTGTTATATCTTCTTCTTGGATTGATCCTTTGATCATTATGTAGTGTCCTTCTTTGTCTCTTTTCACTGCCTTTGTTTTAAAATCTATTTTATCTGAAATGAGTATTGCGACTCCTGCTTTCTTTTGGTCTCCCTTTGCATGAAATATGTTTTTCCATCCCTTCACTTTCAGTCTGTATGTGTCCCTAGTTTTGAGGTGGGTCTCTTGTAGACAGCATATATAAGGTTCTTGTTTTTGTAACCATTCAGCCAGTCTTTGGCTTTTGGTTGGGGCATTCAACCCATTTACATTTAAGGTAATTATTGATAAGTATGGTCCCGTTGCCATTTACTTTGTTGTTCTGAGTTCGTGTTTAAACATCCTTTCTGTGTTTCCTGTTTAGAGAAGATCCTTTAGCATTTGTTGGAGAGCTGATTTGGTGGTGCTGAATTCCCTCAGCTCTTGCTTGTCTGTAAAGCTTTTGAGTTCTCCTTCATATCTGAATGAGATCCTTGCTGGGTACAGTAATCTGGGTTGTAGATTATTCTCTTTCATTACTTTAAGTATGTCCTGCCATTCCCTTCTAGCCTGAAGAGTTTCTATTGAAAGATCAGCTGTTATCCTTATGGGGATCCCCTTGTGTGTTATTTGTTCTTTCTCCCTTGCTGCTTTTAATATTTGTTCTTTGTGTTTGATCTTTGTTAATTTGATTAATATGTGTCTTGGGGTGTTTCATCTTGGGTTTATCCTGTTTGGGACTCTCTGGGTTTCGTGGACTTCTGTGACTATTTCCTTCCCCAT
This sequence comes from Giraffa tippelskirchi, assembly GCF_054371585.1. Lineage (NCBI taxonomy): Eukaryota > Metazoa > Chordata > Mammalia > Artiodactyla > Giraffidae > Giraffa > Giraffa tippelskirchi. The sequence goes on from NC_137289.1 coordinate 76,343,433, forward strand.
TTTAGGGAAATTTTCAACTATTATCTCTTCAAGTATTTTTTCATGGCCTTTCCTTTTATCTTCTTCTTCTGGGACTCCTATGATTCGAATGTTGGGGCGTTTCATATTGTCCCAGAGGTCCCTGAGGTTCTCCTCATTTCTTTTGATTCTTTTTTCTTTTTGCCTCTCTGCTTCGTTTATTTCCACCATTCTATCTTCTACCTCACTTATCCTATCTTCTGCCTCCGTTATTCTACTGTTGGTTCCCTCGAGGGTGTCTTTTATCTCCTTTATTTCATTATTCATTGTATATTGACTCCTTTTTATTTCTTCTAGGTCCTTGATAAACATTTCTTGCATCTTCTCAATCCTTGTCTCCAGGCTGTTTATCTGTAACTCCATTTTGTTTTCAAGATTTTGGATCATTTTTATTATCATTATTCTAAATTCTTTTTCAGATAGATTCCCTATCTCCTCCTCTTTTGTTTGATTTTGTGGGCATTTATCATTTTCCTTTACTTGCTGAGTATTTCTCTGCCTTTTCATCTTATTTAGACTTCTGTGTTTGGCGTGGCCTTTCTATATTCTGGTAGATTGAAGTGCCTCTTTATTATGGAGGTTCCTCACTGTGGGTGAGGTTGAACAGCTGGCTTGTCAAGGTTTCCTGGTTGGGGGAGCTTGTGTTGGTGTTCTGGTGGGTGGAGCTGGATCTCTTCTCTCTAGAGTGCAATGGAGTGTTCAGTGTTGAGTTTTGAGATGTCTATGGATTTGGTGTGCCTCTGGGAAGCCTGTATATTGATGCTCAGGGCTATGTTCCTGCGTTGCTGGAGAATTTGTGTGGTATGTCTTGCTCTGGAACTTATTGGCTCATGGGTGGAGCTTGGTTTCAGTGTATATGTGGAGGCTTTTGGATGATCTCTTATTAATTAATGTTTCCTCTGGCTTTCAGTCTTATTCTTGCGGTAGCCTCAAGACTTCTCCATCCATACAGCATCGATAATAATACTTTTAGGTTAATGGTGAAAAGATTCTCCACAGTGAGGGATACCCAGAGAGGTTCACTGAGTTACATGGAGAGGTGAAGGGGGAGGGGTTTAGGTGACCAGGAGGAGAAGAGGGGGACTCAAACGTGGAGAGAGTAGTCTAGCCAGTAAGCACTTCCCTCTGTGCTCTCCACAGTCTGGAACCCTCAGAGAGGTTCACTGAGATACATGGTGGGGGGGGAAGGTAATAGAGGTGAGCATGAGTAGAAAGGGAGGAGTCAACTGGGGAGCAAGAGATCTTGGCAGTATTCTGTTCCCAAAGTGTTCTCCGGTGCCCAGAACACCCTCAGAGATTCACAGAATTGGGTTGAGAAGAGAAGGAGGATGGTGGGAGATAGAGGTTCCCTGGGGGAGAAGAAAGAGTGTCAATAGGGGGAGAGAGTAATCAAGCCAGTAATCCCACTCTTGAGTAAAAATGGGTACTAAAGATTGGGTTCCTAAATGTACAAAATTGATATCAGATATGTAAAACCAAGATTAAAAATCTAGAGTAGAGGTTAGATTCTTAGAAAAATCGAATATAAAAAAAAGAAAACAAAATCACAAAAAGTATAAGATATGTGTATGCAGTTTACTTTAAAAATAGGTTTTTTTTTTTGCAAGGTAATAGTGGGTTATAAAAATGAAAATTAAAGGTGTAATAGAGGACTTAAAGAAAAAAGTAAATAAAGAAAAAATTAAAAAAATTAAAAAGAAAAAAAAATGATAATAGTAAAAATATATCCAGGACTTTCTCTGGAGCTGTTGTGAGCAGTGTGGCGTCTGTTCAGTTTCAGATAGATCCTTGTTCCTGCTTATACTTTTCAAGATCTATAGGCCCCTTTCAATGCAGTCGGTGATAACTACAGGAATTTTAATCTGTTTGCCTGTCACTTCCAAAGCGCTTCCCTCTGTTTATTTGGCTTCTGTTTGCAGGTCTCTTCAGTGTCTAATTTCCACCCTGCCACAAAGGGGCAGAGGTCGTCTCTTTAGGTTCGCTTGTTCAGTCCTGCTGTGGGGAGGGAGGAACACTGCAAACCAATATCACTCGCGTGTGTGTGGAGAGCTTGCAGTGTCTCAACTGCACTGGGTTCACCCCCGCTCACGGCGTGTGTGCTTTCCCAGTCTGCCCTGCTCAGGCTTCAGGTCACTCGGCCGGGGAGTCGGCCCTGAGATGCGTACACTTCCCAGGTCTAAGCCGCTCAGGTTCAGGTTCCCAGGTACTCCACAAAGGCGCAGACTTGGTTGGGCCCGTGGTTTGTGCAGTTCCCAATCGGAGCAGCTCAGGCAGCCAGGAGTTTGGCGAGCGCACTCTTCCCTGTTGGGGCGGTGCGGCTTATCACCTCCCTGGTTCCCGCCTCGGTTTACGGGCGTGCCCGGCTCCGGTGTGCTTTGTGTTAGTTCTGGGGAGCTGGTCTCTGGCTGCGACCCTCCCGGCGGTTGTCGACCCTCTGGGATCTCAGGCAGTCTTTGCTTAGAAACTGGAAGCCTGTTTTCAGTTTGGTAGGGGGTGCCCTCTCTGGGGCCGAGTTTGCCCCTTTCCGGCTCTGGCTGGTCCCACCTGCCTGCTGTGTCCGGCGGGGGATGGGGCGGTCCACAGCCGGCTAGCTCTCCTCTGGTATCGCTCAGTCCTTTTTTCTGTGAGCGGGCCGGCAGTGCCTTAGATTTGGGCTTTTCATGGGATAGTTCTCCCTCTCTCTGGCTGTCCCACAGTTTAGGTTACTATCTCACGTTAGCTCCCTCAGATTTCCCTCAGGGCATTCGGCCCGGTCCTTACCCTAAGCAGTGCTGTCTGCTCCTTTCTGTTCAGCCCCCACTTGCTGGTGGCGGATGCGAGCGTCTGGGGTTCTTTGCTGGGAGTTGCCTCTAGGCACGTAATCTGTGGGTTTTATTTATTTTTTCTCCCGGTTATGTTGCCCTCTGAGATTCGAAATCTTCCCCCAAACCCGCCGGTGAGAGGGTTTCCTGGTGTTTGGAAACTTCTCCTCTTTCACGACTCCCTCCCCAGGATGGGTCTCCATCCCTAACTCTTTTATCTCTCTTTTTATCTTTTATATTTTCTCCTACTTCCTTTCGAAGATAATGCTTTGTTTTTCTGGTCGCCTGATGTCTTCTGCCAGCATTCAGAAGTTGTTTTGTGAAGTTTGCTCAGCGTTCAGATGTTCTTTCGATAAATTTGTGGGGGAGAGAGTGGTCTCCCCGTCCTATTCCTCCGCCATCTTAGCCCCTCATCCCCTTCTTTGACTTTGAGGGGTGATACATAGCAAGAGCTTTGTCAAGTGCAAGGATGAAACTGTTGAATTATGTACCTGTAATTGGCATCAAAATCAAGGTGATATTTGTGAGAGTAATTGTACATTGCCTTATTTTGTCATTCTAGGTCAGATTTACTAACTCTTAAATTACTGATACCTAATTGTAGTTATATAACTCAAATATATTAATATAAAAACTAACCACAGAGGGTTTTTTTTTCCAAATATAATGTACAGTCTTAACCAAAAATCAAAATGAAACAAAATAGAATTTGTTCAAAAGGAAATCGACTTTTCTTGCAGATTTCCTCCACTGGTTTCTTTTCCATCAGAATGTTACTAATAACACTTTAACCTAACAGTCATCTGTGCATACATAATACAGTAAAGAAGGAAATGAACAGGATTTGGTGTCAGAAGACCTGTCATGGAGTTGCAGCTGTGTTGCTTACTAGCTGTTGCTCCTTTGTATCATTTAACATCTCTGGATCTCATTTACCTGTTTTGTAAATAAGGTTTATAATAACACTTATCTCAGAGGGCTGCTGTGAGGACTGAGAGAAGTTATGCAGGAGGAATATGTTTTTAAGTGCAAATCATGATATAATATTAGTTACTGAGTTTTCCTTAGTTAGTATTTGAAGGAATATAAAGAACCTGTTTTCTTAGTTTTATTTTAATTCTGTTGCCTAAGATTTTTACTTACATAATGCCTAAGCCTAAATAGTAAAGTCACCTTTAAAAAGTGAGAAATTCCTAATTGGTATTTCAATTCTTATTCAACATTCATAAAACTCCAAATGTTTATAACTATTGGTATTTTACTCTTCATTTCATAACTAGCTGTATGACTTTATGTCACTTAACCTCTTTGGAACTCAGTTATCCATTTTGTTAAATGAGAATTATAATAGTTCTAAGTTCTTTTTAAATCCTTAGACTCAATTAAATCAGTACCAAAAAGATGTTTCAAGAAGAGAAGGAAGTTGCAGTGACTTCCAATTCAAGATTCATGAACTGACAAGTTTGCTGGAAGAGAAGGATTCCCTTATAAAGCGTCAGTCAGAGGTAACAGAGAAGGGGTCAAGGTGGAGAGAAACCATACAACTCAGCCATGTGGGATAAATACTTACCATATACTAAGAAAAGACATATTTCCAAGACTTAACTTTATTCATGAATAAAAATGCGAATGGCTATGAAGAAGTAGAAGGCTCCATTTCAGGAGAAATAATTCAAAGGAAAGATAGAATTGAAGCAAAAAATGTTATGTCTTTAATATTTTTAAAATGTTGATTTTTCTACCTCATTAGCAATGAAACTTCCAATAAGACTGAGTTGCTTCAGTAAGGGACTGTGTTATATTCCTTTCTATGACTATAGCATATAGCCCAAGATCTGTTATAAAATAGGTACTGAAGGAAGAAAGTATCTAAAATGGTGGTTAATATCGTATTGCTGTTATTGAACAAATGGTACTTGTAGTAATGTTCAGTAATAGATTATCTTTTAGGAAACAATATGTTTCCATATTGCAGTTTCAATACTTTTCTGCTATAGTTATATTTTAATCTTTCGCAACAGAAATTTTCACATATTCACCTTGAGAATCATGCCCATTCTATCTCATGTTATCCCTTAAGTATAGAAATCCTATACCAGTTAGTGGATTCTTGCAGAGACTTATAATGTAACTTATTAGGTATCATGAAGCAAGACTATATGGAATTCAACAAGTAGGATTGGAATATTCTTACCTCAATGCTAAAAAGGAAGGGAAAAATTATTCTTAGAACCTTGTTAAATGATCAGAAATACCTCTTACCTCATGTTTGTACTGTTTTCAAATGGTTATATTGTTTTTTATTTGTAAGGAACTCTCGAAGTTGAGACAAGAAATATTTTCATCTCATAACCAACCCTCCAGTGGTGGAAGGACAACTATTACAACTAGAAAGTAATGTATTTTTAATGAAATTTGGATATGATTTTGGTTATGATATAATCCAAGTTATAGCATGTTTACTTGATATATACACCCTTAGATAGAATTTGGTGTTTTCTGCTGGCCAGTAATTCTACTGAGGAATGAATGTTCACAAAAAGACGATAAAATTAAACAACACGCTTTCACTGTATTTATAATATATTAAATACAATGAAAGTAAAAAGCAAATAATTAGTTGTTTAACCAACCATATTAGTCAGGACTCTTTCAGTTGCACATGCCAGAAACCCAGCTTAAACTGGGAATTGGTTAATCCACTTAACTGGGGTTGCTTGTTGTCCAGATGGATTTGTGTGATCAAAATATGTCTTCAGAAATCTATGTTTATCTTTTGGCTCTGTTCTTTCCCACATAGACATCATTCTTAGGCAGCATCTCTTTTTATGTAATCAATATGACCGTAACTTACATTGCAGCAGTTTAGCAAAATCAAATAGAAAGTGACTCTTTATGAATAGATTCAGCAAAAATCAAGTTTGGATATTTCATATAAATGGAATAATGCAAAATGTAATCTTTGAAAACTGAAATCTTTCACTTCGCATGTTTTCAAGATTCATCTGTGGTTTAGCATGTATCACTACTTCATTGATGTTTGTTACTAAATAGTATTCCATTCTATGGATGTATAACATTTTATTTATCCATTTATCAATTGATGGAAATTTGGTCTGTTTTCAGTTTTGAACAATGCTATTGTAAATATCTGTGTACAAGTTTGTGTATAAATATGTGTTCATTTTTTTTAAGTATATACCTAGGAATAGAATTGCTGAGCACATAGTAACTCTGTTTAACTTTTTGGAGAACTCCTAAACTTTTCCAAAGCAGCTGCACCATTTTATAGCTGTTAGCATTTGCCTTATATATTGAGTTGCTCCTATACTGGGTGCATAAATATATACAGTTGTTATGTCTTCTTGGATTGATCCCTTGATCATTTCAGTGTCCTTCCTTGTCTCTTGTAACAGTCTTTATTTTAAAGTCTGTTTTGTCTGATATGAGTGTTGCTCCTCCAGCTTTCTTTTGATTTCCATTTGCATGGACCATCTTTTTCTACTTCCTCACTTTCAGTCTGTATGTGTCCCTAGGTATGAGGTGAGTCTCTTGTAGACAGTATATATATGGGTCTTGTTTTTGTATCCATTTAGTCAGTTTATGTCTTTTGATTGGAGCATTTAATCCATTTACATTTAAGGTAATTATCATCTTTTATGTTCCTATTGACATTTTATAAATTGTTTTGGGTTTGTTTTATAGGTCTTTTCCCCCTTCCTTTCCTCTTTTGTTCTCTTCTCTTGTGTTTCTTGCCTAGAAAGTTTCCTTTAGCATTTATTGCAAAGCTGGTTTGGTGGTGCTGAATTCTTTTAGCTTTTGTTTGTCTGTGAAGCATTTGATTTCTCTGTTGAGTCTGAATCAAAGCCTTTCTGGGCAGAGTATTCTTGGTTGTAGGTTTTTTTTTCCCCCCCTTTCATTACTTTAAACATATCCTGCCACTCCCTTCTGGCCTGCAGATTTTCTGCTGAAAAATCTGCTGATAACCTTATGGGGATTCCCTTGTATGTCATTTATTACTTTCACCTTGTTTATTTGAATATTTTTCTTTGTATTTAATTTGTGTTTGTGTGATTAATATGTGGCTGGGTGTGTTCCTCCTTGGGTTTATCCCATATGTGAATCTGCACTTCCTGGGCTTGGGTGACTATGTCCTTTCCCATGTTAGGGAAGTTTTCAACTATAATCTCTTCAAATATTTTCTCAGGCCCTTTCTCTTTTTCTTCCATGACCCTTTTAATTCAAATGTCAGTGCATTTAATGTTGTACCAAAAGTCTCTGAGACTGTCCTAATTTCTTTTCATTCTTTTTTCTTTGCTTTGTGGCAGAGATTTCCACCATTCTGTCTCCCAGGTCACTTATCTGTTTTTATGCCTCAGTTACTCTGCTATTTTTTCCTTCTAGGGTATTTATTTCAGTTCTTGTCTTGTTCATCTCTGTTTATTTGTTCTTTAGTTCTTCTAGGTCTTTGGTAAACATTTTTTGCATCTTCTTGATCTCTGGCCCCATTCTTTTTCCGAGACCTTGGAACATCTTTGCTATCATTATTACTCCAAATTCTATTTTAGATAGATTGCTTGTGTCCTCTTCATTTAGTTGGTTTTGTAGAAATTTATCTTGCTTCTTCATCTGTAACATAATTCTTTGTCATCTCATTTTGTCACTTACTCTGTTTGTGGTCTCCTTCCCATAGTCTGCATGATCATGGTTCCTCTTGCTTCCAGTGTCTGCCTCCTTGTGGGTGAGGTTGGTCCAGAGGCTTGTGCCATTATCCCCTTGATAGGGTGATCAGAGCTTGCTCTACATGTTGTGTGCCCTAGATATTGCTATTTGGTTGTCACTGCCCTGTCAGGGGTGGGGTCTGTTCCCTAGTTGTCAGAATAGAGACCCCCAGATCTGTTTCTTAGCTGTGTTTCTGATCTGTGGTATAAGATAGGTAGGATTGAAGCATTCCCACTGGGAGAGAAGCCACTGGGTATTCCTCCTCCGGAGGTGTTCACCTGTCAATGTGCTCTGTTGTGTCCCTTTTTGCCTGTTAATGAGCTTACAAAGTACAATGTTATTAGTGCTGTTCTTGGTGCCACCTTAACTGTGGGTACGCCAGCAATTGGCCCTGGTGACACTCAAGCATTGTTTTCATCAAGCCATTGGCTCAGATCCACTGAAGTCAGGTTCCAGGACTGCATCAGCTATGCACCTGGACCTGCCATGGGAACTACAGAGGCAGCTCACATTCTGGTCTGCCCCAACCTTCACATGTACATGCCCACAAAGCCCACAGCTGCTAAAGCTAGACCCCTCCCAGCTACAAGAACACTTGTCCTTTCAGATGTTTCACATGAACTGAATTTAGGAAGCCATCAGTGGAGGTGTAACTGAAGTTTTCACAGCTGCAAAGAGAGATTTCACCACTTCTTCCTTAGTCACACACCCCCTAGTTTCAGCCCCTTTGGGCAGATTTCCTAGTAGGGGGAGCTATCCGTGTCCTCCTAGGACAGCATGGGCAGGTCCTGACTCCCACTAATGGATTTTCTAGAGGAGCAAGTTTACCTACATGCTCCCAGGACAATGGGACAGCTCCTGGAACCCACTGGTGGATTTCCTAGTAGCAAGAGCTATCCATGCTCTCCTGGGACAGCAGGGCAGTTCCAGCATCTGCCTGCAGGTCTGGAAGAGATGGCCAGTGTCTGCCTCTGGAGCCCAAAATGACAATGGTGACCCATGCCAGTCCCCAGGCCTCCTCTAGGCAGTGTCCTATGCCTGGGAGCACTCACAGGGAAAGAAGCTCTTATGGTGGTCCCACCCCTCTCCTCATGTGCCTCCCAGTAATGGTTCCTTCTTTCTCTGGTGGGCTCAGGCTTCTTCCTAGTACACCTAGACCTAGTTAAGTGTAGCTTCCACACCTAACCCTGGTCCTCTCCCTGGGATTGAGCTCTGGAATCTGAACTTCAGCACCCAAGTCCCACTCTCACTGACAGAAGAGTGTCTCAGGTTGGGGAACATAGATTGACAGTGCCGACCCTCTGTGCAGGTTACTCTCTGTTTTGGCTTCCACAAACCTGTTGCTGCTCTCTCCCTCTTAGGCTCCAAAAGTCTCCCTCTGTCCAGTATGATCTCTCCACTGGTGAGGAGACTTCTCAAGGTGTGGGAAACTTTATTCCTTCACAGCTCCCTCCCAAGGGTGCAGGCCTCATCCCGATTTCTTCTTTTTCTTTTTCCTTTAGTCCTACCCAATTATGCAGGGTTTTTTTTTTTAAGTCTTTTTTGGGGATGTCTGAGGTCTTCTGTGACTGCTCTTTTGTCATCATACTCCTTTTTATGTTTTCAAGATAAAAGATTTCTCTTTAAATTTTTAAAAATTGTGATATAATTAACATATAACATTACTTTAGTTTTGGATATACAACACAGTGGTTCACTATGTGTATATTTCCAAGTGATCACCACAGTAAGTCTAGTTAATACCCATTACCATCCATAGTTACAAATTTTCTGTGATAAGAACTTTTAAAGATCTAATCTTTTATCAACTTTCAAATATACAATACAGTATTATATTAACTATAGTTACCATACTGGTCATTACATCCCAATGTATTTATTTTGTAACTGGAAGTTTGTACCTTTTGACTGCTTTTGCCCATTTTGCCCACCCCCCACTCCTCCACCTCTGACAACCAGCAATAAGTTCTCTTTACCTATGAGTTGTGTTTTTTTTTTTTTTAGATCCCACATACAAGTGAGATAATATGGTATCTGTCTTTCTGTGTCTGCCTTATTTCATTTTGCATAATGCCCTCAAGGTCAATCCATTCTGTTGTAAATGGTAGGATTTCCTTTATTTTTTGGCTGAATAATATTCCAGTGTGTGTGTATGTGTATGTATTGAATATACAATACATAATATTTTATTTATCCATTCCAACATTGATGGACACTTACACTGATTTTATGTCTTGACTATTGGTAAATAATGTCACAATGAACATTAGAGTGCAGATACCTTTCAGTGTTTTCATTTCCTTCTGTTAAATACCCAGAAGTTAAATTGCTAGGTCATATGATAGTTCTATTTTTAATTTTTTGAGGAATCTCTATACTGTTTTCTATAGTAGCTGCACCAGTTTGCATTCCCACCAACAGTGCAAAAGTTTCCCTTTTTTCCACACCCTTGCCAACACTTGCTATTTCTTGTCTTTTTGATAATAGCCATTCTAAGACAGGTATGGAGTGATATCTTTCTTGATATCTTTAAATTGTGTGCTCTTTCTTTCTTTGCTAACCAATCTGGTTAGAACTATATCAATTTTACTGATATTCTTTAAGTTATTTTCATTATTGTATTTTATCTGTTTTATTTCTTTTTTTATGATTGCTGTAAGTTTTAAACTATTCTTTTTTATATTATCACAGTCTGTCCTCAAATAATGTATCCAATCACATGTAGCATAGAAATTTTATGGTAGTATACTTTCATTTTCCCTTCATGATCTTTCTGCTATTTCTGTTATCTATATTTACTTTTACATATATTATAAACCTTCAAATACAGTATTACATTGCTCTCAATAGTAAAATTATTTTTAAAATATTAAAACAAGAAAAACAATGTTTTACATTTACTCACATATTTATCATTTCTAGTGCTGTTCATTCTTTTGCTTAGATCCAAATTTACCATCTGATAATCATTTTCCTTCTGTCTCAGATACTTCCTTTAATATTTCTTGCCATACTGCTCTGCTGGTGAAGACTTTTCTTGGCTTTTTATATCTGAAAAGTTGTAATTTTGCCTTTATTATCCAAAGTTATTTTTGCTGTGTGTAGAATAGTAACTGGAGAGATTGTTTTTCCAGTACTTTAAAGCTGTCATTCCACTGTCTTCTGACTTTCATTATGTCTAATATGAAGTTTTATGTTAATTTTATGATTATTTCTCTGAGTAATGCTCTTTTTTCTGTTTATGAGATTCTTTATCACTGGTTTTCAGCAATTTGATAATGATGTGCCTCTATGTGTTTTTCTTCATCGTTATTTTTCTTGTTGTTCATTGAGTTTCTTGGATCTCTGTGTTAAGTTTCTATCAAATTTGGAAAGAATTAGGTCATTGTTTCTTCAATTATTTTTTGTCTTCTGCTAATCCTATAATCCAGGATATATAATCCTATATCCTGTAATCCTTCGATTACACATATATGAGGGCACCTGATATTTTACACAGCTAACTCATACTCTGTGTGGAGAAGGCAATGGCAACCCACTCCAGTAGTCTTGCCTGGAAAATCCCATGGATGGAGGAGCCTGGTGGGCTGTAGTCCATGGGGTCGCTAAGAGTCCGACATGACTGAGCGACTGAGCGACTTCGCTTTCACTTTTCACTTGCACGCATTGGAGAAGGAAATGGCAACCCACTCTAGTGTTCTTGCCTGGAGAAACCCAGGGACGGGGGAGCCTGGTGGGCTGCCGTCTATGGGGGTCGCACAGTCTCAGCCACAACTGAAGCGACTTAGCAGCAACAGCAGCAGCAGCAACTCATACTCTGTATATCTTTTTCAGTCTTTTTTTCTCTTGTGTTTGATTTTGGATAATTTGTCCTAATGTCTTCAAATTTAGTAGTATTTTCTTCTGCTGTGCCTAATCTGTTGTTAATCCCACACAACATTAATTTCATCTTTATAAATCTGATGTAGATCATCGTATTCTCAATCTTTCTCACTGTGTTCATGCTTTCCTCCAACTTACTGATTATACACTTTATATATTTCTTTATATTTCTAGTAGATGAAACCTTGCTTATTTGTCATTTCTTGGTTTGTTTCTACTAATTCACTTTTTTTTATCATTACTTATATATTCCTGCTTCATTCCATGCCTACTAATTTCTTATTGAATGCCATATATCATGATTTTACATACTTGAGTTCTGGATATTTTTTATAACACTAAGAATTTAGGAGGTTTGTTTGGAGAAGAGGTTAGGTTATTTGGAAACAGTGTAATAATTTCAAGTTTTGTTTTTAAACTCTTAGAACAACTTGCAGTCTAGGACCAGGTCATCCCACTACTAAGGCAGTAGTAGTGTTTTGTATTATTTGCCTGATGCCCTCTAGTATTAGGAAGTCTTTTCACTCTGGTTAGTGGAACACAGACTGGAGTTCCCTTTACCAAGTGAATTCCAGGAATTTTAAGACTTCCTTTTCAGTGGTTCTTACCCCAGCCTCAGTAGCTTTTTCACATGCCTATACTGATCAGTACTCACCCAAAGACTTGTAGGGGAATTCTCTACAGATCCCTTCACCTCACTCCAACTGTATAGCTCTCTCCTGTCTGGTATTCTGTTCTACAAATTCTGACTCCAGGCACTTGTTGGGCATGTCATTTGCTTCCCTTCTTTGCGATCACTATCTTGTGCTGCCAGTGGTCCATCATTGCCAGAAGCAGAAATACTTCCCTCTTATTCTCTTGAAAATTATAGTAGTAAATCTGTGTACACTAAGAGATTTTCTTTTTAGAAAAAGTTAAAAGTCATTCAGAGCCAAATTAAATAAGGAAAGTCAAAGTAGGAGTGACTAAAAAGTAATGAAATTATTTTCTTGTCCAGCCTGTAAACTTAACTTTTTTTTCTATATAGGTACAGGACACAGTATCCAATCCTAGGCCTCTTGTATGATGACTATGAATATATACCACCAGGTAGTGATACACAAACTATTGTGATTGAGAAAACAGAAGACAAATGGACTTGTGTAAGTTCATGGGACATTTCTAGAGTATATAATTAGGGAGAAAAAAATCCTAAGGCCATTGCGTTTTGTTAGCAGAGTCTCTCAGCCTCAGCACTATTAATATTTTGGGCTGGATAATTTGATGTGGGGGACTGCCCTGCACATTGTAGGACATTATAAAACTATATAGAATCTGATTTTTAACACTGTGATAATGACAGCTTTTTTCTTATGTTAAAATCTTCTTAAGTACTGAAAGCAGGTAAGACTAATCTATGGTTTTCAAAATCAGGAAGTGGTTGGTTATCTTTGAGGGTTGGCACCCGATTTGAAGGAAACATAAGGAGGACTACTGGGGTACTAATAATATGCTCTTTCTTGATCTGAGTAGTGGTTGCATGTATGTGTTGAGTTTAGGAAAATTCATTTAGTTGTACACCTATGTGTGTACTACTTCTAAGTTTATTATATTTCAATAAAAGTCTTAAAATGCCTAAGTATATCACGATGAGCAACAGATAAATATATGTCAATCAACTATTCTGTAGAACCTTTTGAGGAAAATTTTAAATTTATATTTATAGTTAATAAAATACTGCAGGTGTATAATTAATAAATTACTGCAGATATAATTAATAAAATTAAACATCTGTTAACTCACTTTAAACAATTATCTTTTGGTTGAACAAGCTCAAATATTTGAATAAACTAAAAAAAATTCAGAAAGCTGTTAGCTCTGAAGCTCTTCTCTAACTACAGCTAAGTCATCAATCTTGTATATATGGTTATCTATCATCAGTGGAAGCAACCAACATTCAGTAACTCTAAAATAAAAATAATTTGAACTTTGAAATATATTTTAATATATTGTATTTCTTAGGTCATTAATTAGTTGAGAATTACTTATTACTATTATTCCCCAGAGGTGGCATAAGAGACCTGCCAAATAAAGGGTCAACAGAAAAATAGTCGTTACTTTTCCCTTCATTAATAGCATACAGCAATGAACATCAAACTTGATATCTGAAGGTACTAGATACTATTAGCAAGTTCAAAATATATTTAAGTTTGCAGATGATAGATGTGTATTTATCAACAGAGACTTTTGGATATATTTAACCTCTAAATATGACATAAAGGAGTAAATCTACTTAAATCTTCCTCCCCTGTGCTTAAAGTCATTTGAAAACTATACCTTGACTAAAGTCAGATAAACCATTGTGTCATTGACTATACATATAAAAAAGTGCCAAAACAGCACCATGCATTTCCTTTGGTATTATTCATATCAATGAACATAGTTTTTATAACTTTGTTCATATAATTATAATGTCTTAAATTAATTATAAGCCAGTTCTAAACTTTTTTTTTCTTTTCTAGCCATGAATGAATCTCCAGCTCAAAGAAATTTTTTGTGTCTTCATTAGTACTTTATTTTTTCATAACTAAACCCAGTCAATATTTTGAACCATGCTACAACCCTGCAAGTCTAATGGAATTAATTATACAGATGACAGTTTCTCCAGCCATTTATAAGGCCTAAATACTTTCTATCAGATTTTTTTATTCAATACAGCAACATACTAATTTTTAAAACTTAATTACAAACTGTAGGACTTAATCTACTCTTTTTCAATAGGGTGCTTCCTAGACAGAGTTAATTTTGTTGGAGCAGAGATTTTACAAGTTATCTCACTAGAAGTTTTCCTATGATATTAGATATTAGACTGCAGTTTAGCTGCAGGAGTAAATATTATTTTTTAATGACAGCAACAAAAAGCAATATTACTGAATTAAAAAAAAACAGTTTAGTGCATGGTATATACAGAATATATTTGCTTTTCTCATATTAAACCTTGTGATTAAAATAGATGATTTATTACATGTACAAAGGAGTTATATTTATACTTCTTTGAGATAAAACTAAATCAAAGGTGATGGTTAATTTCATTTATTAGGGAAGTGGGATAATATTTTTTAAAATACCTAAATCTACTACTTTGTACATTATGGTATTATGGTTCTAAGTACTTGTCAGTGGCTTGGCAAATCTGTTCTTTTGAAACATATCATCCCCAAATGAGCACACTCACTTTCTTAAAAACAAATAACACTTTATTGCAGTAGAGAGTGGAAGGAAGGTGGGCTTTTTTTAAAAATAGTGGTAGACAAAACAACATTGAAATACTGTGTAAAAGTGAAACACTTGATATCTGTATTCTACTTGGGAGAAAGAGATCTGATCATAAAATATTTAACGTATTTTGAAGTTGGTTGATTAACTGGGTTCTAATGATCTTATAAAGTGAACTAAAGTATTTTCTAAATATGTTAGTAGATATGAATGAACTTTTAAAATTCCAACCCCTTTGGTTAAAGTTAAGAATTAGCAAAAATCAAAATGTTTTTATTTGACAAAGTATAGGTTAAGGTAACAAATAAATTTGGATTTATATGTGAATGAGGTTTTACACTGAAATGTCTTTGGAAATATATATATATCCATATTTATATATATATATATATATATACATATATCTATATCTATATCTATATATAATTCTGTCATTCTTTATAATTATATTCTAATAATTATCCATTATACTAAGAAACTGTTAAGATAGGAACATATGAAACACTATACTGAATCAAACCACAAATGAAGAGAAAAATGTTTTTAATATTTATATAAATATTCAAGTTAGTCGTGATATGAAGCAAAAAGGCTTATTTTCTTAATACTCTGACTAAAATGTTAAGCTCTGTAATGTGGGTTGGTACAATTCTAACCTTATTAAGTGTTTTGTAACAGAATGAGCTATATAGTCCTTATCTTTTTTCCCTTAATATAGGAACAACAGGGAAATTTCTCCTCTGCTAACTACTCATATATGTAACTGTAACAAAATTATGCCTTGTTATCTCCCCATTATACATTATGTAAGTGGAAGCTTTTAGTAGCCTGATAGAAAAGTGCTACCATAACTGTTTTAAAATTAGAATAAATGTGATTTTCCTAAAATACTCAAGTAAAAATAACAGTGCCCCAAATTTGGGCTCACTTGATCCATGCATAGCAAGAGAATGGGGGCTATAACAAGGTGATTATTATACTTAACAAAGTTATATGTATGTATTTCTTTTCTAATTTTTGATTAAGTTCAATAGAAACATGTGATTGTTTTCCTCTCCTAAGTTTCACACAGCTTATCTCTGAAAACTGCAGATATTGTCAGGTGAGGAATGCCTGTTTATCTAATTTCTGTTCCAGCATATTTTACTTTAGATGTTGAATAAAATGGAGACTGTGCAATGACATGCAAAGTAATTTAAGTGTATAAATAAAATATGTATCTATATAGTTTTTGTGGAAGTCCTAGTAGGAAACATGCAGTATGGATGTTTAGCTTAGCTGTACATTTTGGTCAGAAAGTTACTATTCACATGAATGTTTATCTTAGAGCTAACAAGCACTACAATAAAAAACTCTGACGTGGATTACTAAGAGACAACACTTTAACATAGTTGGACCTCTCATTGATGCAGGTTTCTGCTTAAAATGAGAATTTCTTCGTTTACAAACCTAGTCCTCTAAATTCCATAATTCAGTAAGTTCATAACTAGATGCCATAAAACATTCTTCCCATTTTTGTAATGGTGCCTTAACTGTAATACTTTGTCTTTACAGAAACAGTACAAAAGGAACAAAATAAAGCTCAAAAAATTGCATGTTACCACTCAGTTTAGATCACTTTAACAAAAAGCCATTCTCACTTCTTTCTCATTATTATAATCCACAAAGATAACATCGTGTAGGCATAATACCCATGAAAGTAAATAATAAGCTGTGAAAAGACTTCCCTGAAAGGTCTCTCTCCCCCACCAGACACCATTACTAAATTTATTGGATTTCCATAGTACTTTTTTGTCCAGTAAAAAAAAATGCAAAAGTACCTTTTTTATCCATCTTAGGATAAATAAAATATATTAAAAAAAGAACAGAATAAACAACCACATCTGTCTTATAAAACCATTAATCTTTAGTGCCAAAACAAGACATACCACTTTTGAGCCTACACAGGAACCCTGGAATAGTAATATAATTACATTATAGCCAGGCAGTCTTGGTAGTCTTGGATCAGTCTCTTGTATATGAAATATTAAAGTCCAGGGTCTTTATGTTTGGCTTCCTTCCCATTTTTTTGTTATTAATGTTCCAGACATTCTTTATGTTAAGGGATAGACTTTATGACATATTACTTTAATAGCTGGTTTGCCAACACAATCAGTATTGAATACTCCTTCCCCAAGTGTGCCAAAATATAATAAATCAGACCAATTTCTTAAAATGGGAGAATATATAAGCTTTTTGAAGTAGTTTCCTAAAGGGATCTGATGTGCCAGCTATGTTATGATGGGTAGGCTGGGATCTAGACTGGGTGGCTGGGAGTTACATTATGGGTTAAATAGTTCTAATACCGCCAATTGGTCCAAATTTTAAAATGGAGATTTCCCTTTGGAGTAGTTACTTGGGTAATGCTCAAAGAGAGAGGCCTAGCAACTGGAACAAGTCAGGTAAAAACATTTTTGAGATACCTAGTACTAGAGCCTTGACCCTACAAAATCTACAAGTTCTTCTATTCGGCCTCTAGATTGCCAATAACAATAGGCAGTTCCTATCTAAGAGGTTCCAAGGTTCTAAGAGAACTTTGTTAACCAGTATCAAATTTACAAGCTAATTCTTTTAGTAAGACAGGGCGGAATTATCTTGTGATATTCTAGGGTTCTAATCTAGTTCTGCATTTTCTCTAAATGAAATCTTATGAGTCCTTAAAGTTTTATTTGATAGAATTCCAGTTCTAGACAATTCTCACAATAAAGGGAACTAGAAAGAACTGACCAAGAGGATTGTTTAGTTCCCCTGCCTTCATGTGAGATGTCTTCTTTTTCTGGAAGTAAGTGTATTTAAGAACTGTGCAGTATCTTCCTTCAAAAATTCTTAAAACTATGTCTGGTTCGATGCATGATACAGGGTGCTTGGGACTGGTGCATTAGGATGACCCAGAGGGATAGGATGGGGAGGGAGGTGAGAGAGGGGTTCTGGAAGGGGAACACATGTACACCCATGGTGGATTCATGTCAATGTATGGCAAAACAAATACAATATTGTAAAGTTAAAAAATAGATAAATAAACTAATTTAAAATTAAGAAAAAAAAAAACTACGTCTGGGATTTACTTCAAAATAAGCCAGTGAGACAATAGGGAATAAAAATAAACCAATGAGGTGTAGGTGGGTTAAAGCAGGAGTAAGGAAAAGTAAAAATGAATCAAAATTGATCATGTAAGTAATGTTTGCTGAAGTTGGGTAATGGCTATATAGAGGTTCATTATATTGTATATGGTTGAAAGTTTTTTGCAATAAAAGTTATGTCATAGATATCTTTAAGGGAAGGTCAAGGTTCAAACTGGTGGTTTTCCTGTATGAGACATGCATTGAATTTGAGAGCTCTACCTAAATAATTCTTAATATTTTCCTATCATGGTATAGGCCACTTGGAAATAACAATCAGACAAACCCATTTCCACATAATGACCCTGAACTGTTCTAGAAAAGTGCCTATTCTTTTAGTAATTCCCAAATTATTTCTCCTTCTTGTGAAGGTACTTTTACTTACATGTTTTGGTCATATAAAGTAGGCCTGTCCGGGTAAAATATGCATGTTTAAAGGCAATCTTTTGTTTGTAACATGGGCTGAACTCTTACCTGTTCTATCTTGGCTGAGGTTTTCTAGATCCAATTAATAAGAGAATCTATTTGCTTTTCTTCAGCCCCAGTGTAGCCATGAATGAATGGAATAACCTCTTCACATGGCTCCCTGCTTCCCTTGGCTCTTCTACAATACATTCTTCGCACAGCCTCCAAAACGATCTTCAAAATGTAAATCACATCACTCCTTTCCTTAAAACCCTCCAATGACTTCTTATTTCAAATTCTCACAGGTCTCATCCATTATCAGTTCCTTTCACCATGACGCAGCCAAAGTTTGTACCATCTCAGGTTGTCTGTATTTGCGCGTATGTTTCTCTGCCTTGAATGCTCTTGCACAAGATCTTCACATGACTGGTTTTTTTCTTGGCACTCAAGTCTCAGCTCAAATGCCAAGTCCTCAGTATGGATTTCCTCATTATACTCACTCGTAGTTGTTTAAGCAAAGCTGCCAAAGTGTACCAGAATTACACTGGGGCTTTGTCTAACACCTCACTATCTCTATGGTGGTTAACACATTAGCAGCTTGATAGAAATGCAGAATAGTAGGCCCCAGCCCACACCTATAGAATTAGAATATGTATTTCAACACTATCCCTAGACAAACTCTATAGACATTAAAGCTTAAAGCATTGGTTTAACATGTAATGGCTTTTTCTCTTAGTGATCATTAAAGAATAATTAACCCAACTGAAAAAGAGTCTTAAGCAACAGTGCTATATATCTAGGTACATGAATTCTACTGAACACTGACTACTATGCTCATTTGCAGAATCTTTCCCAAAGCCTTGACTTAATGAATGTATATTGGGCTATCGGGAACATAATTAGATTCATTTTTCAGGATCATGTTACTTAAGCAGGCTAAGAATTTTTAGTTTTCTCTATAATACTAAGTCTCAAATGTTAAGATGAGCAACTTTAAAGCTTTCCATCATGGTTTTAACAAAAACAAAATTTTGAGGAATAATCATGTTATAGCCATCATAACTGTTTAAATTCCTAGCTCATGTCGTTAATGCACAAAATTTTATAAAACATTAAACTGCAGACAAAAAATGCCTAAGAGCAATTTTAAGTAAAAAGTCTTTTAAGAATGGACATGATAACACAACTTTAAATAAACTCATAAAACCTTTAAGTGCAATAAATGCTTTTTATTGTATGCTCATCTCAATGAGTAACATTTAGAAATAATAATCCCACATTAACAGCGACAATCTTATCTTACAGCGTGTACATCATTTACAACCACATGACACACAACTTTAGATTTTCCAAGTTTAATATTCTGAATTAAGAAAGATAAAAAATTTGATCTCAAGGAACTGATTCTTACCTGGTGCAAAAACAGAAAGGTGAACATTATTTAAAACACAAAGCCACAATATAGCATGAAGTAAAATTACATTTTAATTATGCTGAACAGCTGAGTGTAAACATGAAGCAACTAAAACTTAAAAGTACACATCATATGCATTACATTTATGAACAGGATTTTCATTAAATTTCCCTAAACCAGCTTTTTATATTAAGCGCCATGTTGATTTGCAGCATGCTAACATAAAGTGTTGTTAAAAGGATGCATATTTTATACACTGTAAACTGAATATCCACCTCCAAGCTCTATTGGCAGCATAGTGTTTTGTTAAATACTGCATAAATACTGCCTCACATTGAAAATGTATGTTAATAACATGGTATATAGATTTTAAAAATCAAAATTTTCAATAATGGCATAAAATTGCACCTTTAAACATTAGAGCAAGTAAGACTGGAACAATCGTACTTGCTATGACTGTCCTAAAAAAACTAAATATTTAAGAAAACTGTGTTCTCTCAATGTAATCTTAATATCATTAAGAAATATAGTGCTAGCTTTGTTTGCAACATTACTGTTACATCCATTTTAGAAAGCCACATTTGACTCAAATATACTTTTGTCATATATGCCACACTGAACTTCAATCACCTTGAACATCAGAAAAAAGGGGAACTTTAATCTTTAGACTTCAGTACAGAATGCTGTATTTTAAACATCCTATCCTGTAATAAAACCTTAGTAGCTTTGAAATCCTTCTAAATAGTATTGAATGAATCTAATCTGTTTTCTAGTGAAATTTCTTTTAATGAACACACAAAACTTTTGCCATTTCTGGAATTCAACTTCCAGGTACCATATAAAGATTCAGTGACTAAGTGATTGATGGATGACTGCATTTTATTTTTCCACCCCATTTCTAAAACTGCATAAAAGTGAGGCTTGTTTGCCAAAGCAAAGCATCACTCCTCAATTAGATATGATCTTTTCAGAAAGATTTGTCTCTAGTATGATCAGCCAAATAAAGTGGTTGTCTTTGCTCTTCCCCTCTGTAGTTGAATTATGTTTATACCATTAAATAGACAATAAGGTTTTCTGCAACCATTCTATGGTGCTCCTTAAATTCTTTAAGCAATTTCAAAGGGCTATGAGATCCCCTCTCAATTCAAATACTTTAAGATCTTTAATAAAAAGAATGTAAATTTATAATTTAATATCAAGCTATGTAACCAGGTGAAACAGTTTGTGAAATTATCTTCCCATGTAGCATGTCATATTTTCTAAATAGCTTCTTTCTTTATATTGATCTTATTATATAAGAGCTTCCTTGTGGTGCCTCATAATGTGCTGATTTTTTTCTGATGGTCGTCGGAATCCCTTCTTGCAGAATTCACACCTGTGTGGATAGTCTTTTGTATGTATTGATATCACATGTCGTTTAAAGCCAGATGCATCTGTGGTGTTGTATTCACAATACTCACATTGGTAAATCTTCCTTCCAGTGTGAGTCTTCATGTGCTTTTTGAGCTCATTTTGTTGTCTGAACCCTCTTTTGCACCTTTTACACTTCAATGACTGATCCTTAGTATGAACTGAAAGGATATGACCACTAAGGATAAATGGATCTGATGTTTTAAAGTCACAGTGCCTACACTGATGAATCTTCCTACCCTTATGGATATCACTATGCTTTTTGAGCTCAGAAGGGCGATGGAAACCTTTATCACAGACCTCACATTTGTGAGGAAAATCCTTAGTGTGGACAGATATGATGTGCCGCTTAAGGTCACTTGAGTTGGTGCTCTTATGGTCACAATGAGGACACTGGTGTGTCTTATGTCCTTGAAACAAATCCAGATGGCGTTGAAGTTCTCTCTCATCACCAAATGCTTGGGGACAATGCTCACATTTATATGGTAAATTGTTACCATGCTTAGACTTAATATGAGTTTTCAAATTTGATTGATCTGCACACCTAAAGACACAATACTGACATTGATATGGCTTCTCACCAGTATGGGTTCTCATATGTTTCTTGAGTTCAGAAGGATGTCGAAAGCCCTTCCCACACTCAACACAAACATGAGGAAAATTCTTGCTGTGAACAGCCAGTAAATGTCGGTTTAACAGTCCTTGCTCTGCAGTTTCATAGTCACAGTATTTGCACTTGTGCATCTTAGGCTCCTTGTCTCTTAATATAAGTTTATTTGAACTCAATGGACTAGCTTCTCTGTATCTTCGTGTGTATTCTGTAAATTCATGGGTTTTGTCAACTTTGTTTATAAGCTTATGGCTTTCTAAATGGTTATGGAAACTCACTTTCTTGTTAGTTGTAAAGTCACAATCTGTACACTGATATTTTTTTCTCATCAAATGATCAGGATGATTCTTCATGTGTCTTTTCAAGAATCCTCTGGATTTAAACTTTTTTGTGCAAATATGGCAAGGATACACTGTCAGGGGTTGTCCATCAGGGCCTATTATAACAGCTAGTTTAAAAAAAAAACAAAAAACGGAAGTTGTAACATTTGGCCAGACTGTTTTAGAAGGGTTTTACAACAAAGGCAGCAAAATTAGCTGACATTCACAATGTGAGAACTATACTAGTGGAATAAAACCCTGTAAGACAAGATGTAGATTAAAAGCAACTTATAATAAAGTAAAGCTCCAGGAATTGGTGATGGACAGAGAAGCCTGGTGTGCTGCAGTCCATTGTGTCGCAAAGTCGGGCACGACTGAGCGAACAAACTGAGCACACTAAAACATAATAAGCAGCACTCTACTATAGACGATTCATCTGCCAAAATGCTATATCACATGCACTTTATAACAACCTGAAAATTCTCTTTTAAAAAACATCATCTGGGTAAAAAGTAAACAAGCACAGTTTTGCTAAGTAACAGTAAAACAGTTTTTAAAAAACCCAACTATATCAAACACAAGTATATGCGAGTAGGACTAACTACACCACAAACAACTGACTTATATTCTCGGGTTACAAAAAATACTACTGCATTTCAAGTAATTATAATATTCATAAAGCAATGTATTAGTATTTTACCTGTTTGCCACTGCCTCGTTTCACCCCTTCTCCTCTTCTTGGTTTTTTGTTTAAGTACTTTATTTGTATTAATGCTATCACAGATTTGAAGGTATTGTGCTGCTGTACTACTTCTGTTTTCTAATGTTGAGTCTAAAGTATTTCCTGAAAAAAAATCAATACACCATTAAATTATATATATTTATACTCTTTTCATTTTGATTAGATGAATTACTAGAGAAAACTTGGCATTCAGTTGCCATTGAAGTGCTAAATTTCACAAAGTACACTCATCTCTCAAGTGAATATGCAAAAATATGATACCATGTAAAATTAACTTTAAAATATCCCAGCTTATTCAACCTAAAGGAACAAACTGATCACGTAAACGAAACGTAAGAAACTGAATTTTATGACCATGAACGAAATCTTGACATCAGCTCAATTTTCTCACCAATGAAGGCTGATGAAATTAAAGAGATTTAGCAAAGAATTAATTTATACATGTCAGATAACCAGTACAATCATGGTAGCTGTGTAATACGTGACAAAAAAACAACTTCTTGTATTTATGCTTCAAAATGGTTTGCTGCTGCTGCCTCTGCTGCTGCTAAAGTTGCTTCAGTTGTGTCCGACTCTGTGCGACCCCAGAGACGGCAGCCTAGCAGGCTCCTCCATCCCTGGGATTATCCAGGCAAGAACACTGGAGTGGGATGCCACTGCCTTCTCAGCAAAATGGTTTACTTAATGTTAAAAGTAGTAAGATTGATTTTTTAAGAGTTAAGATAAATGTGACAGGCAATTTAGCAGAATTTCAATAGAATCAGTGTATACAAAATACTTAATAAAATATCAGTTCTCACAATCTCTTGTGTTATGCAATTTAGTTTAAAAATGTAGCCCTAAGAAACTGTGTAGCTTAAATGCTATGATATATATGTTTCTCATTAATTCACCTGAAATCTATATTGAAATTTAGAGAGTGAGAAACCTCCTAAGGTTAGAAACGAGATAGTCAGATACTTTATTCTCCTTGTGTAAGAAAATAAAAAGAACTATCAACCATGGAATAAAAAACACTATATGAAGTATATTAAAACTAAAAAATACTTAAGCTGACACATGAGTTTTATGTAACATCTATATAAATCTACTAGCTGCATAGAAATTAAGAAAATAGTTCCATCCCAAGGAGAATATTAACAAGTGGTTGATATCATGGACAATTTTTACACTTTCATGTCAGAAAAATTTCTATTTTATATTTTTTTCCATAGTAACCTTTTATGGCCCACGCAGTAAGTGGCCTGATATTTGTATCTTGAAAAAGAAATTTTTTATTTTTACTTTTTGGCCACATCGTGTAGCATGTGGGATCTCAGTTCCCCAATCAGGGATCAAACCTGCACCCCCTGCAGTGGACACATGGAGTCTTAACCAGTGGACCTCAAGGGAAATCCTGAGGTAAATCTAAAATGAACTGCATTCACAGAGTAACACACATTATGTCTCTAAATGAAACTCCTTGAAGAAATAAACTCTTATAACTAACTAGATATGACTAGGCAATTAAGAGTCTAATGGGTCTGTACACACAAACTAATAACTCTTTATCTACCAAGTAGTATACAAAACCAGCTGCTTAACTTACATCTCACATACAATGCTCTCTCACCTGATGATTGACAATCTTCATACCTTCGAGAAACTCTTCTTTCATCTCCTTAAAAAAAAAAGACAAATTAAAAACTGATAGACTGAGTATAACAGTTATTAATGGATCACACCTACAAAATCTTACATCAATCACCATTCCTTGGATTAAACTTTTTGTTGTTCAGTTCTTCTACTCCCATAGATTAGATAATTTCACACAATGAAAGTAAGGGCTGCTGTGAGCATCCTTGGAACTACTAACTTATAGGAAAACCTTACTTTCTAAATAAAACCTGAGCAGACATTCTACGAGGCCATCATTACCCTGATACCAAAACGAGACAGATACCACAAAAAAAGAAAATTATAGGCCAGTATCACTGATGATGGGCTTCCCTGGTAGCTAGCTGGTAAAAAATCCACCCGCAATGCAGGAGACCCCGGTTTGATTCCTGCGCTGGGAAGGTCCCCTGGAGAAGGGATAGGCTACCCACTCCAGTGTTCTTGGGCTTCCCTGGTGGCTTAGATGGTAAAGAATCTGCCTGCAGTATAGGAGACCTCAGTTCAATCCCTGGGTTGGGAAGATTCCCTGGAAGAGGGCATGGCAATCCACTCCAGTATTCTTCCCTGGAGAATCCCCATGGCAGAGGAGCCTGGCGGGTACAGTCCAAGGGTTTGCAAACAGTCGGACACAACTGAGTGACTAAGCACATCACTGATGAACACAGATGCAAAAATCCTCAACAAAATTCTAGCAAACAGAACCCAACAACATTTTAAAAGGATCATATATCACGATCAAGTGGGTTTGATCCCAGGGATGCAAGGATTCTTCAATACACCCAAATCAATGTGATATATAGTATTAATAAATTGAAAGATGAAATCATATAATCGTCTCAGTAGATGCAGAGAAAGCTTTTCACAAAATCATCACCCATTTATGATAAAAATTCTCCAGAAAGTAGGCAAAGAAGGATCATACCTCAACATGATAAAGGCCATACATGACAAACCCACAGCGAACATTAATCTCATTGGTGAAAAACTGAAAGCATTTCCTGTAAGTCCAGGAACAAGACAAGGGTGCCCACTCTTGCCACTATTATTCAACATAGTTTTGGACGACCTAGCCACAGCAATCAGAGAAGAAAAAGAAATAAAAGGAATCCAGATTGGGGAAGAAGTAAAACTCTCACTGCTTGCTGATGCATGATATTACACATAGAAAACCCTAAAGATGTCACCAGAAAATTACTAGAGCTAATCAATGAATATAACAAAGTTGCAGGATATAAAATTAATACACAAAACCCCCTTGTATTCCTATGTACTAACAATGAAAAATCAGGAGAAATTAATGAAACAAGCCCATTCACCACTACAACAAAAAGAATAAAATACCTAGGAATAGACCTGCCTAAAGAGACAAAAGACCTGTATGCAGAAAACTATGAATCAAAGATGACACAAACAGATGGAGAGATACAATGTGAAAATGATTATGTTATCCAAAGTAATCTACAGATTCAATGTAATCCCTATCAAACTACCAATATATTTTTCACAAAACTAGGACAAACAATTTCACAATTTGTGTGGAAGCACAAAAGACCCTGAATAGCCAAAGCAATCTTGAAAAAGAAAAACAGAGCTGGAGGAATCAACCTTCCTGACTTCAGACTATACTACAAACCTACAGTCATCAAGACAGTATGATACTGGCACAAAAACAGAAATATAGACCAATGGAACAAGACAGAAAGTCCAGAGATAAACCCATGCACCTATGGGCACCTTGTCTTTGACAAAGGAGGCAAGCATATTCAATGGAGAAAGGACAGTCTCTTTAATAAGTGGTGCTGGGAAAACTGGACAGCTACTTGGAATGAAACTGTAATATTTCCTAACACCATACACAAAAATAAGCTCCGAATGGATTAAAGACTTAAAAGGTAAGGCCAGAAACTATAAAGCTCTTAGAGGAAAACATAGGAAGTACACTCTTGAATATAAATCACAGCAAGACCCTCTTTGATCTACTTCTGAGAGTAATGGAAATAAAAACAAAAATAAACAAATGGGACTTAATTAAACTTAAAAGCTCTTGCACCACAAATGAAACAATAAACAAGATGAAAAGACCACCCTCAGAATAAGAGAAAATAATAAAACAACTGACAAAGGATTAATTTCCAAAGTGTATAAGCAGCACATACAGTTCAATACTAGAAAAAAAAGAAGACATACAGATGGCTAACAAACACATGAAAAGATGCTCAACATCACTCATTATTAGAAAAATGCAAATCAAAACCACAATGAGGTACCATTTCACACCAGTCAGAATGGCTGCTATCCAAAAGTCTACAAGCAATAAATGCTGGAGAGGGTGTGGAGAAAAGGGAACCCTCTTACACTGTTGGTGGGAATGCACACTAGTACAGCCACTATGGAGAACAGTGTGGAGATTCCTTAAAAAACTGGGAATAGAACTGCCATATGACCCAGCAATCCCACTGCTGGGCATACACACCGAGGAAACCAGAATTGAAAGAGACGCGTATACCCCAATGTTCATCACAGCACTGTTTACAATAGCCAGGACATGGAAGCAACCTAGATGTCCATCAGCAGACGAATGGATAAGGAAGCTGTGGTACATATGCACAATGGAATATCATTCAGCCATTAAAAAAAATACATTTGAATTGGTTCTATTGAGATGGATGAAACTGGAGCCCATTATACAGAGTGAAGTAAGCCAGAAAGAAAAACACCAATACAGTATACTAATGCATATATATGGAATTTGAAAGATGGTAACGATAACCCTATATACGAGACAGAATAAGAGACACAGATGCATAGAACAGTCTTATGGACTCTGAGGGAGAAGGTGAGGGTGGGACGTTCTGGGAGAATAGCATTGAAACATGTATATTATCATATGTGAAACAGAACACCATTCCATGCTCGACGCATGAGACAAATGCTCAGGGCTGGGGCAATGGGATGACCCGGAGGGATGGGATGGGGAGGGAGGTGGGAGGGGGGTTCAGGATGGGGAACACATGTGGGCCCATGGCTGATTCATGTCAATGTATGGCAAAAACTACTACAATATTGTAAAGTAATTAGCCCCCAACTAAAATAAATAAATTTATAAAAAGAAAAAAAATTATATTAGGCATTTGGAAGGCTAGTGCCACTAGGAGACAATAATTCATCAAAATTCTTATCCTCCTCTTAGAACCTAATCCTATGAAAATGACTTTCAATTTATATAAAACATGTGCTTAAAATATACTGACTGATTTTACAGTCCACTGGGCATTACAAATTTATAAGAAGAATTGTATTTCCTAATCCTGGTTGATAATTCTTTGGAACTCAGAAGCATTTCCCATAGAATCAATTATTAGAAAGCGGTCCATGCTATCCTACATACTGTAACTTAAATGTAGTACTGTATATGCAATGAAAAAATTGTCAGAAATACTAGTAACTGAAGAAGAATTAAAAATTAAAGCAAGCAAAACCGTATATATACATGGTTATAATATAAAATGCTGGTGCTCAAGGCTTACCTTACTGAAGACAAAAACATTAAGTTAGACATTTTAAAAAATATAGTGTTAGTATAAAAGAATTTAAACCTAGAGGGCGAATAAATTTAGTTTATGTGAAATAATCCACTTAGATTTAATCTGTTCAACAGAAAACTGGCTTGAATTCATGCTTTTCCTTTAATTCACACAGTGGTATTTCCTACTCACTTGAAAAATGTGGAAAAAATATGGGCGAAAAGTATCCCTTTCCTAGGTTTCCTTTCTTTCACTTAACCAGAAAGAGACATTGGTCTAAATTTTGCACATCCCCATGGAATTCTGGCATCAGCTAACCTAAGCTTCAGTCTCCCACCTTCCGTTGTGCCCCTTCTTACTGACCAATGAGTAAAAAAGAAGTAAATTTAGAGATCAAGCAGAAATTGTTTATCTAATAAAGTCCTCTAGACTCATTTGTTTTTGACATTTTCAGCTGTGGTATATTATTCATGTTGGGATTGGAATTCAGCTCCTTACGAATTCTAGGGAAGGAAATTTGAGGAGTGGGGATCATAGTGCAGTATAGGTAAAGCTAAGCATTGTCAAGGTAATGCACTCAAAGGGAGGCTCTTGCTCTTCTAGGGCAAATCAAAGTAGTTTTTGTTTCAGCATGGCAAGAAGACAGAAAAGCCTTAGGGAAAGGCTGCATTCCTATACTGAGGTGAGGAGAAAGTAGGAAGAAAGCAAAATGTCTTTATAAGGAATGTGTACTATGGCAGGAAAGGAAATGTCAGGAGCTTTTTTCACCCTGTGTGGTACTCAGCTCCAAGAAACCTTAAGCAGCAACTACTTGGAGATCATCAACAGCATAATAAGTAAAAATCCTGGTGGCTTGCCTTGGAAGAATACTTACTCAGCCAATGTCTCAGTAGCAGAAGGAAACAACCAGTTAGCCCTTCCACTGCTAAACTCAGAAGAGGTCAACACTGCTCACTGCCATGTGCAAAGAACACTGGCAGCAGAGTTAGGCAGACATGAGTTCAAATCCTACCTTCCTCATTTAATATTAGATGACCGTGGGCAATTGCTTAACTTCCCTGAGCATTTTTTGCTTTCATTAAACACGGATAATACCGCCTACCTCAGAAATGAGTTATAAGAATTAAATGAGATAATATATGCAACATATGCAATACACACACAAAGTAGATTCTCAGTAATTACCTACGTATTTGTGAGCTCTAGTGTAGTAGTCAGGAACCATATGTTGCTGATCTCTGTATCCCAAGTATCTGAGACACAATATCTTTATGTTTGCTCACTTGAACAATACACATATGCATGAAGAGTCAAAAGGACCCTTCTCTCTTAACAGCAAAGGGTCAGACTTATTTTATTGATATTTGCTACTATGTGGTGCTTAAATCTGAGATTGCTTTTTTTAGAAAAGAATGCATGATGGCTATGGATGAGTCACTACAGTGCCATTTTTTCTTACTGATATCATCTTCTTCTTGAGAAGAATCTTTAACTGCCATGTAAACCATCTTCTCCCGCTGCATTCGGCTCTGGTCAAGCACTCCAGCTACAGAATGTCCATTGGTATACTCACTCTCTGTGACAATTTCTGTTCCACCTTAAAAGTTAAAACATGTATCAAAATCAGTAAGCATCATGGAATAATTTCCTCCCAGGTGGCACTAGTGGTAAAGAATCTGCCTGCCAATGCAGGAGACCCAGGTTCGATCCCTGGATTTGGAAGATCCCCTAGAGAAGGAAATGGCAACCTACTCAAGTATTCTTGCCTGGAAAATCCCATGGACAGAGGAGCCTGGTGGGCTATAGTCCCTGGGGTCACAAAGAGTCGGACATGACTGAGCACACTTTATATTATAAGGAAGATATATTAAAATACTTTCCTTTAGAAAAATACTCCCCCCCATATATTCTAAGTGTCAAGAGAATTAATTATCATATAAATTTCACTTTAAATTATCAGTCATTACTAAGAAATAACAACATATGTGCAAAGCACTTTGTCTTTTACATGTATTTACCCATTTAATCCTCGCAATAGTATTATAAGGTAGTTACTACCATTATGACCATTTTATGGATGAGGAAACTGACGTAGAGGGAGGTTAAGTAATTCACCAAAGGCCAGCTAAATGGTAGAACTAGGATTAAAATCCAGGCAGCCTGCCTCTAGACTACCCTTAAATACTCACAATTTCCTATTCTAAACCAAACTCCTTCCACTCATGTTTTGAAATCTCAACTGGAATCTGCTACACATTTGAAAGAATCTAAGAATGATTTGTTCTATGCCATATTTATATATTTATATACAATTTTATATTTATATAATTTTAAAATATTCCATCCTCAAAGAAACCTATTAAAAAGCTGCACTTTGAAGGCAGTATTAGAATAGTTTCCAGAAAAGATAAGTTCTAATTCCTAACCATTATAGCAATAAATTTAGTATTTATACCTATTTCAACATCATCTTCAGCCTCGGCTTTAAATATATACACTTTTATTACTTCTGAACCAAATCCATCTTCTTTAACATCTTCTTGTGAACCATCACTGCTGATTTTTAATGGTGTGTTCCCCATGTGCTCTAATTTTTCCCCAACATCATCTACTGTAAAATATAAAGAGGAAATTATTTCAGCCAAAAAGTACCAGTGACATTTAGTGGGTGCTAAGCATTAATATTAGTGCAATGTGAAATAATGTGTTAACCATTTACCCACTATATTCAATTAATAACCTATTATGCAACCATTAAAAGTGGTATAGTTCATGAAAAAAGAATTCAAGACAGATACACTACATGATCAAAATTATATAAAAATCTAGTCACAGATTTCAATTTATATATATGAAGTACTCTTATATTTCAGCTTTAATTAAAGTGATTTGTGAAAAAATTAAATAATCTTCCATCATGTTCAACATTTTAAGCTAAATACTAACAGCAAAATTAGTAACAAAAATTAGAACATAAAGTATATAGTACTCATAAAATAAGCTGACATAAACAATTTCCAAATTAAGTAGCAGCCTGTCTAAACCAATTAGCATATGAAATCTTGTATCTACTAAGGAGAAAACACCTGAATCATCTTATAGAAAGGGCTTTTTAGAAATCATAAAAATTAAACCTTAGTAAGTACTTTTAACTCCTGTTGAGTCAATGGAAGACAACTTCAAGTCAGACATTGTGTATTCTTCTAGACTTAACAACTGTATGCTTTGCTTCAAAACCATCATAAAAGTCAAGCAACAATAATTACTTACACTTAAAGTATACTTAAAATTTTTGCTTGTTTAAGAATAGTGTTTAGTTTCAAGTGAATACTGTGCACAAACAATGCAATGAATATATTATATTCATAGTTTGTTCTTTGGACATAAATATTAAACAATATATTCCCCAAAATATTAACATCATATGCCTACCATTTTTTATTTCGATGCTTGTTCTGTCCCTATAAAAACTGAAATGTAATCTAAGTTTAGAATCTGCTCCTCCCTATTATATGTATCATAGTATCACATATGAAACAAAAAATCATGAAGTCTTGACTACATCTAAACAATTCCAGAACTACTGAAAACAGTGACATTTAAAAGTTTTTAACTCAGTACCCTTAAAAATATGTATTTCAGTTAAGATCTATATGGGTCAAAGTCTAGACTTTACCTCAGTTTCAAATTTGATATGTGCAAATTCAAAACTATTCTTTTGGTCTTTCACCATGGTGAAAAACAACACATTTCAGAAATTCTTCCTACAATGTAAAGCTACTTTAACTTTGTGACTAAATATAAATGATTCCACAATATTTAAGACAGTTTACTGTCTATGAAAGAAAGCACCTAAATGATCAAAATAAATAGAAAAAAAAATTTTCATGTCATCATAGACCTTAATTCTATTACTACTTTTTTGGTAAACATGTTTTTTTTGACAATGGGGCAGACTAAAATGAAAGAAAAAAGATGAAGAATCCAATATTATTGGTTTAACAATCTGTCTTTTAAAATATGTTGAATAAAACAATGAGATCTTTAAAAAAATTACAAGAGTCAAGTAATAAGTCTTCAGAAAAAAAGTACTTTCTCATTCTTAGAAATAAAGACATAGAATATTAACAATTTTAAAAGTGTCCAAAATATGAATTTCTTAGGTTGGAATAATTTACAGTAAATTAATGAAAAAAATACTCTCATGTGATAAATACTATTTTATACACTTTAGTGGTTTAAAGTGACCACAGTTCCTCCTACAATCAACTGAATGAATTAAAACTGTAATTCACAAAATTAAAGCTCATGAAATGAAATAAAGACATTTGTCCGGTCACTTCTCAATAGATCTGTACCATAATTTCACTTTAAGTATTGAAATTACTGTTGCTATGCTGATTTCATTCATACCTTTCCTTAACGTCCACAGTTTAATGTGTACCTTATTTTCTACTTAGATTCCTCAGAATGAACAATTTTGAAATGTACTGAGTAAACTTGTTCTGTATTTTAAGTTCATAGAATATGATGAAGTTATTAGATATGTTAGTGTACAGTTTTAGTTTTAGAGATAAATTACCAACTTCAAGATTTATTCTATATTCTTCATTACAGAAAGTACAAAGTTAACAAAGACTTAACAGGCAATCAACAGGCTTTAGAAATAGATTCTAAGTCTTTTCTTAATGCAGATAATACTCAAAATACCTAAATTTCAAGCTTAACCTTTTTGTTATAAGGTTTACAACATTCAAGTTCCACAGTGTTGTTTCTCAATCTACATGTCATTCCAGCTAGTAATAAGTGGATAATATTATATACAACACAGAATTCTACTGGTGCTAAATATAACATAGTAAGGTGCATTATTTGCCAGCCCCACAAAGTGTGGTATCATTCAACATTCTTCTATAGCCCATTGGTACAATTTGATTAAAATTTCATTTTAGTAAAATGTACAATATAATATTCCTTTAAAAAACTAAGTAGGCTTTTTACTGCACCCCTTTCTTGTTATATCTACCAAAAAATTAATATGGTGAATATGATATTATCAGTATAGAGTACAGCTGACTCTTGAACAATGCAGGGCTTAGGGGCACTGATTCTATACACAGTTGAAAATTATGTATACCTTTAGAGTTGGCCCTCCATATCTGTAGTTCTGCATTTGCAGACTCAATCAACCTCAAATTATGTAATACTATAGTATATATTTATCGAAAAGAATCCTTGTAGTAGTGGACCCACACAGTTCAAACCTGTGTTGTTCAAGGGTCAACTATATACTGATGTACCACAGGGATGGGATGAGGCAATATATAATGGATCCCTATTACACAATGATGAAACAAACAAAAATGAATAATATTTAAATTACAAAGGTGTTCTACTCCTAGGTGTATATATCCAAGAGATCTAAAAATCTATGTGCACAAAATCTTGTACATGAATGTTCAGGGCAGCATTATTCACAACAGCACAAAAGTGGAAACAACCCAACTGTCTATTAACCAATGAACTGATAAAATATATATCCATATAATGAAATATATGGATATATTCATCAATATATAGGAATGAAGGACTGACACATGCTACAACATGGATGATCCTTGAAAGCATTATACTAAGTGAAAGAAGTCACACACAAAAGGCCATATATTATACCATTACATTTACATAAAATGTTGAAAACAGCAAATCTATAGAGACAGAAACTGGATTAGTGGTTGCCTGAAGGGTGAGTGGACTAGGGGAGTGACTGCTCAAGGGCATGAGGATTTCTTTTGGGGGTAAGAAAAAATTCTAAAATTGATTATGGTGATACAATTCTGTGAATATATGAAAAATCACTGAATTGAACACCTTAAATGAGTGAATTGTATGGCATGTGAATATCTCAATAAAGTTGTTATATTAAAAAATATAAAGGTGTTTGTTAACTTTTCCCTTTTATCCCAGAAATTGGTGAGGTTTCATTATATCTCCCATAATGACCCTCCAATATATTTTTCTTTACACAAAACTATTTTCCTGAAATAAATAAAAACAGATTTTATAGGTAAAAAACAACTCTGAGTGCATTATATTGGTTGATTATTTAAAGGACTCTCCTTTCTCCAATGAAGTTTTTCATAAAGGAAATCATCACCCACAAGTGTCTTATGGGTGTTAGGTATTTTTAAAGAAAAGAACACCTGGGACAACTTTAAACAGATACAGTTATCCTATATTAATTTCCAAGTTACTTAGCACAAGTGGAATAGCCTAACTATATGTTAAGATAAAGAAATTGTGACATTTGGTCTGAAAGTGGTAAAAACTTAAGATGTAGCTCAGAGACTGAGAGAAGACAAACTCCCTACTACTAAAACCCAGCTGCTGATGAGATTTCCTTATAGGAATTCAGGAACAAGATAAAAGTCTGTTTTAAGTTCTCAATTTTATCTCTTAGAATAGTTGAAGATATCTTGGGAAAAAACCAGAGAACTTTAAAAATTAACATTGAGGCCTCTCAAGGTAATTTATTCTTGAACTTCTGAAGATTTAATGGTCAACAAAAACCAAGAGGTAAAAACATGAATTAAAGATTAAGAGATGAAGAAAAAAAAGGAAAAACTAAATCAAACTAGAGTAAAATAAAATAAATGAAAATGGTAAGATAGAGTAATTAGTCCCAATTTGAATATTCTAACCATTACAAAAAGTCAAAGATCTGGGTGGTGAGAAAATAAATGATATAAAATATTTCATTTTTGTATATCTTATTTTCTACAATAAAAATTATTTAAGTTTAAAAGCTATTTATTTAAAAATCATTACAGTTTCTTTACTAATGATTAAGGAGGTAATTAATCCCCAGTCTGAGTTCCCCTAAAATGACCCCACAGCAGTTCCAGTATTATTTGAGCAACACAATGTTCTTTCTTTATAGTTTTCAGTCTAATTCTATTAGACTAGAAGGACAGAAGTCTTTTGCACTTGACACGTATGGTAACATCAAGATAAATATTTTAAATTAAAATATTCTAGAAACTTAAAAAAACTTTTGCAGAATCAAATCACAGAAGATATGTTGAGATATGACTATTCACAGTACATATAATGTCTAAATTTTAGCCCACTTTAATACCAAAGAGTTTAATTTGACACGTATCCCTTTAAAGGCATACTGAATTTGTTTTGGTACTGAAAGACTTTTGCCATACTGTTTTAGAAAACCATAATCACAGTTTTGCTTTTTTAAAAAAAAAATCAGATTAAGATGTAAATATGGAGCTGCTTTAGTAATCCACATCAATTTAAAAAGAATAGTAACATTTGCACAGTCTTTTAGTGGCTTAAATTATTTGCTTCAAAACAATGTAAATATTCACTTTGAAGTACTTGTAGAGGAAAAAAGTTAACACATCAGACTTCAGAATCATATTTACAAATTAAATATAATTTGTTTTTAGTTTTAAACTCACTGATACACATACATAACATACAATTATTTTATATACACATACACATATTCTACCTGTTAATTCACTTTTCAATCAACCATTTTTTATTTTAAAAAAGAAAAGAACAAAAATCCTCCCTTGAAAAGTGAACTCTTCATCTAATCTTGACTCCTTCTAGCATGATGCCTTCAAATTTTATAAAGAATAGATCCACTTCTTCCTCAAGCTCCACCAATAAGTTATCATAAGATTTTTATTATTGCTACTATTCAGGCAAACCTACCACTTGAAATGAGAACAAGATACTTCTATCTTCTTCATTCAGATAGAATGTCTTAAGAACATCATAAAGTCAGTCTGATATAAATTTGTTTAAAGCATTTTTGCATAGACTATACACACACCTAAACAGACAACAGAAAATAAACACAGGCAGAACTGTAGAATACTATCTGAGTTGATTATTTACTTTTCAAGTATTTAATTAGAAAAACTAATTACACATTTCTTAACATGCTATGCTTAAATTCCTAAGCAAAACTGAAATGACAACTCCACTACCTGTCAAATTAAAGAGAAAGCAGTGGTTGCATACAATTACCCATTTTGAAATACATATATTTACCATTAAAATTTTTTCATTTAATGGTCTTTTTGAACCTTCCAAATTCATATTTTTATTCTAAGAAATTAATAAATTGCATTAGTTTACTCCATTGTAGGTATGAATTTTCAGAGTAGATGAAAAACATGAGCAAATTCAAAAAACCATCTCAACAACACAGCTTTGAAAAAAATTATTTTTCAAAAAGATTACCCCCATAACTTTTATTGAACAGATCCCCCATCCCAGAAAACCTGTCCATGTTATACATAAATCAATTTCTACCAAGTAATTATGGAACTTAAATGTCACTTACAAGATATCATTAAGTAGTCTTCAGAAGTGCTCTTGACATCATCATCATCATCATCTTCAGTTTTAATAGTAACTGTAGAACCAGGAACACCACCAGCTGCTTGAATCACAGTTTCTGTATCTGAATTAGTTACAAGAACCTCCTCTGACACCATTGTGGGAGAGTCAACTCCTGAA
This sequence comes from Giraffa tippelskirchi, assembly GCF_054371585.1. Classification (NCBI taxonomy): domain Eukaryota; kingdom Metazoa; phylum Chordata; class Mammalia; order Artiodactyla; family Giraffidae; genus Giraffa; species Giraffa tippelskirchi. Next base: position 76,379,900 of record NC_137289.1, read on the forward strand.
ACACAATCTTGGACCACATGTTCCAAGTGTCCATCAGGACCAGTAACAAGATCAGCCACAAAAACCTGCTCAGGTACTCTAACAGTTTCTGTAATTAGCTCAGACGTCAAGATGTGATCACCATCATCTTCCTCTAAATCTTCTTCAATAGCAACATCAGCCTCAAGTACAGCTTCAGGAACAATTACACCTTCTGTTACTACATCAGTCTCGGTGATGATATCAGGCCCATGGACAACTTCAGCTGCAAGGCCATGATCAAGAGTTATCCCACCATCTGTGACAACATCAGAAACTAATACAGCCTCAGGAACTGAAACAACAATATGGTCTCCATCGATATGCGCAGTACCAGTCATTCCAGCAACTACAATACAAATTATCCAAAGAAAGTAACCTTATTAATTAAAAGTATTTATATATCAGATGACATAAAATAGTTTTTAAATTAGAAATAGTCCTGGGGAAATTAGAATTTTAAAGAACCACTGACAATTAAACTGCAATAAAAACCCCCACCAACCAGGAACTGAGGAGGAAGTGAAAGAAAATAATGTTAGTAAAATCTAAGTTAAAACCTTAAAAATAATATACTTTATTTTGAAGTAAAACAAAAAAGCCACAGTGAGATATTGAACAGCTAAAAAAAAGAAATAAATAACACCACAGGTCGGTGAGGATGCAGAGAAACTGAATCTCTCATATGTAATGGTAGCAGCCACTCAAAAATCATTTGGCAGTTTCTTACAAAAAACATGTACTTACCAATACAACCTAACAATTGCACTCTGCAGTTTACACAAATATGTTTACACAAAAAATATACATGAATATCCATAGCAATGCATCGTAGATATTATTTCTAGTAGCAAAAGAAAAATACAACTCAAATGTTTACAGCATGCAAATGATTGGTTAAGCCATCTTTAGCACATCCTCACTATGGAATACTACTTAGCAATAAAGAAGGGACAAACTATTGATACATTAAGAACCTGAATCAACTGCCAGAAAATTGTGCTGAGTGAAAAAATTCAATTACAACATACAATATACTGCATAATGTATAAATGGAATCATTTATATAACATTCTCAAAATTCTAAAAGCATAGAGATGGAGAACAGATAGCAGTTGCCAAGGATGGGGGTGTATGTGAATATTTTGGCATAGCATATATACAGTGATGAACACCATAAATATATGCTCACTCTGTATCTTCACTGTGGTGCTATCTATACAAATCTATATATGGAACAAAACTGCACAGACCCATATACACTCACACACATACAAATGGTGAAAACTGAATGAGGTCTGTAGTCTAGATAACAGTAATGCACCAATGTTAATTTCCTGTTTTTAATATTGTACTAAGATGTCACCATTGCGGAAACATAAGTAAAGGGTTTATGGGACCCTATATACTATTTTGTTCTACTTCCTGTGAGTCTAGCATTTCAAAAAGTTAAAGTTAAAATATAAAGGACACAAAAACATGAAAGGTTGCTAATATGTTAAATTGAGTTAATAAAATATGACAGCTTAATACATTAGACAATACATATTATAAACATAAAAGTCTCTGAACTTCTTTATTTTATAAGAGTTACTATATTCAAAAATGGAAAGATTTGGGGAGAAAAAACAACTCATTTTAGATAAAGATTTGGTTTATTTAAAAAAACACACATATAGACTCTGAATTGTATTAAATTCTAAACTAGTAAATTGTAGGAATAAAGCTTTAAATAACATTTATCTTGAGCATCATGGTAAACGCCAGCTCCTACCCTCTTGTAAATATTATAAGAGTGTAAAATCCCTTCACGAGTAATTTGGTTACATTCTGCCTCTCTGAAGTGATGCAGTAAACAAATTAATAGAGTTTATGGACCAACTTATAAGAAAATTACCTACATGAACCCAGTACAAAGGCTTTTCTACACAATGATCACTTTCTATACAGCAAAAATCTGAAAGAGTACAATTTGTTACATGGTTCACTATTATTAACCAATTCATTATGGAAGTTTGCTGGTAAATTAGGATGGAGACCAGTGAACACATTAAAAAATAAGGTGATTAAAAAAAGAAAAAGAAAAAGAAAAAAAAAAATAAGGTGAGAAGGGCAAGTTACCTTTCAACCCTTCTGAAGCTTTCTCACTATTCTCAAATTCTCACTGAAACCACCATATTACCCAAAAGGACACAGCCTCAACCTTGAAAATCAGTAGACAAAGGGAGTGTGTATAGAATAAGAACTTTCTATTCACTTTTTACTCCACTGGGTCATTTTTGTAGACAGGTAGACGGTGAAAGTTCAAATTTAGTATTCAACCAGACTGAAAAGGCGGTTTTTAGCAAAGAAAAATTAAATGTTAAGCCTATATAATTCATAGTATTGAAATTCTATGTATATGAATAATAACATTAATACTGTATAAAATTTTTTCATAAATTAGATTTAAAGTGTGGGAAATTCCATTTATTTAAGAACACAGCTAGAAGATAGTTTGTTTCCTAAAGGTAGACAGTAAAGAAGGATGGAAGGACAGAATAATGCTAGTGCTGGCCTGGGTTCAGATTAACCTGTTTGGGGGATTCTAAAAAGATAGAATAAGTGCTTTTCATTTTACCTAGTTTTTACTCTAGGAAGAACTTACAGGTCAAAATAAATCAGATCTAAACCAAAAAAATCCAAACATGCTTGTTTACTCTGAACTCAATAATTTAAGAATCTTAGACCAAGAATTGATGAGTTCCCACAGGGTACTGGCAGAAACTCAGACCATGATCCAAAATGCTTTTCATTAAATTCTGCTCTTTCCTCTTATCAACTCATTTGTTAAGATTCCACTGAATTTCTAGACAAAGTTATTTATCTTAGCAACACACTAGCTATATTAATTATTGAGTACTATCCACCAAGCAACCTAGTATTTTACATATAATATCTCATTTAAGCCTCAGAACTGTGAAATAAGGGGAGTGTTATTATCTCCACATTAAACACGAACAAACTACAGTTTAGAGATTAAATAAGCTTGTTAAAGGTTCAAGCTGGGAAGTGAATGCACTGTTTTTACTCTAGACTGGCTTTTTAAACTTGCCTAAATGAGGAGAACAGAATTTACTTACTCTAGAGACTGATTTTTAAGAAATTTATAGGGCTAATCAAGTGAGTCACTACTAAAGGAATAGATTGAAAGAGAAAGAATAAAAAGACCTACCATAGACTGACTTCTTTAAAATTTAAGGCATTTAGTAAGCAGCATTAAAAGGCATTAAACATTTATCTCACTAGGTAGCAAACTATAAACAATATGAAAAAAAAATCTTTTAAAAGTGTGAAATCAATTAGATGACCAGATAACAGTCAGAAACAAGTCATTATTCCAAGCATTTCCCTTCTTACTAAAGTTTCTTAAATTAAAGGTGAATAGCTGAATTTCACCAGATAATATTTGGTATTTTGGGGGTTTTCCTTGGGCCACCATATACCGCTATTTTGCTACTAAGTCTCAAAGCAATATGGGCTTCCCAGGTGGTTCGGTGGTAATGAATCCACATTTGATCCCTGGGTCGGGAAGATTCCCTCAAGAAGGAAATGGCAACCTACTCCAGTATTCTTCCTTGGTAAGTTCCATGGACAGAGGAGCCTGGTGGGCTACAGTCCATGAGCTCACAGAGTTGGACAGAACTTAGCAACTGAATACACATGCACACGCACGCCCAAAGCAGTATGGACTTTTTTTAGCAATAAAATTTTAAACAATTAGATTCAACAGCACAGATTCCAAGGACAACTACTATACTGAGACATGTACAAGTTATCACATAAAGCATACTATTGTAAAATTTAAAGTATCCTTGAAAATAAACTGGTCCAATAAATTTCTGAATTAATAGTTCAGACTCTTAATATAGTAGCCATTTCATACCAACCAAAAACATAGAGAATTTAGAGATTCTATACCACATAGTGTGTTTACTTAGCTAGCTCTATCTATTTATGCTACACTCATGTTTCACAAGTATCATTAATTTCTAGGTTTGTAAGTTTTTAAGCTAGCAAAAATTTAAAGAGAATGTATCTAATTTCTAATCAAATTTTAGAATTTGGAAACCTTAGTATTAGATATAAGGGATTAATTAAGCCTCAAGACAGCGAGGAGGAACAATGGAAAGAAAGGTAAGAGGAACACCAAGTAAAAATTCACCAGCAACAGAAATTTTTTCAATCTTTGAAAGGAATCAAGCTTTGCTTGCTAATGGGCAACTACTTCAGGAGTGGGGATGGGAGGGGTTTCTGGCACTTTATCAGATGCCACAGGGTAAGTAATATTTTGTATAAAATGGACAAAGTACTGCATTTCTTCCATAAAAAATCTTATTTTGCATCATTTATTTTCAGATTCCAGATACAAAAGATGTCATATAATATTTCTCCTTCTCTGTCTGACTTCACTCACAGAGACTCACACACTTAAGAGAAGGAACTTATGGCCGCTGGGAGGGAAAGGATGGGGGCAAGGCATAGTTGGGGAGTTTGGAATGGACATATACACACTGCTGCATTTAAAATGGATAACCAACAAGGACCTACTGTAAAGCACATGGAACTCTGCTCATTTGGCAGCCTGGATGGGAAGGGAGTTTGGGGGAGAATGGAAACATGTATATGTATGGCTGATTCTCTTTGCTGTTCACCTGAAACTATCACAACATTGTTAATCGGCTATACCCCAAAACAAAAAGTTTAAAAAATACCTTATTTTTAAAAGGTAAAAAGTTAAGCTTATTACACTGAAACTTATTATAAACTTATTATATTGAATTTCAAGTGCTCCATAATTCGAAAAACTTATCTCTTGCAAGGAATTCACAAAATTCTTTTTAAAATCTCTTACACCGCAGCCTTTTTCCTTCTTCTAGAGTTTATTCCGATACTTTTTCCGCCTAAAATCACTTCTAGATCAACTATAATCAAACAACTCACTTCTGACTCTTTGCAGAGTAAATCCATGATTCCTTTTTGTGTCATCAATTAACTACAACTCCCACCACATTAAATCTGGAGAGGACATTAAATGTTATCTAGTCCAACCCCCTCATAAAAGTGAATTAAGTAATCTGCCTAAGTTTACATAGATAATTAATAGGACTGCCAAGACTAGAATATAGTTCTGAGTCTCATTACAGTGGGCTTTACAACATGAGACAAAATAAAATATTCAACCATATTATCTAAAAATAGTATAGCCTTTTCTTAATTGAGCAAAGTATCACTCTTTGTAGTCTCCCATTTCTAATTGCATCTTTAACATTCCACAATATCTCATGTTTACTTTTTATCCCAATTTACCATTTGTCTCTTCTACTCTCACTTTGATCTTTTCTTTAATTCTTACCACCCTATCACTGCCACTTATACATCAGATACCTCTCTCTTCTATCATTCAGACTGACTTTGCCCAAATTCAGATTATTTGCTGTCAAGGGAGTCTTATCATTTTCATCAAAATGACTACTGTTAAGAGGCTACTGAAAAATCTAGTCACAAAAGTAGGGAATTTTTTTTTCAAGAAAAGAAAAAGGTAATGCTATTAGTATGGCATCAGAATATAATTAATCACCTAGTGCAAGATATTCCTCTATCACTATATAAGCATCTAACTTCTTTGAAATGACGAAAGTACTTCCATTTCCAGCTTTATTAACAATGCAACTTAAAATGTATTTTGTATTTTAACATTTTCTAACATGAGAACTGCTACAAGTATTTATGTAAATTGTTTTTCATTTCCAATGACATATTACCACTATATTCCAAGTTTCCTTACTTCAATCTACCCACAAAATCATAAGAATGATTTTAACTAGACTATTGACACATAGATTTACTTAAATAACCCCTATAAATGTATTTTCCTGGCAAAGGAACAATTTTTCATTGTAATTCTCCCCTTCCCCAATAGAGTTTTGATATTTAGTTACAAAGAAAAAATACAACAAAGAAAATGCTTTACCAAAATCCTGCATAATCATGGTATGGGCCATTCTAGAGTCTGATGTGTGCAATCCAAGACTTCCACCACCTGGATCCATACTTAGTAAAGTTCATTCACAAATCTCTGTAAAAGAAGTGTTTTTTAAAATAGTTTAAATGCATTTAGGTCAAAGTCAATTGTTTTGAGAAAAATGAAATTGAAAATGTGCCTCTCAACCAGGTGTGCAAATCTCATTACAAAGGAAAACAAAGCAAACAAACAAAAGAAACCTTGTTTTATGCTTTATGTGACAACCATAAATAAAAGAAGGGTCAGTGGAAGTAAACCAAAGATAATGAAGAAGAAGCACAGTAAGGGTGATGAGCCACAGGGAAGTGATAGACACAAGCAAAAGAACAAAACTGTAGTATTGAGGGTCCAGTTAAAATATAGGTTATTAAATAGGAAGAAAAAGAACAAGATGACAACAGACAATAGTTGGGGTATTTATACATTACTAGAGGACTCAGGTGTCTAGTATTAGTGCATTTCATCCAGTGGCTCTCATCCATTTCTTCCAGACCCAGCTCAGCCCTGCAGCGTAGCTCTGCAGATAAACTTGTGTTTCACCTCTGGCTCCTGGGGTTCTACTTATAATGAAAAATGTTCTATCCCAGTTTCCCTGGAGTTCTTTGAGCCAGTAAGGACTTCTTGCCTTACTCTACTACAATCTCTTGGCTCACAGTTTTGAGGACTCATGAAACATGACTGCTTCCTAAATGTAGTAGAGATAAGATCAATCACATACAAACATTTAGCAAATCGGTTCTTTCAGAATAGCTTTTACTTGTAACTGTAACTTGTAAATTTTTTCATTAATAATAAAGCCATGCTAGCCTCATGCTAGTTTTGAAAGCAAAGGCTCAACCTATTTCATTTCAAATGACTTATACTATATTTAAGATCACCAGATAGTATGGAACCTAAAATTAGATTCTGTAACTTAATGTTATTTCTTAAAACTACATGTACACGTTACTCTCAGATAACGCATCTAAGCAAATCAACCAAAAAATCTGCCAATTTTATAGAACATTTCCTCATTTTTAGTTAGAAATGTTTAATAAATTTGGTTTAATCTGTTGTTAAGTACAAGAGATCACTTAGATTTCTTTTCCTTGCCTCAAAGTTCTATAGGTGTACAGAAGGCAGGAAAGTCTCACAGAGTAATCTTTATCAACATTTGAGTCATGTATCTCAAAATACTACAACAGTAGGAGACATCTCTGTATATCAAAATGATTCAAACAAAATTACTTTATGTGTGAGCACATTCTGAGCTGTATTTTTGTTATCTTTTTTAAACACCACATTGTTTTCTGCCTTCAAAATGAAGTCAAGAGAGTTCACAAACTACCAGGGTCTTCAGAGAGATAAATTAAAATGCCATAATGACTTATTTCCAACATTTAAAACAGTGTACTATTTTAAATTTAATTAGAATAACTGCTTTATCACATAACCAACAGAACAATTACAAATGCCTTTAAAATGTTTTAAACAGTTAATTTTGCTTAATTATTAAATAAAACATTAAGTAATTTGTTAATCACCTTAATATGAGTGTCCTGAAGAAACTGTAGATTTTCTTACATATTGTAAAATAAAATCTGCAGCATTTTGTTTTTGTTATTTTTCCTTCTGAACTACGTTATTTTCTTTGGAAGAACGTTCTTTTTACCTATTGTAAAAATACATTCACAATTAGATATCTTAAAACATTTTAAACCAAATCTCTGACACAACTTAAGAATTTTTCTTTACACTTTAATGTACAGGGTGAGATTGGGAAGGGTTCATATGCTCAAAACTGTTAACCTAAAAAGCAACCAAAGGGATTCCAACAGAAATAACTACTTACAACGTTACTTCACTTAGAATCCGACCACCTGATTAAACCAAAATCTTTCCTAAAGCGTATTTTAAAAATCACTAGCAACATTTTGATAAGTAAAAGTGAACCAAGGGCAAGCTTTATTCTTGCCAAATCCATAGAAAAAAAATCTGCACCAGTGTTCAATGAAGTGTAAAAATTTTAACACATAGTGCAACTCTTACAGGAATTATCACACTGTAAGAATATCAAATAAACTGGAGCACCTTTTTTTCCCCATATAGAAAGTTTCAATAAGATCAATAACGAATGGGGTATGAGAACAGCAGTGTGTTAAGATTCAGTAGCCAATATAGCTAGGCTTCTCAGTATTCTGAAGAGTATATTTCACATCCTTATTGAATGGAGGTAACCACCAAGTACTCTTCAAGAAAACATCTTTCCCTCAGTGTATGTGAAGCAGAAATCACAAAACAAAAATCAAAGCAAGACAAAACAAACAAACAAACAAAAAAAACCCCCACATTTTACTCTCATTCATCTCCTCTAAACAGATTATTCAGGGCCTAGCTTCTCGATGATGTAAATAGGGTGAGGGACAGGAGAAAAATCCTAAGGCGGCAGAACAAGAGAATGTGAAAGTAGTATAAGCAGAGATAGAAGACAAAGGAGCCCTGGCAAGTAGCAGTATTGCAGCTTTGGACGCAACCCTCTTCCCGCAGAAGTCTCCCTTTCCCACGATCACGCCAAGTTTCAATCATTTTGAGCAGAACGCACACACGTGCCCTCCCATACATTACCCATCTCCCTGGATCTTCAGCCAAACGAGAACCTTCGCAGTGGAAAGGCAGAAAGCGAAGAGACAAGAATACCCTTTCCCCTCCTCCCTCACTTGGTGCAGCGGTCGCCACCGCTACTACCCACGCCGCGCTGCCCAACCCCTCACCATCCTGCTCCCTCTGCCCCGCTACACGGGAGACGGCGGCAGGGAACCAAAATGGTGGTGTTTTAGCGAAGGCGACAGTTGCCGCACACGGCCCCCACCCCCACCGCAGGCTCTGACGGTTCCCCAGCCCCTAAAATGCCCGATTCGGTGCCACCCTCTCGCACACACCGTCATCCCTCCCGCTTTCCAAGGTTACCAACCGCGGCTGGCAGGGACGGGGGCGGGAGCGAGGTGGGGGAAGTGCAGCTGAGAGGAATGGGGGGGGTAGTGTCGCCGAGAGAAAATGCCAGGGGGCCTCCGCATTCTTCACCGTTTTGTTTTCCGCCATTTTCCCGTCACCCTAAACCACCGACGGCCTCCACGACGGCTCTCGCCCCCGGGGGCTGTGGCCTCGGGGAAAAACAGGGCAGCCGAAGGAGAAGTAATTCTCTCAAATCCCCCAGCCACCCGCTGCTGAGGAGAAACACTGTCTGCCCGAGGGGAGGGAACGCTTAGGGACTAGACGCCACTTCCATTGTTCCCGTCGCCCTACACTACGCGCTGGGTGTGAGCCTCTCCTCAACTCACCCGAGCGACACTGAGAGCAGCGGACCCAAGTCCCTGTACTCTCTCCTCAGGAGTCTCCTTACCTGCCGCCGCCGCCGCCAGTAGGATTCTGACCGCGCTCCGGATTTCTGCGGGGGGCGGCAGCTGTGGATCAGCGAGCTCCTCACATTCGGGTTTCCGAGGTTCCGCAGCTCGAGCCAATCACAAGCTACTCTGCGTCTGGGAGGCGCGCCGCCTAGTCCTCTTTTATACCGCGCCTGACTTGCTGAGGTTGCATTACGTCACGCTCCCCTTGCTGCAGGGTAGGGGGCCGCCGGGGGAGCGCGCACGCGCGCACGGTCGCTCGAGAAGCCCGCGCTGGGTTTCTGCCCGGAGACCCCGCGGACTTGCGAATCGAGGCTGCGGCGCCGGGCGAGTCTCAGTGCACAAGCCTGGATCTTGGCGCGACCCTGAGGTTTCCGCGGGGAGATGTTCTGTTTTCCAGGGTTTCTAAAGGAGAGGAAGAGGGGGAGGTGGGGAAATCAATCCGAATGGCCATCCACTGAACCTCTCGTAGATGTTGAATAACGTTTAAAAAAAAAAAAACAAACACAAAACTACAGTCCTACCCTCGAGGATTTGACCAGTTAGGCTGACCTGAGTGATAAGAGGTATGCTTCCCCGAAATGAAACCTTTATGTATTTTGCAGTTTCCCTCCTTCACTCTTTTCATATTTCCTAGCGGTAGACAATTCGATCTAGAAAGTAAAGGGAAGAAAAGCATAGAAGGGAAGGGTAGACAAGGGACCAAAATGAAGTGAATACCAAATATCTCTTTACTGTGTCTCTTTCAGCTTGTGTCTGAACAAAATGGGAGAACAGAGAGAAATTCAGTGGTAACGGGTGGGTAAAAGAGTGATGCGATGTGACTAAAAGATTGCATTTGCAAAGGGCCTTATGTTCTGAAAATTTAGCTTTGCTACCTTGAGCATTTGGAGTGAGTAACATTGTTTAAGGCGGGAAAGGATACGATACTTTAAAAAGAGAGAGAAGGTAACAATACATTTGCCTAAATAATTTGAATATTTTTACAAACAAAGCATGTTATTTTTCTCGGTCAGCTAGATAATTTCTCCAGGTCTCTATAACCTAATATACTATTAAAAGTTTTGAGAAACATAAAGGAGACACAGTATGAAAGCCCTGGCACAGTATCTGGATTATAGAAGACAGGGAGTCTACAAACTGTCTACTTGCAGAGCCAAGTAATAAGTATTTTAGGCTTTGAGGATTATAAGGTCTCTGTCAACTATTCAAGTCTGCAACTATAGCCCCAAAGCAGCCATAGACAGTATGTACACAAATGAGCATGGCTGTGTTCCCATTGAACTTTATTTATGGGCACTGACATTTCAATTTGTCATTTTAAAGTGTCTTGAAAAATTATTATTCTTTGAATTTTTAAAAACTATTTAAAAATGTAGAAAACATTCTTAATCTCAATCCACTAAAAATATAGGCAGCCATCCAGATTTGTCCTGTGCACGGTAGTTTGCTGACCCCGTATGTGTTATTTGTTTACTTTTATTTTCCCTCCTAGATAAAGAAAGTTTTTTTTTATGAGTATATTCCTGTAGGTGACGTGTTTCTATATTGGGTTCCCTGGTAAATACTATTTGAAAGGTCTTCTCCCAGTGACAATTCTAATAGGACATGGAAGAATCTGAGAAAGATGTGGGGGTTTTACATCAATAATCTTTGCGAACATAACTTGTAGTAGATAATTTTTAAAACCTGAAGATCTTTCTTGCTCCTCCCTCTTTCTCCAAGTATCTCTTCCATCAAAATGTCCTGAGACTTCTACTTCCTTAATATCTGTGTAGTTCATCCTGTTTTTTTTTTTTTTTCCCCATTCCAAATCTCATTACCTTGTTCGGGTTCACATCCCTTCTTACCTGGCTTACTGTAACACCTTCTTAACTTGTGCATCTTTTCCATTTGCTCATCAAATCCTGAAATCAGAAATAAATCAGAAATAACCAAATCAGAAAAAAAAAATGCCTCAGATGAAGTCTCCCGACTCCATTTTTCACTTCAGTTGAGACCCTCAACAAATAGGACTCTGCAATAGCCTCCTAACTCATTTCAGAAATCGGCTACAAGTCTCGGCTAAAAGTCATATGTTTTACTATGTAGAATCTACATCACGACAGAGATCACTTGCATAACAAAACAAACAAAACTGATATCTCACTCCCCTACTTAAACATTGCTGTAAAATTCCCACTAGAAGTCAAGAATGACATTCAAGCAAGGAGAGAAGGAGACTTGTAGGACTCCCAGCTGGGTAGCAATGTGGAAGACCATCCAAGCTACGTCTTTTAGCTATTTGGTCAATATTTATTTGAAGGGTAAATTAAATGCTACGTTACAGATGGCTGTTTGTGCTATTATTTTAAATAAGTGCTGCTTTTATATTTATGCTTCAGCTTTTTGCTGTTTCACATTAACCAATAATATTCGTTAGGTACTATAAACACTTTGTAGCTTACTTTGTTGTATAACTTGCTCACTTCACTCCCTCTACTTTCTTTGGTAGCCATGGCCAACTAATAGTGTTTTGCTATGGCACATTTAGAAACCACATGTTGCTGTCTCTTCTTTCTCATGTGCTTCTGGAATCACAGTTTGTCATCAGATATATTCCCTTTAACCTCAACTTGTTCTATGAAAACTCTTAGCCTTCTTGCTTTAACTGGCACCTGACCATCTCCAAGGAAATAATCTAAAATAAATTAATATACGCATATTCAGGATCATCTAGAAGACCACTTTGTAAATGAACACTGTGATACATCATCAACACTCACACTTGTATTTGTATTTACAAGCACATCAACACCAGACAGTACCACTTTAGTTGTTTCGGGTTGATATGCAATGAACAAATCAGACCTTGTAAACTATGTGATCAGGTCCTATACCAGGTATGTGGTACATAATACAATTTCTTGGTAGTCAGAATAAAGTGTTAGGGGAAGTGAGTCATCCCACAGCATACAATAAGATAAGCTATGCTCAATATGCCATTGCAGAGTCATATTCATGTTATGAAATGTAATTTAGTTTCAGCAAAACAATCTAATGCATAACATTAAATTAATTCTGTTAATTTATTAGTTTTGTTTCTTATCATTTTGGTTTTATAATTGTATCAGCACTGTTAGCTTAAGGAATTTATTTATACGGAGCTCTACTATTATTTATGTTTAAGTAACATTATAATGGGGCTTCCCTGATGGCTCAGTGGTAAAGGATCCACCTGCAATGCAGGAAATGTAGATTCAATCCCTGGGTCAGGAAGATTCCCTGGAGAAGGGAATGGTAACCCACTCCAGTATTCTCGCCTGGGAAATCCCATGGACAGAGGAGCCTGACAGGCCACAGTCCATCGGGTCAATCAGCCCAAAAGAGTCAAACATGGCTTAGCGACTAAACAAAAATATTATAATAAAACCAGCTTAAATCAACTTTGACTACAAATATTTTCCTTTAGTCCATGATAAAAATTGCAAAGAGTCAGACACAACTGAGCACACGTGATAAAAATATACAAAATGATGCGCAAAATCTCTAAATATTATGCTACAGAAAAAGTATCAAGACTTCTTGAGAGTAATAGCTAATTCCAGATTTGAGAGGAAATAAATAAGATGAAACTGTTATATTGTTGTGTCAGTGAGCAAGAAAGCCATCAAAGACTAATGGGATCATGTCAAAAATACATGAGCATCAAATAGTGATAGTAACTGCATGATTACTAAGTGATTGAAACATATAGAATATGTAAAAACTCATGAGTGTATTAAGGACACTGAAAGAGAAATAAAGAGATCACCCTCCCAACCCCCATCAAAGAAAAAATCTCATTCGATACCTTTTGAAGTAAATAAAACATCAACCCCTTACTCTGACAATTAACAAAAGAAAGGAATTCAGTATTTTATTCTGCTTTTCCTATACAGACTATTTCAATACAACCAAATAACTCTAGGTTGATGAGGGAAAGTTCTTTTTCACAAGAAATATAATAAATATAGAATAAACATATAAATAAATGTAGAAAATCACCATTTTACAACCTTTAGTGAAGTCACAGATTCAGGCAGTAATCATCAGTGAGTGAAATAATAGATGAACGACTGGATGGAAAACTATAAATTAGTTTGGGTTGTCATCACCTGAACCCTCTAGTTTCTCCCCATCCTGTTTGGCATTTGGTATTATCACTGTTTTTTTTTTTTTTTTTTTTTTTAGTAATTCTTATTTATTTATTTTTGGCTGTGCTGGGTCTTCGTTGCTGCATGGGCTTTTCTCTAGTTGCCGTGTGCAGGCTTCTCATTGCAGTGGCTTCTCTTGTTGTGGAGCACGTGCTCTAGAGACGCAGACTTCAGTAGTTGCAGCTCCTGGGCTCTATCTAGAGCACAAGCTCAATAGTTGTGGCACACGGGCTTAACTGTGGCGCACGGATTTAGTTGCTCCACAGCATGTGGGATCTTCCATAATCAGGGATCAAACCCCTGTCTCCTGCATTGGCAGGTGGATTCTTTACCACTGAGCCACCAGGAAAGCCCATGACTGTTTTTTATTTCAGCTGGTCTAATAGATGTGTAGTGATATCTCATTGCAGTGTTAATTTGCATCTGTCTGATAGCTAATATTGCTAAATATCTTTCATATGCTCATTTGCAATAATCTCTATGGTGAAGTGTCTTTTCAAGTTCTTTACCAATCTTTTCATATAGTTGAGTTTCATGTTTTTCAAAATATATATATTTGTGGATGCAAGTCCTTTATCAGATGTGTGATTTGCAGATATTTTCTATCCATTGTCACCTGGTCTTTTCTTTTTCTTTCCGTGTCTTTGGCAGAGCAGAAATTTTTTAATTTGATAAAGTCCAATTTATCAATATTTTCTTGTATAGATTATGATTTAGTTTGGATTCTAGGAATTCTTTGCCTCGTTTCAGCTCACAAACATTTTCTCCTATGTTCTTTTCCCAGAAGTTTCATTGTTTTGGGCTTTACATTTACATCTATGATCTATTTTGGGTTAGTCTTTGGATAAAGTGTGAGATGTAAGTTGCTCATTTTTATGCATATTGACAACCAAAGATACCAACAACATTTGTTTAAAAGTCTACCCTTTCTCCAAAGAGATTTTGCACATTTGTAAAAATCAAATGGCCATATGTATGTAGGTTTATATCTGTCCTATTTATTAGGTTCCATAGACCTGTATCTTTTTCTTTACCAATCCCACACTGATCTGATTACTTTGGCTTTTTTAACATGTCCTAAAATTGGGTAGTGTAATTTTCCCAACTTTGTTTTTCTTTTTCAAAATGGTATTAGCTCTTCTCCTTTCTTTTATTTTTTATTTTTCTCCTTTATTTTAACATTAACTTGTCTATATCTACAAAAAATTTTGCTGGGATTTTGTGAATCTATAGATCTCTGAGGAAAACTGACATCTTTATTGTGTCGATTCTGCTAATTCATATAACTCAGTATGTTCATTTATTTACATCTTCTTGGGTTATTTCATCAGCATTTTGTATTTTTCAGAATTCAGTTTCTGTACATGTCTTGTTAGATATATATCTTGTTAGATGTATACCTAAGTCCTTTGGAGGAACTGTTGTGTCTTTTTAAATTTGATTTCCAATTGTTCTTTGTATTTAGCTTTAAACATTTTGGTTATAATGTGAGCAGACTTGGATTTTTTGGGTTTGTCCTGTTTGGGGTCCACTCAGCTTCTTTTTATTTGTATATTTATGTCAGATAATTGGCCACATTTGGAACATTTTCAGTCATTATTTCTTTGAATATTCTTTCAGCACTATTATCTTTTTCTTGTCCTTTTGAGACTTTGATTATATAAAGTTTAGACACTTTGTGCTGTCCTACAGGTCCCTAAGGCTTCATTCATTTTTTTTCAATCTTTTCTCTTTTTGTTAAATTGGACAATTTCTATTAGTCTGACTTCAAGTTCACTAACTCCTTCCTCTGTCATCTCTATTCTGCTATTAAATCCAGAAACTGAAATTTTGTGGGTTTGTAATTGTTTTGGTTATCGTATTTTTCAGTTCAGTTCAGTTTTTCAGTTCAAAAAATTCCCATTTGGTTCTTCTTTGTATATTATATTTCTTTGAGAGTGAAAGTATTAGTTGCTCAGTCATGTCAGACTCTTTGCAATCCCATGGACTATAGACCACCAGGCTCCTCTGTCTATGGAGTTCTCCAGACAAGGATACTGGATTGGGTAGCCGTTCCCTTCTCCAGGAGATCTTCCTGACCCAAGGATCGAACTCAGGTCTCCTGCATTGCAGGCAGATTCTTTACCATCTGAGCCACCAGGGAAGCCCCATTTTATTTGTTTGCTGATGCCTTGTTTTAATATTTGATTCAGGAGTATTATGATTGCTTATTTGAACATTTTTGTTAAAGATGCCTCAAATACTAGATAATTCCAACATCTTCTTCATCTCATCAGTAGCATATGTTGGTTTCCCATGTAAATTGAGATATTCATGGATATTCATATCCTGAATAGTTTGTGTCCTGTACATTTGAGTAATACTACATTGAGATTCTGGGTCTTATTTATATCCTATAGAATACTGACGTTTTTGTTTTAACAAAGACTTGACTTGGTTAGATCAATGAAGAATGAAGAAAATGAGAGAGAGAAGAAAATGAATGGTATTTTACCTTACTCTCTTTGAGCTTTAGGAATTCTCTTTTTCTCTCTCCAGCTAGAACTGGTGGATTTCTCATGGCTCTCTATCTCTGCATCCCCAAGTCTCACTTTTGAGTTTCAAGTTATAGCAACTGCAGGCCAGGGAATATGGGAGAGGGTAAAAATGGGTAAATTAATCACTGATTCATTGGTACTTTGAATTCTGATTTTCTTCCCTGGTCCTCCTGCTGTTGTTTGCTTTTCAGAGTTCTCAAACAGCTTTCTGTGCAGTCTGTCCATATTTTATATTTTAATACAGTAGGAGGTAAATGGAAGAATGTGTTGACTCCATCTTACCTGGAAGCAGAAGTTTGAAAAAAAAAAAGTTTAAATTGTTTGAAATTTATTTAAAAAATTATGTTTAAAAAGTTACAAAAAATGCAAGGAATGCTCAACTGTATCAATATCAAATGCCTTTGACAGACACTTTGACTATGATAATAGCTAATAAGTGATGATTTGATTTAGCAGTTTGAAAGTTATTGGCGATTTTGACCAATCATCTTTTGTGAGAGTGGTTAGGACAAAAGCCCGGTTAGAATGGGTTCAAGACAGAATTAGATGAAAAAAAGTAAATATAATGACTAGGAACAACTATTGGATTACTAAGTTAAGGTTTTAGCAACCTAAGGCATAGAAGCCTAGTATTAGTCATTCATTCAGTCAAGCAGTTATTCACACATTCATTCACCTATTTATTCAATAAAGATTTTGTACTAGGCACCTCCAGACACTGGCAATAGAGATATGTATAAGACAGTTTCTGCCCTCATGGAGCTTCCATGCTTATAAAGATCTAATATTTAAGCCTAAGGAGGAGCAACTCATATGGACCACTTACCACTTTAGAGACTAAGGACAAAATTTTTAAACTCTGTACCCCAGATTCTTTATTTGTAAAATGTGGATTTAAATAGTATTTTACCTCGTAGGGTTGTGGAAATTGATGTGAGAACTGAAAGAGAGAATCCTTATAAATTGCAGTCCAATGTTTGATACACGGTTAGAACTCAATAAATATTAGCTATTTTCATTAATCTTATTAACATCTTTACTAATAGAATAATTTGAATATGTCCTTATCCTACATTCTCTGGGAATTGGAAATGATTTATTCAAAGCTAAATATCTGTGAGTGGCCATACACTTGCTTAAACTTTGTGCTTTACCAGTGGTGTTGTGGTAAACAGTCTGGGGGAAGATAGAAACCTTGATTATAAATCAAGTATTACCTGATTTCCACGGTGTAAATACTCCCATCATGGGTAATTTTAAACTACCAATGTGACATTATTAAATGCAGATTTAAAAGAAATGTACTAAAGATGGCCTTAGTGAGTCAGTACATATAGCTCTATCACTCCATTGAAATTCTCCTGTCATTTCTTGAATCCCTATATAGGAATCCATTTCACTTCAGACCAGGTAAAATTTAGGCAACTTGTGATCATCAGTACCTATGGCTGATTCATGTTGAGGTTCGACAGAAAACAACATAGTTCTGTATAGCAATTATCCCTCAAATAAAAAATAAATAAAAAATAAAATACTCTTTTCCATAATGTGACAGCCACTTTGGAAAATACTTTGTCACTATCTACTAAAGCTGAACATATGAATACCCTGATAACTAGCAATTCCTCTCCTATGTATATACCCATCAGAAATGCATACGTAAGAACAACAATAACAGCAACAAAAGTATATCCAAGAACATTTATAGCAGCCTTATTCAAAATAGCCCCAAACTGGAATCATAATGTCATCATAATTCATTCATTCATTTATTCATTCATATTCTTTGAGTGTCTACTATGTGCTTGATAGCTTTTAAAGCTTACATTCTACTTGAGAGATACAGATAATAAACAAAACAAGCTAACAAGCAAATACATACAATTTGTTGAAACTGCTATGAAGGAAAAGGAGTGAGTGTTCAGGTAAATAAAGCCTCTCCAGGAAAGTGATACTTTGGCTGAGACTTAAAATTTGAGAAAATTTTAGTCAGAAGAAGAGTTGGGGAAAGAGCATACCCAGAGAGAACAGGCATATGTGAAGGCCCTGAGACCAGAAAAATCTTTATACACTTAAAAAATTGAAACAAGGCCAATGTAGCTGGATTGTTGTAGGTAAGGGGGAGAGCAGTGGAATATGAAGTTGAAAGCATGCATATCTTAGATTGTTCAGGGCCCTGTAATGAGTTCGTATTTTATTCATAATGAGAAGTCATTGAAAGATCCTATTGATTCAATTTTCTAAGTATGTTTTGTATTCTCCATATTCCAGGCTATCATTCATCTCTCACTTGGATTACTGCAATAATTTCCTAACAGGTCTGCCCCCTTCCTTTGGTTTATCCTTTTCATGTTCATGAAAGAGATCTTTTTCAGATGCAAATCTAATCATTCTGCTGTCCTATTTAAATCTTTCAATGTTTCCCCTTTTTTCTATAAGATGAAGTTCAACTCCTTAACTAGGCCTATAAAACCTAGTGCAAGACCACATCATGACTTTCATGAGCCCTAGGCACTTCTTCCTTCCTCCATAAAAATGAACTAAAACTTACATTTTCTGACTGATTTGTTATAAAGATTAATATAATTCAGTCTGGAATCATTATTATATATTCATCATTATTTCTCTTTTCTTCTGATTTTAAAATACAGTTAAAACATTTTCATGACCTTTATAGGTATCATGGGCCCTAGGCATCGTACCTGTTTTATTTAATGAGTATATCACCCCTTTTCGTTTGATATAGCTCCAGGATAACTCTCTATAGTCATTCAGTGATTAATTTGACAAGTATTTATTGAGTACCTACTATATGTCAGACATTGTTCTAGAAACTGGGAGTACATCAGTGAGCAAAATAAAAAGACAAAAAGCCATGACTTCATATTGCTTTCATTCTGTTGAGGAGGGAGAGGGACAAAAGGTAAACAAATGATTAAGTAAAATGAGTGGTGTGATAGGCACTGTGAAAGGCAGTGATGAAACAGGGAAGAAGGATAATAG
Organism: Giraffa tippelskirchi; assembly: GCF_054371585.1. NCBI lineage: Eukaryota > Metazoa > Chordata > Mammalia > Artiodactyla > Giraffidae > Giraffa > Giraffa tippelskirchi. The sequence goes on from NC_137289.1 coordinate 76,399,077, forward strand.
TTTCAGAGATGATTTGCAATTTAAAATAGAATATTCAAGGAAAACCTTACTGATAGTATATTATTTATGCAAACACCTGAAAGAGATGAAGGAGTGAACTAGGTGGATATCAGAGAGAAAAATATTCCAAATAGAGGGAACAGTAAATGTAAAGATCCTGAGATAGGAATTTGGCTAGTGTATCACTAAATGCCAAGCCAGTGTCCTTGGAGTAAGAGAGATAAAATAGATCAGGTCATGGGCATTTTATCATTATAATAACTTTCACTTTTTCTCTGAGGGAAGTGGGAACCTTAATGTAGGGTTCCAACTATGGAAGTGATGATTTAACATATGGTTTATTGTCCTTGCTGCTGTATTAAGAGTAGACTATAGCAGTGCAAAGGATGAAGCAAGGAAACCTTTTAGGAAGTAATTACAACAATTCAGATGAGAGATAATGATAACTTTGGTCATGGTGGTAACAGTGGCTGATGGGAAATTGTCAGATTCTAGATATATTTTTGAAGTAGATCTAATATATTTCACTGATAGATTGGGTAGGGGGCTAAGACAAAGAGGGAAGTTGAGAATGATTGCAAAGCTTTCAGACTGGATAACTGGAAGGATAGAGTTGCTACAACTGAAACGGAGAAATCTATAGAAGGGAAGCATGTTTTTAGTGAGTTGAGTTGTGACCAGTTAGGTTTGTGATACTTGTTAAATATCCAAATGTAGTGTGGATTTCAAGGGAAAAGTCCAGGACAGAGATATAAAATTTAGAGATGATCAAGAAAGAGTATAGATACAAAAGAAAAGGAATGAAATCTAGACAAGGGAATTGTTTAAAAACCAGAAAAGTAAAAAAGAACCAGCAAAGGAGACTGAGGAGAGAATACGAAGGAAGGAAGAAAACCAGTAGAGTATGTTGTTTTGGGTGCCAGGTGAAGAAAGTGTTTTGAGAAGGGAGTGATAAACTGCATTAAATGCTACTGATAGTTCAAATAAGGTGGGGACTGAGAACTGACCACTGGATGTAACAACATCGGGGTTATTGGTGACTTTAACAGGAGAAGTTCCAGTGGAGTGGTAGGAGTAAAAGCCTAGTTGGAATGGACTCTGGAGAGAATGGAATGGTTCTAGAGAGAATGAAATGGGAAGAGTTGGAAACTACAAATGTAGAAAACTCTTTCAAGGGGTTTTACTCTAAATGGGGCAGAAAATGTGGCAATAGCTGGAAAGGGAACATAGGATGTCTAAAGAGGACGTTTTTCTTTAACGTGAGAAATTATAGCATGCTTAAATTCTAATTGGGGCTGATCCAGTAGGAAGGGGAAAATTAATAATGCAGGTGAGATAAAGGAGAAATACGAAAATGACATCTTTGAATAGGTGAGAGGGATGGGTCAGTTCAGTTCAGTTCTGTTCAGTCGCTCAGTCATGTCTGACTCTTTGCAACCCCATGGACATCGTCACGCCAGGCTTCCCTGTCCATCACCAACTCCCGGAGCTTACTCAAACTTATGTCCATTGAGTCAGTATGCCATCCAACCATCTCATCCTTTGTCATCCCCTTCTGCTCCCACCATCAATATTTCCCAGCATCAGGGTCTTTTCAAATGAGTCAGATCCTCCCATCAGGCGGCCAAAGTATTGCAGTTTCAGCTTCAGCATCAGTCCTTCCATTGAATATTCAGGACTGATTTCTTTAAGATGGACTAGTTGGATCTCCTTGAAGTCCAAGGGACTTTCAAGTCTTCTCCAACACCACAGTTCAAAAGCATCAATTCTTTAGTGCTCAGCTTTCTTTATACTCCAACTCTCACATCCATACATGACTACTGGAAAAGCCATAGCTTTGACTACAAGGACCTTTGTTGGCAAAGTGATATCTCTGCTTTTTAATATGCTGTTTAGGTTGGTCAGAATTTTTCTTCCAAGGAGCAAGCATCTTTTAACTTCATGGCTGCAGTCACCATCTGCAGTGATTTTGGAGCCCCCAAAAATAAAGTGTGCCACTGTTTCCACTGTTTCCCCATCTATTTGTCATGAAGTGATGGGACCAGATGCCATGATCTGAGTTTTCTGAATGTTGAGTTTTAAGCCAAATTTTTCACTCTCTTCTTTCACATTCATCAAGAAGCTCTTTAGTTCCTCTTCACTTTCTGCCATAAGTGTGGTGTCCTCTGCATATCTGAGTTTACTGATATTTCTCCCAGAAATCTTGATTCCAGCTTGTGCTTCATCCAGTCCAGCATTTCTCATGATGTATTCTGTATAAGTTAAATAAGCAGGGTGACAATATACAACCTTGACGTACTCCTTTCCCACTTTGGAACCAGTCTGTTGATCCATGTCCAGTTCTAACTGTTGCTTCCTGACCTGCATGCAGATTTCTCAAGAGACAGGTCAGGTGGTCTGGTATTCCCATCTCTTTAATAATTTTGCATAGTTTGTTGTGATCCACACAGTCAAACACTTTGACATAGTCAATAAAGCAGAGGTAGATGTTTTTCTGGAACTTTCGCTTTTTTGATGGCCCAACAGATGTTGGCAATTTGATCTCTGGTTCCTGTGCCTTTTCTAAATCCAGCTTGAACATCTGGAAGTTCACGGTTCATGTAATGTTGAAGCCTGTCTTGGAGAATTGAGTGCATTAATTTGCTAGCATGTGAGATGAACACAATTGTGTGGTAGTTTGAGCATTCTTTGGCATTGCCTTTCTTTGGTATTGGAATGAAAACTGACCTTTTCCAGTCCTGTGGCCACTGCTTAGTTTTCCAGATTTGCTGGCATATTGAGTGCAGCACTTTCACAGCATCATCTTTTAGAATTTGAAATAGTTCAACTGGAATTCCATCCGCTCCACTAGCTATGTTTGTAGTGATGCTTCCTAAGGCCTACTTGACTTCACACTCCAGGATGTCTGGCTCTAGGTGAGTGATCACACCATTGTCATTATCTGAGTCATGAAGATCTTTTTTGTATACTTCTGTGTATTCTCGCCATCTCTTCTTAATATCTTCTGCTTCTGTTAGGTCCATGCCATTTCTGTCCTTTATTGTGCCCATCTTTGCATGAAATGTTCCTTTGGTATCTCTGATTTTCTTGAAGAGGTCTCTCGTCTTTCCCATTCTGTTGTTTTCCTCTATTTCTTTGCATTAATCACTGAGGAAGGCTTTCTTATCTCTCCTTGCTATTCTTTGGAACTCTGCATTCAAATGGGTGTATCTTTCTTTTTCTTCTTTGCCTTTCACTTCTCTTCTTTTTATAGCTATTTGTAAGGCCTCTTCAGACAACTATTTTGCCTTTTGGCATTTGTTTTTCTTGAATGTGACTGTTGATGGAAGTAAAGTTCGATGCTGTAAAAGCAATATTGCATAGGAACCTGGAATGTTAGGTCCATGAATCAAAGCAAATTGGAAATGGTCAAACAGGAGATGGCAAGAGTGAACATCTATTATTTTAGGCATCAGCACACTAAAATGGACTGGAATGGGTGAATTTAACTCAGATGACCATTATATCTACTATTGTGGGCAAGAATACCTTAGAAGAAATGGAGTAGCTGTCATAGTCAATAAAAGAGTCCAAATTGCAGTACTTGGATGCAATCTCAAAAACCACAGAATGATCTCTGTTCATTTCCAACGCAAGCCATTCAATATCAGAGTAATCCAAGTCTATGCCCCGACCAGTAATGCTGAAGAAGCTGAAGTTGAATGGTTCTCTGAAGACCTAAAAGACCTTCTAGAACTAACACCCAAAAATGATGTCCTTTTCATTATAGGGGACTGGAATGCAAAAGTAGGAAGTCAAGAAATACCTGGAATAACAGGCAAATTTGGCCTTGGAGTACAGAATGAAGCAGGGCAAAGGCTAACAGAGTTTTGCCAAGAGAACACACTGGCCATAGCAAACACCCTCTTCCAACAACACAAGAGAAGACTCTACACATGGACGTCACCAGATGGTCAATACCGAAATCAGATTGATTATATTCTTTGCAGCCAAAAATGAAGAAGCTCTATACAGTCAGCAAAAACAAGACTGGGAGCTGACTGTGGCTCAGAACATGAAATTTTTATTGCCGAATTCAGACTTAAATTGAAGAAAGTGGGGAAACTAGACCATTCAGGTATGACCTAAATCAAATCCCTTACAATTATACAGTGGAAATGAAAAATAGATTCAAAGGATTAGATCTGACAGACAGAGTGCCTGAAGAACTATGGACATTGTACAGTAGGCAGTGATCAAAACCATTCCCAAGAAAAAAAGAACCCTCAAATGAAGGGTTCTGCCTTACCATCGTGTATGGATAATGGCTAGAGGGAGACAGATTATGTGTGCACTGTTGCGGGAAGTCAGTAGGAAATTTTCTTCTGGTTGCTTCTGGAAAATCTCTTTCAAAACATTCTTCATTTTAGAAAAGTTCAAACATAAAGAGAATATGATAATGAACCTCTATGTTCCCATCACCCAGATTTAGCAACTATCTCTTCATTACCTATCTTGCTTTTCCTATAACCCCATTTAAACTCTCTCCTTTCCCCAGAATACTTTGTAGGAAATTGCATATGTCACATTATTACCATAAATGATTCCATAATATGTACCAAATATGTGTGTGTGTTAGTCGCTCTGTCGTGCCCAACTCTTTGCTTCCCCATGGATTGTAGCCCACCAGGCTCCTCTGTCCATGGAATTCTACAGTCAGGAATACTGGAGTAGGTTCAGTTCAGTTCAGTCGCTCAGTCGTGTCCGACTCTTTGTGACCCCATGAACTGCAGCATGCCAGGCCTCCCTATCCATCACCAACTGCCGGAGTCTACCCAAACCCATGTCCATTGAGTCAGTGATGCCATTCAACCATCTCATCCTCTGTTGTCCCCTTCTCCTCCTGCCCTCAATCTTTCCCAATATCAGGGTCTTCTCAAATGAGTCAGCTCTTCATATGAGGTGGCCAAAGTATTGGAGTTTCAGCTTCAGCTTGAGACATTCCAATGAACACCCAGGACTGATCTCCTTTAGGATGGACTGGTTGGACCTCCTTGCAGTCCAAGGGACTCTCAAGAGTCTTCTCCAACACCACAGTTCAAAAGCATCAATTCTTCGGTGCTCAGCTTTCTTTATATTCCAACTCTCACATCCATCCATGACCATTGGAAAAAGCATAGCCTTGACTAGATGGACCTTTGTTGGCAGAGTAATGTCTCTGCTTTTTAATATGCTATCTAGGTTGGTCATAACTTTCCTTCCAAGGAGTAAGCAAGTGTCTTTTAATTTCATGGCTGCAATCACCATCAGCAGTGATTTTGGAGCCCCCAAAAATAAAGTCTGACACTGTTTCCCCTGTTTCCCCATCTATTTCCCATGAAGTGATGGGACCAGGTGCCATGGTCTTAGTTTTCTGAACGTTGAGCTTTAAGCCAACTTTTTCACTCTCCTCTTTCACTTTCATCAAGAGGCTCTTTAGTTCTTCTTCACTTTCTGCCATAAGGGTGGTGTCATATACGTATCTGAGGTTATTGATATTTCTCCCGGCACTATTGATTCCAGCTTGTTCTTCCTCCAGCCCAGCATTTCTCATGATGTACTCTGCATATAAGTTAAATAAGCAGGGTGACGATATACACCCTTGATGTACTTCTTTTCCCATTTGGAACCAGTCTGTTGATCCATGTCCAGTTATAGCTGTTGCTTCCTGACCTGTATACAGGTTTCTCAAGGGGCAGGTCAGGTGGTCTGGTATTCCCATCTCTTTAATAATTTTGCATAGTTTGCTGTGATCCACACAGTCAAAGGCTTTGGCATAGTCAGTAAAGCAGAAATAGATATTTTTCTGGAACTCTCTTGCTTTTTTGAAGGCCCAACTGATGTTGACAGTTTGATCTCTGGTTACTCTGCCTTTTCTAAAACCAGCTTGAACATCTGGAAGTTCACGGTTTACGTATTGCTGAAGCCTGGCTTGGAGAATTTTGAGCATTACTTTACTATCATGTGAGATGAGTGCAATTGTGCAGTAGTTTGAGCATTATTTGAAATTGCCCTTCTTTAGGATTGGAGTGAAAACTGACCTTTTCCACTCCTGACCACTGCTGAGTTTTCCAAATTTGCTGACATATTGAGTGCAGCACTTTCACAGCATCCTCTTTCAGGATTTGAAATGGCTCAACTGAAATTCCATCACCTCCACTAGCTTTGTTTGTAGTGATGCTTCCTAAGGCCCACTTGACTTCACATTCCAGGATGTCTGGCTCTAGGTGAGTGTGAATGATCACACCATCGTGATTAACTGGGTCATGAAGATCTTATTTGCACAGTTCTTCTGTGTATCTTGCCACCTCTTCTTAATATCTTCTGCTTCTGTTAGGTCCATACCATTTCTGTCCTTTATTGAGCCCATCTTTGCATGAAATGTTCCACTGGTATCTCTAATTTTCTTGAAGAGATCTCTAGTCTCTCCCATTGTATTGTTTTCCTCTATTTCTTTGCATTGATCACTGAGGAAAGCTTTCTTATCTCTCCTTGCTATTCTTTGGAACTCTGCATTCAAATGGGTATATCTTTCCTTTTCTCCTTTGCTTACCTACTGGAGTAGGTAGCCATTCCACTCTCCAGGGGATCTTCCCAACCCACGGCCTGAACCTGGGTCTCCTGCATTGCAGGCAGATTCTTTACTGTCTGAGCCATCAGGCCCAATATGTACTATATGAACTATAAATATTTATGATTTATGAACACAACTATTTCACCCTAAATCTCTAAAAGATTGATCTTTTAAAAATATAACCAAATTTCCCTAATTAAAAGATTAATAATGGTTCCTTAGTAGCATTAAGTATGGACTTCCCCAGTGGCTCAGTGGTAAAAAAAAAAGATCTGCCTACAATGCAAGGGACGTGAGTTCAGTTTCTGGGTTAGGAACATCCCCAGGAGGAGGGCATAGTAACCCACTCCAGTATTCTTGCTGGGAAAATCCCATGGACAGAGTGGCCTGGCGAACTATGGTCCATGGGGTTGCAAAGAGCACACAACTGAACAATTGCACAAACACACACGTATGCATTAAGTATCCAGTCAGTGTCCAAAATTCCTCATTTGCCCGTTATAAATGTTTGCTTGAAACAAGATACAAACAAGGACCATGAAATACAGCTGACCAATGTGTGTCTTAAGTCCCTTTAATCTATAGAATCTCTTTCCATCTGTTTTCCCTAATTTGTTGATCAACTGAATTATTTGTCTTACAGAGTCCTCCACAGTCTAGATTTTCTGTTTGTATCCTCTTGGTGACTTTTAGCATGTTCTTCTGTTCTCTGTATCTTGCATTCTAGAGGCTTAATGAGATATGGATTCATGTTTTTGCAAGAATATTTCATAGATGGCACTGTGTACTACCATCTGGAGACACATAATGTCTAGATGTCTCTCTTGTTAAGATGTTAGCAGCAATTGATGAATTTTGCTTAGATCTATGAATTCATTAAGTCTTGCTAGAATTAGCTGGAATACATCTAAAATAAGAAGCTTCCCCTCATTCCTGATAAAATTACACTAGCATACAGTTGAAAGTTTTATTTTGATTGCTTTAGTTTTCTCAGGGAAATAGGAAGGAATGTCATCAGCTAGTATAAGGAGAGGGGAGATATTTGGAGATTTGAGGAGGAGAAGGTATTAAGTAGACATCTAGGAAAATGAGAACATGATTGGACTAAGGAAATCATACTAAGAGTACAGATGAGGTTCATGATCAGGAATTTGATATAAGACTAATAGTTGTGGTTGTGTGCTTTTACTCAAGCAACCTGCAGCTGCATGGATTCACGTAGAAGTAGATAAAGAACAGGATTTAACCAGGATTGAGTTTTGGAATATGAATACTATCAAGAAAAGGACAAGAATATTGAGGGTATGTACAAGGTAATGCTTATGATAATAAACGATGAAATTTGAATTAGGTAAAGGAGAAAGTGAGGGCATGAGAATGATGAGGAGCAATGAAAAGCTGATAGGATCAAAGGAGTGTACATTCTATAACAGTTGAATTTAAAGAAGTCAAGGAGCTAAAAAGAGTGTGCAAGAGGGATAGTAAGTTTTGATCAAATAATGGAAAGCTAAAAATTGAGATTATGAAGAGTGTAATGAATGACTCTGGCTAGGGAAAGACTATGGGAGTAAGTGGATGAGGTGGAGCAAGGGACACGATACCTGGAAAGGAAGAGGTCAAGGGGAAAGAGGCCAAAGGATTGGAAAATTCACTAATATATATATTGACATCATTAACTATAATGACAGTTAGTGGGCCAGAAGCTAAACTCTTCAAGGAAGGAGTGGTATAACTCAATAATGAGAGGTAGTAAAATATAAACTCCATATAGGCAAGAATTTTTGTTTATATTTTTTATCAGTGTATCCTCAGGTCTTAGGATAATACCTGGAACATAGAGGAGTGCTCAATAAGTTAATATTATATGAATTAATAAGCAAATGAATGAATGACTTGAAATTCAAAGCTGAGGAGCTTTTAGGGAAGAGAGAGTAAATATGTTGTAAGAAGAACATCTCACCCACTTCTAGGAACATTGATTTGGGGGATATGGAAAAAGAAACAGCTGCCACTTGATAGGACTTTAGGCAAAGCAGTGTCTTCATGGGAGAACTAGAGTTCCTACATGAAGAAAGTGAAAGGAGTAAGGCAAATGCTAACAAGTATGAAAGGGGAAATTAACAGTAACACAATAATAGTGGGAGACTTTAATACCCCACTCATACCTATGGATAGGACAACCAAACAGAAAAGTAGCAAGGAAACACAAAATTTAAATGATACAATGGAGCAGTTAGACCTAATTGATATCTATATGACATTTAACCCCAAAACAATGAATTTCACCTTTTTCTCAAGTGCACATGGAACATTCTCCAGGATAGATCACATACTGGGCCATAAATCTAGCCTTGGTAAATTTTTAAAAACTTGAAATCATTTCAAGGATCTTTTCTGATCACAGTGCAGTAAGATTAGATGTCAAATACAGGAGAAAAACCATTAAAAATACAAACATATGGAGGCTAAACAACACACATCTGAATAACCAACAAATTATAGAAGACATCAAAATATGCATAGACACAAGTGAAAATGAAAACACGACAATCCAAAACCTATGAGATTCAGTAAAAGCAGTGCTAAGGGGAAGGCTCATAGCAATACAAGATTACCTCAAGAAACAAGAGAAAAATCAAATAAATAACTTAATTTTACACCTAAAGCAACTATAAAAACAAGAAATGAGGAGGTGCAGGGTTAGTAGAAGGAAAGAAATAATAAAAATTAGGGCAGAAATAAATGAAAAACAAACAAAGGAAATTATAGCAAAAATCAACAAAACTAAAAGCTGGTTTTTTGAGAAGATAAACAAAATTGACAAACCATTAGCCAGACTCATCAAGAAAAAAGGGGAGAAGAATCAAATCAACCAAATTAGAAATGAAAATGGAGAAATCACAACAGACACCACAGAAATACAAAGGATCACAAGAGACTACTCTCAGCAACTATATGCCAATAAAACAGACAACTTTGAAGAAATGGACAAATTCTTAGAAAAGTATAACCTTTCAAAACTGAACCAGGAAGAAATAGAAAATTTTAACAGACCCATCCCAAACATAGAAATTGAAACTTTAATAAAAAATATTCCAACAAACAAAAACCCAGGACCAGATGGCTTCATAGTTGAATTCTACCAAAAATTTAGAGAAGAGTTAACACCTATCCTACTCAAACTCTTCCATAAAATTGTAGAAGAAGGTAAACTGCCAAACTCATTCTATGAGGCCACCATCACCCTAATACCAAAACCAAAGATGCCACAAAAAAAGAAAACTACAGGCCAATATCACTGATGAACATAGATGCAAAAATCCTCAACAAAATTCTAGCAAACAGAATCCAACGACATATTAAAAAGATCATACATCATGAGCAAGTGGGCTTTAACCCAGGGATGCAAGGATTCTTCAATATTTGCAAATCAGTCAATGTGATACACTACATTAACAAACTGAAAGATAAAATCCATATGATTATCTCAATAGATGCAGAGAAAGCCTTTGACAAAATTCAACATTCATTTATGATAAAAGCCCTCCAGAAAGCAGGCATAGAAGGAACATATTTCAACATGACAAAAGCCATATATGATAAACCCATAGCAAACATTATCCTCAATGGTGAAAAATTGAAAGCATTTCCCCTAAAGTCAGGAACAAGACCAGGGTGCCCACTCTCACCATTATGATTAAGCATAGTTTTGGAAGTTTTAGCCACAGCAATCAGAGAAGAAAAAGAAATAAAAGGAATCCAGATTGGAAAAGAAGAAGTAAAACTCTCACTGTTTGCAGATGACATGATCCTCTACATAGAAAATCCTGAAGACACCACCAGAAAATTACTAGAGCTAATCAATGAATATAATAAATTTGCAGGATATAAAATTAACACACAGAAATCCCTTGCATTCCTATACACTAACAATGAGAAAACAGAAAGAGAAATTAAGGAAACAATACCATTCACCATGGCAATGAAAAGAATAAAATACTTAAGAATATATCTACCTAAAGAAACAAAAGACCTATATATAGAAAACTATAGAACATTGATGAAAGAAATCAAAGATGACGCAAATAGATGGAGAAATATACCATGTTCATGGATCGGAAGAATCAACACAGTGAAAATGAGTATAATACCCAAAGCAATCTATAGATTCAGTGAAATCCCTACCAAGCTACCAACGGTATTTTTCACAGAACTAGAACAAATATTTTCACAATTTGTTTTGAAATCCAAAAAACCTCAAATAGCCAAAGCAATCTTGAGAAAGAAGAATGGAAGTGGAGGAATCAACCTGCCTGACTTCAGGCTCTACTACAAAGTTACTGCCATCAAGACAGTATGGTACTGGCACAAAGACAGAAATATAGATCAATGGAACAAAATAGAAAGCCCAGAGATAAATCCACGCACCTATCGACATCTTATCTTTGACAAAGGAGGCAAAAATATACTATGGAGAAAAGACAATCTCTTTAACAAGCAGTGCTGGGAAAATTGATCAACCACTTGTGAAAGAATGAAACTAGAACACTTTCTAACACCATACACAAAAATAAACTCATAATGGATTAAAGATCTAAATATAAGGCCAGAAACTATAAAACTCCTAGAGGAAAACATAGGCAAAAGACTCTCTGACATAAATCACAGCAGGATCCTCTATGACCCACCTCCTAGAGTAGTGGAAATAAAAGCAAAAATAAACAAATGGGACCTAATTAAACTTAAAAGATTTCGCATAATGACAGAAACTATAAGCAAGGTGAAAAGACAGCCTTCAGAATGGGAGAAAAGAATAGCAAATGAAGTAACTGACAAAGAATTAATCTCAAAAATATATAAGCAGCTCATGCAGCTCAATTCCAGAAAAATAATCGACCCAATCAAAAAATGGGCCAAAGAACTAAGCAGACATTTCTCCAAAGAAGACATACAGATGGCTAACAAACACATGAAAAGATGCTCAACATCACTCATTATCAGAGAAACGCAAATCAAAACCACAGTGAGGTACCATCTCACGCCAGTCAGAATAGCTGCTATCAAAAAGTCTACAAAGAATAAATGCTGGAGAGGGTGTGGCAAAAAGGGAACCCTCTTACATTGTTGGTGGGAATGCAAATTAGTACAGACACTATGGAGAACGGTGTGGAGATTCCTTAAAAAACTGGAAATAGAAGTGCCATACGACCTAGCAATCCCACTACTGGTCATACACACCAAGGAAAGCAGAATTGAAAGAGACACGTGTACCCCAATGTTTATTGCAGCACTGTTTACAATAGTCAGGACATGGAAGCAACCTAGATGTCCATCGGCAGATGAATGGATAAGAAATCTGTGGTACACATACAGAATGGAATATTACTCAGATATTAAAAGGAATGTATTTGAATCCGTTCTAAAGAGGTGGGTGAAACTGAAGCTTATTATACAGAGTGAAGTAAGTCAGAAAGAAACACACCAATACAGTATATTAATGCATATTTATAGAATTTAGAAAGATGGTAATGATGACCCTATATGTGAGACAGCACAAGAGACACAGAGATAAAGAGCAGTCTTTTGGTCTCTGAGGGAGAAGGTGATGGTGGGATGATTTGAGAGAATAGCACTGAAACATGTGTATTACCATTTGTGAAATAGATCACCAGTCCAGGTTCGATTCATGAGACAAGGCGCTCAGGGCCAGTGCACTGGGACAACCCTGAGGGATGGGATGGGGAGGGAGGTGGGAGGGGGGTTCAGGATGGGGGACACATGTACACCCATGGCTGATTCATGTCAATATATGGCAAAAGCCACTACAATATTGTAAAGTAATTAGCCTCCAATTAGAATATATGAATTATTTTTTAATAAATCTATATAGTGAAAATACCCATAACCATATGAAGGTGAAAAAAATTAAGTTAACTATGTCAAAAGGACAAAAAACTCGCAGAAAATTTAATAGAATATACAGATAAATTATTAGGATTTATAAATTCATGTATAAAGATTGATGTCTAAAAGTAAGTGTAAAATTCAAGTGCATCCTCTAAAAATAAATGTAGCTAATGTAATTTAAATGAATAACTTTTAGATTTTTTTTTTAAAAAATAATAGACCCATAGGAAGTATCTGATAAAAGTTGTGTGGCTAATACTGATGATTAAAAAATGAAATGTTGAACACCGGTCTCAACATTTTAAGATCTAGAGTTATGTGCCTAAGAACCTGGACACATATGCTAGCTTAGAGATAGAAATATTTAATATCAAGGGTGAAAAATATCTCCAAATTTTTTAGTGGCATTGAAATCAAATTTCCAACTTGGTTGTATCACCAGGCACACTGATTGTAAAATTCATTTAGAGCAGGGTTCTCAACTTTGGTACTATTGACATTTGAAGCCAGTTTAGCCTTTATTGTGGGATGCCATTCTGTGCATTGTTAAATATTTAGCATCATCTCTGGTGTGTGTCCTCAAGTTATCTTTCATGTCAATCAAACATGTCTGGAGACATCAACAAACATCCCACTGTGAGCAAAATCACCCCTAACTGAGAATCATTGACCTAGGGGGATGAAAATAGCCAAGATTGTTCTGAAAAAATATAGAGAGCTTTCTCTACCAGATTTTAGATTATAATGTTAAACTTTAGAGGTTAAGAATGTGTATTTTTAAAAAAAGGAAGTAAAATGAATGCTTAGAAAGAAGTTGAGAATATAGGTAATTTTTCTGGTGATGGATTGTAAGCTTCAGTAGACAAGTAGAAGAAGTTCAGGAGGTTGCGAGGGGTGGGGAAAGGGGGTCAAAAGATAATTTGCAAAGTTATATGCAGATTAGAGATTTGGGATTTCTGGATTTCTTTAGGTGACTGAAGTAAACAGAGATAAAGGGTATAAATAGATGATCCTAATGATATAAAAGCAGATAATGATTTTGAGGTTGTGAGTGTTGGGGGCGAGGAAAAGATGGGAATCCTGCAAGGAACACAGAGAGATATGGGGCAAATTCTTTATTTATGTAATGGAAAGATGGAGACCAGGGTAGGGGGTATGGCTCCCTCCTAACTCCGGGAGAACAAGGAGTGCTAGGATTCAATTTCAGTTCTTATGTATCATAGTGTTGAATTCCCGGGATCCCTTTTGACTACTTCCAAAAGGAAAAGTGATGTTTCTTGCATATGCTCTTTATGCTTCAGCCATTCTTCCTTTACTTGCTACTCCTAAGTCTGATATACTTTTTCAGATTTCGTTGCCTCCTATAGAAGTCTCTATTCCTGGAGTATTCTCTATAAAATTTCCCCACCTAACTGGAGTGATCCTACTCATTTTTCAAGACTCAGTTTAGGCATCTATTTTAATACAAAGTCTTCCCTTATCCCTTGCATTTGAGGCAGATTTAAGTACTTCCTCCCATTGTGTTCCTTAGCATTCTATAAATATACCATCATAACATTAAATTTTTATTGATATTTTATTAGGATGGTGTAGATTCACTTGTAGTTTTTTTTTCTTTTATGTTTTTTTAAATTAGTTTATTTATCTATTTTTTAACTTTACAATATTGTATTGGTTTTGCTATACATTGACATGATTCCGCCATGGGTGTACATGTGTTCCCCTTCCAGAACCCCTGTCCCACCTCCCTCCCCATCCCATCCCTCCTGGTTATCCCGGTGCACCAGCCCCGAGCACCCTGTATCATCGAACCTGGACTGGCGATTCGTTTCACATATGATAATTTACATGCTTCAGTAGCATTCTCCCATATCATCCCACCCTCCCCCTCTCCCATAGAATCCATAATACTGTTCTATATATGTGTCTCTTTTGCTATCTCGCATACAGGGTTATCTTTATCGATTTACTAAATTCCATATATATGCGTTAGTATACTGTATCAGTGTTTTTCTTTCTGGCTTACTTCACTCTGTATAATAGGCTCCAGTTTCATCCACCTCATTAGAACTGATTCGAATGTATTCTTTTTAATGGCTGAGTAATATTCCATTGTGTATATGTACCACAGCTTCCTTATCGATTAGTCTGCTGATGGACATCTAGGTTGCTTCCACGTCCTGGCTATTATAAACAGTGCTGCGATGAACATTGGAGTACACGTGTCTCTTTCAATTCTGGTTTCCTCGGTGTGTATGCCCAGTAGTGGGATTGCTGGGTCATATGGCAGGCCTATTTCCAGTTTCTTAAGAAATCTCCACACTGTTCTCCATAGTGGCTGTACTAATTTGCATTCCCACCAACAGTGTAAGAGGGTTCCCATTTCTCCACACCCTCTCCAGCATTTATTCTTTGTAGACTTTTTGATAGCAGCTATTCTGACTGGCGTGAGATGGTACCTCACTGTGGTTTTGATTTGCGTTTCTCTGATAATGAGTGATGTTGAGCATCTTTTCATGTGTTTGTTAGCCATCTGTATGTCTTCTTTGGAGAAATGTCTGCTTAGTTCTTTGGCCCATTTTTTGATTGGGTCGATTATTTTTCTGGAATTGAGCTGCATGAGCTGCTTATATTTTGAGATTAATTCTTTGTCAGTTACTTCATTTGCTATTCTTTTCTCCCATTCTGAAGGCTGTCTTTTCACCTTGCTTATAGTTTCTGTCATTATGCGAAATCTTTTAAGTTTAATTAGGTCCCATTTGTTTATTTTTGCTTTTATTTCCACTACTCTAGGAGGTGGGTCATAGAGGATCCTGCTGTGATTTATGTCAGAGAGTCTTTTGCCTATGTTTTCCTCTAGGAGTTTTATAGTTTCTGGCCTTATATTTAGATCTTTAATCCATTATGAGTTTATTTTTGTGTATGGTGTTAGAAAGTGTTCTAGTTTCATTCTTTCACAAGTGGTTGATCAATTTTCCCAGCACTACTTGTTAAAGAGATTGTCTTTTCTCCATTGCATATTCTTGCCTCCTTTGTCGAAGATAAGGTGTCCATAGGTGCGTGGATTTATCTCTGGGCTTTCTATTTTGTTCCATTGATCTATGGTAACATCCTGCAAAACTATAATACAGTATAGCAACCTGGATGTTGTCATTAGTATAGGTCATCTATCTTTTTCAGATTTCCCCAGTTTTATCTGTATTTATGTGTGTGTATTTAGTTCTGTGCAATATCGTCATATGTGTAGGTTCTTGTATCCACCACCACAGTCAAGATACAGAATAATTCCTTTACCCTAAGGATCCCTCTTGTCGCTCTTTTATAGCCACAGCAAACTCTATTCTACCTCCTGCAACCCAACTCCTGATAACCACAGATATGCTTTCTATTTCTAAAATGTTGTCATTTCAAAAATGTTATTACAATGGAGTCATACAGTTTGGAACCTTTTGGGATTCACATTTTCACACATAATTTTTGGAGATCCTTCCAGGTTGTTGCATATATCAGTAGCTCATTCCTTTTTATTGCGGCACATGGGCTTCTCTCTAGTCATGGTACGGGCTCCAGAACACATGCACTCTGTAGTTAATGGTGCCCAGCCATAGTTGCACCGCAGCAGTTGGGATCCCTGACCACGGATCAAACCCGCTTCCACTACATTGGAAGGTGGATTCTTAAGCTAAGAATTGGGCCTCCAGGGAAGTCCCAAGTATATATTCTTTTACTCTCAGCCTGAATACATAGTTTTTCAGTGTTGACAGGGAAAATATCACAAGCTTAATGTAGTGACAGATCTGATTATCTGTTCAGTTAAGGCTCTGGGCATTGAAATACTAGTCTACAAATACTGCAGCTACCAAGGGAGCTCCTCAACATCAGTAATGAGTTCACCAATTAGAGTTAGTATTGTTTCAAGGAGCCTCATGCAAGAAGGTAATTTAGTATATAGTATAACTGTTGTTGTTTAGTCACTAAATCGTTTCTGACTCTTTGCGACCCCATGGACTGCAGCCCACTAGGCTCCTCCATCTATGAGATTTCCCAGGCTAGAATACAGGAATGGGTTGCCATTTCCTTCTCCAGGGAATCTTCCCGACCCTGGGATTGAACCTGCATCTCCTGAATTGGCAAGTGAATTCTTTACCACTGAGCCACCAGAGAAGCCCCATATAGTACCATAGTTCATTTTAATTATACGATTCAAAAACAGATAATATACATGTATTATAGCTGATGTCAAATGGATGTACCTAATCAGATACTAAACTATTAAAATTTGGAGTTCCCATCAGAAATCTTAACATATTCTCCAGTCCTGTGTTTGGAAAGTAAACAAGCTATTGCCAGATGTCAGCTTTCTTTAAAGGAAAACAATTCTGTGAATTGCAGGCTTCTGACTAACACAGATTTTGACTCTCATCTGAGGACTTAATTGGACCTTTGTCTTACTTAACACAGAAGGGAAATCCTGGTAAGTTTATAGGGACTTCAGGGTTTCAAAGAACTTTTTGAAAAGATAAAATATGCTCTTATTTCTTTACTAATGTTGAAAGTTCCAGTCTTTTCAAATCCATTCATAATGGCCTACCACAAGATTGAATGCAGCTTTAAAGAATATGAAAATACAGAACATCTTGCAATATATTTCAATAGAATTTTATTGCTAAAAGAAAGGAAATTGTTTTCTTACTAGAAATAAGATAATTTTGAAGGTTATAATCTTTAAGTAGGAATTTTCCTTTTGAACTCATCCCCAATCCCTGACAAAGATATTTGCTATGATGCCCTTTATCTGGAATTATCCTTTCCCCTGCTCCTCTAGGCCATTACTTCAGACAATCACTCCTACTTTCATGTCTGTAGATTCAAGTCTGCACACATGTTGCAAACTGTTCTGAGTGACCCTGGGCAGGAGCTATGTAGGATATTCCTCCTGAAAATGTGTTTGGCTCAGTTATCAAGTGTCCCTTTTGTTGCTGATGCCCTGTGTATATCACTCAGATCCCTTAAATAGATAGCAGCTTTTTGTGGCCCTGATATTTTTGGTCTAGGATTTTTGTTCCACAGTCAGCAAGCCTGGGTTTCTGATCTCTGTTAATTGTTCTCCTAGATCTGATCCACTTTCTGGACCTTATTTCAGTTCATCCTGCAGGATTTGGATGATGCAACTTAATGTCTGGAAGTGAACTGAGAGGCCATCTAGTCTAACTTCATTTTATAGAGGGGCAAACTAAATACTCGACCTCTTTTTTTTTTCTCTCTGGCCCTGTCATATCTGTCTGTTTCTCTTGGTCTTAGATGACCTCCTTGAAATTCTCTTTTCTGCCTTACTCAAAATATTATGCCTCTTACAGTCTAATAAAATTCCCAGCCAGGCACTCTCCCAATCCTATCAAGTCTCTGAATTACAAGTGTCATAACACAAACTTTGTGGGCAAAGACATGAGATAATTCTTAAGATAAAATATTTTTATTGTGATAATATCTCAAACACATGAGATGAAGGCACGAACCTTGAATGTGTACTACCTAGACCAATCATAACTAAATATACAATGTATTCAAAATATCTACTAAGATAGGAGCTTAACAGTAGAGGAAAAATTAAAAAAAAAAAATCCTCTGAAACTGTTAAAAATCCCAAAGGGATGAATAGTCCTTTAGAAAACAGAATGAATAACTTTCTATACAAAGTTATAAAGTTGTAGACATTTCAAGGATAGCTAAAACAAGAGCTATTGTGTATAACTTAAAAATAATCTTTGCTAGAGACTTTTAGTTAGAAAAGTAACGTAAAATGGACTCTTTTATTCCATAAGAATTCAGTAAAAAAATTATGTTCTAACTGAGGAAAACCTATTCGTAGGGGTACTTAACTTTCTTACATTGCTATTTGTGTTATTTTTTTGTCTCTTTTAGTCATGAGGAACAAAGAATATAAGGACCTTTAATTGTTGCTTGAGTGTCAGAAAGGCAAACCAAAATCATCCTTGTGCCTAGCAGGAAGCAATTAAAGAACAAATTGCTTTTGTCACTGTGAGGTAGATGTAGGCGTCAAAAAAACAGACCTGAATGTAATTTCATAATTTAGGCAATCCCAGTGGTATATACCAAGGGAATAAACAGAATTGGAAAGAGTAAAGTTTATATATGTGTGTGTATGTTTGTATAAAAATTTTGGAAAAGTCAGCTAAGGAAGGTATAATCTAGAACATACCAAAATTTGAAATGTGATATTTCTTCCTTAAAGTGCCAAGAGCATAAAATATAAGTCATTAGTTCAGCGTCCTGTAACTGATAAGTGGAGAGACTGAGATTTTAATGCAGAGGCTGACTACAAAGTGGTCTAGGCTGTTAACCACTGTGCTATATTATCTCTAATATATAAACCATGCCTTTAACTATCCTGGGTCTTTTCCTGCTCTGACTCTAGCACTTGCAGTAGAAGCTTCTGATGATCTGGGAATATGTCAGTGCACGGCAAGGGCTAAAAGAGTTTTGCCAAGAGAATGCACTGGTCACAGCAAACACCCTCTTTCAACAACACAAGAGAAGACTCTACACGGGGACATCACCAGATGGTCAACACCAAAATCAGATTGATTATATTCTTTGCAGCCAAAGATGGAGAAGCTCTATACAGTCAGCAAAAACAAGACCGGGAGCAGACTGTGGCTCAGATAATGAACTGCTTATTGCCAAATTCAGACTTAAATTGAAGAAAGTAGGGAAAACCACTAGTCCATTCAGGTATGACCTAGATCAAATCCCTTATGAGTATACAGTAGAAATGACAAATAGATTTAAGGGACTAGATCTGATAGACAGAGGGCCTGATGAACTATGGACAGAGGTTCGTGACATTGTACAGGAGACAGGGATCAACACCAGCCCCATGGAAAAGAAATGCAAAAAAGCAAAATGGCTGTCTGAGGAGGCCTTACAGATAGCTGGGAAGAGAAGAGAAGTGAAAAGCAAAGGAGAAAAGGAAAGATATTCCCATCTAAATGCAGAGTTCCAAAGAATAGCAAGGAGAGATAAGAAAGCCTTCCTCAGCGATCAAGGCAAAGAAATAGAGGAAAACAACAGATTGGGAAAGACTAGAGATCTCTTCAAGAAAATTAGAGATACCAAAGGAATATTTCATGCAAAGATAGGCTCGATAAAGGACAGAAATGGTATGGACCTAACAGAAGCAGAACATATTAAGAAGAGGTGGCAAGAATACACAGCAGAACTGTACAAAAAAGATCTCCACGACCCAGATAATCACGATGGTATGATCACTCACCTAGAGCAAGACATCCTGGAATGTGAAGTCAAGTGGGCCTTAGAAAGCATAACTACGAACAAAGCTAGTGGAGGTGATGGAATTCCAGTTGAGCTATTTCAAATCCTAAAAGATGATGCTGTGAAAGTGCTGCACTCGATATGCCAGCAAATTTGGAAACCTCAGCAGTGGCCACAGGACTGGAAAAGGTCAGTTTTCATTCCAATCCCAAAGAAAGGCAATGCCAAAGAATGCTCAAATTACCGCACAATTGCACTCATCGCACATGCTAGTAAAGTAATGCTCAAAATTCTCCAAGCCAGGCTTCAGCAATACATGAACCGTGAACTTCCAGATGTTCAAGCTGGTTTTAGAAAAGGCAGAGGAACCAGAGATCAAATTGCCAACATCCACTGGATCATCGAAAAAGCAAGAGAGTTCCAGAAAAACATCTATTTCTGCTTTATTGACTATGCCAAAGCCTTTGACTGTGTGGATCACAATAAACTGTGGAAAATTCTGAAAGAGATGGGAATACCAGACCATCTGACCTGTCTCTTGAGAAACCTGTATGCAGGTCAAGAAGCAACAGTTAGAACTGGACACGGAACAACAAACTGGTTCCAAATAGGAAAAGGAGTACGTCAAGGCTGTATATTGTCACCCTGCTTATTTAACTTATATGCAGAGTACATCATGAGAAATGCTGGGCTGGAAGAAACACAAGCTGGAATCAAGATTGCTGGGAGAAATATCAATAACCTCAGATGTGCAGATGACACCACCCTTATGGCAGAAAGTGAAGAAGAACTAAAGAGCCTCTTGATGAAAGTGAAAGAGGAGAGTGAAAAAATTGGCTTAAAGCTCAACGTTCCGAAAACTAAGATCATGGCACCTGGTCCCATCACTTCATGGGAAATAGATGGGGAAACAGTGGAAACAGTGTCAGACTTTATTTTTTTTGTCTCCAAAATCACTGCTGATGGTGATTGTAGCCATGAAATTAAAAGACGCTTATTCCTTGGCAGGAAGGTTATGGCCAACCTAGATAGCATATTTAAAAGCAGAGACATTACTTTGCCAACAAAAATCTGTCTAGTCAAGGCTATGGTTTTTCCAGTAGTCATGTATGGATGTGAGAGTTGGACGGTGAAGAAAACTGAGCGCCGAAGAATTGATGCTTTTGAACCGTGGAGTTGGAGAAGACTCTTGAGAGTCCCTTGGACTGCAAGGACATCCAATCAATCCATCCTAAAGGAGATCAGTCCTGGGTGTTCATTGGAAGGACTGATGTTGAAGCTGACACTCCAATACTTTGGCCACCTCATGCGAAGAGTTGACTCATTGGAAAAGTCCCTAATGCTGGGTAGGATTGGGGGCGGGAGGAGAAGGGGACGACAGAGGATGAGATGGTTGGATGGCATCACTGACTCAATGGACATGGGTTTGGGTAGACTCCGGGAGTTGGTGATGGACAGAGAGGCCTGGTGTGCTGCAATTCATGGGGTCGCAAAGAGTCGGACACGACTGAGCGACTGAACTGAACTGAACTGAACTGAGCAGCGCATAGAGACAAAAGCTCTAACTGCACAGATGACGTTTTTATGCCAGACTTTTCATGAAGAGATTAGTGCTCAATATCAAATCTATATTTTTGCTGAGAACTATAGGAGTCAGCTAGACTCTACTCTTATGTAGTATTAAGCATCTACAGGGTATACTCCTACAAGACTTTCAGGTTGAGTAAAGAAAGTTTTCAACAACCTGAAGCCTGTTGCTATTCAGGACTATGTGGCATATGATACAAAACATTCAACCTCTCAGAAACTCTTTCAGGACCAGCCTCTAAATTAGGCTGTGGCCACATCTTCCACAGAAGAAGTGTCTGTGTGCCAGGGACTTACTTCTGATTAGGTTATCAAGGTGGAGGAAACTGCATGTTTTGTTCTGTTT
This sequence comes from Giraffa tippelskirchi, assembly GCF_054371585.1. Classification (NCBI taxonomy): domain Eukaryota; kingdom Metazoa; phylum Chordata; class Mammalia; order Artiodactyla; family Giraffidae; genus Giraffa; species Giraffa tippelskirchi. The sequence goes on from NC_137289.1 coordinate 76,420,802, forward strand.
CTGTTGTTAGTCACTCAGTCCTGTCTGACTCTTTGAGACCCCATGGACTGTAGCCCACCAACTATATGTTTGAAGGCCCTCAAAGAGAACCTGAAAGTCAGTGAGATCAAAGCAGAGAGTATTCTGGAATATGGTGTGTGAAGAAACTGGGAAGAATATAATTCAGTTGGTACAGACTTTGGAGTCAGCTTGGTTGTGTTTGAATCCCAGCTCTGATACTAATGATGTGGTCTTGGGCAAATTACTAAACTACTTGAAGAGAGTTGGTGATGGACAGCGAAGCCTGGTGTTCTACAGTCCATGGGGTTGCAAAGAGTCAGACATGACTGAGAGACTGAACTGACTGACTTGAAGTCTCAGTTTCCTTATTTGTAAAATGAGAAAAATAAGATCACCTACCTCATAGGGACTTTATGAGGACTCCATAAAATAATGCATATAAAGTAGTTTTCACTTACATAATAAGTATTCTACAAATATTAAACACTAACACATACTTGATAGATATAGATGTAGATAGATAGACAGGTAGATAGAAAGACAGACAGAGAGACAGAGACCCTAGATCTTAGAGTCTTGGAGGGCCTTGTAAACTATGGTAAGAATTTGAATACTCTTTGTTCTAGGGTATTTGAAAGATATTGAAGGTTTTTAAGAAGAGAAGTAACAACATTAATTTGTATTTTTTATTGAAATATAGATGAAGTAAAATATGTTGGCTTCATGTTTGCATACATTATGAAGTGATCACCATGATAAATCTAATAACCATCTGTTTCCATGCAAAGTTTTTACAATATTTTGACAGTATTCCTTATGCTGCATATTATATCCTGGTGACTCATTTATTATGCAACTGGAGGTTTGTACCTCTTAATCTTCTTCAACTATTTCACCTACCTCCATCCCCACCCTTCTGGCAACCACCCATTTGTTCTATGTATCTATTAGTCTATTTTCACTTTATTTGTTTTGGTTTTTAAATTCCACATATCCATTGGATCATGGAGTATTTGTCTTTTTTTGTCTGACTTATCTCACTTAGCATAATACCCTCTAGATCCATCCATATTGTTGCAATTGGCAAGATTTCATTTTATATTTGGCTGAGTAATATTCCATTGTGTATTGCAATATGTATACACACACACACAGTATCACATTTCTCTATTCATTTCTCTATCGATGAATACTTAAGTTGATACCAATCTTTTCTATTATGAATAGTGGATAATGCTGCAATGAATATTGGAGCGCATATATCTTTGCAAAATGTTTTTGTTTTTTTGTCATAAATATCCAGAAGTGAAATTGCTTGATCACATAGCAGTTCTATTTTTATTTTTTTGAGGAATCTCCATACTGTTTTCCATAATGGCTGCACTGATTTTCAATTCCACCAATAGTATAAGAGTGTTCCCTTTCTTCACAGCCTTGCCAACACTTGTTATTTGTTGTCTTTTGGATGGGATGACAGGCATTCTAACAGATGTGAGGTGGTATCTCATTATAGTTTCCATTTGCATTTCTCTAATATTAATTTTTCTTTCTGATAGTTCATTGTTAGTGTACAGAATTGCAACAAATTTGTGTACATTAATTTTGTGTCCTGTAACTACTGAATTCATTTATTAATTCTAGTATTTTTTATGGTATTTTTAGGACTTTGTATATATGATATCATGTCATCTATAAAGAGTGACAGTTTTTCTTCTTCCTTTCTGATTTGGATTCTTTTTATTTATTTATTTTTTTTGTTTGGTTGCTATGGCTAAGACTACCAATGCAATGTTAAGTAAAAGTGGCAAGAGTGGGCATCCTTGCTTCATTTCTCATATTAGAGGAAATTCTTTCACCTTTTTACCCTTGAGTATGTTAGCTGTGGGTTTTTCATCTATGACATTTATTATATTGAGGTATGTGCCCTCTGTACTCACTTCATTGAGAGTTTCTTTTTATCATCAATGGATGTTAGGTTTTGTTAAATGCTTTGGACGAGTTTTAGTTTTCAATTGTTAAAGTGGTGTTTTTCAGATATTGAACCATCCTTGTATTTCTGGGATAAATACCACTTGATCATAATATGTGATCCTTTTAAAGTATTGTTGAATTTGGTTTGCTAATATTTTGTTGAAGATTTTTACATCTAAGTTCATAAGTGATGTTGGACTACAATTTTCTTTTTTTTAGTATCTTTACAATATATCTTAAATTCATGGAGGGGGCAATTGCACCCTTATATAATATTAGTTTTGGTGGAGAAATTGATTTTAGGTACTCTAAAGAAGAACTTGCCTCACTGCAGCTTCAACTGGGAGACCTTTACATTTTCTTCCTCCCCACTGCATCTACAGAATTTGAGCTGATTCTACATTCAACACTAGAAATCATGGAATTTGCTAAACTCTCCCAAATTTGGAATAATCATATGAATCCCTTCTCTCCAGTTTTTGAATAACAATTTAGCTGGAGAAACAGTTAAGCCAATACCTCATCTACCCATCCCCATCTGCCTTTCCGTAAGACAAAAAGAGTGCTGCATGTGTTAGAATTCATTTGGAGAATCTGACAGACACTTTTGGGTGCCATTCCAACGCCCATTTTCTCCTTTCCTTTTGCCAAAAAAACCTTCATTTTTATCAAAGCAATGTGATCAAAGTCTTGAATAATGGAATAATGCCCTTCCTCCAAAGATATCCATGTCATAATTCATGGAATTTGTGAATGTTGCCTTAAATAGTAAATGGGAATTAAAGTTACAGATGGAATAAAGGCTGGTAATCATCTAATGTCAAGATAGAGAGGCTGCTTTGGATTTATCTGGGTAGGTCCAATTTATTTTATTTTTTAAAAGTGGAAAAGGAGGGAAGAAAAGGTATTTGGAGTGATGCAGTGTAAGAAGGACTCAACCCACCAACGCTGGCTTTGACAGAGACCATAAGCAGAGGGATGTGAGTATCTTAGAAGCTGGAAAAATCAAGGAAACATATTTTCCCCTAGAGCAGGAGAAATGCAGCCATGTCCGTACTTTGATTTTAGCTCAGTGAGAATAATGTTCAGACTCTGACCTACAGAATTTTAAGAGAATAAATCAGTGTTATAAACCAACTAAGTTCCTGGTCGTTTGTTACAGTGGCCATAGGAAACTAAGATGGAACCTGATAGATGAGCTCTCTTTTACAAATATTGAGTTTTCAATGCTTTTGTGATATCCATGTGAAGATGCCCAGTAAGCAGATGACCACATGGAAAAGTCAGGAAGATGTCTTAACTACAGATGCAGAATTAGGGGTTACTACAGATGATAATTAGAACAATGGGAGCAAATTAAATTGCTTATGGAGAATGAATAAGTTTAGAAGAAGAAAGGACTCCAATAGTTAGTTACTGAATTGAGTAGGAGAAGAAGCCAGCGAGGAGGCTGAGAAGGAGCAGAGTTAGGCATGGTAAAATGAGAGCAAGCCTCACAAAACCAAAGGAAGAGAATGTTTCAAGGAGGGTCATTGGTAATCAATCCTGATGATTAGACTAGTAAAATAAAGACTAGAATCATATATTAGATTTTGTGACAGAGGTAATTGGTTATACTAGTAAGAGCATTTTGGGTGAAATAGTAGGTGTACTAGGTATTGAAGCTAAATTGATGTGAACTGAGGAATGAGCAAGGAGAGAGAAATGAAGGCAGGGAGTAATGACAACTCATTCCAGGAACTTGACAGTGAGGGAAAGAACAGAGAAGTTGCAGGGGAAAATGTTGTTAAGGGAGTGTGTTTAACTAGGCCCTCCCAGAAGCAAGCATCAAGATGGGATTAGACTGTGCAAGGTTTTTTTTTTTTTTTTTTTTTTTTTAATTAGAGGAAACACTTGTTGAGAGAAAATGAGGAGAAATATGGAAAAGGCTGAAAAATTATGACCCTGAGTGAAGGATAGAGGGAAGGAAAGTTGGGACAAAATGTCTTGGACTGCTGTGTAGTCTAAGAAAGGTTCAACAAAGCCATTAAGGAGTCCTCAAGCCAAAGTCAGTCATCAGAGTAGTCTCATGACTTTCAGAAATGAACTCACATTAGCATTCTTCTTTGTCTCTGGCAAAAGCTGGGGTAGCGTGGGTGAAGCATAGTCTCCAGGCAAAATGGAGGAATGGGTTTCAGAACATAATAGTATGGAACCTTGGTTAGAGGTCTATGAGACACATTTTTTCATGGCTTTCACAGATGGGTTTTATTTTCTTTTTTAAAAGTTTAGTGTATATTTAAGCCCATTAGATGGAGCCAGGAGAGAGAGAGATTGAAGATACCCAGGATAAAAGGAAGATAATTGATGCAACAAGGTCCAAGTTAAGGCTGGGGAGGATAGGATCTGTCAGAATAAAACTTATTGCCCTTAGATGAGATGTGAGATGCTTTGAAAGAAGAGGGTGGATGTAGGAGCATTTGTTGGTTTGGGAGTTCCAATCTGATGGTTTCTATTTACTCTTTAAATTTCAACATTGTTAATAAGCTATACCCCAATACAAAAAAAAAGTTTAAAGTTTGGGAAAAAATTACAAGTTGAGGTCATTTCCTGAGAATGGGACTATGAGTGTGGAGGTGGGTCAGAGTTCAAGGAAAGGCATAAAATAATCACTGTGGGGAGTTGGAGAGTGACCTGTCTTGTGGTCAAATGGCTGGAGAGTGTTAATGTGCCCAGTTGAGTCTGGTCATGTAAACCAATGACATTAATCTTCCCCTATCCTCCCAGCTCTTTCATTCTCTTACCCCTCACCTAGTCTGCTCATTTTCCTGTTAATCTGTTAACAACCTACCTCCATGAATACTGCCAACATCTTTTCAACCATAATAACTTCTTCCTCCCTTCTGTGACATCTCATGAACCTCCAGGTCCTGTCAGTTTACTTCTTAGAATTTGCTTCAAACTGCCTTTCCTCTCACTCTTTTTCTCTCACTGCTCAAGTGACAGGATTTCTCATCTCTACCTTCTAACTGGTTGTTTTGCCTCTCATCTTGTCTCCTTTAAATCCATCTTGCACATAACCATCAGAGTGATCAATCTAAACATCAAGTCTGATTTTGGTTATTTAAGGGCTTCCCTTGTGGCTCAACTGGTCAAGAATCCGCCTGCAATGCGGGAGACCTGGGTTCAATCCCTGGGTTTGGAAGATTCCCCTGGAGAAAAGGAAGGCTACCTACTCCAGTACTCTGGCCTAGAGAATTTAATGAACTCTATAGTCTATGGCGGAGAAGGCAATGGCACCCCACTCCAGTACTCTTGCCTGGAGAATCCCTTGGATGGAGGAGCCTGGTGGGCTACAGTACATGGGGTCAGACACGACTAAGTAACTTCACTTTCACTTTTCCCTTTCATGCACTGGAGAAGGAAATGGCACCCCACTCCAGTACTCTTGCCTGGAGAATCCCTTGGACAGAGGAGCCTGGTGAGCTGCCATCCATGGGGTCGCACAGAGTTGGACACGACTGAAGCAACTTAGCAGCTGCAGCAGCAGCAGCATAGTATATGGGGTTGCAAAGAGTCGGATATGACTGAGCAACTTTCACTCACGATTATTTAAAATCCTTCAAAGTATCCCCATAACCAATAAAATTTAGTCTAAACTCCTTAACAAGGCATATGAAAGCCTCCATGACATAATTTTTGGCTATCTCTCCAGCCTCATCTCTTACCTTGTGCCCTTGCTCACTTTTACACACCGCAGTACTTGGAAGTTTACTGCATACTCCATGTTGTTTTCCACGTTTCCGCTTTTTGCTTCCCCTCTGCCTCAAAAACTCTCTCCCAAGCTCACTTTATAAAGCTAACTCTCACTCACCTTTTATGAGAGCTATTCCATCTCCTTCTTTTATGGTCTTCTTTCTTCACCAGTATCATCACACTTCTCCCTAGTGGTTTATTGGTTAATTGTTCTTTGCATTCCTACTTTCTTGTATACATTTTTATCATTGTACTGATCACATTGGATAAAAATAAGTGGCTTTTGTCTCTGTCTTTTCTATTAGTCTGAGCTCCAGGGACAATCTCAAATTCATTTTTGCATCTTTGCAACTAACCAGTGCTTGGCACACAACTTGTGTGAAATAAGTGCCTTTTAAAGAAAGGAGGGTAGACATTGAGATGGCCAATAAATACACAGAAAGATGCTCAACATCACTAATTATTAGAGAAATGCAAATCACAACTACAATGAGGTATCACCTCACACCAGTCAGAATGGCTATCATCAAAAAATCTACAAACAGTAAATGCTGGAGAAGGTGTGGAGAAAAGGGAACCCTCTTACACTGTTGATGGGAATGTAAATTGATACAGCAACTGTAGAGAACATTATAGGGGTTCCTTAGAAAACTAAAAATGGACTACTGTATGACACAGCAATCCCACTACTGGGCACATACCCAGAGAAAAACATAATTCAAAAAGACACATACAGGACTTCTCTGGTGGTCCAGTGGTTCAGAATTTGCCTGCCAGTGAAGGCGACACGGGTTCTATCCCTGGTCCAGGAAGATTCCACATACTGGTGGGATAACTAAGCCTATGAACTGCAACTACTGAAGGTCATGTGCCTAGATCCCATGCTCCACAAGAGAAGCCTCTGCAATGAGAAGCCCCACACACTGCAGCTAAATTGTAGCCCTGACTTGCTGAAACTAGAGAAAGCCCACATGCAGCAACAAAGATCCAATACAGCCAAAAATGAGAATAAATAAATAATTTTTAAAAATTAAAAAAAAATACACACGCACCCCTATGTTCATTGCAACACTATTTACAATAGCCAGGACATGGAAGCAACCTAAATATCCATCAACAGAGGACTGGACAAAGAAGATGTGGTACATTATACAATGGAATGTTACTCGGCCATAAAAAGGAATGAAATTGGATCATTTTTAAAGACGTAGATGGACTTACAGACAGTCATACAGAGTAAAATAAGTCAGATAGAGAAAAACAAATATCATACATTAACACATATATGTGGAATCTAGAGAAAAGATATTGATGTTCTTATTTGCAAAGCAGAAATAGAGACACAGACACAGAGAACGAATGTATGGATACCAAGCAGGGATGGGGAGAGGTGTGATGGATTGGGAGATTGGGATTGACAGGTATACGCTACTATGTATAAAATAGATAACTAATGAGAACCTACTGTATAGCACAGGAAACTACTCAATGCTCTGTGGTGACTTAAATGGGAAGAAAATCCATAAGAGAGGGGCTGTATTGTATGAGTACAGCTGATTCACTTTGCTGTACAGCAGAAACTAACACAACATTGTAAAGCAACTATACTCTAATAAGGGCTTCCCTGGTGGCTCAGTAGTAAAGAATACACCTGCCAATGCAGGAAATGTCAGTTGATCCCTAGGTTAGAAAGGTGCCTTGGAGAAGGAAATGGCAACCACTCCAGGTTGCTTGCCTGAAAAATTCCATGGACAGAGTAGTTCAGAGGGCTACAGTCCATGGGGTCGTAAAGAGTTGGATATGACAACAACTAAACACAGATACTCCAATAAAAATTCATAAAAAATAAATAAAGGAGGGATAAAGGAAGAGAAGTAAGAAGAATGGAAAAAAGGAAAAGGGTAAGGGAGAACCCATATCTTGGAAACATTCCACAATGCGACTCAGTTACAGAAATTATCTAGTAATTCTTATTTTAAGAGACTAATTTATAATCAAGCCACATATTTCAAATAAAATTCATTTTTATGTGCTGATGCTTTGATGAAATTCTATACGTTTATCCAGTAACTAAAATGTATTCAGTGTTCTCTGTACGCAATTTGCAACCAACCTTCTGTGCATTTCACTGAGCATGTTATAAAAATACATGTCATAAATCAGTAAGCAAATGTTATGCTAAATTTTGGAGATAAAAAGTATTTGCCATCCCTGGTGAATTAATGAGGTTGGTAATAAAAAATGAAAGCTTTGTTCTGTGGTCATAGAGAGGGGTGGGGGAAAGGAAAAGTTAAAAATTTTAGAGATAAGAATTGATGGCGAGGAGGCGGGGCTAAGATGGTGGAGGAATAGGACGGGGAGACCACTCTCTCCCCCACAAATTCATCGAAAGAACATCTGAACGCTGAGCAAACTTCACAAAACAACTTCTGAACGCTGGCAGAGGACATCAGACATCCAGAAAAACAGCCCATTATCTTCAAAAGGAGGTAGGACAAAACATAAAAGATACAAAGAGAGACAAAAGAGTTAGGGACGGAGATCCGTCCCGGGGAGGGAGTCGTAAAAGAGGAGAAGTTTCCAAACACCAGGAAACCCTCTCACCGGCGGGTTTGGGGGAAGATTTTGAATCTCGGAGGGCAACATAACCAGGAGAAAAAATAAATAAAACCCACAGATTACGTGCCTAAAGGCAACTCCCAGCAAAGAACCCCAGATGCTTGCATCCGCCACCAGCAAGCAGGGGCTGAACGGAGAGGAGCGGGCGGCACTGCTTAGGGTAAGGACTGGGCCCAAATGCCCTGAGGGCAATCTGAGGGAGCTAACGTGAGATAGCAACCTAAACTGTGGGACAGCCAGAGAGAGAGAATTATCCCACGAAAAGCCCAAATCCAAGGCACTGCCGGCCCGCTCACGGAACAAAGGACTGAGCAATACCAGAGGAGAGCTAGCCGGCTGCGGACCGCCCCATCCCCCGCCAGACACAGCGGGCAGGCGAGGCCAGCCAGAGCCGGAAAGGGGAAACCTCGGCCCCAGAGAGGGCACCCCCTATCAAACTGCAAACAGGCTTCCAGTTTCTAAGCAAAGACTGCCTGAGATCCTGGAGGGTCGACAGCTGCCAGGAGGGTTGCAGCCAGAGACCAGCTCCCCAGTACTGACACAAAGCACACCAGAGCCGGGCGCGCCCGTAAACCGAGGCGGGGACTAGGGAGGTGATAAGCCGCACCGCCCCAACAGAGGAGAGTACGCTCGCCAAGCTTCTGGCTGCCTGAGCTGCTCCGACCGGGGATTGGCACAAACCGCGGGCCCAACTGAGTCTGTGCCTTTGTGGAGTACCCGGGAACCTGAACCTGAGCGGCTTAGACCTGGGAAGTGCACGCATCTCAGGGCCCACTCCCCGGCAGAGTAACCTGAAGCCTGAGCAGGGCAGACTGGGAAAGTACACATGCTGTGAGCGGGGGCAAACCCATTGCGGCCGAGACACTGCAAGCTCTCCACACACACACCAGTGATCTTGGTTTGCAGTGTTCCTCCCTCCCCATAGCAGGACTTAACAAGCGAACCTAAAGAGACCACCTCTGCCCCTTTGTGGCAGGGCGGAAATTAGACACTGAAGAGACCTGCAAACAGAAGCCAAATAAACAGAGGGAAGCGCTTTGGAAGGGACAGGCCAACAGATTAAAATCCCTGTAATTAACACCGACTGCATTGAAAAGGGCCTATAGATCTTGAAAAGTATAAGCAGGAACAAGGATCTATCTGAAACTGAACAGACCCCACACTTCTCACAACAGTGCCAGAGAAAGGCCTGGATATATTTTTATTCTTATCAATTTTTTTTAATTTTAAAAATATTTTTTTCTTTAAGTCCTCTATTACACCTTTAATTTTCACTTTTATAACCCACTATTACCTTGCAAAAAAAAACCCCTATTTTTAAAGCAAACTGCATACATATATCTTATACTTTTTGTGATTTTGTTTTCTTTTTTCTTTTTTTATATTGTATTTTTTAAGAGTCTAACCTCTAATCTAGAATTTTAATCTTTGTTTTACATATTTGATATCAATTTTGTACTTTTAAGAACCCAATCTTTAGTACTTATTTTTACTCAGGAGTGTGATTACTGGCTTGATTACTCTCTCCCCCTATTGACACGCTTTCTTCTCCCTCAGGGAACCTCTATCTCCCACCATCCTCCTTCTCTTCTCAACCCAAATCTGTGAATCTGTGAGGGTGTTCTGGGCACCGGAGAACACTTCGGGAACAGAATACTGCCCAGATCTCTCGCTCCCCACTTGATTCCTCCCTTTCTACTCATGCTCACCTCTATTACCTTCCCCCCCACCATGTATCTCAGTGAACCTCTCTGAGGGTTCCAGACTGTGGAGAGCGCAGAGGGAAGTGCTTACTGGCTAGACTACTCTCTCCACGTTTGAGTCCCCCTCTTCTCCTCCTGGTCACCTAAACCCCTCCCCCTTCACCTCTCCATGTAACTCAGTGAACCTCTCTGGGTATCCCTCACTGTGGAGAATCTTTTCACAATTAACCTAAAAGAATTATTATCGATGCTGTATGGATGGAGAAGTCTTGAGGCTACTGCAAGAATAAGACTGAAAGCCAGAGGAAACATTAATTAATAAGAGATCATCCAAAAGCCTCCACATATACACTGAAACCAAGCTCCACCCATGAGCCAATAAGTTCCAGAGCAAGACATACCACGCAAATTCTCCAGCAACGCAGGAACATAGCCCTGAGCATCAATATACAGGCTTCCCAGAGGCACACCAAATCCATAGACATCTCAAAACTCAACACTGAACACTCCATTGCACTCTAGAGAGAAGAGATCCAGCTCCACCCACCAGAACACCAACACAAGCTCCCCCAACCAGGAAACCTTGAGAAGCCACCTGTCCAACCTCACCCACAGTGAGGAACCTCCACACTAAAGAGGAAATTCAATCTACCAAAATACAGAAAGGCCACGCCAAACACTGAAATCTAAACAAGATGAAAAGGCAGAGAAATACTCAGCAAGTAAAGGAAAATGATAAATGCCCACGAAACCAAACAAAAGAGGAGGAGATAGGGAATCTATCTGAAAAAGAATTTAGAATAATGATAATAAAAATGATCCAAAATCTTGAAAACAAAATGGAGTTACAGATAAACAGCCTGGAGACAAGGATTGAGAAGATGCAAGAAATGTTTATCAAGGACCTAGAAGAAATAAAAAGGAGTCAATATATAATGAATAATGAAATAAAGGAGATAAAAGACACCCTCGAGGGAACCAACAGTAGAATAACGGAGGCAGAAGATAGGATAAGTGAGGTAGAAGATAGAATGGTGGAAATAAACGAAGCAGAGAGGCAAAAAGAAAAAAGAATCAAAAGAAATGAGGAGAACCTCAGGGACCTCTGGGACAATATGAAACGCCCCAACATTCGAATCATAGGAGTCCCAGAAGAAGAAGATAAAAGGAAAGGCCATGAAAAAATACTCGAAGAGATAATAGTTGAAAATTTCCCTAAAATGGGGAAGGAAATAGTCACAGAAGTCCACGAAACCCAGAGAGTCCCAAACAGGATAAACCCAAGATGAAACACCCCAAGACACATATTAATCAAATTAACAAAGATCAAACACAAAGAACAAATATTAAAAGCAGCAAGGGAAAAACAACAAATAACACACAAGGGGATCCCCATAAGGATAACAGCTGACCTTTCAATAGAAACTCTTTAGGCTAGAAGGGAATGGCAGGACATACTTAAAGTAATGAAAGAGAATAATCTACAACCCAGATTACTGTACCCAGCAAGGATCTCATTCAGATATGAAGGAGAATTCACAAGCTTTACAGACAAGCAACAGCTGAGGGAATTCAGCACCACCAAACCCGCTCTATATCAAATGCTAAAGGATCTTCTCTAAACAGGAAACACAGAAAGGATGTTTAAACATGAACTCAAAACAACAAAGTAAATGGCAACAGGACCATACTTATCAATAATTACCTTAAATGTAAATGGGTTGAATGCCCCAACCAAAAGCCAAAGACTGGCTGAATGGATACAAAAACAAGAACCTTATATATGCTGTCTACAAGAGACCCACCTCAAAACTAGGGACACATACAGACTGAAAGTGAAGGGATGGAAAAACATATTTCATGCCAACGGAAACCAAAAGAAAGCAGGAGTCACAATACTCATTTCAGATAAAATAGATTTGAAAACAAAGGCTGTGAAAAGAGACAAAGAAGGACACTACATAATGATCAAAGGATCAATCCAAGAAGAAGATAAAACAATTATAAATATATATGTACCCAACACAGGAGGACCACAATATATAAGGCAAATACTAACAAGTATGAAAGGGGAAATTAACAATAACACAATAATAGTGGGAGACTTTAATACTCCACTCACACCTATGGATAGGACTTCCCTGGTGGCTCAGAGGTTAAAGTGTCTGCCTCCAATGTAGGAGAGCCGGGTTTGATCCCTGGGTTGGGAAGATCCCCTGGAGAAGGAAATGGCAACCCACTCCAGTGTTCTTGCCTGGAGAATCCCATGGACAGCGGAGCCTGGTAGGATACAGTCCACGGGGTCGCAAAGAGTCGGACATGACTGAGCGACTTCACTTTCACTTTCACACCTATGGATAGATCAACTAAACAGAAAATTAACAAGGAAACACAAACTTTAAATGACACAATACACAAGTTAGATATAATTGATCTTTGCAGGACTTTCCACCCGAAAACAATCAATTTCACCTTTTTCTCAAGTGCACACGGAACTTTCTCCAGGATAGATCACATTCTGGGCCATAAATCTAGCCATGGTAAATTCAAAAAAACTGAAATCATCCCAGTCATCTTCTCTGACCACAATGCAGTAAGACTAGACCTCAATTACAGGAAAAAAACTATTAAAAATTCCAACATATGGAGGCTAAACAACACGCTGCTGAATAACCAACAAATCAGAGAAGAAATCAAAAAAGAAATCAAAGTATGCATGGAAACGAATGAAAATAAAAACACAACAACCCAAAACCTATGGGACACTGTAAAAGCAGTGCTAAGGGGAAGGTTCATAGCAATACAGGCGTACCTCAAGAAACAAGAAAAAAATCAAATAAATAAACTAACTCTACACCTAAAGCAACTAGAGAAGGAAGAAATGAAGAACCCCAGGGTTAGTAGAAGGAAAGAAAACTTAAAAATTAGGGCAGAAATAAATGCAAAAGGAACAAAAGTGACCATAGCTAAAATCAACAAAACTAAAAGCTAGTTTTTCAAGAAGATAAATAAAATTGACAAGCCATTAGCAAGACTCATCAAGAAACAAAGGGAGAAGAACCAGATCAACAAAATTAGAAATGAAAATGGAGAGATCACAACAGACTACACAGAAATACGAAGGATCATAAGAGACTACTACCAACAACTATATGCCAATAAAATGGACAACTTGGAAGAAATGGACAAATTCTTAGAAAAGTATAACTTTCCAAAAGTGAACCAGGAAGAAATAGAAGATCTTAACAGACCCATCACAAGCACGGAAATCGAAACTGTAATCAGAAATCTTCCAGCAGACAAAAGCCCAGGACCAGACGGCTTCACAGCGGAATTCTACCAAAGATTTAGAGAAGAGCTAACACCTATCCTACTCAAACTCTTCCTGAACACTGCAGAAGATGGTAAACTTCCAAACTCATTCTATGAGGCCACCATCACCCTAATTCCAAAACCAGAAAAAGATGCCACAAAAAAAGAAAACTACAGGCCAATATCACTGATGAACATAGATGCAAAAATCCTTACTAAAATTCTAGCAAACAGAATCCAACATCATATTAAAAAGATCATACATCATGACCAAGTGGGCTTTATCCCAGGAATGCAAGGTTTCTTTAACATCCGCAAATCAATCAATGTAATACACCACATTAAGAAATTGAAAGATAAAAACCATATGATTATCTCAATAGATGCAGGAAAAGCTTTTGACAAAATTCAACATTCATTTATGATTAAAACCCTCCAGAAAGCAGGAATAGAAGGAATATACCTCAACATACTAAAAGCTATATATGACAAACCCACAGCAAACATTATCCTCAATGGTGAAAAATTGAAAGCATTTCCCCTAAAGTCAGGAACAAGGCAAGCGTATCGACTTTCACCACTACTATTCAACATAGTTTTGGAAGTTTTGGCCACAGAAATCAGAGCAGAAAAAGAAATAAAAGGAATACAGATAGGGAAAGAAGAAGTAAAACTCTGTTTGCAGATGACATGATCCTCTACATAGAAAACCCTGAAGATTCTACCAGAAAACTACTAGAGCTAATCAATGAATATACTAAAGTTGCAGGATATAAAATTAACACAGAGAAATCCCTTGCATTCCTATACACTAACAATGAGAAAACAGAAAGAGAAATTAAGGAAACAATACCATTCACCATTGCAACAAAAAGAATAAAATACTTAGGAATATATCTACCTAAAGAAACAAAAGACATATATAGAAAACTATAAAACACTGATGAAAGAAATCAAAGAAGACACAAACAGAAGGAGAAATATACCGTGTCCATGGTTTGGAAGAATTGATATAGTGAAAATGAGTATACTACCCAAAGCAATCTATAGATTCAATGCAATCCCTATCAAGCTACCAACGGTATTTTTCACAGGACTAGAACAAATCATTTCACAATTTGTATGGAAATATAAAAAACCTCAAATAGCCAAAGCAATCTTGAGAAAGAAGAATGGAAGTGTAGGAATCAACCTGCCTGACTTCAGGCTCTACTACAAAGCCACAGTCATCAAGACAGTATGGTACTGGCACAAAGACAGAAATATAGATCAATGGAACACAATACAAAGCCCAGAGGTATATCCACACACCTATGGACACCTTCTCTTCGACAAAGGAGGCAAGAATATACAATGGAGAAAAGACAATCTCTTTAACAAGTGGTGCTGGGAAAACTGGTCAACCACTTGTAAAAGAATGAAACTAGAACACTTCCTAACACCATACACAAAAATAAACTCAGAATGGATTAAAGATCTAAACGTAAGACCAGAAACTATAAAACTCCTAGAGGAAAACATAAGCAAAACAATCTCCGACATAAATCACAGCAGGATCCTCCATGACCCACCTCCCAGAATACTGGAAATAAAAGCAAAAATAAATGGGACCTAATTAAAATTAGAAGCTTTTGCACAACAAAGGAAAGTCTAAGCAAGGTGAAAAGACAGCCTTCAGAATGGGAGAAAATAATAGCAAACAAAGCAACAGACAAACAATTAATCTCAAAAATATACAAGCAACTCCTGCGGCTGAATTCCAGAAAATTAAACGACCCAATCAAAAAGTAGGCCAAAGAACTAAACAGACATTTCTCCAAAGAAGACATACAGATGGCTAACAAACACATGAAAAGATGCTCAACATCATTCATTATTAGAGAAATGCAAATCAAAACCACAATGAGGTACCATTTCACGCCAGTCAGAATGGCTGCTATCCAAAAGTCTACAAGCAGTGAATGCTGGAGAGGGTGTGGAGAAAAGGGAACCCTCTTACACTGTTGGTGGGAATGCAAACTAGTACAACCACTATGGAGAACAGTGTGGAGATTCCTTAAAAAACTGGGAACAGAACTGCCATATGACCCAGAATCCCACTGCTGGGCATACACACCGAGGAAACCAGAATTGAAAGAGACGCGTGTACCCCAATGTTCATCGCAGCACTGTTTACAATAGCCAGGACATGGAAGCAACCTAGATGTCCATCAGCAGACGAATGGATAAGGAAGCTGTGGTTCATATACACAGTGGAATATTACTCAGCCGTTAAAAAAATACATTTGAATTGGTTCTATTGAGATGGATGAAACTGGAGCCCATTATACAGAGTGAAGTAAGCCAGAAAGAAAAACACCAATACAGTATACTAATGTATATATACGGAATTTGCAAGATGGTAACGATAACCCTATATGCGAGACAGAATAAGAGACACAGATGCATAGAACAGTCTTATGGACTCTGTGGGAGAAGGTGAGAGTGGGATGTTCTGAGAGAATAGCATTGAAAGATGTATATTATCATATATGAAACAGTATACCCTTCCAGGTTCGATGCATGAGACAAATGCTCAGGACTTGGGCAATGTGATGACCCAGAGGGATGGGTTGGGGAGGGAGGTGGGAGGGGGGTTCAGGATGGGGAACACATGTAAACCCATGGCTGATTCATGTCAATGTATGGGAAAAACCTCTACAATATTGTAGAGTAATTAGCCCCCAACTAAAATAAATAAATTTATTTTAAAAAAAAGAAAAAAAAAAGAATTGTTGGCATTAAAAGAGAAAGGTAAAGGATAATTTATAGCATAGGAAACTCATACCCATAGCTTTCTAAAAATATTCCAAGTATGCTTTGAAGTTTAACAGATAATTTTATGTAATTTTTTTTCTGCAGGAAGCTTAATTGTTGGGTTTCATCTGCATTCGTTCTGTCCTATATGGGACTTCTGGCTCCTCAGAACTTGGGTGTCCAATTTGTTGTCTCTCTTTTTGAATGTAGCTTGATTTTGGACCTCCTGTGGTGGACAAACTCTGCAAGGAAGTTAAAAATATCAAACATAATTAAATGATACCTAATAAAATCTATATTCTTGTTTAGATATACTCATGCATTAGAAAATTGGACATACAATATCTGAATCATTTTAGGAATTTGTTTAATCACCATTATAAATGTTAGTTATTTAAAACAACACACACAAAATTTTTTAGCAAATGAATTGTTGGCTGCTTTTAAATAACCATTAAATACTGTACTTGTAGTACAATTTCCCTAAAGAAGTTTAGATACAGTGCAATCCAGAATCTCCATAGTAAAGTAAGAATCTAATATTAAAGGAGCAAATTTATATAAGAAAAACAGACACCTCTTTTTTATCCCTGAAATTACAGTATCAAAGTCCACACTCTAATCTTGCAGGGATGAATGTTAGTACTATATAACTGTAAATTAAATTTGTTGCTTTTATGAAGTATCTCACTTTACTTTTTTTGTGTAATCATATTGACAAAGCTACATCACTAGTGTTTCCAAATCATATGTTATTATTAATATAACAACATTGTTTATGTCATAGTAACCCAGACTTTTGTCAGTGCTATAAAACTGTTTTATGGTAGGGGTCATACTGAAACCTCACTTTCTCAGCATAACATGTTACTTTTTAACAATTAAAATCTCTACTCACAGATGACTTTTTCTATTGCAGAGACCCTGAGAAACATGTTCATGAGCATTTAGAAATACTACTTTAAAACAGATCTGAAAGAGGAATGAATGCTGTAGGCTTTTATTTTGAGAGTTCTCTATTTTTATTGGAAAACATTATACTAATCACCTTCCCCATTTGTAAGAGAATGGTTCAAGGATAAACACACACACATGCACACATGTTGACTATCACCCTGTAGCAGGCATTTTGCTTGGCACTCAGAATACAATAATGAATAAGTGGTGGTTGCTGATCTGGGTGAATTAAAATTCAAGTGGAAGACACATATACTATAGATAGGCAGACAAATATTTATAACATGATATCTTAGTATAAGAATGAAGACAGTAATAGTACTGTTGGTAGGGCAGAGAATAGAGCACTACCTCTGCTTAAAGATTTGGGAAAGGCTTCATGAATGTGATACCCAAAGTATATACTAGGATGAGTAGGAGTTTTGCAGACATAGAGCCATAATTGCTTAGGAACCACGTACTTGGGAAGCCATACATTTAGTATGGCTGGAACGTAGAGTGGAAGCCTAAGATCAGCAAGAGATGGAGGTAGAGAGTTGGAGAGATGAGGGGGGCTAAAATCCTTCATATTATGCTTACTTGAGGAACTTTGACCTGTTTGTAATGAGGATCAAGCATGGTCTTTTATGTTAGATTACAATAAGATCATATTTGGTTTTAAGATGATAACTTAGGCAGCAGTGTGACAGGTAAACCTGAAATAGAGGCAAAGGAATTAGCTGGCCATAACTTAGAAGAGGTGGCTCAGTGGTAAAGAATCTGCCTGCCAAGCAGGAGATGTAGGTTTGATTCCTGAGTCAGGAAGATCCCCTGGAGCATTCTTGCCTGGGAAATCCCATGGACAGAGGAGCCTGGTGGGCTACAGTCCATGGGGTCACAAGAGTTGGACATAGTGACTAAACCACCACCACCAATTTAGAAGAGACATGCGGAAGACCTGAATTAAGTCAGTGACAGAGGGAATGAGTTGTCCCAGAACTGAAGGGGTTTCCGGAATGTGGGCCTTTCACTTTTAAAACCAAGACTGTCCCAAGAAAGTTGTGGTGAGTTGGTCACCCTAGATTCAAGGGAAAAAAGAACAACACACAACTTCATGCATGATTAGACTTAAAGGAAACAGTAAAGGAGAGAAAAGAACTTCGTTGTGTTCACAGACTCCAGTCTTAGATGATTGGGTCAGTGGCACCATTCACTATAGTACAGAATATAGGAGAGGAGTAGGGTGGAGTGAAGAGATAATATCATAGGTCTTTAAGGAGTCTGCTAGAAATATAAGCGTACAAATATCCTATAGAGTATTAGAATCACTGGTCTAGATCTAGAGAGACTTTTATGAGTTGAAATTAGATTTGAAATTCACCAGCAAGATGGAACCTTGAAAAAACAGTACTATTTAAGTTGTAGACAGAGTGGGAAGTTCCTGGAGTTTGCTCAACTCATGTCCATTGAGTCAGTGATGCCATCCAACCATCTCATCTTTTGTTGTCCTCTTCTCCTCTTGCCCTCAATCTTTCCCAGCATCAGGGTCTTTTCCAATGAGTCAGCTCTTCGCATCAGGTGGCCAAAGTATTAAGGTCTTATAACAATTACAACACTTGAACATGTCTATGCATATGCTTTGGATATATGCTATATAACATGGGCAAAGCTGCTTGTCTTCCCCAAGATAGCCTTGCACTCACCAAAGTTAATGGTAGAAAAAAGTCAAACGACTTAAGAAACCTGGAATTTTCCTGATCTGCCAATAATTAAATCCTGGAGAGCCCTATTCCTCCTAGAACTTTAGGCTTCTCACTGTAAAATGAGAGGGTTAGACTAGGTGACCTGCAGGGTACTTTTCAGCTCTCACTTTCTCTGATTATCTAGGTGCCCTCCTGTGGAGCAGCCTTTCCACAGAACAACATCTCCCTCTGACTGCAGGCCTGACCTCCATCCATCCATCCATCCACAAAAGCAGTTTTCCTAATTCCATTTAGTTGTCTATGTTGTGTTCTTTTATTTTGCTAGATTTCCTTAAGAGGATTGTTCTCCATTCTTTGCGTGGAAATTTGCAGATCTCCATTTTGTTAGGGTCAGTTCTTGGAACCTTATTAGTTTCCTTTGTTGATGTTATATTTACTTGGTTTTTGTTATCCTTGATTTCTTACATTGGTATCTGCACATTTTAGTAATTGGGCTCCTCTTCAGACTTTACAGGTTTGCTTTGGCAGAGGCGGATCTTCACCAATCAACTCAGTTTGGGTTTGTAGGCATATCTGTTGGTAATGTCCTTAGGCAAGAGGGGTCTGCTATTATGTTGAGGGTGGAGGGAGGCAACTATTCAAGCTCTGAGTTTGGGGATGGGGAGGTGTGCCACTGACTGAGAAAATGTGGATAGCACTGCTAGCTTGGTTCTCTACACAAGTAAGGCTGTTAGATGGTGCTGTACTTTCCTGGATTCTCTGGTCAGGCTTACTAGATAGATGATTGAGACTGGGTACTATATTCTATAGTAGATGGGCCTATGAATTGGTTTTGCTCCCTGGTAGGGTATCAAGTGGATGTATGGGTTTATTGTTTGGGACCCCAAATCAGGCAATAGTGTGCACTGAATTCCTTAGTCAGGTGAGAACACCAGTTTTTTTTCTGAAAATAGGAAAAGATATGGGTTGTGCTCTCTGTTCAAGTGCCACTCTAGTCAGGGGTGTTGGATGGCCTATGCAGCTTCCTGTGTGCTCTGGTTAGGTTCCCTACTCAGGCAAGATAGAGGCTGCATTCAGCAATGAACAGGGCCATGAATTAGTTTCCCTGCTTGGGTGCAGTGACAGGTGCAGCCCTAAAGCTAATAAAGCTCTTTGTTTGTTGTCTTAAGCCAACCCGTACTCCAAGTTCTCTGCCAAACAGGTTCATTGCCTTTGCTGTGCAAACTATCAGCTCTGCCTGCCTGCTTCTTGCCTTGAGTGTTCCTGGGCTGCACAGCTTCCAGATAGTCTTGCTAGCTTTTCTGATCAGATGAGGTGGGAGATACTCTTCACAGTGGGTGGGGATATGTCTCAGTTCCCTTGACAGGGCAAGCCGACCTCTTGGTCCAAGCATTGCTGATTACAGTTTCTAGGTGTTCCTGCCAGCTTTTCTGGTCAGATGGAGTTCTGGATCCATAGTAGGTGGGGCTATGTTTCAGGTCACTTGCCTGAGTGGGACAGTGAAGGGTCACTGTAGGCAATGCCCATTTTTCCCAAGCAGGCTTTCTGGTCTAGAGGGGTGGGAGTTACCCTCAGCCCTGGCTATGCGTTAATCTCCCAGCCCGGGCTTAGCAAGGGAACCCTCCAAGCCCACTGGCTTTACTCTGGGAGCAATCAGCTCTGCATGTCTCTCAGCTGGAGTGTTGCTAGGCTACACAGCTTCCGGGTGGTCTCACCAGCCTCTCTGATCATATGGGGTTGGGAGACACTCTCCCCAGTGGATGGATCCCAGTGGACTCAGCTCCTTGCCTCAGATTCCTTGGCCCAGGCTCTGTGGCCAGAAAAACTTCTCATTTGAGTACCCAAATCAGGCATATCCACATCCTGATGAGAACTGCTGAGCAGTTCACTTAAGCCTAGTCAAAGTGCACCACTGACTCGATTCTGCAAATGAGCAACATTAATTAGGATTACTACTTGGGCACTGCAGCTATGAATTTGGTCTGCCAAGACCCTGCTGAAAGCCCCTTCCCTCCGCTCCATAACAGTCAGATTCCCAGTGGTTGAACCCTGCAAGTTCCCCTGAAATCCCCATGTGGTGAGACCAGAGTAGGGGCTCTCACAAAGCAACCTATGAAGCTTAGGAGGTTGCTTGACCCACTGGGCTCTCCTCTCCCACTGGAGGAAACAGAGAACTCTCTGAGTGGTGCTATACTGGCAATAGGAGGGACAATGCAGTCAATGTGGAGTGGCTCCTCTTATCCTTCTAATGCAGTATCTCTTGGTCTCTATGGTGCAGGGGATCCTTTAATCTCACTCCTATTTCTAGAGTTCTCTCAGTTATGCCATGTTCTTGAATAGATGTTAGCTCTTCTTCTGAGGAGGAGTGAAGTCAAGAATGACATATGTTGCCATCTTGGTGATATCACTCTCCCCACTGTGGGTTTTTTGGGGGAGGTCATTTTGTCAGTGGTCACTCAACTAAAATTGACCCTCCCCCCACAAAAAAGCAACACTTCAATATGTCAACAAACATCAGATATTCATTTTTGTTGGATTAGTTTCAGTTTTATATGATTCATTGCATTTGTCAAGAACATTCATAAAGATAACTTTCAGATGATTATGTTTCATCTTTTTTTGATTTCTGGTTTTAAACACATATAAAGAAACAGTTTGCACCTCATATTAGTTGTTAACATGTAACTAGAGATTAGCAGTTAGCCAGTATTCAGCATCAGCTTGAGCAATGTACTATTTAATGTGTTATGTACACTAAAACACAAATAGCAATTGTCTTGTTAAATTATGATAATTTAATGATTATCATAATATCAGTCTGACATCTGAGTTAGTCTTATGAAATTTAACCAGTCTTCCTTTGATCTCAAATCTCCTTTCTAAATATTGCAAATTTAAGTTATATATATAGCATATTAATTCATATGAAGTCTTACGTATACTATACCTTGGACTCATATTTCCTTAATCCCATTTTACAAAATGAAATAGTGGTGATAGTCTTATAAGCTAAACTTTCTGTATCTTTATCTTAACTGATTCTGTCATATAATTTTGCTATAGCAAAGCCTTAGTATTCATTATAATACTTTTATATAAATTGTGATAATAATTATATTGAAATACATGATACACACAAAAAGTGGCTTCATGTGCATTGCCAAGGAGTACTTGTCCCCATAGTTTGCTTCAGGTTTAGCTGTTCCCAGGGAGCCATCCCAGTTAAAAGACGGGTAGATATAAGGATTGTCCTCTTTGGGTTCATGAGTCATAATGCTGTTTTAAATGAAAAAATAAACATGAAATATTTTAGGATATTTAAAAAAAAACCAAACACACCTAGACTGTTATCATATATTCTCTAGGAAGCAAATAAATGAAATCATCCAGAAAGCACATTAGATAACAGATATACTAATATAATGGCATCTTTCAGAAAACAAAGAAATCATTCTCCTTTTATTCTATTCCTCACTAAAACTAAGGTTTTTGTTAGGGACAAAGAGTCTGTGTCTAAGAGTATCTAATAAATCACTGGGATACTTAGTTAAATGAAGGAAATACAGCTTAAAAAATCTTACAGATTAATTTAGGTCAATGCTTTTTTCCTCAGGAAATATATTAGAGTTATCCTCTGGCATAAACAAAATTATGTATGTATTCATAGTTAGAAATATTGTTATCTCTGACAATGCCCCTTCTTCTCTGCAACCCCACCTCCTACTGAGAAATAAATACATAAAACTTTCTACTAAAATTATTTCCAAGTAAGATTCTGCTTTCTTTTTCCCCCCAGCATTTACAAGCTTTAATTTTCCTTTTAAGGGATTGCTTACTTGTAATTTCTTCCAAAGAGCTGTTGTGGTGGAGATACAGGACTTCTAGGAAAGACACTTTGAAGGGATGAGCTCCAGGGATTCTGCACATAGATTTTTTTAAGGGCAAGAGGAAAAGTTTAGCCATGATTTTAAGGAGATTGGAAATACAATGACCCATATTGATTGCTGTTGTTTAGTCGCTAAGTTGTGTCTGACCCTTTTGCGACCCCCGTGGACTGTAGCCCGGCAGGCTCCTCTGTCCATGG
Source organism: Giraffa tippelskirchi (assembly GCF_054371585.1). Taxonomy (NCBI): domain Eukaryota; kingdom Metazoa; phylum Chordata; class Mammalia; order Artiodactyla; family Giraffidae; genus Giraffa; species Giraffa tippelskirchi. The sequence continues at coordinate 76,443,661 of NC_137289.1, forward strand.
AATTCTCCAGGCAAGAATACTGGAGTGGGTTGCCATTTCCTTCTCCAGGGGATCTTCCCAACCCAGGGATTGAATCCGCATCTCCTGCTTGACAGGCAGATTCTTTACCAATGAGCCACCAGGGAAGGTGACCCATATTGATACCACCTGCTAAATATGTAAATATCAAGATATCTCTAGGCCTGTCCCTAAAAGATGACAAATAAGCAAAGATAGTATTACAAGGCAAATTTTTGGGTATTATGGTAGTAACTTAGCGGGTCTTTATATCTATCTGTCATCTACTTATATTTGTCTATCTTTCTATGATATAGAATGGCTTATAGAAGGGGAAATGCAAATGGAAGATTCATTTCAGCTGTTACTGTAAGAAGAGAGTAAACCTTCCAGCCAAAAGAATAAAATATAAACCCCCCTTCCCATTGTTATAGTGTGAAAAATGCTTAACTCCAGAGAAAACAAAGTTGACAAAAAGTAACTTAGAGAATACTGAGGCTGAATATAGAGAACTGCAGCATTAAACAGATACACTATACAACAGAGTTTTGGAGGGAAGCTAATACATATAAACCTTAACTGATAAAAACTTTGTTCTTAAAGACCATACTTTCAGTAAGTGCATAAGCAAAGAGTAAATTCTAGTAATAATGGACTTTGAAATTGGCCTTATAACACAGACATGAGGCATATAAGTGGGTCCAGACCAGATCTACACAGAGCCTATTCTTATAGCCATGCCAGTTATGAGTGGGTTCATAACATTGTGACATAGCTATTCTGATGAGCCATATTGAAATCAAGAATATTTTAACATAGCTACTTTGACAGAGATATTTTGACATGGAGAAATTTGATACAGACTGTAAAATAATTCACTATACTTTCTGATTAACAAAAGATTAAGTTGGATGTGAAATATATACCAACACTCATCACTAAGTTTCAGTTCATGTCCATCCACAACCACCCTGGAGATGGGGGAACCTTGGTTTGGTAATAATATTAGACATGAGATAAAGGTTAGGTGTCACCTGGAAAAAGAAACTGATACAAACAGGAAGAGTGAAACAGACCCAGTATTTTTCCTCCGTTGTTTAAATACTTTTGTTCTGTCTCTTGGCTTTCCTCTTCTGCTTTGTTTTTCCAATCTTCTTTAAAATGAAATAAAAGGCCACTACAAAACACAAAAAGAAAACCATGACTCTTGAAAGGGTGATTTCAGTGAAGCTTGGCAAGAAAGTTTCCCTTGTCTATAGCCAGTCCTTCTTATCTTTGCTTCCTGATGTCATAGTAGACAGAATCACAGGCTCCTGACTATTCTGTGCATCATTTCTTAAAGGGGCTACCTTTTCCATCCATGGACTTAATTACATTGGTCCAGGACTTTTTCTCTAGCAGGCAAGAGAGAATAGCATGTCTGATGCAATAGAATCAGACCTATCTAAATTTTGGATTTGGGGGGCCACAAACCAGATTTTCTAGCTTTAGCAGTGTAGATATATTTGGGGAAAAGAATTCCATAGGAAGCAGTAGGTGAGTCTCAGCACGTAAGGGGATGTTCTATACTTCCCACTTGTCCATTTTTAGCCTAATTTAAACTCATTAAGCCAGACCTGGGCCTTGATTCAACTAGAAAGATGTAGAAAATTGTTTCAGGCAGAAGGTAAGGAATAGAGAACTTTTGAACTGTGGAGTTGGAGAAGACTTTTGAAAGTCCCTTGGACTGCAAGGAGATCCAACCAGTCCATCCTAAAGGAAATCAGTCCTGAGTGTTCATTGGAAGGACTGATGTTGAAGCTGAAACTCCAATACTTTGGCCACCTGATGCAAAGAGCTGACTCATTGGAAAAGACCCTGATGCTGGGAAAGATTGAAGGCAGGAGGAGAAGGGGACGACAGAGATTGAATGGCATCACTGACTCAGTGGACATGAGTTTGAGTAAACTCCAGGAGTTGGTGATGGACAGGGAGGCCTGGCGTGCTGCAGTCCACGGAGTCGCAAAGAGTCGGACACGACTGAGTGAACTGAACTGAACTGACTAGCAGGTGGGGTCAGGTTGACATGGTGAATTTTTTTAAAGATCAGATCCTAGAGGTAGTGGTGATGGTTATGTGATTGTAGTGTGACACTCTACTCTTATGAGCCCATGGGAGTCCAGAAAGAAGAATAGCAGCTAGCTATGAAGACATTTTCCTCTAGAATCAGTGACTGTATCAGCCTCTTGGGGTAGACTGACTAATTTATTGCCCAAATCAAAACACTTAGGAATGAGAATGACAGGGGTGATCATGTTTACATTGGAACAACCAACAGAAAGTGAGACTATCCTCATCACCCTACCTTGAAGTCACAAGTTGTTGGACTGAAAAGCTGAGCCTCCACCTGTTTTTCAGAAATGCAGTCAATACTTTCCATTTTCTATATCAAAAGAAATTCCCCTTCCATATCTTACTTCGGAAAACCTTGAAATACCCTGTTTAGTATTACGTAGGCACAATCATTGGAGAAGGAAATGGCAACCCACTCCAGTACTCTTGCCTGGAAAATCCCATGGACGGAGGAGCCTGGAGGGCTACAGTCCATGGGGTCGCGAAGAGTCGGACACGACTGAGTGACTTCACTTTCACTTTTCACTTTCCTGCATTGGAGAAGGAAATGACAACCCACTCCAGTGTTCTTGTCTGGAGAATCCCAGGGACGGGAGAGCCTGGTAGGCTGCCGTCTATGGGGTCGCACAGAGTTGGGCACGACTGAAGAGACTTAGCAGCAGTAGCAGCAGCAGGCACAATCATTGATTCTGTTTCTCAGCACCCACAACGAGGTTGACCTTGTGAGAGTGTGGGACCGATATATTCCAAATCAAACCATTGTGGAACCAAAGCATTAAGCCATGGTCCACCTTGACAACTTCAAAAGACAAGGAAAAAGCCATGTGGAGGGAAACATTAGTAAATGTAGAAAAGGGAGCAGATTCTCATTTAAGTCTATGATCAAAGAGCAAATCAGCATCTGAGGATTGGGAAAATTAAAGAAATGAAGAGAAGTCTCTGGAACTCCCTGATGACATTCCAAAGAGAAAATTTGTGTGTAGGAAGACACACAGTTCTATCTAATCTATTTGGAACAGCCTGACTAGGTACCCAATGTATTGAGAGAGGCAGTTGTCATATTAATTCTCCTCTCCAATGCCAATAAAGTTTTTTCCAGTTGTTACAGATCAAGGCTCTTTCTAGGGCAGCAATGCTTGGAACCAGGAGTGGACTACACCAGTGGAGGGCTGGATTTTAGTTTCTCAGATAAATCTCAGATTTTAAAATGCATGATTAAAAATCTCCAAAGAGCCCAATAGCACTGGCTAGCAATCCTACAATTCCCTAATTTATTCTCCTATTCTCTGAGACAACTATTTCACCATCTCATCTCTCCACAAATTTCCAACTTCTCTTCCATGTTCTTTATTCCCAGTTCTTTATTCCTCACATCTCATTTAGCTAACAACTATTTCATTTTCCAACCACCAAATTTACCGACCCAACTTCTTCTATGTGAAGTGTCTCTTCTTGTATCAAAGAACAACTCTTACAAATATGCTCAGGATCCCTCTTCTTGCCCTCCCATGGCTTTTTTGGCATATTATTAGCATTCTATCCTACAGTATCACTTTTTCACCTCTCAACTGGATCATTCCTATTAACATGCAGGTTTGCATTATACAAAACTCTCTTAACTCCACATCATTTTCTAGATACTGCCTCATTTTTCTGCTTCTTATCACTGTAAAGCATCTCAGAAAAGTTTGTCACCCTAATTGTAACCATTTCTCACCTCTCTTTCGTTTTTTAGTCCATATCATTCTTTCTTCTGTCCCCACCACTCTGCTGAAATTTCTCTTGTCAAGATTACCAACCACCTCATATTGCCAAATCCATTCTTATTTCTCTGTGTTCATCTGATTTTATCTCTCAGTATCATTTAATATAATCAGTTATTCCCTGATTCTTGAAATACTTTCTTTTCTCTCTTTGCTTCTTTGATATCGCACTGTCCTGGCTTTTTTCCTATTTTGCTATATGATCTGTCCCAGACCATTTTGCTGGCCCAGCTTCTCCTTTGCAACTTGACTTCTAAATGTTAGAACACCTGAGGGCTTGTTACTGACTTTTTTCCCTTCAATATCTATACTCTGTCTATAAGTCCAGTAACATGACTTTAAATAGGAGCCATATCCTGGTTACTATCAAATTTATATCTCTAGTCTGTACTTGTCTACTGAGATCTAAATTCATATATCCAACTGCCTACTCAAGACCTCTTCTTAGAAGTCTAACAGACATGTCCAACTAATCATGCCAAAACCAAAAATGTGACCCCTTCTTCATTGAAAAAACACCCTGCTTTTCCTCTAGTATTCCTCATTCACCCAGTTGCTTAAATAAAAATCTGTGAATTCATGTTTCATTTTTCTCTTTACCTCCCTCTCCATATACAATCTATCAGTAAATTTTGGTTGTTATACTTGTAAAATATATCACTTCTCTTTAACTCCACTGTTATCACCCTAGTTCGAGAAATCATTAGCTCACTCTTGGACTTCAGTCAGATTTTGAACTCTTCTTCTTTCTTCCAGTTGTGGACCCCTCCAAAGCACTCTCTACACAGCATTCAGAATTATTCTCATGAAGAAAGTCTTCCAGTGTGACTTTTCACTGAACTGATAACAAAATTAAATATCTCACCGTATCCTACAAAGCCCAATATGATGTGCTTACCTCATCAACAACTCAACCATGTTGAATTTCTCTTTTTGAGCATATCGAGCCTGTTTTTCCCTTAAGGTTTTTGTATTTGTTATTCTCTGTGCTTACAAAGTTCTTTCCCTGACTTTTTGTATGGAAGGGTTTTCTCAACTTTCAGTCTCAATTTACATATCACATCTTCAAAAAGTTATCTCTAATTTTCCTGTCTAATGTTACCCCACTCCAAGTCACTATAATATCACTCTGTTTATTGTACTTACAGAATTTAACATAATATTATCTTATTTACTTGTTTATTTGTTTATTATCTGCCTTCTCTCCCTTCTCTAATGTAACATCAATGAGGCAAGACTTAGTCTCAAAAGCCACCGTATTGTCAGAGTACAGAACAAATCCAAGCACATAGTAGGCATTTAGTAATTTTTCATTGAATGGATAAATGAATAATGATATCTAATGAGCACTACTGAGTGCATTTTTATGCTAAGAACCAAAGTGAAACATTGATTCCTTCCTGTTTGAAGTCTGCAACCCCTTTGCTGTGACCTTATACTTTAAAGGCTTCATAATATATCTATCTTGAAAGAGCATCAAGCCCAAATCAGGAACAACCTGAACAATAATAAGGCATAGAGGGCTCCCAATCAGAACCTGTGTACTGATTATTTAGGATCCTTTACTTCTCTATCCTTACTGCTTGCCTGTTGGGACATTTATGCCCTCCTAAGGTGAATAAACACAGAAAGAATGAAGGGATGCAGCTAAAGCAAAAACACCCAGTTGTGAATGGAACTAGTGATAGAAGCAAGATTCGATGCTGTAAAGAACAATATTGCATAGAAACCTGGAATGTTAGGTCCATGAATCAGGGCAAATTGGAAGTGGTCAAACAGGAGATGGCAAGAGTGAACGTCGACATTCTAGGAATCAGTGAACTAAGATGGACTAGAATGGGTGAATTTAACTCAGATGACCATTATATCTACGTCTGTGGGCAGGAATCCCTTAGAAGAAAAGGAGTAGCCATCATAGTCAACAAAAGAGTCCGAAATGCAGTACTTGGATGCAATCTCAAAAATGACAGAATGATCTCTGTTCATTTCCAAGGCAAACCATTCAATATCATGGTGAATCAAGTCTATGCCCGACCAGTAACGCTGAAGAAGCTGAAGTTGAACAGTTCTATGAAGACCTACAAGACCTTCTAGAACTAACACCCAAAAAAGATGTCCTTTTCATTATAGGGGACTGGAATGCAAAAGTAGGATTTCAGGAAACACCTGGCATAACAGGCAAATTTGGCCTTGGAGTACAGAATGAAGCAGGGGAAAGGGTAATAAGTTCTGCCAAGAGAACACACTGGTCATAGCAAACACCCTATTCCAACAACACAAGAGAAGACTCTACACATGGACATCACCCGATAGCCAACATTGAAATCAGATTGATTATATTCTTTGCAGCCAAAGATGGAGAAGCTCTATAGAGTCAGCAAAAACAAGACGGGGAGCTGACTGTGGCTCAGATCATGTACTCATTATTTTCAAATTCAGACTGAAATTGAAGAAAGTGGGAAAACCACTAGACCATTCAGGTATGACCGAAATCAAATCCCTTAGCTATACAGTAGAAGTGAGAAATAGATTTAGAGGACTAGATCTGATAAACAGAATACCTGATGAACTATGGATGGAGGTTCGTGACATTGTACAGGAGACAGGAATCAAGATCATCCCCAAGAAAAAGAAATGCAAAAAAAGCAGAATGGCTGTCTGAGGAGGCCTTACAAATAGCTGTGAAAAGACAGGAAGCAAAAAGCAAAGGAGAAAAGGAAAGATATACCCATTTGAATGCAAAGTTCCAAAGAAAAGCAAGGAGAGATAAGAAAGCTTTCCTCAGCAATCGGTGCAAAGAAATAGAGGAAAACAATAGAATGGGAAAGACTAGAGATCTTTTCAAGCAAATTAGAGATACCAAGAGAACATTTCATGCAAAGATGGGCTCAGTAAAGGACAGAAATGGTAGGGACCTAACAGAAGCAGAGATATTAAGAAGAAGTGGCAAGAATACACAGAAGAACTGTACAAAAAAGATCTTCACGACCCAGACACTCACGATGATGTAATCACTCACCTAGAGCCAGACATCCTGGAATGTGAAGTCAAGTGGGCCTTGGAAAGCATCACTACGAACAAAGCTAGTGGAGGGGGATGGAATTCCAGTTGAGCTATTTCAAATGCTGAAAGATGACACTGTGAAAGTGCTGCACTCAATATACCAGCGAATATGGAAAACTCAGCAGTGGCCACAGGACTGGGAAGGGTCAGTTTTTATTCCAATCCCAAAGAAAGGCAATGCCAAATAATGCTCAAAGTACCGCACAATTACACTCATTTCACACACTAGTAAAGTCGTGCTTAAAATTCTCCAAGCCAGGCTTCAGCAATAAGTGAACCATGAACTTCCAGATGTTCAAGCTGGTTTTAGAAAAGGCAGAGAAACCAGAGATCAAATTGCCAACATCCGATGGATCATCGAAAAAGCAAGAGAATACCAAAAAATATCTATTTCTACTTTATTGACTATGCCAAAGCCTTTGACTGTGTGGATCACAATAAACTGTGGAAAATCCTGAAAAAGATGGGAATACCAGACCATCTGACCTGCCTCTTGAGAAACCTGTATGCAAGTCAGGAAGCAACAGTTAGAACTGGACATGGAACAACAGACTGTTTCCAAATAGGAAAAGGAGTATGTCAAGGCTATATATTGTCACCCTGCTTATTTAACTTATATGCAGAGTACATCATGAGAAACATTGGGCTGGAGGAAGCACGAGCTGGAATCAAGATTGCCGGGAGAAATGTCAATAACCTCAGATATGCAGATGACACCACCGTTATGGCAGAAAGTGAAGAGGAACTCAGGAGCCTCTTGATGAAAGTGAAAGAGGAGAGTGAAAAAGTCGGCTTAAAGCTCAACATTCAGAAAACTAAGATCATGGCATCCAGTCCCATCACTTCATCCAGATAGATGGGGAAACAGTGGAAACAGTGGCTGACTTTATTTTTCTGGGCTCCAAAATCATTGTAGATGGTGACTGCAGCCATGAAATTAAAAGATGCTTACTCCTTGGAAGGAAATGGCAATCCATTCCAGTACTCTTGCCTGGAAAATCCCATGGACAGAGGAGCCTGGTAGGCTAGAGTGCATGGGGTCGCAAAGATCTGGACACGACTGAGCGACTTCACTTTCACTTTCACTACTCCTTGCAAGGAAAGTTATGACCAACCTAGATAACATATTAAAAAGCAGTGCCATTACTTTGCCAACAAAGGTCTGTCTAGTCAAGGCTATGGTTCTTCCAGTGGTCATATATGGATGTGAGAGTTGGACTATAAAGAAAGCTGAGCACTGAAGAATTGATGCTTTTGAACTGTGGTGTTGGAGAAGACTCTTGAGAGTCCCCTGGGCTGCAAGGAGATCCAACCAGTCCATCCTAAAGGAGATCAGTCCTGGGTGTTCTTTCAAAGGACTGATTTTGAAGGTGAAACTCCAAAACTTAGGCCACCTGATGCAAAGAGCTGACTCATTGGAAAGGACCCTGTTGCTGGAAAAGATTGAGGGCAGGAGGAGAAGAGGACGACAGAGGATGAGATGTCTGCATGGCATCATCAACTCGATGGACACGTGTTTAGGTGGACTCAGGGATTTGGTGATAGACAGGGAGACCTGGCCTGCTGCGGTTCATGGGGTCACAAAGAGTCGGACATGACTGAGTGACTGAACCGAACTGAAGGTGAATAATAGTGAAAAATAAAACTTGATACTCAAACTCATCAATTTGTTTTCGAACATCAGCAGCTTTAATAAAAGGTTGGTAGAAGGCAAAATATTCTGAAAGGAAATTTGATTAATTTTTTGTATAAAGATTTAATATATCCACATTTCCCTTTGGCTTACTTTTTGATCAGGAGTAAAGATAATTAAAAGCATTGAGAATTTAATATCTGGTGAACAGTGATCACCTATCCATGGAATAAGTGAGTCAAGGAAATGGAAGAAAGAGAAAGAGCTAAGTATTTTTTAACCCTCACTCTGAGATTAAACCAACAATCAGAAAGGAACTGTTTCTTTACCTGCTTCTGCCCCCAAATAATAGCCTTGTGCACCAAAAATAGTGACTCTAGGCTGCCTTAGAGCTCTTTTGGGTCAGTTGTGATATGAATTTTTAACTTGCTAGACTGGCCCGTGAAACTCATAGAAAGGTTTCACAACCATAAAAAAGCCCCACACCCATAAATATAGAGAAAGTATATATAAATAGAGTTAATTCATTGAGGGTACAACTTAAAATTAAGTCTATATTAACACAAGATACAGTCTTTAAATGGGCCTTAGAAATAAGCATAATGGAGTCTCAATCTCCTTTAAAAATTCATGCATTAAAAAAATACAACATCCAGTGTGAAGTTTCTTTAAAAAACTGGGAATAGAACTGCCATATGACCCAGCAATCGCACTGCTGGGCATACACACCGAGGAAACCAGAATTGAAAGAGACGCGTGTACCCCAATGTTCATCGCAGCACTGTTTACAATAGCCAGGACATGGAAGCAACCTAGATGTCCATCAGCAGACGAATGGATAAGGAAGCTGTGGTGCATATACACAATGGAATATTACTAAGCCATTAAAAAAATACATTTGAATCGGTTCTATTGAGATGGATGAAACTGGAGCCCCTTATACAGAGTGAAGTAAGCCAGAAAGAAAAACACCAATACAGTATACTAATGCATGTATATGGAATTTGAAAGATGGTAATGATAACCCTATATGTGAGACAGAATAAGAGACACAGATGCATAGAACAGTCTTAATGACTCTGAGGGAGAAGGTGAGGGTGGGACGTTGTGGGAGAATAGCACTGAAACATGTATATTATCATATGTGAAACGGAACACCATTCCATGTTCGATGCATAAGACAGGTGCTCGGGGCTGGGGCAATGGGATGACCCAGAGGGATGGGATGGGGAGGGAGGTGGGAGGAGGGTTCAGAATGGGGAACACATGCAAACCCATGGCTGATTCATGTCAATGTATGGCAAAAACCACTACAATATTGTAAAGTAATTAGCCCCCAACTAAAATGAATAAATTTATTTAAAAAAATTAAAAAAAAATACAACATCCATTTACGATAAAAACCCTCCACAAGCAGGCATAGAAGGAACATACCTCAACATAATAAAAGCCATACACGATAAACTCACAGCAAACATTATCCTCAATGGTGAAAAATTGAAAGCATTTCCCCTAAAGTCAGGAAAAGGACAAGGGTGCCCACTCTCACCACTACGATTCAACGTAGTTTTGGAAGTTTTAGCCACAGCAATCAGAGAAGAAAAAGAAATAAAAGGAATCCAGATTGGAAAAGAAGAAGGAAAACTCTCACTGTTTGCAGATGACATAATCCTCTACATAGAAAACCCTAAAGACTCCACCAGAAAATTGCTAGAGCTAATCAGTGAATATAGTAAAGTTGCAGGATATAAAATTAACACACAGAAATCTCTTGCATTCCTATACACTAACAATGAGAAAACAGAGAAATTAAGGAAACAATTCCATTCACCATTGCAATGAAAAGAATAAAATACTTAGGAATAAATCTACCTAAAGAAACAAAAGAAATATATATAGAAAACTATAAAACACTGATGAAAGAAATCAAAGGTCATGCAAATAGATGGAGAAACATACCATGTTTATGGATCGGAAGAATCAATATAGTGAAAATGAGTATACTATCCAAAGCAATCTATACATTCAGTGCAATCCCTATCAAGCTACCAACAGTATTTTCACAGAACCAGAACAAATAATTTTGCAATTTGTTTGGAAATACAAAAAACCTCTAATAGCCAAAGCAACCTTGAGAAAGAAGAGTAGAACTAGAGGAATCAACCTGCCTGACTTCAGACTATACTACAAAGCAACAGTGATCAAGACAGTATGGTACTGGCACAAAGACACACATATAGATCAATGGAACAAAATAGAAAGCCCAGAGATAAATCCACGCACCTATGGACATCTTATCTTTGACAAAGGAGGCAAAAATATACTATGGAGAAAAGGCAATCTCTTTAACAAGTAGTGCTGGGAAAATTGTTCAAACACTTGTAAAAGAATGAAAGTAGAACACTTTCTAACACCATACACAAAAATAAACTCAAAATAGATTAAAGATCTAAATATAGGCCAGAAACTATAAAACTTCTAGAGGAAAACATAGGCAAAACACTCTCCGACATAAATCACAGCAGGATCCTCTATGACCCACCTCCTAGAGTAGTGGAAATAAAAGCAAAAATAAACAAATGGGACCTAATTAAACTTAAAAGATTTTGCACAATGACAGAAACTATAAGCAAGGTGAAAAGACAGCCTTCAGAATGGGAGAAAATAATAGCAAATGAAGTAACTGTCAAAGAATTAATCTCAATGTTCGATGCATGAGACAAGGGCTCAGGGCCGGGGCAATGGGATGACCCAGAGGGATGGGATGGGGAGGGAGGTAGGTGGGGGGTCCAGGAAGGGGAACACATGTAAACCCATGGCTGATTCATGTCAATGTATGGCAAAAACTATTACAATATTGTAAAGTAATTAGCCCCCAACTAAAATAAATTTATAAAAAAAAAAAAATATATATATATATAAGCAATTCATGCAGCTCAATTCCAGAAAAATAATCGACCCAATCAAAAAATGAGCCAAAGAACTAAACAGACATTTCTCCAAAGAAGATATACAGATGGCTAACAAACACATGAAAAGATGCTCAACATCATTCATTATCAGAGAAATGTAAATCAAAACCACAATGAGGTTCCATCTCACGCCAGTCAGTATGGCTGCTATCAAAAAGTCTATAAGCAATAAACGCTGGAGAAGATGTGGTAAAAAGGGAACCCTCTTACACTGTTGGTGGGAATGCAAACTAGTACAGCCACTATGGAGAACACTGTGGAGATTCCTTAAAGAACTGGAAATAGAACTGCCATATGACCTAGCAATCCCACTAGTGGGCATACACACTGAGGAAACCAGAATTGAAAGAGACATGTGTACCCCAATGTTCATTGCAGCACTGTTTACAATAACTAGGACATGAAAGTAACCTAGATGTCCATCAGCAGACGCGTGGATAAGAAAGCTGTGGTACATATACAAAATGGAATATTACTCAGCTATTAAAAAGAATGCATTTGAATCAGTTCTAATGAGGTGGATGAAACTGTAGCCTATTATACATAGTGAAGTAAGTCAGAAAGAAAAACACCAATACAATATATTAACGCATATATATGGAATTTAGAAAGATGGTAATGATGACCCTGTATGCGAGACAGCAAAAGAGACACAGATGCAACAAACAGTCTTCTGGACTCTGTGGGAGAAGGCAAAGGTGGGATGATTTGAGAGAATAGCATTGAAACATGTATATTATCATATGTGAAATAGTTTGCCAGTCCAGGTTCGACACAGGAGACAGGGCGCTCAGGGCCAGTACACTGGGACGAACCTGAGGTATGAGATGGGGAGGGAGGTGTGAGGGGAGTGCAAGATGGGGGACATGTGTACACCCATGGTTGATTCATGTCAATGCATGGCAAAAACCACTGCCATTTTGCAGTATAATTAGCCTCCAATTAAAATAAATAAATTAATTAAAAATTCATACCTGTTAGCATTCTCCTAGGCTGTGTTTAAATTCTCTCTAGCCAGAAGCACAGAAATCTAATGAAATTAAGTATTTTAAACTTCTGAGTAAAAGCTTTCTTTACACATACACACACACAGGCACACATACACACAAGCAAACATATATTCATGTGAGTGCATTGGAAGCTACATTAAAGTGCATTCACTTTCTTTGGTTTCTATTTAATGCTACAAAACAGTACCCCAAGGTATTATAGACTGGAAAGAGTTAATGCATCTGCCAAAGGTATACATTTTACAATGGTTGAGTAATTTAAATCCTGAGAGAGCATGATTCATGTCACAGGTTCCTCAATTAGCACTATACCTAATAGAGAGACCATATGTCTTTACTTTTTATAGGGACAACACTGACTTCATGTAACTTTTTTTCAATAATGGAAATTTGCTAAATGTATTACCTAAACATGACACCATACCTGTGCAAAAATGACATAGATTAAAATAAATACACAGTGTAAACACAGAATGTTGCCTGACCTTGCAGTTCTATAAGGATTAAGTTGCAACCCACTGCAATCACAACTGAAGTGTTCCTTGAGAGGAATTTAGAATGGAAAAACAGGAAGCATTCTGTTTTGGATACACAGGGCTCCTATATAGTTAAAATGCATGTCTAAGGAAGAATTTCTATGACCTTAGATTCTTACATCCTCCCATACATAGAAAAGCACTAAAATAATTAACTTCTGATTGTTGTTGTTGTTTTATGATTAGCAGTAATCTTTTACCTTTTCATACTCTTCATGGGATTCTCAAAGCAAGAATACTGAAGTCATTTGCCATTCCCTACTTTAGTGGACCACGTTTTTTCAGAACTCTCCACTATGACCCATCCTTCTTGGGTGGCCCTACATGGCATGGCTCATAGCATCATTGAGTTAGACAAGGCTGTGGTCCATGTGATCAGTTTGATTAGTAGGTGCCCAATATGCTACTTGAGAAGAGTGGAGAAATGACTCCAGAAAGAATGAAGAGACAGAGCCAAAGTGAAAACAACGCCCAGTTGTGACTGTGACTGTGACTGGTGATGGAAGTAAAGTCCAATTCTGTAAAGAGTAGTATTACACAGGAATCTGGAACATAGGTCCATGAAATTTGGAAAACTCAACAGTGGCCAGACGAACGGAAAAGGTCAGTTTTCTTTCCAATTCCAAAGAAGGGCAGTGTCAAAGAATGTTCAAACTACAGCCAAGCTTTTGGCTGTGTAGATCACAATAAACTGTGGAAAATTCTTCAAGAGACATGAATACCAGACCACCTTACCTGCCTCCTGAGAAATCTGTATGCAGGTCAAGAAGCAACAGTTAGAACTGGACATGGAACAACAGACTGGTTCCAAACTGGGAAAGGAGTACGTCAAGGATGTATATTGTTACCCTGCTTATTTAACTTATATGCAAACTACATCATGCAAATTGCTAGTCTAGATGAAGTGCAAAGAGAATCAAGATAGCCAAGAGAAATATCAATAACCTCAGATATGCAGATGACACAACCCTTGTGGCAGAAAGTGAAAAGGAACTAAAGAGCCTCTTGATGAAAGTGAAAGAAGAGAGTTAAAAGGCTAGCTTAAAACTCAACATTCAAAAAACTGAAGATCGTGGCATCTTGTTCCATCACTTCACGGCAAATAGATGGGGAAACAATGGAAACAGTAACAGACTTTATTTTCTTGGGCTCCAAAATCCTTGCAGATGGTGACTGCAGCCATGAAATTAAAAGACACTTGCTTCGTGGAAGAAAAGCTATGACTAACCTAGACAGCATGTTAAAAAACGGAGACATTACTTTGCCACCAAAGGTCTGTCTAGTCAAAGCTGTGATTTTTCCAGTAGTGATGTATGGATGTGAGTGTTGGATTATAAAGAAAGCTGAACGCTGAAGAATTGATGCTTTTGAAGTGTGTTGGAGAAGACTCTTGAGAGTCCCTTGGACTGTAAGGAGATACAACCAGTCCATCCTAAAGAAAATCAGTCCTGAATATTCATTGAAAGGAATGATGGGGAAGCTGAAACTTCAATACTTTGGCCACCTGGTGCGAAGAACTGACTCATTGGAAAAGACCCTGATGCTGGGAAAGATTGAAGACAGAAGGAGAAGGGGAAGACAGAAGATGAGATGGTTGGATGGCATCACTGACTCATTGGACATGAGTTTTAGTAATCTCTGAGAGTGTGATGGACAGGGAATCCGGGTGTGCTGCAGTCCATAGGGTCGCAAAGAGTCAGACACAACTGAGTGACTGAACTGAACTAAACTGAACTGAATAAGCATAGCACTCTGTGAATCCTTCTCTATTACAGAATTGATCACATTATATTTTCATCATTTTTTCTACCAATTAGATTGTGAGTTTGAGTACTGTGTTATAATCATATCTTTATCTCTAATGCTTCATATAGTGCCTGGAAGCAATTAGGTGCCTAATTGATATCTGGTGAGAGATGATGCAGAAATATAGAGTACTATAGGGAATGGCAAACCACTTCACATTCTTGCCTTGAGAACCTCATGAACAGTATGAAAGGTAAAAAGATATGACACTGAAAGATGAACTCCCCAGGTTGGTAGATGCCCAATATGCTGTTGGATAAGAACAGGGATATAGCTCCAGAAAGAAAGAAGAGGCTGAGCCAAAGTAGAAACAACACCTAGTTGTGGATGTATCTGGTGGTGAAAGTAAATTTCAATTCTGTAAAGAGCAATATTACATAGGAAGCTGGGATATTAGGTCCACGAATCAAGGTAAATTGAAAGTGGTCAAACAGACGATGGCAAGAGTGAACATCAACACTTTAGGAATCAGTGAACTAAAATGGATGTGAATAGGAAAATTTAATTCAGATAACAATTATTCTACTATTGTGGGCAAGAATCCCTTAGAAGAAATGGAATAGCCCTCGTAGTCAAGAAAAGAGTCTGAAATTGCAGTGCAATCTCAGAAATGTCAGAATGATCTCAGTTTGTTTCCAAGGCAAACCGGTTATTCAATATAACAGTAATCTAAGACTATGCCACAACCACTAATGCTTAAGAGGCTGAAGATGAAGGGTTCTATGAAGACCTACAAGACTTTCTAAAACTAATACCAAAAAAAGATGTCCTTTTCATCATAGGGGACTGAGATGCCAAGGTAGGAAGTCAAGAGATATCTGGAGTAACAGGCAAGTTTGGCCTTAGAGTACAAAATGAAGCAGGGCAAAGGCCAAAAGAGTTTTGCCAAGAGGATGCACAGGTCATAGCAAACACCCTCTTCCAACAACACAAGAGAAGACTCTACACATGGACATCACCAGATGGTCAACATTGAAATCAGATTGATTATATTCTTTGCAGCCAAAGATGGAGAAGCTCTATTCAGCCAGCAAAAACAAGACTGGGAGCTGACTGTGGCTCAGATCATGAACTCCTTATTGCAAACTTCAAACTTAAATTGAAGAAAGTAGGGAAAACCACTAGACCATTCAGGTATGACCTGAATCAAATCTCTTATGATTATACAGTGGAAATGACAAATAGATTCAAGGGATTAGGTCTGATAGATGGTGCCTCAAGATCTATGGACGAAGGTTCATAACATTGTACAGGAGGCAGTGATCAAGACCATCCCCAAGAAAAAGAAATGTAAAAAGTCAGGCTTTACAAATAGCTGAGAAAAGAAGATAAGTGAAAAGCAAAGGGGACAAGGAAAGATAAACCCATCTGAATGCAGAGTTCCGAAGAAAATCAAGGAGAGATGAGAAAGCCTTCCTAAATGAGCAATGCCAAGAAAGAGAGGAAAACAAAGACTGGGGAAGACTAGAGCTCTCTTCAAGAAAATTAGAGATACCAAGGGGACATTTCATGCAAAGATGGGCACAATAAAGGACAGATGCGGTAAGGACCTAACAGAAGCAAAACAAATTAAGAAGAGGTGGCAGGAATACACAGAAGAACTATACAAAAAAGATCTTAATGACCTGGATAACCACAATGGCGTGGTCACTCACCTAGAGCAAGACATCCTGGAATGTGAAGTCAAGTGAGCCTTAGGAAGCATTTCTACGAACAAAGCTAGTGGAGGTGATAGAATTCCAGCTGAGCTATTTCAAATCCTAAAAGATGATGCTGTGAAAGTGCTGCACTCAATATGCCAGCAAATTTGGAAAACTCAGCAGGGGCCACAGGACTGGAAAACGTCACTCTTCATCCAATCCCAAAAAAGGGCAATGCCAAAGAATGTTCAAACTATGACAGAATTGCACTCATTTCACATGTTAGCATGTAGCGCTCAAAATCTTCCAAGCTAGGCTTCAACAATATGTGAACCGAGAATTTCCAGATATACAAGCTGAATTTAGAAAAGGCACAGGAACTAGAAATCAAATTGCCAATACTCATTAGATGATAGAGAAACCAATTCCAGAAAAGCATCTACTTCTGCTTCTTTGACTATGCCGTAGCCTTTGACTCTGTGGATCACAACAAACTGTGGAAAATTTTTAAAGAGATGGGAATACCGGACCACCTTACCTGCCTCCTGAGAAAACTGTTGGTTATCTCAATAGATGCAGAAAAAGCCTTTGACAAAATTCAGCATCCATTTATGATTAAAACCCTCCAGAAAGCAGGAATAGAAGGAACATATCTCAACATAATAAAAGCTATATATGACAAACCCACAGCAAACATTATCCTCAATGGTGAAAAATTGAAAGCATTTCCCCTAAAGTCAGGAACAAGGCAAGGATGCCCACTTTCACCACTACTATTCAACATAGTTTTGGAAGTTTTGGCCACAGCAATCAGAGCTGAAAAAGAAATAAAAGGAATACAGATAGGAAAAGAAGAAGTAAAACTCTCACTGTTTGCAGATGACATGATCCTCTACATAGAAAATCCTAAAGACTCTACTAGAAAATTACTAGAGTTGATCAATGAATATAGTAAAGTTGCAGGATATAAAATTAACACACAGAAATCCCTTGCATTCCTATACTCCAATAATGAGAAAACAGAAAGAGAAATTAAGGAAACAATACCATTCACCATTGCATCAAAAAGAATAAAATACTTAGGAATATATCTACCTAAAGAAACAAAAGACTTATATATAGAAAACTATAAAACACTGATGAAAGAAATCAAAGAGGACACAAACAGATGGAGAAATATACCGTGTTCATGGATTGGAAGAATTAATATAGTGAAAATGAGTATTCTACCCAAAGCAATCTACAGATTCAATGCAATCCCTATCAAGCTACCAATGGTATTTTTCACAGAACTAGAACAAATCATCTCACAATTTGTATGGAAATATAAGAAACCTCGAATAGCCAAAGCAATCTTGAGGAAGAAGAATGGAACTGGAGGAATCAACCTGCCTGACTTCAGACTCTACTACAAAGCCACAGTCATCAAGACAGTATGGTACTGGCACAAAGATAGAAATATAGATCAATGGAACAAAATAGAAAGCCCAGAGATAAACCCACACACTTATGGACACCTTATCTTCGACAAAGGAGGCAAGAATATACAATGGAGAAAAGACAACCTCTTTAACAAGTGGTGCTGGGAAAACTGGTCAACCACTTGTAAAAGAATGAAACTAGAACACTTCCTAACACCGTACACAAAAATAAACTCAAAATGGATTAAAGATCTAAACGTAAGACCAGAAACAATAAAACTCCTAGAGGAAAACATAGGCAAAACACTCTCCGACATAAATCACAGCAGGATCCTCCATGACCCACCTCCCAGAATATTGGAAATAAAAGCAAAAATAAACAAATGGGACCTAATTAAAATTAAAAGCTTTTGCACAACAAAGGAAACTATAAACAAGGTGAAAAGACAGCCTTCAGAATGGGAGAAAATAATAGCAAATGAAGCAACAGACAAACAATTAATCTCAAAAATATACAAGCAACTTCTGCAGCTGAATTCCCGAAAAATAAATGACCCAATCAAAAAATGGGCCAAAGAACTAAACAGACATTTCTCCAAAGAAGACATACAGATGGCTAACAAACACATGAAAAGATGCTCAACATCACTCATTATTAGAGAAATGCAAATCAAAACCACAATGAGGTATCATTTCACACCAGTCAGAATGGCTGCTATCCAAAAGTCTACAAGCAATAAATGCTGGAGAGGGTGTGGAGAAAAGGGAACCCTCTTACACTGTTGGTGGGAATGCAAACTAGTACAGCCACTATGGAGAACAGTGTGGAGATTCCTTAAAAAACTGGGAATAGAACTGCCATATGACCCAGCAATCCCACTGCTGGGCATATACACCGAGGAAACCAGAATTGAAAGAGACGCGTGTACCCCAATGTTCATCGCAGCACTGTTTACAATAGCCAGGACATGGAAGCAACCTAGATGTCCATCAGCAGATGAATGGATAAGGAAGCTGTGGTACATATACACAATGGAATATTACTCAGCCATTAAAAAAAATACATTTGAATCGGTTCTACTGAGATGGATGAAACTGGAGCCCATTATACAGAGTGAAGTAAGCCAGAAAGAAAAACAACAATACAGTATACTAATGCATATATATGGAATCTGAAAGATGGTAACGATAACCCTATATGCGGGACAGAATGAGAGACACAGATGCATGGAACAATTTTATGGACTCTGAGGGAGAAGGTGAGGGTGGGTCGTTCTGGGAGAATGGCATTGAGACATGTGTATTGTCATATGTGAAACAGAGCACCATTCCATGTTCGATGCATGTGACAAGGGCTCGGGGCCGGGGCAGTGGGATGATCCAGAGGGATGGGAGGGGGAGGGAGGTGGGTGGGGGGTTCGGGAAGGGGAAC
The DNA here is from genome assembly GCF_054371585.1 of Giraffa tippelskirchi. Lineage (NCBI taxonomy): Eukaryota > Metazoa > Chordata > Mammalia > Artiodactyla > Giraffidae > Giraffa > Giraffa tippelskirchi. The sequence continues at coordinate 76,463,046 of NC_137289.1, forward strand.
ACATGTAAACCCATGGCTGATTCTTGTCAATGTATGGCAAAAACTATTACAATATTGTAAAGTAATTAGCCCCCAAGTAAAATAAATAAATTTATAAAAAAAAAAAAAAAAAAAAAAACAAAGATCATGGCACCCAGTCCTATCACCTCATGGCAAATAGATGGGTAAAATTTGGAAACAATGAAAGGCTTTATTTTCTTGGGCTCCAAAATCACTGTGGATGGTGACTGCTGCTATGAAATTAAAAGTCGCTTACTCCTTGGAAGAAAACTTATGACAAATCTAGACAGCGTATTAAAAAGCGGAGACATGACTTTGTTGACAAAGGTCTGTATAGTCAAAGCTACGGTTTTTCCCTTAGTCATATACGGAAGAGAGATTTAGACCATAAAGAAGGCTGAGCACTGAAGAATTGATGCTTTTCAACTGTGGTGCTGGAGAAGATGCTTGGGAGTCCCTTGGGCAGCAAGGAGATCAAACCAGCCAGTCCTAAAGGAAATCAGTTCTGAATGTTCATTGCAAGGACTAATGCTGAAACTGAAGCTCCAACTCTTTAACCACCTGATGTGAAGAACTGACCCATTGGAAAAGGCCCTGATGCTGGAAAGATTGAAGGCAGGAGGAGAAAGTGCAACAGAGGATGAGATGGTTGGATGGCATCATCAACTCAATGGACAGGAGTTTGAACAAACTCTGGGAGATAGTGAAGGGCAGGGAAGCCTTGTATGCTGCAGTCCATGGGATCATAAAGAGTCAGATATGACTTAGCAACTGAACAACAACAATTTAAACCTTGGACTGTGGGGTATCTAAAATCTTTTCTACACATATTCATAATTCCACAAGCTTCAGTGTTGAAATCTGGATGAAGATTTTGGATACAACAAAATGCCACATCAAAATTTTGTCTCCTTCCGAAGAGGACCTCCTTAATAGCAAGTTTTCGGAGACATCTTGCCCATAAAGCAGAGATAGAAACTTTCAAAGATAGAATATTTTAGCAAAGCTAACAGAAATGAAGCTTCATAGATTTTATGTTTGGCTGATATGACTAAAATTACTTGAGCCTGAAAGAATTTGGTATGGTTACTTTGATAAGCCAGAGTCATACACAACTGAGCATCTACCACTTTCACTTTCAATCGTTGCATTTTATTTTCGCATATGTGAGTTAATTAATTGCATGATCAACAATTTGTTCTTTACACTGAAACACAAAATCCAAAAATTTTGTGACCAACTAGGTAACTATTGATGTAAATAATGCTTTCCTTTAATACAGTATAAGAGCTAGAAGTGATAAGTAAAAAGTGGCACTGTTTAATAAATATCTGTTCTTTAACATCATTAAATAATATTAATTGAGCCTTCATGAGGTACATAGCAACCATATAAGCATAAGGGAATATCAAGATGAATTTTGCCACATTCAATTTATTAAGAAATTTGCAATCCACGTGGAAAAGTAATGAAGATATTTCCTCCCAATATTTTATAGTATCTCCATTTAAAATATACTGTTTTACATGTACAAATGTGTTTGAAAAACCTCAGTTCAGTTCAGTTCAGTTGCTCAGCCATGTCTGACTTTTTGCTGGGACTGCAGCACACCAGGCTTCCCTGTTCATCACCAACCCCCAGAGTTTGCTCAAACTCAGGTCCATCGAGTCTGTGATGCCATCCAACCATCTCATCCCCTGTCATCCCCTTCTCCTCCTGCCTTCAATTTTTCCCAGCTCAGGGTCTTTGCCAGTGAGTCAGCTCTTCGCATCAGGTGGCCAAATTATTGGAGTTTCAACTTCGTCATCAGTCCTTCCAATGAATATTCAGGACTGATCTCCTTTAGGATGGACTGGTTGGATCTCCTTGCAGTCCAAGGGACTCTCAAGAGTCCTCTCCAACACCACAGTTCAAAAGCATTAAAAATGCTGTGGCTAATTTATATTAACAATTATTTTCATTTAGACATTCCCTTTTATAATATTGAGTATTTTTATTCCTTACAGTAAGACACACATGCAACTCTTCCTAAGCATCTTCTGAAATCTTTCCACTTCCCCACATGCCACCCCACTCACAAACATGTAAAACTATCTTTAAACCCACACCAACCTGAAAATTTAGTAGTTAATTATTTTATGGAAAGTATGAAAAAGAGAGCACCATATCTCCACTGGATTAAAACATATATATTTTTTGCACTTTCATGTGTATGTTATGGCCAAATACCTTTTTTTATACTACATTTTTTAGATGCAATAAAGGTAAAAATTTATTTCCAAAGAGATAATAAATGGTAGCATATACTAAAAACATATGTGAGAACTTTCAGAGACTCATAGTAGTTTTTAGATGAGCAAATTATAACTATTAGAATTCTGTGCTAGTTTGTTTTCTTTTTACAATAATAGAGTAAGGGTTAGAAATTTCTAGAAGAGGCTAAAAGGTCTAGAACTTTTAAAAAACAATTTTGCTTTATTTTCAGGGTTATGCATTTAAAACATACCAAAAGATCCTGAAAAAAAGGTACAAATTATTTTAGTGCTTAATGCCACATCTTCTTTATCCATTCCTCTGTTATGAACATTTAGGTTGCTTCCATGTCTCGGCTATTGCAAATAATGCTGCTATGAACATTGGGGTACATGGATCTTTTCAAATTATGGTTTTCTCCAGATGTATGACCAAGAGTGGAATTGCTGAATCATATGTTAACTTTACTTTTAGTTTTTTAAGGAACAACCATTCAGTTTTCCCTGGTGGTTGCACCAGTTTACTTTCTCACCAACAGTGCAGGAGGCTTCCTTTTTCTCCTATCACTTATGATTTATAGACTCTTTTTTATAGTTTTATTTTTATTGGAGTATATTTGCTTTACAATGTTGTGTTAGTTTCTGCTGAATAACAAAGGGAATCTGCTATAAGTATACATATATCCTCTCCCTCATGAGCCTCCCTCCCACATTCCCATCCCACCTCTTTAGGTCATCACAGAGCACCAAGCTGAGTTCCCTGTTCTATACAGTAGCTTCCCACCAGCTATCTATTTTATGCATGATAGTGTATATATGTCAGTGCTACTCTTCTAATTTATCCCATGCTACACTTCCCCCATTGTGTTAACATGTCCATTCTCTATGACTGTATCTCTATTCCTGCCCTGCAAATAGGTTCATCTGTACCATTTTTCCAGATTCCATATATATGCATTAATATATACTATTTGTTTTTTCTTTCTTTTTAAAATTTCTTTTAAAATATTTCTTTTTAATTGGGTGAAAATTGCTTTACAATGTTGTATTGGTTTCTGCTATATAACAATGCAAATCAGTCATAATTATACATACATCACCTCACTCTTGAGCCTCTCTCTCCTCCTCCCAACCCACCCCTCTAAGTGATCAAGAGAGCCAGGCTGGGCTCCCTGTGTTATATAGCAACTTTTTATCAGCTATTTATTTTACACATGGCAGTGTATATATGTCGATGCTACTTTCTCCGTTTGTTCCACTATCTCCTTCCCCTACTGTGTCCACAAGTCCACTCTCTAGATCTGAATCTTTACTGCTTCTCTGCAAATAGGTTCATCATATCATTTTTCTAGATTCCATATACATGCGTTAATATGCAATATTTGTTTTTCTCTTTCTGACTTACTTCACTCTGTATGACAGACTCTAGGTTCATCCACATCATTACAATGATGCGATTCCATTCCTTTTCATGGCTGAGTGATATTCCATTGTATATATGTACCTTATCTTCTTTATACATTTCTCTGTCAATGGACATTTAGGTTGTTTTCATGTCCTGGCTATTGTAAATGGTGCTGCAATGAACACTGGGGTGCATGTGTCTTTTTGAATAATGATTTTTCTCAGGGTATATGCCAAGTAGTGGAATTGCTGGGTCATATAGAAGTTTTATTTTTTAGCTTTTTAAGGAACTTATATACTGTTCTCCATAGTGGCTGTATTAATTTACACTCCCACTCACAGTGCAATAGGGTTCCCTTTTCTCCACACCCTCTCCAGTACTTATGGTTTATAAATTTTTTGATGATGGCCATTCTGACTGCTGTTAAGTGGTACCTCATTGTAGGTTTGATTTACATTTCTCTATTAATTAGTGACACTGAGCATCTTTTAATGTGCTTGTAGGCCATTTGTATGTCTACAAAGAAGAGAAATTAAAGAGGATAGGGAAATGCACTCTGAATCTGAAAATGTCTACATTTTTGATTGTTGCGATAAAAAATAAAAGAATAAATAATAAATAAAGAATAAAATATAAAAAATAAAGAATAAAGAATAAATTAAAAATAATAATAAACTAAATAAAGAATAAAAGATAAAAAATAAAAGATTGGAAAAAATCATTTGAACTACTTGATTACCATGATTCAACAGGTTCAGATTTTTTAAAATTCTACATGTGAAAAGACCATAGAATCATTTCTCAGGCTCTGATCATATGCCTCCAAAGAGGCAAATGAGAGAAGACACAAAAGTAGGTCTTAGAGTTAAGAATATGATTAGAGAAGATAGTACATGAATTATTTTCTTTGGTTTTTACTGAGGGAAAATAATAATAAAGCTTTCCTGAAAGTGTTTAGTAAATCAAAGTTATCAGGAACAATTTATTTTAAATGTTTAGATGGTCTATGCCTTTTCTATCCAATATAGTAGCCACTAGCCAGATTTGGTTATTTAAATTTAAATTCATTAAAATAAAATAGCCCATTTCTTAGTCATACTAGCTGAATTTTAATTCCACTACAGCCACATGTGGCTAGTGACTGACACATTGGACAGCACAGATTTATAGAACATTTTTATCATTGCAGAAAGATATATTTGAAATCACTTGTCAAGTCTTAGTCAATATACTAGATGTAGGAGGATCATAAGAAGTAGAGAACATCTCTTAGTTTGAAGGAACTCACAGTTAAAATTGTGCAGTAGATGACCACAAAGTGTAAGATTTTTTTTTATATAAATGGCCAATTCTATCCATAAGGATAGAATTCTGAGAACTATAGACCAATAATTCTTATTCTTACATTCTGGGTGAGGTGGAAGATTAACAGCAATATCATCAAATGCTTAAGAAAGCATAACCTACTAGGTAAAAGTGATCATGATTTCTATAAGGAAAATTATGACTGACAAGATCAACTAGGGTTTTTTGAGCATTTTTAGTAAGGGAGTTGAAATTGTTATAACTTATTTAGACTTTCAAAAAACTTCTATAAGTTTCCACACCAAAGGCCTTTATAAGTGTCTGTCATTGAATAGTTAGTCTCCAAAATTCCTTCCAAACTAACATCTGATGCTGACCTTCATGAAAATGAACTGCCAAGCTGACAGGGATAATCTGCATGGAGATCTCCCAAGGCTAGGTGAGTGGGTAGGACTCAACAGATAAGCTTCAATGAGCTAAATGTTATTTATTAGAAATGGGCTTCAAACAATAACCTTGGCATTTAACATACTGAAAACACAGAGTTGAAGGATAGCAAAATAAATAAGAGCTCCTTTGATTCTTCAAATATAAAGGAAGCTGAAGCAAATTTAAAGTATAATATGCCAGAAAGGATATAAAATCTTAGCAGTGACTATCATAGAATCTTATCTGCTATCTAGTCTTTAATTCCACCTGAAGATGTCACTCCTGTCTCATCCTACCCTCTTTTGGAATATTTTCAGTTTTGAGGAGTGCACCCCTCACTAGATCAATTTGTTTAATTATTTGGTTGCTCTAACTGCTAGAAAATAGATATATTACATTGAACTGAAGTTTGCCTCCATTAATCTCCACCATTGGTTTTGGTTCTGCCTTTTGGAACTAGGCAAAATAAACATAATCTTTCTTCCACTTACATTCCCTACATATGCTTTAAGACACCTATCATTGGCTAACAAACACATGAAAAGATGCTCAACATAACTCATTATCAGAGAAATGCAAATCAAAACCACAATGAGGTACCATTTCACGCCAGTCAGAATGGCTGCTATCCAAATATCTACAAGCAATAAATGCTGGAGAGAGTGTGGAGAAAAGGGAACACTATTACGCTGTTGGTGGGAATGCAAACTAGTACAGCCACTATGGAGAACACTGTGGAGATTCCTCAAAAAAAACTGGAAATAGAACTGCCACATGACCCAGCAATCCCACTGCTGGGCATACACACCGAGGAAACCAAAATTGAAAGAGACATGTGTACCTCAATGTTCATCACAGCACTGTTTATAATAGCCAGGACATGGAAGCAACCTAGATGTCCATCAGCAGACGAATGGATAAGGAAGCTGTGGTACATATACACAATGGAATATTACTCAGCCATTAAAAAAAATACATTCGAATCAGTTCCAATGAGGTGGATGAAACTGGAGCCTATTATACAGAGTGAAGTAAGCCAGAAAGAAAAACACCAATACAGTATACTAACACATATATATGGAATTTAGTAAGTTGGTAAAGATAACCCTGTATGCGAGACAGCAAAAGAGACACAGACGTATAGAACAGTCTTTTGGATTCTATGGGAGAGGACGAGGGCAGGATGATAGGGGAGAATGGCATTGAAACATGTAAATTATCATATATGAAATGAATCGCCAGTCCAGGTTCGATGCATGATACAGGGTGCTCGGGGCTGGTGCACCGAGATGACCCAGGGGGATGGGATAGGGAGGGAGGTGGGAGGGGCGTTTTGGAAGGGGAACACGTGTACATCCATGACGGATTCATGTCAATGTATGGCAAAACCAATACAATATTGTAAAGTAAAAAAAAAAAAAAAAGACACCTATCATGTACAACATGTACATATACTTCCCTGCCCCTAGTGGGGACACAGACATTAAAAGAATAACCACCCAGATGAGAACATATGTGCGAAGTACCTATATAAATACACCTGTATATATACTTATGTAGATTCCCTGGTGGCTCAGAAGGTAAAGCGTCTGCCCACAATGCGGGAGACCCAGGTTCGATCCTCGGGTTGGGAAGATCCCCTGGAGAAGGAAATAGCAACCCACTCCAGTACTCTTGCCTAGAAAATTCCATGGATGGAGGAGCCTGGTGGGCTACAAGTCCATGGGGTCGCAAAGAGTTGGACACGACTGAGCGACTTCACTTTCACTTTCACTATATATATATAACACAAAGATGTGTTACTGAGGTAGATACATCTTCCTGCAAAACGGTATAGCAAAGGAACCTGATTCAGACCTGTTCATTGTTTCATGGATCTTTATAATCTCCCTGGATACCAGGGATAACGATGTTCATCTGTCTTCTCATACATCCCATCAAGATTTTGGACTAAAGAGATTTTCAACCAATGTTTATTTTAAAAACATTCTGTCTTGAAATTATTTTAGATTACAAACAAGTTGAAAAAATTGCACAGTGAGTCCTGCATTACTTTGACTCTGCTTCCTCCAATGTTCACATCTTACATAAGTATTTGTTGTTCAGTCGCTAAGTCGTGTTCGACTTTTTCCGCTCCATGGACTGCAGCACACCAGGCTTCCCTGCCCTTCACTATCTCCCAGAATTTGTTCAAACCCATGTCCATTGAGTCCACGATGCCATCCAAATATCTCATTCTTTGTCACCCCCTTGTCCTCCTGCCCTCAATCTTTCCTTGCATCAAGGTCTTTTCCAATGAGTCAGCTCTTCCCATAAGGCCAAAATATTGGAGGTTCAGCTTCAGCATCAGTCCTTGCAATGAATATTCAGGGTTGATTGCCTTTAGGATTGACTGGCTTGATCTCCTTGCTGTCCAAGGGACTCTCAAGAGTCTTCTGCAGCACTAGAGTTCAAAAGCATCAATTCTTCAGCACTCAGCCATGTTTATGGCCCAACTCTCACATCCATACATGACTACTGGAAAAACCAAAGCTTTGACTACACAGACCTTTGTCAGCAAAGTGATGTCTCTGCTTTTTACTGTCTAGGTTGGTCATAGCTTTTCTTCCAAGGAGCAAACATCTTAATTTCATGGCTGCAGTCACCATCCGCAGTGATTTTGGAGGCCAAGAAAATAAAAGTCTGTCATTGTTTCCATTTTTCCACATCTATTTGCCATGAAGTGATGGAACCAAATGCCATGGTCTTAGTTTTTTGAATGCTGAGTTTCAAGCCAGCTTTTTCACTCTCTTCTTTCACTTTCATCAAGAGGCTCTTTAGTTCCTCTTTCTGCCATTAGGGTGGTGCCATCTGCATATCTGAGATGATTGATATTTCTCCTGGCAATCTTGAGTCCAGCTTGTGCTTCTTCCAGCTCAGCATTTCGCATGATATACTCTGCATATAAATTAAATAAGCAGGGTGACAGTATACATCCTTGATGTACTCCTTTCCCAATTTGGAAGCAGTCCGTTGCTCCATGTCCAGTTCTAAATGTTACTTCTTGACCTGCATACATACAGATTTCTCAGGAGGCAGGTAAGATGGCCTGGTATTCCCAACTCTTTAAAAATTTTTCACAGTTTGTTGTCATCGATCCACACAGTCAAAGACTTTAGGATAGTCAATGAAGCAGAAACAGATGTGTTTCTCTATCATCTGATGAGTATTGACAATTTGATCTCTGGTTCCTCTGCCTTTTTTAAATTCAGCTTTAACATCTGAAAATTCTCAGTTCACGTACTGTTGAAACATAGCTTGAAGGATTTTGAGCATTACCTTGCTAGCATGTGAGATGAGTGCAATTGTACAGTAGTCTGAACATTCTTTGGGATTGGAATGAAAACTGACCTTTTCTAGTCCTGTGACCACTGCTGAGTTTTCCAATTTGCTGGCATATTGAGTGCAGCACATTCACACCATCATCTTTTAGGATTTGAAATAGCTCAGCTGGAATTCTATCACCTCCACTAGCTTTGTTCTAGAAATGCTTCCTAAGGCCCACTTGACTTCACACTCAAGGATGTCTTGCTCTAGGTCAGTGGCCACACCATCGTGGTTATCCAGGTCATGAAAACATTTTTTTGTACAGTTTTTTGTGTACTTGCCACCTCTTCTTAATCTCTTCTACTTATGTTAGGTCCTTACAGTTTCTGTCCTTTATCGTGCCCATCTTAGCATGAAATGTTCCCTTGGTACCTCTAATTTTCTTGAAGAAATCTCTAGTCTTCCTCATTCTATTTTTTCCTCTATTTCTTTGCATTATTCACTTAAGAAGACTTTCTTATCTTTCCTTGCTATTCTTTGGAACTCTGCATTCAGATGGGTATGTCTTTCCTTTTCTCCTTTTCCTTTAGCTTCTCTTCTTTTCTCAGCTATTTGTAAGGCCTACTGTATATAACTATATGTACATAACTATAGCACATTATCAAAATCAGGAAAATAATAATGACACAATATTACTAACTAATAGCTGTAACTAATTAAAATAACTAAATCTAACTAAATAAGGTTTTATTTATTCCATCATTAAAAGCAAATTACAATGAAAATTTTTGAATGACTAATAATTTAAATAATGATTTTCTTTTTCTCACCCTATCCGCTAACAACTAAGTTCCCACTCCCTAACCCCATAACAGTAGTCATTTTTATAGTTGCTTGTGTACTAATCCAAAGTTTCTTTATATAAATATAAGCAAACACAAGTATATATTCTTACTTCCTCTCCTTTTTTATACAAAAGGAAGCATGTCATACACATTCTTTTGCACCTTTTTTTTCACTATACCTTTCTTGGAAGGCTTTTTATATCAGAGATAACTTCTTCTTTTGTAAAGTCCCTAAACATTCCAGTATATAGATGTACTATAGATTATTTAACTAGCCTCTCTTGATAGGCATTTGTGTTGTTTCCAATCCTTTCCTATTGTAATTGATGCTGCAATAAAAAATCTTGCAAATGTATCAGTATGGACCTATGGGAATATATTTGAAGGATATACACTCTCAGGAGGCATACTGCTAGATCAAATGATATATGCATTTGTAATTGCCAAACTGCCTTTCCACCAACCATTTTCCTCAGAGCCTTTCTAATAGAATATATTATCAAGCTTTTGGTTCTTTACTAAAATGGTAGGCAAATATGGTATTTCAATAGTCACATTTCTATCACAATAATGAAGGAAGCTTAACATCTTTTTATGTTTAAGAGCCATTTGAAATTCTTCTTCAAGGAACTGTCAGTTCATTTAATTTCTCCATTTAAAAAATTGAATTGTTGATCTTTCACTTCATGTATATGAAGTTTTTATATATTAAGGAAAATTAACCTATAGTTTCCTACATAAAGAAAAATATTTTTAATATTTTGGCTAAAGTATTTTCATCATATATGTATACTTTAGAAAAAGAAGAGTTGTAATTCTTCAGCATTACATTTTTATCTTCCTATTTTCCACTTGACTGATGCTTCCTTTACAATGCTATTCAGTTCAGTTCAGTCACTCAGTCGTGTCCGACTCTTTGCGACCCCATGAATTGCAGCACACCAGGCTTCTCTGTCCATCACCAACTCCCGGAGTCTACCCAAACCCATGTCCATTGAATCAGTGATGCCATCCAACCATCTCATCCTCTGTCGTCCCCTTCTCCTCCCGCCCCCAATCCTACCCAGCATTAGGGTCTTTTCCAATGAGTCAACTCTTCGCATGAGGTGGCCAAAGTATTGGAGTGTCAGCTTCAACATCAGTCCTTCCAATGAACACCCAGGACTGATCTCCTTTAGGATGGATTGATTGGATCTCCTTGCAGTCCAAGGGACTCAAGAGTCTTCTCCAACACCACAGTTCAAAAGCATCAATTCTGCGGCGCTCAGCTTTCTTCACCGTCCAACTCTCACATCCATACATGACCACTGGAAAAACCATAGCCTTGACTAGACGTACTTTTGTTGGCAAAGTAATGTCTCTGCTTTTAAATATGCTATCTATGTTGGCCATAACCTTCCTTCCAAGGAGTAAGCGTCTTTTAATTTCATGGCTGCAATCACCATCAGCAGTGATTTTGGAGCCCCAAAAAATAAAGTCTGACACTGTTTCCACTGTTTCCCCATCTATTTCCCATGAAGTGATGCTATTAGCGTGACACAAATCAGTCAAGATTTTATCAGAATCGCCATGATTTGATGCTGATGGCAAATCCTGTCAATGATTTGGCCCTGAATGCTTAACTACAGGTTTTCTGCTTTTGAGTTTTCACAGAGCCTCTTCCTCTCCAAACCAGATGGCTTACAGATATATTTAATGGTTAATCATTGCCATCTACTGGTAAAGATGGAAATTTCATCTAGCTACTTGCCCTTGTGGCTTGGATAATTTGCTTTTGAAAACGAATTTTTAAAATGTTGATGTATGACAACTTAAAATGTTGATGTGCAACAGAAAACCACAACACTATGTAAAGCAATTATCCTTCAATAAAAAAATTATAATATATATACATATATATATATATATAAAACATGGGAAGAGAAATAAAGTGAAACAAAATATAAAAAAAAGAAAAAAAATACATTTCCTGTTTTCAAGTCAGTCAATGCCTAGTGGAAAGACATTCCCATAAACAGACTTTTAAAATCAAGTGATACAAGTGCAACAACAAAGGTAAATACAGGGAGGACTGTGGAAGTCCAGTAGGAGGAAACTAACAAGGGAGGGGAAGTCAATCCTTTCTAGAGGAGATAATGCTGGACCTGAGCATCATTTCTATCCCATCTATAATTTCCAATCACTTACATGGAGTGAACAACACTTTATCTTCAATAAAGCATATATTTTTTAAAAAAATTCCAGAAAATCTGGATGCTTGATAGTCTTAAATAAAATGGCAAAGAAATAGAAACAAAAATTTAGAAAGCTTATTAGTTTAGTCAAAACATAGTTTTCTTTGAAACCACTAATTCAGAAAGATACACGCATCTCAATGTTCATAGCAGCATTATTTACAATAGCCAAGACATGGAAATAATCTAAGTGTCTATCAACAGATGAATGGATAAAGATGTGATATACAATGGAATACTACTCAGCCATAAAAAGAAAGAAATTTTTCCATTTGTAGCAGCATTCACGGATTTGGAGGATATTATGCTAAGTGAAATAAGTCAGAGAAAGATAAATACTGTATGATATCACTTATACATGGAATCTAAAAACTACACTGTTTCCACTGCTTCCCCATCTATTTCCCATGAAGTGACGGGACCAGATGCCATGATCTTAGTTTTCTGAACGTTGAGCTTTAAGCCAACTTTTTCACTCTCCTCTTTCACTTTCATCAAGAGGCTCCTGAGTTCCTCTTCACTTTCTGCCATAAGGGTGGTGTCATCTGCACATCTGAGGTTATTGATATTTCTCCTGGCAATCTTGATTCCAGCTTGTGCTTCCCCCAGCCCAGCATTTCTCATGCTGTACTCTGCATATAAGTTAAATAAGCAGGGTGACAATATACAGCCTTGACGTACTCCTTTTCCTATTTGGAACCAGTCTGTTGTTCCATGTTCAGTTCTAACGTTGCTCCCTGACCTGCATACAGGTTTCTCAAGAGGCAGGTCAGGTGGTCTGGTATTCCAGTCTCTTTCAGAATTTTCCACAGTTTATTGTGATCCACACAGTCAAAGGCTCTGGCATAGTCAATAAAGCAGAAATAGATGTTTTTCTGGAACTCTCTTGCTTTTTCGATGATCCAGTGGATATTGGCAATTTGATCTCTGGTTCCTCTGCCTTTTCGAAAACCAGCTTGAACATCTGGAAGTTCACCGTTCACATATTGCTGAAGCCTGGCTTGGAGAATTTTGAGCATTACTTTACTAGCATGTGAGAGGAGTGCAATTGTGCGGTAATTTGAGCATTCTTCGGCATTGCCTTTCTTTGGGATTGGGATGAAAACTGACCTCTTCCAGTCCTGTGGCCACTGATGAGTTTTCCAAATTTGCTGGCATATCGAGGGCAGCACTTTCACAGCATCATCTTTCAGGATTTGAAATAGCTTAACTGGAATTCCATCACCTCCACTAGCTTTGTTCGTAGTGATGTTTTCTAAGGCCCATTTGACTTCACATTCCAGGATGACTGTCTCTAGGTGAGTGATCACACCATCGTGATTATCTGGGTCATGAAGATGTTTTTTGTACAGTTCTTCTGTGTATTCTTGCCACCTCTTCTTAATATCTTCTGCTTCTGTTAGGTCCATACCATTTCTGTCCTTTATCGAGCCTATTTTTGCATGAAATGTTCCTTTGGTATCTCTAATTTTCTTGAAGAGATCTCTAGTCTTTCCCATTCTGTTGTTTTCCTCTATTTCTTTGCACTGATCGCTGAGGAAGGCTTTCTTATCTCTCCTTGCTATTCTTTGGAACTCTGCATTTAGATGGGAATATCTTTCCTTTTCTCCTTTGCTTTACGCTTCTCTTGTCTTCCCAACTATCTGTAAGACCTCCTCAAACAGCCATTTTGCTTTTTTGCATTTCTTTTCCATGGGGATTTTCTTGATCCCTGTCTCCTGTACAATGTCACGAACCTCTGTCCATAGTTCATCAGGCACTCTGTCTATCAGATCTGGTCCCTTAAATCTATTTGTCACTTCTACTGTATACTCATAAGGGATTTGATCTAGGTCATACCTGAATGGACTAGTGGTTTTCCCTACTTTCTTCAATTTAAGTCTGAATTTGGCAATAAGCAGTTCATGATCTGAGCCACAGTCTGCTCCTGGTCTTGTTTTTGCTGACTGTATAGAGCTTCTCCATCTTTGGCTGCAAAGAATATAATCAATCTGGTTTCGGTGTTGACCATCTGGTGATGTCCACGTGTAGAGTCTTCTCTTGTGTTGTTGGAATAGGGTGTTTGCTATGACCAGTGCGTTCTCTTGGCAAAACTCTATTAGCCTTTGCCCTGCTTCATTCTGTACTCCAAGGCCAAATTTGCCTGTTACACCAGGTGTTTCTTGACTTCCTACTTTTGCATTCCAGTCCCCTATAATGAAAAGGACGTCTTTTTTGGATTTTAGTTCTAGAAGGTCTTGTAGGTCTTCTTCATAGAACCGTTCAACTTCAGCTTCTTCAGAGTTACTGGTTGGGACATAGACTTGGATTACTGTGATATTGAATGGTTTGCCTTGGAAACGAACAAGATCATTCTATCGTTTTTGAGACTGCATCCAAGTACTGTCTTTCGGACTCTTTTGTTGACCATGATGGCTACTCCACTTCTTCTAAGGGATTCTTACCCACAGTAGTAGATATAATGGTCATCTGAGTTAAATTCACCCATTCCAGTCCATCTTAGTTCGCTGATTCCTAGAATGTCGACGTTCACTCTTGCCATCTCCTGTTTGACCACTTCCAATTTGCCTTGAGTTAAATTCACCCATTCCAGTCCATCTTAGTTCGCTGATTCCTAGAATGTTGACGTTCACTCTTGCCATCTCCTGTTTGACCACTTCCAATTTGCCTTGATTCATGGATCTAACATTCGGCCACGCAGCCGCCTCGCTTCCGTGCGGAGCCGTCGCAGCTGATGCAGCCGATGGCTCCGCGTAGAAGCGTGGCCGAGAGGAGCTATGCCGGGCCGGGGGCCAGGGGACGGGGGCCGAGGGCCGGGGGTGGCAGCCAACAGGAGCTAATACGGGCCCGGGGCCGGGGGCCGGGGGCCGGGGGCCGGGGGCAGTGGCTGAGAGGAGCTAAGCTGGGCTGGGGGCCGGGGGCCGGGGGTTGGGGGTGGCGGCCGACAGGAGCTAGGCCAGGCCGGGGGCCGGGGGCCGGGGGCGGAGGCCGACAGGAGCTAGACAGGGCAGGAGCTAGGCCGGGCCGGGGGCCGGAGGTCGGGGGCGGAGGCCAACAGGAGCTAGGCCGGGCTGGGGGCCAGGGGCTGGGGGCGGCGGCCGACAGGAGCTAGATCGGGCCGGGCGCTGGGGGCTGGGGGCAGCGGCAGGAGGAGTCACCCCAGGCCCAAGGAGTGACGGCTGCATGGGTACAGGAGAGCCGAGAGGAGTTACTCCACATTCAAGGTCAGAAGGGGCCATCCTGAGTACATACCACTTGTCCAAGGTAAGGAGCAATGGCTGCACTTTGCTGAAGCAGCCATGAAGAGATACCCAAGTCCAAGGTAAGAGAAACCCAAGTAAGACGGTCGGTGTTGCGAGAGGGCATCAGAGGGCAGACACACTGAAACTAAAATTACAGAAAACTAGCTAATCTGATCACACGGACCACAGCCTTGTCTATCTCAATGAAACTAAGCCATGCTGTGTGGGGCCACCCAAAACGGATGGGTCATGGTGGAGAGATCTGACAGAATGTGGTCCACTGGAGAAGGGCATGGTAAACCACTTCAATATTGTTGCCTTGAGAACCCCATGAACAGTATGAAAAGGCAAAAAGATAGGACACTGAAAGATGAACTCCCTAGGTCAGTAAGTGCCCAATATGCTACTGGAGATCAGTGGAGAAATAACTCCAGAAAGAATGATGGGATGGAGCCAAAGCAATAACGATACCCAGCTGTGGATGTGACTGGTGATTGAAGCATAGTCCGATGCTGTAAAGAGCAATATTGCATAGGAACCTAGACTGTTCGGTCCATGAATCAAGTACATCTGTACACCTTTCTAAAAAGTTTAACTCAGTCCGAAAGTTTCCTAGTTCTCTATTAAATTGTAAACCTGCAGTCCATTTCTTCTAATTCCCTGACTCTAGGAAACCATCAGGAAGAGAAGAAAATGGTAGGTTGACACGAGGCATAGCAGTTCACTTGTGGTGTCCCCAGTAAAGGGAAGTTTATGAGATGGTCACAGCAATGAAGAGAAAGTGTCTACAGTGGAAGTATTCAGATAGATATAACAGAAATTAGATAGGAATTTAGCCATGGGAATACTGAGACCTGGAAATGGGAGAGTAACATTAATTGAATATAGTCTAAATGATGTGCATTATACTTGGCTCTCCTGAATTGTACCCACTAGTAGAGCTTGTACACCATTAAGTAAAAAGGGGATAATGTGATGAGAGAAGATCTGAAAAACAGGTGGGTAGCTGAAGTAACCATGGAGGCTAAGAACAAGTGAGCCTTTAGAAGTGAAAAGGCATCACTTCCCTGCTCACTTTTTCTAACATATAGGATTCATCTACAGAGTAATCGGGCACTTGAAAGGAAAAACTGACAACTAAGACAATTTGACAGCCTTAAAACAACAGGATGAGAAAAACTAGAGATCTTTTCAAGAAAATTGGAGATAGCAAGGGAATATCTCATGCAAAGATGGGCACAATAAAGGACAGAAATGGCAAGGACCTAACAGAAGTACAAGAGACTAAGAAGAGGAGGCAAGAATACACAGAAGAACTATACAAAGAAAGGTCTTAATGACCTGAATAAGCACGATGGTGTGGTCACTCACCTAGGGTCAGACATCCTGGAGTGTGAAGCCAAGTGGCCTTAGGAAGCATTTCTATGAATAAAGCTACTGGAGGTGATGGAATTCCAGCTGAGCTGTTTAAAATCCTAAAAGATGCTGCTGCCAAAATGCTGCACTCAATATGCCAGCAAATTGGAAAACTGAGCAATGGTCACAGGACTGAAAAAGGTCAGTTTTCATTCCAATCCCAAAGAAGGGCAATGTCAAAGAATGTTCAAACTACCATAAAATTGTGCTCATTTCACATGCTGGCAAGGTAATGCTCAAAATCCTTCAAGCTAGGTTTCAAGAGTATGTGAACCGAGAACTTCCAGATGTTCAAGCTGGATTTAGAAAAGGCAGAGGAACCAGAGATCAAATTGCCAACATTCATTGGATAACAGAGAAACCAAAGGAATTCCAAAAAAAAATCTACTTCTGCTTCATTGACTACACTAAAGCCTTTAACTGTGGATCACAACAAACTGGAAAATTCTTAAAGAGATGGGAGTAAAATACCACCTTATCTATCTCCAGAGAAACCTGAATGCATGTCAAGAAGCAACACTTAGAACCAGACATGGAACAACAGACTGGTTCAAAATTGGGAAAGGAGTACGTCAAGGTTGCATATTGTCACCCTGCTTATTTAACTTATATGCAGAGTACATCATGTGAAATGCTGGGCTGGATGAATAACAAGCTGAAATCAAGACTGTCGGGAGAAATACCAAAAATCTCAGATAAGCAGATAATACCACTCTAATGGCAGAAAGCGAAAAACAACTAAAAAACCTCTTGATGAGGGTGAAAGAGGAGAGTGAAAGAGCTGGCTTAAAACTCAACATTCAAAAAACGAAGATCATGGCATCTGGTCCCATCACTTGATGGCAAATAGAGAGGGAAAAAATGGAAGAAGTGGCAGATTTTATTTTCTCGGGCTCCAAAATCACTGTGGACAGTGACAGCAGTCATGAAATTTAAAGACACTTGCTCTTCTGAAGAAAAGCTAAGACAAATCTGGACAGTGTATTAAAAAGCAGAGATCACTTTACCAACAAAGGTCTGTGTAGTCCAAGCCTTGGTTTTTCCAGTAGTCATGTATTGATGTGAGAGTTGGACCATAAAGAAGGCTGAGTGCCAAAGAATTGATGCTTTTGAACTGTGGTGCTGGAGAGGACTCTTGAGAGTCGCTTGGACAGCAAGGAGATCAAGCCAGTCAATCCTAAAGGCTATCAACTCTGAATATTCATTGCAAGGACTGATGCTGAAGCTGAAGCTCCAATACTTTGGCTACCTGATGCGAAGAGCTGAATCATTGCCAAAGACTCCGATACTTGGAAAGATTGAGGGCAGGAGGAGAAGGGGGTGACATAGGATGAGATAGTTGGATGGCATCATGGACTCAATGGACATGAGTTTGAAAAAACTCTGGGAGATAGTGAAGGGCAGGAAAGCGTGGGGTGCTGCAGTCCAGAGTCACAGAGTACATGACTTCATGACTGAATGACAACAACAATAGAGTTAGCCTTTTATGATATCAACATTATTCACCATAGTCTATTCATCCAGAGTACTTTTAACTTCTTAAATTCCAATATTCAATTGTTCTGAGTTTTAATAGAAAATAAAAATAATCTGACCACTCTCCTTCATTTATGTATTCTTTATCAACTTTTTGTCTTAACTTTTTCATGAGTTTTAATTTTCACTGACCTTGATACTATTCAGAAGGTACCAAATAGATTCAAGGGATTAGATCTGATAGACAGAGTGCCTGAAGAACTATGGATGGAGGTTCTGCTTTTTAACGATGGATGATCTCTGCTTTTTAATACACTGTCCAGATTTGTCTTAGCTTTTCTTCAGAAGAGCAAGTGTCTTTAAATCTCATGACTGCAGTCACTGTCCACAGTGATTTTGGAGCCCAAGAAATAAAATCTGCCACTTCTTCCACTTTTTCCCTCTCTATTTGCCATCAATTGATGGGGCCAGATGCCATTTTACAGGAAGCAATGATCAAGGCCATTCCCAAGAAAAAGAAATGCAAAAAGGCAAAATGGTTGTCTGAGGAGGCCTTACAAATATCTGAGGAAAGAAGAGAAGCTAAAGGCAAAGGAGAAAAGGAAAGATAAACCCACCTGTGTGCAGAGTTCCAAAGAATAGCAAGGAGAGCTAAGAAAGCTTTCCTCAGTGATCAATGCAAAAAAGTAGAGGAAAACAAAAGAATGGGAAAGACTAGAGATGTCTTCAAGAAAACTAGAGATACCAAGAGAAAATTTTATGCAAAGATGGGCACAATAAAGGACAGAGACGGTATGGACCTAACAGAGCAGAAGATATCAAGAACAGGTGGCAAGAACACACAGGAGAACTATACAAAAAAAGATCTTCATGACCCAGATAACCACGATGGTGTGATCACTCACCTAGACCCAGACATCCTGGAATGTGAAGTCAAGTGGGCCTTAGGAAGCATCACTATGAACAAAGCTAGTGGAGGTGATGGAATTCCAGTTGAGTTTTCTCAAATCCTAAAAGATGATGCTGTGAAAGTGCTTCACTCAATACGCCAGCAAATTTGGAAAACTCAGCAGTGGACACAGGACTGGGAATGGCAGTTTATATTCCAATCCCAAAGAAAGGCAGTGCCAAAGAATGTTCAAACTACCAGACTATTGAACTCATCTCACAGGCTAGCAAAGTAATGCTCAAAATTCTCTAAGCAAAGCTTCAACAGTATGTGAACTGAGAACTTCCAGATGTTCAAGCTGGATTTAGAAAAGGCAGAGGAACCAGAGATCAAATTGTCAACATTCGTTGGATCATAGAAAAAGCAAGAGAGTTCCAGAAAAACATCTACTTTATTGACTACACCGAAGCTTTTGACTGTGTGGATCACCACAAACTGTGAAAAATTCTTCAGGAGACTGGAATACCAGACCAACTGACCTGCCTCCTGAGAAATCTGTATGCAGATCAAGAAGCAATAGTTAGAACTGGATATGGAACAACAGACTATTTCCAAATGGGAATGGAGTACGTCAAGGCTGTATATTGTCACCCTGCTTATTTAACTTACATGCAGAATACATCATTCGAAATTCTGGGCTGGATGAAGCATAAGCTTGAATCAAGATTACCAGGAGAACTATCAATAACCTCGGATATGCAGATGACACCACCTTTATGGCAGAAAGCAAAGAGGAACTAAAGAGCCTCATCATGAAAGTGAAACAGGAGAGTGAAAAAGCTTGCTTAAGACTCAACATTCAGAAAACGAAGATCATGGCATCCGGTCCCATCACTGCATGGCAAATAGATGGGGAAACAATGGAAACAGTGACAGACTTTATTTTCTTGGGCTCCAAAATCACTGCAGATGGTGACTGCAGCCATGAATTTAAGATGCTTGCTCCTTAGAAGAATAGCTATGACCCACCTAGACAGCATATTAAAAAGCAGAGTCATTACTTTTCCAACAAAGGTCCATCTAGTCAAAGCTTTGGTTTTTCCAGTAGTCATATATGGATGTGAGAGTTGGATCATAAAGAAAGCTGAACACCAAAGAATTGTTGGTTTTGAACTGTGGTGTTGGAGAAGACTCTTGAGAGTCCGTTGGACTGCCAGGAAATCAAACCAGTCAATCCTAAAGGAAATCAGTCCTGAATATTCATTGGAGGGACTGTTGCTAAAGCTGAAGCTCCAATACTTTTGCCACCTGATGTGAAGAACTGACTCATTGGAAAAGACTCGTTGGGAAAGACTGAAGGCAGGAGGAGAAAGAGACAACAGAGGATGAGATGGTTGGATTGCATCACCGACTCGATGGACCTGAGTTTGAGCAAGCTCTAGGAGTTACTGATGGACAGGGAAGCCTGGCGTGCTGCAGTCCATGGGGTTGCAAAGAGTCAGACACGACTGAGCGACTGAACTTAACTAAACTGTACTACTGAGAACATATTGTTAGATAAGAAGAGATATTCAGCTAGTTTAAAATTAAGCTACATAGCTCTAATCCTTGTCCTGTTGCCCATATCTTCTGGCCCTCTTTTAGGGGCTTCCTTTTCCCCTTTGAATTGCATTTTAAATTGCCTGAAGTCTGCCTTTCACATGTTTTAACTTGATTTTTCCTGGAAACTAATGATGAAGAAAACGAGAGCACGCCTCCAACATAATTTGCCCCAGGCCTGGCCTGTATTCTCCTGATAAATAACTTGCCATTTAGTATCTCATATTTGTACTATTTGGTCTTTTGATCACACTTCATTTTATTGTCTCTGACTACTTCTTTAGTCTTCCAAACTTCTTTTTGTTTCTCCAAGGCATTTCTTTCTTCTGTAACCTTAGTTTATCTTACCAATGAATTTCAGTGTTTACCTGGTCTTGATCAAGTTGAGAAGGCCTCATAGCAGTGTGAAAAGCCTGTGGGGAATTATGCCGATATTGTAGTCTTGATAAACTGCTCTGTTTTCTAGCATATTAAATTTTAAAAATACATACATATATATATATATATAGTTAGGATGGAGACATTGCTTAGTTATAAATCACTTTTTAAAATAAACTATTTTTTTTGCTACACAGAATGAATGTTCCCATTTTATGACTCTATTAAATGTACCCGAGGGAATGCAATAACACTGGCTATAATTGTTGAATATTTACCATGCTCAAAGTGTTTTACTTTACATTATCTGATTTTTCCCAACATTTTATTATGAAAATTTTCAAATGCACAGCAAAATTGAATTTTACATTGAATGCCCCTGTATCTATACCACCTCATTTAATCATTAATATTTTACTATACTTGCTTTTGCATGTATCTATCCATCCTTCTATCCACCTATTAATCCATTATATTTTTGATACAATTGAAAGTAAATTTCACACATCAGTTTACTTCACAAAAATTACATTATCTTATTTGAATATTTGCAGAAAGCTTGCAAGATAGGTATTAACTCCGTTTCACAGGTAGCAAACCTGAAGCTGAGAAATTTTAAGGAAATTTCCCAAGCCACATGGTCAATGATTTATAAGGCAAGGACTTGAGCCCCACTCTATATTTCTCTGTCCATGCTTTTTCCACTACACTAAAGAATATTCCAGAGTATATATAGAATCATTTTGCCATTTCACGATTGAGGGAATAGAGGATTGGGGTAAAAAAAGAAGCTCAAACTAAATTGCATTTTTGGAGAAAAATAAGGCAGATTAATTCTTTACCCAAAAAACCTATAAATCACCCTAAATGCTATTAACACTACTATTATTTTAATTTATAATTAAGCCTTTTGTTTAGTTTTTACTTCTCAATGCAGTTTTCTGTTAATTATTTCACTTAATTCTCACAACTATGGAAGAGTAGGATATGTATTACCCAACTCCCCATTTATAAATGAAAAAAACAGAGGCTAAGTGATCCACTAAAAGTCATAGACAATCAGTAGAAGACAGAGGACTGAAATACAGATCCAGTGTTCTAGAAAATTTTGGAGTAGGAAAACTATGGAGACTGCTTAAAAGGTGACTTGTTTACAGGTATGATTTCTAATTAAAATGATTCTTTAAAATCCCAGGAGGTTTCCAACTTAAGTGGTATATGAAATTCTCCACATTAATATCAATTTACAAAATTAATGCTAATTAACACTGATTTTATTCATAAATACCTGTGTACCACATGGTACTTTGAAGTGTATAGAATGATGATGCAAACAGAGATTAGAATTTTGAAACCACTAAAAGGCTAAAGAGTTTATCTCACGCTCCCAGAGACAAATATCTATGACTGTTCAAATTGCTGATTTTAGTGCAATTTGCAAGTCTGTTCTCAGAAGCATGAGGGTGACAGTTCCAGTCACTTCCAATTTTAAAGAAGTATTTCAAACTATCCTCATACTACATAGAGGGCAACATTATCTTGTCACTGGAGAATGATACTTCAAAGTAGATGTGAATTTGAATTAACTGATAAAAATTGATGAGATTTTACCCTACTGGTATTTATCTTTCATATTTCTATCATTTACAGGCAGTGCAAACTATGAAGAGTACTAGGCTTTAAAAAAATTTTTTAATTAAAAATACTTTATTGCTAAAAATGCTAGCCATCATCTTAACGTTCAGTAAGTAATAATATTTTTGCTAGTTGAAAGCCTTGCCTCAATGTTGAAGGCTGCTGATTGATCAGAGTGATGGTTGCTGAAGGTTAGGGTGGCTGTGGCAATTTATTAACATAAGGCAGCCATGAAGCTTGATTCTTCCTTTCACGAACTATTTCTCTGTAGCCTGCAATGATGTTTGATAGCATTTTACCTACAGTATTACTTTTTTCAAAATTGGAGTCAATCCTCTTAAACCCTGCTGCTGCTTCATCAGTGAAGTTTATTTAGAAATCCTTTGTTGTCATTTCAACAGTCTCCACAGCATCTTTACCAGGAGTAGCTTCTGTCTCAAAAACCCACTTTCTATGCTCATCCATAAAAAGCTATTCCTCATCCCTCAAATTTTTATCATGAGATTGCAGCAGTTATGTCACATCCTCTGGAGCTTGAGGATGTGACTGAACTACTATTTGCTTTTAAACAAAGAAATAAAATAATGCAACAGAGCTTTACAGCTTTCAAAACACTGTTTTATCTCATTAGATTCCATTAGCATAGCGTGGGGATTAAGAGTTTAGGCCTGGAAGTCAGATTGCCTGGGTATAGACTTAGCCCTGTAACCTCAGCCAAATTATTTGATCTCTCTGTGTCTCAGTAATCTCATCTGTACTTTGCAGGGTTCTTGTGAAGATTACATGAGTCAATAGGTATGAAATACTTATAATTCACCCTGATACATATAATAAACTATAAATGATTGTTGTTTTCAGTGTCAATCTCATCATCTCTGTGGGGTGAGTGGGTCAGATTATAGCAATCTCTATAGTTGAGAAAATTGAAGCCCAGTAAAGTGAAGAGATTTGCCCAAGACAGAGTCAAATTACAGTCAAGCCTATTGGATCCCTCTTTCCATTTCTCTGACATTGTTGCTGGGGGTTGAGGGGTTGCTGAAGTAGGACAATTCTTAAGTGAATTATACTTGGGTCACTTGGGTCTTATCTGAGGAAGGGGTTTCCGGTTTTTGCTGCATCCAAATCCTGAACAAAATGTATTTGGTTATCCTGAGTTTTGTTTGAATTTAATTAAATGTCAATGAATATGGAAGAGAACATACCCAGCTCTATGCTTGATAAATGATATCCATTATTTCTTGAATCATTTGCTGATCTCACAAGAGATTTCCCATTATTCTCAGAGGTATTTAGAAATTTCTTATCGGTGATCATTTATATTCTTTGATTTCTTTTTACAGTAGTGGATAGTCTGGATTGTTACACCACCTAGTACAGCCAGTCCTATTCTAGATAATGCTGCTACTAAAATCAGGTCCAGAGTATTCCAGAGTTGGTCACATTTGGCTCCCATGTACCAATAATTTCCCCACCAACCTCTGAAATTTAGACATCTATATAGAGATAATAAAAATAGAAAAATCTCACAAATTTGAGAAACGAAAACAAAATGTTTCCAATGAAAGAATCCAATCTTTCTTGGTTACTAAACCATGAGGTTTCCCTTTAAGTCCCTCAAGAAATTTCTGTTGTCCTTTTTTCCACTTGAGTGTGCATGCATGCTCAGTTGTGTCTGACTCTTTGTGACTCCATGAACTGTAGTCTACAAGGCTCCTCTGTCAATGGAATTTTACAGGCAAGAATACTGGAGTGGGTTGCCATTTCTTTTTCCAGGGGGTTCTTCCAGACCCAAGGATTGAACACCGTCTCCTGCGTTGCATTACTGAGCCACCAAACATGCTGAAATGTACAGGTTTGGATACATTGAGTTAGCATGCAGAAGGCAGTCAGGATTTCCCAACCATTGACTAATTAAAATGTGGCACTTAGTTAGACATGAAAAAAAAATGTCTCACACAGAATGGCTGTCTCAAGAGTGCTTTTAAAACTCTCCATATTTTGTCCATTGCTCACACCTTTATTCACTCTCACTACTTCAGTTCTGTAACTGCTATGAAAAGAGTTTGAAGCAGTCTAATCTGCTAGTTCTATAACTGCAGCTGGGTGTTCCCTTCACCAGCTATTACAGTGATGAATGAGGTTAACAACCTAACTATGCCACTTGACAGCGAATATAAGAATAAATATGCAAAGGTGAGAATACACTATCTGTCAGCCAGCCTCCATCTTTCCCATGATTCCAGATCCCTCTCTATTTTAAATAAATAAATGACGTATATAAACTTCTCATGTTTTTATAAAGCTTGACACTTTACCAGATAACCTTAATGTGGTTCTCTAGTGTCTAGATTGATAGCATACACTCACATAGAAATGCCTATGGGTTTGTGGATAGGAATAATATGACTTCTCATCATCCTCCTCTGGAGGGACTAATGGTGAGGTTAGTTCATGTAGTGTCTTTAGGAATTGCTTCACTATCTCTCATAGAATTGATAAAGGATTACTCACTTGAACAGTGAATATCAAATCATAAGTCAACTACTCTTGGTTTTTATTGTTTCAATATATTAAGGAGTACTGTCATGGATGACATGAAAGGATTGATTAGATGATTACTATAATCTTTTATAGCTCTGATAGCCTAGGATTCTGTAATAAAATGTATCTACTGGCTTCAAATAGGTAGTAATCTACTCAATGGGACATGGATTCTAAAATATAATGTCATTCACTTAAGAAAATATTTTTGAAAAATATATCTTATAAACTCTCAGGGATTTCTTCCCAAAAAAAGACTTTTAAAAGTGCATTTCTGGTTTAGTCTAGGATTAAATCACAAAGGAATTATACATTAAACAGTAACAGTTCATTTATTCAACAACATTATTGGGCTTCCCTGGTGACTTAGACGGTAAAGAATCTGGCTGCAATGTGGGAGACCTGGGTTTGATTCTTGGGTTAGGAAGACCCCCTGGAGAAGGGAGGGCAACCTACTCCAGTATTCTTGCCTGGAGAATTCCATGGACAGAGGAGCCTGGCAGACTACAGTTCATGGGCCCCTAAAGAGTAGGACATGGCTGAATGACTAACACTTTACCACGTGCCTAGTACTGTGCCAGGCATTTTAGATAAACCAGGGAATAAAACAAAGATTCATGTCTTCAAACAGCTTAAAATGTAGCAGAAGACAGACAACATTATTAGTAAATTATCTAGAATGTTTAAAGGTGATAAGTGCTAAGGAAAAAGGAAAAATGGAAAAAGTAGAGCACGGTAAAGGGGATTAGTAATTACAGGGGACAGGATAGTGGAACAGACTGCAGTGACATAATAGGCTAGTAAAGGGCAGGACTTACTGAGAAGGTAATATTTGAAGAAAGACTGAAGTAAGTGAGGGAGTTAGTCACAGGTTACTTTGGGAGAAGAGGCTTCCAAGCAGCAGGAACAGCAAGTCAAAGGTTCTAAAGCAGGATGGAATATGCCCATGAACAGAAGATAATCAGTATGGCTGAAGCACAGTAAGGGAGTATGGTAGAAGATAAGGCCAAAGAAGTATGGAGACCAGATCACAGAAGACCTTATAAGGTCATTGTAAGGACTTTATCTTTTATACTGAGTGAAATGAGGAATAGTTATAGGATTTTGAGAAGAAGAGTGACATGATCTAGGTTGTTTTACAAGGATCACTCTGTTTTCTACTGCACTGAAAAAAAGGCCACAGGGGACAAAGGTAAAAGCAGGGAGAAAAATCACAAAGCTGTTCAGAATAGTTTAGATAAGAATGATAACAGTAAGTGTGAGAGTAAGGGGCAGTTGATTTCCGCTTATCTTTTTAAAGGCAGAACCAACAAGACTTCCTGATGGACAAGAAAAAGAGTGTGTAAGAAAAAGATGACTGCTGATTCATGTCAATGTATGGCAAAAACTATTACAATATTGTAAAGTAATTAGCCCCCAACTAAAATAAATAAATTTATAAAAAAAAAAAAAAAGAAAAAGAAAAAGATGACTGAAAGATGACTTTAGGTTTTCGGCCTAAGCAAATGAAAGTATGGAATTGCCATTGTCAACCACAAATTGGCACTTACCAAGAGTATTGCCAATGACTGAACAACAAGGCATTTGTCATCTGCCTCTACTGAGATTGAACCCCATGCTGCTATAGCTCGTGACCTTCAACAACCCCTGAGGGAGTTCAGAGTGGAGTGAGGCACTCTGTGCTCCAGGGAATCTGGTGGGACAGGTCTTTAAATGGTTGGTTTTAGGAACAGATTTTATGATCTCAATCCTTGCATCTCCTCATATCTAGAGAAGCACTAAATCCCTTCATAGTGACATCAGACCCTCATGACTAACAAAAAACTTTGTAAATTGAGTGCTTCATGGTATTGAACTCCCCCTTCACCAAAACCTTATATATTGACTTTCCCCCACTGCCGCTTTGGAGCAGTCTCTCAGAGCTATCTGAGATTCTGCCTCCTGGGCTGCAGTCCTCATTTTGCCCCAAATAAAACTTGCCCCAAATAACTCACAACTCTCAAATTGTACATCTTTTTTAGTTGACGCCATCAACTGAGATGGGAAAGACTGTATGGAAAGAACTTTTTTGGGTGGAAGTGATGGGAGCTGAATAGTTCAGTGTTGTACTTGCTGATTTTGAAATGGGTATTAGATATCCAAGTAGAGATCTTGAGTTATATCTTTAAGTCTGGAGGCATGAATTTTCCCAGTTGGATGGTATTTAAAGACATGAGGCTATATGTTATCATCAAACGAGGTATGAGGATGAAGGACTAAGTTCTGGACACTCTAGCATTAAGTAAGTGGGGACAAGACAAGAGACTAGCAACAGTAATTGAGAAGTGAGCAGTAAGGCAGAAGAAAAAGATAAAAACAGGAGAGAGGGATATCCTGGAAGCTAAGTGAAGATTCAAGGAGGAGAGAGTTATCAATTGTGTTAATTGCTACTGATGGATTAAGTAAGATGAAAACTCAGAATTGAACATTGGGTTTAATATCATAGTGGTTAAGCAAGAAGAAATGAACTGAATTTTGGGGAGCAGCTTTCTGAACTGGTTACTACATGAGGGATTGTAAATATTGTAAAATACTTAATTCTCATAGCAATCTTAGGAGACATGTCATTTTTTCTATCATAAATGGAAAATAAAATTTTTATATAAAAATACATTTTAAATGTAGTTTAGATTTTTTTTTTCTCAGAAACTAGTAAGTATGTGAGAAATGTGAACGTTGGTTGAGAGATACATAGCTATTCCACGTAAAAATAGTCAACCTCATAGAAGTAGAGAACAGAATGGTGGTTTTGGGGGGTTAGGGGGAGAGGTAAATAGGGAATTGTTTCTCAATGGGTATGAAGTTTCAGTTATGTATGATGAATAAGTTAATAGGATCTGTTGTACAACACAGTACCTATAGTTAATAATACAGATTTGCACACTTTAAAATATATTAAGAGGATAGGGGATTCGAGACAAGACAGTGGAGAAGAAAGGCCTTGACCTCACCTCCCCTCATGTACACACCAAAATCACAACTAACTGCTGAGCAACCATTGATGAAAAAGATTGGGACCTACCAAGAACGATATTCTACATCCAAATACATAAAGAAGAAACCACAACGAGATGACAGGAGAGGCACACTAGTGGTATAATCAAATCCCATACAACCTGGTTGGGCAACACACAAACTGGAGAATAATTATGTTGTAGAAGTTCTTCCACAGGAGTGAAAGCTCTAAGCCCCACATCAGGCTCCATAGCTTAGGGGTCTTGTATCAGGAGAAGGAGCCCCCAGAGCATTTGGCATAAAGGCTAGTAGGGCTTCACTGCAGGAGCTCCACAAGCCTGGGGGAAACAGAGACTCCACTCTTGGAGGGCACACAGAAAGTCTATCACACACTGGGACCCAGGGAGAAGCAGTAACTTCATAGGAGCCTGAGTCTAACCTACCTGCTGGTCTCGGAGGGTCTCCTGAGGAGGTGGGGGCTGGTGGTGGGTCTCTCCGGGGTCATAAAAGGTGGTGAACATATTGAGGAATGTTCATCTACATGAACTCTTGCTGGAGGCTGACAGCAAGACCCTTGCGTGAGTCATTAGCAACAAGACCTGGCCCCACCCAAACAGCCTGTAGACTCCAGTGCTGGGACACCTCAGGCCAAACAATCAACAGACTGGGAACACTGCTCTGCCCATTTAGCAGAGAGGCAGCCTAAAGACTTCCTGAGCCCACAGCCACCTCTAGACACTCCCCTTGACATGGCCTTGCCCACCAGAGGGTCAAGACCCAGATCCACCCACCAGGGGGCAGAAACCAGAAGCAAGAAAACTGTGATATCAGAACCTGTGGAACTGAATCTGCAAATATGGGTCAGAATCAGCTGGTCCCTGGCCTTTGGGTGAAAAGAGTGCACTGCTGGGACACATAGGACATCCCCTACAGAGGGCCACTTCTCCGAGGTTGAGAAACATAACTAACTTACTACATACATAAAAACATAAATAGAATTTAAACAAAATGAGACAGCAAAGGAATATGTTCCAGATGAAGGAACAAAATAAAACCCCAGAAGAACAAGTGACATGGAAATAGACAATGTACCCAAGAAAGAGTTCAGAGTAATGATTGTAAAGATGATCCAAGAACTTGGGAAAAGAATAGATGCACGGAGCAAGAAATTACAAGCAGCTTTTCACAAAGAGTTAAAATATTTTAAAGGGATAGATCTGGTTAAGTGTTATTTAAATATAAAAAAAAGGCAAGCAAGTAAGCAAGCAAAGATAACATAAAAGAATGTAAGGAAATTTTGGAGATAATGGATATGTTTAGTGCCTTGGTTGTGGTGGTGGTATTACTGGTGTATGCATATGTTCAAGCTCATTCAGATATAAACATTAAATGTTTGAAAATTTTGTATATAAATTATACCTCAATGAAATGGCAACACCAAAAAGAGATTTGCATCTTGTTTAAATGTACCGAGGTATTGATTCTCATTTTGATGAATGATGGATGTAGGAGGTCAGAATTAACTGAATTTTTTAATGTATTTATTTTTAATTGTAGGATAATTGTTTTCTTAAATAAACTTTATTCTATTTATAACAAAGTAAAATGTAGTTCTTTTAAATAAAATATGACTGAAACAGTTAAAAATTATATATCAGGTATGTGTCCTTAGTTTGGCCAACTTTATGAAATTGTCTATATTTAAATATATTTTAAATTTGGCTTTTTTGGTTCACTATTTGAACAAAATATTTGGAACATCTGTGCATGTACGTGTGTGTGAGAGAGACATCTGCCTGTAGGGGTGTAGGTAGTGGTATGTATATCCTAAGACAGTTTCAGCAATGCCATTAAAATGTTTTAAGAACTTAAAAATGATGACGATATCATTTAATTGGATATGTTCAATTATAATTTGTTAGTGCCTAACTCTGATTAACTTGAGTTTATGTCAAAATAGCTCACTCAGACTGTGTGGTGCTAATATATTTAGTAATAAAAATGGTCCATTATCATCAGATAGATATTCAAAGAACCTGACATATATGCACAGGCACAACAAGTCCAGAGCAGTTATGTTCTACATTGAAATCTACCAGTAAAATAAGTTGAAATAATTTGTTTGAATCAACTTGGTGGAGAAAAACTTTAAAATAGGCATAATGTCAATGTGATGTAGCAGTTAACAATTGTAAAGACTTGTAAAAGAAATGAGGCACATAATCATAATAAGGATTAAGAAGATAGATAAAAGGTAATTTGCTTTTAGCCAAAATTTTGATTACATGCCTCCAGAATTCCTCCAACTAAGAGTTTACAAATAACATTAAAATTACCAGGTAACTTATTTATGTTTCTTCATTGCTGTATTATATTTACTTCCCACTCCTTGGATGTAATTTTGCCATCTGGTTTGTATTCTCATCCCAGTCTTGGAATATTCTCAAAGATTATCACCAACAACTCCTAAATGCTAAATCCAATGGCTTTTTTTTCTTCACTTTTCATCTTCTTCAATATTTTTCCAGTATTTTGCCCTATTGAATGACTGATTCATTCAACAAATCCTTGCAGAACATCTTCTATATAACAGGCATTGAGCTAGGTGTTGGAGATAAATAAGACTAAATTTTTGTCTTTGTGGTGCTTTCAAAAAGAATACATATACCCAACGTTCAAAGAAATTGTAGTAGAGTGGTTTAAGTGCTGTGTTAGCAATATGATGGAGGTTAAATAGAAATTCACCAGGGGAAGAAGAGCTGTGATGAGAGGAGGGAGGGTGAATTAACAGTAAGTTGTAGTATACATTAGCACCCAAAGGTGAGAGAGAAAATAGTGCACTTGAGGAATTGCAAATACTGTCATTCAGTATATCCATGAGCTTGGTGTGCAAACTAGTCACGTTTCTCCAAACGTCAAAATTCTCTCAAACTTCAGTGTCTTTGCCCATACTGGTCTTTTTGCCTACCTCCAGTTTTCTTACTATCAGTTTAAGAGGCAGGGATTCAGGAAAGCCTTTCGCTATTGCCCCATCCCCACCCATCCTCTTTTTCTCTCACTTATGAATGGTTTGTTATTCTTGTGTTTTCATCTTGCCTAGGTCTCCTTCCACTTTTTAACCCAAATACTCTCATTTTTTATGGTTAGAACAAAGTATTAATAGAAACTCTGCCTAAGTTTTATATATATGACTCAACGCACACTTTTATAAAAAGCAAACCTGGAAACAAAGAGAGGGAACAACTTTGTCAGGATTTTTGCTATTGCATAACATGATGCACACCTTAAAATTTTCATCTTTAGAACAGCATAACGGTTTATTCATGAGTATATATAAATTATCCATAAAAAGTCTGTCTGAGGAAAACAGTTTGAATGATACTAATCTCTTAAAGTTAATATAAATTGTCTCAGTTAATTGTTTTAAATTTTATTATGTTGTTTTTAAAACAGTAGATTAAACCATTTTAAGGAATCTATAGCAACTATGCTATATGTGTTAGAGCTATTTTTGATTAAAATAATATTTTAAAGCAAGTGTTGCATCATTGAATATAGCAAACAAAAACAAAGTAAATTATTACTTACAGTATATTATATTGCACTTTGCTTTTATAGCATATATAACCACTTACTTGCAAAAAGGCTCTCCATCTTTGCATGCACAAACACTATTTTCTGGGCTGAAATCTGTTTTATTCCCTGGACAATCATCAAAGTCATCACCGATGTACAATTGGCTGTAAATAACATTCAAAAATCCCTCAACAATATAGAATAAATATGTCAAACTCAGCTAATACACATGTGAAAATTTCTACATGTTAGAAAAACTATACGTTAAAGAATCTTAAAATATAAAAATGAAAATAACTTTGTGGTACTTTGAAAATGTTCAGATATCATGTTTTCAAGTACCAGTCTCTAAAAATCAAGAGAACAACACAAATTACTTTGTTCTGTTATTTTGCACCTGATGATTTTTACAACATGGCTTTAAAAACAGTCACTAAACAACATTATAGCTCAAAGACTATTTACCATTTGAAACAAAGTTCTTTTGGACTACATTTGAGCATCATCTCTGGCTAAGGGAAGACAAAACAATCAGCATATATCCTGGTTTGCCAGGGCAGATCCAGTTTATGCCTGTTGTCTTAGAATAAGTATTAATACTGTTCGCTTCACTTTCAAAGTGCTCTGGTTGAGACAGGTAGGTTAGCTACCCTATTCGTAGGCCACTGGGGGTGGCAGGCACCTCAACCCCAATCCATGATGACTTTTTTGATATTTCTAAGGCTACCCTGGAGAGTCATTCTGTCAACGATATGGTTGCAGTATCCTTTCCAGCAATCTGTACTGAGAAAAATTTTCCTAGCGTCTGAAAATCAGTGAGTAGGAAAATTTATTTCAAGTCACAGGATCTATAAACATGCACAGAAACTGTAATTTCAAGAAAGGGAGAACTATTTTGGCCCTCCATTGGCCTAAACACAAAGATGACATTCTATAAGCATGAGATTTCAGATTGTGCAAGTCCCAGGTTAGACATGGCAGGCAAGAAGAGAAAATAGCTCCAATAAGATCAGGCTTAGAAGATCCATAGGAAACTGTTTGCCCTTTGGAAAGCATGTTTTTTCCTAATACAAAATATGGCACACTGATTTAGCTACATAAACATATTTTTTTTAATTTTAAATTAGTTTATTTATCTTAAATAAATGAAAGGGTGACATCAGAAAAACACAGTACTTTAAAATAGTTTCTTTGAATCTGAAAACCATTTCAGTTGACCAAAATATACCACTGACCATCTAACTAGCAACTAATATTGGAAAAGTCCCTCACCAGAATTAGTGTGTCAAATGGTACTGCTTAGAGAAATTTTAGTCACATCTCCTTTTTAACAAGCAATATTTTGAAAAAGAATTGTACTTCTTGTCTTGGCAAAGATGATAGGCTATTTTATAGACAAATATGATTATATAATTTATATCTTTGGGTATTTCTTTACTTTTACAGGGATTCACATGATTTTTATTATAAGTAAGTACATGTTTGTATTGAACACATTGCAATCTTTTTCTGAAAAATAAAGTACAATCTTATATATTATAAGAAATAAAGTGTTAAATATAAGTAACCTAAAACAATCACTAATATTGACACACATAAACTTTTAGTTGCTAGTCCATAGAATATTTATATTTACCTTAGATATCAGAGACAAACATGTTAGCTTCAAGAAAAAACAATTATTTATCCCTTGTAAAAAATAGACGTCTTTAAAAAGAATCAAATACTTTCAGGTTTGTGAATTTTTAATAATGGAACCTCTGCTTAGAGTTCTGTCTAGTCCCTTAGGCTACCTACCTCTTGCAGCCTTGATTCCTTTTATGATTAATATCTAATGAATTCTTTATATGTTGAACCTATGGAAATAAAGCAATTAAAAAATTTCTTATGTTGTGCACAATGTATGGTCAGAAAACAGCAGGAGATGAACAGAATTCTATTCAATATAAACATGTAGTCCACCATCATGAGAGTAAGGAAGAAACACCAGTGGTCTTCACAGCAGCAGCTAAAGACTACTGCAATTATGAGAGAAGATCAGTGAACAGAGACTGTGAGTGGTTATTAAAGGAGAGAAGTGAGAATGGATTTTGGACTTCCTCCTCCAGCCTCTGTAGATTACTAGGTAACTTTCTGGTCATGCACTTGTTGGTTCCTCATATCTATAGTTCCTATATAGAACATACGTGACTTGTCTGTGAGCTGTATACTGCTTGAGTTTGGTCACAGATATTTGTTACTTACAAAAACTATTTGTTCATCTTTGTACTAGGTTTCATCATGTTTTATTGTTTGCCACCCCCACACCTCATACATGAAATATACTTCCGTGAATACAGTTTTCAACCCTGTGCAAATCAGAAATCTCTGACCTTATAGCCACCAGACTGCTAAACAATAATCTGAGGACATGATTGAGTATCATTGGCAATGAGAAGAGATGAAGAAAGAGTAAGAAAAAAGGAAGTGGAAAAAGGCAGAGAAATAGAAGTAAGGAGAGTTATCAGGAAGAGAAAATAAGGAGGAGACAGGGAAGGAAATATTAGGCAAAGCAATAGACATAGATGTAATCCAACTAGAACACCAGGCTTTCATTAGGATTCCCTCTCTCTCCACCCTCAAGCTCACATTTATCAGCATGTCACTTCACATTCTGCTAATATTCTACCATATGTTTTCCATTAAGCTCATTTTGATAAGTTTTTAACCTTCTACCCACTGTGTATCTCAAAATCTACTACTTCCCTTACCTACTGGCAAACGTATTTTTTGTACTATTTCCTGCTTGGAATGTATCTATTATTGTACTTTATTCTCCACTCCTTCTTCCTGGAAACCAATAAAATGAAACTTTCATGAGAGTTCCAGGATGAGTCATGCCACCTGTTAACACAAATAATTTTTTATCTACTTGGCCCACGTTGACCTAGTATAATTAATTTGATTCCAATAATTATATTTCATTTAAAAATAATCTCATTTTAGAACACTTATATCAGTAAAATAGGTATTTCATGGTATTAGTACACTATTATGAGAATATATATTGATTGTTTAGTCGCTGAAACTTGTCCAACTCTTTTGCGACCCCATGGACTATAGCCCGCCAGGCTCCTCTGTCCATGGAATTTCCCAGGCAAGAATACTGGAGTCGGTTGCCATTTCCTTCTCCAGGGTATCTTCCCAACACTGGGATCGAACCCATGTCTTCTGCATTGGCAGGTGGATCTTTACCACTGAGCCACAAAAGAAGCTGAGAATATATATATCCACTTTTGAAAATGGGAATTTAAAATTTTTTTCAGTTACCATGAGAGCTAAGTTCTTATTTAAGTGTTTAGTAAGAAATAAGATATGAAGGGTTATGAATCACAGAGAGCAGTAGTCCAACTCTATGTAACCTCTGTCTGAATCTCCTTTACAAAATTAAACTTGCCTTTGAGATGAATCCAAGCTTTTCTTGGCTCAAAATTTATAGGTTACTATTGTCACTACGGAGAAGGCAATGGCACCCCACTCCAGTACTCTTGCCTGGAAAATCCCATGGATGGAGGAGCCTGGTAGGTTGCAGTCCATGGGGTCGCTAAGAGTCGGACACGACTGAGCGACTTCACTTTCACTTTTCACTTTCATGCATTGGAGAAGGAAATGGCAACCCATTCCAGTGTTCTTGCCTGGAGAATCCCAGGGACGGTGGAGCCTGGTGGGCTGCCGTCTATGGGGTCGCACAGAGTCGGACACGACTGAGGTGACTTAGCAGTAGCATTGTCACTAACGTGCTCTGCCTAAACATTCGGATGACAGGTAACTCAGACCCTCAGGAAGCAGCCAGCTCTGTCAGAAGTATTCTTTCTTCTATTAAACCAAAATCTACTCTCCTGAAACTTCCAGCCAATATGGAGCAAATTTACCTTGGACCACTGGAAGACCTGCCATATGATGAGACCTTATCTCATTGACTGTGAGTGTAGTTAATGCCCCCCTTCTTCATCTCTATTCTTTCTAAGACAGTAAGTTTTCTTTGAACTGAAAAGAATAAAAATAATGAGTAACAACAACATTTTAATGATAATAACAACTCATATGTTGGTTCTTATCTTCTCTTGCCTACTCCAGGACTCCACTCTGCAATGCTTCCTTCTCTCCTCTGCAACAGAATTTTTGGTTCGCCATTGGATCATTCCCATCAATAAACATGCTCTTATGCATCTCAAAAACAAACAAAAATCTCTTGACCTTACATCTTCCTCCAGCTATTTTCCTTACTCTCATTAACAGCAAAACTCCTCAAAAGAGATGTCTAGACTTGTTACCTCCAAGTTTTCTTCTACATTGTCTTGAACCCACTTCAGGCAAACTTTCTTCTATTTCACTAAAACTGCTCCTACTATGCTCACCATTGATTACCATGATGCTAAATCCAAAGGCCAATTCCCAGGCTTCATCTTACATGACTTATTTTCATGACCATGTGTCCCAGTTTACCCAGAACAGTCATGGTTTTGGCCAGTACTCCCCACATGGTTATTAATACTGTTATCCTTCACTCTCATAAGTGTCCCATTTTGAACAAATTACATGATCAGTTCAATCTACCTATCTGACACAGTGGTCCACTCTCTATTTCTTTTTAATAAATTTACTTATTTTAGCTGGGGGCTAATTACTTTACAATATTGTAGTGGTTTTTGCCATACATTGACATGAATCAGCCATGGGTTTACATGTGTTCCCCATCCTGAACCACCCTCCCACCTCCTTCCCCATCCAATCCCTCTGGGTCATTCCATTGCCCCAGCCCTGAGCATTTGTCTCATGTATTGAACCTGGAATGGTGTTCTGTTTCACATATGATAATATACATGTTTCAATGCTATTGTCCCAGAATGTCCCACCCTCACCTTCTCCCGCAGAGTCCATAAGACGGTTCTATGCATCTGTGTCTCTTATTCTGTCTCGCATATAGGGTTATCGTTACCATCTTTCAAATTCCATATATATGCCTTAGTATACTGAACTGGTGTTTTTCTTTCTGGCTTACTTCACTCTGTATAATGGGCTCCAGTTTCATCCATCTCAATAGAACCGATTCAAATGTATTTTTTTAATGGCTGAGTAATATTCCATTGTGTATATGTACCACAGCTTCCTTATCCATTCGTCTGCTGATGGACATCTAGGTTGCTTCCATGTCCTGGCTATTGTAAACAGTGCTGCGATGAACATTGGGGTACACGTGTCTCTTTCAATTCTGGTTTCCTCAGTGTGTATGCCCAGCAGTGGGATTGCTGGGTCATATGGCAGTTCTATTCCCAGTTTCTTAAGGAATCTCCACACTGTTCCCATAGTGACTGTACTAGTGTGCATTCCCACCAACAGTGTAAGGGGGTTCCCTTTTCTCCACACCCTCTCCAGCATTTATTGCTGGTAGACTTTTGGAAGGAGAAGGCAATGGCACCCCACTCCAGTACTCTTGCCTGGAAAATCCCATGGACGAAGGAGCTTGGTAGGCTGTAGTCCATGGGGTTGCTAAGAGTCAGACATGACTGAGCGACTTCACTTTCATTTTTCCTGTTCATGCACTGGAGAAGGAAATGGCAACCCATTCCAGTATTCTTGCCTGGAGAATCCCAGGGATGGTGGAGCCTGGTGGGCTGCCGTCTGTGGGGTCGCACAGAGTTGGACACAACTGAAGCGACTTAGCAGCAGCAGCAGCAGCAGACTTTTGGATAGCAGCCATTCTGACTGGCGTGAAATGATACCTCATTGTGGTTTTGATTTGCATTTCTCTGATAATGAATGATGTTGAGCATCTTTTCATGTGTTTGTTAGCCATCTGTATGTCTTCTTTGGAGAAATGTCTGTTTAGTTCTTTGGCCCATTTTTTGATTGGGTCGTTTATTTTTCTGGGATCCAGCTACAGGAGTTGCTTGTATATTTTTGAGATTAATTGTTTGTCTGTTGCTTCATTTACTATTATTTTCTCCCATTCTGAAGGCTGTCTTTTCACCTTGCTTATAGTTTCCCTTGTTGTGCAAAAGCTTTTAATTTTAATTAGGTCCCATTTGTTTATTTTTGCTTTTATTTCCAATATTCTGGGAGGTGGGTCATGGAGGATCCTGCTGTGATTTTTGTCAGAGTGTTTTGCCTATGTTTTCCTCTAGGAGTTTTATAGTTTCTGGTCTTATGTTTAGATCTTTAATCCATTTTGAGTTTATTTTTGTGTATGATGTTAGAAAGTGTTCTAGTTTCATTCTTTTACAAGTGG
This sequence comes from Giraffa tippelskirchi, assembly GCF_054371585.1. Classification (NCBI taxonomy): domain Eukaryota; kingdom Metazoa; phylum Chordata; class Mammalia; order Artiodactyla; family Giraffidae; genus Giraffa; species Giraffa tippelskirchi. The sequence goes on from NC_137289.1 coordinate 76,500,836, forward strand.
TTGACCAGTTTTCCCAGCACCACTTGTTAAAGAGATTGTCTTTTCTCCATTGTATATGCTTGCCTCCTTTGTCGAAAAGAAGGTGTCCATAGGTGTGTGGATTTATCTCTGGGCTTTCTATTTTGTTCCATTGATCTGTATTTCTATCTTTGTACCAGTACCATACTGTCTTGGTGACTGTGGCTTTGTAGTATAGCCTGAAGTCAGGCAGGTTGATTCCTCCACTTCCATTCTTCTTTCTCAAGATTGCTTTGGCTATTCGAGATTTCTTATATTTACATACAAATTGTGAAATGATTTGTTCTTGTTCTGTGAAAAATACCATTGGTAGCTTGATAGGGATTGCATTGAATCTATAGATTGCTTTGGGTAGTATACTCATTTTCACTATATTAATTCTTCCAATCCATGAACACGGTATATTTCTCCATCTGTTTGTGTCCTCTTTGATTTCTTTCACCAGTGTTTTATTGTTTTCTATATATAAGTCTTTTGTTTCTTTAGGTAGGTATATTCCTAAGTATTTTATTCTTTTTGTTGCAATGGTGAATTGTATTGTTTCCTTAATTTCTCTTTCTGTTTTCTCATTATTGGAGTATAGAAATGCGAGGGATTTCTGTGTGTTAATTTTCTATCCTACAACTTTACTATATTCGTTGATTAGCTCTAGTAATTTTGTGGTAGAATCTTTAGGGTTTTCTATGTAGAGGATCATGTCATCTGCAAACAGTGGAAGTTTTACTTCTTCTTTTCCTATCTGGATTCCTTTTATTTCTTTTTCAGCTCTGATTGCTGTGGCCAAAACTTCCAAAACTATGTTGAATAGTAGTGGTGAAAGTCGATACGCTTGCTTTGTTCCTGACTTTAGGGGAAATGCTTTCAATTTTTCACCATTGAGGATAATGTTTGCTGTGGGTTTATCATATATAGCTTTTAGTATGTTGAGGTATGTTCCTTCTATTCCTGCTTTCTGGAGGGTTTTTTATCATAAATGAATGTTGAATTTTGTCAAAAGCTTTTCCTGCATCTATTGAGATAATCATATGGTTTTTATCTTTCAATTTCTTAATGTGGTGTATTACATTGATTGATTTGCGGATGTTAAAGAAACCTTGCATTCCTGGGATAAAGCCCACTTGGTCATGATGTATGATCTTTTTAATATGATGTTGGATTCTGTTTGCTAGAATTTTATTAAGGATTTTTGCATCTATGTTCATCAGTGATATTGGCCTGTAGTTTCCTTTTTTTGTGGCATCTTTGTCTGGTTTTGGGATTAGGGTGATGGTGGCCTCATAGAATGAGTTTGGAAGTTTACCATCTTCTGCAGTGTTCAGGAAGAGTTTGAGTAGGATAGGTGTTAGCTCTTCTCTAAATCTTTGGTAGAAATCCGCTGTGAAGCCGTCTGGTCCTGGGCTTTTGTTTGCTGGAAGATTTCTGATTACAGTTTCGATTTCCGTGCTTGTGATGGGTCTGTTAAGATCTTCTATTTCTTCCTGGTTCACTTTTGGAAAGTTATACTTTTCTAAGAATTTGTCCATTTCTTCCAAGTTGTCCATTTTATTGGCATATAGTTGTTGGTAGTAGTCTCTTATGACCCTTTGTATTTCTGTGGAGTCTGTTGTGATCTCTCCATTTTCATTTCTAATTTTGTTGATCTGATTCTTCTCCCTTTGTTTCTTGATGGGTCTGGCTAATGGCTTGTCAGTTTTGTTTATCTTCTCAAAAAACCAGCTTTTCTTTTGTTGATTTTTGCTATGGTCTCTTTTGTTTCTTTTGCATTATTTCTGCCCTAATTTTTAAGATTTCTTTCCTTCTACTAACCCTGGGGTTCTTCATTTCTTCCTTCTCTAGTTGCTTTAGGTGTAGAGTTAGTTTATTTATTTGATTTTTTTCTTGTTTCTTGAGGTACGCCTATATTGCTATGAACCTTCCCCTTAGCATTGCTTTTACAGTGTCCCATAGGTTTTGGGTTGATGTGTTTTCATTTTCATTCATTTCTATGCATATTTTGATTTCTTTTTTGATTTCTTCTGTGAATTGTTGGTTATTCAGAAGCGTGTTGTTTAGCCTTCATATGTTGGAATTTTTAATAGTTTTTTTTTTTTTTCCTGTAATTGAGGTCTAATCTTACTGCATTGTGGTCAGAGAAGATGACTGGGATGATTTCAGTTTTTTTGAATTTACCAAGGCTAGATTTATGGCCCAGGATGTGAGCTATCCTGGAGAAAGTTCCGTGTGCACTTGAGAAAAAGGTGAAATTGATTGTTTTGGGGTGGAAAGTCCTGTAAATATCCATTAAATCTAATTTGTCTATTGTATCATTTAAAGTTTGTGTTTCCTTGCTAATTTTCTGTTTAGTTGATCTATCCATATGTGTGAGTGGAGTATTAATGTCCCCCACTATTATTGTGTTATTGTTAATTTCCCCTTTCATACTTGTTAGTATTTGCCTTATATATTGTGGTGCTCCTATGTTGGATGCATATATATTTATAATTGTTATATCTTCTTCTTGGATTGATCCTTTGATCATTATGTAGTTTCCTTCTTTGTCACTCTCTATTTCTTGGAAAAGTTTCTTCACTTGGATTCTAGGACATCCCTCTCTTTTGCTTTTTCTCTTGGTTTATTGGACATTCCTTCAGAGTTGTCTCTGTTGCCTTGTTAATTTCTAAACCATGGAGTACCCTGGTCTAAAGCTAAACCACTTCTCTGTTCTGTCTCACTTCATAGGAGATTCCATCTCACCCCAAGCAAATGACTCCAGCATTTCTATCCCCACCCAAAGTGGAGTCTGCTCAAACTGCAGACTCATATATCCAACAACCTACATGAAATTTCCACCTGGTTGTATAATAGGTGTCTCCAACTTATTTCCAAAAGCCCCTTCCAATCTTTCCCCTTAAATTAACTCTTGAAGACTTAGATTCTACATATTCTAACCATATATATCCTTTTAGTTGCTTCCTTGTTTACTGAACTTCAAACCACTACACTGGCTTCCTTACTGTTATTCCAAAATGTTAGCATCCTCCTCGGCCTGAAATACTCCAACTCCAAATAACCAAGTTTCACTCTTTCCTTCAGATTTATGTTAAATGCTAACTTGTGAGGCCTTCCCTGGCCACCCTATTTTAATTTTGCTCCACAACCCCAGCTCTTCCAAATCTCCTTCCCTGCTTTATTTTGCTTCATAACAGTTATAATCATCTGACAGTCTATACATTTTGTTAGTCAATTATTTCTGTCTCTTTCTATTAGAAGGTAAGTTTCATGAAGGCAGATGATATTTAAGCAGAGACATAAAGGAATTGATGGAGAAATCACATGGTTTTCTAGCTGAAGGACTTCTGGGAAAAGGGAACAGAGTGACATTGTATTACTGAATCAAACTTGGGTCCACTTGCCAGTGTTCAGTAAAGCCAATTTACTGACATCAGGTTGTGGTGAAGGGAAGTACAGTATTTATTGCAGGGCAACAAGCAAGGAGTCTCAGGCTGCTGCTGCTAAGTCACTTCAGTCGTGTCTGACTCTGTGCGACCCCATAGATGGCAGCCCACCAGGCTCCCCCGTCCCTGGGATTCTGCAGGCAAGAACACTGGAGTGGGTTGCCATTTCCTTCTCCAACGCATGAAAGTGAAAAGTGAAAGTGAAGTCACTGAGTCGTGTCCAAGGCAGCTAGTGCTTAAAAGACTTGAACTCCCAGAAGGCTTTCAGGGAAAAGTTTATAAAGAGAGGTGATGCTGGGGGATTGTGAGGAGTGTGATCAGCTTCTGGACGTTCTTCTGATGGATTGGTGGTGAGGTAATTGGGAGTCAACACCATTAACCTCCTGGTTCCACCTGGTCTGGGGTCTACTTGCTTGTGGGCAGCACATAGTTAACATCTCCCACCTGGCGGGGATTTCAGTATCTGTAAAACAGCTCAAAGGACATGGCTCAGAATATTATCTATAGCTCTTGAGGAGGAACTAAAGGTCCCTGACTTTGTTTAATGGATAAGCTATTATTATTTTGTCTTGCTTGATGGTTTTCCTTTCTTTCTGCATTTACTTATTTCTCTGATTAAATATACTCTTTGGAACTTGGGGGAGCTTAGGAAGCTACAGTTTTTCTACAGACAAGAGGCAGGTGGAAGACATGGCGGGGAGGGACTATTCTGGGAAGGCCTCATAGGGTCCTGCTTGGTTGCAATTAAGTGACTTAATTTGAAAGCATCACATTGGCCACTGAGAAAATACTTCAAGGAGAAAGGGTAGAAGCAGTGGAGATAGTAGAAAGCTATCACAGGCTTCTGGCTTCAGCTCCCACATATGAACAGCTTGTAAGTTCATCACTCCTATCCTTACAGCAAGGAAAAGGCTGAACAAACTGACGAGCAGTGATTTTCTTAGATCCATCAGAGAATTGAGGCCACAGACCAAATCATTGCCCCCCAAAACTAGAGTGACAGGTGAACATAGAAAATAAAAGTCCAGATCATCTTATCTGGAATAGAAGCCACTAGAACCAGTAATTGGTAGAAACACTTAAATGCTAATTGAAGAGTTGCTGGAGACTGAACATGGACCAGCTGGATAGTTAAAAAACTCCTGGGGGTCAGTCTGAGAGGGGGCACATTTTCATTAATTTTAACTCCAGGAGCCCCACCAGATTTTCATGGTGAAGGTCAGAGGAAAATCCATCATACTTTAGGTAGGTGGAGGGGAAAAGTAACCATATTGAAACATTACCAGAGAAAAGTAACCACTTTGAAATGTCCAGAGTGTTCTGTTCTCTGTAACAAAGGCCTGACCTCAGAAAGTACTTTACCAGAGCCTTATCTAACATAAGGGGAGGGCATCTAGGCAACTCCAGGCCCTTCTAGTTTTCCTTTTTCAGATACAAGAAGTGGAAAAAAGAACAAATGTTTCTGAAAGTCACAGTTCAAGGACTCAGGTCCACTAACAAAACGAGCTTTAATCACAAGATTGAACAAGTTGCAGATCTCTGGAATCCTTGCTTTTATTATCTCCAGACTTTCATAAAGCCTTCTTTTAGTATTTAGAATATACTCCACTCTCCTTTAATATGAATAACCCCCATTTCTCACTTATAACTTAGCTTAGACTGTCATTTCCTCCAAAAGGCTTTACTTGACCCTTTAGTTTGAAACAGATGTTCTTTTTGCCTGCTCCTTTGGCAGCCTCTGCATATCTGTAGCACAGTTCTTAAACTGACTTGTTTATCTATCATCTATCTATCTCTCCAATAATACTGAAACCTTTGAGAGTAGAGATTTATTCATCTTTCTCTCCTCAAAGTCTGATGTAATGTCTGGCTTACACATAGTAGATGACCAATAAATGTTTTATGAATAAACGCTTAACTGAATGAATACATTTTCCTTTTCTTCAATCTAATCTCCAAATTTCTACATTCCCTTTCACTCATTTCTTCCCTTTCTTATGATTCAGACATTTCTCTTTTTTGATTTAATGTGTCTTAAAGACTTCTGTTTTGAAGTTTTCCACTGGCAGAAAACTTTGTGTATGTGTGTGTATGTATACATATACATATATATCTGAGGAACTTTTATGTTATTATTACTGATTTAGAATACTCAAAAATTGGAAGTAATACACTTTTGGAGTTAATGGGACCTCCTCCAAGAGAGCTTATGCCACATGTGGTGTGATCCAGGTCTTCTGCACCCAGAGCTCCTGCCCATGTGGCAGGCCACTGCTGATCCGTACCTCCACAGGAGATACTCAAACACTCAAAGGCAGGTCTGGCTCAGTCTCTGTGAGGTCTCTGGGTCCTGGTACACACAAGGTTTTGTTTGAACCCTCTCAGCATTTCTGGTGGGTATGGGGTTTGATTCTAAACGTGATTTTGCCCCTCCCATCACCTTGCTGGGGCTTCTCCTTTGCCATTGGATGTGGGGTAGCTTTTATTTCGTGGGATGCAACATTTTCCTGTCAATAGCTGTTCAGCAGCAAGTTGTAATTTTGGAGTTCTCACAGAAGAAGATGAGTACACATCCTTCTACTCCACCATCTTGTGTTTTGTTTCTTTACCAACTGAGCTATCAGGGAAGCTTGATGGGCACTTAATATTCAGAAGGCCCATGGGGTTGTAAGTAAACACCTGCCTTCAAGGAATGTTCTAGGAATGTTCATCAAAGCACAGGGCAGACATTCAAGAGTCAATTGCAAGATGTTTCACTCATACCCCTACAAACTCTGGGAGTTGGTGATGGACAGGGAAGCCTGGCATGCTGCAGTCCATGGGGTTGCAAAGAGTTGGACACAACTGACTGACTGAACTGAACTGACCCTACAAACGAAATTGTGCCCATTGGCTCTAGAAGTTTGTTGTTTCCTTGTCTCAACTGCCAAACGCTGGGGGCAGCTGGTTACACTTCAAGGAATCTTGAAGGAAAGAATCCCAAGACAGCAAATTTTTTGAGCTATTTCATATCCTAAAAGATGATGCTGTGAAAGTGCTGCACTCACTATGCCAGCAAATTTGGAAAACTCAGCAGTGGCCACAGGACTGGAAAATGTCAGTTTTCATTTCAGTCCAAAAGAAGGATAATGCCTGATGCTAGGAAAGATTGAAAGCATGAGGAGAAGGGGACGATGGAGGATAAGATGGTTGGATGGTATCACTGACTCAATGGACATGAATTTGAGCAAGCTCCAGAGTTCGTGACGTACAGGGAAGCCTGGCATGCTTCAGTACAGTTCAGTTCAGTCACTCAGTCTTGCCTGACTCTTTGCAACTCCATGGACTACAGCACACCAGGCTTCCATGTCCATCACCAACTCCCGAAGCTGGCTCAAACCCATGTCCATCGAGGCACTGATGCCATCCCCAACCATTTCAACCTCCTTCATCCCCTTCTCCTGCCTTCAATCTTTTCTAGAATCTGGGTATTTTCCAATGAGTCAGTCCTTCACATCAGGTGGCTAAAGTATTGGAGCTTCAGCTTCAGCATCAGTCCTTCCAATGAATATTCAGGACTGATTTCCTTTAGGATTGACTGGTTGGATCTCCTTGCAGTCCAAGGGACTCTCAAGAGTCTTCTCCAACACCACAGTTCAAAATCATCAGTTCTTCCGTGCTCAGCTTTCTTTATAGTCCAACTCTCACATCCATACATGACTACTGGAAAAACCATAGCTTTGGCTAGACAGACCTTTTTTGGCAAAGTAACGTCTCTGCTTTTTAGTATGCTGTCCAGGTTGGTACAGCTTTTCTTCCAAGGAGCAAGCGTCTTTAAATTTTATAGCTGTAGCCACCATCTGCAGTGTTTTTGGAGCCCAAGAAAATAAAGTCTCTCACTGTTTCCATTGTTTCTGCAACTATTTGCCATGGAGTGATGGAACCAAATGCCATGATCTTAGTTTCTTTTTGAATGCTGAGTTTTAAGCCAACTTTTTTTACTCTCTTCTTTCACTTTCATCAAGAAGCTCTTTAGCTCCTCTTCACTTTCTGTCATAAGGGTGGTGTCATCTGCATATCTGAGGTTATTGATATTTCTCCCAGCAATCTTGATTCCAGTTTGTGCTTCCTCCAGCCTGGCATTTTGCATGATGTACTCTGCATATAAGTTAAATAAGCAAGGTGACAATATACAGCCTTGATATACTCCTTTCCCAATTTGGAAGCAGTCTGTTTTTCCATGTTCGGTTCTAACTGTTGCTTCTTGACCTGCATACAGATTTCTCAGGAGGTAGGTAAAGTGGTCTTGTAGTCCCATCTCTTGAAGAATTTTCCAGTTTGTTATGGTCTACACAGTCTAAGGCTTTGGCATAATCAATAAAGCAGAAGTATATGTTTTTCTGGGACTCTCTTGGTTTTTTGATGATCCAACGGATGTTGGCAATTTGATCTCTTGTTCCTCTGCCTTTTCTAAATCAAGCTTGAGCATTTGGAAGTTTGTGGTTCATGTAATGTTGAAGCATGACTTGGAGAATTTTGAGGGCCACTTTGCTAATGTGTGAAATGAGTGCAATTGGGCATTACTTTGAACATTCTTTTGCATTGCCCTTCTTTGGGATAGAATGAAAACTGACCTTTTCCAGTCCTGTGGCCACTGCTGAGTTTTCCAGATTTGTTGGCATATTGAATACAGCACTTTCACAGCATCATCTTTTAGGATTTGAAATAGCTCAACTGGAATTCCATCCCCTCCACTAGCTTTGTTCGTAGTGATGCTTTCTAAGGCCCACTTGACTTCACATTCCAGGATGTCTGGCTCTAGGTGAGTGATCACACCATCGTGATTATCTGGATCATGAAGATCTTTTTTGTACAGTTCTTCTGTGTATTCCTGCCACCTCTTCTTAATATCTTCTGCTTCTATTAGGTCCATACCATTTCTTTCCTTTATTGTGCCTGTCTTTGCATGAAATATTCCCTTGGTATCTCTAATTTTCTTGAAGAGATCTCTAGTCTTTCCCACTCTGTTGTTTTCCTCTATTTCTTTGCACTGATCACTGGGAAAGCTTTCTTATCTCTCCTTGCTATTCTTTGGATCTCTGCATTCAAACGGGTATATCTTTCCTTTTCTCCTTTGCTTTTGCTTCTCTTCTTTTCACAGCTGTGTGTAAGGACTGCTCAGACAACCATTTTGCCTTTTTGCATTTCTTTTTCTTGGGGATGGTCTTGATCACTGCCTCCCATACAATGTCATGAATCTCCATGCGTAGTTCTTCAGGCACTCTGTCTATCAGATTTAATCTCTTGAATCTATTTTTCACTTACACTGTAGAGTCGTAAGGGATTTGATTTAGGTCATACCTGAATGGTCTAGTGGTTTTCCCTAAATTCTTCTATTTAAGTCTGATTTTGGCAATAAGCAGTTCATGATCTGAGCCACAGTCAGCTCCCAGTATTGTTTTTTCTTTTTGACTGTATAGAGCTTCTCCATCTTCGGCTTCAAAGATATATAATCAGTCTGATTTCAGTATTGAACATCTGGTAATGTCCATGTGTAGTCTTCTCTTCTGTTGTTGAGAGACGGTGTTTGCTATGACCAGTGCATTCTCTTGGCTAAACTCTGTTAGCCTTTGGCCTGCTTCATTCTGTACTTCAAGGCCAAATTTGCCTGTTACTCCAGGTAATTGTTGACTTCCTGCTTTTGCATTCCAGTCCTGTATAATGAAAAGGACATTTTTTTGGGTGTTAGTTCTAGAAGTTCTTTTAGGTCTTCATAGAACCATTCAACTTCAGCTTCTTCAGCATTACTGGTCATGGAATAGATTTGGATTACTGTAATACTGAATGGTTTGCCTTGGAAATGAACAGAGATCATTCTGTCATTTTGAGATTGCATCCAAGTACTGCATTTTGGACTCTTGTTGACTATTATGGCTCCTCCATTTCCTCTAAGGGATTCCTGCCCACAGTAGTAGATATAATGGTCATCTGGGTTAAATTCACCCATTCCAATCCGTTGTAGTTCGCTGATTTCTAAAATGTAGATGTTCACTCTTGCCATCTCCTGTTTGACCACTTCCATTTTGCCTCGATTCATGGACCTAACTTTCCAGGTTATTATGCAATATTGCTCTTTACAGCATTGGTCTTTACTTCCATCACCAGTCACATCCACAGCTGGGTATTCTGTCATTTCAGAAAAGTCATAATGAGAACTGGGTTTTCCTTATTTTGTCTGGACTTTCACTTGTGTGACTTAAATTACTTAACATCTCTGAATCTCAGTTCCTTTACCTGAAAAATGAACATAATAATATTATCTACCTCACTGGGTAAGGTAATCCTCACTTATTGTGAGGATTAAAAGAGTAAATTGTCCCTTAGAACCGTGACTACCACCACAGGAAGCATTCATAAAATTTTAGCTTTCATTATTACAGGTTGATCAGGATCAGGAATGTATCTGTATCTAATTTGTGTTAGGTTTGGCACAGTTTTGTGATGTGACTTTTATTTATCTGTCATGCTAAGAAGATGGGCTCTCTAGGTTCCATTTATAGCTAGTATGAGCCAAATGGTGATTTTACTCTTTAGTTCTATTCAAACATTATGTCTACAGAATGGACCTTGAACTTTGTCCCCATTCTGGCATGTATTAGATTTGGGAAAATTAATCTTTCTAAGTTTCAGTTTCTTTATTGGTAAAATGAGGACTGATAAAATGGTTGCTTTGATGATTTTTTTTTAAGGTTTCAATGTTTTTATCTTTTTAAATTTTAAATTAATTAATTTATTTAAATTGGAGGCTAATTACTTCACAATATTGTAGTGGTTTTTGCCATACATTGATATGAATCAGCCATGGGTCTACATATGTTCCCCATCTTGAAACCCCCTCCCACCTTCCTCCCCATCCCATCCCTCAGGGTCATCCCAGTGCATCAGCCCTGAGCACCCTGCATCAAAGCTGGACTGGCGATCAGTTTCAAATAAGATAATATACATGTTTCAATTCTATTCTCTCAAATCACCCCATCCTTGCCTTCTCCCACAGATTCCATAAGTCTGTTCTTTACATCTGTGTCTCTTTTGCTGTCTCGCATATAGTGTCATTCTTACTATCTTTCTAAATTCCATATATATGCGTTAGTATACTGTATTGGTGTTTTTCTTTCTGACTTACTTCACTCTGTATAATAGGCTCCAGTTTCATCCATCTCATTAGAAGTGATTCAAATGTATTCTTTTTAATGGCTGAGTAAGATTCTATTGTGTATATGTACCACAGCTTTCTTATCCATTCATCTGCCAATGGACATCTAGGTTGCTTCCATGTGCTGGCTATTGTAAACAGTGCTGTGATAAACATTGGGGTATATGTGTCTCTTTCAATTCTGATTTCCTTGGTGTGTATATCCATCAGTGGGATTTCTGGGTCATATGGCTGTTCTATTTCCAGTTTTTTAAGGAATCTCCACACTGTTCTACATAGTGGCTGTACTAGTTTGCATTCCCATCAACAGTGTAAGAGTGTTCCCTTTTCTCCACACCCTCTCCAGCATTTATTGTTTGTAGAGTTTTGGAGAGCAGCCATTCTGACTGGCGTAAGATGGTATCTCATTGTGGGTTTGATTCACATTTCTCTGATAATGAGTGATGTTGAGCATCTTTTCACGTGTTTGTTAACCATCTGTATGTCTTCTTTGGAGAAATGTCTGTTTAGTTTTTTGGCCCATTTTTTGATTGGGTCGTTTATTTCCATTACTCTGGGAGGTGGGTCATAGAGGATCCTCCTGTGATTTATGTCAGAGAGTGTTTTGCGTATGTTTTCCTCTAGAAGTTTTATATTTTCTTGTCTTACGTTTAGATTTTTAATCCATTTTGAGTTTATTTTTGTGTATGGTGTTAGAAAGTGTTCTAGTTTCATTCTTTTACAAGTGGTTGACCACTTTTCCCAGCACCACTTGTTAAAGAGATTGTCTTTTCTCCATTGTATATGCTTGCCTCCTTTGTCAAAGATAAGGTGTCCATAGGTGCATGGGCTTATCTCTGGGCTTTCTATTTTGTTCCAGTGATTTATATGTCTGTCTTTGTGCCAATACCATATTGTCTTTATGACTCTAGCTTTGTAGTAGAGCCTGAAGTCAGGCAGGTTGATTCCTCCAGTTCCATTCTTCTTTCTCAAGATTGCTTTGGCTATTTGAGGTTTTTTGTTTTTTGTTCTAGTTCTGTGAAAAATACCATTGGTAGCTTGATAGGGATTGCATTGAATCTATAGATTGCTTTGGGTAGTATACTCATTTTCACTATATTGATTCTTCTGATCCATGAACACGGTATATTTATCCATCTATTTGTGTCATCTTTGATTTTTTCATCAGCCTCAAAACTTCTCCATCCATACAGCTCCGATGATAAAACTTCTAGGTTAATGGTAAAAAGATTCTCCACAGTGAGGGGCACCCAGAGAGGTTCACAGAGTTACATGGAGACAAGAAGAGGGAGGAGGGAGATAGCAGTGACCAGGTGGAGAAGAGGGGGAATCAAAAAGGGCGAGAGCAATCTAGCCAGTAATCAATTCCCTTGTGCTCTCTGCCGTCTGGAACACTCAGAGAGGTTCATGGAGTTACATAGAGAAGAGAAGAGGGAGGAAGGAGATAGAAGTGACCAGGAGGAGAACAGGGGGAGTCAAAAGGAGAGAGACAGATATAGCCAGTAATCAGTTCCCTAAGTATTCTCCACAGCCCAGAATACCCAAAGAGAGTCACAGAGTTAGGTAAAGAAGAGAAGGGGGAGGGAGGAGATAGAGGTGACCTGGAGGAGAAAAAGGAGAGTCAAAATGTGAGAGAGCAATCAAGCCAGTAATCACACTACTAAGTAAAAATGGGTACTGAAGATTGGATTCTTAAAGGTACAAAACTGATAACAAATACCAAAAATCAAAGATTAAAAATCTAGAGGTTAGATTCTCAAAAATACAATATTAAAAAGAAACAAAACAAAATCACAAAAATTATAAAATATATATATATATATATGAAATTTGCTTTAAAAATAAGGTCTTTTTTGGCAAGGTAATTGTAGCTTATAAAATGAAAATTAAAGGAATAGTAAAAATCTTAAAAATAAAAAAATTTAAAATTAAAAAATGATAATAGTAAAATATATCTAAGAATTTCTCTGGAGCTGTTGAGGGCAGTGTGAGGTCAGTTCAGTTTCAGATTGTTTCTTGTTCCAGCTTATACCTCTTCTCAAGGTCTATAGGCCCCTTCCAATGCTTAGTCAATGTTAACTACAGGGTTTTAATCTGTTGCACCTGTCACTTCCAGAGCAGTTCCCTCTTCTCTGTTTATTTTGGCTTCCTCTGTTTGCAAGTCTCTTCGGTGTCTAATTTCCGCCCTGACACAAGGGGGCGAAGACGGTCGCTTATTTAGGCTCACTTGTTCAGTTGTGCTGTGGGGAACGAGGAACACTGCAAACAAATATTACTGGTGTGTGTGGGGATTGCTCACAATGTCTGAGCCACAGTGGGTTTCCCCCAGCTCATGGTGTGTGTGCTTTTCCGGTCTACACTGCTCAGGCTCCAGGTTGTTCTGCAGGGGAACTGTCTAAAGCGGGCCCTGGGTTGTGTGCACTTCCCAGGTCTAAGCCACTCAGGTTCCAGTTCTCAGGTACTCCACAAAGGCCCAGACTCGATTGGGTCTGCATTATGTCCCCTTCCCAGGTCTGAGCAGCTCAGGCAATCAGGTGCTTGGTGAGCACACTCTCCCAGGTCGGCAGTGTGTCTTATCACCTCCCCTGTTCCAGCCCCTCAGTTTCCTGGGTGCACTGCGAGAGCCCCATCTCAGGTGCGCTGTGTGTCTCCTCTGGGGAGCTGATCTCTGACTGCTACCCTCCTGGTGATGTCAACCTTCCAGGATCCCAGGAAGACTTGGTTAGCAACCGGGAGCCTGCTCACGGTTTGGTGGAGGGTGCCATCTCTGGGGCCGAGATTGCTCCTCGCCTTCCGGCCCTGGCTGCCACCCACCTGCCTCTCTGCCTCCACCGGGGGGATAGGCCTGTCCCCAGCTGGCTAGCTCACCTCTGTATTTGCTCAGTCCTTTGTTCTGTGAGCAGGCCCGGCAGTTCCTTAGGTTAGAGCTTTTTACGGGAAAGTTCTCTCTCTCTGTCTTTTTTTTCTTCTCTCTCAGGCTATCCCACAGTTTAGGTTGCTATCTCCTGTTAGCTCCTTCAGATTTTCCTCAGAGAATTCAGGCCTGGTCCTTACCCTAAGCATGCAGCCCGTGCCTCCCTGTTCAGCCCCCACTCGCTGCATTAGAGGTGAGTGTCTGGGCTACTTCTCTGCTCACGGTTGCAGTTAGGCGAGTAATCTGTGGGTTTGTTTTTTTTATTCTTTCCTCCCGTTATGTTGCCCTGTGAGATTCCAAAACTCCCCACAGACCTACCAGTGAGAGGGTTTCCTGATGTGTGGAAACTTCTCCTTCACGACTCCTTCCCTGGTACGGGTTTCTGTCAGTAACTCTTTTGTCTCTCTTTATATCTTTTATATTTTGTCCTACCTCCTTTCGAACAGAATGGGCTGCCTTTCTGGGTGCCTGGTGTCCTCTGCCAGCATTCAGAAATTGTTTTGTGGAATTTTCTCAGCGTTCAAATGATCTTTTGATGAATTTGTGGGGGAGAAGGTGATCTCCCTGTCCTATTCCTCTGCCATCTTGGGACCGCCCCCCCTGCTTTGATGATTAAATGAAGTAATGCATACATAGAGACCTATTAGCAAACTGTGAGACTTCACATTTTCAACCAACATTTTCTGGTATGTTTTAAAAAAAAATACAAGACACTCCATCTACAGCAATATTAGCACCAGCACATAATAAATGTTATTAAGGAAGTTATCCAACAGATAAAAAGATAGGAGAAGGAATTCTATGGGGGGAGATGGGGTGAAAGGACAACATACCTGATCTCACATATATGGGGGGGTGGGTGGAGATAAGTATAGTGTATATAACGGGCAGGATAATATGATGGTAAAAATCCTGGAATTGGAATCAGATAGACCTGGGTCTGAATTCAGGCCCTTTGCCAACTGTTCAGATCTTGGTTAGGTTACCAAATCTTTTGAATCAATTTCCTTAGAATTGGGGATAATAGGATAATAAGGTTGTTGGATCGAATGTGAAAATGTAAACAAATGTTCCCACTGAACATAACTCAAAAAATAACATAATTCGGAAAATAACTCAAAAAGTAGTAGCCACAGATATTCTTAATTATTTGTAAAGAAATATTTTCTTCATTAGGGACTTGAACACCTCTCTGCTGCTGCTGCTAAGTCGCTTCAGTCGTGTCCGACTCTGTGCGACCCCATAGACGGCAGCCCACCAGGCTCCCCCGTCCCTGGGATTCTCCATGCAAGAACACTGGAGTGGCTTGCCATTGCCTTCTCCAATGCATGAAAGTGAAGCTGCTCAGTCGTGTCTGACTCTTAGCGACCCCATGGACTGTAGCCTATCAGGCTCCTCCGTCCATGGGATTCTCCAGGCAAGAGTACTGGAGTGGCTTGCCATTGCCTTCTCTGGAACACCTCTCTAGGAGAATGCTTTTAAACATTCTACTGTCTATGGTGTGGGGAAAAGATAATAAGTAGAAGTCAGAACAGAAATAGGAAGTGAATTATTTCAGGGCTGGAGCATGGGGAAAGCAGAAAGGTTTAGGGCAAATATCTTTAAATTGGTTGGTTGAAACAGTGGGCACTGAGGGTGAGTGTCAAACATATGCTCTGAGATTCCTTCTAGCTTTTTGTTTCAGCCTTGTTGCTCTTGGGAGGAGGAAATAAAGTGGTCAAGCAGGCCCTGCCCCACCCCTCCCTCACCACTTGGGGGAGCACCTACACATGTAAATAAGGGCATTGTGACTTCATCGCTGTGAGGCAGTGACCAGTGCAAGGTGGTGTGGCAGTAGTAGTTTCCCAGGGTCATTTTCTTTTGCCCCTCACTTCCAGCCCGTTGGCAGGGAAAGGCCAGATGACAACCTGAAACCCAGATAAGCATACAGCTGTGATAGCTGGTGGGGTCAACTCCAGCAAATCAGAGGCATCAATAATCTTCTTTAGATAGCACTCCTTTATTTTCCCATTCTCATCTTGATAGAGGGATATCTTGAAGAACGAATCAAGTTGAGACAAAACAGAAACATCCTACAGCCTCCCACCACAGCACTGTAGTTAAGGGCTCCTATTACATCAAGGCACTTAGTCATTGGCCAACCAGTCCTCTGCCAACCCACAATCCATCAACTAGTCATAAGCCAACTAGCCCTCAGCCAACAAGACATGAATCGACTGGGTATGAATCAATCAAGCCTACCAGACATGAACCAGCCAGGCACGAGCTTACTTGGTATGAAGCAACTAGACGTGAACCAACCAAGCACAAGCTTACCTGACACTAACCAACTGGGTCAACTAGGCATGAGGCAACCAGGCCTGTGCCAAATAAGCATGAGGCAATCTGGCACATGGCAAGCAGTCCTGAGCCAATCAGGCATGAAGCAAACAGGCATGAGCCAATCAAATACAAGCCAATCAGGCACAAGTCAGCCAGGACTGAGTCAACTGCAACCAGGCCCAAGCCAATCAATCATGAGTCAACTAGGCCCGAGCCAATCAGGCAGGAGCCAACTAGGAATGAGGCAGCCAAGCTTGAGGCAACCAGGCAGGAGCCAATCAAGCATGAGGCAACCAAGTGTGGCTTCTTTTTGAGTAAGACCTGCGGAGGCTCAAGACTGCCTGGAAATCCTGCGTCTAATTAAAGTAAGCTGCTTTCTCTTCATTCCAGGGAGCTTCATGGCATTAGTTTAAGGCTGAGGGTATGGAAGGCATATTCTGTCTGAATCCTAGCTCTGTTAATTATGGCTCATTTATATAAATTTTTGAAAGTTACTTAAGCTCTATAAGCTTCTGTTTCCGCACCGAAAATCAAGATCATAATACTATCTATTCACAAGATTGTTGTAATGATTCAGAATATAAAATGATTACATATTAATGGCTTGACTTATAGTAGAGGGCTTAAAAAATCAAGGGGGAACCAATTCATGGATATTTCAGGGACCTAATGTGTTGTTCCTCCTGGGGAAATTTTAACTTTAAAAAAGGATCTTCAATAAAAGGAATGCTTAACTCACATGAATGAACTGTCAGTGATAGAATTTCAAGCTAATAATAGCTAAGATTTTAGGATAGGGCATCTTTGTTTGAAGACCACACCTACTTGTGGAATCTTATGATTAACTATCCAGAAACAATATTTGTCCACAACAGTTTTTCTGTATAATTTCAGACTGTTGTTTGTCTACTGAAGCCCATCCACAGATATTGTCCCAGGAGCGGGGTTAAAAATTTCTGATTTAAAAATTCATTTTAACGGTTTTCCTGGAAATCATCCCAGTGCAGTAAAAGGGACAAACAATTAGCCATAGCTACTGTGCTGGAGCTCTGTGGCACTCAAGGCAATCATTTATGTGATACACAACCTAAACAATTCCATATAAAAGCCCATATAAAAGCAGTTGATTAGATTTTTTTAAAGGAGTAAATATGTGGCTAGAACAAGGCACCCTTATAAAATATTTTTGTAGTGGAACTGTTTCCATCTAATATATAATTTAAATTAGGCCAAGCCTCTGTTCCCTTGGATCAGAGAATGTGTTTTCATGGACAAAATAAAATACCAGAAGTTTTCAAGTGAAATCTGTCTGTCAAAATGATGCTAGGCCTGGTTACAGATCTGTAAGAACTGGGTTATCTATCCTTCCATGCCTTCCATTCTATTCTATCACCCAAAGTTCCAACATCATTTCTCTAACTGGCATTAATCCACATGACTAGGTAATCAATCAAAATACTATGCCCAACATGTTAATTATTCTAGAACCATATTTTTCCAGGTAGAAAATAATTTTAAAGTTTTTTTAGCTTAGTATCTGACATTCAGTTGGCAGTTAATAAATTTATTATTGAAAAACAATGAATCTTTCTATCCATGAAACTTACCTTCCTTATCTTTACACACAGGGCCCGTTGTTATCACCAAGGGAAAAACATATCACTAGATTTTCTGACTTTAGTGAACCTGTATCTGTGAAGTTCCTAACCACATTTACTTTTGAATTTTCCTCTTGTGCCTGAATAAACACTATAGGTTTCCTGGAAATAATTTTAATGAATATTCACGTAAAAAATAATAGAAAATATAAATTACTCTGCACCACAGACATGAATATGATTAATTTGCTTTTAGGTGATCTTCTCTAATACATATATGTCTATTCATCCTAACTCCTGTTCATTGCTAAGTTTGCAAGGCATTCTCTTTGTAAATGAATTTATGAGAGTTTGGCATCATAACAACTCATTCCTTAACTGAGAGTTTTGCAGGTTTTACTTACTGTCCTGCCAAGACTCTTTTTAAAACTCTTCCAAGCATCCTCTGTATGCATCTGTTTTATCCTATTAATCACCACACCACAGCGTTATTTGGTGATCTAGCCACTTTATGGCTAGGCAGCCATAACTTCCTGCTTATCAGACTTTCCATTTAAAGCCTTTTTTATGGTGGTTCTCAAAGTGTGGTTTTTGGACCACTGGTGATCCATAAGAAGGACTGTGTACTGTTAATATCTGATTTTTGTTTATTATGCAAACATTGAGTATGTACTAGGGGAAGGCCATGTGCTAAGTACTATAAAGGATGTTCCTGTTCTTTAATCACTATCATGTCCAACTCTTTTGTGATCCCATGGACTGTAGGCTCCTCTGTCCATGGGGTTCTCCAGGCAAGAATATTGGAGTGGGCTGCAGTTTCCGTCTCCAGGGGATCTTACTGATGTAGGTATCAATCCTGTGTCTCCTGCATTGGCAGGTGGATTCTTTACCACTGAGCCACCTGGGAAGCTCCACTATAAAGGATACCAGATTATTAAACTATAGTTGCTGCCCTCAAAGAGCTTACAGTATCTTAGGGAAGGTGCTCAAAACAGCAGCCAAAATGCTCAAACTTCATTGGGCTCTGGTTGCACTGAGAATAAAATCCAAATTTCTTAGCAATGCTTTATATAATCTGGCCCTTGCTGTCTTCCTTATGTATTTTAAAGGCTTTTTCCATTATAAATTTAATGCAATTCCAGTCAAAAATCTCCAAGAAGAATAAATGTGTGACCATTTCTAGAAAAATTCCAAAAAGAAGAGTGATGAGGGGAGGTGTTTCCTACCATATACTATAAAGCTGTAAGTAATTAAAATACTATGGTAATCTATTACCATAGATGCGGAGATAGATCACTGGAACAGAATGGAGAGTCTAGAAGTTCTCTTAGGTATATATGTGAATATAGTACATAATAGGGCCTCCCTGGTGCCTTAGCAGTAAAGAATTTGCCTGTCAATGCAGGAGATGTGGGCTTGATCCCTGGGTTGGGAAGATTCCCTGGAGAAGGAAATAACAACCCACTTCAGTATTCTTGCCTGGGAAATCCTATGGACTGAGGAGCCTGGTTGGGCTACAGTCTGTGGGGTCACAAAAGAGTTGGAAACCACTTAGCGACTAAACAAGAACAATCATGGTACATAATAAAGTGGGCATTTCAATTCAGTTAATAAAAGATGGGTTATTAAATAAACAGTGCTGGGATAATGGGGAAAAAGACAAAGGTGAAATTCCACCTTCTTACACACAGTTAAAACCAAATTAATCAATTATTAATATAAAGAACTTAAAACAGATTAGTGGTTCCTAGAGGTGGGAGGTGGGGGTGGGGGAGATGGCTGAAGGTAGTTAAAGGGTAAAGACTTCCAGGTATATGATAAATAAGCTCTGGGGAATGTCATGTACAGTATAGTGGCTATAGTTAACAAAGAAGCCCATAGTTAACAAAACTGAAAGTTTTGAAAGTTATTTGAAAGTTATTAAGAAAGTAGATCTTAAAATTTTCATCACAAGAAATAAATTGTAACTATATGACATCATTAATGTTAACTAAACTTATTGTGGTAATCATTTCACAATGTATACATACATCAAATCATTATGTTGTGCACCTTGGACTAATACAATGTTATATGTCAATTATATCTCAAAAAAACTGGAAAAAATTAAAAAAAATTAAGAAAGAAACAAAAGTGACTATTTTTATAATTCCAAAGTGGGGATAGCCTTTCCAAACATGAGATCCAAACTGTGAAAAATTAATTTGAATGTGTAGAAAAAAATGATATTAAAAAGCCAAATAAATTCTAAAGTTAAACTGGAAAGAGCACATAATAAGCAAATACAACAGACTTCTCTGTAAAGTCTGTGAACTTTATAATACGTAGACTTTGTGACGTCTACCTTGAATACTCAGAAAACCTTTTAGCTTTACTTCCTGATTTCATTGTATTCAAGGCTAGTTACCTAGATAGTTACCTAGTTACCTAGATAGACCTTCATAGGAGTGATGTATTGACATAGTTTATCTCTCTATATATTTATTCTCTTGTTGCATATGCTATTTTGGATTTTAAGTTTCTAAATGACTGGAGAGAGTCTGACTCACTTTCAATACTACCCACGACATCGTATGTTAATAAATACTCAATAAAAACTTCATGCTTATCATCTTAAGAATTTGTTACTAGGAATCCCCTCGTAGTCTGCTGGTTAGGACTTGGCGCTTTTACTGCCATGACCCGGGTTCAATCCCTGTTTGGGGAACTAAAAGATCCTGCAAGGTGTGCAGCATGGCCAAAATTTTTTTTTAAAAAATTAAAGAATGTTTTACTAAAGCATAAACTGAAAGTTTTCTCTACTTTGACAGGAATTGGCTGCCTGTGAAAACATGCTAGATGCAGTGAAGTTAACATCAAAGGGTAAGATGTTTCATGGTATTTTCAGAGCTAGAAAAAGAAACATGGCATAATGTATGCACAAAGCATCACTTATACCTAGATATGTGGATGCTGCTGTCCTTGGTGCACAAATAAACTGTCATTAATAGTATCTATATGTACAGGGCAAAAATTTGTACGAAATGCTATTAATAGTTTTGTCAGTGCAGCAGTATATTATATTTTCCCCATTTTTAAAGTATGAAATTGATAGTTAAGTCATCTTTATAGCAGCAATGAACTTCAACTAATTTTCAATATATAAAATGAGAAGTGTACTTGATCAAAGACAGTATAATTTAATGCCCAATATGTTAGAAGCAGCCTGATAGGATGAAATGGATAAAAACAAAATGACTTAAAACTATTTTCATGCATCGAACATGGAATGGTGTTCTGTTTCACATATGATAATATACATGTTTCAATGCTATTCTCCCAGAACGTCCCACCCTCACCTTCTCCCTCAGAGTCCATAAAACTGTTCTATGCATCTGTGTCTCTTATTCTGTCTCGCATATAGGGTTATCGTTACCATCTTTCAAATTCCATATATATATGCATTAGTATACTGTATTGTTGTTTTTCTTTCTGGCTTACTTCACTCTGTATAATGGGCTCCAGTTTTGATACATGAGACAAGGGCTCAGGGCCGGGGCAATGGGATGACCCAGAGGGATGGGATGGGGAGGGAGGTGGGTGGGGGGTCCAGGAAGGGGAACACATGTAAATCCATGGCTGATTCATGTCAATGTATGGCAAAAATTATTACAATATTGTAAAGTAATTAGCCCCCAACTAAAATAAATAAATTTATTAAAAAAAAATTAAAGGAAAAAAATTATAACAGAAGAGAAGGTGGTGATGGTACATATATAGCCCATTTTTCAATAAAGTTGACATTTTCTAATGTAAAAAAAAAAGTGTCTGGCACCCTTGAAAGAAAAAAAAAACTATTTTCAAGGAATTTGTTACATGTTGATAGCCAGCAATATTAATAGGCTATTCAGTTCAACTGCTCAGTTGTGTTCGACGCCTTGTGACCCCATAGACTGTAGCACGCCAGGCTTCCCTGTCCATCACCAACTCCTGGAGCTTGCTCAAACTCACATCCATCGAGCCAGTGATCCCTTCCAAACCTCTTAGGCTCTATCATCCCCTTCCCTTCCTGCCTTCAATCTTTCCCAGCATCAGGTTCTTCGCATCAGGTGGCCAAAGTATTGGAGTTTCAGCTTTAGCCTCAGTCCTTCCAATGAATATTTAGGGCTGATTTCCTTTAGGATTGAATGGTTTGATCTCTTTGCAGTCCAAGGGACTCTCAAGAGTCTTCTCCAACACCACAGTTCAGAAGCATCAATTCTTCAGCACTCAGCTTTCTTTGTAGTCCAACTCTCACATTCATACATGACAACTGGAAAAACCATAGCTTTGACTAGATGGACCTTTGTTGGCAAAGTAATGTCTCTGCTTTTTAATATGCTGTCTAGGTTGGTCATAGCTTTTCTTCCAAGGAACAAGTGTTTTTTAATTTCATGGCTGCAGTTACCATGTGCAGTGATTTTGGGAACCCAAGAGAATAAAGCCTCTCACTGTTTCCATTGTTTCCCCATCTATTTGCCATGAAATAGTGGGACCAGATGCCATGATCTTCATTTTTTGAATGTTGAGTTTTAAGCCAACATTTTCACTCTCCTCTTTCACTTTCTTTTTTTTTTTTTTTATAAATTTATTTATTTTAGTTGGGGGCTAATTACTTTACAATATTGTGATAGTTTTTGCCATACATTGACATGAATCAGCCATGGGTTTACATGTGTTCCCCTTTCTGGACCCCCCACCCACCTCCCTCCCCATCCCATCCTTCTGGATCATCCCATTGTCCTGGCCCTGAGCCCTTGTCACATGCATCGAACATGGAATGGTGTTCTGTTTCACATATGATAATATACATGTTTCAATGCTATTCTCCCAGAACGTCCCACCCTCATCTTCTCCCTCAGAGTCCATAAAATTGTTCCATGAATCTGTGTCTCTTATTCTGTCTCGCATATAGGGTTATCGTTACCATCTTTCAAATTCCATATATATGCATTAGTATACTGTATTGTTGT
This sequence comes from Giraffa tippelskirchi, assembly GCF_054371585.1. NCBI lineage: Eukaryota > Metazoa > Chordata > Mammalia > Artiodactyla > Giraffidae > Giraffa > Giraffa tippelskirchi. Next base: position 76,523,305 of record NC_137289.1, read on the forward strand.
TTTTCTTTCTGGCTTACTTCACTCTGTATAATGGGCTCCAGTTTCATCCATCTCAGTAGAACCGATTCAAATGTATTTTTTTTAATGGCTGAGTAATATTCCATCGTGTATATGTACCACAGCTTCCTTATCCATTCGTCTGCTGATGGACATCTAGGTTGCTTCCATGTCCTGGCTATTGTAAACAGTGCTGCGATGAACACTGGGGTACACGCGTCTCTTTCAATTCTGGTTTCCTCGGTGTATATGCCCAGCAGTGGGATTGCTGGGTCATATGGCAGTTCTATTCCCAGTTTTTTAAGGAATCTCCACACTGTTCTCCATAGTGGCTGTACTAGTTTGCATTCCCACCAACAGTGTAAGAGGGTTCCCTTTTCTCCACACCCTCTCCAGCATTTATTGCTTGTAGACTTTTGGATAGCAGCCATTCAGACTGGTGTGAAATGATACCTCATTGTGGTTTTGATTTGCATTTCTCTAATAATGAGTGATGTTGAGCATCTTTTCATGTGTTTGTTAGCCATCTGCATGTCCTCTTTGGAGAAATGTCTGTTTAGTTCTTTGGCCCATTTTTTGATTGGGTCGTTTATTTTTCTGGAATTCAGCTGCAGAAGTTGCTTGTATATTTTTGAGATTAATTGTTTGTCTGTTGCTTCATTTGCTATTATTTTCTCCCATTCTGAAGGCTGTCTTTTCACCTTGCTTATAGTTTCTTTTGTTGTGCAAAAGCTTTTAATTTTAATTAGGTCCCATTTGTTTATTTTTGCTTTTATTTCCAATATTCTGGGAGGTGGGTCATGGAGGATCCTGCTGTGATTTATGTCGGAGAGTGTTTTGCCTATGTTTTCCTCTAGGAGTTTTATTGTTTCTGGTCTTACATTTAGATCTTTAATCCATTTTGAGTTTATTTTTGTGTACGGTGTTAGGAAGTGTTCTAGTTTCATTCTTCTACAAGTGGTTGACCAGTTTTCCCAGCACCACTTGTTAAAGAGATTGTCTTTTCTCCATTGTATATTCTTGCCTCCTTTGTCGAAGATAAGGTGTCCATATGTGCGTGGGTTTATCTCTGGGCTTTCTATTTTGTTCCATTGATGTATATTTCTATCTTTGTGCCAGTACCATACTGTCTTGATGACTGTGGCTTTGTAGTAGAGCCTGAAGTCAGGCGGGTTGATTCTTCCAGTTCCATTCTTCTTCCTCAAGATTGCTTTGGCTATTCGAGGTTTCTTATATTTCCATACAAATTGTGAGATGATTTGTTCTAGTTCTGTGAAAAATACCATTGGTAGCTTGATAGGGATTGCATTGAATCTATAGATTGCTTTGGGTAGTATACTCATTTTCACTATATTAATTCTTCCAATCCATGAACACGGTATATTTCTCCATCTGTTTGTGTCCTCTTTGATTTCTTTCATCAGTGTTTTATAGTTTTCTATATATAAGTCTTTTGTTTCTTTAGGTAGATATATTCCTATGTATTTTATTCTTTTTGATGCAATGGTGAATGGTATTGTTTCCTTAATTTCGCTTTCTGTTTTCTCAATATTGGAGTATAGGAATGCAAGGGATTTCTGTGTGTTAATTTTATATCCTGCAACTTTACTATATTCATTGATCAACTCTAGTAATTTTCTAGTAGAGTCTTTAGGGTTTTCTATGTAGAGGATCATGTCATCTGCAAACAGTGAGAGTTTTACTTCTTCTTTTCCTATCTGTATTCCTTTTATTTCTTTTTCAGCTCTGATTGCTGTGGCCAAAACTTCCAAAACTATGTTGAATAGTAGTGGTGAAAGTGGGCATCCTTGCCTTGTTCCTGACTTTAGGGGAAATGCTTTCAATTTTTCACCATTGAGGATAATGTTTGCTGTGGGTTTGTCATATATAGCTTTTATTATGTTGAGATATGTTCCTTCTATTCCTGCTTTCTGGAGGGTTTTAATCATAAATGGATGCTGAATTTTGTCAAAGGCTTTTTCTGCATCTATTGAGATAACCATATGGTTTTTTTCTTTCAATTTTTTAATGTGGTGTATTACATTGATTGATTTGCGGATGTTAAAAAAACCTTGCATTCCTGGGATAAAGCCCACTTGGTCATGATGTATGATCTTTTTAATATGATGTTGGATTCTGTTTGCTAGAATTTTAGTAAGGATTTTTGCATCTATGTTCATCAGTGATATTGGCCTGTAGTTTTCCTTTTTTGTGACATCTTTGTCTGGTTTTGGAATTAGGGTGATGGTGGCCTCATAGAATGAGTTTGGAAGTTTACCATCTTCTGCAATTTTCTGGAAGAGTTTGAGTAGGATAGGTGTTAGCTCTTCTCTAAATTTTTGGTAGAATTCCGCTGTGAAGCCGTCTGGTCCTGGGCTTTTGTTTGCTGGAAGATTTCTGATTACAGTTTCCATTTCCGTGCTTGTGATGGGTCTGTTAAGATCCTCTATTTCTTCATGGTTCAGTTTTGGAAAGTTATACTTTTCTAAGAATTTGTCCATTTCTTCCAAGTTGTCCATTTTATTGGCATATAGCTGTTGGTAGTAGTCTCTTATGATCCTTTGTATTTCTGTGGAGTCTGTTGTGATCTCTCCATTTTCATTTCTAATTTTGTTGATCTGATTCTTCTCCCTTTGTTTCTTGATGAGTCTGGCTAATGGCTTATCAATTTTGTTTATCTTCTCGAAAAACCAGCTTTTAGTTTTGTTGATTTTTGCTATGGTCTCTTTTGTTTCTTTTGCATTTATTTCTGCCCTAATTTTTAAGATTTCTTTCCTTCTACTGACCCTGGGATTTTTCATTTCTTCCTTCTCTAGTTGCTTTAGGTGTAGAGTTAGTTGATTTATTTGATTTTTTTCTTGTTTCTTGAGGTACGCCTGTATTGCTATGAACCTTCCCCTTAGTATTGCTTTTACAGTGTCCCATAGGTTTTGGGTTGTTGTGTTTTCATTTTCATTCGTTTCTATGCATAATTTGATTTCTTTTTTGATTTCTTCTGTGATTTGTTGGTTATTCAGAAGCGTGTTGTTTAGCCTCCATATGTTGGAACTTTTAATAGTTTTTTTCCTGTAATTGAGGTCTAATCTTAATGCATTGTAGTCAGAGAAGATGGCTGGGATGATTTCAATTTTTTTGAATTTACCAAGGCTAGATTTATGGCCCAGGATGTGATCTATCCTGGAGAAAGTTCCATGTGCACTTGAGAAAAAGGTAAAATTGATTGTTTTGGGGTGGAAACTCCTGTAAATATCAATTAAATCTAATTTGTCTATTGTATCATTTAAAGTTTGTGTTTCCTTGTTAATTTTCTGTTTAGTTGATCTATCCATATGCGTGAGTGGAGTATTAAAGTCTCCCACTATTATTGTGTTATTGTTAATTTCCCCTTTCATACTTGTTAGTATTTGCCTTATATATTGTGGTGCTCCTATGTTGGGTGCATATATATTTATGATTGTTACGTCTTCTTCTTGAATTGATCCTTTGATCTTTATGTAGTGTCCTTCTTTGTCCCTTTTCACAGCCTTTATTTTGAGGTCTATTTTATCTGAAATGAGTATTGCGACTCCTGCTTTCTTTTGGTCTCCGTTTGCATGGAATATGTTTTTCCATCCTTTCACTTTCAGCCTGTGTGTGTCTCTAGTTTTGAGGTGGGTCTCTTGTAGACAGCATATATAGGGGTCTTGTTTTTGTATCCATTCAGCAACCCTTTGTCTTTTGGTTGGGGCATTCAACCCATTTACATTTAAGGTAATTATTGATAAGTATGATCCCGTTGCCATTTACTTTGTTGTTTTGAGTTCGTGTTGAAACATCCTTTCTGTGTTTCCTGTTTAGAGAAGATCCTTTAGCATTTGCTGGAGAGCTGGTTTGGTGGTGCTGAATTCCCTCAGCTCTTTCTTGTCTGTAAAGCTTTTGAATTCTCCTTCATATCTGAATGAGATCCTTGCTGGGTACAGTAATCTGGGTTGTAGATTATTCTCTTTCATTACTTTAAGTATGTCCTGCCATTCCCTTCTAGCCTGAAGGGTTTCTATTGAAAGATCAGCTGTTATCCTTATGGGGATCCCCTTGTGTGTTATTTGTTGTTTTTCCCTTGCTGCTTTTAATATTTGTTCTTTGTGTTTGATCTTTGTTAATTTGATTAATATGTGTCTTGGGGTGTTTCGCCTTGGGTTTATCCTGTTTGGAACTCTCTGGGTTTCTTGGACTTCTGTGACTATTTCTTTCCTCAATTTAGGGAAATTCTCAACTATTATCTCCTCGAGTATTTTTTTATGGCCTTTCCTTTTATCTTCTTCTTCTGGGACTCCTATGATTCGAATGTTGGGGCGTTTCATATTGTCCCAGAGGTCTCGGAGGTTTTCCTCATTTCTTTTGATTCTTTTTTCTTTTTTCCTCTCTGCTTCGTTTATTTCCATCATTCTTTCTTCTACCTCACTTATCCTATCTTCTGCCTCCGTTATTCTACTGTTGGTTCCCTCCAGAGTGTCTTTTATCTCCTTTATTTCATTATTCATTCTATATTGATTCCTTTTTATTTCTTCTAAGTCCTTGATAAACATTTCTTGCATCTTCTCAATCTTTGTCTCCAGGCTATTTATCTGTAACTCCATTTTGCTTTCAAGATTTTGGATCATTTTTATTATCCTTATTCTAAATTCTTTTTCAGATAGATTCCCTATCTCCTCCTCTTTTGTTTGGCTTTGTGGGCATTTCTCATTTTCCTTTACTTGCTGAGTATTTCTCTGCCTTTTCATCTTGTTTAGATTGCTGTGTTAGGCGTGGCCCTTCTGTATTCTGGTAGTATGAAGTTCCTCTTTGTTGTGGAGGTTCCTCACTGCGGTTGGGGTTGGACAGGTGGCTTGTCAAGGCTTCCTGGTTGGGGGAGCTTGTGTCGGTGTTCTGGTGGGTGGAGCTGGATTTCTGCTCTCTAGAGTGCAATGGAGTGACCAGTATTAATTTTTGAGATGTCTATGGATTTGGTGTGCCTCTGGGCAGCCTGTATATTGATGCTCAGGTCTATGTTCCTGCGTTGCTGGAGAATTTGCGTGGTATGTCTTGCTCTGGAACTTATTGTCTCTTGGGTGGAGCTTGGTTTCAGTGAATTTATGGAGGCTATTGGATGGTCTCTTATTAATTAATGTTTCCCCTGGCTTTCAGTCTTATTCTTGCAGTAACCTGAAGACTTCTCCTTCCATACAGCCTCAATAATAAAACTTTTAGGTTAATGGTGGAAAGATTCTCCACAGTGAGTGATACCCAGAAAGGTTCACTGAGTTACATGGAGAGATGAGGTGGGGGGGTGGGTTGAGGTGACCAGGAAGGGAAGAGGGGAATTCAAATGTGGAGAGAGCAATCTAGCCAGTAAGCACTTCCCTCTGTGCTTTCCACAGTTTGGAACCCTCAGAGTGATTCACAGAGATATATAGAGAGGGGGGAGGAAGGTAACAGAGGTGAGCATGAGTAGAAAGGGAGGAATTAAGAGGGGAGAGAGAGATCTGGGCAGTATCCTGTTCCTGAAGTGTTCTCCGGTACCCAGAACACCCTCAGAGATTCACAGAATTGGGTTTAGAAGAGAAGGAGGAGGGTGGGAGATAGAGGTTCCCTGAGGGAGAAGAAAGAGCATCAATAGGGGGAGAGAGTGATCAGGCCAGTGATCACACTCCTGAGTAAAAATGGGTCCTAAAGATTGGGTTCTTAAATGTACAAAGTTGATATCAAATATGTAAAACAAAGATTAAAAATCTAGAGTAGAGGTTAGACTCTTATAAAACTTACATTCTAAAAAAAAAAAGAAAAGAAAAGAAAAAAAGGAAACAGTGTAAAAAGAAAAAAAAACAGTAAAACAGTAAAAAAATGTAGAACAGGAAAAAAACTTAAAAAAAAAGAAAACACAAAAGGTATAAGATATATGTATGTAGTTTGCTTCAAAAATAGGGTTTTTTTTTTTTTGCAAGTTAATAGTGGGTTATGAAAATGAAAGTTAAAGGTGTAATAGAGGACTTGAAGAAAAAGGAAAGAAGAGAAAAAAAAAATTTTTTTTTTAATTAAAAAAAAAAAATTAAAAAAAAAAATTAAAAAAAAAAATAGTAAAAAATATATATATCCCGGACTTTCTCTGGAGCTGTTGTGAGCAGTGTGGGATCTGCTCAGGTTTAGATAGATCCTTATTCCTGCTTATACTTTTCAAGATCAATAGGTCCTTTTCAATGCAGTCGGTATTAACTACAGGGATCTTAATCTGTTGGCCTGTCCCTTCCAAAGCGCTTCCCTCTGTTTATTTGGCTTCTGTTTGGAGATCTCTTCAGTATCTAATTTCCGCCCTGCAACAAAGCGGTGGAGGTGATCTCTTTAGGTTCGCTTGTTCAATCGTGCTGTGGGGAGGAAGGAACACTGCAATTCTGGCGTGTGTGGTAAGCTCGCAGTGTCTCGGCCGCACTGGGTTCGCCCCCGCTCACGGCGTGTGTGCTTTCCTCGTCTACCCTGCTCAGGCTTCAGGTTACTCGGCCAGGGAGCGGGCCCTGAGCTGCGTGCACTTCCCAGGTCTAAGCCGCTCAGGTTCAGGCTCCCGGTTACTCCACAAAGGCGCAGACTCGGTTTCGCCCGCGGCTTGTGCCGTTCCCGGTCGGAGCTGCCCAGGCGGCCAGGAGTTTGGCGAGGGCGCTCTCCCCTGTTGGGGTGGTGCGGCTTATCACCTCCCTGGTCCCCACCTCGGTTTACGGGCGCGCCCGGCTCCGGTGTGCTTTGTGTCGGTTCTGGGGAGCTGGTCTCTGGCTGCGACCCTCCCGGCGGCTGTCGACCCTCCGGGATCTCAGGCAGTCTCTGCTTAGAAACTGGGAGCCTGTTTGCAGTTTGGTAGGGGGTGCCCTCTCTGGAGCTGAGTTTGCCCCTTTCCGGCTCTGGCGGGCCCCGCCTGCCCGTTGTGTCCGGCGGGGGATGGGGCGGTCCGCAGCCGGCTAGCTCTCCTCTGGTATCGCTCAGTCCTTTGTTCTGTGAGCGGGCTGGCAGTGCCTTAGAGTTGGGCTTTTCGCGGGATAGTTCTCTCTCTCTCTCTCTCTCTCGCTGTCCCACAGTTTAGGTTACTATCTCACGTTAGCTCCCTCAGATTGCCCTCGGGGCACTCGGGCCAGGTCCTTACCCTAGGCAATGCCGCCCGCTCCTCTCCGTTCAGCCCCCACTTGCTGGTGGCGGATGATGCGAGCGTCTGGGGTTCTTTGCTGGGAGTTGCTTTAGGCACGTAATCTGTGGATTTTATTTATTTTTTCCTCCCAGTTACGTTGCCCTCCGAGATAAAAAATCCTCCCCCACACCCGCCAGTGAGAGGGTTTCCTGGTGCTTGGAAATTCCTCCTCTTTTACGACTCCCTCCCCGGGACGGGTCTCCGTCCCTAACTCTTTTGTCTCTCTTTTTATCTTTTATAATTTCTCCTACCTCTTTTGAAGATAATGCGCAGTTTTTGTGGAAGCCTGACGTCCTCAGCCAGCCTTCAGAAGTAGTTTTGTGAAGTTTGGTCAGCGTTCAGATGTTCTTTCGATAAATTTGTGGAGGAGAGAGTGGTCTCCCTGTCCTATTCCTCCGCCATCTTAGCCAAAAACCTCCTCTTTCACTTTCGTCAAGAGGCTCTTTAGTTCCTCTTTGATTTCTGCCATTACGGTGGTGTCATCTGCATATCTGAGGTTATTGACATTTTTCCTGGCAATCTTGATTCCAGACTGTGCTTCATCCAGCTTGGCATTTCACATTATGTACTCTGCATATAAGTTAAATAAGCAGGGTGACAATATATAGCCTTGACGTCCTCCTTTCCCGTTTTAGAACCGTTTTGTTGTTCCATGTCCAGTTCTAACTGTTGCTTCTTGACCTGCATACAGATTTCTCAGAAGGAAGGTAAGGTGGTCTGGTATTCCAACCCCTTGAAGAATTTTCCACAGTTTGTTGCGATCCACACAGTCACAGGCTTTGGCATAGTCAATGAAGCAGAAGTAGATGTTTTTCTGGAACTCTCTTGCTTCTTTGATGATCTAGTGGATGTTGTCAATTTATCTCTGGCTCCTCTGCCTTTTCTAAATCCAGCTTGAGCATCTGGAAGTTCACAGTTCACATACTGTTGAAGCCTGGCTTAGAGAATTTTGAGCATTACTTTACTAGGGCGTGAGATGAGTGCAATTGTGCAGTAGTTTGAACATTCTTTGGCATTGGCTTTCTTTGGGATTGGAATGTAAACTGACCTTTCCTAGTCCTGTGGCCACTGCTGAGTTTTCCAAATTTGCTGGCATATTGAGTGCAGCACTTTCACAGCATTGTCAGTAGACGGTTAACTTTAAGGAATCCAATATGTTGTACTTTTCTTCCTTTGTGTGCCACTTCTCAAGGATTCTCTGTTCCTTATCAGTTCCTATTCTGGAACGAGTAGAACTGAACGCAGTTCTCAGGACTGAGATCATGGGAAAGGGTATCTACTTGGATTCCTTTCAGTTACTCCCTTCCGTGATTTCTTTCAGCATCAGTGACCTTGTATGTATTAGACTATTCATTGTGTTGCAATTAACAGCATTTCAGTCTGTGTAATCATTTCACCAAAGATACATAAACCTGCATTTCTGCTAATAAAACACCCTTGCTCCACTAGAGACCTGGGTCCCCCATGTCCTTCTTTCTGTCTCTCTTTCTTTTCGTCAACTCCAGTCCACCTGATCCTGGTCTGATAAGAAGACCACACAGCATCATCTTTTAGGATTTGAATAGCTCAACTGGAATTCCGTCACCTCCACTAGCTTTGTTCGTAGTGATGCTTCCTAAGGCCCACTTGACTTCACATTCAAGGATGTCTGGCTCTAGTTGAGTGATCACAGCGTCGTGATTATCTGGGTCATGAAGATCTTTTTTGTACAGTTCTTCTGTGTATTCTTGCCACCTCTTCTTAATATCTTCTGCTTCTTTTAGGTCCATACCATTTATGTCATTTATAGTGCCCATCTTTGCATGAAATATTCCCTTGGTATCTCTAATTTTCTTGAAGAGATCTCTAGTCTTTCCCATTCTATTGTTTTCCTCTATTTCCTTGCTTTGATTACTGAGGAAGACTTTCTTATCTCTCCTTGCTATTTTTTTGGAACTCTGCATCCTAATGAGTATCTCTTTCCTTTTCTCCTTTGCCTTTAGCTTCTCTTCTTTGCACAGCTATTTTTAAGGCCTCCTCAGACAACCATTTTGCTTTTTTGCATTTCTTTTTCTTGGGGATGGCCTTGATCCTGGCCTCCTGTACAATGTCACGAACTTCCGTCCATAGCTCTTCAGACACTCTATCTATCAGATCTAATCCCTTGAATCTATTTTTCACTTTCACTGTATAATCGTAAGGGATTTGGTTTAGTTCATACCTGAATGGTCTAGTGGTTTTCTCTACTTTCTTCAATTTAAGTCTGAATTTGCAATAAAGAGTTCATGATTTTAGCCACAGTCAGCTCCCTGTCTTGTTTTTGCTGACTGTATAGAGCTTCTCCATCTTTGCCTGCAAAGAATGTAATCAATCTGATTTTGATGATGACCATCTGGTGATGTCCATGTGTTGCGCTGTCTCCTATGTTGTTGGAAGAGGGTGTTTGCTATGCCCAGTGTGTTCTCTTGGCAAAACTCTATTAACCTTGCTCCACTTCATTTTGTAGTCCAAGGCTAAATTTGCCTGTTACTCCAGGTATCTCTTGACTTCCTACTTTTGCATTCCAGTCCCCTATAATGTAAAGGACATCTTTTTTTGGGTGTTAGTTCTAGAATGTCTTGTAGGTCTTCATAGAATCTACAAGATGATGAATTGCAATATTTTAGGCAGGGAATGAGAGAAGAGATGAAATGATTAAAGTGTACAGTCCCTGACTTTACTTATGGTATGACTTAAAGATTTTTGGACTTTATAATGGTTCAAAAGCTGTACACATTCAATAGAAACTGTACCTCATATTTTGAAGTTTGCCCTTTGCCTGGGCTAGCTATATCCATAGGATGCTCTCTTATGATGCTAGGCAGAAGCAGTGAGCTGCAGCTCCTTGTCAGCGATGTGATCATGAGGGTAAATAACTGATACATTTACAACCATTCTGTACCCATACAACCATTCTGTTTTCACTCAGTATTCAATAAATTACATGAGATATTCAACATCTTATTATAAAATAGGCTTTGTGTTAGATAATTTTGCCCCACTCTTCTTCAGTGGCACTAGTGGTAAAGAACCTGCCTGGAAATGCAGGAAATAATGAGATGTGGGTTCAATCCCTGGGTCAGGAAGATCCTCTGGAGGAGGGCATGGCAACCCACTCCAGTATTGTTGCCTGGAGAATCCCATGGACAGAGGAGCCTAGCAGGGCGCAGTCCATAGGGTCGCAAAGAGTTGGACCCAACTGAAACGACTTAGCATGCAGGCTAATCTAAGTGCTCTCAGCAGGTTTAAGGTAGTGAAGTGAAAGTCACTCAGTCATGTCCGACTCTTTGCGACCCCATGGACTATACAATCCATGGGATTCTCCAGGCAAGAATACTGGAGTTAGCTGTTTCCTTCTCCAAGGGATCTTCCCAACCCAGGGATCAAACCCAGGTCTCCCGCATTGCAGGCAGATTTTTTATCAGCTGAGCCACCAGGGAAGGCCAAGAATACTGGAGTGGGTAACCTATCAATTTTCCAGTGGATCTTCCTAACCCAGGAATCGAAGCGGAGTCTGCTGCATTGCAGGCGGACTCTTTACCAGCTGAGCTACCAGGGAAGCCCCAGGTTTAAGGTAGGTTTAGGTTTAGGCTAAACTATGATACTTAATAGTTTGGGTATATTAAATGCATTTTTGATTTATGACATTTTCCCCTTATGATGGGTTTATCAGGATGTAACCCCATCTTAGGTCAAGTGAAGTCTTGACCTAAGTAAAATTACACACTTGGAATTCCAAATGAATTTGATTATCAGCTTCATCACTCCTGTGAAAGAATATGTTAGAATTTTTATTGGGGTGGCAGTGAATCTTCAGATCACTTTGGATAATGTTGACATCTTAACAATATTAAGTCTTATCTATGAACACAGGATAACTTTTAATTTTTTTAGGTCTTTAATTTCTTTCAGCAATGTTTTATAGTTTTTTGTATGTATTTCACCTCTTTGGGTAGATTTATTCCTAGGCATTTAGTTATTTTTTAGGGGCGGTTGTAAATGGAATTGCTTTTTAAATTTACTTTTTGGTTTGTTCTTTGCTGGTGTATAGCAATACAACTGATTTTTGTTTGTTGATCTTGTAGCCTGCAATTTTGCTGAATTTGTGTTAGCAGCTTTCTTTTGGATTCTTTGGGATTGTCTATCAATAGGCTTATGTCATCAGAAAATAAGGGCTTCCCAGGTGGTGGTAGTGAAAAAGAACTTGCCTGCCAATGCAGGAAACATGAGATGATCCCTTGGAAGAAGGCGTGGCAAACCACTCCAGTATTCTTGTCTGGATAGAGATCATTTTACCTTTTTCTTTCTAATTTGGATGGCTTTTATTTCATTTTCTTGTATAATAGCTCTAGCTATAACTTCTAGTACAATGTTAAATAGCAGTGTTGAGAGTGGGCATCCTGTCAGTTGCCTTTTCTGTAACAATTGAGATGGTCCTGTGCTCTTTCCCCCCCTTTGTTCTGTTAACACAATTGATTTCCTTATATTGAACCATCCTTTCATTCCTAGGATGAGTCACACTTGGTCATAGTGAATGATTCTATTAATATGCTGTTGGGTTCAATTTGCTATTAATATTTTGTTGAGTATTTTTGCATCTGTATTAATAAGGGATATTGTTCTTTAATTTTCTTGTGAGTCTTTTTCTGTATTTGGTATCAGAATAATGCTGACTTCATAAAATGAGTTAGAAGAAGTTCCCTCCTCTTCAATTTTTTGGGAAGAGTTTGAGAAGGATTGGTGTTAATTCCTTAAATGTTTGGTAGAATTCCCCAGTGAAACCATCTGGTGGTCCCTGACTTCTTTGTTGGGAGATTTTTTATTATTATTATTGATTCAAACTCTTGTTATAGGGCTGCTTAGATTTTATTTCTTCTTGAATTTGTAAGTTTCAAGGAATCTGTTCATTTCTTTTTGGCTATCTATTCACAGTATTTATAATCCTTTTTATCTCTGTAAGGTGAGTGGATTTTAATTACTTGGCATCTTTTTTTTTTTCCTCTTTGTCAGTCTACCTATAAATTTGATGACCTTTTCAAATAACCAATTTTTGGTTCCATTGATTTTCTATATTGTATTTCTATCTTCTATTTAGCTTAATCTCCTTTCGAATGTTTATTGCCTTCTTTCTGCTAGGTTCAGGTTCCTAAGGTGTTAGATTAAATTATTGCTTGAGGACTTTCTTTTCTTTTTTTTTAATGTTGGCATTTCCAACTATAAGTTCCCCTCTGAGCACTTCTTTCACTGCATCTCATAAGTTTTATATGTTGTGTTTTCCTTCTCATTCATCTTTTTTTTCTAATTTCTCTTTTTACCTCTACTTTGAGCCATTAGTTGTTTGAGTGCATTGTTTAATTTCCACATATTTGTGAATTTCCTAGTTTCCTTCTGTTGATTTCTGGTTTCAATCTATTGTGATTGGAAAAGATACTCTGTATAGTTTTGATCTTTCAAAATGTATTAACACTTGCTTTTTGGCCTAACATGTGGTCTATCCTAGAGAAAGTTCAAGAAAAATGTGTATTATGTTTTTGGGTGGGGTGCACTATTTCTGTTAGGGGTCCAGTTGTTCTATAGTTTTGTTCATATAATCTAGCAGTATTAATGTATTTATCATTGTTCTGGTTGTTCAGTACATTATTGAAATTGATGTCATGAAGTTCCCTACTATTATTTTAGAGCAGTCTCTATCTTCAATTCTGTCAATATTTGCTTCATATATTTGAGAGCTCTGATGTTTGGTGCATAAATGTTTATAAATGTTATATCTTCTTGCTGAATTGAACTTTCTATCACTATTTAATATCCTTCTCTCCTGTAACAGTTTTCTACTTAAAGTCTATTTTGTGTTATATTAGTACAGCCACCCCAGCTTTCTTTTGGTTACTATTTGCATGAAATGTCTTTTTCCATCATTTCACTATCAACCTTCTTGTGTTTATTAAAATTGTTTTTCTTTTAAATAATTATTTTAATTGGTGGATAATTACTTTACAATATTGTGATGGCTTATGCCATATATCAACATGAATCAGCCATAGTCATATATGTGACCCCTCCCTCTTGAATCCTTCAAGATTCACTCCGCGCTCCTCACCCCATCCCTCCAGGTTATCACAGAGCACCAGCTTTGGGTTCCCTGCATAGAGCCTATTATACAGAGTGAAGTAAGTCAGAAAGACAAATATTGCCTATTAATGCATATACATGGAATCTAGAAATTTATTTTTAATTGGAGGATAATTGCTGTACAATATTGTGTTGATTTCTGCCATAAAACAACAGCAATCAATACTATATATTCTTGTTTTTTTTAAATCTAAAGTGAGTCTCTCTTATAAGGGTTTCCCTGGTGGCCCAGTTGGTAAAGAGTCTGCCTGCATTGTGGGAGAGCTGGGTTCGATCCCTGGGTCGGGAACATCCCCTGGAGAAGGAAATGGCAACCCACTACAGTATTCATACTACAGAAGCAAGGCGGCTGCGACGGCTCGGCGCAGAAGCGTGGCCGAGAGGAGCTAGGCCGGGCCGGGGGCCGGGGGCCGCAACCGAGAGGGGCTAGGCCGGGCCGGGGGCCGGGGCGGTGGCCGAGAGGGGCTAGGCCGGGCTGGGGGCCGGGGGCCGGGGGCCGGGGGCCGGGGGCGGCAACCGAGAGGGGCTAGGCCGGGCCGGGGGCTGGGGGCGGCGGCCGACAGGGGCTAGGCAGGGCCGGGGCCCGGGGGCCGGGGGCAGTGGCCGAGAGGGGCTAGGCCGGGCCGGGGGCCGGGGGCCGGGGGCGGCGGCCGAGAGGGGCTAGGCTGGGCCGGGGGCCGGGGGCCGGGGGCCAGGGACCGGGAGCCGGGGGCAGCAGCCGACAGGGGCTAGGCCAGGCCAGGGCCCGGGGGCCGGGGGCGGCGGCTGAGAGGGGCTAGGCCTGGCCAGGGGCCAGGGGCAGCAGCCGACAGGGTCTAGGCCGGGCCGGGGGCCGGGGGCCGGGGGCCGGGGGCCTGGAGCCGGGGGCGGCAACTGAGAGGGGCTAGGCCGGACCGGGGGCCGGGGGCCGGGAGCGGCGGCCGACAGGGGCTAAGCCAGGCCAGGGCCCGGGGGCCGGGGGCGGCGGCCGAGAGGGGCTAGGCCGGGCCGGGGGCTGGGAGCTGGGGGCGGCGGCCGAGAGGACCTAGGCCGGGCCGGGGCCCGGGGGCCGGGGGTGGCAGCCGAGAGGGGCTAGGCCGGGCCGGGGGCCGGGGGCGGCGGCCGACAGGGGCTAGGCCGGGCCGGGGGCCGGGGGCGGCGGCCGACAGGGCCTAGGCCGGGCCGGGGGCCGGGGGCGGCGGCCGAGAGGGGCTAGGCCGGGCCGGGGCCCGGGGGCCGGGGGCAGCGGACGAGAGGGGCTAGGCCGGGCAGGGGGCCGGGGGCGGCGGCCGACAGGGGCTAGGCCGGGCCGGGGGCTGGGGCTGGGGCCGGCGGCGGCGGTGGCGGCGGCAAGAGGAATTACCCAAGGCCCAAGGTAAGAGAAACCCAAGTAAGACGCTAAGTGTTGCGAGAGGGCATCAGAGGGCAGACACACTAAAACTAAAATTACAGAAAACTAGCTAATCTGATCACACGGACCACAGCCTTGTCTATCTCAATGAAACTAAGCCATGCCGTGTGGGGCCACCCAAGAAGGATGGGTCATGGTGGAGAGGTCTGACAGATTATGGTCCACTGGAGAAAGGCATGGCAAACCACTTCAGTATTCTTGCCTTGAGAACCCCATGAACAGTATGAAAAGGCAAAAGGATAGGACACTGAAAGATGAACTCCCCAGGTCAGTAGGTGCCCAATATGCTAATGGAGATCAATGGAGAAATAACTCCAGAAAGAATGATGGGATGGAGCCAAAGCAAAAACGATACCCAACTGTGGATGTGACTGGTGATAGAAGCAAAGTCCGATGCTGTAAAGAGCAATATTGCATAGGAACCTGGAATGTTAGGTCCATGAATCAAGGCAAACTGGAAGTGGTCAAACAGGAGATGGCAAGAGTGAACGTCGACATTCTAGGAAACAGCGAACTAAGATGGACTGGAATGGGTGAATTTAACTCAGATGACCATTATATCTACTACTGTGGGCAAGAATCCCTTAGAAGAAATGGAGTAGCCATCATGGTCAACAAAAGAGTCCGAAATGCAGTACTTGGATGCAATCTCAAAAACGACAGAATGATCTATGTTCGTTTCCAAGGCAAACCATTCAATATCACGGTAATCCAATTCTATGCCCCGACCAGTAACGCCGAAGAAGCTGAGTTGAACGGTTCTATGAAGACCTACAAGACCTTCTAGAACTAACACCCAAAAAAGATGTCCTTTTCATTATAGGGGACTGGAATGCAAAAGTAGGAAGTCAAGAAACACCTGGCGTAACAGGCAAGTTTGGCCTTGGAGTACAGAATGAAGCAGGGCAAAGGCTAATAGAGTTTTGCCACGAGAACACACTGGTGATAGCAAACACCTTATTCCAACAACACAAGAGAAGACTCTACACGTGGACGTCACCAGATGGTCAACACCAAAATCAGATTGATTATATTCTTTGCAGCCAAAGATGGAGAAACTCTATACAGTCAGCAAAAACAAGACCAGGAGCAGACTGTGGCTCAGATCATGAACTGCTTATTGCCAAATTCAGACTTAAATTGAAGAAAGTAGGGAAAACCACTAGACCATTCAGGTATGACCTAGATCAAATCCCTTATGAGTATACAGTGGAAGTGACAAATAGATTTAAGGGACTAGATCTGATAGACAGAGTGCCTGATGAACTATGGACAGAGGTTCGTGACATTGTACAGGAGACAGGGATCAAGAAAATCCCCATGGAAAACAAATGAAAAAAAGCAAAATGGCTGTCTGAGGAGGCCTTACAGATAGCTGGGAAGAGAAGAGAAGCAAAAAGCAAAGGAGAAAAGGAAAGATATTCTCATCTGAATGCAGAGTTCCAAAGAATAGCAAGGAGATATAAGAAAGCCTTCCTCAGCGATCAGTGCAAACAAATAGAGGAAAACAACAGATTGGGAAAGGCTAGAGACCTCTTCAAGAAAATTAGAGATACCAAAGGAACATTTCATGCAATGATAGGCTCGATAAAGGACAGAAATGGTATGGACCTAACAGAAGCAGAAGATATTAAGAAGAGTTGGCAAGAATACACAGAAGAACTATACAAAAAAGATCTTCATGACCCAGATAATCACGATGGTGTGATCACTCACCTAGAGCCAGACATCCTGGAATGTGAAGTTAAGTGGGCCTTAGAAAGCATCAGTACGAACAAAGCTAGTGGAGGTGATGGAATTCCAGTTGAGCTATTTCAAATCCTGAAAGATGATGCTGTGAAAGTGCTGCACTCGATATGCCAGCAAATTTGGAAAACTCAGCAGTGGCCACAGGACTGGAAAAGGTCAGTTTTCGTTCCAATACCAAAGAAAGGCAATGCCAAAGAATGCTCAAACTACCACACAATTGCACTCATCTCACATGCTAGTAAAGTAATGCTCAAAATTCTCCAAGCCAGGCTTCAGCAATACGTGAACCGTGAACTTCCAGATGTTCAAGCTGGTTTTAGAAAAGGCAGAGGAACCAGAGATCAAATTGCCAATATCCGCTGGATCATCAAAAAAGCAAGAGAGTTCCAGAAAAACATCTATTTCTGCTTTATTGACTAAGCTAAAGCCTTTGACTGTGTGGATCACAATAAACTGTGGAAAATTCTGAAAGAGATGGGAATACCAGACCATCTGACTTGTCTCTTGAGAAACCTGTATGCAGGTCAGGAAGCAACAGTTAGAACTGGACATGGAACAACAGACTGGTTCCTAATAGGAAAAGGAGTACGTCAAGGCTGTATATTGTCACCCTGCTTATTTAACTTATATGCAGAGTACATCATGGGAAACGCTGGGCTGGAAGAAACACAAGCTGGAATCAAGATTGCCGGGAGAAATATCAATAACCTCAGATATGCGGATGACACCACCCTTATGGCAGAAAGTGAAGAAGAACTAAAGAGCCTCTTGATGAAGGTGAAGGAGGAGAGTGAAAAAGTTGGCTTAAAGCTCAACATTCAGAAAACTAAGAACATGGCATCTGGTCCCATCACTCCATGGGAAATAGATGGGGAAACAGTGGAAACAGTATCAGACTTTATGTTTGGGGGCTCCAGAATCACTGCTGATGGTTACTGCAACCATGAAATTAAAAGACGCTTACTCCTTGGAAGGAAGGTAATGGCCAACCTAGATAGCATGTTTAAAAGCAGAGACATTACTTTGCCAACAAAAGTCCGTCTAGTCAAGGCTATGGTTTTTCCAGTAATCATGTATGGATGTGAGAGTTGGACGGTGAAGAAAGCTGAGCGCTGCAGAATTGATGCTTTTGAACTGTGATGTTGGAGAAGACTCTTGAGAGTCCCTTGGACTGCAAGGAGATCCAATCAATCCATCCTAAAAGAGATCAATCCTGGGTGTTCATTGGAAGGTCTGATGTTGAAGCTGAAACTCCAATACTTTGGCCACCTCATGCGAAGTGTTGACTCATTGGAAAAGACCCTAATGCTGGGTACGATTGGGGGCGGGAGGAGAAGGGGACGACAGAGGATGAGATGGTTGGATGGCATCACCGACTCGATGAACATGGGTTTGGGTAGACTCCGGGAGTTGGTGATGGACAGAGAGGCCCGGCGTGTTGCAGTTCATGGGGTCGCAGAGAGTCGGACACGACTGAGCGACTGAACTGAACTCAACTGAACAGTATTCTTGCCTGGAGAATTCCATGGACAGAGGAGCCTGGTGGGCTACAGTCCATGGGGTCACAAAGAGTTGGAAATGACCTTTTTAAGAGTCAGAGTCTCTTATAGATAGCATATAGTTGGATCATGCTTTTTTTTTTTTTAATCCATTCTGCTAATCTCTGTCTTTTGATTAGGGCATTGAATCCACTTATATTTAAAGTAATTACCGACAAGGAGGGACTTCTGACATTTCCCCATTTGTTTTCTATATAGTTTTTTGTCCTTCATTTCCACATTTCTACCTTCTTTTTATTTTTGCAGTAAAATGTTTCGATTCCCTTCTCATCTCCTTAGGTATATATTCTATAGATATTTTCTTTGATGTTATCATGGGGATTACATTTATTAGGTTAGCCAAAAATATTTGTTCAGGTTTTATGGACAAACCCAAATGAACTTTTGGCCAGATCAATAACATCCAAAAGTTGTAATAGTAAAATTTGAATTCACATTAGCTTAATGTCAATAGCATACAAAAACTCTTCCCTTATGTATCTCCATTCGCCCTTTTTACGTTATTGATGTCACAGATTACATCTTTATACATTTTTTTTCCAACAACAAACATTAATGACTAATTTTATGCACTTGTCTTTTAAATCATGTAGAAAATAAAAAGTAGAACTATAAATAAATTTAAAGTAACACTAGTTTTTTATAACTTCCCATATATTTACCTTTAACTAGGCACCATTACCTTTATTTCTTCATATGGATTTGAGTTATCACCTATTTTCCTTCCATTTCAACCTGAAGGACTCCTTTTAGCATTTTGTGCAGGGCAGGCCTAGTGATAATGAATTTCCTCAGCTTCTTTTTTTTTGAGTTTGGGGGTGAACTGGGGATATGTTAATTTCTCCATCATTTTTGAAGGATTTTTTGGTGGATATAGAATTCTTGGTTAAGTTTCTGCACTCTTCCTCTCCTGCCCTGTCCCCTGTACTGGCTGCCAAGGTTTCTGATGAGAAATCAGATGATAATCCTATTGAGGATCCACTGTATGTGACAAGTTATTTCTGTCTTGCTGCTTTCAAGATTTTCTCTTTAATTATGTGTCTTGGTATTGATCTTTTGGGGCTTATACTACTTGGAGTTGAACTTGGATTTGTAAAATTATGTATTGCATCCAATTTGGGAAGTTTTCAGTCATTATTCAAATATTCTTTTCCCCTTACTTTCTCTCTTCTCCTTCTGAGAGTCCCATAATACATATGTTGGTCTGCTTGATGGTGTTCCACAGACACCTTAGGCTTTTAACTTTTCTTCATCTTTTTTTGTTCCTCAAACTTGATAATTTTAATTATCCTGTCTTTAAGTTCACTGATTCTTTTTTCAGCTTGCTTAGAAATTTGGATTTTGAACCCCTGCAGTGCACTTTTATTATACTTTACAGCTTCAGAATTTTTTTTGGTGGGGATTATTTTTTATAATTTGTTTCTTTATTGGTATTTCTACTTTGTTTATACATCTTTTTCCTGTGTGCATGTCTCTCTTTAGCTCTTTGAGCACATTTAAGACGGTTGTTTAAAGGTGTTTGTTGATGATGGAGTGGGTGGGGATAGTTGGAAGCCACCACTAGGCTGATGGCTGAATTTCGCCAAAATTAACTGCAATTTACCAGCCAAGCTGTCCTCTGGTATGTTTTTATTGTTGTGATTTACTTTGTTCCTTTGAATGGGCTATACTTTCCAATTTCTTTGTATGCCTTGTGATTTTTTGTTGTTGAAAACTGGACATTTTAATCTTATGATTAACTGTTTTTCTTTTTATTATTATAGGGTGCCTGTGTCAGAGATCAGAGTTAAATATTTAAAGGTGTTTTAAGGTCTTTTCTAAATCTGTGTCTTTCCTTGGTCATGCATGGTGGCTTTCTAGATTTTCCTGTATACATGGTTGTTTCTAAATGTCTAACAAAACTGGTGTGACTCTTTTGAATCTCCTGAAAGCCGCTTTAGTTGGCGGAGGTTGGGAAAATGGCAGCCAACCTCCAAGTCCTCACCTCAGCATTCAGAGTAGCAATCTGCTCCAGCAATTCAGATTGCTGTCCCTACAGTTGTCTGCCATGAGACAAGGTAGGAGATGATGGGGGGGGGGGGGCTGTGCTTGGAAGCCACCACTAGGCTGATGGCTGAATTTCACCAAAATTAACTGCAATTTATCAGTCAAGCTGTCCTCTGGAAGCTGCAAGTACAGGTATTCAAATAAACTCTAGTTCCAAAATATTCACTTCAGGCAGTTTATGCCTGTACAATTGTTGTACAGGTGAAGAAAGGAATTCTGGCATTGCTACTTCCACTATCTTCCTTCTCTTTACTCTAAACTTTCTAATATATTTTATGTGAATTGATATTTCAGATTTACTAAGGGATGGCTTTGGGGACAATCCCTTTTTCTACTGTCTGATTGCAGAAGTACACAATCATCAAAAACCATCAGGTAAAATAAACGTCCATTTTTCAATTTAATCAGGAGTATATTTTCTCTACCCTGAAAACAAAGTACAGTTTGATAGCATACAATTACTCTTAAGCCAAGGAGACAAGTGTAAGTACATAAACTAAGTCTTGCTTTCTGAAAGAGAAAATGTGTGGTATGCATTTATGTTGGACTTTCCAGGTGGCACTAGTGGTAAAGAACCAGCCTGCCAATGCATGAGACATGAGAAACGGGTTCAATCCCTGGGTCAGGAAGGTCCTCTGGAGAAGGATATGGCAACCCACTCCAGTATTCTTGCCTGGAGAATCCCATGGACAGAGGAGCCTGGTGGGCTACAGTCCATGGGGTCACAAAAAGTCGGACAAAACTGAAGTGACTTAGCATACAGCACACATGCATTTATGTTTGTATATGCATAGAAAAAAATTAGGAAGAATATACTCCATGCTGTTAAAAGATGAGTTATCTCTTAAATGTTGTATTAAAAGGACTTAAACCTTCTTTATTATACATTTCTGTATTATTTAAAATTTTGTCCAGCAAGCTTTTATTACTTTAATAGATAAAAATAAACACAAAGATATCCATTTTGGAGGAAAGAACATTGTAAGATTCAATGTATTAACTTCTTTATACCCTCTCTTTCCTCTTCCTAGGTAAAGTGACTGTTGGATTTGCCATGTACTACTTTACATACGACCCCTGGATTGGCAAGTTACTTTACCTAGAGGACTTTTATGTCATACAAGCTTAGCGAGGTCAGGTAACACATAGTATTACTTATATTTTAAAAATTAAAATGGTAATATTTTAAGGAGTTTTAGTATAAATATGGTGTTTAAGTTAGTTTATGTAACTAATTTCTATTTCATGAGACTGATCACTATCCTAGTTATCCTTGCATATGGTGTAGTGAAGACTCAATCATAGATTAGAAAAGATTTATTAGTTCCCATCAAGGCTTGAGTAAGCCAAGTTATCAAAGCTATACTTTTATTTTTTTGTTTTGTTTCTTTTTTTAAAGCTATACTTTTATCTCTAAAACATGTTTTTACATTTTGTGTTGTTTTGTCTAAAATGAATAAGAAGTATATTCTGTGATAAGATGATAGTGACAAGGACTCATTTCCTCTTCACTGCCCTTTAAAATAAATCCAAAGTCTTTTCCATTACCTTTGGAACCACATTCCAATTTGGAAAAAGAGATAGGAAAAACATTCATGAGCTGAATTTCAACACAAGCTATTATGAATATGTAACAACCAGATAACAGGGTTTAAACTAAAGCAAACAAATTGTTAAGTGGAATTTTTCAACTTATGTTTTTTCATTTTGCATTATCTATTTAAAAGGTCTAGGTATTGGAGCTGAAATGCTGAAGAGGCTAAGTCAGGTATACATTACAGTTAGTATTGTTATTCTATATGTTATCCTGTTCTTCATCAAATGTTATTATTTAACATTGCATAAATTAGATACTTTAACATCGGAACATAATCTCAAAATATACTTAATTTTTTATTCCAATTAAACTGGTTTTCAAATTAGATATTCATACAGGTCTTATCTGACTTATGTTTAAAAGCTGATATAATCCACAACCACATTATATACCTTTTTGCTACAAAGGAGAAGCAAGCAAAAGGGAGATTAGAAGGCAATTTACCCATAAAATGTGTCTACAGTGTGAATATGAGAACAGTATAAAAAGATTCTTTTGCATTTTGGAAATACATATAGGTAAACTTTTTCTGTAGAATAAAGAAAAAAACTGAATTAGATTTATAGAAAAACCAATGAGTAGATTTTGCAAGTGTGTTTTGGACTTCTAAAGAAAGGGTTTTAAAACTCAACAGGACTTTTTTTCTTTTTACAGATTTAGAGAACTCCAAGAGATAACTATTGCATTATTATTTGGAAGTATTTTACACACACACAGTGCCTTGCATAGAGTAGATCTTCCATAAAATAAATGTGATAATGAATATTATACTTTCAAATAAAAGTAATGTCTGTTTGTTTTTAAACAGATAGCCATCAGAAGCCAGTGTAACTGCATGCACTTTCTTGTCGTCATTTGGAACCAGGCTTCTATCGACTACTACACTCGAGGGGCTTTAGACCTTTCCTCCGAGGAGGGCTGGCATCTGTTCAGGTTTAACAGAGAAGAATTCATGGACATGGCAGGGGAAGAGTGAAAGGTGACTTATTACTTGTCCCAATATAGGCTCCAACGTCTGAATGTAACAACTTGTCCCAATATAGGCTCCAACATCTGAATGTCGCCTGAGTCCAACAGCAGTCTGACTGTCGTATAATACAGCAAGTTAACAAACTCTGGTTTCAGCAGATCTTTGAAACAGATTTTGTAGATACAACTTGCCGTTATCCATATTGACACACTAATGGTTAGTAGCAGAGCTGATAACCCAAAAGAGCAGATAATTCAAAAATAACTTATACTTGGCTTTAGGATATTTATTTTTTTACTTACTGTATCCTATGAAATTTCAAATGCATATATTTTCATATTGTAACACATCTGAAATTTGGATAAGTATTATGATCAACTGGCAGCACTTTTCCCTTAGAGGTCTTGGATTTGATGAAATATTGTACATTTGATCACAAACAGATCTGAGGTAAAAAAAAAAAAGTATAAAATACTAAAGCTAAATTATGAAAAGCTTACCTATGAATAACTAGTAAATGAACTGCTTTCCCACCTTGAGCAGATCAAGGACCACTGACTTGACTTCATCTCGGAACTACATTCCATCTCTGTCTTTATCTTGGAACTAAATTCCATCTATGAGAAACCAACTTTTGTTGTACCTATCTTAGGGAAGATATTACATAGTACACTGTATCTGTGTATGTTTCTATCCTTTCTAGTAGGATATAAACCTTTTGATAGAATTATAATTATTTTTTCACCCTATATTACAACCAGCATGTGAGTTCCTACTACGTACCAGGTATTATGGATATAAAAACTATGAAGTGAAAGTGAAAGTCGCTCAGTTGTATCCACCTCTTTGCAACCTTATGGACTGTAGCCCGTTAGGCTCCTCTGACTGTGGAATTCTCCAGGCAAGAATACTGGAGTGGGCAAGTTGCCATGCCCTTCTCCAGGGGATCTTCCCGACCCAGAGATCGAACACAGGTCTCCTGCATTGCAGGCCTATCCTTTACCATTTAAGCTACCTGGGGAGCCCATTAAAAAAGTTATACAAAGATGATTCAGTTATACCACAAGGAGCCTTGTAAATGAAAAAAAAAATACTAATCTAGTTTTAGTTTTACAATAAATTATGTGGGCTATCACAGCCATAAATACCAAATGTAAGGGAATGTACAGGAGAGTATCTAAATCCTACCTTGGGGAACTGAGAAAGGGTGGGTTTGAAGAATAAGTAGGAAGCTGGAATGAAGCATAACGAGACAAAAGCAATTCTGAGACATTAGCATAGGCAGAGAAATAGGTAATAAAAGAGCAAAGCATGTTTACAAAGCAAGTGGTGTTATAGATAACATACTGGGCAGGCCAAAAAGTTTGTTCAAGTTTTTCTGTACAGTGTTATGGAAAAACTCAAATGAACTTTTTGGCCAACCCAATATAATATACTTGATAGTAGGGTGGGTGGGGAGAGGGAAGGAAGGATTAAAGTTTAGCTGGGATCATATATGAAGGCCTGGTATGTCATGCTAATGGGTCTTGATTTGATTCTGTAGACAATGTTGAGTCACTGAAGATCTCAGGAAGACAACTATGTCATAATAATCTGATAGATGGGTTATAATAGGGTAGCAGACACTATATATTAACTTAAACTCAACACCATTCCAGATCCCTTACCACTTGCGTTTCTCTTCATAGACAAAAATGTAATTTGTCAATTTTAAATTTGACTTACAAGACAAATTCTGGTTAAGATATAGACAGAAGTCTTTTGAGAGGGGTTCTAAGAAATCATTTAATTCTCTGATAATAGGGAGTCAGAAGCATCTGGTAGTTTTTTTGTAACCCCTTTTCCTACTTTGAATGCGTGTGTGTTCCCCAGAGGTATAGGAGCCATTCTGTGATCTTGAGGTGACAAATCAACATGCTAAAGAGTAGAGTAGAAAGATATATATGTCTAGATCCTTGATGACACCAATGAGTCACTATACAAACTCTGTACTGACCAATTCCAGACTTTAAATAGACTCATTTATTTAAGCTGCTACTGCTAAGTCGCTTCAGTCATGTCCCACTCTGTGCGACCCCGTAGACGGCAGCCCATCAGGGTCCGCCATCCCTGTGATTCTCCAGGCAAGAATACTGGAGTGGGTTGCCATTGCCTTCTCCATTTATTTAAGCAGCTACAGTTAACTGGTTTGCTGTTACTTATAAGCAGAATGCAATGTTAAGTGACAGAAAGCAAGACTGATGGCAAGCAGATTAACCAGAAGCATATGTAATAATCCAGGAAAGTGATGATGAAGACATGAATGAGAGTAAGGATTAGAGAAAGTAGAATCGATCTGAGAAACACAGAAGTGAGAGAGATGTACAGACAATTTAGTTTTAGGTCTTTTGATATTGGGGCTTCCCAGGTGGCTCAGTGGTAAAGAATTCGCATGCCAATGTAGAAGATGCAGGTAGACCTGGGTTCAATCCACTGGAGGAGGGAATGGCAACCCACTCCAGTATTCATGCCTGAAGAATCCCATGGACAGAAGAGCCTGGCCTCCTGAGAACCTTATATGCAGGTTAAGAAGCAACATGGAAAAACATACTGGTTCCAAATTGGGAAAAGAGTATGTCAAGGCTATATATTGTCACCTTGCTTATTTAACTTATGTGCAGAGTACATCATGCGAAATGCCAGGCTAGATGAATAAGCTAGAATCAAGATTGCAAGGAGAAATATCAATAACCTCAGATATGCAGATGACACCACCCTAATGGCAGAAAGCCAAGAGGAACTAAACAGCATCTTGATGAAGGTGAAAGAGGATAATGAAAGAGCTGGCTTAAACCCAGATCATGGCATCTGGTCCCATAAGTTCATGGCAAATATATGGGGAAACAATGGAAACAATGACAGACTTTGTTTTCTTGGGCTCCAAAATCACTGCAGCCATGAAATTAAAAGATGCTTGCTCCTTGGAAGAAAAGCTATGATCAACTTGTGCTGTGCCATCATTAGCCACTCAGTCATGTCCAACTGTTTGCAACTCCATGGACTGTAGCCTTCCAGCCTCCTCTGTCCATGGGGATTCTCCAGGCAAGAATATTGGAGTGGGTTGCCATGCCCTCCTCCATGGGATCTTCCCAACCCAGGGATCGAGCCCAGGCTTCTCGAATTGCAGATGGATCTTGTCTATTAAAAAGCAGAGACATCACTTTGCTGACAAAGGTCCATCTAGTCAAAGCTATGGATTTTCCAGTAGTCATATATAGATGTGAGTTGGACTATAAAGAAGACTGAGTGCCAAAGAATTGATGCTTTCGAACTGTGGTGATGGAGAAGACTCTTGAGAGTCCCTTGGATTGCAAGGAGATCCAACCAGTCAATCCTAAAGGAAATCAATCCTGAATGTTCACTGGAAAGACTAATTCTGAAGCTCCAATACTTTTGCCACCTGATGCGAAGAGCCAACTCATTAGACAAGATGCTGATGCTGGAAAGATTGAAGGCAGAAAGAGAAAGGGACGACAGAAGATGAGATGGCTGGATGGCATCACTGACTCAATGGACATGAGTTTGAGCAGGCTCTGGGAGATGGTGAAGGACAAGGAGGCCTGGAGTACTGCGGTCCATGGGGTCACAAAGAGTTGGACACGACTAAGTGACTGAACAACTATTGATATTGAGAAATTCTATGGGATATACCGGAGAAGGCAATGGCATCCCACTCCAGTACTCTTGCCTGGAAAATCCCATGGACGGAGAAGCCTGGTAGGCTACAGTCCATGGGGTCGATAAGAGTCGGATATGACTGAGCAACTTCACTTTCACATTTCCCTTTCATGCACTGGAGAAGGAAATGGCAACCCACTCCAGTATTCTTGCCTGGAAAATCCTAGGGATGGTGGAGCCTGGTGGGCTGCCATCTATGGGGTCGCACAGAGTTGGACACGACTGAAGCGACTTAGCAGCAGCAGCAGCAGCATGTGATATACAGCGCTTTCCAGGTAGTGCTAGTGGTAAAAGAACCTGCCTGCCAATGCAGGAGACGTAAGAGATGTGGGTTCGATCCTTGGGTTGGGAAGAATCCCTGGAGGAGGGCCTGGCAACTCGCTCCAGTATTCTTGCCAGGAGAACCCCAGGGTTTCTGGAGAATCCCTGTGGGCTACAGTCCATAGGGTCACAAAGAGTCAGACATAACTGAAGCAACTTAGCACACATGCACATATTGGATATAAGATAGATATGACTAATAATTAGAAAGATAGGTACACACTTCTGGAGAAATATGGAAGATGGAAATATAAATAATAAGGACATATAAATGATGCTTGAAGTCAGTGAAGTATGTTGAATGGAAATGAGAGAGCATAAAATGAAAAAAGACAAGAAATGTAAACTGAGGAGCCTTAGCATGTAAGGGATTCAGAGCAAGAGGAGCAGGAATGACACTAGAAAGAGGACTGAATTTCAGGAGGGAGTAGTTAAGAGTCAATCATTACAGAAAATTCAAGTAGGTACAGAGGAAGAGATTATTAGATAGCATCACTAACTCAGTGAACATGAATTTGAGCAAACTCCAGGAGATAGTGAAGGACATGGAGACCTGGTGTGCTACAGTCTATGGGGTCACAAAGAGTCAGACATAACTTAGCGACTGAACAACAACAACATAGAGGCTAAGGTGTAGCAAGTTATAGAGGAATTGAAAGTGAGGACATAAGAAAGTGACATTAATTACTGTCTTATGAAGTCTGAAAATCATAGGAAGGAGAAAGAAAAGATAGCTCAAGAGGAAGAGGGAGTTAGGGAAAGGTTTTTGCTACTGTTGTTTTTGGATAAAGAGGATTTGAAGCTGTTAGAGACTGAGGAAAAGAAATCAGTGAAAAGAGAAACAAAAGAGTGAAAGTTAAAAAGGATGGAATATGGTACTAGAAAAGATGGGAAGGAGATCAGGAACACAAATAGAAGCATTAGCTTTAAAAAAAGGGGGGACTGCCATATGACCCAGCAATCCCACTGCTGGGCATACACACCGAGGAAACCAGAATTGAAAGAGACACATGTACCCCAATGTTCATCGCAGCACTGTTTACAATAGCCAGGACATGGAAGCAACCTAGATGTCCATCAGCAGACGAATGGATAAGGAAGCTGTGGTACATATACACAATGGAATATTACTCAGCCATTAAAAAAATAAATTTGAATCGGTTCTATTGAGATGGATAAAACTGGAGCCCATAATACAGAGTGAAGTAAGCCAGAAAGAAAAACACCAATACAGTATACTAATGCATATATATGGAATTTGAAAGATGGTAACGATAACCCTATATTCGAGACAGAATAAGAGACACAGATGCATAGAACAGTCTTATGGACTCTGAGGGAGAAGGTGAGGGTAGAACGTTCTGGGAAAATGGCACTGAAACATGTATATTATCATATGTGAAACAGAACACCATTCCAGGTTCAATGCATGAGACAAATGCTCAGGGCTGGGGCAATGGGATGACCCACAGGGATGGGATGGGGAGGGAGGAGGGAGGGGGGTCCAGAATGGGGAACACATGTAAACCCATGGCTGATTCATGTCAATGTACGGCAAAAACTACTACAATATTGTAAAGTAAAAAAAAAATTAAAAAAAAATAAAAAATAAAAAAAAAATAAAAAAGGGGGATGCATGGCTGAAAAGAAGTAAGTCTTGAAGATAGATGGGAAGAAGTTGGGAAAGACTATGTCTAATAACTTATTTTTTCCTCTGTGTAATAGGAGAAATAGTCATCTTTGGCAGGTATAGGAGGCTTCAGAATAAGGTCTGTAAAACCTCTCCTGGAGACGAGAATAGGAAACTACCCAGGAATCAGTAGAAGGAATGCTAAGCAGCACTGAGGGGTCCCATGTAGCACATGGTCCTCTCAAACAGACTTATTTTTGGACATCTAAGAGGAGTTAGCATTAATTAAACAAAGAGACAAAGCCAAGCCCATGTCATAAAATATGTATATTTTATTACATCTCTGGGAAATGCAAAACAAACAGGGGGGAGGGAACACATCCTTCCACACACCATTCTAATTTAGCTGATAATAATTCAGAAAAGCTACAGCAAATATATATGTGTATATCTATATATATTTATATATACACACATATTTATTTTTTTATAAACACCCTTAAAGTCACCAAATGCATCCTAATACTTCTACCTCTGCCTCCTCATCGATCATTTAATGTTGTTTGGATTGTATTCAGTTTGTGTTTTAGTCACTTATGTGATTTGTCAAACTGTACATTAGAAGATGTAAGGGGAAAACTTGGTTTAATTTATACCCTATGCATCAGTTACCCATTACATGATTTTTTTCACCATTATTTGAAACTTCACACATCTTGTAGTTCTCTATGCAGACTATTTCAGCTTCTAGTGCTGTACATATCTATATCTTCTGGATGGGACTGCCCGTGATCCATGAGCTTTGGGTCAGGCATAAACTGTGTAGCACCTGATAAAGTATTAAAATGAAAAAAAAATTAGTCATTCATTTAACAAACTTCTTGTTGATATGGGGGACACATCAATGAGCAAAACAGATAAAAATCTCCACCAACATGGACCTATCATTCAAGTTGGGTGAAAGAGACAATAAGTTAAGTAAATGGTATGTCAGATGGTGGTATGCAGAAAAATAAAACAGGGTGGAGAGGCATATGGAGAGATTGGGTGACCTGCAATTTTAAACAAGGTGGCCAGGGAAAGAAAGCCTTCTATATTTGA
This sequence comes from Giraffa tippelskirchi, assembly GCF_054371585.1. Classification (NCBI taxonomy): domain Eukaryota; kingdom Metazoa; phylum Chordata; class Mammalia; order Artiodactyla; family Giraffidae; genus Giraffa; species Giraffa tippelskirchi. The sequence goes on from NC_137289.1 coordinate 76,552,712, forward strand.
GCAAAGAACTGAAGTTGGTGCAGGTATGAGCCCTGTAGCTATTTGAGGGAAATGCCTTACCGGAGGAGCTGATGGTAAGTGTATCAGACCTTAGGCATGTCTGAGGAGCCATAAAATGGCCAATATGGCTGGAGCAGAGTTAGCAAGATGTGCTGATGGTGGATGCAATGAGAGTGACAGAAGTCACAATCAGAAAACAGTGGAATGCTAGGCCACACAAGGTCATGGGAAAGTTATTCTCTTTTATTCTAAGAGATGAGAAGTCACTGGACAGTTTTGAGCAGAAGTGTAACGTGATATTATGTTTTTTAAAAGATTACTCTTGGCTATGGGTAGAAGAGAGTGTAGGGAAACAAGCATAGAAGTAGGGACCAGTTAGGAAGCTATTATAGCAGAGAAGACTGCAGTACCCCAGGAGGGAGATGATAATGGCTTTTATTAGGGCAGTGGAGGTGGTGAAAAGGTATTGAATTCTGGATAACTTAAGGACAGGATTTCCAAAATGGATTCGGTATGTTGTCTGAGTGAGACTCTTTAATTTGAGAAACTAAAGAATGGAGTTGACATTTACTGAGATGGGGGAAATGTAGAAACATGTTTTGTTGTTGTCATTCAGTCGCTCAGTCATCTCTGACTCTTTGCAACCCCATGGACTGTAGCCCACCAGGTTCCTCTGTCCATGGAATTTCTCAGGCAAGAATACTGGAGTAGGTTACCATTTCCTACTCCAGGGCATCTCCCCACATCAGGAATTGAACTTGCATCTCTTGCATTGGCAGGCAGATTCTTGACCACTGAGTCACCAGGGAAGCCGCAGAAGCATGTTTGGGAGAAGGTAAATGAAGTGTTAAGTTTTGGGTGCGCTATATTTGAATTGCTAACTAGATCTTTCTTCATGGCAAATAGATGGGGAAACAATGGAAACAGTGACAGACTTTGTTTTCTTGGGCTCCAAAATCACTACAGCCATGAAATTAAAAGACGCTTGCTCCTTGGAAGAAAAGCTATGACCAACCCAGACAGCATATTAAAAGCAGAGACATTACTTTACCAACAAAGGTGCATCTAGTCAAAGCTATGGTTTTTCCAGCAGTAATGTATGGAATACTAGAAAAGAAAGGCAATGCCAAAGAATGCTCAAAATTGTCCAAGCCAGGCTTCAGCAGTACATGAACTGTGAACTTCCAGATGTTCAGGCTGGTTTTAGAAAAGGCAGAGGAACCGGAGATCAAATTGGCAATATCTGCTGGATCAGCGAAAAAGCAAGAGAGTTCCAGAAAAACATTTATTTCTGCTTTATTGACTATGCCAAAGCCTTTGACTGTGTGGATCACAATAAACTGTGGAAAATTCTGAAAGAGACGGGAATACCAGACCACCTGACCTGCCTCTTGAGAAACCTGAATGCAGGTCAGGAAGCAACAGTTAGAACTGGACATGGAACAACAGAATGGTTCCAAATAGGAAAAGGAGTACATCAAGGCTGTATATTGTCATCCTGCTTATTTAACTTCTATGCAGAGTACATCATGAGAAACGCTGGGCTGGAAGAAGCACAAGCTGGAATCAAGATTACTGGGAGAAATATCAATAACCTCAGATATGCAGATGACACGACCCTTATGGCAGAAAGTGAAGAAGAACTAAAGAGCCTCTTGATGAAAGTGAGAGAGGAGAGTGAAAAAGTTGGCTTAAAGCTCAACATTCAGAAAACTAAGATCATGGCATCTGGTCCCATCACTTCATGGGATATAGATGGGAAAACAATGGAAACAGTGTCAGACTTTATTTTGGGGGGCTCCAAAATCACTGCAGATGGTGAAGGCAGCCATGAAATTAAACTTTCCTTGGAAGGAAAGTTATGACCAACCTATATAGTATATTAAAAAGCAGAGACATTACTTTGCCAACAAAGGTCCATCTAGCCAAGGCTACGGTTTTTCCAGGAGTCATGTATGGATGTGAGAGTTGGACTGTGAAGAAAGCTGAGTGCCGAAGAATTGATGCTTTTGAACTGTGGTGTTGGAGAAGACTCTTGAGAGTCCCTTGGACTGCAAGGAGATACAACCAGTCCATCCTAAAGGAGATCCGTCCTGGTCGTTCATTGGAAGGACTGATGCTGAAGCTGAAACTCCAATACTTTGGCCACCTGATGTGAAGAACTGACTCATTTGAAAAGACCTTGATGCTGGGAAAGATTGAAGGCGGGAGAAGAAGAGGACGACAGAGGATGAGATGGTTGGATGGCATCACCGATGTGATGGAGTTTGAGTAGGCTCTGAGAGTTGGTGATGGGCAGGGAGGCCTAGTGTGGTACAGTTCATGGGGTTGCAGAGTTGGACACGACTGAGTGACTGAACTGAATTTACTGAACTAGATATCTGAATACAAATACTGAGTAAGCAGTTAGAAATGTGAATCTAGAGTTTAGGAGTCGCCTGGGCTGGTTTATAAATTTTATGTTCTTAGGCTATAAATAGCATCTAAAACTATGGGACCGTATGAGGTCATCCAGAACATCAGAAAATGTCCAAGGAATGAGCCCTTTGGATACTCCAACTTTTTGAGGTTAAGAATATTAGGAGAATATAGGAGAGAAGACAGCGAAGAAACAGCCAGTCAGTGAAGTAAGAGAACCAAGAGTAAGTGATATCCCACAGGCCAAGTAAAGAGACTGTTTCAGGGAGGAAGGAGTAATCATTTCTGTTAGAAGTTACTGATGGATTACATAAGATAGAGATTGGGAATGGAACCTGGATTTGGCAGTGTGTGGATCAATGGTGATCTTGATAAGCTGACTGTGTACCAGGCAAGATGCCACATTATTTTCACGCATTATCTCAGAATACCACCGTGAGATAGATGACATTTTTATATTATCCATGTTTTACAGATAAGGACATTTTAATGTAGAGAGGTTAACAAACCTGACCAGTGTCATCCAGGTGATAAGTAGTGGAGCCAGGACTGAATCCAGTTTTGTCTGACTCCCAATACAACAACCCTGGCTCTTCTGTAAAATGGGGGTTAGAGTAGTCACAAATGTCACAAAATGTCACAAAACCCTGTCTCTTCTGTAAAATGGGGGTTAGAGTAGTCACAAAATGTCACAAAATTATTTTTAGTATTCAACATAATAATATATACAAAGTGGTACATATAATACCCTGTGTATGTTTAAGTAGGTAAGAAGAATTTTTATATTTATTTTGTGACATACACTAAATATATTTTTTCACATTTTTTTTAATTTTAAATACTTTTCAAATTCTGATTTATTTTGAAATGATTTTTTTTACATTTGAGAGACATACCTTTTTGCCACAGAGGAATTTAGTTTCTAGTTAAAAATGAGAAATAGATTTACATACAATTATTTATTTTACGCCTACCTTTTCAGAAATAGTTTTTGTTTTATAAACTGGTATAGATCTATATGTAACTTCACCACTAAGTATATTTTAAAAACAGCCAGATCTTAAATAATTGCTACCCATGACAAGAATACAGTTCTCCATAGACTTTTAACCTGGAATCCTTTTAGAGGAGGGGAGTCTGTGATAGAATTCATGTGATCTATGAACTTGGATAGGGGAAATTTGTCTTTGTTTTCATTAACCTCTGACTGAAAATGAATGTCTTCTTCAATAATGAATGCAGGCAACAAACCACAATACTATACTCTTAACAGTACCTTAGACTGTCACTAATAGAAACCATAGATATTTTCATATCACACTGCAGTTGCAGATATCTTGAAACATTTATACTTACTACTACTTCAAAATTATACCCTTCATCAGATATGTTGTTAAATACTGTTGATTAATACAATTAGGGAAGCTCATACATTACTGTGTATTTTGTTTATACATTTTAAAACATTCTGAGATGGGGTCTATAGTATAAGTAGGTTAAGAAACAGTGGTTCTGACTGCTCCTTTTCGAAATGCATCTTTCTGGTGGAAGTTTTTGGTCAGTACAAGTGAAAAATGTACTAAGAAATAGTTTTATCAAATAGACATACTATAGTAAGCATTGACAAATACTTATTTTATGTAAGTCTGAATGTGTTTAATTTGCTTAACAATGTCCATCAACTGACTAAGTTTTCTAACACTTCTACTAACTTTCTTAATTTATATTCTTGTCCAAAATCTGGTCAAATAGTCAGCTCACCTAAATTTGAAAGGCTCTGTTGCCTTTAGATCTCCATCTCTCAAAATTTGTTGAAAGGCTTCAGATTTTTTGTTTATTCATAGTTTATGTCAGTCATTATTAACTAGAGGAATGTGCATACAGAATTCCCTGTGGAGCTTTTCCTATAATCCACCTGCTTGGAGGCCTCACCTCTGGAAATTTTAATTTACAATTCTTATGTAGTGAATTTTAGAAAAAAAAAAAAACCTCAATAAATTGTGATGTGGATGCCTCTGGCTTAGAACCACTTAGCCTAGGTCATTTGATTTCTTCCTTTTTAAAAAGAGTTTGTCTCATGCTTTTCTGAGTAATTAAAGATTATATCTTTCTTCAGAAATTTCTTCATCCAGTTTGATAAAAGGCTCTCTGTCCTCCCAAAGAATTAGCAGTCATAAAACTTCTTGAATCTCATTCCTCTAATCATTAAAATGTTTTTCTTTGTACTTTATCATATTTTAAATCTCTAATGAAAAACTATTTATGCTTAGCTTTTTTAGTTGACTTTAAAAAAAGCTGCTGTTACAGCAAACAGGTAAAGAATAAAGATGTTTATAAAACAGCAATGAATTATTGTCTCAAATAGCCAGTAGGTGTTAATCTGTTCACTGATAATTTAGTTCACGCCTTGTCTCATTTATATTTTAAGCAAGTTAGGTATCAAAAATAGGACAGATCACTAATAAATTGCTGAGTAAAGTTATGAATATTAGAGATTTTATTATTGTTTCTTCAGTATAAAGTTGGGATGATATTCAGTATTCAGCTGTCTCAGTAACTGAAATACTTAAACATATTAATCATTGCAAAGTGTGTTCTCCCACTGATCTATTCTTTCCATTCTTTTTTCTCTCTGGCTTCAGTTTGTCTTTTTTATCCTATATTTGAGTTCATTATTTCTGTCCTCTTTTTGTATACAATCTGCTATTAAACCCATCCAATGGGTTCATAATTTCAGGTACGGTATTTTTCACATCTAGAATATTCACTTGATTTTTTCACAGGTTCCAACTGGCTGTGAAATTTTCCATCCTTTCATCCATTTTGTTCATCATATTTTCCATTTGATATATTAGTCATAGTTATTTTAAAGTGCTTTTCTGCAATCAATGCAAAGAAATAGAGGAAAAGAACAGAATGGGAAAGACTAGAGATCTCTTCAAGAAAATTAGAGATACCAGGGGGACATTTCATGCAAAGATGGGCTTGATAAAGGACAGAAATGGTATGGACCTAACAGAAGCAGAAGATATTAAGAGGAGGTGGCAAGAATACACAGAAGAACTGTACAAAAAAGATCTTCACGACCCAGATAATCACGATGGTGTGATCACTCACCTAGAGCCAGACATCCTGGAATGTGAAGTCAAGTGGGCCTTAGAAAGCATCACTGTGAACAAAGCTAGTGGAGGTGATGGAATTCCAGTTGAGCTATTTCAAATCCTGAAAAATGATGCTGTGAAAGTGCTGCACTCAATATGCTAGCAAATCTGGAAAACTCAGCAGTGGCCACAGGACATGAAAAGGTTAGTTTTCATTCCAATCCCAAAGGAAGGCAATGAAAAAGAATGCTCAAACTACCGCACAATTGCACTCATCTCACATGCTAGTAAAGTAATGCTCAAAATTCTCCAAGCCAGGCTTCAGTAATATGTGAACCGTGAACTGCCAGATGTTCAAGCTGGTTTTAGAAAAGGCAGAGGAACCGGAGATCAAATTGCCAACATCCGCTGGATCATTGAAAAAGCAAGAGAGTTCCAGAAAAACATCTATTTTTGCTTTATTGACTACACCAAAGCCTTTGACTGTGTGGATCACAATAAACTGTGGAAAATTCTGAAAGAGATGGGAATACCAGACCACCTGACCTGCCTCTTGAGAAACCTGTATGCAGGTAAGGAAGCAACAGTTAGAACTGGACATGGAAAACAGACTGGTTCCAAATAGGAAAAGGAGTACGTCAAGGCTGTATATTGTCACCCTGCTTATTTAACTTCTATGCAGAGTACATCATGAGAAACGCTGGGCTGGAAGAAGCACAAGCTGGAATCAAGACTGCTGGGAGAAATATCAGTAATCTCAGATATGCAGATGACACCATCCTTATGGCAGAAAGTGAAGAAGAACTAAAGAGTCTCTTGATGAAAGTGAAAGAGGAGAGTGAAAAAGTTGGCTTAAAGCTCAACATTCAGAAAACTAAGATCATGGTATCTGGTCCCATCACTTCATGGGAAATAGATGGGGAAACAGTGTCAGACTTTATGTTTTGGGGCTCCAAAATCACTGCCAGTGGTGATTGCAGCCATGAAATTAAAAGACGCTTACTCTTTGGAAGGAAAGTTATGACCAACCTAGATAGCATATTTAAAAGCAGAGACATTACTTTGCCAACAAAGTCCGTCTAGTCAAGGCTATGGTTTTTCCAGTAGTCATGTATGGATTTGAGAGCTGGATGGTAAAGAAAGCTGAGTTCCGAAGAATTGATGCTTTTGAACTGTGGTGTTGGAGAAGACTGTTGAGAGTCCCTTGGACTGCAAGGAGATCCAACCAGTCCATCCTAAAGGAGATCAGCCCTGGGTGCTCATTGGAAGGACTGATGTTGAAGCTGAAACTCCAATACTTTGGCCACCTCATGCAAAGAGTTGACTCATTGGAAAAGACCCTAATGCTGGGAAGGATTGGGGGCAGGAGGAGAAGGGGACGACAGTGGATGAGATGGCTGGATGGCATCACCGACTCAATGGGCATGGGTTTGGGTAGACTCCGGGTGTTGGTGATGGACAGGGAGGCCTGGCGTGCTGTGATTCATGAGGTCGCTAAGTGTCGGACATGACTGAGCGAATGAACTGGACTGAACTGCTAACTTCAATATTTAAATCACCTGTGGGTCTGCTGTAATTTTTTTTTTCTCTTTTCTTAGTCACATCTTCCTGTCTCTTTGCATGACTAGTATTTTATTTGTAGGAATTCCCTGTAGCTCAAATGGTAAATAATCTGCCTGCAATTCAGGAAACCAGGGTTCGATCCCTGGTCTGGAAGATCCTCTGGAGAAGGGAACAGCAATCCACTCCAGTATTCTTGCCTGGAGAATCCCATGGACAGAAAAGCCCGGCAGGATACAGTCCATGGGGTTGCAAAGAGTTGGACACGACTGAGCGACTAATACACGTTTTATTTGCATGGTGGACACTGTGTAAAAAAGAAATGTAGAAGCTCCAGATGATATCATCTGCCAGAGTGGGGACTCTTTTCCTTTCTTGGGGAGGGGTAAAGTATTGATACTTATCATCACTCCAATCAGGCACTGAGCTGAGTTGCAGTTTATAGAAGAGTTGGTCAACCCTGTTCCTCAGGTATGGTACTCTCTAGCTTCTGATTGACAGCTTGAGTTTCTGTCTCCCTCTCACTAAAAGACTGTAGGAAATTTTGTTTTGCCTTTCAGGATTTTGATTTTGGATATTTAGTGTCATGACCCATATAATAATCTGGGAAATATCATGAGAGGAACATGAGTCATGTATGTATGGCTCACCTCTTCCCTCTAAAATAGGAATCGGCAAATTTATTTGCAAAGGACCAAAGTAAACATTTAAACTTTGTAAACCATAAGGTCTCCATCACAACCACTCAACTCTGCCATTTTAGGGTGACGGCAGACACAGACAATACATGAATAAGTGTGGCTGTGTTCCAATAAAACTTTATTTATTTATGGATACTAAAATTTGAATTTCATACAATTTTCACTTGTCATGAAACATTTTTCTTCTGATTTTTTATAACTATTTAAATTACATAGGAACCATTCTTGGCTTGTGGAATGTGCAAAAATAGTTAGTGAGCCAGATTTAGCACAAGGTCCATAGTTTGCCAACCTCTATTTGAGAGGGACATTAATCTTGTGAGACTGTGAGAGATTTCATTCTGCTTTCATCAGATTTTGAAGAGGTCCATGTCACCAAATTTCCAAATTTGTGATTCCCAAAATAACAGTTGTCACCATAAATGTATATGGATGATAGAGGGCAATCGAACTCACACTCTGAGTCACAATATATTGTTGGACAGTATACACAATCTATTCTGTATGGTGAGAAGTGGTGGCCAGGGACGCGCTCCCCCGCTAAGTAATGTGCTCCCAAAGTGTGCTCAATGACAAATTTGTTTATTGGCAAAATGGATAATTACTCTAGGCCAATGATAATGATATCTTGTAACACTCATTGAGAATTTAGTATGTGCTTGACATTGTACTTTTCGCTTTACATGCAATATCTCATTTAGTCCTCATAACAATCATGTCAAAAAGATACTATTATTGACTCTCTTTTATAGATGAAGAGACTGAGGCTTGGGGTATTAGATAACTTGCCCCAGGCAATAGAACTAGTAAATGTTGGATTTAAGATTAAGATTCACATTCTATCTTAAAACCTATGCTCATGATCACTGGAGAAGGCAATGGCAACCCACTCCAGTACTCTTGCCTGGAAAATCCCATGGACAGAGGAGCCTGATAGGCTGCAGTCCATGGGGTTGCAAAGAGTTGGACATGACTGAGTGACTTCACTTTCACTTTTCACTTTCATGCATTGGAGAAGGAAACGGCAACCCACTCCAGTGTTCTTGCTTGGAGAATCCCAGGGACAGGGGAGCCTGGTGGGCTGCCGTCTATGGGGTCGTACAGAGTCGGACACGACTGAAGCGACTTAGCAGCAGCAGCAGCAGTATGATCACTACTGGTTTTCACATAATGGACTTTTGGGATTGCATATGAAATGTGGAAATAATGAGTCTCAATTCTGGGTCTACTATATAATCAACCCTGAATGATATATGATAAGGATGAATAGTACTGAGTATCTCTCTCCTCTACATGTCTCCTTAGAATGCTTTTCATATGCCACATTACCTATGATAGGCAGGCAAAAGGTTCCAGAATACAGATGTGAGAAGAAAAGACATTGGCTAGGGATGGTCTGGTCCCATTGTTAAGCTGTAACATCTCCACAAAGATCCCTGGAGTTGACAGGCATTTAGAGAAATGACCAGATATATTATATACTTGAGGGAATATGGTCAACTGTGGATTATTCAGAGAGTCTAAAACCTGTATAACTTATCTTGATTAGAAAAGAGAGGTGACAGGAAAATAGTAAAACTCAAATCAGGTTTGTTACTCAGTGAGAGCTTTTATAAAGATTAAGTGACAGGGGAGGAGACTAAAATCTCCTCAGAGGAAATTAGAGACTAAAATCTTGTTTTAAATTAGATAATCTATATGCAAAGGAGGAGCTAGGATTTCAGTGTCAGGAGTATCTAGACTATAAACATAACTCTATTTGTAAACTATAATTTTGGGCAAGTTACTTAAGCTCCCTGAACCTCAGTCTATTCATCATAAAATAATTATAATTACATACACACCAGAGTTTTTTATTTTGCTTTTTGGGAGAGGATTGAATAACACATTTATAGCTCTTTGCCCCATGGCAGTTGCTCAGTAAAGGGCAGATATTTTCATTATTCTCTAATTCTCTACCTCTGAGGTGGTTCTATTTCCTTTGTAATAAGATGACTTGATGCATAGTATCATTTACTTAGTACAAATAAACCTACATAAGCCAATGACTGGTGAGTTTATGTGAATATACTATTGAAATGATATCTGTTTCTTTTTGATCACAGTAAAACCATGGTAGTATTTGTTTAGAAAGTATAACTGTCACATTTTGATCTCGCATAGTTGCCTGTATCTAATACTAGCAAAGATATTAGTATTATAATTTGTGCTATTTTTACTATTTTATGCTGGAAGTTTTCCTAGTATCTAAACTAAATAAAACTGACAGTGAAAGCAAAGACGGATGGGGATAGAACAAGAAATGGAAACCTGGTATTTCTTCTATGTAGATGTGACATATTGTTATAGCCTGTAAACTAGAAGAATCCAGAAAGACACATTTTCCTCTACCTGATTGAGAACCTCATAACCTAAAAAGATACACAGACTACAGATATGAGAAGGACAAAACATTTATGAAAACACATAAATAAATTCAAACTAATTATAATACTATAAAGTTATTTAAGAAAATAATAAATTTAAAAAATGAATTATTCCAAACAAACCTGATATAGATTTGGTCTTTGTTTCAGAGCTGAGTTCTGTTGGCAAAGGCACTGAATGTTTCAGGTTGTGAATTGTTTCTGCAGGTGTTTCTATTTCATCAGCGCTTCCTAGCTGTTTACCAAAAAGATTTTTCTTTCATAAGTAAATCATTTTAGTAAAAGAATAAAATATCCTAAAAAATTATAGCATGCAAGGTAGTATATTCCTTCATCTCTTTTCATTCCATCCTTGACCTCTGTCTAGGATATCCACCTAAACAAAACAGTCTATGTTTTTAGTCCATTTAAACTCTACCTTAGTTTTTTCTTTATGTTCAGGAAGTGACTCTTTTTTGTTGTTTTTTGTCCACAGTGATTTAACTGCTTCATACATTTGCTGGCTTGTAGCATATGCCTTTTTCCCAGCTACCTAATTAAAACAAAAAGTGAGTCAAATAATATAAATTTTTAAAAGTTAAAATAACAAATATTAAAAAATTTATGTCTGGTATTTTATATGAAAAACCAGGTCAGAATCAACAGTAAAGCTATAAGTCTCTAGATCATGATAACACAAAGCCTCATTTACTATATCTTATGCAAAAAATTATTTGCCTCACGATACATATTATTTTGAGGTGTGATTTTTTTAAAAAGCTTAACAACATGTCACAGAGATGTTTCCATATCAGTTTATATACCAGAAGATCTGCTTCTAATAGCTGCACAGTCTGTATTCTATAATGAACACATCATAATTCATTTAACAAATCCCCTATTGATGGGCATATGAGCATTATGATTTGTTTAACAAATCCCTTGATGATGGGCATCCTTTTTTTCTTTTGGCAATTATAACCACGCTGTAATTAGCACCCTTCCACAAATAACTGGGATCATATACCCTTGTTGTTATTCCTTGGGTATATCATTAAAGATGATATACATTTTAAGTTTTGATACTATTGCCACATTGCCTTCAGAAATTCAGCACTATACTGTAGCAATTTACACTCCCACCAAGAGTATATAACTATTTTCCAAACCAATTTCTCAGCAGCAATGTTATGAATCTTTTAAATCTTTGTCAAATGGAAAGGCTGAAAGCCAATATCTAAATGATCTTTTAAAATTGCATTTATTTGGTTGCTGATGAAGTTAAGCATGTTTAATACATTAGGCCATCTACATTTTTTATTTTGTGGACTGTTTGTTCATATACTTTCTTCATTTTCTTAGAGGGCATTGATTGTTTTCCTACTGATTTATAGAAGCTTTTAATATATAGAATGATATTATTTAGTCCTGTATTATATATGTGCAAGTAACTTTCCCAGTTTTTCATTTATCCTTTATCTTTGTATATGGCATACCATGATCAACAGAAATGTATGACTTTGATGTAGTATAATACATTAATTTTTTTTCTTTGATGGCTTCTGGCTTGTGTTTTAAGAAGGCCTTTCCTATCTCAAGATTATACAAAAATACCTTTCTGCTCTTCTAATATTTTATAGCATTATATTTTCTCATTATATCTTTATTCCACCTGCAATATTTTTGCATGATATTTGGTAAAGGTCGAAGTATTTTTCTGAAATGTCAATTATTCCAACACATTTCTTGAATAGTCCACCTCTTCTTTACACACTTATCTGAAATGCCACTTGTAGCTTAATTCTCAAACCAGCATTTATATTGTTGAATTATATTTTAACAAATTAATCCTATTTATTTGTGATAATCATGTAATTAACAATGGCATTAACAAGCTGAGATGCTAATGTGATTTTGCCAACAGAGTTGACATTTTGCCAACAGATTTAATACCAACTATATTTCCCTGAAAATTAAATGTTACAGGTACTGTGTGACATTTAAATATTGTCACACTGAGAATTTAAACAAATACTGAAATGAAGCTATCACTGAAAAAGAGTATTGTAAAGTTAAAAAAAAGAAAATAAACTATTAAAAAAAAAAAAAGAGCTTACCTTTGCAATTATTACTGATTGGACGGGGTAGCAAACAGTTGCTCCCAAAGTGGCCAATCCCAATGGATAAGCAATTCTCTTAAACCGAGAACCTGTAACATTCAAACAAACTATTAAACTCCAAACAGATGTTGCCATAGACTTGATGCTTTTATAACTTTAATGTTCTCTTTGTTCCCCTTTAAGCCATCATCCTATGCTAAGTTATTTTTTAGGTAAAAATACCAATCAAGATGAGAGGTAAAATGTCCTTAAGTATTACAGTTCATTTAATATCCCTTAGCTGTCATGTTCAATTTAAGAAAAGTATTCTCAATCTAACATTGATAATTACCTACACAAAGGGGGTTGATGATTATATTCTTTTTAAAAGCTAGACATTTTTTCATGTCCTAAGAAACCCAGAGTTGTAGCCACAGTCTTTCCAAGTTTGTAACACCATGTTAAACTGATATGGACTCTTTTCAGATAACTTTTTTTTTTTAACTAAGTCTCTAGAAAGCTGAAATGATACAACTAACTAATAAAGTTAAAGATTTTAAGAGGTACATAACTCCTTCATGTCACTGCTTTAGAATACTGACGTAATAATAATTGCAAGTAACTTGTAATAATTAATTCATTTCCACTACTGCCTTAATTAAGCATATAGGAGTCATTTTGAAACTTTGTTTAAAAGAGCAAAATTCTTCATAAAAAAATCTTCCAAATAGAACCTCACTAGGAACTTCATATATAAAATCTATAGACTTGAAGTTACTCTAGTTAGCCTGAGGAAGCAAAGCTCATTATCAAGCCCTACCTACATGGCTTTTCTGGTATTCCCATACTACCCCTGAACACTTTCATGGAACCCTAGATTCTACAGAATAGTTTGAAACCCACTACTCTAAGCCATAGCTTAGTTCAAACAGACTGTTAGTTCAAGATAGTATGTACCTTAAATGCTTGTCTGGGTACCCTTGACTCTAAATATGATCTGGGAAATTATTATAGATGATGGGATTTCTATTATGGTAAGTACCTTTATTCTCTGGAATAGAATTTCAACTCAATTTAAAAATGAGACAGTTTATCTGGTATATCAGTGAAATATACCAGTTTATCTGGTATATCAGAAAAATATACCAGGCAACTTGACAGTTTAGGGAAGATAAAACAAGATGTATTTCTCTATCTGATTTTGACTATTAGTAATGAGGCCTTCTACGTCATGTCTACAATAGACTGAGCATTGAGGGAGGTGGGTAGGTAAGCTGCTTCAACCTTTAGTTTTACTTTCCTTTAGATATAGACTGGTTTTGGTGATATTGGGAAAGAAGGTCTAATTATATTGAACTATGTCTTGCTCACTATTATTCTAATATCTGTAGTTTGGTTCTTGATTTTACTGACCTAATATTTCTTAATGTAGGTTTCCTTGACTCAGCCAAATTCTAATTCTGCTGCTCCTAAACTTGGAAGGTGGCAGTTTTTCCTTGATGTGTCATCTTATTTTATTTTTTATTTACTCTTTTTGTAGTTGCTATACTTTTTAAAATAATTTTAAAATTGAAGTATAACCATTTCTTTATTGATAGACATTGAATAGTATACCATTCTCTAATCAACTATCCAAATGTCTAGTGTATGAATATTGCATATGCTTGGATTTGTTCTGTTTTTTCATATGAATATATATCTATGGGAAAAAAATTGAAGTATGGTTAATTTACAATGTTGTGTTAGTTTCAGGTGTATAGCAAAGTGATCCAGCTATATATATTCTCTTTCAGATTCTTTTCCATTATTGGTTATTACAAGATATTGAATATAGTTCCCTGTGTTATATCATTGTTGTTTATCTAGTTTATATATAGTAGTGTGTACATGTTAATACCAAACTCCTAATTTCCCTCCCTCCCTCTTCCCCTTTATCCCCTTTGATAACTATAAGTTTGTTTTCTATGTCTATGATTCTATTTCTGTTTGTTAAATAAGTTCATTTATATCATTTAGATTCCACATATAAGTGATATCATATGATATTTGTCTTTCTCTTCGTCACTTACTATGATAATTTCTAGGTCCATCCATATTGCTGTAAATGGCATTATTTCATTCTTTTTTATGGCTGAGTAATAATATTCCATTTTCTCTGTGTGTATACATACACACATCACATATTCTTTATTATTTTAAATATTAAAAAGATTTGCATTCATCCTCTCTTGATATGAAAGGCCAGTTTACAAGAAAATAAATTGCATTTGTGTTCAACTGCCCTACTCCTATAAGTAGGAAATGACTCTAGACATAGTCACTAACTAGCTATGTAATATGTACTATGTAATCATTGAATGATTTCCTTTCTCTAGACCTCTATCTGTAGCATTATAGGATTACACTAAACCAACATCTTTCATACTTTTTTGACCATGACTCACACTGAAGAACAAATTTTGACCTATCTCTCTTTGTCTATTTCTATTTCTCTTTCACATACACACAAACACACACACACACACTACTGAAACAAAAGTTTCACAATATTTATCCATACTGAGTACAAACCACTCTTATATTTGCTATCCTCCTCTACTTTATTTTTGAATAAAATGCTTCCTGAGAGTCACCATATTTGTTTCACTACCTACTTATAAACTGAGCTCTGTAATTTAAAAAATACTGGGTTAGATTATTCTAGCTCTGACACTTGGAGTCATTGTGGATGACCTAAGGAACAGTTTCTCTTATAAGTGGATTATGAGAACTGAGTGATACACTGTGGCCAGTTTCCTTTAAAATTGAATTATTTGTCTTATTGTTACATATGGTGATCTTGGTTTTCAATGTCTTTCCTAACAAATAATTTATAATATGTATGCAATTAGAGGTTGCATATAGTGTTAGAATAAAAACTATGATACAAGGAGCCATTAATATTATCTATAAGGAAAGTGTTAGATCTATTGTGATAGATATATGGGCTATAGTAGAATGCTGGAATGTTCTTATAACTTACAGAGGTTTTATATCTGATTAGGTATACTTGGGTTAAGGCTACTTTAAGGACTAAAGCTGGGTAAACCAACCATAATGTATCTGATGTCAAACTCCAGGCTGGTTCAGAACTGTAGTTCAGCTGGTTTTAACCACATGTAATTTAGTTTGGAGATAATGACTGGCATTGGGAGACAGAGGATAAATGGAAGGTGCTCAAAATGGCTACTGACCAGAGAACTGACCAGCTTAGTAAGGGCTTAAGTGAGGAGGGGAGGCAGTAATTCCTATTGAGAGAGATTTTCATACCAGAGATGGAAGATGGGCAAAAACAAAATTCACCATGTGCTTATAAGAGTTATTTAATGATGTGCAGAAAAGAGTTAACATATGCCCAAGACTGCTGTTAGTAAGGTATGCTTGCAAGACTGGCCATTGGCTGGCACATGGAAACCTGACTGGTAAGTAGTTCACTACACTAACAGAAAATGTTTCCTGAATCACAAGAATGGTTCACTTCAGTTCAGTTGCTCAGTCGTGTCTAACTCTTCACAACCCCATGGACCACAGTACACCAGGCTTCCCTGTCCATCACCAACTCCCGGAGTTTACTTAAACTCATGCGCATCAAGTCAGTGATGCCATCCAACCATCTCATCCTCTGTCGTCCCCTTTTCCTCTCGCCTTCAATCTTTCCCAGCATCAGGGTCTTTTCCAATGAGTCAGTTCTTCACATCAGGTGGCCAAAGTATTGGAGTTTCAGCTTTAGCATCAGTCCTTCCAATGAATATTCAGGACTGACTTCCTTTAGGATTGACTGGTTGGGTCTCCTTTCAGTCCAAGGGACTCTTAAGAGTCTTCTCCAACACCACGATTCAAAAGCATCAATTCTTCGGCGCTCAGCTTTCTTTATAGTCCAACTCTCACAAATAACATGGTTTATACTGAACAACTATTGATACTTTCCTTCTGGGAGTCTGGAATCTTGGTACATGCCAGACAGACAGTGTTTATATGACTAGCCTACAATAATAGCCTTGGTCACTCAGTCTCTAATGAGCTTCTCTGACTGACATCTCATAAGTATTGTCACAATTCATTAGTGGAGGAATTAGGTGCATCTTATGACTTATACTAGGAGCCTGGCGTGCTACAGTCCATAGGGTCACAAAGAGTTGGACATGACTGAAGTGACTGAGCACGCACACATGACTCACATGACTCTACTGGGAGAAAACTCCTGGAAGTTTGTAATTCGTTTCCTCTAAGCTTTGCCTGATGTATCTTTTCCCTTTGTTGATTTTACTTTGCATCCTTTCAATGGAATAAATCTCAGCCATGAACATGACTATAGGTTGAATCCTCTAAGTCTTCTGAGCTAACCATCAAACCTGGGAGTGGCTGTGGGGACTCTCTCTGTACAAGTGATATAGTGAGAAGGAAGGACAAAGTTGGTAGAGATACAGAGTACAAGGATGAAAAGAAATCAAATATATTAACCCTCATGTGCTGAATTAGAGTAGTGAGTGAGTTATCTACTACAAAATCTCCAATCCCAGCTAGCTGATGTCAGTTCCAACAACCTTGATCAGGATGAGACCAAGAGGGAATAAAATTTTTCTGAGATATATCAGTATCTCTGTCTCAATTTCTTAATATAGTCCCCCAAATATGGGTGTTCACAACTAAGCAGAGAAAAGCAGTTTGAGTGGTTAGTATACATTATTATATAAATGTAAAATTTTCAAGATCTTTTTTTAATAGCTAATAATCTTGTCAAAAATAATGTTATCTAAAAGATGAAAAACAAAATGATAAATTACAATTTTAATAGGAACAGCTATATATTTTTCAAATTTTATTTTTAAAAAACTATTCAGGAAATTCAACTTTTGGGGGGGGTTAGTTCTATCCATCTTAATATATGTACAGAGTCATGAAACCACTACTACAATCAGGATATGTTCTATCACTCCTAAAAAATTATCTCATGCTATCCCTTTGTAGTCACACCTTTTCCCCACTCCTAACCCCTGTGAACCACTGACTTATTTTTTGTCACTAAAGTTTTGACTTTTTGAGAATAATATCATTATTCAAATAATCATACATTGTGCAACTTTTTAAGACTGGCTTCTTTAACTCAGATTCATCAAGACTGTTGTACGTGTCAATGGTTCATTCCTTTTGTTCCTAAGTAGTATTCCTTTGTATGAATGTGCCATAGATTAGTTCATTGTTGAAAGACATTTAGGTTGTTTGCAGCTTTCGGTGGTTATGAATGGAGTTACTATAAATACACCAGGGAAGCCTGGCATGCTGCAGCTCATGGGGTCGCAAAGAGTCAGACATGACTGGGCGAATGAACAACAACAATGGCAACTATAAATATTAGTGTACAGGTTCTCCAGAGTAAATACCCAGTGGGAATACTGGATCTCATAGTAACTACATGTTTAACTTTATGAGAAACTGTCAGGCTATTTTCCAGAATGGCTATCTCATTTTGTATTCCCACCAAAAGTGTACAAAAGTGTCAGTTGCTCTACACTCTCAACTACATTTTGTATGAGCATTCTTCTTAATTTGAGATATTCTAATAGGTATGTATTGTTATCTCACTGTATCTTTTTTAAAAAATTATTTATTTTTTAATTGAAGGATAATTGCTCTACAGAATTTTGTTGTTTTCTGTCAAACATCAACAAGAATCAGCCATAGGTGCACCCATATCCCCTCCCTCCTGAGCCTCCCTCCCATCTCCCTCCCCATCGAACCCTTCTAGATTGTTATAGAGTTCCCTGAATCATACAGCAAATTCCCACTGGCTATCTATTTAACATATGGTATTTAAGTTTCCATGTTACTCTCATCATACATCTCACTCACTGTAGTTTTAATTTGCATTTCCCTAATAACTAACTTCTTTTGGAATCACTGTATTTCTAAAAACACAAAAAAGTCTTTGTGAAAGTAAACTAAACACACGGTACTATAGAATCTAAAAAATTTTTACATTAGCCTATCCTAGTAATATTCAATAAGGGATATGAGGTTTTCCTGTAGCTGTAAAATTCAGAAATTAGTATAATAGCATTGAAAGAGGGAATATATATATTTTAACCTTACCTTTTCTTGCTGAAATGAAGCCTGCCAATCCTGAAACTGTAATCACTCCAATTTTTGGAAGAAAATCTCGAGGTGGATTCTTCAGATATACATATGCATCTCAAGAAATCAGTTAAAAATTAATATGACTAACTTACTATAATTAAGCATTCATATCAGTATGATGAAAAGTTAAGAGATTTGCTAAGATAATAGCAGATGATTTAAACATTCGCGAGAGCCAACTCATTGGAAAAGACCCTGATGCTGGGAAAGATCAAAGACAAAAGGAGAAGGGGATGAGAGGGGATGAGATGGTTGAATGGTATCACTGGCTCAATGGATGTGAGTTTGAGCAAACTCCAGGAGATACTGAAGGACAGAGGAGCCTGGCATGCTACAGTCCATGGGGTTGCAAACAGCTGGACAAGGCTTAGTGACTGAACAACAACAAAAAGAACTACACAAAATAATGATTTGAGCAGCAACTTAAAAAGCCAGTTATAATAGTTACCTGCTAGAAAATAAAAATCTTCCTTCCACAGCTTATTTAATAGCATTTGTTTTCTTAATAGAGGTGATTATTACACTTTAATGAAATATAATGCTAGAGTGCACACCTTAAGATGGATTACTATAAAGTAAATTCCTGATTGTGTATGCACAATAATGGAAATGCTTCTGGGCTTATCTATTTAAACAATGGTAGGATCAAGAAAGAATTGAAATAGATACTTTATTAAATAACTTTGAACAAGGCTCTAGGAAAACATGCAGCTACTACACTCTGCTTGTCACACTACTCCTCAGTAACCTCAGAGTAGTTGTTGCTCTCAGTTAAAACCAATGGTCAGAGTACAGACAGAAAATAGATGGAGAGTGGGTAGAGGTCCAGATTTCTTGACTTTTTTATATGTTTATATGGTTTCTGGCTCCATGCAACCCCCAAAAACACTCTTCTATCATAATTATTTAATTATTTAATGGAGTCCATTTATTTAATATTCCTAAAGGCTGATGAGGCATATAACTTGGAATTGATTGGAATTAATCTCTACACACTTTATATGATGATACATATACAGGGTATCAATATCAGCGACATTTAAAAATTTTAGCTAATTTTTCTGTCCCTACCCCCCATACACATTTATTTTGACAACTGACTTAGGCTAAGAAGGGAGCTATATCTGCTGCCAAACTCCATTATCAAATTAACAAGTCAAATACAATTGTTTTCCAACATTAGCTCAAATATTCTAGGGTGACTAATTGAAGTACCGTTTCCGAGCAATTGGTAGCAAATTACTATGTATTTTAACAGCAAACAGTACTTATTTAAACTAACTAATAATAATGGAGATAATATTTCTAGTTTATGGTTTATGAGTATGCAATATGGGTTTTGTAGCCAAAACAGTTTGAGTCCAGGTGTTGCCACTTACTAGCTATGTGACCTTGGTAATCCACTTAAACCTTCTAAACCACAGGTTCCTCATCTATAAAATGGGAGTAAGTATAATACCAACATTCACAGGTTTGCTACAAAATTAAATTAGATAAATTATGTAAAATGCTTATTATAGTGCCTCAGCATATAATTAATAATTGCTAAATAAATAATGGACACCATTGCTTTATTATTGTCATAAAGTGCTATCTGGAGTATCTTCTGAGTTGGTAAAACATGATAATGGATAACATTTCAAGTTTGTTTTCTCACATGTAAACCCTGAAAGTTAAGAAGACAATAGAACATTTCAGAATAGAGATGGTTCACTCACCTACCTTTTCCAAATTGCACTGTATCCATTATCCCATTTTTCACAAAGACATAAACACCCTAAGTAAAAAAGGGGGGAAAAGGACATCTGTATTTTTGAAGATGTTGATAATTAGATCAAATAGCCCACATCTCTGAGAGTGTATGAAATTTCACCAAAATAAATCTAGCTTCTCTATTTATTATCTATCAGGACACTTGAACTTAGCTTCTCTTGCTTTTCATCTATTTAACATGGATAATACATGTTATTATTTTCCTCATATAAATGGGTAAAGTAATGCCTAGAAAATAATCAGAGCAGCTGACAGAAAAGTTATTACAGAAATACAAAGATTTATCATCTTATGTTATGACAGTTTAGAAAAATGAATGGAATTTTTAAAAAGCATGAAGAGAGGTACATTTCAGCTTAGAAGCAACATCTGATTAATAAACATGTAACAGCAACAACATTAATGATTTGTGGAGAAAACAACAAAAAGCCTAAACAAAGTGCTTCATCTTCTCCCTTTTTCTTAGTGTACATTCAGTTCAGTTCAGTCACTCAGTTGTGTCCGACTTTTGTGACACCATGGACTGCAGCACGCCAGGCTTCCCTGTCCATCACCAACTCCTGGAACTTACTCAAACTCATGTCCATCGAGTCAGAGATGCCATACAACATCTCATCCTCTGTTGTCCCCTTCTCCTCACTCCTTCAATCTTTCCCAGCATCAGGGTCTTTTCAAATCAGTCAGTTCTTCGCATCAGGTGGCCAAAGTATTGGAGATGCAGCTTCAGCATAAGTCCTTCCAATAAATATTCAGGACTGATTTCCTTTAAGATGGACTGGTTTGATATCCTTGCAGTCCAAGGGACTCTCAAGAGTCTTCTCCAACACCACAGTTCAAAAACATCAATTCTTTGGCGCTCAACTCTCCCATGCATACATGACTACTGGAAAAACCATAGCATTGACTATATGGACCTTGTCAGCAAAGTAATGTCTCTGCTTTTAATATGCTGTCTAGGTTTGTCATAGCTTTTCTTCCAAGGAGCAAGTGTCTTTTAATTTCATGGCTGCAGTCACCATCTGCAGTGATTTTGGAGCCCAAGAAAATAAAGTTTGTCACTGCTTCCATTGTTTCCCCGTCTATTTGCCATGAAGTGATGAGACCGAATGCCATGATCTTAGTTTTTCGAATGCTGAGTTTTATAGTGTGCATTAGAAAAATAAGACATTTATCTTACGAGAGAAATCATCCTTCACAGACTGCTGTCCATCTTGTTTTTTCAATAGGAACATAAATTCTCTGCAAATCAAGATCATATCAACCCATTGGAGAGATTAAAGCTTTAAGTCAAATTACTCCTAAATCAGAAAGAGAAATTAAGGAAACAATACCATTCACCATTGCAACAAAAAGAATAAATACTTAGGAATAAATCTACCTAAAGAAACAAAAAACTTACATATAGAAAACTATAAAACACTGATGAAAGAAATCAAAGAGGACACAAACAGATGGAGAAATATACCATGTTCATGGATTGGAAGAATTAATATAGTGAAAATGAGTATACTACCCAAAGCAATCTATAGATTCAATGCAATCCCTATCAAGCTACCAATGGTATTTTTCACAGAACTAGAACAAATCATTTCACAATTTGTATGGAAATATAAAAAACCTCGAATAGCCAAAGCAATCTTGAGAAAGAAGAATGGAACTGGAGGAATCAACCTGCCTGACTTCAGGCTCTACTACAAAGCCACAGTCATCAAGACAGTATGGTACTGGCACAAAGATAGAAATATAGATCAATGGAACAAAATAGAAAGCCCAGAGATAAATCCACGCACCTATGGACACCTTATCTTCGACAAAGGAGGCAAGAATATACAATGGAGAAAAGACAATCTCTTTAACAAGTGGTGCTGGGAAAACTGGTCAACCACTTGTAAAAGAATGAAACTAGAACCCTTTCTAACACCATACACAAAAATAAACTCAAAATGGATTAAAGATCTAAACGTAAGACCAGAAACTATAAAACTGCTAGAGGAAAACATAAGCAAAACACTCTCCGACATAAATCACAGCAGGATCCTCCATGACACACCTCCCAGAATATTGGAAATAAAAGCAAAAATAAACAAATGGGACCTAATTAAAATTGAAAGCTTTTGCACAACAAAGGAAACTATAAGCAAGGTGAAAAGACAGCCTTCAGAATGGGAGAAAATAATAGCAAACGAAGCAACAGACAAACAATTAATCTCAAAAATATACAAGCAACTCCTGCAGCTGAATTCCAGAAAAATAAACGACGCAGTCAAAAAATGGGCCAAAGAACTAAACAGACGTTTCTCCAAAGAAGACATACAGATGGCTAACAAACACATGAAAAGATGCTCAACATCACTCATTATTAGAGAAATGCAAATCAAAACCACAATGAGGTATCATTTCACACCAGTCAGAATGGCTGCTATCCAAAAGTCTACAAGAAATAAATGCTGGAGAGGGTTTGGAGAAAAGGGAACCCTCTTACACTGTTGGTGGGAATGCAAACTAGTACAGCCACTATGGAGAATACTGTGGAGATTCCTTTAAAAACTGGGAATAGAACTGCCACACGACCCAGCAATCCCACTGCTGGGCATACACACTGAGGAAACCAGAATTGAAAGAGACACATGTACCCCAATGTTCATCGCAGCACTGTTTACAATATCCAGGACATGGAAGCAACCTAGATGTCCATCAGCAGACGAATGGATAAGGAAGTTGTGGTACATATACACAATGGAATATTACTCAGCCATTAAACAGAATATATTTGAATCAGTTCTACTGAGATGGTTGAAACTGGAGGCCATTATACAGAGTGAAGTAAGCCAGAAAGAAAAACACCAATACAGTATACTAATGCATATATATGGAATTTGAAAGATGGTAACGATAACCCTATATGCGAGACAGAATAAGAGACACAGATGCATAGAACAGTCTTATGGACTCTGAGGGAGAAGGTGAGGGTGGGATGTTCTGAGCGAATAGCATTGAAACATGTATATTATCACATGTGAAACAGAACACCATTCCAGGTTCGATGCATGAGACAATGCTCAGGGCTGGGGCAGTGGGATGACCCAGAGGGATGGGATGGGGAGGGAGGTGGGAGGGGGGCTCAGGATGGGGAACACATGTAAACCCATGGCTGATTCATGTCAGTGTATGGCAAAAACCACTACAATATTGTAAAGTAATTAGCCCCCAACTAAAATAATTAAATTTATTTAAAAAAATTAAAAAAAAAATCAAATTACTCCTTTTACCTGTTTCTATTTTAATAAAACAAATATTGTTACACACATTTTTTTCAATAGGTATTATCTCAATTACATCAGAAGAAAAATGAAGGTATGGAAAAATTTACCAGTACCAATTGCCCATTGTCATGCTGTACTCTATCAATGGAACTACAAAACACAGTGTAAATATATAGTCTCCTTCTATGAACTAGATGCTATGAAATCATGGAATAAAAACAACAAAAGAAAACAACGACAACAGTAAAAGATTTTCAAAGCAAAGAAAATAGAAATAATTATATTAAATAAGAAATAAATAAGTTATTGCTATTGACAAAGAATTCGTAACTTTGTCTCAGATACTTCATGATTATCCGGTGCAGAACCTGTTCATTGTGTTTTAAAACTGTACAAACCAACAAGTACCGTAATTGCCACTGAGCTATTTCTCCTTAGGGATTGTCTCTTGAGAAAATGTTACCTTCGAATTTATAACACTTACTGACCAGTTGATTGGGAATCATGTAACTGTTGAGGAAGAAAACTAGTCACTTCTTCTGGGAAGTTTTCCTTAGCTGTGTTTAGGAATTCACTTTTACCACTGGAGGTCACTGCTACCTAAATTTCAAACACTAAGGAACAGGAATAGAAAATGAATTTGCCCTCCATTATTCTAAGTTTAATTCAGGACGGAATTTGAGTTCGAGGTAAGTTTTAGAGAGTAGATTATTTTTTAAGGGAAAATTAGAGAGGAAATGTTTACATTGAAGATGAAATGCATTTGAAAGCACCCTCCTTCAACCTATTCAGTTCAGCATATTAACAGAATAAAAAGTTATTTTGGTCTTAAATTGGGTGACGGTAACAACAGCAATTTAACGATCTCTCAGGAACAATTTCCCTCACTGAAAACAACTTTGAGAACACTATGGAAAATGAGCTCTCAAGAGATTTCAGTCTGAATCTTCCAGATGTTGACATATAGCCTCAGGGGCATGATTCAGACCCTATTAGTTAAGCTATTTATTGCTAAGACCAAACTATAGTCAAACTATTAAGAGTGTATTAAAAGTCTATCAGAATTGTTTGACAGGCATAAAATAAAACACCACATATTCATCAGATGTTTGAAATACCAGCTGAAATAACCATAGTTCACAGATTTGATATTTAAGAAGATTAGAATTTTCTTTCTAAAAAGAATGGATTAGAAACAAAAAAGGCACAAGGGTTCACAGTTGGATAGGTTAGATTTGAGGAAAAGTTGTGTGGTTATTAGGTCACAATGATTAAAATAATAGTACTGACATTATCCCTATGACATTGACACTGGAAATGTTGATGCTAGCACATATCTATGTGGATGTGATGATAATGAAACAGCAGAATGCACTAGCTTATTCCACCATTCTACTGCTGGATAGTGTTGATTCAAAGCTAAGTATTAAAATAAGGTAATTCTATTTTGCCCAATATATGACTACAGTCAGAAACGTCTTATGAACCAAACCCAAGATGTGAACATTTTGCTCAGTCAAATAAAGAACAGTGCAGAAGTAACCTCAGGACTTCATGTAAAAACTCAAGCAATGTTTTGTACATGCCGTGTGACATAAATGCTTGTTGAACTTCTTTAATCTATGTAGTAGTGGTAGAGTACATTTTATATGGCCACAAATTTTTGGCTGCTACTCATACTGAGAGATGGTATCTAATTTCTCTCCCATAAAAATTGGGTTGGCCTTAGTGACTTTATTTAACAACAAAATGTTGTACAAGTAACCTTCCTGGACATCTTAAGATAGGTAAGAAGCTTGGTGAATTGTGACTAGGGCCTCTTGTAACATTTTCTCTAGAAGCCCTGAACTGTCCATATAAGTTATCTGACTACCTGAGGCTGGGTGTAGACCAGCCTTATAGCCATCTGTGACAAGGTGCCAGCGATGAGAATGAAGCAGTCTTGGACCCTCTAGATCAGTCCATTCACCCGATGAATACCACTGAGTGACCTTTGTCAATACTATATGCAACAGAAGAATCAGCTACGTGAAGTATGATTAAATTTCTGACTCACAAAATCATGAGTTAGAATAGTTACTATTTTAAACCATTAAGTTTTGGGGCACTTTGTTACACATCAGTGGATAACTGGAGCAATTGTTATGTAAGACAAACGAGAACCCTCTGATATAAAACCACTGTCAGAATTCACTTACCTTGCACCAGCCAATATAACGACCAGTTGTAGTGCGAATGGATGCAAAGCCCATTTGTAAATGACCAGGCTGCTCTTCAACATATTTAGACTGGAGAGGTGGTGCAGTATATATGGGGAGCTAGAAGGGAAAAAATTCATGTCAAAAATATAAAATAGCTGGACTTCTTCTTCCAGCATATGGCAGAATAAGAATCCTTATCAACTTTCCTACTGAAAACAACTGAAAAATGCTGATAAAATCTATTTTGTGTGTGTGCTAGGTCACTTCAGTCACGTCCGACTCTTTGCGACCCTATGGACTATGTAGCCCGCCAGGTTCCTCCAGGCAAGAATACTGGAGTGGGTTGCCATGCCCTCCTCCAAGGGATCTTCCTGACCCAGGGATCAAATCTTCATCTCTTATGTTTCCTGCATTGGCAGGCGAGTTCTTTACCACTAACACCACCTGGGAAGACCAAAATATATTTTAAGCCATCTTAAATGCAGGAATAACCTGGTAACCTGTTTATAAAGACTATTCAAAAGCCAGACATTAAGTGAAGGCAAAAATGCAGAGATGAACAACAAAACCAGCTTTTACCTTGATGTCATTTGCTGTGAAACAGATGGTTAATGGATCAGAAAACAAAACCCAGAATGAGCTTGAGGTGGGCAATCTTACTGGAGACCCTTTAAAAACGGGCATCTCAAGGTGCTGCATCCCAAATTAAGATTGAGCTAGAAATAAACATTTCACTGCAAAGGACTGTTAGGATAACTGATTGTCTCAAAGACTGGTCACTGAGTAGAGAAGAAAGAACATTTCCTAAGAATTGGCAGTCACAAGTGAGAACTCATCAACTACAGCATAAAACTATTTTTATAATCTAAGAAATCTCAAATCAAGTATACATGTAATGTGCTCCCAGGCTGGTATCCCCCACAGATATGTAGCAGATGCAAATGAACAGATCCTCTCTGGAGGAAGCCACCCAGATCTCAAAGAATTAGACTTTAAAGGTATAAGAAATATGAAACCACAATTTTGAAAAATTTTAAAAATTCAAAGAAGCAAAATTAGGGATTCTTGCCCACAGTAGTAGATATAATGGTTATCTGAATTAAATCCACCCATTCCTGTTCATTTTAGTTCACTGATTCCTAAAATGTTGATGTTCACTCTTGCCCATCACTATTGCCATATCCTCCTTGACCATGTCCAATTTACCTTGATTCATGAACCTAACATTCCAAGTTCCTATGTACTATTTTTGTCTACAGGATCAGAATTTACTTTCAACACCATACCCATTCACACCTGAGCATCGTTTCTGCTTTAGCCCAGACAATTCATTCTTTCTAGAGCTATCTCTCTGCTCTTCCCCAGTAGCATGTTGGACACCTACCGACTTGGGGTGCTCATCGTCCAGAGTCATATATTTTTCCCTTCTCATACTGTTCATGGGTTCTCGAGGCAACAATACTGAAGTGGTTTGCCATTCCCTTCTCCAGTGGACAACATTTTGCCAGAACTCTACACCATGACCCATTCATATTTGGTGACAAGAGTCCGAAATGCAGTACATGGGTACAATCTCAAAAATGACAGAATAATCTCAGTTTGTTCACAAGGCAAACCATTCAGTATCACAGTAATCCAAATCTATGCCTCAACCACTAATGCTGAAGAAGCTGAAGTTGTATGGTTATATGAAGACCTACAAGACTTTCTAGAACTAACATCAAAAAAAAAAAAAAGATGTCCTTTTTACCGTAGGGGATTGGAATGCAAAAGTATGAAGTCAAGAGTTACCTGGATTAACAGGCAAGCTTGGCCTTGGGAGTACAAAATGAACTAGAGCAAAGGCTAATAGAGTTTTGCTACAAGAAGACAATGGTCATAGCAAACACTTCTTCAAACAACACAAGTGATGACTCTACACAGGGACATCACCCGATGGTCAATACCAAAATCAGATTATATTCTTTGAAGCCAAAGATGGAGAAGCAAAAACAAGACCAGGAGCTGACTGTGGCTCAGATCATGAGCTCCTTATTGAAAAATTCAGGCTTAAATTGAAGAAAGTGGAGAAAATCACTAGATCATTCAGGTATGACCTAAATCAAATTCATTATGATTATACAGTGGAGGTGACAAATAGATTCAAGGGATCAGATCTGATAGAGTGCTTGAAGAACTACGGATGGGGGTTTGCAACATTGTATAGGAGGTCGTGACCAAAATCATTCCACAGAAAAAGAAATGCAAGAAGGCAAAATGGTTGTCTGAGGAGGTCTTAGAAACAGCTGAGAAAAGAAGAAAAGCAGAAGGCAAATTAGAAAGGGAAAGACATACCCAACTGAATGCATAGTTCCAGAGAGTAGAAAGGAGAGGTAAGAAAGCCTTCCTAAGCCAACAATGAAAAGAAATAGAGGAAAATAAATGGGAAAGACTAGATATCTCTTTAAGAAAACTGGAGATATCAAGGGAATATTTCATGCAAAGATGGGCACTACAAAGAACAGAAATGGTAAGGACTTAACAGGAGCAGAAGAGATTAAGAAGAGGTAGCAAAAATACACAGAAGAACTATACAAAAGTCTTAAGACCTGGATAACCATGATGTTGTGGTCACTCACCTAGAGCCAGACATCCTGGAGCATGAAGTCAAGTGGGCCTTAGGAAGCATTACTACAAACAAAGCTAGTGAAGGTGATGAAATTCCAGCAGAGCTATTTAAAATCCTAAAAGATGATGCTGTTAAAGTGCTGCACTCCATATGCCAATAAATTTCAAAAACTCCTCAATGGCCATAGGACTGGAAAAGGTCTGTTTTCATCCCAATCTCAAAGACAGACAATGCCAAAGAATGTTCAAACTATAGTACAACTACATTCATTTCGCATGCTAGCAAGGTAATGCTCAAAATCCTTCAACCCAGACTTCAGCAGTACATGAACTGAAAAATTCCAGATGTACAAGCTGGATTTAGAAAAGGCAGAATTATCAGAACACAAATTGCTGACATCCGTTGGATCATAGAAAAAGCAAGAGAATTCCAGAAAAAATATCCACTTCTGCTTTATTGACTACGCCAAAGCCTTTAATTGTGTGGATCACAACTGTGGAAAATTCTTAAAGAGATGGGAATACCAGACCACCTTACTGGTCTCCTCAGAAACCTGTATGCAGGTCAAGAAGCAACAATTAGTACTGGACATAGAACATGGACTGGTTCAAAATTGGGAAAGGAGTATGTCACAGCTGTATATTGTCATACTGCTTATTTAACTTATATGTAGATTACATCATATGAAATGACAGGCTGGATGAATCACAAGCTGTAATCAAGTTTGCCAGGAGAAATATCAACAATCTCAGATATGCGGATGATACCACTCTAATGGTAGAAAGCAAAGAGGAAATAAAAAAACCTCTTGATGAGGTTCAAAGAGGATAGTTTAAAAGCTAAATTGATCCACAGATTCAATGGAAGCACTTTGAAAATTCCAATTGCCTTTTTTCCCCATAAAAAGAAAAATTTGATGCTAAAATTCATACAGATGTGAAAGGGACTCAGAATAGCCAAAACAATCTTGAAAAATAAGAAAAATGTTAGAAGACACATACTCCCCAATTTCAAAACTTGTTACAAAATAATAGTGTGTTATTGTTATAGGGATAGCCATATAGACAAATGGAGTAGAATTTTGAGTCTAGAAATGAACCCATGCATTTATGGTCAACTGATTTTCAACAAAGGAACAAAGAAAATTTAATGGAGTAAAAATAGTATTTTCTATAAATAGTACATGGACAAGTGCAAACTCACAACAAGACAAAGTTGGATCCTTATCTCAGGCCACAGACAAAAAATTAATGCAAAATGGATCACGTAAATAACTATAAGAGCTAAAACTATAAAACTCTTAAAAGAAAATATAAAGGTGAATCTCCATGACTTTGGGTTAAGAAATGATTTCTTATATACAACATTAGAAGCACTAGCAACAAAACTAAAAAAATAAAAATAAGTTGGACTTTATTATAATTAAAAACTTGTGTTGCAAATGATATCATCAATATAGTAAAAGGACAAACCATAGACGATACTTACAAATCATGTGTCTCATAAAGAACTTGTATCTAGAATATATAATCTATATATATTCTGAACTTGCAATTCAGCAATAAAAAGGCTAATTACCCAATTTAAGAAATGACAAAGAATCTGAATAGACAAGTCTTCAAAGATGTACAAATTATCAGCAAGCAGATGAAAAAAGGCTTGACATTATTACTTATTACAGAAAAGGAAATTAAATCCCTAATGAAGTATCATTTCATACCCACTAGGATGGCTACAATCAAAAAAAGCATACAATAACAAGGACTGGTAAATATGTGGGAAAACTGGAACCTTCATACACTGCTGGTGAGAAGATAAAATGTGTAGCTGCTTTGGAAAACAGCCTGGCACTTCCTCAAAAAGTGAAAGCTGAGTTACTATATGGACCAGAAATTCCACTCCTAGGTCTATACCCAAGAGAAATGAAAACAAACGTTGACACAAAATTTATACACCAAAGGTCAGAGCAGCATCAGCCATAATAGCCCCAAAGTGGAAATAACCCAAATATCTATCAGCTGATACATGGATAAATATTTGCTGTATTTACAGAATGAACTATTACTCATCAATAAAAAGAAACTATATAATGATACATTCTATAACATGGATGAAACTTGAAAACATTTTGGTAATTGAAAGAAGCCAGTAACAAAAGGTCGTGTATTATGTGATTCTGTTTATATGACATGTCTAGCATCGGCATTTTCATAAGGAAAGTAGATCAGTGGTTACCAGGGGCTTGGGAAACAGTAGAATTGAAGTGATGATAATGGGTATGGGCTTTCTTTTTGTAGTGATGAATTTTTCTCCTAAAATTAGCAGTAAGGG
Organism: Giraffa tippelskirchi; assembly: GCF_054371585.1. NCBI lineage: Eukaryota > Metazoa > Chordata > Mammalia > Artiodactyla > Giraffidae > Giraffa > Giraffa tippelskirchi. Next base: position 76,583,346 of record NC_137289.1, read on the forward strand.
GATTTCCAAGATGGCAGAGAAGTAGGAGGATGTGAAGTTCATCTCCCTCTACAAACACATCAAGAATACATCTACATATGGAACAGTTCTCACAGAGCACCTGCTGAACACTAGCAGAGGACCTTGGACACCTAAAGGACAAGAAAAATCCCCACGTAACTGGGCAGGACAAAAGAAAGAAGAGAAAAGGAAGAGAGGAAGCAGGGTGGGACCTGAGTCCCTGGTGGGGAGCTGGAGGTTAGAAGAGGCTCCCACATGTGGGGAAGCCCCTTTATCAGCAAGAATATCAGATGGGACAGAAGGGGAGATTTGGGGTCTTGGAGGAGAGGCCAGCAATTGGTCAGTGGCAGGGAGGACAGAGGGAGACCTACAGAGGGTTTGTCCCACAGCATTGTGCACCTCAGTCTGAGATGGGTGTCCTGGGGCTAGGTTCTGTAACGTGGGGTTTGGAGAGCAGACCAAAGGAGGATACTGCTGCTGGCTATGAGAAGACAGCATGAGGGGATGAGAGTGAGGAGCTCTGAAACCTGGAATGCCTGTGGAGGAAGCCCTGACCACTATAGAAGCAAAGTGCCACTGTTGAGTGACGCAGAAAGAGAGGGGCCACCATTCCAGCCTTTCTCCTCACACATGCACATGATGAACCATGTCTCCACAGGTACTAGGGAGGGCTCCTGCAAGAGAAAGCTCATATACCCCTGCCACTATCCTCCACTACCTCCCTCACCTTCCCACTTGGGCAACATGCAAGCTCTGACCGCTGCCAGACCAGCTAGTTCATTCCAATCGCTACCCCAGAACCTTCCCACCTGGGGAGCCTGCTCGCCCTGATTGCCACCTCAGCTCCTTCCTGCCTGATGGGCTCATGTTTTCTGGTAACCTCTGGAGCAGACACTGGTGGGGCTGAAACCACAGCTGGACCCCAGGGGCTGTGTAATTAAGGAAGAAGAGCTGAAATCTCTCTTTGTGGCGGAATGAACCACAGAGTTACACCTCTGCTAATGGTTTCTTATATTCAGCTACTACGAACTGTCTTAAATTACAATGAGTGCTTCTACAGCTGGGATGGGTCTGACTTTAGCAGCTTCAGACTTTATAGGCATGTACATGCAGGGGTTGGGGCAGGCCAGAGCCTGAGCTGCCTCCACAGCTTTCAGTGACTCCAGGTGTGCAACTACTGCAGTCCTGGGACCTGACCTCAGTGGATCTGCACAGGTGGTCTGGTGAAAAAAACACCTGAGAGTCACCAGGGCCAATTGCTGTCATACCCACAGTTAAGGTGGGGCCGAGAGCAGCACCAACAACAGTGTACTTTGTGAGCCAACACAACGGGCAAAAGGGGACACAACAGAGCACACTGACAAGTGAATAGCTCCAAAGGAAGAATACTCAGTGGCTTCTCTCCCAGCAGGAGTGCTTCAATCCCACCTATATTGTACCATAGATCAGAAACACAGCTAAAAAACAGATCTGGGGGCCTCTATTCCAACAAATAGGGAGCAGACCTCACACCTGACCAAGCAGTGACAACCAAACAGCAAAGAGGAGGCCCAGCTCAATATCCAGTCCCTACAACATCAGTCAAACCCTCTATCAAGGGAATAGCAGCAACAGCAGCAGCAGGACAAACCTCATCCACCAAGAGGAAGACTCCAGAAGCAAGAGGAACTACAATCCTGCAGCCTATGGAAAGACCACAAACAGATTAAGTTTGACAAAATGAGACAATAAAGAAGTATGTCGCAGATGAAGGAGCAAGATAAAAACTTACAAGAACAGCTACATGAAGAGGAGATAGGCAATCTACCTGAAAAAGAACTCAAAGAGTAATGATAGTAAGATGATCCACAATCAGAAAAGGAAATGGAGGTACAGATTGAGAAGAAACAAGAAATGTTTAACAAAGACTTAGAAGAACTAAAGAGGAAACAAACAAGAGATGAACCACACAAGAACCGAAATAAAAAATACACTAGAGGGAATCAAAAGCAGAATCACTGAGGCAGAAGAACAGATAAATGAGCTGGAAGACAAAATGGTGGAAATCACTGCCACAGAACAGAATAAAGAAAAAAGAATGAATATAAATGAGGACAGTCTCAGAGACTTCTGAGACATTAAATACACCAACATTTGAATTATAGGGGTCCCAGAAGAAGGAGAAAAAAAGGGCCTGAGAAAATATTTGAAGAGATTTTATAGGAAAACTCCCATACCACAGGAAAAGAAATAGTCAACCAGGTCCAGGAAGGCAGGAGTCCCATCCAGGATAAACCCAAGGAGGAAATGCCAAGACACATATTAATCAAATGAAAAAAATTAAATACAAAGAAAAAATATTAAAAGCTGTAAGGGAAAAGCAACAAATAATATATAAGAGAACTCTCATAAGGCTATCAGCTGATTTTTCAGCAGAAACTCTGCAGTCCAGAAGGAATGGCAGGATATATTTAAAGTAATAAAAGGGGAAAAAAACCTACAACCAAGAATATTCTACCCAGCAAGGCTCTCATTCAGATTTGAGAAAGCAAAAGCTTTACAGGCAAGCAAAAGCTAAGAGAAGTCAGCACCACCAAACCATCTATACAACAAATGCTAAAGGAACTTATCTAGGCAAGAAAAGAAAAGATGCTACAACTAGAAACAAGAAAATTACAAATAGGAAAGCTCACTGGTAAGGGCAAACATACAGTAAAAATAGGAAATCATTCATACAAAAATATGGTATCAAAAGAAGCAACCATGAGAAGTGGAGTACAAATGAAGGAAAAGAAAATTGCATTTGAAATTAAGAGACCAGCAACTTAAAATAACCTATATATAGACTGCTTTATCAAAACCTCATGGGAAATACAAACCCCAAAACTACAACAGATACACACAAAAAAGCAAAGCAACCCAAACACAATACTACAGATGGTAATCAAATCACAAGAGAGGAAAACAAAAGAGGAAGGGAAGAAAAAAGACCTACAAAAACAACCCCAAAACAATTAAGAAAATGGCAATAGGAACCTACATATCAATAATTACCTTAAATGGAGATGGATTAAATGCTCCAAGCAAAAAGACATAGACTGGTTGAATGGATACAAAAATAAGACCCGTATATAGCTGTCTACAAGAGACCAACTTCAGACTTAGGGACATACACACATTGAAAGTGAGGGGATGGAGAAAGACATTCATTCCACACAAATGGAAATCAAAATAAAGCTGGAGTACAATACTTATGGAGAAGGAAATGGCAACTCACTCCAGTATTCTTGCCTGGAAAATCCCATGGACAGAGGAGCCTGGCATGCCACAGTCCATGGGGTTGCAGAGAGTTGGACATGACTGAAGCGACTCAGCAGCAGCAGCAGCAGCAATACTCATACCAGATAAAACAGACTTCAAAGACTGTTACAAGAGACAGGAATGATTGTACATAATGATCAAGGAATCAACACAAGAAGAAGATATAACAACTGTAAATATATATGCATCCAACATAGGTGCATCTCAATATATAAGGCAAAGGCTAACAGCCATTTGAGGGGAAATAACAGTAATAAAACAATAGTGGGGGACTTTAAAACCCCACTTACACCAATGGAAAGATCATCCAGACAAAAAATTAATAAGAAAACACAAGCCTTAAATGACACATTAAACCATGACATGCCATCCAAAAGCAGCAAAATACATTTTTTTCTCAAGTGCACATAGAACATTCTATGGGATATATCACATCTTGGGTCACAAATCAAGCCTTGGTAAATTTAAGAAATACAAATAGGATCAAGCGTCTTTTCTGACCACAACACTATGAGATTAGAAATCAATTATAGAAAAAACTGTAAAGAAACAAACATGTAAAGGCTGAATAACCAATAAAAACTGAAGAAATCAAACAGGAAATAAAAAAATACCTAGACAAATGACAACAAAACACCACAATCCAAAACCTATGGGACTCAGCAAAAGTAGTTCTGACAAGGGATTAATCTCCAAAATATATAAACAGCTCATGAAGCTCAATATACAAAAAACAAAAAATCAAAAATGGGCAGAAGATCTAAATAGACATTTCTTCAACAAAGACATACAGATGGCTAAAAACCACATGACAAGATGCTCAGCATCACTAATTATTAGAGAACTGCAAATCAAAACTACAATGGAGTATCCTCACGTCAGAATGGCCATCAACAAAACGTCTATAAACAATAAATGCTAGAGAGGGTGTGAGAGAGAAAAGGCAACCCTACTATACTGTTCTTGGGAGTACAAACTGGTACAGCCACTATGGAGAACAGTATGGAGGTTCCTTAAAAAAATAGGAGTAAATCTACCATATGACCCAGCAATTCTACTACTTGGCATATATCTCAAGAAAACCATAATTTGAAAAGATATGCACCCCAATATTCATTGCATTGCTATTTACAATACCCAGGACATGGAAGCAACCTAAATGACCATCAACAGAGGAACAGATAAAGAAAATGTGAAATATTACTCAGCCATAAAAAGAATGAAATAATACCAATTACAGCGACATGGATGGACCTAGAGATTGTCATACTGAGGTGAAGTAAAAGGGAAAGTGAAAAGTTGCTCAGTTGTGTCCAACTCTTTGTGATCTCATGGACTATACAGTCCATGGAATTCTCTAGACCAGAATACTGGAGTGGGTAGCCTTTCCCTTCTCCAGGGGATCTTCCCAACCCAGTGATCGAACCCAGGTCTCCTGCATTGCACGCAGATTCTTTACCAACTGAGCCACAAGGGAAGCCCAAGAATACTGGAGTAAGCAGCCTTTTCCTTCGCCAGTGGATCTTCCTGACCCAGGAATCGAACTGGGGTCTCCTGCATTGCAGATGGATTCTTTACCAACTGAGCTATCAGGGAAGTCCAAGATGAAGTAGTAGAAAGACAAATATATGATATCACTTATATGTGGAATCTAAATAAGGGTACAAATGAGCTTATCTACAGAACAGAAATAGAATTACAGATATAGAAAACAAACTGATGGTTACAGAGGGGGAGGGGGAGGAATAAATCAAGAGATTAGGATTTACATATACACAATGTACGTGCGTGCATGTGTGCTAAGTTGTTTCAGTCATGTCCAACTCTTCGCAACCCCATGAACTGTAGCCCACCAGGCTCCTCTGCCCATGGGATTCTCCAGCCAAGAATACTGGAATGGGGTGCCATGCCCTCCTCCAGGGCATCTTCCCAACCTAGGGATCAAACCTACCTCTCTTATGTCTCCTGCATTGAAAGATGGGTTCTTTACCACTAGTGCTACCTGGGAAGCCCACATATACACGTTACTATATGTAAAATAGATAACTAATAAGGACCTGCTGTATACTGCTGGGAACTCTGGCCTATATGGGGAAAAAAATCTAAAAAAGAGTTGATATATGTATATATATATAACTGATTCACTTTACTGTACATATGAAACTAACACATTGTAAATCAACTATATTCCAATAAAAATTAAAAAAATAAAATTAGCATTAAATCTAAATATACTAAAACCCAATTATTTCTAAAAAATAACTGAAACATGAATAAATGCTTATGACTTTTGATTAGGCAAAAATTTCTAGACATGACATCAAAATCATAACCCATAAATTCAAGAATTGACAAATTAGATTTTATAAAAATTAAAATCTTCTCTTCCTCAAAAGACACTGTTAAAATGAGGTAGTGTGTGCAGAACAATGACCCCCACCCAAAAACATGTCTTAATCCTTGGAAGCCATGAATATGTTACGTTACAATAAATGAGAGTTAAGGTTGCATATATAATTAACATTAATCAGTTGACCTTAAGATAGATTTTCCTGGATTATCTGGGTGGGTTCAAAGTAATCCTAAGACATTAGAAATAGAAGGGGCGCTTGGAAGGGTAATGCCAGAGGAAGATGTGACTGTAGAAGAATGGTCAGAGCGCTGTGACACGAGAATGACTTACACTAGTTTTCCTAACTTTGAAAATGAATGAAATGGGCTATAAGCCAAGGAAAGTGGTCCAGTCTCTAAAGCTGAAAAAAAGAAGAAAACAGATTCTCTCAAGAGCCTCCAGAAACAAATGAAACCCTGCCAACACCTTGACTTTTGCCCAGTATACTTGTGTTAGAATTCTAGCTTAATAAAAACTATAAGATAATAAAATTGTGCTGTGTAAAATCACTAATTTCCTGGTAGTCTGTTACAGAAGCAATGAAAAAGTAATATAAAAAGAAGAGATAAGTCACAGTTTAGGAGAAAATATTTGCAAATCACATACCTGATATAGGGCTGAAAGTCCAGAATATATAAAAATTTTTTAAGCTCAATAATAGCAAACTAAACAAATAACCTAATAAAAATGGGCCAAACATTTTAAAAGATTATTCACCAAAGAAGAATGGCAAATAAACACATGAAAAGATGCTCAAGATACTAGTTATTAGAAAAATACAAGTGCAATGTTATACCTGTATATAACCACTAGAATAACTAATATATAAAATGATGTTCAACTTCATTAATAACATGGAAATGCAAATGAAAACCACAGTGAGATAGCATTTCAATTCCACCTATTTGGCAAAGTCTGACAATATCAAGTTGACAAGAATGTGGAGCAACCTTGAACTGGGCTATATACACACAACGAAATATTATAAATTAGGGGAAAATACATACATTATAGCTACATGGAAAAATCTAGATGAGTCTCAAATGTTGAGCATAAAAAAGTATTTGTAGAGCAAAGGAGGAAAAATGAAGAAAATTATATGCAGGTATATTTCCATCAACATATAGTTCAAAAACTTATAAAACCAAAAACACTGTTTAGTAATATGGACATACAAGGTAAAGTTAAAAAGTAAAGAAAGGAAGCAGTAATCAAAATTCAGGATAGGGTAATGGTTATCTCCATATGGATAGGGAATGCGATAAGAACAAAGGGATTTTATTTTGTTTTTCCTTTAAACTAGATGGTAGGTATATGGTTGTTCATCATGTTATTATTTTTATACCTTTCATAAACTTATTAAATAGTCTTTTAATTCTAATCCATATTCAATAAAAACAAATATAAAACTTAAAAGAATTATGAAAACTTAATGAGGTAAGGACTTAGTCCCTTCAAAAATACATATTACCTGCTTTATATTCAGGGTGTATCATCTTTCCCTAAGATTTGAGAAAGACATATTTGGGAAGAATCAAGTTTAGCAATCAACAGCAAGGGAACTAGATTATTAATAACTTTAGATCTGATCTTCAACCAGCAACAAATATGAGACAGTTTAGGTTTGGTAAAACTTTACAAGTAATGGGTCACAAAATTCTTGTTTTACCATTAGACAGATCACCCTTTGCTACCTATACCAGGATTAAAATGTTTCTCTTTTCAGGCTAATGCTTGAAAATTAAATTCACTACATTAGCAACTATGTGTAATTAGGAAGGTCAGAGGTGCATATTTTATATTAAGGGAGTGTACCATGCATAAAAATCAGGTACACAACAGGTAAGGAAGTTCCTCAGCTCCCAAGAAAGGAAGAATATATGTGGATGTATGGGTGTTAAAACAGATAAAATTATTTACTTACATGTTTATTTTTTTAACATGTACATGTTTCTTTTTACACTCCCCAATTCAAACTTTATGAGTCATAAAGTGTTCTTGTTCTCTCTTGTATCCTAATCAAAACTTGCTGATTTTTCATTTATACCCCAGTGTAAATTAGATCAACAGTTTAAAGAACAGGTTTGCTTTTTGTGGTCTATTGTAAGCAAAATTTTGAATATGCACTTTCCTAGGAAGAACATTCAAAGTTTTCATCAGATTCTCAAAGGAGTCAAAATGGGTAAAATCAGTGCTTTAAACTATTTTCCTTCTTAGATATGGGCATTCAAGCATACTTGAAAGGTTTATGATAAAAGTACTTCTTGAAATGATAAACAAAATTGACAAACTCTTAGCTAGACTAACTAGTAAAAAAAAAAAAAGAGAGAGTAGATTCAAATAAAATTAGAAATGAAAGACCAGACATTATAATTGGTGCCTCAGAAATAAAAAGGATCATAAAAGACTATCATGAATAAGTACATGCCAACAAATTGGATAACTTAGAAGAAATCAATAAATTTCTAGAAACATACAACCTACCAAGAAGAAATGCAAAGTCTAAAGAGACCAGTTAGGAGATTGAATCAGTAATCAAAATCCCCTCAACAAAGAACCCGGGATGAGATGGCTTCACAGGTAAATTAAAAATTCAAATACCAGTTCTTCTTGAACTCTCCCCCAGAACGGAAGAAGGAATACTCCTAAACTCATTTGATTGTATCACTCTGATCAAAAACAGACACAGAAACTATAGGAAAATAAAACCACAAACCAGTATCCCTAGTGAAGTGAAAGTGAAAGTTGCTCAGTTATGTCTGACTCTTGCGACCCCATGGACTATACAGGCCATGGAGTTCTCCAGGCCAAAATACTGGAGTGGGTAATCTTTCTCTTCTCCAGGGGATCATCCCAACCCAGGGACTGAACCCAGGTCTCCTGCACTACAGGCAGATTCTTTACCAGCTGAGCCACAAGGGAAGCCCATCCTTAGTAAACACAGACGCAAAAATTTTCAATAAAGTAACAGCAAACTAAATTCAACAGCATATTAAAAGGACTATACAACAGGAACAAGTGGACTGTATCCCTGGAACGCAAGGATGATTCACCATGTGCATATCAACGTGATACACCACATTAACAGAATAAAAGATAAAACCCATATTTGTGATCATCTCAATAGATGCAGAAAAAGTATTTTACGAAACTCAAAATCCATTCATGAGAGAAAGCTCTCAACAAAATAGGTATAGAAGGAACTTAACTCAATAAACATTATATATGAAAAGCCCATGGTTAACATCAACTGGAAAAAAAACTGAAAAATTATTCTCTTAAGTCCACTCAAGTCAGGGATACCCACATTCAAAACTTCTATTTAATACAATATTAGAAGTCCTAGCTAGAACAACTAGACAAGAAAAAGAAATTAAAAAAATTCAAATCAGAAAGGAAGAAATTAAGGATCTACACAAGACAATGATGTATGATGAAAACTCAAAAGAACGAACAAAACTTATGAGAATTAATAAACAAAGTCATTAAACTTCCAAATATAAAATCAACATACAAAAAATCAGTGGTGTTTCTACACATTAATGGTGAACTATCCAAAAAAAAATTAAGAAATTAACTCCATTTCCAATAGCAATAAAAAGAATAAAATAGTCAAGAATAAACTCAACCAGAGGTGAAAGACTTGGACATTGAAAATTATTAAAAAAAAAAACTGATGGAGGAAATTAAAGAAGACATAAAAAAGGAAAGATATCCCACATCCATGGATTGGAAGAATTAATATTGCTAAAATGTCCATGCTGCCCAAAGTGATGTATAGATTAAATGCAACTATTAAAATCCCAATGGCATTCTTTACAGAAACAGAAAAAAAAAGTCCTAAATTTCAAATGAAAAAAAAAAAAGAAACCCTGAATAGAAAAGCAAGTCTTGAGCAAGAACAAAGCTGGAGGTATCACACTTTCTGATTTCAAAACCATTACCAAGAAAAAGAAATGCAACAAGGCAAAGTGGTTGTCTGAGGAGGTCTTACAAATAGCTGAGAAAGGAAGAGAAGCAAAAGGCAAATAAGAAATGGAAACATGTACACATCTGAATGCAGAAGCAACAGTTAGAACTGGACATAGAACACGGACTGGTTCAAAACTGGGAAAGGAGTATGTCAAGGCCGTATATTGTAATCTTGCTTATTTAACCTATATGCAGAGTACATCATGCAAAACGCTGGGCTGGATGAAGCACAAGCTGGAATCAAGATTGCTGGGAGAAATATCAATAATCTCAAATATGCAGATGACATCATGCTAATGGCAGAAATCTATGCAGATGGTGACTGCAGCCATGAAATTAAAAGACGTTTGATCTTTGGAAGAAAAGCTATGACAAACCTAGACAGTATATTAAAAACTAGAGATATTACTTTGCCAACAAAGGGCTGTATAGTCAAAGCCATGGTTTTTCCAGTAGTCATGCACAGATGTGAGAGCTGGACCATAAAGAAGGCTGAGTGCTAAAGAACTGATGCTTTCCAACTGTGGTGCTGGAGATTCTTGAGAGTCCCTTGGACAGCAAGGAGATCAAACCAGTCAATGCTAAAGAAAATCAATCCTGAATATTCATTGGAAGGACTGATGCTGAAGCTCCAACTCCAATACTTTGGCCACCTGATGCGAATAGTTGACTCATTGGAAAAGACTCTAATGCTGGGAAAGATTGAGGGCAGGAGGAGAAGGGGGCAACAGAGGATGAGATGGTTGGATGGCATCATTAACTCAATGGAAATGAGTTTGAGCATACTCCAGGAGATAGTGAAAGACTGGAAAGCCTGGTGTGCTGCAGTCCATAGGATCACAAAAAGTAGGGTATGAGTGAGTGACTGACCAACAACAACAAATCACACTTTCTGATTTCAAAATATATTACAAAGTTATAGTAATCTAAATATTATTATATCAGCATAAAACAGGCATATAGACCAATGTAACAGAACAGACTACACAGAAATAAATATATGCCTTTATGGCCAATCTTGATCTTTGACAAGGGTGATAAAGACAGTGGGAAAAGGATAGTCATTTCAATAAATGGTGTTGGGGGGCTTCACTGGTGGATCAGTGGTGAAGAATCTGCCTGCCAAGGTGGGAGACACAGGTTCAACCCCTGATCCAGGAAGATCCCACATGCCACAGTGCAACTAAGCCTGTGTGCCACAACTACTGAGCCTGTGCTCTAGAGCCTGGGAACCACAACTATGAGCCCACACGCCACAACTACTGAAATCTGTGCACTGTAGAGCCCATAATCTGCAACAAGAGAAACCACTGTAATGTGAAGTTCACAACTAAAGAGTGGTCCCTGCTCACCGCAACTAGTGAAAGCCCACACCCATGGAATGAAGACTCAGCACAGCCAAAAATAAATAAATAAATAAAAATATTTTTAAAAAATGGTGTTGGGAGAACTGGGTATCTAGATGCAGAAGAATGAAATTGGACCCTAATTTCACATATCATACCATATACAAAGATCAACTCAAAATACATGAAGCATGGCTCTCAAAGCCAGTGCACTGGGACAACCCAGAGGGATGAGATGGGGAGGGGGGTGGGAGGGAAGCTCACAGTGGGGAGACACATGTACACCCATGGCTTATTCATGTCAATGTATGGCAAAACCCACAATATTGTAAAGTAATTAGCTTCCAATTAAAATAAATAAATTAATTTTTAAAAAAAGGAAAACATATTGAAGACTTAAATGTAAAATTACTAAAAAAAAAAAAAGGCACAGGGTAAAAGCTTCCTGACACTGGTCTTAGCAATGCCCAAAAGCACAAACATAAGCAAAAATAAACAAGTGAAACAACATTAAACTAAAAAGCCTCCGTATAGCAAAGGAAAAAATTAACAGGGAAAACCTAAAGAAAGGGAGAAAATATTTGCAAAACTTATATCTGATAAAGGTTAATATCCCAAACATATAAGTAACTCATATAACTTAATACCAAAAAATAACTGATTAAAAACATGGGCATGCCAGAGGCAGAGAGGCAGGTGTGTGACAGCCAGACCAGAAGGCAAGGGGCAATCTCAGCCCCAGAGACTGGCATCCCCCACCAAACTGTGAGTAGGCTCCCAGTTGCTAACCAAGTCTTCTTGGGATCCTGGACGGTTGACATCTGCCAGGAGGGTCACAGCCTGAGATCAGCTCCCCAGGGAAGACACACAGCACACCTCAGACAATGTTCTTGTGGCACACCTGGGAAACATCGAATAGCCAAAGCAATCTTGAGAAAGAAGAATGGAACTGGAGGAATCAACCTGCCTGACTTCACACTATACTACAAAGCTACAGTCATCAAGACAGTATGGTACTGGCACAAAGACAGAAATATAGATCAGTGGAATAAAATAGAAATCCTAGAGATAAATCCATGCACCTATGGATACCTTATCTGTGACAAAGGAGGCAAAAATATACAATGGAGAAAAGACAATCTCTTTAACAAGTGGCACTGGGAAAACTGGTCAACCACTTGTAAAATAATGAAACTAGAACACTTTCTAATGCCATAGACAAAAATAAACTCAAAATGAATTAAAAATCTAAATGTAAGGCCAGAAACTATGAAACTCCTAGAGGAAAACACAGGCAAAACACTCTCTGACATAAATCACAGCAGGATCCTCTGTGACCCACCTCCCAGGGTAATGGAAATAAAAGCAAAAATAAACAAATGGGACCTAATTAAACTTAAAAGCTTTTGCACAACGAAGGAAACTATTAGCAAGGTGAAGAGAGAGCCTTCAGAATGGGAGAAAATAATAGAAAATGAAGCAACTGACAAAGAATTAATCTCAAAAATATACAAACAGCTCATGCAGCTCAATACCAGAAAAATAAATGACTCAATCAAAAAATGGGCCAAAGAACTAAACATACATTTCCAAAGAAGACATACAGATGGCTAACAAACACATGAAAAGATGCTCAACATCAGTCTTTATCAGAGAAATGCAAATCAAAACCACAATGTGGTAGTACCATTTCATGCCGGTCAGAATGGCTGCTATCAAAAAGTCTACAAACAATAAATGCTGGAGAGGTTGTGGAGAAAAGGGAACCATCTTACACTGTTGGGAATGCAAACTAGTGCAGCCACTATGGAGAACAGTGTGGAGATTCCTTAAAAAACTGAAAATAGAACTGCCATACGACCCAGCAATCCCACTGCTGAGCATACACACCAAGGAAACCAGAATTGAAAGAGACACATGTACCCCAATGTTCATCGTAGCACTGTTTACAATAGTACAGTAGCTAGGACATGGAAGCAACCTAGATGTCCATCGGCAGACAAATGGATAAGCAAGCTGTGGTATGTATACACAATGGAATATTACTCAGCTATTAAAAGCAACACATTTGAATCACTTCTAATGAGGTGGATGAAACTGGACACTAGTATATAGAGTGAAGTAAGTAAGAAAGAAAACACCATGTATATTAACAGATAAATATGGAATTTAGTAAGATGGTAATGATAACCCTATATTGGAGACAGCAAAAGAGACACAGATATAAAGAACAGACTTTTGGACTCTGTGGGAGAAGGCGAGGTTGGGATGATTTGAGAGAATAGCATTGAAACAAGTATATTACCATATGTGAAACAGATCACCAGTCCAGGTTCAATGCATGAGACAGGGCACTCAAGGCTGGTGCACTGGGACAACCCTGAGGGATGGGATGGGGAGGGAGGTGGGAGGGGGCTTCAGGATGGGGGAAACATGTTCACCCGTGGCTGATTTATGTCAGTGTATGGCAAAAGCCACTACAAAATTGTAAAGTAATTAGCCTCCAATTAAATAAATAAATAAAAACATGGGCAAAGAATTTTAATAGACATTTCTCAAAAGAAGACATACAAATGTCCAACAGGTATATGAAAAGGTGTTCAGCACCCATAATCATCAGGGAGGTGCAAATCAAAACCACAATGATATACCATGTCAAAACTGTCAGCATGGCAAAAGTCAAGAGATAACAAGTGTTGGCATGAATTTGGACTTAACGGATCCCTTAAACACTGCTGGTAGGAATGTATATTTGTATAGCTATAATGGAAAACAAAATGGAGGTTTCTCAAAAAGTCAAAAACAGATCTACCATATGATCTGCAATCTAACTTCTGTAACTATATCCAAAGAAAATGAAATCTGGATCTTGAAGAGATATTTGTACCTCCCATGTTCACTGCAGCATTATTCAAAGAGCCAGATATGAAAACAACCTAAAAGTCAATCAGCAGATGAGTGGATAAAGAAAATCTGGTGTATTATGAGTGTGTGTGATACTGAATACTGCAAATTTCATGGCTTAAAAATGTATACATACATGTGTGTGCATGAATAGAATATTAGGGTATCCCTCATTTTTGACAACATGCCTGATCCTAGAGGACATTATGCTAAGAGAACTAAGGGAGACACAGAAAGAGAAATATCACAATCTCATTTATATGTAGAATCTAAAATAGACTCAAAACCAGAGGTAGAATAGTTATTACCAGTGTGGGGTGAGGTAGAGGGAAAATGGGGAGGTGTTGGTCCAAAAGAGCACAAAGTTTCAGTTATGCAAGAAGAACAAGTTCTAGAGATCCAATGTATATCATAGTGACTACAGTTAATAATGATGTAGTCTATATTTAAAATTTGCTAAGAGGGTAGATCTTAAATGTTCTCACCACATGCACACACAAGGAAAATGGTAACTATATAAGATGACAGATGTTAATTAGCTTGACTGTGCTCATTTCACAATGTATACATATGTCAAAAAATCAAGCTGTATACTTTAAATTTAAGAAGGCTTTCTTACTTATCCTTGCTATTCTCTGGGACTCTGTATTCAGTTGGGTATATCTTTTCCTTTCTCCTTTGCCTTTCAATTCTCTTCCTTCCTCAGCTACTTGCAAAGCCTTCTCAGACAACCCCTTTACCTTCTTGCATTTCTTTTTCTTTGGGATGGTTTTGGTCACTGCCTCCTGTACAATGTTCTGAACCTCCGTCCCTAGTTCCTCAAGCACTCTATCAAATCTAATAAAGACAGAAATGGTATGGATCTAACAGAAAAAAAAAAAAGTGAAGTCGCTCAGTTGTGTCTGACTCTTTGTAACCCCATAGACTGTAGCCTGCCAGGCTCCTCCTTCCATGGGATTTTCCAGGCAAGAATATTGGTGTGGGTTGCCATTTCCTTCTCCAGGGGATCTTCCTGATCCAGGAATCGAACCCAGGTCTCCCACACTGAAGGCAGACTCTTAACCATCTGAGCCACCAGGGAAGCCCATGAGAAGATATTAAGAAGAGGTGGCAAGAAAACACAGAGGAACTATGAAAAAAAGGTCTAATGACCAAGATAACCACAATGGTGTGGTCACTCACCTAGAGCCAGACATCCTGCAATTTGAAGTCAAGTGGGCCTTGAGAAGCATTACTATCAACAAAGCTAGTGGTGGTGATGGAATTTCAGCTGAGCTATTTAAAGTCCTAAAAGATGATGCTGTTGTAGTGCTGCACTCAATATGTCAGCAAATTTGGAAAACTCAGCAGTGGCCACAGGAATGGAAAAGGTCAGTTTTCATTCCAATCCCAAAGAAGGGCAATGCCAAAGCATGTTCAAACTACAGTGAATCTTCAGTCATTTGACATACTAGTAAGGTTATTTTCAAA
This sequence comes from Giraffa tippelskirchi, assembly GCF_054371585.1. Taxonomy (NCBI): domain Eukaryota; kingdom Metazoa; phylum Chordata; class Mammalia; order Artiodactyla; family Giraffidae; genus Giraffa; species Giraffa tippelskirchi. The sequence goes on from NC_137289.1 coordinate 76,598,730, forward strand.
ATCCTACAAGCTAGGCTTTAGCAGTATGTGAGCCAAGAAATTCCAGATGTACGCACTGGGCTTCAAAGAGGCAGAGGAACCAGAGATCAACTTTCCAGCATTTCTTTTATTTCTTTTTGTTCTTTGATTGCCATGGCTAGGATTTCCAAAACTCTGCTGAATAGTAGAGGTGAGAGTGGGCACCCTTGTCTTGTTCCTGATTTTAGAGGATATGCTTTCAATTTTTCACCGTTGAGGGTAATGTTTACTGTGGGTTTGACATAGATGGCTTTTATTATTCTGAGGTATGTTCCTTTTACGCCTGCTTTCTGGAGAGTTTTTCTTTTATCATAAATGGGTGTTGAATTTTGTCAAAGTCTTTCTCTGCATCTGTTGAGATAATCATATGGTTTTTAATCATTCAGTTTGTTAATATGATGCATCACATTGATTGATTTGCAAATATTGAAGAATCTTGCATCCCTGGAATAAAGCCCACTTGGCCATGATGTATGATCTTTTTAATATGTTGCTGGATTCTGTTCCCTAGAATTTTGTTGAAGATTTTTGCATCTATGTTCATCAGTGATATTGGCCTGTAGTTTTGGTTTTTTGTGGCATCTTTGTCTGGTTTTGGTATTAGGGTGCTGGTGGCCTCATAGAATGAGCTTGGGTGTTTGTCTTCCTCTGCAATTTTCTGGTAGAGTTTAAAACTGGTGTTAGCTCTTCTCTAAAATTTTGGTAGAATTCACCTATGAAGCCATCTGGTCCCGGGCTTTTGGTTGTTGGAAGATTTTTGATTACAGTTTCAATGTCCATGCTTGTGATGGGTCTGTTAAGATTTTCTATTTCTTCCTGGTTCAGTTTTGGAAGGTTCTACTTTTCTACTAATTTGTCCATATCTTCCAAGTTGTCCATTTTATGGGCATATAATTGCTCATACTAGTCCCTTATGATCCTTTGTATTTCTCTGTTGTCTGTCTGTTGTGATTTCTCCATTTTCATTTCTAATTTTATTGATTTGATTCTCCCCTTTTTTTCTTGTTGAGTCTGGCTAATGGTTTGTCTATTTTATGTATTGTCTCAAAGAACCAGTTTTTAGTTTTGTTGATTTTTGCTATAGCCTCCTTCATTTCTTTTTCAGTTATTTCTGCTCTGATTTTCATTATTTCTTTCCTTCTGTTAACTTTGGGGTTTTTCTGTTCTTTTTCTAGCTGCTTTAGGTGTAAAAGTTCAGTTGTTTATTTGATGTTTCTCTTGTTTCTTGAGGTAGGGTTGTATTGCCAAGAATCCCCTCTTAGCACTGCTTTTACTGAATCCCATAAGTTTTGGGTTGTCGTGTTTTCATTATCACTTGTTTCTATGCATATTTTGATTTCCTTTTTGATTTCTTCCATGATCTGTTAGACATTAAGAAGCATGTTGTTTAGCCTCCATCTGTTTGTGTATTTTTATAGTTTTTTTTTCTATAGTTCATATGATCTTACCATTCTGTTATCAGAAAACATGCTTAAAATGATTTCATTTTTTTTACAATTTACCAAGGGTAAATTTGTGGCCCAGGACATGCTCTATCCTGGAGAATGTTCCGCGTGCACTTGAGAAAAAGGGGAAATCCATTGTTTTGGGGTGGAATGCCCTGTATATATCAATTAGATCTAACTGGTCCATTGTATCATTTAAAGGTCTGTTTCCTTGCTAATTTTCTCTTTTGTTGATCTATCCACAGGTGTGAGTGGGGTATTAAAGTCCCCCAGTATTAGTGTGTTATTGCTAATATCGCCTTTCATAGATGTTAGCATTTCCCTTACATATTGAGGTGATCCTATGTTGGGTGCATATATACTTACAATCGTTATATCTTCTTGGATTGATCCCATGATCACTATGTAGTGTCCTTCTTTGTCACTTCTACATAGAAAACACTAACAATACCACCAGAAAATTACTACAGCTAATCAAAGAATGTAGTAAAGTTGCAGGATATAAAATTAATACAAAAAAACCCCTTGCATTCCTATACACTAACAATGAAAAAACAGAAAGAGAAATTAAGGAAACAATCCCACTCACCATGGCAATGAAAAGAATAAAATACTTAGGAATAAATTCACCAAAAGAAACAAAAGACCTATATATAGAAAACTATGAAACACTGATGAAAGAAATCAAAGAGGACACAAACAGATGGAGAAATATACCATGTTCATAGATTGGAAGAATCAACATAGTGAAAATGAGTATACTACCCAAAGAAATCTAAAGATTCAATGCAATCCCTATCAAGTTACCAGTGGTATTTTTCACAGAACTAGAACAAATAATTTCACAATTTGTATGGAAATACAAAAAACCTCAAATAAGCAAAGCAATCTTGAGAAAGAAGAATGGAACTGGAGGAATCAACCTGCCTGACTTCAGACTATACTACAAAGTTACAGTTATCAAGACAGTACGGTACTTGAACAAAGACAGAAATATAGATCAGTGGAACAAAATAGAAATCCCAGAGATAAATCCATGCACCTATGGACACCTTGTCTTTGACAAAGGAGGCAAAACTATACAAAGGAGAAAAGAAAATCTCTTTAACAAATCGTGCAGGGAAAACTGGTCAACTCTGTGTAAAAGAATGCAGCTAGAACACTTTCTAATGCCATACACAAAAATAAACTCAAAATGGATTAAAGATGTAAATGTAAGAGCAGAAACTATAAAACTCCTAGAGGAAAACATAGGCAGAACACTCTCTGACATAAATCACAGAAAGATCCTTTATGACCCACCTCCCAGAGAAATGGAAACAAAAAATAAATAAATAAACAAATGGGACCTAACTAAACTTAAAAGCTTTGGGGCAATGAAGGAAACTAGAAGCAAGGTGAAAAAGCAGCCTTCATAATGGGAGAAAATAATAGAAAATGTAAAAACTAGCAAAGAATTAATCTCCAAAATAACAAGCAGTCCATGCAGCCCAATACCAGAAAAATGCACAATCCAATCAAAAAGTGGACAAAAGAACTAAACAGACATTTCTCCAAAGAAGACATACATATGGCAATGTGGGAGACCTGGGTTCGATCCCTAGGTTGGGAAGATCCCCAGAGAAGGGAAAGGCTACCCACTCCAGTATTCTGGCCTGGAAAATTCCATGGATTGCATAGTCCATGGGCTCACAGAGATGGACATGACTGAGCGACTTCCACATACATACATATGTGGATAGTCCCTAGCACTTAGCTGGCAACTTTGTTTAATAAGTAATTCAATTGGATTCTGTTTAAAATGTACTGGGGAACACAATAAATGCCAAGATATCTTGTTCATTCCATAACACAGTAAAGAGCACAGATTTATTTTAAAATTCAGAAATATGTAAATTAAGCTATTAGGGAAAAATGCCAGTTTCCTATTATCCAACCTAGATTTTAAGCTTTCCAAAGATAGAAGTGCCGAGGTAGGGTTAAAAACATCATCTCACTAAGATTAATAAAAAGGAGAAAAAAATACTGAGTCAGCAAGTATACAGGAGAGTAAATCTATTCTAGACTGCTAATGAAAATTAATAAAACTTTACCCAGTGCTTTGTATATGCCTCACATGTATATAAGAGGATCTCAGGAAATATCAGAGAAGGCAATGGCACCCCACTCCAGTACTCTTGCCTGGAAAATCCCATGGACGGAGAAGCCTGGTAGGCTACAGTCCATGGGGTCGCTAAGAGTCAGACACGACTGAGCGACTTCACCTTCACTTTTCCCTTTCATGCACTGGAGAAAGAAATGGCAACCCACTCCAGTATTCTTGCCTGGAGAATCCTAGGGACGGCAGAGCCTGGTGAGCTGCCGTCTATGGGGTTGCACAGAGTCGGACATGACTGAAGCGACTTAGCATAGCATAGCATAGCAGGAAATATATTTTTTTTAATGAATAAGTAAATACTACCTTTATACATGTCGGTTTGGCAACTTACTGATATTTTTCATGCTTTCTCACCTACAATTCCATTTCTAGAGATTTATTCTAAGGAAACAGTTACATATTGTACATAAAGATTCAGGTACAAAGTGTTTTGACAAAGTACTGATTACATTAGCAAAATAATTGGAAATACACTAAATTTCCAGAATATATGAAAAATATACATTTGATAACGATGTATTCATACAATTCTGTCCAATGCCATCCAACAGTTAGTGACGGGGTCAAGATTCAGATTTAGGCCTGTTTCCCTCCAGTATATATTTCTAAGCATGCAGATATATCTTAAGGGTAACTTGAGGCTAGAAAAGATGAAAAGTACCATGCTGAAGAGAATGAGTTACTACAATGAGACATTAAAAGGCTGGCATGATAGACTAGATTAATTAGATGTAAGTTAAAAAGACATAAATGTACTTGTAACTAAGTCTAAAATGTATATATGCATAAGTACAAACTGGGAAAAGACATTGCTTACTAGTAGCCTATATTAAAAAGTTTAATGAATTTTAGAGAACTGCATGTTCACTATGTCATGGTCAAAAGCTGATTTTAATCAAGGTTGATTGTGATGACCCAAAACAAAAATAAATATAAAAACAAATGTGATCTTAGACTGACACACCAGGGAAGCCTAGGCAGCATTAAAACAGAAATAAATTATCGTGAACAAGAGAAGTCAGAGTCTGACTCTATCTTGCAGTATTCAAAATACTTACACCAGAAACACCAGAAAAACCAGAAAAACACCAGAAAAACACCAGAAAAAACAAATCCTGAACATGTTTGGCAGAAAAAGATCGTGAAAGTGAAGGAACTCAAAGCTTTGATCCAAGAGTAATTGTTAAATTACTAATATGTTTACCCAGGAAACAAAACTAAATAAAGTGAATGGACATCTGAAGAGTTGTTTTGTGGAAGAGAGATGGGAATTGTTCTGGATGGCATCAATGCAAGAGATACAGGGCCAATAGGTAGAACTTATGATTATGAGACAGGTTTGTGTTTGATGAAAGAAAGGACCTTAAATTGAATGAGAGCTGCCAGAAAATGGAATGGACTGCTTTAAGTTCCTTTATCCAGAGTTTTATTCACGTTGATGAAAACAGCCAGTTAGTGTGCCTATTGTAGAGGGGATTACAATACTATAGAGAAGGCTGAATTAGAAAACATCTAAGATTGCTTTCAAAACTGAGATCTTAATAAATTTCTTAAACTAAAGCTTCCAAATATCATGTGCACCTGTATAATTTTTTCCAGAAACAAAAATTAGACTGCTTACAAGAACTAAAACCCTATACTACTCATCGATTATTCATTAAGAAAAATCACAAATTGTTTTTCATTGGAGTTAGTATTTTAGATGTTTGGGCTAAAAATAATACAATATTTACTTTGAGACATCTTGTAACTATTTCTCTCAACTTAAAAGACATGCCTAACAAATACTTCAAAGACATTTTTGATGAACAGAGTTAACAAACAAACCTCACAGTTTTTACATCATATTTATGTCATACAAAATTCACAAACTTTTGTAGGCAAGTTACCTGCTCTGGTTTCACTAGCTGCTTTTTGGACTCCTCTTCTTTGGCCGCATGCACACTTATAGATCCATATATTAGACCTGCTGGCATGGTTGTCAGCTTTCCCATCTGAGAAAATATATCAAAATGTATTTTTAATTGAAATGCTTTCCACCCTCTATTTCCTGATAAATTTCGGGGAGGTACATTTGACGAACACTATGGGTTTCATTTAAATGTATTAAAAACTCAAGCATTCCAAACAATTCATACCTTTTTAGGATATAATTCCTAAAATTCTCCTCTCATGCTAGATGGTAGAGTATTATTTTCACCAATTTGCTAACTACTTACTTCATATGGAATATAGTGATATAATAATTAGCAGGAAGAAGTGAATATAAAATTTAATGAGTGAAGTAAGATAGATTATGATATTCACTCAGTTCACAAATATTAACTGAGCAATTACTATATGCCAGACCCATTGGAAACAAAACAACAATTCTTGCTTTCATGGAGCTGACATTCTAGTGGAGTAAGAGACAGAAGATATACACAAAACATAAATTATATGGTATATTACAATTGATAATGCTAAGGAGAAAGTAAAGGGTAAGGGTGATCTGGAGTACTAGGTGATTCAGGTTGTATCTTGAAACTAAATTTATAATCACATTATTTATAAAAATAACTTCCTACCATTACAAATCTTATGTCCCTAACTAATACATTCCTTTTTAGCTATTATATTTAATGCCTGATCTAAAGCCAAAAGTGACCTTTGTTTTTGATATAACTTGATTTAAATTAAGAATGCAGGAAAACTACTGGCTCTAAGAACAAAGTGCTCCAGTGTTTATCCAGTATCAAAATAATTCCCAAAGATTATACATTCAACAAGGCCAAATGAAAAACTTTCCAGGGAACAACTATTTTAAGAGCTTTATTCTTTAGACTGGAAAGGAGGGCCTGCTGAAATTGACAAAAGACACCCACAGGGAAAAGGTTTCTCTGGCTTACACATAAGTGGAATTTTTCAAGAACCGGAAGAAACACCAGCCAAAGGATTCCAAATGTTCTCGGATAGCAGTGATAGTAACTGCATTTCATTTCTGACATAGTTTTCCATAATTTCTGGGCAGAATAAGGGAAACTACAGGTACTAGTAAAGCAATTTCCTGTTTAGGCATGACTCTGATTTAGATTGAGACTCCAAATATATACAGTAAAATGAAGACTCAACACTAATAAAGAGAAATTGTGTTCACTGTTTTTCTACCTTCCACCTTTCCTCTAGTACATATGTCAGCATCACAGAACAATTTATCTAGCCCTGGCTTCCCAAAATACATCACTTTTGATTTCTTATACATAGTTGGTATTCACTAATGAAATAACAAGATTTCCACTCAATATATAATGTCAGGTATGAAAAAAATATATATTAAAACTGATGCTGGCAAGAATATTCTCCTATGTACCTGAAAAAACATTTTAATAAAGCTCTGAAGTGATTATTTGAAGCATGTCAATTCTTACAATATTTTAAAGCTATTTTTAAAATACCTGATTAGACCTTACTTCCTAGATAGAAGAAAAATATTTTTGAATATTGCTAATACCTGAAAAAAATTTCAACAATCTGTGTTCTCAGAGTATAGTCATTTTACTTCACATAATGGAAAAATAACATGTAGACTATAAAATAATTTCATAGGTATTACTTAATAATTATAATCCAGTGCTACAGAGTGTGGACTAATTAAACTAGTCCTAAACTTTTCCATATTTCAGTCTAGGAACTTGGGGCATAAGCCACTAATTAGTCCACAGAAGAGAACATTCTTGCCAGCATCAGTTTTAATATATATATTTTTTAAGTTAGGGCTTCCCTTACAGCACAGTTGGTAAAGAATCTGCCTGAAATGCAGGAGACCCCGGTTCAATTCCTGGGTCATGAAGATCTGCTAGAGAAGGGATAGGCTACCCACTCCAGTATTCTTGGGCTTCCCTTGTGGCTCAGCTGGTAAAGAATCCGCCTGCAATGAGGGAGACCTGGGTTTGATTCCTGGGTTGGAAAGATTCCCTGGAGAAGAGAAAGGCTACCCACTCCAGTATTCTGGCGTGGAGAATTCCATGGACTGTATAGTCCATGGAGTCGCAAAGAGTTGGACACGACTGAGTGACTTTCACTTTCACTAAAAAGTTAAAACAGTAGTATAACCTTGAAAAATGCCTAAGTATTGATATCTTTGCTACATTTTCTACTTTGTAGGGCAGAGTCCATCCACCTTGACTTTCAGTGATAAAGCTGTATGGCATAATGGCAAAAATATAAGCTCACAAGTTGCACAGACTTGGTTTTGAACTCAAGTTGTGGAGCTTACTGTCTACGTCTGGGCAAGTTACTTAAGCTCTTAAGAGTTATGCTGCCCAATATGGTAATTACTAGCTGCACTGTTGTTCAGTTACTAAGTCATGTCTGACTCTTTGCAACTTCAGCACTCCAGGCTTCCCTGTCCTTTATTATCTCCCGGAGTTTGCTCAAACTCATGTCCATTGAGTCAATGATGCCATCCAACCATCTCATCCTCTGTGGCCCCCTTCTCCTTTTGCCCTTAATCTTTCCCAACATCAGGGTCTTCTCCAATGAGTCGGCTCTTCACATCAGGCGGCCAAAGTATTGGGGCTTCAGCTTTAGCATCAGTCCTTCCCATGAATATTTAAGGCTGATTTCCTTTAAGACTGACAGGTTTAATCTCCTTGCAGGCCAAGGGACTTTCAAGAGTTTAATCCCAGGTCTGTTCTTAAACAACTATGTAATCTCTAGTTAAGTCACAGGCTTATATTTCTTTATTTGTAAAAATATCTTGTGCAGATAACCTCTGAGGGCCTTAGAGCTGCACTCTCTAATAGGGTAGCCAATATCCACATGTTGTTTAAAATTATATCTCAATTAATGAAAATTTAAAAATTAAATTTTAATCAAAATTAAAAATTCAGTTCCTTCATCCCCTAGCCACAATTCAAGGCCTCAATAGATACATATGACTCTAGTGGCCACCAACTGGACAGCACAGAAACAGAACATTCCTACCATAGGGGAAAGTTTTATTGGATGGCACTGCCTTACAGCTCCAACCTTTAGGATTTTCTTATAATTCTATCAAAAAAGAGATTAAGATTTTGATGAGATATATACACTCCTATGTTTATCACAGCATTATTCACAATGGCCAAGATATGGAAACAACCCAAAAGTCCATCCACAGATAAATGGATTAAATAGATGTGGTACACATACATGTGCATGAGTGCCTGTGTACTAAATTGCTTCGATCATGTAACCAGAGGGTTACTCTTTGTAACCCTATGGACTGTAGCCCCCCAGGCTCCTCTGTCCATGGGATTCTCCATGCAAGAATATTGGATTGGGTTGCCATGCTCTTCTTCAGGGGATTTTCCCAACCTAGGGATCAAACCTGGGTCTCTTATGTCTCCTGCATTGGCAGGCAGGTTCTTTACTACTACCACCACTTGAGAAGCCCATATAAAATGGAATATTATTCAGCCACAATAAAGGAGGATATAATACCATTTGTGATATGGATGGACTTGGAGCATATTATACTAAGCCATATAAGTCAGAGAAAGGCAAGTACTGGAGAATGTCACTTACATGTGAAATCTAAAAAAGTCAAACCTGTAAAAACCAGATAGTAAAATGATGGTTACTAAGGGTTGTGGGGGAGGGGAGTAAGATTGATGGGGTTTAAGGGTACAAACTTGTATGTAGTAAATAAGCCATAGAGATCTAATGCACAATACAGACAATGTTGTACTATAATTATATAATTTGATAAATATTATATAACAGCAGTCACATTACAACATATACATATATAAAAGCAACATGCAATACACCTTAAACTTACACATTACATATCAAATTTATTCAATAAGAAACAATGATTTCTGCTTTCAAATATACCAGTTTTAATTCTAAATCCATCTATTCAGGGCATATATGCTAACCTGAAAACAGCAGAAGAAAGAACTGGACACTATTTACACCACTGCAGAAGAATATAATGCCATTATATTTTTAAGAAAGTAAAATATGAAAATGAGAAATTTTATCCTGTTATAGGAATGATGGTTTAAATCTATAAATCAGAAAACAATCCCATAAAATCATGAAAACAAACCTATAAAACAGCTGACCCTGGAACAGTGGAGGGCTTAGGGATGCTGACCCTCCTTGCAGTCAAAAATTCATATATAGCTTTACAGTTGGCTTTCTAAATCTGTGGCTCCACACCCACAGATTCAACCAAACTGGGATCATGTAGTACTGCAGTAAGAATTTAGTGAAAAGAATCTGCATATAAGTGGACCTGTGCAGTTCAAACTCATGTTGTTCAAGGGTCCACTGTATTCATTGTACTTGCATCTTCCCATTTTTCACACAAATAGTAGTCAAACCACTGTGCTAGATACTAGAAAAATAAACATAAAACTGATATGCCCCTACTTCCCAAGCCCCGTCTCCAAGGGAATTTACCATCACTTTTCTATCCTTGTCTCTGTTCACTACTCTCCCTCAGGAATTCTTTGATGTAGTTAAGCTCAACTGGTTGCTTATTTCCACATCATAACCCTCAGGAATACCCTCTCTACTATACCGGCCATTCTTAAGAACTACTTAGATATAGTACTCTTCATGTGGTCTTTCCTACCCCTCTAATTAGATTATATTTTATATATACATTTATGTGTATATAATTATTTCTAATTAGAAATAGTTAACCAAATCCAGGAAGCACAGAGAGTCCCAGGCAGGATAAACCCAAAGAGGAACATACTGAGACACATAGTAATCAAACTGACAAAAATTAAAGACAAACATAAAATATTAAAAGCAACAAAGGAAAAACAACAAATAACATACAAGGGAATTCCCATCAGGCTATCAGCTAATTTCTCAACAGAAACTCTACAAGCCACAAGGGAATGGCATGATATATTTAAAGTGATGAAAGGGAAGAACCTACAACCAAGAATACTCTACCCAGCAAGACTCTCCTTCAGATTTGATGGAGAAATCAAAAACTTTCCAGACAAGCAAAAGTTAGGAGAATTCAGCACCACCAAACCAACTTTACAACAAATGCTAAAGGAACTTCTCTAGGTAGGAATTAAGAGAAGGAAAAGACCTACCTACACAAAATAAACCCAAAACAATTAAGAAAACAGTAATAGGATCATGTGCTGTGCTGTGCTTAGTCACTCAGTCGTGTCTGACTCTTTGCGACCCCATGGGCTGCAGCCCACCAGGCTCCTCTGTCCATGGGATTCTCTAGGCAAGAATACTGGAGCGGGTTGCCATGCCCTCCCTAGGGGATCTTCCCAACCCAGGGATCAAACCCAGGTCTCCCACATTGCAGGCAGATTCTTTACCATCTGAGCCACCAGGGAAGCCCAATAGGATTATATGTATCAATAATTACCTTAAACGTAAATGGATTAAATGTACCAACCAAAAGACAGACTGGCTGAGCAGATGAAAACATGTACATGTATGAAAATATGTTCACCCCACTTACCACATCACTCTGCTTGACCCCCCAAATTGCATGTAATTATTTTATATTGTTAGGTTAATCATGTTCCTATTATAGCGTGCATTTATAATTATCTTTTTTTTTTTGGTCTGGCTATTGATCGTGAAAACCAATAAACATCTTTCACTATTATGATTATGTAACTATTCCTAACTTAAAACAAGTGTACCATGATTGGTCAACAGAAAAATAACAGAATTCTGTATCACAAAAACTACCATTTAATAGAAAAACCTATAATCACTTTTTAAAATCCAGATGCATATCAGAATTATCTTGGAATTTTTTGAAAAATTCAAATACCCAGTTATTGCTTTCTTTTTTCCACCAGAGCTCCATATATGATTCTAGTTAGCATTCATGTTTAAAAACAACTGAACTATATGAGGACCTTTTACTTTTATCTAGTTAAATGGCAAACCACTCCAGTATTCTTGCCTGGAGAATCCCAGGGACAGAGGAGCCTGGTGGGCTGCCGTCTATGGGGTCACACAGAGTCGGACAAGACTGAAGCGACTTAGAAGCAGCAGCAGCAGTTTGCTTCACTTTTTCTATTTCACATTCAGTGCTCCCATTTCATTTAGTTTGTTTTCAATTTTTCCAACTTTTTTTGGATGTTATTTCTCAAGCCTTCATCAAGTGTAGTAGAAAAGCTCTTGTATACACATAGAAGAATAATATGTGTAATAGATATATTAGAATACTTATGAGTTTTTGCTTAACTAAAAAATGTATAACATTTGATTCCACTTGTTTGACTTATTATGAATAGAAGGTAAGATTTCTAATTTTAAGAAATAGATATGCAACAAGAAACAAAGGTTTACTGTATAGCATAGGGAACTATAGTAAATAGCCTGAAATAACCTGTAATGGAAAATAATTTAAAAACTAATATAAATGCATATATAACTGAATCACAAAACAAAAGAATTCTACTTTTTGAAATTTAGTAATGTTTATATTTTTGCCAGTTTTTCTAAATGTCCTATGGACATCTTATAACAACGTATGAGACACAAAATCTATTTGTTTAGGATGTAAGATTAATATAAATTAATATAAATAGAAATCTATTACATTTAAATTATTAATGACATCACTCAAGATGCTCCTATTCTTATTTTTTCTGTACTTGATAAAATATTCTCAGAGAAATGTGAATATGTCTCACTATGATTATACATATTTTTCTTTCCTCTTATATTTTTCTGATTTTGCTTTATGTATCTTTGTTTCTTTGTTGTTAGGTGTCTAATAGTTTATAATGTCTATCTTCTTTGTGAACTGTACCTTTTATCATTAAAAATATTCATCTTTTTTCATTTAAAAGTAAATAAATTAATTTAAAAAAAAGAATAACAGCTAGAGCATATTAAAACTAGCAAAGTTAAATAATGAAGATACCGAATGATAAAGAATAGGTTAAACTCTCTCTGGTTTAAGATGAATTGGAAGTACATGGTACACTTCAGTTCTAATCTTCATCAAAATTAAAATTCCAGTACTTAAAAAGTCCAATCTTAAATTAGCCAGAACAAATAACTGCCCACCTCAGTGTGGCTTGGATAGATTTTTTTTTAACTGTAGTATTAACTTGTAGAACATTATGTTAAAGCATTTCAAGCACCAAGTGCGTTAATTATGATGTACTAAAGAACTAAATTATTTTAAAATTTATGAACACTCAGTTATTGTGAGGTAATTATTACTAAATCCTAAAGGAATCAATCCTAAAAAAAATCAGTCCTGAATATTCATTGGAAGGACTGATGCTGAAGCTCCAATACTTTGGCCACCTGATGCAAAGAACTGACTCATTGGAAAAAACTCTGATGCTGGGAAAGTTTGAAGGCAGGAGGAGAAGGGGACGACAGAGGATGATATGGTTGGATGGCATCACCAATTCGATGGACATGAGTTTGAGCAAGCTCCGGGAATTGGTGATGGACAGGGAAGCCTGGCGTGCTGCAGTCCATGGGGTCACAAAGTGACACACGACTGAGCGACTGAACTGAATTATTACTAACACCTGAAAGTGTCAAAAGTTGATCTTAGATAAGTAAAAACTAAAGTAGAAGATTAAAAATAAGAACAGGGAATGTAGCAGTTACATAAACATTTTAAATATCCTCCAGAAATAGAAATGCAGATTGGCATAATTCAATTTTATTCAGTTTATGGTAATCAGAGTTAGAAAAATACTAACTTACTGTCAAAACCAGTAATTAAGTTTTCAAAAACATCTAACAGCTCCCTTTCACAATACATATTTACAAGCATGTGTATATCAAAGAAACTAGGCTGTATCTACCTTATAGTGTTGTAGGAAAGGAATATTGAGGGCATTCTATTTACTTGAGAAAATGATAATACTCCAGTAAGAGATGATTTTCAAGGTGTTGTCAATTTAGTGTTCAGTTGCTACTAAATTTCAAAATAGGATTAAATAAACTATACAGAAAATGAAGTGAATCTTTCTAAAATACTGCTTTGTTTTCCTGGCTCAACAAACAAGCCATCTTAGTTTCTCCCTCTGTATATATCCTCTGGGGTTAGCAGACATTTGGTCTTGTTCAAAATGTCTATAAGACGTTTGGCCACATCAAAGAGTCTTTGATATTTGGTCCTATCCAAAACTACTTGACACAGATCAAATATGCTCATGGATGTTTTAGACAGGACCAAATTTCAAGGATCTTTTGGTGTTATTCAAATGTCTCATTAACCAATTGTCTTATGGACCAAATGCGTTGTTTGTTAGGCCCTCTGGCTCTAACCAAATTCATCTTCCTAGGCCAAAACAGGTCAAGTACATTCCTTCCTCAGTGCCCTCACTAATTTCATTTTCTCTGCTAGAATGTCTATCCCTCTCCTAAACCAAACAGTGACTGGCACATAGTAGGTACTCAAAAAATATCTGTAGAATGAATACACTTGCCCAAACCCTGCCTTTCCTTGAAGGTTTAGCTCAAGTCCTACTAGCTCACTCATAGCCATCTTTCTAAATTCATAAAGCTCTTATTAGTGTGAAACACTAATCTGGAATTAAACAAACATAATGTTACGTTGCTATTTACCCTTAAATATATATATAGCCTATTTTTTCTACTAAAATGTAGGTTCCTAGTAAGTAGTCTTATGCCTCTTTGCATTCACAGGGCTCTGTGGGGCTAAGGATCTGAAAAAAGTTATAAAATAATTCACATGTTTATATAGGGCAGTATACATAGGTAATCTAGCAAGTTCTACTATGTAACATTTATTGACTACCTATGTGCCAATCATTTGTGAAGGGAAATGATAACTAAAGGTCCTTAAAGCTAATCTGAAATTGTAAGACTGAGTCAATGGTCTGAGTTTTCTGAGAATTCAATGAAAATTATGCATTATGGTCTCTCCAAATGTAGTTATTCTCAAAATTTTGCATATGCTTGCAGGCTCTGCCATACTCTCTGATGCATTTGGGGACCCAATTAATTCAGCCCCACCACAACTAAAATTTTTCACAAATACATTTTATCCTAATTCAAGTATAAATGCCTCAGAGAAATTTTCTTATTAACAATTCTCACAAAAATGTTTAAAGAATCAAATACTACAATAGATGAAAATTTTATAAACTGTTTAGTGTTAGATAAATGGAAGGAAGTATTCTTATACCACATTTCTTGACTAAATTTCAACCTTCTGAAGACTATATCTAATGAACAAGACTGATTCCTTCTTACTAGAAACAACATTCTACTTTGCATGTGCCATGCTAAAGCTTCTTCATGAAATTAATGTAATTATTATATCAAATATCTTAAAATATAATACTCTCTAAGTTGATGCATTTTTAGCTACAATGGTCAATAATACCTTGCTTAAGTAATATCTTAGGGAAAAATATACCTTTATATGATAATTACTTAATTTTTAAAAGGCTTCATTTTTTGGGGTCAAAAGATTCAGAAATGGAGGGAGTTGGAAAGGTATGAAAACAAGTATTCCTCTTAGTGTAAGGCTGGTGCCTGAGGAGCTGTTCACAAGGAAAATCTCATCAGCACAAGGAAGTCTATGATTTGCGACTTAGCGACTAAACCACCACCACCACCACACTTTGGTAGGGAAAAGAGGAAAGTTATAGTCTGCCATCCCTGGTAAAGGAAAAAAGTAGCTTACCCATCTCCAATTGCTCCTAATTTTTGCTCTTTCTTCTCCTCACCTCTTTCCCCCACCTTTTTTTCCCCCAGCAACTATCTATTCTACTTATTTTTCTTTTCTACTATTTCTACTTTTAAAAAAAGTATTTATTTAGGTTGCTCTGGGTCTTCATTGTTATGCACAGGCTTTCTCTAGTTGCGGTGAGCAGGGGCTATGGTTCATTGTGGTGTGTGGGCTTCTCATTGTGGTGGCATCTCTTGGGAACACAGGCTCTAGGTGTGTGGGCTTCAGTAGTCATAGCATGTGGGCTCAGTAGTTTGGTACATGGCATAAGGGATCTTCCCGGACCAGGGATTGAACCCGAGTGCCCTGTATTAGCAGGTGGATTTTTAACCATGGGACCAGCAGGGAAGTCCTTGTTTCACTTATTTTTCAATTCTTATTTTACCTCCATTTCCTACTTTTCCATCTTTCTCCCTTTCCTTTGTAGATCTCCATGGCTAATAGCTTGCCTTATCAGCAGAGGAGAGAAGACTGTGACTTTCTGGGTGATTTCCTTCATCCACAGAGCTAAAGTACAAACACACAGGCATAAATATACAACTGATGAAGTTTAGCCTCTTTTGAAATATTAGTTAGGAGACAGGAAGAACATAACTTGGCCTGAAAAATCAAGCACTGCTTCGAGAAAAACTACAGATTATTGAAACCAATATAAAATGGCAAGAGAGACTGGTTTCAAAATATTGTGCTGTGTTTCAGCACCTTCTTTGTAGTAGAATTTCAGTCTCAGAATACAAAGGGACCTTACTGGTCTTATGGTTCAGTCATTCCTCTGACAACAGAATCCCTCCTATAACACACTACCAAGTGACCCTCGAGTGTATGTATGACCCCCTTCAGTAATGGGAATCTCCAGTAACAGATCATTCTATCTTTTTATAGCTCTATGAGAAAATTTTTCCAAAGACAGAACTGAAACATGCAATTTTCACTGGTCCTGATTACACTCTTTTGGGTCATGGAGCAGAGGTCCAGTCACTCTTGCCAATGAAAGCATATTATAATTCTCCATTACTAACTTGTGTGTCCCCTATATTACTTTTTCAAGATTAATAAATTTTATGACAATGGCAAGTACACTAACTCCTCTTCTGCTTTAACAGAGATATTACCATATCTTTTTTTCTGACTAAAATTGAAACAAGAAAAGGTGCTAATGCTTCATTATGTAGCTATTGTATAAGAACTATTTCTTGAGAGCAAGATAAAAGTCTTTACACAAGACTTTTTCTGTTTTAAAGTAATCACCAGTGAGTCACTAACAGGTCTATATATATCATGGTGCTTATTTTCTTAAAAAAATAATGAGTGGGTGAATCATCTCTAAGAGAATAAGCCATTATTAAATCTACTGAGAATAAACTCTATCAGCTACAGCATTACTTATTATACTGGTACATGGAAAGCAGATACTTTGCTGAAATAGGAAATTTTAAAACTTTGCCTGCATTTTTTCAAAACACTTGTACGGAAGAACAAATAAACTATGAAAACGTAACTGTACAATTTGGGCCTTCCATGTCAGCATTTCAAACAGTCTATTTCAAAGGGTTGAAATGCTTAGATCAAAAATAAAGAAGCTGTGAAAAAGCTATAGGGGTAAAACAGCCACAAACTATAAAGGCTTTATTTAGCATCTCAATCTTCAAAGGTTTGAGACTCTAGTATGCCTTAATTTACACTCTTATCAGTTAAGTTTTTAATAGATGATCAATGAAAATGGTAACCTCATTTCCACTCTACTAGAATTCTACCAAGAGAATCCTTAAATTTGGGTTATTCTTAAAGAAACCTTTCTTAATGCATGTTTCACTTTATAGTTTTTGAGTAAACAATCTCAGCAATAACCTCTGCATTTAAATTACACATAAATGGTATGGTAACCAAATAAACACATTGTATTTTACACTTTTAAAGATGATTTCTCTCATTAAAATATAATGAATAACCATCAAGGGTCTGAAACAAATGAAAATAATTCTAAAAAGAAACAAGGATACCCAGGTTTGATACCTGCGTCGGGAGGATCCCCTGGAGAAGGAAATGGCAACCGACTCCAGTATTCTTGCCTGGAAAATCCCATGGATGGAGGAACCTGACAGGCTAAAGTCCACGGGGTTGCAAAGAGTCAGACACGACTGAGGGATTTTACTTCAAGAAGAAACAAGGCTATAAATATGTACTCATTTTAATAAAAACTGAATATATAACACAACAAATTCCTATTCTACTTGTTTGAGACTGTTGTTGTTCACTGTCACGAAAAACAAGTTACCACCCTACTGTCATGAAGGAGGTGTGACTTAAACTGGGACCTGAGTGTCAAAAGAAATGTAGCATTATAACAGGTGCTGGGAATATAAAGATTCTTTTAAATACTATTAAAAAACAACAGCAGCTAGAAATTACTGAATATTTGCTATAGCCCAGGGATAGTATTGTGCACAATACATATTATCTTTGTAGTGTTCCCTAGTATAAAATGCGATGGAATAAGTACTATTCTTACCCTAATTGTTCAGATAAGAAAACGGAGGTTTAGATAGGTTGATCTGACCAAAGTTATACAGCATGTGGAGCACGGAAACTCTCACACAAGTCCAAGGAGATTTGCATATGATTGTTCAAAACAGCATTATCTGTAACAGAAAAAGGTGTGGGGGAAGTCACCACAACATTCATTAAAAGAATAGAGAAGGGGAGCGGGACTGAGATGGCGGAGGAATAGGATGGGGAGACCACTATCTCCTCCACAAATTTATTGAAAGAACATCTGAACGCTGAGCAAACTTCACAAAACAACTTCTGAACGCTGGCAGAGGACATCAGGCATCCAGAAAAAGAGCACATTATCGTCGAAAGGAGGTAGGACAAAATATAAAAGATAAAAAGAGAGACAAAAGAGTTAGGGACAGAGACCCGTCCCGGGGAGGGAGTCGTGAAAGAGGAGAAGTTTCCAAACACCAGGAAACCCTCTCACTGGCGGGTTTGGGGAAAGATTTCGAATCTCGGAGGGCAACATAACCGAGAGAAAAAATAAATAAAACCCACAGATTATGTGCCTAAAGGCAACTCCCAGCAAAGAACCCCAGACGCTTGCATCTGCCACCAGCAAGTGGAGGCTGAACGGAGAGGAGCGGGCGGCACTGCTCAGGGTAAGGACTGGGCCGAATGCCCCGAGGGCAATCTGAGGGAGCTAACGTGAGATAGCAACCTAAACTGTGGGAGAGCCAGAGAGAGAGAACTATCCCGCGAAAAGCCCAAATCTATGGCACTGCTGGCCCGCTCACAGAACAAAGGACTCAGCAATACCAGAGGAGAGCTAGCTGGCTGCGGACCGCCCCGGCTGCGGATCCGCTGCCGGACACAGCGGGCAGGCGGGGCCAGCCAGAGCTGGAAAGGGGCAACCACGGCCCCAGAGAGGGCACCCCCTACAAAACTGCAAACAGGCTTCCAGTTTCTAAGCAAAGACTTCCTGAGATCCCGGAGGGTCGACAGCCACCAGGACGGTCGCAGCCAGACACCAGCTCCCCAGAAATAACACAAAGCACACTGGAGCCGGGCGTGCCCGTAAACTAAGGTGGGGACCAGGGAGGTGATAACCTGCACCGCCCGAACAGGGGAAAGTGTGCTCGCCAAACTCCTGGCTGCCTGAGCTGCTCTGACCGGGAATGGCACAAATCGTGGGCCCAACCAAGTCTGCGCCTTTGTGGAGTACCCGGGAACCTAAACCTGAGCGGCTTAGACCTGGGAAGTGCACGCATCTCAGGGCCCACTCCCCGGCAGAGTAACCTGAAGCCTGAGCAGGGTGGACTGGGAAAGCACACACGCTGTGAGCGGGGGCAAACCCAGTGTGGCTGAGACACTGCGAGCTCTCCACACACATGCCAGTGATATTGGTTTGCAGTGTTCCTCCCTCCCCACAGCAGGACTGAACAAGCGAACCTAAAGAGACCACCTCCGCCCCTTTGTGGCAGGGTGGAAATTAGACACTGAAGAGACCTGCAAACAGAAGCCAAATAAACAGAGGGAAGCGCTTTGGAAGGGACAGGTCAACAGATTAAAATCCCTGTAGTTATCACCGACTGCATTGAAAGGGGCCTATAGATCTTGAAAAGTATAAGCAGGAACAAGGATCTATCTGAAACTGAACAGACCCCACAGTGCTCACAACAGCTCCAGAGAAAGTTCTGGATATATTTTTACTATTATCATTTTTTTTTCTTTTTAATTAAAAAATTTTTTTTTTTACTTTTTTCTTTAAGTCTTCTACTACACCTTTAATTTTCATTTTTATACCCCACTATTACCTTGCAAAAAAAAAAAACCCTATTTTTAAAGCAAACGGCATACATATATTTTATACTTTTTGTGATTTTGTTCTCTTTTTTCTTCTTTTTATATTGTATTTTTTTAAGAGTCTAACCCCTACTCTAGATTTTTAATCTTTGTTTTACATATTTGATATCAATTTTGTACATTTAAGAACCCTGTCTTTAGTACCCATTCTTACTCAGGAGTGGGATTACTGGCTTGATTACTCTCTCCCCCTACTGACGCTCTGTCTTCACCCCCAGGGAACCTCTATCTCCCACCCTCCTCCTTCTCTTCCCAACCCAATTCTGTGAATCTCTGAGGGTGTTCTGGGCACTGGAGAACACTTCAGTAACAGAATACTGCCTAGATCTCTTTCTCCCCTCTTGATTCCTCCCTTTCTACTCATGCTCACCTCTATTACCTTCCTCACCCCTCTCTATGTATCTCTGTGAACCTCTTTGAGGGTTCCAGACTGTGGAGAGCACAGATGGAAGTGCTTAGTAGCTAGACTGCTCTCTCCACGTTTGAGTCCCCCTCTTCTCCTCCTGGTCACCTCAACCCCCCCCCCACCTCTCCATGTAACTCAGTGAACCTCTCTGGGTATCCCTCACTGTGGAGAATCTTTTCACCATTAACCTAAAAGTTTTATTATCAATGCTGTATGAATGGAGAAGTCTTGAGGCTACTGCAAGAATAAGACTAAAAGCCAGAGGAAACATTAATTAATAAGAGATCATCCAAAAGTCTCCACATATACACTGAAACCAAGCTCCACCCAAGAGCCAATAAGTTCCAGAGCAAGAAATACCATGCAAATTCTCCAGCAACACAGGAACATAGCCCTGAGCATCAATATACAGGCTGCCCAGAGGCATACCAAATCCATAGACATCTCAAAACTCAATACTAAACACTCCATTGCACTCTAGAGAGAAGAGATCCAGCTCCACCCACCAGAACACCGACACAAGCTCCCCCAACCAGGAAAGCTTGACAAGCCACCTGTCCAACCCCACCCACAGTGAGGAATCTCCACAATAAAGAGGAACTTCAATCTACCGGAATACAGAAAGGCCACGCCAAACACAGCAATCTAAACAAGATGAAAAGGCAGAGAAATACTCAGCAAGTAAAGGAAAATGAGAAATCCCCACCAAACCAAACAAAAGAGGAGGAGATAGGGAATCTATCTGAAAAAGAATTTAGAATGATGATAATAAAAATGATCCAAACTGTTTCAAACAAAATGGAGTTACAGATAAATAGCCTGGAGACAAGGATTGAGAAGATGCAAGAAATGTTTATCAAGGACCTAGAAAAAATAAAAAGGAGTCAATATATAATGAATAATGAAATAAAGGAGATAAAAGACACTCTGGAGGGAACCAACAGTAGAATAACGGAGACAGAAGATAGGATAAGTGAGGTAGAAGATAGAATGGTGGAAATAAACGAAGCAGAGAGACAAAAAGAAACAAGAATCAAAAGAAATGAGGAAAACCTCAGGGACCTCTTGGACAATATGAAATGCCCCAACATTCGAATCATAGGAGTCCCAGAAGAAGAAGATAAAAGGAAAGGCCATGAAAAAATATTCGAGGAGATAATAGTTGAAAATTTCCCTAAAATGGGGAAGGAAATAGTCACAGAAGTCCAAGAAACCTAGAGAGTCCCAAACAGGATAAATACAAGGCGAAATACCCCAAGACACATATTAATCAAATTAACAAAGATCAAACACAAAGAACAAATATTAAAAGCAGCAAGGGAAAAACAACAAATAACACACAAGGGGATCCCCATAAAGATAACAGCTGATCTTTCAATAGAAACTCTTCAGGCTAGAAGGGAATGGCAGGACATACTTAAAGTAATGAAAGAGAATAATCTACAACCCAGATTACTGTACCCAGCAAGGATCTCATTCAGATATGAAGGAGAATTCAAAAGCTTTACAGACAAGCAAGAGCTGAGGGAATTCAGCACCACCAAACCAGCTCTCTAACAAATGTTAAAGGATCTTCTCTAAACAGGAAACACAGAAAGGATGTTTAACCACGAACTCAAAACAACAAAGTAAATGGCAACGGGACCATACTTATATTGTAAAGCAATTAGCCCCCAACTAAAATAAATAAATTTATTAAAAAAAATAAAATAAAAGGACAATAAGACAAAAACCAACAAGTGATAGAGATGCAGAAAGATTATCTGACAAAGACTTTAAAGCAACTATCAGAAAACGTTTCAACAAGCAATTATAAACAATTGAAGCAAATTGAAAAATGGAAAGTCTCAGCAAAGAAACACAAATTCTTGGCAGATGAATATAAGATATGAAGAAAAATCAAATGGAAAATTTAGGCCTGAACAATACAATAACTGAAACAAAAAACTCAATGGGTAAGCTCAAAGAACCCAAAGATGTTCATACCAAGACACATCATAGTTGAACTTTTAAAAACTAAAGAAAAAGAAAAAATATTGAAAACAATGAAAGAGAAACAACATCTAAACTACAGGGGGAAAATGATTCAAATAACAGCAGATATCTCCTCAGAAACCACACAGTCACAAAGAAAGTGTCACAACATTTCTCAAGTGGTGAAAGAAATGAACTGTTAGCCTGTATTTCTATATCTAGAAAAGATTTCCATTAAGAATAAGGAGGAAAGAAAACTACAAGAATTTTTGACCAGCACACCAATCCTAAAAGAAGAAAGAAATGATGTGTTACCAAAAGTTGAGCTTCTCTATATACCAGTGAAAACTGAATCTCAGAGACAGAGTTTTGGGAGAAATAGAAAAGGATTGATGCCGAGCAGGACTCTGTGGAGCTCATGGACACTGAGGCCTCATTCTCCCTCATTTCTTGTAGGCAAGACCCCAGCCTCCATGACCTTCTGTGAGTTAAAATAGGAAAAGCAGCAACAAAACCACCTGAGGCAAGATTAAAGGGACCAGAGCAGCTCATCGATTAGGAGACCTGGCCACCTGAGTCCTGCACACATCCTGATCTTGTCAGCTTGTGTGCTAAGTCACTTCAGTTCTGTCTGACTCTTTGAGGCTCTGTATATTATAGCCTGTCAGGCTCCTCTGTCCAAGGGATTCTCCAGGCAAGAATACTGGAATGGATTGCCAGGCCCTCCTCCAGGGGATCTCCCCAAACCACGGATTGAACCTGGATCTCTTATATCTCCAGCATTGGAAGGCAGGTTCTTTACCACTAGCACCACCTAGGAAGCACAAGCTGGAATCAAGATTGCCAGGAGAAATATCAATAACCTCAGATATGCAGATGACATCACCCTCATGGCAGAAAGTGAAGAAGAACTCAAGAGCCTCATGATGAAAGTGAAAGAGGAGAGTGAAAAAGTTGGCTTAAAGCTCAACATTCAGAAAACTAAGATCATGACATCTGGTCCCATCACTTCCAGCAAATAGATGGGGAAACAGTAGAAAAAGTGTCAGACTTTATTTTTTGGGGATCCAAAATCACTGCAGATGGTGACTACAACCACGAAATTAAAAGACGCTTGCTACTTGAAAGAAAAGTTGACCAACCTAGACAGCATATTAAAAAGCAGAGACATTACTTTGCCAACAAAGTTCCATTTAGTCAAGGGTATGGTTTTTTCAGTGGTCATGTATGGATGGGAGAGTTGGACTACAAAGAAAGCTGAGAGCTGAAGACTTGATGCTTTTGAACTGTAGTGTTGGAGAAGACTCTTGAGAGTCCCTTGTACTGCAAGGAGATCCAACCAGTTCATCCTAAAGGAAATCAGTCCTGATTATTCATTGGAAGGACTGATGCTGAAGCAGAAACTCCATTACTTTGGGCACCTGATGCAAAGAACTAACTCATTTGAAAAGACCCTGATGCTGGAAAAGATTGAAGGTGGGAGGAAAAGGGGATAATAGAGGATGAGATGGTTAGATAGCATCACCAACTCAAAGGACATGAGTTTGAGTAAACTCTGGGAGTCAGTGATAGACAGGGAGGCCTGGCATGCTGCAGTCCATGGTTCACAAAGAGTCAGACAGGACTGAGTGAACTGACTGACCTGAACTGAACCATCTAGGAAGCCCATAATCTTGTCAGCAACTCCACCCTTTTGAAATTCTAAAGAAGAAAGACTGTTACTGCCTTGATCCTTATCACATACCCCTGTCTGATTCCTCCCTATTCACCAGGGAGGGGTGTATAGTTCTTGAGACATTAGCCTACAGTGTTCCCCCTTTGCCTGGCAAGGTAATAAAGCCACTCTTTCCTTCTCCTCCATAACTCTGTCTCCGTATTATTGTTTGGCACACATTACTGATGCACAAGGAGCAGCGGCTGCACTTTGCTGGAACAGCCTTGAAGAGATACACCACATCCAAGTTAAGAGAAAACCAAGTAAGATGGTAGGCACTGAGAGAGGGCATCAGAGGGCAGATAGACTGAAACCACAATCACAGACAACAAGCCAATCTGTTTACATGGACCACAGCCTTGTCTAACTCAATGAAACTAAACCATGCCCTGTGGGGCCACCCCAGGTGGACGGGCCATGGTGGAGAAGTCTGACAGAATGTGGTCCACTGGAGAAGGGAATGGCAAACCACTTCAGTATTCTTGCCTTGAGAACCCCATGAAAAGTATTAAAAGGGAAAAAGATAGGACAGTGAAAGATGAACTCCCACGGTCAGTAGGTGCCCAATATGTTAATGGAGATCAGTGGAGAAATAACTACAGAAAGAAGGAAGGGATGGACTCAAAACAAAAACAACACCCAGTTGTGGATGGGACGGGTGATAGAAGCAACGTTTGATGCTGTAAAGAGCAATATTGCATAGGAACCTGGACTGTTAGGTCCATGAATCAAGGCAAATTGGAAGTGGTCAAACAGGAGATTACAAGAGTGAACATCAACATTCTACGAATCAGCGAACTAAGATGGACTGGAATGGGAGAATTTAACTCAGATGACCAGTACATCTACTACTGTGGGCAGGAATCCCTTAGAAGAAATGGAGTAGCCATCATAGTCAACAAAAGAGTCTGAAATGCAGTACTTGGATGCAATCTCAAAAACGACACAATGATCTCTGTTCGTTTCCAAGGCAAATCATTCAATATCACAGTAATCCAAGTCTATGCCCCAACCAGCAATGCTGAAGAAGGTGAGGTTGAACGGTTCTATGAAAACCTAAAAGACCTTCTAGAACTAACACCCGAAAAACCTGTCATTTTCATTATATGGGACTGGAATGCAAAAGTAGGAAGTCAAGAAACACCTGGAGTAACAGGCAAATTTGGCCTTGAAGTACAGAATGAAGCAGGGCAAAGGCTAATAGAGTTCTGCCAAGAGAACACACTGGTCATAACAAACACCCTCTTCCAACAACATAAGAGAAGATTTTACACATGGACACCACAAGATGGTCAGCACCGAAATCAGAGTGATTATATTCTCTGCAGCCAAATATGAAGAGCTCTATACAGTCAGCAAAAATGAGACCGGGAGCTGACTGTGGCTCAGATCATGAACTCCTTATTGTCAAATTCAGAATAAAATTGAAGAAAGTGGGGAAAACCACTAGATCATTCAGGTATGACCTAAACCAAATCCCTTATGATTACACAGTGGAAGTGAGAAAGAGATTTAAGGGACTAGATCTGATAGACAGAGTGCCTGATGAACTATGGACAGAGGTTCATGACACTGTACAGGAGACAGGGATCAAGACCATCCCCGTGGAAAAGAAATGCAAAAAAGCAAAATGGCTGTCTAAGGAGGCCTTACAAATAGCTGTGAAAAGAAGAGAAGTGAAAAGCAAAGGAGAAAAGGAAAGATATACCCATTTGAATGCAGAGTTCCAAAGAACAGCAAGGAGAGATAAGAAAGCCTTCCTCAGCGATCAATGCAAAGAAATAGAGGGAAAGAACAGAATGGGAAAGACTAGATATCTCTTCAAGAAAATTAGAGATAGCAAGGGAAAATTTCATGCAAAGATGGGCTCGATAAAGGACAGACATGGTATGGACCTAACAGAAGCAGAAGATATTAAAAAGAGGTGGCAAGAATACACAGAAGAACTGTACAAAAAAGATCTTCATGACCCAGATAATCACGATGGTGTGATCACTCTCACCTAGAGCCAGACATCCTGGAACGTGAAGTCAAGTGGGCCTTAGAAAGCATCACTGTGAACAAAGCGAGTGGAGGTGATGGAACTCCAGTTGAGCTATTTCAAATCCTGAAAGACGATGCTGTGAAAGTGCTGCACTCAATATGGCAGCAAATGTGGAAAACTCGGCAGTGGCCACAATACTAGGAAAGGTCAGTTTTCATCCCAATCCCAAAGAAAGGCAATGTCAAAGAATGCTCAAACTACCACACAATTGCACTCATCTCACACACTAGTAAAGTAATGCTCAAAATTCTCCAAGCCAGGCTTCAGCAATACGTGAACCGTGAACTTCCAGATGTTCAAGCTGGTTTTAGAAAAGGCAGAGGTACCACAGATCAAATAGCCAACATCCGCTGGATCAGCAAAAAAGCAAGAGAGTTCCAGAAAAACATTTATTTCTGCTTTATTGACTATGCCAAAGCCTTTGACTGTGTGATTCACAATAAACTGTGGAAAATTCTGAAAGAGATGGGAATACAAGACCACCTGACCTGCCTCTTGAGAAACCTGTATGAAGGTCAGGAAGCAACAGTTAGAACTGGACATGGAACAGACTGATTCCAAATATGAAAAGGAGTACGTCAAGGCTATATACTGTCACCTTGCTTATTTAACTTATATGCAGAGTACATCATGAGAAACGCTGGGCTGGAAGAAGCACAAGCTGGAATTAAGATTGCCAGCAGAAGTATCAATAACCTCAGATATGCAGATGACACCACCCTTGTGGCAGAAAGTGAAGAAGAACTAAAAGCCTCTTGATGAAAGTGAGAGAGGAGAGTGAAAAAGTTGGCTTAAAGCTCAACATTCAGAAAACAAAGATTATTGCATCTGGTCCCATCATTTCATGGGAAATACATGGAGAAACAGTGGGAACAGTGTCAGACTTTATTTTTTGGGGCTCCAAAATCACTTCAGATGGTGATTGCAGCCATGAAATTAAAAGATGCTTACTCCTTGGAAGGCAAGTTATGACCAACCTAGATAGCATATTAAAAAGCAGAGACATTACTTTGCCAACAAAGGTCCATCTACTCAAGGTTATGGTTTTTCCAGTAGTCATGTATGGATGTGAGAGTTGGACTGTGAAGAAAGCTGAGCACCGAACAACTGATGCTTTTGAACTGTGGTGTTGGAGAAGACTTTTGAGAGTCCCTTGGACTGCAAGGAGATCCAACCAGTCCATCCCAGAGGAGATCAGTCCTGGGTATTCACCGGAAGGACTGATATTGAAGCTGAAACTCCAATACTTTGGCCACCTGATTCAAAGAGTTGACTCACTGGAAAAGACCCTAATGCTGGGAAGGATTGGGGGCAGGAGGAGAAGGGGAGGACAGCAGATCAGATGGCTGGATGGCATCACCGACTCGATGGACATGAGTTTGGGTAAACTCCGGGAGTTGGTGATGGACAAGGAGGCCTGGCATGCTGCGATTCATGAGGTCGCAAGAGTCGGGGATTACTGAGAGACTGAACTGAACTGAAGTGAACTGTTGCACAGAGAGCCAAGATTTTGGCAACAGGATGACTTTATAACTTTGTCAGGCAAATGGGGAAACAGTGGGCTCCTGCCTTTAAAAACTATGTTCCCCATGCCCAGAGGATTTGATGAAGGGTTTCATAGTAATGGTTCAAGGGGCAAGGGAGGGTAGGGCCAGCACTCCTTTAAACTCCTCTCAGATGGTCTCCAAACAAACTGGACAGTGACTGCAGTTATGAAGTTAAAAGTTGCTTTCTCTTTGGATGAAAAGCTATTACAAACCTAGACAGCATATTAAGAAGTGGAGACAATACTTTGCTGACAAAGGTCCATATACTCAAAGCTATGGTTTTTCTAGTAGTCATGTATGGATGTGAGGGTTGGAACATAGAGAAGGCTGAGCACAAAAGAATTGATACTTTTGAACTGTAGTGCTGTGGAAGACTTTTGAGAGTCCCTTGGACAGCAAAGGGATGAAACCAGTGAATCCTAAAGGAAATCAGTCCTGAATATTCATTGGAAGGACTGATGCTGAAACTGAAGCTCCAATACTTTGGCCACCTGATGTGAACAGTTGACTCATTGGAGAAGACCCTGATGCTGGGAAAGATTGAAGGCAAGAAGAGAAAGGGATGACAGAGGATGAGACGGTTGGATGGCATCACCGACTCAATGGATATGAGCTTGAGCAAGCTCAGGGAGTTGGTAAAGGACAGGGATGCCTAGTGTGCTACAGTTCATGGGGTAGCAAAGAGTTGGACACGACTCAGCAACTGATCATGCACACGTGCATAGGTGGATTTGGCAGTTGGTGAAAACTGGAAGATACCATACACACTAATTTCCCATCACTAGCTCCTTCTCCATTGAGAAGGTTCAGGAAGCCAATTGGTGAAAATTACAGTCCCATATTCCCTCATGTCTCTATGCTGCTAAGGAGTTGTTCTGATACTCACAGTACCTGATTGGCACACCATAAAATATCTACTGAATACAAGAAAAAGCATTAAAGGAGGAAGAGAAGAACAAAAATAGACATGAGACATAGAAAATGAAAGCAAAATCACAAAAATAAATCTAATTGCATCAATAATTACATTAAATCTGAGTGAGTTAAACAATTCAATCAAAAGACAAAGTTTGTCAGATTTTATTAAAAAAAAATCCAAGTATACCCTCTCCAAAGAAAACATATTTTAGATACAAAGATACATTTAGGTTAAAAATAAAAGCCTAGAGATTTCCCTGGTGGCCCAGTAGTAAGAGGGAGGGGACATATGTATACCTATGTCTGATTTTGTTGAGGTTTGACAGAAAACAACAAAATTCTGTAAAGCAATTATCCTTCAATTACAAAATAAGTAAATAAAAATAAATAAAATTTTAAAAAAGCATTAAAAAAAAAAAGACTCTACCCTCCAATGCAGGGTACAAGGGTTCAATCCCTGGTCAGGGAACTAAGATCCCACATGCTATGGGGCAACTAAACCAACAAGCTTCGACTAGAGAGCCCACACACCACAACTGCTGAGCCCATGCACTCTGGGGCCCAAGCCACAAATAGAAGCCCACATGTTACAGTGAAAGATTCTGTGTGCCACAACTAAGACCCAATCAGCCAAATAAATAAATAACTAATTTTTAAAAAGTAAACGCATATAAAATGATACACCAGGAAAATAGCCACCATGATTTGACTTTGAGGCAAAAATTGTTACTAGAGCTAAAGAGACATATTATGATGGTAAAATAGTAAATCTACCTGAAACATACATCATCACAATTATAAACATATATGCACCTAACAATAGAACCACAAAATACTTGAAACAAAAACTGACACAAAACACAGAAAGGAAAAATAGAACAGAAAGCAAAGAACAAAGAAAACAGAAGGGAAAAATTAGACAATGTAATAATAACAGAAATTTCAATGTCTTATTTTAATAATGAATTCAAGTAGGCAGAAAATCAGCAATTCAGAAGATCTGAACAATAAAAACTAAGTAGACCTAACAGACTTCCACAGCACACTTCTATCCTACAACAGCAGAATATACATTCTTAAGTGCATACGGAACATTCTCCAGGATAGACCATACAGTAGGCATAGAACAGGTCTCAAAAGATGTTAAATTATACAAAGAAAATACAGTCTCTAACTACAACAGAATTAAATTAGAAAAGAACAACATAAAGATCTAAAAAATGCACAAGTATGTCAAAAATAATTGAAAACAAAAACCGACTAAACACTCCTAAATACCAACAGGCCAAAGAAAAAAAATCACAAGTAAAATCAGATAACACTTTGAGTTGAATGAATATGAAAACAAGAGACCAAAATTTACGTATGCAGTAAAAGCAATATTGAAAGGGAAATTTATATATAGCTATAAATGCTAGAAAAACAATACCTCAAAACAACAATCTAATAATTTATCTTAGGAAAGTAGAAAAGAAAACTTAACCCCAAAGCAAATAGAAGGAAGGAAGGAAGGAAGATTAGAGTGTAAATGAAATAGAGGAAAGAAAATCAACCCAGAAAAATCAACACAACCAAAAGTCACTTCTTTGAAATGAGCAACAAAATTGACAAGCCTTTCAACAAGGTGAGAAAAGGCTCAAATTACTAAAATTAGTCATGAAAGTTGTTGTTGTTGTTTAGTTGCTCAGTCGTGTCCAACTCTTTTGCAACCCCATGGATTGTAGGCCACCAGGCTCCTCTGTCCATGGGATTCCCCAGGCAAGAATACTGGAGTGGGTTATCATTTCCTTCTCCAGGGGATCTTCCAGACCCAGGGATCAAACCTATGTCTCCTGAATTGGCAGGCAGATTCTTCCCTGCTGAACCACCAGGAAAGCCGATTAATGAATGAGAGGACATCACATATTGATCTTACAGGAAAAACATTTTAAGTTAATATTATGAACAACTGTACAACAACAAATTAGATAACTTAGAAGAAATGAACAAATTCTTAGAAAGACACAAATTACCAAAAAAATGAAAGAAGAAATGTAAAATGTGAATATGTAACTAATATGAGGGGAAGTGTTGCCTCCTGTGCTATTTTTTGGACAAGTATTTGAAAGACTGATGTTAATTCTTCTTTAAAGATTAGGCAGAAATATTAATTAATAATAAAAAATCTTCCTATTAGGAAAGCCCAGGTGTAGACTGCTTCATGGGTCAGTTGCATTCAGTTCACTCAGTCATGCGTGACTTTTTGCAACCCCATGTACTGCAGCACGCCAGGCTTCCCTGTCCATCACCAACTCCTGGATCTTGCTCAAACTCATGTCCATCAAGTCAGTGATGCCATCCAACCATCTCATCATCTGTTGTCTCCTTCTCCTCCTGCCTTCAATCTTTCCCAGCATCAGGGTCTTTTCCAATGAGTCAGTTATTCGCATCAGGGGGCCAAAGAATTGGAGCTTCAGCTTCAGCATCAGTCCTTCCAATGAATATTCAGGACTGATTTCCTTTAGGATGGACTGGCTGGATCTCCTTGCAGTCCAAGGGACTCTCAAGAGTCTTCTCCAACACCACAGTTCAAAAGCATCCATTTTTCGGCGCTCAGCTTTCTTTATGGTCCAACTCTCACATTCATACATGACTACTGGAAAAACCATAGCTTTGACTAGACAGATCTTTGTTGGCAAAGTAATGTCTCTGCTTTTTAATATGCTGTCTAGGTTGGTCATAGCTTCATGGGTAAATTCTACCTAATGTTTAAAGAAGAAAAGAGCAGAGGAGGCAACACTTTCCCTCTCATTTGGTGTCCTGGCACCAAAATCAAAGACGTCACAAGAAAACTACAGAACAACATTGCTTATAAATATAGATTAAAAATCAAGTAAATAATAAAACTGAATATGGACACATATAAAGAGACCTATGCATCTGACCAAGTGGGATATGTATCAAGAATGCAAGGTTATCTAGAGGGGTTGGATGGGGTGGGAGGTTGGGGGGAGGGCACAGAGGGAGGGAACATAGGTATACCTGTCTATGGTGGATTTATGTTGATGTATGGCAGGAACAAACACAACATTGTATATCAATTACAAATAAATTAAAAATAAATTTAATTAAAAATAAGTTAAAAATAAATAAATTTTCTCCAATTAAAAATAAATAAATTTTAAAAAAGAATGCAAGGTTAGTTAACAAATGAAAATTAATCAATGTATCATGTTAATAAAATAATGGACAATAAAACAAATGACCATATCAACAGGCAGAGAAAAACCATTTGAGTTTATTGACTATGCCAAAGCCTTTGACTGTGTGGATCACAATAAACTGGAAAATTCTGAAAGAGATGGGAATATCAGACCACCTGACCTGCCTTTTGAGAAACCTGTATGCAGGTCAGGAAGCAACAGTTAGAACTGGACATGGAACAACAGACTGATTCCATATAGGAAAAGGAGTACATCAAGGCTGTATATTGTCACCCTGCTTATTTAACTTACATGCAGAGTACATCATGAGAAACGCTGGGCTGGAAGAAGCACAAGCCAGAATCAAGACTGCTGGGAGAAATATCAATAACCTCAGATATGCAGATGACACCACCGTTATGGAAGAAAGCGAAGAACTAAAAAGCCTCTTGATGAAAGTGAGAGAGGAGAGTGAAAAAGTTGGCTTAAAGCTCAAGATTCAGAAAACTAAGATCATGGCATCTGGTCCCATCACTTCATGGGAAATAGATGGGGAAACGGTGGAAACAGTGTCAGACTTTATTTTTTTGGGCTCCAAAATCACTGCTGATGGTGATTGCAGCCATGAAATTAAAAGACGCTTACTCTTTGGAAGGAAAGTTATGACCAACCTAGATAGCATATTAAAAAGCAGAGACATTACTTTGCCAACAAAGGTCTGTCTAGTCAAGGCTATGGTTTTTCCAGTAGTCATGTATGGATGTGAGAGTTGGACTGTGAAGAAAGCTGAGCACCGCAGAATTGATGCTTTTGAACTGTGGTTTTGGAGAAGACTCTTGAGAGTCCCTTGGAATGCAAGGAGATTCAACCAGTCTATCCTAGAAGAGATCAGTCCTGGGTGTTCACTGGAAGGACTGATGTTGAAGCTGAAACTCCAATACTTTGGCCACCTCATCCAAAGAGTTGACTCACTGGAAAAGACCCTAATGCTGGGAAGGATTGGGGGCAGGAGGAGAAGGGGATGACAGAGGATGAGATGGCTGGATGGCATCACCAACTCGATGGACATGAGTTTGGGTAAACTCCGAGAGTTGGTGATGGACAGGGAGGCCTGACGTGCTGCGATTCATGGGGTCACAAAGAGTTGGACACGACTGAGAGACTGAACTGAGTTCTTTTCCATGTTTTTCAAAAGCCACTCAACAAATAAGGAGTAGAAAAGAACTTTGTTAACCCAGTGAAGGGTGCCTATAAAATCCCACAGCTAACAATTTCATGATGCGTAGCTGAAAGCTATGATCAGAAACAAGAACAGAACGTCTACTGTCACTACTTCTATTCAACACTCCACTGGAAGTTACAGCCAGGGCAATAAGACAATAAAAAGAAATAAAAGGCATGTAGTTTAGAAAAGAAGTAAAACTATCTCTATACACGGCATGATTTTGTATGTAGAAAATCGTAAGAAATATACTCATACCTACATGTACATGAATGCACTCAACTATTCAAGATAATAAATGAATTCAGCAAGGCTGCAAGGTACACAGGATACAAATCTATATACCAAGTTACACTTATTCCTATTTGCCTGTAATGAATAATATGAAAATGAAATTACAAAAACAATTTCATTAACAAGAACATTAAAAGAATAAAATAGGAATAAATTTAATACAGCGCTAAATTTGCAAGTCTTGCAAAATAAGTACAAGACTCTCTAGGCTGAAAACTACAAAATATTGTTGAAAAAAATTAAAGACCTAAATCAACTGAAAGACATCCCAAATTCATGGATTGTCAGACTCAGGACTGTCAAGATAGCAATACTCTCCAAAGTGATCTACTGATTCAATGCAATCACTATCAAAATTCCAAATGCCCTTTTATTCAAATTGATATGCTGATTATAATATTCATATGGAAATGCAAGGAACCTAGAAAAGTCAAACATCTTGAGAAGAAAGATAAAGACTGGAATTCT
The DNA here is from genome assembly GCF_054371585.1 of Giraffa tippelskirchi. Classification (NCBI taxonomy): domain Eukaryota; kingdom Metazoa; phylum Chordata; class Mammalia; order Artiodactyla; family Giraffidae; genus Giraffa; species Giraffa tippelskirchi. The sequence continues at coordinate 76,632,183 of NC_137289.1, forward strand.
CATCACAAGGAAATTTTTTCTATTTCTTTAATTTTTTATCTAAAGGAGATGATACATGTTCACTAAAGTTACTATGATAATCATTTCAGGTTGTAAGTCAAATTATTCTCTACAACTTAAACTTATGCAGTTCTGCATGTCAGTTACATCTCAATAAAACTGGAAGAAAAAGAACTTTTAAGGTCACTCATGAAAGACAAGAAAGACTGAGGAAATATTCCAGATTAAAGCAGATCAAAAAGGAACGATAAGGAAATGTCATGCATGATTCTGGATTTGGATCCTGGCCTCTGGGCTTCCATGGTGGCTTAGATGGTAAAGAATCTGCCTGCAATGCGGGAAACGTGGGTTCGATCCCTGGGTCAGGAAGATTCCCTGGAGAAGGGAATGGCTACCCATCCAGTATTCTTGCCTGGAGAATAGCATGGACAGAGGAGCCTAGTGGGCCACAGTCCATAGGGTCGCAAAGAGTCGGACACAATTAGTGACTAACACACTAGAAAAGAAAAGGAGACATTGTGCAGTGGGTGAAATTTGAATGGCATCTATGGATTGGATGGTAGCATTCTATCAGTGTTACATCTCAGATTGGGAGGCTTGTACAAAGGTTAAAGAACAGTATGTACTTCTGAGGAAATACACGGTGAAATATCCATGGGTGAAATAGCAACATGTCTGCAACTTGCTCTCAGACTGATCAGAAAAGGAAAAATTTTTTTTAAAAAAAGGAAAAATTATAATAGAGGTGAAAGGGTGAAAATAGCAAAAGTTAACAACTGTAGGATCTGATTTAAGATGAGTTCTTTGTACTCTTCTTTCAGCTTTTCTGTAAATTTGAAATTATTTCACAATGCTGCTGCTGCTAAGTCGCTTCAGTCGTGTCCGACTCTGTGCGACCCCATGGACGGCAGCCCACCAGGCTCCGCCGTCCCTGGGATTCTCCAAGCAAGAATACTGGAGTGGATTGCCATTTCCTTCTCCAGCGCATGAAAGGGAAAAGTGAAAGTGAAGTCGCTCAGTCGTGTCTGACTCTTAGCGACCCCATGGACTGTAGCCTACCAGGCTTCTCCGTCCATGGGATTTTCCAGGCAAGAGTACTGGAGTGGGGTGCCATTGCCTTCTCCGTATTTCACAATAAATAATACTAAAAAAAAGGCCAAATTTAGAAGACTCACATTTTCCCATTTCAAACTTAATAAAAAAGCTATAGCAAAGAAGACAGTATAATACTGGCACGGAGACAGAATACAGATCAATGGAATAGAATTGAGAGTTCAAAAATAAACCCTTATGTTTAGGGTCAATTAAGTTTTGATAAACGTGCCAAAACAATTTAATGGGAGGATGAATTGTCCCTGCCACTGCATAGCTCTGTGAATTTTTGTCATAGGAGCTCTACTGTGAATTTTGTCACAGGGACCAAAATTGCAATTTTTGCAATAGGCAGAAATATACATATAAAAATACATTCCAAAGTTAAATGCAAATATTGGTTTTCAATTATTTATGCTGTTCCTTTCCGTCCATTAGTACTGATGAGTGAATAGATATAATGTTACTTTATCTGCCTACAAAATTAAGTTCTGTTTAACTCTACTGGCTCTTTCATGATAAACACAAGGATTTGTATTTCAATTAAACTAAGGTGGAGTAAATATTTTACTTTAACCATATTTTGATCAGTACCAAGATATGCCAAAAACAAATTATAAAATTATTCACCTAGTAAAGTAATATGAGTCATTCTTGTGGTAGAGGAAAAGAATAAGAAATCTAGGCAGGGGTGTATAATACTCTTACAGGAAGAGACAGCAAATATTTAAAATAAAAAATACAATCTACCACCACTTAGCAACTAGAAGTTCTTAACCCATGGCAAGTGTTTAATCCATACTTGAACGAACTAAAATAAACAATTATGAAGCAGCCTTATATTCTGTAGGCATTTAAACTATTTCCTCCTCTTTTCTCCCATAGTAACTTTTAGATATCTTTTATTTTGAGTAGAATTTGTGCTTATTTATCAGTTTTGGTTAGTAGAGTCCATTCCTTGAGGACAATACTTTGGTCTTGCTCTTCTTTGTCCTCCTGCTTTTAAAATTGATTGATTAATTAATTTATTTCCTTTAATCATGAAATTTCACTCTAATTTACCCATCATAGGTAGGTAGGTATTTTAATGTGTTTAATGATTAGGTTATCTTTTTGTTTGCATTTTTAAAAAATGCATATTGTAGTAACGTGTACATATATTTTTAATTGTTGGCTTCCTAGGTGGTGCAGTGGTAAAGAATCTGCCTGCCAGTGCAGGAGATGCAAGAGACAAAGGTTTGATCCCTGAGTCAGGAAGATCTCCTGGAGTAGTAAATAGCAACCCACTCCAGTATTCCTGCCTGGGAAATCCCATGCATGGAAAGAGGAGCCTGGCATGCTCCATAGGGTTGCAAAAAGACACAGTTGAGCACAGACACACATTTTTCATTATTACATATCTCATTTTTTTCTCACTTTTTTAAATAAAATAAATGGTGTATTACAGTTATTTTGTTTCTTACCCTTTTTCATAAAACATAGCCATTTGTGTTCATACAACCCATTTCTTCCAGCTGATGTATGGTGTATATCCACCACATTTCACTGACCACTGTCAGTGATAGACAACTACATTGCCTCAAACTCCCCATCACCATAAAAAAACACTGTGAGGAATATTACTCTATAAGTGTCCTCATGAACTTGTATATCTTTGTGATATACACTCAAGAATAGAACTGCCATGCCATAGGATATGTATATATACTTAATTTCACTGAATAAATCCCTACCAACTTAACTAGAATTCTGTTTTTCTCTAGCTTAATAAAGTGTTACCTCATTGCTCTAATATGCAGTTATCCTCTAATTGTTTTACGCATCTCTTCATGTGTTTATTAATTTTAGTTTTTCTCTTTAGTTTTTCTCTTCTTATTCATATTTTGCTGATCTTGTATCTCCAATGTTTATCACCATCTCCTACACATTATAGGCATTAAGATTTCTTTGTCAATGAATGTATAAAAGAATAAGAATGTATGAAAGTATAAAGTATCCAGAAGACTCGTTAACAGTATGGGTGTAGAGGATAATTTAAGATGACCCCAAGCTTAGAAGCTCATGTTCTTAAATGAAATAAGGAATACAGAAGAAAAGTCAAATTTGGCAAAGAGAAAGGAAGTTTGCCCTTGTTGAATTTGATGCACCTAAAGATATCAAGTATGAATTTGGAAATATGAATGAAAGAGGTGAACTACAGAGCCAGACTAAGTAGGGGATATGGCAGTAGCAGTTAGCCTAGTGATATGAGAAGTTCCTGGTGAGTCTCAGAATGACTGAGAGAAAAGATCCAAAAACAGCCAGGCCAAATCTACATTAAGTATGCAATTCATGACTTAGCTTAGAGTACTAATATCGATCAAGTCTATATAATAGACGGAGAAGGCAATGGCACCCCACTCCAGTACTCTTGCCTGGAAAATCCCATGGACAGAGGAGCCTGGTAGGCTACAGTCGATGGGGTCGCTAAGAGTCAGACACGACTGAGTGACTTCACTTTCATTTTTCCCTTTCACGCACTGGAGAAGGAAATGGCAACCCACTCCAGTATTCTTGCCTGGAGAATCCCAGGGACGGCGGAGCCTGGTGGGCGCCTTCTATGGGGTCGCACAGAGTCGGACACGACTAAAGCAACTTAGCAGCAGCAGCAGCTATATAACAGATGGTCTCATTCAGGGAGATTATAGAAATGGGTTACTTTTTACCCCTAATGTGTTCAAATTGTACTAAACAAATTTTATTACCCACTATAGATTGCTATTACACTGGTTGTCTCAATGGTCTTTTTTTTGTCCATGGGCAACCAATTTTCCAATTTAAATTATAAGACCTTAATAAGTTAGCTTTTAAAAACAACTCTAAATATATTCCACTATATTTTCAACAACCTTATTACTTACTTCTGGAAAGTATTCAAAAGTACATCGTACCAGAAAAAGCATGAACACCAAAAGTACCCATCCATTCATTGCCTTGCCCCTTCTAAGAAGCCCTGGAACACAGGTCACCATGCTATGAACAACAGGACTGATAAAGTGGCCAAAACCGACTGGACTAGGATTGGTACCTGAACCAAAGACAGCCAACAAGAAACTGCCTTGCCAAAAGGCCTGATGTGCAATTTCTGCCTAAGAAGCGTACTTTGCAGAGGTTTGTGCCTAGCCAACCTGATCAGATCCTGTCTCTAGGAAAGTCTGAATATGAAACACACAGAGTTAGCAGAAGCAGAATAATCATGAGAATGACTACCAGCGTTGATACAGTATCCTGAATGGTTCTACTTGCAATCTGTTTAGCTGGTGAGACAGTTTCCTAGGCATTCTTCCTAACGTAAATATCTTTTCATTAACCTACTATTTAAGATAACTTGATCTTGCATCTGTTCTTTATAACCTGAAAAAGCCTAATACTCTTTTTCTCTAACCTGTATGAAAGCCATAAATTCCCTCCTAAACCAGTGGTTCTTGAACCTAGCAACACAGCAGAATCATTGGTGGAGTTTTAAAATATTAAAATGTCCCATCTGGGATAGGGTTCAGGCATCAGTACTTTTTTCCAGAATATCCCATAGCAATAAGAATGAATGAATTAGCATACATGTTTAATGGCTGAATCTCAAAAATATAATATTGGGTGAAAGAAGCCAGATACAACAAAGTAAATACTGCATAACTCTATTTACATAAAGTTAAAAAATAGGCAAGATTAATCTATGGTGGAGGAAGAGAAAAGGGGAAAGTTTCTGGGCTGCTGGTAATGTTCTTTTTTTCTTTTAATTTGGGTGCTGGTTGAACAAGTATGTTTATCTTTTGACAATTTACTAAGCTGCTTGTGATTTGTGTACTTAATTGTATGCATGCTACACTTCAACTGAAACCAAGTTTCCATCAAGGAAAGAAGTTCTCCTTTGAGGTTCATACCACCCACCTATTCATCCTTAGCACCTGTTTCCTGGCCACTTCATCACATCGAAGATTTAGGATCCTGGTCAATAGCCTTCTTCTACACTTTGTCTGCTGTGCTAAGTCACTTCAGCTGTGTCTAACTCTTTGCAAAGCTATGAACTATAGCCCACCAGGTGTCTCTGTCCATGGGGTTCTCCAAGCAAGAATACTGGAGTGGGTTGCCATTTCTTCGTCCAGAGGATCTTCCTGACCCAGGGATCGAACACTCGTTTCTTACTTCTTCTGCATTGGCAGGAAGGTTCTTTACCACTAGTGCCACCTGGGAAGCCCTCTTCTATACTTTAAATTCTGCCATAACTCTGAGTGACTTTAATGTCCATGTGACTGAACCACTCAAAAGCCTCACCTTGCTGTTCTTTGACTTCACCTTCTTAGAGCTTTCACTCCACTGCAGTTACACACTCCATGAGTACACCCTGAATTTACCATTTTCTGGAACTTGTTAACAGCTTAAATTATAAACTCAAAAAACTTTTCTCTGACTACAACCTCCTATTTCAGCTTTGATTTCCTTACTGTCCTACTCCTGTTCTTTGAGCCAATAATATTATCTACCATAGAAAACTTTTCGTGAGAATTAAGTGAAATAATGTCATCAACAGCATAATACAATGTCTCACACACAGGAAATGCCCAGTACATGGTAGCCATATTTCAATATTATGTATTCTATTATAAATAAAAATTTTCAAATTTTCTCCAAATTCACTTAACTTTTGGCATTAATGAAATCTGGCTTTTGACACTATATTTCTCCTATCCTTTTAAATGAAAGCCAGTCCTCCAGCTATTCTCTCTGATTCAAGAAGTCAGGAGGAAAGATCAGTATAGACCTTGTTCTCAAGGCTAATTCCACATCAGTATTCTATCATCATTTGCTCAAAAAGCTCTTATCTTTCAAAATGCATGTAAATCATTTTCAGAGTTATCTACCAACATTCAGGACTCCTTTCTACATTATCCCTTATTATTAAACTCTTTTTCTAAGCCTCAGTTTTTTCATATGTAAAATGGGGATATTACCCCATTTCTTAGGGTCATCAAGAAGATTCAACTTAAATAATACATGTAAAGCAGCTGGTCAAAGTAGGTGCTAAATGAATGCCAGTTTCCCACCCCTTATCCTTTCCCTCAGTTCAGTTCAGTCTGTCAGTCATGCCCAATTCTTTGAAACTCCATGGACTGCAGCACGCCAGGCTTCCCTGTCCATCACCAACTCCCAGAGCTTGCTCAAACTCATGTTCATCGAGTCAGTGATGCCATCCAACCATCTCATCCTCTGTTGTCCCCTTCTCCTCCTGCCTTCAATCTCTCCCAGCATCAGGGTCTTTTCCAATGAGTCAGTTCTTCACATCAGATGGCCAAAGTATTGGAGCTTCAGCTTCAGCATCAGTCTTCCCAATGAATATTCAGGACTGATTTCCTTTAGGAAATCCTTTCCCTAACCCCTTATAATCTGGGGATTCCCCAGTGGCTCAGCAGTAAAGAACCCACCTGCCAATGCAGGAGATGTAAGAGACACAGGTTCCATCCCTGGGTTGGGAAGATCCCCTGGAGGAGGGCATGACAACCCACTCCAGTATTCTTGCCTGGAGAATCCCATGTGCAGAGGAGCCTGGCGGTCTACAGTCCATAGGGTTGCAAAGAGTCAGACATGACTGAAGCAACTGAGCACAACACAACTCAACCCTTTACAATCTAGGTTCTCACTCTACCACTTTACCTCACTTCAGCTCTTATTAGCATTATGACTTTGGGGAACTTAATTGAATTTTCTTAACCTTAGTTTTTCATTTGTAAAATGGTGATCATAGTATCTTCAACATAAAGGTGTCTTGATAATTAAGTGAAATAACATACACAAAGTATTTTAGCATGGTGCCTAGCTTTGTAGTAAGCACTTAATAAATGGCAGCTACCAATGACTTCTTACTGGCCAAATCAAAAAACTGTTCAACTGTCTCCTTCTGTAGGCTTCGGTGACAACATACTTTTCAGGTTTGCTTTTTAACCATTGACCACTCATTCTCTCTCTGTACTTCCTCCATGAAGTCTTTCTTTTTTCTCTTCAACCAGGTGTGAGCTCTCTTCTGAACCCTCAGATCACTTTTTACTTCTCCTGAGGCAAGGCACTTCCTCTACTCTGAATCATTATCATTTTTTATACAATGCTTAACTTAATTTCTTTTATCTCCATTGCCTGGCACTTATTTATTCATGCAGAATTTATTGAGTACCTAATATAAGTCATATTGTGCTTAGTACTAAGGATACAAAAATTAACATATAATTACTGCTCTCAAGTAGCTTATCGTTTAGGAGGGTAGAATAGACAGTAAATAGTCTGTTACTCGCAGTCCAAAGGTAAAAATATGCCCAGGGTCCTCTGGGAGCACAAAGGCAAGTTACTTAAATCAGACTGGGGAGATCTGGGACCCTATCTTGGAAAAGACATTTTGCATTTAGCATATGAGGAGTCAGTACACAAATCACTGCTAAATAAATCAGGAACTAACTACATGAGGATGGTAAAGGGCACTTCAGGCCCAGAGAAAGAGTGGGGGAAAAGTACAGATGTTAGGAGAGTTCCTGAAAGATAGAAAAAGAAGCTGGAAAGCCAAGGCAGGCTGGGCTGTTCTAGACACATAAGAGTCTGACCTGACCCCAGAGGACAGATGATGGAGTGCCAATAAAGATTTTTAAGTAGTGGAGGGGCATAATCAGATTGGTATTTTAGTACTCTGGCAGTGCAGGGGAAAATGAATTCCATGAGAGCCAGGAAGCGAGTCCAGTTAGACGGGTGTTGTGATAATTCAAATAAATTATGAATGCAGAAATGAAGTGAGAACGGCTTATCAAGCCCGATACAGAACCTGAATTATTCATATTTGTATCTCCTGCAAGCAGTGCATTTTACACTTACAACCTGCTACAAATATCTACCCATAGATATTTGTCTACTCATAGGTATTTGTCGACTACTGTTACTGAAACTTACTTAGGGAACTGCAGTTGGCAGCCAGTTGGGTCACTTCCTGTACAGATCCCTAAGTAAAAGAATCATTTCGCATTCCAGAACTCAAAACAAACAGGCTGGTTATTCAAACCCGTAGAGTAACAGCAGTGAATACAAACCTGCGCACTGCGGAGAGACCTCTTTATCCTGGTCTATTTTACTAGAAATAATTTTCGAACGAAGTCCTTCAAAGGGTCGTGAGGCCCCGCCCTATGCACCCAGACAAACGCCCAGGCTTCTTTTCTCTTTGTTTCAGCTCAAGACATAAGTCTGTTTGCCGCTCGTCGCCCAGCTGGCCATTTTCACCCAGCAGTTTCCCAGTTTTCACCCCACCGCAGTATAAAGTCAACAGCAGGGAACTGAGGAGAGTACAGTTCCAGGCTGAGGAAACTCTAAAAGGGAAGAGGCAGGAGTCTTGAGGCTTCAAACGGGTTAAAGATTCCCTGACCTTGCCAGTTCTCTCGCAACCTCATCTCCATCTCGCCTCTTGCTGTGGGACTCATTTCTGAAGTTAGGAGGACCCCTTCTATGGTTATTAGAGTGCTATCAGCACTCCAGAAACTAAGCAAGGTATTTTTTTTTTTCACTTACCCTAAGAGCTGCCATAGCTGTGACCGCCTCCGCCCAAGTCCTCGCACGGAGAGCAGAAAGGGACAAAACAGTTCAACTAGATTCCGCTTACACTAGCCTCAGCGAGTCCCGCCCCTCGCCGGCTGGCTCCGCCCTTTCTCCGCCCTTCTAGTGCTGCTCTGGGAAGCTGCAGCAGTTTGTCCTCTCTGGGGAGAAATGATTTAACTTTGTGATTGATTGTCGCTGTCCCTGATAACACCTTTCAGAATATACTGTCCATAGTCCATTTGAAAGTTACTTTTCTGTGTGCAGACATTCTCATTATGTTAGTTGTTTCTGGGATATGTGATTTTTCTAGCTGAGGACTTAAAATCCAAGTTCAGCTGCCTTAATAAATAGTGATAGTGAAAGTCGCTCAGTCGTAACCACCTCTTTGCCACCTCATGGACTATACAGTCCATGGAATTCTCCAGGCCAGAATATTGGAGTACGTAGCCGTTCCTTTCTCCGGGAGATCTCAACCCAGAGATCGAACTCAGGTCTCCCTCATTGCAGGCGGATTTGTTACCCTGTGAGCCACCAGGGAAGCCTGGGCAAGTTCATACAGTCTAAGACTGTGTGACTAAGCGCCTACCATGTTCCAGGAATTTGTTCAAAGTAGAGAATAATGTAATGCCTTCCCTCATGGAGCTTACGACTCCAGGAAGAAGAGAGAAACAGACAAATGTTACAAAATGCCAAGTGCTATGAAGGAAAATAAAAACAGTATGGGGATGGGGTGTGAATTTACTGATTTCAATACATTAGGGAAAGGCATTCTGATAAGGTGACATTTGAGAAAAGTCCTGAAGGAATTTAGGGAAGAACCTTCCATGCAGAAGCAGCAGCAATTAAAGAAAAGCCAATGTGTTGGAAGTGGCTACATCTGATGGCATTGACTTAATTTAAGGTGAGAAGAAAAGTATGTACAACTTTTAAAATTTACTCCAAGGCATATGGTAAACCTCAGTGACTTTTGATAGCCATACTAAAGAAAGCAAAGTCCCTTTACATCACATGGTCAAAAAAGCTGAGATTTTTAAAAGCTAAACTCAAAGACTGATTTTTTGGGTTTCTAAAATTACTTCGGTTGAATTTATACCTAACCTTGATAGGTCATTTATGTAAAAATTTACAGCTTTGAGCAAGAGAGACATTTTCTCCTGATATTTTTCAGGGGGCTATCTGGGAGGATCTGGAAGGCTAAGAGCATTCAAAATCTCTGTACCTTTCTCTCTGAACTACTCATAATTCCTGATACCAATTTCTGTATTGGTTAGCATTCTTTGCTGACAAGCAACAAAGCCCAGCTCTGGATGATATAAGCAAAAATGGAACTTATTTTAGACAAATTACTGAATCAAAAGTAAAGCTAAATAACTAGAAATTTAAAATGTCAGGAACCAAGATAGCAATGAGAATCTAAATAGGAAGAACTAATTGACAATCAGCTCCAGGCTTTACTGTCTAAAAGCATGTGTTCCAACAATTTTTAATTATTACAAAGTCTGCTTATTGGGCTCCACTCCATCTATATCCATCTGCTTATATCTTCTATAAATCTTAGTTGTAAGCTACAGTTGTTAGCAATTTTAGCTAACATTAATAAATATAAAATAATTTTGAAAGATATTAACCAATAAGCCAAATTAAGAGAAATTCTGGAGACATAGGATCAGAAACATGAGCAGGGATCAGTGAAGGCTAGAATGCAGGCAACACAGTTAGGGTTGTTCCACAGAATAAGTATGCATGTCCTTTTCATCACAGAGGATTGGAATGCAAAAGTAGGAAGTCAAGAGATATCTGGAGTAACAGGCAAGTTTGGCCTTGGAGTACAAAATGAAGCAGGGCAAAGAGAATGCACTGGTCATAGCAAATACAGTCTACCAAAAATGTAAGAGATGACTCTGTGCATAGACGTCACCAAATGGTCAAAACCAAAATCAGACTGACTAGACTCTCTGCAGCCAAAGATGGAGAAGCTTTATACTGTCAGCGAAAACAAGGTATGGAGATGACTATGGCTAAGATGATGAGGTCTTTATTGCAAAATTCAGGCTGAAATTGAAGAAAGTAGGGAAAACTAATAGACCATTCACGTATGACTTAATCAAACCCCTTATGATAATACATTGGAGGTGACAAATAGATTCAAGGGATTAGATCTGGTAGACAGAGTGCTTGAAGAACTATGGACGTAGGCTTATTACATTGTACAGGAGGTGGTGACCAAAACTATGCCAAAGAAAAAGAAATGCAACTAGGCAGAGTGTTTGTTTGAGGAGGTCTTACAAACAGCTGAAAAAAGAAGAGAAACAAAAGGCAAAGGAGAAAGGAGAAGATAAACCTAACTGGATGCAGAGTTCCAGAGAATAGCAAGGAGAGATAAGAAAGCTTTCTTAAGTGAACAATGCAAAGAAATAGAGGAAAACAACAGAATGAGAAAGACTATAGATCTCTTTAAGAAAGTTGGAGATGCCAACAGAACATTTCATGCAAAGATGGGCACAATAAAGGAAAGAGATGGCAAGGACCTAACACAAGCAGACGAGATTAGGAAGAGGTGGCAGGAATACACAGAGGCACTATACAAAAAAGATCTTCATGACACAGATAACCCTAGAGCCAGAGATCCTGGAGTATGAAGTCAAGTGGGCCGTAGGAAGCATCACTATGAACAAAGCTAGTGGAGGTAATGGAATTCCAGCAGAGTTATTTCAGATCCTAAAAGATGATGCTGCTAATGTGCTGCACTCAATATGCCAGCAAATTTGGAAAACTCAGCAGTGGCCACATAACTGGAAAAGGTCAGTTTTCATTCCAATCTCAAAGAAAGGCGATGCCAAAAAAATGTTGAAACTACCATGCAGTTGTGCTCATTTCACATACTAGCAAGGTAATGTTCAAAATTCTTCAAGCTAGGCTTCAGCAGTATATGAACCGAGAACTTCCAGATGTACAAGCTGGATTTAGAAAAGGCAGAGGAACCAGATCAAGTTGCCAACAGCCGTTGGATCATCGAAAAAGCAAGAGAGTTCCAGAAAAGCATCTACTTCTGCTTTATTGGCTACACCAAAGCCTTCAACTGTGTGGATCACAACAAACTGTGGAAAATTCTTAAAGAGATGGAAATACCAGACCATCTTAGCTGTCTCCTGTGAAAATTGTATGCAGGTCAAGAAGCAACAGAACTGGACATGGAACAACAGACTGGTTCAAAATTGGGAAAGGAGAACATCAAGGCTGTAATCCTGTCACCTTGCTTGTGTCACTTATATGAAGAGTACACCATGTGAAATGCTGGGCTGGATGAATCACAAGCTGGAATCAAGATTGTCAGGCGAAATATCAACAACCTCACATATGCAGATGATACCACTCTAATGGCAGAAAGCAAAGAGGAACTAAAGAGCCTCTTGATGAAAGTGAAAGAGGGGAGTGAAAACGCTGGCTTAAAGCAATATTCAAAAAACAAAGATCATGGCACCCAGTCCCATCATTTCATGGCAAACATATGGGGGAAAAGTGGAAACAATGACAGATTTTATTTTCTTGGGCTCCAAAATCACTGCAGATGGTGACTGCACTCATGAAATTAAGAGGTTTGCTCCTTGGAAGAAAACCTATGAGATACCTAGACAGCATATTAAAAAAAAGCAGAGACATCACTTTGCTGACAAAGGTCCATATGGTCAAAGCTATGGTTTTTCCTGTAGTCATGTATAGATGCGAGAGTTGGACTATAAAATAGGCTGAGTGACTTCCCTCCTTACCTCTCTCTCTGTCTTTGTAATGACCATTGTAACAGATGTGAAAAGATCATCTCATTGTGATTTTGCATTTGTCTGGTGATTTTTGATGTTGAGCACTTTTCATATACTTGTTGGCCATTAATATGTTCTCTTTGGAGAACTGTCTATTTAGGTCCTTTGCCCATTTTAAATCTGCACATTTTGGGGGGCTATTGAATTATAGAATTCCTCATGCTTTTTGGAAATTAACCCTTTTCAGATATGTGGTTTGCAAATATTTTCTCCCATTCCATGGATTATCTGACAACAACAGCACAGACAACAAAAGTAAAAATGAACAAGTGAGACTACAATCATTTAAGCTTTTAAAGTTGAAATATAACCTGTTTGTAGAAAAGTGTATAAACTGGAATTATTATAGAGTATACCCATTCAAGTAACTGCACACAGATCAAGAAATAGAATATTTTCAGCACTCAAGATGCCTTTCTTGTGCTTTCTCTCAGTCAGTACCTACCATCACCTTCAAAGATAACCGCTACAGTGTCTTTTAGCACTATATGTTAGTTTTTATCATGTTTGAACCTTATGTAAGTGGAATCATACTGTAGGTCCTCTTTGTGCTTGACTTCTTTTCTCACATGTTAAAATCTATTCATGTTATACTTTTATGGGCATTTGAGCTGTTTCCAGTTACTCAATATTGTGAATAATGTTGCTATAAACATTTTTGCACATGTCTTTTGATGCATGCACAGGATTCATGTACAAGACGTATTTGGTTCAGTTGAGTATCTCCTTAGCCTGTGTTCCTCAGAACATTGAGCCTGAGATAAAGTATATGTACTGTTACTTTATTAGGGAGCACATTCCCATGGCGATTAAGTCTCAGAAGAAGTGAGTCAACAAAAGGGTGTGTTCCCTGGGCCTACCACAATTTGGAGTGAAAACAACTGACTACTCAATATCACAATCTCTTCTTTGAGAGGCTGTATTGATTGTCACAAGACAGTCTGACAGTGAGAAGAAAGGGAAGATTATTTATTCAGTGGTTCCCCTCGTGCTCATGCTCAGTTGCTCAATAACAGATTGTCCCAGAGTGAATTCAATGGGAGTCCATATCACTTCAGTTCAGTTCAGTCACTCAGTCTTGTCCAACTCTTTGTGACCCCATGGACTGCAGCATGCCAGGCTTCCTTGTCTATCACCAACTCCTGGAACTTGCTCAAACTCATATTCATAGAGTCAGTAACGACATCCAACCATCTCATCCTGTGTTGTCCCTTTCTCCTCCTGCCTTCAATCTTTCCCAGCATCAGGGTCTTTTCAGTGAGTCAGTTCTTCACATCAGATGGCCAAAGTATTGGAGTTTCAGCTTCAGCATCAGTCCTTCCAATGAGTATTCAGGACTGATTTCCTTTAGAATTGACTAGTTGGATCTCCTTGTAGTCCAAGGGACTCTCAAGAGTCTTCTCCAACACCACAGTTCAAAAGCATCAATTCTTCGGTGCTCAGCTTTCTCTATGGTCCAACTCTCACATCCATACATGACTACTGGAAAAATCATAGCTTTGAATAGACAGATCTTTGTTGGCAAAGTAATGTCTCTGCTTTTTAATATGTTGTCTAGGTTGGTCATAGCTTTTCTTCCAAGGAGCAAGCATCTTTTAATTTCATGGCTGCAGTCACCATCTGCAGTGATTTTGTGCCCCCCAAAATAAAGTCTGTCACTGTTTCCATGGTTTCCCCATCTATTTGCCATGAACTGATGGGACCGGATGCCATGATCTTAGTTTTTTGAATGTTGAGTTTTAACCTAGCTTTTTCACTCCCCTCTTTCACTTTCATCAAGAAGCTCTGTACTTATTCTTCGCTTTCTGCCATAACGGTGGTGTCATCTGCATATCTGAGGTTATTGATATTTTTCCCAGCAATCTTGAGTCCAGCTTGTGCTTCACCCAGGATGGCATTTTGCATGATGTACTCTGCATATAAGTTAAATAAGCAGAGTGACAATATACAGCTTTGATATACTCCTTTCCCAATTTGGAACCAGTCTGTTGTACCATGTACCTTTCTAACTGTTGCTTCTTGACCTGCATACAGATTTCTCAGGAGGCAGGTCAGGTGGTATGGTATTCCCATCTCTTGAAGAATTTCCATAGTTTGCTGTGATCCACACCGTCAAAGGCTTTGGCATAATCAATAAAGCAGAAGTAGATGATTTTCTGGAACTCTTTTGGTTTTTCTATGATCCAACAGATGTTGGGATTTTGATCTCTGGTTCCTCTGCCTTTTCTAAATCCAGCTTGAACATCTGGAAATTCATGGTCCACATACTGTTGAACCCTGGCTTGGAGAATTTTGAGCATTACTTTACTAGCATGTGAGATGAGTGCAATTGTGCGGTACTTTGAACATACTTTGGCATTGCCCTCCTTTGGGATGGGAATGAAAACTGATCTTTGCCAGTCCTGTGACCATTGCTGAGTTTTCCACGTTTGCTGGCATATTGAGTGCAGCACTTTCACTGCATCATCTTTCAGGATTTGAAATAGCTCAACTGGAATTCCATCACCTCCACTGGCTTTGTTCATAGTGATGCTTCCTAAGGCCCACTTGACTTCACATTCCAGGATGTCTGGCTCTAGGTGAGTGATCACACCATCATGGTTATCTGGGTCATGAAGATCTTTTTTGTATAGTTCTTCTGTGTTCTTGCCACCTCTTCTTAATATCTTTTGCTTCTGTTATATCTATACTGTTTTTGTCCTTTATTGTGCCCATTTTTGCATGAAATGTTCCCTTGGTATCACTAATTTTCTTGAAGCGATCTCTAGTCTTTGCCATTCTATCTTTTTTTTTATTTATTTAAAAAAATATTTATTTATCTTTTAACGGAAGAATAGTTGCTTTACAGAATTTTGTTCTTTCCTGTCAAACCTCAACATGAATCAGCCATATGTATACATATATCCCCTCCCTTTTGAACCTTCCTCCCATTTCCCTCTCCATCCCACCCCTCTAGATTGATACAGAGCCCCTGTTTGAGTTTCCTGAGTCATACAGCAAATTCCCGTTGGCTATCTGTTTTACAATATGGTAATGTAAGTTTCCATGTTACTCCTTCTATATATCTCACCCTCTCCTCCCCTCTATTCCTTTGTATTGATCACTGAGGAAGTCTTTCTTATCTCTCTTTGCTATTCTTTGGAACTCTACATTCAAATGGGTATATCTTTCCTTTTCTCCTTTGCCTTTAGCTTCTCTTCCTTTCTCTGCTATTTGTAAGGCCTCCTCAGAGAATTATTTTGCCTTTTTGCATTTGTTTTTCTTGAGGATGGTCTTGGTCTCTGCCTCCTGTACAATGTCACAAACCTCCGTCTATCATTCTTCAGGCACACTGCCTATCAGATCTAATCCCTTCAATATATTTCTCATTTTCACTGTATAATTGTAAGGAATTTGATTCAGGTCATACCTGAATGGTTTAGTGGTTTTCCCTATTTTCTTCAATTTAAGTCTGAATTTTGCAGTAAAGAGTTCATGATCTGAGCCACAGTCAGCTCCCCGTCTTGTTTTTGCCGACTGTATAGACCTTCTCGATCTTTGGCTGCAAGGAATATAATCAATCTGATTTCCGTATTGACCATTTGGTGATTTCCATGTGTAGAGTCTTCTCTTGTGTTGTTGGAAGAGGGTGTTTGCTATGACCAGCGCATTCCCTTGGCAAAACTCTGTTAGCCTTTGCCCTGATTCATTTTGTACTCCAAGGCCAAATTTGCCTGTTACTCCCGGTGTTTCTTGACTTCCTACTTTTTCATTCCAGTCCCCTATGATGAAAAGGATATCTTTTTTGGGTATTAGTTCTAGAAGGTCTTGTAGGTCTTCATAGAATCATTCAACTTTAGCTTCTTCAGCATTACTGGTCGGGGCATAGAGTTGGATTACTGTGTTATTGAATGGTTTGCCTTGGAAACATACAGAGATCATTCTGTCATTTTAGAGATTGCACCCAAGAACTGCTTTTCAGACTTTTGTTGACTATGAGGGCTCCTCCATTTCTTCTAAGGGATTCTTGCCCAAAGTATTATATATAATGGTCATCTGAATTAAATTCTCCCATTCCAGTTCATTATAGTTCACTGATTCCTAAAATGTTGATGTTCACTCTTGCCATCTCCTGTTTGAGTACTTCTAATTTACCTTGATTCATGGACCTAACATTCCAGGTTCCTAAGCAATGCTGCTCTCTACAGCATTGGACTTTACTTCAATCACCAGTTACATCCAAAATTGGGTGTCGTTTCACTTTGGCTCCCTCTCTTCATTCTTTCTGGGTTCATTTCGCCACTCTTCTCCAATAGCATACTGGGCACCTACTGACCAGGGGAGTTCATCTTTCAGTGTCACGTCTTTTTGCCTTTTCATACAGTTCATGCCGTTCTCAAGGCAAGAATACTGAAGTGGTTTGCCATTCCCTTCTCCAGTGGACCAGATTTTGTCAGAACTCTCCAGCATGACCTATCCGTCTTGGATGGCCCTACACGGCATGGCTCATAGTTTCATTGTGTTAGACAATGCTGTGGCCCATGTGATCAGTTTGATTAGTTTTCTGTGATTGTGGTATTCATTCTGCCTGCCATCTGATGGATAAGGGCAAGAGGCTTATGGAAGCTTCCTGATGGGAGGGACTGACTGTGGAGGAAACTGGGTCTTCTTATGATGGGCAGGGCCATGTTTAATCCAATTTTCTGTTGATGGGCTGGGATGTGCTCCCTCCCTGTTGTTTGACTTGAGACCAAACTATGGTGGAGATAATGAAGATAATGGCGACCTCATTCAAAAGGTCCTGTGCATGCACTGCCGCACTCAGTGCCTCCGACCCTGCAGCAGGCCACCACCAACTCACGCCTCTGCTGGGGACTCCTGGACACTCATAGGCAAGTCTGGGTCAGTCTCTTGTGGGGTCACTACTCCTTTGTCCTGGGTCCTAATGCGCACAAGGTTTTGTTTGTGCCCTACAAAAGTCTGTTTCCCCCTCCAGTGTAAGTTCTGTAATCAAATCCCACTGCCGCCAAAGTCAAATTCCCTGGGGGTTCTCAGTCCCTTTGCCAGATCCCCAGGTTGGGAAATATGTTGTGGGTTCTAGAACTTTCTTAACAGTGTGAGAATTTCTTTGGTATAATTGTTCTGCAGTTTGTGGGTCGTCTGCTCGGTGGCTATATGGTAGGGTTCATGGTGACCTCCTCCAAGAGGGCTTATGCCACTGTCTGTGTGACCCAGGTCTGCTGCATCCAGAGCCCCTGCCCCTTTGATAGACCACTGCTGACCTGTACCTCCATAGGAGACTCAAACACAGGTCTGGCTCAGTCTCTGTGGGGGGGTCTCTGAGTCCTGATGTCCAAGACAAAAGATGGCAGAGTTGAAGGAGAAGTGCTCATCTTCTCCTGAAAGAAGTCCAAAATTACAACTCGCTGCTGAACAACCATAGACAGGAGAATGTTGGATCTCACCAAAAAAAAAAAAAAAAAAAAAAGATACCCCATGTCCAAGGGCAAAGGAAAAGCTCCAGTAAGATGGTAGGAGGGGGAAAATCACATGTAGAATCAAATCCCATACCCACCAGAGGAGGCTCGGAGGGCTCAAACAAAGTCTTGTGTGCACCAGGACCCAGAGACCTCAACTTTAATAGATATAGTCAAAAAATTTTCCAAAGTGATTATACTAGTTTACAGTTTCATCAGTAGTGTTTGAAGGTTCCAGTTGCTCAACAACTTCATCAACAATTGGCGTTGTCTTTTTCACAATAACCATTCTGATAGGTGTTTAGTGGTATCTCATTCAAGTTTTTAATTGCATTTCTCTGATGTCTAATGAAAGTGATCACCATTTTATATTTCAATTGGCCATTTTGATGTTATTTTTCATAAAGTGCTTATTCAAGCTTTTAATCCATTTTTTTCTATTCTGTTGTCCATTTTTCTTATTTATTTGTAGGTATTCTTCATAAGACTGTATACAAGTACTTTGCTAGTAATATGTGTTTTTAATATTTTCTCCCACACGGTAGCTCACCTTTTTATCCCATCAATGGTGTTCACACCACCCTACTGGACCTTGACCTGAGACATCTAGACTCCAGAATTGGTAGAAAATATATTTCTGTTGTTTAAGCCACCCAGACTGTAGTATTTGGTTGTGGAAACCTAAGCAGACTAGTACATTATCCTTCTTATATATTACTTGCTTCCATTTGCTAATATTTTCTTTAGGATTTGTACATTCATGTCAGTTCAGTTCAGTCCCTCAGTCGTGTCCGACTCTTTGCGACCTCATGAACTGCAGCACGCCAGGCCTCCGTGTCCATCACCAACTCCCAGAGTTTGCCCAAACTCATGTCCATTGAGTCGGTGATGTCATCCAACCATCTCATCCTTTGTCATCCCCTTCTCCTCCTGTCCTCAATCTTTCCCAGCATCAGGGTCTTTTCAAATGAGTCAGCTCTTCGCATCAGGTGGCCAAAATATTGGAGTTTCAGCTTCAACATCAGTCCTTCCAATGAACACCCAGGACTGATCTCATTTAGGATGGACTGGTTGGATCTCTTGCAGTCCAAGGGACTCTCAAGAGTGTTCTCCAACACCACAGTTCAAAAGCATCAATTCTTTTTTTTTTTTAATAAATTTATTTATTTTAGTTGGGGGCTAATTACAATATTGTAATAGTTTTTGCCATACATTGACGTGAATCAGCCATGGGTTTACATGTGTTCCCCTTCCTGGACCCCCCACCCACCTCCCTCCCCATCCCATCCTTCTGGATCATCCCATTGCCCCGGCCCTGAGCCCTTGTCACATGCATCGAACATGGAATGGTGTTCTGTTTCACATATGATAATATACATGTTTCAATGCTATTCTCCCAGAACGTCCCACCCTCACCTTCTCCCTCAGAGTCCATAAAATTGTTCCATGCATCTGTGTCTCTTATTCTGTCTCGCATATAGGGTTATCGTTACCATCTTTCAAATTCCATATATATGCATTAGTATACTGTATTGTTGTTTTTCTTTCTGGCTTACTTCACTCTGTATAATGGGCTCCAGTTTCATCCATCTCAGTAGAACCAAAAGCATCAATTCTTATGTGCTCAGCTTTCTTTATAGTCCAACTCTCACATCCATACATGACCACTGGAAAAACCATAGCCTTGACTACATGGACCTTTGTTGACAAAATAATGTCTCTGCTTTTTAATATGCTGTCTAGGTTGGTCATAACTTTCCTTCCAAGGAGTAAGCGTCTTTTAATTTCATGGCTGCAATCACCATCTGCAGTAACTTTGGAGCACCCCCCCCCCAAATAAAGTGTGACACTGTTTCCACTGTTTCTCCATCTATTTCCCATGAAGTGATGGGATCGGATATCATGATCTTAGTTTTCTGAATGTTGAGCTTTAAGCCAACTTTTTCACTCTCTTTCACTTTCATCAAGAGGCTCTTTAGTTCTTCACTTTCTGCCATAAGGATGGTGTCATCTGCATATCTGAGGTTATTGCTATTTCTCCCAGCAATCTTGATTCCAGCTTGTGCTTCATCCAGCCCAGCATTTCTCATGATGTACTCTGCATATAAGTTAAATAAGCAGGGTGACAATATACAGCCTTGATGTACTCCTTTTCCTATTTGGAACCAGTCTGTTGTTCCATGTCTAGTTCTAACTATTGCTTCCTGACCTGCATACAGGTTTCTCAAGAGTCAGGTCAGGTGGTCTGGTATTCCCATCTCTTTCAGAATTTCCCACAGTTTATTGTGATCCACACAGTCAAAGGCTTTGACATAGTCAATGAAGCAGAAATAGATGTTTTTCTGGGACTCTCTTGCTTTTTTGATGATCCAGCGGATATTGGCAATTTGATCTATGGTTCCTCTGCCTTTTCTAAAACCAGCTTGAACATCTGGAAGTTCACGGTTCACGTATTGCTGAAGCCTGGCTTGGAGAATTTTGAGCATTACTTTACTAGCGTGTGAGATGAGTGCAATTGTGTGGTAGTTTGAGCATTCTTTGGCATTGCCTTTCTTTGGTATTGAAATGAAAACTGACCTTTTCCAGTCCTGTGGCACAGGAGTGGCCGAGAGGAGCTACCCTATGTCCAAGGTCAGGAGTGGCAGCTCCGCTTTGCTAGAACGGCCGTGAAGAGATACCCCACGTCCAAGGTAAGAGAAACCCAAGTAAGATGTTAGGCGCTGAGAGAGGGCATCAGAGGGCAGACGGACTGAAACCACAATCACAGACAACTAGCCAATCTGATTACATGGACCACAACCTTGTCTAACTCAGAATATGTAGAAATCTCCTAATACTCAACAACAAAAAATCAAATAACTTGGTTCAAAACAGGGCAATGGACTTCAATAGACATTTCTCCAAAGAAGATAGAAAATAGCCAATAAGTGCATGAAAAGATACTCAGTATCACTAATCATTAGGAAAATGCAAATCAAAACTACAATTAGACTCCATCTCACACTTGTATGTAGGTAGGAAGCCACTAACCAAAAAAATCCAGAATATAAGTGTTGTCCAGGATGTGTAGAAAGTTGGTATCCTTGTGCACTACTGATGGTAATATAGAATGGTATAGATGTTGTGGAAAACAATACAACAGTTCCTCAAAAAATTAAAAATAAAATTACCACATGATGAAGCAATTCTGCTTCTGGGTATATACTCAAAAGAAATAAAAACAGGGTCTTAAAGAAATATTTGTAGATCTATGTTCATAGAAGCATTATTCACTGAAGTTAAAATGTGAAAGTAACCCAAGTGTCTACTGTTGGATGACTAGATAAGTAAAATGCAGTATATACATAGAATGGAATATCACTCAGCCTTAGAAAGTGAGGAAATCCTAATATATGCTGCAACATGGAAGAAATTTGAGGACATTATTCTAAGTGAAAGAAGCCCGTCACAAACTGTATCATTCCATTATATAAGGTACTTAGGGTAGTCAAAATCATAAATATAGAAAGTAGAAAGTGGTTGTCAGGGGTTAAGGAAGGGGGGAATGGGGAGTTGTTGTTTAATGGGTAAGAGTTTCAGTTTTATAAGATGAAAACAGTTATGGAGGTAGATAGTGGTGATGGTTGTGAATGTATTTAATGCCACTAATCTATACATTTAAAATGATTAATATGGTAAATTTTATGTTATGTGTATTTCACCACAATAAAAAATGAAGAAAAAGGTAATTTATTTTTTAGGTAATTTATGACTATTCAGACAAAGCACAGAAATCTATAAAGATTGATTACATCCATAGTAATTTTTTATGTAAAAATATAATTTATTATTTTCTTCTTGAGCTTTTTGTTTTTAAATTAACATAAACACAATGTCAGAGCTCTGAATATCAAATAAATAGAATTTCTGTTATGAACATTCTCTTTGTGCCATGGATTACTTTCTGGAACCCATCACTGCCATAAAAGTGTTCTAGTTTCATGTTCTTCCAATTATAATATCTGTAGCTTTGGACAACATATTTCTTTTTGAAGCCTTTATTTCCATATTTTTATGTACTATATGTGATGATGACTTTAAATAGTAATTGTTAAGATTAAATATTGTGATAATACTTCATGAAATGGTTAACCTTATATGTATATGAGGAATTCCTAACATTGTGTGCTTTTTATATCTTCTACATCTAGGGTATATTAAAGGTCACAGCTTATCTTAGATGAATTTTCAATATCATCACCCAAATGTTACTCAGGAATCTCCATCTTAATTCAAAACTATGATATCACCTCACACCTCCTTCCCCCTTCTCATTCTTCTCTAATTCCCAATTTGCTTAATGGCACCATTATCTTCCCATGTTGGAAAGTTGAAAAATAAAGTAAACTTCACAGTAAACTTCCTCTTACATCAAATAATCCAGTAGTTCCAACTGTTTTGTTATAATAGCTCTCAAATATGTTCTCTCTTATCCATTCTTACTACTTACAGATTTATTTCAAGTCCTTTTGAATTAGAGTCTGGACTATCATGCAGGTGTGCTTTATTATCATTCCCTTATGCCTTCTCCTTAAATCCATCCTCCATACCACCATCCAGAGAAGGCGATGGCACCCCACTCCAGTATTCTTGCCTGGAAAATCCCATGGATGGAGGAGCCTGGTAGGCTGCAGTCCATGGGGTCGCGAAGAGTCGGACACGACTGAGTGACTTCACTTTCACTTTCCACTTTCATGCATTGGAGAAGGAAATGGCAACCCACTCCAGTATTCTTGCCTGGAGAATCCCAGGGACGGGGGAGCCTGGTGGGCTGCCGTCTATGGGGTCGCACAGAGTTGGACATGACTGAAGCGACTTAGCAGCAGCAGCAGCATACCACCATCAGCGTTATTCCTCTAAATTAGATCATATTGCCACTATACTTAAATCTTTTAAGGGTTACCTATTACCTCTGGAGTGAAATCTAGATTTCCTACTGTGACAAAGTTCCTGGTTATTTTTCCAATCTCATTTCTCATCAGTCCCTGATCACACCATGGACTATAATGCACGCTAAGTACAGGCAGTTCCCCAAATGTGATCTTTCTCAGCTGACCTGAAGAACAGAAACTTGGGAATGGGAGGATCAATACTGTTTATAGAAGTGTGAAGCTTTGTGGATAAGGTAGGTCTTGAATTGAGGAAATGTACCCAAAACAATATGGGGCCTGTATATATAAGAAAAACTGTAGGGAAAAAGTGAGGAGACTCATCTAGTTGGAACAGAGGGTTGGATTTAAGCAATAAAAAATAAGCATACATAGAGAGTGGTGATAAATTGATAAAGGGCATATATTATCAGTTATCCTAGGTTAACAAAATTGAATGAGAAAATAGCAAGTTAAGCAAACACTGAACAATACTGATGAGTCTCAACTATTTTAATTTTGTTTACCACACTCATAAAACTATAACAATAATAAACAACAGTAACAATAAAATACTGATTGATTGTGGGTGGTATAAAACATACAGTGGTCATTACAATGTTAAAAGCATCTATCGTAAGATTTGTCAAAAGTTAAGATCATCTTCTGGAGAAGGAAACTTACACAAAAGATGGAAAGAATTTCTGGTTGAAAAATCTAACTGCACTTTTGAGTCATTAACAATACAAAATATTTGTATAGGATTGCTTGAAAGGACCGTTTCCTTATTCTAGAGTCTGCCAGAAGCAAAGAAGATGAATGGGGCAATTGTCACAATATAGTTTGAAGCAACATTATTGGCCCCAAAGACAATAAAGACATGGTAATGTAATGGGAAGGGGGATGTGAGAAAGAACATATAATAAATACTGCTCATGGAACTGCAATTTTTGAAGTTATTTGCTCATATCCTCAAAACCTTTTTTGCTGTGTCCTTGTCTTTTCCATCTCAACGTATTCTTTTCATTAATCAAGGGCCGAGGTTTTCTCTGCTACCTGTCTGGAGGTTGAGCTGCAACAATAGGGTAAAAAACAAACAAACACAAAAAACTTGGGAGTTAAAACTGGTAATGAAAGAAAAAATATTTTTATCTTTAGACTACTTTAAGCAATTATTTAAAGAAAATATTGGGTATCATGAGCCTTGAAAGCTTCAAACCCATGCCCAAGAAACTACTGTGATGACTTTACAATTATAGGCATAATATTACATCTTAAAATACTAAAATAGAACCACATTAACGCTCATTTTGTAACCTAGATGTCTGCTAATATTAGGTTAACACAATATTTACTATACTTGATACTTTTAATTACATATAATTAAAATATAAATATATATATAATTAACTCTAAATTTTTAATTTTAGGCTCTGATTCTTTTTCGTTTAGTAGCTATATGATCATAAAAACTACTTCAGTACATAATGACCCAGTTTCCTCATCTGTAAAGTAGGGATAATAGGGAAAATTACGTAATATCATGGGGCTGTTAGGATTAAATAAGCTAATACATATGAAACTCAAGAATGCATTTCAGATAGTGCTATTAAATGTTGGTTATTAAATAGCTGTCTGAAGATTTACCTTAAATTTTATGTATTTTCCAATTTCAATACTGATGTTTCTCCAATATTTTATGTCATATCATATTCTGTTTATAAACTATAGTCAAGAGTAGTATGAAGTCATGAAACTAATCATATTGAGAATTGGAATTTTTCTGAACTTTTGCTCAAAATTCTCACAATTAACAAATCTTAGTCAACTTTTTTCAGATTCAGAATATTTTGAAAGTATTTAGAAATGACCTTTTAAAGGCCTAGAACAATTCTTTGCTTGTCTGATTATCTACTATTATGCAGTTAGGTTGCATGAAATGTGCTTCTTGGCTGTAACCCATGGACATTGGCAGTATAGCATTTATGAGATGAAATAAAATAATGCTAGTGCTGGTTTCTTCTGTTGTTTACACTTCACTTATTACTTGACTAACCATATTTTATTCAGGATCTACCAAAACAGCAAGCGTGAGTAAATATAGATTGTTCCCAATTTATAAATAAAAGTTGTATTCCAGAAATTCATTTGTAATTTAATCATTTGTAATAAAATTATTTTCTTATTAAAGTCAACCTAGACGCCCATCAGCAGATGAATGGTTAAAGAAGCTGTGGTACATATACACAATGGAATATTACTCAGCCATTAAAAATAATACATTCGAATCAGTTCTAATGAGGTGGATGAAACTGGAGCCTATCATACAGAGTGAAGTAAGCCAGAAAGAAAAACACCAATACAGTATACTAGCACATATATATGGTATTTAGTCAATCGGTAAAGATAACCCTGTATGCGAGACATCAAAAGAGACACAGATAAACAAAACAGTATTATGGATTCTATGGGAGAGGGTGAGGGCGGGATGATATGGGAGAATGGCATGGAAGCATGTAAATTATCATATGTGAGGCGAATCGCCAGTCCAGGGTCAATGCACGATACAGGGTGCTTGGGGATGGTGCACCGGGATGGCCTGGAGGGATGGGATGGGGAGGGAGGTGGAAGGGGGTTTCTGGAGGGGGAAAGCATGTATACCCATGGTGGATTCATGTCAATGTATGGCAGAACAAATACAATGTTTTAAAGTTAAAAAATAGAAAATAAACTAATTAAAAAAAAAAGTCACCGTAAAAACTCAGATGGCAACGGCCCTTAAAGTAACAGAAAAGCAGAGGAAGTTATATGTGGGGGGTGGGGGTGGGGTGTGTTTGTGTATAGACTTTCTGTGAGATACAGGTAAAAAGGAGGTGATCAGGGATATATTAGGAGGTCAAGCTTCCAGAGTCAGCAGCTATTCAGTAGAGTTGGCTCAGAAAAGCTTGATAGAATAGTTACTTCCTGAGTGGAGTAAGAAGGTCAGGGAGATAGAGTGACCTCAGAAAAGGAAAAACATAAGCTAGCAGTAAATAAGCGAGTGTCTGTTAAAATAGTATGCTTATATTTTTGGTAGTTACAACTTTGAAAAGTCTGCAATTGTGTTGTGTGTATGTGATGAGATAAGGGAAGATCAGGAATACAAAGAAAAATATTTCTTTTACAAATGAACCTAGATTAGCCAGAACATATTGGGATTCAGCGATGTGATAAAACAAAGTAAGGATTACTGTGATCATGTTTATTATTCCACAATATCGCTCTTTCTCCATATAACATTATCCTTTGCCTTCTCCTCCAATATACTGCTTTCTTACTGCTGCCTTCTTATCCCCACTCTTCATTTTATTGAGGAACTGTACTACACTGGATAAACAGGTTTTATCCTTTAAACATCCACTTAATGAACCTAGGTAGCTTTAGAAGTAAATTGGTTGACTTGATTCATGAGAGATTTCATACTTTGCTTGTTTAATCATTTCACATTTATTGTCTTTGACATCCAAACTCAGGCTTTAAAACTTTGGAAAATGTAGTCTATTACTTGTCCCTCTAGGTAGAAAATGTAATAAATTTAGACACAGCTGCCTTAGTTTTTTCAAACTGGAACACATGGCAGATTATACAGATTCTGCAGTTGTCAAGTGCACACTTATATCACTGCAGCAAACATTTTTGAAATTTAAAATTCCAGTGAAATCTTTTTGATTACAAAATGCCTCTTTTGTCAATTATTTAAGATATATGATGCTGAATAACATACTGTCTTTAAGTTCTCCCAGTTTAGTCCTTACCAATATTTGGACTCAAGTTGATGTGGTCTGGCTTTCTCTATGTGTCTAGATATAATGCATCATTGATCCCATTGCTATATTTGAGGGGGCTGGACAAAATAACTTGAGCCATTAGGGAAAATATATATTCTGAAATTCCTACAGAAAGGTTATTGGCAAATTTTCTGCAACAGAGGCAGTAACAAAGTGCTCTTTACTTTGAGCTTGAGGCAACTGGTTCTCCTTTGGATTGCTCACCAGAGTCACGGTAGGTTTTATGGCTGGCTCAGAAAACTACACAATAGTGCAGATAAAGGAAAGAGGCTGGATTCAATCTGAAACCTTAATCTTTAGCTGATTAACGATCATTTTCTCCCAAATTATTCAGAGAGCAGCAAGTCACATTGTCAGCAGAACGGACATTGTTGATTTGTTCAATATTATTTTGTTATATTCAATTTGAGATCTTTTACTGATTCATCCCAAAAGGAGTTGACTCTATCACAACTGAACACTTTGAGGACCCTATCCTATCTGATAAGGAATCCAGCAATAAGAAACCATGGAAGCACTTTAGTATTATGAAGAAATATTATCAAATTGATGTATAAGAGAGTGACTTTATGAAAAAGTTTGGTGCACAGATGGCCTCCTTAAAGTAGCTTAGCAATTAACAGACCTTGATTAAGTTGCCAGTATCTTTGGGTAGGAGATGATTTGGCTGTATCTTAGACGGAAAATCCCCACAAAACATGTCTTCCACTGTAACAAAACACAACAAATTCCTAAAAAGCTAGGAATGGAAAAATAGTTTATTTGCATGTAAATATATTTAATTAAGAAGCTATTAGGCAGGATATTGCTTTGATTATTTATAATATGTGGGTACTATATTTATCTGCCTAAAGGATTGGCTTAACTAAAATTTATTTCAATAAATATTAATCAGATGAATTAAACTTATTCATGTGCATTCCTGGCTATATAAATGGGAAGGAAATAATATACTAAGTAGATCTTTTTGAATTGAAAGTATGAAAAATTTTGGCCACTTCTGTCAATCTTTCTTTTGAAGACATACTGCAAATTAAGCCTTTCTTGAACAAAGACTTCCTCAAATACTCATGATACTTATAAACAAAAGCATTTTTGTGGTTATTTTTTGAAGTATTTACTAATTGAAGAGAACTTTGGTGCAAAAAAGCATAACATATTTGATTGGTATTTTCAGACACCTGCTGCTAGGAAGGTCTAAATAACTCCATATTCACACAACTCTCATTATAATAGACTGTACTATGTGAAAATGTTTTCTTCAGTGTCACTACTAACTCATCTTCGTACTTTAAAAAATCTACCATAAATTAGAAGTGTCATTGCTTTGAATGACCTTAATGCAACTCTTCTCCTGTACATTTGGACCTGTCAAGGACTTAAGTTAATTAAATCCTTGAGCAAATTTTATTAATAAATCAAAGCTATTTTCATAGTTTAAGAAAGGTAGACTACTAATTTTATCTTTTCTATGGAATCAAATTGTTTCTGCAGAATTGTAACTAGATAACTGATTAAATGACTGCAGACTCTGAGTAACATAGTTCTAATATCACTATCCATGGAATCAATGATAAACTTCACAAAAAGAAAGACAAATTTCAGGAGTTACGATTTTGGTTGTTTCTGAAAAGTGCAACCCAGAATAATAGTTCACATGTACATATCTACAACTATTTCAATACATTGGTGACATGTTGTGATCTAAGCATCCAAAATGTTTCTAACCATTCTGGAAACTCAGTAAGATGCTGTTTTATTTGTCTTCATATAGTTTCTCCCTTCAAACATCCACTTGTTTTCCTGTTAAGAAAAGTAGGCTTCAAGAACTTTAAAGGGCACTATTTTTTTTCATTTAGTCTGTATGTTTTTAAAGCATTCTGCACTATTTAATTATCAAAAGCTTAATGAAGGAATGAATGAAGATGGTATGAATGGCTTGACTATATTCTGATGCTGAGCTGGCTGTTTGGTTCACTTATAATTGGTAAATAAAAACGTTTTTTTCTTTAAAGTGAGTTTCTCTCACTTCTTAAATTGTTTGAGTGGGGAAAGCACTTTTGTTATCCCCATTATAGTTGTTTGTGAGGTAAGTATGGACAAGCATGTAACAAACCAGGAATATGCGAAAATATCAAAGCTCTAAGGAAAGACAATCACCTATTTTTTCCAGAAAAATACTTCGTTAGTGAAGGCATGCAAAATACATAGTTTCTCAAGCTACTGATGAATGTATTGTGAAGTCTGTTTATCTTCAATGCAAATAAAGTGGTTGCATATATTTCCATTATATAGCCATAGTCAAAAGGTTGGAATGTATGTGCCCACAGCATAGTATTTATGGTAGTCTATTAAGAACTACTTTTTATTATTATGGTTTTGGGGAATCAAATATCCTCCATTAAAAATTTGATTTTTTGTGTATAGCTTTCACCCAAAACCAACATATTTTACATATCCCAATTTAGGAAACAGCTGTTAGATACAATGATTTGAACTGCAAAATGTTAGCTACCTTCCTTAACTAGTAAGCTAAAACTTATAATCAGATTTTCATTTAGCTAAAACATCAAAGCCATAAATAAAGCATATTTAAATGTTTTCATACTGCTGTAAAATTTCATTTGTGAAAAACACCTGGGGAAAACATCTCTTTCTTTCTCTAACATTAAGTCTTGTATCTGAGCAATATTATTTTTATTAGTTATCATTGGCCAACATTACCCTTATGTTTACCTATAGAGAAGCTATATATTCATACTAAGCAATCACAACTATTTCCTTGGAGGTGTGTTCTCTTGGGAAAATCACAAAATTTTCCTCTATTAAAGTACAGGAGCATTAAGAAGATAGTGATTTTGTATTTTCATTTTGATTATAAGAATATATGCCTTATTTGAATATACAGTTAGATTCACTGACACATCCTAATAGAAAACAGTTATTTCAAGTTGCATACTTATGAACACAGATACAACAATCCAAATTAAGTATATTTGTTCGTTATGTCTAATGAAGTATAACAAGTCTAAAATTCAATGCATACTAAATTATGTCTCAATGACAACATTTTTGTTTCATCAAAAAGAATATTACTTGCTGCTGGTAAAAACAGTTTCTCAAACAGCAATCTTTGTGTATGCAATTCAGAGTGCTAGAAGAAACATTTGATAAAGACTTATTAAAATATATTAGTTTTACTTATTTTCAGGGGAAACAAGATAAAGTAAATTTTAAGTCAAAAGTATCAAAGGTTTGGGGTTTTTTGCTCCCCAATATCATTTCAACTAATTAATTTAAATTTTATTTATTTAAGTGGGAGATTAGAATATCGTGACTATTTCTGAACAACCTTCTTCATAAAATGGGATTTTTGAGAGATAGTTGTTTTAAAATGTCTTGACCCATGGTATTTAAAGTTCATTTAACTATATTTTCTCTCCGCACATATAAGGAAAGAACCAACACCAGGCCATGTACAGGTAGCCATGTAAATGTGAGAGGAAGTAGGTAAAACATTACTAGATTTAGATAGTATGTTATGCAACCCCTGATAAAGTGGTAGATTAACCAGTCACAGTGCAATCAAGGCCATTTTGATATTTGTCAGTTGTTTAGCAGCTAGATCTTTTAAATGGAAAACCATGTTGTTGGCTACAGGGTCAAAGGAGAAGTAATACTGGGCACATTGTCTCCTGTTTTCCATGGTTTGAATATCCAAGTAAATAAAAATAGCGTTTTTAAAATCCTGTTCCAATGTAACCCTCTGAATTGTAGGAAATGTAGAAAAAATAAAATCTACATTTGTATAAACTTACCTTAAAAAATTGATTCATAGCACCTGATGGCATGGCAAACTTCACAACATCTGGTGGTTCAGCTTCTACTATAATATCAAAACTAGGGAGTGGAATATTTGAATTGGAGTGAAAGTTTAAGCTGGCAAGTTCCTTGATAACAATGGGATTCTGGACCTCAGAGAAATCTTTTAGAAAGCCAGATTCCTTGGCATCAAGGACATCTTTGAACTCAGTGGCATGCTTAAATCTAACAGAATCCATGGGGCCAGGATAATCTTTGAAACAGGCACCAAATTTGTAGTCATCAAACATTTTATAAC
The DNA here is from genome assembly GCF_054371585.1 of Giraffa tippelskirchi. NCBI lineage: Eukaryota > Metazoa > Chordata > Mammalia > Artiodactyla > Giraffidae > Giraffa > Giraffa tippelskirchi. The sequence goes on from NC_137289.1 coordinate 76,663,002, forward strand.
TCCTATCAAGCTTATGTGGATCAGAAAATTTAGAGGTGGTCAACTTTTCAGGAGTAGAAATAGAGTTAGTGCCAGCAACAAAAATTGAGGAGTTACTATAAACAATATTAGGAATAGAGGAACTGGAATTGATTTCCAATTTGGTCTCAGAGAGATTATTAGCATTGCTGGTACTAGTAGAATTATGATGAGTATTTATGATATGATAATTGGGGTTGATGACAAAGTTGGAGCCAATGATATGAGTAAATCTGGGCTCATGGTTAGTGTCTGAGGCGCAGTTGGTATAAGTAGGGCTAATAGCACCAGTGCAACTAGTGGTGTAACTGGTGTCAGTGACACTGACAGTGCTAGAAGTAGAGCTGGGACTGGCAGCATAGCTATTTCTGGCAATATAGTTGGGGTTATCTACAAAATTAGAACCTACTGCATGGGTAAATCCTGGGACATATTCAAGGTCTGAACCACAGTTTGAAATAGCTGCATAGTTGTGGCCAACAGCACTGATGGATTTTGTTTCATAGACGGAGTTAGCATCCTTGTTAGGACTGAAAGCAATATTGTGACTAGTAGCATTACTAAGCCTGGCATTGTAGCTAGAATCAGGGTCTTTTTCAAGGCCAGAGCTATTATTATTGGGACCAGGACTATTATTGTTGAGGCCAGGGTTATTGTTGTTTAGGACAGGGCTATTATTGGGTCTAAGGCCATTAATGTTGGGGCCAGAGACACTGATGCTGGGTCCAGGGCTGAAGGGACACAGTCTGGTATTTTGGGGTCCAGAGCCATTGTTCTGGAGGCCAGATTCATTAATGTTAGGGCTAGGTGCATTGTTGGGGCCAACTGCATTGTTGAGGCCAACGATACTGCATGAACCAATGCTGAAGCCAGCACCCTTGCAGGAACCAGAAGTGCAGTCTGGGTCAGCTCCATTTTGGAGTCCAGAGGTGTAGTTGGGATTAGAGTCATTATTGGAGTCAGCAGTACACTCCTGATAAACATCATTATCTAGGACAAAGACATTTTGTGAATTGTCGGTGTGTTTGTCTTCCTCAAAATCAGTGTTACATTTGGAGTTAGCATCATTGTTAGTGGCATTATCAATGGTAGAGTCAGGTTCACTGTTGGATTCAGTTCCACTGTTAGAGTCACCATCACTGTTAGAATCAGCTCCACTTGTAGAGTCAGCATCACCACTGGGATCAGATTCATTGCTTGTGTGTGCATCATTTTCAGCATTACTATCTTTTGGATCAGTGTTATCAGGGTCAGACTTATCTTTGGGATCTTTCCTGTCTTTGCTATTGCTTTCATCTTCAGGGTCTGTTTCATTTTCTGGCTCTTTCTCATCTTCAGAGTCTGTCTCATCTTCATGGTGTGCCTCATCTTTAAAAAGAGGATTGTCTTTGGCCTTATCTTTGAGATTGCCAGTATTGACCAGTTTAGTCTCATCATCAGGATTGGCCTCATTTTCAAATTTGGCAGTAAGTTTAAACTTACCCTCGCTTTCAAGGCCAGCAATGCTGCTGGTGTTGATGACATTGCCTGGGCCAGGGGTACTATGGTGGCTGATATTATTTTGAGGATTCATTGGAAAGGTATGAGTAACAGTAGAGCCCATGAGATTCTGGAGAGCTGAGTAACTTTCACAGTGTAAAAAAGAAGTTGAGCCCAAAGAATATTTATAATCCTCCCAGTGGAAAGGGCAGTGGATGCCCACAGGATGCTCAGGATCCAAGGATTGAGATAAAGGGCTGTTACGAGAAGTCTTGTGGTGTCTAATAGATCTGGAACTCAGAGAATATTCAGAATCCAAGGGAACTTGGAGATGTAAAGGACAGTCAGGGTCTGAATCATCATCAAAATTAATGACACACTTATGAAAAGAAAAATTATTGATTTGTACAAAACATTTAGAACATATAAGAGCTCCAGTGTCTAAAGTGTATGTGTTATTTCTGTGAGTCTTGGGGCATACAGCAAACCAAGGGCTCATGGAAGTAGGGTGGCAGACAGGCACTAAAAATTCAGAGGTGTAACCCTGAGGATTTAGGAAATGACTAGGACTCATTTGAGACCTGGAACTCTGAAATCTCTGTTGGTATCTATAGTCTGTGTAACAACTCTTACAGAGAGAAATTTTGTGGCTGGCATTTCTGTGATGCTTGTTATCCATGAAAGTATTTGGGTTTGAAAACAGGTTGTGGCTGCGCTTTTCCATTAACTTTTGCTGTGAGTCTTGCTTATCACTCAGAGTTGGTGATATCTCTTTGAATCTTACAGTCTTGTCATCACTTGGGTATCTCACAAGCTGAATTCTGGATACTGCTCGAGAGAGAAGACTAAAATATGAGCAAGAACAATGAAAAAAAATTGACTTTGACAAACACAATACACATCACACACACACAAATCTGTGCAAAGGAAAAGATACCATTTCCTTCAATAGGTTTTTACTATTGGATATTTCAAAAGGAAGCCATGATCTTACAGTTTCTGCTCAAACAGGTGTCATATTGAGCTTATTAAGACACAAAAATGAAACATGGTCATTTATCTCAGATTTTATTCTCTTCAGATTCAGGGAGCTTAATCTTTAGTTTAAATAGGAATTCATTGGCATTAATTGGCCAAAATAAAACTTGCTTTTCACATATTGGATATTGCATATCTATATTAATTTTATTTTGCTTTTAGAAATATTGAGTTGACTGAAACTTTGGGCTTTTCCATAAGATGTTATGAATGAATTTTTTGGCCATTCTAATACTGGCAATTTATTCTTTTCTGGAATATAATCCCTATAATTTATACAATCTCCATGTTTTGGAACAAAAATTTCTTTGGGCTTGATATGTCAAAATGGCAAAATTTCCTGATAGTAAATGTATTATCAAGGATCAGTTTTATTTAGCTGTCAAGAACTCACTGGCCTATGATTCTGGAAATTTAGATATTTACCTATATCTCAGCTTTAAAATTAAAGTTCAGTAAATGTATGGAATAACTTTGTTTTTCAGGTGCACAGGCAGAAATAAAGTAAAAATCATTATGATTTAATTTTAAAACAGAAGATCTCTTTCCACCATTGCCTTAGGTCCTAAGAACATTTTCCCCATGTTTTGGCATCAAACACTGCATCATATTTGGGGAGGAGTCAAAGAACGCTGAGTAGTAGCTTCCATTTAGAAATCGACAGTGACTTTTTATACAGAAGGAGATGTGTCTTCTCATCCAATTTCTCTTAAGGCCATATAGAATCCTTAAGATAAATTTTTAATTATATACTCATAATCTTTAGGTATTTATAAAAGAGAAAAATTTAAGTAGGTCCATTCTGAAAAGTATTCATTGAATATATACATATATATATATGTATATATTCAATTTTATAGATAAATGATTTGGTCTACTATGAAACATTTAAAATGTATAGCCTTCATAAAAAAAGGAATTCATATTCTTATAAATACAGGCAGTCATTATGTTGCCCTCAGAGCATTCAATGGTGCATGCATAATGTAAAATAATGTGGACTTGGTAGTACCTATTTCTATGCTTTATAGTAAATACTCAAAGCATGACTATAAATTTATTAACTCAAGCTGAGTGCCAGCAAATACTGAAAGGAGAGGGGTAACTAGTATTTTCAGTGGCTCCTTTCTTCAACAGTATGTACTATATATTTTATTCATACAGTGCTATTATTATAAATTTATGACAAAGGCTTATACCCTGACAAAAACAAAAGAGTGATGTAATTTGGCTACTTGTTAGACTTTCTCACATTCAAGATAATAGGGAATATAAAACAGTTATAAGCAATATGGAAAAAAAATGCAAGTATATGGTATTGAAGGTGTACACAGTTCTTAAACTCAATGAAATACATCATTAGAAAAAAAGGCCCATCATGTATGAGTTTGTATTATCAAACTGGATAGTATCTTGTAATTAGGAATCAGGCATAACAATAAGAGTAAGATAAAAATGAGGCATGTGAAACGAATCGCCAGTCCAGGTTCAATGCATGATACAGTGTGCTCGGGGCTGGTGCACTGGGATGACCTGGAGGGATGGGATGGGGAGGGAGGTGGAAGGGGGGTTCTGGAAGGGGCAAACATGTACACCCACGGTGGATTCATGTCAATGTATGGCAAAACAAATACAATATTGTAAAGTCAAAAAATAGAAAATAAACTAATTAAAAAAAAATGAGGCAGCAGTACACAGGCTGCCCCACAGAGACAGAGAATCTAAATTATAAACAAGAAAGCAGCTCTCATTTAATAATCTTAAAGATGTATCTCTGATGTCCAGAAGCAAATGAATGCATTCATATGCAAAAGATGAAACAGAACATCTACGTCTGTGCTTGCTAAGTTGCAACAGTTACGTCTGACTCATTGGGACCCTATGGAATGTAGCTTGCCAGACTCCTCTGTCCATAGAATTCTCCAGGAAAGAATACTGGAGTGGGTTGCCATTCCCCTCTCCAGGGGATCTTCAAGACCCAGGAATGTAACTTGTATCTCTAATGTCTCCTGCATTGGCAGGAGGGTTCCTTACCACTAGCGCCACATGGGGAGCCCAGAACATCTATAATAACCAATTTATTTCTACATGATGATCAGTACCCACAGAGTTTGCTGTGGCTACAAGCTACAAGGCTTTTCATTATAGGGGACTAGAATGCAAAATTAGGAAGTCAAGAAATACCTGGAGAAACAGGCAAACTTGGCCTTGGAGTACAGAATGAATGAAGCAGGGCAAAGGCTAACAGAGTTTTGCTAAGAGACTGCACTGTTCATAGCAAACACCCTTGTCCAACAACACAAGAGAAGACTCTACACATGGACATCAACAGATGGTCAATACCGAAATCAGATTGATTATATTCTTTGCAGCCAAAGATGGAGAAGCTCTATTCAGTCAGCAAAAACAAGACCAGGAGCTGACTGTGGCTCAGATCATGAACTCCTTATTGCCAAATTCAGACTGAAATTGAAGAAAATAGGGAAAACCACTAGACCATTCAGGTATGACCTAAGTCAAATCCCTTATGACTATACAGTGGAAGTTATGAATAGATTCAAGGGATTAGATCTGATAGACAGAGTGCCTGAAGAACTACGGACAGAGGTTCATGACACTATACAGGAGGCAGGGATCAAGACCATCCCCAAGAAAAAGAAATGCAAAAAAGAAAAATGGTTGTCTGAGGAGGCCTTACAAATAGCTGTGAAAAGAAGAGAAGCAAAAGGCAAAGGAGAAAAGGAAAGATATACCCATCTGAATGCAGAGTTCCAAAGAATAGCAAGGAAAGATAAGAAAGCCTTTCTCAGTGATCAATGCAAAGAAATAGAGGAAAACAACAGAATGGGAAAGACTAGAGATCTCGTCAAGAAAATTAGAGATACCAAGGTAACATTTCATGCAAAGATGGGCTCAATAAAGGACAGAAATGATACGGACCTAACAGAAGCAGTATATATTAAGAAGAGGTGGCAAGAATACTCAGAAGAACTATACAAAAAAGTTCCTCATGACCCAGATAATCACAATAGTGTGATCACTCACCTAGAGCCAGACATCCTGGAATGCCAAGTGGGCCTTAGGAAGGATCACTATGAACAAAGCTAGTGGAGGTGATGAGATTCCAGTTGAGCCATTTCAAATCCTAAAAGATGATGCTGTGAAAGTGTTTCACTCAATATGCCAGTAAATTTGGAAAACGCAGCAGTGGCCACAGGACTGGAAAAGGTCAGTTTTCATTCCAATCCCAAAGTAGGGCAATGCAAAAGAATGTTCAAACTACCACACAATTGCACTCATCTCACACGCTAGCAAAGTAATGCTCAAACTTCTCCAAGCCAGGCTTCAACAGTATGTGAACTGTGAACTTCCAGATGTTCAAGCTGGATTTAGAAAAGGCAGAGGAAGCAGAGATCATATTGCCGACATCCGTTGGATCATAGAAAAAGCAAGAGAGTTCCAGAAAAACATCTACTGCTGCTTTATTGACTATGCCAAAGCCTTTGACTGTGTGGATCACAAGAAATTGTGGGAAATTCTTAAAGAGATGGGAATACCAGCCCACCTGATCAGCCTCCTGAGAAATCTGTATGAAGTCAAGAAGCAACAGTTAGAACTGGACATGGAACAACAGACTGGTTTCAAATCGAGAAAGGAGTACCTCAAGGCTGTATATTGTCACTCTGCTTATTTAACTTATATGCAGATTACATCATGAGAAATGCATATGATGCATCATATACATATGATATGAATCTTACGGTAACCACAAACTAAACCCCTAAAATAGATACACACACATAAAAAGAAAAAGGAATCCAAATATAACAACAATCATCAAATTCCAAGGGCAGAGAGCAAAAGAAGAAAAAAAGGAGAAAAGGATTGCAAAACAAACCCCAAACAATTAAGAATATGGCAACAAGTACACACCTACAAATAAATAAAGGTACATAACCTACATGCTCCATTCAAAAGATGTAGAGTGGTTGGAATGAATAAAAAACAAAGCCCACCTACACACTCCCTACTACAGACTCACTTTAGATCTAAAACACACAGAGTGAAAGTGAGGAAATGGAAAACGCCTCCATGTAAATAGAAATGAAAAAAAAATAAAGCTGGGGTAGCAATGTTTACACTATACAAAATAGATTTAAAACAAAGATGTAATAAGAATGAACGAAGGATATTACATAATGATAAAGGGATCAATCCCACAAGAAGGTACCACAATATTAAATATATATGTACTAAAACACAGGAGCACCTAAATACATATAGCAAATATTAATAAAAATGAAAGGAGAAATTGACACTAACAAAATAGTAGTGGGGAATTTTAGCACCCCAATTACATCAAAAGACAGATTATCCATTATCTAGATAGAAAATCAACAGAAAACACTGGCCTTAAATGACACATTGTTGTTGTTATTGGTTTTTAGTCACTAAGTTATTTCTGACTCTTGCAACCCCATGGACTGTAGCCCGCCAGGCTCCTCTGTCCATGGGATTCTCCAGGCAAGAATACTAGAGTGGGTCACCATTTCCTTCTCCAGGGGATCTTCCCAACTCAGGGAGCAAATCCACATCTCCTGCATTGGCAGGTGGATTCTTTGCCACTGAGCCACCAGGGAAGCCCAATTTGGTAACATGTCTGTCTAAACCATTTGTCCATTTTAAATTTAGTTTTTTTATTTTCTTATTATTGAGTTTTGAGTATTCTTTTTATATTCTAGATATGGTGCTTTACCAGATATATGAGTTGAAAATCCTTTTGATAGTGTATAGCATCCTTTCATTCCTTTACAAGATTTTGGAAAATTGAACTTTTAAATTTTGTTGAAGTCCAATTTTTATCAAATGTTTCTTATATGGATAATGCTCTTCTTGTAGTAAATGATAAATCTTCATCCAACTCAAGGTCACAAAGATTTTCTTCATCTAGTAGTATATGTTTTTAGGATTTATATTTAGTTCTATTTTCCATTTGAGTTAATTTTGTATATGATACAAGAAATGAATTAAAATTAACATTTTTTCTTTTGCACTTTGATATCTAATTTTCCCAACAACATTTGGTGAAGAGAATAGCCTTTCTTCATATCAGGTCTTCCCTGATAGCTCAGTTGGTAAAGAATTCACCTTCAATGCAGGAGACCCAGGTTCAGTCCCTGGGTTGGGAAGATCTCCCGGAGGACAGAATGGCTACCCAATCCAGTATTCTTGCTGGGAGAATTCCATGGACTGGGGAGCCTGGCAAGCTACAGTCCATGGGGTCTCAAAAGAGTCAGACATGACTTAGTGACTTTCACTTTCAAAGAAATAAAACCATGGGTCTCTGGCCAACTGATTTTTGACAAGGATGCCAAGACCATTCCATGGGAAATAATAGTCTCTTCAAGTGATATTGGGTCAACTGGACATCCACATGCAAAAGAATTGATCCCTAACATGACACCATACACAAAAAGTAATTCAAAATGGATCAAACTACCAAATTTAAGAATTAAAATTATAGTATTCTTAAAAAATGTGTAAATCTTCACAATCTTGGATTTGGCAAGTGATTCTTATACATGACATCTATATTATGAGTAGAATAAAGACAGGTAATTTTGATGTCAACAAAATTTTAAAAATGTGTGCTTCAAAGGACACCATGAATAAAATGAAGAGACAATCCACAGAATGGAATAAAATATTTGTAAATCATATATATGATAAAAATATGTTTTTAGGATATATAGAAACTCATAACTCAATAACAAATATATATATATATATATATATATGTAAAAAAATAGGATCCTAGTAGACATTTATCCAAGAAAGATATACAGTGGCCAAAAAGTACATAAAAAAGATGCTCAACATCATTAGTCATCAAGGAAATAGATGTCAAAACAATTAATTTAATATTATTTCATAACCACCAGGATGGCTATACAGAAGTCAAATAGTGACAAGTGTTAAGGAGGATGTGGAGAAATAGGAATCCTCATACACTGCAGGTGGGAATATAAAATTATGCAGTCACTTTGGGAAACAGTCTGCAGTTCTTCAAACAATTAAACATCAATGATGCAGCAACCCCATTCCTAGGTATATATCCAAGAGAAATGGAAATATACCTCTATGTATACAAATGTTCATAGCATCATTATTCATAATAAGCAAAATGTTTAACTAACTCATACATCCACCAACTGACAAATATCTAAACACAATGCAGTATATCCATACAATGGAATATTACTCAGTCATGAAAAGAATGAAGTACTGATATATGCTACAATATAGATTAACCTTGAAAGCATTATACAAATTAAATGAATATAGTTACAAAAGCCTATGTATTATATGATTCTGTTCATATGAAATGTCCAGGATAGAGAAATCTATAGATACTTAAGTAGATTAGTGGTTTCTTAAGACTAGAGAGAAAATTATACAGTCACTTTGGAAAAAAGACTGCAGTTCTTCAATTTTGGGCAGTTGAAGGAGTAAGCAGGTGATAACCACAGAATACAGTGATAACTTCTATGGTGATAAAAATTATCCAAAACAGTTATTATTGTTGTACATATCTATCTGTACTTAAAACCATTACTTGTGTAGCTTAATGAGTAAATTATATTTCAATAAAGCTGTTAAAAAATACCCTGGGCAAAAAACACCCTGGGCACTGATAACTCTAGTGAGTTTTCCTGGTAGACAACATTTCATACATGTCATCATAGTTTTTGGTGTATAAATTAGATGAGTCTTATGTGACTCCAATGGGAGTGGACTTTAGAACCTTGTATTAATACTTAGTTTCCACTAGACTTCAAACCATATGCCTTTTCCTTTTATTAATTTAATTTTATTTTGTATCCTTTCTTTGTAATAAATCATAGCTTTGAGTATTATTATGTGCTGAGTTCAGTGAAGCCTCCTAGAGTATTATTGGACTTGGATAATGTCTTAGAGATCCCAAATACAAGAAGTCGGGCTTAAAATTTTCTAAATATTGAATACAATATATAAAATCCTTTGGCAATTTCTATTGAAAATACTCACCTTTGTTATCAATTTGTTGCACAGAGTGTTGTTCTTCAGTTTCCTTTCTTTGGCTATGTGGAGGTGATAGAAAAATAGGCCTCCAAAAACCTATGAACATATTAAATAGACTCAATTATTTTCTAATTCCTAAAAAGTAAGATTATAGAAGGTAAAACTTTATATTATATGATTCTGAAGTGAAAAAACATTTCTGATAATACTATTTTTCTTCAAATATATCTATTAGTAATGGTGATCCAATTTTCATGCAGTTTATTAAAGTAATATTGAAAATGAACTTAACAATATTCTAGTATATATTGGTGATATTTTTACCCCATATAAATATTCAATAGATTCTCAGTTAACTCTCTTAAAGAATTAGTAGTTAGTTCTTGTCATAATTAATGAAATATTGGCTATAAAATTGGCTAATTAGCACCCATAGGATGAATTCAAAACACAAAAAGTGACAAGTGTTGGTGAGGATGTGGAGAAATTAGACCCTTATGAACTGTGGGTGGGCAGGTAAAATGGTACAGTAATTATAAAAAACAGTATGGCAGTTCGTCAAAAAATTAAAATTAGAATTACTTTACATACCACAATTCTACTTCTGAGTACATACCCAAAAGAATTGAAAGGAAAATCTCCAAGATATATTTTTACAGCCTTGTTTGGCATTACTCACACTAGCCAAAATGTGGAAGTTACCCAAATGTCCATCAACAGCTAACAGACAAGCAAATTGTGGTATATCCAACATTCTTTAGCCTTAAAAAGCGAGAAAATTATGACACATGCAACAATATGGATCAATCTCAAGGACCTTATGCTAACTGAAAGAAGCCACGCACAAAAAAGACAACTACTGCATTTGAGATTAATATTTATATGAGATACTTAGACTAGTCAAAATTACAGAGACAAAGAGTATGATGGTAGTTGGCAGGGATTGGGTGAAGTGGGGAAGGGGGAAGGTTATTTTTTGATAGGGACAGAGTTTTAGTTTTGTAACTTTTAAATTAATTAAATTCTTAAAAGAGACAGGAGTACCAGACCACCTTACATGTCTCCTGAGAAACCTGTATGCAGGTTAAGAAGCAATAGTTAAAATCACACATGGAACAACCAACTGGTTCAAAATTAGGAAAGAAGTATGACAAGACTGTATCTTGTTACCCTGTTTATTTAACTTATATGCATAGTACATCATGCAAAATGCCAGACTGGATGAATCAGAAGCAGGAATCCAGATAGCTGGGAGAAATAGCAACAACTGCTATGATACGTTCAGATATGCAGGTGATACCAATCTAATGGCAGAAAGTGAAGAGGAACTAAAGAGCCTCTTGAGAGTGAAAGAGGAGAGTGAAAAAGGCTTGAAACTCAACATTCAAAAAACTAAGATCATGGCATCCAGTCCCACTACTTCATGGCAAATAGAAGGGGGAAAAGTGGCAGCGGTGACAGATTTTATTTTCTTGGGCTCCCAAATCACTGTAGATTGTGACTGCAGCCATGAAATTAAAAGATACTTACTCCTTGGAGGTAAACTATGACACGCCTAGACAGCATATTGGACTTCTCAGGTGGCACTGGTGGTAAAGACTCAGCCTGCCAATGCAGGAGACACAAGATACACAGGTTCAATTCCTGGGTGGGGAATATCTCCCAGAGTAGGAAATGGCAACTCACTCCAGCATTCTGCCTATAAGATTCCATGGGCAGAGGAGCCTGGTGGGCTACAGTCTACGTGGCCACAGAGAGTAGGACATAACTAAGCACAGTCAGACAGCATATTAAAAAGCAGAGACATCACTTTACTGACAAAGGTCCATATAGTGAAGCTATGTTTTTTCTAGCAGTCATGTACGGATGTGACAGTTGGATCATAAAGAAGGCTGGGTGTGGAAGAAGTGATGCTTTTAAATTGTGGTGTTAGAGAAGACTCTTGAGAGTCCCTTGGATGGTAAGGAGATCAAATCTGTCAATCCTAAAGGAAATCAGTCCTGAATGCTCATTGGAAGGACTGTTCCTGACGCTCCTATACTTTGGCCACCTGATGTGAACATCTGACACATTGGGAAAGACCCTGATGCTGGGAAAGATTGAAGGCAAAAGGAGAATGGGGCAGCAGAGGATAAGATGGTTAGACAGCATCACCAACTCAGTGGACATGAATTTGAGCAAACTCTGGAAGACACTGGAGAACAGAGGAGCCTGGCATGCTACAGTTCATGGCATCACAAAGAGTCAGAAACGACTTAAGAGACTAAAAACAACAACAAAATTAAAAGTTTTGGAGATTGGTTGCAGAAAAATGTGAAGGCACTTACTACTGAACTGTACACTTAAAAATTGTAGATATCGTAACTTTTATGTTATGTATATTTTACTACAGTTTTTTTAATGCCTAACAAGAGGCTGTGGAGGAGGAGCAAGGACTATGTGTTCATGTCAGACATAATGGGGACTGCAGTTCAATGATCCTAAAATGATAGTACTTGGTGTAAAAATTTAAAGTGCAACATAAATTCTAAACATCACTATGACTTATTAGCAAAGTTAAGAAAGTGAGTTAATATTATCAGTGAGTTGCAGACTGTTCTCAGGAAATGCATTTTGTAAAAAAGATAAACTAAAGTTTTTGCAACCAACTGTTCTTTGATTAAGAAAATAAATCATTATAATTTAGGGTCCACAGTCTCAAGAGCAAATAGACTTAATTCTGGGTCTGGGAGATTTAGCAAGGGCTTTCCTGGTGGCTCAGTGGTAAAAGAATTCTGCCAGTGTAGGAGATGTGGGTTTGATCCCTGGGTTTGGAAGATCCCCTGGAGGAGGGCATAGCAACCCACTCCAGTATTCTTACCTGGAGAATCCCATGGAAGTCCATAGGGTCGCAAAGAGTCAGACACGACTGAAGAGACATAGCATGCACACAAGCTGACTTTGCTTATTTGGGAGTGAACATGAGATGAGCAGCCAACAGAGAACTTTTTATTTACCTATGACCTTCACTTTTATTTCTGGGATTTCTTTTTATCACATTTAGCTTATCAGTTTATATTTTCAATATGTAACACCAGAAGATGGGTGAAAGCGGCTAGAAAAATTTTGATTTTATCTACCTGTGGATTGACCAATGCATGTTTTATATTAAGGATCGATAAATTAGATAATTCTAGTCCAACTATTTGGACTGTAATTTAAACAAATATTTAAAATGCGTCAAAATCTTAGAAAAATCTGAAAAAGTAATCTATTACTTTCATGTGTAATAATATTCTCATCTCAATTAGATTAGAAACTTTATGAAGCTATGGCCATGGTCAAGATAACACTAGACTAGGATTTTCTATGCTGTAGCTTAGCCACTAATTACCTACATGACATTTAGTGAAGTAATCTAAGCCTCAGTTTCCTTGTTTTTGAAGCAAGTACAATAAGTTATACTGTAATAGCAATCTCAGAAGGAGAGAAGTGAGCAATCTTAAAGAGAGATCTCAGTTCCCTGCCCAGGAATTAAACCTGGGTAACCCAGATGAAGACCAGGAGTCTTCACCACTAGACCCCAGGGGCTAGAGGCTAGAAGCAAAGTAGCCCTGGCTCTTGCCCCTCTTTAAAAGCAAGAATGTTTCAAGGAAGCAAAAACTGTAAAAATAGGTACAAAATTTATTAGTAGAGACTCAGCATGATGTATGAGAGAGCACACAGGAAAACAGTTTGTTTACCTAATTCAGAAGCAGGGCAGAGATATACACCCAGAGAGAAAGGGTAGGGGCATCCTCTCTAATGAGGAGGAGTGCAGTAAGTCAGAAACCAGGCAGAAACACAGTGGGAGAGAAGTGAGGGCATCCTTAGTGAGGAGGAGCATAAGTCAGAAACTAGGCAGAGACACAGCAGGAGAGGAGTACAGGCATCCTAAGTGAGGAGGAATGTGGTAAGGAGGTAATGTAAATCACTTATAGAGGACAGTCCTTCCTGGTCTTTGTTTATGTTTGGCCAATTATCTTGTTTCTTTCTACACACCTGACTGGTCCATGGACCCTCCCCAAGATGCTTGTGCAATTGTTTTGTGAGACGGATACCACCATAGAGGCCTATGGGTGCATGTCCACACTTATTAAGGGATGGGGTCCCCTCCTTTTTTGATCCCCAAGAAGCCTTCCTGCACATGTGAAGACAGGGAAGCCCTCCTTGATCTCAGGAGTGGGCATTTTATCCTCTTGCTTTAGCAGAGCTCAGCTTTTGCCACCAGCTTTGTCCTTGCAGTGTCTGGGTGAGAAACAAAGGTTCAGTTTTACTCCACCTGATAAATACCAAGTGTCTAGTTCAGAGGCTCACTGTGTCCTATCTCATTAGTTCTTTCTAAATTAGAGAACATGAGGTAAAGCAAGGGTTGAGATACCAGTAACATAATTAAACTGATTAAGAACTGCAAGGGGATCCAACCAGTCCATCCTAAAGGAAATCAGTCCTGCATATTCATTGGAAGGACTGATGCTGAAGCTGAAACTCCAATACTTTGGCCACCTGATTCAAATAACTGACTCAGTTGAAAAGACCCTGATGCTGGGAAAGATTGAAGGCAGGAGGAGAAGGGGACAATAAGGGGTGAGATGATTGGATGGCATCACCGACTCGATGGACATAAGTTTGAGCAAGCTCTGGGAGATGGTGATGCACAGGGAAGCCTGGTGTGCTTCAGTCCATGGGGTCACAAAGAGTTGGACACAACTGAGTGACTGAACTGAACTGAACTAAAGAACTCGGGCTCTGGAGTCAGATAAACCTAGGGTCAGGGTCCAGGGTAAGTCACTTGAACACGTTAGCTTCACTTTTCTCACTGTAAAACTGGGATAGTACATATCTTTGGAGAAAGGAATGGCTACCCACTCCAGTATTCTGGCCTGGAGAATTCCATGGATAGAGGAACCTGGCGAGCTGCAGTTCATGGGGTCACAAAGAGATGGACATGACTGAGCAACTAACACTAACACAACTGAGTGATTTTCAGCTTCAGTTTTCACATATCTCTTAGAGCTGAAAGATAGTATGTCTTTAACAGCAAAGACTTGGGAACATGGATTCACATCCTGACTCATTTATTGTGTTAGCTTGGTTACATAACTTCCTTGTGGCTCAGATTCTTCATTGGTAAAATAGATATAATACTGCCTACTTCCTAGGGTTATTGTGAGGTTTTACAGAATTAATACACATAAAAGTAGTGAATTAGTATTAATTAATTAGTACTAATTAATTGGTGCTAACAAATTAGTATATGTAAACTGCAGGGAAGGATTCCAGGTGGTGCAGTAGCAAAGAATCTGCCTACCAATTCAGGAGATGCAAGAGATGTGAATTCAATCCTTGGGTTGGGAAGATTCCACTGGAGAAGGAAATGGAAACCCACTCTAGTATTCTTGCTTGGAAAATTCCATGGGCAGAGGAGCCTGGTTGGTTATAGTCCACGGGGTTGCAAAGAGTCAAATGCAACTGAGCACACATGCAAAATGCATCCTGGCTGTGCAATATAAAGTTCAGCTATTATCAGTAAAGGGAGATAACAATGGTAAATGGGATTAGATGTAATAATTCATGTGATTTGTGTAGCACAGCAGTTCATACTCTGTATCAGATGCTATTATTATTTTTAAACTAATGGTATTTGAAAGAGTGAAAGGTGCTATATAAATTTAAATTATAAATTTATGTATTTATTATAATTTATGTTGAACATCCTGGAGAGGGAAATGGCAACCCACTCCAGTATTCTTGCCTGGAAAATCCCATGGACGGAGGAGCCTGGTAGGCTACAGTCCATGGGGTCACAAAGAGTCAGACAACTGAGTGACTTCACTTTAGCTTTATGTTGAGCATATAGTAGGCATTTGACTGACAAAATGTTACAAAGTACATTAATAACAGTGCAGTTAAGTCCCTAAGAAGTAGTTATGATATTTCACTGGACTTTTATCAGATGATGATTAAAAATGTTAAAAACTGAAGGTGGATGACAAATGTTCATCTTTATACCCTCCATGGTGATTAATAAGACTATCAGAGGGTAGCTAGGGGCTTCCTAGGTGACTCAGTGGTAAGAAATCCACCTGCCAATGCAGCAGATGTGGGTTTGATCCCTGAGTCAGGAAGATACCCTGGAGGAAGAAATGAAAACCCACTCCAGTATTCTTGTTTGGAAAACTGTATGGACAGGGGTGGTCCTAATATGGCAGAGAAATAGTATAGGGAGACCACTTTCTCCCCCACAAATTCACTGAAATATCATTTGAATGATGAGCAAATTCCACAAAACAACTTCTGAATGCTGGCAGAGGACACCAGGCACCCAGAAAAGCAGCTCATTCTCTTTGAAAGGAGATAGGACAAAATGTAAAAGATAAAAAGAGAGACAAAAGAATTAGGGAAGGAAACCCGTCCTGGGGAGGGAGTCGTGAAGGAGGAGATGTTTCCAAACACCAGGACACCCTCTCAAAGGTGGGTCCATGGGGAGTTTTGGAATCTCAGAGGGAAACATATCCAGGAGGGGAAAAAAAAAAAAAAACACCCCACAGATTACACGCCTAACCACAACTCCAAGTGGAGAGGTAGCCCAGATGCTCACATCTGACAGTAGCGAGCAGGGGCTGAACAGGGAGGCACGAGCTGCATGTTTAGGGTAAGGACTGGGCCTGAATGCTCTGAGGACAATCTGAGGGAGCTAACATGAGATAGCAACCGAAACTGTGGGATAGCCAGAGAGAGAGAGGTAAATAAAAGAGGGAGAGAGAGAGAGAACTTTCCCGTGAAAAGCTTGAAGGCACATTCTGGTCTGATCACAGAACAAAGGATTGAGCGAATACCAGAGGAGAGCTAGCCAGATGCAGACCAGCCCCTCCTCATGACAGAGGCAGAGAGGCAGGCGGGCGACAGCCAGAGCCAGGAGGCAAGGGTCAATCTCAGCCCCAGAGACGGCAACCTACACCAAACTGTAAGCAGGCTCCCAGTTTCTACCCAAGTCTTCCTGGGATCCTGGACGGTTGACATCCGCCAGGAGGGTCACAGTCAGAGATCAGCTCCCGAGAGGAGACACATGGCACACCTGAGACAGTGCTGTATCTGCACACCCAGGAAACCAAGGGGCTGGGACCGGGGAGGTGATACGATGCACTACACACCTGGGAGAGCGTGCTCACCAAGCACGTGGTCACCTGAGCTGCTCGGACCTGGGAAGGGCACAAAATGCAGGCCCAACAGAGTCTGTGTCTTTGTGGAGTACCCAAGAACCTGAACCTGAGTGGCTTAGACCTGGGAAGTGCATGCAACCCAGGGCCTGCATTACATAGTTCCCCTGCAGAGCAACCTGGAGCCTGAGCAGTGTAGACTGGGAAAGCACACATACCGTGAGCAGGGGCAAACCCAGTGTGGCTCAGACATTGCGAGCACTCCCCACACACGCCAGTGATATTTGTTTGCAGTGTTCCTCCCTCCCCAAAGCACAACTGAACAAGTGAGCCTAAATAAGTGACCAACTTTGCTCACTTGTGTCAAGGCTGAAATTAGACACTGAAGAGACTTGCAAACAGAGGAAGCCAAAATGAACAAAGAAGACGGAACCGCTTTGGAAGTGACAGGTGCAACAGATTAAAACCCTATAGTTAGCACTGACTACATTGGAAGGGGCCTATAGACCTTGAGAAGAAGTATACGCTGGAACAAGGAACTATCTGAAACTGAACTGACCCCACATGCCCTCAACAAGATATAGTTTACTATTATCATTTTAAATTTTTAAATTGTTTATTTTTAAATTCTTTATTACTTCTTTAATTTTCATTTTTATAACCTACAATTACCTTGCAAAAAAAGACCCTATTTTTAAAGGAAACTTCATATATATACATATTTATAATTTTTGTGATTCTGTTTCATTTTTTTAATATCGTATTTTTGAGAGTCTAACCTCTACTCTAGATTTTTAATCTTTGCTTTTTGGTATTTGTTATCAATTCTGTACTTTTAAGAATCCAATCTTCAGTACCCATTTTTACTTAGGAGTGTGATTGCTAGCTTGATTGCTCTGTCCCCCTTTACTCTCCTTTTTCTTGCCCAGGTCACCTATATCTCCACCTTTCCCCTTCTCTTCTCTACCCAACTCTGTGAATCTCTTTGGGAGAACACTTAGGGAACTGATTACTGGCTAGATCTGCCTCTCTCCTTTTGACTGCCCCTCTTCTCCTCCTGGTTACCTCTATTTCCTTCCTCATTCTTCTCTTCTCTATATAACTCCATGAACCTCTCTGAGTGTTCCAGACTGTGGAGAGCACATAGGGAATTGATTGCTGGCTCGATTGCTCTCTCCCCTTTTGATTCTCCCTCTTCTCCTCCTGGTCACCTCTATCTCCTTCCTCCATCGTCTCTTCTCTATGTAGCTCTGTGAACCTCGTGGGGTGTCCCTCACTGTGGAGAATCTTTTCCCCATTAATCTAGATGTTTTATCATCAGTGCTGTATGGATGGAGAAGTCTTGAGGCTACTGTAAGAATAAAACTGAAAGGCAGAGGCAAGAGGCTTAAATCCAAATCTTGAGACCACCAGAAAATTCCTGACTAGAAGAAACATTAATCGACATGAGCTCACCAAAAAGCCTCCATACCTACACTGAAAACAAGCTCCACCCAAGAGCTAACAAGTTCCAGAGCAAAACATACCACACTAATTCTCCAGCAATGCAGGAACATGACCCTGAGCATTAAAATACAGGCGGCCAAAAGTCACACCAAACCCACAGACATCTCAAAACTCACTAGTGGATACTTCATTGAATTCCAGAGAGAAGAGATCCAGCTCCACCCACCAGAACACCGACAAAAGCTCCCCTAACCAGGAAACCTTGACAAGCCACTCATCCAACCCAACCCACAGGGAAGAACCTCCACAATAAAGAGGAACCACAAACTTCCAGCATACAGAAAGGCCACCCCAAACACAGCAATGTAAGCAAGATGAAAAGGCAGAGATTATTCAGCAGGTAAAGAAACATGATAAATGCTCACAAAACCAAACAAAAGATGAGGAGGTAGGGAGTCTACCTGAAAAAGAATTCAGAATAATAGTAGTAAAAATGATCCAAAATGGAATTACAGATAAATAGTCTGGAGATAAGCATTGAGAAGATGAAAGAAATGTTTATCAAGGACCTAGAAGAAAGAAAAAAGAGTCAATCAATAATGAATAATGCAATGACTGAGATCAAAAACACTCTGGAGGGAACCAACAGTAGAATAACTGAGACAGAACAGGATAGGTGAGGTGGAAATAGAATGGTGAAAATAAATTGAAGCAGAGAGAAAAAAAGAAAAAAGAATTGAAAGAAATGAGGAGAACCTCAGAGACCTCTGGGGCAATGTCAAATGCCCCATCATTTGAATCACAGGAGCTCCAGAAGAAGAAGACAAAAAGAAAGGACATGAGAAAATACTTGAGAAGGTAATAGCTAAAAACGTCCCTAATTTGGGGAAGGAAATAGCCACTCAAGTCCAAGAAACCCAGAGAATCCAAAACAGGATAAAACCAAGGCAAAACGTCCCAAGACACATATTAATCAAATTAACGGAGATCAAACACAATGAACAAATATTAAAAGCAGCAAGGGAAAAACAACAAATAACACACAAGGGGATTCCCATAAAGATAACAGCTGATCTTTCAGGAGAAACTCTTCAGGCCAGAAGGGAATGGCAGGACATACTTAAAGGGATGAAAGAGAAAAACCTACAAGTCAGATTACTGTACCCAGCAAGGATCTCATTCAAATATGAAGGAGAATCAAAAGCTTTAGAGAAAAGCAAAAGCTGAGAGAATTCAGCACCACCAAACCACTTCTTCAACAAATGCTAAAGGATCTTCTCTACACAGGAAACACAGAAAAGGCTTACAAACTCAAACCCAAAACAACAAAATAAAGGGCAACGAAATCATACTTATCAATAATTACCTTAAATGTAAATGGGTTGAATGCCCCAACTAAAAGGCAAAGACTGGCTGAATGGATACAAAAACAAGACCCCTATATATGCTGTCTACAAGAGACCCACCTCAAAACAAGGAACACATACAGACTGAAAGTGAAGGGCTGGAAAAAGATATTTCAGGCAAATGGTGACCAAAAGAAAGCAGGAATAGCAATACTCATATCAGATAAAATAGACTTTGAAAAAAAAGCCATGAAAAGAGACAAAGAAGGACACTACATCATGATAAAAGGATCAATCCAAGAAGAAGATAAAACAATTATAAATATATATGCACCCAACATAGGAGCATCACACTATGTAAGGCAAATGCTAACAAGTATGAAGGGAAATTAACAGTAACACAATAATACTGGGAGACTTTAACACCCCACTCACACCTATGGGTAGATCAACTACACAGAAAATTAGCAAGGAAACATAAACTTTAAATGATACAATGGGCAGTTAGACATAATTGATATCTATAGGACATTTCACCCCAAAACAAGGAATTTCACCTTTTTCTCAAGTGCATATGGAACTTTCTCCCGGATAGATCACATCCTGGGCCATAAATCTAGCCTTGGTAAATTCAAAAAAGTTGAAATCATTCCAAGCATCTTTTCTGATCACAATGTGGTAAGATTAGAAATACAAACATATATAGGCTAAACAACATGCTTCTGCTGCTGCTGATGCTGCTAAGTTGCTTCAGTCGTGTCTGACTCTGTGCGACCCCATGGACGGCAGCTCACCAGGCTCTGCCGTCCCTAGGATTCTCCAGGCAAGAATACTGGAGTGGGTTGCCACTTCCTTCTCCAGTGCATGAAAGGGAAAAGTGAAAGTGAAGTTGCTTAGTCGTGTCCGACTCTTAGTGAGCCCATGGACTACAGCCATCAAATAAATAACCTAACTCTACACCTAAATCAACTAGAAAAAGAAGAAATGAAGAACCCCAGGGTTACTAGAAGGAACAAAATAGTAAAAAATTAGGGCAGAAATAAATGAAAAAGAAACAAAGGAGAATAGCAAAAATCAACAAAGCTAAAAGCTGGTTCTTTGAGAAAATAAATAAAATAGAAAATCCATTAGCCAGACTCATCAAGCAAAAAAGGGAGAAGAATCAAATCAACAAAATTAGAAAGGAAAATGGAGAGATCATAACAGACAACACAGAAATACAAAGAGAAAATACAAATACAAAGAGAAAATCATAAGAGACTAGTATCAGCAACTATAAGTCAATAAAATAGACAACTTGGAAGAAATGGACAAATTCTTAGAAAAGTATAACCTTCCAAAACTGAACCAGGAAGAAACAGAAAGTCTTAACAGACCCATCACAAGCATGAAAATCGAAACTGTAACCAGAAATCATCCAACAAACAAAAGCCCAGGATCAGATGGCTTCACAGCTAAATTCTACCAAAAATTTAGAGAAGAGCTAGCACCTATCCTACTCAAACTCTTCCAGAAAATTGCAGAGGAAGGTAACTTTCAACCTCATTCTATGAGGTCACTTTCACCCTAATACCAAAACTTGACAACGATGCCACAAAAAAGAAAACTACTGGCCAATATCAATGATGAACAAAGATAAAAAAATCCTTAACAAAATTCTCGCAAACAGAATCCAACAACATATTAAAAAGAACATACATCATGACCAAGTGGGCTTTATCCCAGCAATGCAAGGATACTTCAATATTTGCAAACCAATCAATGTGATACACCATATTAACAAATTGAAAGATAAAAACCATATGATTATCTCAATAGATGCAGAAAAAGCCTTTGACAAAATTCAACATCCATTTATGATAAAAACCCTCCAAAAAGCAGGAATAGAAGGAACATACCTCAACATAATAAAAGCCATATATGATAAACCCACAGCAAACATTATCCTCAATGGTGAAAATTGAAAGCAGTTCCCCTAAAGTCAGGAAAAAGACAAGGGTGCCCACTCTCACCACTACTATTCAACACAGTTTTGGAAGTTTTTGCCACAGCAATCAGAGAAGAAAAGCAAATAAAAGGAATCCAGATTGGAAAAGAAGAAGCAAAACTCTGACTGTTTGCAGATGACATGTTCCGCTACATAGAAAACCCTAAAGACTCCACCAGAAAATTACTAGAGCTAATCAATTAATATAGTAAAGTTGAAAGATATAAAATTAACACACAGGAATCCCCTGCATTCCTATACACTAACAATGAGAAAACAGAAAGAGAAATTAAGGAAATAATTACATTCACCATTGCAACGAAAAGAATAAAATACTTAGGAATAAATCTACCTAAAGAAACAAAAGACCTATATATAGAAAAGTATAAAACACTGATGAAAGAAATCAAAGAGGACACAAATAGATGGAGAAATACACCATGTTCATGGATTGGAAGAATCAGTCTAGTGAAAATGAGTATACTACTCAAAGCAATCTATAGATTCAATGCAATCCCTATCAAGCTACCAATGGTATTTTTCACAGAACTAGAACAAATAATTTCACAATTTGTATGGAAATACAAAAAACCTCGAATAGCCAAAGCAATCTTGAGAAAGAAAAATGGAACCGGAGAAATCAACCTGCCTGACTTGAGACTATACTACAAAGCTAGAGTCATCAAGACATTATGGTACTGGAACAAAGACAGCAATATAGATCAATGGAACAAAATAGAAACTCCAGAGATAAATCCACACACCTAAGGACAACTTATCTTTGACAAAGGAGGCAAGGATATACAATGGAGAAAAGACAATCTCTTTCACAAGTGGTGCTGGGAAAACTGATCAACCACTTGTAAAAGAATGAGACTAGAACAATCTCTAACACCATACACAAAAATAAACTCAAAATGGATTACAGATCTAAATATAAGACCAGAAACTATAAAACCCCTAGGGGAAAACTTAGGCAAAACACTCTCTGACATTAATCACAGCAGGATCCTCTATGACCCACCTCTCAGAGTAATGGAAATAAAAGCAAAAATAAACTTAAACTTAAAAGCTTTTGCACAATGAAGGACACTATAAGCATGGTGAAAAGATAGCCTTCAGAATGGGAGATAATAATAGGAAATGAAGCAACTTACAAATAATTAATCTCCAAATTATACAAGCAGATCGTATAGCTCAATTCCAGAAAAATAAACGACCCAATCAAAAAATGGGCCAAAGAACTAAACAGACATTTCTCCAAAGAAGACATACAGATGGCTAACAAACACATGAAAAGATGCTCAACATCACTCATTATCAGAGAAATGCAAATCAAAACCACCTTGAGGTACCATCTCACCCCGGTCTGAGCAGCTGCTATCTAAAACTCGACAAACAATAAATGCTGGAGAGGGTGTGGAGAAAAGGGAACCCTCTTACACTCTTGGTGGGAATGGAAACTAGTACAGTCACTATGTAGAACAGTGTGGAGATTCCTTAAAAAACTAGAAATAGAACTGGCATATGATCCAGCAATCCCAATGCTGGGCATACACACCGAGGAAACCAGAATTGAAAGAGATACATGTACCTTAATGTTCATCGCAGCACTGTTTATAATAGCCAGGACATGGAAGAAACCTAGATGTCCATTGGCAGGTGAATGGATAAGAAAGCTATGGTACATATACACAATGGAACATTATTCAGCTATTAAAAAGAATTCATTTGAATCAGTTCTAATGAGGTGGATGAAACTGGAGCCTATTATACAGAGTGAAGTAAGTCAGAAAGCAAAACACCAATACAGTACATTAACGCATATACATGGAATTTAGAAAGATGGTAACGATAAGCCTATATGAGAGATAGGAAAAGAGACACAGATGTAGCGAACAGACTTTTAGACTCTGTGGGAGAAGGTGAGGGTGGGATGATTTGAGAGAATAGGTTTGAAACCTGTATATTATCATCTGTGAAACAGATCGCCAGTCCAGGTTAGATGCATGAGACAGGGTGCTCAGGGCTGGTACACTAGGATGACCCAGAGCGATGGGATGGGTAGGGAGGTGGGAAGGGGGTTCGGGATGGGTAACACATGTACACCCATAGCTGATTCATGTCTATGTATGGCAAAATTACTACAATATTGTAAATTAATTAGCCTCCAATTAAAATAAATACATTAATTTAAAAATTTTCATCAACAGAGGAGCCTGGCAGGCTATAGTTCACGGAGTCACAAAGAGTGAGATATGACTGAACAACCGAACACACACACACACACACACACACACACACAGAATGGATAGCTAATATTACTTCATTAGAACAGAATGGTATGGGGCTAGGAGAGAACTAACTTAGTGTTACTAAATTCAAATCCAGTGGAAAGAAACTTTAAGAATTTTCCCCCTTTCCTCATAAAAGGTAGCATGCCTTTCTCACTACCATACCAATACACTGCTTTATAAGACAAAATCAGAATTTTCTCACATTAATTATTCCCAATGGATTTGCTTTTTTAACTAGAAATCAGAGTTTTCCTCAGAGAATATAAATGACCCAATGAACAGTTTCCTCTCATTGTTGAAATAAATATTTCAGTTATTCCAGCTGAATTAATATCCTCAAGATAAATATGCCTGTCTGACAAGAAGGACAACCGCTGGATAATATTTTGTGTTAGCAAATTCCCCAAAATATATACTGTATTTTTAATTGGATCCAATAGCCTACCCTACTGAAAAGAATATGACATGGAAAAATCAATTTTATATAGGAAAAATGTTAAAACTTGTGGGAAAATAGCATATTAAAATAGGAAATATCTGGTCTGGAGGAAGTCAAGATGGTAGAGGAATAGCAGGACATGGAGTTTATCTCACCCAACAAATCCATCAAGAATACATCTACACATGGGACAGTTCTCACAGAGCACTGACTGAACACTAGTAGAAGACCTCGAACACCAAAAAAGAGAAGAAAAATCCCCTAGATAACTGAGTAGGATGAATGAAAGAAGGGAAAAGGAAGAGGACAGGAAGAAGGACAGGACCTGCATCACTGGCAGGGAAGTTAAAGGAGAGGAGTGGTTCTTGCATCTGAGGAAGTTCCCTCCCTGGTGAGGAGATTGGTTGGGAGAGAAGGGGAGCTTCAGGAGCTACTGGAGGATAGTGCAGATAGGACAGAGACCTATGCAGATGGACTGTGTCCCAAACTGAGACATGTGTCCACTGGTGAGCATGGGGGCTGGGTATTGTAACATGAGGTTTGGAAAGCAAACTAGGGGAGAGGACTGATGTTGGCTGTAAGGAGACAGTGTAAGGGGACAGGAGTGAGTAAACCTGTAACCGGGATTGCTTCTGGAGGAAACCCATCTGCCATAGAAGTGAAGCTGCCCCTGCCTTCCTGGGCACTAGGAAAGGCTGCAGACAGGGCTGGCCCTCTCGAGCCTATGGCAGCCAGCTTCTCCACATGCACCACTGCCACCAAGGCCAGTTCTTCTGTACCTGTGGCTGGGCACTAGGGAGGGTTCCCACTGGAGCCAGCTCTATCACACCAGCTGGCTCCTCTACATACCCCATCATTGCCAGGGCCAGCTCTCCTGGGTCCAGGGCCAGACACTAGGAAAGGCCCCTACTGGGTGCCTGTTCTCTCGCACCCATGATCACTGGCTACTCCATGTGCTCTGTCCTCACTGGGGATGCTGTGACCCTGAATGCCATCACCTCTGTGCCCCCTCCTTGCCAGAACAGACTCGTGTGCTCCAGGGTAGCCTCTGGAGAAAACCTCTGTAGGTGGACCACATGCAGAGGTTGGGCTTTGGGGCCATGCAACTAAGGAAAGCTGAAACTTCTCGCAGCTACACAAACTACAAACTGACATCTCTGCAACTGACCTTGTAAACTCAGTGCCTATAGAACATCTTAATGGATAATGAGTGGTCCCACAACCAAGACAGGTCTAGCTTTAACAGCTATAGACTTTATGGATACATAAATGTGGGGGTTGTGCCAAGCTAGAGTATGAACTGCCACAATAGCATCCATGATAGGTTCTGATCCATGACTACAGTAATCTTGGCACCTGACTTCAGTAGATCTATGTTCGCGGCCTGGTGAAAACAATATCTGAGAGATTGCTGTTGTTGTTCAGTTGCTTAGTCGTGTCTGCCTTGTTCAACTCCATGGACTGCAGCACGCAGACTTCCCTGTCCATCACTATTTCCCAGAGCCTGCTCAAACTCATGTCCATCAAGTCAGTAATGTCATCCAACCACCTTACCCCTTGTTGTCCCCTTCTCCTCCTGCCTTCAATCTTTCCCAGAATCAGGCTCTTTCCCAATGAGTCAGTTCTTCGCATCAGGTGGCAAAGTTTCAACTTCAGCATCAGTCCTTCCAATGAATATTCCGGACTGATTTCCTTTACAATTGACTGGTTGGATCTCTTTGCAGTCCCAGGGACTCTCAAGAGTCTTCTCCAACACCACAGTTCAAAAGCATCAATTCTTCAGTGCTCAGCTTTCTTTATGGTCCAACTCTCACATCCATACATGACTACTGGAAAAACCATAGCTTTGACTATACAGATCTTTGTTGGCAATAATGTCTCTGCTTTTTAATATGCTATCTAGGTTGGTCATAGCTTTTCTTCCAAGGAGCAAGTGTCTTTTAACTTCATGGCTGCAGTCACCATCAGCAGTGATTTTGGAACCCAAGAAAATAATGCCTCCACTGTTTCCACTGTCTCCTCATCTATTTGCCGTGAGGTGATGGGACTGGATGTCATGATACTAGCTTTTTGAATGTTGAGGTTTAAACTAGCTTTTTCACTCTCCTCTTTCACCTTCATCAAGAGGCTCTTTAGTTTCTCTTCACTTCTGCCATAAGGGTGGTGTCATCTGCATATCTGGGGTTATTGATATTTCTCCCGGCAATCTTGATTCCAGTGTGTGCTTCATCCATCCTGACACTTTGCATGATGTAGTCTGCATATAAGTTAAATAAGCAGGGTGACAATATACAGCCTTGATGTACTCCTTACCCAATTTTAAAGCAGTCCAATGTTCCATGCCTGGTTGTAACTTTTGCTTCTTGACCTGCATACAGATTTCTGTATGCATCCATGAGGCAGGTAAAGTGGTCTGCTATGCTCATCTCTTTAAGAATTTTCCATAGTTTGTTGTGATCCACACAGTCAAGGCTTTATTGTAGTCAATGGAGCAGAAATAGATGTTTTTCTGGAATTCTCTTGCTTTTTCTATGATCCAACAGATGCTGGCAATTTGATCTCTGGTTCCTCTGCCTTTTCTAAATCCATCTTGAACCAGGACCAATTGCTGGCATGCCCACAGTAAAAGTGGAGTTGAGAGCAGTGCCAACAACAGTGTAATATGAGCGTTCACGCTACAGATGAAAGGTGACACACAATAGAGACCATCCACAGGTGAACAGGTCCAGAGGAGAAATAGTGATTTCCATTCCAGTGGTAGTGCTCCAGTCCTATTTACCTTGAACTCAGATCAGAAACAGCTAAGAAAGAGATCTAGGGCCTTCTACTCCAACAACTAGTGAGCAGACCCCACCTCAGATAGGGCAGTGACAACCATAGAGCAAACAGAAGGCCCTGCTTAATACCCACTTTGGGTTTTGTCCACCACAGTATCAATCAGTTTCTATAAAGAAAATAATGGCCAGCATACACTGAGGAAAGAGGTGACAGGCATCTATACTAAAAACAATTCTCCTACCCCAAAATATTAAATTCACACAGGCTATGTAGGGATGTTCTTACATTAAAAAACTCCCCAAAGCAGTCTGAGGGTCTGTTATTGAGAGAAAGAATCTGCAGAGCATTTTTCCTTGAAGGCCAGCAGGGCTTGAGTGCAGCAGCTCTACAGGGCTGGGGGAAACAGAGACTCCATTCTTGGAGGTCACATAAGGTCTCACACTCACTGGCACCCATCACAAAGTAGTACTTCTATAGGAACCTGTGCTATACCTACCTAGGGGTCTTGGAGGGTCTCCTGGGGAGGTGAAGGTCAATTATAACTCACTGTGAGAGCAAGGACACTGATGGAAGAATCCCCAGGAAATATAATTTTGAGTGAACTCTCACAGAAGTTCAAATTTCAGCACCAAGTCCTGATACCACACAACAACCTGCAGGCTCCAACCACCAGGATAGGAAAGCCTCAAGTCAAACAACCACCAGGATAGGAATACAAACTCAACCACTGGAAGACAGGCTACCTAAAGACATACTGAGCTCACAGTCACCGCAAAACACATCCCTCGACATGACCCTGTACATCAAATGGACAAGACCCAGCTCCATGCACCAGAGAGTAGGAACCACTCCCTTCTAACAGGAAGCCTATACAAGCCCCTGGACCTAACTCACCCACCAGGGAGCAGACACCAGAAGTATAATGAACTACAATCCTGTAGCCTATGGAAAGGAGACACAAACAGAATGAATTAAAAGAGAAATGTGTTGCAGATGAAGGAACAAGATAAAAACCCAAAAGCAACTAAGTGAGTTGGAAATAAGCAATCTATCTGAAAAGGAACTCAGAGTAATGATAATAAAGTTGATCTAAAATCTCGGAAAAAGAATAGAGGCTCAGATTGACTAGGTATAAGAAATGTTTAGCAAGGTACTAGAATTTTTAAAGAAAAAACAAAAGAGATGAACAATACAATGACAGAAGTGAAAAATGCACTAGAAGGAATCAATAGCAGAATAACTGACGCAGAAGAATGAACAGATGAGCTGGAAGACACAGTGGGGGAAATAACAGTCACAGAACAGAATAAAGAATGAAAAGCAATGAAGACAGTTTCAGAGAACCCTGTGGCAATATTAAACACACCAACATTCACATTATAGGGGTCCCATAAGGAGAAGGGAAAGAGAAAGTGCCTAAGAAAATATTTGAAGATATTATATATGAAAACTTCCTTAACATGGGAAAGGAAACACTCACTCAAATATAGGAAGTGCAGAGATTCTCATATAGGAAAAAACCAAGGAAGAACACGCCAAGACACATATTAATCAAATTAAAGAAAAAGAAAAAAATATTAAAAGCAACAAGGAAAAGGTAACAAATAACATAGAAAGGAATCACCATAATGTTATTAGATGATTTTTCAACAGAAACTTTGCAGTCAGATGGGAGTGACACAATATGTTTAAAGTGAGGAAAGGGAAAAACCTACAATAAATAATATTATACCCAGAAAGACCCTCATTTAGATTCTATGGAGAAGTCAAAGCTTTACAGACAAGGAAAAGCTAAGAGAAAATTCAGAACCACCAAACTACCTTTACAACAAATGCTAAAACAAACTTTTCTAGGTGGGAGGGAGACCAGCAACTTAAAACAACAACCTTGTATACTGCTATATCAAAACCTCATGGGAAGAGCACACCCAGAATCTACAATAGATACACACACACACAAAAAAAGAAATAAGCAACTCAAACAATATTTTTACTAAATATGGTCATCAAATCACAAGAGAAGAGAACAAAAGAGGAAGGGATACAAAATGCCCACCCCAATAAATTCAAAACAATTAAGAAAATGGCAATAGGAACATACATATCAATAATTACCTTAAATGTAAATGGATTAAGTGCTCCAACCAAAAGACATAGAGTAACTGAATGGATACAAAAACAGCAACAACAGTGTATATGTTTTCTACAAGAGACACACTTCATGTAGTGGTACATACAGGCTGAAAGTGAGGAGATGGAAAAAGACATTCCATGTGAATGGAAATAAAAGAAAAACTGGAGTAGCTATGCTCATATCAGACAAAATAGACTTTAAAATAAGGACTATTATAAGAGACAAAGAAGGACACCACATAATGATCAAGGGATCAATCCTGGAAGAAGATATAACAATTGTAAATATATATACATCCATCATAGGAGTACCTCAATATATAAGGGAAATGCTAATAGCCATCAATGGGGAAACAAACAGTAACACAATAACAGTGGAGGACTTTAATACCCCACTTACACCAATGGACAGATAATCCACAAAGAAAGTTAATAAGGAACACAAGTCTTTAATGACACATTAGACCAGATAGACTTAATTGATATCAATAGAACATTTCATCCAAAAGCAGCAGAATAGATGTTCTTCTCAAGTGCACATGGAACATTCCCCAGGATAGAACATATCTTGGATCACAAATCAATCTTGGCAAATTAAGAAAACTGAATTTGCATCAAGCATCTTTTCTGACCACAACACTATGAGATTAGAAATCAGTTATAAGGAAAAACTGTAAAAACACAAACACATGTAGGGTAAACAATATGTTAGTAAACAATCAATGGGTCACAGAAGAAATCAAAGAGGAAATCACAAAGTACCTAGAGACATATGACAACATAATCATGATGATCCCAAACCTATGGGATACAGCAAAAGCATTTGTAAGAGGGAAGTTTATAGCAATAGAATCTTACCTCAGGAAACAAGAAAAATTTCAAATAAACATGACCTTGCACCTAAAACAACTAGAGAAAGAAGAAAAAACAAAACCTATCTTCAAAAAAAAGCATCCCAGAATGTGTTAACCTCCTAAATATACAAAGAACTCATGCAGCTCCATATGAAAAAAAAAAACAAAAAACGAACAACCCAATCAAAAAATGGATGGAAGAGCTAAATAGACATTTGCCAAAGAAGACATACAGAGGACCAAGAAGCACATGAAAAGATCACTCAATAATTATCAGAGAAATGAAAAGAATGGAGGGGATAAATGTATACCTATGGCCTATTCATATTGAGGTAGGCAAAACCATCACAATATTGTAATTATCCTCCAATTAAAATAAATAAATTAATTTAAAAATAAAAAAATGTTAAAACTACAATGAGGTATCATCTCCCACTGATCAGAATAACTGTCATCAAAAAATCTACAAACAATAAATGCTGGACAGAGTGGGGAGAAAAGGAAACCCTCCTACACTGTTGGCAGCAATGTAAACTGGTAGATCCTGTGTGGAGAAAAGTTGGAGGTTCCGTATAAAACTAAAAATACAGCTACAATATGATCAAGCAATCACACTCCTTGGCATATAGCTGGAGAAAACCATAATTCTACAGTATAAATGCACCCCGATATTCATTGCAGCACTATTCACAAGAGTCAGGACATGGAAGCAACATAAATATCCATCAGTAGAGGAATAGATAAAGAAGATGTGGTGTGGAAGTGGAATATTAATCAGGCTAAAAAAGAATGAAATGATGCCATTTGCGATGACATGGATGGGCCTAGAAATTGTCATACTGAATGAAGTCAAACAGAGGAAGACAAATATCATATGCCATGGTTTACATCTAGAATCTAAAAAAACTGTAAAAATGAACCTCTTTACAAAACAGAAATAGAGTCACAAATGTAGTAAACAAACTTATGGTTACCAAGGGGGAAAACAGGGCACAGATACATTGGGAGATTGTGACTGAAACATATGTACGATATATAAAACAGATAAATACTAAGAAAATCCTCTGGTGGCTTCCCAGGTGGCTCAGATGGTAAAGAAACTGCCTGCAATGAAGGAGACCCAGATTTGATCCCTAGGTCAGGAAGATACCCTGGAGAAGGGAATGACTACTCAATCCAGTGTTCTTGCCAAGAGAAATCCATGGACAGAGGAGTCTGTTAGGCCACAGTCCATGGGGTCACAAAGAATCAGACATGACTGAGCAACTAACATTTTGACTTTCCCTAAGAATCTACTGTATTGCACAGAGAACGCTACTAAATTCTCTATAATGACCTACATGGGAACAGAATATAAAAAAGGGTGGATATATGTGTATGTAACACTGATTCACTTCACTGTACAGTAGAAACTAAAACAACATTTTAACTCAAATATACTGCAATAAGCATTAATTTAAAAAATAAAATTATCCATCTCAGTAGAACCGATTCAAATGTATTTTTTTTAATGGCTGAGTAATACTCCATTGTGTATATGTACCACAGCTTCCTTATCCATTCGTCTGCTGATGGACACCTAGGTTGTTTCCATGTCCTGGCTATTGTAAACAGTGCTGCGATGAACATTGGGTTACAAGAAAAACAACAATACAGTATACTAATGCATATATATGGAATTTGAAAGATGGCAACGATAACCCTATATGCGAGACAGAATAAGAGACACAGATGCATAGAACAATTTTATGGACTCTGAGGGAGAAGGTGAGGGTGGGACGTTCTGGGAGAATAGCATTGAAACATGTATATTATCATATGTGAAACAGAACACCATTCCATGTTCGATGCATGAGACAAGGGCTCAGGGCCGGGGCAATGGGAAGACCCAGAGGGATGGGATGGGGAGGGAGGTGGGTGGGGGGTCCAGGAAGGGGAACACATGTAAACCCATGGCTGATTCATGTCAATGTATGGCAAAAACTATTACAATATTGTAAAGTAATTAGCCCCCAACTAAAATAAATAAATTTATAAAAAAAAATAAATAAAAAAAATAAAATAAAATTATAAATATTGAACTTACATTAAGTATATACTATTTAAAACACAGTGTTGCTAAAAATTCACTTGAGTTTATTTAGACATAGAATTCCTTCCTATAATTTCAGAGGGAAACTTTCTTAAAAATGTTTAGGGGCAAGAGACTCCCATAGAGAATAAACCCAAAGAGAAACATGCCAAGATGCATATTAATCAAACTAACAAAGATTAAACACAAAGAACAAATATTAAAAGCAGCTTATCTCAAGAAACAAGAGAAACACCAAATGAACAATCTAACCTTAAATCTAAAGCAACTAGAAAATGAAGCACAAAAATCTCCACAAAAAAAGCACAAAAAAAGTTAGTAGAAGGAAAGAAATCATAAAGTTCACAGCAGAAATAAACGAAAAACAATAACAAACACAAAAGAAAAAATAAATAAAACTAAAAACTGATTCTTTAAGAAGATAAACAAAATTGACACACCTTTAACCAGACTCATTAAGGAAAAAGGGAGAAGACCCAAATCAATAAAATTAGAAATGAAAAAGGAGACGTTACAACGGACAACACAGAAATACTAAAATCATAAAAAAAAAAAAAAAACAACTACTACCAGCAACTATATGCCAATAATATGGACAACCTAGATGAAATGCACAACTTTTTAGAAAAGTACGACCTTTCAAAACTGGACCAGGAAGAAGTAGAAAATACAACCAGGTCAATCACAAGAACAAAAATTGAACCTTTAATCAAAAATCTTCCAAACAAAAGCCCAGGGCCAGATGGCTTCACAGGTGAATTTTACCAAATGTTTAGAGAACAGCTAATACCTATCCTGTTTCTAGTCTTCCAGAAAATGGCAAAGGAAGGAAAACTCCTACACTCATTATACTTGGCCACTGTCACCCTGATATCAAAACCAGACACAGGTACCACAAAAGAGAGAAAATTACAGACCAATATCACTGATGAACAAAGATGCAAAAATCCTCAACAAAATTCTAGCAAATAGAACCCAAGAACACATTTAAAGGATCATACATCATTATCAAGTGGACTTTCCCACAGGGAAGCAAGGATTCTTCAATATATACAAATGAAACATGGTGGTACACCATATTAACAAATTGAAAGATAAAAACTATATGATCATTTCAATATATGCAGAGAAAGCTTTTGACAAAATTCAATACCAATTTATGACTAAAAAACAAAAATCTCCATAAAGTAGGCATAGAAGGAACCTACCTCAACATAATAAAGGCCATATATGATAAACCCACAGCAAACATTATTCTCAACAGTGAAAAACTGAAATTATTTCCTCTAATATCAGGAACAAGACAAGGGTGCCCACTCTAATCACTATTATTCAATGTAATTTTTGAAGTCCTAGCCAAAGTAATCAGAGAAGAAAAAGAAATAAAAGGAATCCATATTGGAAAAGAAGAAGTAAAACTCTAGGTTTGCAGATGCATGCATGTATGCTCAGTTGCTCAGTCCTGTCAGATTCTTTGTGATACCACAGATGATAGCCTGCCAGGCTTCTCTGTCCATGGAATTTCAGGCAGTAATACTTGAGTAGGTTGCAATTTCCTACTACAGGAGATCTTCCTGACTCAAGGATCGAACCCATGTCTCCTGCATTTCCTACATTGGCACGTGAATTCTTTAACACTGAGGCACCTGGGAAGCCCTGTTTGCAGATGATATGATACTAGAGAAAAAACCCTAAAGATTGCACCACAAAATTACTAGAGCTAATCAATGAATGTAGTAAAGTGGCAGGATATAAAATTAATACACAGAATTCCCTTGCATTCCTAGATAGTAACAATGAAAAATCAGAAAGAGAAATTAAACAAACAATCTCATTCACCATTGCAACAAAAATTAAAATACTAGGAATAAGTCTACCTGAAGGGACAAAAGACCTGTATGCAGACAACTGTAAGACACTGATGGAAGAAATTAAATATGACACAAACAGATGGAGAAATATACTATGTTCTTGGATTGGAAGAATCAATATTGTGAAAATGACTATACTATCCAAAGCAATCTACAGATCCAATGCAATCCCTATCAAACTACAAGTGGTATTTTTAACAGAACTATAACAACAAATTCCACAATTTGTATGGAAACACGAAAGACCATGGATAGCCAAAGGAATCTTGAGAAAGAAAAATGGGGCTGGAGGAATCAATCTTCCTGACGTAGACTACACTACAGTGCTACAGTCATCAAGACAGTATGGTACTGGCACAAAAATAGAAATATAGACCAATGGAATGAGATAGAAAGCCCAGAGATAAGCCCACACCAGTGGGCACCTTATCTTTGACAAAAGAGCTGAGAATATACAACGGAGAAAAGACCTCCTTTCCAATAAGTGTTGCTGGGAAAACTGAAACTAGAACACTTCCTAACACCATACACAAAAATAAACTCAAAATGGATTAAAGACTTAAATGTAAGGCCAGAAACTATAAAGCTCTTAGAGAAAGTTACAGACAGTACATTCCGACATAAATCAAAGCAAGATCCTCTTTGACTTACCTCCTAAAGTAATGGAAATAAAAACAAACAAATTAGATTTAAAAGCTTTTTCACAGAAAAGGAAACAATAAACAAGATTAAAAAACAAACCTCAGGATGGGAGAAATTAATTTCAAACAAAAAAACTGACAAAAGATTATTCTCAAAAATATATAAGCAGCTCATACAGCTCAATATCAAAAAAACAAATAGCCCAATCAAAAAATTAGAAGACCTAAAGACATTTCCTCAAAGAAGACACACAGATGACCAATAGACACATGAAAAGATGCTCAACATCTCTAATTATTAGAGAAATGCAAATCAAAACTGCCATGAGATTATGTCACACCATTCAAAAGGCCATCATCAAACAAAATCTATAAACACTAAATGCTAGAGAGGATATGGACAAAAGGGAACACTCTTGCACTGTTGGTGGGAATATAAATTGATACAGCCACTATGGAGAACAGTATGGAGATTCTCTAAAAAGCCAGGATTAAAACTACCATATGACCCAGCAATCCCACGACTGGGCATATAGCCTGTTGTTATTCAGTCACTAAGTCATGGTCAACTGTTTGTGAACCCATGAACTGCAGCAGGTCAAGCTCCTCTGTCCTTCACTATCTCCCTGTGTTTACTCAATCTCTTTGTCAATGATGTCATCCAACCATCTTATCCTCTGACCCCACCTTCTCCCGTTGCCACCATCAGGGTCTTTCCAAATGAGTCAGCCCTTTGTATCAGGTAGCCAAAGTACTAGAGCTTCAGCTTCAGCATTAGTCCTTCCAATGAATACTCAGGGTTGGTTTTCTTTAGGACTGACTGGTTTGATTTCTTTGCTGTCCAGGGGACTCTCAAGAATCTTCTCCAGCACCACAGTTTGAAAGAATTAATTCTTCATCCTTCAGCCTTCTTTATGGTACAACTCTCACATTCGTACATGATTACTGGAAAAAACCTAGTTTTGACTACACAAATCTTTTTCAGCAAGGTGATGTCTCTGCTTTCTAATACACTGTCTAGGTTTGTCATAGCTTTTCCAAGGAACAAGCATCTTTTATTTTTGTGGCTGCAGTCACTGTCCACAGGGATTTTGGATTCCAAGAAAATAAAATCTGTTACTGTTTCTACTTTTTCCCCATTTATTTGCCATGAAGTGATGGGACCAGATGGACTTTCCAGGTGGTGCTAGTGGTAAAGAATCTGCCTGCCAATGCAGGAGATGTGAGACGTGGGTTTGATCCATGGGTCAGGAAGATAGAGGGCATGGCAATCTATTCCAGTATTCTTGCCTGGAGAATCCCACAGAAAGAGGAGCCTGGCAGGCTAAAGTCCAAAGAGTTGTATAGAGTCAGCCACAACTGAAGCGACTTAGCACACACACACAATGGGACCAGATGCCAAAGACCAGCTGTGGGACAACCAGTGCACTGGGCATGTTGTCCAGTTATGTGGAGCAGCTGCAGGGCATGTTCCTGATAGTCAGAGCCTGAAAAACTGGAGGTCCACTGGAGAAGAATGGCAAACCACTTCAGTATTCTTGCCTTGAGAACTCCATGAATGTAATGAAAAGGGTTTATATGTTGAAAAAAATCATAATTGAAAAAGGCCCATGTACCCCAATGTTCATAGCAGCACTTTTTACATAGATAGGACATGAAAGCAACTTATATGTTCATTGATAGATGAATGGATAAAGAATTTGTGGTATATATATTCAATGCAATATTACTCAGACATAAAAAAGAACATATTTGAGTCAGTTCTAGTGAGGTGGATGAACCTAGAGCTTGTCATACAGAGTGAAGTAAGTCAGAAAGAGAAAAACCAAATATGGTATATTAATGCATATATAAGGAACCTAGAATAATGGCACTGATGAACCTATTTGCAGAGAAGGAATGGAGACGCATATGTAGAGAATGAACCTGTGGACACAGTGGTGAAGGAAAGAGTAGGATGGATAGAGAAAGTAGCATAGACATATATACACTACCATGTGTAAAATAGATAGCTGGTGAGAATTTTCTGTTTAACACAGGGAGTCCAGCTATGCACTCTGTGGTGATCTAGAGGGGTGGGATGAGGGAGCAGAGAGAGACTGAAGAGGAAGGTGATATAAATATAATTTGGCTTATTTGTGGTGTTGTACAGCAGAAACCATCACAACATTGTAAAGCAATTTTCCTCCAATTAAAAATAAATTAAAAAAATAAAATCCCGTTAAAACACAATAAATGAGGTCTAAAAATTCAATCACATAAAATTTAAATTATACTATTAGGAATTTTGATGACAAGCAATATTTTTTAGTCATTTTTTATTGTCACAAAAGATAAAAATTTTAAAAAATGAATTGTTATACTGCAGACAAGTAAATAAAAAGTCCTCAAGGATCAGGGATCATTCACTTCCTAACAGAATCTCTCTCCATCATGAAGGAGAAACTTTAACTCATTTATCTTTTCTTGAGAATGCTGGACTGGCATACAGGAGCTGGGAGCTAATGTCAATCATCATATACTGCTTTCTGTTTTCCTAGCATTTCAGTGTAAGCATCAAATTAATTTTATATCCAAATCATGGGCATCAGTATAAAACTATCACCAATTTATTTTCTTAGAGCAATCCTTTAAAGTGGAATAAACTCTTGGTTTTCCTTCCTTTTATCTGAGGAAATATAATGACAATGTGTGTGTGCATGCTCAGTCACTTCAGGTGTGTCCAACTCTTTGTGACTCTATGGACTGTAGCCTGCCATGCTTATCTGTCCATGGCATTCCTCAGGCAAGAATAGTGGAGTGGGTTGCCATGCCCTCCTCCACAGGATCTTCTTGACCCAGGGATTCAACACAAGTCTCCTGTGTTTCCTGTATTGGAGGCGGATTCTTTACCTTTTGAGCCACCTGGGAAGCTCTATAATAATATACAGTAGGAAACCCCTCAGACATGGCTGAAGAAGTGTATTGATAAAGCAAATGCTGCAAAATCAGTAAAAGAAAGTAAAGAATTTCTTCTGCTGCTAATATTGGGTTTGTAATTTGAGTGCAATGATATTTTCTCTTAAATAAAAGTACTTAAATAACCTCAAAAAATGTTTGGGGACAAATTCTTTGTTTTCATTTCACATGTTTTCACACTCAATAGAAAATGACTAATATGATGAAAAATATCTATGAGATGATAATAGTTTCTTTATCATAATAAGCATACCTTAATAAAATGGCTTAGGAAATGGAGAATTATAACGATTTAGTGTGATAAAGTAAGTATGACTAACAAGGTAAATGCCAACTATTAAAATTTATGAAGCTTTAATAATAACTTTGAGAGAGGAAGCATGATACATTGAATATTTATATAGTTAGGCTTTCCTTTACACAGTAACTAATAATTGGAAAAAGTTAATGAATAATCTTTATTCACTCATTCTAGATTCATGGTAACTAAATTCAGCATGCTGTTCCCTAGGCTAGAATAACCATTTTTGTTAATGATTCTTTAATTTTCCTTCTTTTAATATAGCATGATAAAATTGATAACTAAAGACAGATGATTTGCCTAATTTTCCAAAGTGAATTGAAAATCTGGGATTAAGATGCCGTTTCTCTGAATTTCTGTGAAATAATCTCAGGCCCAAATCTGTTAAAGCAACAGCCATTTTGTTAGTGTCATCATGTTATTAATTAAACTTGAAAACAAGCTAGTTTCAAAAGCCAGACACATTTAAGCTTACCCTGAGGACGGTTAGCTTTTCTGCGAGCACCAAGCCGTTGTGCTTCATCTTCTGAGTCAAGGTCGTGTCTTTCATTGTCAGATACAATCTTGTGTTCTTTTTCACCATCAGACTTTATGAGGTATTTCTCCCTTTCTTCATCCATTTGAAATCTCTCATGTTCAGAGTGCAACAGAGACTGTTCCATCTCCATCATGTGTATATGTCTTTCACTTTCAAATTCATTTTGGTATCTTTCGTTTTCAAAGTCTGTTCTATGTTTTTCAGAATCAGAGTCTATTTGATGTCTTTCAAACTTATCCCAGTGCTTTTGAAGGTCATCTTGACATCTTCCAGAGCTACCCTGAAGTCTTGAAGATCTGTGTTGGTATTTTCCAGAGCTGTCCCAGCATCTACTACAGTCAAAGTTCAACTGTTGTCTTTCAGAGCCAGTCAGGTATCTTTCAGATTCATACCTGAGGCCCATCAAGAATCGTTCCAAGTCAGAGGCTCTTTGGCAATTTTCAGCCTTCATTATGGGATTCACTGAATCAGAGTTCATATCCAGGCTTTCAGAATCCAAGTCCATTGTGTGTCTTACAGACCAAGAATCTACATAGTGCCTCTCAGTTTCAGTGCTCAACTGGGAGGTGTTAGCATTCATGAGGCATTGCACAGAGGCTGAGGCTAGCTCATATCTTCTTGAGTCTGAGTCCATCCTACATGGTTCAAAGTCAGAGTCCATTATATGTCTCTCAGATCTAATCTTCTCCTGGTGTTTTCCTTCCCCCATCAGATATATCCCAGATGCAGAGTCTGAGTCTATTGCATCCCTTTCCATGTATGAGTCCACCACATATCTCTCAGATGCAGAGATTAGCCAGTGTTGTTCAGTCTCCATTAATCTTTTTTCAGACTCCATGAAGCGTTTTATAGAATCTGAGGCCATTTGGCATTTTTGTGCCTTCAGCAGGTATTTCACAGATGAAGAAGCCATGGAGTATTTTTTTGAGTCTGAGTCTATCCTGGGTCTTTCATTGTCAGAAGCCATCACATATTTTTCAGATTCAGAGTCTGCCAAGCTTTTTTCTGAATCTGGGTCCATACAGTGTTTCAGAGAGTCAAATTCCAGCTGGAATCGT
This sequence comes from Giraffa tippelskirchi, assembly GCF_054371585.1. Classification (NCBI taxonomy): domain Eukaryota; kingdom Metazoa; phylum Chordata; class Mammalia; order Artiodactyla; family Giraffidae; genus Giraffa; species Giraffa tippelskirchi. The sequence continues at coordinate 76,702,516 of NC_137289.1, forward strand.
TCAACTCCAATTAGGTGTTGCTCTAGGTTTGTTGCCATCTGGAGTTTTTCTGCTTCTAGCAGGTGTTTCTGAGAGTCTGGGTCCATGGGACATTTTTCTGAATCTGAGTCCATTCCCCATGTTACTGAGTCAGAATCTTTTGAGTGCTGTTCTAAGTCAGAGTCCATACCAATGCCTCTGTCAGAGTCAGAATCAATCACACAGCTTCCAGAGCCAGAAGTCAGCAGAGGGGCATCACTTTCAATTATAGTTAGGTCTTGGAGATTTTTATAGTCAAAATAACTGGTTGAATTGTCAGAAACTTTTGTATCAGAAATTTCTGTTTCAGATGTGCTTCCTTCATTGTGTGGCATGACAACTGCTCCTTCATTACTTAAAGAAAAGACAAATATGAATATTTAAAACATATTCATCAAATGTCGGCAGATACATTATTTCTCTGATGAAAAGTCTTCTATAGGAGAATATTATAAAGTGCATATTCCTATCATGCTTTAGAAAGCATGTGACATCATTATGTTTCTTGTGAACAAATCAGAAGAAAATCAGTGTAGGTAGATTTTACATTCACTTGCATTTACCTTAATATTAACTGTTTTTCAGTGCACCTGAAAGTACTCACCTGAATATGATACTTCTTTGCAATGTACTATTTTCTTGTTATTATCCAGTCAGTGCATCATTATTTTGAAAACTGAATATTACGCTAAAATGTGGTAGAAAAAATTACTATTTCTATATTCTACTCCAAGTTAAGATTACATGTATATAGATTTGATTATCAGTGAAACTTACCTTGGAGTGCAGAGCCTTTCTAGAGAAAAATATTCAAATCTTTTGGGTACTGTTTCATTTGGAAGGAGCACATCTTGAAGGGGAAATACACGTTCAATAGGTGAATTAGTTGCAGTTATTGGCTGCAAAGCAAAATAAATCATAAACAAAGTTACAATTTCTTAGTTACATTTAACATGAAACATAGCACATTTAGGTATTTTGATGGTGGGAAGGGTATCACTTCATTATCTGTACTTGTGTTTAAGGAAAAGTTATAATGAGAACACTTTTCAAAACAAAACTTCAGAAATAGCATTTAATTATAAAAGAAAATATGATAGCACATTGTGAGACATCTTTCTAGCCTCTACTATTCCATAAACTAATGGCCATCCCTAAATGCCTCATTGGTGCTATGTTGCCTTGAAGTAACTGGTGTTTGACCCAAATTGGGGCAATAAGATTCTTTTTCCTGCAGAGTTAGAGTTAGGATTCAGAATAGTTCTTTTTTTCCCCCTGCTGGTTGCTTGAAATAAGGACAGGCAATCATGGGCAGTATGAAGAAGTAATGTTTGGTATATGCCTAGAGAAGTAAAAAAAACAAAACAAAACAAAAAACAACAATGTAGAGAGTGTAAATAATAAAATATCAATACATTAAGGAAGTAGAAACAAGGGATCATATGCCTCTAGAGAAACAGATGGATATATTTCCTACCTGAGCTCCTAATTCCAGTTCCTACTAAGTATTAACTTTACTTTCTGCCCTTGAGCTCTCTAAGGTAATCAAGATCCTTGACTTAATGTTTTTACTATGCTTCCTTTTATAAAAAAATATAATTTATTTATTTTAATTGGAGGTTAATTACTTTACAATAATGTAGTGGTTTTGGCCATACATTGACATGAATCAGTCATGGTTGTACATGTGTCCTCCATCCCAAATTCCCCACCCACCTCCCTCCCCATCCCATCCCATCAGGCTGTCCCAGTATACTGGCTTTGAGTGCCCTGTTTCATGCATTGATCTTAGACCGGGGATCTATTTCACATATGGTAATATACATGTTTCAGTGTTATTTGCTCAAATCATCCCACCCTCGCCTTCTCCCACAGAGTCCAAAAGTCTTCGTTACATCTGTGTCTCTTTTGCTGTCTTGCATATAGGGTCATCGTTACCATCGTTCTAAATTCCGTATATATATGCATTAATATACTATACTGGTGTTTTTCTTTCTGACTTATTTCACTCTGTATAATAGGCTCCAGTTTCATCCACCTCATTAGAACTGATTCAAATGCATCCTTTATAACAGCTGAGTAATATTCCATTGTGTATATGAACGTCAGCTTTCTTATCCATTCATCTGCCAATGGACATCTAGGTTGCTTCCATGTCCTGGCTATTGTAAACAGTGCTGTGATGAACATTGGGATACATGTGTCTCTTTCAATTCTGGTTTCCTTGGTGTGTATGCCCAGCAGTGGGATTGCTAAAATCCTATGGACAGAGGAGCCTGGTAGGCTGCAGTCCATGGGTTCGCTAAGGGTCGGACATGACTGAGCGACTTCACTTTCACTTTTCACTTTCATGCATTGGAGAAGGAAATGGCAACCCACTCCAGTGTTCTTGCCTGGAGAATCCCAGGGACGGGGGAGCCTGGTGGGCTGCCGTCTGTGGGGTTGCACAGAGTCGGACACGACTGAAGTGACTTACCAGCATGACAGTTCTATTTCCAGTTTTTTAAGGAATCTCCACACTGTTCTCCACAGTGGCTGTACTAGTTTGCATTCCCATCAACAGTGCCCTCTCTGGCATTTATTGTTTGTGGATTTTTTGATAGCAGCCATTCGGACTGGCGTGAGATGGTACCTCATTGTGGTTTTGATTTGCATTTCTCTGATAATGAGTGATTTTGAGCATCTTTTCATGTGTTTGTTAGCCATCCGTATGTCTTCTTTGGAGAAATGTCTGTTTAGTTCTTTGGCCCACTTTTTGTTCAAGCCAATATGAGTGGGGATCTGTTCCTTGAGAGAATAGCATTGAAACATATACATTACCATATGTAAAATAGATGACAAGTGTAAGTTCAATGCATGAAGCAGGGCACCCAAAGCTGGTACCCTGGGACAATCCAGTGGGGTAGGGTGAGGAGGGAGGTGGGGGATTCAGGATGGGGGGTTCACATGTATACCTGCGGCTGATTCATGGTGATGTATGGCAAAAACCATCACAATATCATGAAGTAACTATCCTCCAATTAAAATTAATTGATTTAAAAAAAGAATTCTGGCAGAAGAAAACAAAACAACGAAAAGGTCCTTCATAAGACCTCAAAACTGCTGTTAATATATAACTGTTAACCTCAAAGTAGAACATACATAATAAGTGAGACTTAGGTGAAGAAGTAGTTCAAGAAAAGGAAAAGGAAGAGTTGAAAAATAATCAAAATGAATTTTATCTATGTAAAGAGATATATTCCATCTTCAACAAAACTTGAGTAAAAAATAATGGATTTAAACTGTAACATGTTATTTAAATAAAATATAAAAAAAAATACTCAAGTTTGAACATACTATAGAATTAATTATAATAAAATTTTTGGAATCTCCTGTCCAAGTAAATAATTGTGAGGCTCAAATGAGATAGTATCTAAGAGAAAACTCTAATTCAAAATAAAAGATAAAAACAAATAATGTAAATTATTAACAGATATTAAAAAGAAGGGTAATTTTATTTATAAAGCAAAAGTATGAGAAATATTGAAACTTCCACATCTTAGGTGAGGTATATAGCAGACAATTTTCATGTGCTTTTAAATACTGATGTATAAGTACAAATACTCAGAAATACTTTGACTCGTATTCTCAAATCATAGTAATGGATTTCCATTATGACTGCTCTGTCACTAGTTTTCATTATTTTGAAAGTCAAGACAAAAAGGGTGAGGGAAAGTACAGCAAATTTTATTCAATTACATGCTGGAATCAAGATTGCTGGGAGAAATATCAATAACCTCAGATATGCAGATGACACCACCCTTATGGCAGAAAGTGAAGAAGAACTAAAGAGCCTCTTGATGAAAGTGAAAGAGGAGAGTGAAAAAGTTGGCTTAAAGCTCAACATTCAGGAAACTAAGATCATGGTCTCCAGTCCCACCACTTCATGGCAGATAGATGGAAACAGTGGCTGACTTTGTTTTTCTGGGATCCAAAATCACTGCAGATGGTGACTTCAGCAATGAAATTAAAAGACGCTTACTCCTTGGAAGGAAAGTTATGACCAACCTAGACAGCATATTAAAAAGCAGAGACATTACTTTGCCAACAAAGGTCCGTCTAGTCAAGGCTATGGTTTTTCCAGTAGTCATGTATGGATGTGAGAGTTGGACTATAAAGAAAGCTGAGCACCGAAGAATTGATGCTTTTGAACTGTGGTGTTGGAGAAGACTCTTGAGAGTCCCTTGGACTGCAAGGAGATCAAACCAGTTCATCCTAAAGGAGATCAGTCCTGAGTGTTCATTGGAAGGACTGATGTTGAAGCTGAAACTCCAATACTCTGGCCACCTGATGCAAAGAGCTGACTCATTTGAGAAGACCCTGATGCTGGGAAAGATTGAGGGCAGGAGGAGAAGGGGACAACAGAGGATGAGATGGTTGGATGGCATCACTGACTCGGTGGACATGAGTTTGGGTAAACTCTGCGAGCTGGTGATGGACAGGGAGGCCTGGTGTGCTGTGGTTCATGGGGTCACAAAAAGTCGGACAGGATTGAGTGACTGAACTGACTGACTGACTGAAATTTAAACAAATAATATCTGCCTTCATAGGTTGATAAATAACATCTTTTCATGTATATGATTTATTAGTATGCCTAGTCTCCTGAGGAACTATACACATCATGCTCTTTCCAAAAGAACATTCTACTATGTTAAAGAAAAATCTAGCAGAAAATATCTAAAATGACCTATATTATACTCCATATATAGTGTTTTCCCTCCAAAATCAGTTTTTTAAGTAAAAATCATCATTGTTAATCTTTAATAAAATGACATGAAAAAATCATAATCTGTGATATGCACAGTATTAAGGATTTTAGGACTTAAGTAAGGAGTTTAAAGGGAATAGGGAGAGAGCATGGCAAGGAACCCCTTTATTTTTTAAAGGAAATAAGGCCCACTCTTCATGAAATTTGACTCTTCGATGGTCTGTTTGCAAAGTAGCTCCATCATTGTACATTGTACATTTCACTAGAGGCTTACTTTGGGAAAGCATAACTACTAAGATTTCCCAATTACAATTTAAAGTCAAGGAAAGAAGTCATAATATCCAAGTATTTTCAACAGGCACCCTAAGTCTAGCCCAGTTTAAGATGACATGAGCAAGATGAGGGACTAACAAACTATGCCCATGGGTCAAATCTAGCCCACCATGTTTTTGTATGGCCTAAGAGCAAAAGAAATTTTTCACATTTTATATAAAAAAGTAAAATGTAAAGTCCATTATTTCATCAGTGAGAATAATTTTTTCAATAGTTGAGAACATTGTGTATTTGACCTGGTAAACAACAGATATTTAAGGTTTAGTCTTTTACAGAAAAAGTTTGCCCTTCTCTGGACTAGATGATTTCCAAGGACTTTTCTGATTCAGAGTCCAAGAGCCTATGCTTTTAAGCAAAATAAAAGTGTTAGCAATAAGAATACTAACAGAATTATGGAAAAGAATACACACAGAATTTTAACAAGTAGTTAGAAAATAATAAAGGAACCAGTCAGAACTGAAGAGAGAGAGAAAGGGGTCAAAATATATTTGGTGAAATTAGAGCTGAAAAGTTCCCAAACCTGAAAGAGGAAACATATATCTAGGTACAGAAAGAACAGATGGTCCCAAACATAATGAACACATACCAAGACATAACACAACCAAAATGGCAAAAGTTAAAGATTAAGAGATAATTTTGAAGGCATCTAGAGAAAAATAAAGTCATATACAAAGTAATCCACATATGGTTATCAGTTGCTTTTTTTGCAGAAATTTTGGAGGACAGAAGGGAATGGCATGATACATTCAAAGTGTGGAAAGAGAAAAAAATGCAACCCAGGATAATCTATCTAGCAAGATTATCATTTATATTTGAAAGAGAGATAAAGAACTTATAGAATAAGCAAAAAACTAAAAGACATCATCAATAAAGAATGACAGAATAAATATGAAGATGTAAAATATGACACCAAAAACATGTAGGATGAAATAAAAATGTATATCGTTCAGAGTGCTTGAACTTAAATGGCTACTAATTTAAAACATGGAAATATAGTTATATTGTTGTTTAGTTGCTAAGTCATGCCCAACTCTTTTGTGACCTCATGGACTGTAGCTTACCAGGCTCCTCTGTCCATGGGATTTCCCAAGCAAGAATACTGAAGTGGGTTGCCGTTTCCTTCTCCAGGGGATCTTCTCAACTAGGGATTGAATCCATGTCTCCTGCACAGGCAGGTGGATTCTTTACCACTGAGCCACCAGGAAAGGCATAGATATACTAATAGGTCAATATATATGAGCCTCATGGTAACTACATATCAAAAACACAAAAACTAAAGAGAAAGAAACACAAGCCTACCACTAAAGAAAATCTTCAAGGGAAGAAAATAAAACCACAAGGGAAGAAAATAAAAGGAGACAAAAAGAACAGAGATGAACTACAAAAGCAAACAAAAACACAAGTAACAAAATGACAAAAATTACATGCCTATCAATAATCACTTTAAATGTCAATAGAATAAATGTTCTAAACAAAATATATAGGATGAATGATTGGATAAAAAACAAAGATCAACCAATATGCAGCTCCCAAGAGACTCACTTCAGAGCTAAAGTCACACACAGACTGAAAGTGAGGGGATGGAAAAAGATATTTTATGAAAATGGAAGTGATAAGAAAATAGGACCTATTTTGTCTCGATTAGACAAAATAGAGTTTAAAACAAAGTCTACATAAAGAAGGGTATTATATAATGATAAAAAGATCAACACAAGAAGAGGATGTAACAGTCATTAACACATATGCAACTAATATAAGAAAACCTAAATATATAAGGTAAATATTAACAGATATAAAGGGAAATTTGACAATAATACAAAAATAGTAGGGAACTTTAACATCCCATTTATAACAATGGACAGATTATCCTGACAGAAAATAAGGAAATAATAGCCTTAAATGACCAGTGTGTTCTCTTGGCAAAACTTTATTAGCCTTTGCCCTGCTTCATTCTGTACTCCAAGGCCAAATTTGCCTGTTATTCCAGGTATTTCTTAAATTCCTACTTTTGCATTTCAGTCCCATATAAAGAAAAGGACATCTTTTATGGGTGTTAGTTCTAGAAGGTCTTGTAGGTCTTCATAGAACCATTCAACTTCAGATTCTTCAGCATTGCTAGTCGGGGAATAGACTTGTATTACTGTGATATTGAATGGTTTGTCTTGGAAACGAATAGAAATCATTCTATCACTTTTGAGATTGCATCCAAGTACTGCATTTCATACTCTTTTGTTGACTCTGATGGTTACTCTATTTCTTCTGTACAGAGAAGCTCTATATAGTCAGCAAAAATAAGATTGGGAGCTGATTGCGGCTTAGATCATGATATCCTTATTGCCAAATTCAGACTGAAATTGAAGAAAGTAGGGAAAACCACTAGATCATTCAGATATGACCTAAATCAAATCCCTTACGATTATACAGTGGAAGTGACAAACAGATTCAAGGGATTAGATCTGATAGACAGAGTGCCTAAAGAACTACGGATGTAGGTTCATGACACTGTACAGGAGGCAGGGATCAAGACCATTCCCAAGAAAAAGAAATACAAAAAAGAAAAATGATTGTCTGATACATCTTTCCTTTTCTCCTTTTCCTGTTGCTTCTCTTCTTTTCACAGAAGGCCTCCAAAACAAATACAATATTGTAAAGTTAAAAAATAGACAAACTAATTTAAAGTAAAAGAAAAAATTAAAAATAAAGGAAAGATATACCCATATGAATGCAGAGTTCCAAAGAATAGTAAGGAGAGATAAGAAAGCCTTCCTCAGTGATCAATGCAAAGAAATAGAGGAAAACAATAGAATGGGAAAGACTAGAGATCTCTTCAAGAAAATTAGAGATACCAAGGGAACATTTCATGCAAAGATGGGCACAATAAAGGACACAAATGGTATGGACCTAATAGAAGCAGAAGATATTAAGAAGAGGTGGAAAGAATACACAGAAGAACTATACAAAAAAGCTCATCATGACCCAGATAATCACAATGGTGTGATCACTCACCTAGAGCCAGACATCCTGGAATGCAAAGTGAAGTGGACCTTAGGAAGCATTACTACGAACAAAGCTAACGGAGGTGAACAAATTCCAGTTGAGCTATTTCAAATCCTGAAAGATGATGCTGTGAAGGTTCTGCCCTCAATACACCAACAAATTTGGAAAACTCAGCAGTGGCCACAGGACTGGAAAAGATCAGTTTTCATTCCAATCCCAAAGAAAGGCAATGCCAAAAAATGTTCAAACTACAGCACAATTGCACTCATCTCACACACTAGCAAAGTAATGCTCAAAATTCTTCAAGCCAGGGTTCAACAGTACGTGACCTGTTAACTTCCTGATGTTCATGCTGGATTTAGAAAAGGCAGATAAACTAGAGATCAAATCGCCAACATCCATTGGATCATCAAAAAAGCAAGAGAGTTCCAGAAAAACACCTACTTCTGCTTTATTGACTAAGCCAAAGCCTTTGGTACCAGATCACAGTTGGATCACAACAAACTGTGGAAATTGCTCAAGAAATGGGAATAACAGACCACCTGACCTGCCTCCTGAGAAATCTGTATGCAGGTCAGGAAGCAACAGTTAGAACTGGACATGGAACAACAGAGTGGTTCCAAATTGGGAAAGGAGTACATCAAGGCTGTATATTGTCATATTGCTTATTTAACTTACATGCAGAGTACATCATGAGAAATGCTGGGCTGGATGAACCACAAGCTGGAATCAGGATTGCTGGGAGAAATATCAATAGCCTCAGATAAGCAAATGACATCATCCTTATGGATGAAAGTGAAAAAGAACTAAAGAGCCTCTTGAAGAAACTGAAATAGAGTGAAAAAGTTGGCTTAAAACTCAACATTCAGAAAACTAAGATCATGGAATCTGGTCCCATCACTTTATGGCAAATAGATGGGGAAGCAATGGAAACAGTGAGAGACTTTATTTTTTTGGGCTCCAAAATCACTGCAGATGGTGACAGCAGCCACGAAATTGAAAGACGCTTGCTCCTTGGAAGAAAAGTTATGACCAACCTAGATAGCATATTAAAAAGCAGAGACACTACTTTGCCAACAAAGGTCTATATATTCAAAGCTATGGTTTTTCCAGTAGTCATGTATGGATGTGAGAGTTGGACTATAAAGAAAGCTCAGAGCTGAAGAATTGATGCTTTTGAACTGTGGTGTTGGAGAAGACTCTTGAGAGTCCCTTGGACTGCAATGAGATCCAACCAGTCCATCCTAAAGGAAATCAGTCCTGAATATTCATGCGAAGGACTGAGGCTGAAGCTGAAACTCAAATACTTTGGCCACCTGATGCAAGGAACTGACTCGTTTGAAAAGACCCTCATGCTGGGAAAGTTGAAGGTGGTAGGAGAAGGGGACGTCAGACCATGAGATGGTTGGATGGCATCACTGACTCAATGGACATGAGTTTGAATAAATTCCTGGAGTTGGTGATGGACAGAGAGGCCTGGCGTGCTGCAGTCCATGGGGTGGAAAAGAGTCAGACATGACTGAGCTACTGAACTTAACTGAGCCTTAAATGATACATTAGATCAGTTGTATCAGATATTTATTTTCTACAGGATATTCCATCTCAAAATAGCAGAATATAAATTCTTTTCAAGTGTACATAAAATGTTCATCAGGATAGATGTCATGCTTAGCAACAAAAGAAATATCAACAAGGTCAAGAGGACAGACGTTATATCAAGTTTAGTTTTTCCAACCACAATGGTATGAAACTAGAAATTAATTACAGGAACAAAACTGGAAAAAACAAAACCATGGAGACTAAACATGCTACTAAAATAACAGTTTGTTAATTATGAAATCAAAGTTGATTTCAGAAAATACCTCAAGACAAATGAAAAAGGAAAAACATCTCCAAAATTTATGTGATGCAACAAAAGAAATTCTAAGGGGGAAATTCATAGTGATACAGGCCTACCTCAAGAAATAAGGAAAATCTCAAACAGCTTAACAAACCACCTAAAGGAATTAGAAAAAAGAAAAACAAAATGCAAAGTCAGCAGAAAGAAGAAAACAATAAAGATCAGAGAGGAAATAATAAAATAGAAAAATAATAGAACCAAAGAACAATGAAACCATTAGATCTTTTTAAAAAATAACAAAAGTGACAAACCCTTAGCTAGTCATCTGAAGAAGAGAGAGCAGTAAAATAATCCAGATAAGAAATAAATAAGAATAAGTAAATACTAATACCACAGATGTATAAAAACTCATAAGAGAGTACTGTGAATGGTTATATGCCAACACATTGGACAAACTAGAAGAAATGGAGAAATTTCTAGAATTATACAACCTGAGAAGACTGAGTCAAGAAGAAACAGACTGTTAACTAGTAGTCGTACTGGATTCGTAATATATAGTTCCATCAGAAAAAAGTTAAGGACTGAGCAGCTTCAGAGAGGAACTCTACCAAACATAAAAGGAAACACTGATATCTTTCTTCAAGCCATTCCAAAAAACTGAAGTGGCATAAACACTCCCAAATTCACTTTATGAAGCCACCATTGCCCTGCTATCAAAACAAGAAAAAGACACTAGAAAAAAAAAAAGAAAATGACAGGTCAATGCCTTTGATGAATACAAATGAAAGAACCTTAAAAATATTAGCAAACTGAATCCAAAAATATATAAAATGATCATATATCATAATCAAGTTGCATTAATTTCAGAGTCACAAGGATAGCTCAACATTTGTAAATCAAACAATGTGATACAGTACTTTAACAAATTGAAGAATAAAAATCCTATGGTCATCTCAATAGATGTCAAAAAAGCTTTTGACAAAGTTCAACATTGATATATGATAAAAACTCTCATTAATGTTGGTACTGGTAATATGATAAAAACACTCATTAATGTCTCAGCCCAAAAGGCCATTTATGAAACACCTATATCTAATATCATACTCAACGGTGAAAAGATCTCATCATTTCCTATAAAATAAGGTAAAAGATAAGGATGCTGGCATTTTCATGTAACATATTATCAGAAATCTCAGCTACAGCAGTCAGATAAGAAAAAGCAATAAAATACATCCAAATTGGAAAGGAATAAGTAAAACTGTCATTATTTTCAGATAACATGATACTATATACAGAAAACTCTAAAATCTCCACCAAAACCCTATCGAAACTAATAAATGAATCCAGTAATGCTACAGGATACATGATTAATATACAATATTTGTTGCTTTTCTATCACTAATAATGAACTATCAGAAAGATAATTCAAGAAAATAATCCCTTTTACAACTGCATCAAAAATGATAAAAAATAAACTAGGAATAAACTTAATCAAGGAAGTGAAAGACATATACTCTGAAAACTATAAAATATTTATGAAAGAAACTGAATATGATACATGCAAATGGAAAGATATCATATATTCATGGATTAGAAGAATTAATATTGTTAAAATGGCCATAGTACACAAAGTAATCTACACAAATAATGCAATCTCTACATTTTTTTCCCCACAGAACTAGAACAAATAGTTACTAAAATTTGTATAGATCACAAATGATCCCAAATAGTCAAAGGAATCTTGAGAAAAAGGAACAAAGTTGGGGAGATATCATGCTCTCTGACTTCAGATTATAATACAAAGCTACAGTAATCAAAATAATATCATACTGACACAAAAACATACACATAGATCAATGGAACAGAATAGACCACCTAGAAATGAACCCATGAACTTACAGTCAAATAATATGACAAAGGAAGGAAGGCTATACAATGGGAAAAGATAGTCTTTTCAATAAGTGTTTCTGGGAACAGTGGACAGGTCTGTGCAAAAGAATGAAATTAGAACATTTTTTCACACTATATACAAAAATAAAATTGAAATGAATTTGAAAAGAATACAGTGTCAGTGTTGGTTAGGATGAGAAGAAAATGAAACAGTAGTAAACTGTTGGTGAGAATGTAAATTGGTGCAGTCACTATGGAAAATAGAATGGATGCTATTCCAAAACTAAAATAGAACTATCATGTACTAAGTCGCTTCAGTTGTTTCTGACTCTTTGTGACCCTATGGACTAGAGCCTGACAGGCTCCTTGGCCCATGGGGTTCTCCAGGCAAGAATACTGGAGTGGGTTGCCATGCTCTCCTCCAGGGGATCTTCCCAATTCAGGGATCAAACCCAAGTCTCTTATGTCACCTGCATTGGCAGGCAAGTTCTTTACCACAGATGCCACCTGAGAAACCCCAGAACTATCATATGATCTAGCAATTCTGTTTCTGAGTTTACATTAAAGAAAACTCACAGTATTTACCCAAGAGGTTCAGAGTATTTAACCAGCAGGTTTTATGACTTATCCTAGGAATACGTCCCAAAGGAGCAGGCCAAGACTGGGGAGAGACTCTGGGTCTTTCTATTGCTAGAACTTTTACAAAAAGACAAAGGTTCTAGTATAGCAGCTGGTCTGGCTCCAAGAGAAACGTTCTCCAAGTGGGCTCTGTTTGCCTTTCTGTTTCAGAAAATGATTTTTAGCCAATTCAGTCGTTCACCTGAGTGTACCAGAACTTACTGAACATCTAACATACACTTTTTGGGTTGGGTAGCTATGGAGATAAAGATGCCCAAATGCAGTTCCTACCTCAATGATATTAAGCTTGGGAAGGGGATAAGATTAAAAAAAAAAAAAAAAAAAAGAAAACAAAGACACTAATTCAAAAAGACAGTGTACCCAAATGTTCACAGCATCATCATTTAAAATAGCCAAGATACAGAAGTAACAGATGAATCAAAAAAGATGTGAGATTATATACATATATAATTACATATATGTAAATATATATACATATACATCATATACACATATACATGTGTATATGAAGTATATGTGTGTGTATATATATATAATTAATATGTGGGCTTCCTTGATGGCTCAGTGCAGGTTTGACTCTGGGTTAGGAAGATCCCCTGAAGAAGGAAATGGCAACCCATTCCAGCATTCTTGTCTGGGAAATCCCATGGGCAGAGGAGCTTGGCAGGTGACAGTTCATGGGGTCGCAAGAGTCAGACACAACTTACTGACTAAAGAACAACATAATTAATATATACATTCATAACATGTATATACTGCTGCAGCTAAGTCGCTTCAGTCGTGTCCGACTCTGTGCGACCCCATAGACAGCAGCCCACCAGGCTCCCCTGTCCCTGGGATTCTCCAGGCAAGAACACTGGAGTGGGTTGCCACTTCCTTCTCCAATGCATGAAAGGAAAAGTGAAAGTGAAGTCACTCAGTCGTGTCCATCTGTTAGCGACCCCATGCACTACAGCCTACCAGGCTCCTCCATCCATGGGATTTTCCAGACGAGAGTACTGGAGTGGGTTGCAATTGCCTTCTCCATGTATATACATGTATATGATTATACATGTATATAATCATATCTTCTTTATCTGATAATATATACATATATGCATAGTGGAATATTATATAAAATTATATATTTATTATATATATATATATAAAATCTAATATCTTCATCTGAGACACATGCACTTCTCTTATCCTCACATATATATAATGAAATTTTACTTTGTCTTAAAAACAACTGAAATATTGCCATTTGCAACAATGTGAATGAATCTAAAGTATATTATGCTAGTAAAAAAAAGTCACAGAGGGAGAAATATGCTGTATATTATCACTTATAACTGGACTCTAACAAATCAAACAAATAAATGAATATATGAAAACAGAAACAGATGCACAGATGTATAGAACAGACTAGTGCTTATCAGTGGGTAGTAGGAAGTGGGTAGAGCTAGTGGGCAGGGGATGAAGATGCAGGAAATATTAAATATAAAATAAATAAGCTACAAGGATATATTGTACAGAACATGAAATATAGATATCATTTTACTATAATTTTAAATGGAATATAATCTATAAAAATATTGAATCACCTGAAACTAATAAATTTAAAATCAACCATACTTCAATTAAAAAAAAAGAATAAAGAAGAAAGATGGACTTTCTCCAATGAAGAGAAATGAAAAGACTTTTTGCAAACAAGTCTACTCAAAAAATGTCTAAAACTATCTCTTAAGGGCAAGTATCTAATCAAATGAAAAAATAGAGGATTCAAATGAACAAAATAAAAATGAAATTGGAGACATTTACAAATGATAGCACAATAATACAAAGGATTATAGGAGACCACTATAAACAACTATATTCCAACAAATTTTACAACCTAGAATAAATAAATTCCTAAAAAAAAAAAATACGACCACCAAGACTAAGTCATGAAAACTGAAAATATGAAAAAGACCAATAACAATTAAGAAAATTTAAACAGTAGTCATAAACATCCTAGCATGGAGGACCCCAGGACCAAATGGCTTCACTTATGATTTCTCCCAAACACTCAAAGAAGAATTAATATCAATCAAACTTTTCCAAAGGGATTCTCAGGTGGTGCTAGTGGTAAAGAATCTGCTTGCCAATGAAGGAGACATAAGAGATGAGGGTTTGATCCCTGGGTTGGAAAGACCCCTTGGAGGAGGGCATGGCAATTCACTCCAGTATTCGTGCCTGGAGAGTCCCATGGCAGAGGAGCCAGGCAGGCTACAGTCTATTGGGTCACAAAGAGACAGACATGATGGAACTGATTAGCATGTATGCATGTAAACTCTACCAAAATATTGAATGGGAATATACTCTACCAAACTGAATTTACAATGTCAGCATTACACTGATATAAAAACCAGAGAAGGACACTACAGAAAATAAAATTATAGGTCAATATTCCTGATGAAAATAGATATAAAAATTCTCAACAGAATCTTAGCAAACTGATCCCAACAGTACATTAAAAAGATCATATATCATGAAAAAAATGGTATTTACTCTAAGGATGTAAAGAGAGTTCAACAGTCACAGATCATTAACAACACAGAAGGATAAAAATTAGGCTTTTGTCAATAGATAGAGAAAAAGCATTTAATAAGATTCAAAATTCTTTCATGACAAAAATTCTCAAATTGGATATAAAGGAAAATATATGCAAATAACAAAGGCCACATATGATAAGCCCACAACTAGCATCATACTCAATGGTGAAAAGATTACGTCTCTTTCTCTAAGACCAGGAACAAGATAAGAGTGCCAACCCTTGCACTTCATTCAACATACTACTAGAAGGCCTAACCAGAGAAATGAGGCAAGAAAAATAGAAAAGGTATCTGAATCAGAACAGAAAAAATAAAATCGTCTCTATTTGTAGATGGCAGCCCACTCCAGTACTCTTGCCTGGAAAATCCCATGGACGGAGGAGCCTGGTAAGCTACAGTCCATGGGGTCGCTAAGTGTCGGACACGACTGAGCGACTTCACTTTCACTTTCACTATTATTATTTACAATAAACCATGAAGAGTTCATCCAAAAATTATTAGAATTAGTAAATCTTTCAATAATGTTCAGTTCAGTTGCTCAGTTGTGTCTGACTCTTTGCGACCCCATGGACTGCAGCATGCCAGGCTTCCCTGTCCATCACCAACTCCTGGAGCCTTCTCAAACTCATGTCCATTGAGTCAGTGATGCCATCCAACCATCTCATCCTCTGTCATCCCCTTCTCCTACCACCTTCAATCTTTCTCAGCATCACGGTCTTTTCAAATCAGTCAGTTCTTCGCATCAGGCGGCCAAAGTATTGGAGTTTCAGCGTCAGTCTCCCAATGAATATTCAGGACTGATTTCCTTTAGGACTGAGTGGTTGGATCTCCTTGCAGTCCAAGGGACTCTCAAGAATCTTCTCCGACATCACAGTTCAAAAGCATCAATTCTTTGGCGCTCAGTTTTCTTTATAGTCCAACTCTCATATCCATACCAATAATGTTACAGAGCACAAAATTACCATACAAAAATCTGTGCATTTCTACATATATATAAATGAATTATTAGAAAGAGAAATTAAGAAAACAATCCTAATATAAGAATAAAATATTTTGGAATATGTTTAACCAAAGAGGTGAATGATCTGTACATTGAAAACTATAAGATGTTGATGAAAGAAAGTGAAGAAGACATAAATAAATGAAATGCTATTCCTTGCTCATGGATTGGAAGAATTAATATCATTAAGAGTAGGACACAACTGAAGCGACTGAGCATGCACACATGCAACAACAACATATGTGTGTGTATGTATATATATATATAATTTTTATTGATTGTGATACTTTTGAGAACTCTAATACAACAGCTGACTTTTAAGGTTGAATGTTATATCCTTTCACTATGATCAAAAACAAGAGAATTACAACTGATTTTGCCATTCTCTTGAACACTGAACTAACCAGGGAAGATTTTAACCAGGGAAACTAGGAAAAAATGAAACAAAAACATCCATACTTAAAAAAGATAAAACTACCTTTGCTTATAAAGGACACGACCTTTTATACAGAAATTTCAATGGAATCCACCCAAAAAAAGCTATTAAAGCTATAAATTAGTTAAAAAAAATTCAAGGTTACAAGATAAACATAATAAATCAACTTTATTTGTATACATTGACCATGAATAATCTGATCATTAAAATAAGAAATAATCCATTAATCATAGCAGTGACAATAATAATAAAACACTTAGAAATGAATTCAATAAAATGGCCCAATACATGTAACTCCAAAAACCACAGAATATAGTTATAAGAAATTAAACTAACTAAATCTAATTAAAAGACATCTGCTGCTCACAGATCTTACTATTGGGCTGGCCAAAAGTTTCCTTCATTTTCCTTCAGTTTTTAAGTAAATATAGAAGAAAATTTTTTTTCATTTTCATCAAGAACATTATTCAACAACTGTTTTGTTCCACCATCTTTTGGCATTTTTTCAGAAAACTTCATAATTTCATTTTCACAAAACTTTAGATGTTTTTGAGCAAAGAACCATCCCAGGTGTGTTCTACAGTATTCCAGGGAATGAAAATTTCTTTCATCAAGAGAATTTTATAAAGACCAAAATAAATGGAAATTCGAAGTTCCAGTGTCCAATGTATATGGCAGATGAATTACAACTTCCCATTGAAGCTATAACAGTTTTTGCCTGGTCATCAAAAAAAGCAGAAACAAAAAAACACGTAGTCTTGTGTTATCCTGATGGAAGATTATGCATTTTCTATTGACTAATTCTGGACGCTTTTGACTGAGTACTGCTTTCAGTTGGTCTGACTGAGAGTAGTACTAGTTGGAATGAATCATTTGGTTTTCAGAGGAAGCTCATAATAGATTACTCATTTCCAATCTCACCATATACACATCACCTTTTTTGGATGAAGACTAGCCATTGGTATGGTTGGTGGTGGTTCATTTCACTTTCCCCACGATCTCTTCCATTCCCTGTTATTATACAGTATTCACTTTTCATCACCTGTCACAATTTGTTTTAAAAATGGAACGTTTTCATTACATTTCAATAGAGAAACGCATGCAGAAATACGGTCATGCAGGTCTTTTTTGCTTAACTAATGTGGAACTCAAACATCAAAGCAATTAACATAACTAAGCTGGTGCAAATAATTTTCAATGCTTGATTTGGATATTTTGAGTATGTCGGCTCTCTCCTATATGGTATAACTGTGACTTTTTTCAGTTAATGTCTCGATGTGATTCCTATCAACTTCAACTGTTCTAGTTGACCATGGAGCATCGTCCAGTAAGAAATTATCAGCAAAAACTTCATCAACCACTTTTGACATGTTTGATCAGTTCACAGCACTTTCTCCATACACTGCACAAATCTGTTTTTGCATTTCCATTGTGTTTTTACTTTTCTTGAAATGATAAAGCATAATAAGTCAAAAATGTCACTTTTTCTTCCATCATCAATATTTAAATGGCTATAAAAATTCACCAATTTTTGTAATTTTTTAAATGCACACTGATAGGACAGCTGTCCTGATACAATCTAACAAAATTGTTTAAAATGAAGTTAAGTACAGCTGAGCACTACTAGAGCCCTATTAAGGGGAAAAAAATGAACAAACTTTTTGGCCAACCCAATATTTCAAGATGTTAATGTGTCTGAAACTGTTCTACAGAGTAAATACAATCCCTATCCAGTGATAAAAATCTAACAAAATTGTCTCAAATGAAGTTAAAGATAGCTGAGCACTACTAGAGCCATCTTAAGGAAAAAATTGAACAAACTTTTTGGCCAACCCAATATTTTAAGATGTTAATATGTCTGAAACTGGTCTACAGAGTAAATGCAATCCCTATCCAAATATCAGGTGGCTTTTTTGTTTTAGAAGTTGTCAGGATGATCCTAAAACTCACATGTAAATGAAGGGGACTCAGAATGGCAAAAGTAAAATCATGAGAAAGAAGAACAAATTTGAAAGTCTGCTGCTGCTGCTAAGTCGCTCCAGTTGTGCCCGACTCTGTGCGACCCCATAGACGGCAGCCCACCAGGCTCCTCTGTCCCCGGGATTCTCCAGGCAAGAATACTGGAGTGGGTTGCCGTTTCCTTCTCCAGCGCATGAAAGGGAAAAGTGAAAGTGAAGTTGCTCAGTCGTGTCCGACTCCCAGCGACCCCATGGACTGTACCCTACCAGGCTCCTCCGTCCATGGGAGTTTCCAGGCAAGAGTACTGGAGTGGGGTGCCATTGAAAGTCTAGTACCTTCTAATTTTGAAAGTTACTATAAAGTTATAGTTATCAAGACAAGATAATATTTTATTGGAATAAAGATAGATATATGTCTGTTTGATTACCATGTGTTTCCATGTGTTCCTTCTTGAGTTTATCCTACCTGGGACTCTCTGTACTTGCTGGACATGGTTGATTGTTTCCTTTTTCATGTTATATAAGATTTCAGCTATTATCTTTTCAAAAATTTTCTTGGGTCCTTTCTCTATCTTCTCCTTCTGAGACCCCTATAACGTGAATGTTGGTGCATTGAATGTTGTCCCAGTGGGGTCTTAGGCTGTCTTCATTTCTTCTTTTTTTTCTGTATGTTGCTTTGCTACAGTGATTCCACCATTTTGTCTTCCAGATCACTCATCCAATCCTCTGCCTCAGTTATGCTATTGATTCCTCTAGTGTATTATTTGTTTCTGTTTGTTTGTTCTTTAGTTCTTCTAGGTCTTTGGTAAACATTTCTTGTATCTTCTCAATTCATTTTCTGAGATCCTGGATAATCTTGATTATCATCAATCTGAATTTTTTCTGAAAGGTTGTCTAACTCCACTTCATTTAGTTGTTTCTCTGGGGTTTTATCTTGCTCCTTCATTTGGCACTTAGTCCTCTATCTTTCCACTTTGATTAACTTTCTGTGATTGTGGTTTTTGTTCTGGAGGCTGCAGGATTGTAGTTCTTCTTGTTTCTTCTGTCTGTTCTCTAGTAAATGAGGCTAAGAGGGTTCTGTAAGGGTCCTGATGGGAGGGATAGGTGGTGGGAAAAACTGGGTCTTGCCCTGGTGGGCAGAACTGTGCAAAGAAAAAAATATTAAAAAGCCACAAGAGAAAAACAACCAATAACATACAAGGTAACTCCCATAAGGTTATCAGATAATCTCTCAACAGAAATTCTATAAGCCAGAAGGGAATGGCATAATATATTTAAAGTGATGAAAGAGAAGAACCTACAGCCAAGAATACCCAGCAAGCCTCTTGTTAAGATTTTGGAGAAATCGGAAGCTTTACAGACAAGCAAAAGTTAAAGAGAATTCAACACCACCAAACCAGCTTGACAACAAATGCTAAAGGAACTTCTCTAGGCAGGCAACACAAGAGAAGGAAAAGACCTAAAAATAATTAGCCCAAAACAATTAAGAAATTGGTAATAGGATCATACATATTGATAATTACCTTAAATGTAAGTGGATAAAATGCCCCGACCAAAAGAAATAGACTGGCTGGGTGGATACAAACACAAACTGGTTTATATACTATCTACAAGAGACCCACCTCACACTTACAGACTGAAAGTAAGGGGATGGGACAAGGTATTTCACACAAATGGAAATTGAAGGAAAGCTGCAGTAGCAATACTCACATCAGACAAAACAGACTTTAAAACAAAGACTGTTATAAGAGACAAAGAAGGACACTACACAATGATCAAGGGTTCAATCCAAGAAGAAATTATAAAAATTATAAATATATATGCATCTAACACAGGAGCACCTCAATATGTAAGGCAAACATTAACAACCATAAAGGGAGAAATAGACAGTAACACAATAATAGTGGAGGACTTAAACTCCCCACATTCACAAATGGACAGAACATCTTGACAGAAATTTTATGAGGAAATACAGGCCTTGAATGACACCTTACACCAAATGGACTTAACTGATATTCATAGATCATTTATCCAAAAATGGCATCCTACACATTCTTCTGAAACACATACAGAACATTCTCCAGGATTTACCACATGCTGGGCGACAAGGTGAACCTTTGTAAATTTAAGAAAATTGAAATGCTATCAAGCATCTTTTCTGATCACAATGCTATGAGATTAGAAATATACTACAATAAAAAAAACATATAAAACATAAACACATGGCAGCTAAACAATATGTTACTAAACAACCAGTGGATCACTCAAGAAATCAAAGAGGACATTAAAAAATACCTAGAGATGAATGGAAATGAAAGCAAAACAGTCCAAAGCTTATGGGATACAGCAAAACCGGTTCCAAGAGAGAAGTTTATACCAATACAATCTTACATCAAGAAAGAAGAGAAAACTCAAATAAATAATGTATCCTTACATCTGAAAAAACAAGAGAAAGAAGAAAAAACAAAACCTAAAGTTAGTAGAAGGAAGGAAATCATAAAGATTAGAGCAGAAATAAATGAAATAGAGACAAAACAATTGCAAAGATCAATGAAACTAAAAGCTGGTTCTTTTAAAAGATCAACAACAATGAAAAACTTTACCCAGATTCATCAAACAAAAAAGGGAAAGGACTCAAATCAATAAAATTATAAAGGAAAAAGGAGGAGGCACAACAGACAATGAAAAGGATCATAAGAGACTACTATGAGCAAATGTATGCCAATAAAAGGACAAACTGGAAAAAACAGACAAATTCTTAGAAAGGCACAGTCTTTTAAGACTGAACAAGGAAGAAACAGAAAATATGAATAGGCCAATCACAAGCCCTGAAATTGAAACTATGATAAAAAAAAACTTCCAAGAAATTTTCTGTATGACTCAGGGAACTCAAACAGGGGCTCTCTGATAATCTAGAAGGTGGGATTCAGAGGGAGATGGGAGAGAGGTTGGGAGGGAGGGGACATGGGGGTACCTATTGCTGATTCTTGTTTAGGTATGACAGAAAACGACAAAATACTGTAAAGGAATTATCCTTCAATTAAAAATAAAAGTGGTGAAAAAACCTCCCAACAAACAGAAGTCCAGGACCTGTGGCTTCACAGTGAAATTCTATCAAACATTTAGAAAAGAGTTAACAGTTGCCCTTCTGAAACTTTTCCAAAAAATTGCAGAGAAAGAAAATTTCCAAACACACTCTGTAAGGAAACCATCACTCTGATACCAAAACCAGACAAAGATACCACACACACACAAATTATAGGTCAGTATCATTGATGAATATAGATGCAAAAACCCTCAAAAAATACAAACAATCCAAATTCAACAACACATTAAAATGATCATACACCATCATCAAGTGGTATTCACCTCAGTGACACAAGGATTTTTCAACATCCACAAATCAATAAATGTGATACACCAAGCCAACAAATTGAAGAATGAAAATCATATGATCATCTCTATAG
The DNA here is from genome assembly GCF_054371585.1 of Giraffa tippelskirchi. NCBI lineage: Eukaryota > Metazoa > Chordata > Mammalia > Artiodactyla > Giraffidae > Giraffa > Giraffa tippelskirchi. Next base: position 76,724,417 of record NC_137289.1, read on the forward strand.
ATGCAGAAAAATCTTCTGGCAAAATTCAGCAGCCATTTATGATTAAAAAAAATATCTCTCTAGAAAGTGGGCATAGAGGGAACATACTTGCACATAATAAAGGTCGTATATTACAAACCTACAGCTAACATCAAACTCAATAGAGAAAAAGTGAAGGCATTTCCTCTAAGATCTGGAACAAGAGAAGGTTGTCCATTCTTGCCACTTCTATTCAACATAGTTTGGGAAGTTATATCTACAGAAATCAGAGAACAAAAAGAAGTAATGGGAATCAAAATTGGAAAACAATATTACTGCTGCAGATGACATGACCCTATACATAGAAGATCCTAAAGATGCTACCAGAAAACTACTAAAACTCATCAGTGAATTTGGTAAAGTTGTAGGCTACAAAATCGATACACAGAAATCTGTTGCATTTTTATATACTAACAATGAAAGATCAGAAAGAGAAATTCAAGAAACAATTCCATTTATCATTGCATCAAAAAGAATAAAATACTGAGGAAGAAGTCTAACTAAGGAGATAAAAGACCCGTATTCTGAAAACTATGTGATGCTGATGAAAGAAATTGAAGATACAATCAGATGGAAAGACATGCTCATGATTGGAAGAATCAATATTGTGAAAACAAATATACCACTGAAGGCAGTCTACGAATTCAATGCAATCCCTATCAAATTACCAATGACAGTTTTCACAGAACTAGATCAAAAACTTTAAAATTTGTATAGAGACACAAAGGACCCCAAATAGCCAAAGCAATGTTGAGAAAGAAAAAATGGAGCTTGGGATTCAGGCTCCCTGACTTTAGACTATAATACAAAGCTACAGTCATCAAAACAGTATGGTACTGGCATAAAAATAGATGTAAAGATCAATGGAACAGGATAGAAAATCCAGAAAGAAACCCATGCACTTGTAGTCAGTATATATTTGACAAAGGAGGGAAGACTATACAATGCTGCAAAGACAGTCTCTTCAACAAGTGGGGTTGGGAAAACTGGACAGTTTCTGCTTCACTGGCTATGCTAAAGTCTTGACGGTGTAGATCACTACAAACAACAGAAAATTCTTAAGGACATGGGAATACCAGACCATTTTACCTACCTTCTGTGAAACCTGTATGCAGGTCAAGAAGTAATAATTAAATCAGATGTGGAACAACAAATTGGTTCAAAATTGGGAAAGGAGTATATCAAGGCTGTATACTGTCACTGTCACCCAGCTTATTTAACTTATATGCCGAGTACATCATACAAAATGCTGGGCTGGATGAAGCACAAGCTGGAATCGAGAATGCCAGGATCATGGCAACCAGTCCCATCACTTCATGGCAAACAGATGGGGAAACAATGGAAACAGACATTATTTTCTTGGGCTCCAAAATCACTGCAGAAGGTGATTGCAGCCATGAAATTAAAAGAGGCTTGCTCCTTGGAAGAATAGCTATGACAAAAGTAGACAGCGTATTAAAAAGCAGAGACATTATTTTGCCAAGAAAGGACTGTATGGTCAAAACTATGGTTTTTCGAATAGTCATGTATGGATGTGAGATTTGGACCGTAAAGAAGGCTGAGAACCAAAGAATTGATGCTTTTGAACTGTGGTGTTAGAGAAGACTCTTGAGAGTAACTTGGACTGCAAAGAGATCAAACCAGTCAATCCTAAAGGAAATCAGTCCTGAATATTTATTGGAAGGACTGATGCTGAAGCTAAAGCTCCAATACTTTGGCCACCTGATGCGAAGAGCCAACTCACTGGAAAAGACCCTGATACTGGGAAAGATTGAAGACAGGCAAAGAAGGGAATGACAGAGGATAAGTTGGTTGGATGGCATCACCAACTCAATGGACATGAGTTTGAGTAAGCTCCAGGAGATGGTGAAGGACAGGGTAGCCTGGTGTGCTGCAGTCCATGGGGGTTGCAAAGAGTCAGAAATGACTAAGTGACTGAACAACAACATGCCGAAAAATGAAATTAGATCATTGTTTAACACCATACACAAAAATGAACTGAACATGGTTTAAAGAGTTAATGTGAGACTGGAAACAATAAAACTCTCAGAGGAAAATATAAGAAGAACACCCTCTGACATAAATCACAGTAAAATGACATTTTTGATCCGTCTCCTAGAATAATGGATAACAAACGAAAATAAAAAATTGAAACTACTTAAACTCAAAAGCGTTTGCATAGCAAAAGAAATAATATACAAAACAAAAAGACAACCTACAGATTGGCATAAAATATTTGCAAATGATGTGATTGAGAAGGGATTAGTCTCTAAAACTTGCAAACAGCTAATGATGCTTAACAGCATCAAAACAGACAACCCAATCAACAAATGGGCAGAACACTCAAATAGACACGTCTCCAGAGAAGACATACAGATAGCCAAGAGGCACATGAAAAGATGTTCAACACTGCTAATCAGTAGAGAAATGCAAACCAAAACTACAATGAGATATTACCGCATATCAGCCAGAACGGCCATCATCAAAAATCCATAAATGAGAAATGCTGGAGAGGGTGTGGAAAGAATGCAACCCTCCCAAACTGTTGGTGGGAATGTAGATTGGTAGAGCCACTATGGAGAATAGTATGGATGTTCCTTAAAAAAAAAAAAAAAAAGACTTACCATATGACATTGCAATACCACTTCTGGGAAATATCCAGAGAAAAACACGATCCAAAAGGTTACATGCACCCCAATCTTCATTGTAGCACTGTTTACAACAGCCAACACACACAACCAACCTAAATGTCCATCGATAGAGGAATGGATATATAAGATGTGGTGCATATACACAATGAAATATTACTCATCCATTAAAAAAATGAAACTATGATACCTGGAGAAACATGGAAGGACCTAGAGGCTGTCATACTGAGTGAAGTAAAACAGACAAAGGATGAGAAATACTGTATGACATCCCTTATGTGGAATCTAAAATGAAATGATACAAAAAACTTATTCCAAAAGAGAAAGAGACTCACAAACTTAGAGAACGACCTTATGGCTGCTATGGAAAAGTGTGGGGTGAAGGGATGGTTAGGGAGTTTGAGATCGACATGTATGCTGCTGCTATATTTGAAATGGGGGAACACATGTAAACCAAAGGCTGATTCATGTCAATGTATGGCAAAAACCACTACAATACTGTAAAGTAATTAGCCTCCAACAAAAATAAATAAATTAATTAAAAAATTAAAATGGATAACTCACCAGGGCCTACTATATAGCACATAGAACTCTGTTCAATATTATGTGTCAGCCTGCATCTGAGGGGAGTTTTGGGGAGAATGGATATATGTGTATGTATGGCTGAATCTGGGATTTCCCTGGTGGCTCAGTGGTAAAGAATCCACTCGCCAAAGCAGGAGACACAAGTTATATCCCTGGGTCAGGAATATTCCCTGGAGAAGGAAACAGCAACCAACTCCAGTATTCTTGCCTGGGAAATCCCATGGACAGAGGAGTTCATGGGGTCTCAAAAGAATCGAACATGATTTAGCATCTGAATAATAACAGCACCATGGCTGACTCCCTTCGTTGTTCACTGGAAAATATCACTATATTGTTAAACAGATACTGTCCAATCAGTTCAGTTCAGTTGCTCAGTCGTGTCTGATTCATTGGGACCCCATGAACCACAGCACGCCAGGCCTCCCTGTCCATCACCAACTCCCAGAGTCCACCCAAACCCATGTCCATTTGGTCGGTGATGCCATCCAACCATCTCATCCTCTGTTGTCCACGTCTCCTCCTGCCCTCAATCTTTTCCAGCAACAAGGTCTTTTCCAATGAGTCAGCTCTTCGCATCAGGTGGCCAAAGTGATGGAATTTCAGCGTCAACATCAGTCTTTCCAATGAACACCCAGGAATGATCTCCTTTAGGATGGACTGGTTGCATCTCCTTGCAGTCCAAGGGACTCTCAAGAGTCTTCTCCAACACCACAGTTCAGAAGCATCAATTCTTCGGCACTCAGCTTTCTTTATAGTCCAAGTCTCACATCCATACATGACCACAGGAAAAACCATAGTCTTGACTAGACGGACCTTTGTTGAAAAAGTAATGTCTCTGCTTTTTAATATGCCATCTAGGTGGATCATAACTTTCCTTCCAAGGAGTAAGCATCTTTTAATTTCATGGCTGCAATCACCATCTGCAGTGATTTTGGAGCCCAGAAAAATAACGTCTGACACTGCTTCCACTGTTTCTCCATCTATTTGCCATGAAGTGATGGGATCGGATGCCACGATCTTAGTTTTCTGAACGTTGAGCTTTAAGCCAACTTTTTCACTCTATTTCAGTTTCTTCAAGAGGCTCTTTAGTTCTTCTTCACTTTCTGCCATAAGGGTGGTGTCATCTGCATATCTGAGGTTATTGATATTTCTCCTGGCAATCTTGATTCCAGCTTGTGCTTCCTCCAGCCCAGCGTTTCTCATGATGTACTCTGCATATAAGTTAAATAAGCAGGGTGACAATATACAGCCTTGACGTACTCCTTTTCCTATTAGGAACCAGTCTGTTGTTCCATGTCCAGTTCTAACTGTTGCTTCCTGACCTGCATACAGGTTTCTCAAGAGACAAGTCAGATGGTCTGGTATTCCCATCTCTTTCAGAATTTTCCACAGTTTATTGTGATCCACACAGTCAAAGGCTTTGGCATAGTCAATAAAGCAGAAATAGATGTTTTTCTGGAACTCTCTTGCTTTTTCACTGATCCAGTGGATGTTGGCAATTTGATCTCTGGTTCCTCTGCGTTTTCTAAAACCAGCTTGAACATATGGAATTTCATGGTTCACATATTGCTGAAGCCTGGCTTGGGGAATTTTGAGCATTACTTTACTAGCGTGTGAGATGACTGCAATTGTGTGGTAGTTTGAGCATTCTTCGGCATTGCCTTTCTTTGGGATTGGAATGAAAACTGACCTTTTGCAGTCCTGTGGCCACTGCTGAGTTTGCCAAATTTGCTGACGTATTGAGTGCAGCACTGTCACAGCATCACCTTTCAAGATTTGAAATAGCTCAACTGGAATTCCATCACCTCCACTAGCTTTGTTCGTAGTGATTCTTCCTAAGGCCCACTTGACTTCATATTCCAGGATGTCTGGCTCTAGGTGAGTGTGAGTGATCACACCATCGTGATTATCTGGGTTGTGAAGATCTTTTTTTGTACAGTTCTTCTGTGTATTCTTGCCACCTTTTCTTTACATCTTCTGCTTCTGTTAGGTCCATAAAATTTCTGTCCTTTATTGAGCTCAACTTTGCATGAATTGTTCCCTTTGTATCTCTAATTTTCTTGAAGAGATCTCTAGTCTTTCCCATTCTATTGTTTTCCTCTATTTCTTTGCATTGATTGCTGAGGAAGGCTTTCTTATCTCTCCTTGCTATTCTTTGGGACTCTGCATTCAAATGGGTATATCTTTCCTTCTCTCCTTTGTTTTTCTCTTCTCTTCTTTTCACAGCTATTTGTAAGGCCTCCTCAGACAGCCATTTTGCTTTTTTGCATTTCTTTTTCTTGGGGATGGTCTTGATTCCTGTCTCCTGTACAATGGCACATCCTCTGTCCATAGTTCATCAAGCACTCTGTCTATCAGATCTAGTCCCTTAAATCTATTTCTCATTTCCACTGTATAGTTATAAGGGATTTGATTTAGGTGTTACCTGAATGGTCTAGTGGTTGTCTCCACTTTCTTCAATTTCATTCTGAATTTGGCAATAAGGAGTTCATGATCTGAGCCACAGTCAGCTCCCGGTCTTGTTTTTGCTGACTGTATAGAGCTTCTCCATCTTTGACTGCAAAGAATATAATCAATCTGATTTCAGTGTTGACCATCTGGTGATGTCCATGTGTAGAGTCTTCTCTTGTGTTGTTGGAAGAGGGTGTTTGCTAGAGCCAGTGCGTTCTCTTGGCAGAACTCTATTAGCCTTTTCCCTGCTTCATTGGCTAGTTGTCTGTGATTGTGGTTTCAGTCTGTCTGCCCTCTGATGCCCTCTCTCAGCGCCTAATGTCTTACCTGTGTTTCTCTTACCTCTTTCTTCTCGTAGTAGCCAATACAAAATAAAAAGTTTAAACTAAGAATAAAAACAAATGGCATCATGGAATTTTCGCATGACCATTAATTAAATTTATATTCATCTTTTCTAAGCACTAGAATATTTTCCAAATAAAAGAGAAAAGTACATATCACATCAAAATCAAAATTAATTCACAGTGTTTAGTTCACCTTTATCAAGAAGTTCAATCGTAGTTTGGCTTACAAATTCCTTTTCAGCATGGATTCAACCTGCAGTGTCCATGTGCCCAATTTGTGCTTTCTGATGCTAGTATTTAGAACTCTATCCTGAGTATACAAAATATGAAAGAAGAACTAAATTTACTGATTTTTGAGGGTGCTTATCATAATAAGTGACAGTGACAGGCTTTATTTTCTTGGGCTCCAAAGTCACTGTGGATGGTAACTGAAGCCACAAAATTAAAAGGGGCTTGCTCCTCGGAAGAAAGCTGTGACAAACCTAGATAGAGTATTAAAATGCAGAGACATCACTTTGTTGACAAAGGTCCATATAGTCAAAGCTACAGTTTTCCCAATAGTCATGTATGGATATAAATGTTGGGCTACAAAGAAAGTTGAGCACTGAAGAAGTGATGCTTTTGAACTGTGGTGTTGGAGAAGACTCTTGGGAGTCCCTTCGACTGTAAGGAGATCAAACCAGTCAATCCTAAAGGAAATCAGTCCCGAATATTCATTGGAACAAATGACACTGAAGCTGAAGCTCTAATACATTGGCCACCTGATGAAAAAAGTCAGCTCACTGGAAAAGAGCCTGTTGCTGGGAAAGATTGAGGGCAAGAGGAGAAGGGGGTGACAGAGAATGAGATAGTTTAATGGTATCACTGATTCAACGGACACGAGTTTAAGCAAAGTCTGGGAAATAGTGAAAGACAGGGAAGCCTGGCGTTCTGCAGTTCATGGGCTCACAGGGTCCGACATGACTTAGTGACTGAACAACAACAATGACAATCTTAATAATTACCCAACTCATAAGTAAGTAAGTGTTAGTCGCTCAGCCGTGCACGATCTTTGCGACCCCATGGCCTGTAGCCCACCAGGCTCCTCTGTCCATGAGATTTTCCAGGCAGGGATACTGGAGTGGGTTGCCATTTCCTTCTCCAGGGGATTTTCCCAACCCAGGGATCAAACCTGGGTCTCCTGCACTGCAGGCAGATTCTTTATGGACCCAACTCATAAGGGTGTTATTGAAATCCAGCTGTCCCAAGTAGCTTATCTTGCTGGACTGTGGAAAGGATGATTTCAGCTTGGAAAAGCAGAAGGACTGAAGCAGAAAAGCCTGTGGATTGCTTATATGCAAGTGATTTTCCACATTCTAAAAAAGAAAACACCCCATTTAGTCCAAATTAACTCCTTTCATTAATTTCATTCTCGGATGAGTAGTGGTTATTCATTCATACTCCTCTGTTAAAATTATAAATAGGATTTCTATGACATGCTGCACATGGACCACAAACTTGCCTAACTCAATGAAACTATAAGGGTCACTCAAGACAGAGGGTCATTGTGGAGAGTTCTGACAAAATCTGGTCCACTATAGGAGGGAATGGCAAACCACTTCAGCATTTTTGCCTTGAAAACCCAACTCATTCCAGTTAATCCTCAACAGTATGTAAACCGAAAATTTCAGATATACAAGCTGTGTTGAGAAAAGACAAAGGAACCAGAGATCAAATTGCCAACATTTGTTGGATCATAGAAAAAGCTAGAGAACTCCAGAAAAACATCTACTTATGCTTTATTGACTATGCCAAAGCCTTTGACTGCAGATCACAAATAAACCATGGAAAATTCTTAAAGAGATGGGAACACCAGACAACCTTACCTATCTCCGGCAAAACCTATATTCAGGTCACGAAGCAACATTTAGAACCAGACATGGAACAATGGACTGATTCCAAATTGGAAAAAGAGTACAAGGCTGTATATTGCCACCCTGCTTAGTTTATGTGCATAGTACTCATGCAAAATGCCAGGCTGGATGAAGCATAAGCTGGAATCCAGATTGCTGGGAGAAATATCAATAACCTCAGATATGCAGGTGACACCACCCTTATGGAAGAAAGCAGGGAGGAATTAAAGAGCCTTTTGATGAAAGTGAAACAGGAGAGCGAAAGAAGTGACTTAAAATTCAACATTCAAAAAACTAAGATCATGTCATCCAGTCCCATCATTTCATAGCAAATAGATGGGGAAACAATGGAAACTGTGACAGATGTTATCTTATTAGGCTCCAAAATCACTGCAGATAGTGACTGCAGCCATGAAATTAAAAGACACCTGCTCTTTGGTAGAAAAGCTATGACCAACTTAGACCTTGTATTAAAAAGCAGAGACATTACTTTGCCAACAAAGGTCTGTCTAGTCAAAGCTACGGTTTTTCCAGTAGTCATCTATGGATGTGAGAGGTGGACCATATAGAAGGCTGAGCCCTGAAGAATTGTTGCTTTTGCAGTGTGGTGTTGGAGAAGACTCTTGAGAGTCCCTTGGACTGCAAGGATATCAAACCAGTCAATGCTAAAGGGAATCAATCCAAAACATTCATTGGAAGGACTTATTGGTGCTGAATCTCCAATATTTTGGCCACCTGATGCAAAGAGCTGACTCATTAGAAGAGACCCTGATGCTGGGAAAGACTGAAGGCAGGAGGAGAAGGGGATGACAAAGGACAAGATGGTTGGATGCCATCACTGACGCAATGGACATGAGTGTCAGGGGGTGTTTAACTTTAAGGAGTCCAATATGTTGTACTTTTTCCTTTGTGTGCCATTTCTCAAGGATTCTCTTTTCCTTATCAGTTTCTATTCTGGAACGAGTAGAACTGCACGCAGCTCTCAGGACTGAGATCATGAGAAAAGGTATCTACTTGGATTCCTTTCAGTAACTCCCTTCTGTGAGAACTGAGAGAAGGGGCATTTACTTGGATTCCTTTCAGTTATTCCCTTCCATGATTTCTTTCAGCATCAGCGACCTTGTATGTATTAGATCATCCATTATTTGTTGCAATCAACGACACTTCATCCTGTGTAATCATTTCACCAAAGATACACAAGCCTGCATTTCTGCTAATAAAATACCCTTGTTCCACTAGAGACCTGGGTCCTCCGTGTCCTTCTCTCTCTCTCTCTCTCTCTCTCTCTCTCTCTTCATCGACTCTGGTTCACCTGGTCCTGGTCTGATAAGAAGACCACAAGTGGCTCCCGAACAGGGACAAAAGGTGTTCAAGGACGGAGTGACTGAGACCCACTGAGGTCAGGAGACCCACCAAGGTCAAGAGACCCACTGAGGTCTAGTAAATGCGGGGTTATGGGATAAAAGGCTGGAAAGCCTCATCATTTTTCTACTTTACTTCATCATTTATTTAAGGTTCAAGGGCTTTCAGTTTCACGTCAACACATAGAGACATGTCTTCAAACAATAGTTAAATATAATCCCTGGTTCCCTGATGAGGACACTTTTGATTGAGAAATTTGGAACCGGGTTAAAAAAAATATTGAACAAGCCACTAAACAAAAAAACAATATTTCAATAGATTTCTGGCCCCTATGGGCTCTCATTAAAGCTGTAATTCTACCATTTCAAAGTAATCCTAGCACTTCTAATATTTGACAACAGTCAGAACACTTATTACATGAATATGAATTAGATGATGAAACTTTTCAAAAGGCCCAATTAAAACAACATAAAACATTTCAAAATTTTCCTACTAACCCTGTTCCAATTACTCCAAGTGCTCCTCCTCTTGCAATAGACACAAAGCCAAAGATCCCTTCAATTGAAACAAAATAACTCTGATGATGACTCTTTTGAGGCCCTTTTTCCATTAAAGCTAATAATACTTTTTTAGATGACAAAGATAAGCCTTCAGCTGGTCCTCACATTTATAAAAAAAAAACAAAACATAAAACTATTTACTCATTCTCCTTCACAACAGATACTCTCTGAATTGCTGGCTTTACAATCTCGAGTCTCTGAGACAGATGTTTTTTCTGCTTTTCCTATATTAAAAAATGCTAACACACAGGGGCAAATAATGCCTCAATATAAAGACATTGATTTTTCTTATGTACAACAAATAAAAAAGGCTGTAACTATGTACAGCCCTCATTCCCCTTTTACTAAAAAACTTCTAAATGCTATGACATCTTCCATTAAAACTTTTATTCCTTATGACTGGCAGATTTTAGTAAAAGCTCTCCTTAAACCGAGAAAATATCTCCAGTGGTCTATGTGGTTTCAAGATGTTGCTCGAGATTGTGCCAATCTTAATGCTCGAGCTGGCGCTCCCCAGAGTCATATCACTTTAAAAATGATAACTGAAACAAGACAATTTGAGACAATAAAAGCCCAAATACAATGCCCTCCTTTATTACATGTACAATTAAAAAAGCTGCTCTTGAGGCCTGAGATCAAATTACTCCTCAAAAAAAAACCTAAAGACAGTTACACTAAAATATTACAAAGACCTAATAAAGCCTATGCTGATTTTCTAGCAAGACTAAAAACTGCTATTTCCCACAGTATAATTGGAAAAGAAGCCAAAATACAATTTAAAAAACTACTTACATATGAAAATACAAATCAAAAATGTCAAAGAGCTATCACTCCAATATGTGAAACTAAAACTGTTATTGATTATTTGAAGCCTTGCCACAATCTCGGGTCTAAAACACAGAAAATACAACTATTAGTTAAAACAATGGCTGCTACTTTTAAAAAAAAGATATGACAGATGTTTTACATGTGGAGATAATAACCATATAAAAAAAGATTGCCCTAAAAAACACACAAAAAAAGGTTAATAAAAAGTCTCCAAAACTTTGCTCTCGCTGCCGTAGCTAAAGATTGCTTTTCTAAATATGATATTAAAAAAAACCTTAATTTGAAAAACTTCAAAAAGGGGACTCCCCGGGTCCCCTTCAACAAAAACCAGAGACAAACTCCATCCTTTCCCTCAAATCCTCAACACTCAACAATACTGCCATCGATATATCAGCCCTAAAAGATTTTCTCCTTTTCCCTCAAATAATCCCTTCTAAAATACCTACTAGACTTTTTATACCCCTACCTCCACAAACTTTCGGCATTTTATTTAGCTGATCTGACCTGACTCTTAAAAAAATCACTGTTCATCCAAAAATAATTGATTCAGATTATAAGAGAAAAATTCAACTTATGATGTCATCTCAGATACTATGACAATTTTAACAAAAAGATAAAATTGCCCAATTACTTATTTTACCTTATACTGCTATTAACTCCCTTCATGATATACAGACAGATAAATCAAACAATACCAATCAAAAACAATCTTTATGGACCTACTACATTACAACCTTATATAATAGATACACCCTTTAATCTAATAGAAAGAGATTTACTTATACAATGACAAACTCAAATATATATTTCATATTTTTCTTAGGGGCCACTGCTCGTTTAACAAATAAAACAATTATTAAAATAACCTAAAATACTGATGAGCCTATTTAGACAGAGCAGTGGCCCCTTACAAAAAAATAAAATACAGGCTGCTAAAAAACTTATAAACACACAATTAAAATTAAAACATATTGAAAAATCTCATTCCCCCTAAAACTCTCCCATTTTTGTTATAAAAAAAAAAATCTGACAAATGGCATCTCTTGACAGATCTTATAAAAGTTAATACATCCATAAAACCTATGGGTACCTTACAACCAGAAATCCCAATGCCTACTACTATTCCTCAAAACTGACATATTATTATTATCGACTTACAAGATTGCTTTTTTAGTATGCTGTTACATCCTCTAGACTGAGAGAAATTTGCTTTCTCTCTTCCTTATCTTAATCACACTGGGTCTCATAAATGATACCAATAGACTATATTGCCTCAAGGCATGATGAATTCTCCCACCATATGTCAATATTATGTAGCCAAAGCCCTAGAACCTATAAGAAAACAATTTCCTAATTTTCTTGTTATTCATTATACAGATGATATATTATTTTCAGCTCCATCTATTTTAAAAACTCAGTACATGTTCAATATAGCTCAACAATATTTAAAAGACTCTAGATTACTTACTGTCCCGAAAAAAAATTCAAACCTCCACACATTATCATTATTTAGGATTCATTATTAATAGACAATGTATTATTCCCCAAATTACACAAATTCATATTGATAAATTATCAACTTTAAATGACTTTCAAAAACTTTTAAGAGGTATTAATTAGATTAGATCTTCTTTAGACATCGCTAATTATCAACTGATTAATTTAATACTTTGAAAAGAGATTCCAATTTAAATAGCCCTCGTTCATTATCTCAAAAGACACACAAAAAAACTTTATTTAATACAAAATAAATTACAGCAACAATTTCTTACATAAATTAGACTTGATTTACCTCTAAAATTGTTTGTACTCCCTTCTCTCCATTCCCCCACAGGCCTTCTTGCTCAACTTGAACACCCAATAAAATGGATCTATACCCATTTTAGAGAGACAAAATCACTTACACCCTATGTTGATTTAATTGCTTTAATCGTTATCAATGAAAAAAAACAAAACTAAAACCTTAATTGGCTCCGATCCTCACAAAATTGTTATACCTATTAATAAATCTCAATTCAAAAATACATTAGAAACTTCCACTGATTTCCAAATAGCCTTTTTAAAATATTTTAGAAAGATTTCATTTCATTATCCTTCTAACAAACTTTGAAATTTCTTCAAAAATACTAAATTTATTATCTCCCATATCATCCACTCACAACCCATACCTCATGCTGAAATTTTCTATATAGATGAGACCAAAAACGCCAAAGCCTCATTCTGGTCTTTCAAAAAATATAAAATCTTTCATACTAAATTTCATTCTGCTCAACAAAACAAATTATATGCTCTCATTCAAGTTATTTACTTACATCCTTACCCCATTAATATAGTCTCTGATTCTTTATATTCAGTTTCTGTATTAAAAAATATAAAAACTTCCATTATTAACTCCAGTCACCCTGTAATTCAACAACTCTTTCTCAAATTATAAACTATTGTTAAAAAACACACTTCTCCCATCTATACTACTCATATTCAAACACATTCTTGCCTTCCTGGCCCTATGACTTATGGTAATAAACAAGCTGATAAACTCATTTCTTTTGCTACTCCTGAAAAACAACATGCCTTATTACATAATAATGCTGGCTCCTTACACAGGAACACTGCTATCTTCCTTATCTAATATAGACTTTACTAGATTCCAACATAAACTATTCTCTAAACCTATAACTATTGTTAATATAGCTTTATTTGTTTTAATTTTTTTTAACTCACCGCAAGGAGATATCTTAACAAGAACAGAAAAACATTTCGAGGAATCACAGGATGCCTCCCTTCCTTTGCCTATTTGGTATCAAAACGAGTTAACCCAACAATGGAAGTTTGGGAAGTTGATCTTACAGGGAAGGGGATATGCTTGTGTTTCTCCAGATGAATCCAATGAACTCATTTGGCTTCCCCTTCGGAGGATCTGCCCCAGGGGAGCCAACGACATTCAAGATAAAAAAAAAAAAAAAAATCCTCCAGAGGAGGAAATTCCAGTAGAAGCCATGGCGGCTTTAAAAATTTCCAAAAAACGCCACACTTGACGTCATCGACCTCATGATCTCCCTACTTGGAGAGAGATAAAAACGCTCACTAATCAAGCTAAAAATCTGGTTTCTCAACAGAAAATGCCTCGGAATCCAGAAAATATTTTTGTCGCTATGCTTGCTTTGCTTGCTTCTGCTTTCCCTGCTCAAGGTGAATTAATGAATCACACTTACTGGGCTTATATACCCAATCCCCCTTTACTATAGGTTGTAAAATGGACAAAAAGAGGACTAATAGTATCTACCAATGACTCAATACATATGCCTCTGCCTTGGAGCCTGGAGGGGCCCTCACACCCTGAAAAAGAAAAAAAAAACTAATTAATATTTCTCCAGGTTATGAAACGGAGAAGGCAATGGCACTCCATTCCAGTACGCTTGCCTGGAAAATACCATGGATGGAGGAGCCTGGTAGGCTGCAGTCCATGGGGTCGCGAAGAGTCGGACACGAGTGAGCAGCTTCACTTTCACGCATTGGAGAAGGAAATGGCAACCCCCTCCAGTGTTCTTGCCTGGAGAATCCCAGGGACGAGGGAGCCTGGTGGGAGGCCATCTATGGGGTCGCACAGAGTCGGACACGACTGAAGTGACTTAGCAGCAGGTTATGAAATCCTTCCTTTATATATGGGCCCAACAAAATTATGCATAAACGTTAGTCGACAAACCTGGGCTTTTGTCTTGCCTCCAAAAAAGGACTTTCGGACATTGCTTAGATTATTTACTGCCCTTACTATAAAAATCATGTCAACACCACTAAAACTCTATAAAAAAGACAAAAAATGTTATACAAAGGGTTTACTTATAAAAACTTTAATATACTCCTGTTCATTGGGACAGATGTCAAGCCAAATCAAAAAAATTGATATTGGTGGCCAATTACACCATTGTCGATTGGAGACCCCATGGTATGTGGTAATCTGACTGTTCAGATGATATTAACAACACTAAATGCGACTATGCTACTCAAGTAGCATAAAAGACTACCAATATTATGATGAAACATTACCAAGATAAGAGACTTCTTGGCTGACATGATGGTGGTATGACACCCCCTCGCTCTCAAATTGTCTTCAATAAACTGATCGGGGCAAAACAATGAGACATTTGAAAGCTTGTCACAAACACCAAAAAACTTGTAACTTACACTGGATATTTCACAGAGACTAGTCACAGTTCTAGTCATTATTTCTTTCATTATAATCAATCATATTTTATACAAGCTTGTGTTCCCCTTCCTTTTGTTGTAGCTGTAAAAAACTTATAATTTAATAAGACTTAACATTCTGTAACTTGTATAAACTGCAAACTATATACCTGTCTTAACTCTTCCATGTCTATAAAAAATGAATCCCTTCTGATTCTCCAATCTTTATGTAACCGATGGTTAGCAATAGATCTCCAAAGACCCTGAGAAGAGGGTCCCATGGCCAGACCTGATTCCCGGTTACTTACTAAATTGCTTCGATGATGTACACGATTCATTAGATAGCTAATTTTTAGTATTCTGAGATTAATAGCTACTTGTACTACTGCTTCTGTTGCCAACATTGCTTTACAAACCTCAATTCAAACACACAATTTTATCCAAAATTACACTAAAGATGCTCATACTATGTGGACCACTCAGGCTCAGATAAATAAAAACTTTCAAGATAAAATACAAGATATAAAAATGGCCCTTCAATGGATTGGAGATCAATTAATAGATTTACAAAGACAGACATTGCTAAAATGCAATTAAAATTCTACTCAGTTTTGTATTACCCCTGTCCGGTTTAACTATACTGCCTATAACAGAAAACAAATCAAATTTCATTTGCAAGTATTACATGATAATGCTTCCTTAAATGTACAATTATTACAAAAAAAAATCTTTAAAGCCTTCTCTAAAAATCTACCACCTTCTTAGAAATCAAAAACTTTAGCTAAAGAACTAGCTGATCAACTGTCTGGGCTAGACCCTCTAAGATGGTTACAAAATATTATACATAGTATTAGATCTAAAATTATAACACTAATAATAGTCCTAATGATCAGTGAAAAGAAACAGAGGAAAACAACAGATTGGGAAAGACTAGAGATCTCTTCAGAAAATTAGAGATACCAAAGGAACATTTCATGCAAAGATAGGCTCGATAAAGGACAGAAATGGTATGGAACTAACAGAAGCAGAAGATATTAAGAAGAGGTGGCAAGAATACACAGAAGAACTGTACAAAAAAGATCTTCACGACCCAGATAATCATGATGGTGTGATCACTCACCTAGAGCCAGACATCCTGGAATGTGAAGTCAAGTGGGCCTTAGAAAGCATCACTACGAACAAAGCTAGTGGAGGTGATGGAATTCCAGTTGAGCTATTTCAAATCTTCAAAGGTGATGCTGTGAAAGTGCTGCACTTGATATGCCAGTAAATTTGGCAAACTCAGCAGTGGCCACAGGACTGGAAGAGGTCAGTCTTCGTTCTAATCCCAAAGAAAGGCAATGCCAAAAAATGCTCAAACTACCGCACAATTGCACTCATCTCACACGCTAGTAAAGTAATGCTCAAAATTCTCCAAGCCAGGCTTCAGTAATACATGAACCGTGAACTTCCAGATGTTCAAGTTGGTTTTAGAAAAGGCAGAGGAACAAGAGATCAAATTGCCAATATCCGCTGGATCATCAAAAAAGCAAGAGAGTTTCAGAAAAACATCTATTTCTGCTTTATTGACTAGGCCAAAGCCTTTGACTGTGTGGATCACAATAAACTGTGGAAAATTCTGAAAGAGATGGGAATACCAGACCATCTGACCTGTCTCTTGAGAAACCTGTATGCAGGTTAGGAAGCAACAGTTAGAACTGGACATGGAACAACAGACTGGTTCCAAATAGGAAAAGGAGTACGTCAAGGCTGTATTTTGTCACCCTGCTTATTTAACTTATATGCAGAGTACATCATGAGAAACGCTGGGCTGGAAGAAACACAAGCTGGAATCAAGATTGCCAGGAGAAATATCAATAACCTCAGATATGCAGATGACACCACCCTTATGGCAGAAAGTGAAGAAGAACTAAAGAGCCTCTTGATGAAGGTGAAAGAGGAGAGTGAAAAAGTTGGCTTAAAGCTCAACATTCAGAAAACTAAGATCATGGCATCTGGTCCCATCACTTCATGGGAAATAGATGGGGAAACAGTGGAAACAGTGTTAGACTTTATTTTTGGGGGCTCCAAAATCATTGCTGATGGTGATTGCAGCCATGAAATTAAAAGACGCTTACTCCTTGGAAGGAAGGTTATGGCCAACCTAGATAGCATATTTAAAAGCAGAGACATTACTTTGCCAACAAAAGTACGTCTAGTCAAGGCTATGGTTTTTCCAGTGGTCATGTATGGATGTGAGATTTGGACGGTGAAGAAAGCTGAGCGCCGCAGAATTGATGCTTTTGAACTGTGGTGTTGGAGAAGACTCTTGAGAGTCCCTTGGACTGCAAGGAGATCCAATCAATCCATCCTAAAAGAGATCAATCCTGGGTGTTCATTGGAAGGTCTGATGTTGAAGCTGAAACTCCAATACTTTGGCCATCTCATGCGAAGGGTTGACTCATTGGAAAAGATCCTAATGCTGGGTAGGATTGGGGGCGGAAGGAGAAGGGGACGACAGAGGATGAGATGGTTGGATGGCATAACTGACTCGATCGACATGGGTTTGGGTAGACTCCGGGAGTTGGTGATGGACAGAGAGGCCTGGCGTGCTGCAATTCATGGGGTCGCAAAGAGTCGGACATGACCGAGCGACCGAACTGAACTGAACTGAATGATTATATATGTACTATACCGATGCCTTTCAACTAAGATTAATCTAACTAAACAAACTCATTTGATCAGGGCCTTTTTCTGTAAAGTATCAACAGTCAACCCCTAAAAATAATAAAAAAGGAGGAATTGTCAGGTGACATTTAACTTTAAGGAGTCCAATATGTTGCACTTTTTCCTTTGTGTGCCATTTCTCAAGGATTCTCTGCTCCTTATCAGTTCCTATTCTGGAACAAGTAGAACTGCACGCAGCTCTCAGGACTGAGATCATGAGAAAAGGTATCTACTTGGATTCCTTTCAGTAACTCCTTCCATGAGAACTGAGAGAAGGGGTATTTACTTGGATTCCTTTCAGTTACTCCCTTCCATGATTTCTTTCAGCATCAGCGACCTTGTATGTTTTAGACCATCCATTATTTGTTGCAATCAACGACACTTCATCCTGTGTAATCATTTCACCAAAGATATACAAGCCTGCATTTCTGCTAATAAAATACCCTTGCTCCACTAGAGACCTGGGTCCCCCGTGCCCTTCTTTCTCTCTCTCTCTCTTTTCATCGACTCTGGTTCACCTCGTCCCACTCTGATAAAAAGACCACAATGAGTTTAGGAAGCCCTGGGAGATGACGAAGGACAGGGAAGCCTGGCCTGTTGCAGTCCGTGGGGTTGCAAAGAGTTGGATTTGACTGAGTGACTGAACAACAACTCTACCATATAGCTAAAGCAAGTGTGTATGGAGTGGTACATTCATTGATAATCTCGTCTATGACAGTTGAATTATTACCAAGTTTTTCTGATATATATTTGTTTAATATGCTTTACTTTGAGCTCCTACATATAAATTCACTAAGTCTTTTATGATCCTTTCATTGGATATGGATTCCTTTATTTACTATAGACTTTCAGAATGTTCTCGAATTCACTTTGCAAGATATAGACTACAAACTATGGACATTCTATGTGGATTACAGGAAAATTTTCTTAATACTGATTCTGAAAAGCCTTGTCCTTATGACATTACTAACTCTTATAGACTCAGCTCATTCAAGACTTTAATTCTCAATGTACAGCAAAAATAATTAAGTTATGGGTTGAATTTTATTGGAGATAAACTGTTGTGGGTCTCAACATGGAAACCTGGTATATGCTCATGCCCACTTTGCTGGTCAACTAGTAGGTAACAAAATGCATTGCACTTAGGCTTTCCAAAGTCCTTGTAGTTTCACTTCAGTATTGCTACTTTGAGAAAAGTTTTGTAGCAGAAAATAATGTACTTATAAAAAGTACATTTTTTTTATTCAAATATTCTGGTCAATAAGATGACTTTCAGGAAATACATTTTATACATAAATATCTCTTGCATTTATATAATACTTTATAATTTTTCAAAAAATTTTCCCATAAATAACCACATTCAAGCTTGACCTCAAAATTATTAAGTAGAATAGCAATTATTATCACCATTCACTGAAGAGGTGTTTGAGAGGGAAAAATAAGATTTATATAAATGATCTGTTTTATGTAAAATGTGTTAATTTGTGATCAAGTCAGGACGATTATCCTGATCTCTTAACTCCTAATTGGCTTTTCTTTCCACTGTAATGCCTAAAGTGGTTGATAAGAATCTACTAGACTAGTGAATAAAATTGCAAACATTCATGTTTATTATGCTATAGGCATTCTCTTAGATCAGAAAGATATTTTCCCTGAAGGAGCCTAAATCTGGTTAACAAAGAGAAATAATACAATGTAATATATGAATATGGACTTCCCAGGTGGTGCAGTGGTAAAGAACACACCTGACAATGCAATAGATGCAAGTGATGCCGGTTTGATCCCTGGGTTGGGAAGATTCCCTGGAGAAGGAAATGACAACCCACTCCAGTATTCTTGCCTGGAGAATTCCATGGACAGAGGAACCTGGTGGGCTACAGTCCATGGGGTGGCAAAGAATCAGACACAACTGAGCACACAAAGTGGTACTATATATGAATATAAAGTTTTGTGACAGTTATAAGAGATGGAATGGTGAGAAAAGACCTGTTGGAAATGGTAGAGATTTGTTTTTGAGAAAGAGAATTCACATAATCAGAGATAAAAGAGTTTGACATTTTCAGAGAGATTAAGTGATTTTAGCAAAGGCAAAATGCTAAGAATACATATTGTGAATTCCAAGGAGAGTAAGAATCCCATCATGGTAGGAATAGAAAACAAAAGAAAGCAAAGCAAACAAACAAAAAAAAAACAAACAAAAATCAGTAATATGATACTGAAAAAACAGTGTGGGCATGTTGGTATATGGTTTGGATTTACTAGCAAAGGCATTTGGAGTTAATTTGCAGGTGAGTCATGAAAGGTTTTGAGTAGGATAATGATATTTTATAATGAAGTAGTATTTATACCCAGGCTTCAACAGTACATGAAACAAGAACTTCCAGATGTTCAAGCTGGACTTAGAAAAGGCAGAGGAACCAGAAATCAAATTGCCAACATCGGTTGGATCATCAAAAAAGCAAGAAAGTTTCAGAAGAAAACATCTACTTCTGCTTTACTGACTATGCAAAAGCCTTTGTGTGGATCACGACAAAATGTGGAAAATTCTGAAAGAGATAGGAATACCAGATCACCTTACCTGCCTCCTGAAAAAATCTGTATGCAGGTCAAGAAGCAACAGTTAGAACTGGACATGGAACAACAGACTGGCTTCAAATTGTGAAAGGCTGTTTATTGTTACCCTGCTTATTTAACTTATATGCAGAGTACATCATGTGAAATGTCAGGCTGGATGAAGCACAAGATGGAATCAAGATTTCTGGGAGAAATATCAATAACCTCAGATATGCAGATGAAACCACCCTTATGGCAGAAAGTGAAGAAGAACTAAAGAGCCTCTTGATGAAAGTGAAAGAGGAGAGCGAAAAAGTTGGCTTAAAACTCAACATTCAAAAAACTAAAATCATGGCATCCAGCCCCATCACTTCATGGGAAACAGATGGGGAAACAATGGAAACAGTGAGAGACTTTATTTTGGGGGCTCCAAAATCACTGCAGACGGTGACTGCAGCCATGAGATTAAAAGACGCTTGCTTCTTGGAAGAATAGCTATGACAAACTTAGGCAGCATATTAAAAAGCAGAGACATTACTTTGCCAACAAAAGTCTGTGTAGTCAAAGCTATGGTTTTTCCAGTAGTCATGTATGGATATGAGACTTGGACTATAAAGAAAGCTTAGTGCTGAAGAATTGATGCTTTTGAACTCTGGTGTTGGAGAAGACTCTTGAGAGTCCCTTGGACTGAAAGGATATCAAACCAGTCAATCCTAAAGGAAATCAGTGCTGGATATTAACTGGAAGGACTGATGCTGAAGCTCCAATCACCTGATGCGAATAACTGACTCATTGGAAAAGACCCTGATGCTGGGAAAGACTGAAGGCAGGAGGAGAAGGGGAGCACATAGGATGAGATGGTTGGATGGCATCACCGACTCAATGGACATGAGTTTGAGCAAGCTCTGGGAGTTGGTGATGGACAGGGAAGCCCGGCATGCTGCAGTTCATGGGGTCACAAAGAGTGAGACATGACTGAGCAATTGAACTGAACTGAGTATTTATAGAAAGAATAATCTCTTTGCATTGCATAAAATGGATGATCAGTTTAGAAGTTAAATGAACTTAAAAATGATCAATATTAATAAAAGTAAGAATAGTATAAAAATCTGTGAACAATTACTATGAAACTTTAAATTTATAAACACACCCCATGGCCTTGTCAACGTACCACCTTTCCAAATAACCTACAAAATTAATTGGGTATGTTCAATGTTTTGTGTAATACAACAACAGTAACAACAACAGCAATAATAAAACTTGGTTTGCTAACAAAGTATGATTCACACTCAAGGGAAAGTGTACTTTGAAAACTCAAATATGCTGTAATAAGTTACAGAAGCCTTCTTGGGAGATAAAAGGACACACATAGCTAAAGCATATAGATATACAACTAACATATGCATGGAAGAAAACTTGTCAAACTGTGGTTGATGTTTTAAATTAGAAGAAACACTTGAAAAGGCACTGGTTGATTTTGACAGATGCCTTCTGACATCTCACAAGTTGATTCTCATCACTAGTCATGTGTTATTGGTTATTTTTATATTTAATTGAAAAGTTATGCATATTTTAAGGCAAAGTAGGTAACAACAGCTTTTCAATTAGTACTACAGCGATCAATAACAATATAATGGAATGAAAGATGATGAAAAATGTTTTCATCAGGAAGAATCACAAAACCTAAAAGTAGAATTTTAGAGGTTGGTAATTTTTCATTGAACAGAATATATAAACTTTCTGATTACAAATGGCCTCTTAAAAGATGTATTTAGTATTTTACCACTGTATTTTGGCTATTCAGAAACCTAGCTAAATCTAAAATTGCCAGTAATTCCATAACCTCACCTAGGCCAATCCCTACAAACCTTTCTGTCAAGAGGACAAGGAACCAAGTGCATCTTTGTTTTGGAGGGAGCTCATTGTAGCAATTCTGTAGGCAAAAGCTAGGCAATATAGAAACAGTGTAGCATATTGCATAACAGCATGCTCTCTGGAGTCAGATTGCCTGCCATTTAATAGCTATGTGACTTTTGGCATGTTGCTTAGACTCTATGTTATCCAGTTTGTCTATAAAATGGAAAAAAAATGCATAATATATAATTTATTATCTTAGCAAAAATATTAAACAAATCATCACTTATAAAGTGATTATAATAGTATATAGCACATAGTAACTACTCCATAAGTTGTAGCTGTTATTATAATATTATTTAGACCTACATTTCTTTTTTTTAAATTAATTTATTTACTTAATTGGAGGCTAATTACTTTATAATATTGTAGTGGCTTTTACCAAACACTGACATGAATCAGCCATGGGTGTACATGTGTTCCCCATCCTGAACCCTCCTCCCACCTCCCTCCCCATGCCATCCCTCAGGGCTGTCCCAATGCACCAGCCCTGAGCATCCTGTCTCATGCATCGAACCTGGACTGGCGATCTATTTCACAGATGATAATATACATGTTTCAATGCTACTCTCTCAAATCATCCCACCCTCACCTTCTCCCACAGAGTCCAAAAGACTGTTCTTTATGTCTGTGTCTCTTCTGCTGTCTTGCACATATGGTCATCATTACCATCTTTCTAAATTCCATTATATGTGTTAATATACTGCATTGGTGTTTTTCTTTCTGGCTTACTTCACTCTGTATAATAGGCTCCAGTTTCATCCACCTCATTAGAACTGATTCAAATGCATTATTTTTAATAGCTGAGTAATATTCCATTGTGTATATGTACCACAGCTTCCTTATCCACTCGTCTGCCAATGGACATCTGGTTGCTTCCAAGTCTTGGCTATTGTAAACAGTGCTGTGATGAACATTGGGGTACACGTGTCTCTTTCAATTCCGGTTTCCTCTGTGTGTATACCCAGCAGTGGGATTGCTGGGTTGTATGGCAGTTCTATTTCCAGTTTTTAAAGGAATCTCCACACTGTTCTCCATAGTGGCTATACTAGTTTGCATTTCCACCAACAGTGTAAGAGGGTCCCCTTTTCTCCGCACCTTCTCCAGAATTTATTGTTTGTAGACTTTTGGATAGCAGCCACTTTGACCAGTGTATGATGGTACCTCTTGGGGTTTTGATTCGCATTTCTCTGATAATGAGTGATGGTGAGCATCTTTTCATGTGTTTGTTAGCCATCTGTATGTCTTCTTTGGAGAAATGTCTGTTTAGTTCTTTGGCCCATTTTTTGATTGGGTAATTTATTTTTCTGGTATTGAGCTCCATGAGCTGGTTGTATATTTTTGAGATTAATTCTTTGTCAGTTGCTTCATTTGCTATTATTTTCTCCCTTTTGGAAGGCTGTCTTTTCACCTTGCTTATACTTTCTTTCGTTGTGCAAAAGCTTTTAAGTTTAATTAGGTCCTATTTGTTTATTTTTAGACCTACATTTCATTGAGTGTTTCACTGGTAACAGAGGACAGGCCATGTAACTACACTCACAAAGCATATGGAATAGGAAGTTTCAGTGCTTCTGAAAAGTAAGATTTTTCATTGTTCTAGTGATAAATTTAGTGATTACATCAATCATATACCCTTAGGTTTACATCTCTTGTGAAGAGATTGTAAGGAGATAAATTGAGGCGTCATTATTACATACGTATGGCTTTTACTTACATTCTCATTTAGACACATATAGTTAGCAACTTCCAAGCAAAAAGCACTTCTAAAACGTGTGGAACATCCAGAACTTAAAAAAATGACTGACAGTAATACTTTCTGAATTAGATGTTAATCAGTGCCTCCTTTGGTCTTTCCTGGTGGCTCATACAATAAAGAATCTGCCTGTAATGCAGGAGACTCTGGTTCAGTCCTTGGGTGAGGAAGATCCCCTAGAGAATGGAATGGCTACCCACTCTAGTGTTCTGACCTGGAGAATTCTATGGACAGAGAAGCCTGGTGGGCTACAGTCCATGGGGTTGCAAAGAGTCAAACACAACTGAGTGATTAACACTTTTTTTTGGTCCTCATAACTTAGCTTTTAAAGATTAATAAACTAAATTAGGACTTCATCCACATTTTCTCCTTAAAGGTTGCTACTTGATACTGCATAACTCCCATTTTGCAAGAAAAATGTAGGATTTTTCTCTATCTTTCAAATATTTTATTATAACACTGATAATATGAGGTTCCTATGTACTTATAATCAACTATGTGTTTTCATTATCTAATAAATCAATATTATAATTTATATATGAAAAAATTGCCAACATTTGTTTACATGTCTCAACAGAAGAATGAGCTGGATAGATAGAATAATTTCTTATTTCTTAATATGCTATATTCTGGTTCATGTTTTGTGGGAATAGAAGTGAAGAATTTCTGCATATCATCTGTAAAGTTGCTGCTATTAAATTATCTAAACAATTTTATTTTTCTTGCACTTATATATTATTTGATGTTTCCAAAATAAATGACAGGATCCTGGTAACAGAATAACTGTATCAATGTGGTAAACTGATTTTGTGAATGTAAGAGTAGAAGTTGGAAGAATTTAATTACTTTATGATCTTTTCAGAGGGGCCAGAAACACTATAGGATATAGTGCTTGTGTATTTATGTCCCTGGAAGAGTAAATGATCCCATATAATTAGGACTGGATTATGAGGTTTCCTTTTCTTTGGCAGAAAGAATGGATTTAGCTGAATAAAAATATCAGAACCTACTGTGTTAATCAGAATTTGATTTCACTTTTGTTTTTCTATTCTCTAAACCTAGTGGATGACATAATACCTTTGGTTTACTCACACTTTTTCATGTTTTTCTGGCTTGGCCTTACTATATAGGACATTGACAACCCATTCATTCATCCATCCGTTCATCTATACCTACATACATTCAATCACATATTCATACATCAGCAAACATTACATTCCTACAATGTGAAAAGTACTATGGTATTTGCTGTAATTACAAACATCAATAATAAAAGATGGTACAGACTGGCTAGAATGCAGTGTGATGAGCTGTTTGAAAATATTATTTACAAAGTGCCACATGACCAGAAAGAAGAAGCTACTTAGCTCTACCTACAGGTGTCAGGCAAGATGTCACAGGAGAAATGACATTTGAATTAAATGTTGAAGAATACATAAGAATTAACTGGTCTGACTTACCTCACAAAGCATAATATTCCTGAGGTCTATCCACCTTGCTACAAATGGCAGAATTCATTTTTTGTAACTGAGTAATATTTCGATGTGTGCACGCACACAAAGTTAGCCAAAAAGTTCATTCAAGTTTTTCCATGTTACCAAAAGAATCTGTCTGCAATGCAGGAGACCTGGGTTTGACCCCTGGAGGAGGGCATGGCAACCCACTCCAGTATTCTTGCCTGGAGAATCCCCATGGACAGAGGAGCCTGGCAGGCTACAGTCCATGGGGTCACAAAGAGTTGGACATGACTGAGAGACTAAGCACAGCAAAAAATCTGAATGAACTTTTTGGTCAACTCAATATGTATATATCTTATCTTTATCCATTTATCAGTTGGTGGGCACTTGGGGGTTGTTTCCATGTCTTGGCTATTGTAAATAGTGCTACTATGAACAATGAGATGCATGTTTCTTTTCAAATTAGTGTATTCTTTTTTCTTTCTTTCTTTATTTTTATTTGTTTTGTCATACATTGACATGAATCCACCATGGGTGTACATGTTTTCCCCTTCCAGAACCCCCCGGGGATGATATGGGAGAACGGCATGGAAGCATGTAAATTATCATATGTGAAACGAATCGCCAGTCCAGGTTCAATGCATGATATAGTGTATTCATTTTTTATCCCATATATATACCCAGGAATGGAATTGTTGGCTTATACGGTAGCCTTATTTTTAGTTTTTTTTTTTTTTTAAGGAACCTCCATACTATTTTTAACAGTGGCTGTACCCATTTACACTCTCACCAGCAGTGTACAAGGGTTCCCTTTTCTCCATATCCTGGCTAACATTTGCTATTTGTAGATATTTTGATGATAGCCACTGACAGGTGTGAGGTGATACCTCATTATGGTTTTGGTTTGCATTCCTCTAATAATATGTGATGCTGAGCATCTTTTCATGCGTTTGTTATCCACATGTATGTCCTCTTTGGGAAAATGTCTATTCAAGTCTTCTGTCCAATTTTTCATTGGGTTGTTTGGTTTTTTGGTAATGAATTGTATAAGCTGTTTATATATTTTGGATATTAACCCCTTGTTGATCACATAATTTACAAATATTTTCTTGCATTCCGTGGGTTGTCTTTTCATTTTGTCAACGATTTCCCTTGCTCTGCAAAAGCATTTAAGTTTAATTGAGTCCCATTTGTTTATTTTTGCTTTTATTTCCTTTGCTTTAGGAGAAAGATCCTCAAAATATTGCTACGATTTATGTCAAGGAGTGCTCTTTCTAGGAGTTTTATGGTGGATGGATCTAGAGAATGTTATGCTTAGTGATAGAACTCAGGCAGAGAAAGATAAATATTGTATCATATCACTTACATGTGCAATCTTAAATGTAATACAAGTGAATGTACATAATCAGATAGAAACAGACTCTCAGATATGGAAAACAACTTAGTGGTTATCAGTGGGGAGAGGGAAAAGTGGAGGGGCACATTTGGAGTATGGGATTAAGAGATACAAACTAATATGCATAAAATGGGCAACAAGGATATATTGTATAGCACAGGGAATTATAGCCATTGTCTTTTAGTAACTTTTAATGTAGTATAATCTATAAAAGTACTGAATTACTGTGCTGCACACATGAAGCTAATATAGTGTTGTAAGTCAACTATATTTCAATAAAAAAGAATCACTCAGAGAAGGGATTGGAAGGGCATCTGAGCACTGAGAAAAATATGAACAAAAATCGTAGAGTGAGAGTTTATGAAATATTTAAGGATGTAGGAGTAGTCTGGTATGGCTAGTAGACTAGGACAAGAGGCTGTAGGGATTGAGGTTGGAAATTTGGTTGGTATCTTATTTTGGGGGGGTATTCTATTTTTAAGGGCTGTGTATATGCCATGCTAAGTAATAAGAGTTGGAAAAACCAACTGAGAATCAGAGAAGTTAGAAAAAAATAAGAAGGTTACAGAAAATATAATTGTTACATGAAGTTTCAAGGAGAGAAGAGTCAACAGGATTAAAAATTAAATATTAGCCCATGTTTATGTGGGAAGGAAGTAAAAACCACAGATAGGCATTAATAGCATTTAGGCTGTTTGTTCAATAAATTATGATTAAATAAATACTGAATTGTTCTTGTAAGATTACTGAAATGGAATCTTAAATATAGTCCATAGTAGCATGATTCTATTTGAGTTCAAATAACACTGTAATAAAATAAACTATATCTAAGTCCTTGAATTCAAACTACATATGGAATATTATTTAAGTGCTGAAGTTTCTGTATCTTTTCCCCCAATAGTTAACTTCTCAATATTCACAATGGAGAATTAAAACCTACTCACCACTGACAGATGCTGAGTTGGAGAAACATAGTTAGGTCCATATTCCATTGAGAAACCCATTGCTTCAGGCTCAGTGGCAATTGGCTAAAAGCAAAAGTGAAAATCCCATTAAATATAAAGACTAATGTGCTATAAAAAGGAAACCAAGATTGTTATAGAAGGCCCAGACATCCTTATTAGCTTTTTAATATATTTGTGAAAAAATCAGATCATAAACTGTGCACATGTACAACGATGATTATACAAACAATTAACATTTACTGAGTACTTCCTATATGTCTGGCATTATTCTATGTTAATTCTAACTGTCACAACAACTTTGAGGTAGGTACTATTCCCTAGCACATTTAACAGATGAGGAGACCAAGGCCAAAGAATTAAATTAACTTGTCCAAAGTCACACAGGTAGTAAGCAATGGAGTTGGGATTTGAACTCAAGTAGTCTGTTGCTGGAGCCCACACTTTCAACCACTAAAGAAAGTGAAAGCAAAAGTCACTCAGCCGTATCTGACACTTTGTGACCCCATGGACTATACAGTCCATGGAATTCTCCAGGCCAGAATACTGGAGTGGGTAGCCGTTCGCTTCTCCAGGGGATCTTCCCAACCCAGGGATCAAACCCAGGTTTCCTGCATTGTAGGCATATTCAATCACTAAACTAGACTAACAAATATAGAAGTTTAAATTTGTATTATAAAGATAAGAATAGATTTATTTATTTAACAATCTTAATATAACACTACATGCTAGCTTCTATTTTTAGGTCCTTATAACTATTAAATCACTTAGTAGTGTCATATTAATATTGTCTTACTTAATATGGACATTTGGAGAAGTATACTATATATAAATATGTCGGAAAATCTTAAATTTCATTCTATTCCTGGGTGGAAATGCAAGATTAATACAATTCAAAAAGTGTGTACAAGTGGAAAGAAGAACTTGTCAAAAATGGGACATTTGTATGTGTGAAAAATCAACTAGAGGGTATAGAGTTAGATTAGATTATACCTATTACCACTTCAAAGCTGAGTATATTAACAACTAACATTATATGAAAAGCCTTGACCTTAACACAGTCTGAACACATGAGTTCGTATCAGAATTAACAGCACTAAAAATGGTCAATGATAATATTATGATGCAGATAATATTTGTCTCAGGTAATTTCCAATTACCTCTTCTTTTCACTTTTTCCAGTACTAATTTCCTATGTCTTTTAGCATTTTTTTTTTGATGGATAATAGCACTTGGAGCCAGTGATTTTGAGTACTTGCTCTGATTTTATAAGCTGTGTACCTTTGGGAAAATTATACTCTTTAGAAATTAAACTCCTTAAAAATTAAACTGAATACCTTTTCCTTATTTGTAAAATGAAAGTGATAGTCGCTCAGTTGTACCTGACTCTTTGTGACTCCATGGACTGTAGCCCGCTAGGCTCCTCTGTCCATGGGATTTCCTAGGCAAGAATACTGGACTGGGTAGCCATTCCCTTCTCCAGGGGAATCTTCCTCATCCAGGGATCAAACCCAAGTCTACATTACAGGCAGATTCTTTACCATCTGAGCCATCAAGGATGCCCCTATTTGTAAAATATGGATACTATTAATATCTTCCTCACATGGCTGTTGTGGAGATTGAATGAGATAATGCAAATAAAGTGTTTTGTATGTGGGCTTCACAAACTAATACTTATCAGTATTTGTCTTCAGAATATGGAAAATATCACCAAATATCATGTGTCAAGTAATAAAAAATGTTGGTGGGGTCCTTGCTGTAAAAATTGGGGAGTAAAATTTAAACATGCTTTTGTGAATTCAAGTCCATTTTCCTTGCTGAGTGAGTACCCATGACTTTAATTAGAGTATTTCACTGAAGACTAACACAATCATAATGCATGTGTAAAAAATAATTTTAAGCTTTGTTGATTCTTTCCTACTTTGAACATTAGCTAGTATTGTGCTTTTAGCTTAGTTGTTAAAACTATCCTCAGTCATTTAGCATAATGTCAGTTAAATTCTATCATACTTGTTGAATTTAATAGTTATAGTGACTTAATATCACCTTTTAATTCTTAGCAGGGTTTCTCAAAAGAAAGTCCAAATGTGGATTGATTAGAGATAATTCGATAGGCTGAATACCCTTTAAACAGCTGAAATTAAAATTCATGGGTTATTGTTTTGACAAATAAATCTCAAAAAGTAGCATTTCAACCATAATTTTATCAAGTTTGATAAATTGAAGCCATGAACTAAAAATTGGCTAAAATATAGTGGGAGAGTTGAAGACAGAAATTCACAGTTTTACTACTCCGAGGTTGAATACTAAGAATAATACAGGTGACACTGGCCCTCAAGATGCAGGTGGATGCAAGAAAGTGACACTACCTTTAAATAGCGGAGTGGGCTACATTTTACCTTATTTCAGCTCAGTACAAAAGGGCCTTTCTGCACTTCAGTTTTCTTCTGACTTACGTTGAAATAAATAATATTGTTTTAAAATCAAATTTCAGGTCTGTGTATGAATTGGAAAAAGTCAGAAAGGATATGCAATATATGGTTAACAGTGACTACCTCTGGGGAAAGGACTTTCATTTTTTACTCCATACAACTTAAAAAATAATGTGGTAAATCAAATCATTTGAATATAAACTCCAAAGTCTAATTTTATTTGATAAGGAATAAAATAATTCATATCCAGGCTAGAAACAAAGCACTTTAAATCTTAGTGTGCCATATGCAACTGTATACTATTATATATTATATGATATATAATATTATATATTATACATGAAACCCTTTATAAGTTTCATATTATAGTATATTACCTAATATGTTTATTCCATATACTATATCATATAATACAATAGCATATACCATATAATATATATATAATTCATTTATAACTACAAAAATAAGCAGATATGTTTTTTCCCTTATAGTAGCAGCACACTTTCAAGACTATAGATTAGTGCTTAAACATTTGTGGTTTTCATTTGGTTAGCTGACAAATATTTTTTCTTAAAAAAAAAAAAGCTTTTTTCCCCCTTTGCTTTAAATCTATTATGTTAACTAATAGTGTAGTATAGTAACACCATAGTACTAACAAAAGTCAACAAAATTCAGGATTCATAATAGCTTGTTCCAAGGTTAGTTTCTAAATCTTAACAGACATGTAATATAATCAGTTACCAAAAATGTGCTTAAAGAGACAATTTTGAAATCAGTGTTGATGATATTTTAGTAAAAAGACACAGAAAACGTTTTAAAAAGAACAAGTCATTTCTTGAGACTAGGAACTAGAGAGTTTTCACAAATCAACAACTAATATTTCAAGAACAGAAAACACATGGTGTTTATTTTTGATCCTTATTCCTAGCACATAGTTCAGTTCAGTTGCTCAGTCGTGTCCAAATCTGCGACCCCATGGACTGCAGCACGCCATGCTTCCTTGTCCATCACCACCTCTCGGAGCTTGCTCAAAGTAGGGGCTCCATAAATGTTTGTTGAAATAAACTGAATAATAAAGTCAAGAACTGTAGGTACACTGGTGTAAAAGTAATTCATCATAAGAGTTAGGAATACTACAAGAACTTCTAATAATGGGAACATAAAAAAAATCTTGCAGTGAAATCTGAAAGAGAGCACCAACACCATATAGGTGCACAGAAAGTGCTAAATGTTAATATATGTGAATATGAGAATGATATCCAAAAAAAATTTAAGAGCTGACATGAGATGACAACCTAAATTTATCTCTTTGTAGATAAGAAGACATAGAGATAACATGCAAATCACTTAAGGTCATGCAGCAAAAGATATTATAAAGATCAAAATTCTAGTTACCATATATTCTGAACCAAATATGACATATGGTTTCACAAAGAGTAAATGAATACTACACAACAGATAGGATGTGTTAAGTACCAAAAAAATACCAAAACGATGTTACAGGAACCAAACTAAAGCAAATTTTTTTCAGAGAAGTGATATATTGTAGTTAAGAATTGTTATCCAGAAATTCAATCCCATTCAGATACTTTTGGCTGTGTAAATTTGAGTAAGCTATTCAATGACTGTGTATCAAGTGTTTTTGTCTATAAAAAAGGGATAATAATAGCACATGTTGATATGAATTAAATTCATTAATATATGTAAAGAATTTAGATTAGTTCTTGGTCTATGGTAAA
Organism: Giraffa tippelskirchi; assembly: GCF_054371585.1. NCBI lineage: Eukaryota > Metazoa > Chordata > Mammalia > Artiodactyla > Giraffidae > Giraffa > Giraffa tippelskirchi. Next base: position 76,756,199 of record NC_137289.1, read on the forward strand.
TATAGCTTGTTCTGCTACGAGGTATGTTTCTTTATTGAAAATTAGTTCATATGCAATTGACAAAAGGGCAGTAGTATCAGAATAAATCTGAAACTGTACTATATATATAATTTTCTTCAGTATGTTAATTTTTTGAAGTTATCAGAAGCAAACTTTATCACAATTAAAGAGAAAATTTTAACATTATATGAAGACACTGTGAAAGCACTACAAATCCCACAGAAGTACCTTCCTTTATTGCCAGTAGGATCTTCAAAAAAACAATAATTTTCCTCTGTGTTAAGGTACCTAGGAATCCGGAAGTGACACTTTAACTTGCATTAAAGAAAAAGAAACCTGAGTTTTTTTGTACCAGGTTCCTCTTGGTTCATAATTTTAATGTAGATAGAACCAGTACTTAAAAGTGAGTTTCTTCAAGTACGAATATCTTGAAAGAGAAACTATGAGCCCCAAGGTATAAGACTGTTAAAGATGGTGTTAATATTTTATTGGGAATATTATTGCTATTGTTGGGATTATGGTTACAAAGTACATAAACTTTTGTATGGTCTACCCCAACCTTGGCTGGGCTTAGTCGCTCAGTCATGTCTGACTATTTGCGACCCCATAGACTGTAGCCTGCCAGGCTCCTCTGTCCATGGGATACACCAGGCAAGAATACGGGAGCCGGTGGCCATTTCCTTCTCCAGGGGATCATCCCAATCCAGGATCGAACCATGATTTCCTGCATTGCAGGCAGATTCTTTACCAGCCGAGCTACCTGGGAAGTCCAACTTTCTTAAAGTTCTACAATTTTAATGAACAATTATGTGGAATATGGGAGTTTTCCTTTAGTTTTTAATAAACATCATATATACAATATTATACCAAAAATGAAGTTATTCACTTAGTTAGTTCAGTGGCTCAGTTGTGTCTAACTTTTTGTGACCCCACACCAGGTGTGAAGCATGCCAGGCTTCCCTGTCCATCACCAATTCACAGAGATGCTCAAACTCATGTCCATTGAGTCAGTGATGCCATCCAAATATCTCCTCCTCTGTCGTCCCCTTCTCCTGTCTTCAGTCTTTCCCAATATAAGGGTCTTTTCCAATGAGTCAGTTCTTCGCATCAGGTGGCCAAAGTATTGGAGCTTCAGCTTCAGCATCAGTCCTTCCAAAGAACATTCAGGACTGATTTCCTTTAGGATTGACTGGTTGGATCTCTGTGCAGTCAAAGGGACTCTCAAATGTCTTCTCCAACACCACAGTTCAAAAGCATCAATTCTTCAGTGCTCAGCTTTCTTTATAGTCCAACTCTCACAACCATACATGATTACTGGAAAAACCATAGCTTTGACTATACGGATCTTTGTTGGCAAAGTAATGTCTCTGATTTTAATATGGTGTCTAGGTTGGTCATAGCTTTTCTTCCAAATAGCAAGAGTCTTTTAATTTCAAGGCTGTAGTCACCATCTGTAGTGATTTCGGAGCCCAAAATAATGAAGCTTCTCACTGTTTCCATTGTTTCCCCATCTATTTGCCATGAAGTGATGGGACTGGATGCCATGATCTTAGTTTTCTGAATGCTGAGTTTTAGGGCAGCTTTTTCACACTCCTCTTTTACTTTCATCAAGAGGCTCTTTAGTTCATCATAACTAAAGAAGCAATCTTGATTCTAGCTTGTGCTTCATGCAGCCCACCATTTCACATGATATACTCTGCATATAAGTTAAATAAGCAGGGTGACAATATACAGACTTGTTGTAGCCCTTTCCAAATTTGGAACCAGTCAGTTGCTCCATGTCCAGTTCCAACTGTTGCTTTCGACCTGAATACAGATTTCCCAGGAGGCAGGTAAGGTGGACTGGTATTCCCATTTCTTGAAGAATTTTCCACAGGTTGTTGTCATCCACACAGTCAAACGCTTTGGCGTAATCAAGAAAGCAGAAGTAGATGTTTTTCTGGAACTCTCTTGCTTTTTCTATGATCCAACGGATGTTGGCAATTTGATTTCTGGTTCCTCTGTCTTTTCTAAATCCAGCTTGAACATCTGGAAGTTCTCTGTTCACATACTGTTGAATCCTGGTTTGGAGAACTTTCAGCGTTACTTTGCAACCATGTGAGATGAGGGCAATTGTGTGGTTGTTAGAACATTCTTTAGCATTGCCTTCCTTTGGGATTGGAATGAAAACTGACCTTTTCCAGTCCTGTGGCCACTGATGAGTTTTCCAAACTTGCTGGTAATTTGAGTGCAGCCCTTTTACAGCATCATCTTTTTGGAATTGAAATAGTTCAACTGGAATTCCATCACCTCCACTAGCTTTGTTCGTAGTGATGTTTCCTAAGGCCCACTTGATTTCGCATTCCAAGATGTCTGACTCTAGATGAGTAATCACACCATTGGTTATCTGGGTCATGAAGATCTTTTTTGCATGGTTCTTCTGTGTATTTTTGCACCTCTTCTTAATATCTTCTGCTTCTTTTAGGTCCATTCCATTTCTGTCCTTTATTGTGCCAATCCTTGCTTGAAACATTCCCTTGGTATCTCTAATTTTCTTGAAGATATCTCTAGTCTTTCCCATTCTGTTGTTTTCTCTATTTATTTGCATTGATTGCTGAGGAAAACTTTCTTATCTCTCCTTGCTATTCTTTGGAACTCTGCTTTCAAATGGGCATATATTTCTTTTTCCTTTGCCTTTAGCTTCTTTTCTCAGCTATTTGTTAGGCCTCCTCAGACAACCATTTTGATTTTTGCGTTTCTTTTTCTAGGGGATGGTCTTGATCACTGCCTCCTGTACAATGTCAAAAACCTCCATTTATAGTTCCTCAGGCACTCTGTCTATCAGATCTAATTCCTTAAATCTATTTGTCACTTCCACTGTATAAGGGATTTGATTTAGGTCACACCTGAATAGCCTAGGGATTTTCCCTAAGTTCTTCAATTTCAGTATGAAGTTTGCAATATGGAGTTCATGATCTGAGCCACAGTCAGCTCCCGGTCTTGTTTTTACTGACTGTATAAAGCTTCTTCATCTTTGGCTGCAAAAAGCATTATCAATCTGATTTTGGTATTGACCATCTGGTGATGCCCATGTGTAGAGTCATCTCTTGTGTTGTTGGAAGAGAGTCTTTGCTATGACAAGTGCCTTCTCCTGGCAAAACTCTGTTAGCTTTTTCCCTGCTTCATTTTGTATTCCAAGGCCAAATTTTCTTGGGACTCCAGGTATCTCTTGACTTCATACTTTTGCATTCCAGTCCCCTATGATGGAAAGGACATCTTTTTTGAGTGTTAGTTCTAAAAGTTCTTGTAGGTCTGCATAGAACTGTTCAACTTCAGCTTCTTCAGCATTACTGCTTGGGGGCAGAGACTTGGATTACTGTGATATTGAATCATTTGCCTTGGAATTGAACAGAGATCATTCTATCGTTTTTGAGATTGAACCCAAGTACCGCATTTCAGACTCTTCTGTTGACTAGAGAGCTACCCCATTTCTTCTGAGGGATTTTTGCCCACAGTAGTACATATAATGGTCATCTGAATTAAATTTTCCCATTCCAGTCCATTTTACTTCACTGATTCCTAAAATGTCGTTCATTTTGCCATCTGTTTGACCACTTCCAATTTACCTTGATTCATGGACTTAAAATTCCAGGTTCCTATGAAATATTTCTCTTTACAGCATCAGACTTCCATCACCAGTGACATCAACAGCTGGGTGCATTGTTTTCACTTTGGCTCTCTCTTCATTCTTCCTGGAGTTATTTCTCCACTCTTCTCCAGTAGTATATTGGGCACCTACCAACCTGGGAAGTTCATCTTTCAGCATCATATCTTTTTGCATTTTCATACTGTTCATGGGGTTCTCAAGGCAGGAATACTGAAATGGCTTGCCATTCCCTTCTCCGTGGACCACGTTTTGTCAGAACTTTCCACAACGACTCGCTGTCTTGGGTTGCCCTTCATGGTATGGCTCAAAGTTTCATTGAATTAGACAAGGCTGTGGTCCATGTGATCAGTTTGATTTGCTTTCAGTGACTGTGGTTTTCATTCTGTCTGCCCTCTGATGGAGAATGATAAGAGGATTATGGAAGCTTCTTGATGGGAGAGACTGACTGGGGGAAACTGGTTATTGTTCTGAGGGGTGGGACCATGCTCAGTAAACCTTTAGCTCAATTTTCTCTTGATGGGTGGGGCTGTGCTCCCTCCCTGTTATTTGACCTGAGACCAAACTCTGGTGGAGGTAATGAAGATAATGGTGACCTCCTTCAAAAGGTTCCATTCATGCACTGCTGCACTAGTGCCCCCAACCCTGCAGCAGGCCACTGCCAACCCATTCCTCTGCTGGAGACTCCTGGACATTCACAGGCAAGTCTGGGTCAGTCTCTTTTGGGGTCACTGCTCCTTTCTCCTGGGTCCTGGTGTGCACAAGATTTTGTTTCCTGTGTAAGTTCTATAATCAAATCCCACTGCCCTCCAAAGTCAAATTCCCTGGGGGTTCTCTATCCCTTTGCCAGATCCCCAGGTTGGGAAATTTACTGTGGGTCCTATAACTTTCCTAACAGTGAGAGAATTTATTTGGTGTAATTGTTCTACAGTTTGTGGGTCGTCTGTTCTGTGGCTCTATGGTGGGGTTAATGGTGACCTCCTCCAAGAGGGCTTATGCCACAAGCTGTGTGACCCAGGTCTGCTGCACCCAGAGTTCCTGCTGCTACGGCAGGCCGCTGCTGACTCATAGCTCCACAGGAGACACTCAAACACTCACAGACAGGTCCGGCTCAGTCTCAGTAAATGTTAGTAATTATTATTCTTGACAAAGGATAATTATGAAAAGTTTCATGGAAGATATTATTAAATGGGCTTAAAAGGATGACAAGAAATTAAAAAAAGTATAAATTACTGAGAGTAGTTTCAATCAGAAGCAGCATAAACAACAGCATAAATGGAAAAGGCAGAAGTATACTTATGGTGGTGACTTTATTTTATTTGCTAGCTGGGAAACAAAACAAAACAAAACAAAACTATGATGTATGACATTAGGAATGTTAGGTTAGTCCTGAACTGTATGACAGAAATAAACAAAGCTTCTTTTAGTCTCTTAAAAAATATAAAATATTTTCTTTTTTTTCACTTTTCAAGGTATTTTATTGGCTTACTCTAGACTCATGTAAAATTACTGTTGTTAGTGCATGCGTGCTCAGTCACTTCAGTCATGTCTGACTCTGTGATACCCTACAGACTACTGTCTGAGAGACTCATCCTATTTTATTTGCCACATCAGGACTTTCCTTGACTTCAAGATTGTCAAAATGAAAATCAGCTGTTTACTTTAAATCTTTCTGCAGATATGTAAATCATTAAACTTTGCATAATTTAGCTAAACTTAAAATACACAACTTAAGTGGGATAAAGAGACAGAAATATTGGATATTTAAATACATAAAACAAAGTTGCATAAAAAACATAAAATACAAATCAACAAATTTCCATCCCTACAATTCTAATCACAGAATTCAAGTATCAATATTTGCCTGTTCCACAATATACCTTTTCTCTTTCTAGCTTCTTAACCAGCTTTTAAATCTTGATTTTTCCTCTTGCAATTTCAGTTGGAATTTTGGTGCTGCCAATATTTCTTATGCCGATTCCCGTTCCCTCAAAAGCAATTCCAAACCTTTACTCTTCTTTTCAAGCCATTTAAACAACTCCTGTCACTCTCAATTGTAGAACATGGCCATGCTTTGTGAAGATATACCAACATAATCTTTGCTGATTCAACAGTATTTTCTACTTTGTGAAAAATATGAAAAAATACCCATATTTTGCTTAAAACCCACATTGGGGAAGTATACAAATGGGGAAGTCTATTTTGGTTGCTATTATATTATGTAAAGATTAAGTCAAAAGCTAATAGACCTGCCTTGTAAACAAACATGAAAACTCTTGAGCCATATGTGCCTATTTTCTTTCCTTCTTAACACTTCAAATATCCTACATCTATCTGTTAATCAGATTGTATGATTCCTGTAGTACTGATAAAAGAGACTTCTCTAATTTTCTTCACATTTTTATATCATTTTAAAATCCAACATTTCTAACAGCTTTATAACTGCAACTAAAAGCATTCATATTTAATGAAAGAAAGCAGCTGGTTGACACAATTTCTGCTAATGAATCTGATATAAATATTTTTTAACTTCTCAAATATCAGCCCCCTACTGTGTCCAAAAATTTATTATTACAATAAAGATAGCTTTCACTTTAAATAAGTAGAATATTAGATACCATGGGTTTAATGCTTTCAAAATCTCAAAATAGGCATGAGATTATTAAAAATATTTCCAATTTGGCTTTATACATTACCTTGGGTCTGAAATTCTCTTGTGACTTAGTTAATAATTTTGTTTTGGCATGCTACTCTTCAGTTGAAGAAGAATGTAGCTTCCCTGGTAAAGAAAGGGGTTTCCTTGGTAAAGAATCCGACTGCAGTGCAGGAGACCCCAGTTTGATTCCTGGGTGAGAAAGATCCGCGGGAGAAGGGATAGGCTACCCACTCCAGTATTCTTGGACTTCCCTTGTTACAGCTGGTAAAGAATCCACCTGCAATGTGGGATACCTGGGCTCGATCCCTTGGGAAGATTCCCTGGAGAAGGGAAAGGCTATCCACTCCAGTATTTTGGCCTGGAGAATTCCATGGACTGTATAGACCATGGGTTCGCAAAGAGTCAGACACAACTGAGTGACTTTCACTTTCACTTCTTCAGTTAATATAATTGGGAATGATATCAAGCGTGCTGCTGCTAAGTCGCTTCAGTCGTGTCCACCTCTGTGCGACCCCATAGACGGCAGCCCACCAGGCTCCTCCGTCCCTGGGATTCTCCAGGCAAGAATACTGGAGTGGGTTGCCACAAGGGTAGAGACCTACAAAAATTCCTGCTTCCAATAAAGCAATGAGGAAATTAGAAAAATGATCAGAATAATTTTTCAGAACTCTGGAAAGTAACAAAAGGTTTGCAGCAATGCTGAAGAATTTATTCAAGAAAACCGGTGGAATCTCACTAAGAATAGCAAGTTTTGTGACATTTTCACTTGCTTAGTCTCATTTCACTTGTCAATAGTAAACTAACAGTCTGAAATTATGATGGAACCCGTATCCGTAATATACTCTAACAGATTTCTAATTTTATTTAATTCTATATATTTACCTTGGAGATGTAATCAGATTTCAATTCTAGAAAAAAAATTAGAAATCAATTCCACCAAAGGCAAAAATGACTACCACCTTTGTTTTGTTATAAAACACCTGGAAAATATTTTCTCAGTATTTATGAAAGAGCATGGAGATATCAAATATCTTTAGTCACCTCTTATTCCAGTCTCAGGAAAGGAATATAACTCAGGCAAACAAGTTTTCAGTTCAGTTCAGTTGCTCACTTGTGTCCGACTCTTTGTGACCCCATGAACCACAGCACGCCAGACCTCCCTGTCCATCACCAACACCTGGAGTTTACTCAAACTCATGTCCATTGAGTTGGTGATGCCATCCAACAATCTCATCCTCTGTCTTCCCCTTCTCCTCCTGCTCTCAATCTTTCACAGCATCAGGGTATTTTGAAATGAGTCAGCTCTTCACATCAGGTGGCCAAAGTATTAGAGTTTCAGCTTCAGCATCAGTCCTTCCAATGAATATTCAGGACTGATTTCCTTTAGGATGGACAGGTTGGATCTCCTAGCAGTCCAAGGGACTCTCAAGAGTCTTCTCCAACACCACAGTTCAAAAGCATCAATTCTTCTGCTATCAGCTTTCTTTATAGTACAACTCTCACATCCATACATGACCACTGGAAAAACCATTGCCTTGACTAGACGGGCCTTTGTTGACAAAGTAATGTCTCTGCTTTTTAATATACTGTATGCTGCTGCTGCTGCTAAGTCGCTTCAGTCGTGTTCGACTCTGTGCGACCCCACAGACGGCAGCCAACCAGGCTCCCCCGTCCCTGGGATTTTCCAGGCAAGAACACTGGAGTGGGTTGCCATTTCCTTCTCCAATGCATGAAAGTGAAAAGTGAAAGTGAAGTCGCTCAGTCGTCTCCGACTCCTAGTGACCCCATGGACTGCAGCCCACCAGGCTCCTCCATCCATGGGATTTTCCAGGCAAGAGTACTGGAGTGGGGCGCCATTGCCTTCTCCGAATATACTGTCTAGGTTGGTCATAACTTTCCTTCCAAGGCGTAAGTGTCTTTTAATTTCATGGCTGCAATCACCATCAGCAGTGATTTTGGAGCCCAGAAAAATAAAGTCAGCCACTGTTTCCCCATCTATTTGGCATGAAGTGGTGGGACTAGATGCTATGATCTTAGTTTTGTGAAGGTTGACTTTGAAGCTGACTTTTTTACTCTCTTCTTTCACTTTCATCAAGAAGCTCTTTGGTTCTTCATCACTTTCTCCCATAAAGGTGGTGTCATCTGTGTATCTGAGGTTATTGATATTTCTCCTGGCAATCTTGATTCCAGCTTGTGCTTCATCCAGCCCAGGGTTTCGCATGATGTACTCTGCATATAAGTTAAATAAGCAGGGTGACAATATACAGCCTTGATATACTCCTTTTCCTATTTGGAACCAGTCTGTTGTTCCATGTCCAGTTCTAACTGCTGCTTCCTGACAGGCATACAGGTTTCTCAAGAGGCAGGTCAGGTGGTCTGGTATTTTCATTTCTTTCAGAATTTTCCACAGTTTATTGTGATCCACACAGTCAAAGGCTTTGGCATAGCCAATAAAGCACAAATAGATGTTTTCCTGGAACTCTCTTGCTTTTTCTATGATGCAGCAGATGTTAGCAATTTGATCTATGATTCCTCTGCCTTTTCTAAAACAAGCTTGAACATCTGGAAGTTCACGATTCACGTAATGCTGAAGCCTGGCTTGGAGAATTTTAAGCATTACTTTACTAGCATGTGAGATGAGTGCAATTGTGCGGTAGTTTGAGCATTCTTTGGCATTGCCTTTCTATGGGATTACAATGAAAACTGACCTTTTCCAGTCCTGTGGCCACTGCTGAGTTTGTCAAATTTGCTGACGTATTGAGTGCACCACTTTCACAGCATCATCTTTTTGGAATTGAAATAGTTCAACTGGAATTCCATCACCTCCACTAGCTTTGTTCGTAGTGAGGCTTCCTAAGGCCCATTTGACTTCACATTCCACGATGTCTGGCTCTAGGTAAGTGATCACACCATCGTGATTATCTGGGTCATGAAGATCTTTTTTGTATGGTTCTTCTGTGTATTCTCGCCACCTCTTCTTAATATCTTCTGCTTCTGTTAGGTCCATACCATTTCTGTCTTTTATTAAGCCCATCTTTGCATGAAATATTCCCTTGGTATCTCCAATTTTCTTGAAGAGATCTCTAGTCTTTCCCATTCTATTGTTTTCCTCTATTTCTTTGCAGTGATCACTGAGGAAGGCTTTCTTATCTCTCTTTGCTATTCTTTGGAACTCTGCATTCAAATGGGTATATCTTGCCTTTTCTTCTTTGTTTTTCGCTTCCCTTCTTTTCACAGCTATTTGTAAGGCCTCCTCAGACAGCCATTTTGCTTTTTTGAATTTCTTTTTCTTGGGGATGGTCTTGATTCCTGTCTGCTGTACAATATCATGAATTTAGACTGAAATTGAAGAAAGTGGAGAAAACCACTAGACCATTCCGGTATTTCCTAAATCAAATCCCTGATGACTATACAGTGGACGTGAGACATAGATTTAAGGGACTAAATCTGATAGAGCATCTGATGAACTATGGACAGATGTTCGTGACATTGTACAGGAGACAGGAATCAAGACTATCCCCAAGAAAAAGCAAAAAAGAAACTAGTTTTAAACACCCATAAAATAAATTAGCTGCCAAAGGAAAGGATAGGGCTGGAAGTTCAACACTTCTAAACTATTGTATATAAAATACAAGTAAATAAGTCAATTTGATTGAAGTCCTAAATGATAGATTAATTTGTGTTTTCAATTCTAATTGAAACTTGCAGATTTTGAATTTGAGGTGGCATGTAATTAGAGAAATGTACAAAAATTAAAATCACCATTGCTTTCTTATTTTTGCTACCCTTATACAATATCAACCCTTTCAAATATGAGAGCTCTGAATTCACTAAGTATTCAAATTAGATGTGAAAAGGGTGAAAGTGGGTTATTCGTGTCTGACTCTTTGCAACCCCATGGACTATACAGTCCATGGAATTCTCCAGGCCAGAATACTGGATTTAGTAGCCTTTCCCTTCTCCAGGGGATCTTCCCAAAACAGGGGTTGAACCCAGGTCTCCCCATTGCAGGCAGATTCTTTACCAGCTGAGCCACAAGGGAAGCCCAAGAATACTGGGGTGTAGCCTATCCCTTCTCCAGCAGATCTTCCTGACCCAGGAATTGAACCGGGGTCTCCTGCATTGAGGGCAGATTCTTTACCAATTGACCTATCAGGGGAGCTCAAAATTTGATAGTTATTATATGTAATTATTTAGTGAATTTAGTGTTTAAATGATAATTGCTTATTTTGAAGTTAGTCAAGATAATAAAAATGAAAAAAAAGTGTTTAAATGGCTTTGTCAAATAAAGAACAAACCAATCCTCATAACAGAAAATACTATAAACCAAAAATATTTAACCAAGTAGCCCATCAATAGATCAACTAATTTTAAGAAATTGATTATACAAAACTTGGAAATATACATAGAGTTTTTGGTGATGCATTTCTTTTACCAAAGTTGTTTTTACAATTCTCTTTATTATAAAAGTTCAGTATAATACTATGGGAAATGCAGTCGATAGATTACTTTAACAAAACTATTTGATCAATAAGTCTTTTTTCAAATTGAGCTCTATGTTGTTTTAAGTAGATAGATTAGCGTATGGCTTAGCCATGAAAGAAATTTGAATATAAATTCAATGATAAAAATATTCCAAAGGAAAATATATTCAGAAAAAAACTGAATTCTCAATTTTATTTTATTATGAAATTCTTTTACTCTGTTTTACCAGGAGCCAAACCAAAGAAGCTTTCTAATTCATTACTATGGAACACATACATCTTTTGTTCAATGTGATCAAATTAAGAAGGTTGTTTGAACAGAACATTTACATTGAAAAAGTCATCTAGGTCTCTACTGTTAGTTGAGAATATACTTGATTAACTTTCTTTTCCTTTACCTTCTATTCACTATAAAATGAAAATGAAAATACACAAAATGCTGGGTCGGGAAAATATAAAGTCAAGGTATAAAATATGCACATGCAGTCTAAACTCTGGGCTTCCCAGGTGGCTCAGCAGTAAAGACATTTATTCTTTGGAAGGAAAACTATAACAAACCAAAACAGTGTATAGGACTTCTTGGGTGGCGCTAGTGGAAAAAAATCTGCCTGCCAATGGAGGAGCTGCAGGAAATATGGGTTCTATCCCTGGGTCGGGAAGATGCCCTGGAGTAGGAAATGGCAACACCCTCCAGTATTCTTGCTTGGAAATCCCATGGACAGAGGAGCCTAGAGGGCTACATTCCATGGAGTCACACAGAGTCAGACATGACTGAGTGACTGAGCACACATTATCTAAACTCTAATATCCATTTAGAGTTTTGCAAACAAACTTTTTCTGATTTAATTAAGCAATGTTTAGTACATGAAAATTTCATGCTTAATTTTCAAAGGGCCAAGTTAGATATTTAGTAAATATATTAATGTGTTATAGTAACACATTTCAGATTTAATACCAAGATTTTCTCTAAATGTAGATGAAAATGTTGAAATGCCTAGCTCTCATATAACACCTGCTTAAAATTAATTTTGATTTGGCTTTTCAGGTATCTCTATGAAATAGTGCCAAAGTCAGACCTTTTTCTTATTCTTTGTGATACAAAGGAGGAATACATATTGGTCCCAAATAATAAAAAAATCCATTCTGTCTAGCTAAAGGATTACTCCCATTAGGACTTCAACATGCCATTTACACCACAGTTGAGGTTTCAATTTAGCATTTTATCATCAAAGGCAATTTCCTAGGTAAATTAATGATATTTCCATCCTTTGACAAAGATTATGTTTATGTCAACCTGCTGTGATTTTGACTCCATTCCCTCATCACAGGAGATATCTGATTATGGCTGGAGAATTTATTGTTGTCACAGCTAGAGAGATACTACTAGCATCAAATGGACAGAGGCCAGAAATGTTGCTAAACATCCAATCATCACAGACAAAATACTGCACCCCATAAACAAAGCATTATTTGGCCATAAATGTCAATTGTGGCCCTTCCCAAACAAAGCATTATATGGCCACAATATCAATTGTGCCAACCTTGAGAAACTCTCCCCTAAGCATTGTAAAATACATTTAATAGCTTATTTTATCAGAATATACAATTTTTTATTCAACCAGCCCATCCTAAAGGAGATCAGTCCTGGGTGTTCATTGGAAGGACTGATATTGAAGCTGAAACTCCAATACTTTGGTTACCTGATGTAAAGAACTGACTCATTGGAAAAGACCCTGATGCTGGGAAAGATTGAAGGTGGGAGGAAAAGGGGACAACAGAGGATGAGATAGTTGGATGGCATCACCGACTCAATGTACATGAGTTTGGGTAAGCTCCGGGAGTTGATGATGGACAGGAAAGCCTGGTGTGCTGCAGTCCATGGGGTCGCAAAGAGTCGGACATGACTGAGCGACTGAACTGAACTGAACTGATATAAATACAAGAATTTGAGGCTCATGTTTGCTCAAGGTGTCCAAGCCATTAAAAAATTATATATATAATCATATTTATATATTAGTATATAAAATATTGTGTTATATAATTTATATTATGTATAGTGTATTTATAACTATAAATTTTTTTTTGTTTTTGTTTTTTTGTTTGCTTTTGCATCTGTTTTTTTTTTTTTTTGATTGACTTTTTTTTTTTTATAAATTTATTTATTTTAGTTGGGGGCTAATTACTTTACAATATTGTAATAGTTTTTGCCATACATTGATATGAATCAGCCATGGGTTTACATGTGTTCCCCTTCCTGGACCCCCCACCCACCTCCCTCCCCATCCCATCCTTCTGGATCATCCCATTGCCCCGGCCCTGAGCCCTTGTCACATGCATCGAACATGGAATGGTGCTCTGTTTCACATATGACAATACACATGTCTCAATGCCATTCTCCGAGAACATCCCACCCTCCTCCCTCAGAGTCCATAAAATTGTTCCATGCATCTGTGTCTCTTATTCTGTCTCGCATATAGGGTTATCGTTACCATCTTTCAAATTCCATATATATGCATTAGTATACTGTATAACTATAAATTTATTTAAATAATTATAAACAAATAAGTACATATAATAAATAAAATAAACATATTATATACTTATGTAAATATTTATATATTATGAGATATTTATATATTAATATATGTATGGCTGAGTTACCTTGAATAAACTCGAGCCTCTACTTCATCTACAAAATAAAACCAAAAATATCTCCTCTACCTCACTTACAGAGTTGACGTAGATTTAATTACATAAACTGTGCTGTGCTATGCTTAGTCCCTCAGTCATATCTGACTCTTTACAACCCCATGGACTGTAGCCTGCCAGGCTCCTCTGTCCATAGGGATTCTCCAGGCAAGAATATTGGAATGGGTTGGCATGCACTCCTCCAGGGGATCATCCGAATTCAGGGATTGAAACCAGGTTTACCAGTTGAGCTACCAGGGAAAATAAATGTTAGCACATTTTGTGAATATAAAATACCAAAATGCATGAAGGCTAATGAAGGCAGTAGTGAAGAGAGACATCTAACTTACAAATTCTGAACACATTTCTAATGCCATCTCCTTAGAATTAATGCCAAAGAATATCAGGATTCGATTCAATTATTTGCCAGGATCATAAACATCATTAAAGGTAAGTTGATATTGATTAATTTAAATTATTTTAAGACACCCATACATTTTGTAATCAAATTAGAAAACATGTTTTTTGAGAAATATTTATTTGAAAATTATAGCTGATAAACATTTAAAAATTTATCAATTCTCGTCTGCTTCTTATCCTTAGTTTCCTTAAACAAATATAGTAGAGCTTTAAGAGAAGTTAAAAGGGGAAAAGCAGAATCTTTGCATTAAATCCTCAAAGGCAATATATAGAATAGTTAATTACACATGAAAACACACCCTAGGAAAACTACACTCTAAATGATCGTATGCAGTTTATAACATGCTGATTTGATATATCCTGACAAAGACTCCCCTTACCAAATTCTAATCAGCTTCATCTGAATCTACATTTAGATTTTCTCATCCTTGGACATGTCCTCAAGAGCCCAATTTTAGGAGGAATCCAGCTAACCCAGTTTAGCCAGAAAACCCTACTGTTGATATGTAATCACCTTTGATTTCTTTTTTTTTTTTTTAATAAATTTATTTATTTTAGTTGGGGGCTAATTACTTTACAATATTGTAGTAGATTTGCCATACATTGACATGAATCAGCCATGGGTTTACATGTGTTCCCCTTCCTGGACCCCCCTCCCACCTCCCTCCCTATCCCATTCCTCTGGGTCATCCCATTGCCCCAGCCCTGAGCATTTGTCTCAGGCATCGAACATGGAATGGTGTTCTGTTTCACATATGATAATATACATGTTTCATTGCTATTGTCCCAGAACGTCCCACCCTCACCTTCTCCCTCAGAGTCCATAAGACTGTTCTATGCATCTGTGTCTCTTATTCTGTCTCGCATATAGGGTTATCGTTACCATCTTTCAAATTCCATATATATGCCCTTCTCAACTCCCACCAGTCCCTAGGTAATGTCTGACCACTTTAACCGGCCTGCAGTAAGAATCCTGTAAGGATATTTTAGCAAGAATTACCTTCTCCTTAATTTTCCATCCACCAATCCCTCCCACTCTGCTCCTGGACCATAAATCCCCACTTTTCCTTGTGCTTGGAATTGAAACTCCATTGCTGCTGCTGCTGCTGCTGCTGCTAAGTCGCTTCAGTCATGTCCGACTCTGTGCGACCCCATGGACCGCAGCTCACCAGGCTCCGCCGTCCCTAGGATTCTCCAGGCAAGAATACTGGAGTGGGTTGCCATTTCCTTCTCCAGTGCATGAAAGGGAAAAGTGAAAGTGAAGTCGCTCAGTCGTGTCCGACTCTTAGCGACCCCATGGACTGTAGCCTACCAGGCTCCTCCATCCATGGGATTTTCCAGGCAAGAATACTGGAGTGGGGTGCCATTGCCTTCTCCGTCCATTGCAGTAATCACTATACCAATTGCAATAGACCTGAATAAAGTCTGCCTTAACCATTTTAACAAGTGTCAGGACTATGTTTTTCTATAGAAAACCCTTGAAGAAAGAGCAGGAGAATAAGTAGATATATAGGGGTATTTCCTTCCAAGGAGTAAGGGTCTTTTAATTCATGGCTGCAATCACAATCAGCAGTGATTTTGGAGCCCAAAAAAATAAAGTCTGACATTGTTTCCACTGTTTCCCAACCTATTTCCCATGAAGTGATGGGACCAGATGCCATGATCTTAGTTTTCTGAATGTTGAGCTTTAAGCCAACTTTTTCACTCTCCTCTTTCACTTTCATCAACAGGCTCTTTAGTTCTTCTTCACTTTCTGCCATAAGGGTGGTATCATCTGCATATCTGAGGTTATTGATATTTCTCCTGGCAATCTTGATTCCAGCTTGTGTTTCCTCCAGCCCAGCGTTTCTCATGATGTATTCTGCATATAAGTTAAATAAGCAGGGTGACAAAATACAGCCTTGACGTACTTCTTTTCCTATTTGGAACCAGTCTGTTGTTCCATGTCCAGTTCTAACTGTTGCTTCCTGACCTGCATACAGGTTTCTCAAGAGACAGGTCAGATGGTCTGGTATTCCCATCTCTTGAAGAATTTTCCACAGTTTATTGTGTTCCACACAGTCAAAGGCTTTGGCATAGTCAATAAAGCAGAAATAGATGTTTTTCTGGAACTCTCTTGCTTTTTCGATGATCCAGCAGATTTTGGCAATTTGATCTCTGGTTCCTCTGCCTTTTCTAAAAAATGCTTGAACATCTGGAAGTTCACGGTTCACATATTGCTGAAGCCTTGCTTGGAGAATTTTGAGCATTACTTTACTAGCGTGTGAGATGAGTGCAATTGTGCAGTAGTTTGAGCATTCTTTGAGCTTGCCTTTCTTTGGGATTGGAACGAAAACTGACCTTTTCCAGTCCTGTGGCCAATGCTGAGTTTTCCAAATTTGCTGGTATAATTCCTTTGGTATCTCTAATTTTCTTGAAGAGATCTCTAGTCTTTCCCAATCTGTTGTTTTCCTCTATTTCTTTGCATTGATCACTGAGGAAGGCTTTCTTATCTCTCCTTGCTATTCTTTGGAACTCTGCATTCAGATGGGAATATCTTTCCTTTTCTCCTTTGCTTTTCACTTCACTTCTCTTCCCAGCTATCTGTAAGGCCTCCTCTGATAGCCATTTTGCTTTTTTGCATTTCTTTTCCATGGGGATGGTCTTGATCCCTGTCTCCTGTACAATGTCACGAACCTCTGTCCATAGTTCATCAGGCACTCTGTCTATCAGATCTAGTCCCTTAAATCTATTTGTCACTTCCACTGTATACTCATAAGGGATTTGATCTAGGTCATACCTGAATGGACTAGTGTTTTTCCCTACTTTCTTCAATTTAAGTCTGAATTTGGCAATAAGCAGTTCATGATCTGAGCCACAGTCTGCTCCGGTCTTATTTTTGCTGACTGTATAGAGCTTCTCCATCTTTGGCTGCAAAGAATATAATCAATCTGATTTCGGTGTTGACCATCTGGTGTTGTCCACCTGTAGAGTCTTCTCTTGTGATGTTGGAAGAGGGTGTTTGCTATGACGAGTGCGTTCTCTTGGCAAAACTCTATTAGCCTTTGCCCTGCTTCATTCTATACTCCAGGGCCAAATTTGCCTGTTACGCCAGGTGTTTCCTGCGTTCCTACTTTTGCATTCCAGTCCCCTATAATGAAAAGGACATCTTTTTTGGGTGTTAGTTCTAGAATCAATCCATCCTAAAGGAGATCAATCCTGGGTGTTCATTGGAAGGACTGATGTTGGAGCTGAAACTCCAATACTTCGGCCACCTCATGCAAAGAGTTGACTCATTGGAAAAGGCCCTAATGCTGGGTAGGATTGGGGGCAGGAGGAGAAGGGGACGACAGAGGATGAGATGGTTGGATGGCATCACTGACTCGATGGACATGGGTTTGGGTAGACTCCGGCAGTTGGTGATGGACAGGGAGGCCTGGCGTGCTGCAGTTCATGGGGTCGGAAAGAGTCGGACACGACTGAGTGAATGAACTGAACTGAATCCTACACAAAAAAGCTCCCTTCAATATTGCAATGTATAAATATGTAAAATACGTTTGTACAGAATTTCAGCAGGTTGTAAGTGTTCAAGACTGAATATAATGTGCAAAGTAAAATTAAATAAAAATCAAGTAAAACTTATTCAGAACCAGTAAATAACACATTCCCTTTTATCAGTCTCTGAATACCTACAAGAAAACACAAATACTATCTTGGAGGTTTCTTAAGAATAGAAGTAATAATGAAACTGTTTGTGCAGTTTTCCATTAGAAATACCCAATTAATTTCAATTGGTTTTTGCAAAGCACTGAAATTGTGATAAAGAAAGCTGCACTTACTCTTGCAAAAACCTAGTGTCCCATATTTAAATATTAGCTATTAACTAGCTCTGTTCAGTCATAAAGAACACAACAACAGATTCTCTGAGCCCTCTTGCTCAGAATTTATTGCAAAGGTTTTTATTTTGGACAGGAATGTTAGAGGATGAATATGCCGTATCTTGGAAGGAAGGATTTTGGTAAATAGTACAATGGAATGATATTGTATTGTTTTAAATAGTGATTTTAAATTTGATACCAAATTGCTGTCTGGGTCAAGTTATTTGAATATGCTTCAGTTTCCTAACCAGTAAAATTAGGATAATAACAATGCCTATTTCAAAGATGTTTTGAATATATTTAAAAATGCTAATGCATGAAGTGCACTTAGAATGGTGCCGGGAACTTACTATAGTATGGAATATATGAGTGCTAGAATTATTACTGTGGTTGTAAGTATCGTGTCAATTTCTTGTTGGAATTAAGATACTTTAAAAACTGAATGCAAAAAACTGAAATGAAGTTTTCTAGATCCCATGGTCTCCCCAGTTCTTGGTTGTATATTGTAAAGTCCACAATGCTCCAGTATCTATTTTAATTATCTATATAACTCATTGTGCTATTTACATTTATCATTTCTTAATAATGCATTTTGTGATTCTCTGAATATGAAAATGTGGAAATCCAATCTACTTAACATTAAGCACTACTATAAATATTGCTACCTTTGAAAATACTTCCACCAAATCAAAATGTTATTCACTAGCACCTACAGAATGAGTTTCATTAATTTAGAGGAAATGTCAATAAACATTACTTATTTTGAGTAAGTACACTCATCATTCACTTTTGAGCTTTTCCTTGAATAAGAAAATTTACTGAGGGCAACCACAAGGGAAAGACGGAGAAGGAAAAGACAAACACATTCTTTCTATGAATAAACCTTATGAATTGTTAGGATGTGAACTTCATAAGTATTTTAGAGAGCATGCCAGTTTCTGTTCATTGATTTACATAGAAGAGTTCCTAATATATTATAGGTAATTAATGATCAATAAGCAAAGAATATAGAGAGGTAATGAAGTCCTTCTATAGTCATGTTGGGCCACCGATACTGTAATCACCAGAGGACATCATCAGTTAAACCAAAGAAAATAACTGAAGAGTGCTCTTTATGAAAATCCAGGATTTGGATATTTTTCTGGAAGATGCAAGGATGGAGAAATAAAGCCTATTTACAAGTAAATATATTTATCAGGAAAGGTTCTAAAAATGTAGCTTCAATAGGAAAAAACATGAACCTTAATGTTATTTTAATTATCCTTTCACTTATGATTTTCATTACATGGATACAGATACTTCTTATCTCCAGTGGAGCTTTTGCAATAAATACCATTTTTGGAAAATAAATGGATTCAAATATGGGACTAATTGCATACATGCATGCTAAGTCCCTTCAGTAATGTCTGACTCTTTGCGACACTATGGATTTTAGCCTGCCAAGCTCCTCTGTCTATGGGATTCTCCAGGCAAGTATACTGGAGGGGGTTGCTATGCCCTCCTCCAGGGGATCTACTCAATCTAGGGATTAAACCATCTTCTCTTATGTCTCCTGCATTGGCAGGTGGATTCTTTACCACTAGTGCCAGCTGGGAAGCCCATGGGACTAATTGCTCCTTGTGAATATCTGGAACTTTTAAGGCTTACTTGAATTTCCCAGAGGAGTCACTCAGAGAAGGTATATTATTGAGGGTTTTTCTGGAAGTAGCATTAAAAACAGCTGCTTTGTTATCCAAGGCTTCATTTGCCTGAGAAAAAATAGGTATATAGTAAATATAATCTACCTGCATAATTGAGAATCAGTGCACTGGTAGAACACCATTTGTATGGCATTATATGGAAGTGTTGACTAACTTTTGACATTTTATATATGGACAGCAGTTTACTGATAGAAGTCAACATTCTTCTTCACACCAGACAGTTAAAATTTCCTGCTTACACAAAGGTGGGCTCCTTTTTATCACCTCTGTTCTGCTCCCATTTTCTCTTTCCTGAGTGGTAGCATGGAAAAAGAAAAACTTGTAAATGTCCCATGAGTTGAAAAATTGAAAAGGAAAACAATCAGAGGACATTTGGGATACTGATTCATTAGGGTCAAAGAAGATGGGTCATACGCCTTCTCAATATATATGAGGTAAGTGGTACTCCGCTAGAGCCTAAGAAAAATTTCTCCAGGGGCACAAATTTAACAGATGAAATATTAATTATATCTGAATTGATTGGAGAAACACAAGTGGCAGACAGAAAAAGGTGACATTTTGTCAAAACAAAGATTGCTACAATTTGAGGATAAAAATAGCAGCTCAGAATATGTACTTCTGTAGATACAACTAAACATTTGGGGGTGGAGGCAATCTCATTAGTTATTTGCACATTAGATAAAGTCTCTATTGTGATTTTATCTTCATAGTGATTTCTTCAGAGTTAGTATCCATTCTTAAGGAAATCTCGCAAAGTGATTTTGCCATCTTTAAAAAATTATCTTCTTTTAATGAGAAGCAAACATTTGTTCTCAGTCAGGAAAAAAATTTATGTAATATGTTACTTCACCTTACCGAACCACAGGATTCTCATTCATACTATAAGTAGATTATGTTCACGGTGGTATATATGGACTCTTTCAGATTATTAGATACTAAAGAATCTATTGAGCATTTACTACGATTAGGAAATTTGATTCAATAGCACATTTGATTCTTACTCCCAATAAATCCACACACTATTTAATATATTTGATTAACCAGTATCTGTGAATACATAATGAGAATAAGGTTCTATGAACATGCTAAAATCTATTTAAACAATTTTATTATGAAAGCAAAATAAAATTATTGGATTTTATTGAACCAAAGCATATGCAAATGCATCATCAAGTGATTCTTTCAGCTGGGATGGTCCACTGCATTATTGGAGTGGGGCTATTTAAATACAGAAATTCCAGAGAGTAACTTACAGCTTCCAAAATGACAGAAGCTAACTATGTAGTAGATTATAACATGAAAGTGATTAAAACTTAGTGTACTAGGTAATCAGATTAACAGTCATTTTTGCTAACCTCTATGAGGTATTATGTCTGCAATTAAATGCAGTAGACAATGCATCAACTTTAAAGAATCTGGTGGCAATGTGGAAAACTCAGGTTTAATCCCTGGGTTGGGAAGATCCCCTGGACAAAGGAATGGCTTCCCACTCCAGTATTTTTGCCTGGAGAATTCCATGAACCGAGGAGCCTGGCAGGCTACAGTCCATGGGGTGGCAAAGAGTCAGACACGACTGAGGAACTAACGCACACATACATTGACTCAGACTGCTACTTGTAGTAACTAGCAAGATTCATTTCAATGAAATACACTGTAGGATTCAGTCTTTGAATTATAATGAAATATGTAAAAAATACTATATCATATTAAATATTTATCTTATATGCAAAACTTAATAGAACAGTTTGTGTAGGTGAAAGCAGGGTAAATAGGTACATCTGAAAACTAATCTCACAGTTTTGGAATATCTAAACCAAGTACAAGTAACAACTTTATTTAATGGATACTTAATATCATACAGGTCTAATAATACCATTGCTAGTTGGCTGACTAAGGTGTTGTTATACAAATTCCAAGACATTTCAATCAAATATGAAACATTAAAGACACATTGCTTTTGGTAAGGATTTTTATTATTGTTGTGTCTTTTCACCAAAGAAAATGAGTTATATCTTTTATGTGTATCATGCAAAATCAGAATATTTATTTTAGAAGGTCCAAGTTATGCTGAGAAATAATTGAAACAAATATAATTGGTGGTAGAGATACAGAAAGGGCTTGTAACAGAGAAATGACTGTTACATATAGTATACTTGATATGGGGATTAGTTAATATTTAAAATAGTAAAAATACTACAGGATTTTTATTACATTCTAGTCTGATTCTAGGCCTGTTAATTACCTAATTGCATTTGCTGTATTAGTAAGTTAAGAGCTTCAGAAAAGAATCTGAAAAAGAATATATATACACACACACACACACACACACACACACACACATATACACAACCAAATCACTTTGTTGTACACTTAAATTTAAAACATTGTAAATTAACTATAAAAATAAATAAATAAATAAGAAAAAATAAGCGACGAGCTTTCTGCCATTGCTAAATTTGCTTTAAGTTAAGACTAATCCTTTTTTTCAAACTAAATGAATAAACGATAGATCTGTGATTTGTATCAAGAAGAAACAGCCTTTGTATGACAAAATGACTAATCCATATAAATAGAAATAGTGTATCTTTACTTTCTTTACTGTCTGATTTTGGTGCAATCACAACTACTAAAACTAGAGGGTCAAAAGCATTTTAAAGATCATCTTCAATGATCATGCATATGTAAAATCCAAAATAATACTCTAATGTGTCTTTTCCTTGATTGATCTCAATGAAAAAAAAAAAACACAAATTTGGTCTCTGTTAACCGTATCATTGTCAGAATAAAAGACAATTAGGTAATTTAATTAGATTTTAAGGCAAGCTAGAAGTAGAAATTGAAATTCAGACACCCACATTAATGCTCTCGTAAGTATTGGGTAAAATTGTAAAGTTACTAGACAGTACACATGCAAGTGATTTAATCTGATATTTGAGAACTAAGTTTTCACATTTAGGACACTGATCAACCTTGAAGTTCATGTTGTTGTTCACTCAGCTGTGTCCAACTTTTTGCGACCCCCTGGGCTGCAGCAAGCCAGGCTTCCTGTCCTTCACAATCTCCCTGAGTTTGCTCAGACTCATGTCCATTGAACCAATGATGCTATCCAACCACCTCATCTCTCACCCCCTTTTCCTCCCGCCCTAAATCTTTGCCAGCATCAGGGCCTTTACCAATTAGTCAGCTCTTTGCATCAGGTGGCCAAAGTATTGGAGCCTCAGTTTCAGCATCAGTCCTTCCAATGCATATGCAGGACTGATTTCCTTTAGGATTGACTGGTTTGATCTCCTTTCAGTCCAAGGGACTCTCAAGAGTCTTCTCCAACACCACACTTCAAAAGCATCAATTCTTCAGCACTCAGCCTTCTTCATGGTCCAACTCTCACATCTGTACACGACTAGTGGAAAAACCATACCTGTGACTACATAGACCTTCGTTGGCAAAGTAATAGCTCTGCTTTCAAATACTCTAAGTTTGACATAGCTTTTCTTCCAAGGAGCAAGTGTCTTTTAATTTCATGGCTGCAGTCACCTTCCACAGTGATTTTGGAACCCAAGAAGATAAAGTCTGTCACTGTTTCCATGTTTTCCCCATCTATTTGCCATGAAATGATGGGACCGGATGCCATGATCTTAGTTTTTTGAATGTTGAGTTTTAAGGCTACTTTTCACTTTCCTCTTTCACCTTCATTAAGAGGCTCTTTAGTTCCTTTCACTTTCTGCCATTAGGGTTTTGTCATTTGAATATCTGAGGTTACTGATATTTCTCCAAGCAATCTTGATTCCAGCTCATGCTTTATCCAGCCAAGCATTTTGCATGACGTACTCTGCATATAAGTTAAATAAAGAGGGTGACGATATACAGCCTTGACATACTCCTTTCCCAATTTTGAACCAGCCCATTGTTACCTGCCTAATTTTAACTGTTGCTTCTTGCCCTTGTATACAGGTTTCTCAGGAGGCATATAAGGTGGTCTGGTATTCCCATCACTTTTAAGAATTTTACAGTTAGTTGTGATCTACACAGTCAAAAGATTAATGCAGTCAATGAAGCAGAAGTATACATTGTTCTGGTATTCCCTTGCTTTTTCTCTGATCCAATGGATGTTGGCAATTTGATCTCTGGTTCTTCTGCCTTTTCTAAATCTATCTTGTATATCCAGACGTTCTTGGTTCACATACTGTTGAAGCCTCAGTTCACTTCAGTCACTCAGTTGTGTCCGACTCTTTGTGACCCCATGAATTGTAGCACACCAGGCCTCCCTGTCCATCACCAACTCCTGGAGTTTACTCAAATTCATGTCCATCGAGATGGTGATGCCATACAGCCATCTCATCCTCTGTCGTCCCCTTCTCCTCCTGCCCCCAATCCTTCCCAGCATCAGGGTCTTTTTCAATGAGTCAACTCCTCACATGAGTGGCCAAAGTATTGGAGTTTCAGCTTCAACATCAGTCCTTCCAATGAACACCCAGGACTGATCTCCTTTAGGATGGACTGGTTGGATCTCCTTGCAGTCCAAGGGACTCTCAAGAGTCTTCTCCAACACCACAGTTCAAAAGCATCAATTCTTCGGCACTCAGCTTTCTTCATCGTCCAACTCTCACATCTGTACATGACCACTGGAAAAACCAGAGCCTTGACTAGACGGACCTTTGTTGGCAAAGTAATGTCTCTGCTTTTTAATATGATATCTAGGTTGGTCATAACTTTCCTTCCAAGGAGTAAGCGTCTTTTAATTTTGCCATCTGCAGTGATTTTGGAGCCCCCCAAAATAAAGTCTGACACTGTTTCCACTGTTTCCCCATCTATTTCCCATGAAGTGATGGGACCAGATGCCATGATCTTAGTTTTCTGAATGTTGAGCTTTAAGCCAACTTTTTTACTCTCGGATTTTGAGGACTACCTTGTTAGCATGTGAAATAAGTGTACTTGTGCAGTTGTTTGAACATTCTTTGGCATTACATTTCTTGAGACTGGCATGAATACTGACCTTTTCCATGTCTGTGGCCACTGCTAAGATTGCCCAATTTGCTGGCATATTGAGTGCAGCACTTTCACAGCATCATCTTTTACGATTTGAAATAGCCCATCTTGAATTTCATCACCTCCACTAGCTTTATTTGTAGTGATGTTTCCTAAGGCCCACTTGACTTCACATTCCAGGATGTCTGGCTCTAGGTGAGTGATGACGCCATTGTGGTTATCTGGGTCAATAAGACTTCTTTTTATAGTTCTTCTCTGTATTCTTGCCACCTCTTCTTAATATATTCTGCTTCCGTTAGGTCCATATCATTTCTGTCCTTTATTGTGCTCATCTTTGCATTGTTCCCTTGGTATCTCTATAATTATTTTGAAGAGATATCTAGTCTTTCCCATTCTATTGTTTTCCTCTATTTCTTTGCAGTTCACAGTAATATTTAAAAAGGAGCCAGAAAAATTTGCAAAGAGGTTGTCCAGACGTTCACATGGGCTCATCAAGGTGGATTTTCAAAGCCTTATCTAATCTGCTACTGCCAATATATTAACAGACAGGATTGAAAGCTTTCATTGTTCCTATATTACTTTTTATTCATAGCTTTGATTATAAGCAAGACAATCTACTGCTTTATAATATGATGTAAAGCCTTTTTATAGATCACCAAAACTCCTTTCCTTTGACTAGTACAGAGAATAAAATTCCAAACAATGCATTTAATCTTCTCTGTGTCAACTACAAATTGGTACTTGCCTGTAAATTACAAGTTGGCACTTGCCAAGAGCATTTGCCAGTGACTAAACAACAGTAACAAGGGCATTTGCCATCTGCCTCTGTGGAGACTGAACCTGATGCTGCTACAACTGCTGATGTTCAACACCCCCTGAAGGACATTCAACGTGGAGAATGAGGCATTCTTTTCTCCAGGGAAATTGGTGGAATAAGTCTTCAGATAGTTAGACATTTTCAGGAACTGATTTCAAGATCCCAATCCTTGCATCTCTTCATATCTAGAAAATCAATAAATCCCTTCATGGTGACATCAGCTCCTCGTGACTAACAGAAAACATTTTGTAAAGTAAGTGCTTGATAGCACTGAACTCCTCCTTCACCAAAATCTTATATATTGACTTTTCCTCATTGCCTCTTTGAAGCAGTCTCTCAAAGATATCTGAGGTGCTGTCTCCCAGGCTGCAGTCCTCATTTTGCCTCAAATAAAACTTAAGTCACAACTCCCACGTTATGCACCTGCTTAGCTGACATTTACGATAAAACAGCCTATCCACAACCCTTCATAAAATACAAATATTTAACCAAAGTTTTAGCATTCATTTTCATATTATCTGGGCTTCTCACATGGCTCAGTGGTAAAGAATCAGCCTATCAATGAATGAGATATGGGTTCAATTCTTGGGTCTGTAAGATACACTGGAGAAGAAAATCAAAATCGAAATAGAGACACTCTACTATTCTTGCCTGGGAAATCCCATGGACAGAGGAGCGTGGGGGGCTACAGTTCATGGGGTAGCAAAGAGTCGGACATGACTGAGTGACTGAACACACACACATCATATTATTTGTGAATAGGAACAAGATAAAATGTCTTTTGATTTTAAAGGGGGGATTTACAAAGATCTAAAATGCAGTTTTCTGCTTGGAAGTTCTAGGTAAAGTCTACATGAATATTTGAAATCTAAGAGAGATCTCCTGAAATTTTATGATTGAGCTACTGGTCCTAAATAATACCAAAACAGTCTATAAATTTAGACCCAAACTCTGTCAAAATAGTTATATTGTGCCACATAAATGTTGGTTAAATTTTTGTTGTTATTCTTGATCTTCATGCTCAACTAATCATTATGGACATTATATATGTGAATCCTGTTGATTTCCACCACAAGATTGATGTGTGTATTTTTAAGCTGTCAAACAAAACATCCTAAGTTTTAATTCATTAATGGTAAATCTCCTGTATATGTTGCAGAAGTGACTGCTACTTATCAGGAATAATAATAATAATAATGATAATAAAACATTCTGTCATTAGTGCTCTAAATTGTAGCATCTGGAATAGCAAGTGGAAAGTTACCATTGGGAAATACAAACACACACACACACACACACAAAACTGAGAACAAAACAATAGCATCCAACCCCTGTGCTAAGAGACTTGAACAAATTATATCATGGCTTCTAAGAGCTTAAGCCCATGTCCCTAGTGTGGCACCAGTGTCCTTCAAAATGCCTGCCTGAAAAAGCTCAACATTGATAGAATTTTTATGGTTTGCTCCCCTGAGCCCTCTATTAGAGAATTTACTTTTAAAAGGCTGCAATTATAAATCCTTTCTCTGTCCTTTGAGCTATAAATATTCTACCACCCAGTATTCTCTTCCAAAGGACCTGGCAACCATATCCTTGAAATGCAAATATTCAAGGAGATAGCACTCACCTCCAGTCCTAGTGGAAAAGAAAGGACCTACCTCCAGTGAGACTCTTTCTCTAACTTGTACCACTTTCCGTCACAAAGATATGAAAAGTCTCTTTATCCTCTGGATAAGTGTCAATTAGCAAACACAGATGACCTAGTTATCTAGACCAAATCTTTCTTAATTTCCTTCAGCACCATTCCATTAGCACACGATAAGTATTGGGGAAAACAAAACAAAACAAAACAAAACCTCGTGCTTCTTGTTTTGGCAGAGTTAAGCTCAGTTTACATTGAAGTGTCTCCCCTACAGTAAATCTGTCTTTCAGTAAGTTCAGTCCCTTAGTCATGTCCGACTCTTTGTGACTCCAGGGACTGTAGTACACCAGGCTTCCCTGTCCATCACCAACTCCTGGAGCTTGCTCAAACTCACGTCCATCAAGTTGGTGATGCCATCCAACCATCTCATCCTCTGTTGTCCCCTTCTCCTCCTGCCTTCAATCTCTCCCAGCATCAGAGTCTTTTCCAATGAGTCAGTTCTTCACATCAGATGGCCAAAGTATTGAAGCTTCAGCTTCAGCATCAGTCCTTCCAATGAATATTCAGGACTGATTTTCTTTAGGATTAACTTGTTTGATCTCCTTCCAGCTCAAGGAACTCTCAAGAGCCTCCTCTAACACCGCACTTCAAAAGAATCAATTCTTTGGTGCTCAGCTTTCTTTATGGTCCAACTCTCACATCCACATATAACTACTGGAAAAACCATAACTTTGACTATAAGGACCTTTGTGAGCAAAGTAATGTCTCTGCTTTTTAATATGCTGTCTAGGTTGGTCATAGCTTTTCTTCCAAGGATCAAGCATCTTTTAATTTCATGGCTGGAGCCACCATCTGCAGTGATTTTGGAGCCCCCAAAATTAAAGTCTGTTACTGTTTTCATTGTTTCCCCATTTATTTGCCATGAAGTGATGGGACTGGATGAAATGATCTTAGCTTTTTGAGTGTTGAGTTTAACAACTGTCTAGCTTTCTTTCGGAGAAGGCAATGGCACCCCACTCCAGTACTCTTGCCTGGAAAATCCCATGGACGGAGGAGCCTGGTAGGCTACAGTCCATGGGGTCGCTAAGAGTCGGACACTACTGAGCGACTTCACGTTAACTTTTCCCTTTCATGCACTGGAGAAGGAAATGGCAACCCACTCCAGTATTCTTGCCTGGAGAATTCTAGGGATGGTGGAGCCTGGTGGGCTGCCGTCTATAGGGTCGCACAGAGTCGGACACAACTGAAGCGACTTAGCAGTAGCAGCTTTCTTTGTCTTTGACATTCCAACTATTTTCTTGGAACATGGCAGCTCAAAACCTAATTTCCAAATTTTCTGTTTTGAATATTTTCTCAAGAAAACAGGTCACCATTAACTTTGGTATCACTGGTATTGCCAGTAAACACTGACTTAAGTTAAAACCTTTGCACTGACAAAGATGTGTTCTGAGAATTTCAAGCATACACAGCAAAAGTGAAATGAAATTTGCTCAGTCATGTCTGACTCTTTGGGACTCCATGGACTATACAGCCCATGGAATTCTTCAGGCCAGAATACTGCAGTGGGTAGCCATTCCCTTCTCCAGGGGATCTTCCTGACCCCTAGTCTCCTGGATTACAGGTGGATTCTTTACCAGCTGAGCCCCAAGGGAAGTCCAAGAATACTGGAGTGGGTAGCCTATCCCTTCTCCAGCAGATTTTCCCAACCCAGGAGTCAAACCTGCGTCTCCTGCATTGCAGGCAGATTCTTTACCAACTGAGCTAACAGGGAAGCACACAGCAAAAGTGAAGCCTAACATAATTTTAACATATGCTACATTGCTAATGATAAATCTTGTGATTTATCTTATCTGATAATTACCTATAGCAACCTAGCTCAGTCTACTAGCAACTTCCATAATATTACATGAAATACTTATATTGGTTCAAAGCCTTTGATAGCTGAAGCTTGATATATGCAGGTTGTCTTAAAATTATGAGTATACTTAATATACTGGTAAATCCTAGGAGATTATATTTTAGGAAAATATATATTGACTGGCATGATGGGCTACAGAACAACACAGTGTGCTGAGAATGTATAATTGAGATTATAAAACTAATATATGACTACAATTTGAAATTAAAAGTTCATTTGCTTTGAAATGCCATCTGAAGTAGCTGGCCATTATACGATTTGTAGAGAAACTTCTTGATAGTATGGATTATTCACATTTTCTCCCATTTTTATCTGACCCAAAACCTGAGGGAAAAGTAGGTTTTAGGGAAAAATTAGCAGTGGATGATATTTTTAAAAATTTTTCTACTGGATATCTACATATGCAAAAAAAGAAAAAAAGGAACAAAATTCCCTCAACCTTTGTTTTTGATTCATGAAGAAAGAGAAAAAACAAATTGCATTTAACCATGTGTATGTTTTGTTTCTTTTTCTAAAGTCTAGATGTGGCTGGGAAGTGACCTAAATAAAATCAATAAAAGTATTCATTCTTAATTCTGAGACAATATGATATCTTCTAGTTTACTACTGTCCACAAAAAGTAAAATCAATATTCTCCCTTATACCAGGAAGACAGTTCCTGTTCACAACTCCCAGTTTAAGATGGCTGGGGATTATTAAGGCATCTGTTCATTTTATTTAAAATAAAATTATCTGACCAAAATAAAAGTTTTAGAATCAAATACTTAAGTGATTTACTTAGAACTTGAAGCATTTATTTAAAAATTGTCTTACAGTATGGAAATACAACTTCATTATTGAGATTTACTGCCATTTATTGGTTGTTGCTGGCAAACATTTATTAATGCCAGAGAAACAGTGGCAGTATAATAGCATTAAAAGTCAGATAAACTATCATAACTACATAGAATTTTGTCTTCTACAAACTACTACCAATTGCCCACTTTCTGAGATGAATTACTTATTTGGATCATGTACCCTTAAAATAATTCTTTCATTGTCTGTTAATGATTTTTACCATCCAAAAGAAGTCCATTAGAGATTCATTTATAGTAACCCCATGATCAAGGCATTAAAATCTGCCTTTTTTTTTCCTCCTGGTTGAAATAACAACTTTTAAAATTTCACAGTCCTTTGTTAGACAATGAAGTCCTTGAGAGACGGGGAACATTCCTATTACAAAGTGGAGTGCCTGGCACATAGTGGATACTCAAAACAGAATTATTGAAAAAATCAAGGGATCAGTCAATGAGTGAAAAAGTTGTCTTATTCATTCTCTAAAGCACACTGATTTGAGGCACAGTATTTCTTTCTTTTAGATTCACCCCATATTTTTAAATTTTATTTCTGTACAAGGTCATCATGCTTGTTTATCTAATCTAAATATTTATAGATTTACAATTTTTTCTATTTCAAAGGCAATTAAGACACACAGCTACATTTTTCTTCAGAAAGCATAGATATTTCTCTACAGTATTTGTACATTTAAAAATAAATTTTGAAAATAACTGATTTTTTAAATTTTTAGTTTAGTATGGGAAAGTATGAACATAAATAATTTGTTGTAAGCCAGAAAGAAAAACACCAATACAGAACACTAACACATATATATGGAATTTAGTAAATTGGTAAAGATAACCCTGTATGTGAGACAGCAAAATAGACACAGATATATAGAACAGTATTATGGACTCTATGGGAGAGGGCAAGGGCGGGATGATATGGGAGAATGGCATTGAAGCATGTAAATTATCATATGTGAAACAAATCACCAGTCCAGGTTCGACGCATGATACAGGGTGCTTGGGGCTGGTGCACCGGGATGACCCGGAGGGATGGGATGGCGAGGGTGGTGAGAGGGGGTTCTGGAAGGGGAACACATGTACACCCATGGTGGATTCATGTCAATGTATGGCAAAACCAATACAATATTGTAAAGTTAAAAAAATAGATAAATAAACTAATTTAAAAAAAGAGAAAAAAATAATTTCTTGTGAGGTACTATAAAAATAGCCTACAGCCTATTAAGAAGTAAAGCATTAGAATGCTTACTTGGATTTTTTTTTTAATAACAACTAATAGTACTATCTCTTGTTTTTATTGAGCACTTCCTATATGCTAAACATACATCAAATAATCCTCACAATAAATTCATTGGGTATCATTAATGCCATTATAACTCTAAGGATAATAAAAATAGTGAAAAACTTGTCCAATGTCACCTTAAAATCAAATCCCATACCCGTCAGGTGGGCAACTAACAAACTGGAGAAAAATAATACAAAAGAAGTTCTCGTACTGTCGTGAAGGCTCTAGGCTCCACATCAGACTTCTCAACCTGAGGATCTGGCAAAGGGATTGGGAATCCCCAGGAAATCTGGCTTTGACAGATACTGGAATTTGATTACAGAACTTGCACAGGACTGGGCAAAACAGAAACTCTTGTAGGGCACAAACAAAACCTTGTGTGTACCAGGACCCAGGGGAAAGGAAATGTGACCCCACAGGAGCCTGAGTCAGATCTGCCTGTGAGTGTTTGAAAGTCTGGGGAGGTGTGGGTCGGCAGTGGTCTGCTGCAGGAAGAGTGGCACCGGCAGCAGCATTCCCGGGAGGCGCGTGTTGGCATGGAGGTTATCCTTGAGGTCACCATTAGCCCTAACATTCAGTTCAGTTCAGTCACTCAGTCATGTCTGACTCTTTGCGACCCCATGGACTGCAGCACACAAGGCCTCCCTGTCCATCACCAACTCCTGAAATTTACCCAAACATATCCATTGAGTTGGTGATACGATCCAACCATTTCATCCTCTGTCTTCCCCTTCTCCTCCTGCCTTCAATCTTTCTCAGCATCAGGGTCTTTTCAAACGAGTCAGCTCTTCGCATCAGGTGGCCAAAGTATTGGAGTTTCAGCTTCTACATCAGTCCTTCCAATGAACACTCAGGACTGATCTCCTTTAGGATGGACTGGTTGGATCTCCTTGCAGTCCAAGGGACTCTCAAGAGTCTTCTCCAACACCACAGTTCAAAAGCATCAATTCTTCTGCTATCAGCTTTCTTTATAGTACAACTCTCACATCCATACATGACTACTGGAAAAACCAGGGCCTTGACTAGATGGACCTTTGTTGGCAAAGTAATGTCTCTGCTTTTTAATATGCTGTCTAGGTTGGTCATAACTTTCCTTCCAAGGAGTAAGTGTCCTTTAATTTCATGGCTGCAGTTACCACCTGCAGTGATTTTGGAGCCCCCCAAAAAGTAAAGTTAGCCACTGTTTCCCCATCTATTTGCCATGAAGTGATGGCACCAGATGCCATGATCTTAGTTTTCTGAATGTTGAGTTCTAAGCCAACTTTTTCACTCTCCTCTTTCACTTTCATCAAGCCCTAACATAGAGCCTGTAGATTCAAGGACTGGGTCGCCTCAGGGCAAAAAACTAACAGGAAGGGAGCACAGCCACACCTATCAGTGAACAATTGGATTAAAGATTTACTGAGCAGGGTCCTGCATACCAGAGAAAGGCTCAGTTTTCCCCATGGCCAGTCCTTCCCATCAGGAAGCTTGCACAAACCTCTTAACCTCATCCATCAGAGGGCAGACAGAAGAAGAAAGATCAATAATCCCACAGACTCCACAATGAAAACCATAATCACAGAAACCTAACAAAAATGATCAAATGGATAATAGCCTTGTGTAACTTAATGAAGATATAAGCCATGCTGTACAGGGGTACAAAGACAGATGGGTCAGGGTGGAGAGTTCTGACAAAACATGGTCCACTGGAGAAGGGAATGGAAAAGCACTCCAGTATTCTAGCCTCAAGAACCCCATGAACAATAAGAAAAGGAAAAAAAAAGATATGACACTGGAAGTCGAGCCCCCCAGGTTGGTAGATGTCCAATATGCTACTAGGGAAGAGTGAAGAAATAGCTCCAGAAAGAATGAAGAGGCAGGACCAAAGCAGAAAAAATGCTCAGTTGTGGATGTGTCTTGTGGTGAAACTAAAGTCTGTTGCTGTAAAGAACAATATTGATTGCATGGGAACCTGAAATTGTAAGTCCATGAATCAAGGTAAATCGGATGTGGTCAAGCAGGAGATGGCAAGTGTGAACATCAACATTTTAGGAATCAGTCAACTAAAATGGATGGGCGTGGGCGAATTTAATTCAGATGGCCATTACATTTACTACAGAGGGCAAGAATCCCTTAGGAGAAATGGAGTAGTCCTCATAGTCCACAAAAGAGTCCACAATGCATTGCATCTGTGCTAAGTCGCTTCAGTCATGTCTGACTCTTTGTGACCCTATGGACTATAGCCTGCCAGGCTCCTCTGTCCATGGGATGCTCCAGGCAAGAATGCTGGAGTGGGTTGGCATGCCCTCTTTTAGGGGATCTACCCAACCCAGGGGTCAAACCCAAGTCTCTTATGTCTCCTGCATTGACAGGCAGGTTCTTTACAACTAGCGCCACCTGGGAAGCCCCCCAAAATGCACTAGATGGGTGCAACATCAAAAATGACAAAATGATCTTGGTTTATTCCCAAGGCAAACCATTCAAAATCATGGTAATCCAAGTCTCTACCCCAATGAATAATGCCAAATAGGCTGAAGTTGAATGCTTCTATGAAGATGTAAAAGATGTCCAAGAACTAGCACCAAAAAAAAAAAAAAGAGATCTTATTTTCATCATAGAAGATTGGAATGCAAAGTAGGAAGTGAAAAGATATCTAGAATAACAGTCAAGTTTGGCCTTGGAGTACAAAATGAAACAGAGAAAAGGCTAATAGAGTTTTGCCAAGAGAACACTCTGGTCATAGCAAACACCCTCTGTCAACACCCTCTGTCAACAACACAAGAGATCACCAAATACACATAGACATCACCAAATGGTCAATCTAGAAATCAGACAGTTTATATTCTTTGCAGCTGAAGATGGAGAAGCTCTAAACAGTCAGAAAAAACAAGAGCTAGATATGACTGTGGCTCAGTTAATGGGCTCTTCGTTGAAAAATTCAAGATTAAATTGAAGAAAGTAGGGAAAACCACTA
This sequence comes from Giraffa tippelskirchi, assembly GCF_054371585.1. Classification (NCBI taxonomy): domain Eukaryota; kingdom Metazoa; phylum Chordata; class Mammalia; order Artiodactyla; family Giraffidae; genus Giraffa; species Giraffa tippelskirchi. The sequence goes on from NC_137289.1 coordinate 76,790,087, forward strand.
GGCCATTCAGGTATGACCTCAATCAAATCCCTTATGATTATACAGTGGAGGTAAGAATAGATTCAAGGGATTATATTTTGTAGACAGAGTGCCTGAAGAACAAAACATTGTATAAGAGGTAGTGACCAAAACCACCCCCCCCAAAGAAATGCATTTAGGCAAAGTGGTTGTCTGAGTAGGCCTTACAAATATCTGAGAAAAGAAGAGAAGCAAAAGGCAAAGGAGAAAGGGAAAGATAGAGCAAACTGAATGCTGCATTCCAGAGAATAGCAAGGAGAGATAATAAGGCCTTCTTAAGTAAACACTATGAAGAACTAGAAGAAAACAATAGAATGAAAAAGACTAAAGATCTCTTCAAGAAAATTGGAGATACCAAGGGAACACTTCATGCAAGGATGGGTACGATAAAGGACAGAAACTGTAAGGACATGAAGGAAAGATTAAGAAGAGATGGCAAAGAATACACAGAAGAATGATACAAAAAGGTCTTACGGACCAGATAACCATAAACCTAGAACCAGACATCCTGGAATGTGAAGTCAAATGAGCCTTAGGAAGCATTACTATGAACAAAATTATTGGAGGTTATGGAATTCCTACTGACTATTTCAAATCCTAAATGTTGAAGTTGTTAAAGTGCTGCACTCAATATGTCAGCAGATTTGGAAAACTCAGCAGTGGCCACATGACTGTAAAAGGTCAGCTTTCATTCCAATCCCAAGAAACACAATGCCGAAGTATATTCACTATACTGTACAATTAGTACTCAGTTCACATGCTAGCATGGTAATGCTCAAAATCCTTCAAGCTAGGCTTTAACTGTGCATGAACTGAGAACTTCCAGATGTACAAGCTGGGTTTAGAAAAAGTAGAGATACAAGAGATCAAATTGCTAACATAGGCTGGAAAATATAAAAGAGCAAGGGAATTTCAGAAAAACATCTACTTATGCTTAATTGACTACATTAAGCCTTTGACTGTGTGGATCACAACAAACTTCGGAAAATTCTTAAAGTGAAAGGAATACCAAACCACCTTATGTGCCTCCTGAGAAACCTGTATGCAAGGTCAAGAAACTGTTAGAATTAGACAGGTAACAATGGACTGGTTCAAAATTGGGAAAGGAGTACACCAAGGCTGTATAGTGTCACCCTGATAGATATTTAAATGATATTCAGAGTACATCATGTGAAATGCCAGCCTGGATGAATCACAAGTTGGAAGCAAGATTGCCAGGAGAAATATTTACAAACTCAGATATGCAGATAATACTACTCTAAAGGCAGAAAGCGAAGAAGAAGTAAAGAGCCTCTAGATGAGGGTAAAAGAGAAGAGTGAAAAAGCTGGCTTAAAACTGAACATTCAAGAAACAAAGATCATGGCATCCAGTTCCAACACCTCATGGCAAATATATGGGGGAAAAGTGGAAACAGTGACAGACTATTTTTTTAGGCTCCAAAATCACTGCAGATGGTGACTGCAGCCATGAAATTAAAAGATGATTGCTCCTTGGAAGGAAAGCTACGACGAACCTTGACAGCATATTAAAAAGCAGAGATATCACTTTGCCAACAAAGGACCTTATAGTCGAAGCTATGGTTTTTCCAGTAGTTATATATGGATGTAAGAGTTGGACCATAAAGAAGGCTGAGCACTGAAGAACTGATACTTTTGAACTTTTGGGCTGAAGACTCTTGAGAGTCCCTTGGACAGCAAGGACATCAAGCCAGTCAATCCTAAAAAATCAACCCTTAATATTAATTGGAAAGACTGATTATGAAGCTAAAGCTCCAATACTTTGGCCACCTGATGCCAAGAGTCAACTCATTGGAAAAGACCCTGATGCTGGGAAAGATTGAAGGCAGGAGGAGAAGGGGGCAACAGTGGATCAGATGATTGGATGGCACCACTGAATCAATCGACATGAGTTTGAGCAGACTCTGAGAGATAGCACAGGACAGGGAAGCATGACATTCTGCAGGTCATGCGGTCCCAAAGAGTCAGACATGACTTATAAACTGAACAACAACTTTACTGGCTTCAAGTTTTTCTATCACAATCCCTTTATTTTTACAAATGAGGATTCAAAGTTGTGCGGTTTTCACTTTAACTGACAAAGGTCACAAGGCTATTAACACACAGAACCAAGAGTACAACCTAGGTTTCATGATTCCCAGTGAAGCACTCTTTGCAGTTTGAATAATCACATTTCACATTATTCATCATTTTGGCATCTTTGTAGACTTTAGCCAAATCCCCTCTTCCTTCCTTCGGTTTATCATAATTGAGCTTTGACTTGAAGAAGAAGTCGTGGTGGAGATATAGATTGGAAGTTATTAGCATAAGAATAATAGTTAAAAACCATGGAAAAATTCCTTAAATAAAGACAGTGACTCTCAAATATTGGCCTGCATCAAAATTACCAATAATTTGTTTAAAAATGCACTTTCTTGAGCCACATCCAGAATTCTGATGAAGAAGGTGTGGGGATGCAGTTCAGGAATCTGCATTTACCAAGCGCCTCTAAGTAATTCTGATATATGCAGTAAAAAAAAAAAAAAGAAAGAAAGAAAGAAAAGAAAAAAATATCTCGGGAAACACTGAGGCAGAAGGAGCCAATAAATACAAAAACTCTCAGTACATAATAGTATGGGGAAAAAGAAACTTTTATGGAATTAAAAAATGGAAGTTAAGGGATAAGTAAGAAATAAGAGATAAGTAAAAATGAAAAGAAACAAGGTGTGGAAGGACATGAGAATATAATGGGACCACACTTAGAAGGAGAAAAATCCTTCTCTGCACCTGGATGGGAGAAAACGAGGTTGCCTGAGGATAAGAATCATTTTGACTGCAGGAAGCTGAAGAGGTTCATACTTTCTACTTTATTTTGAGGCTATGTTATATTTATATGCATGCAAATTTAAAATTCTTTTATCCTTGAGGAAAATAACCTTTTATTTTATGAAATATCCACTTTTATCTCTAGTAATGCTTTTTTGCCTTTAAAATCTACTTAGACAAATATTCCAAATTTATTTTGGTAACTGTTTGCATGTTATATATTTTTTCCATCATTTTACTTTAAAATAATGCATTTGTTTTATATTTTAGGTATGCCTTTGTAAGTAGCCTATACTTTTTTTTTTTTAAAACTAGTGTGATGTTCTTTTTCTTTCAACTGGAGCATTTAGATTTTTTTACATTTAATATTATCACTGACATATTTGGGTTTAAATCTACAATGTTATTGTACTTGTTGATTTCCATTTTTCATGCCTGTATTTTGTTCCTTTGCTTGTCTTTTCTTGATTTCTTTTGGATTATTACTTCCAGTTGTCCCCTCTAATGCTGATATTTATCCATTATTTCATTATTCTTTTAGTGGTACCACAAGCATCCATGGCTTACCAAGTTAAATTTTCACTTCTTGGATAGTGTATTGACCTTAGAATACTTTGTTTACCCCGTCCCTCCTTATTTGCCACTACTTTAACAAGGTTGCTGCTGCTGCTGCTAAGTCGCTTCAGTCATGTCCGACTCTTTGCGACCCCATAGACGGGAGCCCACCAGGCTCCCCCATCCCTGACATTCTCCAGGCAAGAACACTGGAGTGGGTTGCCATTTCCTTCTCCAAGGCATGAAAGTGAAAAGGGAAAGTGCATTTGCTCAGTCGTGTCCGACTCTTAGCAATCTCATGGACCGCAGCCCATCAGGCTCCTCCATCCACGGGATTTTCCAGGCAAGAGTACCGGAGTGGGGTGTCATTGCCTTCTCCAAGGTTAAATTCTACCTATTTAAAACTCCATGTTTTTATTATTGCAACTATTATCATTTTACCCAGCCAACAATAATCTATATTTACATACATATTTACCATTTTGTTGCTCTTCATTCTTTCCTGCATCCTTAAGCTTCCATCTCAGATTGTTTTTATTCTACCAAAGAACAGTATTTATTTGGGAGTGATAGTAACAAGAGAAGACTCTTGAGAGTCCCATGGACTTCAAGGGGATTAAGGCAGTCAATCCTAAAGGAAATCAGTCCAATATTCAGTGGAAGGACTGATGCTGAAGCTGAAACTACAATACTTTGGCCACCTGATGCGAAGAACTGACTCATTGGAAAAGATCCTCATGCTGGGAAAGATTGAAGGCAGGAGGAGAAGGGGAAGACAGAAGATGACATGGTTGGATGGCATCACTGACTCAATGCACATGAGTTTGAGCAAGGTCTGGGAGTTAGGAATGGACAGGGAAGCCTGGCGTGCTGCAGTCCACGCATTCGCAGAGATGGACATGACTGAGAGACCGAACTGAGCTGATAGTAACAAATTATCAGTTCTGTTTGTTCCATTCTCAGGCTCCAAAAAGTCTTAATTTCACTATCATCTTTGAAGAATATTTTTATGGAAAATTGAATTCTAATTTGGCAATTTCAGTACTTTCAGTTCACTTTTTCAAAATACAAATCCATTTTCTTCTGGCTTTCATTGCTTTACAGTCTAGATTTTCTTCTCCCAGATGTTAGTCTCATTTTTTTCACTGATTGTTAGTTCTCTAATGACTAACACATTTAAAAAATTTATCAAGCTTTTCTGTTTTCAGCTGAAAGGTTGACACAAACCACAAAATTCATCATTATTGGAGCTATTCCCAGGGGAATTCATAAGTGATTGGCCCAATATTTTTGCTGAAGGGGGTGGTGAAGCCATAAGCTGAGGTAAAAGAAGGCTGGAGTTGGATAGGGAAACATTTTTGGAAGTGTTGAAATTTTGGATTAGTTTTTGAGAAAAAACAGCTGACCACATGATTAAATAAATCCAACTGAATTTGACAGATAGCAGTGACAAGCAGGGATAGAGGTATAATGTATAGGTATAATGTATCTAGGCCTCAACTTCTTAATTTTAAAAATGAGCATGAAAATAGTTTCTGCCCTATCACACAGTTATTTTGAGCACCAAATGAGATGACAGTATGCATTTCAAAAGAAATGATAGATATGAAAGCAAACTAAGAGGCTGTATAAATAATGGCTATTTATATACAGGTAGATTTTAAAAAATTGAATAAAACATAGTAAATTTGAAATAATCTTTTCTTATCTAAAAGAACAAAATGTATGATACTGTATGTTCCAGGGTTTATTTTTAGGATCATGGAAAACATTTACATTTTCATTCATAGAACTGGCATTTACTGCCACATTCCCAGAGCATCAGGGGAAATATTCACAAAGGAACACTTTGAGTAGATAAGTACTGATCATATCACACTTGAAGTAAATGAAAAAGAGGGCAGAGGTAAAGTGAAATGGAATGGAAGAAACAAGGGGAGCAAGAAGACAGGCAGGTACTTTGTGAGTTCTAAATATATACTTCTTTCTTAAAATGTGAGATATTGTAAGGCATCTCTCTAATGACTCTAATTTAGTATATCTATCTCATACAGACTAGCTACTACTAGAAGCCTATTGGGTTATTAGTCAAAGAGTTTTTGCAGAAATGTCTATCAAGAACATACAGCCAGACTAATGTCTGATTACAAGCTCTTGGTTTTATGCCCTGAGACTTGCCACTTTAATGGAACAAGATGTCAGCCAAGTAGTTCAAGGTTCCTAAGCAGAGATGAACCATTTCAGTTCAGTCGATCATTCGTTTATGACTCTTTGCAACCCCATGGACTGCAGCATGCCAGGCTTCCCTGTCCATCACTGTCTCCCAGAGCTTCCTCAAACTCATCAAGTTGGTAATACCATCCAACCATCTCATCCTCTGTCATCTCCTTCTCCTTCCGCCTTCAATCTTTCCGAGCATAAGGGTCTTTTACAATGAGTCATTTCTTCACATCAGGTGGCCAGAGTATCAGCTTCAGCATCAGTCCTTCCAATGAATATTCAGGACTGATTTCCTTTAGGATTGACTAGTTTGATCTTCTTGCAGTCCAAGGGACTCTCAAGAGTCTTCTCCAAAATCAGTGCAAAAGCCATCAATTCTTTGGTGCTCAGCTTTCTTTATACTCCAACTCTCACATCCATACATGACTACTGGAAAAACCATAGGCTTGACTATATGCACCTTTGTGGGCAATGTCACTGCTTTTTAATATGCTGTCTAGCTTTGTCATAGCTTTTCTTCTAAGGAGCAAGCATCTTTTAATTTCATGGCTACAGTCACCATCTGCAGTGATTTTGGAGCCGAAGAAAATAAAGTCTGTTATCATTCCCATTGTTTCCCATCTATTTGCCATGAAGTGATGAGACTGAGAGAGTCATTTCCTAGGCAGGTTGATAAGAATTCCAGGGGTCCCCAAGGAGAGAGGGGTCTGGAATTCTCAAGGAGGAAGAAAGGACAAACTTTTTTTTCCCCTCTACATTCCTTAGGATTATATAACAATACTGTATCCTGCTTGACGACAGTCTCTGGAAAAAACCTTCTGGCTAATCCTGTTATCTTAAAATGTAAATTATGGGAGTAGGTCTAGTGAGGTCTTTACAACCTCCAGACATTCTTTTGATTCAGTGTAATAACTAATTGAAGAGTATATAACTCCACTGCTAACACTAGCAAGGGGGTACTCTTTCTGCTCCCTTCTGATGCCTATGTCAGAAGCTTTCTCTATCTCCTTTATACTTTAATAAAACTTTATTACACAAAAGCTCTGAGCAATCAAGCCTTGTCTCTGGCTCCAGATTGAATTCTTCTCTTCCGGAGGCCAAGTATCTCGGCGTCTTTTCATGGTTCAGCAACAACCTTTCATCTTGGGGGCTCATCTGGGATTCTTCAGGACAAGGTAAGGATGCTTGGAGCTCTAGTTCTTTGTTCTCCTAGCAAACACGTTTTCTGCTGTACTTTATTAACTCTATGGTGTGCTTGCATGAATGAATGAAAGCCTTGTGTGAAGCAAGTGAGGAGCCCTGCTCTGCGGTTCCACGGTGACCTCATACGGCTTATGGCAGAAACCTGTCAGGGGTTTATACCGATCTGCCAATGTCAAAAGACACCCAATGTCTCTCCTTCAGGGACCGACCAGAAATGGGCAAAGCAAGTGGACAGAACTCTCCTTTCGCGGTCAAACTTTTCGGTCTCTTTGACCATTTCATAACTCCTTGGGAATTAGAGGTACTAACCTAATCTGTTGGATCATAGACTTTCAAGGGACTTGTGATCTATGCTGTTACTGTGTACTGTTACTTAGATCCCAAACTTGGGTTGGTAGTCAGGAAGTGCCTAGCCTCGCTAGGAATCAAAAGTTCGGAAGTTACATGGAACTCTAGCTACAAGAGCATCTCTGAGATTAAAGGTTACTCAGACTGGAACTGCAGGGGTTTTTTTTCCTTTGGTAACACTGGCTCTTAGTGGATCAGAGGAGGCTCTTATACTGGTGTGGTGATGCTTGGAAGGTACATTTCAGTTTTATGTTTGTACTGGTCTTATTGTGGTCAGGAATATACTGAGGGTCGTGTACAGGCACTCAGGTGATGAATGTTTCCCCCAGCGGTCTTAGCTTGGGAGGCATTCTGAAAGGTTACACTGATTGCACCCTGGGTGGCATCAGAGGCAGGCAAGGTTTTGATGGTTAGGAGCTGGACGTCAGTCAGAGATGCCATCAGGTCTACCCCTGGTGCATCCCCACCCTGTCTCGGTGGTAGAACCGGGAGGGACGAGTATGACGCCTGCATCGGTAAGGGACAGACTAAGTCCAAACAGGAAAGAAAAGCTTGGGTGTAAAGTCTGTCTACATCTCCATCTAGAGCAGGGAGGGATGCCTCCAGTAGAAAGATGGCGCTGGTCACTTTTTTTCTCTCTTACAGATGGGAGCTAACAATTACAGCCTGACTCCTTTGAACTGTACCCTAAAAAACTGGGATAGATTTGATCCCCAGGGCTTAAGGAAGACACATCTTGTCTTCCTATGTGATACTGCATGGCCACGGTACCCACTGGAGGATGGCAAATGGTGGCCAGTTGGAAGGTCTCTTAAGCATAATATTGTTTTACAATTAGACCAGTTCTGTAGAAAACAAGGGAAATGGGTAGAAGTAGCATATGTGTTGCCCTTTGTCTCTCTGTGAAATATGCTAGACTTGTGTCCTAAGGGTATAGATTTGGGTGTGACACCTTCAGCTCCCTCCTGTCCTCCTACTTTGCCCCCATACCCGGGGCTCCCAAACTGAGCAAACTGAAAGTCAGAGAACTGCCCCAAGAAGGGATGCCTTGGTCTCACTAAAAACCCAATCTGAGATTCCAGCTGCCCAAGTAGAGGTCCAAACAACTCCAGTCTCACTACGACTTCAGACGACTCTGGTTTCAATAGAACTCAGACCATCGAAGTAAGAGATGAGACAGAGGACAGGAGACAAGGAGATAAAGAAAAGCAGATTTCTCCATTCTATCCCTGGGATCACATGCACAGAGCAGCCAGAGAGGCTGAGGAACAGCCACACAAGCTGTTGCCTCTTCATGAAGCACCCACCGGGAGAAATAATCAGTCTGTGAGAGTTAATAAGCCTTTTTCTTATCAAGAAATACAAGGAATCAAAGGATCTTGGAGACTATTTAGAGGACCCAGAAAAATATATTAGTGCTTTTAAAGGTGTTACTCTGCTTTATGACCTTACTTGGAAGGATGTGATGTATATCATGGGACAAATGCTGACTCCAGACTCAAAAAGTCGAGTTTTGGAAAAAGCAGTTGCTTATGGAGATGAATGGCTTGGTAATGAATCAGTAGGGAAGAGGGAGGATGAGATAACCGCCCTCCCCACTGGAAATCAGGCGGTCCCAATTATAGAATCAGACTGGGACTACAACACAGCTAAAGGAAGATGGGATCAGAGTCATTTTGTCAGATGTATTCTTGAAGGACTCAGGCAGGTGTGTGCTAAGCCTTTAAACTATGGGAAATTGACAAACATAGAACAGGAGGAAAAGGAAGCTCCTGGGAAATTCCTAGATAGACTGAGAGAAGCCCTTTGCAGATTCACTGAGATTGACCCCGAAAATGAAGAGGGAAAAGTGATCTTAAAAGATAGATTTCTCACTCCGTCAGCTCCAGATATCCAGCGCAAGCTATTAAAACGGGCATATGGACCAAATCAGTCTTTAGATAATCTGTTACAATTGGCTCAGACAGTCTATTATGGAAGGGAGTATGAGGAAAAGAAAGAAAGGCAGACAAAGACAAAGGAACAGGCGGAAGCCCTCACAATGGTTATGAGACCCGTTCTTAAACAACCTGAGAAAAATGCCCAGAGGGACCCAGGTGAAAACGGATAGGCTTGCTATTACTGTGGAAAGGAGGGGCACCTCAAGCAGGATTGTCCTCAGGCTCCATATTCGGTCTGCGAAAAGAGACTGCCCCCAGAGGCGTAGGTTTCAGGGGTCGGACTCTCAAGACAATCAAGACTGAAAGTGCCCATTGGTCCCCACACAAGCTCTCGTCCTAATTACACCTGAAGAACCCGGGTATTAATAACTGTAGGGGGCACAATCCATCGATTTCCTTTTAGACATTGGGGTAACTTACTCTGTGCTTACTGAAGCCCCTGGCCCATTCTCTTCCCGATCCGCTTCCATAATGCGACTGTCTGGACACGCCAAAAGGTATTACTTCAGTTTTTCTGAAAGTTGCGACTGGGACTCTGTGCTATTTTCACACGAGTTTCTGATCGTACCAGAGTCTCCCTCACCCCTTTTGGGGAGGGATATACTGAACAAGGTTCATGCCTCTGTTTTCATGAATATGGAGCCCTCCCTTTCTCTCCCTTTAATTGAACAAAATGTAAATCCTAGAGTATGGACTGATGGAAAATCTGTGGGTCAAGCACAAAATGCTATTCCTGTAGTTGTCAAGCTCAAAGACCCTCACTTATTTCCACATAAGAAGCAGTATTCACTGAAACCTGAGATTAAGGAAGGGTTAAAACACATCATCAAAAATTTAAAGGAACAGGGACTATTAATTCCCTGTAACAGTCCATGCAACACTCCTATTTTGGGTATAAAGAAATCAAATGGTAAATGGAGACTAGTTCAAGATTTACAAATAATAAATGAGGCTGTAGTTCATTTACACCCCGTGGCGCCTAATCCTTATACTCTATTTTCTGAAATTCCTGAACGAGCCAAATATTTCCCAGTAATTTATTTGAAAGATGCCTTCTATTCAGTGCCTTTGGCGGAGGAAAGTCAATTTCTATTTGCCTTTGAAGACCAGCCAGGTTCTCAGTTAATTTGGACAGTTTTGCCCCAGGGATTTCGTGACAGTCCTCACTTATTTGGACAAAGTTTGTCACAGGATCTACAGAACTTTAATAGCTCTGAAGCAGTGGTGTTACAATATGTAGATGATATTTTGCTCTGTGCTGAGACAGAGGAAGCTTGCTCACGAGCCTCAGAAGATCTCTTAAACTTTCTGGCAGGCTATGGTTACAAGACATCAAGAGAAAAGGCTCAGCTTTGTCAACAATCTGTTAGATATATGGGCCTAATCATATCAAGGTCTGTATTTCACAGGTATGATTATTTGGCTGCAGTGTCTGTTCCCTCCCTAGGAACTACAGATGTTATTCAATGAGTGGATGCTTTGACTAATTTTACTCAGCAGGCATTGCAAGATTCTCAAAAAGCTATCTCAGCTCCTAATGCCGAACAAACACAAACTAGAAAGGTGGCTTTACAAAACAGATTGGCTTTAGATATTCTGACAGCTGCGCAAGGAGGAACTTGTGCCATCATTCATACCCAATGCTGTACATATATACCTGATATGAGCACTAATGTTACTCATTTTACTAAACACATGAACAAGATGATTGGGGCTATGGATACTCTTGAAGCCTCAACTGCCTCACTTTGGGAGATGTTAACTAGTTCCCCATGGTGGAAAACTATCTTAATTACAATAATTCTGATTGTTCAATTTTTGCTGTTTTCTCCTTGCATCTGTAACTGTGTAATTAGATTGGTTTCTAGTCGCATGAAGGTTTTTAAGTTACAAATGGTTGTCCAAGCTCTTATGAGTGCCACAGCCTCCTCCAACTATTACTTGGGGCCCCTGGATCAGAGACTCTCAATATGAGGGTTAGGAGAATATGTTGCCTCAACAATTTAGGGACCATGCCCCTAAACAGCAGGAAGTAATTATGGAATGAAAACAATGCCCCTTTCCCTTGGCAACATAATTCTCCTAAAGGAAAAGGGGGGAATGAGAGAGTCATTTCCTAGGCAGGTTGGTAAGAAGTCCAGGGGTCCTCAAGGAGAGAGGGGTCTGGAATTCTCAAGGAGGAAGAAAGGACAAACTTTTTTTCCTCTCTATGTTCCTAAGGATTATATAACAATACTGTATCCTGCTTGAGGACAGTCTCTGGAAAAAACCTTCTGGCTAATCCTGTTATCTTAAAATGTAAATTATGGGAGTAGGTCTAGTGAGATCTTTACAACCTCCAGACATTCTTTTGATTCAGTGTAATAACTAATTGGAGAGTATATAGCTCCACTGCTAACACTAGCAAGGGGGTACTCTTTCTGCCCCCTTCTGATGCCTATGTCAGAAGCTTTCTCTATCTCCTTTATACTTTAATAAAACTTTATTACACAAAAGCTCTGAGCAATCAAGCCTTGTCTCTGGCTCCAGATTGAATTCTTCTCTTCTGGAGGCCAAGTATCTCGGCGTCTTTTCATGGTTCAGCAACAACCTTTCAGGACTAGATGCCATGATCTTCGTTTTTTGAATGTTAAGTTTTAAGCGAGCTTTTTCACTCTCCTCTTTAACCCTCATCTAGAAGCTCTTTAGTTCTTCTTTCCTTTCTGCCCTTAGAGTAGTATCATCTGCATATCTGAATTTGTAAATATTTCTCCTGGAAATCTTGTTTCCAACTTGTGATTCATCCAGGCTGGCATTTCACATGATGTACTCTGCATATCATTTAAATAAACAGGTGACACTCTACAGCCTTGAGGTACACCTTTCCCAATTTGGAACTAGTCCACTATTCCATGCGTTGTTCCAACGGATGTTGGCAATTTGATCTCTGGTTCCTCTGCCTTTTCTAAATCCAGCTTGAACATCTGAAAGTTCTCGGTTCAGGTACCATTGAAGCCTCACTTGGAGAATTTTGAGCATTACTTTGCTAGCGTGTGAGATGAGTGTAATAGCTTGAACATTCTTTGGCATTGCCTTTCTTTGGGAGTGGAATGAAAACTGACCATTTCCTGTCGTGTCGCCAATGCTGAGTTTTCCCAATTTGCCGGCATATTGAGTGCAGCACTTTCACAGCACCATCTTTTAAGGATTTGCAATAGCTCAGCTGGAATTTGATCACCTCCACTAGCTTTGTTCATTGTGACACTTCCTAAGGCCCACTTGACTTCACATTCCAGGATGTCTGGCTCTAGGTGAGTGATCACACCATCGTGGTTATCTGGGCCATTAAGATCCTTTTTGTATAGTTCTTCTGTGCATTCTTGCCACCTCTTCTTAATATCTTCTGCTTCTGTTAGGTCCATCCCATTTCTGTCCTTTATTGTGCCCATCTTTGCATGAAATGCTCCCTTGGTATCTCTAATTTTCTTGAAGAGATCTCTAGTGTTCCCCATTCTATTGTTTTCCTCTATTTCTTTGCATTGATCATTTATGAACCATTTAAGATAGACAATTTTGTAACACAGTTCTTTGAATGGATAGAATCTGAAACTTTCTTTCTGAAAGTAGAGGGTATGGCCACTTTTTTGAGCTATATGATTGACTTTCACAATACACAGCAGTGATACATTTTGGGAACTCAAAACACTCCTCTTAGATGATGAATTTTTAAAATGAAAAAACCCTGTGTCCATGTAATATTTCAACATAGAAACATATTTTGTGATTCTATTCTAACTTTTTTTACACTTGGAAATGATCCCACTTTCGATTTATTTTAAAACAGAAGCCCATAGTCTATTGGATTTTTAAATGTTGAAAAAAAAGTCTGATAAATTTTCCATGGACAGAAAAATTCAGTTACTTCTTGGTTTTCTCCCTTTGCAGAGCATTAAGGCTTATTTTTCCTGTCATTTAATCATTCTGGGCAGCTTTCTTTTACTGTTAGTCAGTTTCCTCAATAAAGCATATTGTTTTATACTCACATTTATTAATTAGAATGCTATATATTATAAAGGTAAAACTAACTTTCACATTTTTAATTTTTGTTATAGATTGCCAATACTGGTAACCAAGGGTTGGCATAGATGCCACAATTTCCTGAAATATGTTAAATCTCAAAATCAACTATGATAACATTGACTACACACAGCATTGCAGTATTTCAAAGACTATTTTAAATGGTTGCTAAAAACAGAGGAAACTGCGATTTAAAAAAAATAGCATATAATACAAATCTCAGATTGGACAAGAATTTATGGGCTATGACAGTGAAAACATCTGGGTCATCATAATCCTTGAATAAATCAATTATCATAATTATCTATACACCAAGTGCACAAAAAGCACATGGAACCAGGCATCTTATATGGAAGATGAATGTGATGAGATGTTGGTAGAGATCATGTCAGTGTGCCAGTACACTTCCTTGGACATGAAATAATGGTCCTAGATAGGAAACATTGGTTAATTTATGGGTCAATTTTTTTGGCCATCCAAGTGAAAGCAGTATGACAATAATATTTCAGGCAGCTGACACGGATGGAGGCATACTGGCTTTGTACATTCCTTGCTGACACAAAAACCATATCTATATAATATTTATTGTTTGACTTCTGATGTTTTCTTCTTTCATGTTATTTGTGTTCTGTGAGTTAGAAAAACTGCTTAAGGATATGGCTTCCCTGGTAGCTCAGGTGGTTAAGAATCCTCCTGCAATGCAGGAGACCTGGGTGGCGAAGATCTTCTAGAGATAATATTCCCCGAAGAGAAGATCCCCTGGAGATAAGGAGCTAAATAATAATAAGGTGTGAAGCCAGAGAGAAGTATGCAGGGGAAAAAACATGCTTAGTCCCAGAGACAGATTTATCATGAAGCCAATAAAGCTTAAGTTTTAGGACCCCTCACTTATACAGGCCCCTTCCAAAGCACTGAGTATTTCATGTTTGTATTATTCATCAGATTTTAAAATTTGCAATTTGTTGTAATTTTTTCATTCCACATTTCAATTTGTATTTCATTTTGTGTGTTTTTAAGAGGCACCCTCAAACTGCGTAAGCTTCAAAACCTGAATTTTCCCTTTTAAGTGTGCTTCACCAATAGCGGGAAGAATATCCTTCAAACTCCTAATACCTTCCCTCTTTCCCCAACATATCAGAATCTATAGCTTCAAGCAAACGATTTTTATAAAAGTCAGTAATATTCAATCCATTTCTATGTTAGGAACCAGTTAGTCACTGAGCAGAATATGTGTACTAGTTAATGATTTCTTTGCAAGGCCATGCTGGGAAATATAAAACTGTGGGCCTGTGAAACCATATTAGACGTATATAGCTATATGTGACCTTAGTTGTCATTCACTTGAGCTCTGCATTTTACAGAGCAGAAACTGAGGTTTAGAGAGGAAATATGACTTGTTCAAGTTTACATCTAGGCAATTAGTGGTAAAGTAGGGATTTCAAAAAAAAAAAAGCTATTTAATCCTTACACTAAATTCTATTGCTGTTCCAATTTACTTCCTTCCTTTGTTTATGAAATTTATTACCTAATGTGTTTTGTATTTGTATATTTTGCATAATAAGGTTAAAATTCTATTCTGTATAATTCTACAACTGAGAGACAAATTATTATTTGATACTTTAAATCACTAATTTTGAACTTCACCATTGGCATAAAATGTCATATTCTTTTTGCATGAAGCTTATGGTTTAATGACATCCTTGATCCAACTGAACAATAAAAACTTCTATTTCAAAGGTCTATTCATTTTTTTCAGGTGATTAGCTATTTCAAGACAAACAATTCTGTACTAAAAATCTCCACTCTCTCTTTTTCATTAAGTCATTATGCTAAGATAAGGTTTTCCATGCAGCCGTAATAATGATTTTGTTATTTTTACATAGATTAAAATAAAGACTTAGATGAAAATGATTCTGATAATACAAGCATGATATATGAAGGATTACTTCAAATTATAGCTTTAAAAATTCATGTTAAATGATGTTTTCTGTTGGAGCAAATGTGAAATTATTTTCTTTGCTTTAAAGAGATTTAAGTCATAATGATATCACTTTTTAAAAGTACAGGAATCTCAGTAAATACTATGACAGATGTAGTCATACTGTAAGTGGGCAAAAATAATGCACTTAAAATAGGCAAGCTGACTTTACCGAGCTTATTTCTGAACTTAAAAAATTCTATATCTCAGTTTATTGTGCAAATTCTTGGGACATGTAAATAACATAAAATACACATAAGTTACCACTAAGATCCCCTCAATTAAGTGGGCAAGGACTATGAACAGGAAATTCAGGAAAAAGGAAGGGAAAATGGCTAATGAGTATGATGGAAAATACTAAACCTCATTAATTGTAAAAGAAACAAGATATGACTAGGATTATGATTATGACTATTTTTCACCTGAATAATTCTATTTGTTTAAATAGTAAAAGCATAATGAAATGGTTACACATGTACTAATAGAAGTATAAACTGATACAATCTTTTAGAAAGCAAATTTTCAGTATATATTACAAATTTGAAACTGTTCATAACCTTTGGACCAGTAACTGCATGCCTCAACAACTAAGCATGAAAAGCTTTATGTACAAAGATGTTCAATTATATGTATCATAACAGTATATATAACAGCATAATAACAAGAACTTGAAGTAATTTGAATGCCAACAAATAAAACGAAATCAAGTAAATCATGATATGTTCATGTGATCAAGTTATATATGTGGTATGCCACAAATATATAAAATATGAATAGAAAAATATTGAAGAAAATATACAAGTATTGTCAATGACTAAAACAAGTAATTTTTTTTTACATCTTTATATTTTATATTAATGAACAGGCAATTTCAAGTTAGAAAAATTAATTTAAATAATAAAGGTAAAGAAATGGAGAAAGTAGGAGAAACATATAACATATAATAAAAATGCCCAAACAATTAAACCCACACTAAAACAAAAATGAGGTTTGATTTTACAATTCTAGCAAGAATAAGAAAAAGAGATAAAATTCAATACTCTGAAAATACAGGGCTTAGTTCGATAGACTTCTTCCGGTAAGTAATTTAACAATACAATTAATCCTAAAACAATTGTGAAAGTGAAACTGAAAGTCACTCAGCTGTGTCTGACTCTTTGCAATCCCATGGACTGTAGCCTGCCAGGCTCCTCTGTCCACGGGGACTCTCCAGGCAAGAATACTGGAGTGGGTAGCCATTCCCTTCTCCAGGTGATCTTCTCAACCCAGGTCTCCCACATTACAGGCAGATTCTTTACTGTCTGAGCCACTAGGGAAACCCAAGAATACTGGAGTGGGTAGCCTATCCCTTCTCCAGTGGATCTTCCTGACCCAGGAATCAAAGCAAGGTCTCCTGCATTGTTGGTAGATTCTCTACCAGCTGAGATACCAGGGAAGACAACTGTATATTCTGTTATTATAATCAGAATCATATAAATATATTCAAATAAATTATTTGAATGGTTAAAATACATTATACTTTAAAAGATCATTATATCAGTTTTACTTTTAACACATGAAACTGGCAGCATTCTAAATAATCCAATGACAATTGAATGATTAAATAAATCATGATATATAAATTCAATGGTATATAATGAAGTCATCTAAAATTAATATAATGACTATACTGAAAAGCAAGACACGATCATATCATCTTATATACTATATACAGTTGACCCTTGAACATGGGTTTGAACTGCACAAGTTCACCTATGTGCAATTTTTTTTTCCAGTATATAAATACTACAGTACCACACTATCCATGGTTGTTTGAATCTATGAATGTGAAACTGCAGATATAGAGAACAGACTGTAAAGTTATGTGTGGGTTTTTGACTGCATGGAGGGTTGGTACCCCTAATTCCAGTGTTGTTCAAGTATCAACTATACATTTAGAAACATTAAAAGGAAACCAAAAACCCATTACACTCACTTCTGTGTTAAATTAGAGAGAATTTGATTGATATTTACAAATCTTTACCAAATACTTTCTATTAATGATAAATCTTTTTTTAAAAACTGCTTACCACTTGCACATTACGTGACTTCTCTTCAGGGGTAATAACTTCTGGAATTTGTGTTTCCCGTTCTGTAAGATCAGGTGGCAGAGCCATTATGTAATGATAGATTTTAGTCACACCCTTGCACTAGAAAAGAAAAAAAGAAAAAAATGTATGAAAAGCACATCGGCATCACTATTTCAGTTATAATGTGTAATTGCCATAATTTTCAGGTTTTAAAAAATGAATATATAATATATATGTATGTACATAAATATTCCTATTTGTATTCAGAGAGAGAGATACAACATGACTTACCAAAAGATGAAAAATATATTTATATGTTTCCAGAGTGAGTCAACTGTGTATTATCAAAGCATAAAAATGGACTTAATTTTTTAGGTCCTCTCAATTGTGGTATAGGCAAAGTGTGGATGAGTGAGAAATAAAAGGAGATTAAAAAGATTAATTTAGTCCTGAAAAAGTACATATATTCATGGAAATTTTGGAAAGGCAGAAAACCTAAGAAAAAATTAACTATCACCCAGAATAGCAAACCCCAACAACACAAGAGACGACTCGACACATGGACATCACCAGATGATCAATACTGAAATCAGACTGATTATATTCTTTGCAGCCGAAGATGGAGAAGCTCTATACAGTCAGCACACAAAAAAAGACCGGGAGCTGACTGTGGCTCAGATCATGAACTCCTTAATGCAAAAATTCAGACTTAAACTGAAGAACATAGGCAAAACCTATAGGCCATTCAGGTATGACCTGAATCAAATCCCTTAAAATTATACAGTAGAAGTGACAAATAGATTCAAGGGATTAGATTTTATAGGCAGAGTGACTGAAGAACTATGGATGGACGTTCATAACACTGTACAGGAGGTGGTGATCAAAATCATCCTGAAGAAAAAGAAATGCAAAAAGGCAAAATGATTGTCTGAGGAAGTCTTACAAATAGCTGAGAGAAGTGAAAGGCAAAGGAGAAAGGGAAAAATATACTCATCTGAATGCAGAGTTCCAAAGAACAGCAAGAAGAGACAAGAAAACCTCCCTAAGTGATCAATGCAAAGAAATAGAGGAAAAAAATAGAATGGGAAAGACTAGAGATCTTTTCAAGAAAATTACAGATACCAAGGGAGTATTTCATGCAGAGATGGGCATGATAAAGGACAGAAATAGTATGGACCTAAAGAAACAGAAGATATTAAGAAGAGGTGGCAAGAATACAAAGAAGAACTATACAAAAAAGATCTTAATGACCCAGATAACCACAGTGGTGTGATCACTCACCTAGAGTCAGACATCTGGGAGTGTGAAGTCAAGTGCACCTTAAGAAGCATCACTAGGAACAAAGCTAGTGGTTGTGATAGAATTCCAGCTGAGCTATTTAAAATCCTTAAAAGATGATGCTGTTAAAGTGGTACACTCAATATGCCAGCAAATTTTGAAAACTCAGCAGTGGCCACAGGACTGGAAAAGATCAGTTTTCATTCCAGACCCAAAGAAAGGCAAGGCCAAAGAATGTTCAAACTACTGCACAATTGCATTCATCTCACATACCAGCAAAGGCTTCTCTGGTGGCTCAGACGGTAAAGAGTCTGCCTACAATGCGGGAGACCTGGGTTCCATCCCTGGGTCAGAAAGATCCCCTGGAAAAGGAAATGGCAACCCACTTCAGTACTCTTGCTTGGGAATTCCCATGGACGGAGGAGCCTGGTAGGCTACAGTCCATGTGGTCGCAAAGAGTTGGACACCTCTGAGCAACTTCATTTTTTTCATTTCAATGCTCAAAATTCTCCAAGCTAAGCTTCAACAGTACATGAACTGAGAACTTCCAGATGTTCAAGCTGGATTTAGAAAAGGCAGAGGAACCAGATATCGAATTGCTAATATCCGTTGGATCATACAAAAAGCTAGAGAATTCTAGAACAACATCTACTTCTGCTTCACTGACTACACTAAAGCCTTTAACTCTGTGGATCAGAACAAACTGTGGAAAATTCTGAAAGAGATGGGAATACCAGACCACCTAACTTGCTTCCTGAGAAATCGGTATGTAGGTCAAGAAGCAATAGAACTGGACATGGAACAAAGGACTAGTTCCAAACTGGGAAAGGAATAGGTCAAGGCTGTATACTGTCACCCTGTTTATTTAACTTATATGCAGAATACATCATGCAAAATGCTGGGCTGGATGAAGCACAAGCCAAAATCAAAATTGCCAGGAGAAATAGCAATAACCTCAGATAACCAGATGACACCACCTTTATGGCAGAAAGCGAAAAGGAACGAAAGCGCCTATTGATGAAAGTGAAAGAGGAGAGTGAAAAAGCTGGCTTAAAACTTAACATCAGAAAACTAAGATCATGACATCTGGTCCCATCACTTCATGTCAAATAGATGTGGAAACAATGGAAACGGTGACAGATCATTTTCTTGGGCTGCAAAATCACTGCAGATGGTGACTACAGCCATGAAATTAAAAGATGCTTGCTTCTTGGAAGAAAAGTTATGATCAACCTAGATAGCATACTAAAATGCAGAGACATTACTTTGCCAACAAAGGTCCGTGTAGTCAAAGCTATGGCTTTTCCAGTAGTCATGTATGGATGTGAGAGTTGGATCATAAAGAAAGCTGAGCACTAAAGAATTGATGCTTTTGAACTGTAGTGTTGGAGAAGACTCTTGAGAGTCCCTTGGACTACAAGGAGATCAAACCAGTCAATCCTAAAGGAAATCAGTACTGAATATTCATTGGAAGGACTGATGCTGAAGCTGAAACTCCAATAGTTTGGCCACATGATCTGAAGAACTAACTCACTGGAAAAGACCCTGAAGCTGGGAAAGATTGAGGCAGGAGGAGAAGGGAACTAGAGAAGATGAGATAGTTGGATAGCATCACCGACTCAATGCACATGAGTTTGAGCAAGCTCCAGGAGTTGGTGATGGACAGGGAAGCCTGGTGTGCTGCAGTCCATGGGGTCACAAAGAGTCAGACATGACTGACTGAACTGATTATATATATATATATATACATATATATATAAAACTGTGTGTATATATATATATATATATATATATATATATATATATATATATATATATATAACTGCTACAGAGGTTCCCTTGCTCCAAATCTAGTTCACAGCTTCCATAGGATTATTTTACAAGATACATACAAATGTTAAGTGTCTTCTCCAAAATAAGAGCTTTAAAAAAAGCTTTAGCCATTTGATCAGGTACCGACATAATGGCTGAAAACATTAAAATAAAAGTTATAAGATCTTAGCTTGTGCTTGCTTATTTATGTGTGTCTGTATGCATGTATGCTCAAGTCACTTCAGTTGTATCTGACTCTTTGTGACTCTATGGACTATAGCCCTCCAGTCGTGTCCGACTCTTTGTGACTCTATGGACTGTAGCCCTCCAGGCTCCTCTGTCCATGGGATTCTCCAGGCAACAATACTGGAGTGGGTTGCTATGCCCTCCTTCAGGGGATCTTCCTGACCCAGGGATTGAACCCACATCTCCTGCATTGCAGTCAGATTCTTTACCACTGAGCCACTGGGGAAACCCATGTATGTCTGTATATGTATGCTGTAATGTGAAATATTCTTCTGACTCTTAATGGTATTTCCAAATTAAGTTATAAAAGAGCTATGTTCAATTAATTCAAAGAAAAGTAAGCACTTATACAAATTAAGCAGTCATAAAATTCGCAGGAATATATTAGACAGAAACCCAAATGCTTCAAGTTCATGTGGCCTGGGAAAATACTCAGTATCAAAACTAGCTTGTATGTGTATGCTAAGTGGCTTCAGTCGTGTACAACTCTATGTGACACTATGGACTGTTTAGCCCACAAGGCTCCTCTCTCCATGGGATTCTCTAGGTAAGAATACTGGAGAGGGTGGCCATACCCTTCTCCCCAGGATCTTCCCCACTCAGGGATTAAACCTGTGTCTCTTATGTCTGTTGCACTGGCAGGTGGGTTCCTTACCCCTAGCACCACCTGGGAAGCCCAGGTTTATTAATTTAATTAAAATAGACATGTCTTTGCAGTTGTCAACATGAAAAATAATTTTTACATACAACTTTTATTCTTCTGAGATTTATTAGTCAAATAAGTTGATGTTATCTACTGTTATGGAATGTTAGTGAATAAAAAATCTTACGATGACTTTGTCTAATGTCTTAGAAAGAATAAAGTCAATAAGATCTTTAAATTTTACTCTGGTGAATTTTATCTTAACAGATTTAATATATGGAATTTGATTCTAAACTGTTAGAAAGAGTTAAGAAGGGAAATGAAAACCTTAATTAAAAAAAAGAAAAGAATTATAAATAAGAGCTGATAGCTACCTTCGTACCTATTAATAAAGCTCATGGATGAGAACAAGAGCGTATCTTCCCATCCATGAGTTTATATGGGCTTCCCTCGTAGCTCAGTTGGTAAAGAATCTGCCTGCAATGCACAATGAGGTACCATTTCACGCCCATCAGAATGGCTGCTATCCAAAAGTCTACATGCAATAAATGCTGGAGAGGGTGTGGAGAAAAGGGAACCCTCTTACACTGTTGGTGGGAATGCAAACTAGTACAGCCACTATGGAGAATAGTGTGGACATTCCTCAAAAAACTGGAAATAGAACTGCCATATGATCCAGCAATCCCACTGTTGGGCATACACACTGAGGAAACCAGACTTGAAAGAGACACGTGTACCGCAATGTTCATCGCAGCACTGTTTATAATAGCCAGGACATGGAAGCAGCCTAGATGCCCATCAGCAGATGAATGGATAAGGAAGCTGTGGTACATATACACAATGGAATATTACTCAGCCATTAAAAAGAATACATTTGAATCAGTTCTAATGAGGTGGATGAAACTGGAGCCTATTATACAGAGTGAAGTAAGCCAGAAAGAAAAACACCAATACAGTATACTAACTCATATATATGGTATTTAGTCAATCGGTAAAGATAACCCTGTATGTGAGACATCAAAAGAGACACAGATAAATAGAACAGTATTATGGACTCTATGAGAGAGGGCGAGGGTGGGATGATATGGGAGAATGGCATGGAAGAATGTAAATTATCATATGTGAAACGAGTCGCCAGTCCAGGTTCAATACATGATACAGGGTGCTCGGGGCTGGTGCACCGGAATGACCCGGAGGGATGGGATGGGGAGGGAGGTGGAAGGGGGGGTTCTCGAAGGGGAAAACAGACACCCATGGTGGATTCATGTCAATGTATAGCAAAATGAATACAATATTGTAAAGTTAAAGAATAGAAAATAAACTAATTAAAAAAAAAGAGCTGATAAACTACCTTCTTACCTATTAATAAAACTCATGAATGGGAAGAAGAGCATATCTTCCCATCCATGAGTTTATATGGGCTTCCCTCGTAGCTCAGTTGGTAAAGAATCTGCCTGCAATGCAGGAGACCCAGGTTCGATTCCTGGGCTGGGAAGATCCCCTGGAGAAGGAAATGGCAAACCAACTCCAGTATTCTTGCCTGGAGAAATCCATGGACCGAAGAGCCCAGCAGGCTGCAGTCCATAGAGTCGCAAGTGTCAGACATGACTTAGCAACTAAACCACCACGTGTGTGTGTGTGTGTGTGTGTATACACACACACACACACACACACACACACATGAATCTCCATCACTTAGTACAATTCTAAGTATATATAGTAGAGCTACATAAATATTTATCACTGATGAGTATGTGGGCATAAAAGCAATTCTCAAACTTTTTCAAAGAATATTTAAAATAATTAAGTATAACATTGGTTTTAAGTTAAAAAGTCATGGAAAAACACAGTGATTTAAATGGTTAAAGAGCAAAATCTCTTACAATCTTAATTACTTGAAAAGACTTACAGATAAAAATCCACATTCATGCTGGTACCAAATGTATAATTTATTCCCAGTAAACATTTCAATTTGATAGTACATTTAAAATGTAAAGCTATAAATATGTCATAAGTCATTCATACTTGCCTAGGTTGATTTTTTAAAAGCAGAGTCAGATAATATTTAAGTTGGATATTATCTTAAACAACTTCTAGTCCAATCCTTTCATTTTGAGGTTGGTAAATTGAGGTTGTTACAACATATAAGAGTTCAGGTCCAAAGGTGCAAGGACCATGTCTTTATGCTCTTTGTATCTCTTTCACCTAAATCTTATGACTGGTACATAGTAGATGTTCATTAAATGTTTACTAAATGAATTAAATTCACTCCAAACCAGAACTTCATCCTTCAGCCAGCCAGTGTCTTAATTGTTACACCAATGAACCAAGCTCATTCTTTTTATTTATTTATTTTTAATTGAAGGATAATTGCTTTACAGAATTTTGTTGTTTACTGTCAAACTCCAACATGAATCAGCCATAGGTATACATATATGCCCTCCTTCATGAAACTCCCTCCCATCTCCCTCCCCATCCCACCTCTCAAGGTAGATACAGAGCCCCTGTTTGAGTTTCCTGAGCCATACAGCAAATTCCCACTCGCTATCTATTTTACATATGGCAATGTAAGTTTCCATGTTACTCTTTCCATACATCAGACCCTCTCCTCCCCTCTCCCCATGACCACAAGTCTATTCTCTATGTCAGTTTCTCCAATGCTGCCCTGTAAATAAATTCTTCAATATCATTTTTCTAGATTCTGTATATATGCGTTAGAATATGATATTTATCTTTCTCTTTCTGACTTACTTCACTGGGTATAATAGGTTCTAGATTCATCCACTTCCTTAGAACTGACTCAAATGTGTTCCTTTTTATGGCTGAGTAATGTTCCATTGTGTATATGTATCACAATTTCTTTACCCATTCATCTGTTGATGGACATCTAGGTTGCTTCCATGTTCTAGCTATTGTAAATTGTGCTGTAATGAACAATGGGATACATGTGTCTTTTTCTATTTTGGTTTCCTCAGGGTATATGCCTAGGAGTGGGATTGCTGGGTCATATGTTTTTATTCCTAGTTTTCTAAGGAATCTCCATACCATCTTCTATAGTGGCTGTATCAACTGTCATTCCCACTAACACTGCAAGAGTGTTCCCTTTTCTCCACACCCTCTCCAGGATTTATTGTTTGTAGACTTTTTGATGATGGCCATTCTGACTGATGTGAGGTATTATCTCATTGTAGTTTTGATTTGCATAATAATGAGTGACATTGAGCATCTTTTCATGTGTTTGTTAGCCATCTGTATGTCTTCTTTGGAGAAATGTCTGTTTAGGTCTTTTACCCACTTTTTAACTGGGTTGTTTGTTGTTCTGGTATGGAGTTGTATGAGGTGCTTGTATATTTTGGAAATTAATCATTTATCCGTGGCTTCATTTGCTATTATTTTCCTGACTTCAGATTATACTACAAAGCTACAGTCATCAAGACAGTATGGTACTTGCACAAAAACAGAAATATAGACCAATGGAACAAGAGAGAAAGCCCAGAAGTAAACCCATGCACCTATGGGTACCTTATTTTTGACAAAGGAGGCAAGAATATACAATGGGGCAAAGACAGCCTCTTCAATAAATGGTGCTGGGAAAATGGATAGCTACATGTAAAATAATGTAATTAGAACACTTCCTAACACCACACACAGAGATAAACTCAGAATGGATTAAAGACCTAAATGTAAGACCAGAAACTATAAAACTCTTAGAGAAAAACATAGGCAGAACACTCAGTGACATAAATCAAAGCAAGATCCTCTATGACTCACCTCCTAGAGTAACGGAAATAAAACCAAAAGTAAATAAGTGGGACCTAATTATACTTAAAAGCTTTTGCACAGTAAAGGAAACTATAAGCAAGGTGAAAGGACAACCCTCAGAATGGGAGAAAATAAAAGCTCATTCTTATCTTCATATTTATTCCTTTGATTGTAGTATCCCTACCTTCACTTATAACTAAATTTCTTCCAATTTTCAGAATCCAATTGCATTCAAATTTTATCTGTGAAATCTTATGGATAATTTTAGCTTCTTTACACAAGGGTATGACTATCTTCTCACACAAATTCTTTTGCAGAACACTGCACATCTGAATCCTTATATTTGACCACATTGATGAAGAAAAAAAATGGGGGTAGGCTGGAAGGAAAGAATGGAAGCTAAACTTTCATGATTTTATTAGGAATGGGACAAGGAACAGTAGTGAGATAGTGTTATTTCTTCATTTGATAAAGTTGGTAGTGTTGGTAGATAAAACAAAACAGCCTCATCTGATCATTTCATTTCTTTGGATATCTTGTTTTCCTAATTAGGCTATCAGGCCTTCTTTCTAAATTAAATGATCAACTCTTTAAGAGTATGGGAACATTTTTCTCAATTTGCAAATCCCTTTAACAGTGTATACAGAATAACTTCAATAAACATCAGGCAGGCTGGAAAGCATAAAGGCAACTGACAGTACTAATTAAGTAAGAGCTTTCCTGGTCCCTTTCCCTTCCCATCTCTAGCCTCTCACTCTCTTACCTCTACTTTGATTCTGGAGAGATCAGAAACCAGTGAACAAACTAAGCAGTAAGGAGTGGGGAAAGCAAGAAGAAACAAATCTCCCTTATAAAACTGCAAGTTGTTGGTTCCAGGAAGCCATAGCTATTAGAGGATATTAAGTACAACTTTGTGTGAAGTTGAAATTCTGACCTCTAAATACTTGAGGTATTTATATTGAATAAAATAGAGCAGCAAAGTCTTGGAAGTGCCTGATTTTTATCTTATTGAAGTTAAAAGAAATATGTTGTTATTGCTGTTGTTGTTTAGTCACTAAGTAGTGTCCAACTGTTTTGTGACCACAGGGACTGTAGCCCACCAGGCTCCCCTGCCCATGGGATTTCCCAGGCAAGAATACTGGAGTGGCATGCCATTTCCTTCTCCAGAGGATCTTCCCAACCCAAGGATTGGACTTGCATCTCCTTCATTGGCAGGCGGATTCTTTATCACTTAGCCACCAGAGAAATAAAAATAAATATGTTTTAGTGATATTTCACCAATTGTCCTTGTACAGCATCCTAATTACAACTAGTAATTATACATAAGATTATTATAGTACTATGTTTATTTGCCCCTTTCATAAGATAAATGACTATATGGTTGCTGGACTTGGGGAATGGGATAAATTCATCCTGAGAAAATATGGCATGGGTTTTGCTATTATTGTTAGGATAATTGTTTGAACATATTTACTCACCCACCTTCTGGTCAATTTTGTTTTTGTTGTTGTTTAAATACTATTCAGAAATTTTATTTATTGCTGAGAAGAATATTTAGTATAATGCAAAGATAATGAAATATAAAGACAGTGAGTGTTGTCTAGAAAAGTGAAGGTTTGGTAAAATCATTGACTTGTATACACAGACACACACAAACACATCCTGGCATGGCTGCAGGATTTTATGGCACATCTTTTATGTTTTGACTTCCTTTTGGTCAGTTTTGAAATGATGTACTTTTATCTCACTCTCATCATTCTTCTCACCCCACAACACTCTTTTCGTCAACATACGGGTTACAATACATTTTGCAACTTGCTACATAGAGAACAGTGGCCTAGAGATAAGTAAAAATAATCAAGGCATGAACCATCTCCATCACTCTTTCCATTTTACTGAAAACTCTGGCTTCCATTCATAGTTTACTATGACAATGCAAGACAGAATTATGAACATTGGTTAGGTGCAAATAGAGCCCCTAACATAAATGGTTACTTAATATGTTTCTTGTCTTGCATAAAAAAATGATTAAGGCTGGTTTCATATTTACAATGCAAGAATTTTAATGAATGTCTTTTCTCTCCACAGCCCTATTTTATTCTTGGTAAATAAACAAGAAAAAACCTATCATTGAAAATTAATGGCTTACTATAAAGGGTAATAAAAAGTAACACAGTAATGAATTGAAGTGATAAGTTGCATGATCCCTTAACATTCCCGTAGATAATAGTCATGGCTGAAGAATGTCAGGATGACCTCTAAAGATACATCAGAGAGGGAGAAGGTAAAAAGCTGTTCTGCTTAGTACAATCATTGTTAGAACTCTGTCAGAATGGTTTTCTTTCGATAGTAGCACTTTCTGGACTAAATAAGAAAAAAAATGGACTGTTTTTCCTGGCACATGCACATGGAGGCTAAACAATACATTACTAAACAATCAATGGATCACTGAAAAAATTAAAGAGGAAATAAAAAAATATCTAGAGACAACAGACAATGATGCTAAAACAATCTGAAACTCTATAGGGCACAGCAAAAGACGGAAGTTAACAGTGATACAATCCTACCTCAAGAAAAAGAAAAAGCTGAAATAAACAACCTAAACTTACAACAAAAGCTGTTACAGAAAGAACAATAAAAACTCAATGTGAAAAAAAAAGCCCAAAGTGAATAGAATGAAATAAATCACAAAGATCAGAGCAAGTATAATTAAGTAGAGAAGAAGAAAATGAAAGCAAACCTCAATAAAACTAAAAGATGGTTCTTTGAGGAGAGGAAGATTGATCAACCTTTATTCAGGTTCATCAGGAAAACAAGGGTGACAACTAAAAATGAATAAAACTAGAAATGAAAAACAAGAAGTTACAATAGACAATTTGTTGTTGTTGTTCAGCCACTCAGTCTTGACCGACTCTTCGTGACCTCATGGACTGCAGCACACCAGGCTTCCCTCTCCTTCACCATCTCGTGGAGTTTACTTAAAGTCATGTCCATTGAATCGGTGATACCCTCGAACCATCTCATCCTCTGTCATCCCCTTCTCCCCCTGCCTTCAATCCTTCTCAGCATGGGGGTCTTTTCCAATGAGTCGGTTCTTCCCATCAAGTGACTGAAGTATTGGAGCTTCAGCATCGGTCCTTCCAATGAATATTCATTGTTGATTTCCTGTAGGATTGACTGATTTGATATTCTTGCTGTTCAAGGACTCTCAAGAGTCTTCTCCAGCACCACAGTTCCAAGGGATCAATTCTTTGCTGCTCAGCTGTTTTTATGGTCCAACTTTCACACCAGTACATGACTACAGGAAAAACCATAGCTTTGACTATATGGACCTTGGTCGGCAAAGTAATGTCTGTTTCTTAATATGCTGTCTAGGTTTGTTACAGCTTTTCTTCCAAGGAGTAAGTATCTTTTAAATTCATGGCCACAGTCACAATCTGCAGTGATTTTGGAGCCCAAGAAAATAAAGTCTGTTACTGTTCAGGTTGTTTCTTCATCTATTTGCCATGAAGTGATGGGACCATATGCCATGATATTGGTTTTTTGAATGCTGAATTTTAAGCCAGCTTTTTCATTCTCCTCTTTCACCTTCATCAAGAGGCTCTTTAGTTCCTCTTCACTTTGGCCTTAAGGATCATATCATCTGCATATTTGAGGTTATTGATATTTCTCCTGATAACCTTGATTCCAGCTTGTGCTTCATCCAGTCCGGCATTTCGCATGATATACTCTGTGTATAAGTTAAATAAGCAGGGTGACAATATATAGCCTTGATGCACACCTTTGCCAATTTGGAACCAGTTCCCTTGTTTCGTGTCCAGTTCTAACTGTAGTTTCTTGACCTGCATACAGTTTCTCAGGAGGCAGGTAATGTGGTCCGATATTCCCATCTCTTTCAGAATTTTCCAGTTTGTTCTGATCCACACAGTCGAAGACTTTAGCATAGTCAATGAAGCAAAAGTAAATGTTGTTCTGGAATTCCCTAGCTTCATGTATGATCCAGTGGATGTTGAGAATTTTATCTCTGGCTCCTCTGACCATTTGCAGACCTGGGCCACTCCTGAGTTTTCCAAATTTGCTGATATATTGAGTGCAGCACTTTAACAGCATTATCTTCTAGCATTTGAAATAGCTCAGCTGAAATCCCATCACCTCCACTAGCTTTGTTTGTAGTGATGCTTCCTAAAGGCCACTTGACTTCACACTCTAGGATGTTTGGCTCTAGGTGAGTGATCATGCCATTGTGAATATCTGGGCCATTAAGATCTTTTTTGTGGCTATTCTATGGATACTTGCCACCTCTCCTTAATATCTTCTGCTTCTGTTAGGTCCATATCATTTCTGTCCTTTATTGTGCCCATTTTTGTGTACGATGTCCCCTTGATAGCTCTAATTTTCTTGAAGAGATCTCTAGTCTTTCCCATTCTACTGTTTTCCTCTACTTCTTTACATTGTTCACTTAAAAAGGCTTTCTTATCTCTCCTTGCTTTCTCTGGAACTCTGCATTCAGATGGGTATATCTTTCCTTTTCTCCTTTGTCTTTCATTCTTTTCTTTTCTCAGCTATTTGTAAGTCCTCCTCAGACAATCATTTTGCCTTTTTGTGTTTCTTTTTCTTCAGGATGGTTTTGATCACCACTTCCTATACAATGATACAAACCTCCATCCATAGTTCTTCAGGCCCTCTATCAGATCTCATCCCTGGAATCTTTTTTTTTTTTTTTTTCACTTCCATTGCAAATCACAAAGGATGTGATTTAGGTCATACCTGAATATCCTAGTGATATTCTCTACATTCTTTAAGTTTGAATTGCTAATATGATCACTTGCAGTTGTCATGATCTGAGCCACAGTCGGCTCCCTGTCTTGTTTTTGTTGACTGTATAGAGCTTCTCCATCTTCAGCTGCAAAGAATATAATCAATTTTATTTCAGGATTCACCATCTAGTAATCTTCATATGTAGAGTCATGTCTTGTGTTGTTGGAAGAGGGTGTTTGCTATGACCAGTGCATTCTCTTGGCAAAACTGTTAGACTTTGTCCTGCTTCATTTTGTACTCCAAGGCCAACTTGCCTATTATTTCAGGTATCTTTTGATTTCCTACTTTTGCATTCTAGTCCCCTATGATGAAAAGAACATTTTTTGGGGTGTTAGTTCTAGAAGGTTTTGTAGATCTTCATAGAACCATTCAATGTCAGCTTCTTCAGCATTAGTGGCTGGGGGGCAGACTTGGATTACTGTGATACTGAATAGTTTGCCTTGGAAATGAATTGAGATCATTCTGTTATTTTTGAGACTGCACCTAAGTACTGCATTTTGGACTGTTTTATTGACTATGAGGGCCACTACATTTTTTTCCTAAGGGATTCTTGCCCACAGTAGTAGATATAATGGTCATCTGAATTAAATTTGCCCACTCCCATCCATTTTAATTCAATGATCCCTAAAATGTCAATGTTCACTCTTGCCATCTCTTTGACCACTTCCAATTTACCTTGATTCATCAACCTAACATTCCAGGTTCCTATGCAATATTGTTTTTTATAGCATCGGACTTTACTTTCATCACCAGACATATCCACAAGTGGGCATTGTTTCCACTTTGGCTCAGCCTCTTCATTCTTTCTGGAGCTATTACTCTTCTCTTCTCCAGTAGTATATTGGACACCTACCAACCTAGGGAGTTCATCTTTCAGTGTCATATCCTTTTTGCCTTTCCAAGGGAAAGGAGCTGTGATCCCCCTCAAGAGACTGAGCCAGACCTGCCTTTGAGTGTTTTAGTGTCTCCTGCAGAGGCATGAATCAGCAGTGGCCTGCAGTGGAGACAGAGGCTCTGCAACAGCTATCTTGGGAGGCGCATGAGTCCTCTTGAAGGATGTTGCCATTAGCTCCACTACAGAGCCCCCAGGGCAAGCAACTCACAAACTGGAGAACAATTATAGCAAATAAGTTATCACACTGCTGGGAAAGTTCTAGGCCCCACAACAGACTTCCCAACCTGGGGATCTGGCAAAGGGACTGAGTATCCCCAGGGAATCTGACTTTGAAGGTCAGCAGAATTTGACTACAGCAGTTCCACAGGACTGGGAAACAGACACCCTTGGAGAGCACATACAAAACCTTGTGCACACCAGGATCCAGGAGAAAGGAGCAGTGACCCCACAAAAGGCTGAGCCTTTCTTGTCTTTGTGTGCTTGGGAGTCTCTAGTGGAGGCGTGTGTCAACAGAGTTCTGTTGTGCGGTCAGGGGCACTGCCTACAACGTTCCTGGGATAAGTCCTTTTGAAGGAGGTTGCCATTACTACCATTACCCCTATCATAGTTTGGCCTCAGGCCAAACTACAGGGAGGGAACACAGCCCACAGCCTCACCCATTAGAAGAAAATTGGATTAAAGACTTACAGAGCGTGACCTTGCCCACCAGAACAAGGCCCAGTTTTCCTCACAGCCAGTCTCTCCCATCAGGAAGCTTGCACAAGCCTTTTATCCTCACCCACCAGAGGGCAGACAGAATGAAAACCACAATCACAGAAAAAGTAACCAAATTGATCATATGGACCACAACCTTGCCTAACTCAATGAAATTTTGAGCCATGCCATGTAGGGCCACCTAAGACAGATAGGTCATGGTGGAGAATTCTGACAAAATATGGTCCACAGGAGAAGGGAATGGCAAACTACTTCAGCATTCTGTCCTTGAGAACCCCATGAACAGTATGAAAAGGCAAAAATATATGACAATAGACAATGCAGAAATACAAAGGATAATAAGAGACTATTACAAGCAACTATATGCCAATAAAATGGACAACCTAGAAGAAACGGACATATTCACAGAAAAGTATAACCTGCCCATACTGAACCAAGAGGAAATAAAAAATACGAACAGACCAACCACAAGTACTGAAACTGAAAGTGTGATTAAATAATTGTAACAAAAGTCCACGACCAGATGGATTCACAGGTGGAGTCTTTCAAACATTTAGAGAAAAGATAAAACTTATCCTTCTCAGACTTTTCCAAAATATCTCAGAGGGATAACCACAAACTCTTCCAAAAAATTGCAGAGGGAGAAACACTCATCCTATGAGGCCACCATCACCCTGATACCAAAACCAAAGATACCACAAAACAAGAAAATTACAGACCAATATAACTGATGAATTGGAGAAGGAAATGGCAACCCAATCCAGCATTCTTGCCTGGAGAGTCCCAGGGATGGAGGAGCCTGGTGGGCTGCCATTTATGGGGTCGCACAGAGTGGGACACGACTGAAGTGACTTAGCAGCAGCAGCAGCATAACTGATATAGATGCAAAAATACTCAACAAAATACTAGCAACTCAAATCCAACAACATATTAAAAGGAACATACAACATGATCAAGTGGGATTTATCCCAGGGATGCAAGGATTTTTAATATATGCAAATCAAAATGTGAAACACAATATTAACAAACTGAAGAACAAAAATCATATGGTCATTTCAATAGATGCAGAAAAAGCTTTTGACAAAATTCAACACTCATTTAACTCATTTATGATTAAAAAAAAAACCTCAATAAAGTGGGGATAGATGGAACCTATCAGAGAATAATAAAGGCCATAAGTGACAAACTCACAGAAAACAGTACTTTCAATGGTGAAATACTGAGAGCATTTCCTTTAAAATCAGGAACAAGACAAAGGCGACCACTCTCAGCATTATTATTCAACATATTTTGGAAGTCATTAGCCATGGCAGTCAGAGAAGAAAAAGAAATAAAATAAATCCAAATTGACAAAGAAGTTAAACTCTCACTGTCTGCAGATGACATGATAATATACACAGAAAATCCTAAAGATGTTACCAGAAAATTTCTAGAGCTCATCAATAAATTTAGTAAATTTGCAGGTTATAAAATTAATACACAGAAATCTCTTGCACTCCTATAAACTAACAATGAAAGATCAGAAAGAGAAATTAAAGAAACTACTCTGTTTACCATGGAAATAAAAATTATAAAATAACTAGAAATAAACCAATTTAAGGAGGCAAAGATATATATGCAGAAACCTATGACATTTATGAAAGAAATAAAAGATGACACAAAGAGATGAAGAGGTATACCATGTTCTTGGATTGGAGGAATCAATATTGTGAGAATGACTACACTATCCAAAGCAATCCATAGATTCAGTGCTGCTGCTGCTGCAGCTAAGTTACTTCAGTCGTGTCTGACTCTGTGTGACCCTATAGATGGCAACCCACCAGGCTCCTTTGTCCCTGGGATTCTCCAGGAAAGAATAGTGGAGTGGGTTGCCATTTCCTTCTCCAATGCATGCATGCATGCTAAGTCACTTCAGTCATGTCCGACTCTGTGCGACCCCATAGATGGCACCCCACCAGGCTCCTTGGTCCACAGGATTCTCTAGGCAAGAATACTGGATTGGGTTGCCATTTCCTTCTCTGAGATTCAGTGCAATCCGCATCAAATTACCAATTGTATTTTTCACAGAACTAGAAAAAAAGGTCTTACAAATTGTACAGAATTACAAAAGACCTTGAATAGTAAAAGGAATTTTAAGGGGGGAAAAAAAATCCAGAGATGGTGGAATCAGGCTCCCTGACTTCAGACTACACTACAGGGCTATAGTAATCAATATAGTATGGTACTGGCACAAAAACAGATTTATAGATCAATGGAACAGGATAGAAATCTCAGAGATAAACCCATACACATATGGTCACCTAATCTATGAAAAAGAGGACAGAATATACAATGGAGCAAGGACAGCCTATTCAATAAGTGGTCCTGGGAAAACTGGACAGCTACATGTAAAAGAATGAAATTAGAACACTCAACACCATACATATAAATAAACTCAAAACAGATTAAATACCTAAATGTAAAGCCAGACACCATAACACTCTTAAAGAAAAACATAACATAAGATCTTTTCTTACTCACCTCCTAGAGTAAAGAGAATAAAAACAACAATAAATAAATGGGACCTAATTAAACTTAAAATCTTTCTTATAGCAGAGGAAAACATGAAGAAGATGAAGAGGTAAACCTTAGAATGGAAGAAAATAATAGCAAGTGAAACAACTGATAAAGGATTTATCACCAATATATAAAAACAGCTCAATATAAAAACAATGAACTCAATAAAAAATGGATGGGAGACCTAAATAGATATTTCCCCAAAGTCATACAGATGTCCAAAAGACACATGAAAAGGAACACATGAAAAGATGCTTAACATCACTATTACAGAAATGCAAATTTCAAACTTCAATGAGATATCACCTCACATCTGTCAGAATGGCTATCATCAAAAAATCTATAAACAATAAATGCTATAGAGAGTGTGGAGAAAGGCAACTCTTTTGCACTGTTTGTAGAAATGGAAATTGATACAGCCACTATAGAGAACAGTATGGAGGTTCCTTAAAAAACTAAAGATTGAACTACCATGTGACTGAGCAATCCCACTACTGGCATACACTCAGAGACAACTATCATTCAAAAAGTCACATGCACTGCAGTGTTCATTGCAGCACTATTGCCACTAGGCAGACATGGAAATAACCAAAATGTCCATCCACAGAGGAATAGATAAAGAAGATGTGGCCCATATATACACTGTAATATTACTCAGCCATGAAAGGGAACAAAATCTGGTCATTTGTAGTGGCATAGATGGACCTAGGGACTGTCATACAGTGTGAAGTAAGTCTGAAAGAGAAAAAACAAATACTGTATATTAACACATATATGTGGAATCTGAAAAAACATTTGTATAGATGATTTTATTTACAAACAAAATTGAAAACACAGACATAGAGAACAAACATACAAATACCAAGGTGAAAGGGCAGGTATGGCATGAACTGGGAGATCAGGATTGACATAGATACACTATTGATATTATGTATATAATAGATAACTAATGAGAACCTACTGTATAGTACAGGGAAATCTACTCAATGCTCTGTGGTGACCTAAATGGGAAGTAAATCCAAAAAAGAGGAGATATATGTATATGTATAGCTGATTCACTTTGCTGCACAGTAGAAACTAACACAATGTTGTAAAGCAACTATATGCCAATAAAAGTTTAAAAAAATAATTCAAGAAAGTGGTCATAAAGATTCTTACTGCATTTAAATGAAGAAGGGATAAAAATAGTGACAATTTTTAAAAAATGATACACGTAGAAAAAATCAATCAGAAATGAATATTACAATAACTCAATAGAGAAATACACTATTAGGATTCAACAGCAGACTAGAGGAAAGAGTGGAAAGGATCAGCGATGTTGAAGATAAGGCAGTGGAGCTCACCCAATCAAAATAGCAAAAATTTAAATAAATCAAGATGAGGATACTTAATAGACTTATGAGATAACATTAAGCATAACAATATTCACATGTAAGAGGCCCAGAGAAATAGAGAACAGATCAGAAAAATTATTTGAAACAATAATGGCTACAAATTTGTTTAACACAAAGAAGGAAGCAGACATCCAGCTTAAGATAGTGAAAGTGAAAGTTGCTCAGTTGAGTCCGACTCTTTGCGACCCCATGGACTATACAATACATGGAATTCTACAGGCCAGAATACAGGAGTGGGTAGCCTTTCCCTTCTCTGGGGGATCTTCCCAACCCAGGGATCTAACCCAGGTGTCCTGCATTGCAGGAGGATTCTTTACCAGTTGAGCCACAAGGGAAGCCCCACTTAAGATAGGAGAGTTTAAAATAGGAACTCAAAGAGATTCAAAGCAAGATATATTATAATTAAGATGGCAGAAGTTAAAGAGAGAATCTTAAAAGTAGAAAGATAAAATTACTTTATGCACAAAAAAATTTCCATAAGACTATGAGCAGATTTTTCCAGCAAATTTTACAAGGTAAAAGAGAGTGGCACAATATGCTGAAGTGAAAAATATTTTCACAAAGTGCTGAAAAGAAAAATATTCCAACTAAGGATACTCTACCTGCCAAAATGATCATTCATAATTTAAGGAGAGATAAACAGTTTTCCATACAAGCAAAGCTTAAGGAGTTCATCACCACAAAGCCAGTCTTACAAGAAATGTTAAACAAACTTTGTTAAGCTGAAAAGGAAAGGGAATTACTTAGTAACGAAAAACTCATGAAATAGATTTTGCTGGTAAAGGTGTGTATATATATCAGTTCAGTTCAATCGTTCAGTCGTGCCCAACTCTTTTTGACCCCGTGGACTATACAATCCATGGAATTCTCCAGGCCAGAAGACTGGAGTCGGTAGCCTTTCCCTTCTCCAGGGGATCTTCCCAACCCAGGGATCAAACACAGGTCTCCCACATTGCAGGAGCATCACCAACTCCTGGAGCTTGCTCAGACTCATGCCCATCGACTTGGTGATGCCATCCAACCATCTCATGCTCTGACGTCCCCTTTCCTACAATCTTCAATCTTTCCCAGCATCAGGGTCTTTTCCAACAAGTGAGTTATTTGCATCAGGTGGCAAAAGTATTGGGGCTTCAGCTTCAGCATCAGTCCTTCCAGTGAATATTCAGGACTGATTTCCTTGCTGTTCAAAGGACTCTCAAGAGTCTTTTCCAACATCACAGTTGAAAAGCATCGATTCTTTGGCGCTCAGCTTTCTTTATGGTTCAAATCTCACATCCATACATGACTACTGGAAAAACCATAGCTTTGACTATAAGGACCTTTATTGGCAAAGTAATGTCTCTTCTTTTTAATACGCTGTCTAGGTTTGTCATTGCTTTTCTTCCGAGGAGCAAGTGTCTTTAATTTCATGGCTGAAGTCACCATCTACAGTGATTTTGGAGCCCCTGAAAATGAAGTCTGTCACTGTTTCCATTGTTTTCCCATCAATTTGCCATGAAGTGATGGGACTGGATGCCGTGATCTCAGTTTTTTGAATGTTGAGTTTTAATCCAGGTTTTTCACTCTCATCTTTCACTTTCATCAAGAGTATATATATATATATGTATATATAGCAAAGGTGACACTGGATTAATCACTTATAAAGTGAGTGAAAATTAGAAGACAAAAGTAGTAAAAATAACTATAACTACAATCATTAATTAAGGGATACACAAGATAAAAAGATGTAAATTATGACATCAAAACATAAAAAAAAAAGTATGTGGGGAGGAAAATGTAGTATTTTAGAATGCATTTGAACTTTAGTTGTTAATAGACTTTATAAATGTAGGTTATTTTACATTAGCCTCATCAGTTCAGTTCAGTTCAGTCGCTCAGTCATGTCTGACTCTTTGCGACCCCATGAATCGCAGCAGGTCAGGCCTCCCTGTCCATCACCAATTCCTTGAGCTTACCCAAACCCACGTCCATCGAGTCAGTGATGCCATCCAACCATCTCATCCTGTCGTCCCCCTCTCCTCCTGCCCCCAATCCTTCCCAGCATAAGAGTCTTTTCCAATGAGTCAACTCTTTGCATGAGGTGGCCAAAGTATTGGAATTTCAGCTTCAATATCAGTCCTTCCAACATTAGCCTCATAGATACAAGCAAAAACCAATAGTAGACAGACAACAGATAATGAGAAAGTAAGCACAGACGTATAAGGCAAAAGAAAGTCATCAAATCCCAAAGGAAGAGAAGAAAGGAAAGGAGAGGAACTACAAAACAGCCAGAAAACAATTCACAAAATGACATCAATAACTACTACAAATGCAAATTGACTAAATGTTTCAATCAAAAGACACAGTGGTTGAATGGATAACAGAACAAGACAAATCTATATGCTGGTTAAGAAGCTAACTTAAGGTTTAAGAACACATAGACAAAAAATGAAGGAATGGAAAGAGATGTTCCATACAACTGAGGATCAAAAGAAAGCTGAGGTAACTATATTTATCTCAGACAAAATAGACCTTAATACAAAGACTGTAATAAAAGGTGATGAAGGACATTGCTTAATGATAAATGACTCAATCCAACAAGAGGATATAACATTAGTATTTATGAACCTGACATAGGAACACCTAAATATATAAGCAAATATTAACAGACATAAAGGGAGAAACAGAGAGCAACACAATAATAGTGAGGGGCTTTAATACTCGACCTGAATGAATGGATAGATCATCCAGACAAAAAAATCTATAAGGAAACACTGGTCTTAAACAACACATAAATGCACATGAAATATCCTCCAGAATCAACTGTATATGACCTAACATGTCCACTAAAGAAGTCTTAATAATTTAAAAAAGATTCAAATCATATGAAGTATCTTTCTTGATCACAATCGTGTGAAATTAGAAATCAAATAAAGACAAAAACCGAAAAAATTACAAGTATGTGGAGAGTAAACAATATACTACTGAACAATCAATGGGTCAATGAAGAAATCAAAAGAGAAATCAAGAAAAGCCTTGACACAAATGAAAATGCAAATATAACAAAGCAAAATTCATGGGATACAGCAAGAGCAGTTCGAAGAGGGAAGTTCACAGCAATATAGTCCTACCTCAAGAAATAAGAATTGCAAAAAACACATTTGACATTACATCTTAAGGAAATAGGGGAAAAATAAAGACTAAAGTTAGGAGAAGAAAGAAATAACAAATATGAGAGTGGAAATAAAAAACTGTGTGGATTGACTGTGTGGATCACAATAAACTGTGGAAAATTATTCAAGAGATGGGAATACCAGACCATCTGACCTGCCTCTTGAGAAACCTGCATGCAGGTCAGGAAGCAACAGTTAGAACTGGACGTGGAACAACAGACTGGTTCCAAATAAGAAAAGGAGTACGTCAAGGCTGTATATTGTCACCCTGCTTATTTAACTTATATGCAGAGTACATCATGAGAAACACTGGGCTGGAAGAAGCACAAGCTGGAATCAAGATTGCCAGGAGAAATATCAATAACCTCAGATATGCAGATGACACCACCCTTATGGCAGAAAGTGAAGAAGAACTAAAGAGTCTCTTGATGAAAGTGAAAGAGGAGAGTGAAAAAGTTGGCTTAAAGCTCAACATTCAGAAAAATAAGATCATGTCACTTCAAGGCAAATAGATGGGGGAACAGTGGAAACAGCTTTATTTTGGGGGGCTCCAAAATCACTGCTGATGGTGACTGCAGCCATGAAATTAAAAGATGCTTACTCCTTGGAAGGAAAGTTATGACCAACCTAGACAGCATATTAAAAAGCAGAGACATTACTTTTTCAACAAAGGTCCGTCTAGTCAAGACTGTGGTTTTTCCAGTAGTCATGTATGAATGTGAGAGTTAGACTATAAAGAAAGCTGAGTGCAGAAGAATTGATGCTTTTGAAGTGTGGTGTTGGGGAAGACTCTTGAGCGTCCTTTGGACTGCAAGGAGATCCAACCAGTCCATTCTAAAGGAGATAAGTCCTGGGTATTCATTGGAAGGACTGATGTTGAAGCTGAAACTCCAATACTTTGGCCACCTGATGCAAAGAGCTGACTCATTTGAAAAGACCCAGATGCTGGGAAAGATTGAGGGCAGGAAGAGAAGGGGACAACGGAGGATGAGATGGTTGGATGGCATCACTGACTCAGTGGACACGAGTTTGGGTAAATTCTGGGAGTTGGTGATGGACAGGGAGGCCTGGCGTGTTGTGGTTCATGGGGTCGCAAAGAATCACACACGACTGAGTGACTGAACTGAGCTGAATAAAAAATAGAGACTAAAAAGACAAGAAAAAAGATCAAGAAAACTAACAGCTTGATTTTTGAAAAGATAAATTTGATAAACTCCTAGTTAAACACATCAAGAAAAATAGAGAGCTTCAAAAACTAAAATGTGAAATGAAAGAGGATATATTACAACTGTTTCCAAAGAAATATAAAGGATCATAAGAGGCTACAACTATATGATATCAAATTTAACAATCTAGAAAAACAGATCAGTTCCTAGAAACATACTACCTATAATGTTTAATCATGGAGAAACTGATAATCTGAATTGACCTGTTACTAGTAAGTAGATTAAATAAGTAATCAAACAACCTCCCAACATTAAAATTTCAGGACCAGACCAA
This sequence comes from Giraffa tippelskirchi, assembly GCF_054371585.1. Classification (NCBI taxonomy): domain Eukaryota; kingdom Metazoa; phylum Chordata; class Mammalia; order Artiodactyla; family Giraffidae; genus Giraffa; species Giraffa tippelskirchi. The sequence continues at coordinate 76,830,067 of NC_137289.1, forward strand.
ATGGATTCACTGATGAATTGTACCAATCAAAAAGAATAACAAAATCTCAATCTTTTCCAAAAACTTGAAGAGGAGGAAATGCTTCTATACTAATTTTACAGGGACAGCATTATCCTGGGTTTTTTTTGTTTTTTTTTTTTTTACATTTTTTAACACCAAAAACATTTTGTATTGGTATATATCCAATTAACAATGTTTTGATAGTTTCAGGTGAACAGAGAAGGGACTCAGCCATATACATTTATGTATATATACATGTCACCATTCTCCACCCAACTCGCATCCCATCCAGGCTGGCACATAATATCGAGCAGAGTTACGTGTGGTATACAATAGGATTTTGTTGGTATCCATTTTAAATATAGCAGTGTGTACATGACCTTTCCAAAGTCCTTAACTGTCTCTTTCCTTTGGCAACTATCAGTTTATTATCTAAGTCTGTGAGTCTTTTTGTTTTATAAGTAAGTTCATTTGTATCATTTCTTTTTAGATTCTACATATAAGGGATGCTATAGGATATTTTTCGTTCTCTATCTGACTTGCTTCACTCAATATGACACTTTCTAAGCCCATCCATGTTGCTGCAAATGGCTTTATTTCATTACTTTTAGTGGCTGAGTAATATTCCATTGTATATCTATATACCACATCATCTTTATCCATTCCTCTGTCAACAGACATTTAGGTTGTTTCCATGTCTTGGTTATTGTAAACAGTGCTGCAAAGAACATTGTGGCGCATGTATATATTAGGGCCATGTTTTTCTCTGGATATCTGCCCAGGAGTGGGATTGCATGGTCCATTCTTAGTTTTTAAAGGAATCTCCATACTGTTCTCCATAGTGGCTGTACCAATTTACATCCCCACCAACAGTGCAGAAGGGTTCCCTTGTCTCCACACCCTCTCCAGCATTTGTTGTTTGTGGAGTTTTTGATCATAGCCATTGTGACCATTTTGAGATGATATATCATTGTACTTTTGATTTGCATTTCTCTAATAACTAGCAATTTTGAACATATTTTCATGTGCCTATTGGCCATCTGTGTCTTCTTTGGAAAAATGTCTATTTATGTTTTCTGCCCATTTTTGAGTGGGTTTTTTGTTTTGATGTTATTAAGTATCATAAGCTGTTTGTAAATTTTGGATACTAATCCATTATCAGACACATTTCCATATAGTTTCTCCCAATCTGTGGGTTGTCTTTTTGCTTTGTTTATTGTTTCCTTTCTGTGCCAAAGCTTTTAAATTTAAGTAGGTCCCATTTGTTTATTTTTCCTTTATATCCATTATTCTGGGAGATGGATTTAAAAAGATATTGTTGTGATTTATGTCAGAGAGTGTCCTGCCTACGTTTTCCTATAAGAGTTTTATAGTGTTTGGTCTAACATTTAGGTCTGTAATCCATTTTGAGCTTATTTTTGTGTATGGAGTTACGGAATGGTCTAATTTCACTTTTCTTTTTTTTTTTTTTTACCTGTGGCTGTCCAGTTTTCCCAGCACCATTTGTTGAAGAGACTGTCTTACTAAAATTGTGTAGTCTTTCCTCCTTTGTCATAGATTAATTGACTATAGGTACATGGGTTTATTACTGGGTTTTCTATACTGTTCCATTGATTTAATTTTTATTTTTGTGCCAGTATCATACTGTTTTGATGACTGTAGCTTTGTAGTAGAGTCTTAAGTAAGGAGCCAGATTCCTCCAGCTCTGTTTACCTTTTTCAAGATTGATTTTGGCTATTTGGGGTTTTCTGTGTCTCCCAACAAATTCTGAGATTTTTTGGTTCTCGTTCTGTGAAAAATGTCATTGGTAATTTGAAAGGGATTGCATTGAATCTATAGATTGCCTTGGATAGTACACTCATTTTGACAATAGTGATTCTTCGAATCCATGAACATGGTATATCTTTCCATCTGTTAATATCTTTTTCAATTTTGCTCATCATCTTAGAGTTTTGGAGTACAGTTTTTTTGTCTCCCTAGGTAGGCTTATTTCTTAGGTAGGTGCTGAATTTTGTCAAAGGCCTTTTCTACATCTATTGAGATAATCATATGGTTTTTATTCTTCAATTTGTTAATGTGGTGCATCACATTAATTGATTTGTGGATGTTCAAAAATCCTTGCATCCCTGGGGTGAATCCCACTTAATCATGGTGTATGATCTTTTTAATGCATTGTTGGATACGGATTGCTAGTATTTTGTTGAGGATTTTTGCATCTATATTTATCAGTGATATTGGTCTATAATTTTTTTTGTGTGTGGCATCTTTGTCTGAATTTGGTATCAGGGTGATGGTGGCCTCATAAAATGAGCTGGGAAGTTTTCCTGCTTCTGTGTCTTTTTGGAACAGTTTCAGAAGGATAGGTGTTAAATCTTCTCTAAATGTTTGATAAAATTTGCCTGTGAAGCCATCAGGTCCTGGACTTTTGTTTGTTTGGAGGTTTTTTAATCACTGTTTCAATTTCAGTAATTGAGATTGGTCTATTTATATTTTCTATCTCTTCCTGGTTCAGACTAGGGAGATTGTACCTTCCTAAGGATTTGTCCATTTCTTCCAGGTTTCCCATTTTACTGGCATACAGTTGTTCAAAGTAGTCTCTTGAGATTCCTGGTATGTCTATGGAGTCACTTGTAACTTCTTCTTTTTCACTTCTAAGTTTACTGAATTCAGTCCTCTCGCCCCCCTACCCCCCTTTTTTTCCCTGATGAGTCTGGCTAAAGGTTTGTCAATCTTATTTACCTTTCCAAAGAAGCAGCTTTTAGTTTCATTGACCTTTGTGATTGTTTTCTTTGCCTCTATATCATTTATTTCTGTTCTGATCTTTATGATGTTTTTCCTTCTAATAACTTCAACCTGACCTTAACAACCAAAACCATAACTTCAGGTTTTGCTTGTTTTTCTTTCTCTAGTTGTTTAGGTGTAAGGTTAGGTTGTCTATTTGAGATCTTTTTTGTCTCCTGAGGTAAGATTGTATTCCAACAAACTTCCTGCTTAGAACTGCTTTTTCTGCATCCTGTAAGTTTTGGACCATTGTTCAGTTAAGTTCAGTCTCTCAGGCATATCCGACTCTTTGCGACCCCATGAACCACAGCACGCCAAGCCTCCCTGTCCATCACCAACTCCTGGAGTTTACCCAAAATCATGTCCATTGAGTCGGTGATGCCATCCAACCATCTCATCCTCTGTCGTCCCCTTCTCCTCTTGTCCTCAATCTTTCCCAGCATCAGGGTCTTTTCAAATGAGTCAGCTCTTCACATCAGGTGGCCAAAGTACTGGAGTTTCAGCTTCAACATCAGTCCTTCCAGTGAACACCTAGGACTGATCTCTTTTAGGATGGATTGATTGGATCTTCTTGCAGTCCAAGGGACTCTCAAGAGTCTTCTCCAACACCACAGTTCAAAAGCATCAATTCTGCGGCACTCAGCTTTCTTCACTGTCCAACTCTCACATCCGTACATGACCACTGGAAAAACCATAGCTTCGACTAGACGGAATTTTGTTGGCAAAGTAATGTCTCTGCTTTTAAATATGCTATCTAGGTTGGCCATAACCAACCTTCCAAGGAGTAAGTGTCTTCTCATTTCATGGCTGCAATCACCATCAACAGTGATTTTGGAGCCCCAAAAAATAAAGTCTGACACTGTTTCCACTGTTTCGCCGTCTATTTCCCATGAAGTGATGAGACCAGATGTCATGATCTAGTTTTCTGAACATTAAGCTTTAAGCCAACTTTTTCACTCTCCTCTTTCACTTTCATCAAGAGGCTCTTTAGTTCTTCTTCACTTTCTGCCATAAGGGTGGTGGCATCTGCATATCTGAGGTTATTGATATTTCTCCCGGCAATCTTGATTCCAGCTTGTGCTTCTTCCAGCCCAGCGTTTCTCATGATGTACTCTGCATATAAGTTAAATAAGCAGGGTGACACTATACAGCCTTGACGTATTCCTTTTCGTATTTGGACCCAGTCTGTTGTTCCATGTCCAGTGCTAACTGTTGCTTCCTGACCTGCATACAGGTTTCTCAAGAGACAGGTCAGATGGTCTGGTATTCCCATCTCTTCCAGAATTTTCCACAGTTTATTGTGATCCACACAGTCAAAGGCTTTGGCATAGTCAATAAAGCAGAAATAGATGTTTTTCTGGAACTCTCTTGCTTTTTCGATGATCCAGCGGATATTGGCAATTTGATCTCTGCTTCCTCTGCCTTTTCTAAAACCAGCTTGAACATCTGGAAGTTCACGGTTCACGTATTGCTGAAGCCTGGCTTGGAGAATTTTGAGGATTACTTTACTAGCGTGTGAGATGAGTGCAATTGTGCGGTAGTTTGAGCATTCTTTGGCATTGCCTTTCTTTGGGTCTGGAATGAAAACTGATCTTTTCCAGTCCTGTGGCCACTGCTGAGTTTTCCAAATTTGCTGGCATATTGAGTCCAGCACTTTCACAGCATCATCTTTCAGGATTTGAAATAGCTCAACTGGAATTCCATCACCTGCACTAGCTTTGTTCCTAGTGATGCTGTCTAAGGCCCACTTGACTTAACATTCCAGGATGTCTGGCTCTAGGTGAGTGATCACACCATCATGATTATTTGGGTTGTGAAGATCTTTTTTGTACAGTTCTTCTGTGCATTTTTGCCACCTCTTCTTAATATCTTCTGCATCTGTTAGGTCCATACCGTTTCTGTCCTTTATCGAGCCCATCTTTGCATGAAATGTTCCCTTGGTATCTCTAATTTTCTTGAAGAGATCTCTAGTCTTTCCCATTCTGTTGTTTTCCTCTATTTCTTTGCATTGATCTCTGAGGAAGTCTTTCTTATCTCTCCTCGCTATTCTTTGGAACTCTGCATTCAGTTGGGAATATCTTTCCCTTTCTCCTTTGCTTTTTGCTTCTCTTCTCTTCCCAGCTATCTGTAAGGCCTCCTCAGACAGTGGCAACTACCTCAACATAATAAAAGGTATATAAGACAAGACCACAGCTAACGTTGTACTCAGTGGTGAAGAGTTGAAAATTTTCCTCTAAGGTCAGGAACAAGACAAGAATGCTAACCTCACTGTAGTTCCTTTTATTCAACATAGTACTGGAAGTCCTAGGCAGAGCACTTTGGCAAGAAAAAAAAGTGGAAAATATCTGAATTGAAAAGGAAAATGTAAAACTGTCACTATTGGCATTTGAATAGATTTTATATATGGAAAACCCTAAAAAGTCCACTAAATAAAAGTTAGAACTAATAAACAAATTATGTAAAGTTGCAGGATAAAAAATCAATATGAAAAATCCTGTGTATTTCTATAGAACAATAACAAACTATCAGAAATGAAATACCATTTACAACTGCATCAAAATAGTAAAATATTTAGTGATAATTAATCAAGGAGGTGAATGACTTGCATATTGAAAACTGTAAAACATGATTGAAATAAAAAAGTACAAATAAATGGAAAGATTCTCTTTGCTTATATGTTGGAAGAATTAATATTAAAAGGGCTATACTACCCAAAGAAATTTACAGAGTAAATACAATCCTTATTAATAGTCCTATGATGTTTTTTCACAGAAATAGAGCAAATAATTCTGAAATCTGTGTGGAACCACAGAAGACCCTGAATAGTCAAAGCAAGCCTGAGAAAGAACATAGCTGGAGGCATCATGCTCCCTCATTGTGAACTACATTACAAAGCTATGCTAATCAAAAGAGTATGGAATTGGCATAAAAACAGACACATAGCTCAAAGAAACAGAATATTGAGAGGGTAACAGGCAGGAAGGCTAGGGGTCTCCAAATGGAGGAAATGGGCTGCAGGTGTCAGACATTTTTTTTCTCTCTCTTAAGTGGCAGGAGGAAACAAACTAGTGATTTTTTTTTCCTCCTTCTCTATACAAATTTAAAAGGAGGTTTATCTTAAAATTCTGTGTTGCCATAATGACACCTGGTTCCACCGGAAGTTAACTTTCTCAAACCTTGCATTAACCAATGCATTTTTCTTATGGAAATGCTTGTCTTAAGCTATGTTAATGTACTATGCATTTACCCCAAACTCTGTCTTCAAGTTGGTTCCGCCTAATGGCTCAGAACCTACTTGACAAACCAGTAGGTTATACTCAGACATTGTTCCCCTAATCTATGTAAATGAAACTATTTGTATGGTAATCTGCCATTCTACAAGATTCAAGTCAATCGTTTTATGGTCCGGGATGACTCTTCAGGTGCCAAGATTATCCCAAAATACATCTTATGTTCCATGGATCTATATTTCTATCTTTGTGCCAGTACCATACTGTCTTGATGACTGTGGCTTTGTAGTAGAGCCTGAAGTCAGGCAGGTTGATTCCTCCAGTTCCATTCTTCTTTCTCAAGATTGCTTAGGCTATTCGAGGTTTTTTATATTTCCATACAAATTGTGAAATTGTTTGTTCTAATTCTGTGAAAAATACTGTTGGTAGCTTGATAGGGATTGCATTGAATCTATAGATTGCTTTGGGTAGTATACTCATTTTCACTATATTAATTCTTCCAATCCATGAACACAGTATATTTCTCCATCTATTTGTGTCCTCTTTGATTTCTTTCATCAGTGTTTTATAGTTTTCTACATATAAGTCTTTTGTTTCTTTACACATCTTATGGATGAGGGGCCTGGTGCCATTCTGAGTTTTAAGACATTCCTTTCTTTCATTAACAGACTGCTGGTGACTATATAACATCCAGCTAGGATCTATCAGGGGGGCACTCTTTCTGCCCCCTTCTGATGCCTATTTCAGAAGCTTTCTCTATCTCCTTTACACTTTAATAAAGTTTTATTACAGAAAAGTTCTGAATGATCAAGCCTCGTCTCTGGCCCCAGATTGAATTCTTTTCCTCTGGAGGCCAAGAATCCCGGCATCTTTTCGTGGTTCAGCAACAACCATTCAATATGAGAGCCCAGAAGTATATCCATGCATACATGGTCAATTAATTTTTGACAAAGGAGGCAAAAATACATAATGGTGACAGGATTGTCTCTTCCATAAATGTTTGTGGATAAACATGACAACCACATGAAAAAGAATAAAACTAGACCATTTATCTTACACCCATACACACAAATCAGCTCAAAATGGATTAAATACTTAAATGTAAAGCCTGAAATCATAAAACTTCTAGGTGGCAGACTACCTACTTGATTCACTCTTAGAAATGATCTTTTGGATCTGACTCCAAAGGCAACAAAAGCAAAAATAAATAAGCAGGACTACATCAAACTAAAATACTTGTACACCACAAACAAAATCATCAACAAAATAAAATGGCAATCTACTGAATGGGAGAAAGTATTTGCAAATCATATATCTGATAAAATGTTAATATTCAAAATATATAAAGAACTCATAAAACACAGTAGCCAACAAACAAATAATCCAGTTAAAAATGGGCAGAAGACCTGAATAGGTCTTCCTCCAAAGAAGACATTAAGGTGGACAACAGGCACATGAAAAGATACCCAACATCACTAATTATCAGGGAATGCAAATGAAAACCACAGTGAGATATGACCTTATACTCGTTAGAATGGCTATTATCTAAAACACAAGAAATAATAAGTGTCAATGAGGATATGAAGTAAAGGTAATTTTGTGCACTATTGTTATGGAAAACATTCTCGAGGTTTCTCAAAACAATAAAAATAGATGTGATCCAGAAACTTCACTTCTGGATATTTAAATGAAGAAAATAAAAATACTAATTTAAAAAGATATATGCACTTTCATGTTCACTGCAGCATTATTGACATTAGTCAAAATATGGAAACAACCTATGTTTCTCTCAAAGGACGAATGGATAACAAATATGTAACATATATAGAGAGTGAGAAATAAAGTCATAAAGAAGAATGAAATCTTGGCATTTGTGACAACAAGGATGGACTTTGAGGTCATTGTGCTACGTGAAATGATTCAGAAAAAGAGAAATACCATATGATCCCACTTTTATGTGGAATCTAAAAAAAAGATGAATATAAAAATATCTGGGCTTAGAGGTATAGAGAGCAGAGTAATGTTTCTCAGAGAGAAGGGGGGCTGGAGGGGTGAAATGAGTGAAGAGAGCAAAAGGTACAAACTTCCTGTTATAAAGATATAAGTCATAATGATGTAATGTACAGCATGGTGACAACAGTTAATAATACAGTATTACATTTTGAAAGTTGCTAAGAGAGTATAACTTAAAAGTTTTCATCATAAGCAAAAATGTAGTTATGTAAGGTGGTGTATGATATTTAGATTTATTGTGGTGATAAGTTCACAATGTATGCAAATATCAAGTTATTATGCCGTACACCTGAAACTAATACAATATTAGTTTGAAAATTAAAGTTAAATTGAAATGAAAATGAAATAAAATGAAAATTAAATATACAATAATACATCATTTTACATCACTTGATTGGCAAAAATTGTGATTTCTGACAATGTAAAATATTGAAGAAAGTAGATGAATAGAATATCTTACATTGCTGGAGGAGCATATCAATCAGTACAACTAATTTGGAATATAACTAAATATCGTCTTGAAAGTTGAACACTTGTATACCCTACAATCCAGCAATTTATTCATCTTCATCCTAAAGATACTTTTGCAGTACAGGAGAAAATATATAGTAAAATATCCATAATCAGCACTGTTGAGTTAACATATACCAAAAAAAAAAAAAAATGAAAAACTCGAAGTGACCTAAGAGTCTGCTGATAAGAGAACTACAAAAATACCTACAGCATACTCACAGTAGGGATATTATAAAGCAGTGAAAATGAAGGCAATTTAGTCACTTAAAATAAGATGAATGGATCTTATAATCATAATATTTTGGGAATAAAGCAAGTACCAGAAAGCTATATATATTTTAGCCCCTTTTTAAAAATTGCTACAGCATAGTCAAAGTTAAACATTATATTATTTAGCTATACATGCTTAATGATAAAACTGTTACTATTTTTTAAAAATCATTGATTATTGATGGGGCAGGGGATATTGTGTGGCTTGTGGGATCTCAGTTCCCTGACCAGGGACTGAACCTAGGCCACGTCAGTGAAGACTGGAATCCTGATCAGTAGACAACAAAGGAACTACCTAAAATTATTTTAAAAAGACAAAAATATTCAGACAGGGGAGAGGCAGGTGGGATGAAATAGGGGAAAAGCACATCATTCCAATTCTTGAGTTGTGGGTTTATGGGTATTCATTGATATATTAATAATAAACCTACTTTTATTTTTATTTATTTTTTTCAAGCTACTGAAAAGTTTTTAATTGTTACAATAGTAAGCAGATTAAAATGATTATTCACATTTTTAGGCAAGATTGAGGAAAACAATACTTCATCCTTATACCAGAATTGGCTAACATTTATTTATTATTATAAAGTTCTATCATAAAATTCTCCTTTCACCAATAAAATCAGATTAATAAAACTTCCTTTTACATAGTTCTATCTTATTCTGTTAGTCATAACAGTATATTTCTGATAAGAAACAATCAATTAATGTTTTAATTTCTAATTTCAAAATTCAGAATTCGTAGGAACAATGCTATCAACTCATATAATCTATGTAGCTTTTACAATTTCCTCTTGTTTCTCTGATGTGCAAGAAAATGGGGAAATACTCTCTTTTGACCTTTTTTTTTTGGTCAGTGGCCTCAGTAAACCTACTTTTAAAATATACTTTTAAAATTTAAGGAAAGTATATTACATATGTTAAAATCTTTAAGAAGCAATATGCAAAGCAAATGATAAAATGAAATCATATTTTTGCTTTTGAAAACAACGATATGGCATCTTATGTTTACATTACTTCTGAATAGAGGAAACAACTGCAAGAAGGACAAGCACCAAAGAATTAATAATAACTTCCTGGGTGTGTGTGATTTTCACGGGGGAGCAGAGAGACATGGAGCGACCTGCATCTTTTATATCTCTGTATTATATGAAATTTAATTTATACAAACTTTAGAAATTAAATATGAAGATGTGAGGTAGATATTTATGAGTAACATTTTTCTTGCCACTAAATAATAGTGCCATTTTAAAACCCCATTAAAAGTCATGATTAAGCTAAAGCACTTCTTGCCAGTATATGTCACCCTCCTACACATACACCACAGACCAAAACATAAATTCATAGGAATATAAAGAAGTACACCATAAAATCTAGTTTGCCCTAAGGATTTCATGTTATGGAAGTACCAAATGACCAATGAAAATGGAAGGCCAAATTTCACAATATCTCCTCCATCACTACTAAAACTCCATTGTTATTCAATGTAATGCATCAATGCAATCATGACTTTGTATTTTGTATCTATAAACACAATGAAAGAATCACAATTCTCACATAAGAAGTACAACTTAGAACATTTTTTTCATAAAAGATATGAGAAATCCAGTCTACCTTCCTCAAAATATTCACAATTTTCCCTGTATACACTAAAATTATTCCTACACACACTGTGTATGTGAAAATGCATACCAAAGTGCTTCATTTTTCAAAAAAATCAAGGAAAGCAAACACAGCAAAGTACTTCGAAAAAATATAACTGCTTTACAAATGATCAATGTAATTTTACACAAAGTCAAATCACAGTAAAAAAAAAAATAAGTTATGCCCTCTTAACTGCAAGAAAAGCAGTTGTGATAATAAATCCACACAAAATACAGGGCCATCCTAATTTTTCTTTCTCCTCTCCCCTTTGAATATCCTTTATCATTTCAAACATGTCATATGTTTCAAATAGGTACCCTTAAGTCAGTATTCTTAGCATAGTTTATTACATAATTATTAAGTATCATTACATGTGGCATTCTTTTTTTGGTATAATGCTATCTGAATTGAGATACTTGTCTGTGCTTTAGAAGTCATTTTTATTTCCAAAAGTTTGTTGAGACAAAATATGATATGTCCCTGATTTTTTCATAAGAAGTTCATTTTAAAACACATATATCTCATATAATATGTAATTTAAAGGCAGTAGAAATAAACTTACATTAAGAGGTCAGAATAACCTACAGAGAAATTTATTTTTCTTTCACGTATCGTTATAAACATTAGTAAATCTTTTCCTGCCAGAATTAAAAATTAGTAGGGGAGGGCAGTGGTTGTAAAAGGGGAAGGACATTCATTTTTTAGGGTTGGTATAAATCTTTTTGACAATGATGTATTTTGACTAAAAAGAACTTTGGGGATATGCAACAAGTTCAGTTTAGCTCAGTTCAGTCGCTCAGTCGTGTCCGACTCTTTACGACCCCGTGGACTGCAGCACACCAGGCTTCCTTGTCCATCACTAACTCCTGGAGTTTACTCAACCTCATGTCCATCGAGTCAGTGATTAAATCCAACCATATCATCGTCTGTCGTCCCCTTCTTCTCCCACCTTCCATCTTTCCTAGCATCAGAGTCTTTTCCAACGCATTAGTTCTTCCCATCAGGTGGCCAAAGTACTGGAGCTTCAGCTTCACTATCAGTCCTTCTAATGAATATTCAGGACTGATTTCCTTTAGGATGGACTGGTTGGATTTCCTTGAGGTCCAAGGGACTCTCAAGAGTCTTCTCCAACACCACAGTTCAAAAGCATCACTTCTTTGATGCTCAGCTTTCTTTGTAGTCCAACATTTACATCCATACATGACTACTAGAAAAACCATAGGTTTGACTAGATGGAACTTGGTTGGCAAAGTAATATCTCTGCTTTTTAATATGTTGTCTAGGTTGGTCATAACTTTTCTTCCAAGGAGCAAGCGTATTTTAATATCATGGCCGCAGGACTATCTGCAGTGATTTTGGAGCCCCCCCGCCCGAAAAAAAAGTCTCACAGTGTTTCCATCGTTTCCCAATCTATTTGCCATGAAGTGATGGGACCGGATGCCATGATCTTAGTTTACTGAATGTTAAGTTTTAAGCCAACTTTTTCACTCTCCTGATTCATTTTCATCAAGAGATTTTTTTGTTCTTCTTCCTTTTTTTGCCTTAAGGGTGGTATCATCTGCATATCTGAGGTTATTATTTCTCCTGGCAATCTTGATTCCAGCTTGTGTTTCTTCCATCCCAGCGTTTCTCATGATGTACTCTGCATATAAGTTAAATAAGCAGGGTGACAATATACAGCCTTGATGCACTCCTTTCGCAATTTGGAACCAGACTGTTGTTCCATGTCCAGTTCTAACTGTTGCTTCATGATCTGCATACAGATTTCTGAGGAGGCAGGTCAGGTGGTCTGGTATCCTGATCTCTTGAAGAAATAACCACAGTTTTTTTGTGATCCTCACAGTCAAAGGCTTGGTTCGCAAGTTAATAAAGAGGAAGTAGATGTTTTTCTGGAACTCTCTTGCTTTTTCGATGATCCAACAGATGTTGGCAGTTTGATCTCTGGTTCCTCTGCCTTTTCTAGATCTAGCTTGAACAACTGCAAATTCTCTGTTCACATACTGTTGAAGCCTAGCTTGGAGAATGTTGTGCATTACTTCACTAGCATGTGAGATGAGTGCAATTGTGCAGTAGTTTGAACATACTCTGGCATTGTCTAACATTGGGATTGAAATGAAAACGGACCTTTTCCAGTCCTGTGACTACTGCTGAGTTTTCTATATTTGCTGGCATATTGACTGCAGCACTTTCACAGCATCACCTTTGAGGATTTGAAATAGCTCAACTGGAATTCCATCACCTCCACTAGCTTTGTTCGTAGTGATGCTTTCTAAGGCCCACTTGACTTCACATTCCAGGATGTCTGGCTCTAGGTGAGTGATCACACCATCATGGTTTTCTGGGTCATTAAGATCTTTTTTTGTATAGTTCTTCTGTGTATTCATGCCACCTCTTCTTAATATCTTCTGCTTCTGTTAGGTCCATACCATTTTTGTATTTTATTGTGCCCATCTTTGCATGAAATGTTCCCTTGGTATCTCTAATTTTCTTGAAGAGGTCTCTAGTCTTTCCCATTATATTGTTTTCCTCTATTTCTTTGCACTGGTCACCAAGGAAGGCTTTCTTATCTCTCCTTGCTATTCTTTGGAACTCTGCATTCAAATGGGTATATATTTCCTTTTCTCCTTTGCCTTTCACTTCTCTTCTTTTCTCAGCTATTCGTAAGGGCTCCTCAGACAACCATTTTGCCTTTTTGCATTTCTTTTTTTGGGGGGAATGTTCTTGATCCCTGTCCCCTGTACAATGTCATGAATCTCCATCCACAGTTCTTCAGGCACTCTATCAGGTCTAATCCCTTGAATCTATTTTTCACTTCCAGTGTATAATCATCAGGGCTTTGATTTAGATCATACCTGAATTGTCTACTGGTTTTCCCTACTTTCTTCAATTTAAGCATGAATTTTGAAATAAGGTGTTCATGATCAGAGCCACAGTCAGCTCCCGGTCTTGTTTTTTGCTGACTGTATAGAGCTTCTCCATCTTCAGATGCAAAGAATATAATCAATCTGATTTCAGTCTTGAACATATGGTTATTTCCATGTGTAGTCTTCTCTAATGTTGTTGGAAGAAGGTGTTTGCTATGACCAGTATGTTCACTTGGCAAAACTGTGTTAGCCTTTCCCTTGCTTCATTTTTTACTCCAAGGCTAAATTTGCCTGTTACTCCAGGTATCTCTTGACTTCCTACTTTTGAATTACAGTCCCCTATAATAAAAAATACATCTTTTTTGGGTGTTAGTTCCAGAAAGTCTTGTAGATTTTCATAAAACCATTCAACTTCAGCTTCTTTGGCATTACTGGTTGTGGCATAGACTTGGATTACTGTGATATTGAATGGTTTGCCTTGGAAATGAACAGGCATCATTCTGGCGTTTTTAAGATTGCATCTAAATACTACATTTCAGACTCTTATATGATAACTAAAGTGAATTAATATATTTGAGATAAACACAATTAAACAATGATTTTTCAAAAAAAATATTCCTTTAGTTTTTTTGTTATGCAACAAAATAGAACACAAGAAGTAACACACCTATGTAAGACTGATTGTTCACAGCATTCATCTCCTTTTTCTAATGAAATGCATGATCATGTAAAGAATGTCTTAACACAGAAAACAGACACATACTGACACTTTATTTTGCCATTAATTTTACCTATATCATATATGCAAGGGTCTTCCCTGATAGGTCAGTTGGTAAAGAATCTGCCTGAAATGGAGGAGACCCTGGTATGATTCCTGGGTCAGGAAGATCCACTGGAGAAGGGATAGTCTACCCACTCTAGTATTCTTGGGTTTCCCTTGTGGCTCAGCTGGTAAAGAATCCGCCTACAATGTGGGAGACCTGGGTTGCATACTTGGGTTGGAAAGATCCCCTGGATAAGGGAAAGGCTACCCACTCCAGTATTCTGGCCTGGAGAATTCCATGGACTATAGTCCATGGGGTCGTAAAGAGTTGGACATGACTGAGCAACTTTGCCTTCATATGTGCAAGCAGATTGGGACAGACAACCTATGGAAAAGTCTTCTGAGACTACTGGAACATTTGCATTATTAAGCAACACTATCCTTTGTTTTATTTTTCCTAGGTAATATTTTTCTGTTCAGTTTATTACTTCCAAAAAAACATGAACTTTACAGCTTTTTAAAATGCATTTGTCATTGAAAATCCAAATGTTGTCCAGCTGTATTTTAAATTGAAGAACCCAAAAACCTCTTTGACACCTCTAGCCACTGTAAGTATGAATGTTTTATTTAAATTTGTCCCTACTAAAGTTACATTTCAGTACATACAAGGTCTTTTAAGTATATATATCCTTTTAAGTGTATACTTAAGAGAATGTCTAAGAGAATGCCACAGAGAGGACACCTGCAAAACTAACTCTCTCTCCATGTTATTTCTCTAAATGAATTTCCCTTAAACAGGACTTTTATTTCAGGACACCTGAGAGTTTTCTGCTATGACAGCTAAAGTGAATTAATATATTTGAGATGAAGACAATTAAAACAATGAATTTTTCAGAAAACATTCCTTTTTTTTGTTTGTTTTACTAAAATAGTATTCTATGGATCACCATGGTGTTTTTAAAAAGTATGTTTTGAGAAATCTTTCAGAGTTATATTAAAATAGACCATGCTATAGTTAAAAAAAATAAAACAAATTTCAGAAAATGGATTACAGAGACCTCTATGAGTACTATTCCATCTGCTGACTGTGTTGTTGTTGTTTAGTCTTTAAGTTGTGTCCAACTCTTTTGCGACCCCATGGACTTTAGCTTAGTAGGCCCCTCTGTCCGTGGGATTTTCCAGGCAAGAATATTTGAGTGGGTTGTCAGTTCCCTCTCCTGAGGATTTTCCTGACCCAGGGTTCAAATCTGTGTCTCCTGCATGGGCCAGGCAGATTCTTTACCACTCAGCCACCAGGGAAGCCCCCAATGGGTACATACCTATCTATAATTACTTTAAATATCGATGGAATAAATCATTATATCAAAATATATAGTGCACTTGATTGAATTTAAGAAAAAAAGACCCATTAATATACTGTCTATAAGAGGTTCACTTCAGGGTTTAAGATACACACAGACTGAAAATGAAGAAATTGAAAAGTATATTTAATGCAAAAGGAAATGACAAGAAAGTGCTGTTAACAATATTTATATTGGACAAAATGCACTTTAGAACAAAGGCTAGAACAAAAGACAAAGAATAGCATTATATAATGATAATGGGACCAACACAAGAAAAGGATATTACACTCATCAAAATATACACATTTGCCAGGGCTAAGAGACAGGGGAAATGAGGAGATTTGGTTCAAGGGTACAAACTTCCAGATATAAGAGGAATAAGAGGGTTAAGTTCTGAAGATTTTATGTACAGCTTGATGACTCCATGTTAACAAAAACATATTGCACTCTTAAAAATGTATGACAAAGTATATCTTAAATATCCTCACCATAACAACAATTAAATGATAACCATTTGAAGTGAAGGATGTGTTAACTAAGCTCATTATGACAGCAAATTGTCACATTGTGCAACCTTAAACTTATACAACATTATATGCAGTTGTATATAAATCTGGGGAAAAAATAAAAGTTTTCTGCTTCACAGTGTATTTTAAGAAAATGAAAACCCTCATATCAGACAAAATAGACCTTAGAATAAAGAAGATTACAAGAGCTAAGGAAGGACACTACATAATGATCAAGGGATCAATCCAAGAGGAAGACGTAACAATTATAAATATCTATGCATCCAACATAGGAGCACCTCAATACATAAGACAAACACTAACAGACATAAAAGGAGAAAGTGACAGTAACACAATAATAGTAGGAGACTTTAACACCCCATTCACACCGATGGACAGATCATCAAAAGGGAAAATTAATAAGGAAACAGAAGTCTTAAATGATACATCAGAGGAGATGGATCTCATTGATGTCTTCAGGACATTCCATCCAAATGCAGAATACACCTTCTGAAGTTCACATGGAACATTCTCCAGGATAGACCACATCTTGGGTCACAAATCAAACCTCAGCAAATTTAAGAAAACTGAAATCGTATCAAGCATCTTCTCTGACCACAATGCTATGAGACTAGATATCAATTACAAGAAAAACACTGTAAAAACACAAACACATGGAGATTAAACAATACGTTTCTAAATAACCAACAAGTTACTGAAGAAGTCAAAAGGGAAATAAAAAAATTTCTAGAAACAAATGACAATGAAAACATGATAACTCAAAACCTATGGGATGCAGCAAAAGCAGTTCTATGAGGGAAGTTTATAGCAATACAATCCTACATCAAGAAACAAGAAAAACATCAAATAGACAACTTAATTTTACACTTAAAACAACTGGAAACAGAAGGAAAAAAAACAAAATTAGTAGAAGGAAAGAAACCATAAAGATCTGAGGAGAAATAAATGAAAAAGAAATTAAAGAAAGAATAGTAAAGATTAATAAAACTAAAAGCTGGTTCTTTGAGAAGATAAACAAAATTGATAAACTTTTATCCAGACTCATCAAGAAAAAAAGAGAGAAGAATAAAATCAACAAAGTTAGAAATGAAAAAGGAGAGGTTTCAACAGACAATACAGAAATACAAAGGATTATAAGAGACTGTTATGAACAACTATATGGCAATAAAATGGATAATCCGGGAGAAATGGGTAGATTCTAAGAAAAGTTCAATCTTCCAAGACGGAACCAGGAAGAAATAGAAATTAAGAGCAACCCAATTTCAAGCACTGAAATTGAAGCTGTGATAAAAAAAAAAAAAATCTCCAAAAAAACAAAAGCCCAGGACCAGACAGCTTCACAGGAGAATTCTATCAAACATTTAGAGTAGAGCCAATGCCTATCCTTCTAAAACACTTTCAAAAAATTGCAGAGTAAGGAACATTTCCAAATTCATTTTACGAGGCCACCATCACCTTGATACTAAAACCAGGAAAAGACAACACAAAAAATAAAAACTACAGACAATATCACCGTTGAACATAGATGCGAAAATCCTCAACAAAATTTTAACAAACAGAATTCAGAAACACATCAAAAAGCTCATACACCATGATCAAGTTGGGTTTATTCCAGGGATGCAAGGATTCTTCAATATATGGAAATCAATCAGTGTGATACACCATATTAACAAACCTAAAAATAAAACCATATGATAATCTCAATTGATGCAGAAAAAGCCTTTGACAAAATTCAGCACATATTTATGATTAAAACTCTTCAAAAAATGGGCATAGAAGGAACCTAACTCTACATAGTAAAGGCCATATATGATAAGCCTACAGAAAACATTATTCTCAGTGGTGAAAAACGGTAAGCATTCCCCCGAAGATAAGGAACAAGACAAGGGTGTCCCCTTTCCCCACTATTATTCAACGTAGTTGTGCAGTCCTAGCTATGGCAATCAAGAAGAAAAACAAATAAAAGGAATCCAGATTGGAAAAGAATAAATAAAGCTCTAACTATTTACAGATAACATGATACTGTCCACAGAAAACCCTACACATAGTATTAGAAAATTACTAGAGCTAATCAGTGAATTTAGCAAAGTTGCAGAATACAAAATCAACACACAGAAATCATTTGCATTTCTATATACTAACAATGAGAAGTCTGAAAGAACAATTAAGGAATAAATTGCATTCACCATTGCAACCAAAAGAATTAAATATCTAGGAATAAAGTTACCTAAGGAGACAAAAGAACAGTACACAAAAAATTATAAGACGCTAATGAAATAAATCAAAGATGACATAAACAGATGATGATATATTCCATGTTCCTGGGTAGGAAGAATCAATATTGTGAAAATGACTATACTATGAAATGCAATCTACAGATTCAATGTGATCCCTGTCAAATTACCAATGGCATTTTTCACAGAACTGGAACAAAAAATGTCACAGTTCATATGGAAACACAAAAGACCCTGAATATC
Source organism: Giraffa tippelskirchi (assembly GCF_054371585.1). Lineage (NCBI taxonomy): Eukaryota > Metazoa > Chordata > Mammalia > Artiodactyla > Giraffidae > Giraffa > Giraffa tippelskirchi. The sequence goes on from NC_137289.1 coordinate 76,848,492, forward strand.
CAAAGCAGTAATGAGAAAGAAGACTGAAGCTGGAGGAATCAACCTTCCTGAGTTCAGATTATATTACAAAGCTGCATTCATCAAGACAGTAGGGTGCTTGCACAAAAACAGAAACATAGACCAATGGAACAAGACAGAAAGCCCAGAAATAAACCCACGCACCTATGGGTACCTTACTTTTGACTAAGGAGACAAGAATACACAATGGAGAAAAGACAGCCTCTACACTAAATGGTGCTGGGAAAATTGGACAGCTCCATGTAAAAGAATGAAATTAGAAAACTTCCTAACACCACACACAAAGACAAACTCAAAATGGATTAAAGATGTAAATATAAGACCAGAAACTATAACTCTAAGAGGAAAACACAGGCAGAACACTCGATGACATAAATCAAAGCAAGATCCTCTATGACCCACCTCCTAGAGTAATGGAAATAAAACAAGTGGTAAACAAGTGGGACCTGATTAAACTTAAAAGCTTTGGCACAGCAAAGGAAACTATAAGCTAGGTGAAAATATAACCTCAGAATGGGAGAAAACAATAGCAAATGAAACAACAGACAAAGGATTAATTTCCAAAATATACAAACAGCTCATACAACTCAGTTCCAGGAAAACAAACAACCCGATCAAAAAGTGGGAAAAAGACCTAAACAGACATTTCTCCAAAGAAGACATACAGATCGCTAACAAACACACAAAAACGTGCTCAAAATTGCTCATTATTAGAGAAATGCAAATCAAAACTACCGTGAGACATCACCTCACACTGGTCAGAATGGCCATCACCAAAAAGTCTACAAACAATAAATGCTGAAGAGGGTGTGGAGAAAAGAGAACACTCTTGCAGTGTTGGGGAGAATGTAAATTGATACAGCCACTATGGCAGATGGTATGCAGATTGCTTAAAAAAACTAGGAATAAAATCACCATATGACCCAGCAATCCAACTCCTTGGCAAATACCCCGAGGAAACCAAAATTGAAAAGGACACATGTATCCCATTGTTCACTGCAGCACTATTTACAATAGCTAGAACATGGAAGCAACCTAGATGTCCATCAACCTATGAATGGATAAAGAAGTTGTGGTACATATACACAAAGGAATATTACTCAGCCATAAAAAGGAACATATTTGAGTCCACTGTAAGGAAGTGGATGAACCTAGGACCTATTATACAGAGTGAAGTAAGTTAGAAAGAGAAAGATAAATATCATATTCTAACACATACACACAGAAACTAGAAAAAAGAATACTGAATAATTTACTTACAGGGCAGCAATGCAAAAACAGACATATAGAACAGAATTGTGGACATGGGGAGAGGGGAGGAGAGGGTGAGACATATGGAAAGAGTAACATGGAAACTTACATTACCATATGGGAGACAGATAGCCAACGGGAATGCTTTATTGCTCAGGAAACTCAAACAGGGGCTCTGTACAATCTAGAAGGATGGGATGGGGAGGGAGATGGGAGGGAGGTTCAAAAGGGAGGGGATATATGTATACTTATGGCTGATTCATGTTGAGGTTTGACAGTAAACAGCAAAATTCTGTAAAGCAATTATCATTCAATAATAAATAAATTTAAATTTAAAAAAAAGGAGAGAGAAGGGAAAAAAATAAAAAAAAAGAACACATTCAATTCAGTCCTAATAAGGTAGATGAATCTAGAGCCTATTATACAGAGTGAAATAAGTCAGAAAGAGAAAGACAAATATCTAACACATGTATATGGAATCTAATCTAGAAAGATGGTACTGATGAACCCATTTGCCAGGAAGCAATGGAGATGCAGACATACAGAACAGACTTGTGTACACTGTGGGGGAAGGAGACGGTGGGGCAAATTGAGAAAACAGTATGTAAACATATAGATTACCATATGTAAAATAGATAGCAAGTGGGAATTTTCAGTGTGGCACAGGGAGCTCAACCCAGTGCTCTCTGACAAACTAGAGGAATGTGATGGCGTGGGAGATGGGAGGGGTGTTCAGGAGGGATGGGACATATGTATACCTGTGGCTGATTCATGTTTATGTATGGCAGAAATCAACACAATACTATAAAGCAATAATCCTCTAACAACAAAAACAACAACAAAAGATACCTGTACTCTAATGTTCACTGCAGCACTATTTACAATAGCCAGGACATGAAAGCAACCATAAAGTGTTTTAAAGGAATTTAATAAGTCAATTTAACGTACAGGGGAATCTATTTCATTTCAGACTTTTTGTAAACATCTGAAAAATCATGGAATAACATTATGTGCAAATAATACCTATTGTGCTCTGCACTATCTTTTGATATCCTGAATATAATTTTAAGGTATAATTTTAGCACACCTTTTTTTTAAATAAGTTTATTTATTTTAGTTGAGGGCTAATTACTTTAATATTGTAGTGGTTTTTGCCATACATTGACATGAATCAGCCATGGGTTTACATGTGTTCCCCATCCTGAACCACCCTCCCACCTCCCGCCCCATCCCATCCCTCTGGGTCAACCCACTGCCCCAGCCCTGAGCATTTGTCTCATGCATCGAACCTGGAATGGTGTTCTGCCCCACATATGATAATATACATGTTTCAATGCTATTCTCCCAGAACGTCCCACCCTCACCTTCTCCCTCAGAGTCCATAAGACTGTTCTATGCATCTGTGTCTCTTATTCTGTCTTGCATATAGGGTTATCATTACAATATTTCAAATTCCATATATATGCATTAGTATACTGTATTGGTGTTTTTCTTTCTGGCTTACTTCACTCTGTACAATGGGCTCCAGTTTCATCCATCTCAATAGAACTGATTCAAATGTACTTTTTTTAATGGCCAAGTAATATTCCATTGTGTTATATGTACCACAGCTTCCTTATCCATTCATCTGCTGATGGACATCTAGGTTGCTTCCATGTCCTGGCTATTGTAAACAGTGCTGCGATGAACATTGGGGTACACGTGTCTCTTTCAATTCTGGTTTCCTCGGTGTGTATGCCCAGCAGTGGGATTGCTGGGTCATATGGCAGTTCTATTTCCAGTTTTTTAAGGAATCTCCACACTGTCCTCCATAGTGGCTGTACTACTTTGCATTCCTACCAACAGTGTAACAGGGTTCCCTTTTCTCCACACCCTCTCCAGCATTTATTGCTTGTAGACTTTTGGATAGCAGCCATTCTGACTGGTGTGAAATGGTACCTCATTGTGGTTTTGATTTGCATTTCTCTAATAATGAGTGATGTTGAGCATCTTTTCATGTATTTGTTAGCCATCTGTATGTCTTCTTTGGAGAGGTGTCTGTTCAGTTCTTTGGCCCATTTTTTGATTGGGTCGTTTATTTTTCTGGAATTCAGCTGCAGGAGTTGCTTGTATATTTTTGAGATTAATTGTTTGTCTGTTGCTTCATTTGCTATTATTTTCTCCCATTCTGAAGGCTACCTTTTCACCTTGCTTATAGTCTCCTTTGTTGTGCAAAAGCTTTTAAATTTAACTAGGTCCCATTTGTTTATTTTTGCTTTTATTTCTAATATTCTGGGAGGTGAGTCATGGAGGATCCTGCTGTGATTTATGTCGGAGTGTGTTTTGCCTATGTTTCCCTCTAGGAGTTTTATAGTTTCTGGCCTTATGTTTAGATCTTTAATCCATTTTGAGTTTATTTTTGTGTATGGTGTTAGAAAGTGTTCTAGTTTCATTCTTTTACAAGTGGTTGACCAGTTTTCCCAGCACCGCTTGTTAAAGAGATTGTCTTTTCTCCATTGTATATTCTTGCCTCCTTTGTTGAAGATAAGGTGTCCGTAGGTGCGTGGATTTATCTCTGGGCTTTCTATTTTGTTCCATTGATCTATATTTCTATCTTTGTTAGCACACATTTTTTAATCACACATGAAAAGTACACTTTACAAGATTAGTTGGCTTCAAGAGGATTTGTTATAAAATTCCACGAAATAGTACATCTTAAGTAAAAATTCATTTTCAGTGTTGTCTTCTCATAAAGCATACATGAATTCAACTACCATAAGTTAATATCTGCTAAAGTACAAAGACTTTTGATTTTAAAAAAATCTTTATGCTTTGTAACAATTTTTACTCTTTTCCCTGTGTCTTTTCACTTTAACTGTTCCTCCACCTTCATATAAATTCTCTCAAATCTTGGGTTTTCTGATTTAAATTAAAAAATCACATCAATTTGGGCTATGAGGTAAAGCAAATACAAAACTAACAATGTGACTAATACTTAAAAAGGTAGCTGAGTCTAGCTGAATTTAATGAGTAGGATTGCTAGAGATAGAGAGGTAGTACACCACAGTGGCTAAAAGCACGTACTCTGAAATTAGGCTCAGTTGCAATAATAATTAGTAGTGTGGCCTTGGAAGTTAATTTCTCTGTGCATCAGAACACTAATTTTTAAAATGTAAACAATTATAAGCATCTATTGCATAGAATTTTGTGAGGATTAAATGAGTAAATGGATGCACAGTGATTAAAATAGTGCATGGTATGTGGTAAGAACTATATATTAGCTGTTATTATTTTTAAGTAAGAAACTACCAGTTCAGCTCCTGAAAAATATTATATATATTTGCTGCTGCTTTGCTTTTTCACTGAAATCTGACATTTACATGGAGTTACTTATTCTCAAACAAAAGAAGAAAATGTATTATCTCTTTTTGCTCTTGCCTATTTCTTATTCCAAATCACAAGAACTTTCAGAGAAGTTATTATCCAATTGCATTTTCATATGCTTCATGTTGCAGATGAAATCACTACATTTTTCAATCAGAAAGATACATTATTTTTGCCATAGAGCAAGACTTTGGAAAAAAATAAATTCTATGGATTAAAAATAATCACACTATAACATTTAGGTAGGCCCTACAGGATAAAGGAGATGGGATAATATGAATTACATAAATTTTAAAATACCGTATACCACCTGCAAAATGTTGGTCACCAAATATTCACATTTTACCTTTTAGAAATTATGATGTATGTATAGAACTTTACAGGACTTAATAGTTTATTTACCCTGCAATTAATATAGATAGCATTATTTGATGATTGTTAAATAACATTAACCTTCTTCCTCCTCTATAGTGACTTGTGATGTATTTCAGAACAAAGCACCTGGGAAACGACAGAACCAAAGAGGGAAAATATTTTTTTTTTAATTATGGTAGGCCCCTGATGTCAGTTTCTTCCACTATAGTTTCTTCCACAGTAGAATGGAACCCAGGATTCGATTCAGGCAACAAATACCTCCTGCCTCTTCTTCTGCTCATTCTAACCCCAACTCCAAACAAATAAGCAAAGTAAACAAAAGTCTTGTCTAAATGGTATTACTGTGTCATCAGGAAACAATGTCTGTACACATTACTATGTACTTTGCAATGAGTTAACATAATATGATTTCAAGTAAATCCTTCCAAATACGTAGTATTTGAATTCACTGATTCCATGGGTAGAAATTATATTCATTATTTAACTTCAGGACTTAATGTAAATCCCCAGTGATCACAAGAGTGTGGTGTTAGCATAAATATTAACTAATAGGTAATAAAACAGAATAGACTGGCCAGAAACTGTTCACTTAAACAGTCACTCAATTTTTGACAAAGACACCGAAACAATACAATTGAAAGAGAAAATTCTTTTCAACAAATGGTACTGAAACAACTTAATATTCTTATGGGAAACACAATGTTCTGTAAGTTCTATATTAAACCATACAGAAAAAAATTTGAGATGGATCATAGACTGGTTCCAAATAGGAAAAGGAGTATGTCAAGGCTGTATATACTCACTCTGCTTACTTAACTTATATGCAGAGTACAACATGAGAAACGCTGGGCTGGAGGAAGCACAAGCTGGAATCAAGATTGCCGGGAGAAATTTCAATAACATCAGATGTGCAGGTGACAGAACCCTTATGGCAGAAAGTGAAGAGGAACTAAAAAGCCTCTTGATGAAAGTGAAAAAGGAGAGTGAAAAAGTTGGCTTAAAGCTCAACATTCAGAAAACTAAGATCATGGCATATGGTCCTATCATTTCATGGCAAATAGATGGGGAAACAGTGGCTGACTTTATTTTTTTGTGCTCCAAAATCACTGCAGATAGTGACTGCAGCCATGAAATTAAAAGACGCTTACTCTTTGGAAGGAAAGTTATGACCAACTTAGACAGCATATGAAAAAGCAGAGACATTACTTTGTCAAGAAAGGTCCATCTAGTCAAGGCTACGGTTTTTCCAGTAGTCATGTATGGATGTGAGAGTTGGACTGTAAAGAAAGCTGAGCATTGAAGAATTGATGCTTTTGAACTGTGGTGTTGGAGAAGACTCTTGAGAGTCCCTTGGACTGCAAGGAGATCCAACCAGTCCATCCTAAAGGAAATCAGTCCTGAATATTCACTGGAAGGACTGATGTTGAAGCTGAAACTCCAATACTTTGGCCACCTCATGCGAAGAGCTGACTCATTTGAAAAGACCCTGATGCTGGGAAAGATTGAGGGCAGGAAGAGAAGGGGACGACAGAGGATGAGATGGTTGGATGGCATCACCGACTCAATGGACATGAGTTTGGGTAAACTCCGGGAGTTGGTGATGGACAGGGAGGCCTGGCGTGCTGTGGTTCATGGGGTCGCAAAGAGTCAGACACAACTGAGCAACTGAACAGAAGTGATATTTCAAAATGTCAGAAATAAAAATATAAAGTATCCAGATGAAACCATGAAAGACTAATATCACAATTTTGGGTAGGCAAAGCTTTACAAGATGTGACACAAAAACAATAAAAGAAAAAAAATACACATTGGACTTCATCAAAATTATAAACTACTCTTCACCAAAACATTCCAACAAGAAAATGAATGAAGAATTCTACATTGCTGGACTATTTAAAATGCTAAAAGATGCTGCTGCTAAAGTGCTGCACTCAATATGCCAGCAAATTTGGAAAACTCAGCAGTGGCCACAGGACTAGAAAAGGTGAGTTTTCATTCCAATCCCAAAGAAGGGGAACGTAAAAGAATGTTCAAACCGCCATACAATTTTGTTCATTTCACATGCTCAAAAATCCTTCAAGCTAGGCTTCAACAGTACTTGAACCAAGAAATTCCAGATGTACAAGCTAGATTTAGAAAAGGCAGAGCAACCAGAGATGAAATTGTCTACATCCATTGGATCATAGAAAAAGCAAAGGAATTCCAGAAAAAAACCATCTAGTTTTGCTTCACTGACTATGGAAAAGCCTTTGACTGTAGGATCACAACAAACAGTGAGGAATTCTTAAAGAGATGGGAATACCAGACCACCTTATCTGCTTCCTGCAAAACCTGTATGAGGGTCAAGAAGCAACAGTTAAAACCAGACAAGGACCAATAGACTGGTTCAAAATTGGCAAAGGAGTACATCAAGGCTGTACACTGTCACCCTGCTTATTTAACTTCTATGCAGCGTACATCATGCAAAATGCCCAGCTGGATGGATCACAAGCTAGAATCAAGGTTATTGGGAGAAATATCAACAATTTGGAAATGATACCACTCTAATGGCAGATAGTGAAGAGGAACTAAAGAGCCTCTTGATAAGGGTGAAAGAGGATTGTGCAAAAGCTGGCCTAAAACACAACATTTAAAAAAAAACTAAGATCATAGTATCAGTTCCCATCACTTCATGGCAAATAAACTGGGAAAAAGTGGAAACAGTGGCAGACTTTCTTAGGTTCCAAAATCACTGCAGATTGTGACTGCAGCCACATTATTAAAAGATAGTTGCCCCTAGAAGGTAAGCAATGATAAACCTAGACTGTATAAAAAGCAGAGACATCACTTTGCCAACTAAGGTCCGTATAGTCAAAGCTATGGATTTTCCAGTAGTCATGCATGCATGTGAGTATTGGACCATAAAAAGACTGAGTGCTAAAGAATTGATGCTTTTGAATTGTGCTGAAGAAGAATCTTAATAGTTCCTTGGACAGCGAGGAGTTCAAACTAGTCAATCCTAAAGGAAATCAACTCTGAATATTCACTGAAAGGACTGATGCTGAAGCTGAAGCTCCAATACTTTGGCAACCTGATGTGAAATGTCAACTCATTGGAAAAGAACCTGATGCTGGAAAAGATTGAAGGCAAAGGAAAAACGGATGGCAAGAATAAGATGGTTGGATGGCATCACCGACTAAATGGATATGAGTTTGAACAAACTCCAGAAGTTAGTGAAGGACAGGGAAGCCTTGCATGCTGCAGTTCATGGGGTTACAGAGAGTCGGACAGGAATTAGCAACTGAACAACAACAACACTGGGATAAAATACTCATCAATTAAACATTTGACAAAAGACTGGTATCCAAGATAAAAAAAGACTCCAACAACTCAAAAATAAAAATAGAAGCAACTAATTTTTTAAAAAATAGGCAAAAGTTTTAAGCATACACTATACACACATAAATGCAAGGACAAAAATACATTTATAAATATGCTTAACATAATCACTTAATACCAAAGTGCAAATTAAATCTACAATGAGAAACAACTATACATCCATCAGAATGACTAGAATTGAGAAGTTTGATGTGGAGTAATTGGAAATTTTGTACCTTTTTATTGTAGAGTAGAACAAAAATAACTGTTTTAGGTAACGTTTAGGAAGTTTGAAATGAAACTAAACATATACTTTCCCCAGCAATTTCATTTGTAGGTATTTCTAAAGAGAAATGAAAACATATTTACAAATAGACCTTAAAATATTCATGGAGAACAGAGAAATTTTAGGGCAGTGAAAATATTCTATGAACTACACTGATGTATATATGTCATGGTGCATTTGTCCAAACTCATAGAATGTATAACACCAACAGTGAATCATGATGTACACTATTGACTTTGAGTGATTATGATGTGTCAATGTAGGTTCATTAATTGTAATAAATGCACACTCTGGCGAGGAACATTGATAAAGGGGAAGGCTATTCATGCATGGAGGTCAGGAGTACATGGGAAATGTCTACCTTCCTTTTAACTTTGCGCTGAACCAGAACTGCTCAAAAAATCATCTTAAAAAAAACTCTTCCATGAAATATAGTCATAACAACTTTATTCATAATAGCCTTAAATTGGGAATAACTTTGCCCTAAGAGTTTTCTATTCTCCATGAATGTTTTAAGGTCTATTTGTGGATACATGTTTTCATTTATCTTTGGAAATACCTACAAATGAAGGAAGGGTTTTCTGTCAACAGAAAAAGGGATAAACTGTGGTATATTCATACAATGGAATACTACATAACAATATAATGGTAAAATCAACTATACCAAAAAGTGATATAAAGAACATTATGTCGATTGAAAAAGGCCTTCCAAAAATAGCATATAATGTATAATTTCATTTATCTGAATTTCCAGAACTGTCAAAACTATTTAGAGGTGGAAAAAAATCAGAACCAAAGTTCCTTCTTGGTGAGAGGGTGAGAACTGGGGGAGAAGCATGAAGGATGACTCAGAAAGAGCATGAGAGTACTTCCTGAGGTGAGGAGTATATCTTCACAAGGAGTTGTTATACGTGCATTTTATATTTGTTAAAATTCACAGAATGACCGATTTAAGATTGATTAATTTCATTTTATAATTTTTTTTGATAAAACTGAACCGAAAATCAGTATTACAATTCCATTAATGTTATAAATGCTGAAGTATTTGGGATGAAGAATACTGATTTCTACAACTTGTTCTGAAGTACATGATAAAAAATAAGATGGATTGGTGGGTAGAAAGAGGGACAGACAGATGATGTAGTTTAATATAGCAAATATAGTTAAATGCTTTTCTGTAGAATTCAGGTGGTATGGATATGGAGGTTTATTGTATAATTCTTTCAACTTTTTTATATGCTTGAAAATTTACATAATCAAATGTTGACGGAAAGTCTTTACAGTGACCCACTACATATATAATTTGCCCCTCCATCAATTTGCTCTTAGACCTCAGCTTTGATTATGTCTACTCCCCACTTCCTTTCCCTTCCATATCTCATTAAAATCACATTGGCATTCTTGTTATTCTTGGAATACATAAGGTATGAATCGCTTATACTCTTTGCGTTTTGTATCCTCCACTTAGAACATATCTCTCCCAGATAGCCACATGGTTTAAAGCCTGATCCTTCACCTTCTTAGGGTCTTTGCTCAATTCAACTTTTCACTGAGGCAATCCCTAACATTCATGCTTGCTGGCACCTGATCCTACTTCCTCACTTTATTTTTCTCTATAACACTTATCACCATGCAACATACTATATATTTCACTTACTTGTTTATTCAAACTCAATGAGGATCGAGGTATGTGCCTTGCTTGTTCCTAGTATATTGAACAGTGCATAACATAAAATGTGTGTTCAGTAAACGTTCATTGACTAAGTGGATTATAGTTGTAAAAGAGCTGAATAAGTGGTAACAATGAAATAACAGGGTCAACTATATAACTTGCAAAAGTCAAATACTACAGTGTAGGAAGAAGGGAAATGAAAGTTGCTGTGGGAAAATTACCAAAAATGTTTAGTTAAATTAAATGTTACCATATGTGTGTGCTTAGTCACTCAGTCATGTCCGACTCTTTGTGACCCCATGGACTGTAGCTCGCCAGCCTCCTCTGTCCATGGGGATCATCCAGGAAAAGAATACTGGAGTGGCTTGCCATGCCTTCCTCCGGGGGATCTTCCCATATCTGGTGTGAAATACTTTGAAAAGTGTTTATACTTAGTAAATACTATTAAAATAATATTGTATATTCTATTGTTTCTAGAAAAACACCTAATTCTGTTTCATTGACTATACTAAAGCCTTTGACTGTGTGGATCATAACAAACTGTAGAAAATTTTAAAGAGCTGGGAATACCAGACTGCCTTACCTGCTTCCTGAGAAACCTGTGTGCAGGTCAAAAAGCAACAGTTAGAACTGGACATGGAACAATGAACTGCTTCAAAATTGGGAAAGGACTACATCAAGGTTGTATATTGTCACCCTGAATATTAAACTTATATGCAGAATACACCATGTGAAATGCTGGGCTGGATGAATCACAAGCTGGAATCAAGATTGTTGGAAGAAATATCAGTAACCTCAGATATGCAGATGGTGCCACCCTAAGGGCAGAAAGTGGAGAGGAACTAAAGAGCCTCTTGATGAAAGTGAAAGAGGAGAGCGAAAAAGTTGGCTTAAAACTCAACCTTCAAAAAACTAAGATCTTGGCATCTGGGCCCATCACTTCATGGCAGATAGATGGGGAATCAATGGAAACAGTGATAGACTTTATTTTCTTGGGCTCCAAAGTCACTGTGGACCATGACTGCAGCCATGAAATTAAAAGACATTTGCTCCTTGGAAGAAAAGCTATGATCAACTTGGACAGCATATTAAAAAGCAGCGGCATTACTTTGGCAACAAAAGTCTGTCTAGTCAAAGCTATGGTTTTTCCAGTAGTCATGTGCAGATGTGAGATTTGGACCATGAGGAAGACTGAGCGCCAAAGAATTGATGCTTTCAAATTCTGCTGGGAAGTCTCCTGAGAGTCCCTCGGGCAGCAAGGAGATCAAACCAGTCAATCCTAAAAGAAATCAACCCTGAATATTCATTGGAAGGACTGATGCTGAAGCTGAAGCTCTAATGCTTGGTCACCTGACGTGAAGAGCCAATTCACTGGCAAAGACCCTGATGCTGGGAAAGATTGAGAGCAAGATGAGAATGGGGCAGCAGAGGATGAGATGGCTGGATGGCATCACTGACTCAATGACATGAGTTTGAGCAAACTCCACGATTTAGTGAAGGACAGGGAAGTCTGGTGTGCTGCAGTTCATGGAGTCGCAGAGTTGGACACAACTGAGCAACTGCACAAGAACAACCATGTTCTTCAAATCTATGATCATTTCCCATATTTCACATCAATACTTTACTTTCAGTTCCCATATGGAGCAGTGAGAGAGGAAAACAGAGCAAGAGAAAATGAAAATGGTTAGAAAGTGAAAATCTGTATGATAACAACAAAAAAAAACGTAAGGGGGGAAGGTAAATGCTTAGAAAAATAGAGTCAGAAAGAAAACATTAGGTAACATACTGTATTTTTATTAAAACATTATTAAGAAAAACATTTAAGCATTTACCTATACTTAAGAAGCAATACCTATTAGAGATCTCAAAGTTTGTTTCATCTGTACGAAATACTTTTCCTACAGCCTTCTAGTTAACAAAAGCAAGAAGAATGTAATAAAATAATGTGTTTGAAGTAATCCTATTTCGTGATTTCTGAAAAAGGCTAATCTCAAATACAAAAACTCCTCTGAGCTGACCATGAGAAAGATGTAATGGTGATTTATAGCAGGCACAGAATACAGTCATTTCATTTGCAACAATACCTTTGATGACTCCTAGTTTGTTACTGAAGTTGAACTCAGTTTATAGGTAACTAAACTTAAAAAAAAAAAATGCTTCAAGAGCAAAGTCTCTTGTCCCTAGGAAAAACTGTCAAGCAGCCTGCTTTTGTTATCTTCTTCTCTAGTTTTTCCCTCTATGGACTCAATTTTCTCATGATTTATTTCAACTTGGCCTCACCAGAAGTTTATTTTTCAGAAAGGATACCCAAAACTTTCTTGCAGTTAAAAGAAAATTGTGAACTTGTTTAACATTGTATATACCACATTTTCACATTCTGAAAAGGAACACATTGTAAAACCAAATAAATTACATGTAAACATCAGCAAACTGTAAATGGAGGTAATTTTTAAGGCAGAATGCTCTTCTCTTGTTTCATATGTTAAAAATGGGAATTAGTACTCCACTTTCTTTTGGCATGAAACGACTGCTAAGCAGCAAACAAAACACAAAAGCTAAAAAACTACTCTTAAATATTTACAATTTTATGAGTGAACCTCTTACACGTCCTTCAAATGAATATCAGACTGATATAGAAAGGAAGAAATATAATAAATCAATTCTAATTGTTTCAGCAGCATCTGAAATACTTTAGGCAATCTCTAATTCTAGAGACTACTATCATGTTTTTTTCTAAACAAACACAAACACATATACCCAAGGCAGTAGGTGGAGACACAAAGTTTCTTTCACTGGGACTTACTGAGGAAAAAATATTTCCCAAAGAGTTGAGTTTTATGAAGATAAATTTCTTTCTGCTAATATTTGACACATATAACTTCATATAACTTTGACTTATTAAGTATATTAAGGCCTCTTCTCTTAAAAATACCAAAGAGCAGTGGTAGTCTCTGCCAAAAGAAAATGGCACACAAATAAATTATTCTTCAGAGGAAGAATATTCTAAATCAGAAATGTGAATAAAGCAACTATTTTTTGTTTTTGTTTAACAATATGTTAAAATCAAGATACTTATATTTGCCCATTATAATTATACATTTTCAATTCATTTATAGGTTTGTGTCTCACATTTTAGAATATTATATTCTGTAAGAAATATTTATTTTTTCCTTGTTTCATCCAATTTAAACTTTGTGTATGCACACCAGGCTCCTCGGTCTAAGGGATTCTCTAGGCAAGAATACTGGAATAGGTTGCCATTTTTTCCTCAGGGGATCTTCCTGACCCAGGGATAAAACTGGTGTCTCCTACACTGGCAGGCAAATTCTTTACCACTGAGCTACCTGGGAAGCTTAAATTGTGTGACAAAAATATAAAGCAAATATGCTTTAAACATTCAAAAAACACACATACACATATATAGTGTATGCGTCTATACATTTCTACAGTGTACTAAACAAAATATAATTATTGAGTATTCTAATATTAAAAAGAATATAGTATATGTGAAATATTTTATTTTACAAAACAAAATCTTACGAGGACACTTACCACATCTATCATATCAGATTCCATTTCATGGCTGAGATCAGACTACAAGAAAAATAAATCAGAAGTTAGTGTATAACTGTTGACATCAAATCTGTTATTTCTTTCTTTTTTGAGGGCATGGAATAAATATTAAATAATAATGCTAGTGTATTTCAAATGGTATATTCATTTCCAAGTTACAAAAAGGCATCCTCCAAAATCTGAGGGACTTGCACCAATCTGAGAGGTCTCTCTCTTGCAACAGATGAATTTTATCTATTTATGCTTATTGTGATGTGATATATTTGGACTTATTCTACCATTTTATCTTTCATATATCATGCATTTTTGTTGGCCCATTTGCTTCATCTTTCCTGCACTCTATTAAAACATATTTTCTTTATTTTCTTTGACTCCTACTCTACTGGTCAAGACATTATTCCTTTTATATGTTCCTTTAACCTAAAATTTTTAATATGCATAACAATCTTTTAAATCAAAATCTATATCCTCTTTGCATCAATACAATAACCTTGAAATTCTTATATTTCAATCTCTTCAATCTTTTTTGTTATCATTGTCCAAGATTTAATTTCCATTTTTTCTTCAAATGACAAATGACAAGTCTAACTTAACTGCCAAAGCTTTTAAAGATAAATGACATATTTAATGGTTTTCCTGAACACCACAATTTCTCTTTAAGAAATTTATTTTATAACAAATGACATACAAATGCATTAGTATTATAAATATATACCTGATGATGTTTTTGCCTATGTATATACCTTTATAGGAAATGGTAACCCACACCAGTACTCTTGCCTGGAAAATCCCATGGACAGAGGAGCATGGTAGGCTACAGTCCACGGGGTCACAAAGAGTCGGACATGACTGGGTGACTTCACTTATACTTTTCATACCTCAATAATCACAACATGAGTAAGAATACAGTAACTTTCTAGTAACTTATAAGGTATTCTCATGTTCCTTCCTATTCTACACCCCAAGTAGTAACCAATATTCTATCTCAAGTCAATTTTTGTCTACTTTGAACCTCATACAAATGAAAACATACTTTTGTATAAAAAACAAAGCTTTTGTCTGAGGCTTTTTTTTTTTTTTTCAGTCAGGGCTTCCAGGTGGCACTAGAGGTAAAGAACCTGCCTGCCAATGAAAGAGACATAATAAATGCAGGTTTGATCCCTGGGTTGGGAAGATCCCCTGGAGAAGGGAATGGCAACCCACTCTAGTATTGCCTGGAGAACCCCCTTGGGGTCTCAAAGAGTTGGACACAACTAAATCATCATAGCACACAGGTACGCTTACTATCTCTAAGAGTCATCCAGGTTGTTGAACATTGCCTAGCTCCAGTTTTACATGAGGCACCTTTCCCTATCTTCACAGTTTGCATCTCTGTGTCTTCATATATAAAGTATAACTCATAAAAACACTTAGATCTATTTTTAATAGTTTTAAAATCTTTGTCATTCAAATGAAAGGTTAAGCTATTTATCTTTAAGGTAACTGTTGATATAGTTGTCTTTATATCTATAATTTTATAGCATTTGTTTGTCTTTTGTTTTCTCTGTTCTTTGTTGCTTTATTCCAATTTATTGGAGGGGTTGGATTAAACATTTTCAGCGTTCTACTTTTCCTTAGCTATTTGGTTTTGGCTTATGCTATCTTAGCATTCTTTCTATGGTTACTATAAAGCAGGTTTTTAGAATGTGGTTTAGGAAAAAACTTTGAGTCTCCAAGATTTTTTAAGGGTGTTAAAAAGAAAATTACTTCTATAATAATATTGAGTATTTGCATTTTTTTGCTCTTTTTTTAAATTAGTTTATTTTCTATTTTTTAACTTTACAATCTTCTATTTGTTTTGCCATACATTGACATGAATCCACTATGGGTGTACATGTTTTCCCCTTCCAAAATCCCCCTTCCACCTCCCTCCCCATCCCATCCCTCCAGGTAATCCAGGTGCACCAGCCCCGAGCACCCTGTATCATGCATTGAACCTGGACTGGTTATTCGTCTCACATATTATAACTTGCATGCTTCCATGCCATTCTCCCATATCATCCCCCCCTTGCCCTCTCCCATAGAGTCCATAATACTGTTCTATTTATCTGTGTCTCTTTTGATGTCTAGCATACGGGATTATCTTTACCGATTGACTAAATACCATATATATGTGTTAGTATACTGTATTGGTGTTTTGCTTTCTGGCTTATTTCACTCTGTATAATAGGCTTAAGCTTCATCCACCTCATTAGAACTGATTCAAATGTATTCTTTTCAATGGCTGAGTAATATTCCATTGTGTATATGTACCACAGCTTCCTTATCCATTCAACTGCTGATGGGGTAAAATCAGGAACAAGACAAGGGTGCCCACTCTCACCACTAGTACTCAACATAGTTTTGGAAGTTTTGGCCACAGCAATCAGAGCAGAAAAAGAAATAAAAGGAATCCAGATTGGAAAAGAAGAAGTAAAACTCTCACTATTTGCTGATGACATGATCCTCTACATAGAAAACCCTAAAGACTCCACCAGAAAATTACTAGAGCTAATCAACGAATATAGTAAAATTGCAGGATATAAAATTAACACACAGAAATCCCTTGCATTCCTATACACCAACAATGAGAAAACAGAAAGAGAAATTAAGGAAACAGTTCCATTCGCTATCGCAATGAAAAGAATAAAATACTTAGGAATATATCTACCTAAAGAAACAAAAGACCTATATATAGAAAACTATAAAACACTGGTGAAAGAAATCAAAGAGGACACAAATAGATGGAGAAATATACCGTGTTCATGGATTGGAAGAATCAATATAGTGAAAATGAGTATACTACCCAAAGCAATGTATAGATTCAATGCAATCCATATCAAGCTTCCAACGGTATTCTTCAGAGAACTAGAACAAATAATTTCACAATTTGTATGGAAATACAAAAAACCTCGAATAGCCAAAGCAATCTTGAGAAAGAAGAATGGAACTGGCGGAATCAACCTGCCTGACCTCAGGCTCTACTACAAAGCCACAGTCATCAAGACAGTATGGTACTGGCACAAGGACAGAAATATAGATCAATGGAACAAAATAGCAAGTCCAGAGATAAATCCACGGACCTGTGGACACCTTATCTTTGATAAAAGAGGAAATAATATACAATGGAGAAAAGACAATCTCTTTAACAAGTGGTTCTGGGAAAACTGGTCAACCACTTGTAAAAGAATGAAACCAGAACACTTTCTAAAACCATACACAAAAATAAACTCAAAAATGGATTAAAGATCTAAAACGTAAGACCAGAAACTATAAAACTCCTAGAGGAAAACATAGGCAAAACACTCTCCGACATAAACCACAGCAGGATCCTCTATGACCCAACTCCCAGAATACTGGAAATAAAAGCAAAAATAAACAAATGGGACCTAATTAAACTTAAAAGCTTTTGCACAACATAGGAAACTATAAGCAAGGTGAAAAGACAGCCCTCGGAATGGGAGAAAATAATAGCAAATGAAGCAACGGACAAACAATTAATACCAAAAATATACAAGCAACTCCTGCAGCTGAATTCCAGAAAAATAAACGACCCAATCAAAAAGTAGGCCAAAGAACTAAACAGACACCTCTCCAAAGAAGACATACAGATGGCTAACAAATACATGAAAAGATGCTCAACATCACTCATTATTAGAGAAATGCAAATCAAAACCACAATGAGGTACCATTTCACGCCCGTCAGAATGGCTGCTATCCAAAAGACTACAAGCAATAAATGCTGGAGAGGGTGTGGAGAAAAGGGAACCCTCTTACACTGTTGGTGGGAATGAAAACTAGTACAACCACTATGGGGAACAGTGTGGAGATTACTCAAAAAACTGGAAATAGAACTGCCATATGACCCAGCAATCCCACTGCTGGGCATACACACTGAAGAAACCAGACTTGAAAGAGACACGTGTACCCCAATATTCATCGCAGCACTTTTTTACACTTTTTTCTTAGAATAGAGCGGAGTATTACAGAAGGTCATGCCATGCGTTATCACATTAAATGCAGAAGCAATATAAATATTCAGCTATCTTCTATTAAACTATAATAAAAGGGATTTTAAAAATATAAAAGATGTAACTATTCTTACTTTGTATTTTAGGAAAAGTTATTTTTATAAACATATATTATTTATTTTATCAAGTAGCAAGTTCTTTATTACAACATTTACATGAATTAATACCTATTTTCACAAGTTATCAGTTTGAATGTTTAATATGGTAGCTATCAACAGGTTTAACCCACATAGACAAAGGTTCTTTGGAGTACAAAAATAATTATTATGACTGTAAATAGAGGAAAGCCTAAGATGACAGAGGAATAAGATGGGAAGACCACTTTCTCCTCCACAATTCATCAAAATATCCTTTGAATGCTGAGCAACTTACACCAAACAACTTCTGAATGCTGGCAGAGGACACCAGGCACCTAGAAAGGCAGCCCATTCTCTTCAAAAGGTGGTAGGGCAAAATATAAAAGACAAAAAGTGAGACAAAAGAGTTAGGGATGGGGAGACCTGTCCTGGGGAGGGAGTCATGAAGGAGCAGAAGTTTCCAAACACCAGGAAACACTCTTACTGGCAGGTCTTTGGGGAGTTTTGGCATTTCAGAGTGCAACATAACCAGGAGGAAAATACACACACACACACACACACACACACACACACACACACACAGAATATGCAACAAACTGCAACTCCCAACGGAGAAGTAGCCTAGATGCTTGTGTCCGCCATCAGTGAGTGGGGGCTAAACAGGGAGGCCCGGGTTGCATGCTAAGGGTAAGGACCAGGCCTGAATGCCCTGAGGACAATCTGAGGGCACTAACATGACATAGCAACCCAAACTGTGGGAAAGCCAGAGAGAGAGAAAAAAAAGAGAGAGGGAGAG
The DNA here is from genome assembly GCF_054371585.1 of Giraffa tippelskirchi. NCBI lineage: Eukaryota > Metazoa > Chordata > Mammalia > Artiodactyla > Giraffidae > Giraffa > Giraffa tippelskirchi. The sequence continues at coordinate 76,867,309 of NC_137289.1, forward strand.
GAGAGAGAGAGAGAGAGAACTTTCCCCGCAAAAAGCTCTAATGTAAGGTGCACCCTACCTGCTCACAGAACAAAGGATTGAGGGAATACCAAAGGAGAGCTAGCTGGCTGTGAACGGGCCCATCCCCCCATCAGAAGCAGAGAGGCAGGCGGGCGACGCCAGAGCTGGAAGGCAAGGTGCAATCTTGGACCCAGAGATGGCATCCTCCACCAAATGTGAGGAGGCTCCTAGTTGCTAACCAAATCTTCCTTGGATCCTGGACATTTGACATCTGCCAAGAGGCTCGCAGCCTGAGATCAGCTTCCGAGAAGAGACACACGGCACACCTGAGACAGTGCTCTCACTGTGCACCCAGGAAACTGAGCGGATGGGACCAGGGAGGTGATTAAGACACACAGCCCACTTGGGACAGTGCCCTTGCAAAGTACCTGGTCAACTGAGCTCCTGGGACCTGGGAAGGGTACAAAACACATCGCCAACTGAGTCTGTGCCTCTGTGGACTACCCAAGACCCTGAACCTGAACATCTTAGACGTGGGAAGGGCATGCAACCCAGGGCCGACTTTGGAAAATTCCACAGTAGAGCAACCTGGAGCCTGAGCAGTGTAGACCAGGAAAGCACAGGCACCGTGAGTTGGGGCAAACCCAGTGTGATTCGTACATTGCGAGAACTCCACACACACGGCAGAGATATTACTTTGCAGCGTTCCTCCCCCTAAAGCACAACTGAACAGTTCAGTTCAGTCGCTCAGTCGTGTCCGACTCTTTGCGACCCCATGAATCACAGCACGCCAGGCCTCCCTGTCCATCACCAACTCCCGGAGGTTAACCAAACCCATGTGCATCGAGTCGGTGATGCCATCCAGCCATCTCATCCACTGTCATCCCCTTCTCCTCCTGCCCCCAATCCTTCCCAGCATTAGGGTCTTTTCCATTGAGTCAACCCTTTTCATGAAGTGCCCAAAGTATTGGAGTTTCAGCTTCAACATCAGTCCTTCCAATGAACACCCAGGACTGATCTCCTTTAGGATGGACGGGTTGGATCTTTTTGCAGTCCAAAGGACTCTCAAGAGTCTTCTCCAACACCACAGTACAAAAGCATCAATTCTTCGGTGCTCAGATTTCTTCACCATCCGACTCTCACATCCATACATGATCATTGGAAAAACCATAGCCTTGACTAGACGTACCTTTGTTGGCAAAGTAATGGCTCTGCTTTTAAATATGCTATCTAGGTTGGCCATAACCTTTCTTCCAAGGAGTAAGCATCTTTTTATTTCATGGCTGCAATCACCATCAGCAGTGATTTTGGAGCCCCCCAAAATAAAGTCTGACACTGTTTCCACTGTTTCCCCATCTATTTCCCATGGAGTGATGGGACCAGATGCCATGATCTTAGTTTTCTGAACGTTGAGCTTTAAGCCAACTTTTTCACTCTCCTCTTTCACTTTCATCAAGAGGCTTTTTAGTTCCTCTTCACTTTCTGCCATAAGGGTGGTGTCATCCGCATATTTGAGGTAATTGATATTTCTCCCAGCAATCCTGATTCCAGCTTGTGTTTCTTCCATCCCAGCGTTTCTCATGATGTACTCTGCATATAAGTTAAATAAGCAGGGTGACAATATACAGCCTTGACGTACTCCTTTTCCTATTTGGAACCAGTCTGTTGTTCCATGTCCAGTTCTAACTGTTGCTTCTTGATCTGCATACAGGTTTCTCAAGAGACAGGTCAAATGGTCTGTTATTCCCATCTCTTGTACAATTTTCCACAGTTTATTGTGATCCACACAGTCAAAGGCTTTGGCATAGTCAATAAAGCAGAAATAGATGTTTTTCTGGAACCCTCTTGCTTTTTCGATGACCCAGCAGATGTTGGCAATTTGATCTCTGGTTCCTCTGCCTTTTCTAAAACCAGCTTGAACATCTGGAAGTTCACGGTTCACGTATTGCTGAAGCCTGGCTTGAAGAATTTTGAGCATTACTTTACTAGTGTGTGAGATGAGTGCAATTGTGCGGTAGTTTGAGTATTCTTGGGTATTTCCTTTCTTTGGAATTGGAATGTGAGCCTAAATAAGTGACCACCTTCACCCCATTGTGTCTGGGTGGAAATTAGACCCTGAAGAGACATTCAAACAGAGGAAGCCAAAATAAACAAAGAAGAGGGAACCACTCTGAAAGTGACAGTTTCAACAGATTAAAACCCTGTAGTTAGCATTGACTAAGCATTGGAAGGGGCCCATATATCTTGAGAAGAAGTATAAGCTGGAACAAGCAAATATCTGAAACTGAACTGACCCCACACCGCCCTCAATCGCTTCAGAAAAATTCCTAGATATATTTTTACTATTATCATTTTTAATTTTTTTTTAATTTTTAAGTTCTTTATTGCTACTTTAATTTTCATTTTTATAACCTACTATGCCCTTGCAAAAAAGACCCTATGTTTAAAGCAAATTTCATATATATGTATTTTATAATTTTTGTGATTTTCTTTTGTATGTTTAATATTGTAGTTTGAGAATCTAACATCTACTCTAGATTTTTAATCTTTGCTTTTGGGTATTTGTGATCAATTTTTTACCTTTAAGAATCAAATCTTCAGTACCCATATTTGCCTAGGGGTGTGATTACTGGCTTGATTGCTCTCTCCCCTTTTGACTCTCCTTTTTATGCCCCAGGTCACCTCTATCTCCTCCCTCCCCCCTCTCTTCTCTACTTAACTCTGTGAATCACTCTGGGTATTTTGGGCTGTGGAGAACACTTAGGGAACTGATTACTGGCTAGACTTGTCTCTCCCCTTTGACTCCCTCTCTTCTTCTCCTGGTCACCTCCATCTCACTCCTGCTTCTTCTCTTCTCTGTGTAACTCCATTAATCTCTCTGGGTGTTCCAGACTGTGGAGAGCACATAGGAAACTGATTACTGGCTAGATTGAACTCTCCTCTTTTGATTCCCCCTATTCTCCTCCTGGTCACCTCTATCTCCTACCTCCCTCTTCTCTTCTACATGTAACTCTGTGAACCTCTCTGGGTGTCCCCCATTGTGGAGAATCTTTTCTCCATTAACCTAGATGTTTTATCATCTGTGATGTATGGATTGAGAAGTCTTGAGGCTACTGTAAGAATAAGACTGAAGCAAGAGCAGGAGGCTTAAATCCAAAACTTGTGAAGACCAGAAAACTTCTGACTCCAAGGACAATTAATTGACAAGAACTCATCCAAAAGCCTCCATACCTACAATGAAACCAAGCTCCACCAAAGAGCCAACAAGTTCCAGACCAAGACATACCACACTAATTCTCCAGCAACGCAGGAGCATAACACTGAACATTAAAATACAGGCTTCCTAAAGTCACACCAAACCCATAAACACCTCAGAACTCACTACTGGACATTTTGTTGTGCTCCAGAGAGAAGAGACCCAGGTCCACCTACAAGAACACAGACACAAGCTTCCCTAACCAGGAATCTTTGACAAACCAGTAGTCTAACCCCATCTACAGGGAACACACTCCACAATAAAGAGGAACCACAAACTTCCAGCATGCAGAAAGGCCACCCCAAACACAGCCATCTAAACAAAATGAAAATGCAGAGAAATATTCAGCAAGTAAAGGAACATGATAAATGCCAACAAAACAGGAGGAGACTGGGAGTCTATCTGAAAAATAATTCAGAATAATTACAGTAAAGAGGGTCCAAAATCTTGAAAACAAAATGGAGTTACAGATAAAGAGACTAGATTGAGAAGATGCACAAAATGTTTAACAAGGACCTAGAAGAAATAAAAAAAGAGTCAATCAATAATGAATAATGCAATAACTGAGATCAAAAGCACTCTGGAGGAAACCAACAGTAAAAATAACTGAGGCAGAAGATAGGATAAGTTAGGTGGAAGATAGAATGGTGGAAATAAATGAAGCAGACAGGAAAAAAGAAAAAAAGAATTAAAACAAATTAGGACAACCTCAGAGACCTCTCGGACAGTGTTAAACACACCAAGTTTCGAATCATAGGAATCCAAGAAGAAGACAAAAAGAAAGGGCATGAGAAAATACTTGAGGAGATAATACCCGAAAACTTCCGTAAAATGGGGAAGGAAACGCCCACCCATGTCCAAGAAACCCAGAGTGTTACAAATAGGATAAACCTAAAGCAAGACATCCCAAGACACATATTAATCAACTTAATAAAGATCAAACACAAAGGACAAATATTAAAAGCAGCAAGGGAAAAACAACAAATAACACACAAAGTGATTCCCATAAGGATAACAGCTGATCTTTCAATAGAAACTCTTCAGGCCAGAAGGGAATGGCAGGACATACGTAAAGGGATGAAACAGAAAAACCTATGACCCAGATTACTGTTTCCAGCAAGGATGTCATTCAAATAAGAAGGAGAAATCAAAAGCTTTACAGACAAGCAAAAGTTGAGAGAATTCAACACCACCAAAATAGCTCTTCAACAAATGCTAAAGGATCTTCTCTAGACAGGAAACACAGAAAAGTATAAACTTAAACACAAAAGAATAAAGTAAATGGCAATGGGATCATACTTATCAATGATTACCGTAAATGTAAATGGGTTGAATGCCCCAACCGAAAGACAAAGACTGGCTGAATGGATACAAAAACAAGACCCCTATATATGCTGTCTACAAGAGACCCACCTCAAATCAAGGGACACATGAAGACTTAAATTGAAGGGCTGGAAAAATGTATTTCATGCAAACGGAAACCAAAATAAAGCAGGAGTAGCAATACTCGAATCAGATAAAATAGACATTGAAATAAAGGCCATGAAAAGAGACATAGATCGACACTGCATAATGATCAAAAGGTCAATCCAAGAAGAAAATATAACAATTATAAATATGTATACACCCAACATAGGAGCACCACAATATGTAAGGCAAATGCTAACAAGTATGAAAGAGGAAATTTACAGTAACATCATAATAGTGTGAGACTTTAATACCACACTCACATGTATGGATAGATCAACTGAACAGAAAATATGCAAGGAAACACAAACTTTAAATGATACAATGGACCAGTTAGACAAAATTGATATCTATATGACATTTTACCCCCAAAACAAGGAATTTAAACTTTTTCTCAAGTGCACGTGGACCATCTCCAGGATAGATCACATGCTGGGACACAAATCTAGCCTTGCTAAATTCAAAAAAAAATTAAAATAATTTCATGTATCTTTTCTGATCACAAGGTGGTAAGATTAGATGTCAACTACAGGAAAAAAAAAACCTATTAAAAATACAAACATAGGAGGCTAAACAACACCCTTCTGAATAACCAATAAATCAAAAAAAAAATCAAAAAAGAAATCAAAATATGCACAGAAATGAATGAAAATGAAAACCTGACAACCCAAAACCTATGGGATTTAGTAAAAGTAGGGCTAAGGGGAAGGTTCATAGCAATACAAGCTTACTTCAAGAAACAAGAGGAAAATCAAATACATAACTTAACTTTACACCTAAAGCAACTTGAAAAAGAAGAAATGAGAAACCACAGGGTTAGTAGAAGGAAAGAAATCCTAAAAATTAGGGCAGAGATAAATGAAAAAGAAACAAAGGAGAATAGTAAAAATCAACAAAGCTAAAAGATGGTTCTTTGTGAAGATAAATAAATTAGACAAATCAGTAGCGAGACTCATCAACAAAAAAATGGAGAGGAATCAAATAAAAAAAATTAAAAATTAAAATGGAGAAATCACAACAGAGAACACAGAAATACACAGGATCATAAGAGACTACCACAGCAACTATATGCCAATAAACTGGACAACTTGGAAGAAATGGACGAATTCTTAGAAAAGTATAACCTTCCAAAACTGGACCAGAAAGAAATAGAAGATCTTAACAGACCCATCACAAGCACGGAAATTGAAACTGTAATCAGAAATCTTCCAGCAAACAAAAGCCCAGGACCAGACGGCTTCACAGCTGAATTCTACCAAAAATTTAGAGAAGAGCTAACACCTATCCTACTCAAACTCTTCCAGAAAATTGCAGAGGAAGGTAAACTGCCAAACTCATTCTATGAGGCCACCATCACCCTAATACCAAAAGCAGACAAAGATGCCACAAAAAAAGAAAACTACAGGCCAATATCACTGATGAATATAGATGCAGAAATCCTTAACAAAATTCTAGCAAACAGAATCCAACAACATATTAAAAAGATCATACATCAAGACCAAGTGGGCTTTATCCCAGGGATGCAAGGATACTTCTAAATTCACAAATCAATCAATGCGATACACCACATTAACAAATTGAAAGATAAAAACCATATGATTATCTCAATAGATGCCGAGAACCTTTGACAAAATTCAATATCCATTTATGAGAAAAACCCTCCAGAAAGCAGGTATAGAAGGCACATACCTCAATATAAAAAAGCCATATATGACAAACCCAGAGAAAACATTATTCTCAATGGTGAAAAATTGAAAGCATTTCCCCTAAAGTCAGGAACAAGACAAGGGTGCCCACTCTCACCACTACTATTCAATATGGTTTTGGAAGTTTTAGCCATAGCAATCAGAGAACAAAAAGAAATAAAAGGAGTCCAGATTGGAAAAGAAGAAGTAACACTCTCACTGTTTGCAGATGACATGATCCTCTACATAGAAAACCCTAAAGACTCCACCAGAAAATTACTAGAGCTAATCAATAACTATAGCAAAGTTGCAGGATATAAAATTAGCATCCAGAAATCCCTTGCATGCCTATACACTAACAATGAGAAAAAAGAAAGAGAAATTAAGGAAACACTTCCATTCACCATTGGAATGAAAAGAATAAAATACTTAGGAATAAATCTACCTAAAGAAACAAAAGATCTATATATAGAAAACTATAAAACACTGATGAAAGAAATCAAAGATGACAAAAATAGATGGAGAAATATACCACATTCATGGATTGGAAGAATCAATATAGTGAAAATGAGTATACTACCCAAAGCAATGTATAGATTCAATGCAATGCCTATCAAGCTACCAATCGTATATTTCAGAGAACTAGAATAAAACATTTCACAATTTGTATGGAAATACAAAAAACCTGAAATAGCCAAAGCAATCTTGAGAAAGAAGAATGGAACTGGAGGTAGCAGCCTGCCTGACCTCAGACTATACTACAGACCTACAGTCATCAAGAGAGTATGCTACTGGCACAAAGACAGAAATATAGATCAATGAAAGAAAATAGAAAGCCCAGAGATAGATCAACGTACCTATGGACACCTTATCTTTGATAAAAGAGGCAAGAATATACAATGGAAAAAAGACAATCTCTTTAACAAGTGGTGCTGGGAAAGCAGGTCAACTACTTGTAAAAGAATAAAACTAGTACACTTTCTAACACCATACACAAAAATAAACTCAAAATGGATTAAAAGATCAAAATGTAAGACCAGAAACTATAAAACTCCTAGAGGAAAACATAGGCAAAACTCTCTCTGACATAAGTCACAGCAGGATCCTCTATGACCCACCTCTCAGAGTAATGGAAATAAAAGCAAAAATAAACAAATGGGACCTACTTAAACTTAAAAGCTTTTGCACAACAAAGGAAACTATAAGGAGGTGAAAAGACAGCCTTCAGAGTGGGAGAAAATAATAGCAAACGAAGCAATGGACAAAGAATTAATCTGAAATATATACAAGCAGCTCCTGTAGCTCAATTCTAGAAAAATAAATGACCCAATCAAAAAATGAGCCAAAGAACTAAACAGACATTTCTCCAAAGAAGACATATAGATGGCTAACAAATACATGAAAAGATGCTAAACATCACTCATTATCAGAGAAGTGCAAATCAAAACCACAATGAGGTACCATCTCATGCCAGTCAGAATGGCTGCTATCCAAAAGTCTATAAACAATAAATGCTGGAGAGGTTGTGGAGAAAAGCTAACCCTCTTACACTCTGGGTGGGAATGCAAACTAGTATAGACACTATGGAGAACAGCGTTGAGATTCCTTAAAAAACTGGAAATAGAAGTGCCATATGACCCAGCAATCCCAATGCTCAGCATACACACCAAGGAAACCAGAATTGAAAGAGACATGTACACCCCAATGTTCATTGCAGCACTGTTTACAATAGCTAGCACATGGAGGCATCCTAGATGTCCATCAGCAGATGAATGGATAAAAAAGCTGTGGTACATAAACTCAGTGGAAATATTACTCAGCTGCTAAAAAGAATGCATCTGAATCAGTTCAAATGAGGTGGGTGAAACTGGAGCCTATTATACAGAGTGAAGTAATCCAGAAAGAAAAAATACCAATACAGTATATTAATGCAAATATATGGAATTTAGAAAGATGATAACGATGACCCTGTATGCGAAACAGCAAAAGAGACAAAGATTTTTAAAAAACAGATTTTTGGACTCTGTGGGAGAAGGCGAGGGTGGGATCATTTGAGGGAATAGCACTGAAACATGTATATTACCATATGTGAAATAGATCGCCAGTTCCGGTTCAATGCATGAGGCATGCCACTCAGGGCCAGTGTACTGGGACAACTTTGAGGGATGGGATTCGAGGTCGGGAGAGGGGCGGTTCAGGAAGGGGGCACATATACACCCATGGCTGATTCATGTCAATGTATGGCAAAAACCACTACAATATTGTAAAGTAATTAGCCTCCAATTAAAATAAATAAATTTACAAAAGAAAAGTCTGTAAATAATTCCAGAGACCAAAAACTTTTATAATTGTTGTACTACAGATTATGTATCCGATTTATTTCCATCTACATTAAATTAGTAACTTCACAACTTCTTAATTCTTAGTATTTTACAAAAGGGTTGCAACATTGCTGTCAATTTTTTTTTTTACTTTTATTTATGTCATACACTTTATAAAACGTTAACATTGCTATTAGTATAAAGAAGCAATATTCATCTATATTTCAACCACATATTTACCATTTCTGGGATCCTTCATTCCTTTTTTCATTTTCACACTTCTTTCTAAGATAATTTTCTTTCAGGTAAAATAACTCCCTTTATTGTAGTGGAAGTCCCTGTGACAAATCCTGTTAACATTTGTTTCTGTAAAAACCTCTTAATTTTGTCTTAATTTTTGAAGGATATTTACATGTATTCATTTTTGCTTTCAACGATGAAAAATACATTTTGGCAGGAATTCTCCCCATTCATTACTTTAAAAATATCACAACATTATCTTCTGAATAGAGTGACCAACCATTCTAGTTTGCCTAGAACTCTTTCAATTTTATCACTGAAAATCTTCTTGGAAAAATCTCAGTTCAGAAGAAATGGCTTGTTATCCTACTGTTGGCTTCCACTGCTTCTGCTGAAAATAAAGCCATCAGTTGTACTGTGACTCCCTTGAAGATTTCTTTTTTCTCTGACTCAAAATTTTAATTTTTTTTCTATCTTTCATATTTTAATAATTGAAATGATTTTAGTTTGTTATATGTATATGAAGTTTTGCTTATATCCTTCCTGAACTTCTTTATTGTGTGGATTTATGCATTTCACGTCTTGTGAAAAAATATTCTTGTCTGTTATTTCTTTAAATATTGCTTTTGCCCATTCTCTCTATTCTTTCTTTTTGGATTACCAATTCTATGCATGTTGAAATATTTCAGCAAGTCATACATGATATGTTCTCATTTTTTCAATCTTTTTTTCTCCCTGTGCTTTTAGTTTAGATATTTTCAAATAACTTATCTTCAAATTCACATATACTGCTTGTTGAACCTATCTATCCAAACAGCTCTTAATTTCAGATGTGATATATTATAGTTCTAGGGTGTACAACTATTTTTATACATTTTAAATTACTTTTGGAATTATCTGTCTTTTCATCCATTTTATTCATTGTTTTTCTCTATTTTATATGTATATATTTATCACCTAGGGTTACTATAACAAATTCTATAGACTAGGAGGCTCAAAAACAAGCATTCATTTTTCATAGTTCGGGAGGCTGGGAAGTTTATGATCAAGATGTCAATTAATTCTATTTCTGGTGAGCGCCCTCCTCCTAGTTTGTGAATGGTATTTTCTTTTTCTGTCATTATATGGAGAGACAGAGAGTGAGTGGGAAAGCACTGTGATCTCTTCCCCTCAAAAAGGCACAAATCCCATCACGAGGCCCTCATGAACCCATGTAAACCAAATTCCTTTCCAAAGATCTCATTTCCAAACACCACCACATTAGGGGCTAGGGCTTCAAGATATGGATTTGGGGGAACATAAAAATTCAGTGCATGGTACTTCAACATAATAATCACAACTTTTTTGAAATTGTCCTCTGCTAACACCATTATCTGGATAATTTCTGGTATATATTGCTTTACATGCTTATTAATCATTTTCTCTTATCTTTGCATGTCTAGTAACTTTACTATATTTTGTGGATAATACACCACAGAAGATCTGTATTATGTTATTTCTTCTAAAGTATATTAAATACTGTTGTGGTAAACAGTTCAATTGAATCACCTTGATCCTACTGAGACTTGATTTTTGGCTTTATTAAGATAGTTCTTCTGGAGCACTGTCCTTAATCATACATTAAGACCTTTCTGAGATCTTAACTGAAGGCTCTGAGTATTAAAACACATCTTTTAATCCTGGTTTTCTCTAGACTCAAGCCTTTATATTCCAAGGACTGTTCAGTGTCTGAAATATCTACTTAGCATTCTAGCTTCCCAGCAGCTATTTTTGATACAGATGGGAAGCACTTTATAGTTAGTAAAAACAAGACCTGGATCTGACTGTGGCTCAGATCAGGAGCTCCTTATTGCAAAATTCAGGCTTAAATCAAAGAATGTAGGGATAACCACTAGGCCATTCAGGTATGACATAAAGTTAAGGTGACCAAAAGATGCAAGGAATTAGATCTGGTAGGCAGAGTGCCTGAAGAACTATGGACAGAGGTTTGTAACACTGTACAGGAAGCACTGACCCAAATCATCCCCAAGAGGAAGAAATGTAAGAATTAAGAAGGCAAAGTTATCTGAGGAGGCTTTACAAATACTTGAAGAAAGAATAGAAGTAAAATGCAAGGGAGAAAGAGAATGATATACCCCACTGAATGCAGAGTCCAGAGAATAGCAAGGAGACATAATAAAGCCTTCCAAAGTGGACAATGCAAAGAAGTAGAGGAAAGCAATAGAATGGTAAAACAAGATCATCGCAAGAAAATTGGAAATATCAAGGGAACATTTTATGCAAGAATGGGCATAATAAAGGACAGAAGCACTAGGAGGCTAATAGAAGCAGAAGAGATTAAGAAGAGGTGGAAAGAATACACAGAACTATACAAAGAAAGGTCTTAATGATCCAGATAACCACAATATGGAAGTCACTTACCTAGAGCCAGACATCCTGGATTGTGAAGTCAAGTGGACCTTAGGAAGCATTGCTAGGAACAAAGCTAGTGGGGGTGACAGAATTTCAGCTGAGCTATTAAAATCCTAAAAGATACACTACATAAAGATCAAAGGATCAATTCAAGAAGAAGACGTAACAATCATAAATATATATGCACCCAACATAGGAGCACCACAATATATAAGGCAAATACTAACAAGTATGAAAGGGGAAATTAACAATAACACAATAATAGTGGGAGACTTTAATCCTCCACTCACGCATATGGATAGATCAACTAAACAGAAAATTAACAAGGAAACACAAACTTTAAATGATACAATAGACAAACTAGATTTAATCGATATTTACAGGAGTTTCCACCCCAAAACAATCAATTTTACCTTTTTCTCAAGTGCACATGGAACTTTCTCCAGGATAGATCACATCCTGGGCCATAAATCTAGCCTTGGTCAATTCAAAAAAATTGAAATCATCCCAGCCATCTTCTCTGACCACAATGCAGTAAGATTAGACCTCAATTACAGGAAAAAAACTATTAAAAGTTCCAACATATGGAGGCTAAACAACACGCTTCTGAATAACCAACAAATCACAGAAGAAATCAAAAAAGAAATCAAATTATGCATAGAAACGAATGAAAATGAAAACACAACAACCCAAAACCTATGGGACACTGTAAAAGCAATACTAAGGGGAAGGTTCATAGCAATACAGGCGTACCTCAAGAAACAAGAAAAAAATAAAATAAATCAACTAACTCTACACCTAAAGCAACTAGAGAAGGAAGAAATGAAAAACCCCAGGGTCAGTAGAAGGAAAGAAATCTTAAAAATTAGGGCAGAAATAAATGCAAAAGAAACAAAAGAGACCATAGCAAAAATCAACAAAACTAAAAGCTGGTTTTTCGAGAAGATAAACAAAATTGACAAGCCATTAGCCAGACTGATCAAGAAACAAAGGGAGAAGAATCAGATCAACAAAATTAGAAATGAAAATGGAGAGATCACAACAGACTCCACAGAAATACAAAGGATCATAAGAGACTACTACCAACAGCTATATGCCAATAAAATGGACAACTTGGAAGAAATGGACAAATTCTTAGAAAAGTATAACTTTCCAAAACTGAACCAGGAAGAAATAGAAGATCTTAACAGACCCATCACAAGCATGGAAATCGAAACTGTAATCAGAAATCTTCCAGCAAACAAAAGCTCAGGACCAGACGGCTTCACAGCGGAATTCTACCAAAAATTTAGAGAAGAGCTAACACCTATCCTACTCAAACTCTTCCAGAAAATTGCAGAAGATGGTAAACTTCCAAACTCATTCTATGAGGCCACCATCACCCTAATTCCAAAACCAGACAAAGATGTCACAAAAAAGGAAAACTACAGGCCAATATCACTGATGAACATAGATGCAAAAATCCTTAATAAAATTCTAGCAAACAGAATCCAACATCATATTAAAAAGATCATACATCATGACCAAGTGGGCTTTATCCCAGGAATGCAAGGTTTTTTTAACATCCGCAAATCAATCAATGTAATACACCACATTAACAAATTGAAAGAAAAAAACCATATGGTTATCTCAATAGATGCAGAAAAAGCCTTTGACAAAATTCAGCATCCATTTATGATAAAAACCCTCCAGAAAGCAGGAATAGAAGGAACATATCTCAACATAATAAAAGCTATATATGACAAATCCACAGCAAACATTATCCTCAATGGTGAAAAATTGAAAGCATTTCCCCTAAAGTCAGGAACAAGGCAAGGATGCCCACTTTCACCACTACTATTCAACATAGTTTTGGAAGTTTTGGCCACAGCAATCAGAGCTGAAAAAGAAATAAAAGGAATACAGATAGGAAAAGAAGAAGTAAAACTCTCACTGTTTGCAGATGACATGATCCTCTACATAGAAAACCCTAAAGACTCTACTAGAAAATTACTAGAGTTGATCAATGAATATAGTAAAGTTGCAGGATATAAAATTAACACACAGAAATCCCTTGCATTCCTATACTCCAATATTGAGAAAACAGAAAGAGAAATTAAGGAAACAATACCATTCACCATTGCAACAAAAAGAATAAAATACTTAGGAATATATCTACCTAAAGAAACAAAAGACTTATATATAGAAAACTATAAAACACTGATGAAAGAAATCAAAGAGGACACAAACAGATGGAGAAATATACCGTGTTCATGGATTGGAAGAATTAATATAGTGAAAATGAGTATACTACCCAAAGCAATCTATAGATTCAATGCAATCCCTATCAAGCTACCAATGGTATTTTTCACAGAACTAGAACAAATCATCTCACAATTTGTATGGAAATATAAGAAACCTCGAATAGCCAAAGCAATCTTGAGGAAGAAGAATGGAACTGGAGGAATCAACCTGCCTGACTTCAGGCTCTACTACAAAGCCACAGTCATCAAGACAGTATGGTACTGGCACAAAGATAGAAATATAGATCAATGGAACAAAATAGAAAGCCCAGAGATAAACCCACGCACATATGGACACCTTATCTTCGACAAAGGAGGCAAGAATACACAATGAAGAAAAGACAATCTCTTTAACAAGTGGTGCTGGGAAAACTGGTCAACCACTTGTAAAAGAATGAAACTAGAACACTTCCTAACACCGTACACAAAAATAAACTCAAAATGGATTAAGGATCTAAAAGTAAGACCAGAAACTATAAAACTCCTAGAGGAAAACAGGCAAAACACTCGCCGACATAAATCACAGCAGGATCCTCCATGACCCACCTCCCAGAACATTGGAAATAAAAGCAAAAATAAACAAATGGGACCTAATTAAAATTAAAAGCTTTTGCACAACAAAGGAAACTATAAACAAGGTGAAAAGACAGCCTTCAGAATGGGAGAAAATAATAGCAAATGAAGCAACAGACAAACAATTAATCTCAAAAATATACAAGCAACTTCTGCAGCTGAATTCCAGAAAAATAAACGACCCAATCAAAAAATGGGCCAAAGAACTAAACAGACATTTCTCCAGAGAAGACATACAGATGGCTAACAAACACAGGAAAAGATGCTCAACATCACTCATTATTAGAGAAATGCAAATCAAAACCACAATGAGGTATCATTTCACACCAGTCAGAATGGCTGCTATCCAAAAGTCTACAAGCAATAAATGCTGGAGAGGGTGTGGAGAAAAGGGAACCCTCTTACACTGTTGGTGGGAATGCAAACTAGTACAGCCACTATGGAGAACAGTGTGGAGATTCCTTAAAAAACTGGGAATAGAACTGCCATATGACCCAGCAATCCCACTCCTGGGCATATACACCGAGGAAACCAGAATTGAAAGAGACGCGTGTACCCCAATGTTCATCGCAGCACTGTTTACAATAGCCAGGACATGGAAGCAACCTAGATGTCCATCAGCAGACGAATGGATAAGGAAGCTGTGGTACATATACACGATGGAATATTACTCAGCCATTAAAAAAAATACATTTGAATCGGTTCTACTGAGATGGATGAAACTGGAGCCCATTATACAGAGTGAAGTAAGCCAGAAAGAAAAACAACAATACAGTATACTAATGCATATATATGGAATTTGAAAGATGGTAACGATAACCCTATATGCGAGACAGAATAAGAGACACAGATGCATGGAACAATTTTATGGACTCTGAGGGAGAAGGTGAGGGTGGGACGTTCTGGGAGAATAGCATTGAAACATGTATATTATCATATGTGAAACAGAACACCATTCCATGTTCGATGCATGTGACAAGGGCTCAGGGCCGGGGCAATGGGATGATCCAGAAGGATGGGATGGGGAGGGAGGTGGGTGGGGGGTCCAGGAAGGGGAACACATGTAAACCCATGGCTGATTCATGTCAATGTGTGGCAAAAACTATTACAATATTGTAAAGTAATTAGCCCCCAACTAAAATAAATAAATTTATAAAAAAAAAAATAAAAAAATAAAATAAAATCCTAAAAGATGATGCTGTTAAAGTGTTACACACAATATGTCTGCAAATTTGGAAAACTAAGCAGTGACCACAGGACCAGAAAATGTCAGCTTTCATTTCAATCCCAAAGAAGTGCAATGCCAAAGAGTGTTAAAATACTGTATAATTGTTTTCATTTCACATACTGCAAGGTAATGCTCAAAATCCTTCAGGCTAGGCTTCAGCAGTACATGAACTGAGAAATTCCAGATGTACAAGTTGGGTTTAAAAGAGGCAAAGGAACCAGAGATCAACATCTGCTGGATCATGGAAAAAGCAAGAGAGTTCCAGAAAAAACATCTACTTCTGCTTCATTGGCTACGCTAAAGCCTTTAACTGTGTGGATCACAACAAACTGTGGAAAATTCTTAAACAGATGGGAGTACCAGATCACCTTACCTGTCTTCTGAGAAACATATATATGGGTCAAGAAGCAACAGTCTGAACCGGACATGGAACAAATGACTGTTTCAAAATTGGGAAAGTAGTAGGAGAAGGCTGTATATTGTCATCCTACTTATTTAACTTCTTTTTTAAAGATTTAATTTATTTATTTTTTAATTGAAGGATAATTGCTTTACAGAATTCTGTTGCTTTCTGTCAAACCTCAACATGAATCAAGAGTACATCATGTGAAATACTGAGTTGGATGAATCATAAACTGGAATCAAGGTTGCTTGGAGAAATATCAACAACCTTAGATACGCAGATGATACCAGTCTTATAGAAGAAAGTGAGGAGAAACCACAGTGTCTTGATGAGGGTAAAAAGGGAGAATGAAAAAGCTGGCTTTAAACTCAATATTAAAATAAAATAAAAAAAAAAAAAAAAAACTATGATCATGGCATTCAGTCCCATTGCTTCATGGCAAATAGAAGGGGGAAAAGTAGAAGAAGTGACAGATTTTATGTTCTTGGTCTCCAAAATCACTGCAGCTGCTGACTGCAGCAATGAAATTAAAAGATGCTTGCTCTTTGGAAGGAAAGCTATGACACTCAGACAGCATATTAAAAAGCAGAGATGTCACTTTGCTGACAAAGGTCTCTACAGTCAGAGCTAAGGTTTATCCAGTAAGTTATGTATGGATGTGAAACTTGGACCATAAAGGAGGCTGAGCGCCAAGGAATGTCAATGGTGGTGCTAGAGTTGACTCTTGAGAGTCCCTTGGACTGCGAGGAGTGCAAACTAGTCAATCCTAAAGGAAATCAACTCTGAATATTCATTGGAAGTACTGATGCTAAAGCTCCAATACTTGGGCCACCTGATGCAAAGAGCCGACTCATTAGAAAAGACTGATGCTGGGAAAGATAGACTGCAAAAGGAGAGGGGGATGGCAGAGGGTGAGATGTTTAGATAGCATCACTGACACAATGGACATGAATCTGAGCAATCTCTGTGAGACAGTGGAGGATAGAGGAGCCTGGCATGCTGCAGTCTACAGGAGTGCAGAGAGTCAAGACAGGATTTAGTGAGTGAACAACAACAAAATATACACATCAATTAATGGTATTTGAGGTATGTCCATGAGAATAGATTATGAACATATTCACTTAGTTTCATAGTCCAATGTGCAATGAATAATTCTTCACTTTATTTCTGGGGAAAAAATGACCTTAAAGCTACTGGAATATGAAATGCCAATTTTGTAGCAGTGGAAGAAGAACAACAATCTCTAAATGAGGGAGGTACAGGAAAGGAAGAGATGCTAAGAATCTTTGCTTTCATGATCACACCTTATGAAAACACCCTGTTGTGGATTTCCAAAGTTTTTCAGCATCCTTAAATCTAACTGATATTTCTTACATTTTGAGAGTTTCCTTAAAGAGTGGCTTCACTTTTGTCTCTGCAAGGATCCAACAGAATTTACTGTTTATGGATGTGTTTTTCGTTAATTTCTCAAGTTTCTGTTCTCCCACCACACTAGTTATATAGTTTGGATAGTACAAAGAACAAGGTACAGGCTTAGATTTATAAATTTTTGTATTTTCCCACTAATGTTCCAAAAGGGATCAAAAGTTTCTCTGCTTCTCTGCTGCTTTCCAAGGATGATGGTTAAAATATTTTTCAGGCTAATTACATGAACATGGAAGTATTTTGAGGTTTGACAACTTACATAGGGATTTCTTTTCTAGATCCCCAATAAAGGTTTCATATTTTCTATAACTCTCTATATCTAAAACTTATATTATTCCATATATCTATTTATACCTATATTTAAAACTCTGTACTAATTGCCTAAGATATATATCTAATATATGTGGTCCACTGCACATTTAAATAATTTCTACTATTCTCATTTTGAGTTCACTATTTGTATATGGCATATATGATTTCTTTCCTCATTTTGAGTGCAGATATATGAGTTTTGATATATTTTATCTGGAATTTCTATGTGTATGGATAGAATGAAATATGTTCAGCACTAGCTCAAGCTACCATATTAAATGAAGTCTCTATGTGTGTTATTAAACATTGAACACACTATTTATTATCAATAAATAATTTGGCTTACATAACTTGTCATACTAAATGTTTCATGAAACTCTAGACATTTCAATTCAGAAAAGCTGATTCAGAAGGATGCTTTTAATAATAAGTATTAAATAACAGAAAATATCTTTCATGGTATATGCCACCTGATGCAAAGAGCTGATTCACTGGAAAAAATCCTGATGCTGGGAAAGATTGAAGGCAAAAGGAGAAGGGCATGGCAGAAGATGATATGGTTAGATAGCATTACTGACTAAGTGGACATTAATTTGAGCAGACTCCAGGAGACAGCAGAGGTAGAGGAGCTAGGCCTGTACAGTTCATGGAGTGGTAAAGAGTCAGATATGTCTTAGCGACTAAACAACAACAATACAAAGAAAAATGTAAGAACAGACAGGTCCAGGATTCTGTCTTCCAAAAGAAGCATTTAAAATATGCAGAACTTGTGAAAACCAACTTTTTCAGAACTATGAAAGCAATTAAATGTTTAAAACAACTCGACAAATGTTGAGTAATATAAAGGCAATTTTCAACTTATAAAAAAATGTGTCAGTTTTAATGTATTTGTTCCTCTGTTTCCTTAGTTTAGTAACAGACTTAAAGACAGTAATCTGTGTTCTCAATATGAGATGCTGGTCCCTAGTTTCAGAGGGAACAGAACAGATTCTAATCACAAACTACTTTGTATATCTCTTCTAAAATGTATGGAGTCTACCTGAAGAACTAATAGAAGTTATTCATCTCCAATTTGAAAACTTAGAACTGATTCAGGCTGGAAAAGTGGCAGGCATTGCTCAATAATATTTTAAATGTGAAGAAAAAAAACTGCAGACACCTGTGGGAAAAGCTTACTTTTGAGACATACAATAGTCCATCTAGAGTGTGGTTGGAAAATCTGAGGAAAGTTTCTTTAAGAACTAATACATTCAAATTACCCATGTACACAGGTGAATTTACAAAGTGACAATCATTCTCAGGACAAGCCAGATGCTCTGAAAAAAACTGAGAATACATTTAAGTTTTCTCCTTGAGTTGTACTCTTGTTCTAGTGGAAACCTAGCTGTATGTTGAACAGTCACAGCACAGAGTTATCTGTAAAGAGTTGGGGAGAGGTGGATTTTTTGTTCTATTTTTAGTTCTTGGCGTTGAGGAAGTCTGTCAAGACACTAGGTGAACACAAGCTACATGAATATATACTTTATTGGCAACACAGGAAGAAGAATATAGCACTAGTATAAATAATTCGAAAAACTCACTATACAAATAGATCACAACAGACTTAAGCAATAAAATAAGAAGAGCAAACCCTGGTAAAGAAGAGTCTGATTCCAGAATTACCTACATTATGACACCCAAATGTCCACTTTCCTGAAAACAAATATTAAAGCTTTCAAAGAAACAGATAAGTATTGTACACTCAAAGGAATAAAATAAATTTATAGAAACCATCCCTGAGAAAATCAAAGCATTCAACTTATTAACCAAGGACTTTCAAACAATCTTCTTAAATACGTGCAGAAAGCTAAACGAAAATATTGACAAAAACTAAAAGAAATCAGAAAAAAGTATATATGTAAGAAAATAAGAATATCAATAAAAACAGAAATTATAAAAGGGAAGAAAGAAATTCTGGAGCTGAAATGCAAAATAAATGAGTGAAGAATTCATCAATGTGGTTTAATAACAGATATGATCAGGTAGAAGAAATAATCAGTAAGCTTGAATATAGACAAATGCATACAATAATAAAATCTATTTGAAACCTATATTACTGGACACAAAATGCATAATGTTTGTGGTGTCAATATCATAAAGGGGAAACTGAGCAATGGAGAAGTGGGCAACATATGCAATTGAAGTTAAATTGGTATTAATTCAAATTAGATTGTCTTAACCTTAAGATGTATACAATTCAAATGATAATCATAATGTATATATCTGCAGAGTATACATAACATGAAATGAGAAGGAAAGAAAACAGAAGTAAATACAAAAGAAGTTAATAATGAAGGAAATGATGGTAGAAAATCTCTAGGACATACAAAATAAACAGCAAAATAGCAGAAGTAAGCCCTTATTTATCATTAATTACTTTAAATACAAATAGATTAAATATTATAGTGAAAAGGCAGAGATTGGTAGAATAGACGAAAAAATTAAACTGTATGCTGCCTAAGAAAGACTTACATTAGGTCCAAAGACACATAGGCTTAAAGTGAAGGGATGGAAAAATTCATGCTGTGTAAATAATGTCTAAAAGAGAACTAAGGTGCCTATACTACTACTGGTGAAAAGAACTTTTAGGTCAAAAGCTGTTATAAAAGACAAAGAAGGATATTATATATTGATAAGATGTTGAATTCACCAAGAAGACATAAGTATTATACACACACACACACATACACACACACACACACACACTGAACAACAGATCCCCAAAATAAATGAAAAAAAGCACTGACAAGATTGAAGGGTGAGATAGTTCAACAATAATAGCTGGATAGTTCAATGTTCTACTTTTAATAATGGATGAGGCATCTAGACACAAGATATATAAAGAACGAGAGCACTTGAAGAAAAATATAAACCAATTAGACCTAACGGACATATAAAGAACACACTACCCAATAACAGCAGAGTACACAGTCTTCTCAGGTGCATATGGGAAGTACTCTAGGAAGGTTATATCTTAGACCACAAGTCTCAGTATTTTTAAAGAGTAAAATTATACAAGTATCTCAAAACCACAATGGGATAAATTAGAAATCAACAACAGACAGAAAGCCAGAAAATTTACAAATATATGGAAATTAAACCACACACTCTTAAACAACAAATAGATCCTAGTAAGACTCATAAGGGAAATTACAAAATATTTGGAGACAAATAAAAATACTACATATGAAAAATTATGTGATGTAGTGAAGACAATGAGCAGAGTAATAATTATGTCCATAAATACCTATAATAAAAAGAAAATACATTACAAATCAGTAACCTGACATAACATCTTTAAGAACCAGAAAAAGAAGACCAAATTAAACATAAAGCTAGCAGAAGAAAATAATCAGAATTAGAGTGGACATAAGTAAAATAGAGAATATAAAAACAATAGAGAACAAATGAAACTAAAAGTTGATTCTTTGAAAGGATCAATAAAGTTGACAAACATTTAGCTAGGCTGATAAAGAATGAAAGAAGACAACTAAATCAGAAACAAAAGTGATGACAGCATACTAAATTTACTGAAAAAAAACATAATAATAACAATTATACACAATTAATCCATAAACAATGCAGCGGTTAGGGCTGCTGACCCTCCACACAGTTGAATATCCATGTATAATATTACAGCTGACCCTCTACATCTGCAGTTCCATATCCACGGATTCAATCAACTGCAGCATGTATTTCTTGAAAGAAAAAATCTGCATTAGTGGACCTTATAATTCAAAGATCAACTGAACAAACAAACTAGATAACCTAGATAAGATCAAGTAATTTTTAGAAACATGCAAATTATCTAAACTGACTCAAAAAGAAATAGAAATATCAAAAGAATGATAACTAGAGAAGATTTTGAACCAGTAAGCAAAAGCCTCTGAACAAAGAAAAGTCAAATGTTTAGATAGCTTCTCTGGTTAATTCTATTAAAATTTAAGAATTAATACTAATCTTTCTCAAACTTTCAAAAAGTTGAAAAGGAGGGAACACTCCCAACTCATTCTATGAAGACAGCATTACCCTTATATCAAGGACAGATAAAGATATCAAAGTAAATAAAACTGTAGAAAAAATAACTCATATAGATGCAAAAATCCTTAACAAAATGCTAGTAAACATGATTTGACAGCATAGTAAAATGATATGCATCTTGAATAAACATGAGTTTGAGCAAACTCCTGGAGACAGTGAAGGATAGGAATGCTTGGCATGCTGCAATCCATGGAGTCACAAAGAATCCAGAAATGACTTAGTGACTGAACAACAACAATCATGAACAAATGGGATTCAACATAAGAAAATCAATCAATGCATTGATAATACACCACATTAACACAGGATGCAGGGGAAAACCATAGCTCATCACAATTGATGTAGACAGAGCATTTGAATCAATCCTACACCTTTTCATGATTAAAACACTCAGAAAAGTAGGAATAGCAGAGAACAACTTCAATATGATGTTTGTCTGTGTGCACTCAGTCATGTCCATGCATTTTGACTGCAGCCCTCCAGGCTCCTCTGTCCATGAAATTTCCCAGGCAAGAATGCTGGAGTGGGTTGCCATTTCCTACTCCAAGGGATCTTCCAGACCCAAGGATCAAACTGTAGTCTCTTGCTACTCCTGCATTGGCAGGCAGATTCTTTACCATTGGGCCACCTGAAATGCCATTTATGAAAAATCCATAGCTGACATTATACTTAATAGTGAAAGACTGAAGTTTGTTGTCTGAGGATCCAGAATATAACAAAGATGCCTACATTCACCTACTCAGATTCTTTTACTTGTCTCAGACATGTTGAATGTCCCATTTAACAATGACCGGAAGTTTTAGCCAGAGCAGTTAGACTTAAGAAGTAAAAGTCATCCACATTGGAAAAAAGAAAAAAAAAGTAATCATCAGATTATATGATCCAATATATAAAAAATCTAAAGAATCCAGAAAAAAATTATATCATACGATTTTAAAAATTAAGGAAAGTTACAGGATTCATGATCAACACTCAAAAATCAGTTTTATTTTGCCAGCAACGAAAAATTTGAAAAGGAAATTAAGAAATTCCATTTTCAATAACATCTAAAAGAACTAAATCACCACAAATTTTTTAATTAATTAATTTATTTTGATCGGAGGCTAATTACTTTACAATATTGTAGTGGTTTTCCCCATACATTGACATGAATCAGCCACGGGTGTACATGTGTTCCCCATCCTGAACCCCCCTTCCATCTCCCTCCGCATCCCATCCCTCAGGATCATCCCAGTGCACCAGACCTGAGCATCCTGTCTCATGCATCAAACCTGTGCTGGCAATCTGTTTCACATATGATAACATACATGTTTCAATGCTATTCTCTCAAATCATCCCACCCTTGCCTTCTCCCACAGAGTCCAAACGATTGTTCTTTACATCTATGTCTCTTTTGATGTCTTGCATATAGGGTCCTTGTTATCATCTTTCTAAATTCCATATATATGCGTTAGTATACTGTATTGGTGTTTTTCATTCTGACTTACTTCACTCTGTATAATAGGCTCCAGTTTCATCCACCTCATTTGAACTGATTCAAATGCATTCTTTTTAATAGCTGAGTAATATTCCATTGTGTATATGTACCACTGCTTTCTTATCCATTCATCTGCCGATAGACATCTAGGCTGCTTCCATGTCCTAGCTATTGTAAACAGTGTTGCGATGAACATTGGGGTACACGTGTCTCTCAATTCTGGTTTCCTTGGTGTGTATGCCCAGCAGTGGGATTGCTGGGTCATATGGCAGTTCTCTTTCCAGTTTTTTGAGGAATCTCCACACTGTTCTCCATAGTGGCTGTACTAGTTTGCATTCCCACCAACAGTGTAAGAGGGTTCCCTTTTCTCTGTACCCTCTCCAGAATTTATTGTTTGTCGACTTTTTGATAGCAGCCATTCTGACAGGCGTGAGATGGTACCTCATTGTGGTTTTGATTTGCATTTCTCTGATAATGAGTGATGTTGAGAATCTTTTCATGTGTTTGTTACCCATCTATATGTCTTCTTTGGAGAAATGTCTGTTTAGTTCTTTGGCCCATTTTTTTATTGGGTCGTTTATTTTTCTGGAATTGAGTTGCAGGAGCTGCTTGTATACAAATTTAATCAAAGAAGTGAAAGATTTTTAAACTGAAAAGTATAAAACATGGCTGAAAAAGTTAAATGGAAAAACAGTAAATGGAAATTTTCAGTAAATGGAAAAACACCCATGTTAATAGGTTGCCTCTTTGATCTTTATTATTTCCTTACTTCTACTAACTTATGGTTTTATTTGCTTTCCTTTTTCAAGTCTCTTTAGGTGTAAGGTTAGATTGTTTATTCGAGATTTTTCTAGTTCCTTGAGGTAGGACTATATTGGTATGAACTTCCTTCTTAGACGTGCCTTTAAATTTTTTTTTTAATTGGAGGATCATTGCTTTACAGTCCTCTGTTGGTTTCTGCTGTAAAACAATGTGAATCAGTCATAAGTATACATATATCCACTCTCTCTTGAACCTCAATTTCACACCTCTAGGTCATCACAGAGCACAAGGCTGAGCTCCCTGTGTTATACAGCAACTTTTCACTACCTTCAATCTTTCCCACCATCGGGATCTATTAAAAATGAGTCAGCTCTTTGCTTCAGTTCAGTCGCTGAGTCATGTCTGACTCTTTGCGACCCTATGAATTGCAGCACGCCAGGCCTCTCTGTCCATCACCAATGCCTGGAGTCTACCCAAACCCATGTCCATTGAGTCGGTGATGCCATCCAACCATCTCATCCTCTGTCGTCCCCTTCTCCTCCTGCCCTCAATCAAACACAGCATTAGGGACTATTCCAATGAGTCAACTCTTTGCATGAGGTGGCCAAAATATTGGAGTTTCAGCTTCAACATCAGTCCTTCCAATGAACACCCAGGATTGATCTCTTTTAGGATGGATTGACTGGATCTCCTTGCAGTCCAAGGACTCTCAAAAGTCTTCTCCAACACCACAGTTCAAAAGCATCAATTCTGCGGCGCTCAGCTTTCTTCACCGTCCAACTCTCACATCCATACATGACCACTGGAAAAATCATAGCCTTGACTAGATGGACTTTTGTGGGCAAAGTAATGTCTCTGCTTTTAAATATGCTATCTAGGTTGGCCATAACCTTCCTTCCAAGGAGTAAGCGTCTTTTAATTTCATGGCTGCAATCACCACCAGCAGTAATTTTGGAGCCCAAAAAAATAAAGTCTGACACTGTTTCCACTGTTTCCCCACCTATTTCCCATGAAGTGATGGGACCAGATACCATGATCTTAGTTTTCTGAACGTTGAACTTTAAGCCAACTTTTTCACTCTCTCTTTCACTTTCATCAAGAGGCTCTTTAGTTCTTCTCTTTCTGCCATAAGGGTGGTGTCATCCGCATATCTGAGGTTATTGATATTTCTCCCAGCAATCTTGATTCCAACTCGTGTTTCTTCCAGCCCAGCGTTTCTCATGATGTACTCTGCATATAAGTTAAATAAGCAGGGTGACAATATACAGCCTTGACGTACTCCTTTTCCTATTTGGAACAGGTGGCCAAATTATTGGAACTTCAGCTTCAGCATTAGTCCTTCCAGTGAATATTCAGGACTGATTTCCTTTAAGATGGACTGGTTGGATGTCCTTGCAGTCCAAGGGACTCTCAAGATTCTCCTCCAACACCACAGTACAAAAGCATCAATTCTTTGATGTTCAGCTTTCTTAATGGTCCAAATCTCACATCCATACATGACAATTGTAAAACCCGTAGCTTTGATTATACAGACCTTTGTTGGCAAAGTAATGTTTCTGCTTTTTAATACATTAAGTTTGTCATAGCTTTTCTTCCAAGGAGCAAGCATCTTTTAATTTCATGGCTGAACCCATAGACACCCCAAAACCTACTACTGGACACTATACTGCCTTTCAGAGAGACAAGATCCAGCTCCACCAACCAGAACACAGACACAAATCCCCTCAACCAGGAAACCATCACAGGACACTAATCAAACCCTATCCACAGAGGCAGACTACACAACTAAGAACTACGACCTTCAGAACTTTTTTCTTTTTTCTTTAAATCAGATTGTTTATTCCCCCAACATAGTTTATATTAGAATTTTGTAGTGCTGTGGATTTTTCCTCATTTTTTCTTGCTAAAAAAATTAATGTCTGTTTCTTATTTTCTTTGTGAATTTTTGATTTTGGTTTTGTGCTGTTTGGCTGTTTTTCTTATTGTTCTTTCCCTGCTGTAGCTATTCCTTAATATATAAAAAATCTTTTTCAATAATCTATTTATCTTCACTTTTCTTTTTTTTGTTGTTGTTTACCTTTCCTTCCACCCCTTTCTTTCTCTTTTCTCCCTTCTCTGATTTTTTTTCCCCTTCATGCTTCCTTTTTTTCACCATGTATGTTACATTCTTATGTTTTCTTTATATATTCCCCAGCTGGCACTATGCTTGAGCTCACTTTTCTGGTTTGAGTGTTAGTTAACTCTGTTTTTAATCGGTTGATATCATTCCTGCTTTCCTTTGCTCACCAAGTCAATCTGCTGTACTATCTTTTCTTTGGAATACTTTGGTTATATTTGTGACTGTGTAAGGTTGTGTATGTGTCCCATTATTTTTGTAATTACATGCCTGATCTTGTATTTAGCATTTATCTGGGTTTGTCTTTTATTTCATGACATATTTTGCTTTTTTCTTGATGTGTTTGCTTTTAAACCATTTTAATCCCATAAAAAATGATGTATGGTGTCTCAGTTCCCTATCCAAGGATCAGGTTTGAATCATTGATGTGGGAGCATTGAGTCCAGGATCCCAGACTGCCAGAGAACTATTAACTCCAGTGGGTATCAATTACTGAGAACTTCCATGAAGGCCTACACCTGTACACAAAGCCTGGTATCACTCAACTGCCAATGACATCCACTGCAGGACACTTTACTCAAAAAACAGGCAAGACAAAAATACAAGAACAATCATCAGCAGATAGGATTCCCACAGACATTCCAAAATATACTACTTCACACAGCCCTGCCTATCAGAGGAAAAAAACTCACCTCCTCCTACTAGAACACAGGCACAAGTCACCCCTAACAAGAAGTCAACACAAACCACTGAATAAACCTTTCTAAATGAGGGCAAAAACCAAAAGGAATAAGGAATACAACACTAAAAGTTTGGAAAATGAGACATCAAAAGGAGTAAGTTAGGGAAAAATAATGAAAAGACAGAGAGAGATGTAAAAAATGAAAGAACAAAGTTAAATAAATGAAGAGGAAATAAGCAAACTACCTGAAAAAGAATTCAAAATAATGATAGTAAAGATGTTCCAAAGCCTTGAAAACAGAATGGAGAAAATACAAGAAACAATTAATAAAATTTACAAGGACAGAGAAGAAATAAAGAATAAACAGATATGAATAACACAATTACTGAAATTAAAAATACTTTAGAAAGAACCAATAGTAGAATAACTGAGGTAGAAGAACGTATAAATGAACTGGAAGAGAGAATGGTGGAAATAACTGCTGAAGAGTAGAATAAAAGAGAAAGAATGAAAAGAAATGTGTATAGTCTGGGAGATATCTGCAATAATATTAAACACACCAACATTTGAGTTATAGGGGTCGAGAGGAAGAAGAGAAAAAGAAAGGCACTGAGAAATGTTTTGAAGAAACTATACTTGAAAATTTCCACAACATGGGAAAAGAAATAGTCAATCAAGACCAAGGAGCAAATAGAGTCCCATATAGGATAAATCCAAGGAGAAACATGTCGAGATACATACTAATCAAGCTAACAGAGATTAAACACAAACAAAGAATATTAAAAGCAGCAAGAGAAAAGCAACAAGTAAAATACAAGGGAAAATCCATATGACTAACAGTGAATCTTTCAGCAGAAATCCTGCAGACCAGGAGAGAATACAATATATTTAAAGTACTGAAAGAAAAAAAAAAAATCTGTAACTAAGATTACTCTACTGAAAATGGATCTCATTCTAAATTGACAGATCAATCAAAAGCATTACAGATAATCAAAAGATAAGAGAATTTAGCACCATCAAACCAGCTTTACAACAAATACTGCTGCTGCTGCTGCTAAGTCGCTTCAGTTGAGTCTTACAGCTAGTGACCCCATGGACTGGAGCCTACCAGGCTCCTCCGTCCATGGGATTTTCCAGGCAAGAGTACTGGAGTGGGGTGCCATTGCCTTCTCCGACAACAAATACTAAATGGACTTATATAGGCAGCAAACACAAGTGAAAGGAAATACCTACAAAAACAAACCCGAAACAATTAAGAAAATGCCAATAGAAACATATACATCAATAATTACTTTAAATGTAAGCTGATTACATGCTCCAACCAAAACATACAGACTGCTTAAGTTAATACAAAATCAAGACCCATACATATGCTGCCTACAAGAGAACCACTTCAGACCTAGAGACACATACAGACTGAAAGTGAAAGGATGGAAAAAGATATGCTATGCTGAAAGGATGGAAAAATATATGCTATGAAAAGAGAAATCCAAAGAAAGTCCAGAGTAGCAATACTCATTTCAGAAAAAATAGACTTTAAAATAAAGAGTATTACAAGAGATAAAGAATGACACTACATAATGATCAAAGGATCAATCCAAGAAAACAAAACAATTATAAATATGTATGCAGCCAATATACATGCACCTCAATATATAAGGCAAACACTAACAGACATAGAAAGGAAAATCGACAGTAACAAAATAATAGTAGAATTCAACACCCCACTGATACCAATGGACAGATCATTAAAACAGAAAACAATAAGCAAACACAAACCTTAAATGAAATATTAGACCAAATGGACATATTTGATATCTTTAAGAATTTCCATCCAAATGTAGAAGAATACACTTTCTTCTCAAGTGCACATAGAACATTCTCCAGGATAGACCACATCTTGGGCCACAAATCAAGCCTCAGTAAATTTAAGAAAACTGAAGTCATATCAAGCTTCTTCTCTGACGACTATGCTATGGGACTAGATATCAATTACAGAAAAAAAAAACTGCAAAAAAAAAAAAACACATGGAGATTAAACAATACATTTCTAAACAACAAAGAGGTTACTGAAGAAATAAGAAGGGAAATCAAAAGATTCCCAGAAACAAAAGGCAACAAAAACACAATGATCTAAAACCTATGGGATGCAGCAAAAGCAGTTCTAAGAGGGAAGTTTATAGCAATACTATCCTACCTCAGGAAACAAAAGAACATCGAATAGACAACGTAAATCTACACCTAAAGCAGCTGTAAAAAGAAAACCAAGAAAACAAGGTTAGTAGAAGGAAAGAAATCATAAAGATCAGAGCAGAAATAAATGAAAAAGAAATGAAGGAAACAATAGTAAAGATCAATAAAACTAAAAGCTGGTCCTTTGAGAAGATAAACAAAGTTGACAAACCATTATCCAGATTCATCAATAAAAAAGGGAGAAAATCAAATCAATGAAATTAGAAATGAAAAAGGTAAGGTTACAACAGACAATGCAGAAATACAAATGATAATAACAGACTATTACGAGCAATATATGCTAATAAAAAGGACAACCAAAGTAAATGGACAGATTCTTAGAAAAGTTCAACCTCCCAAGACTGAACTGGGAAGAAACAGAAATTACGAACAAGCCAATTACAAACACTGAAATTGAAACTGTGATCAAAAGGCTCCCAAAAAGCAAAAGCCCAGGAACAGGTGGCTTCATAGGTGAATTCTATCAAACATTTGGAGAAGCACTAAAGCCTATTCTTCCGAAACTCTTCCAAAAAATTGGAGAGGAAGGAATACTTTCAGACTAATTCTACAAGGCCACAAACACCCTGATACCAAAGCCAGACAAACATATCACAAAAAAGAAAATTACAGGCCAATATCACTGATGAACATAGATACAAAAATCTTCAATAAAATTCTAGCAAACAGATTTCAACAACACATTAAAAAGCTTATACACCATTATCAAGTCAGTTTATCCTAGGGATGCAACGATTATTCAATATTCACAAATCAAACAATGTCATACACTATATTAACAAATTGAAAGATAAAAACAATGTGATAATTTCAAGAGATGCAAAAAATCTTTTGACAAAATTCAACACCCATTTATGATAAAAAAGCACTTCAACAAATGGGCATAGAAGGAAACTACCTTATCACAGTAAAGGCCGCATAGAAAAAAACACGCAACAAACATTATTCTCAATGGTGAGAAACTGAAAGTATTCCCTCAAAGACCAGGAACAAGACAAGGGTGCCCACTCTCATGACTATTATGCAACACAGTTTTGGAAGTCCTATCTAGCTATAGCAATCACAGAAGAGAAATAAATAAAATGACTCCAGATTGGAAAGGAAGAAGTAAAACTCTCATTATTTGTAGATGACATGAAACTATACATAGAAAACCCTAAAGATACTATCAGAAAATTACTAGAACTAATCAGTGAATTTAGTAAAGTCACAGGATACAAACTCAATACATATAAATCACTTGCATTCTTATATAATAACAAAG
Organism: Giraffa tippelskirchi; assembly: GCF_054371585.1. Classification (NCBI taxonomy): domain Eukaryota; kingdom Metazoa; phylum Chordata; class Mammalia; order Artiodactyla; family Giraffidae; genus Giraffa; species Giraffa tippelskirchi. The sequence continues at coordinate 76,897,547 of NC_137289.1, forward strand.
AAAAATCAGAAAGAGAAATTAAGAAATCAATCCCATTTATTACTGCAACTAAAAGAACAAAATATCTAGGAATAAACCACCCTAAGGAGAAAAAAGAGCTATATACAGAAAACTATAAGAAACACTGATGAAAGAAATCAAAGACAACAAAAACAGATGAAGGGATATTCCATGCTCCTGAGTAAGAAGAATCAAACTTGTGAAAATGACTGTATTACCAAAAGAAATCTGCAGATTCAATGCAATCTCTACCAAATTACCAATGGCACTTTTCACAGAAGTAGAACAAAAATTTTCACAATTTGTACATAAACAGAAAACACCTTGAATAGCCAAAGCAGTCTTGAGAAAGAATGGAGCTGGAGGAATCAACATACATGATTTCTGACTACACTACAAAGCTAAAATCACCAAGGCAGTATGTTACTGGCAGAAATACAGAAGTATAGGCCAATGGAACAAGATAGAAAGTCCAGAGATAAACCTACAGACATATGGGCACCTTATCTTTGACAAAGGAGACAAGAACATACAATCGGAAAAAATAGTCTCTTCAATAAGTGGTGCTGGAAGAACTGGATAACTTCGTGCAAAAGAATGAAATTAGAACATTTCCTAACACTATACACAAAGATAAACACTAAATGGATTAAATATCTAAATGTAAGACCAGAAACTATAAAATTCTTAGAAGAAAACATAAGCAGAACATTGTACGACATAAATCATAGCAAGGTCCTTTATGACTCACCTCCTAGAATAATGTAAATAAAATTAAAAAATAAATAAATAACTTGGAGGGGCCGCTGTGAGTATATACCCCTTGTCCAAGGTAAGGAGCAGCGGCTGCACTTTGCTGGAGCAGCCGTGAAGAGATACCCCACGTCCAAGATAAGAGAAACCCAAGTAAGACAGTAGGTGTTGTGAGAGGGTATCAGAGGGAAGACACAATGCAACTATAATCACAGAAAACTAGCCAATCTGATCACACCGACCACAGCCTTGTCTATCTCAATGAAACTAACCCATGCTGTGTGGGGCCACCCAAGAAGGATGGGTCATGGTGGAGAATTCTGACAGAATCTGGTCCACTGGAGAAGGGCATGGCAAACCACTTCAGTATTCTTCCCTTGAGAACCTCATGAACAGTATGAAAACGCAAAAAGATAGGACACTGAAAGATGAACTCCCCAGGTCGGTAGGTGCCCAATATGCTACTGGAGATCAGTGGAGAAATAACTCCAGAAAGAATGATGGGATGAAGCCTAAGCAAAAACAATACCCAGCTGTGGATGTGCCTGGTGATAGAAGCAAAGTCCGATGCTATAAAGAGCAATATTGCACAGGAACCTGGAATGTTAGGTCCATGAATCAAGGCAAATTGGAAGTGGTCAAACAGGAGATGGAAAGAGTGAACATCGACATTCTAGGAATCAGTGAACTAAGATGGAGTGGAATGGGTGAATTTAACTCAGATGACCATTATATCTACTACTGTGGGCAGGAATCCCTTAGAAGAAATGGAGTAGCCATCATGGTCAACAAAAGAGTCCTAAATGCAGTGCTTGGATGAAATCTCAAAAAAGAATGATCTCTGCACATTTCCAAGGCAAACCATTCAATATCACGGTAATCCAAGTCTATGCCCCGACCAGTAATGCTGAAGAAGCTGAACTTGAAAGGTTCTAGGAAGACCTACAAGACATTTTAGAATTAACATCCAAAAAAGATGTCCTTTTCATTATAGGGGACTGGAATGCAAAAGTAGGAAGTCGAGAAACACCTGGCATAACAGGCAAATTTGGCCTTGCAGTACAGAATGAAGCAGGGCAAAGACTAATAGAGTTTTGCCAAGAGAATGCACTGGTCATAGCAAACACCCTCTTCCAACAACACAAGAGAAGACTCTACACATGGACATCACCAGATGGCCAACACTGAAATCAGGCTGATTATATTCTTTGCCGCCAAAGATGGAGAAGCTCTCTAAAGTCAGCAAAAACAAGACCGGGAGCGGACTGTGGCTCAGATCATGAACTCCTCACTGCCAAATTCAGACTTAAATTGAAGAAACGAGGGAAACCACTAGACCATTCAGGTATGACCTAAATCAAATCCCTCATGATTATACAGTGGAAGTGAGAAATAGATTTAAGGGACTAGATCTGATAGACAGAGTGCCTGATGAACTATGGACAGAGGTTCATGACATTGTACAGAAGACAGGGATCAAGACCATCCCCATGGAAAAGAAATGCAAAAAAGCAAAATGGCTATCTGGGGAGGCCTTACAAATAGCTGTGAAAAGAAGAGTAGTGAAAAGCAAAGGAGAAAAGGAAAGATATTCCCATCTGAATGCAGAGTTCCAAAGAATAGTAAGGAGAGATTAGAAAGCCTTCCTCAGCAATCGATGCAAAGAAAGAGAGGAAAACGACAAGATAGGAAAGACTAGAGATCCTTCAAGAAAATTAGAGATACCAAGGGAACATTTCATGCAAAGATAGGAACAATAAAGGACAGTAATGGTATGGAACTAACAGAAGCAGAAGATATTAGGAAGAGGTGGCAAGAATACACAGAAGAACTGTACAAAAAAGATCTTCATGACCCAGATAATAACGGAAGTGTGATCACTTACCTAGAGCCAAAAATCCTGGAATGTGAAGTCAAGTGGGCCTTAGAAAGCATCACTACGAACAAAGCTAGTGGAGGTGATGGAATTCCAGTTGTGCTGAATTCCTGAATTTCAAATCCTAAAAGATGATGCCCTGAATGTGCTGCACTCAATATGCCACCAAATCTGGAAAATGCCAAAGTGGCCACAGGACTGGAAAAGGTAGGTTTTCATTCCAATTCCAAAGAAAGGCAATGCCAAAGAATGCTTGAACTACCACACAATTGCACTCATCTCACACGCTAGTAAAGTAATCCTCAAAATTCTCCAAGCCAGGCTTCAGCAATACGTGAACCGTGAACTTCCAGATGTTCAAGCTGGTTTTAGAAAAGGCAGAGGAACCAGAGATCAAATTGCCAACATCCACTGGACCATGGAAAAAGCAAGAGAGTACCAGAAAAACATTTATTTCTGCTTTATTGACTATGCCAAAGCCTTTGACTGTGTGGATCACAATAAACTGTGGAAAATTCTTTAACTGATGGGAATACCAGACCATCTGATCTGTCTCTTGAAAACCTGTACGCAGGTCAGGAAGCAACATTTAGAACTGGACATGGAACAACAGATTGGTTCCAAACAGGAAAAGGAGAATGTCAAGGCTGTATATTGTCACCTTGCTTATTTAACTTATATGCAGAGTACATCATGAGAGATGCTGGGCTGGAGGAAACACAAGCTGGAATCAAGATTGCTGGGAGAAATATCAATAACCTCAGATATGCAGATGACACCACCCTTATGGCAGGAAGTGAAGAAGAACTAAAGAGCCTCTTGATGAAAGTGAAAGAGGAGAGTGAAAAAGTTGGCTTAAAGCTCAACATTCAGAAAACTAACATCATAGCATCCGGTCCCATCACTTCATGGGAAATAGATGGGGAAACAGGGGAAACAGTGTCAGACTTTATTTTTGGGAGCTCCAAAATCACTGCAGATGGTGATTGCAGCCATGAAATTAAAAGATGCTTACTCCTTGGAAGGAAGGTTATGACCAACCTGGATAGCATATTTAAAAGCAGAGACATTACTTTGCCAATAAAGTTCCATCTAGTCAAGGCTATGGTTTTTCCAGTAGCCATGTATGGATGTGAGAGTTGGACAGTAAAGAAAACTGAGCACTGAACAATTGATGCTTTTGAACTCTGGTGTTGGAGAAGACTTTTGAGAGTCCCTTGGACTGCAAGTATATCCATCCGGTCCATCCTAAAGGAGATCAGTCCTGGGTGTTCATTGGAAGGACTGATGTTGAAGCTGAAACTCCTGTACTTTGGCCCCCTGAGGCGAAGAGTTGACTCATTGTAAAAGACACTAATGCTGGGAATGATTGGGGGCAGGAGGTGAAGGGGATTACAGAGGATCAGATGGCTGGAAGGCATCACGGACTCGATGGACATGGGTTTGGGTATACTCCGAGAGTTGGTGATGGACAGGGAGGCCTGGTGTGCTGCAATTCATGGGGTCACAAAGAGTCGGACACGACCGAGTGACTGAACTGGACAGAATTATATTAAAAAGCAGAGGCATTACTTTGCCAACAAAGGTCCACCTAGTCAAAGCTATGGTTTTTTCAGTAGTCATTTATGGATGTGAGAGGTGGATTATAAAGAAATCTGAGTGCCAAATATTGATGCTTTTGAATTGTGGTGTTGGAGAAATCTCTTGGACTGCAAGGAGATCCAAATAGTCCATCCTAAAGGAAATTAGTCCTGAATATTCTTTGGAAGGACTGATGCTGAGGCTGGAACTTCAATACTTTGGCCACCTGATGCAAAGAACTGACTCATTTGAAAAGACCCTGATGCTGGGAAAGACTGAGGACAGGAGGAGAAGGGGTCGACAGAGGACGAGATGGTTGGGTGGCATCACCAGCTCAATGGACATGATTTTGAGTAAGCTCTGGGAGTTGGTGATGGATAGGCCAGCCTGGCATGCTGCAGTTCATGGGGTCGCAAAGAGTCAGACACGACTTAGTGACTGAACTGAATTGAATTAAACTAAAAAGTTTTTGCTCAGCAAAGCAAACTACAAATAAGGTGAAAAGGTCCGAATGGGAGTATGTAATAGCAAATGAAACAAGTGACAAAGGATTAATTTCCAAAATATTCAAGCAGTTCATACAAGTCAATACCAGAATAACAAACAACCCAATCAAAAAGTGGGCAAAATACATAAACAGATGTTTCTCCAAAGAAGACATACAGATGGCTAATAAATAGATGAAGAAATGCTCAACATCACTCATTATTAGAGAAATGCAAATCAAAACTTCGATGAGATACCACCTCGCACCAGACAAAATGGCCATAACAAAAAAATCCACAAAAAACAAGTGCTGGAGAGGGTGTGGAGAAAAAGTAACCCTCCAACACTGCTGGTAGGAATGTAAATTCATATAGCCACTATGGAAGACGTTATGGAGATTCCTTTAAAAACTAGGAATAAAAGTGTCATATGACCCAGCAATACCACTTCTATACCTGAAGAACATACCCTGAAGAATATTCTATACCAGGAATATACCCTGAAGAAACCAAAATTGAAAAAGTCACATGTATCGCAATGTTCATTGCAGCACTATTTATAATAGCCAAGACATGGAAGCAACCTAGATATCCATCAACAGGTGAATGGACAAAGAAACCATGGTACATATATACAATGGAAAACTATTCAGTCATAAAAACACATTTGAGTCCATTCTAATGAGGTGGTGAATGTAGAGCCTATTATACAGAATGAAGTAAGTCAGAAAGAATAAAACAAATATTGTATATTAATGCATATATATGAAATTTAGAAGGAAGGTACTCATGAACCTCTTCACAGAGCAGCAATGGAGACACAGACTTAGAGGAACAGACTTATGGACAAAGGTGGGGGACAAAGGTGGGGTGAGACAAATGAAGAGAGTAGCATGGATGCATATACACTAACATATGCATATAGATAGCCAAAGGGAATTTGCTGTATGCCTCAGGGAACTCAATCTGGGGCTCTGAAGTAACATAGAGGGGTGGGAATGTGCAGGAGTTAGGAGGAAGATTCAAGAGGGTGGGTACATATATACACCTATGGTTAATCCATGCTGATGTATAACAGAAATCAGACCAATATTGTAGAGCAATCATCAATTAAAAATAAGTAAACATTAAAAAATAAGCAAGACACAAGAGGATAGATATTATTTGGTTACACTTATATAAAATGCCTAGAATAGACATCCACAGAAACAAAGTAGGTTAGAAGTTACCAGAAGTTTTGGGGTTGGAGTTATAGAGATTTATTGCATAACTGGTACTGAGTTTCTCTCTAAGGTAGTGAAAAATTTGTAAACAGACAGTGATTATGGTTGCACAATTTTATGAATATAATTAGTGCCACTGAATTGTATACTTAAAATGGTTAAAATGACAAATCTTATGTTATATCATGACAACAAAAGATTCAAAATTATTCTGCTAAGCTTTAATTTTTAAGAAACATATTTATTATCTTACCACTAAAACAAATGCACAACCTAATGTTTAAAATCAAATACATGATACTGGAAAAAAACTCATCCAAATGACAATTTTTGTATCTTATCCAATTAATAACATATACACTGAAGGTATTATAATCAGGCCATGCTAAACATCTGGAAAGCATAATAAAACCTTAAAGGCATATTTCAACAACTCTATCTTTATTATTAGGATTTGTCTTACAAGAATAATTATTAGTATCCATAAAACAGATGCTTAAGGGTTATTCTGTTCACTGGAGCTTTGTAAAACAAAACAAAACAAAACAAAAAGAAACACTGAAATGTTCTTAGGTACATAAAGTTATTTCTTTTTAAATAAGCAGACAACATGGATAAAATATACAGCCTCATTTGGGGACTATCAGTTGCATTGAAGAGTTCTAAAAACAAAATAATCATCTCTTCCTATTTGTCTTTATATATATATATATGTTCTAAGTCATTCAGTATAAGAAACCTGTGGCAAGACTTTATAGTAATAATCTGGTCTTCACTAAGGTAAAACTGTTTTTTCACTTCTCACTTCTCTACGAAATGTACTTACGACTGAAATTACTGGATGCACATAAGTATTTATAGAAACTCTTATCAGTATCAATATAATTCAAGCCAACATTCATTCTTCATTGGTGTTCCAAATGTTTGGATATTTGGGATCATTTAGAGACTGATCATATGGCCACATATTTATGATAATACTGCTTGAAATTTTTCTCTTTAAGATCTCTAGTGAAAGAGCCATTGTGTTTAGAATATGGTAAATAGACAAAATTTACTATACTAATATAATTAAGATCCAGTGGAAGCTCTCCTTTAGGGTGCTAATAATATGGAAGTCAGAGAATAAAACTATTTAGTTCCTATATCATGAAACAGACTAAGAAGTATAAATTCACTTCACTATATCTCACCTGGGATGCCATGACATAAATAAGTTTTCAGCTTTGTCTAAATGATGCAAAATATATCACAAAAAATAAAATACATTTTATTTATAATAACTATCAAGGTCCTTGAAAATATGCACTGGTGGTTCCACAGCAAAGATATTTCCCCTCGAGCCCCTACTGCTGCTGCTGCTGATGCTAAGTCGCTTCAGTCGTGTCCAACCCCCAGCGACCCCATGGACTGCAGCCTACCAGGCTCTTCCGTCCATGGGATTTTCCAGGCAGAACAGCAAAATATTATTCATTCAAATATGTTTGTAGAGTAGTGTCAAGCTACCTAGAAAACTCATTACTTGCTAATTAATTCACACTTAGTAGAATATAATCCAAGTACATTGAATAAACACAGTTAGTAGGATATAGTCCAAGTTCATAAAGAACTTCAAAAAAATCTTGAACTTAAGTTTGCTGTTGATAGTGGCATTGCTGTTGCAATTCAAAATCATTTTAGTGAATTGTAGAATAGAGGAAACGAGCAACTATATTAATGTTCTTGGTGCTAGGCTCCTCACTGTGAGTAAAATGATATAAAATATAGGATGAAGGAAGGTAATAAAGATCCCTAAGGAGTATGGTTTTAGTTGGAAGGATCAGTATGAAGATGTGATTAAAATATATATATAATACTCCCTTCCTTCCCCTCTCTGCCCCTCCCCTCCTTCTTGCTCCACCTCCCCTTCCCCTCCTGTTACTCCTTCTCTCTCCATACTAATTCTGTCTACTAAAAGGGCCTAGAAACAATGATACCTCAGTACCAATAAAGGAAACCAACCTAGTGCCCAGATTTTTGCTACTAATATCATTCCCAATTAATGTGAACCAGAGATCTTTGAACAAATGTTTCTTTTCACGTCTGAAAAAACATAAACCTTGAAATTATTTTTGTTCCAGAAATCAAGGAAGTTACCAGAGAGTAATATGATCTTGTCAAAGGAACTGGCTTGAATGGGTTCCCACTGACTAAATTTTGGACAATTTGAACATATAAAATAATGATATAGTAAGGGATTAAACAAAAATAGTTCTTTGAAAAATCTACGAGTTTCTGGTCTAGATAATATGGAATAAGTGTACTTCTGTCTATCCCACTATGAAACAATTAAACAAGGACAGAATGCTTGAATTAGCTATTTGATGACTGAAAAATGAATAGTAACAAATGGATTGGAAAAGAAGGCTACATATTAATGTACCAAAGAACCAGTAATGAATTTAGCATGTTTTTCTTCTGGTAATAACTGATTTGAACTTAATATAGACTTAACTGAGCAGTGAGAATTACTGGGAACAAAGGAAGCACCAGGGAGTCTAGAGGAGTGGGAAAAGGAACCTTCAAACTATCAGAGAGCATATGGAAACAACAAGGATATTTTTGTCTCATTTTTCCTTTTCTTCATTCTGTTGATGTTGTTCAGTTGCTCAGTCGTGTCCAACTCTTTGTGAACCCATTGACTGCAGCATGCCAGCCTTCCCTGTCCTTCACTATTTCCTGGGAATTTACTCAAATTCATGTCTGTTGAGTTGGTGATGCCATCCAACCATCTCACCCTCTGTTACCCCCTTCTCTTGCCCTCAATCTCTCCCAGCACCAGGGGCTTTTTCAATGAGTGAGCTCTTGACATCAGGTGGCCAAAGTATTAGAGCTTCAGCTTCAGCATCAATCCTTTCAATGGTCTGATCTCCTTACTGTCCAAGTGACTCTCAAGAGTCTTATCCAGCACCACAGTTTGAAGGCAATGATTGTTCATCTCTCAGTCTTCCTTATGGTCCAATACTCACACTTGTACATGACTAGTAGAAAAACCACAGCTTTGTGCATTTGGACCTTCATCAGCAAAGTGATATCTCTTTTTTTTTTAATATGCTGTCTAGGTTTGTCATATCTTTTCTTCCAAGGAGCAAGTGTCTTAATTTCATGACTGCAGTCACCATCTGCAGTGATTCTGGAGCCCAAGAAAATAAAGTCTGTCACTTTTCCCAATTTTCCCCATCTATTTGCCATGAAGTGATGGGACCAGATGTCATGATCTTTGTTTTTCAGATGTTGAGTTTTAGTCTCTTATATTCTAGCATGCAATCTAATTCTGAAGTGGCAGTGGCTGTAGTGAGAAGGGCTGGCAAGAACCTAAAACTCTAACACAGGCATTCTTCTCTTCATCAGAGGTTTGTGGTCCTTTAGAAAGAGGTGTGAACACTTTGTTTATTTCTTCTCATGATGCTTCCCCTGATAAAGATATACTTTCAGTAAATGTTCAGTAGATGCGAGTAAAAGTCTCAGTTCTCTGGCCAGAGAATCAGAAAAGGGGAACCTCAGGGAACTAAAAAGTTTTGGGAAGATCATAGAGAGACAAGGGCTTGGGGAACGCATTTGTTAAAGTTGTTTATAAACTCTTTAACTGCATATTTATAGATATAACCCTAAACAGCATACACAGATTGTGGGTATTGGACTATGAGAGAGACCACCACCCTATTCCTGTAATGGTTACTGTATAGTGAGACTGAGCACTGATGCTTTCAAATTGTGGTGCTGAAGAAGACTCTTGGGAGTCCCTTGGACTGCAAGGAGATCAAACCAGTCAATCCTGAAGGAAATCAACCCTGAAAATTCATTGGAAGGACTGATGCTGAAGCTGAAAGACCAATACTTTGGCCATCTGATACGAAGACCTGACTCATTTGAAAAGACCCTGATGCTGAGAAAGATTGAAGGCAATAGTAGAAGGACGAAGCAGAGGAAGAGATAGATCACCAACTCAATGGGCATGAATCTGAGCAAACTCCAGGATATAGCAAAGAACAGGGAAGACTGGCATGCTGGAGTTCATGGGATCACAAAGAGTCAGACACAATTTAGCGACTGAACAGCAACAATAAATATTGCAAACATGAAACAGGGTAGCAGTGTGAAATTTTTAAGAACTGAACTTACATTGGAGCCACAACCTACATAAGATTGTTCAAAATGTGTCATTTGACTACAACATGTATAATTGTATATTAATACAAAAATTCTTGTATAATGTCAAAAACACCAAGAGGCACACAATATAATATTCAAAAAGCCCAGAATAGAAATCCATTTATTGAATGGCAGTGTAAGGAGCTCCACTGACCAGGCACCCAGTGAAACATATACACTTGTTGAAAATTATTTTTTAACAAATAAGCCATTTAAATTTCTGGAAATTGTCATAAGCACATAAAGTAAGTAAATTTATTTTAGAAAATCTACCAAATCTTGGTAAGAATGAGGATAGTTAGTGACACTTGATCTATGGTATGCTGCCTCTTCCACCTACCTATCTCAATTTGATGGCACTTCCACTCCAGGTGAATACTATCATGAAGATTAGGGTCCCTCATCACCAGCTCTTAATCAAGGCCTACAGTATTCTACTGTATTTCCCATTGGAGGAGATGGCCACCAGCAGTTCTCATCTTCTCAAGCTCCATATTGCAAAGGCTAAATTTCAAGTGAGTATACCAAAGAGACTGAGGTTCCCTTTCTCTACCATGTCTCCATTTATAGAGTGTAAGCTCTACCTCATGTGTAGCAGGCAGAGAATAGTTGACCACAGCTCATTCCTAGGGTGGGAGTTCCACACTGGGAGATGGAAACCAAGAAGACAAGAGTCTATACTTCTCATCCAGTAACCTGCTCATAAAACAGGGGCATTACTCCATGAGGAATAAGCCACGGTTCCCGTCCCTAGCTCCAGGGCTCTGGTTCAGATATTTTCATCAAGGAGCTACGATGTAAGAACAGACAACACCAAAGCTCCCTCTAAAGGGGCTGAAACAATAGCAAAAAAGACCTCTCTCCTGTGGCCAGAACAAACTTCAAAAACTGGCCTTATAAAACTATCCCTGCTGAGAGAAATGGATTAATGCACTGGATAGACTCTGAAACAAAAACAATTACTGGGAATAAAGAACACTGAATAGTGATAAGAGGGTAAATTTGTCAGATATGTATAAAGTTATAAAAATATATGACCTTATAACAGAAACTAAAATACTCAACACAAAGGCTGACACAATGTAGAAGTGAAATAGACAATTCAACAATTAGTTGGAGACTTCAAATCACCCTCTTTCAATACTGGGCAGAAGAGCTAGATACAAGAACAAAAAGGAAATGAGAGAATTGGAAAATACCATACTAAAAGTAGATTTAATATATATATATATATAGAGAGAGAACACACCACCAAACAAGAAGGGAGTATACACTTGTCTCAAATGTGCTTGAAATATTCTCCAGGATAGAATATTGTTGTTGTTTCGTAGTCACTAAGTCATGTCCAACTCCTTATGACCCCATAGACTGTAGCATATAGAACATATGCTAGACCCATAAAAAGTTACACTAAATTTGAAAGAATTAAAATCAGGCAAAAGAATTCTTTAGCTACAATAGAAAGAAATTATAATTGAATGTAAAAAGAGAACTTGTAAAATTGACAAATATTTGGAAATTAAATAATACATTGCTGAATAACAATGAATCAATGAAGAAATCATAGCAAATTAAACATGCTTTGAAATTAATAAAAATAAAGACACAACATACCAAAACTTATGGGATGTGGCTAATGTATTGATTACAGGTATATTTATAACTGTATATGCCTACAATAAAATGGAAAAAAGGGAATGGAATTACAAGGTGATGGAACAGAAGTTTCCAACCATCATCTCCCCACAGAAAATATATTTTGACAATAATTCATGGACAAGGGTACCATGGAAGTCTACGAATTCAGAGGAGAAGTTCTAGCACACTGTTGGAGCAAAATAATCCAGCACAAAATGCATTAAAGAAGGTAAAAAAGAACTGTTTCACATTACCAACCCCTCCCTCAAGGTGATACAGTTCAATACCAAGAGACTTCCTTGGACTGTAACTTCTACCATGGAGGAAAGTGACAGTATAATGAGTGAGCTTCCAGCTTCCCCAGTTGTGAGAGACACTGCTAAAAGGCCCACTTTTATCTTAGTCCACCCAGAACACTGAAGTAATCAGCATGGCTGAAGGGTAAGGAAAGACTAGAAACACAACAATAAGGGTTCAGAATTCATCAAAAGGCTGCAGGTCTTACTAAACACTTGATGGTCTTCAGGACGCCTGCCCATGAGCTCACTGGGATGCCTTTCCTACAGACACTCCCAATTGACTTGTAGGTACCCCCACCACTCTGTGCACCTTATCCCCATTCTCCTTGCCCATGGAAATTCTGTTGTGCCTCCATGCAGTTTAAGTGTGAACCTTTGTAAATGGCTCACAAAAATGCACAGAAACCTAGCACAACTCTGCAGTATTAGGAAAAAGCACAACAATCTGAGAATTTCAGGGCACCACCCAAAGGAAAGCAAATACACCTGATCTGGTTTTGTGGGACCAAGAAAAGACATACAATCTAAAGAATTCCACATCAAGTGTGAATAAGAGTTGAGTAGGAACTTCCATAGAAAAGTTCTGAGAGAGTATCAGAATCCCAAGAAAGACAGACTGCTCAAGGTTTTTCTCTCCTGAAGTCAGTCAATAAAGACTGAAAGAGGTGGCTGCTTTTTCAAATACAAACACGGTAACACAAGACTTCAAGGAACACAAAAAAATCAAGGAGACATAACACCGTTAAAGGAACACAACAGTTTTCCAATGACTGATTTTATTCTAAATTGCCTAACAAAGAACTCTAGTTATTGTAAGGAATATAGTGAGCTATAAGAGAATACACATAGACAACAAAATAAGGATTATAATATATGAATAAAACAAAAAATTGAACAAAGAAATAGAAATCATAGCAAAGAAAAAACAGAAATTATGGAGTTGAAGAACACAATAAATGAATATAGGAATAGAGAGTATAAACAGCAGACTTGACCAAGCAGAAGAAAGAATCTCTGAACTTAAAGACAGATCATTTAAAATCATACAGTTGGAAGAGAAAAAAAAATAAGAAATGGAAAAAAATCTAAATGATTTATGGGACATGATCAAGAGACCTAATATACATATAATGGAAGTTCCAAATGAATAAAGAATGGGCAGAAAGAGTATTTAAAGAAATACTGGCTGTAAAACTCCTAAATCTGGGGAAAGATATGGACATCTAAGTAGATGAAGCTCAAAAATCCCCACTCAGCTTCAACCCAGAGGAGATTTCACCAAGACACACTATAATTAAACTGTAAAAATGAAAAGCAAAGAGTGAATTTTGAAAGTAAAAAGAGAAGAGATTCATCACATACAAGAGAAAACCAGTAAGTCTATGAATGGATTTCTTATCTGAAAGCTTGCAAACCAGGAGACAGTGAAATGATATTATCAAAGTGTTAAAAGGAATAAAAAAAAAAAAAAAAACGCTCCCCTTGTGGCTCAAAAAACAAAACAAAACAAAAAACTGGCAACCAAGAATTCTTTACCTGGCAGAGATATCTCTGGGAATAGAGATATTTTCCAGGACAAGTAAAAGCTGACAGAGCTCATCATCACTAGACCTGTCTTACAAGAAGTAATAAAGGGATATCTTCAAGGAAATGAAAGGGTACTAATAAGCAACATAAAAATATATGAACAATGAAGTATAAAACTGACTAACAAAGGCAAGTATATAGTCAGATTCAGAGTACACTGTAAAGAGTACTGTGTGAAAAAAATTAGCTGTAGTATTATTGTAAAAGGCAAAAGTATTAGAAATAACTATAGATACAGTAATTTGGTAACAATTAAAAATATAAAAATTTACATTTTGATATCAAAAACATAAAGTATGGGTGAGAGAATAAAAGGGTAGAGCTTTCATATGCAATTCATGTTATCAGTTTAAATGAATGTTATTACTACAAGATATGTTATATAAGCTTCATGATAACTATGAAACAAAAACCATAACAGATAAAAAATATAAAAAAGAAAGAAATTAAAGCATACCATTACAGAAAATCATCAAATGATAAAAGAGGACAGTATAAGAGGAAGAAACAAAAGTACTTTAAAACATTCAAAAAACAAATAACAAATGGCAATAGTAAGTATTTACTACCAAAAATTATTTTAAACAGAAATGGACTAAATTATCCCATAAAAAAGTCATAGAGTAACTGAATGGGTAAAAAATAAGACCCAACTATATGCTACCTACAAGAGATACACTTGAGTTTAAAGGACACACACAGGTTGTAATTGAAGGGATGGAAAAAGATATGCCATGCAAATGGAAACCAAAATACAGCAAGAGTGGAAACAATTATATCCAAAACATAGCCTTTCAGGAAAAAAATGTAATAAGAAAAATCATATAATGATAAAGGGGTCAATGCATCGAGATGATATAACAGTTTTATGAGACAGACAGATAAACAGATAATAGAGCGATATACAAAATGAATACAGAGACTGAATGTGTAATCAGTAATGAGTAACTAATAATGAATGAGGGGACTGAATTAGTAATTATATAACTCTGATCAAAAATGGATGAGATGGCTTCACTGGTGAATTCTACCAAATATGTATAAAATAAATAAGCAACAAGGGTATACTGTATAGCACAGGAAATATAACCAATATTTTAAAATGGAGTACAATCTGTAAAAATTTTGAATCACTATATTGCACACTTGAAACTAATATAATATCATAAATCAACTCTACTTCAATTAAAAGAAGAAATTAGGAATAGAAAGGTGCTTCTTCAATCCAGTCAGTGACATCTATAATAATCCTACAGCTAACATCATACTTGATGGTGAAAAATCGAATGCTTTTACCTCAAGATAAGGAAAAGATAAGGATGTGCTTTCTTACAACTTACTGGGGACTCTGGCTAAAATAATGAGGCAAGATGTCATGAAAGGCATTCAGACTGGAAAGAAGGAAGTAAAATTCCATTACTAGAATTAATAAACAATTCAAGAAAGTTTGGAGAATACAAGATCATTATTAAATAATCAACTGTATTTCTATACTGGACCAATAAACAAACCAAAAATAAAATCAAGAAAGTAATTCCATTTATAATGCTACAGAAAATAATAAAAATAATTATGAATAAATTTAACACAAGGATTGAAATACTTTTAATCTGAAAAGTACAAAATACATTGAAAGAAATTAAAGAACACCTAAATAAATGTAAAGACATCTCATTATCATGGATCAGAAGACTTAATATAATTAGAAGATAGCAATACACAATACATCTCAAATCCTAGATGATTTCTTGAAAGAAACTGACAAACTAATCATAAAATTCATATGGAAGTTCAGAGACCCAGAAGAGCCAAAATAACCTTAAGTAAGACAGACAATGGTAAAATATTCACTTTCTAATTTCAAACTTGCTACAGAATTCCAATAATCAATATGGTATGGCACTGACTTACAGACAGACATAACATTCAATGAAATAGAATTGAGAAATCAGAAATCAATCATATTTATGGCTAGTTGTTCTTCAACAATATTACCAAGATAAATCAATGTGGATACAATACTCAAAAACCGTTCATGGTTATAATGAATGTCCACATGCAAAAAATGAATTTGGACCCCTATCCTTATAACATATACATAAATTAACTCAAAATGGAAACATGACCTAAATTTAAAAGCTAAAATTGTACAATGCTTAGAAGAAATCATTGGTATAAATCTTTATGAATTTAGATAAGGCAATAATTTTTTAGGTGTAACAAAAGAAAAAATAGGTAATCTAGACAACATCAAAATTAAAATATTTTTTAAATTGCTAAAAACATGAAGAAAGTAAGAAAAGGCACACAGAAGGCAGAATAATTTTACACATAATACATGATAAATGATCTGTTTAAAGATTACCTAAAGAACTATTACAACTCAATAAAAAAGAAAATTAAGTTAAAAATGGAGAGGAGCTAAATCGACAGTTCTCTCATTAATACATACAAATAGAAAATATGCACATGGAAACATCCTCAACATCATTAGCCATCAAGGAAAAAAAAATTAGACATTATGTTATACATTTTAGCATTCGTATAAAAAAAAAAAGAAAGAAAAAACAAGTGTTAGTGTGGATATGGAGAAATTTAAAAGCAGCCAGCTTTAAAAAGAGCATGGCAGTTACATAAATAGTTAATACTGAGTTGCCATCAGTTCATTTCAGTCAGTCGTGTCTGACTCTTGACGACCTCATGGACTGCAGCATGCCAGGCTTCCCTGTCCATCACCAACTCCTGGAGCTTACTCAAACTCATGTCCATAGAGTCAGTGATGCCATCCAACCATCTCATCCTCTGTTGTCTCCTTCTTCTCCTGTCTTCAATCTTTCCCAGCATCAGGGTCTTTTCCAATGAGTCAGTTCTTCACATCAGGTGGCCAAAGTATTGGAGCTTCAGCATCAGCATCAGTCCTTCCAATGAATATTCAGGATTGATTTTCTTTAGGATTGACTGATTTGATCTCCTTGTAGCCCATGGAACTCTCAAGAGTTTTCTCCAGCACCACAATTCATATGCATCAATTCTTCAATGCCTAACTACCTTTATGGTTCAACTCTCACATCCATACATGACTACTGGAAAAACCATAGCTTTGACTAGATGGACCATTGTCAGCAAAGTAATGGCTCTGCTTTTTAATATGCTGTCTAGGTTCCTCACAGCTGCTCTTCCAAGGAACAAGCATCTTTTAATTCACTGCTGCAGTCACCATCTGCAGTGATTTTGTGGCCCAAGAAAATAAAGTCTGTCACTCTTTCCATTGTTTCCTATCTATTTGCCTTGAGTGATCAGACCGGAGGCCATGATCTTAGTTTTTTGAATGCTGAGTTTTAAGCCAGCTTTTTCACTCTCCTCTTTCACTTTCATCAAGAGGCTCTTTAGTTCCTCTTCACTACTGCCATAAGGGTGGTGTCATTTGCATATCTGAGGTTATCAATATTTCTCCCAGTGATTCCAGCTTGTACTTCCTTCAGCCCGGCATTTGGCATGATGTACTCTGCATATAAGTTAAATAAGCAGGGTGACTATATACAGCCTTGATGTACTCCTTTCCCAATTTGGAACCAGTCTCTCATTCCATGTCCAGTTCTACCCATTGCTACTCAACCTGCATACAGATTTCTCAGGAGGCAGGTAAGGTAGTCTGGTATCCTGTCTCTTTAAGAATTTTGCAGTTTGTTCTGATCCACACAGTCAAAGGCTTATCATAGCCAATGAAGCAGAAATAGATGATACTCTGAAATTCTCTTGCTTTTTCGATGATCTAACAGATGTTGGCAGTTTGATCTCTGGTTCCTCCACTTTTTCTAGGTCCAAATTGAACAACTGAAAATTCTCTGTTCATGTACTGTCGAAGCCTAGCTTGGAGAATTTTGTGCATTACTTTGCTAGCATGCGAGATGAGTGCAATTGTGCAGTAGTTTAAACATACTTTGGCATTGTCTAACATTGGGATTGGAAGAAAAGTGACCTTTTCCAGCCCTGTGACCACTATGGCATTTTCCAAATTTGCTGTCATACTGAGTGCAGCACTTTCACAGCATCATCTTTGAGGATTTTAAATAGCTCCACTGCAATTCTATCACCACCACTAGCTTTCTTCAGAGTGATGCTTCCCTAAGGCCCACTTGACTTTGCACTGCAGGATGTCTGGCTCTAGGTGAGTGATCACACTATCATGGTCTTCTACGTCATTAAGATCTTTATTTGTATACTTCTTCTGTGTATTCTTGCCACCTCTTCTTAATATCTTCTGCTTCTGTTAGGTCCATAGTGTTTCTGTCCTTTATCATGCCCATCTTTGTGAGAAGTTTTCCCTTGGTATCTCTAATATTCTTGAAGAGATCTCTCATCTTTCCATTTGTATTTTTTTCCTCTATTTCATTGCACTGATCACTTAGGGAGGCTTTCTTATCTTTCCTTGCTATTCTTTGGAACTCTGCATTCAGATGGATATATCCTTCCTTTTCTCCTTTGCCTTTCACTTCTTTTCTCAGCTATTTGTAAGGCCTCCTCAAACAACCATGTTGCCTTTTTGCATTCCTTTTTCTTGGGGATTGTCTTGATCACTGCATCCTGTACAATGTCACAAACCTCTGTCCATCATTCTTCAGGCACTCCTTCTATCAGATCTAATACTTTGAATCTATTTGTCACTTCCACTGTATAATCATAAGGAATTTGATTTAGGTCATTTCTGAATGGTCTAGTGGTTTTCCCTACTTTTTTCAATTTAAGTCTGAATTTTACAATAAGAAGTTCATGATCTGAGCCACAGTCAGCTCCCAGTCTTGTTTTTGATGAATGTAGAGCTTCTCCATCTTTGTCTCCAAAGAATATAATCAATCTGATTTTGGTATTGACCATCTGGTGATGTCCATGTAGAGTCATCTCTTGTGCTGTTGGAAGAGAGTGTTGGCTATGACCAGTGTGTTCTCTTGGCAAAACTCTGTTAGCCTTTGTCCTGCTTCATTTTGTACTCCAAGGCCAAACTTGCCTATTAATTCAGGTATCTCTTGACTTTCTACTTTTGCATTCTAGTCCCCTATGATGAAAAGACATCTTCCACAGGACTGGGGAAACAGACTCTTGGAGGGAACAAACAAAACTTTGTATGCACCAGGACCCAGGAGAAAGTAGCAGTAACCCCAAAAGAGACTGCCAGATTTACCTGTGAGTGTCCAAGAGTCTCCGGCGGAGCCATGGGTTTGACAGGGGCCTGTTGCAGGGTCTGGGGCACAGAATAGAGTCCTGGTAGCCACGGAGCATGCTGGCATAAGTCCTTTTTAATTACCATCATTACCCCTACCATAGTTTGACCTCAGGACAAACTAAAGTTAGGGAACATAGCCCCATCCATCAACAGATTTCGGATTAAAGATTTACTGAGCATGTTCCCACACATCAGAACAAGACCCAGATTCGCCCAGAGCCAGCTCCTCTCATCAGGAAGTTTCCACAAGCCTCATCCCTATCCACCAGAGGGAAGACAGAATGAAAGCCACAACCACAGAAAACTAACCAAACTGATCCCATGGTTCATAGCCTTGTCTAACTCAATGAAACTATGAGCTATGCCTTGTAGGGCCACCAAAGATGGACGGGTCATGGTAGAGAGTTCTGACAAAATGTGGTCCATTGGAGAAGGGAATGGCAAACCACTTCTGTATTCTTGCCTTGAGAACCCCATGAACAGGATGAAAAGGCAAAAAGATATGATACTGAAAGATGAACTCACCAGGTCGGTAGGTGCCCTATATGCTACTGGAGAAGAGTGGAGAAATGGCTCCAGACAGAATGAAGTGGCTGAGCCTAAGCTAAAACAATGCCCAGTTGTGGATGTGACTGGTGATGGAAGTAAAGTTCGATGCTATAAAGAACAATATTGCATAGGAACCTGGAATGTTAAGTTCATGAATCAAGGTAAATTGGAAGTGGTCAAACAGGAGATGGAAAGAGTGAAAATCAACATTTTAGGAATCAGTGAACTAAAATGGACCAGAATGGGCGAATTTAATTCAGATGACCATTACATCTACTACTGTGGACAAGAATCCCTTGGAATAAATGGAGTAGCCCTCATAGTCAACAAAAGATTCTGAAATGCAGTACTTGGGTGCAATCTCAAAAATGACAGAATGATCTCTGTTTGTTTCCAAGGCCAATCATTCAATATCACAGTATTCCAAGTCTATGTCCCAACCACAAATGCTGCAGAAAGTGGAGGTGGGTTGCCATATGACCTAGCAATTCTACTTCCACTTATATGCCAAACAGAAATGAAAATATGTCCATGGAAACCATGTATATCAAAAGTCATTATAGCATTGTTTATAATACCTGAACAGTGGAACAACCTAGATGTCTAACAACTAATGAATGAATGCATGCCTGCTAAGTTGCTTCAGTCATGTCTGAATCTTTGCAACCGCGTGGACTGTAGTCCACCAGGCTCCTCTGTCCATGGGATTTTCCAGACAAGTACACTGGAGTAGGTTGCCATTTCCTTCCCAGGGGATCTTCCCAACCCAGGGATTGAACCCCTGTCCATTACATCTCCTGCATTGGCACTGGCAGGCAGGTTCTTTATCACTAGCGTCACCTGGGAAGCCCAAGTGAATGCATAAGTAAAATATGATATATCCATACAATGGAATGTTGAGCAATAGAAAGTAGTACTCAAGTAATGAAAAATAGAAATGAAAGAAATGATAACTGATACCACAGAAATGCTAAGAACCATATGACTATTCTAAACAATTATATGCCCACAAATTAGACAACCTAATAAGAATCACACATGAAAAGGTGCTCAACATCACTCATTATTAGAGAAATGCAAATCAAAACTACAATGAGATATCACCGAAGAGCAGCCAGAATGGCCATCATCAAAAAGTCTACAAACAACAAATGCTAGAGAGGGTGTGGAGAAAAGGGAACACTCTTGCACTGTTGGTGGAAATGTAAATTGATACAGCCACTATGGAAGATGGTATGGAGACTCCTTAAAAAAACTAGGAATAAAACCACCATATTACCCAGCAATCCCACTCCTAGACATATACCCCGAGGAAACTAAAATTGAAAAAGACATATATATCACATTGGTCACTGCAGCACTATTTACAATAGCTAGAACATGGAAGCAATCCAGATGTCCATCAACAGATGAATGGATAAAAAAGTTGTGGTACGTATACACAATGGAACATTACTCAGCCATAAAAAAGAATGCATTGGAGTCAGTTCTAATGAGGTGGATGGACACAGAGCCTATCATACAGAGTGAAGTAAGTCAGAAAGAGTAAGATAAATATCATATACTAACACATATATATGAAATCTAGAAAAATGGTACTGAAGAATTATTTACAGGGCAGCAATGGAGAAACAGACATAGTGAATAGACTTATGGACATGGGTAGAAGGGAGGAGAGGTTGAGATGTACGGAGAGAGTAACATGGAAACTTACATTACTATATGTAAAATAGATAGCCAACAGGAATTTGCTGTATGGCTCAGGAAACTCAAACAGGGGCTCTGTATCAAGCTGGAGGGTGGGATGGGGAGGGAGATGGGAGGGAGGTTCAAAAGGAAGGGGATATATGTATACCTATTGGTGATTCATATTGAGGTTTGACAGAAAACAACAAAATTCTGTAAAGCAATTATCCTTCAATTAAAAACAAAAAGAATTAATTTCCTAGAAACATACAAGTTACCAACATTGAGTCATGAAGTAACAGAAAATCTGAACAGAATAAGTACAGGTAAGGAAATTATATCAGTAATCAAAAATATCTAAACAAAATTTCTAAGATCAGCTGGATACACTAGTGAACACTGCTTAACATTTAAACAAAAAGCTAATGTAAATTCTTCTCAACTTTTTAAAAAATAGAAAGGGAGGGAACAGTTTCAAACTCATTTTACAAGACCAGCACTACTCTGATATCAATGTCAGACAAGGACACTACAAGAAAAGAAAATTACAGGCCAATATCAGTGTTTGACATAGGTGGAAATATCCTCAACAAGATACTAGCATACTGCATTCAACAATAAATTGAAAGGATCATACAACATGATAGAGTAGGATTTCTTTCAAGGATGCAAAGATGGTTCAACATCTGCACAATAATAATCATGATGTATCACATTAACAAAATGAAGGATAAATCTATAAAATATCCTCAAAGATGCAGAGAAAATATTTGCATCAGTATTTCTTCATGATAGAAATTCTCAACAAATTTGATATAGAATGAATGCACCTCAACATATTAAAGGCCATACGTGGTAATCCTACCACTAATATCATACTTAGTAGTGAACAGTTGTAAACTTTTCCTCTAAATTGAAAATAAGACTAGGGTGCCCATTACAAGCATTTCTATTCAATATTGTACTGGAAGTTCTAGCCAGAGTAATAAGCCACGAAAAGAAATAAAAGGCATTTAAGTAGGAAAGGAAGAAGTAAAAATTGTCTATGACAATAACATAATCTTACATTAATATATGGAAAACTCTAATCTTTTATATGGAATACTGTGCTAAAAATTTGTTAAAACTAATGTCAATAACTTTGTAGTATACTAAATCAATAAACAAAAATAAGATACATTTCTATATGCTAATAATGAACTATCCAAAAATTTAAGAAAATAATTCAACTTACAATAGATTAAAAGCCAATAAAATACTTAGAGACATATTTAACCAAGGAGGTGAAAGATCTGTACACTAAAACCTGTAAGATATCAATGAAAGAAATGGAAGAAGACACACCAAAAAAAATGAAATAAACATCACATTCTTGGATTGGAAGTATTACTATTGTTAAAATATTCATACTGTTTGGATGATCTATGGATTCAATGCAATTCCTATTAAAATTCCAACACCAATTTTTACACAAAAATAGAACAATCCTAAAACTTGTAGGAATCACAAGAGACCCCAAAGAATCAAGGCAATCTTGAGAAAGAATAACAAAATTGGAGGCTTAACGCTTCTTGATTTCAAACTGTATTATAAAACTATAGTAATCAAAGCAGAGTTGTAGTGGCATGAACATAAAACCATAGACTGATGTAACAGAATTAAGAGCCCAGAAATAAACCCCTGCATATATGAACTTTGACAAGGATGCCAAGAACACATAATGAGGAAAGATATTCTTTTCAGTAAATGCCTCTGAGAAAATTAAATATCAAAATATAAAGGAATGTAACTGAAATGTTTTCTTACATCATATACAAAAATCAACTCAGAATAGAATAAATACTTGAATATAAGACTTGAAATTGTAAAATTCCTAGAAGAAAACATAGGGAGTAAGCTCCTTGATATTGGTTTTGGCAATGAGTTTTTTGAATCCGAAAAAGTAAAGAAAAAAAAAATCAACAACTTAGATTACACTAAATACAAAATCTCTTGCAAGAAAATTCATCAATAAATTGAAAAGGCAACCTATGGAATGGGAGAAAATATCTGCAAACCTCATATCCCATAAAGGTTTAATATCCAAAATGCAATATACATATATGTATACTGTATGCATATATATTATGCATGTATGTATATATATACATATATATGCATGTATATGTATACTGTACACATATATTATATATATATATATATATATATATATGTATATTGCATTTAAGAAATAGGCAGAAGACCTGAATAGACATTTTTTCCAAAGAAGACACTGAAAAGGTGATCAACAATATAATCATCATGGAAGTAAAAACCAAAACCTCAATGAATATTTATGAAATATTATCTCACCCCTGTTAGGATGGCTATTATCAAAAAAACAAGAGATAGCAAGTGTTGTTGAGGATGTGGAGAAATGGGAAACTCTGCATATTATTGGTGAGAATGTAAACTGGTATAGCCAGTATGAAACACATTATGGAGGTTCCTCACAAATATAATAACAGAACAACCATGTGATCTAGCAACCTCACTTTTGAGCATATATCCAAAGGAAATGAAATCAGTATCTCAAAGAGATAGCTGTATTCCCATGCATTGCATCATTATTCACAATAGTCAAGGCATAGAAACAATCTAAGTGTCTGTCAACAATGAATAGATTAAAAATATTAACAGATACACAGAGGAATATTATTCAATCTTAAAAACTAAGAAAATTCTGTTATTGTTGACAACATGGATCAACCTGGAATTGCCAAGTGAAATAAGTCAGAGAGAAAGACAGATATTGCATGGTATCACTTCTAAGTGGAATCTAAAAATGGGAAAACATTTTGAACTCAGAAACAGAGAGTAGAAAAGTGTTTTCCAGGGGCTGTGGGCTAGAGGAATAGGGAGATCTTGGCAAAAGGGTAAAATATTTCAGATATAAGATGTATAAGGTCTGAAGGTCTAGTATATAACATGGTTAAAACAGTTGATAACACTGTATTGCATACTTGAAATTTCCTATGAGACTAGAAATTAAATGCTCTCACAAAACAAAAAGGTTAATATGTGAGGAGATGTTTTGCTAATTAACTCAACTGTGGGAATTCTTTTACAAAGTATACACACATCAGATCATCACATTGTATGCTTTATGCATCTTAAAATTTAACCTGTTAATTATATTTTAAAAAATGATTTAAACAACACCATCCTCGTGACTTTATTATGCATCATAGAAACATACATAGGTCTTTCTACTTCAAAA
The DNA here is from genome assembly GCF_054371585.1 of Giraffa tippelskirchi. Taxonomy (NCBI): domain Eukaryota; kingdom Metazoa; phylum Chordata; class Mammalia; order Artiodactyla; family Giraffidae; genus Giraffa; species Giraffa tippelskirchi. The sequence goes on from NC_137289.1 coordinate 76,921,895, forward strand.
AAGAAAAATACTTCCAATCAATAAATTGAACTTCCAACTAAAAAACACTAGAAAATAGCAACAAAATAAAACTAGCAATATACTAACAATGAGAAATCAGAATGTGAAATTAAGGAAATTATCCCACTCACCATTACAACAAAAAGAATAAAATACCTAGGAATAAACTTACCTAAAGAGACAAAATACCTGTATGCAAGAAGGCAAAGTGGTTCTTTCAGAAGGACCTACAAATACCTGAGAAGAAAAGCAAAGCAAAAGGCAAAGGAGAAAGGGAAAGATATACTCAACTGAATACAAAGTTTCAGAGAATAGCAAGGAGAGATAAGAAACGCTTCTTAAGTGAACGATGCAAAGAAACAGAGGAAAGCAATACAAAGGGAAAGACTAGAAATCTCTTCAAGAAAATTGGAGATATCAAGGGAATATTTCATGTAAAGATGGGCATGATAAAGGACAGAAACAGCAAAGACCTAACAGACGCAGAAGAGATTAAGAAGAGGTGGCAAGAATATACAGAAGAACTACACAAAAAAGGTCTTAATGACCTGGATAACCATGATGCTGTGGTCACTCACCTAGAGCCAGACATACTGGAGTGTGAAGTTAAGTGGGCCTTAGGAAGCATTACTATGAACAAAGCTAGAAGAAGTGATGGAATTCCAGCTGAGCTATTTAAAATCCTAAAAGATGATGATGTTAAAGTGTTGCACTCAATATGCCAGCAAATTTGGAAAACTCAGCAGTGGCCACAAGACTGGGAAAGGTCAGTTTTCGACCAATCCCAAAGTAGGGCAATGCCAAAGAATGTTCAAACTACGATACAACTGCACTCATTTCACATGCTAACAAAGTAATACTGAAAATCCTAAGAGCTAGGCTTCAGTAGTATGTGAACTGAGAACTTCCTGGTGTACAAGCTGGATTTAGAAAAGGCAGAGGAATCAGTGATGAAATTGCCAATATCCTTTGGATCATAGAGAAAGGAAAGAAATTCCAGAAAAACATCTACCTCTGCTTCATTGACTACACTAAAGCCTTTGCCTGTGTGGAACACCACAAATGGAAATTCTTAAAAGAGATATGAATACCAGACTGCCTTACCTGTCTCCTGAGAAATCTGTATGCAGGACAAGAAGCAATGGTTAGAATCAGATGTGGAACAATGGACTGGTTTAAAATTGGGAAAGGAGTACATCAAGGATTTCTATTGTCACCTTGCTTATTTAACTTATATACAGAGTACATCATGGAAAATGTCTAGCTGGATGAATTGCAAGCTGGAATCAATATTTCCAGAGAAATATCAACAACCTCAGATATACAGATGACACCACCCTTATGGCAGAAAGTGAACATGAACTAAAGAGCCTCTTGATGAGGGTGAAAGAGGAGAGTGAAAAAGGTGGCTTAAGACTCAATATTCAAAAAATGAATATTATGGCATCCAGTCCCATCACTTCATGGCAAATAGAAGAGGAAAAAGTGGAAGCAGTGTAGATTTTATTTTCTTGGTCTCCAAAATCACTGCAGATGGTGACTGCAGCCATGAAATTAAAAGAAGATTGTTCCTTGGAAGAAAAGCTATGACAAACTTAGACAGCATATTAAAAAGCAGAAACATCACTTAGCTGAAAAGGTTGGAATAGTCAAAGTTATAGTTTTTCCATTAGTCATGTATAGATGTGAGATAAATAAGGGAAAGCTGAGCACTGAAGAAATGATGATTTTTGAATTGCGGTGCTGGAGAAGACTCTTGAGAGTTCCCTGGGCTGCAAGGAGATCAAACCAATCAATCCTAAAGAAACCCAACCCTGAATATTTATCTCAAGGGCTGATGCTGAAGTTCCAATACTTTGCCTACCTGATGTGAAGACCTGACTCACTGGGAAAAAAAACCCTGATGCTGGGAAATATTGAGGGCAGGAGGAGAAGGGAGCAAAGGAGGATGATGTTTGGGCAGCATCACCTACTCAATGGACATGAATTTGAGCAAACTCTGGGAGATAGTGAAGGACAGGGAAGCCTGGTGTGCTATAGTCCATAGGGTCTCAAAGATTCAGAAACGACTTAGTGACTGAAAACAATAAACAGGACAGAATTACTGATGCATGGTACAGCATGTATGAACTTTGAAAAAAATTTATCCTAACTGAAAGTATCCATTTACATAAGATTTCATATCATAAGATATATGACTTCATTTATGTGAAATGTGTACAATAGGATAATATATATAGATAAAAAGTAGTTTAGTGGTTGTCTAGGCCTAGGTGTGGTGTGGTCTAGGTGTGGTGATAATGGTGGTGGTGGATGGGGAGATGGCCAGTGAATGATAATGGGGACTGTGTATTTAGAGGAATGGCAAAAATGTTCTAAAATCAATTGTGATTGTTAAGAAATTTGAATATCCAAAAAGGCATTTGTTGTTCTATTTATATTGGTATATTGTATGGCATATAAATTTTATTTCAATGAATCTGTTTTTTAAAAAGAAATTTCCATATTGAAAACAATATTCAAAAATAGCTTAAAGTATTTTTTGTGAGGGAACCCAATTCTTTTCCAACTAGGCAACTCTGAACACTTATTATATGATAACAATTACTTTTAAAACATTTGAAAATTTGTAAAGTTCTTTGCTGCCTTCGAATACAAGAGCATTTAGTCTTCTTATTTTAATTAAGGAATAAGATGTAAGAGTTAGCACTGGAATATGATGTTATTCATTAAATATGACAACTATTTACCACACAGATTAAAATGATGATCCTAACAAAAATTATTTAACTCTTTTACTCTCTTCTGTCTCTTCCCCTGCTTCATCAATGAAAAAGTAATTTGAAAGCACAATAAATCAGAATGTATCAGTGTTACAACAGAAAGGCATACTCAGCTTTTTTATGATGGAAGCTATTACATATAGAATAATATTCCCTATAACATTCCTTGAAGAAGAAAGAGACAAAGCTGTCTGGAAAACTATCACCATCTCAACTAATTATTCATGACATCCATCATATTCAGAACAAAAATCTAAAAATAAATTTATAAGTTTTAAGAAAAAAAATCAGATTAGATTTGACAGACAGGGAGTCGGAAGAACTATATACAGAGGTCTGTGACACTGTACAGGAGGCAGTGATCAAGACAATCCCTAAGAAAAAGAAATGCAAAAAGGCAAATGGTTATCTGAAGAGGCTTTACAAAAAGGTGAAAAAAGAAGAGACACTAAAGGCAAAGGAGAAAAGGAAAGCTATATCCATCTGAATGTAGAGTTCCAAAGTATAGCAAGGAAAGATAAGAATGCCTTCCTAAGTGATCAGTGTAAAGAAAGAGGAAAACAATAGAAGGGGAAAGACTAGAGATCTCTTCAACAAAATTAGAGATATCAAGGGAACATTTCATGCAACGATGAGCATAATAAAGGACAGAAATGGTACAGACCTAACAGAAGCAGAAGATATTAAGAAGTGTACACAGTGTACACAGAGAAACTATACAAAAAAGATCTTCATGACTCAGATAACCACGATGGTGTGATCACTCGCTTTAAGCCAGACATCTTGGAATGCAAAGTCAAGTGGGCCTTAGGAAGCATCACTATGAACAAAGCTAGTGGAGGTGATGGAATTCCAGTTGAGCGATTTCAAATCCTCAAAGATGATGCTGTGAAAGTGCTGCACTCAATATGCCAGCAAATTTGGAAAACGCAGCAGTGGCCACAGGACTGAAAAAGGTTAGTTTTCATTCCAATCCCAAAAAAGGCAATGCCAAAGTATGTGAAAACTACCGCAAAATTACACTCATTTCACACGCTAGCAAAGTATTGCTCAAAATTCTCCAAGCCAGGCTTCAACAGTACATGAACAGAGAATTTCCAGTTGTTCAAGCTGGATCTACAAAAGGCAGAGGAACCAGAGATCAAATTGCCAACATCTGTTGGATCACAGAAAAAGCAAGAGAGTTTCAGAAAAACACCTGCTGCTGCTGCTAAGTCGCTTCAGTCGTGTCTTACTCCTAGTGACCCCATGGACTGCAGCCTACCAGGTTTCTCCATCCATGGGATTTTCCAGGCAAGAGTACTGGAGTGGGTTGCCATTGCCTTCTCCAGAAAAACATCTACTTCTGCTTTACTGACTATGTCAAAGCCTATGACTGTATGGATCCCAACAAACTGTGGAAAATTCTTCAAGAGATGGGGTTCCAGACCATTTCACCTGTCTCCTGAGAAATCTGTATGCAGGTCAAGAAGCAAGAGTTAGAACTGAAACAACAAACTGGTTCCAAATTGGGAAAGGAGTACATCAAGGCTGTATATTGTCACCCTGCTTATTTAACTTACATGCAGAGTACATCATGTGAAATGGCAGGCTGGATGAAGCACAAACTGGAATCAAGATTGTGGGAGAAATATCAATAACCTTAGATATGCAGATAACACCACCTTCATGGCAGAAAGCAAAGAGGAACTAAAGAGTCTCTTGATGAAAGTGAGAGGAGCGTGAAAAAGCTGGCTTAAAACTCAGCGTTCAAAAGATCATGGCATCCAGTCCCATCACTTCATGGCAAACAGATGGGCAATAATGGAAACAGTGGCAGATTTTATTTTCTTGGGCTCCAAAATCACTGAGGATGGTGACTGAAACCATGAAATTAAAAGACACATGCTTCTTGGAGGAAAAGTTATGACAAACATAGACAGCATATTATAAAGCAGAGACAACTTTGTTGACAACTATCCATCTAGCCAAAGCTATGGTTTTGCCAGTAGTCATGTATGGATGTAAGAGTTGAACCATAAAGAAAGCTGAGTGCCAAAGAATTGATGTTTTGAATGTGGTGCTGGAGAAGCACCAATTTGAACTGTGGTGTGCTGGAGAAGGATATGAAAAGTGTTTCTGCAGTGCAAATTATTTTCTATTTCCTGATCTGAGTGATGGTTTTATGTGCCCTCACTTTGTGATAATTCATTTATCAGTATAACTAGGATTTTTGAGCTTTCTGCATGTAACCTGTATTTTAATGAAACTTTGCATTAAAAGAGTTTGCATGTGTGTTCCTCAAAATACTCCATGTATCCGTTTGGAAGTAATTAACCCTTACATAATCCCTAAGAAGGACACTCCTATGAAGAGGTTTATTATATCCTAGCTTGCCAGAGTCTGAGAAGGCAATGGCAAACCACTCCAGTACTCTTGCCTGGAAAATCCCATGGATGGAGGAGCCTGGTAGGCTGCAGTCCATGGGGTCGCTAGGAGTCAGACACAACTGAGCGACTTCACTTTCAGTTTTCACTTTCATGCATTGGAGAAGGAAATGGCAACCCACTCCAGTATTCTTGCCTGGAGAATCCTAGGGACAGGGGAGCCTGGTGGGCTGCCCTCTATGGGGTCGTAGAGAGTCGGACATAACTGAAGCGACTTAGCAGCAGTAGCAGCTTGCCAGAGTACAATATTGGTATTTATTTTGTGGGGACTCTGACCCCTGATATAAACATTTACTTTGATATTATTTTTGGCACTGATTTTGAAAGAAATTTTTCTTTAAATAGTCATTAAAATATTTGACTATATAGTTTTAAGCTGTCCGATAATTATGTTCTTTAAAAATATATAATTTGCAGGAATTTTCCATACCTAGGAGATACACCAGAAAGCATTTTCTTTTCATAGATAGTCTAATTTTTTAAAGACCTCTCATATTCACAAAACTGAAAGTACTGATTTTTTTTTCTTCGTTCAATTCAGTTGCTCAGTCGTGTCTGACTCTGTGACCCCATGGACTGCAGCAAGCCAGGCTTCCCTGTCCATCATTAACCCCCAGAGCTTGCTCAAACTAATGTCCATTGAGTCTGTGATGCCATCCAACCATCTTGTCCTCTGTTTTCCCCTTCTCCTCCTGCCTTCAATCTTTCCCAGCATCAGGGTCTTTTCTAATGAGTCGGCTCTTTGCATCAGGTGGCCAAAGAATTGGAGCTTCAGCATCAGGCCTTCCAATGAATATTCAGGATTGACTGGTTTGATCTCCTTGCAGTCCAAGGGACTCTCAAGAATCTTCTCCAACACCACAGTTCAAATGCATGAGTTCTTCAATGCTCAGCTACCTTTATAGTCCAACTCTCATATCCATACTACTGACTACTGGAAAAAACATAGCTTTGAGTAGACAGATGTTTGTCAACAAAGTAATGTCTCTGCTTTATAATACACTGTCTACGTTTGTCATAGCTTTTCTTCCAAGGAGCAAGTGTCTTTTAATTTCATGGCTGCAGTCACCATCTGCAGTGATTTTGGAGGCCGAGAAAATAAAGTGTGCTTCCACTGTTTCCCCAGCTATGTGCTATGAAGTATTGGGACCGGATGCCATGATCTTAGTTTTTAGAATGTTGAGTTTTAAGCCAGCTTTTTCACTTTCCTCTTTCACTTTGATCAAGAGGCTCTTTAGTTCCTCTTGACTTTCTGCCATAAGGTAGGTGTCATCTGCATATCTGAGGTTATTGATATTTCTCCAGGCAATCTCGATTCCAGCTTGTGCTTCATCCTTCCTGGTATTTCACATGATGTACACTGCATAGAAGTTAAATAAGCAGGGTGACAATATACAGCCTTGACGTACTCCTTCCTCAATTTGGAGCCAGTCCATTGTTCCATGTCTGGTTCTAAGTGTTGCTTCTTGACCTGCATACCACTTTCTCAAGGGGCAGGTAAGGTGGGCTGGTATTCCTCTCTCCTTAAGAATTTTCCACAGTTTGTTGTGATCCACACTGGCAAAGGCTTTAGTGTAGTCAATGAAACAGAAGTAGATACTTTCCTCAAATTCTCTTGCTTTTTCTATGATCCAGTGGATGTTTGCAGTTTGATATCTGCTTCTTCTGCCTTTTCTAAATCCAGCTTGAATTTCTGGAAATTCTCAGTTCATATACCATTGAAGCCTCACTTGGGAGAATTTTGAGCATTACTTTGCTAGCATGTGAAATGAGCACAATCGTGTGGTAGTTTGAACATTCTTTGGCATTGTCTTTCTTTAGGATTGGAATGAAAACAGACCTTTTTCAGTCCTGTAGCCACTGCTGAGTTTTCCAAATTTGCTGGAATATTGAGTGCAGCACTTTCACAGCATCATCTTTGAGGATTTGAAATAGCTCAGCTGGAATTCCATCACCTCTACCAGCTTTGTTTGTAGTGATGCTTCCTAAGGCCCACTTGACTTTGGACTCTAGGATGTTTGGCTCTAGGTGAGTGATCAATTATATCCCCCTAACAGTGTATGAGAACTTTTTGCTCCACATTCTCCATATCACTTAGTATGATACATCTTGTAACATTAGTCTTTCTTGGGAGTATTGTAGTATCATCTACATGGTTTTGATTTGCATTTTCCCTGATTGAGTAAGACTGAAACCCTTTTCACATTTTTTTTCTTTTTTGCTATTTCTATATATCCCTTTCTGAAGTGTCCATTCAAGGCTTTTCCCACTTTCTCATTAAGTTATCTTTTTCTTATTGCTTTGTAAGAATTCTTTGTAAATTCAAGTTTTAAATCTTTGTTACACCTATTATAAACACCATCTCACAGTTTTTAGCCCGTGTTTTACTTTCTCAGTATCTTTTGTGGGCAAAAGTTCTTTTTATCAACAGAACATAAGTCCAATTTAGTGATACTTTCTTTTATGCTTAGCACTCTTTGTATATTGTTTGAATTGTTGAACTATCATAAAATGTTATTGTTGATGTTTAGATTTACAGTCTTATTAGGGTTACTAACGCAAACCCTAATGCTGATTTTTTACTATGGTGTGAGGTAGAAATCAAGAGACAATTATCACCCCACTGCTCCTCAGTGCATGTAATAATAAATTAAGTATCCATGTAAGTGTCAGGTGTTTCCAAATCCTCTTAAGCTTCATTGGTCTGTATGACTGTCTTTTGCCAATATGGAACTGTCTTAATGGAGATATATTACAAGCCTTAATATGCAGTAGTATAAGTCTACCAAATTCTTCAAAATTAATTTAGGTTTTACTGGTATCTTGAATTTTATACAAATTTTAGAATCAGCTTGTCAATCTGTACATAAAAATCCTATTTTTATTTTTATTTAAATTTAATTTAATCTATAGATCATCCTGAAGAGAACCAACATCTTTAACATACTAAATCTTCCAATCTACAAACGTGAGATATTTCTTTATTCATTAACTTCTTCTCTAATTTCTCTCATGATATTTTATACTTTTCAATAAGGAGATCTTTCATGTATTTTGTATATTCTTCCTAGGTATTTGATGTTTTCCATGCTGTTGAAAATGACATATTGTCATTTTTATTTCATCTCTAAATATTTGAAGGTAGTATATAGAAGTAAAACTGATTGTATTAATAGTATGTTGCCTTTCAGCAATCTTGCTGAATTCACTGATGATTTCTAATATCTAACCTTCAGAATAATTTGAATTTTCTAAGTACACAATTCAGTCATGTAAGAACAATGACAGATTCATTCCTTCCTTTCCCACACTTAAACATTTCCTTTCCTTTTCTGGTCCTATTGCATACTCTTGGCCCTTGAATACGATGTAGAATAAAACTGATGTTACTGGACATATTTGTACCATCACTGATTTCACGGAAGAAGGTTTACAATATTTTACCATTAAGTATGATATCTGCCTTACTTTATTTGTAGATTGTTGTTGTTCATTCGGTAAGTCATAGCCAATTCTTTGCAACCCCATGGGCTGCAGCATGCCAGGCTTCTCTGTCCTCCACTATCTCCCAGAGTTTGCTCAGTTTCCATTGAAACGGTGATGCTATCCAACCATCTCATCCTCTGCCACCCCCTTCTCCTCCTGCCCTCAATCTTTCCCAGCATCAGGGTCTTTTACAATGAGTTGGCCCTTCACATCAGGTGGCCAAACTATTGGAGCTTCAGCATGAGTCCTTCCAATGAATATTCAGGGTTGATTTCCTTTAGGATTGACTGGTTTGATCTACCTGCAGTCCAAGAGACTCTCAAGAGTCTTGTCTAGCACCATAATTCAAAAGCATCAATTCTTCAGCTCTCAGTCTTCTTTATGGTATAACTCTCACATCTGTACATGACTACTGGAAAAATCGTAACTTTGACTATACCAGCTTTGACTATACAGACCTTTTCAGCAAACTGATGTCTCTGTATTTGTATTTATGGGTATTTTTATTTGTGTTTGTAGATAAATTTTATAAAATAGGAAATTGCCATTTATTCTAAGTTCACTAAGAGTTTTTATCTTGAATAGATAATAAATTTTACTCAATGCTTTCTCTGTATCTTTTCAGGTGTCTTTATACTATGTCACCATTATTCTTTTGCTCTGGTTAATTCCATTGATTGGTTTTCAAATGTTAAACTGACCTTGCATTCCTGGAATAATGCTAATGTGTCTGTGATATATTATAATCTTTATGTATCACTGGACTCAATTTGCTATTTTTTGAGATTGTTATTTCTTATTTTATGTGACAGACATTTTCTTTCTTGTGATGTCCTTATAAAATTTGGTAATAAGGTTTCAATGACCTCAGAACATTAGTTGGAAAGTGTTCTTACTCTGTTTTGTTATCTGGCAGAGTTTGAACAGGGTTAGTGCTATTTCACTCTTAAATGTTTTGTGGAATTCACATATGAAGTTATCTAGGTAAGAGTATATTTCTGGAAAGGTTTATAAATATGGATTCAATTTATTTAATACAACGTTTATGGAACCTTCATATACATATATATATATATATGTATATATATATATATATATATATATATATATATGCAGTTAAAATACAGATAGTGATTCAGTAGGTTAGTGTGAGACTCAGGTCTGCTATCTTAACAAGATCGCGGTGATGTCAATGTTGCTGGTGCAGGGATGACAATTAATTAGTAAGACTTTATTGTATGTGACAATTGCTGTTTCTTTTTATGTCAATTTCCATTATGTTTTCTAGGAATTTTTCTATTCTGTGTACATCGCCAAATTTTCAACATAAAAAATATTAAAGTATTATGTATTACTTTACTTAGGTAGAATCTCTAGTACTATCCCTTTTTCACTTCTAATATTTTGTATGTTAGGCTTTAAAAAAACTTCACCAGAATTTATCACCTCCACTTTCAAATAATACACTTTGAGAGTTTTAGCTTACTGCTTGATTTCTATTTCATTAACTTCTGCATTTACTTTCAATATGTTTTGTTCTGTCTATATTTATTTTGAATTTAATTTGCTTTTCTTTTGTTAAATTGCTTTCTTGCAGTAGTTTTGTGAGATGAATGCTTAAATTATAGACTTTCAGCTCTTTTCCCTTTTTATTAAATACATCAAAAGGTATGAATCTTTCTTAAATACAATATAAACTGCATGTCACAAGTTTGCTATGTCGTGTCTTCATTATCATTCCATTCAAAATCTTTTAAAATTCTCAATGTGTTTTCTTCTTGCCTTCTTTTTCCCTAGCTTTGTTGAGGTCTAATTGATAAGTAAAATGTAATATATTTAAAAGTGAATGTGAAAGCCACTCAGTCGTTTCCTACTCTTTGCAACCCCATGGACTGTACAGTCCATAGAATTCTACAGGCCAGAATACTGCAGTGGGTAACCGTTCCTTTCTCCAGGGTATCTTCCCAATCCAAAGATTGAACCCAGGTCTCCCACACTGCAGGCAGAGTCTTGACCAGCTGAGCCACCAGGGATATTTAAAGCATACACATAATGATTTGACATATGTATACATTGTGAAAGCATTACCATGATCAAGTAATTTAACATATCTATCATTTCATACAGTTACATTTTTTTGATGAGAATGCTTAAGTTCTGCTCTCTTTGCAAATTTTAATTATACAATAAAATATTATGACACTTGCTCTAGAATCTAGTTCAAATACATGTATGTACAAATATATATGTATATATAAATTTATGTAATATATATGTATATATAATATGTATGAATATCTACATACATATACTAATACATATGTATACTAATTACACATTACCTAACAGAAGCAGAAGATATTAAGAAGAAGTGGCAAGAATACACAGAAGAACTATACAAAAAAGATCTTCATGACCCAAATAACCACAATGGTGTGAGCACTCACGTAGAGCCAGACATCCTGGAATGCAAAATCAAGTGGGCCTTAGGCAGCATCACTACAAACAAAGTTAGTGGAGGTGATAGAATTCTAGATAAGCTATTTCAAATCCTCAAAGATGATGCTGTGAAAGTGCTGCACTCAATATGCCAGCAAATTTGGAAAACACAGCAGTGGCCACAGGGCTGAAAATGGTCAGTTTTTATTCCAATCCTAAAGAAAGGCAGTGCCAAAGAATGTTCAAACTACTGCAAAATTACACTCATCTCACACGCTAGCAAAGTAATGCATAAAATACTCCAAGCCAGGCTTCAACAGTACGTGAACAGTGAAATTCCAGATGTTCAAGCTGAAACATCTAAGTAACATCTTTCCTTAGGTAAGACAGAGAAATCAGAGATCAAATTGCCAACATCTGTTGGATCATAGAAAAAGCAAGAGAGTTCCAGAAAAACATCTACTTCTGCTTTATTGATTATGCCAAAGCCCTTGACTATGTAGATCACAACAAACTGTGGAAAATTCTTCAAGAGATGGGAATACCACACCACCTTACCTGCCTCATGAGAAATCTGTATGCAGGTCAAAAAGCAACAGTTAGAACTGAACATGGAACAACAGACTGGTTCCAAATTGGGAAAGGAGTACATCAAGGCTGTATATTGTCACCCTGCCTATTTAACTTATACGCAGAGTATATCATGAGAAATGGTGGAATGGATGAAGCACAAGATGGAATCAAGGTTGCTGGGAGAAATATCAATAACCTTAGATACGCAGATGACACCACCCTTATGGTAGAAAGCAAAGACGAACTAAAGAGCCTCTTAATGAAAGTGAAAGAGGAGAGTAAAAAAGCTGACTTAAACCTCAACATTCAAAAAACTAAGATCATAGCCTCTAGTCCCATCACTTCATGGCAAATAGATGGCGAAACAGTGAGAGACTTTATTTTGGGGGGCTCCAAAATCACTGCAGATGATGACTGTGGCCATGAAATTAAGACACTTGCTCCTTGGCAGAAAAGCTATGACCGACCTAGACAGCATATTAAAAAGTAGAGACATTACTTTGCTGACAAATATCTGTCTAGTCAAAGCTACAGTTTTTCCAGTAGTCATGTATGGATGTGAGAGTTGGACTATAAAGAAGTCAAGGTGCTGAAGAATTGATGCTTTTGAACTGTGATGTTGGAGAAAACTCTTGAGAATCCCTTGGACTGCAAGAAGATCCAACCAGTCTTTCCTAAAGGAGATAAGTCCTGAATATTCATTGGAAAGACTGATGCTGAAGCCAAAACTCCAGTAGTCTGGCCACCTGATGTGAAGAACTGACTCATATGAAAAGACCCTGATGCTGGGAAAGAGTGAAGGCAGGAGGAGAAGGGGATGACAGAAGGCGAGATGGTTGGATGGCATTGTGAACTTAATGGACATGATTTTGAGCAAGCTCCAGGAGTTAGTGATGGATAGGAAAGCTTGGCATGTTGCAGTCCATGGGATCACAAAGAGTTAGACCCAACTGAGCAACTGAACTGACTGATATGTATAATTAGTATAACTAGGAACTAGTCCAGAGTTTTTAATATTTGTTTTTATGGCATATCTTTTTCTATCCTTTGATTTTCAGTAGCCTTGTATATATGTATCCACGTTGCCTTAACCTCTTTGATGCCCTCAAACAGAAGAGTTTATTTTTTCCATATTTTCTAATTTTTCTCAGTGGGTTGGTTGGCATAAAAAAAAAGGAATCTGGAACAACTTTTCTGAAAGCAACAGTCTAACTTTGTGGCTTTTCATAATATATAAAATTTCCTGCTTTCCTACTTTCCTTCTACTTTCTGCTGTAGTAAAACAAGAAATGCTAGAGACTGATCTGAGAAGAGGCCCCTTGCACCTAAAAACCCATCTGCAAATTAATGCACAAAATAGCTGGACCTTCGTTTTTCTTTATCTTTTCATTATACTCACCTTGAACTGAAGAAATTTCAGCTAGTCAACAGGCTTTAAATGAAGATTTTAAAAGTTATTATATCTAATGCTTAGAACAGTATCTGACAAATAATAATTGCTATATAAGTATTAGTTATTATTATTAAATACTCCCACATATAACCAGTCTTTGAACTCATTTCTGATAGAGGAATTACAATTAACATGGACACAATACCTGTGTTAATGAATACTGCTACAGGATTCCTTGGTATGTTTAATCATAATGAATTATTTATTAGAGACTCACTATGTACAAATGATTATGTTGGAAAATCAATATAAAATAACGTACGATAATGCTTTCCCTCAAGAGAATTAAAATCAAATTCAGATACAAGATATGTGTAAAAATAAACATTACTTATTTAAATATCTCAATATTCCACTAAAATTTGAGGGAAAGAATTCTGTCTCATTCTTTCATGCCTAGCACATATATCTGTACTTAAGAAAAGAAAAAGTGTTAGTTGTTCAATTGTGTTCAACTCTTTTGCAACCCCATGGACTGTGGACTATAGCCTATCAGGCTCCTCTGTCCATGGAATTCTCCAGGAAAGAGTACTGGAGTGGGTAGTTATCCCCTTCTCCAGGGGATCTTCCCAACCCAGGGATCGAACCTGGGTCTCCTCCTGCATTGAAGGAAGATTCTTTGTTGTCTGAGCCACCAGGAACTTTACCTACATATAGCCAACCCTCAAATGATTATGGAATTAAATCAAGTTTACAATGTTAAATTCTAGAAAATAGTAACTACAAAGGAATGGGGTCATCTTGATGATTGATGAATGGAAGTATGAGCAAATAAATGAAGGAACTAGCTACAGCTTAAAATAAGTGTGATGCCATCCAAGCATCTCATCCTCTGTCATCCCCTAGGTCCATTCATGTTGCTGTAAATGGCATTATTTTATTCTTTTTCCTGGCTGAGTAATATTCCACTGTGTGAATGTACCACATCTTCTTTATCCATTCATCTATCAATGGACAATTACATTGTTTCCATGCTTTGGCTATTATAAGTTGGAACTGTACATTTTAAATGAATGAATTCTATGGTATGTGAATTAAAGCTCAATAAACCTGCTTTTTTTAAAAAATCTAAATACAGAAAACCCATGATGAACATGACACCAGTACTTTAAATAAAGACAGCCTCAGTATTACTGATAGTAAAAAAAAAAAAAAAAAAGTGTTATTTTGATAAGGAAAGAAGTCATGGTAGTAAATTAGAAGTGGAGAAAATATTATTATAAAAAGAATAAAGATAGACGCATACATGAAACATTTCAAGATAAATTAGTACAGGGGTCACATAAAAGAGAAGGATAAGATAATAGATGAGTATGAACTAAGAAGGGTTGTGAAAGGTAGTGTAACAAGTTTAGACTATATTCCCTGGATAATGGTAAGTGTTTGAAGGTTTCTGATCAGTTTAATACTTATCTTAGAATAACAGCAACAGTGGTAAATTCTAGTTGAATAGAAAAGAGGTTTGAGTTGACCAATCCATTAGTAGCTATACAAATAGTCTACATCTATATAAATAAATATGGATCTGAATTTCAGTGTTGGCACTGGAAATGTTAAAGAAAAGACAGGTTACAACACTACTGAAGATAAAAATTACAAGATCTGATGAACAAATGCATATGGAAATTGTATGGAGAACAATACAACAATGCAATATATCTTACCTGTTCAGAGAAATGTTTCAGTAATGTAATATGTTTAATGAGGTGGTTTTTCAGACTGGAAAATTCTGACATGCAATCAAATGGAGGGCTGCCAGGGAAAGATGACAAGACAGTCTATCAATCTCAGTTTCACTTAATGCAACAGCTTTATACTGTAGGAAAGTGAAAATTATAATCCACAATATGTACAGCTTTACATTACTTTGAAAGAGTGTTGAGTGTCAAGTGTCAGCTAAATTCAAAACAACACAAAGTTACATCAAAAAATAACAGAAAGCTTATATGGAAGATGATCAATGTGATATATCTATGATCTCAATAAAGTGATAGGATGATAAGTGCACAATTTACAACAGTTATTCCTATTTTCAAGTTACCATAGGTAGAAGGTAGAGTAGGTAAGTTTTCAGTTTTATATTTTCTTTGGCTAGCTTACTATACAGATGATTACATGAAGAAAGGAAAAATGAAAAGTATCAAATATTAATTATGTAATCCACAAGTAGATTATCTACCACTTGAAAAATAGATTGGCTGTTGGTAACTCATTTTATTTGCCACAATTGAAAAAAGATTATTTTACTTAGGACACTATAACCAATTGAAAAGTTTTGGCTTTATTACTTTTGTCTAGAATAGCTCTTAGGCTTCTGTGGTTTGGGGAACCTGTAATCACAAGTACTAATTCGAATGAGGTGATAAAACCTACGTACTTTTGTTGGACAGTGATCACTATTACAATCTAAAAATGGAGAAAAATTTTCAGAATGACATTTGTAAAATAAATTAACAAGCATTACAATGCTGCAACCATATACGCCCTCACAAGGGAAATAAAGTTTTATTTTTAAAAATTAGCAAGAAAAAGTAATTTATAACCCCTTCTCCAAATTCCTAGGATATTGCAGTCCCTAAATTTTATATGAATGTGCCATTTTCTGGAGGTCTATTTCTAAAACACATAAGAACATGGGCAATGATTCAAATCTCTTCTTATAAAAAGTATATAAACTTATGTGGCAAATATAGCTGCCAGATCCATAGGATAATCTCCTTTAACTATGTCCAGGGTATGAAACATGTGAGCAAAATTTCTTAGGCAGTTTTTTCCTTATTTATTTCTGGATCAAAAAAAATGAGCAAATAGGCAAGAAAATATTGGGTCATCCTCCTACCATCTCACTCCACCCTATCCCTCAATTCTCAACATGAAACATGATTAATTTATGTCTCCTTACATGTAGAATCTCGGGTAGTTACGCTTTGATAAGTAGTCTTGCATTACTACATTATGCTCCTCAATAAATTTCGTCACAAATTATATTTACCTCAAAAAATAAGTCACTTAAAATTTTAATGACTAATGCCAATATAAAATAAAGAGAGAAGTCCTTGTGAAATGACTGAAATTTACATTTAGTAACATAAAAATTTTAATACCCATAATTTCTATAATAAATCTTAAAATCTTTATTCTATTAGTAATAAAGTAGAACTTAAACTTAGCTATCTCATCTATATCTAAGCTTATAATGCTGGCAAAGTCAACCTTTGGTACACTGTAGTTCAGTCAAAAAGTTCTTTGTTGTTCAGTAGCTAAGTCGTGTCTGACTCTTTGCGACCCCACGGACTGCTGCACGCCAGGCTCCTCTGTCCTCCTCTATTTCCTGGAGTTTGCTCTAGTAACTCACAAAAAGGCTAATACTTTTAGGAAAATATAATGAATGATAATTGTTCATGGGGAGAGGTCATATAAGCACATTTCCCCCCATTTTTTTTATGATGACATCTTGATTCAACTCCTGCTGTGGGAGTGCTAAGTTGCTTCAGCCGTGTCTGACTCTCAGTGACCCTATGGACTGTAGCCTTCCAGGCTCCTCTGCACATGGGATTCTCCAGGCAACAATAATGGAGTGAGTTGCCATTTTCTCCTCCAGGGGATCTTCCCGACCCAGGGATTGAATCCGTGTCTCTGGCGTCTCGTGCATTGGCAGGTGGGTTCTTTACAACTAGTGGCACATATACACTTCACTTCTCAAAAGTACTTATTATCTCTATTACCAAGGTGACTCATCAGACTCATTTGTTTCTAAAAAAGCTGAAATAAATTTTAGGCCTGAAATCATATTTTATTACATCAAGTAAATTAACAGCTTGAACCACAATTTAAGAAAAATATGATATTAAAACTAATGAAGGAATATTTACATTTTAACAGAATCTTTCCTCTGTTTTCTTTTGGATACATAGAGATTAGGCTAATTTTAGGATAAGCTATAGAAATAATTTTTTCCCACTGACACAATTACTCAATTTCAGAAAGTAAAGAATGAACAATTCCTCCAATTGACCTACTCTAATTCCTCCAGCTGGCACAGATATTTGGTAAGAGGGACTTAATTTAATACATAAGGAAAGCAATTAGGCTGAGCCCCAACAATTCTTAAAATCCATGTAACTCTGATGAGTCCTTGACACAATTTTCAAGACATCTGGACTTCCCTAGGAAGTCTAGAAAATCAAAAGCAATTAAAGTTAAGAAATTTAAAAGTATTAAGTTGTTTTGTAGCAACCATGACCTGTGCAAAGCACATTGTTTTTTTAATGTGTTTCATTCATAATATTTTATGTATTCAAAGATAATATATGGAATGTTCAATAAGTCCTTAGCTTAGTAAAATTGTCATTCAATATGAAAAACTTTTATTTAGTACTCACTAGTTCTTAATCAAGGACTATGAACATCTGTCATGTTGTAAACTGAATTTAAAACCTTCAAGCAGTTGGAAAAAAAGATGCTGAGATGACCCATAAATTTGTCATATTCAAAAGCTGTTATATTAAGTCATTGGTATAATTACAGAATTTATTGAAAGAGTAATCTGACTGATTGTCTTTAGGACTACTCAATATAAAATATTGTAGGAGCAATATAACTCCCATTTTATCTTCCCTGGTTCCAGTGATGAAAGTGAAAAAAGCTCTCAAACTGGTGATGTAGTAATATAATACCAAAGAGTGCTTCTTAATACAAATACAATGATGTGAATTTTGTAATGAGACTACTTCAATCAAATGATAAAATTTAATATTGTGAGCTATCAATCATCAATGAAGCAGATTATATTCACTATGGGGGTCTTTATGTTGCCGCTACCTAGTCCTATAGTTATCTTTGCTATCTGCCAATTATCCTTTTCCCTATTTTCCTTAAGTTGAGTTTATTCCAAGGATTCCATTATGTCCTTTGTCTTAGCTTGTTACAAGATAGATGTTTGTAAGGAGCTCAGAAGAGAGGAAGCTGAGGAACTGGTCAATGTCCTAAATTTTTTCTAATATTCAATTTGGAATTTTTTGAACAAGTGCGTCAATCATTTCATCCCTTCTTTATGTGAACAAAATGGGTTTGTCAATCAACTATGAATTGCAACGAAGAGAAATGATAATAAGAGAGCAAATAACAAAGAGGGACGAAAAAAGTATCATGACTTCTCCCTCTCTTACTTCTCTGATTGATCATAAAAGCATATTTCCCTCTCTTACTATCTAACTTCTCTATCTTTGGGACATAACACTTTCCAATAGTCTTCTATTGACGTAGAATAAATAAATAAATAAATAAATATATATATATATATATAATGTTTCATTTGTGTGTAGAATATAGAGTTGACTAAAGTCTTTGATTAAAAATAATTAGAAAATGGAAATATTAATATACTACCTACAGATTATTATCAAAACAAGAATAAAAATCATTAGCCTTTGATTTTCATAACTCTCTCTTAGTAATACAGAGTTTTAAAACCAGAACTGACTTGTTTATAAATATTTTTACTATAATATATATATATACTTAAATATTTGTTGTTGTTTAGTTGCTAAGTCGTGACTGACTCTTTTGCAACCACACGGACTATAGCCCACCAGGCTCCTCTGTCTATGGGATTTCCCAGGTAAGAATACTGCAGTGAGTTGCCATCTCCTCCTCCAGGGGATCTTCCTGAACCAGGAGCGAATCTGTGTCTCCTGCACTGGCAGGCAAATTCTTTACCACTGAGCCACAGGGGAAGCCTATATATATATATATACACACATATATGTATACACACACACACACATATATGCAAATGCACATGCACACACACACACACATATATATATGAAAAAACTACTTTGTCCAGATGTGATAATTTAAAACTTTTTTTGTAACTGTTACACATCCCTGAAAGACTTCAGAGAAACAAGTACTCTTTCTAACGAAGCAGTAGAGTTTGATCTATAAAGAAAGACCAAAATTAATCCTTTGTAAAACAAATACTTTTTCTGTAAAGTGATTTTTTTTTCTGTTTAAAGTCAGATGATCAAATATTGTTCACTTAATGGGAACTATATAAATGTGTTCTTTACCCTATGGAAATATTAGAGCATAAATAAAAGTCGTTTAATGTCTTTGAAACATACTGTGGAAATAAAATCCAATTCCTACTTAAAATTTTTGAAGCGATAGAAAGAGGGGGAAATGCAACTATCTGAAAGCTTTACAGATTACATGTTAGGAATTACCTTTCCAGAATGTTTAGTATCATCTTGACCGTATTAATCACTTCAACAGCAGCAGTAAGAATGTTATCAGGTGGTTGTTCACAAGTGCCATGTAGAGTACGCGCCCTTCTTCTTTCCGATATCATGACAAGAACACGGTCAATAGCATGCTCAAGATGTTCACTTTGTTTTCTGAATCTGGTAGCCATCTTTTTATCATTCTGAAATTAAAGTGGGAGTTTGGGGGGAAGAAATGAGGCAGCACTTATCTAACACACTATAAATATGGAATAGATGCAAGAGCAACACCATTTAGTCAAAGTAATGTAAGAGGTGCAAAATCAGACACTTTTCATTATTTACATATTGTTTCTGGTAATGCTTATATCATTCATGGTAATTGTTATCTAAAGGACATGAAAAGAATAAGATTCATCCACGGAAATACTGAGGTATGTTATTTTAGAATGTGACAACAACTACTTGCCCATAATTAGGATATGTTAATTCTGGTACTGCCTTATTGGTAAACTTACCTCATTTTCTTTTTAGACTGTAATCAAGTAAGGGGAAAACATATACTACTTTGTATTCTGGAGAGGATTGGGTATAGATCTAAGAGACAGGAAAGGGAATCCTTACTTGTAATTTATCTTGGAGCCCTGTAAAATACGTGAGAGCTGGTAATTTAAACACATATGAGCTATAAGATTATTCAGTAGTAAATGTAGCACTTCAAGTAATTAGACACTTGTCTTATTTACCTATTTTCTCTGCCTGAATGTGTATACATATACTCGCTTTTATAACACTTTGTCCAGAGTCTCATCAAATGGCTATTTGAAATAACAACAGAGTTGCAATAATGGCCCCATGTAGTCTCTTTTTAAAAGAAGTTACTCTAGCTTCATCATTTAATGGTCAGGAAATAATCTGTGATTTACTAAGTAGTGAGGACATTTAATAAAAAGGATCTCTGCCCTTTTAGACTTTGAAATTTTCAGGTATAGGAAAATTTTGTTTAATTATGAAAGAGATAAATATATAACTATTTCTGGCCTGATTTCAATAAGATATCACATGAAAACATTATATTAATATGATTTCTATAAAACCATAAAACCAAGTGCATAGCGCCTCAATAATTACTTTGTCCTAAAGTAAAGTCTATAACGTAATATTTTCAGATGGTCAACCTTAGTGTTTCACTTTAAATATCATGAAACAACATAAACATAGATCATCGTACAGATTTCTGATGAATAGCTTGGTTTTAGCAGTATTCACCTTCTTCAAATAACCTTGCTTTGCATTTGTTGATTGGCAAAAATAATATGTGTATTTTGGCATTTTTTAGTTTTTTCAAAGTGTTTCAGCATAACAAGAAAAAAGTAATAGAAAATTATGGCTTCTACTTTTCTTATTTATGGTTGTCAGAATGAAAGTATCAATGCCAACATCTAAGATATAAACCTAAGTATGCTTTTACTTTCATCTTCTGCTTCCCAACCTTCTTCTTTCATTGATACAATTTGAACTTTGAATATAAACTATTATCAATAATATTTTAAAAATTGATGTTATTCAGGTGTATACTTTTATGAAGGTTTATACTTTTAGGACATTTTTCTAAGTCTATAACCATATTAATGAAGATTATTTTGACAAACTGTACTAGTTTCATAGCTCATTGTCCGTTCTTTTATACCACAACATGTCTGTTCTTGGATTATTTATCTTTGGTCAGCTGAAACGCATCTTCCTGTAATTTTAAAGAATTAGTGGTTTCAGGATGGGGAACACATGTACACGCATGGCTGATTCATGTCAATGTATGGCAAAACCACTACAATATTGCAAAGTAATTAGCCTCCAATTAAAATAAATAAATTAAAAAATAAAAATATAAGCCTTTAAGAATTAATGGGATTTATGTCCTGACTTTCAATTCTTAAGAATATTTTAATTTGCCAACTCCCATAAATGGTCTCCCAAAATCATACAGCTAATTATTAGTAGACTGCATCCTGGAAACAGAAGGCACCTGATGCTGAGTGCTCCCTTTCTACTACATTATTAAATATATTCGGTCCCAGAGGGACAAGAAAAGATGAGAAATTTTTGATGCATGCCATTTGTCAGTGTGGTGAAATGGAAAGACATCTATGTTTGGTTTAAAATCAACCACTTAAATGTATCAGTTTGTTTCTGGATTCTTTTTAAAATGTGAAAATTTATAAGACATTGTTTTCTTTCCTTTTTAGGTTTTAAATTCATTTCACAGAGAGCAAACTTTTCTTTTCCAGTAAGCCACAGGACTGGAAAAGGTCAGTTTTCATTCCAATCCCAAAGAAAGGCAATGCCAAAGAATGCTCAAACTACCACACTATTGCACTCATCTCACATGCTAGTAAAGTAATGCTCAAAATTCTCCAACCCAGGCTTCAGCAACACATGAACCGTGAACTTCCAGATGTTCGAGTTGGTTTTTAAAAAGGCAGAGGAATCAGAGATCAAATTGCCAACATCCGCTAGATCAGCGAAAAAGCAAGTGAGTTCCAGAAAAACATCTATTTCTGCTTTATTGACTATGCCAAAGCCTTTAACTGTGTGGATCACAATAAACTGTGGAAAATTCTTCAAGAGATGGGAATACCAGATCATCTGACCTGTCTGTTGAGAAACCTGAATGCAGGTCAGGAAGCAACAGTTAGAACTGGACATGGAACAACAGACTGGTTCCAAATAGGACAAGGAGTACGTCAGGCTGTATATTGTCACCCTGCTTATTTAACTTATATGCAGAGTACATCATGAGAAACACTGGGCTGGAATAAGCACAAGCCGGAATCAAGATTGCCGGGAGAAATAAAAATAACCTCAGATATGCAGACTACACCACCCTTATGGCAGAAAGTGAAGAACAACAAAAGGGTCTCTTGATGAAAGTGAGAGAGGAGAGTGAAAAAGTTGGCTTAAAGCTCAACATTCAGAAGACTAAGATCATGGCATCTGGTCCCATCACTTCATGGAAAATAGATGGGGAAACAGTGGGAACAGTAACTGACTTTATTTTGGGGGGCTCCAAGGTCACTGCAGATGGTGATTGCAGCCATGAAATTAAAAGACGCTTACTCCTTAGAAAAAAATGTTATGACCAACCTAGATAGCATATTAAAAAGCAGAGACATTACTTTGTCAACAAAGGTCAGTCTAGTCAAGGCTATGTTTTTTCCAGTAGTCATGTATGGATGTGAGAGTTGGAATAAAAAGAAAGCTGAGTGCTGAAGAATTGATGCTTTTGAAGTGTGGTGTTGGAGAAGACTCTTGAGAGTCCCTTGGACTGCAAGGAGATCCAACCAGTCCATCCTAAAGGAGATCAGTCCTGGGTGTTCATTGGAAGGACAGATGTTGAAGCTGGAACTCCAATACTTTGGCCACCTTATTCAAAGAACTGCCTCATTTGAAAAGACCCTGATGCTGGGAAAGATTGAAGGCAGGAGGAGAAGGAGACAACAAAGGATGAAATGGTTGGATGGCATCACTGACTAAATGGACATCAGATTCACTGCCACCCATAGGGTCACAAAGAGTCAGACATGACTGAACAACTGAACAACAACAACAATACGATCTTCAGTAGTATTTTGGACTGTGGGCAGAGGCTACTTTATTGCCAAAGGTTATGTGAAAAAATTTTCAAAATTGGAGTTTTAAATTAAATTAGTATACAATATCCTTGAATAAGTAAGAGTTTGAATACCTATTTAATGTTGAATCGTGCTTTGTGATCAGCATTCTAGGGACTATGATGAAAGATGAAATATATGTGAACATATTATGATTTTCCTGTTTTTTTTAAAAACATCAAGGAATTATTCATTTATTTTTGTATCAATTGCCTATCTTCATTATTTAGAATGTTATTTATACAAGTGCAGGTACCATGCTGTCAAGTTTATTGTAATACTGAACAGTCTGACATATAGTTGGCACTCAGCAAATATGTTGAATGAATTAAAGTCATACATTTATTAGAAGCTTGTGTATTTTGCTCCATCTTTACTTGCCAGAATTAATTTCACCCCAGCACCATTCAAAATCAGACAAGCATGCTCCATTGTAAAATGTAAATTCATCATCTCCACATGTAAGGCGAATATTTCTTTGGTTATTTCTTTACTATGGCAAGCCAAACTACTGTATTAGAATGGACCTATTGGTTTCAGAAGCCATTATTGATTAACTGCCTAAGGTACAATAACTTCTGGGGCATGGAGGAATTAAGACATATAAATGCTCAAAATTTCCAACTGAAAATGAAAAACAATTACCTAAACATATGCATGATATTAAACATCTGGATTGGTGACAGTTTTCACCCGTTTTCATCCTACTGGTTGGCACAATGTCAGTATAGCTATATGTTATTCTATTTGTGATATTTTGAAATGGTCCATCTAGCCCAACAATCTGTAGTTTTTTCACAGAGTTTCAATTTTATATCTTAATTTTCATGCCTACTATAGTATATATTAAAAGATACAAACATATCAATCACATATATAATTGTATACATATGATATGTATATATATGTGTATATATACATACACACATACATACATGTATTCAGTTTTTTGAATAGAATTTAGTTTGCTAACTGACACTAGCTGCACTATAGAAAAGTGTACATGAATTGCTGAAATGCTTATACTATAAATTTCAGCTTGTTATTTCTGTGAAAATATCAAATCATTAATTATATAGACATCATGAAGCAAAGGAAAATGAATGCCAGCCTTCTTATTTATGTTGAAAACTGTTAAAGACTAACTACCCCATAGTAAGCCTGTAACCTGTTGTTCTCTATCAAATATTATTCAGTTCTCATATTTCTGGCAACAGACACCACTATTTCAACACTTTGGAAAAAACCTATCGACAGCCAAACTCCTGGAGTTGCTCAAGTCCATCCCTTCACTATTCACACCTGCTTCCAAAGCAGTCATCAGTAAAATAAGCAAACAGTGAGATATTTTAAAATACACTGTAGTATGGAACTTCACAAGTGAACTTTAAAAACTTTAGCACTATTTTTAAAATATAAATTCTTTTTTGAAACTCATTATACAGTAGCCCCTATATTTACATTCCATCAGTAAATAATATAAATTCTGTCAATCAGTTCAGTTCAGTGGCTCAGTCGTGTCCCAGTCTTTGCGACCCCATGAATTGCAGCACGCCAGGCCTCCCTGTCCATCACCAACTCCCGGAGTCTACCCAAACCCATGTCCATTGAGTTGGTGATGCCATCCAACCATCTCATCCTCTGTCCTCCCCTTCTCCTCCTGCCCCCAATCCTACCCAGCATTAGGGGTATTCTGTCAATAGTGTATAACTAAATGCCATTTAAGTCATTCTGAGTATGATTATTAATAGTTTTCTCAGTTGTTCAGACTCACCCTAACGAAATTATAGCAAATTTCCATATTATAATCACTCTCTCACAGTACTTCACCAAAATAATTATAGTTCCCCATATTATCTACAGAAAATCTAATCTTTATAAACCACCTTTGATCATTTTCTCCTTTACTTTCAATAGAGAACAAATCCCACCTTTTCCCAAAAGTATCTTAATTAAATTATATCTTAGCAATAACTTTAGCCTCTCAGAAGTCAATGTCAGTTTTGTTTTTTTTTTTTTACAATGGAAAGACATTAGCTTTATAAATGCTAGACTCAGAGACATTCTTATTCTCCTTTATGATTGGAAAACTCATTCTTTTACCTAGGTCTCTACCTCTTCCTGCAGTTATTTTAAATGCAGAGCTTTCACTTGCTAATATCATCTAATCAGTAGTGTTATTATCCTAATAGCTTACCCATAAAGAAATCATTTTTGTGCCTAATTGAAGGGATTTGCTATATACAGTGTACGTAACAAATTTTACATTTCTCAAATATCACTCTGAGGCTATTTATGTTGAACAGACATTCTTATCATGCACTCATAATTCTCTTCCCCCCACCAGCTTTACTGAGAAATAATTAACATGTAACATTGTGCAATTCTAAAATGTACAGTGTGATTATTTGATGCATGTGCATATTCTGAAATAATTACCATCCTAAAGTTACTTAACACGTTTATTACCTCACATAATTACAATTTTTGTGTCCTGGTAACAGTTTTTGAGATATACTTTCTTTTAAATTTGAGTTTATTTTGAGATAAAATTATATTAATATATCATACAATTCACCCATTTAAATTATAAGATGCAATGGTTCTTAGTATCTTCACAGAGTTATGCAACCATTGCCAGTAATTACAGAACATGTTCATCATCTCCCGTATCCATTAACATGTGTGCATGCATGCTAAGTTGCTTCAGTCGTGTCCAACTCTTTGTGATCCTATGGACTGTAGCCCTCCAGGCCCATCTGTCCATGAGATTCTCCAGGCAGGAATACTGGAGTGGGTTGACATGCCCTCCTCCAGGGAATCTTCCCGAACCAGGGATCAAACCTGTATCTCCTGCAATTCTTGCATTGCAGGTGGACTCTTTACCACTGAGCCACCAGGGAAGCCCATACCCATTAACAGCTACTCTCAATTTCCCCCACCTTCTCCCACCTCAGCTCACTCTACTCCCAACAAGAGGCAAAAATATACTTTCTGTCTCTATGGATTTGCCTATTTTGGACATTTTGTATAAATTGGATCATATAATATATGATGCTTTGCGCTCATCTTCTTTCACTTAGCATAATATTTCCAAAGATCATCCACACTGTAGCATGTATCTGTATCTAATTTACCTTTATTGATGAATGGTATTTCATTGTATGGATATACAGTGTTTTATTTACATATCAAGCGATAGACATTTGGGCTGTTTCCACATTTTGGATATTATGAATAATGTTGCTATAAACATTTATGTATAGGTTTTTGAAAGGACATAAGTTTTCATTTCATTATTCATACATTTTGAATTTTCCACATGTCTTTGCTTTATTGCCTTTCTCTATCACTCTGTCTCTTTCTTTCTCAACTGCAATTACTTTGGGCCTATCTTTGGTGAGAAAGCCACACCTTTAGTTCATTCACCCTATTGTGTCCAGTTGCAAAGATACAACAGGTGTCACCTTAGCCCATATAGATTTTTTTGCCACTTTATTTATTTTTTTAATTGAAGGATAATTGTTTAACAGAATTTTCTGGTTTTCTGTCATACATCAACAAGAATCAGCCATAGGTACACTCATGTCCCCTCCCTCCTTCAACTCCGTCACTTCTCCCTCCCATCCCATCCTTCTAGATTGTCACAGAGCCCCTGTTTGAGTTCCCTGAGTCATACAGCAAATTCCCATAGGCTATCTATTTTACATATGGTATTGTAAATTTTGATGTTACTCTCTCCATACATCTCACATTCTCCCTCCTCCCTTCCTCCCTTCCCACCGTGTCCATAGGTCTGTGCTCTATGCCTGTTTCTCCATTTCTGCCCTGAAAATTAATTCATCAGTACCATCATTCTAGATTCCATATATATGCATCAGTACATGAGATATATAATATATATATATATTATATATATATTATATATATATAATATATATATTCCTCTTTCTGACTTACTCTGTATAATAGGCTCTAGGCTCATGCACCTCATAAAAACTGACTCAAATGCGTTCCTTTTTATGGCTGAGTAGCATTCCATTGCATGTATGTATCACAGCTGCTTTATCCATCCACCTGTCAATGGACATCTAGGTTGCTTCCATGTTCTAGCTATTGTAAATAGATCTGCAATGTGTCTTTTTCAATTTTGGCTTCCTTAGGGTACATTCCTAGGAGTGGGATTGCTGGGTCATATGGTGGTTTTATTCCTAGCTTTTTAAGGAATCATCATATCATCTTCCATAGTTGCTGTATCAATTGACATTCCCACCAACAATGCAAGTGGGTTCCCTTTTCTCCACACCCTCTCCAACATTTATTGTTTGTGGACTTTTTGATGATGGCCATTCTGATTGGTGTGAGGTGGTATCTCATTGTAGCTTTGATTTGCATTTCTCTAATAATGAGTGATGTTGAGCATCTTTTCATGTGTTTGTTAGCCATCTGTATGTCTTCTTTGGAGAAATGTCTGTTTAGGTCTTTTACCCACTTTTTTATTGGATTGTTTGTTTTTCTGGTATTCAGTTGTATGAGCTACTTGTATATTTTGGAAATTAATTCTTTGACAGTTTTTCCTTTGCTATTATTTTCTCCCATTCTGAGGGTTGTCTTTTTACCTTGTTTGTAGCTTCCTTTGCTGTGCAAAAGCTTTTAAGTTTAATTAGGTCCCATTTATTTTTATTTTTTTTATTACTCTAGGAGGTGGGTCATAGAAGATCCTGCTTTATGTCACTGAGTGTTCTGCCTATGTTTTCCTCTAAGTGTTTTATGGATTCTGGCCTTACATTTAGGTCTTTAATCCATTTTGAGTTTGTCTTTGTGTATGGTGTCAGGAAGTGTTCTAATTTCATTCTTTGGCATATAGCTGTCCAGTTTTCCCAGCACCACATATCAAAGAGGCTATCTATTCCCCATTGTACATTCTTGTCTCCTTTGTAAAACATAAGGTGCTCATAGGTGTGTGGACTTAATCTCTGGGCTCTCTATCTTGTCCCACTGGTCTATATTTCTCTTTTTGTGCCAGTACCATACTGCTTTGGTGACTGTAGCTTTGTAGTATAGTCTGAAGTCAAGAAGATTGATTCCTCCAGCTCCATTCTTTTTTCTCAAGACTGCTTTGGCTATTCAGGGTTTTTTTGTTTCCATATGAATTGTGAAATTTTTTGTTCTAATTCTGTGAAAAATGCCACTGGTAATTTGATAGGGATCACACTGAATCTGTAGATTGCATTTGGTAGTATAGTCATTTTCACAATATTAATTCTTCCTACCCAGCAGCATGGAATATCTCTCCATCTATTTATTTCATCTTTGATTTCTTTCATCAGTGTCTTACAATTCTCTGCATATAGTTATTTTGTCTCCTTAGGTAGGTTTATTCCTAGATATTTTATTCCTTTGTTGCAATGGTAAATGGGATTGATTTCTTAATTTATCTTTCTAATTTTTCATGGTTAGTATATAGCAATGCAAGTGATTTCTGTGTATTGACCTTGTATCCCACGATGTTGCTGAATTCACAGACTAGCTCTAGTAATTTTCTGATAGTTTCTTTGGGTTTTCTATGTATAGTATCATGTCATCTGCAAAAAGTGAGAGCTTTACTTCTTTTCTGATATTGATTCCTTTTATTTCTTTTTCTTCTCTAATTGCCATAGCTGGGACTTCCAAAACTATGTTGAATGATAGCAGCGAGAGTGGGCACCCTTGTTTTGTTCCATATCTTAGAGGGAATGCTTTTACTTTTTCACCATTGAGAATAAACAATTTCTGTGGGTTTATCATATAAGCCCATATAGATTTTAACAATATGCTCCAATGGTTGTACGTTCTTTTAGAAACTCTCAAGTGTAAAACAGTTTGGTTAAATATAGCCACCATGATGTTTATTAGGTCCCCAGAATTTATTCAGTTTTGTACTAACTGATCAACATCTACTCCTTTCCTCCACCTAAAAGACCCTGGTAACTACCATTCTACTCTGTAATTCTTTTCTTTTTTTTTAGATTCATCATATAAGATCCCACAGTATTTATCTGTCTATGTCTGACTTATTTTTACCTAGCATAATGTCCTCAAGTTCCACCAAGTTGTTTCAAATACCAAGATTTTCTCCTTTTATATGGGTGAGTAATACTACTCTGTGTGTGTGTGTGTGTGTGTGTGATGTTTTCATTATCCATTCATCTGCCAGTGGACCTTTAGGTTGTTTATATGTCTTGAGTAGTGTGAATAATGCTGAAATAAACATGGGGGTGCAGATATACCTTTGAGATAGTGATTTTATTTTCTTTGGATATAAACCCAGAAGTGGGATTGCTGGATCATATGGTAGTTTTATGCTTACTTTTGTGAAGAGTTTCCATATTGTTTTCCATAGGGACTGTACCAATTTACATTCCCATCAACAGTGTACAAAGGGTTTCCTTTTCTTCACACCCTTGCCAACACTTGTTATTTCTTTCCTATTTGATAATGGCCATTCTAACATGTGTGAAGTGATATCTCACTGAGGTTTCAAATTGCATTGAGTTGATAATCAGTGATGCTGACAATCTTTTCATGTACCTATTGGCTATTTGCATGTCTTCTTTAGAAAAATAACTCTCACACCTTCTGTCTACTTATTAGTTAGGTTCTTTGTTTTCCTGAAATTGACTTGTCTGAGTTCCTCAAATATTTTAGATAGTAACCTCTTACCTGATAATGGTTTGTAAATATTTCTCCCTTTCTGGATAGTACCTTCTCATTTTGTTGACTTGTTGTGCAAAACCTTTCTAATTTGATATAGTTCTACTTATTTTTGCTTATGTTGCCTGTGCTTTCGGTGTCATATCAAAAACTTGTTGCCAAGATCAATGTCAAAGACTATTTTCCCTATGTTTTCTTCTAAGAAAGTCTTAAATTTTAGTCTTTAGTCCATTTCAATTTAAGTTTTGTGAATAGTATAAGATAGAGGCGCAAACTGATTCTTTATATTTGAATATCCAGTTTATCCAAACCATTTATTGAACAGACTACCTTTTCCCCATTGAGTATTCTTGAAAAACTGAGGAAGTAGTGGTCTCAATTCACTCTTCCTTTCCATGCAAGTGGAACTCTTTCTAGCTGGGGAGTTCCTTCTTGGTGCTGAGCAGTTTTAGGTTGGGAATCAGATGATACACACAAAATTAAGTTATTATCTTTCCCTTTTTGTGTGATTATTCTAAAAATTTTCGTTCTACTGTATTGCTGCCAAAATTTCATAATTGGACTCCAGAGCTCCCCCAGACATGTTTTTCTTTGTGGACGTGTCTAATTGTTAGTGTTTGTGGAGGGATGGATGCTGGGATCTCCTATTCAATCAACTTGGTGGCATCACTCCCTTAGGGCAGATCATTGAAAACCACAGTAACAGTGTACATAAAGACTAAATGAGAAATAGCTATGTCCTTCTGAACAACACTAACTTCATAAATAATGAGATGATATTTGACACAGATTAGCCTTCCAGGCCAAAGACTGAATTTATTATTGCATTTACTTATTTAGTCCCCTAAATTCTACAGTTGTGATGTGTATATTAATCGCTCAGTTGTGTCCGACTCTATGAACCCATGGACTATAGCCCCCCTGGATCCTCTGTCCATGGGATTCTCCAGGCAAGACTACTGGAGTGGGTTGCCATTCTGTTCTCCAGGGGATTTTCCTGACCCAGGGATTGAACCCAGGTCTCCAGAATTGGAGGCAGATTCTTTACCATCTGAGCCACCAGGGAAGCCCCATAGTTGTGATTAGGGATGCTATTTCCACAAATATAACACAGACAGAAATACATGCATGAATAGCCAACTGGATTTAAAATAAAATGCTTAAAATCAATTAACAGGACTTCAGAATAGCACACTCCACTGTATTAAGCATATTTTCAATAATTTATCATTCATACTATAAATTTACATGTGTCATAGTAAGATTCCTTATTATTCAGAGAAAGTGATAAAACTAATTACAAAATGTGTGTGATAACTATATCTCCAAAGATATACCATGAACTTAATAAAAACAGAAGATAGAAGGCATTCAAACTACCATGTCATAAGACTGAACTGTCAGTTCCTAGTTGATTTTAGTTACAATGACACATTTCTGTTTTCAAATAAAATAGAGAATAAAAAATTAACTATTCATTTAATAATAAGAGCATGTGGTTGAGAAGGTATACTGACAAAGCCACTTCTTTATGGAAATGGGAAAAGTAAAATAGTATTTTTTTAATTCACATAGGAAAGAAACTACATCAAGCAGTGATCTCTGCTAATAAGACCTCACAGATTTCAATAATCTTTGTCATGACGTGCATTTAAAGAACAGAAGGTAAAGGAATAACAATGCTGATGAAGTTGAGTCACACCCAACTGAATTAAGGTAAAGAGAACTTCATATATTAAAAGTAAAAGTTGAGCCTTACTATTTTTCAAGCCAACTCATGATGGAGTGATTTGGAAGTTATTTGAAGATGGACATTTTCATATAATCACAGCTGGTTTTCAGCAAAGTCTCAGGGACACATATAATACAGTGCGGATCTTAGGATTTCAGGTAATTTATGACTACTTATAATTGAGTGATAAGTATTCAAATTGTGGGTTTGATAGCATATGTTAAGGGACATGAATTGCTTGCTGTCATATTACTTTCTTAACAAGAAATTCATGGAAAGGCTACATTCCTTTTAATAGCTGCCACCATCTTCTATCTATCTAACCTAGAAGTATTGGGATGGTGGGATGTGCAGTATAGATGAATGGGGATAGACATAGGAAATGAGGGCACAAAAATCATTCATCACTTTAGTCTTAACTGGGAAAAGTTCAATAATACTGAACAGAAGGATACCCTAAAGAGCTTTTGATGAAAAATTGGTAAACGTTTCTTTGAGTGGTAAAAATAGAACTACTGTTATATTAAAATGCAGTTTTAAAAATTTTAATGAGACATTTAAAAATTCTAAGACATAGTAACAACCTAGCTAAGAAAGATCTCTACTGGATATAATTTAATAATGTCAGTTGTCACTATACAATAAGGGAAATCTTACAGTTTTTAATTAGACAATGAAGGTAATCAAATACTTCATAGATTCACAAA
Source organism: Giraffa tippelskirchi (assembly GCF_054371585.1). Classification (NCBI taxonomy): domain Eukaryota; kingdom Metazoa; phylum Chordata; class Mammalia; order Artiodactyla; family Giraffidae; genus Giraffa; species Giraffa tippelskirchi. Next base: position 76,954,085 of record NC_137289.1, read on the forward strand.
CACAGAGGCTGGAAAAAGTTCTAATGTAAACATAATGTGATCTAATTTTATAAACAAAGCATATTTCATAAATCAAACTTTTTCATTTTACCTTATCTGGAAACAATTTAGAGCCATTGGAGTACCTACTAGGTTTTTTGAACAATCTGAAAGTCGAGTAATAAGTTCCTACTAACTCATGTCACTAAGTAAGAGGGAAGTTGTGACGTTATGTATATAAAAAGTAGGATACGTTATTCTGTTCTTCAGGATCACTTAACAACATGTGGCCAGCACCTGCTGAATATTGTAGGGATGAGAACATTCAAAAAGGGCTTTTAGGCTTCTACCAAATTTGAAAAAAAAGAAAGAAGATTGGAATGGATTAATAATTATTATCATGATAATAACAGCTAATATTGTGCTAGTTTTGAGTCATGTACTCTGCATTACATTAAAACATTCAATCCTGATTACAATTTGATGATATACAAGCTATTATTAACTACACTTTACAAAACAGGAAACTAAGGCAAAAAAAAGCAAGGGAAATTAAATAATTCAGGTAAGGTATTTATCTTAGGGTCTGACACAAAAATTAGTCAATAAATATAAGATTAATATAATAATTAATGCTTCCCAAGGTCACAAAAATAAGCTATTAGAAATACTCAACTCTAGATTGATTCTGAACGCTGTACATTTAATTCAGGTCTATGGAGATGAGCTGCCTAGCAATAGCTAAATATTTTACATAGAAATGTTACTATCCTTCATATACTTTCAAATGTAAGTATGACTAAAGGGAAAGGTTAGATCTATTTTAATAAAGCAAAGGAAAACTTTATGAGATAAGCAGAGTTATAGAGGAATTCGACATCACATCATGTATATTTGCTTTCTTTCTTGCTATAATATTACGGACTGGTTCCGAGTTGGGAAAGGAGTACGTCAAGGCTGTATATTGTCACCCTGCTTATTTAATTTATATGCAGGGTACATCGTGTGAAATGCTGAACTGGATGAAACACAAGCTGGTATCAAGATTGCAGGGAGAAATATCAATAACCTCAGATATGCAGATGACACCACCCCTATGGCAGAAAGCAAAGAAGAACTAAAGAGCCTCTTGATGAAAGTGAAAGAGGAGAGTGAAAGAGCCGACTTAAAACTCAACATTCAAAAAACTAAGATCACAGCATTCAGTCCCATCACTTCATGGCAAATAGATGGGGAAACAATGGAAACACTGAGAGACTTTATTATTTGGGGCTACAAAATCACTGCAGATGGTGACTGCAGCCATGAAATTAAAAGAAGCTGCTCCTTGGAAGAAAAGTTATGACCAACCTAGACAGCATATTAAAAAGCAGAGATATTACTTTGCTGACAAAGGTCCGTCTAGTCAAAGCTATGGTTTTTCCAGTAATCATGTATAGATGTGAGAGTTGGACTAAAAGAAAGGAGAGCGCTGAAGAATTGATGCTTTTGAACTGTGGTGTTGGAGAAGACTCTTGAGAGTCCCTTGGACTGGAAGGAGAGCGAAGCAGTCAATCCTAAAGGAAATCAGCCCGGAATATTCATTGGAAGGACTGAGGCTGAAGCTGAAACTCCAACAGTTTGGCAAATGATGTGAAGAACTGACTCATTGGAAAAGATCCTGATGCTGGGAAAAACTGAAGGCAGGAAGAGAAGGGGATGACAGAGGATGAGATGGTTGGATGGCATCACTGACTTGATGGACATGAGTTTGAGCAAGCTCTGGGAGTAGTGATTGAAAGGGAAGCCTGGCATGCTGCAGTCATTGGGGTCACAAAGAGTCAGACATGACTGAGTGACTGAACTGAATTGATATTATTTCCCAAAGCTCGGAGGGTTTGAATCACTCTGACCTGGATACTTTAGGTCATTATGCCTCTCATGCTACCTTTTGGCAACAGTTTAATGGTACAACTACACTTTTACAGCATAATTGATGCTTTAGAAGTAACATATTTTCTGAAGTACACTGTAATGATTACGTGTACATGACCCATTAGCTATCACAGATACATTTTTTATCTCATCAGTAAGGATGGAAAAGAAGAGATAGATTTGAAGAAAACAATAAGGAAAAATAGGCAAGGCTTTCTAATTGTATATGGAGTATTCAAGTAGTAAAATTTGTTTAAAGATGACTTCCACAAACCCACAGCAAACATCATTCTAAGTGGTGATAAACTGAAAGCATTCCCTCCAACATCATGAATAAGACAAGGATGCCCACTCTCACCACTATTATTCAACATAGTTTTGGAAGCCCAAGCCATGGCAATCAGAGGAGAAAAAAATAAAAGGAATTCAGGATAAAAAGGAAAACTGTCACTGTTTGCAGATGACATGACAATATACAAAGAAAACCCTAAATATGCTACCAGAAAACTACTAGAGTTCATAAGTGAATTTGGAAAAGTTGTAGGGTACACAATCAAGAAATAGAAATCTCTTGCATTCCTGTATACTAACAATGAAAAATCAGGAAGAAACATAAATGGAACAATCCCACCACATAAAACAGAATAAAAATACCTAGAAATAAATCTACCTAACGAGACAAAAGACCTGCACTCAGAAAACTATACTGGTGAAAGAAGTCAAAGATGATACAACAGATGGAGAGATATACCATGTTCTTAAATTGTAAGAATCAATACTGTTAAAATGACTATACTACTCAAAGCAATCTATAGATTCAATCCAATCCCCATCAAATTAGCAATGGTATTTTTTGCAGATTTAGAACAAATTTTTTTTTCTTAATGTGCATGGAAACACAAAAGGCCATACATGATTAGCCAAAGGAATCTTGAGAAAGAAAAATGGAGCTGGAGAAATCAGGCCCCCTGACTTCACACTAACAACAAAGCTACAGTAATCAAAACTGTATGGCACTGGTACAAAAATAGAAATATAGCTCAATGAAATAGGATAGAAAGCTCAGAGATAAATCCACACACCTACAGTTACCGAATCAATGACAGAGGAGGAAAGAACATACAATGGAGAAAAGACAGGCTCTTTAATAAGTGGTGCTTGGACAACCTGACAACTATATGTAAAAGAAAGAAATTAGAACAGTACCTAACACAATACACAAATGGATTAAAGACAAATATAAGACCAGATACTACAAAACTCTTAAAGGAAAACATATACAGAATACTTTTTGATGTAAGTTGCACCAACATATTTTCTGATCCACCACTGGAGTAATGAAAATAAAAACAAAAATAAACAAATGGGGCACAAACAAAAAAGCTTTTGCACAGCAAAGGAAGCCATAAACTTAATGAAAAGAGAACCCTCAGAATAAGAGAATATGTATGCTCAGTCACTCAGTTCTGTTGGACTCTTTGTGATGCCACAGACTGTAACCCACCAGACTCCTCTGTCCAAGGAATTCTTCTGGCAAGAATACTGGAGCAGGTTGCCATTTCCTACTATAGGGAAGCTTCCCGACCCAAGGAGTCAACCTGTGTCCCTTGTGCTTCTGCAATGGCAGGTAGACTCTTTACCATTGCACCACCTGGGAAGTTCACAATGCAATATTACTCAGATATTATAAAAAGATAGAAACAATGTCATTTGCAGCAACATGAATGGACCTAGAGACTCTAATACAGAGTGAAGTAAATCAGTTCAGATCAGTCGCTGAGTTGTGTCCGACTCTTTGCGACCCCATGAATTGCAACACGCCAGGCCTCCCTGTCCATCACCAACTCCCGGAGTTTACTCAAACCCAGGTCCATCGAGTCAGTCATGCCATCCAACCATCTCATCCTCTGTCGTCCCCTTCTCCTCCTGCCTCCAATCCTACCCAGTATTAGGGTCTTTTCCAATCAGTCAACTCTTTGCATGAGGTGGCCAAAGTACTGGAGTTTCAGCTTCAACATCAGTCCTTCCAGTGAACGCTCAGGACTGATCTCATTTAGGATGGACTGATTGGATCTCCTTGCAGTCCAAGGGATGCTCAAGAGTCTTCTCCAACACCACAGTTCAAAAGCATCAATTCTTCGGCGCTCAGCTTTCTTCACTGTCCAACTCTCACATCCATACATGACCACTGGAAAAATCATAGCCTTGACTAGACGGACTTTTGTTGGCAAAGTAATGTCTCTGCTTTTAAATATGCTATCTAGGTTGGCCATAACCTTCCTTCCAAGGAGTAAGTGTCTTTTAATTTCATGGCTGCAATCACCATCAGCAGTGATTTTGGACCCCCCAAAAATAAAGCCTGACACTGTTTCCACTCTTTCCCCAACTATTTCCAATGAAGTGATGGGATCGGATACCATGATCTTAGTTTTCTGAACGTTGAGCTTTAAGCCAACTTTTTCACTCTCCTCTTTCACTTTCATCAAGAGACTCTTTAGTTCTTCTTCACTTTTTGCCATAAGGGTGGTGTTATCTGCATATCTGAGGTTATTGATATTTCTCCCGGCAATCTTGATTCCAGCTTTTGTTTCTTCCAGCCCAGCATTTCTCATGATGTACTCTGCATATAAGTTAAATAAGCAGGGTGACAATATACAGCCTTGACATACTCCTTTTCCTATTTGGAACCAGTCTGTTGTTCCATGTCCAGTTCTAACTGTTGCTTCCTGACCTGCATTCAGGTTTCTCAAGAGGCAGGTCAGGTGGTCTGGTATTCCCATCTCTTTCAGAATTTTCCACAGTTTATTGTGATCCACACAGTCAAAGGCTTTGGCATAGTCAATAAAGCAGAAATAGGTGTTTCTCTGGAACTCTCTTGCTTTCTCGATGATCCAGCAGATATCAGCCATTTGATCTCTGGTTCCTCTGTCTTTTCTAAAACCAGCTTGAACATCTGGAAGTTCATGGTTCACGTATTGCTGAAGCCTGGCTTGGAGAATTTTGAGCATTACTTTACTAGCATGTGAGATGAGTGCAATTGTGCGGTAGTTTGAGCATTCTTTGGCACTGCCTTTCTTTGTGATTGGAACAAAAACTGACCTTTTCCAGTCCTGTGGCCACTGCTGAGTTTTCCAAATTTGCTGGCATATCAAGTGCAACACTTTCACAGCATCACCTTTCAAGATTTGAAATAGCTCAACTGGAATTCCATCACCTCCACTAGTTTTGTTCGTAGTGATGCTTTCTAAGGCCCACTTGACTTCACATTCTAGGATGTCTGGCTCTAGGTGAGTGATCACACCATCGTGATTATCTAGGTCGTGAAGATCTTTTTTGTACAGTTCTTCTGTGTATTCTTGCCACCTCTTCTTAATATCTTCTGCTTCTGTTAGGTCCATACCATTTCTGTCATTTATCGAGCCTATCTTTGCATGAAATGTCCTTTGGTATCTCTAATTTTCTTGAAGAGATCTCTAGTCTTTCCCAATCTGTTGTTTTCCTCCATTTCTTTGCATTGATTGCTGAGGAAGGCTTTCTTATCTCTCCTTGCTGTTCTTTGGAACTCTGCATTGAGATGGGAATATCTTTCCTTTTCTCCTTTGCTTTTCGCTTCTCTTGTCTTCCCAGCTATCTGTAAGACCTCGTCAGACAGCCATTTTGCTTTTTTACATTTCTTTTCCATGGGGATGGTCTTGATCCCTGTCTCCTGTACAATGTCACGAAACTCTGTCCATACTTCATCGGGCACTCTGTCTATCAGATGTAGTCCCTTAAATCTATTTGTCACTTCTACTGTATACTCATAAGGGATTTGATCTAGGTCATACCTGAATGGACTAGTGGTTTTCCCTACTTTCTTCAATTTAAGTCTGAATTTAGCAATAAGGAGTTCATCATCTGAGTCACAGTCTGCTCCCGGTCTTGTTTTTGCTGACTGTATAGAGCTTCTCCATCTTTGGCTGCAAAGAATATAATCAATCTGATTTCGGTGTTGACCATCTGGTGATGTCCACATGTAGAATCTTCTCTTGTGTTGTTGGAAGAGGGTGTTTGCTATGACCAGTGCGTTGTCTTGGCAAAACTCTATTAGCCTTTGCCCTGCTTCATTCTGTACTCCAAGGCCAAATTTGCCTGTTACGCCAGGTGTTTCCTGACTTCCCACTTTTGCATTCCAGTCCCCTATAATTTAAAGGACATCTTTTTTGGGTGTTAGTTCTAGAAGTTCTTGTAGGTCTTCATAGAACCGTTCAAGTTCAGCTTCTTCAGCATTACTGTTCGGGGCATAGACTTGGATTACCGTGATATTGAATGGTTTGCCTTGGAAACGAACAGAGATCATCGTGTCGTTTTTGAGATTGCATCCAAGTACTGCATTTCGGACTCTTTTGTTGACCATGATGGCTACTCCATTTCTTCTAAGGGATTCCTGCCCACAGTAGTAGATACAATGGTCATTTGAGTTAAATTCACCCATTCCAGTCCATCTTAGTTCACTGATTCCTAGAATGTTGACGTTCACTCTTGCCATCTCCTGTTTGACCACTTCCAATTTGCCTTGATTCATGGACCTAACATTCCAGGTTCCTGTGCAATATTGCTCTTTACAGCATCAGACTTTGTCTCTATCACCAGTCACATCTACAGCTGAGTATCGTTTTTTCTTTGGCTCCATCCCATCATTCTTCTGGAGTTATTTCTCCACTGATTTCCAGTAGCATATTGAGCACTTACTGACCTGGGAAGTCCATCTTTCAGTGTCCTATCTTTTTGCCATTTCATACTGTTCATGGGGTTCTCAAGGCAAGAATACTGAAGTGGTTTGCTATGCCCTTCTCCAGTGGACCACATTCTGTCAGACCTCTCCACCATGCAGTTAATCAGAGGAAGACAAATTATGATATCACTTATATGTGAAATCTTTAAAAAGGTACAGATTAACTTATCTACAAAATAGAAATAGAGTTTACAGGTGTAGAAATCAAACTTATTCTTACCATGGTTTTAGGTAGGTTGGCGTAAATGGGAAAATTAGGATTGAAATATACACACTACTATATACAGAATTGATAACTAATAAGGACCTACTGTACAGCACAGGGAACTCTGCTCAATACTCTGTAATGGCCTGTATGGGAAAAAAAATCTAAAAAAGAATGGATATACATAACTGATTTTCTTTGATATACATCTGAAACTAACACAACAATGTATATCAACTACACTCCAGTAAAAATTTAAAAGAGAGGGAGAGATTAAATTGTCCAAGTTAAATGAAAGTTTATCTTTCTGTATAAGTTAAAGAAATATGACTCCCAGTTTACATGGATAAATATTCTAATACACCATAATATAAATAGTGTCCTTGTTTAAAAAAAAAGAAAAACAAAAAAAAACTTATTATCTGTTGCATGTGTCTGTCTGTACTAAGTCACTTCAGTAGTGTCTGACTCTAGAACACTATGGACTGTAGCTTACTAGGCTCCTCTGTCCATGGGATTCTCCAAGTAAGAATACTGGAGTGGGTTGCCACACCCTCCTCAAGGGAATATTCTCTACCCAGGGATTGAACCAGAATCTCTTGTCTCCTGCATTGGCAGGCAGTTTCCTTACCACTAGTGCCAACTGGAAAGCCCTATTATCTGTTACTGATAACTAGTGAATTGTCTTCATTAACAATTGCAAGAATATGTTAATTTATTCTTAAAATTATTATACTATATCAGATACACAGGCTGGAATCACGATTGTGGGGAGAAATATCAACAATGTCAGATATGGAGATGACACCACCCTAAAGGCAGAAAGTGAAGAGGAACTAAAGAGCCTTTTGATGAAGGTGAAAGAGGAGAGCAAAACTTAAAACTCAACGTTCAAAAAACTAAGATCATGGCATCTGATCCCATCACTTCAAGGCAAATAGAAGGGGAAAAAGTGGAAACAGTGACAGATTTCATTTTCGTGGGCTTGAAATCACTGCAGATGGTGACTGCTGTCACAAAATTAAAAGACTTGTTCCTTGGAAGAAAAGCTGTGATAAACATAGACAGCATACTGAAAACCAGAGACATCATTTTGCCAACAAAGTCTGTATAGGCAAAGCTATGCTTTTTTCAGTAGTCACGTATGAATGTGAAAGTTGGACCATAAAGAAGGCTGAGTGCTGAAGAATTGACACTTTCAAATTGTGGTACTGGAGAAGAATTTTGAGAGTCTCTAGAAATGCAAAAAAGCAAAATGGCTGTCTGAGGAGGCCTTACAAATAGCTGTGAAAAGAAGAGAAGAAAAAAGCAAAGGAGAAAAGGAAAGATATACCCATTTGATTGCAGAGTTACAAAGAACAGCAAGGAGAGATAAGAAAGCCTTCCTCAGTGATCAGTTCAAAGAAATAGAGGAAAACAACAGAATGGGAAAGACTAGAGATCTCGTCAAGAAAATTAAAGAGAAGACGGCAGAGGAATGTGATGAGGAGACCACTTTTCCCCCCACAAATTCATCGAGAGATCATTTGAACGCTGAGCAAATACCACAAAACAACTTGTGAACGCTGGTGGAGGACACCAGGCACCCAGAAAGGCAGCCCATTGTCTTTGAATGGAGGTGGGACAAAATATAAAAGATAAAAAGAGAGACACAAGAGTTAGGGATGGAGACTCATCCCGGGGAGGGAGTCTTAGAAGAGGAGAAGTTTCCAAACACCAGGAAACACTCTCACTGGTGGGTCTGTGGGGAGTTTTGGTATCTTAGAGGGCAACATAACCGGAAGGAAAAAATAAATAAATAAAAGCCAGAGATTACGTGCCTAACTGAAACTCCCAGCAGAGAAGTAGCCAATATGCTTGAGTCCACCACCAGCAAGTGGGGGCTGAACAGGGAGGCACGGGCTGCATTGTTTATAGTAAGGACCTGGCCTGAATGCCCTGAGGGCAATCTGAGGGAGCTAACGTGAGAGAGCAGCCCAAACCCTGGGATAGCCAGAGAGGAAAAAAAAAAATAGAGGAGAGAGAGAAAGAGAGAAAATCTTCCATGAAAAGCTCTAACCTAAGGCACCGTGGGGCCCACTGACAGAACAAAGGACTGAGCAAACACCAGAGGAGAGTTAGCTGGCTGCGGACTGAACTAATATCCCACCGGAGGCAGGAGGGCAGGAGGGCAACAGCCATAGAGGGAAGGAAAGGGGTAAACTTGCCCCCAAAGACAGCATCCTCTACCAAACTGCGAGCAGGATCCCAGTTGCTAACCAAGTCTGCTTGGGATCCTAGATGGTTGACAACCATCAGGAGGGTCACAGCCAGAGATCAGCTCCCCAGAAGAGACACACAGCACACCTGAGACGGTGCTCCCACCATGTACCCAGGAAACTGAGTGGCTGGGACTGGAGAAGTGATAAGACGCACAGCCCAGCTGGGAAGAGTTGGCTTACCAAGCACCTGATTGCCTGAGCTGCTGGAACCTGGGAAGGGCACAAAACGCAGGCCCAACTTAGTCTGTGCCTCTGTGGAGTACCCAAGAACCTGAACCTGAGTGGTGTAGATCTGGGAAGTGCACGCAACCCAGGGCCCACCTTAGACAGTTCCCTGGCAGAGCAACCAGGAGCCTGAGCATTGTAGACCGGGAAAGCACACACGCCGTGAGCGGGGGCAAACCCAGTGTGGCCCAGACACTGTGAGCACTAACCACACACGTCAGTGATATTTGCTTGCAGTGTTTCTCTCTTCCCACAGCACAACTGAACAAGGGGGGCTAAATAAATGAACAACTCCACCCCCTTGTATCAGGGCAGAAGTTAGATACTGAAGAGACTTGCAAACATAGGAAGCCAAAATAAACAAAGAGGGAGCCACTTTGGAAGTGACAGGTGCAACAGATTAAAACCCTGTAGTTAGCACTGGCTACATTGGAAGGGACCTATAGACCTTGAGAAGAAGTATAAGGTGGAACAAGGAACTCACTGAAACTGAACTGATCACACACTGCCAACAGCTCCAGAGAAATTCGTAGATATATTTTACTATTATCATTCTTTAATTATTTAATTTTTTTATCTTTAGTTCTTTACTACATTTTTAATTTTCATTTTTTAAAACCTACTACTACCTTGAAAAAAAGGACCCTATTTTTAAAGCAAATTTCATATTTTTTATATAACATTTGTGATTTTTTTTAATATTATATTTTTGAGAGTCTAACCTCTACGCTAGATTTTTAATCTTTGCTTTTGGGTATTTGTTATCAATTTTTTACCTTTAAGAATCAAATCTTCAGTATCCATTTTTACTTAGGAGGGTGATTACTGGCTTGATTGCTCTCTCCCCTTTTGACTCTCCTTTTTCTACCCCATGTCACCTCTATCTCCTCCTTCCCCCTTCTCTTCTCTACTTAACTCTGTGAATCTCTTTGGGTGTTCCGTGCTGTGGAGAAAACTTAGGGAACTGAACACAGGCTAAATTGGTCTCTCTCCATTTGACTCCCCCAACTCTCCTCCTGGTAACCTCTATCTCCTTCCTCCCTCTTCTCTTCTCTTTGTAACTCCATGAACCTCTCAGAGTGTTCCAGACTCTGGAGATCAAACAGGGAATTGATTACTGGCTAGACTGTGCTCCCTCCTTTTGATTCCCCCTCTTCTCTTCCTGATAACCTCTATCTCCCTCCTCCCTCTCCTCTTCATATAACTCTGTGAACCTCTCTGGGTGTCCCTCACTGTGGAGGATCTTTTCACTATTAACCCAAATGTTTAATCATCGGAGCTGTATGGATGGATAAGTCTTGAGGCTACTGTAACAATAAGACTGAAAGCCAGGGGCAGGAGGCCTAAATCCAAAATTTGAGATCACCAGAAAATTCCTGACTCCAGGGAAAATTAATCAACAAAAGCTCATCCAAAAGCCTCCATACCTAAACTGAAACCAAGCTCCATCCAAAGCCAACAAGTTTCAGAACAAGACATACCAAGCTAATGCTTAAACAAAGCAGGAAAATAACCCTGAGCACAAATATACAGGTGGCCAAAAGTCACACCAAACCGATAAACACATCATAACTCACTATTGGACACTTCATTGAACTCCAGAGAGAAGAAATCCAGCTCAACACACCAGAACACTGACACAAGCTTCCCTAACCAGGAAACCTCGACAAGCCAGTCGTCCAACCCCACCCACAGGGAGGAAACTCCACAATAAAGAAGAACCACAAACTTCCAGCAAGAAGAGAGGCCACCTCAAACACAGCAACCTAAACAAGATGAAAAGGCAGAGAAATATTCATCAAGAAAAGGAACATGATAAAAGCCGACCAAACCAAACCAAAGAGGAGAAGATAGGGAGTGTACCTGAAAAAGAATTCAGAATAATGATAGCAAAAAGGATCCAAAATTTTGGAAATAAAACGGAGTTACAGATAAACAGTCTGGCGACAAGGATTGAGAAGATTCAAGAAAAGTTTAACAAAGACCTAGAAGAAGAAAAAAGAGTCAATTAATAATGAATAATGCAATAACAGATCAAAAGCACTCTGGAGGGGACTAACAGTAGAATAACGGAGTTAGAAGATGGGATAAGTGAGATAGAAGATGGAATCGTAGAAATAAATGAAGCAGAGAGGAAAAAAGATAAAAGAATTAAAAGAAAGGAGGACAAGTTCAGAGACCTCTGGGACAATGTTAAATGCACCAACATTCGAGTCATAGGAGTCCCAGAAGAAGAAGACAAAAAGAAAGGCCATGAGAAAACACTTGAGATAATAGTTGAAAACTTCCCTAAAATGGGGAAGGAAATAGCCACCAAAGTCCACGAAAACCAGAGAGCCCCAAACAGGATAAACTCAAGGCAAAACACCCCAAGACACATATTAATCAAATTAATGAAGATCAAACACAAAGAACAAATATTAAAAGCAGCAAGGGAAAAACAACAAATAACCCACAAGGGGATCCCCATAAGGATAAGAGCTGATCTTTCACTAGAAACTCTTCAAGCCAGAAGGGAATGGCAGGATACACTTAAAGTGATGAAAGAGAAAAACCTACAACCCAGATTACTATAACCAGCAAGGATCTCATTCAAATATAAAGGAGAAATCAAATGCTTTACAGACAAGCAAAAGCTCAGAGAATTCAGCACCACCAAACCACCTCTTCAACAAATGCTAAAGGATCTTCTCTAGACAGGAAACACAGAAAAGGTGTATAAACTCGAACCCAAAACAACAAAGTAAATGGCAAAGGATCATACTTATCAATAATTACCTTAAATGTAAATGAGTTGAATGCCCCAACCAAAAGACAAAGACTGGCTGAATGGATGCAAAAACAAATTCCCTATATATGCGATCTAGAAGAGACCCACCTCAAAGCTAGGGACACATACAGACTGAAAGTGAAGGGCTGAAAAAGATATTTCATGCAAAAGGAGATCAAGAGAAAGCAGGAGTAGCAATACTCATATCAGATAAAATAGACTTTGAAATAAAGGCCATGAAAAGAGACAAAGAAGGACACTACATCATGACCAAAGGATCAATCGAAGGAGAAGATATAACAATTATAAATATATATACACCCAACATAGGAGCACAACAATATATAAGGCAAATGCTAAGATATACGAAAGGGGAAATTAACAGTAACATAATAATAGTGGAAGATTTTAATACCCCACTCACACCTATAAACTAAACTAAACTAAAAAGAAAATTAGCAAGGAAACACAAACTGTACATAATACAATGGACCAGTTACACCTAATAGATAACTACAGGACATTTCACCCTAAAACAATGAATTTCACCTTTTTCTCAAGTGCACAGGAAACTTCTCTAGGACAGATCACATCTTGGGCCATATCTAGCCTTCAGAAATTCAAAAAATTGAAAACATCTAAAGCATCTTTTCTCATCACAGTGCGGTAAGATTAGATGTCAACTACAGAAAAAAAAAAAACTATTAAAATAAAAATATATGGAAGCAAAACAATACGCTGCTGAAAAACCAACAAACCACAGAAGAAATCAAAATATGCATAGAAACGAATCAAAAGGAAAACACAGCAACCCAAAACCTATGGGATTCAGTAAAAGCAGTGCTAAGGGGAAGGTTCATAGCAATACAAGTCTACCTCAAGAAACAGGAGAGAAATGAATAAATAACCAACTCTACACCTAAAGCAACTAGAAAAGGAAGAAGTGAAGAACCCCAGGGTTAGTAGAAGGAAAGGAATCACAAAAATTAGAGCAGAAATAAATGTAAAAGAAACAAAAGGGACCACAGCAAAAATCAACAAAGCAAAAAGCTGGTTCTTCAAGAAGATAAATAAAATAGACAAACCATTAGCCAGACTCACCAAGAAACAAAGGAAGATGAATCAAATCAACAAAATTAGAAAGGAAAATGTAGAAATCACAACAGACAACACAGAAATACACAGGATCATAAGAGACTACTATCAGCAATTATACGCCAATGAAATGGACAACCTGGAAGAAATGGAGAATTTCTTAGAAAAGTATAACTTTCCAAAACTGAACCAGGAAGAAATAGAAAATCTTAACAGACCCATCACATGCACAGAAATCGAAACTGTAATCAGAAATGTTCTAACAAACAAAAGCCCAGAACCAGATGGCTTTTGGTAGAATTTGGTGAATTCTACCAAAAATTTAGAAAAGAGGTAACACCTATCCTACTCAACTTTTCCAGAAAATTACAGAGGAAGGTAAACTTCCAAACTCATTCTATGAGGCCACCATCACCCTAATACCAAAACCAGAAAAAGATGCCACAAAAAAAGAAAACTACAGGCCAATATCACTGATGAACATAGATACAAAAATGCTTAACAAAATCCTAGCAAACAGAATCCAACAACATATTAAATAGATCATACTTCATGACCAAGTGGGCTTTATCCCAGGGATGCCAGGAATCTTTAATATTCACAAATCAATCAATGTGATAAACCACATTAACAGATAGAAAGATAAAAACCATATGATTATCTCAATAGATGAAGAGAAAGCCTTTGACAAAATTCTACATCCATTTATGATAAAAAACCCTCCAGAAAGCAGGCACAGAAGGAACATACCTCAACATTAAAAGCCATATATGACAAAACCACAGGAAACATTATCCTCAATGGTGAAAAACTGAACACTTTTCCCCTACAGTCAGGAACAAGACAAGGGTGCCCACTCTCACCACTACTATTCAACCTGGTTTTGGAAGTTTTAGCCACAGCAATCAGAGAAGAAAAAGAAATAAAAGGAATCCAGATTGGAAAAGAAGAAGTAACACTCTCACTGTTTGCAGATATACAATCCTCTACATAGAAAACCCTAAAGACTCCACCAGAAAATTACTAGAGCTAATCAATGAATACAGTAAAGTTTCAGAACATAAAGTTAACACACAGAAATCCCTTGCATTCCTATACACTAACAATGAGAAAACAGAAAGAGAAATTAAGGAAACAATTCCATTCACCATTGCAACGAAAAGAATAAAATAAAAGTCTACAAACAATAAATGCTGAAGAGGGTGCACAGAAAAGGAGACCCTCTTACACTGTTGGTGGGAATGCAAACTAGTAAAGCCACTATGGAGAACAGTGTGGAGATTCCTTAAAACACCAGAAATAGAGCTGTCATACGACCCAGCAATCCCACTGCTGGGCGTACACACCGAGGAAACCAGAATTGAAAGAGACACATGTACCCCAATGTTCATCACAGCACTGTTTACAATAGCTAAGACATGGAAGCAACCTAGATGTCCATCAGCAGACTAATGGATAAGAAAGCTGTAGTACATATACACAATGGAATATTACTCAGCTATTAAAAATAATGTATTTGAATCAGTTCTAATGAGGTGGATAAACTCTAGCCTATTATACAGAGTGGAGTAAGCCAGAAAGAAACACAACAATACAGTATACTAATGCATATATATGGAATTTAGAAAGATGGTAATGATGAACCTATATGCAAGACAGCAAAAGAGACACAGATGTAAACAACAGACTGTTGGACTCTGTGGGAGAAAGCAAGGGTGGGATGATTTGAGAGAATAGCATTGAAACATGTGTATTATCATATGTGAAATAGATCACCAGTCCAGGTTCGATGCATGATGCAGGGTGCTCAGGGTTCGTGCACTGGGATGACCCTGAGGGATGGGATGGGATGGGGAGGGACGTAGGAGGGAGGCTCAGGATGGGGAACACATGTACACCCATGGCTGATTCACGTGAATGTATGGCAAAAACCGCCACAATGTTGTAAGGTAATTAGCCTCCAATTTTAAAAAAAAAAAGAAGACTGAAAAAGAAAAGTTACTCACATCGGGGTAATATAAATGAAAACTGATGACATTAGCAGTCTTCATTGTATGTGTAAGAAGTGATTAATGAATGCTATATAATAAGAAAAAAATGTTTTCCCAACTAAAAGTGACAAATATATTCTCATATTTTAAAAAACATATCATTAAAGGTAAGAGGCTTTTAGTATATAATCTTTATCAGATTAATAAAGTTCTTTATTTGCTTTTTGAAAAAAAAGAAACTGAGAGATACCAAAGGAACATTTCATGCTAAGACAGGCTCAACAAAAGACAGAAATGGTGTGGACCTAACAGAAGCAGAAGCTATTAAGAAGAGGTGGCAAGAATACACAGAAGAACAGTATAAAAAAAAACTTCATGACCCACATAATCACGATGGTGTGATCACTCACCTAGAGCCAGACATCCTGGAATGGGAAGTCAAGTGGGCCTTAGAAAGCATCACTACGTACAAAGCTAGTGGAGGTGATGGAATTCCAGTTGAGCTATTTCAAATACTGAAAGATGATGCTGTGAAAGTGCTGCACTCAATATGCCAGCAAATCTGGAAAATGCAGCAGTGGCCACAGGACTGGAAAAGGTCAGTTTTCATTCCAATCCCAAAGAAAGGCAATGCCGAAGAATGCTCAAACTACCACACAATTGAACTCATCTCACACGCTAGTAAAGTACTGTTCAAAATTCTCCAAGCCAGGCTTCAACATTACATGAACCATGAACTTCCAGATGTTCAAGCTGGTTTTAGAAAAGGTAGAGGAACCAGAGATCAAATTGCCAACATCTGCTGGATCATCGAAAAAGCAATAGAGTTCCAGAGAAACATCTATTTCTGCTTTATTGACTATGCCAAAGCCTTTGACTGTGTGGATAACAATAAACTGTGAAAAATTCTGAAACAGATGGGAGTACCAGACAAACCTGACCTGCTTCTTGAGAAATCTGTATGTAGGTCAGGAAGCAATAGTTAGAACTGGACATAGAACAACAGACTGGTTCCAAATAGGAAAAGGAGTATGTCAAGGCTGTATATTGTCACCCCGCTTATTTAACTTATATGCAGAGTACATCATGAGAAACCCTGGGCTGGATGAAGCACAAGCTGGGATTAAGATTGCCGACAGAAATATCAACAACCTCAGATATGCAGATGACACCACCCTTATGGCAGAAAGTGAAGAACAACTAAAGAGCCTCTTGATGAAAGTGAGAGAGGAGAGTGAAAAAGTTGGCCTAAAGCTCAACATTCAGAAAACTTAGATCATAGCATCTGGTCCCATCACTTCATGGCAAACAGATGGGGAAACAGTGGAAATGGTGGGAGACTTTATTTTTCTGGGCTCCAAAATCACTGCAGATAATGACTGCAGCCATGAAATTAAAACAGCCTTCCTTACTCCTTGGAAGGAAAGTTATGACCAACCTAGACAGTATATTAAAAAGCAGAGACATTACTTTGCCAACAAAATTCGTCTAGTCAAAGCTATGGTTTTTCCAGTAGTCATATATGAATGTGAGATTTGCACTATAAAGAAAGCAGAGCACCGAAGAATTGATGCTTTTGAACTGTGGTGTTGGAGAAGACTCTTGAGAGTCCCTTGGACTGCAAGGAGATCCAACCAGTCCATCCTAAACAAAATCAATTCTGAATATTCATTGGAAGGACTGTTGCTGAAGCTGAAACTCTAACAGTTTGGCTGCCTGATATGAAAAGCTGACTCATTTGAAAAGACCTTGATGCTGGGCAAGATTGAAGGCGTGAGGAAAAGGGGACAACAGAAGAGGAGATGGTTGGATGGCATCACCGACTCAATGGATATGAGTTTGGGTAAACTCCGGGAGTTGGTGATAGACAGGGTGGCCTGGCGTCCTGCAGGCCATGGGGTCAAAAAGCGTTGGACACGACTGAGCAACTGAACTGAACTGAACTGGACTGAAAGGAGATCAAACCAGTCAATCCTTAAGTTAATCAATCCTGAATTCATGTTGGAAGGACTGATGCTGAAGCTGAAATTCCAATACTTGGCTTCTAATGAGAAGAGCTGACTAATTGGAAAAGATCTTGATGCCAGGAAAGACTGAAGGCAGGAGGAGTAGGGGACGACAGAGGATGACATGTTTGAATGGCATCAGTGACTCAATAGATATGAGTTTGAGCAAACTCAGGGAGATGGTGAAGGACAGGGAAGCCTGGCATTCTGTAACCCATGGGCTCGCAGAGAGTCAGACACGATTGTGCAACTGAACAACAACAGCTATACCAATTGTGTAAATTAGATCCATTAATGTCATAAACCAATACTTTGTGAATTTTTTTTTACTCTGATATATAATCATTTGACCTCAGTATACATTGTAGAGATGGTACAAAGTTGATGACCTGGACTAAATAAACTTTACTACAAATGGAACATAATTAGTGATATCCATGGATGTGTACTCAATCACTCCAATCATGTCCAACTCTTTGCAACCCTGTGGAATGTAGCCCACAGGCTCCTCGGTCCATGGGATTCTCCAGGTAAGAATATTGGAGTAGGTTTCCATGCCCTCCTCCTGATCTTCCTGACCCAAGGATCAAATTCGCATCTCCTGCATCTCCTGCAATGCAGGCAGATTCTTTATCCAGTGAGCCACCTGGGAAGCCCAATTAATGACATAATAGCTTCTAATAATAATAACAGGCATCATTTCTTGAACCCCCACTATACCCTAGGCAGTGGTATATATATTCAATATATATATATTGAATTCAGGATTTTCTTATACTATTTCTAACCCTCACAACAATCCTGCAAGGGAGCTATTTGATCCCTTCTTAGTATACAATGAAACTGAAGATAAGTGAAGTTAAACAACTTGTCCAAGATTATAGAGAATTAAAAATCTTCTGCTTGAGCTAAAAGATGGAAAGGTTTTACTCTAAATACAATGCAGCCTTTCTGATAACAGTGAACTTTTATCCATTTACACATATGGACAAATAAAATGGCTAAAAGCAGGCACTCCTGGTGGATAAATGGAAAGAAAAGAGTGAGAGATTATCATTCGTTAACATCAAAAGGAGTAAAAGCAGAAATAAAGGTGAGCTAAATTTTAGCTTATAGAAAAGCTCTGATTTGGTAAGCAGAGTACTACCTCACCCCCACCAAAAAATGTCCATGTCATAATCCCTGGAATATGTGAATGTGCTATGTTATGTGGCAAAAGGGAATTAAGGCTGCTGGTGGAATTAAAGTTTCTTAACAGCTGACCTTAAAAATGGGAAAATTATCCTAGATCATCTGCATGGAGAAGTGCAATAACATGGACCCTTAAAAGCACAAGTGGAAGAGAGAAATGGAGGTCACAGAGACATCACAATAGAGGAAGAGGCTGGAGAGATTCAAAACATAAGAAAGATCAATCAACAATCAACCAATGCTGGCTTTTAAGATGAAGAAAGGGGGTCTATGGGGCAAAGAATATAAGTAACCTCTTGAAGTTGGGAATTACTCTCATTGACAGCCAGCAAAGCCACAGGGAACTCAGCTCTACAATTGTAAGAAACTGAATTCTGCCATCAACCTACATGAACAGGGAAATGGATTCTCCTCTAGTGCATCAAGAAAGGAAAGCTGCTCTCAGACACCTTAATATTGGTCCATTGAGACCCATTCTGGACTTCTGATTTACAAAACTCTCAAATAAACTATTAATAGTGATGTTGTAAGCCCTTGTTTGTGATAATGTATTATGGCAGCACTAGAAAACTAATACAACTGGATATACTTATTTTAGTGTTACTATTGAGATGGATGGGCTTCCCAGGTGGCTCAGTGGTAAAGAATCTGCCTGCCAATGCAGGAGATGTGGGTTTGATCCCTGGGTTGGAAAGATCCCCTGGAGAAGGAAAGGGCAACCCACTCCAGTATTCTTGCCTGGGAAATCCCATGGACAGAAGAGCCTGGCGGGCTATAGTCCATGGGGTCACAAAAGAGTTGGACACAACTTAGCAACTAAACACATACACACACATTGAGATGGATGCCTCCTGCTTCCTCTTTCAATTGAGACTCCCCATTCTTCTTCATTTGTTTTCCCATCTTAATGTTTCCTACTCCTATAATATTTGGTGCTGTATATATTGTTTAAAATTTATTGAAAGTTTCCCAAGATGCTATAAAATATCACAAATAATACTAAAGATGCTGTTCAATATGCAGGACTTTCAGTTCTTACAGTTTATAGGTATAATAATTTTACTAACTGCTACATTACTACAGTGAGCTCCTCTATATAAATAACAATGTTCACTGCTTCAAAATGCTTGATATAAGTTGAGCTTTTTTAGATTCCAGATATAAGTGGTACTGTGCAGTATTTGTCTTTCTGACATCTCATTTAGCATAATTCCCTCAAGGTTCATCCATGTTGTCACATATGGCAAGATTTCATTCTTTCTCATGGCCAAATAACATTCCATTGTGTGTGTGTGTGTGTGTGTGTGTGTGTGTGACACATTCTTTATCCATTCACCTACTGATAGACATTTAGGTTGATTCCATATCTTGGCTATTGTAAATAATCTTACAATAAACATGAGATTGTTGGATCATATGATAATTGTGTCTTCAATTTTCTGAGAAATCTCAGTAATGTTTTCTATAGTAGTTATACCAGTTTATTTTCCCACCAGCAATGCACAAGCATTCCTTTTTTTCCACACTCTCATCAAAATTTGTTATCTCTTGTCTTCTTGATGACAGCTGTTCTAACCAGTATTAGATTATATCTCAAGGTGATTCTGATTTGCATGTAAAACAAGCCTAACTCACACAAACAAATATTAAAATGGTGGTTACTAGGAGCTAGGGGTGGGTGTAGAGATTAGGGAAATTGTCAAAGGATACAAATTCTAATTGCAAATTTGTATCCTTTGACAATTTCCAAGTAGCCTGCAATTAAAATAAATAAATTAAAAAAAGAAAAAGAAGATGAGTAAGTTTTGGAGCTCTAATGTACATCATTCTGATTGTAATTAACAGTACTGTACTATACACTTCGAAGTTGCTAAGAGACTAGACTATACACTTCGAAGTTGCTAAGAGACTAGATCTTAAATGTTTTCGTCACACACACACAAATAATTGTCTGACATGAAACAGGTATTAGCTAACACTGCACTGGTAATCATATTGCAATACATAAATGTATCAAATCAACACCTTGCACTCCATAAACTTACACAATCCTATGTCAATTATATCTCAATAAAAACATGCTTGATAACACCCAGGATCCTTTACAGATTTTTAATGAATCAATGACATTTTTCCATGGTGCATTAAAGCCGGATTGCTAGAGACAATTGGTAAATTGTCAGGAATTTTACAAGCTCATTGTTAAACACAGGCATTATTAAATGTAATTAAATTAAATAGATGTGTAATTAAGTAAATAATGTTAAAGACAAAGTAATAAATGTCCAAAATTCGCCATCTCTTTGCTATTTTACCACACTTTACTATTACCTGTCCTCTTGAGTATTTACATTTATTGTATTGTATGTGTATGATGATGTGGTACTATACATTTCTTCCCAGCTCCATCATGTTGGTAGATTGAGCCATAGAGGGAATAGTCACACAATGGAAATAGAAAGATTTCTGATTCTACAAATCAAGTCCTGATCTACTGCTTTGTTCACAATTTAGATTTGTGAAAGTGATGAAGAAATGTCAACAATGCATATTAAGTTTGGAAATGTGACTGTCGTGTTGGCAGCCATTGTACTATGAATGGAATAAAAAGTTAAGTAAATATTATTTTGAGTTTCAAAATCTATCATGTGATTCAACAAAGAAGGAATTCAAGAGGACTTTCAAGATGGCAGAAGAATAAGATGGGAAGATCACGTTCACCCCACAAATACATAAAAAAAAAAAATCCATCTCCATGAGGAACAACACTTACAGAACACTTTCTAAACTCTCGCAGAAGGCCCCAGACTTCTGAAAAGGCAAACCAATGGCCTCAGAATGAGGCACAGCAAAAGAAAGAGATTTAAAAAAAAGTCAAAGGATTTTGGAATAGGGACTTGTACCCTAGGGAGGAAATCCTGAAGGAGGAAACATTTCCTCACACTTGGAAATCCCTTCACAGGTGGGGTCAGTGAAGAGCTTCCGAATTTCAGAGGGAAACACAGCAACAGGTGGTTGCAAGACAAAATGGAGAGACTTCACTAAAGACATCATTGCCAAAGAGCACTTCCCAGATAAAAAGTGGCTTACATGACCAGGGTTGGTTGCCTTAAAGATATTCTGAGGGGGCTAGTAGGACACAGGTGAGGGAGTCCAGGGAAATGCCTGGGCCCGCTACAGAGGCAAGGGATCATTGCAGTGGGAATGCTCTAACTCCACACACTTGGAGAATGCAGGACCCCACCTTCTCAAGTACAGTAAGTGGGGCAAGCCAGATGAACTCTGCAGCTCCAGAAGTAGAAAGTCCAGTAAGAATGCTAAAGGTGGAACTAGATGCAACTGCAGTTTGCAATACTAGAGAGGGGAACGTGAGAGCTAGATTTTTGCCAAGGCCTGCGTGGGTGCCAGAGGTGGAGGACAGGAGGCCACTATGATCTCATTCCCAGGGGTTTTAGCTGCCACCAAGCTGTGATTGGCCACAGGTTGTTGGCCACACCTTCCTGGAAGCCTGAGCAGCTTGGCTCTGAGGAACCCAAAATCCAGGGGCACCTGTCCTGAGAATGCCCATGATCTGCCTCAGATTGGCAACCTCCCGCAGTCTTGACCACAGCGGGCACTTCTCCCAACCCCAACTGTGTCTGCCATACCTCTCTTCCCAGCCCAACTGAATAAGTGAGCCCTAATAAGCTGTTACTTTCGCCCCCTTGTGTCTGGGCAGGGAACAGACACCTGAGGGTGGCCTACAAACAGAGGCATGGTGAAGCCCAAAGCAGAAGACCAGGAGCTGTGTGAGCAAAGAAGAGAAGGGGAAATCACTCCAGCAGCCACAGGTCCAGTGGATTAAATCCCCACAATTAGCCTGAGACTGTGGACTTTAGGGGCAATTGTGGACATTGGGAGCAAGTACAAGCAGGAGTAAGGCAAGATCTGAGTCTGAGCTGACCCTGTACTACCCACAACAGGTCCAGAATCTTTACTAGAAATAACAGAAGGCTTTCTGTGTAGGCATATTGACTGGAGCACACTGTGTGGAAAGGTCAATGGAAGAATCACAAGGACATTCTTTTTACTAAAACTTTCCATATATTTTTTTTTCTCTTTTTTCATATTGTTCTGATGTTGTTCATTCTTTATTACTCCTTTAATTTTTTATTTTTTATAACCTGTTTCCATTTTAAAAAACATTTTATTTTTAAGTAAATTCATTTTATTTTCCTTTTTTATAGTACTCTTTAGTTATATTTCATTTTTCACTTGTTATTGATTTTGTATTTTTGCTAGTCTAGTTTTAATATTCATTTTCACTTATGGGTATCTCTTTTGGATTGACTGTCGTCTTCTTTTTTGACTCCTGTTTTTATATATTTTTTATCTTCTCTTTATCTCTCTTGTTTCTTTTTGTAAGTGTGTGAATTTCTTTGGGTGTTCTGGGCTGCTGAGTGTTATTTTCACCATTAGTCTTGGGGTCTTGTCTTCTGTGCTGAGTGTCCTGTGAAGTCTTGGTATTACAGTAACGGGATAGGCCCAAACCCTGAGGTGGGAGATCCAAGTCCAGGACATTGGACCACCAAAGAACTCCTGACCTCATGAAACATTAACTGATGAGAGATCTCCCAAAGGCCTCCATTTTAACACTAAGATCAATCCCCCTCCAAAGGCCAGCAAGCTCCAGTGCTGAACGCCTCACACCAAACCTTCAGCAAAACAGGAACAACTGTGAACATCAATAGACAGGCTGCCTAAAGCCATATCAAGCCCACAGATGCTTCAAAACAGTACTGGACACAACACTGCCCTTCAGAAAGACAAGACCCAGCTTCATCCAACAGAACATAGGCACAAGCCTTCACCAACCAGAAAACTTTCACAAAGCACTGGTCCAACTCCACCCATGGAGAGTAGACTTCACAATTAAGAGGAACAATGACCTACCAGCCTGCATAAAGGAGACCTCAAACACAGTAAATTAAACAAACTGAAAAGACAAACATGCAGCAGATGGAGGAAAATGGTAAACAAACACAAGACAAAAAAAATGAAGAGGAAACAGGCAATCTACTTGAAAAAGAATTCAGAGCAATGACAGTAAAGATGATCCATAATCTTGGAAATAAAATGGAGGCACAGAAAAATAGATTTTAGGCATAGATGAAGAAGATACAAGAAATGTTTAACAAGATTCTAGAAAAAATAGACAATCAGCAATGAACAACATAATAACTGAAATTAAAAATACACTAGAGGGAACCAGTGGCAGAATAACTGAGACAGAGGAACAGGTAAGTGAGCTGGAAGATAGAATGGTGGAAATAACTGAAGCAGAGTAGAATAATGAAAAAAGAATAAAAAGAAATGAGGACAGTCTCAGAGGCTTCTGGGACAACACTAAGCACACCAACATTCAAATTATATTGCTCCCAGAAGAAAAAGAGAAAAAGAAGGGTGTGAGAAAATATTTCAAGAGATTACAGTTGAAAAATTTCCCTAACATTGGAAAGGAAATAGCCACCCAAGTCCAGAAAGCATATAGAGGTCCATACAGGGTAAACATGCCAAAATACATATTAACCAAACTAATGAAAATCAAACACAAAGAACTAATATTAAAAGCAGCAAGGGAAAAGCAACAAATAACACACAAGGGGATCCCCATCAGGCTAAGAGCTTAATTTTCCAACAGAAACTCTGCAGGCCAGAAGGGAGTAGCAGGATATGCTTAAACTGATGAAAGGAAAAAAATCTACAATCAAAATTACTCTATTCAGAAAGGATCTCATTCAGATTCAAAGGAAAAGTCAAAAGCTTTACAGACAAGCAAAAGTCAAGAGAATTTAGCACCACTAAACCAGCTTTACAGCAAATGCTAAAGGAACTTTTCTATACAGGAAACACAAGAGAAAGTAAAGGCCTACAAAAACAAACCTCAAACAATAAAGTAAATGGTAATAGGATCATACATATCAATAATTACCTTAAATGCAAATGGATTAAATGCTCCAACCAAAGACCCAGATTAGCTGAATGGATAAAAAAAATCAATACCCATACATATGCTGTCTACAAGAGACCCACCTGAGACCTAGGGACACATACAGACTGAAAGTGATGGACTGAAAAAGATGTTCCATGCAAATGGAAATCAAAAGAAAGTGGGAGCAGGAATACTCATATCAGTTAAAACAGGCTTTAAAATAAAGACCATTACGAGAGAGAGGGAAGGACACTATATAATGGTCAAGAAATAAATCTAAGAAGAAGCTATAAGGATTATAAACATGTATGCACTCAACATAGGAGCACCGCAATACATGAGGCAAATGCTAAAGACTAATAAAGGGGAAATAAACATTAACACAATAATAGTCAAGGACTTTAACACCTCACTCACACAAATGAACAGATCACATAGACAGAATATTAATAAGGAAACACAAGCTTTAAACAATATACTGGGACAGTTGGACTTAATTGATATCTACAGGGCATTCCATCCAAAAAAAAGAGTAGATTTCACTGTTTTCTCAAGTGCACATGAAACACTCTCCAGGATGGATAACACCTTGGGTCACAAATCAAACCCTGGTAAATTAAAAAAAAATTAAAATCATTTCAAGCATCTTTTCTGACCACAAAGCTATAAGATTAGATAACTACAGGGGGAAAAAAAGAACTATTAAAAAGTCAAACACATGGAGAGTAAACAATATTCTTCTGAATAACCAAAAGTTCACAGAGGAAATAAAAAAAAATACCTAGAATCAAATGACAATGAGAATTCAAAACTTATGGGATGTTTTAGAAGTAGTGCTAAGGGGGAAGATAATAGCAATACAAGCATACCTCAAGAAACAAGAAAGAAATCAAATAAATATCCTAACCTTACACCTAAAGCAACTAGAAAATAAACAAAATACCCCAAAGTCAATAAAAGGAAAGAAATCATAAAGATAAGCACAGAAATAAATGAAAAAGATATGAAGGAGACAATAGCAAAGATCAATAAAACTAAAATCTGGTTCTTGAAAAGATTAACAAAATTGGCAAGCCATTAGCCAGACTCATCAAGAAAAAAAGGGAGGAGACTCAAATCAATAAAATAAATGAAAAAGGAGAAGTTACATTAGACAAAGCAGAAATGCAAAGGCTCATAAAGGAATACTACGAGCAGCTTTATGCCAATAAAATGGACAAACTGGAAGAAATGGACAAATTCTTAGAAATGTATAAACTTCCAAAACTGAAACAGAAAGACACAGAAAACATGAATAAACCAATCACAAGCATAGAAAACAAACAAAAGCCCAAGACCAGATAGCTTCATGAGCGAATTCTACCAAAAGCTTAGAGATCTATCAACTAGCCTACTCAAACTCTTCCAGAATATTGCAGAGGAAGGAAAACTCCCAAACTAATTCTACAAGGCCACCATCGCACTGACACCAAAACCACACAAAGATGTCACAAAAAAAGAAAATTAGAGGCCAACATCACTGATAAACATAGACTCAAAAATCCTAAACAAAATTCTAGCAAACAGAATCCAACAACACATGAAAAAGGATCATACATCATGGTAAAGTGGGCTTTATCGCAGGGATGCAAGGGTTCTTCAATATATGCATATCAATCAATGCAATACACCATATTAACAAACTGAAAGATAAAAACCATGTGTTCTCTCAACAGATGCAGAGAAAGATTTTGACAAAATTCAATACACATTTATGATAAAGCTATCAGAACGTAGGCATAGAAGGAACATACTTCAACATACTAAAGGCCTTGTATACAAGCCCATAGCAAACATTATTCTCAATGGTAAAAAACTGAAAACATTTTCTCTAAGATTAGGAAAAAGTCACTCTTTCCACTATTATTCAACATAGTTTTGGAAGTCCTAGCCACAACAATCAGAGAACAAAAAGAAATAAAAAGGAATGCATATAGGAAAACAAGAGGTAAAACTCTCACTGTTTGCAGATGACATGATTCTATACATAGAAAATCCTAAAGATGCCACCGAAAACTACTAGAGTTCATCAATGACTTTAGTAAAGTTGCAGTTCAGTTCAGTTCAGTCGCTCAGTCGTGTCTGACTCTTTGCGACTCCATGAATTGCAGCACGCCAGGTCTCCCTGTCCATCACCAACTCCCGGAGTTTACCCAAACCCATGTCCATCAAGTCGGTGATGCCATCCAACCATCTCATTCTCTGTCATCCCCTTCTCCTCCTGCCCCCAATCCTTCCCAGCATTAGGGTCTTTTCCAATGAGTCAACTCTTCACATGAAGTGGCCAATGTATTGGAGTTTCAGCTTCAACATCAGTCCTTCCAATGAACACCCAGGACTAATCTCCTTTAGGATGGACTGGTTGGATCTTCTTACAGTCCAAGGGACTCTCAAGAGTCTTCTCCAACACCACAGTTCAAAAGCATCAATTCTTCAGCACTCAGCTTTCTTCACCATCCAACTCTCACGTCTATACATGACCACTGGAAAAACCATAGCCTTGACTAGACGGACCTTTGTTGCCAAAGTAATGTCTCTGCTTTTAAATATGCTATCTAGGTTGGTCATAACCTTCCTTCCAAGGAGTAAGCATCTTTTAATTTCATGGCTGCAATCACCATCAGCAGTGGTTTTGGAGCCCTGCAGGATATAAAATTAATACACAGAAATCCCTTGCTTTCCTACACACTAACATTGAAACCTCATAGAGAAAAATTAAGGAAACATCCCATTCACCATTACAACAAAAAAGAATAAAATACCTAGGAATAAACCTACCAGAAGAGACAAAAACCTATATGCAGAAACCTATGAGACACTGATGAAATGAATCAAAGATAACACAAACAGATGGTGAGATATACCATGTTCTTGGATTGGAAGAATCAATATTTTCAAATTACTATATTACCCAAAGCAATCTACAGATACAATGCAATCCCTATCAAATTACCAGTGGTATTTTTAACAGAACTAGGACAAACAATTTTAACAATTTTTTGGAAACACAAAAGTCTCTGCAGAGCAAAAGCAATCTTGAGAAAGAAAAAGAGCTGGAGGAATCAACCTTCCTCAGTTCAGACTATACTACAAAGCTACAGTCAACAAGACAGTATGGTACTGGCAATAAACCAGAAATAAAAACTGATGGAACAAGGTAGAAAGCCCAGTGATAAACCCACACACCTACAGACACCTTATGTTTTACAAAGGAAGCAAAAATATACAATGGAGAAAAGACAGCCTCTTCATGAACTGGCGCTGGGGAAACTGGACAGCTACATGTAAAAGAATGAAACTAGTACCCCTCCTAATACTATACTCGAAAATAAACTCAAAATGGATTAAAGACTTAAGTGTAAGGCCAGAAACTATACAACTCTTAGAGGAAAACACAGGCAATACACTCCTTGACATAAATCAACAGCAACAGCCTCTATGACCCATCTCCTAGAGTAATGGAAATAAAAACAAAAATAAACAAATGGGACCAAATTAAACTTAAAAGCTTTTGAACAAAAGAAACTATAAATAAGGTGAAGAGACAACTCTCAGAATGGGAGAAAATAATAGCAAATGAAACAACTGGCATAGGGCTAATTTCCAAAATATACAAGCAGCTGATGCAACTCAATAACAGAAAAACGAACAACCCAATGAAAAAATGGGCAGAAGACCTAAACAGACACTTCTCCAAAGAAGACATACAGATGGCTAACAAACATATGAAAAGATGCTCAACATTGCTCATTATTAGAGAAATGCAAATCAAAACTACAATGATGTATCAGCTCTTGCTGGTCAGAATGGCCATCATCAAAAAGTCTACAAACAATAAATGCTGAAGAGAGTATGGAGAAAAGGGAACTCTTTTATGCTCTTGGTGGGAGTGCAAAATGATACAACCACTATGGAGAAGAGTATGGAGATTCCTTAAAAATCTATGAATAAAACTACTATATGACCCAGCAATCCCACTACTAGGCATATACTCTGAGGAAACCATAATTTAAAATGACACATGTACCCCAAAGTTCATTGCAGCACTATTTACAGTAGCTAGAACATAGAAGCAACCTAGATGTCCATCAGCAGATGAATGTATAAGGAAGTTGTTGTACATATACACAGTGTACTATTACTCAGTTATAAAAAGGAATGCATTTGAGTCAGTTCTAATGAGGTGAATTTACCTAGAGCCTATTACACAGAGTGAAGTAAGTCAGAAATAGGAAAAACAAATATCATCTATTAACACATATTTATGGAATCTAGAAAGACTACTGACAATCCTATGTGCAGAGCAGCAAAGGAGACACAGACATAAAGAACAGACTTTTGGACACAGTTGAGTAAGGAGATGATGGGATGATTTGAGAGAATAGCATTGAAATATATACATTACCATATATAAAATAGATAGACAGTGGAATTTGATGTATAATGCAAAGAGCCCAAAGCCAGTGCTCTGTGACAACTTAGAGGGAATGGGGGGTTGGGGATGGGAGGGGGTATCAAGAAGGAGGGGACACAGGTATACCTATGTCCAATTCATGTTGATGTATGGCAAAAATCACCACAATATTGTAAAGTTATGACCCTCCAATTAAAAATAAATGAGTAAATACAAAAGAGATGTGGTACATGTACACAATGGAATATTACTTGGCCATAGAAAGAACACATTTGAGTCAGTTCTAATGAGGTGGATGAACCTAGAATCTATCATACAGAGTGAAGTAAGTCAGAAAAAACAAATATTGCATATTAACACATATTTGTGGAATCTAGAAAGATGGTACTAATGAACCTATTTGCAGAGCAGCAATGGAGACAGACACAGAGAACAGACTTGTGGACATAGTGGGGGAAGGAGAGGTTGGGATGAATAGAGAAAGTAGCTTTGTAACATATACATTACCATATGTAAAATAGATAGCCAGTGGGAATTTGCTGTACCATGCAGGGAGTTCAACCCTGTGCTCTGTGACAACCTAGAGGAGTGTGATGGAGTGGGAAATGGGAGGGAGGTTTAAGAGGGAGGAGATATATGCATGCCTATGGCTTATTCATGTTGATGTTTGTCAGAAACCAACATAAGGCAATTAGCCTCCAGTTAAAATAAATTAATTTTAAAAAAGAAGGATTTCATAATATTGATGAAAGGGTGAACTCGTAATACAAATATTCACTGCTTCATCTTTGTTTGTCATTAACATAAACAGAAATATCACCTAACTTTCACGGTAAAATTTCATTCTTTTGTTAATTGCAAACATAGCTTGCTACAGTATAAGAACTCATCAAAAATCAATGACAGCAT
The DNA here is from genome assembly GCF_054371585.1 of Giraffa tippelskirchi. NCBI lineage: Eukaryota > Metazoa > Chordata > Mammalia > Artiodactyla > Giraffidae > Giraffa > Giraffa tippelskirchi. Next base: position 76,983,829 of record NC_137289.1, read on the forward strand.
TTTCTGAAAATCAATTAGTTACAAGGAATTTACTGTAAAAAATAATGCCTATTTTATTATTATTTGTAAATTATGTGCTACAATCTCTAGTATCAGTAATATACATGTATCATAATGTTCATACATATTAAAATATTATATATCTATCTATCTACATATTTCACGCCTTTTTTCCCCAGAAAGCCAGAGTTGTTAAACATTTACCAGCATACCACTATCTAATCATTTCACTTTTTTCATTAATTTTCATTCATTGTACCTAAAAATTTAGACTCTGGTATACAGATGCAGAAAAGAGTAATTGCAAACTCTTGCCATCTAAAAAAGGCATAATATCCAATGGTAATGAGAATACTAATTGTTTTGACATGTGACAAAGGCAAAGGTAATCATGTTCTTTTTTTTTTAACTGTTAATTAAAAAGACCCTACAGAATAAACTGCAGGCTACCAAAGGCATTTAAGATTTTTCATTGTTCTGTGCTCAAAAGCAATTTCCTGAATTCAGAAGAGCACCATGTTACTGGCCAGTATTTCACTTTTTTTTTAAAATTAGTTTATTTATCTATTTTTTTACTTTACAATACTGTATTTGTTTTCTGGAAGGGGAAAACATGTACACCCATGGTGGATTCATGTCAATGTATGTTCTTTTTTCTTATTTAAGAAGTATAATATAACCAAAATTTGAGGAGAAAGGAACCTATAAATTGACTCCGTACACAATGCCAAAGGTAGCCTCTTTGGATCTTAATAATCAGGGGTTAAGACGCTATATTAGAATTTGACTTCTCAACAACTTCCATTAATAGAAATCCAAAGCATTATAGATGTCCACATTTACTCTCCAGCCTAATCCTCTTTTATTTCCCTATAGGAAAGGCTGTGGTCTTTCCATAGCTCCCAAAATTACCTTGTGCTTTCCAATCTCTGTCCCTTCACTCAAACTCTCCATTACGGATGACCCTTCCTCACAAACTCCTATTTGAAGAGTCCTGTCCCCAGTACACCACTAGGACTAACCATCAGTTCATAATCCACTAATCTGTTCTAAGAAGGCTGATGCTTTTCTCAAAAAACTCAAGATTTGCTCTAATACCCAAAAGTGCATATATTTTGTGTGTATATTGACCCCTTCAGAGAAATCCTTTGCCTTTCTCTGATGAAAAACGTCAGTTAGGAAAGGATCTGTAAAGCATTCTGTACATCTAAAAGTATACATACATACATACATATATATTTTTTTCAAGGGATTAGATCTAGTAAACTATGTGCCTGAAGAACTGAAGAACTATGGACGGAGGTCCATAATATTGTACAGGAGGAAGCGAACAAAACCATCCCAAAGAAAAAGAAAAGCAAGAAGGCAAAGTGGTTATCTGATGAGGCTTTACAAATAGCAGAAGAAAGAAGAGAAAAGAAAGGGAGAAAAGAAAAGCTATATCCACCTAAACGCAGAGTTCCAAAGAATAGCAAGGAGAGACAAGAAGCCCTTCTTCAATGAACAGTGCATAAAAATAGAAGAAAACAACAGAAGGGAAAAGACTATAGATCTCTTCAGGAAAACTGTAACTATCAAGGGAACATTTTGCCCAAAGATGGGCACAATAAAGGACAGAAATGGTAGAGATCTAGTAGATGCTGAAGTGATCAAGAAGAGATGTAAAGAATAGATGGTGGAAAGAATACATGGAAGAACAGCACAAAAAAAGATCTTGATGAACAGGATAACCATGATGGTGTGGTCAGTCACCCAGAGCCAGACATTCTGCAGTATGAAGTCAAGTGGGCCGTAGGAAGCACTGCTGTTAATAAAGCTAGTGGATGTGTTGGAATTCCAGTAGAGCTATTCAAAACTCTAAAGGATGATGCCATCAAAGTATTGCACTCAATATGTCAGCAAATCTGGAAGACCCAGCAGTGGTCACAGAACTGGAAAATATCAATCCTCATCTCAATTCCCAGGAAGGATAGTGCTAAAGAATGTTCTAACCATCAGACCATTGCACTCATCTCCCATGCTAGTAAGGTCATGTTTAAAATCTTGCATGCCAGGCTTCAGCATTACGTGAACCAAGAACTTCCAGACATCCAAGCTCGATTTAGAAAAGGCAGAGGAACCAGAGGAACCTGAACACAAGGGGATTCCAGAAAAAAACATCTACCACTGGTTCATTGACTATGCTAAAGCCTTTGACTATGTGGACCATAACAAAATGTGGAAAGCTCTTAAAGATGGGAATACCAGACCATCTCACCTGTCTCCTGGGAAACCTGTATGCAGGTCAAGAAGCAACAGTTAGAACACTGTTTGGAACAACTGATTGGTTCAGGATTGAGAAAAGAGTATGACAAGACTGTGTGCTCTCACCCTGTTTATTTAACATATTCACTGAGTACATCATGAGAAATGCCAGGATGGATGAGATGAGTTAAAGGCTGGAATTAAAATAGGTGGGCGAAACATCAACAACCTCAGATATGTGGGTGATATCACTCTAATGGCAGAAAGTGAAGAGGAAGTAAAGAGCCTCTTGATGAAGGTGAAGGAGGAGAGTGAAAGAGGCAGCTTAAAACTAAATATTAAAAACAAAACAAAACAAAACTAAGAAAATGGCATCTGGCCCCATTAATTTATGGCAAATAGAAGAGGAAAAAGTGAAAGTAGTGACAGATTCTCCTTCTTGGGCTCTAAAATCACTGTGGAGGTGACTCCAGCCATGAAATCAGAAGATGATTGCTTCTCAGCAGGAAAGCTATGACAAACCTAGACAGTGTGTTGAAAAGCAGAGACGTTACTCTGCTGACAAGGGTCAGCATAGTCAAGGCTATTGTCCTCCCAGTGGTCGCATATGGTTGAGAGAGCTGGACTATAAAGAAGGCAGAGCACCAAAGAATTGATTCCTTCAAACTGTGGTGCTAGGGAAGACTCCTGAGAGTCCCTTGGACAGCAAGGAGATCAAATCAGTCAATCTTAAGGGAAACCAACATGAATACTCATCAGAAGAACTGATGCTGAAGCGCCAGTATCTTGGTCACTTGATCTGAACAGCTGACTCATTGGAAAAGTCCCTGATGCAAGGAAAGATTGAGCACAGAAGGGGAAGAGGGCATCAGAGGATGAGATGGCTGGATGGCATCACTACTGATGCAATGGACATGAACTTGGGCAAACTTCATGAGATGGTGAGGGACAGGGAGGCCTGGCATGCTACAGTCCATGGGGCTGCAAAGAGTCAGACATGACTAGGTAACTAACACAACACATATATTTATTAATATATGAGTGTTTTGCAGTTTACAAGTGAAAACTGTTAATATTATTGCTTTTACTACACCATCATAATTTTTCAAGATGGCTCCTTTCCTTTCCATTATTACCACCCGTTGTTTTTCACCTGCAACATCAATAGGATTTAATTGCTTGAAATAAATTAGGAAAGTTCGGAATACTGAAAAATGAACTGGAGAGCTGGCATTACAGATAGGCATTATATTCACAAGGGACTTTTAATAGTAGATTTGGCAGTATGATTTCAATCAGTTTTTTGCACAAGGGAATGTTTGAAGATAATATTGAGGAAAGATTATTCTGGCTGAACTATGCAGTATGGTTTGGAGCAGAGAGCTAGGAAACCATCATGTGTGCTAAGCCACTTCAGTCATGTCCAAATCTTTGCCATGCTATGGAATATAGCCCACCAGGCTCCTCTGTCCATGGGATTCTTCAGGCAAGAATGCTGGAGTAGGTTGCTATGCCCTCCTCCAGGGTATCTTTCCAACTCAGGGATAGAACCTGCATCTCTTATGTCTCTTGCATTGGCAAGCAGGTTCTTTACCACTAGTGCCACCTGGGAAGCCCCAGGAAACCATAGGATACAGCTATCAAATAACAACAACAATAGCAAGAGCAGTAAGGAGGATATGAATTAGTTGGAAGAGGAGTGGAAATAAGAGAAAGAGGAGGAGGAAGAGATATAGCATTTGTAGCTAATATTTACCAAATACTATATACAAAAACACTAAAGATAATTATCTTTGGCAATATTTACAACAATTTTCAGCATTGGCCTTATCTCCATTTTGGAGATAAAGCAAGGGAAGCTGTGAGCAGTTGAGTATAGTGCACAAGGTGACAGTAAGTTTTATCTGAAATGTAAATTCAGGTAGCCTGACTCTAGAGTCTAAATTTGAAACCACTCTGCTGAATAATTTAGACATGTAATTTCTCTGAGGCTGCTATACACCCATGATGGCCCCAGATAAGATTAACCCAACAGTGTTTTGATAAAATTTCACTTGAGGACTGTCAATTCAATGATACTTAGCTCACAATTGAGAATATATCTGTATCTTCCTACTGGGGACTACTATAAACACCAAAGATATATACTATAACAGTAGGTTGAAAGAGATTAAAACCAGAAAATATGGAAACCCAAAAGAATCTAAGAACTTCAGAAATCAGGAGAGAGAGTTCATATCAAGGCTCAAAAGTAGCTAAACGGAAACTCTTTACAATCAAATCTGAGTTCAAGATATCAATCTTATACACTTCTAATAAGTGATTATCAAATTTTCTAATTGAGTGCTTATATATCCTGCCAAGGATGATAATATATTTTTTAAACATCCATAAACTGTGAACTCATACATAAACAATTTAAGTTTATATATACAAGGAAATTTACAAATGAATCTCCCAGTGCACTTTTCATACCTACCATGGCTAACTATATGTAACAATTAAATCTGTTATGTCCTGTGACTGAAAATTAATAAATCAGTATCTCTTTGATGAAATATATCCATATTCTAATAGTCCCTCTGTTTATCCACTTGCAAATTTTTCTCATTTGTAAGACACATCTTTAGTATAATGGTAAATCAATCATAAGAAACTCTATGGTAAACAGGTATACCCCCTATGAAAAATGAGAAAAAACAAAAACTCCTACTGTTTAATAGCTCTTCCACACTAGCAAAAACACAAAATAACTTATAATTGTCCAGCAATAACTTGGACATTATACACCATATCTCACACACACACACACACACACACACACACACAGCTTAAACAGTACAGAAGAGAAAGGATAGTGTTTCCAACTATCAGGACATCTAAAATGCCAGACCCAAAAGAGATGAGGTGCTAAAACTTTTACAGAACAAACTTAAATAGTGAAACAAAGTGAAACAATTAGCCACCCAGATGTTTCCAGCTGGGTATTTAATGAACAGAAAAGATCCCATTTGACTCAATTCTGTTCCACATTACAGGCAGCTGTTAATAGTAACAATTCCAAAGCAATTTAGTAACTATACTTTGAACCATAAAATTATAAAGGTGAGTATATCCATCTTATCACATTCAGTTCTTAGCATTACAACAAATTATTTTTACTTAACACTTCTCAATAGATTTTGTTGTTGCTATTACTATTATTTTCTTACCTGATCTTCTCCTTGCATAGCTTGCTCTTCAACTTCACCCTAAAGGGGAAAAATAATTTATGAAGAAAATACAGCAAAGGAAAAGAAAATCAAAAAATATAAAAAGAAGTTAAGTTGTTAAAAAAGCAAAGATGAGTTAGTAGTAATTTCTGCATAGTGATTTTCAGTTCTACTTCTGTGGGAATTGCTTAAATGCATTAAATATTATTTTAGTACAGTTATCTAATCATCTACAAATCAACCTGACTATATTTATTTACAAGCAACATTTTTACATCTTATAAAATATTTATGTCTGTGAAACTTTCTAAATAAGGCTTTTAAGATCAAACTGTTCTATCTCTTAAGCTTCTGGCATCTCTCTCATTCAAGATTACTGATTCATCATCTGAAATATTAATAATATGTATATGTATTTAGTTTCCACCCCCATAACCGGAGATAAAATTCACCTGAGTCTGGAGACTTGTACTCGGGAATTTCATTTCTCAGAAAAGCAAACCATGATAAGAACACTTTCTCTGGTCCAAATTCTGACTACGAAAGAACTGTTTAAAAGTCACAGTATCCATAGAAGAGAGTGACCATGTTATCTTATAGTTAGTAAGTAGTAATGAAGGAAGGGAATGGTAGGCATAGTCAGACACATGTCTTGCTATTAATAGAATGACATTTCTAGCAGCTGTCCAAATAGTTCAAATCCCCCATCACAACTGTAACTTACCTCAAAGTCAATATAAAAATCAAACAGCTACCAATTCTTGAATTTAACTGTGAATGGACTTGAGGAACTTCCTGCTCTGTAGGCTTTGCAAGTGATAAATCACCTATTGAGATAGCTAACATAATTTCCCTAACTTTCAGCTTACCGTGCAATGTGTCACTGTAGAGCCAGACATATAGTAAAATAGCTGACCATGTACTAATTTTTAAACTACACATCTTTAGTCTTTATATTTAACTTTACTTTCTATTCATAGGGTGAGAAAAAATAAGATTGTAGAAGACCAAAAATATAAAGTTATTTGAATTGTATAGCTTTATAATTAGGTAAGATTTTTCCCTTGGAATGTTGAGAATAGAAAGATACATGAACTTCAATTTTAAACATAAAACTGGTCAACCACTTGTAAAAGAATTAAACTAGAACACTTTCTAACACCATACATAAAAATAAACTCAAAATGGATTAAAGATCAAAATATAAGACCAGAAACTATAAAACTCCTAGAGGAAAACATAAGTAAAACACTCTCTGACATAAATCACAGCAGGATCATTTATGACCCACCTCCCAGAGTAATGGAAATAAAAGCAAAAATAAACAAATGGGACCTAATTAAACTTAAAAGCTTTTGCACAATGAAGGAAACTATAAGCAAGGTGAAAAGACAGCCTTCAGAATGGGAGAAAATAATAGCAAACGAAGCAACTGATAAATGATCTCAAAAATATGCAAGCAGATCCTGAAGCTCAACTCCAGAAAAATAAGTGACCCAATGAAAAAATGGGCCAAAGAACTAAACAGACATTTTTCCAAAGAAGACATACAGATGGCTAACAAACACATGAAAAGATGCTCAACATCACTCATCATCAGAGAAATGCAAATTAAAAACACAATTAGGTACCATCTCACGCCAGTCAGAATGGCTGCTATCAAAAAGTCTACAAACAATAAATGTTGGAGAGAGTGTGGAGAAAAGGGAGCCCTCTTACACTCTTGCTGGGAGTGCAAACTAGTACAGCCATGTGCTAGTTCTCTATGGAGAACAGTGTGGAGATTCCTTAAAAAACTGGAAACAGAACTCCCATACGACCCAGCAATCCCACCGCTGGTCATACACACTGAGGAAACCAGATTTGAAAGAGACACATGTACCCCAATGTTCATCACAGCACTGTTTACAACAGTTAGGACATGGAAGCAACCTAGATGTCCATCGGCAGACGAATGGATAAGAAAGCTGTGGTACATATACACAATGGAATATTATTCAGCTATTAAAAAATGCATTTGAATCAGTTCTAATGAGGTGGATGAAACTGGAGCCTATTACACAGAGTGAAGTAAGCCAGAAAGAAAAACACCAATACAGTATATTTATGCATATATATGGAATTTAGAAAGATGATAACGATGACCCTATATGCGAGAGAACAAAAGAGACACAGATGTAAAGAACAGACTTTTGGACTCTGTAGAAGAAGCCCAGGGTGGGATGATTTGAGAGAATAGCATTGAAACAAGTATATTACCATATGTGAAATAGATCGCCAGTCCAGGTTTGATGCATGAGACAGGGCACTCAGGGCCAGTGCACTGGGATGACCCTGAGGGATGGGATGCGGATGGAGGTGGGAGGGGGGTTCAGGATGGGGGGCACATGTACACACATGGCTGATTCATATCAATGTATGGCAAAACCATTACAATATTGTAAAGTAATTAGCCTCCAATTAAAATAAATAAATTAAAAAAAATAAAAAGAATGAAGTTATAGAAACAAACAAGAATAAATAAATAAACATATTGGTGGTAAAGCAAAGCAAGTATTGTAAAAGTTAACAAATACAAAAATTAGTTGCATAGGCTACCTTCACATAACAGAGATTCATCCATTTATCTCTGGGTGAAAAGGCTTAAGTATTTGAGTACTCAGTTGAGATCAACTTCACTATAATTATAACATAATGAATGAAATGAAGATAGCCAGAGTGATAATGTTTTAGAACATACTATTAGTTACCCATAACAGTTGTATCACAGAAGGCAGAGTAAAACTATGTCTAATTTACATTCATAAGCAGTCCCAATTATTTTCATATCTAGGTATTTTCTTTACGAGTACACTTAACGATATTTCATTAATAATGTAAGCCCCTCAAATGCTGCTATTCATTAACACATATTGCTCTGGGATACTTAGTAAATAAGTTAACTGATTTTTTTCTTTCATATTTAATTTGTTTAAAGTTATTCAAATATAACTTCGTTGTACCTGAAAAAAGGAAAGAATAAAGAGCATTTTAATGAAAAATTTTGTGCACATCAGAAAGGTTTATGTTTTCAGATGGGAGACAAAGATTTTTAAATTTTATTATTAAATAAGCCCCCCAAAAGGTCATTGCAGGTAAGATGAACTTGAATGAGTTGTCTTGAAGCTAATAAATGAGTTACTTGAGCTTTCCTTCTAACTGCTGAAGAGTAAGCAATCTGCTTCGTCATCCCTTAAATCACATTCCATTCTCATAATTTGCAACCATTTGTTATAGTGGCATGGAACTAAGAGGCAAACTAAGAGGCAAAAAGAAGGCTAAAGGAAACTGTACAGTAGCCTGAGGATATGAAAACACTGCTTGGCAGGCTGATTTCACTGGAATTTTTAAAGTGTACTTTAAGAATTAGTTCCACCATGGAAGTAAAGGTAATCATTTTTTATTACATCCCTCTAGTCAATATTTCAAGAAGTGTCATACATGAATATTAACTTTCGGAATGTCTACTGCTCTATTCCCAATTACAAAGTACATGAGGTTTTACACAAGTGAGCAATAGTGGCAATAAGGAAAAAGAGTGCTTTTCTTTATCAGAATTTTCCAAATACAAGAAAATAACCCATAAAATAAACTACTGATCCACACTTGGTGCCACTGTCTGAAAATCTGGAAACAGGAAGTCTAAACTTAGGTTTCTTATTATACAGCTATGCATTCCCTCTCAGATTTGAGCATGAACTAGGTTTGAGGACAGATTCCAAAAACAACACATAAATTAATTTTTCATGTAATAAAATGGATTACAAGTGGACCTTGCAAAATGACCATCAGCATTCCTTCTATTTTTAATTTTTGCAAAATTATTTATTATATTTTGCTAATTTTCCTAGAATAGATAATTAATTGTGAATCCTCAAAAAGTTTCTCCAAACTCTCTAAAAGGCACTGGTGGTTAACTATGGTGATCACAATGGTGTGATCACTCACCTAGAGCCAGACATCCTGGAATGTGAAGTCAAGTGGGCCTTAGAAAGCATCATTACGAACAAAGCTAGTGGAGGTGATGGAATTTCAGTTGAGCAATTTCAAATCCTCAAAGATGATGCTGTGAAAGTGCTGCACTCGATATGCCAGCAAATCTGGAAAACGCAGCAGTGGCCACAGGACTGGAAAAGGTCAGTTTTCATTCCAGTCCCAAAGAAAGGCAATGCCAAAGAATGCTCAAACTACCACACAACTGCACTCATCTCACACGCTAGTAAAGTAATGCTCAAAATTCTCCAAGCCAGGCTTCAGCAATACGTGAACGGTGAACTTCCAGATGTTCAAGCTGGTTTTAGAAAAGGCAGAGGAACCAGAGATCAAATTGCCGATATCCAATGGATCATCAAAAAAGGAAGAGAGTTCCAGAAAAACATCTACTTCTGCTTTATTGACTATGCCAAAGCCTTTGATTGTGTGGATCACAATAAACTGTGGAAAATTCTGGAAGAGATGGGAATACCAGACCATCTGACCTGTCTCTTGAGAAACCTGTATGCAGGTCAGGAAGCAACAGTTCGAACTGGACATGGAACAACAGACTGGTTCCAAATAGGAAAAGGAGTATGTCAAGGCTGTATATTGTCACCCTGCTTGTTTAACTTATATGCAGAGTACATCATGAGAAACGCTGGGCTGGAAGAAACACAAGCTGGAATCAAGATTGCTGGGAGAAATATCAATAACCTCAGATATGCGGATGACACCACCCTTATGGCAGAAAGTGAAGAAGAACTAAAGAGCCTCTTGATGAAATTGAAAGAGGAGAGTGAAAAAGTTGGCTTAAAGCTCAACATTCAGAAAACTAAGATCATGGCATCCAGTCCCATCACTTCATGGGAAGTAGATGGGGAGACAGTGGAAACAGTGTCAGACTTTATTATTTTGGGCTCCAAAATCACTGCTGATGGTGATTGCAGCCATGAAATTAAAAGACACTTACTCCTTGGAAGGAAAGTTATGGCCAACCTAGATAGCATATTGAAAAGCAGAGCCATTACTTTGCCAACAAAGGTCTGTCTAGTCAAGGCTATGGTTTTTCCAGTGGTCATGTATGGATGTGAGAGTTAGACTGTGAAGAAAGCTGAGCGCCGAAGAATTGATGCTTTTGAACTGTGGTGTTGGAGAAGACTCTTGAGAGTCCCTTGGACTGCAAGGAGATCCAACCAGTCCATCCTAAAGGAGATCAGTCCTGGGTGTTCATTGGAAGGACTGATGTTGAAGCTGAAACTCCAATACTTTTGGCCACCTCATGCGAAGAGTTGACTTATTGGAAAGGACCCTAATGCTGGGAAGGATTGGGGGCAGGAGGAGAAGGGGACGACAGAGGATGAGATGGTTGGATGGCATCACTGACTCGATGGACATGGATTTTGGTAAACTCCGGGACTTCGTGATGGGCAGGGAGGCCTGGCATGCTGTGATTCATGGGGTCACAAAGAGTTGGACACGACTGAGTGACTGAACTGAACTGATGATATTAAAGGGACAAATGTTGAGTTGAAGTTCAAGTAATTCTTATGATTTCATTCCAGAAAAAGAAACTTCTCTAATCCTCTGAAGGATATAGCCGTTGATGCTCCAGAGCTGAAACTCTACTTATAATGATATCATCTTATCATACTTATTAGTAATTATCTTCAAATAACAAATGATATGAAGCCAAATTTTCATTTATTAATTGGTATAAAACCTTAGTGCTTACCTTTTGAGGTATATCCAAATTAATTTACTATGTATACACTGTCAAATGAGTATGAACATAGCTAGAAATATTCATAACATCAAAAATCTCCTGTTTCCTTTGATATTGTCTCTTGTAATTAAAGAGAAGAGTCAATAGCAAAAATGGAAAATCCACTAAAGACAGATTTCCAACTTCATGTTTTAATGACAAATCTAGTGAATATTTTCTGACTGCACGAGCCTATACAGTTTAAAAAATTGTGATTATACATTAGCATCTGCCAGTAAGTGCTCCTTTGTTTTTCCAGAATGGAGAGTCCTTCCAAAAGGGAAATAAAAGTTGGTTGTACTCAGGTGTTTTATTTTTAATTAATTTATTTATTTTAATTGGAGGCTAATTACTTTACAATAGTGTTGTGGCTTTCGCCAGACATCAACATGAATCAGCCATCGGTGTACGTGTGTCCCCCATCCTGAAATCTCCTCCCACCTTCCTCCCAATCCCATCCTCAGGGTCCTCCTAGTGCACTAGCCCTGAGTGCCCTGTCTCATGCATCAAACCTGGACTGGCGATCTATTTCACATATGGTAATATACTTGTTTCAATGCTATTCTTTCAGATCATCCCACCCTGGGCTTCTTCCACAGAGTCCAAAAGTCTGTTCTTTACATCTGTGTCTCTTTTGCTGTCTCACATGTAGGGTCATCGTTATCATCTTTCTAAAATCCATATATATGCGTGAATATACTGTACTGGTGTTTTCCTTTCTGACTTACTTCACTCTGTATAATAGGCTTCAGTTTCATCCACCTCATTAGAACTGATTCAAATGCATTCTTTTTAATAGCTGAGTAATATTCCAGTGTGTATATGTACCACAGCTTTCTTATTCATTCGTCTGCCAATGGATATCTAGGTTGCTTCCATGTCCTGGCTATTGTAAACAGTGCTGTGATGAACACTGGGGTACACGTGTCTCTTTCAATTCTGGTTTCCTCGGTGTGTATGTCTAGCAGTGGGATTGCTGGGGTATTTAGTAGATACAGGATGATATTATATTAATCAAGAAAAGATTAATACAGGTAAGTATGAAATATCAATACTTGTTTTGTTGACTTTAAATATGCAAACCTGATGATAGTAATAGCCCATGAGCAAATGATATATTTAAGAAGGCTCAAACAAAAGTAACACAAACAAGTTTATTATATTTGGTTGACCTATATTTCCCTGTCAAACATATGTCCTTTTTAACATCAGAAAATACTTTGCCTCAAACTATACTGCTCAGAATTAATGATAAATTTAAATTTTACATCTTTTTTAACATTTAACTCTGATTACAATGTCCTCCTCATATATATCTCCATCAGTTCAGTTAAGTTCAGTCACTCAGTCATATCTGACTCTTTGTGATCCCATGGACTGCAGCACGCCAGGCTTCCCTGTCCATTAACAACTCCCAGAGCTTACTCAAACTCATGTCCATCGAGTTGGTGATGCCATTAAACTATCTCAACCTCTGTCACCACTTCTCCTCCTGCCTTGAATTTTTCCCAGCATCTGAATCTTTTCCAGTGAGTCCATTCATCACATCAGGTGGCCAAAGTATTGGAGCTTCAGCTTCAGCATCAGTCCTTCCAATGAATATTCAGGACTGATTTCCTTCAGGATTGACTGGTTTCATCTCCATGCAATCCAAAGGACTCATAAGAGTCTTCTCTAACATATCTCTATAACGTCTAATATTTTCCTGATTCTTCTGATAGTCTAGTCTCTAGATCCCTCTCATCCATCTCATTCTCTCCTTCACTCCTCTTCACTCTTTCTTTGCTTCTTGCTTCAACTGGGTGGTAAGAATACTGAGCCAGAAGACCTGAATTCTAGATCCATCGCCATGATTTATTCATCGAGAATCATGAAGCAAATAATTAAACTCTATGACCCTTAGTTTTTTCATCTATAAAATGGGCATGATGGCATCTATCCCTGAAGTAGTTTGTTGTTTAGTTGCTAAGTCCCATGGACAATAGCCTGCCATGCGCTCCTGCCCATGAGATCACCCACGCAAGAATACTGGAGTGGATTGTCATTTCCTTCTCCAGAGATCGAACCCACAGCTCCTGACAGCATCTATCCCTGAAATACTTTTACTTTTTTCATCATTTAAAAAGAAATCTTTCCTTTTGTGTGTGTTTTAGAATGTCTATTGTTCTCTTATCTACCAAATCTGTTAAAATCAGACTAGAATAAGGGGATATTTTTTGCCATTTCCTTCTCCAGGGGATCTTCCCAACCCAGGGATTGAATCCCTGTCTCCTACACTCCAGGAGGATTCCATACCACTGAGCCACTGAGGCTTCCCAAATATGGGATAGTAGTTTATAAATGATTCCTTGCTACATAAAGTCAAACAATGCTATTAAGATTTTATCTCAAAATCTCCGAATTGAGCTTTCTGATCCTCTTCATCAACACCTCCCAAGGTTTCCACTATCACCTTTTATGGTGTTAGCTTTCAAATTTCCCTCTCTTAAATTCTGATTAGAGAAACCTGACTTCTCACATATTTGAGTCCCACAAAATTGGAATACAGAGTGTGTGGAAAAATCTGGTTGTTTTTTACCACTATTTATTTCTTTTTATTTACACTTCTTTTCATAAATTTTACACTATATTGGAGTATAGTTGATTAACAACGTATAGTTTCAGGTGTATAGCAAAGCGATTCAATTATACACATATATGTAGCTATTCTTTTTAAAATTCTTTTCAATCTCGATTATTACAGAGTATTGAGTAGAGTCCATGCCCAAGGTCAGGGGGGTGGCCAGGAGGAGCTACCCCAAGTCCATGGTAAGGAGCAGTGGCTGTGCTTTGCTGGAGCAGCCGTGAAGAGATACCCCACATCCAAGGTAAGAGAAAACCAAGTAAGACAGTAGGCACTGAGAGAGGGCATCAGAGGGAAGACAGACTGAAACCACAATCACAGACAACTATCCAATCTGATCACATGGACCACAGCCTGTCTAACTCAATGAAACTAAGCCATGCCGTGTGGGGCCACACAAGATGGACGGGTCATGGTGGAAAGGTCTGACAGAATGTGGTCCACTGGAGAAGGGAATGGCAAACCACTTCAGTATTCTTGCCTTCAGAAACCCATGAACAGTATCAAAAGGCAACATGATATGACACTGATAGGACAACTCCCCAAGTTGGTAGGTGCCCAAAATGCTACTAGAGATCAGTGGAGTAATAACTCCAGAAAAAATGAAGGGATGGAGCCAAAGTAAGAACAACACACAGTTGTGGATGGGACTGATGATAGAAGCAAGGTTCGATGATGTAAAGAGCAATACTGCATAGGAACCTGGAATGTTAGGTCCATGAATCAAAGCAAAATGGAAGTGGAAAAACAGGAGAAGACAAGAGTGAACATCAACATTCTAGGATTCAGCAAACTAAGATGGACTGGAATGGGTGAATTTAACTCAGATGACCATCATATCTACTAATGTGGGCAGGAATTCCTTAGAAGAAATGGAGTGGCCATCACAGTCAACAAGAGAGTCTGAAATGCAGTACTTGGAGGCAATCTCAAAAACAACAAAATGATTGCTGTTCATTTCCAAGGCAAATCATTCAATATCACGGTAATCCGAGTCTATGCCCCAACCAGTAATGCTGAAGAAGCTGGAGTTGAACAGTTCTATGAAGACCTACAAGCCCTTCTAGAACAAAAACCCCCCAAAAATGTCCTTTTCATTATAGGGGACTGGAATACAAAAGTAGGAAGTCAAGAAACACCTGGAATAACAGGCAAATTTGGCCTTGGAGTACAGAATGAAGCAGGGAAAAGGGTAATATGGTTTTGCCAAGAGAAAACACTGGTCATAGAAAACGCTCTCTTCCAATAACACAAGAGAAGGCTCTACACATGGACACCACCAGATGGTCAACATCGAAATCAGACTGATTATATTCTTTGCAGCCAAAGATGAAGAAGCTCTATACAGTCAGCAAAAACAAGACTGGGAGCTGACTGTGGCTCAGATCATGAACTCCTTATTGCCAAATTCAGACTGAAATTGAAGAAAGTGGAGAAAACCACTAGACCATTCAGGTATGACCTAAATAAAATCCCTTGTAACTATAGAGTGGAAGTGAGAAATAGATTTAAGGGACTAGATCTGATAGACAGAGTGCCTGATGAACATGGACAGAGGTTCGTGACATTGTACAGGAGACAGGAATCAAGATCACCTCCAAGAAAAAGAAATGCAAAAAAGCAAAATGGCGGTCTGAGAAGGCCTTACAAATAGCTGCAAAAAGAAGGGAAGTTAAAAAAAAAAGCAGAAAAGGAAAGATATACCTATTTGAATGCAGAGTTCCAAAGAATAGCAAGGAGAGATAAGAAAGCCTTTCTCAGTGATCAGTGCAAAGAAATAAGGGAAAACAATAGAATGGGAAAGACTAGAGATCTCTTCAAGAAAATTAGAGATACCAAGGAAACATTTCATGCAACAATGGTCTCAATAAAGGACAGCAATTGTAGGGACCTAAGAGGAGCAGAAGATATTAAGAAGAGGTGGCAAGTATACACAGAAGAACTGTACAAAAAAGATCTTCATGACCCGGATAATCACGATGGTGTGATCACTCACCTAGAGCCAGATATCCTGGAATGTGAAGTCACGTGGGCCTTAGGAAGCATCACTACAAACACAGCTAGTGGAAGTGATGGAATTCCAGTTGAGCTATTTCAAATCCTGAAAGATGATGCTGTGAAAGTGCTGCACTCAATATGCCAGCAAATTTGGCAAACTCAGCAGTGGCCACAGGACTGGAAAAGGTCAGTTTTCATTCCAGTCTCAAAGAAAGGCAATGCCAAAGAATGCTCGAACTGCCACACAATTGCACTCATCTCACATGCTAGTAAAGTAATGCTCAAAATTCTCCAAGCCAGGCTGCAGCAATACGTGAACCGTGAAATTCTAGATGTTCAAGCTGGTTTTAGAAAAGGCAGAGGAACCAGAGATCAAATTGCCAATATCCGCTGGATCATTGAAAAAGCAAGAGAGTTCCAGAAAAACATCTATTTCTGCTTTATTGACTATGCCAAAGCCTTTGACTGTGTGGATCACAATAAACTGTGGAAAATTGTTCAAGAGATAGGAAGACCAGACCACCTGACCTGCTTGTTGAGAAACCTGTATGCACGTGAGGAAGCAATAGTTAGAATGGACTTGGAACAACAGACTGGTTCCAAATAGGAAAAAACCTACGTCAAGGCTATATATTGTCACCTTGCTTATTTTACTTATATGCAGAGTACATCATGAGAAACGCTGGGCTGGAAGAAGGACAAGCTGGAATCAAGACTGCCAGGAGACATATCAATAACCTCAGATATGCAGATGACACCAACATTATGGCAGAAAGTGAAGACGAACTAAAGAGCCTGTTGATGACAGTGAAAGAGGAGAGTGAAAAAGTTGGCTTGGAGCTCAACATTCAGAAAACTAAGATCATGGCATCCGGTCCCATCACTTCATGGCAATTAGATGGGGAAACAGTGGAAACAGTGGCTGACTTTATTTTTCTTGGCTCCAAAATCACTGCTGATGGTGATTGCAGCTATAAAATTAAAAGACGCTTACTCCTTGGAAGGAAAGTTATGACCAACCTAGACAGCATATTGAAAAGCAGAGACATTACTTTGTCAACACAGGTCCGTCTAGTCAAGGCTATGTTTTTTCCAGTAGTCATGTATGGATGTGACAGGTGGACTATAAAGAAAGCTGAGCACAGAAGAATTGATGCTTTTGAACTGTGGTGTTGGAGAAAACTCTTGAGCGTCCCTTGGACTGCAAGGAGATCCAACCTGTCCATCCTAAAGGAAATCAGTCCTGAATATTCATTTGAAGAACCGATGTTGAAGCTGAAACTTCAATACTTTACCTGATGCAAAGACCTGACTCATTGGAAAAGACCCTGATGCTGGGAAAGATTGAGGGCAGGAGGAGAAGGGGACGACAGAGGATGAGATGGTTGGATGGCATCACCGACTCCATGGACATGAGTTTGGGTGGACTCTGGGAGCTAGTGATAGACGGGGAGGCCTGGCGTGCTGTGGTTCATGGGGTCACAAAGAGTCGGCCATGACTGAGAGACTGAACTGAACTGGTGTGCAAAACAGATAGGTGGTGGAACATGCTGTATAGCATGGGGAGCTCAGTTTGGTGCCCATGGTGACCTAGATAAGTGGAATTGGGAGAGGGGGTCCAAGAGCGAAGGGATATATGTATTCATATAGCTGATTCACTTCATTGTACAGCAGAAACTAACCCAACAATGTAAACAACTATGCATTCATGCTCCTTCGCTCAGTCATGTCTGACTCTTTGGCACCCCGTGGACTGTAGCCCACCAGGCTCCTCTGTCTATGGGATTCTCCAGGCAAGAATACTAGAGTGAGCTGCCATGCCCTCCTCCAGGGTATCTAGCCGACCCAGGGATTGAACCCACATCTCCTACAGTTCCTGCTTTGCAGGCGGGCTCTTTACCACTGAGCCACTGAAGAAACCTCAAATATACTTCAATTAAGAAAAAAAAAAGAAGAAGAAGAAACATGCTGCTGGTGATGGGTAATATGGTAGCACAATCACAAAAATAAGTTTATGGGATTTTCTGAGAACAAGGAGGATCTGAGTTTTGATGCCAAGATATTTTAGAGAATCGCTGGCTAACAAGAAGAAATTGGTACTGTGAAAGTTTTCCCCTCATTAAATATTTTAAAATGGTATTCTACACTGTAGGGAAAAACTACCTGAACCCTTGATATGATCACTAGTCTCTAGTATAAGTGTTCCATATAGAAATTAACTGGTGTTTAAACAGTCTAAACAATTGCTAAAACTGAGCCCTTTTAGGATGTACACCATTTCAGGCAGTATGTAAGAATTCTCATGGTGTTTGTTAGTTAATAGTTTCAGTTGAATACCTAACTTAATAGGATACAAAGTATAATCAAATATACTTATTGTTAAAGTCTTGTAAACTTTAACTGGAATATGAAGGAAAAGATACAAAGAGACTTTATTTTTAAAAAATTTTCTCAATATACTGTGCTTACAGAAAAAGTGGAAGGATAAAATTTATTCAAAAGAGACATGACATATTACAATATTTTAAAATATCTTAGAAATAAAATTTTAAGACTGTCAAATAAAACACACTAGACACAATTAAGCATATAACAGTGCTTGAATTACCCAAGTAAAGTCTTCAATAAATATTTGTTGAATTGATGGTTGGATTTTAGCATGTTCACAACCCTGAAATAATGAAAAACTCCAAGCCCTTTTTATGTTTGTTAAATAGTCATAAGTTTGCCCTTTGTATTTATTATTCGGTTTTTGGTTGACTTGACTCTTATGTAAAATGGCAATTCTATTTCTAGGTGCAAATTAGCTGTCTGGAATACTGGACCTGGACTTGATAACTCCCTCATTATTCTTTGATTCATTTAGAGGGTCAGTATATGTAGCTTTCTTCTAAATCCTTTGATCTTAGAGGAATTTTTGAGCTATTAATAATTTTCAAGAACTTACACCTCTGACATTCATTTCTAGGAGAAAGTAACTTTATGAAGATTATCCTTGAGTTTTCCCAAGAATTATGGGGTACATCTTCAAGGCAGAGTAAGCAATATCAACCACTTCAGACAGTGCCATGATTCAAATACAGAGGCCCACAGAATTCTTAAGCAGAGTAATTAGAGACCATATCAGTCAAAATAACCTTTGAACTGAAAAGGCAATAAGCTGCATTTTACTGTAGATCATGTAGCACACTTTTTCCCTTTAATTAATTTCTTTTCAGCTAGAAAGACAGGCAATATAGTACACAGCTATACTCACTTTTTTATAGATATTAGTGACTGCTTTTAATATGATATCCTAGTGGGCATTTAGGATTATGCCAAGTTTATTAAGTTTTTGCTGTGTGATATTAAGTAGCTTCTCGCCATTTATTTCTGCTCTTTCAAAATTTTCTCAATATACAAGAAAACTATGATCAACTCTGAAAGAGACACAAAGGAGTTAAGGAGATGTCAGGAAAATAGAGACTATACATCCTTGTGAAGGTAGCTACACAATTTTATGGGAATAGACTTGCTTGTGGCTCTTTTGTCATTATCAAAGAGCTGTTTACACCCTTTATTTCACCACTCCATCTTAAATGTAGCATCTTTAGTGAAAAAGGCTTAGGAAGGACAATTTTTATAGGTCTTTACAAAAAATGCTTAAGTGCAAAATTTAACTCTCTAAAGAGATCCTATTAAATATACAAGAACAGTCAGCAAGAATAACTAAAATATATTTAGAATCTGTTATAATAATACCGAAAAAGAACTTAAGTGAAGTGAGATAAAATACAGTTTTTGATTTGTGAGTGCTTTGATATTAGGAATTTTATCAACAACAAATCTACATAGTTAAATATATGTCAACTATTTTGGGAGGGTACAAACTCTTGGATGAAGTGCTTCAAAACTATATTCAAAACATTAAAAAAAAAATCCACATTTCTCAGATATATGTTTTAGTGAACTGCTTCTTCCACATATATTCAGATCTATTTAGAGAGAAACTAGAGGAAACATAAATACATAACACAATGTATTATATAATGGAGAAAATAAATTAATATAACTGACATGAAAGGTTGCTGAGCTATGAATAACTAAATCATCAGAAGACTATAAATAAACTATGAAATTATCATTCACCTTTGGTTATTCATATTAATAATAGTAGTTAAGTGGATATAGCACCAATTAACTTATAATTTGCTTGAAATTTGATATTGAGCTTCCCTATGATAGTGGTGGTTTAGTCACTAAGTTGTGTCCGACTCTTGTGATCCCATGGACCGTAGCCTGCCAGGCTCATCTGTCCATGGGATTCTCCAGGCAAGAATACTAGAGTGGGTTTCCATTTCCTTCTCCAGAGGATCTTTGCAACCCAGGAACTGAACCCATCTCCTGCATTGCAGGCAGATTCTTTACCGACTGAGCTATAGTGAGTATGGCTAATTCACACTCTGGGAAATAACAGTATAAGTTAATTAATACAGATTCCATTACTTTGTATTTTAAAAAATAATTAAGCCAGGGGAATGATTACCTTTACAATATCTTTAGAAAATTTGTTAACTAATAAGATAATGTAAATAAGATTTCATGAGGAATATTTAAACTGCGTTTTATAACTTGTCAAGTGCACATATGTATTTAATTATGCTGATATGCTAATTAAATCATGTTTGAATTCTTATCTATTTATTAAAACAAGGTCTACTGGTAACTGGGCTTCCCTGGTGACTCGGCTGGTAAAGAACTGGCCTACCAATGCAGGAGACACAAGAGACGTGGGTTCAATCCCTGAGTCTACTGGAGAAGGAAACTGCAACCTGCTGCAGTATTCCTTCCTGGAAAATTCCATGGACAGAGGAGCCTGGTGGGCTACAGTCCATGGGGTCTCAAAGAGTCAGACATAACTGAGATCGTGTGCACATGCTACACACACACACACAAACAACCTCTATTAACTTATTTTGTTAGTTTCATTCTCTTTACAATCTGCTCTTTAAAGGTTTATAACTACATTTATTTTAAATGTTTATAATTCTCTACTGCTACATATTCAGACAGGCCTTACCCTTGATTACTCATAAATTAGTAAGGTTTCTTACTGTATTTTTAATTT
Source organism: Giraffa tippelskirchi (assembly GCF_054371585.1). Taxonomy (NCBI): domain Eukaryota; kingdom Metazoa; phylum Chordata; class Mammalia; order Artiodactyla; family Giraffidae; genus Giraffa; species Giraffa tippelskirchi. The sequence continues at coordinate 77,004,789 of NC_137289.1, forward strand.
AAAGAAGTGAAATCACTTGGAATAACCCAACTTCCATCAATGTAGATATTTATTCAGAATTCCCATTTCTCCCACTTGGAGCTTCATGATAGAGAAAAATTCTCTTCCTCAATGTAGAAAATAACCAGAAATATTATTCAGACATTTGCAAACTATCTACCTAAGCTTGAGTGTATTTCTCACTCTAAGGTTATTTTTCAAGTTCATTGTTTCCTTTCATTAAATGAAGAGAAATAAGTGTTTGATTAGTAAATTAGAAATATCAAGAGGAAGTTGTGTAACCATGCCAAAAGAAATTTGAAAGCGAAATATCTCAAAGTAATCTTCCTATTAATTTATAGAAGATTTTGGTGAACTAATTTCATTAGAGTGATTGAATATGATAAAAAGATTAATTGAATTATGTATGGGTCAGTTTTAATGTCAGTAATTGTCTAGGGGAAAATGATATAGAGTTATGTTCAATAGAATTAGATAAACATTTTTGTGGATGGTGCTCATACTTGGGACTTCCCTCTAACTACATGTGAAAGTTGGATGACTTATCAGGGAGAATTTTAGCTTTTGTTTACTTCTCATGTATGTATGATAGTAATTATATTGCTCTGAATATTTCATATGTACCACATTCCACATTCTGTTTTATGAACTGCAGCAGATATTTGCACTAGAATATAATATACTGTCAATAAGTCTGTAGAAATAAATTAAGAAATCGTGATATAAACAAAGTTAATAAAATAACCTGCTTTCTGTAGATGACTGAATATCTGATATAATAAATGTCAGCTATCTCTACCAGGTTACTTTGGCTTTACTTTTTTCAAAGGCTTTTATTAAAACTTATTTAGATGCTAGCTGTACTTTTATTTTATACAGCCTTTATTATGTTGATGTATGTTCCCTCTGGGCTTCACAGGTGGCCCTAGCGGTAAAGAACTCACCTACCAATGCAAGAGACATTAAGAGATCTTGGTTCCATTCTTGAGTCGAGAAGATCCCCTGGAGGAGGGCGTGGCAACCCACTCCAGTATTCCTGCCTGGAGAATCCCATGGACAGAGACTAGGAGGCTAAAGTCCATAGGGTCAGAGTCTGACACAACTGAAGAGACTTAACATGCACATATGCATGTTACCTCTGTGCCCACTTTCTCGAGAGTTTTTTCTTTAATAATAAATGGGTACAAAATTTTATCAAAAACCTTTTTCCCATCTACTGAGATGATCATATGGTTTTTATTCTTCAATTCGTTGATGTTATATTCCACATTGATTGAAAAATTCTTGCATCCCTGGATGGGATGAGAGTTTGAGGGAGAATGGATACATATATATGTATGGCTGAGTCCCTTTGCTGTACACCTGAAACTATCACAACATTGTTTGTTAATTGGCTATACCTCTATACAAATTTTTAAAAATAAATTAAACAATTTAAAAAAATTACTTAGGAAAGATATGGACTGGATAACGGATATGGACTTCAAACAAGTTCCATAGTTTTACCAATCAATAGCCTGCATCTTTGGATCACTGGATTTTGGATGAAGTCCATACATATCATTTTGGCCTTCATTTATACATGACACTTTGAGCTATTAATGACATAAATAACAAGTTTGTTTGATAAACATACGTCAGGCTATAAGCATTGAAAACTTTGCTAATCAGAGACGTGGTCATTTCCTTAAAGAACCATGAAGGCTAAAGAGACTAAATCACATGATGCATAAAATCCATTGCAGACATCCAAGGAGTTATTTAGGAACCTTAAGAATTGATTAAAATTCTATAGTCAGTTGGCAGGTACCTTAAAAATGAGACCAAAGATTAAAAGCAGAAAACTCATTCCCAATATCTGTCTCACAAACTTTGGGGTTTTAAAACAATCTGTATTTTTATATCCATTATCACAGACATAGTGGTGATGTTCCAATTATTGCCAAGGATGGAATTTATTATTGAATACTAAGTTATCAATCTGAATATTTGTGACTTTCAAGCTGATTTATACGACATACACACCCAGCCCTACCCAGATTTGCCCTTCTTATCCCATACCACTTTGTCTCATCAGAATTTACTATAAACAGTATTGATTTACAAATTAGGTCACAGTAATATTCTTAAATATTATATGTGTGAATATGTTCATGCATGTGCTTGTATGAAATTTAAATCTAATTTGCCGATGTATGAATAATTAATATATCATAATATAGTCATAACTCCATTTTATATTTATGGGGATTGACAAGTTATCAAGATGAGTCTATGTGTTTTACTTATAAATAAAAATGGAGAAATTTTTTAGCTTAAGAAACTACAAGACCTCCTGTCATAATAAGAATTAATATTTGCCACTGTTCTAAGCATATTTCATATATGGACTCAATTCTCAAAACAACTCTGTGACAGAGGAATTTTCATTCTCCCCATTTTACAGATGTAAAAACTAACTCAAGGAGAGTTAAATCACTTACTTAAGGATACATAAGCCTGTAAGTGGCTGAATCAGGATTTAAATACAATAAGATAAAATCTAGATGCCATGCTCTTAACCAATATGCTGTTCTACTTTTCTTAGTAACTGAGATGGCCTAAGATTTGTGAATAGCTTTTAGAGATCCCAAAAATATCTTCTAAAATGGCATGCTCGAAGATATACGAGACAGCTGACCACAATCTCAGATTAATCTAAGTGCAGCCAGCTATCCACAGCTCTGAACTTTTGTAATGAGCATAATCTGTCTGTACAAATCATCATTCCTTAATTTCACTAATTCACTGTTCACCAAAGATTTAATGAATGCTTTCAATATACACAAGTTGTTAAAAATCGTGAAGCAAAGGAAGAAACAGAACACAATCTCTGCATTTAAATAACAACTTCTTTAGGCAACTAAACAACAACACACAAGATATTAATAAAATGCATGCCACACTAAAAGCAATATGCTCATAAGTGAAATGAATAAGAATCGTGGTAGGCATTTGTTAATCAGAGAGGTGAGAGACCAGAATGAATTTGAGTGACTGGGTAATGTCTTCACACACATGTCCTACAGGATGAAATTACAACCCAGTAATTCTTACAACTGTAAATAGCATGTAATTTTGCTTCATCAATCAAAGTTTTATGTTCCTGCAATCCACTATACTGAACCTGGATTAATATAATGTTATTTTGAGTCTAATTCAGATTCTTAATTCTATGTGCTATGACTTTATCTGGAAGAGGATATAAAAAAATACTTTAAAGGATTCAGGGAAAAGTCTATGCTGCTGAGTTGTATCAGTCAGAGATGGGCTATACAAATTATTTAAACCAAGACCACAACCCAAAATTAAAGATATGCATCTATAGCCAAAAGCATTTCAAATATTCTGAAACTTAACAATTAAGAAAATCCTATTCATCTATATTTTATAAGGAATTGATGTAAATGTGAAATAGGAAAATAAAAAGGCCCCAAAAGACATCAAGTGCAATTCATAAGCACATCATTTACTGAATTTAAAGCAACAGATAATTGTTAGCATTTTAACTGATAGCTTCTTCAAATTAGCAAGTCAGAAAATCTGTATGTGATAGAATATAGACATATTACTATGAACAAACTATAAAATCAGAATCCAGAGATAGCCAGGAATTTCAAACGTACAAAACTAACCTGGCACCAACAGAAAACTGTCACTTTGATTTGATGTTACAGAACAAAAGTCATACATAAGAAATATGCTAAACAAATCTGATATAACTTAAAGTTCAGTAAGAAGATTGTAGAAATACACTGGCATGAAGGAAAACATATACTATAAAATTTCAAAACTAGATGAGCAAGTTATGGTAAAACTTTACCTAAATATTGAGAATTATAACTAAAATATCTATTTGAAATAGCACACAAAGTCAATTCTGTTATCTTCTTAATGAAACCATTAGCATAGATAATTAACAGTAAATGTATAATAGACATTTAATATATACTTGAAGATCCAAGAGTGCTTGTTAATTTGTGTATGTATATATGTGCATTTTGCAGCAGATATGTTTCATAATTTTTAATGGTTTATGTTGCTATTTATCAAATATCTACTACTTGCATACTATTTAGAGAAGACTGTAGTATCAGTGAATGGTAGTTACACATTCTGCAATGCTTGTGATGAACTGTTTAAGAACACTTGTAACAAAGATGTTTCTAAGGACACTATTGATTAGTGAGGAACAAAGAGCCTTTTGATGAGGAGAGTGAAAAAGTTGACTTGAAACTCAACATTCAAAAAACTAAGATCATGGCATCTGGTCCCATCACCTCATGGCAAATAGAAGAGGGTAAAGTGGAAACAGTGACAGATTTTACTTTCTTGGGCTCCAACATCACTGCGGACAGTGACTGCAGCCATGAAATTAAAAGACACTTGCCCCACAGAAGGAAAGCTAAGACAAACCTAGGAAGCGTATTAAAAAGCAGAGACATTACTTAGCTGACAAAGGCCCACATAGTCAGAGCTATGATTTTTCCAGTAGTCATGTACAGATGTAAGAATTGGACGATAAAGAAGGCTGAGCACCAAAGAATAGATGCTTTTGAATTGTGGTGCTGGAGAAGACTCTTGAGAGCCCATTGGACTGCAAGGAAATCAAAGCAGTCAATCCTAAAGGAATCAATCCTGAATATTCATTGAAAGGACTGATAACTGAAGCTGAAGCTCCAATACTTTGACCACCTGATGCGAAGAGCCAACTCACTGGAAAAGACCCTGATGCTGGGAAAGATTGAAGGCAGGAGGAGAAGGGGACGACAGAGGATGAGATGGTTGGATAGCATCACCGACTCAATAGACATGAGTCTGAGCAAACTCCAGGAGTTAGTGAAGGACAGGGAAGCCTGGTGTGCTGCAGACCACAGGGTCACAAAATGTAGGATACAACTCAGTGACTGAACAACAACAAAATATCAGTATTATATCTATCAACAGAAGTTACACATTTTCTTCAATGTATGTAGAGTGGTGTTTAAGAACATTTCTGATTAAAATGTTTGGAAGAACACTACTTTCATACTACTAAGAGAAGAGTGTATTTGTTGTCAGTGAATGGTAATTATGCCCATTGTGCAGTGCATATACTGTAATGCATAAGAACACTTGTAATAAAGATATTTCTAAGAGCACTAAAAAATAATCAAATGTCAAATTATGAAGTGGAGTTAGGTAGGCTGATTAAATTGTTTACATAAACGAGTCACAAAGTGAATATTAAATGTTGAAAAAAAAATTGTTGGGTTCCAATTTTGTTGCTGTTTAGAGGTTACCTCTTTGCCTCAACATAAGTCATTTACAAAACAGATGCCAGATTATATTGCAGAATAAGAAAAGCTGCTCTTGGGTCCCTTGCACTTCTTTCAATATCCACTGCTGTCAGCCATGATATTATTCATTGCTACCCAATACGTCAGCTCACACCTGTTCATACACATATGACTTCAATGTTTAACACATATTAAGGCTTTATATAATGCATTTTAACTATTTTTTTCATATAAAAACAGGACATTACAATGAGACAGTGTTTTAATTAACAAATAACTAATGTTCACTCGCTTTCTACTTTATAAAAAGAGAGAATGACAAACTAGCCCAGAAAAAAATAGAAGTTTTAAAACGGAAAAATATGTACACACATTTTGAAAACTCCAGTGTTAAAAACTTGTAAATAAGAATCAATAATAATAAAATAATATATATTTCCTTAAATTTATATTGGTGAAAAGCATAAATAAAGATACAGTATCTAAGATAACTGAAGTAATTGTATGAAATGGATGAATATCACGGGAGAAACCCCTCTCACTTGTTTGGAGTGAGGTTTATTGAGAGTAAGGTTTATTCATGGCCCTAAATTTTCTTGATAAAAAAATCAGACTATTTAAATTATATTTATCTAGAGTTCCTTCATGGGATTTTTCCTAAGCAACTGAATATTAAATTAAAAAAATACAAAATCAATTCTAAATTTGTGTCTTGCAAAAAACATAATACCAAAGAAATCAAAAAACATCCCAAAAGAAAAGCTGAGTTACAATAATTTATATTATTATCTCATAATTCAGTCTCTCAATTGTTTCACCAGTACCACAACTGATGCAAAAGAATACTGTGCTTCCTGAATACACATGGGAAAATTGATACAGACTAGGATAGTACTCAGATCCATCTTGTACCTTACTGTGTGAAATATTCAGTAGAGTATGTATGGGTTTTATTTTTAAAGCATACCAAATAAAGTGCAAGTTATTTAAAGATTGAAAATGAGAATTGAACTGATGAAAGAACACAGACAAAAGATCTAGATTATAACATAATCTATATATATGACATTATGTATATGTTTAATGCATAATCCATATAATGCATAATACAAGTGGTATATGCAATGATTATGAATAAGAACACCAAAACTAAACTGCCTCAGTTCAAGTACAGGCCCTGACATTCCCTAATTATATGATTTCAGGAAAGCCACTTCATCTCTCTAAATCCCAACTTCCAAATGTTTAAAATGAAAGTAATGATAACACCCTGACCATAGTTGTTGTTAACATTAAATAAGACAATGGAAGTAAAGTGGGCTTATTTAGCACAGTGCAAAAGACAGAATACACAAGCAATGAACTAGTAGTACTATTACTGTTGGTGATTGGATGTGTGGCAAGGAGATAACCTTGGCCTAAACTGCTCTATGAATAGTTCAAAAGGATCTCTTAATAAATAGATGGACTGAAATTATATCTATGTTATTGATCACCATCTTAATTCCAAGTTCTTCCAAGATTCTTTATAATTAAGTCTGACTGATAAGCTAGATGGCAATAATCCTATAGGATTGGGAAATAAGATGGTTAAAAGAATCCATAAATAATCCCCTACCTAAACTGCTGTTTTCCCACTCCCTGTTTTCTGGTCCTGTCCTACTCCAGCAAAAAGAGTAAACCAAGACAAAATATCTACCCTTTCCGCCACCTATACGATATAATCCCTTACTTCCCCCCAAAAAAGCATGGCATATATACCAGGAGTTAGAAGTCACTGCATGAATTTCAATTTTGATTTTTTTTTACTTTTTTTGGGGGGTGGAAACTGGTTGTAGCTTTTAGACTATATTATTAAACAGCACTTCAGAATCCATTGTCATTAGAAATTCATTCAACAAAACAGAAAACGAAATGTAAATGTGGTAGGTCTCAGATTAATGACAGAACTACATCTTTAAATGGAGCAAATCAACTTCAACCAGGTTTTACCATTACCAAGCAGGTAAATAAATCAGCAATGTAGCTTCCTGTGCTTCCAAACTCATGCCATTCTTTATCAGGTTCTGAAATTCCCAATATTGTATATTTTCTAAATAAACTGAGCTCTTTACCTTTGGGAGACACCATTTAATAATAAATTATTATCTATGTGCACAGCTTTTTATTACTGGAAAAAAAACTAGGACCAATATATCGTTATTACTGAAAAAAACTAGAACCAATATATCATTTCATACTAAGCTTGAATGAAGTCTGTATAACAGCCTAGTTATAGTAGACTATAGCAGCAGGTGTCTGAAGTGCCTCTCATCTTTTTCTTTTTTTTTTTTTTATTAGTTTATTTTCTATTTTTTAACTTTACAAGGTTGTATTTGTTTCGCCATACATTGACATGAATCTACCATGGGTGTACATGTTTTCCCCTTCCAGAACCCCCCTTCCACCTCCCTCCCCATCCCATTCTAAATTCTTATCTGATCAAAAGCCTTTGTTCTGTTGTAGGAATGGCAAATATGTCCTTATACTCCTCAACTCCATTCCCATATCAGGTATAACTAATTGATCATCACACTCTTCTTAAGCTAGGATTCAACCATGTTGTTTTTCAGTTGCTCAGTCGTGTCTGACTCTTTGTGACCCCATGGACTGCAGCACGCCAGGCCTCCCAGAACTTCACTATCTCCCAAGGACTGCTCAAACTCATGTCCATTGAGACAGTTATGCCATCCAACCATCTCATCCTCTGTCATCTCCTTCTCCTGCCTTCAATCTTTCCCAGCATAAGGGTCTTTTCTAATGAGTCGGCTCTTCACATCAGGTGGCCAAAGTATTGGAGCTTCAGCATCAGCATCAGTCCTTCCAATAAATATTCAGGATTGATTCCTTTAGGATTGACTGGTTTGATCTCCTTGAAGTCCAAGGGACTCCCAAGAGTCTTCTTCAGCACCACAGTTTGAAGGCATCAGTTCCTCAGCGCTCAGCCTTCTTTATGGTCCAACTTGCACATCCATACACGACTACTGGAAAAACCACAGCATTGACTATACGGACCTCTGTCAGCAAAGTAATGTCTTTGCTTTTGAACATGCTGTCTAGGTTTGTCATAGCTTTCCTTCCGAGGAGCAAGTGTCTTAATTTCATGGCTGCAGTCACCATCTTCAGTGATTTTGGAGTCCAAGAAAGTAGTCTGTCACTGTTTCCATTGTTTCCCATGAAGTGATGGGACTGGATGTCATGATCTTAGTTTTTTGAATGCTGAGTTTTAAGCCAGCTTTTTCGCTCCCTTCTTTCACCTTCAGCAAAAGCCTTTTTTAGTTCAACCATAGCATCCTTCCCTGGTAGCTCAGATGGTAAAGCATCTGCCTACAATGCAGGAGACCCAGGTTTAATCCCTGGGTAGGGAAGATCCCCTGGAGGAGGAAATGGCAATCCACTCCAGTATTCATGCCTGGAAAATCCCATGGGCCGAGGAGCCTGGGAGGCTACAGTCCATGGGGTCGCAAAGAGTTGGACACAACTGAGCAACTTCACTTAGCATCCTTTTGACATACTGCTTTAGACAGCCAAGAGTCACTAACCAATCAATGGATACCAACTCTTTAACTATTTGCTATATTTGATTTAAAGAAAAACTATTTTCCTCATTTTTGCACACCAATCTATTTGGCCATTGGCAGGCTTTTCAGCTGCCTAAGCAGAATTTCTTTTCACTCTTCGTTTCTGATTTTACCACCTAAATTTATTGTCATTAGCCACAGATTTAGCCTATAATATTAATGTTTCATTAAGAATTGCCTGCATTATGATTAATTTTCCTCCTACGTTCAAAAGACTTCAATGACTCTCCACACTAAAGAGTAACACCTAAAACTTTAATTGGATCTCAAGAGCTTTTGTAATCTGGCTCCAATTCAAATTATCCCCCATATAGAAATACTCCATTCAAATAAGCCAAACTTCACATTCCTGCAAGCATTCTGAATTTTCCCATGTTTATGCTTTTGTTATGCTATGTCCCACACCCAAATTCTTCCCTATCATCTCTCACTTATAATCATAAGATTTCTTCAAATATCAATTTCAGTTTCTTCTGTGTTTTTCTCACTCTTTTCACTTTTACCTTACTTATGTTGCACTTGTTTTGCTGACATATGTTGTTTCCCCACTAGTAAGAAAGGTAATGGAAATTAACAAAGATGCATAAATTTATTGTTGCACCCTTCTTGGATCCTAAGACAGGTTCCAGAATACAGTAGATAAACCCGTAAATGAAAATCAAATCCAAATTAATAATGCATCACTGACTAAGTGGATGTCAACCAGAGGCAGCCCCTAATTCTCCCTGTGTAGTACAGAAATGTATAGGGGTATTGCTGGCTATCAAAATAACCAGAGAGTACTACTGATATTTAGTGGGAAGAAGTCAGTCATGCTAAACATCCTGCATTGTTTAGGATAGTCCCTCAAAGGAAGATGTGCGTCCTCCCATCTACACCCACATTTCCCCCGCCCACAAATATTAGTAACATTCCTCTTGAGAAACAGTGGCTGGGCTCCTGGATATTTGAGTGGTAATTTCACAGAGTACATCATGTGAAATGCCAGGCAGATTTAGCTCAAGCTGGAAACAAGATTGCTGCGAGAAATACCAACAACTTCAGATATGTAGATGATACCACTCTTATGGCAGAAAATGAAGAGGAGCTAAAGAGCCTCTTGATGAAGATGAAAGAGAAGAGTGAAAAAGCTGGCCTAAAACTCAACATTCTAAAAGCAAAGATTATGGCATCCAGTCTCATTAGTTAGTTCAGTTCAGTCACTCAGTTGTGTCCAACTCTTTGTGATCCCATGGACTGCAGCACACCAGGCTTCCCTGTCCATCACCATCTCCCGGGGCTTGCTCAAACTCATGTCCATCGAGTCAGTGATGCCATCCAACCATCTCATCCTCTCTCGTCTCCTTCTCCTCCTGCCTTCAATGTTTCCCAGCATCAGGGTCTTCTCCAATGAGTCAGTTTTTCACATCAGGTGGCCAAAGTATTGGAGTTTCAGCTTCAGGATCAGTCCTTCCAATGAATATTCAGGACTGATTTCCTTTAGGATTGACTGGTTTGATCTCCTTGCAGTTTGACTGATCTTGCAGATGGTTTGATATCCAGTCCCATCACTTCATGACAAATAGATGGGGAAACAATGGAAAGAGTGACATACTTTATTTTGGGGGGCTCCAAAATCACTGCAGATGGTGACTACAGCCATGAAATTAAAAGACAGTTGCTCCTTGGAAGAAAAGGTATGACAGACCTAGACAGCATATTTAAAAGCCGAGACATTACTTTGCCGACAAAGGTCCATATAGTCAAAGCTATGGTTTTTCCAGTAGTCATGTATGGATCTGAGACTTGGACCATAAAGTAGGCTGAGCACCCAAGAACTGATGCTTTTGAACTGTGGTACTGGAGAGTCCCTTGAATAGCAACGAGATCAAACTAGTCGATTCTAAAGAAAATCAAGTCTTAAAAGTCACTAGAAAGTCTGATGCTGAAGCTCCAATACTCCAGTCACCTGATACGTAGAGTCAACTCATTGGAAAAGACCCTGATGCTAGAAAAGATTGAAGGCAGGAGGAGAAAGGGATGACAGAGGATGAGATGGTTGGATGGTATCACCGATTCAATGGACATGAGTTTGAGCAAACTCTGGGAGATTGTGAAGGACAGGGAAGCCTGGGGTGCTGCAGTCCATGGGGTGGCAAAGACTTGACTGAGAGACTGAATGACAACAACCAACAGACCTCAAGTCCCAGAACAAATTAAGTATTTATAAAGATTAGGTCTCACTAACCTTGTCTATTATTGAGACACTTGTACCACAACCGTAGGGGCATCTTATGATTCCCCTATTTAAATCAAGCTCAGAATACAGAACTTCTTCACACATAACTTGCTATTTTTCCCAGGAAAAAATATTGAACTATTTTGAAAAATATGACTCTAACTAGTTAGTACTAATAATTGCCCACCTTATGAAGGTGAATTAAAATGGTTCTTTCAGACTGTTATTTAGTATACTGAAATAACACTTTTTGTCTGAAACTAGATGAGCTTCAATGGTCTGAAGCTGGCAGTATGAAGTCATCACCATTACACATATTAACACTGCTATGAGCCACTTCTATCAACAATTTATATTACAGCCATCACTGTGAAACCTAGGCATTCTGCAAGAAACTTGTCCACTATATTTTCCTGACATGTAATATGAGGAATTTATATGTCTATTATGGTGTCCTCATACAGACTGACAGGTTCTCAATACCATCTGACTGATCCATGATGTACTACACCTAGAAAGAAAATCCATTATCCTGGCTTAAATGTCACAAATGCTAATAATTTACTCTCAACTTCTGTAGAGTTTACATATTCCCACAATGGAGACAACTTCACAGTTTTTCACAACTAAAATTCATTTTAATGTTAAATTTTTATATATACTTCCAAAAAAATAAGAAAACAACTATTTTAAAAGTATCCTGAAAACAGGTACATTAGCAAAGGTCCTTAATTTCTATCTAACACATAAGCAGATTTACATTTACTGTTGTTCAGAGGCATAGATTACACTCTAATCCCATTTCAGTAGACAGATTTTATTCTTTCACTAATCCAGTAACCAAGTAATAATGAGAACAGGAGCATGGGAAATGGGACAACTATCACATTTTGAGTAACTACAATCTATCAAAAGTTTTATTTTCTTGCGTTTTTAAATGCAATTTGACCTTTTTGTGAGGTAAAGCTAGAGTTATTTCTAAATTGAGTGAGCTTTAAATCTCATTTATTTAAGGGCTGGCTATTTGGAATCAAAACACATCCTGTATCTCTCAACAGGGTAAATTCTGCTCTCTGTTATTCATTTGTGTTGGTAGCATTTAATACCCTTAAATTGAAAGACATAAGTAAATGTGTGCATGCATATACTCACACATGGCATAATTAATGTAATAAATTATGTCACTGATTGTATAATAAGACACTGGTTATGAAGACTATTCATGTAAACTTAATATTATTTTTCAACCAGATTCGATGAAAAAGCTGGAGATGTGCACACTTAGGAAAAAAGTACCTCCAGAGATTAAGTGGTAAACATCTGGTGTGGGGACAATCCCTAAAGTATACTAGATATTGAATTACAGATTCTCTGCCAAGACTGCAAGGAACTGTATACTTTCTTTGGGGAACTTTCCCAGTTTGGGGTTTACACTAGGTGAACCTAATAAATAAGACATCAGACGTTTTCTGATTTAAAGCTTGAGAAATGGGGTTGTGACCCAGATGGCAGAGTAAGAAATCCTGAGCTCACTTTTTCCCACAGGCACACTCAAATTACATTTATTTACAGAGCAAGTATTAATGAGAACTACCTAAAAATTAGAACAAATATATTTTGCATGACAAAAGATAAAAAGAAGGAACCACAACAAGTAGGATAAGAAGGGTGGATATGTGGTATAGGCATACCCACACTTCTGTGTAGTTGACCCATAAATGGGAGGACAATCATAATTGCAGAGATTCTCCCAAAGTATTTAGGGGTCCAAGTCCCACTTAGGACAACTAAATGATCCTGCTGGGGTCATACTAATATCTCAGCTAAGGGATCCTACACTTGGAAGACAAGCATCTAGAATATCTGCCTTGAAAGGTCAATGGAACTTGCATATAGGATAGCCAGAGGGCTGTATGAAATACTCTGCTATGATAGGGTTCATGGAAAATATTACACACACTGAGGCCCAGTATGGAAGCAGTAATTGGAAAGGAGTATGGGTCCGATATACTTGCTCATTTTGGAGTCTCCCAGAGAGGCAAGTGGCAACTGAGACATCCTACGGGGACATAGATACTGGTGGCAGCCATTTGAAAGGTCATTCTACCATAAAGACACTGGTGCTAGCAAGTGCCATTTTGGAGTGTTCACTTGAGTCTATTAGCACATGGGTGTTACTCACCCATAAACCAGTCAGCACAAGTCCCAGGACACACCAGACCAGAAAATCAGCAATGTGGGGCCACAACTCTAGCAACTAGTAGCCCAACAATAGACCAGGGATTTGCTGGTCTCTGCAAGAAGCTGCCCTGACACTGGTCACAACCACCAGTGAACTAGTACCTCTGCAGGAGGCAAAAGATGGCAGCCAATTGGGTCAGGGACCATCTCCACCCACCAGCATGTCCACATTAGTCAGTCCCACCACAACAGAAGAGCCTACACAAGGGGAACTACTAGAGCATATAGTTTTGGTGACTAGAGGGGAGTGTGATGCTGGGCCCCAAAAGACATCTCCTACACAAAAAGACAATTCTTTAACACTGGGAAAAGTAACACACTTACTTAATATATAGGAATAAAAAACTAAGAATTAAACAAAATGGAGTAACAGGAATATGCTCCAGTGAAGAGGAACAAGATAAAATCCCAGAAGAAGAAAAAAGCTAGTGGAGATAGAAAATCTACCCAATAAAGAGTTAAATTTAGTAATTATAAAGATGTTCAATAAACTTGGGATGAATGAACACAGTGAAAAATTTCACATACAGTTAGAAAATATAAACAGGAACTAAATAGACATGAAGAACACAATAGATAAGTTAAATAAAAGTAACTGTAAGGTATATGCAATAGATTAGATAATACAGAAGAATGGGTCAGCAAACTGGAAGAGAGAGAGTGGTGGGACTCAAGTAAGCTGAATAGAAAGAAAAAAATGATTTTAAACAAATAAGGATAGTTTAAGAGAATTCTCTAACAACATCAAGCATACTAACATTTATATTATAAGGGCCTCAGAAAAAGAAGAAAGAGAGAAAGAGGGCAGAGAATATATTCGAAGAGAGAACACTTGAAAATGTCTCTAACTTGGGAAGGAAGGTGTACATCTAGTCCAAGAAGAATAGAGAGTTAAAAAGTATGAAACCGAAGAGATCCACACCAAGACACAGTGCAATCAAAATTGAAAAAAATTACAGATAAAAATAAAATCTTAAGTAGCAAGGGAAAAGCAACTAGTTACACAGAAAGGAACTCCTATAAGGACTTAAGCTGACTTTTCAGCAGCAGTTTTGCAGGGCAGAAGGAAGTGGCACAGTACATTCAAAATGATAAAAGGAAAAACCTAAAATCAAGAATACTATAACAGTCAAGACTATCATTCATATGTGAAGGAAAGATAAAGATTTTCCCTGACAAGCAAAATCTAAGAGTTCAACACCACTAAACTGGCTTCCCAAGAAATATTAAAAGAACTGCTCAAAGTACAAAGGTTAAAAGACAACAGTAGTAAAGTTACCTACACCCATAGTAAGGACTTCAGTTCAGTTCAGTTCAGTTCAGTCACTCAGTTGTGTCTGACTATTTCACCAAAGGCCTCCCTGTCCATCACCAACTCCCAGAGTTTGCCCAAACTCATGTCCATTGAGTTAGTGACGCCATCCAACCATTTCATCCTCTGTCATCCCCTTCTCCACCCGACTTCAATCTTTCACAGGATCAGGGTCCTTTGCATCAGGTGGCCAAAGTATTGGAGTTTCAGCTTCAACATCAGTCCTTCCAATGAACACTCGGGACTGATCTCCTTTAAGATGGACTGGTTGGATCCCCTTGCAGTCCAAGAGACTCTCAAGTGTCTTCTCCAACACCACAGTTCAAAAGCATAAATTCTTTGGCACTCAGCTTTCTTGTTTTCTTTTTACCTTCAGGAAGGAATTTATTCCATGAAATATTCCGAGAATAGGCCACAGTGTTGGCTAAGTGCCATCTTTTCTCTTTAATTTTCCCATTTGCACCCCATCATAACACTAAAACATTGCTGTATCATTAGGATGCTTTTATTTCTTCAAAGAGCAAGTGACTTTGTATCCAATTATAATAGTGACTTTCCTCAAATGAAGAGATCACATCCATACATGACTACTGGAAAAACCATAGCCTTGACTACACAGACCTTTGTTGGCAAAGTAATATCTATGCTTTTTAATATGCTGTCTAGGTTGGTCATAACTTTCCCTCCAAGGAGTAAGTGTCTTTCAAGTTCACGGCTGCAGTCACCATTTGCAGTGATTTTGGAGCCCCCCAAAATAAAGTCTGCCACTGTTTCCACTGTTTCCCCATCTATTTGCCATGAAGTGATGGAACTGGATGCCATGATCTTAGTTTTCTGAATGTTGAGCTTTAAGCTAACTTTTTCACTCTCCTCTTTCACTTTTATCAAGAGGTTCTTTAGTTCTTCTTCACTTTAAGTATGCACAAAACAAGAAGATGCAAAATGTGATGTCAATAACATTAAATGTGGAGAGAAGAGTAAAAAGGGAAAGTTCTTAGGGAACACAAGGGATCATCAATCTATATATACTTCACATAACCAACAAAATCTAAAATAGATACACAAAGAAGAAAATAATAATCCAGCCATAGTTGTAAAGCTAGCCATCAAATTACAAGGGAAGAGAGCAAAGAAGAAAGGAACAAGAAAACTACAAAAGTGTGAAAACAATAACCAAAATGGCAATTACTACATACCTATATATAATTATTTTAAACATAAATGAACTAAATGCTCTGATTAAAAGACATAGAGAGGCAGAATGGACAAAAAAGAAGGACCATCTATATGTCATCTATGAAAGACTCACCTCAAATCTAAAGACACCCATGGACTGATAGTGAAGGGATGAAAAAAAGATATTCCATGCAAATGTAAATTAAAAGAAAACTGGAGTAGCAATACTTACATCAGGAAACATAGACTTTATTTTTTTTTTTGCATTAAAGTTTTAGGTATATTTTTATAGGAAACATAGACTTTAAAACAAATAACATAATAAGAAACAACAAAGGACATTATATAATGAAAACCTCATCAATCTAACAAGAAGATATAATCATTGTAAATATATTTGCATCCAAGATAGAAAAGTATGTAAATAAATACAGTAAACATTAACAAACTTAAAAGGAAAAATGGAAAGTAACACAGAAATATGAGGTAAATTTAACACCCCATTTACATCAATAAACAGATCACCCAGACAGAAATCAGTAAGGAAGCACTGGTCTTAGCTGATACATTAGACCAAATATACTTAATGTTGTTGTGGTTGTTCACTCTCTCAGTAATGTTCGACTCTCTGCAACCTCATGTACTGCAGCCCACCAGGCTTCCCAGTCCTTCACCATCTCCCAGAGCTTGCTGAAACTCAAGTCCATTGAGTGGGTGATGCCATCCTACCATCTCATCCTCTGTCATCCCCTTCTCCTCCTGCCTTCAGTCTTTTCCAGCATCAGGTTCTTTTCTAATGAGTTGGCTCTTAGCATCAGGTGGCCAAAGTATTGGAGCTTCAGCTTCAGCATTAGTTCTTCCAATGAATATTCAGGACTGATTTCCTTTAGGATTGACTGTTTTGATCTCCTTGCAGTTCAAGGGACTCTCAAGAGTCTTCTCCAACACCACATTTCAAAAGCATCAATTCTTCACCATGCAGTCTTCGTAATGGTCCAAGTCTCACATCCATACATGACTACTGGAAAAAATATAGCTTTGACTATACGGATCTTTGTTGGCAAAGTAATCTCTCTGCTTTTAAATATGTTGTCTTGGCTTGTCATAGATTTTCTTCCGAAGAGCAAGTGTTTTTTAATTTCATGGCTGCAGTCACCATCTGCAGTGATTTTGGAGCCCAAGAAAATAAAGTCTGTCATTGTTTCCATTGTTTCCCATCTATTTGCCATGAAGTGATGGGACTATGTGCCATGATTTTCATTTTTTGATTATTGAGTTTTAAGCCAGTATTTTCACTCTCCTCTTTCACCTTCATCAAGAGGCTCTTTATTTCCTCTTCACTTTCTACCATTAGTGTGGTGTTATCTGCATATCTGAGGTTGTTGATATTTCTCCTGGCAATCTTGATTCCAGCTTGTGCTTCATCCAGCCCAACATGTCACATATAAATAACACTCCATCCTGAACAACATTATACACATTCTTTTCAAATATTTATCAAAAATTCTCCAAGACAGATCAAATTCTAGGACACAACACAATCACAGTAAATTTAAGAAGTTGAAATCATATCAAACAACACTTCTGACCACAATAGTATGAGACTAGAAATAAACAACAAGAAAAAAAAAACTGTCAAAGCACAAGTATGCTGAAGTAAACAATGTGTTACTAAACAAACAATGGGTCACTGAAGGAAAAAAAGAGGAATCAGAGAATACAGAAGAAAAATTAAAATGAAATACAACAATTCCAAATCTATGAGATGCAGCAAAAGCAGTTTTAAGATGGAACTGTAGAGTAATAAAAACCTACCTCAGGAAACAAGAAAATTCTTGAATAAACAAATTAAACTTACTGCTAAAGAAACTAGAAGGAAAGAACAAACAACACTCAAACTTAGTAGAAGGAAAGAAATCATAAAAATCAGAGCATAATAGAGATGGTTCTTTGAAAAACTAAAAATAAATCGTGATAAAAGTGTAGTCAGAATCATCAAGAAAAAATAGAAGAACCAAATACATCAAATCAGAAATCAGGAGGCGGGGCTAAGATGGCGGAGGAATAGGACGGGGAGACCACTCTCTCCTACACAAATTTATCGAAAGAACATCTGAACGCTGAGCAAACTTCACAAAACTACTTCTAAACGCTGGCAGAGGACATCAGGCATCCACAAAGACAGCGCATTATCTTCAAAAGAGGTAGGAGAAATTATAAAAGATAAAAAGAGAGGCAAAAGAGTTAGGGACGGAGATCCGTCCCGGGGAGGGAGTCGTAAAAGAGGAGAAATTTCCAAGCACCAGGAAACCCTCTCACCGACGGGTTTGGGGGAAGATTTCTTATCTCAGAGGGCAACGTAACTGGGAGAAAAAATAAATAAAACCCACAGATTACATGCCTAAAGCAACTCCCAGCAAAGAACCCCAGACGCTCGCATCATCCGCCACCAGCAAGTAGGGGCTGAACGGAGAGGAGCGGGCGGCACTGCCTAGGGTAAGGACCGGGCCCGAGTGCCCCGAGGGCAATCTGAGGGAGCTAACGTGAGATGGTAACCTAAACTGTGGGACAGCCAGAGAGAGAGAACTATCCCGCGAAAAGCCCAACTCTAAGGCACTGCTGGCCCGCTCACAAAACAAAAGACTGAGCGATACCAGAGGAGAGCTAGCCGGCAGCGGACCGCCCCATCCCCCGCCGGACACAGCAGGCAGGCGGGGCCAGCCAGAGCCGGAAAGGGGCAAACTCGGCCCCAGAGAGGGCACCCCCGACCAAACTGCAAACAGGCTCCCAGTTTCTAGGCAAAGACTGCCTGAGATCCCGGAGGGTCGACAGCCGCCGGGAGGGTCGCAGCCAGAGACCAGCTCCCCAGAACCGACACAAAGCACACTGGAACAGGGTGCACCCGTAAACCGAGGCGGGGACCAGGGAGGTGATAAGCCACACCGCCCCAACAGGGGAGAGTGCGCTCGCCAAACTCCTGGCCGCCTGAGCAGCTCCGACCGGGAACAGCACAAGCCGTGGGCGAAACCGAGTCTGCGCCTTTGTGGAGTAACCGGGAGCCTGAACCTGAGCGGCTTAGACCTGGGAAGTGCACGCATCTCAGGGCCCACTCCCCGGCCCACTCCCCAGACAAGTAACCTGAAGCCTGAGCAGGGTAGAAGGGGAAAGCACACACGCGGTGAGCGGGGGCGAACCCAGCGCAGCCGAGACACCGAGAGCTCACCACACACACGCCAGGTTTGCAGTGTTCCTCCCCCCAACAGCACGACTGAACAAGCGAACCTAAAGAGACCACCTCCACCCCTTTATTGCGGGGTGGAAATTAGATACTGAAGAGACCTCCAAACAGAAGCCAAATAAACAGAGGGAAGCACCTTGGAAGTGACAGGCCAACAGATTAAAATCCCTGTAGTTAATACCGACTGCATTGAAAGGGGCCTATAGATCTTGAAAAGTATAAGCAGGAACAAGGATCTATCTGAAACTGAGCAGACCCCACAGTGCTCACAACAGCACCAGACAAAGTCCGGGATATATATATTTTTTTTTTTTTACTATTATTTTTTTTTTTAATTTTTTTTTTAACTTTTTTTTAATTTTTTTTCTCTTCTTTCCTTTTTCTTCAAGTCCTCTATTACACATTTAACTTTCATTTTCATAACCCACTATTAACTTGCAAAAAAAAACCACCCTATTTTTAAAGCAAACTGCATACATATATCTTATACCTTTTGTGTTTTCTTTTGTTACTGTTTTTTTCCTGTTTTACTTTTTTTACTGTTTCTTTTTTTTTTCTGTTTTACTGTTTTTTTTCTTTTTACACTGTTTCCTTTTTTGTATATTGTAAGTTTTATAAGAGTCTAACCTCTACTCTAGATTTTTAATCTTTGTTTTACATATTTGATATCAATTTTGTACATTTAAGAACCCAATCTTTAGGACCCATTTTTACTCAGGAGTGTGATCACTGGCCTGATCACTCTCTCCCTCTATTGATGCTCTTTCTTCTCCCCCAGGGAACCTCTATCTCCCACTCTCCTCCTTCTCTTCTCAACCAAATTCTGTGAATCTCTGAGGGTGTTCTGGGTACCGGGGAACACTTCAGGAACAGAATACTGCCCAGATCTCTCTCTCCCCTCTTGATTCCTCCCTTTCTACTCATGCTCACCTCTATTACCTTCCTCCCCCCTCTCTGTGTATCTCTGTGAACCACTCTGAAGGTTCCAGACTGTGGAAGGCACAGAAGGAAGTGCTTACTGGCTCGATTGCTCTCTCCACATTTGAATTCCCCTCTTCCCCTCCTGGTCACCTCAACCCCCCCCCCCCACCTCATCTTTCCATGTAACTCAGTGAACCTTTCTGGGTATTCCTCACTGTGGAGAATCTTTTCACCATTAACCTAAAAGTTTTATTATTGATGCTGTATGGATGGAGAAGTCTTGAGGCTACTGCAAGAATAAGACTGAAAGCCAGGGGAAACATTAATTAATAAGAGACCATCGAATAGCCTCCACATATACACTGAAACCAAGCTCCACCCAAGAGCCAATAAGTTCCAGAGCAAGGCATACCACGCAAATTCTCCAGCAACGCAGGAACATAGCCGTGAGCATCAATATACAGGCTGCCCAGAGGCACACCAAATCCATAGACATCTCAAAACTCAATACTGGTCACTCCATTGCACTCTAGAGAGCAGAAATCCAGCTCCACCCACCAGAACACCGACACAAGCTCCCCCAACCAGGAAGCCTTGACAAGCCACCTGTCCAACCCCACCCACAGTGAGGAACCTCCACAATAAAGAGGAACTTCAAACTACCAGAATACAGAACGGCCACGCCTAACACAGCAATCTAAACAAGATGAAAAGGCAGACAAATACTCAGCAAGTAAAAGAAAATGAGAAATGCCCACCAAACCAAACAAAAGAGGAGGAGATAGGGAATCTATCTGAAAAAGAATTCAGAATAATGATAATAAAAATGATCCAAAATCTTGAAAACAATTTGGAGTTACAGATAAATAGCCTGGAGACAAGGATTGAGAAGATGCAAGAAATGTTTATCAAGGACCTAGAAGAAATAAAAAGGAGTCAATAAATAATGAATAATGAAATAAAAGAGATAAAAGACACTCTGGAGGGAACCAACAGTAGAATAACGGAGGCAGAAGATAGGATAAGTGAGGTAGAAGATAGAATGATGGAAATAAACGAAGCAGAGAGGAAAAAAGAAAAAAGAATCAAAAGAAATGAGGAAAACCTCCGGGACCTCTGGGACAATATGAAACGCCCCAACATTCGAATCATAGAAGTCCCAGAAAAAGAAGACAAAAGGAAAGGCCATGAAAAAATATTCGAGGAGATAACAGTTGAAAATTTCCCTAAAATGAGGAAGGAAATAGTCACAGAAGTCCAAGAAACCCAGAGAGTTCCAAACAGGATAAACCCAAGGAGAAACACCCCAAGACATATATTAACCAAATTAACAAAGATCAAACACAAAGAACAAATATTAAAAGCAGCAAGGGAAAAACAACAAATAACACACAAGGGGATTCCCATAAGGATAACAGCTGATCTTTCAATAGAAATTCTTCAGGCTAGAAGGGAATGGCAGGACATACTTAAAGTAATGAAAGAGAATAATCTACAACCCAGATTACTGTATCCAGCAAGGATCTCATTCAGATATGAAGGAGAATTCAAAAGCTTTACAGACAAGCAAGAGCTGAGGGAATTCAGCACCACCAAACCAGCTCTCCAACAAATGCTAAAGGATCTTCTCTAAACAGGAAAAACAGAAAGGATGTTTCAACACGAACTGAAAACAACAAAGTAAATGGCAACGGGATCATACTTATCAATAATTACCTTAAATGTAAATGGGTTGAATGCCCCAACCAAAATACAAAGGCTGGCTGAATGGATACAAAAATAAGACCCCTATATATGCTGTCTACAAGAGACCCACCTCAAAACTGGGGACACACACAGGCTGAAAGTGAAGGGATGGAAAAACATATTTCATGCAAACGGAGACCAAAAGAGAGCAGGAGTCGCAATACTCATTTCAGATAAAATAGACTTTAAAATAAAGGCTGTGAAAAGGGACAAAGAAGGACACTACATAAAGATCAAAGGACCAATCCAAGAAGAAGACGTAACAATCATAAATATATATGCACCCAACATAGGAGCACCACAATATATAAGGCAAATACTAACAAGTATGAAAGGGGAAATTAACAATAACACAATAATAGTGGGAGACTTTAATACTCCACTCACACATATGGATAGATCAACTAAACAGAAAATTAACAAGGAAACACAAACTTTAAATGATACAATAGACAAATTAGATTTAATTGATATTTACAGGACTTTCCACCCCAAAACAATCAATTTTACCTTTTTCTCAAGTGCACATGGAACTTTCTCCAGGATAGATCACATCCTGGGCCATAAATCTAGCCTTGGTCAATTCAAAAAAATTGAAATCATCCCAGCCATCTTCTCTGACCACAATGCAGTAAGATTAGACCTCAATTACAGGAACAAAAACTATTAAAAATTCCAATATATGGAGGCTAAACAACACGCTTCTGAACAACCAATGAATCACAGAAGAAATCAAAAAAGAAATCAAATTATGCATAGAAACGAATGAAAATGAAAACACGACAACCCAAAACCTATGGGACACTGAAAAAGCAATGCTAAGGGGAAGGTTCATAGCAATACAGGCGTACCTCAAGAAACAAGAAAAAAATCAAATAAATAACCTAACTTTACACCTAAAGCAACTAGAGAAGGAAGAAATGAAGAACCCCAGGGTCAGCAGAAGGAAAGAAATCTTAAAAATTAGGGCAGAAATAAATGCAAAAGAAACAAAAGAGACCATAGCAAAAATCAACAAAACTAAAAGCTGGTTTTTCGAGAAGATAAACAAATTGACAAGCCATTAGCCAGACTCATCAAGAAACAAAGGGAGAAGAATCAGATCAACAAAATTAGACATGAAAATGGCGAGATCACAACAGACTACACAGAAATACAAAGGACCATAAGAGACTACTACCAACAGCTATATGCCAATAAAATGGACAACTTGGAAGAAATGGACAAATTCTTAGAAAAGTATAACTTTCCAAAACTGAACCAGGAAGAAAGAGAAGATCTTAACAGACCCATCACAAGCACGGAAATCGAAACTGTAATCAGAAATCTTCCAGCAAACAAATGCCCAGGACCAGACGGCTTCACAGCTGAATTCTACCAAAAATTTAGAGAAGAGCTAACACCTATCCTACTCAAACTCTTCCAGAAAATTGCAGAAGATGTAAAACTTCCAAACTCATTCTATTAGGCCACCATCACCCTAATTCCAAAACCAGACAAAGATGCCACAAAAAAAGAAAACTACAGGCCAATATCACTGATGTACATAGATGCAAAAATCCTTAATAAAATTCTAGCAAACAGAATCCAACGTCATATTAAAAAGATCATACATCATGACCAAGTGGGTTTTATCCCAGGAATGCAAGGTTTTTTTAATATCCGCAAATCAATCAATCTAATACACCACATTAACAAATTGAAAGATAAAAACCATATGGTTATCTCAATAGATGCAGAAAAGGCCTCTGACAAAATTCAGCATCCATTTATGATAAAAACCCTCCAGAAAGCAGGAATAGAAGGAACATACCTCAACATAATAAAAGCTATATATGACAAACCCACAGCAAACATTATCCTCAATGGTGAAAAATTGAAAGCATTTCCCCTAAAGGCAGGAACAAGGCAAGGATGCCCACTTTCACTACTATTCAACAGAGTTTTGGAAGTTTTGGCCACAGCAATCAGAGCAGAAAAAGAAATAAAAGGAATACAGATAGGAAAAGAAGAAGTAAAACTCTCACTGTTTGCAGATGACATGATCCTCTACATAGAAAACCCTAAAGACTCTACTGGAAAATTACTAGAGTTGATCAATGAATATAGTAAAGTTGCAGGATATAAAATTAACACACAGAAATCCCTTGCATTCCTATACTCCATTAATGAGAAAACAGAAGGAGAAATTAAGGAAACAATTCCATTCACCATTGCAACAAAAAGAATAAAATACTTAGGAATATATCTACCTAAAGAAACAAAAGACTTATATATAGAAAACTATAAAACACTGATGAAAGAAATCAAAGAGGACACAAACAGATGGAGAAATATACCGTGTTCATGGATTGGAAGAATTAATATAGTGAAAATGAGTATACTACCCAAAGCAATCTATAGATTCAATGCAATCCCAATCAAGCTACCAATGGTATTTTTCACAGAACCAGAACAAATCATCTCACAATTTGTATGGAAATATAAGAAACCTCGAATAGCCAAAGCAATCTTGAGGATGAAGAATGGAACTGGAGGAATCAACCTGCCTGACTTCAGGCTCTACTACAAAGCCACAATCATCAAGACAGTATGGTACTGGCATAAAGATAGAAATATAGATCAATGGAACAAAATAGAAAGCCCAGAGATAAACCCACGCACCTGTGGACACCTTATCTTCGACAAAGGAGGCAAGAGTATACAATGGAGAAAAGACAATCTCTTTAACAAGTGGTGCTGGGAAAACTGGTCAACCACTTGTAAAAGAATGAAACTAGAACACTTCCTAACACCATACACAAAAATAAACTCAAAATGGATTAAAGATCTAAACGTAAGACGAGAAAGTATAAAACTTCTAGAGGAAAACATAGGCAAACCACTCTCCGACATAAATCACAGCAGGATCTTCCATGACCCACCTCCCAGAATATTGGAAATAAAAGCAAAAATAAACAAATGGGACCTAATTAAAATTAAAAGCTTTTGCACAACAAAGGAAACTATAAGCAAGGTGAAAAGACAGCATTCAGAATGGGAGAAAATAATAGCAAACGGAGCAACAGACAAACAATTAATCTCAAAAATATACAAGCAATTCCTGCAGCTGAATTCCAGAAAAATAAACGACCCAATCAAAAAATGGGCCAAAGAACTAAACAGACATTTCTCCAAAGAAGACATACAGATGGCTAACAAACACATGAAAAGATGCTCAACATCACTCATTATTAGAGAAATGCAAATCAAAACCACAATGAGGTATCATTTCACACCAGTCAGAATGGCTGCTATCCAAAAGTCTACAAGCAATAAATGCTGGAGAGGGTGTGGAGAAAAGGGAACCCTCTTACACTGTTGGTGGGAATGCAAAGTAGTACAGCCACTATGGAGAACAATGTGGAGATTCCTTAAAAAACTGGGAATAGAACTGCCATATGACCCAGCAATCCCACTGCTGGGCATACACACCGAGGAAACCAGAATTGAAAGAGACACGTGTACCCCAATGTTCATCGCAGCAGTGTTTACAATAGCCAGGACATGGAAGCAACCTAGATGTCCATCAGCAGATGAATGGATAAGGAAGCTATGGTACATATACACAATGGAATATTACTCAGCCATTAAAAAAATACATTTGAATTGGTTCTTCTGAGATGGATGAAACTGGAGCCCATTATACAGAGTGAAGTAAGCCAGAAAGAAAAACAACAATACAGTATACTAATGCATATATATGGAATTTGAAAGATGGTAACGATAACCCTATATGCGAGACAGAATAAGAGACACAGATGCATAGAAAAATCTTATGGACTCTGAGGGAGAAGGTGAGGGTGGGACGTTCTGGGAGAGTAGCATTGAAAAATGTATATTGTCATATGTGAAACAGAACACCATTCCATGTTTGATGCATGAGACAAATGCTCAGGGCCAGGGCAATGGGATGACCCAGAGGGATGGGATCGGGAGGGAGGTGGGTGGGGGGTCCAGGAAGGGGAACACATGTAAACCCATGGCTGATTCATGTCAATGTATGGCAAAAACTATTACAATATTGTAAAGTAATTAGCCCCCAACTAAAATAAATAAATTTATTTAAAAAATTAAAAAAATTAAAAAAAATAAATCAGAAATCAAAGAAGAGTATTACAAACAGCACAGAAATAAAAAGGATCATAATAGATTACTAGAAACAATCATATATGAAAAATGGATAATCTAGAATAAATGTATAAATTTCTAGAAAAATAGTATCTTCCAAGACTAAATCAGGAATAAATAGAAAGTATAATCAGGCCAATTATCATTAATGAAGTTGAACCAGTAATAAAGAAAACTACGAAAAAAGGCTAGGACTAGAGACCTTCACAGGTTAATTCTTCCAAATATTTAAAGAAGAGTTAACACCTATCTTTTTCAAATAATTTCAAAGAATTGAAGAGGAAGGAAAGCTTTCAAATACATTCTCCAAGGTCAGTGTCACCCTGATATCAAATCAGATAGAAACAAAGAAAAAGAGAAAATTACCAGTTTATTTCACTGATGAACATAAGATACCAAAATCCTCAGCAAAATATTAGCACCAAATTTGTCAATACATTAAATCAAGTGAGATTTATTTCACAGAAGACAGAATGATTCAATATCTGTCAACCAATCAATGCAATATACCACATTAACAGACTACAAAATAAAGTGATATGATATGATTATCTCAATAGATGCAGAAAATTTTTTTTGCCAAAATGCAACATCCACTTATGATTAAAAAAAAAAACTCTCAACAAAGTGTGTATAGATAGGACACACCTCAACATAATAAAAGCTGTGTATGACAAGCTTTGAGCTAATATCATATTCACCTGGTGAAAAGCCAAAAGCATTTCCTCTAAAATCAGTAAGGGAACAAGAATGCCCCCTCTTGCTACTTTTATTCAACATAGAATCAGAATTCCTAGCCAGAAGAGTCATACAAAATAAATAAATAAATGGAATGTAAATTTGAAATGAAGAAATAAAACTGTCACTGTTTACAGGTGACATAAAACTAAATACAGAAAATCCTAAAGATAAAAGCAAAAATCTATCAGATCAAAGAAACAAATTCACTAAAGTTGCAGGGTACAAAACTTATTTCCATACAATAGCAGCAAACTATCAGAAACAGAAATTAAGAAAATAGTAGCATTTATAAATATATCACAAAGAATAAAATGTATAGGAATAAGTCTAACCAAGGTGGTAAAATATTTGTATTCAGGAAAACTATAAGACATTGATGAAAGAATTGAAGATGACACAAACAAATGGAAGGACATATTGTGCTGATGGATTGGTAGAATTAATTTTCTTAGAATGACCAGTGTTCAAGACAATCTACAGACTCAATGAAATCTCTATCAAACTACCAATGGTGCTTTTCACTGAACTAGAACAAGTAATTCTAAAGTTGGCATAGGAACATTAAATACCCTGAATTTTGAAAATAAATTCAGAAAGAAGAAAAATGTTTGTGGTATCATACACCTTCGTTTTGAAATATACTAAAAGGATACAGTAATCAAAATAGTATGATACTGGCACAAAAACTGACATATAAACCAATGGAGCAGAATACAGAGCCCAGAAGTAAACCCATGCTTATGTAGTCCATTAATCTATAACAAACGTGGCAATATACACAAAAAGGAAAAAGACTTTTCAGTCAATGGGAAAATGGAACAGCTACATTCAAAACAATCAAACTATACTACTTTCTCACACCATGAAAAAGTAAACACAAAAACAAACAAACAAACAAAAAAGTAAACACAAAATGGACTAAAGAATTAAACATAAGGCCTGAAATCTTGAAACTCCTAGAAGAAAGCATAGTTAGTACAATCTGTGGTGTTGGTTTTAGCAATAGCTTTTGGATATGTCTCTAAACCAAAGTAAACAAAAGCAAAAATAAACAAATTAGATCACATCAGCATACTGAATGAGAGAAGATATTTGCAAATGATACATCTGATGAACTGACATCTGATGAGGGGTTTATATGCAAAATACACAAAAACTCATAGAATTCAATATCAAAAAAACAATGACCCCAATTTAAAAATGTGCAGAAGATCTGAATAGACATTTCCCTTAAAAAGTCATACAGATGGCCAACAGTCACATGAAAGATTCTCAACATTACTAATCATCAGGAATGAGATATCACCTCACACCTGTCATAATGGTTATTTTCCTAAAGGTAAAAAAATCATAAGTGTTGTTGAGGATGTGAAGAAAAGAGAACTCTTGGGTACTGCTGGTGTCAATGCAAATTGGGACAGCCATTATGAAAAACAATATGGACTTTCCTCAAAAAGTAATTACCATATGATCAAACAATTCTACTTCTGGATATTTTTCTGAAGAACATAAAAACAATTATTCCAAAAGATATATGTACCCCTATGTTCATTGCTGTATTATTTGCAATAGATAAGTTATGGAAGCAACCTAAGTATCCACTGATAAATGAATAAATAAGATATATACATAAATAAAGAGAGAGAATGAAGAAGCCATAGAAGAGTGAAATCTTGCCATTTGTGACAACATGGATGGTGCTAGAGAGTATTATACTAAAGGTAAGTCAGTCAGAAAAAGACAAATGGTATATGATTTCACTTATATGGGGAATCTAAAAATCAAAAAATGAACAAACATAACAAAGTAGAAATAGACTCACAGACAGAGAACAAACAGAATGTAGTGGAGTGTGAGGTGAGTGAAATCTGTGAAAGGTTTAAGAGGAAGAAACTTCCATTTACAAAATCAATGAGTTAAGGGTATATAGTGTACAGCCTAAGCAATACAGTCTATATATTATAATAGTTTTGTGTGGTGACAGATGGTAATTAGACAATCATGGTGATCATTTTGTAATGTATACAACTATCAAATCACTATGTTGTATTACATCTGGAAATAACAGTGTTGTAGGCCAGTTATATTTCAAAAAAGAGAAAATAATTCACTTATTTTTTAAACATCTTATTGAAGTAATGGTTTATAATTACATAATTTTCATGTGTGATAGCTTTAGTATTAGATTAATAATCACAAGACAAAATAAACTGCTAAGGTTTACAAAGCCTTTCAGCTTTACAAGTGCTTTAGCATTTTCTCATTTTCTTCTTTCAAAAATACTGGAGGTGAGCAAAACAGGAAATCAATATCCATTTTATAGATAAAGGGAACTAAGTTTAAATGACTTGAACAAAGTAAAAAATTAAGTAGGCAGGAGAAGAGATGAAGATGGTGGAGTAGGAGGATACTGAGTTCACCTATTCAGTACAGCAATTCTCACTGAAAACAAACTGAAGATTGGCTTTTCTGTCAAGACCGTAAAGGAAGATTCACAGAGTTGGACTGGAAGGGATGATAATCAATCAGGTCAGGACCTGTGTCCCTGAGCGGGGACACAGAAGAAGACAGCAATTACATGGGCTCATAGATCTTCCCTAGGAAGTGAGTGGCTTGAACCATATATCGGCCACCCTAGAGCTATGGTTGGACACTGGGAAGATGAGTCCCCTTAGCTTGTTTGAAAACCAGTGTGACTAATAGGAGAGTTTTAAGAAACGTAGACTCTGTTCATAAAGAGAACACACATGCTTGCAATACTTCTAGGAACAAGGCAGATGGAGCATACTAAAATTGTCCCAGACTCTGAAGAGCTTACCAAGACTGCCAGAGCTTGCTCTGCACCCATGCCAAGAATCTGCTCTGGTGCTTCTATCTCTGGTTCAGCTCCTTACTGGAACAAAGCCTGCTTTGGTTGAGGAGAGTATGTAGATGTGAGGGGCAGAGCTGGCTCAGACTTGGCACTACACTTGAACATGGTAAGAGTGACCATTACTGGTGTTGCCAGAGCCTGTAGATTGGGAGTGGCTTGGAACTCTGACAGGCATGCTGGCATGACCCCAGTGTACACCCAGGCCTATGCTGACCACCTGTTCCTACTCTTACTGCTCTATGCTCTAGTGCTGCTCCCTTCTGGGATAAGGTTACCAATGCTAGAAGCAGGAGAGAAAGGTCATAGAGGGACTAGTACCAGCTCACACCTGACCTTCAAGGTTTCTACTCCAACAACTTGGGACATGGCTCTGCCCCTACAGTGCAATGTCAGCCACTGGCATAAGAGAAGCCCTGGCTGACACCTGGCCTTGGTTCTAACACCTCCACCACCAGCCATACCTCCCACCAAATTTATAACTGCCAGAGCTACATTGGCAGAGCACATGTCATCCCTATTCTCTTCAGATCCACCTCACACCAAAGTCACTGGGCACACACAGACTATATTAGGACAGTCTCATACAAGGACACATTTTTAAGACTTGGATAGGAAACTGTTTAATTTACAAGATACAGAGAAAGTTAACCAAAATGAGAAGACAGAAGAATTTGTTTCAAACGAAAGAAGGAATAAAAACACTGAAAAATAAGTAATGAAACAAAGATAATTTACCAAATAAAAAGTTCAAACATTAGTAATAAGAATACTAACTGAATCAGAGAAAACAATAGATGAATATAATAAGAATATTAAAAAGGGAATATAAAATATAAGAAGGAACCAGTCAGAGCTGAAGAACATAAGAAATGAAATGAAAAACATATCAGAAAGAATTAACAGCAGTTGAATGCAAAAGTGATCTGAAAAATGGAAAGTGATTTGGAAAACAGAATGATGGAAAGCACCAAATCAGAAGAGCAAAAGTAAAACAAAAATTGAGAACAGTTTAATGGACCTCTAAGACAACATCAAGAGTACCAACACTGACATTATATGGGACCCAGAGGGAGAAGAGAGAAAGGCGCAAAAATGTATTTGAGGAAATCATCGTAGAAAAGTTCCTAAACCTAAAGAAAGAAAGAAATGTCCAGGCACAGGAAGCACAGAAAATCTCAAACAAAATGAACCCAAAGAGACCCACCCCAAGACAAAAGACAATTAAAATAGCAAAAGACAAAAAGAAAATTCTAAAGGCATTAAGAATAAAACAAAGAATCATATAAAGGAACCTGCTTAAGGATATAAGCTGATTTTTTCTGCAGAAACTCTGCAGATGAGAAAGGAGCAGCATGATGTATTTAAAGTAGTGAAAGGGGAAAAAACCTGCAACATTAGGAAACTCTAAGCATTAAGATTATCACTTAGAATTGAAAGAGAGAGGAAGAACTTCTCAGGCAAGAAAAACTAACAGTTCATCAAATACTAAACCTACACTAAAAGAAATGTTAAAATGTCTTCTCTGTGTGGAAAAGAAAAGGCTAGAACAAGAAGTAAAAATTTATAGAAAAGGAAAAAAAATACCGCTATAAAGGATATATATAATAAAGGCTGTGGAACAACCACATAAGCTAGCAAAAAATATTAAAAGACAAAAAATTGTAAAGGCAATTATAACCATAGTAATCAGCAAAGTGATAAACATGAATATATAAAATATGGCTTCATAAACACAAAACATGGGGACGGGGATCTGTAGCTTTTCTATACAGTAAAAATGAACTATCAAAGTAAAAAATACCTAATGCCATTCAAAAGCACATGAAAAAGGATAAAATAACTAGCAATAAATTTAATCGACGAGATGAAACACGTATACTCTGAATACTATAAAATATTGAGGATAGAGATGGAAGATGACACACGGGAATAAGCAGATATCCCATGTTCTTGGATTGGAAAAAATAATACTGTTAAAATGTCCATGTACCCATGATATTTTTCAAGAACTAAAAAAAAAAATCTGAAACTTTATATGTAACCACGGGAGTGGTTTAGTCACTAAGTCATGTCTAACTCTTGTGACCCCATGGACTGTAGCCAGCCAGGCTCCTCTGTCCATAGGATTTTCCAGGCAAGAATAATAGTTAGGTTGCCATTTCCTTCTCCAGGGGATCCTCACAAAGCAGGGATTGAACTTGGGTTTCTTGCACTGCAGGGAGATTCTTTACCAACTATCAGGGAGGAGCTACCAGGGAAGCCCATATGCAACCAGGTAAGACTCCAAATTTCCAAAGAAATCTTGAGGAAAAAAAGAACGAAGCTTGAAGTATCATGATTCCCAACTTCAGACTATACTACAAATCCACAGTGATCAAAACAGCATGATATTGGCACAAAATCAGACACATATATCAATGAAACAAAATTGAGAACCACATATCAACATATTTATGGTCAATTAATCTATCGTAAAGGAGACAAGAATAAAGAAAAGACAGTCACTTCATCAAGTGGTGCTTGGAAAATGGGAAAGTTATATATAAATGAACGAAATTAGAACATTTCTTTATACCATATACAAAAATTTTTGGATTAAAGACCTAAATGTAAGATTTGAAACCATAAAACTAGAAGAGAATGTAAGTAGAACACTCTATGACATAAATTGCAGCAATATTTTCTTAGATTACTCTCCTAAAGCAAAATAAACAAAAGCAAAACTAAGAAATAGGACCTAATTAAACTTAAAAGCTTTGGCACAGGAAAAGAAACCATCAATAAATGAAAAGACAATATATGGAGGAAAATATTTGAAAATGATGAGACTGACAAGGAATAATATCCAAAATATCAGTTCAGCCAGTCAGTCGTGTCTGTCTCTTTGTGACCCCATGGAATGCAGCACGCCAGGCTTCCCTGTCCATCACCAACTCTCCGAGCATGCACAAATTCATGTCCATCAAGTCAGTGATGGCATCAAAGCCATCTGTCATCTTCTTCTCTTGCCTTCAATGTTTCCCAGCATCAGGGTCTTTTCCAATGAGTCAGTTCTTCGCATCAGGTGGCCAAGAATTGGAGTTTCAGCTTCAGCATCAGTCCTTCCAATGAATATTGAGGACTGATTTCCTTTAGGATTGACTGCTTTGATCTCCTTGCAGTCCAAGGGACTCTCAAGAGTCTTTTTCAACACCACAGTTCAAAAGCGTCAATTCTTTGGTGCTCAGCTTTCTTTAGAGTCCAGCTCTCACATCCATAAATGACTACTGGAAAAAACATAGCTTTGCCTAGACAGACCATTGTTGGCAAAGTGATGTCTCTGTTTTCTAATATGCTGTCTAGGTTTGTCATAACTTTTATTTCAAGGAACAAGTGTCTTTTAATTTCATGGCTGCAGTCACCATCTGCAGTGAATTTGGATCCCAAGAAAATAAAGTCTCTCACTGTTTCCATTGTTTCCCCGTCTATTTGCCATGAAGTGATGGGACTGAATTCCATGATCTTCGTTTTTTGAATGTTGAGTTTTAAGCCAACTCTTTCACTTCCATCAAGAGGATCTTTAGTTCCTCTTCACTTTCTGCCATAAGGATGGTGTCATCTGTGTATCTGAGGTTATTGATATTTCTCCTGGCAATCTTGATTCCAGTTTGTGCTTCATCCAGCCTGGCATTTTGCATACAGATTTAGCTCATAAAACTCAAACACTCCAATTTAAAAATGAGCAAAATACATGAATAGACAGTTTTCCAAAAGAGACATACAGATGGCTAATAGGCACATGAAAGTTGCTCATCATTGCTAAGTATTAGAGAAATGCAAATCAAAATCACAATGGGATAATGTCTCAAATCTGTCAGAATGACTATCTTCAAAATATCTACAAATAACAAATGTTGGTCAGGATAAGGAGAAAAGGAAAATCTCTTACATTGTTTATGAGAGTATAAGTTGGTATAACCATTATTGAAAACAGCATGGAGGTCCCTGAAAAACAAAAAATAGAACTACCATATGATCCAGCAATTCCACTCCATATATATACACATGTATACATATACATATATGTATGTATATATACATATATATATGTATATGTGTATATAAATGTGTGTATATATATATATAAAGAAAATGAAAACACTAATTCAAAAAGATACGTGTACCCCAGTGTTCATAGCAGCACTACTACAATAGCCAAGACATGGTAGCCACCCAAGTGCCCATCACTAGAAGAATTAATAATGAATATGTCACACACACACATACATACACACATACATGCATATGAGATAGAAAACTACTCAGTCATAAGGAAGAATTAAATTTATTCAATTGTAACAAGGATATACCTGTGGGGTATTACACTTACTGAAATAAGAAAGAGAAATACAAATAGTGTATGTTATCACTTATATAAATATATATAATATATAATATTATATAAAATATATAAATATAGTAAATATAGTAAGTATATAATATATAAAATATATTATATATATATATAAAAGAATGAATATAGCAAAACATAAACAGATTCATATATAGAGAATAAACTAGTGGTTACCAGTGGAGAGAGGAAAGAGGGAGGGGCAAAATAAGGGTAGGAGGTTATAATGCACAAACAATTATGTATAAAATATATAAGTCACAAAGATATTTGTACAGCATAGGGAAAATAGACAACATTTTATATCAAATTTAAATTGAGTTGAATCTATAAAAATATTAAGTCACAATGTTGTACAACTGAAACTAATACATTATTTTAAATAAACTATACTTCAATTAAAAAATAAAAAATAGCAGGGTGAGGATAAAAATCTAGATCATTTGTTTACTTTTGGCACTCTTTCCATTTCACCAAGCTACTAGTCCACTACACTCATAATTTATAAAACACTGTGTGTTTATAAATTTTTTCTAAGTATTTTCAATCATGTAGAGAAGAGTAGTCTCAAGAATAGGTCAACAGCTTAAGCAGATATTTGTTGTTGTTTTTTTAAAGCCAGCAAGTGATACAATCCAATTATGTCTCTAGTCCTATTTAAGAGAGGAAGTGTTATATTAGATTTTGATCATATGTTTAATTTTCAAGTTGAGATCATGAGGGTTCAAGCAATCACAAACACCAGCATCAGCTGCTGCCACAAACTTAGAAATGTTTTTTGCTCAATATGTATTAAACAGGTTTTATTAGCTGTTTGCTCATGCTTGAGAAAAAATGAAATTATTTCAATCATTATTCTAGTAGAGGTTTCAAAGGCAACACACAATGAAGTCTTCTCCATGCAAGGCATTATCCTTAAAAGCCTATCAAAAACATAAGCAGGTAATCAATCATTCCCTAAGGCAAGATATGCCACTTCATCTCTAAAATGTAAGTTTTCATAAGAAATACAATTTTATTGGAGCTATACTTTGGACTTGCTCTACTTGGTTAATGCCCCTTCTAAATTACAGTATCCAGAAGTGAAATAGTACTATAGATATGATCCTCTCAGTACAAAACAGTAGAGCTATCATCTCAGTGATCAGTGATAAAGCCGAGTGCTTCTATTTTTCTTGATATGGAAGAAGAGAGGTATAACAATTACCTTCTTCAAGCTTACAGATAAGTGTAAATGAAAATTAATACTGTCCTCTTCAAGACAACAGAGCATGTATTGTCTGTGGAATGAAACTCTTTAAGTTGACATTCACAGTCTTCCACAATCTGGCATCAACCTATGTTTACAACCTTGACACTCACAAACACAAACTCTCCCCATTCAGGCAAGCAGGTCTATTTATTCACTGACCTCAAAAATACATTACTTCCCATCTGCATGATCTTTCACATGTCATTTGCTTTCACCAGAATGTCATTCCTCCTTCTCTCCCTCTATGCAATGATACTTATTGAATTATATAATTATACTTACTAAGTCCTAGCTATACCATGAAACTCTGTCTGAATAATGCAGCTTAAAATAATATTTCTCAGAGGTGGTCCCAAGATGACAGAGGAATAGGACGGGAAACCACTTTCTCCCCCACAAATTCATCAAAAGATAATTTGAATGCTGAGCAACTTCTACAAAACAAATTCTGAATGCTGGCAGACGATACCAGGCATCCAGAAAGGGCGCCCAAACTCTTCAAAAGGAGGTAGGACAAAATATAAAAGACAAAAACCGTGACAAAAGATTTAGGGATGGAGACCCACCCTGGTGAGGGAGTCCTGAAGGAGAAGAAGTTTCCACACAGGAGGAAACACTCTCACAGGCATTTCTGTGGGGAGTTTTGGAATCTCAGAGGGCAACATAACTGGGAGGAAAAAAAAAAAAACAGAACACACACTTCACCACAACTACAAGCAGAGATGGAGAAGTGGCACAGACACTCGAGTCTGCCACCATGGGTTGGGGCTGTGCAGGGAGGCGCAGACTGCATCATTGGTCCTGAGGGTAAGGATCAGGCCTGAAAGCCCTGATGACAATCTGAGGGAGCTATTGTGAGATAGCAACCCAAACCGTGAGATTGTCAGAGAAAATGTTTCCTGCGAAAAGGCTCTACTCCATATGGTCATCCCTGGTGAGCCCACAGAACAAAGGATTGAGTGAATACTAAAGGAGAGTGAGCCAGCTGCCATATACAGCCCTCCCTCCCCAGAGGCAGAAAGGCAGGCGAGCAACAGCCAGAGCCAGAAGGCAAGGAGCTGCTACAATCTCGGCCCCAGAGACTGCATCTTCCACCAAACTTGAGCCGGTTCCCAGTTGCTAACCATGTCTTTCTGGGATCCTGGATGGTTGACATCTGCCAGGAGTGCCACAGCCTGAGATCAGCTCCCCAGAGGAGACACATGGCATACCAAGCACTGTATTCTCGTGATGCACCCAGAAAACCAAGTGGCTTGAACCAGGGAGGCAATTAAGATGCATGGCCCACATGACAAAGTGCACTCACCAAGCACCTGGTCACCTGAGCTGCTTGGACCTGGGAAGGGCAAAAACTGCACAGCCCATTCAGGTCTGTGCCCTTGCAGAACACCCGAGAATCTGAGTGGCTTAGATCTTGGAAGTGAACAAAACACAGGGCCTACTTGGGACAGTGCTCTTGCAGAGTACCCTGGCGCCTGAGCAGTGCACACCCAGGAAGCAAATATCACCTTGGGCTGTGGCAAACCCAGTGGGGTCCATCCACTGTGAGCACTCCTGACACATGCCACCAGTATTTGTTTGCAGCGTCCCTCCCTCCCCACAACAGAACTGAACAAGTGAGCATAAATAAGTGGCCACCTTCACCACCTGGTGTCAGGGCAGAAGTTAGACAATAAACAGACTTGCAAACAGAGGAAGCCAAAATAAAGAAGGGGGAACTGCTCTAGAAGTTATACATGGAACAGATTAAAACACTGAATTTAATACTGGAGACTGTGTATTTGGCGGGCACCTATAGAACTTGAGAACAAGTACAAGCCAGAACAAGGGACTAGCTCACACTGAACTGACCCCACACTGCCCATAACAGCTCCAGAGAAATTCCCAGATATATTTTTACTGTGATCACTTTTTAACTTTTTTTAAAAAAATTATTCCTTATTTCTCCTTTAACTTTCATTTTTATAGCCTACTATTACCTTTCCAAAAAAAACTCTATTTTTAAAACAAATTCCATATATATTTTTTAAATTTCTGTGATTTATTTTGTTTTGCATTTTTTATATTGTATTTTTGAGAAGCT
Source organism: Giraffa tippelskirchi (assembly GCF_054371585.1). NCBI lineage: Eukaryota > Metazoa > Chordata > Mammalia > Artiodactyla > Giraffidae > Giraffa > Giraffa tippelskirchi. Next base: position 77,042,087 of record NC_137289.1, read on the forward strand.
AATTTCTATTCTAGGTTTTTAATCTTTGCTTTTTTGATATTTGTTATCAATTTTGTAACTCTAAGAATCTAATCTTTAGTATCCATTTTCACTTAGGGATTTGATTATCAGCTTAATTGCTCTCTCCCCTTTTGACTCTCCCTTTTCTCCTCCAGCTCACCTCTATCTCCTTCCTCCCTCTTCTCTTCTCTATATAACTCTGTGAATTTCTCTAGGTGTTCCTGGCTGTGCAGAATTGTTTCACCAATAAACTAGGTGTTTTATCTTCTATGCTGTATGGACAGAGAAGCCTTGAGGATACTGTAAGAGAAGAACAGAAAGCCAGAGGCAGAAGGTTTAACTCCAAAACTGTAGAACATCAGAGAACTCCTGACTCCAGGAAACATTAAAAGACAAGAGTTCACTCAAAAGTCTCCACAGCTACACTGAAACCAAGCTCTACCCAAGAGCCAACAGGTTCCAGTGCAAGACAAACCATGCTAATTCTCCAATAAAACAGGAACAGAAACCTGAACAGTAAAAAATGGGCTTCCCGAAACTATGCCAAACCCATGAACACCCCAAAACTCACTACTGGACACTTCATTGCACTCCAGAGAGAAGAGATACAGCTCCACTCAACAACACAGACACAAGCTCCACCAACCAGGAATCCTTGACAATCCATTAGTCCAACCCCACCCACAGGGATCAGAATCCACAATTAAGAGGAACCACGAATTTCCAGCCTGTAGAAAGGGCATCTCAAACACAGAAATCTAAACAAAATGAAAAGGCAAAGAAATACTCAGCAAGTGAAAGAACAAAGAAAAAAACCCACTGAACCAAACCAAAGAGGAGGAGATAGGGAGTCTACCTGAAAAAGAATGCAGAATAATGATAGTAAAGATGATCCAAAATCTTGAAAACAAAATGGAGTTACAGATAAATAGGCTAGAGACAAGGATTGAGAAGATGCAAGAAATGTTTAACAAGGACCTAGAAGAAATAAAAGAGTGTCAATCAATAATGACCAATGCAATAACTGAGATTAAAAGCCCTCTGCAGGGAACCAACAGTAGAATAACTGAGGCAGAAGATAGGATCAGTGAGGTGGAAAATAGAATGGTGGAAATAAATGAACAAGAGAGGAAAAAAGAATTAAAAGAAATGAGGACAACCTCAGAGACCTCTGGGACAATGTTAAACACTCCAACATTCGAATCATAGGAGTCTCAGTGAAGAAGACAAAAAGAAAGGCCATGAGAAAATAGTTGAGGAGATAATAGTTGACTATTTCCCTAAAATGGGGAAGGACATAGCCACCCAAGTCCAAGAAACCCCCAGAGTAACAAACAGGATAAATCTAAGGCAAAATATCCCAAGACACATATTAATCAAATTAACAAAGATCACACATAAAAGCAAATATTAAAAGCAGCAAGGGAAAAGAAACAAATAAATATGAAGGAGAAATCAAAAGCATTACAGACAAGCAAAAGCTGAGAGAATTCAGCACCACCAAACCAGCTATTCAACAAATGTCACAGGATCTTCTCCAGACCAGAAACACAGTAAAGGTTTATATAAATGAACCCAAAACAACAAAGTAATGGTAACAGGATCATACTTATCAATGATTACCTTAAAATAAAATGGGTTAAATGTTCCAACTGAAAGAAAAAGACTGGACAAATGGATACAAAAATAAGACCCCTATATATGCTGTCTACAAGAGACCCACCTCAAACCTAGGGACACATACACAGTAAAAGTGAAGGGCTGGAAAAAGATATTTTATGCACATGGAGACTAAAAAAAATCAGGAGTAGCTATACTAATATCAGGTAAAATAGACTTTGAAATAAAGACAGTAATAAGAGACAAGGACACTACATAATGATGAAAGGGTCACTCCATAAAGAAGATATAACAATTATAAATATACATGCCCCCACATAAGAGCATCTCAATATGTAAGGCAAATGCTAACAAGTATGAAAGGGGAAATTAACAGCAATACAATAATAGTTGGGGACTTTAATACCCCACTCACAACTATGGATAGATCAACCAAACAGAAAATTAGCAAGGAAACACAAGCTTTAAATGATACAATGGACCAGTTAGACCTAATTGATATCTGCAAGGCAATTCAACCAAAAATAATGGAATTCACCTTTACTGAAGTGCACATGGAACCTTCTCCAGGATAGATCAAATCCTGGGCCATAAATCTAGCCCTGGTAAATTTTTAAAAAACTGAAATCATTTCAAGCATCTTTTCAGATCACAATATGGTAAGATTAGATATCAACCACCTGAAAAATTAAACTATTACAAATCAAACATATGGAGGCTAAACAACACGCTTCTGAATAACCAACAAATCAAAGAAGAAATCAAAAAGGAAATCAAAACATGCATAGAAACAAATAAAAATGAAAACACGACAACCCAAATCTACAGGATTCTGTAAAAGCAGTGCTAGGAGGGAGGATCACAGCAATACAAGCCTACCTCAAGACGCAAGAAAACATCAAATAAACCACCTAACTGTTCAGTTCAGTTCAGTTCAGTCGCTCAGTCGTGTCCGACTCTCTGCGACCCCATGAATTGCAGCACGCCAGGCCTCTCTGTCCATCACCAACTCCCGGAGTCTACCCAAACCCATGTTCATCGAGTCGGTGATGCCATCCAACCATCTCATCCTCTGTCGTCCCCTTCTCCTCCCGCCCCCAATCCTACCCAGCATTAGGGTCTTTTCCAATGAGTCAACCCTTCGCATGAGGTGGCCAAAGTATTGGAGCTTCAGCTTCAACATCAGACCTTCCAATGAACACCCAGGATTGATCTCTTTTAGGATGGATTGATTGGATCTCCTTGCAGTCCAAGAAACTCTCAAGAGTCTTCTCCAACACCACAGTTCAAAAGCATCAATTCTGCGGCGCTCAGCTTTCTTCACCGTCCAACTCTCACATCCATACATGACCACTGGAAAAACCATAGTCTTGACTAGACGGTCTTTTGTTGGCAAAGTAATGTCTCTGCTTTTAAACATGCTATCTAGGTTGGCCATAACCTTCCTTCCAAGTAGTAAGCGTCTTTTAATTTCATGGCTGGAGTCACCATCAGCAGTGATTCTGGAGCCCAAAAAAGTAAAGTCTGACACTGTTTCCACTGTTTCCCCATCTATTTCCCATGGAGTGATGGGACTGGATGCCATGATCTCAGTTTTCTGAACGTTGAGCTTTAACCCAACTTTTTCACTCTCCTCCTTCACCTTCATCAAGAGGCTCTTTAGTTCTTCTTCACTTTCTGCCATAAGGGTGGTGTCATCCGCATATCTGAGGTTATTGATATTTCTCCCAGCAATCTTGATTCCAGCTTGTGTTTCTTCCAACCCAGCGTTTCTCATGAGGTACTCTGCATATAAGTTAAATAAGCAGGGTGACAATATACAGCCTTGACGTACTCCTTTTGCTATTTGGAACCAGTCTGTTGTTCCATGTCCAGTTCTGACTGTTGCTTCCTGACCTGCATACAGGTTTCTCAAGAGACAGGTCAGATGGTCTGGTATTCCCATCTCTTTCAGAATTTTCCACAGTTTATTGTGATCCACACAGTCAAAGGCTTTGGCATAGTCAATAAAGCAGAAATAGATGTTTTTCTGGAACTCTCTTGCTTTTTCGATGATCCAGCAGATATTGGCAATTTGATCTCTGGTTCCTCTGCCTTTTCTAAAACCAGCTTGAACATCTGGAAGTTCACGGTTCACATATTGCTGAAGCCTGGCTTGGAGAATTTTGGGCATTACTTTACTAGCATGTGAGATGAGTGCAATTGTGCGGTAGTTTGAGCATTCTTTGGCATTGCCTTTCTTTGGGATTGGAACGAAGACTGACCTCTTCCAGTCCTGTGGCCACTGCTTAGTTTTCCAAATTTGCTGGCATATTGAGTACAGCACTTTCACAGCATCACCTTTGAGGATTTGAAATAGCTCCTAACTGTACACCTAAAGAAACTAGAAAAAGAAGAAAAGAAGAACCCTGGAGTTGGTAGAAGGAAATAAATCATTAAAATCAGAGCAAAAATGAATGAAAAAGAAACAAATTCGTTCAAATGAATGAAAAAGACTTTACCAGAAATCTACAAAACTAAAAGCTGGTTCTTGGAAAAGATACATAGACAAACCATTAGCCAGACTCATCAAGAAGAAAAGGGAGAAGAATCAAATCAGAAAAATTTGAAATGAAAGTCAAGAAATCACAACAGACAACACAGAAATACAAAAGATCATAAAAGACTAGCATAAGCAATTATATGCCAATAAAATGGACAACTTGGAAGAAATGGAAAAACTCTTAGGAAAGTATAACCTTCCAAAACTGAACCAGGAAAAATAGAAGATCTTAACAGACCCATCACAGAAATCAAAGCTGTAATAAAAAAAATCCTCCAACAATAAAAGCCCAGGACCAGACGGCTTTACAGCTGAATTCTACCAAAAATTTAGAGAAGAGCTAACACCTATACTACTCAAACTCTTCCAGAAAATTGCAGAGGAAGATAAACTTCCAAACTCATTCTATTAGGCCACCATCACCCTAATACCAAAACCAGACAAAGATGCCACACAAAAAAAGAAAACTACAAGCCAATATCACTGATGAACATAGATGTAAAAATGCTCAACAAAATTGTTTGTTCAGCAAACAGAGTCCAACAACATATTAAATAGATCATACATCATGACCAAGTAGGCTTTATTCCAGGGATACAAGGATTCTTCAACATTCACAAATCAACCAATGTGGTATACCATATTAACAAATTGAAAGATAAAAACCATATAACTGTCTCAATAGATGCAGTGAAAGCCTTTGAAAAAATTGAACATGCATTTATGATAAAAACTCTCCAGAAAGCAGGCATAGAAGGAACATACCTCAACAGAATAAAAGCCATATAAGGCAAATCCACAGTGAATATTATTTACAATGGTTAAAAACTGAAAGCATTTCCACTAAAATCAGGAACAAGACAAGTGTTGTCCACTCTCACCTCTACTATTCAACATAGTTTTGGAAGTCCTAGCCACAGCAATCAGAGAAGAAAAAGAAATAAAAGGGATCCAGATTGGAAAAAAAGTAAAACTCTCACTGTTTGCAGACAACATGATCCTCTACATAGAAAACCCTTAAGACACCACCAGAAATTTACTAGAGCTAATCAATCAATATAGTAAAGTTTCAGGATACAAAATTAATACAGAGAAATCCTTTGCATGCCTATACACTAACAATGAGAAAACAGAAAGAGAAATTAAGGAAGGAATCCCATTCACAATTGCAATGAAAAGAATAAAATAGTTTGGAATAAATTTACCTAAAGAAACAAAAGACCCATATATAGAAAACTATAAAACACTGATGAAAGAAATCAAAGATAATGCAAAAGATGGAGAAATATTCCATGTTCGTGGATTGGAAGAATCAATATAGGGATAATGAGTATACTACTCAAAGTAATCTATAGATTCAACACAATCCCTATCAAGCTACCAATGGTATTCTTCAGAGAACTAGAACAAATAATTTCACAATTTGAATGGAAAAACAAAAAAACCTCAAATAGCCAAAGCAATATTAAGAAAGAAAAATGGAACTGGAGGAATCAACCTGCCTGACTTCAGACTATACTACAAAGCTACAGTCATCAAGATAGTGTGGTACTGGCACAAAGACAGAAATATAGATCAATGGAACAAAACAGAAAGTCCAGAGATAAGCCCATGCACCTATGGACACCTTATCTTTGACAAAGGAGGCAAAAATATACAATGGAGAAAAGACAATCTTTTTAACAGGTGGTGCTGGGAAAACTGGGGAACCACCTGTAAAAGAATGAAACAGGAATACTTTGTAACACCATACACAAAAATAAACTCAAAATGGATTAAAGATCTACATATAAGACCAGAAAATATAAAACTGTTATAGGAAATCATAGGCAGAACACTCTCTAACATAAATCACAGCAAGAACTTCTATGACCCACCTCCCAGAGTAATTGAAATAAAAACAAAAATAAATGAGCTTGACCTAATTAATCTTAAAAGCTTTTGCACAATGAAAGAAACTATAATCAAGGTGAAAAGGCAGTCTTCATAATTGGAGAAAATAATAGCAAATAAAACAACTGGCAAAGAATTAATCTCCAAAATATACAAAGAAGCTCATGCAGCTCAATTCCAGAAACAATAAATGACCTGATCAAAAAAATGGGCCAAAGAACTAAATAGACAATTCTCCAAAGAAGACATACAGATGGCTAACAAACACATGAAAAGATGCTCAACATCACTCACTATCAGAGAAATGCAAATCAAAACTACAGTGAGATACCATCTCACACCAGTCAGAATGGCTGCCATCAAAAAGTCTACAAACAATAAATGCTGGAGAGGGTGTGGAGAAAAGGGAACCCTCTTACACTGTTGGGTATGCAAACTAGTACAGCCACTATGGAAAACAGTGTGGAGAGTCCTTAAAAAACTGGAAATAGAACTGACATAAAACCCAGAAATCCCACTGATGGGCATACAGACAGAGGAAACCAGAATTGAAAGAGACACATGTACCTCAATGTTCATTGCAGCACTGTTTATGATAACTAGGACAGTCAGCAAAAACAAGACCAGGAACTGACTGTGGCTCAGAACATGAACTACTTATTGCCAAATTCAGACTTAAATTGAAGAAAGTGGGGAAAACCACTAGACCATTCAGGTATGACCTAAATCAAATCCCTTATGATTATACAGTGGAAGTGAGAAAAAGATTTAAGGGACTAGATCTGATAGAGTTCCTGATGAACTATGGACAGAGGTTCGTGACATTGTACAGGAGACAGGGATCAAGACCATGCCCATGGAAAAGAAATTAAATATTACTCAGCTATAAAAAAGAACACATTTGAGTCAGTTCTAATGAGGTGGAAGAAAGTCAAGCAGAGTGCAGGAAGTCAGAAAGAGAAACACCAATACAATATATTAAGAGGTATGTATGGAATTTAGAAAGATGATAATGACAACCTTATATTCAAGACAGCAAAAGAGACACAGATGTAAAGAACAGACTGTTGGACTATTTAGGAGAAAGTGAGGGTGAGACAATATGAGAGAATAGCATTGAAACATGTATATTACCATATGTAAAATAAATAATCAGTGCAAGTTCGATGAAAGAAGCATGGCACCTGAAACTGGTGCTCTGGTACAACCCAGAGGGATAGGATGGGGAGGGAGGTTGGAGAGGGGTTCAAGGTGAGGGGGCAATATACACTTGTGGCTGATTCATGTCGATTTATGGTAAAAAACCATCATAATATTGTAAAGTAATTATCCTCTAATTAAAATAAATAAAGTAATTAAAAAATAATATTTCTCCTATGTGGAAAATTGTAGTCCCTCTAACTCATCTGGCACTTTATACTTTCTTTTAACATTATGTGGTGATTATTTTTGTTCAATCTTTATATTTCATTCTTGTCTCCCCCTACTAGAATGTAGAATTTTGAGATGAAAAGGCCATAAGTCTTTTATCAAAAAATGTTAAATGGGAGAGAAAAACTAAAATGCTGCTGGTCTATTATTTAATGATTTTCTCATCATTTCTATACAGATACATCTGATTGGTCTTTACTCTCTAGACCAATATATGTGTACATAATAGAAAGACATCACCTGACCTATCTTGAGAAAATATTCCAATGATGTGAAGTGGTTTAAACATACTTTTGATATTCTGGATCCCTGGAAAATTAAACAGCAGATATTCTTCCTAGTATCTAGACAAGGAAAGAGAAAAAACATTCTTCTTTCATCTACAGCAAGACCTGTTTTTCTGACATATGACTTTGAAAGCCTCTTTCTTTTATTTATTTAAACATCATTTCATTGGGTTTATGGATCTGTGTTCAAAAATTTATGACATTTCAGTATTGTGAAAGCAAAATATTGTTCAAAGCTGTATTATTAGTTTTCTATCATTAAATAACAAATTACCACAAAATTGGAATGTTGAAACAACAACCGTTTATTATTTTACATCTTCTGTTGGTCAGAACTCCTGGCATAATGTAGCTAGATACCCTGTTAAGGGTCTCATAAGGCTGAAATCAAGGCTGGAATCTCCTCTAATGCCCAGGGTCTTTTTTCCACCTCACTGATTTCTGGCAGAATTCTGTTTCATGTGATGGTAGGACTGAGGTACCTACTTTTCACCTAACTGTCAACTTGGTCCTATTCTTATCATCTAAAAGCTTTCACCATCTCTGAAACATGGTACTTTTCTTCTTCAAGATCAGCAGAAGAATCTCTATAATGTTTTACCTTTAAGTAAAGGGCACAACTTATTAGACTAGGCCTAAGTATGTTATATTCTTCTCAGGTAATCACATCCAAAGGCACCTGAGGCCCATTTGTACCTCATTGGTGATGTTAGTTTTGATCAAGCTGTCTCCATTGTATGTTTTTTTTTTTTAATTTTTGTTTTGTCTAGTTATCATTTTTCCCCTTGGAATTAGTACACAGTTTGGGGGACACTCTCTGAGACAATGCAAGTTTTCTGCTTCTCATCAAACTCCCTCACCTCCCATAGAGCATCCATTTTGATTCTTGTCTAAACCAGTCTTTACTATGATGGTTGCAAGATGGCTTTTGCCAGCTCTCCACTTTTTTCACATTTATCAGTTTGCATTCTACTCTAAGGAAAAGCCTAACCTTTTCTGCCTTCCCTTCCTTTCTTCCACTTATTTATTATCCACAAAAGTTAAAGTGTATGGTCCTCAGTTATTTTCATGTTTAAGTTGTTCCAGATTTGTCTAAAGGCAATGGCACCCCACTGCAGTACTCTTGCCTGGAAAATCCCACGGACGGAGGAGACTGGTAGGCTGCAGACCATGGGGTCGCTAAGAGTCGGACACGACTGAGCGACTTTACTTTCCCTTTTCACTTTCATGCATTGGAGAAGGAAATGGCAACCCACTCCAGTGTTCTTGCCTGGAGAATCCCAGGGACGGGGGAGCCTGGTGGGCTGCCGTCCATGGGGTCGCACAGAGTCGGACACGACTGAAGCGACTTAGCAGCAGCAGCAGCAGCAACATAGGATAGTCTCCCTTGTTTAAAAGGCAAGTGATTAGAAACCATGAGAGTCACTGTGCATCATATTCAGAACTCTTATACACAACTTAAGGGCATGGGATTATATAAAAGCATGCATTATTGGCAGTTATTTTAGAATTCTGACTACCTCAAAAGTATATTGTCCCACATTCTGTAGAATAAGTCAAATGATCTAATAATATGGCTCCCTAAAAAGGCATAACTTCTTGATTATGTATAGAACTTGTTTCTACAGCCTTAGCTACCCACAGAAGAAAAATCATCATAAGAATCAGTCAGGGAAGAAACCAGACACTCCCACCAAGAAGCCTGCACAAGCTTCTTAGACAACCTCATACAAAAAGGGGCAAACAGCAAAAGCAATAAGAAATAGAATCTTGCAAATCTTGCATCCTGTGGAATGGAAACCACATTTACAGAAAGTTAGACAAAATGAAACAGCAGAGGAATATATTTCAGATGAAGGAACAAGAAAAAACTCCAAAAAAATAACTAGCTGAAGTTGAGACAGGCAATTTTCTGGAAAAAGTATTTAACATAATGATACTGAAGATGATTCAAGATTACAGAAAAAGAATGGAGGCAGAGATTGAGAATATACAAGAAATAATTAACAAAGACCTAGAAGAACTAAGGGGCTTCCCTGGTGGATCAGTGGTAAAGATTTCACCTGCCAATGCAGAGATGTAGGTTTGATCTCTGGGTCAGGAAGAACCCCTGGAGAAGGAAACAGCAACCCCCTCCAGTATTCTTGCTTCACAAATCCCATGAACAGAGAGGCCTTGCAGACTACAGTTCATGGGGTCCCAAAAGTGTTGGATATGACTTAGCGATGAAAACAAACAAAAATAACTGAAAAAAAAAACAGTTAGAGATGAACAATATAAAAAAAAATGAAATGAAAAATACACTGGAATGAAACAATAGCAGAGTAACTGAGGCATAACAATGGAAAAGTGAGCTGGCAAACAAAATGGTGGTAATCACTGCCATGAAAGACAATAAAGATAAAAGAATGAAAATAAATAAGGACATGGAGGTTGGACTGTGGTTCAGGTTGGGGGACATGCATTGTATACCTATGGTTGATTCATGTTGGTGTATGGCAAAAAACATTGAAATATTGTAAATAATTATCCTACAATTATAATAGATTAATTAATTAAAACAGAAATAAAGACAGCCTAAGAGATCACTGGGGCAACATGAAAGGCACCAACATTTGCATTATAGGGATTCCAGAAGGAAAAGAGAGAGAGGAAGTATATGAGGAACTATTTGAAGAGATGAGTTGAAAATTTTCCTAACATGGGAAAGGAAACAGTTACCCAAATCTAGGAAGCAGAGAGGTTCCAAGGCAGGATAAATCCAAAGAAGAACACGTGATAACACATAGTAATCACAGTGACAAAAATTAAAGACAAAGGAAAAATATTTAAAGTAAAAAGCAACAAATAATATACAAGGGAACTCTCATAAGATTATCAGCTGATGTCTCAGCAGAAACTCTGCAGGCCAGAAAAAAGTGGCATGATATATTCAAAGTGATGAATGGGAAGAACAAACAACCAAAAATACTGTATGCAGAAAAGTTCTCATTCACATTTAACAGAGAAATAAAAACTTGACAGATATGCAAAAGCTAAGAGAATTCAGCACCACAAGACCATATTTGCAAAAATTGTTAAAGCAACTTCTCAAAGTGGAAAAGAAAAGGCCACTACTAGAAACAAGAAAATTATGAATGGAAAAGCTTGCCAGTAAAGGCAAACATAAAGTAAAGGTAGGAAATCATCCACATACAAATATGATATCAAAACAAGCAATTATGAGACAAGGAGAGCACAAAGGCAGAATATTGGAAGTGGTTCTGAAATTAAAAGACCAGCCACTTAACACAATCCTGTTTATATACACACACTTCTATAACAAAAGCTAATGGTAACTGTAAACTGAAAATCAACTATAGGTAAACACATTAAAAAAAAGTAAAAACAACCCAAATACAACACTAAAGTTAGTTATCAAACCACAAGAGAGCAAAAGAGTGTAAGAAAAAAAATCTACAAAAAGAAATCTAAAACAGTTAACAAAATGGCAATATGAATTACTATATATACATAATTACATTAAATGTAAATGGATTATATTTTCCAACCAAAAGACATAAGTTGGCTGAATGGATATAAAAACAAGACCCATATACATGCTGTCTACAGGAGATCCACTTGAGGCCTAGGGAAACATACAGACTGAAAGTAACGGGATGGAAAAAAATATTCCATGAAACTGAAAATCAAAAGAAAGCTGCAGTAGTAAAACTCATATTAGACAAAATCTATTTTAAAATAAATATTATTACAATAGACAAAAAAGGACACTACATAATGATCTAGGGATCAATTCAAGAAGATATAACAATTGTAAATGTATATGCACCTAACAAAGAAATACCCCAATATATAAGGCATATATAGATATAAAAGTAGAAATCAACAGTAGCACAATAATAGTGGGGGACTTTAACACCTTACTTTCATCAATAGACAGATCAATCACACATAAAATTAATAAGGAAATATTGGCCTTAAATGACACATTAGATCAGATGTATTTAGTTGATTCTTAAATAGCATTCTATCCAAAAGCAGCAAAATACACATTCTTCTCAAATGCACACAGAATATTCTCCAGGATTGGCCACATGCTGGGCTGCAAAGCAAGTCACGGTAATTTAAGAAAATTGAAATCATATCTGGCATGTCTTTGAACCACAAAGCTATAAGATTAGAAATCAACTACAAGGAAAAAAAAACTGAAAAAGAAAACCACAAACATGAGAAGATTAAATAGTATGATAACAAAACAACAAGCAGATCACTGAAGAAATTAAAGAGGAAATAAAAAAATACCTAGGAGCAAGTGAAAATAAATCACAACAACCCAAATCGTATGGGACGTGGCAAAAGTAGTTCTAACAGGGATGTCTGTAGCAAAACAATCTTACCTTAGGAAACAAGAAAAATCACAAATATACAACCTAAACTTACACCTAAAGCACTTAGAGAAAGAAAAACAAAACCCAAAGTTAGCAGAAGGAAAGAAATCATAAAGATCAGAGCAGAAATAAATTAAATGAAAACAAAACAACAGAAAAAATAAATGAAATTAAAAGCTACTTTTTTGAAAAGATAAGCAAATTTGAAAAATCTTTAACCAGACTCATCAAGAGAAAAAGGGAGAGGATAAAAATCAATAAAACTGACAAACATGACAAAACTGTCAAAAATGACAAAAGGAGAAGTAGGGAAGACTTCCAAGATGGCAGATGAATAAGATATAGAGATCTTCTTCCTCCCCACAAATACATCAAAAATACATTTACATGTGAAGCAACTCCTATAGAACACCTACTAAATGCTGGCAGAAGATCTCAGACTTCTAAAAAGGCAAGCTAATCTCCACATAACGAGGTAGGGAAAAAGATAACTTAAAAAAGAGAGAGACAAAGGAATTCAGATGGGACCTACACCTCTAGGAGGGAGCTGTGAAGGAGGAAAAGTTTCCACACACTCAGAAACTCCCTCACGAGTGGGGACAGGCAGAACTTCAGAACCTCAGAGGGGAGCACAGCAAGAGACATGTGGAAGGCAAAGTGGAAAGAATTCAATACAGAGATGGGTGCCAACCAGCAATTCCCACCCTGAGACACTTGTCTGCACACTGGCTGTGGGGAGTGGGGGCTGAGTATTGAGGCTCAGGCTTTGGAGGTCACACCCTAAGGAGAGGACTGGGGTTGACTGCTGTGAAGATACTCTGAGGGGCTAGTGTGACACAGCTGAGGGATTCCAAGGAAAAGCCTAGGCCTGCCAGAGAGGCAAGAGATAATTGCTATGGAGACCCTCTAATACTGCACACTTGCAGATGCCAAGATGCCACCTTTGTGCAAGCGATAGGAGAGACGAGCTGCAGGTACAGTCTGTGACCCCAGAGATGGGCACATTGGCTGCTGCAAAAGCCTGTGTGAGCACCTGAGGCTGAGGGCTGGCTGTGGCTGAGGTCTCTGACCCCAGGGGTGGGCATGCAGGCTGCTGCCAAAATCTGTGTGAGTGCTAGAGATGGGGGGCAAGACAAGGCTTCAGTCTCTGACCCCAGAGGTGAATGTGACAGCCACTGCAGCTGCCACCAAGCTCTGAGCAGGGGTAGGTCACTGCCCACATGAATGGCTCAGGGCCAATTCCCCTGGGACAGTGCACAAGCTGACTCAGGCTGTAGCAACTTTCCTCAGGTTCTGCCACTAAAGGCACTCCCTGCACATCCCAAATGTGTCTATCATACCTCATCCTCCCCCTGGCCTGAGCTAGCAGGTGAATCCTAATTAGTCACTGATTTGGCCCTCTCCTGTCTGGGTGGATAACAGACACTGGAGAATGGACTACCAACAAAGGGCAAAAAGCAAAGCTGAGCATCAGGGGCAGGGTAACCAAAGAAGAAGGGAATCCCCTTTTGCAGCCACAAGAGCAGTGTATTAAATCCCTGCAATTGCCCTTAGGCTGTGTACTTTGGGGTCGATTGTGGACTTTAGAAGCAAGTACAAGCTGGCAGTCAATAAAGTATAAGTAGATGTTTTTCTGGAACTCTCCTGCTTTTTCTATGATACAAATTGGATCAGTGATGCCATCCCACCATCTCATCCTCTGTCGTCCCCTTCTCCTCCTGCCTTCAATCTTTCCTAGAATCAGGGTCTTTTCCAGTGAGTCAGTTCTTCGCATCAGGTGGCCTAAGTATTGGGCTTCCCTGATAGCTCAGTTGGTAAAGAATCCACCTGCAACGCCGGAGACCCTGGTTCAATTACTGTGTCATGAAGCTCCCCTGGAGAAGGGATAGGCTACCCACTCCAGGGGTATTCTTGGGCTTCCCTTGTGGCTCAGCTGATAAAGAATCCACCCACAATGTGGAAGACCTGGGTTTGATCCCTGGGTTGAGTAGATCCCCTGGAGAAGGGAAAGGCTACTCACTCCAGTATTCTGGCCTAGAGAATTCCATGGGTCCATGGAGTTGCAAAGAGTTGGACACAACTGAGCAACTTTCACTTTCACAAGCTGGAGTAAGGCCAGTTCTGAGCCTGAGCTGACATCACAGATTCCACAGCAAGTACAGAGACTTTACTAGAAATATTGGAGGACTTCTTGTATAGGCAGATTGGCTAGAGCTCACTGTGTGGCAAGGACACAGACAACTGAGATCACAGGAAAATATTCTTCTTACTGCCAATATCTCTCTCTCTCTGAGAGAAACAGTCTTTTTCATTTTTTTGTGTGTTCTATTGTTCTTTATTTTTTTTACTATTCTTTTTTTACTTACTTTTTTCTTCATAAATGCTTTTATTTTTAAATAAATTTGTTTCATTTTTCCTAGTTCTATGATATTTTTTGTTATATTTCATTCCACCCCCCGATGTTTTTGGTATTGTATTTTTGCTAGTCTAGCCTTTAGTGTGTACTTTCATTGATGGGTTTATTTATTGGACTGATTGTTCTCTTTTTTTGGTTCATCTTTCTATTATTTTTTGCACATATATACAATGCAATATTACTCAGTTGTAAAAAATAATGAAATAATGCCATTTTCAGCCACATGGGTGGATCTAGAGATTATTGTTCTAAATGAAGTAAGTCATGAAGTAAGTCAAAGACAGATATCATATGATATCACTCATGTCAAGAATATAATTTTTTTAAATGATATAAATATATTAATTATGAAACAGAAATGGACTTACCAATATCAAAAACAAATTTAAGGTGACCAAAGGAGAAATATGGTGGAGGGTAGATAAATCAGGAGCTTGGGATGAACATACACACACTACTATGTATAAGATAGATAACCAACAAAGACCTACTGTATAGCACAGTGAACTCTACCCAATATACTGTGATAATCTATAAAAGAAAAGAATCTAAAAAAAGAATGAATACACATATACATGTATATGCATAAGACTGAATGCAGGAGAAGGGGACAACAGAGGATGAGATGGTTGGACGCCTCACTGACTCAATGTATACCTGAAACTAACACAACATTGTAAACCGGTTATATTCCAATAAAATTAAAATTTAAAAAGTCATTAACAAGAGGCTATGATTTCAACAGCATTAGTTTTAACATGTAATTGATGGTGTCTGGTAAACTTTTCAAAAATGTTGGCTTAATCTCTGTACTGCAATCTAGGTCATGAATTCATTATATGAAAGCATCTGTACATGTATGCATTCTGCTTATTTGTAGGCTTCTCTTCTCTCACCCCACACAAAAAAATAAATAAATAAAACCTAGAATTTGAAATAGAAGAGAGTGGTATCCAAACTTTCATCATTTAAAAAAGGTATTCAGAAACTTTCTAGTTTACATATCAATCATCTGTATTTTGCAAGATAAAGCCACACCACATTCAGAGAAAAATTCTTCTACACATCATCCATTTTCACAATATTTTATATCAGGATCACAAGATATTTTGGAAAAGGACCTGCATTAACAGCATGTTTTATTATTTAATCTTTCCTCAACTAGTGATGTATAACATGGTTTAATTGAATCAACAGAAATATTTAATAATGACAAAAAATAAAATCCCCCAATATGCAAATTTGACTCAGGCTCTTATCTACCCAATACCCCTTTTTAGCAAAATGACTAAATCAATAATAATGTTTAATATTACTCAATTAGTTCACTATTATATTTTCAAATGATTTTTATACAGATCCCATAATTTTAGTGTCTGTGGATCCAGACAGATAATCCGTGAGTGTGAGGCTAGTAACCTACTGAAAATGAATGTGACAAAAATTATCTCCTTTATTTGTGGCTTACATACTAGACCAAGGATAGACATATAAACACACACATAAGCCTTAAAAACTTATGCCTGCAACCTGAGCTAGTGCAGTATACAGAATGGAAGTTAATGAAATTATGTATATTGATGTAAAGTGATAATGAATTATAAGGGCAGAGCCAAGGAAAAGAAGGTTAATGAAAAGCCAGACAAAAGGGGGAAAAAAGAAAGTTTCTCTATTTCATGACTTCTAGGTATTTCAGGCATCTTATTGGCCAGTGCTCCTGACTTGATTATTAATGATTCCATTTTTAATGTAATGCTAAAATGTAAAATGTAAAATGCTAATGTATCCTTGCCAGAGACTTCTTGAGCATACCTTTCAGTCAGTTCAGTTCAGTTGCTCAGTCGTGTCGGACTCTTTAAGACCCCATGGACTGCAGCACACCAGACCTCCCTGTCCATCACCAACATACCTTTAGCCTCTAGTTGTTATACCTCAATATGAATCACCAGTCCTCCCATATGTGATATCTGTTCTCTTTATAACTTTTATACTTTGAACAAAGTTCAGTTAACTTTATCCATATTCTTATTTATCCCTTATAACTATTTTTTTCACCAAGCTACAAGTTGACAATTTTTAAATATCAAAAAACTACAAGCTGCTTTAAACAATATAAAAAGCCAAATCAAACTATATTTAAAACCTCACAAAGCTAATAATTCCTCAAGATACCTCATGGAAAAGTACTGAATTCATTTCCAAAACTCTCAGTGTTGTTCATTGATAACTTCATGCCCATGACAGAACTACATCTGAAAAAGATCAAAATGCTCCCTTGAAGAAAGCCTGGAACAAAGGACTGAAATGGATGGAATACTGAAGAGACTGCATTTTGAAGCAAGCCAATAAAGACAAGTAAATCTTCTTCTGACTGTACTTATTCATTTCTCTCCTTTCATGATTCTTTCTTTTTATGCTTTCACCAAATCCATAAGTCTATCCTGCCCTTAGTGCATCTTCATTATACTGGTAATTGACTCAAGAAATCTTGAGTCAATCTTGGGTCAAGCTACACAATTCTCTACTCAGATGTTGAATCAAAATAAAATTTACTATTTTTTCTGAAGCTTTTCCACATGTTAGCTAGTAGGAGTGGCCATTACAGTCCTTAGAATGATAATATAAAAGTAGAGGCCATGTTTTCTTTTTAAATTTTCCATATCTATACATAGGTCTGTATAAACCTAAAATCAATCATATGAGTTTTATCCTTTTTTCAATGTCAAATATTCAGGGTAAAAGAGAGTCACCTTTTGAAAATAATGATGTCCCCTCTTTGTAGTGAAAGGCTTATTTGTTACTTTAAAATTTCTTAATTTTAAAAAATTGAATTAAATAGAGCTTAAAAAATAGAATTCTAGCTAGTTAAGTACTGAATGTTCCTAAAATGTGTGTCCTCTAGCCCTATAACATCTGATTGTGCATCTGAATATGTTTATTCATTATGACTCTTCATTTCTCTCCATTTACTCCTGATACAATGAAACCTAATAATTATATTAGCCTCAGAGTAACTAAATGCAATTTTGATCATGTCTATAGCAATTGCACTTCTGCCACTTTAAAATGACCTTATACTAAAAAGGGTTGATGCTTTAAATAAAATACTATTTATCACATATAAGCCTGGTCTTCTATCACTACTATTATGAAATGTGTTCCAAAATTCAGAAAGCTATCTAAATGACTGCTTCAGTACATGTTCTAGACAAAGGGCTATAAATGGATATTCCTGGGGTCTGAGGTTTTACAAAACAGTCTCTTCTCCAAGGAAATATAGCATACCACATGTTACTTTCTTCTAGCAATCATATTATTTGTCATATTAGTGCTTCAAGAAAGTCCCAAGTCAATGTTATACAACCTTACTAGAAATTTGGCATCACTATTGTAAAATGTAACACGAAAATGAGAAGGGAATTACCAAAAAAATAAATAAATAAAGGATAAGGGACAGAAATTCTACAAAATGAAAAAAAAGGATAATTTATTATAGTAAATTAGTGAGTAATAAATTCTCAGAAAATAAAAGCATAATTGTAGACATATTTTCTTATTTCAAACAAATCAAAAATACACAGATTGCTTTTATCTAAAATCCAAAAGTTTCCAGAATATATCCAATTTATCAAGAAAAACCAATGATGTCCCTGCATGAAAATACTAAATTTTAAACACCTTTTAGTAATAGATATTTGAACACTGGAACCTTGGCATCCTCAATCTTTTGAGCAATTCATTTTGGCACTATACAATAAGCATGATCCAGAAAAAGCACTAGACCAAGAGTTAGAAAACGAGACTAGTTCTACCATATGCTACTTTTCTTATTAAGAAAAATCACTGATTTCTCTTTGGTCAGTTTGCTTATCTATACAATAAATGTATGCATATCTGTATGTATGTGTAAAAATATGAACATACATACCCTTGCTCTTTACCAGACTTTTATGAGTGGTTATATAAGGAATTAGGGAGTGAACGCAGCAGATAGAATAAGATGTCATTTTTAATAGTGCTGCCAGGTATGTGACCACTACCAGTGAAGGAAAATAGCTCCTTTCACCTCCACCAAGTGTGATTTTAAACAGTGAACAAACATTTCAACTGTTCAGGCCTGTGAGGAAAACCTGGGCAAAATGCAAGGCCACTGTGCCTAGGCACCCAGTTATGCCAGGTTACATTTAGAGCCTATTGATTCCATATGCACGGCTATGAGAAAATAACATACAATTATACTGGAAAAAGGAAGGGGGAACTGCCCTATGAAAGCATAGCAGATCATTGGCTAAACTATTTTGCTTTTCATTAATGTGTATTTCAGGGTAATAAACTTAAAACAGAACTCTTTAAAATTTACTTTACTGTCAGCTGTGCCAACAAATTACTAAATGCAATGTGATAAAATAGCTGGCACTTTCTAAGAAAATGATGAAGACAGTATTCTTAAGGTAACAGACCAGATCTTCTATTCACTTAATTCATTATTCTCAATTTTGTTTAAAAAGGAAATAAAGAAAATTAAAAAAGCTTTATATAGTCAAGAAAAGAAAGATTCCTAATCTCTCTTCAAATGCTTTAACTGACAGTGAAGTAGCTGCCTTACCATCAGACATTTTTTAAATAATTTTTTATCAAGAGTTAATTCAGGACTTTTAGAGATGGGAGAGGAATAAAAGGATATGGAGTTCATCTCTCCCCACAAACACATAAAGAATATACCTACAAATGGAACAATTCTCACAGAGCACCTGCTGAATACTAGGAGAGGACCTTGGACACCTAAAAGGACAAGAAACCTCCCCATGTAACTGGGTACCATTAACAAAGAAAGAAGGGAAAATAGGAATGCTGGTAGAAGAAGCCTGGACCAACACAGAAGCAAAGTACCATTGTTGCGTGGCATGCAAAAGGCAGGGCAACCATTTCAAACTTTCTCCTTATGTGCTGGCCCCTGCCTCCATGGGCACTAGAGAGAGATTCCACCAGAGCTGACTCTCGTGCCTCTGCCATCACCTCCTCCACCTCCACCACCCCTGGCCTGGGTGACCCACACATCCTGATTACCACCTGATTGGCTTGCCCATTCCAATTGCTACCCCAGCAACCTTCTGCCTGGGTGGCCCACTCACCCTAATCACCACCCCGGTGCCTTCCTCCCTGACATACTCATGTGCTCTGGCAACATCCAGAGCAGACTCCAGTGGGAGGAACATATAAAGAGCTGGGGTGGAAACCACAACTGAGCCTCAGGGGACATGTGACTAAGGAAGAAGAGCTGAAATCTCTCCTCGTGGTTATGTGAACCACAGAGTTAGGCCTCCACTGATAGCTTCCTAAATTGAGTGCCAGCAAACATCCAAAAGGACAGTAATTTTTCTTGCAGCTGTGGTGGGTCTGGCTTTAGTAGCTGTGGGTTTTGTGGGCAAGTACACATGGAGGTTGGACCAGGCCACTGTCTGAACCGCCCCTATAGCTCCCACAGTGGGTCTAGGTATACAACTACTGAAGTCTTGGAACCAGACCTCAGTGGATCTGTGCCAGTGGCCTGGTAAAAATAATACCAGAGAGTCACCAGGGCCAATTGCTGGCATACTCACAGTTAAGGTGGGACCAAGAGCAGTGCCAACAATAGTGTACTTTGTGAGACCACACAATGAGAAAAAGTGGACACAACAGAGCACATTCACAGGTGAAAAGCTCCAGAGGAGGAATATTCAGTGGCTTCTCTGCAAGTGGGAATGCTCCAATGCCACCTACATCACACCACAGATTAGACACACCTAAGAAACAGATCTGGGGGCCTCTACTCAAACTAGGGAGCAGACTCCCCTATCTGATAGGGCAGTGGCAACCACAGAGCAAAGGGTTCCTGGGTAGGCTCTGGTCACAACACCATTCAAACTCCACAGCAAGGAAAGAACGGCACAAGCCTTAGGACCAATCTTACCTACCAGGGGGCAGAAACCTGAAGCAAAAGGAATTATGATCAATCCTGAAGCCTGTGGAAAAGAGACCACAAACACAGTAAGTTAGAAAAAATGAGATGACAAAAAATATATACTGCATATGAAGTAGGAAGATAAAAATCAACAACTAAATAAAGAGACAGGCAATCTACCTGAAAATGAATTCAGAATAATGATAATAAAGATAATCCAAAATCTCAGAAAAAGAATGAAGGCACAGATTGAAAAGATACAAGAAGCTAAATGAATTAAAGAATAAGGAGAGATGAACAACACAATAACTGAGATGAAAAATGCAACTGAAGGAATAGACAGCAGAATAACTGAGGCAGAAGAACAAATAAATGATCTGGAACACAGAGTGGTGGAATAACTGCCACAGAACAACAACAAAAAAAAAGAAAGAAAAGAAATGAGGACAGTCTATGAGATCTCTGGGACAACACTAAACATACCAACATTCACATTATAGGGGTCTCAGAAGAAGGAAAAAAAAAGAGAGAAAAGGCCTGAGAAAATATCTGAAGAGATTATAGTAGAAAACTTCTCACATATGGGAAAGGAAATAGTCACCCAAGCTCAGGAAACACAGAGTCCCATACAGGATAAACACAAGGAAGAACACACTGAGACACGTATTAATCAAACTGATAAAAAATTAAATACAAAGAAAAATATTAAAAGTAACAAGAGAAAAGTAGGAAATAATATACAAGGGAATCCACATAAGGTTATCAGCTAATTTTTCTGCAGGCCAAAAGGGAGTGGCAAGATATATTTAAATTGATGAAAGAAAGAAAACTATAGCCAAGAATAATCTAACTAGCAATGATGCAAAATTGGAAAAAGTAACAATAACTACTATAATCAGTTAACAGATAAGCGTGAAGATGTAAAATATGACATCAAAGATAAAATGTAGGAGAGAGGAGTAAAAATGAAGATCTTTTAAAATGTGTTTGAACTTACATGACTATCAGCTTTAAATCAAGTAGATACAATTACATGTCAATATATATGAACCCCACGGTAACCATAAATAAAAAACCTACTTTATTATTATTATTATTATTTACCATAAATAAAAAACCTACTGGTTTTTTATTATTACACAGAAAGCATCAAGAAAGGAATCTAAGCATACTAGAAAACAAAATCATCAAATTATAAGAAAAACAAAAAGAAGAATAACCAGAATTACTACAAAAACACCTGGAAAACAAGTAATAAAATGACAATAACTATTGATACATATCTCTCAATGATTACTTCAAATATCAGTGGACTAAATGTTCTGATAAAAAGGCTTCCCAGGTGGCGCAGTGGTAAAGAATTGGCCTGCCAATGCAGGAGACACAGGGGATGTGAGTTCAAACCCTAGGTTGGGAATATCTTCTGGTGTAGGAAATGGCTACCCACTCCAGTATTCTTGCCTGGAAAATTCCATGAACAGAGGAGCCTGGCATGCTACAGTCCATGGGGTTGCAAAGAGTCAGACACAACTGAGCACACACACATGCACACACACACACACATACAAATGCTCTGATAAAAAGGCACAGGGGAAATATTATACTAGGAGAGGATCAGCCAAGATGGGAGAGTAGAAAAACCATAAGCTCCTCTCACAAGCACACTAGAATTACAAACATTTGTAGAACAGCCATCAATGAAAAAGACTGGAACTTACCCCAAAAGATCATCCACAACAAAGACACGAAGAAGGAACCACAACAAGACAGGAAGAAGGAGCAGATCTGTGATATAATCAAATCCCATACTCCAGGACGGTTAACTCAAAACTTGAGAATAATTATATTGTAGAGGTACCCCCACAGCACTGAGAGTTCTAAGGGGGAGTTCCAGGGGTCCTGCCCCAGGAAGACGAACCCTCAGAGCATTTGGTTTTGAAAACCAGTGGGATTTACATTCGGGAGCCTTAGACAACTGGGGGAAATAAGAGACTTCACTCTGAAAGGGCACACACAAAAACCTCACATGTTCCAGGGCAAGGGCAAAAGCAGTAATATTATAAGATCCTGGGCCAGACATTCCTGATGGTCTTGGAGAGTCCCCAGAGAGGAAGGGAGCAGATGCAGCTCACCTAGGGGACATAAGAAACTGACAGCAGCCATACTTAGGAGTTTCCTCTACTGAATGGACACCGGAGCAGGCTGGTGCCCTTATGGTATCCTCCCCCTAGTTAATTAGCAACAAGGCCTGACCCCACCCAACAGGTTGTATGTGTCAACAGTGGAATACATCAGGCCTAACAACAAACTGTGCAGGGACACAGCCCTACCCATGAGCAGATACTCTGCTTAAAGATTTCCTGAGCCCATAGCTGCTTCTAGACATATTTCTATGTATGTCTAGTCAGTGCTCCCAGCAGAGGGCCAGGACCCAGCTCCACCCATGAGTGGGCAGCCATCAACCTTGCCTTCCAGGAAGCCTGCTTTAATTTCTGGCTCATCCACAAGGGGCAGACACCAGAGGCAAGAAAACCACAATCCCACAGCCTGCAGACCCAGCCTGCCCACAGCAATCCAGACCTTACCCAGGGAAAAACTGGGCTCTGGCCCTGCTCACTAGTCACCAACATAACATTTGTGACACCCTGGACCATGTACGCAGTTGTGTCAGGAACTGCCTCCCCTTCACAAGTAATGTGACACCAACACTGGGACTCCTGAGCTTCTCAGACAAGCAAAACCTGAAAGTCCTGGTTCTGCTTACCAGTAGTTGAGCAATAAGCCCAGGATCTGGATTCACCTACCAGTAGGAGGGCACCAGCGCCAGAGTCTTCTGGACCCTGACTCTACCCATAACTTAGCCAGAACTAGCCCCAGGAAACTCTGGGGTTCTCCAGTCAGCCTCGATATTATGAGGCTATACCAACCAGCACCCAGCAGCCTCTGCACAAGGCAAGGCTAGGAAAGTAACTAGACTAGAGGCCCACTGAGCCTACCAGACCACCCACATAGTTGGCCCACCAGAGCAGAAGGATGCATGCAGCCCTCATAGGGGTAAATCCTAGAGCATATAATGTGAAAAATGAAAAGGGACTGCATTGCTGGGACCAATAGGATGTCTCCTACCAAAGGCCACTTTTCCAAGATTAGGAGAAGTAACTAACATACAAAAATACAAACAGCAACTCAGGCAAAACAAGGTAGCAGCGGAACATGTTTCATATGAAAGAACAAGACAAAATATCAGAATAAGAGCTAAGTGAAGTGGAGATAGGAAATCTACCAGAGAATAAGTTCAGGGTAATAACTGTAAAGATGACAGAGAAATTGCAAGAAGAATGAACGTACAAAGCAAGAAGTAGTAAGTTTTTAACAAAGAGGAAATATAATGAACACCAAACAGAGATGAAGAATACAATAACTGAAATAAAAAAATGCACTAGTAGGAATCAACAACAGACTAAATGATACAGAGGAATGGAGCAGTAAGCTGCAAGAGATAGTAGTAGAAATCACTGAAGCTGAACAGAAAATGAAAAAAGAAAAAAAATGAAGACAGCTTAAGAGACCTCTGGGAAAACATCATGTACACTAATATTCTTATTACAGGAATCCTAGAATGAGAAGAGAGAGAGAAAGGGAATAACAATATATTTGAAAATGTAATAGCTAAAAATTTCCTGAACATAGGGAAGGAAACAGTCATCCAGATCCAGGAAGCTCATAGAGTCCCATATAGAATGAACTCAAAGAGGAATACACCAAAACATATTGTAATTAAAATGATAAGAAAAAAAGATAATGAGAGGATACTAAAAAGCAGAAAGCAATTAATAACAAGCAAGGAAACTTCTGTAAGGCTATCAGCTGATTTTCAGCACAAGCTCTATAGGCCAGAAAGAAGAGGTATGAGATTTTTTTCTTTAATACATGTATTTCATTGAAGTACAGTTGGCTTATAATGTTTCAGGTACACAGCAAGGTGATTCAGCTACACATATACACATATATTGAGATTATTTTCCATTGTAAGTTATTATAAGATATTGAATATAGTTCCCTGTGCTTTATAGTAAACCTCTCTTGCTTATTGCATATCTATTTAATTAGAAATCTAGCATTCTATTCATACTAAGTCAAACAAGTAGAATCAAAATGTAGTAACTTCCGTAGTTAGGCAAAAATTCATAAGCTTTCTAAAATATATATTACACACTATATATATGTGTGTGTGTGTGTGTGTAAAAAGAACATTCAAAAAAAAGAAGAGATGGAGAAATCGGGAAACATAAACTAAATGAAATGGGAACACTGAATATGAAATAGAAAAAGCGAAACAAACTAGATAAAAGCAAAAGATCATCATAGAGTCCAGTTGTTTTTAAACATGACTGCTCATTAGAAACATATCTGGAGCTTTGGAGAAAAAAGCAGTACCTGGGTATTTGTATTTTCAAAAAATTTCAAGATAATTTTGATATGCACTTGGATTTTAAGAAGTGATTACACGTTTTTCTATTAAACGGTAGTTTTGCTGATATAGAATTCTATTATTTTTCTGTTGATCAAACATGATACAATTGTATGAAGTGAGTAACAGTCACATAATCACAATAGGAAAAGATGTTCACCATTTTTCACAATCAATAGCCAGAAAAAAAAATAAAAGATAATTACAATCACAAGCCATAACGGAAACATGATTAACCTATTAAAATATAAAATAATTACATACAATTTGGGGGGTCAAACAGAGTGATGCTGTAAATGGAAGTGCACACATGCACATGTTTTCATATGACCAGCCAGTATATGTTTTTTGGTTGGTGCATTTAATCCATTTACATTTGAGGCAATCATCAATGTGTATGATCCTATTACCATTTTCTTCACTGTTTGGGGTTTATTTTCTGTAGGTCTTTTCCTTGTATTTCCTGCCTAAAGAAGTTTGTTTAGCATTTGTTGTAAAGCTATTTTGGTGGTGCTGAATTCTCTTAACTTCTGTTTGTCTGAAAAGCTTTTGATTTCTCCATCAAATCTGAATGAGAGTCTTGCTGGGTAGAGTGTTCTTGGTTGTATGTTCTTCCCTTTCCTCACTTTAAATATATTGTGCCATTCTCTTTTGATTTGCAGAGTTTCTGTTGAGAAATCAGATGATAACCTGATGGGAGATGATTAGTATGTTATTTGTTGTTTCTCACTTGTTGCTTTTAATATTTTATCTTTGCCTTTAATTTTTGTCAGTTTGATTACTATGTGTCTTGGTGTGTTCCTCCTTAGGTATATCCTGCCTGAGACTGCTTCCTGGACTTGGTTGAATATTTCCTTGCACATGTTAGGGAAGTTTTCAGCTATCTCTTTAAATATTTTCTTGGGTCCTTTCTCTCTCTCTTCTCATTGTGGGACCCCTAGTCTGTAAATTTTGGTGCATTTAATGTTGTACAAGAGGTGTCTTAGGTTGTCTTCATTTATTTTCATTCTTTTTTCTATATCCTGTCCTGTGGCAGTGATTTCCACTATTCTGGCCTCCAGGTCACTTATGTGCTTTGGCTCAAGTTATTCTGCTACTGATTCCTTCTAGTGTATTGTTCATCTCTGTTCATTTGTTCTTTAGTTCTTCTAGGTCTTTGGTAAACATTTCTTCCATCTTCTCCATTCTGTTTTCAAGATCCTGGCTCATCTTAACTATCATTATTCTGAATTATTTTCTGAAAGGTTGCCTATCTCTACTTCATTTAGTTGTTTTTCTGGGGTTTTATATTGTCTCTTCACCTAGGACATAACTCTCTGCTTTTTTCATACTGAGTAACTTTCTGTAATGTGGTGCTCTTGCCAAAGGGGATGAGCACACATCCTTTAACTCCACCATCTTGAACTCCAGGTATGAGATATTTAAAGTGAGAAAATTACAAAATAAGAAAACTCATTGGTAAAGACAAACATTCAGTAAAGGTAAGAAATAATCCACAGACAAAGCTAGTAGGAAAATTATTGGAAAAAGCAGTAAAAATCATCTATATCCACAATAAGGAGACATGGGATGCCCATAACAATTATATGTAAAATATGATATCAAATACAGTAATCATGAGGGGAAAAGATTACAAATGCAAGATCATTAAAAAGCATTTGAAATTAGGAGATCAGCAACTTTAAAAATCTCTGAAAAAATAAGAAAGCAGTATATGTATATATGATTGCTATATATTGCTAGATGACATAAATATAAGACCTTGACTCCACCCACATATATTGCTATATTAAAACCTCATAGTAACCACAAAAAATCTATAGATATACACACAAAAAGGAATCCAGTGACAGCACTAAAGACAGGTATCAAATCACAAGAGAACAAAAGAGGAAAGGTAAAGACCTACAAAACAACCCCAAAACATTTAACAAAATGCAATAAAAATATACTTATTAAGAATTACCTTGAATGTAAATGGACTAATCCTCCAATCAAAAGACAAAGTCCTGATTGGTTGCAAAAACAAGACACACACATATTTTTATATATACATATATAAAAAATTTATTTTAATATATATTAAATATATACTTATATATAATTACAATTATATATACAATTATATATATAAATCTGTGGTTAAAAATCTGTGCTTCCACTGCAGGGGCCACAGGTTTGATCCCTGGTTGGGAAACTTAGATCACACGGTGTGGCAAACAACAAACAAGCAAACAAAACACACACAAATTGAAAGTCAGGGAATGAAAAAATGTATTCCATACAAATGGAAATCAAAAGAAAGTCACAATAGCAATATTTATTATATTACACAAAATAGACTTCAAAGTGTCTATTTGAACAGAATTCAAAGACTGTTACAGGAGACAAAGAAGGACACTATATAATGTTCAGGGAATCAATCCAAGAGGAAGTTATAACAATTTTAAATATATATGTACTCAAAATAGGAGCATCTAAATACATAAGGTAAAGGTTAATGGACATGATGGGAGAAATCAATAATAACTCAATAATAGAGCATTTAATACCCCATCTGCATCAATGGACAGATCAGCCAGATAAAAAATGAATAAGGAAACACTGGCCTTAAATGACATATAACACCAGATGGTTCTAATTGCTACATACTCTCTCTCTCTCTCTATCTCTCTCTCTCACACACACACACACACACACACACAATAGGACAACCCATTCAAAAAAAGAAGAAAACACATTCTTTTCAAGTGCACATGGAACATTCTACAGGACAGATCACATGCTAAGCCACAAAATAAACAGCAGTAAATTTTTAAGAATTGAAATCATACCAAGCATCTTTTCCAACCATAACACTATGAGATTAGAAATCAACAGAAAAAAAAAACTGTAAAAAACAAAAATGTGTGGATACTAAATAAAATGCTACTAAAGAACCAATGGACCGCTCAGGAAATTTAAAAAAAAATACATAGAGACAAATGAAAACAAAAACATGAATATCCAAAACCTATGGGATGCATCAAAAATACTTTTAGGATGGAAGATTTTGGCATACAATCTTACCTCAGGACACAAGAAAAATCTCAAATAAAAATCTAAACTTATACCTAAAAGAACTAGAAAAAATAAACTAAACCCAAAGCAAGTAGAATGAAACAAAACATAACGATCAGAGCATATACGAATGAAATAGCGACAAAAACAATAGAAAAGATAAATGCAACTCAAATTTGGTTATTTGAAAATATAAACAAAATTGATGAACTTTCAGCCAGACATAGCAAAAAAAAAAAAAAAAGAAGAAAGAAAGAAAGAAGCCAAATACATAAAATTAGAAATGAAAAAAGAGAGGTTACAACTGGCCCAACAGAAACACAAAGGATCTTAAGAGATTACCATGAACAACTGTATGCCAATAAAATCTAGAAGAAATGGAAAAATAAACACAAATGTACAATCATCCAAGACTAAGCCAGTAAGAAACAAAAAAGTTTAATATACCAAATACCAGCAGTGAAACTGAATTAGTAATTTTAAAAAGTCCTAACAAACAAAATTCCAGGATCAGATGGCTCTACAACAGAATTTTACCTTTTAGAGTATATAGTTAACACCTATACTTCTCAAACTATTTCAAAATTTCAGAGGAATGAGTATGTCCAAACTCATCATATGAGGCTAGCATCATCCTGATACTAACCAAACAAACGAGTCACCAAAAAAAAAAAAAACTACAGACCAACATCACTGATAAATATAGATGTAAATATTCAACAAAATATTAGCAAACCAAATCCAGAAAAACATTAATAGTCTCATATACCATTTTTTATCCTAGGAATCCAAGGATTTTTTTCAGTACACACAAATCAATCAATGTGATACACCATACTGAAGAATAAAACTCATTATGATCATCTCAGTAGAAACAGAAAAAGCTTTTGACAAAATTCAGCATCCATTTATGATAAAATACTCTCCAGAGGGTGCAGAGAAAAAGAAACCCTCTTACACTGTTGCTGGCAATGCAGACTAGTACAGCCACTATGGAGAACAGTGTGGAGGTTCCTTAAAAAACTGGAAATAGAACTGCCATATGACCCAGTAATCCCACTGCTGGGCATACACACCAATGAAACCAGAACTGAAAGAGACATGTGTACCCCAATGTTCATCTCAGCACTGTTTACCATAGCCAGGACATGGAAGCAACCTAGATGTCCATTG
Source organism: Giraffa tippelskirchi (assembly GCF_054371585.1). Taxonomy (NCBI): domain Eukaryota; kingdom Metazoa; phylum Chordata; class Mammalia; order Artiodactyla; family Giraffidae; genus Giraffa; species Giraffa tippelskirchi. Next base: position 77,071,312 of record NC_137289.1, read on the forward strand.
GCAGACGAATGGATAAGAAACCTATGGTACATTTACACAATGGATTATTACTCAGCTCTTAAGAGGAATGCATTTGAATCAGTTCTAATGAGGTGGATGGAACTGTAGCCTATTATACAGAGCAAAGTAAGTCAGAAAGAAACACACCAATACAGTATATTCACCCATATATATGGAACTTAGAAAGATGGTAACAATGACCCTATATCCGAGACAGCAAAAGAGACACAGATGTTAAGTACAGACTTTTGGACTCTGTGGGAGAAGGCAAGGGTAGGATGATTGAAGAGAACAGCATTGAAACATGTATATTATCATCTGTGAAATAGATCACCAGTCTAGGTTCGATGCATGAGACAGGGTGTTCAGGGATGGTGTACTGGGATTACCCCGAGGGATTGGATGGGGAGGGTGGTGGGAGGGGTGTTCAGGATGGGGAACACATGTACAACCATGGCTGATTCATGTCAATGTATGGCAAAACCACTACAATATTGTAAAGTAATTAGCCTTCAATTAAAATAAATTTTAAAAAAAAGAAAAGAAAAGGAAAAAAAAAAAGAAAATACTCTCCAGAAAGTGGGCACAGAGGAAGCATACCTCAACATAATAAAGGCCATATATAACAAAACTACATGTAACATCATTCTCAACAATGAAAAGCTGAAAGCATTTCCTCTTAAATCAGGAACAAGGCAAGGATGCTCAATCTCATCACTTTGAATCAACATACTATTGGAAGTTCTAGTCACATTAATTAGATAATAAAAAGAAATAAAAGAAATCCCAATCAGCAAGGAAAAATTGAAACTGACACTGTTTGCAAATGACATGATAGTATATGTAGAAACTCTTAAAGACACCACCAGAAAACTATTTGAGCTCATTAAGAAATTCAGGAAAGTTGTAACATACAAGATCAATATAGAGAACTCTGTTGCATTCCTATACAGTAACAGCAATCAGAATAAGAAATTAAGGAAATAATCCCATTTATTATAACAGCAAAAAGAATTAAATATCTTGGGGTAAACCTACCTAAGTAAGTAAAAACCTGTACTTGGAAAACTATAAGACACAAATGAAAGTAACTGAAGATGACACAAACAGAAAGCTATATTGTGTTCTTGGTTTGGAAGAATTAATATACTATCAAAGGCAATCTATAGATTCAGTGTAAAACCTATCAAAATATCAGAGACATTTTTCATAGAATTAGAGAAAATTATTTAAAAATTTACATGGAAATACAAAAAACTTAAATATCCAAAGCAATCTTGACAAAGAACAGAGCTGAACTCCCTGACTTCATAGCTACAGTAAACAAAACAGTATCATACTGGCACAAAAACAGACAAATAGACCAACAGAACAGAACAGAGAATCCAGAAAAGTCCACTAACTGAAGATCAATTAAGCTACCACAAAGGAGACAATATACTATGGGTGAAAAAATCTTCAGTAAGGGGTGCTGTAAAAACTGGACAGATCCATGTAGAAAAATGTATTTAAAATATCTTCTAACATCATATACAAAAATAATATCAAATGGATTAAAGACCTAAATGTTAAGACCAGATAATATAAAATTTCAACAGGAAAACACAGGCAGGACACACTCTGACATTATTGTTATGACTTATTTTTTGATCTGTCTCCTAAAGGAAAAATAATAAAAGCAAAACTAAATAAATAGAACCTGTTTAAACTTAAAAGCTTTTGCAGAGCAAAGAAAAGCATCAGCAAAAAGAAAAGACAATCTACTGAATGGAGAAAATATTTGCAAATTATATGACTAATAGTTATTACCCAAAATACATAAACTGCTCATAAAATTCAACATCAAAAAATAAAAATGGGCAGGAGAACTGAGCTTCCCTGGTACCTCAAACAGTAAAGAATTCACCTGAAATGTGGGAGACCCAGGTTCAAGCCCGGGATTGGGAAGATCCTCTGGAGGAGGGCATGGCAACCCACTCCAGTATTCTTGCCTGGAGAATCCCCATGGGCAGAGGAGCCTTGAAGGCTACAGGCCATGGGGCTGCAAAGAGTGGGACAGGACTGAGTGACTAAGCACAGAAGAACTGAATAGACATTTTTCCAAACAGGACATGCAAATGGTCACAGGCACATGAAAAAATGATCAATGTCACTTATCAGGGAAATGCAAATAAAAACCACAATGAGATATTCCCTCACAACAGTCAGAATGGCTATCATAAACAAACATACAACCCCACTCACACCCATGGATAGATCAACTAAACAGAAAATTAGCAAGGAAAAACAAACTTTAAATAATACAATGGACCAGTTAGACCTAATTGATATCTATAGGACATTTCACCCCAAAACAATGAATTTCACCTTTTTCTCAAGTGCACAAGGAACATTCTGCAGGATAGATCACATGCTGGGCTGTAAATCTACCCTTGATAAATTCAAAAAAATTTAAATCATGTCAAGCCTCTTTTCTGGTCAAAGCATGGTAAGATTAGATGTCAACTACAGGGAAAAAACAGTTAAAAATACAAACGTAAGGAGGCTAAACAACACGCTTCTGAATAACCAACAAACCACAGAAGAAATCAAAAAAGAAATCAAAATATGTATAGAAACAAATGAAAATAAAAACACAACCCAAAACCTATGGGATACAGTAAAAGTAGTGCTAAGGGGAAGGTTCATAGCAATATAAGCTTACGTCAAGAAACAAGAGAAAAATCAAATGAATAACCTTACTCTACACCTAAAGCAACTAGAAAAAGAAGAAATGAAGAAGCCCAGGGTTAGAAGAAGAAATCATAAAAATTAGGGTAGAAATAAATGAAAAAGAACCAAAGCAGACCATAGCAAAAATCAAAAAAGTTAAAAGCTGGTTCTTTGAGAAGATAAATAAAATAGACAAACCATTAGCCAGACTCATCAAGAAAAAAAGGGAGAAGAATCAAACCAACAAAATTAGAAATGAAAATGGAGAGATCACAACAGACTACACAGAAATACAAAGGATCTTAAGAGACTACTATCAGCAACTATATGCCAATGAAATGGACAACTTGGAAGAAATGGACAAATTCTTAGAAAAATACAACTTTCCAAAACTGAACCAGAAGAAATGGAAAACCTTAGCAGACACATCACAAGCACAGAAATCGAAACTGTAATCAGAAATCTTCAAACAAACAAAAGCCCAGAACCAGATGGCTTCACAGATGAATTCTACCAAAAATTTAGAGAAGAGCCAACACCTATTCTACTCAAACTCTTTCAGAAATTGCAGAGGAAGGGAAACTCCCAAGCTCATTCTATGAGGCCACCATCACCCTAATACCAAAACCAGAAAAAGATGCCACAAAAAAAGAAAACTACAGTCCAATATCACTGATGAACACAGATGCACAAATCCTTAACAAAATTCTAGCAAACAGAATCCAACAACATATTAAAAAATCATACATCAAGACCAAGCGGGCTTTATCCCAAGGATGTAAGGATTCTTCAATATTCACAAATCAATCAATGTGATACACCACATTAACAAATTGAAAGATAAAAACCAAATGATTATCTTAATAGATGCAGAGAAAGCCTTTGAAAAAATTCAACATCCATTTATGATAAAAACCCTCTAGAAAGCAGGCATAGAAGGAACATATGTCAACATAGTAAAAGCCATACATGATAAGCCCACAGCAAACATTATCATCAATGGCAAAAAACTGAAACCATTTCTTCTAAATATCAGAAACAAGACAAGGTTGCCCACTCTCACCACTACTATTCAACATAGTTTTGGAAGTTTAGCCACAGCAATCAGAGCATAAAAAGAAATAAAAGGAATCCAGATTGGAAAAGAAGTAGTAATACTCTGACTGTTTGCAGATGACATGATCCTCTACATAGAAAACCCTAAAGACAACACCAGAAAATTACTAGAGCTAATCAATGAATATAGCAAACTTGTAGGATATGAAATTAACACACAGAGACCCCTTGCATTCCTATACACTAACAATGAGAAAACAGAAAGAGAAATTAAGGAAAAAATTCCATCCACCATTGCAACAAAAATAGAAAAAATACTTAGGAATAAATCTACCTAAGGAAACAAAATACCTATATATAGAAAACTATAAAACACTGGTGAAAGAAATCATAGATGACACAAATAGATTGAGAAATATACCATGTTCATGGATTGGATGAATCAATATAGTGAAAAGGAGTATACTACACAAAGCAATCTATAGATTCAATGCAATCCCTATCAAGCTACCAACGGTATTTTTCAGAGAACTAGAACAAATAATTTCACAATTTGTATGGAAATACCAAAAACCTCAAATAGCCAAAGCAATCTTGAGAAAGAAGAATGGAACTGGAGGAATCAACCTGCCTGACTTCAGATTATACTACAAAGCAACAGTCAGCAAGAGAGTATGGTACTGGCACAAAGACAGAAATATAGATCAATGGAACAAAATAGAAAGTCCAGAGATAAATCCACGCACCTATGGACACCTTATCTTTGACGAAGGAGGCAAGAAAATACAATGGAGTAAAAGACAATCTCTTTCACAAGCAGTGCTGGGAAAACTGGTCAACCACTTGTAAAAGAATGAAACTAGAACACTTTTCTAACACCATACACAAAAATAAACTCAAAATGGATTAAAGATCTAAACGTAAGACCAGAAACTATAAAACTCCTACAGGAAAACAGGCAAAACCCTCTCTGACATAAATCACAGCAGGATCCTCTATGAACCACCTCCCAGAGTAATGGAATTAAAAGCAGAAATAAACAAATGGGACCTAATTAAACTTAAAAGCTTTTGCACAACGAAGGAAACTAAGCAAGGTGAAAAGACAGCCGTCAAAATGGGAGACAATAATAGCAAATGAAGCAATGGACAAACAATTAATCTCAAAAATATACAAGCAGCTCCTGCAGCTCAATTCCAGAAAAATAAATGACCCAATCAAAAAATGGGCCAAAGAACTAAACAGACATTTTCCAAAGAAGACATGCAGATAGCTAAGAAACACATCAAAAGATGCTCAACATCACTCATTATCAGAGAAATGAAAACTAAAACCACAATGTGGTACCATGTCACGTCGGTCAGCATGGCTGCTATCAAAAAGTCTACAAATAGTAAATGCTGGAGAGGGTGTGGAGAAAAAGAAACCCTCTTACACTGTCGCTGGCAATGCAAACTAGTACAGCCACTATGGAGAACAATGTGGAGATTCCCTAAAAAACTGAAAATAGAACTGCCATATGACCCATCAATCCCACTGCTGGGCATACACACCAATGAAACCAGAATTGAAAGAGACACGTGTACACCAATGTTCATCTCAGCACTGTTTACCATAGCCAGGACATGGAAGCAACCTAGATGTCCATCGGCAGACGAATGGATAAGAAACCTATGGTACATATACACAATGGAATATTACTCAGCTCTTAAAAAGAATGCATTTGAATCAGTTCTAATGAAGTGAATGAAACTGGAGCCTATTATACAGAGCAAAGTAAGTCAGAAAGAAACACACCAATACAGTATATTCACCCATATATATGGAACTTAGAATGATGGTAACAATGACCCTATATCTGAGACAGCAATAGAGACACAGATGTAAAGAACAGACTTTTGGACTCTGTGGGAGAAGGCAAGGGTGGGATGATTTGAGAGAATAGCATTGAAACATGTATATTATCATCTGTGAAACAGATCACCAGTCTAGGTTCAATGCATGAGACCGGGTGCTCAGGGATGGTGTACTGGGATGACCCTAAGGGATGGGATGGGCAGGGAGGTGGGGGGGTTCAGGATGGGGAACACATGTACAACCATGGCTGATGCATGTCAATGTATGGCAAAAACCACTACAATATTGTAAAGTAATTAGCCTCCAATTAAAATAAATTAATTAAAAAAAGATTAAGAGATACAAACCACTATGTATAAAATAGCTACAAATGTGTATTGTATAACACAGGGGAAATAGCTAGTACTCTATAACAAATACAAATGGAGTGCAAACTTTAAAAATTGTGAATCACTGTATCGTAGACTTATAATCTATAATATTGTGCATCAACTACACATCAACAAAAATCTTTTAAAATTTCTTTAGAAGCAGGGGAATAATTATGTGAGGAGTCTGAAAAATCATTAGATAATAAGAGAAAGGAAAAAGAAAGAATGATTATGTCTTACTGAGAATTCGAGTTGTCTTTACTATAGGTTGTTGTCTTTACAATGTTAAGTTAGTTTCTACTGTACAGTAACTAACACAACATTGTAAGGCAACTATACTTAATAAAATTAATTTTAAAAAATAAAAAAGAAAGATGAAGAATATTGGAATGAATGTGCAAAAATAAATAAAGTACCATCTTAAAAAATAAATAAACACATGTACACAAATAACAATATCGTTTAGGATGTGGAGAAAAGCAACCCTGTACACTATTGGTGGGAATGCAAGTTTCTGTAGCTACTTTGGAAAACATTACAGAGGTTTCTTAATCAACTAAAAATATACCTACCATATGACCTACAATACCACTCCTGGGTATGTATCATATCCAAAAAGAAACTCCATTAATTTTAAAAGATACAGGTATCCTAATGTTCACAGCAACATCATTTACAACTGCCAAGATGTAGTAGCAACCTAAGTGTCTATCACCAAATGACTTGATAAATAAAATGTGGTTTAGATATACAATGTAATAGTACTCATCCTTTAAAATGAAGGAAATATTGCCATTGGAAGCAACATGGATGGATTTTGAGAATATTATGCTAAGTAAGACAGAGAAAGGCAAATATTGTATATCACACATATGTGAAATCTAAAAATTACTACAGAATATAATTTTGTGAATATAACGAAAAGGAACCAAACTCATAGATAAATAGAGAACAAACTAATGGTCACCAGGGAGAAGATAGAAAGGGCCAGAAGCAATATAGGTATAGTGAATTAAGAGGTACAAACTATTATGTATAAAATAAGCTACAAGGATATATTGTACAACACAGTGAATATAGCCACTATTCCATAACAACTATCAAAGGAGTATAACATTTAAAAATTGAATCGCTATATTGTACATGTGTAAATTACATAATATTTTACATCAACTGTACATCAATAAAAAATACCAAAACAGTCTTAAGAAAAGATATCAGAAGACTGATTGGATTTTAAGATACCCTTTCAATATGCAAGAGTATGACTTCAGATCTAAAAACACATGCAGAATGAAAGTGAGGAGATGGAAAAAGATATTCCATGCAAATAGAAACAACAGATGACCAGGGCAAATTCAATGCATGAAGCAGGGCACCCAAAGCTGGAGCTCTGGGATGGGGAGAGAGGTGGGAGGGGGAGTTCAGGATTGGGGGACACATGTATACCTGTGGCCAATTCATGTTGATATATGGAAAAAACCATCACAATATTGTAAAGTAATTATCCGCCAATCAAAACAATTTAATTAGAAAAAAGAAAGTAGGGTAGTAATATTCTTATCAGACAAAACAGACTTAAAAGTCTATAACAAAAGACAAAGAAAGGAATTTTACAATGATAAAGATTTCAATACAAGAAGAAGATGTTAAAATCATTAATATATAAGCACCTAATACAGGAGCACCTAAATACATGTAGCAAATATTATCAGAAAATGACAATAATGCAATAACAGTAGGGGATTTTAAGACCCCAGTGACTTCAATGGACAAATGATCCAGAGAGAAAAACAAAAAGGCAACACTGCTCTTAAATGATACAACAGACCAGCTAGACTTAATAGATATCTATAGGACATTATATCCAAAAACAGCAGAGTACACATTCTTTTCAAGCACGTGAAAGTAGAAATTAAGTATAGAAAGGAAAATGGAAAAAGAACAAATATGTGGAGACACATTACTAAATAATATTTGGTCAATAATTAAACCAAAGAGGAAATTAGAAAGTATCTTGAAACAAATAAAAGTGGAAACACATCTTTCCAAAAGGGAAGTTTATAATGAAACAGACCTTCCTCAAGAAATAAAAAATCTCAAAAAATCAACCTAACCTACTACCTAAAATTAGAAAAAGAAGGAGAGGGTAGGACAAATTGACAGAGTAGCATTGAAACATGTACATTACCATATGAAAAACAGATAGCTAGTGGAAAGTTGTTGTATAACACAGGGAGCACAACCTGGTGCTCTGTAACAATTTGGAGGGGTAGGATGGCAAGAGTGGAAGGGAGGTGTGCTGAGCTTAGTCGGTCAGTCATATCTGACTCTTTGCAACCCTATAGAGGGTAGCCCACCAGGTTCCTTTGTCCACAGGGATTCTCCAGGCAAGAATACTGGAGTGGGCTGCCATGCCCTCCTCCAGGGGATCTTCCCAACCTAGGGATCAAAAGCAGGTCTCCCTCATTGCAGGTGGATTCTTTACCATCTCAGCCACCAAGGAAACCCCCTCAATAGGGAGGGGTATATATGTATACTTATGCCTGATTCACATCATTATATGGCAGAAGTTAATACAACATGGAAAAGAAATTATCCTCCAAATAAAAATTAAAAAAATAAATTTACAAAAGAATTAGAGAAAGGATAAAAAACAAAACTCAAGTCAGAAGGAATGAAATAATAAAGATGAGAGAAGAAATAACTTATTGCTTATTTAAAAAAAAACCAATGAAATTCAGAGCTGGTATTTTGAAAAGGTAAAAAAATTTGATAAACAGTGTCATCAAGAAGAGAGGATGCAAATGAACAAAATGCAAAATGAAAGAGTAGAAATAACAATTGATAAGAGATACAAAAAATCATAAGAGGGGGCAGTCCCAAGATGGCAGAGGAATAGGACAAGGAGATCATTGTCTCCCCCACAAACTCATCAAAAGATCATTTGAATGTTGAGCAACTTCCACAAAACAATTTCTGAACACTGGCAGAGGACACCAAGCACCCAGAAAGGCAGCTTCTTTGAAAGGAGGTAGGACAAAATATAAAAGACAAAAACAGAGACAAAAGATTTAGAGACAGAGATCTGTCCTGGGGAGGGAGTCGTACAAGAGGAGTAGTTTCCACACAGTTTGTCTGTGGGGAGTTTTGGAATCTCAGAGGGCAACATAACTGGGAGAAAAAAAACCCCACAGAATATGCGACTAACCGCAACCACTAGTGGAGACAGAGAGGTGGCACAGATGCTCACATCAGCTACCAGTGAGTGGGGGCTGGGCATGGAGGCATGGGCTGCATCAACGGTCCTGAGGGTAAAGACCAGGCGTGAACACCTGGAGGACAATTGGAGGGAGCTAATGTGAGATATCAACCCAAACTGTGGAATCACCAGAGAAACCAAAAACAAACCAAAAAAAGAGACCTTCCAAAGGAGAGCAAGCCAACTGCAATATAGGGCCCTCCCTCCTCAGAGACAGAGAGGCAGGCATGCGACAACCAGAGACTGAGGCAAGGGGCTGCTGCAATCTTGGCCCCAGAGACCACATCTTCCACCAAACTTTAAGCAGGCTCTCAGTTGCTAACTGTTGGGAGCTGTGTTGGGCATTACTGACAAAATGGAGGCGCGGCCCCAACCCCCTCTCCTCATCCCGCAGGCACGGTCCTGGGATGAAGGAGTTAGGTCTTGTGATTCTGACTTGTCCTTTCCTTCCTTTGGTTGAGTTGGCTGGAAAGTATGTTAAGGTTCTTATTGTTCTTGCATGAGAAAGCACAAAGCCTTCTGCAGTTGCCCAGGAAATAATCCATAAAGTTACATTTGTTCAAGGACCTTTACAAAGAATGTTCCAGGATGAGCACATAGGCCGCAGCTTGAGACCATGGGAAACATTGTTACCTGAAACCTGCTTGTAAGGGAAATGTTTATGGCAAAACAAGTTTGCTGAGTATAGGGGTTAGGAATAATTAAGAATAATTAGAAGCTAAAATTTTAAGGTATGTTGTAGTATTTTACTATAGCTTATAGAGACTAGGAATTTTAGAGATACTAATAGCTAGAAGTCTTTTTAGGAGTTAATGAGCTCAAGCAGGATTTAGAAAGATAAGAAATAAACTGAGCAATGTGGTATACATCCCAGAGACAAACTTGAGTTACAATGTTATCACAAGGACACTTAAGAAGGAACTCTGAAGGACAACAATGATTTATGGAGACAGTAAATACGGGTGAGGGGAAACTGAAGATGTCATACCTCTGACCTAATGCTTTTGTAAAAGTATAAGAGAAAACCTGATGCTTAAAATAAACATGCAGTCCAAATGAGTGAGAGGCTGCATCATTTTCCATCATTTTTTTTTCTCCTCCGACCCCGTTCATCCCTTCAGCGTTTCCCTGGCTGTTGGAGCTGGACTCCGGCAGCTAACCACGTCTTCTGGGATCCTGGATGGTTAACATCCGCCAGGTGTATCAAAGCCTGAGGTCAGCTCCCAAGAAGAGACACATGGCACATCTGGGGCTGTGCTCTTGCTGTGCACCAGGAAACTGAGCAGCCAGGACCAGGACCAGCCAGGACTGAATAAGACATACAGTCCACCTAAGAGAGTGCACTCACCAAACACCCAGTCACCTAAGCTACTCAGAGCTGGGAAGGGCACAAAATGCACAGCCCATCTGGGTCTGTGCTGTTGTGGAGCAGTCAAGAACCTGAGCAGCTTAGATGTGGGAAATGCATAAAACACACAGCCCACTTGGACAGTGACCTTGCAGAGCAGCCTAGAGCCTGAGCAGTGTACACCCAAGAAGTACATGCCGCCGTGGGCTGTGGCAAACCCAGTGGGGTCCATCCACTGCAAGCACACCCCACACATGCCAGTGGTATTTGTTTGCAGTGTTCCTCACTCATCTCAATACACCTTTACAACTGAGCCTAAATAAGTAGTCACCTTTGCCCACTTGTATCAGGGTACAAATTAGACACTGAAGAGACTTGCAAACAGAGGAAGGCAAAATAAAGAAGAGGAAACAGCTCTGGAAGTGACAGGTGCAACAGATTAAAACCCTGAAGTTAATACTGACTGTGCATTTGAGGGGCACCAATAGACCTTGAGAACAAGTACAAGCTGGAACAAGGGACTATCTGACACTGAACTGACCCCACACTGCCCACAACAGCTCCAGAGAAATTCCTAGATATATTTTCACTATTGTCACTTTTTAATTTTTTTAAAAAAATTTAGTTCTTTTTTACTCCTTTAAGTTTCATTTTTATAGCCTACTATTATCTTTCAAAAAAAGACCTTATTTTTTAAAAAAAACAAATTCCATATAAATATTTTTTTAATTTTTGTGACTGATTTTGTTTTGCATTTTTTATATCTTTTTTTCTAATAAATTTATTTATTTTAGTTGGGGGCTAATTACTTTACAATATTGTAGTAGTTTTTGCCATACATTGACATGAATCAGCCATGGGTTTACATGAGTTCCCCTTCCTGGACCTCCCTCCCACCTCCTTCCCCATCCCATCCCTCTGGGTCATCCCATTGCCCCAGCCCTGAGCATTTGTCTCATGCATCGAACATGGAATGGTGTTCTGTTTCACATATGATAATATACATGTTTCAATGCTCTTCTCCCAGAACGTCCCACCCACACCTTCTCCCTCAGAGTCCATAAGACTGTTCTATGCATCTGTGTCTCTTATTCTGTCTCACATATAGGGTTATCATTACCATCTTTCAAATTCCACATATGCATTAGATATCATATTTTTGAGAAGCTAACCTCTATTCTAGGTTTTTAATCTTTGCTTTTTGGTATCGTTATCAATTCTGTACCTTTAAGAATGTAATCTTCAGTATCCATTATCACTTTGGGATTTTGATTACTGGTTTGACTGCATCTCCCCTTCTGACTCTCCCTTTTCTCCTCCAGGTCGCTGCTATCTCCTTCCTCCCTCTTCTACTCTCTATATAACACTGTGAATCTCTCCAGGTGTTCTGGGCTTGGAGAGCACTTAGGGAATTCATTACTGGCTAATTCACTCTCTCCACTTTTGACTCCCCCTTTTCCACTCCTGGTCACATCTACCTCCCTCCTCCCTCTTCTCTTCTCTATATAACTCTGTGAATCTCTCTGGGTGTTCTCTCGGTGTAACTGTTTCACTATTAAGCTAGGGGTTTTATCTTCTTTGCTCTATGTATGGAGAAGTCTTGAGGCTGCTGTAAGAGAAGGACCAGAAGCCAAGAGCAGGAGGCTTAACTTCAAAACTTTAGAACAACAGAGAAATCCTGACTCCAGGGAACACTAACAGAAAAGAGCTCACCCAAAACTCTCCATACCTACACTGAAACCAAGCTCCAACCAAGAGCCAACAAGGTCCACTGCAAGACACACCACGTTGATTCTGCAGCAAAACAGGAACACAACCCGGAGCATTAAAAGACAAGCTGCCCAAAGCCAAGCCAAATCCAGAGACACCACAAAACTCACTACTGGACACATCATTGCACTCCAGAAAGAAGAGACACAGCTTCACCCAATAGAACACAGACACAAGCTCCCCCAACCAGGAAACCTTGACAATCTATTAGTCTAACCCCACCCACAGGGAGTGGACTCCACAGTTAAGAGGAACCATGAACTTCCAGCCTACAAAAATGGCACCCCAAACACATCAATCTAAACAAAATGAGAAAGCAGAGAAACATTCAGATGGTGATGGAACATGACAAAAACCCACCAAACCAAATCAAAGAGGAGGAGATAGTGAGTCTACCTGAAAAAGAATTCAGAATAATGACAGTAAAGATGATCCAAAATCTTGAAAACAAAATGGAGTTACAGATAAATAGACTAGAGACAAGAATTGAGAAGATACAAGAAATGTTCAACAAGGACCTAGAAGAAATAAAGAAGAGTCAATCAATAATGAACAATGCAATAACTGAGATTAAAGCACTCTGGAGGGAACCAACAGTAGAATAACTGAGGCAGAAGATAGGATAAGTGAGGTGTAAAATAGAATGGTGGAAATAAATGAACAAGAGAGGAAAAAAGAATTAAAAGAAATGAACACAACCTCAGAGACCTCTGGGGCAATGTTAAGTGCCCCGAAATTTGAATCATAGGTGTCCCAGAAGAAGAAGACACAAAGAAAGTACATGAGAAAATACTTGAGGAGATAACATCAAACGCTTTCTTAAAACTGGGAAGGAAATAGCTCTGCAAATCCAGAAACCCAGAAAAACCCAAACAGGACAAATCCAAGGTGAAACACCCCAAGACACATATTAAACAAACTAACAAAGATCACACACAAAGAGGAAAATTTAAAAGGATCAAGGTAAAAGCAACAAATAACACACAAGGGGATCCCCATAAGGTAACAGCTGATCTTTCAAAAGAAACTCTTTAGGCTGGAAGGGAATGGCAGGACATACTTAAAGTGATGAAAGAGAAAAACCTACAACCAAGATTAATCTAACCGGCAGGAATCTCATTCAGATATGAAGGAGAAATCAAAAACTTTACAGACAAGCAAAAGCTGAGAGAACTCAGCACCACCAAACCAGCTCTTCAACAAATGATAACTGATCTTCTCTATACAGGAAACACAGAAAAGTTTTATAAAAACAAACCCAAAACAACAAAGTAAATGGTAACAGGATCATGCTTATCAATAATCACATTAAACATAAATGGGTTAAATGTTCCAACCAAAAGACAAATACAGGCTGAATGGATACAAAAACAAGAACCTTATATATGCTGTGTACAAGAGACCCATCTCAAAACAAGGGACACATACAGAATGAAAGTGAAAGGCTGGAAAAAGATATTTCATGCAAATGAGAAACAAAAGAAAGCAGGAGTAGCAATACTCATATCAGATAAAATAGACCTTGAAATGAAGACTGTGGTAAAAGAAAAAGAGGGAAACTACATAATGATCAAATAATCAATCCAAGAATATATAACAATTATAAATATATATGCAAACAACACAGGAGCACCTCAATATCTACGACAAATGCTAAGAAGAATGAAAGGTGAAATTAACAGCAACTCATAATAGTGGGAGGCTTTAATAACCCACTCACACCTATGGATATATCAAGCAACCAGAAAATTAGCAAGGAACACAAGCTTTAAATGATACAATGGATCAGTTAGATCTCATTGATATCTATAGGGCATTTCACCCAAAAACAGTATTTTCAACTTTTTCTCAAGTGCACACAGAACATTCTTCAGGACTAATCACATCCTGGGCCATAATTTTAGCCCTGGTAAATTTTTAAAAATTTAAATCATTTCAAGCATCTTTTCTGATCACAATGTGGTAAGATTAGATGTCAACTACAGGAAAAAAAACTATTAAAAACACAAACATATGGAGGCTAAAGAACACGCTACTGAATAACCAACAGATCATGGCAAAAATCAAAAACGAAATCAAAACATGAACAAGTAGAAATGAAAACATGACAACCCAAAACCTATGGGAGTCAGTAAAAGCAGTGCTAAGAGGGAGGTTCATAGCAATACAAACCTACCTCAATCAACAGGAGAAACATCAAATAAACAACCTAACTTTACTCATACAGCACCTAAAAGAAGAAGAATAACCCTAATGTTAGTAGAAGGAAAGAAATCATAAAAATTGAAGCAGAAATAAACGAAAGAGAAACAAAGGAGACTATAGAAAAAATCAACAAAACTAAAAGCTGGATTTTTGAGAAGATAAATAAAATAGACAAACCATTAGGCAGACTCATCAAGAAAAAAAGGAAGAATCAAATCAATAAAATTAGAAATGAAAATGGAGAAACCACAACAGACAACAAAGAAATACAAAGGATCATAAGAGACTATTATCAGCAAATATATGCCAATACAATGGACAACTTGGAAGAAATGGACAAATTAGAAAAGTATAACCTACCAAAACTGAAGCAGGAAGAAATAGAAAATTTTTCAGACCCATCACAAGCACAGAAATTGAAACTGTAATCAAAAATCTTCCAGGAAACAAAAGTCTAGGACCAGATGGCACCAAGGTGAATTCTACCAAAAATTTAGAGAAGAGCTAACACATATTCTACTCAAACTCTTCTAGAAAATAGCAGAAAGGTAAACTGCCAAACTTATTTTATGAAGCCACCATCACTCTAATACCAAAACCAGACAAAGATGCCACAAAAAAAGAAACCTATAGGCCAATATCACTGATGAACATAGATGCAAAAATCCTTCTAGCAAACAGAGGCCAACAACATATTAAAAAGATCATATATCATGACCAAGTGGGCTTTATCCCAGGGATGCAAGGATTCTTCAGTATTCACAAATCAATCAATAGGAAACACAATATTAACAAATTGAAAGATAAAAACCAAATGATTATCTCAATAGATGCAGAGAAAGCCTTTGACAAAATACAACAGTGATTTATGATCAAAACTCTCCAGAAAGCAGGAATAGAAGGAACATACCTCAACATAATAAAAGCCATATATGACAAACCCACAGCAAACATTATCCTCAATGGCAAAAAACTGAAACCATTTCTTCTAAATATCAGGAACAAGACAAGGGTGCCCACTGTCACCACTACTATTCAACAGTTTTGGTGGTCCAAACCACAGCCATCAGAGAAGAAAAAGAAATAGAATCCCGACTGGAATGGAAATAGTAAAACTCTGACTGTTTGCAGATGACATGATCCTCTACATAGAAAATCCAAAAGACAACACTAGAAAATTACTACTAGCTAGTAATCCCACTAGTAAAGTTGTGGGATATAAAATTAATACAGATAAATCCCTTGCATTACTATACACTAACAATGAGAAAACAGAAAGAGAAATTAAGAAAACAATCACATTCACCATTGTAATGAAAAAAATAAAATAGTTGGGAGTAAGTTTACCTAAAGAAACAAAAGACCTACATATAGAAAACTAAAAAAAAAAAAAAAAAAAACTGCTGAAAGAACTCAAAGATGACACAAATAGATGAAGAAATATATCATGTTCATGGATTGGAAGAATCAATATAGTGAAAATGAGTATATTATCCAAAGTAATCTACAGATTTAATGTAATCCTTATCAAGCTACCAACAGTATTTTTCACAGAACTAGAACAAATAATTTCACAATTTGTATGGATAAGCAAAAAACCTCAAATAGCCAAAGCAATCTTGAGAAAAAAATGGAACTTGAGGAATCAACCTGGCTGACTTCAGACTACAAAGCTACAGTCACCAAGACAGTATGGCACTGGCACAAGGACAAAAATATAGACCCATGGAATAAAATAGAAAGCTCAGAGATAAACCCACGCACCTATGGACACCGTATCTTTGACAAAGGAGGCAAAAATATACAATGGAAAAAAAACACTCGCTTTAACAAGTGGTGCTGGGAAAGCTGGTCAACCATCTGTTAAAGGATGAAACTAGAACACTTTGTCACACCATACACAAAAATATACTCAAAATGTATTAAAGATCTAAATGTAAGACCAGAAACTATAAAACGATTAGAGGAAAACATAGGCAGAACACTCTCTCTGACATAAGTCACAGCAAGATCCTCCCATGATCCACCTTCCAGAGTAATGTAAATAAATGCAAAAATGAACAAATAGGACCAAACTAAACTTAAAAGCTTTTGTACAATGAAGGAAACTATAAGCAAGGTGAAAAGACAGCCTTCAGAATGGGAGAAAATGATAGCAAATGAAACAACTGACAAAGAATTAATCTCAAAAATATACAAGCAGCTCAATTCCAGAAAAATAAACGACCCAATAAAAAAAATGGGCCAAAGAACTAAATAGACATTTCTCCAAAGACATACAGATGGCTAACAAACATATGAAAAGATGCTCAGCATCACTCATTATAAGAGAAATACAAATCAAAACCACAATGAGGTACCATCTCATGCTGGTCAGAATTGCTGCCATCAGAAAGTCTACAGACAATAAATGCTGGAGAGGGTGTGGTAAAAAGGGAACCCTATTACACTGTTGGTGAGAATGCAAACTAGTATAGCCGCTATGGAAAACAATATGGAGATACCTTAAAAAACTGGAAAAAGAACTCCCATACGACATAGCAATCCCACTGCTGGACATACACACCAAGGAAACCAGAATTGAAAGAGACACATGTACCCCACCGCTCATTGCAGCACTGTTTACAATAGCTAGGACATGGAAGCTGGAGAAGGAAATGGCAACCCACTCCGGTACTCTTGCCTGGAAAATCCCATTGACGGAGGAGCCTGGTAGGCTACAGTCCATGGGGTCATGAAGAGTTGGACAAGACTGAGTGACTTCACTTTCACTTTTCACTCTCATGCATTGGAGAAGGAAATGGCAGCCCACTCCAGTATTCTTGCCTGGAGAATCCCAGCGACAGAGGAGCCTGGTGGGCTGCTGTCTATGGGGTTGCACAGGGTCGGACACGACTGAAGAGACTTAGCAGCAGCAGGACATGGAAGCAACCTAGATGTCTATCAGCAGACGAATGGATAAGGAAGTGGTGGTACATATACACAATGGAATATTACTCATCTATTAAAAAGAATGCATTTGAATCAGTTCTAATGAGGTGGATGAAACTGGAGCCTATTATACAGAATTAAGTAAGTCAGAAAGAGAAACACCAATACAGTATATTAACACATATATATGGAATTTAGAAAGATGGTAATGATGACCCTATATGCAAGACAGCAAAAGAGACATAGATGTAAAGAACAGACTTTTGGACTCTGTGGGAGAAGGAAGGTGGCATGATTCGAGAGAATAGCATTGAAACATGTATATTACCATATGTAAAATAGATGACCAGTGCAAGTTTGATGCATGAAGCAGGGCATTCAAAGCTGGTGCTCTGGGACAACCCAGAGGGATGGGATGGGAAGAGAAGTGGGAGGGGGGTTCAAGATGGGGGAACACATGTACACTCGTGGCTGATTCATGTAGATGGATGGCAAAAACTACCACAATATTGTAAAGTAATTAGCCTTCAATTAAAATAAATAAATTTATTTAAAAACAATACAAGGCAAGTGGCTCACACACACACACACAAAGAAACAGATCCACACTTGACTGGCTTTTTTTTCTCACAGTGAAGTCCTCTATACCCCCAGTTGCGTTATTCTTCCTAGATATACAGTTCACAGAATCACACACATGCTTTAGTATAAATTAACATAATTAAGAGTAGAAGAACATTCAAGGGCTTTTCTATACAGATGCAAAAAATCTTCAACAAAGTATTAGCAAACTGAATCCAACAATATATAAATGGATCATATACCACAATTCACTTGGAATTATTCCAAGGTCACAAAGATGGTTCAACACTCACAAATCAATAATGTGATACATCACAATGACAAAAGGAAGGATGAAAATCAAATCACATGATCATCTCAATAGACACAGAAATAGAAGTTGATAAAATTCAACATCCATTCATCAAGAAAACTCTCATCAAAGTGAGTACAGAGGGATCCTACCTCAACATAATAAATACCATTTATGACAAACCCACAGTCAATAAAATACTCAAAGCCTTCCTGCTAAATTCAGTAACAAGACAAGCATGCCCATTCTCGCCACTTCTATCTAACATAGTAGTGGAAGTCCTAGCCACAAATGTCAGACAAGAAAAATAATAAAAATTATCCAAATCAGAAGGGAAGTGAAGAAATTCACAGTCTGCAGATGATATGGTACATTATAAAAAGTATTCTAAAGTCTCCACCCAAAAACTATGTGAATAAATGATGTTAGCAAGTTTTCAAGATACAACATTCATATACAGAAACATGTCACAATTCTATGCACTAATAATGAAATATTAGGAAGAAAAGTCATGAAAACAATTCCACTTAAAGTTGCACCAAAAAGAATAAAATACCAAGGAATGACCTGAACCAAGAAAGTGAAAGATCTGTACTCTGAAAACTATAAAATAATGATGAAAAAAATTGAAGATGATACAAAGAAATGCAAATATATCCCATACTGTTGGTATGGGAGAATTAATATTTTTTAAAATGTCCATACCATACTACCAAAAGCAATCTAGAGATTTACTACAATCCCTATTAAAATACCCATGACATTTTTCACAGAAGTAGAACAAATATCCTAATATTAATATGGAACCACACAAAACGACAAACTGCCAAAGCAATCTTGAGAAAAAAGAACAAAGCTGGAGATAAAAACCTCTCAGACTTCAGACTATAATACAAAGCTACAGTATCAAAGCAGTGTGGTATTGGCACAAAAACAGACATAAATCAATGGTACAGAATAGAGATACCATAAATAAACTCATGCACCCATGATCAACTAATTTATGACAAAGGAGTCAAGAATATACAATGGAGAAAAGACAGACTTTTCAACAAGCGGTGCTGGGAAAACTGGACAGCCACATATAAAACAATGAGATTAAAACATTCCATCATAGCATATATAAAAATAAACTCAAAATGGTTTAAAGACCTAAATGTAAGAGCAGATATCATAAAACTCCTAGAAGAAACATGGGCAGAATATTCTTTGACATAAATCACAGCAATATTTTCTTGAATCAGTCTTCTATGGCAAAAGAAATAAAAGCAAAAATAAGTAAATGGCAGCCTGCTCCTTAAAAGCTTTTGCCAGCAAAGGAAACCACTGATAAAAAGAAAACTCTACCTACAGAATTGCAGAAAATACTTGCAAATGATAAGACTACTAAGGGGTTCATATCCAAAATATACAAACAGTTCATGGAACTTAACATTAAAAAAGCCAATAAAAAATGGGCAGAAGACTTGAAATAGACATTTTTGCAAGGAAGCAGATGGTCAGGAGGTACATGAAAAGATGTTGAACATTGTTAATTGTTAGAGAAATGCAAATAAAAGCAACAATGAGATATCACCTTACATCTGTCAGAATGGCTATCATCAAAGTGTCCACAATTACAAACGTTGGAGAGGATGTGGAGAAAAGGGAACCTTTGTACACTGTTGGTGAGAATTTAAATTGGTGGAGCCACTGTGGAAAACAGTATGAAGGGGTCTCAAAAAACTAAAAATACAACTACCATATCACCCAGTAATTCCATATTGAGTTCATATCCAAAGATACTAATTAAAAAAGATACATGCACCCCAATGTTCATAGCAGAACTATTTACAATAGTGAAGATATGGAACCCACCTACTGTATTACTCAGCCACGAAAAAGAATAAAATTCTGTCATTTGAAGCAAAGTGGATGGACCTACAGAATAGTATGCCAAGTTAAATAAACTGAAGACAAATACTGAATGATGTCACTTATATATGGAATCTAAAATATAATACCAGTTAATGTATATGCAAAACAGAAACATGGTAACATTAAGAATTACAAAAGAATTAAAATATGAACCAAAAATTTTGAAATTTACTTTTCACTTGACATGCCTCTGTATAAAAATAATTTTATTGATATAAATGATGTAAGTTCTCACATAAATTTTTGTGCTAGATAACTGTAATATTTCAACTTAATGTGAAGATAAACTTATGCACTATAACTATTTTTATGGATGGGAATTAAAACTTTATTAAGTTTAAAAAGTAAAGTATGACTGAGAGACCATGGCAAAAAAAAAAAAAAAAAGAAGAAAAAAAATTTAAAAAAAAAAGAAAAAAAAAGTAAAGTATAAACAAGATATTATAATTCTGCAATGATGAAATATGATTTTCATCTATATAGTACCTTAAACATTTTACTTAACAAAATAGAATATGCTAAACCATCTTTAGTAATCCCTATGTAAAGAAAATACTGCAACAAAGCAAAGCTTCACAATCACTAATCATCTTTAGAAGAGTTTCTGTAATTAAAAAATGCTAAGAGCAGCCAATCTTCTCTAAAGTGCTCCTCAGTGCATTGCTAATAAAGACATCTGATAAAAGACAACTTTGGCTCTTTCCTCACTCTTAAATCAGTAAACATATTATTTTTTCAATATCTATTAATGTGAACAGCAAGTAATAGAGGCAGGCATAGCCCTTGCTCTCAAATGTCAAATTTATTTTAAATGTAATAAACTATAATTAATAATAAAATTAATTTAATTAATGACATTTAACTTCTCCTTTCATTGCATCTACTA